>NC_073249.2:173855000-183855000 GCF_029289425.2 Pan paniscus | reverse complement strand
GGGAGCAGACGGAGAGCGGGGGCGGCGGCTCCTGCCTCCTCCGCGCGCCGGGGCCGGGGCCGGGCCGGGGGCTCGGCCCGCTCAGCCAATGGGCGCCGCGCTCGGGCCCCCTCCCCCGCACCGGGAGGGGCCGAGGCTGGGCTGCCGCTGCCGAGGTCGTGTGCGACGTGCCGCTCCCGGGCCCTGTGTCCCCAGCCCCAGCAGGGCCGCGTGGACGGCGCGGCGCCCCCGGAAGGAGGCCATGTGCTCAGTGCCGGCGCCAACTACGCACGCGGCGCCCTCCGGCCCGCTAGATCCGAAGCCCATCCCCACTGCGGCCAGCGGCCCGGCGGGGCGCTGCGCTCGGTACCCGCACCGAGCCAGGCTCGGAGAGGCGCGCGGCCCGCCCCGGGCGCACAGCGCTGCGGGGCGGCGGGGGAGGCCCTGGCCGGCGTAAGGCGGGCAGGAGTCTGCGCCTTTGTTCCTGGCGGGAGGGCCCGCGGGCGCGAGACTCACCTTGCTGCTGGGCTCCATGGCAGCGCTGCGCTGGTGGCTCTGGCTGCGCCGGGTACGCGGGTGGCGACGGGCGTGCAAGCGGCGCTCTCCCGCTCAGGCTCGTGCTCCGGTCCGGGGACTCCCACTGCGACTCTGACTCCGACTCCTGTCGCTTGGTCTCCTGCTCCCTGGCGCGCTCACTCGGGGACCCGCGACTAGCGACCGGCACGCTCGCTGTTGCTACCTCTTGCCTCTTGCCAGAGAGCGCGCGGACCGTAGCGTTTATAGGACCCCGGCCATTGGCTGGCGACGCCGGTGTGTCAGGGGTGTGTGGGCAGGACCTCGGGGCGGGGCCTGGGGCCCAGCCTGTCCTGGGCGGCGCTCTGCGGGGAGGGGGTGAGGGGAGTGGCCGGGGCCGGGGCCCCCCCTAACCACTGCCTCGCTCAGGCTGCCGATCGGCTCGTTCTCTCTGCGTTGGGACCGCGGAGGGCATTCGCTGTGTGACTCAGGGCAAGTGTGCGCACCTCTCTGAGCCTCCGCGGCCTTCTCTAGCAAAATGGTGGAGCCGGTACCCGGCTGTAAGGCAAGCTGGGATGCGCGGAGTAGCGGGTGGAAAGCTGGACTGGAGTTCTCACTCGGCCGCTGGGTGACTTCGGTGCACTAGGGATAGTAACAGTACCACCTCGTAGGGTTGTAGAAAGACCAAGTGAGTTAATATTTGTAAAGTGTTTAGAACAGCGTCTACTGCATGGAAAGTAGTATTTATTTGTTAGAGAGACTCCAGGAGGTCTTGCCCAGTGATTGACTTCTCCCTTCCCTGTCTCCACCCCCCACATTCCCGTTTGTGAGCCAAGCCTTGCTTTTGCACCGGCCGGGCTCTCTTGCCTGGAAATGCATACCCATCTCAAACCTGGGCTTTAAAATCACCTCCTCTGGGACGCCTTCCTCTACTTCTCACAGTTTAGGTGAGTCTATGGTGACCTGTAAGTGTGGAAAATATGAAAGGCAGGCTAACTGACTGACATGATAGGACATTAAGGACATGATAGACCTCGGGTTTGAACCAGCTCAACTGTATACTGGCCTGGCCGCGATCCTGGGCGAGTTCCTGGCCAGTGAGGCTGTTTTCGTTTTTTTCTTTAGTTTTTTTTTTTTTCTCAGACAGAGTCTCGCTCTGTCGCCCAGGCTGGAGTGCAGCGGCACGATCTCGGCTCACTGTAACCTCCGCCTCCCGGATTCAAGCAGTTCTCTGCCTCAGCCTCCCGAGTAGCTGGGATTACAGGCGCCCGCTATCACGCCTGGCTAATTATTTTTATTTTTAGTAGAGACGGGGTTTCACCATTTTGGCCAGGCTGGTCTTGAACTCTTGACCTCGTGATCCACCCACCTCGCCTCCCAAAGTGCTGGGATTACAGGCGTGAGCCACTGAGCCCGGCCGAGGCTGTCTTCTTATGAGTAAATGGAATTCTCACACCAATCTCATTGCTATCAGGAGAGGTGCAATTTCCAGATAAGCTCATGAAGTGTTTAGCATGGAAGTTCTCATTTACTGGTTGGTGGTATTGTTGGTTTATTTATTTAGTCTGTTAGTAAATAAATAAATGCTGATCTCAAACTCCTGGGCTCAAGTGATCCTCCCACCTTAGCCTCCGTAGTAGCTGGGAGTGCAGGCATGTGCCACTGCACTGGTAGTGGTATTGCTATCATCTAACTTCACCTTATTTCCTCTAGACCAGTGCCTTACTTGAGACACAGTGAAGGGAAGGACCCCCAGTCCAAAGGTCTGATCAAAGTCTTGAGGGTCCCTTTCCCGATGGAGGGAGTCATGGTGGGCTTACTGTCTGTCGGAAACCGGGAGGCTGAGCCGACCAGATGACCCCTGGAGTTCTCTGGCAATGTGTCCAGTTCTGGTTGAGGGGCACCTTGGTTGAGTATGGAGCCCTGAAACAGAAGGCAGGTGCATTCTGGGCACCCCCCTGCCCAAGGCTTCAATTCCTGTGGTCTCTCTATGCTCAGCCTGGAAAGCTTGGGCCACCTCTCTCCTCACCCCTGGACAGACCGAGTCCTGCTGACTCTGCTGTCTACACCACCTCATCCTCCTTCCCTCCCCTGCTGTCTGCCGGGCCTCCATCTCCTCTGGTCTTTTGTCCTCCAGTCCTGCACCCTGCCACTCTCCTGCTCATCTGTCTGAAATTGTCATGGAGGGAGTAAGGGCCAAGCCTGGCCATCACGGTCCTTCTTCAGGGCACCAGTTTACACGCTCAGCCTCGCCCCTCACACCAGCAACTCACATCCACACATTTGCTCAGCTTGTCTCCTCTGCCTGGGAAGCCCTCCCCCACCTCACCATGCCAAAAAGCACCATGGGTCCTTCCTCCTCCGGGAAGTGTCCCTGGTTCTCCCAAGTGGAAATCTTTCTCTCCTTTACCATTTGGTGTTTTGTAGGTTGCCACTTGTCCTCTGTCTGCCTTCCCTCAGCCTGTGAGCACCTTGAGGACAGGTTCTGCAGCTGAGGCACGTGGGTGAATGACTGAAGGAGGGAAGGAATGCACGAATGAGTGAGCAGCTAATCTACCTGTGTTGAATGTTCCTTCCCCTCCAGTCCGTCCTGCTGATACTTCCAGTCTTTCCTTAAGTACCTTTTGGGTTTTGCTACTTCCCTCCTCAAAGTCTCTCCACAGCTCCTTGTTTCTTAGCACATCCAGTCTATGCCTTTTCCCAGTTGCGGGTCTGCCTTACTCAGCCCATGGGTCACACTCACCAAACAGCCACCTTGTCCTTCTCTGGGCCAGCCCCATGCTGGCCACTTTCCCAGGGACAGAGACATGTGACCCCATTGTTAGCCTCATGGAGGCCCCAAGCTGGAGGAGGAGCAAGAGGGGAAATGAGCAGCAACAATACCAAGTCAAGCGTAGAGGGTTAAGAATCTGTACAGGAGCAGAACTTGTACCACAGGGGAAGGAGAGTGAGTAGAGAGAGCATCTGGGAAGGGGGAGGTCATGCTAAGCAGGGTTTGGAAGACTGAATAGGAGTTCACCAGATGGATTGAGGGAAGGCCATTCTCAGCAGAGAGAAGAGCATGTGCAAAGGCAGCAGACTGCCAGAATGATTACCTAGGGAACGTGAGAATCTCTGGGCCACTCTTAGAGATTCATGATGGAGACCCAGATCTGGACTCTTTGAGTCCCAGCTCTGCTATTTACTTGCAAACATTCATGGGCAAACAATGCCTTCTCTTCTCTGAGCCTGAAGACCCACATCTGTAAAATAGATATAACAAACCCTTCCTGGGTAGGCCTGAGGGAAAGTGGATGTTTATAAAGGCTTAGCTATATAAACTGTACTCATTCTTGACGTGAGAAGTTCAGTCAAATCCCCATCCCATGGTAGGGTGGTGCTTGAGGAAAAAGCACAGTGGCCAAAAAAAAGCTTTTCCTTCACCCACCCCACCCCACCTGCCCACACACAGACCCCCATTACCTTCTCTGTGTTCCTCTCTGTGAATGTTTTATGACCCCTGGAGGCTACTGGTCAGAAGCAAATTCATCAGAAGCTATTGACGCTGCATCACAGACTAGATTCTCAGGTGGACTGGTTTGTTATTTGGGTGGCTGATTCCTTGGAAGCAGAATGTAACTCCAACTAGGGAATGAGCCCTAGAGAAGGCCCCAGGAAATAGCACATGAGCAGAGAAGGTTTGGGTGCAAGGGGAAAGGGGAGCAGGAGGGGCACCTAAGTAGCCCCTGTGGCTGGGGCATGGGGGCTTAGGGAGGAGAAGAGACTGAAGAAGTGGAATCACAGAGGCTCCCAAATGCCGGTATAGGAGTTAGGGCTTTATGCAGTGGGTAGTGGCGAGCCATGGAGAGTTATTGAGCAGGGAAAGGACCTGAGGAAACCTCAGTGTCCCCACAAGCCTACTCTACCTGAGGCACTAAAGGGGGTGTGAGGAGGCTGTGGAACCCCAGCATTCAGCTTGAACGACCTAGTGCCCCTTCCCTAGTCTGCGCCCACACTGACAGCTTTATTCCCTGGAGGCTGCCTTTAGTCCTGGACGGAACTCGGCCTCTTCTGGGTCCGATTCTAAGCAGTTCCAGCCCCAGCTAGTGTGGAGGAAGAGCTCTCTGGGACTGGCTAGCAGGGAGGTGTCAGGTGCCAGGCAGATGCTGGAGCCTAGTGCGTGCCTCAGAGCACGCAAGTGGGTGGGGGAGGGGTGGTGGTGGTGATGGTGGTGGTGGCAGGGCCGTGCAGGGCGGGTCCTAGCAGCTCCAGAGTTAGGAGTGAGTAAGGCGGGCTGGGAAAAGACTCTGTTGCCTTTAAAGGCAAGCGTCCCTGGCAGCCAGGAGGAAAGGTTTTGCTGAGTCAGCTGCAATTGGTACAAGAGGGGATAGCAGGGGCTGGGACGGAAGCCCCCCTAATCCAAAGGGTGTTTTGCAATTCAAATCCTCCTGGATTGCAGGTAAACACAGTGATGGATTCCAGGAAGGTCTGATGGGCCAGGCAGGACAGTTTTGTGTGTTTAATGTTTTCATTCTGATTTGCACATCTGCTTGAACCACCTGCTTTCAGAAAGCTTTTCGGCATCCCTTCTTTATCTTCTGTATGCCCTCCGACCCTCTGCAAATGCACTTATCAGGGCTACCACCTGCTCGCTGATGCTGGGGGAATTGAAGGCACATACTCCCCTCCCTTCTCTCCTGACTACCAGGCTTTTCTGTCCAGCTGCCTCCAGGATGTCCCTCGGGATGCCCCACAGGTCCCTCACACTCACCATGCTCAAACCTGAACTCATTATCTTCGCCCATCCCTTCCTGTCCCCACCCTAGAAATGGCTCCTCTAGCCACCAAATTGCCCTAGCCAGAGATCTGGTATCTTCCCTGACCCCTCTCTGTCTCCCTCATTCCCCATATCCAGTCAATCCCGTGGACTTTGCCTGCCCATCCCGTGGACTCTGCCTGCCCTCTCCAGGCAGACAGTCCCTCCTCCAGCATAGGCTAGGACACTATTCATTCATCCTCCTCCCTGCCACCACACTGGTCTCTTTAAAATGCACAGCTGACCACATCACTGCTTTGTTCAAACATCTTTCCATGGCACGCAATAATGTGGCTGAATCTCACAGACATATTGAGTGATAGCAGCTGTGCGAAAGAGTGTGATGTCATGTGTATAAAGTTTAAAAACAGGCAAAACTTATCTCTGGGGTAACAGTAGTTACCCTTGGAAGGGAGGGTCGCGACTCTGGGGGCGGGTGCTGGTAATCAGGGTGAGGCAGGTGGAGACCAGATCAGCAGTACTGATGTTTTTTTCTTTCGCCTCGAGCTTTAATATGACTCAGCACAGCATGTTACTGTTTTTATTTAATCCTGTTTTTATTTAAAATTTTGATATTTTGTCATCATGGATTTTTTGCATTAATTCTGGTTTTTCAAAAATACTGCATTAAAAATATTATTTATCCTGATGACAGAGTCCGCCGCCCCCCTCTACCCCCCTCCACCCCTGCTTAAATTTTACAGGGGAGGTGAGTGCCTTTCTTGTCACACCCTGTTTCTGACCGTGTTGGTAATGTTGTTTCCTCATCAGGGTGCTGGTTGCGGGTGTGTTTAGTTTGTGAAAATGCATTGAGGTGTGTCCCTTTCTGATTTTTGTACTCTTCTGAATGCATATTTTGCTTCAATTAACCAAATTGAATTTTTTTTTTTTTTTTTTTTTTTTACTTAAAATATTTCTGTAATTCCAAGGGAGTGTCTCCATCTGCTTCTTCCAGTGTCCCCAGCACCAAAAACAGCACCTGCCTCACACTGGGTCTCATACATTTTTGTTGAATGAAGGAATACAACATTTCAGTTAATTTAATTCCAACAGCAACTCTATGAAATAAGTATTTCTCTCTCTATTTTCTTTTTTTTTTTTTTTTTTGAGATGGAGTCTCACTGTTGCCAGGCTGGAGTGCAGTGGCGCAATCTTGGCTCGCTGTAACCTCCGACTTCTGGGTTCAATAGATTCTTCTGCCTCAGCCTCCCAAGTAGCTGGGATTACAGGTGCGCACCACCACGCCCAGCTAATTTTTGTATTTTTAGTAGAAACTGGGTTTCATGATGTTGGCCAGGGTGGTCTCGATCTCTTGACCTCGTGATCCGCCCGCCTCGGCCTTCCAAAGTGCTGGGATTATAGGCGTGAGCCACTGTGCCTGGCCTTTTTCTCTCTGTTTTCTAAAGGAGAAAACTGAGGCTCAGGGAAGTAATTTGCCCAAAATCACACAGGTAGTGTGAGTTCCAGCACCTGGATTGAAAAAATAAATGGAGTCAGGTGTGGTGGTGCGTGCCTATAGTCCCAGCTACTAAAGAGGCTGAGGCAGGAGGATTGCTTGAGCTCAAAAGTTCAAGTCCAGCCTGGGCAACATGGTGAGACCCCCATCTCTAAAAATAAATAAATAGGCCAGGCGCAGTGGCTCACACCTGTAATCCCAGCACTTTGGGAGGCCAAGGCAGGGGGATCATGAGGTCAGGCATTCGAGACCAGCCTGACCAACATGATGAAACCCCATCTTTCCTAAAAATACAAAAATTAGCCAGGCGTGGTGGTGCGCACCTGTAATCCCAGCTACTTGGGAGGCTGAGGCAGAACAACCTATTGAACCCAGGAGACGGAGGTTGCAGTGAGTTGAGATTGCACCACTGCACTCCAGCCTGGGCAACAGAGCAAGACTCCGTCTCAAAAAAAAATTTTTTTTTAATAAAAATAAAAAATAATAATAAATGGATGACTTGACTCTAGAGAAACTTGTTTTAAATCAAATGCTGCCAGATTCTCTGCCTTTAAAGAAAGCAATAAAAACAACAAAAACTCCAACTGGCACTGCCTGCTCTGATCCAGCAACAGTACAAGCAGTTTGCTTTGCCTGGCTCTTATCGCTTAGATTACAATTATTTGAGCCTTATCTTCCTCTGAGATAATGACCTCCTCTAGGGCTGGGGCTCAGGTATTCCTGTCTTGCCTCTGTCCAGCAAGTTATTTGGCACAAGAAAGAAGCTATAAATGTTTAATAAATGAATTAATCAAAGAATGAATGAAGGAGGAGGCTGACAGTGGTATTTGGTGGGTGGACCACAGGTTTTGGAAACAGACCTGCTAGCTATGTGTCTTTGGGCATGTTACCTCACCTGAATCTCAGTTTCCCCAACTGTAAGATGGGGATAATAGCAGTACTCACCTCTAAGAATTATTGTGAATATGAAGTAAGGAAACGTGTATCAGGTGACTATCCTACAGTAAATACTTGAAACGTGGTAACTATTATTATTTCCATTTTTTTACATTCTCAAAGCCTGATTTTCTTCAGGGTTGCAGGGGTCTTCCCCTCTCAATTTGCATGTATTGTTTTCTGGAGGTCTGTGAGGTTGGAAGAAGAGGACCTGATGATGCCTCCCCAAGGAGCTTTCTTCCCCGTGGGGTGGGCAGAACTCTGGAACGTTCCAAAAGTCTGGTTTCATGGCCCAGCTCCACCTTGTGATTGGCGAGTTCCTTATTACCAGTGAGCCTCAGTTTTCTCTCTGTAAAATAAGGCCCATAATAATCTTTTTTTTTTTTTTTTTTGAGACGGAGTCTCACTCTTTTTGCCCAGGCTGGAGTGCACTGGCACAATCTCGGCTCACTAAAACCTCTGTCTCCCGGGTTCAAGCGATTCTCCTGCCTCAGCCTCCTGAGTAGCTGGGATTACAGGCACCCACCACCACGTCCACCTAATTTTTTTGTATTTTTAGTAGAGACAGGGTTTTACCATGTTTGGCCAGGCTGGTCTTGAACTCCTGACCTCAAGTGATCCACCCGCCTCGGTCTCCCAAAGTGCTGGGATTACAGGTGTGAGCCACCACGCCCGGCCCTCTTTTTTTTTTTTTAAGACCCAGAATGATGTTGACCTTGGAGATCTCTGGGGAGGATTCAATGGCTTGGCCCTGGGCCTGGTGCACAGTAAGCCCTCCACAAGTGTTGAGTCTGAGGAAGTAACCTGGCACCCTGAGGCTGGGGGAACAGCAAGGAGACCAGAAGGATCCTGAGAAGCCCAAGGACTGATGGGAAAAACAAATAGCCTGGCACAGTTTTGTTTTATTCTTAGAATCATATTTCTCCAGAGAAGTATAAAAACAATGCCTTTCATGCTGATATAACTTTTTCTTTCTTTTTTTTTTTCTTTTTAGAGGTAGGGTCTTGCTATGTTGCCCAGGCTGGCCTCAAACTCCTGAGCTCAAGCAATCCTCCTGCCTCAGCCTCCCAAGTAGCTGGGACAACAGGCCAGCACCACTGTACCTGGCTTTGATATAACTTTGTAACTCTGCAAAACTCCTTCCCACATGTCATTCCTTGGGTCCTCCCCACACCTTATGCTGCAGGCAAGACTAGAATTATTCATGTATCCACAGTTGTGGAAACTGAGGCACAGAGAAATTAAGCCACTTGCTTGAGATCACAGTGAAGGAGGAATTTGGAAGCAAATTGAAGGTGTAAAACCTGGGCCTCCTGACTTATAGATACCACCATGCAGCAATTTGGATCTGAAAGAAAGTACACAGCTTATGCCCAGACAGAGCAGCCGGTGTCTAGCTGTGCCCGCTTGCCCCGCCCAGCTCCCACCTGGATGCCACCTGGCAGTCATATGCACATTCATCACGGAGGAGCTGGCTGACTCACACATTATACTGGAGCTGACTCATGCTTTGCAAGAGGGAGAGAGAATCGGTTGAGAGCCACAGGAGCCCCTGCTTTCCACATTGAGGCTTGAAATTCATGCCTCAAATCCACCGCAGTTCGTTTCTTTAAAAAGGGAAAGCAGTGTGAGCTGGCTGGAGCTGGGGATCTCTGGACTCAGAGAAGAGTGGTTTGGTTCAACTCTGGGCTCTGTTACAAGTTGGCTGGGTGACTTCGGGCAAGTCATTGTCCCTCAGTCTCTTCAGCTTTGTAACAAAGGGGTTGCAACAGATAAGCGCCAAGACTCTTCAAGCGTCTGAAAGGCTGTTCTTGCTCTGGGTTGAGAAACCTTGTCATAATAATGTTGTATGTGTTGCTAATTTACTATGTGCCAGGTAAGTGATTGGTATGGAGTTATTAATATCTCATTTAATTCTCATAACGAATTCTAGATTTACTGTTTTTTATCCTGTTTCTCAAAGGAGGAAACTGAAGCACAGTTTCAGAGTGATTTGCCCAAGGTTGAGTAGGTCAGCAAGTGGCCGAGCTAATAATTAAACCTGGTTTGTCCCCAGACTTTGTATAAAATCTAGTCTAAGGCCGGGCGTGGTGGCTCATGCCTGTAATCCCAGCACTTTGGGAGGCCAAGGCGGGTGGATCACAAGGTCAGGAGTTGGAGACCAGCCTGGCCAACATGGCGAAACCCCGTCTCTACTAAAAATACAAAAATTAGCCAGGCGCGGTGGCAGGCGCCTGTAATCCCAGCTACTCGGGAGGCTGAGGCAGGAGAATTGCTTGAACCCGGGAGGCAGAGGTTGCAGTGAGCCGAGATCGTGCCACTGCACTCCAGCCTGGGTGACAGAGCAAGACTCCATCCCAGAAAAAAAAAAAATCTGCTCTACACCTTTATCCTGTTAGACCTCAGTTTCCTCACTTAAAATTAAACTACATGACATAAATTTTACCATTTTACCTATTTTAAGATTACAGTTCAGTGTCATTAAGTGCATTCACACTGTTGTGCAACCATTGCCATCATCCATCTGAACCCACTAAATAATAATTCCCCATTCCCTGTTACCCCTAATCCCTGGCAACCCCCGTTCTACTTTCTCTGTGAATTTGACTACTCTAGGTATCTCATTTAAAGTTTCCTCATCTTTAAAACTACGATAATAAAGATCAAGTGTTATTCAATCCTTCTCCCAGTAGCGCGGTTGGCTCAGACTTGAATTTAAGTCCCAGTTCTATTCACCTACCCCTCAGGCAGGTTGCTTAACCCCTTTGCCTCCCTCATTCCCATGTCCCTAAAGTTGGGCTGGTGGACCCTGATGGGATGATCACAGGAGACAGTGGGGATGAAGGTACTTGGAAAGCCCAATGCCACTTCTAGAACTTGTTATACCATCTTCCTGGTGGGCTGGAACCCTGGCTTAGATTTATAGGTGTGACAGCTGGGGAGGCTTTAGAATGGCACATTACAACCTGGCCAGTGCCCAACCCAACATTTGGGGCTGAGGCTGGGAGGTAGAAGCCACATCAAGGAGGGCTTTGACTGCTTGGCTATAGAGCCCTCCCCTCATGGAGCTTACATTCCAGCCTGTACACCTGGTATTGTAAAGTGGCTGGTATAGTCTTTACTTACAGAGACTGCTCAGGCAGTAGTCTGTCCTGCGTGTTTCTTTTAACTGGTTCCTGCTCAGGCAGTAGTCTGTCCTGCGTGTTTCTTTTAACTGGTTCCCGGAGGCCTGGTCTTGTGGCTGAGAGTCCTATCTTCCCTATTTCCCTAAAGTAATGATTGTTAGGATATTTTGGTTGCAAGTATCAATGCATTTAAACCGGCTGTCACCAAAAAGGGAGATTTTTTTTTTTTTTTTTTTTTTTGAGATGGAGTTTCAGCTCTTGTCGCCCAGGCTGGAGTGCAATGGTGTGATCTTGGCTCACTGCAACCTCTGCCTCCCGGGTTCAAGCAAGTCTCCTGCCTCAGCCTCCCGAGTAGCTGGGATTACAGGTGCCTGCCACCATGCCTGGCTAATTTTTGTATTTTTAGTAGAGATAGGGTTTCACCATGTTGGCCGGGCTGGTCCCAAACTCCTGACCTCAGGTGATGCACCTGCCCCAGCCTCCCAAAGTGCTGGGATTATGGGAAAAAGGGAGAATTTAATAAAGGATATAGAGATTGGATGCAGTGGCCCACACCTGTAATCCTAGCACTTTGGGTTTGCCAAGGCGGGAGGATTGCTTGATCCCAGGAGTTCCAGACCAGCCTGGACAATATAGCCAGACATTGTACCTCAAAAAAAATTTAAAAATTAGCCAGGCATGGTGGCATGTGCCTACAGTCCCAGCTACTTAGGAGACTGAGGCAGGAGGATGGTTTGAGCCTAGAAATTCGAGAATACACTAAGCCGTGATTGTGCCATCACACTCCAAACTGGGTGACACAGCAATACCCTGTCTTTAAAAATACAAAAAAGTTAAAAAAAAAAAGTAGGCTGGGCATGGTGGCTGATGCCTGTAATCCCAGCACTTTGAGAGGCCGAGGTGGGCAGATCACCTGAGGTCAGGAGTTCAAGACCAGCCTGGCCAACGTGGCAAAACCCCATCTCTACTAAAAATGCAAAAATTAGCCTGGTGAAGTGGTGCGTGCCTGTAATCCCAACTACTCGGGAGGCTGAGGCAGGAGAATCGCTTGAAGCCGGGAGGGAGAGTTTGCCGTGAGCTGAGATCGCACCACTGCACTCCAGCTTGGGCAATAGAGTGAGACTCCATCTCTAAATAAATAAATAAATAAATAATTTTAAAAAAATCTTTAAAATATATTTTAAAATAAAAAAGATAAAGGATACAGAGATATCTCATAAACCAGGCACAGGGATGCAACAAGACGCTGACGAAGATCTGGATTCAGTGAGTAGGCTGCCACTAGGATGCTCTACCTTTCTCATCTGTGTTATTTCTCTCTTTCAACACAAACAGGCCTGTTCTGCCCCACACAGCAGAAAATGCCCACGATGCAATACCAGAGTCTGCATGGGACCATTTCAACAACCCTTAGAAGCTGACTCAGCTGTCTCCTGGCCCTGACTTTTCTAAGATGAGAGGAGCTGATAGGAACAATTTGGGTGAGATGTTTGTCCTGAGTCCATTTGGTTATGGTCAGGTGATACGGTCACAGAGCACAAACAAGGCTGGCAGAGCCCCACTCTGTGTGAGGATGGGGTGGAGGAAGCATGTGTTCCTCCTGATGTTGTCACACAGGCACACATGCATTCATTAAAAATGTTTTTGGGCCAGGCGCAGTGGCTCACGCCTGTAATCCCAGCACTTTGGGAGGCTGAGGTGGGTGGATCACCTGAGGTCGGGAGTTTGAGACCAGCCTGACCAATATGGAGAAACCCCATCTCTACTAAAAATACAAAATTAGCCGGGCGTGGTGGCACATGCCTGTAATCCCAGCTACTCGGGAGGCTGAGGCAGGCGAGTTGCTTGAACCCAGGAGGTGGAGGGTGCAGTGAGCCGAGATTATGCCATTGCACTCCAGCCTGGGCAACAAGAGCGAAACTGCATCTCAAAAAATATATAGTAATAGTAATAATAAAACAGTTCCTACCTCCCAGGGATACAGTGTGTGTTAACTAAGACATTTATTCACTTATTCCATAAATACTTACTAAGTACCTAGTACGTGATGGTATTTGTGGAAGCTGCACAATGACTGGCCAGTGGTGGAGGCTCAGTAAGTTGGAGTCACTTAAAGCTCTGCCTTCCAGGTGTGCACAACTAAGTTGATGCTCCACACAGGTGCTTCTGCTCTTGTGATCTGTGTGCATTCTGAAAATCTAGGAATGCAAACAAGGTGCCACAGCTATCTATTGCTGTAGATTATCCATGTCAGGCCGGGTGCGGTGGCTCATGCTTATAATCCCAGCACTTTGGGAGGTCGAGGCGGGTGGATCACCTGAGGCCAGGAGTTCAAGACCAGCCTGGCCAACATAGCGAAACCCTGTCTCTACTAAAAATACAAAAAGGGGCCCCGCTCAGTGGCTTACGCTTGTAATCCCAGCACTGTGGGAGGCCAAGGTGGGCATATCACGAGGTCAAGAGATCAAGACCATCCTGGCCAATGTGGTAAAACCCCGTCCCTACTAAAAATACAAAAAATTAGCTGGGTGTTGTGGTGCGCACCTGTAATTCCGGCTACTCGGGAGGCTGAGGCAGGAGAATCGCTTGAACCCAGGAGGCGGAGGTTGCAGTGAACCGAGATCGCGCCACTGCACTCCAGCCTGGTGACAGAGCCCCCACTCACCCCCACAAAAAAAAAAAAAAGCAAATGAGCTGGGTGTGATGGCACATGCCTGTAATCGCAGCTATGTGGGAGGCTGATGCATGAGAATTGTTTGAACCCAGGAGGTAGAAATTGCAGTGAGCCAAGATCGTGCCACTGCACTCCAGCCTGGGTGACAGAGTGAGACTCTATCTCAAAAAAAAAAAAAAAAAAAAGAAAAGAAAAAAGAAAAAAAGAGTAACCATCTCAAAACTTAGTGGCTTTAAACAGCAACAGCTTATTATTTCTCATGATTTTGTGGATTGACTGGGCAGTTCTGCCCCACATGATGGCAGCTGGGGTGACTCATGCGGCAGCATTCAGCTGGACACATGGCTGGGCCATTCTCTCTATATGGTGTTGCATCCTCCTCTGTCTCCTGAAGGATAGCTTGGACTTCCTTATAGCGTGGTGGCTGGGTTCCAATGGGGAGCGTTCCAAGGGGACAATCCTCATGTGGAAAAGCTTATCAAGCCTAGTTATATCAATGCAAATCATTCTGGATTTAAGTTGCTTTGTCTCTTGATTGCTCATGAACATTCCTATGTGAGTAAATATTCTTCCCAATGTGATTTTTTTCTTGTTGTTAAAGACAGGCTCTGGTTTTATCGCCCAGGCTGGAGTGCAGTGGCATAATCATAGTATAAGCATAGCTCACTGCAGCCTTGAACTCCAGGGCTCAAACAATCCTTCTGCCTCAGCCTCCCATGTAGCTGGGACTACAGGTGCGCACTACCATGCCTAGCTAATCTTTTTTTTTTTTTTTAAAGAGATAGAGTCTCGTTGTATTGCCTAGGCTGGTCTCCAACTCCTGGGCTCAAGTGATCCTTTCACCTCAGCCTCCTTAGTACCTGGGACCACAGGCATGTGCCAATACATGAATTAAAAAAAAATTTTTTTGAGAGATGGGAGTCTTGCTATGTTGCCCAGGCTGGTCTCAAACTCCTGGCCTGAAGTGATCCACCTTCCTCAGCCTCCCAAAGTCCTAGGATTACAGGTGTGAGCCACTGCACTCTGCCCCCAACATGATTTTTTTTTTTTTTTTTTTTGAGACTGAGTTTCACTGTTGTTGCCCAGGCTGGAGTGCAATGGTGTGATCTTGGCTCACTGAAACCTCTGCCTTCTGGATTCCAGCGATTCTCCTGCCTCAGCCTCCCAAGTAGCTGGGATTACAGGCATGCGCCACCACACCCGGCTAATTTTGTATTTTTAATAGAGATGGGGTTTCTGCATGTTGGTCAAGGTAGTCTCGAACTCTGGACCTCAGGTGATCTGCCCACCTTGGCCTCCCAAAGTGCTGGGATTACAGGTGTGAGCCACCATGCGCAGCCCCAACATGATTTTGAATGGCTGACTGATAGACCATCATTGATTGAACCAATCTCCTCTTGATGAGTAATTAGGCAGTTTTCATTTGGAGGCAGTTATAAACAACTCTATGAAGGACAGCTTTGTGCCAAGAACTCAGTACATATCGTTGTAGTAGAAGGATTACAGGGCCAAAGGACAGGTGAATTTTTAAAGCTTTGCCAAATTTCCCTTCAGAAAAAATGGTACATTTTGCACTTTTATCAGCTGTAAAGAGACCTGCTCTTTCGAAATCTTCTGGTCAATACTGGGTGTGGTTTGTCTTTTCAGTCTTTGTCAATCGAAAAATGGTGTTTTATCATTGTCTTCAAAAGAGAGAAGATTAGAAGTAAGTTACCCAGAGCCAGATGCTTAAGAAGAGTTCTTGTCTTTTACTCTGAGGTAGCCCGAATAAATCAGCAGGGTCGAGGCCGGGGCAATGCAAAGTGTCTCTCTGCACAATGTCAGGCTATTAAATGCACAGTGTCCCTCTGCCCGCTGACTCAGGCTGTAAAATTGGAGCATGGTGCTGACAACAGTGCTCATGGCTATGGGGATGAGGTCACTGTGTCCTCACTGTGCGGTCGACTGGGACAAGCCCATGGCTTTCCTGTCCCGTGTCTGTGGGCCTTCCGGCAGACACAGGGCTCGTGGCCTCACCCTCCACGCCCGTGTTGGCTTTCACCTTGTTCCCTCTGACCCAGTCTGGAGGACCTGGTGCTGCATCTGGGCCAGGCTGGCTGTAACTAATAAGAGTTGTAACAAGGGACATCTAAAACAGGACCCTGAGATTGGTCTTTGTTTTTGAGCAGCCAAAGCCATACCTCATAGTGTCAGAAGTTTTAAAACTGGGGGATCCTTGTTGTGTGGAAGCAGAGCTCCTGGACTCAGAGCCGACCCTGCTTCTTCCTAGCTGTGGAGCAAGTAGGGGAGCTTTTCCAAACCTCAATTTCTTCATCTAGAGAATGAGGGTAATGGTGATTTAAGGACTATTATCTTCTTCCTCTGTGCCTGATACTTGTGATTCTCACAGGAACCCTCAAAGGCTGAGAGTATCCCACCCACTTCACAGATGAAGCAAACTGAGGCCCAGAGAAGGGAAATTACTTGCCCAAGATCACCCAGCAAGTAAGAAACAGAGCTGGAGATGAGCTCAGGCCAGCACGGAACCACGCAAACTCCTTCTGTAGGCTTTATAAAGGGTTGATGAGAAAAGCAGATGGTTAAGAGCTCTACAACTTCTGTGAGGTAAAGAATATCTGCAGGGCTGGACGTGGCGGCTCTTGCCTGTAATCTTAGCACTTTGGGAGGCCAAAGTGGGTGGATTGCTTGAGTCTATGAGTTCAAGACCAGCCTGGGCAACATGGTAAAACTCTGTCTCTCTAAAAAAAAAAAAAAAAAAAAATTAGCTGAGTGTGGTGTTGTGTGCTTGTAGTCCCAGCTACTTTGGAGGCTGAAGCGGAAGGATCCCTTGGCCCAGGAGGCAGAGGTTGCAGTGAGCTGAGATTGTGCCACTGCACTTCAGCTTGGGTGACAGAGCCAGACCTTATTTAAAAAAAAAAAAGGATATCTGTGATTACAAGATTACAATGCAATTTTGAAAGCCTGCTGTTGCCCAGCTGGACAGCTAGAGTTATTCTCAGTGGTGGGATGGCTGAACTGGGGGCCCACTGTGGAGAGCTGGTTTCCCACTGGAGTTCTCTGAAAAGGTGCCTGATTTCACAGCTCTGATTCTACAGAAGGAGGCCGGGCCCTTCACGTAATTGCTACCCTTTATTTATGGAGCTATTCCTCTGTCGGGATGCCCTTTATATGTGTACAGTCTGTGCTGCAGTCGATTCTTATAGTGATTCTATGCAGAAGGTGCTTTAGAGGAGGCTGCTGGGGCGCAGGGTGGGTAGGTACCTTGTCAGCATGGTGGGGCTGGGTCTCCAGCTGGTTGGGACCCCACCCTCCTATCATGGCCCAGGAGTGAAGCATTCAGGGCTGGACCACCAGCGTTTGTGAAGCTTTGTGCCCCATTATCCCATCAGAACATCTTCTTGGCCCTGGCAGGCAGACAGGGCAGGGCCATTCTCCACCTTACTGACAAAGAAGCCCAGGGAGGGGAAGAGGGTGCTCCCCCAGCACCTCCATTGCCTCTGCCTGCTTAGTCCAGAATGCAGGATAGAGAAATAATGGGAAAAGCTCCCAAGTGTTGCTGGATCTCTGCCTGCCAGGGAAGCTGTGACCTCAGTAAGGGCAGGGTGTTCCTTCCAGGGAACTCGAGGTGGGGCAGGATGGGTAGGGAGTGAGATCAGAGGGAAGGCCATGTTGGGAAGATGGGAAGGCAAGTCTCTGGGGTTTTGTGGGATAGAGGAAGGGAACATCATAGAACAGGCCAGGAATAGGAGCTTGACCTGGAGATTACTTTGCAGCAGGTTTAAACAGGGGCCATGTGAGAGTGTGGAGCCCTGGGGTCAGAGGTTACTGGATGCAAATTATGACTCTGCCACTTATGGGAATGGTGAGTTTGGACAAATGATTTCCCTGGGCCTCAGGGTCTTCATGTATAAAAGGGCTGAAGCTCAGTGGGTAACTGGAGCACTGCCTGGGTTAGATCCTGGCTCCACCCCTTACCAGTGTGACCTAGGGTGAATGAGTTCACCTCTCTGGGCATCAGTGTCCTTGTCTCTAAGATGGACTTGATAATAATGAAAGCTACCCCTCACAGGGCTGTGGTGAGGATGAAGGGGTCTGGCAGCACATGTAGAATTCTTAGAGCAGGCTTTTTTCCTGCAGAGTCTTTGTTGCTATCATCATCATCATCATCCTCCTCATCCTCATCATCATCTACCTCCAGGGATTCTTGGGGGGCTTAAACAAGGCAGGTTGTACAAATTATCTGGCACAGACGTCATTAAATAATAACAGGGCAGAGTGACGGGTGCTGTGATACAGGGAGGTGCTGGGAGAGACACAGGAAAGAGAAAAGACTGTCTGGCTGGGTGGAAGAAGGGTGTGGAAGGTATGGAAGCCAAGGGAAAACTTCCCCTTTGCCCTCTGAAGGTTCACTGAAAAGTCAGCTGACAAAAGGCAGATGAATAGCAGAAATGGCATGCAAATTTATTAATGCGCACACAGGGAGAACCACAGAGTGATTGATTACTCCGCACTCTGCAATGGGGTGCAGAAGCTTATATGCCATCTTGAGGTTACAGAAAGAATGGGGGCTTGGGGCCTGAGCGCAGTGGCTCATGCCTGTATTCCCACCACTTTGGGAGGCCAAGGTGGGTGGATCACCTGAGGTCAGGAGTTTGAGACCACCCTGACCAACATGAAACCCCGTCTCTACTAAAAATACAAAAAATTAGCTGGGTGTTGTGATGTGCACCTGTAATTCCAGCTACTCGGGAGGCTGAGGCAGGAGAATCACTTGAACCCAGGAGGCGGAGGTTGCAGTGAGCCAAGATCGCGCCACTGCCCTCCAGCCTGGGAAACAAGAATGAAACTCTGTCTCAAAAAGAAAAAAAAAAAAAAAACACACACAAAAAAAAACAAAACAGAAAACAGTCCGGGCACAGTGGCTGACACCTGTAATCCCAGCACTTTGGGAGGCCGAGGCAGGTGGATCACCTGAGATCAGGAGTTCGAGACCAATCTGGCCAACATAATGAAACCCTGTCTCTACTAAAAGTACAAAAAATTAGCCTGACATAATGGCAGGTGCCTGTAATCCCAGCTACTCGGGAGGACTGAGGCAGGAGAATCACTTGAACCAGGGATGCTGAGGTTGCATGAGCTGAGATCGCACTGCTGCCCTCCAGCCTGGGCAACAAGAGCAAAACAAAAAAAAGAAAGAAAGAAAGAAAGAAAGAGAGAGAGAGAGAAAGAAAGAAAGAAAGAAAGAAAGAAAGAAAGAAAGAAAGGAAGGAGAGAGGGAGGAAGGAAGGAAAGAAAGGGGGGCTTGGATCCTGGCAAAACAGTTTATGAGATGGGGAGAAGAGAAGGCCTCCCTAGCAAAGGTGGTCTTTTTATGTAGATGAAACCTCACAGATAGCAGCTGTCAGAGAGAGTAGACCTTTGAAGGTACCAGACTCTCATCAGTTAGTCTGTCCTAGATCTGACAAGGGAAGGTCTGCAGAGGAAGCCTGCCTGCATCAATGCAGATGTCCCTATAGATGCAGGTCTCCCCTACAAAAGACAGCTTTGCAGGCCTACTTCTGTTCCCAGGCTCTCTGAACAGTCATCTCAAAATACGTCAAAGAAGTATATTTTGGGGTGAAATATTTTTATTTGCTGCAAAGCCTTGCTCAAAGAACATGTAGAAGTTCCCTGTGTAGATGAGGGGAAGACAGAAAGATGAACTTGTATCATCTTTGGTTGTGAGAGAGCAACCAAAGATGAGGAACATGGAGCAGTTTCATGAGCTGCGTGCTTGGAGTGAAGGGCGTGAGGCTGCACGGGAGCACTAGGGCCAGATTGCAAAGGGCTGGGAATACCTTGCTAGGGGGTTTAAACTTGACCTGGTAGGTGAGGAGTTCTTTTAATTTTTTTTTTTTTTTTTTTTGAGACAGAGTCTCGCTCTGTCACCCAGACTGGAGAACAATGGTGCAATCTCAGCTCACTGCAACCTCTGCCTCTCTGGTTCAACTGATTCTCCTGCCTCAGCCTCCTCAGTAGCTGGGATTACTTTACAGGCACATGCCACCACACCCGGCTAATTTTTGTATTTTTTACTAGAGACAGGGTTTCACCACATTGGTCAGGCTGTTCTTGATCTCCTGACCTCGTGATCTGCCCGCCTCGGCCTCCCAAAGTGCTGGGATTACAGGCGTGAGCCACCGTGCCCGGCTTTGGTGAGGAGTTCTTACCCGTCTAAATGGCAGAATCACCCAGGGCACTAAAAATAAATACTGTTTTATGGTCCTGCCCAACAGTATTCTAAGTCAGTAGGTCTCAAGTGGGACTCATAAATCTTTACATTTTTCCTTCAACTTTTATTTTAACTTCAGGGTTACATGTGCAGGATGTGCAGGTTTGTTACATAGGTAAACGTGTGCCATGATGATTTGCTGCACTGATCATTCCATCACCTAGGTATTAAACCCAGCATCCATTAACTATTCTTCCTGATGCTTTTCCTCTCCCGATCCTACCCCTAACAGCCCCCAGTGTGTGTTGTTTCCCCCTCCCCAATGTGTCCATGTGTTTTCATCATTCAGCTTATAAGTGAGAACCTGCAGTGTTTGCTTTTCTGTTCCTGCATTAGTTTGCTGAGGATAATGGCTTCCAACTCCATTCCATGTCCCCACAAAGGACATTATCTTGTTCCTTTTTATGGCTGCATAGTATTCCATAGTGTATATTTGCCACATTTTCTTTATCCACTCCATCCCAGATGGGCATTTAGATTGAAGAATCTTCACTTTTTAAAGCTTCTCAGGAAATTCTGATGCCCACCCAGAATTGGGAACCTTTGCCATGGAAGAGGGTGGGGGGATATCTTTAAACAGGAATAGGGTCCATTGAGATGCCCACCCCAGACCTCCAAGATATGGGGAGAGAGCTTGAGAAGGTGGGAAGTGTGTGTAGGAGACTCTGACCCCCAGCCTTCCACCCCTCTCCAAAGCAGTCCCACACTCTGATGTTTACCACCAGGGCTGACCCCTGGAAGTGCCTCTTCCCTATTGCCCTCTGGATCCAGCAAGGACAGACAGCCTTCCCACCTTCCTTCCTTCTTCCCAACAGTTTTTGAGCTCCTCCACGATGTGCTGAGCATGCTGTTGGGTACTGAAAGTGAATAAAATAGATAGTTTCTCCCCGCAACCTCCTGACCTAAAGCTTTGGGTGATTCCTGCTGTTTTGGCTCTGCTAAGCATGAAGTGCATGTCATCAGGCATGTGGCTAAGCACAAGAGAGCTGGGACAGGAGTCCACCCTGGGGGCTCAAGCAGTGGCTGCAGGGCTCAGTGGTCCAGCCTCCAGGCCCTGTGGCTTCCTGGTTCCCCCTTCTCACAGGCCCGGTCTCTTGTCCTGGCTCTAGCCTTGCAGGCCAAACTCCCAGGCCGTGCCCTCGGTGCCCCCTACCAGGGGGGTCCTGGTGCCTGGGGTAGGAGTGAGCTGTGCAGCCGCCTTCCCACCTCATCTTACACAGGAGACAACAACATTGGGTAAGGTCTGAGCAACTCTTCCCAGGGGCAGGGTTAAGGATCATTTCCTCACAGGGGTAGCAGAAACAACAAACACAAGGAAATGACAGGGATGCCGAGGATTTCAGAGCACACAGCTCCGGTCCAGGACGGACTCCCACAGAGAGATGGGGGGAACGCTCCCGGGGCAGCTTCTTCACCTCCCTCTCGGAGTCGGCTCTTGTGTCTTCATGCTGTGTTCTGTTGTTTCCTTTCATCAGGATCCCTTGCCCACACCAACCCCACCCACACCATCACCGATGGCACTGTTTCACTCGCTCATTGCCATTCATTTACTTCTTCCTTTCTCATTCAACACATAGGTACCATGTGCCAGGCACAGGATAAAGCCATAGGCAATATACAGCCTCATGTGGTGTTCCCAGTTGGATGGGGTCACCAACACAATCAGACAGCTCTAATATAACATGATAATTGCCACTGTGGAGTTGTGCATAGGGTGTTATAAAACCAAGGAGTAACCCAGGGAAGGCTGATTCTTGAAGAATGAGTAGGAATTTATGCAGCGCATACCAAGCAGTGAGAATAGCAAATGCAAAGGCACGAAGTTTGTGATGGCTACAGCATGGCAGGTTCAGGGGAGCAGAGGGAGTGGAGGCAGGGAGATGAGCAGGGGCATCCATGAAGGGCCTGGGAAGCTGGGCTGAAGAACTAGAACTTTCTGCCTTAGGCAGTGGGCAGCCATTGGAGGATTTTAGGGAGAGAAGGGACATGGTCAGATCTGCATCTTTTTTTTTTTTTTTTTTTTTTTTGAGATGGAGTCTCACCCTGTCGCCCAGGCTGGAGTGCAATGGCGCAATCTCGGCTCACGGCAACCTCCACCTCCCGGTTCAAGCGATTCTCCTGCCTCCCGAGTAGCTGGGATTACAGGTGCCCGCCACCACACCTGGCTCATTTTTTGTATCTTCAGTAGAGACGGGGTTTCACCATGTTGGCCAGGCTGGTCTCCAACTCCTGACCGCCCGCCTCGGCCTCCCAAAGTGCTGGGATTACAGGCGTGAGCCACCACACCCAGCCAGATCTGCCTCTTAGAACAATGCTATGGAAGTTGATTTTGGGGAATGGGTGGAAGAGGCAGAGGTCAGGCAGAGTGTTCAATAAAGAGGATCGGACAGGCCAGGTAGGAGAAGCTGATGCCTAGCCTAGGACAGGGCAAGTAGCTCAGCAAGTGTGAGCACCTCTCAGTGTAAGAGCTAAGGTGGGAGAGGGGCAGATGGGCTGTGGAGCTGGCCACACTGAAGGCAGCTGTGTGTTTTCAGGGCTCAGGACCAAAGAGAGGCTGAGTCAGGAAGGCATTCCTGGGCTTCTGGCTTGAGCAGGCTCAAAGTCAACAGATGCAGCTGCGTCTGTGTCTAGCGATTGGGAAGGTCCACAGCAGGACTGCAGCCCATACCTGGGAGTCAGAGCAAAGTCCAGCCTAGGGAAGAGCCCCCAAGAGCCAGGCTGGGTGTCAGGTGGGGCCCTTGTCCTGAAGGGGAGAAGAGACTACAAGGTAGAGCACCAAGCACACCTGGCTCTGGCACCTTTACGTCTCTGGCCACTTCTCTCTTATGGCTCCATGTAACAATGAGATATGGACACGTGGAGGCACCTGGGGCTAGTTTCTTCCTTATACCTGCCCCACTCCGATGAGGCTCCCTCCAGGCTCCGCATCTTGACTTAGTTACAACCTGATCCTGAGCTGGGACCCAAGGGTGTCCTGCTCCTGGCTCCAATCTCCTGGTGAGGATGAACTTTGGTTTGGCTCCACCTGCTCAAGTGCCTTCGGAAGTGTGCCCACCTTGCCAGCCTCGTCAGAATGCAGTCTCAGGATGATGAAAGAGTTCAGGAAATGCCACCCCAAGGTACGTCACTTTGGACTTCAAACTGAGAGCATTTGAGGAACAGCAAATGCAGGGAGGGACTTTCTCTGAACTTCCCTTATCTGCTTCAAGATAAATCCTCCAAAAGGAACTCAATGGTTATAAATCCCCTCCCCAGGAACCTCATCAACCAGAGAAGAGTAAACTCAGATCACAGGACAGGAGACTGGGGGTCAACACCAACCCCAGACAGACTTTATCACATATCACCTATTCTTCTGAAGGGCCCATTCATCTTTCCTCCAAACATTTACTCTCTCCTAAGTTGCCTGAACCCTCCCTCCGCTCACCCCCTGTAAGAGGTATATATGCTCTCACTGAGGTTTAGGACATTTGCTTTTCTTTCATGTGATGCCCCCATGCATGTAGTATATTTGTGTACCTTTTCTTCTGTAACCCTTTCTTCTACCGTCAGTTTATTTCATAGAGTCAATTACCGAACCCTCAGAGGGTAGAGGGGAAATCTTCCCTCCCCTGCAGTGATGCTCTGGGACTGCCAGACACCTGGTGTCTAATAGACACCAGAACTCACTCCCAACAGCCCATTTGGGCAATTAGTCACTCATATGATAAACATTTTTTTAAACCCCCAAAGTGTACCAGTCCTTGGACTGAAAGCTGGATTTACAAGGTCAAATCAGATTCAGTCCTTGTGATAGAAGAGTTCATAATACAGTGGAGCCAAACGCATGAAACATAACACAGCCTATTACAACACAACGCGACATGACATCTTCACACATCCCAACACAGGATACAAGGGCTCAGGTCTGGTTTCTAACTTCTGGGGCCTCAGCTGAGAAAAGGGCAGCTCCCAGTGAAAGGAGGCTTATTAATTAGGGAGGGAGCTTATTGGAATGTCAGCAGTGGAAGGCAGAGGGGAAGAGACTCTAAGTCAGACTAGCTGCTTCAGTCCTGGCACCATAATCTTGGATGGATGACAGAACTCTCTGTGCCTTAGTTTCCACATCTACAAAATGGAGAGAATAATAGTGGGTATGTCATAGGGCTTAAGGATTAATTGAGATAATACACGCAAAGTGCCTGGCACAGTGCCTAGAAGGTATAGCAAGCACAATAGCATTAGCTGTGTGGTTCTTGTTGCCATAGAATTATAGAACCTGATTATACTCTTAGGTTCTTGGAGTCAGAGAACTGTAGAATCATAGAACCCTAGGACCTTAGAACCTTAGACATAGAGGTTTATAAATATATATAAATATAACGTGCACCAGAATATTAGCTAGGAGGGTGAAGAAGGGAGATCTCCCCATTCCTTCAGATTGAGGCGAAATGTCCTCTAATGCCTGAGTTCCAGGGCTGTCACATTCAGTTGCTCAGGTTGTACCTAACATACCTCTAAAGAAGGCCATTCACATAGACTTCGATGTGAATGGAGTTCCTTAGACGCAGCATGACATGCACCATTGCGTGAGAAAGCCCACATTTCTCCCAGAGAAGTCGGCTAAGTCCCAGGGGGCTTACACTTAGTACCATAATCTCTGCCTTCAGCAAAACATGCTGGCTTTGTCCTGAGCCACACTGACCTGAATGTGATGAAACTGAAACTTGGATTCCATATAAAAATAAAATCACTCCTGCACGTTGTGCACATATACCCTAAAATTTAAAGTATAATAATAATAAAGTTAAAAAATAAAAATAAAAAAATAAAATCACTCTCCTTAAGTATTCCCGAGAGCAGATTACACAGAGGTCCAGAATGTTCTGGAGAGGTATCACATCTTGTGAAGCACAGCTTATTGCTACCCAGATGTACAATGAGATGTGAGCTATTCCTCCCTGACCTGTCATCTTTCTGCTCACTTCTCTCCCTCCATCCCAGTTTGCTCCTCAGGAGCCCAGGCATAAGCTATCCCAGGCTCTTGGTGGGGTCTTAACTCAAATCCCTTATCAAAGCATTTTCCTCAACAAAAGTAGTTCCTTTTCCTAACAGGAATTTGGGCCATATGTTTAGGTTGTAATTTTTGTATGCCTTATCATATTTAGTGCCACTTATAAAACCTGAGACTCACAGAATTTTAATAGCAAATAATCTAAGAAACAAAAATTTTGGAATAACCCAGCCTAAGGACCACAAGTTCTAAGAATTGTGGAGAATTTCAGAATCCCAAAAATCTTAACAATTAGAAGAGGCCTTAAGGGGTCATTGAGTCCACACCTTATTCAACACAGGCATCTCCTCTGCAACATTGCTGGCAGGTGCTGATACTGCCTCTGCAACAACAACAAAAAAGCATACTTCTGAGAAAAATTGGAAGACAGCTTGTTATCTGAACTATGCGTAGACTTGAATAATCTATTTTTGTTTTTTTTGAGATGGAGTTTCGCTCTTGTTGCCCAGGCTGGAGTGCAAAGGTGCGATCTCAGCTCACTGCAACCTCCGCCTCCCAGGTTCAAGCGATTCTCCTGCCTCAGCCTCCTGAGTAGCTGGAATTACAGGCATGCACCACCACACCCAGCTAAGTTTGTATTTTTAGTATTCTTTGTATTTTTAGTTTCTCCACGTTGGTCAGGCTGGCCTTGAACTCCCACCCTCAGGTGATCCACCTGCCTTGGCCTCCTAAAGTTCTGGGATTACAGGCATGAGCCACTGCACCCAACCTGAATAATCTATTAGAGTCTTTATCTCTAAGAAGGGAAATACATCTGAACTAAAGGGTAAAAAATGGCATGTTTTAATTGGTAAGTCTAAATGCAAAACGATGACAACAAAATTTTAAAGGACTGCTTCCTTCTTAAGCTTTATTTTCGTCCTCTGTCAGTGTATTGCTAGACTCATCTTTCCCAGACACCCAGACCTCCCACGAGAGTATGTACATTCCATTTGGCTTGATTTCAAGTGCTAATGTATAAAGCTTCTGGGTTCTGGGTCTGGCAAGCTATTTCTCATGTTCTCTGATAAAATATTGAAAACCATCTCTAAGGTCTTCCAAGAGGGGATATGTGGAAGATACATTTCAATTTTCCACTGCATTTCAACCTCAATATAATGTGATTAGCTACAGCATTGCAAATTAGCTTAATACTGGCCCATCTTATTATAGGGGCCGAGGAAAAACTTTCCCTTTATCCTCTGAAGGTCCACTGTAATCAACTGACACAAAAGGCAGATTAATAGAAGAAAAGGCATAACCATTTTATTTTAATGTACATAGCACAGGAGAACTGAAGGAGAATGATTACCCTGCTATCTTAATTTAATTCCAATGTGGTCTGAGAGCAGACATTGTATGGTTTCTATTATTTTAAATCGGTTAAGCTGTGCTTTATGGCCCAGAATGCAGCCTGTCTTAGTGAATGTTCTGTGGGAGCTTGAGACGAATGTGTTTTCTGCTGTTGCTGGATGAAGTATTCTATAGACACCAATTATATCCAGTTGATTGATGGTGTTGTTGAGTTCAACTATGTTCTTACTGATTTTCTGCCTGCTGAATCTGTCCATTTCTCAGAGGGATGCTGAAATCTTCAGCTATACTAGTGGATTCATCTATTTCTCCTTGTAGGTCTGTCAGTTTTTGCCTCCATAGTTTGCTGCTCTGTTGTTAGGCCCATACCCATTAAGGATTTAACTATGTCTTCTTGGAGAATTGACCCATTTATCATTATGTAATGTCTCTCTTTATCCTTGATAATTTTCCTTGCTCAGAAGTCTGCTCTGAAATGAATATAGCTACTCTCACATTCTTTTCATTAGTGTTAACCTGTTATATCTTTCTCCATCTCTTTACTTTTAATCTATATGTGTCTTTGTATTTTTTTTTTTTAATTTTTTTTTCTGTGGGGTCAGCCAGGAGAGAGGGGGGACAGGTGACTGGTCCATCCCTGAGGCAAGGATCCCAGCACCTACCAGGCTTCCCCCCAGACCAACACTCCGCAGCTCTGGGAGGAAGTGGAGAGCCCCAGAGTCTGGCGTACTTGGCAGGACATGAGAGAACAGCTCAAGGGAGAACGATTCCAGTCCCTTCCATGGCCCCAGGAGGTGGGAGATAGGCCCTCCCCATTCTGCAGGTGAGAAAGCAAGGATCTGAGAGGGACAGTAGCTTATATAGGGGACACAGCACAGGCAGGTGGCAGAGGCAGAAATAAAACCCTTGTGGGTGGAAGGCACAGGTTCTTCCACCCCATGGGAGTCCCACCATGGCTGGCTAGGAGGCTGAGATACCCACAAGGAAAAGCCTGAAGTGGCAGCAGAGCCTGGAGATGGGGCTGAGGGAAGAAGGAGGAGGAGCGGGGAGAGGGAGACAGGTGTCTCAGGAGACAGAACCGCAGAGTGAGTTTAGTGCTTGGGGATTAGGCTGACTGACCCGGCTTTGCCACTTACTAGCTACATGACCCTGGCATAGGACCTAGTGTCTCTGAGCCTCGGTTTCTCCATCCAAAAAAATGGAAATGGCACCACCACAGGGCTACTGTGTCATATGAGACGGTACTGTGTGTGGGCGATGCATACTCTCTGCCCACTACCTATGGGGCTGGGCTGCCCGCCCGGCTCACAGTGGCACACCTGCACGACACCGAGGAGTGAGGAGCAGCGAGTCCTTGTTGAGATGGGCTGCAAGCAGCCCTCTGGTCCAGATGAACTCCCTCAGGCCAAGCCTCATCTCACCCAGCCCTGGCTTTCCTCCTTCCCAAGACACGGGGCCTGGGGAAGACCCTGCCCTGTCCCTGCACAAGGCCTTGATCCTTGCCTACACTGTTTTCTGACTGTTGTGTGCTTCAAGGAGATGTGGATAAGGATCCCTCTCCTCATATTAAACCTGGTGCTTCTAAGCTGTGCATGCTGCAGGAGCACCTGTGGGCATGGAGGCAGCAGGCCTATGTCTGGATTCTGCCCTCTGAGGGCCACTAGGCTGTATGGGGTCATCTTCTAGGCTCACTCTCCTACCACAGAGCTGCTACCAAGGAACCCCAGTCCAAAGCGTGGCTGCAAGCCTCTCATTCCCCAGACTGAGCCTGTACTGTTTGGTTGTCTGATGAAGACAAATATGGAAGAGACTAATGGAAAGCCCAAAAGAGAAGCTGAGATGTGGTTCGCCATCTGCCTTTGGTCTTGGCAGCCCAGGGGGTTTGGGCCCTTTTTTTTTTTTTTTTTTTTTAACATGGAGTCTCACTCTGTCTTCCAGGCTGGAGTACAGTGGCACCATCTCGGCTCACCACAACCTCTACCTCCCGGGTTCAAGCAATTCTCCTGCCTCAGCCTCCTGAGTAGCTGGGATTACAGCCACATGCCGCCACACCTGGCTAATTTTTGTATTTTTAGTACAAATGGGGTTTCACCATGTTGGCCAGGCTGGTCTCGAACTCCTGACCTCAGGTGATCTGCCCACCTCAGCTTCCCAAAGTGCTGGGATTACAGTTGTGAGCCACCACGCCCGGCTGGTTTGGGCCTTTTCTGTACATTGCCTGTCCCTGTAGGGGCTGGCATGCTGTCCTGGGTTCATCCCAGTGCCCAGGTCCACCGACAGTATCTAGCTTGAGGTACTAGCGTAGCCAGCTGAGACCAAACCCCAGGGAGTGGCTGAGAATCTGAATCTCCAGTACTCTCCCTGTCCCTCCCACTCTGGAGTTAAGAACATGTTCTCCAGGAGACCAGGTGATGCTCCACTTTCAGCTGTGTGCCCTCCCCTGTTGCCTGGGATGGCTGTGACTTGGGCCCCAACAATGGCGGCAGTGCCCTCTATCAGGATCCCCTCCCCAAGTGATGGGGCCTTCAGTCAGGGCATGGTGGGCAGTCTCTTGAGGGCCAGGCAGGCCTCTGGTGTCTTTGTATTTAAAGTGGGTATCTTGGCCGGGCATGGTGGCCCACGCCTGTAATCCCAGCACTTTGGGAGGCCCAGGCGGGTGGATCACCAGGTCAGGAGATCAAGACCATCCTGGCCAACATGGTGAAACTCCATCTCTACTAAAAATACAAAAATTAGCTGGGCATGGCGGCGCGTGCCTGTAATCCCAGCTACTCGGGAGGCTGAGGCAGGAGAATAGCTTGAACCCGGGAGGCGGAGGTTGCAGTGAGCAGAGATCGCACCACTGCACTCCAGCCTGGTGACAAAGCTAGACTCCATCTCAAAAAAAATAAAATAAAATAAAATAAAATAAATAAAGTGAGTATCTTGGCCAGGCATGGTGGCTCACGCCTGTAATCCTGGCACTTTGGGAAGCCAAGGCAAGTGGATCACCTGAGGTCAGGAGTTCGAGACCAGCCTGGCCAACATGGTGAAACCCCGTCTTTACTAAAAATACAAAAGTTAGCTGGGCATGGTGGCAGTTGCCTGTAGTCCCAGCTACTCAGGAGGCTGAGGCAGGAGAATCGCTTGAACCTGGGAGGTGGAGGTTGCAGTGAGCCAAGAGCGTGCCTCTGCACTCCAGCCTGGGCAATAAAGACTCTGTCTCAAAAAGAAAATAAAATAAAAAAGTGCTGTTTTTTTTTTTACACAGCGTATAGTTGGGTCTTGTTTTTGGTTCACTCTGACCAAATCTCTGTCTTGTAATTGATATATTTAGATCATTGATGTTTACAGTGATTATTGATGTCGTTGGATTAATATATACCATATTTGTTATTGTTTTCTCTTCATTGCACTTGTATTTTTGTCTTCCACACATTTTCTTCCTTTTTAGACTTAAGTGAGCATTTTACATAATTACATTTCTTCTTATTTTCAGCATATTGATATTGATTATACTTACTTTTTTTTTTTTTTTTTTTTTGGAGATGGAGTCTCGCTCTGTCACCCAGGCTAGAGTGCAGTGGCACGATCTCGGCTGACTGCAACCTCTGCCTCCCGGGTTCAAGCGATTCTCCTGCCTCAGCCTTCCGTGTAGCTGGGATTACAGGTGCATGCCACCACGCCCAGCTGATTTTTGTATTTATTTATTTATTTTTTTAGTAGAGACAGGGCTTCACCATGTTGGTCAGGCTGGTCTCAAACTCCTGACCTCATTATCTGCCTGCCTCGGCCTCCCAATATACTTACTTCTTAAAAATTTTTTAGGCCGGGCATGCTGGCTGACGCCTGTAATCCCAGCACGTTGGGAGGCTGAGGCGGGCGGATCACCTGAGGTCAGGAGTTTGAGACTAGCCTGGCCAACATGGTGAAACCTCGTCTCTACTAAAAGTACAAAAATTAGCTGGGCATGGTGGCATGTGCCTGTAATCTCAGCTACTCGGGAGGCTGAGGCAGGAGAATAGCTTGAATCCAGGAGGCAGAGGTTGCAGTGAGCTGAGATCACGCCACTGCGCTCCAGCCTGGGCGACAAGAGCGAGACTCCATCTCAAAAAAAAAAGTTTTTTTAGTGCTCGCCCTAGAGTTTGCTGTATACATATACACTAATCCCAGTCCACTTTCAAATGGCACTATTCTGCTTCAATAATGAAATATTCCTAATTCCTCCTTCCATCTCTTGTTTCACTGTATTCATTTTGCTTATATATAGCTATATTCATTGTTGCTATTATTATTTTGCACATTCTCTTATTTGTTAGATTAAGAATAAGAAGAATAAAAGTATTAATTTTCTCTCTACTTGTTCTTTCTCTATTGCTCTTTCTTTCTTTCTTTAAGTGGATCTGAGTTTCTGATCTATATTATTTTCCTTCTCTCTGAATAACTTCTTTAAACATTTCTTGTAAATTAGGTTTACTGGCAACAAATTCCTTCAATTTTGTTTGAGAAAGTCTTTGTTTTTCTTTCACTTTTTAAAAAACAAAGCCGGGCGCAGTGGCTCACACCTGTAATCCCAGCACTTTGGGAGGCCGAGGCGGGTAGATCACCTAAGGTCGGGAGTTTGAGACCAGCCTGACCAACATGGAGAAACCCCATCTCTACTAAAAATACAAAATTAGCCAGGCGTGGTGGCACATGAGGCAGGAGAATCGCTTGAACCCGGGAGGCGGAGGTTGCGGTGAGCCGAGATAGCGCCATTGTACTCCAGCCTGGGCAACAAGAGCGAAACTCTGTCTCAAAAAAAAAAAAGGAATATAATTTTTATTTTGTTAATATAATCAAGTACACAAATTGATTTTCTTTCTTTCTTTTTTCTTGAGACAGAGTCTTACTCTGTCACCCAGGCTGGAGTGCAGTGGCGTGATCTTGGCTCAATGCAATCTCCACCTCCTAGGTTCAAGCAATTCGCCTCTCTCAGCCTCCCGAGTAGCTGGGACTACAGGCGTGCATCACCACGCCTGGCTAATTTTTTATTTTTAGTAGAGATGGGGTTTCACCATGTTGGCCAGGCTGGTCTCGAACTCCTGACCTCAGGTGATCCACCAGCCTTGACCTCCCAAAGTGCTGAGATTATAGGCGTGAGCCACTGTGCCAGGCCACAAATTGATTTTCAAATACTAAAACAACCTTGCATTCCTGAGATTAAACTCTATTCAGACTAGATTTATTAAACTTTATATATATGTCTAGATTTGTTGACTTTTTTTTTTTGAAATGGAGTCTTGCTGTATTGCCCAGGCTGGAGTGTGGTGGTGCCATCTTGGCTCACTGCAACCTCCGCCTCCTGAGTTCAAGTGATTCTCCTGCCTCAGCCTCCCGAGTAGCTGGGATTACAGGTGCATGCTGCCATGCCTGGCTAATTTTTGTATTTTTAGTAGAGATGGGGTTTCACTATGTGGCCAGGCTGATCCCAAACTCCTGACCTCAAGTGATCTGCCTGCCTCGGCCTCCCAAAGTGCTGAGATTAACAGGAGTGAGCCACTGTGCCTGGCCAACTTTTTTCTTTTAGAGACAGGGTCTTGCTATGTTGCCTCAGGCTGGCCTGGAACTCCTAGGCTGAAGGGATACTCCCACACTAGCCTCCCAAGTAGCTGTGATTATAGGCACATGCCACCTCACCCAGTTCCTTCGCTTTTGAAGGAAAGTTTTCAGGATACAGAATACTAAGTTGGTGGGGTTTTTTCTCCCAACATTTAAAATATTCACTTCATTCTCTTTTAGCTTGCTTGGTTTCTGAGAACTCAGATGTAATGTCTTTGCTCCTCTATAGGCAAGTTTTTCCCCACTGTAGTTTCTTTTTTAAAAATTTATTCCTTTTTTTTGTTGTTGGCCAGAGTACTGTTGGCTACCCCTCTGCTTTCATTCCAAGATTTTTTCTTTATCTTTGATTTTAGATTTTATGCAGTTTAAATATGATATGCCTAGGTGTAGCATTTGCGGCTTTGTGTGTGTGTGTGTGCGCACGCGTGTGTGTGTGTATGACAGCGAGCGAGAGAGAGACAGAGAGAGAGAGAGAAATCTCTGAGTTTCCTGGATCTGTAGTTTGGTGTCTGACATTAATTTGGTGAAGTTGCAGGGTGCGGTGGCTCATGCCTGTAATCCCAGCACTTTGGGAGGCCGAGGCGGGTGGATCACCTGAGGTCAGTAGTTTGAGACCAGCCTGACCAACATGGTGAAACCTCCTGTCTACTAAAAATACAAAAAAGTTAGCTGGGCGTGGTGGCAGGCGCCTGTAGTCCCAGCTACTCAGGAGGCCGAGACAGGAGAGAGAATCGCTTGAACCCGAGAGGCAGAGGTTGCAGTGAGCGGAGATTGCGCCACTGCACTCCAGCCTGGGTGACAGATTGAGACTCTATCTCAAAAAAAAAAAAAAATTGGTGAAATGTTCAGTTATCCTTGCTTCAAGTATTTCTTTTGTCCTCTTTTCTCCTTCAGCTATTCCCATTATGCATATAATATAGCTTTTAAAGTTGTCTCACAGTACTTGGATATTCTTTCTCATGTTTTTTCAGTCTTTTCTCTTTGCTTTTCAGTTTTGAAAGTTTCTACTAATATATCCTCAGTCTCAGAGATTCTTTCCTCATCTGTGTCCAATGTACTAATGAGTCCATTAAAAGCATTCTTCATTTCTATTACAGTATTTTTTATCTCTATCATTAAAAAAAAATTCTTTCTTAGAATTTTTGTCTCTATGGTTACACTGTCTATATGTGCTTGCATGTTATCTACTTTTTCCATCAGAGCCCCTAACATTAATTATAGTTGTTTTAAATTTTTAGTCTGATAACCTCAACATTCCTGTCGTATCCCAGCCTGGTTCTGACGCTTGCTCTTTTTCTTCAAAGTGTGTGTTTTGCCTTTAATATGTGTTGTAATTTCCCGTTGAAAGCCACACATGGTATACTGGTGTTGGGGCTCAGAAACCGATACAACAAAATATGGTGCTTTGACATGCCAAACTGAAGAAGAAGCCTCAAGGTCTCTCTGACCTTCCCTCATCTCCTGTCTCTCAGTCCTCCCGTCCCTCCCAAAGCACATGATAAAGTTGTTTTCTGAAGTTCCCCTATCTGCCTAAAGTCCAGTTCCACCAAAGAAGAAAACAATTACCTCTAGTCCCTTCTTTGAGTTTTCATTAACTGAATTCATGTCACAGGAAGAAAGACCCAAGTCTGTCAACAAATCCAGACAGACTTTTTTTTTTTTTTTGAGACAGAGTCTCACTCTGTCGTCCAGGCTGGAGTGCAATGGCGTGATCTTGGCTCACTGCAACCTCTGCCTCCGGGTTCAAGCGGTTTTGCCTCAGCCTCCCCAGTAGCTGGGACTATAGGCTCTCACCACCACGCCTAGCTAATTTTTGTATTTTTAGTAGAGATGGGCTTTCACCATGTTGGCCAGGATGGTTAGACAGACTTTTGTCACAAACCATTGTCTGCTCCGCAGGCCCAACAGACTTTGTTCAAGGAAATTGTATGTTCTTCAAGCCCATTGAATTCGCCTAAAACTCATTTCCTGTCCCCTAACATCATGTATAGTTTCCCATGTTCCTTTCCCCTGAGAAGAAGGGTATATAGTGCTCGCTTTGGCAGCACATATACTAAAATTGGAACGATACAGAGAAGATTAGTCTGGCCCCTGCGCAAGGATGATATGCAGATTCGTAAAGCATTCCATTTTTTTTAATTTAAAAAATGTATAAAAGTTTTAAAAAAAGAAGGGTACCATCTTACTCCATTGGGATATTGGGTAATCACTCTGTGATTCTCCCCTGTGCATGCTAATAAATTTGTACGCCATTTCTCCTACTAATTTGCCTTTTGTAAGTTGATTTTTTTTTTTTTTTTAAAGACAGAGTCTTGCTGTTGTCGCCCAGGCTGGAGTGCAATGGCGCAATCTTGGCTCACTGCAACCTCCGCCTCCTGGGTTTAAATGATTCTCCTGCCTCTGCCTCCCAAGTAGCTGAGATTATAGGCGCCCGCCACCATGCCCAGCTAATTTTTGTGTTTTCAGTAGAGACGGGGTTTCTCCATGTTGGCCAGACTGGTCTCGAACTCCTGACCTCAGGTGATTCACCCACCTTGGCCTCCCAAAGTGCTGGGATTACAGGTGTGAGCCACCAAGTCCGGCCTGTAAATTGATTTTTTAGTGAAACTTCAGAGAGTGAAGGGAAAGTTTTCCCATAGCTCCTACACTGGGTAAAAGGAATTCCCGTAAAATAGGCCTTTAGTCATGTGGTGGAGGAGGTGTGGGGCAGGGGTGGCGTTCCACAGTCCTGTGATTAGCCCTCACTCTTTTCATGAGCCTGGGAACCCTCCTGGGCTGTGAAGTTCACCAGTGCTTCTCCATTTTTTTCTCCCCTTAGGTGGGACAGAGATGGGAGTGGAGTTGGCTATTTCCCCTCCCTCAGGTCAGCTAGGCTCTGATAAAGCTCCAGAAGATTGGGCTGGGCTAAAATAGTTTCTCTTGAGAGCAGGCCTTGTTAAGAACAGAATGCTCTGGCATATTTCAAAATGGTTACTTTTCCCATCCCCCTGCTGAAAGCACAAGGAGATTTTTCTCTGACATTCACTGGGAGGACTCGATAGAGATCCTGAAGATTAAACTCACAAACATGTGGGGACGCCCCTATGGCTGGCTCTTGCTGGAATGTTTAATGTTCAGATTTGCCCACGCTGAGCCTCCAGCTATTCTTCAATTACAGGTTAGGTTGTCCTGCCCTGGTACCGGTTCTAGAGCAGGTTTCTACTTGGGGGTTTCTCCTTCTCTGTCTCTTCAATTTTGAGGGCAGCGGTTTGCCCTGTGACCTGACTCCTCTAAAGGATCTAAGAAGAATTGTTGATTTTCCAGTTTGCTCAACTTTTTACTTATTATTAGGACAGAGAGACAACGTCCAAGCCCCTTACATGCCTGACTGGACACTAGACGTCTCACTACCATGTATTGAACACCCAGGTGGAAGTAAGCACTTTTTACATATTGTCTCATTAAATCCTCACATTCACCCTGTGAAGTAATACCACTACCCCATGTTGTAGAGGTGATTCTTATGGCTCAGCAAGAATTTAGTGACTCCCTCAAGGTCACACAGTTAGAAAGTAGGATTTGAGCCGGGTGCGGTGGCTCATGCCTGTAATCCCAGCACTTTGGGAGGCTGAGGCAGGCGGATCACGAGGTCAGGAGATCGAGACCATCCTGGCTAACGTGGTGAGACCCCGTCTCTACTAAAAATACAAAAAATTAGCCAGGCGTGTTGGTGGGTGCCTGTAGTCCCAGCTACTGGGGAGGCTGAGACAGGAGAATGGCGTGAACCCGGGAGGCAGAGCTTGCAGCGAGCTGAGATCACGCCACTGCACTCCATCCTGGGTGACAGCGAGACTCCGTCTCAAAAAAAAAAAAAAAGAAAGTAGGATTTGAACCTCAGTCTGTCTGTTAACAAAGTCAGTGTGTGTCCCGCGCACCATGCCATGCCCCAGAACTAAGCAGATTCAGATTAGTTCTTCAGACCCAGAGGCAGACAAAAGCCAGAAACAGAGACAGGAGCCCAGGCCAAAATAGAGGACGGGACCCAGAGCCTCCGAAAGTTCCCAGGATGTATGTTTGACAGACCATCCCCCAGGTCTCCAGAGGTAAGTGTTGAATCCCCCTTTTTCCCCTTTCCAGCTGCGTCACTTGGGTGAGCAGCTTTACCTCTTCTAGCCTCAATTTTTTGGTAGGTAGCTCAGGGCCTGGCAAATAGTAACTGCTCGAAAAATGGAAGTTTGTCATTGTTGTTGCTAGGTAGTGGCTAATGTTACCAGCTGGGAGGCCGTAAGTGCTAATCCCCTCCAGCTCTGGCCAGGTGAGGTCAGTAACTGGAGATGAGGTCAGAGCCCTTAGAGGAAGGCACCCTGACCCCAGCTGGGCTGGCTGGAGAGGTGGCAGCATTGGAACCTCGGTGAAGAAGCATTCTGTTGACAGTTATAATGAGATATGCCAGCTCTAGTTTCCCATGGGCACACCAGTTACCTCCTCTCCCTGGTAACTGACCCAGTTGGCACCCAGTGCCTGAGAGCTTGACAGCACAGTAGGATCAGTCTTTCTCTGGGGGCAGGTGTGCCAGCGGGTATAAAGGAAGAAAAGCCTCCCCGCTCCAGTGCAGAGCCAGCTCTGACACTTCCTGACCAACTCCAATGCCAACTCTGACACCGCAAACTTCTGCTTTTTCAGAATGGAGTCACAGAGACTAGATTTACCCTCCCTTCTGAAATGCCTTAAAATACAAAACCAAACAGACAGACACACACACACACAAAATGGCACTCAAGACACTATCTATACATTAGATAATGGCAAACAGTGATCAATGAGAGAAACGAAGAAATACAGGTTAGTCCTACTGACTTGTCACCTGGAGAAAATTCCCATGCCATGGCTCCCCTCATTAACAAGACATGTCCAGGGGCCTGGGGGAAGCCAAAGAGGCTGAAGTTTGTAAGGCAGAGCACTGGAGAGAGGAGAACTACAGAGAAAGAGCACTGGAGACACTCAGAGGGTCCCCCTTAACTATTCAGTTGAGTATATATATATATTTTTTTTTTTTGAAACAGAGTTTCGCTCTTGTTGCCCAGGCTGGAGTGCATTGGCGCGATCTCGGCTCACCACAACATCCGCCTCTCGGGTTCAAGCAGTTCTCCTGCCTCAGCCTCCTGAGTAGATGGGATTACAGGCATGTGCCACCACCCCGGCTAATTTTGTATTTTTGGTAGAGACGGGGTTTCTCCATGTTGGTCAGGCTGGTCTTGAACTCCCGACCTCAGGTGATCCGCCTGCCTCAGCCTCCCAAAGTGCTGGGATTACAGGCATGAGCCACCGCGCCTGGCCCATATGTAGAATTCTTTGAGCAAACTTTTCACCTGCTAAACCTTTGCTGCTATCGTCATCATCATCATCATCTACCTCAGAGGGTTCCTGGGGACCTGAAACAAGGCAAGCTATACAAACTGTTTGACACAGGCATCACTAAATAATTATGGGGCAGAGTGATGCGTGCTGGGATATAGAATGGTGGGAGGTGCTGGGAGACTCACAGGAAAGAGAAAAGACTTCTGACTGGCTGGTTGGAAGAAGGATGTGGAAGGCTTCCCAGAGGAAATAGTGTTTTAGCTGGCCTCAGAGGACATGTGTGGAAGTTTCCCAGGTAGACAAGGGGGATATAGAAAGATGAACTTGTGTGAAGACTCAGATGTGAGAGAGCCTAAGCATGTCGGGAACATGGAGTGGTTTCATGAGACTGCGTGTCTGGGTGAGGGCAAGGTGTGAGCCTGCACAGGACATGGGGGCCGGATGGCAAAAGGCTGGAAATGCCTTGCCTGAGGTTTTAAACTTGACCTGGCAGGTGAGGTCCTGTTAATATGGCAGAATCACAAAGGGCACTTAAAAGAACAAATTCTGTGGTCCTACCCGGCAACATTCTAAGTCAGCAGGTCTCAGAAGGGACCCAGAAATCTACAGTGTTTATTTTTATTTATTTGGGTTTTTTTGGATACAGGGTCTCACTCTTGTCACTCAGGCTGGCGTGCAGTGGCACAATCTCGGCTCACTGAACCTCAACTTCCCAAACTTAAGTGATCCTCTAACCTGAGCCTCCTGAGTAGCTGAGACCACAGGTGCGTGCCACCACGCCAGGCTAATTTTTTTGTATTTTTATTTTTTTATTTATTTTGAGACGGAGTCTCACTCTGTCGCCCAGGCTGGAGTGCAGTGGCACGATCTCAGCTCACTGCAACCACTGACTCCTGGGTTCAAGCAATTCTCCTGCCTTAGCCTCCCAAGTAGCTGGGATTACAGGTGTGAGCTACCACGCCCAGCTAATTTTTGTATGTTTAGTAGAGATGGGGTTTTGCCCCAGGCTGGTCTCGAACTCCCGGGCTCAAGCGACACTCAGGCCTCAGCCTCCCAAAATGCTGGGATTATATGTGGGAGCCACCGCACCCGGCCTACGATGTTTGTTTATTTACTTTATTTATTTATTTATTTATTTAATTTATTCACTCCTCTCAGCTCATGCCTAAGGAATCTACAGTGTTTAAAGCTCCCCAGGGCCAGGAGTGGTGGTTCACACCTGTAATCCCAGCACTTTGGAGAGGCTGAGGCAGGCGGATCACCTGGGGTCAGGAGTTCAAGACCAGCCTGGCTGACATGGTGAAACCCCATCTCTACTAATAATACAAAATAAAAGCTGGGCATGGTGGCATGCACCTGTAGTCCCAGCTACTAGGGAGACTGAGGCACAAGAATGGCTTGAACCTGGGAGGCGAAGGTTGCAGTGAACCAAGATCGCACCACTGTACTCCAGCCTGGGCAACAGAGCGAGACAGAGACTCCATCTCAAAATAAATAAATAGAAGGCTCTCTAGGACATTTTGATGCCCACTGGGATATGGGAACTCCTGCCATGGGGAGGAGGGCGTCTCTAAGAAGGAATAGGCCCTATTGAGATGCCAGCCATAGACCTCTAGGAGTTGACCATCGAGCCTGAGAAAGTAAGGAGAGGGTGTAGGAGACCCCTGACTCTGACCTCCACCCTCTCATTCCTCTCCAGGGCAGTCCCGCACTCTGATGGCCACATCTGGTGCCAGGTAGTTTCTCGTAAAGATCTACACTCACATTACAACCTAGACATCCCACTAGTAGGTATTTACCCAAGACACCTGAAAGCATGTGTCTACCCAAAGACTCGTAAATGAATGCAACTCTATATGTAATAGCCAAAATTAGAAACAATCCAAATGTTCATCAGCAGGTGAATGGTAAAACAAGTTGTGATATGTTCATACAATGTTGCTACTCAGCAATAAAAAGAAATGAGCTACAGATACAGCTAAGGAAACTTGGAGGTGATATGTTCATAATCTTGTTTGGGTCAAAGGTTTCAGGGATGTATACATGTGTCAAAACATATCAAATTGTATAATTTAAATACGTGCTGCTTATTGTATGTCAATTATATCTCAATAAAGCTGTTATAAAAATCTGATGCCAGTTCTGTGCACCCACGGCCAGTGACAATCCCAAGGCCACATTGAATGATTACTGTGCATGAGGTACTGTGTGCTGAGCACTCTATGGAGATTTTTCCTTTAACCCTCACAATAGCCTTAGGAGGTGGCACTATTATTATTAATATCTCTGTTTACATAGGCAGAAAGGAAAGCTCAGAAAGGTTAAATCACTTCTCCAAGGAAATGTCATCTGACTGAATTCCAGCCCCAGCTTTACCCCTAACCTAATCCAAGCTGTGTTCTAATTTGTTTTTATGATTATACAAGCATTGTAATCATTATGGAAAGCAAAAGAAAACATGTTTCAATTGCTTTCAGCCAACCCCTGTACATCATTGAATCCCTATATGTCTAGTGATTTTTTTTTTTTTTTTTTTTTGGGATGGACTCTCACTCTGTTGCCCAGGCTGGAGTGCAGTAGCGCGATCACTCTGTTGCCCAGGCTGGAGTGCAGTGGCGCTATCTCGGCTCACTGCAACCTCTGCCTTCCGGGTTCAAGTGATTCTCCTGCCTCAGCCTCCTGAGTAGCTGGGATTACAGGCACATGCCACCATGCCCGACTAATTTTTGTATTTTTTAGTAGAGACGGGGTTTTACCATGTTGGTCAGGCTGGTCTCAAACTCCTGACCTCGTGATCTGCCTGCCTCAGCCTCCCAAAGTGCTGGGATTACAGGCATAAGCCACTGCGCTCGGCCTATGTCTAGTGACTTTTATAGGCAGTATTTTTTTTTTTCTTTTTGAGACAGGGCCTCACTCTGCTGCCCAGTCTGGAGTGCAGTGGCACAATCAAAGCCCACTGCAGTGTTGATCTCCTGGGCTCAAGTTATCCTCCCAGCTCAGCCTCCCAAATAGTAGCTGGGACTACAAGTGCATGTTAGCATACTCAGCTAATTCTTAATTTTCTTTCTTTTTTTTTTTGGAGAGACCAGGTCTCACTATGTTGCCCAGGCTAGTCTTGAACTCCTGGGCTCAAGCGATCCTCCTGCCTCAGCCTCCCAAAGTGCTGGATTACAGGCATGAGCTACCACACCCAGCCTAGCCAGTATTTTTTTTATCACTATCATTCAGTAATGTACATAGCATTTTGTTTGCCCCACCCTTCCTACCCCAACCTTATCTCTTTCCATGTGTTTTTTGTTGTTGTTGTTTTTGTTTTTGAGATGGAGTTTCACTCTTGTTGCCCAGGCTGGAGTGCAATGGTGCAATCTCGGCTCACCACAACCTCCGCCCCCAGGTTCAAGTGACTCTCCTGCCTCAGGCTCCTGAGTAGCTGGGATTATAAGCGCACCCCACCATGCCTGTCTAATTTTTGTATTTTTAGTAGAGACAGGGTTTCATTCACCATGTTGGTCAGGCTGGTCTCAAATTCCTGACCTCGTGATCCACGAGCCTCGGCCTCCCAAAGTGCTGGGATTACAGGCATGAGCCACCGCGCCTGGCCTTCCATGTGGTCTTATACTCTTCTACATAAAGAACACCATGAACAACAGCTTTTAGGGAAGGTGATTTTTTTTGTTGTTTTTAAGAAAAGCCCTGGGAGTGGAATGCAGGGCTCAAAGTGTTTATGCATTTTTCTCTCATCTGGAAAAACACAACTGAACCTTTTTATTGCTTAGTCTAGATTGGAACCTTCCTGGCACTCTAATCCAGACCCTGAAATTCCTGTAACATTTGTAAGTTTGGCCACTAAGCATCTGTTCTACCCATGCCTGAAGGAAGTAGCTCATGCCCCAGGACCAGGAATAGGTTTTGATGGGTCTTAGCCAATCCACATGTCCCACCTGCCATCTGCAGCCATTTGTTCAGGGCTGGCTCTGAACCAAATCAGAGCCAAGGAAAGCAAGAGACTTTTTTGGCATTCTTTTTTTTTTTTTTTTTTTTTTGTTCGTTCTGTCGCGCAGGCTGGAGTATAATGGCACCGCCTCGGCTCACTGCAACCTCTGCCTCCCAGGTTCAAGTGATTCTCCTGCCTCAGCCTCCCAAGTAGCTGAGACTACAGGCATGTACCATCACACCTGGCTAATTTTTTTGTATTTTTAGTAGAGACAGGGTTTCGCCATGTTGACCAGGCTGGTCTCAAACTCTTGACCTCGTGATCCACCCGCCTCAGCCTCCCAAAGTGCTGGGATTACAGGCGTGAGCCACTGGACCCAGTCTTTGGCATTCTTGAGAAAGAGAAGTGGCTGCCCCCCACACCCGTGGGTGCTACCAGGGAGACCTCCTTTTCTGGGACAGTGTAGGGAAGGACAAGGAATCCTTTAGCACAATGGTGGTAGGTCGTGGATAGTGGGTCATCTAAGCATGACATTGCAGAGATCGGAGCAGGTTGAGAGAGAGAGAGAGAGAGAGAGACACCCTCTCCATTCTTGATTATGTTGTTTGAGTCACTTGAAGCCAGCTAACAGATTCCATTTGCTTAAACCAGTTTCCATTCATTCATTTCTTTGACCAATATATACTGATCACTTACTATGTGGACAATTTCTAGGAACCATTTGAGCTAGGTTTTCCATGAGCATAATTCTAAATCTAATCTTAACCTAACCCTTAGTCATAAACTAGAACTCTGACCCTTTTCTAGTGAAGAGCTTTTAGTGGCAAGAAACAAAGTCCTGGACCACTCACACTGACCCAGTCAAAGGGGCATTGGTGTAAGAATATGCATGAATCACTAAGTGAAATTCCAGGAATATTACAAAGATTTTACCAGCAATGGGCCTCATGAGGGACCTAACTGATGAGGAATTCAATCCCTCCCTACTACCTGTGTCTTCAAAGATTCTGAATGTCAAAAACCCCAACTAATAAAGAGATCCTTAAATGATTCATTCCCTGGACAAACTCCGTGACCACCTATATAGATCTTTAATAGGAATCTCCCCTGGACAAATTTTTTTTTTTTTTTTTGACTGAGTCTTATACTCTGTCACCCAGGCTGGAGTGCAGTGGCGTGATCTCGGCTCACTGCAACCTCCACCTCCGGGGTTCAAGCAATTATCCTGCCTCAGCCCCCAAGTAGCTGGGACTACAGGCACCCGCCACCACACCTGGCTAATTTTTGTATTTTTAGTAGAGATGGGGTTTCACTATATTGGCCAGGCTGGTCTCAAACTCCTGACCTCAAATGATCCACCCACCTTGGCCTCCCAAAGTGCTGGGATTACAGGCGTGAGCCACCACACCCGGTCTAAGAATGGTGTCTTTCAAAGAGCAAAAGTTTTTCATTCTGATAAAGTCAAAATGAAATCTTAACCTAAATAAACACAATCTTAACACAAAATATTGATTTTGTGTATCTTTTTTTTTTTTTTAATGATTTCTGTATTTTATGTTCTCTCTAAGTCTTTGCTTAGCCCAGGGTTTCTCGGCCTCAGCACTATTGGGATGTTGGCCCAGATAATTCTTTGTTGTAAGAGGCTAGTCTGTATACTGTAGAGTGTGTAGCATCATCCCAGCTAGGAGAAACCAACTGCAAGGTTGTGAGCAGCTCTATGGAGAGTTCCATGTGATGAGGAACTAACTGAGGCCTCTGTTAACAACCATGTCCAGCCCCCCGATGACTGCAGCGCTGGTCAACACCTGGATTCCAACCTCATGAGAGACCCAGAACCAGAACCACCCAGCTGAGCTGCTCCTGAATTCCTGTGGAAACTGAGATAGTCAATGTTCATTTTAAACCACTAAGTTTAGGGTAATTTGTTACTCAGCAATAGATAACTAACACATACATCTTGCACATATTTAATTAAGTGTATCGCTAAGTATTTGATGTGGCTTTTTTGTTTTGTTTTGTTTGAGACGGATTTTCGCTCTTGTTGCCCAGGCTGGAGTGCAATGGTGCGATCTTGGCTCACCACCACCTCCGCCTCCCGGGCTCAAGTGATTCTCCCGCGTCAGCCTCCTGAGTAGCTGGGATTGCAGGATGTGCCACCACACCTGGCTAATTTTTGTGTTTTTAGTAGAGACAGGGTTTCTCCATGTTGGTCAGGCTGGCCTCGAACTCCTGACATCAGGTGATCCGCCCGCCTCGGCCTCCCAAAGTGCTAGGATTACAGGTGTGAGCCACTGCATCCGGCCTAAGTATTTGATGTTTTTATGTACTTTTAAGAAGTGTTTGTAAAATTCCAGTTTCCAATTGTTGGTTGCTTGTATATAAAAATATAATTGATTTTAAAATATTGACTTTGTGTTCTGCCACCTTGCTAAACTTACTTAGTTCTCACTTATTATTAGTTCTAGTAGCTAAGAAGTCTATAATTTTGACATGTTAAGAACCTAGTGTGATGGTCCTCAATTCCTGGCTGTGAATACTCTCCTCCTCTTTTCCCGGAATGCATTTTTAGAAACAGAGTACTTATAAGTTCTAGGTCTGTGGTCTTTCCCCTTCAATGCTAAGAACCTTTAGGACCACCTGTAGCAGGAGGGCATGAACTTTTACTTTCACAGCTCGACATTAACACAACAACTTGACTATCATCCACACCTGCTTCAACTCACTAACTCAATCCTTTTGATTTCTCTGCTCAGTCACTGGCTTGAACAGGCTCAGATCTCTGGACCTCTCCATATCACGATTTCTTTGCCTCCATTTTCCTACTGTGTTTTCCCAATTCAGGTTCCCAAGGTGAGAATCTAGTTTGGCTCATCCCATCTTTTCCCTCCATGTCATTGATTGTCAGGCAGCCCTTGAGTCAGATTCTTTCTTCTTCCAGTTGGCTCCATCCACAGAGGATGTCTTAGTCCATTTAAGCTGCTATAACAAAATGCCATAGACTAAGGGGTTTATAAACAACACAAATTTATATTTCTTACAGTTCTGAAGCCAGGGAAGTCCAAGATCAAGGCACTGGAAGATGTGGTATCTGGTGAGGGCCCTATTCTTTGTTCATAGATGGCACATTCTCACTATTCTTACATGGTAGAAGGGGCAAGGCAGCTCTCTGGATCCTTTTATTTTAAAGGCACTCATCCCATTCACGAAGGCTTTGCCCTCATGACATAATCACCTCTTAATATTATCACCTGGGGGTTAGGATTTCAACATATGAATTTTGGGAAGACACAAACGTTCAGACCATAGCAAAGGACAAGGTTTAATGTCCAAATGTACCCACTTGGGCTATGGGGATTTTGGACAGAACCATCTTCCTAGAAAGGAATGTGATGGGGCAGGCCCTATGATGGACACTTCCCACATAGAAGATCACCTGTCTTGCAGATGGTCCCCTCTCTTGCAGGTGGACACCTGTCTTGCAGACCTCCAATCCTAAACCCTCATTCCTCCCAAGCCGTGAGGTTCACTGTTACCTGACACTGCTCTTCATCCAGCCTCTAAGAGAAACTGAAACCCCATTTATAGGACTGCACGTTTTTACTCTTGAGCATTGATTATCTTCTTCCTTCCTCCTAAGCTTCCCACTCCTTCGTCCTCTGCTCATTCACAGTCAGAACTGAAAGGACATGGAAAAATCACACAGTCCAATCTGGGCACGTGGCAGGTGAGAAAAGTGTGACCCAGAGAGGTGAAGTGATTTGCCCAAGTTAATGCGTAGGCTAAATGTAAATATAGGCCTCCTGATTTTTACTATTAGTGTTTTCTCCCCACTAGCCAGTAGTTGGCCCCAGTAGGCATGCCTCCCCCCAACTTCCACTGGGGTCTAATGTGGCAGAAAAACTGGTGCTGCAGCCCAATGGAGGCAGACAGGGCCAAGGAGCAGGTGACAGCTATGACCCAGACTAGGTGGCGGGTAGCAGGAATCCCACCCCACCAAGATCAGGCTTCGGGGTTTGGTGGGTGAATGCATGAAGGCCTAGGTCCAGATTTGGCTAGAAGATGAGAGGTGCAGAGGCAGGGGACTGGCTGATTTGGAGCCAGAATTGATAGACCTGTATTACTTTACTGTGGCTGCTGTAATAAATGATGATGAATTGGGTGAGTTCAAACAACAGAAGTGTATTCTCTCACAGTTCAGGAAGCTAAAAGTCTGAAAGCAGGGTGTCAGCAAGGCTCCACTCCCTCCCCAGACTCTTGGGGAGAATCCATTCCTTATCTGTTCCAGCTTCTGGTGGCTGCAGGTGTTCCTTGGCATGTGACTTTATCACTCTCATCTTAGACTCTGTCTTCACATGGCCTTCTCCTCTATTTGGGTATGTCTTCTCCTCTCTCTGTCTGTCTCTCTCCTCTCTCATAAGAACACCTGTAATGTCATTTAGGACCTACTTGGACAATTCAGGTTAAGCACCTCCTCTTAAGAACCTCAACTTAATCACATCTTTTGCCATATAAGATAATGTTCACAGGTGTCAGGGATTCCTGTGGGTATCTTTTTTTTTTTTTAATTTTATTTATTTTTGAGACAGGGCCTCACTCTGTCACACGGGCTGGAGTCCAGTGGCACGATCGTAGCTTACTGCAGCCTCGAACTTCTGGGTTCAAGTGATCCTCCTGCCTCAACTTCCTGAGTAGCTAGGACAACAGGCACCATCAGCACATCCAGCTAATAACTGAATTTTTTGTAGAGACAGCATCTCACTATGTTGCCCACTATGTTGTTCAGGCTGGTCTTGACCTCATAGGCTCAAGTGATCCTCCCACCTCAGCCTCCCAAAGTGCTGGGATTACAGGTGTGAGCCACCATGCCCAACATAATGATGTGGATATCTTTTGAGGTACCACTTTTGGCTTCCCCCAAACCTCACCACCCCACACTACTATCCTCCTTACGATGGCTTCTAGACTGTGGGGGAAGGGGCAGCAGCCAGGAATCTTTCCTTATTCCATCCTGGAAGTAGAGGGGAAACTGAAGGTAGGAAGGGAAGAGATGGTCTTCTTACTCTGGACTCAGATGCTTTTGCTTATGTTCTTACTGAGTCGTCTCAACTGGATTATCAGATAGGAATTCATATTCCAATATTATGGAATTATGGGTGAAGAAACTGAGGCTCATAGATGAAATAACTTGCCCAAGAAACTCGCCCAGCTAATGGGTTTCAGAGTCAGGATTCAAAGCCAAGTTGGTGTGACTCTGAAATCCATACTGATTCCACTGTCCTGGGAATGACAGTGGGAAACCTACAGTGAAGGTTCCAGCTCTGCCTTGCTGCTGTCACTGCCTCTGCCTTCTACTGTAAGTGCACACTGAGCATTCACAGCATCTTTAAAACAGCACCCTGTCTTTGGCCCTCAGGAACCCCGGATGCATTCATGGCTGTCAGATCTCTTGGGGAAGGCAGTCACTGGGAGACAGGGTTCCAAGTACTGGCTTACCCTTGTCTGCACTGGCTGAAGCCATGCAGAGAGGAGTGTCTATAGGGAGGCCCCTCTCTCCTGGGAGTTAAGATACTTCAGTTGAGGTCCGTATTAGTCTGTTTTCATGCTGCTATGAAGACATACTCAAGACTGGGTAATTTATAAAGAAAAAACGTGGCCAGGCGCGGCAGCTTAAGCCTGTAATCCCAGCACTTTGGGAGGCCAATGCAGGCGGATCACAAGGTCAGGCGTTCGAGACCAGACTGGCCAACATGGTGAAACCCCGTCTCTACTAAAAATACAAAAATTAGCCGGGCGTGGTGGTGCTCACCTGTAATCCCAGCTACTCAAGAGCCTGAGGCAGGAGAATCGCTTGAACCAGGGAGGCAGAGGTTGCAATGAGCAAAGTTCGTGCCACTGCACTCCAGCCTGGGCGACAGAGTGAGACTCCATCTCAAAAAAAAAAAAAAAAAAAAAAGAAAGAAAAGAAGTTTAATTGACTCACAGTTCTGCATGGCTAGGGAGGCCTCAGGAAACTTACAATCATGGCAGAAGGCAAAACAGTCACGTCTTATATGGTCTCTGGCAAGAGATGTGAGTGCCCAGCCAAGGGGGAAGCCCCTTATGAAACCATCATATCTCATGAGAACTAACTCACTATCATGCTATCCTGAGAACAGGATGGGGGAAACCACCCTCATGATTCAATTATCTCTACTTAGTCCCTCCCATGAAACGTGGGGATTATGAGTACTACAATTCAAGATGAGATTTGAGTGGGGACACAGCCAAAGCATATCAAGGTCCAAGCTGGACAACCTCTGTGAGTGATCACTGGCAGTCTGTTTCACATTCTGGGCCTCAATTTCCTCATCTGTCAAATGGGAGAACTCAGTTAATCTGTAAGATTATGTTCAAGTCCTAAACTACTGTAATTTAAAATATTATCATGACACAAGCCCTCGTATTCGCACAGCCTTCTCTGGTTAACAAAATGTTTTCACTCATTGCTTACCATTCCACCAACACTGACTTCCATGGGCATGTGCTGAAGCATATGTTGGGCAATGCTGGGCAGTAGTGGCACAGAGAGATGGAGGCCATCGCCCTTGGGGAGCCACTAGTGCAGGTATAGATGCAGATAAAAAGGGAGAAGTAGGTAAGAGCATGTACAGGTTGAACAAAGAGCCCTGGGTGCTGAGGAGGGAGCTGAGGGGGAGGGGTAGTGCTGCACGTGACCCCAATCCCATCAAGTGGAAAAGGCATCTTTGCCTCCATTTTACCGATAAGGAAACTAAGGGTCAGAGAGAGAAATGACTGCTCAGATGCACATAGCCAAGAAGTGACCAGGCCTGCCTTCATTCTGGTATTTGTCTTTTGGCACAGTTTGCTTACCCTATAGGGGATATTGGGATGGAAGACGGGGGAAGGAATCTGAGCCATACCTGAAGACACGTGCAAGGAGTACTGTTTGGTGCGGAGGTGGACACATCAGCATGCTACTCTGGATTTTCAGGAAGCACAGCTTGACTACCTTGTAAATGTCAGGCCTTGGGCTGGGAGTCGAATCAGAGGGTTTCCTGGCCCAGGGGAGCTGCAGTCTGACCACACTAGGGTCAGAGCAGTGACAAACTGCAAGAAGCCCCAGCCTGGGAGTGCCTAGGGTTTTCTATCCAAATGAATTCATGGACGTGCATTCACTCATCCGCTTATCCATCTAATCTTTCTGAACACTGGTCTGAGCACTGAGCACCTGGGGCTGTAGCCCGTCTGCATCTGTGTTTGTGCCTGTTGCTCAGCGGCCTCGACACCTCCAGGGCAGGGGCCTGGTCTCATTTCTCTTTAGCTGACATAGAGGAGACTGGGCCAGACTATTCGGCGCCTCAGAGCCTCTCTCTGCTGCTCTCAGGGCTCCCTTTCCAGGAATAGGGGCTCTAGGCCAGGCTGCCAGGGTAGGGGAGAGGGCGTGGCCATGTCGGCCCCTATCCCCAGGTCGGCTGATAAGCTCCAAAGCAGTCGGGACAGAGGGCCTTGGAGCACAGCCATCAGCCATCCCGTGCCCCACGGTACTAATGAGGCAGCCACCTCCACGCCCAAACGCTGGGATGGGGGCCTGGCCTCTTAGCTCTCTGCTCCCCCTCTCTATCCTGGGTGGTCTTGCCCATTTGTTAGCTTTGGTGGGGGGATGGGGGATTCCTCTGCAAAGGACTGAGCTGTGGAGCCCTGGGGGAGGGCAGCTGATTCCAGTAGAGAGGACACTTCCCTCCCAAAGTGTCTTTGTTCCCTAAGAGTCTGACCCAATTCTTTTCTTCCATCTGCCCCTGGATTGCCCTGCACAGAGGACAAAGGGCCCCGGCGAAAGGGGTGGGGGAAGAGCAAGAAGGATCTCAAAGGGTCATTCTAGGGTTCACTCTCCAGCACCCCTTGACAGGATCTCTTGCGTGTGGGGAGCACAAGCCGACCTGTGCACGTGTGTGAGGTCAGGCGTGGACAGGTCTGTGGGACCACACGTACGGGCACGCGCACGGGGATAGTGAGTTCCATGGAGGCATCCTGTAGTAGGGAACCCGCGACAGTGACGCCACAGATGGGGTGCGGAGGCTCTGGTGGCCCCCAACCTCCATCAGGCCAGCCCTCCTCGCTTCCTTTGATGTGGACAAGACTGCCTTTTTTTTTTTTTTTGAGACGGAATCTTGCTCTGTTGCCCAGGCTGGAGTGCAGTCGCGAGATCTGGGCTCGCTGCAAGCTCCGCCTCCCGGGTTCACAACATTCTCTAGCCTCAGCCTCCTGAGTAGCTGGGACTACAGGCGCCCGCCACCACGCCCGGCTAATTTTTTGTATTTTTTAGTAGAGACAGGGTTTCACCGTGCTGGCCAGGATGGTCTCAATCTCCTGACCTCGTGATCCGCCCGCCTCGGCTTCCCAAAGTGCTGGGATTACGGGCGTGAGCCACCATGCCCGGCCGACAAGACTGCTTTTTAACCTTGTTGGAAAGAGCCACTTGGAGATCAGCCCGTCTAGGGGGACTCTTCTCGCCTCTTAGAGAAGAAATTACGGGGCGCAGAGCCGCGCACCCGAATATCCATGCATCCGAATTCCAACTCCGCTCAGAAGCCTGGGGCAGACTCCCCGCCCCACCCAGCGAACGAGCATGTGGCCGGGACCTGGGTGAGGATTTCCTCGCCAGCCCTCGTTGGCACAGAGCTGTGCATCTCACGACTCCTGCGCGACCCCGGGCCAGGCCCTATTAGTGTCTGGGCTTCGGGCATCTAGTCTGCAAAACCGACTGTGTCGCTTTTCTCGGGCGCGGCTCCGCTGGGGAGGCTGCGGCAGGGGAAGGCTCGGCAGAGCGCAGGCCGCGGCCTACTGTGCCCAGCAGCCCCCGCTGCCCTCCCCTTTGGGGCCCCGGCCCCCCGCCAGACAGGTATCGGGCAGCCCCGCCCCGCCGCCGGGACACACTGGCAGCTTTGTTACCTGCCCTGGCGCGCCCGGCCTACGAGCGCTACGTGCTGCCGGCCCGCGGCCCCCTCCTTCCCCTCCCCTCCCCTCCCCTCCCCTCCCCTCCCCGTCCCCGCCCCACATTCCCGGGCCTGGGGCTGCGGCAGCTCCAGGCGGGTCTTTGTGAAGCTGGACTCTGGCACCCCTCTCCTGCGTGGGCTTTTGGGGTCGGGGCCCTAGCGCCCTTCGCCCACTTCATCTCGCCCCTTTCCTTGCTCGGCCACCCTCAAAGAAGCCAGACTTCGCCTTCCCGTCCCCTGCGACCCCCCTGCTTGCAATGGCCGCCTTCCCCACCCTCAGTCGCACCCTAAGGCCCAGTTCAAAGGCTGCTTCTCAGAAGCCTCCGCTGATTCCCAGTTTTAATCACTCTCCCTGGGGCACCCGCTTTGCCCTGATCGCTTGTCTTTGAACCCCTCCAGGTCCTGGGTGGGGCCGGCATACTGCCTGGCCGCCCAGGAAAGTCTTCTGTGGGTGATAGGATGAGTGAAGCTGGAGACCGATAGGAATGGAAACCGAGGTCTCCCAAGTCTAGCGTGGAGTCCCGTCCACTGTCTGGGCTGATGTCTGAGCTTCCCTCTCGGGACTCCGTGTGTGCCCTGAGGCCCTTCATTCGCGTGTCCATGCCCAGCCACACTGCACACCCGGTACCTCTGGCCTCCCAGCCTTTTCCTAGGCTGCCCCTTCTGCCGGATACACTCTGCAGCCACTAGGGCAAAGCCGGCCTCTCCAAGGGCCATCTCTTCTGGAGAAGCCGTGCCTGATCCTTGGGGCTTTGCGGTAATCAGTTCACCTGACTTTTTGTTCCAGAAGCTTTACATGTAAGTTACATTTGACCTTCACTGCAGCCCTGCAAACTAGTGATGCGATGTGGCCCGAAAGTGGCTGGCCTGGGATTTGACCTTGGTTCTAGAATGACGTCAGACTTCACAAGACATCAAAGACGGGTTCTTTCTTCCACCGCGTGCTGTGACCTTTCTCTCCCAGGCCTTCCCCCAAGGACAGCTGTTCCTCCCCACCTAGCCCCATCTCTCCTGCTTTCAAGCTGGAGCAGGGCGGGGTTGGGATTCTTGCTCTAGGGCTAGGCCAGGGGCTGGGTCCCCTGTGGCTTTGGGCCTCCTTGAAGAATTTCGAGGGAGGATGTGCAGGGCGTGGGGAGAGGTGAGGCAGGAATGTGGGGCTCCGGAGGGAAAGCAGTCAAAAGTGGAGAGGGCCTCCGGAGGTGGCTTTCCCAGGGCCCTGGGAAGCAGCGGCCTGTTTGAATGACAAAGGTTCCCTGGAGAGCAAAGGAAAGCTCTAGAGGATGGGAATGTGGGAGGAGGAGGGTCAGAAGGGTGGGGAGGAAGCTGCCCGTGGGCTCCCATCTGCAGCGGCCCTTTCAAGTCCTGCTAAACCCTTAACAATAAGAGGAACTGACCAGTGGACACACGCAAAGGATGATTAACGTAGTTCACTGAAGAAATACAAAAACCTGTGAAAACGCTAGAAATCCCAAAGTACAAATGAAAAAAAAGAGTCTGCTTTTTCCTATCTATAGAACTGGTCAAGATAATAGAAGTGAAAACACCAGATGTTGGTGAGGTGTGGGAAAGGGAGTGCTTTTTTCACTGCTAAGGAGGTAAATTGTACCACTTTTCTGCAGGAACATGTCACAGTATGTACAAAAGCCTTTAAAAGAATTAGAATTTGACTTAGCAATTCTGTTTCTGGGGCATATCCTAAAATAAAAGATTATTTATCCCAGCCTTATTTATAACTGGGAAAAACTGGAAATTCTCTAAATGTTCAATGACAGGGAATTGGGTAAGTAGGTTATGCCTCATTCGCAGACTGAAGACTGCAGAAATTAACTGTCACGTTCTTGAAGAATATGAAAGACATGGGAAACACTGAAGATAAGCTGGTAAGTGAAAAGAGGAAGTTGTAAAACAGCATGACTCCAATTTTATACAGTAACTGTATAAATAATATCTACCATGCATGGTGCTGGACTGGGAGCCGATCCCAATCTCCCATTCGAGCATCACAGCAGCCCTGGAAAGAAGATTCTAGTAACTGCATGAAAAAAAAAAGATATATATTGAATATATATATTTTGCATATAATGTATATATTGAATATATATATTCAAAGAAATATATATGCGAGGAAATGCAACAAAATGTTAACAGCAAGGGGAGAGGGCATGTGTTTTAACTTTTTTCCTTTATTCTTTCTAATATTTTCCCAATTTTCTTTTTTTTTTTTTGAGATGAGTTTCACTCTCATTGCCCAGTCTGGAGTGCAGTAGTGCGATGGCAGCTCACTGCAGCCTCCGCCTCCCAGGTCCAATTCTCCTGCCTCAGCCTCCCAAGTAGCTGGGATTACAGGTGCCCGCCAACACGCCCAGCTAATTTTGTGTTTTTAGTAGAGATGGGGTTTCACCATGTTGGTCAGGCTGGTCTCAAACTCCTGATCTCAGGTGATCCACATGCCTTGGCCTCCCAAAGTGCTGGGACTACAGGGGTGAGCCACCACACCTGGCCCCAATTTTCTTCAATAAAAAATATAATGAAGATATTACAAAATTTGAAATCACAAAAATCATTTCTTCAAAAATATCTTCAGGATCCCCTGTTTTGGGGGTGGGTGGCAGTTTTCTCTTTATTAATTTACTGGGGTTTCCATAACAAAGTACTACAAATTAAGGGGCTTAAACAACAAAAATGTATTATCTCACAGTTCTGGAGGCTGGAAGTCTTACATTAAGGTATTGGCAGGGTTAGTTCCTTCGGAGGGCTGTAAGGGAGAATCCGTTCCATGCCTCTCTGGTATGGAACATGCCTGGTGAATTCTGGTAGCTTCCCACGTTCTTTGTCTTGTTTCTTCTTGTGTCTCTTCCCATCTTTTTTCCTCTATGCTCATCCATCTCCTTGTCCAAATTTCTGCGCCCCCCAGCCAGTTGTTTTTTTGTGGTTTTTTTTTTTGAGATGGAGTTTCGCTGTTATTGCCCAGGCTGGAGTGCAAAGGCGCTATCTCGGCTCACTGCAAACTCTGCCTCCTGGGTTCAAGCAATTCTCCTGCCTCAGCCTCCCAAGTAGCTGGGACTACAGGTGCATGCCACCACGCCCAGCTAATTTTGTATTTTTAGTAGAGACGGGGTTTCACCATGTTGGTCAGGCTGGTCTCAAACTCCCAACCTCAGGTGATCTGCCAGCCTTGGCCTTCCAAAGTGCTGGGATTACAGGCATGAGCCACCGCGCTTGACCCCAAATCTCCCCCTTTTATAAGGATACCAATCATATTGGTTTAGGGTCCATCCTAACGGCTTCATTTTAACTTGATTACCTCTGTAAAGACCCTGTCTCTAAATAAGGTCATATTCTATGGTACAAGGGATTAGGACTTCAATTTATGAATTGAGAGGGGAGGGGCATAAAGTTTGCTCCCTCTCAGATGGGTGTGGCAGGGAGGGGAAGTCCTCTGTAGGGATGAGAGTCTATGTTGCACCACAGTGTGACCTTGGGGAGGTTGTTTAGACTTCATAGACTGGGGCTGACATTACTCACCCTCCAGGGTTGTAGTGAATGAGGGTAATTGCTAAGAAGTCCCTTCCCCGGGTTGGTCATCCCTAGGAAGTATCTTATCTGTCCCTTGTTCCTTATCAACATGGACGGGCCCAAGGACATCACATAGAGCTGGGTTTGAGTTCTATCCCCATCTCTAGCTGTGTGGTCCCTGTGAGCCTCTGTTTCCTCATTTGTGAGATGGGAAAAGTATCTATTCCCATTGAGTTGTTGTAGCTAGAAGATAGAGATAAGATGAGGAAAGCCAATGGCAGTAAGAATGCTATAGAAGACAGGAGGCAGTGGGAGGCATCAGCCTGATGAGTCTGAGGTAGCTGGCCTCTCCTTTAGGAAGTTTTCCTTGAACCCCACAACTTGGATTAGACTCTCCCTGCCATCCTGGGCTCCCACAGTCTCCTCTGCTACCCTCCACACCCCACCCCTCTGTTATGGCACTTGTCACACCCTACCATAGCTGTCTCTAGAATTATAGAAGCCTCCCTGAAGGAAGAGACCATCACCTCTGCATGCCCGTTAAAGTAGCAAATATGAGTGAAAAAATAGTAAAACCCACTGCTGGCAATGTTGCAGGTGTTGAGGCTCAGAACGTGATAGCCCAATGTATGGCACTTTGGCATGCTGAGTACTTGAACTCAAAGAGAAGCAAAATATCCAGTCCCTGTGTCTCCCGCTCCTCTTTCTCCCTTGAAGCAAATCAGAGAAAACAGAATTCCTGTTCCCCAAAGCACGTCATAGAAACTAGAACCTCTCTCCCCCTAAGCCAGCCATAAAATCTAGAAAGGTTACACTCTCCCTTTTCCCTTGCCCCTTGAAGACCCTCATCCCAGAGCAGTCCTGCCCCATACGCTGGAGGAAGGAATGCTTCGCAAAGAGACCAAAAAGAATCTGGATAGGCTTTGCTGGATCTCCCCGCTCAGTCTATTACCATGAGGTCATGCCCCTTTGTCCAATCACATCTCCACATGGCTGTTCATTCTTCATTGAACCTAAACACAAAACACAGTTTTCTCTAGGCTTTTGGGTCTTTATTTCTGAAGGCTCCTATGTCATGTAAAACTTTGATTCAATAAATTTGTTGTGCTTTTTTCTTGTTAATCTGTCTTTTATTATAAGAATAACCTTGCTTGGTGTGGTGGCTCACGCCCGTAATCCCAGCACTTTGGGAGGCTGAGGCGGGCGAATCACCTGAGGTTGAGGGTTCAAGACTAGCCTGACCAACATGGAGAAACCCCATCTCTACTAAAAATACAAAATTAGCCAGGTGTGGTGGTGCATGCCTGTAATCCCAGCTACTTGGGAGGCTGAGGCAGGAGAATCGCTTGAGCCTGGGGGACGGAGTTTGCGGTAAGCCGAGATCATACCATTGCACTCCAGCCTGGGTGACAGAGTGAGACTCCGTCTCAAAAAAAAAAAAAAAAAGAATAACCTTATGATGGATGAGGAAAGGTATCATACCTTTCCTGTACACATAGTGGTGATGTGAATAAACACAATCTTTCTGGAGAACTATTTAGCAGTTCTAATAAAAACCACACACTTAAGTACAACCCCTGACCAAGAGAAACCGGTTTGGGGAGTATATTCCAAGTATCTAATGCAAAGGTGAAAAAAAAAAAAAACTTGCTGTATAAAGATATTTTGAGCTGACTATGTGTCATGAGGAAGAGTGGAAAAATAATGGTGCAATGAATTTGTAAACTGCAAATGATGGCAGCTTGGTTCACACTGTGACAATTCAGCACAGTCCAGGAAACATTAACTGAGTACAGAGCATGTGTGAGGTCCTGGATTCCACTCTGGGAACCCAGACATGTCCCTGCACCAACTAGTGGGTAGACAGGCAGGTAGACTATCACCATACAGTGTGAGCAGATGAGAGGGGTGGGGGCGAGCACACGTGGAGAAGTTAACTCATGGGAAGGAGGGTCAGGAGAGCTTCCTGCAGGGGGAGATACCTGAGCTGGCTTCAAGTGGACACTGGTGGGAAGGAGAATAAACAACCTAGATGAAGGTGGGGGGCATTTGTGAAATGGCAAATCATAGGTGTGGCTGGAGGGTGGAATACATGCGGGCATGATAAGGCTGGAGAATATGACCAGAGGCCAGATCATCAAGGGCCTTGAATGCCAGTTCGTGCTTTACCCAGCAGAAGTGGAGAAGCCAACAGACATCTTTAAAGAGGTGAGCAAGAGGATCATCTTTGTGATTTAGGAAGATCATGGGGTCGCCATTTGGAGGATGGACTGGAAAGGCCAGCAGGCAGGGGGAGCCTGTTGTAGGGTCCAGGTAAGCCATGGTGACAAAGCCTGGGGATGGAGAGAGGGAGGCAAGGTCATGAGATATTTATGAGCCAAAAGAGACAGATAACTCTTGGTGACTGACAGGATGCTGGGGGAGAGGCAGAGGCAGAATTGTGGCAGGTAGTGCTAGCAACTGAGCAGGGAACATGAGAGGAGGAGCCCATTTTGGGGGAAAAGGGATGAGTCCAGTTTGGTATCTGTTGGGTTTGAAGTACCCATGGGACGCCCAGATGGACAGGGGAGCGGGCAGCTGGGTATATGAATCTGGAGCTCAGGAGACAGGGCTGGGCAGAAGATTAGGTTTGGAAGGAATAGACTGGAGGTATGAATTGGAGCCCAGGGCCACCAGGGCCCACCCTGGGAAACAGTTTAGTGGGGGAGAAGTACCTGGACAGCGCCCACTGTAAAGGGTCGGAGGAGCAACAGGCACTCTGGAAAGGATCTTGAGAAAGATCCAAGAGGTGAAAAACCGGGAAGATGTGTCTCATAGAAGCCCAGGGAGGAGAGTGCAAAAGGGGAAAAAGAGCAACAGTATTTTAAGTGGTCAGTTTTTGCAAATTAAAACCACAGTGAGATACCACTTTGCCTTAATGCAAGAATGACCATAATTAAAAAGTCAAAAGACAATAGATGTTGGTATGGGTATGGTGAAAAGGGAATACTTTTACACTGTTGGTGGGAATGTAAATTAGTACAATCACTATGGAAAACAGTATGGAGATTCCTTGAAGAACTAAAAGTAGATCTACTACGTGATCCAGCAATCCCACTACTAGGTATGTACCCAAAGGAAAAAAAAGTCATTATATGAAAATGACACCTGCACACACATGTTTTTAGCAGCACAATTCACAGTTGCAAAGATATGGAACTGACCTAAGTGCCCATCAACAAGTGGATAAAGAAAATGCGGTATATATACACCATGGAATACTACTCAGCTATGAAAAGGAATGAAATAATGTCTTTTGCAGCAACTTGGATGGAGCTGGAGGCCATTATTCTAAGTGAAGTAACCCAGAAATGGAAAACCAAATATTGTACATTCTCACTTATAAGTGGGAGCTAAGCGGCCGGGCATGGTGGCTCACGCCTGTAATCCCAGCACTTTGGGAGGTCAAGGCGGGCAGATCACAAGGTCAACAGTTCAAGACCAGCCTGGCCAACATGGTGAAACCCCATCTCTACTAAGAATACAAAAATTAGCCGAGTGTGGTGGCACATGCCTGTAATCCCAGCTACTTAGGAGGCCTAAGCAGGATAATCGCTTGAATCCGGGAGGCAGAGGTTGCAGTGAGCCGAGATTGCGCCACTGCATTCCAGCCTCGGTAACAGAGCAAGACTCCATCTTGGGGGAAAAAAAAAAGTGGGAGCTAAGCTATGAGGGTGCAAAGGCATAAGAATGATATAATGGACTTTGGGGACTCGGGTGGGAAGCTTGGGAGGGGGTGAGGGATAAAACACTACATATTGGGTGCAATGTACACAGCTTGGGAGAACTAGAATGTCCGAAATCACCACTAGAGAACTTATCTATGTAACCAAAAACCACCTGTACCCCAAAAACTACTAAAATAAAAAGTGTCCATTTCTGAGTGGAAGCCTCAATAACTGCCTCTCCTTGCTGTCAGACAGAGGACCCCCCTCCCCAGGACTTCCTGGGCTTCCTGCCTCCTCAGCTGGAACTCTGAACACCCCAACTACCTATGCGTCCTTCACTAGCCCCCAGGCCTTTCTGGGTCTCGGTTTCTTCCTCTGTTCAGGTAACATTGTGATTCCTCTGCCTGCCCTCCAGCAGGAATCAGTGCTTCAGATGAGAAACTGATGAAAGTGGTTTATAAACTGCCCAGGGAATGATCCTGATTCATCCCTTTTCAAATCTCAGGTCTTCCACCAGAGGCTTGGTTGGTTTTGTTTTCTCTTGTCTTGGAGGCTCCTTGGCTCACACTTCTCTCCTCCGGCCATGTCTCTGTTCCGACCTGCTTGATGGTGGCTGGTCTGTGGCTGGCCCATCCTGGGGTTTACTGAGTCATCAATTCAGCCCTGATTTATTGATGGCAACTCAGTTCTGGGGCCAGCTCCTTGCTTCATTGTTCCTCCCTCTCCTATATCTTTAAGATCTTCCCCCGTCTTTCTCATCTTTTTTCCCCCAAGAGACTCAAAGATACACCATATTTTAAAACGGAACAAAAATCCCTCTTCTGCTTCTAGCCCTCCTCCATTTCTCCCTTCATCTGCATCCCCTCTTAACCAAGTGTCTAAAATAATCATCTAGGGTGGTCCTGGTGGCTCACGCCTGTAATCCCAGCACTTTGGGAAGCCGAGGTGGGAGGATTGCTCGAGCCCAGAAATACTAGACCATCCTGGGCAATACAGGGAAACCGTGTGTCTACAAAAAACTTTTTAAAAATTAGCTGGGCATGGTGGTGTGTGCCTGTAGTCCCAGCTACTCACTATACAGGAGGCCGAGGTGGGAGGATCACTTGAGCCTGGGAGGTGGAGGTTGCAGTGAGCTGAGATTGTGCCACTGCACTCCAGTCTGGAGACTGTCTCAAGGCCGGGCGCGGTGGCTCACTCCTGTAATCCCAGCACTTTAGGAGGCTAAGGCAGGCGGATCACAAGGTCAAGAGTTTGAGACCAGCCTGACCAACATGGTGAAACCCTGTCTCTAACAAAATTACAAAAATTAGCAGGGCATGGTGGCACACGCCTGTAATCCCAGCTACTTGGGAGGCTGAGGCAGGAGAACTGGTTGAACCTGGGAGGCAGAGGTTGCAATGAGGTGAGGTCGCACCACTGCACTCCAGCCTGGGCAATGGAGCAAGACTCCTTCTCAAAAAAAAAGACCTTGTCTCAAAAAAATATGTATGTAAAATAATCACCTACGTTTCTTTGCCTCCTCTTTGTTGATCCTCTGCAATCTGGCTTCCACTCCCACCTCTCCACTGAAACTCTTTGTAAAGAAAATTGCAGTGGGTTGAATAGTGACCCCCCAAAAGACATGTCCAAGTCCTAATCCCTGGAACCTGTGAATGTGACCCTAGTTGGACAAAATAGGTATCTGCCAGTGTAATTAAGAATCTCAAGATGAGGCCGGGCACGGTGGCTCACGCCTGTAATCCTAGCATTTTGGGAGGCCAAGGTGGACGGATCACCTGAGGTTGGGAGTTCGAGACCAGCCTGACCAATATGGAGAAACCCTGTCTCTACTAAAAATACAAAATTAGCCGGGCGTGGTGGCGCATCCCTGTAATCCCGGCTACTCGGGAGACTGAGTCAGGAGAAATGCTTGAACCTGGGAGGCAGAGGTTACAGCGAGCCGAGATCGCACCATTGCACTCCAGCCCAGGTGACAAAAGTGAAACTCTGTCTCAAAACAAACAAACAAACAAACAAAAAGACAAAAAGAATCTCAAGATGAGATCATCCTGGATTTAGGGTGGGCCCTAAATGCAATAACAAGTGTCCTTATAAGAGCAAATCAGAGGGAGACTGGAGACAGAGACACAGAGCAGGATGGCCATGTGGGCATAGAGGCAGAGATTAGAGCAGTACAGTTCTAAACCAAAACACCAAGGACTGGCAGCAGTCACCAGGAGCCAGGAGAGGGGCATTAGTCAGTGCCCCTTCAGAGCCTCCAAAGAGCCATCTCTGCAGACACTGCCCTCCAGAGCTGTAAAAAATATGCTTCCAAGCTGGGCGCGGTGGCTCACACCTGTAATCCTAGCACTTTGGGAGGCCGAGGCGGGCGGATCACAAGGTCAGGAGTTCGAGACCAACCTGACCAACATGGTGAAACCCCGTCTCTACTAAAAATACAAAAATTAGCCGGGCATGGTGGCACGCGCCTGTAATCCCAGCTACTTAGGAGGCTGAGGCAGGAGAATGGCGTGAACCCAGGAGGCAGAGGTTGCAATGAACCGAGATTGTGCCACTGCACTCCAGCGTGGGTAACAGAGCAAGACACTGTCTCAAAAAAAAAAAAAAAAAGAAAAGAAAAGAAAAGAAAAAGAAAATACGCTTCCGTTGTTCTGAGCCACTCAGTTTGTAGTGGTGTGTTATGGCAGCTGTAGGAAACTAGTATAGTAGTAATAATAGCAGCCAGCATTTATGAAGTGCCTACCGTGTGCCAGGCACAATTGTAAGTGCCCGCCCCCAAAACGAAATGAAGTAGACACACAGTAATAGAAGCAAGATTAACACAACCTATTACTAGTTACTGACGGTTTGTCCCGTCTTTGGTATTTAAAAATTGAACCTTACACTGAAGGTTCAATAATACTGAATTTTATCTGAGGGTAGAAGAACATTTTATTATTTTTCTCTTTTACAGAGAAGGAGGCTGCAGTCCAAAAACTTACATTGCCTGAGGTCATACAGTGAATAGCTGTGGAGCTAGGGTTTTAGTCCTGGTAAGTCCTGTGTACGCTCTTAACTGATTTGCACTTCTTCTGAGGCTACTGGTGAGAGGAAACCAATGAAGCTGATGGGTGAACTGACCGAGACGTGGGTTTTGTACAAATGGAAGGATGGAAGAGGCCAAGGGATAGGTGAGTTAGAGGAAAAGATTCACCTGGATGGGATTGTTAGGGTAGGCCTGGTCTAGAGAGGCTGAGAGATAGGGAGGAAGAGATTGGGGACCTCGATAACCTCATAGAGCAGGTGTCCCTGGAGCAAGAAAGCCAAAGGTATCTGTGGTCATCCGGGAAACACTGGAATCTAAGATCCCAGAACTGGGTAATGATAAGGTTTAGATCCGGCCATGGGGGTCATCAGCTGAACAAAAGTAAAGGAGAGTTTGTCAATAGACTCCGCTAGGTTGAGAAACCTGGAGGACAAAGGTGATGCTGAAGGAAGTGATAAACTGCTCTGGAGTTCAAAGCATTGAGGGATCACTCCTTGTGCTTATCATGAAAAACACCGAAACCTAAGTTGATTCTTGAACAATAGATGGGAGAGGACAGATGTGAAAGTGGGAAGCCTTTCAAGGTGAAGGTACAGCCAGACAAAGTCATGGAAGGGTGAAAGCAGGGGGCATATAGTTTTAAGTTGGTTGTACTTAAGGGTGCATGACACAGTGTGATGGGAATTATGCCTAGGCTTTGAAAGTGTCCTGATTTGGGCACCTCACAAAGTAGATGCTGAATCAAGGATTTAATAGGGTGGGCAAGTATTTTATTTGAGAGGATGTTGAAGGGAGCACTGTGAAGAAGTGGCGAAGAGAGGCAGAGAAGAGAGGAAAGCCAATAAAAGATGAGTAAGTTGGGTAACTGAGGACCCTCTGAGAGACTCTGTACAACACACTTTAGAATTGTTCCGCAGAAAGGCAACGATGTTGGAGTATTTGTCTGCCTATTCTGGTAGGTCCAGAATTCCAGTGGTTGAGGGTTGCTCCCCAGGACATCAACTCTCTGGCTATTCAACCCTGCCCAGGTGGGTGAGCCACCTCCAGCCACCAAAGAAAGCCCTGGGGCAGAGGACTGTGAATGCTTGAGGCATGAAACCACCAGTGTGTACAAGAATCCTTCACAAAATCCGTAGGTGACTTTCCAGAGGGGCTAAGGGGCATGGGCAGGGTACCAATAGCACCTGTTTTAGAAAGGAAAGTGAGAAGTGTTCATGGAAGCCCTGCAGTCCCACTAGAGGTTTGCTGTTTATTTCTTAGGCAATGAGAAGCTCTCACCAGCTCCGGAATGTGCTGTGGGAAGAGGAGGTGAGATGGGATGTAGTGGATCTTGGGTAGAGGCTGTGTGCGCAGCAGGGCCGGGGGAGTGGGAAGATGGACGGGAGGGGACAGCCTTGTGAAAGACCATTGCAGGGTTTGAATGAACAGGATTTGGCAAATGATTGGGTGTGGTGCAGGGGTGGGGTGAATGCGCAGGGGAAAGACAGAATACCAAGAGCATGGTGCATCTCAGCAGGAATGAACATCTCTAGGACATGTCTTATTTAGGAAGCATCAAAAGGGTGAAACTAGCAGGGAACATTATGTGCTGAAGAGACCAGGAAATCTTTTCTGAGCATTAATCAGCTGGATTTCTCTTGCCTTTAGCTTCCTTAAAAATTATAATAAAGTCAATTTTTATTTATTTTATTATTTATTTATTGAGATGGAGTCTCACTCTGTTGCCCAGGCTGGAGTAAAGTGGCACAATCTCAGCTCACTGCAACCTCTGCGTCCTGGGTTCAAGCAATTCTCCTGCCTCAGCTTCCCATGTAGCTGGGACTACAGGCACGTGCCACCACGCCCGGCTAATTTTTGTATTTTTAGTAGAGACGGGGTTTCACCATGTTGGCCAGGCTGGTCTCAAACTCCTGAGCTCAAGTGATCCACCTGCCTCGGCCTCCCAAAGTGCAGGAATTACAGGTGTGAGCCATTGCACCAGCCCGTCAGTGTCTTTCTCTTCCTGCAGCCACATGACCCTTGGTTAGTCCAGCTCTGTTGACCCTGATGGACTTTTTCCCTGTTTGTCACAAGAATTGGGTCTCTTTGATTCATACCTCCCCATAGACTGGAAACTTCTTAAGGACAGATTATATCTGGTTTATCTTCATATCCCCAGTACACAGCATATAATACACATCAATGGATACTGGATGATGAGAATAATGATGATAGTTTCCATTTATTGGGTGTTTAATCTGTGTCAGACACTGTGGTGAGCCCTTTTCATATATTACTTCATCTCATGATTGGTATTTTAAAATTTCTTGGCCGGGCACAGTGGTTCATGCCTGTAATCCCAGCACTTCGGGAGCCCAAAGTGGGCAGATCACTTGAGGTCAGGAGTTCAAGGCCAGCCTGGCCAACATGATGAAGCCCAATCTCTACTAAAAATACAAAAATTAGCTGGGCGTGGTGGCGGGTGCCTGTAATCCCAGCTGCTCAGGGGGCTGAGGCAGGAGAATCTCTTGAACCTGGGAGGTGGAGGTTGCAGTGAGCCGAGATCATGCCACTGCACTCCAGCCTAGGTGACAAAGCAAGATTCCATCTCAAAAAACAACAAAAACAAAAACAAAAACAAAAAAAACTTCTTTGGTTGTGGGTAACAAAATTAAACTCAAACCAACTTAGGAAAAAATAAAAAAGATGTATAGCACCTAATTGAAAGTTCCATGAATCAGTGTAGCTTTAGGCTTGTCTGGAACCAGGCACTCAAACACTGTTTCAAGGAGCCTTTTTCTCCATCTTTTGGCTTGGCTTTCTTCTGTACTGACTTTGTTTTCAGAAAGATGCTCCTTGTACTTAGCAACCCCAGCAGAAAAACAGCATCTTTTCTTCAACACATCCAGCGAGGGGTCCATGACAGACCTTCAGCACATCAGCTTGGGTGTGTGCACAATTCTGGACCAATCATAAATCAGGGAGATCAAATTTGCTAACTGGCCACACTTAGGTTATATCCCCATCCTTGAAGCCATGGGAAGGGGTCAATCTACCCAAATTTAAAGGAAAATCAGATGCTATATATCTTTGTCCAGACAATGAGAAGAAAGAAACAATAGCTACTTTTTATAATAGGTATCCTTGTTTTCCAGATAAAGAAACTGAGGCACAACAAAAGGAAGTACCTGCCAAACATTACTAGCAGGTGAAAAGGCAGGATTGAATTCAGGTCTCTTTCTCTAGAGCCTGTGCTCCTCCAGGGCAACAGACAGGGTCTTTCTCATTTCTGGGTCCCCTCACTCACGCCCCCAAGATCTTAGCCGACAATTGGTCCTCGATTCCAGTGGTCCTCAAAGTGTGGTCCGTGGACCATGCGTATCAGCTAACTCCTTGTTCCTAGACCACAGTGAGCTAAAATCCTGAGTAAAAAATTAGAAATGTTTTATAGTAATTTGGAATTGCCACAACATGCAAGGGCTGTGACCTGAAAAGATGGGTCTGAGATCGATTGTAGATAATTTGAGAAACACTGCTCTATTCAGTTATACCTAGAAGGAAGGCATGAGCCGTGGGCCTGCGGAGGAAAGCATGGGGTCTCCAATGGATCCACCACAGGGAGGCAGGTGGGCAGACTGCCCATCCCACCAGTCAGATGGTGGTCTTCACTTGGCCAGCCTAGAGAAGTCTTCCTAGGAACCCCACTATTACCATAAGCCACCGCAGCTGATGAGCCTCTCCCACCTCACAAGAAAGGCAGGCAGGGAGGCACAGGCCCAAGCAGCTCCAGCGCCCAAGGGCTCTTGGTTCTAGTCCAGCTGGATACTGGCTGATCCTGCCCAGGGCCTGCAGACACCTGGCACCGTCCTCCTGGGCCGCACCCACCCTGTGCTTCCACACTGTGCCCAGAGGGAAGATGATGGCTGACACAGACTCGGTGGAAAAGCCACCCCAAAACCAGAATTTATTTTTAAGCTGAGGTGGAAGTTCAGCTGCAGGGACACGCTGCCACCTCCCGTCTTGTCATGAGCCTCCTTGAGTTGGCACCAGGATGTAGCATGGCTCCCACCCTTGCTTCCCCTTTGGTTGGACACTCTCCAATGCCAGGGTCATGCACCAACAGAGCAGCTCCAAGAAAGAGCATTTTCCAAAGCCCGGATGACTCAGAGTGGTGAGTGTGACCGGAGGGGAGGTTCAGCAGCCAGCTCAGACATTTGTTTGGGAGTTAACGATTCCTCCATGCTGATTTCACCTGCCAGTTCTATCGTGCCCAGTGCAGTGAAAACATCCCGGATACTCTGTATTACAAGGCCAGCTCTGCAATTTTGCTGAGTAACTGTAGGCTGCTCACATAATCTTTCTGTAATTCAATGAGATGACTGCATTTGGAAAAGGTTGGAGCACCCCCATCACAAGCTAATTCTGGGGGCGAACTGAGGTAATGCTGTAAAGCACCTCCTATGCACAGACGCATGGAGCATGGGAGTGGATATGAAGATGCTCCCGCACCCCTTCCAGGAAGCTGGGAGCTGACAAGGACTCAGGCTCAGTCACTTCCAGCTGTGTGACCATGCGTAGGTTTCTCAGCTTCCCTGAGCCTTGATCATCTCATTTATAAAGAACAAAATATCCAACTGGAAAGGCTGGTGGTAGGAGTAAATGCAACTGAATATGCAGAAGAGCGTGGCACACAGTAGATACTCACTGTATGCTCATTAATTTCACACATATTTATTGTTAATGCTAGGGACTAGGTCAACTAGGTCAGGCATTGAGGCTACTATGGTGAGCAAAGAAAGACATACCCTGTCTCTTCCCTAGGAATTTAGTAAAGGAAGTGAATTGTGAGTGAAACAGATAGGCACACAGATAATCAAATCACAACTGTGGCACCCACTACAAAGGTGAGGTGCTAAGTGCTAAGTGAAGATGGGACAAGACGTTCAACTCACTTAGTGAAGTCAGGAAGGGCTTCTCTGAGGGAGTGATAATTGAGCCAAGGTCTGAAGCATGAATGGGAAAGCATTCAGGATGAGGAACAACATGTGCCAAGCCCTGTGATGGGGAATCCTAGTTAGTTAAAGGGACTGAAAAGAGGCCAGTGTGGTAAGAGCCCAGAGAGCAAGGTGGGGATGGGGTAAGGGAGGGCTGGAGGGGAGAAGAGAGGCCAGACCTCACAAGCCCTATAGGCCATGCTATGGATTTCAGTCTTTGTCCATATTTTATAATAAATGCGGGTGAGGATTACATGATCATACTTGCTTTCCAAATAGATCCCTCTGGCTGCAGCTTGGAGGTGAAGTGTGTGCACCAACATAATACAGTTGGCTGTTAGGAGACCACTGCTATGCTGCAGATGAGTGATTAAGGAGTTTGAGGCTAAGGTGGTGATGATGGAGATGGAGAGGAGGGGATGGAGGCAGCTGTGTAGGTGAAGTGGAAGGCACTTTGTGCAGCATTGCCTAAGTGTGTCAGGAACAATTCCTGGTGGTACTACTGGAAGAGAAGTAGGTTTGGGGATAAGCCTATCAGTCTGGTTTTGAACAGATTGAATTTAGGATATTTCTGAGACATCTGAGAGACAATGACCATTTCCCATCAGGTTTGGTGAGAGGTAGCCCACTGGTACCATTTTAAAATAAAGACATTTTAAAAATATGGAACACATCACAAATTTGTGTGTCATCCTTGAGCAGCTGTATCATTCCAATTTCAATGTATGTGCTACTGAAGCAAGCACACCCTGGTACCTTTATCAAGGGTATTTTTAGTGAGTGATGGAGCAAGAAGCTTGTACATGGGAACAAGGACACTTGTGAGTGATGGAGATGTTCATTACCTTTATTATAGTGAGGGTTTCCCAGGTGTATACATATGGCAAAACTCATCAAATAGTACACTTTCAGTATGTGCAGTTCATTGTACATCACTTATGCCTCCCTAGAGCTGTCAGAAAAGATGAGTGGGAGGTAAGGACATGGAGACAGTGCAGACGGCCCCTGCCTCTGCAGTGGAGATGAGAAACAGAGAGCGAGTGGTTGCTGAGGGAGATGAGAAGGTGACAGAGGTGGCATTTGTTTTTGGTTAAGAAGGTGATTTGGGCTGGGCACGGTGGCCCATGCCTGTAATGCCAGCACTTTGGGAGGCTGAGGCGGGCAGATCACCTAAGGTTAGGAGTTCAAGACCAGCCTTGCCAATATGGCAAAACCCCATCTCTACTAAAAATGCAAAAATTAGCCAGGCATGGTGGTGGGTGCCTGTAATCCCAGCTACCCGGGAGGCTGAGGCAGGAGAATTGCTTGAACCCCGGAGGCGGAGGTTGCAGTGAGCTGAGATCGCACCATTGCACGCCAGCCTGGGCAACAGAGCAAGACTCCATCTCAAAAAAAAAAAAATGTGATTTGACTGTGTATAAAGGCTAGCTGAAAGGATCTTATCTAGAAGTAGAGACAGAAAATCCAAGAGAAGAAGGGATAATAAGAAACATAGGTTCCTGAGGAAAGGGAAAGGGAGGGCATCAGAATCCAGGTGGAGGGTTGGCTTTAGATGAGAGCGACAGCTTCCATGTTGAAACAGAGGAAAAGAGAAGAGGATGGATGTAGGGGTGTGTGCATGTCTCTGAATGTCTGCATGTGTATGTGTTCACGTGCATGTGTGTGCACGCAGGTGTGTGTGCGTGTGTGTGTGTGTCAATGGGAGAAGACAAGGGGTGGCATCTTCTTTCTCTGTTAAGTAGAAGGTGGTGTCATCTCTAAGAATAATGGCAGAGGGGTACAGGTTTGAGGAGTGGTGAAGTTTTTTAAGATGCCAATGGATGGTGGTTGATTACTGAGCAGTGTCCAAGGCCCATCCGAAGTGAGGGTCCTGGGGCTACGGGGAAGCCTCTGGCTGTGGTGGGACTGTCTCAGCAGCATTTGGCTTGCCAGGGACAGGCATGGGAGGATGCAGAAGGGGTGGAGTTTGCTTGACCAGTGAGATGAAGACACAGGGAAGAGAACTCATAGCATTGAAAAGACCGTTACTGAGACACTGCACCTCCACCCTGAGCTGTGATAAGGAAGGACATGAGGAAGAAGAGGGTGATGGGCTGGAAGAAAGTAGAGGGCCAGTGGCTGGAGGGGCCTGTGTCATCAGAGAGCACAAGCAGAGGGATTCATGCAGTTGGTGAGTGGGAAGAGGAGAGGCTGTGGGCAGCTGGCGAGGTGTGGGAGTTAGAGTTTTAGAGCTGGAGTGGTTCTGGCTGTCAGCAGGGTCCATGGTGATGCTGTGGGAGGTGACTGATGACCAATGGGAGAATGAGTGAATCGATTTGTGTGGTCACCTGAGCCATTTTCTTTCTCCAGTTAGCCCAGCAGCCTGTCTATTTCTCATTCTTTGCTTTACAGCAACTTTGCCCCTAACTCCACGACTTCCTCAGTCTTCTTGTTTTTTTGAGACAGGGTCTCAGCTGGAGTGCAGTGGTGTGAATACTGCTCACTGCAGCCTCGATCTCCTGGGCTCCAGCGATCCTCCCACCTCAGCCTCCCAAGCAGCTGGGGCCACAGGCACACAACACTACGCTTGGTTAATTTTCTAATTTTTTGACGGGGTCTCACTTTGTTGTTCAGGCAGTTCTCGAACTCATGTGCTCAAGCGATCCTCCTGTCTCAGCCTCCTGAAGTGCTGGGATTAGAGGAGTGAGCCACCACAGCCAGCCTCTCAGCCTTCTTTCATGTTTTAGCTCAAAACGTCCCTTCTACTGAAAAGCTTTTCCTGAATGCCAAGGGGGTACTTGTGCAAACTAAGCCTCCTCTGATGTGGAGACTCTGCCACCGTCAACACCTGCCGCCACGCCTCTTACTCCGTGCTCTCCCCGTCTGGGTTTCTGTGTGTCCCATCCCCTTATAATTTTTGTTAGTTTTCTTAAGTGGCGACTTGCATCTGCTGGGTGCTCATCAGGTGTCCACTCTATGCCTTCACATACATTTCCCCATTCTGTCCTCACAGTAATTTTATGAGAAAGTGGCACTGTCATACCCTGTCTCAGATGAAGAAGTTAAGATTGCAGGAGGGTAAGTGACTTGCTTGGAGTGGTATAACCCGGAGTGGTTTTGCTCATCTTTGCATCGCCAACCCCAGAGCAGAGAGGGCGATGGGTGAACCACTCAGTCATTCTGTCTGGTTCTCAACTCCTCACCCTGCCTAAGTTCAGCCGCCTGATACACAGTGGATCCTCAGCAGTGGGGTGTACATGGTCCTCACTTCCCCAGAAGCACAGAATCAGGCACAGCAGAGCCCTCTCAGGTGAGCTAGTCCCACTGCCTGGTTCTTGAGACTCCTGTTAAGGACTGAATGTTTGTGTCCCTCTTAAATTCAATGGAAGCCATAACGCCCAATGTGATAGTATTTGGAAACAGAGCTTTGGGGAGATAATTAGGGTTAGATAAGATGGAGAAGTTGTGATGAGATTAGTGACCTTACAAAAAGGGAGAACAGGCCGGGTGCGGTGGCTCAGGCCTGTAATCCCAGCACTTTGGGAGGTCGAGGTGGGTGGATCACGTGAGGTCGGGAGTTCGAGACCAGCCTGACCAACATGGAGAAACCCCATCTCTAGTAAACATACCAAATTAAATGGGCGTGGTGGCACATGCCTGTAATCCCAGCTACTTGGGAGGCTGAGGCAGGAGAATCACTTGAACCCAGGAGGCAGAGGTTGCAGTGAGCTAAGATCACGCCATTGCACTCCAGCCTGGGCAATAAGAGTGAAACTCTGTCTCAAAAAAAATTTTAAAAAGGGAGACCAGGCCAGGCGCGGTGGCTCACGCCTGTAATCCCAGCACTTTGGGAGGCCGAGGCAGGTGGATCACTTGAGGTTAGGAATTTGAGACCAGCCTGGCCAACATAGTGAAACCAGGTCTCTAATAAAAACACAAAAATTAGGCTGGGCACGGTGGCTCACGCCTGTAATCCCAGCACTTTGGGAGGCCAAGGCAGGCAGATCAGGAGGTCAGGAGATCGAGACCATCCTGGCTAACATGGTGAAACCCCGTCTCTACTAAAAATACAAAAAAATTAGCTGGGCGTGGTGGTGGGTGCCTGTAGTCCCAGCTACTCAGGAGGCTGAGGCAGGAGAATGGCGTGAACCCCGGAGGCGGAGCTTGCAGTGAGCCGAGATTATGCCACTGCACTCCAGCCTGGGCGACAGAGCAAGACTCCATCTCAAAAATAAATAAATAAATAAAAAATAAAAATACAAAAATTAGCCGGGTGTGGTGGTGTGTGACTGTAATCCCAGCTACCTGGGAGACTGAAGCAGAGAACCACCTGAACCCAGGAGGTGGAGGTTGCAGTGAGCAGAGATCGTGCCACTGCACTCCAGCCTGGGCAACAGAGTGAGATTCTGTCTCTAAATAAATAAATAATAAAAAGGGAGACCAGAGAGCTGGCTTTCTATCCCTCCTTGCTCACACACCAAGGAAACATGTGAGGACATCGTGAGAAGGTGGCTGTTTGCAAGCAGGAATAGAGCCCTCACCAGAAATGGAATCAGTTGGTACCTTGATCTTGGAATTCCCCATCTTCAGAGCTGTGAGAAATAAATTTCTGTTGTTTAAGTCGGCCAGGCTATGGTATCTTGTCATGGCAGCCCCTAACTAATACAGCCCCTCCTCTGTATTTTCTTTCTTTTCTTTTCCTTTCTTTTTTTTTTTTTTTTTTTTTTTTTTTTTGAGACAGAGTCTCACTTCGTCAACCAGGCTGGAGTGCAGTGGTGTGATCTCAGCTCACTGAAACCTCTGCCTCCCCAGTTCAAGCGATTCCCCTGCCTCAGTATAATTCCCGAGTAGCTGGAATTACAGGTGTGCACCACCACGCCCAGCTATATATTTTTTTTATTAGTAGAGACGAGGTTTCACATGTTGGCCAGGCTGGTCTTGAACTCTTGACTTCAAGTGATCCACCCACCTTGGCCTCCCAAAGTGCTGGGATTACAGGTGTGAGCCACCGCGCCCAGCCTGTAACTTCTCAAAGGGGTCATACCTCCTTTCCTCCACGATGGGGAGCTTACGAACTCCCCAAAGCGCCTGTCCATTTTGGAAGAAGAGCTCTGTTAGCAAATTCTTCCTCCTTTGGGGCAGAAACCTGCCCGCTGAAACTTCCACACAACAGTCCCAGCTGTCTTCGAGATTCACACAGAACAAGACCACGCTGTCTTCCCCGTGCCCCTTCGGTGTTTTCAGGCAGAGATCACAACCATCTACCCATTTTAGGTTCCACAAGGACAGAGGCCATGTCCGTTTGGTTTATTTCTGAGTCACCGGCACCTTGCACAATAGTTGCCCCAGAGGAGAAGCCTTACACTTGTCTGTTGGTTGAATGAACAAAACTATAATACTTTTCTCTGGGTTAAATATTTCTAGTTCCTTTAACTGTACCTCCAAGACTTTGGTTTTGAGCCATTCTCCATTCTCTTATCTCCCATATTTCTATGCTCATTCTTCGGAGATATAATTTTTACTCCTGTAAAAGAATGAAATTTTTATTCTTATGGCTTGATGGATTGTCAAACACTCCTCCTACATCTTCCTTTCTGCTGCTCTGACTTCTTTGTCTTTCCACAGTGACATAGACTCCCTGCTAGAAGACAATGAATGTTGTAAAAAGCAAGAAAAGGGAAAGAAGGCCAGGGGCAGTAGCAGGTGCCTGCAATCCCAGCACTTTGGGAGGCCGAGGAAGATGGATCACCTGAGCTCAGAAGTTTGAGACCAGCCTGGCCAACATGGCAAAACCCCATCTCTACTAAAAATACAAAAAATTAGTCCAGTGTGGTGGCAGGCGTCTGTAATCCCAGCTACTCGGGAGGCTGAGGCAGCAGAATCACTTGAACCCTGGAGGCAGTGGTTGCAGTGAGCCGAGATCACGCCATTGCACTCCAACCTGGGCGACAAGAGCGAAATTCCATCTCTTAAAAAAAAAGAAAGGAAAGAAAAGTTGACACTTTTTGCGTTCACAAATGCTACCCCAAAGATGCACCGTGGTGTTCAGAGGAGGCTAACCAAGGACCGGAGGAGAAGCGAGGTGGTGTGGGTGTTCAGGATCAGAGCACTGGAACCCAGCAGGACCGTGTGCCTATCTCAGTTCCACCATGCCAGAGCCGTGTGACCTGGGGCAGGTAGCAACGTCTCTGAGCCTCAGTCTCCTCACCCCCTCATCCCTCCACCTCACAGGTGAAGAGTAACCCTGAGACACTGCCCTTAGCAATGTGCCTCCCACGAAACACCCTGGAGCATTGATGGTGATGATGAAGGGGTGGAGGGAGGTGGTGGGTCCTACAGTAGAAGGGTGAAGGCATCTCAGCCAGAAGGAGCTGGGTTCAAGTCCTAGCTCACCCCCTGTCTGGCTGGGTCCCCTTAGACAAGTAACTTTACTTCTCCAAGCTCCTCATCCAGGAAAATAGAGACGATGATACCTTCCTCACAAAGTGGTTGGGAGGATTCACTGAATGGGTGGCCTGAAAGTCCCCAGCACGGTGACATCTCCCTCAGCAGATGTTTCTGTTCTGTCCCTTCACATGTGGCATGAGCTCCTGTGTCTCCCTGTCAACGAGTTATTTGGAAGGAAAGGCTGGTTACTTTGAATAGACGCATAGCTCACTACTGAGGAGAAGTCCTCACCAAGGACTGTTGGAAAGAAGACCTGTGTGTATTCATGCTCGAGTCCAGACCCCAATCTGAACCCATTTGAAGTGCCTCCATCCCTCCTGCCCCTCCTCCCTGTCCTCCTCCTCCTTTTTCTTCTTCACAGTGATGTTGTTCTGGACCCACTGAACTTGCTGCTGCACAGCACTTAGAATGGTGCCCTAATGCCTGGCACATAGTAGATACTTGAATATTTATTAAGTGAATAAATAAATGTTATAGAATAAAACTCAGTCCTTTTTTTAACTGGTGGAGCTAAGTCATTATTTCCTGCATTTGTGAATATTTTAAAATTACAAAATAAATTTATATTGATTCTAGAAAGATAATTAGAAAATAGAGTTGATTAAAAAGAAAAAATAACAGTTCCATGCAATCCCATTGTCCAGCCTTAACCACTGGTGTTAATTTGCTATACAGGTCCTTCTAGGCATTCTTCTATGCAAATACATTTAAATATTAATCAAGCATGTTGTTTGGTAACTGGCTTTATTTTTCTTTTCACTTAGTCATATTCTGAATGTCTCTTTATTCATTGAATATTCTTCTAAATCATTTTTAGATTTTTAATATTTGTATGGTATCCTATCATATGAATGTCAAATGAGCAAATCTCTAATGTTGGACATTTAGGTTATTTCCAGTTTTCTTCAAACGTTTTTTCTTTTTCTTTTTTTTTTTGAGACAGAGTCTCGCACTGTCACCCAGACTGGTGTGCAGTGGTGTGATCTTGGTTCGCTGCAACCTCCACCTCCCGGGTTCAAGCGATTCTCCTGCCTCAGCCTGCCAAGTAGCTGGGATTACAGGCACGTGCCACCACGCCCGGCTAATTTTCGTATTTTTAGTAGAGACGGGGTTTCACTATGTTGGCCAGGCTGGTCTCGAACTCCTGACCTCGTGATCTGCCCACCTCAGCCTCCCAAAGTGCTGGGATTGCAGATGTGAGCCATCACATCTGGCTTCTTTTCTTTTTTTTCTTTCTTTCTTTTTTTTTTTAAGACAGGGTCTCACTCTGTCACCAAGGCTGAGTGCACTGGTGCAATCTCAGCTCACTGCAACCTCCGCCTCCTGGGCTCAAGCCATCCTCCCACCTCAGCCTCCCAAGTAGCTGGGACTACAGGTGTAGGCCACCATGCTTGGCTAATTTTTGTATTTTTGATGGTAGAGACAGGGTTTTGCCATGTTGGCCAGGCTGGTCTCAAATTCCTGCACCCAAGCGATCTGCCTGCCTTGGCCTCCCAAATTGCTGTGATTATAGGCATAAGCCACCACACCTGGCCTCTTCAAACGTTTTTATGGTGCTTGCCATCACACTGTTTGAGTGCTTTACCAATGTTAACTCATTTAATCTCTCCTAAAACCTTATGAATTGGGTACTATTACTGTCTCCATTTTATAAATTGGGAAATTTCTTTTTTTTTTTTGAGACGGAGTCTTGCTCTGCCACCCCGGCTGGAGTGCAGTGGCACCATCTCTGCTCACTGCAAGCTCCGCCTCCCGGGTTCACACCATTCTCCTGCTTCAGCCTCCTGAGTAGCTGGGACTACAGTTGCCCACCACCACGCCTGGCTAATTTTTTGTATTTTGAGTAGAGACGGGGTTTCACCATGTTAGCCAGTATGGTCTCGATCTCCTAACCTTGTGATCCGCCCGCCTCGGCCTCTCAAAGTGCTGGGATTACAGGCGTGAGCCACCGCGCCCAGCAAAATTGGGAAATTTCAACACAGAAGTAGTATGTGACTTGTCAAAGGTCACACAGCTAGTGAGTTAAGTGGTGGGGCCTGATTAACATCCAGGCAGACAAAGATTCCAAGTCTGTGGGCTTAACCCCTACACTCTACTGTTTCTCAATGCTCAAATGAACATACCAGCAGCTAAATCTCTGTACATATTTTTAGTTGTTTCTTTGCTATAAGTGCCTAGATGTGAAATGACTGGACCAATGGGTATGCATATTTTACAGTTTTTAATGCAAGCTGTTCCAAACTGTGTTGCTGGGTTTTGAATGTGTCAACTCTGACTGTCTCCTACCTTCAGTGGTCATAGCTTCCTGGTCTAGCAATCTAGGAATGCGGCAAAATTCTCCAAGCACTCTGAGGGTGTGTCCTCCTGCACCCGGGGCCTGTCTGTTTTCTCCTTGGGGAAGTCTTCATGGTCTCCATGTCAGCAGCTCCCTCCTTTAATGCTCATGTCCCCTGCTATGGCCCTGACTGTGCTGGACTGCAGCAGTATGTGTTGAGCTCTGTGAATTCCTGGAGGTGGGGCCTTTGACTGAGGCCATTTGTGTACTCAGTGCCTAGTGTGGGACTTGGTGTGCCTGGCAGCAGTGTCTGATCACCTCTGTTAAGTATACGAATGAGTGGAGTGCACATGTGGGGACAATTGGTACAGAGCATCTGACATTGGAATGGTTCTCAGCATTCCAGGCCACTGTTTTTTTTTTTTTTTTTTTTGGAACAAAGTTTCGCTCTTGTTGCCCAGGCCGGAGCGCAATGGCGCGATCTCGGCTCACTGCAACCTCTGCCTCCCGGGTTCAAGTGATTCTCCTGCCTCAGCCTCCTGAGTAGCTGGGATTACAGGCGCCGCCACCATGCCCGGCTAATTTTTGCATATTTAGTAGAGACAGGGTTTCACCATGTTGACCAGGCTGGTCTTGAACTTCTGACCTCAGGTGATCCATCCGCCTCGGCCTCCCAAAGTGCTGGGATTACAGGCGTGAGCCACCATGCCCAGCCACTAGGCCACTGTTTTATCCCTAACACTCCATCTGGTACCTGGCCCATTATAATATGCACTCAAAAATATAATTTGACGGAGTACACAAATAAGCACTTATTGAATGAAGGAGTGCCTAGAAGCCTACTTTTATTCTTCCTCTAGTACCTATGTTCCATCATTTTTCTTATTTAAAAAAATTGGAAAATATAAAAAAGTATGAAGAAAAAAACAAAATGCATCCAATTCAATCACTCATCAATAACCACAGAAACATTTTGACAGACATTCTCCCTGGCTTTTCTCTGCACATAAAAACAGACGCACATTTTTTTTTCTTTTTCATTTTTTCTTTTTAGAGATGGAGTATTGACCGAGCATGGTAGCTCATGCCTGTAATCCCAGCACTTTGGGAGGCCGAGGTGGGTGGATCACGAGGTCAGGAGTTCGAGACCAGCCTGGCCAACATGGTGAAACCCCGTCTCTACTAAAAATGAAAAAATTAGCTGGGTGTGGTGGCGGGCGCCTGTAATCCCAGCTACTTGGGAGGCTGAGGCAGGAGAATCGCTTGAACCCGGGAGACGGAGGTTGCAGTCAGCTGAGATCATGCCACTGCACTCCAGCCTGGGCAACAAGAGCAAAACTCCATCTCAAAAATAAATAAAAAATAAAAATAAAAATAAAAAGTAGAGATGGAGTCTTGCTGTGTTGCCCAGGCTGGTCTCAAACTCCTGGGCTCAAGCAATCCTCCTGCCTCAGCCTCCCAAAGTGCTAGGATTATAAGCGTGAGCCACTGCATCCAGTCTCAGATGCACATTTTAAAAGCAGAACTGCCATCCTACTGCTAATTCTACTTGGCCTGCTTTTCTCGTTCAAGACAGCAGGAGCTGGATACAGTGGCTCACGCCTGTAATCTCAGCACTTTGGGAGGCCAAGGCAGGAGGATTGTTTAAGACCAGGAGTTCGAGACCAGCCTGGACAACAAAGCAAGACCCCCCATTTCTACAAAAACATTAAGAAATGTACCAGGTGTGGTGGTGCATGCCTGTAGTCCCAGCTACTCAGGAGGCTGAGGCAGGAAGATCACTTGAGCCCAGGTGTTCAAGGTTATAGTGAGCTGTGATCATACCACTGCATTCCAGCGTGGACTACAGAGTGAGATCCTGTCTCTAAAACAACAAAAACCTCTTTATGGAGTTTTTGAGATTATGTAACTTAATATATTTAAAATGCTGGCTAGGCATGGTGGCTCACACCTCTAATCCCAGCACTTTGGGAGGCTGAGGTGGGAGGATTCCTTGAGTCCAGGGGTTCAAAACCAACCTGGGCAACAAAGCAAGACCCTGTCTCTATAAAAAAATAAAAAATTAGCCAGGCGTGGTAGTACGCACCTGTAGTACCAGCCATTCAGGAGGCTGAGGTAGGAAGATTGCTCGAGCCCAGAAGACTGAGGCTGTAATGAACCATGATTATGCCACTGAACTGAAGCTTAGGTAACAGGGTGAGACCCTGTCGCAAAGAAAAATCCTGAGCACAGAGAACGCCCAAATGTCATACATAATCAACAAACACAAGCTAATGTTATTATTATTATTGTAAGGAAGGTATTTTAAGCCCCAGTTTACAGATGAAGAATCATATAACAAATAGCTATTTATTATATGATTGTGACTTGTCCATTGACACAAATTTAAGAGAGTCTAAACTCTGGCTCCAAAGGAAACTAGAATTTGTTAAGTATCTATAATATAACATGCATTGTATATTGTATATGTATAGGCATTTTACATGTTTTTGGATAATGTCATCTTTGGCATCATTTAGGGTCTGGTAACATGGCATATAGAATATCCTAAATCATAATATTGCATGAATTTTATTATTCTTGTTTAGTGGAAAAAAATTGAGATCCACAGAAGCTAAGAGACTTGCCCAAGTTCATACAATTAGCAAACAACAGGGCTGGGACTGGAACCTTGGACCATTGTGGTCACCTGTTTCTCGAGCAAGACTCAGAGAAGTGAAGTGGCTTGTTAAGGTGTTGCCACAGCTTCTACTCTGCTATCCCACCTCTCCAAACAGTCTTGTGGAATTTTCCAGGATTCTGGAGCTGGAAGCCACCTCTGTGGTCATTAGATGTTTGACAAAGATGACCAGGACAGCAACATCCTGACTGTCAAAAGGTCACACTGAGTACCCAGAAGGCCAAGTAGGTGAAATGCAAGAATCCCAAGCTGGAGCTCAAAGTCTCTCTCTGCCTGTCTTCCCCCCACCCCGCCCCGCTTCCCTCCCTTCCCTTTCCTTCTTCCTTTAGCCCAACAGGAAGGAGTTGTTGCTGTTTGCTTCAGGAAGCAGCTCATGCAAAGAGACAGTTCCACACCTTACCACGGCCCCTCCTTTCCCCTCCCTTCCACATAGTGAAAGTAGGAGGAATAATGATTAATCAGACAGTACTTCCTGAGTGTTTATTATTATGTGCTAAGGACTTTTCATAGGTTGCCCCCCAAGTGAATCTTCACAACAGCCTTTAAGGTTGGCAGCTACTGTTGTTCCTATTCTACAGAAGAGACTGAGGTTCAGAATGGATGAGTAGTTTACTTAAAGTCTTACAGAGAAGGGGAACTAAACTGGACTCCAGTCTGTCTGATTAAAGAGCCCTTGATCTTAATCATTATCACAGACTGCAAAGTAAATGTTAGTACCAGGGACACCGTGGGCAGAGGGACCTGGAATTATATGGCTTCAGGAGGAGTGTAGTTGGAGGGAAAAAAGAGTACGGAAGTCACATCTGAGATGTGGTTCTGGGTTGTGTCTTGTCCCTGGTTTCCTGTATGACTTTGGGCAGATTATTTCACCTCTCTGTGCCTTGAGAGACTTCGTTTGTGCAACAGGGATGAGGCTAAGAGGCCCCACAGCCAACTCTGGGCCATGCGAAGTGTGAGGATGGCAGCAGGAGGAAAATAGGCAGCAGGGTAGGGGCTCTGAGTACTGAGGGAGCTCTCAGGACCCACCTGGGCCCTGCTGCTAGTTCTATGGCCTTAACTCTCTGTTAAGAGCATTTATCTAAAAGGAAGGTCATCTCTACCAAAGTTGCAATAAAAACAACTCTGAGGGAAAAAAGTATATATGAAATATTTATTTTTTCTTTTTCAGATGGGGTCTCACTCTGTCACCCGGGCTGGAGGGCAGTGGTGCAGTCTTGGCTGACTGCAGCCTTGACCTCCTCAGCTCAAGCAATCCTCCCACCTCAGCCTCCTGAGTAGCTGGGATTACAGGTGCACGTCACCACGCCCAGCTATTTTTTGTATTTTTAGTAGAGACAGGGTTTCACCATGTTGGCCAGGCTGGTCTCAAACTCCCAACCTCAGGTGATCCACCCGCCTTGGCCTCCCAAAGTGCTGGGATTACAGGCAGGAGCCACTGCACCTGGCCTTGAAATATTTCTTTAGGAAAGAAAAAGAGTACTGAAATCCAGCTCAGAAGATCTGGGCCTTAGTCTGGACATACGATTATGATTACCAAGGGTATAAGTCAAGGCTCAGCCTGACCCCAGCTTGAGTTGGGCTCTGGACCCAGTTCCATTTCTCCTCTGGCCTCAGTCCTGTAATCTGTAAGCTGAAGGTATTTTTTTACAGAGTCTTTCAACATACTTGCCCTGAACACCTCTGTGATCACTAAGCCCTGTCTCTACCTCAGTTCTTCTCCTCATGCCCCTCTGGGCCTGCCTGGTTCTCCAGGTTTCCAGGTCCAGGCCTCGGTGAGGACACACGGATGGGGGCCCAGGTGGGCAGAGGACGGGAAAGGGGCACAATGCCACAGGACAGACTGCTCCCACCCTGGCCCCTAGGTCCCCCCGGCCCTACTCCAAGTGGCGTGGGGGCCTGGCCTGAGATCAGAGATCCACCCGCGTCAGCCCGGCCCCTGCTCGCGTCAGGAGGCGCCTTCTCAGTGCAGAACAATGCCGGCTCTTTGAAGGGCTGGGCAGCAGGGGATGGGTGTTTCTCCAAACACAGGGCCTCCTTTGCAAAACAGGCTTTGATTCCCAGGCCCGGAGGCCCCAGGTGCCTGTTGGGCGGCAGGCGGAGGCTGGGGGCTTTGTTTGGCAGGAAGAGGGGCCTCGAAGACTCAGGAACAAAGCCTGGGACAGAGCTGGACAAGGCTACAGCCCAGCCTGGGCAGGCGGGTCAGGGCTGAGATGCCAGTGGGGGCGCGGCTCCGCATATATCAGCCCCCGCCCCCTCCTCAGTCTGGCCCACTCAGGGTGGCCCTGGGCTCCTCTCTCCGTGGATCCTGGCTCTCTCACTTATGCAGCAGGTACTGTTGGATTTCCAGGCTGTCATGATGGTCCACAGGCTCCACAAATCCCTGCTTGGGGATGAAGTGAATAAAGCTGGAGTCCAGGACTTGGGATCCAGGCGGCAGGGAGGAAGGAGGCCTGAACGAGAATCCACCAGCCTGTGCTCTGGGCTTAGGTCATTAAGAGGAATGAAGGCTGCCACTTTCTGCCAAATACCATGTTCATTACTTGACACACACGTGTCTCTGATTTAATCCTCATTTTCCCACACAACAATGATCTGCAGGGCACCCTAGGTCTTTTCTGGACTCATCTCATATACTCTCCCCTTTACTCACTACTGTCAGCCACCCCGGCCTCCTCACAGCAAAGATTGAAGTTTGCGGAAAGACTGAGGCAGCCTCAACACTGCAACATAGAAACTCTGCGTGAGTTGTGCACCTGCTGGTTTGCCCTGTCGCCTTCAGACTCAAGGCTGCAACATTGAGTCTTACCTGAATTTCCAGCCTTCAGACCTACCCTACAGGCTTCAGACTTGCCAGCCCTGATGATCACATGAGCCAACTTCACACACACACACACACGCACGCACAAACACACACACACACATGCACACAGACATACACACACGCACACATAAACACGCACACACACATGCGTGCACACACACACATACACACATGCACACACATACACATGCACACACACATGCACACACGCGCGCACACACACACACACAGAGCTCCTACTGATTTCATTTCTCTGGAAAACCTTGATGAATAAAGTCCTCAAGAATACTAGAGTTGAGCTGCATGAAGTTGCTGTTTCTGTCAGTAAAAAGTGGTTGAATATTGGCAATTGCATATGATCGAACCTAATATTTGTAGCAAAGCAGTCATGAGGTAGGTGTTATCTTACCAATTAGGAAACCAAGACTCAGAGAGGGGAAGCCACTTGCCAAAAAAGGTGCAGTGAATGCATGGTAGAGCTGAGATTCAAACTTCAGACTGACTTCAAACAAATATAGCAGTGTCTGCCTTTTTACATTAACCAACCATGGGAGTCCCCAAGCAGAGTTATCACATTTGTGGGCCTCAGTTTGAGAACTCAATGAAATAGTAGTCCCAAATCTGACACGTCTAAATGCTTTCCAACTGCAAGCTCTGAGCTGCCAGGAATATGGCTGTGCCAGCCTCAACTCCTTCATCTAAGGCACATCTTAGAGCTGCTGGTGACTTTCTTGGACCCAGGGTTTCTGCACAGCTAGCTGGTGACACGCCTGGCATCCGTCTCTCAGGGGGTCCTGAAGGGAGGATGACAGTCTGACAGAAGGGCATTGCCGCGCATCTCACCAGAGACTGGAGGCACATGGGAGGAAGGTGTGAGCCGTACTAGAGTGTGGTAGCGAAGGTGGTGTTGGGGCTGGCAGACTTATCTTTGCCACTCAGTGTCCAGGTTATTTGTCCACTTATTTAACGTATCTGAGTTTCAGGCTCCCCACATGTAAAATGGGATAATAATGCCCTACTCCTGGATTATTTTGAAAACTAAATGAGATAATGTGCACAAAATACTTCGAATCTGGGCTGGGTGCGGTGGCTCATGCCTGTAATCCCAGCACTTTGGGAGGCCGAGGTGGGCAGATCACCTGAGGTCGGGAGTTCAAGACTAGCCTGACCAACATGGAGAAACCCCGTCTCTACTAAAAATACAAAATTAGCCAAGTGTGGTGGTGCATGCCTGTAATCCCAGCTACTCGGGAGGCTGAGTCAGGAGAATTGCTTGAACCAGGGAGGCAGAGGTTTCGGTGAGCCAAGATCGTACCATTGCACTCCAGCCTGGGCAACAAGAGCAAAACTCCGTCTCAAAAAAAAAAAGTACTTTGAATCTGGAGTGCTCAATAAATGGTAGTAGATAGTATGATTACTTTTAGCAAATAGTAACACCACAAAGTTTTTGGTTATTACAAGCGGCAAAGAAAAGAAGGCAACACTGTTTATCTTGGGGCCCTGATTACGTCTCTTGGTCCTGTCCAGGATTCTCTCACCCTTAACACAAACCCTTAGAAGAGGATCTGACTGTAGTCGTAGACAGGCTTTACTGCAGTGAGTTTATAGCATTCTGGGGGATGTTCCTTTGTTTAGATCTGAGCTTTCATTCTGGCCCTAAAGGCTTTGGCTGCTGTTAAAAAAAAAAATGCCACTATTTCAGTCTGTTGGAAATGACACACACACAGCCCATAATTATAATACTTTGCATTTTTTATGTAGAGTGGTGTTTATGCTAAAACCATATGGGAGGTTTGCTAGTGACAGGTGCTCTCATTCCAATTTTAAATGGATGGAGATCCAGCCCTAGAGGGGAGACACAGTTTGTCAAAGCTGCGGGTGGCAGATCCAGGCTACACGCTCCCTGCATGCTCCACTCTCCCCCTGTCCTGTGAAAACAGTCTCTCTCTGGACAGTATGATTTCCAAAGTGGGGACGCAAGACAGTCCTCTGGTCTTTAGGAAAAACACCTCTTTGTTTGTTTGTTTGTTTTTAAATAACAAAAGTAATTACATCTTATTACTGTTTAATATGGAGATAAACAAACCTAAAATTTAAAAAGAAAATGTACCTATATAGAAGCTGCATAACTCTGATTATTTTTAACCAGTAATGGTATGAGATCAAAGAGGTTTGGAGACCACAGCTCTGGGGGACCATCCTGAACTTCGGCTTTCAGGATGATTTCCTTCCTGCTCTGGGGCTCAGCTCGGGCCGGTCCCTGCGGGGGGCCAATGGGACCAATAGCATTGTCTTTCAGACGTTGGTGGATCCTCAGCCTCATCAGAATTGTCCACTCTGCCCGGCTCCCAGATTGTCCGGCTCACACTGGCCTAGGAGGTTATCAGTACTGGAGCCTCCAACAGCCTTTCCTGTTACCAAAGTCCAAGTGTCCAAGAAGGCTCCCGAACCTCCTGCCCCTTCCCATCCTGCTGGGTTACAGTCTGTCCTTGGAGAGCGAGTAAACAGAGGAGGTGACAGAGTCAATAAATGTCTCCCGTGTGGCCTTGGCTAGCACATATGCCTTCCTACCAAGAGACACAGGTACATTTGTGCTCGTGGCCCTTCCTATGACACACACGAGAATAAATATTAATAAGACAGGAAATAGTAATAAAAATAAAGAAAAGAACAAAAAGGAAAAGAATGTTTATGGACTCTGAAAGAGGTCTTAAAAAGCTAGTTCTGGGTAATCCAAAGTCCTGCCTCTCAAACCTTGTCATGAGTAGGTGATTTGGGTCAGAGCCAAAGTCATCCAAGAATATGAATTTCCCAGTCACGTACAAATATTTAATGAACATGTGTCATTTAACCCATTAATTAATGAGGGAACTGGTAAGATGTTACAACTGGTTCAAAGGAGCACTTAAAGAACCACATGTATATAGGCTATAAGAATGCTGATGAATTTAGAAATGTTTAGGCCAGGTGCCATTCCTTACGCTTGTAATTCCAGCACTTTGGGAGGCTGAGGCAAGAGGATTGCCTAAGCCCCAGAGTTTGAGACCAGATGGGGCAACATAGTAAGACTCTGTCTCTACAAAATTTTTTTTAAAAATTAGCTAGGCAGTAGCATGCACCTGCAGTCCCAGCTACTTGGGAGGCTGAGGTAGGAGGATCACTTGAGCCTGGGAGGTGAAGGCTGCAGTGAACTGTGATTGCATTATTGCACTCCAGCCTGAGCAACAGAGCGAAACCCTGTCTCAAAAAAAAATTGGAATTTAAAAATTGATCTGTTTTTAGAGTGATACCCAGTGCTGGGCGCAGTTGCTCACGCCTGTAATCCCAGCACTTTGGGAGGCTGAGGCGAGTGGATAATCTGAAGTTGGGAGTTTGAGACCAGCCTGACCAAACATGGAGAAACCCCATCTCTACTAAAAATACAAAATTAGCTGGGTATGGTGACACATGCCTGTAATCCCAGCTACTTGGGGGGCTGAAGCAGGAGAATAGCCTGAACACAGGAGGCAGAGGTTGCGGTGAGGTGAGATTGTGCCATTGCACTCCAGCCTGGGAGACAGAGTGAGACTCCATCTCAAAAAAATAAAAAAAAATAAAAAGAGTGATACCCAGTTGCATTCCCCTGGACACAATTTCCTTGCATTTCTATGGAAAAGAATAATTTGCATTATCAATTTTCCACAACCTAGAGAGTTGCAAAATGTCTCAAGGATAATAAAATGTGACGATAATCTGGACGAGAACTCCCGACAGGATACCCAGTAATCTTTTATGCCCTCACAAAGTCTTTCTCACAATTTTTCCTGAGACCAGAAATGAGGGTTTGGCCAATACACCCAAAGGTCTTCATGTAAAACTTGACTCTACTTGAATCCAAATTGGAGATGAATCATTGCAGATTTCCATCTTTTTCTCCATATGAGGATTCAAGAGAGGGCAGTGTGCTCTTGAGCTAGGAGACCAGGTTCAGGTTACATCTCCCCACTCTGTAGTTGGGGATCCAGGGCCTTACACTTCTCTTTGAGCCCATGACCTCTACCTTATAAAGTGGCACCAATAACAATGAGGCTATGGGGGAAATGCTTCACACCAGGCCCGGCACAGAGTGTGAACTCAGGATACAGGGGTTTTCTTCCCCTTTTCTCGCAACGACCCTCAGGGCTCCCTAATGCTTCTCATCTGTTTTCATAGCAAAGGCTGCCTACTTCAGCTCTCTGCCACTTCCATGCCACTGAGACCTCAGGTGGATGAAGTTTTGTCTATGTAGAGCTCCAAAGACACAGAGCAGGCCTTGTGGGAAAGGTGGCCAAAGTCTTCTTTGGAGAAAAATGGAACCTGGCCCCACAGTGTCACCAAGGAGCAGGTCTCTGGGGCTGTAGGGAGGGGAGGAAATCGTGAACCCAGTGCAGAGCTAAGAAGAGATTTGGAATTAGCCGGGCATGGTGGTGCACACATGTAGTCCTAGCTATTTGGAAGGCTGAGGTGGGAAGATTGTTTGAGCCCAGGAGATCGAGGCTGCAGTGAGTGAGCTATGATAGTGCCACTGCACTCCTGCCTAGGTGACAGAGCAAGGCCCTCTCTCTTAAAATTTGGAAAAAAAGAGAGAAGAAGAAATTTGGTTGAGAGGAAGACTTGGAATAAATCAGGGGTTCGTACCTTTGGAGGAGTGGTAAGAGATGTCTGAAAATCTGATAGAAACCCACACCCTCTCCCTGGAAATATACATGTATATAGGCTGGCAGAGGCTGCCCTTGGGCCTCCCCTAGTGGTGCTGGGCTTGGTATGGGGCACCCTCTTTAGCCCCCTCCTTTCAGTGAGTGTCTCCAGTTTCACAGGAACTGGGGGCCAGCTTTGTAGGAGAAATGACGGGTGGCAGATGAAGTGCCTTCTTAGTTCCTTCCCTGTCACCTAAGCAATGGGGCCAGGTGGACTGCTGTGGCTTAGATGGGATTTAGGCCCCTAGAGCCTTGCCTTTCTTATCAGGGTGTGTGTGTACGTAGGGGGCCTGCCCTAAGTCTCCATCACCCCAGTCTCCGATGAGTCCACACATCAGAGGCCAGTATGGGACAAGGTGGTGGTGGTATAGGACATCCAAAGGAAAGACATCAAGCCTTGACCTTCTCTTTCTCCCCAGCTCATGGGGACCCTAGGGGAAGGTAAAAAATGTGAGCTTTGGAGCCAGTGTGGGATTTGTGTTAGCCACGGAACTGGGTCTCTCAGCTCTCCCTTCGAAAAAGAACTTACTCTTCAGCTGTGTATTCATTTGCTAGGGCTGCCATAACAAAGGAACACAAACTGGGTGGCTTAAAATAATAGAAATGTATTGTCTCATAGTTCTGGAGGCCAGGAGTCTGAAATCAAGCTGTCAGCAGGGCCATGCTCCCTCTAAGGTGCTAGGAAGGGTCTGTTCCATGCCTCTCTTAGCTTCTGGTAGCTTCAGGGGAGCCTTGGCTTGTAGATGCCTTGCTCCAATCCTCTGTCTTCGCCTGGTGTTCTTCCTGTGTCTCTGTCTTCACATGGCCATCTTCTTATAAGGATACCAGTCATATTGGATTAGGGGCCTACCATATTCCATTATAACCTCATTTTAACTAGTTACATCTGTGATGACACTATCTCCAAATAAAGTCACATTCAAGAGGTAATGGGGGTTAGAACTTCAACGTATCTTTTTGGAGGAGACAAAAATTTGACCCATAGCAAGCTACAAGGAGTGCAGTTAGCAAACCCTCTCCAGATGCAGCACCCTCAGGTGGCTACACTCTCCCAAGGCACCTCTCAATCAGTGGCTGAGCACAACAGGGGGATCAGAGTCTAGTCATTTCTGCCCAATGGGGACTCCTCCACCAGGCAGTCTTGGTTCTAGAGCACCCCACTGAGCCTATGGAGGCTTTCTCAGATCTGCATCATGGTCTGAAGGCTTGCCCTCCTCTTCCTCTTCCTGTTCCTCCCCCTTCATCTTTCACAGGCATCTCCCAATAAATATTTTGCACTCCTAACTCCAGACTGTGTCTCCTTTCTAAAGGATCAAAACTGACACAGGAGGCCAGATGGGCTCATTTACTGGATCACCTGCTGTCCAGCTGTCAGTGAAGACTCCATCCCCAAGGCATGTAGGGTAGGGGTAGTCCCTGGCATAAGGTGGTGGCTCAATTGCTAAAACTTTCATTGGTAATGACTTGGAGAAGGCTTCAACAGAGGGAACACCCTGGCCACACACTGAGTCAAGTGTTTGAAAAGAACAGGGATGGTGTATAGGAAGACAATGAAGTTAGCTGGTGTTAAGTTGCATCGATTCTACAGAGAGATAATGAAAAGCTGAATGCATTTAAAAAAACAAAAACTAAGTGTGAAGGTATTAATAATTGGAGTCCTGTCCAGAGTCCAGCTCACAGTGGACCCACTGGGCACATGAGACAACTCAGTAGTCATTTTTTCAGTCTCTGAATGAATAATTGGGTTGACATAGTTGGCAGATGGAATAATCCCCACATTGGGCCTTTGCCCTGTGGGGCAAGAGCTATCACAGTGGGGAAGGGCAAGTGGAACCCTCTGAAACTGCACCTCTACCACGCCTTCCCCCCCACCATCTATTTTTCACCTGCCCCACTCCCCACCAAGATATTAAATCAAAAACAATATTGCAACCTGGTGTGGGGGAGATAGATAATACAGTAATCCCCCTTTATGCACAGTTTTGCTTTCTGAGGTTTCAGTTACCCACAGTTCACCACAGTCTGGAGATACTAAATGAAAGATTCCAGAAATAAGCAATTAATAAGTTTTAAACTGTGTGCCTTTCTGAGTAGTGTGATGAAATCTCGTGTTGTCCTGCTCCATCTGGCTCAGGACATGAATCATGCCTTTGTCCAGTGCATCCATGATGCTGTCTATGCTACCCGACCGATACTGTATAGGAAAAAAGCATAGTTGGCTGGGCAAGCTGGCTCATGACTGTAATTCCAGCACTTTGGGAGGCTGAGGCTGGCGGATCACCTGAGGTCAGGAGTTCAAAACCAGCCTGGCCAATATGGTGAAACCCCCGTCTCTACTAAAAACACAAAGATTAGCCAGGAGTGGCGGGCGCCTGTAGTCCCAGCTACTCGGGAGGCTGAGGCACAAGAATTGCTTGAATCTGGGCGGTGGAGGTTGCAGTGAGCTGAGATCATGCCACTCCACTCCAGCCTGGGCAACAGAGCAAGACTTCATCTCAAAATAACAAAGCAAACAAACAAAAAACCCATAGTGTATATAGGGTTTGGTACTATCTGTGGTATCTGTGGTTTCGGGCATCCACAGGGGGTCTTAGACTGCATCCCTCCTGAGTAAGGGGGAACTACTGTAACACTACCCTTAAGGATCTCAAGATGCAGGAGCGAGGGTCCGTCTAGTTTCTGCAGGGGCCAGACTGAAAAATTAAACCAGATGAGGCTGGGCACTGTGGCTCATCTGTAATCCTAGAACTTTGAGAGGTCTAGGTGGGGGAATCACTTGAGGCCAGGAGTTTGAGACCAGCCAGGGCAACAAAGCGAGGCCCTGTCTCTGCAGAAAATAAAACAAAAAAAAAGTTTTTAAAGATTAAAAAAATAAACCAGGTGTATCCTACAGTGTGACTATAGACACTCAAAAGCTTTACCTAATAGTAGCCCCAAAAACAGCTGCTGTGCTGGTCTGCTGTCTTTGCTGGAACAGATTAATATTGTTTCAGGTTCATAGCATGCAGCTATTGATTTGGCAAATGTGTTCTTTTCTATCATAACCAGGAAAGAAGATAAAGCAGTTCACATGCACACAGAATGAACAATAATCTACTTTATAGTTTTATCCCAGGGCTGTGTTAATTCTCTTGCTCCTTTTCATAATATAGTCCAACGAGAATCGTCCTGCAGAACACCTGGCCGTCCTGCAGAACATCACACTGCTCCATGACACCCATGACGTCATGCTGACCAGGAGGATAAGCCGAGGTGGACAGCACACTGGAGGCCTTGATAAGACAAGTGCTCCAGGGGGTGGGAGGTAAACCTTGCAAAGATTCAAAGCCTGTCATATCTGCAAAGATATGAGGGATCTAGGAGTCAGGGTCATGCTGGGATATCCGACCAAAAGCAAAAGACAAACAGCTGCTGTTTGCTTCTGCCACCATAAAGAAGGAAGCCCAATGCCATTTAGGCCTCTTTGGGTTCTGGAGGCACACATTCCACACCTAGAGACACCACTGCAGTCCTTCCATTGGGTGACATGCAAAGCTCCCAGCTCTGAGTGGGACCTGGAGCAGGAAAGGGCTCTGCAGCAGATCCGGACTGCACAGCAAACAGCCCTGACACTTGGGCCATACACTCCGGCAGAACTTGGTGTTGGAAATGTCAGTGTGGAAACAGATGGGGTATGGAGTTTTTGGCAAGCCCCACATGGAAAATTAAAAGGTAGACCCTGGGGTTTTGGGCTAAGGCCGTTCCACTCACAGGAAAGAATTGTACACCTTTTGAAAAACAGCTCCTGTATGCTACTGAGACATGCTAGAGACAGAATTGCTGACCAGATGTCTGGCTGGAATTGCCCATATATGCTAGGTCCTATTGAACCCACCAAGTCTTAAAGCCTAGCAAGTCCAGCTGCAATTCACCATATGATAGAAACAGTATATCTGGGATCAATCCTTGGTGGGACTTCATGAGCAAGCAGCCCAGACCCCCACGCCACCCATCATGGTTGCATCTGTGCCCCTCTCTCAACTCATACCTATGACTCTATGGGGGATCATGTACTACTACTTGAAAGGGAAGGAAAAAACTTGAGCTTGGTTTGTGGCAAGACGGGGACCATCCTCCAGATGCACTATACACACTGAATCAGAAATCTCATCATGGTTTCATGGAATCAGAAAAATACATGGGTCTGAGAACCAAAGGATGGAAGTAGGCATGATCCCATTTACTCTCATTTCCAGTGACCCATTAGGGACCTTGTACTCTCCATTCCTGCAGCTCTGGGCTCTGCAAAGGTACAGGTCCTGGTCCCAGAAATGGTGAATTCTTGCTAGAGAACACAGCAAGGCCTCATTGAACTACAAGTTATGGCTACTGCCAAAGCACTTTAGACTCCTTGTGTCCAGAAATTATAAGGTGAAAAGTGGGTCACCATCTTGGCTGGAGTAATTGGCCCTGAGCTTCAGAAGGAGGCAGCTGCTTTTGCAGAATGGGTGGATACACAATAAAAATCCAAAAAATAAAATGGGAGGACTATGTGTGGAACCAAGATGATCCACTTGGGATCTCTTTGTCCTCCCCTGTCCCACTGTGACTGTGAATGGACAAGTACAGCAACCCCAAGGACGCGATTGCCAGGAATGAGGGTTTGGGTTACATCATTCGACCTGCCAAGGTGGGGATGAGCACTAGATGAAGCCCCGAGATGGACTGCAGTGGTGGGGGCTGGGGTTTATCCCACTGACCTCCCTCTTCTAAGTCTCTTCCCCTTGGGAAGAGAGGTCCACTGGGAGCCCGAGAAGTACATGCTGTGGTGCCAGTGGACTGCGGGAGCCACGAGGTACACTACTCGGACCTCCCTTCAGTGAAGAACTCGCCACTCAGCTGTGAGTGACCCAGGAAGGTGACAGCCTCCAGCTGCAGTGGCTGCAGGCTGAGGTCATCTCTCTGGGATTCTCCTGGCCACTGAGAAGGACCCGGGTACTGCGAAGACCTGGCCATTTCTGCTGAGTGTGGAACTCTTCTAGTGGGCAGTACTTGCTGGGGAGTTCCCCACTGATTTGGCAGGACCTTGTCAGTTTCGCATCATGGTCTGAAGGCTTCTCTTCCCGTCTCCTCCCCTTTGTCTTTCACGAGTCACTGCAATCAACCTTTCATACTCCCAGCTCTTGCTTCCCAGAAGACTCATAGACAAAGAGTTTAAATTCTAGCTCTGCTATTTCCCAGTTGTGTGAACCTGAGCGAAGGTCTTCAGCTCTGTGAGTCTCTCTTTCCTCACTGGAAAATGGAAAGGATAATGCCTCCCCACAGTTATTGAGAGGGTTAAATGAGATGCTGCCTGCAAAATGGCTGGCACTTGAGGCCACTCCATGGTAGTCTTGAGCAGGATAGCCAGCTCTGCCAGGCCACTGATTGGACTCCCATACCCATTAGGGGCTCCCTCTGCCCAGGTGGAGGTCCCTGGAGAAAGATGGAGCTTCTTGTTCTGTGAGTTTCACTCATAGCTCCAGCTCTGGAGTTACAGGGACTTGGGTTTGAATCCTCATTCTGTTACTTTCTGTCTGTAGTGGTTTTGAGTAAGTGACTTCACGTCCTGTGACTCAGTTTCTTTATCTGTAAAATGAGATGGTCTGAAACTGCTAAGGGTTACTGTGATAATTCAATGAAATGATACATGCAAAGTGCTTACTACAGTGCCTGGCACCTAGGAAGCACTCAATAAATGGTAGCTAGAGTTATTCACTTGTTCACTCAATACATTTCCTAAGCAGTTGCTCTGTATCTGGTTCTCTGCTGTGAACATAGGTCACAAAAAGAAAAACAAAGCTCATTCATCATGCTGGGAAGGAGACATAGTGATCTACACTTCACTGAGGAAAAACCAGAGGTTCAGAGAGGTGAAGTGATTTGCCCAAGACCACAGAGCAATTCCCAAGTGGTGGAGCCAGGACTTGAACCCAGATCCAATTGCCTCTAATACCTTGACCTGCACCAAGGCAGCTGTTTGGAATCATCAGCCCTCAGCAAGTGGTAGGGGAGGATTTGGGGATTCCTAAAACCTTGCTTCTCAGGGGCTTCCTGTTCTCCCATGACATGGACAAACAAAACAGACGACCAGCGGACATCCTGACTGCAACATGACCACCTTTGGGAGTCTGGGGTCACACTAAGTAACCCTGGGCTTTCAGTGTCCTGTTTGATGGATCTGGGAAGTGAGAGGGTCATTCACCAGCCCCTTTGGAAGGCCACTTCTTACCACTGGACACCCCTGGAAGTTGAAATGACACAGGCTTTAGGGCAAACTTTTCTGTGGCCCGTGGGCAGCATGCAGCCCAGGATGGCTTTGAATGTGGCCCAACACAAATTCATAAACTTTCTGAAAACATAAGATTTTTTTGTGATTTTTTTTTTTTGTTAGCTCATCAGCTATTGTTAGTGTTAGTGTATTTTATGTGTGGCCCAAGACAATTCTTCTTCTTCCAATGTGGCCCAGGGAAGCCAAAACTTTGAATACCTCTGCTTTAGGGTCAGACACATCTGGGTTCAAATCTCAGCTTCTTTACTGATTGGTCATGGAACTTCAGTCTCTGCACTTCCTGAAGCGGCCTCATCTTTATCATCTCTCTGATTCCTGTCTCTTTCTCTTCCTCTTCCCATCCATACCACATGCCCAGCCAGAATGTTGCAGGGGCAGATTCTCAGCCAGGAACTGCCAATGAGCTATTAAGGAAAAGTCTCCATTTCCAAGACCACTCACCATCCTCCTGGCCTCTCATTCCCTCTCCAGGATATTTGTCTCCTTTTATTCAGGCATTTGGGCACCCGAGTTGAAATTGAACAAACTTTCTTGAGTTCCCTACTTTGTACCAGGTCCTCAGCTAGGTACTTTCCCATAATAACCTCTATGATAACCCAATGAGGGAGGCCTTATTATTATGCCCATTTGATACATGAGCAAACTGAGGCTCAGCAGAAGTCAGAAAGTGGAGCTGGGATTGGTCCCTAACCCATGGCCCTTCAAGCCAAGTGCTCTGCCTCCATGCAAGCACAGCTGGGTGCAGTCATTGCCCAGAGCTGTGTGGATGGCATCAGAGAAGCCTGACTCATAACTAGGTAGTTGGGAAGCCGGGGCCACAGTGACTGCAGCCTGCCCTGGCCTGCAGTGTCTGTGTGCTGAATTAGGCAGCTTGAATTGCTCGTGGAGTCAGGGTTGTCTTGGGCAAGCCCTAAAGGCTCCCTGGAGAGTTTGGGATTACCAGAGCCCTTTGGATAATAGCAAAAGTCATGATAATGACATTAACTGTGATTTGTTGAATCCTTACTACATGCCAGGTCTCATTTAATCCTCCCGGCAACCCTGAGAGGAGGAATGGTTGCCAGAATTCCCCATCCAGGTTTGTGTGACTCCAACGCTCACCTGGCTTCCCTTGATGCAGGTGGGATATGCATCTCCCCCAGTAATGCCTGATAGCTCCACATTGGCTTTCTTCCCAAGAGACCAGGCCTTGGCCCGGTCCTCTGGCCCTGCCCTTGCCCTGGCTCCTCAGAACCCTGCCCCTAAGCCCTCAGTTTTGAGTTGGAGTGTGAAAAGGATAAACACTTCCTGGGTGTGGCTGAGTCCCTCCTCACTGAAACATTGAGACCTAAAAAAGATGGAAGAGACTTTCTGAACCCTATTTAGACCAAGAGAGGAAAAAAAATAAGGGGCAGGCTTAATGTTTACAGACAATATAACATAACCCAAATGACCATGTCTTCTCTATCAAGGAGAAAACTCTTCAAACTAGACAAGTGGAACAAGTCTGGCTCACGGGAAGCTGTGGGCCTGCCTGGGCTGGGACCTGGCTGCTCCCAGCTGCTTTTGCTCCATTCAAGGCTGCATCAGGCAGAGATGGGGCCATTCCAGAGGCTCTTCTGGGGAGGAGGGAGGTGCCAGGAGACAAAGCCAGAAACATACTATCTCAATTTAAGCATGGGAAAAATATGGTGCAGCTAGCTTATGACAATCCTAGGCAAAATTCCAGAAGTTCCTTTCCTAAGCAGGGATTATTGGGAGCCAGGATGGGTTCACTTAGGTCAAGGCATGACTAACTCCCCAGATTACTCTTGGAGGAAGGGTAATCAGAGCATGTGTGGGAAAAGGACCACAGACTCAGAATGTAAAAATAGGACTGTGCTGTTATTGCAACTGCCCTGAGGAAGAACGAAGAGAGCTCATCAGCCAGGGTCTGAGATCCACTTCACCCCAGCCCATCACATATCAATGCCATAGGCTTCCCTTTTGAGCAGGTTGACTCAAGGATACTGCCACAATTTGCCTCTTGGGTGGCAATGGAGGAGGGGCTTGGGACATTCAAATGAGGAAGATGAAGAATTCAGAGGCAATGGATACTGATAACATCCATTTCAGAGGGGGTGGTAGTATTTGTCCAATAAAGCATTTAGGATCTTGAAAGAGGTTGCAGTTTGCCTGGGGGAAGAGAATATTGAGAGTCTCTTAGAATGCACGACATGAAGGTCTGCAGGTTAAGGACCCGGTGCCACCAGCATCACAGTTGATTTTGCTGTGGATGAGGCTTTTGAAATGTTTCTCACACATATCTTTGAGGGTAAGTGGAGAAATATGGACCAAATCTTAGGGTAGCTCAGCCTTTGCATGGCTGTTTGCACCCCTCTGCCCAGAAGAGAAGGAACGGATTGATTCTGTTGGGTGCGGCTCTGCCTGCGTTATGACCTGGAGCATCAAGCAGTGTGGTCCTTTCACTAACCCATATTGGTCTGCTCTTGGGGCGCCCTCTGAGGAAGGCTGGGTGCACAGCACAGGAATGTCTGTCTACTGTGTGAGAGGAACACTTTGCTGACGTCCCTCCCCGAGTCCTGGGATTGGTCCTGCACTACTGTCCACCTGCCTGCACGGCACGGCCATTTCTACTGGATGCCATGGAATAGAGAGGTTAAAGTTTCAGGTTCTGGAGTCAGGCTGCTCCCTGTTCCAGGCTCAGCTCTACCATTGTTTAGTTGGGTGACCTTGGGACAAGTTACTTAATTTATCTGTGCTTTATATTCTTTATCAGAAAAGGAGGATAATAATGATGGCTAGTTCATAGGGTGAGAACACTGGCTTTCCTTTTTTTGACCTGTGACCCACAGTAAGAAATATATTTTATGTCAGCTCCCAGTACACACATTCCTACATATATGTACATACATGTGTATGTATAACTGAAAAACATTTTTCCAAACAACCCCTAACCTTAACGCAGGTTGACGAACCATGGTCTATTCTATTCTTTTCTTTCATTAAGCAAAATGCTAGTTGAGAGCCATTAAATTGATTTTACTATATACATGGGTCATTGGCCACAGTTTAAAATCTCCAGGTTAGGCCGGGCACGGTGGCTCATGTCTATAATCCCAGCACTTTGGGAGGCCGAGGTGGGAGGATCGCCTGAGGTCAGGAGTTCGAGACCAGCCTGGCCAACATGGTGAAACCCCGTCTCTACTAAAAACACAAAAATTAGCCGGGTATGGTGGTGCATGCCTGTAATCCCAGCTACTCGGGAGGCTGAGGCAGGAGAATCATTTGAACCCAGGAGGTGGAGGCTGCAGTGAGCTGAGATCATGCCACTGCACTCCAGCCTGGGCGACAGAGCAAGACTCTGTCTGAAAAACAAAAAAGAAAAAAAAGAAAATCACCAGGTTATGGTATAGCCGGAGTAGTGTAGTTTCAAATGCTACAATTTTCTTCCACGTATCACGTGTGAAGAGAACCATTTTCAAGCTAGAAAGTGTCCAGAAGAGAATGACCAGAGTATCCCATTCCATTGTTCTTTTTCTTCCTTCCTCTTTCCTCACTCATCCACTCATTCAATGATTATCTCTTCACTCACTTAGTCACATATATCATTGATTTAAATTCCTGTTTCACCTAGAAAAGAGACTCCTGGGAAATATATGCTCTGTAAACCATGGGAAAGAGGGGATAAATCTGTTCCTTGCAGGCCTCTGGGCAGAAATGGGACTTTCCGATGGAAGTGACAGGAAGACGCGTGGGGGTCATGGTAGAGGAAGTGTTTTCCAGCCCTGGGTGCCAATGGATGACGGGTTCGGCTGCCCTGTGGGACTTCTCTCTTGGAAGTATGTGATCGGAGGTGGAGAAAGGGGGGTTTCAGTATTGGGTGGAGGGTCGGCTGAGGTTGTTCCTTCACCCTGTGCACCACCAAGCTCAGGGATCTGCTGCAGCCACCACCTGGGCCACTATGGAGGTGGAGAGGAGACTATGTGGTTGGGTTCTGTGTCCTCACCTTACAACCAAAGCAACTCCATTTCTGTTTTATACAATGGGATTCTCCCTGCAGTTTATTTTGGAGTGGAGAAAGGCCTGAAAACATTCCACGGCTGCTAAAAAAATTTTTTAATCCCCACACTAGGAGCTAATTAAATCCCTGTGAGTCTCAGAAGCAATCATTTCTAGGATTCTGAGACTCAAATTTTTTTCCTATAAAAACAAGTCCATTAAAATTATAGCATAAGCCTTTGTTTTGCACGCTTAAATCCAGATATAATTGAGAGCAAGAGTTAAAATAATTTTAAGTGTGGCAGGAAAATTGATTGAGATGTTATTTTGTGTTGGTGGTTTTTGTCCTTCATTCCAAGTATTGGGCGGTACCTTTGTGCTCCCTTGCCTTGGGGGTGGTATTGCTGAAGCCGGCTGAAATGAGAAGTCCCTGGTAGACAACTGGTCTTGCAGGCTTTTGTTGTTTGAAAGCCTGAGTTTTTTGAGGGGATTGGGCGGGGAGAAAGAAAAGGAGGAATGAGATGGAATTGGGTGAGTAGGTCCTGGGAAGAACCAGCAGGATCCCAGAGGCAAGTGGTTGGTTATGTGCTCCCCATTAAGGAGCCTGGATTCCAGGCACCCAGGTACCTTTGATCCTCCAAAGCTGCAGAGATGTCAACCTACTGGGGTATTTGGGGTTTAGAGGGGACCATTATGGTTTGAGGTCTACAGTATTTCTCTAACATTAATGTATTCAGGAATACCTGAGAATCTTGATAAAATGCAGTCTAATTCAGTAGGCCTGGGGTGGGGTCCTAAAATTATGCATTTCTAATAAGCTCTGAGGGACTCTGATGTTGCCGCTCCCAAGACCACACTTTGAGTAGCAAGAAGCTAAAAGGGCTGGTTCCATGTTTTCTGGGCACGACAGAAGCCTTCCAGACTCTTGCATTCTCAAAGCAGGGAGGCCCCTTCCAATAATAACAGAACTGGAATTTCCCATCAGCACAGCATAAAGGGATGCACTATCAGTTTTAATTTTATTTGAAAGAACTTGCAGACTTGAGTTTGTGATTACAAACACATAGCTGGGGTCCAGGTTGCTCAGATTAAGTTGTATCTTTATGGGAATTTGAGGGTTATTCACCCTGCCATTCCTTCTGTCTTGCCCCAGGGTTGGATTTAGCAAGCAGCATACATCTGCTCTCCCTTTCCTGGGTTATAAATTCTCTGGGCTTTGTGTACATTGTTTGGGGTTTTCTGAGAAGCTGGGAGTTAGAGGCCTCTTCTCCTGTCCCCCCTTCCCACTCCTGGGCAGTTTAAGTCCCTTGAGGAGCTGCTTATCTTAGTTTCTTTGCCTGGAATTTTATCTGTTCCTTATCTTATCTTTGTCTGAAAGCACAAAATCCACCTTTATGTACCCCATCCCCACCCTCACCTCAACCTAGGATAAGAGAAAAACCAAGGAGTAATGAAAAAACCCAGAGAGCACCCCTGTTTGATGACCTCTCTTTTCAGGAAGGGAAGCAGTGTTTGTGTCAATTCTGCTCGATTACCTCTTCATCTCTACTTCCTTTGCTTGCTTAATGCGCTACCTGGGAGTATAAATTATTTTGTAAAGAACCAACAAAGTATAATCCCAGCACTTTGGGAGGCCGAGGTGGGTGGATCATCTGAGGTCAGCAGTTTGAGACTAGCCTGGCCAATGTGGTGAAACCCTGTCTCTACCAAAAATACAAAAAATTAGTCTGGTGTGGTGGTGGGCACTGTAGTCCCAGCTACTCAGGAAGCTGAGGCAGGAGAATCGCTTGGATCTGGGAGGCAGAGGTTGTGGTGAGTTGAGGATACGCCACTGAATTCTAGTCTGGGCAACAGAGTGAAACTCCGTCTCAAAAAAAAAAAAAATATGTAAAGGGTTACCATTCCCAGGCTAGCCCTCTGTAGCTACAGCCAACCTCAGGAAACAATTCATTTTCTTTTTTTTGAGACAATCTTGTTCTGTCACCCAGGCTGGAGTGCAGTGGCATGATCTCAGCTCACCGCAGCCTCCACCTCCCGGGTTCAAGAAATTCTCCTGCCTCAGCCTCCCGAGTAGCTGGGACTACAGGCACCTGCCACCACGCCAGGCTAATTTTTGTATTTTTAGTAGAGATGGGGTTTCACCATATTGGCCAGGCTGGTCTTGATCTCCTGGCCTTGTGATCCACCCACCTCAGCCTCCCAAAGTGCGGGGATTACAGGTGTAAGCCACCACGCCTGACCAGGAAACAATTCTTAAAAGAGGCTTCACCTTCTTTCCACAGAATCCCTAAAAACCCATTTGTAAATGAAGCAATCTGTAAACACCCGTTGCTTGGAATGTAATGGTATCTCATATATGCGGAGCACTTTACACTTTTCAAAGGGATCTGGCATTGATCCAGCATCTACTTGCACTAGGGGTGCTGTCTCGTGTAATCCTCCCAGCAGCCCCCATGAGGAGGTATCACCACCCCTTCTCCATTTTATTTATTTATTTATTTATTTATTTATTTATTTATTTATTTATTGAGACAGAGTTTCATTCTTATTGCCCAGGCTGGAGTACAATTGCACAATCTCGGCTCACCGCAACCTCCGCCTTCCAGGTTCAAGTGATTCTCCTGCCTCAGCCTCCTGAGTAGCTGGGATTACAGGCATGTGCCACCACACCCGCTAATTTTGTATTTTTAGTAGAGACAGGGTTTCTCCATGTTGGTCAGGCTGGTCTCGAACTCCCGATCTCATGTAATCCACCTGCCTCAACCTCCCAAAAGCCTGGGATTACAGGCGTGAGCCACCACGCCCGGCCCTTCTCCCTTTATTCATCCACAAATATTTAAGCGAATGAGCCTTCCTGACTTAAGCAAAAGTTGTAGAAACAAAGGTAGACATGCTGACTATACAAAAGGAAAAAAAAAAGGACCTTAAAGGGATAGAAACCTGTACCTATGGCTTCCTTGGCCCATAAGGATGCCCCTCTTAGTATCTAAGGGATAGGAAAAAGTGATCAATGGGAAGCACTGAGATGATGGTAAGAAGGGACTCTGATCTCCTCAGCTAGGCAAAGCCATGGGAGGAATTTCTCTCCTTGGGTCTACAGTGAGTCAGTTCTCTGGGAAGTGGGTTGGGTGAATGCTGCAATTTCCTAAGTGGTGGGAGCCTGAATGTGCCAGGTCTTGTATCTGAAGAGGTGAGAGATTTAGAGCAAGGCTGTGCCTAAGCTTGGAAACTAGGTGACAGGCCTTGTCTAGCAGCAGTGGCACCAGGAGTCCCAGAGTCGAGCTCAGCTTTTCCATTGACCACCCATGGGGCTTGGACCAGAACCTTTCCGGTTCTAAGCCTCAGTTTCCCCTTCAGGAAAATGGAGTGGTTGGATGGGATGCTCTGAAGGTCTGAGACTGCTCTGGTCTTCTAGGGTTGACAAGGGAAATGGCTTCCTTGCCTTTGAGGCTGAATCTGATTTCTTTCCTTCTTTTTTTTTTTTTTTTGAGACGGAGTCTCACTCTGTTGCCCAGGTTGAAGTGCAGTGGCAAAATCTCCGCTCACTGAAACCTCCGCCTCCCGGGTTCAAGGGATTCTCCTGCCTCAGCCTCCCAAGTCTCTGGGATTACAGGTGCGCACCCCCACACCTGACTAATTTTTGTATTTTTAGTAGAGACAGGGTTTCATCATGTTGGCCAGGCTGGTCTCGAACTCCTGACCTCTCGTGATCCACCCGCCTCGGCCTCCCAAAGTGCTGGGATTACAAGTGTAAGCCACCCCGCCCAGCCTGGATCTGTTTTCTTTAGGGGGAGTGGGGTTGGGAGTGGGGTGGGGAGCACACGCAGGTACAGTCGCACGCATGGGAGGCCGTCCTGTGCCAGGTGCTGGAGATGCAGCAATGAGCAGCGCTGACCCAGGTCCTGGCCCTTGCTCTTGGGGAGCTCACAGAATGTCAGGAAGGACAGACACTGAACAAGGAATTAAATAGTTAGTACTTCACTGAGTTAGGAGAGAGACCACGATGATGAGAAGGAGCCCACATGTGAAGGGCAGAAGGGAGTTCCAGGCAGAGGGAGCAGCCACACACAGGCTATAGGCAGAAACACAACCGCCATGCTTGGGCAACAGAGAAAGCCTGAGTGGCACAGTGGTGAGGGGAGATGGATGGGCAGTGACATGTCGCTCACAGTCTGGCTTAGGTACAGAGTCCTGTTTGGAGACAGGAAACAGGACTCGGTGACCCCCCTCTGTTTCTTTCTCCCTGTGTAGGGAAGACACACACACCCCCTTGGATATAGCCAGGTAGGGGCTGCTGCTCTTCAGCTGAGCTTTGCAGAAGATCATTCGAGTCAGGAAAAAGTCTGTTCTTCTCCCCCCACTCCCAACGGTGGGGGGGACCTTGGGGTCTCGCCCAAGGAAAGGAAGCACTGCTTCCTGGTTTATGTTGAGATGGGAAAGACTTGCCCAAGAACAATGGCGTTTTTGCAAAACACCACTTTGTTCTGGTGAGACCAGGAGGTGGTTTCCTTCGGGACCTAGCCTGGTCCCACTGCCCCAGACCTGCCAACCACAACAGCCACATGGCGTTCTCTCTCGGACCAACCTTTCATCTGAGACACTTGCTCACGCACAGCTCTGACTGGCTTAACCCTTTGGGCCCCACCCTGCCCAGGCAGGAGCATCTCAGGGCTCATGAAGATGTCCTTAGAGATCCCAGGACATGCTGGCCAGGGGAACCAAGGCTGATGGGATGGGGGAACCAATCAGACTTGACATTCTGTTTTACCATTCAAAAGGACCTTCTGGAAAAAGCACTCAGACCTATCCTAGGAGTGTCTCAGCTCAGAAAAGTCTTTAGAGCACCAGAGTCAGAAGGTCATACTTTTCTTGGTGGGGAAACTGGGGTGGGGGAAAAATAAGCAAGCTTTTCAAGGCCACACATACAGTTAGTTGTAGGACCAAGTCTAGAATGCATGGCTCTGACTGTCAGCTTTTAAACATGTACATGCAATCCCTTCACAATAAGTCATAGACACAAGGATAAGAAACATCCTTCAAAGTCGTGTTCTAAACACTTGTTTGCAGAGTTCTCTGGGAAACAGTTCAATTCCCTGTCATAAAACAGCATGCAACACATCTTGGAAGAAGCATGGGTTCTTTCCACATGCTGTTCTGCCCTACAGGAAGTTTAAAATTAAGAGAGCAAAGGGAAGAAAATCTACATTGGAGGGGCAGACAAATCTGCAGTGGCCTGGAATGTCTGGAGGGAGGTGGGAGGGAGAAGGGTGTGTTGGGAGCTGGGCTTACTGATGTCACAGGCAGTAGGGGATGAGTCCCGTGACCACTCCCGTGTTTTTCAGGCATGCATGGCTGTTCCCCTATGAATCACTAAATGAACCAATTTAGCGAAACAATCATGTCTGTTCAAAGGGGGATATTAAGGGAAAGCAAGTGTGTATATCATTGTATGATCAGAACAATAAGTTAGAACTTTCCTTTTTTCTCTCACCGTTGTTGTGACATTCGGCCTGGCATAGAAACGGGTACAGATAAACAGCAACAGTTTCTCATTCTAATGGAGAGCTACGGTCATGGTGACCGTGTTGGGGGTGATGGTGTGTTCATGGTGGTGGGGGTACTGGTGACAAGTATGTCGTGGTTATAGTGATGGTGCTGTTGGTTGTGGTTATGGTGACACTGGTATCGGTTATAACTATGGTGGTAGTGATACTGATGGTGATGTTTAGTGGTGATGCTGACTGCAGTTATGATAAGGATGGTGGTGGTGGGTAGTGTGACAATGATGGTGGTGTCTTGCTTATGGTAGTGGCAATGGTGATGGTGGGGGCACAATGATGTTGATATGGGTAACAGTGGTAAAGGTAGGGTGACGATGTTGGTGTTGCAAGGAATGGTTATAGTTTTGATGGTAAAATGACAATTATGTTCAATGTTTATAGTGGGGTTGGTATAAGGAGGTGTTGGTCAAAATGATTTTAATGATGCTTCGTGTTGGTGATAATGGTGGTATTGGTGTTTGTGTTAGTTACAGTAATGTTTTTAATGGTATTGGTGACACCTACCTGTCTCAGTAGGTGACATTGATGGAAGTGCTAGTGGCATGGGTGCTAGTGTGAGTGGTGAACTTGATGGTAGTCTTGCTGTCATGGCTGATGGTAGTGGCACCAGAGGTGGTGGTGCCAGCGATAATGGCAGTAGTAGGGAGGGTGGTGGGAAGTCGGTGGTGGTAGCGGTGATAGAAGCAGAGATGATGACCAGGAAGGTGGGGATTACACGGAGAGTGGTACGGGTTCTGGCAATGATACCCTTAGATACCATGAGTCGACTGCAAGCTCTCTTCTCTGGAGCTGACAGCATGCTGGACGTGGGGAAAACGGCTCACCACATTCTCCAAAAGCCCTTCTTTCCACCTGCTGCAATCCTGGTGAGGATTAATTCTCTGTGCAGGCAGAGATGGCTGTTTTCTGGGGGTCTGTGGGGATGGTGCTGAAAAACAGGTCTGTTGCTGGGAAAGTGGACAGAGAGGGAGGCTCAGGATTGCTGAGCTGGAGGGTGCTTTAGGGGCAGGTCAGCAGGAATGAGGCACGTGAGGGTGTGCTGATGGATGGCAGGGGCCACGCTGGGGCTGGGGCTGGGGCGGCAGGGAGGCAGTGGTGGCCGGCGTGCAGGGGCTCACGTAGCTGGCAGAGCCAGGGCTGTACTTCCTGCTGACTCAGCAGAGCAGGCAGGAACTGATTCTTTTCGACTAATGTGTCTTCTCCCGGGATTAGCTCATACGGCTCTGGCTGGGAAAGGGGGAGAGGCAGCCTCTCCCATCTCCCCAGGCTTAGGGGCCCTTTGGAGGAGAGGGCAGGCAGACTATGGGGCCCCAGCAGGACCAGTAACTGACTCTGTATGTCCTCGATCTCATTCTCAATGGGCTGCCATTTGGCTGGCAGGGAGCCAGCTCCCCAAATATCAAGGGATCTAGCTACCCTACCCCCACCCAAACCCAATCCAAATGGCTGCCCAGTTCTGCTTCACAAAAGGTCTACCCTGCCCAGTTCTGCTTCGCAAAAGGTAGCATAGCCTGGGGGTGGAGAGAGTAAACTGGAGTCAGACTGTCTAACCTCCTTCGCCAGGTCTCCCATGTGTTAGCTGTGTGACTGTCTGTATCTTGGTTCATCATTTGTGAGTTAGGGACAATGACTGCTGCCCAGAGGCTGTTGTGGGGATAGATGAGTTAGGCCTACAAAGTGCTTGAATAAGGTCTGGCATGGAGTGGGTATTCAAAAAGTGTTTGCTGTGATTGCTACTACTGAGTGTTCAATAACTTTAAGCAAGACTCTTAAGCTCTCTGAGACTCAGTAGTCTCACCAGTAAAATGACGATAATTTCATAACATGCATACTTGATATGAGAATTAAAATGGATTAAGTGGATGAAAGCATCCAGTACAAAGTAGCACATCAGGTATTACTATCTTTGTTGTCGTTAGCACAGGGGCCAGCTTCAGCGTCCTTCCTGGAGTGGAAGTGGGGGGTTTGAGTGTCCTATTGGGGTTTGGATCCTTAAGAGTGTGCTATCTTGTGATCGCTGCCTCTCCGCAAGAGAAGTAACTCCTCGTGAGTGGGAAGATTTGAGCAGATCAGCAGTTCAGTTTGTAGCCTCTTGCCCCCCACCCCTAGCCCTGCTCAGTACTCATGCCCTGGGTAGGGATCAAGAAAGAAAGAGAAGGTTCTGGGAGCATCCTCCTATCCTGAAATTTCCGTGGAATCTTTTTTTTTCCCATTTCTTTATCCTAGCTTCCTTTCTTTCTCTTTCCTTTCCCTTCCTTGTTCACCACTCATTCATTCATTCATTCGTTTCTTCATTCATTCATTCATTCATTCATCTATAGGACATAGAAGTCATGGGGTCTGCCCTGGAGAAGCCTCTAAGTTCCCACTCTTAGGGAGAACATGGCTCAGGCTCCAATCAGGGCTTCATTACGTGATTCTGTGCATGCAACAGAGGGGCGGGGATGGCACATCAAACGAAAATTCAACTTTCTCTGCATTAAGGAAAACTATCAACAATGATGCTGTGTAGGGACTGTAAAACCAACATCTAAACAAAAGAACGACTGTCTAACTAGTTGATTGCCTCAACTGTAAAAGAGATTAAAATGGTACACTTCCATGGATTTGGTTTTTTGTTTCTACTTGTTTGGACTTCAAATGCATAGAGTCGAGCAACTCACACTCCTTCCTCCGTGCTAATGTAATTTTTCTCCCTCTTCCCAGATTCTCATGCTCATTCCTTACTCCTTTACTCACTCTAGGAATCCACTCCAATGTGTTTTAAAATGTGCCCTTAAAATGTGTTTGTCTTTATGAAATATGCATTTGGTTAACAATCAGTTGCACAAGTGCTTCTTGTTTATACCTCACCATGATGTAGCACAATTGACTCCTCCACATACCACTGATGCTCACAATGATCCATGTCCAGCACTGGGTACCAGATCAAGCTATGAATTTTACAAGGCCCATGTCCCTGAGTTGCTCACAGGCTAGGGAAATAGACAATTTAGGACAGGGTTGGGACACAAAGGAGTCAGTGATCAGTTCTGCTGGTGGGGGGTGGGGAGGGCTTCCCAAGGGCAGAGCCACCTGAGCAGAGCTTTAAAAGGTGAATAAGGCCGGGCACGGTGGCTCACGCCTGTAATCCCAGCACTTTGGGAGGCTGAGATGGGCGGATCACCTGAGGTCAGGAGTTCGAGACCAGCCTTACCAACATGAAGAAACCCCGTCTGTACTAAAAATACAAAAAAATTAGCCAGGCATGGTGGTACATGCCTGTAATCTCAGCTGCTCGGGAGGCTGAGGCAGGAGAATCGCTTGAACCCAGGAAGGCAGGAGAATCGCTTGAACCCGGGAGGCGGAGGTTGCGGTGAGCCAAGATTGTGCCATTGCACTCCAGCCTGGGCAACAAAAGCAAAACTCAGTCTCCAAAAAAAAAAAAAAAGGGCTGGGGGCGGTGGCTCACATCTGTAATCCCAGCACTTTGGGAGGTCGAGGCGGGCAGATCACAAGGTCAGGATATCGAGACCATTCTGGCTAACAAGGTGAAACCCCGTCTCTACTAAAAATTCAAAAATTAGCTGGTCGTGGTGGCGGGCGCCTGTAGTCCCAGCTACTCGGGAGGCTGAGGCAGGAGAAAGGCGTGAACCCGGGAGGCGGAGCTTGCAGTGAGCCAAGATCGCGCCACTGCACTGCAGCCTGGGTGACAGAGCAAGACTCCTTCTCGAAAAGAAAAAAAAAAAGGTGAATAAGAGCTCACTAGGTGTATAGCAGGGAGGAGGAAATGGGAAGAGGTGCTCCAAGTAGAGGGAGCAGTATATGAAAAGGGTTGGAAGCATGTAGCAGCTTAGCATGTCTAGGAAATTGAATGATTTTGTTGTGGCTGAGGCAAATGGTATGAAAAGGAAGGGCAAGAGAAAGCAGCTGGCATTTATTGAGTGCGCCAGATGCTGTTCTAAGTGATTAAGTACTGAATTTCTTTTAAGCCACACAACAACCCTAGGCATTGTGGAAAGAAATTAAATTTTGGGACCCCAGATGCATTTAGTCGAAGGGAAAAGTCAAGCTGGGAACTGGATCATCCAAACCTGCCTCCCACTTTTAGTTCCTAAGTAAGATGGCTGGCCAGGCACAGTGGCTCAAGCCTGTAATCCCAGCACTTTGGGAGGCCGAGGTGGGCAGATCACCTAAAGTCAGGAGTTCTAGACCAGCCTGGCCAACATGGTGAAACCCTGTCTCTACTAAAAACACAAAAATTAGCCGGGTGTGGCTGCAGGCGCCTGTAATCCCAGCTACCAGATGAAAAGGTACCCATATTTTGCCCACAAGGAAATTCCTAGCGAGCTGTTAAAACTTCACAATGGCAATGCATATTGGTAGCTTATCTTTACAAGGCAGTCACCCCAGCCCACCAGACGTAAATGCATATCTGATTGTTCCCCTACCCCATTGTGTCTGTGTTATCTCATGTAAAATGCAGATTCCTCCCATTTTTCCTCTGCCCCTTTGTTTATGTCATCTTACCTAAAAAAGATGCAGATTCACTTACAGGAAAACTGTGTACTTCTCAATATCCCACCCTTTCCCCTTTAAATTGGGAGCCCTGAAAATCATCTTTGAAGAAAGGCGTAAAGCTGTCTCCCAGGTGTGTCCTTAACTTTGGCTAATCAATCTCCTAAAATGATTGAGACTCGTCTCGTTATTTTCCTCAATTGACAGAGTGTACTATTATCATTCCCATTCTACAGGAAAGGAAACAGAGGGCCAGAGGAGTTAGTAACTTGCTTACAGTCACGTAGCTTATAAATGAGGTACCCAAAACTGCATCAGGCTGCCTGGGTTCCTAATCACAATGCTATGACCTCCAAAAGATGACGAAGGTGAGGAGGTCAGAGGTGAGGCTGCAGAAGACCTTAAATGCCAGTTGAGGGGCAAGGAAGAAGGCAACAGGAGGCCCTGAATCAGAGCCTGAGTGCCATTGAGCTGAGTGAGTGTGAGTGACCACAAGTGTGCATGAGGGTGCACATGCTACAAGCGCGGTGTATGGGTGAGTGCGTGGGTGTGCTTGGATGCGTGCGTGTGCTTGGATGCATTGAGTGTGCCGCGGTGCACATGTCTGTGCCACAATGTAGGACACACGTGTCTTTGTGAGACTAGGCGAGTGTGCATGTGTATGAAAAAATCTGTGGTTGTGCACGGGTCTGAGCATGTGTCTTTGTGGGTGTGAGTGTGGGCCTTGGTCTTCCTGCCACCTTGGGGCCCCATGGAAGCTGTCAGAGCCCATCAGCCTGGCCTGGTGTGAGAGGCCTGGTCTTGGCCTCAGATGCTAGATGGGCATACATCAAACGCAGCCTGAGCCTGGGACCAGTGGGGTAGAATAATTTAATGAGAATCCAGAAGGGAGGATGCAGCTGGTGGGGAGTGGGAAGGGGGGCCCATTTCTGCCCAGTGCAGCTTCCGGGTTCCAGAGCCCAGCATCTGGGGTCTGTGTGTGTTCTGGGAAGGGAAGATGGCTGTGTTGGGTGCCTGGCCATGACCCCCTCCTGCTCCATGCAATGGCAGAACTGCATCTAACCTGGGTATGCCAGGACACCAACTAGTCCTGGTGTTGTGCCTCCTGCCTGGACACCAACCTAGTCCCCAGGTGTCCCATGAGACTTCAGGGGAACCAGGACACAAAGTCCAGCATTTTCATCTCTAAAGCTGTTCTGACATTTCCATGAGATGGAACACATAGAAAATCACTTCTAGACCAACTAGTCCAACCCCCTTGCCTTACAGAACGGAAACCGAGACTCAGAAAGGGGCAGGGAATTGCCTAAGGTCACCCAGCAAAATTGAGTTTGGACCAGGCTTAGAACCAAGAAATTCTCAGTTGGCATCCAGCGACATTTTCACACTTTTCGACCAAGATCAACAACACACATAAACATTAGCAAAATGCAAGGTTGTTTATTTGATGGCCTCTGCCTCTATGGCCTGGCCACTCCTTTCCTCCCAGGCTGCCCACCTCTGCAGAATGGAGGCCGCTTCCCCAGTGCCCACAGCCAGAGGTGCTTTGTGAGGAAGGCCAGGGACAGGGCTGACAGAGCACTCTTTATTCTCCCCTTGGATGGAAGTGTGTGTGTGTGTGTGTGTGCATGTAGGGGGGTTGCCCTTTTGTGCTGGCCTTAGGTCAGAGAGAAATGTGAGGGGACCCAATTTAGTCAGTTTTTCTATCTAAGATGTGGGTAGAAAAAGGAGGCATTTTGCTCCGGAGTAGGACAAGGGAAATGTGACGTGCCCTGGCCAGGACACAGTTGTGATAGGGCAAATCAAAACTTTGTCCTTGTCCTTAGTATCTTGGGCAACACACACACTGTCCTGTCATGTCCAATAGTCACAGTGTGAAAGATTTTTTCTGGGAGGTTCCCATGACAACTGTCGATTCATGGCAAGAACCTTCCACAGGTCTTAGGCCACCTACAGAGCTGGGCTCGGACTCCTCAGCTCCACCTGCAAGTCTTCTCCAGATTCTAGGATCTAGATTCCGGAGTCCAGAACCTGGGGCGCAATTCAAGGTCTATTGCTGAACCTAGTCCACAATTCAGGTTCTGTTTTTCTTCTGGTTGCCACAGGATTGAAAAATTTTGTTGTTGTTGGTGGTGGTGGTGGTGAGGCAGGGTCTCACTCTATTGCCCAGGCTGGAGTGCAGTGGTGTGATCAGATCATTGCTCATTGCAGGCTCAAAGTCCTGGACTCAAGGGATCCTGTCACGTTAGCCTTCTGAGTAGCTGAGACCACAAGCACGTGCCACCACACCAGGCTAATTTTTATTTTATATTTTTAGTAGAGATGAGGTCTTGCTATGTTGCCCAGGCTGGTCTTGAACTCCTGGGCTCAAGTGATCCTCCTTCCTTGGCCTCCCACAGTACTGGGATTATAGGTGACAAATACTCTTGAATGTAAAAGCTTTCGACATGGCACGGACTCTCCTGTTAGAAACAAACACCACTACTCCCTATTAACCTATGCCCTCCATTTTTACTCATCTATATTACCTTCCTGGCACCTGAAAGCACTTAAATTTAGGACCCTTGAGCCTGAGCTCCTTGAGGGACCAGGTCCTTGTTACATGCCATCATCTAGCACACAGCAGATTCTTGGTAAATGTTTGCTGAGTGCTTGACTCTAATTGGCCTCATCTTCTATACCTTCACCCTACCCTCTACTTCAGTTCACACTTAAGCTGTTCTCTGAAACATTTTTCTCTCTGCCTCAAAAGCTTTTTGGTGAACCCCTACTCACCCCTCAAGAAACTGCTTAAGTGGCCTCACCTCTGGTCCAACTTGTCTGCTTCCTGCCCAGCTTTCATCTATTAGAAGATGTTGACAACTATCCTTCCTCATAGACTAGGTTTTGAGATTAGTTGTATTTGAAATGTGCATAGTGTTTCAGTCACCGAGAAAGACTTAGTTGGCTTAAGTGGCCCATCTCAAAGTGTCCTGCAGAAGCCTGAGTTAGCCAGCTCACCAACCTTGGTAAACCCCATTAGCAGCTCTGAGTCTCTGCCCCCAAATCCTGGTGCCTCGATCCTCATCTTCACTTGGGTCTAGGAAGAGGCCTCGTGACTCAGGGTCTGGCCCATGGAGGGAGGAGCGTCCCCAAAAGGGCTCCAGGCAGAAGACAAGTATTAGTGAATAAGCTGGGACCAGCCTTGCTGCCAGCCTGGCCCAGACACCCTTGGCCCATGACTTACTTGGCACTTGCTGGGGCTACCTGCTGGGCTTGGCCAAGATGATGTGGGACCGGTTGCCTGGGCCTGTGGGGAGCTGCTGGCAGAATACACTCCCCAGGGCTACAGACGTCAAGGGCAGGGCACACCCACGCAATGCTTCACTGGTTCCAGGGCACCCCCTCTTAAAGGCTCAGTGTGTACTCCCACCCCAGGGTCCAGCCTTGACTGTGCAGGGCCCCGATCAGGGTCAGCTTATCTCTTCTGCATCAAGAGGGTGGGTACATGTGAGACTGGGAGTGAGGGAACATGGGTATGCGTTGCGTGTGTGAATAGATCTGTGAGCATGAGGATTGTGTGAGAACGAGTGTATGTGCATGTGGATGGCGTGTGACTCTATGTCCATGTATATATGTATGTGTGTGAAGGGTAAATGTCTGTGGGTATGCTCAGGGGTGTATGTGTATGTTAATGTGTATGCTCATGGGTTTGTGCGTGAGAGTCTATGAGTAAACTATGTGGTTTGTGGATGTGTATACATGTGACTCCATGTGACAACAGAGACATGAATGTCATCTTGGTTCTGCCGTTTCATAACTGTTGAAAACTTCAACAAATCCCTTCCCCTTTCTTTTTTCATAAAATAGAATGAACAGTACAAGGCAAGATGACTTTTTTTTTTTGGAGACGGAGTCTCGTTCTTATTGCCCAGGCTGGAGTGCAGTGGCGCTATCTCAGCTCACTGCAACCTCCACCTCCCGGGTTCAAGTTATTCTTCTGCCTCAGCCTCCTGAGTAGCTGGGATTACAGGCACCTGCCACCATGCCCAGCTAATTTTGTACTTTTTAGTACTGGGATTACAGTTGTGAGCCACCGCGCCCAGTCAAGATGATCTTTTAAGTCCCCTTCCAGCTTTGATATGCAACAACTGGTTTAGGGGTTGTGTACAAGTGTGTGAAGGCTCTGCGTGCACCTGTGCGTGTGTGTGTGAGAGCAGCAGAGTGGTATTGTGCAAGGGGCATGGCTCGGAATTCTGATTCCATATTTATCAGCTGTATGGTCTCAGATTAGCCCCTTCCCCTTTCTAAGCCTCAGTTTCCTCCTCTGCCGATAGGGCTAATGATTCCTATAAGGCTGCTTTGAGGGCTAAGAAATATTGTTTGTAAAGCGCCTAGCCCAGAATCTGGCTCAGCTCCCTCTCTGAGATGTGTGTGTGTGTGTGTGTGTGTGCGCGCGCGCACGCATATGTGTGTTCCCCACATGCACACATGTGGGTACTCATGTGCGCATGCTCCACTGTGCTGGTTGGTCCAGAGTACAGGGTAAGTGCTCTAGATCACTCCTGCCTTCTGCAGTTTCTGACTTCTGTCTGCTGGGAACACAGCCACCCAGGAGAGACAGCCTTGGGTAGACAGTCTCTCAACTACCTGTCTGGACCCACGTGGTCCTGAGGCCTCCCTGCTGCTCCAGACTGGCCGTCACATGGGGGCAGTGGCCTGGAAAGCAGGATTGGGGTGGGCAGGAGACAGGCTCCCAAATCCGATTAGTGCCTACCCGCCATCCGGTGTGTTAGAGACTAAAGAGATTCTTCTTCTTAAAGGGTCAACTGCAAGTCTGGGATGGTGGCTGAGCTGATCTTGGGACCCCAGGCCCCTCTAGAACGAAGTCTCAGCATGGGAGCCAGGAGCAGACAGGGTCTCGACCTCAGAGAGCTTCCAGCCTGATGGAGAGAGCCGGAAGAGTCAGGCTGGCTCTGTGGCTGCCCGTGGTCTTGGGGCAGGAGGGCTCCAACTATGGGCCTGGAAAAAGGAGGGGCAGAGGCTTGAGGGACTGGTAGAGACTGGGGAGAGAAGAAAGAGGCAGGGTGTTCTAGGCAGGAAGATCAGTATGGGCAAAGTGGGAAGGCTGGACTGAGTAACGTACATATGTGTGCACGAGTCTGTGTATACTAGCGAGAGCATGCCCTAGGGGCCTTGGAGAATATAAAATCCAACTTTTCATTTTATTGGTGAGGAAGCTGAGGCTAGAGAAGGGAAGGGACATGTCTCTGGTCAGAGTGAGGTCCTGACTGACTCCAGCTCCAGTCCAGGTTCTGCCTCCAATTCCTGGGTTCTAAAGACGGGGGTGTCAAGCTGAGCTGCCAAGTCCCTCCTTCTCCGGCTTTTTGCTGGTCCCATAGTGGTCTTGGTGATGCAGAGCAGGGGCTTAACAGTGATGTCTGCCTTCTGGCCAATGGGAGGGTCTGGGGCTGGGCACTCTATCCCTGTCCAGGAGTCCCAAACAAACCCGGAGTGGCTGCTTACACCTCGGCCTGATCCACAAGGCATGTCCCAAGCCCAGACTCTGAACACCCAGAGAAGAACCCAACACTGAACCCCAGGCCGAATGGGCTCCAACACCCACGCTAGAGAAAGCCCCAACCACCTGACCCAGAGAGAACTTACAACTGGGCTCTGAACACAGAGAAAAGGTCCCAGCACCTGACCCAGACGCATCTACACAGGCTGAGTTTCCATTACAAACTCAGTACTGGATCACTACAACGCCATCCAGAAACTCCCGTAAAGAACCGAACATCCAAATGCGAGCACCCAGAGAGGGTCCCAGCACCCAAACCCTGAACACTAAGAGGAGATCCCAACACCCTAACCGGGTCCATTTGGATCTGCTTCCAACCCAGACCCAGAACATCCCGATTGGATGCCTACAATTGACTCATATCTGGAGCCCACACCGGGAATGGACTCACCCAGGCCTCCCTCCTCCCCACCCAGCCTCGGTGAGGCTCATCCTGAGAGGTCTTCCAAGTTCGAAGACTTTTTCTGCCGATATGTGTGACCATCGATTGGGATGACTGCGACTGGGGAAGGGAGCAGGAGGCCAGGCCTGTTCCCTTTGGGGGAAAGGGGAGGGGATCCAGTTTGCAGGGCTAGGGTGGGAGCGGGCAGGCGGGGTGTGCGCCCCGGCCGCTTCCACTCGGCGCGGGAGCTGGGACGGAAGCTGTGCGCCCTCGGAGCCCCTGCAGTCCCCTCACTGGGCGCTCCCAAACAGCCCCCGGGGCGCTGGGCGCGGGGCCAGGAAATCCGGCGCCGGCCCTTGAAGCGCACCCGGGCCGGGAGGGGGCGGCGGGGGCGGCGGGGGCGGGCTGGGCGCTGGCACCACGACCGCCCGCTGAGCAACGTGACTGCGCGGGCTCGGGTCCCCACCAGGACAAGGCGGCCTCTGTGCCGACCCAGCTGATTCCTCTCGGGCTGCAAATCCCTTCCGGCTGACAGCCCTGCCGGCTGGGGCCAGGCAAGGGAACGGGAAGCGGGGTTGGGGGCGAGGTGGGCGCTAAGGATTGGAGCCCATTGGCGGGAGGCCCCCCGGAAGGCCGTATGCTCCGTACATCCAGGGTAGCAAAGGCTACCGTTCCCGGACAGAGAAGCCGAGGCTAGGAGAGGTCCAATTACTAGCCCAAATCGCACAACTTGTTTCTTGGTTAAAGCCAGAGTTCTAAATGACGCCCCATGATACTCTGTATTTGTTGTTTAGAGTTAGGTGGCGTTATTAGTCTCAGTTTATAAATGAAGGAATGTGAGGCTCAGAGTTGAAGCCGCCAGCCCAACGTCCTAAGACAAGAAGGGAGTGAGGCTGGGACTGGAGCCCAGGACTGCCTGCTCCAAACATGGGGGCCAGGCAGTCCCAGCAGACCCCTGACCCCAGGTAATCACTGACATCCAGCCGGAGGCTCTGCCATGGGCCCGTCACAGGGTCCCCCTGCTCATGGACTTCTGTCTGGTTGGTTCAGTGTGGTGGACCCGGGGAATGAGTTCCGTTAATCTCCTGAAGGACAGATGTGGGGCTGAAGGAGAGAGATGGGGTGAGGGTGGAGGCGCCAGGTGGCTGGAGAGGGGACTGGAGGGCAATGCATCTGGGAAATGACTTTCCAGAGGTCCCTCTGCCCTCCCCCTGCAGCTGGGGACGGAGCTGGAACCCCAGAGGCCATGAGGGTGGGCTGGGGAACCATCCAGGATCCAGCCTCACCCTGGCCTCCCAGGAACAGGATGGGGATTGTCCCGTGAATTCTATGGAATTAAAAAATGGCACCTTCTCAGAGGGAAGGGAGCTCGGCTGGTTCCCGGGACTGTCTGGCTTCTGTCCTGACTCCTACAACTGCGGCGGCTTGGGACTTTTTTCCATTCCTTGACCAAGATTTGACCTAGACAGGCAGTGCGGGGGCTCAGGGGAGGAGGGAGGATGGCAGGGGCATGGGGGCGACTGCTGAGTGGACACGTGACCTCCCGCTATGCATGTGCCTGTGTGTCTGCACAGAATGAATATCTCTGTGATGTTCTTATGCACATGTGCCTCTGAGAATGGATCGTGGTGGCTCTGGCGGGGTGGGCGTATTGTATCTGTGGGTGCTGTTTGTGCCTGGGCACCTTGACCCTGCCAGGATCTGCGTTATCTCTCCGGGTCTGTGTGTTTGTGGCTGAACCTGTATCTATGAGTCTTTGTGTGTGTCTGGGTTTCCGCCCCCAACAGAGCCTGAATGCCATTTTGCTGCCTGAATGTGCAGAGGAATGTAGGGGGCCAAGGGAGAGGGGAGCACATGTCCTGGGCTGTGGGCCTGCTGGTTATGGAAAACTACTGAGGCCTCCTGGAGCTGGGCAGGCCAGGCCCGGCCCAGAGCCAGGCTCTGCAGCTTTTGCCCTTCCAGGCTCCTCCCACCCCTTCTCTGCAGGGCTGGGGACCTGCTGAGATGGGTTCTTGGTGGAGCAGAGAGCATGGCCTCCCTCCCACCACTCCCCAGATGGTTTGCCAGGCCTGGGGGAAAAGTAAGAGGGCGAGATTAGTTTCCTCTGAAGTCCTCCCAGCCCCAACATTCTCTCCATTCTGTGAATGTTAAAGGGATTTTAAAAAGGCAACTTCACCTCTATTTTGGGGGATGGTGAAAGCAGTAGGGTCTCAGACTGTTAGAGCAAGAAGGCTCCTAAAGATTATCTAGTCCCACCCCCTCCGTCTTACAGATGAGGGCACAGGCCCAGAGTAAGGGATCTGGATCCCCCAATCACCTTCTGGAAGGGCAAGGACCATGTTATCAGGTCCGCTGTCTCCCCATCACCACAGGCCTGTCCTCCATCATGCTGCATGACCTACCCTGGGTAGAGGAAGAGGAATTTGAGAAGGCCTTGGAGGGAGCATTTTGACATATGGAGGTGGGGTTGAGACTCTGGGTGGCAAGAAGACATGGGTTAAGGTGTGGAAGTGGGCAGCTGAGGAGTGCGGTCAGAATGGAGAGTGGGACAATTGGACACACTGGGTCCTAGGACTGAAATGGCGTGTCTGAGCTATACATGAGGGTCCCCGCAGACCAGGTGGAAGCATGTGGACTTTATCCTGTAGGTGATTCTGGTAAGAGGTAAAATTGCCATGTAGCTGAGTAGTTTAGGGCACATGATCTGCAGTCGAATCAGATTATCTTGTATTCCAATCCCAGCTCTAAGACTTTGGTAACTGTATAACCACACATCCCTGAGCAGGTTAAACTCTCCATACCTCACTTTTCTCATCATTGGAATGGAGGTAATAGGCCATGCATGGTGGCTTGCATCTATAATCCCAGCACTTTGGGAGGCCGAGACAGGACAAAAGCTTGAGTCCAGGAGTTTGAGACCAGCCTGGACAATGTAGTGAGGCCTTGTCTCTATTAAGAAAAAAAAAAAAAAAGAAATGGAGATAATGATAGTATTTCCCTTCCATGGTTGTCTTGAGGAATAAAGGAGAATACAGGCAAAGCCCTCAATGCCTGACACTGGTCAGTGCTCAGTAATAGCTGTGATGCTCCTGGTGGTGAGGCCTGTATTTAAGGCTAGCCCGGAGGGACAGAGAGAGGACAGGGACACCAGTGGGGAGTCCACGAGAATCATGTGGATGAGATGCCATGCTGAGGTCCATGACGCTGTCCCCTGGGTTAACTGGCTGGAGTCCTCAGCAGGGCTGCAGGAAGGTGGGCAGAACCCCCTCCACTGAGTGGCCTTGAGTTTGTTCCTGGGTGACCAGCACCTGAGAAACCATTTTCAGAGGAGGATTGGTGGGACGGGGAGGAGACTGGGGAGAGATGGGGCTCAGCTTCTGACAGCCTGAGGGTAGTGGGATGGGGCCCGGGAGAGATTTGGGAAGCGCAGGTCACTCATTGCTCGTGGTGCTAGAAGTTGCTGGTTTGGGTGAGGTCATGCACCAGCCTAAGAGAGAGGAAAGGTGCCCTGCAACCCAGGGAACCCCTTTTGAGCCAGACCCTTGGGAGAAGCAGCAGCCACAGGGGCTAAGGAAACCAAGGTAAGCAGTGGTCAGAGAAGGTGAGGGAAGAATGTGCTTCAAGGAGGGAGCAGTCAAGACAGCCCCGTCTGGGGAAACAGCCAGGCGAGGAGGTAGAGGTGGAGGAAAAGGCAGCACAGAGGCCATGGGCTTTGGCATTGAAGAGGCCACCTCTGTAGAATCTGCTTTGCAGAAGAGGGAACAAAACCCAAGCTGCGGCTAGATGAGGGATTAATTAATGGGATGGGGAAGTGGAAACAGAGGCAGGTGTCCTGTGACTGCTCAGCAGCTTGGCTGAGGAGAAGGGGGAACGATTTGTGGCAGCCAGACAGGGGAGGTTCGGAGCCTTCTGGGGATGGGATGACAGGGGCGATATTCTCATATTTCCAGTGGAGAAACTGAGGCTCAGAGGGTTAAGAAGCTTGTGCAAAGTCACGATAAATTATTGGGGGAAGGCAGCCCAAGATCTCTGACTCTTAATGTAGTAATTTTCTAAATGGACAATTGAAATAGTGTAATACACACACACACACACACACACACGGATATTAGTTCTGATCATAGAAGTAAAACATGTTCATGGGAGAAACCTAGAAACGTGCAAAAATGTAAGAGAAAAACACAAAAATCACCTGTAATTCTACCACACAGAGATAAATGTTTTTACCATTGTGTGTCATGACTTTCTACTTTTTTCCTCTGCAAGTATACATAAATACATACTGGGATCATGTTGCACAAGGTGTTTTGTAAATCCCTTGTTTCATTTAGCAACATAGCATAAATGCTTTTCCATAAGAATAAATATTCCTTGAGAATTTTTTTTTCTCTTTTAGCTCACAGTCTAGGCAGGAAGATAAGACTTACAGATGGGATTCTACAGTAAGCAGTCAAGCAAAATTCATGAGGTGGTGGTGAAGTGGCTGCATCCCTGGACTGGGAGCACAGTGAGCTGGCTCTTTGGCTCCTGACTTGTCCACTGATTGGTTATGTGGCCTTCAGCACACATAACGTATTTGGGCCTCAGAATCCCAGCTATCTCCAAAGGGTTATCAATGAGTCTCTCAAGGCAAGCTGTCATCATGACAAAAGTGTTGAGGGAGAGTCTTAGAAAATGAAACCATGCCGGGCACGGTGGCTCACACCTGTAATCTTAGTATTTTGGGAGGCTGAGGTGGGTGGATCACCTTAGGTCAGGAGTTCAAGACCAGCCTGGCCAACACGGTGAAACCCCATCTCTAAAATACAAAAATGAGCTGGGCATGGTGGCACGTGTCTGTAGTCCCAGCTACTCGGGAGTCTGAGGCAAAATAATCACTTGAACCCAGGAGGCGGAGGCTGCAGTGAGCTGAGATCACACCACGGCACTTCAGCCTGGGCAACAGAGCGAAACTCCATCTCAAAATAAAACCCAACAACAACAAAAAGGAAATGAAACCACATTATCATCATGATTCCACAGGTCAATTTCTTTATCTGAAACTTGGGAAGCGTGTTTACCTACCTTGCCTGCCAGGATTGGTGATAATCAAATTAGATTAATTATTTTTTTTTTTTTGAGACGGAGTCTCGCTCTGTCACCCAGGCTGGAGTGCAGTGGCATGATCTCAGCTCACTGTAGTCTCTGCCTCCTGGGTTCCAGCAATTCTTCTGCCTCAGCCTCCCAGGTAGCTGGGATTACAAGCTGGGATACGCCTGGCTAATTTTTGTATTTTTCATAGAGACAGGGTTTCACCATGTAGGCCAAGCTGGTCTTGAACTCCTGACCTCAGGTGATCCGCCCACATTGGGCTCCGAAAATGCTAGGATTACAGGCTTGGGCCACCATGCCCGGCCTAGATTAATTATGATGTCTAAAAACAACTAATATTTGGACAATGTTTTGCTGTTTAACCACATTATCTCACTTAATCATTCCAACAATCCTATGGGGTAGGTACTGTTTTTGTATTCTGTGTTTCCGGATAAGGAAACCATGGCTTGGAGAGATGGTGTCACTTGCTCAAGGTCAAAGGTAGTGAGTGGTAGAGTTGGGATTCAAACGTAGCTCTCGTTACTAAAGCCATGAATCTTTGCACTGTGCCATTGTGATGTGTGATGCAGGCCTGCAGAGCAGTAGAGGGACATGGAAAAGAGGAAAAGAGAAAAAAAAGAGTAGAAAGTCAAGCTGCTTCATCCTTGGTTTAGCCGTTGTCGTCCCAGGTACCAACATCTGTGGGGAGTTGCCGCCCCCTGGTGCTCTATATGTGATATGTCCTGGAAGGGAGGAGAGCTAGCAATCTGCTTGTTCCACAATAAAAGTGGGTGGAAGGAGCTCAGAATACCCCAGCTTGTCCTTTTAGAGTCGGGACGGGGGGTGGTGGTGGGCGCATATTTCACCCAACAGTTCTGGGTAGAAGCTTGGTATATTTCAGCCCCTACTTGCTCCTTATCTGGGTGCCCTAGTGCAGGGTTAGTGGCCACTTTGACAATATTCTATTTCTGACTCAAGTGCTAGTTAGAAGGGTGTTACATCATAATTATTATTTAAACTCTCCATTAATGTTTCATATGCACTTCTGTATCTATGATACAACTCAATAGAAAAAATAGGATTTTTGGCAATTCTTAGGGAATAATTTTTACTCTGGGCTGAAAAAATTTGTCATTGGCATAGCATCAAATGGCAGAGTGGTACAGCCAACACCTGAAGATGTGTACTTTAAAGGGCTTTTTCACCTGTTACCTCATTTTACAGTACCATAGCCTTCCAAGGAAGGTATTTATTTTCATTTTACGTATGAGAAAATAGGCTCAAGTTTCCCCCGACCCCGCCATCCACCTGTCTGAAACCAGGAAACTTTCCAGAATCCCACACTGCCCCATTGTGGCAGCCCTTATGGCTCACTCAGTAAATAGGCCATAGTGGCATGCCCAAATGAGATCCGTGTTGCCTCCAAAATCTAACGTGATGCTTCTTTCTTTGTGATGGGAGATGCCAGATGCAACAACTATCCTTAATCTTACAAGGGATATTTTCATGTTCACCTTATAAACGATATTTTGATGTGCTAGAGAGCTCTGGAAGCAAGAAATTTCACTAAGGTGGTAGATTCCTTAGTTTTTGTTTGGGATTTGTTCCATACCATCTGGTATATATGTGTCTTACCAGCGTGTCTAGGGTATCAAGTAATACTCACCTAGTCCAATCAATATGATTTTATCGTGTAGTAGGCCAGCATGATCTCCTATGAAATGGGGAAATGATTAGGTCCTAGCAGGCTAGAGTTTGATAGAGGGCTGGACAGTTGATATAGCTTTGAGTGAAGAAAGTGAAGTTGTATTGTTAACTCCACCAGGTAAATGCATTCTGCTTCTAGAGGTCCCTACTGACTGACATTCCTAGCTCTCTGTCTTTGGATATCTTGTTCTATAGTGTACCAAGGATGTTTTGGCCTTTCTCCTTAATGTAATATAGGCCACCATTAAGTCCAAGTTTCAGTTAGCCAGCCCAGTAAGCTGTTATAGCCACTCTCAGTTTCTTGAGCTAACATATCTGTATCAATGAATTCAGTGCAATCAAAAATTACATTTTTCTCTCCCTCTGGTATAACACTCTTGTAATCCACTTCCCTAAATATTTCCCAGGCTTTTACTAGTATAGCCTTGCAAAATGTATACTGGCAAAACCTTGCAGTTCTTTTGGTGTTTTTGATATCTATTCTTCTTTTTTTTTTTTTTTTTTTTGAGATAGAATCTTGCTCTGTCACCCGGGCTGGAGTGCAGTGGCGCGATCTTGGCTCACTACAACCTCCGTCTCCTGGGTTCAAGCAATTCTCCTGCCTCAATCTCCCGAGTAGCTGGGATTACAGGCACCTACCAGCTAATTTTGTATTTTTAGTAGATGTGGGGTTTCGCCATGTTGGCCAAGCTGGTCTTGAACTCCTGACCTCAGGTGATCCACCCGCCTCAGCCTCCTGAAGTGCTGGGATTACAGGCATGAGCCACTGCGCCTGGTCCCCTATTCTTTGTTAATTTGTATAAATTTAAGGTTGTAGAAGTGTAGTTTTGTTACATGGATATTTTGAGTAGTGGTGAAATCTGGGCTTTTAGTGTATCCATCACCTGAATAGTGTACATTGTACCCATTAAGTAATTTCTCATCCCCCACCCTCCTCCCACTCCTCCACCCAATGTCTATCATTCCACACTCTATGCCCATGTGTACACATTATTTAGCTCCCACTTGTAAGTGAGAACATGTGGTATTTGACTGTTTCGGAGTTGTTTCACTTAGGATAATGGCCTCTAGTTCCATCCGTTTTGCTGCAAAAGACATGATTTCATTCTTTTTTTTTTTTTTTTAATTTGAGACAGAGTCTCGCTCTGTCTCCCAGGCTGGAGTGCAGTGGTGGGATCTCAGCTCACTGCAAGCTCCGCCTCCCGGGTTCACGCCATTCTCCTGCCTCAGCCTCCGGAGTAGCTGGGACTACAGGTGCCCACCACAACGCCAGGCTAACTTTTTGTATTTTTAGTAGAGATGGGGTTTCAGCATGTTAGCCAGGATGGTCTCGATCTCCTGATCTTGTAATCCGCCCGCCTCGGCCTCCCAAAGTGCTGGGATTACAGGCGTGAGCCACCGTGCCTGGCCAATTTCATTCTTTTTATGGCTGCATAGTATTCCATTGTGTATATATACCACATTTTCTTTATTCAGTCATCCATTTGGTTCCTATTCTTGAGTCACACTTTGAAGTCCGGTAGTCCTTCTTTCTCTTTGGATCTACTGTGATTTGACTATTATTATGTGCCTGGAAGGAATGATGGATCATGCATATGGATTTTGAAAAGAATCAGTATGCCTCTTCAAGGTGATTACCTCTAGCAAGATAACTATAGAATCTTCTGGAAAGGGGCAGCTAACACCTTCAGATGAGAGGAAGGGCTGGTTTTTATGGCAAAAGAGAACTAGTATAATTTGGGGGCTCAAGGGGGTTTAAATCTACCGAAATGCCCCTATTACAATTCTCAGAATCTGTCTTTTTCTATCAACAATAAAACTTTATATTTAAAAAGCAAGGCTGTGAATTTAATTTATATGTAATTTAGTCAACCACAGGAACAGATTCTGGTTTTCATAAATCTAGACTTTGCACTACAAAAAATAAGGGATTCCCTCAAGTTGGTCATATTTTCTGGCTTTCTACCTATGTAGCCAGCTGAGAATTTAAAGCTCTGACTTTGCCATATTATTTCTCCAACATGCTCAGAAGAAGCCAGCCCGTCCTATAGTCTTCGTATTCCTTATTTCTATCATAATGTTCTTTTTTAAATCTATTTTTTATTCCTCCTTTCTTTGCCAACCAAGAAGCAGCACTGGATTTTTTTTGATAATGTTCTATTGCTATAGCTACTTAGTAATAAGTAGCTTATTAAGGTAATTTTACACAGTATTTAAAATAATATATGCAACCCATCATGTGAGGTCAGGTGTGAAATTCTCCTCTTGTGGCGTCATGTTAGAGCTCAAAAAGTTCTAGGCGTTAGACAATTGTGGATTAAGCTACTAATTACTAGCCTCGTCATTGATAGGCCCTTGATTATAACCATTTGTAGGTAATAATTTAAGTAACTGCATTAATGTTGCATCCCATGGACTAGCAGTATCCCCTTTTCCACATGGATATGACAGCCACATATCATAAGAGGACATGAACAGATCTGAGTGATGCCAGGGGTGGGTTGTGTCAAACCCAGTTTAGGTGCCTCCTTAGATTTGCTCATGTCGCCTGCTCCAGGACCCCACCTTTTGTTCAATGGAGAGCCCCGTCCCCCGCCCCTCCCCCACCCACCATGCCTCATCTCCTAACACCACCAGGGTGTGTATCAGGGTGTGGCTTTCAGTACAAACTGTTGGCAAGCTGTTCTGCATGACCACGTAGCTACCTGGGCCTTCTTGTGAAGTTCGGTGACGCACCATCTTGTATTTGCTTTCTTTTCTCCCTGCTTGACTTCCCTTTTCCCCTCACTCTTATTGTCCTTGGATTGTACTTTCCAAGAAAGATTTAGCATGTAAGCTTTGCCTCAGGTTCTCTTTTTTAAGGGACCTGGGCTAAGACAGGAGAACTCCAGAAGTGCAGTGACTGAGCCAAAAGTGGGTATTTTTTGGTTTGTTTTTTGTTTTTGTTTGTTGTTGTTGTTGAAAGCAAGAGAAATAGCTTAAGATAAAAAGGAGATAATTCTTTTAAGGGAATGTAATTCAAAGAATCAAAGAAAAGACTGAACAAGTCCATAGATAAGATGGGAAGCAGGGAAAATCTGCTGATCTATGTAACAGAACCAATGGATGGTGTTAGTGGTACAGGTTGAACACCCCTACTCAGAAAATCCAAAATCTAAAATGCTCCAAAGCCTAAAACTTTTTGAACTCCTACAAGTAGAAATTTCACACCTGACCTCATGTGATGGATTGCATATGTTATTTAAAATATTTTATAAAATTACATTCAGGCTATGTGTATAAGGTATACACGAAACATACATGAATTGCATGTTTAGACTTGGGTCCTATTCCAGAGATATCTCATTATGTATATAGAAATATTCCAAAATCTGCCAAAAATCCAAATCCAAAATCTGAAACACTTCTGGTCTCAAGCATATCAGATAAGGAATATTCAACCTGTAGTTTTAAAAGATGTCCACAAATCTTTCTATATTCCTGCCTTCAAGAGTTGGAATCTAACTCCCCTATAGGTGAGTGTGAACTATACCTAGTGACTGATTTCTACTGAATAAAACGTGTTAGAAATGGTAGTGTGTGACTTCTGAGGCTAGGCCATAGAAAGAATTGTGGCTTTCACCTTACTCTGTCTTTGATCACCTGTTGCTGCCATGCCATGAAGACAGTAAAACAGCCCTGAGGTGGGAGGTGGGGGCTACAGGGTGAGGAACTGAGTCTTCCTGCCACCAGCCACATGAGTGTGCACATCTCAGAGTCTATCCTCTTGTTTCAGTCAAGCTGGGACTGCAGATGACTTCAGCTTGGCTGACATCTTTAATACAATCTCACAAGAGACCCCGGGCCAGAACTATCAGCTAAGAACCTACAGAAACTGTGAGATAATAAATACTTGTTATTTTAAGCCACTGAATTTTGGTGTAATCTGTTGTGAAGCAGCAAATAACTAATACAGTATTGTTAAGGTATCCTCAGTGATTACGGATCTTTGTGTCACCATTATCATCCCCATCTGCAAATAGGGATAATAATAGTACCTTACTTATACAGTTGTTTATAAGGATATAAAACACTCAAGATAGTGCCTAGAACAGAGTAGGGATATCTACTGACTAGTAGATATTAGCCGTAGTGATAGTACTGCAGCTGCTACTACTACTAACATCTATTGACTTCTCGCTCTGTAATCTCAAGATTCAAATTCTCAGGAAAGAGAATATGATTAACTTCTCTTGGGTTATATGCTCTTCTCTTTGGTAAGGGAGAACAGGGCACTTTGATAAGAAATCCCACCAAGCCTATATTTCCTCAAAGGAAATTAAGATGTTATTGCGAGATTAAGGGACAATGTTTGCAAGGCAGGCAAAAACAATACCCTCTACACAGAGTGTGTGTGTACATATATATATATATATATTTTTTTTTTTTTTTTTTTTTTTGAGACGGAGTCTCGCTGTCACCCAGGCTGGAATGCAGTGTATATATTTTTAAGGCTTTTTGAATATAAACCCAAATTGCTTTCCCAAAATATATCAATCTGTGCTCCTACCAATAGCACAAGAGTAGCCTTCTCACTTCATCTTTGCCAACATTGCTACTATCCTGAAGAAGGCAGAAAGAGCCAGATTAATGGATGGAAAATAACATCTTATTGTTTAAGTCTGTGTATTAGTCCATTCTCGCACTGCTATAAAGAAAAGCCAGCTGGGCACAGTGGCTCATGCCTGTAATCCCAGCACTTTGGGAGGCTGAGGCAGATGGATCACCTGAGGTCAAGAGTTTGAGACCAGCCTGGCCAACATGGTGAAACCCATCTCTACTAAAAATACAAAAATTAGCCAGGCGTGGTGGCACATGCCCGTAATCCCAGCTACTTGGGAGGCTGAGGCAGGAAAATTGCCTGAACCCAGGAGGCAGAGGTTGAACCCAGGAGGCAGAGGTTGCAGTGAGCGGCGATCACGCCAGTGCACTCCAGCCTGGGCGACAGAGTGAAACTCTGTCTCAAAAAAAAAAAAAAAGAAATGCCTGATCATGTTGTTGGCCCCCCTGCCAAAAAAAGAGAAATGCCTGAGACTGGGTAATTTATAAAGAAATGAGATTTAGGCCAGGTACAGTGGCTCACGCCTGTAATCCCAGCACTTTGGGAGGCCGAGGTGGGTGGATTACCTGAGGTCAGGAGTTCAAGATTAGCCTGACCAGCATGGCAAAACCCTGTCTCTACTGAAAATACAAAATTAGCCAGGCGTGGTGGTGGGCGCCTATAATCCCAGCTACTTGGGAGGCTGAAGTAAGAGAATCGCTTGAACCCGGGGAGGTGGAGGTTGCAGTGAGCTGAGATCATGCCACTGCACTCCAGTATGGGCAACGAGAGAGAAACTCCATCTCAGAAAATGAATAAATAAGGTTGAATTGGCTCATAATTCTGCAGGCTGTACAGGAAGCATAGTGCCTTCTGTTTCTGGGGAGACCTCAGGGAACTTACTATACAATCATGGCAGAAGGTGAAGGGGAAGCAGGTATGTCTTACATGGCTGGAGCAGGAGGAAGAGAGAGAAGGGGCAGATGCCACAGGCTTTTAAACAACCAGATCTCATGAGAACTCTATCAAGAGAACAGCACTTGGGGGATGGTGCTAAACTATTCATGAGAAACCACCTCCATGCTCCAATCACCTCCCACCAGGCCCCACCTCCAACACTAAGGATTACAATCCGACATGAGATTTGGGAGGGGCCGCAAATCCAAACCATATCAGTCTGCAATTCTTTACTTGTGAGGTTGGACATGTTTCCATGTTTTTATTGGCCATCTGTATATCTCATATCGTGAATTATGGGAATTGAGACTCTCAAGATAGAGAAGCTGAATAGTACCAGAGACAGTGGTGAGCAATGAATCCTACAAAGCACACAACTGAAATCCAATGAATGATGAGGACATGCCTGAGAATCTTTGGTATTAAATATGAAGAATTCTTGAAACAGAAGAGACATATAACTAGGCAAAACCTATTAACAGACTGTATTCTTGGAAATTATCCTGCTACTTTGTGATTTTACTATTAGATAAAAATTGGTATAAAATATTTATAGCCAGATACAAGAATGAATGTGACTGGACAAAACCTGAAATAGAAGCAAATTGTCTCTGTATGAAATTATGATTTCTGGAAATGTTGGTATGAACAACTTGACCCCTAAAAGTTAACTGATCTTAGATTACCAGTGTCAATATTTAGTATAAAAGGCTATGTATGCAATAAAACTTTGGAATTCTCCTATTGAAGGTAGACATTCCTCTAGTTATTAGAAATAAATCCAGGTGTCTGAAAATCTAAGTATTCTGGGTTTTGTTGTCTTTGTTTTGCTACAACTTGGACTAAAAGCTTTGTCTTTTAACTTCATAATGTTAGACTTACAGAAAAGTTACAACAAAGCTACAATAATACAAAAACCCAATGAGCATTTCACATATTTCTCTGTGTGTGTGTGTGTGTGTGTTGGGGTGTGTGTGTGTATACTTTTTCTGAATTTTCAAGAGTAAGTTGCAGAAATGATGCTCCTTTACTCCTAAATATTTCAGTGTATATGTAGGCCCCAAACAAGAACATTATCTTAATAACCTCAATATAATGATCAAAACCAGGAAATTAACATCAATACCTACTATTTTGTAATCTACAGACCTTGTTGAGATATCTCCAGATTTTCTAACAGAGTTCTTTATAGCAAAAGAAGATTTTTATTCAAGGATTGATTCCAGTTGCCATGTCTTTTTTTTTTTTTTTTTTTGAGATGGAGTCTCGTTCTGTCGCCCAGGCTGGAGTGCAATGGCATGATCTCGGCTTACTGCAACCTCCGCCTCCCAGGTTCATGCCATTTTCCTGCCTCAGCCTGCCAAGTAGCTGGGACCACAGGTGCCTGCCACCATGCCCAACTAATTTTTTGTATTTTTAGTAGAGATGGGGTTTCACTGTGTTAGCCAGGATGGTCTCAATCTCCTGACCTTGTTATCAGCCCACCTTGGCCTCCCAAAGTGCTGGGATTACAGGTGTGAGCCACCATGCCTGGCCTAGTCTTTTTTTTTTGAGACGGAGTCTTGCTCTGTCACCCAGGCTGGAGTGCATTGGCACAATCTCCACTCACTGCAACCTATGCCTCCTGGGTTCAAGCAATTCTCCTGCCTCAGCCTCCCGAGTAGCTGGGATTACAGGCTTACACCACTAGCCTGGCTAATTTTTGTATTTTTAGTAGAGACAGAGTTTCACCATGTTGGCCAGGCTGGTCTTGAACTCCTGACCTCATGGTCCACCCACCTTGGCCTCTCAAAGTGCTGAGATTACAGGTGTGAGCCACCGTGGCCGGCTCTTTAGTTTTGTTTTTGTTTTTTGTTTTTGTTTTATAGAGGGAGTCTTGCTCTGTCACCAGGTTGGAGTGCAGTGGCACCATCTCGGCTCACTGCAACCTCTGGCTTCCGTGTTCAAGTGATTCTCCTGCCCTAGCCTCCCGAGTAACTGGGATTACAGGCACGCACCACCACCCCAGCTGATTTTTGTATTTTTAGTAGAGACAGGGGTTTCACCATGTTGGCCAGGATAGTCTTGAACTCCTGACCTCATGATCCGCGAAGTGCTGGGATTACAGGCGTGAGCCACTGTGCCTGGCAGGATCTTTTTTTCTTTCTTTTCTTTTTTTTCCATAAAACATTTGATGTGTTTGAAGGCACTAGTATATCAACTTCCTATTGCTGCTGTAACAAATTACTACAAAGTTAGTGGCTTAAAATGACACTAATTATTTTACAAGTCTGGAGGTGTAAAGTCTGAAGCGGGTCTCACTGGGCTCAAATCAAGTGCTGGCAGGGCTATACTCCTTCTGAAGGCTCTAGAGGATAATCCATTCCTATCTTCTAGAGGCCGCCTCCTTTCCTTGGCTCAAGGCTTCATTCTTCCATTTTCAAAGCCAGCAACGTTATGCTGCCATCCATCTTGTTCTCTCTCTTTTGTCTCCGTCTTCCACTTATAAGGACTCTTGTGATTACATTAGGTGCTCCCTCTGGATAATCCAGGATTATCCCCATCTCACAATCAGCTGACTGGCAACTCCCATTCCATCTGCAATCCTATTGCCCGTTTGCCGTGTAATCTAACATATTCATGGGTTCTGAAGATCAGGACGTGGACATCTGCTCACCACAACAAGCCACTTTATTTTTAGAATGTTGTTTAATTTTGGCTTGTCTGATGCTTCCTAGTGATTAGATTCAGGTTATGCACTTTTGGAAGACATATCACAGATTTTTTTAGTCAATTGATCTTATATCTGGACACTTTGCTTAACTCTTATATGGGTTTTAGTTTCTTGATTATTTTGGATTTTCTGTGTATTCTCATATCATCTGTGAATAGTAATAATATATTTTTTCCTTCCCATTTTTACACTTACTATTTTTCTCATTGTTTTGACCAGGACTTCTAGCATCATGTTAAACACTTAACTGGGATACCAGGCATGTTTTTCCTTGTTCTTGATCTTACTGGAATGGATCTAAAATTCTATGCTAAGTCTGTATAATGTGCTATAGGGTTTTATCAAATTACGAAAAATCCCTTCTATTCTAACTTTGTGAAAGATTTTTTCATTAAAAGAAGTTGAACTTTGTAGGAGTTGTCCCTTGCCCTTTGAAGCACATGTGTCTTACCAAGGCATTCAGAGTTCTGGCCACATTTTTACTCACTAGGTCCAACTAACACGATATCATCAAAGTGGTCTGTGGGGTGGTCAAACAGTTCAAGATTCTTTGGATTCTATTATAACAGGGAGAAGAAGAATTTACATAGCCCTGGAGAAATGTGAATTTTGTGAATGTAAACATGAAACCTGTGAATGCATAATGCTATCCGTCCTATGTAAATGCAAACTCCTATGGATCCTCCTAAACAAAACAAAATATCCAAACACCTTTAGTCCTTCCTTACCAAAAAGCTCATCTTTCATACCTCTTAGCTTTACTTACCAAAAACATGTCTTACTTTCCTCACATATGGAGTTATTCTCCTTTTCCTTTTTAATTTTAATTGCCATATATTGATTAGTATTTTTACAAACTCTTAGAAACCTTAATTTTCAATAAAAACTAGCAAGCATTGTAAACTGTCTTATCATTTTATAATTTCTAGAAACAGGTGCTTCCTCATAGAACAATTTTTTCATGTTTGCTAACAGACCCAAATATATTTAGTCTTTTTATAAAATTTTAAAAGCCAAAAATAAAATTAAACTTGTGTTCAGTAATTTATGTTTTAGTATTTTATGTTAATTGGAAATAACATAGTTATTCAATGAATAGCTATCATTTAATTTAACCTAGCAAAACTCTAAGGGTACAGTTACTAAAGAGATTTAGAAAACTTTTTTTTTTTGAGATGGCGTCTCGCTTTGTCGCCTAGGCTGGAATGCAGTGACGCGATCTGGGCTCACTGCAAGCTCCACCTCCGGGGTTCATGCCATTCTCCTGCCTCAGCCTCCTGAGTAGCTAGGACCACAGGCGCCCGCCACCACGCCCAGCTAATTTTTTTTTTTTTTTTTTTTTTGTATTTTTAGTAGAGACGGGGTTTCACTGTGTTAGCCAGGATGGTCTCGATCTCCTGACCTCATGATCCGCCCTCCTCAGCCTCCCCAAGTGCTGCGATTGCAGGCATGAACCACTGCGCCCAGCCTTAGGAAACAGTTTTTAAGCAGACATATTATAAAACATAATTGTTGTTAAAAAGTTCATTTATAAACTTTATCCAAGTTATAGCTATTTAGATCACTTTTTTTTTTAACAATTATGCCTAGAATACTCATGAAAATTAAATGAGACATTAGAGACAAAGTTAGCCATCTTTTTAGGTTATTTCCCCATTAACCATTTATACATCATGAGCATATCAGGCAGTCATTGCTGAAGCAGGAACCCTAAAGTAAAATACATGGGTATTTCATTGATAACCCAGAAGACACAGCTGTTTTCATTAAACCAAATGATATTAAGCTTGTCTTATTTGCCAAAGATTCATCTAAGTCACGTGAACTTGACAAGCATGTTGGGTTAGTTCCCATATTTCTAGCAGTTTTAGGTATTGCTCATTTATTTCTAAGCCAATTCAAATAATGCTTTTTACAAATATTAGTAGAAAAGCCCTTTAAGATATTTCATTTGCTCAATTTTTAAATAGCCAAAAATCATGCCCACGAGAAAGAAAGTAGACAGATGGGGCACAGCATACAGTTAGCAGGGGTCCAAGAAGAGGGGCTTAGCTGACTGAGAAGTTTTCATGGGAGAAGCAGGATCCAATAGAGACAATAGAAAGCTCCCCCCTCTCCCCACCCCCACCAAAATTACAAGCTTCCAATTAAGCTGACTTATGTTGATAGAGCTCTTAAAAAGTCCTTTAAAAATATCTTATAATCAGGTTTCAGCTGGGACAAACAGCAAATATTCCTGGCAATATTAAATTCCTTTTTTTTCCCCGTGAGTATATGGTTCCATTTCAGCTTAGGAGAGAAGGCCAAACAAACAAAAAAGACCTTCCTATCATGCTGCAAATATACAAATAATTCAAACTAATTTTTGCAAGTGTTTCTTTCCTAAGCTAAATAAATTTACTGAAAAAAGAATTTATGGCGGGTTTAAAGGATTTGAACTGTCAGGCCTCTGAGCCCAAGCCAAGCCATCGCATCCCCTGTGACTTGCACATATACGCCCAGGTGGCCTGAAGTAACTGAAGAATCACGAAAGAAGTGAAAATGCCCGGCCCTGCCTTAATTGATGACATTGTCTTGTGAAATTCCTTCTCCTGGCTCATCCTGGCTCAAAAGCTCCCCCACTGAGTACCTTGTGACCCCCACTCCTGCCCGCCAGAAAACAACTCCCCTTTTTCCTTTACCTACCCAAATCCTATAAAACGACCCCGCCCCATCTCCCTTCACTGACTCTCTTTTCAGACTCAGCCTGCCTGCACCCAGGTGAAATAAACAGCCATGTTGCTCACACAAAGCCTCTTTGGTGGTCTCTTCACACAGACGCGCATGAAATTTGGTGCCGTGACTCGGATTGGGGGACCTCCCTTAGGAGATCAATCCTCTGTCCTCCTGTTCTTCGCTCTGTGAGAAAGATCCACCTACAACCTCAGGTCCTCAGACCAACCAGCCCAAGAAACATCTCACCAATTTCAAATCCAGTAAGCAGCCTCTTTTTACTCTCTTCTCCAACCTCCCTCACTACCCCTCAACCTCTTTCTCCTTTCAATCTTGGTGCCACACTTCAATCTCTCCCTTCTTTTAATTTCAATTCCTTTCATTTTCTGGTAGAGACAAACGAGACACGTTTTATCCATGGACCCAAAACTCCAGCGCCAGTCGCGGACTGGGAAGGCAGGCTTCCCTTGGTGTTTAATCATTGCAGGGACACCTCTCTGATTATTCATCCACACTTCAGAGGTGTCAGACCATTCAGGGATGCCTGCCTTGGTCCTTCACCCTTAGCGGCAAGTCCCACTTTTCTGGGGGAGGGGCAAGTACCCCAACCCCTTCTCTCCGTGCCTCTACCCCTTCTCCGCCTTTCTGAGAGGCAAGAAACCCCCAACCCCTTCTCCTTTACCCTTAGCTGCAAGTCCCACTTTTCTAAGGGAGGGGCAAGTACCCCAACCTCGTATCTCTGCACCCCAATCCCTTATTTCCACACCCCAACCTCTTATCTCTGCACCCTGATCCTTTATTTCCATGCCCCAACCTCTTATCTCTGCACCCCAACCCCTTATTTCTGTGCCCCGACCCCTTTCCCCCATTTCTGGAGGGTAAGAACCCCTGAACTGCTTCCCTCCGTGTCTCTACTCTCCCTTTTCTTTAAACTTGCCTCCTTCACTATAGGCAACCTTCCACCCTCCATTCCTCCTTCTTCTCCCTTAGCCTGTGTTCTTAAGAACATAAAACCTCTTCAACTCTCGCCTGACCTAAAACCTAAATGCCTTATTTTCTTCTACAATGCTGCTTGACCCCAATACAAACTCGACAGTGGTTCCAAATAGCCAGAAAATGGCACTTTCAATTTTTTCCATCCTACAAGATCTAAATAATTCTTGTCGTAAAATAGGCAAACGGTCTGAGGTGCCTGATGTCCAGGCATTCTTTTATACATTGTTCCCTCCCTAGTCTCGGTTCCCAATGTGACTCATCCCAGATCCTCCTTCTTTCCCTCCCACCTGTCCCCTCAGTCCCAACCCCAAGCGTCGCTAAGTCTTTCTAATCTTCCTTTTCTACAGACCCATCTGACCTCTCCCCTCCTCGCCAGGCTGAGCCAGGTCCCAATTCTTCCTCAGCCTCTGCTCCCCACCCTATAATCCTTTTATCACCTCCCCTCCTCACACCTGGTCCAGCTTACAGTTTCGTTCTGCGACTAGCCTTCCCCCACCTGCCCAGCAATTTCCTCTTAAAAAGGTGGCTGGAGCTAAAGGCATAGTCAAGGTTAATGCTCCTTTTTCTTTATCAGACCTCTCCCAAATCAGTGAGCATTTAGGCTCTTTCATCAAATATGAAAAACCCAGCCCAGTTCGTGGCTCATTCGGCAGCAACCCTGAGACGCTTTACAGCCCTAGACCCTAAAGAGTCAAAAGGCTGTCTTATTCTCAATATACATTTTGTTACCCAATCTGCCCCCGACATTAAATAAAACTCCAAAAATTAAATTCCGGCCCTCAAACCCCACAACAGGACTTAATTAACCTCACCTTCAAGGTGTACAATAACAGAGTAGAGGCAGCCAAGTAGCAACATATTTCTGAGTTGCAATTCTTTGCCTCCACTGTGAGACAAACCCCAGCCACATCTCTAGCGCACAAGAACTCCAAACGCCTGAACCGCAGCTGCCAAGGGTTCCTCCAGAATCTCCTCTCCCAGGAGCTTGCTACAAGTGCCGGAAATCTGGCCACTAGGCCAAGGAATGCCCGCAGCCCGGGATTCCTCCTAAGCCGTGTCCCATCTGTGCAGGACCCCACTGGAAATCAGACTGTTCAACTCACCTGGCAGCCACTCCCAGAGCCCCTGGAACTCTGGCCCAAGGCTCTCTGACTGACTCCTTCCCAGATCTTCTTGGCTTAGCATCTGAAGACTGACACTGCCCGATCACCTCAGAAGCCTACAGGACCATCACAGACACTCTAGGTAACTCTCACAGTAGAGAGTAAATCCGTCCCCTTCTTAATCAATATGGAGGCTACCCACTCCACATTACCTTCTTTTCAAGGGCCTGTTTCCCTTGACTCCATAACTGTTGTGGGTGTTGACGGCCAGGCTTCTAAACCTCTTAAAACTCCCCAACTCTGGTGCCAACTTAGACAATAGTCTTTTAAGCACTCCTTTTTAGTTATCCCCACCTGCCTAGTTCCCTTATTAGGCCGAGACACTTTAACTAAATTATCTGCTTCCCTGACTATTCCTGGGCTACAGCCACACCTCATTGCCACCTTTTCCCTCAGTTCAAAGCCTCCTTCACATCCTCCCCTTGTATCTCCCCACCTTAACCCACAAGTATAAGACACCTCTACTCCCTCCTTAGTGACCGATCATGCACCCCTTACCATCCCATTAAAACCTAATCACCCTTACCCCGCTCAATGCCAATATCCCATCCCACAACATGCTTTGAAAGGATTAAAGCCTGTTATCACTCGCCTGTTACAACATGGCCTTTTAAAGCCTATAAACTCTCCTTACCATTCCCCCATTTTACCTGTCCTAAAACCAGACAAGGCTTACAGGTTTGTTCAGGATCTGCGCCTTATCAACCAAATTGTTTTGCCTATCCACCCCATGGTGCCAAACCCATATACTCTCCTATCCTCAATACCTCCCTCTACAACCCCTTATTCTGTTCTGGATCTCAAACATGCTTTCTTTACTATTCCTTTGCACCCTTCATCCCAGCCTCTCTTCACTTTTACTTAGACTGACCCTGACACCCATTAGGCTCAACAAATTACCTGGGCTATACTGCCGCAAGGCTTCACAGACAGCCCCCATTACTTCAGTCAAGCCCAAATTTCATCCTCATCTGTTACCTATCTCGGCATAATTCTCATAAAAACACCTGTGCTCTCCCTGCTGATCGTGTCCAATTAATCTCCCAAACCTCAATCCCTTACAAAACAATTCCTTTCCTTCCTAGGCATGGTTAGTGCAGTCAGAATTCTTACACAAGAGCCAGGACCGCATCCTGTAGCCTTTTTGTCCAAACAACTTGACCTTACTGTTTTAGCCTAGCCCTCATGTCTGCGTGCAGCGGCTGCTGCCGCCCTAATACTTTTAGAGGCCCTCAAAGTCACAAACTATGCTCAACTCACTCTCTACAGCTCTCATAATTTCCAAAATCTATTTTCTTCCTCACACCTGACACATATACTTTCTGCTCCCCGGCTCCTTCAGCTATACTCACTCTTTGTTAAGTCTCCCACAATTACCATTGTTCCTGGCCCGGACTTCAATCTGGCCTCCCACATTATTCCTGATACCACACCTGACCCCCATGACTGTATCACTCTGATCCACCTGACATTCACCCCATTTCCCCATATTTCCTTCTTTCCTGTTCCTCACCCTGATCATGCTTGATTTATTGATGGCAGTTCCACCAGGCCTAATCGCCACACACCAGCAAAGGCAGGCTATGCTATAGTACAAGCGACTAGCCCGCCTCTTAGAACCTCTCATTTCCTTTCCATCCTGGAAATCTATCCTCAAGGAAATCACTTCTCAGTGTTCCATTTGCTATTCTACTACCCCTCAGGGATTATTCAGGCCTCCTCCCTTTCCTACACATCAAGCTCGAGTATTTGCTCCTGCCCAAGACTGGCAAATTGACTTTACTCACATGCCTCAAGTCAGAAAACTAAAATACCTCCTAGTCTAGGTAGACACTTTCACTGAATATGTAGAGGCCTTTCCTACAGGGTCTGAGAAGGCCACCGTGGTCATTTCTTCCCTTCTGTCAGACATAATTCCTCAGTTTGGCCTTCCCACCTCTATGCAGTCCGATAGCAGACCGGCCTTTACTAGTCAAATCACCCAAGCAGTTTCTCATGCTCTTGGTATTCAGTAGAACCTTCATATCCCTTACAGTCCTCAGTCTTCAGGAAAAGTAGAATGGACTAATAGTCTTTTAAAAACACACCTCACCAAGCTCAGCCACCAACTTAAAAAGGACTAGACAATACTTTTACCACTTTCCCTTCTCAGAATTCAGGACTGTCCTCAGAATGCTACAGGCTACAGCCCATTTGAGCTCCTGTATAGACCTTCCTTTTTATTAGGCCCCAGTCTTATTCCAGACACCAGACCAACTTAGGCTGTACCCCAAAAAAACTTGTCATCCCTACTATCTTCTTTCTAGTCATACGCCTATTCACTGTTCTCAACTACTCATACATGCCCTGCTCTTGTTTACACTGCCGGTTTACACTGTTTCTCCAAGCCATCACAGCTGATATCTCCTGGTGCTATCCCCAAACTGCCACTCTTAACTCTTGAAGTAAATAAATCATCTTTGCTGGCAGGACTATGCTGAATCTCCTTAGGCACTCTCCAATCAGATGTCCTAGGTCCTCCCAATTCTTAGACCTTTTATAACTGTTTTCCTCCTTCTCTTATTCCATTTAGTTTTTCAATTCATACAAAACCGTATCCAGCCCATCACCAATAATTCTACATGACAAATGTTTCTTCTAACAACCCCACAATATCACCCCTTACCACAAAATCTTCCTTCAGCTTAATCTCTCCCACTCTAGGTTCCCACACCGCCCCTAATCCCGCTTGAAGCAGCCCTGAGAAACATCGCCCATTCTCTCTCCATACCACCCCCCAAAAATTTTCACCACCTCAACCCTTCAACACTATTTTGTTTTATTTTTCTTATTAATATAAGAAGGCAGGAATGTCAGGCCTCTGAGCCCAAGCCAAGCCATCGCATCCCCTGTGACTTGCACGTATATACGCTCAGATGGCCTGAAGTAACTGAAGAATCACAAAAGAAGTGAAAATGCCCGGCCCTGCCTTAACTGATGACATTGTCTTGTGAAATTCCTTCTCCTGGCTCATTCTGGCTCAAAAGCTTCCCCACTGAGTACTTTGTGACCCCCACTCCTGCCCGCTAGAGAACAACTCCCCTTTTTCCTTTACCTACCCAAATCCTATAAAACAGCCCCACCCCATCTCCCTTTGCTGACTCTCTTCTCGGACTCAGCCCGCCTGCACCCAGGTGAAATAGCCATGTTGCTTACACAAAGCCTGTTTGGTGGTCTCTCCACACGGACGTGCATGAAATGAACTTTGTTCTGATTTTAGATTTTTAATCTGGTTAAGGGAGTTTCTAACACTAGCTGTTATACTATTTTGTGTCTTAAAAAAATAAGTTAGTTACTCAAGTTCTTTGTCTTCTGCGAAGAGTCTTTTAAAAGAGGAAATAACAATGTTTGAAATCTTTTTAGGAGCTTCTGCACCTCAGCAGGTATCTCTGGTGGGCCTAATTTGGGAGCCTTCATTTTTAAATGCCCTTCTTAAAGTGCAGTGTTGTTCATATGGAATGTTCTACAAAATGGTCATTGTAATTTTAAATATTCTTTGGCATAATTTGCCCATCGGTTTAAAAATATGCAAGATAATGGGCCATAATGTTTGAACATGTGGCTGGCTAAAGTCTCTGAAGGAGCACTATCTTTGCATACCTTAGAATCTGGGATCCCGTTCTGTTTCTTATTAATCTCTCAAGAGCAAAAGGAAAAACTCTGCAAATACACTAGCTGCAAACAGGGTGCAACCTACATTTCTGTCTTGCCATGTATTAGCTGCAAATGGAACACAAACAACATTTCTGTTTGGTTATTCTTGGGGTGCTTCTAACCTTTTGGTCTGGTGCCTGCACATGCAGCTCCAATACCTGTGTGCCTCCAATAGACAGAAAGTCAAAATAGTGTTGACTTATGCCTGTTAAAATGTTATTTTGCTCTTGAAAGATGTTCAGAAACAAGAAAAATCTAGCTAACCTAAATTTTAAATTAGGTGTGCAGAAACCAAAAGAGTACTCACCAGATGGATGATGTCCCTGAGGCCTTTATAAAACCGGATCCTGAATAAAGTCAGAGCTCAACCAAAAGGAGTGAGTCCAAAATCTATGAGGTGACTGACAGAAACAAAGAGGTGATTCATGAAAATGAAGAGCACAGCAGCTCAGGTGGGTACTGTACTCTATTCCTGGGGCCACCAGTCTCTCCAAGGTGAGCTCGCTTCCCTGTCACTTCTGACACCAGATTGTCAACTATAATGAGTGACAAAGAGACCAACTCTGCAAAGCAAAGTGTTTATTTGGGAATAGCAAAGGGATTGCAATCTGGGATATACATACTATGGCAACCATATGCATATCTGGGGAGGCTGGGGCAAAAGGAAACTTTTTTTTTTTTTTTTTTGAGATGGAGTCTCACTCTGTCTCCCAGGCTGGAGAGCAGTGGCATGATCTCGGCTGACTGCAACATTGCCTCCCGGGTTCAAGCGATTCTCCTGTCTCAGTCTCCCAAGTAGCTGGGACTACAGGTGCGCGCCACCACGCCCATCTAATTTTTGCATTTTTAGTAGAGACAGCGTTTCACCCTATTGGCCAGGCTGGTCTTGAACTCCTGACCTCAAGTGATCTGCCCACCTCAGCCTCCCAAAGTGCTGGGATTACAGGCATGAGCCACCATGCCCCTCCAGGAAACTTTTAAAGACAAAAAAAGAAGTCCACATAAGGGATTTTGAAACAAAGACCATAGGTTACAGGGGCTTGTTGCAGGAGCTGGCATCAATTCATTGGTGGAGACACTTGTTGCTAGATAAATGTCCTTGTGCAAGTGGTTACCTGGAATACAGCAGTCTTGAGGAAGTTCTTGTGATAAGTCCTGTTACTGGTCTATGTGCAGGAATTTCTTTGATAAGTCTTGTTATGAGGATGTATGCATAAGGGCTTCTTTTTCATGGCCTCCCCTGACTCCATTTTGTTAGAATTTGACATAAATGACTCCCTTTTGGTACTGGCAACTTTCACAGCTTCTTTTAAGAAATGCTGTATCTCAGTGCTAACAATGGTACAGAGAGAAATATTGTAAATGGACACCTCCAAATTTAAATGCAGCTCAGAAGAGTCAGACTATAAAGAGGCATTTTAGGACTACTTTTACACATGTATTTCACTGGGTAATGCACTTGCAAATTTATTTCCTCTTCATGTAGGCACAGAAGTGATATATAATAACAATTTAAGAAAGCCCTTTTAATACCTATTTAATAAAAATTCAATGTGATAAAATGCATGCTATAGTTTTATTGGTAGAGTTTTTTCTTAGTGGTACATAAAATAATGATGTTCTTAAAAACGGACATCTTAGATTTAATTACATGCAGCAGTACATACAGGACACTTAAAATGATATATGCTACATAGTGTATGCAAAAAATTGTAGCTGTTATTACTACTGTATCATTTTAGTTGTGTTTCTGGAGGAGGGGGAAGAAAACTCCCACTTTTTGTGTTAGTCAAGTATGGGAAAAACAGGGTCGGAGAAGACCTCTTAAAACCATTGCAGCTTTGTAATCACAGCAACGATAAATGCAAAAATGATCCTAATGAAGAAAACTCACATACTCTAAAAAAGGTTAAATTCCTAATGAGAAATAACTGTGAATTTAGGACTTTAGCTTAAAAGATGAAGGTAGCTTGATGAAGAGGATGTAAAGAAGGGATATTAGTGCTGATTTATGGAGATAAGTATAAAATACACAAATACCAGGGGAAACTTTACATCAGTTACTTCCATGACAGATCTGTGGCCAAAAGGAAGACTGTGGAGCAAATGAGTATGATATACACGATCGATCAGAGTCTCCTTAGCTTGCTGCAGTCAGTCACATTAGTGTGCTCAAATTCAAATGTTGTTAGTTGGTGGTGGAAGGCATTAATATTCCAGAAAAATTACAAATGAACCAGTGTAATGACTACCTAATAATGGCTTCATTCCCCTATATGCTAGTCACATGGAGCTAATCTGAGTTACAGATGCTTGATTTAGAGCAGAACAGACTGAACATTCAACATTCTTAAATAAAAGAATTTTATTTTTTCTTTCTTTTTTTTTTTTGAGATGGAGTTTCACTCTCATCACCCAGGCTGGAGTGCAATGGCACAATCTCGGCTCACTGCAACCTCTGCCTTCCGGGTTCAAGTGATTCTCCTGCCTCAGCCTCTCGAGTAGCTGGGATTACAGGCATGTGCCATCACGCCCGGCTAATTTTGTATTTTTAGTAGAAACAGGGTTTCTCCATGTTGGTCAGGCTGATCTTGAACTCTTGACCTCAGGTGATCTGCTTGCCTCGGCCTCCCAAAGTGCTGGGATTACAAGCGTGAGCCACCGCACCCGGCCCAAGAAAAGAATTTTCAACACAGAATTTCATATCCAGCCAAACTAAGCTTCATAAGTGAAGGAGAAATAAAATCCTTTACAGACAAGCAAATACTGAGGGATTTTTCTCACCACCAGGTCTGCCTTACAAGAGCTCCTGAAGGAAGCACTAAACATGGAAAGGAAAAACTGGTACCAGCCACTGCAAAAACATACCAAAATGTAAAGACCATTGAAACTATGAAGAAACGGCATCAACTAATGGACAAAATAACCAGCTAGCATCGTAATGACAGGATCAAATTCACACATAACAATATTAACCTTAAATGTAAATGGGCTAAATGCCCCAGTTAAAAGACACAGACTGGCAAATTGGATAAAGACTTAAGACCTGTCGGTGTGCTGTATTCAGGAGACCCATCTCACGTGCAAGGACACACATAGGCCCAAAATAAAGGCATGGAGGAAGATTTACCAAGCAAATGGAAAGCAAAAGAAGCAGGGGTTGCAATCCTAGTCTCTGATAAAACAGACTTTAAACCAACAAATATCAAAAAAACAAAGAAGGGCATTACATAATGGTAAAGGGATCAATGCAACAAGAAGATCTAACTATCCTAAATATATATGCACCCAATACAGGAGTACCTAGATTCATAAAGCAAGTTCTTAGAGACCTACGAAGAGACTTAGACTCCCACACAATAATAGTGGGAGACTTTAACACCCCACTGTCAATATTAGACAGATCAACAAGACAGAAAATTAACAGAGATATTCAGGACTTGAACTCAGCTCTGGACCAAGAGGACCTAATAGACATCTACAGAACTCTCCACCCAAAATCAACAGAATATACATTGTTCTCCAGCACCACATAGCATCTATTCTAAAATTGACCACATAATGGGAAGTAAAACACTCCTCAGCAAATGCAAAAGAATGGAAATCATAACCAACAATCTCTCAGACCACAGTGTAATCAAATTAGAACTCAGTATTAGGAAACTTACTCAAAACCACACAACTAGGTGGAAACTGAACAATCTGCTTCTGAATGACTACTGGCTAAATAACAAAATTAAGACAGAAATAAATAAGTTCTTTGAAACCAATGAGAACAAAGACACAACATACCAGAATCTCTGGGACACAGCTAAATCAGTGTTTAGTGGGAAACTTATAGCACTATATGCCCACAGGAGAAAGCAGGAAAGATCTAAAATTGGCACCATAACATCACAATTAAAAGAACTAGAGAAGCACGAGCAAACAAATTCAAAAGCTAGTAGAAGACAAGAAATAACTAAGATCAGACCAAAACTGGCAAGACAATCCTAAGCAAAAAGAACAAAGCTGGAGGCATCATACCACCTGACTTCAAACTATACTACAAGGCTATAGTAACCAAAACAGCATGATACTAGTACTAAAACAGATATATAGGCCAATGGAACAGAACAGAGGCCTCAGAAATAATACCACACATCTACAACCATCTGATCTTTGACAAACCTGACAAAAACAAGCAATGGGGAAAGGATTTCCTATTTAATAAATGGTGTTGGGAAAACTGGCTAGCCACATGCAGAAAACTGAAACTGGACCCCTTCCCTACACCTTATACAAAAATTAACTCAAGATTAATTAAATATTTAAATGTAAGACCTAAAACCATAAAAACCCAAGAAGAAAACCTAGGCAATACCATTCAGGACATAGGCATGGGCAAAGACTTCATGACTAAAACACCAAAAGCAATTGCAACGAATGCCAAAATTGACAAATGGGATCTAATTAAACTAAAGAACTTCTGCACAGCAAAAGAAGCTATCATCAGAGTGAACAGGCAACCTACAGAATGGGAGAACATTTTTGCAATCTATCCATCTGACAAAGGGCTAATATCCAGAATCTACAAGGAACTTAAACAAATTTACAAGCAAAAACAAACAACCCCATCAAAAAGTGACAAAGGATACAAACAGACACTTTGCAAAAGAAGACATTTATGTGGCCAGCAAACATACGAAAAAAAGCTCATCACCACTGGACATTAGAGAAATGCAAATCAAAACCACAATGAGATACCATCTCATGCCAGTTAGAATGGTGATCACTAAAAAGTCAGGAAACAACAGATGCTGGAGAGGATGTGGAGAAATAGGAATGCTTTTGGACTGTTGGTGGGAGTGTAAATTAGTTCAACCATTGTGGAAGACAGTATGGCAATTCCTCAAGGATCTGGAACTAGAAATATCATTTGACCCAGCAATCCCATTACTGGGTATATACCCAAAGGATTATAAATCATTCTACTATAAAGACACATGCACACGTACATTTATTGCAGCACCATTCACAATAGCAGACGTGGAACCAACCCAAATGCCCATCAATGATAGACTGGATAAAGAAAATATGGCACATATACACCATGGAATACTATGCAGCCATTAAAAAGGAAAAGTTCATGTCCTTTCCAGGGATATGGATGAAGCTGAAAACCATCATTCTCAGCAAACTAACACAGAAAAAGAAAACCAAACACCACATGTTCTCACTCATAAGCAGGAGTTGAACAGTGAGAACATATGGGCACAGGAATATCACACACCGGGACCTGTTGAGGGGTTGGGGGCGATGGGAGGGATAGCATTAGGAGAAATACCTAATGTAGATGACGGGTTGATGTGTGCAGCAAAACACCATGGCACGTGTATACCTATGTAACAAACCTGCAGGTTCTGCACATGTATCCCAGAACTTAAAGTATATATATATATATGTGTGTGTGTGTGTGTGTGTGTGTGTGTGTGTAACCCTCCAAAAGACTCTTAGATTTGATAAATGACTTCAGTAAGGTTTTAGGATACAAAATCAATGTACAAAAATCACCAGCATTTCTATACATCAATAACAATCAAGCTGAGAAGCAAATCAAGAACTCAATCCATTTACAATGGCTACAAAAATACCTAGGAATACATTTAACCAAGGTGAAAGATCTCTATAATGAAAACTATAAAACAGTGATGAAAGAAATTGTAGATGACAGAAAGAAATTCAAAAGTATCCCAGGCTCATGGACTGGAAGAATCAATATAATTAAAATGACCGTACTGCCCAAAGCAATCTGTAATGCAATTCCTATAAATTACCGATATCATTTTTCACAGAATTAGAAAAGAAATCCTAAAACTCATATGGCACCCCATAAAAGCCTGAATAGCTAAAGCAATTCTAAGCAAAAGGCAAAAAGCTGGAGGCATCATATTACCTGACTTCAAGGATATAGTAACTGAAACAGCACGGTACTGATATAAAAATAGACACACGGATCAATGGAACAGAACAGAGAACTCAGAAATAAAGCCACATACCTAGAAGCAACTGATTTTTTACAAAGTCAACAAAAATATACACTGGGGAAATGGCATCCTATTCAATAAACGGTGCTGGGAAAATTAGATAGCCACATGCAGAAGAATGGAGGAAGACCCATATCTCTCACCACATACAAAAGTTAACTCAAGATGTGTTAAAGACTTAAAAGTAAGACCTGAAACTGCAAAAATCCTAGAAGAAAACCCACAAAAAACTCTTCTGGATATTGGCCTAGGCAAACCACTTATGACTAAGACCTCAAAAGCAAATGCAACAAAACAAAAAATAGACAAATGAGACTTAATTAAACTGAAAAGATTCTGCACAGCAAAAGAAAAAATCGACGGAGTAAACAGACAACCTACAGAATGGGAGAAAATATTTTCAAACAATGCATCCAACAAAGGACTAATTTTCAGAATCTACAAGGAACTCAAACAGTTCAACAAGAAAAAAACAACCCCATCAAAAGTGGGCAAAGACATGAACAGACATTTTTTAAAAGAAGATATACGAGTGGCCAAAATCATACAGAAAATGCTCAACATCACTAGTAAGATGAGAAATGCAAATTAAAACCACTATGAGATACCGTATTACACCAGTCAGAATGGTTATTATTAAAAAGACAAAAAAGAACAGATGTTGACGTGGGTGTGGAGAAAAGGGAATGCTTATACACTGTTGGTGGGAATGTAAATTAGTACAACCTTTGTGGAAAACAGTATGAAGATTCCTCAAGGAGCTAAAAATAGAACTACCATTCTATCCAGCAGTCTCACTACTGGGTATCTACCCAAGGAAAAGAAATAATTTTATAAAAAACACAACTGCACTTGTACGTTTATCACTACACTATTCAGAATAACAAAGTCATGGAATCAACCTAAGTGTCCGTCAGTAATGACTGGATATATACCATGCAATACTGTGTAGCTGTAAAATGAATGAAATGGTGTCTTGCAGCAACATGGATGAAACTGGAGGTCACTGTCCTAAACGAAATAACTCAGAAACAGAAAGTCAAATACCACACGTTCTCACTTATAAATGGGAGCTAAACAATGCATTCACATGGACATACAGAGTGGAATAATAGACATTGGTCCCTCCAAAATGTGGGAGGGTGGGAGGAAGGTGAGGGGTGAAAAATTATCTACTGGGCACAATGTGCACTATTTGGGTTATGGGTACACTAAAAGCCTAGACTTTACCACTACACAATATATTCATGTAACAAAAGTGCACTTCTACCCTCTAAATCTATAAAATAAAAATTAAAATGAAAGAAATGAATTAAGGATCAGAAACTTGCTTTGCATCGCATGGTTGGTGAGTGATGATGACACCAGGAATCAGATCCAGGACTTCCTAGCTCCATAGCCCATGCTTTTTACACTTACATTGCAAAGCCCACTTCAACCAAATTTCTCTGATTCCTCACATCCTCTTCTCACACAATTTATACCCCCAAATAAGCCAACCTTTCCCGGATGAACTCTTAGCCATGGCTTCCTCAGGCTAAAGTTTTGAAGCATGGGAGGTTAGCAGAGCCAAAAGATAGTTGGGTTTTGCTTTAAGTGTTTTCTCAAGTTGTTAAAACTGGCTCTCAAATTGGTATCTTTAATTAGTAACTGAATTTACTAATATTGTATAAGGTTTGTGAATTCAGAGTGAGTAGAACATTGCCTTTTCTTTGCTTATTTGCCTTATTATAGAATTTCCAAAGTTTATCTTGGTCATAACTCCTGACTTGGGGCCTTCAAGTGATATTAGGCCCCTGAGAGTAATTCTCCTTTGAATCCAGAGCCTTCTGATCTTATGAAAAAGGAGATGTTTGTCTTTCCCTAGACTTTTTTTTTTTTTTTGAGATGGAGTCTCACTCTGTCGCCCAGGTTGGAGAGCAGTGGCTCCAGCTTGGCTCACTGCAGCCTCTGCCTCTTGGGTTCAAGTGATTCTTGTGCCTCAGCCTCCCGAGTAGCTGAGATTTCTCTAGACTTCTTTTGTCTTTCTTGTGGTAGAAGCAGGAAAAAAAAAAAAGAATTAAAATTGTTACAGCATATGAAAAAAAATCTCAGGACTAGGTTCCCTAGAATTTGGAAACGTTTGTTTATGATTTTTTTCTTCTTTTTTTGGGAAACATTTCTGGTTTTTCTCATCAGGAAGTTTGTTTATATATACAATAGTTAGTTGCATGGGTAGTAGGTTGTGTTTAGCAATGTCCCTGAGTGTGGCTCACCAAGGGGTTGGCATTTGGTTTAGCTTTTGCAGGTGAGGTGTTCTTAGGAACTTTGATATTGATTGAAGATTTGGAGGTGATCAGAGGTGAGTTCATTGCAGCAAAGAATATTGTCGCATAGGTTAGTTTACTCTCTTTTTTCTTCTTATATGTGTGTGTTTCTTTATTTTTAGCCTGTTCTTGCTATGTGATTATTTATTATGATTCCTGCTGCCTAGCATCAATTCTTCTCGATTTTCCAATCCTCATTCTCCAGCCTTTTATTATTTCTGTTAACCCCAATAACTTCCCTTATTGCTTAAAAAAAGCTCTTTCATATCAACAGCCCTGATACAATTATTGCTGGTATATATAGCAAAACTATTGACTTCAATACTTTATTTTATTTTATTTTATTTTTTTGAGACAGGGTCTCACTCTGTCACCCAGACTGGAGTGCAGTGGTGCAACCATGGCTCACTGCAGCCTAGACCTTCTGGACTCAAGCAATCTTCCTGCCTTGGCCTCCCAAAGTGCCAGGATTACAGCTGTGAGCTACCATGACAGGCTTTATATGTTATTTTTATATCAGGCCATCTCACTAAACACTCCGTTTCAATGCTTGTCCTGAATTTTGAATGTTAATTCTAATAGTTTTCTCCATTGATTACCCTGCCTCAGAATTTCTGGCTATTCAGATTATCTGCAAACAATCTATAAGTAAGAGAAAATTTTGTCTCTTGTTTTCTTAAATTTTTGCCTCTTGCTTCTTGCTCTTGTATTGAGTAAGACATCCAGAAAAATACTGAAATAGAGGAGTGACAGAATGAGATTTGCTGTAGTTTTTAGTTTTGGGTACATATAAGGCTTACTTATATTTCTAGATTACTAAGCATTTTTAAAAGAAGTCAGTGTTGAATTTTATGGAATGTCTTTTCAGCAACAATTAAGTTGATCATGGTTTTTCTCTTTTCCTAGGTTAAACCGTCCTAACGTTTCAGTGTTGATAGTAGTGGTAATCATAGCATTGATACTTGATGTTTATCAAGTGTTATTATGCCATTCAGTATTCTTAGTTCTTTATGCTCAACTTAGCATCATAACTCTTTTACAAGATCTTTGGATGTTGCTCTTCTGGCCAGAAACCTCTGTGGCCCATGGCACCTTTGCCCAATTTTTGCTTGGGCCGCTGGGCTCATTCTGCCCACTTGATCTGGCAGGCTGCACTTGGCTCATGTTACCCAGCTGGATCCTATGCCTGCCAAGGGCGAGCCAGGCATGGAGTGGTGAGGAGTATGTGAGTGAGTGTGAGGTCCAGCCACTGCACACAGTCAGACATGCCAGCTGCTGCTGTGGGGCAGGCAGCTCCAAGTGCCAGCATGGGTGCCAGCTCTCTGCAAGGCTGCGGCAGGTCCAGGTGCATGGCGAGCAGCTTCCTCAGCTGGCACTGGGGAATGCAGTAGTGCCCGAAAGCTTGGAGATGCCAGGCACCACAGGACCACAAAGAGGGAGTCACAGCTTTGGCTCAGGGAGCACCCAGGTCTGGGATCCCCAAGGGGTTGCAGCTCTTCTCTCCTTCTCTTTGCCCGCAATGTGGCAAGCAAGGGGCATGTTTCTGCCCTGTTTGTGTTACAGCTGTTAGTTCTACCATTTGGTCAGTCCTGAGTTCTTGTCCTGCAACCAGGAAGAATGAGGTAGGCAGAGAAGTGGAGGGTGAGTAAGATGAAGAAAATGTTTATTGAACAATGGAAGAGCTCACAGGACACCTGCAGGGGGTAGCTCCTTTCTGCAGCTGGGGTGTCCCAACGAGTGTTCAGCTCCTAGCAGAGGAGACCCTGGAGTGGGAAGCTCCTCTCTGCAGGTAGGTCATCCTGTCATCTCTGCAGCTCTCAGCAGACAGAAGTCCCTGGAGTGGGTTTCTTCTTTCTGCAGACAGGCCTTCTGGTAGTCTCCTGGGGTAGCTCCTTTCTGCAGCTGGTCTGCCCATCCTCTGCTCAGCTCTGGCTGAGCCCAGGGCTTTTATGGGCCTCAGAGGGGAGGAAGTGCCTGCCAGTTGGCCCATGGGTGGCCATGAGTGGCCAGGAAAAGGCACCACAAGTTTCCACTCCAGTCTGTGGGACTGGCAGCCCAGCCCTCAGCCTTCAGGCCCTTACTGGCCTGAATGTGGGGCCTCACCAGGGGCCCACCCCTTCCACCATCTTCTGTCTGCCTCCTGCCACCATGGCTTCTGGGCTCATAGCAAATTTGCTTTGAGATCAGAGCCAGTGCTGACAGCAGGGAGAAGCCAGGCAGCAGGAGCAGCCACTTCTGAGCCTGCAAGGGCAGGGGTGCCTTCCTGGGCACCCAAGAGTACAGGGATGCCTGAGTCTGCAGCTGCAGTTTGTGTGGCTGCAGCTGTGCAGAAGTGGGGAGGGGGGCAGGGCTCCCGCCTGCTCCATGAAGGGGGAGACCTCTGTGAAGTATAGTCATGGTTTGGGTGGCTGCAGCTTTACCTGAGAGTTCAGGGAGGCTGAGATCTGCAGCCATAACTTGGGGGGCTGCAGCCACAACTTGAGCAGCTGCAGCCCAGCCCAGAAAGACAGGGCTTCTGCCTCCTCCATGGAGTAGGAAGCCCAGGTCAGCAGTGTGCTTTGGGTGGCTTTGAGTGGCTACAGCTGTGCCCAGTAGGGCAGAGATCCTGCCTGCTCCATGGAGCAGGAGGCCATGTCTGCAGCCCTTGTTTGGGGGGCTGCAACAGCACCTGGGGAGCTCCTGCCCAACTCGGAAAGGGGTGAGGTTCTCATTTGTCCCCTGCTCCCTCAGGCTCCATGGCGCATGCAGCCCCAGTGGCACCCCCCTGCTGCAGTCCAAGTGATGGCAAAGGCAGGCCGTCTGGAGCACTGCTACTACTGTATTATTACCATGTTGATTTATGAATGAAGAAAATGAGGTACTGAAAAATGTAAAAACTTGTCTCTAAGTTACTTAGCCACTTTTTGGCCATGACATTATTATTCATTTAGAACCCTGCTGATTTTAATTTTCCTGATTTAATTTTCTTCAGAAATTTTACAACTATATTCATAAGTGAAATTAGTCTATGATTTTCTGTTTTTGTGTGCTGTCATCCAGTTTTAATATAAAGATTATGTTTTTCTCGGCCGGGCACAGTGGCTCACGCCTGTAATCCCAGCACTTTGGGAGGCCAAGGTGGGCAGATGACGAGGTCAGGAGATCAAGACCATCCTGGCTAACACGGTGAAACCCTGTCTCTACTAAAAATACAAAAAAAATTAGCCAGGTGTGGTGGCGGGTGCCTGTAGTCCCAGCTACTCGGGAGGCTGAGGCAGGAGAATGGCGTGAGCCCTGGAGGCAGAGGTGGCAGTTAGCCGAGATCTCACCACTGCACTCTAGCCTGGGTGACAGAGCAAGACTCCATCTCAAAAAAAAAAAAAAAAAAAAAAAAAAAAAGATTATGTTTTTCTCAAAGCATTAGTTTGGAAATATTCTTCCTTTTTCTGTGCTCTGCTGTTTCCCATTTCATTTTCTAAATTAGTTTGCATTATATTTAATAATAGCAACCATTTACTGAGCACTTACTTGGGTTAGGCACTATGTAAAACCCTTAACATACATTAGGCTATTTGTTCATCACAATTGAAAAACATACTTTTTTATTTATAAGATGTATTAGTTCTTTCTCATGCTGCTATAGGGAACTGCCCAAGACTAGGTAATTTGTAAAGAAAAGAGGTTTAATTGACTCACAGTTCCACATGGCTAGGAAGGCCTCAGGAAACTTACAATCATGGTGGAAGGCACCTCTTCACAGGGTGGCAGGAGAGAGAATGAGCACAAGCAAGGGAAATGCCGGGTGCTTAAAAAACCATCAGATCTCGTGAGACTCACTCATTATTATGAGAAAAGCATAGGGGAAACTGCCCCTATGATCCAATTACCTCCACCTGGTCCTGCCCTTGACAAGTAGGGATTATTACAATTCAAGGTGAGATTTGGGTGGGGACACAGAGCCAAACCATATTATAAGATTTATTTTAAGTTTATTTGTCCAAGGTTACACAGCTAATATGGGTAGATAAGGGTATGAATCTAGGCTATCTCACTCTAGAGCTGGGTATATTCTTAACTTGAGTGTCAGGAGTGTGGGGGAGACTATAGCTACAGGTCCAACTTGCTCCTGGACAGAGGATGTATGCAGAGGAGATGCCTCACAAATGCCCAGAGTGTGGTTGGAGATGCAGTCATAGCTCCATCTGATGCAGTGCATCAGATAACCCACACAGAACAGAAACTGTATTATGGCTTCCAGTGTGGGGAAAGCTTCAGCCCCAGTTAATTTCTTTTTATGCATAAAAGAGCCCACACAGGGGAAAGGCCTTCAAGCATTTAGTATGTGGGAAAAACTTCAGTTAGAGCTCAAGTCTCATTGCTCATTAGAGAACCCATACTGGGGAGAGACCTTACAAATGTCCCACTTGTGGGAAAGGTTTCGGCAACAGTTTTAATTGTATCACTCATCAGAAAAGTCATTCTTGAAAACAAGTGTTAAATGACCAATATGGAAAAAGGCCTTGCAACCACTAGTGCCTTAATTGACTGGTTATGTGGTAGGAAGGGGGGGAATCCTGACTGATTTAGAGTCAGACAATGTGTATCTCTCTCTCTCTCAAACCTATGTAAAAAGTCTGTTTCTGAATTTAAAAAAAAAAATTTTTTTTTTGAGACAGAGTCTCACTCTGACACTAGGCTGGAGTGCAGTGGCGTGATCTCGGCTCACTACAACCTCCGCCTCCCTGGTTCAAGTGATTCTCCTGCCTCAGCCTCACAAGTAGCTGGGACTACAAGCATGCACTACCACACCCAGCTAATTTTTGTATTTTTAGCAGAGACGGGGTTTCACCATGTTGGCCAGGATGGTCTCGATCTCTTGACCCCGTGATCTGCCTGCCTCGGCCTCCCAAAGTGCTGGGATTACAGGCATAAGCCACTGCACCAGACGTCTGAATTATAATATTCACCTCTCTTGCTGCTGTGTCTGTCCCACAGACCCTGGCCGATGGATGAAATGAGTACTCAGACACAGGTATGCAGCGTAAGAGCAGCTAAGTGGCTGCCTGGCTCTAGTGGCCAGAGAACAGCCCTGAGAAGCTGGAGCTGCTTGCTTTTATTCAGTGCAGGCACAGTGTGGAAAACCTGGAGCCCACACAACCTGTAGGTAATTAACATTTGTAGTTCCCCTTCCAGGGTATGTCATGCACATGGATAATCAAAAATCAGTTCCTTGTCAACATTAGTAAACAAACATGTTTAAGATAAATTCCCCCACACTCTCTAATGGTGTGAAGTAGTATCACATGGTGTTTTTGATTTGCATTTTACTGGAGGCTAATGGTGTTGAGCATCTTTTCGTGTGCTTGCTGGACATCTGCATATCTTCTTTGGAACAATGTCTATTCAGATCTTTGCCTACTTTTTCATTTGTTTATTTGTCTCTTTATTGAGTTGTAAGTGTTCTTTGTATATTGTAGATATGTTTCTTATCAGATATATAATTTGCAAGTATTTTCTCCCATTCTATGGGTTTTTTGCTTTCTTGATGGTGTCCTTTGCAGCATAAAAGTTTTAATTTTGATGAAATCCAATTTGTCTATTTTGTTTGTTTGTTTTTGCTTGTACTTTTGGGTCAGATTTAACAAATTATTGCCTAATCTGAGGCCATGAAAATTTACCCTTTATTTTCTTCTAAGAGCTTTATTTTATGTCATTTATATGTGTGTGTGTGTGTGTGTGTGTGTGTGTGTGTGTGTATACATATATATATATATATATTTTTTTTTTTGAGACAGTTTCCCACTGCCACCCAGGCTGGAATGCAGTGGCATGAACACAGCTCATTGCAGCCTTGACTTCCTGGGCTCAAGCAATCCGCCCTCCTCAGGCCCCCAGCTAGCTGGGACTACAGGTGCATGCCACCACATCCAGCTACCTAAGAGCTTTCTATTTTTAGCTTTTACATTGAGATCTTTGATCCATTTTGAGGTAATTCTCATATATTATGTGAGGTGGGAGTCTGTATTAGTCAGTTCTCACATGGCTATGAAGAACTACCTGAGACTGGGTAATTTATAAAGAAAAGAGGTTTAATTGGCTCATGGTTCCATGGGCTGTACTGGAAGCATGGGTGGGGGAGGCCTCAAGAAACTTACAATCATGGCGGAAGGTGCAGTGGAAGGAGGAACATATTACATAGCCAGAACAGGAGGAAAAGAGCAAAGGTGGGAGTGCTAAGCACGTTTAAACAACCCGATCTCATGAGAACTCACTATCATGAGAACAGTAAGGGGGAAATCTGCCCCCATGATCCAATCACCTCCCAGTGTGTCCAGAATTGGTGGGTTCTTGGTCTCACTGACTTCAAGAATGAAGCCGTGGACACTCGCGGTGAGTGTTACAGTTCTTAAAGGCGGCGTGTCCAGAGTTTGTTCCTTTTGATGTGTGGATGTGTTTGGAGTTTCTTCCTTCTGGTGGGTTCGTGGTCTCGCTGGCTCAGGAGTGAAGCTGCAGGCCTTCGTGGTGAGTGTTACAGCTCTTAAGGCGGCGCGTCTGGAGTTGTTTTTTCCTCCCGGTGGGTTCGTGGTCTCAATGGCTTCAGGAGTGAAGCTGCAGACCTTCCCAGTGAGTGTTACAGCTCATAAAGGCAGTGTGGACCCAAAGAGTGAGCAGCAGCAAGATTTATATCAAAGAGTGAAAGAACAAAGCTTCCACAGTGTGGAAGGGGACCGGAGCCGGTTGCCACTGCTGGTTGGCACAGCCTGCTTTTATTCTCTTATCTGGCCCCACCCACATCCTGCTGATTGGTGCATTTTACAGAGAGCCAATTGGTCTGTTTTACAGAGAGCTGATTGGTCCGTTTTGACAGGGTGCTGATTGGTGCGTTTACAATCCCTGAGCTAGACACAAAAGTTCTCCATGTCCCCACTAGATTAGCTAGATACAGAGTGTCGACTGGTGTATTTACAAACCCTGAGCTAGACACAGAGTGCTGATTGGTGCATTTACAAACCTTGAGCTAGATACAGAGCGCCAATTGGTGCATTCACAATCCCTTAGCTAGACATAAAGTTTCTCCAAGTCCCCACCAGATTAACTAGATACAGAGTGCAGACTGGTGCATTCACAAACCCTGAGCTAGACACAGGGTGCTGATTGGTGTGTTTACAAACCTTGAGCCCTTGAGCTAGATACAGAGTGCTGATTGATGTATTTACAATCCCTTAGCTAGACATAAAGGTTCTCCAAGTTCCCACTAGACTCAGGAGCCCAGCTGGCTTCACCCAGTGGATCTTGCACCAGGGCCGCAGGTGGAGCTGCCTGCTAGTCCCACGCGGTGCGCCCGCACTCCTCAGCCGTTGGGTGGTAGATGAGACCAGGTGCCATGGAGTGGGGGGCAGTGCTCGTCAGGGAGGCTTAGGCCACACAGGAGCCCACGGGGGAGGGAGGGGGGCAGAGGGGTGGTGAGGGGCGGGGGGCAGGGGGTGGTGGGGGGCGGGGGGGTGGTGGGAGGTGGGGGGGCGGGGAGGTGGTGGGTGGTGGGGAATGGGGGGGTGTGGGGGTGGTGGTGAGCGGGGGCGTGGATGGGGGGTGGGAGACTCAGGCATGGCAGGCTGCAGGTCCCGAGCCCTGCCCTGTGGGGAGGCAGCTAAGGCCTGGTGAGAAATCCATCACAGCGCTGTGGGCCAGCACTGCTGGGGGACCCGGCGCACCATCGGCAGCTGCTGGCCCAGGTGCTAAGCCCCTCACTGCCTGGGCCAGCAGGGCCGGCCGGCCACTCTGAGTGCGAGGCCGCCAAGCCCACGCTCACCCGGAACTCCAGCTGGCCCGCAAGTGCTGCGCGCAGCCCCAGTTCCTGCCCGTGTCTCTCCCTCCACACCTCCCTGCAAGCCGAGGGTGCCGGCTCTGGCCTTGGCCAGCCCAGAGAAGGGCTCCCACGGTGCAGCGGTGGGCTGAAGGGCTCCTCAAGCATGGCCAGAATGGGCACTGAGGCCGAGGAGGCACCGAGAGTGAGCTTTGGGGCTGCAAGGGCTGCCAGCACGCAGTCACCTCCCACCAGCAGGCCCCTCCTCCAGTACTGGGAATTACAATTTGACATGAGAGTTCAGCAGGGACACAAATCCAAAGCATATCATTCTGCCTGCAGCCTCTACTAAATCACATGTCCTTCTCGCACCGCAAAATCCAATCATCCCTTCTCAACAGTCCCCCACATTTTAACTCATTTCAGCATTAACTCAAAAGTCCACAGTCCAAAGTCTCATCTGAGACAAGGTAAATCCCTTCCACTGATGAGCCTGTAAAGTAAAAAACAAGTTAGTTGCTTCCAAGATACAACAGGGGTACAGGTATTGCGTAAATAAACCTGTTTAAGAAGGGAGAAATCAGACAAAACAAAGGGTCTACAGGCCCCATGTGAGTCCAAAACCCAGAAGGGCACTCATCACATCTTAAACCTACCAAATAATCTCCTCTGACTTGATGTCACACATCCAGGCCACAATGATACAAAGGGTGTGCTCCCAAGGCCTTGGGAAGCTCTGCACCTGTGGCTCTGCAGGATACAGCCCCCCTCAGCTGTTTTTACAGGCTGGCATTGAGTGCCTGCAGCTTTTCCAGGTGCACAGTGCAAGGTGTCACTGGATCTACCATTCTGGGATCTGGAGGATGGTGGCCCTTTTCTCATGAGGCAGTGCCCTAGTGGGGACTGTGTGGGGGCTCCAATCCCACATTTCTTCTCTGCACTGCCCTAGTAGAGGCTCTCCATGAGCACACCACCCCTGCAGCAGACTTCTGCCTGGACCTCCAGGCATTTCTATACATCCTCTGAAATCTAGGTGAAAGCTCCCAAGCCTCAACTCTTGCCCTCTGTGCACCCACAAATTTCTTACCATGTGGTAGCTGTCAAGGCTTGTGCCTTGCACCTTCTGGAGCAGTGGCCTGAGACATATCTGGGGCCCTTTTAGCTATGGCTGGAGCTGGAGCAGATGAGACATAGGGAGCAGCATCCTGAGGTTGCACAAGGTAGTGGGGCTCTGGGTCCAGCCCATAAAACCATTCTTCCCTCCCAGGCCTCTGGGCCTGTGATGGGAGGAGCTGCTGCAAAGGTCTCTGAAATGTCTTTATGGCATTTTCCCCATTGTCTTGGCTATTAACATTTGACTCCTCTTTACTTATGCAAATTTCTGCAGCCTGGCTTTAATTCCTCCCTAGAAAATGGGTGATATGGTTTGGCTGTGTCCTCACCCAAATCTCATCGTGAATTGTAGCTTCCATAATTCCCTCATGTTGTGGGAGGGACCCAGTGGGAGATAATTGAATCATGGTGGCAGTTTCACCCATAGTGTTCTCGTGGTAGTGAACAGGTCTCATGAGATCTGATGGTTTTATAAGGGGAAACCCCTTTCACTTGGCTCTCATTCTCTTCTCTTGTCTGCTGCCATGTGAGATGTGCCTTTTGCCATCCGCCATCATTGTGAGACCTCCCCAGCCATGTGGAACTGAGTCAATTAAACCTCTTTCTTTTGTAAATTGTCCAGTCTTGGGTATGTCTTTATCAGCAGCATGAAAAAGAACTAATACAATGGATTTTTCTTTTCTACCACATGGTCAGGCTGCAAATTTTCTAAACTTTTATGCTCTGCTTCTTTTTCAAATATAAGTTCCAGTTTTAGATCATCTCTTTGCTCACAAATATGGGCATAGGTTGCTAGAAGCAGCCAGGCCACATCTTGAACACTTTGCTGCTTAGACATTTCTTCTGCCAGATACCCTAAATCATCACTCTCAAGTTCAAAGTTACACAGATCCCTAGAGCAGGGGCACAATGCTGCCAGTCTCTGCTAAAACATAACAAGAATGACCTTTACTCCAGTTCCTAATAAGCTCCTCATCTCTAGTTGAGACCACCTCAGTCTGGACTTCATTGTCCATATCGCTATCAGCATTTTGGTCACAACAATTTAACAAGTCTCTCTGAAGTTCCAAACTTTTCCTCATCTTCCAGACTTCTTCTAAGTCCTCCAAAGTGCTCCAACTTCTGCCCGTTTTCCAGTTCCAAAGCCACTTCCACATTTTCAGGTATCTTTATAGCAATGTCCCACTCCTGGCACCAATTTCTGTATTAGTCAGTTATTGAATTGCTATGAGGAACTGCCCAAGACTGGGTAATTTATGAAGAAAAGAGGTTTAATTGGTTCATGGTTCCGCAGGCTATACAGGAAGCATGGGTGGGGAGGCCTCAGGAAACTTACAATCATAGCAGGGAAGGCAAAGAGGAAGGAGGGATGTTTTACAAGGCTGGAGCAGGAGGAAGAGAGCAAAGAGGGAGGTGTTACACATTTTTAAACAACCAGATCTTGTGAGAACTCACTATCACAAGAACAGCAAGGGGGAAATCCACCCCCATAATCTAATCACCTCCTACCAGGCCCCTCTTCCAATACTGGGAATTACAAATGGACTTAAGATTTGGGTGGAGACATAAATCCAAACCATATCAGGGTCCAACTTCACTCTTTTACATGTCACTATCCAGTATGTTAGTACCATTTATTTAAAGACTATGCTTTTTGCATTGAATTGTCTTGGCGCCCTTGTCTAAAATCAACTGTTCGTTAATGCATGTATTTCTGGACTATCAGTTTTAGTCCACTGATTTACATGTCTATCTGTATGCCAGTAGCTGTCTTTTTTTTTTTTTTTTTTTTGAGTTGGAGTCTCACTCTGTCACCCACGCTGGAGTGCAGTGGCGTGATCTCAGCTCACTGCAAGCTCTGCCTCCTGGGTTCACACCATTCTCCTGCCTCAGCCTTCCGAGTAGCTAGGAATATAGGTGTCCACCACCAAGCCCGGCTAATTTTTTGTATTTTTAGTAGAGACGGGGTTTCACCATGTTAGCCAGGATGGTCTCAATCTCCTGACCTCATGATCCTCCCGCCTCGGCCTCCCAAAGTGCTGGGATTACAGGCATGAGCCACCGTGCCCGGCCACAGCTCACTGTGTTTATTACATTAAATTTGCATAAATTCTGATGTCAGGAAGTATGAATCTTCCGATCTTTTCCAAGATTGCTTTGCCTCTTCCAAGTCCTTTGAACTTCCATATGAATTTTAGAATCAGTTTGTCAAATTTTGCAAAAATGCCAGCTGGGATTATGAAAGGGATTGTGTTGAAGGTATAGATAAATTTGGAGAGTATTGTCATTTTAATAATATTGTCCTCTGGCTCATAAACATGAGATGTCTTTCCATTTATTTCAATCTTTAATTTCCTACATAATGTATTGCACTTTTCACAGAATAAGTTTTGTATTTTTGTTAAATTTATTCCTAAGGATTTTATTCTTTTTGATGGCATTATAAATAGATTTTCTTAGTTTCATTTTTAGATTCCTTATTGCCAGAATTGCTTTCTTGTATATTAATCTTGCATCCTGCAGCCTTGCTGAATTTATTAGTTCTAACAGTTTTTTAGCCAATTCCTTAAAATTTTCTATATACTAGATTATGTCATCTGCAAATATAGATAATTTTACTTCTTCCTTTCCATTCTGAATGTCTAATAAAATTTAATCTCTTGCCTAATTGTCCTGAATAGATAATCTGTGTAGTATTTTATTATGTGACTATACTATAATTTGTGTATCCATTTTACTATTGTGTATTCAACTTAGTTTTGGATTATTTTGGCTATTACAAATAATACTGCTATAAGTATTTTTACATATCTTCTGGTGTGCATATGCATTAATTAATTGCTATTGGGTATATATTTAGGACGGGAATTACTGAATCATAAGGTATGCATATGTTCAGCTTTACTATTTACTGATGAACAATTTTCTAAAGTGATTTTATCAAGTTTTACTCTCACCAGACGGACATGAGAGTTTGTTACTCCGTGTTCTTACCAACTTTTGGTATTGTCAGTTTCACACAATATGAACCATTCTGGTGGGTGTGTAATGGTATCTCATTGTGGTTTTATTTTTATTCTCCCAATGATTAATGATACTGAACAACTCTTTACATGTTTATTGGTTATTTGAATTCCTCTATTGTAATACACTGCCTCAAATATTTTATCCATTTTAAAAGAAATTTGTCTTTTTCTTATTCATTTGAAGGAATCTTTTAGATATTCTAGATAGGACTCTTGCTAGATACTGTACATGTATTATGAATTTCTTCTCTTCCTCCCTCCCTCCCTCCTTTCTTTCTTTCTGTCTGTCTTTCTGTCTTTCTTTCTTTCTTTCTTTCGAGATGGGAGTCTTGCTATGTTGCCTAGGCTGGCGTCAAGTGATCCTCCCACCTCAGCCTCCTCAGTGGTTGTGACTACAGGCACACACCACTGTGCCTAGCTCACTCTTTTAATGGCACCTTTGGAATTTCTTAATTTTCTTATCTTTTCCTTTTTCTTTCTTTCTTTTTTTTTTTTTTTTTTTTTTGAGATGGAGTCTCGCTCTGTCGCCCAGGCTGGAGTGCAGTGGCACGATCTGGGCTCTCTGCAAGCTCCACCTCCCGGGTTCACGCCATTCTCTTGCCTCAGCCTCCTGAGTAGCTGGGACTACAGGTGCCCACCACCACACCCAGCTAACTTTTTGTATTTTTAGTAGAGACAGGGTTTCACCATGTTAGCCAGGATGGTCTCGATCTCCTGACCTTGTGATCTACCTGCCTTGGCCTCCCATAGTGCTGGGATTACAGGCATGAGCCACTGTGCCTGGCCAATTTCTTAATTTTCAAACAATCAAAAATCAAATATAAGAATATTTTTCCTTTCCTTATGGTGAATGCCTTTTGTGTGTTTTTAAATAAATCTTGCCTATCTTGAGGTCATATAGATATTTTTATCTTGCAAAACTAAAACTCTATATTCATTAAAAAAAAAAAGCCATTTCCCCCCCCCCAGCTTCTGGCAACCACCATTCTACACCTGTCTTTATGAATTTGACTACTCTTGGTACCTCATATACGTGAAATTCATACAGTATTTGTCCTTTTGTGACTGGCTTATTTACTTAGAATACTGTCCTTAGGGTTCATCCATGTTGAAGTATGTGTCAGAATTTCCTTCCTTTAAGACTGAATAATATCCCATTGTATGTATATACATTTTGTTTATTCATCTGTTGAAGGATACTCGAGTTGCTTCCACCTTTTGGCTATTGTAAATAATACTACTGTGAACATGGGTGTACAAATATGTTTGAGACCCTGCTCTCAATTTTTTTAGGTATATGCCTAGAAGTGGAATTGCTATGGTATATCCATAATTCTGTTTTAAATCTTTTGGGGAGCTGCCATATCATTTTCCATAGTAGCTGCACCATTTTTACAATCCTACCAACAGTGCACAAGGATTCCAATTACTCTATATCCTTGCCAATACTTGTTATTTTCTGTTTATTTAAAAAATATAATAGCCACTCTAATGGATGTAAGATGGTATCTTATTGTGGTTTTGATTTACATTTACATTTACCTAGTGATTAGGGATGTTGAGCATCTCTTCATGTGTTTATTAGCCATTTGTATATCTTCTTTAGAAAAATGTCTAGTCATATCCTTTGCCCATTTTTTTTTTTTTTTTGAGATGGAGTTTTGCTTTTTTTTCGAGATGGAGTGCAGTGGCATAATCTCGGCTCACTGCAACCTCCACCTCCTGGGTTCAAGCCATTCTCCTGTCTCAGCCTCCCAAGTAGTTGAGATTACAGGCCCCTGTCACCATCCCCAGCTAACTTTTTTATTTTTGGTAGAGACAAGGTTTCACCATGTTGGCCAGGCTGGTCTTGGACTCTTGACCTCAGGTGATCTGCCTGCCTTGGCCTCCCAAAGTGCTGGGATTACAGGTGTGAGCCACCACGTCCAGCCCTCCTTTGCTCATTTTTAAATTGGAGTTTTTGCTGTTGTTGTAGAAATTCTTTATACATTCTGGATATTAACCCCTTTTCAGATATATGATTTGCGAATATATTCACTCATTCAATTGGTTACCCTTTCACTCTGTTTCTTGTGTCTTTTGAGGCACAGGAATTTTAAATTTTGATGTAGTCCAAGTGATCTATATTTTATTTTGTTGCCTGTGCTTTTGGTGTAATATTCAAGAAATCACTGCCAAATCCAATGTCATGAAGCTTCCCCTTATGTTTTCTTCTACACATTTTATAGTTTTAGGTCCTATGTTTAGGTCTGTGATCCATTTTGGGTTACTTTTTGTATGTGGTTTAAGGTCCTACTTCATTCTTTTGCATGTAGATATCCAGTTTTCACACCACCATTTGCAGAAAAGACTGTTCTTTTCCTATTTAGTGGTACTGACACCCTTGTCAAACATCATTTGACCACATAGAGGTTTATTTTTGGGCTCTCCGGTTTATTTTTGGGCTCTCCAGTCTATTCCATTGGTCTTTATGTTTATCTTTATGCCAGTACCACACTGTTTTTATTACTGTGGCTTTATAGTAAGTTTTGAAATCAAGAGACCTCTGACTTTGTTTTTCTTTTTTTTTTTTTAATTATACTTTAAGTTTTAGGGTACATGTGCACATTGTGCAGGTTAGTTACATATGTATACATGTGCCATGCTGGTGTGCTGCACCCACTAACTCGTCATCTAGCATTAGGTATATCTCCCAATACTATCCCTCCCCCTCCCCCACCCCACAACAGTCCTCAGAGTGTGATATTCCCCTTCCTGTGTCCATGTGATCTCATTGTTCAATTCCCACCTATGAGTGAGAATATGCGGTGTTTGGTTTTTTGTTCTTGCGATAGTTTACTGAGAATGATGATTTCCAATTTCATCCATGTCCCTACAAAGGACATGAACTCATCATTTTTTATGGCTGCATAGTATTCCATGGTGTATATGTGCCACATTTTCTTAATCCAGTCTATCATTGTTGGACATTTGGGTTGGTTCCAAGTCTTTGCTATTGTGAATAATGCCACAATAAACATACGTGTGCATGTGTCTTTATAGCAGCATGATTTATAGTCCTTTGGGTATATACCCAGTAAGGGGATGGCTGGGTCAAATGGTATTTCTAGTTCTAGATCCCTGAGGAATCGCCACACTGACTTTCACAATGGTTGAACTAGTTTACATTCCCACCAACAGTGTAAAAGTGTTCCTATTTCTCCACATCCTCTCCAGCACCTGTTATGTCCTGACTTTTTAATGATTGCCATTCTAACTGGTATGAGATGGTATCTCATTGTGGTTTTGATTTGCATTTCTCTGATGGCCAGTGATGATGAGCATTTTTTCATGTGTTTTTTGGATGCATAAATGTCTTCTTTTGAGAAGTGTCTGTTCATGTCCTTCACCCACTTTTTGATGGGGTTGTTTGTTTTTTTCTTGTAAATTTGTTTGAGTTCATTGTAGATTCTGGATATTAGCCCTTTGTCAGATGAGTAGGTTGTGAAATTTTTCTCCCATTTTTTAGGTTGCCTGTTCACTCTGATGGTAGTTTCTTTTGCTGTGCAGAAGCTCTTTAGTTTAATTAGATCCCATTTGTCAATTTTGTCTTTTGTTGCCATTGCTTTTGGTGTTTTAGACATGAAGTCCTTGCCCATGCCTATGTCCTGAATGGTAATGCCTCGGTTTTCTACTGGGGTTTTTATGGTTTTAGGTCTAACGTTTAAGTCTTTAATCCATCTTGAATTGATTTTTTTATAAGGTGTAAGGAAGGGATCCGGTTTCAGCTTTCTACATATGGCTAGCCAGTTTTCCCAGCACCATTTATTAAATAGGGAATCCTTTCCCCATTGCTTGTTTTTTTCAGGTTTGTCAAAGATCAGACAGTTGTAGATATGCGGCATTGTTTCTGAGGGCTCTGTTCTGTCCCATTGATCTATATCTCTGTTTTGGTACCAGTACCATGCTGTTTTGGTTACTGTAGCCTTGTAGTATAGTTTGAAGTCAGGTAGCGTGATGCCTCCAGCTTTGTTCTTTTGGCTTAGGATTGACTTGGTAATGTGGGCTCTTTTTTGGTTCCATATGAACTTTAAAGTAGTTTTTTCCAATTCTGTGAAGAAAGGCATTGGTAGCTTGATGGGGATGGCATTGAATCTGTAAATTACCTTGGGCAGTATGGCCATTTTCACAATATTGATTCTTCCTACCCATGAGCATGGAATGTTCTTCCATTTGTTTGTATCCTCTTTTATTTCCTTGAGCAGTGGTTTGTAGTTCTCCTTGAAGAGGTCCTTCACATCCCTTGTAAGTTGGATTCCTAGGTATTTTATTCTCTTTGAAGCAATTGTGAATGGGATTTCACTCATGATTTGGCTCTCTGTTTGTCTGTTGTTGGTGTATAAGAATGCTTGTGATTTTTGTATATTGATTTTGTATCCTGAGACTTTGCTGAAGTTGCTTATCAGCTTAAGGAGATTTTGGGCTGAGACAATGGGGTTTTCTAGATATACAGTCATGTCATCTGCAAACAGGGACAATTTGACTTCCTCTTTTCCTAATTGAATACCCTTTATTTCCTTCTCCTGCCTAATTGCCCTGGCCAGAACTTCCAACACTATGTTGAATAGGAGTGGTGAGAGAGGGCATCCCTGTCTTGTGCCAGTTTTCAAAGGGAATGCTTCCAGTTTTTGCCCATTCAGTATGATATTGACTGTGGGTTTGTCATAGATAGCTCTTATTATTTTGAAATATGTCCCATCAATACCTAATTTATTAAGCGTTTTTAGCATGAAGGGTTGTTGAATTTTGTCAAAGGCTTTTTCTGCATCTATTGAGATAATCATGTGGTTTTTGTCTTTGGCTCTGTTTATATGCTGGATTACATTTATTGATTTGTGTATATTGAACCAGCCTTGCATCCCAGGGATGAAGCCCACTTGATCATGGTGGATAAGCTTTTTGATGTGCTGCTGGATTCGTTTTGCCAGTATTTTATTGAGGATTTTTGCATCAATGTTCATCAAGGATATTGGTCTAAAATTCTCTTTTTTGATTGTGTCTCTGCCCAGCTTTGGTATCAGAATGATGCTGGCCTCATAAAATGAGTTAGGGAGGATTCCCTCTTTTTCTACTGATTGGAATAGTTTCAGAAGGAATGGTACCAGCTCTCCTTTTACCTCTGGTAGAATTCGGCTGGGAATCCATCTGGTCCTGGACTCTTTTTGGTTGGTAAGCTATTGATTATTGCCACAATTTCAGATCCTGTTATTGGTCTATTCAGAGATTCAACTTCTTCCTGGTTTAGTCTTGGGAGAGTGTATGTGTTGAGGAATTTATCCATTTCTTCTAGATTTTCTAGTTTATTTGTGTAGAGGTGTTTGTAGTATTCTCTGATGGTAGTTTGTATTTCTGTGGGATCGGTGGTGATATCCCCTTTATCATTTTTTATTGCGTCTATTTGATTCTTCTCTCTTTCTTTATTAGTCTTGCTAGCGGTCTATCAATTTTGTTGATCCTTTCAAAAAACCAGCTCCTGGATTCATTAATTTTTTGAAGGGTTTTTTGTGTCTGTATTTCCTTCAGTTCTGCTCTGATTTTAGTTATTTCTTGCCTTCTGCTAGCTTTTGAATGTGTTTGCTCTTGCTTTTCTAGTTCTTTTAATTGTGATGTTAGGGTGTCAATTTTGGATCTTTCCTGCTTTCTCTTGTGGGCATTTAGTGCTATAAATTTCCCTCTACACACTGCTTTGAATGCGTCCCAGAGATTCTGGTATGTTGTGTCTTTGTTCTCGTTGGTTTCAAAGAACATCTTTGTTTCTGCCTTCATTTCGTTATGTACCCAGTAGTCATTCAGGAGCAGGTTGTTCAGTTTCCATGTAGTTGAGGGGTTTTGAGTGAGATTCTTAATCCTGAGTTCTAGTTTGATTGCACTGTGGTCTGAGAGATAGTTTGTTATAATCTCTGTTCTTTTACATTTGCTGAGGAGAGCTTTACTTCCAAGTACGTGGTCAATTTTGGAATAGGTGTGGTGTGGTGCTGAAAAAAATGTATATTCTATTGATTTGGGGTGGAGAGTTCTGTAGATGTCTATTAGGTCCACCTGGTGCAGAGCTGAGTTCAATTCCTGGGTAGCCTTGTTGACTTTCTGTCTCGTTGATCTGTCTAATGTTGACAGTGGGGTGTTAAAGTCTCCCATTATTAATGTGTGGGAGTCTAAGTCTCTTTGTATGTCACTCAGGACTTGCTTTATGAATCTGGGTGCTCCTGTATCGGGTGCATATATATTTAGGATAGTTAGCTTCTTGTTGAATTGATCCCTTTACCATTATGTAATGGCCTTCTTTGTCTCTTTTGATCTTTGTTGGTTTAAAGTCTGTTTTATCAGAGACTAGGATTGCAACCCCTGCCTTTTTTTGTTTTCCATTTGCTTGGTAGGTCTTCCTCCATCCTTTTATTTTGAGCCTATGTGTGTCTCTGCACGTGAGATGGGTTTCCTGAATACAGCACACTGATGGGTCTTGACTCTTTATCCAATTTGCCAGTCTGTGTCTTTTAACTGGAACATTTAGTCCATTTACATTTAAAGTTAATATTGTTATGTGTGAATTTGATCCTGTCATTATGATGTTAGCTGGTGATTTTGCTCGTTAGTTGATGCAGTTTCTTCCTAGTCTCGATGGTCTTTACATTTTGGCATGATTTTGCAGCGGCTGGTACCGGTTGTTCCTTTCCATGTTTAGCGCTTCCTTCAGGAGCTCTTTTAGGGCAGGCCTGGTGGTGACAAAATCTCTCAGCATTTGCTTGTCTGTAAAGTATTTTATTTCTCCTTCGCTTATGAAGCTTAGTTTGGCTGGATATGAAATTCTGGGTTGAAAATTCTTTTGTTTAAGAATGTTGAATATTGGCCTCCACTCTCTTCTGGCTTGTAGGGTTTCTGCCGAGAGATCTGCTGTTAGTCTGATGGACTTCCCTTTGAGGGTAACCCGACCTTTCTCTCTGGCTGCCCTTAACATTTTTTCCTTCATTTCAACTTTGGTGAATCTGACAATTATGTGTCTTGGAGTTGCTCTTCTTGAGGAGTATGTTTGTGGCATTCTCTGTATTTCCTGAATCTGAACGTTGGCCTGCCTTGCTAGATTGGGGAAGTTCTCCTGGATAATATCCTGCAGAGTGTTTTCCAACTTGGTTCCATCCTCCCCATCACTTTCAGGTACACCAATCAGATGTAGATTTGGTCTTTTCACATAGTCCTATATTTCTTGGAGGCTTTGCTCATTTCTTTTTATTCTTTTTTCTCTAAACTTCCCTTCTCACTTCATTTCATTCATTTCATCTTCCATTGCTGATATCCTTTCTTCCAGTTGATCACATCGGCTCCTGAGGCTTCTGCATTCTTCACATAGTTCTCGAGCCTTGGTTTTCAGCTCCATCAGCTCCTTTAAGCACTTCTTTGTATTGGTTATTCTAGGTATACATTCTTTTAAATTTTTTCAATGTTTTCAACTTCTTTGCCTTTGGTTTGAATGTCCTCCCGTAGCTCAGAGTAATTTGATCATCTGAAGCCTTCCTCTCTCAGCTCTCAAAGTCATTCTCCATCCAGCTTTGTTCCGTTGCTGGTGAGGAACTGCGTTCCTTTGGAGGAGGAGAGGTGCTCTGCGTTTTAGCGTTTCCAGTTTTTCTGTTCTGTTTTTTCCCCATCTTTGTGGTTTTATCAACTTTTGGTCTTTGATGATGGTGATGTACAGATGGGTTTTTGGTGTGGATGTCCTTTCTGTTTGTTAGTTTTCCATCTAACAGACAGGACCCTCAGCTGCAGGTCTATTGGAATACCCTGCCGTGTGAGGTGTCAGTGTGCCCCTGCTGGGGGGTGCCTCCCAGTTAGGCTGCTCGGGGGTCAGGGGTCAGGGACCCACTTGAGGAGGCAGTCTGCCCGTTCCCAGATCTCCAGCTGCGTGCTGGGAGAACCACTGCTCTCTTCAAAGCTGTCAGACAGGGACATTTAAGTCTGCAGAGGTTACTGCTGTCTTTTTGTTTGTCTGTGCCCTGCCCCCAGAGGTGGAGCCTACAGAGGCAGGCAGGCCTCCTTGAGCTGTGGTGGGCTCCACCCAGTTGGAGCTTCCCGGCTGCTTTGTTTACCTAAGCAAGCCTGGGCAATGGCGGGCGCCCCTCCCCCAGCCTCCCTGCCGCCTTGCAGTTTGATCTCAGACTGCCGTGCTAGCAATCAGCAAGACTCCGTGGGCGTAGGACCCTCCGAGCCAGGTGCGGGATATAATCTCGTGGTGCGCTGTTTAAGCCGGTCGGAAAAGCGCAGTATTCGGGTGGGAGTGACCCGATTTTCCAGGTGCGTCCGCCACCCCTTTCTTTGACTCGGAAAGGGAACTCCCTGACCCCTTGCGCTTCCCAAGTGAGGCAGTGCCTTGCCCTGCTTCGGCTCGCGCACGGTGCACGCACCCACTGACCTGCACCCACTGTCTGGCACTCCCTAGTGAGATGAACCCGGTACCTCAGATGGAAATGCAGAAATCACCCGTCTTCTGCGTCGCTCACGCTGGGAGCTGTAGACTGGAGCTGTTCTTATTCGGCCATCTTGGCTCCTCCCCGACTTTGTTTTTCGATTGTTTTGTCCCTTGAGATTTTATCTTAGTTTGACGTGGATTTTTTTTCATAGAATCATTGCCCGGGTAATTTTTTAATTTCTAAAAAGAAATCATTGAGATTTTGATAGACATTATGTCAAATCTGTAGATCCCTTTTGGTAATATTGACTTCTTAACAATATTATATCTTCCAATCTATGAACATGGATTGGAAAGGATATTCTACTTAAGGGTGTCTTCCTTAATTTCTTTCACCAAAATTTGTAGTTTGCAGTGAACAAGTCTTTTGCCTCTAAGGTTATTCCTAAGTATTTTATCCCTTTGATGCTATTGTAAATAAAATTTTGTTCTTAATTTCCTTCTTGGATTGTTCGTTGTTAGTGCATAGAAAGACAACTGATATTTGCATGTTGATTTTATATCTTGTAACTTTGCTAAATTGGTTTATTAGTTTCAACACTGTTTTTGGTGGGATTTTTAGGGTTTTCTACCTATAAGACCAAGTTGTCTGTGAACAGAGATAATTTTACTTCTTCCTTTCCAACTTGGATGCCTTTTATTTCTTTTCCTTGCCTAATTTCTCTGGCTAAGACTTCTAGTACTATGTTGAATAGAGTGATAAAAAGAGACATTCTTGCTTCTAATTTAGAGGGAAAGCTTTCAGTCTTTCACCATTGAGTATGACGTTAGTTGTGGGCTTTTCAAAGATATGCACAGCGGCTTTTAAACGTCTTGATTTTCCTAAGACTTTCACCCCTGCTTCTTCTCAGGGTCTTAGATGTTCCATTGTAATTCTCTGCCTGTAATCTCCCGCTCCAAGTGCCCTTGGGTCTACAGTTCTCCGGCAGTTTTCATGTGCCATGGCACCTGCCACTGCTTTCAGTGGGGTCCAACCTGCTATCCAACTATGCCACCGTTCCCATCTAAGCTGAGTCAGATGAGATAAAAATCAGTTCCTCAGGCAGCCTCCAGACAAGACAGAACAGTGCAAACAAGTCCCAGTCTTTTCCCTTGGAAAGGGGAATTGTGTGACTTCCTCCTGACTGTGTTGCACTGAGGAGAAGGTAGGCAAGGGCTCAAAAAAAAAAAAAAAAAAAGCAACACAATTTCCTACTGTGTTAAGTGTTGCTTTGTCTTGATTGGGTGTTTAATTGATTGGTTGCTGCAGATCCTTCACTGGTTTCTACAGCTCCTACAACTGTAAGAGCCGAGATTTTTTTTTTTTTAGACAGGGTCTTGCTCTTGTCACCCAGGCTGGAGTGCGGTGGTACAATCTCAGCTCACTGCAACCTCCGCCTCCTGGGTTCAAGCAATTCTCGTGCCTGAGCCTCCCGAGTAGCTGGGACTACAGGCATGTGCCACCACACCCAGCTAATTTTTGTATTTTTAGTAGACACAGGGTTTTGCCATGTTGGCCAGGCTGGTCTTGAGCTCCTGACCTCGAGTGAGCTGCCTGCCTTGGCCTCCCAGAGTGCTGGGATTACAGGCGTGAGTCGGCGCACCCGGCCTCTGATTTTCAGTAAATACGTTGTCGTTTACTTGATGTTTCCATGGGAGAACAGGGACCTGGAGCTTCTGCCATCTTGCTGACATCACCATAACATAACTCTTTAGACTTCCAAGTCTTGTCTTTTTAAAAACGTTCACATTTAGTTCTATGATCCAATTTGAATTGGATTTTTGCATGAATACCTGGTTTTGAATTGTAACTCCACCATGTTATTTCAATGTGGCCTTAACTTCTCTGGGCCTCAGTTCCTTCATCAGTAAGATGAGGGGCAAAATAGCATTGGGAGGATTCTGCATTTACATCTGAAGAACTTAGAAACACAACTGAAAAATACTGTCGTTTTTTTCCTTATCCACACTGGATACATTCCAAGATCCCCAGTGGATGCCTGAAACCACAGATAGTACCATACCCTATATATACTATGTTTTTTCCTATAGATAGGTACCTATGATAAAGTTTAATTTATAAATTAGGCACAGTAAGAGATTAACAATAGCTAGCAATAAAATAGAACAATTATAAGAATAGACTGTAATAGGCTGGGCGCAGTGGCTCATGCCTGTAATCCCAACACTTTGGGAGGCCGAGGCGGGCAGATCACTTGAGGTCAGGAGTTTGAGACCAGCTTGTCCAACATGGTGAAACCCTGTCTCTACTAAAAATACAAAAATTAGCTGGGTGTGGTGGTGCGCACCTGTAATCCCAGCTACTAAGGACGCTGAGGCAGGAGAATTGCTGGAACTCGGGAGGTGGAGGTTGCAGTGAGCTGAGATCATGCCACTGAACTCCAGCCTAGGAGACAGAGAGAGACAGTCTCAAAAAAAAAATATATATATACACACACACACACACATATATATATATACCATAATAAAAATTATGTGAATGTAGCCCCTTTCTGTCTCAAAATATCTTATTGTGCTGTACTTACCTATTTTCAGACTGCAGTTGATCATGGGTAATTAAAACTATAAAAAGTGAAACCACAGATGAGGGGATACTGTAGTACATTTAATAAATGTTACTTGCCATTAATATTTCTGTAGTTTTTTGATCAACTTTTACTCTGGAAGATCAGAGGGGACTGACCTAATTAGGTCTGATAAAAGGCTTAACTTTATCACTTAGCATTTCTTGAGTATTGTACTGGCCTGGTGGGTGTACTGAGAAAAGCAGGCTTATGTTTCAACAGTGGACTCTATTGTGCGAAATAAATATGAGCCTCCTCCCTCTTTGCTGTTTCCTTATTTGTACTAGCATGCCAGTTTGAATACACAGTGTTCATGTCAATATTTTTGTTGATCAATTTATCAGCTCAATTTATAGAAACTTTCAGAGTCTTCCTTATTGATGTGTTTCCTGGGGCAAGGCCCATTGTTTTGCTTAACATTTCCTAGAACCTAGATGGGCCTGTGTACTCAGTTGCCCCAAGAATTTTGATCAAAACATGGACCAGGCTTTGGTATTAAATTTCCAAAGCCTGGAGGCTGAAAGCAGTTTGGAAAAGAGTTGATTCACTTTAAGCAGTTCTTCCTCGTGTGTGTGTGTGTGTGTGTGTGTGTGTGTGTGTGCGTGTTTGATTTTAAAGATTTCTGGAATAGTTTCTAAATACAAAAAAATATGCAAATGAATATAACAAAAATATAACAATCATCCTTGTATCCATCATCCAGGTTTAACACCTTTTAACTTTTTGCTATAATTGTATCAATCCATTCTTCCCCAGAAGTAGACACTATTCTGAAATTAGTGTATATTCTTCTGTTGATGTTTATAGTCTTTTATCGAATATGGATTTATTAAAAGATAATATTATATATAGTATTATTTTGTTCTCATATTTTAAATATAAAATAATGTATGTTTTACTTTTTCCGATTTGTTTTTTTCACTCAACATTCTTGTTAATGACTTATCTATGCTGATACATGGATCGTTGTAGTGGGTTCATTGTTAACTGTTGCATAGAATTTCATCCCCTAAATATTCCACAATTTATTTATTCACTCACCTACTGAAGGACACACACACTGTATAGATAGTGTTTAATTTCCATTTACCTTTCTTCTTTAGTTTTATATTTATTTATTACTAATTCATCTTCATACTTTCCCCACTATTGTCTAAGTTTTTTCCCAAATTCAGATACACAAGATTTTCTTAAAACTTCATCTTGTTGAAGATCTCTTTTCTGGAGCCTTCTGAGTTGCTTCAACCTGGTTTGGTTACTCTGTTATCATCCTGCAATCTCACTTTTCTCTCATATTGGGGATGCCTTCTTGGCTTCTCTCCTGTGCTAGAGTCTCTGTTCCTCTGCCCCTCATCTCTGCACCCATTCAATGGTGCTTCATGTTTATGCAAGGAGCTGTGGTAGAGGGATTAGAAGCATAAGCTTCAGAAGGAGACAGATCTAGGTTGAATCTTAGTTTATCACAATTATGAGCAAATGTATTATCTTCACTTAGCTTCAATTTCTACATTTATAAGGTGGACATAAAACACCCATCTCACAGGGTTGCCATGAAGATTAAGTGAAATGCTATTTCAGCTGATATCTGTGCTACACATATTTTCCCCCAGACTATGCCATAACTTTTCAATTTGTTTGTTGTACCTTTAGATACATAGACACATTTTATTTGTAGTCAAATGTGTTATCCTACATAATTTACATTTTATATGTTCTGTATCCTTCCCTACCCCAAGCTCATAAACAGATCATTATTATAATTTCTTTTAAAAGTTTAAAGTTTTGCTTCCACATCAAACTGATTATCTACCTGAAATGGATCTATATATATGGTGTGATATATAAGGCTCTGTTTTTTTAAATATGGGTAACCAATTGTCCTAAGATCAAATATTGAATAGACCATTTTTTCTACTTTGATTTGTAGGGCTTACTTTTGTCATATTACTGTCCCATATATGAAGGTCTGTTTCTGGTCTCTTTATTCTGTTTCATTGGTCAAAAACCACAAAATTTTAGTCATTATAATTTAAAAATAAACACTAATATCTTTAAAACACTAATATCTTTCTGTTCTTTCATAAAATTGATAAACTCTTATGTAAATTTACATTGTACTTTGTATTTTCTCTGGTGTTTCTATGTACACAACCCAATTATTTATGAATGCTAGCAACTTTGTTTACTCATCAATTCTTAAACTCTATGTTTGTTTTTCTTGTCTTATTGCACTAGTCAGGACATCTAGTGCAATGTGAAGAGAAGTGGTAATTATGGGCATCTTTGTCTTGTTTCTGACTTAAATTATATGTAGTATTTTACCATGAAGGTTGATGTTTGCTATAGATTTTTAGAAGATATATTTTTTAGGTTTAAGAAAGTTGCTGCTGGTTTTTTTGTTGCTGTTTTTGTTGGTTTTTTCTTTTTTCTTTTTCTTTTTTTTTTTTGAGATGGGTCTTGCTCTGTTGCCCAGGCTGGAATGCAGTGGCACAGTCATAGCTCACTGCAGCCTAGAACTCCTGGGCTCAAGTGATCTTCCCTCCTCAGCTGCCTGGGCTTCCTAAAGCACTGGGATTACAGATGTGAGCCACTGCACCTGGCCAAGAAAGCTTCCTTTAATCCTTATTTGCTAAAAGATTTTTTTTTTTGTACATATGAGATATGGTTTGCTAATGTATCGAGGCTCTTTACATCTCTCTTCGTAAATGAAACTGGTCTATGTATTTTCTTTCTTCAGCTTTTTACTGGCTTTGGTATCAAATTAGATTGATTACCTTAAATGAATTTGAGAGCATTTCCCACCCAGTGTCCCCCTTTTTGGATTATTTGGAACAACCTGTGTAAAATTAGAATCATATGCCACTTGAATATTTGACAGAACTTGCCTTTAAAATTTCCAAGGTCCTTTTTTTAGTGGGGAGGGGGGCAGATTATTACAAACTATTAATTCTATCTATTTAAAGGTTATAGATCAATGTAGGTTTTAAGACTGTTTTTGGTAAATTATATCCTTACATAAGATTGTCCATTTCATCTAAATTATATTTTTATATAAAATTGTCCTTTTCATCAGTTTAAAAGTTATCTATTTTCAAATTTATTAGCATAAAGCTATTCATAGTATTTTTCTTGTGATTTTACCAAGCCTTATCTGTGACCATACTTTGTTATTTCTTTTCCTGGGACATGGTATAGTTCATCTCCAGTCACCTTCCTCTGGACTTACAGGTTATTCTTGTCCAGAATTTTAGTGCTATTTTAAAAATTTTAACACAAAATTTGGTCATAACTATTATTGTTGGCTGGGTGCAGTGGCTCACACCTGTAATCCCAGCACTTTGGTAGGCTGAGACAGGAGGATTGCTTGAGCCCAGGAGTTCCAGACCAGCCTGGGCAACACAGGGAGACCCCATCTCTACAAAAAAATTTAAAAATTAGCTGGGCATGGTGGTATGTGCCTATAGTCCCAGCTACTTAGGAGGCTGAGGTGGGAGGATCACTTGAGCCCAGGAGGCTGAGGCTGCAGTGAGCCATGATCGTGCCATTGCACTCCAAACTGGGTGACAGAGGGGGACTGTCTCAAACAATAATTATTATTATTACTTTACATACTTGATATTTGTTTGTCAATTTTTGTTGCCTGTAAATGTCTTTGTTTCACCCTTATTAGTGAAAGATCATTTTGCTGGGTCTTGAACTCTAGGCTGACTATTGTTTTCTCTCAGCACTTTGCAGGTATTATTCCATTGTATTCTGACCTGTATTGCTGCTATGGAGTAGCCAGCTATCAATTTAACTGGCAGCCTTGCATAGGTAATCTCTCTTTTCTGGCTGCTTTTAAGACCTTCTGTTTGTCTTTTGTATTCAAAGACAACACCAGGGGCTTGGTGTGGGTCCTGCTGCTTGCCCCAGAGAAAGCCCATCACTGAGACCAGGATTATTGCCAAGGAAGAAGGCTTTAGGCTTTAATTGGGTGCTGTAGCCAAGGAGATGGGAGATCAGTCTCAAATCTGTCTCCCCTGATGACTGGAATTAGAGGTTTATATGGCAGGGAAGAAATATAACAATGTATAAGAAAACAGAAAATGTACCCCTCCCAAGGAACTAGGGAGGGGTAAGGAAGCAATAGTGATGAATGAGGGGTCTGGCATTTCATTGTCTGGATGCTGTGACCTGGTGAGTTTCAGCTCTTTGATACTTTTTTTGAGTGGCCTGAGGGTGTTGCTAAGAAGGAACTCAGATAAAACAAATGCAAGTTTCAAGCTTTAAGGGCCAGGCTTGGTGGCTCACGCCTGTAATCCCAGCACTTTGGGCAGCTGAGGTGGGTGGATCACGAGGTCAGGAGATCGAGACCATCCTGGCTAACACGGTGAAACCCCGTCTCTACTAAAAATACAAAAAAAAAATTAGCTGGGCGTGGCGGTGGGTGCCTGTAGTCCCAGCTACTCGGGAGGCTGAGGCAGGAGAATGGTGTGAACCCAGGAGGTGGAGCTTGCAGTGAGCTGAGATCATGCTACTGCACTCTAGCCTGGGCGATACAGTGAGACTCCACCTCAAAAAAAAAAAAAGAAAAGAAATTGACCAGAAGGGTCCATTTCTATGTTTATCCAAAAACAAAAAGACAACAAAAAAAGTGTCTATGGGACTATTGGGTTGATTTCATCCAGCAGTTGACCATGTTGTATCCAGATGTGAATTTCTTTTTACTTATCCAGCTTGAGAATTTGTCAGACTTCTTTAATCTGTTGTTTTGTCTTTCATCAATTTTGGGAAATTTCTTCAAGTATTGTCTTTCTCCTATCTACTCTTTCCTGCTACATCAAATTTATACAACATGTTCTCTTCTATCTTATGTGGATGTGGCTTTTAAGTTCTTTTTCATGTTGTTCATCTCTTTGTCTTGAAGTAATTTCTTCGGTTTTTAATTCCAATTTACTAATTACCTTTTCTTTCTTTCTTTCTTTCTTTCTTTCTTTTTCTTTTTTTTTTTGAGATGGAGGTCTTACTTTGTTGCCCAGGCTAGAGTGCAGTGGCGCAATCTCGGGTCACTGCAGCCTCAACCACCCGGGTTCAAGCAATCCTCCTGCCTCAACCCCCCAATTAGTTGGGACTACAGGTGCGTGCCACCAGGACTGGCTAATTTTTGTACATTTGTAGACACAGGGTTTTGCCATGTTGCCAAGGCTGGTCTCAAACTCCTGAGCTTAAGCAATCCACCTGCCTTGACCTCCCAAAATGTTAGGATTACAAGCATGATTTATAATCCTTTGGGTGTATACCCAGTAATGGGATTGCTGGGTCAAATGGTATTTCTAGTTCTAGATCCTTGAGGAATTGCCACACTGTCTTCCACAATGGTTGAACTAATTTACAGTCCCACCAACAGTGTAAAAGCTTTCCTATTTCTCCACATCCTCTCCAGCGTCTGTTGTTTCCTGACTATTTAATGATTGCCATTCTAACTGGCATGAGATGGTATCTCATTGTGGTTTTGATTTGCATTTCTGTAATGACCATTCTTTTTTTTTTTGTTGAGACGGAGTCTCCCTCTGTCTCCCAGGCTAGAGTGCAGTGGCACAATCTCGGCTCACTGCAAGCTCCGCCTCCCAGGTTCACGCCATTCTTCTGCCTCAGCCTCCTGAGTAGCTGGGGTATACAGGCACCCGCCACCACGCCCGGCTAATTTTTTGTATTTTTGGTAGAGATGGAGTTGCACCATTTTAGCCAGGCTGGTCTCAATCTCCTGACCTCGTGATCCTCCTGTCTCAGCCTCCCAAAGTGCTGGGATTACAGGTGTGAACCACCATGCCTGGCCTCTAATGACCATTCTTGATGGGACTTTAAATTGAATAGTGCCCTTTTGGAAGCATCCATTAAAAGTTAGTGCATATATATATATATATACACACACACACACACACACACACATATATATACACACACATATATATACACACATACATACATGTTTGACCTAGCAATAAAAATTTGTATTATTGTTATGTTATGATGTCATTATATCCTCTACCTTAGAAAGAAGACATTATATCCTCTACCTTAGAAAAAATCATATTTCTTTATATTCACACATGTAATGTTAAAGCATATTTTTTTAAAGTGTGGAAGCAGACTTAACCTCTGGTATGAGGACTGGTGCTGAAGAGAGGATCGAAGAGAACCTTTACTTATTTGTATTTGAACGTTTATAATGAGCATATTAATGGCTACTCGTGTAATTAGAAAAAAAAAAAGAAATCACAAATAATAGCAATTAAAACTTGAGAGGTTTCTGATGCAGCCAGGATGTACTAGCCCTTGCACTGTCACTTAAGAACCAGCAAAGCCAACTTTGAAGGCTCCTAATAGCACTGATCTTCAGTGACTGGTTTGCATGTCAAGGATAGCTGAAGGTGGATTAAAAACTTCTCAGGCAGACACATAATCACCTGAATTCAGGGACCTGCCTTAGAATTGTGTATGACACTTTGCAGTCATAATCACAGGCCCCCAGCTTTGAGCTGCTGAGAATCTCACACAAGCTCTGCATTAGGCTGACACTTCCCAGGAGGATATAAGAACTGCCAATTATACAGAGAGCTACGCTCTGTAATATCTTGACAGTCTCCACTCTCTCTCTTTCCTCCTCCTGCTATGAGGCTCCAAGTTTATTCCCCAGTTACTGGGGGCCACTCCTGGGTCCCTCTGCCTCGGAAGTCTTCCCTCCTGGCTGTGGCCCAATTAAGCCACAGTTGAGTTGTTCAGAAGTGAGAATTCCTGGGAGGCTTGTTAAGTTCAGTGCTTCAGGAAATGGAAGGAACATCATTAAGAACTTCAGCTTAATAGGCAGCTGGGCCAACACCAGCTGCAAAACAGAAAAAGTGTAAGTGACTCAGTGTCCCTCAGAGGCATCAAAAAAAACTTGTTTTAACTTTTACCTAATTCTATCCCAAGTGTGTACACTAGCTATGAAGCACATACCCAAGACACCTTCACTTTCCCCACCACTATCACTCTGTTATTTTCATCATGTATCATTACAACCTCATCACCCATCAGTATTCTCATCATCGCTTTGATTCACCGTCATCCCAGAACTATCATCCTTTTCCTATTACACTATCATTCTCAGTATTATCACCAACTCATCATTTAACCATTATTATCACCATCAGTATTATAATCACCCCCATTATCATTGCAAACACCATCATTCAGCTGCACCATTTCACCACTCCCATGGCCACAACCATAATATACGTCTGTAGTTCATGAGAACAGAAAAACATCCTGAAGATTCTAAGAAAAAGCCCTTATTTGAAAGGCAGACAACAAAAGTATTTTTAAATAAGTTTTTCTCTTATTTCAATCAGGTGCAAGAGTAAGAAGGTAATAGACTGAGATAAGAAATTAAATGAAGAAATACAATAAAATAAAATTTGACACAATGGCCAAAATATAACCTAAACTGGAGAGAATAAACAGAAAAATGGACCTTGCATAAACATTAAAATCTTCTCAGAATGCAAGAGAAAAGAAGGAAAATTCTGATAATTACAGAATGGAGGATGAGTTACATAGATCCAACCTGTAAGTATTAAAGAATGTCTAAAGAAAACAGTAAATGGATCAGAGGGTCAGAGTAAGTGGATCCAGGGGTATAATATATAGGAAAACACTTTCTGAATTTCCAGAGAAATACTCTGAAGATTGAAATGCCCCACTATATTCCAAGCAAAATTAGTAAAAAGATCTACACCTGCATGCATTCTCTTCTGATAATCTCTTAACCACACTTCCGCTAGAATGATCCATTCAAATCACAAGTCTTAGAACATCATTCCCAGGTTCAAATGCTTTAATCTCTTTCCAGAGCTGTTAATATAAAGGACTAAATTCCAACATGGCCCACAAGGCCCATGGTTGGCCTTGCACTTCTGCACCTGCTCTCCCTTGCTTTCTGCCCGACTGGACCTTCTTTCTGTTCCTTGCACAGGCATGCTCCTTCTAGCACAGGAACTTGGCATATGTTGTTGCCTCCCCCCAGGAATGCTCTCATCCTCCCCCACAAATTTCCTCTGGTTAACTCTTATTTTAGGATCTCATACAACACTTCCACAAGCAAACCCTCCCAGACCTCTCTAACGAGGCTAAGCATGCCTACTATACACTCGTGTAGCACCATGCACCTTTCTACTTTAGTACTTCCGACAAGTAGGTTTATGTTTATTTATAGGACTCTTTGATTACTATCTGCCTCCCACTCAGAGTATAACCTCCACAAGGGTAGGGACCAAGGAGCCAAGTTAAGTTTCCAAGCAGGGCACACACTGCCAGATCCCATATTAAACACACACATCCTTGCAACACCAAATTGGGAAGTTCCACTGCTGGCTGTCCACTGTTGCCCTTTCTCCTCTTTCTTCTTTCACGAGCCTCTCCAGTCAGCCTTTGCCTTAAGAATTCTCCAGGTGTGCGGGAGACATCAGACTCATTTATCCCCAAAATTCCAAGGGACACATCAAAACGTCCCAAGCCCTCCCGGTGAACTGTCCAACGTCATCATGGGGCAAAGGTGGGGAGGAGACCTAGAGGACAGTCCAGGAGGGAAAAAGCCACATTACTCTCCCCCTACAATAAAGACTACATTTTCCTGTTTAAAGAACCTCCCTTTCACATTTCAAATCTTTTCTTGTAGTCTATAGGTACGTGATAATGGAGTGATGGTCACAAGATTGGTTTGTGTCTAGCAACGTGTTGAGGCTCTTTTAAAAAGTAAAGATGTAAAGATCTCAAAGTCTTTTGAGAAAACAGGAAAAGTCCCAGTCAACATCCTGTTGTGATCATATTCCTGAAAGACTGGAAGATAGGAATATGAAAAGGGGATCAACCACGATTCCACTTCCCTAAAACCAATGGCTTTTTCTTTTCAGTGTATTTTCTTCCACTGTTTTATCAAGTACTGCTTTTCTCCACTTCATTTTACATCACATGCATTGCTCCAAATTACTCCATGCTGAATACATGTATCTTAAATGGATGCATAATATGATGCATGGTTTCACAAAACTTTATTTTGTAATCAATACTGAAATGAACTTCTTCGCAGATGTAGGATTTTCCATTTTTGTACTAATTCCTAAGGGGTGATTTCTAAAACTGATGTTATAGACTATGTTGGGCAACTGATTTTGCTAGCCAACATCCATTCTCACTGCTTCTAGTAACAGGACTCTGAAGCTTTCCTCTGCTGAAGCTTAGAAAAGCCCAGAAATTCCAACACACTATTTTGCGTGGTTAAAATAAAAGGATGATCAAAGTATGAAGCACATAGTTTCTTGCTATACAGAAATTTCCTTTGTTCACAATGCTTAAAGATGGGGAGAATAATTAGAACAAATTTCACTGGGAATACACTTGACAGGTGAAGTACATTAACCACATAGTGAATGAGTTCCAATTTTGTTACAGTCGAATTATTAAAGTCTAGTTGGTCACTTAGGATGACAACAGGCTTCTGTGGAAAGAAAAGTCTAATTGAAGTTTAGGGAGTGCCTTTATATGGCTTGAGCAACACAGTGGAAATCTGTGACAACATTTATATTCCCTAGACATGAGAGGGCAGTGCCAGTGTTGACTGGTGAGGCTTCAGAGATTAACTCAAAGGCTAACATGGTTCGGCCCTGTTGCAGCCTGAGCTGTAGGTCTTTGCAGAAGCAGCCGACAGAGTGTAGCCCTGCCACAGCCTATATTCTCAAAGTGTCTGCCAAACTCTTAGGTTATATGTACTTTGGAACCCAGCAGTTGAAGTCTGTAACTCACCTATGAGGTCTCATAGGTGTGATGTGTTATTTAACATTCTCAGAGGGAAGGGAAGTACACTCCAAGTTCTTACCACATAAAACATATATCACTCATGTAGCAAACTATGTAAGTGTTTGAAATCATTTCAAAACTATGTAACACACATCGAATACTTCCATCAAATGTCCACATAGACTATCATGTAATCAAAGAATAGACTCCTTTTTTCCCCAACAGATGCCTCTTTTTTCTTTTTCTTGCCTTATAGAACTGGCTAGATTCTCCAGCACAACACTGAATAAAAATGCAGGTATTCTGGTCTTGTTCTTGAGCTTAGGACAAAATCATTCATGCCTTTCACCATTAAATGTAATTTTAGCTGTAGAGTTTTCACAGATACTCTTTATCAGGTTCAGAAGTTCCTTCTATTCCCTCTTAGCTGAGAGTTTTTATCAGGAATGGTTGTTGGATTTTGTCAATGCTTCTCCTTCATCTATTGAGATCAATCACATGGTTTTTAGTTTGTTAATATGGTGAAATACAGTGATTGATTTGTCAAATGAACTTTGTGTTCCTGAAATAAATCCTACTTTGTCATGATGTATTATTTTAAAAATATATTGTTAGATTTGATTTGCTGATTTTTAAAGAATTTGTGCATCTGTGTTCTTAAGGATCATTGGTCTATAGTTTTCTCTTCTCGTAACATCTGTTTGGTTTTGCTATCAGGGTAATGCTAGCCTTGTAGAATGAGTAGAGAAGTATTCTCTTCAATATTCTGGAACAGTCTGTGTAGAACTGAAATTGTTTTCTCATTAAATGTTTGGTAGAATTCACCAGTGAAGCTATCTGGGCTGGAGTTTTCTTTGTGAGAAGGTCTCTTTAAAAATTTAATTTATTTAATAAATAAAGAACTATTCAAGTTATCTATTTCTTCTTGAGTGAACACTGATTCTTTGAGAACTATTCATTGATCTTTTTTCCTTGTTTACTGTTTACTGCTTTATTGATTTGCACTCTAATTTTCATTATTTCATTTCTTCTGCTTATTTTTCATTTCATCTGCTCTTCTTTTTCCAGTTTCTTAAAGTGGTTAAGAATGTTACTTAAGTACTGCTTGAGCAACATTCCACAAATTTTGATATGTTATGTTTTCAATTTTTATTCAGCTCAAAATACTTTCTAATTTTCTACTTTTTAGAAGTCTGTTATTTAGTTTCCAAATATTTGGGGATTCCTATTAGTCTTTGTTATTGATTCCCAAATTAATTTGCAGTCAGAGAACATACTCTTCTGAAAGGAAAATAAAATCTTGGCACCTCAAATTCACTATGCCAAAAGGGAAAAATTAACCTTGGAAGCCGAGTCATGAAAAAAAGCAAAACGCTTGCTTTTTCTTTTGTTCCTAAACTGATAGCTATAGCTAGAAGGCCACATGTGGGAGCCTCCCTCACCCCGACAATGTAAATTAACAGCTTATCTTCACAGGCAAGGGACAAAAAGAAATCATTTCCCACCTACCCCAGGAATGCATGTTTGACTGCTTCCTCTACTCTATGTTTATTTTATGTAAAGTGCAGATTTACTGAGCAGAAGACAAATACATAATTGACTGTTCCCTCTACCCCTCCTTTTGTAGTGCAACATGTGGATTCAGTGAGCCTAATCAAAGCCTTGAAAGAATGTAACCATACCCTCCCTCTTTTTTTTTCCTTTTTCCCCTTTCCCCTCCTGCCCACTTTTCCACATTTAAATATTGAATCCTTCAAAATCCTATTTGGAAAAAAGTACAGGTCACAGATCCTACAATCCTACTGTGGCTTGTGTCTCTTTTTCTGAGGCACATCCTCAACCTTGGAAAAATAAACTTTTAAATTGATTGAGACTTGCCTCAGTGATTTTCTTTGGTGTACACTCTGTATCACTTGAATACTTTTCAATTGAAGACATGCTTTATAATCCAGAGTATGGACTATTTTGGCCAGATGTTTTCTATATACTGGAAAGAAATGTGTATTCTGTTGTTGTTGAATGGCATGTTCTATAAATCTCAATTACATCAAGTTGGTTGATAGTGTTGATGTCTTCTATATCTCTGTGGATTTTCCATTTGTTCTAGTGATTATTGAGAGAAAGGTATTGATATATCTGCCTATAATTCTGGATTTATCTATTTCTCTTTGGAGATTTCTCCATTTTTGCTTCATGTATTTTGAAGCCCCTACTCACCAGCATGGTCTTCCTGAGCCCCTCCAAGAGTAATCTCACCACCAGCCCATCCACCCCTACCCCAAGGTCACCAACAGTGTCAGTAGTTGGCCTATGGGGGACCCATTGTGTGCATGTGATTAGGGAAACTCTGGGACCACCTGCCTAACTCCTTGTACACTTCCAAACACCCTTACTCCATGTCTCCCAGACAACCAGACTGGGGCAAGTGTTGGGAAGATGGAAACACAGGAATGATCAGGGTGGGAAAGAGGCTCCTCCCCCTCCTCCAACAGGCGCTGCTTCCAGCCCAGACTGGTGTGTGTGGTTGTAGGGCAGGAGGGGGTGTAGGGCCAGACCTGAATCCATCTATGAGGAAAAGTAAGACTGTAGGCTCAAGTTTCCACTCCACCCTGAAGTTTGGCAGGGTAAGGCAGATAGAACTCCTCTAGCTCCTCCAGTGCTATGAGCTGCCTCCTTTCTGAGAGAGAGGTAGTACTTGTGAGTCAGTGCTTCAGGTGTCCCCATGTCACTACCAGACTGCTCATGGCCACCAAATTCTTCCAGCAGCCTTGGGCTGGGAGAGGAGGAAGTCAGGGTGACTATTGACGGCATTAAGAGTTGGAGGGCTGTGCAACTCCCTGCCCCCTGACCCACTCTCTTCCCTTTGGCTTTGCAAAGGAAAACCTCCTTGTTTCTCAGCTTTTCTTACCTTCTAGTGAGGTAAGGTAAGGGAGAGAGGCCTTACGTTTCTTCTCACTGCCTCTCACAAGTTATCCAAGCCCAGAAGTGTTACCAGAAAGGGGACCGGATCCAGACCCCAAGAGAGGGTTCTTGGATCTCATGCAAAAAAAGAATTCAGGGTGAGTCCATACAGTAAAGTGAAAGTAAGTCTATAATGAAAGTGAAGGAATAGAAGGATGGCTGCTCCTCCATAGACAGAGCAGCCCAGCAGGTTGCTGGTTGCCCATTTTTATGGTTATTTCTTGATTATATGCTAAACAAGGGGTAAATAATTCTGGCCTGCCTTTTTTAGACCATATTGGGTAACTTCCTGTCGTTGCCATGGCATTTGTCAACTGTCATGGCACTGGTGGGAGTGTAGTAGTGAGGATGACCAGAGGTCACTATCATTGCCATCCTGGTGTTGGTGGGTTTTAGCCGGTTTCTTTACTGCAACCTGTTTTATCAGCAAGGTCTTTATGACCCATGCCTTGTGCCGACCTCCTGTCTCATCCTGTGACTAAGAATACCTTAACCTCCTGGGAATGCAGCCCAGCAGGTCTCAGCCTTATTTTACCCATCCCCTAGACAAGATGGAGTTGCTCTGGTTCAAACGTCTCTGACAAAAGCACTCTCAATATCTGACCCCCCCCCCATTAACAAGAACAAATAAATAAACTAAAACCATAAGAAAACATCAATAATCTGGTGTCTAGGAGAAATTTAGTTGTTGTACACCATTTGTTATGATGAAACTCCTCCAGCTTCTCCAAATGCTGTGAGCCATCTCATGTCTGAAGGTCAGATAGAACCTGTGACTCAGGTACCTCAGGTGTCCAAGTGTCACTACCAGATTGCCCTTGACCACCAGATTCTTTCAGCAGCCTTGGGGTCGGGGAGTGGACAGTGAAGATGACTGTTGCAAGCATTAAGTGTTGGAGTGCTATACCGCTTCCATCCTCTCCAGCCCCTCTGTTCCCCACGATTTGTTTCTCCTGGAGTGAATGCACTCAGAGGACCTTAAGAGCAAGGTCTTAAAATATGTGCAACACATACAAGCTTTTCAAAGAACAGTTATTCAGAATACATACAGAACTCTTACAAATCAGCAGGACGGGCAAGCTAGTAGAAAATAATTTAGAGATAGAAACAGGCACTTAGTACAAAAGGATACGCAAATCACCAATAAATAGGCAATGGCCCTGGGACTTCCTGCTCACCGTACCTGCACCAACAGCCTGACTGGGCCAGGCTTTCCACTGGTGCAGTTCTCATACCTGTCACTGCCAAGAATGGCTCTTTTTGAAGTGAGGCTGCTGAGTCTGGGAGCATCAAGAGTGGGAGGGAAAGCATGGGCTTGCTATAGCCATGTTTCAGAGCAAAGAGCACAGACTGGGGTTTGGGCACTGATGAGTCTGTCAGTGTTTATTGTGGTTTTGCCAATTACTTTTCCCCTTGGGCTTTAGCATCCCTATTTATCTGATGGAAAAGTGGTATGAAATCAGAGTTGTTACCTGATATTCAACACATGGATTCTATTTAATTTGGCCAGCACAGTCACTCTCCTTCTCACTCTCACTCTCTCAAATAGGATTGGCTGTCAACATTTAAATATCAAGATTTCGGAGCCGGGCACAGTGGCTCACGCCTGTAATCCCAGCACTTTGGCAGGCCAAGGTGGGCGGATCACGAGGTCAGGAGATCAAAACACAGTGAAAACCTGTCTCTACTAAAAATACAAAAAAAAAAATTAAATATCAAGATTTCTGGCTTCTCTTGAAGAATTAGGTGATGGGCCCACATTTCCACACTAAAACAACTGTCCAGAACTGCGTAGGAGGCCGTGTCTATTAGGGCTGGATCAGAAATCTTGCCCAAGCAACACCCCTGCTGCCTCCCTCAGCATGAACCTCGGTATGAAGACAGAGGCAATGTTATGTGTTCATCCCATAGGTTCTTCCCAGGCATTTCCCGGCCCCGTAGGGTTAGCATTGGTTGGCAAAAACCATGTGACAGAGATTTGCCGATAGCAATGTGAGGCAGTAAAGAGATGGTGTAAATTCTCCATGTATTCTTACATTGTGTGGTTGGAAGCTAGAAACCTCTGAGAGGACAGACTGGCAAGAAAGAACCAGCTGACATCCCCAAGTGATCACTATAGGACAGCTGCCAAGAAAAGCTCGCTGACTCCTCTGAGCCCCAAATATAAGCAAAAAACAAAGCTTGGTTGTGTTAAGCCACTGATATGCAGGGGTTATCTGCTACCATGGTAGAGCTTGTCCTCTACTGACTGATGAAATGGATCATAACAATAGTAGCAAATATTCATTGAGCGCTTCCTGATTTGAATGCCTAGTCATTGGGCTAAATACTTTACATATAATACCTTAGTTAGTCTTAATAATTATTCTGTCTGATAGGTACTATTATTTTACCCTTTTTAGATAAGAGGTTTAGAGATGTTAAGTCATATACTTGAGTTCATAGTAAGTGTGAGAGTTAGGCAGTCTGATGCCAAAACTTTCGCTATGCTCCTCTCTTTTTTCTATTCTATATTGTCTCGCTGAGTCTGTCTTTCTCTGTAAAAAAGGCAATGATAACCTCAACTTTAACAGTCAGATATTATTTGTGCTAAGAGATAGTCTGGGTTAATTTTAAATTATTTGGATCAGTTTGAAGTTACGTGGAGAAATTGGCAATGGTTTAATCTACTTGAACCAGTCTATACCAGATAAGTACAGTTAGAATTAATTTGAGCTGGATTCTGCTAGTATAGACATTCTGGAACACCCTTGGATTTTTGCTAATCCTTTAACAGAGATATTATTGGCTGTTAGATAGTAATTATTATGTTAAGAAAATGTAATTATATTCTTAGGTTACTGAAGAGTTTAATCAGAAATAATTAAATGTTTCAAAAATCATGTGGGCATCTCTAACACTGCTAGCGTAGCAAAACCTCCTGCCCAAAACCTCCTTCCAGTCACTATCTCCTCCATCTTTTCCAAAGAAAAGCCTTACCCTGACTTAACATGCCATAGTGTGGGCAAAGGATTACCCAGGTGCTGAGGCAAGAGACTGAAGGCACAAACTGTTGCAGTATAATAAGGAAAATAGTTAGAATAAGAATAGTTATAATACAAATTAGATATAGAGATAATCATAGACATTATCAATCATTAGTATAAACATTATTAATCATTAGCTTTTAATATTACTCTTTGTTATATTACTAATATAACCAAGGAATAGCGAGCGGGTATAGGGTCAGGTGCCGAAGGGACATTGTGAGAAGTGACCTAGAAAGCAAGAGGTGAGCCCTCTGTCACACCTGCATAAGGGCCACTTGAGGGTTCCTTGGTCAAGCAGTAATGTCAGTGCCTGGAAAGGCACCCGTTACTTAGCAGACCGTGAAAGGGAGTCTCCCTTTCCTTGGAGGAGTCAGGGAACACTCTGCTCCACCACCTTCTTGTGGGAGGCTGGATATTATCCAGGCCTGCCCGCAGTCATCTGGAGGCCTAAACCCCTGCCTGTGGTGCTGTGCTTCAGTAGTCATGCTCCTTGTCCACTTTCATGTTCCTCCCGCACTCCTGGTTCCTCTTTGAAGTTCTTAGTAGATAGTGGTAGAAGAAATAGTGAAAGTCTTAAAATCTTTGATCTTTCTTATAAATGCATAGAAGAAAATGCTGACATATACTGCCTTCCCTCTCTGCTTCGGCTACCTAAAACAAAGGGCCCCCTGTCCCATGATCACGTGACTTGCTTGACCTTATCAATCACCTGGATGACTCACCTGCCTTACCCTGCCTCCTTGTCTTGTATGCAATAAATATCAGCACACCCAGCTATTTGGGGCCACTACCGGTCTCCACGTCTTGGTGGTAGTGGTCCCCCGGGCCCAGCTGTTTTCTCTTTATCTCTTTGTCTTGCGTCTTTATTTCTTACAATCTCTCGTCTCCGCACACGGGGAGAACACCCTCAAAGCCCCGTAGGGCTGGACCCTACACCATAGATTAGTTTTGCTTAGCTTTAAACGTTTTATAAATGGAATTACACAGGATGCATTACTGTGCCTGCATTCATTCAATACTATGTATGCCAGATTTACCCATATTATTGTATGTAGCTGTATTGTTCATACATTTGTATTGCTGTATAATATTCCAGTGTATGAATATGCCATAATTTATTAATCCATTACACTGTCATTGAATATTGGGTTGTTTCCAGTTTGGGTTTATTACAAATAATGCTGCCATGAACCTCTTTCATATCTTTAATTATACTTGTGTAACCATTTATTTAATACATATAGATAGGCAGGAAGTTACTGGATTATACAATACATGCATACTCTTCTTTAGTACATAATGTCAAACATTTTCCAAAGTGGTTCTACCAATCTACATACCCAGCATCAGGGTATAAGAGCTCCAGTTGCTCCATAATCTTGCCAGTATTTGGTATAGACCATCTTTTTAATTTTAGCCATTCTGATGGGTCTGTAGTATTAACTCATTGTGGTTTTAATGTGTATTTTCCTGAACATCTATGAGGTTGAGCACCTTTTTATATATGATTGGTCATTTTGCTCTCCTCTTTCATGAAGTACCTTTTCAAGTCTCTTACTATTTTTCTACTGGAGTGTGTATTTTTTTATTTATTTATAGGAGTTCTTTTATATATTACTGATAAGATCCCTTTTTATATTTGTGGATTTTCTTTTTACATTGTATGGTGTGGCTCTATCATAATTTACCTATTTTTATTTATAATTATTTAGATTGCTTTCAATGTTTTTATTCCAACAACTTCTATGAATTGAGGATTGTGGGTATTGTTTAGGATAGAGTATTTAGTATCAATCTCTTAGGTTTTTTTCAACAGCATTCAGCACCATATGAAAGGCAAATGGCTGGGATCAGCCAGGTTGAGTTTTTCTTTCCAGGAAAGTGAGATTAAAAAATATAATACCACAAGATAATTGATAATATTGGTTTTCAAAAAGTCATTGAAATTATAAAATTGATAAGGTCAATAACGTGACTTGCTTGACCTTATCAATCACCTGGGCTACTCACCCTCCTTACCCTATCCCTTGTCTTGCATGCAATAAATATCAGCGCGCCTAGATATTCCAGGCCGCTACCAGAATAGCACACCCAGCTATTCAGGGCCACTGTTGACTCTGAACTATGTAAGGAGGGAAGTAAAGACAGCATGGGAATTAGAGTTACTAGATATAGAGAAAGAAAGGATGGTGGGCTGGAGGCCAAGTGAATTGGGAGGAATAGAGTGACTACACTGTAAGGACAGGAAGTCATGGTCAGAGAACAGTATATCTGAATATGTGGTTTCAGAAGTGGGACAATTCTTCAGTAATGAGAAGGACCAGATATGCCCATAAGTGGCTGAAGTAGAAGGCAAGTGGTGAATTTTGGTGAAAATTTGCAAACCATGCATCTGACAAGGGGTTATATCCAAAATATACAAGGAAATCAAACAACTCAATAGCAACAAAACAAAACAAACACCAAATAATTTAAAAGTGGGCAAAAGACCAAAATAGACATTTCTCAAAAGAACACATATATATGGCCAACAGGTATATGAAAAAAATGCTCAACATCACTAATCATCACGGAAATGCGAATCAAAACTACAGTGTGATATCACCTCACCCCAAATAGAATGAGTATTATCAAAAAGACGAAAATGACAAATGCTTGTGTGGATATGGAGAAAATGGAACCCTTACACACTGTTTTGGTGGGAGTGTAAACTAGTACAACCATTATGGAAGACAGTATAGAGTTTCCACAAATGAATTAAAAGTAGAAGTATCATATGATTCAGAAATCCCACTACTGGGTACTGATCCAAAGAAAATCAATATGTCAAAGGGAAATCTGCACTCCCATGTTTCCTGGAGCCTTATTCACAATAGCCAAGCTATGAAATTATCCTAAAAGTCCATCAATGCATGAATGAATAAAGGAAAGGTAGTACATATGCACAATAGAATAAAATTTAGTCATAAAAAAAGCATGACACCTTGTTATTTGTAGCAATGTAGATGAACCTATAGGGCATTACGTTAAGTGAACTTAGAGGACATCACATTAAGTGAAAAAGCCAGGAACAGAAAGACAAATACCACATGATCTCACTCATTTGTGGGCTCTAAAAAAAGTCAATCTCATAAAAGTACAGAACAGAATAGTGGTTGCTAGAGGAGAAATGGGGAGAGATTGGTGAAAGAGTACAAAATTACAGATAGGAGAAATAAGTTGTGGTGTTCTATTTCACGTTAGAGGGACTATTGTATATTTCAAGACACCTAAAAGAGTCTTTTCGATATTTGCACCAGGAAGAAATAAGTGAGGTGATGTATTTGTTACATATACTGATTTGATCATTACACAATGTACACAAGTATTAAAATATCACACTGTACCCCATAAATATGTGCAATTCTTATGTGTCAAAAATCAAACTTTTACAAAATACAGAATGTGTTATAAGTAAAACACACACACACACACACACACAAAGAGAGGCCAGAGAATTGAATCAGGCCATCTAAATGGACACTGAAGTCACTCAGTGTGATGAACTCAAGAATAGGACTTTGAGACAATTGTAACAAAGTTAATAGGAAAAGAGAGAAAGAGAGTGTCCAGGAGATGTTAGGGGACAGTGCAGGGAAATGGTGATGTATAGCACAAGCTTTAAGGAGCAAGAGGTTTTCTTTTTTTTTCTTTAAACATCCCTCCACTGGGAGTTCAGACCCACTGCCCATCTATCTCCCTAGCACCTGCTGCTCTGTGTTCCCCCACAGGCCCCTCAGGTCACTCAGCATCCTCAGCATTGGGCGGGTCACTGCTTGGCTCAGCAGAGACATGGGGAAGGGTCCTGAGCTTTATAACCCTTGGGCACTGTAGTGGGGAAGTGGTCATGGGCTGGGGCACCATTGCTTGTTTTCAGTGTTCATGCTGAATTTATCAAAGTTTAACAACATACCTTATACCAGCAATTCAAGTCTATTTATATGTAAATATGCATATTATATTTATTCATCATATATAGTTGCATCATTTATACAAATATCAATACAACTGACTCTAAAATATTATATATTTAATAAATAAAGTCTATATTACAAATACATATGTACATATACACATAATGTGTGTAATTTTTTTTTTTTAACTTTTAGGCTCTGGAGTGCATGTGCAGGTTTGTTATATAGGTAAACTGCATGTCACAGGGGTTTAGTGTACTGATTATTTGCCACCCAGCTAATAAGTATAGTACACCATAGGTAGTTTTTCAATCCTCTCTCTCCTCTCACGACCGTCAAGTACACATGTAGGAGCAAGAGATTTTTAGTAAGAAGAGAGGAATAATGGTTTGAAAGGAATCAAAAGGAGCAAAGAGAACTTATACACCACATTCCCACCCTGAAGTACTTAGAGTTTCAGAGAATAAGTAGAGTCTCTACCTGAAATACACAGGAAGCAATGTCCTCAAGGGAAATCCAAGTTACATTTAAAGCCAGGAGAAGCAAGGAACTGTCCATAAAGAAGCAGTCTAAGGAAATAGGGAAGTTTACTAATCATGCAGCTGAACTTCCATAGAGTACAACTGAAAGTAAGGGAGGAAAAGGGTGTTGGGTCAAGAAAGAACAATCAGAATATTATGGTGATAAAAATACCAGAGAGAATAGGTGAGCAAAGGGACTTATGATTTGGATGGTGATCAAAGAAACCAGGAATGGTCAGCAGAGGGGGTTGCTTCATCAGACTAAAGAAAGGGGGAGGGTGCACTCTCCTTAGTTATCTGACATGGAGACAGGCATCTCTGGTAGTGAGCAAGGAAGTCCAAATCTAGTCGTTAGGCACTCAGGAGTGGGCAGTCATCCTGCCAGTCTCAGCCCTACGTTTATGGTTCCAGTTAAGAGTAAGTCATCAAACCAAGGGAACACAGGAACCAAGATGGTACGCTCCAAAAAGTTCAGTTCTGCTCTGAAGCGCCCCCTACAGGATCCTGTTCAGAGACGCAGGAGGAGGCAAAGCTGCTGGTCTGCGCTTTGCGCCATTCTGTGCTCCCTCCTACCTGCCCTCCTCTTTAGGCCCAAGTTCTAGTCCCATCTGCTTTGTCACCCCCTGCCCACCTAAGGGACTTCCTTCTCTGGTCTTCACCGTCCTCATGGTAAAATGGACGTGACATCTCTAATCACACATATCTATCCAGTGATGTAAATGCAGTGAAAAGGGCTTTGAACAGTGTTGTCAGGGAAGGAGACTGAGGCACTGATTTCTTCCCATTTTCCCAATTCCTGCTTCAGCACCGCTCACCTAGGCTCCAGCCCTCTAAATCTATCCTAGCCCTTTGGTCGATCTTTGCCTACTGAGGGCAAAATTACATAGTATCCCAAAAACAAGGATTAATACTACAGCCCCATTTCTTCTCTTTGCCATTTCCCATGACAACTCTTAAACCTAGAAACTGGTACCATTTCCCTGATTGGTGGGACCTGCTCACTAGACCAAAAGGGATGTGTATGTACATTTCATAATGGGCATTCAGTTAGGGGATGATGTGAGGGCTGTGTGTGAGATAAATCCTGGAGTTGGTCTGGCCACATCCCAGTGACTCATTTGGGCTCCTTTGGACAAGTAACTAGAGCTCCCATTTGAAAGAATGACAAGCAAGCTACCTCAAATTTCTCTTTCTCAACCCATGACTTCACCTTTTCTGTTCCTTAATGCTCTCATCATCCAGCCCTCCTTTCTGCTGTTTTTCCTCAGTTTTCAAGTCTGCACCCTAGTCTTCTGTGCCATCCCACTTTTTCGGGGTTCTGCCCTATCTGTTACCCCTCTCCGAATAATGTCAGCCCCGCCCACTACCCTACTGTAAGGATCTGCCCAGCTCTTCCTCTGTGGGTTTTAAACCGTGCATCTGCTGCCACCATGTTCATCAGGGTCCCAATTTCCATTACACCCCTGCCTTTCCCCCTGCTCCTCCTCCTAGCCCTTGTTTCTAATCCCCTGTACTCTAGCTCCCACTCCCAATTGAGCCACCCCCAACCAACCGTGACAATTCACAGCTCTCATCCTGGAGAGATGGTTTCCCTCATGCTGGGACAGTTCTGGGGCAGTTCAGAATTGCCAGGACTGTGGATTCCCAGCAGCTTGGCCTGGTGGACACACGGAATGCAAGACAACAGCAAACCCACCTTCAGCCTTGGTAAGTGACAGGACCCCTTTTCCATGACCAGATCCTGGTTACCTTGCTACTATTTCTATTTTGTCTCCATTCCCATCTGGGCAATCCTCTTCAGATGCCAGAGATTTCCTTTTTTTTTTTGACAGTTTGCTCCTTTCCTCTCATGCCTGGTCAGCCAGCCTGCATGAAGTTCTCTACGTTTGAGACTGGCTTCTCCATGGAACTTGGTCTGTAGCCACAGAACAAACTGCAGGGCCAGTGACAGAGAATGAAGAGGAGAGTGAAGAGTGGAACACATCTAATGTGTTCTCTGGAGGGTAAGTCTTGTCGATCTGCCCTGCATTCAAGTGAGTGCAACCCCTGAGAATCACACATAGGGCACAAGGTCCCTGCTGTAGATAGATGGGGACTTAGGTTTGTTTCTGTTTCCTTTGGTCTGGTTCCTCCCAGACTCCATTTTCTTCATCCTAGGATTCCAGGACCATCCCAAGGACGTTCTGCCCTTGAGAAATGTCTCCTGCAAAAAGGGGAGGGTCCCTCCATTGTGCTCTCATCAAAGCTCTGAGGGTGAGCCTCTTGCTCAGTCAGCACTTCTACTTCAGAATGGGAAAGGTAGCAGTCTAGAAGGCAAGAATGTGTCCAGATCCTGAGCAGATGATAGCATCAGATGAACACGTGACATTAAGAAGTGCTCTCCTCAAACTGAGGTCTAGATTCAATATAATCTCAATAAAAATCCCAAAAGATATTTTTAAGGAACTTGACAAGCTCATTATAATTTATATGGACATACAAAGGGCCAAGAAGTGGCAAGACTCTCTTGAGAAGACATCCTTCCCTACCAGATATTAGAATGTGTTACATAAATTATGGTAATTAAGATAGTGTAGTGCTGTTGCAAGCTTAGACAAATAGACCAATGGCACAGAATAGAGTCCAGAAATGGACTTGCACAAATGGGGACACTTTTTTTATGGCCACAGTAGCATAGCAGACCAGTGAGGAAGGACTATCTCTTCAATAATTTGCTGGTGGGTCAACTGGATACTCCTTTGGAAAGAAAAAATTAAGCTGGATTCCTACCTCACACTGCACTCGAAAACCAATTTCAGGTGGAATACAGATCTCACTGAGAAAGGGTAAAACAACAAATCCTCTTAAATATTAATAGTTCTGCCCACAGATGGCCGTGGAGCTCTTGAGATGTGTTATGAAGTGTAAAATCTGCACTGGATTTTAAACATTAGTAGGACAAAACAATGTAAAATATCTCAATAATTTTTATATTCAAACATTGAATCATTGACAAATTGGATATACTGAGTTAAATATCACATTATTAAAATTAGTTTTATCTAATTCTTGCTCTCTTAAGGTGGATACTAGAATGTTTTAAACTACATGAGTGGCTCAGCTCATACTTTTATTAAACAGCACTGCTCTAAAAAGTAATATAAAAATAACCTCAGGTCATCAAATTAGAAAAAGGTGTCTTAAATGAAAATTAAGAAGCAATAATCATAAAGGAAAAGACTAATATATTTGACTACATTTAACTTTTGGTGTCCAGAAGACACCATTAAGAGACTAAAATGGCAAGCCACACAGAGGGAAAATAAATTTGCAGCATGTACAGCCCTCAAAATAATAATATTAAGAACTCCAACAAATTGATAAACAATCCAATTAAAAATTTTGTTCAACACTGTGTCCCAGACTAAACCCATTCTGCAATTCACGTTGTGTCCTGAGCGAATGAATGGATGGATGAATGAATGAAGTACTGAGTGGGGAAGAGCACAGTCTTCAGACAGTATTTAGGTGCTTACTAAAAGTAGGGGTGGCTTCTTTCTTTATGCTGGACCTACTTTTTATTTTTTTTATTTTTTATTTTTTAGAAAGAGTCTCGCTCTGCCCCCCCAGGCTGGAGTGCAGTGGCGCAATCTTGGCTCACTGCAACCTCCACCTCCCGGGTTCAAGAGATTCTCCTGCCTCAGCCTCCCGAGTAGCTGGGATTACAGGCATGTGCCATCACGCCTGGCTAATTTTGTATTTTTGGTAGAGATGGGGTTTCACCATGTTGGTCAGGCTGGTCTCGAACACCTGACCTCAGGTGATCCACCTGCCTCAGCCTCCCAAAGTGCTGGGATTACAGGCGTGAGCCACCGTGCTCGGCGATTTTTAAAAAATAAACTACATTATTTAAGGTATCTAGCAGACTCAAATTCATAGAAACAAAAAGTGAAATGCCAGGGGCTGGAGAGAAGGGAAAAGGGAAACTTGTTGTTTAATGGGTGTGAAAAAGTTCTGGAGATTGGTTTCACATAGTTTGAATATACTTAATACTACTGTACTGTAATACTTAAAAATGGCTAAGATGGTAAAATTATATTACGTGCATTTTAAACACAAACATTAAAAATAAACAAACTACAAAATCAACAAGTTCCTTAATTAGGAAAGGTTTATTCTGTCAATATTATCGCATTGGTAATCTTGGTCACACTGGCCAGAACGTTTTCTCAGAGAGGAAACCTCCGGTTTTTTTGTGAGGTTTTGATTCTGGGCATCTGCTTTAAGGTGGGAGAGGTTTCTGACTCCTTCCAAAAGCTTTTTTAGGAAATGATTGGCCAAGGTGAGGTCCAATCATCTGTCCCTTACCTCCTGGGTCTGCCCCTTGCCGGGAAGCCCTTTCCTGGCAGTATCCAGGGGACCTTCTAGTAACCAGCCGGGCCTGAGAAGCTGGAGCAGGTGAGTACAGTGCCAGAATAGGGCGGGGCGCGAAATAAGATCCCGACCGGCGGGCGCGGGGCGGGGCGATGCAGGCAGGGTAAGGGGCTGGCCGAGTGAGACCCGCCCCGACCCGGCAGCACTACCCGAGCGCTGTTGCCTGGAGACCGCGGGACGCCGTTGCCTGGAGACAGCAGGGACGCGTTGCCTGGAGACTGTGGAAGGCCCAGGCAAAAGGGCGCGTGGCAGCCCAAGGCCATGGCGGGACACCCAAAAGAGAAGGTGATTCCAGATGAGGTCCATCAGAACCAGATCTTGCGGGAACTGTACCTCAAGGAGCTACGAACCCAGAAACTCTACACGCAGTATCACGTGAATCCCCTCCGCAAGAGTGAGAGGCACGGCGCGGTGGGGGAAGGGCGAGAGCAGGAGGGCGCCGGGGAAGGAGGAGCCCTCCGGGTTGCGGGGTGGGAACGCGGTCCCAGCAAAAACTCTTTCCCCAGCACCCGCCCCCTTTCCTAGATTTCAGGAACCATGACTTTGGAGAGGCCACATCATATCAGATGTATTCGCTGTATTAAAGTTCACGCGCAACACGATTAAATCTTTTCGTTGTAGAAAAAAAAAAGTTGTAGGGCTTTTTATGATTTTACTTTTGAAATAATTATATTTTGCAGGCTGTTTGTGTTTTGTTTTTGTTTGTATTTTGGGTTGTTTTTAACAAGTGAAAGGTTTTTCTTCAGGCTTCTGATATTGCCCTTCGGAAAGTTCTGGGGTGCCCCCTGATAAAACATCCCTACCCTCCACTCTTGTCACTGAGCACTCTCCTTGGGCAGTTTGTTCTGTCCTGTCACACCAGCTTCCCCTGAATGCCACTGGGCCTGAAATGGAGCTTCAGATCCACACGCCCAACCACCTCACAGCTCCCCTCCCTGGACAACCCACAGGCACCTCACACCCAGCAGGAGGAAAGCCAGGCTCATTCCCACCTTCCCCACTCTCTGCTGCTCCAGAATACCCTGTCTCTGCAAAAGGCCCCGGATGATTCACTCTCATGATCAGAATCATTCACTCTCATCATCTAATGATCTCGTGATCATTAGAAGCCTCGGAGTCCTCCTCAAGGTCTCTCTCCCTCCACACACTTTAAAAAAGGCACAAGTCCTGTTTATTAACATTCCTCTCCCCTGACCCACTTGTTCCTGCTTCAGTGAAAGACACCATCGTGCATATGGATTCCTCTCTGCCTCTGCTCAGGTACTTTCATGCTCTAAGTAGCACCTCAAACAGCCTCTGCCTGCATCCTCACTCCTGAAGCCTCTGCAGGGCCCTAGTCCTTGCCGCCTGGATTGGTCTGATGGGCTCCCAATTCCTTATTCTCTTTCCCTCCAAGCTGGCCCCTCCGACCAAACCCCTACACCTTTGCTAGCTTAGCACTATGCTAGGAGGACAATTAGATCACATCAATCCCACCTAAAATCCTTCTCATAGCCTCTGAGGTAAAGTTTAAATCAATCACGACATAAGGCGCATTGGATCTGGCTCTGGTTCCTGCCAGCTTCATCCCATACTCCTCTCCCCCACTTTACCCTGCTCCTTTAAGAAATACTTTGGTGCCTACTCTGCACCAGCCATTGCTGACGAATCCCACACACATTCCTTTCCCCCCTGCCATTTCTAAATACATGGATTTCCTAAATGCATCATGTCATTTCCCACTTTACCTGCATAAACATTGTTGCTTCTTCCTGAATGCCTCTCCCAACTCTGTGCCTAATATGTAAAGTCCACTTTGTTGCCTGGCTCTATAGAGAAAATGTACTGTCTTCACTTTCCTTCTAACTAACTTGGTTTTCTTCTGGAGTCCCCAACCACTAGTTTCAGGAAAGCAAAGTAGTGTCCAAAGCCGTTCAAACTCGGTCCATTCCAACAATGGAAATAATCTCTTCAGGCAACCTTCATGCTCTCTAGGGAAAATGCTGCCTCCCAGCTCATGTCCCTTGAGCATGTGAGCCATTGGAATAAAGTGAGAAAATATTACAACGTGTATTGATTACTTTTATTTATAAAGATAGAAATTTTATTTGCTAATATACTGATAATAGTCCATAAAAACTATATAATTATACATATTTTAAGGGCGCATGCTCTAAAGTTCTTTTACTGATAGGAGTTTGAGACAAGCAACTTGGAGACCACTGGTTTCTACTGGTGTCTGCTCATTTCTCACTACTCTCCGTCCAGCTCACTCCACTGGAGCCACTCTGGCTCTCTTCACGTTTCTCAAACTCCCCAGGCTCACGCTCATATGCTTCCCACATACACAGCACATTCCCTCACTTCATTCAAAACTCTGCTCATATGTTTCTCCCTAGAGATACATCACCCACACCTCAGCTCCATCCACATAACCTGCTTTACTGTTCTCTATCACACTTACATTTGCCGGGTGATATATGTATGTTTATTGCCTGTCACCACAAATAGAGTAAAAGCTAAGGGGACACAAGAGCCAGCTCTGTCTTGTTTACAGCCTGTTCTTCAGTGCACAGTAATTATGAGCTGAGTGGATGAATGTGGGTGCTGCTCCTCTGTTACCATGTGCCCTCCTGGGCATAGATCACTGCCTGGCAAACCTCTTTGGCCTTCCCCATAGGCCAGCACTGTCCAAGAGAATTCATCAGTGATGAAAATGTTCTCTGTCTTGGCTGTAGTCAAAACTGTAGCCATTAACCGCCTGCAGCTATTGAGCACTTGAAGTGTGACTAACGTGGCTAAGGAACTGAAGTGTTCATTGTAATTAATTTTAGTTATTCAAATTAAAGGAGCCACATGTGGCTGATGACCACCATTCTGGGCAGTGCCACTCTAGATTGTGAGGTTCTTGAGGGCCTTATCCAATCGTGCATTATCCTAGCACCCAGGATAATACCTGGCATGTACCAGATACTCAGTGAGTGCCAAATGGGTGCCCTGTTTAAGGTGGACCTTAGAGAGGGCAGGGAACTCATGTTTTAATCTGAACTTGTGAAGCTGTTTTCTTTTTTTCTAGTTCATACAGTCACCAGGAAGCCCATGTCTTGGCATGATAACCTGGAGGAACCTGCAGATGGTAAGTCCTGGGCTTTGAAATGCCACTGAGATAGAGCCCAGAGAGGCAGGCTGGCTGGAGAGACCTCTCAGGGTCGTGATATCTTGGAGCAAGCATCAGAGTCCTCTGCTTTGATCCTGGAAATGGGACTCATACTAACCAAGCTCAAAAAAGACAGATACTTAGACAGTCTGTGGCAGATAGAATAAAAAAAATAAAATTTTTTTTAAATAAAATGTTTAAAAGATGGACATACTCAATTATAACTGTCAAGCCAACTAATGTTCCTATTGGCTTAACATTGCCTTCGTTCATTCATCAAACATGTAGATGTTATAAGCACAAGTTCTGAAGCTGTACTAACTCAGTTCAAATCCTGGTTCTGCTACTCATTAACTGTAACATTGGGCAGGTTTTTTACCTCTTTTAGCCTATTTCTCAGGATTGATGTGAGGATTAAAACAATACCAGTGCATAGAACAGTAGCTGGTACATGGTCCTCAGGAAATATTAGTCCCATGATTATTTTCTTTATTAGGTAATCTCTATGGTGGGGCTGGATGGAGGGATCTCATAGCATAATGAAGAAGAAGAGAAGTAGACTTGGAAATAAGTAGACAAGTAAAGAGGGACCATGACTGATGTGAGAACAGCATAGGAAACAGGTGCCCCCATCAGGCAGTGGAGTTCTGGGAAGACCTCTTGGAGGAGGCGACCACAGGGTGAGGTGGAGAAGATTGTGGAAGGACATTCCGAGTTCTATAGAAAGTTACAGAAATAAAAAACGTGACTACAAGTAGTTTGGCATGGCCACAACATACAGGTGGAAAAAGGGCCCTATTTGGGAGTGAGGGAGGAGAGATATTTGGTGGAAAACCTGATCCCTCTTGGAAAGCTTTCCTTCTTCCCCTCTACCTTCCATGAGCAAAATTTGGTGAAGGACAGATGACCGCGGCTGGGATGGGAAGTGGGGGAGCAGAGGCTCTCAGAGCATTACGAAGGAGGCAGATAAGTCAATAGACTAATAGGGAGGGCATCATCACAGGCAATAAGGTGTTATCTATAGTGCACTCTCCTGACTAGGGTAAAGGATGCAAGCTGGGAACCTATAGCAATAAGGAATAGAACAGGAAATGAGGGTCCTGAAAGCCAGGCAGGAATTAGCTGCTCTCTCTCTTATATTAAGGATGTGCTAGCCCAGTGTCAGTCCCTTGAATCACCTTCCTTCATTTCATTCCCAGCCATCTTGCTGAGATAGACATTTTCCTCCCATTTCACAGATGAGTAAAGTGGCCCAGAGAAGTGATGCCACCCAACAAGCCGGTAGTAGCACTGACTCCAAAGCCCAGGTTCATTCCATTGTCCGCCTGCCTCTCTCCGGTGGAGACTTGATAGGGCAGAACTATGGAGCTGCAAATCCATCTGTTGTCGGCAGCCATACTTATTTCAATACACAAAGATTTGACCTCACTTCTTACAACCTTGCTCCTCACTCTCTGTTGTGCTACACTGGCCAAACTCGCTGATGCCTCAGGACCTTTGCTCTTGCTGCCTGTGGTGTGCTCTTCCTCTGCCTCTTCCCAGGGCTGGCTCCTGCTTGGCAACCAGAGAGGCCTTCTCTCGCCGCCCCATCTACAGCAGCTGCCCTTGCCTGCACATGACCCTTCACCTATTCCTTTCTTCACAGCGTGTATCCCTGTCTGCCACCATCACGTCATTTTGTAAACCTGAATACTGTGTCTTCTGCCTCATCTAGAGTATGAGCTCTAGGAGAGCAGGGACCATGCTGTCACTCAGCACTCTATGCCCAGCGCCCGGAAGCATGTCTGGCACAGAGTTTGAGCTCACCACATATTTGTTGAAAGATGAGTGGAGAGACCAGACACCCTGGTCTTGAGGCTGAGGCAAACCTCCAAGGCACAGATGCTCTGCCTGAAAGGAACAATGTGGACGCAGGAAAGGGCACAGGACCAACCTCTGGTCCCAAAGCCTGACTCCTTCATAACTCATACCTCGTCTCCCAGCCAGGTTTCTGAATCTCATTCACCATGCTGCCCAGGGACCAAGGAAGAAGTACCCAGAGACACAGACTGAAAACCAGGAAGTTGGATGGGACTTAGAGCCCTTGGTAAGCGTGGCTCCTTCCTCAGGAAACACGAGGAAACACAGCAGCAATGTAGGTGGTGACCGTAGAATAGAGCAGGGGGCCAGACATGCCTGGGCTTGAACCTGGCTACCTCTTACCAGCTGGGTAAGTTACTAAGCTCTCTTATGACTCAGTTTAATTGTTGTAAAATGGAGCTAATACAGTGCCTATCTCATAAGCTTGTTATGAGTATGAAACGAGGTGATATTTGTGCAGTACCTGGAACAGTGCCTGGCACATGGTAAACACTGTGTGTTTAAATAAAGGTACTGACAACAGATACCTGAGTCAGCTCCATCAGCTATCAGCAAGGTGGTCTTGGGTGTGCCACTCAATATCTCTGAGTTCTGCTTCCTTATCCCTAAAAAATGGACATGTGGCTGAGGGTAGTGGCTCACACCTGGCATCCCAGCACTTTGGGAAGCCAAGGCAGGCGGATCACCTGAGGTCAGGAGTTTGAGACCAGGCTGGCCAACATGGTGAAACCCCATCTGTACTAAAAATATAAAAATTAGCTGGGCATGGTGTCGCATGCTTATAGTTCCAGCTACTGGGGAGGCTGAGGCAGGAGAATCACTTGAACCCAGGAGGCGGAGGTTGCAGTGGGCCAAGATCACGCCATTGCACTCCAGCTTGGGTGACAGAGTGAGACTCTGTCTCAAAAAAAAATTAATTTTAAAAATATATAAATAAATAACATTTTTTAAAATTAAAAAAATAAAAAATTTAAAAATTAAAACAAAAAACATAAAAAATGGACATGTGAGTAGGGGTCCTCTCCTTGTTTGATTGGAAGGGCACAATTAGCCACTTTAGCACACAATCACCCCAAGGAATACAGCGCTTCTGTTTTTAAGGGAGAAATGTGCAATATGGAATAGACAAGTCAAAGAAATTTCTGCCACACGAGTCTTTAAATCTGCTTATGTCTTTGGTCATGCAGAAGGTTTTCATTTTTAAGTCATCAAATATGCCACCAATTCTCATTATGGTTTCTGGGTTTTGTGCCTTGCTTAGGAAAACCTTCAACACCTACATTACCAAGCAACTATTCTATATTTTTCTCCAACTTTTTTTTCTTACTTCTTCTTTTCTCTTTATATATATATATATATATATATATATACTCTCTTTATATATATATATACTCTCTTTATATATATAAAAATATATTCTCTCTTTTTATATATATATTCTCTCTTTTTATTTATATATAAATATATAAATAAAATTATATATAAAATTATTATATAAAAATTATATAAAATTTAAATAAAATTTTATATAAAATTATATAAAATAAAAAATATATATAAAATAAAATTATATATAAATAAAAAATATTTATATATATTCTCTCTTTTTATATATACATACAAAATATGTACATATATATGTACATATACACACACATATATGTATACATATATACGCACCTACAAGGAGGGACTTGGTACAAAGGGACAGGTATGGTTAGAGAGCTGGAGAAGATAACCACTCACAGAGAAAGAGGAGGTGGGGAGATAACATCATGAATAAGAGAAAAGTGTTAAAATATGTATTCAATGACAGTTATTGAATATAAATATGAATAATGGGTCAATATTCAATGACTGTTAAAAACCAGAAGGAATGGTACTGGAAGTGCTAGTGGAAAAAAATAAATTTAAAATTTAAAAACAGAAAGAAGACTTTTCCAAGTGGGGAAACTACTGTGAAGGGCATAGGCACCACTATGGGGTTTTGCAGTGAGGGAGGGAAAGAGCCTGGCCTCAACTCTGATTACAGCATGGGCAAGTGCGACTGTGTAGCCAAGGAATGAGGTGGGGGTGAGTGACGGAAAAATGCTAGGAGGAAACATCAGGGATAAGGGCAGATTCTGGCTAATTTCCACCTAACAGGGTGCTTGCTGAAGGCAGGCTAGCAGGATCAGACATCACCTGGAGAGTGGTGGAGGATGAGGAACCCAATCAGATATCAAAGGTGATCAGATATTAAAGGTGGGGGGTTCTGGTTAAATCACCTTAGCAGGATTTTTGCTAGAATTGGGCAATGTAGAGGAAATGGAAATCCCAAAATCAGACCTAGTTGAAAAGTAATTCAGGGTTCCTGAGTAGAGTTCATTCAAGGAAAGAATCTTTGCCAGGGAGAAGAAAGGTTGTGAAGGATGGGGTGTTCGTGTGAAGATAGAAATCAGCCAAGATAGATCATGAAGCAACTTAGAAGAATAGTACAATGCACAAGTAAATTAATTCAGCATTCTTCATTTTGTTAAAGAGTAAAGACCTGGCTCACACAAGTACAAAGTGTGCATGTGGAGATGTTGCATCTTTGACCTTCCAGGACATCTCGTGCAGGCTTACGATGACAGGAAGGACAAGTGTGGCCTGCCCTGCTCAGACCTTCGTAGGCTCTGCAGATCACAGAGTGCATGTGTCTCCAGATCAGTGAGCACTCTGGAGTTGCAGAGGGTCTGCAAATATTCCATGCTGTTCATCATATAAACCTGGGGACAATGCCATCACAAGAGCACTGCTAGCATAGTAAGAAAGTATACCCCAAAAACCATGAGATGCAGGTGTTGTGCAACCAGAAGAGGTAATTAAGTTGGAGCTTCAGAATGAAGTAGCTGGGCCAGAAGAGGCTTGATCAGCTGCAACTTGAAGCTCCCTGCCCCCTGGCAGAGCCTCACCTTGGATAGACAAGATACCTCCAGTCTCAGTACTGGGACACTGGCAAAGCCAGACTCAATGACCATCATTCAGCCTCTCATCTCCTGGTAACATTTTCTGGAAATACATTTTTTAAATTATTTGCACGGTGTAACTTCTATAAGATCGATGTGTCAGAGTGCCGACTTTTACTTAGATGCTATGTGACTCTTTCAACAAATTCATTCTTTCAGCAAATATGCATTGAATACCTAGCATGCCCTGGGTCTTGCTCTAGGTGCTGAGGATACTGTGGCCTCCAAGTCAGGCAGTGTGACAGGGAGAACCACGACTGTGCGTAGGTTATTCTCCTCTGACCTCACAACCTTTTTGATGTACATGTGGTCATCTCCATTCCGCAATGCAGCCACAGGTTGGGAGGGTGGAGCCTGATATAAGCCAGGCCCATTGACTCCAAACCCAGGTCCTCCTGCATCCTCACAGGCTTCTTTCTGATTCTGCATCCTCCTTTCTAGATCAACCCAGAACGCCATGACCGCAGGCTGAATCACTTCAGGGTCTGCAGTGACATCACTCTGTACAAGGCTAAAACATGGGGCTTAGGAGATGATCACCACAAGTAGCATCCCAGCAGATGAGCCCATCTGTGGATCTAATGCCCTAAGTGTGCACAGCCCAGAGAAATAAAATACTACTTTAAAACGAAGTCTCACTTTTCTCATTTCTGGTCAAGTCCACTGGTTGAAATCCTTGTGTGGTAAAGCAATGTGAGAAATCAGATAAAGATGGTGGGCTAATTGCATACAATCATCTGCTCTGCCTTCCTAATAGTAATAAAGGATCACAAAGGGATACAAAACCCACCACTGAGAGAATGGAAGGAAAATGTTACCAATAGGAAAAAACTGGAAGTGTGTTCAGGAGATAGAAAGCTGATGGAGGAGGATGGCAGGAACTACAAAATGCAAGCTGATGGAATGCCTCTGGGCACAGGGTTTCCAGAACTCTAGATAGAGGTTCAGGACTCTGAGACAGAGTGAGGTGTGAAGCAGAGAACTGAAATTGGATGTGGGTAGGGATAATCCCACCCCTACACCAGAAGCCAGGTTTATAACATCTCCCCCACGCTGGAGGCTGGGGGTTTATTCTTGGGGGAAGAGGAGAAGCCCAGGGCTCAAGGATACTAAAACACAAGGCACGAGCCAGGCATGGAGCTGAAAATAATCTGTGAAAATCTACAAAAAGAAGGCTGAACCCCTAGCCCAGGTGCCCACCCACACATATACTACATTTTTACCCTAGGTTTGAAGATGGAGTGTTCCCCTCTGGAAAAATAATGAAACTTCTCTAGAGACCCCCACATAGTACTGTTTGAGAGACCTTTAAGGAAAGAACCAGGGAAGTCAGTTTACATTTCCCCTTCCTGCTACGAACCATTGCTCCTGGACCTCATCCTGTTAAGCTAGCACATGCTTCAGAGTTGCAGCCATCTCAGCTTCTGCTCAGCCTCTGCAGCCAGTGTGCCACCTCTGCATGACCACATAGGCCACAGATCTCTGCAGAGTAAGCAAATGACTGGGTGTGGGCTGCATTAGCAGAAATCTGGTCTCCTGCACCCCTAGGTGCTGCACGTCCCTGAGGAAAGGGTGGAGGGCACAAGGGATCCAATACCATCTCTTCCTCATGGGGCCTTAGCTTCTTAAAGAGGATGCCAAGGAAGGGAGGGGGCGGAAGGAAGGAAGTCAAAGGAATCTTTACAAAAGGGCCAGCAGGTAAGGAAAGTAATCTAGGAACTGATCATAAAGATGTCATTGAGCCAGGCACTGAGGCTCAAAAAAAAAAAAAAAAAAAAAGGAGAAATGAAATCGAAGAGGCAACTCACGAGATAATGGAGCAGGCAAATGAAAAGAAGTGTGCTGAGGCCGGGTGGTGGCTCACGCCTGTAATCCCAGCACTTTGGGAGGCCAAGGCAGGCGGATCACGAGGTCAGGAGATCGAGACCATCCTGGTTAACATGGTGAAACCCCGTCTCTATTAAAAATACAAAAAATTAGCCGGGTGTGACAATGGGCACCTGTAGTCCCAGCTACTCGGGAGGCTGAGACAGGAGAATGGCGTGAACCTGGGAGGCGGACCTTGCAGTGAGCTGAGATGGGGCCACTGCACTCCAGCCTGGGCGACAAAGCAAGACTCCATCTCAAAAAAAAAAAAAAAAGAAGAAAAGAAGCGTGCTGCCGCTGAAGCCTCAAATGATGAGTTCCAGAAAGTTAGACTTGTTCCCAGCTGCCATCAAGCTAGAGCCTTTGTTGACCATTCTGTACACCAAGGGAGTTGTCTTTGTAAAACCGCAGAAGCCAACGTTGCCATCCTATGTTGCTATTTAAACCATAGAAAACCAGAACAGGAGCATTTTGGCATTTTTTTTAAACTAGGAAGTATAAAAACTTAGAGAAAATAAAATTAATACCTAAATTTTAATATGTAGTGATCACTTTGGCTTTTTCTTTGGCCTAAGCGGATAAAGAAGAAACTGTTAAAGATCTCTTATTCCTGAGTGAGGGGGAATGCATCTAATGACAAGAAATCATTGCTCATTATTTAAAAAGAGCTAGGTATATTTTGTCTTAGGATCTTGATTTTTATTTTAATTATTTGTTTTGAGAAGAAGGCCATGAACCCTCCAATATATAGCAGGGTTTGGTTAAGGATGGAAACCCTGAGGGCAAGTCTCAGCAGATTCGCCCCATTTTATGTCACAGAAGCTCATATACAGAAATTCAGAGTACATTGATGAGGAGCAGTGGAATCCTGCATTGTGATACAAGGTAAGATACTTGTAAATGCTGCATATAATCTCGGTTCTGTTTTGTAAAATACAAATGAAATACTATGCATCGTTTTTATATCAGAATAGAACAGGTTAATTTTCCTCTACATATCTGTTTGCATATTTCTTATGTATCCACTCTGCTTGTTTTCAATGTTCTTTTAAAATTTTTGTTGGGCTAAAAAGAGCCTTTTCTTTGGTATCATCATAGCTACCATCATCTACAGCAAAACTGCATATCTAGTACTGGAAGTAATTCAACCAGCAATGTAGTAGGTAATATACAGGATAATGATCAGATATCATTTCTGATTGGCCAGAAGAGTGAGTTTACATGCATGCAGTTGAGGTCCAATGACTTCCAATTAAAGATCTTAGGCCTGGCGTGGTGGCTCACACCTGTAATCCCAGCACTTTGGGTAGCCAAAGCGGGCGGATCACCTGAGGTCAGGAGTTCGAGACCAGCCTGGTCCACTTGGTGAAACCCCATCTCCACACTACAAAAATTAGCCAGGCTTGGTCGTGGGCGCCTGTAATCCCAGCTACTTGGGAGGCTGAAGCAGGAGAATCACTTGAACCCAGGAGGCGGAGGTTGCAGTGAGCCAAGATCACGCCATTGCACTCCAGCCTGGGTGACAAAGCGAAACTCCATCTCAAAAAATAAAAAACAAACAACAACAAAAAAATCTTATACCAAAAGATTCTGCAACATTATTGGACATCTTGTCTTCAATGTGAAAAAGGTACCTATTATAATTACACTTGAATTCATCATCATGAATATTTAAATTTTCAGGACAGCATAAAAAGTGGATTTGTTGATATGCAGAAAGGTGAATCTAGTTTTATAATCTAGTGTAAATTATAAAATAGATTAAATGCCTGAATGTTTTCATCACAAGGTTGTGCTCTGAAAGCAATCAGTGTGCTTCTACAGCTCTGCTCCTGCAAAGAGAGCAACCACATTTTCTGCTTTCATCTCCTTCCCAACTCTGCCCGAAAAACAGAAAGCTCTTACTTTGTATACTCATCTAAAAAAGCATATAAAGTCAGTCTTCACTTTGCACAATAGTGCAGGACTACAAAAATGTCCTGCTTGCTGAAACTATGCAAAGTGATCTTAATCATCATTGGGGGAAAATTACAATTGTTCTGTGACCTCTAAAAAAAATTGTCCAAAAGTCCTTGAGGTGGGCAGATCACGAGGTCATGAGATCGAGACCATCCTGGCTAACACGGTGAAACCCCGTCTCTACTAAAAATACAAAAAATTAGCCGGGGGCAGTGGCGGACACCTGTGGTCCCAGCTACTCGGGAGGCTGAGGCAGGAGAACAGCACGAACCCGGGAGGCGGAGCTTGCAGTGAGCCGAGATCGCGCATTGCACTCCAGCCTGGGCGGCAGAGCGAGACTCCGCCTCAAAAAAAAAAAAAAAAAAAAAAAAAAGGTACCAATCTGGCCGGGCGCGGTGGCTCACGCCTGTAATCCCAGCACTTTGGGAGGCCGAGGCGGGCGGATCACAAGGTAGGGAGATCGAAACCATCCTGGCTAACATGGTGAAACCCCGTCACTACTAAAAATACAAAAAATTAGCCAGGCGTGGTGGAGGGCGCCTGTAGTCCCAGCTACTCGGGAGGCTGAGGCAGGAGAATGGTGAAAACCCAGGAGGCGGGGCTTGCAGTGAACCAAGATGGCACCACTGCACTCCAGTCTGGGCAACGGAGCAAGACTCTGTCTCAAAAAAAAAAAAAAAAAGTATGAATCTTTAAGTCTTCGAAACAAAACTAAACAATGAAAAAAAAATTGTGTGAAAGTATTAAAAACTCTGTTCAATGCGTAACAAAATTAAAATACTAAAATTTAGTAGACTCACTTTAAAACAGTAGAAATATTGAGAATCAAGTGTTTTATTTCTGTATGAAAAACCATGCTTGTCTTCTTTTTTCCCTTCTATAACTTACGATGAAGAACAAGCATTTTTTCCGTGCCTTGGCAAATTGTCTTTACTCCTTTCTAAGTTTGGATTTAGTTCCAACATTTTATCACTTGATCTTCCAATGTCATTAGATAGCTCCAAGAGTCCCTTTAATGTAAAGTTTTTTACTAGTGTCACTCTCTGGAGACATCTTCATCCTTTCCATCTCTTTCCTCATTTGTAAGTTTGCCTTCACAAGGTTTCTCTGGCTGTATATCTAGTCTCTAGAAGGGCAACAGCATTCACAGTCCAATATCAGCTATTTCATTTACAATTCCATTTGCATTGCACTCAAATTTTACTTCCAGCCTCACCATTTAAAAAATATTTTTTTTTTCTTTTGAGACAGGTTCTCACTCTATCACCCAGGCTGGTGTGCAGTGGCACAAACATAGCTCACTGCAGCCTCAAACTCCCAGGCTCAAGAGATTCTCCCACCTCAGCCTCCTCAGTAGCTGGGACAAGTGCATACCACCAATACCTGGCCAATCTAAAAAAATTTTTACTTTATTTTTTTTTGAGATGGAGTCTTGCTCTGTCGCCCAGGCTGGAGTGCAGTGGCATGATCACGGCTCACTGCAAGCTCCACCTCCTGGGTTCATGCCATTCTCCTGCCTCAGCCTCCCGAGTAGCTGGGACTACAGGCGCCCGCCACCACACCCGGCTAATTTTTTGTATTTTTAGTAGAGACAGGGTTTCACCGTGTTAGCCGGGATGGTCTCGATCTCCTGACCTCGTGATCCGCCCACCTCGGCCTCCCAAACTGCTGGGATTACAGGCGTGAGTCACCGTGCCCTATCACTTTTTGTTTCTTTGGTGTACATTAATCCTTGGTGGTCAATTCCCTCTCAGGTATCTACTTCTATAAAATGCATGAGTTTATTGCTAAAGACAAAGAGGCAACACAACTACAAACTTTGCTGTGTGTGTGTGTGAAATGAATAACTGATGCAGTGACTGATCTTGGACAGACTTTGAAAGAAGTGATGGTCACTAGTCTTCCTGCATCTGTCATTTATGGAGTGATTTGTGGACTAAAGAGCTAGCAGCGACTGTTTCTACTTTACGCATCTACTCAGTTATTACTTTGGTAACTGAAATGTGAACATTGTTGAGAAACTTATTTAATTACATCATGATAACTGAATTCATGCATATTAGAATCTGTATTGGGGACTCCTAGGTTCCTACTTATTTTTCAATTGATGGGATTGTATTTATTTTAAAGCAATATGAAGGAGGCTGAGTGCAGTGGCTCATACCTGTAGTCCCAGCACTTTGTGAGGCCAAGGCAGGATTGCTTAAGCCCAGAAGTTTGAAACCAGCCTAGGCAATAGAGCAAGACCCTGTCCCTACAATAAATAAATAAATAAATAAATAAATAAATAAATAAAAACACCTAGCCAGGCACAGTGGCATGCACTTGTAGTCCCAGCTACTTGGGAGGCTGAGGCAGGAGGATTGCTTGAGCCAAGGAGTTTGAGGATACAGTGAGCTATGATCACATCACTGTAATCCAGCATGGGCAATAGAGTGAGACCCTGTCTATACAAAAAGAAAAAGAAGGCATAATGCTACCTGCACCTTGATCACCCTTTATTTTGAGGGTTGGAATGATAGAAGTGATGTAAATGAGTTCTACAGAGGATATTTCTAAAACTAAGGAAAGTGAGTCCATATGTAAATCTTTGCTCTGTAATAAAAAAGAGAAAAAAACAAGAAGTAAAAGAGGGGGGACATAGTTTTCAAAGCCTTTAGAGGTATGTTGTATTAAAAACTTACTTTTGGCTTTATCAATGTGAAATGTTGTTAACCTGTGCTTTCTTTTGTGAAACTCTCAACATTTACTTGCATAATTCAAAGTCTCAAACTGCTTCTGAGCCTGTTACACATTATCCCCATTCAATAATATGGCATGAATTATGAAAGAGGACAGAGTAAATATTTTTGTCTTCTTGATATGACCTGTGTGACCAGTTTTGTTAGTTGAAATTAGTTTACAAAAACTAAATTCTCTTTGTTCTACATTACAATCTTAGTATTATATGAATCCAGAAATATCCTTTTCATGTGCCAATAATGCTACAAGAAAATGTGAAAATAAATTATTCTTTCTGCTAAAGATACTATATAGCTCTCAGGCATTTCTAACTTCTTTAAAAATAAAGTATGATTTCTAAACTGGAATGGAGAGAGAAGGGGCAGGTAAAATGGTTTACCACCCTATCAATGCAGAGTAAAGCCCAACAATTAATGTGGCCTGCCTACTCAATGTACTACCTACGCAGAGCTTCTGCTTATGTATGAACAACCAAGGCTTGCCAGATATTAAGGAAAGAAACCCCAGCAAAACAATCCTAATCAAAGGAATATGAGAGGATTATCAGATTATCGGATTATATTAGGATAATGTTCTAAGTGTTTTACATTGATTAACCGAATACTGACAGGAACCCAATGAGGTAGATACATCTACATTATGCTAGAGATGACAAGGCAAATAAAAATTAAATTCCCTACGGTCAAACAGCAAGTAAGCAACACAGCCAGGCCCCAGAATCCACGCTTCTTAGCTTCTACAATACTCTACTGCTCAAACACGGGAAAGAGATCAAAATGCATGGGCTGCAGAAACAGAATGAAGGGAACAGAGGGAAACTTTATCAAAAAAATTAAAACTATAATCATATTCTGAGAGATATAAGATACTGCATCTAGAGGATAAGAGTAAAATGATATGAAAAATGACCAAATAGAGAATAAGAAACTCTTGGGGGATAAATGAAATGAAAGCTAAACTTCATATTCAATAAAATGATTTTAGGCTGGGCATGGTGGCTCACGCCTGTAATCCCAGCACTTTGGGAGGAAGAGGCAGGTGGATCACTTGATGTCAGGAGTTTGAGACCAGCCTGGCCAACGTGGTGAAACCCTGTCTCTACTAAAAATACAAAAATTAGCTGGGTGTGGTGGCACACGCCTGTAATCCTAGCTACTCAGGAGGCTTAGGCAGAATCACTTGAACCTGGGAAGTGGAGGTTGCAGTGAGCCAAGATTGTGTCACTGCACTCCAGCCTGGGCGATTGAGTGAGACTGTGTCTCAAAAAAAAAAAAAAAAAAAAAAAAAAGATTTTAAAAAACAAAGATATATCTCCCCCCAAAAGTAGAACTGAAATAAAACTTAAAAACAGTGCCTGCGAAATTCTAAAATTCTAAGGAGGAAATTCCTATCAGCCCAAATTAAAGGCAATTTCAGAAATGCAAGGAGATGAAAAGTTTACCTCTCATCTTCCCTTTCTTAGTAAGATACCAAAAAATGGTACACAGCAAAAGAAGGCACATGCTAAGATGGGAAAACATGGGATTCTGGAAATAATGGTGCCAACTTAAACGGTCTAGAAAAAAGGTGACAGTTGTGTGGCATAACTAAGTTGTAGGAGAAAAATTATAAAGTGGGTAAAATGACAAAGCATCTGGAAAGAACTAAGAATATAGAAGGAAAATTAGGCAAGCAGAAGAATGTAAGGTGAAGGTTAACTGGAGGAAAAACCAAAAGCTGTACCACAAAGAAAATCACGGTGGCTCACACCTGTAAAATATGGGCATTGAGCTTTACAGGGATTGATCGTAATATAACTATTTAGAAGGATGAGACAAAGGAAATGAGGAAGGTGTCAGTTAAATCATTATTTATCATAAAATGAAGGCAATTTGAACTCAATGTCTAAATTATCAATAGATAGCAATGGAAAGTAACTTCTCAATCTTTTAGTCTAGACTATTTAACCAAAGGTATGTGTTCCTTTAATAATTTTTCTTTAGTTTATTGAAAGAAATGTTTACAACATGACACCAACAGAAGGGATCAAAGTGTGTCGTGAAATTGCGAGTCTTCATTCCTTTTTCTTGGTTCTTTGTATTCAAAGATGCTGTTTAGTGTGTTCTGTTCTTCATCTTCTCTCTTGTTCGTTTTCCAGGTCTCTTCTACAGAAAAAGACATACCACATCTGGTCACATAGCAGCTTGCCTTCTGCCCCAGGGTGAGGACGAACAGAACTGAAGGGAGAGGGCAGGGTTGGGAGTGGGAGGGGAGGCTGAGCCTGCTCCTCACCCGGGCACCTGGGCTCACTTACATTTGACCCTTTCTTGCCAGGCCTCTTGAGGCCTCTGCCATGAGCTGTCTTGGCCCGGAAGCTAGATACATCATCATAGCTCTCCCGAGTGTTCCACTTTGAGCCTTTCTTCTTTCCACCAAAACCAAACTTCTGGTTTTTATACCGTCGTTTAGCACTGGGCCTGGAAAAGAATGGTCCTAGACATCACCACAGCACTGTAAAGCCTGATGAACCTGATGGCCCAGCAATGCTCTCAGTTTCCTTTCTATAAGCAAAGCCCCTTAGGCACGTCTGTAACCCAGAATCTCATCCTTGGCCCCACAATCCTATGCTACAGCCTCTCTAGACAAACTCATCTAGCTCACCTATTTACAGTTTTGACCACCAGGGCAGGAAAATAAAGCAAGAAGCAGGGAAGGCTCTACATATATTACATGACTTCCTGCTGTCTTTAGAAAGCTTTCTATTTTAACCAAATCTTATTAAATCACCCTCAGTTGTGTCTATTCCTCTCAAGGGTAAATACATGCAGTTAACATCCAAATGTAATATGTTACATTTGTAACATTCAAATGTAATGTAATGAATACATTCAAATGTAAACATTCAAATGTAATTATAGGCATTCAAATAACATTCAAATGGAATAACATTCAAATGTAAAACTGGTCATCCAATAGGAATCTTGAATTCAGCATCTCCAAATTCACATCATCTCCTGGAGTGGCTCTGCTTCCTGTACATATGCCCTCACTTGAGGCTGGCGCTGCTCCCACCAACCCAGACACACAGGCTAAACATATGGGAGTCAGCCTTGGTTCTTCTCTCACTCTTTATACCCAATTCAATTACTGAGTCCTGCTCATTTCACCTCTTAAATGTTTCTTCAATCCATCTTCTCTTCTCCCTCAGTTGCCACTTTCAGGTTATTATCATTGCTTATCTCGACTTTTGCAATAGTACCCTTGTCAATTTCCCAGCTTCCCTCAAGTCTGTCACTTATACAAAATCCACTGTGATCTTTTTAAAAACATGAATATAACCTGCTCATTACTGTTAGTACAACCTACAACCTAGTCTCTCCACTGCCTTCTGACAAAGCCCAAGCTCCTCAACAAGGCAAACCCACAGCCCAGGTCCCCCCAACCACATCGCACCCCTCCTTGCTTTGCACTGTATTCCCAGTGACACCAAGGGCTTACTGTTCCTCACAAAACCCTGAGGTTTCACATCTCGATGGCTTTGCTCGTGCAAGCTCTTACTTCTTCCCAAACCCAGCTTCTCTTCTATTCTCGTGGTTAATTCCTACTCATGCTTCAAGCAATGCTCAAGTCGAACGCTCCTCCAGAAATCCACCCCAGACCCTGTCAGGTATTTATAAAAGCTGACTCAGTACTAATCCCCAAATGCCTCTATCATAGCACTTACTATCTTACATGGAAATTATCATTTCCCCTAGGCCTGGTATCCAGGTATGCAAAAAAGCAGACTAGAAAAAACAATGAGAGCCCACATTCTCTCTTTCAGTCTTCATACTATGAGGCAGACACTATTTCCTCAACTTAGCAGATGAGGCAATTAGCATTTAGAAAGGCATGGTAACTCGTTCAAAACTGCCCTCCTACTGAGTGGTAGAGTCGGGATCTGAACCCTAGGTCTGAACTCTCAACCATCGCACTGTGTGATGGGGAATCAACTTTTACTCAGCATTCACTTAAAGGGTGCCACATACTTAAAAGTACCTTCTTAGGATGGGTGCAGTGGTTCACACCTATAATCCCAGCACTTTGGGAGGCTGAGGTGAGTGAATCACTTGAGGCCAGGAGTTCACAACCAGCCTGGCCAACATGGTGAAACCCTGTCTCTACTACAAATACAAAAATTAGCTGGGTGTGGTGGCGGGCACCTGTAGTTCCAGCTACTCAGGAGGCTGAGGCACAGAATTACTTGAGCCCAGGTGGCAGAGGCTGCAGTGAGCCAAGACTGTACCACTGCACTGTAGCCTGAGTGACAGAATGAGACTGTCCAAAAAAAAAAAGAAGTTTAAAAAGTGCCTTCTTTTACTCTTCAAAGACTGACATGGCTAAAAGGGCCCATCACACAGTGCTAGGGGTCCTGGCCCCAGGCAGCAGCTGCACTCTCTGGACTCTATGGCTGCGCCGGTGGAGGTGCTATGTCTGCCATCCTTGTGACCTGTGGCCCCATCGCACCTCACAGAACCAAAGAAACCATGCCAAAACCCTTCTCACCCCTTCCTCATCTGCTGGCCTTTGGCTCCTGCCTTCTTGCGCTGTGCCAGAGGTTTCTGATCTCCCTCAAGGAAATCCAGTTTATCAGAGAAGCCTGTAAGTGAAGAAGTAGTTTTGATCAGCACCATTGTATTTTAAGAATAAAAGTTTAAACCACCATATGAGGCTGTTATTTGCTACACTGATTTTAAGAGTCACATCCTGCTCTCCAACACCATTCCCAAAACTTTGATCCGAAAAGTCCACATCAACCAAGAAGGCTCCAAAGCACTAAGTGTTCAAATCAACTCTAAAGTACCTGCTACCCTCGTTCCCCTAGCAGAGAGATGTACCGACCTTTCTGATATTTCTTAATAGCATTCATCATATGTGCTTTCTCCTGCTGCCTCTTCTGAAGAACCTCCGTTTGCACCTGTGATATGAACACAAGGACCGTTACAGCCATTCCATACCATTACTCCAGTGTCTACATTGTCTTAATAGCAACACCATGATTAATACCGCTACCCTTTGACATTTACTATGTGCCAAAAACTGTGTTAGGGACTCTAAGTATATTCTCAGATGTAGGTATATTCTTCATAGATGAAGATATATCTGTCTCATAACAATCCAGTGAAGTTGAAATTTGTGTTATCCCCTAAACTGAAGCACAGGGAAGTTAACTTGCCCAAGTCGCACAGTGAAAAAGTGCACAGCTGAGATGACCCAGGCTGTTTGACTCCAAAGCCAGCACTCACCCTATTATACAATCCTGCCTACAAAACTGAAGTAAATCATGTTTAAGACTACATCGATTTTTCACATCACATTTGGACAGATTAATTATCTAACTCACTGTTACTAGGCATGAAAGTACCAAAAGGAAGAGAAAAAAACAATGTCCCCAGGTAAAGAAAAGAAAAAAGTTTGAAGGATAAAAGGAGACACTTTATAATACTCTAACAGAGGGTTTCTCAATCTTGATACTGCTACAGTGTGGAGAGAATAATTCTTTGCTGGGGTGTAGGGGCCTGTCCTACACTGTAGGATACTTAGCAGCACCCCTGCCCTCTACCTACTAGATGCCAGTAGTACCCTCCCTCCCAAATTTGACAACTAAAAATGTCTCCAGGCAGTCACAGAAAACTCTTGGGGAGCAAATTCACCCCCAGTTAACAACCTCTTCCCCAATGTTTCCCTAAACTAGGAACAGTGAACTAATAGGCCCAAGTGAGTTTGTCTTTGCTTTTGGTAACTTTGGTTATGTTAAATTAATTACTGGTGTCTTTGAGAGAATCTCAGCCATCCACCTCCAGATCAAAGAAATAATAAATCCGCAGCAGGCCTTTTGTAGAGGACAGGATCCCAGCCTATTCCTACTTTGCTGAGAATGTATCAGTGAAATGACTCCAAACGTGGACAAGAGTTCTGCAGCCCAGATCACAAGTGCTTATGTCCAAATGTTGACGAAGTCTTAACACCCACGCCAATCTTTCTCACATTCATTTCTTCCCACAATCCTAACTTTAAAATCTGTCATCTTCTTTCTTAGATGACCATGAAATAAAAAAAGGAAAACCAAGAAAAGTTTTAGGGTATGCCTGATCTGGTGTTACATTAGAACTCAGACATTCATAGTTCAAACACGCAGGCAATCTTTCAGATTGGATGACAATCATTATGATAATTTCTTCAGGAACGTGATTATCACATAGGTCAGTGAATCCCAAACCAGGATGCATTTCAGAATCACCTGGAAAGCTTTTGGGGAAGAGGGGAAAACAGGCACAGATTCCTGGGGATTCTGAAGTCTAGAATTCTGTTTTGAAAAATTTCCCCTGGTGATTTTGCTATAAGGTCAGGTTTGGAAACCACTCATCTGGACCCAGTGTACAGATGTGAAAACTAACGCCCAGAGAGGTGATTGGCTCACCTGCAGTCACCATACTACTCCTGGGGAACCACTCATGTCCAGGCAAGATTGTGCTCATGAATACCAGCACATACACTGAGAGACGGTAAATACATGATCAACACACAGTTCCGTTCAGTTCAGGGGACCAAGTCAGACCACGGCAATCTCATCTAACACACACTCCGCCTCTTCCTGTTCCCTGCACACTTTTCTTCTCACCTTCTTCCCGTATTTCCTAAGTGCTCGCAGTTGCTTAGCTTTTTCAGACCTCTCCATGGCAGCCTGTTTAGTCTGCAGCTTCTGTCGAATCTACAACACAAAATGCTGTCAGTTCATGTCATTTGAATCTGGAATGACCACTACTTAGGATTCGCTAGAGCAGGGAACAGATATTCCCTGTTCTTTAAACTGCGGAACTTATAAATCATCAATTCCAACCCCTGAGGACAATGGGGCCCACAGGCTGAGCACTTTACCAAAAGTGCCAGAGTGAAGCCAGAGATTGAAAGTCACCTTCCCGCTCCCAGTGTGCTGTCTGTTTCATTATACAAACTGCCTATTTGTAGCCCAGGAAAGAAGACAAACTTCTCCCCATTTCTACTGTCAGTAGACTGAGGCTGGAAACCAGTATGCGGCCTCAGTGTCCTTTTCTAGTATACCACATACACAATAAAAACCCAGGCAGATACCAGGTGCCTAGCCTTTTCAGTCAAACATACACATTTTAGTTAAAGGATGAGAAGTTGTCAGTGAGAATTTGTACAGAGTTCACAGTAAGAAGGTGAACTACTACCACGACAAAAGCTCCCTAAAATCCAGCTTGAGACCCCAGGGTACTATTTAAATATACTTATCCCTCAGTATCCATAGAGGATTAGTTCTAGGACCCACTACAGATATCAAAATCCACAGATGCTCAAGTCCTTTATATAAAAATGGTGCAGCATTTGCATATAACCTACACTCGCCTCCAGTATCCTTTAAAGTAAGGGGACCTCAACTCCCAGGCCACAGACCGCTACGAACCCACTATGAATCTGTGGCCTGTTAGGAACCAGGCCGCACAGCAGAAAGTGAGTGACAGGCAAGCAAGCATTACCACTTGAGCTCCACCTCCTGTCAGATTGGTGGTGGCGTTAAATTCTCATAGGAGTGCGAACTCTACTGTGAACTATGCATGGAACTATGCATGCAAAGGATCTAGGTTGCCTGCTCCTTATGAGAATCTAATGCCTGATGATCTGAGATGGAACGGTTTCATCCCAAAACTATCCCCTCCCCAAGTTCATGAAAAAATTGTCATCCACGAAACTAGTCTCTAGTGCCAGACCGCTTCTTTAAATAGTCTCTAGATTACTTATAATACCGAATACAATGCTATGCATCACCTCATTCTCATGGATTCAATGTAGTTCTCGGCACATGGAAAATTCAGTTTTCCTTTTGCAATATTTTCTAATTTTTTTCCCCAATATTTTTGATCCGAGGTTGGTTGAATCCACAGATGCTGAACCCATGGCTATGGAGGGCTGAATGTATGTTGGATTACATGCTGGCAATCCCCTCTTCCAAAGTTAAATGAGGTCCAAGTTCTACCCAACTCTAAATTGTACTATATCTGAACCATCTAAGAATCCCTCATTTTACAGAGGAGAAAACTGAGGCCCAGAGAAAAGTAATTGTCTACAAGTTCTAGCACTGACAGTGGCAAGGGCACAAGAATGCTGTCCTCTCTGCACACCATGTCATGACCATGCCAGCTAGGAAATGCACTGGGCCATCTTCACCTCGGGGACCACACTTCACACAGCACTGTTCCTCTCCTTAATTGCTGATTTTAGAAAAAATGTCATTTTGATATGCATCTAATTGGTGGTAACTGGCATGACTCTGAAGTAGCCAATCTATGGAAGAGGTAATAATTGTCCTCTAACAACTGGCTCCCCATTATTGGGCTCATAGCTATCTTTCTAAGCCAGCTGAATATGCTTAAGTACAAAGTTTTGACTTTCCAGAGGAAAACTTCTATTTCTTACCTTCTGCATCTGCAGATCAGATTTGGCCATTTCCGCAAAATAATCAGTGGGTCGCTTGGTAGGGACTTTGAGCTGATGGAGGCGGGGTAAGACTGCAAGCACTGCGGCCTGGGCTTGGCGATAGCTGAGAATCGTAGGACAAAATGTGTAATGAGGTGAAGGAGGAGGCCTTACGTTCCTTTTCACCGCCAATCATGAGTTATCCAAGCTCAGAAGGACTCTCAAAATCTGACCTCCATTAGCAAGAACAAACAAACAAAAACTGTCTCACTGATTTAGTATCTAAAAGAAATGTAGCCGTATACTAGTTTTTAAAAAGGGGAGGGGTGTTGCTAAAAATAGTTTAAGAGAATGACTACTCTAAAGATACCCATTAACACAAACCAATGTCGATTATGGATTCTTATGTAATTACTAAGGCAATTCCACACAAGAACATCCCATAAGCAATGTTTGTTTGTTTGTTTGTTTTCCTAATAACTGAAGCATGCACAAAAAGTTTTAACATGAATATTTCAAATTAGCCCATAAAGTGGATTTTGGATCGTGACCGTGGACCAAAGAGCTCTTCTCTCAAACAGGAAGAATCTCCTAGCTATTCTTAGTCAAAAGAAGCCGCTCTCCCTACTCCTAGGCTTATTCTGAGTGCAGACTTACTAATTTCCCCTCTTTCCCACTCTCCTGCACAAGGATCCTCAACTTCTCCAACATTTGAAAACAAACATACAAACTCATCTCTCGCTGGAAGTCGTCTTCTGGATCAACAGCTTTCTGGTCCTTGTTCTGAGGTGCTGGCGCCTCAGATCCACCGATCTCCGGTACCGGACCCAGTGTCACATCGAGCCTTTCAACCCATTCCAGATCCCGCTTGAATTCTGCCAAACATTGCTTCAGGCCATTCTAGGAAATCCAGACACTGAGCTCACAAGAAGGGAACTCTGAGTTTGTCTTTCCCAAGCACAGGCTGTTAGGCGAAGGGACAAAGTGCTAATCCCCAATACCCAGACAGGTAATTGACCCTCTTAGCGAGGCGCAGGGTGCATCTTTCCTGGGACAAGAATAGGTCTCCCAAGCCCAACAGCGCCTGAAGCGCATCCCATGTCCGAGTACCCCCGACCCTGTGCCCGCGCTCACCACGTCGTTCACGGCCTTCTTCGGCCCCTCTAGCACGACATTGAGGCCTGGCTTCAGAAGCCCTCGGGAAAACGCATCCTGCAACTGCAGGACACAATCACGGTCACTCCCAGGGGTGTAAGGCCCCCTCTCCCACGCCCAGCCCCACGAGCTCGGCTGACACCTACCTCTCTGTCTGTGACAAGGGATTCATCGGATTCCGACTCCGAATCCGAGAGCGGGGGAGTGTCCATCTCGCCGCACGCACGTCCCACACCTACAGGAAGAAGAGGGGTATCCCGAGACCCAAGCGGCTAGCAGAGGGCGGCCCTGGCCGCTGCTGCCTGCCTTCAGCCCCCTACTCCCACGCCGTGGCTCCACGTGCCACCGAATCGCTCCAGCGCCAGCTACTCACAGCTACTGCTCAACTTTTGATTGGGACTTCCGCTTCCGGCGGCAAACCATACTTCCGGTTTGTCGTTGCTATAGGAACCGCTACGGCGTTTGAAAGTGCCCGGGTTACTTAGGATCCCTACAGGTAGCGCCTCTGGATACATGCGTGGTCTGCTGACCCAGAGAGAAACGAAAGGTGGGAGGGGGTACCTGGGGGTCGCCAGAAGGAGCTGGTAGCAGTGAGGGTACAAAGGAAAAGGCAGAAAAAGGAGCCGCGGGGGTGGGGTGGCGCGGAGGAGGACCCCGGGGGAGGGGAAAGGGGAGGGACAAGGGGAGGGGAAAGGGGAGAGACAAGGGGAGGAGCAAAGGGCGGGGAGGGCGTGTCCTGGATGCCGGGCGGGGCGTGTCCGGGCCGGGGGCGGGGTCGGAGCGGGGCGGTGCTCTCCACTCTGAAGTGCTGCCTTGGTCTTCAGCAGAACTCTTTGGCGGGAGATCATGTCAGCCGTGGTAGCTCAGACGCTGCATGTTTTTGGTCTTCGATCCCACGTGGCCAACAATATCTTCTACTTCGATGAACAGATCATTATATTTCCTTCAGGAAATCACTGTGTGAAGTACAATGTGGATCAGAAATGGCAAAAATTCATTCCAGGTAAAACTTTTTCCATCCTGACATATACAGGAATGGTATGTGCCACATATAACCCCATAATCCCAGCATGATGATTGGAAAGAAAGATTTTGGCCAATTTGAATATATATGCAGTATTATAAATGTAGAGGAAATAAATGGCGACTTGTATTATGAAATTAATCAGTCACGCATATGTAGTTAAAATCACATATAAAATGTTAATTTAAAAGTACTTTTTTCACTGTAATTTCATGAAAATATGTTAAGAATCCCTCTTTTGGTGTCTTCAATATCACTGCCTTTGTCATCACCAGAGCCACTTTTTGAGTTGTCTAACAGTTTTCCTGAGCACAACACCTTCATTATATCACCGTTTGAATCCAAGTATGATGAAGACACTGTAAACTTTATCCCAAGTCGCAAATAACCATTTGTATAGCATTACAGCCCTTATTTTTGTTCACAGTGGTCCTGTTAATGATATTCATTATTTCAACAACCGAATCCATTTTCCCATTCTTTGTTGCATTGACACCTTTTATTGTGACATATACATACAAAAGAATGTACCCTACATTTATGTCATATTTAAAGAATTACAATAGAATGTAGATCTGTGAACCCAGCCACCCAGCATAGGAAACAGAATATTACCACTTCTAGTGCTTCTCCCTGTATTCTGTGTCTTGCTGCATCAGTTCAATGTCATGCTTTTGAGATTCACACATCTCGATACATATAGCCAAGTTCATTTTATTGCTATGTAGTGTTCCATCATATGAATATAATGTCTCAAATATATGTATTCACTCTAGTATTGAGGGACATTTGGGAAATAACAATCATTTGCTATTACAAACTATACTACTATAAACATTCTTGCATGCATATACATTTGTCTATTTGTGCAGATTCTCTAGGGCACACAGCCAGGACTAAAATTACTGAGCAATATGATAGTACCAATTTACACTCCCACTAGAAGTGCATAAGAGTTCTCATTCCTCAGCAACCCTGCCAACCCTTGGTATTGTCCAACTTCGTAATTTTTTGCTAACCCAATGGTTGAGAAAAGGAATTGTGGTTTTCGTTTGCATTTTGCTATCATTAATGATGATGAGTATCTGTTTATGGGCTATTCCTATTTAGTCGTATGTTAAATGCCTTGTTCAAGTCTTTTACTTGTTTTTTACAGTTTGTTGTGCAGGATATTTTTGGGCAATTTTATTGATTTACATGCACAATTTATATATTCTGTATATCAATAATTTGTCAGATATATATATATGTCTTGCACATAATTTCTTTCAGTTTGGGACATTTTTCTCCCATCTTACAAGTATCTTTTGATGGACAAAAATTATTAGTTTTAATAAAGTCAAATTTATCAACCACATAATATTCTGTTGGAATAAGCTGTATTAAATACAGTTGACTTTAATTTATTGATGTTTATTTCCAGCATATTTGCTAAATTATTATTAATTCTAATGATTTGTCTATAGATTATGCAGAGACTTCTACATAGACTATCATGTTATCTACAAATAACGATGACTTTCTTCCTTTTTCTTGTGTTACCTGTGCTGGTAAGCACCTCCAGACAGTGTTGATTAGGGGCAATAAAAATTGACATCTGGCCGGGTGCGGTGGCTCATGCCTGTAATTCCAGCACTTTGGGAGGCCAAGGTGGGCAGATCACGAGGTCAAGAGATCAAGACCATCCTCACCAACATAGTGAAACCCCGTCTCTACTAAAAATACAAAAATCAGCTGGGCGTGGTGGCACGTGCCTGTAGTCCCAGCTACTCGGGAGGCTGAAGCAGGAGAATTTCTTGAACCTAGGAGGCAGAGGTTGTGGTGAGCCAAGATCGCGCCACTGCACTCCAGCCTGGGAAACCAAGCAAGACCCTGTCTCAAAAACAAAAATAAAAAAGATCATATGGCTTTCCAATATAAATTAAATTATGGTTTTATACAGACAACATTAATTTATATTTGCTCTCATACTTACCAAACTTTTTCCCACCGTTACTCTTTACAAATCAGATATTCCAGCTGGGATCATTTTCCTTCTGCATTTACTGATAATGTATTAATAAATTCTCCCAGTTTTTGTCTGAAAATGACTTTATTTTATCCTCATTTCTGAAAGATAGTTTCAACAGGTGTGAAATTTTTATCAGCATATTATAGATCATATTCCATTGTGTTTTTTTGGCTTCTGTTTTGTTGCTGTGGTTAAGAAATTAGCTATCAGCATCGTCTTTCTGTAGATGATCTTTTTTTCTGGATGTTTAATATCTTCTCTGTCTATGGTGTGTGTGTGTATGTATCTATACACATACACCATATACATATATACGTATAAAATACACACCATATAAACACACACCATATACTATATGTACATGTATATATACATAGTGTATATATATATGTATATATACATATATAGTATGTATATATACTATGTATATATACATATATAGTATGTATATATACTATGTATATATACATATATAGTATGTATATATACTATGTATATATACTATGTATATATACTATGTATATATACTATGTATATATACTATGTATATATATACATACATATAGATACACACACACACATCAGTATAGTTTTTATTTTCATTTTTTATCCTCCTAGGGATTCTTTGAGATTCCTGGATCTAAGGACAGGTATCTTTTTTGTTCTGTTATCTCCTTCTGGAACTCCAAACCATCTCAACTCCATCCTTCACAGTTTTTTATTTTATTTTATTTTATTTATTTATTTTTTAAGAAACCAGGTCTCACTCTGTTGCCCAGGCTGGAGTGCACTGGCACAATCATAGCTCACAGCAGTCTTAAACTCCTGGGCTCAAGCCATCCTCCCCACCTTAACCTCCTGAATAGCTGGGAATACAGGCATGCACCACCTTGACCAGCTAATTGTTTTTATGGAGATGGGGTCTGGCTATGTTGCCAAGGCTGGTCTTGAACTCCTGAACTCAACTCGTCCTCCCACCTCAGCCTTCCAAGTAGCTGGGATTACAGGTGCAAGCCACCACACCTGACGTTCATGTTTTTGGGGTTTTTTTTTTTTTTTGAACTCTTATTTGGATTTTTTATATCTTTCTCTGTGTTGCATTGCAGATAATTACTTTAGATGTATCTCGTAGTTCATTGCTTCTCTTTTCTGCTGCATCTAACTTAATGTTTAATGTATCCATTGAGATTTTAATTTCAGTTATTGTGCTCATATTCTTACACTTCTTACTGTATCACTTCTCTTCTGCTCCTAACTCCATCTTATATCACCAGGGGCCTTGTACACATGTGGGTGGATCCTTGCAGCCCATATGTTCAAATTCTACCCATATATTCTATAAGCAACCACCCTGTGCCCATCCTTCAGGCCCAGGTTGAGTAGAGACAGCCTGGGAAGAAACCCCCAATGTTGGTCTTGTCAGCAGGCTCAAGACTATCTGAGCAGGGAACTCCAGAGTCCTGTGTACCTGCAACATGATCTAGAAGAGGCAGGACAAACTCCAGGCAGCCACTGTATCCCACTTAATGGTAAGGGGTACAGCCAGAGAAAGACTCCGGGGTGCTCTAAAATTTGAGGCCCAAGGGAGGATCTCCACTGACCAAGTCTAAGGGTATTACCGGTGAAGGGAAAAATACAAAGGTCATGACATTGGGAGACCTGGCTTTGATCTGGCTCCCCATTTTATAAGCTCACAGAGCCTCAGTCTCCTCATCTGTAAGATGCAGATGATGCTCAGCTTGTTCAGCTCAGAGTCATGACGAGGCTCAACATATTCATTTGTTCATTCAACAAAAATGTAGTAAGTACCCCCTGTGTTCCAGGCACAAAATAGACACACACACATACACATAAAATGCTGTCCTCACAGTGCTTCCATTCTAGGAGGGGAGAGTGACAAACAAAATAAAAAGAAGTACAGTCTACATGCTAGATAGTGATAGATGCTAATAAGAACAAACGAAGTATGGAAAGTGAAGCCGTTGGGGGAGTAAGAAGTTGTAGATAGGGAGGCTGGGGAGGGCTCACTGAGCAGTGATTTTTGAGTGAAGACTCAAGGAAAGGAAGGAGCTGGCTGTGCTGATGTGGGAGGGCAGGGGGAGTAGCCGAGAGACTAGCAAAGGCTCAGAGTTAGGAGGGTGCTTATTGTGTTGGAGGAATAGCTGGGAGGCCAGTGTGGCTGGAGTGGTAAGAACCGGGGGGGTGAGGAGCAAGAGGGGAGGCAAAGAAAGAATGGGGAGCAGCACCACAGAGGGGCTTGCAGTTCATGAGCTCTTACTCAGAGTCAAATGAGAAGCCATAAAGGGGTGCGTTCTGAGCAGCAACATGATCTATGTTTCCTCAGGTTCATTCTGGCTGCTGTACAGAGGACAGGTTTAAGGAGGAGAAAGAAAGGAAGCAGGGAGAACAGCTAAGGGATGATTGCTGTAATTCAGGTGAGAGATAATGGCACTTGGAGCAGGTAGAGGCAGGCGACAGGGTGGTGTGAAGAGATCAATAATGGATATGCTTTGACAGATTTCTTCATAGACACCATGTGGGGTGGAAGCAGGAAGAAGCAAGGTTTTGGGCCTGAGCATGGAAAGCATGGAGTTGCTGTTGATTGTGATAGAAAGGGCTAAAGAAGGAGCAGGTTGGTTTTGGACCTGTTAAGATTGATGTGCCTGCTAGATATTTTCATGGAGATGCTCAGTAAGCAGGTTGATTTCAGGTCTGGATTTAAGGGAGGGAAGTCCAGGCTAGGAAAGGAATTTGAGGGTCATCAGCCTAGAGGTGAAATGTAAAGCCCTTAGAGTAGATGAGACTTCCCTAGGGCAGTGGTCCCCAACCTTTCTGGCATCGGGGTAGGTTTCATGAAAAAGTTTTTCCATGGACAGGATGGAGAGGGTATGGGGGATGGTTTCAGGATGAAACTGTTCTGCCCCAGATCATCAGGCATTAGTTAAGATTCTCACAGAGAGCACACAATCTAGATCCCTCGCATGCACAGTTCACAACAGGGTTTGTGCTGCTATGAGAATCTAATGCCGCCACTGATCTGAGCTCAGGTGGTAATGCTTGCTCACCTCCTGCTGTGTAGCCCAGCACCGTGGGTTGGGGGCCCCTGCCCTAGGGCATGAATATATTTACAAAAGAGAAGCAGCTGAAAGAGTGAGCTCTGAGCACTCCTGCATTTAGTGCTGGGGAAATGGGGAAGAACCAGCAAAAGAGGCTTTGGAGGAGTGGCCAAAAAGATCACAGGATATCTACGTGAGAGGTGAAGGATTCCCTATTTAATAAATGGTGCTGGGAAAACTGGCTAGCCATATGTAGAAAGCTGAAACCGGATCCCTTCCTTAAACCTTATACAAAAATTAATTCAAGATGGATTAAAGACTTAAATGTTAGACCTGAAACCATAAAAACCCTAGAAGAAAACCTAGGCAATACCATTCAGGATATAGGCATGGGCAAGGACTTCATGTCTAAAACACCAAAAGCAATGGCGACAAAAGCCAAAATTGACAAATGGGATCTAATTAAACTAAAGAGCTTCTGCACAGCAAAAGAAACTACCATCAGAGTGAACAGGCAACCTACAGAATGGGAGAAAATTTTTGCAATCTACTCATCTGACAAAGGGCTAATATCCAGAATCTACAAAGAACTCAAACAAATTTACAAGAAAAAAACAACCCCATCAAAAAGTGGGCAAAGGATATGAACAGACACTTCTCAAAAGAAGACATTTATGCAGCCAACCGACACATGAAAAAATGCTCATCATCACTGGCCATCAGAGAAATGCAAATCAAAACCACAATGAGATACCATCTCACACCAGTTAGAATGGCGATCATTAAAAAGTCAGGAAACAACAGGTACTGGAGAGGATGTGGAGAAATAAGAACACTTTTACACTGTTGGTGGGACTGTAAACTAGTTCAACCATTGTGGAAGACAGTGTGGTGATTCCTCAGGGATCTAGAACTAGAAATACCATTTGACCCAGCCATGCCATTACAGGGTATATACCCAAAGGATTATAAATCATGCTGCTATAAAGACACATGCACATGTATGTTTATTGTGGCACTATTCACAATAGCAAAGACTTGGAACCAACCCAAATGTCCATCAACGATAGACTGGATTAAGAAAATGTGGCACATATACACCATGGAATACTATGCAGCCATAAAAAAGGATGAGTTCATGCCCTTTATAGGGATACGGATGAAGCTGGAAACCATCATTCTGAGCAAACTATCGCAAGGACAAAAAACCAAACACCGCATGTTCTCACTCATAGGTGAGAATTGAACAATGCGAACACTTGGACACAGGAAAGGGAACATCACACACCGGGGCCTGTTGTGGGGTGCGGGGAGGGGGAGGGATAACATTAGGAGATATACCTAATGTAAATGACGAGTTAATGGGTGCAGCACACCAACATGGCACATGTATTCATATGTAACAAACCTGTACATAGTGCACATGTACCCTAGAACTTAAAGTATAATAATAATAAAAAAAAGGATATCTATGTGAGAGGCGAAAATGTTTTAAGGAGGAGAGGCGAGGCATCAGCTGGGTCGAAACAATGCAAAAGCATTTTACAAACTCTAAAACCAGTCAACATATATCAAGAACATACTAAGTTCCAGACACTGGTGATTGAATGAATGAATGAATGAGCAAGAATGGCCTCTGCCCTCCAGGAGCTCTCAGTATTGTAGTGGAGGCAGGTTGTGTAATTCAAATGAGTAGGACTGTGCAAATGAGCTGGACAGATGCTATACCAGGTAGGAACCTGGCACAAAAGCACAATAGGAGGGAGTGAGCAGTGTTCCTTTGCCTCCTCTAGGCTATTACATACTCCTAGTTTTAACTTTCCCTTATGCTTTTTACCTCAAATCTGTATTGTCAGCCTCAACCCCTCCCGCCAGCTTTAGAACCATGTCCACCTGCTGGACCTCCGTACCCAACTGTTCCACAGTGTGTACCTCATACACAATATATCTGAGATTGAGTTTATCTTTTCCTTTCTTCTCCCTCTCTTTGGGAAATGCAATCAGGGTCACATTATGGTTTTCGAGGGCTCCAGGTACTTTTGATTTCATGGCCCCCTCCTTCATTAAAAAATGTTTAAAAATATATTTATAGGCCAGGCGTGGTTGCTCATGCCTGTAATCCCAACACTCTGGGAGGCCGAGGTAGGCGGATCACCTGAAGTTGGGAGTTCGAGACCAGCCTGACCAACATGGAGAAACCCTGTCTCTACTAAAAATACAAAATTAGCCGGGCATGGTGGCACATGCCTGTAATCCCTGCTACTCGGGAGGCTGAGGCAGGAGAATCACTTGAACCTGGGAGGTGGTGGAGGTTGTGGTGAGCCGAGATTGAGCCATTGCACTCCAGCCTGGGTGACAAGAGTGAAACTCTATCTCAAAAAATATATTATATATATATATATGTATAATATATATACATACACATATTATTTTAAAATATATGCAGTAATATACTTTATGACTGTATTGGTATAAAGAGGAATATAATCTAGGCTGGATTCACTATTATATATTCATGTTTTTTCTGATTTTCAAATAAATACTTAAACATTTTCCTAGGTCCTCAAAAGTATTGTGGGTCCTGGGCACTGTGTCTAGTGGATAAGTGGATGGTGGATACAGGCCCAGGGCAGGGAGCGTGAGTGAGGCAAGGGAGGATGAGCTAGAGAGTGATGTGACGGGTCCCCATGTGTTGGGCCCTCATGCTGCTGCTTCACAACACGCCAAGGAGAGATGCAGCAAGTTGCTCAGCAGGCGTGCATGCCCAGCCCATGGGAATTCTCTGGAAGGGATGCAGAGAGTAGCTGTGGCTCAGAGAAGATCCCAGGTTCTAGGTCACTGAGAGCCTTGCACAAAAGTTTGGACTTCACCTGGGAGGCTGCTGAAAAATTTTAGGAAGGGTGAGTGCAAGGGAGGCTGAGGAATCCAGTAGTTGGCATCCCAACCTCTGGAGTAGAGGAGGAGTGATGAGCTAGCCACTCAGGGAATAAAGACCTCTATGGTCTGACCCTATTCCACCCCTTTAGGCCCATCTTTGGTCACCCCATCTCACATGCAATGCTCCAGCAACACCCACTGCTTGCAGTTCTCGCACTATGCTGTACCCTTTGTCACATCCACCCCGTGGCTCAAGCTCTTCCTGCTATCTACCACCCAGCCCCCATCTCACCTCACCCCCTGCCCTCCTTCAGGAAGGTTTCCCTGACTTCTCCTCCCACCTCATCCTCCAAGGTGCCTGCCCTAGTCATTTTCTTTTGGGGACAGTCTCGCTCTGTCTCCCGGGCTGGAGTACAGTGGCATGATCTCAGCTCACTGCAATCTCCACCTCCCAGGTTCAAGTGATTCTCCTGCCTCAGCCTCCCGAGTAGCTGGGATTACAGGTGCCTGCCACCACACCCGGCTAATTTTTTTATTTTTAGTAGAGACGGGGTTTCACCATGTTGGCCAGGCTGGTCTTGAACTCCCCATTTCAAGTCATCTGCCCACCTCAGCCCCCTGAAGTGCCGGGATTACAGGCGTGAGCCACCACGCCTGGCCCCTAGTCATTTTCATAATACCCAAACACAGCTATGCCAAGGCCGCCTTTCTTCTTTGTGTCCACCACTGTCCACTCCAGTGCCCATTACAGTGCCTGGTTCCTGTTGAACCCTGGTGAAAGTGTGATCTACCCTGATTATTTCCTTTTTCCTCTGTTTGCAGGCTCAGAGAAGAGTCAGGGCATGTTGGCCTTGTCCATCAGTCCCAATCGGCGGTACCTCGCTATCTCTGAGACTGTGCAAGAAAAACCTGCCATCACCATTTATGAATTGTCATCCATCCCTTGCCGGAAGCGCAAAGTTCTTAATAATTTTGACTTCCAAGTTCAGAAATTTATTAGCATGGCTTTTTCTCCAGACTCCAAATACCTATTGGCTCAGACATCACCTCCAGAGTCAAATCTTGTCTACTGGCTGTGGGAAAAACAGAAAGTAATGGCCATTGTTAGAATCGACACTCAGAACAACCCTGTCTACCAGGTACCTAGTAGTGTGACAAGTATCGTGAAAATTATAAAAAATAGAACTACTTTTTATTGAATGTTTTCTGTGTACCACAGTTCTAATTTCCTCCATGCATTTTAAAATTTATTCTTACAACAACCGTATAAGGTATGCACAATCATTATCCCCATTTTACAGATGAGAGAACTGAGGCTCCAAGAGGTTAAGTAACTCACTCAAGATCACAGAGGTAGTGAATAGCAGAGCTAGGAGTTCCCCAACTCCAGCTCCTGTCTTCTCTACTCTGGCCCAGAACTGCTTTCTGGTCACAGGTTTGGCCCAGAAGTGGATTAATAAAACTTGCTTTCTCTCCCTGGTCCTAGCCTCTTTTTCCAGCAGCATTGCCGGGCAGTAGGAAGATTTCCGAAATGTGATGTAACATGGTAGGTCTTTAGGAAGCTGTTGCTGAAGTTGCAGTTATGTAAGGAACAGAACCTTCTATTGTGTCTCGAGGGCAAAAGGAAGAAGACCCCTCAGGAACCTGATTGATGGCTTAGGCAGGGGGTCCCAAGGAGGTTTGATCTTGGTTCACTCACCCTAGTCTAGGATCTAGCACTCAATTCCACAAGTTCAACGACTCAGTTGTGTTCATGTTCAGAGATTCTAGCTAACCAGTGTCTCCGGCATAGACTCAATTATTCAACTCACAAGATACTGATGTGTAAACCAGCATATCACAACCAGAATGCTCACATCATTTATCCAGTGTATTCCCTTCCTAGTAATAGAGAAGTTGAAAAGTGAAATTATAATAGTAATCAGGAGGCTGCTGGGTGATTATTCCAGAATCAGACCAAAGGCAGGTAGAACCAGAAGGGTATTTCAACCAGGCCACAGTGAGGCCTGATGAAGCACCTCCTGCTCTGACTAGTAGATTCAGCAACCATTTATTGGATGCCCATGATGAATCCAGCACTGGGAAAACAGATGAAAAAGTCACAGCCCCTCAAGTTGCTCACTATATAGTCAGGACAGCAGGTTGACTGCCTATTACTGTACAGGTAGTCCCCAACTTACTATGGTTCAACTTAAAATATTCGTCTTTACAATGGTACAAGAGTGATATGTACTCAGGAGAAAGAGACCAAGTAATATGCTTTCATGATGCAGGGCAGCAGCTGCAGCCACAGCCCCCGGTCAGCCGCTCAATCACGAGGGTAACAACCAAGATACTCTACAGTGTGGTGCTGTGTGGCCACATGGCTTTGCCCATTTTCAACTTATGGTGTTTTCAGCTTATGATGGGTTTATCAGGACATGATCCCGTTGTAAGTAGAGGAGCAGGTGTACATTGGGATAAGAGCTGCGATTGAAGGATGTTCAGTTGGTAGGAGACCACATAGCATCCCCTGACATGTGGTTTCTTTCCTCTTGGACAGGGCTATGTAAACCTATCAGACCCTCTTTTTCTGTGTTTCCAGCTGAGCTTTATTCCATTTTGTTGGCACTGGGTGTGGCTCTTGTCGAAAGCTGCTCATTCTGCTCTTTGGCCTTTGTAGATTTCCTAGTTTGACTCCTAGTTGGACTCATATCCCTATAAATATAATGGATTATAGATGTGTGCCCTTATCAAATGCAGCATAAAGTTACATGATTTTGTGATGTTTTGGAGATATTCTGAGCAGCCTGAAATAAATATTAATTTGTAAAATGGGAAATAATTCCATCAAGAATAGTTTCATAAATTTTTTTCTTCAATTCTCTCACATTTTACAGGTGAGCTTCAGTCCACAGGATAACACTCAGGTGTGTGTCACTGGAAATGGGATGTTTAAGCTTCTCCGTTTTGCTGAGGGAACCCTGAAGCAAACCAACTTTCAGAGGGGAGAACCCCAAAACTATCTAGCCCACACCTGGGTGGCTGATGACAAGATTGTCGTTGGCACTGACACAGGCAAACTCTTCCTCTTTGAATCTGGAGATCAGCGTTGGGAGACCAGCATAATGGTCAAGGAACCTACCGATGGCTCAAAGAGCCTGGATGTCATTCAGGAATCAGAGAGGTAATGGTGCTTCCTGGGCTGGTGCTCCCACATTCATTGTACTGACAGCATTATGCAGAAGACAGCACTCTTTAGAAACCACTCATAACCCCTCTACCGTAGAAGTCAACTATGCCCATTTTCCCTCTTCCTCTCTAGTTTTCGTCTATATTTAAGCACAGATTTAACAGTTATAACCATAGACTAAATACAATTCTTTTTATTTTTTATACCTAACCTCATTTTATAAACATTATAGTATTACTGGTCTTCAAAACTATAGGTTTTAGAAAATATATTTTCCAATGGCTAATTTAATGAATTGATTCATGTCCACCAAGCCCTTGTAGTATACAAAAGGCATCTCTTGCTAGATGCTGGGGACACAAGTCCTCAAGGAACTTATAATTCAGCAGGAGGCGACAGACCAACAAGTGCAAGGAAATGTTTTAGGTAAATCTGACAGAGGATAGGGGTAAAGTGCAATCTCAGGAAGGAGTGGTTATTGACCATTATAATAGAGATGCCACGTTATCTCTATGACAACCAGTAAAAATCATATCTCCTGTGTATTGGAATGTACCGTTACATGCACCAGACACTGCTTTAAACATTTTATAAATATTCCCAATTTGATTCTTACCCTGTATAGTTCATACTATTATCGTGCCCATTTTGTAGACAAGGAAACTGAGGATCAAAGAGGTAAGTGAACTACCCAAGATCATTCCGCTGATAAGTGGCAGGCTCAGGATTCAAACCCAGATCTCTCTGATGCCAGAGCCTGGGCCCTCAACCTCAATGACATCCTGTAGATTCTTCTTCCTCAGTAACCTTCAATCCACCCATTTTCACTACCATCCCCCCATGCCAATGGCATATCCTTTTTTTTTTTTTTTTTTTTTTTGTGAGTATGTAGGAGCTTCCTGAAAAGTCTCTATAACCTTCTCCAGGAGCTGTGTTCACAGTCCTTCAGCTCTGGGGTCCAGGCCTCCCAGAACAAAGCCCAGACTTCTTGGTTTGGCCCAAGCATACCTGCGACTGTTTTCCTCTACAACTCTCGCCTCTGTCTACTCCACACGCCCCAAGCACTCTCTTGCTTCTAGGCTTGGCCATGTGCAGTTTGTGTATGGTTCCCAAGCCAAAGGGTAGTATTTGGCTGTGGAAAAGGGGATCATTGGGTGGTTTCTGTCACACCCAGTGACAGCCTTCTTTCTCCTCCCCAGCAGAATTCATCTCCTCAAGATTGTCTCTATAAATTATGTATGCTGTTTTTTTGTTTCCAGCCTGATTGAATTTCCACCAGTCAGTTCTCCACTCCCTTCCTATGAACAGATGGTGGCGGCCAGTAGCCACAGCCAGATGTCCATGCCCCAGGTGTTTGCCATTGCAGCCTATTCAAAGGGATTTGCCTGTTCTGCTGGGCCAGGGAGAGTTCTGCTGTTTGAGAAGATGGAAGAAAAGGATTTTTACCGTGAGAGCAGAGAAATCAGGGTAAGGAGGGAAGAAAAAAAAGAAGCAAAATGGGGGTCCTATTGGCATTTGTTCCCCAGCAGCAGTTCTCTGAGAAGGCATCTGATGGGGAGGGATAGGGCAGGATTGCTGAGCAGAAATGGTGAAATGGTGACTCGAGATGTCTGTCCTGAGAGAGATTTTAGGATGAGGTGAACAGAATTAGAGTTTAAAAATAGGAAAATCGACCAGCATATTGGCTTATGCCTGTAATCCCAGCACTTTGGGAGGCCAAGGTGGGTGGGTCTCTTGAACTCAGGAGTTCTAGACCAGCCTGGGCAACATGGTGAAACCCCATCTCTACAAAAAAAAAAAAAAAAAAAAAAATTATGAGGTCAGGAGTTTGAGTTGAGCTGGCCAACATGGTGAAACCCCGTCTGTACTAAAAATACAAAAATTAGCCAAGCGTGGCAGTGTGTGCCTGTAGTCCCAGCTACTTGAGAGGCCGAGGCAGGAGAATAGCTTGAACCCAGGAAGCAGAGGTTGCAGTGAGCCAAGATCGCTCCACTGCACTCCAGCCTGGTCGACAGATTGAGACTCTGTCTCAAAAAAAGAAAAAAAAATACAAAATACAAAAAGTAGCCAGGTATGGTGGCACGTGTCTGTAATCCCAGCTAGAATTGCTTGAACCCGGGCAGCAGAGGTTGTAGAAAGCCAAGATCACACCACTGCACTCCAGCCTGGGTGACAGAGCAAGACTCTGTCTCAAAAAAAAAAAAAAATTAGCCAGATGTGGTGGTGTGCACCTGTAGTCCCAGTTACTTGAGAGGCTGAGGTGAGAGGATGGCTTGAGCCTGGCAGGTGGAAGTTGCATTGAGCCAAGATCATGCCACTGTATTCCAGTCTGGGTGACAGAGCCAGACCCTCTCTCAAAAAAACAAAGAATAGGAGGATCCCAGGAAGCAGCCTGGTCTGGGAGTCTGTAAGCTAAAGTTATCCAAGAAAACTCTGAAAGCCTAGGCCGGGCGCAGTTGCTCACGCCTGTAATCCCAGCACTTTGGAAGGCCGAGGCGGGCGGATCATGAGGTCAGGAGATGGAGACCATCCTGGCTAACGCGGTGAAACCCCGTCTCTACTAAAAATACAAAAAATTAGCCAAGCGCGGTGGTGGGCAGCTGTTGTCCCAGCTACTCGGGAGGCTGAGGCAGGAGAATGGCGTGAACCCAGGAGGCGGAGCTTGCAGTGAGCTGAGATAGCGCCACTGCACTCTAGCCTGGGCAAAAGAGCGAGACTCCGTCTCAAAAAAAAAAAAAAAAAAAAAGAAAACTCTGAAAGCCTAAGGCCACACTGACAACGTGGGGACATTACTGATAGCTGTTTTGCATCTTGGGCAGATTCCTGTGGACCCGCAGAGCAATGATCCAAGTCAGTCTGACAAACAGGACGTTCTCTGCCTGTGCTTCAGCCCCTCAGAGGAAACTCTGGTTGCCAGCACCAGTAAGAACCAACTCTACAGCATCACCATGTCCCTGACAGAGATCAGCAAGGTGAGTCTTTCCAGCAATGGTCCTTCCAGACCAGGACCCATCTGCCTGCTGGGGGACTAGTCACCATATGGGCAAATTTTAATCCAAATAAGTTAGCATAAACTCATGCATCCCCTTAATACAGAGCAAAACAAAATTCTAATTTTAAGATATTCACATAGAAGCATGCTGATAGACTCAGTGGGACTGTGATTGCTACAGTAAGTTTGGAGGACAGACGTTTTGGCATTGTCCATCAAATTTAAATCTCACATATCCTTTTACCCAGAAATTGCATTTTAAGGCATTTAATCTATTGCTATATTTGCTCATGTACACAAATATGTATATATAAAAATGTTTCTTTTTCCTTTTTATTGTTTTGGAATAACAAAGCTAGTATAAATACACTGCAGACATTACAACAAAAAAGCACTATTAAAGATAGAGATCATATTGTACTTAAAATGGCTCAGTACCAATAAGATATTACAATTTTAAGTCTGCATGTACCTAATACCATAGATTCAAAATATATAAAGCAAATCTGGGCAGAACAAGGAAAATAGACCATCTACAATCATAGTAGAAGATTTAACATATCTTTCTCAGTAATGGTCCTTTTTTTAATAACAACTTAATTGAGTTATGATTCACATACAAATTGCCTATTCAAAGTATACAATTCAGTGGTCTTTAGTATATTCAAAAAGTTATGCAACCATTTATCATAGACAGCCTTAGGACATTTTTATCACCTCAAAAAAAAAAAAGAAGCCCATACCCTTTAGCTATTATTATTCCTCCATCCTCCCAATTATCACCCCTCCCCACCCCAGCCCTAGGCCACTACTTACCTACTTCATGTCTCTATATATAGATTTGCCTATTCTGGACATTTCATTCAAATGGAATCATAAAACGTGTGGACTTTTATGACTGGCTTCTTTGACTTAGCATAATGGGTTTTGTTGTTGTTTTGAGACAGGGTCTTGCTCTGTCACCCAGGTGGGAGTGCAGTGGTGTGATCATGGCTCACTGCAGCCTTGACCTCCTGGGCTCCAGCAATCTTCCCACCTCAGCTTCCCAAGTAGTTAGGACTACAGGTGCACGCCACCACACGCAGCTAGCTTTTGTATTTTTAGTAGAGACAGGGTTTTGCCATGTTTCCCAGGCTGTCTTGAGTTCCTGAGCTCAAGCAGTCCACCCGCCTCGTCCTCCCAAAGTGTTGGGATTACAAGTGTGAGCCGCCACACCTGGCCAGCATGTTTTCAATGTTCATCCATGTTGTAGCAGGTGTCAGTACTTCATTCCTTTTTTATGGCCAAATAATATTTAATTATATGGATATACTATATTTTATTCATCAAATTTGTATATTTGGGTTTTTTCTACCTTTTGGCTTTTATGAATAATGCAACTAGTTTTTATGTGGATGGGTTTTCATTTCTCTTCCTAGAAGTGGAATTGCTGAGTCATGTGGTAACTTCATGTTCAATTATTTGAGGAACTGCCATACTGTTTTCCAAAGTTGCTGGACCATTTTATATTCCCATAAGCAGTATATGAGCATTCTGATTTCTCTATATTCTTGCCAAAACTTGTTATTATCTTTTTTATTATAGCCATCTTAGTGGGTAAGAAGTGGCATCTCATTGTGGTTTTGATTTGCATTTACCTGGTGTTTAATGATGAACGTCTTTTCAAGAATTTCTAATTCTTCTTTGAAGAAATGTCTATTCAGATTTTTTGCCCATTTAAAAAATTGAGTCATATGTCTTTTTATTATTGAGTTGTAACAGTTATTTATAATTCTAGATATAAGTCCTTTATCAGATATGTGATTTGCAAATACTATGTCCCATTCTGTGGGTTGTCTTTTCACTTTTTTGATGTTGTCTTTTGATGAACAGTTTTCAATTTTGATGAAATTGAATTTATCTATTTTTCTTTTGTTGGTTGTGCTTTCCGTGTTATATTTAAGAAGCCAATGCCTGAGGCCATGAAGATTTACCTCTGTATTTCTTCTAAGAGTTTCATAGTGCTAGCTCTTACATCTAGGTCTTTAATCCGTTTTGAATTCATTTGAGTATATGGGATGGTATAGGGGTCCAACTTCATTCTTTGGCACGTAGATATCCAGTCGTCACAGCATCATTTGTTGAAAAGGCTAGTCTTTCTCCATTGAGTAGTCTTGGCATCTTGTTGGAAATCAGTTGACACATGGGTTTGTTTCAGGACTTCCAATTCTGTTCCATTGATCTGTCTATCTTTATGCCAGTACCACACTGTCTTCATTACTGCTGCTTTGTAGCAAACTTTAAAATTGGGAATTGTGAATCTTGCAAATGTAGTCTACTTTATCAAGATTGTTTTGGGTAGTCTGTGTCCCTTGCAATTCCATATGGATTTTACAGTCAGCTTTTCAATTTCTACAAGAAGCCATCTGGGATCCTCACCGGGATTGCATTGAATTTATAGATCAATGTGGGGACTGTTGCCATCTTAACAATATTAAGCCTTCCAATTCTTGAGCATGAGATATTTTCCATTTATTTAGATTGTCTTTAATTTGTTTCAAGAACATTTTGTAATTTTCAGAGTATAACTTTTGCACTTCTTTTGTTAAATATATTCTGAAAAATTTTCTTCATGATGCTATTGTAAATTGAATTATTTTCCTAATTTCATTTTTGGATTGTTCATTCTAAGTGTATAGAAATACAATTAATTTTTGCATACTGATCTTGTCTCCTGCAACCTTGCCAAACTCATTTATTAGTTCCAGTAGTTTTTGTGTTAGGTTATTCTGGCATTGCTATAAACAAGTACCTGAGACTGAGTAATTTATAAAGAAAGGAAGTTTAATTGGCTCATGGTTCTGCAGGGTGTACAGGAAGCGTGGTGCTGGCATCTGCTTCTGGTAAGGGTTCAGGAAGCTTACAATCATAGTGGAAGATGAAGGGGTAGTATGCACATCACATGGTGAGAGCAGGAGCAAGAGAGGGAGGTGAGAGATGCCACACACTGTTAAACAACCAGATCTCTCATGAACTCACTCATCACCAAGGGGATGTCACGAAACCATTCATAAACCATTCATGAGGGATATGCCCCCAATGATCCAAGCACCTCCCACCAGGTCCCACCTTCAACACTGGGGTTACATTTCAACATGAGATTTGGAGGAGACAAATATCCAAATTTTATCAGCGTTTTTAGTGAATTCCTTAGGATTTTCTATATATAAGATCATGACATCTGCAATAGAGGTAGTTTTAGTCTTCCTTTCCAATCTGTGAATGCCTGTTACTTATTTTCCTTGCCTAGTTGCCATGGCTAGAACCTCTAGTATCATGTCAAATATCAGTGATGAGAGCAGATCCTTGTCTTGTTCCTAATCTTAGGGAGAAAGCATCCAGTCTCTTTTTTTTTTTTTTTTTTTGAGACGGAGTCTCGCTCTGTCACCCAGGCTGGAGTGCAGTGGCGCAATCTTGGCTCACTGCAAGCTCCGCCTCCCGGGTTCATGCCATTCTCCTGCCTCAGACTCCCGAGTAGCTGGAGCTACAGGCGCCCGCCACCATGCCCGGCTAATTTTTTGTATTTTTAGTAGAGACGGGGTTTCACCATGTTAGCCAGGATGGTCTTGATCTCCTGATCTTGTGATCCGCCTGCCTCGGCCTCCTAAAGTGCTGGGATTACAGGCGTGAGTCACCGTGCCCGGCTGCATCCAGTCTTTAACAATTAAATTTGATGCTGTCTGTAGGTTTTTTTGAAGATACTGTTTATCAGGCTGAAAAAGTTCCCTTCTATTCCTAGTTTGTTGAATGTTTTTATCATGAACGGCTGTTGGATTTTGTCACATTTTTTTTTCTGTGTCTATGAAATTATTTTGTGAGTTTTCGTTTTTTACTTTATTAATATAGTATATTATACTAAGTGATTTTCAGATGTTAAACCACCCTTGCATTCTTGGGATAAAATCCACTTGGCCATAGTATATAATCATTTTCGTATTAGTATATTCAATTTACTAGTATTTTGTTGAGGATTTTTGTATCTATATTTATAAGAAATAGTGATCTGTAGTTTTCTTGTGATGTCTTTGACTGCTTTTGCATCAGGGCCTCATAGAATGAGTTGGGAAGTGTTCCAGCCTCTTCTAATTTTTTGAAGGTTTGTGAAGAATTGGTATTAATTCTTCTTTAAGTGTTTGGTAGAATTCACCAGTGAAGTCATCTGGGCCTGGGCTTTTCTTTGTGGAAAGTTTCTTTTTCTAATTAATCTCTTTACCTATTTTCATCTATTTAGATTGTCTATTTCTTCTTGAGCCAGTTTCAGTTTTTGTGCCATTCTAGGAATTTGTCTATTTGTCTAATATAGTGGCATGCAATTGTTCATAGTATTCCTTTATGATCCTTTTTATTTCTGTAAGCTTAATAGTAATATTCCCTCTTTTGGCCGGGCGTGGTGGCTCACGCCTGCAATCCCAGCACTTTGGGAGGCCGAGCTGGGCAGGTCACGAGCTCAGGAGATTGAGACCATCCTGGCTAACACAGTGAAACCCCGTCTCTACTAAAAATACAAAAAATTAGCCAGGCGTGGTGGTGGGCGCCTGTGGTCCCAGCTACTCGGGAGGCTGAGGCAGGAGAATGGCGTGAACCCGGGAGGCAGGGCTTGCAGTGAGCCAAGATCGTGCCACTGCACTCCAGCATGGGTGACAAAGCAAGACTCCGTCTCAAAAAAAAAAAAAAAAAAAAGTAATATTCCCTCCTTCATTTCTGATTGTATTAATATGATTTTCCTCCTCCCCCCATTATTTTTTATCTCTTTAAAGAATCAGCTTTCGGTTTCATTGATTTTTCTCTATTGCTTTGCTATTCTCTATTTCATTAATGTTCACTCTAATCTTTACTGTTTCCTTCCTTTGGCTTGCTTTAGGTTTAGGTTGCTCTTTTTTTTTTTCCAGTGTCTTAAGGTAGAAGATTAGGTTATTTATTTAAGATCTTTCTTTTTTGAAAATGTAGGTATTTGCAGCCAGAAAAAAACTCCTCTTAATATTGCTTACCATAAATTTTGCTATGTTATGTCTTTATTTTCATTAATCTCAAATATTTTGGAATTTCTCTTTTGATTTCTTTTTGACCCATTGGTTTTAGGAGTGTGTTGTTAAATTTCTGCTTATTTGTGAGTTTTCCAGTTTCTTTCTGTTTGTTATTAATTATTAATTTAATTACACTGTGCTTAGAGAATATATTTTGTATTATTTCTATTCTTTTAAATTTATTAAGGTTTGTTTTTGGCCTGGCATATAATCTATTCTGGAGACTGCTCTATATGCACTTGAGAAGAATGTATATTCTGTTATTATTGAGTTGGGTGTTCTATATACGTCTGTTAGGTCTGGTTGGTTTTTAGTGTTGTTCAGATCTTCTGTTTCTTGTCATCTTCTGCCTACTTGTCTTGATTGTTTTTGAAAGTGGTGTATTGCATGGCCTGGTGTGGTGGCTCACGCCTGTAATCCCAGCACTTTGGGAGGTCAAGGTGGGCAGATCACCTGAGGTCAGGAGTTCATGACCAGCCTGATCAACATGGAGAAACCCCGTGTCTACTAAAAAAATACAAAATTAGCCAGGCGTGGTGGCGCATGCCTATAATCCCAGCTACTCGGGAGGCTGAGGCAGGAGAATCACTTGAACCCAGGAGGCAGAGGTTGTGGTGAGCCAAGATTGTGCCATTGCACTCCAGCCTGGGCAATAAGAGTGAAACTCCATCTCAAAAATAAATAAATAAAAAAGCCGGGAGTGGTGGCTCACACCTGTAATCCTAGCACTTTGGGAGGCCGAGGTGGGTGGATCATCTAAGGTCGAGAGGTCGAGACCAGCCTGACCAACATGGCGAAACCCAGTCTCTATTAAAAATACAAAAAAATTAGCTGGGCGTGGTGGCACATGCCTGTAACCCCAGCTACTCAGGAGGCTGAGGCAGGAGAATTGCTAGAACCCGGGAGGTGGAGGTTGCGGTGAGCCGAGATCATGCCATTATACTCCAGCCTGGGCAACAAGAGTGAAAACTCCATCTCAAAAATAAAAAATAAAAAGAAAGTAAGTGGTATATTGCAATCTTCAACTCCTATTGTTGAGCTGTCTATTTTCCCCTTCATTCTTGACAATTTTTACTTTATACATTTGGGTGCTCTATTTTTAGGTGCACATATCTTTACAATTAATATATTTTCCTGATGGGTTGACCATTTTGCATTATAAAATATGTCTCTATTTCTAGTAACATTTTCTATTTTGAAGCCTATTTTGCCTGATCTTACTGTAACCACACCAGCATTTTTGTTGTTGCTGTTTGTATGGTATATCTTTTTTCATCCTTTTACTCTCAATATATTTGTATCTTTGATTCCAAACTGTGTCTCTTATACACATCATATAATTTAATCTTTTTTTATCCAGTCTGACAATCTCTTTTGATTGGATTATTTAATCAGTTCACATTTAATGTTATTACCGGTATAGTTGAATTTATGTCTACCATTTTTGTGTGTGTGTATCATGGAGTTTTTGTTCTTCTGTTCCTCTCTATGCCTTCTTTCACATTAAGTAAAATTTTAAGGTAGTGTTTTAATATCTTTAATTATTTTTCCCTATATACTTTTAATTATTTCTTAGGGCTTACCATACACACTTTAACTCATTATAATCAGATTCAGTTTGATTCAATTTCATACTAACTTAATGCTAGTAACATATAGAAATGTTATTGCCACATAGCTACCTTCCCTTTCCCCTTTTTAATGGTAATATTGTTATACATATTACATCTACGGGTGTTACAAACCCCAATAACATATTCTTATAATTATTACCTTATATAATTTTATATATTTTAAAGAAGCTGAGGTTAGAATGGGGAGCAATTATATATTTATAGTCTTTTTATGTTAACCTTTACTATCATTTCTGGTTCTCTTCATTTGTTCCTTGAGTTTGAGTTACCACTGAAGTCATTTCTTTAATCCGGTACACATTTGTTCCCACCCACCATTTGTGTGCTATTACTGGGAAATATATTACATTTCTATATGTTATAGCAACAACAGTATATTATATGCATATTGTTTCATACAATTGCTTTTTAAATCAGCTAAAAGATGATGAAATATATATTTATATTGTCTTTTATAATTACCTTTACCAGTGCTCTTTGTTTTGTGTGGATTTGAATTACTATCTGGAGTAACTTGCTTTCAACCCAAAGGATTTCCTTTAGTATTTTCTGTAAGTCATATCTGCTAGCAACATATTTTTTCAGTTTTTTTGGTAATTTTTTTTCACCTTTAGTTCTAAAAGATAGCTTTGCTGGATTTTTGTTTGACAGCTTTTTCTTTAAGCACTTTGAACATGGTATCCCATTCTCTTCTGGCTTCCGTTGTTGTTGCTGAGATATCTGCTATTAATCTTATTGGGGCTCTTTTGTAAGTGATCAGTCATTTTTCTATTGATGCTTTCAAAATTTTCTTCTCATCTTTAGCTTTCATTATTTTTACCAAAATGTGTCTGTTTGTAGAACTCTTTATGTTTTTCCTACTTGGAGTTCATTGAGCTTCCTATATGTGTACACTGATGTTTCCCAATAAATTTATAATATTTTCAGCAATTATTTATGAAAATGATTTTTCTGTTCCTTTCTCTTTCTCCTCTCCTTCTAGCATTCACCTTATGCATTAGTTGGTGTGCTTAATGGTGTCCCACATTTTTCTGAGGCTCTGTAAATTTCTAATTCTTTTTCCTCTCTGTTCTTCAAATTGCTAATCTTTTTTGATCTATAAAGTTCACTAATTCTTCTGCCAGTTCAGATCTATTCTTGAGCACCTCTAGTGGATTTTTCATTTCAGTTATTGTACTTTTTAACTCTAGAATTTCTATTTTCTTACAGTTCTATCCCTATATTGATGGGATCCTTTTATTCTTCTCTATTTGATGCATATCATTTCTACCTTTACTTGTTTAATCATGGTTTCCTTTAGTTTTTTGGACACACTTGGAATGGCTAATTTCAAGCCTTTGGGTGCTGTCATAGGGAATTTTGTTGCCTGTGAACAGAAAAATGCAAATTAATACAACTCTGAGATGCTTCTTTATAAGAAGTTTCATTACTATATTGTCAAAAATTAAAAATCCACTTATTACCAGAGATTTCTGAGGACAGGGGAGAATGACAACCCTAATATGGTGATGATGGGAGTGTAAACTGATACAGCCATTCTAGCAAGGAATCTGATAATTCTTGGTCAAATAGAGAGTGCATGTACCTTGTTATCCAGTAGTCTGCACTGGATACACATCAGGAATTTGACCCTACAGAGCCATTAAAGAACATGGACAGGCCAGGTGTGATGGCTCACGCCTATAATCCCAGCACTTTGGGAAGCTGAGGCGGGTGGATCACAAGGTCAAGAGATCGAGACCATCCTGGCCAACATGGTGAAACCCCGTCTCTACTAAAAATACAAAAATTAGCTGGGCATGGTGGCATGTGCCTGCAGTCCCAGCTACTAGGGAGGTTGAGGCAGGAGAATTGCTTGAACCTGGGAGGCGGAGTTGCAGTGAGCCGAGATCACGCCACTGTACTCCAGCCTGGCATCAGAGCGAGACTCCATCTCAAAAGAAAAAAAGAAAGAAAAAAAAAACATGGACAAAGATATTCACCATAGTGTTTGTAGCAATGGACAGTTGAAGACAATCCACATGTTCATTCCTAGTGGTAATGAAGAAGTAAAGTAGCTAGATGCACACTGTAGAATATCAAACATCAGTTAGAAGCAAATTATACATACTGCAACATAGATGATTCCTTAAAAATTTCATGTTGAGAAAAAAGTAAAAGTACAGAAAGAGATCTGAAGCACAATATCATTTATAGAAATATAAAACACATATGTATATAGTCAGTGACATACATGAAATCCTTTTGTTGGTGCCTACTTATCATAGGGAGGAACAGAAGTAAAAATTGAGGAAGAAAGGAGCAAAATAAAATAAAATTTGTCTTCTATGAATTTATGATGAATCTCTGCAAGTCTGCTTCTGAGATACAAAATGAAAACAAAGACACAGAAAGCAAGGAAATATGAGATAATGTCATCAGATGAGATTTAGAATTGGAAGAAAAAGGTTGGAATGTTTGAAAAGGAGAATAAACAGTATGAAATACTTATCTTGGGTATTTAGAATGTGAATTTATTGAAAAAATATGGTAGAGTTACCAGGCAGGGTTAAATGCCCACTGGAGGTTTGTGGTCATGCATTTGCAGTGAAACCGGTAAGCCCACTTGTGCGATTCCCCATCATTGCATGACTCCTCAGGCAGAGGGGGAAGAGAGAGCATTGCTTTTGTTTTTAAGACAAGAGAGATTTGAGTGTGTAAAAGCTAATAGGAATGTGCTCATAGAGACAGGCAGGTTGAAGATATTGGAGAAAGAAAGCGTAACAGATGGAGAAGAATAACAATAACCTGTGCCTGCCTACCCAGCATAGCATCTCTTTCTCTGAGATAGTAGGGTCTACGGCCATAACACCCTGAATGCACCTGATCTTGTCTGATCTCAGAAGCTAAGCAGGGTCAGGCCTGGTTAATACTTGGATGGGAGATACTAGCATAGGATAGAGTGGATGCAGATAAATTTATAAGTGGCAGAGGGGCAGAATTTGAAAAAAAAAATCCATTTCAGCCTTTGTCTTGGCTTGTGAACAGACCTAAATATGTACATCTCATTAAATTTCCCAACGATCACTCCTCATTCAGGTGTTCCAGAAACAATGCCTCTGATGACAGACATCTGTAACCTACATAACCAGTGCAGTAGGATGCATTTCAATTTAAAATCATCCATCCAACTCTCATTTGCTACGGGTAATAATTAGTGCAGTCTCTCCAGAGAGAAACTTGGCATTATTTATCCAGATCCTTAAAAATCATTCATACAATTTTTCCCAGTATTCCACTTCTAGAACTGTATACTAAGGAAATAATCAGAGAGATACAAAGACTTGTGCAAGGATATTTAGTCTAGTGTTATTCCTATAATAAATAACAAAAAATTGGAAGCCACTTAAATGTTCCTACAGCAGAGGAAGGGTTAAATTAAATTCTAAGATATCCATTGAAGAAAATATTTTATTGCCATTAAAATAATGTTTAAAAATAATATTGGCTCAGCCAAGCATGGTGGCTCACGCCTGTAATCCCAGCACTTTGGGAGGCCAAGGTGGGCGGATCATGAGGTCAGGAGATCGAGACCATCCTGGGCTAACACAGTGAAACCCCGTCTCTACTAAAAATACAAAAAAAAATTAGCCGGGCATGGTGGCAGGCGCCTGCAGTCCCAGCTACTCGGGAGGCTGAGGCAGGAGAATGGCATGAACCCGGGAGGCGGAGCTTGCAGTGAGATGAGATTGCGCCACTGCACTCCAGCCTGGGGGACACAGCGAGACTCCATCTCAAACATAAAATAAAATAAAATAAAAAATAATAATAATATTGGCTCAGGAAAATATGCATAATATTCAAACAGTTTAGCCACAGCCTGATTTCTGTGCACCCAGGCTAATTAATGTTCATGGGAACTAATTAGAGCTGACATGTACAGCCAGCCTTTTGCTTACTCTGCGGGATCTTGTTCTGTGTGATTTCTCTAGGGGGAGCCTGCTCACTTTGAGTATTTGATGTATCCATTGCACTCAGCACCCATCACCGGTCTAGCTACCTGCATCCGCAAACCCCTTATAGCCACCTGTTCTCTGGATCGATCCATCCGCCTTTGGAATTATGAAACAAAGTAAGGAATGAAAGGCTTGCCTACTTTATTATGCAAGACCCCAGTTGTGAATTTATGTGAATTATTTTAATTACAGTGTTCCAAACTTTAATTATTTAGAAGCTTTCAGTTGGAAAAGATTTTTAAAAAATCAAGTCAGTCAACCTACCTGTTTCTCACTCTTGCGTGGGCTAGAAAACTACTTTGTGGTTTATTTAATGCTTACCACATGCTAGACCCTGGGGACATGAAGAGATGAAGACAACACCTCAGTCTCTCACCTTCTTACATAAACTCCTGGGTCCCTCCAGCTCTCCTATCCCCTTGTTTCCCACAGGAACTGCTCTTTGCTTCAGGGAGCTCTCCAGACCCTTTCTTCCTCATCTTTCTCCCAGGACATCACTATCTCAACCACCCCCAACTCCCTCCTGACTTTACCTTCCAGCACAGCTTCCCTGGGAAGCTCCAACCCTAGGTGGACCCCCACCCCCTACTGTTTTCTTTGTTCTTATGTACAACTTCTGGGGCTTCTGGGGAAAAAATACTTGGACAATACTCATGAATTTTGGAATATAAACAGAGCTATGTCTTCAGCATCGCTAGACCACACCTTGACCAGTCTCCCTATCTACCATGCTCCACGCTGGACATTATCCCCTAATAACCAAGATCTAGAAAAGAGAGGAACCAACAATTGCAAACAGTAGTGTGTCTCAAATACGATGATAACAATATATATCAGATACAGTAGATGACTGGAAGGATTTAGTGAGCTAGGCTTACAATTCAGTAATTGATCTTTTTCACAGCACCCTGGAACTATTTAAGGAATACCAAGAAGAGGCATATTCCATCAGCCTTCATCCATCTGGACACTTCATTGTAGTAGGGTTTGCTGACAAACTACGCCTCATGAATCTACTCATTGATGATATACGTTCTTTCAAAGAATACTCTGTTAGAGGATGCGGAGAGGTAAAAAAAACTGCTGAAGACAAAAGTCCAGTTTCTTAGAAAGCCACGGCTGAAATATCAGGAACTAACATGGTCTGGAGAGGTGGGACCAAAATCTGTCTTGGAGAACTACAGTGGCTTAAAAAAAGGGGGAAGGAGGAAATCCAGTTATTTTCCCAGCAACCTTATTGAGTATATGGTTCCATCCCCATATTCTTATGTCCACCAGACTGTTTCATTGAACCTAAAACCTTGTGAGATCCCCGCTATGATAAGTCCTGTCTGTAATTGTGGAATATTAACAAATATTTTAAAAGAAAAGTAATCTCAGAATCAGAGTCACAGCTAAGAAGGTGAGGTTGGAGACGGAGGAGCCAGGGAAAAATAAGCATCAATGGTGAGAGGTAATAAAGAGCGCATCAGCTTTCCCTGAGGTGACTTGCAGAAACAAGGCAATGATTTCAGGAATTACTTCCCCGGCTCTGAAACGTGCTTCTACAGGCAAAATGATTGCTTGTGGTCCCAACGGCTTAATGATTTGTGGGCCTGACAGTTTCAGCATCTGGCCACTATGAGTTACAGGAATAATGAAAGTGTCTGAAAATGTCAGCCACTCCTCAGTCTCATTTGCACCTTCCCCCCACTCCCACCCTCACGCGTAGTTTCAGTCTGAACTCGTTGGGAAAAGCACCTCTTGACTGTAACCTCTAATTAGACTGCTCACTTCCTGCTTGCTTGCTCTCTTGCTGTCTTTCCCTATAGTGTTCCTTTAGCAACGGAGGTCACCTGTTTGCTGCAGTCAATGGAAATGTGATTCACGTTTATACCACCACGAGCCTAGAGAACATCTCAAGCCTGAAAGGACACACAGGGAAGGTGAGTGAGTGAACAGTCTCTGGGGAAACAAGGGGCACGGAGCCAAGTATGCCGCCAGCCAGTGGGATACAGGTGAACAAAAGAGAGATGGTTCCTTTCCTCATGGGTTCACTGTCTACTTGGGAAAAGAGACAATAAAACAAATGCACAGACAAATGTAGTTACTAATTGCAGTTCCACTGAAAGAAAAACATGGTGTTGTTGTGAGAGAAATAATGAAGGGGGTGGCATAATTTAGGTGGCTGTATTTGCAAAGGCTTGGTCCTATAAGAGTGAGTAGGAGTTCATCAGACACAACTGGTGGGGATAATCATTGCAGATAGGGATCCAAAGGCCAAAGATGGGAGACTCATAGGGTGTCAGAGAACGTGAAAGTCTGTGGGCCTGGAATGTGGTGCCAGGATAAACCATGGGGTAAAGATGGGCTGACATTGGAGAGGTCACAGGGGCCCAAATGCATGGAAACTTGTAGGCCTTGTAAGGATTTATCCTTCTTATTTCTTGAAATCATGGAAGACTTTCAGGGCAGAGAATATGACCGGATTTGCATTTTGAAGGATTACTTTGGCAGCAGAGTGAAGACTATTGAAGGGGGCGAGGGTAGAAATGGTGAGGAGGCTATTGTGGATATCTACACCATAGATAATAGTGGTGGTGATACAGTTAGGGAGAAGTGGATGGATTCAAATGGTTTTAGAAAGTAAAGTCGTGGTGGCTTATGCCTGTAATCTAAGCACTTTGGGAAGCTGATGTAGGAGGATCGCTTGCACTCAGGAGTTCGAGACTAGCCTGGGCAACATAAGGAGACCCTGTTTCCACAAAAAGTAAAAAATATTAGCCAGGTGTGGTGGCACACACCTGTGGTCCCAGTTACTTGGGAGGCTGCGGTGGGAGGATCACTTGGGCCCAGGAGGTCAAGGCTGCAATAAGCCATGATCACACCACTGCACTCCAGCCTGGGTGACAAGAGTAAGACCCTGTCTGAAAAAAAAAAAAAAAGAAAGAAAGAAAAGCAAAAGAAAAAAAGAAAGTAAAATCACTAGGTCCTAGAGTAGTAATTAGATGTGAGGCATGATTAAGAGGGAGAGGCATAGAAAGGGTAAGAAGTCAGCAGATGAATTTGGAGAGAAGAGGCCATTGGAAAAGAGAGGCATTCTAGGCAGAAGGACTTGTTGGAGATGATGAAATGGAGGTATGAAATAGGACAGTGCTCGTTGGTTCATATGGCTGGAACACTGGACACATTTGAGCAATGATAGAGGGAGTAGGAAAGGTTGGCTGCATCGTAGAAGGTAGTGTATGCCATGCCAAGGAATTGGACTTTAGTCTCTAGGTGACGAGAAACAACGGAAAGGATTTAAGCAAGAAAGTAATGGGATCAGAAAGGTAACTCTCTGAACATTATTGAGGAAGGATTAGAGTGGAAGGAAATTGGAGTGATGGAGAGCAGTTAGGATGTGAAGGTGAAAGCTGGGTTAGGAACTAAACCATGACTTTAGTAGCGGAGGCAGAGAGAAGAAAGAGATGAAGTTCCATTTTGGCCATGTGATATTTGACATGCCCAGAAGTGTGATGTATGTGTGTGGAGGTCAGGAGAGAAGTCAGGGCTGAGTATGAAGATTCGGGGAATTAGAAAGTAGAGGAAGTCAGAGGCATAGATTAGATCACCAAGGGCCTATGTAGAATCTGAGAAGAATATTGGACAGCAGAGGGAAGACCAACATTTAAGAGACTGGTGAAAGAAGAGGAGCTGATGAAAGACTGAAAATAAAGATACAAAGAGAACTTGGAATCAGATAATTATCTCAAAGAAGCCAAGGAACTAAACAATTTCTGAAAGGTTGAAGTGGTCAGTGGTACTAGATGTCAGAGGGAGGTCATGTAAAGTCCAAAACTGACCGTTGACTTTAGCAAATAACAGATCATTGGAAGGAAAAGTGAAAATGTGTGGAAAGTGAAAGTGCTATGTAAACACAAGCATTTTTGTTTGTTTTTAAGATGGAGTCTCACTCTGTCACCCAGGCTGGAGTGCAGAGGCGTGATCTCGGCTCACTGCAACCTCCACCTCCTGAGTTCAAGAGATTCTCCTGCCTCAGCCTCCCAAGTAACACAAACTCTTTTTTTGAGACAGAGTTTCGCTCTCGTTGCCCAGGCTGGAGTGCAATGGCACAATCTCAGCTCACCGCAACCTCCGCCTCCCGAGTTCAAGCGATTCTCCTGCCTCAGCCTCCTGAGTAGCTGGGATTACAGGCATGTACCACCACACCCGGCTAATTTTGTATTTTTAATAGAGACGGGGTTTCTCCATGTTGGTCAGGCTGGTCTTGAACTACTGACCTCAGGTGATCCGCCCACCTCGGCCTCCCAAAGTCCTGGGATTACAGGCGTGAGCCACCGCGCCTGGCCCATGGACATTATTAATGAGAGCTGCTGAGCCTCCTCAGCTTCAGCAATATAATTAGTCTTCAAGTGACTGTGGAGATGCGGATGAAAGTACAGAAAGTGATTCTGATGCCCAAGCTCACCAGTCCAGGAAAACAGCCATTTGTTTCATCACTTTACAAGTACTTAAAACACTGGTCTCTAATTAGGGATACATGTTAGAATGACATGTGTAACATTTTTTACAAATACAGATACAGGATGCAGCTAAAGCTATGCATGCAGGGAAATGTATAACCTTAAATACATATACTGTGTTAGAAATGAAAAAAGATACATAGCATCCATCTCAAGAAGTTAGAAAAAGAACAGCAAATTAAATTCAAATAAAAGGCAGGAAATAAAGATAAGAGCAGAAGTTAATAAAATAGAAAACAGACAAAAGATCATCAAAGCCAAAATTTGATTCTTTGAAAACACGAAATAGACAAACCCTTGGCATGACTGATGAAGAAAAAATTAAGAGTGTGGAGATACCAACAACCAACATGAGGATTAAAAAGGGGATATCACTAAAGGTCCTATAGACATTAAAAAGATCTGAAAGGGGGCCGGGCGCAGTCACTCACTCCTGTAATCTCAGTACTTTGGGAGGCTGAGGCAGGCGGATCCCTTGAGATCGGGAGTTCGAGACCAGCCTGGCCAACATGGTGAACTTCATCTCTACTAAAACTACAAAAATCAGCCGGGTGTGGTGGCACACACCTGTAATCCCAGCTACTCAGGAGGCTGAGACAGGAGGATCGCTTGAACCTCGGAGGCAGAGGTTGCAGTGAGCCGAGATTATGCCACTGCACTCTACCTTGGGTGACAGAGTGAGACCCTACCTCAAAAAAAAAACAAAATGAAAAAAAAATTGAAAGGATATTATGAACTTTATGCAAATAAATTTTAATTTATAGATGAAACTGACAAATTCCTATAAAAATTGAATCTGTAGGCCGGGCGCAGTGGCTCACACCTGTAATCCCAGCACTTTGGGAGGCTGAGGTGGGCGGATCACGAGGTCAGGAGATGGAGATCATCCTGGATAACACGGTGAAACTCCGTCTCTACTAAAAATACAAAATATTAGCCGAGCATGGTGGTGGGCACCTGTAGTCCCAGCTACTCAGGAGGCTGAGGCAGGAGAATGGCATGAACCTGGGGGATGGAGGTTGCAGTGAGCCGAGATCATGCCAGTGCAGTCTAGCCTGGGCAACAGAGTGAGACTCTGCCTCACAACAAAACAAAACAAGAAGAATCTGTAACTTAAAACCTTTCTACAAAGAAAACTCTAGGCCCAGATCTTATCACTGGGGAATTTTATCAACATTTAAGGGAAAAAAAATAACACTATCACTAATCTTGAAAAAAACTCTTCTAGAGAATTGGAAAAAGAAGGAATACTTTCCAGTTATGTTCTATGAGGCCAAAATAATTGTGATACCAAAATCTGTCAAAGACACCACAAGAAAAAAAAAATAAGCTAGTCTTTTTCATGAACACAGATAGAAAAGTCCTAAACAAAATATTATCAGACCAATCCAGCAACATATTAAAAAGATAATACAACATGACCAAGTTTGGCTTATTCCAGGAATGCAAAGTTGTTTTCAGTTTTGAAGTCAGTTAATGTACTTTACCACATTAACATAATAATGAAGAATAATTCATATGCTTACCTCTATAAATGCAGACATAATAAAAATTGACAAAAATTTAACATTTATTCATAATTTAAAAAAATTTTTAAGACCAAAGTCTAGTCATATTCATGATGTTTTTAAAAAGCATTTAACAAATTAGAGATAATGGGGAACTTCCTAAATCTTATATGAGATATTTACAGAAAACCTACAACAAATAGTATACTTAATCATGAAATTATGAAAGGATCCCTCTGAGGTAAAAACAAGCATGATGCCTTCTGTAAGCCTTTTACTGAGTCCTAACCAGTGCAATAAAGCAAGAAAAGGAAATAAAAGGTATAAAGTTTGGAAATGAAAGAAATAAAACTATTACAGACAACATTATTGGGTATGCAGAAAATTCAAAGAATGTTCAGATAAACTAATAAAATTAGGAATCTAGGAATATTGTTGGAAATAAGTTCACTATATTTTTTAAAGTGCATTTTTATGGAATAATAACAAACAATTAGAAAATGCCATTTAAGAGGTGGGGATGGGGCTGACAAAGGAGCTAAAGATATGGCTGACAGGGTAGGAGTCATGGAGATATACAAAGAGGTGTCCAGTGGGTTGGGAGATTGGTTATTTATGGGGAGAGTGAAAAACAAATATATCAAAGATAATGGGAGGTAGGTCTTTCACAATTGGAGAAGGGAGTTACAAATATGGAAAGGGGCAACAGCAACAGTGAACCTTGTGGTTGAATTGAAATTGGAGGTATCAATGTGAATTTATGGTTTTTGATACATAGAGATAGATATAGAAATAGATATAGGTGTAGTGTATACACATATATTTAGAAAGGAATCAAAACCAATGCTATACAAACTCTTCCAGAAAATGGAAGAGGAAACATCCCAACTCATTTTATGTGGCCAGTATGACTCTGATACCAAAACCAGTACAAAAAAATAAAACTACAGATCAATATTCCTCACAAACATAGACTTGAAGATCCTCAACAAAGTATTAACATATTGAATCCAGCAATATATGAAAATAAATACACATCACTGCCAAATGGGGCTTATTCTAGTAATCCAAGGCTGGTTTGTCATTTGAAAATTATTATAATCTACTATATTAACAGGTTAAAGAAGAAAAACCAACTTCAAAAAAATTGACTTCAAAAGCCTGTAATCCCAGCACTTTGGGAGGCTGAGGTGGGCAGATCACGAGGTCGGGCGTTCAAGACCAGCCTGGCTAACATGGTGAAACCCTGTCTCTACTAAAAATACAAAAATTAGCCAGGTGTGGTGGCACTCACCTGTAATCCCAGCTACTCAAGAGGCTGAGGCAGGAGAATTGCCTGAACCTGGGAGGTGGAGGTTGCAGTGAGCTGAGATCGCACCACTGCACTCCAGCCTGGGCGACAGAGTGAGACTACGTCTCAAAAAAAAAAAAAAGAAAGAAAGAAAGAAAGAAAATGGATTTCAAATATTTACTGACTTAGTTCCAGTGAAATATAGAAACTTTACTCTTACATAGCTCCATTCAGTCCTACCCTTTGTTGTACTGTTGTTATCCACATTACATCTTTATATGTTACAAGCCCAACAACACATTGTTTGTAATTATTACTTTATATAATCTTATTATGTCTTTTAAAGAAGCTGAGAGAAAAGACTGAGAGCAAGCGTAAATTTCTAAACCTTCTTATTTACCCTTTTGGTTCTTTTCATTTCTTCTTGTGGATTTGAGTTACCATGTCATTTTCTTAACCCAATAAAGCTTTATTCCTACTCATCACCTTTGTACTGTTATTGTCAAATACATTATTTATTACATTTCTACATGTTATAAGCCAAACAATAGTCTCTCTCTAAATATATATAGTACTTTTGCATATATATTAAGTTGCTTTTTAAATCAGCTTAGAGAATAAAGAAGGTACAATATGCAGTTATACTATCTCTTGATTACCTGCATAATTACCTCTACCAGTGCTTTTGTTTGTTTGATTTTCCTTCTTCGTATGAATTCACATTACTGTTTGTGGTTATCTGCTTTCAGCATGAAGGACTTTCTTTACTATTTTCTGGAAGGCAGATCTTCTAATAAAATATATATATATATGTTTTTATTTATCTGAGAATATCTTTATGTTCATGTTTATCTTCATAATTAAAATATAAAAATACAGTTTTGCTGGATGTAAGGTTTTTTTTCTTACTTTCAGTACTTTGCATGTGTCTCCTACTGCTTCTGGCCTTCTTTGTTTCAGAGAGAAGTTAGATATTATGTGATTAATCATTTTTCTCTTATGGCTTTATATATATTTTTTATATATATTTTTATATATTATATATATTTATAAATATTTTATATATAATATATATTTATAAATATTTTATACATATTATATATGTTTATATGTATATATTATATATATTTATATGTATATTTTATTTATATATATTTATATATATATTTTAGACGGAGTCTTGCTGTGTCACCAGGCTGGAGTGCAGTGGCACCATCTCGGCTCACTGCAACCTCTGCCTCCTGGGTTCAAACGATTCTCCTGCCTCAGCCTCCTGAGTAGCTGAGATTACAGGTGTGCGCCACCATGCCCAGCTAATTTTTGTATTTTTAGTAGAGACGGGGTTTCACCATTTTGGCCAGGATGGTCTCGATCTCTTGACCTCATGATCCACCTGCCTCGGCCTCCCAAAGTGCTGGGATTACAGGTGTGAGCCACCGTGGCCGGCCGGCTTTCAAGATTTTCTTATCTTTGGCTTTCAACATTTTGTTTTTGATGTGTCTGGATCTAGATTTCTTTGCATTTATCCTACTTGGAGTTTATTGTACTTCTTGGATGTGTAGGTTAATGTTTTTCAACAAATTTGAGATTTTTCAGCATTATTTATTTGAATATTTGTTGTTTTTCTCTCTTCTCCTAGTGCTCTCATTACAGTACCATATGTGGGTGCATTTAATGGATGCCCACATTTCTCTGAAACTCTGTTAATGTTAATTTTTCTTGATTAGTGTTTCTCTCTGTTCTTCCAATTGCACAATCTCTATTGAGCTATTTCAAGTTTGCCAGCTCAAATCTACTGTTGAGCCTTCCAGTGAATTTTTCGTTTTGGTTATTGTACTTTTCAACTCCAGAATTTCCATTTGATTTTTAAACTAATTTCTGTTTTCTTATTATATTCTTTATTTGATGAGGCTTGTCATCCTACCTTCCTTTAGTTATTTAAGCATAGTTTCCTTTAGTTAATTGAACTTATTTGTATTAGCTACTTTGAAGTCTTTGTCCGCAAAATCTACCATCTGGGCCCCTTCAAAGGCAATTTCTATTGCCTGAATGCTTTCTTTCTTTCTTTGTTTTTCTTATTGGTTACACTCTTTTTGTTTGTTTGTTTGTTTGTTTATGTTTAAATTTTTTGTTGGCTAAATATTTTAGACAATATATTGTAGCAGTTCTGAATACATGTCCCCCCAGGGCATTGTTGTTGGTTGGTTGGCTGATTATCTGTTTCATGACTTGGCTGAGCTAATTCTGTAAAGTCTGTTTCCCCTGTAGTGTGCAGTGTCTCATATCACTACTCAGATCTATTTTTCATCTTTTCTTTTAGCCTGGCTACCTAGGGTTGCCCATGAGTTGCCTAAGCTGCTTATTAGTTACAGATGGTGCATAAACCCCCTTAGACAATTAGGTTTTTACCTTTTACTACCAGATTTATGTGTGGCTTGGAAAATGCTATCACAGTTCAGAGAGTGATGGCTTTTGCATCATGTTCAGCCAGAGACTGGTAGTTTGGATGACCCCTCTCTGATTGTTCATAAGAGGGTACAGCCTTGGGCATGCACAGAGTCTTCCAGGCTGCGAGGGATGAATATGATTTCATTTTTAAGCCTGGCTTCCTAGGAGATGCCCCTGGGTCGGGAGAGCTTAATGTTCAGCATTTGGTAGACTGTTGTGTTTGGTAGGCCCGTTGTGCCAGTGAGACTCTGCCCTATGTTAACGGGTCTTTGTGTAGCTTAGGAGATGCTTTCAAGTTTTCCCCATATCCCACTCTGACTGCACCTGAATCAGTACAGTCTAACACATACACAAGACCTTCCAGCCTCTAGAGTTGTCTGTTATCCCTGAAGGACTCTTCTTCTCTGTCCCTTTCCCTTGTTCTATCAAAATTCCACTCCTCTATATCATTTTGCTTACATCCTGGAGTTATCAGCCTCCTCTTAATCACTTTCCACCAAGATCTCCACTGTTTCAGACAATGCCCATAGGCATGGACTTGTCCATGTTCTATTCCAAATAAAGTCAGCCCCCTCAAGCAGAGCTGTAGAGCTCCCTGTCTTAGCACCTGACTTTCCCACAGACAGATCCTTTGCTCCACTGCACCAGAGCTGGGGCGGGGACCTGCTTTTCCAGGAGTAACATCCTCACTTCTGTGAGTGACACTTGAGGTGTGTGCATGTGTGTGCACACGCGTGTGTATGTGTGTGTGCACGTGTGTAAGCCCCTGGTCTTTTTGGCTTGCCCTTCATGGCTTGGAACTTTCACTCTATAAGCAAACTGGGTCAGGAATCATTAGGGCACAGTTATTCTCAGTATGCTGAGCTTAGAGTGGAGTTTCTTCCAACAAGTGACAATGGGCCGAGGGGAAGAGAGTCTGAGCCCTCTTGGCCACACCTGCTTGGAATAGAGCTTCTGCAACATGGGGCTGGGGTAAGAATAAGAAATCCCAGCAGTTTCCCTTTCCAGACCGAAACCATAGCCCAAGACCAGGAGCTATGGGGAGAGGGAGTCGCTTATCTTGGCCACACCTGCCCAGAGTGCACAGCAGTGAAGTTTCTGGAGCTGAGGCCGTAACAGAGCGAGTCATGGCTTAAATGCAGCAGACTCTGTTCTTACTGGGATTGAGTAGATTTTCTTGAATAAATGTTTTTCCATTTGCTGTATTCCCTGAGGACAATTTCCAGAGACATTTTATTTATTTTGTTTTAGACAGGGTCTCACTCTGTCACTGAGGCCGGAGGGCAGAGGTACACTCATAGCTCACTGCAGCCTCAGCCTCCCCAGTTCAAACCATCTTCCTGCCTCAGGCACATGCCACCATGCCCAGCTTATTATTTTTATTTTTATAAAGACAGGGTTTCACTATGTTACCCAGGCTATTCTCAAACTGCTGGGCTCAAGTGATCCTTCCACCTCAGCCTCCCGAAGTGTTGGGACTACAGATGTGATCCACTGCACCCAGCCTTCTAAAGACTTTAAATGATTATTTTTATCATATTTACCAGTTAACCTACATTGTCAGAGAGAAGGTCAAGTTGAGGTCCTTACCGTGCCATTCCAGAAGTCCACTCTCTCTGTGCTATTTTTGCAAGTTTCTATGAATACATAATTATGTCAAAAATGTTTTGAAAAAACAGCAATAATTGGTTGGTTCTAGCCTTAAGAAACCTGTAGGATTCAGTCTTTACGTTCATAAAGTGAAAAAGAAATGAGAGTGTTTCATCTTCAGTAATTTGCAAGCGTCATAGAAAACAGAATGTGAACGTTCACAAGAAGCTATGTTTTGTGCTAACAGAAGGGCCTACAGCAGGAAAGGACGTTCTGCTCAGTCTAGTGGAGCACCTAAGGAGTTTGCACCCTTTTCTGTGTTAGGGTGTAAGTGTGTGTACACTCTTCACTGGATATGTCTTCCTCTCCTGCAGATTCGCTCAATTGTGTGGAATGCAGATGATAGCAAACTGATTTCTGGTGGCACAGATGGTGCTGTGTATGAATGGAATCTGTCCACAGGAAAGAGAGAGACAGAATGTGTGCTCAAGTCTTGCAGCTACAACTGTGTTACTGTCTCCCCCGATGCCAAAATTATCTTTGCTGTTGGATCAGACCACACCCTCAAGGAGATTGCAGATTCCTTGGTGAGTCTGCCCCTGCCCCGCCTCTGGGCTGGTGCACGGATCTGCAGGGACAGCTTCCCATGCTTACAGCACAAAGTATGCACGGAATGAGGGCCTCTGCATACAGGGCCCCTTCTTCCCAAGATAACATCAGGCTCCTCATTCCTTTTAGATTAGCTCAGTTATCGTCACTTCCTGAATTTCCTGCCTAGTTTCCTTCCTGACTGGGTGAAATTGTAAATTGCGGGGCTCTTTTTCATTTCCCTTTTACTTGCTGTCTGTAACTTCTCTCCCACCTTCCAGGCATGGAGGTCATGTCATCTCTAAACTGTACTCTTACCCTTGGTCTGCACTTACACTCCTGGGGTAAAAACCTAACTACGGTATGCACTGAGTAACACCAATGATGGACCACATGGACTGTAAGATTGTAATGCCATAAGATTATAATGCCAAATGTTCACTGTACCTTTTCTGTTTAGATACACAGATATTTTCCATTGCATCACAGTTGCCTACAGTATTCAGCATAGTCACATGCTGTTCAGGTTTGTAGCCTCGGAGCAGTAGGCTCTACCACATAGCCTAGGTGTATAGTAGGCTGTCGCAGCTAGGTTTCTGTAAATACACTCCGTGATGTTTGCATGACAACATAGCCTAACCATGTATCCCATATCAAGCGATGCATGACTGTGCAGTTAGCTGCTCTCACCTAGGCTTGCCACTGTATTCTTTTGAAATCCCCAAACTCTGAAACCGTACAGTTACATTGGGCTCCAAATAGTGAAGGGAAAAGAGAGGAGCTCAGCAAGGATGCGTCATACAAACATGGGCTGTGCGCTCCTCCAGCTGGCTCCTCCCACTTTTCCTGTGACTGGTGCCTGGGAAAGTGCGTAGATACCACGGCAGCAAGCTAGCCCAAGGCAGATCTCCCCGTGGCTGGAACACAGCTGACAGTATGGTGACTCTCCTGTGTACCCCCGAGTAGCCCGGTCCTAATTCAATGGCAGCTATCAGTGCTGTGCCAGAGTAAAGCCCCTTTAGGGCAGGGCCATGTTTTGCTCCTCTTGGCAGCCCTACTAGCTGGCACATTGTGTGGTGCACAGCATTCAACAAATGTGTGTGTAGGTATGAAAAATGCTCATCATCACTGGCCATCAGAGAAATGCAAATCAAAACCACAATGAGGTACCATCTCACACCAGTTAGAATGGCGATCATTAAAAAGTCAGGAAACAACAGGTACTGGAGAGGATGTGGAGAAATAGGAATACTTTTACACTGTTGGTGGGACTGTAAACTAGTTCAACCATTGTGGAAGACAGTGTGGTGATTCCTCAAGGATCTAGAACTAGAAATACCATTTGACCCAGCCATGCCATTACAGGGTATATACCCAAAGGATTATAAATCATGCTGCTATAAAGACACATGCACACGTATGTTTATTGTGGCACTATTCACAATAGCAAAGACTTGGAACCAACCCAAATCAATGATAGACTGGATTAAGAAAATGTGGCACATATACACCATGGAATACTATGCAGCCATAAAAAAGGATGAGTTCATGTCCTTTGTAGGGACGTGGATGAAGCTGGAAACCATCATTCTGAGCAAACTATCGCAAGGACAGAAAACGAAGCACCGCATATTCTCACTCATAGGTGGGCATTGAACAATGAGAGCACTTGGACACAGGGTGGGGAACACCACACAACGGGGCCTGTCGTGGGATGGGGGGAACAGGGAGGGATAGCATTAGGAGATATACCTAATGGAAATGACGAGTTAATGGGTACAGCACACCAACATGGCACATGTATACATATGTAACAAACCTGCACGTTGTGCACGTGTACCCTAGAACTTAAAGTATAATAATAATAATAAAAGAAAAAAAAATATGTGTGTAGGTGGGTGGGTGGATGAGTGCATGAATGAGTGAGGGAATGAAGGGGCACTCTGATAGTACAGTAGTCCCACCTTACCCACAGTTTCAGTTACCTGTGGTCAACCAAGGTCCAAAAACAGGTGAGTACCATACTGTGAGTAAGATATTTTGAGAGAGAGAAACCACATTCACACAGCTTTTATACAGTATTCTTATAACCGTTCTATTTTATTATTAGGTATTATTTATCTCTTACTGGACCTAATTTATAAATTAAACCATATCATAGTTATGTACGTATAGGAGAAAACCATAGTATTTATAGGGTTCAGTACTATCTGTGGTTTCAGGCACCACTGGGGATCTTGGAACATATCCCTCAAGGATAAGGGGAGACTAATGTATGGTTTTGCTTATGTAATGAGCATTAATAAATGCTTGCTGAATGCATTTATGAGCAATAGCCCATTCTTATTTTGAAATGCACCCATGCATAGCAGTCAAAGCAGAGACTGGAGCCCGCTCAGGTACATGAGTTGAAGCAAATGCCTTTCACACAGATGGTCCGTCATCTGTAGACTAGGGATAACAGTAACTGCCTCAGAGGGTTTCGTGAGGATTGAATGAGTTGCAACATGGAGAAGGCACAGAACAGTGCTTGGCACATAGTAAGTGCTATATGAATATCTCTCTCTATTAGTATTATTCCTAACTCATGAACCTGGTTATTTACCAGCAACACAACAAGGAATATCTAGTTTGCACCTTTTTTTGTGCTAGGCACTATACCGGATGCCAAAAGGGATAGAAAAAGCATTTTTTAAAGACAAGCCCCTAGGGATCTGTTAGAGCAGAGGGCGAGAGAGTATGGCACTGGGACGTGGGGGCCACAGCTCGACCCCTCACACTGAGCAGAGCTGCCTGTGTCCCAGATCCTTCGAGAGATATCGGCGTTTGATGTCACCTACACCGCCATTGTCATCTCGCATTCTGGACGCATGATGTTTGTGGGCACCTCGGTGGGAACCATTCGTGCCATGAAGTACCCTCTGCCTCTGCAGAAGGAATTCAATGAGTACCAGGCCCATGCCAGTCCTATCACCAAGGTGAGCAGGGCCCTCTCCCCAGGAACCCAGTCCCACACCTGCCTGCTACGTGCCTTGTTCATCCCTTCAACCTCCCAATGTCTTTTCTCTCTCCTTCTTCTCTCTTATTTATTCATCCATCATTCATTGAATCACCATCTATTGACTATGAATATACTCTTTGTTTAAACTACTTCCAGGAATTTAGCCTAGGAAATCATCAGAGATACACCTAAAAATGTATATACAACGTTTCCACCATAATATTATGCATAATAAGGGGCCGTTTGGTGGATGCCGTAGCTGCCGTGAGTGTGGGCTGCACTTGACCACAGCTGCCTCCTCCTCCAGAGAATACCCCAGACTGAAAGGAGCCATAGCCCTGAAGATTGGCCCCTCCCTCTCCCTGAGGGTACAAAAGGCCACCCCAGGGGCAATACCATGAGTACACATTTGTAAATTGTCCTTCCATTCACCCTCCTCATAAAGTAGTATCTATGTTCAGCAGTCAAAATGTGGAAGCAACCAAGCGTCCATCGACAGACGAATGCATAAGCAAAAGATGGTATATCTATACAATGGAACAATATCCTGCCTAAAAAGGAAGGGAATTCTGCAGTGTGCTACCACATGGATGAACCTTGAGGATGTTATGCTAAATTAAATAAGGCCAACCACAAAAAGATAAGTACAGTGTGATTCCACTTTTAGGAGATACTTAGAGCAGTCAGAATCACACAGACAGAGTGGTGGTTGGCAGGGGCTGCAGGAAGGGGGAATGAGGAATGATTGTTTCATAGGTATAGAGTTTTGGTTTTACAAGACAAAAGGGTTATGGGGGTAGTTGGTGGCAATGGCTGCACAACATTACAAATGTATTTAATAACACGAACTGTACACTTGAAAATGGTTAAGATAGCAAATTTTACAGAATATGTATTTTACGACAATTTTAAAAATGAAATAAAAAAGAATTATCTTGCACGCGAAATGGTTGCCAAGAAATCATAGCCAATAGTAAATTAAAAGTTATTCATAGTGCAAAAAAAAAAAAAAAGTAATGTCTATACCTACACTGGACCCCCCAAAAAACAGGCACTGGGAAGGTATGTGTCTCTTCTTCCTTACTCTCTCTTTCTGCAGATTGAATGACACAGCACCTGAGGTTTTGAATTATGTCCCAAACTCCTTAGTGGCTTACCTGCAACACTAGCTGTATTAAGAAAAGGTTTCTCATTATAAAACAGAACATTTCTGTACCAAGCCTGGGCCCTGGGTCCAAAGTAAATTACTACAACATATTCCACCTCTTCCCTTCAGATCTGCTAAGTTTTGTGGATAACATATTTATTTTTCTGATTATAGAAGCAATGCATATTTATTTTAAAAATAAAAATCCTTGCCAGGCGCAGTGGCTCACGCCTGTAATCCTAGCACTTTGGAAGCCCAAGGCGGGCAGATCATGAGGTCAGGAGATAGAGACCATCCTGGCTAACATGGTGAAACCCTGTCTCTACTAAAAATATAAAAAATTAGCCGGGCGTGGTGGCACGTACCTGTAGTCCCAGCTACTCGGGAGACTGAGGCAGGAGAATCACTTGAACCTGGGAGGCGGAGGTTTCAGTGAGCCGAGATCGCACCACTACATTCCAGCCTGGGCAACAGAGCGAGATTCTGTCTCAAAAAAAAAAAAAAAAAAAATCCTCATAATGGTATCATCATTTCTTTGATGCATTTCCTTCTACATTTCCATGTGTGTGTGCTTTAAATAAAATTAAGATCATACTGTGAGGCCAGTGTCGTGGCCTGCTAGTTTTTAACTTCACACTACTGTAAGCGTTTGTCCATACAATTAAATATTCCTCAGAAGCATGATTTTAGTAGCTACGCAAATATCCTATCCTATGATGGACTGTAACTTACTAACTCTTCTCTTGCAATTAGGCATTTAAATTATCTTATGATCTTTATGATCTATAGTGAACAGCCCAGTTTACAAATTTATATGCGCATCTCTGATTCTCTCCTAAGACTAAATTCCTAGAGAGAGAATTCCTGAATTCAAGAGTATTGCCATTCTCAAGATTCTTGACACATACTGCCGATTGTGAGAAGACATTTTTCACAGTTAATCCTTTTGTTTTAACTTTTTATCTTGAAATACGTATAGGTTTAGAGGAAATTTTAAAGATGGCACAGAGTTGCCATGTATCCCTCAATCAGTTTCCCCCAGTAATTACATCTTCTAGAACTGTAGCAAAATATCAAACCAGAACATTGACATGGTCCACAGTGTATGTAGTTCTGAATTATTTCTCACATGTACAGTCTGTGTAACCACCACTACAATCACAATATAGAACCGTTCCATCCCCACAAAGATCTCCATCTGCCTTCAGAGTCCTACCACTCCTCCCGACTATCATCCCGAATCCCTGCCTACCACTAATTTGTTCTTATTTCCATAACTTTTGTCATTTTGAGAACTGTATATGGAATTATACTGTATGTGGCCTTCTGAAAATGGCTTTTTTATTGATACATAGTATTTGTACATATTATGAAGTACCTGTGATATTTTGTTACAGTCATAGAGCATGTAATGATCAGGTCAGGATATTTAGGGTTTCCATCCATCTCGCGTATTTATGATTTCTGTGTGTTGGGAGCATTTCAAGTCCTGTCTTCTAGCAATTTAAAAATATACAATACATTGTTGTTAACTATAGTCACCTTACTCTGCTATCAAACATTCGAACTTATTTCTTCTTTGACCTGGCACGTGGGTCATGCCTGTGATCCCAACACTTTGGGAGGCTGAGGCAGCCAGATCACTTGAGGTCAGGAGTTTGAGACCAGCCTGGCCAACATGATGAAACCCCCGTCTCTACTAAAAATACAAAAATTAGCCAGGCATGTTGGTGCACGCCTGTAATCCCAGCTACTCAAGAGGCTGAGGCAGGAGAATTGCTTGAACCTGAGAAGCAGAGATTTCAGTGAGCCGGGAGATCGTGCCACTGCACTCTTAGCCTGGGGAACATAGCAGACTCTTATCTCAAAAAAAAAAAAAAAAAAGAAAGAAAGAAAGAAAAGAAAACTGATTTCTTCTATCTAATGTTTGTATCTGTTAACCAATCTCTCTTTAGCACCCCACCAACCCATACACTCTTCCCTAGTATCTATCATGCCACTCTCTACTTCCATGAGGTCAACTTTTTCTTCTTTTTTTTGAGATAGAGTCTCACTCTGTCACCCAGGCTTGAGTGCAATGGCATGATCTCCGCTCACTGCAACCACCGCCTCCTGGGTTCAAGCAATTCTTCCACCTCAGCCTCCCAAGTAGCTGGGATTACAGGCACATGCCATCATGCCCGACTAGGGTAAACATTTTTTAGCTCTCACACATGAATGCGAACACACAATATTTGTTTTTCTGTACCTGACATATTTCACTTAACTTCACGACCTCCAGTTCCATCCATGTTGCTGCAAAAACATGATTTCATTCATTTTTATGGCCAAATAGTATTCCAGTGGGTATATATACCACATTTTCTTTATTCATTCATCCACTGATGGACACTTAGGTTGATTCCATATCTTTACTATCGGTGGTACAATAAATATGGGGGGGGGTGGAGCGCAGGTATCCTTTCAATCTGCTGATTTCCTTTCCTTTAGAAAAATATCCAGTAATGAGATTGCAGGATTGTATGGTAGTTCTATTTTTAGTTTTTTTGAGAAGTCTACATACTGTTTTCCATAGTGGTTGTACTAATTTACCTTCCCACCAACAGTGTATAAGAGTTCTCTCTTCTCCACATTCTTGCCAGAATCTGTTATTTGTTGCCTTTTTGATAATACCTACTCTAATTGGGGTAAGATGGTATCTCATGGTGGTTTTCATTTGCATTTCCCTGATGATTAGTGATGTTGAGCATTTTTTCATATACCTGTTGGCCATTTGTATGTCTTCTTTTGAGAAATGTCTATTCATGTCCTTAGCCCACTTTTTTTTTTTTTTTTTTGAGATAGAGTTTTGCTCTTGTCACCCAGGATGGAGTGCAATGGTTCAATCTCGGCTCACTGCAACCTCCCCCTCCTGGGTTCAAGAGATTCTCCTGCCTCAGCCTCCCGAGTAGCTGGGATTACCGTGCCTGCCACCACGCCCAGCTAATTTTTGTATTTTTAGTAGGGATGAGGTTTCACCATGTTGTCCAGGCCGGTCTCAAACTCCTGACCTCAGGTGATCCACCCTCCTCAGCCTCCCAATGTGCTGGGATTACAGGTGTAAGCCACCACGCCCGCCCCTTAGCCCACTTTTTAATGAGATTTTTAGATTTTTTTGTTTGTTTAATGTTGAATTGTTTGAGTTCTTTGTGTATTCTGGATATTGGTCTTTTGTCAGAGCAATAGTTTGCAAATATTTTCTCCCATTCGACAGGTTGTCTCTTCAGTCTGTTGATTGTTTCCTTTGCTGTGCAGAAGCTTTTTAGCTTAATGTCCTGATTGTGGCTTTTTCCACTCAGCTGAATCTTCAAATCCATCCAAGTTGTATTGTGTATCAATCATAGTTTATTCCCTTTTATTTCTGAGTAGTATTCCATGAAAAACAAATCACAGTTTGTATAGCCATTCACCTATTGTAGGATATTTTTAATTTTTTCCAGTTTTCAGCTATTATAAATAAAGCTGCTGTGACCAATCATATACAGGCTTTTGTGTGGAAATAAGTTTTCATTTCTCTGGGATAAATGCCCAGGAGTATAATTGCTGAATCATATGGTAAGTGTATATTCAGGTTTTTTTTTTTTAAACTGCCAAGCTATTTTCCAGAGTGGCTGTACCATTTTACATTCCTACCAAGAATATATGAGACCCAGTTTCTCTGCATCATTGCCAGCACTTGGTGTTGTCACTGTTTTTTATTTTAGCTGTTCTAATGGGTGCGTAGTGATATCTCATCATGGTCCTAATTTTGCATTTTCCTAAATGGCTAATAATGTGGAGCATCTCTTCATGTGCTTACTTGCCATCTGTATATTTTCCCTGGTGAAATGTCTCCGTATCTTTTGTCTACTTTCTGATTGGATTGTTTGGCTTTTTTACTGTTGAGTTTTGAGAGTTTCTTGTACGTTCTAGATAATAGCTGACTCTTCAGATTCCAAATCCACAGGGAATGTAGACATAACCTTACTTCTTCTATTCATTAACAGATGCCTGTGAGGGCTCCTCTCTCATTCTTACCTGGGATCAAGTTTACCTCCCTGTGAGGCTGTGCCCAGGATTGCATGGGGGGAAGCCTTCCACAACAGCTGGCTCAGCCCTGGTCATCTGTGGCCTTGAAAGCTTCCTGGCCATGACCCTTTTTCTCTTCAGATGTTGCTTACCTTTGATGATCAGTTCCTGCTGACTGCTGCTGAGGATGGCTGCCTGTTCACCTGGAAGGTCTTTGATAAGGATGGCCGGGGAATCAAGCGAGAGAGGGAGGTGGGCTTTGCCGAAGAGGTGCTTGTGACTAAAACAGACATGGAAGAAAAGGTAAGAACTGCATCTAATGAAGAGGGATATGGAATTCCTTACCAGACTGCATTCAGATGTGGGTCCAGCACCGGGGCCCTCTACAGCCTGGCTACACCCTATGCCCAGTGCAGACCCCCATGGCTCCCTGCACATCCGCTGTCCACATAACCAAGCTCTCCTCCTCACTGCCACTGTCCACCCGACTCTGCCTGTCTTTCTGCCCTGTGATCATCTTGACTTACACTGTGCTTTGTTTTTATTCTGTGATCTGGTTTTCTCTTCCTACTCTTTGAAACCAAGAATAATGAAACATACAATTCTCTTATGACCAACAGTTCCTAGCACATGCTGGGCACATGGAAGACAATCAATAAATATTTATAAAAGTAAAGTATGTTCTCATTTAAATCTCACAACATCTCTGTGAAGAAGATACTGTCATTCTCCCCATGTTTCAAAAAACAAGTTACGAGAGCTTGAGGGATGTGTTCAAAGTCAGTGTGCTAATAATTAATAGGACTAGAGTTCTAATCCAGATTTAATCCAGAGCCCTCTCCCTTAATCACTATACCAAAGGGACATCCCTTCCTTCCTGTTGATGCAGTAAACATTCCATAAAGGTGTGTTTTGCAGAGATATGAGTGCATAGCTCTGTGTTACGCTTCCTAAGGGAGAAGCTGAATGGATGATAAACACACAAGGCTCATGGAGGATCGCAAAGCTACACAGTCATTGCTGTTTGTCCAGAATCTTAAGTGTGTTTATTGAACACCTACCATTTGCTAGGCACTGGGGATGCACATGTGAAAAGACAGTTGTGGGCCCTGTGACATGACCAGGAAGCCTACAGTCAAGTGAGGGATAGAAACAAGTAAAGCCATCAGAGCAGCAATACAACACTGCCACAAAGCACGGTGACAAGCCCCTGGCATTCGCTGGAGATCCCTTCCAGAGCTCCCTAGAATTTTCTGCAGGAAAAGCAAAGAGAGAGAAGAGGATGAGGGAGGGCCCCGTGAGAGTGGGGGCCTGATCTGCTGCAGAAGGAACATTTCCTTTTCTCTGTTATCTTTTCTGTTCTTCCCAGAGGGTAGGGGAAGAGGCCAAATAGGAGACAGCAGGCTGAACCAAAGGCCTGAAGGTGCCCAAGCTGGCTTCTGACCACAGCCCCCAGATGGGCCTGACAGTACCGCTGCCAGGCTGGAAATGACTTGTGCATATACTGCTCCTTCTTGAAACTCCCTTCTGTCTTACCATCCTTGTGACCACACTCTGTTCCCTGTAAACCTTTCTGACTCCTCCTCCCCGCTTCTGTCCTGGCTCTTCCTCCGCCTGTCCCTTAAAAAGCATGTTCCCAGAATTCCCAACTCTCTTTATATTCCATTATAGTCTAAGTAACTCTCAGGCCATGATTTACCTTCTCTGCCTAGGATTTAGAGAGGGGTCTGCTGTGTACCTGACACTATACTAAGGTCTGGGATTACAGAGATAAAAGACATAAAGCATCCTTTAGCTGATAGCCTGGGAAGAGGGCAGAGTATCACAAAGAAGGGAATTAAACGTGCAGTGGAATGAAGTGTCATGAAAGAACGATGCTGTGGGAGCACAGGGGAAGGAACTTGGCTCAGGCCAGGTGGTGCCAGAGGACATGAGCCTTGCTCAGATCCTTCCAGGACAAATGGACAAGGGCCAGTGAGCAATGAGCAGTGAGTGTGTGCAGAGGGATGAGGGAGTGGTGGTCTGCAAAGCTGCTCCTAGTTAGGTTGTGCCAGAGAGAAGGGCTGAAGATGAAGCTGGAGAGAAACAGGTCAGGGGGGCCTTTTACACCCTGCATTAGGCTGGACATTGTTCATAAGGACCATTCATAAATTTAAGCTGGGGAATGACTTAACATGATTCGCATCTGGGAGAGATTAATCTGCAGCAATGTGAAGAATAGATGGAGGAAGGACACTGAACAAGGACCTCAAACACAGCATGTCAAAGGCCGGGTCATTCCCATGGATAAATATATCCCACTAGCCAGGGCAGACCCCTGGGATCATTGATAAGTATTCATTCAGTGCTGACCATGCTGCTAGTTTTATGCTAGGTTCTGGGGATAAAGCAGAGAAGCAAGACAGGCCAAGCCCCACCCTCAGGTACCGGTCCTTCTACCTAGGAGACAGCCTTCATCCATGATCCTTACCTCTCCACCCCACACCCAATCAGGCACTATCCTCTCTAAACTCACTCTCTCCAACCTCTCCATTCCTCTCCGGTCCCCTCCCCTACCTCAGTCCAAACCCTGTCTGTCTCTCACCTGGTCTATGCAGTTGCCCCCCACCCACCCCAGCAACTCATCGTCCTGCCTTTGGTCCTTCCTTAATCTAGTCCGTGCTGCGTACCGCCGTTGGAGAGATCGTTATAACACCAAAGTCAGCCTGATCGGGTTCGATGAGGACCTTCGGAAGCCCTCTAAGATAAAATTCAAACTTCCTAGCATGGTCTACCGGGCCCCTGATGGTCTGACGCAGTCTTGGCTGCCCCTTCCTATACATCCAACCTGTGCCATATCACATGCAGTGAGTGCCTTGGCCAGGCATTCCTGCTCCATCCTCTCTGACTTTGCACGTGCAATTTGTGCTTATCCTTCATCTCAGTACTTCCTGTGCACCAGATCCTCACTAGTCTGCTGGCCAGGAATGCAGAAATGTGCGTAATCCATTCCTTGATGTCAAGTCGTTCACAGGTGGTAGAGGAGACAGACCAGAAATGATGAGATAGGGATGCACGGGGTGTCCCCATAGGTAAGCAAGAAGAAAACACTGCATTCTGACCCACTCTGTCATCAACATTAACTTTTTAAGGAAATGAAGGGTGTGTGTATTATAGTATTTTTAGAAAACTTTGGCATCATTGAGTACGATGGGAGAAGACACTAGGCCGGGTGCGGTGGCTCAGTCTGTAATCCCAGTACTTTGGGAGGCTGAGGCAGGAGGACTGCTTGAGCCCAAGAGTTCGAGACCAGCCTGGGCAACATAGTGAGATCCCCATCTCTACAAAAAATATAAAATATAAAAATTAGCCAGGTGTGGTGGGGCATGCCTGTAGTCCCAGCTACTTGGCAGGCTGAGGTGGGAGGATCACTTGAGCCCAGGAGGTCAAGGCTACAGTGAGCCATGATCACACCACCGCACTCCAGCATGGGTGACAGAGTGAAACCATGTCTCAAAAAAAAAAGAGAAAAAAAGGAAGAATAAGAATAGGCATAAAAACCAGCAAGACAGAAGAGTTAGGACCTATATTAAAGTACTAAAAGTGAGTCTAAGAAGACATCAAGAGGGACAGATTGGCAGTACTGAGAACCACCCAGCTTTGGGCACTTACCACAATTTGTAATAATGTGTTTGTCTGGCTGCCTCAGTAGACTCTAAGTTACATGGGGACAGCCATCATGCTTCAATAAATATCTTCTGAGATCTTACTCTGTGTTAGACATTGTTCCCGTACTTGGGATATATCAGCAAACAAACCCTACAAAGATTCTGGTCTATGTGGAGCTTAAGTTCTGATGGGGAAAGAAGAATAAAAACAATAAACAAAATAATAAGTAAATTGTAGAAAGTGCAAGATCTAAGGAAATAAGAAGTAGAGCAGAGTAAGAGAGGTGATGGGTCCTGGGAATGGGAAGGGGTTGCAGAATTAAACAGTGTGGTGCAAGTCAGCCTCGTCAAGCAGGAGATGCTTAAGCCGACTTGAATGAGATGAGCGCATGACTAGCACAATGTAGTAAAGATTTTTTGAGGATAGAGGAGGAAGCTCATATGTCTCCTCATTTTTAGCTGATGTGCCTTCTGGGGAAAAGATGACAAGTTCTAGTTGAGACACATTGAGTTTGAAGCTAGGCAGAGCTGCAGGTCTCAGGTCAAGGCCGCAGGTTTAAATATTCTGAGTCACCCTTACTGTCAGTGTTCTTGATCCTTCTGTCCTTCTCCCAAAGGCTCAGGTTATGTTGGAGCTAAAGACTCGTGTGGAGGAATTAAAAATGGAGAATGAGTATCAACTCCGACTAAAGGACATGAACTATTCTGAGAAGATTAAGGAGCTAACAGACAAGTTCATCCAGGAAATGGAGTCCTTGAAAACAAAAAACCAGGTCTGTTTAAGAGACTGACCAACAAGCACAAATAACAAGAAATTTCCACTTTCAAGACAGGACTGGCATATACTGCCCAAGCTATGCTCAAACAGTAAGATATGTGAAAATGTCCAATTTTAAAGCATAGTCGTTGATATCAGAAATGCTTACAACTGGCCAGGCACAGTGGCTCATGCCTGTAATCCCAGCACTTTGGGAGGCCAAGGCGGGCAGACCACTTGAGGTCAGGAGTTCAAGACCAGCCTGGCCAACGTAGTGAAATCCCATCTCTAGCCAGGCATGGTGGCGCGTGCCCATAGTCCCAGCTACTCGGGAGGTTGAGGCATGAGAATCATCTGAACCTGGGAAGTGGAGGTTGCAGTGAGCTGAGATCGCTCCACAGCACTCCAACCTGGGCAACATAGATTCTGTCTAAAAATAAATAAATAAATAAATAAAAAGAAATGCTTACAATCAATTGCTAAGTGAAAAAAAGCAGAATATAAACCACTTTATGGTGAATGGTATTAATCGGTATTAGTGGTATTAACAGATTAATTAATCTGATCTATAGTAGTAAAATACATATAGAAAATAGATAACAGTATAATTATCTCTGGAAGTTGAGATTACAGATAATTTAAATTTTGTTTTTCATACTTTTTGTAATTTCCAAATTCTCTACAATGAGAATTATGATTAGGAGAAACTTATTTAAAAACAAAATGAAAAGATAAGAAAAAGCAAAAAGATAAGAAAATCAAAGCATAGATGGAGAATAACTAGCAGAATACTGATTCCTGGATTGTCAGGAAGTTAAATAAAATTAGTCTACATGGCCTTTACATAGTTAGATTTGGTCTGGGACTCTCCCAGATTCTTTTCTTTGTTCTACACAAATCTGGACTCCTATCTAAAATCCCCACTGGGCAAGGTGGCTCACCCCTATAATCCTAACACTTTGGAAGGCCTAGGCAGGAGGATCGCTTGTATCCGAGAGCTTGAGACCAGCATGGGCAACATAGTGAGACCCTGTCTCTATGTAAAATAAAAAATGAGTCTGCCATGGTGGCATCTGCCTGTAGTTCTAGCTACTTGGGAGGCTGGGATGGGAGGACTGCTCGAGCCTGGGAGGTGGGGACTGTAGTGAGTCATGATCTCTGCACTGCACTCCAGCTTGGATGACAGAGCGAGGCCCTGTCCCTCACCCCCTAAAAAAATTCCCAATTATGTCCTTGAGGGATATTTGTTTCTTTAGTGTCTATGGGTCACAAAGTTTGGCTAAAAAAAAAAAGAAAGAAAAACCTTGGCTATTAATTGTATTAATTAATTCATTTTATAATTTTATTCATTTAGCCAACAAACATTTATTTGGTGCTCTATATAAGCCAGGCGCAAAGTTAGGTCCTGAAGATGGCACACCACCTCCAACTCGCCCCCCAAGCCTGCAAGCTTTCCTGCTCAGTTAAAGAAAACACTTCCTCAGAAGCTTACCCATGAGCACACCCAAGGATTTTGTTGACAGCAATGTGCTGGCAACAGAGGATTCAAATGAATCCCTACTTTTTCACCCAGAAGTCCTTTTGACACGTGTCCAAAACTGAACTCATCATTGACAAACCCATTTAGTAGCAAGAATAGAAATAGGAACAGTATAGAGCTTTTAGAGCAGAATATAACATAAATGAAAAGTGACAATGTGGTTGCTGCTTCATAGAACAGTGCTTGGTGCAAAATAAGGGCTTGAGAAATGTTTGTGAGTGAAGGAGGGTGTTACTTGTGAAATCAGTTCTTGCCCTAGTAGTGCTTTCAGCAGATGTGTGTAAATGAGGAAATGTGACTCTGTTTTAGGTCTTAAGAACAGAAAAAGAGAAGCAGGATGTTTATCACCATGAGCACATAGAAGACCTCCTAGACAAACAAAGCCGGGAACTGCAAGAGATGGGTGAGCCCACAAGTAGAGGCCTCGTTGGTTAGGGTTGGAAGAGCTAGGTTATGGGGAAACACTCAAGAGTCCCCCAGACATAGTAGAAGTCTCAGGGAATATGGCTCTGTCTAAAAACAGGCTACATGTATCCCCTGGAACTCACTGTGGTTTTCACTTCTGTGTTTTTACTCATTCACTAAGCACATTAAACACCTATTGCATGAAAGTAGGAGGCACGGAAAAGGTCAAGTTTGGAACCTGATAGTCTTGCCTTGGGTCCCAGGCTCACCACGTACTTGCCAGGTGCTCTGGGAGTCACCTAACCTTACCGAGCCTCACTTTGCTATAAAGCAGGAGTCCTAATACTTATTTTTCACACTCAGGATATTCTTCTTGGCCCTGAGTCCCCAGATACCACTTTGTGCTTTCCTGGAAACTTTTCTTCCCAGAGCAGGCAGGCAGGGAGTTTGGCTACCTGATGAGATGATGGGATGAGGGGTTGGCAGCAAGGAAGCCAGGCAGGCATTTGAATCTTGGCTCTGGAGGCAGCTGCTCCAGCTGGTGCTGGAAGGGATGGGAGAGCGCCCAAGGCTCCTGGGTGTCCCTGAAGCAAGTGCTGCTCTCCCACCTGAAATACCATCCTTGCTTCTCTCCAGAATGTTGCAACAACCAAAAGTTGCTTCTAGAATACGAGAAGTACCAGGAGCTGCAGCTCAAGTCCCAGAGGATGCAGGAAGAGTATGAAAAACAGCTCCGGGATAACGATGAGACCAAGAGCCAGGCCCTGGAGGAGCTGACTGAGTTTTACGAGGCAAAACTGCAGGAGAAAACCACCCTTCTGGAAGAGGTACTCACAGGAAGCCATGCTGTGCCTCCCTTTCACAGAGAAAAGCCACCCATTCACTCAGATCTCCATGGCATAGCCACTGTATGCCAGGATGTGTTATACACTGGGTCAGACATGGTTTCTACCCCCAAGGAACTTATATCTAATGGGAGAGACAGCCAAATAACATCGCAAATAAATATAACATTATGACTGTCACAAGTTCTGTGAGAGAAAAATATAGGAAGGCTGGGTGTCCAGTGAACAAGACCAAAGGAGAACAGGGATGGGGTGTTGGTAAGATTGGGGTTGAAGTGGTGGAGCATGAGGCCTGATTTGGTAGGAAAAGAGGGGAGGCAGGAAGACAGGACAGACGGGAAGAAGGTGGACAGGTCAAGGGCCCTGTGGCCATGGTCTCCGTTTCTGGAATGACACTCGCCTCCGACTCCCTGGGACAGGTCCCCATGCTCATCTCACCTCAAGCCCTGTTGGCACAAAGGTGTGTGAGTCCCTTCTCTCCTGACCACACGCCCACTCTCTCTGAGCCAGGCACAGGAAGACGTCAGGCAGCAGCTGCGGGAGTTTGAAGAGACCAAGAAGCAGATTGAGGAAGATGAAGACCGAGAAATCCAAGATATCAAAACCAAGTATGAGAAAAAGCTTCGGGATGAAAAGGAATCAAACCTGCGGCTCAAGGGAGAAACAGGCATCATGAGGAAGAAGGTAGCAGGCTGTTCTCCAAGAGACCTGGGGTGGGCGAGGGTGTTGCAGAGAAAGCTGGGGTGGGTGGACTGACCGGCCTGGGGGTGCTGGCCAGGGTCCTGCCTGTCCCCATCTTCAGCGAGCAGGCTGGGAGAAGAGCACCAGCCAGTGCACCCTCACGCAGACGGACCCTCCCCACCTCGTCCTCGGAAAGGCAGCTGCACGGGCTTCCCTGCTCTCCTTTTCACAGGATATTGGGGTTCCCTGTGTGCAGACAGAGGCTTTCTAGTTTTCACTTACTGGCAAGTAGGATTCAGTTAATGTTTTCTGAGATAACCCTCCGATGGAAATGGAAATGGAAATAAGGTCTTCTGGGGATGAGATAGATGAAGTCTTGGCCGGGAGGCATCCTCGGGCTCTTGGTCCAGGGAGTCATGGGCGGCTCCTGTTCAGCACCACAGGTGGGAGAGGGAATGGGGGTGTAGGATGCTTAGTTTACAAAGTGGGGAAGATGTTTTTAGTTCACTCACCATCAGGGGTGAGGGAGGATTCAACTCAGTTTCCCCAAAACATTTAGCCCTGGAAAAGCTAAGTTCAAAGCAAGCTGAAGTTTCTTCCTATTAGAAAGCACACTAGTAAATCCAGGGAACAATCAGTCTTCCCTTCTTGGTCATGGCTAAGATGGCTCATCAGTTAGGGCCCACTTTCTGTGACCTTGATGCAGTGTGGATCCCAGCTTTTCAAGATCAGTGTGGTCATAGAAGTCTCTGGTCCACTTGGTGTACCGGTCTCTGGAACCTCTTGTGAAGACAGTCAGTCCTCTCATATGGGGAATGGGCCTGGATGTTATGGGACAGAATACTACATCATCCATTTGGCCTGGGAAATTCCTGAACTGTCCCAAATGCTCCAGATATTCACTCCTAAAATCCCAGAAATGTTGAATGCTAAGTGTTTTCAGTCCACAGAAGGTGGCCAGTGGTGGGGAGCCCCTTACACTGAGACAGTGGGAGGGATGGAGATGAGTTCTGACTTTAGTGGTCTTTGTTGTTGCTGTTCGCTTTTCTAGTTCAGCAGCCTACAGAAGGAGATTGAAGAACGAACCAATGACATCGAGACCCTAAAAGGAGAGCAGATGAAGCTGCAAGGAGTCATTAAGTCTCTGGAGAAGGACATCCAAGGCCTCAAGCGAGAGATCCAGGAAAGAGACGAGACTATTCAAGACAAGGTGACAGCTCTCCTTCTGTCTTCCCTCAGCTATGGCCAGATGGGCCAAGGCGAGGAAGGCAAAGCTCAGGGGAGAGAGGGTCCCTAGCTTCTCAGGACGCATTTCTTTAACTTGATGGGGGAACCAGCCGTCAGTGAAGTGCCTGTTGTGTGCTTGGCACTGGGCTAATCACTGTCAACACATCACATTCAGTTCTGCCAACAACCCAGGGGGCCTGAGAACCCAGTGTTATGGTTCGGGAAGCTGAACTCCAAGAGGCTGGGTATCTTGCCCAGGGTCACACACTTCAATAGGTGACAGGCTGCAATAAGAACCGAGTCAGCTGACTCCACTGCTCCAGGCATCCTTGGAGGCGCTTCTCCATGGGCTGGGGACAGCTCACTTGCCGCACTGACCACATGGTCCCCCTGTCGCAGAGGGACTCTCCTGGGATTGACCCTGTCCAGGAGGCTGCCTCCACTTTTGGGATGCCTTTCTTACAAAACACTCAGACGACAGAGACATCACATTCTGTGGGGCAGATACCTCAATACCCAGTATGTAGTATCATCCTCCTGAGCACATCCAGATTCCGTGCCCTCCTCTCCATCTCCCCTGCCACTACGGCCCAAGGCAGGTGGAATTCTCCAAGGGCCAAGGACGTGGGCTTCAGTGTTAGGGAACTAGGTCTGGCACAGGTTCCATTTATTGACCATTGCACCTCGAGCAACTTCTCTAAGCCTTCATTTTCTCACCTATAAAATGGGGATGATAACCACCTCAAGGGGTCTTGTAAGGATCACATAGGATCATGGGATCATGCCTGGATGTCATTTCTGCATGTGAGTGTCGGTGTACATATCCAGGGTTTTGTTTGTTTGTTTGTTTGTTTGTTTTTAGGGAAGATCCAAAGCTCTGTTCAGATTCTCAAAGGGGGCTTTGACAAGAAAGAGACAAAGGCCTCCTCACCTAGAAAGTGGCAACAGCCTCCTAAGCAGTCTAATGGCCTCACTTCCCATCTCCCACCACCATGGACTGGCAGGGTACAGGTGCAATGCTGCCACTCTCCTGCTCAAAGCCCTCACAGCTCCCCATTGCTACAGCAGGGGTCAGCACGCTCTTTCTGTAAAGACCTAGGTAGTAAATATTTTTGGCTTTGGAGGCCATGTGGTCTGTCTCAACGAATCAACACCGCTGCTGTAGTGTGAAACCACCCATAAACAAAACATTAGTCAATTAACTTGGCTGTGTTCCAGTAAAGTTTTACAGAAATAGACGGCAGGCCCAATGTGGCCCACAGGCTGGAGTTTGCCAACCCCTGGCCTAGGAGATAAATTCTGAACTCTTTCCCCCAACATGAAGACCCTCACCTCCCTCCTCTATTTCCCCAGCCTCACCTCTCACTTCCCCCATGAACCACCGCTTGGCTCTCAAGCCAGTCATTCTCAGCACCCTCAATATATACTTCGCCTTCTGTGCTTTACAACATTTATCACATTTTAGGCTTAGATTTGCTTCTGTGTCTTCTTTCCCAACTAGTGTTTTCTTTTAAGGGCAAGGGACTGTGTTGTATTTATATTTGGAAACCCAATACTTGACAAAAGATCTTCATTCAGTAAATGTTTGATGGATGGATATACTTATGTTCTGATTACTATCACCGTGCAACAAATTAACCTTAAAACTTACTGATTGAGGCCAGGTGTGGTGGCTCACGCCTGTAATCCCAGCACTTTGGGGGGCAGAGGCAGGTGGATCACTTGAGGTCAGGAGTTCGAGACCAGCCTGGCCAACATGGTGAAACCCCATATCTACCAAAAATATAAAAATTAGCCGGGAGTGGTGGCACATGCCTGTAATCCCAGCTACTCTGGAGGCTGAGGCAGGAGAATCGCTTGAACGTGAGAAGCAGAGGTTGCAGTGAGCCAAGATCGTGCCACTGCGCTCTAGCCTGGGTGACAAAGTGAGACCCATCTCAAAAAGAAAAACTGAGTGATTGAAAGCAACTATTTTATTCTGCTTACAGGTGCTACAGATCTGGAATCTGGACAGGGTACAAAAGGATGGCTTATCTCTGTCCCCGATGTCTGGGGCCTCAGCTGGGAATACTGGGGGTGACTCAAAACAGCTGGAGGCTGGAAGATCAACATCCAATGTGGCTTCTTCAGTCACATGTCTGGCACCTTGGCAGGGGTGTCTGGGAGGCTAGGCTCAGCTGGGTCTTTAGATCAGAGCCCCTAATGTGCCCACCAGCCTGGATGTCTCAGTGTAGTTGGACTTCTTACATAGCAGATGCCCTCCCCCAATGCAGGTGTCCCAAGAGAGCCAGATAAAAGCTGCTTGGCCTTTTTTGGCCTAGCCTTGGAAGCCACACAGTCTCCCTTCTGCTGCATTATTTGGGTTACAAACAAGTCACAAGTCAAGGCAAATGCAAGGGAAGGGGATTCGCTTCCACCTCCTGATGGAGAAGCAGCAAGGTCACGCTGTAGAACAGCTGGAGTGTGGGGCGGGAGATGCTGTGGGGGCCATCGTTGGAAAATACCACTGTTCACAACCTAATATGAATGAGTGAGTGAATGCATGAGAGTCCTTGTACAGAGGCTGAGGGGTCTGTGCTGTAGCCCCATGGGGGGAGTGCCAGCCTCTGTACTGACGAAGGAAGGAGAGGAGTCTCCTGGTTGACCTCTTCAACCAGGAGAGTCACAGGCTTCGTGCTCTTTTGCCCTAAAGGGCTGCAGTATACCAGGGCCTTACAATATCTCTCACTTCTCTCTCATCTCACCCCCAGGAGAAGCGAATTTATGATCTGAAAAAGAAAAATCAAGAACTAGGGAAATTCAAGTTTGTGCTTGACTACAAAATAAAGGAGCTGAAGAAGCAAATAGAACCTCGAGAGAATGAGATCAGGGTGATGAAGGAACAGATTCAGGAGGTAAGAAGCCGTTTGCAACACTCTGGCCTCTCAGACCCTCTGTCTCTTCTTCCACAATTGGCTAGCTGGCCTCAGGGACTGAGGAGAAGCTCTCCTCACAGTCCTCTCTGCTCCCAAGGTGTGTGCAGCCTCCAGTCCACAGGGGTGCAACAGGGAAGGCCGTGGCCCCGCTGCAGGCTCAGCTGTCCGAAAGCAAATCGCTTGGGAGTTAACTTGCCGCGGGACCTGGAGATGGGCTTTGGCCCTACCCGTGCCTCAGTGTGCGGTGTACTGTGCCCTCCTAAGCGAGATGCAGCTATTGGGCATTTGGCCACCAGAGGGCAGTGTGTACTCAGCCAACAGGCTATCCTTCTAGTTCAGCATTTTTTTCTCAAACTGGAAATGTTGGTTGAGACCCCAGGTGAGGCCATGGTGTTTGGACTTCATCTGATAAGGAATGAGAAGTCATCAGAGGCTCTTGAGCAGAAGAGTGGCATCATTAAGAATATGTTCTGGGAAGCAAACAGGATGAAGGTAGAGAGGCGAGATTAGAAGCAAGATCAACTGGACAAGGGTTTCTGAGAATCCTGTGAGGTCCCCCATGCCCCCCACCACACGCCACCTTTCCCTGCAACGTGTGTTGCCCCATCAGCCTCCCCTGCTGGGCTGACAGTGGCGTCCATGTTGATCTAAAACCGAATTCTTGATTTTTCTCTCCCCCTTCCTCCAGTTTTCCCTCTCTCAGTTAGTGGTCTATGATCCACCCAGTTACTTAATGCAGAAATGCAGAAGTCTTTCTTGATTCTTCACTTCTGTTAACTCCTTATCCAAATCATCACCAACATCTATCTGATCAATTTCCAAAACATATCTCACATCAAACCCTCCTTTCCCGCTGCTGCTATCACCCTGGTACAAGCAGCCACCATCTCTTATCTGGACTGGACTCCAGCCTCCAGTCTGGTCTCCACATAGAGGCCTGAGTGAACTCCCCAGTGGGGTCCCATCCCACCTACAATAAAATCCAAAGTCCCAGTCAGGCCCACAAGGTCCTGCGTGATCCAGCCTCTCCCTGCCTCTCCAGCCTCCTCTCGCAGCTCCCCCTCCCTGCTCCAGCCCACTGACTTTCTGACAGTTCCTGTAAGTCACGCTTTTCCATCTCAGGACCTCTACAGTGCTGCTGCCTCTGCCTGGAAGGCTCTTCCCCCAGATCGCGACATGGCTGGCTTCTTTGCATCTTTCAGGTCTCAGCCTATATGCCTTCCCTGACCGCCCTAGACAAAATAGGCTTCTGCTCCCCCCTCCATCTTCTCTAATTGTTTGTGCTGAGCCGGGATAACAGATACAAGGGTGTCAGAGAGCACTGATGACCCAACTAGAAGTGCCAGAGCCATGGGGGTGCCAGTCTGCCTGGTGACGCCTGTACTCTGGTAAGCCCAGTAAAGAGCCAGGTGGAGATCAGTCCAGGGCCAGGGGGCCCAGAGAGGGTATGTCCTTGTGACAATGACTTTTTCCCTGGCTTCTGGGATGAGAAAGGATGCCCCCAGCTGACCACAGACCTGCCTCCGCCGGGCCTCCTACCATTCTTGAGTGCTTTCAGGGCCCCAAAATGGCAGCTGTCAGTCCTTTTGGGGTGCTATAACAAAATACTTTAGAAGGGATAATTTATGGCCAACAGAAATGTATTGCTGAAAGTACTGGAAGCTGGAAAGTCTAAGACCAAGGCTCCAGCAGATTTGGTGTCCAGGCCTGTTCCTCATAGATGGCACCTGCTATGTGTCCTCATGTGATGGGAGGGCAAAAGGGGGCAAACAAGCTCCCTCCAGCCTCTCGTACAAGGGCACAAATCCCACTTGTGAGGGCTCTGCCCTCGTGACCTGATCACCTCCCAAAGACCTGACCTCCTGATCCCATCACTTTGGGGGTTAGGTTTCACCATTGGAATTTGGGGTGGAGGGCACCAACGTTCATCAGACCATAGCAGCCTGAGAAGATGAGAGGAAGAGCAGAGGCCCCACCCACCTGGAGGGCCAGCACACCACAGGCCCCTGGAAATCACTGCCCCCTTTCTCCCTCCTCATTTGACACATTTGTCAGCTGCATTTCAGGTCGGGTCCGTTGTTTGCTAATGGTCAGCTTACTTTCCCCACCAGCACACCTGGGGGGACCATTCACCTTCTCTGGCAGTAACAGGGGCCAACCGTGGCCTTGATGCTCAGCAGGGAATACACTCGCACCTTGGGAGTGATTCCAGCAGGATCCCTCCTACCTCCTTTCACTGGTGCCAGTTGCTGTCAGGACTGATATCTGGGCCTGGGTGCTTCTGGGAGCCTCTGACCTTGGGGCTTCCCTCTGGGGGTCATAGACACCTTTGATTCATGCACTGTGGATCTCCTGTAAAGGTCTTTTTCTCCCAGGAAGGAAGCCTCAAGCCCTTGGCTCATTTGTAGAGCTGCAACTTCTAATAACACTTCCTGATTCAGGTACCCCCCCTCACATACTCTTTTTCCAACTTGGCTCTGATGATCCAAGGGTCCCTTTGCCCTGCCTAGGGGAGAGGTTTCCCGAGGCTTGTCGTTTTAGTTTACACTCATTTACTAGGGCAGGGTTTCTCAAGCTCAGCACTACTACTATTTTGAGGTAGGTAATTCTCTGTCATGGAGGGTCTGTCCTGTATATTGTAGGATGTTTAGCAGCGTCCCTGGTCCCTACCTGCTGGATCCCAAAAGCACCCCCTATCCAGGGTGTTAAAACTAAAAAATGCCTTCAGACCTTGCCAGAGGTCCCCTGGGGGGTGCAAAATGCTTTGTACCCTCCTGCCTGAGCCCCATTGAGAATCTCTGAGTGTGATGAAAAACACATGGAAAAGTAGATGGAATTTCCACACTGGGAAAAGATGCTTGTTTCCACGTAAGGGGCTAGGCTTCTGGCTGTCCAGCCAGCTACTCAAATTTGACCTATTTCCCAATTTTTCTATAAACAGATTATTTTTATTCTCAGAGTAGTATGAGTCTTTGCCTGGGGGAAAAAATGAACAGAAGTAAACAATATACTCCTGTATGCCCTCCCTGCTAACCTCATCTGTCACTGCTGGCCTGAGATTTAGAGAATGAGGCACTCAGACATGATCTTCGGGAGCCCCGCAAACAGAAGCCCCCTTTCTCTCTTCCAGCTGCCATTGCCTTGGCCTAGGACGCTATCATCTGCCTCCTCAGCCAAACTGGCAGCCTCCTGACTGGTCTGCCTGGCCCCCGTCTTGCTCTTTTCAGCAGAACCTCTGCATCAGGCCCTCTAAGATGCAAATTACATCATTCCACTCCTGGTCTAAGCCTTCAGCGGCTCTCCGAGCTTTCAGGATAAAGGCAAACTTCTCACCATTTGAGCCTCTGCCCTTGGATCCTGCATGACCTAGCTCAGCCAGCCTCTCCTGTCCCTCCCCTCTCCCCCTTCTTCAAATCCCTGCTCCTGCAGCCACCCTAAGCCACTTGTAGCCTGCAGAGATGCGCCAGGCTGCCCATGCCTCTGGTCCTCTCTGTGTGCAGGCTGTTCTGTCTGCCTGGAATTCTTTCCCCTTTTGTCCTCTAATACTTATTCTTCCTCCCAAATCCAGTGGACGCATCCCATCTTTTTGGGTGCTGCCTGCTCTCCTCCTCTGTGTTCACACAGTGCTTTCTGCCTTGACTGCAGTGTTTATCCTACTCCACCTGAATTTCTGATTTACTTCTTTCTTATCCTTGCAGACCTGAGGCCTCTTGAAGGCAGAAACTACTTAATCAGCCTCAGATCTCTAAGTCTACAACAAGCTGGGCGGCCCTTTCTAATGGGCACATTCTTTAGCTGTGCAAATACCCACACTCAATGTGTGTCCCCTACAAGGTGGCTCTATATAACTCTGCCAACACTGCCTTCTTATCTTGTCATTCCTCTTCCAGAAGCAGGGTGTTTCAGGCTCTTTTCGTGTGCCTCACTATTGCTCTCCTTTGCCCACCACACTTGCCATTATTCGTTCATTCATCAAATATTTGAGTGTCACCTTTATGCCAGGCTTTGGGTCAGAGGGCTATTCTGTCTATACAAAATGCTTCCAATAATGAGGAAAACCTTCTTCTAAAAGCTGCCCCTTTGTGTCTAGAACATGGATGTGTTCATTAGGGCCTCCTGGCACCCCCCAGAAGGTTACCAAGAGCCTTGAAATTTGACCAAGAGCCTGGGATAGACTAGAGGGGGAGGGTCTACTCTACCTAGCCGTGAAAAAATCCAGTGAATGATCCCATTCTCCCAAAACAGTCAGCAAACCTCCCTCTTATCAGAAATACTCGTGTCCACCAGATATAGTCCATAAGTCATTAGGAATTAGGTCAATGAAAGCTCATGCACGGCTAGTCTCATCCTAATTGGACACTCCAGTTGTCATTCCCACGACTTTGGTTAATATAAATGCAAAAATGAATTTTTAAAAAATCTTTCAGCCCGGGCGCAGTGGCTCATGCCTGTAATCCCAGCACTTTGGGAAGGCGAGGTGGGCAGATCACTTGAGGTCAGGAATTCAAGACTAGCCTGGACAACATGGTGAAACCCTGTCTCTCCTAAAAATACAAAAAAAAAAAAAAAATTAGTTGGGCATGGTGGCAATTGCCTGTAATCCCAGCTACTCGGGAGGCTGAGGCTAGAAAATTGCTTAAACCCGGAGGCGGAGGTTGCAGTGAGCCAAGATAGAGATCGCACCACTGCACTCCAGCCTCGGCAACAGAGCAAGACTCCATCTAAAAAAAATGTATTTCAGAAGCTCACTGGTGGTTTCTTATTTTTCTTGTGAAGACAGGACACTTCTCAGTTGTACTTTTTAAGACCTTTCAACAGAATGATGAGGCTGAGGCCCCTTCTCAGCTTCCCCTTTCCTGTTTTATGCCTTAGATGGGTGGTGCCCACATGTTGGTCCCTCCAAACTTTCTGCTTTAGAATGACCCCATTCTAAAGTGGCCCCAGAGGGTCGAGATTCACTTATACAACTTCAGAAAGCAGGTGAGGAAGGTGCTTCTCTGGGGAACCCTGCCTCGGGTGAGAGTTGAGATTCCAGTGCTTGGGTGTCACCAATTTATAAGGAATTCAAGAAAATAAAATAATCAGCATGGTTGAAGGAAAGGGAAAGTGACTCAGAGGGAAAACTTCCCAGCCTGGCCGTGGAAACACGTGATGCTGGTTTAGCATATCAGTCTAGGGGTGGGGAGCTGTTAGGAAAGCAAGTAGAAGAAAGGTTTTGATCCAGAGGACACAGAAGGGGATGAGAAAAGAAATGCCTGGGTGTCAGGGGTGGCGTCACCACTGAAAGACTACAGTTCTCAAATACAGTTTTCATTATCTAACTTTCTTCTTCTTGACTCTTTTCCCTTGTTCTCTACAGATGGAAGCTGAACTGGAGAATTTCCATAAGCAGAACACTCAACTGGAGCTGAACATCACAGAATTGTGGCAGAAACTGAGAGCCACCGATCAGGAGATGCGCAGAGAGAGACAGAAGGTGTGAGGGTTTCAGAGTCTGGCAGTTCTTGGATTCGGGATCTGGCACCTATCTGCAATGGGCAGCTGGCTTCCAAGAGGCAGAGCCAGCCCACTGCGAGGATATGTTTCCCATTTTAACTCACATTCTTTACTTGCTCCCAGCCCTGCCTGATTTCAGGCCCATGTAGATTTACATCACTGAACTCATCTGAGACTATAAAATGACTTTGGGTAAGTGATCAAGGAGGTGGGAAGCCAGCATGGCAGGAATATTTGTAGCATTTGGCTTCTTTGGAGGAGGAAAGTACGTGCTCAGAGAGGCAATTTGTTGCCGCTGGTTTAAGGCTTTGATGACTGAAAAATTGCCAAGGCCAGGGGAACCTCAAAGGTCATTGATTCCCATTTCTCCATGTTATAAATAAGAAAAATTAGGCCCCAAAAATTGGGAGGTTAAGAAACTTCACCCAGCACCCACAGCTAGTTAGTACACACAGAGCTAATAGTGGAATCTAGGTTTTCTGGATGTGGGCCAGGACACAGTTGTGCCCTCCTCCCTAGCACAGGCCACTCCTTAACATTTGTTGAATAAGATTGGAACTTTCCGTCCAGGCACAGTGGCTCATGCCTGTAATCCCAGCACTTTGGGAGGCCGAGGCAGGTGGATCACGAGGTCAGGAGTTCGAGACCAGCCTGGCCAACATAGTGAAACCCCGTTTCTACTAAAAATACAAAAATTAGCCAGGCATGGCGGCACACGCCTGTAGTCCTAGCTAACTGGGAGACTGAGGCAGGAGAATTGCTTGAACCTGGGAGGCGGAGGTTGCAGTGAGCCAAGATTGCACCACTACACTCCAGCCTGGGTGACAGAGCAAGACTCCGTCTAAAAAAAAAAAAAAAGATTGGAAATTTCCATCTTCTGCAGTAAGCATTAACTAACTCTGCACTAGGTAACACCAGCAGCTGCAGAGCTATAAACGTGAACTGATACAGATCCTGCCATTTCCATGCTGAAGAGGATGACTGGGGATTTGTGGCATGTGCATAATAGTTATATTGAGAGGTAGAAAACGATGGAACATGTAGAAAGGGCCATGGGAGCAAGGAGAAATGACTTTCTCCAGGTCAGGGTTGGGGAAGACAGGTAAAAGCATGATGAAGAGGGGACACTAGCCCAACTGTGTAGATGAACCAACCTGCCCACTCACAGCAGTGCTCCTGACTATCGGGAAGGGTAAGCACTGGATGAGCTAACACGGGGGACGTGGAAGCCCTGGCCAGGAATCTGCAAGAGAGAAATGATGCCATCTATCTTGGCTCTAAAGGGATATGGGTGACCACATGAGCTTCCTTTCATCTTGTAAGGCCTGTGGTCCTGAAAGGGAATCAGAGTCAATAAAGGAGCCCATCTGTGTGGCCTCTTAAGGATGAAGCCCCATGTAGGCTGTTCAGGCTGGGTGTCCAGCCGAGGGCAGGTGCACAAGACTTTTCGTGCCTCCACCTGTTGGCTGTGTGCCCGTCTAAGTTTCTATGCCCAGTGTGGCCCCTGGCAGTCAGCTGTCAGTCCCAGATGAGGCATCTCTTTTCCCTTTCTGTGCCATTAACCTCTGCCTGCAGCCCCCGCCCCTCTACCGAGAGCACCCTACAGCACCAGAAGGAAATGTCTCTGATTGCAGGAGCGAGACTTGGAAGCGCTGGTCAAAAGGTTTAAAACAGACCTCCACAACTGCGTAGCCTATATTCAGGAACCGCGGCTGCTGAAGGAGAAGGTTCGAGGTCTCTTTGAGAAGTACGTGCAGCGAGCAGACATGGTAAGCTCAGCCTCCCCTCCTGCCATGCACTGACCTCCGGGGTCTCCTCTCCCTCGCTGAGAATCTCCCGGGCCCCGTCAGGTGGAGATCGCAGGGCTGAACACAGACCTGCAGCAGGAGTACGCCCGGCAGCGGGAGCACCTGGAGAGGAACCTGGCCACTCTCAAGAAGAAGGTGGTCAAGGAGGGCGAGCTGCACCGCACAGACTACGTCCGCATCATGCAGGTACCTGCACGCTCCCCTCGGCCCCTGTGGAGGCCAAGCCATCCAAGATGAGAGATCCCATCAAGGGTCCCTCTGAGACCACCTGTCTTCAGGGCTCCCCAGGTGTCTGGGGGCCCAGTAGCTCCCCCTAAAGTCTTATTTTGGCTCCTCTCCTCTGAGCTCGTCTTGGCTGTGACTGTGGCTGAGAGCTCACCTAGGAGGTTTTCTAGGCCCTTCCATGCTGCACCCTGGCCTCCACCCCACCCAATGCCCACCTCCCTTCTCCACATACCCGATTCCTCTTTTCTACCCCATCTTTATCCAGAGCACACCTGTGTCCTGCCTCACTCCTCTCATCAGCCCCTTGGCCCTCTAGACCTTCATCCACATCATCTTACCTCTCCTGAGCCACTTTCCCTTCTCTCTTCCATTCCCAACTCTCATTTCACCTGACTTTGTTTTGCTCCTTTGTATTCTGCTACCCATATCTCGTGGCCACGCCTTATCTGATTTTTCTGGTGCCTCAGGTCCCTACCCTTATCTCTTGTGTCCCAAGTTAGCCACACCCTCCCAGAGCTGGCCTCACTCTGGTTTAATAAGCGCCTCACACCCACCTCCCTGGATCCTTCATAGGCTGTTCAGAGAGCCTGACCCCATTACTGCCGCCTCCACACAGGCACGTTATCAGGACTGCCAGTCGGGATTCTTCTGCCAGATTTCTGTTTGGGTATCAGTATCGTCTGAGGCAATTAATGTGAATTAGTATCAAAAGGGAACATCAGAATCACATTTATAAAGCACGTACCTTTTTATGTTCACATTTCTTTAATGCCATAATTAAAATACTGGAATGAGAACAGGTTGCAGTTAGATTGAAACAAACCAGTTCCCAGCTTGGCCAGTTCATACACAGCTGGGCAGAGTGCATTGTGATTCAGGCCAGACCCAGGCAGGGCTGGTCTCATGTCATCTTACGACCAGTCCCTGCTGAAAAGCAGCACAGTCCATCTACCCTTTGCCCTACTCCTTGGCCATGAAAGCCATCGGAGGCCCAGAGATAGAAGTGCTTCCAGCTGGTGGAGCCCTGAGACACCAGCAGCCGCACACTGAGCCACTGCTTAGGGCCTGGAGTGCCTAGAGCATGGAGAGCCCCCTGGGGCTCTGGAGTGCAGTGAGCAGGGAAGGGAAACCAGGATGACAGCAGGAGCAGTTGTCAGCTGCTGACATCACCGAGCACCCTCTGTGCCCTGTCACCAGAGTACAGGCCTGAGGAACTGGGTCCCTCTCTCCATGCCAAGCAGCCAAAGCAAACATCGATGTAGGAGGAGGAAGATCACAGGCTAGCCAGAGGGTGTGAGCGTCAGCATGAGGCTGCTGGGGCGGGCATCCTGTCCTCTTCTGCTTCCCCATGCCCCGGAGGGTGCTGGGCCAGGGTGGGGTAGAAAGCAGAGGAGACCCAAGCGGGCCTCCTGCCCAGCCCTGCCACTCCCTGATGGCTGGCAGAGGGAGCCATCAACAAATGAAGTCCCGGGAAGAACATTTTCTCCAGCAGCATTGTAACCTATGTGCTAGGGAGTCCTGTGGATCCAAATAAGTAACTCCAGCAACTGCAGGGAGTAAGAAGGGGCCCAGGGTGGGGGGTGTGTGGCAGGGGGTGCGGGTCTCCGGGTCCCTACCCCTTCAACCAGAAAGAGACTGCTTGCTGCTAACAGTGGAGCTCTTTTTGTTGGAAAAAAGTCTGGAAGATTTTAAAAAAAGAAAAGTTTTCAAAACCACTGTGCCGACCCTGGTTTACCCTGCTCCACCACTCCTCTGCCAGGAGACCTTGGGTAAATTCCTTAACTCAAGGAGCCACCTTGCCTATATGTAAAACAGGGAAGAAAACACCAACCTGAGAGTGGGGGGGTTCCTGCAAGATTGAATGGGACAACCATATAAGGCACTAGGCACTGGCCTGGTACAGAATAAGTGCTAAAAAAAAAAAAAAAAAAAAAAAAAAAGGCAATTTCCAGCCGGGCGCAGTGGCTCACGCCTGTAATCCCAGCACTTTGGGAGGCCGAGGCAGGTGGATCGTGAGGTCAGGAGATCGAGATCATCCTGGCTAACATGGTGAAACCCCATATCTACTAAAAATACAAAAAATTAGCCGGGCGTGTGGTGGGCACCTGTAGTCCCAGCTACTCTGGAGGCTGAGGCAGGAGAATGGCATGAACGTGGGAGGCAGAGCTTGCAGTGAGCCAAGATCGCGCCACTGCACTCCAGCCTGGGCGACAGAGCGAGACTCCATCCCCCCGCCCAAAAAAAAGGCAATTTCCATCCTCTTCATCCAAGCAAAGGACCTATCCAAGAACCAAGGTAGAAATCCAGTGGGAAAGCCTAGAAGCCCATCACAGGATGGGCCACGGGTGCCTGTGGACTGCAGGTGGCAGGGGTGGAGGGTGGAGGGTGGATGGCACAACTGATTCCAGACCCTCAGTTGGTGGCCTTGGTGTGTGCTGGTCAGGAGCCAGCTGGACCTCATCTTCAGTTGCCATGGCCCTGGCACTTCAATCCAAAAAGGCTGAGGAAGGCCACAGCAAACATGGCATCTAAGAGTAACTCATTAGAAAATAACAGAAAATGAGGTCACTGTCTCATTTGTATATTCAGACAGGAGCTCAGCCTCCCCACTCCATTCCTCAGCACACTGGCAGATATGAAAATAAGAGTTGCTATGAGATACAAACATCTAGGACATGCATTTTATTCATTCAGTACACATTTTTTGAGGGCTTCTTGTACAGCAAGCTCTGTGTCAGTCACTGAGGATTCCAAGATGAACGTGATAGTGTTCCTACTCTCAAGGAGTTAATCATTGGGAACCTGGACCAGATACAAATAATTACTTCTCAACTCATTGTATGCAGTGCTGTGGGCTCATCCTGGAAATGGGGTTCAGTGATGCCTTCAGGACTTGTGGAAGGTTTCTGGGGCAAGGGGCATTTGAGCTGAGCCTTGAAGGGTGAGTAGAGGTTGATCGTGGAACAAGTCAGGGAAGAGACTTCCAGGCTGTGGGAACAACCTGAGAAAAAGCAGAGAAGAGTGAGGCCTGTGAGGTGCTTGGAGACCCAAGAGTCCACGAGAAGAGAGTCCAAGTGGAGAAGAACCCACTGAAATGGTTGGTGGCTGAGGGTCATGTTGGAAAGGGCGTCCATGCCATGCCAAAAAGTACAGTTTGTCCTGTAAACAGGCTCCACCCAAGGTTTCTTAAGTAGGGGTGTCTTTGTTTTGAAAAGACAAAACACTCCATTGGCAAGGTGGGAAGACTGGTGGGGAAAGAGGCAGGTGGCGGAAAAACCCATTAGGAAATGACTGTCATGTTAAGGGTAGATGAGAAGTACTTGGAAAGGGGAAAGTTGTGGTGTCAAAAGGCATTTCAGAGTAGAAATGACAAATAGAAATGTCAGGTTAGACATGGGAGGAAGGTTGAAAGAACGGAGAAGGATTCCAGGATGGCTCATTTGTGCAGTTAGGCAGATGGTGAGCCCACTGACTGTGGGTTCCAGAAAGATGTCACTGATGCAAGGATTCCAAGTCCATGGAATAAATCTGTTGCCTGCTTTTTCCAGGCTGTGAGGTACTGCCATATTCTAAAGGCATCGACTCAGGCCATGCCATTAGGGGGTGCTGTAGGCATTCCCTTCTCTTCTCTGCTCAATACGGAGGTCGGAAAGACCTGCCAGGGTCATCAGTCAGTTCCAAAGGCCAAAGGCAGTCCTGGACAGCTTGGCAGAGCCCCTTTGCTTAGAAAGCTTTTTACATAAACAGTTTCACATCCCCCAAGACTTGGCACGTTGGTGGACCCCAGGTCAGATTTCCTCTGCAGCTGTGTAGACCTGGGTGGGGGTCTGCAGGATTGGAGGGGATTTTGGAGGTCAAACTGACAAGGGAGAGATCAGGAAGAGAAGGCTCGGCAAACCCATTGCATTCACATTTTTAATCCACAAAGCCATCCAAAGCAAAAACGGTCGACCTCAATGTGACCTCGGGACCCCTCAGAACACAGGCCATCCCAGAAAACATTTTGCAGGTAGCCCAACTTGTACTTATTGGGAGTGTCCTTGGCCATCATACTATGTGAGATATTGGAATGGAGGTGACATAAATGTGAGGGGGGACAGCAGAGCCTGGAAAGCAGTAGTCACGGAGGAGCAGGGCTCTCTGGATGGAGGCACGACAGGGTTCAGACACCAGCTCTACCACTGAGATACGGCCTCAGTTTCCTCACAAGGTTGGTGTAAGGATGAACTGAGGGACTGTATGCATGCTGTTTGATACATTTGCAGTGATCCAATCAACCCTTGCAATTGTGGTTACTCTTATTATCATTATCATCAAGCTCTTCCTGCCTTAGGTTCTGCTTGCCGCCTCCTGGCTCTGGGCCTGGAACACTCTTCTCCTCTGTCTCCCCTGGGGTGACACACTGTCACACTGGGTTGGGCAGGGGCCCAACCATGCTTCAGCCTCTCATGGCAGCTCTGCAGTGGAGCCAAGCGGGACCTCCCACGCCTGGCACAGTGACCAGTGTAAGCTTTCAGGAACTGGTTCTTAGATTACTTTTCTTAAATGAATACGTGAATGAATGAATGAATGAATGAATGAACAGAACAAGAGAGTCAGGCTGCACTGAGTGGTGGGCCTCAATCATACTCCAAAAAGGATCAAGCCCTGGAGACCCATTTAGGTAAGGGAGCATCATGAAGATGTCAGAGGTTGGCAGGGGGGTCAGGAACAGGCATTCACACCAACAGGTACCAGGAGCCAGAAATCCCAATCACAGTGACAGGGCTGTAGAGGGTGGAGAGGGTGGGGAGAAACCAGGGCAGGGCTCCACTTGCCGGGGGGCCTTTACAGCAGAACAAGGGAGAACACTGAGAGCTGGTGACAAACCAGCAGGAAGGATGAACATCAGAATCAACTCAGACACAAAATCAATAGGACTCAGTGACAGAATGGATGGAGATGACCAAAAAGAGGAAGCAGCTAAAGATGCAAACTGTGAGAGAACTCGAATTGTGCTTTCAGTTTCTAGTGCTTATTCTGATGATTGTTATTGAGTTATTTAATGAGGATCAGGAGAAGTGAAGCTTAGCGAGGCCTACTGAAGGGAGAAATGGAGAGAGACCTCAAGCGAGCAAGCTTCCCCCTGTGGCTCTAAGACCTTCCCTTCTGTTCTGGTCTCTTTCACCTGTCCCTTATCCCTTGGTCTGTAACTTCCTTAGTAGTAAGAATCTCATCTTATTCGATTTGGTATCCACTGCATTAGTTATTCATTTTCTCATCCATTTCACAAATATTTAATAAGCACCTCTAACATGCAAGGCAGGGTCCAAGGTCCATAACCCAATAAATATGTATTGAATTGATCATGTCATGATATAAAGTCTGCAAGGAGAAGGTCCATGGGAGGATCTAGCAGAGTTTTACCAGGCAGCATCTGGAAAGGAAATGCGGGAAACCTATCACTGTTATGAGACAATTTGGAACTGTAATGTTCCCCACCCTCCCTCCCAAACTGGGGAGACCGAAGAATGACAAGTCCAGCTTGGTGAGTAGATGAGTTTATTTAGGTCTTCCATGTGGGGCACTCCTGGGCAGCAGCAGGACAGCTCTAGAGACCTGCTTTGCCTCACATCTCTAAGCTGCTTTTAAGCTAATTTTCTGGCTCTTCACCTACTGTGTATGTGCCATGGGACTGTTTTCCTTAGTAGGTTTTCAGATATCTTCTAGGATGTTTGGATTCTCAGGGACACCTGCTCCACAGCTGGGCACCATGGCCTTGACTAACTGCCTGGCCTTGAGGGTTCAGACAGTGAACATACACCCTTAAGTAACCTGGTCGGGGACCCATCACACTACAATCAACAAGGCCTGGGTTGGTTAAAAGGGTAAAGCATTCGATGGAGAAAACATCTGATTCAGAAACACAAGTACAAATCCTAGCATGAAGAATGAGGGGTTGACAATGGGGACTGGGCATTTCATCCGAGACAGAGAGATTTCATTACTATAAAGGAATACCTGAGGCTGGGTAATTTATAAAGAAGAGAGGTTTATTTGGCTCACAGTTCTGAGGGCTGTACAGGAAGCATGGCACCAGCATTGCTTCTGGTCAAGACCTCAGGAAGCTTTCACTCATGATGGAAGGCAAAAGAGGAGCAGGCGTGTCACATGGCGAAAGAGAGAGTAGGAGAGGAGAAGGGGCCAGTGTCGCTCTGTCGCCCAGGCTGGAGTGCAGTGGCACGATCTCGGCTCACTGCAAGCTCCGCCTCCTGGGTTCATGCCATTCTCCTGCCTCAGCCTCCCGAGTAGCTGGGACTACAGGCACCCGCCACCACGCCCGGCTAATTGTTTGTATTTTTAGCGTAGACGGGGTTTCACCATGTTAGCCAGGATGGTCTTGATCTCCTGACCTCGTGATCCACCTGCCTCGGCCTCCCAAAGTGCTGGGATTACAGGTGTGAGCCACCGTGTCCAGCCGAGGCCAGGTTCTTTTAAAACAACTAGTTCTTGCAGGAACGAATAGAACAAGCACTCACTCATTACTGCGAGGATGGCACCAAGCCCTTCATGAGGAATCTGCTCCCATGACCCAAATACCTCCCTCTAGGCCCCACCTCCAACACTGGGGATCAATTTTCAACAGGAGATTTCGAGGAGACAAACATCCAAACTATATTGTAAGGAATACTGAAATTAAGTAATATACTGGAAGTCTAAAGGTGTAGATCTGTGCTTTAGATGAAGCATTTCTGGAGGAAAAGAATCATTGCGGTGTCTCTAGCCCGACCCCTGCTCCCTTCTGGGCTCCACAGGTACCTCCCCACAGCAGAGGACCGTTTGTCACAGCTCAGGGAGAACAGTGCTTAAGACCATCCTGTTCTCTGGGCTCTGACTCCGTAGCCACCACTCGTGAGATAATGTCCCAAGTAGAAGCACAGTTTGTTCCTGGCACAGGTCCATTTTATGTAGATTTGGCCTGCAACTGCCTTTTCTGGTATGCAGACCCTCAGGTGCTTTGCAACTGAAAGTGTGGTCTGGCCTGCAGACCAGCAGCAGCATCTCTTGGAAGCCCAGTGCAGGATTTCAGGGCCCATTCCAGACCTATGAGTCAGAGGGGCATCTAACAAGGTGGTCAGGTGATGTATTTGTATGGTCATACACAAGGAACTGCTGTAGACAAGCTGACTACTGTGGCTGTGGGCTCTTAAGAGCAAAGTGGCCAGTCTCTTTGGGCCCTTGGAGATGGGGCTCCTCCTTGGGGTACTTGTGCTGGGCGTGAAATGGAAGGCAGAGATTTGAGGTGTGGGAAAAGAGGAAAGAGACTGTTTGGTCCCAGGGTGCAGAGTCTGCACCACCTGGCCCCCAGCAAGCTTCGTCCTCACTCCTGTCGACTCCCCTCCTTTCACTCTGCATTCCAGTGATGCAGGACTGTTGCAGGTCTCCCCCACCCCCATCAGCTGTGTCACATTCTGTGCCTTTGCTTCTGCTGTTCTAGTTGTCTGGGACACCCTTTACCCTCTCCTTGGTGACTCCTTCAAGCCTCAGCCCAGGGGTCAATTCCTAGGAATCCACCCTAGTCATTCAGGCAGAAGGAAGCATCTTTCCTCTAGGCCCACTCCTCCATCACAGCAAGGTGGCCACCATGCTAAACTGTACCCACACCCCCCACTAAACTATAAACTCCTCAAGAGCAGAAGCTAAGATTTACACTCTCTATACTCTAGGATTAACATAGTATCTCCATAATATTGGATGACTACATTATAGGTACTCAATAAACATTTATTAGATGAATGGTTGGTTGGATGGATGGATGGATGGATGGATGGATGGATGGATATTTGTCAAACACAAATAAGAGAAGTGAGCTTCCAATGGATGCAGCAGATGTTAATTATCCATTTACTTTTCTGTTTTACTCACTAAATAGCATGCTGCTAAGGGCAGACCATATCCTATTTCTGTTTGCACTTTATGGACTTACCAGATAGCCTATAAATGTGGGTTCAGCAAATGAATGAAGTATAGCACAGTGCTTACGAACTCTGGAGCCAGACTGTTGGGGTTGGAATCCTGACTCTACCACTTGCTAGCTGTGTAACTGAGCAAGTCATATACCTCTCTGTGCCTCACTTTTCTCTTCTGTAAAATTGTGATTATAATAACAATTTATAATTGTTTTTGTGATTATAATAATAGCCATATAATTATATATAATATAATAGCCATATAATAGCCAATAATTGTGATATAATAATAGCCATATGGTTATTATGATGCATTTAAACTCATATAAAAAGTGCATGGAAAAGCATTGTTGTTGCTGTTGACGTTGCAACAAGCATGGGTGGATGTGAATGGTGCTGAGTCTACCCGAAAGTAAGTTAGCTGGTTCCTTAAGAGGCTGAGCAATAGGCTGGAATAAAGGCTCAGGCCCCAATAGAGGATCCAGAGTTCTGGATCCAGACCTAACCCTGCCCATTCCCCATACACTCAGCCTAGGAGGGTATGCCTTGTGCCCACTGACCATTCATCCATCCACCCTCCCTCTCTCTTCCCCCTTTTCTGCAGGAAAATGTCTCTCTGATCAAGGAAATTAATGAGCTCCGCAGGGAGCTGAAGTTCACTCGGTCCCAAGTCTATGACCTTGAAGCAGCTCTGAAACTGACCAAGAAAGTCCGACCACAAGAAGTTTCAGAGACAGGTAATATCACCAGTGGCCAGGGGAGATGGGCACTGGGACGAAGGGATTGATGGCAGCTGCAGGCAGGTCTCCCTTTGGCTTCCTTCTGTATCAGGTCCCATCTACACATGGCCTTCTGGGATCCTGTCCGGGGCACACGCCTGCTCTTTGAGGAATCCATGAGGGCCTTCCCACACTCAGACACACACAGGTCCACAGTCCCCTGGCTGACATCCTTGAGGTTAGCTACCGTTCAGAATGCAGACTCTTTCAGATTTTAGAAAGCGAATACTTTATATAACATTCCCAGAGGGGTCTGGGGCAGTGCCCTAAAATCAAACACTTTAGTATTTCTGTAGTGACATATGAATATTCACACTAAGCTTCCTGAATTTAAAAAAGCACTCTGTTTTTAGATCTTCTTGCATTTTAGAATAGTGAATAAGGGATTGTGAACCTGTACAATTAAAATGAAGACAAAAAGCAAGATGAGGAGCTATTTAAAGGAAGAGGGGAAATAATTACATAAATATTAAATGAGTCAGTTACTGCAATTATATCCTAAAGTTCCTCTGAATTTCTGACGGCCAAGGCAAAAAGAGAAACAAAGAAATATGATCGTTTATATCATGCTCATTGTATGGCAAAAGGGAGCTTTTTTCTGGAGAAACAAACGTTTCCCTGGCAATAAATTCTCTGAGAAACTTACCACATGGATCCTTACAAAAGGAATGTGGAGTAACAATGAACAGCCTTTAATTATATATGCCGCTTTCAGGCCCCAAAGAAGCATTTTTCAAGTATCCACTCCTTATCTGGACAATCGATAAAAACCAAGAGATTAAGGCATCTCTATGGCAAATTAAGCCAACATGGTTCAAGTTTTTGTTTTCTGGTGGTTTACATTAAGGAATAAAGATTAGAGGCTTGAACTGAAATATCCCATAGCTATGGATTGGGTCTCTGAAGTGTCAGTTGTCTCTTGTCCCATGGTCACATAAGATTATGATGAGGAAAAGTGGCTGAAAGGTACACAGGAACCTTGTACTATTTTTGCAACTTATTGTTAGTCTTCAACTATATAACTATATACATTTAATTACAAAATTAAATACATATATAAGATTTTATATATATGTATATAATTTTGTTGTCTTGTGCACTTTTGGCTAGGGTTGAAGTTGAAACAAGAGTAAACCCTGAATAGTACCTGAAGTGGCAATACCAGGCCTACAGGGTTGATGTGAGAGCACAGCGTGTGTCATAAAGACTGAGATACTTGGGGCCAGGTGCGGTGGCTCACATCTGTAACCCCAGCACTTTGGGAGGCCGAGGCAGGCAGATCACAAGGTCAAGAGATCGAGACCATCCTGGCCAACACTGTGAAACCCCGTCTCTACTAAAAATACAAAAATTAGCTGGGCGTGGTGGCGCGGGCCTGTAGTCCCAGCTACTCGGGAGGCTGAGGCAGGAGAATCACTTGAACCTGGGAGGCAGAGGTTGCAGTGAGCTCAGATTGCACTACCGCACTCCAGCCTGGACAACAGAGTGAGACTCCATCTCAAAAAACAAAAAATAAAAAAACAAAAAAACCTGACATACTTGACTTCTCAGAGGTGAAACCATCTTCTCTTGAAAATAAAGCACAGATGTGAACAATTGCAAAACTTCTCTTAAAAAATGTTTCAGGCCAGGCGCCGTGGCTCACACCTGTAATCCCAGCACTTTGGGAGGCCAAGGCGAGCGGAACACTTGTGCCCAGGGTTCAAGACTAGCCTGGGCAACATGGCGAAACCACATCTCTACAAAAAATACAAAAATTAGCTGGGCATGATGGCATATGCCTGTAGTCCCAGCTACTCGGGAGGTTGAGGTGTGAGGATTTTAGAGTAAAATTGATCACCTGAACCTCAGAGGTTCAAGGCTGCTGTGAGCCATGATCACGCCACTACACTCCAGTCTAGGTGACAGAGCAAGACCCTGTCTCAAAAAAAAAAAAAAAAAAGTTTTAAATATGTCCAAGTATCCTAACAAATATTCATTTGAGACCTCCTCAGGATGCCATGTGATATAGCCAGAGTCTTCATATTACTATCTTGGAGATTTCCAGACATATACAAAAATTGAGAGAGAAGTCTAATCAATTCCTGGGACCCCAGTCCCCTACTTCCAACAAATATCAACTCCTGTCACTTGTGATTCATCAACATACCCCCACCCCGACCCAGAAGCCAGAGTGGTGAACCTAGAAGAAATCCAATGTATGCCACAAAACCCTCAAAAGGCTCAGGAATGATCAGAAGCAGATATCTCTGGAGGTGGAAGTGAAGGTAGGGCTGAAAACAGAAAAAAATCTGTTTAAGAAGCTGTTAGATCCACCTACTATCCAACACAGTGGCTAAAAACAGACCCACATCAAGTCCATCATCTTGAAATTTCAGAACACCAGAGTATGAGGAAAGAACTCCTCCAGACTTCCAAAGGAGTTAAGGAAAATTTTTATACAAAGGATCAAAAATCACAATTACAGGATACAAAATCAATGCACACAAAAATGTTGCAATTTTTATATACTAACAATGTACTATCCAAAACGGAAATTAAGAAAACAATTGCATTTACAATTGCATCAAAAAGAATAAAATACTTGGGAATAAGTTTAACTGAAGAAGCAAAAGACTGAACACTACAAAACATTGCTGAAAGAAATTAAATACCAGTAAGTGGTGGATTGGAAGACTTGTCATTAAGATGTCAGTACTACCCAAAGTGATCTGCAGATTCACTGCAATCCCTATAAAAACCTCAATGACATTTTTGCAGAAACAGAAAAATCCATTCCAAAATTCATATGGAATATCAAGGTACCCTGAATAGCCAAAACAATCTTGAAAAAGAAGAACAAGGTTGGAGGTCTCATACTTTCTGATTTCACAACCTGCAACAAAGCTATAGCAATCAAAACAGTGTGATACTGGCGTAAAAACAGACATACAGACCAATGAAATAGAATATAGAGGCCAGATATAAACCCTCAAATAAATGGTCAAGTGATTGTCAACAAGGGTACCAAGATCATTTAGTAGGGAAAGGACAGTCTTCTCAACAAGTAGTGTTGGGAAAACTGGATATACACATACAAAAGAATTAAGGTAGACACTTACCTTACACCATATACAACAATTAACTCAAAATGAATCAAAGATCTAAACAGAAGAGCTAAAACTATAAAACTCTTAGAAGAAAGCATAGAGGAAAAGCTTCATAACATTGGATTTGGCAATTATTTATTTGGCGAATGACACAAAAAGCCCAGGCAACAAAATAAAAAATAGATAAGTTGTTTGTGAGATTTGCAGCAATGTAAGCAACGCAGGCATGTATGTGAGATTTGGCTCCATACTAAATCTGGCATCATGCTTAATTGTATTAAAAACCTGAACATATTTTGTTTTCGAGTACATACATGACGGCCCATCAGTGATAAACAGCTTGAGATTAAAAATTACTAGAAAGTCTCACCTTTTTTATTACTACTTAATCCAAGTGAATGTCACTTTAAATTAGTTTGAGAGAAATTCTAATCAATATAATTTCCTTAAGGACAAGGCCAATGTTTCCTGAACATTAAAACTTTGTACCCATATCACAGTTCTTCTTCATTAAAGGAAAAGATCTAAAACCAACACAAACTATTGATTCAAGTGACTCACACTAGAAACAAACACCACTCAAACAGTTCCACTTTCATCCACCTCTCCAAACAACAATATATAATGTACTATTTCTGTTCAGAACTTATAAAAGCCTTCCACTAGAAACTAAAGAACATGGATGATTTTATACATATGCATACACAAGCAAAACACAAAAGAGAACAAACAGCAAACAAATAAAAATTAGAAGCAAAACAAACAGGAAACCAACCCCAACATTTCCCCACTCAGTCTACCCTGGAGACTACCATGTTACCCAGAGCCCAAAAAACCACATGATTAATATTTTATTCTTCATACACAATTCAATATCCTTAAGTCCACCAATATCACCATACATCCTGTGCAATCAAGAAATTCACCCTAGGTACATGACCTATTAGTAAGTACTCCAGTGCCAGCACTATTGACGCAAAACAGCAAACACAGTGTGAAGCAATACAGGCATGTATGTGAGATTTGGCTTCACACTAAATCTGGCTTCATGCTTAACTGTATTAAAAAAGAATTGCCAAACTGCCAATGCATTTGTTTAAAATATTTCTTATTTTGCCTTCATCAAGACTAAGAATTTTAACTATGAAAGTGTTAATTATCCAAATTTCTCCAATTCTTTATAAGGTTTTAAAGAATATTTTATTATCTAAACTTTCTAATTTCTCTGTATGTGCAAAGAAACAAACAAAAAAAAACTACATATGACTTACACAGACCATGCGTGACATGCTTAAGCTTTCCATCCAGTCCCAGATTTTATTCTTCTTCATTTTTCTTTAAAGAACCAGTCATTTGGCCAGGTGCGGTGGCTCATGCCTGTAATCCCAACACTTTGGGAGGCCAAGGTGGGTGGATCACGAGGTCAGGAGATTGAGACCATCCTGGCTAACATGGTGAAACCCTGTCTCTACTAAAAATACAAAAAATTAGCCGGGCGTGGTGGCAGGCACCTGTAGTCCCAGCTACTCGGGAGGTAGCCACTCAGCTACTGAAGCAGGAGAATGGCGTGAACCCAGGAGGCAGAGCTTGCAGTGAGCCAAGATTGCACTGCTGCACTCCAGCCTGGGTGACAGAGCAAGACTCTGTCTCAAAAAAAAAAAAAAAAAAAAAAACCAGTTATTTTGCTCCAGGACAAAAATTCATCATACAAAATTCTTTCTCATACAAACTTACTATCTTCTCTTTATAACCTTCCTTACCAAAAAATATATCTCCATATCCATAACTTTCTTCACATCTCTCTCCCCTACCTTGTTTCATAAAAAAATTTTCTTTTTTTTTTTTTTTTGAGACAGAGTCTCGCTCTGTCGCCCAGGCTGGAGTGCAGTGGTGCAATCTCGGCTCACTGCAAGCCCTGCCTCCCGGGTTGACACCATTCTCCTGCCTCAGCCTCCCTCGTAGCTGGGACTACAGGCACGTGCCACCAGACCTGGCTAATTTTTTTTTGTATTTTTAGTAGAGATGGGGTTTCACCATGTTATCCAGGATGGTCTTGATCTCCTGACTTCGTAATCTGCCTGCCTCAGCCTCCCAAAGTGCTGGGATTACAGACGTGAGCCACAGTACCCGGCCATAAAAAAATTTTCATGTCCATAATTTGAATTAACTTTTAATAACTTCTAAATTAGACAAAATTATTTTTTTCTCACTAATAACATCTTTTGACCCATTTCATATACAGAATTATATATTAACTATAATTATTATCCTTAATAACCTTAAATTTTAGTGAAACCCTAAAAAGCAAGAAATCCTGAACTATCAGATATGAGCATTTTATACATGAGAACAATTCCACAACTTTTGGAAACATATTTCTCCATATCATAACCTTTTTTTTAATTTTATTTTTTGAGATGGAGTCTCACTCTGTCACCCAGGCTGGAGTGCAGTGGCGTGATCTTGGCTCACTGCAAGCTCCGCCTCCTGGGTTCATGCCATTCTCCTGCCTCAGCCTCCTGAGCAGCTGGGACTACAGGCACCCACCACCACTCCCAGCTAATTTTTTTTTTTTTTTTTTTTTGTATTTTTAGTAGAGACGAGGTTTCACCATGTTAGCCAGGATGGTCTCGATCTCCCGACCTTGTGATCCACCCCCCTCGGCCTCAGCCTCCCAAAGTGCTGGGATTATAGGCGTGAGCTGCCGTGCCCAGCCCATAACCCTTTCTTAATTGGAAATGACCCAGATACCCAGATAGCCAATGAGCATCAAAAATAATTTTAAGATTTTAAGTTACACAAAAAGTTTACCTAAAACATTTATCCCATTGACATGTATTTGGTTTCTTCATTTTTAACAGTTTATCTAGATTACTTCTGAAAACTGAGATATTAGACACAATTATACAAAGTTAGTTATTTCCTTGTTAACCATTTCTTTTTTTTTTTTTTTTTTTTTTTTTTTGAGATGGAGTCTTGCTGTGTCACCCAGGCTGGAGTGCAGTGGCGCAATCTTGGCTCACTGCAACCTCTGCCTCCCGGGTTCAAGCAATTCTCCTGCCTCAGCCTCCCGAGTAGCTGGGACTACAGGTGCACGCCACCACACCCAGCTAACTTTTTTTTTTTTTTTTTTTTTTAAGTAGAAATGGGGTTTCACCGTGTTTGCCCAGACTGGTCTAGAACTCCTGAGCTCAGCCAATCCGCCCACCTCGGCCTCCCAAAGTGTGGAGATTACAGGTGTGAGCCACTGCGCCTGGCCCAACCATTTTCTTAATAGCCAGTGAACATCAGGTGCTCACCTAAATAAAAGGCTCAAAGTTAAATACATAGATATTTTTGCCAATAACTCAGAAGATTCACCTAACAACATTAAATTAGTCTCATCTGTCAAAGAAGGCATACCAAAATCATTTTGTTTTGGCTAGATTAACAGCTTTACAACCTTCTATGCCAAACACTGAAACCTCAAAATATCTAGCAGAGACATATATAAAACCCAAACAAAAATGTATGCTGACAATTTCATTCTACCAATAATTTTAAAGCCGGTTTGTTTAGTAAAGATTTACATAAGTCACGTGAACTTGAAAATTGCTTGGACTTTTTCACTTAACGTATGAGTGCTCTTTTACTTATAAGCCAATTTGGTAGACACAACATGTAACAATAAGTGTACATACAAATAGACACATACAAGTAGACACACACACAGACGAAAATCCAATAATTTTACCTTAGAACTCTAGCCATGAAATGCCAATACAAGCGTACTGGTTTTACATGGTTATACGTTGTTTGCCCCAATAGTTAATCCAGTGAAGAATATGAACCAAAATTTTGGGTAAAGCAGTGTCCATGGCAGTTTGATTTTTAAAGGCCAAACTTCCCCGGACTCCAAAGAACACTGGGGCTAAACAGCACCGAAGGAAAACATCACATATTAACCAGGCCCAACTCTGCTTAGAACAGCAGCACAAAAGCCTGGATCCATGCAACTCCATCCCACTTTTCCATTCAGCAGCAAAGTCCAGATTCCAAACAAGATTGGGGCCAAATAGTATTGCAAAAGAATATCAAGTTGGCTAAATTCTGATTTCCCATGACTATATCAAACACACACAATCACCAAAACACTATCCAACTGCTGCAGCAACAAACAAGCCCCTAGTGTCCAAACTGAAACAGCCAGGGTGCACCCTTTCTCTACTGGTTGGGCTTGATCGACCTGCAAATGGAAATTCCATAAAGAATTTCCCAAATTGAGAGGAGCTGATCCCACTGTCTGGTACCCAAAAGAGACACTCACTTTCTGGGACGCAACACACAATTACAAACAAGTCCTCAAGAGTGTCCATACTGAAACAGTCAGGGTGCTTCCCTCTCAGTCAGTTGGTCTTGTTCCACCTACAAATGGAAATTCCTTTAAAATTTTCCCAAATTGAGAGGAGCAGATGCTGCTCACCTATCTGTGTACAGATGTCAAATTTCAAAGGCAGTTCTTCCAAGGCAATCAGGAACAAAGTTGGGGCTGGCTGTGGCAGGGCCAGAGAGAGATGGAAATTCACCTCCAGCCAAAATTAGGTGGGCAGCTGCTTAGGAGGGCTTCTGAGACTCTCAGCCCACAGCAACCGAGCTGCCATGAGCAAGACATTCCTGGTCAAGGAAACAAAATATATTGCTGAAACACCAGGAGTTTGGTCAAGGTCCTGGTGCTTGCAGCATAGAAAGCCAATCACTGGGAGGACAAGTATTACCAAGGAAGAAGGCTTTAATCAGGTGCTGCAGCCAAGGAGATGGGAGCTCAGTCTCAAATCCATATCTCTGACTGACTAAAACAGGGAGGGTTTATATACCAGGGAAGAAATATTACATGGGTAAGAAAACAAGAACTAGGGAGGGGCCAAGGGCCACCTCGTGCAGTGATCTGGTAAGTTTCAGTTCTTTGACATTTCCTTTTTAAGGAGCCTGAAGGTCCTTTCCTGAAGAACGAACTCAGATAAAACAAATACAGGTTTCAAGCTTTAAGAGAAGAAGGGTAAATTTCTATGTTTATTCAAAAACAACTGTCTATGGAACTATTGAGACAGTTTCATTAGCAATATGGACATATAAAATTTCACAAATGAAAAAACAAAGCAATTATTAACTTTAGGAAACACAAATTATTGTATGGAAAAGATAAATGAATCATTGTATACTACATGGCTCAACTGTGACCAGCAGTTATATAAATCATAATTAAATTCTGACTATTGATCTACTCAAAATTAGGAGGATGAAAGGACGGGAATTTGCAGGGGCAGGGGAAGGTGCTGAAGGAAAGCTAAATCCTCGTCTTTCATAGAGAGAAGTCAACAGAGAATGCCTAAAAATGATAAGTCAAAGAAGCAACGTAAGTACATTAATCAAAGCAGTGTATGGAAGTAGATATAAAGGAATTAGCTAAACTAATTGAAATTGTTGCCTCTGAGGATTGAGAAATTGAATGGAATGTAGAATAAGAGATACTGTTATTTGTAATAAGCCTTATAGAGTTATTTGACTATGAGCATATATAATTTTCATAAATAAATTAATAAAATATTAGGAAAACCTTGCTTTCCTTCCAGTTTACTATTGCAGGCACATTTTTATTTTTCTCCCCTTATGCATATGGGAAAACTGACAAGGATATCTGTTTTAAAAACAAAGAAAAGAAAAGAAAGAGTCAAAGCAAAATAGAACGAATTAAGAAACTAAAGGTTGACTAGAGGAGAAAACTTATCTTGCATAAGAAGATGGGTGAGAAACTGTTTGTGTCAATCTTGGCTCTGGATGAAGGAAAGAAAAAACTTCAGACAAGGTCTCTGCATGACAATTTCTAACCAAAAGTCCCTACTCAGACAAGTTTTAGTCTAGAATTTGCATTCAATTTGTGGCTCAAGGCGATCTTGGCTGAAAATTTACCTTAAAAGGACCCCACAGTAGTAGTGTCCCTAGGCCCCAAGCAGAAGCAAATGCAAATTTTCTCTGGAGGAGTACCTTTTAAATATAGGCTTCAAAGAATTCCCATAAATAGTGTTCTGAGGAACATGAGCTCACAATCAAAAGTCATTAAATACTTGAAAAAATAAACCACCAGAAGTGAAAATCAACAACAACAAAAAAATCAAACTACAGAATAAAACCAACAAAGACTCATAGCTAGTATGATTATTAAAATAAGAAAATTTCATGTCTGAAAAAATAAAAAAGGAATTTGAAAATAAGACAAAAAAGCAAAAGTCTTCCAAAATTGCATAGGCAGATTTGAAAAGGAACCAAATAATACTTCTAGAAATGAAAACTATTATAATTAGAAGCTCAATGGACAGATTGAACAGTAGATTAGACACATCTGAAGGGGGAATTTGTGAGCTAAAAGAATAAATTGCCCAGATTGCAGCCCAGAGAGATAAAGATATAGTAAAAGACAAAGAGGAGAGAGTGGGATAATGCAATGTATGTCTAATTGAAGTTTGAGAAAGAAAGAATGAGGAGAGGCAACATTACAATAAGGCACAGCCAAGAGTTTTTCCAGAATTGATGAAAGATGCCAATCATCAAATCCAGGAAGCCCAGTGGATCCCAAGCAGGGCGCATGGGACAGGAGGACAGGGCAACTAGAACACTGAGGGTGCTGTTGGGAAGATGGAGGAAGAAACTCACTGGGGTCTAGCTGGCCAGAAAAGGGAGTAAATCTAAAAGGAGCCAATTTGGTAGGCAAGAAATTGAGTTGTCCAGGAAGAGGGGGTTCTCAGTTCAGTCCAAGATCATGTGTGTCATGCATAGAGCAGTTACAGCAGTTGTGGTCAGAGAACAGTGCTAGAGTGAAAGACCTAAAGCATGGCATCAGGGGAAGCCACAGGACTGGGTGCTGGCATGGCGTGGAGGCCAAGGTCACTAATGCTGCAAGTTCAGCCTTGCGGGGCAGGGGTGAGCCGTGGACCCTGGTGGACACTGCCATTGCCCAGGATGATGCCAGCACCTGAGACAGGGAGGATGACTCAGGGGAGAAAGTTCTCAAGGAACAAGGTATGAGTGGACACACCTGGAGAGGCACGAAGGGGTCTGTCTCCAGGAGCAGGGGTTTTGCACAAGGAGAAAGACTGGCAGTTCAGAAGCCAACATAGGTCAGGAGAAGAGTGCCATCCTGCTAGGATGTGGAGAATGGGAGAAGGGGCCGCCTCCATGGGTGGGGGCCTCTGTGCAGGCGGATCTGGGGGCTCAGGAGAGAGGCTGGGCTGGGGTGGTTCTCAGTATTCACCTCATCACTCTGAAGTATGCTGCTTCACTTCTCCATCTCTCTGCGAGACAGCAAAATGGCTTATCACTGTACCTCCAGCATCTGGGATTGAGTGCTCCACAGTAGGTGCCCAATAAATGTTTGAGGAAGCAGGGAGGGAGGAGGGGAGGATCGGCTCTGCAGCAGTGCAATGGACAGGCCCACATGAGTCCTGTTGTCTCTTACAGAACCCAGCAGGGACATGCTCAGCACAGCTCCCACCGCAAGGTTGAATGAGCAAGAAGAAACTGGGAGGATCATCGAAATGCAGCGCCTAGAAATCCAGCGCCTCAGAGACCAGATCCAAGAGCAAGAGCAGGTCACAGGGTTCCACACCCTCGCTGGAGTTCGGCTTCCTTCCCTCTCCAACTCCGAGGTAGACTTAGAGGTGAAGACCAACTGACCCCCTCTGGTGAGCCATCTCCAGCCACAGCCAGAAGAAACACAGCATGTCTGTCCCCAAGCCAGACTTGCGGTTGGAGTCTGTATGGTCCCTGCAGCACTGACCCCAGCAACCTCTTTCTCTTGCCCTGGGGAATTTGGGACACAGAATAAAGGTGTTTGCCCACACCTTGTCTAACTTCTGCTCAGCTGGGGGGCCAAGGCCAGAAGAGGGAAAGAGGGGAGGCTTAGGACTGGGGGCTCCAGCTCATCTGAAGCCACCTCTGCTTGTCCCTTTCTGGGCACAGGACTGCCTGGCACTGAGAGATCACACTGGACTTGGGCTCTCTCCTCTGCCAGCTCAGGCAGGACCAAAGCCTGTTCATTCCTATCTCCTTCAGGAAATGCAGCGAGGCTTTCTAAGGACTTTTTTTTTTTTTTTTTTTTGAGACGAGTCTCACTCTGTCGCCCAGGCTGGAGTGCAACAGCGCAATCTCGGCTCACTGCAAGCTCCACCTCCCAGGTTCACGCCATTCTCCTGCCTCAGCCTCCTGAGTAGCTGTGACTACAGGCGCCCGCCACCACACTCGGCTAATTTTTTGTATTTTTAGTGGAGACAGGGTTTCACCATGTTAGCCAGGATGGTCTCCATCTCCTGACCTCGTGATCCGCTGGGATTACAGGTGTGAGCCACCGCACCCAGCCACACTCAGCTAATTTTTGTATTTTTAGTGGAGACGGAGTTTCACCATGTTGGCTAGGTTAGTCTCGAACTCCTGACCTCAAGTGATCCACCTGCCTTGGCCTCCCAAAGTGCTGGCATTACAGGCGTGAGCCACCATGCCCAGCCTCTGAGGGTTTTTTTTTTTTTTAATCTGTGTAAAGAAGAAGGAAAAGATGACAGTAAAATAACAGACATGGAAGTGTTGGAAAAATTCCCCAAAGTCTTACATTATCTGCTGACCCTGTTCTTGGAACTGTAAGTAGAGCCCTGCCCTCATTTCCCTTGCCTCCATGTCATTCTAGACTTGTCATCTTTGTTCTGCAGAGTCCTGCTCTGCTCCTCCATTTCTGGGGTGAGAGAGGATGCACTTCTCCCTCTGGTTATTCCTCTCAGGCGCCATCCTGGGAGACCCAGCCACACACAGGTACCAGGAGAGATAGTTCTTTATGCATTAAAGAGCAAAAGAATATAATCCAATGTCCCTCTCTTCTCCCACCTGCAGAAGCCAGATGCCCCTCTAATACCCAAATAAGAAATATTTAAGCCCACAGTCCCTGCTGGTCCCTGCTGGTCACCTCTGGCTGTCTTAAACCTGGCATTGTCCCATCTTTCCCTAATCACTTTACTGAAACTCTGGGCACTGCTCATGGGTTGACTTTCACAGAGAGCTGAGGCTTGGCAGTCACATTTGGCAAGGTCTCCCAAAGGCTGGGGTAGCAGAAGGAGCATGCAGGCAAAGGCCTTGGAGCAAAGGGTTCCACAGGGTCTGCAGGAGACTCTGTCTGCTGAGCAACAACCCCGACCCAGCCTGCACCCTGTCACAGCAGCCAGCCCCTTCCCCCCTGCTGGCATGTTCTTCACATGTACTCGCCCCACTGGGAAGCCAGATCCAGAGAGCAGGGAAGGATCCAGGCGCCCCCAGAGAGGTTCAGCTGCAAAGATGACAGCCCATTACATTATTATGATGGGTAGGTGGGATCTTCCAGGACCCAGATTCCTCCACTCCAAACTAGCATGCTAGCTTCATCTTTGAAGAAGAAACAGACTTGAAATGAGACTGGGGATGAGGGGCCAGCAGGGGCAGATTGGGCAGGACCTTGAAGGCACACAGAAGCTGTGGGCCACCCAGAGGCCAATGCTAAGCCGCTGGGAGTCACCGCCACTGCTCACCAAGCTCTTGCCACATTGGCGTCCTTTCAGTTCATACAAGAGGCCGAGGTCTTTCCTGCCTTCGGCTCTTTCCACATAGTTTCCTCTGCCCCCTCTGCTCTTGCCCCCACACCTCACTTTGTGAACTTCTATTTATCCTTCAGATCTCACCTTAAAGGTCACTTCCTCAGAAAGGCAGTCCTTGACTCCCTCCCATCTAAACTGCACCCACCGCATCGTTTTTCTTCTTAATCATCACGGTAACATGTCTGTCTAGTTGCTTAATATCTGTCTGTCCTGCTAGGAGAGTTCTACAGGGTAAGGGACGCAGTAGTGGACACAAGGGATGTTGTGATTGCCCAGGTGAAACAGGACAGTGGCTTGGACCAGGATGATGGCAGTGGGGAGGAAGACACGTGAACTCTTCGGACTTAAGGACTGGTGAGGGTTAGCCAAACCAAGGTGCATGGAGCAGGGGCCTGGGAAGAAGAAAAATGCACTAGAGACTGGAGCTTTCCTGAAGACCAGAAGGAAATTCTTAATGGCTAGGACATATCAATATTCAAGTGATAGATTTTTTAACTGCAAAATGTCTTAGAATCGAGATGTCACATTCCACGTACAAGATGGACCTTGGTTCTCAGACAAGGAAATCCAAACCAAAGAGGAGTAAAGTGACTGGCACGTAGTCACACAGGCAGGGGTGGGGCTGCAGGCCAGTCGGCCCAGTGACTCCAAAGGTGCTGCTCTTATGCACTGCACTGGAGAGATGCCCAAACAAAACACTGTAGGCCAAGTGAAGGTTATAGGAACTTGAAACCCTGAGAGTCTAAATCAGAAGTTAAAGGAGTGGAAACTCCCAGGCTAAGCTAACCTAAGCCTAACCTAAACCTGGATGCTGTCCAGCTGGTGAGGAGGAAGTATGGGCCAAGGGAGGGCCCCACCCTAGCAGAACCTGGCACCTTGGCCAGCAGGTCAACAGGGTCTTTTGTTGGCTGCACAGGGGTGCACACAGCTTCTTGTTAGTAAATGTAGGGCCAGAGGTTCAATCTTGCTTATGTCTCCTTGTTCTGTCTTCAGTGCTTGCTCCTAATCCACCCATCGGGAGGCATTGGTTCTCTAGCATCTGAGACCTCCCTCTACTTTTGTCTATCCAGACTCCGTGGGGAAACTGAAGGCATTCACCCCATTGGTGCCCCCTTTTCCTTCACGAGTCTCTTCATCCAGTTTACTGCTTCAGTCCCGACAGTGCTGGAGTGGGCCTAGCAGTCACCTCCTCCTGTAAGCAGCCTTAGGGCCCCTGCTGGTCACTCAAGTGACTAGGCATTGGCACACAGACTCCACTCTTGCTCTCCCGGTTGCAGTCCATCATTGAGCTCTAGGTACTCATTCAATTCTGGTGTGATGACTGGTGCCTTTGGGGAGTGCTGTGCCTCTTTGGTATAATAGCCTCCAGAATTCCTCACTGGGCCCTCTCACCTTCTAGAGTTTTGGCATCAGCTGTGGCCAAGCAGTGTGGGCTACCTAGCTGAGGCTCCCCTGGTGTCCTGCTATCTCAACACTGAAAAGCCTGCCCTACAGAAGGTTCTAGCATCACTGTCCTGCTTCTTATACAAAATATGGCCAGCCATTGCTGGTCCCAGGAGGTACCTGAGGGCCTGGGAACATCTGTGTGCCCAGGCAGGACCCCCTTATAATCATTCCTCTGGATTCGGAGTGAGAAGTGAAAGGGAAGGCATCTTAGGGCCAGGAACGGGGGTTCACTCTTTCTGAACTCCCATGGGGTGAGCTCTCCTAGACCACTGGGGTTCAAGGGCCTACTTAGGCTTCAAGCATGTCTAAGATGTGCCCAGACTGCCCTGAGCTGAGGTAGGCTGGGGAGCAGATTTCCAAGAAAATAAGCCTGCCCTGTGCACCTGGAAGCAGGAGGGACTAGCATGACTAATCACCTACGATGACCAGTAGAATACAAGAATTTGTATATGTTGCTCATCTGCTATGTGTCACATGGTGGGATTTGGCAGGGGCTACAAATAGGAATTAGTGCTAGCCACCTACTGCATGTATTAATATATTAAGTGTATTATAAGTGGAACTATGAGAATGTTAGGGAAACACCCGAGGTTTGGTCCAGGTCCTGCTGCTCACCACACGGAAGAAAGCCAATCACTGAGAAGACAAGTATTGCCAAGGAAGAAGGCTTTAATCAGGTGCTGCAGCCAAGGAGATGAGAGCTCAGCCTCAAATCTATCTCCCTGACTAAAACTAGGGGTTTATGTTACCAGGGAAGAAATGTAACAATGTGTAAGAAAACAAGGACTACAGAGGGGCAAGGAGGCATCTGGTGCAGTGATCTGGTGAGTTTCAGTTCTCTGATACTTTTTTTAAAGGTCCTTTCCTGAGGAAGGAACTCAGATAAAACTAATACAAGTTTCAAGCTTTAACAGCAGAAGGATCAATTTCTATGTTCCTCCAAAAGAACAGTCTGTGGGAGTCTTGGGCCAGTTTCCGTGCTCACTTTCTATTTGTCAATTGCTCAATCATGAGGAATCTGGCTGTCGATCTTTCTGGCTGCTTCATGCTGAGGAGGGGTGTCATAGGCAGCTCCATACCATGAGTGACCATGTGGCCACTGAGGAATCAAAGATTAAGCTAATATAGGGTTTTCTTCTGAAACACAATCTTTCTGTCTCCAGTCTGCCACTTCCACCAAAGACGAATCACAGCAGGACCAATCTACCTGCAAGATAGGCTTCGGTCCCATATGCTTGACCTGATTATCTACACAAAGTGCAGCAAGAATCATTGCCAACATAAGCTCTCCAAAATTGGCTTTGCTGGAACCTATCATAAGGCCATTTCAGTCAAAGCACTGGGAAAATAACCAGTTCCTCCAAGTGTGTCCCATTACAAAAGAAAACAGGTTCTTATTAAATGTATGAAAAGAAACACATTGCCATGAATTAAGAATATTCGGCTGGGCACGGTGGCTCATGCCTGTAATCCTGGCACTTTGGGAGGCCAAGGCAGGCAGATGACGAGGTCAGGAGATCGAGACCATTCTGGCTAACATGGTGAAACCCCGTCTCTACTAAAAATACAAAAAAATTAGCTGGGTGTGGTGGCAGGCGCCTGTAGTCCCAGCTACTCGGGAGGCTGAGGCAGGAGAATGGCATGAACCCAGGAGGCAGAGCTTGCAGTGAGCCGAGATCACACCACTGCAGTCCAGCCTGGGTGACAGAGTGAGACTCTGTCTCAAAAAAAAAAAAAAAAAAAAAAAAGTGCAAAGAAAGCCGAGCACAGTGGCTCACGCCTGTAGTCCCAGCACTTTGGGAGGCAGAGGCAGGTGGATCATGAGGTCAGGAGATCGAGACCATCCTGGCTAACATGGTGAAACCCCATCTCTACTAAAAATTTAAAAAAAAAAATCAGCCGGGCATGGTGGTGGGCCCCTGTAGTCCCAGCTACTTGGGAGGCTGAGGCAGGAGAATGGTGTGAACCCAGGAGGCAGAGCTTGCAGTGAGCCGAGATCGCGCCACTGCACTCCAGCCTGGGCAACAGAGCAAGACTCCATCTCAAGGACAAAAAAAAAAAAAAGAATATTCACAAATAGTTTCCATATTCTGGAGAAATTAGGCAGCGAGAGAAACATGTTTCAAATTCTGCTTACAAAAGTATACTCAATACACTTAAAGTATATTTCAAGGATATAAATAACTCAAAAGAAAAAAATTCTCCAGACTCTGAAAAACAAAAGGAATCGGCAATATTTCAAACAACAAAAGCCATTAAAAAATTATTTCAGTCCCTTATTAGTTCAGTCCATGCAATCAACTCCTGCTCTGCCTCATATTGGGATATGAACACATTAGCCTTTCAATAAGGGCCCTGAAAGTTTTCTTTCTAATCCAATGGCACAATCTCCAAAGTTATCAGAAACCTGCTTTCAAGAGTGCAGTGTGGCACCATCTTGGTTCACTGCAACCTCCACCTCCTGGGTTCAAGAGATTCTCGTGTCTCAGCCTCCCAAGTAGCTGGGAGGCATACAACACCACACCCACCTAATTTTTGTATTTTTAGTACAGACAGGGTTTCGCCATGTTGGCCAGTGTGGTCTTGAACTCCTGGCCTCAAGTGATCCACTACTTCAGTCTCCCAAAGTGCTGAGATTACAGGCATGAGCCCTCATGCCTGGTCCCAATTTTCTATTAAAGAGCAGATCAATACTCCAAGACAACCCTGTCATTCCAAAACATGGGCCCAGACGCTGGCCTTGCATCACTGTCCTGAGGATTTGACTGGAATCAATGCTGAAAATTTATTGGGTTGGTGCCTTCTTGAGGCTCAAGAGTCAAAGCCCTGTAACTTAACAGCACAAACATTAATTAATAGGATATTTATACTACAGAAAGTCCTGTTGTTTTCTGTAACATGTTACAAATTAAAACACTGTGATTTGGTGTTTAGGAATAACTGCCTGCAGTATTTCAAACCAGGGTATTAAAGTAGTTAGGTTACTCATTGCATATGTCTAATTGCTAGTATTCTAGTGACAGAACTGTGACCCAAAGTATCAAAAATGTGATAAGCCCTATGCCAAACTTATCAAACTAAGACAACTTTTTCCTCTATCATTGAAATATGGTAAATGCAAATATCAGTTTTGGAAATTCAATATGAGAAATAATCTCCTTTCACTTAAATACTGAGAGGTGAAGCTGGCTGGGCTTCTGGGTCGGGTGGGGACTTGGAGAACTTTTCTGTCTAGCTAGAGGATTGTAAACACACCAATCAGCGCTCTGTGTCTAGCTAAAGGTTTGTAAATGCACCCATCAGCACTCTGTAAAAATGTACCAATCAGCACTCTGTCAAAACACACCAATCAGTGTTTGTGTCTAGCTAAAGGTTTGTAAATGCACCAATCAGCACTCTGTAAAAATGGACCAATCAGTGCTCTGTAAAATGGACCGATCAGCAGGATGTGGGTGGGGCCAAATAAGAGAATAAATGCTGGCCACCCGAGCCAGCAGTGGCAACCCACTTGGGTCCCGTTCTGCACTGTGGAAACTATGTTCTTTCACTCTTCACAATAAATTGCTGCTGCTCACTCTTTGGGTCCGCACTACCTTTAAGCGCTGTAACACTCACTGCAAAGGTCTGCGGCTTCACTCCTGAAGTCAAGGAGATCACGAACCCACTGGGAGGAACAAACAACTCCAGACGCACCACCTTTAAGAGCTGTAACACTCACTGCAAAGGTCTGCGGCTTCACTCCTGAAGTCAGCGAGACAACAAACCCACCAGAAGGAAGAAACAACTCTGGACATGCCACCTTTAAGAGGTGTAATGCTCACTGCGAAGGTCTGCAGCTTCACTCCTGAAGTCAAGCGAGAACACGAACCCACCAGAAGAAAGAAACTCTGGACACATCTGAATATTGGAAGGAACAAACTCCAGACACACCATCTTTAAGAACTGTAGGCCAGGTGTGGTGGCTCATGCCTGTAATACCAGCACTTTGGGAGGCCGAGGCAGGCGGATCATGAGGTCAGGAGATTGAGACCATCCTGGCTAACACAGTGAAACTCTATCTCTACTAAAAATACAAGAAATTAGCCAGGCGTGGTGGTGGGTGCCTGTGGTCCCAGCTGCTCGGGAGGCTGAGGCAGGAGAATGGCGTGAACCCGGGAGGCAGAGCTTGTAGTGAGCTGAGATTGCACCACTGCACTCCAGCCTGGGCAACAGAGTGAGATTCCATCAAAAAACAAAAACAAAAAACAAACAAACAAACAAAAAACAGAACTGTAACACTCACCGCAGGGGTCCGTGGCTTCATTCTTGAAGTCAGTGAGACCAAGAACCCACCGGAAGGAACCAATTCTGGACACAATACTATACAACAAAACAAGGACAAAGTAAGAACAAGTACAAAACAATTTCTTTTCAGCTATTTTAAAAGCACATCATCACACTTCCAAGACTGGTTTCCAGACACAGTACTGACAACTGATTAGGTAACTTTTACTGCCAAAATCTTCAAACCAGTGCAACACTTGCACATATTTTGTTTTCAAGTTACACACATGAAGGTCAATCAGTGATAAACTACTTGAGATAAAAAAAATCACTAGAAAATATCACCTTTTTTTATTACTACTTAATCCAAGTGAATGTCACTTTAAATTCATTTGAGAGAAATTCTAATCAATATAATTTCCTTAAGGACAAGGCCAATCTTTCCTGAACATTAAAACTTTGTATCCATATCACAGTTTTTCTTCATTAAAGGAAATGATCTGAAATCAACCCAAACTATTGATTCAGTTGACTTGCCCTGGAAACAAACACCATGCAAACAGTTCCACTCTTATCCACCTCTCCAAACAACAAAATATATAATGTACTATTTCTGTTCAGAACTTAAAAAAATAAGTCTTTTGTTTTTTAGCTCTAGATCATCAGAGGCAAGCAAAACCAACCAAATTCCAAATGGCTGGTGTGCTCCATCAATTCCTGCAGGCCCAACAAAGGTAGCCTAGGAATTCCAGATAAACAGAACAAATGATGACTTCTTAGAAATGCACAGAAAACAAAATAACTATTCACAGAACAAAATAAAAGCCTTCCGCTAGAAACTAAAAACCATACATTGTTTTATATATATATACATACACAAGCAAAACGCAAAGCAGAACAAACAGCAAACAAATGAAAATTAGAAGCAAAAACAAACAGGAAACCAACCCCAACCTTTCCTCAACTTAGTCTACCCTGGAGGCTACCATGCTATCCAGAGCCCCAAAAAAAAAAAACACGTGATGAATATTTTATTCCTCATACACAATTCAATATCCTTAAGTCCACCAATATCACCATACATCCTGTGAAATCAAGAAATTCACTCTAGGCACATGACCAGTAAGTACTCTAGCACCAGCACTATTCATGCAAAACAGCAAACCTAGTGTGAAGCAATGCAGGCAGGTATGTGAGATTTGGTGCAACACTAAATCTGGCTTCATGCTTAACTGTATTAAAAAAGAATTGCCAAACTGCTAATGTATTTCTGTGCAATATTTATTATTTTACCTTCATCAAGATGAAGAGCTTTAACTATGAAAATGTTAAGTACTATGAAAATGTTAAGTAACCAAATTTCTCCAATTCTCTACCAGGTTTTAAAGAACATTTTATTATCTAAATTTCTTCAACTTATTTTTATTATTTTTTTTTTTGAGAGAGAGAGTCTTGCTCTTGTCACCCAGGCTGGAGTGCAATGGTGCAATCTCAGCTCACTGCAACCTCCACCTCCCGGGTTCAAGCAATTCTCCTGCCTCAGCCTCCTGAGTAGCTGGGATTACAGGCACTCACCACCACGCCTGGCTAATTTTTGTATTTTTAGTAGAGACAGGGTTTCACCATGTTGGCCAGGCTGGTCTCAAACTCCTAACCCCAGGTGATCCACCCATGTCAGCCTCCCAAAGAGCTGGGATTACAGGCATGAGCCACTGCACCCAGCCAAAACTTTTTCAACTTCCTATTTTTCTCTGCATGTGCAGAGAAACAAGAAAAACTACATACAACTTACACAGACTATGCACAACATGCCTGGGCTTTCCATCCAGTCCCAGATTTTTTTCTTCTTGTTTTTACTTTAAATAACCAGTCATTTTACTCCAACACAAAAAATTCACCACACAAGATCCTTTCTCATACAAAATTATTATCTTTTCTTTACAATCTTCTTTGCCAAAAATACATCTTCATATCCATGACTTTATTCACACCTCTCTCCCTTACTTACTGGTTCCTTACTACTTTGTTTCATAAATAATCATTTTCAAGTCCATAATTTGAATTAACTTTACTTTTAGATAACTTCTGAATTAGACATAATTATTCTTTTTCTCACTAATAGCACATTTGTGGCACATTTTATAGACATAATTATATATTAACTATAATTCTTATCCTTGGTAACCTTAAATTTTAGTGAAACCCTAAGAAGCAATAAATCCTGAACTATCAGATATGAGCATTTTATAGCTGAGAACCATTCCACAATTTCTAGAAACATATTTCCCCATATCATAACCCTTTCTTAACTGGAAATGACCCAGATGTCAATGAGCATCAAAAATAATTTTAAGATTTAAAATTACACAAAAAGTTTACCTAAAACATTTATCCCATTTACATGTACTCAATTCTTTCATTTTTAACAGTTTATCTAGATTACTTCTGAAAACAGTTATTAAACACCATCATTTAAAGTTGGTTATTTCCTTGTTAACCAGTTTTTTTCTTTTTTCTTTTTCTTCCTTTTTTTTTTTTTTTTTGTTTGTTTGTTTGAGATGGAGTCTCACCCTGTCACCCAGGCTGGAGTGCAGTGGTGCAGTCTCAACTCACTGCAACCTCTGCCTCCTGGGTTCAAGCAATTCTCCTGCCTCAGCTTCCCAAGTAGCTGGGATTACAGACATGCACCAGCGCACCCAGCTAATTTGTATTTTTAGTAGAGATGGGATTTCACCACATTGGCCAGGCTGGTCTCAAACTCCTGACCTCAAGTGATCTGCCTGCTTCAGCCTCCCAAAGTGCTGGGATTACAGGCATGAGCCACCACACCCAGCCTAACCAGTTTTTTCATAGCCAGTGAACTTCAGGTGCTCACTTAAGAGCCTCCAAGTTAAGGGCCGGGCACGGTGGCTCACACCTGTAATCCCAGCACTTTGGGAGTCCGAGGCGGGTGGATCACGAGATCAGGAAATCGAGACCATCCTGGCTAACACAGTGAAACTCCATCTCTACTAAAAATACAAAAAATTACCCGAGCATGGTGGTGGGCGCCTGTGATCCCAGCTACTCAGGAGGCTGAGGCAGGAGAATGGTGTGAACCCGGGAGGCAGAGCTTGCAGTGAGCCGAGATCACGCCACTGCACTCCAGCCTGGGCGACAGAGTGAGACTCTGTCTCAAAAAAAAAAAAAAAAAAAAAGCCTGCAAGTTAAAAACATAGGTATTTTAACTAATAACTCAGAAATTCAGCTGTTTTCATTAAACCAACAACATTCATTAGTCTTACTTATCAAAAAATTTGCACAAAGATCATTTGGTTTGGGCTGGGTTTACAGTTTTATAACCTTCTATGCCAAACTCTGACGCCTCAAACTATGTAACAGAGACAAATATAAAATCCAGACAGAAATGTATGCTGACAATTCTGAAGACATTTATATTTTCATTTTACCAATAATTTTAAAACCAGTGTGTTTAGTAAAGATTTACTTAAGTCATGTGAACTTGAAAATTGCTTAGACTTATTTGCTTAATTTATGAGTTCTCTTATAAGCCAACACAACATATAACAGTAAGTGTACATACAAATAAACACATCTAGGTATGTAGACACATACGCAAGCGAAAATCCAATAGCTTATACCTTGGAACTTTACCCATGCCATAGCAATACAAACTCACTGGCTTTACATGGTTACACTTTGTTTGCCCTGATAAGTAATCCAACAAAGGCTATGAGCCAAAATTTTGGGTAAAGCAGTTTTCATGGCAGTTTGATTTTTAAGGGCCAAACCTCCCCAGACTCCAAAGAACACTGGGGCTAAACAGCACCAAAGGAAAACATTACATATTAACTAGGCCCGACTCTGCCTAAAACAGCAGAACAAAAGCCTGGATACATGCAACTCCATCCCACGTTCCCATTCAACAGCAAACTCCAGATTCCAAACAATTTTGGGGCCAAAGAGTATTGCAAAAGATTACCAAATTAAATTCTAATTCCTCATGCCTATATCAAATACACACAATCACCAGAACACTATCCAACTACTGCAGCAACAGACAAGCCCTTAGTGTCCAAACTGAAAAGTCAGGGTGCTTCCTCTCTCTTCTGTGTTTGGGCTTGATCAACCAGCAAATGGGAATTCCTTAAGGAATTTCCCAAATTGAGAGGAGCTGACCCCGCCATCTGCTACCCAAAAAAGACGCTCACTTGCCGGGACATAACACACAAGTACAAACAAGTCCCCAAGAGTGTCCATACTGAAACAGTCATGGTGCTTCCCTCTCGGTCAGTTGGGCTTGTTCCGTCTACAAATGGAAATTCCTTTAAAAATTTCCCAGATTGAGAGGAGCAGATCCTGCTGTCTGGACCCACAAAGGACACTCACCTATCTAGGTGCCTAGCTTGAGTCGGAGGCTCTGTCTAATCAACTATAGCTGCAGTGGTGGGTCAGAAAACATAATCTGGTCGTTGGGATTCTTCCTTGCAGTGAGGATGGTCATGGTGAATGGGACCAATACTCCAAAAGATGTCTATCTCAGGGAACTATCACTCACTGAGAAGGGAGTGGGTGCCTGGAGGCATTGGAAGCCTGTAGGTGCTATGCCTTGTTATGCCCATTGTTCCCTGAGACTGTCCTCAGGAGGGCAAGAACAGTGCCTCTCCACTTAACACTATATCTCCAGCACCCCCACAACACCTGGTCCACAGGAGGGATACGATCAGTGGATGCTGAATGGATTCATTCTTTTTTTTTTTTTTTTGAGACGTAGTCTTGCTCTGTTGCCCAGGCTGGAGTGCAGTGGCTCGATCTCAGCTTACTGCAACCTCCACCTCCTGGGTTCAAGCGATTATCCCGTCTCAGCCGCCTGAGTAGCTGGGATTACAGGCATGTGCCACCACACCTGGCAAATTTTTTATATTTTTATTAGAGATGAGGTTTCACCATGTTGTCCGGGCTGGTCTTGAACTCCTGACCTCAAGTGATCTGCCCACCTCAGCCTCCCAAAGTGCTGGGATTATAGCTGTGAGCCACCGTGCCCGGCCTAATTATATTATTTAATCCCCTTACAACTATATAAACTAAGTTCTGTCATCCCCATCTTACAAATGAAAGAGACTGAGACACAAGGAGGTTAAGCAATTTTTCTCCGGTTACACAGCTAGAGCTGGGGCTTGAACCTTCAAGATCAATCTAGCTCCAAATCCAGTGTTCTTTCCACTATTCATTTATTCATTCAACAAACATTTATTGAGCACCTACTCTATGCCAGTCCTATTCCAGGAGGTAGGGATAGGACAGTAAACACACACAAATCTTTCCTTCATAAAGCTTACAATCTAGGAGACAACATTTCAGATTGATAAGACAGATATATAGCATGTCAGAGTGATAGTGCTGAGGAGAAACATAAGGAAATAAAACACAAGGGCAGGGGATAGGAAGTACTGGGAGGTTGCAATTTGAGACGAGGTGGCCAAGAGGTCTCCCTGAGAAGATGCCATTTGAGAACATTCCTGAAGGAGGGAGGGAGGGAGGGAGCCATGTGGGTCAGAAGCATTCCAGGCAGATGGAGCTGCCGGTGCAGAGGCTCTGAGGCAATAGGAATGAAGCCAGAGAGGGCCTTATGGCGGTGGGAGGACTCTGTTCCTCTGAGGAAGGCGGGCCGCTGGAGGGACTCTGCACCTCCTAACTGAATCACTCGGGCCACTGGGTTGAGAACAGCCTGTGGTGGGAACATGGCAGAAGCTGGGAGACAGCCCCACAGCCTCTGTGTTCTCCCCGCAGTACTCCCATTCACCACCTTCTTGTGGATCTGCGGGTGGTTCGTCCGCACCTTCCGCTTTGTGCCCGCGGCCACCTCCTCCTCCTGACCTTCACCGTCACCAATCTGAATTACCCCAACAACCTCTGCTTTGGGGACAGAGTTCAACAGCCCTGTGAAGAGCCTGCCTTTCCACTTGACTCCAAGTTACTTGATAAGACCCAGAACTAGAATAGAGACTTGCCCAATCAATGTTTAAACCAATGAAGCTTTTAGGTGTTGTTTCTCCCATCCAAAAATTTCCCTTCAAACCCCTAAGGGAAGGGGTAAAGGAAGGAAAATCTCATGGGTCCCCCGCTGCAGCTCTGCCTGGGACAGCTGGCCCATGGGTCTGGCTGGGACTGGACCTGGGGACCAGGGTGGGTAAATAAATGTCAGATGTGTGCAAGAGGAATCTGCAGCCAGCAAGCCCTGTTGGGCCCCTGGCTCCCCTGCTCCTCTGAGTCAAGCCCCTTTATTATAAAGGGGATACCTTTATAATGCTTTGCAAATTGGCAGGATGAACACCTGCAATGCCACACCACTGTCTCCCCACCCCACTCCGCCCAACCATCCTCCTGATCCAACCTGCACTGAACTTTTTCTGAGGGAAAGGACATCTAAAGCCATGCCATCCAGTAAGGACACAGCCACATGACAGATGTGGTGCCTGGGCATTTGCAGTGTGGCTGGGATAAATGAGATGCTCTGTAAGTATAAAATAATACCTACCAGATTTTCAAGACTTTTGGTTCACGCCTGTAATCTCAGCACTTTGGGAAGCCAAGGCAGGAGGATCGCTTGAACCCAGGAGTTTGAGAACAGCCTGGACAACATAGCGAGACCCCCATCTCTATTTTTAAAAATAAAAATAAAATACCTTGTACAAAATAAAACTGTAAAATAGCTCATCAATAACATATATAAAAATGTGTTTTGGAATTAAAATGTATTAATTTAAATGTATTAATCTCATGGGTTTCTTTTTCATTTTTGAATGCAGCTATTAGAAAAGTTTAAATTATATATGTAGCTCACGCTATATTTCTTTTTTCTTCCCCGTGCCCCACCCCCCAGCCCCCAGACAGAGCCTTGCTCTGTCACCCAGGTTGGAGTGCGATGGCACAATCTCGCCTCACTGAACTCTGCCTCCCAAGTTCAAGCAATTTTCCTGCCTCAGCCTCCTGAGTAGCTGGGATTACAGGGGCCTGCCACCATGCCTGGCTAATTTTTGTATTTTTAGTAGAGACGAGGTTTCACCACGTTGGCCAGGCTGGTCTTGAACTCCTGACCTCGTGATCCGCCCACCTCAGCCTCCCAAAGTGCTGGGATTACAGGCGTGAGCCACCATGCCCGGCGGCTCAGGCTATATTTCTAGCGGACAGGGCTGTTCTAGAATTATGACTGGCCTCCAGTCATCTCCGCAGAACAAAGCAAAGAGATGCGAAAGCAGGTTGAGCACCATTATTTTGTGAACTGATAATAACAAGATAAGGGTGATCTTGTTTTTCTTTTCTAGTTCATACACATCAGGAGGAGAAAGCAAGAGACATCACAGGGGCTGATCCAGGAGATGAGGGACAGCCTACAACAGCTCCAGCCAGCCTGCCCTTCACCAGTCCGGAGGGTGGTGTGTGCGTGGTGCCAGATTTGCCTATTAGAAGCTCCCACCGTGTCCCTATTAAACTTTAGAACCCTCCATGGGTCACTTACACAGCCCAAGTGTCTCACTATGGGCCTTCAAGACCCTGAACAGCCTGAGCCAAACTTGTCTTTCCAGCTTCCTCTCACATGCTTCCTGCTCAAAACCCCCACAGCTGTCAGTTCATGCTATCGTTTAGTCTGCTAATCAATCATTCAACAAATATGTATTGATTACATCCTACATACTAGCTACTGAGGTCATGATGATTAGCAAAAGAGGCACTGTCCGTCTGCTTGCTGGGGACCACACATCTAGCAGGGAATGACAGGTAAATACATAATAGACAATTAAGCATATTGCAGTAAGAGTAGTTGTTGGGGAAGCACAGGGGCCATGGGTGCACCAAAGAGGCACCTCTAAACCAGCCTGCAAGTCAGGGAAGGCTTCCTGGAGGAGGTGGCATCTCAGTTGAAGAATGCAAGTTGCCCAGACTGAGGCTGGGGAGTGGCAAATATCCCAGGCAAGGGAGAACTCTTGAGTTCAAAAACTGGAAGGGCAGAGAGGAGGGCAGGGTGCCAGTGGCAAATGACTGGCCTGGTGTATATGGCAGGGGCTTTATGAGCCTTGTGAAGGAGTGTGGCATTTCTTCTGAAGTGTTTATTCTGGGAGTTCCTGTCTCCTGCCTGAAAGGCCTTCACCCCTCCTCCCTGTTCACTCAAATCCTGCTTCCCCAGTAGGATCCAGTCTGTGGGGCAAGCCAGGCATTTGAGGGAGAATGAGCACGGGGCTTTTGGAGGCTGCAGCCTAGGGCCAAGGGATGGAGGTACTGGGGCTGTGTTTGGGGGTCCGCTGATGTTGGAATTTGGGGCTAAAGCTGGGTTTGAGTTTGGCGTTGGGTTTGGGGGCTGGATTCAGGAACAGGAGTCGAGGTTCGGGCTGAGCGTGAGGTTGGGATCTAGGACCTTAGTCCAGAATTTGAGTTGGAGTTAGGAGTTGGGGGCTGAGGTTTCTAGCCAGATTAGGGGTTGGATTTGGAGTTGGGACTGGAATTGAATTTGGAAATGGGGCTGGGGGTTGGGGCTGAGATGTGACGCAGGAGCTGGGGCAGGGGTGGAAGCTGGGAGTTCTAGCTAGGGTTTGCAGCTGCAGCTGGAGTTAGGGGTTGGTTCTGAAGCTGGAGCTAAAGCTAAATCGGGGTCGGAGCTGTGGAATGGGTTGACGCCCAGGCTCTGGGGCAGATAGACGACATTCCTCCTGCTGCCCAGGTCTGCGAATTGTGTTCCGAGCCCTAACTGCAGCGGACAGAAGCCCCTCCCTTCACAGGAATGCCTCAGCCCAGCAGAAGGAGCAGTGCCACGTCAGCCAATCGGCTCAGGCCCTGCCCTGGAAACGACACCTGTTCATCCTCCTCCCGGCAGGCTCACCTGAGTGCAGGTTAGGCAGGTGAAGTGTCTCCCCGGAAACCAAGCTAGAGTGCCCCACCTGCTCGGCCCTGCCTTCTCGGATCGGATCCAGCACATCCAGGCTTCTCGTGAGTTCCCCCATTGTCCCCCAACGCCCCACCGCCCCCATGTTCTCCCACCTGCTTCTCCCCTGAGAACCTCCACCCCGCCCCCAGCCTGGCACCCGTTGTCTCAGCACACCTGTGCAAGCATTTTCAGACCAACGAAGTCACAGCCCAGGGGAATGCTGGGACTGACTCCACGGCCACGCCCACCTCCCCCACTTCCTTGAGAGCATCGGCACCAGCCCCCGCCCACCTCGGGGGTAGGGGTCAGCCTCTGCAGAGGAGTCTCCGGGAGGACAGATACCTCGTCAGGATGTAACCTGTGCACGGCCACATAGTAATATTCCCAGAATGACCCAGGACCTACGTCTTCTGCCCTGTCCTGCCTTGGAGGGGTAACATCGTTTTCCTGTATTCAAAAAGCACGCTTTGAGCATCTATGCAGGCTCTAGGCCCCACTGGAATTCTGAAACGAAGATGTCAGGTGACTCATCCCCACCCTTCAAGATAAATGTTATTGTCTTCACTTTTCAGACAAGGAGACTGAGGCTCTAAGAGATGAACCATTCAGGCTTCCTGGCCCCTCCCCCAGACCCCTCTCCTGGGCTCTGCAGGGCTCTGGGCTGACTAACCCACACCCACACTTAGCACAGGCACTGGCCTGCTTGCTTCTGTCTCTGTCTTCTGCTGCAGACTGGGGCTCCTTGAGGGCAGGGACCTCATGTGCTTTATTTTTGCCCAATGTGAGACATGCTTTCCTCTGGAGGACAGGTTAAATCAGCAGCCACTGTTGTTAGGTGCCTGGCCATGTTCCTACCGGTGGGAAGGACTGGAGCTGGGGTTCAAATCCAGAGCCCTCCTTTTTCCTTTGCTCCACTTTAGAGAAATCGTGGAGGAGGATGGCATGGGGGAATGGCGAGTGTGGAGAAGAGCAAGGGGAGCAGAAAGACCAGTGAGGAGGTGGAGGCGGGAGCCAAGGATACGAGAGCAGGGAACTGGCTAGAGAAATGTTTAGAGGTGGAGCCTCGGGGACAGGACGTGGATTAGATACAGCAGAGGGAGGAGGAGCTGGCTGAGAGGGCAGTGATGCCATGCCTGAAGTGAGGAACGCAGAAGGAACAGGTTGGAGTAAGACAACGAGCTTGGGTTGGGACCTGTTGCATCACAGGGACATCAAGGTGACAATTGACTCAGGACGGAGATGTAGGTTGGAGAGAGGAATTTGGGAACTGGCAGCTTATATTACCAAACTCATGGCTGTGAGATTGGATGGGATGTTAGGGGAGGGAGGGTGTTAGGGGTCTGGTCCTAACCCACAGAGAAGGAGGAGACACAGCCCTAAAAGAGAAGTGTCAAGGTCAGTCAGGCTTCTGGTTCCAGAAGGGTTAAGTCATAAGCGCCCCCTCCATCCCCACAGCTCCTCCCGAGGAACCAGTGGTGACAGCTGAGGCCATGTGAGTAGGATCCTGAATGAGGCTTTATCTCTGGCTGTTCGTCCCATCGTCCACCGTGGCACCAGCTCCCTCAGCCAGCCGGGATGGGACCAGCGACTGAGAGAGCCAGAGGCAGAGAGGTCAGGGCCTGGGTGAGGGGATTCCCTGGAGGGTTTTAGGGGGTACCCTATGGGCAGGGTACTCCCCTGGGGTCATTGGAGAGCCATTCCCAAGGGACAGTACTGCAGAGGGGGCTATCCCAGGGGAGATTCGGGGGAACACTGGGGTGGATTCTCAGGGATCATCCCCAAGGCTCCCAGGTGGGACCATGGGGGACAGGTGGGCTGGGAAGGTAAGACTGTGATCCTTCCCCTACAGGTGAGGGTGACCATATCCTGGACTGTGAGAGGAATGGGACTCTGGGCCTGTAGCTGCCAAGCAGGTGGCAGGTGCTCCAGGCTGTGATCTGCACCCTCTGACCCCTGACATTGACCTCCTACCCTGACCCCTGCCTGACCAAGCCATGTCTGAACAGGAGGCTCAAGCCCCAGGGGGCCGGGGGCTGCCCCCGGACATGCTGGCAGAGCAGGTGGAGCTGTGGTGGTCCCAGCAGCCGCGGCGCTCGGCGCTCTGCTTCGTCGTGGCCGTGGGCCTCGTGGCAGGCTGTGGCGCGGGCGGCGTGGCACTGCTGTCAACCACCAGCAGCCGCTCAGGTGAATGGCGGCTAGCAACGGGCACTGTGCTCTGTTTGCTGGCTCTGCTGGTTCTGGTGAAACAGCTGATGAGCTCGGCTGTGCAGGACATGAACTGCATCCGCCAGGCCCACCATGTGGCCCTGCTGCGCAGTGGTGGAGGGGCCGACGCCCTCGTGGTGCTGCTCAGTGGCCTCGTGCTGCTGGTCACCGGCCTGACCCTGGCCGGGCTGGCCGCCGCCCCTGCCCCTGCTCGGCCGCTGGCCGCCATGCTGTCTGTGGGCATTGCTCTGGCTGCCTTGGGCTCGCTTTTGCTGCTGGGCCTGCTGCTGTATCAAGTGGGTGTGAGCGGACACTGCCCCTCCATCTGTATGGCCACTCCCTCCACCCACAGTGGCCATGGCGGCCATGGCAGCATCTTCAGCATCTCAGGACAGTTGTCTGCTGGCCGGCGTCACGAGACCACATCCAGCATTGCCAGCCTCATCTGACGGAGCCAGAGCCGCCCTTCTTCCCACACCGGCCTCAGCGTCCCCAGAGCCGAGCCAGGGTGTGAGTGCATGTGAACGTTGAGTACACATGAGTGCGTGTATGCCCCCAGGCTGGGTCAGCTCTTCTGTGGATTGCATGGCGTGTGATTAAAAGCCCATGTGTTCCCACACATCCACATCATGGGAAGGTTAATGTGTGCCTCCTTGGAACTGGGTGTTGGTGTCCATGGAACTTCCTCTCTATATCTCAGGTCAGTAGGCGCAGAAACGCCTCATGATGAAGATTCTTGAGCCCCATTTCCAAAACCCCTCACATCCAATCCTGTCCTGTAACATCCATCAAGGATTTCCATAGGGGTGACTGGTGCCCACCCAAGACTGCACCAGTGCCTGCTCATTGAGGAGAGTAACTGCTGGCCAGGCAGAAAGAATATGGGCTCTGCAATGAGACAGACCTGGAGGGGACTCTCCCGTTGAGCACTAGCAGCTGGAGGAGTTGGGAGTTCATGGCTATCATGGTTGTGTTAATCGATTGTGGGGATCAAATGTCATTGTGTATGGAAGGCGGGGCTCATGGCTGATTGGCAATAAAATGGCGGCTGCCGTTGTCATTGTCTCCATCTCAGGATCTCACCTCAGAGACCCTTCCTCCCCTACCCCAAGCCCCGCCCCATCCAAAGCAAACTCCTCACTCCTATCTCAGCCTCATAAACCGTGCCTTGAGGGTCTCCTCAGTCAGGCCTGTGGTTTCTCCTCTTAGGTAGGGAGAGGACGGAGTGGATGCCAGCCTTGGGAAGGTGGTCGGTTTCCAGTCCCAGGGAGAGGTGAGGGACCTGAGTCCTTCGCATTTGCTCACATGCTAGTTCAATATGAGGCCTTAAGTGTTTGGTGTTATCAGCTGGTTTCTCTGGCAACTGCACTTCCCTTCGGTTGTGCCTCTTCAGCGGATTCCCTGAGGGTGGTTGGGAGGCTACAGCTCCCTGCCCCACCTCTGAAACCAGAACATCCCTCGTCTGGGCAGTGGCTGCACCAGCTGGCCTGCTCTAGGTTCCTGGGCATGGGAGAGGTGTTTCAAATCCCCTAGGGTGGTGAGAGTCACTTCCTGCTTGGAGTCAGCCCTGGGAGGATCTCCCCTCTGTAGCATGCAGTGCCATTTCCTGGCTGATGGAGAGCCACGGGAAGCAGCACTCAAGTGTTTCATCACTTCCTGCTTCTCGAGGTGCAGACTGCATGAAGCCCGTGGAAGATGCCCAGAAAAGCAGGGAAATGAGACCTGTCTCCAAAGAAACGTTACAGTAGAACTACAGAGGCTCTGACAACAAAAAGTTGGCTTTCAGCAGAAAAGGTCAAGGATGTCTCCTGGAGAAAACACGGGGCTGACAGATGAGGGGAAGAGTGTTGCCAGTGGAGGGAGGGAACAGCGTGAACAGACCTGGGAGAGAAAGACAAGGCATGTCCCAGAACACCAAGGACAACAGAAATGGCTCCCCTGGGTGCTCCAAGGGTGCCTCAAACCCACCATATTCAAAACTGACCCTGCTCCTCTCATCTTGAATGAGCTCCTCTCTCTCACCCGGAGGTGCCATGCTCAGGGGGCATCTAGAGTAGAGACTCGGTGCAGTGCTAGTTGGCACCGTCACTGTCTCCTCACCCAAGTCCACTGACAAATCACCAACTCCTCTGGTTTCCCTCACACAGATTTGTCTGACAATCCATATCTTCATGCTCACCGCCCAGAAGGGACCCTCTTCATTCCTGCCTGAGTGGCACATCGGCCTCCTCCTCTCTCCCTGCTTCTGCTCTTTTCTCTTCATTCCCCTTCCCCCTGCCATGCACACACACATCCCTTGAGCCAGAGTGATCATCCTAAAGCTAAAACGAAAATCTGCCTCAGAGCCTGTCTGTGGCTGCCCATACCTCAGCCTTCCCAAGTGCTGGGATTATAGGCGTGAGCCACCACACCCAGCCAACATAGAGTAGGTTCTTTATTGGATGGATGAAGGACTCCGGCATGGCCAGATGGCAATGAGTGTGCAAGGAGCAAGGAGAGACCCACCTATAGCTGGGAGGGGATAGGGAAGGTAGGCCACTGCCCCTGTTGGCCCTGAATCTGTCCCTCCCAAAGCCCCCTGCTCTCTACCTCAGTTCTCACTCTTCCTGAGTTCCCAAGAGCAATCTATCACTATGACCCACTCCTGGCCTGATATGGGACTACAGAATGTCCTGCTTTCCTGTAATATGGGGAGAAATACCCTTTCCTTTCATCTGAGACAGGGTTAGACTCTTTTGCAATTCTCACATTATTTCTTTTCTTTTGAGATCAAGTCTCACTCTGTCACCCAGGCTGGAGTGCAGTGGCATGATCTCTGCTCACTGCAACCTCTGTCTCGCAGGTTCAAGCGATTCTCATGCCTCACCCTCCCGAGTAGCTGGGACTACAGGCACATGCCACCATGCCCGGCTATTTACAATATTTCTTTTAAGAAACTAAAGAAAAAACAGAAGCCCAGAGGCTTAGAAAATGGGGAAAGAGAGGGTTACCGGGCATAAGCATCTGACTGAGCAGCTGCCGTGGGTGAGTGGGTGAGCACCAGGCTCTCCTGGGAAGGACGGGAGATGGAGACTAAGGCTCATGGCCCCAGAGCCCTGATCCCATAGGGTAATGGACACCCAACTGTAACAGGAGACAGGTGATGGTACCAGCTAGGTAAAGCACGGGCAGGGAAGAAATGTGTCTACCTCCTCAATCACTAAAGTAGGCTTCCCACAACCTCTTGCCTGCAGCCTGCTCAAATCATTTCACTGAATACTTTCTTTGCCTCCATTGCAACCAGAAGCCCACTGGCATCTCCGTTCTCCCTCTGTAAAGCTGCTGCCTCCTGACTTCACTGCCCCCTCCTGCCCACCCCCTTACCATCTAGTTAAGGTTCTGTGGCCATCATTTCACCTGCTCTTTGAGGGACTTGTCAAGTCCTTAGCCCTCTGCCCTTGGGTCCCACCCTCCCAGCCAAACCCCCTCCATAGACAAATCCATCCATCTGCCTTGGATGCGCTCGCCCCACTGTGAGTGGCCATTAGAGAAATCTGTACAGCCAAACAGCCTGCTGTCACTGCGAACTCCTCTATCAAGTTCTCAGCTGAGGCCAGGCACGGTGGCTCACGCCTGTAATCCCCGCACTTTTGGAAGCTGAGGCGCGTGGATTGCTTGAGCCCAGGAGCTCAAGACCAGCCTGGGTAACATGGCAAAAACCCCGTCTCTACCAAAAATACAAAAAAGAAGTTCTCAGCTGAATCTGCACTGCGGCTCCTCAGTGACACTGCCTTTTCCTGGTTGGCTCCTGCTCCTACGGTGACTCTGAAGTTCTCTCCACCCTCTTCACCACCCCCAACCCCCACATCCTCCCACCCCAAACACCACTCTCAGCAGAAGACAGCCTCCTCTCTTCATGAGAAGGCGAGAGCCTGTGACAGGAGCCCCTCACCACGGCCCCCACCAAATCTATCCTCACTTACTCCTACTTGTCCAATGGCCTTGGCAGCCCAGCAGAGGAATTTGGACTTTGTCCTCAGGACACTGGAAAACATGGAAAGACTTTCGCCAGGGGAGTAGGGTACTGTGGCCAGAATAGGATTTGGGACTTGCTGGCTGCGGTGTGGAGCCAGGGATTGGCCTTAGAAGAAAAAGAATGAGAAGAAATGGCCAAACAGCCCGTCTCGGCTGGCCACTGAGGGACGAGAAGCAGCTGGCCCAGCTAGAGAGGTTAGGAAGAGTATCCCAGAAAGAAGGAATAGCACAAAGAAGGGTCCATACCTGGAAATCTAAACTGGCATTGGATGAAGGAAAAATCCAAAACAAGGGCTGATGGAGAGACAGCACAGCCTTGTCTGGACCTAGAGGCTCCCATCGGTGGCAGTGAGGTGGAGAGAGGAGCTTGACACATGTCGCTCCTGGGTTTAACATTCAAACTCTAGGTTCTCAGCCATGTCCCTTCATATCTGAGACTGGAAGAATATGCTCTAGAAACTGCCAAATCTGGTCCAGTCCAGGTGGTCCTCACATCACATCCAGTCACATCTCATAGGAGACCTTGGGCCTCTGGACACTCAGGTCTCAGACCTTGGAGGAGCTTCCTCCAGGCCCCAAGGGACCTGCACATGCCCCGTCATACTCAGCTCATGCAGGAGCACAAGGACAGGGGCTGCCTTCCTGCCTTTTGCAGGGGACCTGTGAGACTCCCCTGGGCATAGCCCTAGCAGCCACCCCAGATACCTGGAGGGCAATAGAAGCTGAGGGCCAGGCCCGGCCAGAGACGGGACACACCAGCTCTACCCTCATGACCTGCTCTCCCAAAACTGGACCTTGTACCCTGAGACTTCTCAGCCGCTATTCACTGTAGAGGGTAAAGGTGGGAGGACCCAGCCCAGGCAAGATGAGAGTCCAACAGCCGAGACAGTCCTTCTCTGAGTCTATTTCATCGTTACTTCAAGGTGAGATAATGGTGTTATTGCGGAGTGGGCAAATTGCAGTGAACTTGTTTGAGCCTCATCTTCTCAATCTATAACATGGATTAAGCAGGGCTGTTGTAAGAAAATGCTAGAACAGCCTGGTGTGATGGCTCACGCCTGTAATCCCAGCACTTTGGGAGGTCGAGGTGGGCGGATCACTTGAGGTCAGAAGGTCAAGACCAGCCTGGCCAACATGGTGAAACCCTGTCTCTACTAAAAATACAAAAACCTTAGCTCGGCGTGATGGCACATGCCTGTAGTCCCAGCTACTCAGGAGGCTGAGGCAGGAGAATCACTTGAATCCAGGAGGTGTGGAGGTTGCAGTGAGCCGAGATCGCACCATTGCAGTGCAGCCTGGGTGACAGAACAAGACCTCCGTCTCAAAATAAAAGTGCTAGAACAACATCAGTACTATTATTCTACAGCATCAGAGATTCTATTTCAAACCCTTTGCTGTCCTGACCAGATCTTCCAACCTAAGTCCTGAGAAAGAGACAGTCAAATCCCCAGCGGGAAGGGAATGAGGAGGAAGGAGATGGGGCAAGCGCCTCCCTCAGAATGAACACAGGTTACCTCTTATGAGGAGCTGTTGCCCTCGGGGTGCCCGCAAGGATATCACTAACACTGCAGAGCACTTGCTCCGTTCCACTTGGCATAGACTCATTTAATCCTGCTAACAACCTTATGAGGTAAGTACTGTTGTAATCCCCATTTCACTGAGAAGTTGGGTCACTGAGAGGCTAAGTAACTTGCCCAAGGTCTCCCAGCATACATGGCCGAGCCAGGATTTAAATTCAGGTAACATGTGCCCTCAACTCACCTTGCCAGTCTGCTAGGATACTGCTGGAGTGTTTTTTTTTTTTGGTGTTTTTTTTTTTTTTTTTTTTTTTTTTTTTGAGACTGAGTCTTGCTCTGTTGCCCAGGCTGGAGTACAGTGGTGTGATCTCGGCTCACTGCAAGCTCCGCCTCCCGGGTTCATGCCATTCTCCTGCCTCAGCCTCCCGAGTAGCTGGGACTACAGGCGCCCACCACCATGCCCGGCTAATTTTTTGTATTTTCAGTAGAGACAGGGTTTCACCGTGTTAGCCAGGATGGTCTTGATCTCCTGACCTCGTGATCCACCCGCCTCGGCCTCCCAAAGTGCTGCGATTACAGGCATGAGCCACTTCACCCGGCTTACTGCTGGAGTTTCTTAAACATCATGTTGGTGGCTTTGTGTGACTCCATCTTTGGCCTCCACACAGTGCAAGGGATGTAGCCTTGCCTTTGAGGCAGCAGGATGAGACAGTGGGTAGCTGGGTTGGGATTCCCAAGGCAGAGTAGGTAGTGGCAGCTGCCAAGGAGTGGAGGACAAGGTGCAGGGCCAGGGGCAGAGGCAGGCGGGGCCAGGACCCGAAGCCAGAAGAGGCCAAACCAGAGAGGGCCTGGCTGAATCCCAAGTTCCCAGCACCCCCAGCCCTTTGCGGCTGTGGGCTCAGGTCATGCTCCCTCTTTGCACCTGGGGCCAGGCATGCAAACCACAGTGGGAAGAAATTCCTCCAAGGAATCAAGGCCTTGAAGGACAGGGTCCAAGGTTCTTGTGACTACAGGGCCCTGCTCAGCCAGGCTTGCCACCCACAGCTGGTTCTGAGGGGAAGCCCCGGCTCGGGCACGCTGTGGGGCATAGGCTCAGCAAAATCAACTGCGAGTCTGGGATCAGGCCCTTACCTTCTTCTCCTGGGTCCATCAGAGGTTCTGACTGAGGCCCCAAAGAGTACAGGAGAACAGGGACAGCCAAGCATAGAACTGCACGCAGGGCAGCTCCTCTGTGGTGGGAATTGAAGGAGCCCAGGGGCAGGGGGCAGGCTCAGCTGCCTGGGCAGCAGCTTTTCCTGGTAGGCCAGGACATGCCCCTTAGGTCAGCCTCTGGGGTCCTCCTCCAGGGTCTCAGGCTGGGGCAGCCTCTGCTCTCCCCAGGCCTGTGAGGGGCAGACCATCTCTGGACTCAGGAACCATGGCCAGGTTCGGGTCATGTGAGCTGGGCTTCCCTCCTCTCTGCTTCCTCCAACTCCCCTGCCAGGGCTTGGTCCGCTGACAGTCTTGAGATGTGTTTCCCGCTCTGCTCCTCTCTGGCGATCTCATCCATTCCTGCTCTCAATGACCCTGGTGCCAAGTGTTCCCAAGCCCGTGTCTGCAGACTAGACTTCTCCCTGTGAACCCAGCAGCCCCGAGGCATCTCCCCTGGAAATCCTGTATCCAACATCGAATCCCCATTACCCCAACCTGCTCTTTGTCCATGTACCCAGTAACCAAGCCAGAAGCCAGGGTGCGTTTTTCTGATACCTACCTACTCCCCATATCCAAAGTCAACAGGTCCTATCAGCTCTTCCTCCCTCTTGTCTCAAAGTCTGTTCCTATGTCACACCTTAGTCAGGTCTTATTACCTTCTCTCAGTGTCTCCCCTCCAATCCATCTCTGCACAGCAGCCAGAATGACTTTTCTATCATGATTATGTCATGCCCTTGCACAAAAAAAGTCCACAGATGAGCTTCCATTGCTCTCAGGTTGAAGTGTGAGCTTGGCATCCAAGGCCCTAACAGATCCACTCTTGGGCTTCCTCACTGCCATGGGCACCCCTCAGATACGACACTCAAGTCCTCTTCAATCTCCCGCCTCTTTCCCAAGCACCTCACTACATTTGCCAATGCCTCACTTTCCTTCTGTACCAGCTCATTCCTCAAAGGCTGACACTGTACTTGGGGAACACATGGGGGTGGCTGCCTGGCTCATGAGAACTGCCCCTTGTCTGAGAATGATCTGGAACAAACAGATGGGCTCCCCAAACCATGCCCCCCACTCATAGCAGATTGTGCTTTAAGCCTATGTATACTTGACCCAAACTGGGCCAAATTGATTCTCTTGTCTGAGCACTTGAAACTTGGAATTGAGAGTTTGGAAGTCCTGGTTATAGAGAGTCCCATCAGTGCCCCTAAACGACAGGATGCTAGAGGTGAAATGCCTGACCTCTGGCTGCTGGGACCGCCTGCTTCCTGCTGTCCCTTTGATTCTATGCAACAGCCAGGACTCTCCCCCAAACTCCTTTCTATTGCTTGCAATTAAAAACAGCTTAACTCAAGTCTTTTCCATCTTAAAACTAGCTCCCTTGTGCAAGAATCTGAGGATACACAATAAGACACAATCTGGGGCCTCAGGGAGCTCCCAGTTTAGCTATGGGGGCAGGCATAGTAAGAGGCAAGTACGAACCGTCATAAAGATTAAAATAAGCCTGTAAATCCCAGCACTTTGGGAGGCAGAGGTGGGAGGATCACTAAAGTCTAGGAGTTCGAGACAAGCCTGGGTGATATAGTGAGACCCCATCTCTACAAAAAATAATTAGCCATGTGCAGTGGCACATGCATGTATTCCCAGCTACTTGGGAGGCTGAGATGGGAGGATCACTTAAGCACAGGAGATCGAGGCTAAAGTGAGCTGTGATAGCCCCACCATACTGCAGCTTGGGTGACAGAGAGAGACCATGTGTCAAAAAAAAAAAAAAAGATGGGCAGGTGTGGTGGCTCACACCTGTAATCCTAGCACTTTGGGAGGCTGAGGAGGGTGGATCACCTGAGGTCAGCAGTTTGAGACCAGCCTGGCCAGTATGGCAAAACCCCATCTCTACTAAAAATACAAAAATTAGCTGGGTGTGGTGGTGGGTGCCTGTAATCCCAGCTGCTCAGGAGGCTGAGGTAGGAGAATTGTTTGAACCCGGGAGGCGGAGTTTGCAGTGAGCTGAGATTGCGCCATTGCACTCCAGGCTGGGCAACAAGAGCAAGACTCCGCCTCAAAACAAACAAAAAGATGAAAACAAAATGCGGGCAGGACAGTACTACAGAAGGGCTCATGGAAGGTGTCTTGGAGGGGGGAGCATCTGAGCAGTGTCTTCTAGCTCTGAGTGATAAAGCCCAGCTCAAGAAAAATAAAAATGAGTGACAGCTTTTTATTTTTATTCAAAATGAAAATAGATTTATTAATTCCTGTGAAAAACATATTATAACCGGATTACCCACTTTATTTATAGGAAAATATTTCATTAAGAAGCTGGCCGGGCATGGTGGCTCACGCCTGTAATCCCAGCACTTTGGGAGGCCGAGGAAGGCGGACTACCTGAGGTCAAGAGTTCGAGACCATCCTGGCCAACATGGCGAAACCTCGTCTCTACTAAAAATATAAAAATTAGCTGGGCATGGTGGCGGATGCCTGTAATCCCAGCTACTCAGGAGGCTGAGGCAGGAGAATCGCTTGAACCCAGGAGGCGGAGGTTGCAGTGAGCCAAGATGTGCCATTGCACTCCAGCCTGGGCAACAGAGTGAGACTCCGTCTCAGAAAAAAAAAAAAAAAAGAAGCTTGGCACTGGTTTTCACCTGCACAAATGTTACCATCTGGGCATATTTGAAATGCTGGCAGGTAGGCAGGCCATCACAGTCATAGAGGATTTAGGAGAAGCGTAGCGTAGGCAGGGGGACCAATGTGAGCAAAGGTGCCTGGGGAAACTGCATGGGAAGTGGTGGGAGGGAGAATAACATTTATTTTGAGAGTAAAGTAGGGGAAGGCAAGAAAAGAAACCAAGAGGCCGAGAGGCATGATCACAGAGGGCCTTATGTCCACACTCAAGCCTTTGTTTGGCTTTATCCTGAGAACAGCAGGGAACAGTTGAGAGTTATTGAGCAAGAGAGGGTCATTGTCACTTTGCTGGCTAGTGTCAGGGAAGTGGGGTTTACTCCATCCCTGGCCAACCTTTAAGCCCCAGCCACCTCTGTCCCTGAGGTTCAAGGCCCCCATGTCATAACCACTGTCCTTAAGCTGTCAGGCATGGAGGGAGTGGGGAGGGTCCAAAGATGGGAGCTCAGAGGGAGAAGTGGTCCCTGCTACCCTCTGTCCCCAGCTCGCCAGTCCCAGGCTGAATGTAATTGTCCTCGATGAAGCCATCATCATCCTCATCTTCAGCCACCTGTGGGCGGCCTCCCCTTCCTGTCTCAGGCAGTGGGCGGTGCCGGTAGCTGGCATGGTATCGGCGGCAGAGGTGGCATTTGGCAGCAAGTGCAATGAGGAGCGAGAGGACCACAGCCCCCAGCACAAATCCTACCAGCACAGGCCATGCCCGAGCCCCAGTGCCTGGGCCAGGGGCCACAGCAGACGCTGTGGGGAGCTCCGAAGGCCCCACAAGTGCTGCAGAGAAAGGGACAGCATTATAGGTGGGCCCCAGAGGGGGCTCCCTGGAGAAACCAAGAGCAGTGCAGGTAGGGTCCTTCCCCCAACCCCAGCATCTAAGGGGAAGACCCCCACCCCCATCATCCTCCCACTGTCACTCACTTTTGTTTGTCTCATTCATGGAGGGGCCTGATGACACCAGTGAGTCTCAGCCTCAACCAGAAAGAGCCCTGGCTCTGAGGAGGCCCCCAGATGCCAGGCAGCCCCAGGGCACAAGTCCTAGAAAATAACATAGGTATGGGTGTCAGGGATGGTCACAGGGTGCACTTTCCAGGTCACACTCACAGCCATGGTAGCCCTGCACAAACTCTGGGGACTGGACAACTGACCACACCAGCTCTCCACAGAAGAGAAACAAGCTGAGCCTACAGAAACTGGCTATTTGTAAGGGACCATCACAGGGTTTGGCTCTGGAAGCTGCTAAAAAAAAATAAATTGTAGAACTTACTGGGCATTCCTTATAATTCAAGCACCAGGCATCATGCTCACAAAACCCAGTAAGGTAAGTATAAACATTATCCCCACTTTATAGATGAGGGCTCTGAGGCTGAAAAAGGTGAACTGACTCAACTAAAGTCTTCAGATTCGAACCCAGAGCCCAGTCTGTTGCACTGCTTGGTAAGCTGAGGATGGGAGACAGGGGCAGAGGTGGGTCCTGGCTCCCGAAGGTCAGAAAACAGCAATTGCTTGGAGCTACTCAGCCAAAGCAGAAACCACATATGGGGAGGGAGATGCAAGTTGCTACTGAGGACAGGGGCCCTGGACACAGCCAGAGCAGCCCTGGCCCTTCTAAGTTGAAAGCCGCTGCTGCCTACCTCTACCCTCAGCCCTTCAAGCAAACCCCTGTCCTTTCACCTCTACTCAAAGGAGGCCCACACTCTGCCCCCACAGGGAGGCTCAAGCCAGGGAGTATCCAAATGAGGATCACCTGAATCAGGAAATTATCACCCAGGGCTGGGGACACCTAGAGGAGGAACACTTCAATTAGGGGAGTAGCTGGAGGAAGATCATCCAGGCATGGAAACACCTGTAGGAGGAGCACCTGGATCAAAGGAGTGTCTGGAGGAGGCGCACCTGAATCTGGGGAGTATCTAGAGGAGGAGCATGAAAGTTAGAAGTACCTGGCAGACGAACAGCTAGGGCAGGAGCATATCTGCCGGTGGAGCACCTGAACCAGGGGAGTCCTTGGGGGCAGAGTAGCCGGGCTAGGGAAGTACTTAGGAGAGAAGTTGAGGGGAGTACCCCAGTATATTCTTTGATACAAGTGCCTTCAAACCCACCCCCCAACCTCCTCACATCCAACCTGGCATCAAGCCCCATCATGTCTTCCACTAAACATCTCTGGAATGACAATACCCTCTTCTCCACCCCACTGCCACAGCTGAGTCCAAGCCACCTTCCTCTTGTACTCTAGCCATAATCTCCTAACTGGGCTCCCCACCTCTGGTCTCTTCCACAGAGTGATGGGCCTACAACCCAAATCTGACCCCATCACTAGCCTGGTTAAAATCCCTTCAAAATCTCCCCATGCCCCACAGTGCCTTGCAATCCAGCACACGGCCCTCAAGCCAAACTCTTCTTCCTCTTCTCCACAGTTCCCTCCCCAGCACTTCAGACAGACACACATGCCCTCCTCCCACTCACCCACCCTCCTGCTCCCTGGCCACGCCCTCCTCAGTTTTTGGGGCGCCAGTCTGTCAAGGCCAAATCAGACCATACCTGCCTGTGAGGTTGTCCCTGGACCTACCCTGGGTGACCTGTCACCATCCTGCCCAGTCAACCACCAGTCAGAACCAGTCATTGCTAGGCGGGCAGCTCCCCGTGGGCAACGGCTGGCTGAAGGATCTGTACCCTGGCGCTGCAGGGAGCTGGGCGTTCAGCCCCTCAGTGTGGTGCTTGTGAAATTAACGAGGGGAGCGTGAGAGTGAATATACAGGTGGGAGCGGGAGAGACGTCCTGGGAAGGAGAGGTCAGCTGCTCATTCATTCCTCAGCCTGCTGTGGGCCTCATCCTAGTACTAGGTCCGCAAAACATGAGAATGTGTTACACTGGAATGAACTGAATTCAATCTGACGTTTCTAAGGTTGTATTCCTATTCCTTTCCTCCCTGCCCTGTGAATTCTTCCCAAGAAGACACACACACACACACACACTAACCTTCCAAGGGTGCATACACACTCCCCAACAGGCCTCTGAACTCACAGCCCACACTGATCTGCCCATCCCCCATACGCACAGCCCCTCCCCCCAGGTCACACTTTCCTCCACCAACAAACACCCCCTCTGACATGCACAGACACCTACCCCAACTCTGATGTGTAGCTTCCTTCCTGCTGCCAGGAGCCCCTTGGGTACTGTGCAGAGCCTGGGTACCCCCTCCCCGGCCCCCCCGGGCCTTCTCTGTTCCCACCTTCAAGAACTGTGCACAATCCGCGGAGTAAGCTTCCGGCTGGGGCCGGCAGAACCTGGACAGGTGGGCGGGTCAAGGCAGAGCTTGACTCACCTGCGGAGGCAGTGGGCGGGGCTGAAGCTGCAGGTCTGGCAGAGGGCGGGCTGCGGCAGCGCCTCCAGTGGGGAGGGATCATTCTACCTCTCCCCCAAGCTTTTGCAAAGAACTTCATGGGTGTAGACCTCACCCTCACCCCCCAATGCTTGGGGTTTGTACAGCTGGGATCCAGAGAAGCGTCCAGCGGGCCCTAGAGGGGCAGACACCTCAGCAGGCAGGTGCTCAGGTTGATAAACAACTGAACGTCCGGTGACTGGTACAAAGTCCAGAGTTGAAGAGGGAGCTTTGCAGGCCTGTAAGGGTGGTGGGCTGGAACCAGAGCGGGTGGGGAGGGCATTCTTTCCAGGCAAAGCCAGGAGGACCAAGAACACTCCCAAATTGCCTACAAATGTGTGTGTAACTGTGTAGGGGGTGAGGGGTGGATCTGGATGGGGGCTCAGCCTTCATCTGGATCTCAGGATCCCGTGACCCCACAAGCCAGGCTCTGAACCTCTCCCGGGTGCTCTCTGATTCCCTTTAGCTTTACTCCTCGTCTCTGGGCCTGGTGCCCCCTGTTCTTCAAGCTCCAGTTCAGGAATCACCTTCCCTGAGCCCTCCCTCTACCCTGCAAGTCCCCACTCTTCCATGCCCAGAGCACCCACCGTCGCAGCATTCCTCATTATCTTGTGATTATTCGCTCTCCTGGGGTGGGGCCAGGCTTTGACAGCCTGTGGCTCCCAGCACAGTACTGACCCAGGGCAGGCTCCCCGTAACTACCTAAGGGAGGAAGGACCGCACGCGCCAAGGCCTGGAGGCCCCGAATTCACAAAGACAGGCCGGGCACAGTGGGAGCAAGGGCTGCAGAGAGGCCAAGTATGGTGGCTCACGCCTGTAATCCCAGCACTTTGGGAGGCCAAAGCGGGTTGATTGCTTGAGCCCATGAGCGGAGATCAGCCTGGGCAACATAGGGAGACCCCATCTCTACTAGAAACACAAAAATTAGCTGGGCGTGGTAATGCTCACCTGTAGTCCTAGCTACTGGGGAAGCTGAGGGGGGAGGACTGCCTGAGCCCAGGAGTTTTAGGCTACAGTGAGCCATGATTGCACCATCACACTCCAGCCTGGGTGACAGAGCAAGACCCTGTCTCAAAAAAATAAAAGGGGGGTACAGAGAGGGGATGCAAACAAGGCACGGTAGAACTGTGGCTGGAAGGTGGGGGCCAGTTCACACTTGGCCCTGAAGATCTTAGGATGAAATCTGAACCCTCAGGGCCATCCCTTCCCACCTTTCCTGCCTCCTCTGCTGCAGCTACACCAAACTATTTTCTTTCTTTTTTTTTTTTTTTTTTGAGACAGAGTCACTGTGTCACCCAGGCTGGAGTACAGTGGTGCGATCTCAGCTCACTCCAACCTCCAGCCCCTGGGTTCAAGGGATTCTCCTCCCTCAGCCTCCTGAGTAGCTAGATTACAGGCATGTGCCACCACACCCAGCTAATTTTTGTATTCTTAGTAGAGACGGGTTTTCGCCATGTTGGCCAGGCTGGTCTTGAACTCCTGACCTCAAGCAATCTGCCCGCCTTGGCCTCCCAAAGTGCTGGGATTACAGGCATGAGCCACTGCGCCCAGCCACCAAACTCTTTTCTATTCCCAGAACTCACCATGCCCTCTCATCTCCCTGGCTCTGCAGGCTCTGCTCCCTTCTCCTGGGACTCCTGCCTTCCCCACTCTCCACTGCACCCCTGCAGATGGTGGCCCTTCTCCCCTATATCCCTGAACATGTGGGGTGTGATTTTCTCTTTAGTTTCCCTGCCAACCTGTAAACTCTGGGAATGGACTCTGCATCTGTCTTGTTTCCATCATATCCCCCATATCTAAAATGGCAACAGTATACCCTTCTGAAACAAATTTGAGGAAAGAAAGGATTATCCTGGATGGGGCAATGAGGTGCCAAGGAGGGCTTAGGGTTTTACTTTATTTTTGAAGCAAGGAAATCATGAGATTCAACTGATATTCATTGAGCACCTAGCGCGTCCTAGACACTGTGCCAGGTTTTCTTAAATTAAGGTGCTCATATACCATAACCTAATTCATATAACATAAAATTCCCCATGTTAGCCATTTCCAGGCACACGATTCAGTAGTGTTTAGCACACTCATAATGTCATGCAACCATCACTGTAGTTCTAAAACTTCTTCATCACCCCAAAGGGATACCCCTGACCAGTTAAGCAGTATTCCCCATGTCCCTTTCCCCCTGGCCTTTCACGACCATTACTTTGCTTTCAGTCTCTATGGATTTGCCTGTTCTGGATATTTCATATAAATGGAATCATATTTGTGCCAGCTTTTTAATGAACGATTTCACTTAATCCTTGTAACCATGCTATGAGATAGATGTTAACTGTCCCCTTAACAGAAAAGGAAAATGAGGCTGTGAGAAGGTAATTGGTATGAAGTCCTGCAGAGGAAAACAAGCAGAGGGTCTGCTCATCCATCATTCAGTAATTTATTCAATGAATATTTTTTGAATGGCCACCAGAGTCACAGCCAGCCCATATGTCACACATTGCTAAATAGCAGATGGCTATCTGCTGAATGGCCCCACATCATGGAGAACAGAGGGCAGACTGGGTGTCAGCACCCGCGGCTCCTCAGCCAGGAGCTCTGATGCAGTGAACAACCTTTACAACCTTCTGTGGCAGCCCTGACAACCATGCAGAGGCTCTGTGCTAGCTTCTGGGACAATTTGTGCCGCCATAAAGCTTCCATTCTGGTGGATAAGACGAACAATACACAAACAAATAAATAAGATTATTTCAGATAACAGTAAATGTTGGGAAGAAAACAGCTTCATGATAGCTCCATGTGAACATGAGAGGCGGGTGCTACTTTAGATAGTCAGAAGAGGGGACTCACTGAAGAGGGCATGTTTGAGCTGAGATCTGGCTAAGAGTGAGACAGCGATTGTGCCAATATCTGGGGGCAGAGCATTCTAGGCAAAGGGAACCGCCAGCACAAATGCTGAGATGCGGGAGCACGGCTGGCTTGTTCAGCTACAACAAGGTGGCCGCTTGATGGAGTGCAGAAAGAGGGGTGCAGATCCAAGGGTCTACACCAGGTGCATATCAGGAGCTATTCCTGAGGGGCCTCATCGGATCTCTCCGGGAGATGGGAAGCCACTGGGGGTTTGAGCAGAGGACTGCTGTTTGCATTGTAAAGGAAACTGTCTGTCTTCTGCATGAAGTACGGACCAGGGGAGGCCAGGGTAGAAGCAGGAGGCCAGTTAGGAGGCTGTTGCAATCATCTAGGGGAAAGGACATGTGGCAGCCAGGAAGTCTGGTGGAGGTGGGGACAAGTGCTCAGACTCCAGATATATTTTGAAGGCAAAGTTGACATGACTGGCTGATTAAATGTGGGGCTTGAGAAAAAGAAAGGATTCAAGAATAACTCCAAAGTTTTGGCCTGAGCAGCTGGAAGACTGGAGCTGTCGTCTAATGAAGTGGGAGGAGTCTGGGAGGGAAGCTTTGGGAGGGAAACTAGGACTTCAGTTTTGGACACGTAGGATGCCTGTGAGCTATCCGGTAGCATCCTAAGTAGAGTGTAGCATCAAGTGGCCTGGATGCAACAGGCGGTGGGGACTAGAAACATACACTTAGGAACCAACAAAATGTAGATGATTTTCAAAGCCAGGCATCTGGATGAGATCCTCAAGGACAAGTATAGAGAGAGAAGAGCCCTGGGATGTGCCAGGAGTAGGGGTCAGGGTAGGGAGGAAAAGCAGGAAAGGAGACCAGGGAGGGGCCCACGTGGTAGGAGGCAAATACGGGGACCGTCCTGGCCAGGGAAGAAAGCATTTCAAGGGCAAGGGCTTAGCTAGCTTGGTTAGTCAAATTCTGCAGGAAGGTTTGTGAAGATAAGGAGTGAGAATTGACCTTTGAAATTGGCAAAGTGGAGATCACCAGTGACCTTGACAAGAGTAGAGGTTTTTTTGTTTTTGTTTTTGTTTTTTGAGACGGAGTCTTGCTCTGTAGCCCAGGCTGGAGTGCAGTGGCATGATCTCAGTTCACTGCAACCTCTGCCTCCCAGGTTCAAGCGATTCTCCTGTCTCAGACTCCCAAGTAGCTGGGAGTACAGGCATGTGCCGCTACACCTGGCTAATTTCTGTAGAAGAGACGGGTTTTCACCATGTTGGCCAGGCTGGTCTTGAACTCCTGACCTCAAGCAATCCGCCCACCTCGACCTCCCAAAGTGCTGGTATTACAGGCGCGAGCCACCATGCCTAGCAATGAGAGCAGGTTTTTTTTTTGTTTTGTTTTGTTTTTGTTTTTGTTTTTGAGATGGAGTCTTGCTCTGTTGCCCAGGCTGGAGTGCAGTGGCGTGATCTCAGCTCACAGCAAGCTCTGCCTCCCGGGTTCACAGCATTCTCCTGCCTCAGCCTCCCAAGTAGCTGGGACTACAGGCGCCCACCACCACACCCGGCTAATTTTTTTGTATTTTTAGTAGAGACGGGGTTTCACCATGTTAGCCAGGATGGTCTTGATCTCCTGACTTCGTGATCCACCCATCTCAGCCTCCCAGAGTGCTTGGATTACAGGTGTGAGCCACCGCACCCAGCCAAGAGCAGTTTTAAGAGACAAGAGAGTGTTCTGGGGACAACTGCCTGATTGGAGTGAAGCATAAGTATGGGACCAGAGGAAGTGGAGACCACACTTCCAAGGAATTTTGCTATAAAAGGAGCAGAGACATGGGACTGACACTGGAGAGGGGTGTGGGACTAAGGGAGGATTTTGCTTTAAGGGGAGGAGCTGTTAGACCATGTGTGTAATGCTGGCCAGAATAAGCCAAGAGAGACTGGAAATCGATGATGCCAAAGGAAGAGAAGGGACAAGGCAAGTGTGGAGTCCCTGAGGAATCGAGAGGGTGGGGTCAAGTGCACGGGGAGGGTTGGCCTTGGACAGGAGCAGCAGAGTCCCTCTGAGTCAAAGGAGGAAGGTGGCTTAGACAGGTAAAATGCACTAGGTCTGTGACGGGAGCCTTAGGAAGCTTTCCCCTGATGGCTTCTGTTTTTCCTGAGAAATAAGAAGCAGTGTCCTCAGCTGAGTGAACAGCAGGAAGGGGGTGCTGAGGCTGAAGAAGAGAAGAGAAGAGAAGGTGTGAATTCATCACCCCAGTGCATGGCAGAGAGAATGGGCCCAGGCGTGTAATGGGCTTGCCAGACAGCCTCAGGCCTCCTTTAAGGTAGATGGGCATGGTCAGTTAGGGTGTCTGAGTTTTTTCCTTTTCTAGTCCCTCCAAGTGCAGGTGGGGAGAAGATGGAAAGAGGGGTTTCACCAAGATTAGGGATTTGCTGGGCAAATATGATAAAGCAAGAAGGGAGTGGGCAAGGGAGCTGAGCTGTAGGCAAGGGAGTGGTTGTAATGATGGTCCACAGTATCTGGTCAGGTTAAAGGGGGAAGTGGGTACAGAGGGGTGCAGAGAACCCAAAAAGGTGGTAGGATCGATGGATTTTAGGATGGGTTGCTGGTGTACTAGAGAGAGTGAGTAGAAAAAATAGATAAACAGGAGGTGGTAGGCAGATGGTGGCAGAAGGAAATTGAAGTTACACGAGGGATGCAGTTTTGTTTTGTTTTTGGTTTTTTTTTTTTTTTTTTTTTTTTGAAACAGAGTCTCACTCTGTCACCAGGCTGGAGTGCAATGGCGTGATCTCGGCTCACTGCAACCTCCGACTCCCTGGTTCAAGCGATTCTCCTGCCTCAGCTTCCCGAGTAGCTGGGATTACAGGCACGCGCCACCATGCCCAGCTAATTTTTGTATTTTTAATAGAGACCGTGTTTCACCATGTTGGCCAGGATGGTCTCTATCTCCTGACTTCGTGGTCCACCCACCTCGGCCTCCAAAGTGCTGAGATTACAGGCATGAGCCACTGTGCCTGGCCTGCAGGTTTTGTTTGTTTGTTTGTTTGTTTGATTTAAGAGACGGAGTCTCACCTTATCCCAGGCTAGAGTGCAGTGGCACGATCATAGCTTACTGCAGCCTCTGTCTCCTGGGCCCAAGCGATCCTTCCGGGTAGCTGGGACTACAGGCTTGTGCCACCACGCCCAGCTAATTATTTTATTTTTTGGAGACAGGGTCTTGCTTTATTGCCCAGGATGATCTCAAACTCCTGGCCTCAAGCTATCCTCTCACCTCAGCCTCCCAAAGTGCTGGGATTACAGGCCTGAGTCACCGCGCCTGGCTGCATGCAGTTGTTGACAAAGACAAGTCCTAGGATATGAACGATGGAGTGGTCCCAAGGTGCAGTCTACAGACCAGTGATGGTTTTGCTCTTATCCAAAGCACACGATTAACTCAACCTTCAAAATCAGAGGTCTGTAGATAACTTCTGAAAAACTCTGTTAATCAGTGGCAGAGCTAGAATCCAAACTCAGGCTTCTGACTCTCAGTCCAGCACCTTTTCAGTGGCGCAGCAGCTAAGTTCCTCTGCTCCTATGAGTAAAACTGATCATCCAGGTGTTGGACTCCTCAAAATCTTTGGAGTGACACATCGCAATCACTTCCTTTAAAAAAAAATGTGATTATATTTCCTAAGAAAACTCAGGATGCTGCCACCAGAAGATCAGGGAATGGGTGCTGAGCAGGCAAAAAACCGAGGCGCCCTAGCCCCTCCCCACACCTGCTCCCTTCTGCATCAGACACAAGCCCTCCCTGCAGCAGATGGGACTTCTAGCCTGAGGGCCTTTGCCTTAGGGTAGCTGCAGAGCCCTTCTGAGAAGCCGATGAATGCAGGAAAATGCATGTGTGCACCCAATCACAGATATGCTCACAGGCCGGATGCTAATAAGATGCTCCATAAAAACTTATTGGATGAATGAATGGTTAGAATTCCAGGCAACTCACTTGCTCGCTCCAGATTAAGAACTGGTGTTATGGGCTGGGTGTGGTGACATATGCCTGTAATCCTAGCACTTTGAGAGGTTGAGGCAGGCCAATCACTTGAGCTCAGGAGCTGGAGATCAGCCTGGATAACATGGCAAAACCCCGTATCTACAAAAATAAAAAATTTTTAAAAAAATTAGCCAGGCATGGTGATGTGTGCCTGTAGTCCCAGCTATCAAGGGGGCTGAGGTAGGAGGACCGCTTGAGCCTTGGAGGTCGAGGCTGCAGTGAGCTGTGATCGCACCACTGCACTCCAGCCTGGAAATGAGACTCTGTCTCAAAAAAAAAAAAAGGAACTGGTGTTAACACTTTCCACTCTGTGTACAGGGACCTCTGTTCTGTTGTAAGCAGATGCCCCTTTTGAATCGGTAGAGGACACCTTCCTTCTCTTTGTAAGCCTCTGGAGGAAGGCTGCCCATTTCCCAGGCTTCCGGCCTCTTCCAGCCCCAGCCTCCCAGAGAGGAATTAGCCCCTTCTTGGGACTTAGGACTGTCCTTAGGGACACCACACTCTTCCTCCTTCATTCAAACTCCACCTTCCCAGAAGGCTGCCTTTCCCTATTCCTAGTCTGCCCTCCCTGACCTCCTAGACATGCCCTGGCATTGGAAGTCCCACTGAGGGCTGTGCTTGAAGCTTGGTGAAAACGAGCCCTCTGAGCCAGTTATCCCTAAGAAGTCACAGTTCCCTGAGTCAGCTCAAAGGATCTATCGCAGTGGAGCTTCCCAGGAGACTGAGACTAAGGAATGTTTTGAGACACAACTTCTAAGGTTTCCTCACTTCTTCAGGAGGAGACCAGCCTATCCAGAGCCATGTATGCCATGAAACCCTGAGGGCGAGAGCTCACCAAGCCTCATGGGTCACCAACCACACCACCCTGAAACTCCAGTGTGATTATGTCATGGAGCTGCCACATGGGATCTAACCTCAGGTTCATGGGACAATTTCTTCCCAAGCCACCAGCTCCACCTCACTACATCTGACCTAGGAAGATAATTAGATATCACACATGCATGGTGTAACGATGGCAGTCTATGAATCCCCTTGGTTATTATCTCTGGAGTAGCCAGGTCTCGCAAGAACAGAGTTCAGCAGGCCTGCCAGGGACTACCACACCCTCTCCTGAGGATGTCGTGTCCATGCAGCTGGCCAGAGGCCGTAGACCCACTGGACAGAGCTGCCCCACCACGCTGCCCCTCCCAGCCCTGCCTCCCTGGGCCCCGGCAATACCAACAGTCATCTCTGCCACATTCTTGCTTTCTCATGGGGGCCCTGTTAGAAACGGGAAAGGAGGAAAGCTGGTGCCCACCTGAGACCCCCAGCTCTGAGACTCCAGGGGTGTTGGAGTAGTTCCCATAGAGAAATCCTCTGGGGGCAGGCACCACTTAAGCCTGTAGGAAAGGTCTCTCCCCAGGGGAGCAGGAAGCCCACACCTGTGTGCTGGTGCCATAGTTCACTCCAACTCCCCAGTGGGAGCCAGTGTCCCTTCCTTAGGGTGCGGGCAAGGGTGGAGCTGGCAAAGCACCAATATGCCTTCAGGGAGAAAGGGCTAGGGAAAGAAGAGTTGAGACACTGCCTTCAAGCCTTTCCTCATCATCCCTGTGTCACCACGAAATAAATCATGCATCATGAGCACTAATGGACTTGTGTTGTCACTACCTCTTATCCTCAAAGTAAGATTGAAGCCAGGGGTGGTAGCACACACCTATAGTCCCAGCTACTCAGGAAGCTGAGGTGGGAGCATTGCTTGAGCCCAGGAGTTCGAGGCTGCAGTGAGCTATGATTGCGCCACTGCACTCCAGCCTGGGTAATAGAGCGAGACTCTGTCTCTAAAGTAATAGTAATAATAATAATAATAATAATAATAATAATAAATAAACAAAGTAAGATTGAACAACCAGAAAGCAGCCCCCATGTGTGGCTCCTGCAAAGAATGCGTGGCTGTGGCCCGAGCCAGCTTTGTCTCATAAAATGTGTTTTGTATGCTAAGTAGGCTGCTGTTGTTTGAGGCAGAAGGACAATGAGTCACTTGTGTCATGTGCTATTGGGTGTGCTATTCTTCTAGGATTTCAGAGTGACCTGAGGTAAAGCAAGGACCTGATGGAACTTAAAGGCAAGACATCCTTAAAATTCATGCCTGCCCATCTCTCCTGGTCAGCCCTTGCCTTTTAAAGGGCACCACTCCATCATCACACAGCACAGAGTTGAGCTCATTGTTTTCCAGAATAAAATTTCGGATGCATGCTGGATACAAAAGGATTTTTTCTTCAATCATTTTTAAGAGTTTGAGGGATGACATGCAGATGAAAGCAGCCTCCCTGGGTGTGCTGGCCTTCTTCCTGTCTAGGTAGTATAGTCTAACAGGCCTTGGGCATAGTTAAGCTCTCTGGCTGTGGATCAAACTGTCTGGGGTCAAAGCTGAACACCATCACTTAACTAACCTGAGGATGCATCTGTTTCCTCATCTGAAAAATGGGGATAATAATAATGACACCCGGCTGGGTGCGGTGGCTCACGCCTGTCATCCCAGCACTTTGGGAGGCCAAGGAGGGCGGATCACCTGAAGTCGGGAGTTCGAGACGAGCCTGAGCCCGACCAACATGGAGAAACCCCGTATCTACTAAAAAAAATACAAAATTAGCCTGTAATCCCAGCTACTCAGGAGGCTGACGCAGGAGAATGGCTTGGACCCAGGAGGTGGTGGTTGCAGTGAGCCGAGATTGTGCCATTGCACTCCAGCCTGGGTGACAGAGCGAGACTCCATCTCAAAATAACAACAATAATAATAATAATAATAGTGACACCCATCTCAAAAGGCTGAGAGTCCATAAGGTGTAGGCATCACCTTTTCCCGGCACCTGTAAACCTGTAGCAACTGTTAGCCATTATAATTGAGGTTTGTTGGTGTTCTAGCATAAGACTCTGCATTGCTGGGTAAATTCCATTCTGACCAAAGTGGGTAAAAGTTTGTTATGCTTTACTAAGTACACTCTGAGCTTCTAACTGCCTGAACCCTATGTGGGGGTTGATTTCAGTTTCTGACCTCACAGGACTCCTCTGGGCCAAATGGCCTTTGTCAAGCAGTTTCTATAAAAGGGACTTCTTTCAGAGCCTTGTTGAATTAACTGGGGCTTCCTTTAAATAAGGGCTTGTTTTTAGAAGCTTTCTTTTTCCAACAAGGAAAAGAACACAATGGATTCCAAGTAATCTCCAGTCCTCATCACAGCTTGTCACAAACACCTGGCACGTCTTTTCTGACTAGAGTGAACACACACACACACACACACACACACTAGCTTCAGGGACACAGCCTCAGCCTCATGCTCCAAAAGCATTTACTGCAAACTTCCTCTCACTACAGAGTTATTTCCTGGAAGAACAACAAAAATTGTTTTTGAATTGACAATATGGCTTTAGTTGCTGCTGAAGTTAAGTGAAAGTACCAACCATTGTTACTATTAACCTAAACAAAATCTTAAAAGAATTACTTTCTTTTTCTTTTCTTTTTTTTTGGACAACAACAACAACAACAAGATATTTTTCCTCTCTTTGCTGATCAGTATGAAGAATGATTTATCAGTAAAGTCAATTTCAGGCAAAGGCAGAACTTAGGAATTGGGTTAAAGTGTTGCTTGTTTCAACCAAAAGAAAACTTTCTAATTTGTTTGGGCAGCATTTACTTGGTTCTTCGAAAAGCAATTGTGACAAACAGTACAGAGAGTTAAGGCACTTATGGCATATAAAAAGATGCCAGCGTTTGGAGTCGCACATAACAAAGAAATATCTTAAATACTTTTCAAAATATTCTAGGAGCCAAGACACAAGGGCATGCTTCAGGAGAACATAGGAATGTAATTTGGGAGGAAAATTGCAACTACCCCTTCCCTTTAAAATCACTGAGCAAAACAAAGCAGCATTCTACTTCACATAGTTTATATATAATAGTTTGACTTTAAGAAGCAAAGATGGGACTCTCACTGTTTATCTTTTATTTATTCTTTTTTATTTTTTGAGACAAAGTCTCACTCTGTACCCAGGCTGGAGTGCAGTGGCATGATCTCAGCTCACTGCAACCTCTGCCTCCTGGGTTCAAGCAATTCTTGTGCCTCAGCCTCCCAAGTAGCTGGGACTACAGGCGCGTGCTACCACATCCGGATAATCTTTTTGTATTTTTAGTAGACATGGGGTTTCACTATGTTGGCCAGGGTGGTCTTGAACTCCTGGCCTCAGGCGATCTGCCTGCCTCGACCTCCCAAAGTGCTGGGATTACAGGCATGAGCCACCGTGCCGGGCCTCTCACTATTTTGAAAAATAATTGCATGGTCACCCATGTAACCCACCCCAGTCTGGCAAGTTTAATTGGGAGAGGTCTCTGTTACTTAGAAGAGTACCAATTTGACACTTTAATTCAGATAGCCCTGACTTCATTTTTGGGGAGCAACTTAGAGAGGTTCATTCTTTCCCCACTGAGTCATCCTCTATTGATCCAGTCCCAAATTTCACCAGCTTTTTTATGCATAATTTGCATAACAATTTCACCCAAATGGATCTCAACTGAGCATCATTTCTGCAAGAAGACTATGGAGTTTGTCTATAGAGAAAATTAAATCAAATTCATAGACATTTTTAAGAGTCTGTCAAATGTTTCCACATGTATTTACATGTGGTCTAAAACCCTAAGGGCATTGTAAGAAGCCACACAAAAGACCCAAATGAATGTTCTAAGGGGCATAAAGCAGTTTGTTGTCTGAGCCACCTGTTAAGGGAAATGAGTGGAACTTGGAGAGTCAGGCTTTCCTGTCCCTCTTGATCATGACGGTCACTTGGAGAACAGTGAGTCCAACCCGCTGGGGTGGCCACAGGGGATGGACCTTTACTAACATAAAAGAAAAATTTTTTAAAAATTCTTTGAATGGTTTCCAAATGAGCACTCCCTCCAAAGTGGAACTTAATACCACAACAGATATTCACCCTGTGCAAACACAGGTTGAGCACCCCAATCCGAAAATGTGAAATCTGAAATGCTCCCAAATTTGAAACTTTTTGAACACTTTGTGATGCCACAGGTGAAAAATCCACACCTGACTTCATGTGATGGGTCATATATATCATATGAAATATTGTTTAAAATTACCTTCAGGCTATGTGTATAAGGTATGCATGAAACATAAATGAATTTCATATTTAGACTTTGGTCTTATCCCCAAGATATTTCATTATGTATATGAAAATATCCCAAAATTCAGAAAATCTGAAATCTGAACACTTCTTGTCCCTAGCATTTTGGATAAGGGATACTCAACCTGTACATGCAGTATGAATATATATTCCTATTTTTTTCTTTTTTAGGCAAACGCTAACATACGATATACACTTCAGTACCTTCTTTTTATCACTTACTAATTAGTATGTCTTAGAGAGCTTTTAAAAACCAGTACATAGACTTGGAGAGTTTCTTCAACTAATTTCACAGCTGTTATATTTTACGGTATAGCTACATCAAAATTTATTTAACCATTTCCCCATTGATTGACACAGGAATTGGTCCTAATCTTCTGCCATTACATATAATGCTACAATGAATAACCATGACATTTTGTACTGTGGGAGTATATCTGCAGGATGAATTCCCAAGAATGCAATTGTGAGTCAAGGATACGTGTGTTCATGAATTTGACAGATATTCCCAAGTTGCCCTCCATCAGAATTACATCAACATGCCTATATAGAGCATGCCTATTTCCCCACAACCTTGCCAAGACAGTGTGTTATAAAACTCCCAGACTTCTGCCAAACTGATAGTGAGTATGGTAGTGAGGAAGAGTTTTTTATTTTTATTTTTATTTTTGAGAGGCAGTCTAGCTCTGTCACCCAGGCTGGAGTGCAGTGGCGCGATCTCGGCTCCACTGCAACTTCCACCTCCCGGGTTCAGGCGATTCTCTTACCTCAGCCTTCTGAGTAGCTGGGATTACAGGCACACGCCACCACGCCCGGCTAATTTTTGTATTTTTGGTAGAGACGGGGTTTCACCACATTGGTCAGGCTGGTCTCGAACTCCTGGCCTCAAGTGATATGCCCGCCTCAGCTTCCCAAAGTGCTGGGATTACAGGTGTGAGCCACTGAGCCCGGCTGTTAAAAAATAAATTACCTTGAGTTGACCTGGCGCCTTGAGTTTAACTCTATCATTATCAATTCAGTTTGTTTTGGGTTTGGAGGTTAACCCTCCAATGTGTAGAACTTCATATTTGCATTATTTTTGGCCTATAACTTTCCAGTGACTGAGACTTCAAGATGTGCATTATGGCTTAAGTCTTCTTATACATCTGCAACAGCAGATGTATACACAACCCACTCAAAATTTGTTTGTGCAGTAATATTTCATTTGGGACATATTGTTTGTAAACTGATGCTATTTAAATTACTTGCAGCATAATCTCAACACATGTAAAAATACTTTTACACTTGTAGGATATTGTTTTATAATACAAATTCTTGTGTACAAACTCCATTAACATTTTATTTTTGTACAGATCATTATTACCAGTTTTTGTTTCCCAGTTGAGAGTGGGGAGGGCAGATGGGCTCAGAGTCTTTGCATGTGCCAGCATCCTGCAGTCTCAAACTTTTCCATTCAAAGCAAATACCTGTGCCAATATCTGTGTCACTTCCAACAAGAATGAATGCTGCCTAAGTGCTCTCCACACATTTGCAAAATGACATCAGGCCCCCCAGGTCTTCCAAGAACCAAAGGAAAAGTTCCACAAAAGTGAATCCTGCCATACAAACAGTCCCAGCACTTTCCAGCTCCTTTTTCGTTCCAGATTCAAAGGTCTGGCACCAGGATGAGCTGAAGTCTAAGGCATCCACCACTCTCCCCCTGCTCCTACTCCCATCCCACCCAAAGCCTTGTCTAGAGAAAGCTCCTCCCAGCCTCAGGCCCAGGAATGGGAGTCTCTGTGGGTCACACATCAGTAGGGAGGTCTTTCCCGATCCTTTTCTATGCTACTCCAGGAGTCAAAGCGTCTCCTGGGACTTTTCAGGGCGCTTCAGAAGAGCCCTGGGCCTAAACCAGCTCAACCAAGCTGCAGGGACCCAGCCTCCTGAGAAAAGTGAATGTGAGCCCAGTGCATTCAGAGGAGAATGAAGCCTTCACCCAGAACACACTCTGGGAAGATGTCCCAGGCCCAGGGGGAGGGTTTGTACTTCCAGACCTAAGTCACCTAAACTGACACCAAGTCTCATCCATCCCAACCATTCCATTCCGGGTCAGAGGGGTCATCGATTTAACCAGCAAGGCTGCCCATCCGACGGTTGCTCTGTCTGCTCCCTGGAAGGGCCTCCTCGTGGGCGTTCTGTACTTGCAGGTCTTGTTCCGTTCTGGGAACTGCCAGTGGTGGCAAGAGGTAGAGCAACGGGTGCCAGGGCAGGGAGAGGTGAGTCTGGGAGGGAAGCAGAGGCAAGATCCATGGGGCTTTAGAGACTTTGCCAAAGCAGTGGGACTGCTCCCAGGTTGTTGTCAGCCGTCAAGAGTGAGTGCACCTCCCTGGGCAGACTTCTGCTGCCCCAGTGCCCAGGGATAGGCAGGGGTTTGCTGCAAAATGAATGACACCTGGCAGACAATAAGCTGAAGCTTTCATTAGCAGCTTAAGCTGAGGACTATCTATGCAACCGATACTCCCTGTGTGCTCCCCTGGGACTGCTTAATGTGAGCCCTTGTGGAGCGATTGGCACCAAGAAAGCAAGGACTAAGTCAGAAGTTCAAGTCCCAGCCTTGCCACAGCCTCAGGGTGCCCTCGAGCACAGCAAGCCTCAGTTTTCCCATCTGTACAATGAGAGAGGTACACAAGGTAGACTCGAAGGCTCTTTGTTGCCAGGGCCCTGTGTTCCTTTGAGTGTATGTGCTTCTCAGGCCCACAGAGGTCCTTTGTGTTTCGTATGTGAACTGCTCTCTGGGAAACCCATGTAACTGTCTGTGTCCTGGGGCACATACATGAGGACTCATGTGGGCCGTATTGTGTGTTTGTGCTGGGGGGAGGGGAGACCCCAGAACAATGTCCCCCACCCCACCCCCCTCCTCAATAGGCGGAAGCCACTGGCTTCCTCCCTTTCCTGCCTCCTGCCTCCTTTGTGCCAGCAAGACTGAGTACTGGAGGGAGACAGGGGATGGGAAAAATCAGTCCAGCTGTCCCCAGGTCTGCCCTTACCATAACCTTCCCCCCACCTCTAGTGACTCCTCCCAGGCCACACCCATCCCCAGCCTTGTGGGGGCCAGATTGGGGGGCCTAGAGGCTCAAAGGCAGAATGAGTCCTCCCACCCCCTACCCTGCCACCCCTCCCACCCAAGCCACCTCATTTCCTCTTCCTCCCCAGCACCGACCCACACTGACCAACACAGGCTGAGCAGTCAGGCCCACAGCATCTGACCCCAGGCCCAGCTCGTCCTGGCTGGCCTGGGTCGGCCTCTGGAGTATGGTCTGGCGGGTGCCCCCTTTCTTGCTCCCCATCCTCTTCTTGGCTTCTCATGTGGGTAAGTCTCCCCTGAGTCCCTCACCCCATTTCTAGGCCCTGAGGCCCTGATTTCTACCCAAGAAACCCTATTTTATCATAGAGACAGAAAGTAGGATGATGGTTGCCATGGGCTGCAGGGAGGAAGAAATGGGGAGTTTTGTTTAAAAGGTACAGAGTTTTTACAAGATTTTTACTTGGTTTTATAAGATTAAAAGAGTTATAAACATGGGGCCGGGTGCGGTGGTTCATACCTGTAATCCCAGCACTTTGGATGGCTGAGATGGATCAATTGAGGCCAGGAGTTCAAGACCAGACTGGTCAACATAGTGAGACCCCGTCTCCATTGTGTTTAAACTTTTGTCTTTTTCAAAAAAAAAAAAAAAAAGGATGGATGGTGGTGATGGTGGGACAACACTAGGAATGTATTTAATCACATTGGGTTATATGCTGCTTACAAATGGTTAAGATGGCAAAATTTGCCGGGTGTGGTGGCTCACGCCTGTAATCCCGGCACTTTGGGAGGCCGAGCGGGTGGATCACAGGGTCAGGAGATCGAGACCAGCCTGGCAAACATGGTGAAACCCCATCTCTACTAAAAATACAAAAATTAGCCGGGCGTGGTGGCAGGAGCCTGTAATCCCAGCTACTTGGGAGGCTGAGGCAAGAGAATCGCTTGAATCTGGGAGGCAGAGGTTGCAGTGAGCTGAGATCGCGCCACTGCACTCCAGCCTGGGCGACAGAGCAAGACTCATCTAAAAAAAAAAAAAGATGGTAAAATTTATTTTATATGCATTTCACCACAACAAAAAACTTTGGAAAACAAGCCCTATCATCACTGCCATCACTTTGATCCACTAGAAAGTGAGATCAAGGCCAGGAAAACACAGGCAAGTGCTAGAAATCACTGCAACCTGGGATCAGGGGAGGAGTGAGGAGTAGCCGCTGACTGTGTTGGATCTGAGGATCTGTGGAGGGCCATTTTCAGGGGGTGTTCATAGGATAATTGTGTTGGATTCACTCAATTGTTCACTAGACAAACATTTATTGAGCACCAACAATATTCCAGGAGTTGTGCTAAGTGCTGGGCCATTAGCTGAGAGGCTGGCAACACCTAGTCTGTACAATGAGATTAAATGAAGCCAGCCTCCTATGGTTGTTATGGGGTTTAAATGAGAAAATGATGCAGAGCAGTTGGCACAGTGCACTGTGCTTGGTAAGGATTTCTGAGTAGGTGGCAGCTGATTCCTTCAGTCTGCTGGTCAGCCGATTAGAACACAGAGGCTGCCTTTGAGTGGTTCATGGTCTAGTGCAGAACACAGGACAGGGGAAGAGGGCTAAACAGGGACAGACACAGGAGCTCTAGAGGAGCACTGAGGAGGAGTTCAGCTTACACTGCCTCAGGTAGGAGACAAAAAGGGAATCAAGGAAGATTTCACTAAGAGGGGTGGTCTTCATTCCAGGCAGCCAGAACATAAAAAATGCAAGTCTCAGAGGCATGGAGGTGCATGGGAGAGAAGGTGCCTGTTAGGAACACAACAGGAGGGATAGCGTGGGAGCATCACGGGGCTTAGGAGCACGAACATTATCCTGAGGGCAATAGGGAGCCATGGGAGGTCACAGGCAAGAAAGTCACAAGGTCAGGTTTGGTCTTAGATCACTGTGGAGGATGAGTTGCAGAAGGAGGGGCTGTGGCTGTTGGGATGGTCTAGGTGAGTAAGGATGAGGGCTGAACAAAGGCAGGCTGGAGGGGTGGGGATGAAGTCAAGAAGCGTTCAGGAAACAATGTGCAGAATTCTATGACTGATGGGGCAGGCAGCACAGTGCTCAGAGATGTGGACTTTAGAATCAGACAACCTGGCCCTGCCACTCACTAATTGTATGACCTTGGCCAAGTTACTTAACTTCTCTGAGCCTCCCTTTACTGGCTATAAAACAGGGATAATAACATCCACCTCACAGGATAGCTGGGATGGTAAAATGAAACGACATCAGTAAAGTGCCTGGTGCATAACTGGCAGCCAATAAACATTCATTATTATGACAATGGGAGTAGAGATGACTCCATAGTTTGTGTCTCAAGTGGCGGGTGCTGTCCAGTGAGTCAGGGAGCACTGGAGAGGAGCAGATTTGGGAAAAGCTGATGGAAATGCAGGTCCAAGCTGAAAGACCGTTCCCGAGGTGATGGTTAAAACCGGGGCAGTGGGCGAGCTTGCTCAAAGAAGCCAGTAGAGTAATTACCATGATCCTCCTCTGTAACTGGAAAGAATATCCACTTCACTGGTTGTGAGGATCCAGTGGAAAATGGGGGCTTGGTATGTGGTGGGCGGTCAGTAAATGCCAGCTTCGTTTGCTCATGGTAGCCTTTCAAACACTGATAAGCTAGGTGGCATTTAAACTAATGAACTGCTTGACAGTCAGCTAGCAGAGACAGAGAAGGAAGGGCTTGGCTGGTGGAGGGGTTCTGGGTCCTGGAGCTAAGGCAGGCTCGCAGGCTCTCCACCGTCCAGCCTGGACTCTGACTCCACCTGATCTCTCCTGCCTCAGCCTCACATTTTGTACTCCAGTCACACAAACCTGGAGAGCCCCCTCCACCTGCCACGATATTGCCACTGCAGGCCTCTGTCCAGGCTGTTCCCTCTGTCTAGGATGCCCTCTCCCTGCCCCTGACTTCTCTCCCTCCCCATTGTCCTCACGCCAATGTGCCCTGCTCCAACTGTACCTCCCAGGAAGCATCTCTTCATCTCCCTGAGCTCCCCCAGGCTGGATCAGGGGTCCCTTCTCTGTGCTCAAAAGCACAGCGCCCTACATTTGGCAGCTGTGTTCATGCCTGTTCCTCCAACTAGGGCGTGAGCTCTTTGGAAGGCAAACAAAGACCAAGACCCACCTCGTGTCTGTGTCTGTCTGGGCTCCAGACAGGGCCTTGCCCTGGGGCTGCCCTCCCTGGCTCTGGGCCCAGCCCCAAGCTTAGCTCCATTTCTTTTTGTTTTTCTTTTTCTGGAGAATGGGGTCTTGCTATGTTGCCCTGGCTGATCTCAAACTCCTGTGCTCAAAGGATCCTCCCACCTCTGCCTCCTTAAGTGCTGGGATTCCAGGCGTAAGCCACCGCACCCAGCCCTGGCTCCATTTCTGTGCCACAACCTTCTGGCTGCAAAACTCAGCCTCTCCCACCTCAAATCCCAGCCCACCAGACATTTCTAGATCTCCATAGTGACAGAGAGGGGGACCCATGGGACACTTCTGTTCTGGCTGGCTCTCCTGGCCTGCACTCTCATGGTGGAGGCAGGGAGAAGTGGCTCACAGCAACCTTTGCAGGGCAGTTTTAGAGACGAGTGGGGAAACAGAACTGATAGAAATAAAGTGAGGAAACGGAGACAGGGAGCATAGATCATTCTTTCCGAAAGCTGGGGCGAAAGGGAAGCCATCTGGCAGGAGAAGGGAGGGGGCACGGCCAGAGAAGGATTCGTGGTTTTGTTTTTGTTCTTTTAGAATGAAGAGACTTGAGGGAAAGAGGCCAGTGCGCATGGAAGGGGAAAGGAGGGGGATGGGAATGCCTGATAAAGTGAGGCCTGTGGGGTCTGAAGAACCGGGCAGGGGAAGGAAGAGGGGTGAAGGTTGGAGACCCTCTTCTGAGTGGACGGTGGATCAGTAAGACCAGAGGGCTGGGGCTGGGGGCTCTGGGGCACTAGGGTTGGCTGGGACTACAATAGAGTCACTGGTGTCCTGGCCCCAGGCGCGGCGGTGGACCTGACGCTGCTGGCCAACCTGCGGCTCACGGACCCCCAGCGCTTCTTCCTGACTTGCGTGTCTGGGGAGGCCGGGGCGGGGAGGGGCTCGGACGCCTGGGGCCCGCCCCTGCTGCTGGAGAAGGACGACCGTATCGTGCGCACCCCGCCCGGGCCACCCCTGCGCCTGGCGCGCAACGGTTCGCACCAGGTCACGCTTCGCGGCTTCTCCAAGCCCTCGGACCTCGTGGGCGTCTTCTCCTGCGTGGGCGGTGCTGGGGCGCGGCGCACGCGCGTCATCTACGTGCACAACAGCCCTGGAGGTGAGTCTGGCAGGCGGGGGGATGGCGCGGGGAAAACCAGGCCGCTGACCCACCTTCCACCCCGCAGCCCACCTGCTTCCAGACAAGGTCACACACACTGTGAACAAAGGTGACACCGCTGTACTTTCTGCACGTGTGCACAAGGAGAAGCAGACAGACGTGATCTGGAAGAGCAACGGTAAGAGGGGCATTTGAACTGGTGGGGAGGGTAGACCCATCGTTCTGAGGCCCCAACACTTTCATCACCCATGGAACCCTCAGCTTTGGCCCCTGACACACCCGACCTCCAGGGCCTCTCCTCTGTAGTGGACCAGGTCCCATGGGATGTGCCTGCACCCATCTTATCTGTAGTTCTGAGCTGCCCTCCTACTGTACACAGAGGGCCAGGAGCCTGTGGTCAGCTGCCCCTTCCCTCTTAGCCCCAAATGAGCATGATGTTAAAGCCTCATCTCTCCCCTGGGAGTTAGCAGGTGCTGTCACATAGCCCACCTGGCAGACCGCATCAGTCCCCCTGAGGAAGAAGAGAACTGGTAACATCATGCCCAACACAGGCAGGGCAGAGTCTAGCCTCTCCCAAAGATCTGTCCAGCCCAGATCCTTGATGCCCAAGACAGCCTCATGCTGAGGCCTGGGTAGACCCGTGGGATCTCAGTCCCAGGCCTGTCCTCCACCCTGACCCTTTGGCCACCCCATAGAAGGAAGCTGTTTTCCTATGTGGCCCCAAGATTCCTGCCTCAGTCCTCAGATTCACAACCCCTTGGCTGACTCTTGCATACCTGGGCTCCTGAGGGAGGAAGACCCTTCCCTTTGGCCAAGGGGGCTGCCTCCTGAGCTCTGGACCCCGTGAATTGACAGGAAATGTGAAGAGGCACAGGCAGACCTGGGTCTCTAGGCTCTCTGTTCAGCCCTGAGCAAAGAGGCAAGAAGCGGGTGGGGCAGCGACTGGGGCACCCTTCTAAGAGGGAGGGGCTCAGGGGAGAGACCCTAGAGTAGATGGCACTTGAATTGTGCTCAGAGGAGAAGTGGGAAGACAAAGAAGGCAGAAAAGGAAGGAAGGGCCTTCCAGGAGGAGGGACTGAGAAGAGCAGTAGGGTCTGAAACACAAGGGTGTTTCTAGAAGAGAAACAATCCATTCAGGAATTCAGGAATGTTAGGAGTCAAGAAGGGTGTGAAGACGAATGGGGCTGGATGGCTTGGCCACGGCCAAGTTGGTGAAAATGATGTCTAAGGAGCTGGATTTTTGTCCTGAGGTCACTGGAGAACCAGGAGAGTTTCAGCAGAGGAGTTAGAGAGGAGTCTGTTGTAAAAAATCACCCTGGCTGCTGGGTGGAGGAGGGACAAGAAAGGGTGACGCTGGAGGCAGAGGAGCCTTGTGAGGCCCCTGGAGGCTAGGACCAGGGCAGTGGCAGTGGGTGTGGGGAGAAGCAGACTGGGTTAGGGGATGAGGAGGAGATGGACTGAGCAGGACTTGGTGATTTACTGGGTGGTTGATGGAGCATGAAGAAGAGGGCACTTCTGAGCTTTCTGGCGTGGGCGTAGGCTCTCGTGGTGCCGGCCCAAGGTCTCATCACTGTGCATGGGGCTCATTGATGTGAGCTGAGCAGAGGTGGACAGAGAGAGGTGACACAGCCCTCATGTAGTGCTGAGGCCCCTGACCCATTCATTTTCCCCAGGATCCTACTTCTACACCCTGGACTGGCATGAAGCCCAGGATGGGCGGTTCCTGCTGCAGCTCCCAAATGTGCAGCCACCATCGAGTGGCATCTACAGTGCCACTTACCTGGAAGCCAGCCCCCTGGGCAGCGCCTTCTTTCGGCTCATCGTGCGGGGTCAGAGGCAGAGGGCAGAGGTTGTGGGTAGGGTGGGAGGCTGGGAGCCCTATGGGTACTTCCTGTGGGTCCCCTGGAGCCCCTGGATCTCCAGTCCTCAGTGGTCAGGTGGGTGAGGGTCAGCTGCTGAAGACACCTTCCTCCAGGTTGTGGGGCTGGGCGCTGGGGGCCAGGCTGTACCAAGGAGTGCCCAGGTTGCCTACATGGAGGTGTCTGCCACGACCATGACGGCGAATGTGTATGCCCCCCTGGCTTCACTGGCACCCGCTGTGAACAGGGTAAGGAGGAGGGGAGCTAGGACCCAGGCAGGAGAGGATCCCTGACTGGGAGAAGACCCTAGAACCATGTGGGTGGAGCTTGGAGGGTGAGGGCGACAGGCAGGTCCTGGGCCCAGGGGCCCACAGAGGCCCATACACCCCACACACTCTCTTTCTAGCCTGCAGAGAGGGCCGTTTTGGGCAGAGCTGCCAGGAGCAGTGCCCAGGCATATCAGGCTGCCGGGGCCTCACCTTCTGCCTCCCAGACCCCTATGGCTGCTCTTGTGGATCTGGCTGGAGAGGAAGCCAGTGCCAAGAAGGTATGCCTAACCTACCCTCATGGTCCCTGACCAAGACAGCTGGCCAAGAGCTTGACCCGGACCCTCCACTCTGCCTCTGACTTATGCAGCAAGCCCTCCTGCTCACTTGACCAGTCCTTCTACCCTCAGCCTGTTGTATAACCTGTGCCCCATCTGCGCCCTCATCTGTGCCCTCATTGCCCCCTGTCCCATGCCCCTCTAATCATACCTCCTCTATTCCCAGCTTGTGCCCCTGGTCATTTTGGGGCTGATTGCCGACTCCAGTGCCAGTGTCAGAATGGTGGCACTTGTGACCGGTTCAGTGGTTGTGTCTGCCCCTCTGGGTGGCATGGAGTGCACTGTGAGAAGTCAGGTATAAGCACTGTGACCTCTGAGAGCCCCCCAAGATAAGTCGGCCTTTACCAAACACATCTCCCTGGTGGAAGAGACTAGTCCCTCCTTTCCCTACGAGGGTCCAAGTTCTGCCCTCAGGGAGCTTAGAGTCTGATGGACAGGGAGCTCTGGCAGGGAGTCAGTCTGGTAGGGAGTCAGTCCAGCAGGGAGCCAGTCCAGCAAGGAGCTAACTGCCAGCCAGCCATAGCGGAAAGGGCAGCAGCCCAGAGAATGTGGGAGCCCAGAGGATGCCCCTGGGCAGACTGAGCAGGTCAGAGAAGGGTCTGGAAGCAGGTGTGATCTGAGATTAGATATGAAGGACAAAAGAGAGATAACTGAGGAAAGAACAAGAGCAAAGACCCAGGGATTGGGGACTCAGGTTTGGGTGCCAGGACAGTGGAGTAGGGGACCCAGGGATTGGGGACTCAGGTTTTGGTGCCAGGACAGTGGGGTAGGGGACCCAGGGATTGGGGACTCAGGTTTGGGTACCAGGACAGTGGAGTGGGGGATTGGGGACTCAGGTTTGGGTACCAGGACAGTGGAGTGGGGGACTGGGGAAATGGTCAGAAGAGGTCAAATCGTGGGGCCTTTGAATGAAGGCCAAAGAGTTTGCACTTCATATGATGGGGCAAGAGGGAATTGTTAAAAAGGAACAAGGTAGTCAGATCTGTGTTGGAGAAAGGACCCCTAGCTGCTGGCCGGGGAGCGGGAGCAGGAGACCCTCGAGGACTCTCTACCTAGGGACCAGAAATGATGAGGCCTGAGCTAGTGTGCTGGCTGGGAGGATGGTGAGGGGCCTGCTGGCAGGTATTAGACGGTATCGGGAAGTGGGGAGGTGGTTAGGAAGTAGACTTTGCAGCTGATGGGATGTGGGGCTGGGACGCTGGAGGAGTCATGCGGGCCTTTGCTGGTTTTCAGGCTGGAGGGACTGGGTAGATACCTCCAATGAGAAACAGAACACGGATGAGGGGCGCTTTGGTGGTCACGTGTTTGCCCCTGTGGGAGCTCCAGGATGAGTGTCCTTTCTCCCCAGACCGGATCCCCCAGATCCTCAACATGGCCTCAGAACTGGAGTTCAACTTAGAGACGATGCCCCGGATCAACTGTGCAGCTGCAGGGAACCCCTTCCCCGTGCGGGGCAGCATAGAGCTACGCAAGCCAGACGGCACTGTGCTCCTGGTCAGCCCCCAATCACCCCAACCCACCAGCCCCGCAGGCCGCCTGCTTCACAGCTGATCCCTAAGACCCCCTAGTCCCTCAGAACTTTCTGCAGGGCCCACCTATTGGCCTGACCATTGCTCACATGAGGTCAGGCTGATTGGTGAGGGGACTGCCACTGGGCCTCTGTCCTGCCATCAGTCCAGACGGACATCTGGGTGCCTGCCACAGAGGTGCTCATTCCCTGTGACCTGTCCCCTTCCCCCATCTCTTTTAGTCCACCAAGGCCATTGTGGAGCCAGAGAAGACCACAGCTGAGTTCGAGGTGCCCCGCTTGGTTCTTGCGGACAGTGGGTTCTGGGAGTGCCGTGTGTCCACATCTGGCGGCCAAGACAGCCGGCGCTTCAAGGTCAATGTGAAAGGTCAGTGATGTCCTAGGTCCACAGGGAATGGACGGTGAGCAGAGTAGGCTCTAGATGATGCTGCTCAGGCTGGAGATACTAGCAGGAAGGCCAAGGACATCTAAGGTCATAGCCTAGCACCAGACAAAAAGAGGGGTTGTGGTCAACCAGAGGTCCGGGCTGGGCAGTGTCAAGGCTGGAGTACAGCTTAGACCCATCTGGAAAGGACATCCTGTGCCCCAGAAACTGGGGACACTCTCCAGCCCCGCCCTTCCTCCTGCCCAGCCATGCTGTCCCCCACCAACCATCACACACAGACAAGTATACCTTTAACTCTGCTCTGGGATGCTGCCTCCCATCTCTGAGTCACCCCACAGACACTCAGTGCTAGCCCAGGGGAGCATATGGGGCTATGGAGCTCAGAGGGTGACCAGCTTGGCTTCCTAGAAGTGGTGCATGCCTAGAAATCTTCCAGGTAAATAAGGAGGGACCTCCCAGTGCCCAAGATTACTCAGACCAGAGCACCCCCACCTGCTCTAAGGCCTCCTTCGCCTTCTCCAGCTTCTCCAGCACCCTAAGTCTTAACCATTCACACCCCTGCCACCCCCTGACCCTCTGTCCCTCTGCTCCTGCCACCCCATGTAAGCCCCCTCTCTCACCTTCTGCTTTCTCGTTGCCACACTCTGCCTCCCAGGTCCTCGCCATCTCCCCATCCCGTGACTATGCATGCCTCTCTGCCATCAAGCCTCACCTTCCGCCTTTCTCTTCTCACTGTGCCCAGGCTTAGGAGCCCGACAACCTGGGCTTGCATCCTCTCTCCACAAATTCTTTGCCCCATCACCTTAAGCAAACTACTTAACCTCTCTTACTTTGTTTCTCTCTTTGTGAAATGGGGATAGTTAGCACTTGATGGGGTTGTTACGAAGATTAAATTAGATGATGTATTTAAGCATTTAGCACAGTGCCCGATACAGGGTGTGTGCTCAATGTATGTCGATAATTATTGTTATTATTTAAAATGTCACCTAGTCCCTAGATTTTGATAGTTCTCTGGCAGCTCTCACATATGATCTGCAGCCAGGACCCCTCTTCTGACTCCAGATCATTTGGTGGGGACTCCATGAAGTGGGGCATCTTCTCTGGAAGTCTGGTTTTGAAGTTGGTGTGGAAAGTAGCTGCTGTATGATTCAGAGGCCCATTTTATATCCAGCCACTTCCTGGACATCTAATACCCTGCGTGAGCCAAAGGCACCAAGGGCTTCTCCGCACCCAAAATGGACCTTCATCTCCCCGCAAATCAGCACTGCCCTCCTGACATGCTCATTGCTGCCTGACACTCCCTCAGCTTAGAGCGCGGCATCCTTTTCCTCCCTCGCTCCCTCCCTCTTTCCTTCCTTCCTTTCCTCTCAAAAAGCCAATCTGGTAAACATTTGTAAGAGTCAAGGGAACCTGTTAAAAGCACTAATGCAATAATCTGGAGAGAAAAAGTTGAGGCCAGAATAGGAGCGGCGATCATGGGGTGAGGAAGTGGGGCAGGAACAAGAAGGCTGTTTTGGAGTAGAATGGATAGATCTGAGGCGGCCTGCGCAGACAGACCTAGTTCAACACATGGCTGTATCTCCTCCTAGTTGTGTGTCCTTAGGCAAGTTATTCGGTGTCTCTGAGTCTCAGTGTTTTCATAATGCAGGGTAATGTGCCCTGACAGAAAGGTGGCTGTGAGAATTAGAGGTCATGCTATGAAGCATGTGGCGGGGAGCAGGTGCTTCAGTGCCAGTGCCATTTTTTTTTTTTAATAAGAGAGTGGTGAATGAGGTCAGGGGCAGAGAGCAGGATGATGCCCAGGTAGTCTCCCCGACCTGGGTTTCGGCCCCTTCTGCCTACCCCCACACTGCATGGGAAGAGTGCACCCCCAAACCATGTCTGGCCATGTCACTTCCTCATCTACCATCTTTTGGGACACCCTCATGCCTTTATTGCTTAATCCTTGTGCCCCAAGCTACCCAGGGGCCTGAACTCTGTCCTCCCTGGGCCCTGGCCACTATGGTCATCTGTTGAACTTGGTGTCCCTCAAGCCCAGAGGGTCCCCAGCTCGAAACAAAGATGCAGAAGTGGACTGGATAGGCTGTGTGCCCATGCCTTACCCTGAGTCTCCTGGCAGTGCCCCCCGTGCCCCTGGCTGCACCTCGGCTCCTGACCAAGCAGAGCCGCCAGCTTGTGGTCTCCCCGCTGGTCTCGTTCTCTGGGGATGGACCCATCTCCACTGTCCGCCTGCACTACCGGCCCCAGGACAGTACCATGGACTGGTCGACCATTGTGGGTGAGTAGGGAGAGAGCTGGGGCAGGACAGAGGTGTTGGGTAATAGTGAAGGGATACAGTGAGCAGGAGAGGGAGGGCAAATGGTGCAAGGGGGCTGAAGGGAGCATGGCAGCTTCTAGAAGAGGTGGGGGCTGAATAATGTGTGCTTCACACCCCACGCCCAGTGGACCCCAGTGAGAACGTGACGTTAATGAACCTGAGGCCAAAGACAGGATACAGTGTTCGTGTGCAGCTGAGCCGGCCAGGGGAAGGAGGAGAGGGGGCCTGGGGGCCTCCCACCCTCATGACCACAGACTGTCCTGGTGAGAGGCCAAGAGTCATCCCTTCCTGTCCCCCCAAGGGTTACTTTCCTGTCGACCCCAGGGACCCCTGCCTTTCCCACTGGAGGTTGTTCTTCCTTGTTCACTGGGGATCATTGTCCTGTCCAGCCCCAAGTACCTACTGGACAGTTCTGACCCCTGACCTCTGGCCCCAGAGCCTTTGTTGCAGCCGTGGTTGGAGGGCTGGCATGTGGAAGGCCCTGACCGGCTGCGAGTGAGCTGGTCCTTGCCCTTGGTGCCCGGGCCACTGGTGGGCGACGGTTTCCTGCTGCGCCTGTGGGACGGGGCACGGGGGCAGGAGCGGCGGGAGAACATCTCATCCCCCCAGGCCCGCACCGCCCTCCTGACGGGACTCACGCCTGGCACCCACTACCAGCTGGATGTGCAGCTCTACCACTGCACCCTCCTGGGCCCGGCCTCGCCCCCTGCACACGTGCTTCTGCCCCCCAGTGGTATGTGCAAGGCACAAGGATAGCTGGGGGTTGGGGGAGGACGTGGGACACAGGGACACTTGAGACCTAGGAGACACGGGAGGCTGTAGGAGATTAATGGACATGGAGAGGACACAGGACACACATAGGGTATTAGGCAGACGTGACCCCAGCGGGGACATGGGACTTGGGGAAGATCCAGGGTACCAGGAGGACACAGATCACCAGGAGCATGTGGGGAGAGCATGGGGAGGTCAGGGTTCATGGCGAGAACCAGGGTCATGGGAGGGCATGAGACTTGGGGAACACAGGGCATGGGTGGATGTGGAGAGGACTTGGGATACAAGAAGTACAAGGAGAAGCAGAAGCTTGAGGGTGAAAGTGGCCCGGGGGAATGGAGAGGAATTCAGTCTGGTGGGGAGGAGGAAGTTGGCAGGGTGGCTCCTGTGCTTGGACCCACAGAGGAGGGAGCACAGCTAGAGCAGATGTGTCCAGCCCCACAGCTACATAGCCCGGTCCTATCTGAGCCTTGCCTTCCCCCCACCATCTCCCCAGGGCCTCCAGCCCCCCGACACCTCCACGCCCAGGCCCTCTCAGACTCCGAGATCCAGCTGACATGGCAGCACCCGGAGGCTCTGCCTGGGCCGATATCCAAGTACGTTGTGGAGGTGCAGGTGGCTGGGGGTGCAGGAGACCCACTGTGGATAGACGTGGACAGGCCTGAGGAGACAAGCACCATCATCCGTGGCCTCAACGCCAGCACGCGCTACCTCTTCCGCATGCGGGCCAGCATTCAGGGGCTCGGGGACTGGAGCAACACAGTAGAAGAGTCCACCCTGGGCAACGGTGAGAGGGCAGGGCCCACAGGACCCCCCGGGCTCTGAGCGGGGAGAGCTCAGCACGCTCTCCTTCCACATCACCCCCTACTGTGGAGCTAGGGCATCCCAGGCCCCTCCTGACAAAGAGTCAGCCCCGGTCCTGGGGACTCAGCCTTCCCTTCTCATGATCCACTGTCCCAGGGCTGGGAAAATCATGTCGCCCCTCTGACACCCCTCATCCCTTCCTTCATGTGGCCCAAGTGATTTCCTGACAGTCCTGGCACTGGGATCTTTCACCTCTCCCTCTGTGTAACCCCATGGTGGCCTCTGGGTTCCCTGACCCAGGTGTCCCCACAATCTGCCCCTCTCACTGTGTCCAGGGCTGCAGGCTGAGGGCCCAGTCCAAGAGAGCCGGGCAGCTGAAGAGGGCCTGGATCAGCAGCTGATCCTGGCGGTGGTGGGCTCCGTGTCTGCCACCTGCCTCACCATCCTGGCCGCCCTTTTAACCCTGGTGTGCATCCGCAGAAGCTGCCTGCATCGGAGACGCACCTTCACCTACCAGTCAGGCTCGGTCAGTGACCCGCCCCGCCCCTGGGTGCATGCTCGCAGCCCGTGTTTATGTTTCTACCTGTGTACACACAAGACCTTGTATACCTTGTGTGTGTGTGTGTGTGTGTTTATGTTGCAGGTATAAGATTACACTCAACAATGTTCAAGGGTACAAAATATAATTTTCTTTATTTCTCTAAAACTGAATTCAGCTCATGAGCCCATTTATATTAGTGGTGAAATATTTAATATTCCCATTTCAAAAGAATTCCGTGATGACCATATTTCACAATGGACATTCCAGTTTTGGGCTCCGTCAATTGGAGATTTTCCTCTCCCCTCTTTTATTTCTCCCTAGCGGTTATCTAGGCCTAGATAGCAAGGTGATCAAATGGAAGGGCACTTGGGGTTCATGCTGGCCTTTGTCCTTGCAGGCCTTCCTGGGCTCGGGAGCCAGCCTCTGTCTGCACACATCTTTGGCTGATGTCCTTAGCCCTGCTGTGGCCACCTGCCAGTAGGCCAGTCATGCTGTGAGCTCCTCATCCTAACCTTCATTCTTGCAAATCCCAGGGCCTCCTTTTGGAGACTTAAGAAAGGGGCTGGGCACAGTGACTTGCACCTGTAATCCTAGCATTTTGGGAGGCTGAGGCGGGTGGATCGCCTGAGGTCAGGAGTTTGAGACCAGCCTGGCCAACATGGTGAAACCTTGTCTCTACTAAAAATACAAAAATTAGCCAGGCGTGGTGGTGCATGCCTGTAATCCCAGCTACTCGGGAGGCTGAGGCAGGAGAATCGCTTAAACCCGGGAGGTGGAGGTTGCAGTGAGCCGAGATGTTGCCACTGCACTCCAGCCTGGGCAATAGAGCAAGACCCTGTCTCAAAAAATTAAAAAAGAAAAAGAAACAGAACTAAAGAACTGTAGGGGCTTCCTTATACCTTATGGAAGGAGGCATATTCTGTGGCCCTCAGACCGCTGCCACAACCCCTTCCCACTTAGACAACTGTTTCTACCACTCCAGAATTGTGCTGGCCTGCAACCTCACCCATTGCTCCTTGAAAGAGGAAGCACAAACCTCCACTCCTCCTGGCTTCCCTGTAATCCTGCCTGAGTTGTCTGTCCTCCTGTAGCCCACACCCTTCTGTCCCTCAGGCCCCTGCTTAGAGGTGGGGTGTGGGAGGGCACCCACTGTCACTTTATCCTGTCACATTCTAGCCGCCCATCCGCAGATCCTGTCTCCTCTGAGGGCTTCTTCATTGTCGTCACTTAGGATCTGAACTCTGTCCTTGGCCTTCCAGGCCTGGACTCTTGATATTTAAAGCTAAGTTTTGGCATTTCAAATAAAAAATAAAAAAAGAAAGAAAACCCTCTTCTCTCTCAAGGGCTGATCCTTGTGATAGAAAGCCTAGTGTCTCTGCTATGCCTTTAAAAAATCCATTCAGAGGCCGGGCGTGGTGGCTCATGCCTGTAATCCCAGCACTTTGGGAGGCTGAGGCGGATGGATCATGAGGTCAGGAGTTCAAGACCAGCCTGCCCAGTTGGTGAAACCCCATCTCCACTAAAGCTACAAAAATTAGCCAGGCACAGTGGCAGGAGCCTGTAATCCCAGCTACTAGGGAGGCTGAGGCAGGAGAACTGCTTGAACCCGGATGGCAGAGGTTGCAGTGAGCCAATATCACGCCACTGCACTCCAGCCTGGATGACAGAGTGAGTGAGACTCCATCTCAAAAAAAAAAAAAAATCCATTCAGAGATTCAATTGGCTTCTTTGTTCCAAGCTGTGTTGGCTCTTCCTCTGAGGTCAGTGCACACAGAAAGCCCTCACTGCTGTGGTGGGGGAGGGTAATGGGTACAGATGTCAAGGGCAGGAGGTGGGAAAGCAGTCTTTAACATACATGGTGTCATACTCTATATCAAGATATATCCCCCCAGCCTGGGCAACATGGCAAAACCCCATCTCTACAATAAAAGAAAATATGAAAATTAGATGGGCGTGGAGGTGTGCACCTGTGGTCCCAACTACTCGGGAGGCTGAGGTGGGAGGATTGCTTGTGCCCAAAAGCTTGAGGTAACAATGAGCTGAGATCGTGCCATTGCCCTTCCGCCTGGGCAACAGAGCGAGACCTTGTCTCAAAACAAACAAAAAGATATATCCCTGGTACATGTGCCTGCATATGGATAGGAAATGTGTGTGCACAAATGTGTGTGCTCCATGTATGAGTGCACACGTGCATCCCCTGTGAGTGCCGCATGTTTAAATGTGTGTGTCCCAGATGCACGTGTCCCTATGCCTGTGCACCTTCAGGCCTGCATGTGTGTATGGACCTATACATGATGCACCTACATATGGTGCTGCCCAAGAACATCACGTGCATTTGCTATGTGCCGTCAGCACCAGTGCTTCTTGCAAATCCCTGGGCCCCAGGTCCTCAGCCCTTGCCCGTCAAGCTGGACTTCAGCGCACTTAGGAAGCCCCACCAGAAGGTCTGTCTTAACCCTGCTTCCAGTTCTCATATTGGCAGCTTCTTTGGTCCTGTTCACTTATTTCCTTTTCCCACCATCAGCCCCACCCAGATGGCCTCCTCCTACTGAGTTAGGGAATTGGACATTCCTCTTTGTTATAGTCTTGCTATTTTCAGGTCCTGGCCTGACTTTAGAGCTATGGAGAAAAGCCAAGTGTGTGGACAGGGTAATCTCTGCTTCTGCTACTGTGGAGAAAACCCCTCCACTGGCTCCCAGCAGCTCAGGGCTGAGCATGTAGTAGGTGCTCAATAAATGTCCCCTGGCCTACTCCCTAAGGCTGGAATCTTCTCCAGAGCTTCCCTGGTGACCCCCAACAACAACAACAACAAAAAGCCTGGTTGTGGGATTAGCCCAGTCATAGGAAGCTCATTCCGATCCTTTTCTGTTTTAAATGTTAGAAATATCCTCCTTCCATTGACTCACATTGTGGCTTCTAGCAACTTTACCCACAAGCCCTGGTTCTGCCTTCCAGAGTCCCGTACACTAGATCCCCTGGCTGCAGCCTCTGCATTTCTCTCCTTGGACATCTGTCCACCCAGCAGCCTACCTGTGGCTCTGTTACCTATGATTCTGTCTCAGTTATGTCCTCTGTCTGCCTGTCTGTCCCTGGCTGACCACCAGGGTGCCCTCCATCTGGGTCTCTGCCCACTTGTCTGACACTGAAACCTCCTCGTGTGCCTGTCTGTGCCTCCTTCTGCCCCCTTTGACTCTTGCGTGGACCGTCTACCCTCTTGTCTCATCCTGTGAAGGGCGAGGAGACCATCCTGCAGTTCAGCTCAGGGACCTTGACACTTACCCGGCGGCCAAAACTGCAGCCCGAGCCCCTGAGCTACCCAGTGCTGGAGTGGGAGGACATCACCTTTGAGGACCTCATCGGGGAGGGGAACTTCGGCCAGGTCATCCGGGCCATGATCAAGAAGGACGGGCTGAAGATGAACGCAGCCATCAAAATGCTGAAAGGTCCACTGGGGCGACCCCTGGCCCAGCCCTGATGCTCTCCTTTGTCCCACAAATCCCAGGCCCCACCTGGCTTCCTCCAGCAATTGACCCCAGCCCTTGCCAGCCCTTTCTCCAGAGTTATTTCTGGCAAAATAATATTGGATTCTTTACACAGAGTATGCCTCTGAAAATGACCATCGTGACTTTGCGGGAGAACTGGAAGTTCTGTGCAAATTGGGGCATCACCCCAACATCATCAACCTCCTGGGGGCCTGTAAGAACCGAGGTGAGCCCCCAGCTCATCACCTACTCCTTCTTCCAAACCCCCATCCTCAGCCATCACCTCCACCACATGAGTAGCTTGCCAGGGGCTGCTGGTGACCTGTGCATCACCCTTGATCCTCCTTCATCCCTGTCTGTTACCATCGGGTGCCTGCTCCCACCCTAGGTTGCCTGTGTCTAAATCACCACTGTCTGTCTCTTTGCCTCTCAGGTTACTTGTATATTGCTATTGAATATGCCCCCTACGGGAACCTGCTAGATTTTCTGCGGAAAAGCCGGGTCCTAGAGACTGACCCAGCTTTTGCTCGAGAGCATGGGACAGCCTCTACCCTCAGCTCCCGGCAGCTGCTGCGTTTCGCCAGTGATGCGGCCAATGGCATGCAGTACCTGAGTGAGAAGCAGGTGTGTGTGAGTGGGGGCGGGTGGAGGCCAGAGGGGGAAGCCACTGGGCTGGTGTCAGGGGAAGAAGTCAGCCGGCCCTGATTGTATGTGGGGATTGAGGTTCCTGGCCCAAGTGTGTGGGTGGGTGCAAGCACAGCGAGGAGGCAGGGCCAAGGGGCAGGTCTGGAGGAGGTGGGGACTTCCAGTATGGAGGGTACAGGTGTTGAGTGAGCAGGTCTAGATGCTAGCCTGGAACTCAGGAGAGAGGCCCAGGCTGGAGACAGCATCTGTGTGTGAGCTGTCACCCCACAGATGGTGCCTAATGGCAATGGGCCTGGTGCAATCTGCCGGAGAGGGGGAAGGGCAGAGATCCAAGCCCAAGTCAACTCAGGCCTGAATGAAAGGACAGGGGGATGACAGTCCAGGGGAGTGTGACACTGAGGGAAGGCATTTTATCTTTTTTTTTTTGAGACTGAGTCTCACTTTTTTGCCCAGGCTGGAGTGCAGTGGTGCGATTTCAGCTCACTACAACCTCTGCCTCCTGGGTTCAAGCAATTCTCCTGCCTCAGCCTCCTGAGTAGCTGGGATTACAGGCATGTACCACCACGCCCAGCTAATTTTTGTATTTTTAGTAGAGACGAGGTTTCACCATGCTGGCCAGGCTGGTCTCGAACTCCTGTCCTCGAGTGATCCACCCGCCTCAGCCTCCCAAAGTGCTGGGATTACAGGCATGAGCCACTGCACCTGGCCAGCATTTTAAAGATAGTAAAGTTTTGAGTATGTTTGAAAGCAGAGGGGCAGGGGAAGGGGCCTGTGCAGAGGGAGGGGCTGGTGGAGAGAGGTCTCTGGGGAAGCTGGAGGGCTAAGGGAGAGAAACTGGAACCCAGGGGATGGGAAGAGGGAGGGGGAGAAGCATGGAAAGAGGAGAAGGTGCAGTATGGCCACCACTGTCTCAGGAAAAGGGATCCAGCCTGAACTTGGCCAGGGCCCAGGAACGAGCAGGTGAGAGCCAACACTGATCTTTCTCAGATATGAGTCAGCTGACGAGATTGCAGCCAGGAGGGTAGGAATATGGGGTATTGAAGGTAACAAGGGTACCCACGAAGACTGACTCCTTACTGTCCTGACTGTCCTGGGGTCCCTCATCCCCAGTCTCTCCTGACTTCTGACCCTGCCTACAGTTCATCCACAGGGACCTGGCTGCCCGGAATGTGCTGGTCGGAGAGAACCTGGCCTCCAAGATTGCAGACTTCGGCCTTTCTCGGGGAGAGGAGGTTTATGTGAAGAAGACGATGGTGAGTCTCATTCAACCCTCACCCTTAGGGCTTGTGCCTGGCCCTGCCCCACAGGAGCCTCAAACAGGCCCTTCCTCCACACTCAGCCCCTCAAACCCATTCTCTCCTAGGGGCGTCTCCCTGTGCGCTGGATGGCCATTGAGTCCCTGAACTACAGTGTCTATACCACCAAGAGTGATGTGTGAGTGTGAGATGAGAGGGCACAGGAGGGCTTGGCCCCCAAGAATCACCCAGGCCTGACCTAGACATATCTCAGAAATGTCATAGGTGGTCTAAGGCATGACCTGGGCTGTGTTCCAGGTGTGACACAGGTGTGTCTTGGGTATAAAGTACCCAGCCAAGGTGGGGCTTGCTGGAAGGAGTCTTGGAAGGTATTTCAGGAATAGGACTGGGGTAAAGGTAGTTTCGGATTATGTTTGTGTAAGTGACGGGGGATGCCTTGGAGAGGTTTGGGAATGCTGGCGGATGCTTCCTGAGGTAGATGGAGAGGCCACTCAGGAATTGCTCTCATCTTCCTCCCTGAAGGGCAAGATCATGCCCACCTGAGTATCTTACCAGAGCATGACCCCCAAGACTCCCTCTCTGTGCCCCCTCCCCTGCAGACAGCCCTCTTGGCACACTCCTCCTGTCTCTCCAGGGATGTCCATCTTGATCTGAACCTACCCCTTGCCCCAAGCCCTTTGGCCTTGCCTGCATGGCTCACTGCTTACCACACTGATCGCTCCTCTGACCACTACATGCCTACTTCCTGCTTCTACCCCAACACTCCCTTGATTCCCTCCACCCCTTTGAACTCTCTCCCCTGGTCTCAGGGCTGAAGCACACTACACAGAGGCTGTTAAAGTGTGAGATGCAGTCAAGAGTAAGAGCTTTGGAGCCTGAGTTGGAACGCTTGCTCTGCCGCTAACTAGCTGTATGGCCTTGGGCAATCTAGCTAACCTCTCAGTGCCTCAGTGTCTTCATCTGTAAAATGGCAAGACTAATAGAACCTGTATCATAGGGTTGGTGTGAGGGTTAAATGAATTAACATGTCTGTTAAATGACCAGTGCCTGGACCACCGTAAGTGCTCAATAAAAATTTTAGCTCGGCTGGCTGTGGTGGCCCACATGTGTAATCCCAGCACTTTGGGAGGCCAGGCAGGCAAATCACTGGAGACCAGGAGTTTGAGACCAGCCTGGGCAAGATGGCAAGACCCTGTCTCTACTAAAAATACAAAACATGGCCAGGCGTGGTGGCTCACGCCTGTAATCCCAGCACTTTGGGAGGCCGAGGCGGGCAGATCACAAGGTCAGGAGATCGAGACCATCCTGGCTAACACAGTGAAACCTCATCTCTACTAAAAATACAAAAAGAAATTAGCCGGGCATGGTGGCGGGCATCTGTAGTCCCAGCTACTTGGGAGGCTGAGGCAGGAGAATGGCATGAACCCAGGAGGCAGAGCTTGCAGTAAGCCGAGATCTCGCCACTGCACTCCAGCCTGGGCGACAGAGCGAGACTCTGTCTCAAAAAATAAATAAATAAATAAATAAATAAATAAAAATACAAAACATTAGCTGAGCATGGTGGCACACACCAGCTACAAGGGAGACTGAGGTGGGAGGACCACCTGATCCTGGGAGGTTGAGGCTGCAGTAAGCCACTGCACTCCAGCCTGGGTGACAGAGTGAGACCCTGTCTCAAAAAAAAAAAAAAAAAAAAAAAGAGCTCTAATTGTGCTGAGCCCAGGGATGGGGGCAGTATGAAGGAGCTTCATTGGCGCAGAGACAACAGCTGGCCAAGGCCAGATACTTACAGAGTAGACACATACAGGGGGGCTGGGAGGCACTGCACATCTTGGGCAGGTAGAAGCTAAACTGCTAGGGGCCAGGGCCTAGAAGGTAACTAAGTGCATCCTTCTTATTTCAGCTGGTCCTTTGGAGTCCTTCTTTGGGAGATAGTGAGCCTTGGTGAGTTCCTGATCCCCGTCCCCAGAGTGCCCCACCTTACCCCACGTGGAGCCCTGGACCGAGAGCACTTTGTCCCCTCCTGCAGGAGGTACACCCTACTGTGGCATGACCTGTGCCGAGCTCTATGAAAAGCTGCCCCAGGGCTACCGCATGGAGCAGCCTCGAAACTGTGACGATGAAGTGTGAGTCACCCCATCCTTGAGCTCCATGATCCTATCTCTGTGATGAGTGACCTCAGCTTTGATCCCTGTGACCCCATCACCCCAGCTGGCCTGACTCCTCATCTCAGCAATGCCCCCTCGCAGGTACGAGCTGATGCGTCAGTGCTGGCGGGACCGTCCCTATGAGCGACCCCCCTTTGCCCAGATTGCGCTACAGCTAGGCCGCATGCTGGAAGCCAGGAAGGTGAGGAGACTGGGGCTGAGGTGGCGGGCTGGGCTCACAGAGTGCTCCAGAGTGCCCTCTCAGAGGTGCCATGACCCCTGTCCCAACCACACTGCCTGCCCAACCTCCCTCAGTGGGGGCTGTCACCACGGCTAGGCTGGGCCCCAGGATGCAGCCTGCCTTTCCAGCCCTCACTGGTTTAGACACCAGGCCCTTCCAAAACTCTTCCAAGGCCACTGCTTAGCCCCAACAGCAAATCCCTCCCTTAAGCCCCAAGTCCCAGACTGCTTGCCTGTCCTCTGCTGAGGCCATCAGCCCATCCTCATCTGGGACACCTCTCCCCACCTGCCAGAGCCAGAGCAGAGTGCATGAATGGTCACTAACCAGATGGATGGATGGGTGAATGAGTGATACAGTAACCGTATGAATGAATGAATGGAATTAGTGGATAGATGATACAATAATCATATGAACATGTAATTCAATAACTCAATCTACTAACCATGTGAATAAGTGAATTATCAAATAAATATAATGAAAAATATATCAAAATTAGTAAATATGAAGAGTTCTTCAAGTAAATTAATGATTAAATAACCATCTTAAGAATGAAGGAATGATCAAATAACCATATAAATGGATGAGTCGTCTAAAATGGCTTTTGAACAGATAAGTTACTGAATGAATGAATGCATAAGCCAAGAATTCATTGAAAGAGTGCATGTAAAAACCCTCCTCTAACAATGGCATTGAGAGCCTCTCACCTGAGGCCCCAACTGTGGCCTGATGCCTTCACTGCCCTGGGCTGGTAAAGGCCACTCTTGGCCATGGGGCCATCTTAGGTCTCCAGAACAAATCAGTGTCAGTTCAAATGCCCCCACCACATGGAAGTCCAGGAGCTTGAGGCCAGATGCACCCCCATTCCTGGCCCCCACTAAAGCTTGCTCTGCCCCCAGGCCTATGTGAACATGTCGCTGTTTGAGAACTTCACTTACGCGGGCATTGATGCCACAGCTGAGGAGGCCTGAGCTGCCATCCAGCCAGAACGTGGCTCTGCTGGCCGGAGCAAACTCTGCTGTCTAACCTGTGACCAGTCTGACCCTTACAGCCTCTGACTTAAGCTGCCTCAAGGAATTTTTTTAACTTAAGGGAGAAAAAAAGGGATCTGGGGATGGGGTAGGCTTAGGGGAACTGGGTTCCCATGCTTTGTAGGTGTCTCATAGCTATCCTGGGCATCCTTCTTTCTAGTTCAGCTGCCCCACAGGTGTGTTTCCCATCCCACTGCTCCCCCAACACAAACCCCCACTCCAGCTCCTTCGCTTAAGCCAACACTCACACCACTAACATGCCCTGTTCAGCTACTCCCACTCCCGGCCTGTCATTCAGAAAAAAATAAATGTTCTAATAAGCTCCATTCAATGTCTACCTTTTACTGCTGGTCAATCTTGGGGTGAGGGGCGTAGTTAAACCCAAGAGACAGAAACTGGCCAGGCGTGGTGGCTCACTCCTGTAATCCCAGCACTTTGGGAGGCCGAGGCGGGTGGATCACGAGGTCAGGAGCTTGAGACCATCCTGGCGAACATGGTGAAACCCCGTCTCTACTAAAAATGCAAAAAATTAGCTGGAAGTGGTGGTGGGCACCTGTAGTCCCAGCTACTCGGGAGGCTGAGGCAGGAGAATGGCCTGAACCTGGGAGGCGGAGCTTGCAGTGAGCCAAGATCGCACCACTGCACTCCAGCCTGGGCGACAGAGCGAGACTCCGTCTCAAAAAAAAAGAGACAGAAACTGGGCTTTCTAGGAAAAGAAACACTGTCTGAGGCCTCAGCCCTCTGTTGAGGTTGCCTGTCCAGGATAGGAGGTGCTCTGGAAGACCCATTTTACACAAACACCACCAGCCCCTACCTCTGTCCTGATTAGAAGGCCAGTTTTCCCCTGTTCCCTTCCCTGCTCTCCAGCTTCCATCACTAACGTGTCTCCCTGTGTATCTCTAGGTAGCAGCCAGCCTAGGATTCTTTGTTCTGTCCAAATAGTCCATGCCAGGATCATCTATAGCCAGCCTCAACTCTGCCTGGCATCTCAGCGCCAGACGGATCCTGGCCTGTCTAGTTTCCTTAGGTGCCTTCTTCTTTTCCTTATGCCTCCAGGCAGCCTTCCCTGGCTTGGTAGCCACTTCACTGCCCAATGTATGAGCCCAAAAGGAGGAGGGCAGAGGCCACTCCCAACTTCAGCCAGCCATGGTAGGATTCCTTTGCCATCTTCAGGGTCTCATAGTGCTGTGAGAGGTGCTTCTCTCCTGGTCCTGAAAGTGAGTCCCACACTACTCCATGCTGTGCAGCCTCTGGGCTTGCCTACTGTTTGGATTGCTCATGGCTGGCCTTAGATTTCTCTCCTATTGGTCCTTAAGCAACAAGATTGATTGTGTTTTACACATTTTTTCAGTGAATCAGAAGACATCAAAGAAGGCATAACATGGTGTGGCACTGTGATGAAGAGCACAGGTTCTAGGATCACACCGACCTGTGTTCAAGTCCCTGCTATGTCACTTATCATCTGTGTGGCCTTGGTCAAGTCTCTGAGCTTCAGTTTTCTCATCTAATTAATGGAGTTAGTAATAGCTACCTCGTTGTTTGTGTTAAATGAGACCACACAGGCCCATCTTTCACAGCACTGGGCCTGGGCCATAGTAAGTACACAGTGTCAGCTGATATCATTATATACAAATGCAGGAAGCTGCAGGGAGGTAATGATTAGGATCTGTATTCTGAAAATACTTGGATGGTTGGAGGAGGATGAATTTAAATGGGAGGCTACGTAGGATGAAGGAGATGGGAACTGCTAGAATAAAACTTCATTTCAGATCCACATTCACTGCAGGGATATTGCCAGGTCCAGGCTGTGGAGATTAAACCATTGTCTTTGATGGAGACCAATATGTAAACAAGGATGCCTCTGTGAAGTGACAGCTATGTTAACAAGCAACAAAATACAGCGATGTATGCTCTAAGAGAGCGGGGGAAGCTGGGGAAGGCTTAAACAGGAACTGGAGTCAGAACAGTTTCCCAGAGAAAGTGATGTTTTAATCTGGACCATGAAGAGGAAGCAGGGTTTCACCAAAGGAAGAGACCCTGGCACAGGAAACAACACCTGTGATATGTGGCATGTTCAGGAGCTGCAAATAGTTCTCTGTGGCTGGAGCAAAGGGAAAACAGGGTAATGAACCCAGAGAGGTGACGGATGCCAGGCTATGCTGAGCCTTACAGGATATGAATCTTTATCCTAAGAGCAGAGGAGCCACAGAAGAGCTATAAGCAGGGGTGAGTCATAATGAGATTTGCATTTTTTTAAAGTCACTCTGGCTACCCTGTGGAGAACAGATTATATAGGAAAAACAGTAAAGGTGAGGAGCATGGCTATAAATTAGAAACCTTAGATGAGATGAATAAATTCCTAAAAATACACAAACTACTGAAACTGACTCCAGAAGGAATTCACCAATCTAAATAGACTTAAACAAATAAAAAGATTGAATTAGTAATAATAATTAAAAAAAAAAAAAACAACCCACAAAGAAAAAGCCCAGGCCCAAATGCTTCAATGGTGAATTTTACCAAACATTTAAAGAATAAATACAAAAACTCTATACAAACTTTTCCAAAAAATAAAAAATGAGAGAAGGCTTCCCAATTTATTCTGTGAGGCCAGTATTACCCTGATACCCAGAACAGACAAAGATTGCACAAGAAAAGAAAACTACAGACCAATATCTCTTATGAATATGGATGCAAAAATTCTCAACAAAACACTAGTAGGAAGAATCCAGAAACATAAAAAAAAGATTATACATCATAATAAAGTGGAATTTATCCCAAGAATGCAAGGTTGGTTTAACATCTGAAAATCCATACACTATATCAATAGACTAAAAAACAAAAACTACATGATCATTTCAGCAGACACAGAAAAAGCATCTGACAAAATATAACGCCCTTTGTGATTTAAAAAAAAAAAAAAGCTTTAACAAACTGCAAATGGAATCTTTGTTAATCTGATAAAAGATGTTTACCAAAAAAAATACAGTTAGCATCATATTTAATAGTAAAAGACTGAATGCTTTCTCCCTAAGATCAGGAATAAGACAAGGATACATGCTCTCCTCACTTTTATTCAACATCATACTGGAGGTCCTAGCCAGAACAGTTGAGCAAGAAAAAGAAATAAACAACATCCAGACTGGAAAGGAAGAAATAAAACTCTATTTGCAGATAACATGATAGTATATATAGAAAATCCTAAGGAATCCACTAAAAAACTAATAAATGAGTTCAGAACAGTTGCAAGATACAAGATCAAAATGAAAAAAGCAATTTTCTTCTATATGCTTGTAATAAACAATCTAAAAATGAAAATAAAACAATTCCATTTATGATTGCCTTAAAGAGAATAAAATAATAAAATTATCAAAGACTTATACTCTGAAAACTATAAAACATCATTGAAAGAAATTAAAAATCTAAATAAACAGAAAATGAAGCATCTCATGTCCATGAATTGGAAGGCTTAATATTGGTAAGATGATAATACTTCCCAAATTGGTCTATAGATTCAATGCAGTCCCTATCAGAATCTCAGCTGGCTTCTTTGTAGAAATTGGCAAACATTGACCGGGCGCGGTGGCTCATGCCTGTAATTCCAGCACTTTGGGAGGCCGAGGTAGGTGGATCACAAGGTCAAGAGATCAAGACCATCCTGGCCAACATGGTGAAACTCCATCTCTACTAAAAATACAAAAATTAGCTGGGCGTGGTGACAGGTGCCTGTGGTCCCAGCTACTTAGGAGACTGAGGCAGGGGGGTGGCTTGAACCTGGGAGGCGGAGGTTGCAGTGAGCCTAGGTTGTGCCACTGCATGCCAGCCTGGCGACAGAATGAGACTGTCTCAAAAAAAAAAAAAAAGAAATTGGCAAACTTTTTTTTTTTTTGAGACGGAGTCTCGCTCTGTTGCCCAGGCTGGAGTGTAGTGGCATGATCTCAGCTCACTGCAAGCTCCGCCTCCCGGGTTCACGCCATTTTCCTGCCACAGCCTCCCAAGTAGCTGGGACTACAGGCACCTGCCACCACGCTGGCTAATTTTTTGTATTTTTTTTAGTAGAGATGGGGTTTCACCATGTTAGCCAGGATGGTCTCGATCTCCTGACCTCGTGATCCACCTGCCTCGGCTGGGATTACAGGTGTGAGCCATCACGCCCAGCCGAAATTGGCAAACATTTTAAATTCATATGGCATTGCAAGAGACCCAGCCAAAATAGCCAAAACAATCTTGAAACAGAGGAATGAAGTTGGAGGACTCACATTGCCAGATTTCAAAAGTTACTGCAAAGCAACAAAAATCAAGACGGTGTGGTACTGGCATAAGGAGAGACATATGAGATCAATCGAACAGAATTGAGAATCCAGTATGGTCAACTGATTTTCAACAGAGGTGCCAAGGCCATTTAATGCGGAAAGAATAGTCTTCAACAAATGGTGCTGGGACAATTGGATAGCCACATGCAAAAGAATGAATTTGGACTCCTACCCAAACACCACATACAAAAATTAACTCAAAGTGGGTCAAATACCTAAATATTAGAACCAAAATTATAAAGCCCTTAAAGAAAGCATAGAAGTAAATCATAATTACCTCAGATTTGGCAGTGGATTTTTAGATATGACAGCAAAGATATGGGTAACAAAATCAAAAATACATAAGTTAGAATTCATCAAAATTGAAAACTTTTGTGCATCAAAGGACACTATCAGGAAGGTGAAAACCACAGAATAGAAGAAAACACTTGCAAGTCACATATCCTATAAGAGACTTGTATCTAGAATATATTAATACAAAGAAGTCTTATAACTCAATAGTAAAGTGACAGATAACCCAGTATCTTTTAATGGACAAAGGCTCTGAATAGACATTTTCCAAAGAAGATAAACAAATGGCCAATAAGCACATGAAAAGATGTTCAACAGGATGAGTCATCAGGAAATGCAAATCAAAACCAGTGTGAGATACTACTTCATACACACTAAGATGGCTATAATCAAAAACATAACAAGTGTTGGCAAGGAAGAAAATGAACCATCATACACTGTTGGTGGGAATGTAGAATTGTGCAGCCTCTTTGGAAACCAGTCTGGCAGTTCCTTAAACATGTGGAAACTCTACACATAAAGTTCTCAGCAGAAGACCCAGAAATTCCACTCTTAGGCATATATACCAAGAAAAATGAGAACGTATGTGCACACATATATGGATGTTTATAGCAATATTATTCATAATAGCCAAAAGTAGAAACAACTCAAATGTCCATCATCTGATGAATGGATAAATGGTATGTGGTATATCCATACAGTGGAATATTATTCAGCCAAGAAAAGGGAATGAAGGCTGGGCATGATGGCTTGTTCCTGTAACCCCAGCACTTTAGGAGGCTGAGGCAGGCAGATCACTTATGCCCAGGAGGTCAAGACCAGCCTGAGCAACATGGCAAAACCCTGTCTCTACAAAAAATACAAAAATTTGCCAGGAGTTGTGGTGCATGCCTGTAGTCCCAGCTACTCGGGAAGCTCAGGTGAGTGGATCACCTGAGCCTGGGAGGTCAAGGCTGCAGTGAGCTGTGATCGTGCCACTGTACTCCAGCCTAGGCAATGGAGTGAGACCCAGTCTCAAAAAAACAAAGAGTTGGGGGTGGTGAATGAAATACTAATGCATGCTATATTGTAAATCAACATTGAAAATACCATGCTAAGTGAAAGAAGCCAGTCACAAAAGACAACATATGGTGGTCATATTCCATTTATATGAAATTTCCATACTAGGCAAATCTATAGAGGTAGAAAGTAGATTAGTGGTTGCTTAGGACTAGAAGGAAGTTGGGGAGATATGAGGATGAGTGTAAAAGGTACAGGATTTCTTTTTGAGGTGATAAAAATGATCTAAATTTGACTGTGGTTGCACATATCTGTGAATATACTAAAAACCACTGATTTGTACACTTTACATGGGTGAGTTGTATGGTGTGTGAATTATATCTCAATAAAGCTGGGTTGTTTTTTGTCTGTTTGTTCGTTTGTCTTTTTGAGATGGAGTCTTGCTTTGTCACCCAGGCTGGAGTGAGTGCAGTGGCGTGATCTTGGCTCGCTGCAAGCTCTGCCTCCTGGGTTCACACCATTCTGCCTCAGCCTCCCAAGTAGCTGGGACTTCAGGCACCCACCACCATGCCCGGCTAATTTTTTTTTTTTTTTTTTTTTTAGTAGAGACAGGGTTTCACCGTGTTAGCTAGGATGGTCTTGATCTCCTGACCTCGTGATCTGCCCACCTCGGCCTCCCAAAGTGCTGGGATTACAGGCATGAGCCACTGCGCCTGGCCAAGCTGGGTATTTTTTTTAAGTGAAGGCAAGGAGATCAGTGAAAGACCACTATATATAGTAGTGTGGGTGAAATGATGGTGTGGTGGTAGCAAACTGGAAGAAATAACATGAAGAAAGAATAGACAGGGGTTGAATACGGGACTGAAAGAAGAGTCTAGGATCACTGCCAAGCTTCTGTTCATATGATGGGTGGGTGGTGATACCAGTCACTAAAAGAATAAAAACAGCTAATATTTACATAGTACTTAATTACCCGGCACCATTCCAAGCATTTTGCATGTATTAATTCATTCAGTCTTCAACAACCCTATTAGTAGGTACCATTATTATTGTCATTTTACAGAGAACAGGACCAGAGAGGCTAGTAACTTGGCTAAAATCTGATAGCTAGTAAGGGGCAGAGCTGAATCTGTTGTTCTTGTTTTGAGACAGGATCTCGCTTGGTCTCCCAGGCTGGAGTGCAGTGATTCGATCATAGCTCACTGCAGCCTCAACCTCCTGGGCTCAAGCAATCCTCCTGTCTCAGCCTCCCAAGTAGATGGGACTACAGGCATGCACCACCATGCTCAGCTAATTTTTTAAAAATTTTGTAGAGAGAGGGTCTCCCTATGTTACCCAGGCTGGTCTCAAACTCCTGGGCTCAAGCGATCCTCCTGCCTCGAGCCTCTAAAAGTCCTGGGATTACAGGCATGAGCCACTGCACCTGGCCAAGAGCTGACATTTAAACCTGGATATTCTGGCTCCAGAGTCCCTCTCTTAGCCACAGTACTATGCTGCTTCTCTGGCAGTAGAAAGGGCCAGATTTGGGTATAGTACACTTCCAAATTCACCACAAATATATCAATCACACACCACATTCCAGGTTGTGGGCCCCAAAGATATCCTGCCCCAACAGAAGGTCTCCCCATTCCCACTGTAGCACTGAAGACCCAGAACCCCAATACAAGCAAGTCAGCAAACTGCAGGTCCAGAGCACAGTCCTAAATGCTCAGCCTCGTCTGCCTGCACCTGTTCCAGCCTCAGTTCTCACAGCTTCACTCAACAGCCATATTCTCACAGGAGATGGCCTGGGTTGGGTGGGGCTTGGAGCAAAAGACCAGCCCAGCAGCACAAACTTGTTTCCAGGGATAGAATGGAAAAGGCCAGAGGAAAAGCCTCATTAGGAGGCAGCTGGGAAAGGCGAACCCAGTGAGTACTTCATCCGAGGAACCTCCCTACAACCCGTCCTGGCCACAAAAACAGAACTCCCACCAGTTGGCCCTGAGTCATTCATTCCCCTCCCGCCCCCAGGGAAGGGGTGATTTCCTGCAGGCAGCTCAGGCTCCTCCCAGGGGCTGTGCATCCTCTTATCTCACCCAAGGCCCTCTCCTAGGGCAGGGCAGGCAAACCAGAAGCTGGCTGCAGTGGGGCTGTCCTTGTATTTCCTCAGCGGGCCTTGGATTCTGGGGTCAGGGAGAGACCCAGCAGCTTAAGGACCACTCAGGAGCCAAGATGTCTCATGAAGAGCAGAGGACAGAGGGCTGACCAAACTGGGTTCTCTGCAGCTCTCTCCCTTGGGGTTACTACTGGGCAACTACTGGTCCTGTTTCCATTTACTTGAGTTAAACCTCTCCAGATGCCTGTTTTGAACTCAGACTCATCCAGCTCAAGACTCACACCATGCCCTGTGCCAGGCTCATAATGTTAAATGAGTGAATAAAATGGAGGAAACAGCCATAACATGCTCCTAGTCAGAGGTATCTGTGCAGTAGTTAAAAGAACAGGCTTTAGAGTCAAACAGACCTGAATCCAAATCTCAGCTCCATCCTTTGATAGTGACTTTGAACTCACTGACTCCTTCTAAGCCTCAGCTTTCTCTTCTGTGAAGTAAGGACAAAGGCACCTAACAGGGTGGTTGTATGATGAAATGAGACAATGCATTCCCACAGTGCTGGCAAACAGCAAGTGCTCCTCACTGCTAGGTGGCAGGATCCTGGCAAGAGAGGGAGTTAGGGAGGAGGGGGCAGGCCCACTCCCACCCAGCACCTACCCCAGGAGGAGGGCCTTAAGATGGCAGTCCCCGGGCTGGATGCGGTGGCTCATGCCTGTAATCCCAGCACTTTGGGAGGCCAAGGTGGGCGGATCACGAGGTCAAGAGTTCAAGATCAGCCTGGCCAACATAGTGAAACCTCGTCTCTACTAAAAATACAAAAATTAGCCAGGTGTGGTGGTGCCTGCCTGTCATCCCAGCTACTCTGGAGGCTGAGGCAGGAGAACTGCTTGAACCCAGGAGGCGGAGGTTGCAGTGAGCCAAGATTGCGCCACTGCACTCCAGCCTGGGCAACAGAGCAAGACTCCATCTCGGCGGGGAGAAAAAGAAAAATGACAGTCCCTACTTGGGGATTCAGTTCTTATCTAGCTAGAGTGGGGGCACAGCATGTCATTTTATACATAAAAACCCCCCAACAGAGGCTCAAGTTTCTGCAGGAACTCAAAGGAAGAAAGGTTATGTGTGTGCACCCAAATGACCTCAAGGGGTGCCCTTTGGGGTCACCCTTTTGATTTGTGTCTAATTATTATGGCTCAGTTCCTATTCCACATCCTTTGGGAGGTACATGCCTTCCTGTGTTTCTACCAGGACTCTCCAAGGGTTTCCATCCGACAGGTGCCGTTACCTCTTTTCCTTTGTTCCGAAAGCACCATGAATGGAGGGTTTTGTGTACAGTACACTTTACTGGATGTCTGGGCATGCTGTAGGGAAGCCAAGCACTCACAGAATAGGGAGCATACTGAGGATTTGGCATCATCATTCTGGAATTCTCCTCAGACAGTCCTACCTGGAATTTCTCACTGGTTGACCTTTCTTCTCCCCAGGTGGCCATCTTTCACTTACCGGCCCTCCTCCGTTTTCTCTGGAGTTACCACAGGACATTCTAAAATTCCCATCCATTTCATTTCCCCCAAACTCAGCTCTCTAATGCTTCCTATCAAGGCCATGCCCAAAGGCCCATCCAGTTTGTTTCTGATCACAAAAGAGCTACAGGGCCTCTAAAAGGAATGTGAAATTATATTTCGCTTTTTTAATTAGCCTTTTCCCCCAGTTGCATATAGTTGGGGGGATAAGAAAAGACTCCCAAGAAATAGTGACTTAGGGGCAGGCAGAATCACAAAGGAAGTTCCAACAGGCTAAGTGGGGAGGGTCTGTGCCTGGGGAAGCAATGGGAACAAGGCCCTGTGCCTAGAAAGGGGATTGGGTATGGGGACTAGTGAATGGAGCATCCTGAGGGGGAGATTCCAGCAATGGGGGTCTTGTGCTGCAGCACTGAGGGATGAGCCTTCCTCATCTTGTGGAGCTGCAGAAAGATTTTCAGCAGGAAGAAAATAAATAAAAGCACATTTGAACCTCAGAAAAAGCACTGAGTAAGGATATACCATTTGTCAACTCTCAGAATGGCAAACTTAAAACTTAACGTTGACTGGCCGGGTGCAGTGGCTCATGCCTGTAATCCCCGTACTTTGAGAGGCCAAGGCGGGAGGATCGCCTGAGGTCAGGAGTTCGAGACCAGCCTGGCCAACATGTTGAAACCCCGTCTCTACTAAAAATACAAAAATTAGCTGGGCATGGTGGTGCATGCCTGTAATCCCAGCTACTCAGGAGGCTGAGGCAGGAGAATCGCTTGAACCTGGGAGGCAGAGGTTGCAGTGAGCTGAGATCGCACCACTGCACTCCTGCCTGGGCGACAGAGTTAAGACTCTGTCAAATCAAAAACAAAAAACAAACAAAAAAAGTTGACAAAGATGTGGGGGAAATACAGCACCCTAACATGCTGCTAAGTGTATAAATGGAACCATTATATTTATTTATTCATTTATTTAGAGATGGAGTTTCACTCTTGTTGCCCAGACTGGAGTGCAATGGCACAAACTCGGCTCACCGCAACCTCCACCTCCCGGATTTAAGCAATGCTCCTGCCTCAGCCTCCCGAGTAGCTGGGATTACAGGCATGTGCCACCTTGCCCGGCTAATGTTGTATTTTTAGTAGAGACGGGGTTTCTCTATGTTGGTCGGACTGGTCTCGAACTCCCAACCTCAGGTGATCCGCCCGCCTCAGCCTCCCAAAGTGCTGGGATTACAGGTGTCAGCCACTGCGCCCGGCCGGAACCATCATTTTAGAGAGACAACTAGCAATGTTGAGAAAGAGATGAAGCGATAGAGAATCCTAGTGCCTAAAGCTACCTGTCCCAAACTTTCTAACTGGAAAAAACTGTCAGGTGTTGGGAAATCTGAAAACATGGGGAGATAAAGGGCAAGTGCACAGGTACGGGCTCACGAGAGCCAAAAGCCAGTTATCTTCCCAGCTCACTGCTTAGTGACATCATGTTAGTAGCTTGAAACAGGCCATGACGGAAGTATTTACACCACAAAAAGCAGCAAATGCTACCAAACAGAACACCCTACCTCACCCCGGCCAGTTTGTCAGCACACTACAGCCTGAGCCAATCCTCATCCAGCAACCTCTTGAGTTCTCTGAACAATCGCTACCCAGAGATCAAGTACCAGTTTTATAAGCCAGGTCTTTGGCCTTACATCCCAAAAGGAAAGCCTAGGCCTGCTGAGTAGCACTGGACTTTCAAGAGCCTACCGGACTCCTTCACCAAAGCAGGCAGACCTATATGGCCTCCTTTCTCCTAGATATCCCATTTCCTGCTTGATTTTCTAAAGAAATCAAGGCCTGGGCCAAGTGTGGTGGCTCACGCCTATAATCCCAGCACTTTGGGAGGCCAAGGCAGGTGGATCACGAGGTCAGCAGCTCGAGACCAGCCTGGCCAACATGGTGAAACCCCATCTCTACTAAAAATACAAAAATTAGCCAGACGTGGTGGCAGGCGCCTGTAATCCCAGCTACTTGGGAGGCTGAGACAGGAGAATTGCTTGAACCTGGGAGGCGGAGTTTGCAGTAAGCTGAGACCATGCTATTGCACTCCAGTCTGGGTGAGAGAGCGAGACTCCATCTTTAAAAAAGAAAGAAAGAAAGAAAGAAATCAAGGCCTGGAGAAGACAGCTTTTTTCAGCTGTGTGGAAGCAAAAGAAAATGGGAAAATGACAGGGATAGAGAGTGGACCGCCTCCCATGCAGAAGCAGAGAGCCCCTGTCTCAACTCTCTTGACAGTCATACACAAGCCCCTTGCAGTCTCTGCACCTTTAACCGCTATTATACTGCCTCCCTGTAGAAGACACAGGACTTAGATGTAGGTGTAGAGGGAGAAGGAAGGTTTGAGGATAACTCTCAGGTTCCAGGCTTAGGAGCCTAGGTAGCCCATGAGAGATGCAGAACAGAGCTTGAAGAGAGGGCCCAAAGGGTGTATGGGAGTTAGTTATATTTGGGGCTTGGTGAATTTGAAGTGCCTATGGGACAACAAATAGAGATGTCTGATTGAGAATCTGAAGTTTGAGAGACTGATGAGATCTTGCAAGTTACCAGTGCGTAGATAGAGTTGAAGCCATGAGATCACTCTGGCAACAGAAAAGGCTGAGCAGGGACACCTGGAGGCAGCAAGATTTAAGAGAAAGAGCAACCACAGAAGGAAACTGAGTGGGGACATGATAGGAGGTAGGAGGAAATCAGGAGAATGTGACATTGGAAGGATGAAGATTATCAAGTGTTGCAGAAAGGTTGAATACGAAGAGGATTAAGAAGAGAGACACAGTGAGACGATTGTGGCTGGCTGAGAGGGAAGAAAGAAAGCAGGAGATAAGATTCAAGTAGGCAGGGGCCAGGTCAGGCAGAGCCAGACATGGCATCAGAAGGCGTTTGAGTGGTATTCTAAGTGGGAAATCTTTGGAGGATTTTAAGAGGGGAGTAAAGAAATCTGATGTGCATTTTAAACATACCATGCTGTTGTGTGGAGGACAGGCTGGGGGGCGAGGGTGGGAATGGAGGTGGGGACACCAGTTAGGAAGCTATTACAGTAACCCAGACTTGGATTAGGACGGTAAGGGTGGAGGTGGTTAAATGTGTTCAGATTCAGTGTACATTTTGAAGGAAGGTCTGACAGGACTTGCTAATTAATTGGATGTAGAATGCAGAGTAAGAGAAAGACAGGGATCAACAAGTATGGAAGGTGTTGGTTCGAGCAACTGAGTAGGTGGTAATGCTATTTACAGAGGTAGGCAAGGCTAGAGGAAAACAAAATAAACAGGGTTAGGGGTGGGAATGAGAATCCAGAGTTTTATTTTGGCCACCTTAAGTATAAGATGCTTGCCGGGTGTGGTGGCTCACACCCGTAATCCCAGCACTTTGGGAGGCCAAGGCAGGTGGATCACCTGAGGTCAGGAGTTCGAGACCAGCCTGGCCAACATGGCGAAACCCCGCCTCTACTAAAAATACAAATACAAATACACGCCAGGCGTGACAGCAGGTGCTCGTAATCCCAGCTACTCGGGAGGCTGAGGCAAGAGAATTGCTTGAACCTGGGAGGCAGAGGTTGCAGTGAGCTGAGATTGCACCACTGCACTCCAGCCTGGGCAACAAGAGCAAAACTCCGTCTAAAAAGAAAAAAAAAAAAAGTATAAGATGCTTTTATATATGCAAGTGGAGAAGTCAAGTAGGCAGTTGGCTATCCAAATCTGGAGCCCAGGGAAGAAGTCACAGCTAGAGATACCATTTGAAGTCATCAGCATACACAGAGCATCAAAGCCATGGGACTGCATGAACACTGAAGTTGTGTTTTCCCTCTCACTTGATCTCACAGAAGTTTGGGTAGCCCTTGTCTGGGGACTGGGGAAGGCATCCAAAGTCATTACCATCAGTCCTCGTAATGTGAGAGCCAGGTACAGCTAAAGACAAATCTGAGTCAGGGACTGCTTGCAGAGAAATGGTGCCAGAGAAACTAAGACTTCACAGGAGAGCTGAAGGTGTTCCATCTCCTCCTTGATACTGAGGATACTTAGTCTGTACAGCCAGCAATGGGAGCCCTAGCTGAGGCCTGAGGGGCTAAAAATGGGAGTTGATGTGGCTATGCACCCTCCCCACAACTCACCTCCTGTCCCCACCTCCACCCACACAAGAGTCAAGCCTCCTAGAATTGGCATAAAATCCACATACAGAGCAGTCCCAGGAGGAGGCTTGGGGTTCAGTGACAGGAGATGAGCACAGGCTGAAGAGCTGAGACCAGCCATCCACTGATTTTTTTTTTTTCTTTTTTGAGACAGAGTCTTGCCCTGTCACCCAGGCTGGCGTACCGTGGTGCAATCTTGGGTCACTGCAACCTCTGCCCCCTGGGTTTAAGAGATTCTCATGCCTCAGCCTTCTGAGTCGCTGGGACTACAGGCAAGCACTACCACGCCTAGCTAATTTTTTTGTATTTTTAGTAGAGACAGGGTTTCACCATACTGGCCAGGCTGGTCTCAAACTCCTGACCTCAGATGATCCACCCAGCTCGGCCTCCCAAAGTGCTGGTATTATAGGTGTGAGCCACTGCACCCAGCCCCATCCACTGATTCAGAGCAAACAGGATAAAAGTACTGAAGACCATTGCTTCTCCAACTTTAAGTTACATTCAAACCATCTAGGGATTTTGGTAAAATGCAGGTTCTATTTTTTGTAGGGGCCAGCTCCACAGGGTCAGTGGGTTTTTCTCCCTGTGTGCAAAGACGAGAGATCATAGAAATAAAGACATAAGACAAAGAGATAAAAGAAAAGACAGCTGGGTCCAGGGGACCACTACCACCAAGACGCGGAAACCAGTAGTGGCCCCGAATGCCAGGCTGCGCAGTTATTTATTGGATACAAGACAAGGGGGCAGGGTAAGGAGTGTGAGCCATCTCCAATCTGAGCAAACAGGATAAAAGTACTGAAGACCATTGCTTCTCCAACTTTAAGTTACATTCAAACCATCTGGGGATTTTGGCAAAATGCAGGTTCAACTTTAATAGGCCTGGGGCGGGGCCTAAGATTCTGCATTTCTAATAAGTGCCCACCTAATGCTGTTGCTCCTGGTCTACAGACCACATTTTGAGTAGCAAGGGATCAGAGGCAGCCGTGGAGGCCACCCATAATGGAGAGGGCATTTCCAGTTCCAGGGAGAATGTGTTTATTCATGCGCAAAGTCACAGAACTATTAAAGTGGAAATACCCACCATTTGGCATGGTTGTGGGGCAGAGAGTTATTTCTCAGCAGATTAGCCTCCCAAGAGCATAGCACAGCATGGTTGTTATGCAGGTGGGTTCTGAAGGTTGACTTCCTGAGCTTTATGTCTTAGTATGTAATCTTGGGCAAATCTTTAACTTCTCTGTATCTCCGTTTCCTCATCTCTATAATGGAAATAACAAGACTATTGTGAGGATTGTCTAAGTGAATGGATATAAAGTGCTTAACACACGGCAGCATAGTAAGTGCTCAGTAAAAGTTGCTATTCTGATGCTATTATACCATTCTATAATCGTTAGCACAGATACAGAGGCTGACTTGCCTTTTGGTACACGGTCAAATATACAACCCCCATCTCCCTCCCACCAAAAGGCCTATGTCCTCTCTTTCAAATTCCTCCTTCCCTCCTGCCCACTCCCCCTCCCCTGGCCCCTGGCCCCAGTGTGGTCTGGATGGGCCCCAGAGGGGCAGGGACAGGGACAGGACGTGGGGCTGTATCTGACAGGAACCTGAGGGGCTGGCCTGGGAGGGGATTGGGGCCCGGCTTCCTGAAGGGAGGATGGGCTAAGGCAGGCACACAGTGGTGGAGAAGATGCCCTCCTGGGCCCTCTTCATGGTCACCTCCTGCCTCCTCCTGGCCCCTCAAAACCTGGCCCAAGTCAGCAGCCAAGGTGAGGTGCACAGAGGGTGGAGATCACCTATGCCCAGGAAGAGGGAGCCCTGGGAGGTGATGCAGGGCCCTGGGAGGGGAGGTAGAGTAAGAGGCTCTCCTGCTGGTCCCCTCCCCTTCCACATAAACATGCCTGGGAGGACCTAGGGCCAACTCACCAGCTGTTCCTTAGATGTCTCCTTGCTGGCATCAGACTCAGAGCCCCTGAAGTGTTTCTCCCGAACATTTGAGGACCTCACTTGCTTCTGGGATGAGGAAGAGGCAGCGCCCAGTGGGACATACCAGCTGCTGTATGCCTACCCGCGGTAGGTGCTGGACTGTGCCCCACTCCCCATGTATCTGTCCCTGCACTTAGCTGAGTCCCACTCCAGCAGCTTTCCTGCCTGTCCGAGGACCACTCTGAATACAAGCCCTAAGTACCTACTTTTTGAACAGATGTGCTTTGGATGTATGTGGGCCCCAGCTCCAGCCCTACATAACCCCTAATCCCACCTATCCCAGGCAGTGAGAAGAAAAATGGCAGTACTAGAGACAGAAGTTGGGCATGGGCCCAGGTCTGGGTCCTCAGGGCTCCGCATGGTGGCTGTGTAGGAGGGACCTCTTCTATGCCAACAGGGAGAAGCCCCGTGCTTGCCCCCTGAGTTCCCAGAGCATGCCCCACTTTGGAACCCGATACGTGTGCCAGTTTCCAGACCAGGAGGAAGTGCGTCTCTTCTTTCCGCTGCACCTCTGGGTGAAGAATGTGTTCCTAAACCAGACTCGGACTCAGCGAGTCCTCTTTGTGGACAGTGTAGGTAAGAGCCATCCTCCTGTCACCCTGCCCCCTCCACTTGCTGCCCCCAGTCCAGCTCCCGGAATCAGACTTGCCTGTGCCCTTCCAGCTCAGCACGGATACCCCTATTACCAGACCCCCTGAGGCACCCCAAGACTCCCTTGTCATTCCTCCCAGCCTTGGCATCTAGAGCTAGAAATCCCAACAGATCATTCACACCCTGGTCCTCCCATCATCAACAAATCATTTATTCATCCATTCAAGAGTTACAGAATACCTACTGTGTGCCAGACACTGGGCTAGGTGATGGGGATATGGAGAGAAAAAGGGATCCCTGCTTACAAGAAGCACTGAGTCTAGCAAGCCATCATACTGCAATGAAGTCACTGTTCTCATGAGAGAAGAACAGAATCAGGAGCCTCCCTAGCCTGCCCTCCAGGAGAATGACAGCCTACAATTTTTGAATCCAGAAGCTGCCCCAATTCAGCCCCCAGCACCCCTCTCTGCAGTCCAGAGGCCGAGCCATAGACTGTGGTACTCAGAGTTCTGATGTGCCCTGTCTTGCCCTCAGGCCTGCCGGCTCCCCCCAGTATCATCAAGGCCATGGGTGGGAGCCAGCCAGGGGAACTTCAGATCAGCTGGGAGGAGCCAGCTCCAGAAATCAGTGATTTCCTGAGGTACGAACTCCGCTATGGCCCCAGAGATCCCAAGAACTCCACTGGTCCCACGGTCATACAGCTGATCGCCACAGAAACCTGCTGCCCTGCTCTGCAGAGGCCTCACTCAGCCTCTGCTCTGGACCAGTCTCCATGTGCTCAGCCCACAATGCCCTGGCAAGATGGACCAAAGCAGACCTCCCCAAGTAGAGAAGTATGCTGACCTTCTTCTGCCCCACCTCTTATCTCCTACCTTCAATCTTGCCCCAGGAAAGGACAGACCATACTTTGGGGATTCCAGACCTAGGTTCGTCCTTGGAGAGTTAGTATAGGCTCAGATATGAGCCACGCCTACTTAGGGGCTTCCTACTTTGGGTCATTCCCACTGACAAAAGCAAAGGCTTTCAGGCCTCCAAATTAATGGAGATTTCGCAACAAAACCCTGAACACCACCTGAAACCCACCAACTTGGCCCCTGGTCTGTGTGCATATCTATCCAGCAAGGAGCTGAGCTCCTCTCCACAGGGATGCTGTGCAAATATAAGGGTTGGAGGCTCTCTCAGCTGACAGGCAGGCCTAGATTGTGAAGCTGGGATTTTCCTCCCAAGGCTTCAGCTCTGACAGCAGAGGGTGGAAGCTGCCTCATCTCAGGACTCCAGCCTGGCAACTCCTACTGGCTGCAGCTGCGCAGCGAACCTGATGGGATCTCCCTCGGTGGCTCCTGGGGATCCTGGTCCCTCCCTGTGACTGTGGACCTGCCTGGAGATGCAGGTGAGTCAACAAAGGAATAGGGAGATGGGGAGGAGATAAAAGAATATCTCTAGGGAAGCCTGGGCTAGATCTGAAGCTCTGGGAACCATGGTCCTTCCTGATGATCTCGAACTTGCCATTGGACAGGAACTATGTTCAGGGAAAGGAGAGAATAGGAGTCAATGTTCTAAGTTATATGTGTAGAAATTATCTGAAATCTGAACACCCTATACAGTAGGGGCACACGGGCCCTGATGGGACTTACTTCTTTGACTTTAGTGGCAATTGGACTGCAATGCTTTACCTTGGACCTGAAGAATGTTACCTGTCAATGGCAGCAACAGGACCATGCTAGCTCCCAAGGCTTCTTCTACCACAGCAGGGCACGGTGCTGCCCCAGAGACAGGTGAGAGCTGAACTGCTGATTGAGGTTGGTGTCATGGGAGTGAGCCACAATCTTGCAGAAAAAAAGAAGAGAGTGTTCTTGGTCCTCTTCACTCTCCTTCCTTTGTCTCCAAACCATACAGCTTTCAATGCTCTCTTATCTATTCTGTCATCCTCCAATCGATATTTTATCTTCTCAACCCCTCTCTGTTCCCATTGGGAATGCTTTGGTTTAGTTTAGCCTTAATCATGTCACTGGGACCATTGCAACATCCTACAGTCTAATTCACCTCCAATGTATTCCCCATGCTGCTAACAGAGTGATCTTTGTTAAGCTCAAACTGTGCATGACCTTTGTAAAGCTCTAACTTTGCATAGTCTCCCCTTACTCAAACATGTACTGCAAATTCTCATTATCAAAGCCATAAAAAATTTAGCCTGGCCTTCAAAGACTTCCACCAAGCACCTCATTGATTCTTCATCCTCTCCATATCTAAATCTATAACCAAGTTGTATTGATTTTACCTATTAACTATCTCTAGAATCTGCCCACTTGTCTATCACTGCCATTATCCTACTACAACCCATCATTAATTCTCTCTTGGGCTACTGAAAAGACATAGTAACTGATCACCCTGAGTCTTCCAAGTAATTCTTCACATAGGTGCTGAAGGGATCTTTTCATTTTGTTTTGTTTTGAGACAGTCTGGCTCTGTTGCCCAGGCTGGAATGCAATAGTGCAATCTTGGCTCACTGCAACCTCCACCTCCTGGGATCAAGGGATTCTCCTGCCTCAGCCTCCCAAGGAGCTGGGATTACAGGCATGTGCCACCATACCCCATTAATTATTTTTGTATTTAGTAGAGAGGGGGCTTCACCATGTTGGTCAGGCTGGTCTCGAACTCCTGACCTCAGGTGATCCACCTGCCTTGGCCTCCCAAAGTGCTGGGATTACAGGTGTGAGCCACCGCACCTAGCCTGAAGGGACCTTTTAAAAGTGCAAAAATGAATGTAACACTCCCTGCTTAAAAATCTTCAATAGCTTCCCACTAGTCTTAGGATAAACAAAAAAACCTCTACCATGGACTTGAAAAGTTCTGAGACTCAGCCCCTACCTACTTCTTCAGCTTCATCTTGTGCTATGCTGCCCTTTGATCCCCATGCTCCAGCACAGGGCTTCTGTGGTCCCCTCATATCTGGCATATTCCCTTCTGCTTCTAGGTCTTTACACTGCTGTTTACCCAGCCCTACTGCCTTTACTTAACTTCTACTTATCCTCCAAATCTCAACTCAAGCGTCACTTTCTTAGGGACCCTCCCCTGGCCTTCTTTATTAAGTCCAATAGCACTATTATACATTCTTGTTGTACCATGTACCGCTTCTTCTTCTTTTTTTTTTTTTTTCTTTTTGAGACAGAGTCTCACTCTGTTGCCCAGGCTGGAGGGCAGTGGTGCCATCTCGGCTCACTGCAAGCCCCGCCTCCCGGATTCATGCCATTCTCCTGCCTCAGCCTCCCAAGTAGCTGGGACTACAGGTGCCCGCCACCACGCCTGGCTAATTTTTTGTATTTTTAGTAGAGATGGGGTTTCACTGTAAGTGTTAGCCAGGATAGTCTCGATCTGACCTCGTGATCCACCCACCTTGGCCTCCCAAAGTGCTGGGATTACAGGCGTGAGCCACCATGCCTGGCCGTACCTCTCCTTCTTAAGTACTTATCATAGTCATACTTTCATATTTATAGTTTATATGATTATTTGGTTGATAATAAAAATCTGGCCAGGCCCAGTGGCTCACACCTGTAATCCCAGCACTTTGGGAGACTAAGGTGAGAAGATCACTTGAGGCCAGGAGTTTGAGACCAGCCTAGACAACATAGTGAGACTTCGTCTCTACAAAATTTCTTTAATTAGCCAGGCATGGTGGCACCTGTATTCCTCGCTACTTGGGAGGCTAAGGTGGGAGGATGGCATGAGCCTAGGAGTTTGAGGTTACAGTGAGCTATGATTGCACCACTGCACTCCAGCCTGGGCAACAGATCGACTTTGTCTCAAAAAAAACAAATCTCTCAGAACTCCAGTTGAGAAAGGCTGATCTTGACCACATATGATCCATGAGGGCAAGATCAATGGGTTTTTATTCACCAATATATTCTCACCTACCAATAGTAGGTTCCCAGTAAAAAATTGTTGAACACTATTAACTATTTAAATGTATTCTTCCAGTTTTTTTCTATGTATTTACATACATCTCTATACAACATTTAAATTTTATTATTTTTGAGATAGGGTCTTGCTCTGTTGTCCAGGCTGGAGTGCAGTGGCATGATTATGGCTCACTGCAGCCTCGACCTCCCAGGCTCAAACGATCCTCCCACCTGAGCCTCCTGATTAGCTAGGACTACAGGCATTTTCTTTCTTTCTTTCTTTCTTTCTTTTTTTTTTAAGTAGAGACAAGGTCTCCCTATGTTGCCCAGACTGGTCTCAAACTCCTGAGCTCAAGCAATCCTCCCATCTCAGCCCCCCTACCACGCCCAGCCTAATATGTAATATGTTTTTTTTTTGAGATGGAGTCTTGCTCTGTTGCCCAGGCTGGAGTGCAGTGGTGTGATCTCAGCTCACTGCAACCTCCACCTCCAGGGTTCAATCGATTCTCCTGCCTCAGCCCCCCGAGTAGCTGGGATTATAGATGTGCGACACCATGCCCAGCTAATTTTTTGTATTTTTAGTAGAGACGAGGTTTCATCATGTTAGCCAGGCTGGTCTCGAACTCTTGACCTCAAGTGATCCACCCACCTCAGCCTCCCAAAGTGCTGGGATTACAGGTATGAGCCACCACACCCAGCCTAATATTTAATTTTTAAATATAAATTGGATTACATTACATATATAGTTTGTTGACTCACCTTTTTGCTTAAAAACATGTCTCAGAGATCATTACAAAAAGATGTAACTCATTCTTTTTAATAACTGCATACATATCCATAGGATTGAGATGCCTGAGTGGACTAAAGGGTAGCAAAACTGAAGTCATCATTTCCTCTATCAAAACTTGCTTTTCCTGCTGGGCACAGTGGCTCACACCTGTAATCCCAGCACTTTGGGAGGCCGAGGTGGGTGGATCACCTGAGGTCAGCAGTTGGAAACCAGCCTGGCCAACATGGTGAAACCTCATCATTACTAAAAATACAAAAATTAGTCGGGTGTGGTGGCACGCGCCTGTAGTCCCAGCTTCTTGGGAGGCTGAGGCAGGAGAAATGCTTGAACCCGGGAAGCGGAGGTTGCAGTGAGCTGAAATCGTGCCCCTGCACTCCAGCCTGGGCAACAGAGAGAAGACTCCTTCTCAAAAAAAAAGGAAAAAAAAAACTTGCTTTTTCTTTATTGTCTCCGATCCTACCATGAATTCAGTTTTCCTGGACTGAAAAATAGAAATCATCCTGGACTTCTCCCATTCCTATACCCTCCAGGCCTAACCAGAAATAGTCTTGTCATTTTTACCTTTTCAATATCTCTTCAATCATCTCTTTCCCTCTCTCTCACTGCTGCTACCCTATTTTCACATCCTCATCACTTTGCACATGAAAAACTACAAGAATGTCATAATGGATTTCTCTGCTTCTAGTCGGCCCTCACAAATCCTTTCTACAGACTGTAGTTAGAACGATCTTCCTAAAGTACAAAGGTAGCTATGGCACTTCCCTGCTTAAAATCCTTAAATGTCTACATAACTACCACAAGGTTAGTAGTAATTCAAGTTCAAGCTCCCCAGAAAGGCCATAAGGCCATCCATGACATGGTCTGCAGTCTCACATTTACCACTTACCACCAGGCCCTTTATGCGAAAACCATCTGCACCACTTAGAATTTCCCCCAAAGCACCACACTCTCTTATCTATGCACAACCATGTGCCTGGGATGCCTGTTTGTCCCTTTTGCCTATCCTATTTTTAGTCCAAAACTCAGTCTAAACATCGCCGTATCCAGGAAGCATTCCCTGACCCTCCCAGTCTGGGTTGGATGCTCCCCTTTGAATGCTCCCAAGCCAGTCTATGCACATCACAGAAAAATATCATGTTTGTTTTTCTGTCTTTCCCACTGAAATTAGAGCTCTTTGAACCTTATTCCTCTATGCACTCATAGGGCCTGGCACAGTACCAATTGGCACATAGAATCAATTATTTGTTGATTAAATGGGTAAACATACCCATTTTAGTGACGGTGAGCCACTTACGGGTTATAATCAAGAGGGAGACATGATTCAATTGTTCAATAAAGAATTATTGAGAGTGACTTTTTGCAAGGTACTGGGGATAAATAGTGCAACAAATAAAATGGAAAAGGGGCCAGGCTCGGTGGCTCACACCTGTAATCCCAGCACTTTGGGAGGCCAAGGTGAGCAGATCACTTGAGGTCAGGAGTTCGAGACCAGCCTGGCCAACATGGCGAAACCCCATCTCTACTAAAAATACAGAAATTAGCCAGGTGTGGTGGTGGGTGCCTGTAATCCCAGCTACTCAGGAGGCTGAGGCAAGAGAATCGCTTGGACCCAAGAGGCAGAGGCTGCAGTGAGCTGAGATCGTACCATTGCACTCCAGCCTGGGCAACAAAGCAAGACTGTCTCAAAACATTTTTAAAAATAAATAAAGTGGAAAGGGTTCCAGCATTGTTGGGGCTTACATTAGTAGAGGGGAGGGGAAAAGGAGGGGGAGAAAAGTAAGTAAAGAAATAAAGGAACAAAGTTATAATAGAGACTAAAGGGGGGCGTGTGGTGGGTGGGGGGTGGGTGTTGCTAATTTAGACAGAGTGGCCAGGAAAAGCCTCACCAGGGAGGTGACAGATAAGCCGAGATCTAAATGGCAAGAAGGAATGAGTCACATGAAGACCTACAGTCAGAGCAATCCAGGGCAAAGGCAAAGTGCAAAGATAGCACATTTGGCATATCTATGGCACAGAAAGAAGGCCTGTGCGGATGAAGGGTGATAAACTGGCATGAGAATCATAAGAGATGAGAATGGCAAGGCAAGGAGAAACCAAATCACAGAGTCCCGTAGGCCTGGTAAGGAGTTTGGGTTTTATTCCAAGTGGGATGAAGAGCCACTGAAGGATTTTAAGCAGTAAACAATGACAATTTGACTTACATTTTTAAAAGATATGTTTCTCTGTGAATAAATAAATAAGAGTAGAAGCAGAATCACCAGTCAGAAATTTGCCTTAATCCAAGCAAGGAATAATAGTGGCTTCATCTAACATAGCAGTGGTAAAGATCAAAATCAATAGTTTGTGACATTATATTCTGGACATTATCACATCAACATTTTTGGAAACAAATTCTGGTAGCTGTGTGGAGAACAACTTGAAGGTAGTGGCAAAAACAGAAGCAGAAAAGCCAGTTAGGAGACTATTGTCATAATCTAATAGCAAAATAACACATAGGGGAGAGTAGGAGGAATGACGTATGAGAACACGTTAAAAATAGAGGATATTTTTCTCCAGAAAGATGAGGGTTCTTTAATCTTTGAAACAATCCTGTGAGGTTGGTATCATTAACCCATTTTACAAATAGAAGGAAACTGGAGCAGGGATAAACCAAGTAATTTGCCCAAAGTTACAAAAAGGTAAGCCAAGACCTGAACTCTTGGTGAAAACCCATGTTGTTTTCACATACCATGCCAGGTCTTTCCTCAAAGGGAAGAGGCCAGACACCAAAGCTGACTTCAGAAAACATCATGGCAAAATAGCAAAAACAAACGAACAAATGAACAAAGGAAAAAACAAAAAGAAAACATCATGGCATAAAGACAGAGGGAAAGCTCTGGAGACCCCTGGAAGGAAGGAGTTAAATGATAATCCCTGCAGGCCATCGTTCTTGTGGGATGGGAAGCCTTGGGATTAGTCTCTGGGGCAGGCCTGATTCAATGACTCTGTGGGGCTGGGTCTTAGGTACCCCATCTGGGAGAACTGCGAAGAGGAAGAGAAAACAAATCCAGGACTACAGACCCCACAGTTCTCTCGCTGCCACTTCAAGTCACGAAATGACAGCATTATTCACATCCTTGTGGAGGTGACCACAGCCCCGGGTGCTGTTCACAGCTACCTGGGCTCCCCTTTCTGGATCCACCAGGCTGGTAAGAACTTTCTTCCTCATTCTTCCCACATAGTTCCCACCCCCACTGAATCTGACCCTGTGCCCAGGATCCCCAACTCTGACCCTTCTGACCGATGGCTCTGGTGGCACGATGCCTTGTGCACAGAAGGACTTAAGCTGCTCCCTGCTGACATCCCTGTAGTGCGCCTCCCCACCCCAAACTTGCACTGGAGGGAGATCTCCAGTGGGCATCTGGAATTGGAGTGGCAGCACCCATCGTCCTGGGCAGCCCAAGAGACCTGCTATCAACTCCGATACACAGGAGAAGGCCATCAGGACTGGAAGGTATGGTCAAGCAACAAATGCCCACAGACCTCACTACGCAGGGGATCCCTGGGGTTGGCCATGCCTGTTAGCAGGAGTGAAAGTGTCTATGTATCCAGTCTCTGCTAGTGTATCTATGTTTATCAGATTCAACTGGTATCTTAGTCTCTCTTGGGCATCTGATATTTCTGGCTACTCCTACTTAACATTTCTCTTCCCTTTGTCTTTGGGATATCAGTCTTCCCCGATTTTCCTCCTACCTCTCTGACTGAACTTTCTCACTCTCCTCTCCTGGCTCCTCCTTTCCAGCCTTCCACAAAATGCTGTGCTTCCTAGAGTCTCATCCTAGGCTCTTTTCTCCTCTGATAAAATAAATATGTTCTCCCCAGGTGAGTGCTTTAACTCCATGGTTTCAATGTCCATACATTAACAATCGCAATTTTACCATTCTAACTCCCATATGGAAAGGAATTTACAAACCAGAGGCAAATTACCAAAATGTTTGAAGTCTGTTTCCTCATTGGTGAAATGAGGATGAAGCTATCTACCTTATGGAGTTATAGTAAAGATTAAATACTATATCTAAATACCTAGCATACTGCCTGGCATAAGGAAGGTGCTCAATATACATTACTTAAATATTAGTTTGTCTACTTTTATTCTCATTTGCCACACATATATACAACTATGTACAACATCTTATGGTTCTACCAAAACTTCCTCCCCCTGGACATTTCAGACTCAGTCTATCCAGAATGGAACTCCTCTTCCTCCTGAAGCTTTACTTTTTTATTGTGATAAAACTTACATACAACAAAGTGTACAAATTTTACATATATAGTCTGTACTTGTGTATACATCCACATAACCATAACCAGGATCAAGATATAAATTATTTCCAGCACCTCAGAAGCTCCCAATGCTCCGACACATCCACCGCCACCAAAGGTAATCACCATCCTGACATTACCATTGATTCATTTGGACTGTTGTTGAACTCTATAAAATGGAACCCTAAAGTATATCTTCCTCCAACTTACTTCTCTTCTGTTTCCTGTCTCTGACAATGGCATCGCTACTTACCCAGTACCCAAGCCTAGAAGCACCCTTGACTCTTCTTGCTCTTCCCTTATCCCTTCCCCTTACTCATCAACTAAGTTGATGGCAATAACGTACTAATAGTCCTCAAATTCCTACCAGGATTGCCTTAGACTCATCTGTGACCATCCAGCCGCGTCATCCATGCTTTCAGCACACTAAACTACTCTGTGGCACAAAACCAAGCATTAAATGCTTCTCTGGACTTCCGTGGTGCCTTGCACTAATTAATTGTTGTGATTATTTACCTGTTTGGATGTCTTTCTCATTAGATATGTAAGAGACGGTGTTTTATTGCTTTCTCCCCAGTGCCTAACCCAATGTTTGGAGTATCACACAGTTCATAAATGTTTGCTGCCTTCCTGCTTGTACACATGATGCTTGTACCCCAGCGCCTAACGCAAATCTGGCATCCTCTGCAGCATGAGTATTATTTGTGGCATGGTCTGTGTGGCTCTGAATATATCTGTTTCTGGGGGTGTCCATCGCCCGACCTGGAGTTGTGAGAACACCCGGTAGGGTGTGCGTGTACCGGGATCCCTGCCGAGGGTGTACCTGGGTGTTGGTGTTAGGATACGTAGCTCTCTGAGGTGAGGTCTGTGTCTCAGGAGGTGGGCCTGGCGCGTTTCTCTCGGGCAGAGCGTGATCCCGTTAGGGAGAGGCTCTCGGTTAGGGCGCTCTATCCTGTTGCCGGCAAGCGTGTTTTCTGCCGGTGGGGCTCTTTGTGGGAATCTCCGACCGCCTGGGGATTCGGAGCTGCAGGATTTGGGTCAAACAGACGCTGGGCTATCGAAGCCCCGACGCCGGGCCACCGCACGCTTCTTTGCTCAGGTGCTGGAGCCGCCTCTCGGGGCCCGAGGAGGGACCCTGGAGCTGCGCCCGCGATCTCGCTACCGTTTACAGCTGCGCGCCAGGCTCAACGGCCCCACCTATCAAGGTCCCTGGAGCTCGTGGTCGGACCCAGCTAGGGTGGAGACCGCCACCGAGACCGGTGAGGCAAGCCCCGGCCGCACCAAAGCCGCACAGCGCCTGCGCCAGGGACTGGGCGCCGGGTGCGAGTGGGGCGGGGCTCGGAGAGGGGCAAGGCGCGGGGCGCGGAGAGGGGCGGGGCGCGGGGCGCGGAGAGGGGCGGGGCCCTGACCTTGCGGGCCGACGGCTGCGCAGGTGCCCGCAGTGCCCAGGGGCGGCGAGGGGCGGCGAGGGGCGGGGCCAGAGCAGGGGCTGGCGGGATGAGGGCGGGGCTCCGGCCCGGGTGGGCCGAAGTCTGACCCTTTTTGTCTCCTAGCCTGGATCTCCTTGGTGACCGCTCTGCATCTAGTGCTGGGCCTCAGCGCCGTCCTGGGCCTGCTGCTGCTGAGGTGGCAGTTTCCTGCACACTACAGGTACCGTCCCCGCCAGGCAGGAGACTGGCGGTGGACCAGGTGGAGCCGAAGGCCTGTAAACAGGCATTCTTGGTTCGCTTTGTGACCCCAGATCTCCGGCCACCGCCCGTGCGCACCTACGGCTTCGCCACTTCCTGCACGTCACCTCTGGGACTCGCCGCGGCTCCTTACACTCTAACACGCCCACTATACCGCCCACCTCGAACAGCCCCGCCTCCTGCTGCTCACCTCGGCGACTAGGCCAACGTCCACCCTTCAGCCAAACTGCCCACTCCACCCCCATCCAATCTGCCGTCAGGTCCCACCTCCTAAACCTAGTCCAAACAATGGCCCCCTTTCTCTAGCCCTACAGACACGACCTGACTCACTGAAACAGAACCTCTTGCCCCTCCGATCTAGCCTCACACAGCCACCAGAATAATCTTTCTAAAATGCGCACATGAACCTATCACTTCCCTCCTTAAATCCTTTCAATAGCTCCCAGGATATAGTCCAGGCTCCCTATGATGACAAGCGAGGCTCTGCAAAATCGGCCCCTGCCAGCAAGCACTTCAGCCTGTTCTACCCTGTGCATCAGCCTTTCCAAACTGGTTTTCTCCACAAGTCAGGTTTTACTTCTCAGTGCCTTTGCACATAACGTCCGCTCTGCCTGAAATAGCCTCCCTGTCTCACTAAACCCATTCATCTGTAAATAACTTTCTTCACCAACTCTTAAGAAACCTTTCCTGACCCTCCCCCTTTTGGCCGCTGCTCTGTGCTCCAATACAGTACCAGTAGTGTTTTACTGTGTTTATTTCTTTATATATCTTCCCTATTATACCTTACTTGGTCATCTTTAAATCCTTAGCACAGGGCCTGCCAAAAAGCGGGCCCTTAAATAAATGTTATTAATGAGTGACTCATTTATGTGGGAAGACGAAGGCTGAGGAGAAATGCCATTGGAGGCTATAAACATGAAGGGTAGAATGCATCCCACCTCCGTCCTTCATCTGCTGCTTCTTTAAGACTTAGCTCAGAAGTCAGCTCCTCCAGATGGTGTCTTCTGATGGTCCTGGGCTGGTTCAGGTGCCACTCTCGTGGGCTACCATCTCCCTCTGAACATACCTTTGAACTTTTAATCTGCCCATACGTATGAGCAGACTGAAAGGTAGCCTCCATGCAGGTAGCCAGATCCAACAAAAAAGTTGGAGAAGTAGGAGGAGGTGGTCTGCTGAGCCAGGCATACTCAGTTCCTTTTCCCCAATTTACCAGGTAAGTCACACCTTCTCCCCTGGAGAGATATGAGTGAGGTCACTGAAGCGGCCTGAAATGTTCTACTGACGTCCCTCCACATGGAAATATGAGGCTAAAGAATCCAGGTTCTGGCCGGGTGCGGTGGCTCACACCTGTAATCCCAGCACTTTGGGAGGCCGAGGTGGGCAGATCACAAGGTCAGGAGATCAAGACTATCCTGGCTAACACAGTGAAACCCCATCTCTACTAAAAATACAAAAAAAATTAGCCAGGCATGGTGGTGGGCGCCTGTAGTCCCAGCTACTCAGGAGGCTGAGGCAGGAGAATGGTGTGAACCTGAGAGGCGGAGCTTGCAGTGAGCCAAGACCGTGCCACTGCACTCCAGCCTGGGCCACAGAGCGAGACTCCATCTCAAAAACAAAACAAAACAAAACAACAAAAAAATTGAGGCCCCTCCAATACATCTTAATCCATATTCTTCCCAGATAGACTACCCTCTCCAGTAACTTACTAATAAGCTCCACTGGTTTTCTTCATTCATTCATTCAGCTAATTTACTGAGCACCTACTATGGGTCAGACACTATTCTACACCCTAGAAATACAGGAGTGAATAAATAGACAAACTCTCTTTTCTCGGGGACCATATGTTCTAGTGGGGTGAGACAGACAAAAAGAAATATACATAACAATGTAATAAATGTACAACAAGTCAAATACTATAAGGAAAAATGAAGTACAGCAGGAGATAGCCTGTCATGGGGAAAGGAAGCAGCACTACAGTGGTCCCCTCTTATCCACAGTTTCACTTTTTGTGGTTTCAGTTACACGCAGTCAATTAAGGTCCGAAAAAAATTACATGGAAAATTCCAGAAATAAACAATTCATGTATTTTAAATTGTAAGTAGCACGATGAAATCACTTGCCATGCCTCTCTGTCCCACCCGGGATGTAAATCATCCCTTTGTCCAGCATCTCCACGCTGTATATGCTCCCTGCCCCAGAGTCACTTAGCAGCCATCTTGCTTATCAGATTGACTCGTTGAGGTATTGCAGAGCTGTGTTCAAGTAACCCTCATTTTAGTTAATAATGGCCCCAAAGTACAAGAGTAGTGATGTTGGCATATTGTTCTAATTGTTCTATTTTATTAGTAGTCATTATTAATCTCTTACTGTGCCTAATTTATAAACTTTATTGTAGGTATGTACGTATAGAAAAAACATCTGCTGGGAGTCTTGAAACATATCCCCTGCAGATAAAGAGGGACTACTGTGTTTCAGGCAAGGTAGTCAGGGATGACATTTGAACAGAGGCCTACAATGAGGTGAGGGAATGAATCCAGTGTTCCAGACAGAACAAACATTGGAGTGTTTGAGGAAACTGCAGCACCCTTTGTTGAACCTGCCCACCACTGACTTCCCTCCCCTACCTGAGGTTTTCTTCTTACTCTACTCCCCTGCCCAACTTTATTGCCTTGACCATGCTCTTATATCTCCAAGCCTTACTCCCCGGCCTCACTGCTCCCCCACCCCAACTGCTGTCCTCCTCCCTGCCAATTCACTGCCATGGCTCAGTCTGCTTCTCTTCCTTCTCCCCCAGGAGACTGAGGCATGCCCTGTGGCCCTCACTTCCAGACCTGCACCGGGTCCTAGGCCAGTACCTTAGGGACACTGCAGCCCTGAGCCCGGTGAGTGTGCTTCCCTCCCCTGTGCCCACCACCAACACTGCCTGGTACTGGATCCTTGCCCCAACAATACAACTTGTTCAAGGTCCTTGCCCTACCAGTGTGCCATCCCCAGGCACTACCCCAGCACTACCCCAGCCCTTCTCCTTCCTATACAGTCCAGCCCCTCCTCCCACAGGATCTGCTTTAATCCAGCGCCTGTCCTCATCTCTCCCAGCCCAAGGCCACAGTCTCAGATACCTGTGAAGAAGTGGAACCCAGCCTCCTTGAAATCCTCCCCAAGTCCTCAGAGAGGACTCCTTTGCCCCTGTGTTCCTCCCAGGCCCAGATGGACTACCGAAGATTGCAGCCTTCTTGCCTGGGGACCATGCCCCTGTCTGTGTGCCCACCCATGGCTGAGTCAGGGTCCTGCTGTACCACCCACATTGCCAACCATTCCTACCTACCACTAAGCTATTGGCAGCAGCCTTGAGGACAGGCTCCTCACTCCCAGTTCCCTGGACAGAGCTAAACTCTCGAGACTTCTCTGTGAACTTCCCTACCCTACCCCCACAACACAAGCACCCCAGACCTCACCTCCATCCCCCTCTGTCTGCCCTCACAATTAGGCTTCATAGCACTGATCTTACTCTACTGCTGCCGACATAAAACCAGGACCCTTTCTCCACAGGCAGGCTCATTTCACTAAGCTCCTCCTTTACTTTCTCTCTCCTCTTTGATGTCAAACGCCTTGAAAACAAGCCTCCACTTCCCCACACTTCCCATTTACTCTTGAGACTACTTCAATTAGTTCCCCTACTACACTTTGCTAGTGAAACTGCCCAGGCAAAGTGCACCTCAAATCTTCTAATTCCAAGATCCAATAGGATCTCGTTAATCATCAGTTCCTTTGATCTCGCTGTAAGATTTGTCAAGGCTGACTACTCACTTCTCCTTTAAATTCTTTCCTACCTTGGTCCTGCCTCTTTGAGTATATTAGTAGGTTTTTTTAATTTGTTTGAGACAGGGTCTCGCTCTGTCACCCAGGCTGCAGTGCAATGGCGCGATCTCAGCTCACTGCAACCTCCACCTCCAGGTTCAAGCGATTCTTGTGCCTCGGCCTCCCTAGTAGCTGGGATTACAGGCACACACCACCACACACAGCTAATTTTTTTTTTTTTTTTTTTTTTTAGACGGAGCCTTGCTCTGTCGCCAGACTGGACTGCAGTGGCACGATCTCGGCTCACTGCAACCTCTGCCTCCCGGGTTCAAGCCATTCTGCCTCAGCCTCCCAAGTAGCTGGGAGTACAGGCGTCTGCCACCACGCCTAATTTTTTTGTATTTTTAGTAGAGACCGGTTTTCACCACGTTGGCCAGGATGGTCTCGATATCCTGATCTCGTGATCCACCTGCCTCTGCCTCCCAAAGTGCTGGGATTACAGGTGTGACCCACTGCGCACAGCCCCAGCTAATTTTCATATTTTTAGTAGAGACAGGGTTTTGCCATGTTGCCCAGGCTGGTCTTGAACTCCTAACCTCGGGTGATCCACCCACCTTGGCCTCCCAAAGTGTTAGGATTACAGGCATGAGCCACTGCGCCCAGCTGAGTGTACTAGTAGTTAAGAGAATAAACTAGATCTAGAATCAGAGCTGGATTCAATTCCTGTCCTTCACATTTACTAGCTGTGCAACCTTGGGCACATAACTTAATGTCTTTGAGCCTTAGTTTTTTCATCTGTAAAACAGGGATAATAACAGCACCCCACAGAGTTGTGACGAGGATTGAGATAATCTAAGTAAAGCACAGTCCCTAGGACATAGTAAATGATTCATATATCCGAGCTACTGTTGTAATTATTCCTTCTTACTCTCCTCTTCTAGCATTTCTTCCAATTATTACAGTCCTTCAAGATTCCATTTCTTAACAGAGTCTCCAATCCCATCTATTCTCTGCCTTTACTATATGTTGACCATTCCAAAGTTCTTATCTCTAGCTCAGACATCTACTACAGCACTGTGATGCTTTATGCAACTAACTGTTTACATATCTGTCCCCTGCTACTAGATTGTGAGCTCCTTGAGGGAAAGGACCCTAACTGTTTACATGTCTGTCCCCTGCTACTAGATTGTGAGCTCCTTGAGGGAAAGGACCATGATTTATTTGTCCTTTTCCCCCAGCACCTAGAGTAGTGCTTGGTGCATGATAGTAGGCCTTCAATAAATTTTTTCTAAATGAATGAAATCTTTCTGGACAAGGTTACCTTAATCCCATGCCAGCTGTCCTCATCCTCTAAACCGTTCATAGGCAGCAGTAAATGTGCTCAGACAGTTCTGGTTATGGACTCTCCTAACACATTCTAATTCTCAAACAAATGGTTTTGTTGTCATTGTTTTTTCTGGCTCCAAACATTCCCACTGTATCAGTCAGGGTCTTGGAAGAAATAGATGACACACTCAAATTGGGTAATATGATGACAGTGTAATAAACGGCAAACAGTATTTACAAAGATGAGGGCAAGATTTGGGAAAACTATCAAGGAACAGTGCAAGTGCCTCTGAGGCTAACAACAACAAGGTGCTGGCACTAGCCCTAGGCATCAAGGGGTAAGGGAGGGAGTGGTTCCCAGATCACCAGAGAGTAGCTGTAAGACAGGGCTGCCAGGAAGGAGTCATGGCCTTTCTTTGGTGGAGGGGTGCAGCCAACCTATGGGCAGGTGGCAATGAGAGATCCAGGGGGACAGACAGCTCAATTTCATGCTCTTCCCATTCCAGTCTTGGGTCCCTAGGAGTAAAGTCAGAGCCTTTCATGTGGCTGGGGAGGAATTATGGAGATTGGGTATACTGGATGTCATCCATTTGTCCCACCCAGACCTATTCTCCATCCTTCTCCATCTTGTCCTATGCTTAGCAAGGCTGATTCATATGGCTGGCATCCAAGCATTCTCCTGGGCTTTGGTTTCTGCTTGGGTTCCAACAGTAGGAGGATATTATGGATTGAATTCTATTCCTCTCCTCTCCCTCAAATTCACATGTTAAAGTCCTTTTTTTTTTTTTTTTTTTTTGGCCGGGCCCGGTGGCACACACCTGAAATCTCAGCTACTTGGGAGGCTGAGGCACAAGAATGACTTGAAACCGGGAGGCAGAGGTTGCAGTGAGCCAAGACCACACCACAAAAAAAGACAAAAGTTTTTTTTTTTTTTTTTTTTTTTGAGACAGGGTCTTCACTCTGTCGCCCAGGCTGGAATGCAGTGGTGTGGTCACGGCTCACTGCAGCCTCAAACTCCTGGTCTCAAGCGATCCTCCCACCTCAGCCTCCCAAGTAGCTGGGACTACTGGAATTACAGGTGTGCACCACTAGCTTGGCTAATGTTTTCTTTATTTATTTTTTTTTTTGAGATGGAATCTTGCTCTGTCGCCCAGGCTGGAGTGCAGTGGCGCGATCGCGGCCTACTGCAAGCTCCACCTCCCGGGTTCACGCCATTCTCCTGCCTCAGCCTCCCGAGTAGCTGAGACTACAGGCGCCCGCCACCATGCCCGGCGAATTTTTTTTATATTTTTCGCAGGACAGGGTTTCACCGCGTTAGCCAGGATGGTCTCGATCTCCTGACCTCGTGATCCGCCCGCCTCAGCCTCCCAAAGTGCTGGGATTACAGGTGTGAGCCACCGCGCAGGCCTGTTTTCTGTATTTTTTTTAGAGACAAGGTGATACTACGTTGCCCAGACTGGTCCCAAACTCATGAGCTCAAGCAATCCTCTGGCCTTGGCCTTCCAAAGTGCTGGGATTACAAGTGTTAAGCCACCACACCCAGCCAGATGTTGAAGTCTTAACTCCCAGTACTTCAAATATGACCTTATTAGGAAATAGGGTCATTGCAGATATAATTAGTTAAGATGAGGTCAGGGCCCTAGTTCAATATGATTGGTATTCTTATAAAAAGAGAAAATTGGACACACATACACATAGAAAGAAAGCCAAGTGAAGATGAAGGCAGAGAACAGGGCGATTCTTCTATAAGCCAAGGAATGACAAAGATTGCCGGCAAACCACCACCAGAAGCCAGGAGAGAGGCATGGAACAGATTCTTCCTCACGGTTCTCACACAACTCTCATGACACCTTGATCTGGAACTTCTAACCTCCAGAATTGTGAGACAACCAATTTCTGTCATTTAAGCCAGTTTGTGGTACATGTAAGCCAGTTTGTGGTACTTTGTTACAGTAACTCTAGCAAACGAATATAGAGGATATCAGGGGATGGGCTACACAAGTCACCTATACTTGCCGGCTTCCCGTTCTCCCTATTTCATTCTTTCTGCAACTCCTCCAAAATGGATCTCAAGCACCCACTTTCCTGATCCTGCTCTCTCCAAAGTCATCGGTAATTTGATTTTCAATGGCCAAATCTGACCCTTTCTGTCATCATTCCACTTGACTACATATATTAGAGTATCTCCCACTTCAAGATCCATGTCTGGATAATTTCCATTGCCTTCCTTCATTCATTTATTATTATTATTATTTTGAGACAAAGTCTCCCTCTGTCACCCAGGCTAGAGTGCAGTGGCGTGACCTCGCTCACTACAACCTGCGCCTCCCAGGTTCAAGCGATTCCCCTGCCTCAGCCTCCCAGGTAGCTGGGATTACAGGTGTGCACCACCGCACCTGGCTAATTTTGTACTTCTAGTAGAGACAGGGTTTCGCCACATTGGCCCGACTAGTCTTGAACTACTGACTTCAAGTGATCTGCCCGCCTTGGCCTCCCAAAGTGCTGGGATTACAGGAGTGAACCACCACACCCTGCCCAAATCCTTTATTTTTAAATGTACAAATTCCCTGAGGCTATACCCTTTATCCTTCTCTATAGCTACCACCAGAAGTTGCAAATTATTGCCATATTCCCCCCCTCAGATGTTTTATTTGGTCCTTCCCTACACAGAAACCCCACAGGTACCACAATGCCTAGCAGATGAAGTCCAAAGTCTTTAGCTTAACATTTAAGACCCTGACCAACTTGACATGAGACAACCTTTTCTATGTTTTCTGGGAATTCCCCACCTCTAACCTAAGCATATCCAATTCCTTATTTTCCAAGGTAATTGGAAATAGAGAATGCAAAGGCTTCAAGTCAAAGATAATAACATTATCTGTAAGCATCGGAGTGGACTTTAAGCTAATGATTGAAAATGATTTTTCCAGCCTCTTTCTGGGACAGTATAGCGTATTGTTTAGATTGCAGGGATTAGTCAGATAGCTTGAATCCTGGGCTCCCCTACTTATTATTGGCTGCATGCCTTTGGGCAAGTTTCTAATCTTTCTGACCCAGTTTCTTCTTTCTGTAAAGGGAAGATGGGGTATCTATCTGCCTTATGGGATTAAGGATTGAACTCGATAATGTATGTAAACTTTTTTTTTTTTTTTTGAGACAGAGTATCGCTCTGTTGCCCAGGCTGGAGTGCAGTGGCTCGATCTCGGCTCGCTGCAAGCTCCGCCTCCCGGGTTCATGCCATTCTCCTGCCTCAGCCTCTCGAGTAGCTGGAACTACAGGCGCCCGCCACCACGCCCGGCTAATTTTTTGTATTTTTAGTAAAGACGGGGTTTCACCGTGTTAGCCAGGATGGTCTCGATCTTCTGACTTCGTGATCTGCCCGCCTCGGCCTCCCAAAGTGCTGGGATTACAAGCGTGAGCCACCGTGCCTGGCCTGTAAACTGTTTTAACACAGTAGTTAGATGGTCCATAGATGGTACCATTATTACTTTTATGATTGCTGCTCCACCTCTGAGCACATTCATACAATTCACTCAAGTCATTATTAGAGCACTAGATTGAGTGGGAGTCAGACCTGGATTCCCACAAACTTCTTTGTATGACCTCGGGCACATCCCTTCCCTGGGCCTCCGTTTCTCTATCTGTAAAATATGGATTTGTTGTCGGGGTGGGGAGGCTGCACCACGCACAGGTTAGACTAATGGATCTCTAAGGTCCTCACATCTTTAAAGCCCCAAGGGGATAAGCCACAGTGCCTCCTGTAGGGCAGTCTAAGCTTATCTTCCAGATAGGCAGGTTTGAATACCGATCCTTTTTCTTGACCTTAAGGAATTCATTCACCCTTTTCAACCTCATTTTCCCTGTTTGTAAAACAACAGCAAACGAGACAAACACACGTTACTTCCTTTCTAGCAGGGTTCCTACCCGGCGCCAAGCAAAAGTGGAATGTACCCTAAGTAGCTCTGGCCTTCTTCCTGCTCCCAAGCTTCCCAATTCCGTCCCCTGCCCCGGTGCCGCCCGCGACTCTCCTTCCCCTTCTAGGAACGGCTCAAGCGCCTTGGGCACTCCATCGGGTTCTGCACCGAGTTCTGCATCATAAATACGACTCTCGTGTAGGATTTAAGTGTGAACTTCTGCAGGTTCTCGGACCCTGAAGCACTCGGGGCCAGACATTCCGAGCTCGCGGCGGTGGAAGGCACGCAGAAGGGCGAACCGAGACGACTCGAGAACGCTGAGGCAGCGCAGGCCCCACCCGTCCCCGCCCCGCCCCGCCCCGCCCTGTCCTGGCCGGCTTTCCAGTACTAGTCCTCTGGCGCCGGCTCCCAGCCCCTCTCGTACCTTCAAATCGCGCTCCGCCGCTAGACTCTCGTGATAGCTGAGACTTTCCCCGGAAGGCCCGCCCCTTTCGCCGGAGAGGCCAATGGGCTAGGGCAACGGTTGCGACGGTTGGATTTTGAAGGAGCCAATAGGCGCTCGGAGCGGAGAGTTTAAGAGGCGTAAGCCAGGCGTGTTAAAGCCGGTCGGAACTGCTCCGGAGGGCACGGTGAGAGGTGGTGGGGCTGAGCCGAGGTGGGGCCGTGGCCAGCGGGAGGGGGTGCTAGGCCGGAAGGGGCTGCAGCCGAGGGTGGCCCTGATTTTGTGGCCGGCCAGGAGCGAAGGGGTCCCTTTCTGTCCCCTGAGCACCGTCGCCTCCTTTCCTCCAGGGCTCCGTAGGCACCAACTGCAAGGACCCCTCCCCCTGCGGGCGCTCCCATGGCACAGTTCGCGTTCGAGAGTGACCTGCACTCGCTGCTTCAGCTGGATGCACCCATCCCCAATGCACCCCCTGCGCGCTGGCAGCGCAAAGCCAAGGAAGCCGCAGGCCCGGCCCCCTCACCCATGCGGGCCGCCAACCGATCCCACAGCGCCGGCAGGACTCCGGGCCGAACTCCTGGTCAGTGAGGTGCCAAAGGAACTGAGTGAGAGCAGCCTTCATACTTTCTTCCCGGGGAGCCTGGTCAGACTGTCTTCTCTTTCTCCGCCCAGGCAAATCCAGTTCCAAGGTTCAGACCACTCCTAGCAAACCTGGCGGTGACCGCTATATCCCCCATCGCAGTGCTGCCCAGATGGAGGTGGCCAGCTTCCTCCTGAGCAAGGAGAACCAGCCTGAAAACAGCCAGACGCCCACCAAGAAGGTATGTGTCCCAGAGGGGCTTAAGGCACGGGACCTGACTGTTCTTTGGATAATACCATCTTGCTCCTCCACTACCCTTTATGCCAGGAACATCAGAAAGCCTGGGCTTTGAACCTGAACGGTTTTGATGTAGAGGAAGCCAAGATCCTTCGGCTCAGTGGAAAACCACAAAATGCGCCAGAGGGTAAGACCCGAAGTTCCTGGTTCCTGGAGGGAGGTGTCAGTTCATCTCCAGGGCTGAGCACAGATATCTGTCTCCTCTTCCTATCTAAGATTGAGGGCAAGGGAGGTGTTGATTTTCCCAGCGTCTAGACTCACTCCGTTGCCACAGGTTACCAGAACAGACTGAAAGTACTCTACAGCCAAAAGGCCACTCCTGGCTCCAGCCGGAAGACCTGCCGTTACATTCCTTCCCTGCCAGACCGTATCCTGGATGCGCCTGAAATCCGAAATGACTATTGTAAGTGCATCCTTATCCTCGCCTCATGCATGGAGAAAGAGGGCCTGGGACCACACAAACAAGGAAGCTCATGCTCTTCTCTCCGCCTCTGACAGACCTGAACCTTGTGGATTGGAGTTCTGGGAATGTACTGGCCGTGGCACTGGACAACAGTGTGTACCTGTGGAGTGCAAGCTCTGGTGACATCCTGCAGCTTTTGCAAATGGAGCAGCCTGGGGAATATATATCCTCTGTGGCCTGGATCAAAGAGGGCAACTACTTGGCTGTGGGCACCAGCAGTGCTGAGGTGCAGGTGAGACGTGTCCAGTGCTGTCATTCTCACCAGTCCCAATGGGCTTGCACAGCTGGCGGATATTAATGCTAAGTCCCAATCTCTGATCCTAGTGGGCTTCTCTCTCTAGCTATGGGATGTGCAGCAGCAGAAACGGCTTCGAAATATGACCAGTCACTCTGCCCGAGTGGGCTCCCTAAGCTGGAACAGCTATATCCTGTCCAGGTCAGTGGTTTTTGTTGGTCTATGGTAGTCTGATATTTGCCCACCCTACCCTTGACTGTACACCCCTGAACTGAACCAGCTCTGGCTTGCTTGCATTTGGTGCTGCCACAGAACCTGATTCCCTTCTTTCCTCCTCCAGTGGTTCACGTTCTGGCCACATCCACCACCATGATGTTCGGGTAGCAGAACACCATGTGGCCACACTGAGTGGCCACAGCCAGGAAGTGTGTGGGCTGCGCTGGGCCCCAGATGGACGACATTTGGCCAGTGGTGGTAATGATAACTTGGTCAATGTGTGGCCTAGTGCTCCTGGAGAGGGTGGCTGGGTTCCTCTGCAGACATTCACCCAGCATCAAGGGGCTGTCAAGGTGAGTAGGGTTGGGCTGAAGCCTCTGCAGACCCTCACCTATAATCTGGGGACTGTTAAGGGGAGAAGGGATGGTAGGATTGGACTAGGTTAATCTGTGACCCCTAGAGCTCCTTGTCTGGCTCTAGTACCTGCTGACCCCACCTTTATTCCGTCTAGGCCGTAGCATGGTGTCCCTGGCAGTCCAATGTCCTGGCAACAGGAGGGGGCACCAGTGATCGACACATTCGCATCTGGAATGTGTGCTCTGGGGCCTGTCTGAGTGCCGTGGATGCCCATTCCCAGGTAATCTTTTGCCTGTTCCTGCCTCTCCCACATGCATTCTTACCGGGCAACTACATTCACTCCAATGGCTTCACCAACTCTATGCCCTGGTGATTCCCAAACTTCTAACTCAGCTCTCACTCATGAGCTTCATTTCCAACAGTCTGTGGCTATCTCCAATCCTATGTCCTATAGGCACCACCACCTTGATCTGTCCCAAATTAACCTTGTCACTTCCCCTTGCCTCCCTGAAATGTGTTCCTTCCTGTCTCACATTGCTTTGGAATGGCAGAACCTGCTCAGAAATCTGAGAAACCTCCTAGAATTTTTCATCCTCCTCACCAGGATCTATCAGTTTTACCTCAAAATATCATTGACATCTGTCCCCTCCCCTCAGCCTCATCCTTCCAAGTGGAGGCCCACTACAATGGCTTCCTCACTGGTGTCAAGCATTCTTTGTTATCTCCTGCAATGCATCCTCCATGCTGTGGTCTGTTATACTCTACTGTCCTTAAACCTGTGATGGCTTCCCATCACTTATGGCATATAATCCAAATCCATTAGAAAGATACTTGAGGCTCTCTCCTTCCACTCCCCCCACATTCAGCCTTCACTGTAGATATGGACTCTAGAGCCAGATGGCCCAAGTTAAAATTCTGGCTCTGTCATCTACTAAACTTGAATGTGACCTTTGGCAACCTATTGAACTTCCTTCTGATTGATTCCTCATCTATCCAATGGATAATACAGATGCTCCCTGATTTAAGTCCCAGTAAACCCACTGTAAAGTTAAAAAATGGTTACGTCAGCAAGTGTCTATAATTTGCCTCTCAAGGAACTTTTGTATGGACTATGATCATTCAACTCTGAGTCTGGAGCATGTGGCAGGGTGCCTAACACTAGAATGGGCTCAATTCTGATTTAAGTAGCCTTGGCTATATGTCATGCCCACACCAGCTCCTCTCCACAGGTGTGCTCCATCCTCTGGTCTCCCCACTACAAGGAGCTCATCTCAGGCCATGGCTTTGCACAGAACCAGCTAGTTATTTGGAAGTACCCAACCATGGCCAAGGTGGCTGAACTCAAAGGTAAGTGGCTAGGTGAAAAGCCGGACATAAAAGGCCACATAATGTATGACTGAAATGTCCAGAATAAGCAAATCCAGAGAAAAAACACATTAATGGTTGCCAGGGGCTGAGGAGAGAGGGTAATGGGAAATGTTGAAAATGTCTTAGAATTAGTTTTAACAGTTGTACAATTTTGTGAATATACTAAAAATCACTAAACTGTATACTTTAAAAGGATGCATTTTATGGTGTGTGAATTATATCTCAGTAACACCATTGAAAAAAAAGGGAGGAGGCCAGGCACGGTGGCTCACGCCTGTAATCCCAGCACTTTGGGAGGCTGAGGCGGGCAGATCATGAGGTCAGGAGATAGAGACAATCCTGGCTAACGTGGTGAAACCCTGTCTCTACTAAAAAACACAAAAAATTAGCCAGGCGTGGTGGCGAGCACCTGTAGTCCCAGCTACTCGGGAGGCTGAGGCAGGAAAATGGCGTGAACCCAGGAGGCGGAGCTTGCAGTGAGCCAAGATTGCGCCACTGCACTCCAGCCTGGGTGACAGAGCAAGTCTCAAAAAAAACAAAAAGGTAGGTGGGTGGCCCAGTGCCTCCTTTATGGCTATGGCTGCATCAGCATTCGTATGTACTGTTCTCATTTCCTCCAGGTCACACATCCCGGGTCCTGAGTCTGACCATGAGCCCAGATGGGGCCACAGTGGCATCCGCAGCAGCAGATGAGACCCTGAGGCTATGGCGCTGTTTTGAGTTGGACCCTGCGCGGCGGCGGGAGCGGGAGAAGGCCAGTGCAGCCAAAAGCAGCCTCATCCACCAAGGCATCCGCTGAAGACCAACCCATCACCTCAGTTGTTTTTTATTTTTCTAATAAAGTCATGTCTCCCTTCATGTTTTTTTTTTTAAATCTGTTTCAGCTAATGCCTTTCTTCTTTCATGACCTATGTCCCAGCAGCCTTCCTAGGGGCTCTACTCTACTGGGATCAGAGAGCTAGATATGTCCTGTGGGAGCCTGGACCATCCATCCCTCTTGTTTGTGGACAGGGCTAAGCGTGTTGTGTTCCCCCACCTCCTCTGTTCACATATGTATACACACAGCCTCCGTGGTTTCCTCTGTCACTTTTAATTAAGACACAAGTGAGTAAGCAGCCTCCACAGGCTGTATTCCCAGGCCCCCACCCACCCTGACCTTTGGCCCAGAAGCTACTGCTTCAGTGTGTGGGGTGCAGGAGTGAGACTGGGTCCACAGTGACATTATTGCTGACCTCTTCTGTGTGAGGAAAAAGGCCACGAGACCCTTTGTGGGGCCAGCCCTGAGTGCTCCTCTCCCAAGTTTAAGGCAGGGAGGGGGAAATAACTGTACAGCCCTTTTAGCCCCCAGCTCTGGAGTGGCAGACAGCAATGAGGCCACATCCCTGGAGCTGCCCGGGGGAAGTGGGTGAGGAACCAAAGCCGTGGTCCCTGTAGAGCAGCTGTGGGGAGGGGAGGGCCAGTCCCCTGCTCAGTCCTGACCACATAAGCCTTGGTCACAGGTGTAGGTGGAGAGGGCACTGAAGGACACTGCCCTAAGGTGCAGTCCTGAGGCACTTAGGTGGGCGCCTATCTAGGCCATGCTTCTCAGTTGGCCTTGACCTTGGCAATACCTGGAGCTCCATTTTGCTGAAGTGCACGGGGCAGCCGCTTGCCCTTGGTATAAGAGTGATACCAGAAGTTGGAGAACAGCACGAAGAAGATGGTGCCATACATCCAGATGAGGTGAATAATGACTGGGTACTGGTAGTTACAGCTGGACATAAAGTAGTACTGGGAGATGTGCAGTGAGACCAGGACAAACTGGATCTAGGATAGAGAAAGACCAGGGTCAGAGGGAATAGAGAGGACTAGAGGGGAAGAGGGGGTAGAGAAAGAGACAAACGTTGAGTAGGGAGAGATGGGGTCAAAGGTGAGACAGACTGGATAAAGGCAGGATCCAGGCTAGGAATGTGGGGGGATGGTTATAGGTAAGTCAGGCCAAGCCCCTCACCAGCTGAATGGCTGTCATGTGCTTTTTCCACCAAAGGTAGGGTTGTGCCACAGGGCCAAAGGCAGATAATCCGTAGTACAGGTACATTATGACATGCACGGAAGAGTTTATCATGGCATGGAAAGAGCCCATTCCTCCTGTGAGTGGACAATAAGACAGGGTCAGCAGAGTCCAGCCTCTGGTGCCCACCCTTTCCCATAGTGGCCTTCACCACTCACCCGGGGCAATCTTTACCCCCCACCACCAGCTCCAGGGAAGCACAGAGTGATGGAAGACATGTAGGAAGGTCACCTGCCCGTCTTTCTTTCGGAGAATAAAGATCACCTGAGAGAAGAGTGAGGGAAGGGGATTCAGAACCTGGGCTTCTCCACCTCATTCTCCCCTCAAGTTCTCACATCTCATATAACTACTCACTGTGTCCATCAGCTCAATGAACTTGGAGAAGAGGAAGAGCCAGGCCACCCGAACCATCTGCAAGAAGTTGGGATAGCCTTAGGACCTCATACACTATTCTAAGAGCCTCCCTAAACTGGGCCTTGAGCACAGGCCCCAAACTGGTCATATCTACCAGGTTGCTTATGACCTAGCCCCAGCCCCTACTTACCCTAAGTGCCTCAGGGCTGTTGGAATAGTCCACAGGGTCACAGCGCCAGGTATAGGTGCTCAGCCAGCCCGACATCAGGAACTAGGAAGGGATGTGGATTAGACCACCAGAGTTCTCCCTTCCCAGCCATCCCTCCCCTTCGCTAGCTGAGGACATGGATCTGAACCTCTCTGGAAAGGAGAAATGCCATGCTCTGGCTCTATGGCCTGCTCCTTATCCTGCTGACAGAAATTAAAGCCCGGCATCCCAGGGGCCCACCTCATAGACAATGTAGAGGGAGAGTGCCACCAGTGAGAAGTTGTAGACAATCATGAAGCCACGGAGCTGGAAGGGCTTCCGATTAGCCATGATGCGAGGCCCAAGTGAGAGAACGAAGTACACGTAGGTCAGGAGAATGGAGGTCATTAGCAAGGGGGACCCCATCAGAGGGTAGCCCTGGATCCGGGGATCTATGAATAAGGGTCAAAGGAATCAGGAAGAGTCACAGGGTTCGAAGGGTCTTCATTTGAAGGGTCTACAGACATGAGGTCAGGTCACAGGATCAAGGGGTTCATAGGAACTCTCCATTAGAAGACAGCCCTAGATCCAGGGATCCCGGGAAAGAAGGAAGGAAAGGGCTGGTGGATAGCGTCTTACCTGCGTGCTTCATCACCTCTTGGTACAAGTTCACAACAGCCTCCATCCTGGCTAAGGACTCTGGGGAGGTACAGAGGGCGGATGTCAGACAGAGCCCACTGCACACCCCCATCCCACAGAGATAAGACACAGAACCAGACAAGACACCTGCAATGCCTCATTGCAGAAAGGACAGAACAGTGAAAGGAAGGAATTACTGGGAACTAGGGGGAGGAGGCAGTTTGGTTGAGGCATCTGCTCCCCACACATCCTGCCTGCCTGGGAAGAGCTGTTCCACCCTTCCTCTCCACACCTTACTCTCCTCTCCTCTCCTCTCCACAGTTTTACTTCCTGGCCTCCCTTCCTCTCTTCCTCCACAAGATAACTCTCAATTCTAGGTCTCTTACTGGAGAATCTTACCTTCTCACCAACAGGGAGCTCTTGAACTCCGTCTCCCTTCCTCACCCGAGTCCCTCACCTCCCCAGCCCTGGGTCTTTCTTCTCTCCAGGGATTCTCCCCTTCAATCTCTCCTCTCCTGCCCTCTCCTCTTCCCATCCCTCTGGACCCTTCCTGAACTCTCTTCTCCCCAGGGTCCCTCCTGTCTCTGCCAGGACTCTCACCTCTCTGGGCCCTTCTGTCCCTCCAGAACCTTATCCTGGGATTCCTCCTTGCCTGTGCTGGGACACTTATGTCCCTACGATTCTCCTCTGCCTTTCCCGGGACTCTCACCTCCAGCCTCTCCTCTCCAGCGCTCTCCTCTCTCCTCTCGCAGAGCCCTTCCTCTCCTGGAGCCTGGCTCTTTGAGACTCCTGCCCCGGCGGCTCCACCTGTCTGACTAGATCTGGCAGCAGCCCCGCCCTCTGCCCGCCCCTGCTGTACTGTGCAGGGGGTGGAGGGTGGGTCCGGGCCACAGGTCAGTGCCTGGGGGAGCAGGACCCACCAGGATTGGGAAAGCCAAGTAAAGCCCCAGACTCGCCACCCACCCACCCACGTGGGACCAGCCTGATGAGCTAAGGTCCTAGATTCTGAGCCAGAAACCTCCTCTGACCCCAGCCCCAGCCCCAGCCCTGGCCCAAAGCACTGCTGAAAATCCACACCCAGCATCCTCTCCTAAGCCGGCCATAACTGCTCAGTTTGTCCTACTTCAGAATGGGTACAATCACTCTTCCCTTCCTGGGAAGGGCAGGGAAGCCAGTGGCATGTGAAGGGGTTGGGGAGTGGGGGAGGTCGCAGGAATCTTCCCCTCCCTCAGGGAGGGGCCCCGTTGGGCTAGGCCCCCTCCCCCTCAGGGCCTGAAGGAACGTCGGGGGAAGGCTCCCAGGGACACAAAAGCCTCTGGCCAGACCCAGGAGAGCATGGTACTGACAGTCCCTGAGGGACAAGGCATTCTTGGAACAGAGCAGGGCCCCAGACTCCCTGCTTCCAGAGAAGCACCTCTGCAGATGCCAAGTGAAGAGGCGCACCTCTGACACCTCCCTGCCCCGCACACCCCTCACCTCCAGGAGGCCCGGCTTCTTTAGGCCCACCGTGGTCAGGCCCCAAGCCTGCGGTCCACACCCACCTCTCACCTAGCTCTCCACCCCCAACAGCGAAGGTGCCACGCCGAGGGCTGGCACACGTCTCCTGCCTGACACACCATGCAACACCTCCGTGGGCTGACACGCATGGCTCCCGGCCCTCACGCAGCTCGGCCACCGCCCAGGCAAACGCACGGGCTCACCCGCGGGGCCACTCACACACGTGTGCGCGCTGCCTGGCCACGCTCGGATCCCCTCCTTACTTGCTCCCCCACCATCGGGCTTGCTGGCCGCCCATCGCCGGCAGGGCCCAGGCCGGGGCGAGGGCGCCAACACAGGTTCCTCCCTGACACATGGGAGCCAGCCAGCCTGTTATCTCTCAGCCACCAGCCCCCAATATCAACCCACACACCCGGCAGGCCAGGAGGGACCAAGGCTCCTGGGAGGACCTCTCCCCAAGCTGCAGGAAAATCTGGGTGTGTCCCTCGTCGGGGAACTCAGCCCGTCCCTTCCTTCCTTTAAGATGGATGGAAGGGAAAAGGAGCCTGGCAAAGTTAGGGTAGCGGGGGGAGGGAGGGGAGGAGGGAGAGAGGTAAATGCAGGGGTGGTGGAGGAAGGCCCGGGTGTAGGCAAATGGGGGCCAGAGACGGGGGTGTGGGGGAGGGAGGGTGCTGGCGAGGCCCGGCCCCAGGGAGCTGGGACCTCCCACCCACTGGCCCCGGGAACACCCTCGCCCACAGCCTGGGCAGGGCAGGGCAGGGCTGGGCCGGGCTGGGCCGGGCTGGGCCGGGCTGGCCAGGCAGGGGGCGCCGGCACGTGGAGAGTCCGTGGAAGGTCCAGACTCACCCGTAGGGGCCAGGCGGGCAACGGCGGAGCGCTCGGAGGGAGCAGGGCCAGAGAGAAGTCCCCGGGGCCAACCTGCCTGCCTGCCACTTCCTCATCTGCTGGGCCGACTTTCTGTCACCAGAGGGGGAGGGGCGGGCCGCGCGGGGGGCGCCCGCTGATTGGGCGGCCGGCAGGGCCGGAGGCCGGCAGCGCAGGCTCGGCCGGGGCGGGGGCAGGGGCGTGCCGCCGGGTCCCAGCAGGAAGCGCCGCGGCCCGGGCTTCCCACCCCTTCCCTCGCCGCCCGGGCCCGCCCTGGCCAGTTGCAGCGGTCTGGCCACCTCAGGAGCACGCTGTCTCTTCCCGACGTGCAGCCCGGGGCCCGGCCCTGTCCCCGGGTGACTGCTCCCCGGCAGGACTGCACATCTGTGGCGGCAGGCCCAGCTCAGGGCTCGGGGGAGGGTTCGGCCTTGCCCTCAAAGAGCTCCCTCTCCTGCAGGGTGAGCGCAGAGCGGCGGGCGAGACCACACTGCGTGTGCTGAGGGCGCACTGGTCTTAGCGGGAGGGAAGCCTCACGAGCCTGTACACTTGGAGGAGCCCTAAGCGTTAGGATCTGCTGCGAGGGCTGCCTGGAACGGAGGTGAGAGGATACAAGTGGCCCGGGGCAAGCATAGTGAATCACTGGCTAATCTGGCCTTCGAGGTAGTGAAAGGAAAAAAGGGAAATGAAGCTGACTGTGGCTGAATGTAGTAGGTCTTGAAGGCCAAATGGGGCGATCTGATTTTTATTCTAGAAGCAGAGGAGAAACAGTAAAGATTTCTTAGGAGACTATATTCAAGCTTGTATCATTAGTTCATCAGACGTTTATGGACCACCCACCGTCCCTGCACTCACGGGGCTTGCAGTCTATCTGGCTGAATCACTTTGGCAGCCAGTGTGAGGAGGGCACAGAAAGGAGACCAGGTGAGAAAGCCAGCCTGACCAAAGAAGATGTAGCAACTGATGGGATTGGAGGAGGCGGACAATGTCGAGCTTTCCTCCAGACAGCTGGACTGGCTCTCTATATATTTATTTATCTCTTCTACACCTCTGTCCCCCACCTCCACACTCACTAACTGGACTCAACTAGTGGGGGCAAAGGACGGACTAGATTTTAGTGAAATGGAATTTCTACCTCCAGCGGCCCCTGGAACAGTAGCACACAACGATCTAACAACTGCTTGTACGATTGGATGGTGTAAGTGCGGACAGAATTAGGGAATTTGGGCTACTCTGGGCACACTGCTTATGGGGCAGCCCTGCTCCGCAAGGAAAATAAACACATTTTTTTTAAAAAAGGCCGGGCGCGGTGGCTCACGCCTGTAATCCCAGCACTTTGGGAGGCCAAGGCGGGCGGATCACGAGGTCAGGAGATCGAGACCATCCTGGCTAACACGGTGAAACCCCGTCTCTACTAAAAATACAAAAAATTAGCCGGGCGTGGTGGCGGGCGTCTGTAGTCCCAGCTACTCGGGAGGCTGAGACAGAATGGCGTGAACCCGGGAGGCAGAGCTTGCAGTGAGCCGAGATCGCGCCACTGCACTCCAGCCTGAGCAATAGAGCGAGACTCTGTCTCAAAAAAAAAAAAAAAAAAAGGCCGGGTGCGTTGGTTCACGCCTGTAATCCCAGCACTTTGGGAGGCTGAGGCGGGCAGATCACCTGAGGTCAGGAGTTTGAGACCAGCCTGGCCAACATGGTGAAACCCCGTCTCTACTGAAAATACAAAAATTAGCCAGGCATGGTGGCGCAAGCCTGTAATCCCAGCTACTCGGGAGGCTGAGGCAGAAGAATTGCTTGAACCTGGGAGGTGGAGGTTGCAGTGAGCCGAGATCGAGCCACTGCACTCCAGCCTGGAGTGCAGGGCAAGACTCCGTCTCAAAAAAAAAAAAAAAAAAAAAGGGAATTCGGAGACCAGCCTGGGCAACACAGTGAAACCCCATCTCTACTAAAATACATTTAAAAAAAAAATTAGCTGGGCATGGTGGTGTGCACCTGTTGTCCCAGCTACTCGGGAGGCTGAGGCAGGAGAATTGCTTGAACCTGGGAGGCAGAGGGTGCAGTAAGCCGAGATCATGCCACTGCACTCCAGCCTGGGCAACAGAGCAAGACTCGTCTCCAGAAAAAAAAAAAAAAAAAAAAAAAGATGTTCATAAATGGTAGGATAGGCTGGGGATGGAGGCTCACACCTGTAATCCTAGCACTTTGTAAGGCTGAGGCAGGCAGATCACTTGAGCTCACAAGTTCGAGCCTGGGCAACACCGTGAGACCCCGGCTCTACAAAAAAATACAAAAAATTAGCTGGGCATGGTGATGCATGCCTATAGTCCCAGCTACTCTGGAGGCTGAGGTGGGAGGATGACTTGAGCCCAGGAAGTGGAGGTTGCAGTAAGCCAAGACTGCGCCACTGCACTCCAGTCTGAGTGATAGAAACCTTGTCTCTAAATAAATAAATAAATAACTCCACAAATGGTGGGATATAGCTATGTGAAAGTTTAGTCCTAGAGTTTAGGTAAGAGGTCTGAGCCAAAGTACAGATATGACCCAGCCTATTAGTATCCATCCTTGAAAGGAAATGGCAGAATTCACTGTTTAAAAGGCTCCAACACTAAGGTCCTAACTGATCTGGTCCCTGCCTTGTCCTCTCATTCTACCTGTGACACTCTCCTGGGCCCCACCTAGTGCTTTAACCATTCCCCGAGGATGTCAGCATCTTTCATACCCCCCTCAACCCTCAAACCTTGCCCCCTGGCTCAGCACAAGGAACAGTCAGGTCTCCTAGGCAGTAAATCACTCCCTCCTCTTGCTCCCACAATTGTAATTATATGCTTATCTGCATCGCAAAACTATAAGCTCCTCTCAGCATGGGCCATGTTTTGTCATCTCTGTATCTCCAGCATCTGGCCCGTTATCTGGTACTCAGTTGGCCCTCTACCTTTGTTGAATGAATGTTAGTGTGAATGGGATGACGTGGGAAAGGAAGAGAGGCCAAGGGAACCAGAGTCAAGTGGAGAGGACAATAAGAATTAGAAAGCCTTTCCAATTCCCTTGGGAACAGTATCACTGAGTCCATAAATATTTATTGAAAGCCTGTGTTCCAGGTATACTCTAATGACTTCAGGTTCACACCTGACTCCAAAGCCATGAGTTTAAATGTTCCAATTAGTACCGTGTGACCTTATGTAAGTTGCTGAACCTCTATAAAATTGGAGCAATAAGAGTACCTATCTCATAGGATTGCTGTAAAGACTGAAAGAGATAACACATGTAAAGTGTTTAGCACTGTTTCTGTCTCAACATTTAATAGACAAGGTGGGAAAGTGCCCAAAGTATCAGGAAGGTACATACTTATATGTAGATTCATGAGCATTCTTTTAATAATCTTTCCTAAACAGTTACTGTGTGCAAACCGCTATTGTGAGAGCACTATTGAGAGATTTTGGATTAAATGTCCATCATAAGAGTGCACTAGAGACAAAGCAGACTACTATAGATGATGAAACTGTCCCAGAGGCCAAACACAGCAGTGATAGGAAACTTCAACTGTGTTTTTATTTACCTGGACCACATTTGTAAATGACCATGGCAGGCCCTCAATAAATGCTGACTGACTACATGAATGAACATGCTCAAAGACAGTTGTTCAGCTCTTGTCCCAGGTTCTATCATACCCCTCTCCCCCTTCCTGAGTTTCTTTTGTTCAGTTTGGCAAACAGTGAATGGATGTTTGCCAAATATTTGAGGATGCTCAAATATCTGATATAGACCACTTAGCCCCAAATCCTACCAAATGGCATCTTCATGGCCCTGGGGTTCCTGCAAAACACTCAGTCTGATGGAAAAGACAGACATATAGATGAGCAATTATATATGTGGTGAGTGTTCCCATAGAGATAAACCCAGAGGGTTATGAAAGCACTGGGGTGCGGGGGCACCTTAACTCAGTATGGAGGCTAATTCTTAAAGGTGATGCAAAAATGACACTTAATTGAGCATTAAAGGTCACTTTCTAGGCCGCGTAAGGTGGCTCATGCCTGTAATCCCAGCACTTTAGGAGGCTGAGGTCGGTGGATCACCTGAGGTCAGGAGTTCGAGACCAGACTGGCCAACATGGTGAAACCCTGTCTCTACTAAAAAATACACAAAAATTAGCCAGGCCTGGTGGCAGGCGCCTGAAATTCCAGCTACTCAGGAGGCTGAGGCAGGAGAACCACTTGAAGGCAGGAGGCGGAGGTTGCAGTGAGCTGAGGTTGTGCCACTGCACTCCAGCCTGGGCGACAAGAGCGAGACTATCTCAAAAAAAAAAAAAAGGAAAAAAAGGACACTTTCTAGGAAGCAGGGAAAGGCATTCTAAGTGGAGCGAAGCATGTATGTGAAGGCATAGAAGCAAGAGATGTGGCGGGTTTGGGAACGCTAAGTAGTTTGGTATGACTCCAGTTCAGAGGGCATATGGGAGGGCAAGAAAGGTAGGCATGAGTCAGTTTATGAAGAGCCTTGTATGCCACAGCAAGAAGACTGGATTTTATTCTGTATATGTTTTTCAGCCCTGGCTGCAACTAGAATCAACTGGGGATCTTTTAAAATATCAGTGCCTGGCTCTCACCTCCAGATTGATGCTAGATGGTTGTTCTTAATGGGAAGAGGCCGAAGCATGTTTATATGCTGTATGGAGAGAGACAATGGGATCCAGCATACACATGAAGAGAGTAGCCTCTGGCTAAGGAGAACGGAAATAGAGTAAGTTCGTCAGTGGAATGGGAGGAAATTGAGGGAGTTTTGTCTAAAGGAGTCTATTTTTTCCTTCAGTCAGATGTTAGGTATTTGCTGAACACGGGGGATGGGTAGGTGATGGGATAAAGAATTGTAGGGAAGTGGTACACTCTGGAGTAACTGATGATGGAATGCTGGGAAAGCTTAGTGAACAGCTAAGTGGAAGGCCCCACTGGGTGGGAGACCATAAGGAGTGTACCAGTTTAGAAGGCTGTGATGTTTTCCGCAGAGCTAAGTGAGTGGGAGTCAGGAGAGCAGAAATAGGACCATTTGGGATCTGCAGGGAAGCGAGATGGAAGGCCTTGCTTGGGAGAGGGTTCAGTGAAGGCTGAGTAGATGAAACTAAACCAAGGGTACACTGATAAACTGGATAAACTGAAGAGGTCAAGGAACTCATAGGTTTGATAAGGATGAAGGCCAGGTGTAGTGGGGAAAGAAAACCCAGTCCAACAACTAAAATTCCATCCATTTCATGGAGCCTTCCTGACTAATGGGAAATGAGGTGGCAACTTCCCCCAGGTCCCACCCTGTCTGACTCACTCCTCACTCACTGCTCTTCAAAGGGCCCGTCTCCATCCTCTTTCTCAAGAAGATAAACCATGGATGTTGTTTCTCTAAAAGTTCAGCCTGGAAACCACTGTCTGTATGAACTCAATTCCCATGATTTTTTGAGGCTTTATATGTTTCAGCACAAATATTAAATGGAGGTAGGATAGAGAAGCAGAAATGGCAATGAGGAAAAAAATGGAAAAAGGTATGCCTGCATGTTCATGAGTGAGTCAGCAGAAGAGTGGAGGGAAAAGACAATAAGACACGGGGTATCAGCTATGAATAGGAACCGAAGGTCCAGATTGAAGGGCAACAGAACTGGCAAGTGGAGATGGAAGCAGCCTCCTGGGGGCTATGTCAAGCTTCTCCATTCTCCATCCTGTAAAGGACAAAGGACACTTCCTACACAGTACCCACACAGAAGAACTGATGGGAGGGTTAGCCTGTGAGGACGAGAGTGAAGATGAGGGCAAAGGGCTTGCCAGTTAATAATTCTGCATGTCCCTGGGCCCCAGCCAGCTAGCTGGTATCCTCTTCCAAAGCAGGCTGGGACCTTGGCTGAAGGAACCAGGGCTGGAAAGACATCGGGCTGGCAGAGGGGAGAGACTGCATGCAAACATTCTTTGTATCTTCTGGAATTTGAGAGTTGGCCTGGAACCCTGAAAGTCAAGGCCAATGTCTGATCCATCAGTGGGTAACCAGTGCCTACATACTATGGGTATCATTCACTGTTCATTGAACTGAACAAAAGAAACTTAGGAACGGGGAAAGGGATGTGATAGAACCTGCAGGAAAAGCTCCGGAGAGAAAGAAGGAGAGGCTTTTTGTTAGGGGGCAAACCAGGGGATGCTATCAAGATGGAGGAAAGGGAGTTAGCAAGATCCAGAAGACACGTGAGAAGGACCAAGAGGGGAATGAGAAGCTTATTATTCTATTAGTACTTTTTCTGGCAAGGATGAAGCCAGCTGCATTCCCTATGTTCGAATGTTTCCATCCTGTAAGGTAAGTTCTATGATCACCTCTTAATAGATAAAAAAAAACTGGAATCAGAGGTTGAAGGCTTTGCTCAAGGTCGCAGACTGGGTAAGGTGAAAGCAACACAGGTGTTTCAGGCTGAGGAAAAAGCACAGACAAAGGAATGGATATAGGAAAACACAGGACAGGTAGAGAATTGCAAGGGATTCCGTTTGGCTAAAGCAACAGTCCCCAACCTTTTTGGCACCAGGGACCAGTTTCGTTTTGTGGAAGACAATTTTTCCAAGGATGAGGGCTTGTGGTGATGTGGGGGGCAAGGGGCAGGGGGATGGTTTCAGGAGGAAACTGTTCCACCTCAGATCATCAGGCATTCATTAGATTCTCATAAGGAGTGCACAGCCTAGATCCCTTGCGTGCACAGTTCACAATAGGGTTCCCACTCCTATGAGAATCTAATGCTGCTGCTGACCTGTCAGAAGGCGGAGCTCAGGCATTAATGCTTGCTGACTTGCCCACCACTCATCTTCTGCTGTGCGGCCTGGTTCCTAACAGGTCACAGACCAGTACTGGTTCATGGCCCAGGGGTTGGGGACCCTTGGGCTAAAGGATATGGCTAACGAAAGGCCTTCATGTGATAGAAGGTTAATGAGTGGCCCCAGATCATGAAATGTTTTGAATTTTAAAAAATGAGTTTACTTTATATTGAGGTGTCTCTGAAGATTTTTTTTTTTTTTTTTTTTTTTTTTTGCGACAGAGTCTCACTCTGTCGCCCAGGCTGGAGTGCAGTGGTGCGATCTTGGCTCACTGCAAGCTCCGCCTCCTGGGTTCACACCATTCTGCCTCAGCCTCCCGAGTAGCTGGGACTACAGGTGCTCGCCACCACACCCGGCTAATTTTTTGTATTTTCAGTAGAGACAGGGTTTCACTGTGTTAGCCAGGATGGTCTCGATCTCCTGACCTTGTGATCCGCCCGCCTCGACCTCCCAAAGTGTTGGGATTACAGGCGTGAGCCACCACGCCCGGCCCGTCTCTGAAGATTTTAAGTGGCAGGCTGATATGATCCCCACTGTATTTTAAAAAGACAAACTTGGGGACGGGCATAGTGGTTCACACTTGTAATCCCAACAATTTGGGAGGCAAAGGTGGGTGGATCAATTGAGGTCAGGAGTTAGAGACCAGCCTGGACCAACATGGTGAAACCCAATCTCTACTAAAAATACAAAATTAGGTGGGTGTGGTGGCGTGTGCCTGTAGTCCCAGCTACTTGGAAAGCTGAGGCAGGAGAATCGCTTGAACCTGGGAGGTGGAGGTTGCAGTGAACCAAGATCACACCACTGCACTCCAGCCTGGGCGACAGAGCAAGACTGCCTCAGAAGAAAGAAAGAAAAAAAGACAAACTTGGCAACAGCAAGGTATATTATCAAGAGGAAAGCAGAAGAAGGCAGGGATATCAGCTGGGAGCCAGCTCAGAGGTCTGGGTGTGACATAACAAAGGCCTGACCTAGAAGAATGGCAGTGAGAAGGAAGAAAAGGGGATACAACAGAAAGAGGACCCAGAACTGACAGCAGATGTCCAGATGGATAACTCAGGTGGGGCAGGATGAAGAAAATGAATGCAGTTTGGGAACATCCTGAGTTTGAGGTGAGATGGCCCATTCAACAAGCAATCTAAAACACAATACTGTGCATTCAGGAGAAAGGACAGAGCTTGAGAAAAAAATCTGAGGATTCTCTATACAGAGGTGAAACCACACAAAGTGGACTGGAGTGTGGTAGCTCTAGTTTTGGCTGTATTCAGAAACTTTCCCATCCCCTGCTTTCATTTCCTTTGAGAAATTCCCTACCCCATTGGCTCATTAATGCTGGTATTCTCCCCTACTTCCTCCCAGTCCAAGCTCCTAATGGCACATAATCCAAGCAAAACCAGAGCTCTCCCATGAGATGAGTTCTAATAATGTAGAGTGGAGAAATGCAGAGACAGAGTCCAGACAACATTTGAGCCTCTGAGCCCACCTAGAGGCATCCACATAACCCAAATACAGCTGGTTCTCCTTTTTTTTTTTTTTTTTTGATTAAGCCAGTTTAATTGTAATTTTGATTAGGCTAGTTTAATTGTAATGTCTTGCAATCAAAACAGTCTACTAGACCATCATATAAAAATGAGATTGCTCAGGAGAAAGTAAAAGAGACTAACAGTTACCACTTGAGTGTTGACTATTTGCCTGAAGGGCCTTTTTAAGAAGCTTGGACTTTATCTGGTAGAAAATTAAGAGCTACCTAAAGATTTAAATTTAACTTTAAATATGTTTTGTTGAAGGTGCTCTTTGAAGTTGGTACTATAATCCCATTCTATAGAGCTGGAAACTGAGGTTCTTGTAAGTGAAGTAACTTTCTAAGGCCACACAATGGATAAGTGTTCAAACCAGGATATGAACTTGAAAATAAATAAACTGCAATAGAACTATGGGTGCTAGAATGGAAGTGTATACAGGGCACAGGAGAGGTACAGTTTAAGAATGGTCAAGTGTACAGGGGAGGAAGTAGTAAAGACTTTACAGGAGTAGGTGACATGTGAACTGGAAGGATGAATTGTTTATCAGGTGAATAAGGGGTTTGGAGCAGGAAAGAGAGAGGGTATTCTGCGTAGGGCAGAGCATGTATAAGCCATGGAGGTATGAGGCAACACCTGACTCCCAGCTATTTCCTTATGGCTACAGCTGAGAGCACTTATGGCAAAGTGGCAAGAGTCGTAGAGTATGCCATGACAAAACAAAGTCTGAAGGACTGGTGGTCAGTGTGGCGGGAAGAGAGGCAAGCATGGCACCAAAGAGCTCCGGTTTTGATCTCCAGTGAATTACACACAGCCACCCACGAAGAACTGAGCCCGAACTAGCAAGCACAGACAAGCGAGGCAAGAATTCATCACAACTGCACAGAGAAAGCTATGAGTGGTGAAGGGCCTCCTTTAGGGACTGACTGTAGAAAAACTATGGAACTGAGTGGTTAGCTAGTCTAGACAGGGAAGAGATACAGTTCAGGAGGCATGAAAAAGAACATTTCAGGTGAGAGGTCTTATCATTTGGCCTCAAAAGGACACAATTTCTTAATGAAAGAATGTAGGCAACAACTAGGTGGGAGAAATACAATTCACAAAACTAGATTTGAAATTGACTTATCATGTCAGGTAATCCAATGTAAAAATGCTCCAGTACCTACTCCGCACGTTACTAGGGAGATACCATGGGGGACGAAATATGCACAAAAAGCGTCTCCTGAGGCTAAGCTCCTGAGACATGAGCACAGGGGAGCTGCAGAGGGAAGGAGAGGTTATGACCTCTTAGAGGAATTGGTCAATCGTTTTTTCAAGCAACAATCACTGAGAGCAGAGAGTTCCAGATGTTACCCTATGAACAGATAATATGTATTGTGCTTCTACTGTTGTCAGCATTATCCTAAGCACTTTATATATATTAACCCATTTAAACCTCACAGCAACCCTATGAAATAGCCATTATTATCGACCCCAGGAATAAGGAGGCAAAGGCATAGAGAAGTGAACTAACTTGCCCAAGGCCACACAGCTGGTAAGTAGCACAGCTAGGATTTGAACTGGGGCAGTCTGGCACAAAAACCTGCTTTTTAAATCAAAATGTTATTTTATACTACTTCTCCAAAGACAAATCATAATAGTAATAATAGTAGCACTACCATTTATAGTGTTTATGATATGGGCTAGATGCTATAGTATGCCAGGCACACACATTATCTTGCCTAAGATCACTCAGCTCTCAGGTGGAAGAGCTGGATTCAAAGTTCAGGATGCTTGAATCTGGGAGACAATAAAGTGCACCAGGAGCTAGAATAAGTTTGTACAAGGTACAAATGTGGAGCATAAAAGAGGAGATAATTAATCTTACCTGGTGGGAGTGGTATTGAGTTGTGGGTTACTGGAAAACTTCACAACTTCACACGGGGCGACTTTTTTTTTCCTTTTTTTTTTTTTTTTGAGACAAGGTCTGGCTCTGTTGCCCAGGCTGGAGTGCGGCGGCACAACCACAGCTCACTGCAGCCTTGACCTCCCAGGCCCAAGCAATCCTCTCACCTCAGCCTCCCGAATGGCTGGGACCACAGGTGTGTGCCACCACACTTGGCTAATTTTTTAGTAGAGACAGGGTCTTCCTGTGCTGTCCAGGCTGGTCTCGAACTCCTGGGCTCATGCAGTCCTCACGCCTCAGCCTCCCAAAGTACTGGGATGACAGGCGTGAACCACTGCACCGGCAAGAGTGGGGTGACTTGTGAGCTGATTTTTGAAAGATGATTGGGTATTCATCAGACAGAATGATAGGGCAGTGTTCCATGCAGAGGGAACAGTGGGAATAAAGGAATGGAGGTTTGAAAGAGCTGTCACATTCAGGAAACTGCAAGCAATGTTGATGGCTTGGGAATTGAGTGGGTGGCATGACAATAAGAAGGAGGCAGGGGGCTGCATCACACAGAATCTTACTTGCCTTTCCAGAAAATCTGAGCTATTTTTTAAGTTTTTCCAATGAAGTAAATGTAATGGCCAAAAAGAGTAAATAAATATCCCTAGGGAATCTGGTGGCTTAGTCTGAAGCTGTTCAAACTAGTAGGAATTCTTTGAAGACTATTTTTTCTTAATAATGCATGCATGCTGGCTGGGTGTGGTGGCTCATGCCTGTAATCCCAGCACGTTGGGAGGCTGAGGCAGGAGGATCACTTGAGCTCAGGAGTTTGAGACCAGCTTGGGCAGTGTGGCAAAAGCAATCTCTACCAAAAATTAAAAAATTAGCCTGGTATGGTGGCGCACGCCTGTAGTCACAGCCACTTGGGGGCTGAGGTGGGAGGATCACTTGAGCTGGGAGATGGAGGTTGCAGTGAGCCAAGATCGCACCACTGCACTCTAACCTGTATGACACAGTGAGACCGTGTCTCAAAATAAAATAATAATGCATGCTAAATGTGTGTTCTCTGTTTTAAATTACTCTTAAGTAAAATGAACATTCCAGGATGATTTTACCTTGTAATTTTCAGTATGCCTGGCACACCCACCCCTACCAACCCACCCACCAGGTATGTTGTCCATATGCCCCCATCTCTACCAAAAACACAAAAATTAGCCAGGTATGGTAGCGCGTGTCTGTAGTCCCAGCTACTTGGGAGGCTGAAGTGGGAGGATCGCTTGAGCCTGAGAGGCGGAGGTTGCAGTGAGCCAAGATCGCGCCACTGCACTCTAGCCTGGGTAACAGTGAGACAGACCATGTCTCAAAATAATAAAATAACAATACATGTTAAATGTGTATTCTGTTTTAAATTACCCTTAAAATGAACATTCCAGGAAGATTTTATCTTGTGATTTTCAGTATGTCTGGCACACCCACCCTACATGGGGAGTAAACTATCAAAAGGCTTTTAATCAAAGGAATAATGTGATCAGATCTGCAGTTCAGAAAGACCTATCTGGCAGCCTTTTGGAAGACAAGTTAAAGTGGCAGGACTGGAGATAAAGGATTTTAATCAGGGGAGTAATGTGATCAGATCTGCAGTTTAGAAAGACCTATCTGTAGCCTTTTGGAAGACGATTTAGAGTGGGCATGGCTAGAGATATGGAGTCTGAACAATACTTTTAGTAAGAGAGGCCTAGAGCCTAAACTGTAGGACAGGGTGGATGGACACTGGGGAGACAGAATTGGTAGGATTTAGTATCTGATTAGGTATGAGGGGGTTGGGGACCCAGAGGGAGAATAGTTTAGAATGGTTTCCATATTCCTGGCTTAGAAGAGAAACAGGTGTGTAGGCTAGAATAACTGGATTTGGACATTCAACCAGCTGTGGATCATACAGGTAGAGATATCCATCAGGAATCTGCAGCTCAGCAAAGAGGTCTGAGCTGAAAATAAAACTCGCTTAAATTATGCACATAAAAGTGGTGGTCACAGAAAGCAGGTAGAATAAGAAGAAAAGGGGGTTAAGGACAAGTCCTAGAGAATAACATTTAAGAAGCAGGCAGAAGTATAAAAGTCCAAAAGCTGCAGAGAAGGAATGGCCAGAGAGGAGGATGAACAAGGAGAGCATGTGCCATAGAAGCCATGGGGGAGAAAGAGACTAAAGGAAATGGTCAGCATTAAATGCTGCAGATACATTACTATGAGGATTGAAAAAACTCTGGATTTAGCCATTAGGTCAACAGTGATCTCTGAGTTTCTGAGGAATGGTGGAAGTAGAAGCCCAAACACAGGGGTTGAAAAGTGAATGGGAGGTAAAAGAAACAGTGATTCTAAGCACTTTGTTTCAAGAGCATGGCTGCGAGTGAGTCAGTGAGAGGGGATGTAGGGTTAAGAAGGATCTTTTAACATGGAAGAGACACTAAAATGGCACTATCTAAGGCCATGAAATGTAGCCCAGAGAAATTGGCAAAAAGAATGAAGGATAGACTGGGTGTGGTGGCTCACACCTGTAATCCCAGCACTTTGGGAGGCTGAGGTGGGAGGATCGCTTGAGCTCAGGAGTTTGAGACCAGCCAGGGCAACACAGAGACCCTGTCTCCATTAAAAATAATAATAATTTAAAAATTAGCTGGGCATGGTGGCACATGCCTGTGGTCCCAGCTACTTGGGAGGCTGAGAGGTGGGAGGATCACTTGAGCCTAGAGGACCACCTGAGTTGCAGGATCACAGTGAGAGGTGATTGTGCCACTGCACTCAAGCCTGGATGACAGAGTGAGACCCTGTCTCAAAAAAAAAAAAAAAAATGAACAAAGGATATCTACGTAGGGAATGTGGGCAAGAAAAGATGAAGAATCAAAATGACCACAAACTAGGGAAATTAGGGTGAGAATTAGGGAAAGCAGTGGAATGGCAGAGAAAACATAGGAAGACGAGCATCCCAAGGCACTTATATTTGATTCAGTAGGAAAGGTTATCTTCATGTGGAAGAAGTATAATTTATTGCCTATACTGGAGGAGTCTCTTTGGTACATGTATCTTGCCCAAGGAGAGAGAGATGTGTGAGGGGGAGGGCGACTTCTAACACACAAGGTATGTCAGAACTTGTAACTTGTGATAACTTTGTGGTAACTTACCATCTCTTTGATGAATCTTCACTTAGAGAAAGATGTTTTAGAAAACAGTTTCAAGGTTGTGGTCTACAAGGGTGTTGGTATGTTAAGGTGTAGGTGACAGCAAGGGAACTTCACGAACAGTTTATAGGAGTTTGAGGGACTTGGGGGCTTATCTAGGAAAATTTTGGCCTATTTATGTAACAGTCATGCACCAAGGAAAACAAAACAAAACAAAATGCCTGGGGATAAATGGGTTTGAAAATCATTGCCACAGACTTTAGACCTAAAAAGGATCACTGGGATCACCAAGTGAGAAAACTGAGGCTTAGGGAAGTGAGATGCCTTGTCCACGATGTACTTAGGGAAGCTGCCATGTCCAAATGGCATGTGACTCATTGAGAGACCACAACAGGAACCCAAGAGCTGCCTCAGTGACACATGGAGCTCAAAAAAAAAAGAGAAGTTAAAGGGAAGAAGAAAGGAACTTTGTCTTGTGGGACAAAACACATGCTGAAGTGATGGGGCACCATGGTCCCATCAGATGCGTTGGAGTTTGCCTTCTGTTCCAATCATAAAGCCCCATCTGCACAGTGGCAAGCCCTTTCCAAGGGTTAGTCCCCATGTGTTTGAGGTTTCCAGGCAAGAGCCACATCGAGCCTCCATAAGCAGGCACTGTGAACCCTCAAGACTGAACAGAAAAGGACCACATCCCCTGTTCCTACTCCTGGCCCAATGCTAAACTTCAGTAGGCTATTCCCCTAATTCTGGAGCAGACAGGAAAGGCAGATGGAAGAGAATGTACACTCCTTCGTAGTTCATCTGGACAGTAATCAGGAGCTGACCCAGGGTGGGCGTTTGGAAGGACTCAGCCTCCGTCCTGCCTGGTGCTGGGATCAGCTTACACAGCTCCTGTGTCCACAGGGCACAGAGAATACATTGTCCATAAGGAGGATTATTCTGTACAAGAAGCTCAGACAAAGGGAGAGGTTGTTTCCAGCTGCCTGGGGGAGGTGAGAGGGGGGTGGGAAAAGGGACCAGCCTTGCACTGGGGCATTCCTGCAGAGTTCAGCTTCTTCTCTGTGGCAGCACAACAGGAGGTGGGCAATTACACCCCCTCCAGCTCAATCCTAATGCTGGGACCCATTATGGAGTTCTAAGGAGCACTTGGCTACAACCTATCTATCTTGGCTGTTTTCCAAAAAACGACAGGGTTGAATGAGGTACACCAGCTAAGTAGGGCAGCAATAAACACCAGAAGGGGAACAGAATGGGGTGACTGGCACAATGAGCAAAAGAGAGGTTCAGCAATGACTGAATCCCAGGCTCAGGGCAGAGCTGGAGAGGGAGAGATCCTAGGCAATGGGCCTTATGCTGACATTGATTGGATAAGCTTCCGCCTTCAGCAGGATGAACTCTGTCCTGTAGTAAGCTCTTGACGTTTCACAGCTGCTGCTTCTTTCTCCATCCTAGACACAAACCTAGGAGACAATGGCCTAATCTCTTTCTCCAGGGGACCCAAGAATAGGAGAAAGCACGATCTCCAAGCAAAACAGGACGGTCAAAAACAGAGGAATGTTACCAGAGAAGGCCAATAGTCACCTTTTGCAAATCCTAAATCTGAGCCAGTAAATAGGTCATGTCCCCTTCTTCAAAGGAAAACTGTATATGTATTCCCTCCTGAGGGAATGAGTATGTTAGGGGTGGGAGATACATACTCTCTATTGAGGCATTTACTAGGCTGTATGGACCCCAAAGTGGGAGACACTACTGAGATTTGTGTACTCCAGATGATTTGAGGATGGGGGATAAAAACGACAGCATGTGCTCCTACGGTGATGAATGTAGAGGAGTCCCTCTAGAGGAAGGAGTGTTTGCTTAGGGGAACAAGATGTAGGTGACATCCTGCATATGTTCCTGTTGGGGCAAGAGGATATTTCCATTCTTGGATGACAAGGAATCCATTTTAATAGTATGGTGGGGATGAAGTCAGTATTTGCCTGGGACACAAAAAAACTTGGGGTTGGTGCCATTCAATAGGAGGGAATCTTTTGGTGGAGTAAAGGACAATAGTCACCAAAAGATGCTCCAGGAATTTCAGAGAAGCACAGCTCAAACTCTACCCAATATGCCAGTTAATACCGACATTTCCAGTGGGAAGGGAAGAGGTGAGAAGATAACACCTGAGTGGGCTGATGAGCCGCAACAGTTTAAGTGGGGGAAAGGTCTGGCATTGCCTTAGAGCTGGTGACCAGACTCCCCTACTGCTATGTATTGTGGTCAGTGAGCTTTGTGGATACCATTCCTCACCTTGATGGAATGTTAACAGATGTGACATCTGGGACCACTTTTCCAGTCCTTTGCTGCCACAGCCTGGCAGAACTTTGTTTGGCACTGAACAAATGCCAAAGTACCAGTGTGTGACAGAACAGAAAAAAGGCAGCTGGAAGGTATGAGCAGGAGGGAAGTTTCAGGATTTTTAGATCAAAGCTAATTAAAGATACGGAAACTTTTTTATGGAGAACAAATTAGAACTGCCTTGCAGCACTCTTGAAACTGCCCCTCTGATCCCTATGTAGTGCTCTCATAAATTACTGTCAGACAACCCTGAGCCAGTGAACATCAATTTAAATAACTTTATTCAGAGGAATCCTTTGGTCCACTTCTGCTGACTCAACCCCTGCCCATGCCAACAAAGGAGTATAAGAAAGGCAGGTTAGCCTGAATGTCTAAATTCAATTTGTTCAACTTTATAAAAGCAGGCAAAGCTACTGGGGGTTGCCCCCTCCCACCATCATTCTGGTCTACCATTTGGGCCACAGGCTTAGGGAAATGAAGGAAAGTCGTTTCCTTTGAAGGAAATCCTGGCCAAAGTCGAGAAAGTGGGCACCATTATGAGGTCAACTAAACCCTGATGGCAGTGTGAAGTGCAATTCCCTTCTCCCTCCAAAATAAGAAACATGAGTCCAGGGGAAGGGGCTTTTTCATGTACTAAGGAAAAACCCTTTCCCACATAGTCCTGCCTGGCAGAGCCACTTCCTGAGAAAGCCTCGTGTGTATAAGGTGGGGTAAAGGATAGGGGACTTTATGACTATTTGCCAGGTAAAAGCCAAGTTGGCTCCTTAGAGGATGGAAAGGAGAGCAGGCCCAAGCTTCACCAGGGCTGCAGGTGGGCATTTTTTTTTCCTTCCTGGCCCAGAAGCTTCTTCACCTTGCGCCTTAGAGGGATAGCCAGAATGAAACCCAGGCAGGAGGGCCTGCAAAAACAGTGTGCCTCTAAGAACACAGAGGTTGCTACAGTTTCTGGCAGCACAAAATAAGCATAGCCTTATTTGATCTTGTGTCCATCAGCTCACCATTGACGTGAGGCAGTATCAGATTAGGGTAAGTTCTGGATCAAGGACTGTGGAGGGTGGTGGGGAGAAGGATCTGTAGAAACTATCATTTATTGAATACCCATTATTTCATATACTGTACTAAGTGCTTTACATTCATTTCCTCATTTTAATCCTCACAACAACCCTATGAGGTAGGTATTATCACCATTTACAAATGAGAAACAGGCTCAGAAAAATTAGGTCACTTGTCCAAGGTCACACAGCTAGTCAGTGGTGGAAGTGGGATTTGTCTGCTGCTGAAAGCCCATGTTCTTTTTATTGTACCCATCTAGGTGAGCCTTGAGCAAAAGGTAATTTCACTGCCCAACTCTGCAAAGAGCACCAGGGAGTCGAGGTTGCCAGCCACACTCACCGCTGGTAGGGATGCATGGAAGCCGACTTGATGTTGGTTTTTATTCCACTTGGCATTTTCCCTGAAAGGAACATTAAAAAAGTCATCTTAAGCAAGGTAAGACTTTCATGACAAATCAGAAATGTGGTATCTCAGGTTCCCTCTGTCACTTCCTTTATCATCTCAGAACCTCTGTGGCATCTGACCCTGTTTGACAGAGGTCAGAAGTATGATTCTTCACCCAGCTGTCTCCCTGAAGGTGTCCAGGAGGAAAGAAGTGACATGGGAGAATAGTCTGTTCATCCACTCCTAGAACAGATAGCTAAACCTGTGTGACTCCCATTTAACGTCACAGGTAAAAGAGTACTATGTTCTCTCATTGTTTTTCTTTTTTTATATCATAATAAGTGCAGAATCTCTCTTTAATTGTCCCTTTTCCTAGACAGCTTGGAGGAAATAACTCTTCTAGCTGCCTGCATCTAGACTGTTCTAAAAATGAGTAGGAGAGAAGGCAGGAAGCCAAGAGCAAGAGAGGCAGGATACAGAGAAAAGAATACATGTAGGACTGGAAAACTGGCCTGCGTGTCAATTCCTGATGCACCTACCAAATGGTCTTAAGATCTGACTGCTGATTTCTCTACCTAACAAGAGACACTGACAACATATCTAATACCAGAATAAATGGGATAGAAGGATAGTTGACACAGAGATGTGAGATGCGGATGAGAAACTGGAGCAGTTTCTGTTACTCAAAGTTCTTCCTCACTCTCTGGTGCCTGTTGCAGAGTCTCAGATGAGATTTTTTTACTTCTGAAAATTATTTCCTGGGTCACAGTGAAAAGGAGAAATAGAGAAAACCTCTAGGTCTAGAGATGCTGGAGGCCCAGATAATCTAGCTTATTCCCTCCCACTCCTGCTCAAAGTCAGCTTCATTTCAACCCCTGCCACCTTACCTGGTTGACCTGCCTGAGCCATTTGTACCCCACTGAGCATTGGCTGCTGCTGGCTTGGAGCTCCTGCCATCTGCACCTGCTGTAATCCTGAGGTTCCTGCAAGGATCGTCCCAGCTCCTGGCTGGCCTGCCTGGCCAGGACCACTGCTGCCTGAAGGTCTCCAATTAGATAGTCCTTTCCCAAAGGCAACAGCTGCCACCAAGGCATTAGTGTCTGTAGGGTTAAAGGTCTGCTTGTTCGGCCGGAGACCTGAAGAAAAAGTAATGGGGATCCTGAAGTATGCTTCTGATGCAGGACTGAACGTGGCAGCTGGAAGACCAGTATGAGTGCCAGGGTTTGGAGTTCTGAATTCAGCAACATCTAGACTCCCTCACAGCCCAGAAAAAGAGCCAGAGGACCCCCAAGCCTATCTCAGAATTCTCTCTTCTTACTTTGCCCATTTCCTCCACTGCTTCAGTGCTGGCCTTAAATACAAAAGGCTAACAGAACGGGTACAAACCCCAAGGCAGTTCACCCTTGTGTCCTAACTTCACTACTTCCAAAACAACCATTCCCATTCCAGTGATCTTATATACCTCTCCTTCTCTGTTTAGCCACCAGTCCCATCATACCTCCACTCTCTGATTCTCGCTCCTCTTTGCTGATTTTCTCCAGAAGGTTTGAACACATTTTATTCAAGCTCTGGATCTGCTTCTGTAACACACAAATTTGTGCAGAGATTAGGGTAACTAGGAAACGATATGGAGAAATTTATTCCTTGGGTTCTGCCAGAAGCAACTTAGGCGCAACCAACTATGTATCCCTACTAGACAGGAATGGTAATGCCTAGCTTCTCATGATGGGATGGGGATGGGGCAGCAAGGCAGTGACTCAGTCCAACCTGGGCTGCATCTGCACCAATGCGGGCAGCATCTGTCGTCAGTTGCTTCTCCTGTTCTTCCACTTCAGGGTCAGGCTTGGTTCTCAGATGGTCAGGGACTACCTCATGGCTGAAAACAGGCACCCGTCCTTCAGTCTGCCGCTGTAACACACAGATTTTATTGATCCTACTCTGTACTCCAAGAAGATTCTATCTGGCCTGACATAAAGTCCCATCCACAGGCAAACAGTGCATTTTCAAGGAAAATACAACCTGAGACATAATATCTAGTTTGCTAGGACACACTCTCCTTTACTCCATCCTTCATTTTTTGTGTCTTCTCACATCCCTATCTCTACCAGACCTAGGGGCAAATTAAACTATCACTGTCTGCCACGCTTCAAAGACTGGAATAGACAAAGTCACAAAAGGGCAAACTTTGTGGCTTGAGACAGATGTTGGAGAAGAAAGGTATCAGCCTTGGTGACATACCCCTCAGGTTATTACAGCACTATTTGGGAGTGGCTCTCCCGCCTTCAGAAGAACAAAAAGCAAGGCCTCCAAAATTATTTCTAGGCTCTCAGCTAATAACTTAATTTCCCTAAATACTAAAGAAGCCTAAAAAACCCCTTAATTTCCCAAGTTGTATTCTTTTTCTCCTCTTACCATGAGATCTTCATCTCGGTCTGGAGACAACACCAGAGGAATGATGACCTGGTTACGGAACAGCGGTGTTTTTTCATGCTTCAAGACCTTGTTCAGAGTGTTCAGCTGTCCAGAAAGCAAGGCAAAGTTGTCCAGGACAGATGGCCTGGTGGTGGTAACAAGGTGTCAGAATGTTGTACCCCTTCCCTGGGTGGTTCTTAGTAAAATAGTCCTAGTTCCTTCAGGCTAGGAACACTTGGATTCACCTCCAAAAGTCTCATAGCCCTATGACTAGCCTAAGTGGGAACAGACTAACAGGGATGACAGGGCTATGAAAGAGGGACATAGTTTCAGTTTATGAACCAGACTTAGAAAAAACCCAGTTCATTGTTTGAATGGGGTGAGGAACAGTGGCAAAATAGGAACCAGGGCTACACTGTTATAACTAAAACTTCAGAAACCGGGTAAAAGCCTCCTTTCCAGCCTGGAAATAAGATCCACACTTCAGAGTAGGTTGGCTCTAAAAGACTCAGCCACATCTGTGGCAAGAGATCCAGCACGAATAGAGCTGTAGTGGGAGGACCTCCTCACCAGAGAAGTCAAAGGGTAAGAATTGAAAGCTAGAAAGAACTTGGGTTAGGAAACTGAGCATTTCTCTACTTCCTTGCCATGGAATCCACTTGCTAAATGTTAGGAAACCCAGCTCTTTCCAAATCAAAAGATGTTTGCAAACTGATAAATGGTTACATCATCAGAAATGTCCTATTCATCAGGAGGCTAGGCCCCCCCACCCATAAGCCCTTCCTAGCTTGCCCTGGTAACTCTTACCAGGTCAGCCGGCCATACTCGTTCTCCAACTTGCAAATGAAACTCCCCAGAGAGTTCTTCAGATCAGCCACTTGACTCAGCAGTGCATCTAATGATGCCTCAAGCTGCTTCTCCTCTCTCTGCACCAATAGGAACAGGTTGGTTACCCAGATAAACGAGTATGACACATAGAAAGGAGGGCTGAAAAGCCAAGGAGATGGTGTGCAACACCAGTCAGGTAACACAGGATCTCATTGGCATAGGATAGCCAGGTTGTTTTCTATCTTTGGTATTTGGGTTATAGACAGCATCAACCCTGAGACCTTCCAACCTGTTTGCCTGACCCCAAGTCCTTCCACCAACTGATTCCTTTTCCCCATCACCTCCTAACCTATGCCTGGTTTTTCTCTGTGTTAGGTACACCCTACACTCCCTCACTGAGACATTTTCGACAGACCTAATGCCGGGAGATCATTCTCTCATGTGCACCTCTGTAGCACATGCACTCCAGCTTCCTCCATCCTAGCATCTGTGAGCCTGGCTGTCTTGTCAGTCTCTGGGAAATCTGCCTACTCATGAAGACTTCTCTGAATACCAGTCCTGCTCTCCCCTTTCCTTCCCCCCACCAACGACTCCAGCTTTCCATCTGCTCTCATCATTTTGTTTCAACCTTCTCCTTGCTGAATTAATATGCACTCATCTATCTCTGTGTCAATATTCCCGTGCCTCTTTCACAAGCTCAGTCAACCCATTAACATTTATTGAGACTACCAGCTGCAAGAAACTAAGTGACAAATGAAAAACAAAAACCACACATGCTTCTAAGCACTGGACAAACAAATTAAAATGCTGGGGGTCTGCAAAGCATTTCCTTCCCATCGGTGGTCTCCTGTTTTACTCCATTTCTTCACCCTTAACAACTATAGGGCACAGGCTGGGAAGAGTGATGCAAAACTGTCTTGCAAACCTGCCTGACAGGAACTTGATCCCGGGTTCCACCATGGCCTCTGATTATAAGCTGCTTAGCTTTCGGCCACCGCGGCCCACAATTCCCTCACTGCTTGGGCTTCTTTCCAATTAGATCCCCTGCTATATCGGCAACCAACAGCCTCCATCCAGCAGCTTAGGACAGGGCCTGAGCCAACCCACCACCTTCTTGAGCCGTCTTCCTTGGACTGCATCTCAGCCTCCCCGTATTACAACCTAATCCTTTCCCACGCCAAGCAAATAGGTGCTGCCTCCTCCCTCCGGATTTAGCCCGACTGTCTCCTGTCAGGCAAGCTCCACCCCCACCTCTCATCGCCGCCGCTCCCGCTCCAATTAGCCTCGCCCCCCAGCCCACATTCCCTTATCAGCCGTGGGTTCTGCCCTCTCTTCTCAGTCCCAACTCTTCATTCTCCTTAGCCAGCCCACTCTCGGTCCCTGTACCCGAAGCCTGCCAGCCGCTAGTACGCCCAACGCAACTCTCACCTGCATTGCGGCCACCGAGGCAGCTGCCACGATTTCACTTCCGGTTTTCCAGTCAGCAAACGCCTACGAGAAGGCTTCGTCCACCAATCAGAAAACTGGAACTCGGCCCTCCCACCGATTTCCGGTTCCTGCTGGGTGCCGAGGTAGCCAGGTCAGAGGTCAAGAGTGGAACACCCTCACTGGCCCGGGCCGGCGCGGGAGGGCTGTGTGATGGCCTCGGAGCGCCCGGAGCCGGAGGTGAGGGGCGGGCGGGCGCAGCACTGGGCCCCGAGATCCGAGGGGGAGGGTCCGGCGGGCAGGCGTGGCGTTGGCCTCCTCTAGGTCTGGGGGTGGCCGGGCTGCGTAGCCTTGGCAGGGACCAGCCCAGCCCGGAAGGCCCGACTATGGTACCCCTGCGGACTATGTATGGGACGCGGTCCGCAGTTTCCTCGGGGAGCTAAAGGAGTAACTGTTCGCTTTGTTTTGTTTACTGACATGTCATCCGCGTCGTCGACTCTAAGACTTATAGTGGTGTTAACAAAACTTGTATTTTGACTTTCTGTTGCAGTTTCAATGGGCAACACGGCAGTAGATTTACTTTGCCGGTTTTTGCATTTCTTTAGGCATTGGAATGCCATAAACAGCATGAATTTATTTAGTTCTAGGGCTCATGCTTTTAGAAAAGCAGCTTTAATTTCATGAAAAAAACATTTGAGTCGGACTGAGACCTCGTTCCAATATTGGCGCTGTCATGTAGCTAATCTGTGCAACCTCAGGCGCGTCTTCCCGGATCCTGTTTCCTTCTTTATAAAATATCTGTCTTATAGTGTGTTGTGAGAATCCCATGTAATAAACCAGAAAGGTGATATGATATATTCGTTAAATGCTAAGGAACATGCAAGGAACCTTATATATGTTGTGTCATTCAGACTTGTGCAAGGAAGGTGGCATTCTCACAGAGGAGAAAACTGAAAAATGAGAAAGATTTAGTACCTTACTCAAATGCCACTCATCCAGGAACTAGCAGTTTGGAGTTAGAAGATCTGAGCTTAAAATCTCAGATTCGGATAAAACACCACCACCAGGAAAGGTGCCAACATATCAGTAGGTGGGAAGGGTGAGAGATGTGTATAATGATACAAATAGTATTCATTACTGCATACATACTGCATGCTCAGTACCATTCTAAGCTCTTTACCAATATCAGTTAATCCTCAGCCCTATGAAGTGGACACTGTTATCATCTCCTTTTTTTAGTTTAGGAACTGAGGCACAGAGATATTAAGAGTAACAAAGTAAGCCGGGCGCAGTGGCTTACACCTGTAATCCCAACACTGGGAGGCCGAGGTGGGCAGATCACCTGAGGTGAGGAGTTCGAGACCAGCCTGACCAACATGGAGAAAGCCCGTCTGTACTGAAAATACAAAATTAGCCAAGCATGGTGGCGCAGGCCTGTAATCTCAGCTACTCGGGAGGCTGAGGCAGGAGAATCGCTTGAACCCGGGAGGTGGAGGTTGCGATGAGCTGAGATCATGCCATTGCACTTCAGCCTGGGCAACAAGAGTGAAACTCCGTCTCAAAAAAAAAAAAAGTAACAAAGTTACACAGCTATTAAATATTAGAGTCAGGACTCCAAAACAGATGGCCAGGCTCCAGTCCTTGTGTTCTTAACCATATTGTTCATGGTATAAATAATAAAGTAGCCACAGAATGGTAAATCTCCAGTTCACTGGGATTTGGTGTGGTAAGACCCAACATTGAATATGGTGGTAGGAAACTATGCCTTATTTAAAATAGTCATGTTCACAGAGGTGGTAGAATAGCTCATGCATCAGAAATATCAATCAAGATCAATCAGAAATATTAACACAAGAAAAACTATGAAACAGTTTAGAGGATGTTTCATTATAGATTAAAGTGAAAGGAGGTGGAGGGATGTTGTGGGGAAATGCAACATACCTTTTAGGCAGATAGTCTAGGACAACACCGTCCTGTAGAAATCTAAAGCAAGCCACATGTGTAATATTAAATTTTCTGATAGCCACATAAAAAAATGAAACAAATGAAATGAAATGTAATTATATATTTAACCCAAAACTCCCAAAATTTTCAAAATGTAATAAAATACAAAACATCGTGAGATATTTAACATTTTTTTTGGTACCAAGTCTTTAAAATCTAGTGTTGTATTTTACACTGATAGCACATCCCATCTTGGTCTAGCAACATTGTAAGTGCTCAGTAGCCCCATATAGTAGTCTTTACCATATAGAGCAGTACAGATCTAAAGTAATTTCAAGTGAAGACACACAATCCTGGGAGTCTCAGCCAAAAGGTAAGCTTTTTTTTTTTTTTTTTGAGACGAAGTCTCGCTCTGTCGCCCAGGCTGGAGTGCAGTGGTGCGATCTTGGCTCACTGCAACCTCCGCCTCCCGGGTTCACGCCATTCTCCTGCCTCAGCCTCCCAAGTAGCTGGGACTACAGGCGCCCACTACCATGCCCTGCTAACTTTTTGTGTTTTTAGTGAAGACGGGGTTTCACCGTGTTAGCCAGATAGTCTCGATCTCCTGTCCTCGTGATCCGCCCGCCTCGGCTTCCCAAAGTGCTGGGATTACAGGCGTGAGCCACCACGCCCAGCCTAAGTTAAGCATTTTTTAACTCCCTGATTTGCATTTCTGAAAATTTTATCAGAAGGTAAAGAGATTGAAGAGTTCTGCCCCTGGGTGTAATAAAGTTATTGACTTTTAGAGGCTGTTAGGATCCCAAGAGAGAAAGATTGGGTATAGTCAGATTTAGGAAATCATTCATTCATCACACACTTGAAATATTTTACGAGTGCTGGTAGGAGTCAGAATTGTGCTAAGTATCAGGGTGGATACAGAGCCGTGTAAGACAGACATGCTCCCTATCTTTATGGAGTAAACAAGGATTGAATTAGGATAATAAGTGCTGTAAAGGAGTGAATTAGGGTGTTTAACAGTGGTTCTCAACCTACCTTGTTAAGAAATGGGGAGGCAAGGGGTTGTGAATAGGAAGACTCAGAAGAATGACATTTAAGCTGAAGCCTGAAGAATAGGTAGAAGTTTTCTAAAAGAAGAGGCAGAGAGCATTGCAGGCAAAGGGAATAGTGAAGATCTTCAGGTGAGAAGGAGCCCAGTGGAGCCTTCAGAGAACTAAGAGGAAGCAACTCCTAGTGTGGATGCAGTATGACAATGAGAATAGCTAGCACTTACTGAATGCTTACTGAGTATCATCTGATACTCAAAAATTATCTGAAAATAAGCACTTTTATTATCCGTGTTTCACAGATGAGCTAACTGAGGCATAGAGAGTGTAAGTCTCTGCCAAAGCCATATAGTTAATAATCAGCAGAACAAGCATTTGATCCTAGGTGCTCTAACACTGGAATACATGCTTTTAACTGCGTGGGGATTGGTGAGAGATAAGGCTGGAGAAGATGCAGCTTGAGGCCATGCTAGAGGCTCAGGACTTTGATGTATAGTGGTAAGAAGATTTTAGCCAGTTCAAGAGGGGAAATAATCCACATTATTTTGTGGGAATGTGTTAACAAAAGACAGCACAAGGGTTAGAAAAGGCTGAACAAATCAGACCTTAATCACAAAGGGACAGGCACAAAAAGACAAAGCAACAAATTAATGAGATGGACCATGCTTCATTCATCCTGGTATACATGGTATGCAGCACAGTGCCTGGTAATGTTTTATTCATCTTGGTATAAATGGTATGTAGACCTCAATAAATATTCCAAAGAATGATAGCCTTCCTCTCCTGTTTAATTGCAACGACATCCCTATGAAGATATTCTTATCCACATGCTATCAATAAAGGAACTGAGGCTTGGAAAAATTAAGTAACTTGTCCAAGGTCACCTATATAGCAAATGATAAAATCAGATTTGAATCCAGGTCCCTGACCCCGAAACTCTACTTTGTCTTCCTTGCCAGACTACTCTGAGAGTAATGAACTTCAGACTCAAGGAGGATTCATATGAGGACTTGAAGCTCCATGTGAGTGTGGATGCTCTGAGAACTAATTCAGGGATTCTCAAATGTTAATGTGGAAGAATCACTTGGAGACCTTGTTAGAATGTAGATTCTGGAGCCCATCAACTCTTTTTTTTTTTTTTGAGATGGAGTCTTGCTCTGTCGCCCAGGCTGGAGTGCAGTGGCGTGATCTTGGCTCACTGCAACCTCCGCCTCTCAGGTTCAAGCAATTCTTGTGCCTCAGCCTCCTGAGTAGCTGGGACTACAGGTGTGAGCCACAGCACCCAGTCTGGAGCCCATCAACTCTTAATTCAGTTGGTCTGGGGTGGTGCCTGGGACTCAATGCTGTATTTTCATAAGCACTTCAGGTGATTTTTCATGCAGCTGGTCCTTGGATCCCACTTTGAAAAACACCATTCTAGCTGCTTAAATTATTAAGTCTTCTAGTTATGATAAATTACATCTTGAAAGTGAAGAGAACTTAGAAATGATGTTTCGAAAATATAGTTGTTGGGCTGGACGCGGTGGCTCATGCCTGTAATCCCAACGCTTTGGGAGGCTGAGGCGGGTGGATCACCTGATGTCGGGAGTTTGAGACCAGCCTGACCAGCATGGAGAAACCTCGTCTCTACCAAAAATACAAAATTAGCCGGGCGTGGTGGCGCATGCCTGTAATCCCAGCTACTCGGAAGGCTGAGGCAGGAGAATCGCTTAAATCCAGGAGGTGGAGGTTGCGGTGAGCCGAGATGGTGCCATTGCACTGTAGCCTGGGCAACAAGAGCGAAACTCCATCTCAAAAAAAAAAAAAAAGAAAAGAAAAAGAAAATATAGTTGTTGACTTTGAAGGATCATATGTAAAGGGGGATGTTGCAAGAAGACTAGGCAAATGTTCAGCAAATGTTCCTGATTTCAGGAAGGTGGATTCTGTAAGAACTGATTGATGAGCTAGACTTCATTGTGCCTTTGGAGAGTCAGTCCATCATTCAAAATAACCTTCAAGGAAAGGTGGGAAAAAATGGAAGCTGTACAGTAGTAAAATTTAGTGGCCTACTAACTGGTAATTGGAAGAAAGCTTTCTAATAGTCTGTGCTGTCTGTCTCGTTTACCCCCATTCTCTCCTCGCTTAACAAACCTTGCTCAACCTTCAGCATCACTTTCTCTTAAGGTATTAGCCTGAACAGGTTACTTTGTTACTTGCTTGCTTTTTTGGGAGGAGGGGGAGGTCAGGGAGTGGGGCAGGGTCTTGCTCTGTCATCCAGGCTGGAGTGCAGTGGTATGATCATGGCTCACTGAAGCCTCAACCTCCCTGGGCTCAGGCGACCCTCCCACCTTAGTCTCCTGAGTAGCTGGGACTACAGCCACATGACACTACACCCAGCTAATTTTCATAATTTTTTGTAGAGACAGGGTTTTGCCATGTTGCCCAGGCTAGTCTCAAACTCCTGAGGCTCAAGTAATCCGCCCACTTTGGTCTTCCAAAGTGCTGGAATTGCAGGCATGGGCCACTGCACGTGGCTGTTACTTGTTTTTGTAGAACCACATTCTTATCCTTCGGAGCACTTACTCAGTGTGTAATTATACAATAGTCACAGTGATTATTTGATCAGTGTTTTTGTCCTTCACTATAGAATATGTTTTATGAGAGCAGGGAATGCATGTGTTTGCTTTTCATTGTATCATTAGGACCCAGCCCAGTGCCTAGCATGTACCAGGCTTTTCATAAATTTGTTGAGTGAATGCATGCATGCTTACCTTGCCTTTGTTCTTTTTGGAGTTCTATGAGGACATGATGGCACCCTGAACAAATTAGCATGGAAATCAAACTGGAGAGATTTAGTAGAAGAAGAAACAACACTCTTAAGCTTCACCATAAAATAATAGGCTGAATTTATCCAAGTGACAGGACTAATTGAATGATCATATGTGTCCAAAAAAGCCAGGTGCATGAGGATAAAATGGGAGATGTGTTTGGACAGCAGCACAAGTGAGAAAGTCATGGAGGTTTCCTGAGCAAGTATAACCTAGGAGAATCTGAATCTGTGACCTCATTTGAGTATTATGTTCCATTCTGGTCCCCACATTTTAAGTTGTAAAGTAGACCAGCCAGAATTCATTCATGGGCACATAATCTAAGATATAAAATAGTGAGGAAACTTGAAACCATGCCATTTGAGACACACTTAAAGAACCCAAAGATGTTTGTTTTAGAAAAGTAAAGACTCAGGGCTGTCATCACATGTTTAATAGACTCTCGTTTGGCAGAGGGTCAGATTCTCCCTGTGTGGACTTAGAAGGTAAAACAAAAAGTGGGTTAGATATTTTCAAGACAACAGATTTTAAGAGTAGGTCAAGATATTATCAAAAAGACAGATTCTGGCTCTATGTGAGGACATTCCCAACTCTGCCAACTAAACAGGTATGGGCAAAAAAAACAAAAAACAAAGAAACAACACTGAAGTGAATGGCTGTGCAGGACTTCTGACTCAAAGAAGAGAGGTAAACAGCAACACTTTGTTATTACTAATCTGTGCATTTATACACGTTACTTTTTACAAGGTGCTTTCACACATCATTGGGCTAGCTGGTATTTTTACACAGGAGGAAGCTCACCCAGAGTCTTAGCTGTCAAATCACAACACTTTCTTTCCGTAACACTGTTCTTTCTAAAACAAAGCTAATGGAACATAAAGCAAATCTGTTAGAACCCCCATTTGCACTCCCCCAGGGTTCCAGGAACAATAAAGAAGAAGATACTAGTGAAAACGTGGTAAAAACGATGTTTGTGGAAGCAAAGGAAAAACTCCAAAAATAGAATAGCTTACCTTGTCCATAAATGATTGAAAGATGAAGTGAATAAAGGACAGGAACTCTTCGTCAACAAAAACCATGTTGATAGAAGAGTGAAAAATTAGAAATTATTGGTAACAAATTAAGAATAGCTGGAAACAGAATAAATACAGCTTGTGAGATTAGTTTTCCTTGTTCATACATGTATTCAACAGTTATTATTAGAACACTTAGTATGTCTTGGCACTGTGCTAGGCTCTAGGGTTACAGCAAGAAACAATGTATAGGCCAGGTGTGGTGGCTAACACCTGTAATCCCAGCACTTTGGGAGGCTGAGGCCGGTGGATCACCTGAGGTAGAAGTTCGAGACCAGGCTAACATGGCAAAACCCTGTCTCTACTGAAAATACAAAAATTAACTGGGTGTGGTGGCACGTGCTTATAGTCCCAGCTACTGAGGAGCCTGAGGCGAGAGAATCACTTGAACCAAGAGGCGGAGGTTGCAGTGAGCCAAGATGGCACTGCTGCATTCCAGCCTGGGTGACAGAGCGAGACTCCATTTCAAAAAAAGAAAAGAAAAGAAACAATATGTAGACATGGCCTCCACCTCGCTGGATCTTCAGACTTATACAGGAAACAAACATTAAAGTATACAAATTCTTTTTTTTTGAGTTGGAGAGATGGATGGAGTCTTGCTCTGTTGCCCAGGCTGGAGTGCAGTGGTGCAATCTTGGCTCACTGCAGCCTCCACCTCCTGGGTTCAAGCGATTCTCCTGCCTCGGTCCCCTAAGTAGCTGGGACTACAGATGTGCTCCACTATGCCCGGCTAATTTTTGTATGTTTTGGTAGAGGTGGGGTTTCGCCACATTGGCCAGGCTGGTCTCAAGCTCCTGGCCTCAGGTCATCCACCCACCCCGGCCTCCCAAAGTGCTGGGATTACAGGTGTGAGCCACTACGCCCGGCCCCTACAAATTCTTAATTATAAACTCTGGCAGGTGTCATGAAGAAAAAATACAGAGTGCTGTGTGAATGCCCAACATAGGACCCTAACTTAGTGCAGACAGTCATGGAAAGGTTCATTTATTAAACCTAGATTTGCCGTGATTTTAGTCCTAGAAGATGAGGTGACCACGTGCCCAACTCTGTCCTTAGAGTGCTGACCCACAACCATGTGCTCTTCCCCTTTTAACCCTGGCCTTACGTGGGCCAAAACGCTTTTCCTTGGTTTTTCCTTGCATAGCTGAAACAGGCTGGCATTTGAAAACAAAAAGTATTTAGTACCAAAGAACAAAAGGAAAGTAGTATTGACACTAGTGTTAAGATGATCTCATCTTGAGAAAAGTTGTACTAATTATGATTAGTTTTAAATGTCCAGTTTGCCGTGCTTAGAACATATAGCGAGAGGGGAAGAGGTGGTGGTGGGGAGAAAAAACCATAGCGAATTCACTTATTTAGAGAAATGTTATTGAACATCCTATGTGCCAGGCACTGCACTGGGCTCTGGAGACAGAGTGATAAACAAATGACTGCTGAATTAGGATAGCCTTCCTATTCTGATAATGCTCTGAGCCCCAAACCATCCCTTAACAAAAAAATTCTTTTTTAAAACTCCAGTAAGTCTCTTGTACATGCTTTTTTAGATAAGAACTTTGGCAGTATCCAGCATAGTCAACACATAATATCCCACCCACACTAGCTAAGTCAAACCTGAAGGAGAGGTTGCCTGGTTTAGTATCCCACCCTAAAACCAAGGATCAGAGAAAGAAAGGGTGAGTAATTGCTGTGATTTCCTTCTTTGCCAATAAATAGACCCCTTTTCTGTTTTTAGGAGCATGGCAATAAGAGTGTACAATTTGATGGGACTTTTCGATGGGGTGTGGTAGTCAGGAATAACTATCTACTTTTTGTAGCTAACTTAGAAATCATTTTGCAGTAGGTTGGGTGCGGTGGCTCACGCCTGTAATCCCAGCACTTTGGGAGGTGGAGGCGGGCGGATCACAAGGTCAGGAGTTCGAGACCAGCCTGGCCAATATGGTGAACCACCATCTCTATTAAAAATACAAAAAATAGCCAGGCATGGTGGCATGCCCCTGTAGTCCCAGCTACTCAGGAGGCTGAGGTGGGAGAATCGCTTGAACTGAGGAGGCGGAAGTTGCAGTGAGCCGAGATCGCGCCACTACACTCCAGCCTAGGTGACAGAGCGAGACTCCGTCTCAAAAAAAAAAAAAAGAAAAAAATCATTTTGCAGCATATTGGTTTCCAATGCTACTTTAATCATCCTTGACACCTTCCTTTTTGTTACTTTCCTCCTATGTCCTGACTTATAATTAATCACCAGTTCTTTTCTGTCCTATCCTAAAGATCCCTTGAAATGCAACTAAGTTCACTGTTTAGTTCAGCTGACTTTTTGTTTTCCATAATAAGACTTTCACCATGAAAGATAGTGGTGGTTTTGCATCCTGGCATTATCTCATCAAGACCCAGTCTCACACAGTTCACAGAATGGCTACTTTGAGTAGCTCTAGTCTAAGCCATTGTCATCTCCCCTAGTTGTTAGTCTGCGGTGGGGGGGTGCTTTCTAAATCACACAGTAGCCAGAGGGAATTTTTTTTTTTTTTTTTTTGAGACGGAGTCTCGCTAGGCTGGAGTGCAGTGGCGTGATCTCGACTCACTGCAAGCTCCGCCTCCCGGGTTCACGCCATTCTCCTGCCTCAGCCTCCTGAGTAGCTGGGACTACAGGCACCCGCCACCACACCCAGCTAATTTTTTGTATTTTTAGTAGAGATGGGGTTTCGCTGTGTTAGCCAGGATGGTCTCAATCTCCTGACCTCGTGAACCGCCTGCCTTGGCCTCCCAAAGTGCTGGGATTACAGACGTGAGCCATGGTGCCCGGCCACCAGAGGGAATTTTTTTTAATGCAGATATAATGTTACTGTCTTGTGGAATTCCTTTAGTAGCTTAAACTCACTCAAAGGATGAATCCAAAATCCTAGCCAGGGCCTGTCTCAACACAGTGTTGGAAAGCAGTGTAACAGAGAGTAGTATCTCCCAAGGTGTAATTTCATTTTATTATTATTTTTATTTATTTTTTGAGACAGAATCTTGCTGTTTTGCCCAGGCTGGAGTGCAGTGGTGTGATCATAGCTCATTGCAGCCTCAACCTCCCAGACTTAAGCGATCCTCCCACCTCAATCTCCCAAGTAGCTAGGACTACAGGTGCTCACCACCATGCCGAGCTAATTTTTGTATTTTTTTTTTTAGAGATGGACTTTCACCATTTGCCCAGGCTGTTCTCAAACTCCTAGGCTTAAGTTATTTGCCCGCTTTGGCCTCCCAAAGTGCTGAGATTACAAGTCTGAGCCACAGTGCCTAGCCCCAAGATGTGATTTTAGATGTTACAGAGAGAATATAATATGCAAGCGCAACATATTGATATTTAAATTCTCTTTTTATCTTTCTGATTATGTCAAAACATCCTTTCTGCTCATTACCCCCATTGTGCTCCTTTTCATGACTTAAAATCTCTTCTGCTCATAAGCCCTCAGTTTTATCCATTTGTCACTCTCAGTAGATGGGCTTTTGCAGCTCACCAGGCCTTGGTTTGACTTCTGAGGCTACACTTAATACTTACGTTGAATCACTTAACTTTTTGGACCTCTGTTTTCTCCTGTTAAATGTTTTGTTGTGAATACTGAATGAGCTTACTTATGTAAAAAACTTGTATAGGCCAGGCGTGGTGGCTCACGCCTGTAATCCCAGCACCTCGGAAGGCCAAGGCGGGTGAATCACCCAAGGTCAGGAGTTCCAGACCAGCCTGGCCAACATGATGAAACCCAGTCTCTACTAAAAATACAAAAATTAGCCGGGCTTGGTGGCGGGTGCCTGTACTCCCAGCTACTTGGGAGGCTTAGGCAGGAGAATCACTTGAACCCAGGAGGCGGAGGTTGCAGTGAGCCAAGATCGTGCCACTGCACTCCAGCCTGGGCAACAAAAGCAAAACTCCGTCTCAAAAAAAAAACGAACCTAGTATAGTGTTGTAATAGTTAACTGTAATAAATAGTTAACTTTTTTTTTGGACAGGGTCACGCTCTGTTGCTCAGGCTGGAGTGCCATGGTGCCATCATGGCTCACTACAGTCTCGACCTCCTGGGCTCAGGTGATCTTCCCATCTCAGCTTCCAGAGTAGCTGGGACTACAGGCACGAGCCACTATGCCTGGCTAATTTTTGTGTTTTTAGTAGTAGAGTTGAGGTTTCATCGTGTTGCCCAGGCTGGTCTTGAACTCCTAGGTGCAAACGGCCTGCCCACCTCAATCTCCCAAAGTGTTGGGGTTATAGGCTTGAACCGTTAATGCCCAGCTGTTATTGTTAACTTTTACTCTTACCAGGCATTGTGCTGAGCACTTCATATGCATGATATTCCTTGATCCACAGAACAGCACTTTAGATTGGTATTAGAATTATCTCTATTTTACAAAGGAGGACATTGAAGCTTAAAGAGGTGATACAACCTTTCCACTGTCTCACAGCTAATAAGTGGATGAATTGGGATTCAAACCCAGACTTTCTGAACCTGAAATTCTTGAACTTGGCCTCTACAGAGTACTTTTTTTTTCTTACTTTTTATTTTATTGTATTTTTTTGGATGGAGTCTCACTCTGTCGCCCAGGATGGAGTGCAGTGGTGTGATCTCGGCTCACTGCAACCTCCGCCTCCTGGGTTCAAGCGATCTCCTGCCTCAGCCTCCCAAGTAGCTGGGATTACAGGCGCCTGCCACCACGCCTAGCTAATTTTTGTATTTTTAGTAGAGACGGGGTTTCACCATGTTGGCCAGGCTGGTCTCGAACTCCTGACCTCAGGTGATCCACCTGCCTCAGCCTCCTGAAGTGCTGGGATTACAGGCATGAGCCACTGCGCCCGGCCCTTTTTTTTTCTTTTACATAGTACTTTTGCATATATCTTAGATGCTCAATAAATGTGAGTTCCTCCTTCTTGCCTTCTGCTATCATCCTTATCACTTTCCAGTACCTCTTTCTGTATCTTTTTACCCCTTCCTTCTGTCTTGGAGCAGAAGAAAGACTACGACTTCACAGCCATTGTATCTGTTCTCCACACTTTTCTCTGACATCAGAAACTCTTCATTATTGCTTTTCCAGGGCTTTTTCAGTCTTCTCTCCATGCATATTTCCCCATTTTGGAAAAAATAATTCTTCACTTTCTTTCAACATCATGTTTCTCAACAGGTAGTTATTAACTTCTGTTCATTTCTCCTCTACTACCTGCTCTTCAGTTCTTGCCACCTGGTGTTCTTTCCCTCATTAATCAGGGACACAGGAGGAGAAATTTGCCATTTGTGTAGGACAGACAAGAGAAAGGGAGTAATGAATGTGACAGATAAGCATTAATCACAAGAGACATTGGGGAGTTCAGACCAATTGACCTTTATTTCCTCAGTGAACTGTGGGCAAGTTTATCTGCTGGGAGGGGATTGAGAGATTGGAAAACCTCCTGTGGGGAACAGGAAAGGCTGCTGGCCAGGAGAATTCAGAGGACTGGTAAAGGCCTGCTAGAGTGGGCACTGCTGGCAAGGTGACAAGTTTCTTTCTGTCCAAGTGCAGCTGCCATAGTATATGTGTGGATAAGGGAAAATGTCAGATTCATCCCCAGATAAGATTTGACAGGACATGTGTAGTGGAAGGACAAGGACATGGGCAAGGGAATCGATGCTTGTTAGAGCATTGTTGAAGTGGCCACCTATGAGGCAATGGAGGCAAGAACTAGAGGGCTGACAACTGATAAGTGCGGGGGTGGGGACTGTGACCCACAGAGGTTTGATTTTGAGGTATTTGGAAGGCTTGCTATTCCTTCGGTGAAAATTTCTTCAGTGCCTGCTGTTGTCAAGACTTGTTAGGAGTAACTGGCATTCATGTAATGTATTAGGGACTTGTCCTGGTATTTGCTCTGTTTGTAGCAATTTGCCAAGCACAGGGGCACAAAAATAGAATCAGACACAGCCCCTGCCCTCAAAAGCTTATAGTTTATAGGTGAAACTCACATAAACTTTGTGGAAACAATATGGAAAGGTCACTTCATCTATATGGAGGTCTGTATCGGGCAAACAGGAACAGAGAGTTGAAAATTGACTCCCTGGGAACACCTTGCATGGAGGTTGGGGTAAACTTTTCACTTCTGCTGTTTTCCCTCTCATAGATGGTGAGTTCCTTGGGCAAATTATTTGCACAGTGATCTGTGTGTTCCAGGTACTCGGTGCCATTTTTTAAAGATGTATTAATGTCTCTTTGTTCCCAGGTGGAAGAAGCTGGGCAGGTGTTCCTGTTAATGAAAAAGGATTATCGAATCTCCCGAAATGTTCGCCTGGCTTGGTTCCTCAGTCATCTGCACCAAACTGTGCAGGCCACACCCCAGGAGATGCTGGTGAGGCCTAGACACACGAAAGGTGTGAGGGGCCAGCCCAGAAGGATCTGTTTTTTAGGAGAGTGCTAGAAACAGACAGGGTGGGAGACTAACTCTTAAGTCTGGTTAGGGCAAGGGACTGCCTACAAGATGATGGAAATTTTAAAAAATAATTTTTCCAGAGAGTGAGAGGAAGAGTATACGGTTAGATTGAGGGAGGTAGAGCCAATGATGTGTCATTTGGGATATAGAAGGCAGGTCCTGGGAAGAAAGGGATACTTCCCTGATCCTTTCCTTTTCTTTCCATCCTAATTTTCAGCTTCAGTCTGAACAGGAATTGGAAGTCCTCAGTGTCCTGCCCCCTGGGTGGCAGCCAGATGAACCAGTGGTCCCAAGGCCATTCCTCCTGGTACCTTCCACCCGGGTCACCTTCCTGGCTTGGCAGTATCGGTTTGTCATTGAGCTGGACCTTAGCCCATCTACTGGCATCGTGGTAAAGGATTGAAGGGAGACTGTGGGAAGAAAGGATGGGGTGGGGTGTGAGGAGAGGGAGAGGCCTGTGGGGAAGTGAAAAATGGTCCCAGCCTACCATTTTGGAGAGAAGACAGGCTTATAAAGGAATGATGGGTGTTTAAAAACAGCACTGGGCCAGCTGTGGTGACTCATGCCTACAATCCCAGTGCTTTGGGAAGCCAAGGCGGGCTGATTGCTCGAGCTCAGGAGTTCGAGACTAGCCTGGGCCACATGGCAAAACTCCCTCTCTATAAAAAATACAAAAATTAGCCAGGCATGCTGGCATGCACCTGTCCTAGCTACTCGGGAGGCTGAGGTGGGAGGATTGCTTGAGCCCAGGAGGTCGAGGCTACAGTGAGCCGGGATCAGGCCACTGCACTCTAGCGTGGGCAACAAAGCAAGACCCTGGTTTTGTTGTTTTTGTTTCCAAAAAACACCCCAGAAACTGTTCCATGTGTGGCACTATATTTGGGTGTGCGATCAGCCATAAGTTAAGTGTCCTACTGACCCATGGAAGCTGCATGTTTCTGCCCTCTGGTTAGGGCTGCCTTTGGACCCCCTTGAGTGCTCTTTCTCTGCCCTCAGGATGATTCCACAGGGGAGATCTTGTTTGATGAAGTTTTCCATGCCCTGTCCCGCTGCCTAGGCGGGCTGCTTCGGCCCTTCCGAGTGCCTGGATCTTGCATCGACTTCCAGCCTGAGATTTATGTAACTATCCAGGCCTACTCCTCCATCATTGGACTGCAGTCCCACCAGGTATTGCATCATCTCTCCAAGTTTGTACTCTCAGACCAAATTTCTATTAGTCCTCTGACCAAGTCCTTATCCTGTCTCTGCTGTTTGTCCCCAAAGTCCCGAGCTCTGCTGGCTTCTTGAACCTGTTTTCTAGTCATCCTCATGAGTCTCTCTCCCTTTGAGAAGAACCAGTTCCTCTGGACTTAAAGGGCTTTCCTATAGACTTCGGGTCAGTTGGTGTTGATTGGACACCTGCCTTTTTCACTGCTCCTGTAAATCTCTTTGATTCTGACCACTGGATGTCTGTTTTCTCCATTCCCCTCTTCTCCTTTAGTTCTGTTGGATGGTTTGCTGATGCGCTGGCTCTGGCTACTACCCTCAGGAGATGGTCTTTTGGAATAGTTTTGTGATTTTGAAAGACAGCAAATAACCCAGAAATGTAATTGGTTTCAAGGATAGAGGAGGGTCATTTTTTGTTGTTGTCTTTTTTTGAGACGGAGTTTCATTCTTTTTGCCCAGGCTGGAGTGCAATGGCACAATCTTGGCTCACTGCAACCTCCGCCTCCTGGGTTCAAGCGATTCTCCTGCCTCAGCCTCCCAAGTAACTGGGATTGTAGGCACTCACCACCAGGCCCAGCTTATTTATTTATTTATTTATTTTTAGTAGAGATGGGGTTTCGCCATGTTGGCCAGGCTGGTCTTGAACTCCCGACCTCAGGTGATCTGCCCGCCTCGGCCTCCCAAAGTGCTAGGATTACAGGCGTGAGCCACCGTGCCCAGTGTGGGTCATTTTTTTTTTGAGGGCCATGTGAACTGTTGGTTATAATGCTGACCACACAGATAATTACAGGGCTTATCCAGCACTCAAGGAGGCTATCACAAGACACTCCTTTTGGAGAATGGCCAAGTCTGTTACTGGAATATCTGTTTATGACTTAGATAAGCATTGGCCCAGTTTCCCCTCATCTGCTTTTAACTACCCTTAACTCATTGGTAAAGGCTTTCCCTGAAACTGTCCGTGATGGCTGCATTGTCACCTTAGCTATCAAACTGGATTTGAGAGATAAGATATTGGGAACATGATCTAAGGGTCTGAAACATACAGCAACAAAATTGGTGCATACCTGGATCCCAGGGCAGGGATTGCCAGCCCTCTGCCCTAGTTTAAAGTGCTTTCCTAGTATAGCCGTTAGGACTATCAGTTGTGGGCTGCATCCCCAGATGGGGGCCAGGTTTTGCAGGCACTGATAGCCAAGGCAGGGAGAGCATGGATGTTAGGTAATCACTCAAAACTTGGTTCAGGTTGGCAAACACTTAATGAAGCCTGAGCTATACCAGGCCTGAGCAGGTCCTGAAGACACAGATGAATCAGACCTTGTCTTTCTCCTGATGTGAAGAGTTGAGATTTTAGTGGGGGAGATAGATATTAAAGGGAGGTAATTGTAGTTGAATGTGATAAGGGCACCGATAAGATGACTCAGGTGCTATGGGAGCACCAAGAGGGAGCACCCAACCAAGCATAGGGCCACAATAGAGCAGACAAAGCAGCATTTGTTTTTCATGTTTTTGAGACAGAGTCTTGCTCTGTTGCCCGGGCTAGAGTGCAGTGGTGCAACCTTGGCTCACTGCACCCTCCACCTCCTGGGTTCAAGCAATTCTCCTGCCTCAGCCTTTCAAGTAGCTGGGATTACAGGTGCCCACTACCACGCCCGGCTAATTTTTGTTTTTTTTGTTTTTTTGGTAGAGACAGGGTTTCACCATGTTGGCCAGGCTGGCCTCGAACTTCTGACCTCAAGTGATCCACCTGCCTCAGCCTCCCAAAGTGCTGGAATTACAGGCATGAGCTACTGTGCCTGGCCCAAAGCAGCATTTGAACTGAGTTTTGAAGAAAGAATTGAGGTTAACCATTCAAAGAAGGGGAAATGGACTTTTCTGACAGAGGGACCAGCAAAAGCAAATACATGGTACTATGAACCTGTACTCTCAATCACAGGTGTTTTAGGGAACTACATATTATTCAGTGTCAACAGAGTAAAATTTGAATGTGGAAAGGGATGGTAAAGAGGAGACTGTAGACATAAGTGGGAGCTGGTTATGAAAGGCCATGAATGTGACACTAAGGACTTTGTGCTTTATTCTATGGGGGAGTTCAGTGTGGAGGATAAGAGCACTGGATCTGGAATCACATTGCCTGTGTTTGCTTCCTGGCAGTACCACTTACTGGTTGTGTGTCCTTGAGCAAGTTACTTAACCTTTCTGTGCATCTGTGACCTTTTTCCAAAGGGGATATTAACATTGCCTATATCATATGGTGATTGAATTAATACATGTCAAGCACTTAGAACTGTGCTTGCCACATACAGAATGTGTAAATGTTAGCTATTAAAATAATTAGCCATAGGTAGCGGAGAACTATTGAAAATTTTAAACAGACAGTAACAGGATCACATGTCTACATTGGGAAGATCACAGTATTTTGTGGCTAATGTGGAGGATGGATTTGGGGACAAAGTCTGGATGGGAGAATAGGCGAAGATTATTGTAGCATGGGAGAGAGGAGGAAGCCTGAATAAGGACAGCAGCTATAGGGAAGGAGAGGATTTCATCAGTTAAGCCCCAGGGCCACTTGGCCGCCCTGAGCCAGCCTTTTCATTTTCTCTGTGGCTCCCTCAAGATGTATCCTGGCTGGGCGCAGTGGCTCATGCCTGTAATCCTAGCACTTTGGGAAGCCAAGGCAGGTGAATCACATGAGGCCAAGCGTTTGAGACCAGCCTGGCCAATGTGGCAAAACCCTGTCTACTAAAAATACAACAACAACAACAACAAAATTAGCTGGGCGTGATGGTGCATATCTGTAATCCCCGCTGCTTGGGAGGCCGAGTCATGAAAATTGCTTGAACCTGGGAGGCAGAGGTTGCCATGAGCCAAGATCACGCCACTGTACTCCAACCTGAGCAACAGAGTGAGACTCTGTCTCCAAAAAAAAAAACAAGATATATCCTGTTAAATCACAGCACAGCAGTGCGTGCCTGTAATCCCAGCTACTTGGGAGGCTGAGGTGAAAGAATTATTTGAGGCCAGGAGTTTGAGACTAGCCTGGGCCACAGAGTGAGAACCTGTCTCAAAAGAAAAAAGTTAATTCACATATATAATACATGTCCACAAAGATTTTAAAAATACATTAAAATATAAAGAAAAAACAAAACTCATCTATAATACAATACCCAGAAACAACAGGAGTTGTGCAAACAACAGTAGTTGTTTCTGGGTATCGTATTAAATTCTAACCTTTTTTTTTTTCTTTTTTTTTTTGAGACAGAATCTTGCTCTGTTACCCAGGCTGGAGTGCAGTGGCATGATCTGGGTTCACTGCAACCTCTACCTCCTGGGTTCAGGTGATTCTCCTGCCTCAGCCTCCCGAGTAGCTGGGACTACAGGCGCCCGCCACCACGCCCGGCTAATTTTTTGTATTTTTAATAGAGATGGGGTTTCACAGTGTTGGCCAGGATGGTCTTGATCTCCTGACCTTGTGATCTGCCCGCCTCGGCCTCCCAAAGTGCTGGGATTACAGGCGTGAGCCACCACTCCTGGCTTAAATTCTAACATTTTATGGAACTTTCTTCTAATTTTGTGAGTGTGTCTTTATCCTCCCTCACCTCCATCTCTTTACCCAAAGAGAAAGGGAGAATCAAGAGGCTTATTCTAGACACGTGATTTTATGTCCTGTTTTTTGTTTTGTTTAAGAGACAGGGTCTCACTCTGTTGCCCAGGCTGGAGTGCAGAGGCATGATCATAGCTCAATGTAACCTTCAACTTCTGGGCTTAAGTGATCTCCCACCTCAGCCTGCCAAGTAGCTAGGACTGCAGGTGCATGCCACCATACCTGACTAATTGTTTTAAATTTTTTTGTAGAAACAGGATCTTGTTATGTTGTCCAGGCTGGTCTCAAACTCTTGACTTCAAGTGATCCTCCCACCTCAGCCTCCCAAAGTACTGGGATTACAGGCATGAGCTGCTGTGCCTAGCCTGTCCTGCTTTTTTTTTTTTTTTTTTTTTAACATATAGTATGGGCATTCTTGTATGTCACTAAATATTCTTTGAAAATGTGATTTTTAATGTCCTGTTAACTTACTGTTTCATCATATCTTACCATATGTTTAGCCAGCCCCTACTTGGCCACTTGAGTTGTCTCAGTTTTCATTATTCTAAATAATATGAATAGGAACATCTTTCTCACCTTTTTATGGCTCCAGTTCTGCTCGTTTTCCTTCCCATGGGCCTGTAGAGTGAGACAATGTCCCACTTTCCCTCTTCTGGCTTGCCCGACCCACTTATCCAGTTGGGAACAGGGAGTAAAAAAGTAGTTGTTCCATGGGGTCAGGGTCCGAGAGAAGTGGGCATGTGGGGCAGATTGTAGGAGTGTGATGGGGAAAGAGGGGTGAGATCCTGAGGGCCACCGCAGGGACTGCTGGGTCTATATACAATTTTAGGATGGGGATACTTATTTATGTTTGAAGTAGAAGAAAAGGAGCCCATGGAGAAAGAATGAAGATATTAGAGAGACAAAAGGCTCAAGATTAGATGGACAGATTAGCTACAGGGAAAAAGAGAAGGAAGAGGAATCCTTGCTTCAGCACCTCAAAGGAAGAACAAAGACACAGATGTAAACCTTCAGTAGACTTTGGGGGTGCTTTCAGAGAGTTAGAGAGTAGTGTACCCTCCAGTTTAGGGTAAGCAGGGCGTTCCTATTGACTGACTTGCTTTCTCTTTGAAGAGGGCACAGGGCAGGAGTTATCTGCTGAGGGTAAAGGGAAGGAAGGAGCATTCATTAGGGGGGTAAGGAGAGGATTTTGAGCGTAAAAGAGAGAAAAGTGAAGGTCTACCTAGAACAGTCAGACAAGAGAAAGAAAGAAAGGGCATCCAAACTGGAAAATAAGTCAAATTATCCTTGTTTGCAGATGATATGATCTTTTATTTGGAAAAACCTAATGGCTCCACCAAAAAACTATTAGAACTGATAAACAAATTCAATAAAGTTGCAAGATACAAAATCAACATACAGAAAATCAGTAGCATTTCTGTATGTCAGCAGCAGACAATGTGAAGAAGAAATCAAGAAAGTAATCCCATTTACGATAGTTTAAAATAAAATACCTAGGAATTAACTTAACCAAAGAAGTGAAAGATCTCTACAATGAAAACTATAAAACATCGATGAGAGAAATTGAAGTGGACTCCAAAAATTGGAGTGATATTCCATGTTCATGGATTGGAAGAATCAGTATTGTTAAAATGCCCACACTGCCTAAAGCAGTCTACAGATTCAGTACAATTCCTATCAAAATACCAATGACATTCTTCATAAAAATAGAGAAAACAATCCTAAAATTTATATGGAACCACAAAAGACCCAGAATAGCCAAAGCTATTCTGAGCAAAACAAACAAAACTGGAGGAATCACATTACCTGACTTCAGATTATACTACAAAGCTATAGTAACCAAAAACAGCATGGTACTTGCATAAAAACAGACACATAGACCAATGGAACAGAATAGAGAACCCAGAAGCCATATATCTACAATGAACTCATTTTTGACAAAGATGCCAAGAACATACATTGGGGAAAGAACAGTCTCTTCAGTAAATGGTTCTGGGAAGACTGGATATTCATATGCAGAAGAATGAAACTAGACTCCTATCTCACAAAAATCAAATCAAAATGGATTAAAGACTTAAATCTGGCCGGGCGCAGTGGCTCACACCTGTAATCCCAACACTTTGGGAGGCCAAGGCAGGTGGATCACGAGGTCAGGAGTTCAAGACCAGCCTGGCCAAGATGGTGAAACCCCATCTCTACTAAAAAACTACAAAAAAACTAGCCGGGTGCAGTGGCAGGTGCCTGTAATCTCAGCTACTCGGGAGGCTGAGGCAGGAGAATCGCTTGAACCTGGGCAGCAGAGGTTGCAGTGAGCCAAGATCGCGCCACTGCACTCCAGCCTGGCCGACAGAGTAAGACTCTGTCTCAAAACAAACAAACAAAAAAGACTTAAATCTAAGACCTCAAACTATGAAACTACTAAAAGAAAGCATTGGAGAAACGCTCCATGACACTGGACTGGGCAAAGATTTCTTTTCTGTGTCTAATCTAGCAGATTAACTCAATATCCTGCTCTATTTAATACTGTTAAGCAGAAGGAAATAACTAATTTCAATTTTAAACTCACAAAACAAAGGAAACAAAATCATCTCACTACAGGCCTTTGACAAAGAACATGAGTCGTTTGCTATAGCTGCCAGGCATCAGTGTATGGCGAGGAACGGGGGCTTGAGGTTGCCCAGGCAAGGCCTCTGAGGTGGGGTATATTGGGGGTTGGGGGGGATCTTGATAGCACTGAGTTGCTGGATCCTGTGCTGCCCTGCCTGGGTGGGGAGCAGGGTGAGGGAGGCCATTCCTCTTCTGTAGAAAATGCCAACCCCCAGTACAGGGACTCTGGCAGCTGAATTGGTGACTGTAAAGCCTGATCTATATGAAATCAAAGGCACATGTGGAAATCCACTCCCAGCAAAGGGGGAGTCCTTGGGGGAAGCCAGCTGGGTTTCTGTAGGGTCCCCTCTGAAATGTCAGCATTTGAAAAACACAACCCAAAAGTAGAGGATCTACAGGGAACTTTATTCTCTCACTTCTGTCTTCATGGAGGGCACTGCCCCTTGGGAAGACCAGGTTGGCTTCTGGCACAGGTATCCCCCATCTTCTTGGGCACCTGTGGCATTGCCAGCAGGCCAGAGGGGGCAGCTGGCAGTGTTGGCTCTAGCCTGACCCAGGGGGCCCAGTTAGGATGCCCTCTACCCATGGCAGGGGTGATGGCTACTTCTCCATGGTTCATGCATGAAGCTTCCAGCCCTTTCCAGCTCAGGGAACACATGCAGAATGACAGTCACCCAGCAGACTGGAAACTGCCTCCTCTCCAAAAGTCTGGCTCCTGAACACCCTCCTCCCTGGGAAGGGCTTTAGCCCCTTTGAGATTGGGCAGGAACCAGAAGAACAGTTTCTCTGCTTTGCCATGTCTGCAACCTAGGGCTCACCCAGCCCCATCAAGCGCTGAGCTCCAGCACTGTCCACACAGTGGAAACCAAGTGAAATGACTTTGGCTTGTGGAGGGGGAAGAATGAAAAACAAAAACAAAAGCAAAATCACCTGCCCACAAGATAGAGCAGAAAAGTTCATCCACTATCTTTTTTTTTTTTTTTTTTTTGAGACAGAGTCTCACTCTGTCACCTCGGGTGGAGTGCAGTGTCATGATCTTGGTTCATTGCAACCTCTGCCTCCCGGGTTCAAGCAATTCTCCTGCCTCAGCCTCCCGAGTAGCTGGGATTACAGGCACCTGCCACTACGCCCAGCTAATGTTTTGTATTTTAAGTAGAGACAGGGTTTTACCATGTTGGCCAGGCTGGTCTTGAACTCTTGACATCATGATTTGCCCGCCTCGGCCTCCCAAAGTGCTGGGATTACAGGCGTGAGCCACCACACCCGGTGACTTCATCCACTGTCTATCCGCTTCCCGTGTAAGGCCGACCACCCAGCCCCCAAACAACCCTTAAAATGAGACCCAAACCAAAGACCTAACATATAAGCCTCAAATCAGTAAACCTCTCCTGAAACAGGCGAGGAACTGCCTGCCCAGAAATACTCACAATAGGCTGTGCAGATTGTAAAGAGATCAACAGCTTCACCCACGCTCTGCATAAACTCTGGTACTGGCTGTGTTCTCCATAGGTCTCGCTGTGTTGCCTGGGCTGGAGTGCAGTGGTGTGAACACAGCTCACTGCAGCCTTGATCTCTTGGGCTTAAGTGATTCTCCTGCCTCAGACTCCTGAGTAGCTGAGACCACAGGTGCATTTCACCACTCTCAGCTGATTTTTAGTTTTTTTGTAGAGATGAGGTCTCTACCAAGCTGGTCTCTAGCTCCTGGGCTCAAGCGATCTTCCCATCTTGGCCTCCCAAAGTGCTGGGATTACAGATGTGAACCACTGTGCTTGGCTCAAAGATTTATTGATAATACCCTGCAAGCACAAGCGTGCAAAGCAAAAATGGACAAATAGGATCACATCAAGTTAAAAAGCTTCTGCACAGCAAAGGAAACAATAAACAAAGTGAGGAAACAACCACAGAATGGGAGAAAATATTTGCAAACCACCCATCTGACAAGGGATTAATTACCAGAATATATAAGGAGCTCAAACAACTCTATAAGAAAAAAAAAATCCAATAATCTGATTTTAAAATGGGATTTTTTTATCTTAAAAAATATCTCAATAGACATTTCTCAAAAGAAGGCATACATATGGCAAACAGGTATATGAAAAAGTGTTCAATATCATTGATCATCAGAGAAATGCAAATGAAAACTGCAATGAGGTATCATTTCACCCCAGTTAAAATGGTTTTTATCCAAAAGACAGGCAATAACAAATGCTGGTGAGGATGTGGAGAAAAGGTAACCTTGTGCACTCTTGGTAGAAATGTAAATTAGTACAACCACTATGAAGAACAGTTTGGAGGTTCCTCAAAAAACAAAATAGGCTGGGCATGGTGCCTCATACCTGTAATCCCAGCACTTTGGGAGGCCGAGGTGGGAGTTTGAGACCAGCCTGGCCAACATGGTGAAACCTCGTCTTTACTAAAAATACAAAAATTAGCTGAGTGTGATGGCGGATGCCTGTAATCCCAGCTACTCGGGAGCCTGAGGCAGAGAATTGCTTGAATCTGGGAGGCAGAGATTGCAGTGAGCCGAGATAGTGCCACTGCACTCCAGCCTGGGTGACAGAGCAAGACTCCATCTCAAACAAAAAACAAAACAAAACAAAACTGAAAATAGAGCTACCATATGATCTAGCAATCCTCCCTCCTAGGTGTATACCCAAAAGAAAGGAAATCAGTATATGGAAGAGATATCTGCACTCCCATGTTTATTACAGCACTATTCACAATAGACAAGATCTGGAAGCAGCCTGAGTGTTCATTGACAGATGAATGGATAAAGAAAATGTGGTACATATATACAATGGAATACTATTCAGCCATAAAAAAGAATGAGATCCTGTCATTTGCAACAACATGGATGGAACTGGAGGACATTATGTTAAGTGAAATAAGCCAGGCACAGAAAGACAAACTTGGCATGTTATTTATTTGTGAGAGCTAAAAATTAAAACAATTGAACTAATGAAGATGGAGAGTGGAACGATGGTTACCAAAGGCTGGGAAGGGTAGTTGGGGGAGGTGGAAGGGGAGATGGTTAATGGGTACAAAAATAGAGTTAGAAAGAATGAATAAGATCTAGTACTTGATAGCACAGTAGACTGACTACAGTCAACAGTAATTTATTGTACATTTAAAAATAACTAAAAGAGTAAAATTGGATTGTTTGTAACACAAAAAATAGGATAAATGCCTGAGGTGGGTAGGCATGGTGACTCATGCCTGTAATCCCAGCACTTTGGGAGGCTGAGGTGGGTGGATCACTTGAGGCCAGGAGTTTGAGACCAGCCTGGCCAACATGGTGAAACCCCGTCTCTACTAAAAATACAAAAATTACCTGGGTGTGGTGGCCCATGCCTGTAATCCCAGCTGAGGAAGGCTGAGGCACAAGAATTGCTTGAACCCGGGAGGCGGAGGTTGCAGTGAGCCAAGATCGCACCTGCACTCTAGCCTGGGCGACAGAGCAAGGCTCTGTCTCAAAAAAACAAACAAACAAAAAAAAACTTGAAGTGGTGGATACCCCATTTACCATGATTTAATTGTTATACATTGTATTCCTGTATCAAAATATCTCATGTGCTCCATAAATATATACACCTTCTATGTACCCACAAAAATTAAAAAAAAAAAATTTTTTTTTTATACAGTCTCGCTCTGTAGCCCAGGCTGGAGTGCAGTGGCGTGATCTCTGCTCACTGCAACCTCCGCCTTCCAGGTCCCGGTTAAGCAATTCTCTTGCCTCCCAAGTAGCTGGGATTACAGGTGCCCACCATCATGCACAGCTAATTTTTGTAAAATTGAAAAGGTCCAGAATAGCCTCTGTGTGTACAGAAGGTAGGAGTCTCCATGGTGACAGCTGATCTTGGGCTGGTCAGTATGCTTAGAAATAAAAAAGCATTAAAAAGTATGAGAATAAAAAAGGCTTTGCCGGGCTGAGGAGGGGCAGCTCATAAGACATCCTGTAGGCCAAGGTAGAAGAAGCTATTAATAGAAGATCTTATAGTGCCCCCATGTGGGGGGTTGGGGAAACCCAGTGTGGAGGACCCTAAGCAGAGGGAAGTTGTGACCCCAGATAAAGATGACTAATGACTAGGGACCTGGGCTGAGGACTGATGGAGATTGGATAAGGGGGAAATTGGCTGTGGAGTCATACCTTAGACCCTGGTTGGGTAGGAAGTCAGGATCGCCTAGATGGAGCTATGGAGAATAAACAGAGCAGAAGTGTAGTGGTCTGTGCCACCCTGACCGTCCTGTCTCAGTCTTTCCCTTGTGCTTCTTAGGTGCTGGTACAAGGCTGCCTCTTGGACCCTTCCCAGCGGGAGGTGTTCCTGCAGCAGATATATGAGCAGCTCTGCCTCTTTGAGGATAAGGTGGCCACCATGCTGCAGCAGCAGTACGATCCCCAGAGCCAGGTATGTAAGAGAGAAAGTGGGCAGAGGCAACTTAGAAAGAGGAGCAGCTAAGGACAGAGGGCAGAGAGGAGGGATAGTCCAAATAGGGCAAAAAAGGGCTAAGAGCTGGGGCAAAGTGAGACAAGGATAGGCATGCTCATGACACACTCCCTGTTGGAGCAGGACTCAGATATACTCCCCAAAACACAGATTCTTTCAGGGAAAAAATGTGAAATCCATTTGTTTGCATTTTTTTTTAGCCCCAGATCTCCTCCAGTGGATCTGAGAAGGTGATTATGCGTGGCTTTGACCTCTAGTTAGCATTTTGTACAATCAGGGATAAAGCTGCCTAGGCCCACTAGACTTCCCTGTCTCATCACTTTGGGTACCCCAGAAGTAGCCAGGCAAATGGCAGTCCTGTGTGCCTGATGACTGGTCATGTAATTTGATTGAGGTATAAAATATTTCATAACAGTGATGGAAAAATGTGGAAAGGGGCCCTTCTTGGCAAAAGATGGAGAAGCCCTACTTCAGTACAGTCTGAAGCTTCATCTGATGCCGAACTCCCTTCACCTCTGAGGTTCAGTATCTGAGCACACACAGGGAGGAAGCACAGTCAAGACTCAGCCGCATAGTAGGGGAATTGAGGTTCTCACAGGATTCGGCCTGTCTGGCCTGAGAAGTGCTGGGCTATAAATTCTGGCTTTGCTGTGGATGGGGCAGCAATGCCATCTGCCCCATTCTGTCTTTTCTGTAACTTGGGGCAGGCAGAAGACCAGTCCCCAGACTCAGGGGACCTACTGGGCCGGAAGGTAGGCGTCTCCATGGTGACAGCTGATCTTGGGCTGGTCAGTATGATTCGTCAGGGCATCTTGGCGCTGCAGTTACTACCCTCAAACTCTAGTGCAGGTCAGTAGAAGGAATATTGGTGGGACTGGGGAAGCAGGGATACAGGAAGGGTGGGGCTGACTGCTAACAAAGATAGCAGTTCCAGGGAATCAGTGGGCCCCAGGGAAGAGGATCTGTTTCCTTGTTTGCAAAATGTAAGTCTGTATTAGTGTGTATCAGGAACCCTCGGCTCTGACAAACATCAGAGACCCTAGAAGGAGTAGAGCTCCAAGGATATCACTTAGGGGAGGTTATGATCTGGCATTCAAGAGGAAGAAGCAGGAGGGTAAGGGAGAAGGAAAGGTGTTTGAAGTTTATAAAACTTCACAGTTTATGAAACTGCCGACATTGGTGGGAAGACACTGAGCCGTTCAGGACCCTGTCAGTTGGGTGCCTCCCTGTGAGTTTGGTCTGGCCAGTGTCTCCAGGTCTGATCTGGTGTTTCCTGCTCCAGGGATTATCGTGATCACGGATGGGGTGACCAGTGTACCTGATGTTGCTGTCTGTGAGACACTGCTGAACCAGCTTCGCAGTGGCACTGTGGCTTGTTCCTTTGTCCAGGTGAGGACTTTTTAGGAAGGACGAGAGAGATATGGAATATCTCACACAAAGTTGGGATGGCTGATTACTTTCTTACAGGCAGTGATTTCCCAGGTAAAGTCAATTACTTAGTTACATGGGGGGAAGGAGTCATATCTAGAAGGTAGGTAGCATCATGGGAGAGGACTCTTATTTTTTTCCTCTTTCCTTAGGATTTTGGAAATAGCTGTTAAAGGAAAAAGAATGCAGAATTTGAAATCTGACAGTCATTTCCAGTCCCACCTCCCCTTGTAGATTAGTCATTATTGTTTTGAGTGCAAGGGTCAGAAAACCCCGCTCAAACTAGCTTAACCAAAGGGGGAAAAGGCATAGTCAGGGACTGCAGCTAATTTGGATTGATGGACTGTAGGGAAGGAGGTAAAAAGCTATGGGAAACAAGGCTGAAGGGGTAGGCACAGGCCAGAACATGAAAATCTGGTTCTGCTTTATTAATGAGGTTAAGCATAATTCTGTGGGTGATGCAGATAGATAGAAGGAAAGTCATTAGTTGAGTTTATGTTTTATAAAGGTCACTCTTGCTGCTGGGTGAAGGACAGAGGGGAAGTCGGGGAGGCTACTAATTGCAGTGAGAGAGGATCAGGGCTTAAATTAGGGGTAAGAGGATTGAGAAAAATGAAGAGGCAGAGTCAACCTGACTTCATGATTAGCAAGATGGGGGTAAGGAGATGAGAGAGAAGAGGGCTTAAAGTTGTCTCCAAGTTTTTGACTCCAGTGATGACTGGGTAGCAGCAGAGCAAAAGGAAGAGAAGCAGTTGTGGTAGAGTGAGGATAAGATGATGAATGCAAGTTTGTGTATGTTGTGTTCGAGGTGCCTGTGGTTCAACACAGACAGTTAAGAACATCACCTTTGGAGTTAGGCATGCTGGTCTAAATCCTGACTGCACTTACTAACCGTGTGACATTGGGCACATCACTTCACCTCTAGGTCAGATTCATTTGTAAATGGAGATTGTAAAAGTACTTATCTCACTGGGAGGTGAGATGCATTTAAAGTATGTAGCATTGTACATAATCACTTAAGAAATGGCTGCTATTTGTAGCAGGTAGCAGTTGAATACACAGATCCTGATATTCAGGAGACAAACACTGCTTGAGAGGTAGAGATTTAAGATTTATCAGGGTACAGATGGTAATTGAGAACAGAAGAGGGTCCTGGAAGAACTTTGGGGAGCACCAGTGTTCAAGGTCTTTCATAGGAAGAGGGCCCAGCAAGGAATGAAGAATCAGCCAGGAACCAGAAGATTGTGATGTGAGAGAAGGTCAGAATTTTTGGAAGAAAATTTTACTTGATCTTTCTGCTGCTTCTCACAATGGTAACTACACTGTGAGAAGTAGCAAAAAGATCAAGTAAAATGAGGAATGAAAAGTGCCCTTTGGATTTGGTGATTAGGAGGTCATGGGGATCTTTTTCAGAGCCATTTTAGTGAAGAGGTGGTGAGGGGATTGAAGAGTGGATAGAAGGAAGGAAATAGGGACAAGTGTTGACAAAAGAAATTTGGCTGTTGAGATAAACAGCAGAGCAAGAGAGAGAATGGTAACCAGAGGGAAGTACAGGGTAAAGAAGTGTTGTGTTTTGTTTTTAAAGCTAGAGACTTAAGCATGTTTCTAAGGATCTGTAGTGAAGAAGAGTTTGAAAATAAAGGAAGGAAAAAGGAGGCTGGTGGAGTAAAGTCTCTAAATTGACAGGAGGGCATTGTCTTAAGAAACAGATTGAGGGATTCTTTTGGAGCAGGGAAGTGTGGTTTCTTTCTTTGAAAATAGAAAGTAGAAGTGAAGATGTCTGCGAAGGGCCTCCGATTTCTCTCTGAAGTAAAAGGTGAAGCTGAGTACTGTAAGGAAGAGAGGCCAGAGTTGGGAAGAAGGAACAGTATTAAGGACTGCCCTGAAGGACTAGCTGAGTTGGGTGTCATATGTTTTGATGTGGTGCCAACCTACACAACTGTCAGTTTTCTCTGGGCACCACTGGCCAAGAATAGAGGCTGTGATCGTAGTTGGGGTTTCGAAGAAGCAGATGAGAGTGAAGAGGGCCAGGGATTTGAGAGCGATGCTTATGAAGTTGTCTGAATGTAGGGTCCAAGCTGGGTCGAGAAAGGAGGGTCAGGACAATGTGGATAGATTTGGAGAGAGCAGAGGTTCAAGGCCTGGCAGTCTCAGTGAGGTCAAAGAGCAGCAGCAGGAGGTGGGTGGGAGGAAGCTAAGGGAATAGTGTTGTATGTAATCAGTGGGTTATGGCAATTTGAAATTGCAAAGATGAATTTGTTCCACGTGAAGCCAAGAGCTAGCGTGTAGTCTATAGGCAGGTGAATGAATAGAGAAAGTTACTGGAGATGAGAGTTAAGGAACTGAGAGGGCAGGGACTTGAATGAGTAATCTGGAGCAGGTCTGCAAACACTTTCTGCAAAGGCCAGTCACTCTTTAAGCCTTGTGTGCCACTTGGTCGTCACAGCTACTCAGCTCTGCTGTTGAAGCGTGAAAGCAGCCACAGACAATACAAAATGAATGTGTGTGGCTGTGTTCCAATAAAACTCAATTCACAAAAATAGGTGATGGACTAGATTTGGCCCTCAGGGTATATGTAGTTTGCTAATTTCCCACCTACAGCTATTGTATTCAAAATGTAGTCCACAGACCAGCAGAAAGCTTGTTTGAAATGCAGAATCTCAGGCCCCACCCCAGACCTACTGCATTTTAACAAAATCCCCAGGTGTTTTTCATACACCCTAAAGTTTGAGAAGTGTTGATAAGCTGAAGTCTCTCAGGATGATGACAGGAAGTCAGTGAACCAGTTGCCAAAATCTTTAGTGAAGGAGGTGGTGGGCCATTAGGTATCGAGGAGGAAGCAAAGAGGATGCTGTGGCCGGTTAGCATGGGCATCAGACAGAAGGGCTTAAGGAAGGAAAGACACAGACAGTGGTCTGTCCTGGGAAAACACTGGCCTACTTCCCACTCTGTGGTCCAGGGAATGGGAGCAGCCACCTAGCCCAGTCTCTTTCTCTCCTGTTCTTCCTTCTCCTATGCCTCTGTTAGAGCTAGGTCTTCAGTTGCTCACTTTTTCCAGGTGGGAGGAGTTTACTCTTATGACTGCAGTTTTGGCCATGTGCCCAATGTGGAATTAATGAAGTTCATCGCAATGGCAACATTTGGGTCCTACCTGTCCACTTGTCCTGAGCCGGAGCCAGGCAACCTGGGTCTGACTGTCTACCACCGGGCATTTCTCCTCTATTCCTTCCTGCGCAGTGGGGAAGCACTGAACCCTGAATATTACTGCGGTGAGAGGCACACTGAGGTGGGTGTGGGAAGGAGGGAATATAGAATGGGCCCAGAGATTATGAGGCCCTGGAGGACTGAAAGTGTAACTGGGGCTGGCTCTGCTGGCACTGTTACCTCACAGTGATTTCAGCATAGCCCCTTCCCCCTACAGATCTGTCAGTTGGCAGATAACCAGTTTCTCCTTCCCCATCTCCACTGGTCTTCCAGGCTCTCAGCACCGCCTATTTAATGAGCACCTGGTCTCTGCAAGCAGCAACCCTGCCCTGGCCTTGCGCCGGAAGAAGCACACTGAGAAGGAGGTGCCAGCCGACTTGGTCAGCACTGTGTCCGTACGGCTTCGAGAGGGCTACAGTGTCCGAGAGGTCACACTGGCCAAAGGTAAGGGTCATGAGGCCCTGCTGTAATCCCATAGATCTCTCAAGAATTTGTGTGTGGGAAGACCTACATGTATCACACATGAAAGAGTGTCACAGTGAAGTCCTTATCACTTGAGACAGTGGGTTTTGAATTGTCATCAGGGCTTAATTCTCTTAGCATGGAGCTTCCCAATTCTATCTCCTTTTGCCCAAGGTGAACCAGCTGAGGGTGGTATAGGGTCCTGAACTTGGCTTAGTTTTCAGATTGTTTCTACAAACTTGTGTTTGTGTCAGTGGGCCAGCTCTGGGCCTGAAACCTGTGGAACCATGCTTGGAACCTTTGGCAGGGCTGGGTTCCATGAGGTAGGTGGGGGTTTCAGATAGAACTCGATCCCAGGCCTAGAGTCCTATGCCTTCTCCTAACTGGCCCTCCCGCTTCTCCCTAAGGAGGGTCCCAATTGGAGGTAAAGCTGGTGCTGCTGTGGAAACACAACATGCGCATTGAGTATGTGGCTATGGCACCCTGGCCCCTGGAGCCTGAGGGCCCTCGAGTAACACGGGTGGAAGTGACGATGGAAGGCGGCTACGACATTTTGCATGATGTGTCCTGTGCACTAAGGCAGCCCATTCGTTCATTGTATCGTACCCATGTTATCCGGCGTTTCTGGAACACGCTGCAGAGGTCAGTGAAGTCATCACTCAATGAGTGCTGCCCCATTTGTTGTATGGAGGGACAGATTTGCAAAGGCAGGAGCTGGGGAGCATCACCCAGAGAACCAGGCTTATATCCAGGGTCCCATGTCCCCCTAAGGCTCCCCTCATCTGCACCCAGCAGAGTCAGATATGGCTCAGGCCTGGCCCTTATTCTACAGCATCAACCAGACAGACCAGATGCTTGCCCACCTTCAGTCCTTCTCCTCAGTGCCTGAGCATTTCACGCTTCCTGACAGCACCAAGAGCGGAGTGCCACTCTTCTACATCCCTCCAGGCTCCACCACCCCGGTGAGTAGCTCTGAAGTATAGTAGCCCCATTTCATGTCAACTTGGGTTGCACAGCATCTGGAGCCCAGGACCACCACCTTCTATTCCTTTCTGTCTCACGTCTAAGGCACCTAAGCCAGAAGCCCAAGCTTTAACCTTGAGAGCTTCTCTTCTCCCTCACCCTAAGGCCCCGGGGAAGAGGAGGATCTATACAGACAGGCTGTCCTGAACAGAGCACAGGTAGCAGAGGCAAAGACTCACACAGTGTCTAGGTGGTGGTATCCCAGTCCCAGCAGACCGTGAGCCCTTGCCCCATCTCCACGTGACATACTCTGGGCTTCCCCAGCCACCTTCACCTGTGTGCATCCACCACCAGCCACCATGAACTGTGTACTCTCTGAAGACCACAGCTTCCTTGGTCCTGTGCTGTCTTCACACTCAGTCCACGCTGTCAGCCTAACACTGATGGGAAGGTGGCTTATGCTAGTGTGCAGTGGCCACATCATGAGGTCCTGCCACCATTTAGGGGCTTTTCTCCCAAGTCGGTGACATAAGCTGGGCTTGTGGTTCCATCCTTCTGGATTCAGCTTTAAAGGGCTACACAGTCTGTCCCTGGGCTCAGTCATCCAAATCTAGCCTTCATAGTGGAAACAGTTTTTGCCTGTGCTTCAGGCTGGGCTGTAGCCTCAAACCACTGCTGTCTCTGACTCTCTGAACGGAGTCCACCCATGGTTTTGTTTGCTCTTTGGAGTTTGTACCCTGGTCCTCTGCAAATGCTCCTATAGTGCTGTCCTTCCTGTCCTCAGGTGCTCTCCCTCCAGCCCAGTGGTTCTGACTCATCCCATGCCCAGTTTGCTGCCTACTGGAAGCCAGTGCTATCCATGGATGCAAATTCCTGGCAGCGATGGCTGCACATGCATCGCCTGGTGCTAATCCTGGAGCATGACACGTGGGTGCCCTTAGGGCTGGGCCATAGTTGGGGTGGAGTATCGGGGTCAGGGAGATAGGGAATGATGGGAAGGGGAGCAGCAGATGAGCTCTTACCAACTGTGGCCAAGGGAAAACTATAGCCTTTTCCTTGCCTCCCTGCTCTTCAGTCCCCATAACCTCAGGCAAGGCCTAGAAGAGAGTGATAGTAGTCTATTCCTTTTCTCCAAGCCTGGGGCTGGGAGGTCTAACCTCAGTCCACACCCCTCTTCCTAGACCAATCCCCAAGCACTTGCACACCCCGGGCAGCAATGGGCGCTACAGCACTATCCAGTGCAGGATCTCCCACTCCTCCCTGACCTCTCTGCTGCGGGACTGGAGCAGCTTCGTACTAGTCGAGGGCTATTCTTATGTTAAGCTGCTCTCCAGGTGGGCAAAGTGATGTCCCTTCAACCCCCGCCCCCCCCCCCCCCGCCCCCGCCACCTCATCCCATGTCTCCCTCTAACCCCAGACCTCACTGCTACTTCCTGCCAACCTTGGGCTGCTCACTGACTCCCATTTCTCCCCAGTGCCCCAGACCAGCCCCCCAATTCCTTCTACATGGTCCGTATCATTTCCAAGGCCCCATGCATGGTTCTTCGCCTGGGTTTTCCCATTGGCACACCAGCACCGGCCCGGCACAAGGTAAGCTGGGCCCTGACTGACTCTGACCAAGGAGCCCTAGGGTGTAGAATAGCTCCCTCTCCCCAAACCCCACAGGGCCAGGTCTAATAGAGGGAGGAGCCCCCAGACCAAGGAAGACCTGGAGAAGAGGGCTGTGTCTCACTTTGTCTGTGAGCCCCTTCTCCCAGACCTGTAGGAGATGGGAGTAAGAGGATGTGACCACATTTTCCCCTCAGATTGTGTCAGGCTTGAGGGAAGAGATCCTGCGGCTGCGTTTCCCCCACCGGGTACAAAGCAAGGAGCCAACGCCCAAGGTGAAACGAAAAGGGCTAGGGGGTGCTGGTGGGGGCAGCTCTCCCTCCAAGTCACCCCCCGTGCTGGGGCCACAGCAGGCCTTGTCTGACCGGCCCTGCCTTGTGGTCCTGCATAAGCCACTGGACAAACTGCTCATCAGGTTGGTACAGAGGTGTGGAAGGGCGTGGCTTAGCGGGGTATGAGTGGTACAGAGGTGTGGAGGGCATGGCTTAGCCCGGTGTGAGTAGTATAGAGGTGTGGAGGGCGTGGCTTAGCCCGGTGTGAGTAGTATAGAGGTGTGGAGGGCGTGGCTTAACCTGGTGTGAGTAGTATAGAGGTGTGGAGGGCGTGGCTTAGTGGGGTATGAGTGGTACAAAGGTGTGGAAGGGTGTGGCTTAGCGGGGTGAGGTGTGGAAGGGCGTGGCTTAGCAAGGTATGAGTGGTACGGAGGTGTGGAAGGGCGTGGCTTAGTGGGGTATGAGTGGTACAGAGGTGTGGAAGGGTGTGGCTTAGCGGGGTATGAGTGGTACAGAGGTGTGGAGGGCATGGCTTAACCCGGTGTGAGTAGTATAGAGGTGTGGAAGGGTCTGGCCTAGTGAGGTATGAGTGGTACAGAGTTGCAGAAGGGCGTGGCTTAGCGGGGTATGAGTGGTACAGAGGTGTGGAAGGGCATGGCTCAGCGAGGAATGAGTAGGTCAGAGGTGTGGAAGGGTGTGACTTAGGGGGGTATGAGTGATACAGAGGTGTGGAAGGGCGTGGCTTAGCGAGGTATGAGTAGGTCAGAGGTGTGGAAGGGTGTGGCTTAGCGGGGTATGAGTGGTAAGGAGTGTGGAAGGGTGTGGCTTAGCAGGGTATCAGTGGTACAGAGATGTGGAAGGGCATGGCTTAGCAGGGTATGAGTGGTACAGAGGCGTGGAAGGGCGTGGCTTAGCTGGGTATGAGTGGTACAGAGGTGTGGAAGGGTGTGGCTTAGCAGGGTATGAGTGGTACAGAGGCGTGGAAGGGCGTGGCTTAGCCGGGTATGAGTGGTACAGAGGTGTGGAAGGGCGTGGCTTAGCGGGGTATCAGTGGTACAGAGGTGTGGAAGGGCGTGGCTTAGCCGGGTATCAGTGGTACAGAGGTGTGGAAGGGCGTGGCTTAGCCAGCTGTGAGTGGTACAGAGGTGTGGAAGGGCGTGGCTTAGCCGGGTATCAGTGGTACAGAGGTGTGGAAGGGCGTGGCTTAGCCAGCTGTGAGTGGTACAGAGGTGTGGAAGGGCGTGGATTAGCGGGATATGAGTAGTACAGAGGTGTGGAAGGGTGTGGCTTAACGGGGTATGAGTAATACCGAGGTGTGGAAGGGCGTGGCTTAGCCGGGGATGAGAGAGATCGCTGGGGAGTTGTCCCATTTCCTAGGTATGAGAAGCTGCCCTTGGACTACCGGGCACCCTTCTTGCTGACATTGGAGCCACCAGGTCCACTGCCCTTGGTGTCAGGCCGCTCAGCCTCTTCTAGCCTGGCGTCACTGTCCCGCTACCTCTACCATCAGCGCTGGCTTTGGAGTGTCCCGTCAGGACTGGCCCCTGCGCTGCCTCTCAGTGCCATTGCCCAGCTCCTCTCCATCCTCACTGAGTATGTCATCCAAGCCTGCCAGGTCACTCGGGGCAAGGAGAGAGCAAGTGTAGACTGGGACACCAGCAAAAAGCCTATAGCACACACTTCTCCTCTCTAATTCCCAGTCTGAAGTATAGAGCAGCATCTGCTGCTGCCCTCCCTGTCTCCTCCCATCACCCGATTTGTTTTGTCCTCTCTCATCCTCACTGGATTTGTTATACCCTGAGGGACCGCCAGTCTAAGCAGGGCCAGCAGCAGACTTGGCTCCTTGAGGACTGCTGGGAGGTGGGTGTATGTGGGGAGAGCTTGTAGTCTCAGTGTCTCTTCTTCCCTTATCCTGGCCTTGCCCCGGCCTTTATGGGGCTTCAGAGTCCGACTTTCTGAAGGATTCCACTTCGCCTGCAGTGGGGAAGGAATCATCAACATGGTTCTGGAGCTTCCAATTCAGGTACGTGCCATCCCCCATGACACCTCCCTGCCAAGGTCTGTCATAATCCCAGGGACACTCACCTCTGAGCTGGGTTGGGACTGCTGGAAACTGCCTCACAGGGACCCTGTGGCCAGAGGATGCTCACGGTCTGAGGCTGCAGTCATAGGACAATTTGGTGAGGGAACTGAAATTCTGAGGGCCAGAGCTAGGCCAGGCCAGATCTCTGCCTTGGCTGGGATTTGCCCAAGATCTCCCATTTTGCCCACAGAATGAACCACCAGGGCAGGCTGCAGCTGAAGAGAAGCACACCTGTGTTGTCCAGTACATCCTCTTCCCCCCACACTCTACCTCCACCAAAGACAGGTGAGACAGGCCATCTGTGAGGGCCGCCTCTGCAGAGTCAGCCTTCTCCCCACCATCCCCTAGAGGTCTGGCTCCCATATCCTGAGATGATCTTGATCCCAAAGTCAGGGAGGGGGTGCGGTGTTTAGATGCTTCATCAGGCAGACGCTGGTCTGGGAAGGCCTTGTATGACTCGTGGCTGTCCTCTGTGCCTGCCTCCTTCCCTCCATGAGGTTCACTCCCTGCCATGAGGCTGTGCATTGGACTCAGAGCCCTTCCTCCTTTAGCTTCTCGACAGATGATGACAATGATGTGGAAGTGGAGGCCCTGGAGGGAGACTCAGAGCTCAATCTGGTCACTGAGGTGTGGGTGGAGCCACAGTATGGGCGAGTGGGACCTGGCCCTGGAAGCTGGAAGCACCTCCAGGACCTGACGTATTCTGAGATCCCGCAAGCTGTGAGTGTCCTCAGAACAGTACCCGCACCTCTCTCACTGGATTGGGGTGCCATCTCTTTTGGAGTACTGCAGTCTGTGGGCTTCCTGGTCCCTCTGAATGGCTGGGACTGTTGAAGCTTCCTGAAGAGCTGGAACCCAGGGTATCCTGGGCTAAGAGGGGTTGACTCCTGACCTCTGATGTTCTTCCTGTAGCTCCACCCACGGGATGCTGCCTGCATAGGCTCCATGCTGAGCTTTGAATACCTGATACAGCTGTGCCAGAGCAAGGAATGGGGTCCTCTGCCCCCAGAGCCGAGGGTCTCTGATGGTGAGTGGGGCAGGCGGCCCACTGGTGGAGCAGGGGAGTGGGTAGGGTAATCTGCGTCTCACTGTGTCCTGTCCTTCCTCCCTCGTAGGAGTGGATCAGGGAGGAGACACCTGCGTCCATGAGATCCCTTTCCATTTTGACCTAATGGGATTGCTGCCACAGTGCCAGCAGCTCCAGATGTGCTTCCTCTTGCTTGCCAGAGGTAGGTGAACCTGGTACCCTTTCACCCCACACCTAAAGGGCCAGCAAGCCTGGAAGTATTAGAAAATAACAAACAGATGGGTCAGCAAGTGAGCAGATGAGTGGTGGGGGCAGGAGGAGCCCATGAGGCTGAAGGAGGGGCCAGCTGGTCAGGGCTGAGCCGGGGGCACCGGGCAGCAGGAGGCTCTTGGTGCTGAGCAGAGTGTGTGTCGGGCAGAGCCAGAGGGTGTCCCTTTCGCCGAGGGGTCCTGTCCCGCCAACGACATGGTGCTGTGCCTGCTGCACAGCTGCCTGGGGCAGGAGCTGAGTGACCGGGAGATCCCACTGACCCCCGTTGACCAGGCTGCCTTCTTGAGTGAGGTGCTGCGGCGGACCTGCCACGTTCCAGGTGAGTTCCCCACATCCTCCTGACACCAGACCCTGGCCCAGCCCTTTTCCCCCACCCTCACAGGGTGATTTCTGTCTTTGAGTTTTGGCTTTCCCCTTCCTCCCCCTTTCTTCAACCCAGAGTCCCGCCTCTCTGCTGGCCCTGCCCTCTTTCACCCATCTCTACCCCCATTGTAGGTGCCGAGGGGCCACTGCTGGGGGTTCATGAGATCCCGAAGGAGCAAGCAGTCGGCAGCACCCAGGCCACAGGAGACTCCACTTTTACTTCCCTGGTCAGCACCGATTCTTCTCCCTGAGCCCTTGTCACACTGACCTCCTTCCAGCACCACATCTTCAGGCCCCAACCTTCTACCGCCCTTGAGACTAAATGGCATCTGCCAATGACACAATGCCGTCATTTTCCATTGTCCTGGATCTTTCAAGCTATACCTAAGATGAGTCAGCTCTAGGGTGGAGGAGGGGAACAGGGGTTGGACATTCCCTTATAGATTGCTCTAATTTCTGTTTTTCTCTTACAGAGTGTAGGTCTTCCTGAAACTCTCAAGCCTCTCATCTCTGCCCAGCCCCCTCAGTGGCGCTGCTATGCAAGGCTTGTGAACCCCCAGCATGTGTTTCTGACTTTTCTCCCAGCTACCTTCTCAGGTGCCAGCTGCTGACCTCCTCACGAACCCCCTCAGATACAAACCCCTGAGCTCCCTCACTGGCCCACCAGGCAGCTCTGATTTATGTCTGATCCTCTTCAGATGTCCAGCGTCTGGCTGCCTGTGGCCTGGAGGGACCCCCTCAAGAGGAGACAAAGCCTAAGTTTGGGGATTGGAGTGGGGCTCCCAGTCTGAAAGATCTAGGAGGAACTGGGATCAAAGCTACAAAGTCCCACGTCCCTGTCCTCAGTGTGACCCTGGCTAGTGGTAAGGCTGCCGACTCAAGGTGGGCAGGAGTGGGAGTGGGAAACAGATAGAGCTGGAAGACCACGTGACACCTTTTCTTCACAGACAATGCCCAGAATCAAGGAGAGCTAAGCCCACCATTCCGTCGAGACTTACAGGCTTACGCTGGGCGTCAGGCTTCCCAGACAGAGAGTGCGGATGGGCCCCGGACCCGGTGTCCTGTCTACATCTACAGCTGTTCACTGGAAGCGCTGAGGGAACAAATGGTTGGCATGCAGCCCCCTCAGGCGCCCCGAGACCTCATCTTCCGGTGAGTGCCTTCAGTGTTGACTTATGTCCTCACCGGGCCATGGCTCCCAGCCAAGAAATAAGTACACACTAATAGGCGTGGGCAGGTAAGTTGCTGCCATATCCTGCTGGCTCCTTGCTTGATTTCCCTCAGCAAACCCTTGAACTTGCTAGGCCATGAATACACTTGATATGTGTCTATAGATGATCCATTGGAGTGTGGATGGCTAATGAGTGTGAGGTATCACTTAAGGGAGTTGGTCAAGTTCCATTTTCCCTTCCTTTCCTAGGACTCAGTTCCTCGACCACCCCTCCCCATCCTCAGCCTGGATGGAACCCCGGTACAAGGAGGCAGCTAACCACTGTGCCCTGCTGCAGGAGCATGCACAGCGGTGCTATGTCCGTGGTGAGCAGGAGGGCCGTGGGAGGGAGGAGTGGGGCCCTGCGGGAGATACAGGGATTACAGGGTGGGGACTGGAGAGGCCATTCCAGAGCTCGAGCCTTATGGCCCCTTCCACTTCCATCAGGGCTATTCCGCAGCTTGCAGCAAGCACAGAGTGTGACCTCCCAGGATCTGCTGACAGCGGTAGATGCCTGTGAGGAGCTACTACAAGAAATAGACATCACCCCATTTCTCCTTGCATTGTGTGGCCACACTTGGGGTTTGCCTCATGCACCCCCAAGTCCTGGTCCTCTCAGCCCTGGGCCCTTCAGCAGCAGCATGGAGGAGGGTGCTGAGCCTCGGGAACGAGCTATCCTAGCTTCTGAATCCAGGTTAGGATTATACTTGAATGATGGATAAGGGGGTACACAGACCAAGTCCCTATAAACAAGGACCTTCCAGTCCAGGGGAATGACTGTGCAAGGTAGTATCTAAGCACCTGAGAAGCAGTAGTGCTTTGTCGCCGGCTCACTGACTCCCATGCAGCCTTCCTCACCAATTTGGCACAGGCAGCAGTCTCCCTCCCAGGCTCTCCCCATCTCCCCTGCTTTGGTGTTGAGTGATGAGCTGAGTCAGGGATAGGGAGTCCCCTGGTGCTAACCGTGAACGTAGAGACTTGTTCTAAGGACATCCACACAATAGTAGGAATCTCCCCAACCAATCTGTGAATTTCATGGGGGCCAAAACTGTATTTTGCTCACTGCTAAGTCCCCAGCTCACCTTAGGGGCTCAGCAGGTCCCTGTTGAAGGGAGGAAGGGGAGGAGAGAAGGAGAAAGGCAAGCAGGCAGACAGCTATGGGTCTAGCATCTGCAGTGTGTTAGCGTTGGGGAAACAGAAGAACTAGAAGGATGGATATGCTGATGACTCCTAGATTGGAACTCCGCTCCGGTTCTTTCTCTGGAGCTCTAGATACTCACTTTTTGTGCCCCCCAAATGAATGCATTTTCTTCCCACTAACCCTTGATTTTTCTTCATTCATGGTGAAAAATACCACCCTCAATCTAGTGATCCAAGTCAGAAAACTGGGAGTTATCGCTACTCTGTTTCATAGAAATCCCCATCCATCAAGAAATGTGAAAGTTAAGGCTGGGTGCAGTCACTCACTCCTGTAATCCCAACACTTTGGGAGGCTGAGGCGGGAGGATCACTTGAGCCCAGGAGTTCAAGACCAGCCTGAGCAACCAGGGGAGACCTTGTTTCTACAAAAGAATTTAAAAATTAGCTGGGCGTGGTGGCATATGCCTGTGGTCCCAGCTCCTCAGAAGGCAAGTGGTGATGGTGCCACTGCACTCCTACCTCAGCAACAGAGTAAGACTCTGTCCCAAAAAAAAGGAAAGAAAAAAGAAAAAGAAATATGGAGGTTAAAGCCAAAATGTGTAGGTTGGTTCTCTTTGCCTCTTTTACCACCCATGCCATTACGCTAAGTACTCTTCCTGTGGACAAAAAGGCTTCCTGTGCTCCTCCCCAGTTGAGAGGCAGGCTACTTCAGAGCTTGATGGTTCTTAACACTTCAACATCCTTACCCCAATCATTCAGCATAGAGACCGAGGACCTAAGCGAGCCTGAGTTTCAGAGCACCCGTGTCCCTGGCATTCCAGACCCTGGGCCAGAGATCTCTCTGACAGATGTCTGCCAGCTCAGAGGAGAGGCCCATGGTGCCCTTCATAGCGTCATCCAGGTGGGAAGCTTGGGTGAGGGTAGAAGAGGTGTAGAGTCCTGTCTGTGCAGAGGGACAGGATTCTCTCCTGGGCGGGGGGTATGCATGTGTCCTGCTCTAGGGTAGGGAGTAGTATCCTGTTGAGGGGTGACTGACATTCTAACCTCCCTCTAAACCCCACAACAGGAGAAGTTCCTAGAGATCAGTCGTCTCCACTTCCGCACAGTGCCTTCCAATCCCCACTACTTCTTCTATTGCCTTCCATCCAGCAGGCGAGAAGTGAGTGGCTCTCTTCCTTACCTCTCTCGTGCCCTCAACCCAGAGGCCCACCCAGACCCTCTTGAGTCTTGGTTCCCTGAGGCCTGGATGTGGCTCTTGTCTTGCCTTAGATCAAGCTGTCTAAGGCAAGACAAGTGTAATCCCACTTGCCTAGGATGAGGCAAGTGGGATTCTTGCCTCATCATCTTGCTTCATTCTTTTGCCTAGGATGAGGGGCCTCGGGACACAGTAGACAGAAAAATCAGTGACCTGGAGTTTTCAGAGGCTGAGCTTATGGGAGAAGAAGGTATGTGGGCAAGTGAGTCAAGGTGGGGAAGGCTGCTTCACGCCGAGATTCAAGGGTTCCACTGCCAGCCTCTCTCATTGACCATGTGACATGCACTACTAGGAGACACATCTGCCTGCTGTGTGGTCACTGAGAGTGACCCAGAGCTAGAGGTAGAATACCGGGAGAGCCGTGAATCAGACCTGGGGCCTGCTGGGCTAGACTCTGCCTCGCTGTCAGATGTAGACACTGTGAATCCTGATGAAGACTCCTTCAGTATCTTGGGGGGCGACTCACCCACTGGGCCTGAGAGCTTCCTTCATGACCTGCCACCGCTCTTCCTGCACCTCACGTGCTCCGTGCGGCTACGTGGGCAGCACAGCTCAGTACCTGTGTGCAGCCTGCCTACCTGCCTGGGTGAGTTTGAGGCAGCCTGAGGGAAAGCCAAAGGTCCTGGAACAGCCTGCCTAAGTGGGAGTGGAGGGGAGCCTAGGGTTATGTCTTTTAACACATAGATCTTGGAATCTGTGCTTGTCTTAGAGCCCTCAGCAACTGCTAACTTTCCCCCTCTCCCAGGCCAGGTGCTTTCCAGTCTGGAGGGCCCCCCAGTTGGAGGCCGAGTTCCCTTGAGGGACCTCAGTGTGACTCTGGATGTCTTCATGCTGACTTTGCCCCTGGAAGTGGAGCTCCCCACGGCCTCGGACCCTCAGCACCACCGGTGTGGCAGCAAGTTTGGTGGGGGGTTTGGGACCTTTTTAGGGTAGGGGGACCACTAAGCGAATCTAGAGCATTTGAGGACTAAGGACACCTTGAGGAGTCCAAGAATGAAGTAAGGAGGAGGCCCTGGTAGGATAGTAACTCCTGACCTTTGACTTGTTCCCACCCTGTTCAGGTCAACATCTGAAAGCAGTGCTTCATTCCCACGATCCCCAGGGCAGCCATCATCTTTAAGGTCAGATGATGGCCTCGGGCCCCCACTGCCACCCCCAGAAGAGGAGAGGTACTTCCTTATCTCCCTGTCAGAGTTCATTACTGCTTTTCAATTTCATTTTCTGGAAACCAATATCTAAACCTTTCTTCCAATTAGGCACCCAGGACTGTCCAATTTGGCCACGCCCCACAGACTGGCTATTGAGACCACCATGAATGAGGTGAGCCCCCCACCCCCAACACTGTAATTGATTCCCTTTCCATCGTATGAGTGAGATAAGGTACCCCCTTTGTTCTGGGATAGAAGTGAGGCCTCTCTCAGTCTGTGAGGCAAATTATCTTCTAGTCCGGGAGTAAGGGGATGCCCAAGGAAGCAAGGGAGATGCCCTTTGTCACTTGCTGTCTAACTGTAGATCCACTGGTTGTTGGAAGATGAGATGGTGGGGGCACTCCGAAGAGGGGGCATCCCACAGAGTCCTGCCCTGCACCGCGCAGCTGCCCATATCCATAGTTCTCCTGGACGCTCCACCTGCCTTCGCCAAACTCTGCCACTGAGTTTTGTATTTGGGCCAGAGCGTTCCCTCACACAATTCAAGGAGGTAAGTTGCCCTCCGAACACTGCAGGGTCACCTTGGGGCCCGTCCTTCCCTGGGCCCCAGGCACAGGACTGGAAGGCCGTCTGTTAGTTCGAACTCATAGAGTTATCCCTCCTGTCTCCCTGCTCACCACATCATCTGCCCTAACCCCTGTGCTTGGCAGCCCAACTCACTGGAAAGAAACCCAGCTCCCAACCTGGTCACTGCTCCTGTTGAACCTTAGGCAAGTCACTGAATCTTTTCTTACCTCAGCAGTGGGGATGCCAGCATCTGCTTTACCAGGTAGTTAGGAGCGTCTCATGAGGAAGTGTAGCTCACCATGTGTAGGGAGGACTGCCCTGCCTAAACTGTGATCTTGGCTCCTGCTCTCTAGGAGTTCCGCCGCCTCCATCTCCCTGGCCATGTTCTTCTTGAAGACCCTGACAGTGGCTTCTTCTTTGTGGCAGCTGGCCAACAGCCAGGTGGGTCCCATGGGGAGCCTTCTTCAGCGGCCTGGGCTTGGCACAGTCATGAGGACAGGGCTGAAGGCATCGAAGGGGAGGTGAGTCTCACCTGGGAATGGAGGGGGGTGGTGGGTGTGTGGGGCCTATACCTCAGTCCTGACTTCCTATTCCTCAGACCCTGACAGCCAGCCCCCAAGCACCTGGGTCCCCAGAGGATTCTGAGGGTGTCCCCCTCATCAGCCTGCCCAGCGTGCCACAGGGAGGTAAGAGAGGACTTGGGCAGCAGTCTGGAGGCCAGGACCAGATCCCTGACCATGCTTCCATTTTTGGAGGGAGGCCCTAGACAGGATTGAGAGAGGCTCCAGGCATTTTCCTTCTCTATCCAGGGAGTCAGCCTGGGCCCAGCCGGGGATTAAGTCTCATGTCCAGTCAGGGCAGTGTGGACTCAGACCACCTAGGTAAGCTGGGGGGACGGGGTGAAGGACTCTAAGCTGATGGGAGGTGGGCTTAGGGCTGTACTGGGAAAGGTCTGGGCAGGAGACATCAGAAGGGACTAATCTGAAGTGCATCAAGCCAGATGCACCTGGAGGATCAGATGAGTCAGGCCCAGCTTCGGATGGGATTGACCTTCAATGCGTCTGACACAGGTTATGATGGTGGCAGCAGTGGCTCAGACAGTGAGGGTCCCAATGACACCCTTGGTGAGAAGGCCCCCTTCACATTGCGGACTCCACCTGGGCCAGCACCTCCACAGCCTTCACTCTCAGGCCTCCCTGGGCCCTGCCTGCCCGACTTCTGGCTCATTGTCCGGGTCCTGCAGGACCGTGTGGAAGTGTATGCACATGCACGGTAAGTAGAAGCCAGGGCCTGCACCCTCATGCTCCCATTAACCTCTTCTCTCTGCTCCCACAGTACCTCTCTCCAGTGTTGTTAGAAGTAAGACTTGGGACTGAGAGCTTGGGTAGAGATCCAACTTGTATTCTTAGGTTGGTGGCTCCCGATCACTTCCCACATCTTACAGCTAAGCACATCACATTCAACTGTCTTATAGATGAGAGTCGAAAAGCTGATGGGGATTTTGGCTTCTCGCTGAGCATTAACAACATCTAAGGATCAGAGCAGCTTTAGAAGTTCGTGTATAAAAATAAAGCATAATAAGGCTGGGCGTGGTAGCTCATGCCCATAATCCCAGCACTTTGGGAGGCCGAGACAGGCGGATCACTTGAGGTTGGGAGTTCGATACCAGCCTGGCCAACATGGTGAAACCCCGTCTCCATTAAAAATACAAAAATTAGTTGGGCGTGGTGGCAGGCGCCTGTAGTCCCAGCTAATTGGGAGGCTGAGGCAGAAGAATCTTGAACCTGGGAGGTGGAGATTGCAGTGAATGAGATTGTGCCACTGCACTCCAGCTGGGGCGACAGAGTAAGACACTGTCTCAAAAAATAATAAGGCATAATAGCTAATATTTATCAAGTGCATACTATGTGGTAGGCACTGTTCTGGCGCTTACATGAATCCACTCATTTATCTACATAACCCTACGGCGTATTAATGTCCTTATCATATGGGTGAAGAAACTGAAGCACAGGCCAGTTAAATACTTGCCCAAGGCCATAGTAAGTGACAGAGCCAGGATTCCTGCATAGGCATCAGTTCACTACTGCTCTCATCTCAGGGGTGGGTGGCATATGCAGGGTAAGGTGGGGCTGAGAAGAAAGGAAGACCACCATTCTGAAGAAGACTTGAGAAGAAAGAAGAGGTGCACAGCATAAAGGAGCCTCAGTGTGGTGCCCGTATGGGAGCTGGTGAAGCAAGCGTGGAGCCTCGGCATCCAGAACTGCTCTTGAGAATTCCATCTCTTCCATTTCCCACCAGGTTTACCTCTGTCCAAGCCTGCTCACTTTTCATGGTTTCTCTTGGCCCCACCTCCATGACTTTCTCTCCCCCTCGTGATACGTATAACTGCAGTTATGTCATATACATATCATACCATTACATATAACTCCTCCCCACTGCAGTTCTGGTCAGATTATCCTTCCTTCCCAGGAGCCTGATTCGGGAGGATGGGGGGCCGGGCACTGAGTGTCGCCACCTGCAGCAGCTCCTGGTGAGGCGAGTTGGGGAGATCTGCAGGGAGGTCAACCAGGTAAGGGGCAGGACTCTCCAGACCCGGACACACAGAGCAGATGAGAACCAAATTTCTAAGAACTTGATTTTCAGAGGCTATTGGTCCATTTCAGAATCAATAATTATGGAAAGTCTTTGACTTCCCCAGTTAGTAGGATGCTGTTTCTCCCCCAGCTCCCTACAGCCTTGGGAGTGCTCCACAACCCACCCCCAGTAACAGTGGGTTACTCTCTCATACCATCCCAGTAACCATGAGATACTCCCTCTCATTGCACTGTGCTAGCATTAGTGATATACTAGTGACCCAGACAGAGGGACGCTGTAACTCTGTGGAGCTTGTGTAGAATGGGGGACAGTTGAACAACTGAATTACACAACTTACTTCAATTACAATTGTGAAGAATCCTAAAAGGAACAGTAGAAGCTGCTATGAAAGCATGTAACAGGGATCTGACCATCTGAAGTATCAGGGAAAGCTTCTTAGAGGAAGTGATTTTTAAGCTGAGACTCGACGGATGGTGAACAGATTCTGGCACCAAAGGGGCAAGTGTTCCTGACTGAGAATCACTCTCAGAGGCCTGAGCTTTGACCTCTCTGTGATGACTGATATTCTTGTTGACCTCCAATCCCCAGTGATAGTGGTCATTCTCTCTGGCATTTGATCACCCCTGACCACCACCACCCACTTAGGAGGAGGTATTTCAGTTCCCTGACCTCATGCTCCTTCTCCCAGCGACTGCTTCTTCAAGACCTTCATGACAGCCACGTGTGTAACTCTCTTCTGGTGGCCGAGAGTGAAGAAGATCTGTGGCGCAGTGAGACTCCCTTCCACTCCCGTCAGCGGGCACCACTGCCCAGTGATGGTGAGATCCCACCCAGGAGCCTCCCTCACAAGGCAGTGCTGCCGCCCTTTCTTTTACCGAATACTCTAGTGAAAGCTGAGGGCAGAGTCCTCATTACTTGGTCATCAGTGCCAAGTACTAGAGAGAGAGCAAGGAGGATAGGACAGGAAAGGATCACTGGACTTGGCTGCTGCTGCGAGTTCATCAGTGATTTTCATGGAAGTAATTTCAGTAGAGAGATGGGAATAGAAAGCAGATGAAATGAAAAGTGAAAGAGGGTGATAGGTGGGGCAGAGAATAACTACTCTTACAAGTAGCTTGGCAGTGAAGAGACAGAGAAAATAGATACGGCAGTAACTAAAGGAAGATGGGGGCAAGGAAGGAGCTTTAAAATAAAGTAGAGACTTGAGCTTGTTTATATTCTATAGGGAAAGAGCCAGGGGAGGGGGAGAGGTTGAAGAATACAGAAGAGGAGAGATCACTGAAGGGGCACCAGGCCATGATCTGTCTTCCTAAGAGTCTGCTTCTGCCTGGCCCTGTCTTGTTAACCAGAATGACCGTCTTTCCCTGGCAGGGAAATAGTCAGGAATGAGGAGTTTGGGGGAGTGAGAACAAGCAGGCCAGTTCCCAAGTAAGAGAAATCCAGAGGGGAGGAGCCTGAAGGCCAGTAGAATTGCCTTCTGATTGGCTGTTCTTCCAGACAGGCAGCCACAGGACTGCTTTGGGATTTCTAGTCATGGTAAGGGAACATGATAATCCACTCAAGATGGTAACTGAAGTCTCGACACTTCTCCCTTCTCTTATTCCTGATGACCTCTCACCCAGACGGATAGAGGAAAAGCTGAACCATAACATTCCTTTGCAGTTCTCCTCTGGTTTAAAAGTAAAATCAGACCACTCCTTATTTTTAACATTCTCAGCAAGTCTGTAGACAAACGTTTCTGATATCTCCAGGAGAATGCATCTCTCAGCACATCCTGGGATCTCCTCCATATCGAAGCAGAGTCCCCATAGTTAGTGGACTCCCATGGTTTCAAAGGCATCTTCTGCAAATTGAAGATGAGCTAGGACAGGTGAACAATTTTACTTCAAAATGACTTCCAGCAGCCTGAGATGTAAGACCAGTCAGAACCCAGACACAGCCCTTCCTCATTTTAGTCTCTCCAGAATTTTTCCCTGAAACCCTTAGCAACCAGCATTCCATTCCAGAGCCTCTGCCTTTACACAGAAACTTCAGCCTCCTGGGTAGCCTGTGTGCTGTTCACACTTGACAGCAGCTTCTCTGAGAAAACTGCCACTTTGATTCACCGGAAGGCTCCCTGGAAACCTGAAAAGGGTCGAAGGAGGCATTGTACTGTGGCCATGGGCTCCTGTGTACTGCAGCCATGGGCTCCTGTGTACTGCCACACTACCCTTTGGGTTTATTGGCGTTTCTGTCTTCCAAAGCCCAGGACAAAGTTTATCCCTCCTCTGCAGCTGGTGTGCATAAGCAGCCATACCCTTTTGGTTTTAATGAGGTTACTGTTGCAACTCCCTGGAGGACATAGTGTTAGAGTGCTACTGACATATATTATGACAGGGTCAGAATCTCTTGACATGATCTTGAGGATTTCCTCATGCTTTGCCTGCCTTGATACCTCTCATTAGCTCCTTCTCTAAGTCTCCTTGAGATAGTTCTGGAAGCCTTTGTGCTATATGACCTGTGTTCCTAAGGGCATGTATCTGCCTGGCCCTGTCGTGTTACCCAGAATGATCATCATTTCTCTGCAATAGTCAGGGATGAGTCTGGAGGAGTGAGGACAAGTAGGCCAGTTCCCAGGTGAGAAGTCTGTGGAGGGCAGAGGGTGGTGTGTCCCATTTCTAATCCCTGCTCCCCCTCACCCAGATTATGCTGCTGATGAGAGCTGTGCGCCCCGAGGGTACCTGGCAGCCACAATGCAGTTTGTCCCTGGCCATTTCTCCTGTGACGTTGTGTGGGGAACTGTGATCCGAGTCCATTCACGCCTCAAAATGGGGCCCAGCATGGGGGTCTCTCGGGGTATGTGATTGGCATGAGAGGGCAGGAGAGCATTGGAAGGATCTGGAAAAGGCAGTTTCCTGAGCCCATGTTATTCCCCCAGCCATCCAGGCCCTGCGCTCTGTGCTCAATGCCTTCTCTGTGGTGAACCGGAAAAACATGTTTGTTTACCAGGAGCGAGCAACAAAGGCTGTGTACTATCTTCGGTATGTGGCCCTTGGAAGGTGGGTAGGGCATGAATTAAGGATGGCCTGGGAGGAGGCATGTCCAAAGACATGCTGCTCTTTCCCAGGCTCCTAGAGACATCCTGCAATGACCGGCCATGGAAAGGGGATGCGCTGCCCCCTTCCCTCGCTCTGTCCCGAAGCCAAGAGCCCATCTACTCTGAGGAAGCCTCGGCATGTATCACTCCCACTCTCTGATGCCCCTGTGTTCCTCTTGCACTTTGCTCTCTGGAACCGGGGCCCTGACCACAGTTTTCCCTGTAGGGTCCTCGTTCTCCCTTAGACATGGCCTCTAGCCGCAGTTCAGATGCTGCTCGTCCTGTGGGCCAAGTGGACAGACATATCCAGCTGCTGGTCCATGGTGTTGGGCAGGCAGGTAAGGTCTGAGGAGGGGGTAGGGGAGTCGCCACATGAGGCTCCAGAATCCTCTGGGACTTCTCTTAGAACTTTGCAAGCATTACACTAGAAGTTATGTAACAGTCTCAGCCCAAGACCTGGCACATGTTAAGTGAGCCATAAATACTAGCTGGAGGCTCCAGACCCTCTGGGACTTCTCTTAGAACCTCCTATTACTCTGCCCTGGGTCCCTCCTCTAGTTCCTGCTGTGCTCGGGGCTTTCCTCAAGCAGGAGCTGCATGGGAAGGGACTGGCTTCTGCCATGTTCAGGGTTAGGACTGCAGTTGACTGAGGCACAGCTTGGGGAAGGGGAGCTGGGGTGGCTGGAGAACTGGTGGTGCCACCGGCCTGATACGAGACTGGGTTCGGGGTGAAGAGGATGGTTATTCGGGATATATTTTGCCCCAGGTGTCCAGTAGGTAACTGGATTTTCCAGCTAATATTTATAGCTCAATTAACGTGCTGGTCTTGGGCTGAGACTGTTAAATAACTTCTAGTGTAATTCTTGCAACAAACCTATGAGGGCGATGCTATTATAATTCTCATTTTATGGATGAAGGCACAGAGGTTTTGAGAGTAAAACTCAAGTGTCCATAGTCACATAACGAGTAGTTTGGCAGAATTGGAACCTAGTGCTGGCTACCTCCAGAGCCAGCACTCCTAACACTGCCTCTAGTATACAGGGGATTCTTTGAGTTTGGCATGATAGGGCTGCTATGGGGGTAGCTGGATCCTCTACCAGTGTCCCCACCTTCCCACCATGGCTGTGTCAAGGTCCTGAGATCACGGATGAGCTCGTGCGAGTTCTATGTCGGCGCCTGGATGAGGCCACGCTGGACGTCATCACAGTTATGCTTGTTCGGAACTGCAAGCTGACACCAGCTGATGTGGAGGTCAGCTCCCCTCTAGGCACCAGCATCCTTCCCAGACTCAGCCACAGGTTCCAGGACAGTCTAGGCTGGAACTTCTGCATTCAGCTCTGCCCTCTTCTTCCCACTCTGCAGTTCATCCAGCCCCCTGGAAGTCTCCCCTCAGAGGTGCTGCATCTGGCCCTACCCACCTCCTGCAGGCCCTGGCTTCCAGCCCTGGCATGGTACCTACGGCAGAACTTGCTCATCTTCCTGCACTCTCCCAAGTACACAGATAGCAACAGCCGGAACCACTTCCAAGTGAGATGGCACTCATCTCTCTCCACACTCACGTGCACCCCTGCCCCCTGCCCCACGCACTTACTCTTTCCTACCGATACCCCTATATGTACCTTTGCCCATGGACCTGGGTACACCCATGCCCCCCCGGGGACCATTATTACCCGCCTGTGTCTTCTCATGCTCCCATGTCTACCTGCACCACATTCCCCACTGTGGGCACCCATCCCCGAGGGTTTTGTCCATTTGCTTGCTCTTAGTGCTCTGTGGCTGTTCTTTCCCCAGCATCCACTCCCACCACAGGGTGGCCTCCCTGACTTGGACATCTACTTGTATAACAAGCCTGGTGGACAGGGCACTGGGGGCAAAGGTACGGTGCAGGGCACGGGCCTGTGGCACCACCAGGTGAGGGAAAGCCTTTTGTCATCCTATTGCTAAGAGGACGTTTCCCAGGCTTGCAGCTGAGTGGAGGGTCGTGGGAGGGGTGGTCTGCAAGTCCCAGAGCTGAGCCTTCCTATGGATTTCTACCCAGGGGTTGCCTGCATCACTCTAGCCTTTGTGGATGAAGGAGGGGCCCCCTTGTCACTGGCGTTGTGGCCCCCCTCCTCTCCGGGACCCCCAGACCCACTGCGAGAGGAGGAATTTGAGCAACTGACCCAGGTCATCCGCTGCCCGGTTGTTCTGGACAGTTCTTCAGGTGGGACAGCTTGGTCAGAGGATGAGGTGTTCAGTTATTGCTGTGGGAGGTAAGGGTGGTGAGTAGAGTGGGATCTAGGGACACCCTCAAGTGTCCCTGTTCTCCTTCCAGCTCAGAATGGGGCCCCACGGCTTCGATTGGATGTGTGGGAAAAGGGGAACATTAGTATTGTGCAGCTGGAGGAGAAACTCCGAGGAGCAGCTCGCCAGGCCCTGGCCGATGCCATCATCGAGCTTCAGCTGCTGCCAGCTTCACTATGTACAGAGGACACACCCACAGGTATGCAAGTCAAGAGGTCCCTGGGGTCCAGAGAATGTCACAGATCCAAGCAGGACAGTGTGGCAGGTGAGCGTGCAAAGGTGGCGTTTAGGGGAAGCATGTCAGAGAACTACTACATCAGAACCACTTATTCACAGTTGTCCGTGAGCTTGTCTGGGCATCATCCAGGTGCTACACTGGCAGCAGTGAATGGATGCAGCTGCTCACCCACTTAGAGAGGGCTATTGCATCAGAGGCTCACTTCACACAAACACATGCAGCAGCACACTATCAGTTGTATATACTGTCATTCACTGACAGGTAGAATAGGTGGCAAGTCACTGTCATACCAGTCTTGAGGTTCAGTTTTCTAGAATGGGGATTGATGATCAGTGATGGGTGTCTGTAATGTCTGATGTCCACAGGAAGTCTCAGGAACGGATCGTTGGAAACTAAGAGCTCTGCAGGCCGAGCTAGCACCTTTCCCCCTGCCCCTGTCCCTGGGGAGCCTGTGACTCCACCCAGCAAAGCAGGCCGGCGTAGCTTCTGGGATATGCTGGTAATGGAAGGAAGTGGTGAAGTGGGCATCTACCTTTCTGCCTGCCTCCTAGCTCCTCCTACACTCCCTCCTGCTTCCCAGTCCCCCATAGGCCTTGCCACAGTGTCCTTTCATATAAAACTGCTCTGTCCTGCCAGACACCATGGCGTGTACCTTTAGTCCCAGCTCCTCAGGAGGATGAAATGGGAGGATTTTGCTTCAGGCCAAGAGTTCAAGGCTGTAGTACGTTGTGATCATGCCTGTTAATGCACTCCAGCCTGGGCAACACACAAACACTCTGTCTCAAAAAAGCAAAACAAAAACTGCTCTGTCTTTTGGACTGGAGTTTGTAGAATGTGGCAGTTCTCACTGATGTAGAGGGAGCCTTAACTTACTTTGTGCCTTCACTTCCATTTTTCTTGTCGGATCCTCACAACAGCTTGCAAGATAAGTAGAGCTTTTACAGTGAGGAAGGTGAGGCTCAGGAAAGTTAGGTAACCTGCCCAAGGCTCCTTAGCCAGCCCCTGGGGAAGCCAGGGTCTGAACCCAGACCTCTGAATCCTCCTAGCTCACTGCTGTTCCATAGTGCCTCCATCCCACACCTTTCCTCTTCCCAGTAGCCCTTCCTCATTCACTGCATTGCCCCCAGAGTAAAACAGAATGTGGGGATTTGGGTTCCCCCAAAACAACTGACGACATTGTCCTGGATCGGCCAGAAGACACTCGGGGCCGGAGGCGTCACAAAACCGAGAGTGTTCGGACTCCTGGTGGAGCTGAGCGGGCGCCAGGCTCAGATTCTGGAGCCCAGAGACAAAAGTATGTGTGTGGTGGTGGTGTGCCCTAGGAGGGTATGGGTGTGAAGTCACAGATGGGCCTTGGTCTGTATAAACATACAAGTGTCATGTATGGACATGAGGCTCTTACTCCCACTGTCTTCAGGCGCCGGACAACACAGCTAGAAGAGGGTGAGGTGGGGACCCTTCATCCTGTGTTTGCCCGTGTTGCTCAGCGCTGGATGGAGTTTATGGTTCAGATTGGTGAGACCCCAGCCTCCCCTCCCATCCCTCAACCCCAGCCTGGTCTCCATCCTGCAGCTTCACAGTGACTCCTCTGCCTCCTAGGTTGTGCCTCAGTGTCCAGAAGCTCTGCCCACATGGTGTCCCGGTTCCTCCTTCCATCCATCCTGTCTGAGTTCACCGCACTGGTCACCTCAATGGCTGGAGACACCAGTGTCCGCATCTTTGAGCAGCATTTGTGAGTGTAGATCCTATAGAATTGAAGGGAACTCCCCTAGACTTCCTAAAAGCTGGGCCTACAGGAAGCCAAACCTGAGGAAGCTGAGCTAGGAGAGGTGGAAACAAGGCCCAGGGAGGTGAAGGCTAGGCCAGGGAGTGGTGTCATGGATGGCCTTTCTGTCTGTCCTCCCTTTCAATAGGGGTTCAGAGCCAGAGATCTTCGGCCCTTGTTCCCCTGGGCAACTGGGCCCCTCTCCCCGCCCTGCAGCTGAGCGGCATCTGCTGCTTCTGGGAAGGAACTTCTTGCAGTGGAGGAGACCAACACAGCAGGGTGAGGGCATTGCCTGGGGGGGCGGGGGGCGGGTAGGCTAAGAGTAACTGGTGGGGTCTCCAACCTTGCAGAGGGGAGGGTGGGATCAAGGGGGATCTGTTCCCAGGCCCCTATTATGCCCCTCCCCCACCCTGTAGCTGCCAAAGCCATGCAGCGCTTCGAGCCAGGAGGTGATGGGAGCTCAGGGCGAAATGCTCCCCGGCAGAGGCTCTTGCTACTAGAGGTTGTGGACAAGAAGGTAAATATGGGGCCAGGGACTGGGTGGGAAGAGGGGTTCCGTGATCTCACTGACCCTGACCCCCGACCTCCAGCTACAGCTGCTGACCTACAACTGGGCTCCAGACCTGGGGGCAGCATTGGGCCGAGCGCTGGTTCGCCTGGTGCAGTGGCAGAATGCACGAGCCCATCTCATCTTCTGCCTACTCAGCCAGAAGCTTGGCCTCTTCCATCATTATGGCCAGTTGGACTTCCCCGTGCGAGATGAAAAGGTACCTGCTGCTCTGGTTCTTCCTATAGTTTTGGCTACTGAGGGGTCAGTTAAAGGAAAAACCAGCTCAGAAGCCAGAAAGATGGGACAGACTGAGGGCAGAGGTAGTGGGGAGGGAGAGTCTGAGAGAGGAAGCCCTGGGATGAGAGAGAGGGTCCGAGGGCAAAGGCTATGAACCCATTGCAATGCTCCATCTCTCAGGAGCCAAACCCATTCCTGCTGCCGACCATGGAAGTGGAGACCCTCATCCGGAGTGCAAGTCCCCCGCTGAGCCGTGAGCAGGGCCGGCTGAGTGGGTCCTCTCGTGGTGGGGGTCCTCTTCCCCTGGACACATTCCCCTTTGACGAGGCCCTAAGGGATATCACGGCTGCCCGCCCCAGCTCCGTACTTGGTCCTGTGCCCAGACCTCCTGATCCTGTCACCTACCATGGACAACAGTTCCTAGAGATCAAGATGGCAGAGCGCAGAGGTGAGGGTACTGGGCCAGGCAGCAGGGACAGGAAATCTGTGGAGTCTGGGAGGAAGGGGGTGACAATGCCTGGGGCTACTACTAATGCCCTCAACCCTCAGAGCTGGAGCGCCAGATGAAGATGGAAAACCTGTTTGTAACCTGGCAGCAGCGTTCTACCCCAGCCACCATGCCCATCAGTGTGAGTGACCCCAGCTTGCATCTTCCTTGAGGATCTGTGATCCTGCCCCGTCACTGCTCCATGCTCACTGCCCTGTTTCCCCAGGCTGGAGAGCTGGAGACCCTGAAGCAGTCATCCCGCCTGGTGCATTACTGTGCAACAGCCATGCTCTTCGACCCAGCTGCCTGGCTGCATGGGCCCCCAGAGACCTCTGGACCCCCTGACGGGCAGGTAAGGCTGACTCCCAGACTTCTAGCAGACCTTTGCTTACCCCACAGTGACCCCCCTCCTCCATCCCCAGCAGGATGGTTGACAATGGGGAGAGTCTTCCTTGATCTTTACTCTCACAGCGGCGCCATCGCCCTGAGTCAGGGTCTGGGAGCCGAGAGGCCCCCACAAGCTGTGAATCCTTGGATGTGTCGCCCCCGGGAGCCCGTGAGGAGCCTTGGCTGAAGGAGCTGAGCTTGGCTTTCCTGCAGCAATATGTGCAGTATCTGCAGAGCATAGGTTTTGTGCTGGTACCACTGCGGCCCCCCTCACCCGCCCGCAGGTGAGCCTGTCCCTGTTTTCCCTTCTGTCTTCTCCTCCTGCACTGCAAGTGAGGCCCCACAGGCCCTTCCTCTCTTTACAAGGTCCTATGTTGACAGTTTGGGCTGGGCCTGTGCATGTTTATCCCACCAGGCTTGCACTCATGTGAGGGTCTCAGATACTTTCACACAGCCCTCATGCGTGTCCTGCAGACCTTGTATGCTTTATGGAACTCATGATGACACTCGTACAAAACTGTGTCCATTTTCACAAAGCTCATGCCCACACACATCTTGTACACTTACACACTTGCATACATCCCCACATGTGAATTTTTTTGGAGATGGAATCTCACTGTGTCGCCTAGGCTGGAGTGCAGTGGCGCGATCTCGGCTCACTGCAACCTCCACCTCCTGGGTTCGAGCAATTCTTGTGCCTCAGTCTCCCAAGTAGCTGGGATTACAGGTGCACGCCACCCTGCTTGGCTACTTTTTTGTATTTTAGTAGAGATGGGGTATCACCATGTTGCCTAGACTGGTCTTGAACTCCTCAACTCAGGTAGTCCGCCCACCTCAGCCTCCCAAAGTGCTAGGATTATAGGTGTGAGCCATCACGCCCGGCCTGCACATGTGAATCTTGTACATGCTCCTAAGCCTCTGGATCTAGGACTTAATGATTCCTGTCCTTATCATCCCACTGACCTCTCCTGAGATTTGATGTAGTTCTCGGCCCAGGGAAGTCCTTTTCTCACCAAGGACCTCTGTGCTAGGCCTACTTGCATCACTGTCCTTGGCCTGTTCTTGGTCATGTTCACCCACTGGCCAGTACTGACAGGTCTGAGTCTTGGGAAGTAGGCAGCCCGTCTGTTGCCACCTCCATCTCCCCTGAGCTCAGGGACAACTCTGCAGCCACCTTTTCATCCACTGTCAAATCTCAGATTCCCGTGTTTGTGGCCCCTGCTCTATGTTCCTCTCCAGATTCTGTGTTCTCTGCCCTTTCCCAGTGGCTGTATGCGAAAAATGAGCTGTTCACCTTACACACAGCTGCTTTCGTGTCTCCAGATTTGTGAGTTTATCAAGGCATGTTCTCCCTCCTCTCTGTTTTCAGTTAGAACCTTTTCAAGCCAGTAGTCCAGAAATGCCAGTTCCAACTCTCTTATGTTTCTGTGACTAGCTCCCCACTCCCGAGGTTTCCCTCTCTTCCAGGCATTAGGAAGAGAAGGCGTGCCTGCCCCTCCTGTGATCCCATCTCAGAGGCCAGGCTGGCCCCTCCTACCCTGGGGAGGAGCTGCCCAGCTTGCTATCTTGACAGCCAGTTCCCAGCTCTAGGAGCTTCTCTAAAGGACTTTAGTTTGCACACTTGCCATCAGTTACACTCTTCCCCCCAAATCTGAATTCCTTTAGACACTGGGTTAAAAAAAAAATGTTTCTACAGCAAAATTTAAAGCCAGGTCTTCCCTTCCCACCAATCTTTAACAATCACCAATCACTAAGTCTTGTCCCAGTTTCCTTGAGGTTTAAATGGGACATTTTTTCCACCAGAGGTTTTGACCCCCAGCAAGAATTCTGGCAGTTTATAGCCCCTTGGCGTGAGTGGGTCCCCCCAACCCCTTCTGTTCTGTCCCTTCTTCCCAGTCCCTCCCCTGCTTCCCTTCTCCCCTATCCTCTGCACTAAACTGTAACGAGCAGTAGGCCTCTGAAAGCCTGGAACTGCCATCCCCCAATCAAAAGACAGCAGCTTTGCCCTCTCAGAGGAAGGTACCTAACCAGGCATCAAGCATCTCCTTGAATTTTCCTAATCAAATTGTAGACAGGCATCACCTTCCCCCTTCTCTTTCCTGCCCAGCACACACCCTCTCAGTAGCAGAGGCTTAGTCTCCACCTCCCCACTGAGCACTGTTTTTGCCTCCCTTGAAGCAGCAGCTGCTACGGAGAGAGCCCGGCCTTGCAGTCTAGACCTGGACTCCAGGCCCAGCCTTGCCACTCACAGTGGCAACTTTGTGGGTCTGTTTCCTCCCTTGCAAAATGATTCCATATAAAACAGATTCTGGGTCTGATCACCGTGACTGCATGCCACTAGCCTGCCTCATCCTCTTATCCCTCCTCCTTTTCTATAGCACCAGCCGGCCACGGGCCATGGCTATCCTTGGAACAGAGGGTCGAGGCTCCTTCTCCTGCCCTAAAACCAAGACTGATGGGAGCCCCAAGGTAACTTGTCATATAATGGTAAAGTTACTGATGCTAAATTACTTTCCCACGGGCTGAGGTCATTGACCCTGAGTGATGTACCGAGGTCACTGATCCCAGACTGACACCATTAAAGTCAGGGTCCAAGGGACTTCCACCCTACTGATTCGAGGCTGGTGAGCCCCCAAACCTTGCCCCCTTTTTCCTTTCTTCAGAGCACTAGCTCTCCGGTAACCACCTACCACCTGCAGCGGGCACTGCCTGGGGGCATCATCCTCATGGAACTGGCATTCCAGGTAAGCAGGAGGAGCACTGAGTGGAGACAGCCAGACCCACCTGTCTCTCGCCTTCCTGATCTCATCTTCACCTTCCCTCCAGGGCTGTTACTTCTGTGTCAAACAGTTTGCCCTGGAATGTTCCCGAATCCCAATGGGGCAGGCTGTCAACTCACAGGTATGTGAATGAGCTATGGGCACAGTCAGTGCACCCCAGTGTGCTGTGGGCAGCATGGCTGCATGTCCCATTTGCTGGGCAGTAGAGTAATGCAGTAGGCGGGCTGGCCCAGTGACTTATTCACTGCTATGGCCTGGCTAGGTCAGTGCTCATTCTGGTGCCATGACTGCACTCACTACAAGGCTGACCCCATCGGTCATCCAAAGCGTGTTCAGCTGTAGCCCTGAGGCAGCACAGTGCCTGGTCTGGCCTGTAGTCATCTAGAGTCTGTGGCAGACCCTGATGGAATCTGGGATAGAGCAAAATGGCCCAGTTTCTGAAAATGGCCCTAGTTTCATGGAAATAGTTACAGTATGAAAAAGGGAGGCTAGAATGGGGAGGCCTTCCCACAGAAACCATTCTGGCAGAGGGCGTTCCACTAGGCCACAGCAGCAGGGGAAATCTTGCGCTTCTTCCCACGGAAGGAGGGAAATGTGTATTGGGCAGCCAGTGCAGCCATACCTTAACCCTGTCTCCTGCTGCTGCCTCCCCAGCTGTCCATGCTGTTCACAGAGGAGTGTGACAAGGTGCGGGACCTGATGCACGTGCACTCGTTCAGCTATGACTTCCATCTGCGCCTCGTGCATCAGCACGTGCTAGGTGCCCACCTGGTGCTGCGGCACGGCTACCACCTCACCACCTTCCTGCGACACTTCCTGGCCCACCACCCTGACGGACCCCACTTTGGCCGCAATCACATTTACCAAGGTCAGTGCCCAAGGGCAAGCCAGTGAACCCAAAAAAGAACAGGCCACAGGTGCCTCCAGGTCAGGGCTGGTGGGACCACCTCCCTGGACAAGTGGTCCCATGTTGTTAATCATCTCATGTCACACATACCACGTCCCCATGTTTCTGTCCTGTGTCTGTTTCTTACCAGAGTTTGGACCCCATGTCACATGTCCCCTGCCCTCTGAGTCACTTCTGTCCCATCTCAGTGTTCCACAGGAATGCAGGAGCTCCTAAGGAAAGCAGACCCACTCTGCCTGCCAGTCAGAGCCTTAAAGACTCCCATCCCTGTGCCCCACCAGACCAGTGTGTCTGTCCTAGGCTTAGTGTCTGCTGTCTCCTGTTACTTACCCCTCAGGGACATTGGAGCTCCCCACACCACTCATTGCTGCCCACCAGCTGTACAACTACGTGGCTGATCACGCCAGCTCTTACCACATGAAGCCATTGCGAATGGCCCGGCCAGGGGGCCCAGAACACAACGAGTATGCCCTGGTGTCGGCATGGCACAGGTAAGGCTGGGAGGGGCATCCAGCATGCACGCTGTAGGAGCTGGGGTTGGGACATACTTGCAGTAGGGAGACCAGTGTTTTCTTGGGCAGGGGTGAGGTTTGTTTTATTAGAACCCCAGAGTTGACATCTCCCCAACCCGTCCTGCACAGTTCTGGCTCCTACCTGGACTCTGAGGGACTTCGCCACCAGGATGACTTTGATGTGTCTCTGCTTGTCTGTCACTGTGCTGCACCCTTTGAGGAGCAAGGAGAGGCTGAGCGGCACGTTCTGCGGTCAGCAGATCCCCTACCTTGAACATGCCCATTTCCCAGCCTGCCCCACCCTGCCCTGTGTGTCTCCTGCTACAACCACCACTCTCCTGCCCTGCTCCCCACCCCAGGCTACAGTTCTTCGTGGTGCTCACCAGCCAGCGAGAGCTCTTCCCCAGGCTCACTGCTGACATGCGCCGCTTCCGGAAGCCACCCAGACTGCCCCCTGAGCCAGAGGCTCCTGGGAGTTCAGCTGGCAGCCCTGGGGAGGCCTCAGGGCTTGTTCTAGCGCCTGGACCGGCTCCTCTGTTCCCACCACTGGCTGCAGAGGTGGGCATGGCACGAGCACGGCTGGCTCAGCTGGTGCGGCTGGCTGGAGGGCACTGCCGTCGGGACACCCTTTGGAAGCGCCTCTTCTTGCTGGAGCCACCAGGGCCTGATCGACTGCGGCTAGGGGGGCGCCTGGCCCTGGCAGAGCTGGAGGAACTCCTAGAAGCAGTCCATGCCAAATCCATTGGGGACATCGACCCCCAGCTGGTAAGGAACTGTGGGCTCCCGAAAGAGCTGGGATAGGTGCCAGGAATTCCACTGGCAGCCAGGGCAGAGGGCACAGGAATCTGAGGTGACTGGCACAGAAGACTCAGGCCTGTGGCTCCTCCCCCAGGACTGCTTCCTATCCATGACGGTCTCCTGGTACCAGAGCCTGATCAAAGTTCTCCTAAGCCGCTTCCCCCAGAGCTGTCGCCATTTCCAAAGCCCAGACTTGGGAACTCAGTACCTGGTAAGTCCCCTTGAGCTTCCTCTGAAAAGGGAAACACAGCAGAAATCCTCACCAAACAGATGTGCCCCTCAGCCTGACCAAACAAGCTCTGCTCTGGAGGGAGGCCTAGACAGAACGGGACTACACAGACACATGTAAAACCCTTCCAGTACCGGGCATCGAGCTACAGCATGTGATTCTCTGAGCAGCTCTGCCCTCAAAGACTCACCAAGAATACAAGCCTTGGCTTGAGATCCTGAGGGCCAGGCTCTGGAACTGACAACCCAAGGAGCTGTCAGAACTTTGTCAGTAGGCTGGAGCCCCAGAAAGGACCCCTTGGACTTTGAAGCCTTGTTACTTAAAGTGTGGTCCACAGACCAGCAGCCGCAGCACCTGGGAGCTTGCTGAAATGCAGGCTCTCCGGCCACATTTCAGACTGTTGACTTGGGATCTGCAGGTTGACAGTCTCCCCAGGTGATTTGTGTGCACACTGAGGCGTGAAAGCACTGCTGTAAAGGACAGGTAGAGATAACTGTGGTGGTGGACACAAGCACAGGGCATTAAGGAGCCCACAGAGATGGGCCCGGCCAGAGCTGAGGTTCAAGAGAGGAGGCATTACAAGAGAAGACTTCAAGTGAGAAAGTAGGAGGTGGAGCCAGGTGAGGGGTCCTGCAGCACAGTGCTTGTGCAGAGGATTCATTTCAGGGTGCAGGAAGGGTCTCCCAGAGAAGCCAAGGTCAGTTAGGATGAGGCTGCAGTAGTGTCGGCGGTTGTGAATGGAGGGAGGTGCTCCTGCGGGTGGTGGGAAGGCTGGAGCAGGAGTGGGTTTTGGGGAAGGGTGACAAGCCCAGCTTGGGGCAAGCTGAGTCTGGGGTCCATAGGCCCTTCACTGTCTGCAAGGTCTGTAGGCATCAGGGATTCGAGCTCAGGAGAGTCCTAGGCAGCAGCTCTGTGAACAGGCGGTAACTGAAGCCTTGGGAGAGCAAATCATCCCGGGATGGATCACCAAGCAGAGCGTTAGGGAGCAGACGGACATAAGGGGACGACAGGACAATCCCAGGGGTGGTCAGAGAGGAGTCCCAGGACAGGAGGCAAGGAGGTTGTGCCAGGGGTACAGCACTCTCTGTTGATTGGCTTCAGTGTGCCAGGCTCTGTGTAGGGCCTCCAGGATCAACTGTTACCCCTCATTCTGATGCAGCTCAGACAGGCTGACCAGCAAGCCAGCGAGGATGAGGACTGAGGCTCAATTTGGAGACACGGTCCTATGTGACCTCGGGGTGCAGGCGGGGTGAGGTGTGGAGATGGAAGTAGGCCTCTCCTCATCCTCCCTTCACCTCAGGATGCCCTGTGGGAGGGTCTGTAGGGTCTGTGTCCCCTCCTCATCTTTCACTGCAGGTTGTGCTGAATCAGAAGTTCACTGACTGCTTTGTGCTAGTGTTTCTGGACTCCCACTTAGGAAAGACGGTAAGAACGAGTGGGGGGCTTTGTGTCAGCCTCATGGGAGGCCGTACCCCAAATGCTCCACCTCGGAGCCTGCTGAGGTTGGGGTGCCCACCCTTTCTGAGCCCTGCCTCCTATCCCCACCCATGCCCTCCTCTCACCAGTGCATCCCCACCGTGTTCCCCACAGTCTCTGACAGTGGTTTTCCGAGAGCCCTTCCCAGTACAGCCCCAGGACAGCGAGAGCCCCCCTGCCCAACTGGTCTCCACCTACCACCACCTGGAGTCTGTCATCAACACAGCCTGTTTCACCCTCTGGACCCGCCTCCTCTGAGGGAGTGGACTGGACCACTGAATGTCACTGTTCCTTGAATCATGGGCCTACCAGATTGCCTGCCAGAGGCAGGACTGACCAGCCCTTCTGGGCCCCAGGGCAAGCCAGACACTGAGTGACACCAAAGGCTTTGTAACTATGTCTTGAGGGTCTGCTGCACCAGCCTGGCAGCAGGAACCGCCCTCCCCAAACACCCACAGCCACTGACCCATCCAGGACTCCAGAGAGTCAGGTCAACCCCGAGGACCCCTTGGGCCCTTCTGGGGTACTCCTTTCGGCCCCCCTGGTAGAGTCTCGGGAGTTCACACGGGGTGGCAAACACCCCCTAGAGCTCCTCTGCCTGAATCCTGCCCCCTAGCCTTTGACCACTGTCAGCCAACTGTGTCCCTTGAGCCTTCGGGTCTTCACTTCCCACTTGGACATCACTGCTGGACATTCCCATCGAGATGACACCTGGGTTCCAATCCCAGCTCTGCCTTTGAAGCACTTGTGGCCACCGTCAAGTCCCTTTGCTCTCAGACCCTGGGTTTCTCATCCTTTAATGAGGTGGGTTCAGAAGCTCTCCCATCTTCACAGCAACCCTGGCACTGGCTTCTCAATTGGAGGGAAGCAGCAGAGAAACTGAAGTGTTAGACACTATGTGTCCCACCACCCCATTACAGAGACATATGACAATGTTCAGCAGGTCATCTTTAATGCAGAGGAGGAGATGGGATGTCACTCGCTGTCTGGAGGCACGTGGGTGGTGTGCAGGCCCTCACTGGCCAGCCTCTGGGTGGCCCTGCCTATCCCAATATGAACGTAGCCAACTCAAGCCCTCTACTGTGTCTCCTGCAGGGAGAGGGAGGCCTCGGCACCTTAGCCCACAAGGAGAAAACAGCCCCTGTCCGGGTCCCTCCAGAGCTCCCTTCCCCAGGGCCACGCCTCACCTCGAGGCTGATACTCGCAGCCCACGAAGCCTTTGTAGCCTTCATCTTCCAGCAGTTGAAACAGATAGGGGAAATTCAGCTCTCCGGGGCTGCTGGGCTCCCCTCGGCCTGGGACCTGTGCCACCTGCACATGCCCTGGGGACAGATGTGGACAAATGTGGGGTCCAGGCTCCTGCCAGGGCCTGAAGGACAGATGTGGGGATTGAAAGGGTGGGAGGGCAAAGGAAGGTCCTCTCACCAACAATGGGCAGGAACTCCCGGATGTTTCCTGTCAGGTTCCCATCCATGATCTGCCAGTGGAATATGTCCTAGGGAAGAGGATACTACATTCCGAGACCCCGCAGGCCCCGCCCTCCTTCCGATCTGCGAAGTACCCCCTTCCACTTACCATTTGTAATTGGAGGTTGGGTCTTCCTACCTTCTGTAAGATGGCTGCCGCTGTAAGAGAAGCCAGGGAGGGGACCGTGAGCCTCAAGAGCACAGGAATCAAAAGGGACAGAAGGAGAGACAGGGCTGGGGTCGTACCCTGCTGGGGCGTGTCCAGGAAGTACTGGGGGTCAGTGATGCGGGTGTTGATGGGCTCCAGCAGTCCCACGAGGTCCTCCTAGCAGCATGTCGGGTGCTGTGAATAGAGCTCCTTCCCAAGTTTGTCCCCCATCAGTCAGTCACTGGTCAAGGCCCTCACCTGTTCCTCTGACCTAGGCTGGCAGCCTCACGTGCTGTCCCCACTGTGCACCCCCTTCTCCGCACACCCACAGAGACATGTAAGTACGTGTGTGTTTCCACCTTTCTCACCTGAGCCAAAACCCCAGCTGCATGCCTCAGGTTCTCCAGAAAAACGGCCTCCATCTCAGCCTTGACTGCTATTCGATCAGCCCCCTGGGGTACTCGGCCAGCCATCAGGTGGATCCTGTGGGGAAGATGGACTGGAGGCCTTGCCTCCCTTGGCTCTCTCTGCACCTCTTCCAGGATTCCCTGACTGTGCCAGCCCTCGTCCGTCTCCCCAGGTCTCCAGTCCATGGCACCTGGGTCACGATGCCCAGGTATCCCAGCACTTTCAGAGACACTTCAGTGATGGTCGAGGGGCAAGCCCTTTCCCAGACATCTCAGTGTCCACCCACCGCCTCCTGCCTCCAGTACTTTCCAAAACCTTTCCTTCCCTCAGTCCTTCTCCTCAACCTGTAACCTGCTAAATTCTCACCTTTAAAAATTGTCCTGACCTTTGCTTGCCCTTCTCAGGTATTCCATGCTGCTGTCTCTACTTCCTCTCCTTGCATCTACTTAGCCTCTTCCCATCTGTTTTCTGCCCCCACCATTGACCAGTAGTGATCCCCTCTTGCCAGTTCCTTCTGAGCCTGTTTGGCCTCTGCAGGATTTGACATTTGAATCAGCCCCACTTTGAGCCGTCCACCTCCTCCCATCATCCCCGATCTTATCAGCCACATCCAGCTCCAAGCAGACATTCCAGGCCTCCCCATCCCAACAGGCTACATACATGTCCAGCCTCAGGAACGCTGCCAAATACACCAGGCCTCCTCTTGCCACAGCACCCTTGCAAGGAACACTCAACTTCCTGCCCATCAAGCAATGCCCACTCCTTGAAGACAGTCCAAGCATCACTACCTGTAAGCAGCTTTCTCTGATCCAGACAGGGTTAGGTGCCTACCCTGCTCCCACAGCTTCCTGGAATAGGCCTGTCCTCAAATGGATCACTGTATATATTTACTCTCCTATCTGCCTAGGCAGACTGAGCTCCCAGCATGGGATCCCAGCATGGGGTGAGCATGAAAGAGTGGCAAACAGACTGGCATAAGACAGATAAAATACAAAAGGCAATTTACAAAGGACCAGGACCGCAGAGGCAGAGATAAACCAGTGGGCTCAGACTTCTGAGCGTCTCAGATCTGGCGTCCTCGACTCCCTGAACCTGCATCAGGGTCATGGGTCACAGAGGGGTGGGGGTGGGGTGGAGCGGGGTACCTGGGACAGCCCAGGGCTTTGGCATACCGCACGGCCTGCTCCAGTCCCTCTCGGAAGGCCGCCTGTCTCCCGGGGACGGCCCCCAGCCCCATTTCCCCCTTCTCTTGGTCTCCTGCAGAGAGAACGGGCCTCAGCCCCCGGCTCGGGCACTCCCCTGCCCGCGCCCCGGCACCCCCCAGCCCTCCCGGCCCGCGGCGCACCCGGGGGCGTGTTGATCAGTACAAGCCGCAGCCCCGCTTCACGCGCGGCGCGCGCCAGCGCCTCAGGCGTCTCCGCGTACGGCCAGGCCACCTCGACGGCCTCGAAGCCCGAGCTGCCCGCGGCCCGCACCCGCGCGGGGAGGCCGGGGAGCTCGGGGAATAGCCAGGACAGATTGGCGGAGAAGCGCAGCGGCGCCATGCCTGGGGAGGCCGGGCCGGGCGGAGTCCGCGGGATCCAAAGGCGGCGGGCGGGGGCGGGGCTCTCCTTGCTGGCCCTGCAAACGAACGAGCACTGTTCGTGGTTAGAAAAGCGAAGTGCTGTAAAAACCCGGGCCTTCACGAAAGGCGCCTACCGTTAGCGAGAGAGGGATCACGGGGAGAGGCGAAGGGGCGGAGCGAGGGAGGCCGGAAAAGGAGCAGGACCCGCGCCGGGAGAAGGTGGGGAGGCCGGGCTCCAGGGCCTGAGAGCCGGACGCGAAGCAAGAGAGAGCTGGCTGCCCGAGGGCCCGGTTGCAATGATGGGACGCGCACTTTAATACTGAGTCTTTCCTCTGATTATAAAAATGCTATCTGTTCGTTAAGCAACATTTGAAAGCTGTATGACCAAATAAAGAAGCACTTTTATACCGCCAGTTATCACACCACTAGCCTGTGGGCTTTCCCGTCCAAATTTTAAAATATGCAATTTTTTTCTTTGGAAATTCTGATCATTCGGTATATGCTGTTTTATAGCCCTTTTTCATGGAATATTATTTTGTGAGTATTTCCTCGTGTTTTCCAATAGCCTTCAAAGTCAGTGCCTTCGCTGCTCATTGTCGCACACCTAAGCAGCAAGTCATTATTGTACTTTGTGGTTGGATATCGTGTGTGTGCACGCGCGCTGCAAGCGCACTTTCAGGTACTTCTTAGTCCCTATCTCTGACTCTTTTCCGAGTCTTTTTCTAGAGATGTCCATCACAGTGTTTGCCCGTTCACGCCGCTAGTCTTTTGCAAGGGAAACCGCCCCATTGGAGCAGCTATGGGTGAGCTGTCCCTTTTTAGCCTTAGCCTCAGCTGATTGGACCAGGGAGGTCATCTGATCCCAGGGCAGCCAATCCATAGACTGGCCAAAAACCTCTTACTTGCGTCGTTTGGAAAGGTAATTTAACCAATCAAGAGTTCGAAAAAGGAAATGCTGAGAGTCAACAGGTGGTGTTGCCAGAAGGTGACTGGGCTGTAGAAACGAAATAAGACAGTCCTATGGTAAAGAAAAGCTAGAGCGGAAAGGAGGGGAACCAAGTCCTGTGAATAGAGGTAGCACACTGAGAAACCCACGTCGTCCCAAGGGTGCCCAAACCCATAGCTGCCCCCAGGTCTGTGCACTTAAGGCTGGGATGCTTAGACTTTCCTGGGTTTCTGTGTCTGTATAGCCTCTTAATGTTTCTTGAGATAATTTGAATGATTTTACTTTCATCTACAATAACCCAACTGATTGGGCAGGTTCTTATGGGTAGAATTACATGGTCAAAAATAGGAACATATTTAAGTTGTTGATATCTTAAATTTCCTTTGAAAAATATAAATTTATATCCCAACAATTCATGAGTAAACGTCATCTTGATCTATCGTCTGTGCTAACTTTGACAGAGAAGCTTAAAGTGCAACATTAGGAACACCCAGCTCCCACTGATTGTTCTGTCAACACTCAACTCCATCTCAAATGAGGCCAGCTCAGACACCAGGGATCCAGCCTGATCCCGTGGTGAACCCAAATTCTTGGCAGGTTCTGTTTCTTCAGCTCTGCCTCCAAGAACAGACTGCTGCCAGCTGACACTGATCACCTGATTTCATGCTCATTTGCAGCTGGTTATACACTAGGACCTTTGCCTTGTCTTGGAACGTGTTTCTCGTCCAATCAAGACCTCACTAAGCTTAACATTGTAATCAATCCCAGCTTTAGTGTGTTTGCAATCCAAAATTGACAACAAAGAGTAACATCTAGAGGAAGTAATTCCTTTATTACCACCTCACTGTTGATCTCCGAGTATGCAAATTCTATTTATGACGTTGACAGCACCACCATCTGCTGAGCTCTGCGTCAGAAACAAAATGTGTCCAACTCCCAATGGTCCACCCCTTTTTTCCTTGGACATGCCTTAGGGCAGTAAAGATTATACATAAACTAGACATAGGTGACTCACTTTCCCCTTAATTCCCTTACAACACCTTCCACCTTCACATAATATGCTCAAATAAATATATAAGGAGTGCAATGTCCATGAAAATTATTTGCTTTATTCACCTTTGACTATGTCTTATCCCACCTTGCAACACAGGCATGACACTAAGTTATCACAAGTTTTGATTCTTTGCATTTGCCTTTTTTTTTTTTTTTTTTTTTTGCTTTATTGTGCTTCACAGGTACGTATTTGACTTTTAACCAAATAATTTGCACAGGTGTGATTTTAAAGTAACAACAACTTGTAAATAGTTGCATGGATAATGGCAAAAACTTTAGTACAGAGTTCAGAGTCTCATTTGATCATTGGATAACATTTGGCAATGCAGTAAAACATATTACAACTCATGTGAAATGCAAATCAAAACCTCAATGAAATTCTATTTTATGCCTTCCAGATTGGCAAAAATAAAAAACACATTATCAAATATTGGATAGGATTTGGAACAACTGCCAATAGGAGTGTAAATCACTATAACCTCCTTGGAAAACAATTTGGCATTGTCTCTTAAAGCTGATATGCCTATGATCCGACAGTTCCTTTCCCAGGTGTATCCCCTGAAGAAAGTTTTGCACAAGTGTACCAGGAAAGAAGTAAAGTGATGTTCACAGCAGAACTATTTATGTAGCAAAAAGATGGGACTAACCCAAATGTCCATCCATCCATACATAGATGAGTTGTGTAATAGTATAGTCATACCATGTTGTACAAGAGAAAGCTGGTGGCTCAAATGATAACACTGAGTTTGTTCCTGTGTTAGGACAATATATGAAGAGCTTAGTGAAGTTTGATTGGAACTGAAAAACATCAGTATGAAAGCATCAAGTGGATAAATCTCAGAAACATAATCTCTAGAGGAAGAAGCAAATCACAGAGAAATACCTACAGTGTGATTCCAATGATATAAAGTCAAAGGCAGGGAAAACCAACAGTATCTTGTGTAGGAATATGGACATCTCTGATAAAACAATGAAGAACAAGTGAATAATTATCACAAAATTCAGCATAATGGTGACCACCTCTAGAGGAGGACAGAAGAGGGTAGCATTGGAGCCTTCTCTTATGTTGGATAGCACATTCACGTATGTTAATTTTACTACTCTTCTTTAGAGCTAACATATATTTTATAAATATCATTTTTTATCTGTCTTATATTTAATAAAAACACATTTTTAAAACCTGTATACATTACTGCCATCTGTTAGCACATTTGATATTAACATCCTCATTGTGGTATCACTATAATCTCAAGATTTTTCTACAGGTTCAGCTTGTTTGTGTTGTTTGTCTGGTTTGAATTCTAATGATCACTTTTTAGACTCAACTTGTCACTGCTCAGCACAGTGGTCTTTTATTGTATTATCTGTCCAGAACCTGTGGCAGGTAGCCTGTAAAATGGTCCCCAATGGGTCAGAGGGGTTGGCTCACACCTGTAATCCCAGCACTTTGGGAGGCTGAGGCAGGAGGATAACTTGAGCCCAGGAGTTTCAGACCAGCCTTAGCAACCTGGTGAAACCCCATCTCGACAAAAATATAAAAATTGGCCAGGCGTTGTGGCATGTGCGTAGTCCCAGCTACTCCAGAGGCTGAGGTGGGAAGATCACTTGAGTCTGGGGGAGGTCAAGGCTGCAGTGAGCTGTGATTGCACCACTGCACTCCAGCCTGGGTGACAGAGCAAAACCCTGTCACAAGAAATAATAAAATAAATAAAATAAAATAATAAAATAAAATAACCGTTAGCAAGATTAACCAAGAAGAGCGAAAATCCAAATAACCTCACTAAGAAACGAAACAGGAGATATTACAACTGACACCACAGAAATACAAAAGATCATTCAAGGCAACTATGAACATCTGTATGCACATAAACTAGAAAACCTAGAAGAAGTGGATAAATTCCTGGAAAAATACAACCCTCCTAGCTTAAATCAGGAAGAATTAGATACCCTGAAGAGACCAATAACAAGCAGCAAGATTGAAATGGTAATTTAAAAATTATCAACAAAATAAAGTCCAGGACCAGACGGATTCACAGCAGAATTCTACCAGACATTCAAAGAATTGGTGCCAATCCTTTTGACACTATTCCACAAGACAGAGAAAGAAGGAACCCTTCCTAATTCATTCTATGAAGGCAGCATCACCCTAATACCAAAACCAGGAAAGGACACAACTAAAAAAGAATACAGACCAATATCCTTGATGAACATAGATGCAAAATCCTTAACAAAATACTAGCTAACCGAATCCAACAACATATCAAAAAAATAATCCACCACAATCAAGTGGGTTTCATTCCAGGGATGCAGGGATGGTTTAACACATGTAAGTCAATAAATGTGATACACCACCTAAACAAGAATTAAAAACAAAAATCACATGATCATCTCAATAGATGCAGAAAAAGCATTCGACAAAATCCAGCATCCCTTTATGATTACAACCCTCAGCAAAATCGGCATACAAGGGACATACTTTCATGTAATAAAGGCCATCTATGACAAACCCACAGCCAACATAATACTGAATGGGGAAAAGTTGAAAGCATTCCCTCTGAGAACGGAAACAAGACAAGGCTGCCCACTCTCACCACTCCTCTTCAACATGGTACTGGAAGTCCGAGCCAGAGCAATCAGACAAGAGAAAGAAATAAAGGGCATCCACATCGGTAAAGAGGAAGTCAGACTGTCCCTGTTTGCTAACAATATGATTGTTTATCTTGAAAACCCTAAGGACTCCTCCAGAAAGCTCCTAGAACTGATTAAAGAATTCAGCAAAGTTTCCGGATACAAGATTCATGTACACAAATCAGTAGCTCTTCTATACACCAATAGTGACCAAACAGAGAATCAAATCAAGAATTCAACCCCTTTTTACAATAGCTACAAAAAAATAAAATAAAATACTTAGGAATATACCTAACAAAGGAGTTGACCTCTACAAGGAAAACTACAAAACACTGCTGAAAGAAATTATAGACAACACAAACAAATGGAAACACATTTCATGCTCATGGATGGGTAGAATCAATATTGTGAAAATGATCATACTGCTGGCCGGGTGCAGTGGCTCACGCCTGTAATCCCAACACTTTGGGAGGCCGAGGAGGGCAGATCACTTGAGGTCAGGAGTTCGAGACCAGCCTGGCCAACATGGTGAAACCCTGTATCTACTCAAAATACAAAAATTAGCTGAGCGTGGTGGTGCATGCCTGTAGCCCCAGCTAGTAGGGAGGCTGAGGCAGGAGAATAGCTTGAACCTGGGAGGTGGAGGTTGCAGTGAGCCGAGATCATGCCACTGCACTCCAGCCTGGACAGTAGAGCAAGACAAATACTCACATCCAACTGATCTTCAACAAAGCAAATAAAAACATAAAGTGGAGAAAGGACACCCTTTTCAACAAATGGTGCTGGGATAATTGGCTAGCCACATGTAGGAGAATGAAACTGGATCCTCATCTCTCACCTTATTACAAAAATTAACTCAAGATAGATTAAGGACTTAAACCTAAGACCTGAAACTATAAAAACTCTAGAAGATAACATTGGAAAAACCCTTCTAGACGTTGGGTTAGGCAAGGATTTCATGACCAAGAACCCAAAAGCCAATGCAATAAAAACAAAGATAAATAGCTGGGATCTAATTAAACTAAAGAGCTTTTGCATGGCAAAAGGAACAGTCAGCAGAGTAAACTGACAACCCACAAAGTAGGAGAAAATCTTTACAATATATACATCTGACAAAGGACTAATATCCAGAATCTACAACAAACTCAAACAAATCAGTAAGAAAAAAAAAATCCCATCAAAAAGTAGGCTAAGGACATTAATAGACAATTCTCAAAAGAAGATAGACAAATGGCCAACAAACGTATGAAAAAATGCTCAACATCACCAATGATCTGGGAAATGCAAATCAAAACCGCAGTGTGGTACTACCTTACTCCTGCAAGAATGGCCATAATCAAAAAATCAAAAAACAGTAGATGTTGGCATGGATGCGGTGAACAAGGAACACTTCTACACTGCTGGTGGGAATGTAAACTAGTACAACCACAATGGAAAACAGTGTGGAGATTCCTTAAAGAACTAAAAGTAGAACTACCATTTGATCTAGGAGTCCCACTACTGGGTATCTACCCAGAGGAAATCATTATTTGAAAAAGATACTTGCACACGCATGTTTATAACAGCACAATTCACCACTGCAAAATCGTGGAACCAACCCAAATGCCCATCAATCAACAAGTGGATAAAGAAACTGTGATATATATATATATCTAGAGGAAGAAGCAAATCACAGAGAAATACCTACAGTGTGATTCCATTGACATAAAGTCAAAGGCAGGGAAAACCAACAGTATCTTGTGTAGGAATATGGACATCTCTGATAAAACAATGAAGAATAAGTGAATAATTATCACAAAATTCAGCATAATGGTGAATTTTTTATATATATACATTTATATGTATACAATTTTTTATATATAAATGTATATATATAATTGTATATATATAATGGTGAATTTTTTATATATATTATATGTATATATAGTGGAATATTACTGATCCATAAAAAGGAATCAAGTAACAATATTTGCAGTGACCTGGATGAGACTGGAGACTATTATTCTAAGTGGAATAACTCAGGAATGGAAAACCAAACATTGTATGTTCTCACTGATGTGTGGGAGCTAAGCTATGAGGATGCAAAGGCATAAGAATGATACAATGGACTTTGGGGACTTGTGGGGAAGAGTGGGAGGGGGTGAGGGATAAAGGACTACACATAGGGTGCAGCATATACTACTCGCAAATCACCACTAAATAACTTACTCATGTAACCAAATACCACCTGTACCCCAATAACTTATGGAAAATAAAATAAAAAATTTATATTAGCCGGGCACAGTGGCTCACGCCTGTAATCCCAACACTCTGGGAAGCCAAGGCGGGCGGATCTCTTGAAGTCAGGAGTTCGAGATCTGCCTGGCCAACATGGTGAAACCCCGTCTCTACTAAACATACAAAAATTAGCTGGGCGTGATGGCGCGTGCCTGTAATATCAGCTACTCAGGAGACTGAGGCAGGACAATTGCTTGAACCTGGGAGGTGGAGGTTGCAGTGAGCAGAGATCGCACCACTGTACTCCAGCCTGGGACAGAGTGAGACTCCATCTCAAAAAAAAAAATAAAACAAACAAAAAGTGGTTCCCTATATCTCTGTCTCCTGGTATTCATGCCCCCGTGTGCCTCCATTCCCTTGTTTGTGAGCTGGACCTAGCAACTCACTTCAAACAAACAGAATATTGCAGAAGTGGTGTGATGTCATCTCAGAGATTACATTACAAAAAGCCTGTGGCTTCTATCTTGGCTCCTTTCACTCTTTCACTTGCTCTGAGGAAAACCCGCTGCCATGTTGTGAGCTGCCCTGTGGAAACACCTGTGTGTCAAGGAACTTATGTTCTGGCTGTTATGGACTGAGTGTTTGCGTTCCCCCAAAATTTGTATGTTGAAGCCCTAACCACTACTGTGATGGCATTTAGGAATGAGGCCTTTGGGAGGTGATTAGGTCTAGATAAGGTCATGGGGTGGGATCCCATGATGGGATAAGTGTCTTTGTAAGAAATGGAAGAGAGACCAGAGCTTGCTCCCCACCCCCTGCTCTCTCTCTCTTTCTCTTTCTCTCTCTCTCTCTCTCTGGACACATGGAGAAGGCAGCATCTGCAAGCCAGTAAGAAAGCCATCACCAGGAACCAAATCTGCTGGCACCTTGATGTTGGACTTCCCAGCCTCCAGAGCTGTGTGAAATCCATGACTATTGTTGAAGCCACCCAGTCCATGGTATTTTGTTTTCACAGCCCAAGCTAATACACTGGCCAACAGCTGGTAAGAACCTGAGGCCTGCCAACAGCCACATGAGTGAGCTCTGAAGCAGATCCTCCCTTGATTGAGCCTTAAAATGCCTGTCTCCTGGCCCATGCTTTGATTACAGCCTTGTAAGAGATACCCAGCTAAACTACACCTGGTCTCCTGACCCACAGAAACTCTTTGGTAGGAAATGTTTGCTGTTTTAAGCCACTGAGTTTTGGGGTAATTTATTAGCCACAATTGCTTATTAATAGAGGATCTCTTTCTGGGACCAATTCCCTTGTTTGGGGGAACTATACCACTTTCACCACTTCTTCACCTTAAGGTGTGAATGGAGCTATCATCTTCTTATATGATTCTTTCTTCTGAGCCATAGTGATTGGTCAATGAGCGGGCACCTGACCCAAGCTGGCCCAGGCATAATACCTGTTTCAGTTGTTGCAGGTTGCCCATTCAATATATGTTTCCTCTTTTCTCCATCCTAATAGAACCATACACATGGGGACAGTCGGCCAGAGAGAATGAAGCTAATGTACAAAGAGAAGTGGCAAACAAAAACCAAGAGATGCATCGTGTTTACATTGTTTAGCACCTGGAGCTTCTATAAGGGAATCAATCAGGTTGGCCTTTTTTTTTTTTTTTTTTTGTGATGGAGTCTCACTCTGTCGCCCAGGCTGGAGTGCAGTGGTGCAATCTCAGCTCACCGCAAGCTCCACCTCCCGGGTTCACGCCATTCTCCTGCCTCAGCCTCCAGAGTAGCTGGGACTACAGGCGCCCGCCACCACGCCCGGCTAATTTTTCGTATTTTTAGTAGAGACGGGGTTTCACCGTGTTAGCCAGGATGGTCTCAATCTCCTGACCTCGTAATCCGCCTGCCTCGGCCTCCCAAAGTGCTGGGATCACAGGCGTGAGCCACCACGCCCGGCCAGGTTGGCCTTCTTACTTCATCTTAACCCTTTCCAAAATCAAGATAACCCAGAACTAACTTGCTTTTCCCATCCAAAGAGCTAGCATTGTGCACATTGCAGGAAATACTTGGATCTCTCAGTAAAAAGAAATTTAAAGACCCAAACCCTGGGGCTTTGGGGCTATGTATTTATATCATTTCATGAATTTATATAATTTAATATAACTTACAGTGGAGGCTGGGTGGCCCCACAGCGCATTAGGGACTTCAGTGTCTAAGAGGAATCTTTGTCTTTCAAACATTATATTAACGTTTTTTATTTCATCCAGTCTTCTTTAAACTCTTTCCTGTCTTGCTCTAAACAAGAGCATCCTCATTTCTATTTAACTTTCTTGTTTGAGCTACTAATCTTTCCACTACTTTCCTACAGTCTGCTCAAATCAGATTCCATATATCATGTTATATATTTTCACACCCAACCATGTGTTCAGTTATAGCTGTCTAGATTTAGGAATATCAACATTCAAGTGTCACTCTATTATTATTATTTTTTGAGCCGTTGAGCCTGCATTTCTAAAACTTCAGAATTTTTCTTTCCTACTTTACTCAATTTTACAAGTAATAGTCCATATCACATGGATTCATGACAGCTTGTAACAGTGTCAAAAAGGAAACTAAATCTTGGGTAAAATTTTTCTTTCATAGTTTTCTGTTGTATCCAAGCATTCATACAGGAATATCCATGGTACATCTACGTTAGAACTCTATAACTAAAATTTCGGTAGATTTAAACAGAATCATCTCACACACGGTACATTGAATAACAATAGCATTATACAAAACAGCATTGAATCACTTTACAAAATTTGTGCTTGCATGAGCTATCATCTATATTCTTGGAAGAATATTATAATATTTGCTGTTCCATATTATACATTTTTGTCTTTAAAAGGAAGTTCCTATCACTGGCCCTGTATCTTTAGTTTATGTTCTATTACTGGGTGGTTGGATCTCATCCAGAAACCTTTCTGGGGCCCCTCCCTTACATCTGCATGCTGTTGGTAACACACAAAGGCCCTCGGCAGTCTCAATTTATGGAATGTTAACTAACGGCACACTCAACCACATGCAAATTAAGTTAAATACAACCAGCATTTGTATAGCTCAAAGGGTACAGGTGTAAACAGTTTTTTACATTAAGTTTGTAATTTGGAAAAAATCTCAGTAACCCTGACTACACAATCCTATCCTTTCCTCATTTAATGTTTACACTCATGAATTCTACCCATGGTGTTATGTATGTATTTTTTACAACTTGTTTTTTTCCCCTTAGCAATATATATAGGAAGTCTTCCCTTAAAAAATAAAATCAGGCCAGGCACAGTGGCTCATGCCTGTAATCCCAGCACTTTGGGAGCCAAGGCGGGTGGATTATTTGAGATCAGGAGTTTGAGACCAGCCTGGCCAACATGGTGAAACCCCGCCTCTACCAAAAATACAAAAATTAGCCAGGTGTGGTGGTGAGCTCCTGAAGTCCCAGCTACTTGGGAGGCTGAGGCAGGAGAATCACTTGAACCCAGGAGCCAGAGGTTGCAGTGAGCCAAGATCATGCCACTGTACTCCAGCCTGGATGACAGAGCAAGACTCCATCTCAAAAATAAAAAAATAAAAATAAAAAATCAATTTACCTTATTGTGCTCTCTCCCTTTAGCCAGTCTTTTAACTGTGTTTATATTAAAAATATGTTTTTATTGTTTCCCTACTGATAGATAACAATATTGTTTCCAAATCTTTACTATAACAAGCAATACACATCCCTGTATATGCTTTCTTGTGGCATACAAATATGTGTATTTCTCCAGCTTAGGTCCCCATAAGTGGGCTTTCTGGGTCAAAGGATATGCACATTTAAGGTTCAAATTCACTGCCAAATTGTCCTTCAGCTTTATCAACGTATATGCCTACTAACAACCCCTAAGAGTGTCTGTTTCCCTACGTCTTCATCAACACTGGATAACATCAGTCTTTAAAATGTTTACCAACCTGAAGGGGAAAAAAACATTTGTAAGAATCAAGTCCTCAACTATTCCTGAGGTTGAACATCTCTCCAGATATTTATTGGCCATTAGTATCTGGATAGATGTTCAACCTCAGGAGTCATAATAATAAAAATTCTGTGAGTTGCTTATTTGAAGTCTTTGTCCCCCTTCTTTTTTTTTTTTTTTGTAGAGATAAGATTTCGCCCAGGCCGGAGTGCAGTGGCACAATTGTAACCTTGAACTCCCGGACTCAAGCAATCCTCCCTACTCAGCTTCCGAAGTAGCTGAGATTACAGGAGCACACCAGCTAATTTTTATATTTTTTTGTAGAGATGGGGTCTTGCTATATTGCCCAGGCTAGTCTCAAACCACTGGCCTCAAGTGATCCTCCCACCTCAACCTCTCAAAGTGCTGTGATTACAGACGTGAGCCACTGTGCTTGGCTATCAGTTGGATTCTCAGTGTTTAATTAATCAGTTTAGAGGCGTTCTTCATAAAAATTCTGGATATTAAGCCTTTGGTTGTTTTTGCTTATCTTTTGATTTTATTTAAAGTGTCATTCACTATTCAAAATATTGGCACTCTCGGGACTCTGTTCCTTTGTGGAAGGAGTCTTCGAGAATAAGGCTCCTGGCCCCTTGCCCCACCTTCCCAGTCTTACCCTGGGGATGGGGAGTGACTCAACTGGTGGGTAACTTTGGCAGAAGAAGAAGCCGAAACGCTCAGCTCAGCTGCATCCTCCCTCCCCTCTGTGAAAAAGCATGCACCCTGCTCTGCCTCCATGCCTGCCCGTAAGTTTTATAGGAGCCGGCCCTTGCGGTTGACCTCAGGAGTGAAATATTAGCAAACCTGCCTGCCTAGCAGACCTAAGCCATATTGTCCAGTATCAGTTTTGATGGTAATAAAAGTAATATTTGTATTTCCATCTGCCACATTCCTGTGTCTATCTCTTAATAGGTTCTTGAATCAGTCAGAGTCCAAACAAAAAACAGATGGCACGCTCAAATTAGGATAATTCAGGAGATTTAATAACAGGACTATTTATGAAGGTGTGGGCAGAACCTAGAGGAGATACAGGGGATACTGCAGCAATCTAGGGCCTACAAGGGTGATGGGGGGCACAGGAGTTACTGGAATCCATGAGGAGAGAGTCATAGCTGCCCTCAGAGGAGCAGAAGCCCCTGGCTGTGGAACACAGGTGGCCAAGGCAAGCCTACAAGGAAGAAGCCCGATAAATAAGTAACCTGACCTTACTCTCTTTCCTCCCTCTAATCTCCTGCTAGGCCTCCCTGCTTGATAAAGCAAACAGAGCCAAAGGGCAAGGGAAGCCAACACAGGTCCATCTACTTGGGCAGAGAGAGAGGAGGAAAGAGATCTGGGGGCATAAATAGAATATATCTGGCACAGTTCTCTTTCTTCCCTCAGTATACACTTTCATCTTTGATACGGGTGAAAAATTCATATCCTCATCAAAGGGAATGCACAAAGTCCCATTGGCTACTGTTTTATCAAGAGGCAATCTCAATCTGGCATAATTCCCCCTGAAACCTAGAGCATGACTTCCACTGGTGTTCTTCAAATAAGGAATTGGGTAAAAGTGAGGCGCGGTGTGGCAGGCAGAATTCAGAGATAGCATCCCCAAATTCCTGCACCCTCCAGTGCCACACACCTTCTCCCAGTTATTCAATCAAACACAAAGCAAGGGGCCGCTGTGATGGGATTTTGCAGAGGCAATTGAGTTCTCAAATCAGTTAGAAAAGGGAGGTTATCCTGGGTAAATCTGACCTAATTGGGTGAGCCTTTAAAAGGAACTGGGCTCTTCCTGGTGAAAGAGATTTGAAGTGTGATACATGAAAAATTCTCCATTGGTGGCCTTGAAGATGGAGAGGGCTTTGTGGCAAGGAGTGTGGGTGGTTTCAGTGAGCTAAGAGCAGCCCCTGGCTGACAGCCAGCAAGGAAATGGAGCCTCAGTTCTCTAGCCACAGGAACTGAATTCTGCCCCAATCGTGTGAGCTTGGAAAAGGACCCTGAGCTCCAGATGAGAAGGTAGCCCATGCCGCACAAGGATTTTAGTCCTGTGAGACCCTGAGCAGAGAATCCAGCCATGTACACCAGGCCTAGATTTCTGATGTACAAAACCGTGAACTAATAAATGGGTATGGCTTTAAACAGCTTAACTTGTGATAATTTGTTATATAACCCTAGAAACTAATACAGGAGGCCAGGAGCACGCCTGTAATCCTGCAGCACTTTGGGAGGCCGACACAGAAGGAGAGCTTGAACCCAGGAGTTCAAGACCACCCTGAGCAACATAGTGAGACCCCATCTCTACAAAAAGAAAAAACATTAGCTGGGTGTGGTGGGGCACACCTGTAGTCCCAGCTACTTGGGAGGCTGAGGTGGGAAGATCACTTGAGCCTGAGAGGTTGAGGCTGCAGTGAGCCAAGGCTGCACCACTGCATTCCAGCCTGGGTGATAGTGAGACCCTTTCTAAAAAGAAAAAAGAAGAAGAAGCTAATACAGGCAGCAAACAGTAAGGTAACATAAAACCAGTTTTTATAGTCCCCATTTCCATAGCTGGGAATGGGGCCTAAACTGCTAATCACCTCTGCCTTCTTCCATCACTTGATCCAGGTTCCCTTTGTCCTCATCCAGCACCTCAGATGGATGGGTGTCTTTACCTAGTGAAATGACCCTAACATTCTTTCTTGTAGGATTTGAATCTTTGATGGTCTTGACGTTATTGGGTTGTCACAGTTTTCCACTGACCAGGACTTTAGAGCGAGAGAGGACGAAGAGGTGCCCTAAACATATACCAGCAACACAATTATCCCCTGAGAATCAGGACCAATTGCCCCAGTGAAGAAAGAAGGCTTCTTATTTGTCTGTTCACTGGAACAATGGTCACTTTTCCTGGTAGAAGAATTACCACTTTGAACACTAGGACCTTCAGATCCATGGAGCCTAAGATTGCAAGGATACTCTTTAAGCCTTTAAGTGGATTATTAGGTATGATAATGAGAGGGACCACTCCCACCACTATCCCTTTGTTCTTACACCTATGCAGCCTGGCTATGGGCACCATATGTTGACTTCTGATTGAAAGCATACACTGTACCCTATGAGAGAGCACCCCCACATTGGAGGGTGTTGCCTTCCAGAGGGCACTGTAATGAGCCTTTAGTAATCCGTTTCACCATTCTCTCAAGCTACTTGCTTCCAAGTTGTTGCAGGATCCTTGGGGTGTTGCATTTCTGGCTGGAAACCTCTGTGGCGAGTAGTGTCTTTGCCCAAGTTTTGCTTGGGCCCACTGGGCTCATTCCTCCCACTCAACCTGGCAGGCTGCACTCGGCTGACCTGGATGCCATGCCTGCCAAGGGCAAGCCAGGCGTGGAGCAGTAAGGGGTATGTGAGTGAGCAAGCATGGGGTCTGGCCACTGCTTACAGGCAAGCATGCTGGCTACTGCAGTGGGGTGGGCAGCTCCAGGTGTCAGCACAGGTGCTGGCTCTCTGCAAGGCTGCAGCTAGACCAGGTGTACTGCAAGCAGCTTCTATGGCTGGCACCAGGGAACATGGTGGCACCCGGAAGCTTGGAGACTTCAGGAACTTCAGGGCCTCAAAGAGGGAGTCACAGCCCTGGCTCGGGGAGCTCCCAGGTCTGGGCTCCCCAAAGGGCCACAGCTCTTCTTTCTTCTTCTCCTGCAATGTGGTGAGCAAGGGGTGTGTTTCAGCCCTGTTTGTGTTACAGCTCTTTCAGCCCCACCATTCAGCAGGTCCCAAGTTCTTGTCCTGCATCCAGGAAGAATGAGGTACATGGACAAGTGCAGGATGAGCAAGGCAAAGAGGAGCTGTGTGGAGTGACACAATAGCTCAGAGGAGGCCCTGGAGTGGGAAGCTCCTCTCTGCAGCTGGTCATTGGGACATCTGCTCAGCTCTGGCTGAGCCTGGGGCTTTAATGGGCCTCAGAAGGGACAAAGTGTGTACTGATTGGTCCATGGGTGGCCATGGGTGGGCCCAGAAAAGGCACCACAAGTTCAGACTGGCAGTCCCACCCCTAGCTTTCAGGCCCTCCCTGGCCTGAAGGTCGGGCCTCACCACAGACCCGTTCCCTACTGTGCAGGATCCCTTCTGTGCAGGAGCTTGTCTGCCTCCTGCTGCTGTTGATGGTGCCCAGGCTGTTTGTGCCAAGGAACACCTGCAGGCCTGTGCCAAGATTCCCTCAACTTCCCCTTGGCTTCCCTCCTATGCTTATTAGTGCCCAAAGTCTGGAGGGGGCCAAGGTGGCAGGGGGCTGGCGTGTTGGCACCGCCCCAAGTGTTCTCACACCCAGCCAGGCTGTGACAGCACCCAGGCTTGGCCCCAACCTTGCTCTGAGATTGGAGCAGACAAGGGAGTGGGAAGAGGCCAGGCAGTGGGAGCAGACACCTCTGAGCCTGCAGGAGGAAGGGGGACTCTCCCAGGCCCCTGAGAGTGCCCAGATGTCTGGATCCACAGCTATGGCTTGGGCGGTTGCAGCTACACCCAGATAGGTGGGATTCCTGCCTGCTCCTGGACCCCGCAAGAGCACAGAGATGCCTGGGTCCACAGCCATGACTTGGGTGGTTGTAGCTGTACCTGAAAGGGTGGGGCTTCTGCCTGCTCTGTGGAGTGAAAGGCCCAAGTCCGCAGCCACGACTTGGGCAGCTGCAGCTGCACCACCCAGGGAGCTCCTTCCCCACCAATGCAGAAGGGGCAGGGCTCCCACTTGTCCCCAGCTCCTGCTGGCTCTGTGGAGTGTGCAGCCGTGGCCGCACCTCCCTGCTGCAGCTGGCATGTGGCAGCAGCCACTCCAGACGGGCTGCCACTGCCATCAAATTGATAAGCCACATCATAACACCAGAGAATTTTATGGGCAGGAGCCCACTGCCATACTTCCTATGCTGTAAAATGGGCCCCCTTATCAGAGATGATGTTGTATTTGATACTGTGGTGAAGAATAAGGCATTCCGTAAGTCTACAAGTGATGCTGGAAGAAGCACCTCAGGCAGAGAAGACAAATGTGTACCCAGAAGACATGTTTACGGCATGAAAGCAAAATTCTATTCCTTTCAAGATGGAGGAGTCCAAGGTAGGCTTCCCCCAAACAAAGTGTGTCTCCATCATTGTGTTGTGAAATTCAAGGGCAAGCAACTTGTCTCTCACTTTAGAGAAGGATTACCCACACCAATGACCCTCTAGAAACTTCACTTACATAATATGCCTCTTGGCCTTAGGCACACATATGTCTTACAAAGGCATCTAGAGTGTTGATGCTTCCTACTCACCAGGTCCAGTTAACATAATTCCATCAATGTCATGGACCAGAATGATATCCTGTAGGGTATCAAGATGATCAAGTTCCCATCACACTATATTATGACAGAGAAAAGGAAACTTGATATTGTCCTGGTGTAAGATAGTAGAGGTATACTATTTGCCCTGCTATGTAAATGCAAGCTGCTTCGGGTTTTCCTGGGGGAAAAAATGTTTTCTAGGTCAGAAGCTGAATGCCAGATATCATGGGCTGTGTTGAATTGCCACAGTAAATATTTCACATTTAGTGCTGTAGCTATGACTGACATCACTATGTGAATAAATGTACAAAGATCTCTTTCTCCATGCCCCATCTGGCTTTTGCACTAGCCAGATAAGTAAGTTAAATGGGGATGTACTGGGAATTGCCACCTATGCATATCTCAAGTTGCTGGTGGTAGCATTAATCACTGTAGTTTCCCCCAGGTTGAAGTATTTTTTACCTTCTTGGTGTGGTGGGCGTGGAAGTGAGTGCTGGAGGGATCTCCATCAACAAGAGCTTCCACTTTGCCCTCCTTTTCACTTCAAAAGTCTTAATTTCATGGGTCAAAGGACCAATATAATCATTCTGCCAGTTATTACATATCTCTCTTTTCTCTACACATTCTAGGAGTCAGGGAAAAACACAGGATGAATACCTGATCCTGTGGACACTGTGTTAGACAGACTAGGATGTATGGGCTAGGATTCCATACATCACCTGATTTTCATGAGTTCCAAATTTCACTGGTGGATGATGGTGGCACTTCAGGGTTCTGGGGATCAGAGTGAGTTCAGGTTCAATATTTATTAACCTTGGGAGTATCTAGTATATTTCCTTCTCACTAGTGTATAGCTGCCCTGGTAAATGGCTGCAAGCCATTCTGAGGAAGGCTTTGGAGAAGACACACAATATACATCCGTGACCACATTGCAGGGTCCCTCCTCAGTTGTGGGTCTCCGAGCTTATGAACTGACTTAGGTCTAGGAATTGGGTAAAAGGCCATGAATCTTCCTCCAGTTTCTACCCAGAAACCTAGAATTTTTCACCTGTATTTGTCAGGCAGCACCTTCACAGGCTGCCCAAGTATTTCATTTCTAGAGAACTGCGCCACAATTCACTACAGATTACAGCACTCTGATGGCCACTCTGTCCCTGTGGCTTGCGGGGCGCTACCTCCTGTCTGACTAGCAAGCATGGCCACCTTGCCTCATCTACTGTGGGGTCCCATTATTCTCTTTAAGATCAAGAAACCCAATTCCTTTGCATTGTCCCCAACTGTCATCTCCAGCCTATAGATGACAGTCACCACAGAGCTCTTCAAGGACTTCCGAATACCTTAGTGAGGGAAGTGTCCTTCAGACCTTCTCAGGGGCCGTGGTGTGGGAGAAGTGAGCAGGTTTGCACAGCACAGTGGTGCTCACAGTGCGGTGATTCTCATCCATGCCAAAGTTCGAGAGCCACCGCTGTGGAACACGGCCTCTCCGACTTTAATGAGCACGCACAGCACCTGAGGATCTTTTTAAATGCAGAGTCTGGTTTGATAAGTCTAGGGTGGGGTCGAAGGTTCTGCATTTTCTGATGCAGGTGATGCCAGTGCCTCTGATCTGGGACAACAGCTCTGAGTAGTAATGCTGTAGAGGAAGGTGTCTGAAGACTCAGGAACATGAGGATCTAATGGATCTATTAAGTCAGGGAGTGGGGGGGGAGGTCTCAAATTTTAGTGCAAATCAGAATCACCTGGAAGCCTTATTAAAACACAGATTTCTGGGTCTCACCCCTACAGTTTCTGATTCTATAGATCTGAGGTTAGGCCCAAGAATTTGCGTTTCTAACAAGTTCTCAGATGATGCTGATGCTGTTGGTCCAGGGACCACACCGAGAGAAGTGGCTGTCTAACATCCTCCCAATCCACTCCCTGACCTTTCCCTTGACTATCCTGACTGTCAACCTAGGCGGGGTTTCGCACGTCTTTAAGAGTACAGCTAGCTTTTTCTGGAGCAGGCCTTCTACTTTGTTATGGGCCTGAAGGTAATAAGAGGTAAGGGAGGGGACCTGAGGAGAGTTAGCATTAGCGTATGGGGCAACTGCCCTGGGAACAATGATTGTAAGGCTTTTATGCAGAGGAGAGATAGCTCCTTCAGCCAGAATAAAAGGTTTGGAGGAGAACAGAGGTTCAAAAGTCTCAGCCCAATCAGGCCTGCCTTTCAGGCATCCTGTATCCCCTTCCTGTATCTGAGAGTCCTCCCCGAGAACCTTGCCTTGGCATAAGAGACTTGGCCTCGTTCTGCATTTAATTGCTGCTGCAAATCTACAACTTTAACAGTCAGACCCTAGACTTAGTTCTTAGCCATATTTACCCTTCAATTACCGGAAATAAGGAACCCCTCAGGGCCACCATGGAGGCATTCTGGTTTTCCATGCATCTTTTTAATTGTATTTCCATAGCTTTGATTTTCTCTTTTTCCCTATATAAACTTCTTAGGATAGTAAAAAGAATCCAGTTGTTTCTACTATTTTTTAATCACTGTTGTTGCCATAGCAATTAAGTGCCGGCGCTACTTGATCTCTTAATGCCTTGCCCATCACCTGCATTCCCTCCCATGCTCCCACCATTGATAATGTGGGTAATGATGATGTCACCACATGCCATGGATTACTCACTTCCTCATTCTTCCCCAGCAAGGTTATCGCTGTGTTCCTCAAATACATGAGCAACGGAATTCCAGAATCCCATTTTGAGGAACTATTTTCTGATTTCACAATGGCTATGTCAGTCTGAGTTCAAATAGGAAACAGATGGCACACTGAAATTAGTATAATTCAAGGAGGCTTTTATGAAGGGGCCATTTATGAAGGTTTGGACAGGGTATCAGGGACTCACAAAGGATAATGTAATCATCCAGAACTAATAACAGCAGAATTACTGACATCCCTAGGCCTGAAGGGATGAAGACAGGGAATGGTTTCTGGAATCCAGAAGGAAATTCCTGTAGAGTGGGCCATGTGGAGAGCAGTAGTGACTTGTGGTCAAAGGACACAGCCAGCCCAGGACCTGTAAGGGAGCTCTGTGGCTGGGGATCTGCATTGGCTGAACCCAACACAAAGCCAGAAGGCAAGGACTCCCCTGGCATAGACCATGCGGGGGCTCTCCTAGGAAAGCGAAGGGGGAGGAAGCGTGGAGAGTGGATTTGGCCTGGTGAATGTTCCCCTAAACTTTTTCCGATACTGTTACTGTTTATTTTTCTTCACATTTAAATCTATCGTCTTGCTCTTTGTTTTCTATTTGTCTCATCCGGTTTTTGTTCCTTTATTTCTCTGTCCTTGCCTTCTTCAGGACTAATTACTTTTATTATTCTATTTTTTTCCTCTATTACCTTGTTAGTTTTATTAATACATTCTTTTTTTATTCTTCTAGTGGTTACTACAGAGATTAAAATATCTCCTTACATCACTATGAACTCATGTTTAGTTTAATATAGACACAGATAATTACATCCAGAAATATGTTTATATATCACACATACATATATACATAGGCACATACATCATACATACTTGTATATGACATACACGTATATATATACATGTGTGTGTACACAGGCTAGTGCACACACATATCTTCCCTTACTCTGTCAGCTGAGAAGGCCTAGGAGCAAAGAACACCCCTAGCATCCAGTTCTAATGCCATTCTCATAACAGAAACCGGGGCTCCTCAGAGAAATGGATGGCTCAAATTGAAACAGAAAACATACAGGAGGACCCTGAATCATATTGTAGTACCAGAAAGTAAAGGAGTGTTAAAAAATGTTGAGAGTACGCCAAAAGGACACAGGAGTCAAATCAAAGAGCTCCCAATGGTCAACGCTGAAAATTTTTAAGCAAAAAAAAAAAATAAGTAAAATAGTACTGGATTATAACTCAAAGTATAAAATAAATATCCAAGACTCCAGACTGATATAAATGAATGACTAAATATATAAATAAATGGGAGAGGAGAAATCTCCCTTGCACCACGATTCCAAATAATTTATGTAGATACTCTGCCCTTGAAGAGGAGGGAAAGAATAATACCCCACTCCTTAATTATGGGGTGTACATAGTGACTTCCTTCCAAAGAGTACACTATTGAAAAGTGAAATAAAATAATTTTACAGTGGAGAAACCTGACAAACACTACCTCTGCCAGGGGATCAAGGTCAACATCAGTGGCGATAGGTCATGTGGATAGTGTGTTCTTCTTGATAGGATGTGATGCAAATGACACTTTACCACTTGTTCTTCCTTCCTCCCCCTGAAAACAGGTCACCCCAATCTAATTATGAGAAAAACATCAGACAAATCTCAGCTGAGGGACATTCTACGAAATACCCAACCAGTTCTGCTCAGAACTGTGAAAAACAAGGACACATGAATGTATGTGTGTATGTCATATACATATCCGTTTGAGAAACTGTCACAGCCACAAGGAGCCTAAGCAGGCATAACAAGCAAATGTAATGTGGGATCCTAGATCAAATCCTAGACAAAACAGGACAGTAGGTAAAAATTACAGAAATGTAAATACAGTGTGAATTTTAGCTAATGTATCAATATTGATTCATTACTTGTGACAAATATGTCATAATGTAAGATGTTAATAACGGGAAAGGGAATGTGGGGCACAGGAAAGCCCTCTGTACTATCTTCTCAATGTTTCTGTAAATCTAAAACTATCTAAAATAAGAAGTATATTTTAAAAATAGAACTCCTTGGCTCACTAGAGTTTGCCTTAAATTAGTACTTTTATTACTTCTCAAACAATGAAAGAAACTTACAACAGTTTAATTCCATTTATCCTTCTCTTCCTCCCTTTTGTGTAATTTTTGTCATCTATGTTATTTCTTCTTTTTGTTTTTTTTTTTTAGATGGAATCTTGCTCCATTGCCTAGGCTGGAGTGCAGTGGCGTGATCTCGGCTCACTGCAACCTCCACCTCCCAGGTTTAAGGGATTCTTGTGCCTCAGCCTCCTGAGGGGCTGGGATTACAGGTTCCTGCCACCACTCCCAGCTAATTTTTGTATTTTTAGTAGAGACAGGGTTTCACCATGTTGGCCAGGCTGGTCTCGAACTCCTGACCTCAAGTGATCCACCCACCTCGGCCTCCCAAAGTGCTGGGATTACAGGCGTGAGCCACCAAGTCCAGCCTGTTATTTCTACATGTGTTTTAAACTCCACAAGACATTACTGTTGTTGTTTTAAACAATCAATATTCATTTAAACATACACTATATGTATGATATATGACAAATATATGAGGGGATATAGACAAATGGATATATATCATATATATGTATGTGTATATGAAAGATATAAAATACTCTTGGCCAGGCACAGTGGCTCAGGCCTATAATCCCAGCACTTTGGGAGACCAAGGTGGGTGGATTGCTTGAGCCCAGGAGTTCAAGACCAGCCTAGGCAGCATGGTGAGACTCTCTCTACAAAAAACACTAAAATTAGTCGGGCATGGTGGTACATGCCTGTAGTCCCAGCTACTCTGCAGGCTGAGGTGGGAGAATTGCTTGGGCCCGGGAGGTTGAGGCTGCAGTGAGCTGTGATCACGCCACTGCACTCCAGCCTGGGCAACAGAGAAAGACCCTGTCTAAAAAAAAAAAAAAAAAAAAAAAATTACTCTCCACCCTTCCTCCCCTTTCGTTTTCCTAGGAGAGCCCCCGCATGGTCTATGCCAGTGGAGTCCTTGCCTCCTGGCTTCGTGTTGGATTAAGCCAATGCAGATCCCCAGCCACAGAGCTCCCTTACAGGTCCTGGGCTGGCTGTGTCCTTTGACCACAAGTCACCACTGCTCTCCACATGGCCCACTCTACAGGAATTTCCTTCTGATTCCAGAAACCATTCCCTGTCTTCATCTGGGGATGTCAGTAATTCTGCTGTTATTAGTTCTGGATGATTACATTATCCTTTGTGAGTCCCTGATACCCTGTCCAAACCTTCATAAATGGCCCCTTCATAAAAGCCTCCTTGAATTATACTAATTTCAGTGTGCCATCTGTTTCCTATTTGAACTCAGACTGACATAGCCATTGTGAAATCAGAAAATAGTTCCTCAAAATGGGATTCTGGAATTCCGTTGCTCATGTATTTGAGGAACACAGCGATAACCTTGCTGGGGAAGAATGAGGAAGTGAGTAATCCATGGCATGTGGTGACATCATCATTACCCACATTATCAGTGATGGGAGCATGCGAGGAATTGCAGGTGAAGGGCAAGTCCTTCTTTTGGACTTAATTACGGTTTTTCTCTCATTGCATTTTTCCTCTACAAGTTTTGAAAGCATGCATTCAAATTGTGTGCTTTTCGTGGTTACTGTAAACCAGTTTAGCATTCGTATTTTATCTAAAAATGTCTAAAGTCAATATCTGTATCATTGTCCCAATCAAGCCAAGGATTTGGGGATAGATGAACTCCAGTTGCCCTGCTTCAGACATACGTGCTACTGTCATCCTGTGTGTTAGATCTACGTTGTTGCCTTTAACCTCACAAATTTGACATCAACAAAATTTTGTAGTTTTATTTTTAGATTTATTCACATGCTTTTCATGTCTGTTCACAATTTTTTTCTTGCATTTAAGGTGCTGCTTTTGAAATTTGCGATGCTACCTTATGCCTGATATACACCAGTGGTGACGAGTAAACTGGCTCAGGGGCAGGGAAGGGCCCTGAATTGTAGTCAATTTCTGGTGTGGAAATGTACTCCCACCATGGCTTATTCCAAGCCATCAGTGTAACATCATTGAATGAGCAGGTGCGAAGAGATGTTCAAATTTTGTGGGCTCCAGCACACCACTGAATTATTTCTTTTTCTTTTCTTTTCTCTCTTTCTGTTTTTTTTTCACAGCTTTATTGAAGTATAACTGATGTGCAATTAACTATATGTATTTAAATTAGATAAGTTCTCACATCATCATCACCAAAATCAAGATAATGAACATACCCATCACCTACAAAAGTTTCCTCATTTTCCTCCCACCCCTGCCCGACCCCACCCGTCCCCAGATAATCACTGATGTTTTTCCATCACTAAAGATTAATTTGCATATTCTAGCATTTCATATGAATAGAATGATACAGAATGTCCTCTTTTTGGTCTGGCTTCTTTTAGCATAATTATTTTGAAGTGCATCCTTTTGTATGTATCAGTATTCATTTCTTTTTATTGCCAGATAATATTTACATCATATGTATATTCACAATTTATTTATCCAGTCACCTGTTTATAGACTTTGGGTTGTTTCTAGTTTTTTGCAGTTACAGATAAAGCTTCTATATACACTAGCATGTCTCTGTGTGGACATATATTTGCTTCTGTCTTAGGTAAGTACCAAGGAATGTAATGGCTGGACTATGTGGTAGATGTATGTTTAACTTTTTAAGAAAATGCCAAACTGTTCTCCAAAGTGATTGTACCACTTTATATTTTCCATCAGCGGTGTGTGAGAGTTTCAGTTGCTCCACTTTCTCACCAGCACTTGATAAGGTCAGTCTTTTTAAATTTTAGCCATTCCAGTGGGTATGTAGTGGTATCACTGTGGCATTAATTTGTATTTCCCTAATGATGAGTATGTCATGTGATTACCCTTTAGCAGTTTCTTCAGTCAACTGAAAGTAAATACAGTGTATATTCTGGTTTTGTTCACCTGAAAAATGCCTATATTTTGTCCTCCCTTTTGTTTTTATTTCTGGTTTTTAGAGACAGGGTCTCCTTATGTCACTCAGGCTGGAGTGCAGTGACACAATTATGGCTTACTGCAGCCTTGACTTCCTGGGCTCAAGTGATCCTCTCACCTCAGCCTCCTGAGTAGCTGGATTACAGGAGCATGCTACCACACCTGGAACATTTTTGTGTGTTTTGTAGAGACAGGGTTTCACCATAACCAGCCCAGGCTGATCTGGAATTCCTGGCCTCAAGGGATCCTCCCACCTTTGCCTCCCAAAGTGTTGGGATTACAGGTATGAGCCACCACACCCAGCCTGCTCTCACTTTTGAATAAGATTTTGCTGAACATACAATTGAACAATTACTTTTTTCCAGTATTTTGCAGATAATATTCTCCCATCTTTTTTGTTTCTTTAAAAATGATATCTGTATTTAAAAAGTCTTAAAATAAAGAGACAATGATTAAATGCATCGAATTAAAAATTAGAGTCCTCGTGGTTCATCACAACAGTTAAATTTTGCCCTTTGTTTCTGGAGGAATGCCCTATAACAGATAATTTGAGAAATTTAAAAATAACATAAAAGGGGCTGGACACAGTGGCTCATCTTATAATCCCAGCACTTTGGGAGGTCAAGCCAGGTGAATCCTTGAGTTCCACAATTCAAGACCAGCCTAGGCAACTCTACAAAACACACACACACACACACACACACACAAATTAGCTGGGTGTGGTGGTGTGCACCTGTAGTTGGGAAGCTGAGGCAGGAGGGTCACTCAAGCCCAGGAGGTTGAGGCTGCAGTGAGCTGAGATTGCACCACTGCACTCCAGCCTGGGCAATGCAGTGAGACCCTGTCTTAAAATTATATATATATGCATATATATACATATAATAAAAAGGGAGCTAAATACCTGAAATTCTGAACAAAGTAAAACAAAAAAAGAAATAAATTTATTGCAAGAGATGGAATTTACAGTTTAAAGGCTTAAAATAACAAAGAAATTCACTAAACAACAGGCCCTTCAGAAAGATTACTGAAAAGAAAAAGTAGTTTGGGGAATAGCAGATTCTGAGATATGGTGGAAAGTTCACAGTTTGGCACTGGCTGGACAGCTTTGTTTTCTTTTTTTCTGAATTTTTTTTTTTTTGAGACGAAGTCTTGTTCTGTCACCCAGTCTGGAGTGCAATGGCATGATCTTGGCCCACTGCAACCTCTGCCTCCCGGGTTCAAGTGATTCTCCTGTTGCAGCCTCTCGAGTAGCTGAGATTACAGGTGCCTGACACGATGCCTGGCTAATTTTTGTATTTTTAGTAGAGATGGGGTTTCGCCATGTTGGCCAGGCTGGTTTCGAACTCCTGACCTCAGGTGATCTGCCCTTCTTGGGCTCCCAAAGTGTTGGGATTACAGGCATGAGTCAGCACGCCCAGCCAATTCTCCCATCTTTTAACTTCTACTGAGGCTATTGAAAAGTCGGCTTTTAGTCTAATTATTTTCCTCATATAATAATCTGTCTTTTCTCTCTTCTCTTCATGTTTGATGTTCTACCGTTTCACTAAGATGTGTGCTGATGTATATTTCTTCTTATTTACACTGTCTGGGAATAGTGTGTCCTTATGAATCTGATGTTGATAATTAGCATCTTTTATCTAGTATTGAAATTCTCAGCCACAGTGTCTGAATATTGCAGCTCCTGTTCCTTCTAGAATTCCTGTTAGGTTTATGTGAGATCTTCTCATTCACTCCTGCATGTCTCTTAACCTTTCATATTTTCACTATCTTCATCTCCTCTTAATGCATTCTGGGCAATTTCCCAGATTTATCTTCTTTCCACCTGTGTATAAACTACCCTTTTGACCTCTATTTTTTTCCCATTTTATCTTCAGTTTCCAGAAGTTCTGTTTGGTTTCTTTTCAAATCTCATTAATCCCTCTCAATGGTCTGTTGTTCCATTGCCAAATCATCTAATAATTCTGGTAGCTATCGTAGGTATACATCTGCTTCTGTTGTGTATTGTTTCTGTTGATTCACACATAGTGGCTTATTATCTCTTATGTTTGAGGACTTTTTTTTTTTAATGTGTGTGAACTCACATTCTTTGGAAATTTATCTGTGAGAATTGAGCCCTGGATGAAAGTGCGTTCCTCCATGGAAGATTTTTGTCTGTTTCTTTTTCTTTTTCTTTCTTTTTTTTTTTTTTTTTTTTTTTTTTTTTTTGTTGAGGTGGTGTCTTACTCTGTCACCCAGGCTGGAGTGCAGTGGGGTGATCTCGGCTCACTGCAACCTCTGCCTCCCAGGTTCAAGCGATTCTTCCACCTCAGCCTCCTGAGTAGCTGGGGTTACAGGTGCCTGCCCCCACACTCAGCTAATTTATGTATTTTTAGTAGTGATGGTGTTTTACCATGTTGGCCAGGCCATTTTTGCTTCTAACCTCAAGTGATCCTCCCATCTTGGCCTCCCAAAGTGCTGGGATTACAGGTGTGAGCCACTATGCCCAGCCAATTTATGTTTGTTTCTATGGGGCAGTTTGGGGCACTACAATCCCAGAATCACTTTAAATCTTAGGCTTAAAGATTTTCATTTTGAAGCACACAGTTATGAGGCATTGCTCCCAAGTGAGGACAGTCCCATGGTTAGGAAATAGGTAATCTTCATTGTCCTTTTCTGTTGGTGGGACTTTTCTAGTTTGCTCAATTCTCTAGTTTATCCTCAGGGAACCCCAACTTTATGTGGGGAGTTCCAATCCAACCTCCCTGCCCCTTAAGCCTCACACTTCAACTCCTGTCCTCTGCACTTTGCTAATTCTCCAGGGATTGGCAGATGTCACCTGGCAAACACCAGCTCTGGCTAGAATTTTTCTGGAGTGGTGTTTTCTCCTTATTTCTGATCATTCTTCTTCCTTTTCTGACAACATTGCCATGCCTTTAAAAAGAAAGATGCTTCTTGTATTTCATCCAGCATGTTAAGTGCTCTATACTGGGAGGGTTTCTCCAGACAGCAGTTGCTTGAAATAAACTATTTATGTTTTTTTACCCATCTGGAACTTATTTTTGTGTTGTACAAAGCAGAGGTCTAAGAGTCCTGCTACCATTTTCACTGTTCCTTCTTTTTGCTCAGAAGTGATATCTTTGAATCAACTTTTAAAACAATATTTCCCCACTATTTTCTGTTGCTCATTGCCAGCTGGATATCTAAAAAAGTCATAGAAACCCGCTTTTAAGTGAAATATCCCGAAAACAAAATTATCATACTATTGACTGGCGTAGTGGCTCTGAATTTTTTACTCCTGTGCATTGCTTTAAGAATTGGCCCAGCACAGTGGCTCATGCCTGTAATCCCAGCACTTTGGGAGGCCGAGGCAGGAGGATTGCTTTGAGACCAGCCTGGCAACATGACGAAAACTCGTCTCTACAAAAAATTAGCCACACATGGTGGCATGCACCTGTAGTCCCAGCTACTCAGGAAACTGAGGTGGAAGGATCCCTGAACCCAGGAGGTCGAGACTACAGTGGGCTGTGATGGCGCCACTGCACTCCTGCCTGGGCAACAGAGTGAAAACCTAAAAGAATAAATAAATAAATAAATAAATAAATATCTCAAAATCTATATAACAAAATTTTTTTGCCCTAACAATCCAATTTTATCATTTGATCAGAGGGAAAAGGGTTCTAGATCCTCTCCTGACCTAGAGATGAAGCAAACACAGGTCAACAGCATTTTGCATTAAAAATTCATAACTGAAAGAAGAAAGAATTCATAACTTTGTTTTCTCAAAAATTATACTGGAACAGAGTTTAATATCAGTTTGAAGACCAAGTCAACTTCATATCAGCCAAATTCATACCAAAGGAAAGAAAATTGTACATGTTGCAAAATAATTTACCATGTGTTTTTCATAAATGTTAATATAAATGGAGTGAATTATACACTGCTCAGCCCCATTCACACATAGACAGACAGACGTTTAAAGGAAAACATCTGTTGCAGTTTTCACAACATAGATTTATAGCTTCAGTCATGTTAAATTGTTACTTGGAAAGCACAATCCCAAGGAAACAATAATTTCTGAAGGCCTATACATGCTGAGTTTTATTTGATTAGCTCTCCATCAATCTAAAAATAACAAAGAAGACTTCTCGAACCAAGCGAATTTTTTGAAATTTCAATTCCACTTAGAAGGAAAGATATGGGAGAAAAGTTAAGCATATTCTTTAAAGATCCTTTTTTATTTTAATCAATGGATGCAATTTTTTTTTTTTTTTTTTTTTTTGAGACAAGAGTTTTACTCTGTCACCCAGGCTGGAGCAATGGTGTGATCTCTACTTACTGCAACCTCCACCTCCCAGATTCAAGCAATTCTCCTGCCTCAGCCTCCTGAGTAGCTGGGATTACAGGTGTTTGCCACCACGCCCAGCTAATTTTTGTATTTTTAGTAGCGACAGCGTCTCACCATGTTGGTCAGGCTGGTCTCAAACTCCTGACCTCAAATGATCCACCCACCTTGGCCTTCCAAAGTGCTGAGATTACAGGTGTGAGCCACCACACCCAGCCAAAAAGAAAAAAGTTGTTTTATATTTAAATATACACAAACCCTTTTCAGTACTCTTTATTTCCCTGTAGATCCAGTTTTCTATCTGGTAATTCTTTCTTTCCAGCTGAAGAACTTCCTTTAGCACTTCATGTAGTGCAATCTGTGGGCAAAGAGTTCTCTCAGCTTTTGCTTATCTGAAAATGTTTTTATTTCACTTTCATTTTTAAAATACATCTTCAGCCAGGCATAGTGGCTCATGCCTGTAATCCCAGCACTTTGGGAGTCCAAGGAGGGAGGATTGATTGAACCCAGGAGTTTGGGACCAGCCTAGACAACATAGTGAGACCTCATCTCTACAAAAAATAAACAAGATAACCTGGGTGTGATGGCAGGCACTTGTAGTCCCAGCCACTTGGGAGGCTGAAGTGGGAGGATCACTTGAGCCTGGGAAGTTGAGGCTGTAAGTGAGCCATGATCATGTCACTGCACTCCAGCCTTGGCCACAGAGTGAGACCCTATGTCTAAATAAAGATTTAAAAATCAGCCAGCCGAGCATGGTGGCTCATGCCTGTAATCCCAGCACTTTGGGAGGCCAAGGCAGGCGGATCACGAGGTCAGGAGATCGAGACCATCCTGGCTAACATGGTGAAACCCCATCTCTACTAAAAATAAAAAAAATTAGCCAGGCGTGGTGGCGGGTGCCTGTAGTCCCAGCTACTCGGGTGGCTGAGGCAGGAGAATGGTGTGAACCCGGGAGGTGGAGCTTGCAGTGAGCCGAGATCTCGCCACTGCACTCCAGCCTGGGTGACAGAGTGAGACTCCGTCTCAAAAAAATAAAATAAAATAAAAAATATAAATAAATAAAATATGTTTTCACTCAATATAGAATTCTAGGTTGATCTTTTTCTTTCAGTGCTTTAAAGACGCCATTCAATTGTCTTTTGAACTATATTGTTTCTCATGAGAACTTGGCTGACATTCTTATCATCGTGTCTCTATGTATAATGTGTCCATTTTCTCTGGTTGCTTTTAAGACTTTTTTCCTTTATTTCTGGTTTTCAACAGTTTGACCCTGATGTGCATCGGTGTTATTATTTTTGTATTTATCCAGCTTAGGAATTTCTGAGCTTTTTGGATCTTGAGTTGTTATATACTTTTATCAAATTTAGAACATTTTCAGGCAAATTTTTTTTAATTAAAAAATTGTGGCCAGGCGCGGTGGTTCATGCCTGTAATCCCAGCACTTTGGGAGGCCGAGGCAGGTGGATCATGAGGTCAGGAGTTCAAGACCAGCCTGGCCAAGATGGTGAAACCCTGTCTCTACTAAAAATACAAAAAGTTAGCCAGGTGTGGGGGTGGGCACCTGTAATCCCAGCTACTTGGGAGGCTAAGGCAGAGAACTGGTTGAACCCAGGAGGCAGAGGTTGCAGTGAATGAGACTCCATCTCAAAAAAAAATTTTTTTTTATTTGTATAGATAGGGACTCACTGTGTTGCCCAGGGTGGTCTGGAACTTCTGGGCTCAAGCAATCCTCCCTTTCCAGCCTCCCAAAGTGTTTGGATTACAGGCGTCAGCCACCATGTCCAGCCCAAAACTTCTTTTTCTTTTTTTCTTTTCTTGAGAGCGTCTTGCTCTGTCACCCAGGCTGGAGTGCAGTACCACAATCTCAGCTCACTGCAACTCTGCCTCCTGGGTTCAAGCAATTCTCCTGCCTCAACCTCCTGAGTAGCTGGGATTACAGGCACCCACCAGCACACCCAGCTAATATTTGTATTTTCAGTAGAGACGGGATTTCACCATGTTGCCCAGGCTAGTCTCAAACTTCTGACCTCACGTGATCTGTCTGCCTGGGCCTCCCAAAGTGCTGGGATTACAGGCGTGAGCTGCCACACCTGACCTCCAACACTTCTTTAAATGGAATCCAAACATGTTTTCTGCTCCACTCTGTTTCTCTTCTCCTTATGGGACTTCAGTTACATGGGTGTTACCTTTTGATGCAATCTCACATTGCATCAAATCTCACATCGCTCATTGATGAGCCCTTCTCTCATCTCTCTTTTCCTTTTTCTATCTCTATGCTTTGGTCTGGATTATTTATATTGATCTATCTTCAAGTTCCCTAATCTTTTACTTGATTGTGTCTAATCTGCCTATTTTTAATTGAGATGTAATTCACATACCATAATATTCAACTTTTTAAGTGTACAATTAGTGGTTTTTAGTATATTCACAAAGTTGTGCAACTACCATCACTATTTAATTTCGGAACATTTCATCACCTTAAAAGGAAACTCTATCACCATTAGCAGTCACTTTTTATTCCCCCTTTCCACCATCCCTGGGCAACTAATCTACTCTCTGTCTCTATGGATTTGCCTATTTTGGGCATTTCATTTAAATGAAATCATAAAATATTTGACATTTCATGTCTGGCTTCTTTCACATATCATAATTTTTCAAAGTTCATCATATTGTAGTATGAATCAGCACTTCATTCCATTTATGCATAAATAATGTTCTATTGTATGGATGTATCACAATTTGCTTATCCATTATTTAGTTGATGGACATTTGCGTTGTTTCCACCTTTAAGCTACTATGAATAATGCTGCTGTTGACACTAATGTATAAGTTTTATGTGGACATATGTTTTTATTTCTCTTGGAAATATACCTAGAATAGAATTACTAGATCATAGCTCTGTGTTTATCTTTTTTCTTTTCTTTTTTTTTGAGACAAGGTCTCACTCTGTCACCCAGGCTGGAATGCAGTAGTGTGATCATAGCTTACAGCAGCCTGAACTCCTAGGATCAAGTGGTCCTCCCACCTCAGCCTCGCAAGTAGCTGGGACTATAGGCATGTGCCACCATGCCTGGCTTATTTATTTATTTATTTATTTATAGAGATGGAGTCTCACTATGTTTCCCAGGCTGGTCTGGAACTCCTGGGCTCAAATGATCCTCCTTCCTTGGCCTCCCAAAATGCTGAAATTATAGACATGAGCCACCTGTATTCAGCATTCAGCCTCTATATTTAACTTTTAAATGAACGGCCAAATTGTTTTCCATAGCAGCTACACCATTTTACATTTCTACCAGCATTATATGAAGCAGAAATTTCTCCACAGCTGTGCCAATGCTTGTTATTGCCCTTTTAAAATTATTATTACAGCCATTCAAGCGCGTGTGAAGTGATATCTCTTTGAGGCCTTGATTTGAATTTCCCTGATGACTAATGACATCAAGCATATTTTCGTGTGCTTATTGGCCATTTGCAAACCTACTTTGGAGAACTACTTATTCAGATCCTTTGCCTTTTTTTTTTTTTTTTTTTCAGTGGGTTTTTGCTCTGTTGCCCAGGCTGGAGTGCAATGACTTGATCATGGCTCACTGTAGCCTCAACCTCCCAGGCTCAACCAATCTTCACACCTCAGTCTCCCAAGTAGCTGGAACCACAGGCACAGGCCACCACACCCAGCTACCTATTTTTTTTTTTTTTTGTAGAGATGGGATCCCACTATGTGGTCCAGGCTGGTCTTTAATTTCTGGCCTCAAGCAATGCCCCCGTGTTGGCTTTCCAAAGAGCCAGGATTACAAACATGAGATGCCACACCCAGCCCCCATTTTAAAATTGGGTTATTTGTCTTTTTTTAATTATTGAATTGTAGGAGTTCTTTCTATTCTAGATACAAGTTACTTGTCAGATATATAAATTACAAATATTTTCTCTCATTCTGTGGGTTGTCTTTTCATTTTCCTGTGAGTGTCCTTTGATGCACAAAGGTTTTTAAATTTGAAGTCTAATTTATCTATTTTTTTCTTTAATTGCTTGTGCTTTAGGTGTTGTACCTAAGAAACTATTACCTAATCCAAAGTCATGAAGATTTAGCCCTATATTTTCTTCCAAGGGCTTTATAGTTTTAGCTCTTAAGATCTTTGATCTGGCTGTGGGGGCACTGTGGCTCATGCCTATAATCCCAGTAATTTGGGAGGCCAAGGTGGGAGGATCGCATGAGCCCAGGAGTTCAAGAACAGTCTGGGCAACATAGTGAGAACTTATCTCAAAAAAAAAAAAAAATCTTTGATCCATTCTGAGTTAGTTTTTTGTACACGGTGTGAGTTAGGGGTCCAAATTCATTCCCTTGCATGTGGATATTCAGTGTCCTACTATTATTTGTTGAAAAGATTGTTATTTTGTTCTTTTCTTCATTGCATGGTCTTGGCATCCTTGTTGAAAATCAATTAACCATAGGCTCTCACTTTTATTCCATTGACCTATATGGCTGTCCTTTTGCCAGTACTACACCGTCTTAATTACTGTAGTTTTACAGTAAGTTTTGAAAATCAGAAAGTGGGAGTCCTCCAACTTTGTTCCTTTTCAGGATTATATTGGCCCTTCTGGATCCTTTGCATTTTCATATGACTTTTAGGATCATCTTGTCAATTTCTGCAAAAGAGGTAGTTGAAATTTTGATAGAAATTGCATTAAATCTGTATATCAATTTGGAGAATATTGCCATCTCAACAATATTAAGTCTTCCAACTTAAGAAAACAGAAGTTTTTCTATTTATTTAAATCTCCCTTAATTTCTTTCAACAATGTTTTGTAGTCTTCAGTATAGAAGTTGTATTAGGCTATTCTCACGATACTATAAAGAAATACCAGAGACTGGGTAACTTATAAGGGAAATAGGTTTAATTGACTCACAGTTCCACATGGCTGGGGAGGCCTCAGGAAACTTACAATCATGGCAGAAGGGGAAGCAAACACGTTCTTCTTCACAAGGTGGCAGGAGAGAGAAGTGCCAAGCAAAGGTGAAAAAGTCCCTTATAAAACCATCAGATCTCATGAGAACTCACTCACTATCATGAGAACAGCATGGGGGTAACCACCCCCATGATTCAACTACCTCCTGCCAGGTCCTTCCCATGACACATGCGGATTATGCGAACTACAATTCAAGATGAGGTTTGGGTGGGGACACAGAAGCAGGCCATATTAGACGTCTTGTACATCTTTTGTTAAATTTATACCTAAGTATTTTATTCATGTTGATGCTATTATGAATAGAATTGTTTTCTTAATTTTATTTTCAGAATTCATTGCTAGTGTATATTTTATGAAATACAATTGATTTTTGGTTGGGTGCAGTGGCCCATGCCTGTAATCCCAGCACTTTGGGAGGCTGAGGTGGGCAGATCACTTGAGGTCAGAAGTTCAAGACCACACCAGCCAACATGGCGAAACCTCGTCTCTATCAAAAATACAAAAATTAGCTGGGCATGGCGGCCCACACCTGTAATCCTAGCAACTCAGGTTCTGAGGTGGGAGAATCACTTGAACCCAGAAGGAGGAGGGTGAAATGGGCCGAGATTGTGCCACTGCACTGCAGCCTGGGTGACAGAGTGAGACTCCATCTCAGAAAAAAAAAAAAATACAATTGATTTTTGTATGTAATCTTAAATTCTGCAACCTTATGTATCTTGTTGATTATTTCTAATAGTTTTTAAGTGGATTCCTCAGGATTATCTATATACAGCATTATGTCATACCACTCACAAATAGAGATAGTTTTACTTCTTTCTTTTCAATCTTGATGACTTTTGTTTCTTTTTCTTGTCCAAGTGCCCTGGATAGAACCGCTAGTACAATGTTGAGTATAAATGACAAAAGCAGACAACTTTGTCTTGTTCCTGATCTTGGTGGGAAAACATCTAATCTTTCATCATTAAATATGAAGTTAGATGTGAGTTTTTCATACATGCCCCTTATCATGTGGAGGATATGCTCTTCCACCCAAAAAAGGCCAAATGCACTTTATTCTCAAGTGCACATGGACTATTCCCCAGGATACACCACATGTTAGGCATAAAACCAAGTGTCAATAAATTTACAAAGATTGAACTCATACAATATATCTTCTCCAACCACAGTAGAATAAATTCAGAAATTAATTTCTAGTTTGTTGACTGTTTTATCATGAAAAGGGGTTGGATTTTGTCAAATGCTTTTTCTGCACCTATTGAGATGTTCATGTAGTTTTGAGGTTTTACTCTATTGATAAAGTGCATTATGGTAATTGATTTTCAGATATTAAACTAACCTTGCATTCCTGGGATAAATTTCACTTGGTCAAAGTGTATAATTGATTTTATATGTTGCTGGATTCCGTTTATTATCTTGTTGAAGTTTTGCATCCATATTCATAAGCGGTATTGATCTGTGGTTTTCTTGTCTTGTGATGTCTTTGTCTGGTTTTGATATCAGAGTAGTAATGGCCTCACAAAATGAGCTGGGAAGTGTTTACTTTTCTCCTATTTCTTGGAAGAGTTTGTGAAGAATTTGTATTAATTCTTTAAATGTTTGACAGAATTCACTAATGAAGTCATCTGGGCATGGGATTTTCTTTGTAGATAGTATATTATTATTATTACTATTACTACTACTACTATTAATTCAATCTCTTTACTTGTTATATGTCTATTGAGATTATTTATTTCTTTTTGAGTCTGTTTCAGCAGTTTTTGTCTTTTTTTTTTTTTTTTTTTTTGAGACAAAGTCTCACTCTGTCACCAGGCTGGAGAGCAGTGGCGTGATCTCAGCTCACTGCAACATCCGCCTCCTGGGTTCAAGCGATTCTCCTGCTTCAGCCTCCCGAGTAGCTAGGATTGCAGGCGCACACCACCATGCCCAGCTAATTTTTGTATTTTTCGTAGACCATGTTGGTCAGGATGGTCTTGATCTCTTGACCTCATGATCAGCCTGCCTCAGCCTCCCAAAGTGCTGGGATTACAGGCATGAGCCACTGCGCCCAGCCTAGTTTGTGTCTTTCTATCAATTTGTCCATTTCATCTGGAGTATCTAGTTTATTGACATACAACTATAGTCCTTTTTTTATTTCTGTAAGGTCAGTAGTAATATCCCCACTTTCATTCTTAATCTTTATAATTTGAGTCTTTTCTTTTTAATCTGTCTAGTAAAGGTTTGTCAATTTTGTTGATCTTTTTAAAGAACTAACTTTTAGTTTTGTTAATTTTCTCTATTATTTTTCTATAGTGTATTTTGTTTATTTCTGCTTTAATTTTTATTATTGCCCCTTTTTACTTGCTTTGGATTTAATTTTCTTTTCTTTTTCTAGGTTTTTAAGGTGGAAGTTTGGGTTGTTGAATTGTGATCTTCCTTCTTGTTTTATGTATGCCTTTAACAGCTATAAATTTCCCTCTAAACACTGTTTTTCCTGGATTTCTTCTTCTTCTTCTTCTTCTTTTTTTTTTTTTTTTTTTTTCTGAGATGGAGTCTCACTCTGTCACCCAGGCTAGAGTGCAGTGGCACGATCTCGGCTCACTGCAACCTCCGCCTCCGGGGTTCACACTATTCTCCTGCCTCAGCCTCCTGAGTAGCTGGGACTACAGGTGCCCACCATCATGCCTGGCTAATTTTTTATGTTTTTAGTAGAGACAGGGTTTCACTGTGTTAGCCAGGATGGTCTTGATCTCCTGACCTCATGATCTGCCCGCCTTGGCCTCCCAAAGTGCTGGGATTGCGGATGTGAGCCACTGCACCTGACCTTTTCCTGAATTTTATAAGTTTTGTCATGTTGTGATTTTTTTTTCATTCCATTCAAAGTAATTTTTAATTTCCCTTGTGACTTCTATTTTTTGAGATAGCCTCTTTCTATGTTACCCATGCTGGTCTTGAACTCCTGCCCTCAAGTGATCCTCCTGCTTTGGCCTCTCAAGTAGCTGGGATTAGAGGCACACACCACTCTGCCCAGCTCCCTGGTGATTTCTTGTTTGACTAATTGGTTATTTAGGAGTGTGTTGTTTAATTTTCACATATTTATGAGTTTCCACATTCTTTTTGTTTTTGATTTCTAATTTCATTTTGTTACGGTTGAAGAACATATATTGTATGAGTTCAATCTTTGTAAGTTTATTGACACTTGTTTTATGGCCTAATATATGATCTATCCTCGGGAATAATCCATGTGCATCTAAGAAAAATGTGCATTCTGCTGTTGTTGGGTAGAGTGTTCTACAGATGTCTATAGTGTTGTTTAATTCCTCTTTTTCTTTCTGATCTGTTTTCTAATTGTCAATTTTTGCATTTGTAATTTGAAGCTATCTCCAAAATCACTATTTCTTCCGCAAGCTCAAACTTGCTATTTAGTCCCTCTAGTGAATATTTTATTCTAGTTATTGTATTTTTCAACTCCAGAGTTTCTATTTTTAAAAAAAATGATTTCTCAGCCAGGCATGGTGGCTCATGCCTGTAATCCCAGCACTTTGGATGGCCAAGGTGGGTGGACGGCCTGAGCTCAGAAGTTTGAGACCAGCCTGGGCAACATGACAAAACCCTATCTCTGCCAAAAATACAAAACATTAGCCAGATGTGGCATGTGCCTGTGGTCCCAGCTACTTTGGAGGCTAAGGTGGGAGAATTGCTTGAGCCTGGGAAGCAGAGATTGCAGTGAACCAAGATTGTGCCACTGCACTCCAACCTGGGTGACAGAGTAAGACCCCAACTCAGAATAGTAATAATAATAATTTATATCTCTCTATTGATATTTTATACCTGGTGACACATTACAGATACAGACATATTCTCATACTTTCCTATAGTATGTAGTATTCAGACATAGATTTTTTTTATTGTTTTGAACATATTTAAATAGTTGATTTAAAGTCTTTGCCTAGTAAGTCCAATATGTGGCTTTTTTCAGAGGCAATTTCTATGTATTCCTTTTTTTCTTGTGAATACCTTTCTGTTTCACAATTTTTGGTTGAAATTAGACTTTTTAAAGCTATAATGTGGTACCCTGAAAGTCAGACTCTTCCCCCCACTCCTGTGTTGTTGTTGTTACAGTTGTTTATTTATTCAGTGACTTCTCTGGATTAATTCTGTAAAGTCTATATTCTTTGTTGTATGTGGTTAATGAAGTCTCTAGTCAGCCATCTTAGTGGTCAGTTAATGATTGGCCAATGATTTCCTTTATTAACTAGAAGCAAAAAAGTCATCCCAGTCTTTACTGAGGGGTGCTGTGTGTGCTTGTGTGTGTGTGTGTGTGTGTGTGTGTGTGTGTGTGTTGGGACACACCCTTTTTTTTTTCTTTTTTTTTGAGACAGAGTCTCGCTCTGTCACCCAGGCTGGAGGACAGTGGCATGAACTCGGCTCACTGCAACCTCCACTACCAGGGTTCCAGTGATTCTCCTGCCTCAGCCTCCCAAGCAGCTGGGATTACAGGCACCTGCCCCCATGCCAGCTAATTTTTATATTTTTGGTACAGACAGGGTTTCATTATGTTGGCCAGACTGGTCTCAAACTCCTGACCTCGTGATCCGCCCACCTCAGCCTCCCAAAGTACTGAGATTACAGGTGTGAGACACCTCACCCAGCCTAGGAGACACCTTTAACACTCAGCCAGGTAGTGTCCATCTACACCTTAACCTTCACTTCCTACTTGCACAGAAAATCAAAATCAGCCACAAGTGAGAGCTTAGAGCTTTCCCATTCTATCCTAAGCACACACACAGCCTTACACATGTGTGTCACCTTGCAGATTTCCAGGAATATGGCAGAATTCTTTGAGGCTCCTGTGGACATCTAATTTCCCAGCTTTTCCTTTTAAGCCTTTTAGTTAGTCTGAGTTTGTAGGGGGTGGAAGGGAAGTTCTGTGTGTGTGTGTGTGTGTGTGTGTGTGTGTGTGTGTGTGTCCCAACTGTTATTCATTGCTTCAGGCAGCCATGAAGTTAAAACATTTGCCTTTAATTGTTTTCAACACACATTTCTTCCTACCCCAGGAGGAAGGCTGTTCACAATGGGCTAGCTTCAAGCCAGCCTTGTAACTGGGGTCTTCCGAGGAACTACCAGACAAGCCAAATAATGACAATTTCCTTAAGCACAGGTCTTTGGAAGGGTTCCACCTCTATTTGCCTCCTCTGGTGGCTGCCAAGAGGACTTCCTAAGAGGGAATGCAAGCTGTTATTTTTCAAGGCTACTGCCAAGCTGGTAAGTGGGGAATGAGACTAGGGCAAGTTAAAATGGCACAAAGTTTGCTGTTCTTACTGAGATTCAACTTTTGTTTCTTCTAAGTACACTGTCCCCAAGTAGCTGCAAGCCTTTGGTTAATTTTCAGAATTTTGAAAAAGTTGATTCTACCCATTTTTTGCCAGTTTTTATTGTTGTTATCATTTCTATGGCTGCTTATGGGGCCTCAAGGGGTAAAGTTTTGGAGGGTCTTTTGGAGGCCGTTTTCCCAATCTGCTTTTAATCCTGTCCAGTGAGTATTTATTTATTTATTTATTGAGACAGAGTCTTGCTTCTCACTATGTTGCCCAGTCTGGACTTGAACTCCTGGGCTCAAACAGTCCTCCTGCCTCAGCCTCCAGGGTAGCTAGGACTGTAAGCGTGCACCACCATGCCCAGTGCCAATGTGTCGCTGATGGTTTCTACAGGAGTAAACGAAGGGGGATGAACACAGAAATAAAGACAAATACGAGAGGATCTATTTTAAAAGAAGGGGTCAGGGGGCTCCTTGCTTCTTGTGAGCAAAGTCAGCCCTGAGCTTCCACAGCCCTTCATATTTACTAGGTGGAAAGAGCAGGGAGGGAGTGGTAAGAGTTGGTCAGTTGCTTGATTTATCACAGGTATACATAATTTTTTTTTTGTACAACAGGCTTCAGATTTCCTATAGATAATCACAAGGAACACTGTGCCGGGGACGTGACTGCCCTCAGCATCCCTTCTGGCAGCAGACGCAGTTGTCAGTTTTCCAACATCCTGCTTTCATGAGAACAGTTTTCTGTTTACTCATATAGCCTCCAGTGGTATACTGAGTTGGTCACGACCCCCATTTTCTTGGCCTGTAACACCAATGAGTGTTTTTAGTTTAGTTAGCATGTTTTTTAGTACAAGAATTTTCATTAGGGTGTTTTGTTTTGTTTTTGAGACAAGGGTCTCACTCTGCTGCCCAGGCTGGAGTTCAGTGGTGTAATTATAGCTCACTGCAGCCTCAACCCCCTGGGCTCAAGTGATCCTCTCACCTCAGTCTCTTGAGTAGCTGGAACTATAGGCATATGCCACCACACCTGGCTAATTTTTTAATTTTTTGTAGAAATGAGGTCTAACTATGTTTCCCAGGCTGGTCTCAAAATCTCGGGCTGGGATTACAGACATGAGCCACTGTACCAGGCCAGGCTTTTTTCTTTTTAATAAAATACCTTTATTCAAACATAATTTATATACTATACAGTTCACCAGTTAAAGTGTACAATTCAATTCACATTTAGAGTTGCGGTATAACACAGAGTTGTAGGTTTTTTTTAAAACATTTTTATATCTCTATTGAAATTCTCCATCTCTTAACGCATTATTTTTAACTTTTCTTATGGGATCTTTAACATATTTATCACTTATCTTGCCTGCTAATTCCAACACTGGATTATCTGATAATTTGTTTCTATTATCTTATTTTTTTCTTAACTAAGAGTCATGTTTTCCTGTTTCTCCACATGTCTGATAATGTATTATTGCATACAGGACGTTGCAGGTAAAACATTGTAGAGATTCTGGATTCTATTACCCGCCTTCAGACAGAGTTGAGTTTTGTTCTAGCAGACAGTTAGATTACTAGCATATCACCCGGAAATAGTGGAGGCTTGGTTTTCACACTTTATTCGAATGCATTTATTTTAGTTTTGTCCTCATTCCTAGCGAGAATCTCTTGGATCTGGACATGGTCCCCCTGGGATGTCAACAGAAAGCCCGAGGTGTTTACCAAGCTTGCCTAACATAATGAGACTCAAACTCCAAACACTGTTTGCCCTGAAGTGCACAAGTACAGACATCTCTACTCAGCAATTTCAGGCTTCCAGCTGTTATTTTCCCCTAATCTCTTTGGAATCTTCACTCATGTAGGTTAGGGGTCAGCCGCAGATTTGAGAAAAATGTGCACATAGATTCGGTGCTCTGCTTAGCTCCCTCTTGTCTGGTTCGCCCTCCTCAATTTCCTGCTGCTCCAGCAGCCTCCAACTCTGTCCTCCGACTCCTCAGTCTCCTCAGGCCGCAGCTTCTATTTGTTCTGTGTCCCCACATTCCACAAGAACCGGGAGGTGCTCTCCAAAGAGAAGCCATAGAAATGTGGCTCTCACCCAGCATGGTTCCTTTCTTTTAAGAATTAAATCCCATCAAGTTTATGCCTGTTTTTTGGGGGGTTTGTTTGCTTGTTTGTTTGTTTGTTTGTTTGTTTGTTTTTGTCATTCTCCAGCAGCTTCAAACCATTTTTTAAAATATTTAGATCAGAGTTTATCATTGTTATCTTAAAGAGGACTAGTCTGATATAAGCCACTCTGCCAATACCAAAAGTTAAGACCTTGTTCCAGAACTGTTACCCTTGTAATATGTTATTAGGTATTCATTACCCATTTTATTGTACAAGTAATAAATACTTATATGTTTAAAAATTGCCAAATGATACAGAAATATACAAAAGAAAAGTTAATTTTTAAGTAATTAAAAAATTAATCACTTTAATTATTCCCATCCCACTCCCCTCTCCATGATAATTTGGCATGTATCTTTACAGACACACACAGACACATATATGGCTTTTACATGAATGGTATGATTTTATGTGTATTATTTAGTAATCTACTTTGTTTTCACTTAGTATGTTTTTTAGAGATTTTCTGTGAGTACATATTTATTCTTTCATTAGGTATTCATAGAGCACTTGCTATGTATCAGGCACTGTTCTAAGTCCTGGAGATAAATCAGTGAACCAAACTTACAAAAAAACTTGCCTTCATGGAGGTTATAGTCTAGCCAGGGTGGGAGGAGGTGAATCAGAAATAAACAATTAACAAAATAAATAAGGTGTTGTGTGCCGTGGAGAAAAATTAAGTGGGAAAGGCAATAGGATTGCTAACTATCTGGGAAGAGAAGGTGTTTGCAAATTATTTAAAGAGTGAACAAGGAAGTTGACGTTTGAGTGGCTCAGAAGAAGTGAGGTGGTATGAGAAAAGAACTCTCCAGGCACTGGGAACAGCAGGAGGGAGGACTTGGCGGCGTCTGCCAGTGTGTTTGGGGGAGCAGTCAAGAGGCCAGTGTGTGTGATGTGGAGTGAGCAGGTGCAGTAAGAGATAAGGTCAGATTGCTGTAGAGGCCCAAGTGGCGCCGCGCCTTGGAGGCCACTGTAGTTTCCTGTCTCTACATGTCATTCCATGGAAGTGGGTTAGCTGGATCCCCTTTCACTTCAGCTGGCACCACAGGGTGTTCCTGTTGAGCCCCGGCCCCCGCAGTTCCATGAATGTGTCTCTGCTCTGTGCTCCCTTGCTGGCCCGAGTCTTTCTTAGCTGTGCTGCAACTTAGCTATAGATTCTCAAAACAGCTTTCCCTATGATCTCTTGGATACTTGCTTTGAGTCCAGATTCTACCTTCATGGTGATTTCCCCACTGGAAACCACGGTATGTTCTCCTGCCAGCAGACCTACTTCAGGATCACGCTCCCCCTGATCAGGTCTCTCCCCAATCCCAAATATCAGAGAAGAGGGGCCAAGATGACCATCCACTCCTTCCCGGGAGGCCTTGGCCTTCTTTGCAAATCCATTCACCTTCTCCTCAAAAACCAAGTCTACATATTGAAGACATTTGTAAGAATCCTGCTTTTATGAAGCCATAAAAGACTCCATTTCACCATTCTCTTAGGGCAAGGAGTCCCTGTCTAATATACACTGCCATAAATAACGGATACCACTAAAGTTATCCTACCCTGAAAGGAAGAGATCTGTTTCAAGGTGAAACATTCAATCTATATAAGCAGAGAAGAGGGGCAGCCCCTTGGCACTCTCTTACATACAGATGTACTATAATTTAATTGATCGTTCCTCTACTTTTGGATATTTCTTTTCCTCCTTTTTTATTATTATAAATAATTCTGCAATGAATATCTTGGCATGAGTGCAAAATATTTCTTTAGACTAGATTCTTGAAAGCAGAATATTGGGTCAAAAGACATAAGCATTTAAATTTAAAACATTCCCAAATTGCCCTACAAAAATGCTTTACCAATTTTTATTCCAATAGGAATGTCTGTTTCCCCCCTCCATCACCATCACTAAATATTAAGAATCATTTTTCACCTTTGATATTAGTATTGTTTCAATTTCCATATCTCCGGTTGCTAGTGAGGTGGAACTTTTTTTATGTTTATTGGCTGTTTTTCTTTTTCTGTAAACTGACTATTCATAACCTTTGCTTTCTATTGGATCGTTTGTCATTTCCTTATCTTGCACATGTTGTTTTAAGTTTATTCCTAGGTATTTTGAAGTTGTTGTAAATGATTACTACAGATGAATAGAAAAGCTATTGATTTTTAGTACATCAGTCTTATTTCTGGCATTCTTCCTGAACATTTTTCTTGATTTTAATAGTTTTACAATTGATTATCTTTTTTGCCTAGGGAGACTATCGTATCATTTGCAATAATGGTTTATTGTGATTACTGATGTATTTGGACTTATGCCTACTATTTTTATTCTATATATATATATATATATTTTTTTTTTTTTTTTTTTTTTTGAGGCAGAGTTTCTTTCTTGTTGCCCAGGTTAGAGTGCAATGGTGTAATCTCGGTTCACTGCAACCTCTGCCACCTGGGTTCAAGCGATTCTCCTGCCTCAGCCTCCTGAGTAGCTGGGATCACAGGCACCTGCCACCACGCCCGGCTAATTTTTTTTTTTTTTTTTTTTTCAGATGCAGTCTCACTCTGTCGCCCAGGCTGGAGTGCAGGGTGCATTCTTGGCTCACTGCAAGCTCCACCTTCCAGGTTCATGCCATTCTCCTGCCTCAGCCTCCCAAGTAGCTGGGACTACAGGCGCCCGCCACCACGCCCAGCTGATTTTTTATATTTTTAGTAGAGACGGGGTTTCACCATGTTAGCCAGGATGGTCTCGATCTCCTGACCTCGTGATCCGCCCACCTTGGCCTCCCAAAGTGCTGGGATTACAGGCGTGAGCCACCGTGCCAGGACACGCCCAGCTAATTTTTTGTATTTTTAGTAGAGATGGGGTTTTGCCATGTTGGCCAGGCTGGTCTCGAACTCCTGACTTCAAGTGATCCACCCGCCTCAGCCTCCCAAAGTGCTGGAATTACAGGCTTGAGCCACCACGCCTGGCCTCTATTCTATATTTTCCATTGACCATGCTTTCTGGTTTCCTTTTTCATTGCCTGCCTGTTGAGGCTTGGTAGCATTTCTTTGTTCCTTTCGTGGTCTAGAAGTTCTGTGTTCTGTTGCTATGCTTCTTGTGGCTGCTCTTGCATATTTTGTTAAATACTGAAACAAATTTTTCTGTCAATATCAGGAATCCAATCAATTCATAACCTCCCCTAAACAAAATAAAAATCATTAATACACTTGAACCCAACTTCCCAGGCCTCATTTCCCTTGTTTTATTAAAATCATTTGAGATCTTAGTACCAGATTGGGTTTTTTAAAATCTTTTTTCACATTGTGTCTCTATTACTTAGGGATACTTTATTTTTTGCTCTTTGCTATATAGAAGTTCTATGATTTCTTTTGTCATCTCCCGTGATTTAAAAGATAGTAATCCTGTTTTTAATTTTACTACTGATCGACTTTTATATTCCTGAAATTTCTCTGATGATGAAAGGTAAAAACAATCTATATCTCCTAACTCCTTTACTTGATGTCAAATGAAGGTTTTAGTGTACCTTTACCTGCCTTGCCCACTTCTCACTCATTTCCCAGTCTTTTAAAATTTACTGTGGGCTTATAAATCCGACTAGCATTATAATTATGTGCATCTTTTTTAAGAATAGATTTTTTGTTCAATTCTTGATTTACTTCGTTGGTTTTAATGCTTGCAACCAGTCTTCTATATTACAACGTTCCTATTTCCAAGATTTAATTTTTATTTATCTCTCAGGTAGCTGAAGTTTGTCTTCAAGTTGTTTACTTAGGGAGAACACCTTTCTACATCATTCTTCATAAATCTGGATGATATTTCTGTTGTTTTCGCACAACAATGACAACTTGTTGGGTACAAAATTTTTGTGACCATCTTTTTTACTCAAAACTATAACCATTGCTGTCTGTCTTCCGGTGTTTAGAAATGACAAGGCAAAACCTAAGGCCAGCCTAAATTTCCCACTTTGTAACACAATTTCATGTATGGATTCATTTAAATTTTTTTTTTTTTTTTGAGACTGAGTCTCGTTCTATTGCCCAGGCTGGAGTGCGGTGGCACAATCTCGGCTCACCACAGCCTCCACCTCCCGGGTTCAAGTAATTCTCCTGCCTTAGCCTCCCATGTAGCTGGGACTACAGGTGCACGCCACCATACTTGGCTAATTTTTTTTTTTTTTTGTATTTTTAGTAGAGATGGGGTTTCACTATGTTGGCCAGGCTGGTCTTGAACTCCTGACCTCATGGTCCACCTGCCTCAGCATCCCAAAGTCCTGGGATTGCAGGCGTGAGCCACTGCGCCCTGCCAGATTCATTTAATATTTTTCCTTAATCTTGGAAAATTTCTTTTTCTTTTTTGAGACAGGGTCTCGTTCTCTCACCCAGGCTGGAGTACAGTGGCATGATTATAGTTCACTTTAGACTTGAATTCCTGGGCTCAGGTGATCCTCCCACTGCAGTCACCCAAGTAGCTGGGACTACAGGCATGTGCCATCCCACCCCCCCAAAAATACAAAATTTTTGTATTTTTTTGTAGAGATGGGGTTTCACCATGTTGCCCAGGCTAGTCTCGAACTCCTGGGCTCAAGTGATCTGCTTGCCTCAGCCTCCCAAAGTGCTGGGATTATAGGCGTGAGCCACCGCGCCCCCAGCTGAAAAGATTCTTTTCAGTAAGGATAGGTCCTGGTATATAATTCTGTATACATTTTCTCTGGAACTTATTGATTGGCTTGCCCAATCATTTCCAGCTCTGGAAATCACTTCCTCTTGGGTATGTGACTATTACGTCCGTTTGTTTGGTTGTCATGATCACAAATATCTCTTGGCTGTGCCCTCCTCTCCATCAGCTCCCACCAGAGGAACGCAACAGCCTTCAGATGGATCTCTCTGCTTTCCTTCAGCCCACTTCCTTTTCTGTCAATGTCAGGAAACAAATCAATTCATAACCTCCCTTAAACAAGAAAAGATCATTAATACACTTGAACCCAATTTCCCATGCCTTATGTCCCTTGTTTTATTGAAATAATTTGAGATCTTAGTACCAGTATTTTTTGTTGTTGTTTGTTTGTTTGTTTTGTTTTTCTTGGAGATGGAGTCTTGCTCTGTCACCCAGGCTGGAGTGCAGTGGCGTGATCTCGGCTCTCTGCAACCTCTGCCTCTCGGGTTCAAGAGATCTCCTGTCTCAGCCTCCTGAATAGCTGGATTACAGGGGTCCGCCACCAAGCCCGGCTAATTTTTGTATTTTTAGTAGAGACGGGGTTTTGCCATGTTGGCCAGGCTGGTCTCGAACTCCTAACCTCAAGTGATCTACTTGCCTTGGCCTCCCAAAGTGCTGGGATTACAGGCATGAGCCACCGCACCTGGCCAGTACCAGGTTTTTTTTTAAATCTTTTTTCCCTTTGCATCTCTATTACTTAGGAACACTTTATTTTCTGCTTTTTCCTATATAGAATGTTCTATTTCTTTTGTCATCTCCCGTGATTGAAAAGACACTAATTTTCTCCACTTCCATTCATGACTTTTGAGGGCAAAGCCCCTGAAGGCTTCACTCACTACTGCGAATGTTGGCTGTCTACAGCTCTCAGAATATGACCCAAACTCCTTAGCGTGGCCATGGCAGCCTCTGGCGAGTGTCCCCAGTGGCCTCACCGGCCATGACACTCCTCCCTGCTGCCTGTGATGCAGCTGCACTGGCCTCCACTTGCTCCTTCACAGATGCCTGTTCCCTCCTGCCTTCTCTTCACTTTCTATTCCTTCTGCCTTCATGGTCTGGCCAACCCCTCAGGGTTGTTTAGATGTCAGCTGAAACATTGCTTCCTCAGGAAAACTCTCCCTAACTCCTCCACTTTGTGTTCTGTTACAGCTCCCTAAACTTTGTCTGTCATTCATTTTTCCCCATAAGTATTTATTGAGTGCCTACTATGTGCCAGGCACCATTCTAGACATCAGGGATACTGCCATGAACAAAAGAGACGAAGGTTTCTGCCCTCATGGAGCTTAATTTCACAGATGCTCCTTCATAGCATTTCTCAGACTTATTATTTAAACTACTTGATTGTGGAATTGTTTTTGTTCTGTCTCCCCTACAAAACAGTAAGCTCTATGAGGGCAGGGATCAAATCCACTTGTTGACTCTTGTAGCTCTAGGATATAATATCATGCCTGGTATATAATAGACGTTTGAGGGGTGAATTCATGCTATTTGTGGAAGTCAGGACTCTTTCATGTTGCAATCCATCTCAAACTAGCTACAGCAAAGAAAAAAAAAGAACAAGGGGAAGATTTATCAGCTCACTAGCTGGGAAGGCTGTGGGCAGCTCTAGCATCCTGCACAGCTGGGCCCGGAGACTTGTTCAGTGCCAACAGGGCTCCCTCTGCTCCCCTGCGTGTGCTGATCTTATTTTCTCCAGCTCTAGATGGATTTCCTCCATGTTGCCAGGGGAGATGGGTACTGACAGTTCCAAATTCACATATTCTCAGCTTAGCAACACCAGGAAAAGAAAAGAAAAGAAAAGCACTTGTTTCTCTAGGCATCTGTATATACGCAGGGCCCAGACACCTGGGGACTGGTCCGGCTTACATCCCCTACCCCTTTTGCTCTGTCCAAAAGAAAAAAGCATTCTGATTGGCCAGGTCCGGGTGGTCCACCTCTCTCTGAGGGTCTGGGGAAGTCAGGTAGACAGGGCACCACAGTTGACCTTTGCCCCAGGATGTCTCAGAGTTCAGGAGGTATTCCCCAGAGGAATAACAGGTATTACCAACAAGAAGAAAGAAGTGTGCCACCTGGACAAATGCAGTAGCTACCCTGTTTTTTTGCATAATGAGCTTCTTGCCTTCCTTACATTTTGCAGCCAGTGCTTTTCACATCTCCCTCCCTCTCAGCCTGCCCCTTCTGTCTTTTCGTTAGTAACAGTTTCCTGAAGGTGCTGGCTTCGTGCTGAGGGTGAGCAATGGAGGAGTCCAAGGCACCCTGTGCCTGCTCTACACAAAGCTACATTTTGAGGACAGGGGCCTCAGGTGGCTTCTTCATACTTTGGGAAGCTCTGCACTATGGGCACCATGGTAATGATCCACCGGAGAAGAGCTACACAGACTCAATCAAGTCATTTTGCCCCTCTAAGCCTGAAAAGCAGGTGAGTAGAACTGCCCCCGCCCCCCACGACCCTCTGATTTCAGGTGTTGAGGAGCTAGTGTTTCATGTAGCGGGGGGCTGCCCAGATGCCCACTTCCCTGGCTGTGTTCAAGGGCCAGGCCACAGACTAGAGCTCCCCTTCATGCATGTGCAGTGCCCTCGGCATTTGCCTCATCAGTTTAGAGGCTCCAAGTCCCAGGGCCACACGGTTTTGAGGACACCACACACTGTTTTTGTATAACACAGTTAGGGTCTAGATTCAGATCATTATCAGCCCGTTCATGCACTTGCATGAAAGTCCAGCACGATATTCCCGAGTCAGGCAGGGTATGGAGTCATTCTCCACTGTGCAGGATCGTCCCGGACTCCCAGAGCATCCAGTGTCCCTGGCCCCTGACCACTAAATGCCAATGGCACACACCCCTTTAATCATTGTGACCACCAAAAAGTGTCCCCCACAATTTTCTAAGTGCGTGCTGGGGGACTGTCTACACATGGCTTCTCATCTTTTGAAGGTTTTGAACCTGGGTTTACTGCTCCCCATACCCCCAAGTCCTGCCGGTACCCCAAGCCACTTCACTCCGTCACAGATCCCCTCTCCAGGAACGCGGCAACTACAATGTAGATCAAGGGAAGAGTGACCTTTGTTTTGCTTAGAACTTTTCCAATAGTTGCTGAGCATTTAGGAAAACCACCAGGAGCAAAGCCCCTTGAGGTATTTTCGTGTCAACACATCACAGTGTCTCAGGCTGCGTTTATGCCTGTGATGTTCAGTGACTGTACATCCACGTATAAGCCTGCGGCCCCTTCATGATGTCTGCAGTGCTGTCGTGATTGAGATCTCATCCTATATCATGTTCCCTTTATTTCTCCTTTATGTTACTGTCGGGCCCTTATTTGGATATTTTGACATTTGAACATGTTGGATGTTTGAAACTATATACATAGTAGGTAATATTATTTATGCATTTCTTTCTTTCTTTCTTTCTTTTTTTGAGAAGGAGTCTTGCTCTGTTGCCCAGGCTAGAGTGCAGGGACGTGATCTCAGCTCACTGCAACCTCCACCTCCTGGGTTCAAGCAATTCTTCTGTCTCAGCCTTCTGAGTAGCTGGTACTATAGGTGCCCGCCACCACGCCCGGCTAATTTTTGTATTTTAATAGAGATGGAGTTTCATCAAGTTGATCAGGCTGGTCTCGAACTCCTGACCTCAAATGATCCGCCTGCCTCAGTCTCCCAAAGTGCTGGGATTACAGGCGTGAGCCACCGCGCCCGGCCTATTAATGTATTTGTTTCAAGATGGTAAAGAGAATGTTATATGGTTGGTGCAAAACATTTGTTATAAATATGAATTGGGTATGATAGACTTGAGAGCAATAAGCCTAGAAGTTAGGCAGATATCAGCAACAAGAAGGAATATTTTTTGTTGTTGTTCAGAACCATCTTACTTTTTTTTGAAACGGAGTCTTCCTCTGTCACCCAGGCTGAAGTGCAGTGGTGCAATCTCAGCTCATTGCAACCTCTGCCTCCTGGGTTCAAGCAAATCTCCTGCCTCAGCCTCCCTAATAGCGTGCCACAATGCGAAGCTAATTAATTTTTTTTTTGTATTGTAATTTTTTTTGTATTTTTTGGTAGAGACAGGGTTTCTCCATGTTGGCCAGGCTGGTCTCAAACTCTTGAGTTCAAGTGATCCACCCGCCTCAGCCTAGTGCTGAGATTACAGGCATGAGCCACCACGCCCGGCCCAGTCTTAACTTTTCTTAATAACAGACCCATAGCAAAGACATAGGAACTGCCTTTCACCAGGAGTGTCAGCCTTTGATACTGCTGGGGTGCCAAGAGCACCATGCTTCCAATTCCTCCACCTGTTACTCTCACAAGCATCACACCGAGACATTTCTGCTCCCCTGCCGGCCAGCCCTGGAGACGGAGAGTCCTGGCAGTGACAGACTGGCCAGGCTTGGAAAGGGCCCCTCCTCCACTCAGCAGTGGCTTTATCGCTTGCTCAAGGCCACTGCTTTTCCCAGGATCTCCTGGAGTCCCTCCATTTTTTCCTGAATCCTTTATAGCTGTGAAGGACTCACACTTCATGGGCCTAGGACCAAATTCAAGACAGGCACTGGGGGCTTCCCAATCCCCTTTTCCCCAGACACAGGTCCCCTGAAATATTCTCCAGGCCAGGGCAGGCAGTCCGGCTGGAGGTGGTCTCCAAATCAACACAGCCCGCACTCCCCATCCATGCTAGAGAAGAGCTGGGCGCCTTCTCTGAATCCTGTAGCCATTCTTCTGTCCTAACCGCCCTCTTTCGGACTGCGTGGAATCATGTTTGTTCTGGAAAACAGAGGAGCAGAAACAGGAGGTCTTCATTTGGATTATTTGGATTCCAAGCACAAGGTCCTCTCTCATGTCCCCACTTGAACCTTCTCTGGGTCTCGCCGGCTTATCATGTCGCCTGGTGAGTGGACTGCGCCGGGCTGGGCCTGCTCCTCCTGACAGCCTTGAGGACTGTCCCCGCATGTTGCTGCATCCCAAATAAACAAAATTCCAACTCCAAAGGCAGTGACGCATAATGTGGACTTTTTACTGAAGGTTTTGTGAGATGACACAGGAGTCATCATGCTCCCCACAAGTTTGTTCCCCAAGTTCCCCATCCACAGCGGCTGCACACTCCTCTCCTTGCTCTCCGACCTTTTTTCCTTGCCTTCTCTTTCTGTGTGCTCCAGCTCCTCCCTGACACCCTCTCAGAGTCAGCGTGTAAAACCTGGGCATCCTTAGCCAGAGGTCCCCTAGGAGGCCTTGGTTCATCTCCCCACCCTCTCCTGATGGAAATACTTGTGGTCTTCAGCAAAAAGAAGTGAGTGTGCTATTTCCAGCTCCAGCCCAGCCCCACAGCACCCTCATCCCCTCCCCGCCTCCCCTCATCCATTGCCTTCAACTCTGAAACTTTCCTTAGGGATGTTCTTGCCAGCCCTAGCCTGGCCCGCAGGGGACCCCTGTGATTACCACCAGCACCCTGGACAGGCTCCAGGTGATGTCCTGGAGCCTGTCTGACTCTGTGGAAGGATGTCCGCAAGTCCTGGGATTCACCTGGAACAGAGCCAGGCTGCCCAACCTTCTGCCTGGGGCAGCTGCTCCATCCACCCACTATGGCACTCCCACCCATCCCTCCCAGGGGAAAGGTAGTCTTTGCCAAGCTCCTTCTCCACATCACTGTCTGCCACAGATGGCTTTCACTGCCGTAAGCCATACATGTTTCCAGGGCATGAGAGGGTAGAGGGTGCCACAAAGCCCTGGGCCGTTCTGGGCTGTCCCTGAGGCTGTATGACTCTGGCCCTGCAATTCCAATGGACCAAACTTGCCCCCTCAGAGACATACCAGGAGCGGTGTCCTGCCAGGGCCAGGGGCTGACAGACAACCTTCAGAGCAGGGCCTTGTCTATTGAGATTGGGACCTGCTCACCTCCAGCTCCCCACATACATCTCCCCTCTGTTCCCAACTCTGATTTGAGTTGCCTCCCTCTCTGCCCGCTCACTAAGGGCTGGAATGCAGGTGACCCTCCAGATTCCGGAGGGTCTAACCTTGTTAGGAAACCCTGGCTAAACTGTTCCCACTCCAGCTGGCTTCAGACATTCCAGATTCTCAAAGCTGTGCAATGCCCCTTGTCAAATGGTTCACTCCAAACGCCTCTGGAACTCATGCACATGTGTGGAGCGCCTTCCCACACCTGGTAACCTGGGGTTACTAACTCAAGACCTGGCCTCCTAGCTCTCCACCATCAGGGGTCAGATCCCTCAGCTCACAGAGCCACAGGGACAATGGCTTTAGCAGCTGGGAGTTCAACGTGAGTTCCCTCTTCAGAAGCAAACCCTGGAAGGAAGATTCGCATGCAGGTGATTTAAGAAGAGTTCCCAGGAAGAGCCAGTAGGAGAGTGAGGCGTGGGGACCGAGAAAGGAAGGGGGTTAAGTAAGGGTGGGCTATTGATCAGTGTCCCACAGAAGGTGACTTTGGCCCAATCTCTTCACAGGTCTTTGAGGCTGGTGCAGGTCACATGTCAGATGACCCTGTCCAGGGAGCAGTGGAGCTGCAAGGTTTATAGCCCGAGCCCCTTAGTCACTGGTAAAGGTTGCCCTTGCCCCACATGCATTCCTAGGCACTTGCACCCTCCTTGCATTTACTTAAAAAGGGGTTCCAGGAGCCTGAGCTCAGCCTCTGGCAAAGATGGAGTGCAGGCAGTTAGAGGTGAAAGCACTCAGGTGGCTGGTGTGCAAAAGTGACCCAGGGGTATAGGGGCAGAATGCAGACAGCATTGGCTACAGAGTCTCTCTGTAATCATTTCTCAGTGCAAACTCTTCCTATCCCAGACCTGCAAACCTCTCACGCTCCCCTGGCATGTTCCAGCCTCCACTCTCAGCCTCTTCCCGTCCTGGGAGCAGAGCCCCTTGCTTGCTGCAGGGTCTGTCGCCTGGCATCTGCTCACCAGCTGGTGAGGCAGGCCTGGAACCCGATCCAGTCCAAGGGCATCTGCTCCCAGCTCCTCTCCCCTCCAGAAAAGGATTCAACCCCTTAAGAAATGGGAAGTCTGTTGAGGTTGGAGTTTCCTATAACCTCATAAAGGGGGATGGAAATCCCTTCCACATGAAGGGCAGCAAGGGCCTTGGGCATACCACCTGCCCCACAGAGCAGACAACCTCTAGACAAGTGGGAGTGTTTGTCCTGGGCAAAACCATCCTCTAAACCCTCACCTGTATGACCAGTGGATTTCTCTGAGCCCCCAGGGGAGCTCATGCCCTTCTGCTTCACCACCAAGCTCTCCACCCACCACTCAGGCTAGGAGGGAATCACTGGTCCTTTGATGCTCCTCTTCTCCTCTTCATTATATTTTGCTGTCTCCAGATTCAGTGTGGTGGAGAGACTTTGGGAGGCCAAAGCAGAGGATCACTTGAGGTCAGGAGTTCGAGACCAGGCTGGATAACATGGCAGAAACTCTGTCTGTACTAAAAACACAAAAATTAGCCAGGCATGGTGGCACATGCCTGTGGTCCCAGCTACTCAGGACGCTGAGGCACAAGAATCGCAATTCTGATTTGGGTTGTAAAACCTGGGCATCCTTAGCCAGAGGCCCCCTAGGAGGCCTTGGTTCATCTCCCCACCTGGGCAGTAGAAGTTATAGTGAGCTGAGATCACCCCACTGCACTCCAGCCTGGATGATGGAGCAAGACTCCAGCTCAAAAAAAGAAAGTGTGGTGGAGAGGGCTTCCCACATCCCCACAGATGTATGGGTGTCTCGCCCCAACTTGGGGTCAAGGTGTCACTGGGTTTTTCATTTCAAAGGGTCACCGGTCAACTTTGTCTCTCCATCCGCCTCCTCACCATCCGTCTCCTCCTACTCACGCCTCATCAAAAAAGAAGGCTGGCTTCTCTTTGGCCTCTCTGGGGCATTTCCTGTTCAGCTTGTCATGGGAGGTATAGTCAGTGTCCTCAGACAGGTGGATTCCCACTCTTCCAGGTCTCTCTTGGGTGGCTTGCTGTTTGGACATACCACCTTAACAGCCCTGGCCTCTGGCTGCATGTTAGAAACTGTCAGGAGTCCTGCCCCATCCCCTCTCAGATATGGAATTTTCTCGATTGCTAAGCTATTTTCTGCCTATCTGGGGCCACCAAACGCATTTTGAAACTCAACCTCCAGTCTGCAAACCTGGCTCTACACCTGGATAAATTGCAAGAAATCTTTCAGTTGCAATAACAGAACACCAGCTCAAATTACTACAGGGAAAAAGGGGGATTTGCTGGTTCATTCACTGAAAAATCACAGAGGCAGTTAGCTTCAGGCTCAGCTGGATCCAGGTGCTTAAAAAAAGAGTTGGTAAATGACAGCCTGTGAGCCAAATCTAGCCTGCCACCTGTTTTGTAAATAACTTTCTATTGGAATGCAGCCGTGCTTATTTGTTTACATATTGTCTATGGCTGCTTGTACCCTACAACCACAGAGCTGAGTAGTTGCAACAGAGACCACATGGCCCACAAAGCTGAACATATTTACTATTGGCTCTTTATAGAAAAAGTTTGCCAACCCCTGGCTTGAACAATATCATCAGGAATCTGCCTTTATCTCTCATTGCCTAAAGGCTGTTGTTAGTGCCCTTGCCCTTCCCCCTAAACTACAAAGACTGAGAGTGGCTGAGATGTGACTCCCCAAGTAAAGACCGGGGAGAAGGATAAATGGCTTTGGAGCAGGCCAAAACAACAGATGTCTGCTCTACAGGCTCTGAACTTGTTTTCTGTGCAGTGACAAGCCGTAAACCACTTGGAGTTTATCCTTCAGCTTGGTGGCATCCTGAAAGAGACTGTCCCTGTCTCCTTGTTGCCAAGCCTAAAACAAGATCAACAAGTGATCATGGCTACAGCCCGACTATCACGATAGAGAGTGCTCAGTCAGCAGCACCGTTCCGGGGGCAGCGTGTGGATGAGAACATCTTCACACCAGCCCCAAGGCCCTATCCGATCTGCATAGAGCATGCCAAGCACATTTAATCATGTTCTGTTCAGTCCCTTGGGCTGGGGAGTCCCCTTGGGGAGCAATTCTAGTCTTGCCAATTGAAGTTCTGCGGGTAAAATAATTCTTAGAATCTCACCATTTTTTGATGAGATGATCTCAAAACAGAAAATCCAAAAACTGATAAGAACTTTTCCCAACACCCTCCTGCCACCGAGGATGCTTCTTGATCTTTGCTGGGGTAGCTGGGCACAGGAGGAAATACGCCTTCCAGACTTGACTGTCCAGTTTCAGAAGACAGCAATCAAGGTGTGCCAGTTTCAAAAAGCATCGCACGCTGAGTCATCTCCAGAAGGGCGGGTTGGTGGGCAGTGTTTTCTATGAACTGCACTGGGGCGCAGGTGTCACATTTTATTTGGACATCCTCTGCCATCTTGGGCCAGAGGAATCATGCCCTAATTAGCCCCAGCATCTGTTCCCTCCCCAAGGCCTAAAATCATCATGCGTGGACTCAGTGCCGCGGGGTAGCCTTTTTGAAACAGTACCAACTGCTTCCACAGACCATGTATGAGGCACAAGGAATCCTGTACAATACCTAATAATTAGGGCAATTTCTGTCATTCCTAGAGAATGGCGTTCGGGCCATAAGAGAAGCTTTGTACCCTTCCTGCCAAGAGACCTACTTCTTCCCTTTCACTGTCAACCACAGCTAGACATCTTCCTAGCAAAGCTCTTTGCCAGTCACCCACATTCATCTGGGGCAGAGAGGTAGATTTGGGTTATATAATTCAAGGCTATAAGTACAGCTTCTGAGCATTGCCCTAGGCTGTCAGCCAAGCCTCTTTTCCAGACCCTTTTGCCATTCCAAATGGTCTACGCTCCCTCATTAAAGATGGTCTCGGTGATACGAGGACATGACCTTTGTAACATAGCAGCTGCACCTTCGCAGCACATGAAAACAACATTGGAATTACAGGCCACTGGAGCATCCCCTGAGCATGCCTCCCAATACCCAATCCAGTGCTGGTAAGTGAAGGGTGCAACAGCCCACACCTGAATGGTGCTCCAAATTCACATTCCTTAGATGTATTCTGATAACCCATATCAGCATTAAAAATGCTGGTCTGGGCCTGCTGCGGTGGCTAACACTTATAATCCCAGCACTTTGGGAGGCCGAGGCAGGATAACTTGAGCCCAGGAGTTTAAGACCAGCCTGGGCAACATACTGAGAACTCATCTCTACAAAAAAATTTTTTAAAAATTAACTGGGCATGGTGGCATGCACCTGTAGTCTCAGCTACTCAGGAGGCTAAGGCGGAAGGATCACTTGAGGCTGGGAGGTCGAGGCTACAGTGAGGCATGACCAAGCCACTGTATTTCAGTATTTCAGCCTGAGTATTTCAGTCTCAAAAAAAAAAAAAAAAAAATGGTCTGTTCATAGAGTATTGGGCCTTACTGCCAAATGGCCATTGATGAGCAACATCACAATTTTATTATCCCCATCGACCTGATATAACACCACCTTCCATCTGTTTGTCCTAGATCAAGATTGTCTGCTGGCATTCTTTCCTTTAGGGAACCACCTCTCCCTCATTCCATGTGGCTTAGGGGGCACTGATCCCCACTCAGTCCTCATCCTCAAGACCCAAAGGTGGGTGTGTGACATGAGCCTGCAAATCAGACTACTCCATTTCCAATCTCTAGCCGTAGTGATTAGTTCACAGATGGGCACATGACCAAGCTGAGCCAATCAGAATCTTCCCTGGGAGTTTTCTGCCAGAACTATCAAGAAAATGCTCCTGTATTCTCTGAGAGTGGAAGATGGAGCTGCCTTAGCCATTTTCACTGTCCATGTGAAGGAATAATTCTGCAATAGAAGAGAATGAGGCCAACAAGCAATGTGAACCAGAGAATAAACCAAGATGAGAGATGGAGAGGGATGGAGACAGGCACAGAAACAGAGAGAAACGTGATGACAGTTATATGAGTCCTTGAACCCAGCCATTTCTGAGTATCTAGTCTAGGCTTTGAGAAAATAAAATATTATAAGCACCAGTCTATTATTTCATCTTTGTTTAACATTGTAATTGAAACCAGAGGTTTCAATCCCAATAAATAAGGAATCTTCAGAGAATGAATAGTTATCGACACAGTGCTTTTGAGAATGCAAAGCACTGGACTGGACATAATTTTTTGTGTGGCAAAAATTAGAAGTAAGGTGAAAGGTACAAAGTACAGAGAAAGAGAGACACATATACACACACACACAGAAAGAGAGAGAGAAAGAGAGAGACTATTAACCATATGGAGTTAAGATCTTATTTCAAATTACATTTATTCTTATTTTATACCTTGTCATCATGATATTGAGCAGTTTGTATGCATGAAGCTCTCCTCTGACATTCTACTCTAACTGCAATGGTTTATTGTTTTACAACCCTTAACCCTGAGACTATGATGCTTGTTTATTGTAGAAAATTGTATTTACTCCTTGTAAGTTCGTTATAAGGAATTGAACTTTCCAGCAACCCTGTAATATTTCACCTGAACTGAGTATGACTTCAGTGCTCTTGTTTAAACCAAACAGCAGTACAAGGCTGGTATAGTTTCTTGGTGTTGGGAAAAAAAGTATTTGTAAAGTGTTTTTTTTCCCCCTTGCATAAGTTATACAAGAAAAACAAATACTGGTTATAACTGACTCACATTAAAAGCACAATGCACAATTTAAACTTTTTCTTCCACACCCTGGGCTTTTGAGTTATGTCAACCAATATATTGTCCTTTCTTGTTCGGGTGCAACAGAAAGAATCTTGAGTAATGCACCTTCTGAGGGGGAGTGGTGAGGGAGGCAAGGGCTAGGTGGGTCAGCAGGGTGAGCTGATCCCTACTGTTCCTAACACTCTATCCTTTTTCAGGGCCTGAGGCTGCCCCTGACATTTTCAAGATACCTGGATACCATCTCTGAGCTAACACCGATTTCTAGAACTCCAGAATGCTACCGTGATGCCATGGTCAGAGTGGGAATATATGGGGTCAGGGTAAATGGAGCTGTTGACCTGAGTCCACCCCATGGAAGGCCCAGCAAGGCCCCAACCCTATCTTGCAGTCATTCTCCTTGTTTCCGAAGGTGTCGTTGAAATCCATAGCACCAGCAGCCTGCATTCCCACACCAGATCCTTGATCTACGTGGATTAAGAGCTTTCTTTTTTTTTCCAGAGGAAGGACCTAGTGTGATCTCTTGCCTTCTCCTTCCCTAGCCAAACAAAGTAAAGCTAGACTACATCCCTGGGATAATTAGAGATGTTAGTGAAAACCACAAACAGCTTGAAATATACAGAATTGGTGATTCCTATCACATACCAGCTAATTCTCCAATTTGGCTGTAGCCAAAGAAAGACAGGCCTTGGAAAGTGGCAGTGGATCACCATATGGTTCGTTAGTGACAACAATTTGCGGCTGCTGCCCCAGACCTGGTCAGATCACATGTGTCCCCCTAGCTGTCTTCCTGGCTGCCTGTCCTAAAGGTTGTCTGTGGCTGCCTGGCTGAACCGTCGGTTCTTAACAACCACACCCCCTGGAAGCGCCAGTGCCAGGAGAGACTGCAGCCTCCCCCATGGGTGCCTTCTTGTTCCCTTTCATGCCAGGTATCCTTTGTTCCTAGGTGTGTAGTTCACCATGCCTTAGATGCCACCATGTTTGCTCACTTCACAGATGTGATGGAATCTGGTCACAGCTGACACTGGCCTTGCTCCACACTTCTGGATGATTTCACTCCAAGATACAATCTAAGCATGCAAGGAAGGAAAAAATCTGTCATAAACAACCATATCAGTCAACAAATGCACACCTGAGGCATCGAAAAGTGTACAAAATCCTGGATGCAGTAGTAATCCCAACACTTTGGAAGGTCAAGGCAGGAAGATCACTTGAGCTCGGGAGTTTGAGACCAGCCTGGGCAACATAGTGAGACTGCTTCTCTACAAAACAAAACAAAACAAAACAAAAATCAGCCAAGTGTGGTGGCACATGCCTGTATTCCCAGCTACTCAGGAGGCTGAGGTGGGAGGATCAACTGAGCCTGGGAGGTAGAGGCTGCAGTAAGCTGTGTTTGCACCACTACATTCCAGCCTGGGCAATAGAGCAAGACCCTGTCTCAAACAAAAAAATCAAAGAAAAATGTACGAAATCATTGTTGACATCTGACTTGAGTGTTTCTTTCAACACATGAGGAGAGTAGCCAGAGAAACGTTTTCAGAAATGGCTGAACCCAAACAGCACCTTAGTAAGCAAGGGCCTTTTCATGCGGGCATTCACTGCACCCCAAATGGCCACCTGCTCAAGGCCAGAAGGAGGAAAACCTCTTCCAACCACCTAGCACTTTCTCTGGCCTAGTTGTCTCCTCTAATCTCTTGCAGTAGTCTGCCTCTACCTCCCTGGACTCTGGTACAAGCTATCAGCTGTTCAATCCCTCCGTTTCTCTCCAGATGAGGAAGGCTGGGGTGGAGATGGGTACCACTTGTTGGTGGAATATCGACAAGAAAGACAGACTTTTCATACTGCCAAGATCCATCCCCTCTTGGCATATGGCCTGTGTCATGATGCGGAAAGAGCTGTTGTCTGGTGACAAGTCAGGTGACCACATGTCCCTTTGGTTACCCTGGTCATCGTACATCTCATGCTTCAGGAAGGCAGATATGGGCACAGAGAAGAACTTGCACCACCATAGTTGTCATTTCTATCTCAAGGTGGTTGCCACGGTTTCCCCCTGATTTGGAGCTGGTATTCCAAATTCCATCCCCTCTCAGGCTGATCAGTCTTCATTTCTTTGTGCCATAAATCTGCAAGCCTGGCAGTCCTAGTGAAGTTATACTCTGAAGTTTGAAAGGAACAATTTAACCAAGATGCAGCTGGGTATCACTTGATGGGGAGAAAATCCCAGAAAAGGCCCAGCCTTTAACCCACACATGATTGGGTCCTCTTGAGCCATTGCATCTGACACCCAAGACCAGACTTGAAGTCAGTCCCTACATACCACGAAATGCCCCTCAGTACAAACCCGACTCCAAAGTGACTGAACATTTCTTGAAGAGCTGGAGGAGGTTACATGACCCTATGCACAGCAGAATCCCTTGAGAATCTCCTTCAAAATCCATGCCCCTTTAGCATCTCTCCCAAAGGCATTAGCCACAGTTTTCCCCTTCTCATTCCCGTTCTCCCACCCACTATCCACTCCACAGCCTCTCCCTGCCAGGCTGGCTCTGGCCCTCCTCTGTTTTGTATATAAAAATCCTGCCAGCCTGAATATACCATTCAGCAAATGAGAAGCCAGCCAAAGGGTGCTCTGCAAAACAAAAGCACAGTCATTAGCTAAACAGCTCAACTAACAAAAACATTGTTCCCCAAGTGTGCCCTGGTGGTCCTCAGTTTATCCTACCACTCCATGTTCAAAAGCCCAAATATATCTATGTTAAGCCTTGTCCTATTTTTAAAAATAAAATTTCTACTCCTCTCCCCAAGCCGTCTTTCTGTCCCTGTTCTCAATGTATGAGGTTATGAAAGTAGATTTGAAAGCTCTGCCCTGGCCAAAGTTGAGACAGCATCACTCTTTCACCACCATTTGCAACTCCAAACTTTTATGTGTTTTTACTAAACTGCCCTCCAAACCAGCATGTCCAACAGAACTTTCTGCATTGAGGGAAATGTTCTCTACAGGCACTGTCCAGTATGGAAGCCACTAGCCACTAGCATTGAGATCTTGGAACTGACTAGGGTGACTGAGGAACCAAATTTCCAATTTTATTTAATTTTAGTTTAAATAGCCCCATGTCGCTAGTGTCTACCGTATTGGATAGCACAACTCTAGCTTAATTCCTCTAATGACAATAAGAAGCATTATATGAAACTGTCAAAAAATATTTAAAGTCACCGTAGGCTGGGCACGGTCGCTCGTGCCTGTAATCCCAGCATTTTGGGAGGCCGAGGCTGCCAGATCACCTGAGGTTGGGAGTTCTAGACCAGCCTGACCAACATAGTGAAACTCCGTCTCCACTAAAAATACAAAAAATTAGCTGGGCGTGGTGATGGGCGTTTGTAATCCCAGCTACTCAGGAGGCTGAGGCAGGAGAATTGCTTGAACCCAGGAGGCAAAAGTTGCAGTGAGCCAGGATCACACCACTGCACTCCTGGGTGACAGAGCAAGACTCTGTCTCAAAACAATAAATAAATAAATAAAATAAATTCACTGTAGGCTAGTATCCAGGATGTTCACTAGTTCATGTATTATCCTCTCACTAGAAGAAATTTTTCTTAGGTCTAAGGAACTGAAAAAACAAAGCTGCTCCTTAACACCTAGTTTAGTTTATTTTGGTTTTTAATCTTAAGGATACCTAGGAATCACATAATCAAGCCTGTTTCCCTTTTTCCTTTGACTGTCAGGAAGCTCAGTCATATTTAGAGTCCATCTCTACTATGAGTACCTTTGGATCTTAATATTACCCTCGGTTCCATTTCTTTTTTCTACCCTGTTGTCTTTTTTAAAAAGTGTATAGTTCAATAATTTTTATTTATTTATGTATTTATTTTCCAAGACAGAGTCTTGCTCTGTCACCCAGGCTGGAGTGTGGTGGCACAATTTCGGCTCACTGTAACCTCTGCCTCCACCCCCAGGTTTAAGCAATTCTCTTGCCTCAGCCTCTGGAGTAGCTGGGATTACAGGCACATGCCACTACATTCAGCTAATTTTTTTGTATTTTTAGTAGAAATGGGGTTTCACCATGTTGGCCAGGCTGGTCTCGAACTTCTGACCTCGTGACCCACCCTCCTTGGCCTCCCAAAGTGCTGGGATTACGGATGTGAGCCACCGCGCCTGGCCAGTTCAATAATTTTAATAAATTTATAGAATTGTGCAACTATCACCATGATTTAGTTTAAAAACATTTTTATCATCCCCCAAAGAATCCTTGCGCTCATTTCCAGTCAGTTCCTTTTCCCACAGTCAATCACTAATCGACTTTCTGTCTCCATAGATTTTCTTTTCTTGGACATTTTATACAAATGGAATCATACAATATATGATTTTTGTGTCTAGTTTCTTTCACTGAGCATAATGTTTTTGAGCTTCATCTGTAGCATCTATCCATATTGCATTCCTTTTTATTGCCAAATAGTATTCTACTGTATGGACATACTCCATTTTGTTTATCCATTCACAGTTGATAAACATTTGGGTTGTTTCTACTGTTTGGCTATTACAAATAATGCTGCTGTGAGCATTCTCATATAAATCCATCTGCGGACATATGTTTTCCTTTCTCTTGGGCAGATAGATACCTAGGATTGAAATTACTGGGTCACATGGTAAATTTATGTGAAGAATCTGACAAACTGTCTCCAAAGTATGGCACCATTTTACATTCCCGTAAGCGACATATGAGAGAGTTCCAGTTTCTCCACATCCTCACCAACACTTGTTATTGCCTATCTTTTCTATTATAGCCTTTCCAGTGGGTGTGAAGTGGTATCTTGCTGGGGTTTTAATTTGTATTTCTCTAATGACTAATGATGTTGAGCATCTTTTCAAGTGCTTATTGGCCATTTATACGTGATCTTTGGTGAAATGTCTCTTCAGTTCTTATGCCTTAATTTATTTTATTTTTTGAGACAGAGTCTCACTCTATCGTCCAGGCTGGAGTGCAGTGGCACAATCTTGGCTCACTGCAACCTCTGCTTCCTGGGTTCAAGCGATTCTCCTGTCTCAGCTTCCCATGTAGCTGAGATTACAAGTACTTGCCACCACACCTGGCTAATTTGTGTATTTTTAGTAGAGATGGGGTTTCACCATGTTGGCCAGGCTCGTCTCGAACTCCTGACCTCAAGTGATTCACCCACCTCAGCATCCCAAAGTGCTGGGATTATAGGCATGAGCCACTGTGTCCGTCTGCAATTTCTTTTTATTTTTAGTTTTAATTTTTATTTCTTTTTATTTTATTATTTATTTATTTATTTATTCGAGAAAAGGTCTTGCTCTGTCCGCAGGCTGGAGTGCAATGGCACAATCTTGACTTGCTGCAATCTGCACCTCCCAGGCTCAAGCAATTCACCTGTGTCAGCCTCCCATGATTTTTTTTTTTTTTTTTTTTTTTTAGACGGAGTTTCCATCTTGTTGTCCAGGCTGGAGCACAGTGGCATGGTCTCGGCTCACTGCAACCTCCACTTCCCAGGTTCAAAGGATTCTCCTGCCTCAGCCTCCCAAGTAGCTGGGATTACAGGCACACGCCACCACGTCTGGCTAATTTTTTTTTTTTTTTTTTTTTTTGTATTTTTAGTAGAGACGGGGTTTCGCCATATTGGCCAGGCTGGTCTTGAACTCCTGACCTGAGGTGATGAGCCGCTTCAACCTCCCAAAGTGCTGGGATTACAGGCATGAGCCACCCACGCCCGGCCATCCCACACAATTTTAAATTGAGTTATTTGCCTTCTTATTAGTTGTTAAGAGTTCTTTACATGTTCTGGGTACAAATCTTTTTATTAGATATATGATTTACAAATATTTTCTCCCAGTCTGTGGTTTGTCTTTCCACTTTCCTAATGGTGCTCTTTGGATTGAGAAGTTTTTAATCTTTATAAAGTCCAACTTTTCCTTTTTTTAATTATTTGTGATTTTTGGTATTGTATTTAAGAACTCTGCCTAACCCAAAGTCATGAAGAACTATTACTATGTTTTCTTCTAGGAGTTATATAATTTTATGTCTTACATTTAGGTCTATGACCCATTTCCAGTTAATTTTTACACATGGCATGAGACAAGAGTCTAAATTCATATTTTTTGCATGTGGATATTCAATTGTGTCAGAGCCATTTGTTGAAAAGACTATCCTTTTCCCATTGAATTTCCTTGGCACTTTTGTGGAAAATCAATTGACCGTAAGTGTAAGGGTTTATTTCTGGACTCTCATTTCTGTTCCATTGATTTGATGTCTATCCCATGCCAGTATCACACTGTCTTGATTCCTGTTCTTGTTGTCATTTTTTCTCTCTCTTCATATATTTATCTTTAATTTTATGTAACTGGGAGAATAGGTCCTCCCCTTTCCCTTTCCCCAAATTGATATCAGCCCTTGGCAAGGATGTAATTGAGGCTCCCTAAAATCAAACCATCAAAGCCTCTCTTGCGAAAATTATTGAGAAATCATTAAAGGGACTATGACCATATTCTTATTCGAACAAACCCCAGAGGGGATCAAGAAAGGAACAGACATCTACCCTTGCCACAATAATCGGATTTACTGATTCCCAGGGAATAGAGAAGACACACTGCTAATTATGAGGCAATTAAGGAATTATTTCCTTTCTCAATGTGGCTTTAGAATGTACTAGACCTAAGAAGTAATGTCTGTGTTTGAGCTATGGATACGAATGCATTTTACTCAGCAGGTGCAGTATGTAAAGAAGCCAATGGAAATATTGGATATCGAAAAGAAAGCCCTATTAGACGGCTCTCACCCGTCTTGAAGGATGGGCTGTCAAATGCCAACACCCTTCTCCACAAGAATGATCTTGGGAGGAGGTTCCAACTCCAGCATTACTGATGCTGATGCAACTTCACGAAGCCTGCAGACATGACTCCAAAGGAGTTGTCCTGGCTTGGAGAATTGCACAGGGGAAAGGAAGGAATCCAGGAGACTGGTGGGGAAGGAAGGGATTTTCTGAAAGTGAAAAAAGCTGCACTGGTGGGCGTGGGAAGGGTTGATGAAGAATGCAGTTGGAGAGAGGCTGTCTAATGGAGGACAGGAGAGAGAAGATAGCCCTCCACTCTTAGGTACTTTTCTCTTTGGTCTCTGGGAAAATCCTTGTTATTACCCAGCTACCACATTCTCTTCCTGCATTGTAATTCCTCTTTCAAGTTGCACTGCCCTTCATTAAAGCAAGTAAATATGGCAGCCCAGTGTTGGGCAATGGTCTTAAAGAGAATAAAAAGAGGCTGTGGTGAAGGGGCAGAGAACCTGCCTCATCCCCCACCTCTTCATTGGGACCCATGGAAATACTTCCCAGCAGAGACAAATTGAAACACGTGGCAGCCCTTAAAATGCATCACATGCCCTTGTAATAGTTTGCTTATAGAGTTTCTTATGGATAACAATGACAGCAAATATTTATTTTCTTGAGGTAGGATATTACAAGCTCCAGGTGGTGACCAGCATTATGGTATGTGATTCCCTGTAGAGCTTAGAAGAACATTTGAAATGGTGAGCCAGCTCCCAAGTGAACAATTCAAGAGAGGCATAAGACTGAGTCTTCTACTTCCCTGTTTACATTCGATGAAACCCACCTCTGAAGGGGCACTGGGGAGAGGTGAACATCTATGTGACATTTCAAAGTGTATTCATCTAGTCAGCTAGATAGAGAGCCCTACTATGTGCCAGGCATCTTCTATTACATGTTTTTTTATAAGTCACTGAAATCTTTTCTAAAAGAAGGTAAAGTATGGAAATAGAAAGAAGAAAAAGCACTCAATAAATCTTAGTTGAATAAATGAATTGCAAGAGCCAGATGGCATGAGCCTTAAATGAGCAGGGATTTTTCCATGAGGCTGAAGGAATAATGATCTGGGAGTGGCTTTTGAGAGTGAGAAAGATGCTGCTCTGCCTCACTACTCTGTGGTTGTGGAATGGTGGCCTCCCCTGGAGGCAGCTGCTGTGTCCTCAGTTAGGCAGGAATTGCAGGGAGGAAGTCTGAAGGGGCTGAGAGTTTAAGAGGTTGAGGAAGGAGCAGTGGGGAGCTGGGTGGGGGAGGGCAACTGCAGAAGAAGGTGGATGGATGTTGAAACAGGCTCTCATTCAGACAGTCGGGGATTACCAGGGTATGGGGCCTGGTGGGATTAGCTTTTAAATAGTTCTCCAAACTGGTGCTATTAGAGGCTTGATTATGCTAATTCTAATAATCATCAAATAGCTTCTATTTTCAAGAACCTACAATGTGCCAGGCTCTGATGAAGCTCTTTACAAACACAATTTCATGTCCTTCCTATAATGCTGCAAAGTCAGTATTATCCCCTTTTTACAGAAGAGGAAACTGAGACTTAGAGAAGTCCAAGACCACACAGCTAATAAGTGCCATGGGTCTTACTCAGAGCCAGGGCCATATTTTCCCAAATGCAAGGCCGCCCTCTCGCAGCCTAGTCTGCCCTCACTGAGGCCAGTTTAGCCTGAGGCATTGGGTGGTGTTGGTGTCATGTGTGTGGGGAGGTGTCCATGACATGCGCCTATGCAGCTTCAAGCCCCTTACCAGAAGCTCCCCTATACTTCTGAATCCCACTGCCCATATGCCTGGATCCCCATGGGCTCCATCCCACTTTGCACAAAGGGCTGGGGACCCAGAGAGATACACAGCCTCGGGGTGATGTCTGCTGCCTCAGAGAGGAGTTGACCCTCTATGGCCCCTTCACAAGCACAACTGTGCGGGCCACATTCTGGCCAGCACGGTGCAGCTAGCCCCCTATACATACATCTGGAGTTACCTGCCTCTCACCCAGCTGAGCGCTCAGTGCATGTGCCTAATTCATTAATGCATTCATTCAAAACAGATGGATTGAGCACCTCCTATATACCAAGCACTGTCCTAGTGCTAGAGATCTGGCAGGAATAAAGTAATGTAGATTCCTGCCCTGCTAGACCTTAGAGTCTAGCAGCAGAAACAGTTGTTAAACAAAAATGAAATCAAACTACAGATTGTGCTAAATTATGTGAAGGAAATAGAGTGCCGTCGCAGTGATGGAAAACTATTTTAGATAGGGTGGTCAGCTGGTCAGCAAAGGCTTCTCTGAGAGGGTGACATTTCAGTGGAGACACGATAGACCCCTCAGATCCCCTTCCACCATTTTTGGTGAGGGGGTGAGAGGCAGACGCAGCCCCACCTTCAGCGTGCCTTGCCTTCCAGCAGCTAGCACCAGTTCTTTTATGGAGGACGGTCCTCGACTTCCTGGAGCCACTCTGTCTGCATGCAAGCTAGAAAGTCCCCGAAGAGGGTGTACTCATCACCCGCCATTCTCAGCCCCACTGGTAGCCCTCAACAGATGACTAAGGAGGCTAGGAGGTATGAAGGCTCACGCCCTTGGCAGGGGTGGGGACAACACTGAGGCATAAATTTCCACTCACGGGTCCCCCTGAGGTCAGGCTGAAGCTACTCTTCCAAGAACATGGCCTGAAATCCCCCCTTGCTTGGCTTCTTCCCCTTCTCTGTTCGGCTTCCCCTTCTGCTTTGCCAGTTTCCCCCAGGAACCCTTACTTAATAAATCACTTCATCTCAGGGTCTTCTTCTGGGAAACCTGACCTAACACAGACATGAAAAATGAAAAGGAGACAGCCACGCAAATATCTGGGAAAAGAGCTCCAGGTGCCATAGGAGGAGCGGCGTCAGAAGGGTGAGCCTAATAGAGGAAATGAGTGAAAGAGTAACTCTCCCCTGCTTTTCTTCTTTCCTTCCTAGTGACTGTTTGTTTTTTCTCCTTTGTGGGCTCTTCTGCCTTTCCTTGGTCTCCAGATATGGAGGATAACAATAGCTAACATGTATTGGGTAGTGACTGGGTGCCAGACATTACTCTAGACACCTTATATGGATTTAACATATAGCTATTGAGTGAATGACATGGATGACAGGCATCAATCCATTAAATGTGTAACAAGAAGTATAAAGGAATGCTCTGGCAGACAGCAACAGGGCCCTGTACTTATTCAGACTAAGGGTCAGGGAAGGCTGCCCCAAGGCAGTGATGCTTGAACCAAAAGTGAAGAATGAGTTACCATCTGAAGGAGGTGGGGTGGAAAGTCTTCTAGAAAGAATGGGGAGAGGGAAGGGGGAAATGCAGTATGTTTGAGGAATTGAAAGGAAGCTGGCGCCACCGCAGAGGACTGAACCAGAAGCGTTGTGTTGGATGAGGTGGGGAGGTAGGCAAAGGGAGGGCGTTTCATCCATGTGGAGGAGCTGGCTCCTAATCCAGCCCCATGTAAGCCATTCGAAGGTTTTCGTGGGGGAGTGACATAACCCCATTTGCGGCTGCAGCGTGGAGATAAGATGGGGGAGGGGCAGAGCAGATGTAGAGAGATCAGTGAGGAGGCGCTGCAGAGGTCCAGATAAGAGTTAATGGTGGCTTGGACCAGTGAGGCATCAGCGGAGTTGAAGAGAGAGGTGCAGATTAGAGAGGTGCTCTGGAGGTAAATGAACAGGATTCTGGCTTGCCTATAGATGGACAGTGGGGCCACTGACTCAGACAGAGAACTGGAGAAAGGAATCAGGGAGTGAAGATCTGGTGGGAGATCTTGGGCATGCTGGGGCTGAGGTGCCCTTGGGACACAGGTGGAGATGTTGACTAGGCAGCTGGCTGGGCTCCTCTCCATCAAGGGCTTACACAAGAGGTTCCCTGGGTAAGAGTCATAAAGGTGTGAATCATCGGCAGATGGACAGTACTCAATGCTGTAGGCATGGATGAGATCACCAGGGACAGAGTCCACAGTAAGAAGGGGAAAGGCCAAGGCATGGGCGTCGAGGGACAGGAGCACTTGATGGATTGAGTGGAGGAGGATGACCCCGCCAAGGAGACTGAGAAGAAGACCAAGGAGTTAAGAGGCAAACCAGGAGAGTATGGTGTCAAGGGAGCCAAAGAAGTTAGGGTTTGAAGAATGCAGTAATCAAGAGGTCTAAGAAAATGAATACCGAAAAAAAAAAACTGGCCTTCAAATTTTAAGACATGGAGATCATAGCACAGACATTGTGTTTTGGGGAGATGTTGGGGGCAGAGATAGTAAAAGCCAGATTTGACCAAATGTTGGATGAAGTGAGTAGGAATGCCATAATGGCAAACAGAACACTCTTATGGAAGAAGAGGCTGGGGCCGGGCATGGTGGCTCACGCCTATAATCCCAGCAACTTTGGGAGGCCAAGGCGGACAGATCACTTGAGGCCAGGAGTTCAAGGCCAGCCTGGCCAACATGGCGAATCCCCTAAGTCTACTAAAAAAAAAAAAATGGAAAAAAAAATTAGCCAGGCATGGTGGCATGCACCTGTGGTCCCAGCTACTCGGGAGGCTGAGGCACAAGAATCACCTGAACTCAGGAGGTGGAGGTTGCAGTGAGCCGAGATCGCATCACCCTGGGTGACAAAGCGAGACTCTGTCAAAAAAAAAAAAAAAGGAAGAAAGAAAGAAAGAAGAGAGGCCGAGAACTCAGGAATGGAAAACCAAATACCGTACATCCTCACTTACAAGCAGGAGCTAAGCTGTGAGTATGCAAAGGCATACAGATTGGTATAATGGACTTTAGAGGATCAGAAGTGGGAGGATGGCGGTGGTAAGGGATACATATTGGGTACAATGTTCGATATTCAGATGACGGATGCACCAAAATCTCAGAATTCACCACTGTATAATTCATCCATTAAAAATCACTTGTACTCCAAAAGCTAATGAAATTTTTTAAATGTAAAAGAAAGAAAAGTCCAGGTGCTGTGGTTCACATGTGTAATCCCAGCACTTTGGGAGGCCAAGGTGGAAGCATCATTAGAAGCCAGGAGTTCGAGACCAGCCTGGGCAATATAGTGAGAGCCCACCTCTACAAAAAATAAAATAAATAAATAAAGTTGATGGAGAAATGGAGGAGAAAGTAAGCATGCAGGGAGTAGGTTTATGGATGGCTCCAGTTGAAGGTTGGGGGTGGTGCTCAGGGAAGGAGGGGACAATGGATAGGTGAGGGGCCTGAGAAGCAGGAGTGGGTAGGGAATCTAGGATTGGCAGAGACACTGGCCTGAGAGAGGAGGAGGGTGCTTCCTGTAAGGCAGCAGGAGAGAGGGCAGATGTGGGGAGGTGTGTGAATGTGCTAGTGGAGAGCCAGGAAAATTCTGTGGTGGCTTTAATCCTCTCTATAAAGATGTGGCAAGGTCCCATCTGACAGCGAGGGGAAAATGGGCTGGCTGAAGGTGTAAAGAGAATGGGGAGGGCTGGAATAGCCGTTACAGAGAGTGCGGTTCCAAGCCGACTGGAGAACTGCGCAGAGGGCCCCTATGTAGTCCCTGCTTTAAGGGAACATCTGTCTGACCTGTGGAGTCATGTGGTTGCTTGAGCACCGCCCTGTGACGGCAGACAGGAGGGCTCACTTGGAGCTGGCTTTTTGCCAGACAGATATGATAAAAAGGCAGAGAGGCCAAGAGGCTTGGGTTATTGACAAGAGTGTTATTAAAATGCTGGACCTTGGCATCTAAGTTGGACCAGGAGAAAAGTGAAAAGGAGAGAGCTGAGGAGAGCTCTCTAGGAGAACACGAGGTCAACAGCAGAGAGATCTGATGAGACGGAGCAGTGATCGCGAGGTAGAGGGAGCAAGGTGGGAGCAGGAGAGGAGCAGTTTTGGGAGAGGACAGGACTCAGCGTGGGATGCTTAGAAGGAGTAGGCTGGGCAGCCTTCAAGGGTCGGCCATTGTGATGAGAGGTCCAGGAGCTGTCTGTCTGCACCGGCACTGAAGTAACCCAGGCTGATGGCAGGAAGTAGCAAAGGCCACTGAGGAGTACACTAAGCTGGAAACAGAGGCCCAGCCATTAGCTTTGGCAAAATGGAGGGGAAGAGTCATTATATCAAGAGCAACATCAGGCCAGGCGTGGTGGCTCACGCCTGTAATCCCAGCATGTTGGGAGGCCGAGGCAGGCAGATCACTTGAGGTCAGGAGTTCAAGACCAACTCCTGGCCAATATGGTGAAACCCCGTCTCTACTAAAAAGACAAAAATTAGCTGGGCGTGGTGGCGGGCACCTGTAATCCCAGCTACTTGGAAGGGTGAAGCAGAAGAATCGCTTGAACCCAGGAGGTGGAGGTTGCAGTGAGCCGAGATGGCGCCACTGCCCTCCAGTCTGGACGACAGAGCAAGACTCAGTCTCAAAAAAAAAAAAAAAAAAAAAAGAGCAACATCAGTGAAAGCCAGAAAGCAGGGTTGTGGTGGGCTGGGGAGCGAGCAGGAGATGGAGGAATAGAGGCGTCCTGTAGAAATGGCTTTTGGGTTTGTGGGGAAGGAGAACAGAGAGGCACTTGAGTCTCTCCCACTCTGGAGAGGCGTGTGGGGCCAAGGGAGGGAATTTTTTTTAGGATGGGAAAGACATGCGCATGGGCAGATGGGAATGCTATAGTGAAGAGGGTGCAGTGGACGGGGAATAGAGAGCAAAACCTGGAGGCGCCGGAGCACCCTGAGCACAGGGGAGACAGAGCGGAAGGAGGAGAGGTGTGTGGGTTTGCGGATTTGGTAGTGGGAGATGAGGGAGTCCTCCTGTGGTGGCTTCTGTTTTCTCCGGGAAACATAAGCAGTGTTCATTGAGAAATTAACTCCTGTATCATTTCTCCCTGCCCATAGTGACTCAGCCGGAAGAAATGAAAGGCATTAGCCAGGGCCAGGCACTGCAGCTCATGGCTGCTGTAATCCCAGCGCTTTGGGAGGCTGAGGCTGGAGGATCTCCTGAGCCCAGGAGTTCGAGATCAGCCTGGGCAACATGATGAGATTTTGTCCCTACAAAAAAAAAAATTTTTTTTTTAATTAAAAAAGCATTAGTCAAGCTTTTGTGTTCTAAGTCCTGGGCCTTTTTTCTCCCACCTCATACCTGAGAAAGTAAATAGGCCGTTTTGTAGTTCTTGTGTCTGAGCTAAGAGGGAGAATACCACTGTGTCTTGGGGAATTGATGCTTTGGCATGGAAGAGAGGGGCAGGGGAACAGGCATTCTCCATCCCACCCTGACCTGCCCCCACAAGAAAGTGGCTGCATGCGATTCGAAAGCCAAGGACTAAGGGCTGCAACTGTGGGGGCCTGTGGGAGAGGTCCTCTTGAAAGAGCTGGGATGGAGGGAGTAGAGGGTTATCTTCCCAAGGACCAGGTTGGACAAGTGAGGCCCTGCAGATGGGCAAAAAATAGTGGAAGCCCTGTGACTGTGACCACTGATGTCTGCAACAGCAGCAGCAGCAGCCTGAAAAATCCTTCCACCTTTCTCTGCAAGGCTGTGGAGCACCACAGCCTTGGGTGACCATCTCTGGGATTGTGCAAACCCCTGGAGTTCATGGATGATCGGAGGGAGCTGAAGGGCAGCCATGAGTGATAGGGAAATCTTGCTGATCTGATGGGTAGAGACTCAAGCTGAATTTAATTTGGTTTAGACCAACTAAGGGATGACCAAAAGGTGTATTTACGTCATGAGTTGCAGAGAGTGTCCAGTTGGCCCAGGACCTGGACAAAGGGTGAGCAGTGAGTGGGAGCTGACATCTGGCTCTCTCCTCACCCTGCACCCTGGGGCTGGAACACAGCAGACACACAATGACCACATGGTGCCACTCGGCCTTCACAGATGAGCACAAGGACATCCCTCCCCGCCAGGCCCAGGAGCAGGGCAGCAGGGCAGCCCCACATGGACCCCGTGCTCACAGTTTGGCAAACTGGACAGAGCCTTGGCTCTTCTCCTTCAGCAGCTATCACGCTCTCCCAGGCCCGGCCACCTGAGCTTCTCATCCATGTGGCTTTGGCACCTAAGCCTCTAGTTTCATTACCTTGGGTTTGTATCTAGTTCCAGATGGCGTACATGCAGAGATCTGGGCAGGCTGCTTACAGGCATTCTCTTGCCCTGCCTCAACAAACACTTTGCCACATGTGGGTGAATGAGAGGGCAGACGCCAATGGGTTAGGATTCTGAGACCCCTGTGTCCCTGTGGGGTTTGGAGCAAGAGCCTGGTTGGCACAGCAGTGAGCACATCTGCTAACTTCAACCACAGGAAGCCAGGGGTCCCAGCTCACCTACCTTCCAGTACTGTGCTCAGTAGCCTTGACAATGAGGGGCAGAGGGAACAGGGCTGCCAGAGCTTCAGGACTACCAAGGCCCAGGCTAGCAGGCACCCAGGCTAGCGAACACCACGAGCCCCTCTTCTAGTGCATGCCAGGGCTACAGAAGACTGGGGCTGGATGAGCTCTAAGACTTGGTTGGGGAGCTGTTCCCTCACTTAGTCATTTATGTCTGATGGTTCCTTGAGCACAGATAGGAAAGTCAATCTTCATTCTTTAACAAATATGTATCAAGTATCTATTGTGTGTGAGGACCCTGTGCTGGCCACTGGGATATGACAGGGAACAAGGTGGACTCATTTCTCCTGCCTGCAAGGAACTGCTGTCCATAGGTCAGGGAGATAGGCACAGATACAAATAGTGGTGACAGCTAGGATGGCTTCCTGGAGGAAACAATGGTTCCAAACAGGTACAGTTGGCTCTGAGGTGCCAAAACACACTAAAGGTAGAGCAAGTCTTTTATTTTATTTTTTTTTAAAAAACAGAGTCTTGCTCTGTGGCCCAGGCTGGAGTGCAGTGGAGCAATCTCCACTGCAACCTCTGCCTTCCAGGTTCAAGCAATTCTCCTGCCCCAGCCTCCCAAGTAGCTGGAATTACAGGTGCACACCTGGCTAATTTTTGTATTTTTTTTTTCTTTTAGTAGAGATGGGGTTTCACCATGTTGGCCAGGCTGGTCTCGAACTCCTGACCTCGGGTGATCTGCCCGCCTCAGCCCCCCAAAGTGCTGGGATTGTAGGCGTAAGCCACCATGCCTGGCCAGTAGAGCAAGTCTTAAGGGGCATTATATTATAACTGCATGCAAGAGAAGTTAGGACCAGTTTGGCTTTGTGCGTGTGTGGACTGAAACCCAAAAGCCAGAAACTCTCTGCATGTGTCCCTCATGGAGCCATATGGTCTCTAGTCTCTGTTTTTCAAAATTTGCAGGACTGATGACTGATTGGACAGTGGTGCAGGAGGGAAGGTCTCTGCATGTCAGTGATTAAATTGCTGAAGATGCCACTGCCTGAGACGGGCAGTATTGAAGGTAAGCAGATCTGGGGTGGGCGGGACAGAGGAGGCTCTTAGTTATATGGATCTGGAGCTCACAGGAGCGGCCCAGACTGGAGATAGAGACTTGGAAGTCATCAGCATATGGTTGGTAGTGGTCAAGATGATCCAGAGAAAAGGGGCAGAGCAGGAGAAAAGAGGAGGCCTAGGACAGAGTCCCGGAAGAGCAGAAGACGAGGTGGTAAAGGAATCAGAGACAGTAGCCAGTGAGGAGAGGGTGGGCCAATGAAGCCAAGGAAAAAAACTGTTTTAATAACTCAGCAATGGGCAGGCATAACTGGCTGAAAAGTATCCTTTTAAAATTTGGGGGCCGAGAGGGAATCTCTAAATCCTCAAAGTTCTGGAAAAAAAGGCAAAAATGCTTAAAGATGCATAAAATTTGCAAAACCTCCCCCGTGGTGCACCAAAATTACCAATGGTGAAAAACCACTCACTGGAAATATTCATTTTTGATCCGTTTGTCATCCAAACCAAATTGTCCAGAATCACTGGAGCCAGTCCCATCCCCTCCTCATACGCCAGGGGGCGCACACGCACTGTTTGTGAATTCAAGTTCAGGACAAAAACAGGCAGTGAATCAGGTGGTTACCAGAACCTGATCCCTCAGCCCAGATCCCTGAACACCACAGCAACCATGCCCTGCACATTACCACGTGATCCCTGAATCCAGGCACCTCAACGATCTCCAAATTTTATTTCTCACCTGACTCCAAACTTACAGGGTTATCAGAAAGACCCCACAGAAGAAACCCCACAGAGGAGAAACCTCATCTCTTTTTCTGCTCAGTTACCTGACCCAGGGCAGTGGGGGTAGGTCCCCCATCCTTCATGGTGAAGCCTAGCAAGCGGCAGGGGGAGGAGGGGTGGGGTAGATAGGAAAGAGCTGGTGTGGCTTTGGCTGACTCTTAAGTGGTTTTAACACGGATTGCGTGGGGGCGGGGTCTGGAGGCAGGGGCGCTTGGATTGAAGCTCATCAAATCCCTCTGATCAGTAGGTCTTGGAATAAATCTTCAGGTAGGTTATTGGTTTCACCCAGAAACTTCTAGGGTCATCATTTGAGTTTGGTATGAGAAGTCAGAAACTCAGTACTGACATTTAAATTACATTTAGAGGGCATTATCATGTCTTTAATTCCGAGGCCAATGTAAGGTTCACAGCTGGAATTGGTATAATATTGGGGTATTAGCCAGTCTCTGCTTGGGGTTGACACTAGGTCAGAGAAGTGGAGGGCGAACATGAGGATGAAGGGGCTTTGTGTGGAGTTTCTGCAAAGCCAGTCTTATCTTGGGTTCCAAGATTATTATTAAAGCTGGGTTGGTTTAGGGTCCTAAATGGTCTCAAGTTTGGGTGGGGTTTCAGGTCAGTATCTGTGTTTGGGGGTCCTTTTATGGTGACCCAATCCCAACTCTGGAATTGAGAATCGAATTCAGAGTGCATTGGTGTTGATCTGGGAATGGGAGAGCAGTACTGGAGTTTTATGTAAGGCTTGGGGTTCAGAAGAGAGAGAACTGGGGTCCATAGCAAGGTAGCTTTTGGACTTCAGGGTTCATTTAGGGACTGGGGGCTGAGCATTAGTACAGGGTTCCATTTAAGGTCCAGCGTTGGTGCTAGCGTCACTATCAAGGTTAGGGCAAGTAGAAGTAATAAAGAGATTTAGAGTCAGAATTGGTATTTGGGATCAGTATAGAGGTTCACAACAAAATTACTACTTGTGCTAATTTGGGGGCAGATTAAGGGCTTTGGACTCAATATTGGGTTTAGGGCAAGGTGTGGGCTCAGTATCAGGTTCAGATCTGTATGGGGAGGAAATGGGGTCCTAGCGTGGTATTAGGTTCATGCTAGGGCTGGAAGCCACTAGAAGGATCTGGATGTAGTATCAGAGTTTGGTCTGTCTATGTTCATTATTGGGGTTCGGGTTCAATATTGAGGTTCCGGTCGGTTTCGACTTGGCGTTGGGTTGTGGCCTGTCTGGGCCTCAGCGGCTCCGCGGCTCTACGAGCGAGAGTGCACGAGGGGAGGGGCGCCGCCGGGGGCGCGCACGGCAGGGGCAGGGGCGCGGGCGCGAGCGCGAGGGGAGCGCGCGGCTGGAGCTGGCGCGGGAGCGGCGGGAGCGGTGGCGGCGGCAGAGGCGGCGGCTCCAGCTTCGGCTCCGGCTCGGGCTCCGGCTCCGGCTCCGGCTCCGGCTCCGGCTCCGGCTCCAGCTCGGGTGGCGGTGGCGGGAGCGGGACCAGGTGGAGGCGGCGGCGGCAGAGGAGTGGGAGCAGCGGCCCCAGCGGCTTGCGGGGGGACATGCGGACCGACGGCCCCTGGATAGGCGGTGAGTGACCCCCCGGCCCCCCACCAGCCCCCTCCGCGCCCGTCCCTTCCCCGCTCTCCTTGCCCTCCCCGCTAGTCCACCCGGCGGAGCTGGGGGCGGTCCCGGGGGGGACGAGGGCGCCGCTGAGGCCGGGCCGCGCCCCCACCTGCCGCGCCCGCAGCCTCGGCGAAGCCCCCCCCCCCCCACGCCCCAGCCTGGCGGCTCCTCCCCGCTCACCCCGCGGCAGACGCGCCCCCAGCGCTGCTGGCTGGCTCGCTCCCCGCCGCCCCTCGCCGCCTCCCTCCCTCTCCACCGCACCTTAGCCGCAGCCCGCCCCCCCCACCCAGCGCAAAGTTTCCCGTTTGCGTTCTTGCTCCCCCTCATCGGTCCCGCCTCGTCCCCCCTTCTAGCGCGGACGCGCTCCGGGGGCGGCCCTCAGACCCCCCAGTCCCGGGCTCCGGGCGGGTCCAGGCCGCGCCCCCGCCCCCGCCGCACAGGCGCCCCCTCCCAGCCGGCGGGGGATCCGCAGCCGGCGCGCCCGGGTCTCGCTCGCGGCCCCGGCGCACGTGCGGTCCCGGGCTGCGCCGGGCGCGAGTTTGAAGCCCCCCACCCCCTTCGTTCGCGAGCACGGGATGGGGAGGGGCCGAACGGGAACCGGGTGCAACGCCCTGGAGGCCCTGGAGCGACCTGTCCCGTGAGGACGTGGCCACTCGGACCCTCTCCGAAAGTTCACTCAGTGGCCGCCCCGCGTCCCGTCCCGTCCCGTCCCGGCTCCCCATCGCCGTGCCCGCGTCTCTGTCTCGGCTGCTTTCTGTTTTCCTCGGCGTCTCTGCCTCCCCTTGTCAGTGCCTCCCAATCTCACGCCCCTGCAATCCCAGGGTCTTTCCAGCTGTCTCCATTCTTTTTCCCCAGGTCACTCTGTTCTTTCTCCCCAGGTCTCTCGGTTCTGTCTCCCTGGGTCGTCTTGTTCCCTGTCCCTGAGTCTCTCTGTTCTCTCCTCTTGGGTCTCTCTATTTCCTCTCCCTGGGTCTCTGTCTCCCTCCCTAAGTCTCTGCCTCTTGTCTCTCACCCATCTCTTGGTGTCTCTGTACCCTCTGTGCTAGGCGCCCCCCCATTTCCCTGGAATGCTGCCCCTCTGGTTCTTCCACCCCGGAGGGGGAGGGGCTAGACTTTCTCCCCATTTCAAGCCCCCCTGCCCCCCAGTGCAGGGCCCCTGAGTTGGAGCAGGTTGGGGGTGGGGAGCGCTACCTGCCTGAGCTGTGAAATGGGAGAGGGAGGCTGCCCCAGCCTGGGGGTTGTCTGGATCTCCCTGAGGGGCCACAGGGCAGGGCCGGGAGGCTGGATTAGGTTGAGGAAGGCTCCACTTTTGAAGGAACAAGGGCAGGGATCCAGAGCGACCTGGTGTCGGATCTGGCCTGAGAACCAGGGAAGTGCACTGGGGTGAGAGGCGTAGAAAAGGATGTGGGGTGGTGGTTCCAGGCGGGTGCTCATGGGGAGGGATCTGCTGAGAAGGGAAGATCTGGTGGGGAATCCTTTGGGAGGCTTCGGGGATCTGAGGCATCCAGAAGAGAGTTCTGACAGGCTATCTAAGGAAATTTCTGTGCTTAGCTCCTTATTAACTCTTGCTTCAGGGAGCATGAAAATCCCTGTTTTTTACTGATTATATGAATGAGCCTAGGGCTTCAAGAAGGAGCAGGTGTAACTCCCCAAGTACAACCCCCTACATTCTCAGCCCCAGGCACAGGCCACACTTTCTCGTACCCTCTTGCCTTCATTTCCACACTCAGCTCACCCCCTCCACCCCCACACACACTCCCTATTCAGCTGCTTTCTTGCCCCCTCTCGCATACCTGGGCCCGCATGCCGGCCAGGGCTCAAGAAATCTGTGCCTGCACACTCTCGCAGCATACCTGTGCACATGCACAGTCATCCTTGTGTATTTTTGTATATGCACTTTCTTGCACATTTTACTTGCTCAGTCTCTTATTTGAAATGTCTTTATAGTGGTTTTTTTAGTTTCCTTTATAGTTTCCTTTTCCAACTGCTCTTCCTCTTCCCTCTTTCTTTCCTTTAACAAGAAAATTGTTTTAACATAATTCCTTCCTTCCTTCCTCCCTTTCTTCCTTCTTCTTGCAACTACTGATACCTCCCCTTTATCCAGCTTTGTGTGCCCTGTGCGGGTTGGCTTGGTGTACAAGGCTGCCAAGAGAGGAGGGGGTGGTTGGGTGTTGGTGAAGGAATTTGGCGGGGCAGAGTTAGACTGCAGCAAACGGAAACTAGCTACACATCTTTTACTGGGAAGTGTATTGATACGCAGCAAAATACTAGCCCTGGCAGTTTGGGCACAGTCCACCCTTTTTTCCATCAGCCCGAACTATGGGAGTCTAGCTTTGAGGGTCCTCCCTGGGGGCGGGGAGGAGGGGACCCAGACCTCCTGCAGTAGAGGGGTTGTGATACACACCACGGCTCCTCCACTTTCCAGCTTCAGGCCTCAGAGAGGCCCCTTTCTCCCTGAGTCTCAATTTCACTCCCTATAAAATGGGGCAGCTAATCCAACCCGGACTGGGTCCCAGGGCTGTTGTAAGAATCCAAGGGAACTGTGTGGCAGTGCATCGTCAGCAGTGGCAGTCACTTCCCTTGTGACTGACACTGCTGTGTGCTTGGTTCCAGCTTGCAGTCAGGGCCCTACCCTCGAGAAGCTCGTGGTCCTTGGGGGAGCAGGTTGCACCATGGGAATGCAAAAGCAATTCAGTTACCTGTCATTGATTGCTGACTGTGTGCCAGACCCCGGGGTAGGCGCTTTCAGCCCCGGCTGCCTTTCTTCCTTTGGGACTAACAGCTATGTAGAAGAGGCAGCCCACCCCTAAGGTTCAGGCATCTGCTCAACTAAAGCAGCTGCGGTTCTGAGTTGGGTTAGAACATTGCAAGAGTTCATCAAGAGACGGGGGAGAGTTCGGAGGTCAGGGTGAGGTGAGTCCCAGAGGAGACCAAGAAGAAGTGATCTGAACTAGGTTTGGAGGGATGAGTAGGAGTTTGAAGAAGAGAGAAAGGACTTGAGATAGATAAAAACCAGTATGAATAAAGACTGGGAGGTGTTGTCACTTGTGAAGTATTCAGAGATGTGGCAGATCACAGAGGGCATTGAATGCCCTGTTAAGTACCTGCAATTTTACTCTGAGAACCCAGAGAGAAAACACCAAAGGTTTAAAGCTTGGATAGGGAGGGTGGAGTGTGCTGTGGTCAGGTTTATGTTTCCAGAAAATGCTCTGTGGCTATGGGAAAAGGATGGAGACAGGATGCCCAGTGGGGCAAGAGGGTGCAGGTAAGTAAGGTGAGAGAAGATGCTGGCTTTGATAGGTGGTAGCATGGTGCCATCTTGAAGGTACACTTGTCAGGACAGAATGATTTATTGGATGTGGGAGTGAAGGAGAGGAAGAGGAAGGAGTCCAGGTTCCTCGGAGTGGTTGAGCGGGCCTTCACTGAAGGCCCTGAAGCTTCACTGTGTTAGGGACTTGGTGAGGAGGGGCAGAGAATAAGCTCTTAGTTGGACATGTGGCCCTTGAGGTACTTGGGACATTGGAGGCTCAGTGGGGGAGGCACATCAAGGAGGGGCTTTGGTGTGAGGGTATGGGAGAGAAATGTCGGTCGGACAAAGAGAAGTGAGAGCTGTATGAGAGACCATAGAGCTGTGCACCTCGAGAGAAAGTAACCTCCGACAGTGGTGAAGAGCTCGAGTTTTATACTGCTAGGATTGGACTCTGTTTACTAGCAGCGTGACTTTAAGCAAGTGGCTTAACCTCTCTGAATCCGCTTCCTCATTTGTCAAATGATTATAATAAAAACCCATGCCTTATAAGGGTTGTTATGAGGATTAAAGATAGTATGCATAAAGTGTGTGTAGCACAGGGCTTGGCATCTAGTGAGTACTGTTGTCTGTGTTTGCAGTTACTGTAATCATCCTCAACAGGGATGGTGTAAACCCACCCTCCCATCAGGGGTCACATGAGGTTGCCTTTAATAAGAAGATAGACTGCTAAGGTTAGGGTCCCTGTCTGCCTAAGGTAGCTGCAATTCTGAGCTGAGATTAGCAGGTCAAGGAGCTCAACAAAGGGGGTGCCTGCCCCTATTGTTATCGATGGGATTGTTTGTGTTGCTCAGGTGTTTGACCTTCAGGTGGGTGGGCTTGAGAAGACTAGAGGTGAGGCCTGCAGAAGAGACTCCATGTTTGGGGTAGGTGGAAGGGAATTTTGAGAAGGGGCAGCCTTGGGGTATTGAGTTCTCCATTTCCTCCCACCCTCCCTGGGCCCTGGGCTTCTACTGAGGCTCTTTCTGCCACCATCTGCCTCTGTGGTCCAGATGCACCATGTCTCTGTGTGACCGTGACTTCTAGGTCTGAGAACTCTGGTTTTAGCTCCTTAGCAGTATTTTAGCTGCTGTTTCTGGGGACTGTTCCTGGTGCAGCCACAGGGGCATTCTGGGGGTTGCTCCAGAGGGCAGCTGTGCCTGCATTCCCCTAGGTATCATCGACTTCCTCCTGACCCACTGCCGGGCCAGGTTTCAGGCCTGGCAGATGATGGGGAACCCTACTGGGGCCAGCCCTGCATTGGCCCCAAGGGCTTTCTTTCTTGATATTGGACATGACTGTGGACTTCACCCCTTCTGAGGCCTTCCTGGGTGCCAAGCAGTGTGATTTCTTTCTTTTTCTCTTTTTTGGTTTGAAACAGAATCTCACTCTGTTGCCCAGGCTGGAGTGTAGTGGTGCAGTTGTGGCTCACTGCAGCCTCCACCTCCTGGGCTCAAGTGATCCTCCCACCTCAGCCTCCTGAGTAACTGAGACTACAGGTGTAGTCCCACCTGGCTAATTTTTGTATTTTTTTAGAGACAGGGTTTTGCCATGTTGTCCAGGCTGCTCTTGAACTCCTGGCTCAAGTGATCCACCTGCCTTGGCCTCCCAAAGTGCCGGGATTACAGGGGTGAGCCACTGTGACTGGCCAGCAGTGTGATTTCTAACTTGGGTCCTGAACCATTCAGGCCCTTTCTGAGTAGCTTTCTAGTCAACCTTCCAGATGTCAGCTCTGGCTCTGTTCTGGGGGGTGTATCTGGTTGTCCTGGTTGTTCTGGGCTCTGTCCCAGTGTGAGTGTAGAGTGGGTTCTGGGAGCTGCAGTTGGTGAATCTGAGTCTTTATTTGGTTGCCTGATAGGTTGTTTTGAGGTCAGTTTGATCCCAGACTGATGTGGTTCAAAGTTACTGTTTGGCTTTTCTAGGATCCTGCCCTCATGCTGTTCTGTGTGCCTCAGGGTCTTTGCAAATGTTTAGTCTTCTAAAATGGCCCCTGGCCACTTTGGGTACACACCTCTTTCCTGGTGTGGCTTCTGCTCCATGTAGGGCCTGTCTCAGTCTCCAAGCACGAGACCCTGCTGTGGCTGGGTGTGGCAGCAGCGCCTGGCCAGCTTGGGGGGCCTTTCCCATTACCCAGTTCCCTGCCTTGGACTCTGTCCCTCTGCCCAGGGTCTCTGCACAATGGTGCAGCCAAAAACCTCACTTGAATACTGTGAGGCCCTGCGGGCATCTCTAGACAAATGGGCCTTTAAGTTTGGGGCCTGGAAGCTGGTTTGTCTGGCCAGACCTGCTGGGCAGCCTGTATGCTGGGAGCAGCAGCTGCTGGAAACTCAGCTTGGGGAGCGGGGAGGGAAGCATGCAGAGAGGGCTGCGGGTTCTGGTGCAGGTAGGTGGGGCAGTGGAGGCTGGGTCGCCAAGCTGGCGAGGGCCATCTTGGGTCAGTTGGGATGGCCTCCAGTCGGTGAGAGTACCCCCATATTGGCAGAGGTGGTTAGTGCAACTTGAGGGTAATTCCCAGGTGCAGAGGTGTGTCCTTGATTTCATGATGAGGGTCAGTCTTGGGCCGGTGAGGACATTCCCACGCACCACCCTCCCACTGTGGTTTCTTTGTGTCCGTTATAGGAGGAGCCAAGGTGGCAGAGTGGTGTGGGGCGGGGATCACTGTGCATGTGGGGGCTTGAGGTGAGAAGCCTGCTGCAAGGTGCAGCTTGCGTCGAGTAGGCCAAACAGCTGAGCTTCCGTGAAGTGGTGATGAGGTGGTGTGGGTGTGTCTGACCCCCACCCCCACCCAGGATGGTACCCACGCTGGTGGGGACTCAATAATGGCTCTAGAAGGAAGGGGCTGGGCTCTGTCGCTGCATGTGTGCCAGCGGAGGAGGCATCCAGGGGCACGCCTTCATTTTAAAAATTATAGAGTAGAGAAAGTCAAAAATAAATATTGCTTCTGAAGCTTCTTTGAAGACTGGCATGTATGTTGGGGTGTGTTCTTCCAGGCTGGGCTGTTTTCTTTGAACTCATTCATGCGTTCATCCACTCATTCAGTGTATGTTGACTGAGCACCTACTATGTGCCAGCTGTCAGCCAGGCGCTGGGGATACGGAAATGAGCTGGGCAGCCACAGTCCATGCTCCTATCAAGCTTATGGTAGTGACTCAGTAATTGTAAAAATATATAAATAGTCATGTTTGTGGTCACGGCTCCAAGCCAAGGTCCAGGCAGGTAGTCTGGGACATCGTGGAAGGCTTCCCTGAGAAAGTGCCACTGGACTTGAGATCCGAGGGTAAGTTGGCCAGAAGAGCATGGGTAGCCTGTGCCAGGCAGTGGCATTCAGCACTGGCAAGGCTGGGAGACAGGAAGAAATTTGGCACATTTGAGGATCAGAAGAGGAAGTTCCCGTTCTGGCAGGAGGAGAGCATGGGCAGGTAGGGCTGCAGAGGTGGGAGGGGCCGACTCTGCTTGGCTCTGGGGTCATGCTGAGGAGCTGGGCCACAGAGTCTACTGCTGAGGTCAGGGACTTGGTCTGTGTGGCTCACAGCTATATGGTTGGTGCCTGGAAGGACGCCCAGCACATAGTAGGTGCTTAGGGAGTATCAAAATGAATGAGCGAGGGAGTGAAGGGAAAAGATGGGCATTTTTACCAGATGGGGATGGTTCTACATGAACATTTCCATAACCTGCTTTTTTTTCTGCATAAACAGCAAATTTTTAATGTCTTTCTGTGTCAATACATATGCTGTTGTGATGAAATTCTTGATGTTTTCTTATGCTTTCCTTTCTGTCCAGGAAGGAGTGGAGGCCCTGGTGCCCTGCCCTTGGTGCTGAGTATCCAGCAAGAGTGACTGGGGTGAAGAAGCAAAGACTCGGTGAGTGTGCCCCACAGAGTGGCCAGGAGCAGGGGTGCACAGGGGTCCTATGGACCAGGCTGAGCAGCTTGGATTTGATGCAGGGTCAGTGGAGAGCTATAGAGGGGGTGTCAGCAGGGGGCATGACGTGATCCAGTGTGCACTGGTGAGAGATTGTGGAGGCCTGGACCAGGGAGGCAGTGACAGAAGTGGAGAGAAGGGGTGTGAGTGCTATTTAGGGAGGTAGAATAGACAGGACGTGGTGAAGGATTGAATGTGGGGCATGAAGGAGGGGAGGTGTCAAGGATGGTGCCCGAGTTTCTGGCTGGAGTGGATGATAGAGGTGGATGGGGAATGACATACAGCTCATCAGCTACTGTAGGTGTGAAATAGGCTTCCGGGTGATGTCCTGGAACTTACACCAGGATCTTTCTTCTGCTTCTCCATTCGCCACGTTTCTGTAGAAAAGACTGTTCCCATCGACTGTAGGTTGTGGTAGAAAGAGCTTGGTGCCTGCAGGATCTGGGCATGTCCTCTGCATCTCTTTGATGTCCCCTTGTTCTCCTCTCTGTCTGTTAGAAGCACAGAATGGGTGGGCTGGAGTTGCAGGGAATGAGGTTGGTGAGTTGGTTTAGAGTCAGCATCATGGGCCTTGGATGTCAGGCTAAAGACTTTAGACTTTTTCCTGAGGGCAATACAGCAGCATTGAAGGTTCTTAAGCAGAGAAGCAATATCCATGTGTTGATCTGTCCATTGCCCATCCGTTCAGTCATTCACGGAACACTGTCTGAATGCCTGCTGTGAAATAAAGTGGCAAACAAAAGTGCAGATTTGCATTTTTATGTGCTGAAAGGTGGCATTGGTCTGTGTGCGGGATGGGTTGGGAGTGATTGAAGGCAGGAAGCCCACCGAAGAGGCAGGAAGTGATGAGGTCTTACTAACACAGTGGCAGTGAGGATGGAGGCAGGTCAGATTCAAACTTATTGATAGGTTAGATGTGTGGGATGAGGACAAGGGAGCATTTAAGGAGGGTTTGCGGGCTTGGTGACTGACAACATGGTGGTGCTGTGCCCAAGACTGGACACCCTGGAGGAGGAGTGGAATTGGGGCAGATGAGTTCTGGTTGGGCCATCCTGAGCCAAGAGCTCGGTGGGTCTGTTGGTGGGTCTGTTCACCCTCTGTAAGCTCCTCGAAGGCAGAGCCTGTGACTCTCTTGTTCATCACCCTGCCCACTGAACATCTGGATGGGTGGCTGAACTAACAAGGCTGTGGAAGAGATGGGTCTGGCCTGGGTAGGGGAAGGAAATGTGTATGTCCTGGGTGTCTCCTGCGGTCCAGACCCTACGCTTGGTGAGATGGGCACTGGGGTTATGTAGAGGGTGCAGCAAGAGGGGCTGTGTCACAGGCTGGAAAGGTCAGATGGGGAGGGTGGGTGTAGGGACACCATGTGTCCCTTTGCCTCTCCATCCTCAGATGATGGTCTGACCTAACTCGAAGTCCAGTCTTGCCAGAATAGGTACCTGAAGGTGGAGCCCTCTGTCCTCTCGGGAGGCCACTAGCTGATGGCATGTCTGGTGGGGTGCAGATGGGGTGTGCTATAGGACCTGACTTCTGGAGGCTGGGTAGGGCTGATGTGGGGGTACAGGGGAAGATACTCTGAGATCCTGAGGCCAGGCGCCAGCAAATACAGGAGTTAAGCCAGGTTGGAGCTTCCTTGGGTACAAGGCCCAGGGTGCCCACAGGGGATTGGGTTCTGGGGCAGGGGCCAGGTCAGGCTCTAGGCTCAATTGGCAAAGGATCTTGTTGTCTGTGTTGGGGTTTCTCAGCCTCAGCACCATTGACATTTTGGATCAGATAACCCTTATTGTGGGGGCAGGGCTTGTTATTGTAGGGTGTCTAGCAGCATCCCTGGTTTCTTCCCCCTAGATGCCAGTAGCATCTCCCCGCTTTCCCCAGTCTCGACAATCAAAAATGTCTCCAGTCGTGTAATGTCCCATGGGGGCAAAATTACCCTGAATTGAGAACCTCTGGTCTACAGCCTCTTGCTGCTTTCACTATACTGTACAAACCTGGAAAACTGGGGAGGGTCAGTGGGGAAGATGGATAGTGATGGGCCACTTGAGCAGAGTTCTGAGGGGTGAGTGAGTGCTGGGGCAGGAGAAGGACTTTTTTTTCCAATAGACAGAACAGCAAGTACAGAGGCTTGGAGGCACAAAGTTGGGAAACAGTAATCCAAGGGGGACCCCAGCCCCAGAGGAAGGGGCCTGGAGGCTTAGGGGTTACAGCTGCAGGAAGATACCTCTGCTGGTCCCCTTTGGTCATTTGCCTCCAGAGTTAGTCTCCTGCTGACCCTTTGCCGCCTCCAAGTCTCTGCGACACTCCTCCTAATCTCCCCCTCCACTCCTCAGTGAGATGGGGAAACTGAGAGCTGCAACAGGGTGGGACTCAGTCCAGCTGGTGGGAGCCCCGATACCAGCCGTGGGAGGGAGGGCTGTTCCTGGCTCTGCTCACGGATTCTGGCCAACTGGCTGGAGGAGGGAAGGCGGCCTCACCCTCTTCCCCACAGGCCCCTCCTTCCCTGGGTCAGGGGTCCTGGCTGAGACTGTAATTTATTCCCGTCATAATCCAGTGGTTGGTTTGGTGAGAGCTGGAAACATGTTGGTTTTCCCTTCCCAAGTGTAACAAGGCCTGTTTCCGCCTCCGCGGCCGCTGCTGCAGTGCCACGCGGTGAACTGTCCAGGACATGACAAAAGGGCTCGGTTAGCTGCCCGCTGGTTAGAAGATGAACGGCTCAGAGCTCTCCCTGCCGACAGGCGCTTCCCTTCCTGTTGCCCAAGTGCTGGCCTTTCCTCTTGGCCGTCTGCTCTGTAGGGCCCTGGATACCCCTCCTTCTGCTCATGTCCATTTCTGGGCCCCAGGGTCCTGGCCTGGGGAGGTGAGGTGGGGGAGGCTACAGAAACAGGTGGTATTTGGAGACTAATTAATATTTGTGAATAACAATGCATGCCCAAGGAAAACAAATCAATCTGTGTTTGCGTATTTATGATGAGGACTCAGGAATGATCACAGCTGTTCTCCAGCCAGGGAAGCCCCCATCACATGGTCCCTTGGGCCCCCACAGAGGCTGGCAGGGTGGTTAGGGTGGGCTGCATGGAGGTGACATGGCTTCTGTGTTTTGTAACGTGAATCTTCTGTGACGTTCATATGCGAACGCTGTGGCTTGGTCTAGTGCCTGCTTCTTCCTTTTCCCTCAAAGCAGTGATTCCCAGGCTCTTTGGTTTCACGAACCAATACAATTTCCAAAAGTACTCAAGAGCCAGACATGGGGTTGGCAATTTTTTATTTTGCCAAGTAAAGGCATTATAAAAAAACAACTGCTATCTGCTGTCCCCATCACTTCATACAGGAAAGAACATTTTAACACCAAGGACAATATTTGAGAATAAAGGACAGTTCTTCCCAAGAAAGGGCAGTTGGCAGCTTTACACTGACGTAGCAAAGGAAAAGGATATATTAAAACCATTCTGAATGTGGAAAAATTGTGTCCAATTATATTCTATAATATCATACCGTATGTAATTGTATTCCTGCCCAAGTATGTCAGCTTGGCAGAACGGATGGTCCACAGTGCAATTCAGAGACGAGCTTGAGTGCCCCAGTGCTCCGGCCTTGTTTTTATCTCGGTTGTTGAAAGCCCAGGCTCACCCAGCCATGCTGGTGAAGTGGGTGCTCTGCTGTGAACACCGTTGCATGGATTCACAAGATGCTCAACCTCGCAACCGCAGTCAGGCTAGCAGCAGCCCTGCCCCTTGTTCCTCTCCCACCTTCTCCCCACAGGTGACCCTGGGACCCTGGGACTCTGGGGGCCAAGGTCTACTCTTGAGGCCAGGCCTGGGGATCCAGGGCTGCTCTGCTCTGATGAGGGAGGCCCTGGAGCTGGGAGTGGCCTGAACCGCCTGACACCAGGGCAGGCTCTGTGCCCGGAGTCTCAGGGCGGGAGGCAGCTTGCTCTCGCCAGGAGCTGGTGAGGGAGAGGCCCTGGCTCGTACAGCTGTGTGGCTGCCAGAGTAGTTGCCTGAGAATGTGTTTGTGTGTGTCCCTTGTGTTTCCCCATCTCCCTGGGCATCTGTGTCCTTGTGTCCATCATGGACCACTGGAAGAAGCTCTCTGTTCTACTTTCTGGATCTGAACAAAGTGTCCTGAGCACCCCAACCCACATACACAGGGGGTTCCTGGAGGCCCCACGTTGGGGGTAGGGTTACCTGAGGCCCAAGTTCTCCAACACCCATGGCCAGACTCTCATCCAGGCTTGTACCACATGGGTGTCTATTCTGGGAGTTTTACCCCCATGATGGCTCTCCTGGGAGCTCTGCCCCCACCATGATGTCTGTAACAGCACGTTACACCTCTGCTAATGTATGGGGAGTTGCACCCCTGTAATGTCCTTATCAGGCAGCTGCACTCCATGATGTCTGTACCCTCTGTGTCCACCCACGTGATGTCTAGACCACACCATTACACCTCCATGATGTCTGCACCTGGGAGTTATACTGCTATGATTACTGCACCAAGGCGGCTACAGGGGATTAAGCCTCTGCTCATTGTACTGGGGAGCTATATCCCATGATGACGGTGCTGTGCATTTTATTTTCATAGCAGGGAGATATGCTCGTGCTGGGGGCCTATGTCCCTATGAAGCCTGCCTGGCAGGGATTGCATGCTTGGAATGCTTGTTCCTGGAAGTTAACCTCTGTGACTATTATATTGTTATACCCGATGATGCCGGTACGAGGCCACTGTGCCCTGTCCTTCGGTGCAACACAACTGTTGAGTTATAAACTCATGTGTCTCAATCAGGGGCTCCAGGATGGTCCATCAGGGGACCATACCCCCATGATGACCTGGCCTGGCATAGGATACCAGATGTGTCCACAGGCCCAGGGAGGAAGAGCCACTCATAGTCCACCACCTGATGGCCGCTGGGAAGGTGCTCCATCGTTGGCTGCATGTGGCACCATAGCGCAAGCTCAGGCAGGGCCTTGGTGATGTGTGACCTCCATCCCACTGTGGCCTTGCAGGCGTCATTGTGGTCTCAGCCACCTCAGCTCTGGGATCGTGGAGCAGATCCATCCCCAGCTTGGTGTAAATGGGGCTGGACACCTATCAACGTTCTTACTTGAAGAACTGGTGTAAATGAAGGCTGGACACCCTTCAACGTTCTTACTTTGTTGTTCAGCTCCTGTCTCAGATTTTTGGTGGGATCCTGGGACAGGGGACAACTCTCACCCCTTTTCCTTTGTGTTTGGCCCCATCCCACTTTGCATTCCCACCTGCTTTGTCCAACACCTTTGCTCAACTGCTGCCTTCTGACCTCATGAACGTTGATTATCTCAGTTGAGACAAGGGTTCAAATTTCAGAAACGACTGGAGCACCTTTGAGCCCTGCCCATTCCTGGTCACCTGCCCTGTCACCTTGCAAATTCTCTTACTATTGTGGGTCAGCGGGGACCTGGGTCTGATCACAACTCCCCTATCAAAGTCCATGCATATCACTGTGGGGCCCCAAGGCGTGTTCACCGTCGTGCACTCTGCTCTGTTGCGTCTTCACAGCATTCATGAGGGATTGACCACGTCTCACCCCTCTGCCCAGAGCATGGTGTGATCAGAGCTTGTGGGCACTTCCATACATCCCCTGGTGCCCCCCAGGTGAGGGGTATGGGAGAGAGACACTAGGGAGCTCACCAGTGGGGCCAGGGAGTGATAGCAGCGTATCTCCCATGTATAGTGCGGCCATGCTAGAGGCTTCACCCAGGTGCCTGCAGGCACTCCAGGCCAGGAGCCTTGGAAGTAAAGGCCTAGAGGCATTCAGCCAGTCCCAGACGCTACTCAGTCTTTTTGTGCATAGCTTCCTGTCTCAAACATCGGCCCCTGAGGTTCACACCCCATCATCCCTACACTTGTTTGGCTCCGGGCTTCTGGGGCAAGGGCAGAAGAGATGTGAGGTTTGAATTCTAGGGTCTAACACCCCATTCCTGGCCACTGAGGCCTCCCTGTGGTTTCTCTGTGAAGTAGGAAGGTGCCATGGGAATGGGTAGGACGAGGGTGGCCAGGTAGGGCAGCAGCAGCTTGTCAAGAGCACGTCCTGGTGAGCACTGAGGGGTTGTGGCTTTGGCTGGAAGCCTCTGATACCTGGAGCCTGTCTTCTGCTAACAAGCCTGTGTTCAGGGGCCTGTGCTCAGCGTGCTCGTGGAGTCTGGCCTCCCACCTTCTCCCTCCCTGCTGGGGAGAGGAGGGGCAACAGAATTCTACCAGGGAGACTCCAGAGTCAGTTGGCTTTGCCCCTCACTGCTCCTTGTCACCGTCTTGTCTCTCTGTCCTCTGTCCCACGTAAGCGTCTCTCTGACCCTGTTTCCCTGTCCTCTTATGGGGCTGAGTTAGAAGCTCAAGGTTTGGACTGGAACACACTGTACATCCTCTGGTCTCACTCGCTCCCTGTACCTCCTACTCAGGTTTAGAGAATGGCCTGAAGGCCTCCTGCGCTCTTTCTCCCTCCACCGTGACTGTTGGGCTGTCCTTGTGGGTGCTGGGGAATAAGTGAGGAGCTTGGGTGGTCACTGGGGTCAGAAGGTCTAGGTGGTCATTGCACAGCCCAAGTGGGGGGCTCTGTTGAACTAGGCTCTGGATGGTCAGTGAGGATGACTGGGGGTCAGAAAGCGTCAGGGGTGGGCATTAGGGACAGCAGTAAATACCAGCTAACTGGCTCTGCCCTTCTCTCCATTACAGGTTGATTGTCCTGGGCTGTGGCTGGCTGTGGAGCTAGAGCCCTGGATGGCCCCTGAGCCAGCCCCAGGGAGGACGATGGTGCCCCTTGTGCCTGCACTGGTGATGCTTGGTTTGGTGGCAGGCGCCCATGGTGACAGTAAGTCTGGCCCCTCAAGGTACAGATCTCCCAGGTTGAAAGGTGGCATCCTTCCCAGCAGGACTCTGGGATGGGGACAGACCAGCTACTAGGAGAGACAGGGTGGCCAGAAACCCTTTAGACCTTCTGTCCTAGAGAGCCCCCACTGCTTGGAGAGTCTCCTTCTAAGGAATACCTGGGTACTTAGGAGCATCTTTAGGCACCAGAGCGGGGCAGTCGAATCGTGACCCTGTCTTATGGGGCTGGGGTGAGACCTGTCCTGGATTCATGTGGTCATTGTGTGATGTGCGCGTGCGTGTGCTGTGTGCACTGTTGCAGATCTGTGCTGAAGGCACAGTGTGAGCTACAGCCAGGGGTCGGCATGGGAATGGGGGGTGGCATGCAGGGCATGCGTATGGATGTGTGCCCAGGACGCGGATGTGTCCGTAGGCCCAAGGAGGGTCAAAAGCGGGAGCCACCCATAGCTCTTCCCCTACGCTGGACCCTCAGGATCCAAGTATGCAGATCTGAGCCCCTCCTTCTCCTTTCATGGGGACCTTCTAGGCAAAGGAGCATCCCCCCCACCCCAGCTCCTCAGCCCTGGAAATGGGGGGAGGATTGTGTTTGGCCGGCAGGAAGCTGAGCAACGCCCCTCTGTGTGTGTTTGTGTTGGAGGGAGGTGGAATTGTCCCCATCCAGATCCAACTCCGAACTTTGGTCCCTTTCCTGCTGCCCTTCCCCCTGCCTGGCACTATGAGACTGGCCTCAGCCCGCCCCATCGCCATGGTTACCACTGCTTGGTTACTGGTGGGAGGCGGGGCACAGGGCAGATTAGCCAATCTGCAGGCTGAGGGGGAGGGGCGAGGTCGGAGCCAAGGTCCCTGGAGGAAGGGGCCGTTCCCAGCCTGTCCAGAGCCCAGGGGTGATCCAGGGCCAACCCTGGGGTCAGCCCACGGGTCACCAGGCCATAGGGCTCCCCCACCCGCCTCCGTATCTCTGGGTACAGATCTCTCCCCTTGCCCCACCAGGGCTCTTTCTCCTAATGGCTCATTAATTATTCAGGAACTGATTCTGGAGTGGGGTGGGACTGGTGTGGTCCCGCCCTTTGTCCTCAAGTGCTGGGTCCTGGGTGGAGCTAGAAGGGAAAGGAGAAGGGGCAGGCATTCCCAAGGGGTGGAGCAAAGGGTCATGGGAGCACCAGGTACCAAAGAGAGGGCTGGGCAGGTGAGAGCAAGGAAAAAAGACAGGTGGGGAATCACATGGGGAAGTGGGGCAGGGGATCTCCAGGCCTGGCTGGAACCTGCAGGGGCAGGTTGGAGTAGAAAGCCTTATCAGGTGTGACCCACATGGTTGGCAGGAAGGTGAAGGCTTGTCCAGGTGTGGTCAGTAGCTCTTGGACATTGAAGTACTGTCCTTGCCCTCCCCGCCGACCCAACCCCAGGCACTTTCAGGGCCTTCAGACAGGAGCTCTAGGGCAGGGGAAGGATGGCCCAGTTGGGCTTCAACAGATAACACATCCTGGGAGAAGAGCTGCCCTCCTCCTCCTGTCTCAGACCCAACGCGCCCCAACCTGTACCCCTCACTCTCATCCCCCAGCCTGCTGTCTTCCCGTGTTCTCTCCCGTGAAAGGCATTACCACCCACCCGGTCACCCAAGTCAGAACCTGGGCCTCCTCCAGCCTCCTCCCTCCGTGATATCCCACATCTAATCCATCACCAAGCTCCGTTGCTTCTACCTTCTGAATATCTTTGGAATGCATCCACTTCTCTCTCTACCGCCTTCATCCAAGCCACCCTCGGCTCTTGGGCTTTTGCACGCAACAGCCTCCTGACGGTTTCCCTGCCTCCAGTCTTTTCCTTCCTAATCCATTCTGCATTCCAAAGGTAGAGTCGTGTCACAAGGTGAAAACATCATCCTGTCACTCTTCAGTTTAGAATCCTTCATTCCCTCCCACCCCCAGGCCCCCAGGGTCGTAACCCTTCTATAGGCCCTGCATTATCAAGCTTCTATCAACCTCATCCCTCGCTGTCCCTCCACCCACCCCACTCACCCACCACGCTGACTTCTTTCAGTGGTTCACCAATTCCCAGTAGTAATTGGTAGGGGCAAGGGGGAACAGTTTTTAAAGCAAAGAACCTCCATGCTGGTTCCTTAGGAACCAAAGCCCAAACACCAGGTCTTGACGGTAGAAAGCAGCTGAAGAAGCTGAAATCCTGCCTTCTTCAGGTAGGGGGTTCAGGGGACTCAGGCCTTCTCCCAGGCAGAGAGCCATGGGGCAGGAGCCTGGGCTGGGGGTCATAGTGACCGAGCCGCAGGAGCCAGGGTCTGTCTTCCAGGCCTGTCTTACACTGCACACAGTTTTGGATCTCTCCCTGCACTGAGGCAGGGCTCAGGCTGAGCTTGGGCAACTACTAGCCAGGGGCAAGTGGCCATACACGGACAGGGCCACTGCAGAAGATAGGGTAGGCACCCCAGAGAATTGACAGCTGGGGCAGTGAAGCGCGGAGTGGACAAATGTGTTTCAATAGGCCTCTTAACGAGACAAATGAATGGGGGCCCTGGCCTCTGAGGGGAGTGGAGGGAAGCGGGTGGAGAAGCAGCTGCCAAGAGTTAGCCCAGAGGCCCCAGTGTCAGTGCCGCACGCGCAACTCCAGTGGAGATTTGGGCACACATTGGGGTAGGATCTGCCGCAGCGCAGCTTCCCCAGCCAGGCTTTGTGGCTTCTCAGGAGGGGAGGTTGTGGGGCCAGAGGTGTCCTGAGCCAGGGCAGAGGTTTTTGCTGATCTCAAGTGCGTGTCGCGTGCCTGTCTTCAGGCAAGACCTGCAGTGTGGAGGCACAGGCTTGTGAGCAGTGACCACAGGGTGTGCTGGGTAGGTGGCACTGACACAGGCCATGGCAGAAGCATCTTGGGAGAGGAGTTGGGAGGCTTCCTGGAAGAGGGGAGCCCTGAAGGGTGAGTGGACATTTGCTAATGGGGGGGTATTGCATAATGAGGTGGGGTTGGGGGGAAGAAGCACGAATGTGGCTGGGCTTCTCTGTGGAATTCATGGGAGAGCCACAGTGAGAACCCGACAGCACGGGACAGAGGTGGGGTCCGAAGACCAGGTGGGAGTGAGACCCTGGTTATGGCCCATTTACCCAGAATCCTAGGAGCTCAGAGCAGGATGCGTGCTGGCTGGAGGGGTGGGTGGCGGGTGGGTTGACAGAGGTGGGCAGAGGCTGAGGAGCTGGGAGCGTGTCTGTTGTGTCATTTCCCTCCTCCCCAGAGCCTGTGGAGCACACAGGGTCTGTTGTCTGTCGTCATGCTCTCCCCCTCGTTCTATGGGTGGCCTGTCTAGACTCTGCTCCCTGTGGGACTTCCCGCAGATTCCGTTGCTTTCTTTCTCTGGGCCTGTTTTCCTATTGCACAATGGGGATAATCACTCCTACCTGGAAAGGTTAACTGAGGTCACATGGATGAGGCGCCTGGAACCTAGTATGTATTCCCCTTATCTGAGGCCATGACCTGGGGCTCTTGCTCTGTCCCTGGGAACCAGGCTTGTCTCTGAGTGGGCTCCAGGGGGGTACCAGGAACAGTCACAGGAGCTCACTGAGTCCCAGCTTAAGCTGCTCAGACCCAGGGATATCTGTCTCTCCAGAAGCTCCCTGCCCTGCCTTTGCCGGCCCTCATGGCCCTGCCTCCGTGTGTACATGTGTATGTGTATTCCATGGGAAAGGCACAAAATAGCAGTCAGTCTCTCCATAGAAGAGCCTTGATGGTGGCCCAGTTTGACTCTCCCTGGGGCTGGACCCCTACAGCCTCCCTGGGAGGTGGTTGCAGCCCCCTTCCTCCAGCCAGTTCCACTTACTCCTTTCTTAGGCCACTTCCTCCCACCCTGCATGGGCTTGGTGGCTCGAGAATGTTGCCATCCATACCCCGGGAGCTGTGCTGAAAGGGCTGTGCGGCCCCCGACCACTGTGTGTGTCAGGGAGGGGGCACGCTCTCGTGGGGTGTCAGGCCAGGTGGCGGTGGGTAACTGGCAGAAAGGCCCTCCTGGTGTGCTCTGGTGGCACCCTGTTGACCCAGTCTCAGAAGTTGTGTTCCGACCCTCACTGAACACCAGCTGTGGGTCAGGCACGGGGCAGAGTAGTCCAAGTAGCTTGGTTTGCTGCCTGCCTGGGGACCTGACACTGTGGGATCTGGTCAGTGCTGGGATGGGAAGCTCTGGGCACCTCAGGCCATGGGACACAGAGCAGGCTCCTACAGCAGCTTGGCTGGGTGGGACATGAGAGAGGGGCTGGGCTGGGCACACTCAAAGGCAGGGAGGAGTCTGAGGGCCTGGCCTGTCAGGGTGGCCTAGGTGGTGGGTCCAAGCTGTGTGCTCTGCACAGTGCTGGGCCTGTACTATAGTAGGTGCTCAAAAAATACTTGTTGAAAGAGTAAAGAAGCCAGATGTGGTGGCTCACACCCGTAATCCCAACACTTTGGGAGGCCAAGGCAGGTGGATCGCCAGAGCTCAGCAGTTTGAGACCAGCCTGGCAATGTGGTGAAACCCTGTCTTTACCAAAAATACAAAAAATTAGCCAGGCATGGTGGTGTGCACCTGTGGTCCCAGCTACTCGGGAGGCTGAGGTGGGAGGATTGCTTGAGCCTAGGAGGTGGAGGCGGAGGTTACAGTGAGCTGAGATTGTGCCACTTGTACTCCAACCTGGGTGACAAAGTGAGACCCCCCTCTCAAAAAAAAAAAAGACTAAAGAAAAGTGAGCCTGAGAGCTTAGGAGGAGCACATTTCAGAGAGGAACGGAGAGAGGAACATCAGGCCCGTTGGTAGCTGAGGAGAGGTGCGGTTAGATCTGTGCTCCCCAAAGATCCTCTGCTGAACATAAGGGGCAACGCCTTGTCTCCTGTGCTGTGTCCTGCAGGTGGAGGTGGATTGGAGGGAAGCGGAGGGCGAGGCCTGGTTGAGGGGCGGGGCCTGCCTGTCTGGTCCCCGGGGCTGCCTTGGGCCAGCCTGGCCTAGTCTGTTGGGTGGGCGGGCAGGGTGCAGGCTCCTCTCCAGCCTCCACGGGAGGGGAGTTGTTCTGCCTCCTCGATAGCCCCAGGCCTTGGGCACAGCCCAGCCCCCCACGGCTCTTGGGCCCTCCTCCTTCCAGGCCGCCGGTGACCCACACCTTGCTCTCCTCCCCGGCGTCTCCTCTCCGCTTCTTTGTTTGGAGCGGAGGCCCCGCCCCACCCCGCCCCCAGGCGCACTCGCCCGGCCATTCCGGTTCAGCTGGTTCCAGCCCCCGATTTCTGCCGCTGCAGGTCCCGGCAGGAGCTGGAGGGGCACTTTCTCCTTGGGTTTCTCTTCCCTGGTGCAGCAGGGGCCGCGGTCCTCATCCTCCTGGTTCCTCAGTTCGGTCCTTCTTTCATTCTCCACCCCTGGGTGCCAGGAACTGGGTCAGACACTGGGACAGGAATCCAGACAGGCATGCTATCTGCCCTGCCCAGGGTTATGTTCTAGGAGGGGAAGCAGCCATTAATCAAACACCAAAAATGTGGAAAAGTAATAACCTCACACGTGTGCATAATAAACCGTGAGTGAAAGTTATAAGCTCGGCAGGTAGGTAATAAGCTAGGAGCAGTGCTGTGGGAGGCAAGGGAGTTACCCGGGAGTTTCAAACTAGGAACTGAGCTCATAGGTTGGGGGCAGGGGGACTGGAGAAGGCAGTGATACTTAAATGGAGAGCAGAAGGATGAATGGAAGTTAGAGTGTATGGCGGAGGTTGGCAGAAGCAGCAGCTTATGCAAAGGCCCTGTGGCTGCAGGGAACATGACGTTGCTCTTTAGAGGAGCCAAAGCTGGGGCTCTGGGGAGAGCAGCTGGGTCAGACCCCGCGGCTTTGTCTGCCATAACAGGTGTTTTGAGAGTGATTCGGGAGGTCTTTTGGAGGGTTTTGATAGGGCGGGGTGTCGGGGGAGGCTGTCAGCTCACTCTGGACACTGAGTAGAGAACAGACGGGAGGCGTGGGGCAGGCCTGGAGGCAGGGGCTCCCGCGTGTTAGGCCAGTGGAGTGCCAGTCAAGGGAAGGTGGTATCTGGACTAGGGTGTGGCAGCACAGGTGGAGAACCCTGAGCTGCTTTGTGGAGGGCTTCAAGTGTGGGGGAAGAGTGCACGGTATGGGGGTGGGGGACAGGAGACACCCCCAGTGGAGCCTGAGCAGGAGAGTCGTGTCTGAGAGGGTCTATCTGGAAGGACAACAGAGGCCAACTTTGCAGACAGCTGCAGTCGGGAGAGCCTGGAGCCTCCTTCAAAGGGCATTCAGGGGAAGGGCAAGGCACGCTGGGGGGTTCTGGACCTTCTGTGGTGTCTTCTTGTCTTTCTGGTCCCTACAGCCTCCCTGAGCTGGCTGCCCGAGCCTGCCCTAGGCACTCTAAGAACATAGTCAGTCCCAAGGTCTCCCTCCAGGGAAGGCCGTAGGTGAGCTTAGGAGTGAGAAGGCTGGATCAAAGCCTGGCTCCATGCCTGCATCCCTCTGACTTGCCAGTCATTTCACCCTCCGAGCCTCTATTTCCCCACCTCTTAAATGGGGATAATAATACTACCTACCTTATGGGATTGCTGTAAGACTGATAATGCTGGTACAAGTGACAGCTTCCCTCATGGAAGGTCCACCACGTAAAGCAGTTTACAGCCATCTCATTCCATCTATGACAGAATCCTGTGTCACTGTTTTGGAGATTGGAAAAAAGAGGCTCAGAGATGGTGAGTGACTTGCATAATAATTACATAAAACCCCCAGAGCCCCTGGGTCCTGGAGTTCTCAAAAGTTCCTTCTCTGTTGGTACCTGCAGCTGCCACTCCCTACCCCGCTCCCATAGACCCTCTCCTCCTTGGAGACTCTGCCCCATCTGCCGTCCCTTCTCTGCTGGATCAACACCTTTTCCCTCTCTGCTGGCTCCCATCAGTATTTAAACATTGCCTTTCATATCTGTCTTCAAGAAAAAAAGAAAAAAAAATTCACAAACCTCCCTTCCCGCCTCATGCTTTCCAGCTGCCGGCTGTATAGTCACCTGTAGTTCCCTCTCTCCCTCATCGCCTCCCAGTCATTCTTTGGCCTTCTTTGGTCTGGCTTTGGCCCCCACCCACCACTCCACTGACTCTGTTCTTGTCAAGGTCCCTGACAATCTTGTGTGAACTGTTTTGTACCAGGTGTTTGACAGTCAAACATGCCTGAATTCAGGTCCCAGATGTGCCCCTCACTGGCATGTGATCTTGGACAAGTGACTTGACCCCTCTGAGCCTGTAAATTGAGGATAATAGCAATGAAGGACTAAAGATAAAGAACCTGGTGCAGAGTGGGTGCTTGGCAAAGGATTGTCATCATCGCACACGTTTCTGTGCCAGGGACCAGGCTGGGCCTGGGCTCCTGGGGACCAAACAGGTGGTCTGAAAGGTCATTTCTCACAGCACTAGCCCTTTTTGGAGCTGTTCATTGGTCTGATTAATAGGAAACGGATCAGCTGTCAAGATTAACGAGCTATTGCTACAAGATTGTAGCAAATGGGTTGGCTTCTCTGGGTTCATGACCCTAGGTGGTGGAATTCTTAGGGATAGGGGCTGTGGACTGGCCCTGGTATGTGTACTGAGGTGATGAGGGTGTGGCAGTGCCATGTCTGAGCCCCTACCTTTCTTCTCCTCCCTCTGCCTCCCTGTGGACACCTTGAGGAGACTGTCAGAAGGCAATAACTAAGTCGGGGGAGGGGAGGGATGGGAGAGGCAGATTTACAGGAAAGCATTCACCTGGGAAGACATCCAGAGAGACTTAGGAACTGGACTGTCTAGGCCTTTGGGACTGCTGCTGGTATGTGGGGGCTGGGAGAGAGGGAGGAGTCTCGGTTCCTGGCCGGAGCCCCGGGGTGGATGGTGGTGCCATCACTGAGATGGAGAGCAGGGGGAGGGACAACTCTCAGGGAGAGCTGGAGCTCTTCCCAGCAGCTCTCCAGCACGCCTTTTTCCTGGAGCTTGGAATTGATGTGGGGCGGGCAACAGAAGGGTGCAGTGGTAGTGTGAACTCCAGACTTGGAACACCTGGGTTCGGATCTTAGCTCTACCACTTACCAGCTGTGTCATATGGGACAAATCCCTTAACCTCTCTGGGCCTCTAGAAACAGATACAGTTATAGCACCCACCTCATATGCTTAACAGAGTTAAAAAATGTTAAACTCTCTGAACAGTGCCTGGCACATACTAAGCGCTACATAAAGGTGAGGTGTCCTTGTTTTCTTTGTAGGTCTTTCTCTCTGCCCCCATGACTGCCACCTTCCTCACTGGCCATTCCTATAGTGACTGTGCTGTGGTGACTTGGTGTCTCCATCTCTTCCAGGCAAACCTGTCTTCATTAAAGTCCCCGAGGACCAGACTGGGCTGTCGGGAGGGGTAGCCTCCTTCGTGTGCCAAGCCACAGGAGAACCCAAGCCGCGCATCACATGGATGAAGAAGGGGAAGAAAGTCAGCTCCCAGCGCTTCGAGGTGCGTCTGTGGTGGGAAGGGGTCGGCAGGGCTCAGGGTCTGCCCACACTCTCTCCTTTCAGTGTCCCTCCTCATGGACCTTTTGGAGGTGGGAGGACGACTGACCCTGAGCAGGCTCCTGTGTCCTGAGTAGGCTGTGACCCCATGTCTGTCCTCTGACAGGTCATTGAGTTTGATGATGGGGCAGGGTCAGTGCTTCGGATCCAGCCATTGCGGGTGCAGCGAGATGAAGCCATCTATGAGTGTACAGCCACTAACAGCCTGGGTGAGATCAACACTAGTGCCAAGCTCTCAGTGCTCGAAGGTACGTGCTAGGGAGACGTGGCACGGTGGGCTGCCGGGCTGAGGCGTGGGAAGAGCCAGCCAGCCCTGATCCTGTCCTGGGCCCATGTGCATTTGGCAGAAAGGAGGACTGGCCACCTTGGGGTCAGTGAAAGTCAGTGGTGGACAGGGATAGTCATTGGATCTGGCCTGGATTGTGCGGCTTATGCTGAGGCCAGCCATGTGGGGCATGATGCCTTTGTATTCTCCTGCTGAGCCAGGTCGTTGCTTGGGTGGGGTCTGGGGTCTGACTTGAGGTGTGGAGCTGCAGCTGTGTATCCCTTGGGTTACGTGGTTATGGCTGTGGCTGTTTGGCAGTGAACCGCATTTCCATGTGGACCCTGGCCGTAGGTGTCAGGCAGGTGTGTTCCTTGTTGCCCCTGTGAGCTGAGGGCTGGGGCTCTGTCCATGGATTTTAGTGTCTTCTCTCACTTGGTGGCTTCTCCATTCATTCACAAACACTCCCTGGACCACCTTGAAGTCCTCTGAGCACCGAGGAGGAGGAAGCTGTGTCTAAGCCAAGTCTTGAGGACAGGTGGGAGTTGGGGGTGGCAGTTGGCAGCTAGGCAGGTGCCCAGGCCCAGAAGCAAGAGAGGATGGAGCTTTCAGAGAGCTCTGAGTAGTTCAATTTGGGTTTTCTGGAGGGCAGAGGGGGAGCTAGAGAGCACAGGAAAAAGGAGAAAGCAATTCAGCATGAGTCTGGAGAGGTTTGGAGGGCAGATTACACAGGATCTGGCTGAGAAATGAACACTCTCCTAGGGACATAGGAAGCCACAAACAAGGCGGGGGTGACATGATCAGACCCCAGCCACAACTGATTCATCAGTCTGAATGTGTTTATGTTTTCAAAATATAGCATCGATTGTTGCTTGCTTTTTTTTCTTTTCTTTCTTTCTTTTTTTTTTTTTTTTTTTGAGATGCAGTCTCACTCTTGTTGCCCAGGCTGGAGTGCGATGGTGTGATCTCAGCTCACTGCAACCTCTGCCTCCCGGGTTCAAGCGATTCTCCTGCCCGGCCTCCCAAGTAGCTGGGATTACAGGCATGCGCCACCATGCCCGGCTAATTTTGTATTATTAGTAGAGATGGAGTTTTACCATGTTGGTCAGGCTGGTCTCAAACTCCTGACCTCAGGTGATCCGCCTGCCTCAGCCTCCCAAACTGCTGGGATTACAGGTGTGAGCCACCGCACCCGGGCCGATTGTTGCTTTCTTTTTAAGAATGTGATGTCGATACCTGTTCCTTTTTGAAAAATTGGAAAGTATAGAATAGCACAGAGGAAAAAATTAAAATGTCTCAGTTTACCTCTAGTAATAACATTTGGTTATTTACTCGTGGCCCATTTTCTGTGCATACATATGTATGTGTGCGTGTGTGAACGGAAATGGGACCACATACTGTCCAATGATTTGTAGACTGCTTTAAAAACAAACAAAAAAAAATATGGCTAACATCTTCCTTGCCACTAAATATTCTTCTGTATCATTATTCTTTTTTTTTTTTTTTTTTTTTTTTTTTGAGACAGAGTCTAGCTCTGTCACCCAGCCTGGAGTCCCGTGGTGCCATCTTGGCTCACTGCAGCCTCTGCCTCCTGGGTTCAAGTGATTCTCCTGGCTCAGCCTCCCGAGTAGCTGGGACTACAGGCGCGCACCACCACTCGTGACTAATTTTTGTATTTTTAGTAAAGACGGGGTTTCACCATATTGAACAGGCTGGTCTGGAACTCCTGACCTCGTGATCCGCCCACCTTGGCCTCCCAAAGTGCTGGGATTACAGGCGTGAGCCACCACGTCCAGCCTGTATCATTATCCTTAATGGCTATGGGTAAGCTGTCACATGGAAGTACCCTAATTTATTTAGCCATTCCCTTATTGTTGGACACATATGTTCTCAGTTTTTTCGTTTCTATAAATAAGGTGCCATACACGTCGTTGCAGATGGATGTGTTCACCTTCCTGATTATTCCCTTATTCTAGGTTCGTGGAAGTGGAATTGCTGAGTCAAAGGGCACATGCATTTTTAAGCCTTTTGATATTTCCAGAAGATTGTGTCAATTCATACTCCTGCCAAGCAGGGCAGAAGAGGGCCTCTTTCCTGCACATCTTCCCCACTGTTGGGAAATATCATCAAAAAAATATTTTTTGCCAAGTTAATAGGCAAAAAATGGCATCTCAATTTAATTTGCATTTCTTTGATTACAAGAACAGCTGCACATGTTTTCACATTGGCCATTTTTACGCTGTGGCTTTATCTGTTCACACACACATCTCCATTCAGTTACTCTTTTCGTTGTTGTTGTTGTTGTTTGGTTTTGGGGGGTTTTTTAGTTTTGTTTGAGACAGAGTCTCACTTTGCTGCCAGGCTGGAGTGCAGTGGTGAGATCTCAGCTCACTGCAACCTCCACCTCCCGGGTTCAAGTGATTCTCCTGCCTCAGCCTCCCAAGTAGCTGGGACTACTGGCAGGTGCCACCACGCCCAGCTAATGTTTGTATTTTTAGTAGAGACGGGGTTTCACCATGTTGGCCAGGCTGGTCTCGAACTCCTGACCTTGCCCGCCTTGGCCTCCCAAAGTGCTGGGATTACAGGCCTGAGCCACTGCGTCCAGTGTCGGTTACTGTTTTGCATCTGTGTCTTGTATGAGTCCGTGGGCTCTACAAGCTTAGAGGAGCCATAGAGGACAGTGGTTAAGACTCTGGACCACTCACTTCTCGTGTGTCTTTGGGTTAGTAACTATGCCTCTGACCCTCATTTGCTCCATCTGTAAATGGATATAATGCCTACCACCCAAGCTGGTTTGGAAGATTGAATGCTGTGTATGAAGCGCTTCCCAGGAATGTGGTGGTGGTTGCTGTGGGGCTGGAAGCTGTGCATCTTGAGGCCTCACCACGTGAGCTGAAGGTGGTTGGCCTCCGTGCTGCGTGGCATCATCCGGGTGGTGCAGCTCCACTGCCTGCTCCCACAGGGGGACGTACCTGTGCAATAGGAACTCAGAGAACAGGCCCTGGGCCAGCATCACTGATTGCTGAGTGTTCTCAGGCTCCTCCCTGCCACTTCTGACCTGTTTCCCCACTCGTGACCTGGGGGCAAGTATTTCAATGCTGCCCAGTCCTCCTATTGGCATCTGTCCTAGCAGGGAGCCGTCTGCCCTGCCCTGGCATTTGGGAGGTGGCTGAAGGACCAGAGGCCCCAGAGGGCTTCTTTTCAGGCTCTCAGATTGGGGAACAGGGCCTCCTTGTTAGTATTGAAAGAGGAGTCCTTCAAAAGCGCCTAAGCCCCAGGTCCTGGGTCAGGAGCCCTCTTACCTCTGCCACTGCCCTGGGCAGCCTTACCTTTCAAAGGGTTGAGGAGGATGGAGGTGGTCTTTCAGGCCTAGGGTGAGGAGGACGGACTTCAGACTGACAGGAGGGGCTGGGTGTGGTGGCTCACGCCTGTAATCCCAGCACTTTGGGAGGCAGAGGCCTGCACATCACTTGAGGTCAGGAGTTCGAGACCAGCCTGGCCAACATGGCAAAACCCCATCTCTACCAAAAAATACAAAATTAACTGGGCGTGGTGGCGCACGCCTGTAGTCCCAGCTACTTGGGAGGCTGAGGCAGGAGAATTGCTTGAACCCAGGAGGAGGAGGTTGCAGTGAGCTGAGATTGCGCCACTGCACTCCAGCCTGGGCGACAGGAGACTCCATCTCAAAAAAAAAAAAAAAAAAAGAGGACCTGCAGGAGGTGCCTCCGTTTGGTTTCTCTACCAGGGGCCGGCAGTATATGTTTGTGCTTCTGGGGTGTGAGAAGTGTCTGATGAGGCTGGGGAGAGTGTGGCGCAAGTACCCAGACCCTGTCCATGCTCCGGGGAAGGGTGTGGAGCTGTGGGCCTGAGTGAGCCCCTCCTGCTTCTGAAACATAGCACCAGGAAGACAAAATGCTGACTTATCCTGCTGGTCTGTATAACCTTGACCAGCATTGGGCTTGACAGAAAGGCGTGCCGCAGGAGGGCCAGAGGGAAGCAGCCCAGAGGGTGAACACCCGCCCCCTGCCCCGCCTCACCCCACCCCTCCCCTCCCTCCTAGGAGGGTCAAGAAAGCTGGGTGCCTGCAGGAACCGGGTGAAAGGATGGTTGGACTTGGACTGGAGCTCTGGGGTGGGGCCGGCAGGAGCCAGGGCCATTCTTGGGAGGCCACCACAGGGTACGAGGAGGGCTGGGGAGGGGACGGAGCTAGTTGGGGTCGGGAAGTAAGAGTCCTTCCTGAGTTGCACACAGCTCTCCCTGTGAGCTGGTCTCCTTGGAGAATGGCTGAGGGCTGTCTGGGGTGAACTGGCTCAGGTGAAGATCAGTGTGCCCCCAAAAAGGAGTCCAGGCCTGCAGTCTGTTCTGTGCCCTCTGCCTTTGCCTCATGTCACACCAGGCCCAACTGCTGTGGCTCCAGGGCCACTCCCACCACAGCCCGTGGGAGTGCCCCCCCAAATCCCCCACAGCCGTGCCCTTTGCACCTCGCATCTGAGCAGGATTGTTATTCCCAGTGTGGCCTCCCCTTGACACCCCCGCCAGGACTGCATACGAGGTGGGGGTGCCCAGCACAAGCTGGCCGGGGTGAGCCTGTCCTGGCTGTGATGAGCGTGGGGCCCGCCGCCCAGCGTTCCTGTCTGAGTGGTAATTGAAGCCATTAGCGCGCCAGCCTCTCCCTCGCTGGGTAATGGCAGGAAAAGCTCTTCTCGCTCTGCACTCTTGAGGCGGCGGCTGAATCACTCCCCCTCCAACCCGCCCGCTGCCGCCACTGAAACAGGGAATCTGACATTTTCCCTCACCAGGGAGGGGGAGCCCTGGGGGAGGGGAGGGAGGCAGGCCTGGATTCCTGGCCTTTCCCTCCAGGAGGTTGGGGGGCAGTGAAGGTCTTGGAGCTCAGTCTGTAAGTCATGGATTCACCTGGGGCCGCAGATTTCAGGCCTGGAAGGACTGGCCGGGAAAGCCCAGGAGGCCGCCAGACATTCAGTGGTGTGGGGAGGGCACTGATGACTTTGGGTAGGTTCTGGGAGGGACAAAGAGGCGGGGAGAAGAAAGAAGCTGTGGAGCAGAGATGAGCTGTTTTGGACTTCTCCTGGGGGGGCCTAGCTCCAAGGGTTCTGAGTACAGGTAGCATTACTTGTCTTGGGGTCTTTGATAGGGCAGATAACGTGCACTGTTTGTGTGGTGTGGGTGCCCTGTGTGCCATGTTTAAGGCAGTGTTTGTGTGAAGTGTGTGGTGCAGTGTATACAGCAGGGGTGCTGCCTTGCAAGCTGTGCGCACAGAACGGGGTGTGCAGTAGTCGGTGCACACGTTAGCATCAGGCAGTGGGGAAGGGGCAGTGTGTGCAGGAGGTACTGCATGCTTTATGGGCTGCGTATGCAGCGCGCAGTGTTTGTGTGCACGTGTGTGCATCAGGCAGTGCGTGGGTGTGGTGTGTAAGCAGGTAGTGAGTACCTTATGGGCTATGTATACAGCAAGGCATATGCATCAGGCAGTGTGTGGGCAGTAGGCAGTGTGTGTGTTTGTTATCAGGCAGTATATGTGTGCAGTGTGCCGTGCGGCAGGCTACCTGTGTTTATATCGGGTAGTGTGTGTGTGTTTATGTGCAGCAAGGGTGTGCAGTAGGTGTGCAGTAGACTGTGTGCAGCAGGCAGTGTGTGTGTGTGTACAGCAGGTGGTGTGCAGCAGGCAGTGTGTGTATGTATCAGGCGGTGTGTGGTGTGTGTTTATGTGCAGCATGCAGCGAGTACTTTGTGTGGTGTACAGCAGGTGGTGTGCAGCAGGCTGTGTGTATGTATCAGGCTCTGTGTGTGTGTGTGTGTGTTTGTACAGCAGGTGGTGTGCAGCAGGCAGTGTGTTTATCAGGCAGTGTGGTGTGTGTGTGCATCTTTATGTGCAGCGAGTAGTTTGTGGGGTGTGCAGCAGGTGGTGTGTAGCAGGCTATGTATGTATCAGGCTGTGTGTGTGTGTGTGCGTGTGTGTACAGCAGGTGGTGTGTAGCAAGCTGTGTGTATGTGTCAGGCAGTGTGTTTATGTATGTGTGTCCAGCAGGTGGTGTGTAGCAGGCTGTGTATGTATCAGGCAGTGTGTGTGTGCGCAGCGGGTAGTTTGCAGGGGTGTACAGCAAGTAGTGTGCATGGTATGTACAGCAGATGGTGTGCAGCAGGCAGTGTGTGTGTGCGTGTGTGTACAATAGGTGGTATGCAGTGGGCAGTGCATTTGTGTGCATGCAGCAGGCTGTGTGGTGTGTACAGCAGGTGGTGTGCAGCAGACTGTGTGTTTGTATGCATCAGGCCGTGTGTGTGTGCAGCAGGCAGTGTGTGTGTGTGTGTACATGCACATGCGCACGCGCAACAGGCACTATATTTGTGCAGCAGGCCATGTGTGTGGTGCGTACAGCAGGTGGTGTGCAGCAGGCTGTGTGCTTGTACATGCAGCACATAGTGTATGTGTGTGGATGTCAGACAATGCATGTGCATATGTGTGGAGTGTACAGCAGGTGATGTGCAGTAGGCTGTGTGTGTAGGTGTGCCTCGGGAGTCTGTGGGGGTGGGAGTGGACAGCAGGTGGTGTGTGCCTTACAAGCTGTGTGGGCAGCAGCAGGAGTGGGCAGCAAGCAGCCCGAGCTGAAGTGTGGTGGGGTCAGTCTGGCACTGGCAGGAGGTCGGAGATGCTGTGTCTGGGCTCATTGTCTCTGGGACCCCGCAGGATCCCTGTTTGGAGCTGTTGGTCAGCCAGGAAGTTCGACAGAGTTGGATATGGCCAGAATGGTCTGGCTGAGCTGTTCTCAGCACCTGTTGTGGTCGACCTCAGCAGCTCCTTTGTAGCCAGGCCAGGAGGTGGGGTGCACCAGATAGGGATCCTGCCCAGACCTGCCTGCAGGAGGTCTTGGGACCCTTTCCTCTCCCTCCCCTACCCCACCAAGCCCACAATCCCTTCTGTCTGTTCACACCTGGCCTCAGTGTCCAGCCAGCACCATACCACCTATGCCATGCGGGCCAGGGAATCCAGGTGTCTCGATGGAGTGCCTGGTGTTGCCAGCCTTGGAGCAGGCTCTGGGGAAGGGCTGTCATGCACATGAAGGTAGTGACCAGGGTGGGGGCTAATCAGTGCTGTACTGGGCTTGGACCTCTGGGTTCTGCAGGAGCTCTGACCCTGGCTGGCTTTGGGGCTCGTGGGATGACGAAGGACCTCTTGATATACCCCCTGACCACTCCACAACACAGTCCTTTTGGAAATAGCCCTAGAGACAGAGGGCCAATGATAGACATATGACCCTGTCCTGAGGTATCCTGGGCTGGGCTGGAACTGGAGCAGAGCTGGTGAGGGAGCTTACATTTGCAAGATGGGTGCATGTGTGTTTTCTCAAGGAGTCATCTCTCCCTGCTCCACCTCCTTCCCTGCTCCAAACCTGTATATTCCTTCCACCCATGGTGGAATGACTTGGCCCAGGCCTGACTTTGATGGCTGGGGAGTTGGGTAAAGGGCTATTGCAGGCACAAGATGGCTTCCCAAGTGGCAAGATGTGATCCCTTTCTATTGTCTACATGTGTGTCTGGGGTAACAGTCTGCTTTGGCAGAAGCTGGGGCTGTCAACTACCTGATTTGCAGCACAGAGGATGTAGAAGTGGCCCCAGAACCTGGAACCCAAGCCAGCTTCTACCTCTCCCTTAGCAACTGAGGCATGACCTGTATACCCCTGGTCCAGCTGCTGTGGTCCTCTGTGACCTGTCCTTACACCCCCATGACTGCAGTAGATTTCAGATCCACGCAGACATGAGGTTCTACAATCATTTCCTGGAGGTTCTAGGCCTCAGGGATGGGGATGGGAGAGGTATTAAGTAAGTTCTCCTGTTTTTATTAGCTGTGATCTGCCTTGAGGTGCCCAAGTGGATTCCCTTCCGAATGGGTGCTCCTGTTTAGTAGGTGGTACTCCTGCCTCTTCTGTTAGCCATGGACACTGGGCACTTCCCCTGTGCCCAGCCTGCCCCCCTGCCCCTATACTCACAGGTACTTGTAAGGCCCACTGTACGTGTTCCCTAGCCTCATGACCACGGTGGAGCCAATGGCTCTGGGAACAGGCTCACCAGGATGGCGGTTTAAATGCCCAAATGCCCTGTGCATGCACATTCTCCATCCTTGGTAAGGTGCTCCCTCCTACTGGTTTGCTTGCTGGGGAGAGAGGACTTGTTTTTTTTTTGAGATGGTGTCTGACTCTGTCGCCCAGACTGGAGTGCGGTGGCACAATCTCAGCTCACTGCAACTTCCGCCTCCCAGGTTCAGATGATTCTCCTGCCTCAGCCTTCCGAGCAGCTGGGACTACAGGCATGCGCCACCACACCTGACTAATTTTTTGTATTTTTAGTAGAGATGGGGTTTCACCGTGTTAGCCAGGATGGTCTTGACCTCCTGACCTCATGATCCACCCGCCTCAGCCTCCCAAAGTGCTGGGATTATAGGCGTGAGCCACCGCGCCTGGCCCTGAGAGGACTTTTTTGAAACGGAGTCTCACTCTGCCACCCAGGCTGGAGTGCAGTGGCGTGATCTCGGCTCACTGCAACCTCTGCCTCCTGGGTTGAAGCAATTCTCATGTCTCAGCCTCCCGAATAGCTTGGGATTACAGGCATGGACCACCACGCCCGGCTAATTTTTTGTATTTTTAGTAGAGATGGGGTTTCACGAAACATGTTGGCCAGGCTGGTCTTGAACTCCTGACCTCAAGTGATTTGCCCGTTTTGGCCTCCCAGAGTGCTGGGATTACAGGCATGAGCCACTGCTCCTGGCCAAATTTTAATCAGAGCAATGACATGATCAAACTTAAGCTTCAGAAAGGTCCGTGTGGGTGCATAGTGGGGGCTGGAAGGAAACCAATGACAGGTTGTTGCAGTCCAGGTGAGTGATGGCATTGGCGCAAATCTGGGTATGGGTAGGGGAAGATAGGGGACCAGATCACTAGAAGGTTAGAAAGAGGCCGGGCACGGTGGATCATGCCTATAATCCCAGCACTTTGGGAGGCCAAGGTGGGCAGATCACTTGAGGTCGGGAGTTCGAGACTAGCCTGGCCAACATAGTGAAACCCCGTCTCTACTAAAACTCTAAAAATTAGCTGGGTGTGGTGGCAGGAGCCTGTAATCCCAGCTACTCTGGAGGCTGAGGCATAAGAATTGCTTGAACCCGGGAGGCAGAGGTTGCAGTGATGTGAGATGGCGCCACTGCACTCCAGCCTAGGCGACCAAGCGAGACTCCATCTCAAAAAAAAAAAATAAGATTAGAAAGAGTAGAGGCCTGCCTGGCTACCTGTAGGATTGGGGAGGTGCAAGGCTCCAGGTTCCTGGCTCTGGGGCTGGGTAGGTGGGGGTGCCATTTCTAAGATTCATGTACTAGAGGAGGACCAGGTTTGAGGAGGCGAGTTGGTGAGTCCAATTAGAAATCTGTTGAGCCAGGTGTGCGCAGGCATCCAGGGAGGTGTCAAAGAGGCCTCGTACACATTTGCCTGGCACTCCGGGGGACATCTGGAGTTGGAATCTTACAGGCTGAGAAATAGCAAATCTCAGGGGGCCAGAGCCAGGACAGAAGGAGCCCCAGGAACCGACTCTCCATGTTGGGAGGAGGTTCCTGAGAGACTGGAGGGAAACCGGGAGTGTGTGAGGTCAAGAAATGCCAAGAGAAAAAAGTGTGCGAAGGAGGAGGAGTGGTCAGCAGGGCGGGGTGCTGCAGAGAGGCTTGGCATGTGTCCTTAACAGTTAGTTCCGTGGAGCCATTGTTGGCTTTGGTGTTGGGAGACAGCAGGGCTGAGAAGGGAGAGGGAGGCTATCAGTGTCTGTAGTGACTGGAAGGGCCCGAACCTAGGGAGTGAATGGATGACAAGAGTCTCCCTGGAGTAGGACTGAGGTTGGGGAGCCGCTGAAGGAGAGTCCAGTGTGGGCCCGAGTCTGGAACTCCAGTGTGGGTCGGGTGTATGCGCAGGGCATGGCCCCTGGGTTCTTGTGGTGGGGAGGCCTCAACCAGGTTGAGTAGGGCGATGTGGGGTGCCAGGGAAACCCGAGGAAGGAGGGGATGACTGGGAGGGGGACGCCGTGCCTGCCAACAGGCCCCAAACAGCTCAGATTGAAAAACAAAACAGGCTTTTAAGATGCCAAGTTTGATGAAATCTGAGTGCTGGAAGAGGTGGGAGTTTGCTCTTGGAAAAACAGCTGAAAATCGAGACTCAAAGCTGCGAAGGGAGATGGGCCCAAGGCTCCCCAGGCCCCCCTTACTGCCTGGAAGCCTGGGGGTGGGACTGGGCTCTCTGGGAGAGTGTGGGAGCGTGCAGATCTGGCAGCCTTCGACTTTTGGAAGGCGTCTGGCTCTGGCCCTGCTGAGGATGGAGCTGCTGGAGGTGGCCTTGGCTTCTGTGGAGCGGCTGAAGGGCAGGGGGAGCCAGCAGCCCTGCCACCTACGAGGTTCCTTCATGTGTCTCGTCCCTGCATGTGTCTCCAGGCGCACGTGTTTTGGCATAGGTGTGTCTGGCTGTGCATGTCTCCACGTGTGTTTGCGTGTCTCTGTGTGCACCGCCTCTGGATCTGCTTGCATGCGCCTGTTTCCACAGGTGCTAGTCACTGCAGGTGCCCCTCCACATGCACATGTAGGTTTCTATTTTTACACCTGTCTGTTTCTCCATGTATATTTCTGTGGGTTCCTGGCTGTGCATGTTTCTACGGTGTCTGTGTGTTGAGAGGCAGGGTGAGGCCAGGCCCAACACTCAAGCTTAGGGGAGGCGGTCAGGCTCACAGACGGTGCCACCCCAGGGGGCCTGTGTCTGTGTGTGCGGGTGCGTGCCTGCGTTTGCACGGAGACGCCACGAAGCTGGGTAAACATGGGTGAAAAGGTCATACTGACAGACGGTGCTGCCTGCCCCAGGACCCTGCAAGGCGTCTCCATCTGTCAGCTTCCCTGGTGCAGCCCCCTCCCTCTGGCCCAGAGACTCACCCTCAGGCGTCCAAGGCTGAGCTGGACAAAGAGACCTGTGTGTACTTTGTAGGGGGCCTCAGTAGCCTCCACCCCCATCTTAGGCTCCTCTGTCAGGACCCCAACACATGCCCCAGCTCCCACCAGACTCGCCTTGGTACTGTCATCCCACCACCTTCCCCCACAACAGCCTTTACAAAGGCAGTTTTCCCCTCCTCCCTGGAAAGCTTTCTGCCTCCCATGCTCATGTGTTTCCTGTTCTTGAATCTCCCTCCTCCAGGAAGCCACCAAGATAGCAAGTGAGCTGTGGAGTCAAACCGATCAGCTCCAACACTGCTGTGGGAGGTTAGCCAAGTGCTCATCCACTTCTGAACCTTGGATTCCCACCATCGACCCCCGACCCTCCCCTCGCTAGGGCTTGTCATCGTCTTCTGCCCATGGGGCAACCAAACCTCTCCACGGAAGGGGACAGGTCTCCTTGCTGCAGTGGGTAAAGGCCAGCGCAGTTAGGTGCAGGAGGCATTCACACACACGTGCACACTCCCCACCTTGCACACATATCTGCGTGAGCCGGGGAGACCCTAGGGAATGTGTGTGCATGCTGTCTATGCATGCAGGTAGAATCCGCAAACGGTGTGGAGACTCGGGCTCTTGGGTACCTCTGAAGGCCCCTGAAGGCCCCATGGGCTTCTCCTTCCGTCCAGGGCACCCTCTTATCAGGCCATGGCCCTGAGACGCGCAGTGCGGACGCCCCCGGCGCTGAGGCTGAGGAGGCAGATGGCCCCTCCCCGCACTGTGCAGGGCACCCGGTTGGGGGTGGAGGGGAGGGCCGCGTCGGTGAAGCGGGAAAGCCTAGTGGGAGGATTCCCTGGAGCTGAGGAGCCGGGGCCTGGGAAGGGGCGCAGAGGCTCCACCCAGGCGGGGGCGGGAAGGGCGGTGCCGGGGCGGACAGCGGACGCGCGCGCCTGCACGGACTCGGGCACACGCAGCCCTTCCGCCGCGGCGCCCGCCGCTCCACCGTCGCCATGGCTACCGGCTGGCCTGGAGCGGGGAGGGGCCCTTCCTCCCCTTCGGCGCCAACAGGAGGCGATTTGAGGGGACTCAGCGTGACTGGTGCATCCCGGGGTTGGAAAATGGGTGGGTGCTTGCGACTGTCCATGTGTGGGGGACCCTGGGGTTCGCTTTGCGGTAGATGCAAACGCCGCGGCGCGTGTGCGGGGCTCTGCAGTGGAGCCTGAGCCCTGCCGGCCGAGGCGTGGTGTGGGGGAGGCTGCCGGCCCTCTCGCGCGCGGGGTGTTCACGCCTAGAGCGCTGGGGCTGGGGGCCTACCACCCGGTCTCCTCCCAGCCCCACCTCCGATTTAGCTGTGTGACCTTGGGGAGGTGTCCAGATGTCTAGATCTCTCTCAGCCCCTGGTTGCCCATGTACCTCATAAGGGTTTGGTAAAGATTTAAGTCATTTTGTAAAGCATTTTAACATAGTACCTGGAACCTAGTAAATGCTTCATAAATCTTACTGTCCCTCATACCTGGGTCTCAGTTTTCCCAGTTGTTGATGGGTTTGGAGTGATCATGTGACATCATCTGAGGAGTTGCCCAGGTCCTCAGCCTGAGTGTTGAGGCTGCGGTAGACCCAGCTTCCGCGGGTGCCCGTGGGGGAAGGTGGTAAGTGTGCCAGTCTGGCTGATAGATCAGTTTACACCAGGATGCCCAGTGCTCAGCCAGGCCAGGCGCATGGTGGGCGTCAGGAAAGGGCTGCTGTACTTGGCTGAGTTGAATGTTCAGAGGCGCCTGGGTGGGAGAGAAGAAAGAGGCAGCAGCAAGTCGCTCCTGAGGGGCTGGAGCCCTCCTGTAAGACCCACTTCCCTTCCCGGGTGGCAGAGTGGCAGACTTCCGAGTGCTGCCTAGAAGCCTAGTTGGCACAGGGGACTGGCTTTTGGGTCCCGCTGTTTTATGGACAGCTCTCCACACATTCTGGTTTTAGGCTCTGGCGGCAGTGCCTGAGGGATGATCTGAGCCAAGGACAGAGCCACTGAGGGCGTGATAATTGAGGGAGGAAAATTAATTGTCCTTAATTTGGCGTAAATCCCAAAGACCTTCCTCGTGTAAGGAATTCAGAGTAGATTTCGAGACACAGGGCTGCACACATTTGTACTTCCCTTCCCTTCCCTATCTGCGGGTGGAGATGAAGGCCACTTGACTCCTGGGCCCTGACTCTGGCAGGCCGTGGCCACGTCTTCCCCATGAGCTGGGCAGGTAGGAATGAGGTCTTGAAAGAGTTAGACTGGTGCTCTGGAGGGCACCCAGGATGGCCCTAGCAGCCCCGAGTGTCCCCAGGTGTTGGGGAGGTGAGCCCTGCACCTCTGGTCCCCCTCAGGCCTTCTTATGGAAGCAAGCAGCAGCTGGGCCAAAGGAGGCTGATACCCTGCCTGGTGCATCTCAGTCCTCTTCATTTCCATCCTCCTTCCCTTCTCTTGCCACTGTTGAACATTTTACTTTTAAAAATCTGAAAGGGCACTGTGGGATCATATTTACAGCCAAGGAGACACTGGGTTTATATCCAGAACTTCTAGGGCTGCAGGTGGGGAAACGTACAGCCAGGTCCCAGGAAAGGCTGGGGCGGCAAGGCCGTGCTGGGAATCCTATTGCTCTCTAGCCTGAGACCTCTGCTCCTCATGGGCCACAGTCCCTTTGGGATGTCCCTGGCAGCTAGAGCCTTGGGGAGCATCCCCTGGGGTCTGGCAGCAGATAGATAGGTATCTTGCTCCTGCCTGTTGGGGCTCGTCCAACTCCCTCTTCTACCCGTCCCCCAGTCGCTCTCCCTGGGTCTCCAAGAGGCTCCAGGGAGGGCTAGTTTCTGCCAGCCTTTACCTTCTTCATGTCTGAGGATGCCATGTGCCTTTACTCTGGCATAGAAGCCTGACTTCCCTTGGCACATGTTCCCACACACCCATCTTGTGCTGGGCTTGTGGAAAGGAGGTACAGAGTGGTGCTGGTCTCCCCCACCATGAGCCCAGCTCCCCGCCTTCCCCAGGAGACAGACAAAGAACACACATTCCCCTTGCCCCACATTGGGTGTGCCTGGCATCCACACTGGGAGAGACACTCTGCTGAGGCCTTGAAAATTGGTGGTTTGGGACGGGGCCTGGTGGCTCACAGCTGTAATCCCAGCACTTTGGGAGGCCGAGGCGGGTGGATCACCAGAGGTCAGAAGTTCGAGACCAGCCTGGCCAACATGGTGAAACCCCGTCTCTACTAAAAATACAAAATTTGCCGGGCGTGGTGGTGGGCGCTTGTAATCCCAGCTACTCGGGAGGCTGAGACAGGAGAATTGCTTGAACCCAGGAGGCGGAGGTTGCGGTGAGCTGAGATCGCACCACTGCACTCCGGCCCGGGCAGCAGAGTGAGACTCCATCTCAAAAAAAAAAAAAAAGAAAATTGGTGGTTTGGTCCTAGTGGGAAGGGCCTCTCACCAGCCTAGGGTGGAAAAGGGAGCTCCCGACTCTAGTCTCAATACCTGTCTGCCCCAGTGGCTCAGCCCTTACTAGTTACACCAGCTAATATTCACTGGGAGTGAATTCCGCATCAGATGCTCCGCAACACCTTGCATGCATGATCAGATACAGACCTCACAGTAGCCTTACCATCAAGGTGGGCACTTGAACCCCGTGTACAGATAAAGGAGACAAAGAATGAGTAACATGCCAGGCCCTAAAGCTAGTTCGTGGTGAAGGTGGGAGTCCCATTTGGTCTATACTAGTCCTGAGCCTGTCCTGGACTTGTGCTTCCAAGGGGTGGAGAGTAGATAGCCTTGCCCTGCAGCCCCTCGGGGCTGATATAGGAGCCCATGTACAGTGGGAGTGGGTTTGCTGCTGACATCTGTTCCTCTTACTCTATGCTAGTGACTCCTCTGTGTGCCGCCAACCCCTAGCAAGCTGGGAGAAGGCAGCCAGGAGGGAGTTTTTTCTCCCCCTACCAACTTTTTGTGTCTTTAGAGCTTTTTTATCTCCTTTGCCTCCACACGCTCAGGCATGGTCTGCAGCCCTGACCGTGACTCCCAGGGTCAGGACTGAGTGAGGGAGAAAGCTCAAGGTCAAGGCTGCAGTAACGAATAGGTCAAGGTCAGGATCGGAGTTAGAAGGGGATTATTGGTAGGGCTGGGGGTGCCCCGGGTCAGGGCTAGAGACCAGGCGGTGACCTGGGGCTCTGCCATGTGATAGAGCTGAAGGCTGGATGAAGGGAACACTGTGTGTGCGGACAGGGGAGAGGGGGCTGGACAGCACAGAGGCCTTCAGGCTGAGCTGTGGCTGTTGGATGCTGCGCGAGCTCCCCGCTAGCCCCCCCCACCCCCTGCAGCCCCAGCATTCATGCAGTGCTTTCTGCTGTGACCAGCAGAGCATTGATTCTCGTTCTTCTCAGGGCCTGGAGAGATAAGTGCTGACGCCTTCAGTCTGAGGCGTTGCCTCTCAGACCTGGAAACTCCCTGACAGGGCAGGGGTGGGCCCCACTGCAGCCTCTGCCCTGCCAAAGAGACTTAGGACCCTGGTTCCTCAAATCGGGGTATGCTTCATGCTTAGAAGTCAAGGATTGGGGAGGGGAGTCTTGAGGGCCCTGGCCAACCTGCAGTTGGGGAGGTTACCCTTAGAGGGGTCATAGGGGGCAGGCAGAGCCAGCCTTAATACACACATTGCTGTTTGTCTGCAGAGGAACAGCTGCCCCCTGGGTTCCCTTCCATCGACATGGGGCCTCAGCTGAAGGTGGTGGAGAAGGCACGCACAGCCACCATGCTATGTGCCGCAGGCGGAAATCCAGACCCTGAGATTTCTTGGTTCAAGGACTTCCTTCCTGTAGACCCTGCCGCGAGCAACGGCCGCATCAAGCAGCTGCGTTCAGGTGAGCAGAGGGCAGGGGTCAAGGGGCCATGCAGACCTCAGAACAAGCGTCTTGTCAGATCCCAGCACAGCCTACTCCCTTGGGTCTGGGCGCCTCCAGGGCTGAGCGGAGGGCACCTGGTGGGGTGGGCTGGGTCTTACTGCAGGTGTGCCTGGCTCAGGGAAGATAGCTCGTGGTTGGCTGTGCCTTTACCTTCTTCGGATTGTCAGACTCCAGACTTTGGGCCAGTTCTGCCCCTCCCAGCACATGTGATGTGCCAGTGTGGTGGACTCTTCAAGGGTGCTCTATGGATGTTCACCCTCCTCCTTCCCTGTAGCCTGGCCTGAGACAGGGCCTGGATGATGCTTCTCTTTGCTTCCTCAGATGGCAGGGCTTAGCTGGGAAAAGAGGCCAAAGGTGCCTGATTCATCAGGCTTCAAAAGGCTGGATCTCAGGGGCCTGGAACTAAGGGGACTTGCTGTTGTCCCTCGACCACCAGAGCCACCTGTCTCCTCTGGATGTCTCCGTCGAGCCAGCTCGGAGCCCTGGGAGCAAGGATGCCATCGTGCAGGAGGGAGGTGTCGCCCCATTGATCGATCTGCCTGTGAGGCTCCTGCCAGGATAATTGATTCAGTTTTTGTGGGAACAGAGCAGGCGGGAAAAGAGGCTCAGAATCAGCTTGGCTGCATTCTGCATCTGCTGCCAGCACGGCCTGGACCAATAGTCTTTGCTTCAGAAGCCCTCCTGCTAGCTATGGGATGGTTGGCCTCGGGCAGGATGGCCAGTGCCGGCCAGAGCCCCTTCTGCCTGTCAGTTGTGATGTCAATGCTGAAAAGGAGGACATGACTCTTGCCCCTTTCAGGGGCCTGCAGGCTTCAGAGGTGCCCTCCCACTCCCTGGGATGCCAGCCCCTCCCCATCAATTCCCACCAGGCTCACAGCCCCTTGGTGCCCAGCAGGAGGAGGGAGAGACAAGCTGCCCAGCAGGGCAACATTCTGGCCCCAGCCACGGCCGCCTGAGACAGCCCACGAAGTGTTAGCTCATTTAATTTAATTAAAACTCAACAAGATGGAGGCAGCTGTAGCGCAGTTAATTAAAACAGCCATAATCAAGGCAGCAAACGGCCGGCAGTGTTTGTGGCCGCTGCCCAGCGCAGCACAGCGGCCAGCACGGTTCGGCTCCTCTGCATTTTCTCATAGTTCCTCCAGGCAGGCTCCCCAAGCAGCCAGACGCTCCTCCCTGCTGGCCTGGGCCCCTCCACGGAACCACATGGACTTGTCTGGCAGCAGCTCTGGGAAGGCTCGCTCACACATTGGTTCATCTAGTATTTATATAGTGCTTGGGGTGCCCGGCCCTGGGCCACCCCTTCCTTGCCTATCACTCCACTGGATGCCACTCAGGCCCCATCCTCCTTGTCCTCTCGGCAGCAGCTAACATTCCTCCCTCCTTCCCAACCACACTCCCATTTTTCCCTAGCCTTTCAGGGCTCTGTCTCTTGCGACTTCCCTCTTCCTAGTGCCCCTTCCCTGCAGCAGCATCTTCCCTTCCACCAAGCCCTGCCTTTGCCCTATGGACACAGCCTTGCCCTGGACGAGCTCACCCCCTCCTAAAGCTCCAACTGCCATCTCCTCACCTGCAACTCTAGCTTTAGTCTTTCTAGCCCAAACCTCTTACCTGAGCTCTAGATCCAAAATTCGACCTGCCTTCTGGTCACCCTGACCAGTGGTGATCAGTGATGAGTGATGACCTTCTTTTCAGACAGCTGTACCCTCTTTCCATAAGTGGCACCCTCCAACCTGGAACATGGGTCTCAAGTTGGTTTGAGAGCTCTCAAATGTACCACCCTCGTGGCTCTCAAATTGGCCCCCTTCTCCCCTCCTGCTGCGTCAGTCCTATCCCAGGCACCAGACACTGCTTTCCCTGCCTCCGGGCCCTCCCGAGAATCCATCATCGTGTAGGTCAGGTTTGCTGCTCATACCTTCCTGTGCCTCAGTGGTGTCTCCTTGCCTACCTGGTCAAGTGACACTCCCAAGCAAGGCTTAGAGGGCCCTTCTTGGTCTTCCCCTGCCCGTGTCTCATCGGGTCCTGGCTACACCACTTACCAGCTCTCTGGCATTGGTTAACTTTTTCGTGTGTCAGTTTTCTCATGTTTGAAAAGGAGTTACAGTAAGCAGTGAGTGAGTCAGTGGCAGTCAAACCTTGAGTTGATGGCCTGGCCTCTGGTAAGGGCTTCATGGAGCTCTTTCTACTTTCTGTGCCCTTGACCCTCCTAACACTGAGCTGTGCTGACCCGTCCTTGGTCCTTGCCCACCTCCGGCCCTCTGCTCACCTTCCGGCTGCTCCACTTGAAAACCTCCACCCTGCTCAGCCTCTGGCTGCTGCCTCAGGCCTCACCTTGCTTTACATTGTCACCATCTGGCTCCAGTTCTGCTCAGCTAGGCCTTGCAGGGAGGGCCTGCGTCTGATCACACTTGGTGAGGTCAGCTGTAGGACAGGTCTTCTCTGAGCCCTTGTCAAGTGAATGATTTCATGAACTTGACCTTTGGCACTTGTCCCTGTAGGCTAATGTCTGCTCTAATGTTCACTCCTCCTTCTGCTTTCCAGGTCCAAGGAAGACTTCCTTATTTGTCTTCCTGCCACCTGGAAGTTGTGACCTCAGGGTCGTGGGCCCAGGGTCCAGCTCCTGGGATGGTGCCAGATGGCACCTAAGGGGCCTCAACCATCCCACCTCTGCAGTAATAACTGGGCTCTCTCCCCTCCCTGCCTGACCTGGCCTGGGACCGTTGGCCTCAGTTGTTGCTGGCCTTATCCCATTACCATTTAGAAGGGTGCTGAGGCTATTCCGTGCACATTTTTCAGGGACAGCCCTTCATGGAGTGGATTCAGGCCGCTGAGTACTCAGCTGTTTACCGGGACCTTTACGGTTTACGCATCACCGACAGTTTACAACAGAGCTTTCCCCGCTTTTGTTGCAGCTGATTCTCTTGCAGCCCTGTGAAGTAGGACAGGCTGTGATTACCATGCCCACTTCACAGCTGAGTTAAGGGAGTCACTTGGGGTCACACATCGAGACTCGGCCTAGGAGCTCCCCTGTGAGATCACCTCAGGACCTAGTATCACAATAGCAAACCTGGGGACCTGAGGAGCAGCTGGACCCTTCTGGGGCTTCAGAGCTGCACATTCCCAGCTTCTCCAGACCCCAGGCCCCCACTGACCAGTACCCAGAAGTCCTCCACCATCTGCAACCTGAGCCACAGCACATCTAACCAGGGCATGACCCCCCAAGTAGGAGCTGGACAGGAGGTAGCTGACGGCATGCGCTGCCCAGATGTGAGCTCTGCTCAGCAGGCCTTTTCTTCTCTGTAGTGATGTGACATGCTGCCAAAACCACCTCCTGGAGAATTGGAACTTGAGACCGGGGTAGGCCCAGGAGGAACAGGAACAAGCTTATAGAGTGGAAATGGAGTTGTGAGCAGGGGCTCAGAGCCCCTGCTGGGTCCTGAGAGGAGCTGTTGGCCTGCAGGCTGTGCCGAGCCTGGACAGGGCTTGAGGAGATTCCCTCACTCCTGCTGTGGCCTGAACATATGAGCTGCCATCCTTTGTCGTAGAGGACAGCCTAACTCACTAAGTCCATGTGCTCATCCAGAGAGCAGTCTCTTCCCCACCCCCAGCACCCTGAGGCGAAACCTGGGGGTCTTAAGAAGAGATGCAGCATCTGGCTGCAGGAGGAGGCCCGTGGGTGGGACGCAGAGGGCTTGCAGCCCCTCACCCTGCTGGCTGGCCCCAGCTCTGGCTGGAAGAGCCTGTCCCCACCCCACTCTGCTCTGCCATCTGCGGGGCCTGCCAGGAAGGCACACTGCCAGTGCATGCTCACAATTGCCCTTTGGCCCAGAGCTCCCTGGCACCTCTTGGACACGAATACACCCCTAAGGATGCTGACCTCTGGGCCCCTTCAGTCCCCCACGCCCATCTTGTGAAATGGAAAGGGCAGATTCTCTGTTTGGTGGGGAAATTACTGTTAGATTCTTTCAGAATAGGTTAGGTTCTGGAAGAGCTGAGGCCAGGAGCGAGGGATGCCAGCCCTGGACCATATCCACTGCTCCCACCCCCACCAAGTCCTGGCGTGGATGACAGGAGATCAGCAATGTCAACTTTTTGGTCTCAGGACCTCTACTTGTAAATATCAGAGAACCTCAAAGAGGGTTTGTTTGTGTGGGTTCTTTTTTTTTTTTTTTTTTTTTTTTGAGACAGAGTTTCGCTCTTGGTACCCAGGCTGGAGTGCAATGGCGCGATCTCGGCTCATCGCAACCTCTGCCTCCCAGGTTCAAGCAATTCTCCTGCCTCATACTCCTGAGTAGCTGGGATTACAAGCATGAGTCACCATGCCTGGGTAATTTTGTATTTTTAGTAGAGACAGGGTTTCACCATGTTGGTCAGACTGGTCTTGAACTCCGAACCTCGGGTGATCCGCCCGCCTCAGCCTCCCAAAGTGCTGGGATTACAGGGGTGAGCCACCGCGCCCAGCCATTGTGTGGGTTATTTCTATTGATGTTTACCATATTAGATATTAAGACAGATTATTTTAAAATATTTATTAATGCATTTTAAAATAATAAAAACCTATTATATATTAGCATAAATAACATTTTTAAGGAAAAATAGTTATTTTTTTAAAACAAAAATATTTACCAAGAGGGACAACATTGGTTTACCCTTATTACAAATCTCTTTAATTTGGGACTTATATAGAAGGCAGCTGGATTTCCTAGCTACTTTTGCATTAGGGCAATTGTGATAGCACATGTCATGTAGCCTCTGAAAAACTCCACGTTGATGAGAGAAAGTGTATAAAGCAAATAATTTCTTGGTATTATGAAAACAGTTTTGACCTTGCAGACCTCCTTATGGACCTCCTGAAAGGGTCTCTTGGAGAGAGAGAATCATTGTGCGGATTCTTCCCACATAACCCTCACTCCCAGGTCCCAGCCTTTGCCCTCTCCCCTGCCTCTGCATCTGCAGGACTGGCAGCCTCATCCTGTGGGCAGGCTATGAGTTAGATGGACCTTGTCAAGTCCTTCCACTTCACTCACAAGCTGGTGTGACCTTGGGCTTTGAGTAATTCCCTGAATGTCTCTTGGCCTCTGTTTTCTCATTTGAACTTAGAGATGAAGAATTCCTCTAGGTGCTGTTGTCAAGTCCCATGAAACGGATTGATGTTGATTTTTCTGCACACTTCCCAATCCCCAGACGTGGGCAGGAAGCAGGCAGCAGGGCAGGGTAGACGTGGGCTGGACCTGGGCCCATCTGTGGGCTCCTCACTCCTCTGGGGAAGGCAGTGGTTGCACAGGGGACTTGAGCCTCAGAGAAGGTACCTGTTGGGGATGAAACACGCTCAGATCTCCTAATAGGCCTGGATATGGAGGGTGAACGCCTGGCCCTCTGGGTTACCAACCCTCAGGGTTATGAGGTGCTAGACAGGAAAAGGGTGGGCCCTGATCTCTGCCTCTCGCCAGCCAGGCCAAAGTGGGGAAGTTCAGTAGTCCCCCAGTTTTTAGCAGGGTTGAGTGGGCTTTCTAGGGACTCTGTCTCTGGGCTGTGAGTTTGCTGAGTCCTGCTGCCCGTTCCTCTCGGCTGGGCTGCGTGTTGTGGGAGGCCCAGTGTGCTAGTAGCCCATGGCAAGCCCTCCCTTTAGCCTGTGTCCTGTCTGCCTTAACACCAGGCTTTGTTTTGGTAAGTGCTTTGTTTTGGAATCTTACCCACCGGTGGGATTTGGGTGGCCCTGTGGGGTGGGGTTACTACCTCTTTTCTTCACCTTCCCCCTCCATTGGCCCCAGCCAGTGGGGTCTGCAGGAGTCCTGACTCACCTCCTGATTCTCGTCACCCCCAGCCCCACTGAGCCCCCTCCTCCTCCCCAGAGCAGAGCCAGTGACCTGGGACACAGCTTCACCGACACTCAGTCTGGCTCTGCCTGCTTGCTCACACATTGTCCGTGTCAGCCTAACTCAGGCCTCAATTTCTCCATGTATTTAAGGCCCTTTCTTGTGTTTTATTTTACCTGATTTGGCTTTGTGTGGCTTTCCTTCCTTTTATACTAATGCTTCTCTCTGATCTTATTTGCATTCAAATTACCTCGCCAGGTGGTTCACCAATCAGAGGTAAGAATGCTGTCCGTGCCTCTCGCCACACCACGCCTTGCCACTGCCGTCACCTCCACTCCATCCCGTCCAGTCTGTCACCTCCCCATCCCCATCCCAACCTCTTCAGCCTCCTCATCTCCAGCTCCAGCACCCCCAACACCACCGGCCACCACACACATCCACTCTCAGTCATTCCCTCCTGTGGACTCATCCATTGCAAGTCTGAATTGTGAAGATACTCGCCGGGCCCCGCCTAGGACAGCAAGCCCTGCTGCCCAGGCCTTCCAGGCCATCCCCACAGAAGGGACCCCATCAGCTCCTACTGTGAAACTTAGCCTGTCCCCCGGCTTCCCTAGACAGAAGAGCTTCCCTTGAGGTTGAGGAGTGTGACCAAGCCTTGCCTTTTCTCTTGACAGTCTCTTTTGGGGGGACCTCAATTATTACTTGACTTTCCCTTTAGTATCCCGGCTCTGTACCGTGGTAGAATGAGGATCATCCCTTCAGCCTGGCAAGGATTAGGAGGAATGTTCACTTAAGACTTCCGTGTAGGTGCTAGGATGACAACAGGGAGATAAACAGGCTCGTGCGTAACTCCATCACCTGACCTGTCAGCTCGGAGTCCCCACTAGGCTGCCTCCACGCAGCAGGGCCCTGCAGCCTAAGAGTTAAAAGCACAGATTCTGGACTCAGGAAGATCCAGGTTCAAATCTGACTTACCACCTATGTGATCTTCAGAAACTCAGTTCATCTCTCAGAAGTGTGTTTCCTCTTTAAATTGGGTCACGGCCACCTGCCGCACAGGGTCATGAGAATTAGAGGAGAGGAGGATGTGTAGTGTCTGGCGCAGAGCAGACACCTGTAAAATGGTGGCTTGTCTATTCACATCATTTTCTCTCCAGTTCTCTCAGTGTCTGGGCACATCTAGACCTTCAGAGCTCAGGACCAGGATGGTCTCAGGGAAGAGCAGCTGCCTTCCTGGGTGCTATCTTGCCCATCACCCGGAGGCTGGCTCTTGCTTCACCTGGGAGCCCCCCAATCCCCCTGCCCATCTACTCAGCCTGTGGTGACTCTTTGTTGTCCCTGCTCCTGGGTCCTGGTGTTGGTTCCAGATTTGGGGGTTTCTGTATGCAAATAGGCACCCGGTCTCTGTTAGGCCCCCTGACCACTCTTAGGCTCTTGTTGCAGAGGAACCTCCTGTTTTCTGGGTCAGAAATTTCGCCCAGGAACCACTTTCTGCCCCAAGCCTGTGGCACCAGCCACCAGGTCTCCCTCACCCCACCCACACCCCCCTGCCTCACTCAGGTGACCTTAGGGCAGCCTCGACCCCTCAGCGGCCTGAACCCGACCTGCTTGAATGAACATTTTCTGTACCAGTGTCCATCCATCCCATCAGCATGACCTGTTGGGTGCCCATCAGGGCTGCTCTTAAAGGAGATGGTATTTGGCATGTGCACTGGGCCCTGGTGCTCCCTGGCATCTGGTGGGGAGGGCTGAGGCCAGCACCAAAGAGGCAGGCTGGTCCTGCGTCCTGCATTGGTGGCCTCCCCTCTTCCTTCACCTCCAGCTGCCAGCCCCCTGGGGGTTCCCAGTCCCTCCTGCTGCCCTGGGTTAGATGGCGGAAGAGGGACATCAGGTAGTGAGGTGGCTATAGGTCAGACCCAGGGTGGTACCCCTTTGGGCCCCAACCGTGAGAGCATGACTTGGAACTCTTCCTCTGGCTCCTGTCCAGTCCAGGCAGTGGGGGCCCGGCAGCTTCTGTCCATGTCCTGTGTGGGTGTGATTGTCCATCAGCCTGGGCCCTGGGAAGGTGGGGGCTGTCAGGTTAGGCTGGCTGTTCTGTGCAGGAGGTGGTTTTGTCAGACTGTGTCCTGTGGGGGTTCTTAACTGTTGGACCATCCTGTGTGGGTGTAATTGTCTGTTGGATTGTTCCAGGGAGGGGTGTGCTGCCTGTGCCCGGGGGTGTGTCTGTCACAGACAGCTTGCCCAGTGTGCTTTCACAAGCAGTTTTTTCAAGTGTTTATTGGTGGGGCCAGGGGATGGCCAAGTCCAGTGGATCCACCCCCACCTTGCCGCTCTGCCTTGGCCTCCCCCGCCGGGACCTGTCAGAACTGGCCTCAAGCCCAAGATTCCTCCACCCTTTCTGAGGGTCCTTTTGCTACCCACCCCGATCCTGGCTCCTGTCTGTCCGTCTGCGGCCAGAGCAGCCCCTCAGGGCACTGGCCCGAGTGAGAGCTCCAAGCTCCATTAGCCTCTTGAATTATGCAGGAGCCGTGGTGGGTCGAAGCACTTTAGCAGGACCGGGCTGAGGAGAGGAGCCGGAATGGGTGGGGCTGGCGGGGAGGGGGTGGAGTAGGAGGGGAAGATGGTGCTGGGAGCAGAGGCTGCTGGGCACCAGGCCCCCAGGGCAAGCCCATTCCTTCCTGGTGGGCGGCAAATTCTCAAGCTCCAGCCTGATGAGGGCATGGCGTGCTTGTGAATCCCAGGCCCGCCAGTCTGCAGGCTGCTCCCACACCTGGCTCTGACTGGCTTAGTGGGGCTGTGGGGCCAGGAACACTAACAGGGATATTGATTGGGAAATAGGCTCCAGTACTGGCAAGAGTGTGGCAGAAACTGAATGGAGCTGGGGGTTGGGGTACAGTCCCTGGCAGAGCAAAGACGGGGTCTTGCTGGACTGTGGGGAGCATGAGATTGTGCTCCAAAGCACAACCATTGGTTCTAGACAGGAGGCCACTGGGCTCTTCAGGGAGAGCTTCCTGGAAGCAGCAGGGGTGCCAGGGTGTGGCCTGGATGAGCTTCGACATCTGGTCAACATCAGCCACAGATGCTGTCGAGACCTCTCACCGTGTTCCAGGCCACACTCGACATGGGCCGTGCCTGACCTCTCGCTTCGTGTACCCACAGGTGCCTTGCAGATAGAGAGCAGTGAGGAATCCGACCAAGGCAAGTACGAGTGTGTGGCGACCAACTCGGCAGGCACACGTTACTCAGCCCCTGCGAACCTGTATGTGCGAGGTAAGGACTCAGGCAGTGCCTGGCCCCTGTCACCACAGAGCTGTGCTGCACCTGCCGGGCTTTCTGCCCAGAGCCCTTGGTGCAGACACGCAAGGGACTGCCATGGGCCCAGTCTCTTCTCCTTCCTGCTTCTTTCTGCAGCAGCAGCAACAGCTCCCACTGGGCAAGTTCCTGGCGTCTGCCACTACTTCGCCTTCCTTCCTTGCAGGCCCATGGGGAAGCAGCCACTCTTGGGAGCATTTGTATCTTTTGTAGGTCTTGCCGCATGGGCCCGGAGCCTCATGGGAATTTGGAGCCATCCAGTCCGACTTCTTGGTGTATGTGCATGTGTGTGTGCACACACGGGCACACTTATCTGTGTGTAAATGCATGCATACCTGGCCTGGCTTTCCTTCAGTACATCCTCCTGCCTGCCGCAGCATGGTGGGCTCCAGAACCACCATGGCTCTGGGCTTTGGGGTAGTAAGGCCTCAGGAACGGACCAGGCCAGGTGAGCCTATCCTCTGGCCAGGTCTGCCTGGAGCCTTTCTGGAGGAACCCTTGTGTTCAGCTGTGAGCCCCTGTGGTTATGTTGCCTCGGGTGAGCACCTGGTGTGTTCCAGATGTTCTTTACTGGGAGCGAGTGGACAGTGTGCTTTCTGGAAGTCCAAGTTCCCAGCAGAGAGGAACCTGGGGACTGTTTTGGGGTTTCCAGTCTCTGCTATGCTCACAGCCTAGGGGTGACTAAAGCTGGCCACCTTGCCCTTTCCTGAGAACACACTGGGTCTGGTATACATGTGCCCAGAAGGGGCCCTGAGAGCCCCTTCTACCCTCATACTGTCCCCTCACCTAGCCTTCTTGTACAGATGGATGTCATTAAAAGTTAAACTGTTGGCCGGGTGTGGTGGCTCACGCCTGTAATCCCAGCACTTTGGGAGGCTGAGGCAGGCAGATCACGAGGTCAGGAGATCGAGACCATCCTGGCCAACATGGTGAAACCTCGTCTCTACTAAAACTACAAAAATTAGCTGGGCGTGGTGGCGCGTGCCTGTAATCCCAGCTACTCAGGAGGCTGAGGCAGGAAAATCGCTTGAACCAGAGGTTGCAGTGAGCCAAGGTCGCGCCACTGCACTCCAGCTTGGTGAAAGAGCAAGACTCCATCTCAAAAAAAAAAAAAAGTACAACTGTCTCCACCCAGGGGATTGTAAAGGAAAGCGGACATGGCTCCTTGCAGTGATGATTCCATCACGCCAAGTGCTTAGCGCGGCTTCCTGAGGGGTGTCGTCTGACTCTCCACCCAGTGCACGTGGTGGGTGATGGCGGTGGCCTGTCCGACTCTTTGGGGCCATGTGGTCAGACTTGCTTACTCAGAGCCGAGAGAATTAGGCTGTCAACCAAAATACACTTATCAAGGAGTTGCTGTCTGTCATGGGAGAGGGTGGTTCTGGAGAGGCCACAGGCTGCCAGCCCATTTGGTGACCAGTTGAGCTGCAGAGGAACTATTTGTGGTGGGCAAATTGTGCTTCAGAGACTATTAAAGATGCTTCATGAGAGTTGGGGGCATGGGATGGGAGGTCCCCTAGCTTACTGTCAGGTGTCTTGCTCATCAAGGCTCAGGCCTCAGGTCAGCTTGTCTGTCTTCAGGAACAAGAGCCTGAAAACTTCCCAAATGGCCTAGAGGAGTGGAGTTGTAAGCGGCACAGCCTTGGCCCCACCCTGCCCCAGGCAGAGTGTCTGGCAGGCATGGGGGCTGGCGAGTCCACTCCAACAGAGGAGCAGCTGGAATGACCCTTCTCAAAGATCTGCCTCCTCCCACCCTGACTATCGCAAATGCTGTGCTCCCTCCTCCCACCCTGACTATTGCAAATGCTGTGCTCTCTAGAGCTCTGCTCACAAGACTGTAGGGTCGAGAGTGGCAGTTCCAGGCCTCAGCAAGAAAGCCTTTGCATGTGGCCGCACCAGGGAGAGGAGAGGCCCAGTAGAGCCACTGTAAACCCAAGCCAGCTGCAAGGGCGTGGCCTATGGGCACATTTCCCAGGGCACAGCTACAGGAGGCAATGCTGAGGCAGAAGGCCCAGAGGTGGATGGACCCCCGCATTGTCCTCTTGACTAGGCAGCATTCTCTGAAGTCACTGTTACACTGGCCCCAGCCCTGGAGGCAGAGCAGTGGGTCTCTTTGGAGATCGACTGAGCTCAGCTGCTGTAGCTGGCAGCTCAGTCACTGCCCAGGGAGCTCTTATGTGCAGCCCCTTGGAGCATCCCTGTCTGTGGGGCTCCCTGTTTACACATGGTAGACTCAGGCAGGGCCCTGACTGGCTCTTGCCATGGCCCAACCCCTAACCCTACCAGCTCTTCTCGAATCTACCCTTCTGGCTCCATCCCCACATGCCTTTTGGTAGGAAATACGGGGGTTCCTTTAGTTCCAGCCCCACTTGCCAGGGACTCCAAAACAGCCAAACCTGACTTCTGTTGTCTCTCTCACACACACATACGACGTTCCTCTAGGCCCTGATGTCTCAGGACCGTTTCTAAGCTCTGTCCCCAGGACCTGCCTCATGTAGACCCTAATTGAATCTACACCACCCTGCTTTGCCAAGAGCAACCTGCCCCATAGGCCCTACTGTCCTACTGACGGGACTTAGACACACCTGAAAGGCCCTGCTCCCTGGGTCCCTTGCCTCTGGTGCCCCCACTGCTCGTCATCTCATGGTTGGCAAAACCCCTGCCTTCTGCCCTCAGCAGTACTAGGGGCCCTTCAGCCCCAGCGCCTGGGGACAGCCTGTACTGGGCTGACCACCAGCTCTGCATCCTGAGCCCTGCTTGTGGGTGGATGGCCGTGGAGGAGTCCCCAGTGCCAGCCTGCTTTCTGGCCTGCACCCCGTCCCATCTCCCAGCAGAGAGGCTTCGAGGTTTCCTCCCACAGCAGGCTCCTGAGCCTCAGACGGCTTGATGTGGGCTCTAGCCCTGAACTTCTCAGCCGCAGCACTGTTGACATTTTGGGCTGGACGATTCTTAGTTGTGAGGGGCCATCCTGTGCATTGGAGGGTGTTTAGCAGCATCTCTAGCTCACTAGATGCCAGTAGCACCCCTCAGTCAAAACAAACGTTGCAACGTGTCACCTGGGGGAAATTACTGATGGCCTCCCACTGCCATTGTCTCCACCCATCTGACTCTCTTCACCTGTGTCCACTGGCCGCAAGGCTTCGTCTCCTCATCAGACTTGGCTTCGGTGTCTACCTCACATCTCCCTTCTGTCCCCCAAATTCTCAGGGCTCCCAGTGTCGCTCTCTGAGGCCACGCGACTGCTACATTTAATGGGACAGTACACGTGAAGCACCAGGCACATTGCCAGGCACACAGGAAGCACTTGCTAGTCAGTAGCCTCTGCAGCTAGCACTCGGCTACTAGTCAGTAGCCTCTCGGATAGCACTGTGGGGGGATGTGTCATCCAGTTACATCTGACTTTGTTCACAGTTGCCTGCAGCTCCACCCACAGTCTAGCAGGCCCAGGCATGCTGGGTGGGCCAGAGCCTTTCTCCTTCACCACCTGACTCTCCCTGAGTGACTCATTCTCTCCTTCCATCTACAGCTCTCTGGGTGTACAGCTGCTGGGGCCAGGGTGGAGCCCTGCCCTCCTCAGAGCCTGGCCTACCTGTGCCAGGACTACCAGCCTTCCCCCTTTCTCTAGGGACCTGGCTGCGGGGCCACAGCTGTCTAAAACAGGGACAGTGCCTTTCTCCCCACAGGTGCCCAGACATGCTCCTCACACCGGTGGTGTGTGTGGGGGTGGCTTCTAGTGGCTCCTGTACCTTGGCAGGTTTGTGGGCTGGGTGGGCCTTGACCCCAGAGCCCGGTCCACAGGGTCTGTCTGAGCTGTGGGGTGCGTGTGAGGCATGGGGGCCTGCCTGTGCCCCATTTTCACCTGCCCCGGCCCCACCCTCAGCCTCCCTGGCGCCTGCTGGCGGGCCTCAGCCCTGTCCACCATGTCCTCCATGAGTCCTGAGTCTTTTGTGAGCGATGTGGTTCGTGTGCACCTGTGTGCATGTGTGTGTGCGAGGGGGCACAGGAGTCTCGTCTCGTCTCCGTGCTGTGTGGGCAGATGAAGGTTGGCCTGTTTTTACTCTCTCTGTGTTTCTCCTTGTCTTTTTTTTATTCCCTCCTCATCTTCATCGCACTCTGCCATCAACCCAAACTCTCATCTCTCAGATCAGCGAGAAGGTTGGTCCTTTTCACTTCTTATCCATCTACAGTTCGCCCGTCGATGGGACACGCCTGTCAGTAGGGCCCAGCGGGCTCGGTCAGCTCCCTCAGGCTCACTGCGCCGTGCCTGCCTGCCAGTCTCTGTTGTTTGGGCCGGCGGGCAGGCAGGACCAGGGATGGGTGGGCAGACCCCTGACCTGCATGTTCCTGCTGCTTGGGTCCCTGGTGCACCACGTGTCTGCATGTCCCCTTAGCCTGGTTCCCCTGCAAGGGTGGTGGGGTGGGCATGCTGCATGGCATGAAACTGTACCCCACCTTTGCACCCAGGCCGGGCCAGCTGTCTGATCCAGGCGGTGCTCAGGAATGGTTGTGGGGGGCTGTGGTCAGAGAGAGATGTAAGACCTGTAGCGCTTTGTGTGCACCTGTGGGACCTTTCACCGCCCTCCTCGCCTAGAGACCCAGGCTCAGCTGAAACTACTGGAACATTAAGGCAAGAGGCTAGAGCAGGCTGTCCTCCCAGTATCCTGCAGCACAGGGCAAAAGTCCTGCAGTGTGTACCCTGTCCTTGAGGCCCTCAGGTCCCCCACCAGGGCTTAATGGGGCAGTCAGCCCTGGTCCGCCTCAGGGAGCTTGGTGTCCATGGCGCAGGGTGAGTAGCGTCATCTTGGCACCCTGAGGAAGTCTCCCATAAGGTTGTCTTTTCCCTCTCCAGCCAGATCCAAATTAAGATCCTCCTACCTGCCCCAGGCCCCTCTGCCCAAGCTTCCCAGCTAGCTCCCGTGTCTGTTTGAGGGTGAAATTTAGCCCACCAGCCAGCTAACTGACATTCCTTAGCTTGATGCTTTGCATTCAGACTCAAGTTGCTTCTACCTGGAGTAACTGAACGGTCAGCTGCAACTTAGCAGGATCCATATGGGAGCCTGGAAGTGGCCCCTGACTCAGCCACAGGTTAGGAAGGGTTTCCTGGAGACTGTCCTTGAGCCCATTGCAGAGCAGGTCTGTTTGGGGCTTGGTTTTCCGCCCCACCCTTGGAGCCAGACCCCCACCCCTGATGCTGGGGTTGGCAGCAGGGGCTAGTGGTCATTCATGTATCACATGGTCTGTGTGGTCAGAGGAGACTCACCTGTCCATTGGGTTTTGGGGGTTCAGGATAGCAGTATAGGACAGGCTGAGCCTCAGGGAGCAAACCCAGGCCATCCTCGTTCCCTCTGCCACATCCTCCGTGGCTTGAGTTTCCTCTGTGAGGGTGAGGGAGCCAGTCGAGAGGAGGGCTATAGCCTCGGCTCAGATATCAGCCCTGAGCATCCATCCATATGCACAGCTGAGCACTGGGGCATTTCTGTTACACCATTTTGCTGACCGGGCAGATCTGCGAGGGCGTCCAGAAAACAGTCATCAGCAGAGACAGCCCAGCCCAGAGTGGCTCCTTCCATGCCCCTTCCTCTACCCTCCTGGTCCCTCGTCCCCTCCCTTCCCCCACCCCACCCTATGGTCCCACCAAAAATAAGCACATGGACAAATATTTAGCGGGAAGGCAGACATGAGTTTCTAAATATTCCAGGGGGATTTGCCGGGCTGGTAATTTGTTTGGTGCTGATAATTGCATCTTACATTTTTCCAGCTTTACTTAAAACTGTGTGCCGGGTATGCCGGCATTTAATTACTGCTCTGCGGCAGCCACAAGGTTATTTATTAAAGAGTTATTTTATCTTGATACAGTGGATCCTGCCCCTCATCCCCTCCTTAATGTTGTGTTATTTTCATCAGAGAAATTTCTCTGAGTGAATGCAGATTGCGGGGCTGCCTCCCCCTGCGATTAGGCTGTCACTCTACTGAATGCTGATGCCTCTGGGCGCCGCACCGCCCTATTATAGGGGGTTGTCAGCGCAAATAATTAGACTTAAAAGTTACAGCTGAAATATAATCCAGAAATGGCAGGGCCCTGTTTTGGAAATTGTCTATAAAATGTCAGCACTAAGGATGCACAGGGAACGGTAATAGACCGGCATTGTTGGAGCCTAAGATTAGACCCTGAGTGCATTTTTCCCAGCTCCAGTTTTTCTTTCCCTGCTGTTGCTTCTGTCAATAGACTGTCCAGGGTGAGGCCTGCTCCTTTTTGGAGGCCCTGTGCCTGCAGCAGTGGGTGGAGGATGGTTGGGGCTGCTGCAGTGAGATGCCAGCCACTCCAGCTGTTGGCATGGGGGTGGCTGTCTGGGCAGGTCTAGGATGCGGGTCCCTGTTGGCACTTGGAATACAAGGAGGTTGTCCCTTGCCTGTTTCCCCCACCCTTCCTCTGTAGACATACCCTGACCTCCCTCACATGGAAAATGTCTCAGTCTCAGTAAAGTTTCTGCGTGGCTGAAGCCCAGTGTCCTTGTGAGAGTGAAGGTGGTGTGCCCAGGAGCCTCTGGACCTGAGGCCCTTGCTTGGTGTTGCAGGTGACCCTAAAGGCCACTGTTGACCTCTCACACTTATGCCTAGCCCCTAGAGCTCTCCCTGCCACCTGCATCTGGGAGGGAAAAAATAAACACAACTCTTCTGTGAAGCGCCTCAATTTCCTGACAGCCGCAGGAGTTGGAGGCTTTAGAAGACGTGGCTCAGGGCATTGGCCTGACCTCCAGGGCTGATCCATGAAGTCTGCCTTTTGGCCTGAAGACCCTGTCCTCCAGGGACAATTTGGGGGTAAAGTCCAGTCAAGTTTCTAGGTTGGTGCCCAAGGTTTATTGGCCAAGGACCTACTTCCTTCTGCTGGGGCTCTTTGTCCTGGTATCCAACGACGTGATTAGGCCCCATGATTCCACCACCGACTGGGGTCAAGCCTGCAATCATGACCTCTCCCTGGCACAGGCTGTCTAAACCCATCCTTACGCCCGCTGGAGCAGCGTCCTCTCCTGCCAGCCTCTGCTAATTCTGATGCTTCTCCCCAGAGCCTTCTGGGTCTTTTTTCAGGCCTGTCAGCTAGGGCTCGAAAGGGTGACAGTTTTTCATCACACAGACCTACTCCTACTACGTATATAAACTTGGTCATGTGGCTTGGTTTTAAAACAGTTCCCTTGACTGTAATTGGCAGGTGATAGCATCTACAGCATGGAAACCTGCACCTAGTAGGTGCTTAAGCATAGCTTCCCTTCCCATGAAGAGGAGGAGACAGGGCACCCACTGGCCGAGAGGACAGGAGAGATTTAGTTCATTAAGGCTGCTCCTCTGTGCTGCCCCCACCCCGCTTCTGTGGCAGGCCTGGACCTGATCTGCAAACAGACTTGCCTGCCTGTGCCTATCCCTGAGGCCCATCTCCAGAGCAGAGGGAGGGCATGCACCACTGGGCTGGGTGGTGGTTCTGGCTGAGCCTCCTGCTCTCACCTTGGACCATTTGAGGTGCGTGCTCAGAGAGTCCTTTGTTGCCATGAGACACTTGCCAGCCATGCCCCGGGATCCACCTGTTCTGCCACAAGAACTGTGTCTGTGACATGCTGTCATCATTGGTAGAGACTCCTGGCACTAGAACAGATGACAGAAACCCACTTATACCAGCGTAAGCAAAACAAGGAACTCCTGTGTTACAAATCTGAAAAGTGTAGTAGATTTGGTGCTGGGCAGGGCTAGATCCAGGTACTTAAACAGGTTGGCCAGGCATTTGTCTGTCTGTTTCTGAGCTCTCCTCTCCTCTGTCGACATCTTTGTTCTCAAGCAGCTTTTCCTGTGTGTTGGGAGAAGCCATCCCCAGCTGCTCTAAGCTTAGCTACCTCAGTAGAGAGAGAAGGTCGCTTTTCTAATAGTTTCTGCGGAAGTCCAAAGGCTGTTTCTCCATAGTCAGATCTGGGTCACACGCCCCATGTATGAAGAATGCAGGTAGAAGTGGTTTCCTTAAAGACAATGGGAATGCTCATTGATTTGAGGAGAAAGCAGAACCCTGAATGTCTACAAGACACTCTCATGCCCTGGGTGAACCTGGGGACACAGATCCAGCCCACCAGCACCTGTCAGGCCTGGTCTCTGGGGCTGCCAGGGTTTGGGTTCTGTCTGGAGCACCGAAGTAAGGCAGGCTGTGGAAGGAGTTGAAGCAAGTGCTAAATTAGGTAGGGTCTCTTGGGCTGGGCAGAGGAGTCACTGGGAGCCACGCAGGAGCTTGTTAAACAGGGAGTGGCATCAGATTTGTGCCAGCTGTTTGTGGAGGGCCCGTGAGCAGGAATTGGGGCAGTGGACAACAAGGCAGGAGGACTGACGCAGAACACATTGCAGCAACTCAGGGAAGGATAATGATGGCTTGGACTTTGGTGGTGGCAGTTGCCTGTGTGTGTGGAGAGAAATACATGGATTTGGAAGATATGTTATGCCACGCTGTTGACAGGACCTGGTGACTTGCTGAATGTCTGATCTCTGGGTCTAAGTTTTGACCCCTGTATGGTGAGGTCAGACGTTGGACCGGGAGGTCTCTGAAGTTGCTTCTAGCTCTGGTTCTGTGATTTGGGGCTGTGTGAGCAGCATAGTCTGGTGCTTATAGTGGAGATGCTCCTGATGTGGTGCTGTGGGGTCTTTGCATGCCTGGGCCCCCCAGCGAGGGTCATCAGAGACCAGTGCTCTCAGCAGTGCTCTTGGGTACTGACTAGCCTGCTGCCTGCCGCGTTTGGCCCTGCGTGTGAGAGTGCCCGTGTAGGACACACCCTGGCCTCTGCTCACCAGCTGCATGGCCCATCTGCATGCCAGACATGCCTGCTCACGGCTGGGTTTCATCACCTCCCTTCCCTCTGCATGCTCCTGTGTCTGTGTCAAGCTTCCAACTTCGGGGGCGGGTGGTTCTAGGCTGTACCCTGGACTGAGAAGCTCAGAACAGCTTCTGGTCAGGGGAGTCCAAGGCTGGAGGTCATGGCCAGGCACAGCCACCCCTCCCCTTGAGACCCTTGTTTGTTGGCGCAGGCAGCCGTCTGTTCGGCGCCCTCATCATGTTACTGCCATCGTCATGCCCATCCTGCCCGCAGACCACGTCCCTGGCCTGCCCTGACCCCTGCCCCTCCCCAGTCCTCCTGAGGGCAGCCCTTTTGCTTGGGTTCCCAGGTTGTGCCCTGAGCATGGCTGAGACCCTGGCAGGCGGCCCTGCCGCTTGCCTTATTTCTTCCCCTCAGGTCATGGCCTGGAGGTGGAGGCAGTGACTCCACGGCAGGTGGCTGTGTCCCTCTGGACTGGCCTTCTGCTCTGCCCAGCCATGCTCTGAGGACCCTCCACCCTAGGGCCTGCTTTCTCTCCTTGGTGCTCCAGCCAGGAGCAGGCAGAGATAGGCCCTGGAGGACACCCTGGGTTGTGGTCCTGACCAGGCCTGGACCTTGTACTGAGTCCCTGTGTGACCCTGGGCAGACAGGACCTTCCTGACAGGCCTCAGTTTCCTAGGCTATAAAATGGGAGCTTGGTTGCAAGATCTCTCATTGAGTAAGTCATCGTGCTCCAGACAGTCCCTGAGTGTGGGGGCCACTTCTAGGCTGGAAGTGGGTGGGGTGGGAGTGGATGATGAGCTGGGGTCTGGCGGTGCCACCCCTCCTGTCTCTGAGCATGGGTTTGGCTCTGACCAGAGGGGCTTCCTGAATGAGGGGCCCCTGCCCTTCCATGCAGTCGTGTGTCCTGCCCGGCCTGTGAGTGCCTCTCTCCCTCCTCCTGCAGTGCGCCGCGTGGCTCCTCGTTTCTCCATCCCTCCCAGCAGCCAGGAGGTGATGCCAGGCGGCAGCGTGAACCTGACATGCGTGGCAGTGGGTGCACCCATGCCCTACGTGAAGTGGATGATGGGGGCCGAGGAGCTCACCAAGGAGGATGAGATGCCAGTTGGCCGCAACGTCCTGGAGCTCAGCAATGTCGTACGCTCTGCCAACTACACCTGTGTGGCCATCTCCTCGCTGGGCATGATCGAGGCCACAGCCCAGGTCACAGTGAAAGGTGAGTGTGGCAGGTGCTGTAACCAGTGCCCTCCCTGTCATCTGGGAGGTCCTGGTGGTGGGCGAATGTGAGCTGGCTGCCATGGGCACAGGCATGGCTGAGGGATTCTTACCCTTTCCTGGGTGTCCCTGCCCTGGGGTCCTCCAGCCCTTAGAGGGAGGGAGGGATTTCTGTTATTAGCCGGCTTAATGATAATAGTTAAGGCATATTGAGTTTCTTGGTGGGAGACATCATGCTAGCAAGCACAGTTGATTTTGTTTTTTTCTGTTTTACCCTGGGAGATAGGTGCTCTTATTATTTCCATTTTTGAAACGAGGGAACCGAGGCACAGAGAGGGTGTATCACTTGCCCAGGGTCACATAAAAATAAACGACAGAGCAGGGACTTAAACCCAGTGTGGTCTGAATCCATATCTCACCCTCCTTACCACTACATAGTACCAGACCTTCAGGTTTAATAGCCTCCCAGCAAGAAGGGTGTGGTAAAATAGTAGGGGAAAGTGTGTTCTCTCTGCCCTGATACCTGGGGACAGGCACACATGTATTACACATATGTCACATATATGTAACCGATTCTGACCAGGCACGGTGGCTCATTCCTGTAATCCTAGCACTTTGGGAGGCCAAGTTGGAAGGATTGCTTGAGCTCAGGAGTTTGAGACCAGCCCAGTTAACATAGTGAGACCCCCATCTCTACGAAAAAAAAAAAAAAAAAACTGGGCATGGTGGCACACACCTGTGGCCCAGCTACTTGGGAGGGCTAAGACAGGAGGATCACTTGAGCCCAGGAGGGTGAGGCTACAGTGACGCAGTGAGCCATGATCACACCACTGCACTCCAGCCTGAGTGACAGAGCGAGACCCTATGAAAAAAAAAAAACCAGATTCCTTCCTGGTCTCCCCGCTGCAATTCTCAACAGCCTCTGATCCATTATCTGTTTTGCAGCTTGAGTGATCTTTAAAAAATGTAATTCAGGATCAAGTGACTCCCTTTTAGGAAAGGGAGAAACACCGTCCAGTGGCTTCCCGTTGTTTTAGGATACAGATCAGGATCCTCACTGTGGTCTCCCAGGGCCACTGGCTTCCCACCCTGTCACGCGCCAGCTGTCCAGACACATGCTGCTTTCCGTTTGCCGTGCTCCTTGCCTGGCCCCTTCTGTCACTGGCTCCATGTACCCTTCCAGGCCTCAGCTTGGTGATGCTTTCCTTCCCTCATCACCCCATCCAAGGAGATTCCCTGGATCTTACTCCACCTCAGCACCCTGATTCCTGCCGTCCTTGCACATGGCAGAATCATGAGTACGATCGACTTGTTTATTGATTCTCTCTTGTACTGAGGTGTAAACTCCATGAGAGCAGGGATGTGACTGTGTGGCATTGTAGCCCCAGCACAATGTCTGGCATTGAGTGGGTGCTTGTTAATTATTTGTTGAATGACTGTGGACTCAGGACCTTTCCACTTCAATTTGAGCCAAGCTGCAGGGTCTGTGGGGCCAGCAACCCCGTCACTCTTTCTATCCGGGCCAGTCCCTAAGGAAATATCTCCCCTTCCCCTGCCTATTACACATACTTTCCACCAGGTGGGCTCAGGTGACCTGCAGAGGCACATAGCTGCTACCCAGTCTGGGTGTCTTTCATCTACATGGGACTGCAAGGGTCACATCACCTCCAGGTCTGTTTGGTAGATGAGTCTGGTGTGCTGATGGGAGGGTCCAGTGAATCCCACAGTTGATATGTGTACATACTAAATGACCCAAGGCCCTGGGGGCGGCACTGACAGGCCTGGCCACCGTCCCTCACTTGTGCCTTCAGAGGTCACCATAAGCTTTTCCAGCCATTTTTCAAGGTAGGCTGTGGGTATCAGCCACACTCAGGTGACCCCACCAGATATCCTGGATAATCCCCAAGTCTAGGGTTGGTTCCTAAGGATCTTGACCTCGGGCAGCTTTGAGCCTTCCACTTTGTCTCCAGCTCTTCCAAAGCCTCCGATTGATCTTGTGGTGACAGAGACAACTGCCACCAGTGTCACCCTCACCTGGGACTCTGGGAACTCGGAGCCTGTAACCTACTATGGCATCCAGTACCGCGCAGCGGGCACGGAGGGCCCCTTTCAGGAGGTGGATGGTGTGGCCACCACCCGCTACAGCATTGGCGGCCTCAGCCCTTTCTCGGAATATGCCTTCCGCGTGCTGGCGGTGAACAGCATCGGGCGAGGGCCGCCCAGCGAGGCAGTGCGGGCACGCACGGGAGAACAGGCGCCCTCCAGCCCACCGCGCCGCGTGCAGGCACGCATGCTGAGCGCCAGCACCATGCTGGTGCAGTGGGAGCCTCCCGAGGAGCCCAACGGCCTGGTGCGGGGATACCGCGTCTACTATACTCCGGACTCCCGCCGCCCCCCGAACGCCTGGCACAAGCACAACACCGACGCGGGGCTCCTCACGACCGTGGGCAGCCTGCTGCCTGGCATCACCTACAGCCTGCGCGTGCTTGCCTTCACCGCTGTGGGCGATGGCCCTCCCAGCCCCACTATCCAGGTCAAGACGCAGCAGGGAGGTAGGTGGGGGCATGCCGGCTGGGCAGCCAACGGCAGAGAAGGGGAGGCTGAGGTTGTGGCGGTGCCTTTCCCCCTCCCTCGGCTGTGAGGTTGGGGGCTCTTGGGAGGATCAAGGTGCCGTATTCCATAGATGTGTGGTCAGTTGGGATGTAGGATAAGGGTGTGAGGTTAGGACCTGACTTCCTCGGCTCCCTCCTCCCTGGGCACCCCTGACCTCACGCAGATGAGGCTGACCTGCCTGGTGTGGGGTGTTGCAGTGCCTGCCCAGCCCGCGGACTTCCAGGCCGAGGTGGCGTCGGACACCAGGATCCAGCTCTCGTGGCTGCTGCCCCCTCAGGAGCGGATCATCATGTATGAACTGGTGTACTGGGCGGCAGAGGACGAAGACCAACAGGTGTGCAGCGGGCAGAGAAGCGCTGAGGGGGTCTCTTGGTCCCTGAGGGTCTGTGATGGGCTTAACCCAGGAGGGTGTTTTCTGGATTCTGTGGCTTATGTGGGCACAGCCTCTAAGGTTTCTGCTGGAGGCTTAGTGGTGCATGCGTGTCATGTGGCCCACACAGCCTGTATGAATCTGGAGTCATTGTCACCCTGTGCTAGGGGCAAAGTCCCCAGGGTCTGCCTTGGGTTTCCTAGGCTCTGTGGCTCACATGACTGGCAGAGCCCTAAAGTTTCCCCAGAAGCCATGCGTCCCAGATGGCTCCTGTGGTCCATGTGGTCTGTGAGGCGTCTGTGGCATGGGCTAAGCCCTGAGTTCCTTTTGTGCTCCATGTGGCCTTATGGTGTGGAGCCAGTCCTGGAGCCATGGTGGGTCCAGAGGTGTCACATTGCAGCCCATGTTGGGGAACAACCTGTGAGTGACTTTGAGCTCAGAGCTGTCAGTGAGTGCTCCCTGCTCTTCCCAGCACAAGGTGACCTTCGACCCAACCTCCTCCTACACACTAGAGGACCTGAAGCCCGACACACTCTACCGCTTCCAGCTGGCTGCACGCTCGGATATGGGGGTGGGCGTCTTCACCCCCACCATTGAGGCCCGCACAGCACAGTCCAGTAAGTGTCTCCCAAGTCTGCTGCCTGTTACACCTGGGCTGGGACACACACACACACATGCACACACATCCTTCCCCCTCGACCAGGCAGGTGGGGTGGTCAGGTCTGCTGGCCAAACCGAACTCTGGCCTGGGCTCTGAGTCTGGGCCTTGGGAGAGGGCCAGGTAAGTGCCTCCCAGTCTGTCCAGTCCAGGCGGCTGCTGCCCTCCCTGCTCCCTGCCCAGCCTCCTGCCCCTCCTCCCGCCCATGCCCCACACACTGCCCAGGTAAGTTCTGTGTCTGTGCCTCATCTCCGTCCCCACTCTGTGCTGGTCACACTAGCTTAGCTGATGGGCCATCCTCGGTGGGTCTGCCGTGTCCCAGACCTGCTTTGGCGGCTGTTTCTCCTCCCTATGGCCCCGCATCTCGTCTCCCCATCACCCACATTCCCTTCCTCATACTCCCCATGAAAGTTACCTGGGAGCCATGTGATCACCCTGAGCTGACTGTACTCGGGGACAGGTCTGAGAATGCGGCCATGTGACCCAGCCTGCCCACGTGTGCCTTGAATTGTGACCACGTGGCCGTGCAGGGGACTGTCTGCAAGGCTGTCTGTGTGAGACTCTGGTGTTGTGTGTGAGAGACTCCGATGCTGCAGCTGTGGGAGTGGCAGTGCCCATGAGTGTGAGTGTGTGACCACACCTGACCAGCTGGCTGTGCAGCACCTGTGTATGTGCATCAGTGGATCTTGGGCATGACCCTTGTCTTTGTGGGCGACTCTGGCCTGATCCTGTAACCGTGTTTGTGGGTCTCGGTAGCCCCCCAGACAGTAGACTGTGTGTGTGTGTGACTCTGTGGTTGCTGCGGGGCGTCCTGTGTGTGGTCACACAGCCACAGTCAGCTGCTGTGTGAGACTCTGTGTGATAGGGTGTCATGGATGTGACTGGCTGGGTAGCATTGTGGGATTGAGATGGTGACCACATCTGATGTGGCCATGTGATGACCAGAAACATGGCGGTGTCTGAAGTGGTCCTTATGAAGTGGGACCATGTGCATGTACCAGTGATGTCAAGAGGCTGTGACCTTGTGTTCATGGATTAATTCCAGAAGCACCTGCTGTGCTGCAGCTGGGGGCCAGGCCCCATGCACGGTACAGGGCTGGCAGCATGACCAGACACATGGTGTCTGCCCATGCGGATCCTGCATTCCAGCAGGGCAGACAGACATTGCACCTGTAATTACCCAAATGAGCTTTTTTATTTTATTTATTTTTCGAGACGGAGTTTTGCTCGTCACCCAGGCTGCAGTACAATGGCACCATCTCGGCTCACTGCAACCTCTGCCTGCTGGGGTCAAGTGATTCTCCTGCCTCAGCCTCCCGAGTATGTGGGATTGCAGGCAACCACCACCACGCCTGGCTAATTTTTGTATTTTTAGTAAAGACAAAGTTTCACCATGTTGGCCAGGCTGGTCTCTAACTCCTGACCTCAGGTGATCTGCCCACCTTGGCCTCCCCAAAGTGCTGGGATTACAGGTGTGAGCCACCGTGCCTGGCCTCCAAATGAGCTTTTAATGACATTTGTGTAAAGTAGGATGGAAGAGCCAGGCACGGTGGCTCACGCCTGTAATCCCGGCACTTTGGGAGGCCAAGGCGGGCGGGTCATCTGAGGTCGGGAGTTCAAGACCAGCCCGACCAACATAGAAACCCCATCTCTACTAAAAAATACAAAATTAGCTGGGCATGGTGCTACATGCCTGTAATCCCAGCTACTCGGGAGGCTGAGGCAGGAGAATTGCTTGACTCTGGAAGGCGGAAATTGTGGTGAGCCGAGATTGCGCCATTGCACTCCAACCTGGGCAGCAACAGTGAAACTCCATCTCAAAAAAAAAAAAAGGTAGGCTGGAAGAGACAGGGTGGAGAGATGATGAGACCTCCTTTGATCTGAGGGGTCAAAGAGGGTTGCCTTGGGGAGGTGACACTTTCCTAAGGCCTGAAGGAAGGGTGGGAGCCAACTGGTAAATGAACAGGAGCAGGGAGCACACAGGCCTCCGGGAGAGTCTGCAGGCCTGAAGGCCTTCCAGCTGCAAGGCACATGGTTATGGTCACAAGGTAAGCAGCAGGCCAGTGTGGCTGCAGTAGCTGCCGGAGCTATGGCAGTCAGGGCCTTGGGGACACAGGGTAGGCAGGAGAGCTGACTCTGGCTGCTCTGTGAGAATGGACAGGGCAGCCTGTGAGGAAGCAGAGACCGGTTAGGAGGCTTTGTAGCGGTCCAGGGAAAAGATGGTGGCGCAGGTGAGGTGATGGCGGTGGATCTGAGAACTGTCAGGGATGCTGACTGGTCAGACTTGGTAATGGGTTATGAATAGGGGCCCAGGGGGAGGGAAGTGGAGGTGAATCTTGTTTCTGGTGTATTAACCTGGGAGGAGAGTGGTGCTGGCATAGAATGGGAAATGGGGCAGAGGCAGGTGTGAAAACTACAGCTGGTCTCAGACACCCAAGTTCAGGATGCCGTGTGCCATCCACATGGCAGTGCTCGGCAGGCTGTGGGAATCCAGGGCTGGGCTGGAGCTAAAGGACCCTGAGAAGAAAGACTGCAGATGAGAGGAAATCAGGGGAGGGGAGCGACTTGGAGGTTGGAAGGAGAGAAAGTTTCAAGAAGTAGACGAGATGCTGCTGAGCGGTCAGGAGTACCTGTTGGACCGAGCAACATGGAGGAGTGGCCCTGGAGATGAAGCTTGGTGCATGGTAGGACCAAAGCTGGTGGATGTTTCATGAGGCCTGTGTGGGTGCTGAGAATGTGGAGGCAGCAAGCCCAGACGTTGCCAGAAAGTGTAGCTCTGAACAAGGGGACCACTATGGCTAGAGAGGGCTGTGGAGCTGAGGGTGGGATTTTGTTTTGTTTTGTTTTGTTTTGTTTTTGTTTTTTTGAGACAAAGTGTTGCTCTGTCTCCCAGGCTGGAGTGCAATGGCATGATCTCGGCTCACTGCAACCTCCGTCCACCTCCCGGGTTCAGGTGATTCTCCTGCCTCAGCCTCCCGAGTAGCTGGGTTTATAGGCGCGCCCGCCACCACACCCAGCTAATTTTTTTTTTTTGTAATTTTAGTAGAGACAGTGTTTCACCGTGTTAGCCAGGGTGGTCAGGATCTCCTGACCTCGTGATCCGCCCGCCTCGGCCTCCCAAAGTGCTGGGATTACAGGCGTGAGCCACCGCGCCCGGCCTGGGATTTTTCTTTTAAGATGGGAAAATTTCAAGCATATTTAAATGCTATTGGAAACAGTCAATAGAAAAAAAAAGAAACCGTGGAAAAGAGGGTAACTGGTGGAGCCTTGGGAGGTGGAGAGAAGGGGAACAGTATGGGTGGTGAGAGAGCTTAGCCTTGGACAGGGTGGCTCAACTTTCCATTCTCATGGGTGGAAAGGAGAGAATTGCTGCAGATGCAAGTACGGTGGGGGGGTTGTAGCAAGAGATGGAGGGAGCTGCTGTGAAAGCCCGGTCTTCTCTGCAGTGTGGGAGACATGGTCATGCGCCAAGAGGAGGCAGGCAAAGGGAGCTGGAGGTCTAGGGAGCATGGAGGAGGGGGACTGTTTCGTGTGAGGTGGCAGAGCGAGCCAGGCAGGGGGCAGAAACAGGCAGCATGGAGAGTCCTGGAGGATGAGGCCTCTAGGGACGTGTGCATAGGACGCCAGCCTGCCTCAGTGCCGCTGTAGAGAAGGAGGGGGAGAGCTGGATTCATCTAGGGCTTGGCAGCGACCAGGAAGGAGCATGGAAAGATCAGGAGGCGAGGGACTTTGCGATATTGGTGAGAGTGTGGTAGGTGGTAGACTGTGGAAGCTGAACATGGAGGGTGGGAAGGACAAGGTTGATGGACAGGCATCCTGAGGAGCTGGTGAGCAGGCTCAGTGCCCGGGGCCTGGAGTGACTGAGCAAGAACAAGGGGGTGGGGTCTGCAAGGGGATGTGAGAGCCCGTGATTCTGGAGGGAGGGCCATCCCCAGTACTGGCAGCCTCCAGGGCATGACCATAGCTGTGCAGGGGAGGAGAAAGTCCTGGAGATGAGGGGCTCTGGGGCCAGTGGGTCAAGGGGCTGCTGAAGTCCCCATGGCAGGGGGTGGTGACAGAACTTGAAGAGGAAACCTGTGCATTGCAGCAGAGTCCTCGGTGGGCGTGGAGTCTGGACACATCACTGGACACAAGGAGACACGTGTCTGCCTCCTAATTCCCAAAGAAGCTGTTGAGTGAGGGCACCTCTGTTGGTGGGTACTTTTTCTCCACGCCAGGGGCTGTTGGCCTTCATGTCCGGCCTCCTGTTGGTGATTACCTGTGGCACTGGCAAAGAGACTGTTTCCAGGCAGGCACAGGTGAAGGCTGCCTTATGCCAAAAGGGCCACTGGGGCCACTCTTCCTCGGAAGAGCAGAACCGTGGGCACAGCAGATGTGAAGCAGTTCTCCATATGTGGCTGTGTGTGCGGGTGGCAGTGGGATGGCCACGTGCTTGTGTGTATCTGATATCGTGTATGTTTTGTGTGAGACAGCATATGTGTGGGAGAGACCTCGTGTGAGAGATGCTGTGTCAGAACTCTAAGACATTGTGTGTGAGAGTGTGTGTGTGTCAGATGCCATGTGTGAGACACCAAGACACTTACGGGTATGTGATACTCTGTGTATATGTGAGTCTGTGTGAGAGACACTGATACTCCAAGACATTGTGTGTGTGTGACACTGTGAGACACCAAGACTGTATATGTGCGAGACAACCTATGTATGTGACAGTGTGTGTGTGAGACACCATGAGAGACTGTGTATTTACTGTGAGAGACTGTGAGAGACACGTGTGAGACACTGTGTATATGACACTATGTATACGTGAGACTGTGTGTGTGAGACACTATGTGTATGTGACACTGTATATGTGTGAGACCGTATGAGACAGTGTATATGACACTGTATATGTGTGAGACTGTGTGTGAAACACTATATGACACTGTATATGTGTGACACTGTATATGACACTATATTTATGTGGAGACTGTGTGTGAGACACTATGTATATGTGACACTATGTATGTGTGTGACACTGTGAGAGACACTGTGAGACACCAAGACAGTATATGTATGAGACACCCTGTGTGTGTGACACAGCGTGTGACTGTGTGAGACGTGTGTGAGGCACTGAGACTGAGAGACACTGTGTGTGAGGCTGTGTGAGAGTCAGTGTGTGTGATAACTGTGTGTGTATCACCGTGTGTGTGTGTGAGAGAGGGAAGGAGAGAGAGGGAGGCAGGTCAGAGGGAGTCAGGCGTCCTTGGCGAGAGTGGCAGCAGCCTGCCTGGAGGGACCCTGGGATGGCCATTTCAGCACCTAAGGGGTAGCCTGCCCGGGTGAGTCTCCAGTCCACTGTGACTCAGTCATTGTGCCTGTGATCCCCACCCTCCATCTGCTTGCTTCCCCCCCATTTGTCTTCCCCAGCCCCCTCCGCCCCTCCCCAGAAGGTGATGTGTGTGAGCATGGGCTCCACCACGGTCCGGGTAAGTTGGGTCCCGCCACCTGCCGACAGCCGCAACGGCGTTATCACCCAGTACTCCGTGGCCTACGAGGCGGTGGACGGCGAGGACCGCGGGCGGCATGTGGTGGATGGCATCAGCCGTGAGCACTCCAGCTGGGACCTGGTGGGCCTGGAGAAGTGGACGGAGTACCGGGTGTGGGTGCGGGCACACACAGACGTGGGCCCCGGCCCCGAGAGCAGCCCGGTGCTGGTGCGCACCGATGAGGACGGTAGGCAGTGCCACCGGGGCGGGAGGGGAGGCGTTCTGCCTCAGACACCACCCACCAAGCTCCCCAGGGCCTTCCTTTCCTGAACACAGGCCCAGGTCAACTCATCTTTCTGGTTCAGGTGTAATGGCCTAAAGTGGGGGGATGTCACTTACGGGATAACTGAGGCCCAAATCCCAGCCTTTGGGGCTGTCTCCAAAGCAGCTGAAACCTTCACAGGCTAAGATGGGAGAAGCCGCCCTGTCTAAGATTTGAAAGGTCAAGATTGGGCAGATTGGTGTAAAAGATACTCAAAGTAGAATCAGCAAGACTCCACGTTGGCTGGACATTGGCATGATTTGGGGCCTAGGAGGAGTCAGGACAGGTTGTGCTGACTGGGGGTGGTCAAAGACCTGGTGCCCCACCTCCACCTGTTCCCCCATGTCGACCCTCCCCACCAAGTGAGAGGCCTGGGCCAGAGGGGTGGGCAGGGCCAGTCCTGGGCTCTTACCCGTGGCGGGCAGAGGGAGCCTTCCGTGTGCCTCACCAGGGACAGATGATCTAAGGAAACTGTATCAGGGCCTTTCCTGGGGGAGTGGGGTGCTGAGGCAGGACCCTCGAGTTTGCTGTGCCCACCTGAGCTAGGGTTGATACCTCCAGGCCTGACTTCCTTCTCTACCTGACCCCCCAGTGCCCAGCGGGCCTCCGCGGAAGGTGGAGGTGGAGCCACTGAACTCCACTGCTGTGCATGTCTACTGGAAGCTGCCTGTCCCCAGCAAGCAGCATGGCCAGATCCGCGGCTACCAGGTCACCTACGTGCGGCTGGAGAATGGCGAGCCCCGTGGACTCCCCATCATCCAAGACGTCATGCTAGCCGAGGCCCAGGTGCAGCATTGGGTGGTGGTGGGGTGGCAGGGTGAGCACAGACCAGCATGCACAAGCTCCCTTTTGGGGCCCAGATATGTCCCTCTTCCCCTGCCTGCCCTCAGCAGTGCTGTGACTGCCTTTCCTTGGTTGTGAGACCCGAGATGCTTTGCAGCATCAGGGGTTAGGCTGGGGTTTTTTGGGTGTGGGTTTTTTATTTGTTTGTTTGTTTTGAGATAGAGCTTCACTCTTGTCGCCTAGGCTGGAGTGCCTCCTGCGTTCAAGCAATTCTCCTTCCTCAGCCTCCCGAGTAGCTGGGATTACAGGCGTCTGCCAGTGCGCCTAGCCAATTTTCATATTTTTAGTAGAGACAGGGTTTCACCATATTGGCCAGGCTGGTCTCGAACTCCTGACCTCAGGTGATCCGCCTGCCTCAGTCTCCCAGAGTGCTGAGAATACAGGTGTGAGCCACTGTGCCCCACCAGGTCGGGGTTTTGAGATGTGCCTTTCCCCTAGACAGTGCTGGGCTGGCATCCACTCTTCCCACAGAAAGGGTAGAGAGAGTGCTCCAGGGCTGTCTTACCCCACTGGCGGCCATGGGTCCGTGGTTGCTGCAAAGCTCTGTGAGTAGCCAAGTAGAGTGTTGCCCTGCTCCTGGCCCTGCAGGGAACGATTCAGCCCCTGATGTTCACCCTCAAGAGCTAGGCCTGCTGGCCAGCCTCACACCTCCCTCTGTGCACATCTGTCTTCCTGGGAGGATGGTCCTGCCCTTGAGCTTGGGGTGAGGTCCCTGGGGTATTCTGAACACTGGTTGCTATTCAGATGAAGAACTTGGAATGCTGGGGGGTTATGAGAGTGGTATGGAATTATTCAGCAAGTAGGTGGCTGCTGCGCTTGGATGAGAAGCCATGTCTGTGGACCCCTAGGAAAGGGCCACAGTTGCTGTCATGAGCCCCCTCCCAAAAGACCCTGCTGGAGAGTCACAACACCTGGTGTGGTGCTCTCAAGGTCTCCCTATCCAGGAGCAGAGCCTCCCCATTGAGCCTCTCACCCCTGCCTGGGTGGAGAGCAGGGGTGCGTGTACCACACTCAATGTACTTTTGTACAGCACTCAATGCTGTACACACTGTGCAGAGGGGTGGGGTCACCCACACAGACAGGAGCCTTACTCCTCCAGCTGGGCTCAGCCATCTGAAGCAAAATTCTTTCTGCCCAGAGGGTGCTCTCTTCCCCCTCTCAGCCTGCCCAGTGCTAAGGCATCCGGGGTGGAGGAGGCAGGCATGTGCACCCACCTGCATTCCTGGGGCAGGTTGAGGGCTCCTCGTGGAGCCTCAGTGAACACACCTACCCAGAAACATCCCAGGAATGGGTTCCCCTAGCCCCTCCTCTCTGAGGGGGCCAGTGGCCACAGCTGTGGCCAGTGGGGTTCCAGAGAAGCCACTTCAAGTGCCCCCTTCTGGTCCCAAGAGGTTCAGAAGGGAGCTGGGCCAGAGGCTCAGGGACGCTGCCCATTTAGTCTCAGACATCCCATCATGGGGGCGGTAACTCGAGTCTGGGCTCCCGGAGGACACTGAAGATGGAGGCCTGCTCCGTAGCCCTCTCAGGACTGGGTCATTCTGTTCCTCGCCAGTGGGAGAGCAGTGGGGCCTGGTCCCGAGCCTGGCCACAGGGCCCAGCTGTCCCTGTGCTGCTGTCAAGGGCGGCACATTCTGTCCTTCACGCAACAGCACCATCCCCTCAGCTCATCCCCCATCATGCCTGAAGGAACTACGTGGTGCAGGTTCCCACCCCCAGCCTGGAAGTGTGGAGCCAGACCTGTCTCCTTTTACGTCAGATTCCATCTCCCTGCCTCCCTTTTTCCCCTCTCGTGGCCTGCATTTCTCTCTCCTCCTTGGAGTCTCTGTTTTTGTCTTGCTCTTTCTCTTCTCTCTCCTCCCTCCTTCCCTCCTCCCCCTGCCATTCCTCTGACCCCTTTCCTTCATCTCCATTTGGTTTCATCCTCCGTCCTTCCCTTCTTTCTTGCTCTGCCTCTAGCGCAGGACAGGGTCCATGTGATGTGAGAACCTCCACGCCAAGGCTTGGTTGGGACAGCCCAGGTCTCCCCGCAGGCAAGGAGACTGGAAGGGACGTGGGCCCAGCCACACCCTATAAAGTGGCCATGCACTAAGGACCTGTCCAGAGTCTCCTCTCATATTCTGTTCCATGCTTCTTGCAAGGACTTTCCAACAGAGTGTCCCAGGACAGGAGGAACTTAGGCCACCCAGCATGGAGGCCAGTGGACAGAGGCCAGACCGGCACTGTGGGGGTGCTTGGGCTGGAGGACCCCAGGTACTTCCGGCTTGGAGACATCCTGGACCATCTCCCTGTGATGTTTCATGGGGCCTCAGAATGGAGACCTCACAGTCCCTCCACCTGTCCATCTAGAATATCTACATGCACCAAAGGCCCGCAACACTGCCAGCCCCGAAACATTCCTTCCTACCTTAATCCTCAGACACCCCGAGGAAGGAACGGGTATAGGTGATTTCCCGTGCCTGTGGGCTACAGCCCAGGCTCTGAGCTTGGCACTCACAGCCTTCATAGTCTTGCTGACTGGCTTGCCCTTGGGCCCACCCTGCCCATGTGCCCTGTTCACCCCCAACTCTTACTGTTGTGGGACACTTCTCATGCCTGGGGTGATTGTGTAATGTATGATCACATCTGGGATGCTTTGGCGGGTGGAAGGAGACACTGAATAGTCAATTCCATGGCAACAAGCACAGGCCAGGACTGTCCGAGGCAAACCAGGGCATATGGGCACCCCATTCACCCCTCAGTGTCTTCCCTCGGCCTGAGCTGTTGAACCCACCCTTCTCGTCTGGCAGCCTCTCCCTCCCAGCAAGCCCAAAATTGTCAGAGCATCTGTAGCTGCTTTGTGTTCTTAGGGCCCTCTGTCAGTGGGTCCTCTCCCTGCAGGCTGCCTGCCCTCCCTGTCTCCCTACCCTCCTCAGCCCTGGCACACCCAGTTGGTGCTCAGTGAGGCAGGGATTCAAATCTTTGAACCGGGAGTTGTCCTGGGGTGCTACCCCCATGGGTACTTCGAGGCCCAAAAGCCCTCCCTCTGTCCTCCCTGGGCAAGGTCCCTTCCAGGCCAGGCCCTCTCCAGGTCAGAGTCCTTCACCATCCTGTCTCCCTTTCTCTCCCTCTCCCGCGGTCAGTGGCGGCCAGAGGAGTCCGAGGACTATGTAAGTAACAGGTGTGCGAACGCGGACAAGACATGGGTCAAGCTGGGCTCATGGGACGCTCCTCCTCTCCCTCCTTTCCTGCCAGCCTGCGCTGCCAAGATCCACAGGGCTCCAGCCACATCCGGAGAAAATTGGCGTTTAGACACGAGCACTGAGCTGAGCAGCGATTGGCATTTCCTCTAATCCTTACTTCTTGCCTGTCGAGCAGCAATTTGAGGCCAGTGTTCATGATCGACCAGGGCCTGGCCCCTGCCCCGGCCAGACAGGGATGGAGTTAAATCCAATCCTGATCGTTAGGCCTTATTGATCCCTGGAGTGAAAAATCACCTGCTTTAGGGCCCAGGCTGGGAGGGCTGTCTGGAGAGTCGGATTCTGGCATTGGTGCATTCTGGAGCCCCAGCCCTGGGAGACCCTCCAGCTGTGGCAGGAGGGGTCCATGAGGGGGTGGTGGCAGCTGCAGGGGCCCCACTCAAGGCCAGAGCTGGAGGGATACCAGGGTTGATGACGGCTCTGTTCCCACTGCACGGTGGTCCCTGCCCTGCTTCCCACTCTTCTCTCTGTGTGGTGTGGCTTGACCTCCCATGGTGTTTCTCAGCATGTCCAGAGATGATGCCTTTGCTGCAGATGGGTATATGGGCAGGGTCTGCCAAGGGGGGAGGACATTGCCCTGGCTGCTGTCTCAGGCATCACTGAGAACAGATGTGGAAGCCAGTTCCCCAGGTGTGGAGGTTTTCTTATTCTCCTAGCCCCTCCCCTGCCTTTCTCAAGAGGTATTGCAGGGTATAGACATTCACAGAGTTAGTGGCCTAGATGGGGGCAGCGGAGTCCTGACTGGGTCCTATAGGATGGCACCTTAGCCCATCCTGCCACCTTGCTCTGTCTGTGCATGCATGCACTGGTGTCCACAGGCGGCCTTACGCCTGCTTATGCAGGAGCTGTAGGCTGTGTGCGTGTGGCTGCCAAGAGCCACGCAAGGTGCTGGGTGCCTGCGAGGCTGTGCCCTGTTTATATCCTCAGTCTCCGTTCACAGCACAGTGGAGTGAGGGAAACAGTCTGGCCCTTTGTTCTTGTCTGAAAAGAATAATGAGCTGTCTGCCCCAGGCGTGCGGCTCCTGGGATGGGCGGGGTCCTCCCAGGCCTGCATCCTACCTGCCTGCTTCCTCTCCAGCAGAGGCCACCATTGTATAGCCCCACCTTCCACAACCCCTGGCCTTGTGTGCCCCGGGGCTCCCCTCAGGCTAGGGTCCTGAGTACCCTGACAAGGTCTGGCCTCTCCCTGCATTCTTGTGATGGGAACGAACCCCTCCTCCTCCCTCAGGAAACCACTATCAGCGGCCTGACCCCGGAAACCACCTACTCCGTTACTGTTGCTGCCTATACCACCAAAGGGGATGGTGCCCGCAGCAAGCCCAAAATTGTTACTACAACAGGTGCAGGTGAGTGAGGGGTCAGGACGGACCTGAGGGTGGGGCAGCAGGAGGGCAGCGCCAGAGCCCAGCCCGTGGTCCTTCAGTCCCAGGCCGGCCCACCATGATGATCAGCACCACGGCCATGAACACTGCGCTGCTCCAGTGGCACCCACCCAAGGAACTGCCTGGCGAGCTGCTGGGCTACCGGCTGCAGTACTGCCGGGCCGATGAGGCGCGGCCCAACACCATAGATTTCGGCAAGGATGACCAGCACTTCACAGTCACCGGCCTGCACAAGGGGACCACCTACATCTTCCGGCTTGCCGCCAAGAACCGGGCTGGCTTGGGTGAGGAGTTCGAGAAGGAGATCAGGACCCCCGAGGACCTGCCCAGCGGCTTCCCCCAAAACCTGCGTGTGACAGGACTGACCACGTCTACCACAGAACTGGCCTGGGACCCGCCAGTGCTGGCGGAGAGGAACGGGCGCATCACCAGCTACACCGTGGTGTTCCGAGACATCAACAGCCAACAGGAGCTGCAGAACATCACGACAGACACCCGCTTTACCCTTACTGGCCTCAAGCCAGACACCACTTACGACATCAAGGTCCGCGCATGGACCAGCAAAGGCTCTGGCCCACTCAGCCCCAGCATCCAGTCCCGGACCATGCCAGTGGAGCAAGGTGTGTGCTGTGGACATGGCAGCCCTTCCCGAGTGTGGCTGCATCTGGGGGTCTCTGCTCTCCTTGAGCCACTGACCTCTGGCGACTGTGATCCACCAGCCTCTGGTGTGTGACCTCCAATCTCTCATGACTGTGACCACTAACCTCTAGTGAATGGGCACCACATTCTTGGTGCCTGACCTCTGCTGTCCTTAACCTACTGACCTCTGCTGTATGACCTTCTGATCTCTTGTGACCTTGACCCACTGATCTCTTTTGACTGTCACTCACTATTCTTGGGTGTGCAACCTCCTGATCTTTGGTGTGTGACACTAATCTCTTGGGGCCATGACCCACCGACCTCTAGTGAACATGCTCCACCACGCTCTGGTGTGTGGCCACATGCTTCTCATGACCGAAACCCACTGACCCTCTGATCACTCTGGCCTGGTGTCCATCGGCTCAAGCTTTTACACTCGCGTTTCTGGAGATTCTGACCCTGGTTGCTGTGGCATCCCCCGCCCTGTTTGGTGCTCACTGTGGAAGAGCTTGGGCTGGGAGTTCAACTGTGCCGTTTGAAGCTGGCTGGGAGTGGGGCGCTTGGTACTCTGCAGCCATCCTTCAACCCCCTGTTCCCCAACCAGTGTCTCATCCTGGCCATTCACCTTCCACCCTTCCAGCCCATTCACCCCACCTCATATACCCAGCAGAGCTGACTCTCTCTTTATGCCTTTGCAGTGTTTGCCAAGAACTTCCGGGTGGCGGCTGCAATGAAGACGTCTGTGCTGCTCAGCTGGGAGGTTCCCGACTCCTATAAGTCAGCTGTGCCCTTTAAGGTGAGTAAGGGCCACGGCCAGCTGAGCCCGGCACACACACAGGCCTGCTGGGTGCTGTCTTTCCAGTCCTAACCCATGTGCATCCGGCTGTGGAGCAGCAATGTGGTTGTGTATCCGTGCACTGTGCCTTGCAGCCCGTGGTAGGGAACCTCACCCAAAGGCATTGATTGCCCCTCCCGTCCCCCACAGATTCTGTACAATGGGCAGAGTGTGGAGGTGGACGGGCACTCGATGCGGAAGCTGATCGCAGACCTGCAGCCCAACACAGAGTACTCGTTTGTGCTGATGAACCGTGGCAGCAGCGCAGGGGGCCTGCAGCACCTGGTGTCCATCCGCACGGCCCCCGACCTCCTGCCTCACAAGCCACTGCCTGCCTCTGCCTACATAGAGGACGGCCGCTTCGATCTCTCCATGCCCCATGTGCAGGACCCCTCGCTTGTCAGGTGTGCACACGAGGTATCGGGGGAGGCGGGGCAGGGCTGGAGGTAACCAGCAGTGACGGTCCTGATTCCTGCCCTGCCCACCCAGGTGGTTCTACATCGTTGTGGTGCCCATTGACCGTGTGGGCGGGAGCATGCTGACGCCAAGGTGGAGCACACCCGAGGAACTGGAGCTGGACGAGGTACCTGGGGAGGGGATGGGGACACTGACAGCCCCATTGCAGTGGTCAGCTGTGGCCTTCCTGCCCTGAGCACTGTCCCAGTGACTCTCAGATTCACTCCCCAAATTGAAATCTCTCTTCTGGCTGGCAGCCCGCCCCTCTCTGGAGAGAGGGACTCTGAGGAAACCATCTGGGAGTATTCACAGAACTCCCGGAGGGCTTACAAAGAATCCCTGGGGTGGGATGTCGTGGAGATGCCTCTGCAGGTCTAGAGAATGCCAAGCCCTGTAGACACTGCAGAGCCTCGCAGATCTAGAAGCTATGGAGGGTTTAGTGAGCCTTATAGCCAGGAGTCCCTGGAAGGTTGAAATCCTTCAGTCCTTTCTCACAGCCAGTGTGGCAACAGCCTGGTTAGGGTGGGGCAGCTTACACACAGGGCTGCTTCTCATGGGCTGGTGGGGAGGAGTGGCTTCACGGTGTCTGTTACTCTGTAGGGGCAGTGGGTTGGGCAGGTGTGGGCTCTTACACGGAAGGTGAGCCTTGATCTCGGCCCAGGGAACTGACATCCCAGGCCACAGCCCCAGGGCCGGCCGGCATGCTCCGAGGCCCCGCATGACCCCCATGCTCTGCTCTGCCAGCTTCTAGAAGCCATTGAGCAAGGCGGAGAGGAGCAGCGGCGGCGGCGGCGGCAGGCAGAACGTCTGAAGCCATATGTGGCTGCTCAACTGGATGTGCTCCCCGAGACCTTTACCTTGGGGGACAAGAAGAACTACCGGGGCTTCTACAACCGGCCCCTGTCTCCGGACTTGAGCTACCAGTGCTTTGTGCTTGCCTCCTTGAAGGAACCCATGGACCAGGTCTGCCTGAGCCGGCTTGGCTGTCAGCACCCTGATTCCCTGGGCCTGGCCTGAGACGATGCCAGTCTCAAACACCACAAGACCCCAGGTCTTTATCAGTTTGGGGGCTTCGAGATCCTGGGGCAGCACTAAAGACCCAAGATCTGTCCCGGGGATCCTAAGACGCGGCCCTGGGACCCAGAGGCCAGACCTAATGTGGCTCCAGGGACCCAGTCCTGCCAGGTCCACCTTGTAGGGTCTGGGAGACCAGGCCCAGGGTAACCCAGACCCAGAGCCCTTTCTCCAGGATTGATAGGCAGAGGGTGGGGGGTTCTCACGCTGAGCTCACAGCCTGCTGTTCTCCACCGGGCCACAGAAGCGCTATGCCTCCAGCCCCTACTCGGATGAGATCGTGGTCCAGGTGACACCAGCCCAGCAGCAGGAGGAGCCGGAGATGCTGTGGGTGACGGGTCCCGTGCTGGCAGTCATCCTCATCATCCTCATTGTCATCGCCATCCTCTTGTTCAAAAGGTGAGCACTGCCCTCAGAGCTCCGGGAACGGCCACCTGCCCCTCGCCTTTCAGGCCCTCTCCGGGTGTGTTGCCTGTGGAGAGTGTGCAGCCTTGCATCCTGGACCCTGGGCCTCAGGCTCAGCAGGAAGGCAGGAAGGGCAGGAGCAGTGTGTGTGCCTACCTGTGTCTGCAGGCCTGCATCTGTCAGGTGAGGGAGCCTCTGCAGCAGCCTGGGCGTGAGGAACTAAAGCCTCAGAGGGTTGTCTCGTGTGCATCCCTGGCACGTCTGTCTGTCTCTGTGTTTCTGTGGATAAGAGTGCGTCTGTCTCCTCTTCAGTTTTAAGACACCGCCATCTCCTGAGCTCCTACCTCGAGTCCTTTCCTTCTGCCACCATTCCTGGATGATTCCCCAGCCCTACTCTCCTGCTTAGGCCTAGATAGGTCGAGCTGGAGGCCCACAGGCCATGGATGCTCACTAACAGACATGACTGATGGCCTGCTGTGCCCGTGCCATCCGCAGCGGCCTCAGCCTCAGTGTGTCTTTCCCACCCAGTTCTCTATCGGCAGTGGCCACCACCTGCCCTAGGAGTCTCCCTTCCTATCCATGCACCTTCCAGCCTGAAAGGGATTTCCAAAGATTTAACTTTGTCACTCTCAGTTTAAAACCTTTTGATGGCTGCCCACGTAAAGCCCAGCCTCTTTAGCCTGACAGCCAAACACCTGGCTAATCTGACCCCTGCCACACTCCTGACATTGCGACACTGAACACATTCAGTGTTCAGGCCCACACAGGGTGTGCCCTCTGCGGATCTCCCTCCCCCTGCCCACTTGGCAACAGCAATCTCATCGTTCAGGACTCAAGTCCATGCTCTGGTGCCTGCAAGGCCTTGCCTGGCCCCTACCCCTTCCTTGCACACTGTCCCCTGTGATGCTCCACTGCAAACGCAGCTGGGCCTGTGTGCCAAGCCTTCAGCCCCCAGCACTGGGCTGAGCCCACAGGCATGTCAGTGAACACCTGGCAGATGAAGATATGCTAGTCTGTGTGTCTGAGCACATCTCTGCACCATGCAGGAGAGCCTATATCCTGTGTGCCTACCCTGGACCCACTGTTCCTTCCTAAAGAGTCCACTCCTTCCTCCCAGGGTGGATGGACCTGTGGGCGGGTCCCTGAGGAGTGTCCCGCAGATGCACTCATCCTTCCCACTTCCACCTGCATTCTGGGTCTGTCCAGAGAGGTAGACCCCCTCCCTGTGAATGTCATGTGGGTGCCATATAAGGGGCCTGCAGGGTCCCCATGTCATTAGAGGGCTGAGTGCTTGGTGGAAACTGTGACCGTTCCTTTCTTCTGTCCTTGCTTGTCTTTCGGGACCTAGTAAACAAGAAAGGTAGGAGTTGTTCCTTCTCTCTTCACACACCTCCCCCTCTACTTCTAATCCTTGGGCCAGCAGGGAGGGATGACGCTTTGACCAGAAGTCCCCTGGCCTATGGCTTTAAGCAGCAAACTGTCCAGTCAGCTCAGCAGGCTCCCTGGTTCAGGACTGAGTCCTCATTGGTGTGAGGAGGCAGTTTCTGTCTCACTCTTGCCAGTTCAACTCTGCAGAGGATGCTTCTTCTCTGGGGCACATGCATAATACAGACTGCATTGCTTTCCCTGAGCGTACAAAGCTCACCAGAACCATCTACCCAGCTCCCAGTTCTCTGAGAAGTTGCCTAAGTGCTGTGAGAGACAGTCTCGCACAGAGCAAAGAGCAGTCACTGTGTGGAACAGCAGAGAGGCGTGTCCTTGTACCCACCTGAGCACACTCACTCAAATTCTTCTTCCCGAAGCACATGCGTCTGCAGACCACAAGTAGCCTCTGGCTATTTGTTGGCAGCTGAATCCTATGGTCTGTCTCTGACCCTGTCCTTGTAGATGGGAAAACTGAGGCCAGTGAGAGAGGACTCTGCCCAGCTAGGGTGACGCCTTTCCCGTCCCTCCCCTGCTGCCCTGGGCATTTACCCTGATACTCTGAGGGCCAAAAAGCTGGGGCCCTGTCTCCTGTGCTGTTTGTGTATTTTATGTGTCATTTGCATGTTTATTCCTGGTGGTTCCTGCTACTCAGCTGGGTGGCCTTGGAGATAGCAGTCACTGTCCTGCAGTGACCTGCCTTCTATCCAAAGGAGCTGCTCGCCCCTGCAACCCCTTCCTCCCTGCTGCACTGCCCCTCTGCTCACGCCACACTCCTGCTCTCCCTACCCCCTCCCTGCCCTGTGTTCTCTCATGTCAAGGCTGTTCTGGCCCTGGCTCCTCCGCGCTCAGAGATCCTGGGAAGAGGTGGGGCAGTAGGAGGACAGAGCCGTGGACATGGGGGCTCCTTGGCAGCCAGCCATGCCATGTGTCACTGTCTCAGCCTGGACCTCAGGTTCTCACCAGCCTCCCTTCTGTCTCTCTAGGAAAAGGACCCACTCCCCGTCCTCTAAGGATGAGCAGTCGATCGGACTGAAGGACTCCTTGCTGGCCCACTCCTCTGACCCTGTGGAGATGCGGAGGCTCAACTACCAGACCCCAGGTAGGGCACTCCTATGGCCTGTGTGCCCCCAGCCCAGACCTAGCAGGCCTGTGGGTCCGTTCTGCAGGTCTCAGGGTCGCCACTGAAGTTCCTGGGCTGCATGCACTTGTTCCTGCTCCTTTTCTTCCTTTCTGCCCTTCTCCCTGTGCTCATCCACTTTGGTTGGAATGACTGGGGAGCCCCCATATCCTGCAGCTGGACAGGTGCCCCAGGCCAGGACCCTCTCAGGTGGCAAAGCCACTTAGCCACTGCCTTGTCTTCAGTCAAGGCCTCTGAATATGGGCTGAGGACCTCCCAGAGCCCACGTCTCTGCCACAGGGTGGCCAGTGTCTGGCCCGCGCTCTGACCCCTCCACATGAAAGAGGGGCATGTTAGCAGTGGGAGATGCCTCACCAGACATCTGTGGGGAGATGAAGTGCCTGCACCTGAGCCTTCCTGGAGGCCAACCCCGGGTTTACCATACCACGTACCTGCCCCTTCTCCTAGCCACTCTCACGGGGCTGTCCAGCTCTTCCTTCTACCTGAAATGTTACTCCTCCCAACACCCAGCAGACAGCTCAGACCTCTCCTCTTGCCCACACCCCCACAGGGTTAGGTGTCTCTTCTTCGCTCCAGGAACCTCCCTCCTTCTTCCTTTTGACGCCTCTCACAGTGAGCTGGGATTACCTCAGTGACAGTCTCTGAGCTCTGTGGTGCCAGGAACTGTGTCTTGTCATCCCCCATCCCTTGTATTCAGCGCACGATGGGTTCTTGTTGAATGCCTGTGAAATGAACACACAGACAAATGAAGGAATGAGTGAACTAATGCATACACACAGGGTTTGTGTATGTATGAGCTGGTTATTCTGCATGTCAAATTACCCCAAAACTTAGTGGCTTAAAACAACAATAATTATGTATTATCTGTCACGGTTTTTGTGAGGCAGGAATTCAGACAGGGGCACAGCAGGAACAGCTTGTCTTTATTCCAGAAAGTCTGGGCCCTCAGCCGGAAGACTTGAAGGCTGGGAGCTAGAGTCATTTAAAGCAGGGGTTGGCAGACTATGGCCCATGGCCAAGTACAGCCCACCACCTGTTTTTGTAAATAAATTTTTACTGGCCAGGCGTGGTGGCTCATGCCTGTGATCCCAGCACTTTGGGAGGCTGAGCCGGGTGGATCAGCTGAGGTCAGGAGTTCGAGACCAGCTAATGAAATCCCATCTCTACTAAAAGTACAAATATTAGCCAGGTGTGTGGCCCCTGTCATCCCAGCTACTCAGGAGGCTGAGGAAGGAGAATCACTTGAACCCAGGAGGTAGAGGTTGCGTGAGCCAAGATCGTAGCATCGCATTCCAGCCTGGGTGACAAGAGCAAAACCCCATCTCAAAAATAAACAAATAAATAAAATTCTACTGGAACAGACACACCCATTTATTTATATGCTACCTACCTATGGTTGCTTTTGCACTGTAAAGGCACCATTAAATAGATGGAATAGATACCAGATGTCCACAAAGCCTAAACTATTTACGCTCTTGGCCTGTTATGGATACCAAGTTTGCCAACCCCTGGACTCTAAAGCCTCTTTCATCCATGTGACTGGTGGTTGATGAGCCAGCTCTGAGCCTTGCTGTGGCTGTCAGCTGGGACACCCAACATGAGGCTTCTTCAGGTGGCCTGGGCTTCCTCACAACATGGTGACTGAGTTTCATGAGCACGTGTCTGGAGAGTGTGCCAGGCAGACCTAGCAGGCTGTTGCAACCCAGCATGATTAGATCTCTGAAGAATCAAGCACCAGGATGCTGGGACCTGGAGTGCAGAGAAGCCTCTTCGGGGATGGGATGCTGAGCCATGTGGTTATTGGTCTGGAAAAGAAGGATGGGAGAGAGCTCCTCAGTGGAAGCATGTGCAGAAGCTTGGGCAGATTGCATGTGCGTCAAATTATGAGCACCTGAGGGTTTCTGCAGCATGAGAGTTAGGGGCTTGGGGAATACTGAGCCAAGAGAAGACTGGAGGGCTAGGCAGAGGTCCAGTCAAAAGGACCTTGAATGTCAGGCTAAGGGGCTTAGACTTCCTCTTCAGGATGCCAGGGAGGTATTAAAGGTTTTCGGCGGGGGAGCCAGGTGGTCAGAACCATGCTTTAGAAATGTCACTCTGGCTCCTTGAGGAGACTGGATTAGAGAGGAGAAATTGAGGCAGGGAGACCATTTAAAAGGCCAGCAACCAAGTGAAAGGTGGCAGTGGGAACAGAGGGGACAGACTTGGGAAACGTGAAGGAGGTGAGGACAGCAGAGTCCGGGCTTAAGTCCACTTGGGGAGAGGTAAGGGTGGCTCTGCAGTTGCTGGCTGAATGAGCAGGGGGTAGGGGTGTCCTGGGGCTGGTGGGTCTGTGGGTCTGAGGACTTCTGAGCTGACATCAGGGCTGAAGCCCTGTGGGAGGGGCCAAGGAGCATGTGGTAGTCAAAGCCTGAGAATAGATGGGCTCTCCCAGGGTGAGGGCCAGAAGGAGACCAGGACCAAAAAGCCCAGGGCAGGGAAGGTGGTGCAGCATTAAGGAAAGATGGATGGAGAGCAGCTAGGGAGATTGAGAAGGAGCAGCCACAGCCAGACGAGAGCAGGAGCGCAGTGTCCCTGATGCCAGGGTTGGGGGAGTTGTGCAAGGGACGAGAGGACTTAATGAGGTAGGGCAGTGGGGACACCCAGTGGGAGGACCGTTGGCTTTGGCAGATGGGGCCTTGAAGAGAGGGTGGTGGCCACGTCCTGTGGGCAGAAGTGTTTCAGTGAGCAGCGTGGCAAGTGGGGGCTGAGAAAGTGGAGAAACCCCTTTCAAAGATCCTGGGAAGATACCTGGGAAGGAGGCAATGAGCAGGGCACAGTGGGAGAGGAGAGGGTGTGGGATCTGAGAAGGAGGGCTCTTTTTTCCAACGTGGAAATCGTCTGAAAGTCGCCAAGGGCAAATTTTGGTATCAAAAGGGGCAGGGCTGGTTTGGACTTAAGTATTTAGTCATAGAGCCCCCCAAGGCTGCCGAGCCACCAGGGTTTAGAAGTGCTCGCCTCTGGGGGTGGGACACCCAGTCTGTATTAACTGGGAGACAGAAGGAGCCTTGACGGAACTTGTCCGCAGCCCCAGCCCCTCACCGCCCCATCCTCTTCTCCGCCAGCCCCTCGCAAGCCCGCTCGGCACCTCCGCTGTGTGTGATGGTGCTGTAAGCAGAAAAAGTTAACGGGCTCTCTTTTCTTGCCCCGTTGTTTTTTTCGTTTGTTTGTTTTTTTCTCTGCAGGTTCCAGTGTCCCCAGTTGCCCGAATACCTCAAGTTAGTTTTCAAAGTTCCCGTGTTTGGGGGATACTTTGGCTTCTGTGTCTGTTTCCACTCCTTACTTTTGTTTACCCCATCGCCTCCATCCTTCCTTGAATTCTTCTCTCCCCTTCCCTTTCTTCTCCCCCAATCCCACTGTCTCCTAACCTTTTTCCTTCCCCACCCTCCCCTCTGCCCACCTTGCTTCCTCCAGGCCTGTTTTCTCTCCCACCGGCCCCGTCTCTGTTCTGCCTCTCTGGCCTCCAGTCCCGGCCTGACACCCTTCCTTCTGCGTGCCTCTACCTCTCATCTCCTCTCCTCTGTCTCACACCCCCCTCCTGGTCTCTGCTTCTCTCTCTATTGTGTCTGTACTTCATGACCACTCCATCTACACACTTGGTGCCCGGGATGACGATGGCCGTGAGTCTCCCATGGTGACTGCCACCAGTGAGGGGCAGGAGGGCTGTCTGCAGGCAGATGCGATGGAGCCCAGCTCCTGTCACGTCTGCTGCCACCGACCTGGGCGTCCCACCCCTCCTGGGAGGAAGGAAGCCTCTCTTCCATCTTGAGAGACCTGCCAGGCAGGGCCTAGTGCCCCCACTCAGCACCCCGCCACCAAAACAGGCTCCACATGCTCATGGCACAACACCGCCCTCTGTCCTCTCCCACCCTCCGCCATCCCTGTCGCCGCATGTGCTGCTGTCTCCATGCCACCAGTTCCAAGTGCTCCATGGTCACACATGTTCACATGTGCACATACATGCGTTGGGGCTTTCTCTGCCACACTGCTCAAGCCTCACACTAATGCTGCCTGTGTATGCCCTACCTCCCCTAGGTATGCGAGACCACCCACCCATCCCCATCACTGACCTGGCGGACAACATCGAGCGCCTCAAAGCCAACGATGGCCTCAAGTTCTCCCAGGAGTATGAGGTGAGATGTTCCCGCCCCCTACCATGTGCCTGGCCCAGGCCTACCCAAACCAGCTCCTGTCCTGTCCTAGGTCCCAGCTGTGGTGGGTGAGGAAGCAGGGGTCCAGCTTTTTCAGGAGCAGAGAGAGGAGGGTTGGCAGTGGTAAGGGTCAGCTGGGAACCGGGTGCCTCAGATGCTGGGTCTGGCCATAGCCTGGCCCAGCACCTTCTTGGGGTCACCCTTAGGAGATGGTTTCAAAAGGCTGTGAGTGACGCCAGGGTCTGGACACTCAGACACGTGCTCAAGTGCTCACAGGCAGACACAAGGCCACAGGCATACAGACATAGATCAGTGATAACAGCCACAGTAGCTGGCATCTATCAAGAGCATCCTGCAGGCCAGCACCGGTCTGGGCACTTGGCATGCATTATCTCTTTTGGTTCCCCCACAGTCTTCAGAAATGGGGACTGTTATTATCCCATCTTCCAGGTGAGGAAGCGGGGGCTTAGAGAGGGGAAGTGACTTGCCCAAGTCAAACAGCTGATGAGTAGTGGAGCCAGGATTCAAACCCAGGCCTGCCTGCTGCCCTGTGCTCTGCACATGCATGTGCTCACGTGTGTACTCCGGATGCCACAGCTCACGGGGAGTCGGGGCCTCGAGACTGGCTGCTCAGGCTGTACAAGTCCCGCTTGGAGCCCTCCACACGTTCATCTTGTTCTGAACTTAACTCCTAGGAGCCTGCTGGGGGCTGAGCCTTCAAAAGTCTGAGGGTTTCCCACCCACAGATGGTGTCGGGGTGACTCTGAGCATCCCCAGGCTGCCCATCTAGGAAGGGGATTTGTTAGAGAAGGAGGTGATTTAAAGACAAGACTCCTGGCCAGGCGCAGTCGCTCACGCCTGTAATCCCAGCACTTTGGGAGGCCGAGGCGGGTGGATTACCTGAGGTCGAGAGTTTGAGACCAGCCTGGCCACCGTGGCGAAACTGCATCTCTACTATAAATACAAAAATTAGCCAGCTGTGGTGGCACATGCCTGTAGTCCCAGCTACTTGTGAGGGCTGAGGCAGGAGAATCGTTTGAACCCGGGAGGCGGAGGTTGCATTGAGCCAAGGTCATGCCATTGCGCTCCAGCCTGGGTGACAGAGTGAGACTCCCTCTCAAAAAATATAAAATAAAAAAATACTCTTAAAAAAGAGTATTTTTACTTAAAAAAGAGAGAGAGAGACCTTCTCCTCTTCCACCTCCTCTAAGCAGCAGCCTGTGCTTGTCGTTCTGCCTTGTCCACAGCTGTTTCCTCAGCACCTGGCACTGGCCTCAGTAGATGGTTGGTGGACAGGCAATTGAGGGGTTGGCTCAGCCTAACCTGTGAGTTTGCGCCCCTTCTGATGTCCACCCTCAGCTGTGTTTGGGGGATGCGTCCTAGGGCTCAAAGATTGCCTTTCCCAAGGGCTGTGGGCCAGGTTTCTGAAAAGAAAGCTGGGCTTGGCAGGCAAATGGATGAGTATGTCTGCGGCACAGCAACCGTGCTGCCTCTGCCTATAGGGCCCCCCTGGGGCCCTGCTCCACACAAGGCTGGGCTTTGGGTCATGGAGCCTGTAAGGTGGGCTCCCTGCCTCCCATGGCCTCCACCCACACTCATCTGTACCATGTCCTACACCTGCCCTTCCTTCCAGCGCAGCCCTGCTTCCCCATCTGGGCTCGTGGGGCCTCTGTTCACAGTAGTCCCCTTCCATCTTCTACCTGCTTCCCTCCTCTGATCAGAGCTTTCCTTACAAGACCCTCCTCCTCCAGGAAGCCTTCTCAGGTTCCCCAAGGCTGCCGTGGGCTCTCCCTCAGCCAGGACCCCATAGCTCTGTTGTCTTTTTTTTTTTTTTTTTTTTTTCTTTTTTGGAAGTCTCGCTCCGTCATCCAGGCTGGAGTGCAGTGGCGTGATCTCGGCTCAGTGCAAGCTCTGCCTCCTGGGTTCACGCCATTCTCCTGCCTCAGCCTCCCGAGTAGCTGGGACTACAGGTGCCCGCTACCACACCCGGCTAATTTTTTTTATTTTTAGTAGAGATGGGGTTTCACCGTGTTAGCCAGTATGGTCTCGATCTCCTGACCTCGTGATCCGCCCGCCTCGGCCTCCCAAGTGCTGGGATTACAGGCGTGAGCCACTGCACCAGGCCTGCTCTGTTGTCTTTAACGTTTAGTCAGTCATTGATCACACATTTTCCATGTGCCAGTCCCCGTGCTGGGGATATGGAGACACATGCCCTCAGGGAACCCAGTCGTGGGGAGCATGTGCAGACAGATAATCAGCATTGAATATGTGACTCTGACAGCACGCCCTGGTGTTGAATAGGACCGACAGGCGTGCAAAAGGTGGGCTGACAGCCCCAGAGCAGCCTGAGGGGTGGGGTGTGCTGCGGGGTCTCACGGAAGCAGTGACGCGGTCCTGTGGAGAGTAATGAGGCTGGGGACAACATATGGAGGACATTGCGTGCTATGCTGAGAACTTCAGATCGTATCCATCTGGAAAATGTGAAGATAATAATGGAACCTATCTCATATGAGAATTTGAGGAGGGAATACATGCAAAGTGCTCACAGCGGTGCCAGGCACACCGTGGGTCCTCACTAACGCTTTGCTATTATCATTATTGCTCTCCGAGGTGAAGAAGAGCCACAGAAGGCCTTTAAGCAGGAAATTGATATTCACATCTGCATTTTGGAAGGATTATTCTGGCTGTGGGGCTGAGTGGGTCAGAGTGGGACAAGAGGAAAGAGGCAGGAAGAGGCTGAGCCTCAATTGGGGTGGCCTGGCCCAGGGCAGTGGCAGCAGGTTGGAGAGAGCTGAGGGGGTGGGGGAGCACCAGAACCTGGTGACTGGCAGGGCGGGGTGGGGGGAGGCCGGAGGAATTTTGAGCTTGACTTCTAGGTTCTGGCCTGGTACTGAGGGGTGAGGGTGCCTTTCGCTAAGGTGTAGTCCCAGCAGCAGCGCCAGGTTTGGAGGGGAAGCTGATGAACTCAGCTTTCAAAGGACTGCGGTTGAAGGACCTCCCGGTGGAGGTGTCAGAGAGGCTGCTGGGTACTCGGGGAAGAGCTCTGTGCTGCTGCTGAGGTTATGGGCAGCTCCAGCATATGCTGTAAGAATCAGGTGAGCAAATGAGGTCACCCAGGAAAGGTTATAGAGAGAGAAGAGGGCCTAGAAGGAACCCTGGAGGAGCTCTGCGTCCTGCCCACAGGAAGGGCAGGGGAGAGAGAGGAAACAGAGAAGGAGCAGCCGAAAGGAAGAGAGCCGAGCAGGGAGGGATCCTGGACTACCTGAGAGGGGCCACCATCCCTTCCATCTGTCCTGGCTCATTTCATTAGGTGAATGCAGGGCTTCAGGAGGGACTCTGGGTGTTCAGAGCCCTCAGCAGTTTCGGGACTGCCTGAGAGGGGGCCACCACCTGTCCTAGCTCATTTCATTAGGTGAGTGCAGGGCTTTGAGAGACCCTTCACCTGCCCCATCCCAGCTCAGACCACTCTACCAGGCAAGGGGATTTGGTACCATGGTCAGAGGAGTCCCCAGTCCATCACTTTTCTGATAGGTGATGTGGCAACCTGTGAGTTCCGTGGCTGGCACCACGAGATAGAGGGCCTGGCTGTGGCCTGTGGAGTGAAGGCAGGATGTGAGCATCACCGGGAAGGCTGGGTCCCCTGCAGGAGAAGCAGGTCAACCTTGGCTCTTACCCCACCCCACCCGCTTTCTCCATTCTCTGCAGTCCATCGACCCTGGACAGCAGTTCACGTGGGAGAATTCAAACCTGGAGGTGAACAAGCCCAAGAACCGCTATGCGAATGTCATCGCCTACGACCACTCTCGAGTCATCCTTACCTCCATCGATGGTGAGCCAAGGGGGTGCCCCTCCCATCCCCTTGCTCTCCCCCTTGCTAGCTAGGGCAACATGTCATTCTACAGAGGATGTCCACGAATCTCAGGGGTGCACTGAGGCATGGTGGGCTGGGCTGGGGACCCTGTAGTAATGCCCTCCCACCTCCTTTCTTATCCATAGGCGTCCCTGGGAGTGACTACATCAATGCCAACTACATCGATGGCTACCGCAAGCAGAATGCCTACATCGCCACGCAGGGCCCCCTGCCCGAGACCATGGGCGATTTCTGGAGAATGGTGTGGGAACAGCGCACGGCCACTGTGGTCATGATGACACGGCTGGAGGAGAAGTCCCGGGTGAGGCTGCAGGGCCCTGCCAGGAGGCGGGTGGGAAATGCCCAGCCACAAGGTGATACAGGGCACCTTCTTCTGTGCCGCTTTCTTCTGTGGAGGAAGTCGCTCAAGTGATCCCCAGATGCTATTGTTACTGGGGGTATTATGCTCCCCAAATACTGGGTGTTTCTGGGATAGAGCATGTTCCCCACATGCTAGTGGGTTCCTTAAGATGTTAATATGTTTCACCAAATGCTGTCATTTTCGGAGAATGTTAATGTGTTCCCCAGTTGCTGGCGTGTTCCCGGGGTATTCGTGTGTTCCCCAGATGCTGGAGTGTTCCTGGGGCATTAACACATCTCCTAAGTTAATTAGTGGAAAGAGCTGCTGTTATCTGTTTTTGGACTGCAAAGCATTGACTGGAACGTAAAATTTACAGAGCTTGAAAATGGCACATAAACGTTATGGGTAAATTTGGCAGAAAATGTGCCTGGTGCGATCTGGCCTTGAATAAATAATTTTCAGTTATGACCCTTATTCCACTAGCTAGGGCAGGGCGGTGACATAGCTTGAGGACCTGATGTGGCTTGTGGAGGACAGGGGGCAATGGATCTGAGAGCTCAGGGCTGGGGGGCTTTGTAGCCAGAAAGGCTACAGCCAGGGAGTCGACCAGCCTCCACCCTGCTTCTGCCCGTCTGAGCCTGTGGGCTTCCTTCAGCCTGCCCTGCTCATCCTCCTGCAGGTAAAATGTGATCAGTACTGGCCAGCCCGTGGCACCGAGACCTATGGCCTTATTCAGGTGACCCTGTTGGACACAGTGGAGCTGGCCACATATACTGTGCGCACCTTCGCACTCCACAAGGTATAGCCTTTCCCCAGTGCATATCTCTTACCCAGACACTGTAAGGACAGTGGCCTGGGTGTGGTGTGCTGGGTCGGGGGGAAGCTGGAGCCTGGGTGTTGGAGGGTCGGAGGCTCAGGTGTGTGAGTGATGTGATGATCCATGTTATGGGAACAGTGCTAGGAGCTTCAGGCTACTCTGTGTGGCTTCTGAGTCCCATGGGGAAGTGGCGGGTATGGCCTCAGCATCAGGTCATTCAGTCCTGAGTCTATGGCAGGTAGGCTCCTAGTCGCCAGTATGTCCCCACTTTGTCCCCCAGAGTGGCTCCAGTGAGAAGCGTGAGCTGCGTCAGTTTCAGTTCATGGCCTGGCCAGACCATGGAGTTCCTGAGTACCCAACTCCCATCCTGGCCTTCCTACGACGGGTCAAGGCCTGCAACCCCCTAGACGCAGGGCCCATGGTGGTGCACTGCAGGTGAGAGGGTACAGTGCCACCCAGAGGGGTGGGTGGGGTGGGAGGTGGGGGCGCCTGTGCCTCAAGCCGAGCCCGTGTCCTGCAGCGCGGGCGTGGGCCGCACCGGCTGCTTCATCGTGATTGATGCCATGTTGGAGCGGATGAAGCACGAGAAGACGGTGGACATCTATGGCCACGTGACCTGCATGCGATCACAGAGGAACTACATGGTGCAGACAGAGGACCAGTACGTGTTCATCCATGAGGCGCTGCTGGAGGCTGCCACGTGCGGCCACACAGAGGTGCCTGCCCGCAACCTGTATGCCCACATCCAGAAGCTGGGCCAAGTGCCTCCAGGGGAGAGTGTGACCGCCATGGAGCTCGAGTTCAAGGTGGGGCTCGGGTGGGCCTGCTTGGCTCCAGGGCCTAGACTGGGTCATGCAGATGACCCCCACCCCCACAGGAAGCCTGGCCTGACCAATCCCTGCCTCTCAATAGTTGCTGGCCAGCTCCAAGGCCCACACGTCTCGCTTCATCAGCGCCAACCTGCCCTGCAACAAGTTCAAGAACCGGCTGGTGAACATCATGCCCTACGAATTGACCCGTGTGTGTCTGCAGCCCATCCGTGGCGTGGAGGGCTCTGACTACATCAATGCCAGCTTCCTGGATGGTTATAGGTCAGCATGCATGTCACTGCCCCACCATGCCCTACAGAGGCCTAGGCCTGTGCCTGGCTGGTGGGGGTGGGCAGCAGAGTAGGGCCAGCCTAGAAGACCAGAGAGGGCTGGGTAGAGCAGTGAGGACTTCCTGGAGGAGGGGTGATCTGAGCAGGGCCCCAAGGGGCTAGGCAGCCTAAGGGGAGACTCTAGGGGCAGCAGCACCTCCAGCATGTCCAGTCTTATGTCCACCCCAGACAGCAGAAGGCCTACATAGCTACACAGGGGCCTCTGGCAGAGAGCACCGAGGACTTCTGGCGCATGCTATGGGAGCACAATTCCACCATCATCGTCATGCTGACCAAGCTTCGGGAGATGGGCAGGGTGAGCCCACCCTTTCCCCCAGGGCCCCTGTCATACCTGGGAGAACACCAGCCACCCTTGGGGGAGCTGCCGCCTATGTTACTGTCTCCTTTGACACCCCAGCTGCTTGTCAGCATGGCCTCAGGCGCCCGTTATTACCACCTGAGGCATCTGTCCCAGAATCCTGTGAAGCCTGGCACCCCTCCCCTATTCCTTCTCACCTGATTATGGGGGCCCGACCCTCTGTCCACAGGAGAAATGCCACCAGTACTGGCCAGCAGAGCGCTCTGCTCGCTACCAGTACTTTGTTGTTGACCCGATGGCTGAGTACAACATGCCCCAGTATATCCTGCGTGAGTTCAAGGTCACGGATGCCCGGGTGAGTGAGTGCATTGAGTGTGTCCATAACGCTGCCTGTCCACACGCTGGATGGATGGCTGCCTGCATGGTACCTTAGCTCAAGCTTCAGAAATCTGAGGCGGTGGGTGGGTATTAGGGTGTGAGCACATCTCCCCCTGTGGCCTCGGGTGCAGTGACACAGATGCATGCCTGTATCATGGTACTACCCTGGTCTAGTCCAGAGGGGTGGCTGCCTAAGGCACGAATTCTAATCATGCACCCCACCCACCTTTCCCAGGATGGGCAGTCAAGGACAATCCGGCAGTTCCAGTTCACAGACTGGCCAGAGCAGGGCGTGCCCAAGACAGGCGAGGGATTCATTGACTTCATCGGGCAGGTGCATAAGACCAAGGAGCAGTTTGGACAGGATGGGCCTATCACGGTGCACTGCAGGTGGGACTGGCCCCCTGGAGGGCTGGGGTGGGTGGGCCTGAAGGCCTGGCAGACCCACTGCATGAGGCAAGGAGGACTCCTGACCCAACTGTGTTTCTGAGCAGTGCTGGCGTGGGCCGCACCGGGGTGTTCATCACTCTGAGCATCGTCCTGGAGCGCATGCGCTATGAGGGCGTGGTCGACATGTTTCAGACCGTGAAGACCCTGCGTACACAGCGTCCTGCCATGGTGCAGACAGAGGTAACGCAGACCAGGCTGCAGGGCCAGGGCCTTGGCAGCAGCGCTGCTGGGAACCCTAGGCTTTAGCAGCAGTTTGATGCCTACAGGCATGTGCATTCATTCATGCTGCCAACCTTTCACGTGGCCTGCGATAGGCATGGTGGTGTGTGCTTATGGTCCTACCTACTTGGGAGGTTGATGTGGGAGGATCACTTGAGGTCAGAAGTTCGAGGCTGCAGTGAGCTATGATTATACCACGGCACTCCAGCCTGGGTGGCAGAGCAAGACCCTGTTGCTGAAAACAAAACAAAACAAAACAAAACAAAAATGCTGCAACATTGCCTGTGCTGCCTGGGGGCTCAGGGGAGAGATGAGTAAGATGTGTTCTTTCATTCGGCAGCTCTCTGCTGAGCCCCAGTGGTGTGCCTGGCTCTGGGCAAGGTTGCACAGAGCAATCCTTATGGGATGCCCAGTCAGGAGCAGAGAAACATGATTGGGATGGCAGATGGAAGGCAGGTAGATGTGGGGGCCTGAGAGAATGACAGGAGAGAGATGAGCCTTCAGAGGCTCTTTCAGGCTCCCCCGCACACTGCCTGATGTAGCTGCCAGGGTCTAGCACCTGCTCTTGGCCAGCAGAGGCTAACTCCATGGCTGCAGTGTGAGTGTCAGCTGTGTAGTGGGGGTGTCCACTGGCGCGACCCACACTGACCAGCCCCCTATCCTGGCAGGACCAGTATCAGCTGTGCTACCGTGCGGCCCTGGAGTACCTCGGCAGCTTTGACCACTATGCAACGTAACTACCGCTCCCCTCTCCTCCGCCACCCCCACCGTGGGGCTCCGGAGGGGACCCAGCTCCTCTGAGCCATACCGACCATCGTCCAGCCCTCCTACGCAGAAGCTGTCACTGGCAGAGCACAGCCCACGGGGATCACAGCGTTTCAGGAACGTTGCCACACCAATCAGCCTAGAACATCCCTGGGCAAGTGGATGGCCCAGCAGGCAGGCACTGTGGCCCTTCTGTCCACCAGACCCACCTGGAGCCCGCTTCAAGCTCTCTGTTGCGCTCCCGCATTTCTCATGCTTCTTCTCATGGGGTGGGGTTGGGGCAAAGCCTCCTTTTCAATACATTGAGTGGGGTAGACTGAGGGATTTTAGCTTCTTCCCTCTGATTTTTCCTTTCGCGGATCCGTATCTGCAGAATGGGCCACTGTAGGGGTTGGGGTTTATTTTGTTTTTTTTTTTTTTTTTCTTGAGTTCACTTTGGATCCTTATTTTGTATGACTTCTGCTGAAGGACAGAACATTGCCTTCCTCGTGCAGAGCTGGGGCCGCCAGCCTGAGCGGAGGCTCGGCCGTGGGCCGGGAGGCAGTGCTGATCCGGCTGCTCCTCCAGCCCTTCAGACGAGATCCTGTTTCAGCTAAATGCAGGGAAACTCAATGTTTTTTTAAGTTTTGTTTTCCCTTTAAAGCCTTTTTTTAGGCCACATTGACAGTGGTGGGCGGGGAGAAGATAGGGAACACTCATCCCTGGTCGTCTATCCCAGTGTGTGTTTAACATTCACAGCCCAGAACCACAGATGTGTCTGGGAGAGCCTGGCAAGGCATTCCTCATCACCATCGTGTTTGCAAAGGTTAAAACAAAAACAAAAAACCACAAAAATAAAAAACAAAAAAAAACAAAAAACCCAAGAAAAAAAAAAAGAGTCAGCCCTTGGCTTCTGCTTCAAACCCTCAAGAGGGGAAGCAACTCCATGTGCCTGGGGTTCCCAAGGGAGCTGCTGGCTGACCTGGGCCCACAGAGCCTGGCTTTGGTCCCCAGCATTGCAGTATGGTGTGGTGTTTGTAGGCTGTGGGGTCCGGCTGTGTGGCCAAGGTGAATAGCACAGGTCAGGGTGTGTGCCACACCCCATGCACCTCAGGGCCAAGCGGGGGCGTGGCTGGCCTTTCAGGTCCAGGCCAGTGGGCCTGGTAGCACATGTCTGTCCTCAGAGCAGGGGCCAGATGATTTTCCTCCCTGGTTTGCAGCTGTTTTCAAAGCCCCCGATAATCGCTCTTTTCCACTCCAAGATGCCCTCATAAACCAATGTGGCAAGACTACTGGACTTCTATCAATGGTACTCTAATCAGTCCTTATTATCCCAGCTTGCTGAGGGGCAGGGAGAGCGCCTCTTCCTCTGGGCAGCGCTATCTAGATAGGTAAGTGGGGGCGGGGAAGGGTGCATAGCTGTTTTAGCTGAGGGACGTGGTGCCGACGTCCCCAAACCTAGCTAGGCTAAGTCAAGATCAACATTCCAGGGTTGGTAATGTTGGATGATGAAACATTCATTTTTACCTTGTGGATGCTAGTGCTGTAGAGTTCACTGTTGTACACAGTCTGTTTTCTATTTGTTAAGAAAAACTACAGCATCATTGCATAATTCTTGATGGTAATAAATTTGAATAATCAGATTTCTTACAAACCAGGACTCTGTCTCAGCTGTTTCTGGAACCAAAGAGTCTGGGCCAAATCAGTAGCTAGGATGGGTTCCGGAGATTCCCTGCTCCTGAGGAGACGGGGAGGGTATCCTAAGTATTTGTGCCAGTGTAGGCTCCTGGCATGGCTACCCACTTTCAGAAAGGAGTGGTTATAAACCCTGAAAACCAGGCCACCAAGAGCCAGCCAGGCCAGAGCCACCAGTGCATGTGAAGAGCACCCTAGGCCGGGGAGCATACCCTTTGCCTCTCTTTCCCTTTAAGATTCTGTGGGTTGCACTGTCGGGGCATTGGGACTGCCCCTCTCCCACTACCTTGGAGGAGAGGGATGGCCCTGTGGCAGTAGAGACTGAATGTATGGAAATTGGTTAATGAGATCTCCTGTAATTATTGCAATGTGGATAATGGACACAAAAAACAGTGTGTCCATCTGGCCCCTGGACACACAGCTGCATCACCCACTGAGCTGTGCAGCTGCTCCACTGGTGAGCAGACAAGTCCTACCAGGTTGTCAAATTGTGGAACTTCTAGGGATACAGTTGAAGGAGACCCAGAACAAACTACGAAGAGAAATGCGTAAGTCAGCAACGACCACACCAAGGCAGCATCTGACCCAGGGAAGGCTTCCTGGAGGAGGTGGCATTCAGAGTGTTTCGTAGAATGAGTAGCAGTTAGTTTTTGTTTGTTTTTGAGATGGAGTCCCACTCTGTCGCGAGGCTGGAGTGCAGTGGCATGATCTCGGCTCACTGCAACCTCTGCCCCCCGGGTTCAAGCAATTCTTCTGCCTTACCCTCCTGAGTAGCTGGAACTACAGGTGCCCGACACCACGCCCAGGTAATTTTTGTATTTTTAGTAGAGACAGGGTTTCACCATGTTGGCCAGGCTGGTCTTGAACTCCTGATCTCAGGTGATCCACCCACCTCAGTCTCCCAAAGTGCTGGAATTACAAGCATGAGCCGCCATGCCCAGCCAAAGTAGCAGTTAGTTTTTAAAGGTAGGGAAAGGTTTTCCAATGGAACACGTACAAAGGCTTGGAAGCTTGTCACAGACCAACTTCGTGAGAAACTCCAGGAGGTGCATTAAGATTGGAGTAGAGAGGTGTGGCTAGGAAGGTGGGCCGGATGGAGTCAGATCTTGCAGCTAAGGGGATTGAGGTGATTGTCAGAGGGATGCAGGGATCCCTGGCAGGTGCAGTGCTTCTGTTCTTAACACCCTGGGCCACCTGCATTGAGTCCTTCACCGCGTTCTAGTATTGGCAGCCATCTCCTTGGGGGCTGCGAGTGACTGAGGCCTGGCACCAAGTCTCTTCTGGGTATCCCCAGCACCTAGGTCGGTGCCTGGCATATTTCTATTCAGAAAAAAGGCACCATCATTACATGATTGTTGATGGTAGAAAATTTGATTAACTTTGCTAAATAAAAGAACAAGCCATTAAACATTTTCAAGTAAGGGGTAAGTACCAGGTGTTCACTTGAGGAAGACCGGTAGTCAGGACTGCCCCAGGCAGGCTCTGCGCTGAGGGCGCGATGGGCCTGCTCACCAGTCCTTGGGAGCAGCCGGCAGAAGGATCCTCCTCTCCGCACTCAGATGAGGAAACAGGCTTATGTGGAATCACTCATCAGAGACCACAGGGCAGGTAAGCGCCAGAGCTGGGACCCACATCTGCTGATGTCTGCTCCAGAGTCCCTGCACTTTTCATTGCCAGTGTCAGCCTTCTCTCTCCTCTACTTCCCTCCCTCCTCACTCCCCCCTGCAAGCCTGCTCCTCCTCCAGGGCCCCCATTGCAGTGCTTGGCACCCCACCTACCTAGTATTCCAGGCAGGCATCGCTTGCATGCTCACCCCCACGTCCATTCATCGTCACACCCTGCCTGCTTGGCCTCCACGCCTGTTGTCTGCATCTCCACGGCTGTCTCCCAAGCCGCTTTCCCTCTCGCCTGGACTGCCGCTGTGCTTCCTACCAGGCAGTCTGCCCCAGCACTGCCTGGGCCAAACCATTCTCAGCACAGTGGGAATGATTCTGCCTCGCAGGGCAGACATGACCAAGTCACTGTCCTGAGGAGACCCTGCCAGGTCCTCACTGTCCCCATGGTTTTCCAGGCTCTGCAGGACCTGGCCTGTGTGGCCTTATCTTCCTTCTCCCCTCTTGCCCCCTGCCCTCCAGCCACCACAGAATCAATTCTTTAAGTTTCTTGCCTGTTTTTTTTGTTTTTTGTTTTTGAGACAGAGTTTCACTCTGTCACCCAGTGTGGAGTGCAGTAGTGGCGATCTCAGCTCATTGCAACCTCTGCCTCCTGGGTTCAAGCAGTTCTGCCTCAGTCACCCAAGTAGCTGGGATTACAGGCATGGGCCACCACACCCGGCTAATTTTTGTATTTTTAGTAGAGATGGGGTTTCACCATGTTGGCCAGGCAGGTCTTGAAATCCTGACCTCGGGTGATCCTCCCGCCTCAGCCTCCCAAAGTGCTGGGATTACAGGCATGAGCCACTGCGCCCGGCCCTGCCTCACCATTCTATCTCAGCTCCAGACCTTCCTACAAGCTGTTCTTCTGGAACATTCTCCCCCACTTCCACCTGGCTAACCCCTCATTGTTCAGCCCTCCCCTGAAAATATTTCCTTCAGAAGCCATCCTTAACTATCCTAAATGAGGCTAGATGACTGCTATGCAAGTTATTTGGAATATAGTATTTCACTTAATTCTCACAACAATGTATGAAGCCCATTGTGTTGATAAGAAAATTTGACCTAATCCACTCCTTCAACAAATATTTAATGAGCATTTGCTGTGTAATAGTCATTATCCTAGGTGCTTGGAATACATCAGTGAATGGAACAGACTTTGCCTTTGTGGCATTCATACATTATAAATAAATGTATTTATAGTTTGTTAAAAGGTTGTAAGCCTAATTAGTGGGGAGTACAATAAGAAGGACCAAGGGCCGGGCACGGTGGCTCACGCCTGTAATCCCAATACTGTGGGAGGCCAAGGTGGGTGGATCACCTGAGGCCAGGAGTTCGAGACCAGCCTGGACAACAGGGTGAAACCTCATCTCTGCTAAAAAATACAAAAACTAGCTGAGCATGGTGGTGCACGCCTGTAATCCCAACTACTTAGGAGGCGGAGGCTGCAGTGAGCTGAAATCACGCCACAGCACTCCAGCCTGGGCAACAGAGCAAGACTGTCTCAAAAAAAAAAAAAAAAGGACTGGGCGTGTGAGGGAAGATTTGATTATTTGATTTAGGGTGGTCAGGGGACACATTGAAAAGATGAGACTTGAGGAAAGACTTGAATCTGGTGAGGAGTTTTGCCTGAGTATCTTCAAGATGAGCATCCAGGTGGAGGGAGCAGCTATAGCAAAGGCCCTGGGTGGGAGTGTGCCTGATATATGAGGGTGGGTGTGGCTGTGACACCCTGAGCAAGGGGCAAGAGGGTAGCAGGGGATGAGGTTAGAGAGGAAATGGGGCCAGCTCCTTTACCATTGAGAAGACTGCAGAAATCCAGTGGTGGAGAGAAGTGGCCAGATTCTGGTTATATCTTAAGGCAGATCTGATAGAATTTGCTGATGGACTCGATGAGAAAGAGAGGAGTCAAGGTTGACCCCACAGTTCTGGCCTGAGCAGCTGGAAGGATAAAGTTACCATTTATTGAGATGAGGAAGGTTGTACAGAAGGGTTAAGTAATCTACTCGAGGGTCCCAACTGGAATTTGGTGGCGTTGGTAGGACTCCCAGCTCTGCTTAACTCCAGGGCTCTTTTCACACCGCTACCTGCCTAAAGCTAGAAATCGTCAGATGCATTAAGAAAAAAATATTTGGGGCCGGGCGCAGTGGCTCACGCCTGTAATCCCAGCACTTTGGGAGGTGGAGGCAGGCAGATCACGAGGTCAAGAGATTGAGACCATCTTGGGCAACGTGGTGAAACCCCGTCTCTACTAAAAATACAAAAATTAGCTGGGCATGGTGGCATGCACCTGTATTCCCAGCTACTCGGAATGCTGAGTTAGGAGAATCGCTTGAACCCAGAAGACAGAGGTTGCAGTGAGCCGACATCACACCACTGCACTCCAGCCTGGGCGACAGAGCAAGACTCCGTCTCAGAAAAAAAAGAAAAATATATTTGGAAGGAAATGTACCAGAAGGTTATGAGGATAGGTGACTTGTTCTTTGTAATTCTCCAAATTTTCTATGAAGACTTTATTTATTTATTTATTTATTTTTAGTATTATTTTTTTGAGACGGAGTCTCATTCTGTCTCCTAGGCTGGAGTGCAGTGGCACAAATCTCTGCTCACTGCAACCTCCATCTCCCGGGTTCAAGCGATTCTCAGCCTCATGTAGCTGGGATTACAGGTACCTGCTACCATGCCTGGCTAATTTTTGTATTTTTAGTAGAGATGGGGTTTTGCCATGTTGGTCAGGCTGGTCTCGAACTCCTGACCTCAGGTGATCCGCCCGCCTCAACATCCCACAGTGCTAAGATTACAGGCATGAGCCACCACACCCGACCTGAAGACTTCATATTTTATTATTTTATTATTTATTTATTTATTTATTTATTTATTTATTTTGAGACAGAGTCTCTGTTGGCCAGGCTGGAGTGCAGTGGCATGATCTCGGCTCACTGCAACCTCCATCTCCCAGGCTCAAGCAATTCTCCTGCCTCAGCCTCCCAAGTGGCTGGGATTACAGGCGCACGCCACTACGTCCAGCTAATTTTTTGTATTTTTAGTAGAAACGGGGTTTCACCACGTTGGCCAGGCTGGTTTCGAACTCCTGACCTCAGGTAATCCGCCCGCCTCGGCCTTCCTAAGTGCTGAGATTACAGGCATGAGCCACTGCGCCCAGCCAATACTTTAATTTTAAAAAACAAAAAAAATTTTTTTATTTATTAAAGCAACAGCAGAAACCTTTTGACTGGGATCCAGGTGTGCAACTTTGAAGTCCTCATTCTCTTTCCTCCTGCCAACTCCCTAGAGGAGAGTCACTGTTAACAGTTTAGTCTATATCCTCCTGGGCATTTTCTATGAGTATACAAACATGTATAAGAAACTTCATATTTTATGTAACTAGAATGATATTATTCATATCTTGCTGCAAGTTGCCCATTTCATTTAAATATATGCTTTCCATGTCAGGAGCTTTTTTTTTTTTTTTTTTTTTTTTTTTTGAGACGGAGTCTCACTCTGTTGCCCAGGCTAGAGTGCAGTGGCGCGATCTCAGCTCACTACAAGCTCCGCCTTCTGGGTTCCGCGATTCTCCTGCCTCAGCCTCCCGAGTAGCTGGGACTACAGGCGCCTGCCACCACGCCCAGCTAATGTTTTGTATTTTAGTAGAGACCGGGTTTCACCGTGCTAGCCAGGATGGACGATCTCCTGACCTCGTGATCCGCCTGCCTGGGCCTCCCAAAGTGCTGGGATTACAGGCGTGAGCCACCGCGCCCGGCCAGGAGCTCATTTTTTTAACTGCTATATACTATTCTGTTATGGATGTCCCATAATTTTAAAAACGGTTATCAATATAGCTTTTTTATTAAATAAGTGGATGCATATGATAAAACAAATAAAAATGATTCAGAGGCCAGGTACAGTGGCTCACGCCTCTAATCTCAACACTTTGGGAGCCCCAGGCGGGCAGATCACCTGAGGTCGGGAGTAGGAGACCAGCCTGACCAACATGGAGAAACCCTGTCTCTACTAAAACCACAAAATTATCCAGGCGTGGTGGTGCATGCCTGTAATCCCAGCTACTTGGGAGGCTGTAGCAAGAGAATTGCTTGAACCCAGAAGGCGGTTGTTGCGGTGAGCCAAGATCACGCCATTGCACTCCAGCCTGGGCAAGAAGAGCGAAACTCAGTCTCAAAAAAAAAAAAAAAAAAGTTTCAGGGCCAGGCACGGTGGCTTACACCTGTAATCCCGGCACTTTGGGAGGCCGAGGCGAGTGGATCACGAGGTCAGGAGATCAAGACCATCCTGGCTAACACGGTGAAACCCCGTCTCTACTAAAAATACAAAAAAAAAAAAAAAAAAAATTAGCCGAGCGTGGTGGTGGGCACCTGTAGTCCCAGCTACTCAGGAGGCTGAGGCAGGAGAATGGCATGAACCTGGGAGGCGGAGCTTGCAGTGAGCTGAGATCACGCCACTGCACTCCAGCCTGGACAACAGAGCGAGACTCCGTCTCAAAAAAAAAAAAGATTCAGTCTTGAAGGGTCCAAAATAAAAGGTCAGCTTTTCTTCCTCCTCTCCCCAACTCTAGTTTCATTTCCTGCAATTTCTGATTTTAATTCTTCCAGTGGCAACCATCACATGCCATTAATAGATGGTGCCTGTTGGCTCCTTGGCTATAAAATGTGTGGAATTTAGTCAACTTACATGATCTCCTACCACTACCTCCTGATTTTGTTAGATATATTATTACTTTTAATTCTTCTAGAGTTCCTTTCATGACTTTAAACACTTTATTTATTTTTGAGACAGAGTTTCGCTTTTGTTGCCCAGGCTGGAGTGCAGTGTCGCCATCTCGTCTCACTGCAACCTCCGCCTCCCTGGTTCAAGTGATCCTCCTGCTTCAGTCTCCCAAGTAGCTGGGATTACAGGCATGCACCACCATGCCCAGCTAATTTTGTATTTTTAGTAGAGACAGAGTTTCTCCATGTAGGTCAGGCTGGTCTCGAACTCCTGACCTCAGGTGATCAGCCCACCTCAGCCTCCCAAAGTGCTGGGATTACAGGCATGAGCCACTGCACCCGGCTAAACACTATATTTAAACATCTGTTTCTTGATTTATCACCTTTTGGCAGTATCTATTGATTACCCTCTCTCAAGAATGAGAAAATTAGCTCACTTTCCTTGATTCTCCCTTCTCCCTCCTCCAACTACCATTTTTTGTTATTTCACATTGTCAAGGCTTCCAATACTTTCTGTTCTGCTAATATAATTAGTTCTTTCATTCTAAAAATTGAAAACCAATACACAGCATTTTAATTGTATGTTTATGAAAAATCTTTCAAACATCAATTTCAAACAAACTTCAAACAATTTCAAACTTTTATTTTTTTCTATGTTCTTCACTTCTGGATCATATTCACCTGCCACCACTGCTTGCACCACATGACAGTCTTTCTTGGATTCTTTTTCACGTTGATAGAGTACTCCCCCTCACATAATTTTTTCACAGAGCATTATAAACTTTCTGGTTCTTGCATGTCTGAAAATGTCTTTTTTTTTTTTTTTTTTTTTTGAGATGGAGTCTTGCTCTGTTGCCCAGGCTGGAGTGCAGTGGCGCAATCTCGGCTCACTACAAGCTCCACCTCCCCAGTTCACGCCATTCTCTCGCCTCAGCCTCCTGAGTAGCTGGGACTACAGGCGCCTGCCACCACACCTGGCTAATTTTTTTGTATTTTTAGTAGAGACGGGGTTTCATCTTGTTAGCCAGGATGGTCTCGATCTCCTGACCTCGTGATCCGCCCGCCTCAGCCTCCCAAAGTGCTGGGATTACAGGCGTGAGCCACCGCGCTCGGCCTTGAAAATATCTTTTACATTCACATTCCATTTTAACTTTGTCTGGTCTGGGCTTCCTTATACAAGATAATTTTCCTCAGAAACTTGTGAAGACATTGCTGCTAGTTCTGTATTAAGCAATTGTTGAAGGAGAAAGACTGTCCAGCAACAAATTACCCTGATGTTTGTTTGTCCCATGACCCACGTTGATTTTTTTTTTTTTTTGAGACAGAGTCTTGCTCTGTTGCCCAGGCTGGAGTGCAGTGGCGTGATCTTGGCTCACCACAGTCTCTGCCTCCCGGGTTCAAGCAATTCTCCTGCCTCAGCCTCCCGAGTAGCTGGGACTACAGGCGCACACCACCATGCCCAGCTCATTTTTGTATTTTTAGCAGAGACAGGATTTCACTATATTGGCCAGGCTGGTCTCGAACTCCTGACCTCATGATCCACCAGCCTCGGCCTCCCAAAGTGCTGAGATTACAGGTGTGAGCTACCACACCCAGCCTTTTTTTTTTTTTTTTCGAGATGGAATCTCACTCTGTCACCCAGGCTGGAGTGCAGTGATGCAATGACGGCTCACTGCAACCTCCGCCTCCCAGGTTCAAGTGATTCTCCCACCTCAGCCTCCCGAGTAGCTGGGATTACAGACACCCGCCACCACACCCGGCTACTTTTTGTATTATAAATTATTATATGTATAGAGTCGACTTCTGGGCCACGAGTCTGTTTCATTCATCTGTCTGTTCAGTCTAAGGTGAACTACTCATTTAACTTTTGTGGCTTTATTACCTGACATAACTAATTTTTATTTTTTCAAAATTAATTAGTGCCATTCCCCTATTTTTCTTCCAAACGGACATTAGATTACTTTTTGAAAATTCCTCTTCCTCAATTTTTATTGCAGATATTTATTTTACTCAAGAAAGTTGACAATAACATTTCTGAAGCATGTATGTGTTAACATAAAACAAAGAAAAGCAGGTTGGAGTCTAAATGAAGCTTAAACTTTCTGATGAAAAGAAAGCTGTGTTCCTCCAGCCCTGCTGAAAGTGAGGAAGCGCTGTCTGACTTATGCAACCATCCCAGGTTCTAGAGTGAGAGCTGTGATATAATTCAAGGATACTTGGGACCTGTCCATGGTCCCCCAGCAACGGCAGGCTGGCACTTTTGACACTTGATGCCCTTGTCCCTGCTGGTCTGTCTAACCTTCCATACATGGTCCATCTCTCTTTTTCACTCCAGCCTTACGTAAATACTTGTGGTTTCCTAAGCACACGATGTTAAACATTTATAACAATTGAAGGGTTAAATAACCCTAATAGATAAGCCTTCTTTCAAATCAGTAAGAACAAAAGTAAACACCCTAATAGAAAATGGACACAAATAGGCAATTTCAAAAGGAGATAGGCAAATTCCAGTAAAAATACTGAAGCTATTATCCTCACTACTAATAAAAGAAGTATACATCAAAACAAGAATGAGGTACCATTGGCCTTCTGTATACATGGGTTCTGCATCCATGGATTCAGCCAACCTCAGATCAAAAGTATTCAGGAAAGGCTGGGCGCAGTGGCTCACACCTGTAATCCTAGCACTTTCGGAGGCCAAGGTGGGTGGATCACTTGAGGTCAGGAGTTCAAGACCAGCTTGGCTAACATGGTGAAACGCCATCTCTACTAACAATACAAAAATTCGTTGGGTATGGTGGCACACGCCTGTAATCCCAGCTACTCGGCGGGGGCTGAGGCATGAGAATCACTTGAACCCAGCAGGTGGAGGTTGCAGTGAGCCAAGATCGCACCACTGCACTCCAGCCTGGGCCACAGAGCAAAAAAAATATATATATATATGTGTGTGTGTGTGTGCGCGCGCACACACGCATGTATGTATACATGTATGTATATATGTATGTATAAATATATGTGTGTATATGTGTATGTATACGTGTATGTGTATATATGTATGTATGTATACATGTACATGTATATATGTATGTGTATGTATATATGTGTATTAGAGAAAAAAACTTTCATCTGCAGTGAACATGCACAGACTTTTTTTCTTGTTAGTATTCCCTAAACAATACAGTATAACTATTTACATAGCATTTACAATGTATTGGATATTGTAAGTAATCTAGAGATGATTTAAAGTATAAGAGAGGATATGCATAGGTTATATGCAAGTACTACACCATTTTATGTTGGGGACTTGAGCATGGGCAAATGTTGGTATCTGTGGGAGGTCCTGGAAGCAATCCCCCATGGATACTGAGGGACAACTGTTCGACTGTTTGACTATAAAATTGGCAAGAGTTATGTGTCAATATTGATGCAGGGAATTAGGCACTTATAAATTGCTAGCGGGAATATAAACTGGTTCTACATTTTTGGAGGAGAATGTGCAGTATCTATCAAAACCCTTAAATTATGCTTTAATTTGACCCAGCAATACATGTTTAGGAATTTACATTAAAAAATTGTACAAATAATTTAAAAATCTGTGGGGAAAGATTCACTACATCATCATTCATAATACTGAAAAGTTGAACATATTATACACACACACATATCGGCTACAACCTTGCTGAAGTGATTCCAAAGACCATCAGTGTCAGCATCACCTGGGAGCTTTTTAGAAATGTAGAATCTAGGCCAGGGTGTGGTGGCTCATGCCTGTAATCCCAGCACTTTGGGAGGCTGAGGCAGGTGGATCACTTGAGGTCAGGAGTTTGAGACCAGCCTGACCAACGTGGTGAAACCTCATCTACTAAAAATACAAAAAAATTAGCCAGGCATGGTGGCAGGCACCTGTAATCCCAGCTACTTGGGAGGCTGAGGCAGGAGAATCACTTGAACCCAGGAGGCAAGGTTGCAGTGAGCTGAGATAGTGCCGCTGCACTCCAGCCTGGGCGACAGAGCAAGACTCGAACTCAAAAAAAAAAAAAAAAAAAAAAAAGTAGACTCTAACTCAGGCACAGTGGCCAAGTGGTAATGTGCCTGTCTCATAGAAATGTAGAATCTTAGGCCCTACCCCAGACCTGCTGCATCAGAATTTGTATTTTGACAGTTCCGTATGGCATTTTTATGAGCATTAAAATTCGAGAAACACTGGAAAGGATAGACACCAAAATGTTAGCACATTTCTGGGTGGTTATGTTCCCTATTTTGAATGCATTTTCTAATTTTCCTACCTCTGATATGCACTTTTTTCATAAGCATGTGTCACATAGAAAAACAGCATGCTGTGGTTGCATGTTATCCCCTCTTCCTGGAGCCCTTCCTGGCACTTCTCATCCAAGGTCAGTCTTCCAGGAGTCCCTCCTTAGCCCCTCCTCTTCCTTGCTCAATTAGTCTCACATCCAGCTGTGTTGCTGGTCCAGGAACCATAGCACTGTGCTGAAATTATTATTCGTGCTTCCTCAGCTGTTCAAATAGTAAAATGGGGGAAAATACCAAGAAAATTATCCAGGCTGTCGTGCAGAAAGGAAATGAAAATTGGCATTATAATTATGGTTTGATTAATCTGTCTTCACTGGACTGTGAACTTCTTGAGGGCAAGAACTGTGTCTCACTTGCCTCCCAGCTTAAGAGCCTACCCAGAGTCGGGACTCCATCAATGTTTGCTGAGTGGATGCCAGCCCTGTAGTGGGAGGTCAGTCTGATTGTCAGAAGGAATGCCTGGCAGCTGCCAGCACCCAATCCTCAAGAATCTTCACTCCCAACTCCTCAGAGGCCCTTTTGCTCCCTCCCTGAGACATGCCCTAGTCTGCTCCAAGAGGGACTTCATATCTCACAAGGGATCTCTGCATCCACCACACCAAACTTCACCCTTACCATGTAAGCTGCTTTTCTCCCAGTCCCCGACACCAACAGTAGAAATAGTTTACGTGGAGATTCACCAAGGAACATTACGTTTAAAATCAGTAAGGAGGTGACCGGGTGCGGTGGCTCACGTCTGTAATCCCAGCACTTTGGGAGGCCGAGGAGGGCGGATCACCTGAGGTTGAGAGTTTGAGACCAGCCTGACCAACATGGAGAAACCCCATCTCTACTAAGAATACAAAAAACTAACCAGGCATGGTGATGTGTGTCTGTAATCCCAGCTACTCAGGAGGCTGAGGCAGGAGAATTGCTTGAACCCGGGAGGGGGAGGTTGCAGTGAGCTGAGAACATGCCACTGCACTCCAACCTAGGCGACAGAGGGAGACTCCATCTCAAATTTTAAAAAATAATAATAAGGAGGGCTGGGTGTGGTGGCACACACCTGTAATCCCAGCTACTCAAGAAGCTGAGGCAGGGCCAGGCACAGTGGCACACGCCTGTGATCCTAGCACTTTGGGCAGCCACGTTTGAGGCCAGCCTGGCCAACATGGTGAAATTAAAATTACAAAAATTAGCCAGGCATAGTGGCGGGCGCCTGTAATCCCAGCTACTTGGGAGGCTGAGGCAGGATAATTGCTTGAACCCGGGAGGCAGAGGTTGCAGTGAGCTGAGATCGTGCCATTGCACTCAGCCTGGGCAACAGCAAAAACTCCGTCTCAAAAAAAAAAAAAAAAAAAAAAAAAAAGCTGAAGCAGGAGGATTGCTTGAGGCCTTGAGTTTGAGCCTTTAGTGTCCTATGATCTTGCCTGTGAATAGCCATCCCACTCCACCCTGGGCAACATATCAAGACCCCATCCCTAAAATAAATAAATAAGGGTTACCCAGTCTTGAGCTGGAGGGAAGTTTTTAGCCCCACAAATGGGATACTCCTCAGTCTCCCCGAAAGACCTTGTGTCCCAGATGCTTTTTCAGGGTTTGTCCTTTCCAGCCTCCCCTCTCTGGCACATTTTCAGGGCATTCCCTGTAATTACCCCCACCTGAGCTATGTGGTCATAAAGATTTAAATCCAACAAACATGGTGTGTACCTATCATGTTCTGTAATAATACCTGCTAGCATTATTAAGCACTTAAATATGACAAGCATTTTACCTGCATTGTTAACATTCAGTTCCTCCAAAAGCCCTGTATAGTAGCTTGTATTACGACCTCCTTTTGTGATTGAAGACAGGCTCTCAGAGGTCAACCAACTCACTCTTAAGTCACACAGCTAGGAAGAGAGCAGAACCTAGATTTGAGCCTGGTTCTGTGAGTCCAGAGCCTGAATGCTTAACTACCATACAAACTACAACCCACCTAGCTTCATTTGTCCATTCTTTCCCCAAATCATAGTCCAATGATATTTATTGAGCACTTACTATGAACCAGGCATTGTCCAAGGTACTGAGATTCAATAGTGAAATAATAAAGTCCCTACCCTTTTTTTTTTTTTTTTTTTTTTGAGACAGGGTCTCGCTCTGTCACCCAGGCTGGCGTGCAGTGGTGTGATCTGGGCTCACTGCAACTTCTTGCTTCCCAGGTTCAAGTGATTCTCACATCAGCCTCCTGAGTAGCTGGGATTATAAGCACATGCCACCATGCCTGGCTAATTTTGTATTTTTAGTAGAGACGGGGTTTCACCATGTTGGCCAGGCTGGTGTCGAACTCCAGACCTCAAGTGATCCCCTGCCTTGGCCTCCCAAAGTGCTGGGATTACAGGCATGAGCCACTGTGCCCAGCCCAAAGTACCCTTAGAAACCTTAATCTGGCAGGAAGACAGACATCATTCAAATAAATCTTACACACACACACAATCAAAAGCTCAGATGCTTTGCAGGAAGTGTGCAGAATGCATAGAAAGTCCCTTTCTCACAGAAGCCTCTGACTCCCCACACTAGTCCGGGTCCCACAGCATGGGACAGTAGGACCCAGACAAGTATGGGGAATCGGAGGCTTCTACAAGGAAGAGGCTCAACAGGGTGTAAAGATCCTAAGGCACGAGGGAACATAGCTCTTTCAAGGGGTGTTTTAGAAAAACAGAACAAAGGCCAGCGTGGCTGCAGCCCAGAGTGCAAGGGGAGAGTGGGGCAGGATGGGGTGCAGAATGGGCAGGGGCTCTCGCAGACATGAGCAAGGCACTTTGGATTCAGGATAGGGGCACAGAAAGCTTTTAAGGGGTTTTCAATAAGGTAGGTCATTGGATTTGCTTTTCTTCGTCTTTGAGACAGGGTCTCACTCTGTCGCCCAGGCCTGAGTGCAGTGGCGCAATCGCAGCTCACTGCAGTCTTGACCCCCCCAGGCTCAAGCCATCCTCCCACCTCAACCTCCCAAGTAGCTGGGACTACAGGTGCACACCACCGTACCTGGCTAATTTTTTAATGTTTTTGTAGAGACAGGGTCTCACTGTGTTGCCCAGGCTGGGGACTTGTTTTTTTGACAGATCACTCTGGCACCTATTTGGAGAACAGATTGGAAGGGGCAGGAGCAGAAGCAGGGAGTCCAGTCAGGATGCTGTTGTAGTGTTCCAGGTGGAGGGTGATGGCTGTTTGAAGTACAATGATAGTGATGCGGAGGTAAGAGAAGGATTCGGGATATAGTTTTGAAAGTAAGTAAGGCTAATAGGATTGGATGTGGGCTGCTAAAAGAATCGAGAATGACTCTGGGCACCTAGGTGAATATTGGTGCCTTTACTGAGGTGGGGAGCACTAACAGCAGAGTAGAGTCAGGGGAGAACCAAGAGCTTACTTTTTTTTCTTTTTGAGACGGAGTCTCGCTCTGTTGCCCAGGCTGGAGTGCAGTGGCGCGATCTCGGCTCACTGCAACCTCCGCCTCCCGGGCTCAAGCAATTCTCCTGCCTCAGCCTCCCAACTAGCTGGGACTACAGGCGCCCACCACCACACCTGGCTAATTTTTTGTATTTTAGTAGAGATGGGGTTTCACTGTGTTGCCCAGGCTGGTCGCAAATTCCTGAGCTCAGGCAATCTGCTCACCTCGGCCTCCCAAAGTGCTGGGATTACAGGCGTGAGCCACTGTGCCGGGCCAAGAGTTTACTTTTGTTGAGTTGAAGTACCTGTAATTGTCCCAAGTAGAGGGATGGAGTTGTTATCTCTGTATTTCCAGAGTCAGCACAAAATAGATGCTTAGTAAAAAGTCTTTAAATAAAAGAATGCCATCTCACACCAGTTAGAATGGCAATCATTAAAAAGTCAGGAAACAACAGGTGCTGGAGAGGATGTGGAGAAATAAGAACACTTTTACACTGTTGGTGGGACTGTAAACTAGTTCAACCATTGTGGAAGACAGTGCAGCGATTCCTCAGGGATCTAGAACTAGAAATACCATTTGACCCAGCCATCCCATTACTGGGTATATACCCAAAGGATTATAAATCATGCTGCTATAAAGACACATGCACATGTATGTTTATTGCGGCACTATTCACAACAGCAAAGACTTGGAAGCAACCCAAATGTCCATCAATGACAGACTGGATTAAGAAAATGTGGCACATATACACCATGGAATACTATGCAGCCATAAAAAAGGATGAGTTCATGTCCTTTGTAGGGACATGGATGAAGCTGGAAACCATCATTCTCAGCAAACTATTGCAAGGACAAAAAACCAAACACCACGTGTTCTCACTCATAGGTGGGAATTGAACAATGAGAACACTTGGACATAGGATGGGGAACATCACACACCGGGGCCTGTTGTGGGGTGGGGGGAGGGGGTAGGGATAGCATTAGGAGATATACCTAATGTAAATGACGAGTTAATGGGTGCAGCACACCAACATGGCACATGTATACATATGTAACAAACCTGCACGTTGTGCACATGTACCCTAGAACTTAAAGTATAATAAAAATATATATATATAAATAAGTAAATTTTTTTAAAAAAAGCATGCACGAATAGGTAAAATTTAAGCCAAGTCTTAAAGAATGGATGGCATTTGGCCTTCAGAAGAAGTTATTTTAGTGCCTGAGATTAAAAAGGCAAACAAACAAATAGAACACAGGGTGGAAGCAAAGGATAAAGGAATGAGTGCAAGGTAGACATGGCCCATGGGGCACCTTGTTGCTGCTCCCCAAGGCTTTCTGCTTTTATTTTTTTGAGATGGAATCTTACTCTGTTGCCCAGGCTGGAGTGCAGTGGCGCGATCTTGGCTCACTGCAACCTCCACCTCCTGGATTCAAGTGATTCTCCTTCCTCAGCCTCCCGAGTAGCTGGTATTACAGGCATGTGCCACCATGCCTGGCTAATTTTTTGTATTTTTAGTAGAGATGAGGTTTCATCATGTTCGAGGCTGGTCTCAAACTCCTAAACTCAGGTGATCTGCCTCCCAAAGTGCTGGGATTACGGGCGTGAGCCACCATGCCCAGCCATCCCCAAAGCTCTTTGTGCCTTTGCCTGTAACACCAAGCCATCCTCTGCAGAGAAGAGAGAATACATCAGCTAAGAAAGAAATCGATGTCTGTGTTAAACATTGGAACTCAGTGTATTTGTGGGTATGCATGTGTCTGCCTCTAAACATTTTTTTTTTTTTTTTTTTGGATGGAGTCTTGCTCTGTCGCCCAGGCTGGAGTGAAGTGGCACGATCTCAACTCACTGCAACCTCCGCTTCCTGGGTTCAAGCGATTCTTCTGCTTCAGCCTCCCAAGCAGCTGGGATTATAGGCACGCACCACCATGCCTAGCTAATTTTTGTATTTTTAGTAGAGACAGGGTTTCACCATGTTGGCCAGGCTGGTCTCGAACCACTGACCTCAGGTGATCCACCCACCTCAGCCTCCCAAAGTTCTGGGATTACAGGCGTGAGCCACCATGCCCGGCCCTCTAAGCATTTTTATATTTATGTTTCTATATTTCATAGGCTAGAGGGCCCTGGTATTTCCAACTGACCTTGTCTGCAAGGCTGAATTAAGGCTGAATTTTCTTTCTTATTTACATGGACTAAACTGGCCTCAGAAGCCCCCTCCCCAGGGAACCAGGCTGACCAGGTCACAGTGTGTCAGTGTGTTCCTGGTGCTTACTCTCATGGCTTCTTATCTGGGCGGCTCCTGTCAGGCTCTTTGTCCAGAGCTTCCCAAAGTACAAGAAAAGATTGTTTACTTTCTTTCAGCTGCTAGTGCCCACTGGCAAGGGTTGAATGTAAATGACCCAGAGGTGAAGGCTGAAGGCATCATTAGTATACAAACATAGTCCTTCTTGTTCGTTTATTGATTCAGTTTCAGTTTATCATTCATTCTTTCTATTTTTTTTTTTTTTTTTCTGGGGCAGGGTTTTGCTCTGTTGCCCAGGCTGGAGTGCAGTGGAGTGCAATCTCAGCTCACTGCAACCTCCACCTCCCAGAGCTCAAGTGATCCTCTCACCTCAGTCTCCCAGGTGGCTGGAACCACGGGCGCACACCACCACCTGGCTGATTGTTGTATTTTTTGTAGAGACAGGGTTTTGCCATGTTGTCCAAGACAGGCTGGTCTTGAACTCCTGGGCTCAAGCAGTTCACCTGGCTCAGGCTCCCAAAGTGCTGGGATTACAGGTGTGACCCACCACACCCAGCCCATTATTTTATTGCACATACCTCCTCAGGCAGACTGCTCATTTCAAATTATCTAACCTCCCTGCACTCTAGTTTCCTCAGCTTTACAATGGGACAGTAATAATGCCACCTTCTAAAGTTCATTGCATGGATGAAATTAAGGAATATTATTCCTTGACTCAACAAATATTTAATGAGCACATACAAGGAGCCAGGGCTGCTCCAAGGGCCAGGGATAGCGGTGAACAAAGCAAAGGTCCCTGCCCTCATGGAGCAGACATTCTAATGGAGAGAACTAAACAACAGAAAAATAAATAAAGGATATACTGGTGGTCAGGGAAGGCTTCACTGAGGTGACATTTCAATGAGGCCCTGAAAGGTGAGGGAGCAAGCCATTCAGACCTGAGGGGGAACAGCGTCCTGGGAGAGTGTGCAGAGAGCGGGTGGGGGACGACTCTCTGTAGGCTGTTAAAAGGATTTGGCTTTTCGGCTAGGAGCGGTGGCTCAATGCCTATAATCCCTGCACTTTGGGAGGCCAAGATGGGTGGATCACCTGAGGCCAGGAGTTCAAGACCAGCCTGGCCAACATGGTGAAACCCTGGTCTCTACTAAAAATACAAAAAATTAGCTGGGCGTGCTGGCATGTGCCTGTAATCCCAGCTACTTGGGAGACTGAGGCAGGAGAATTGCTTGAACCTGGGAGGTGGAGGTTGCAGTGAGCTGAGATCGCACCACTGCTCTCCAGCTTGAGCGAAGAAGTGAGACTCCGTCTAAAAAAAAAAATTAGCCAGGTGTGGTGGTGCACACCTGTAATCCCAGCTACTTGGGAGGCTGAGGCAGGATTGCTTGAACCTGGAAGGCAGAGGCTGCAGTGAGCCACACCACTGCACTCCAGCCTGGGTGACAGCAAGACTCTGTCTCAAACAAAAAGAATAAAAGGATTTGGCTTTTCTTCAAAATGAGATGAGAAGTCATGTGATGGTTGTAAGAAGAGGAGTAACATGATGTAGCTTCTAGTATTAAAGAATCACTCTGGCCAGGCACGGTGGCTCACGCCTGTAATCCCAACACTTTGGGAGGCCGAGGTGGGTGGATCACAAGGTCAAGAGATTGAGACCATCCTGGCCAACATGGTGAAACCCCGTCTCTACTAAAAATGCAAAAATTAGCTGGGCATGGTGGCACGCGCCTGTAGTCCCAGCTACTCGGGAGGCTGAGGCAAGAGAATCATTTGAACCCAGGAGGCAGAGGTTGCATTGAGCCAAGACCACACCACTGCACTCCAGCCTGGTGACAGAGTGAGACTCCGTCTTAAAAAAAAAAAAAAAAAAAGAATCACTCTAGGCTGAGCGGAGTGGCTCATGTCTGTAATCCCAGCACTTTGGGAGGCCGAGGCGGGTGAATCACCTGAGGTCAGGAGTTCACTACCAGCCTGGCCAACATGATGAAACTCTGTCTCTGCTAAAAATACAAAAAATTAGCCGGGTGTGGTGGTGGGCGCCTGTAATCCCAGCTACTCGGGAGGCTGAGGCAGGAGAATCACTTGAAAAAAAATTAGAAAACCCGTTTTTTGTTGTTTGTTTTTGTTTTTTGAGATGGAGTGTCACTCCATTCCCCAGGCTGGAATGCAGTGGCGAGATCTCAGCTCACTGCAACCTCCACCTCCCAGGCTCAAGCGATTCTCCTGCCTCAGCCTCCTGAGTAGCTGGGATTACAGGCCCATGCCACCACACCTGGCTAATTTTTGTATTTCTAGTAGATGTTGGCCAGGCTGGTCTTGAAATCCTGACCTCAAGCAATCCACCTGCCTCGGCCTCCCTAAGTGCTAGGATTACAGGCACGAGCCACCATGCCCAGCGTAGAAAATAATTTTTTAAAAAATTAAAAAGAATCAGTCTGCTGTGTTGAGGAGACTGCAGGGGGCAAGGGCAGAAATACAGAGACATTAGCAGGCTGTGGCAATTATCCTATTCAGGCTAAGGATGGCTTGGAGCAGGGTGATGGAGTGGAGATGAAGGGAAGTGTTGAATTCTGGACATATTTTAGGGGCAGAGCAGAACTATGTAAATGTTAATGTCAATGCACCAAAACCACAATTCATACAATAAACTGATAAATTGAACTTCATCAAAATGAAAACTCTTGTGGTTCAAAAGACACTAAAGAAAATGAAAAGGCAAGCCACAGAAGGAGAGGAAATATTTTTAAAGCCTACATCTGATAAAGGATCTGTATCCAAATACATAAATAACTTTTACAACTCAATAATAAGAAGACAAACAACCCAATTAATACATTGACAGAAGGTTTGAATAGACATTTCACCAAAGAGGATATATGAATGGTTAATAAGCACATAAAAAGATGCCCAACATCATTAGTCATTAGGGAAATGCTAATTAAAACCACAGTGAAATACTACTTCGCACCCACTAGAATGGTTATAATCAGAAAGATAGACAGTACCAAATGCTGGCAAGAATATGGAGAAATGGGACTCCTCATGTATTGTTGATGGGAATGTAAAATGGTACAGCTACTTTAGAAAATAGTTTGGCAGTTTCTTAAAAAGATAAACACAAATTTACTATACAATCTAGCAATTATTCCACTCCTTGTTATCTACCCAAGAGAAATGTAAACAGACATTTACACAAAGGCTAGCATGTAAATGTTCATAGCAGCACTATTCCTAATAGCCAAAAAGTGGAAGCAACCCAAACATCAATCAACACTACAGTGGAATACTATTCAATAATAGAAAGGAGGGAAATACTGATGCATGCTACAACATGGGTGACTCTCGAAAAAATTATGCTCAGTGAAAGAAGCCAGACACAAAAGACCACATAGTCTATGGTTCTATTTATATGAAATGTCCAGAAAAGGCAAATCTATATCGACAGAAAATAGATTAATGATTGCCTGGGGCTGGGGGTGGGAATGGAGACTGATTATAACTGGGCACGGGTAATCTTTTTGAGGTGGTAGATTTTATTGAGGTGATGGAAATGTTCCAAAACTGGATTGGGTGATAGTTGCATGCGTTTGTAAATTTATTTAAAAATCATTAAATTATATTATTAAAAAGAACATTGTTAATGATAGCATATATCTAAATGTAAACAATTTTTGTGCATATAAAGCATTTAGCACAGTGTTTGAAATATAACAGCTCAATAAATGTAGTTAACTTTGTTTTTTTTGTTTGTTTTTTGTTTTTTGTTTTTTTTTGAGACTGAATTTTGCTCTTGTCACCCAGGATGGAGTGCAATGGCACGATCTCGGCTCACTGCAACCTCCACTTCCTGGGTTCAAGCAATTCTCCTGCCTCAGCCTCCCGAGTAGCTGGGATTACAGGCGCCTGCCACCACGCCCAGCTAATTATTGCATTTTTAGTAGAGGCAGGGTTTCACCATGTTGGCCATGCTGGTCTCTAACTCCTGACCTCAGGTGATCCACTGGCCTCAGCCTCCCAAAGTGCTGAGATTACAGCAGTGAGCCACTGCACCCAGCTGTAGTTAACTTTTTTTTTTTTTTGGGACGGAGTCTCGCTTCATCACCCAGGCTGGAATGCAGTAGCGCAATCTCAGCTCCCGGCAAGCTCCACCTCCCAGGTTCATGCCATTCTCCTGCCTCAGCCACCTGAGTCGCTGGGACTACAGGCGCCCACCACCACGCCCGGCTAATTTTTTGTATTTTTAGTAGAGACGGGGTTTCACCGTGTTAGCCAGGATGGTCTCGATCTCCTGACCTCGTGATCCACCCACCTCGGCCTCCCAAAGTGCTGGGATTACAGGCGTGAGCCACTTCACCCGGCCTAGGTGTAGTTAACTTTTTAAGCGAATAATATTGCCATTATGATTACTTATGTCATGCCTGCCATGTGCTCGGCATTGTGCTGAGTGCTGGATAAAGTGAAGCTCTAGGAAAGGAACCCCTGGACTGGGAACATGGCATACACTTTATGCCATGATAGCTTTATTTCCAAATCCTGCTGCCATTGGTGGCAAGTCACTCTAAAGGTGTTCTCCCCTGTTCTTTTCCTTCATAGCAAGCACAACTTTGTGGCAGTTTTTCTTTTTTTGAGATAAGAGTCTCACTCTGTCACCCAGGCTGGAGTGCAGTGGCTCCATAATAGCTCACTGCAGCCTCGAATGCCTCAGTCTCAGGAGTAGCTGGGGTTACAGGTGTGAATCACACCCAGCCTGTAATTTTCTTTCTTTGTGCAGGCACTTGCTTCATGTCTCTCTCTCACTAGATTATAAAAACCATGAGTGCAGGAAAGGGTCTGTTCCACTCATTACTGGCAGGCAGGCAGATTCTGGTAGTCTTTTTGCTGGTGTGATAGAAGAAACAGGACACTGTCTCTGTCCTTCTTCTGGAGCTGCAGCAGTCACCTTACAATCACGAGTTGCACAAGAGGGTGGCAAAAGCCACGTTGCAAAGGGTGCAAGAGAAAGATGGAACATACCTGTATGTTTCATGACTTTGTTGAGCACTGAGCTAAGGCTCACCACCTTCAGACCTCTTATCCGATGAGAAAATAAACTTGTATTTAGCCACTTTTGCTAGGGTTTTCTATTTTTGGCAATGGAATACATTCCTAAACGGTATTACCAATAAGACCAAAATGATATTCTCAAGAGACTTTTGTCTAGTGAGGAAAGATGCACATGTAAACAAATCCATGCATTTGTAAAATACTTGCTTTGTGGAGCTCTGGACAGGGTGAGGTAATGGACTGCACCTGGCTTAAGCAATTAGGTCATGGCTCTTCCACTAACTGAGATAGGAAACCTAGGACGTACAGCTTATTTGTGGGGCAAGAGTAGCTCTTTGTTGGGTAGGTCAGCTTTAAGTAACTGTAGGACAACTAGGGGGAGGGATCCAGAGACAGCAGGATACATGGATCTGAGCTCCAGGGAGAAGATGTCTGGGATATACAATGGGTGTCATCAGTGTGCACATGAGTGCAGCCTAAGAGTGAAAGTGTATTGAGCTCTTGTTTCAGGCTCTGTGCTAAGTGCTTTGTACCATCATCATCATTTACTGAGCTGACATTTACTGAGCACTTACTACGTGCCAATTAGACTTCTAACTGGTTTACTTCATTATCCCATTACTTCATTTATCTCATTCAATTCTCACAACCCAGAAAGGGAAGTACTATCCCAGTTTTAGTTATGAGAAAACTTGAGAACTAGAGAAATTAAGTAACTTGCTAGTGAGTTGTAGAGCCAGAAACACCTGCACGTGGGCAGCTGTCAAAAAAACAAAAACGGAAACAAAAACCCACCTGGGCAACATGGCAAAACCCCGTCTCTACAAAAAAATACAAAAATTAGCCGGGCTCGGTGGCATATGCCTGTAGTCCCAGCTACTTGAGAGGCTGAGGTGAGAGAATCGCTTGAGCCCAGGGGGTTGAGGTTGCGGTGAGCTGTGATTGCACCACTTCACTCCAGCCTGGGTGACAGAGGGAGACCCTAACTCAAAGAAAAAATAAAACAAAAGCACCTAAGAAGACTGTGTAGAATGAGAGAAAAGGGCAAAGGACCTAAAGCCATGAGGACATTAACATGTTTTTCCTTTTTTTTAACTAAAAAATTTTAAATTTAGTTTTAAAAACTAAGGTATATGTATATCAAAAGTTATGCACAACTTTCAAGCATACAGATCAGTTAATTTTCACAGCCGGGCATGTTCATGCTTGGAAATTCCAGAACTTTGGGAGGCCAAGGCAGGAGGGTTGTTTGAGCTCAGAAGTTCAAGACCAGCTGAGACAACATAGGGAGACCCCACTTCTATTTTTTTTTTGAGACAGAGTTTTGCTCTTGTCGCCCAGGCTGGAGTGCAGTGGCGTGATCTCGGCTGACCGCAACCTCTGCCTCCTGGGTTCAAGCGATTCTCCTGCCTCAGCCTCCTGCGTAGCTGGGATTACAGGTGTGCACCACCTTGCCCAGCTAATTTTTTATATTTTTAGTAGAGATGGGGTTTCGCCATGTTGGGCAGGCTGGTCTTGAACTCCCGACCTTAGGTGATTTTCCCACCTTGGCCTCCCAAAGTGCTGGGATTACAGGCATGAGCCACCGCACCCAGCCTCTCACTTCTATTAAGAATTTTTTGGCCGGGCGTGGTGGCTCATGCCTGTAATTCCAGCACTCTGGGAGGCCAAGGCAGGCGGATCACCTGAGGCTGGCAGTTCAAGACCAGCCTGACCAACATGGTGAAACCCCATCTCTACTAAAAATACAAAAGTAGCCGGGTGTGGTGGCACGTGCCTGTAACCCCAGCTACTTGGGAGACTGAGGCAGGAGAATCACTTGAACCTGGGAGGTGGAGGTTGCGGAGAGCTGAGATCACGCCGTTGCTCTCCAGCCTGGGCAATAAAAGGGAAACTCCGTCTCAAAAAAAAAAAAAAGAATTTTTTTTTTAATTTAAAATTTTAGTGGCCAGGTGTGGTGGCTCATGCCTGTAATCCCAGCAATTTGGGAGGCCAAGGTGGGCAGATCACCTAAGGTTGGGAGTTTGAGACCAGTCCGGCCAACATGGCGAAACCCCCTGTCTACTAAAAATACAAAAAATTAGCTGGGCGTGGTGGCACATGCCTATAATCCCAGCTACCTGGGAGGCTGAGGCAGGAGAATCGCTTGAACCCAGGAGGCGGAGGTTGAAGTGAGCTGAGATGGCACCACTGCACTCCAGCCTGGGTGATAGAATGAAACTGTCTCAAAAAAAAAAACAATCAATCAATCAATCTATCTATCTATCTATCTATCATCTAATCAATAAATAAAAATAAGTTTTACAATGTGAACACACTAGCATAACCACTATCTAGATGAAGAAATAGAACATTGCCGCTGGGCGGAGTGGCTCGTGCCTGTAATGCCAGCACTTTGGGAGGCCGAGGCAGGTGGATCACTGTGGTCAGGGGTTCGAAACCAGCCTGGCCAACAGGGTGAAACCCCATCTCTACTAAAAATACAAAATTAGCCGGGCGTGGTGGCACGTGCCTGTAATCCCAGCTATTTGGGAGGCTGAGGCAGGAGAATCACTTGCACCTGGGAGGCAGAGGTTGCAGTGAGCCGAGATCACACTACTGCACTTCAGTCTGGGCAACAAGAGCAAAACTCCATCTCAAAAAAAAAAAAAAAAAATTCCCAACACCCCAGAGCATTCTTTGTGCCACCCTTTCCCATCATTCCCTGTCCCCTACCTAAAAGTAACCAGAACATTGACTTTTATTGCTATAGGTTAGTTTTGCTTAGAATATCGACATTTAAAGCGTGCAAAGGGGCTGGGCACGGTGGCTCACGCCTGTCATCCCTGCACTTTGGGAGGCCAAGGCGGGTGGATCACTTGAGGTCAGGAGTTTGAGACCAGCCTGGCCAACATGATGAAACCCTGTCTCTACTAAAAATACAAAAAAATTAGCCGGGTGTGGTGGCAGGCGCCTGTAATCCCAGCTACTCAGGAGGCTGAGGCAGGAGAATCATTTGAACCTGGGAGGCGGAGGTGGCAGTGAGCCGAGATCGTGCCTGGGCAACAAGAACGAAACTCCGTCTCAAAAACAAAAAAACAAAAAAGCAAACAAACAAAAAGTGTGCAAAGGGAAAGGTGAGCTTAAAAAGGAAACAGGAAAACTGGTCAGAAAAATCGGAGCATATCACGAGAACTTGATTTAGGCTCCACCTATCACATGCACATACCAATTGGAAGCTAGTGATACACAGTAGAGGGCCCTTGGAAATCATCTGGCAGCACCAGGAAATACAGCAAAATCCAGTTTATGGAACACAGTAACAGTAACTAGCGACTGTATCCATGTCCAGGACAGTGGAGTCTGTGAAGCAACCTGCAGTATCTTGTGCTTAGTGGCAGCAGGAAAGACAGTGGTGGATGAATTCTACTGCATGATTTGGGTTTTCTTTATGTGTCCTGCAAATTGGATTCTTCAGACTCGGCACTTTTGTGAGCCACTCGGTATAATCTATTATCTAATACTGTCGATTACCTTACTGGGTAAGGGCGAAAACCCCTATTGTGAAAGACTTGTGGCTGCGTAGCTAACGGCCATTCTTTTTGAAACAGTCATTTCTGTTTTTGAAACTATTTTTTTTAAAGATTTTTTTTTCAGTAGGCATGTACCCAGCCTGAGGCATAAATCATGATTGGTCCATAGCATTCTATGTAATATGTTCTTTTTGCCAACATTCATTAACTCTCATCTTTACAAAATTTGCAAGGCATTATTTTTTCCATTTTATTGATGTGAACTCCCAGGCTCAGAGAAGTTACTAGTTTTGAACACAGGCCTGACTCCATATAGCTCTTTCCAGGGCACTACCCCATTATTCATCCATGGTAATTCTGTACATTTTTTATGACTCTGGTTGTGGGTATTTTACTTTCCTACTTGACCTTCCCCACTACCCTTGACAATCTGGGAACTCCTTAAGGCGACTCACTACCCCTCAGGAACCGCTCCTAATGACTTCTAGGAAGCCCCCTCGCCCTCCAAAAGTGCCTCTTCTGATTCCCAGGATGCCCCCCTCTCCGCCCCAAGAGCTGCTCCTAATGATCCCCCAAATCCCCGCTCACTGAGGAACTGCTTTTTTTTTAAACGGAGTTTCACTCTTGTTGCCCAGGTTGGAGTGCAATGGCGCGATCTCGGCTCACCGCAACCTCCGCCTCCCGGGTTCAAGCGATTCTCCTGCCTCAGGCTCCGGAGTAGCTGGGACTACAGGCATGCACCACCACGCCCGGCTAATTTTGTATTTTTTTTTTTTAGTAGAGACGGGGTTTCTCCATGTTGGTCAGGCGGTCTCAAACTGCCGACTTCAGGTGACCCGCCCGCCTCGGCCTCCCAAAGTGCTGGGATTACAGGCGTGAGGGACCACGCCCGGCCAGGAATTGCTTTTTAATGACCCTAAGGAGAGCCTCCCTCATGGTCTGTCCTGATGACCCTCAGGGCAGCTTCCCTTCCCTGTTCAGGCTTGACAGCGAATGAGGGGTTTCCAAGGCCACAGGATTTTGTTTTGAAAACCGAGACACCCAGGACAAACCGGGACAAGACGTCATCTTTTCAGCACTCCCTGAGCTCGGAAGCTGCCCCTAAGGGCCCCGACACATTTCCACGTTAGGCAAAGAGGATACTCATCCCAAGAAAACTTTGGCCCATCCTTTCGTTAGCGACATCCTATAGTAACCTCACCGCCCTTACCCATCTACCGGACCGGCCCACTTCCAGGTACTAGCTTCTTTCAACCCTGATTAGTTATGGGTGACCAGGAGCCCGCCTATGATTGGCCAGCTTCGCGATCCAGCTAGAGGCTCACTGGCCGCGGTCCCTAGTGGTACAGCGTTTCCTCCTGGCAACAGCCCGAGCCGGCGCTCATAGGCTGAGCACACTGAGGTCGGGACTGGGAGGTGGCTGCGGCGCGTGCTCATTGGCTGGTGTATGGCTTGCAGCCACCCTAGAATTGGTTGACTCTGTACGGCTGCGCAGATGCCGACTTTAGAGGAGGCGGAGTTTCGGCCTTCGCCTGCTGGAAAAGCAGTAGGATCGGCCAGTGGCGACAGCAGGAGCTGAGCCTAAGCCCTGGCGGGGCTTTGGGCTGTAGGTGAGAACTATAGGGTTTTGGAATTCTCGAGGCTCATTGCCGCTGTAGCCATGACCGTGAGTTTTGGTGGGGGAGGGGCGGTGGGGGTGGTTCGTCCAGCGGTGAGTGATCGGCATGTTTCTCGGCCAATAGGAGAAGGAGCTTCCAGAATGGGTTCTGAGATTGGTCCTTTCCGATCTTAAAGGCCAATGGACCTCGGGAGAGGGGGGCGGGTCATCTGGGCCTTATTTTCTTCTTCCTGCGGCCGAGCTTCACTCGCCAAGGCGGCGGGGCCGGGAGGGGCCGAACCTGTACGCGGTGAGGTTCGGGGACGGTGGGGAGCAGGGTGCGCTGCCTTTGCAGTGATGCTCGCGGGAGCGGCTGCGAGGGAAGGGTGCGGGAGTCCGAGGGGGTTGTTAGCAACAGCTAGCTTTATTGAGTGGGTAAGTACCGGGCCTAGTGCTTAGTGCTTCGCTTGCATCATCTGAGCTAATCCCAGCGACCCTGCAGGGCAGGGGGTTGGGATCCCCATTTTACAGGTGGAGAAACTGAGACTCAGTCAACTCACACAGCCAAGGTCACATAGCTAATAAACGGCAGAGACCGGATCTGTATTCAGAGTTTTGACTTCGGAGCCGGTGTTCTTGAATCTCTAGGCTTTGTTACTGATTGGGAGGGAAGGTGTCATGAAACGGGAGCTTTCCCCAGGGAACAGATTGGGGGGAAGGGAATCCTAGGGTTGAAGAAGGGATGAACAATTGAGATGAGGGTGAGGAAATCAGTTTTTCAACAGTTACCGATTGCCTACTCTGTGCCATGCATTGTTCTAGGCATACAAAGATGAATAGGGGCAGAGGCTGATGAAGCCCATTAGGGCCCCTTTGAAGGCCGGGGGAAGGGCCCCAACATTGTATTCACATGATTGTATGTTTTTATAAAATTTGCAAAAGTAAGATATTTTGGATTCATTTTTCTTTTTAAGAGGGTCTTCAAAATTAAATAAACTTCGGGTTTCTCCACACTTGGAGCTGCCCTTGCAGAGGACTTAGTCCAGGTGGAGATGAGGATGTAAGCAGTATAGAGCAGTGGAAGGTGCACTTAAGAGTGGGCTGTGGGCAAATTTCCTGGTATGTAAAACAGGGATAACAGTATACCTGCCATGCAAAGTTTCTGCCAGGTTCATGAAAAGCGCCTGTTTAGAAACACGCCTTATTTTTGATAGGAAGCCTAGGAGATACGGGTAACTGGATTTGCCTTCTCTCCTACCTTACACAGTTGTGCTCCGTGTTCTGCTCCCAGGGCTGTAACTAGATTTCTGGTAGATTGGAGGCGCTTTTTCTCCTTTCTGAGCTCTCCAACTCTCAAAGAGAGTCTTGGAGCTGAACCGCCATACCTTTGGGCCCCAGATAGGGGGTACAGAACTGCTGGACCCTCAGTGAGGAGGGTGGGTAAAGGAAAGGACATACTGGTGTTCCTTCTAGAATGGCCTATTTTCATTGATATGCTTTGTCTTTTTTCAGTTGAGATGGTCTGTTGTGTTACCGAGCTGTGGGGATGCCCCCACTTAGCTGAAGTTCTCATCTAAAAACAAAGTATTTATTTTGCTTTCTCCAATCAGTTATGAAGATTGCCGTGTATTGCCAGTTTAAATTTTGTCCTTTGAGTTCTGGGTACAGTGCAACTGAACTTGTCTGTAGCTTGATTTCATTAAGTACTGCTGAAACTGCATCTTAGTTTCGACAGAACAGTTTCAGTTTAGGGTTTTAAAATTATGTTACTAATATCAAAGGGTTTTTAAATCATGTTACTAATATCAAAGTACTTTTGAACCCTTAAGTTTTGTTATCTTGTAGCCACGTAACTTTTATTAGGTATCCGGTTTAGCTGTGCCCTAGGGAGGAGCCTTGGCCTCCCAAAGTGCTGGGATTACAAGGCGTAAGCCACCGCACCCAGCCATGGGTGGCTTTCAAGTTGTAGTGTATTCTGTTTAATACTCTGAAAAGTGATTAGCAAGGTGTTAATAAGGGAGTAGCTTGAAAGGATAAGGGTAAAATATGGGCATTTTAGCTGTACTATTAGGACCAACAACTAAATAACTAGTTTCCTTTTTTTAGCTGAAACAATTTCCTTTTTTTCTTTCAAGAACAATCCTATTGCAGTAACAATGTCTCTGTTGAAATAAGATTTGAATCCATGCAGTTTTGATACATCAGGTTCTTTTTAAACAGAACCTTTTCGATCTGTATTTCTAGTTTATTTAAATAACTTTTTGTTGTTTATTTAAAAAAATTTTTTTTGAGACAGGGTCTCACTGTGTTGCCCAGGCTGGTCTCAAACTCCTTAACTCAAGCGATCTGCCCACCTCAGTCTCCCAAAGTGCTGGGATTACAGGCTTGAGCCACCACACCCCCACCCTAAATTACTTTTCTTTCTTTATTTCTTTTTTTTTTGAGACGGAGTTTCGCTCTTGTTGCCCAGTCTGGAGTGCAATGGCGCAATCTTGGCTCACTGCAACCTTTAGCCTCCCGGGTTCAAGTGATTCTCCTGCCTCAGCCTCCCGAGTAGCTAGGATTGCAGGTGCCCGCCACCACGCCCAGCTAATTTTTTGTATTTTTAGTAGAGACAGGGTTTCGCTGTGTTGGCCAGACTGGTCTCAAACTTATGACCTCAGGCGATGCACCCGCCTTGGCCTCCCAAAGTGCTGGGATTACAGGCGTGAGCCACCGTGCCCGGCCCCTAAATAACTTTTCTAGAGGTAGATTCCAGGTGTGAAGTCTTATCTGTGTCTTTTGAATTTCTATATTATCTTTTACTGTTTTCAGAGTTGATGTTTCCAGCACTTAATTTTAATTTTTATATTATTTTATACTCTTAATGTGTTTCTTCAGATTCCTGTCTGACTAAAGGGACCTCAAAAAGGAGGGAAAATGGCTTCTGAGTCTGAAACTCTGAATCCCAGTGCTAGGATAATGACCTTTTATCCAACTATGGAAGAGTTCCGAAACTTCAGTAGATACATTGCCTACATTGAATCCCAAGGAGCTCATCGGGCAGGGCTAGCCAAGGTAAGGAGCTGGGATTGTTCAAATGGTTTTGTTACCTAGGGCAGAGCAGTAAGATTTTTTTCCTAAATTTGGGCCGGAACTGTGTTTTACTGAAAGTTGGGTGGGGTGATGACTTTAGTGAATGCGGTTCTATTTGCAAGTTAATTCCCGTTGTTAACATCAGAAGCATCTCTGCTTTTAGGTAGGAAGAGAGCTACTTGGAATCTTCGGAAAGGGGGAGGTAAAGAGCTAGTGTCTCCAGGCCTGGCTGCTGTTGTGCCTCAGCCCTCTTGGTGGAGCTGGGTGCTGTGGTGTTATTGAACTGCCAGTGAGTGCTTATGCCATCTGACTTCTCTTGCTCTCATTTCAGTCTCATCCAGCACTCTAGTAGCAATTTGGCTTCCCATGTGGACTTTCTTCAAGGGGAGAGAATGCACTGGCCAGCCAACATGAGTATTCTGGTCCTTGTAATTTGAAATTGGTTTCTGGTTTGTACTTCTTTCTCCTGTGAGTTGGATTCGTTATTTTTCCTGAGTCAAATCAGCTTTTCATATATTCTGTCACAATCAGGTTGAGTGCTGGAAGCTGAAAGAACTGCATTTCTGGAGAGATCCTCAGGAAACTGAGAGGCAGGGACCTCAGTCTAAGCCAGGAGGAAATTTTTTACACCATTTTATGTTGTTTGAATTTCCTACCATATGTGCTTGTCACATTTTCAATATGAAAAGAGAAAGCAAGAACATTGGCTACAAAGCTGAGGACCAGTCTTGGACCCTGGTGCCTCCAGAGACTTGAGACGACCACATCCTCTTTCTTATCTGCAGATACGGCTACTGCTGGGTTAATAACAGCAGGCGGGAATAGCAGGGCCTGCAGTGCAGTTTTTCATAGCACATTGCTTTTTTTGGTTGTACTTTATTAGATTTAAAGTTACCAAAAAAAATGTCGGTTATTACCAGTTAAATATTTAAAACGCAGATAAAGAAAAGGCTGATCTTCATCCACCTTCTCCAGTGCCGTCTCCTAAAGTGGTAATAGCTCCCTCCACACCTTTTTCTCTGCTCATACAAACATACACATATATAAAACAGTGTTATTTGTTTTGTTTTTAAAAGAGAATGGCATCATGCCATATACATTCCTGTGTTGGTTCCTTCATTCTTTTTTCTTTTTTCCTTTTTAACAACATATATTCCTCCCTCTAGGTCAATTATGGATTCAACTCATTCTTCTTTTTTCTCATGTCAACTGTCTTGTTAATTTATTACTATTGGAATGGGTAATTTGATTATGTGAGTAAAAACAGAATGCTATTGGAAGGTAGCTAATGTAGAGTCTTGCTCCCTTTCCGTATTTTCTTGTATGTCCTTTCAGTGTTGCCTTATGCAGATGCTTGTGAGTGTGTGTGTGTTGTTTTCTCCCTTGTTACATAAAGTAAAACAATACTCTCTAATTAAAAAAAAAAAGCTGTATAGTATTCCATAAAGCAGATCTATCTTACTTAACTATTCAAGATTAGATTTTTTTTGTTTTTTTTTTGAGACGGAGTTTCACTCTTGTTACCCCAGCTGGAGTGCAATGGCGCAATCTTGGCTCACTGCAACCTCTGCCTCCGGGTTCAAGCGATTCTCCTGCATCAGCCCCCCAGATAGCTGGGATTATAGTTGAGTGCCACCACACCAGGCTAATTTTTGTATTTTTAGTAGAGATGGGGTTTCACCATGTTGGCCAAGCTGATCTCAAACTCTGACCTCAGGTGATCCACCTGCCTCGGCCTCCCAAAGTGCTGGGATTACCGGCACGAGCCACTGTGCCCGGCCTCAAGATTAGATTTTTAAGAATGTTATGCTTCTTTGTAATTAAACTGTAATCTATCATGTGAAAAAAGGAAATTCTGTACAAGTATAGAGTTGACCAAATCAAGTAAAGTTGTGTTTGTGATTTTTTTAAAGAGAGCCCTGGGCTAGGAGATTGAGAGAGAATCAAGTCTTTAATCTCCTTTCTTGGTGTCCAAATAAGATACTGAAGCTGGGAACAAGTATTACTTACCTTAGGTTGCTGCAGTTAGGCAGCTGGTTGGTGGCAAAAGTGGATCAGGGTTAGCATGCCTGTGACTTACTGTGTTTTGGTGAATGTGGGAAATCAAAGTAACTGTCTAGTAAAATTGACTGTTAGGTTGGCTGGTAACTACATGCTTCCTGGACTCTGACTGGCTTGCCAGGTTTCTCATCTGTCTTTTTGTTTCTTGTGTTCCCTTCAGGTTGTTCCTCCAAAAGAGTGGAAGCCACGAGCATCCTATGATGACATTGATGATTTGGTCATTCCTGCCCCCATTCAGCAGCTGGTGACGGGGCAGTCTGGCCTCTTTACTCAGTACAACATACAGAAGAAAGCCATGACTGTTCGAGAGTTCCGCAAGATAGCCAATAGCGATAAGTGAGTGGAAACCCTTTCTTACCTGACATAGCACCTAGGACCCTGGTGTCTCATCCTCCTAGCATCTCTAGGACTGCTGCTGTCCTGATGAACAGTGTCTTCAGCAGGATGGTTCTAGCTGTCTCCCTTTCTGCTTTTTTTATGGAAGCATTCCCTCCTCTCAGGACTGTGTCCCAGTCTAAACCTGTTCCTGTTCTTATAACAACAAATCCCATTGTTTTTCCATCAGAAGTAGAATCATTTTCTGACTCTAAAGTTGCAAGGAGAAAGTTGGATGTGGTGCACAAGGAGCTTTTGCTGGGTATTATCAACCACCTGCTCATCAAAAGTGCTTTAGTTCCACTTCCTCTCTCTCGGGATGCTCTGTGTTTAATTGTGCTGGAATTTCTCACTGCCCATCCAGCCTGCTAGCTCATTTCTGTTTTGACCTTAACAGTGTGAGTAAACCACCAAGCTGGTTGCTATTTTCTGTCACTCCTTCTTTCTCTGTACATTCCTGTCTCTTTTAGAGGTATCTTTCTTTGTGTAGGCCTGTTTTCAGTTCTCTGCTGTTGGTTTTTTTTTTTTTTTTTTTTTGAGATGGTGTCTCACTTTATTGCCCAGGCTGGAGTGCAGTGGAGTGATCTTGGCTCACTGCAACCTCTGTCTCCCAGGTTCAAGTGATTCTCCTGCCTCAGCCTCCCAAGTAGCTGGGACTACAGGCACACGCCACCACGCTTGGCTATTTTTTGTATTTTCAGTAGAGACAGGGTTTCGCCACATTGGCCAGGCTGGTCTTGAACTCCTGACCTCAAGTGATCCTCCTGCCTTGGCCTCCCAAAGTGCTGGGATTACAGGCAAGAGCCACCACTCCTGGCCCTTCTCCGCTGTTTTTAATGTTTAGTTCTCATTTTTCCTGAGATTCACAGAGAATAAATTTTGTGTTTCCTTGTTCAGCTCTGACTACTCCATCTTTTTTTTTTTTTTTGAGATGGAGTCTCGCTCGTTCCCCAGGCTGGAGTGCAATGGTACAGTCTCGGCTCACTGCAACCTCCACCTCCCGGGTTCAAGCAATTCTCCTGTCTCAGCCTCCCGAGTAGCTGGGATTACAGGCGCCTGCCACCACGCCTGGCTAATTTTTGTATTTTTAGTAGAGACGGGGTTTCACCGTGTTGGCCAGGCTGGTCTTGAGCTCCTGACTTCAGGTGATCCGCCCACCTTTGATCCCAAAGTGCTGGGATTATAAGCATGAGCCACTGCGCCCAGCCTTGACCACTCCTTTTAATCCTCTTCCTTGGATCTTCTCACTTTCCACTGACTCCTTAATTTTGAGTTTCCACAAGGAGTTTTTCCTTTTTCCCTTGCTGCTTTTCCTGAGCCTTTTGATCTGCGCATCTCTTGATTTCAGCTGTTACACATACTGTGCCTTCACTTTTAATAGCCCAGAGCCAGGTCTTGTGCCTGCCTGTCTTCACGCTGCTGGGGTGGCATTCCTGTGCTTCATCAGCTCTCACTCTGTCTCTACTCTTTGCCTTCTTTTCATTGACTTATCACGCTTAACTTATCACAATTGTAATTGAGGTCTTCTCGTTTTATTGACAACTGAACTCTTTTTGTTTGTTTTTTTGAGACACGGTGTCGCTGTCACCCAAGTTGGAGTGTAGTGGTGCAATCATGGCTTACTGCAGCCTCGACTGCCCAGGCTCAAAATGATCCTCCTTGCTCAGCCTCCCAAGTAACTGGAGGTATAGATAGGCATGTGCTACCGCGCTCAGTTAATATTTTTTATTATTTGCTGCCCAGTTTGGTCTTGAACTCCTGGGCTCAAGCGATCCTCCTGCCTCAGCCTCCCAAAGTGCTGGGATTATAGGCATGAGCCACTGCATCCGGCCGACACCTTAACTCCTTTTTTTTTTTTTTTTTTGAGACAGAATCTCGCTCTGTCGCCAGGCTAGAGTGCAGTGGTGCGATCTCGGCTCACTGCAGCCTCCGACTCCTGGGTTCAAGCAATTCTCCTGCCTCAGTCTCCTGAGTAGCTGGGATTACAGGCGCCCGCCACCACACCTAGCAAATTTTTGTATTTTTAGCAGAGACAGGGTTTCACCATGTTGGCCAGGATGGTCTCGATCTCTTGACCTCGTGATCCACCCGCCTTGGCCTCCCAAAGGGCTGGGATTACAGGTGTGAGCCACCGTGCCCGGCCAACCTTAACTCTTAAAACATCTACCTTGCTGGCCAACCTGCTGACCAATGAGAGAATTTATTACATAAAGGCATGTTGAAGAAATGTGGGGCTCTGCAGGTGAAAGGCTGTATCCTTCCTGCCATCCTTATTGTCTGATTTTTGCTACACATGAGGAGCAAACTCACCTGCCTTCTGTTTCTCACATGGAATTCAGCCAGGGGCTTCAGTCTCCTCAGCCTTTTTTTCCCTTTTTGTTAAGGCTTTTTCTTTTCTTTCTTTTTTTTTTTTTTTGAGATGGAGTGTCGCTCTGTCACCCAGGCTGGAGTGCAGTGGCACAATCTTGGCTCATTACAACCTCCGCCTCCCAGGTTCAAGTGATTTTCCTTCCTCAGCCTCCCGAGTAGCTGGGAGCCCACCACCACGCCCGGCCAATTTTTTTGTATTTTTAGTAGAGATGGGGTTTTACCATATTGGCCAGGCTGGTCTCGCTTTTTCTTCTTTCAGTACACTTGTTTTCCTTTTAAATTAACCAGCCCTATGTCTGTTCCTTTCGTCCTAATACATAGCAGATTACCTTTAAGGTAAAAACATAACTTTTTTTTTTTTTGAGACAGAGTCTTGCTGTGTTGCCCAGGCTGGAGTGCAGTGGCACAATCTCAGCACTGCAATCTCTGCCTCCCAGGTTTAAGCGATTCTCCTACCTCAGCCTCCCGTGTAGCTGGGATTACAGGTGCCCACCACCACGCCTGGCTAATTTTTTTGTATTTTTAGTAGAGACGGGGTTTCACCATGTTGGTCAGGCTGGTCTCGAACTGTTGGCCTCAAGTGATCAGCCTGCCTTGGCCTCCCAAATGCTGGGATTACAGGCATGAGCCACCGTGCCCGACCTAAAAACCTAAATTCATGAAACAGATTAGTTGACAATAGGGGAGTTAATTCAGAGAGAATGTTAGGTCTCTAAAATTTATTATTCCCTAGGTTGACATTAAAGTGTAAGGCAGTTACTTAGTCAGATTTTTTTTTTTTTTTTTTTTTGAGATGGAGTCTTACTCTGTGGCGCGGGCTAGAGTGCAGTGGTGCTATTTAGGCTCACTGCAATCTCCGCCTCCTGGGTTCAAGCAATTCTCCTGCCTCAGCTTCCCAAGTAGCTGACTATAGGCGCCCGCCACCCCACCCGGCTAATTTTTTGTATTTGTTGTAGATACAGGGTTTCACCATGTTAGACAGGATGGTCTTGATCTCCTGACCTCGTGATCCGCCTGCCTGGGCCTCCCAAGTGCTGGGATTACAGGCGTGAGCCATTGCTGCTGGCCAGCTTTGCTAATTTTTAAAGTTTTTGTAGAAATAGGATTTTGCCATGTTGCTGGTCTCAAACTCTTGGGCTCAAGTGATCCTCCTGCCTCAGCCTCCCAAAGTGTTGGGATTACAGGCATGAGCCACTGTACTTGGCTGGTTTGAATCTAAAAGAAGTTTTTTTTTTTAAAAAAATTAAATTTTCAGTATTAAGCTAAAGAGTATAGATATTTTTAGACTGGGTGCATTGGCTCACTTCTATAATCCCATCACTTTGGGAGGCTGAGGTTGGAGGATCACTGGAGGCCAAGAATTTGAGACCAACCTGGGCAACATTGCAGGACTTCATTTCTACAAAAAATAAAAACACCAGATGTGGTGGTGTACACTTGCAGTCCTGGCTACTCGGGAGGTTAGGGCAGGAGGATTGCTTGAGCCCAGGAGTTCGAGGCTACAGTAAGCTATGATCACACCACTGTGCTCCAGGCTGGGCAGCAGAGCAAGGATCTTGTATAGTTTTTTTTAAGGTATAGTTTTCTTTTTTTTTTTTTGAGACAGAGTTTTACTCTATGGCTGAGGCTGGAGTGCAGTGGCGTTAGCTCAGCTCACTGCAGACTCCTCCTCCTGGGTTTAAGTAATTCTCCTGCCTCAGCCCCCACCCTAAGTAGCTGGGATTACAGGCGTGTGCCACCACGCCCCTCTAATTTTTGTATTTTTAGTAGCGACCAGGTTTCACCATGTTGGCCAGTCTGGTCTTGAACTCCTGACCTCAGGTGATCCGCCCCCGCCAGGCCTCCCAAAGTGCTGGGATAACAGGTGTGAGCCACACCCCTGGCCAAAGTGTAGATATTTTTATGGCTTTATGTAGATAGGTAGATATAAATATGCGTGTATGTGAGTACGTATTTTCCTAATTGGAATATTTGATGTGCAAAAATCTATATTTTTAGAGCTATTTTATATTTTTACTAAAATATTTGTTGTTTTTAGGAATGATTACTTGGTGAGTGTCAGCCACTGCGTAGGGCGCTTGGGCGTATAGCAGGGGTACTTACAAATGAGCCCTCTTGGAGCAGCTTCCTTTTGGCTGGTTCAGGGAGGTGAATGCTGTTGGAAAGCCTTAGCTCTTCACATGCTGCTGGGTTTTGGTTGTCTGTGGATATGTAGGGACCTTGGGTCTTGGTCTGTAAGCCCATTTTCTCCCTGGGTGGCCACCTGAATCTAGCAAGGTGTAGTTTAAGTAGAGTCTCTTCAGAGAGTTGAGGATGTTGTGCTTGTTAAGGAAGACCGGTTTACATCTGTTTGTACATTACCTTCCTCAGGCTTCCTCAGGCCCAGTGCTCATGGAAGGGACGTTGAGGGACTGACTACGTATTAGAGCCTTGAAGGCCAAGATTATGCCTTGTTCATTTGAAATTCTTGCTGTCACTGGAATAGGGGATTATGTCTTGTAATGTTCATAATGCCTAATAAACCCCTGTAAGTGGTTTACATGTTTCTTTTTACTTTCAAAAGGTACTGTACCCCACGCTATAGTGAGTTTGAAGAGCTCGAGCGGAAATACTGGAAAAATCTTACATTCAATCCTCCAATCTATGGTGCAGATGTGAATGGTACCCTCTATGAAAAGGTGAGGCTCACTGGAAACCCTCTGTGCAGTGTTTTTGTAATTCTGTAATACCTTATTTTCGGCCCGGCACGTAGTAGGCACCTAAAAGCTGTTTGGTGAATGGGTGGATGAACAGATGATCCGCCCCCCCGCTGATGTTGCTGTGCTGGCCTAATTGTGGGCCATTTTGCATGTGACTGAATTTTATTTCTCCTACTTTACATGTGAATTGGATGATGTGGTGTTCTTTTCAAGGGTTGTTAGCATAGTCGGTGGGTGGTAGCTGATGAGTTCTTGAAAGGGTGGGTTGGCTCTCAGATAATGAAATGAGGCAGTGTGGTTTCTGCAGAAAAAAGATGACTGACTAATCTAATGAAAGGGGTATACATTTAAGAAGAGAAATACATTTAGATTTTTCAGAACCCTCAAACAAGATTCTGTGGCAAAAGCTATTTTAACCACTTTTATTGGCTTGAAATCCTGCCTTAAATATGGTGAAAGGGGAGAATATTTGGGAATATCTTCAGATGACTGAAAAACAGTAGGGCATTCAGGGATTATCACTCATAATTGTTTTCATATTTTAATTTTTTTTTTTTTTGAGACGGAGTTTCGCTTTTGTTGCCTGGGCTGGAGTGCAATGGCGTGATCTCAGCTTACCGCAACCTCCGCCTCCCGGGTTCAAGTGATTCTCCTGCCTCAGCCACCTGAGTAGCTGGCATTATAGGCATGCGCCACCATGCCCGGCTAATTTTGTATTTTTTAGTAGAGACGGGGTTTCTCCATGTTGCTCAGGCTGGTTTTAAACTCCCGACCTCAGGTGATCCACCTGCCTCAGCCTCCCAAAGTGCTAGAATTACAGGTGTGAGCCACTGCGCTTGGCCCATATTTTAATGTTTTTATCAATTATTGGAAGAGTTAAAAAAATGAATTCCAGGCCGGGTGTGGTGGCTCACATCTGTAATCCCAGCACTTTGGGAGGCTGAGGTGGATGCATCAGGAGGTCAGGAGATTGAGACCACCCTGGCTGACATGGTGAAACCCCGTCTCTACTAAAAATACAAAAAAAGTAGCCTGCAGTAGCGGGCGCCTGTAGTCCCAGCTACTCTGGAGGCTGAGGCAGGAGAATGGTGTGAACCCGGCGGGAGGCAGAGCTTGCAGTGAGCCGAGATTGCACCACTGCACTCCAGCCTGGGTGACAGAGCAAGACTCTGTCTCAAAAAAAAAAAAAAAAGAAAAGAAAAAAAGAATTCCAGTTTTGTTGATAGCAGTTTTTGGGGGTCAGGGAAAGTCAGTCTTGTAGGGATGAATGGCAGGAAGATGCTGTAAGGATCTGGGATGGAGAGCTACAAAAGTCAGGCATAATAATAATACAGGACCTAGTTATGGGAGATGGGCTCCCAGCTGGCCATTACAACTCGGGAAAAGGATATTCCACATTTTTTATGAAGACACTGCCTGGTGGAAATCAGGGCTAAAAAGCCACAACATTGCCATAGTTTTTTGTTCTTTTGTTTTTGAGACAGAGTCTCGCCCTGCCACCCAGGCTAGAGGTTAGTGGTATGATCATAGATTACTGTAACCTCAAACACCGGGGTCAAGGGATCCTCCTGCTTCACCCTCCCAAGTAGCTGAGACTGCAGGCACATGCCACTTCACCTGGCTACTTTTTTTAATTTGTAATTTTTTTGTAGAGACTGGGTCTTGCTTTGTTGCCCAGGATGGTCTTGAACTCCTGGGCTCAAGCAATCCTGCCTTGGCCTCCCAAAGTGTTGAGATTACAGGCGTGAGCCACCACACCTGGCCCACTGTCATAGTTCCCATGTTTTGCGATTTTTTTTTTTGTGGTCATAGAGTTTTTTTTCTATTTTGACCTAAATTTCTTTAGCATCAGTTCAAACTTTTCCTCTTGGGGTTTCAAACAGGTGACTCTTGGTCGGGCGCGGTGGCTCAGGCCTGTAATCCCAGCACTTTGGGAGGCCGAGGCGGGTGGATCACAAGGTCAGGAGTTGAAGACCAGCCTGGCCAAGATGGTGAAACCCCGGCTCTACTAAAAATAGAAAAATTAGTTGGGCATGGTGGTGGGTGCCTGTAATCCCAGGTGCGCGGGAGGCTGAGGCAGGGAATTGCTTGAGCCCGGGAGGCGGAGGTTGCAGTGAGCCGAGATCATGCCACTGCACTCCAGCCTGAGCAACAGAGCGAGACTCCGTCTCAAAAACAAACGAAAAAACAAACAGGTGACTGTCATCTTTTTATTCATCTTTCCTACACTAGTATTCACAAAGTAATATTTGCCCTTTGAAGGTAAATGGTGTCAGTTCCAGTGGTAGCCGTGAAAGTCAATGAGGAATGCTATGGTCTTCACGTCCATAGTGTTTTGACATTATTCCCAATGTTTGTCAGAGATGACAGCTTACTTGTGACCTACTCTGATTTGTAGGTTCAGAGCCTCGGTTTCTATGCAAATGTAACTTGCCCTGGACTGTCATTGCCTTTGCAGCATGTTGATGAGTGGAATATTGGCCGGCTGAGAACAATCCTGGACTTGGTGGAAAAGGAGAGTGGGATCACCATTGAGGGTGTGAACACCCCATACCTGTACTTTGGCATGTGGAAGACATCCTTTGCTTGGCACACTGAAGACATGGACCTCTACAGCATCAACTACCTGCACTTTGGAGAACCAAAGTCCTGGTACAGTCTGCCTGCAGTCGGCACCGGGCTTCTATGCTAGAGCACGGGCTCATGTTCATTGTGCGTGGGAAGCACCTCAGGATTGTGTTAAAGGGCAGACCCTGGTTCAGGCTTGGGGTGACATTCCATGTTTTAAACACACTTTCAAGTGCTAAGATGCTGTTGGAGCTCTGGTGCTCAGACCACCTTTTGAGTAGGGAGGCTTTAGAGAGCAGGGTGCTGGCAGTTACCCAAAGACATGGGGGCTCTTCCAGGCTATCCCACTGCTTTCTAATTTTTTTTCTGAACAGGCCTGAGGCATTTCTTAGCAGCAGACTTCCAAGACTAGAGTCACTCCCTCAGATGACAGAAAGCTTTCTTTTCGTCATGGAAAAAATATTAATACTTGGGGAGCAGCAGTGTGTGCTTAACACATGAGGGATTGCGAGGCTATTCAGCATGCTTCCTGTTCTCCAGAGTGTTATTCTTGTTGGTGAGACAAACATTGGTTCTCTCTCCTCTCTCTGTGCTGATCCATCTTTGAGTCTCAGCATTTTTTTTTTTTCTATTTTGAGACAGGGTCTCACTCTGTCACCCAGGCTGGAGTGCAGTGGCACCATTATGGCTCACTGCAGCCTTGACCTCCTGGGCTCAAGTGATCCTTCTACTTCAGCCTCCCAAGTAGCTGGGATTACAGGCGTGCACCACTATGCCCAGCTAATTTTTTTCCTTCTTTTTTTTTTTAGGGTAGAGATGGGGTCTCACTATGTTGCACAGGCTGGTCTCACACTCCTGGGCTCAAGCAGTCCTCCCACTTCAGCCTTGCAAAGTGCTAGGATTACAGGCATGAGCCACTGTACCCGGCCCATCTCAGCATTTTAGTGAAGGTGCTGCAGATAACAGCAGTGAATAAGATGGATGAGATACCTACCCTCACACAGATAGGAGACTGGTCAGGAGGTAGAAAGTGTGAGAGAATGCTCATACGGTGTGGGGACAGCTCTGAAGGGGAAGAAGTGGGTGCTAAGGTCCACATAAGGAGGATAGATGGGCGGGATTAAAGAAGGCTTCTTTCAAAGAGGTGACAAGTGAGATCTAAAACATGAGAAAGACATAACCGGGTGGAATGGTGGTGGGCTTAGCAGCTGGGAGATTGAGGGAAGTGTATCCAGGCAGTTGGAACCACAGATGCAGAGCTCCTGGATTAAGACAGCACATGAGGGCCAGGTGTGGTGGCTCACACCTGTAATCCCAGCACTTTGGGAAGCCGAGGTGGGTGGATCACCTGAAGTCAGGAGTTGGAGACAGCCTGGCCAACATGGTGAAACCCGTCTCTACTAAAAACACAAAATTAGCCAGGCGTGGTGTGTTTAGGGAGCTAGGGGAAGTCTGCTGTAGTTTGGGTGCTGTGTAAAACGATGAGAAGTGAGTGATGAGGCCGGAGGGAACATCATGGGGCGCATTATGGGGAGTCATGAAAACCATATCCACTTTCATGTCTTTTTTCAGCATCTTCAGCCATGTTCTTTCTCAGGGGTTTTCCTTTCTTCTTTCAAGTGCTCTCCAGTTTCTAATCTTGGGGGAAAGAACCTTTTGAGCCTATGATTATCTCCTAACTACTGTCCTGTTTTTCCTTCCTCAGAAGGCTAGACTTGTAGGATGTGTAAATGTAGCTTTTGTGTCTTCACCATTGTTTACTCCAAAATTCACTGCTCCTGGATTTTTGAATTCTCTTATAAAAGAAGGTTTTCCAGTTATTATATACATTCTTAGGTCCTCTGAAGTGGGACCTCCAGAGCCTTCTGTATAGGGTTGCCTGATGGATCCCAGAGTCCTTTAGGTGATATTTTTGTCAACTCCCCTTCTCTGTTTTGTTTTATAATGAAGCTGTTTGCAGTGGGAGGATTTGTTGTTACTGTGGAATAATCTTCAGAAGAGATTAAAAAGGTTAAAACAGAGTTACTGTGAGTTTCAGAATATAAAGTTTAACAATTTTGCAAAAGTTTAGTAGTCCTAGGTGTTCTTTTTTACTTTTCATTTTTTAGGAAGAGCAGTTTCTATGGTGTCTAGACACCCTACTGGGTAGAGAGGTAATTGATTGTAGGGTAATCAGTATATGTAGCTGTTGGGGAGATAAAGGGAAAGTGGGTTCGTCAGCAGATACGGGGCTAGGTCTCTTAAGTGTCAGATCCATCTTTCACTTTGTTTTCCATCTTCCTCTTGCCCGCCCCCAGTTAGGCCTTTCAAGCATTTAAAAATACTGAACATTTTTAAATACTGAGGTTATATAGTGACATCCTTCTTTTTTTTCTTTTAAAAAATGTTATTATATGAACAACATTATAAAGGAGAGTAATATTATGTACCGTAAATCCTGGCTCATGGTGAACACTTAATGAACAGCTTATTAAGTGAATGAATATAGAAGAAATAAATTCACTCACCTTCTTTATGGGCTCTTTACTCCTGTGCCCAAACAGTCTAATATTTCATTTTTTCAGATTCCTTTCTACTGCTTGGGAAGTTTAAAAAAAAATCTGCTATTTCAAGGTGTTTTGAGAGTGGGAATAAGTCCCTTAGCTTCTGTACCTGTCCTCCGCCCAGCCTCTGATGCTCTCATGTGATTGCAGGTACTCTGTTCCACCTGAGCATGGAAAGCGGTTGGAACGCCTCGCCAAAGGTACTGTGTCTCTTCTGTTTGCTGGATTGGACCCTCCTATGAGCTGTGCTCCTTGCTCTGCACTAAAATGTGCGTTCCCCATGGTCAGATACTTGCAGGTCCTGTCGCAGGCCTGCAGACGGGGGTGAGCCACGTTGGTTACCTTAAGAGGGCAGTGACGGAGCCTTTTCTTCCTTTGTCCTGACTGACTGTGCCTCAGTTTTAATGAGCAGGGGTGTTTCTTTGACCAGCGATAATGAACCAGACCTAGTATGACTGGTGTTTCCACTAAAGACCCAAATGTTAAAGAAAAAATTGAACTTTATGCTTTGTTTCTTTTAAGTGGACTTAGATTTGTATGTCTAGAGAACATAGGAAAGCCTGGGTAGATGATACTATAGCTGCATTACTGAAAAAAGATCAGGGATACAAGTGACTGGAGAAAAGGTCCTAAATAGTTTCAAAGCTCTGTAAGAACAGAGGCAGCTTGGGTGACCTTGGTTTCCCAAACAGGATTTCATTACCCATGTAATGCCCTACATGGGAGTGAGCCTAGAGGCTCATTGCAGAATCTTAGAATTGGTGCGGAGCTATAAGGATCCTCGGAGGTCACATTGGTGATTCATCCTCTTTATCATTCCGATGAGAAGCACAGGTGTGAAGTGACTCCAGGATTGCGGAGCTAGTGTGGAGCACTGTGTTAACCTGTACCCTTTCAATTAAATAGGCTTTTTCCCAGGAAGTGCTCAAAGCTGTGAGGCATTTCTCCGCCACAAGATGACCCTGATTTCCCCGTTAATGCTGAAGAAATACGGAATTCCCTTTGACAAGGTGAGCTGATGTTACATGCCAAAGTTCTCAGGCACCACCCTTTCTGGCCTTTGTTTTACAGTTTTATTCTAGTTCATCACTATACCAAGAGGGGGCCAAAGCTTAAATAAACTATGTAACAACACTTTGATCTAAGAGCATTAAAGGTGGGGCCGCTGTAGCTTCCTGGTGCCAGAGGAGAGTCAGATCCCCTTGAACAGTGTTCATTTGGAGGAATGGTTAATTATAGTCATGTCATCTGATATGTCTGGGCTTTGCATTTTATAGAAGACAGCAAGGACCCCAGGGGTTTTATGACTTACCCTTTGTTACTCAGCTAAGTTGTGGTGGAGCTCAGAATTCCAGTTCTGTGGACTTCTGCCATTTGAAGCAGCTGCTTCAAGTCTGCTCTTGTTCAGGTGACTCAAGAGGCTGGAGAGTTTATGATCACTTTCCCTTATGGTTACCATGCCGGCTTTAACCATGGTTTTAACTGTGCGGAGTCTACCAATTTTGCTACCCGTCGGTGGATTGAGTATGGCAAGCAAGCTGTGCTAGTAAGTCTGCTTGATTTCTTTCTATAACACCATGACAAAAATGAGCAAATTCTGGTTAGATACGTTGGCTGGTGATTAGAGTATTTCTTTGAGCTGCTGGAATTCAGAAACAAGCAGCTAGCAATGTGTCAGAGTACTAACATTTTGTGTTCATAAGGAATTTTTAAAAATGTGTTCAGAATTGGGAAGTATAAAATGAGGTTCTTAAGTCCATTAGGCATTAAAACCATATCCACACACGTTAATACTCTTGCTTATCCATTCCGAGATTTCTCTGTTGAGATTTTTAGGGGTTTCCTTTACTCTAGGGAAGCAGCAGGGTCGGGCCTTTGACTGATAGTAGTAGACTTGCTTGTGTGTTCCTGGCTTGGACAGGGAACAAGGGCAGGTGGCTCACCGTCCTGGGGGCCTAAGTGCAGAGCCTAACCACCCTCTGTGACCCCGAGTTAGTGCCCAGGTAGATTTGCCCCAGTAGCATGTGCTCTCTGCCTTTTTTTTCCCTGCTTCCCTTCATGTTTGAAGGTCCTGCAAGGATAATATGCCCTCAGCCTGTGAACCAAAACAATCTGGTTATAAACCATCTTGCACTTGTTTCCATGTGGAGGGAGGAGCTAGGACGTGGGGGTGAGTTGGAAGCAGCAAGGTATGCTCACCTGGTGCTCTTCTGGTTCCTGCTGACAGTGCTCCTGTAGAAAGGACATGGTGAAGATCTCCATGGATGTGTTTGTGAGAAAGTTCCAGCCAGAAAGGTACAAACTTTGGAAAGCTGGGAAGGACAACACAGTTATTGACCATACTCTGCCCACGCCAGAAGCAGCTGAGTTTCTTAAGGAGAGTGAACTGCCTCCAAGACCTGGCAACGAGGAGGAGTGCCCAGAGGAGGACATGGAAGGGGTGGAGGATGGAGAGGAAGGAGACCTGAAGACAAGGTAACCCAGTGGCCCTTTTGTCCTGGCTGCGTGAGGGAGGGATGTCTGGGTAGGTCCTGTAATCTGTGGAGAGGCTGTTTCTTGTTTTTTTTTTTTTTTTTTTTTTTTGACGGAGTCTCGCTCTGTCGCCCAGGCTGGAGTGCAGTGGTGCGATCTCGGCTCACTGCAAGCCCCGCCTCCCGGGTTCAGGCCATTCTTCTACCTCAGCCTCCCGAGTAGCTGGGACTACAGGCACCTGCAGCCATGCCTGGCTAATTTTTTGTATTTTTAGTAGAGACGGGGTTTCACTGTGTTAGCCAGGACGGTCTCGATCTCCTGACCTCGTGATCCGCCCACCTCGGCCTCCCAAAGTGCTAGGATTACAGGTGTGAGCCACCGCGCCCGGCCGAGGCTGTTTCTAAGATGCCATTTGTGCCTTGGCTAAGGGAGTGTTCTTGGTAAAGGCTCCAGAAACCTGAGAGCCAGAGCATTCAGGCACTTTCTGAATGAGAGACCTGTAGTGGGCGTGTAGTCTGCTGGAGCAAGGCGTCAGTTATATGAGGGTCGGGGGCATTTATGTGCGAAGGTCGGGCTCCCTCTGAGCCAGGAAAGTCATGTTTTCTCATCATATCAGAGAGTCTTTTAAAAAGAAGTGTAGTGAGGATGAGACTCAAGGGCATTGGTAATGTCGTGATTTAAGTCTGCAGTGCTATTGGTGGCTGAGCCAGGGGATCTGTGCTCTGAGGAGAATTTATCCTGGGCCATATGGGAAAGAAAGGAGGAACTGTTCCTTGGTACCTGCTATATGCCAGGCACTTTGCCAGCTACTCTGCATACCTTTTCTTAATCCTCACAACAAATCTGTTAGGTGGGTGGTAATACCTGTATTTTCCAGATGATTGAACAAGGTCAGAGAGGTGAAGTCCCTTGTCTCAAGTCACAAATAAGAGGTGTCCCTGAGTTTTGAGCCAGGCCTGACAGGCTCTGGCCATTCACTTTGGGTTGTGTGTGGATGTGTATGAATGTGTTTGAGTAAGTGGATGTATATGTGGGCTCTTAAAAGATTTGCCCTCTCCCTTGCAGCCTGGCCAAGCACCGAATAGGGACAAAGAGGCACCGAGTTTGTCTTGAAATACCACAGGAGGTGAGTCAGAGTGAGCTCTTCCCCAAGGAGGATCTGAGTTCTGAGCAGTATGAGATGACGGAGTGCCCGGCAGCCCTCGCCCCTGTGAGGCCCACCCATAGCTCTGTGCGGCAAGTTGAGGATGGTCTTACCTTCCCAGGTTAGTTGACTATGGTGTATTTTCCACAACCCTAACTCATATATGTGTCCCGTGTTAGATGCCATATTGAGTGCTGGGTCAGAAATAAAAAAGGCAGAGTGACAGGTCCGTGAGCAGATAGCATACTTGGAGTGTGAGAAGTGCTTTGGGTAGGGATGTACAGGGAGGACTGGACATGTAGGGAAAAGCTCCTCCCTCTGCCTGGTCAGGGGTCAGGGAAACACTGGAGGTTTTGGTGAAGGTGACTCTTACAAGGTAAGTAGGACCTTCCCAGGCGGACAGAGAGAGAGGAGGGATGTAGAAAGGGTGTCCCAGATGGGAGGAGCAGGGCACAGGCATGGAGATGGGAATTTTTTTTTGAAATGGAGTCTTGCTCTGTCATGCAGGCTGGAGTGCAGGGGCGCAATCTTGGCTCACTGCAACTTCTGCCTCCTGGGTTCAAGCGATTCTCCTGCCTCAGCCTTCCGACTAGCTAGGACTACAGGTGCCTGCCACCATGCCTAGCTAATTTTTTTTTGTATTTTTAGTAGCGATGGGGTTTCACCGTGTTGGCCAGGCTGATCTTGAACTCCTGACCTCAGGTGATCCGCCTGCCTCGGCCTCCCAAAATGCCAAGTGGGATTACAGGCGTGAGCCACTGTTCCCAGCAGAGATGGGAAATATTAATAGCATGGTCCACTTGGGGGAACTGGTGGGGAGTTTCCCTCAATTGAATGTTAGGGTGGAAGGCAGCTTTGTGACCAGAAGGTGACGCTGGAGAAATAGGAGATGATGTAGGGCTGTCTGCCATTTTCATTTGCTCACTTGGAAGCTTAAGAAGCCATTTATATTTTAAGAGAGGGAGTGGTGTGATCAGTGCTGTTTAGCAGTCACTTGAAGGTCATTGAGGCTAGATTTGTTAGAGAAAGGCTTGTATCTGTCTTGGGTCAGGTATGACCCAAAGATGTGGTCTGCTGACAGCCAGGCAGCACTGTGGACTGACACCCTGGGCTGGGCTGGCTTCTCTTCAGCAGATTTTCTTTCCCTTTTTTCTCTTCAAATTTATTTATTTATATTGACAGATAAAATCATGCATATTTGTCTTGTACAACATAATTTTTTTGTTTGTTTTAGAAACGGGGTCTTACTGTGTTGCCCAAGCCTTTGTGAACACAGCTCACTGCAGCCTCAACTTTCTGGGCTCAAGCAATCCTCTTGCCTCAGCCTCTCAAGTAGGTGGGACTACAGGCATACACCACGCCTGGCTAATTTTTTTTTTTTTTTTGAGACGGAGTCTCACTCTGTCTCCCAGGCTGGAGTGCAAAGGCATGATCTTGGCTCACTGCAACCTCCGCCTCCCGGGTTCAAGTGATTCTCCTACCTCAGCCTCCCAAGTAGCTGGGACTACAGATGCTTGCTACCACGCCTGGCTGATTTTTGTATTTTTAGTAGAGTCGGGGTTTCACTCTGTTAGCCAGGATGGTCTTGATCTCCTGACATCGTGATCCGCCCACCTCAGCCTCCCAAAGTGCTGAGATTACAGCAGTGAGCCACCATGCCTGGCCCATGCCTGGCTAATTTTTAAATTCTGTAGAGACAGAGTCTGACTTTGTTGCCCAGGCTGGTCTTGAACTCCTGGGCTCTAGCAATCCTCCCATCTTGGCCTCCCAAAGTGCTGGGATTACAGTTTTGAACTACTGCTTCTGGTCCAACATGATTTGTGAAGTATATATAAGTTGTGAAATGGGTAAATCTAGCTGTTTAAAATACATATTCACATAGTGGTCATTTTTGCAGTGAGAACTTTTAACATCCACCCTCTTAATATTTTTCAAGATCTTTAGATTTTCTAGCATGGGCTAGGTAGCCAGGTCTCTGCTGAGCTCAGACTTGCATTACCTGCAGGAGACTTTGGAGGAAATGGCAGCTGCCCCTTACTGAGTGTCTGCTGAGTGCCAGGCGGTGCTCAGGAGTCTTATTTATGAGCCCTGTAGATCTGTAGTAGCATCTTCTCATTACAGAGGAAGAAGCTGGAGGCCAGGAGGCTGAGCAGATAGCCCTGGCTCACAGTGCCCCTCAGTGACAGAGCCAGGATTGGAAGCCAGGTCCCATTCCCAGCCCATGTTCCTTGTGCTTTGCCCTCTGCCTTTCATCAGGTTCACATGTGCAGGAGGAACTTGGCTCTGTCTAATGTGTATGTGTGTTTCAGATTATTCTGACTCCACTGAAGTCAAATTTGAAGAGCTTAAAAATGTCAAACTAGAAGAGGAGGATGAGGAGGAAGAAGAAGAAGCAGCTGCCTTGGATCTTTCTGTGAATCCTGCATCTGTAGGGGGACGCCTTGTCTTCTCAGGCTCCAAAAAGAAATCATCTTCTAGCCTGGGCTCTGGCTCTTCACGGGATTCTATCTCTTCTGATTCAGAAACTAGTGAGCCTCTCTCCTGCCGAGCCCAAGGGCAAACGGGAGTTCTCACTGTGCACAGTTATGCCAAAGGGGATGGCAGGGTCACTGTGGGAGAGCCATGCACGAGGAAGAAAGGAAGCGCTGCTAGAAGTTTCAGTGAGCGGGAGCTGGCAGAGGTATGGGCTCCAGGCAGTGGTGTGGGGTGGGGAGCTGCCCTGGAGGACACCCTGTCGGGAGGGGATCTGTGTGGGGGAGGGAGGTGGATCTGTGTGATGGAGGTGCTGCAGGAGGGCAGGAGAGACCCTCAGTCAGTGCCTCTAGCCAGCAGTGGTTGTGTCAAACAAAAGCCCGGGGCGGCATTCACTCTCCCAGCTTGTTCTTTGCTGGGAGTTGCTTTTCTGTTATCCCTGTGGCTACTGATTCCAAGAATTGCATCAATGCAGCCTGAGTCACAGCAGCAGATCCTCCTCAGCCCACTTGGATCACAATGCCTTTTTTTTTTTTCTTGAGATAGAGTCTCTGCTCTGTTGCCTAGCTAGAGTGCAGTGGCATGATCTTGGCTCACTGCAACCTCTGCCTTCCAGGTTCAAGCAGTTCTCCTGCCTCAGCCTCTCGAGTAGCTGGTATTACAGGTGTGTGCCACCACGCCCAGCTAATTTTTGTATTTTTAGTAGAGACAGGGTTTCACCATGTTGGCCAGGCTGGTCTGGAACTCCTGACCTCAAGTGATCTGCCCACCTCAGCCTCCCAAAGTGGTGGGATTACAGGCGTGAGCCACTGTGGCTGGCCTTTTGTTTTTTTTTCTTTTTTTTTTGAGACGGGGTCTCACCCTGTTGCCCAGGCTGGAGTGCAGTGGCGCGATCTTGGCTCACTGCAAGCTCCGCCTCCCGGGTTCACACCATTCTCCTGCCTCAGCCTCCCGAGTAGCTGGGACTACAGGCACCCGCCACCACGCCCGGCTAATTTTTTGTATTTTTAGTAGAGACTGGGTTTCACCGTGTTAGCCAGGATGGTCTCGATTTCCTGACCTTGTGATCCGCCTGCCTTGACCTCCCAAAGTACTGGGATTACAGGCGTGAACCACCGTGGCTGGCCTTTTCAACTGGGGTAGGCAGGAACTCTTCCTCTGATCCTCATTGCCTTAGCGGCACAAGGGTTAGAATGGCTGCTGTTGGAGCCCACGTGTTTGGAGGTTTGGGATGAGATGAGATGGCCTTTCTTACCTTGAAATTCAAGGGTTTTTTTCTTACACCTCTTGACTGCCCTGTAGACTCCCAGTATGACATTGATAGAGCATCCTTTTGGAGACCAAGATGCATTCCCAAAGCTATAAACACGAACATGTGTGTTCAGGCTTCCTCCTTAAATACATGTTGTCACCAAAAGCTGATTCCTGCTTTTGTGCAAAATGGCTCTTGGTGGGTCTGCCACTCTGAGTGATCAGTCATGTCAGATGCCACTGGACCCCCACTACCCAAGTGACTTTCCCTGACTCCCCAGCCTTGGAGCTTATGTGGGTCAAGCTGCAGTCTTTGGTGAGGGGTGGGAGATAGAAGAAGCCAGTGCAGAAGGTCCTCTTTATTCCCTATTCCCTTACCTTTAGTTTTTAAAAATGTATCTTAAAAATCTTCACTATGGAAAATTTCTGACGTACGTACAAAATACCATCACGAGCCCCCGCGTGTACTCATCATATATATGATTAACATTTGGCACATTTGCTTTCTGTTTTCTTTGGCTGCAGTACTTGACACTCAGTCATATTCACATTTCCCTAGTGTTGCCAATAGTCCCTTTTTATGGTAGGTTTGTCTTCTTGTTGTTGATACTCATAACTTTTCTCGGTGCCTTCTCTGAATCTCAGGGTACGGTTTTGGTAGACTTCCTTTTTACCTTGTGAATGTTCCTCTTTCCATCCCACTGTGGTTGCAGGCTAATGAGCTAATAACTACTGTGTTTCCTTCTCATTGCCTCTGATTGCAGTTCTCTGTGCCTTCTTATGGCAGCTTCCATAAAGGAGGGCTTTTTCAGCCTGGAAACCAGAGTCTCTTTAACTCCCAGTTGCCACCTAGCAATTCTTCCTTCGCAGAGGCCCCGGGCCATTTCATCCAGCCTACTGTTCACTACAGTTCATGCTGTCCTCTTGCTGAGTCTTCCTGACATTCTTGTTTCTAGTTGCAATCACAATCACAAAAAGCAGCTAAGAAGTAGCAAGAGTTCACTGTATATTAAATACTTTGTTTATCTTTTTTGAGACAGGGTCTTGCTCTGTTGCCCAGGGTAGAGTGCAGTGGCACAGTCTTGGCTCACTGCAACTTCTGCCTCCTGGGTTCAACCCATCCTCCCCACCTCAGCCTCCCAAGTAGCTGGGACTACAGGTGCACACCACCACTCTTGGCTAATTTTTGTATTTTTCGTAGAGATGGGGTTTCAACATGTTGCCCAGACTGGTCTCGAAATCCTGGGTTCAAGTGATCCTCCTCCCTTGATCTCCCAAAGTGCCGTGATTTCAGGTGTGAGCCACTGTGCGCCCCACCGCCCCACAGCTGTTAAATACTTTATATGCATTGTTCAGTCTTTGTATTACTGCTTAATTAATCTTATTACAGAGTCAAGTTTTTGTGGGAATTTTTTGGGGTGGGAGGTGCAGGAAGCCAATAAATAACACCTGTCCTTTTTCCTCTCAATTCGGAACTATTTAATTGATGATACAAGAGTCAGGCATATGGAGCTCAGAATGTCGCTTTATTTACAAGTTAAAATGATTGAAGAAAGTGACTTTTAACCTGTGGCTAAATGGCCCTGCTACTTTTTTTTTTTTTTTTTGTGGGGGGACTGAGTCTTGCTCTGTTGCCCAGGCTGGAGTGCAGTGGTGTAATCTTGGCTCACTGCAACCTCCACCTCCTGGGTTCAAGTGATTCTCATGCCCCAGCCTCCCGAGTAGCTGGGATTACAGGCATGCACCACCACTCCTGGTTAATTTTTGTATTTTTTTTAGTAGAGATGGGGTTTCACCATGTTGGCCAGGCTGGTCTGTAACTCCTGAGTGCCCGCCTCAGCCTCCCAAAGTGCTGAGATTACAGGTGTGAGCCATCGCACCTGGCCTACTCATTTACTCTTGATGTCTCCAGGCCCCTCTAGAGGCAAAGCATTTCCATGGAAGCACTCAGCTTCCATGTGGTGTGGATGTAGGCCAGAATGCACTCCCTCTCCAAAAGACAGATCCTAGTGAAGTGAAGCACAGCTTTCAAGGGGATGGGGAGAAGAAAAGCCAGGACTCCTTCCGTGTGGAAGTATGCTAGGGGAAGGGGTCTTCTCTCTGACATGTCTCTCTTTTCCAGTCCTCTGCTCAAAAACCCTTGAGTGTCTTCTTGGTTCCTTTTTATTTCGGTATGTACTTTTCAGGCCGAGCCTGATGATAATACCCTAATAAATAACCCTCTCTGCTCCATCGCCAACCATCCCTCCACCTCCAACATGTGCTGGCTTGTTTGTTTGAACTACTTAAAAGTCTCTAAAACTGTCTTGGCTGCCCTGCCACTTCCCTCTACTTTCTAATCATTTATGGCATGCCTACTCTAGGCCAGGACTGTGCCTTCAAGGAGCTCATAGTCTAGGATAGATAGGTAAGAGCAAATCATTCCAGTACTTAATGATACGTGTTGTGGTACAAGTGGGAGAGTTAGCAGCTCAGCCTGGGGTTGCAGTGTAGAGTTCTGGACTGCCTGAGAGAAGGAAACAGTTTAGGCCTGAGGTTAGAAGAATGCCAGGTGGATAGAATGAAATCGAAGAGAATCTGGGAGAGGAGGGTGTTCTAAATGCTCATGATAACTCATGCCAGCGTCAAAGCACTTGGGGATCTGCAGTGGTTTAGTTTGTCTCAGGCATATAGGACTGGAGAGGGCCTCAGGTGGTGCTGTTGGGGGATGTCAAGAGCCAGAACCTGGAGGGTCTGCCTTGTTGCTCTGTGAAGCAGTTTGACCTCCTAGTTGTGGTGTAGGGAGCAGCAGAAGGGTCCCCACCATATGCACCATATGGATTTGGAAATTGAAAACTTTCATAATTCATTCTTTTAAATGCACACACAAAGGGCCGGGTGCCGTGGTGCATGCCTGTAATCCTAGCAGTTTGGGAGGCTGAGGCGGGTGGATCACCTGAGGTCAGGAGTTTGAGACCAGCTTGTCCAACATGGCGAAACCCCATCTCTACTGAAAATAGAAAAATTAGCCGGGTGTGGTGGTGGGTGCCTATAATCCCAGCTGCTTGGGAGGCTGAGGCAGGAAAGCGCTTAAACCCTGGGGTGGTGGGGGGCGGAGGTTGCAGTGAGCTGAGATCACACCACTGCACTCCAGTCTGGGCAAAAGAGTGAAACTTTACTTCAAAAAGATAAAAAAAAAAGCAAGAAAGAAATGCTCACACAAAGATTCAGAGGGAGGCCACGCAGGGTGCCATACACCTGTGGTCCCAGCACTTTGGGAGGCTGAGGTGCGAGAATCGCTTGAGCCTGAGAGGTTGAGGCTGCAATGAGCCGTGACTGTACCATTGCACTACAGCCTGGGTGACAGAATGACACAGTATCTTAGAAAGATGCAGAGCGAATAATACAGTGAACCCACAAATAATTTTTTTTTTGAGACGGAGTCTTGCTCTGTCGCCCAGGCTTGGAGTGCAGTGGCATGATCTTGGCTCACTGCAACCTCCACCTCCCGGCTTTAAGCAATTCTTTGCCTCAGTCTCCTGAGTAGCTGGGATTACAGGCGCCTGCCACCACGCCCGGCTAATTTTTGTATTTTTAGCAGAGACAGGGTTTCACCATCTTGGCCAGGCTGGTCTTGAACCCCTGCCCTCGTGATCCACCTGCCTCGGCCTCCCAAAGTGATGGGACTGCAGGTGTGAGCCACCATTCTCGGCCAAACCCACAAATATTCTAACAGGTGTCAGGATCTTTCCATATTTGCTTTGTTTGTCCTGTTTTCAATTTGCTGAAGTATTTATATTAAAATTATATTATCTTCATTAGTATATAATGTACGTATTTTTGGGGTACATGTGATACTTTAATACATTAATTTGTAAAGATTAAATCAGTGTAATTGGTAAATGCATCACCTTAAATATTTGTCTTGTCTTTATGCTAGAAACATTCAAATTATTCTATTTTGAAATGTACAATAGACTATAGTAAACTATAGTCACCCTACTGATTTGTCAAACACTAGGTCTTATTTCTTCTATCAGACTATATATTTGTGCCCATTAATCTGCCTCTCTGCTGAAGTATTTGAAAGCACATCCCAGATACCTTGTCATTTCTTCCCTACTTCAGTGTGTATCTCTGAATAATATGGTCATTTTTGGCTGGGCGCAGTGGCTCACACCTGTAATCCCAGCACTTTGGGAGGCCAAGGGGGTGGATCATCTGAGGTCAGGAGTGCGAGACCAGCCTGGCCAACATGGTGAAACCTTGTCTCTACTAAAAATACAAAAATTAGCCGGGCGTGTTGGCGGGTGCCTGTAATCCCAGCTACTCAGGAGGCTGAGGCAGGAGAATTGCTCGAACCTGAGAGGCAGAGGTTGCGCTGAGCTGGGATCTTGCCATTGCACTCCAGCCTGGGCAACAGAGTGAGACTCCATCTCAAAAAAAAGAAAAGAAAAATATGGTCACTTTCTTAGATGATAACTATGCCATTATTATACCTAAGAAAACTACAAAAATTCTTTAGCATAATTTACTATCCAGTCCATAATCAAATTTCCTCATTGTCCAATCTGTTTTACAGTTGATTGGTTTGTATCAGGATTAAATCAAGGCCCACACCTTTGATTTGCCGATGATGTTCTGAAGTCTTCCTTAATGTAGGCCACCGCCTCTCCCCTTTTTTTCCTCACCATTGACTTAATCAAGAAGCTGTCATTGATTGTCCAGTAAAGGGTTTTTTAAGTACTGCACTGATGTTTTGGAAGATTGTTCTGGAGGCAGTATAAAGATTTTGGGGGGGAGGAAGAAGGAGGCAAAATTAGAAATTGTTAACAGAGGTTCTCTTGAAGGTGGAATTATGGATGATTTCACTTCCTACATTTATGCATCATTTGAATATTTTTATGATTAACATGTTATTTTTATAACTAAATACTTCTACTTCAGGAAAGGAGGAAAAAAGATTTGAAACAGGGAAACCAATTAGGAACCTGTTTCTTAGTCTGAGAGAGAGGTAGTGAGGACCTGTAGGTGGTGGTGATAGGGATGGGGAGCAGAAAATGGACTTGAGAGCTACTTGGAAGGTAGGCACATAGGACTGGGTGACTGGATGGGGGTGAGTCAGAGGGTAGCATGAGGCTTGACTCGGGTTTCCAGCTTTGAGTTCTTGGGATAGATGGTGGTGTCATCCATATAGGATAATGATTATAAGAAAACTAAAGGGTTTTTAGTGTGGGCCAGGAAATGAGTTGAGTTTGGGTACGTCTAGAGGGGGACTTTTGTGAGGTAGGCTATGGAGATACATAGATATAGCCTTGAAGCTGGGGTGGGAGGGTTGGTCTGTGGGTGTGGGAGTCACCAGGAGGGCACTGGTGGGCATGGAAGAATGTGTGTAGAGTGAAGAACAGTTTCACAGTGTGGGGTGACAGGAGAGGGCCCAGGTAGGAGAATGTGGGGGAGCAGCCAGAGGTCAGGAGAACTAGGAAAGAACAGTGTATCCAGTGCCAGGGCAGGAGAAGAGTTCAAGACAGTGGGAGATATGGCCAAGTGTGCCTTGTATTAAAAGGCAGGGTCCTGCCAAGTGGGGGAAGTTGAAGAGGTAGTGATTGGATTCTGGGGATCTAAGGAAGTGGGAGTGCAGGTGGAGGGACAGGAGGGGATGGCTGCAGATAGGTTTTTCTTTTTGAGAAAAGGTCTTGCTGTGTTGCCCAGGCTGGAGTGCAGTGGTGCGATCTCAGCTCACCACAGCCTCGACCTCCCAGGCTTAACTGATTCTCCCACCTCAGCCTCTCAAGTAGTTGGGACTATAGGCATGTGCCATCATGCCCAGCTAAGTTTTTTATTTTTGTAGTGATGGGGTATCCTTATGTTGCCTAGGCTGGTCTCAAACTCCTGGGCTCAAGTGATCCTCCTGTCTCGGCCTCCCAAAGTGCTGGGATATAGGCATGAACCACCACACCCAGCCTGTGTTTTTAAATTGTGGTAATATATACACAGTATGAGATTTACCTATTTTAACAGTTTTTTTAGTAAACAGTTCAGTGGCAGTAAGTACATTCACTTTGTTGGGCCACTGTCACCAGAATGCAGATGGTTTTGAGGTGGGAGGAGATGGGGAATTTATCTCTGAGGGTCGCCTAGAGTGGTCAGATAACTACCTCTGCTTAGTGCAACCCAGCCCTTTTCAAAAGCCACTATTCTTAGAAACACTTCATTGCTTTCCATCTAGTTCCCTTTCTTCTTTGAAGCCCTAGAGTACTAGTTTCTTAATTCCCTTGCCATAGGCTGGTGAAGAATATAACCTTCTAGAAGCTGGGCCCTGTGCCACATTCATCCTCATTTCTTGAGTACCAGCACGGTCCAGAGGGCTTGGCCTATGAAACCCTCTGTAATGAGGATGGAATGAGTAAATGGAAGGTCAGGTTTGTTTTAGTAAGAAGCCACCATCAGAATTAATTGACTGGGAGGAATAAGGGACAGATAGTCAAGGTTTGGGGGCAGAAGCTGAGCAACTTTGTCCATCCCTGGAGAGGTCTTATAGCACTGGATCTATATTTGTAGACAACTGGGTTCCTTAGAGCACCCTTATATTCCCCCACCCCCACTTTAAGCATCCCCAAGCTGTAATTTGGGCTGCCTGCTGTTCAGTTTCCATGCCACCATCTATGTCAAGGGCCTTTTTTAGGTCAGTCTGGTAAACTGCAGTTTTTGGTAAAAGCACCCTGGCCGGCTGACACTGCCGAAACTGTAGAGTTTTCATTACCTACTGACTGAGCCACAGCCATATGTCTGCTGCAGAAGTTCTTGTTAGTTCAAGCTACTTTGAAAAGTGAGTTCCCAAAACAAGGTGGGAGAACAATTGGTTCTTCTCTGTACAGAATAAACCCTATCAGGAACACTAACCTTGACCCTGGTGCCAGATGTTGGATGAGGGAGGAAAGAACTCAGGAGCCTTGAGTTCCAGCTTTCTTCAGGCAGGGCCCTGGGAGTCTGCCTGCTATCCCGCCCTGTCTGCAAAAAGAGCCCTCTGGGGAAGGGTTTATTACTACCATTTTACTGGTGGGGCTGCTACTCGTCCAGGCTCACACAGCTGCTAGTTGGTCGAACCCTGACCTTTCTGTTATATACTGAGGGAATTTAGAAACTGGAGCAATCCCAGGGAAGGCAGCACCATGAGAAGGGTGCGGATGCCATGGTAGCAGGAGGAGTACTGTCCAGGAGATGAGGAAATGTGAAAAGATAATCAAATCTTTGAATGGACCTGACTACTTTGGTCAGAGGCAGCATGACGGTAGTGGAAAGGGCTCAGACTTCAGACTTGGACACCAGGTCTCCCTCCCTGAGGTTAGAGACCACGTCTTGTTTTTCTCTGCATTGCCAAAACAAGTATTCCCACCGTATACTGGGTATATAAGAGGTGCTGTGAATATACTGATCATGGAAAAGGTGTCCTCTTCCCTTCCCAAGCTGCATTCTGGTGTTCTTGACCTTCACCCTTCCACCTCCTTTGGAACTTGGATCTTAGGTACCTCCTACCCTGTATTTGTTTCCTATTGCTGCTATAACAAGGTACCACAAACACAGAGGCTGAAACACTTGTTCTCTTATGGTTCTTCAGTTCAGAAGTCTGAAATGGGTTTCACTGAGCTAAAGTGAAGGCATCAGCAGGGCTGTGTACCTTCCTGGAGGCTCTCAGGGGAAGACCCATTTCCTTGCCCTTTCCAGCCTCCCTGGGCTGCCCACATTCCTTGGCTCCTGGACCTCTAGGTCCATTGTCAAAGGCAGCGGCATCCAGCCAAGTGTCTCTGGCATCACATCACTCGGACAGACTCTTCTGCTTCCTTCTTCTGTTGTAAGCCCCATTGGGATTACATTGGGCCCACCTGGATGATCCAGGATACTCTCCCTATTTTAAACACTATCTGATTAGCAATCTTAATTCTCCTTTACCATGTTAGAATAACATATTCACAGGGATTGGGATGTGGGCATATTGGGGAACCATTATTCTCTCTACCAAATATCCTACTATCTCCCTTTCACAAGCTGCTGCTTTGCCTATAAAGCCAAGCTCATGAAGCCCCTATCATAGCTAAAATACAATTCTAGAGGAAATTTCCTTCTCAAACTATGATCTCATTTTTCCCTTGATCTTCTCAAAAATACTCCACGATGTATTCACTCCTTAGTTTCTTATTCTTTGTCCACCGGAACTTATCTCAAAAAACAGTCCTGATAGCTCCCCGTTGCTGAGTGAGTCCCTTGGCCACTTCCCTGCTCAGCTCTTCTATGTTCTTTGACCTGTGGATCTCCCCCTCCCTGAAGCCGTCCCCTTCTTCGCTTTCTGGTATTCCTCTTACCTGTCTGCTTCTGAGTTTCCTTTTCTCCTTTCTCTTCTTCCTCCTGTCCCTGGAAGGCTTAGTCAATTCATCATCCAAGACAATCTCATCTTCTCCCACCATTGTAATTCTGAACCTGGTGCTGCGGATTCCCAGATCTTGCTCTGACTTCTTTTCTGAACCCCCAGTCTGAATTTCTTATTGCCTCCCCTGGGTATTTCCAAATGAAAAGACCCTTGGGTACATGTTGTGTACCCCACACAGCTTGTTTAACCTGGTTTGTTATTAGCCCCCACTTCCTCCACATGAGCCCTCTTAAAGCCTGTCACCTTGGTGGTCCAGGCTAGAAATCCCCACCGTTTCTGGCTTCTTTATTCCCATCCTTTTTTTCCCTAGTCTGCCACAGCCCACAGGTTTAGGCCTATTGTCCAGGTGCCCTCAAAGTGACGGCGGGGGCAGGTCGGGGGGAAACAAGAATATTATTGGGATATAGGAATAAAGCAAACTGAACTTTGTTTTTATCTTAACATTTTACAGTCTGTTTTTGCTTTAAAATATGCATATGTGCATTAATATTAGTATATGTAATTGATTAGTAAGTAATATATAGGTTGGGGGTACATGCTCCTAAATTTTCTATTTACATGGTAAGACTGTCGGGCAAGTATGGGTTTTCCAGTTTGTTTTAGCCAAAGAACCCTTTTACTTACTTACTTATTGATTGATTGGAGACAAAGTCTCACTTCTGTCACCCAGGCTGGAGTGCAGTGGTGCAGTCTCAGCTCACTGCAGCCTTGACCTTCCGGGCTCAGGTAATCGTCCCATCTCAGCCTCTTGAGTAGCTGGGACTACAGGTGCATGCCACCACACCTGAATTTTTTGTGTGTGTGGAGACGGGGTGTTGCCATGTTATCTGGGCTCAAGGGATCCGCCTACCTCAGCCTCCCAAAGTGCTGGGATTATAGGCGTGAGCCACTGTGCCTGGCCAGAACCCTTTCTTTAAGTGAAATCTTAATTAAAACATAAATCAAAAGCAGAGCCATTCTGGTTGGAAAGAAGATGGGGCCTCAAGCCCTTTTTGTTCACTCTAATGGAGGCTCCTGAGGTGCTTTCCGGATGTACGTTTTGAAAACCATGGGTTTAGACAGTTGATATAGTTCCGGTCTGATTAAGTCTATGGTCATGTAAGTCTTCATGGACATCAGTAGGAAAAGGTCCCTAATATCCTCACTCCACCATATTCCTCCATACTGCTGCAGCATCCTTACTCACGTAAGCACAGATCACATCTTCTTTGCTTCTCTACACCTTCTTCTTTTCCTGGGCAGGCCTTTGCACACAGTAGGTGCCCAGTGAATATTTGTTGAATGAGTGGCAAATGGATGGCAAAACTTGTTGGCAAAATTTATGTTTGGAAGAGCAGGTTCTGTTCTGGACATGGCCTGTTCAGAAGTTGTTTTCTCTTGGCATTCCAACTGTGGTCCTTAACTCCTGGGGCTCTGTGTAGTTGCACATGGAGTCTGTAGGCCCAGGGTGTGTTCTCTGAAGTAGCACTGCAGCATTTATGGCATTGGTTTTTGTCACAGTTGCAAAGTGGCCCTCTTTCAGGCCTCATTTCCTTGCTTAATGGATTTTGCTAACCCTGCATCTCCTAATGTCAGTATAACCAAGTTTTAAATATGTTGATTAGAAAGAAACCCTTCTGTAGTGTTTCTGAGTCAATCCTGTACATTTAAATCTAATTACATTTGCTCTGACATTATGTAAATGCAGTGTTAAATCAACCTTTCCCTTTGCAGCCAGGCCAGAGTTTCAGATGCACTTTCTGTCCTGGCTGATGTTCTCCCCTGGAGAAGCAGCAGCTAACTGAGGAATGAACAGTATCTGTTAGAGCTGAAGTCTTGGCAGTGTATAAGGAGAAGGTGGCCTATTTTACTTTTAATAGGTCAGCTGCTGCTCACCCCTTTGGGTGTCCCCTAGACACTCCTGGGTGGCCCAGCTGCCTGGCACATTGTAACAGGTACTGTTGACCTACTGGGCCAAGGAAAGGGGCACCTAGGCTCCTTGGGGGCTCTCTCACTTGGGCCACCTTGGAGTCTCATGGCAGTGAGCTTAAGGGACGGGGCAAGCCTCTCTCAGAGCTGGAGCAGGCTTGTTTTTGGTACATTGGTTTCAGGCTGCTCCTAAGAAGGCCAAGAACTACACTTGGGTTTTGCCCTAAATTTACATAATCCTGGTTCAGACTAGTTTGGTACGTGGTATTGTCATTTGGCTTTTTCTAAGATAGGTATTTTCTGTTTGGTTTTATATGTCTTTTTGTTTCCCTGTGCCCCTCTCTTTCCTTTGGTTTTCATTGTAAGGGTGACTTGTGCATGTCTCAAGTGGAGACAAGACCAATTTAATTTCTTGTGGTTTGCCCAGGTTGCAGATGAATACATGTTTTCCCTAGAAGAGAATAAGAAGTCCAAGGGACGCCGTCAGCCTTTAAGCAAGCTCCCCCGCCATCACCCACTTGTGCTGCAGGAGTGTGTCAGTGATGATGGTAAGTGTTGTTTTTTCTTCACCAGGAGGAAAACAGCTCACCACATTAGACTTGACAGGACATCAGAAGGCCAAGCTGAGGGATAAGGGTGGGCCTGTGGCTTAGCTGCTCTTCCAGATATTCCATAAAGAGAGGACCGGATTTCCTTGTATCTAATTGACTAACCAGATTCCATTATAAGTTTGAGTATCTTGCAGTGTACCTTAATAGGGGATAATTGCAGGCAGGTTTTTTCCTTTCTTTTCCTGGGAGGTACAAGGCTGATTTTTCAGGACAGAAAATCCTGTCAGTGATGCAAAGCCCTGTGCTGTATATGTGGCTGCAAAGATAACTAAGATATGTCCGTGCCCTCAAGACATTCACAGGGTGGTGGGGAAACTGGACAGGTAAACAGATCTCAAGAAAGAAGAGGTGGCCGGGTGTGGTGGCTCATGCCTGTAATCCCAGCACTTTGGAAAGCCAAGGTGGGCGGATCATGAGGTCAGGAGATCGAGACCATCCTGGCTAACACGTGAAACCCCATCTCTACTAAAACTACAAAAAAGTAGCCGGGTGTCATGGCACGTGCCTGTAGTCCCAGCTACTCAGGAGGCTGAAGCAGAAGAATTGCTCAAACCCAGGAGGCAGAGGTTGCAGTGAGCCGAGATGGTGCCACTGCACTCCAGCCTGGGCGACAGAGCGAGATGCCATCTCAAAAAAAAACAGAAGAGGTGTTACTCTGGGGCAGAAGGACAGCATGCCATGGAGAAGAGGAGCAGGAGGCTGTAGTCAGAGGAACTACAGTCAGCTCAGTGTGGCTGGAGCTGGAGGGCAAGGCCAGGGAGTGATAGGTGGAGTAGGAGGAGGGGGACCAGATCCTGGACAGCGTTATCATGGAGGCCAGAGTGAGGACTTTGTCTTACTGGCATTCAGGAGCCAGTGACACGTTTTAAGCAGAGGAATGACAGAGTCATTTAGATTCCTTTAGAAAAGATCGCTCCTAGTGCTGGCATCTTGAGGATGGCTTTGAGAGGACCACATAGGCTTCCGTAATGGTCTGCCTGCAATATGAAGGTCTGCAGTAGGATGGTGGTGGTAGGGAATATATTTGGAAGGTAAAATCAGCTGGATTTGGTGACTGGCTGTGAAGCTATGAGGATGGTAGTTGAGGAGGATGAGCTGAGTGCCTCCCCGGTTTGTAGCTTTGGTTGGGGAAACCTGAGTTCAGTGTCTATGGAGGATGTAGACTTAGGAGTTGGCACTGAGGTGACATTGGATACAATTGTTGGAATAATGAGGCCGATCTTGGGGAGGGGACCAAGGGGGGTGAGCAGACGCTGGGGCTAGGTGGACAGAGGAGGGAGGGGAGCCTGTGAAGGAGGCAGAGAAGCAGGGTAAGCAGCCATGTGTAAGGAAAACCAGGAAATGTGGCACTGAAGCTCAGGGTGTGTTGACATCAGTGGAGCATGGTCTCCTTGGCTGCCTGAAGCCCAGAGATCCAGGATGATCATCACTGCCGAGCCTCAGCTCCAGCTTGGTTGGTGACTGGGCCCTGGCACCCTCAGGGAGAGCAGAGTGAATCATACATGTTACTCTTGACTAACATCAGGCCCTGTCCTACCTGGTCCTCTCCTTCCTGATCTGATGTCAGTGCCCCATCTCTGCTGTTTTTTGTTTTTCAGTAGAAAGATCATGATATAGCCGGGCGTGGTGGCTCACACCTGTAATCTCAGCACTTTGGGAGGCCGAGGCGGGTGGATCACAAGGTCAGGAGATCGAGACCATCCTGGCTAACATGGTGAAACACCATCTCTACTAAAAATACAAAAAATTAGCTGGGCATGGTGGTGAGCACCTGTAGTCCCAGCTACTCGGGAGGCTGAGGCAGGAGAATGGCATGAACCCAGGAGGCGGAGTTTGCAGTGAGCTGAGACCATGCCACTGCACTCCAGCCTGGGTGACAGCGAGTCTCTGTCTCAACAACAACAACAAAAAAGATCATGATAAACAGGGTGGGGAATATCCCTTCTGTCCTCCAGTCAGAAGTGTGGCAGGACCCTGAGTCAGGTCCTAGGAAGTTCTCTGTGTTCTTATTCCAGCTCAGACAGGAGCTTCAGTTTCTCTGGGTAGCACCTGCCTATCTCCCTGATTGGTTTAAAGCAATATAGACTTCAGGAAACTGGAAAAGTTGCCAAGAGGAATACAAAATTACCCTTCAAAGATGACCATTTTGAATATATTAGCATATTATCTTCCTGGCTTTTCTCTAGTCAGATATTAGAGTATGTCCATGTATATCTTTTTAAAATAATGCAGTTGAGATAATACACAATCTCTCCCCCTACTTTTTTTTGTTTCTTGTTTTTTTTTTTTTTTTTAAGAAGGAGTCTCACTCACTCTGTTGCCCAGGCTGGAGTGCAGTGGTGTGATCTTGGCTTACTGCAACCTCTGCCTCCTGGTCTCGAACTCCTGACCTCGTGATCCACCCACCTCGGCCTCCCAAAGTGCTGGGATTACAGGCGTGAGCCACCACGCCCAGCCTTTTTTTTTTTTTTTTTTTTTGAGACAGAGTCTTACTCACTCTGTTGCCCAGGCTGGAGTGCAGTGGCATGATCTTGGCTCACTGCAACCTCTGCCTCCTGGGTTCAAGTGATTCTCCTGCCTCAGCCTCCCGAGTAGCTAGGATTACAGGTGTGTGCTACGACGCCCAGCTAATTTTTGTATCTTTAGTAGAGACGGGGTTTCACCATGTTGGCCAGGCTTGTCTCGAACTCCTGACCTCAAGTGATCCGCCCGCCTCAGCCTCCCAAAGTGCTGGGATTACAGGCGTGAGCCACCGCACCCAGCCCCACAATATCCTTTAATCTTCAGTCCATGCCCATCTTTCCCTGCTTGTCCCAAGAATGTGTTTTATAGTTATTTCTTTTGAACTCTAATATAAATCAAACTAAGGTCACATACTGTATTTGGAAGTTATGTTTCTTTACTGTTGTATGCCCCTCCCCCTACTTTTAAAAAAATTTCAATTCAAGCATAACAATTCAGTGATATGCACACATTTTAACTGTACAGCTCAATGAAATTTTACATATGTAAACTGTATAATTTTGCTTCCTGCAATTTTCACTTAACGTAGTGAACATTTTCCCTCATCATTCAGTATTCACAAATGGAATGATCTGGGGCCACTTTTGGCTTTGTAAATGGAACAGATGTCAGTGTGTTAATTTTTTAGTTGTGAGTGTGAGCCTGCCTGTCTGTTTCTGTTTCTTCCATTCTATCTTGGTCACTCCTGTTTGGCCAGGATAAAGAAAAAAATCTGTGCTTGGGTTCTGGGCACCATGGCTCCTGATTACAACTGAACGATGGGGCATATAGGGGTTGATTTTAATTGTCTGCGTTGGTGTCCTTAGGGTACACTGAGGCGGCGCACAATGGCAGCTGCCAGATGCCTTCAGATTAAACATGACTGTGAGGGCAGCGTAGAATACTATCTGCACTGAGCTGGAGTTGCCAGAAATGAAGAAACAGGCACCTAATGGAAGTACAGACCAGAGCTTTCCTTGGCTGCTTTGAACAGATTTCAGGGGCCTTTGGGAAAGCACCTCTGTTTGGGAAGAAGGAGGGTCATGGCTGGGGACTGATGATGCCATTCAAAGCGAGATGCAGGGATCCCCTGGGATGCCCTGTGTGATGGGGCTGGCAGAGAGCCAGTCTCCTGTCAGGGGCCGCATACTTGGGCCTTGCTTGGTCACACTTGCCAAAAAAAGGCATAGCAACTCTAGCTTCATACCTCCCTCACATGGTAGAGCATCTGGAGAAACATTTTGGACATCTACCAAAGACTGCCCTCATTTACTTATACCTTCAGAATTATGGCGTTTCCTTTACTTCCCTGTTTCTGTTTCCTTGTTTCTGCTGGGAGCTTGTGGACTATGCCCCTGTTTCACTGATTTAGGAAGAACTGGGAAGTGTGCACCTCTATCACTTACATGAGTTTTGTGAGCAAACTTTTTTTGTTTTCCACTCAGCAGTATGTCCCCTTTCTTGTAGGAAGATGCACCCAGAGGGGATTTTTCCTTCCCAGGCCTTAGTGAAGTCTGATGAGTTGTATGCCCTGCTGTCTAGCATACCTAGGAGACACCATCTGTCATGACCAGGGATATATAAAGGGCCAGGAAGTCAGTATTTTAGGCTTTAGAGTCTTCATTGGTCTCTGTGGTTGTCACTGTTTTTTTTTTTTTAAGCCCCAATGCTGAAAATGTAAAAACAAAGCTGGGTGCAGTGGCTCATGCCTGTAGTCCAAGCTACTTGGGCAGCTGTGATGGGAGGATCACTTGAGCCCAGGAGTTTGAGGCTGTGGTGGGCTATGATCGCACATGTAAATAGCCACTGTACTCCAGCCTGGGCAACATAGCAAGACCCCATCATAAAAATGTAAAAACAATTCTTAGCTTCCTCAGTGGGCTGGATTCAGCCTGCAGGATATTGTTTGCCAGCGTCAGGCATCACATCTTGTGGCTGGGAAGAGGATTCATCTTGGACATGTAGCTCTGCTTTCTTCTGAGGCAGAGCTAGGAGGGGTTGGGGAGCCTTGTCCAGAATAGGTACATACTGCAGGAAGCTGGTAAGTCCTGGCCAAGGACCATGATATTACAACTTTTAAGCTTTGCCAATTCCCTGTTATTTTCCTTCCTTGTTTAGTTGCACTAAAGGGAAAACTCTAAAAGGTAAAGGACTTAACAGGCTGACGTTTTGGAGGCAGCAAATAAGATGGTTTTTGGCAAGATGGTGCTTCATTCTGCTGTCCTTGGGCAGAAGGGCTGAATGTGGCAGCTGTTAAGGGAGAGTAGAGCAAGCTGAGCTCGTGGGGCAGGAGGAAGAATGGAGGCCATGAGTCAGTCTGGCCAGAGAATGGGGTTCTGGCAGGACTCCCTACACATCATCAAGATACTGAAGGAGTCTATTGACAATTGCTTCCACCCTTTGCCTTTATCATCCTTAGGAATCCAGGAGTCACCCTTGGTCCAAACCTAGGATCAGGAGTCCTAGTGGAACTCATCTGTTCTCCAGGCAGAGCCACAGATGTGCAGGGTTGGTGCTGACTCACATTTCTGTTTCCTCCTCTAGAGACATCTGAACAGCTGACCCCTGAGGAAGAGGCTGAGGAGACAGAGGCCTGGGCCAAGCCTCTGAGCCAACTGTGGCAGAACCGACCTCCAAACTTTGAGGCTGAGAAGGAATTCAATGAGACCATGGCCCAGCAGGCCCCTCACTGTGCTGTCTGTATGATCTTCCAGACTTATCATCAGGTAACCCAGCTCCATGCACTCTGTTTACCCAGGACTAGCAATCATAGGGAAGCTAGATTTAATTGTGAGTATATAGCTTGTCACTGGTTGTCTTGGGAAAGGCCACCTCCACCCCCAGCATTCTCTGCCCCATCTGTGTATTGGTCAGTCTTCTCCAGGCAGATAACCCAGCAACGTGGGTTTCAATTGAGAATGCTTTGGAGATGAGCTGAGGGTGGGCTTAGGCTCCCCTTTGCACATGCAGTCATCACAGACATCAGTTTGCAGAGCAATCTGCATTTCTGTTATTCTAGTCCGTGGTTATTCCTGCCAAGTGGTTTATAGTCCTGGCCAGGGTGGAGAACTGTGATTTCCTTACCACAGTCTGAATCTCAGCTGAAAAGCCAGATCCTCTAATGTTGTTTTTCCTTTCCCATTGCCACAATGCGTGTTGCCAGTAGCAGAAGGAACTTGGGAGGGGTAGAAGCAAGGGCCTGATATGTGAGGAGGGGCTGGGAAGCAAGATTGCTGAGCTCAGCTGTGTGCCTCCTGCTCTGGGGCATCTGTGGCTTCATTGGTGGATCTCTTTGGGTCCAGCTCTAGGATGCCAGGAAGGCATTCACAGCAGCAGGTGCCAGGGGACCAGCTCAGTCTCAGCTGGGACCTGCACAGTATAGCAGGTAGGTAAGTGGTCCTTACCTGCTGTGGTGGTTAAAGTGGCATGGCTGCCGCTGAGCCTGGCAGGGCCCCAGATTCATGCTTGCTGAAAATGGAACCTCAGACCAACACACTTTGGATTAGGAACTCACTAAACCTTTCCATTGACAAAAAGCAAAACCAAAGCCTTTGCCTATGAGGGGAGTGAATGGCTGGGTTCTTACTATAAGCAGATCTACTAAGTAGGAGTTTCACAAATGGCATAGGCTCTGGGGTTGACATCTTTCTGGGCCTCATCCTTGGAATGGAGATGCAGGTGCCATCCAGCAGATATTTGCAATCAGTATAGTTTGCCAAGGGAAGTATGTGGATTTAAGTTCTTCCTGGAGGGACCCTGAGCCAGGAATCACACAGGTGGGGCTCCAGCCATGTGACAGTGCTGCAGCTCAGGTGACCTGCTGACAGGCACAAGAGGCAATTAGTGCTGGCCTACTAGGAGCATCTGCTCTGGGTACACTCCTGAGGTGGGGTCACCGCACAGTGTAGCACGTAAGGGAGCCCACAGTAGCAGCCTAGCTGCTAACATCTCCGTGCATTTTTTTTTTTTTTAGACGGAGTCTCAGTCTGTTGCCCAGGCTGGAGTGCAGCTGGGACTACAGGCACACGCCATCACACCCAGCTAATTTTTGGATTCTTAGTACAGACGGGGTTTCACCATGTTGGCTAGGCTGGTTTTGGACTCCTGACCTCTGGTGATCCACCCGCCTCGGCCTCCTGAAGTGCTGGGATTACAGGCGTGAGCCACCTCACCTGGCCTCTCAGTGCATTTTATTAACCACTTTCTTTGGGAAGATTGAAATCCCAGTTGCCTCTTACCTTGCTCCCTTTTCTCAGTTGTCCCCTAGGGGCCTTTGTATGATGCTGCTGTGAGAAATTGAATTTGAGTCATTAGAGGTAACTTCAATTAGCAGCTCCGGGATAATGGCTGTGCACCCGGGAGCTGTAGCCATAGTCAGATCGGTAAGAGAGCCAGCTTTCTGCTGATAGAGCAGGTGGAAAGCTAAGAGCATAGGCACGTGCTCACTGAGGTGTACACTTGTTCTTTGCCCTTAGGTTGAGTTTGGAGGCTTTAATCAGAACTGTGGAAATGCTTCAGATTTAGCCCCCCAGAAGCAGAGGACCAAGCCATTGATTCCAGAAATGTGCTTCACTTCGACTGGCTGCAGCACGGACATCAACCTTTCTACTCCTTATCTTGAGGAGGATGGCACCAGCATACTCGTTTCCTGCAAGAAGTGCAGCGTCCGGGTCCATGCCAGTGAGTGCTGCTCACCTTTCTCTGTGTCCTGTCCCAGGAGTATGGGCCTGCTCACTGGAAGTTCTTGCCACCTCCTGGCCTCCCAGCCCCTAAAAGATTGTTGATGTTTTATTGGGGAGTCTGTTGCTAGCTGATTTTTCACTGTCTCCAGGGGTCCATACTGGCACTAGTCATCTCTTTGCCATCCTCTTGGTTGCAGATAGCAGAAAGGGATTAGTCCCTGCCACTTACTAGGTGTTTGTACCAGTGAATCTACAGTTTTTGACTTTTTGAGACTTTGAGCCATACTGTATGCCTGAGCCCTGGGGACTCAGACTAAAGAAAACTAAGGGGTTTCTGTGAGATTTGGTTGTAGCTTTGGGAGGTGGTATATGGAAAGGAATTGCAAATCTACCTTTTGACTCTGACCACTGGGTTTAATTTGCTCATCTTGGTGTCCCTGTTAGGTTGCTATGGGGTTCCCCCTGCAAAGGCTTCTGAAGACTGGATGTGTTCTCGGTGTTCAGCCAATGCCCTAGAGGAGGTGAGTGATCCCACACTGTTACTGTCTTCACCATGAGTCTTGGTGCATATTCAGGGCCAGACGATTTCATGTTGGACTCAGTATTCCCAGCAGTCTGCATAGGGTCTGGTACGCGGTGATGTCAGAGAGCGAGTATTGTGAGAGTAAATCCTATGACCGTGAGAATGGTTGCTGCCCACTTACGGAGTCTGGATGCTGTGTTTGCTCCGTTGTGGAAAGACCAACTAGTGGTCTTCCTGTGGAGGAACAATAACTCCCTTAAAATAATTTAGCCATTTTGAATTGGAGCCTCAGAAAGGGGCTCAGATGATTCATTGTGCTGTTTTCTCTTCACTGTACCCCCTGGAACCTGGCTGTACCTAGCCCATATAAGAAGCAGTCAGAGCCCTGTCATGCCTCTAGTTTGAGCAAAGTATCTTTTGTGACTTTGCTAAGAGTTGTTATTAGCAGCAACAATGAAGAGGATTATGTGAAGTCACGCGAATACTTGGCACACTTTAGCCCTGAGTGGCCTCTCCTTCTGACAGGGCGTCCTGGTGCAGGGGCTGCCTGGGTGAAGCCCCACATGCTATTATGCTTCTTTCTTATGTGGAGGAGTTGCCCAAAGCAGGTCCAGGGGAGAGCAGATTGAATGTTAATGACTTGGTATTAACCACTTTTTCCTCCCTCTCCTTTCTTGGCAGGACTGCTGTTTATGCTCATTACGAGGAGGGGCCCTGCAGAGAGCAAATGATGACAGGTAAGTTTCCTGAGCAGTGCCTTGGAATGCACAGGCTCAGTTCCGAAGCACACAGTGTCTTTGTGAGGGTACTAGCTGTTCTTCTGAATGACTGATGAGGATTTGGGAAGCACGTCGTGTGGAGCAGGAATAGCATCTCCAAGACTCATTTTAAAAATGGAATGCTAAGGGAGCCAAGCAGTCCCAGACTTTCCAACTCCAGCTGCTCCTCTGCAGCAGAGATGTCAGTGACATCCTCCTTTGGAGGAGCTAAGAATGGACTCATGAGAATATGAAGACGAAGATGATGCGCAGGGACTGTGTGGGCTGGAGTGAGGACATTCACCTTGTCACAGCTGGGGCTGGTGTGCAGAGGCGGCCACAGGCTAGCAAGCATTTCTCCACATGGCAAACTCCCTGGCTCAGACCTGCTGTTTGGAATGAGGCGAGTGTGCTCAAGGAGGACACTGAGGAGAGCTCAGACAGGCCCACCCACTATGGAACCGAATCTGCTGAATTTTCTGGGCTTCTCAGCTGTTGGGCAGCTCGTTTTCATGGAGTGAATCTTTGTGCTTAGGCTTGTGTTGGGTTGCTCTGAGGTGGAAACGTAAGATGAATGAGGTTTCTGACCTGGAAGAGCTAGCTGTCTAGGGCATGGTGCGTGCAGGTCAGTGCTGAGTATCCTGCTTCCAAGTAGAATCCCGTGGCAACTTGCAGCATATGTTCAGTCCAGCCACCTGCCCTCAAGAGTCCCAGTTATGCTGTCCCTGAGAGATGGCTACTCTGCCTGCTGCTTCTGCTCCTTCAAAGGCACTTGCTGCCATTATTTGAGGTCACTGTGTTCCTCACAGTCACAGGATAGTGCTGGGAACATTCTTTCTTATTTGGAGTGGAAATAGCTGTGCTTGAATCTCTCACCTTTACCTCTGAATGCCTGTTCTGCCCTCCAGGGCCACACAGAACAAATCTGTTCCCACTCTAAAAAGACAGCTCCACTAGAACTGCAGACAGCTTCCATGGAGCCCCAGTGTTGTCTGGTGTAGGTTTTCACGTAGCATGGTTTTAAGAGTTGTCACCATTTTCGTTCTTCTCCTCTTGATGCATGCTGGTTTCCCAAAATGTCCAAAACTTACTTTAATTCTTAAGGATGTCCATTGAATAGACCTCTCAGAGTAAGTGGGGCTTGGGTCAGACCTTAAAGATTAAAGAGTGAGTCAGCTATGGAAAAAGGGAGCAGAAGGGAGAGGTCATTTCAGCCTGGGGGAGAGGTTTGGGCAGAGGCCGAGAGAGAGCTGTGATTACTGGCAGATTGGGGCACAGCCGGGGATGTTTTCAGGAAGCACTTGGGTCCTATGGTAAAGAGGTCTGCATAGAGCTTTCCAGTTTACTCTCACTCCCTGAGACCTGCCACACACCATTAGCCTGCAGCGCTGTTCATTTTTCAACAGACAGTGGGTGAGTGGTGTAAGAAGCATGATCCGGTGCTAACCTAGGGCAGTGGGCAGTGGCCTAGGTGGGCAGTGGGCAGTGGCCTAGGTGGGCAGTGGGGGTGGCACTGCTTCCACATACTCAGAGGAGAGACGGTTCTGGTTCTCACCTTCCTGGGTCCCAGGCATGTGCTGGTGGAAGTCAGTGGTCACCCAGGTGAGGGAGGAAGCGCTGTCAGCAGGCCCTAAAGAGAAGGCCACAGAGCCTTGGGCCCAGAGGTGACTGAGGTAGCCTTTGCCTTTTGGCAGGTGGGTCCACGTTTCATGTGCTGTGGCAATTCTGGAAGCAAGGTTTGTCAACATTGCAGAAAGAAGTCCGGTGGATGTGAGCAAAATCCCCCTGCCCCGCTTCAAACTGGTAAGGGCTTGTAGACTGTACATAATTTCCCGACTTACAAGTCTCTGGGTAGAAGAGAACAGGGACCTCCTGTACCCCTTGGTTTTGGTTAGAGTTTGTGATTCTCACTCTGTGGTTAGATTCCTTAGTGGAGGCCAGGTGTGGTGGCTCACACCTGTAATCCCAGCCCTTTGTGGGGCCGAGGTGGGTGAACCACTTGAGGTCAGGAGTTCAAGACCAGCCTGGGCAACATGGTGAAACCCCGACTCTACTAAAAATATAAAATTAGCCAGGAGTGGTGGTGTGCACCTATAATCCCAGCTCCTCGGGAATCTGAGGCAGGAGAATCACTTGAACCCGGGAGGCGGAGGTTGCAGTGAGCTGATATTGTGCCACTGCACTCCAGCCTGGGTGACAGAGCAAGACTCCGTCTCAAAAAAAAAAAAAAAAAAAAATTTCCTTGGCAGATAAAGTTGTAACCAGACCTGGATTAGAGCAGACTGGTGTGTCCTTGTATTTTGGGAAGGGGCTGGCTCTTGCTTGCTTGGCTTTGCATTTGGGAGGGGAACAACAGAGGAAGCTGCAGTGCCAGTTCCTGCAATCACTGGTTTTCTTCCCCTGTGCTACAGAAATGTATCTTCTGTAAGAAGCGGAGGAAAAGAACTGCTGGCTGCTGTGTGCAGTGTTCTCACGGCCGCTGCCCAACTGCCTTCCATGTGAGCTGCGCCCAGGCTGCTGGTGTGATGATGCAGCCTGACGACTGGCCTTTTGTGGTCTTCATTACCTGCTTTCGGCACAAGATTCCTAATTTGGAGGTGAGAGAGGGTGTCATTCTAGAATCCTCTTGACAGTTTTCATGATCATTTTCTCTGCATGTTTTCCATGTGTTGTATCAGCAACTATTTCCTCAAGCATTCTGCATTATGAAGAGTGCTAATGAGTTAAGAGATTGAGAGGTGGCCCCTGTCCATCTCCACTCCCTGCCTTGTACTCCATAAGCCAGTGACACCAAACTGCTTGTAGTTGATTCCTTTTGATTATCTCTTTACTTGTCTGCCTCTCCATCAGAATAAACTCCTTGAGGGTCCATATCTTATTAATGTGGTCATCCTTATTACTTAACCTAGTGTCCGGGACATGCAGAACGTCTGAAAATGTTGAGAACAAATTGGGAGAGCTCCCAAGAGTTAACCATGAATTGCCAGACAGTAGAGATTTCTGCAGTTCTCTTAATGGTAAAGCTTAGAGAAAAAGTGACATGTAATGTTAGCTAGAGGAGCTCTGAAGAGGATTGGGTAGACGGTGGCATTTGAAGTGGGTCTTAAACAATAAGAAGGAATTGTATGCAGAGACTGTTGTGTGCAGAGCTTGAGAAACAGAATGAACAGGTCGCAGAAGAAGGATCATGAAAGACTGGTTATGGGAGTGTGACGGTGTGTGGGAGTGTGATGCTTGAGAGGCGGACAACGGCAGAGGATGAAGGCCCTGCACTGCCACTCTCAGGACTCTGACCTGTCTTCACTGGATGAGAACTTGTTGAATATTTTGATTCTGCATTATAGTTTTTGATAATCACTCAGGTGGTTGTTTGAAGAGAGGATTCAGAGTAAGAATTTGAGGCCGGAAAACCAGTTAGTCTAGGAGAGAGTGAGGTCTGAAATGGGAACACATAGGCAGGGCTTTGGGGTACATTTAACTTTGAGATCCTCCAACAGGTAGAATTGATAGGGTTTATTGACCCTCGTGGGTTGAGGAGAGAAGGGGAGAGGAGGAGGAAAGGGGGAGTGAATATTGAAGATGACTCAGGTTACTCCCTTGAGAGATGGGAAGGATGCTAATATGATGTTAGTAACTGCAATCAGGAACTGAGTTGAAGCAGTGTTGCTCTGCAAGGGAGAGAAGGAGGGATGAGAAAGAGGAAAGTAAATGCTGAGGTCACTGGAGCATTCTGGAGAGTAACTGTGAGGGTAAAGATTTGGCTATCAGCATTTAACAGCATAGTTAAATCTAGTTCCCATTAGAAACTGGGCTCTGGAGATTCCCAGTGGGAGAAGCAGGTAGTAGAGCATGAACCAGTGAAAGCAGCTGAGAAAGTGAAGCAAGCCAGTGGGAGGAAGGAGGGTCATATCCAACAGAGAAGGCAGGGCTGGTGTGGTGGTCACTAAGTACCACAAACTGGAGTGTCCCTGTGGAGTAGTCAGGTCAGAAGCCAGACCGTAGTTGGGGAAGGCTCTGCCATGAGTGAGTTACAATCTAATAGAAGAAGCGATCATACAGGTTTGACAACAGTGTGGTAAATACATAATCAAAGGAAGAACGTGATAGATGGCCAGCCCAGAAGGATGAACTTTTCACTCTGCCATTTGGGGTTGCAGAAAAGTCCTGGTTGGCTGACTGCATTCTTTTTCATAAAGATGTTGAACGTGACAGGTGGTCAGGGGTATGATAGGAAGGACCTTAGGAAGATGGGAACATATTCTATGTGAGAATGAGACTCCGGAGTGTCTCAAGGGCCCTGCCTTAGCCATCCCTGGTGCCCTCACCATGCCCTTCTCATTCTGAACTTGCCCTTAATGCAAGTAAAAACTTGAGGTAGTACTGAGTCACAGCTATGATAGGGAAGAGTTTTTTCATACACAGAATAGTTATTTGGTGATAATCATTAATACTCCACATGCTTAAGTTGGCAGCTGTAGACTGCTGGTGCTATGAGGAAATTGGGGGGACTGATGAGTTAGTAGTTTTTTCACTGATTTATTCTTCAAATGTTTATTGAGCATTTACTATATGCCAGGCACAGTTTTAGGTGCCAGGACTATACCATTGAACAAGACAAAAAAGTCCTTGCCCTTCTGGTGCATACAGTATAGTTGAAGGACACATAGAAGCAAGTAAATACACAGTATAGCAGATGGTGAGAAGTGCAGGGATAAAAATTAAGTCAGATAAGGGGAATGGAAGGTGAAGTAGTAAGGAATGACATCAATAAGTTGACACTGGGATGGGAGTCAGTGTGCAAGTAACTGGGGAATGGCATCTCAGGTAGAAGAACCAGCAGTGTCGAAGCCCTGGGTGGCAGCACATATGGCACACTCATTCAGGGAACAGCAAGGGGGGCCAGCATGGCTGGGGCAGAGTGCCTGGGCAGGCTAGCAGGCGTGCTTGGAAATGAGGCCGTCACATACTTTGTGATCCTGTTTGCATCAAGGGCAAGTTCAGAATGAGAAGGGCATGGTGAGGGCACCAGAGATGGCAATGGCAGGGCCCTTGGACTGGGGGACAGTTTGTTGTGTGTAGCTGGAGACATCTGGGAAACCTAAGTCTTTGTGCCCTAGCCCTGAGGGTCATGCTGCAGGTGCTAAGATGTGGTGCAGCTTTGCCTGGCGGCCCAGGCCTCAGGGCACCTATTGAGTCTCTCCTTCGATACTTTGATGTCAGTTCTTGGCAAGATCAGAGGTCCATGTTGTTGTTCAGAGAGTTCTGGGTAAGATAATATGGTATAAGGGCCAGTTGTGGACTAGCTAAATTTATGGGAAGAGCTAAATTTATGGAGGAAATGTGGTACTGGTCTCTTCCAATGTCCTGGCTGGGATGGTGGGTATCTGGAAAGGCTTGTTTTAGCTCCCATCTCTTCTCTCCTTTTTACTTTTACTTTCCCATGCTTATCTTTCCCTGATAAGGAGGAACTAATTGATCTTCGTCTCCATATGCCAGGCCTGCAAACTCCACGTGTGAGTAACCAAAGCCTCTGTTTTTTTCCAGCGTGCCAAGGGGGCCTTGCAAAGCATCACTGCAGGCCAGAAAGTCATTAGCAAGCATAAGAACGGGCGCTTCTACCAGTGTGAAGTGGTCAGGCTCACCACCGAGACCTTCTATGAAGTCAACTTTGATGATGGCTCCTTCAGCGACAATCTTTATCCTGAGGACATAGTGGTAATATCTGCAAGGAGCTTCTCAGGCAGTTTGGAATGGGGGGATGTTTCTAAGGTCTGGCTGGCAGACTGTGTGTGTATGCCTGCTTCTTCTAGCCAGGTCCATGGTCCCATCACCATGTCCTCAAACAGAAAGAATCATCTGTACCAGTCTTTCTTTGCAAAGAAAACTGCGTGCTGCTAGGGTACCCTATTTTCCCTAGAAGTACCTGGGAATCAGTATTTTCTGCAATTCCTTGAAACCTGCATCTGTTGCCGTCTAAATTATCCTTGAGGGCATTCTAGTGCAATAGGAGAGCCCAGGCTTTGGAATCAAATATGCCAATACCAGCTTCATTGCCTAGTAGCTGTGTGATTTTAGGGGAATTATCCAACTCTCTTTTCTATCAGGCCCTCTTAGTAGATGTATAGAATCTGCTTTTGTCTCTTCACAGTGGGCTTTAGGGCTAAGTAGAAACTGCCTGGAGACACCCTTGGCCTGTTTATGTTACCAACACCTGAGACACAGTGGCCCCACATGGACCCAGTCCTAGGTCTGGCTTGGTATTGAGGACTTAGTTCAGGTTTCCCCTACCCCCACCTTGCCTTTTCAGTTGGTAGACTGACCACCAAAGTAGAGAGGAATGAAATCACTTTTTCCTTTAACAAATCAGGTATTGTCCCATGTTTATACCACGTTAGCCACTCAGTTGCTAAAAGCACATTCATTAGTTATAAGGTAGACTTATAGAAAAGGCGACATTAGTAGTACTCATAGCAGTAGCATAGCTATCATTTATTTATATTTTATTTGTGAGACAGGGTTTCACTCTGACGCCCAGGCTGGAGTGCAGTGGCACAATCTCAGCTCACTGCAGCCTCAACTTCCTGGATTGAGGTGATCATCCCACCTCAGCCTCCCTGGTAGCTGGGACTACAGGAACGCACCACCACAGCCGGCTAATTTTTAAATTTTTTGTAGAGACAGGCTTTTGCCATGTTGCCCAGGCTGGTCTCGAACTCCTGGGCTCAAGTGATCTGCCTACCTTGGCCTCCCAAAGTGTTGGGATTACAGGCGTGAGCCACTGTGTCTGGCCTTATTTTTTTTTTTTTTGAGAGAGACCAGGTCTCACTCTGTCACTTAGGCTGGAGTGCAGTGGCTGTATCGTAGCTCCTGCAATCTCAAACTCCTGAACTCAAGTGATCCTCCTGCTTCAGCTTCCCAGGTAGCTGGGACTACAGGCACATGCAGTCACACCTGGCTAATTTTTAAATTTTTTGTAGTAACAAGGGTCTTGCTTTGTTGCTCAGGCTGGTTTCGATCTCGCAGCATGAAGCGATCCTCACATCTTGGGCCCCCAAACCACTGGGATTACAAGAGTTTGAGCCACCATACCTGGCCCTTGCTGTAATTTATTAAGCTGGTACAGTATGCCAGGCACTATGCTAAGTGGTTATTTCAAGTATCTCTTTATCTTCTCATACCCACTGTGAGAAGGATGTGGTATTATCTCTAACTTACAGTGGTTTCAGGACTCCATTTTCTACAAGTTAGAGACCCCAAAGAGCCTGTGTTTCTCTGGGTTACATCTAAACGTATTTATTCTTATTAGAAATTAAAGCAGATTAATTTAAAATAATCAATTTTTTTAGATTAAAAATAACTTTTCTAAAACAAAAACAAAAGATTGCCATTTCCCTGCAATTTTGCAAATCTCTTTAATGTCTTTTTTTTTTTTTTTGAGATGGAGTCTCGCTCTGTCGCCCAGGCTGGAGTACAGGAGTACGGTGGCATGATCTTGGCTTACTGCAGGCTTCATCTCCCAGGTTCACGCCATTCTCCTGCCTCAGCCTCCCGAGTAGCTGGGACTACAGGCGCCCGCCACCATGCCCGGCTAATTTTTTCTATTTTTAGTAGACATGGGGTTTCACCATGTTAGCCAGGATGGTCTTGATCTCCTGATCTCGTGATCTGCCCGCCTCGGCCTCCCAAAGTGGTGGGATTACAGGCGTGAGCCACCGCGCTGGCCTTAATGTCACTTCTTGATTCAATCTATGTGATACACTGTTTAGGTTCAAGTATAGGAAGAAAATTCAGCCTTGCGTAGATATGTAATTGGAAAAAAGAGTTTGTTTTTGTTTTTTTAAAATAGGGTTTCACTCCAGTCACCCACGTTGGAGTGCAGTGCAGTGATCTCAACTCACTGCAACCTCCACATACCAGGCTCAAGTGATTCTGCTGCCTCAGCCTCCCAAGTAGCTGGGACTACAGGCCCTTGTCACTGGCGCCCAGCTAATTTTTTAATTTTTTGTAGAGATGGAGTTTTGCCTTGTTGCCCAGGCTGGTCTCAAAACTGGGCTCAAGCAATCCGCCTACCTCGGCCTCCCAAAGTGCTGGGATTACATCTGTGAGCCACCACTCCCAGCCAAGGGAGGTATTTTAATAGTCTTTCAGGTAATTGTGTTTATTATTCTCTGATATCCACCAAAACTCAATGGAAGTAACAACTTTTTTTTTTTGTTTTTTTTTTAAGAGATGATGTCTTGCTTTGTTGACCAAGCACCTCCCGAGTAGCTGGGACTACAGGCATGCATGGCTATTTGTAGAAATGGGGTCTTGCCATCTTGCCCAGGTAGTCTCAAACTCCTGGGCTCAAGCGATTTCTTTTGCCTCAACCTCCCAAAGTGCTGGGATTACAGGTGTGAGCCACTGCTCCTGGCAGGTTCTTAAAAGTTAGTTGCAGTGTGGAATCTGAAAGGTCAGTGAACGTTTCATACTGTTAACATTAAAACCCATTGGTCTCTTCTGAATGGATCTTTCACCCATGCATCCTTTTATAACATCATACTTTGGTCATTTAGAAAATATTGGTGCACTGGCCTATGGATAGCCTCCAAATGTTGTTAAATATTATTATAAATTTAATTTTTTTTTTTTTTTTTTTGAGACAGTCTCGCTCTGTCGCCAGGCTGGAGTGCAGTGGTGCGTTCTTGGCTCACTGCAACCTCCACCTACCGGGTTCAAGCGATTCTCCTGCCTCAGCATCCCAAGTAGCTGCGACTACAGGTGCACGCCACCACGCCCAACTAATTTTTGTATTTTTAGTAGAGAGGGTTTCCCCATGTTGTCCAGGATGGACTCAATCTCTTGACCTTGTGATCTGCCCGCCTTGGCCTCCCAAAGTGCTGGGATTACAGGCATGAGCCACCACGCCCGGCCATAAATATTTTAAAAATTACATTTGTTAGTATCACTAATAATCAAAAAACTTGGAATTTTGGGAAGTTTCAAGCTCACAGTTGTGAATGCCGCTTCTCTGAAATGCTAATATTTGTTTGAAAGCCTGAATTTTACTATTGGCAACAGATACTGATTTTTGTTTTCCTTGACATGACAGGCGTTCACTTCATGCATTTTCAAGAAGATGTCTGCCAGATACCTAAGTCTGAAAAGCCATAGTTTGTCAGTCACTCTTTTCTTTTTAAAAATTTTCATAGAGTTTTTTAAAGACAGGGTCCTGCTCTGTTGCGCAGCACCACTGCTGGAGTGCAGTGGCATGGTCATGGCTCACTGCAGCCTCATCCTCCTGGCCTCAAGCAGTCCTCAGCCTTCCGAGTAACTGGGACTATAGGCGTGTGCCATCACACCTGGATAATTTTTTATGTTTTGTAGAGATGGGATCTCCCCTGTGTTGCCCAGGCTGGTCTTGAACTCCTGGGCTGATGCGATCCTCCTACCTCTGCCTCCCAAAGTGAGGGATTGCAGGCATGAGCCACCGTGCCTGGCCTAGTAATTTTTTTCAAATAAAACTGGTATTCCATGAACAAAGCAGCTAGTGTAATTCACAACTCAAACAACACAGATAGATTTCTTTGAGACAACCAAAAGTGTCTTATGAGGACTTAACACATGTACTCAATGATTAAGATTTAACAACATTAATAATTTTTTACTGCTTCATCAAGGGATATTGTTACATGCAATCTAGAGTTTTTGCTCTTTTCTCCTAAATTATGAGTGTACAGTGGTGAAAAATGCAATAACAACTAGTAGAGCTTAGGGTCAGTGCCTTGATTTGTGCTCAGGTGCCAGCAGTTGTACCTATCCTAGGTAAATGACAACACAGTGACAAAGGCTAATAGTTTAATATTATAAAAACAGTCATGTCTCACTTGCTCCCTGACAGTGTCTCAGGAACCCCTCAGAGGTTCACAGACCACATTTTCAGAAGTGCTGTTCTAAGAGGTGGAACTGAATTGCAGAGAACTTAAACAATTTATCAAATATCAAACATTTGAGTAGTTAAATTTTAGAACACCTCAGATATTGGGTGTAGGTGGCTGTAGTTTATGCCTAATTGTTAGATTGATACAAAATGTATTTACTGATTACCTATTCAATAAATGAATTGTCAATAAGTAGGGAACTGTTTCCACTCAATAAATGAACTGTAGCATGATTGTAAGAGCAGATGTGAGCATCCACATGCTTTTAGACCCACTGCCCTGCCCCTCTCTCATTTTTTAAGCCATGTCCCTAAGGACCTTCTCCCAGGTATACCCATCAGACCTTTCATTCAGCCAATATGCTGAATGAAATATCCCCCCGTGTACCAAGCCCTATGCTGGGAATACGATGAGGACTTGGGGTACTTACCTGCTTCTGGAAGGAATAAAAGTTCTGAAGTACTTTGCCAGGTCCCATGGTAGGTGATTCTTTTTCATCTTTCCTGTTAAGAACATATTTCTTGGTTGGGCACAGTGGCTCATGCCTGTAATCCCACCACTTTGGCAAGCCGAGGCAGGCAGATCACCTGAGGTAAGGAGTTCGAGACCAGACTGGCCAACATGGTGAAACTCCGTCTCTACTAAAAATACAAAGATTAGCTGGGCATGGTGGCACGTGCCTGTTGTCCCAGCTACTCGGGAGGCTGAGGCAGGAGGATTGCTAGAACCCAGGAGGCTGAGGTTGCAATGAGCCAAGGATCAGGCCACTGTATTCCAGCGTGATCTCAGCTCTCTGCAAGCTCCGCCTCCTGGGTTCACACCATTCTCCTGCCTCAGACTCCCGAGTAGCTGGGACTACAGGTGCCTGCCACCACACCTGGCTAATTTTTTGCATTTTTAGTAGAGACGGGGTTTCACCATGTTAGCCAGGATGGTCTTGATCTCCTGACCTGGTGATCTGCCTGCCTCAGCCTCCCAAAGTGCTGGGATTACAGGCATGAGCCACCGTGCCTGGCCAAAAAAAACACATTTCTTATAGTTGAGTATGGTTCTAGTATTTCTTCATGGCAGAGCACTGGAGAACCCGCAGGGGAACAGTTGAGGGAATGTAAGAAGGACTCTTGATTCTGGCACTTAACTCCTGTGTTTACTAAGTTTGTTATAGCTGGATTTTTTTTTTTTTTTTTTTTTTTTGGTCACCTAGAAGCAGGAGAGGGCAGAGATAGGGGCAGACTTTGACTTAGCAAGGTCTTTAACTGTTAACATTTTTCAGCCCAGAGAGCTGCCTTGCTCTCTAAAACAGTTACCTTTGTGTGCAGGTGGACCTTCCTTTCACCCTCCTTCCTTCTTGTTTCCTCAGAGCCAGGACTGTCTCCAGTTTGGTCCTCCTGCTGAAGGGGAAGTGGTCCAAGTGAGATGGACAGACGGCCAAGTCTATGGAGCCAAGTTTGTGGCCTCCCACCCTATCCAAATGTACCAGGTATCCAAAGTTCTATCTTTCTAGGGAGTGGGGGGTGCTTGATTAATTCTGTGCTTCCTGTTGGGCCAGAGGCGAGTCTTTGCTCTTAGGAGAACTAATAGGTTGGTAACCCTTTCAGAGCTAGGGGTCTGCCCTGTTTCCAGTCTGCCAAATGTGAAGTAAGGTAGTCGTTATTTTAGTGTTCTAACTCCTTCCTTTGACTGTAGGGGACTGCCACTGTGCATGGTGGACCAGGGAAAGAGTCAGGGATATCCTAGCCAAAAGGCCTTTGTTTCCTTGGTAGGTGGAGTTTGAGGATGGCTCACAACTTGTGGTTAAGAGAGATGATGTATACACACTGGATGAAGAGCTTCCCAAGAGAGTCAAATCTAGACTGGTGAGTATTTTCTGTGTCCCCCCAGTTCCTGTCTTGGAGGGAGGGAACAAGTCAAGGATGCATCCCTTTGTATTGTTCCTGGGGTAGCTGACACTTGGCTTGCTTATTCTTCTATAGTCAGTAGCCTCAGACATGCGCTTCAATGAGATTTTCACAGAGAAAGAGGTTAAGCAAGAAAAGAAACGGCAACGAGTTATCAACTCAAGATACCGGGAAGATTATATTGAGCCTGCACTATACCGGGCCATCATGGAGTAGGTGCTTCCAGGGTCCAAGGGATTCTCAGCCATCCAGGCAAGAGCACTCTGGGTTCCACAGCACAGCAGACATGGAACGCTGAAGTCTCTGAAAGTGAAGTTGTAAAAAGAAAAGGAATGAAATAACCGACCCATCATCTTCTCACCCACCCTCATTGCATTCCGCTGTAGTGAAAGGACGAGCCATTTCTGGGCACGTGGCAGCAGTCGCTGATCTCCCAGCTGAGGGGCTGAGCACTGGAATGCTGTGGCTGCACTGGCCCCAGTCCATAGAGGGGTCAACTATGCTGGCTGGACTGGCTGCCTTGTTCCTGGCCTAGGACTTAGCTTCATAACTATCACCTGCACCGACTAGGCTGAGGTGCTGGTACTTGCCCCAACCCCTACTTTTGTATTTATATGTGTGTATGTGTGTGTGTGTGTGTGTGCGTGCGTGCGTGCGTGTATGCGTGTATGTTTGGTCTGGACCAGCTTCTGCCAGCCCCTGGCCTTTACTTTCTTCCTTGCCTATGCAGGGCAAACAAAATGTGAAATTCTGCCCTCAGCTGAGCTGAGTAAGGGCTCCTGGGGGTTGGCTGGAGATGGGTGTGGCATCTGTCCGGGCCTGGAACCGCCTCAAGACAGTGCTGGCAAAGCTGCAGTATTAAGATGCTAAGGAGCTGATGCCACCTCTTTGTCTTCCCCTAAAGGAGAACATGGGGATAACATGGGTGTGTGCCCACAACACTCTAGGTGCAGAGCCCCTGTGGCAAAGTATTACAGGGTGTGGGTGGGGATTACCCTGAAGCGGGGATTTTAATGATGGAAGCAGGCAGAGCCTGGTGGGTGATTCTGTCAACAGAAAATTGCAATCATGCAGGGGCTGGGAGGGTTAGGATGAAAAAACTGGGGCCATTGGAGGCCCACTGTGGGTGGGAGGGAGCTGATTTTGGGGTGGGGGGTGGGACTAGAGGGCAATACTGAAGGGGTTAAACAGGTTTTTGCTCCTCAAGAATTTGTTTGCCTGGGCCCAGGATTGGAGGGCTTCACACCAATACCCTGTGTATACAAGAATCAGATTTATAATACTTCCCCTTTTTTGTTACGTATGAACACTATAAACCAAATTATTTTGAAAACTGGTGCATCACCTTGTCCTTAGCAATAAAATGTGTTGAGCAGAGGATTGGCTGTCTGCCCCAAAGAGCCCACGTGGCCCACGTCAGGCTGGGGGTGTATCTAGAGTCATAGGCTCTGGAGCGGGGCTGTGTATTTTAAGACAAATCAGTAAGGCAGTCCCTAGGAAGTTCCAGAGAGTGGGTCCTTTGCTTGTCAAGCTCTGTATTAGGCCAAGTATGGTGGGTCATGGGAACAGGGACACTTCTGGCTCTGAGCACCTCTTTGTTGTGCTTGCTCTGCCTTAGAGACGGGCAAGATGAGGTAACAGAGGAAGCACCAGACCAATGAGTCCTCTCAACAGAGTATCTCTCACTGCTGCCCCATTTGATACATCTTTGTTGAACTGGCCTAAGTTCATGCCAGCATCTGTGCTCTATACAAATTGTGGAACCAGTGGGAAGGATGGGTGCATTTTAGGTGCTTGAAAAGCAAGGGACTCAACCTCCAGTGGGATCCTCAGATTGCTCTCCGAGCTGTCTAGTTGGTGAGAAGCTTCCCTGGAGGAAGACCCAATCTCCTTTGGCTGGTGGATCCCTGAGGTCAAAGTGGACAAGGATGGGGAACCATAGAGCAGGGAGGGGGGCAATGAATAGGTGCAGGACTTGGGTGCCCCGGAGCTGCACCGGCTGGCCCTTAAACAGCCAGGCACTTCCTGTGGCATGGCCCTGTCCAGGTGCAGGAGAGGCTTAGGTCAGTTCAGCTGCTCTGGATGCTTCCTTGTGTCCCTGGGGGTTGAGAGGTGGTTGCTACTTGGTATCTCATTGTGGAGAAAGGGAGGTGCCGGAGGTGATCTTTTCTATGTCAGCTCCCTCCCGGGGCCCAGGGAGGGAAGTTGGCCTTTTTTTTTTCTTTGCCCACACTCCACTTGGGGATTCCCAGGGGATGTAGCAAGGGAGGCTGGGCAGAACCAGGCCTTAGTGGATTGGTGAGAGAACACTAATCCATACATCTTTGGAAGAGAGGAACACTTCACCAGCCTTTTTACACAGGATCCCTACCTTTCTCGATGACCCCACTGCCTCCAGGGGTGGGCGCTGGGTTTAATCCCAGCAGTTTTTACTCAACAGCTGACCAGTTTTCCAGAAACTGCACTTTTTATTTTGGTCAACGTAATAACTCTTAGGAAACTGCAACTCAGGTGATCCAAATCACACAGACCGGCCCGTTCTCTCCCCTACTGGCTACCTATGCAGTCGGGTCGACCTCAAGAGAACTGGCCCCAGCCAAAAGCGGCACCTCCCGGCCTGCCAGTCCCTTCCTGCCTTAGGCAGCTCCTCCCAGAAGCCTTTTTGTAGGGCAAACTGCCTTCCCTTTGTAAGGTAGGGCCTTTGGATCCAAGGTTGCAGTTTAAAGACCACCCCGACTTTGTTGAGGAATTAAGTTTTAAATTCCGCCCCAGGCGGATAACACCACGGCTCAGCCGCAGGAATGAAAAAGGAGTGGGAGGGCTGCAAAGTGTACGTGGGGCTTGGAGGCCTTGTGCCACGCGCGGACTAAAAATGTTCTACGAGTCTCTTAACGCTCACCCCCGTGCTCCCTTACCCACCAGGGCCCACGGAGGTCCGAAGCTTTCGGCCTCAGTGAGCGGAATGGGTGCGCTCACGACCTGGAGGGCGAGATGAGATGTCCCTCGGCGTGAAGTGGCCGTGACTACCCTAGCACTTTGCGTTCCCCGCGCCGGCGACGAAACACGCTCTCGAGGGGAGAGAGCCGTGCGTCCTCTGGGCCGTGAAGCCAGGGGAAGAGGGTTCCTCTAGACAGCTCGATGTGCCCGGGAGAGACACCCACGCTGAACCTGCAAGCTGGGGTGCTCCACCAGCGCGAACCTCTCGCCCCGCACTCGCCGCAGCACTGCTCTCGTGGTAGGCGGGGTGGGCGGGACGGCAAATCCGCGGCTCCTGCGTCTATTGGGCTGCTCGGGGCAGCGCAGCTCCGCATTGGCCAGGCCCTCGCTCCGCCCGGCTTCCGCGAGCCCATTGGTCGCAGGCGCCCGACCGGGTCGCGGCCGCGCGCTCCGCCCGCCGCTGCGTCCCCACTATGGCGGCGCCCATGCAGCCCACCGCGTCGTGGGCGCCCGCCGGGGTCCCCCGCGGCTGTCGCCGCCGCCTACGCCGCTGCCTCCGCCTTCCTGCCCCGCGTCGGGCCGGGCGCCACCTCCCCCCTGCCTCCCTCTCCGCTGTGGTAAGGGCCTGCCCAGTGCGCTTCGGGGCGCGATGGCTGACCGCGAATAACGGTCGCCGCGCCGCCCCGCCCCTCCCCCGCCGGCCGCGGGTCCCGGGCTGGGCGGGGCGCGGAGCCCGCGCGCTAGTGCCCGGGAAGGCGGGGTCGGGGCACGGCCCAGTCGTCCTTCGGGCTGGGGGCCCAGTACCTGGATGACCTCGCCTGGGTGGGGGCCGCCGAGCCTGGGGGAAAGGCCGGCCGGACGCAGGCCAGGAGGTCTGAGATCATCTCCGTGTGAAACCCCGCAGCTCTGCGCACCTTGGCGCAGAGCACGGACACCGTCATTCGGGCCCTGCTGTGGGAAAAGGAAAGAAAAGTCCAGGGAGCGCCTGAGCGGGAATCGGCAGCGTTTGGGTAGCGGTTGTCATTGCTTACTGCTCTAGCGGGGGCCAGAACTGGGGTCAGTTTGATCGGCAAAGTACGCCTCTCTTGCTTCCTTTCCTTCTGGCACTTTCCCCCGTTGTGTCCTCGGTGCTTTTGCTTGCAAGAGAAAATATCTTAGTGAGGAGGGCAGGTTTGGTTAGGAGAGTGTCCCATGAACATTTTGGATTCCTTTTTACAACAATGTCCATGTTTATGATTCCTCAGTAAGCCTCATTTATGTTTCCTTCACGTATGAGGAAGGAGTGAAACCTGATAACTGAATGTAATTAATTGAGGGAAGGACCAGTGAAGGCAGCTATTACCTCAGAAAGTAAAATACTCAAACTTTTCAGTGGATGTACTGTGAATTATAGATAGCTGGACATTAAGGTAGGAAAAAACTCTTATTAGGTTACTAAAAGTAAGATAGTCCCCATGACAAATTAGGTTGTTTCTAAGGCAGAATTATCTTGTAGAGATGATCACTGAAATGTTTGGTGTACTTTCAAGTCAACAGAGGATTAAAAGGAAGCTGGAACAGAAATTTATAGCCAAATGATATTTTCAAATAATCTCTTAAGGCAATACAGCTCCTCCTATGATTAGAGATTCTTAAGGATATTTTAAGATATTAAGTGGTGAGTCTCTCCATTTCGCGTGTCTAACTGTCTAACCATGGTTTAATAAAAATAAAATGTTAACGATGAAACAAGACATTCATGTTCTCAGAGACTAACAGACTTTGTATCAATCAATGGAACGCCTCTTGAGTACATATTTTATGCAAGGCATTGACTGAGGGGAAACTCAAAACCATTTAAGATAAGAAACTTACTCTAATGGGCCTATAATATACTTGAGGGAATAAAGCACACACATGACAATGATAACTGTGATATGGTCTCTAGAATTCCCAGATGGTAGGTACTCTGAGAAACCGAGAAAAGGAGAAATCCATGTGTTTGAGGAAGGTTTCACAGGGAAGCTGAGGCTTGAATTGGGTTATGAAGAGTGGGTAGCCGGCTGGATGAAGGGGAAGAAGTGAGCAGATGAGAAAGTGAGGATGACAAAGGTGCAGGGGAACCTGAGATGCTCATGGGTGGTTCCAGGGGGTTTCTTAGCAGAAAAAGCAGGATATGAGGTTGCACAAAAGGTAGGTTGATGGCATTAATCCAAGAGGTACCTTTGTCCTGTGTGGTGCAAAGAGTAAACAAGTAATAGAATTTACTTCAAAGGAAGCTGTACCTAACTATCAGGAATACAGTAACACTTTACTTGTCATTGTCACTTTTTCTTTTTTTTTTTTTTTTTGAGACAGGGTCTCCCTCTGTCACCCATGCTGGAGTGCAGTGAACGTGGCTCTCTGCAGCCTTGACTTTCTGGACTCAGGCGATCCTCCCACCTCAGCTTCCCAAGTAGCTGGGACCACAGGCAGGTGACCTGGAGAATTAAAAAAAATTTTTTTTGTAGAGACAGGGTCTTGCCATGTTGCCCAGGCTGTTCTTGAACTCCTGGGCTCAAGAAATCTTCCCACCTTGAGTTCGAGACCAGCCTAGCCAACATGATGAAACCCCGTCTCTACCAAAAAAAAAAAAATACAAAAAATTAGCCAGGTGTGGTGGCAGGCGCCTGTAATCCCAGCTGCTCCGGAGCCTGAGGCAGGAGAATTGCTTGAACCCGGGAGGCGGAGGTTGCAGTGAGCCAAGATCGCGCCAGTGCACTCCAGACTGGGCAACAAGCGTGAAACTCGGTCAAAAAAAAGAAAGAAAGAAATCCTCCACCTCAGCCTCCCAAAGTGTTGAGAATATATGCGTGAGCCACCACACCTAGCCCATTGTCGCTTTTCTGATTCACCTCAGCTACTTGGAATAACAGTTCTCTCAACCCAGAAGCTGCACCTCAAGTTTATTCTTACTTTTCTTCTTTTTTTCTCCCCGTGTTTTTGGTTGGGTGCCAGGTCTTGTTGACCCTACTTCCACACTGTTTCTGGCATCTGCTTCTATTTTTGAGTCAGAGCCTCCCTCTGTCGCCCAGGCTGGAGTGCAGTGGCCCCATCTTAGCCCACTGCAACCTCCACCACCCTGGTTAAAGTAATTCTCCTGTCTCAGCCTCCTGAGTAGCTGGGACGACAGGCGCGTGCCACCACGCCCGGCTAATTTTTGTATTTTTAATAGAGACGGGGTTTCACCATGTTGGCCAGGCTGATCTTGAACTCCTGATCTCAAGTGATCTGCCCACCTTAGCCTCCCAAAGTGCTGGGATTATAGGCATGAGCCACCATACCTAGCCTGGCATCTGCTTCTTTTCACTCCTACTGTCATCACACTGATCTGGGGCCATTGGACCATTCCTGTGAATTACCACAGAAACCCCCTAACATTTTTTTCCTTCCATCCATCATGTGTATTGCCATCACTTCCAAGTTTGTCACTTCTCCAGCCAGGACTTTGAATGGCTCCCCATTATCTGTTGCGTTAGGCACAGACCAGCCTGGCATGGGCAATATGGGCAGACTGATTTCTTGCCATTCTGTTATATTTTCTAGGTCAATGGAACTATTTGCTCTTTGTGCTTTGCTGTTTGTGCTCTGTATCTTTGCTCATGTTGGCTTTTTCTATCTTAAATAGTCTCCTTGACTTTAATTGTTCTTAGGTATGTTTCAGGGCCATTTGATACGGAAGTTCCTTTGTGAAGCTTATCTGTACTTTTTCTTCCCATCTAGATGAGATGTCTCTCTTTTTTAAGTTTAAACCACCATAACATTAGAGTCTGCCTTTTTGCGATAATTGCCTTAAATCCTGCTTCTACCCACAGTATAAGACTGAAGCTATTTCAAGACATAGACTGTCCTCTTCATCATCCAACTTTGTACATAGTAGGTACTTGGCAAATATATTTTATATTGAAAATAGCTTTGAACCAGGATGGATGCAAAGATAATTCTTTATCCAAACAAAATGTGTGTCATTAAAATCTATAAATAAAGTTGTTTATGTGAGAGAATCCCTTACTGAGAGATCTGTATTGACATAGATAACTTGGATTAGGCTGCACTAACAAAAACCTCAAGACTTCAGTGGCGTAACAGAACAAAACTTGACTTCTCGTTCATGTGACATGTCCAGCATGAGTGTACAGGAAACTCTTCACAGTTACTCAGGAACTGAGGCTGATAGAAACTCCATCTTAATATGGTACTGCCATGACCATTTTGATTAAATGAAAAGATAGTGGTCAAGTGGACACTGGCTTTTCAAGTTTCTGTCCTACTATGGCACATGCCACTTTCATTCGCATTTTCATTGGCCAAAGCAAGTCACATAGCCATACCTAACTTTAAAGAAGGTTAGAGAATTTCAGTGTTAGCATATGTCTGGGAAGCAAAGAGCCAGAAATATTTGGTGCATAGCACTAATGACTACTACCTCATCTGGGATATCACAGCCCACTGAAGATTAGAGGTAGCACATCAGATGGGCTGCTAGAGACAAACATTGACAGTAGCAAGAAATAATAGCTCTAACCAGGCGTGGGGTAATGGTAGATTCAGAGTCAAAACTCTTCCAAGCGCTTGTAAATGCTCACAGGCCAAGGGTGTTGATACAAGGGCAATCTGTTACATCCGAGTTATGACACAGTCATTCCTGAGGAATGTCTTTTACAAAACTTACTATGTTACAGCATTCTTAGTAACAAATACAGCAATGGTTCTGAGATAGCAAAAAATAAAAGTTAAATTATATTCAAGGTATTCATTTTATAAGAAATTGGGAAATGTGTAATAATTTTAGGTGCATTTTCACTCAAATGGTTAAAATTAAAAAGTAATCTTAGTTTACCCTTACTGGTTTAATTGAACCTAGCAAACTTGGTATTTGGGGAGGAGGTTTCACTTTTGACAGACAATAGAAACAGTGCTGGTTGGAGCCCTGGTTCAGGAAACAGAAGATTTGGGTTCAGATCTTGGCTCTTCCACTATTAATAGTTGTCTGACATTAAGCAGGAATCTTATTTTTGAGCCTAAGTTTCCTCATCAGTGAAATGCATGGGGCAGTTGTGAGAATTAAACAAGTCAGTTCATGTAAAGTGCTTTGCAGAGCACGTGGTTCACAGTAAGCACTCATGATCACAGTGCTTCTAACCAGCTGCAGCAAGGTTAGAGGAAACTTGAGAAATCAGGTAAGGAGCCCTCAGAAATACAGGTAGAAGGGTTCCCCTGGATTTCCCCACCTTTTTTCTCCCTTGGACAGCATCCCTACGATCTCTTATTTTCACATTTTTCATATTTTATGTGAGTGTATACATTTCTGTCTCTCCTACTAGACCAGGTGCTCTCATCATTCCACAAATGTGTACTGAACATAAGCTCTGCCAGGCTCTGTGCTAGGTGGTGGCTTGATAGGTATGAAGGACATGTCCCTGGCCTCAAAGAACCTCCAGTCTAGTAGGACCAGAAGCAAGTAAAGAATACATTATAACCAGAAGCAGAATACATTATAACAAGGGCTGTGGTTGAGGGTCTTGTGGGATCTTCTAAAAGCACACCTGATATCGTGGGGAATATGAGTAGTGGTTTTCTAGGGAAGTTCACATCTGACCTACATCTTGAAAAATCAGTAGTTATTAGCTGGGTGGATATGGGTTTAAAAGGCTTTTCACACAGGCAACAATGTGTGCTGTGGCCTAGAAGCAAAGAATGTGGCTACATCCTAAAGACACTGGTGTGGCAGGAGTATGGAGCCTGTTGGGGGAGTGTGTGGGAAATGAGGCTGCAGAAATCGGTCAAGAATAGATTGTGAAGGTCTTTGTGAGTTATGAAGTTAGAGCTTTATCCTGAAGGTGATTAGGTGCCACTGAAGGATTTGAAGATAGAAAGTGACTACTTTGTCAGCTTTGCCTTTCAGGAACATCACTGTGTGGAAGAGGCAGAATAGTGAATAGCTATTTCCCTCACGTGGGGAGTTCTGAGGTTTGCATCCATAGTACCATGCCTACTACACAAGAGTCATAAAATATTTATGCAGGATGAAGGTTAGAATGAGGTAAGACTGGACGGAAGGATAGTTACACTGCTGCAACATGTGAGGGGCATGTCTGTGTGCTTCCTAGGGCTAGATGAGCAGCAGACCAGGATTTCAATCATAGCCTGGCCAGTTTCTATTGTGTCACCTTGGATAGGCTTCAGAATGTCATGTCTTCTTGGTTTTCAAATTTGGAAAATGAGGACAAAAATTCCTACCTTGCCAGATTGCTCTGAGGATTGGAGGGAATAGGTGTAAAAAGCCTGGTCTTGTGCTATTAGTAGATCTATACAAGTAATAGTTTAATAATAAAAAAACAGTTATAATATTTCTAATCTTTAGTATATTACCTGGTTCATGGTAGGTGATCACTAGTCTTAAATCTCACTACCTAAAGATGCCAATGTTGTGGGATTTTTTTTTTTTTTTTTTTGAGAAAAGTACTCACTCTATCACCCAGGCTGGAGTGCACTGGCATGATATGATCACGATTCACTGCAGCCTCAACCTCCCAGGCTCAGGTGGTCCTCCCACCTCAGCCTCCCAAATAGCTGGTACCACAGGCACTCACGCACCACCACGCCCAGCTAATTTTTTGTGTTTTTTATAGAGATGTGGTTTCACCATATTGCCCACGCTGGTCTCGAGCTCTTGGGCTCAAGTGATCTGCCCAGCTCTGCCTCCCAAAGTGCTGGGTTTACACGCGTGAGCCACTACGGCCAGCCACGTTGTGGTTTTATTTTTGCATTTATTTTAGGTCTTACGAACAAGGATATGCATTTTAAGTGATGGATGATGCTGGGCTGGGAGTGTTAGGCATAAGGGAATTACTCTGAGATCAAAAAGAGACAGTTGATAAGAATGCCATACGGGCCGGGTGCAGTAGCTCATACATGTGATCCCAGCACTTTGGGAGGCCGAGGTGGGCGGATTATCTGAGGTTAGGAGTTCGAGGCCAGCCTGGCCAATGTGTTGAAACCCCGTCTCTATTAAAAATACAAAAAGTAGCTGGGCATGGTGGCAGGCGCCTGTAATCCCAGCTACTCAGGAGGCTGAGGCAGGAGAGTCACTTGAACCCGGGAGGCGGAGGTTGCAGTGAGCCGAGATCGTGCCACTGCACTCCAGCCTGGGTGACAAGAGAGGGAAACTCCATCTCAAAAAAAAAAAAAAAAAAAACCATACAAATTTAAACATTGTTGCTGGGCGCAGTGGCTCATGCCTGTAATCCTAGCACTTTGGGAGGCCAAGGTGGGCGGATTGCCTGAGTTCAGGAGTTCCAGAACAGCCTGGGCAACACGGTGAAACCCCGTCTCTACTAAAATACAAAAAAAAAAAAAAAAAAATTAGCTGGGCATGGCAGCGTGCACCTGTAGCCCCAGCTGCTCTGGAGGCTGAGGCAGGAGAATTGCTTGAACCTGGGAGGCGGAGATTGCAGTGAGCCGAGATCACGCCACTGCATTACACCCTGGGCAGCAGAGCAAGACTCCATCTCCAAAAATAAAAAATTTAAACATTGTTTAAATGCCAACAGTTTATATGGCATTTAGCTATTCCCAACCCTTGCTCAGAAGTGACACAAGTGTGTGTGACCATAATATACTCATCAGATGGGGTTGCTAAAACATACACACTTCTCCTCGGCCTGTCATTGCTGACTTCTTCCCCCTGAAATTTTGCTCCTCCTCAGTCATCTTCTGATGATTTTTTTAAAGATAGTAATGGAAGTTTAATTCATATTTATTTTCCATTAGATTCTTTATATGATCATCCTGGCTTGACATGAGTTCCTCCTCTCTGAACTCCTGTAGAACTTAATTTATGTTACTCTGATGAAATGTCATCTACTGCCTTGGCCCGTTATTTGTCTATGTATCATAAATTTCCTCTTCCTTGATGTCAGTTTTTCTTGCAAAGTAACTGAAAGGTGGCATGTTTATGTATTTTTAACACAGCTTAAAAACTCACTGAACCCTTTTGTTTGGAATATGTTAAATCAGGAAATTCTGTTACTGAGGATTTAAAGTATGTAGCAGTTGTTCTCTTTGGTCTCAGGATTCCCTTAAAGTTTAAAAATTATTGAGTATTCCCAAATAACTTTCATGTTTGTGAGTATTGTCTGTCGATATTTAATGTTTTAAAAATCACTGAGTACAAAAAAAAAATGATAAAAAATGTTCATGGCTGTGCGCGGTGGCTCACGCCTATAATCCCAGCACTTTGGGAGGCTGAAGTAGGGGGATCACTTGAGCTCAGGAGTTTGAGACCAGCCTGGGCAACATAGTGAAACTCCATATCTACCAAAAATACAAAAAAATTAGCCAGGTGTGGTAGCATATGCCTCTGGTACCCCCTACTTGGGAGGCTGAGGTGGGAGGATTGCCTGAGCCTGGGAGGCAGAGGTTGCAGTGAGCCGAGATCATGCCACTACACTCCAGCCTGGGGGACAGAGTGAGACTCTGTCTAAAAAAAAAAAAAAAAGTTCAGCCTGGGTAACATAGTGAGACTACATCTCTTCAAAAAATTAAAAAATTAGCCAAGCATGGTGGCACATCCCTGTAGTCCCAGCTACTAGGGAGGCTGACAGCAGGATTGCCTGAGCCTAGGAGGTTGAGGCTGCACTGAACTGTGATCATGGTACTGCACTTCAGCATGGGTGGCAGAGTGAGACCCTGTCTCAAAAATCACAATAACCCACAAGCATGCATACTGTTAACTGTGAGAAGAATCGTGGTCACCTCATCATGTTATATAACCTCTAGAAAACTGCTGGACTCTCATAAGAGAATGAGAGTGAACAAGGCAAAGAATGTCTTAGAATTATTGTGAAAATAGTTCTAAACTCATGGGCCCCCTAAAAGGGTCTTGGGGACCCTTGAGGGTCCTTGGACTACACTTTGAGAACTGCTGGTATATAGTTACGAGTTTTTGTGTGACTTTTATATCCTTTTGGTAACAACATAAGAATGGAAACATTAAAAACATCTATTTTCAAAATGCACTCAACAGTTTTCTTTAAAAAACAGCTAGTTTCTAGCCTCTGATAATATTAATGGCAAAAACCACAATTATTTTTGCACCAACCGAAATAGATGTTTATTTTGGAAGGGCAGCTGTGTGTATTTTTGGAGTATCTGCTAGGTGCCATACTGTTTACATTTGCCATCCCAGGAAAGGTCACCAAACTGAGAACAACAACATTTTTGTAGAAGAAAAATATGTAACTGCTGTTTAAGTTCTAGAACTCTTATAAGCACTTGGTGACATGATAACTGGAAAACTTTTTCGTGGTGCAGGTTTCAGAGTTTCTCGCTGTCTCATTGTCAAGTTTAGTTATGATCCTATTTAAAAGATCCTATTACGGGCTTGCTTTGGCAGCACATATACTAAAATTGGAACGATACAGAGAAGATTAGGATGACACACAAATTTATGAAGTGTTCCATAAAAAAATCTTTTTAACATCCAATTTTTACGGAACTAACCATATTGATGTCATCTGTACTACATGAACCGTACTACATTAGGACGTGAATGAGTGAATGGCGGTACCACACACTCTACACTGTGGAATTTTCACACTTCCTGAGGAGTCTTCCTGAACCTCATGTGCCACATACATCTGACTTAGGGACTGCATGAGGAGGCCGGTGTCCATGAAATTAAACACCAAGAGAAGTTTATAAATAGGAGGTGTGGTATTTTTCTTCCAACACCCTGCTGAATCACTTTGAGTGCCCTTCGAGGTGTACATCCCGTACATCCCCTCTTTGAGGGCAAATGGCCTGGGCTGTTATAATGGCTTCTTCTTGCTCTGTGCTTAGCCTTCTCCAGTCAGTTCTCCATATTGCTACACGAGCAACCTTTCTAAAACATAGATTTACGTCATTTGTTTATGTACGTGGTTCCTCGTTGCCAATGGGATAAATTTCAGACTCCTTAGCGTGGCTTGTAATCCCTCTCCTGCCCTTCTGCTTCAGGTTCCCAGAGCCAGTTTAATTCAGGCAACGCCTCTGAAGCTTTTCCTGAGCCTCCCAGACAATTATTAATTCCCATAATCTCATAACATCTGTTCCTTGTTTATTCCATAACTGCACGAATCACCCTGCTCCTTGAGGGCAGGCACCACTCCCTGTGTGTCCGCTGCTTTACTCAGGTGTGTAATAATGACTTTTGCTGGGACTGATAAGATGGCATAGCTGCTAGCATAGTTCCAGCATAGTTACTTTGCAATAGTCCAGCATAGTTTTTCTAAAATATGTCTTTCCTTTCTGAAAAAATACATGAGCAGATAAACAATATGGAACTACTGCATAGGCCTAAAACATGTAAAGTCTCAGAAATAATAGCAAGGAAAGGGAACATTTATATTTTTTCTTTTTTTTTTCTTTTCTTCTTTTTTTTTTTTTTTTTTTTTTGAGGTGGGGCCTTGCTCTGTTGCTTAGGCTGGAGTGCAGGGGTGCAGTTACAGCTACTGCAGCCTTGACCTCCTGGGCTCAAGTGATCCTCCCACCTTAGCCTCCTGAATTGCTGGGATTACAGGTGCACACCACCATGCCCCGGTAATTTTTTTTTCTTTTGTATTTTTTTGTAGAGATGGGGTTTTGCCATGTTGCCCAGGCTGGTCTCAAACTCCTGAACTCAAGTGATATGCCCACCTTAGCCTCCCAAAGTATTGGGATTACAGGCGTGAGCCACCGTGCCTGGCCTGTATTTTCTAGTGATGTATTTTACACATACAAGAACAGAACAAATAATTATACCTATCATTAAATTTTTTTTTTTTAATGAGACGGAGTTTCACTCTTGTTGCCCAGGCTAGAGTGCAATGGCATGACCTTGGCTTACTGCAACCTCCACCTCCCGGGTTCAAGCGATTCTCCTGCTTCAGCCTCCCGAGTAGCTGGGGTTACAGGCATGTGCCACCACACCCGGCTAATTTTTGTATTTTTAGTAGAGACAGGGTTTCTCCATGTTGATCAGGCTGGTCTTGAACTCTTGACCTTAGGTGATCTGCCTGCCTTGGCCTCCCAAAGTGTTGGGATTAGAGGCGTGAACCACCACGCCCGGCTCTATCATTAAATCTTTTTTTTTTTTTTTTTTTTTTTGAGGCAGAGTCTTGCTCTGTCGCCCAGGCTGGAGTGCAGTGGCGCGATCTTGGCTCACCGCAAGCTACCCCTCCCTGGTTCACGCCATTCTCCTGCCTCAGCCTCCTGAGTAGCTGGGACTATAGGTGCCCGCCACCATGCCCAGCTAATTTTTTGTATTTTTAGTAGAGATGGGGTTTCACCGTGTTAGCCAGGATGGTCTCGATCTCCCGATCTCGTGATCCGCCCGCCTCGGCCTCTCAAAGTGCTGGGATTACAGGCGTGAGCCACTGTGCCTGTCTATCATTAAATCTTAATATGCCATCTTGCTTGAGTTTTTTTTTATTTTTTAAATAAAGAGAACATTACATTTTTACTGAAAGCCTTCCTAATGTGTTTTTCCCTTCTTCTCCCTCCTTCAACAGAAAAAAGCCACTGTTTGAGTTAAAGGTGTTTAAAGTTCCCATACGTGTTTTTATCCTTCTGCTACATCTTTTTTTTTTTTTTTTTTAGGATGGAATCTTACTCTGTCACCCAGCCTGGAGTGCAGTGGAGTGATCTTGGCTCACTGCAACCTCCACCTCCCAGGTTCACATGATTCTCCTGCCTCAGCCTCCCAAGTAGCTGAGATTACAGGGGCCCACCACCACGCTTGGTTAATTTTTGTATTTTTAGTAGAGACAAGGTTTCACCATGTTGGCCAGGCTGGTCTCAAACCCCTGACATCAGGTGATCTGCCTGCCTTGGCCTCCCAAAGTGTTGGGATTACAGGCGTGAGCCACCACACCAGGCCTCTTACCTGCTTCTAAAGGGAGTACCTGGCCAGTGACAAAGTATTTTTCAGCTTTACTCTTCTGTTCTCTGTTTTAAAAACCATTGTAGATCATTTGATTTCTACTCAGGAAGTCACTGACTACTCATCTTGCAGGAGTCTGGATCCAATTAAAAGAGAGAAATCACATGGTAATTTGAACAGATAAGGTTTAATGTAAGAATTACTTAACTATTACAGAGAATTGGCGTAATGCTAGATTGGCTAATAAGAAGTAAAGAAATAAGCACATAGAAAGAGGGTTAACATCATCAGCCTTCAGGGGAGTGTAGATCAAAACTACCATGAGATGCTACCTCACACTCTATGGTGGCTGGAATCAAAACAGCAGATAAGAATAAACGGTGGCTTGGGGCCAGGCACGGTGGCTCATGCTTGTAATCCTAGCACTTTGGGAGGCCGAGATGAGCGGATTGCCTGAGCTCAGGAGTTCAAGACCAGCCTGGGCAACATGGTGAAACCTCTAAAATACAAAAACAAATCAGGCAGGTGTGGTGGCGGGTGCCTGTAATCCCAGCTACATGGGAGGCCGAGGCACGAGAATTGCTTGAACCTGGGAGGCTGAGGTTGCAGTGAGCTAAGACCATGCCACTGCACTCCAGCCTGGGCAACAAAGTGAAACTCTGTCTCAAAAAAAAAAAAGAATAAGCGGTGGCTTGGGAGGCTGAGGTGGGCGGATCACTTGAGGTCAGGAGTTGGAGACCAGCCTGGCCAACATGGCGAAAGCCCGTCTCTACTAAAAATACAAAAATTAGCCGGGTATGGTGGCATATGCCTGTAATCCCAGCTACTCTGGAGGGTGAGGCAGGAGAATCACTTGAAACTGAGAGGCGGAGGTTTCAGTGAGCCGAGATCACGCCACTGCATTCCAGCCTGAGCAACAGAGCAAGACTCTGTCTCAAAAAAAAAAAAAAAAAAAAAAAAAGAATAAGCAGTGGCTCACACCTATAATCCCACCAGTTTGGGATTTGAAGTGGGAGGATTACTTGAGCCCAGGAGTTAGAGACCATCCTGTGCAACACAGTGAGACCCCATCTTTACAAAAAATAGAATAATTAGCTAGGCATGTAGTCCCAGCTGCTGAGGAAGCTGAAGCAGGAAGATCGCTTGAGCCTAGGAGGTTGCAGCTGCACTGAGCCAAGGTCATGCCACTGCACTCCAGCCTGGACCACAGAGTGATACCCTGTCTCTTAAAGAAAAAAAGAATAAGTGTTAGAGCTGGTGATGTCGAGAAATTGGAATGCTCATTCACTGCTGTTGGGAATGTAAAATGTGTAGCCACTTTGGGAAACACGCTGTCATTTCTTCAAGCAGTTAAACATAGAATTACCATACAACCAGTAGATGTCATTCTAGGTGTCCTAGTCCATTTTGTGTTACTATAACAATAGCTAAGACTGGATAATTTATAAAAAACAGATTTATTTCTTACAGTTTTGGAGGCTGGGTAGTCCAAGATCAAGGGGCTGGCATGTGGTGAGGGCCTCCTTGCTGTATCATCTCATGGCAGGACCTGGAAGGGCAAGAGAGAGTGAGGGAGAGAGAGAAAGAGACTGAACTCACAGCCTCAAGCCCTTTTATAATTGGCATTAATCTGTTCATGAGGGTGGAGCCCTCATGACCTAAATACCTCTCATTAGGCTTCACCTCCCAGCACTGTTGTATTGGAGATTAAGTTTCCAACACATGCATTTTTGGGGGACATGTTCAAACCACAGCTCTAGTTACATACCCACTTCCACTCTTAGGTATATGCCCAAGAGTATGTCCATACAAAAATGTATACGTGAATGTTCATAGCAGCGTTATTCAGCCAAAAAGTAGAAACAACCCAGATGTCTTGCCAGCTGATGAATGGATAAATAAAATATGGTATATTCCTAGGATGAAATAGTATTCAGCAATAAAAAGCAATGAAGTACTGGGCCAGGCATAGTGGCTCATGCCTATAATTCTAGCACTTTGGGAGGCTGAAGCAGGAGGATTGCTTGAGGCCAGGAGTTCAAGACCAGCCTGGGAAACATAATGAGACCCCTGTCTCTACAAAAGTAAAAAATTAGCCAGGTGTGGTAGGGCATACCTGTAGTTTCAGCTACTTGGGAGGTTGAGGTGGGAGGATCACTTGAGCCCAGTAGTTGGAGGCTGCAGTGTGACATGATCGTACCACTGCACTCTAGCCTGTGCAACAGAGCAAGACCCTGTCTCTTAAAAAGAAAAAAAAAAGAAGAAAAGAAATGAAGTACCTATCATTAAACCTTTTTTTTTTTTTTTAATGAGACGGAGTTTCCCTCTTGTTGCCCAGGCTGGAGTGCAATGGCATGACCTTGGCTTACTGCAACCTCCACCTCCCAGGTTCAAGCGATTCTCCTGCCTCAGCCTCCCAAGTAGCTGGGATTATAGGCGTGTGCCACCCCCCCCAGCTAATTTTGTAGTTTTAGTAGAGACGGGGTTTCTCTGTGTTGGTCAGGCTGGTCTCGAACTCCCGACCTCAGGTGATCCGCCCACCTCAGCCTCCCAAAGTGCTGGGATTACAGGCATGAGCCACTGTGCCTGGCTCTTTTTTTGTTTTGTTTTGAGACGGAGTTTCGCTCTTGTCCAGGCTGGAGTGCGATGGTGTGACCTCGGCTCACTGCCACCTCCGCCTCCTGGGTTCAAGCGATTCTCCTGCCTCAGCCTCCTGAGTAGCTGAGATTACAGGCATGTGCCACTGCGCCTGACTGATTTTGTACTTTTAGTAGAAACAGGGTTTCACCATGTTGGTCAGGCTGGTCTTGAACTCCTGACCTAAGGTGATCTGCCTGCCTTGGCCTCCCAAAGTGCTGGGCTTACAGGCGTGAGCCACATACCCGGCCCCCTCATGTATTTTTTTTCAAGCACACTGTAACTGATTGAATAATCAGTTAGTCAACAGACAGTTTTTGAGCACCTACCAGGGATAAAATGGTGAACAAAATAGACATGTTCCCTGCCTGGATCAGCCAGAATATAAATATTAAATTATTGTAAATACTTAGAAAATTATAAGTGCACAATGTAATGGGATAGGGATATATAGGTGTGGTAGGACTATATGACAGGGAAACCTAACCTAAAGCCTGGAGACAGGTAATCCTTCCCTACAGAATTAAGGTTTTAGCTGAGACGTAAAAGATAAGTAAGAGTTGGCTAGATGAAGTGGTGGGGTCAGGAGGGCTTCAGCCTGACATTGGGAGGTAAATAAAGCGGTGGGTCAGAAGGGCTTCAGCCTGACATTGGAAAGGCATGATAAGTTGAAAACACTGAGAGAAGCTCCATGTTGCAGGCTCATAAAAAGATGAGGTGGCAAGAGATGTGGAGGAGAGGTGGGAAGGGGCCAGATGTCTAGGCTTTGTTTAAGGAGTCTGAGACTTTACCCTAAAGAAAATGGGAAATGTATGAAGTTTAAGCCTGGGAGTGAAATAATCCTATCACATTGGCTGCTGTGTGGAGAATGAATTGGGCAGGGGCAAGAATGGATGTAGGAGGCTTACTAGGCTATTGTAGTAGTCCATGCAAAAGGTTATGGTGACTTGAATTAGGATGGTGGCAGTGAAGAGGGAGGGATGTGTGGCTTCAGGAAGTATTTAGGGATAAAATTTGTAGGACTTGATTGATTATGTGTGCAGGATGAGAGTGAGGAGGAGTCTAGTGTCAAGGCTAATTTCCAGGTTTCTTACAGAAGCATCTGTGAAAGGGTTGACTTTGATTGAGATAGTAAATGCTGGAGGAAGAGTAATTCCTCGGGGTGAAACATCTAGATGATGAGGTATAGCAAGAAGTTACATACTTGGACTTGGAACTCAGAAGGGATATCTAGGCTGAATATGTAAAATTTAGGATAGTGACATAGTTTGGATATTTGTTCTCTCCAAATTTAATGTTGAAATTTGATCCCCAGTGTTGGAGGTGGAGCCTAGTGGGAGGTCTTTGGGTCATGGGGACGGATCCCTCATGAACTGCTTGGTGCAGTCCCTGCATAATGAGTGACTTCTCCCTCAGAGCTGGTTATTTAAGAGGGTAGCAACCCTCCCCTCTCTCTCTTCCCTCCTTTTTTTTTTGTGAGATGGAGTCTCGTTCTATTGCCCAGGCTGGAGTGCAGTGGCATGAACTGGGCTCACTGTAACCTCAGCCTCCCAGATTCAAGTGATTCTTCTGCCTCAGCCTCCTGAGTAGCTGGGATTACAGGCACGCACCACCACACCCAGCTAAGTTTTGTATTTTTAGTAGAGACGGGATTTCACCATGTTGGCCAGACTGGTCTCAAACTCCTGACCTCAGGTGATCCACCTGCCTCGGCCTCCCAAAGTGCTGGAATTACAGGCGTGAGCCACCACGCCTGGCCTTCCCTCCTCTCTTGGCATGTGATATCTGCTCCCTTTCCGCTTCTGCCATGAGTGGAAGCACCCTGAAGCTCTCATCAGAAGTGGATGCTGGTGCCTTGCTTCTTATACAGCCTACAGAACTGTAAGCCAAATAAACTCTTTTCTTTAGAAATTACCCAGTCTCAGGTATTTCTTTTTTCTTTTTTTATACCAGTCTCAAGTATTTCTTTTTTCTTTTCTTTAGACAGAGTCTCACTCTGTTGCCCAGGATGGAGTGCAGTGGCATGATCTCAGCTCACTGCAACCTCTGCCTCCTGGGTTCAAGTGATTCTCCTGTCTCAGCTTCCCAAGTATTTGGGTTTACAGGCACACATCACCATGCCTGGCTAATTTTCGTATTTTTAGTAGAGATGAGGTTTCACCATATTGGCCAGGCTAGTCTCGAACTCCTGACCTCAGGTGATCTGCCCGCCTCGGCCTCCCAAAGTGCTGGGATTACAGGCGTGAGCCACTGTGTCCAGCCTCAGGTATTTATTTATAGCAAAGCAAATGGACTAAGAGTCAGCATAATGGTGGTAAACGAAGTCACAGAAGAGGATGACATTGCTTTGGGGATATCTGCAGAATGAGAATGTAAGAAAGCCTAAGATAGCACCCTGAGCTGCTCTCTATATTTAAAATTGTTGTGTGTATATGTAATATATGTATGCATATATATATATATGCATTCAAATTATACCTTTAGAATGTATTACTTTTTGGAATGTGTACAAATTATATTGTGTCTAGAGTTGGGGAATATAATTGGAAATATATTTTATTTATTTATTTATTTATTTTTTGAGATAGGGTCTCACTTTGTTTCCCAGTCTGGATTGCAGTGGTGCAATCTCAGCTAACTGCAACGTCTGCCTCCCATGCTCAAGTGATCCTCCTGCTTCAGCCCCATGAGTAGCTGGGACTACAGGCCCTCACCACCACACCTGGCTATTTTCATTTTTTTTTTTTTTTTTTTTTTTGTAGAGATGGGGTTTCGCCATGTTGCCCAGGCTGGTCTCAAACTCCTGAGCTCATGCCATCTGCCTTCCTTAGCCTCCCAAAATGCTGGGATTACAGGCTATTTTATTTTTAAACAAACTCTTCTCGAGTGTTACTATATTTGAGGCACTATGCTGATAAATGCTAGTGATTTAACAGACCTAAGTTATAGGTTCTTTTTTCAAATCGTATGCTAATTATCTGCAGAGGCAGAAAAAGAGACAAGATGTTTTCTAAATGCTATGATGGAGGTGAGCATGGGATGTTATGGAGCACAGTCATGGTGTAGGGCTGTGATTAAGGAAAACTTGCTGAAGGAGCTAACACTTGAACACAGTCCTAAAAGATGAGTGGCAAAGAAGGCAGAGAAAGGCTCTTACCACCTCTCACAGTTTTAGGGGCTGTATAAAGGTCAAATTGCGGGAGGACTGTAAAGTATCCAGTGGATGTGGCACTTACGAGGTCAGTGGTAAACTCATTTACCACAGTGACAGGTGGGATTAGAAGCCAGATCAGATCACAGAGTTGAAGAATTAATGAGAAGAGAGAAGTCAGAAGTCCTCTAAGGTGGGGCCTGAGTCTCTGTGTTTCGGTGTCCTCGCTGCCATGTGTAATCCCTAGCACATAGTGTTTGTCCTATTAGCTTTGGACAGAAGAGAGCCACTTCCCTCTCTGGGATAAGATGCATGTATGTGGAGAGGATGAGTCCAAATCGCTGTGCTCCATCTGCATTCTAGAGGGAGCATCTGCAACTCTTTACCTGCATGCTTTTTTCTTTTCTTTCTTTTTTTTGAGATGGAGTTTCACTCTTGTTGCTCAGGCTGTAGTGCAGTGGTGCAATCGGCTTACTCCAACCTCTGCCTCCCAGGTTCAAGCTATTCTCCTGCCTCAGCCTCCCAAGTAGCTGGGATTATAGGCATGCACCACCACGCCCAGCTAATTTTGTATTTTTAGTGGAGACGGGGTTTTACCATGTTGGTCAGACTGGTCTTGAACTGACCTCAGGTGATCCACCCACCTCGGCGTCTCAAAGTGCTGGGATTACAGCATGAGCCGCTGCGCCTGGCCTGCATGCTTTTTTCTGACCATACAGGGAGGCCAAGTGCAGTCCCACAGCCAGAATTCTCTGTCTTAAATCTACTTCTAGCATTTTTATTTTTTATTTATCTTTTTCTGTCTCTCATGGTTGAGTGCCTGATACTCTTATTAAATTTAATTAATTAATTAATTTTTTTGAGACAGTGTCTCACTCTGTCACCCAGGCTGGAGTGTACTGGCATGGTCTCAGTTCACCGCAGCCTCCACTTCCCAGTCTTAAGTGATCCTCCCACCTCAGCCTCCTGAGTTGCTGGGACTACAGGCACGCACCACCATGCCTAGCTAATTTTTGTATTTTTTGTAGAGACGGTTTCACTATGTTGCCCAGGCTAATCTCGAACTCTTAGGGTCAAGTGATGTGCCTGCCTTAGCTTCCCAAAGTGCTGGGATTACAGGCGTGAGCCATCGCACCCAGCCTCACGTTTTATTTTTCTCATTTAGTACGACGATACCAAAAGCATTTCTCTATACCATTAAAAAATTTTTTTAAGTTTATGCAGCCATTTAAAGTGGCTGCATAAACTCTCATTTAGATGTTTATTTGAACATTTAGTTTAAAATTCTTTTCCCTTTTTAACTTTTCATTTTGAAATAACTTCTTATTTACAAAAGAGTTGTAGAAATATTACAAAGAACTCCCATATGTCCCCTTCAGCTAGCTTATTGTGATGTCTGTCAGATTTCTCAACTTCAAAGTCACTCTGTTCCCCTCTGTTAATAATTAGTGAGGAAATAGTTTAAAACTATTTTATATCTTATTATTTATTTATTTATTTATAAGAGACAGGGTCTTGCTCTGTCACTCAGGCTGGAGTGCGGTGGCATGATCTTAGCTCATTGCAGCCTCTAACTCCTGGGCTCAAGTAATCCTCCCTCCTCAGCCTCCCAAGTAGCTGGGACTACAGGCACATGCCACTATGCCCAGCTAATCTTAAAATTTTTTCTAGAGGTGGAATTTTGCTGTGTTGCCCAGGCTGGTCTTGAACTCTTGGCCTCATGTGATCCTCCTACCTTGGCCTCCCAAAGTGCTAGTATTACAGGCATGGGCTACTGTGCCTGGCCTATATCCCATTTCTTTTTCTTTTCTTGAGATAGAGTCTTGTTCTCTTGTTCAGGCTGGAGTGCAGTGGCACGATCTTGGCTCACTGCAACCTCCGCCTCCCAAGTTCAAGCAATTCTTCTGCCTCAGCCACACAAGTAGCTGAGATTACAGGTGGGTGCCACCATGCCTGGCTAATTTTTGTATTTTTAGTAATATGGGGTTTCCCCATGTTGGCCAGGCTGGTCTCGAACTCCTGACCTCAAATGATCCGCCTGCCTCGGCCTCCCAAAGTGCTGGGATTACAGGCGTGAGCCATTGTGTCTGGCCCTGTATCCCATTTCTTGTAAAACTTGTATGCATTAATTTTAGCATCCATTGATGTTTCTTGGGTGAATTATTACTATAATGGTTCCTAAATGGTGATTTTCTAATTACATTATTCCTTCTATTTTCATCAGCTGTCATTTCACTCTGAGAGCTTTCTCCCCCGTTATTAGATTCTTATTTAATGGATTATAATCTGTTATTATCAGTCTTTATCTTGATGCTGAATTGCTCCAGATCTGACCAGTGGGAGCTCCTCAGGCTGATTCCTTTTTCCTTTTGACCTGTCCTCACTCTGAGCATTTTCCCATTTTCAGGCACAACAAGGTGGCCCAGACTTATCTTACGCCTTCTCTGCCCCAGCCTTGGAGTCAGCCATTCTTCCAAGGAGACCTGCTTCCTTTTTTTTTTTTAAGCAATTGTTTATTACACTCCTGCTATGTGCTATAAGATGATGAGCAAAACCAGACACAATTTCAGCCCTGGAAGGAGAAAAGGGAGGTCGATATTAATCAAGTAATAACATTAATGGGGGCATTTCTCAAGTGAGAGAAGTGCACTAAGGAAAGAAATGTGATTCTATGGTAGGGTAATAAAAGATCCTTGACTGGGGATGGGCAGCATACCAGTAATTAACTGATCTGAAGAATCAGTAGAAATTAACTTGGTAAAAAGTGAAAGTGGATGGCTGAGTGGGACCAGCATTCAGAAGGCAGGTGCCTGCAGAGAAAGCCATCAGTTTTAACAAGAAATGCTGTATCAGAGATGAAACTAAACCTATTCCTCATCTTTTCTTCTTGCTTCAAACATAACTTTGAAAAATCATTTATGCTGTCTTTAGCCTCATCCCTTCCCCAAACTTCACATTGTTCTGGGTTTTAGGTGTCTCAAAAAATTTTTTTTTCTCCCCGAAGACCCATGACTCCTCTTGAATATTAAGTGCCTTTTTCTATCTGTGTCCTAAACCTTTTTTAAAAAAATAATTTCAACTTTTATTTTCAATTCAGTGAGTACATGTTCAGGTTTGTTACATGGGTATTGTGTGATGTCGAGATTTGGAGTATGATTGATCCTGTCACCCATGTACTCAGCATAGTACCCAACAGTTCATTTTTCAACCCTTGCGCCTTCACCCCTCATCCCCAGCTAGTAGTCTCCAGTGTCTGTTATTGCCATCTGTGTGTCCGTAAGTACCCAGTGTTTAGCTGCCACTTACAAGTAAGAACATGTGGTATTTGGTTTTCTGTTCCTGTGTTAATTTGCTTAGGATGATGGCCTCCAGCAGCAACCATGTTGCTGCAAAGACCTGAATTCATTCTTTTTTTATGGCTGCACCCTGCTTCTTGTTAGTGGAGAATAGTATTTCAAAACCAAGATCTACGGAGGTTACCGTGAGCTGAAATCGCACCATTGCACTCCAGCCTGGGCAACAAGAGCGAAACTCCTTCTCAGAAAACAAAATAAAAAACAAAAACACCACCAAAATCTAGGTACTAGATATGCTTCATGCTGTTGGGATATGACCACTGCCAGGGTCTTTCTGTGGGCAGAGCTAAAGAATATATGTTGGGGGGGTGGGCACAGTGGTGCACGCCTGTAATCCCAGAACTTTGGGAGGCCAAGGCAGGAGGATCATTTGAGTCTAGGAGTTTGAGACCAACCTGGGCCACATAGCAAGACCCTGTCGCCACAAAAAGTTAAAAAAATTTTAGTAGCTGGGCATGGTGACACGTGCCTATGGTCCTACCTACTTGGGAAGCTGAGATGGGAGGATCACTTGAGCCCAGGAGGTCGAGGTTGCAGTGAGGTATGATCACGCCACTGCACTCTGGTCTGAACGACAGAAACTGTTTAAAAAAAAATTATATGTGTGTATACACACAAATGTACACACACTATCCTCACTATATTTATTTTTATGTCTTTGTATATATACACACACATATATACACATATGTATACACACATCTGTACGTATACACACACACACATATATATTTCTGTATTATTGTTCGTTTTGAGACAGAGTCTCTTTGTCGCCCAGGCTGGAGTGCAGTTGCATGTTTTCAGCTCACTGCAGCCTTCACTGCCTAGGCTCAAGTGCTCCTCCCACCGCAGACTCCTGAGTAACTGGGACTACAGGCACGTGCCACCAGGCCTAGCTAATTTTTAAATTTTTTGTAGAGACAATTCTTTTTCTTTTTTTTTTTTTTTTGAGACAGATTCTCACTCTGTCACCCAGGCTGGAGTGCAGTGCCATGATCTGGGCTCACTGCAACCTCTGCCTCCCCAGTTCAAGTGATTCTCCTGCCTCAGCCTCCCACGTAGCTGGGATTACAGGTGTCCACTACCACGCCCAGCTATCGAGACAATTTTTTATAGAGACTATATTGCCCAGGCTGGTCTCAAACTCTTGGGCTCAAGTGATCCTTATGCCTTGGCCTCCCAAAGTACTGGGATTACAGGTGTGAGCCACCACGTCTGGTTATATATTAAAAACCATTTTTTTCCCCACTGAATACCTCCAATTTCAATACAGGTCAAAAGATTAATTCCAGTTTTCCCTTTCCATATTTGTAACTTTCTTCTCCACCATTGGGAAATCTTGTTCCCATTAGCTTCAATACATTTACTTATCTGGTCAATCCCAAATCACCTGTTGCCACAACCTAGACCCCTCACATGGACTAATGTCCCTCTCTCCCCTTTCACCCCAGGCATGTGTGACTCTCCCTAAAGCCTACTGGTTTTTAGATTATTTAGAAAGGAAGGGATAGAGGGACTTCATTTCGTTTATGGATGCATAGTACCTATTTTGTGTATGTACCATAGTTGATTCAACCCCTGTTGAAGGACATTTGGAGTACATTGAATCTTATTCTGTTACATTACAAATAGTGCTACAATAAGTGGCCATTCACATAAGACTTTTTGTATTTTTGTCAGTGTATCTTTGGGATAGTTTCTTAGACGTGAGACTATTGGGTTAAAGGGTTAAAAGCATGTGTAATTTTGTTAGATATTTTCAAATCCCTTCCACCACCAGTAATGTATGAAAGAGCCTGTTTTTACCCCACAGCCTCACTTCTAGAATGTGTCAGACTTTTGTCCTAACGGCGAGTTTGAAATTACATCTCTCACAGGATCTCAGGATATTATTCTCCTTGTCTTGGAGGCTTTGGCTTCCTTTAAGCTCTTTTTTGCTCTTTTGTATGTTGTCTACTTTCGGAAATCACTTTCTTCCTTGGGATTTGTTCTACTCTTGTCATTTGAAGATTGTTTTCCCTAATGGAAAAGACTGAAATAAAACAGGTGATTACTTCAGCCTTCTCACTGCCATATTTGTTGAAAAGAATGGCTACATCTGTTGACTCACTGACTGTTGTGTGTCTGCCAGAGCCTTGGGCTGTGGTCACTGTATGGTTGTGACAATTCAGCATCACATCTCTTGCATTTGGCACAGAAAGAAGGAGAGGGGTGGTGCCGGCCACTTCTGCCCCCTTCTAAAAGAAAAGAAAATTCTTTCTAAGAGCCACTTGCCTTTTGTGCGCAGACTACTTACAACTTAAATTTTTAGTTGTTCTCAGTGGGAAGTTTGGACAAGATATATAGTTCCTTGTGTAGTTAGAAGTACAAGTTTCTGATTTCTTTTTCTTTTCTTTTTTTCTTTCTTTTCTTTTCTTTTTTTTTAGACAGAGTCTTGCTCTGTTGCCCAGGCGGGGGTGTAGTGATGTGATAATGGCTTACTGTAACCTCAAACTTAATGGGCTCAAGCAATCCTCCTACCTCAGCCTCTCAAATAGCTAGGACTACAGGCCCATGCCACCATGCCTGGCTGATTTTTAAATTTTTTCTGGAGACAGGATCTTACTATGTTGCACAGGCTGGTCTCAAATTCCTGGCCTCTCAAAGTGCTAGGATTACAGGCATGAACCACCATGCCTAGCCATCAAGTCTCTGATTTCTATTTCACTTAAAACTTTATGTATTTACTTTTACAAATATAAACATTAAAAATAAATACATGGATAAATAAATACCTTGTCAAAGTATTCCATCTGAACCCACTTTTCAGAGATAATTATTATCAATAGTTTGGTGCATATTCTTTTATGTATGTACTAGATACTTAGTCTTATTTTTTTTTTCTTTGAGATGGCATCTCACTCTGTCATCCAGGCTGGAGTACAGTGGTGCAACCTCGGCTTACTGCAACCTCAACCTCCTGGGCTCAACAAATCCTACCTTAGCCTCCCAATTGGTTGGGGCTATACCACCAGTACAGGCACATACCACCATGCCTGAATAATATTTTTTTATTTTTATTATTGAGATAGAGTCTTGCTCTGTCGCCCAGGCTTGGAGTGCAGTGGCACGATTTCGGCTCACTGCAACCTCCGCCTGCTGGGTTCAAGCGATTCCCCTGCCTCAGCGTCCCAAGTAGCTGGGACTACAGGTGCGTGCCACCGCACCCAGCTAATTTTTTTTTTTTTTTTTTTTTGAGATGGAGTCTTGCTCTGTCACCCAGGCTGGAGTGCAGTGGCGCGATCTAGGCTCACTGCAAGCTCCACCTCCCGGGTTCACGCCATTCTCCTGCCTCAGCCTCCCAAGTAGCTGGGACTACAGGCGCCCGCCACCATGCCCGGCTAATTTTAATTTTTTTTTTTTTTTTAGTAGAGGCGGGGTTTCACTGTGTTAGCCAGGATGGTCTCGATCTCCTGACCTCGTGATCCGCCCACCTCGGCATCCGCCCACCTCGGCCTCCCAAAGTGCTGGGATTGTAGGCGTGAGCCACTGCGCCCGGCCGAATTTTTTGTATTTTTAGTAGAGACGGGATTTCACAGTGTTAGCCGGGATGGTCTTGATCTTCTGACCTCGTGATCCACCCACCTCGGCCTCCCAAAGTACTGTGATTACAGGCATGAGCCACCATGCCCGGCCCTGACTAATTTTTAAAAAAAATTTTTTGTAGAGACAGGGTCCTCCTGTGTTGCCCAGGTTGGTTTAGAATTCCTGGGCTCAAGTGATCAACCAGCCTCAGCCTCCCAAAGTGCTGGGATTACAGGTATGAGTCATGGCACCCGGCCCTTAATCTTAATTTTTAAATATTATTGTCATCTTCGTTTGTTGTTGCCAGTATGGGGCCATATGTGTACATACTATTCTACAGCTAGATTTTTTTTCACTTAGCAGTATGTTCTAGACACACTTCCCTGTTAGTACATGCAGATATGCCTCATTCTTTCCGGCTGGTACATTATATTCTGCACTGTTATTCTCCTGCCCTGGCAGATACTTTATTCACCTTCGTTTCTTCTGTGTACTGGCAGCTGGTCTCTGTTACCTGCATCATCTGGGCTTCCTTGCCTTCTGGCTTCCAGCTGGGATCAGCTGATAAAAGACACTGCCAGGAGATCTGAGGGCCAATGTTGGGAGGAGTCAGACTATGTTTTATCCCCCACTGTCCCTTGCCATGGTTCTAGTAGCAGCTGTGCTCGTTATCCGTGATCACTGCTCTTGTAGGGTGGCTTCTCTTCTCCAGCCAGCTCTTGCTGGGCTCCAGTGACACCCTTCTCTTCTTTTGCCCTTTCAGGTTGAAGGGTAGAAATAGCTTCCTGCCGTTGCTAGTCCCTGGCTGCTTCACCATTCCTTGTTGGTTCCTTTAAATGCTGCTCACAACAGCTATAAAAAATCCTGTCATTAAACTTCCTTTAGTTTACTCCTCTGCATATGCCATCTCTTTCCTGCTAAGACCTCAATGGATGTGACCAGGGAGACTTACCATAATTTAATTATTGGGTCCCTATTATTGGGCATTTAAACTGTTTCTAGTATCTTGCTGTTATACTCAGAGTTGCTAATGAACATTCATGTACATGTCCTTTTTAATATTTGTTGGAGTATTGTTTGAGAAAAAAGTCATAGGAATAGACTGGGTTAAGGTATATGAATATTATAAATTTCAATAGATACTTCTAAATTGTTCCCAAAGGAGTCTACCAGTTTACATTTCTACAATGTGTTGTTTGATTTTTTTAATAGTAAAAAATTAATGGAGGCAGTACTTGTGACTTCATAAAAAATACTTTTTTTTTTTTTTTAAGAGACAGCATCTCTCTGTTGCCCAGGCTGATGTGCAGTAGCATGATCATAGCTCACTGCAGCCTCGAACTCCTCAAGCAATCTTGAGGCGGGCTCAAGCAATCTTCCCGCCTCAGCCTCCCAAGTAGCTGGGACTATAGGCACATGCCACCATGTCCAGCTAATCTTAAAATTTTTTGTAGAGATGGGGGTCTCATCTCATCATCTTGCCCAGGCTGGTCTCGAACTCCTGGGCTCATGCAGTCCTCCTGCTTCGGCCTCTCAGGTCTGAGCTGCCATGCTAGGCCCTATGACAAATAAATTTAATTCAGAAGTGTACAAAGGAAAAAGTAAAAGTCCTCCGAGTCTCACCTGCTTCTCATCATCCCATCCTATTCCCTACAGGTAAGCATGCTAACAGCTGTATAGCCTGTCAGGCCTTTCTCCCATTTTTATATGTACATGCTTAGCGTAGAGTAAATTGAGTACATTTATATGTATAAAGTAAATTCATTCGTATGTGTGTGTATATGTATCTCTTTCTCTATTTGAGATAACATATTTCTAGACTCTGTTCTCTTCCAATGACCTGTTTTTTCCTCTGCCAGTACCTATCTACCTTAGTAATTATAGCTTTGAGTTGGTTCGATATCTGGCAAGGCAGATTCTCATCCCATTATTTTTCATTTTAAGAAATTTCTTGGCCCTTCTTGGGCATGAACTCTTCAGATTATCTTTAGATCCAAGTTCAAAAAATTCATGGATTTTGACTGGAATGAAACTGAATTTATAGAAAACTCACATTTCAGGAAAACTGACATATTTCAAATTGAATCTTCTCACTTAAGAACCTCTTTCGCCGGGCGTGGTGGCTCACGCCTGTAATCCCAGCACTTTGGGAGGCCGAGGTGGGCGGATCACGAGGTCAGGAGGCCATCCTGGCCAACATGGTGAAACCCCATCTGTATTAAAAATACAAAAAAATCAGCTAGGTGTGGTGGCGCGTGCCTGTAATCCCAGCTACTCGGGAGGCTGAGGCAGGAGAATCGCTTGAACCCGGGGAGGTGGAGGTTGCAGTGAGCCGAGATCGTGCCATTGCACTCCAGCCTGGGCGACAGAGGGAAACTCCATCTCGGGGGGTAAAAAAAAAGAACCTCGTTTGTCTCTTTATTTACTCAGATATTTTATGTTCTTTGGTGAAAGTCTTGCCCATTTCTTGCTAAGTTTATTTTTAGTTATTTTATAGATTTTGTTGCCATCATGAATGGAATTTTTTCACTTTATGTTTTCTTTTCTTTCTTCTCTTTCTTTCTTCTTCTTCTTCTTTTTTTTTTTTTTTTTTTTTTGAGACAGGGTCTTGCTCTGTCACCCAGGCTGGAGTACAGTGGCACGCTCACAACTCACTGCAGCCTCAACCTCCTGGGCTTAAAGGATCCTCCTGCCTCAGCTTCCTGAGTAGCTAGGACCACAGATGCACACTACTAGGCCTGGCTAATTTTTTAATTTTTCTTTTTGTAGAGATAGGATCTCATCATGTTGCCTAGGCTGGCCTCAAACTCCAGGGCTCAAGCAGTTCTCCTGCCTCAGCCTACCAAAGTTCTGGGATTATAGGCGTGAGCCACTGTGCCCAGCCCACCTAACATTTTTCTCATTGGTTATTGCTGGTATGGTTTTTAAGAATGTGTTGATTTTTGTAAATTAATCTTATAATCATAATCACCTACTTTATTGAACTTCCTATTCTAATGATTTTTTAGTATATTCTCTTGGCTTTCCTAGGTGGACAATTATCTGTAAATTATAATGTTTTGTCACACCATTATTAATACTTATACATCATTTTTTTCTGTTATGTCATTGTCATTTTGTGGCTGAGATATCTGATTGGGTTTGGTTGAGGGCCTGACCCAGGGCAGTCTTCTTGGCCAATGTTACATTTTACATTTAAGGTGTACCTGCTATGCATCCTTTTACATCAAAGGATGCATAGCAGGTACAGCAGCAGGGTGGGTGAATTCCAGACAGACCTTGAGGATAGAAACAAGGCAGCGTTCAATGAATAGAAAGTACAATGACTAGAGCATAGGGCACAAATGAGGTTGAGAGAAGCAAGAGATGGATTGGAGAGTAAATCGAGGCTCAGTCAGAAGCCGCTAGGCTTTAAGGAGCAATTACTTTATTCAGAGGAGTTGAGAATTGAATGAAAGCTATGTTAGGCAGAATGGCTCTTTAAAGATATCCACACTGTAATCCCTGGAACCTATGAATTTGTTACTCGACATGGCACAAGGGACTTCACAGATATAATTAAGGTTTTGGGTCTTCAAATAGGGAGATTATCCTGGATTATTAAGGTGGGCCTAATATAATCACATGGGCCCCAAAAAGCAAAGAAGTTTCTCCAGCTGGAAGAGAAGCAAGATATGGCGGAGGGGGAATTTGGAGAGATTCAAAGAGTGAGAGAGCCTGAAGGGGACCACATGGAAAGCATGAAAAGGACTGTAGGCCTGAAGGCTGGCCCCTGGCAGATAACCAGCCGGGAAACAGGGGCCTTGTCCCTACAGCTGCACTAACTGAATTCAGCCAACAGCCTGAGTGAGCGTGGAAGTGGATTCTTCTCCAGGGCCTCCAGAAGGGAACACAGCCCTACCAGCACCTTGGTTTTGGCTTTGTGCGACCCTAAGCAAGGATCCAGCTGAGCCTCACCATATCCAGATTTTGGCCTTCAGAACTCTGAGATAATTTTGTGTTGTTTTAAACTGCTGAGTTTGTGACACTTTGCCACAGCAGCAGTAGAGAACGAATGCAAAGGGGTTTAAGCAGGGATATTGTCAGATTTTGTGTTATTAAAAGACTTCTTGTGCCATGTGGAAATGGATTTGGAGAATGTAAATTTGAAGGCAGGGAAACGTGTTTGTGGGAATGCTGTGATAACACAATCTAGGGTAGTGATCATGGGAAGGGGCTATGATTTGAAAAATATCTGGGAGGCTGGAATTGCCAGAACTAGTCAGGGACTGGATGTCGGCGGCTGGGGTGGGGAAGCAAAGATGATTGCTGCTTTCTAGCTTAGGCGCTGGCTGATGATGAAGCTGTTTTTTGAGATGGGGATGAGCAGGTTAGAAGATGCCATGATATGAAAGTGATAACTCTAAGTTATTCTTCATTTGGAAATTCTCTCTATAGATACTTTAAGAGAGAATATATCAATAAGATGAGTGCTTTGTCTTTTAAGAACTAAACTTTTTCTTTTCTAGGTCATTTAGGAAATCGTAAATCATGTGAAGATGGGACTCTTGGTATTTGTGCGCAATCTGCTGCTAGCCCTCTGCCTCTTTCTGGTACTGGGATTTTTGTATTATTCTGCGTGGAAGCTACACTTACTCCAGTGGGAGGAGGACTCCAGTAAGTATAGTCACTCTAGCTCACCCCAGGAGAAGCCTGTTGCAGGTCAGTTACTGGTTTTTCGTGTGGCTGCGTCTCATATTCTTCAGAGATGGGCAATGAGAGTAAACTGAACATTTCTGGGACTTTGGCCTAGAAATTGCCTGCCATTTTAGCTGGTATAGGCTGAGAACTTTGATGTTTTTTAAAAACTGCATGCCATGACAAATCTCAGTTCCTTTTACAAACTTGGTGAGAATGTGCTATTCTTCAATAAAAACCCAAACTATACTCATACTTCTAGTTCTTGAACGCTTTTGTTCTATCTAATTGCCGTCGCATATTGCCACTCTATTTTGCCATTTATTGCCTTAGGGATTAGTATTGAAGTTGGTTTCCATCTGCCCTTAAAACATTCATCTTTATGTTGAATTTTCAACATAATATTGTCTCTGTTTTGTTTTCCCTAAAGAAACGTTGTCTACTGAATCTTTGTAGCCGTTGCTGCTATTGAACTTGCACCTGGCTACAATAATGGCTTATTTTCCCTACCCAGTAACTCCTAATTTTTTTCTTCTCTTTGTGCACTTTGTCTCATGTGTTACATAGTGTTTTCCACATGGCCTGAATCCCACTGGTTTGGTTTCTGTTTACCTGATGTGGCCTGTGTTTTGGTTCTAGGCTTGCAGTTGAAGGGCTTACGTTGATCAGCACCAGCCTTTGCACATTGTTTTCTTGGCTGTAGCTTGAAATATCACACAGTGACCATAGTGGTTTTCTTTTTGGTTATTTTGTCTGACTGTTATCTGAGCTTGGTGTGGGAAATAGTATAAAATCAGAACAGAGTGGCCTGTTTTGACCTGCAGTGATATGTCTTCTCTTAAAATAGTTCTATTTTTACTAACATCTACCAGATACCAGTATAGAACTCACTTGAGAAGAGAGTCAGTCTCTAGGTACGAGGTGAAAGTGAGCTGCAGTGAGTGGGAAGAAGCAACGGGCAATTGGCCTGCTGTTGTTCTAAGACCCTAACATGGGAAGTATTACAGTGAAGTAGCTCATTTATTTCTCCCATGGCTCAAACTACTGAGGCAGTTTCAAGCCAGTTTTTAAAATATAGTGTTATATCCTTAATTTACTGTTTTATATAGAATATTTAAGTGCCTTTTAAATGCTTAGCTTATAATTATCACTAATTACTTGTGTTTCAAAAGTTTACTTAAATTTCTCTGCACTGACTTATTTTTAAAACCAAGGAGACTACCCAGGTTTAGGAGTGTTTGTATCAGTGAAATGCAGAATTCTGTATTTAGAGGCATTCATTGTCTGTATTGGTAGTGGTGGATCCATCTGTATCAATAATATAGATGGAAATGTGTGTGAAGAACAAGGGTCTCCTTTTCCGCTAAGAGCTGCTGACCTGTAGAAGATATAACCAAGGATCAGATAAGATTTTCCTAGATCAGTAGGGAAGGGAATTAACTTTATGGAAGACTCATTGTGTTTCAGGCATTAGGCTAGACAATTTACAAATATAATTTCATTTAATGTAATTCTTACTGCAGTTTTGTGAAGATGCCATTATTATCCCCATGTTCCAGTTGAGCAAACTGAAACACTTTAATTTACCAAGGTTATATTGTTGGAACTGGAATTCAATTCCTGTCTTTAAAACCTATGTTCATTATTTTATTGAAAAATATAATAAATACTGAAGGCAAGACTTAATTTAATATTCTACCTGGTAAAAAGAGAGAGAGAAAGGGGCTCAGAGAAGTAATAGTAGAGAGTGTCAGGAAGGGGGTGTGAAAAGAAAAGGAGGGAAAGAGAGAAAGTTATCAAAAGAAGACAGAGAGGCTTATTAGGTTTGAAGGTGACAAGCTGCTATTCACTTGGGCTGTAGGCTTCAGAAGTTTATTGCTAGTTATCTGCTGTCCTTTCCATTAATTGTTAGCTGACTAACCAGTATTTATAGCTTTTCTATTCTGACTCCTAAGCCTTTTAGATGTTTGACTTTGAATAGGTTGTTTAGACCATCTGACCAAAGCATACTATTTTATGTGCTGTAATATCAGAGAACAGAGTAATAGGACCCACCCTGCATGGCTTACTAAATCAGATGGGTCCTCTTTGTTTTTTTTTTTTGTTGTTTTTTTTTTTGAGATGAGGTCTCACTCTGTTGCCCAGGCCAGAGTGCGGTGGTGCAGTCATAGCTCACTGTAGCCTCGACCTGCCAGGCTCAAGCGATCCTCCTACCTCAACCTCTCGAAGTAGCTGGGACCACAGACTCACACCACCATTCCTGGCTAATTTTTGTGTCTTTTGTAGAGATGGGGTTTAGTCATGTTGCCCAGGCTGGTCTCAAACTCCTGGGCTCAAGTGGTCTGCTTGCCTTGACTTCCCAAAGTGGTGGGATTCCAGGCATGAGCCACTGCGCCCTGCCAGAGAGGAGCCCTTTACTTAGAGTCAAGCTGAAGGAGCGTCACAACCCCGAAGACTGTTATGTTGTGAAATTTAGGCTGTGTTTTAATAATACTGATGATGATAAGATGAAATAGTAATTTATTGATTACTATATCTACTATATGTCCGTAAGATAGCAGGGTCTTTATATTCGGAATCTCATTTGATCCTCATAGTTTTTATTGGTTATTATTATCCTCATTTTACAGATATAGAAACTGAGGCTTCAGAGAGGCTGTGTAATCAAGAGTTTGTATGCCTTTCATCTGAGGAGGTTGAGGACAATCCCAAGTTAGAAAAATAAATGTCTTTAGCATTATTTTTCCTTAATGTTTAGAATATTAATAAATTACTCAGATAATCTATTGGAATTTCTTCATGGCAGGGGGAAGAGGCTAGAGTTGGTTTTTGGTTTTTTTTGGCACAGGGTCTCACTCTGTCACCCAGGCTAGAGTTTTGTGGTGTGATCTTGGCTCACCGCAGCTTTAATCTCCTGGGCTTCTACCTCAGCCTCCCAAGTAGCTGGGACTACAGGTGTGCACCACCACACCCAACTAATTTTTCAAAATTTTTTTGTAGAGATGGGGTTTCTCCATATTGCCCAGGCTGGTCTCAAACTCCTGAGCTCAAGTGGTCTTCTCACCTCAGCCTCCCAAAGTGCTGGGATTACAGGCATGAGCCACTGCACTTGGCCTGAGGCTAGAGTTTTTATTATTAAATTATTCATTCAGTAAGCAGTATGTTCTTATTATGGTCCATGTACTGTTCTGGGTAAACTGGATATAAGATGAACATAGGCCTTCATACTCTTAGCCTATAATATGAGAACAAAACAAAACAATTATTATAATATATTGAGTTCTAAAAGAGCAATCTGTGTGAAATGCTGTGTTGGAGCATAGGATTCCTTCCAGAGAGAAAATTTATGTTTTCATTAATTCCAAGGTGTATTGTAGAGGGCTACAAACTGCTTTGTCTTGGGTAGTTTAGAGACACTTGTGACCTAGGCTTGGTCAGGTTGCCAAGACTTGAGTCAAATGCTTAATGTGAAAAGCTTCAAGTATGAAAATAGTCTAGTTATCAACCTGTTTTAAAAAGTAGTGTAGAATTATTATACATGTAGTATGATAAAATATGTATGCATACATATATTTTTAATATATATTTTAATTAATGAACAAATCACCAGTATCTGGAGTTAGAAGGAGTTGGGTGTGCTTGTTTCTTCATCTCCAAAATGAAGATAAAAGACTTATTTCTTGGCTGGACACAGTGGCTCACACCTGTAATCCCAGCACTTTGGGAGGCCGAGGTGGGCGGATCATGAGGTCAGGAGATCGAGACCGTCCTGGCTAACATGGTGAAACCCCGTCTCTACTAAAAATACAAAAAATTAGCCAGGTGTGGTGGCGCGCCCCTGTAGTCCCAGCTACTTGGGAGGCTGAGGCAGGAGAACCGCTTGAACTCGGGAGGCAGAGGTTGCAGTGAGCCTGGGCCGCAGAGCAAGACTCAGTCTCAAAAAAAAAAAAAAAAAAAAAAAAGACTTATTTCTCTTTGCTCTGATGCTTTATTTAGGTCAGTACCTTGTATAGGAGTCGGGTAGTTGCCTCTTTGCAATAGCCCTTATTTCACAATGGTTCATTTCATGGAAGCCTTGCATATTTTTATTAATTTAAAATTTTACTTATTTCTGCTGGGTATGGTGGTTCACATCTGGAATTCCAGCACTTTGAGAGACTGAGGAGGGAGGATTTCTTGAGGCTGGGGGAATTATTTGAGGCCAGGAGTTTGAGACCAGCCTGGGTAATGTCACGAGGCCTTGTCTCTACAAAAAAATTAAAAAATATTATCCAGGCATAGTGGTGCACACGTGTACGGCATGTGGTATAGCTACTCAGGAGGCTGAGGTAGGAGGATCACTTAGGCCCAGGATTTCAAGGTTGCAGTGAGCTATGATTGTGCCACTGTACTCTAACCTGGGCAACAGCATGAGACCTTGTCTCAAGAAAGAAAGAGACAGAGAGAGAGAAAGAGAAGGAGAGAGGGAGTGAGGGAGGGAGGAAGAGGGAGAGAGAGAGACAGAGAAAGGGAGCAAGGAAGGGAGGGTGGAAAGAAGGAAGGAAGGAAGGAAAGAAATTCATTTCTAATTAATAAAGTAGATCTTTCATAGGATTAGTTTCCTGTGCTGTGAGACCTTTAAAAATTCATGACTGGGTGAGGTGGCTCATGCCTATAATCTCGGCACTTTTGGAGGCTGAAGTGCCTAGGCCTGGCTCAAGTGATTGCTTGAGCCCAGGAGTTCAAGACCAGCCTAGGCAACATAGGGAGACCCTGTCTCCACAGAAAAATTTAAAAAAATTAGCTGAATGTGGTGGTACATGTCTATGGTGCCAAGCTACTCGAGAGGCTGAGGTGGGAGGATCGTTTGAGCCCAGGAAGTCAATCAAGGCTGCAGTGAGCTGTGGTCACGCCACTGTACTCCAGCCTGTGTGACAGAGTGAGACCCTGTCTCAAAAATGTTTTAAAAATTAAATTCATGCTACTGTGTTTATCAATTATTACAGCTCCCTTTGTGTTCTTCCTCATATTTATAAAAGATTATAACCAGATAAATTATAAAATATGCATTCAAATTATAAAGTACACATTGTTGATCTGATTGCCCTGGAGAATACTCTCTGGCACATAAGCGGAAGTTGGATCTGTTATTAGGAGGACAGGTTGAAGTGAGTTTAATAGACATAGGACATTGTATTAACTCTTAGTTTTCTGTCTTAAAAATGTAGAGGAGGCTGGCATTTCTGGCCGTGTTTCTGGCCTCTGGCTTAGGGAGGTACTCTGCTTCCCATGGTAAGGAAGTAAGTGGTATCAGAACTAGCCTCCTCTCTATAGGAAGCTATAAAACTGGACAAAAGAAATGAAGCAATTGTGTCAGCCTGTAGACAATAGGCAGCGTAAAATTTCAGTTCCTAAGAGAAGGAAAACTCGAGGTGAGCGCCACATTTGCTCAGTTTTCTGTCTGAGGACGGTTTCCCAACCCTGTTCTGTGAGTGGAGTCTAAACAGGCTGTGATGATTTCCCCTGAGCTGAAGAGGCAGAGGTCAGAGTTTGGGCAGCTGAAGCAGTTGGAATCTGTGGGGTGGACCATCATAGGATAGGGAATTGTTCAGCAAGAGGGTCTCAGAAGTCCGTGGGGGCATTCCTGTGAGGCTGAAGCTAAGGAGTGGCCTATTATTTATACATGGGGTGAAGCCACCTGAAGCTTACCATATAGAGAGCAGCTGGTACAGGATGAATAGAAAAGAGATACTAGAGGTCAAGTCCTGTTGGGGTGAAAGCAATGCCAGGAACGCTGATGGTCCAGCCCTACCAGTAGAGAGATCTCATTAACGCTTTGTTAACACCCCTGGCGTCCAGCTGAGACCCCAGACAGGCCATGCCTTATGAAGAAAGATCTTACCCAAGAGTAAGATCTACTGTAGACCCGCCCTAACAAGGCCTAAAGCCAACCCCCAGTAAGACAGATTTCGAAGTTTGAGTCCTATCAAGAGAGGTCAAAAATGCCATGGGCTTTCCTCAGATCCACACTCATGATGCATAAAATCAAGACCACACAAATTCAGGGCCGTCAGGTAGTCATTGAACTATCTGCTAAAATACAAATTGACACTCTTCATAGGAAGATAACAGTATTCATAGTTTTTATGTGTAATATCCACAGTGGCTAATGTTCAAAAAAAGTTACTAAGACATGCAAAGAAACAGGAGAATATCCATATTCAAGAAGAAAAATCTATGGATAAGATGGCCTCAGTGTTGCACTTAGCAGACCAAGTAACTATTATGAATATATTTAAATAATTAAAGGAAAATACAGTAGTGAACAATGAGTAGTCTCAGCAGAGAAATGGAATCTATAAAAAAGAACCAAATGCAAATTCTAGACCTGAAAAGTGTAGTAACTGAAATGGAAGTTTCACTTAACAGCAGATTACATAAAACGGAAGAAGCCCATGAGTTTGAAGAGAACACAATGGAAATTATCCAGTCTGAACCACAGAAAGAAAGATCGAGACCATCCTGGCCAACATGGTGAAACCCTGTCTCTACTAAAAATCCAAAATTTAGCTGGGCCTGGTGGCACGTGCCTGTAGTCCCAGCTGCTTGGGAGGCTGAGGCAGGAGAATTGCTTGAGGTGGAGCTTGCAGTGAGCCGAGATCGCACCACTGCACTGCAGCCTGGTGACAGAGCGAGACTCCGTCTCAAAAAAAAAAAAAGACAATTGGGCAGGAAAAAAAATAACATTTTATTTTTTGAAAATTAATTTCCCATACTTACTCATCTGAAGGAAAAAAAAATAAATAATGGCTGAAAACTTCCTAAGTTTGATGAAAACCATTGACTTACAGATCCAAAACAGAGCCCCCTTATAGAGCCAACCCCAAGAAAGATAAATATTGGGGGAAAAAACCTAGGTACATCATAGTTAGACTTCTGAAATCTAAAAATAAGGAGAGGCTGCTGCTGGTGCTGCTGATGAGCTCATTTGGTGTGGACCTGGTGCCTCTTTAGTGAAGCAGCAACTGATATCTCTGGTGTTCCCTGTGGCCCATGAAATGCCAAGAGAGGTGTCAACACTAAGAGCAACGATCATACTAATTTGAAGGTGGTGGGGCAGATTGGTTCTGTGGTGCAGTTTAAGATTAAGAGGGATACACCATTTAGTAAACTAATGAAAGCTTATTGTGAATGAGAGGGTCTGTCAGTGAGGCAGATCAGATTCCCATTTGACAGGTGGCGAATCCATGAAACAGGCACACCTGCACACCTGGAAGTGGAAGATGAAAGTACCATTGCCATGTTCCAGTAGCAGACAGGTGTCTACTACAAAGGAACCTGCTACTTTAGTCCAGAACTCCGTTATTACAGAGCAACAATACATTCTCAGTTAGAAAACTGCAATTTGGTTCTGCCACATCCTGACTACTACAGTATAGTATTCTCTATTCTTTCATTCCCCCCCATTCCTATATTACATGTAGAGTAAGTGGTGTGTGTACACACGCATATTGTACTTTTAAAAAAACAAAATGGCCAATGGTATGTTTTGATTACCATCAAATGGATATGGGATGGGGAAAGATACTGGTTCTGTGAAAATACTCTTTCTCCATTAGTGGCATGCTTATCTTTATATTCCAGTAAGTTAATTTCCTCTCACTATTTCAACAAAAAAGCCAACATGAAAAATCCTTGCATACCTTGTTTGATTGGAGAATTTTAATGTTTTTTATTTATCATCATAAAACCAAAGACAGTTTTACAATTTTTTGTATGTAGGTGTTTCATATAGAGAAGTCTGTCTTTAAGGAGGGATAATTACTCTTAAAAATGAATCCTAGTTTTTCCTTCAAATCAAGCATCTTCTTCTTTTTTTTTAGACAGAATCTTGCTCTCTCGCCCATGCTGGAGTACAGTGGAGTGATTTTAGCTCACTACAACCTCCGCCTCCTGGGTTCAAGCGATTCTCCTACCTCAGCCTCCCGAGTAGCTGGGATTACAGGCACCCGCCATCATGCCCAGCTAATTTTTGTAGAGACGGGGTGTCACCATGTTGGCCCGGCTGGTCTCAAACTCCTGACCTCAGGTGATCTGCCCGCCTCGGCCTTCCAAAGTGCTGGGATTACAGGCGTGAGCCACCACACCTGGCGGCATCATCTTCTTTAAATAAACTTCTCGTTTAAAAAATAAAGAGCGAGCTTGCAGTGAGCCAAGATTGCACCACTGCACTCCAGCCTGGGGGACAGAGCGAGACTCCCTCTCAATAAATAAATAAATAAATAAATAAATAAAATAAAATAAAATAAAATAGCCTGGCGTGGTGGTTATGCCTGTAATCCCAGCACTTTGGGAGGCTGAGGCAGGCGGGATCACCTGAGGTCAGGAGTTTGAGACCGTGAAACCCCATCTCTACTAATAATAATACAAAAATTAGCTTGGCGTGATGGCATGCGCCTGTAATCCCAGCTACTTGGGAGGCTGAGGCCTGAGAATCACTTGAACTCGGGAGACGGAGGTTGCAGTGAGCCAAGATCGTGCCACTGCATTCCAGGCTGGGTGACAGAGTGAAAGTGTGTTTGAAAAGAAAGAAAAAAAAAAGAAAGAAAGAAAAATAGGCTCATGCCTGTAATCCCAACACTTTGGGAGGGCTGACTTAAGGTCAGGAGTTTGAAATCAGCCTGGCCAACTGGGCTATACAGGAAAGATTAAGACCACTGGAAATGGTAAATGGTGGGCAAATATGACTCTCTTTCCTTCTTCTCATAACTTTCATAAAAGACAACTAATTGTTTAAAGCAAAAATAATAACCCAGTAAAGTGAGATTTTGGACATATGTAGAGGTAAAAGATATGTCAACACTTGCATAAGGGATGGGGGATGGGTAAATGTAATTTTACTGTACAAGGTTATATTTGTGAAAAAGGAAGTAAGTGGGAAACAAGAATGTTTTATATAAAGTGAGAAAAGGAAAGGGTAAAGTAATAAATATGAAATGTCAGATTTGAAGAGGTATTATACTGACTCTAAATAGACTCTGATAAGTTAAGGATGAGTATTGTTAGCTCTAGAACAACTACTTAAATAACACAACAAAAAGAGACAAACAGTCATACACTGCATAGCAGCATTTTGGTCAGTGACAGACCACATATGCAAAAGTGGTTCCGTAAGATTATAATATCATATTTTTACTGTAGCTTTTCTATGTTTAGATATGTTTGATTGATTAATTGATTGATTGATTGATTGAGACAGAATCTCGCTCTGTAGCCCAGGCCAGAGCGCAGTGGCATGATCTTGGCTTACTGCAGCCTCCGCCCTCTGGGTTGAAGCAATTCTCATGCCTCAGCCTCCCGAGTAGCTGGGACTACAGGTGCATGCCACCACACCCAGCTAATTTTTCTATTTTCAGTAGAGACAGGGCTTCGCCATGTTGGCCAGGCTGGTCTTGAACTTCTCACCTCAAATGATCTACCTGCCTCAGCCTCCCAAAGTGATGGCATTACAGGCATCAGTCACTGCGCCTGACCTAGATATGTTTTGATACGCAAATACCATTGTGTTACAATTGCCTACAGTATTTCAGTACAATCACATGCTGTATAAGTTTATAGCCTAGAGCAATAGGCTATACCATCTAACCTAGATGTGCAGTGGGCTATATTAGCTAGGTTTGTGTAAATACACTCTATGATATTTGCACAACGACGAAATTGCCTAACAGCGCAGTTCTTAGAATATATCCCTGTCGTTAAGTGATGCATGACTATATCTGAGAAGCTATCAGAAGAAATAAAATGGAATACTAAAAAATATTTAGTCAGTCCCAAAGAAGGAAGGAAATTTTGACACATGCTGCAGCATGGGTGGACCTTGAAGGCATCATGTTAAATGCGTAAGCCAGTAACAAAAGGACAAATACTGTAAGATTCCTCTTATACGAGGTTCCTAGAGTAGTCAATTCATAGAGACAGAAAGTAAAACATGGCTGCCAGAGGCTAGAACAGAGGGGAGCGGAGAGTTCAATGGGTTCAGAGTTTCGGTTTTATAAGATGAAAAGAGTTCTAGGGCTGCATGGTGGTAATGGATGTACAACAGTGTGAATGTACTTGATGCCACAGATGTGTAAACTTAAAATGGTAATTTTTTTTTTTTTTTTTTTTTGAGATGGAGTCTCACTCTGTCACCCAGGCTGGAGTGCAATGGTGCAATCTCGGCTCACTGCAAGCTCCGCCTCCTGGGTTCATGCCATTCTCCTGCCTCAGCCTCCCGAGTAGCTGAGACTACAGGAGCCCGCCACCACATCTGGCTAATTTTTTGTATTTTTAGTAGAGATGGGGTTTCACCATGTTGGCCAGGATGGTCTCAATCTCCTGACCTTGTGATTCACCTGCCTTGGCCTCCCAAACTGCTGGGATTACAGACGTGAGCCACTGCGCCTGGCCTAGTTTTTGTTTTTTTTGAGACAAGTCTCACTCTGTCACCCAGGTTGGAGTGCAGTGGTGCCATCTCGGCTCACTGCAACCTCTGCCTGCTGGGTTCAAGCAATTCTTTTGCCTCAGCCTCCCAAGTAGCTGGGACTACAGGTGTGTGCTACCATGCCTGACTAATTTTTTTTGGATGTTTAGTAGAGATGGGGTTTCACCATATTGGCCAGGCTGGTGTCAAAATCCTGACCTCAAGTGATCCACCTGCCTCAGCCTCCCGAAGTGTGAGGATTACAGGCGTGAGCCACTGTGCCTGGCCTAAAATGGTAAATTTTATATTGCATATATCTTACCACAATAAAAACGTAAAACAAAAAAATGAGGCCGGGCACAGTGGCTCATGCCTATAATCCCACCACTTTGAGAGGCCAAGGTGGGCAGATCACCAGGTCAGAAGTTCGAGACCAGCCTGGCCAGCATGGTGAAACCCCATCTCTACTAAAAATACAAAAATTAGCCTGCCGGGCATGGTGGCACGTGCCTGTAATCCCAGCTACTCGGTAGGCTGAGGCAAGAGCATCGCTTGAACCCAGGAGGTGGATATTGCAGTGAGCCGAGATCATGCCACTGCACTCCAGTCTGGGTGACAGAGTGAGACTCCATCTCAAACAAACAAACCAGCCAGAGGCAGAGATACCTGGGGTGAAGGATGGGGAAACGGGCCCAGGGCTTCCATGCTGTCTCCAGGCATGCCACTCTCCAGCACCTCCACGTGTTCAACGGTCTGGGAACTCTGCAGACCCCATAGCTCAGGGATTTTTTTTTTTTTTTTTTTTTGAGATGGAGTCTCACTCTGTTGCCCAGGCTGGAGTATTATCTCCAGCCTGCAGTGGCACCATCTTGGCTCACTGCAACCTCCGCCTCCCAGGTTCAAGCAATTCTCCTGCCTCAGCCTCCCGAGTAGCTGGGATTACAGGCGCCCACGACCACCTCTGGCTAAGTTTTGTACTTTTAGTAGAGACGGGGTTTCACCATGTTGGCCAGGCTGGTCTCAACCTCCTAACCTCAGGTGATCCGCTTGCCTCAGCCTCCCAAAGTGTTGGGATTACAGGTGTGTGTCACCATGCTTGGCCAGCTCAGGGATTTTTATGGAGGATTCGTTATGTATGCAGGATTGACTAAATCATTGGTCATTGGTGATAAACTCAACTTTTAGCCCTCCAAACACATTGTTGGTTCCCCTGGTAACCAGCCCTCATCCCGAGGGACTGTCCAGGAACCCACTAAGAGTCACCTCATTAGAACAAAAAATGCTGCTACCACCCAGGAAATCCCAAGGGATTTAGGAGCCCTGTCTCAGGAACTAGGAGCAGAAACCAAATATATATTTCTTACTATATAACAATATCACACAATATATAAAACTCAATTGTGTTTCTATATACTGGAAGCACACAAATAGAAAATAAGATTAAACAACATTGTTTGCAATAGCATCAAAAAAATAAGATACTTAGAAATAAATCTAAACATATGCAAGACCTCTACACCGAAAACTATAAAAATACTGCTGAGAGGAATTAAAGATCTAAAGAGATTAAATAAAGACATCTAAATAAGGAGAGATTTATGATGCCTATGTATTGGAACACTTAATATTGTTAAAACAGCCCCCATTTTTTTTTTTTTTTTTTGAGCCAGAGTCTGGCTCTGTCATCCAGGCTGGAGTACAGTGGCAGGATCACAGCTTACTGCAGCCTCAACCTCCCCAGCTTAAGCAATCCTCCTGCCTTAGCCTCCTAAGTATCTGGGACTACAGGCGTGCCCAGCCAATTAAAAAAAAATTTTTTTATAAAGACAGGGTTTTACATTGTTGCCTAGGCTGGTCCTGAACTCCTGTTGTCAAACAGTCCTCCCACCTTGGCCTCCCAAAGTGTTGAGATTACAGGTGTGAGCCACCTTGCCAGACCTGTTTTTAATTTTTATGTTTTATTTTTGCAGAGATGAGGTTTTGAGTTGTTGCCCAGGTTGGTCTTGAACTCCTGGCCTTAAGTGAAGATCCTCATTCTTTCAAGATTGAGCTATAGATTAATGCAATCCTAATTAAAATTTCAGCAGGCTTAAAAAAAAGAAATCAATAGCTGATTCTAAAATTTATATGAAAACACAAAGAATCTAGACTTTGGAAAATAGAAGTTAGAGAGCTTACACTACTTCACTTCAAGTCTTACTGTGGTAATCAGGACAATACAGTATTGGTGAAAGATCAGTAGACAGAATAGAGTCCAGAAATAGACCATGCATATGTAGTCAATTGAATTTTGATAAAAGTAATAACATAATTCAGTGGGATAGGGAGTCTTTTCAACATACTATGGTGCAATAACTAGATATCTGTATAGAAAAATAACCACAATTCCTACCTCACACCATATACAAAAATCAATTTTAAGTGGATCGTAGACCTAAGCATAAAATTTATAGAAAAGGAGAAAATCTTCATGCTGTTGTGGTAGCACAAAAAGCATTAACCATAAAAGAAATATCAGTTGTATCCATTGAGATTCTTTCTGCTCTTCAAATCGTTCCATCAAGTAAATAAAAAGCAAGCCACATGCTGGGAAAAATATTGACAAGATACACTGGGCAAAGGACTTGGATCCAGAAGATATAAGGAACTCTTACAACTGAATAAGAAGGCAAACAACCTAGTTAAGGAGTTGACAGAGTACTTTTGGGAGACCAAGGTGGGAGGGTCACTTGAGCCCAGGAGTTCAAGATCAGCCTGGACAACACAGTGATACCCCATCTTAAACAAACAAACAAAAAAATGAACAACAAAAAGAAACTGACAAAGGACTTGAACAGATATTTCATACAAAAAAATTACAAATGACTGATAAGCACCTTGCTATGGTTTGAATGTTCTTGTCCCTTCCAGAAATTCTTGTGTTAGAAACTCAATCCCCAGTGCAACAGTGTTGGGAGATGGGACCCTTTGGGAAGTGATTGGGTCATGAATGCTCTGCCCTCATAAATGAATGAATGCCATTATAAAAAGGGCTTGACAGAGAGAGTTTGGTCCCTTTTTGCCCCTTCTGCCTTCTGCCATATGAGGACACAGTGTTTTTCCCTTTCTGTGGATGCAGCGTTTTAAGGTGCCCTCTTGGAAGAGAATACTGGGGCTTTTCCAGACACCAAACCTGCTAATGTTTTGATCTTTGACTTCAGAATCTCTAGAACTATGAGAAAATAAATTTCTTTTTTTTTTCAATATAAATTACCCAGTCTCAGGTATTTTGTTATAGCACACAGAGTGGATTAAGACACACCTCAAAAGATTCATCATCATTAGACGTCAGGGAAAGCAAATTAAAACCTCAGTGAAATGCCACTTCACACCCATTAGAATTGCTGAAATTTAAAGATTGGCATGCTTCAACTTAGCAACTCTCTTGTGTTTTCAAATGGAGTGTAAAATGGTACAACCACTGTGGAAAACAATTTGGCAATTTCTTTTAAAGTTCAGCATATGTTTAGTACATGACTCAGCAACTCATACTTCCCAAGATAAATGAAAACCTTTGCCTACAAAAAGAGTTGTAAACAAATGTTGGTGGCAGCTTTATTAACAATAGCCAGGTACTGGAAACACCTAAATTTCCATCAGTAGGTAAGTAAAACAAATATACACCTTAGACAAAAATAAATTTCAGCTAGATTAGATATTTAATTATAAAGAACTAAATTAAAGTACTAGAAAACAATAAAGAATATGATATTGGGGTTGAGAAAGGGATTTTATTAGCTTGATACCAAACCATAAAAGAATGAAAAATGTTATCTTTTGGCCCAGCACAGTGGCTAATGCCTGTAATCCCAGTACATTCAGAGGCTAAGGCAGGAGGATCTCTTGAGCCCAGGAGTTTGAGACCAGCCTAGGCAACATTGGAAGACCCTGTCTCTACAACAAGTAAAAAAAAAAAAAATTAGCCCAGTGTGGTGGTGTGCGCCTGTAGTCTCAGCTACTTAGGAGGCTCAGTGAGCCATGTTCATGCCTGAGCTGTGCTCACGCCTCTGCACTCCAGCCTGGCTGATAAAGTGAGTGAGACGTTGTCTCAAGAAAAAAAAAAGCTATCTTTTATTAAAACTTCTGTTTTAAAAAATTCTCTAGAAATTCTAAGCAAAGTTAAGATGAACAACAAGCCAGGAAAAATATTTTTGGTATATATGACAGAGAGATGATATTCTTAATATATATAAAGAGCTTGTATAAATTGGAAAAACCAACACTTAAATAGAAAAATTGATAAAATGCAGGAACATCTTAATTTCACAGAAGGAAAATTATAAGTGGTTAGTGTTTATTTACAAAAATATTCTCACTGTTTTTTAAAGAAATACAAAGTATAAAAGAATGATGGTACGTAATTGTTATTTTATTCTTCCATATTGACAGTACCTTTCATGCTGGCAAAGAGTTCAGAATTATAATGCCCTGTACATGCATAAGTAACCCATTATTTTTATGTAATATAAGTGGGTTCCTGGAAGGCAATATAATAGTGTGTATTCAAAAGTATAAATATACATGCCTTTTGATCCATCAGTTTTACTTCCTAAAGAAATACAGAACAAGCATGCACAGATATATGTACAGGTGTGCACATTGCATTGTTTATAAGAAAAAAATGGAAACAATAAAAGATTGAGTAAATAAATAATGGCATGTCCATTTGACAGATACTCTGCAGCCATTGAAATGGCTAAGGTAGATCTTCATGTACTCCTACATGAAGATGGAAAGTATATAAGGATGATCTTTTTCACTTACATACACACAGAGACACACTCAAATGCATATGTATACAGATAGGTCAATCCCACACTTTATTTGTAGGAAGCTCAAAATCAACAGCAGTAAACATTAATTGGCAGTTAGAGTATTCCTGGCGTATTCTGTGTCAGGTCTTTGGGATAGAAAGATGAATATAGGCCTGTCCTACTCTCATGGTCGTTATAATCTAGCAACCTTACGAGGTTGTAATCGGTTACATTTTGTTTTGTTTTGTTTTGTTTGAGACGGAGGTTCTCGTCACCCAGGCTGGAGTGCAGTGGCACGATCTCGGCTCTCTGCAACCTCCACCTCCGGGTTCAAGCGATTCTCCTGTCTCAGCTTCCTCAGTAGCTGGGATTACAGGCCCTGCTACCACACCCGACTAATTTTGTCTTTTTAATAGAGGCAGGGTTTCACCATGTTGGTGAGGCTGGTCTCGAACTCCTGACCTCAGGCGATCCTCCTGCCTTGGCCTCCCTAAGTGCTGGGATTACAGGTGTGAGCCACTGCGCCCGGCCTAAATTTTTTGAACATTCAACTATGTGCTTGGAGCTCACAGTGTTCTAAAGCGCTTTGCATGCATCATGTTATTTAATCTACTAGGTATGTTTGATAGTATTTCCACATTTTACAGGTAAGGCTAATGAGGCTCAACAAGTTAATGCCTTTTTTGAGATCACACTGGTAAAGTGGGGACTGCTCTTGTTCCATTTTGCAGGTGGGAAAACAATTTTAAGTGGGTTGGTCACTAACAGAGACAAAGCTTTAACTAAAGGTTTCCTATCTTCAAAGTTTGTGCTCTCAGTAACAATACTTGATGTCTGAAGCCCCTGATTCACCCACCTGTTTCATAGACTAAATATTTTTTCCTTGGCTCTTCTTCCTCACTTATTCCCTCACAATATTTTGTTTGTTTGTTTCAGACAGGGTCTCGCTCTGTGTCCCAGGCTGGAGTGCAGTGGCACAATCACGGCTCACTGCAACCTCCACCTCCTGGGCTCAAGTAAGCCTCCCATCTCATCCTCCCATGTGGTGGTTGGGACTACAGGTACACACCACCATGCCTGGCTAATTTTTATATTTTTGTAGGATTGGGTCTCACCATGTTTGCCCAGGCTCGTCTTGAACTCCTGGGCTCAAGCGATCCTCCCACCTCAGACTCCCAAACTGCTGGCATGAGCCACCACTCCAGTCAACAAGTTTTCTTGACTACAGCAAACTTTAAGGCAAAAAACCTCTTGTTCATCTAATTTCACTTTTCAGTAGAGAAAGAACTGGATAATAGGGATGGACTGTCTCTCTACAAACAAATTTTAGAGGATTATGTATAAATCTTTAAAAGATTATTCATATTTGAACAGTAACTCATATATGCCTTGAGACCTTGTAATTGGAAAATTAAGTCAGAAATCTTATTGATGTAAATATGCATCAGTACTCATTGTAAAGGTTATAACTAAACAATTTACAGAAACTGAACTAATGGCCAAGCTAACTCAAATTTATAATTTAAAAGCAGTAACACAGTGGCACACCACGTCCAATTCAAGACAGCACTGATGGCACACTGATAACAGAGTATATTCCAGAGAACTGTAGGGACCCTGTACACGCGTGGGCATGAGTTAGAGCTGCTGTGCAGTGCAGTTGAATATTGCCTGGTGTGCAGACTGCTTAATGAAATAGTGGTATAGGGCTCAGAGTACACTCCAGTAAAGTGCTATTTTTGGTTTTACCTATAGCACATTTTTGTAACTCAGTAATTTATTTTGTGGGTTTTCTAGTAACTAAGTAAGGCCTAATTGTAAATAAAAGTGAAAGTTTGTGGATTCCATGTCGTGTGTCACAAAGAAAGACTTGCATTTTTGGATCAGTTTATAGGCCATTGTAAGAACCCATCAGTAGGCTGTGGACCATACTTTGAGAATCACCACTTGTTCTGAGAGGGTATGTGATGGTGGGAGGAATGCAGACAGGTCTCAGTTCCCTCCCTGCTGCTCTCTACTACTTTTTCCATCCTTGCTGATGTCATGTTCTAAACTTCATGTTACTGTAATCTATTCTAGACTGCTGACCTTTGTCAATGGCTTTCTCCCTCTTTGACCTGATGAAAGTTCCTCCTGCTTCTAATGAGCTGCTCTTTCTGAAGGGATTCCCCTAGCTGGGCCTCTGGTATCCCAGTTCTTTATATCATAGCCTTCTCAGGATTCATAAGTGCCCTGGGTTAGGAGGGCTGTAGCTGGGTTGAAGGATGCTCAGGCACACCCTCCTGCTGTACCTGGAAGGGCTGTACCCCCTCCCGCCCAGATCCTGCTCCTGCCTTGGTCTACTCTCAGGTAACTTACTGTTTCCTCTCTCTCGAGTCCAGCCGTCTTCACAGAACCTCAGTTCATTAGAGAAATCTGTACGTATATACACCAAAAGTATGGGCTAGCTTTATGTCTCACTGTAAAAAGGAGAGGGTCTTGCTCTTTCAGATATTAAGATATTCTTAGAGCCATACAATTAAAAATGGTAGTGTTGTGCTAAGACAGAAAAGGTAACCAATTTAAAAAATAACTCAGAGACAAAACTCATGTATAATAGGAATTGTGTTTGTTTGCTTTTTGAGACGGAATCTTGCTCTGTCACCCAGGCTGGAGTGGTGCAGTGGCACAGTCCCGGCTCACTGCATCCTCTGCCTCCTAGGTTCAAGGAATTCTCTTGCCTCAGCCTCCCGAGTAGCTGAGATTACAGGCACCAAGCACCCCATCCGGCTAATTTTTGTATTTTAGTAGAGACGAGGTTTCACCGCGTTAGCCAGGCTGGTCTCTAACTCCTGACCTCAAGCAATCCACCCACCTCAGCCTCCCAAAGTGCTGGGATTACAGGCATGAGCCACCACGCCGGCATCATGTATAATAGGAATTTAGTAGAGCATAAAGATGGCACCACAAGTCGAAGGAGAAAGGGCATACAGGCTCGTTGGATAAAGCTGAACAAAACTGAGTCCATCCCTAACTCCAGGTACAAGTATAGAATTCAGGCAGACTAAAGATTTAAATGAGACTGGTAAAATTAGAAAGTAACGAAGAAAACAAAAGATTATCTCTGTGGCTTGGTGCAGCAGCACTTCAGGAAGATGAAGCAGGAGGATGGCTTGGACTTTGAGACCAGCCTTGGCAGCATAGTGAGATCCCATCTCTACACAAAATTACAAAATTAGCTGAGTGTAGTGGTGTGTTCCTGTAGTACCAGCTACTCGGGAAGCTGAGGTGGAAGAATTGTTTGAGTTTGTGAGGTCAAGGCTGCACTCCAGCCTAGGTGATAGAGCAAAATCCTGTCTCAAAAAAAAAAAATAATAAAAGATTATCTTTGTGAATTAGGTATCTAAGGGAAGGACTAAACAAAACCTTAAAAGCAAACATTGTAGGCAAAAAGTTGATGAACTTGTTTAAATCTAATTTAAGGATTTTGTGCTATTAAGGACATCATAGACATGGTTAATACACAGATAATTTACTGGGAGAAAACATTTTCAATATTTAAAATTCGCAAGGAATGTACAGGGAATTCCTGCAAATCAAGAAGAAAAAGAACAACCCCAGTAGAAAATAGGCAAAGAATTAGAACAGACAGTTTACAGAATAAGAAACCCATAACGCTAAGCATATGAAGAGATAGTCAAACTCACGGGCTATAAAAATACTCAAATTAAAATAAGATGTTTTATATCTCTTAGACTGATAAGAAATTAGAAAGCTAGATAATGTCACGTGTTGGCTGGAATATGAGACTATTGTAACTTATATCCTTTACTGGTAGAAAAGCACATTGGTACAGCCATTCTGGAGAGCACGCTAGCAATAATTAATCAACTTAAGTATACACATATGCTTTAGCTCAGCAAGTCTTTTATTTATATTCCACAGAACTTACCAGAAACATGCATTACTTGTGAACCCAGTGAGTTAGAGGATGAATGTATTTCCTTCCTGGGGTGGGGGTTCAGTGGGCAAAAAGTAGGGTATTTATATCATCAAATGATATGCAGTTGTTAGAAATAACAGACCAAATATACAAAAACTATATGGACGAGACTTAGAAAACATAGTTGGAATCAAAAAGGAAACAGAAACACAGTTTCACTTAGGTAAATTAGAAAGATACAGACAAAGGTTTTTTAGGATACAAGAAGCATGAACCATAAAATTAAAAAGTGTTAAACTTTACCAAAATTAAAAATATTGGCCAAGCACATTGGCTCCTAGTGCTTTGGGGGGCCAAGTTGGGAGGATCACTTCTAGGAGTTCGAGACCAGCCTGGGCAACATAGTGAGACACCCATCTCTACAAAAACTGAAAATAAAAAATTAGCCAGGCATGGTGGTACATGCCTGTTGTCCTAGCTACTCAGGAGGCTGAGGTGGGAGGATCACTTGAACCCAGGATTTTGAGGCTGTAGTGGGCTATAATTGCACTATTGTACGCTAACCTGGTAGACAGAGCGAGAACCAGTCTCAAAAAAAAAAAAAAAAGAAGAAGAAAAGAAAAGGAAAGGAAAAATTAAAGGAACAAACTTGATACATATGACATAATAGATAAATATCAAACTAACGCTGAACAAAAGAAATCCTACATTTAAAAAAGTACATATTGTATGGCACCATGTATGTGAAATGGAAACTAAATTAGTAACTTAGATCAGTATTTATCTGGGGTGAAGAGTGAAGGGAGGGAGGGATTGCAAACAGACACAAAAAATTTTTTTGGGATCAGTGGAAATGTCCTTTACCTTGATTGTGATTTTATGTATGTGTACAACTTTCAAAACTTCAAATCGTGTACTTTAAATTGATGCAGTTTATTATATGTAAATTATTCCTTTATAAAGTTGATAAGAAAAAGTACATGATATAAAACATAAATGTATTAAGAGAACATAAACTATATATGTATTGTATACACACACACACACACACGCACGCACACTCATTAAACAAAATAGAATGGTTGCCTTTGCAGGAGGAGAGACATAGTGAAAAGGGAGAATAAAAGTGAAGACTTGATTTATATTATTTCCATAGGGTTCATTGCAACTCACTTGATATGGTTGGATAATTGTTTCTGTATAGCTATACATTCCATGATGGTTAGAAGGATGGCCCATCTAAGCACAAGGAATAAGGCCCTTTAGGGAGCAGAATGGCCAAGATGTTCACTAAAACCTACAAAAGATTACTGTGGGAAATTAAAGAATATTGAAATCGACATACCATGTTCATGGGTCAGAAGACCTGTTAATGTTACTGAATCTCCCCAATGTGTTTTATTTTATTTTTTGAGACAGGGTCTCGCTCTGTCACCCAGGCTGAAGTGCAGTTGCGTGATCTCAGCTCACTGCAACCTCTGCCTCCTGGTTCAAGTGATTCTCCTGGCTCAGCGCCCCCGAGTACCTGGGACTACAGGCACCCACCACCACGCCTAGCTAACTTTTATATTTTTAGTAGAGATGGGGTTTTACCATGTTGGCCAGGCTGGTCTCAAACTCCTGACCTCAAGTAATCCGCCTACCTCAGCCTCTCAAAGTGCTGGGATTATAGGCATGAACCACCGCACCTGGCCTCCAATGTGTTTTAAAATGCAGCACATTCTCTCAATCAAAATCCCAGAAGGCTTGGGTTTTTTTGTCTTTAAAAATTTTTGCTTTGGTAGAAATTGAAAACTGATTTTTAAACTTATATAGAAATATAGAGATTCAAGAATAGTCAAACCATTTTGAAAAAGAACAAAGTTGGAGGGTTTACATTACCTGCTTTCAAAACTTATCATAAAGCCAGCAGCAATCAAGATAGAGTGGTACTGGTATAAAGATAGATATATAGATCAATGAGACAGAAAACAGAGCCCAGAAATAGACCCACACATATATGGCCGATTGATTTTTCACAAAGGTGCCCAGGCAATTCAACGGAGAAAGTATAGTCTTTTCAATAACTGGTTGCACAAAAACAAACAAAAGAACACTGATTCTTATTTCTCACCATGTACAAAATTAACTTGAAATGGATCATACAACCTAAATGGAAGAGCTAAGACTAAAAAACGCATAGAACAAAATATAGGAGAGAAATGTTAGTGATGTTGAGTTTGGTAAAGATTTCTTAAATGGGGCAGAAAAGCATAAAAACATTGAACTTTATCAAAAGTAAAAACTTTTGCTCTTTAAACAACACTGTTACAAATATTTAAAGGCAAGCCACAGCCTGGGAGAAAATATTGTGAAACATCTACAACAAAGGTCTTGTACTTTACTGTTGTACTTTACTAAGTCAATAAAAAGTCAAAACAAAGTCAATACAAGACAAAGGTCTTGTACCTTACTATTCAGTAATAAGTAGACAAAGAGCCAGCTAAAAATAAACAAAGATATGAATAGACACTTCACCAAAGTAGACATACACATGGCAAGTAAGCACTTGAAAAGATTCTCAGCATCAAATTAGTATAAAATGTGAATTAAAACCACAATAAGACACTACTCTTATACTATACTGTACTCCATTGGCTGCATACCACCCCCCCCAAAAAAAGGCAGTATCATTCAATCAATATTTGGCATTATAAAAACAGAAGAATGGAACTATACTACCAGTTAGTAATTTAAAAACAATTTTTTTGAGACATGGTCTTGTTCTGCCACCCAGGCTGGAGTGCAGTGGTGCAATTATAGCTCACTGCAACCTCAAAGTCCTGGGCTCAGGCAGTCCTCCCACCTCAGTCTCCCGGGTAGCTAGGACTACAGAAGTGTGCCTCTATACCTGGCTAATGTTTTTAAATTTTTTGTAGAGACGGGGTTTTGCTATATTGCCCAGGCTGGTCTTGAACTCCTGGCCTCAAGTGATTCTCCTTCCTTGCCTCTCAAAGTGTTGGGATTACAGGCATCAGCCACCGCACCTAATCTTAATAATAAAATTTAAATTGAGAGACAGCATTAAGATTTAAAGTATTTTTCTTATATCCTTTGGTAGGTCAGTTAAGTATGTTGATAAACTTAGACTTTTTTCAGTTAATTATGTAGGCTAAAGATTTCTAGGTCAACCACAACAAGAATAGAAAGTATGTTAAGTGCATAACTTAAAAACTAACTAGAAGAGGTCAGGCATGATAGTTCACACGTATAATTCCAGCACTTTGGGAGGCTCAGGCAGGAGGATCATTTGAGGCTAGGAGTTCGAGACCAGCCTGGGCAACATAGCAAGACTCTGTCTTTACCAAATAATAATGGTAAATAATTTAAAAATCAGGTAGGCATGGTGGCATGTGCTTGTAGTCCTAGCTACTCTGGAGGAGGCTGAGGTAAGAGAATCAGTTGAGCCTAGGAATTCAAGATTGCAGTAAGTTATGATCACATCACAGCCCTCCAGCGTGGGCAACAGAGCAAGACTGTCTCCTAAAAAACAAACAAAAGCACGCGCACACACACACACACACACACACACACACACACAGAAGGGGATATATAGTGATGAAAAAAAGGCATGAAACTCAATAAAAGAAAAAACTAGGCTGGGCTTGGTGGCTCACGCCTGTAATCCCAGCACTTTGGGAGGCCGAGGCAGGTGGATCAGGAGGTCAGGAGATCGAGACCATCCTGGCCAACATCGTGAAACTCCATCTTTACTAAAAATACAAAAATTAGCTGGGCGTGGTGGCACGTGCCTGTAATCCCAGCTATTCGGGAGGCTAAGGTGGGAGAATCGCTTGAACCTGGGAGGTGGAGGTTGCAGTGAGCTGAGATCACGCCACTGCATTCCATCCTGGGTGACAGAGCAAGACTCCATCTCAAAACAAACAAACAAACAAAAAACAAATGTTGAGGGAAGAGTCCAACACTTAATATCTGAAACAGAAAGCTGAGTGTATTGGTAGTTTAAGCAAGAAGAGCTGTGCTTATAAGACTTAGTCTCTCTGAGCAAAGCAGAGAACTACTGTCTTTTGTAGCGTGGTTATTAAAGTTTGGTCAAGTGTATTTTGGTTGCCTGTTGCACTGTGTTGGCATCTGCACTGATGCTACAAAGCGATGGCAGGTAAAGCTGCTTGCCCCTTAGCACAAGTCAAATCAGTAGCACTAAACTGCTATTATAGTTGTCATTATATTTCTCACTGCCACACGCGGTAGGAAATAAAATGAAGCCAATTTTACTTAAAAATGTTATTGATGAAACATTTAATTTCATGAAATCTCAATTTTTGGATATGCGTCGTTTCACTCAAAAACGAATGTCTACTCAGGAGGTTGAGACAGAAGGATCACTTGAGGCCAGCCTGAGCAACATAGTGAGACCCCATCTCAAAAAAAATGTGGTGATGAAATGGGAAAAATACGCATAAAACACTACCACTGCACACTGAAGCTTTATTGTTGCCCCAAGGAAAAGCCCTCATGGTGTGGATTGTTTGTACTACAAGCTGAACTAGCTGCTCTTTTGGGGGTACCATTTTTACTTGAAAGAAATGATAGACAAAGTATGGTTATTTAGACTGGGTTTTGACAGACCTTTTCTCAAAGATGAATGAAGTAAGCCTGTCACTTCAAGGGAAACCACTGGCAGTATTTTTTTGCAGTGAGAAAACTCTGGCTTTCAAGTGAAGACTAGAATTCTGAAAAACTTACATCTGCTGCCATAAGCCTGACATCTCAATATTTAAACACTTGTCTGATACAGTCAGTAGAGATATTAACAAATGAGATTTTTTGATATTTTATAACGAATGTGAAATCATTGGAAGATGTGTATAACTCAGTGAACCCATAATGCGCAAATGACTACTGTTAGGATGTTACAGAATCATGCATGGATAAAAGATCTATTCAGGCCAGGCGCAGTGGCTCACGCCTGTAATCCCAGCACTTTGGGAGGCCAAGGCGGGTGGATCACGAAGTCAGGAGATCGGGACTATCCCGGCTAACATGGTGAAAGCCCGTCTCTACTAAAAAATACAAAAAATTAGCTGGGCCTGGTGGTAGGCGCCTGTAGTCCCAGCTACTCGGGAGGCTGAGGCAGGAGAATGGCGTGAACCCGGGAGGTGGAGCTTGCAGTGAGCCAAGATGGCGCCACTGCACTCCAGCCTGGGCAACACAGCGAGACTCTGTCTAAAAAAAAAAAAAGATCCATTCAAAGTATGAGATAGGCCAATGGATTTTAATGTAAGAGTATAAAAATGGTCACTGATACAGCTTCAGATTCCATATTGCAACCAACCTTTAAGAAACTACCAGTTTTGAGTTTTGGTATAGTGTCAACAAGGAATATCCACAATCATTTGAAAAGATTATTATAATACCCCTCCCTTCCTTTTCTAGCTATTTTTGTGAGAGGCCTGTTTTTTTCCTACATTTCATTCTAAACTGTTTTACAACAGATTGAATGCAGAAACAAATGAAAACCCAGTTTTCTCTTATGAAGCTGGAAATTAAAGAGATTTGCAAAATTCTAAAGCAATGCCACTCTTTTCCTGCTGTTTTTTTGTTTTAGAAATATTTTTTCATTAAATTATCTTGTTACAGTATTTAATGAGTTTATTATTGTGAATTTTAAATGAGCTAGTAAATATTTTTAAGTGTCTTAGTTTTAATTTCTAATGTAATAAGTACTAACATAATTCTTAACGCCCACACACTGACACTCTTTGGTGTCCTCAGTAAGTTTAAGAGTGTCCCAGCCTGGCCAACATGGTGAAACCCCATCTCTACTAAAAACACAAAAATTAGCTGGGCGTGGTAGTATATACCTGTAGTCCCAGCTACTTGGGAGGCTGAGGCACAAGAATCGCTTGAACCCAGGAGGCAGAGGTTCCAGTGAGCTGAGACTACGCCACTACACTCTAGCCTGGGTGACAATGAGAGACTCTGTCAATGACTAACTAACTAACTAACTAACTAACTAACTAACTAACTTTTAAGAGTGTAAAGAGTCCTGAAGCCAAAAGTTTTAGAACCACTGTTTTTTAGAGTCTTCAGTGGAGATCAGGGATTGGTGGCCGTAAGAAGTAAGAGTAGGTGTTGGCTAATCTTTATCTGTGGATTCATAATTAGACTGAGTTAGACCGTTGTTGATTTTTAGATAGCTTTCAGAAGCACAGTCATTGAAGTGAAGCTGCTGTTAACTGGCTGGCTTTCAAAACCTTGTATACTGGTGTGAAATAACCAATGGTCAATTCAGATGGGTTCTTGTGGTTACTTCTTGCTATAGAAGAACAATCAGTACCTTCCTAGATGGATAGGAACTCAAGAGAGATGAAAACATATGTCCACATTAAGACTTATACACAAATGTTGAGCTGGGCGCAGTGGCTCACGCCTGTAATCCCAGCACTTTGGGAGGCTGAGGCAGGTGGATCACCTGAGATCAGGAGTTCAAAACCAGCCTAGCCAACATGGTGAAACCCCGTCTCTACTAAATATACAAAAATTACCAAGGCGTGGTGGTGGGCACCTGTAATCCCAGCTACTCGGGAGGCTGAGGCAGGAGAATCGCTTGAACTTGGGAGGTGGAGGTTGCAGTGACCTGAGATCATACCACTGCATTCCAGCTTGGGTGACACAGCAAGGCTCCGTCTCAAAAAAAAAAAATGTTGATAGCACTATTATTTCTTGTAGCCAAAAAGTGGAAACAACTCAAATACACACCAGCTGAAGAAGGGATAAATAAAAAAATAAAATGTGGTATATCCAAATGATGGACTGTTCAGCAATAAAGAGGAATGAGATACTGATAATGCTACAATATGGATGAGCCTTGAAAACATTATGCTGAGAGAAAGAAGCAGGCCACAAAGGCCACATATTTAATGGTTTCACTGACATGTTCAAAACAGGCAAATCTATAGAGTCAGAAAGTAGATTAGTGGTTGGAGGGGATAGGAGGATGATATCTAAGGGAAATAGGGTGATTCTTCCTTAACCATTATCTGCCAAGGCCACACCAGGCTGAGCAGTGGAAGAATGTCCCTCCTGGGAGCTGGACAGCTTCAGCAGTTCATTTCCTGTTGTTGGGGGTTTTGGGAGCCTGGGAATTCTTGTAAGATTTAACAGTCAGAAGCCATTGCAGGCTGGGCTTGGAGTTTATTTGGCTGTATATTTCCTTCAAAATTTAAGTAGCTAACTGTAAAAAGATTTTTTTTTTAGATAATTGTGGAAATATGAATGTAGTTTGAGCATTTGATGAAATTAAGAAATTTACCTTGTGTTAATGATATTGTGGTCGTGTAAGGAAATGTCTTTGTGTTTTATAATGTCCAGAAGGATGCATTTAGGTATGAAATGACGTGGTGTCAGGGACTTGTTTTATAATAATGCAGCCAAAAAAGAGAGAAGGAGAAAGAAAAGGGGGCAAGGGAAGGAAGGAAAAAACAAAGGAAGAAAGGAAGCCAGAAGTAAAATGTTTTAATTGTTGAATCTGTAGGATGGGGTTCATTATACTATTCTCTCTACTTGTGGTTAAAAACTTTCATTAAAAAAAAGTCAGGGTGGGCCGAGTGCCGTGGCTCACACCTGTAATCCCAGCACTTTGCGAGGCCGAGGTGGGCGGATCACGAGGTCAGGAGATCGAGACCATCTTGGCTAACACGGTGAAACCCAATCTCTACTAAAAATACAAAAAAATTAGCCGGGCATGGTGGTGGGCGCCTGTAGTCCCAGCTACTCGGGAGGCTGGGGCAGGAGAATAGCGTGAACCCAGGAGGCGGAGCTTGCAGTGAGCCAAGATGGCGCCACTGCACTCCAGCCTGGGCAACAGAGCGACATTCTGTCTCAAAAAAAAAAAAAAAAAAATTCAGGCTGGGCTTGGTGGCTCATACCTGCAATCCCAGCACTTTGGGAGGCCAAGGCAAGAGGTTCACTTGAGCCCAGAAGTTTGAGACCAGACTGGGGAACATAGTGAGACCTCGTCTCTACCGAAAATAAAAATGAAAAATCAGTCGGATGTGGTGGCACGTGCCTATAGTCCCAGCCACTTGGGAGGCTAAGGCAAGAGGATCGCTTGAACCCAGGAGATTGAGGCTCCAGTGAGCCACTGCACTCCAGCCTTAGCAACAGAGCAAGATCCTGTCTCATTAAAAAAAAAAAAAAAAACAACAACAAAAAAAACCAAAAAGTCAAACCAAACCTTTACACAGGTATATAACCATATCTGCGAAGGTGTCAGAGACTTATTTAGTCTCTGATGTTTTACTTATTGGCCTTTGTGCTCTATCCTTCCCTCTAGCCCTTAAATTAACGCATGGCTACTTGGCGAGTAGTCCAGGGTGGGAGACAATACTTTTAATCTTCCGCTTTGAGTTCACTCCAGTTGCCTGGCAAATAATTCAACTATAGGTTGAAAAGTGCTGGGGGCCACAGTTTTATCTCCTGTGAAGGTTGTTGCTTGGTGGCATCCCCTTAAAACTGCTTCCATTGAGGATATAAACGCTACCATTTATAACAAGGGGACGGGGAAGTTGTCTGTGTGTATATCCATAGTTATACATACATAAGCATATATATTATATATAGATTTGCATACATATGCATAAAATAACTGGAAGCATAAAACCCAGAAATAATAACTTTGGTTTCTTTCTGGGAAGAAAACTGATAGCTGGAAGATAAGAGTGGGTGAGACTGCTGGGGAGAGAGGAGGTAGGATGAAAGGGGACCAAAAACCAAGTCCTGGGGAAATGATAACCAAGGAGGGGTAAGCAGGAGGAAGGGCACAATGGGAAGAAGCCTGAGAAGGAGCAGCCAGACAGATAGGAGGGAAAACCAACAGAAGAAAAAGTTTCAAGAAGTCGCGCAAAGGCATGTATGTGCCCTTGCCCTTGGACCCAGCATTTCCACTTCTAGGAATTCCCCTACTGGGATTCTTGCACACTTGCAAAATGATATATGCACAAGGTTACCCATCGCAGCACTTTGTTTGTTTATTTGCAGCATTGTTTTTAATAGCAAAAATTTGGAAGCAATTAGAATGTTTACCAGTAGAGAACAAGTTAATCATGGTTCCCCCATCCGGTGAGTACTCTGCACCTGAAGATGAGGAGGCTCTGTATACACTAATATGAAAAGATTTCTGAAATATACTGTTAGGTGTAAAAAAGCAAGGATGGGGAGTTTTCTTTGGGGCTTATAATGTTTTAAACTTTTATCATTGTTGTAAATGGATGTAGCTGGTTGTTATATTCCTTACAATTACGAGATACTGGGTTCTTGGGTTTGTTTTTCTATGAGTTCTAGTATTCTGTTATTCTTTCTAACGTTCTTATTATGAGCAATAGTTGGCATGGAGGAGTGGCGGATCAAATTTTTAGGTTATTAAATCGGCTCCATTTCAAGCCAATCAGCGTTGCCTTCTGCTGTTTTGTGCCTGGCTGCCAAGTGCCTTTATATGGTGTTTCAGCTTTTTAATGGAGCTTTGATATGTAGCAGTCACCCTGAGCCACAAGAGGGCAGAAGAACCTTTTGATTGCCACAGGACAGATTAGCGCTGGAATCACTTCTGGCAAAATCCTGCATGGAGTAGTTCTTCAACTCACTTACTAGACTGTGGGCATCCAAAGGCAGGCCAGTGTCTAAGCCATCAGAGGAGGCAATGGAGGGGTGAGAGGAGAGAGTGTGTGTTTTGGAATCCTCTATATCTGCCTTATGTTCCAGGCTCCCCTGCAAATTACTTAGTGAACTATACTCCTTACAGTGTTAACCTCTCTCAGAGCTTGAATATGCAAGACAGTAGAGGCATTACAACATAATGGAACATAAGAGTTGAGGCTTTGGAATCCACCCCACCTAACGTTGAGTCCTGGCTGTGTGACTTTGCGTCATTTCTTAACTGTCATTTATTCAATGAGATAGTGTGTGTAGAGCTCTTAGCACTGTGTTGTGAACACTCAGAAAGTAACTGCTATAATTACAATAGTACAAGGTATCAGCACAGATGAATAATATTAATAGATCCTTAATAACTTTTATGTAGCCCTGTTATGTATTTAATAATTTGGTTATAAGCAAGGAGGTAATATTTTCCTTAAGACAATTTCAGAGCTCCTTTTCTCAGAGGGGCCCTCAAAATGTCTGTGGTATTTCTTACTTTCTTACAAACAGTCTTTTAATAGTATAGTACATCTGAATTTTTGCAGAGTCTCAATTTTAAAGGTCCCATCCCACTGTGATTTTGTGTATTTTTGATTGGAAAATATAGTATTTGGGCTATATAATGAGGTAGAGTCGCGCAACACAATATTGCATCAGGATATAGTACCTGTCTCAGGCCGAGATCCAGGGGAAGCAAACTCTGAGATAAAGATTAGGGTGTGAAAAGCTTATTAGGGAGTGGTTATGGAATCAATACTCCTGGAAGGAAAAGAAAGGAAATGAGGAAGAAGGGAAAAGAAAAGGGAAAGATGTGGAGATTGTATAGGGGGAAAAATCGGGCCGTGATTCAGTCTCAGTAAAAGGCCTCAGCCCACCCCATGGGGACTAGGGCTCAGATAATCCATGTTTTCTAAGCCATAGAGTGAGAGAGCTGTGCCTTTACAGCTCCTCTTCAGCAGCGCTCTTCAGCAGATGCATTCCCTGAAGAGGGCTGACAGTTGAGGCCTTTCTGTCCTTCACGATCCCAGCAGCTGGGGAATAAGCCCTTCAGTTACTGAGTGGCCTCTACAGCTTCCACCATAGTGCCCAAAGGGCTCTCCTGAAAGGGCTGGTAGAGTAATAGAAGATAGCTTTAGACTGAATTGCTTTGAAGCAATACTTAAGAATAATTGTTATTTTTAACTTTAAGAATAAAAATAAAAATAATTTCATTTTTCATTTATCATTTTAGTGTCAGGGTGAACTCTAGTGTAACCAACTACCCCCAAATTTCAGTGGTTTTAACACAATAAAGGTTATTTCTCTCCTGTCACAATCTGGTGCAGTTCTATATTGGTGGGGAGGAATTCTGCTCTACCTAATTCATTTAGGGCCACAGACTTCATCTAGTGACTCCCCCAGGCCCTAGGGCCTGGAGTCCTTCACTGGATTCTCTAAACCAGCTCCCAGAGGAGAAATGGACAGGAACATGGAGAACTGTGCAGGTCTCAGTGAAGAGACCTCTCTCTTCAAGCTTCTCTCTTCAAGCACAGAGAAGTTCGTGTGCTTCCCTGCAGCGCACGTTCCACAGAGCAGTACTCAGTCGTGTGGTCCCACCTAACTGAGAGGAGGCCACGTAGCCCTCACAGCTACACTGTGATGTTGCTCATACCTGTGTGGTGGCTCCATTTCATCACTATTGGTGAATCAAGGACACTTCTAAAACTGTATGTTTTAGGTTCCCCACACTTAAAATACTTAAATTGCCACCATCATAGTATCATAGTTTTACTTACCTGGGGACATTTTAAAAGGCTGAGGAAAGCTAAACTTTATCAGAGAGAAGGAAAAGAAGGGAGGAATACAGAGCTGAGAATTTAAGGATTCCTTGCTCTGGAAAGGCAAAAAAAGGTAAAACAATTTCGTGTGCATGTGTGTGTGTCTGTGTGTGTGTGTGTGTGCGCGCGTGCGCTTTTTTTTTTAGTGATATAGGAGAAGATTGAGAAGCTTCTGATCCTGCCATGTAGCTGTAAAAACAAGCTCCTCTTTCCCTCAGCCATAACAGGATTGATGTCTTTCACATGGTAACATGGAGATAGATGTGTGCTGCAGGGAAGCACATGAGCTTCTCTGTGCTTGAAGAAAGAAGCTTGAAGAGACAGGTCTCTTCACTGAGACCAGCACCATTCTTCATGTTCCTATTTCTCCTCTAAGAGCTGGAATAAAAAATCCAGTGGAGGAAATTACAAGGAAATAGTCATTCAAATAGCCCTGACAGCTCCTTGCCCGGATTCACATGAATACCACCCAAGTAGCCCTTAAGTCAGAGGAAGAGAGGCCAAGGGAGAGATACCAATGACTTATTCTGTCAGTCTATGAGGATTACTGCTGACTGACAGCTTGTTACTTACTCAGCTTTATTCCAGGCAGTGTGGGGCATTTAGGAAGAGAGGCGCCTGGGCCTGGGAATTTTAAAGACTGAAAGCTGAGACTCACAGGAAGTAACCAAGGACAAGACAATGAGATGAAGTGTTTCAGAGACAACAAAGAAGTGGCGATTTAAAAAAAAATAAGTAAATAAATAAGAAGTGATGTCAAGGAAAGCTTTGAGGAAGAGATGGGCACTGAAGCAGGGACCTGGCGGTTGGGGTAGGACATGTGGGGACCTGGGAAAGTGCTCTAGCAGACAGAGCACTCGAAATATTTTGTAAGCTTCAGTGAGAGCTGAGAGCGGCTTGTGAGGAATGGTGGGGGGCGGGGAGTAGTGAGACCGAGGATTGCAGAGCAGGGCAGAGTCGATGACAGAAGGCCCTAAGGTGAGGTGTGGAGTTTAGATTTAATGCAGCAGGGCCATTAAAGGCTTCTACCCTTAATGGAAAGACCTGGTGGAAAAGTAGTGTTCTGGACTTTTGTGTGAAGGAAAATTAACAACACAGAGGTCTCTTCTGGAATTTCTGTTGAGCACCTAGAATTTAAAATGGGAGGTTGTGTTCCTTTATTCCCTCAGCAAAATAAGAGGAAGTGACTCTCAAGCCTGGACTTGAAAGATGAATGAATAAGATGAGAAGTGCATTCTAGGCAGTGATAGTAGCATGAATAAAGTGGAGGGGCCTGGAAAAGGGCTGGGAGAGTCTTGTGTGGAATGCAGAGTTTGGATTCTGAGTTAGGCGGAAGCAGCTGATGAAAAGGAGAGAGAGAAATGTGGTCGGATTTGCATTTTAGAAGGCTCACTTTGGCAGCTGTGTGGAGGCTAGATTGCGAGAGAAAGAAAAGAGGTAGGGATACCAATAGCCACAGCACTTCACCACTTGAGGAGTTTCAGGGACGGACAGATGCTTGGAAAGGCCTTGTGGTGGAGGTAACATCTGAGCTGAGTAGGGAGGGCTAGGAGGAGCAGAAAGGCAGAGGGAAGATTATGGATAGAGGCGCAAGAGTGCAAGGCATGGCATGAGTGAAAACCAGGGGAAGATGGATGTGGCTGGCATATAGAGTCTCTGGGGGATGGTACTCCCTGGGCAGGTAGGTAATGAGTCAGGTCACAAAGGTCCTTCTTTATATGTCACAGTGAACAGGGAACAGTTTAGACTTCATCAGGTAAATGAAGGGAAAGCCACAGACCATACCTAAAGCAAGTCTCAACAAGTGTCAGAGGATTGATCACACGCAGAATCAATCCTCTGACCACAGTGAAATTAAGCTAGAAATGAATAACAAAAAGATAACTAGAATATTAAGAAATGAATTTGTAAATAATCATTGGGTCAAAGAAAAAATCATGGGAAGTAGAAAATATTTTGAATTGCATGATACTGAAAATATCAAAACTTGGGTGGGGGGGCTAGGGGAAGGATAGCATTAGGAGAAATACCTAATGTAGATGATGGGTTGATGGGTGCAGCAAACCGCCATGGCACGTGTTTACCCATGTAACAAACCTGCACGTTCTGCACATGTATCCCAGAACTTAAAGTATAATTAAAAAAAAAAAAAAGAAAATATCAAAACTTGTCAAAACTTGTATGATGCTACTATAACCTATAAGCATAGAGGGAAGTTTGTAGACTTTAATGCATGTTAGAAAAATAACCGAAGGTTGAGAAAAATTAGTAATCTAAACATCAATTTCAAGAAGTTAGAAAATGTGCAGCACATTAAACCCAAAGAAGGAAAACAGAAAATAATAGTTTGATGAAAAAGAAAAAAAAATACAGAGGATCAACAAAGTCAAAAATTTGTTCTTTCAAAAGATTAATATACTTTTCCAAGGAGCAAGTTTTTTTAAAAAAAGATTAATAAAATTGACAAATGCTGGGCACAGTGGCTCATGCCTATAATCCCAGCACTTTGAGAGGCCAGTATTTGAGGATCACTTGAGGCCAGGAGTTTGAGACCAGCCTGGACAACACAGCAAGAGCCTGTCTCTACAAAAAAAATTTTTTTTAAATTAGCTGGGTGTGGTGGTACATGCCTGCAGTCCTAGCTACTCCAGGTGGCTGAAGCAGGAGACTCACTTGAGCCCAGGTGTTCAAGGCTGCAGTCAGATATGATCACCCTACTGCACTCCAGTCTGGGCAACAGAGCAAGACCCTATCTCTAAAAATAAAAAATAAATTTTTCAAAATTAAAATTGACAGACTTCTGGCAAGACTGATTGTGGAGGTCAGAGAGGAGAGAAATTGAAGCACAAGTGCCAGTGAACAATGCCAGAAACAGGAAAGGAGACCACACTACAGGAGCTATAGACTTGAAAAAGATAAAAAGAGGCTATATGAACAATTTTATGCCAAAAGTCCTGAGAATTTTGTGAAAATAGATCCATTTCTAGAATAATATCCGACTAAAACTGACTCAAGACATCATGGAAAACCTTAGAATCCTATAAACTTTTTAAACCAATGGAATCAATAATCCAAAATCTTTCTCCCCAGAGAACTTCAAACCCAGAGGGCTTCACCGGAGATTTCTTCAGCAGATTGAAAAGAATAATTAATTCCAGCTTTGTACAAACAGTTCCAGAGAACTGAAAAAGAGGGACACTCCTTACTCATTTTTTTGAGACTAGCATAACCTTGATACCAAAACTGAAGAAAGACAAACTCAAGAAAGGAAGATTAAAGGCCAAGCTACCTAAAAATATAAATGTAAAAATCCTCAACAGACATTTAGCAAATTCCGCAATATATAAAAAAGATAATAGATCACCATCTAGTAGTTGGGCTTATCCTAATATACATGGTTGATTTAACGTTAGAGAAATTCATCAGTGTAATTAATCACATTCATAGGTTAAATAGATTTTTAATAGATTAAAAAGAAAAACATTTCAGTAGATACAGAACAAGCATTTAATAAAATTCAGCATGTGTTGATGCTGGAACTGCTTAGCAGACTAGGACTAGCAGAGAGCTTTCATCTGAAAAAGGGTATCTGTTCGTAAAACTCAAGCAAATATTTTAAGGGTGAAATTTTGAAAGTTTTCCCTTCAAGATCAGGAACAAGACAAGAACATTCCCAAACCACTTTTTTTCTAATATTGAGCTGAATGCCTAGCCTGGTGCACTGAGGCAAGAAAAACCCATGATGAAAATCTTAACCGAGGAAGTAACAGGATGGGGAGGGGAGGGCATGGGCTTGGGAGACATTTGGGAAGAAGCCTTGTCATGCCTTGGGTTCCTGTGTTCGTTTCTTTTTTTCAACACATATTGACTAAATATAATATCTGGTAATAGGGAAGGTAGGAAAGAGAAGCAAAGGAAAGGGGCCTAATATTTATATTTATTCAGTTCCTACCCCGTGAAGGTGCTGGACTAGATGGTTCAAGTGTTTTAGCTTATTTCATTCACATACTCTCTTTGCTATCTTGAGAACTCCTGTAATTAGTCATCCGGGAAACTACATAAGAAAAAGGTAATATACTATATATTTGCATAAAATCATTCCCATTGTAAAATAGTAGTTCAAGCTTGTTTTTAGGTATAAAAGGATGTTGTATTTTATGTAGTAGTTCTGTTTTTATTTTTTCTCTCATTTTTATTCATATAGCAGGTCTTTGAAGTAGAATAAAGTCTGGCAAATGGTCTTTTTCTAGTTTTATAGATAAAGAAGCAAGTACAGAATTACACTGATTAGCTCAATTGTCAATATGGGACTGAAACTTCAATCTTTCATCCCAGGGAGTAAATAATTTAAACTATAACTTGAACCATGGAGTAAATAATTTAAACTGTAACTTGAAAGCACATAATCAAAAGATTTTTGAAACGGAAATATGTTGGGGTCCTGGAAGCATGGTTCAAGGAATCTAGCAGAATATTCTCTAGTAAAAGTCTTTGTAAGACTAACTATGAAAGAGAGAGAGAGAGGAGACAGTGAGGAGAGGAGAGGGGAGGGGAGGAGAGGAGAGGGGAGGGGAGGAGAGGGGAATGAGTAGGGGACGGAGTAGAAGGGAGAAGACCAGTGGACAGGCCTCAAGTTTTTAGCTGTGTGCGTAAATTAACAAACACACACAGAACAGATTTTAAAAGCACTGACATAGGAGGGAAGGAAGGTTCAACCTCATTATGACTTGTTGAGGTGGGACTGGTGACAAAAACAGGATGATAAAAAGATAGGACATTTCAAAGACTACATTTAAAGGAGAAAAAGAAGCAAGCCATCCTGGAGGCAAGACTAGGGGTGAAAATTGCTTGGACAGTTGTTGTTTTTTTTCTTTTTTTTGAGATGGAGTCTCAGTATATTGCCCAGATTAGTCTTGAACTCCTGGGATCAAGCGTTCCTTCAGCCTCAGCCTCCCCAAGTAGCTGAGAGTACTACAGATGCACATGAGACTTGGATAGTTGTTGATTGACTGTTAACTCTAGAAACAAAGCATCTAATAAAATCTTGCCTTGCTTCTTATTGCTTGGAAGGGAGAAGTTATTCAATTTAGCAAACATTTCTGAATTCCTGCTGCATGCCAGGTACTTTGCCAAGTACCCAGGATATTATGTCTGGTGAAGTTCGATCTCTGAGCCAGAAGAAAGTTCTGAGCCCTGATCTCTATCAGATAATCCAGAACGTCCTCTCATGGCCTACAAGGCCCTTCATATTCTGATCTCTGACTGTCTTTACAGCTTTATCTTCCAAAGTAACAAAGATAGCTATCATTGAGTTTAAGTGCTTTGCATGCCTTACCTTCCTTAATCAGATCTTCACTCTTCCAGCTGTAGTTGCCATTTCCAGTGGAATTCTTTTGTCCCTCATCAGTTATCCCCTTCTTTTGAACATTTTCATCCTCTATTTTGTCATGGCTGTTTCCCTTTGGGCAATAAACATGCTTATTGACATGTAAATGAAAACTGAATGTATTTTATATTCAAATTGAGTGTCTGAATATATCTGTTATAAATAGAATGGCTGGCTTAGAAAACATGAATTAGAGACTTATTTTCCAGGTACTATAAAAGTGATTCTTGGAAATCAGTATATTTAAATAAGCGAGACTGTTGGGCGACTTTTTGTTTTTTTTTTGTTTTTTTGTTTTTTTTTTGGAGACAGAGTCTTGCTGTCGCCCAGGCTGGAGTGTGCTGTCGCCCAGGCTGGAGTGCAGTGGCGTGATCTCGGCTCACCGCAGGCTCCGCCCCCGGGGTTCACACCATTCTCCTGCCTCAGCCTCCGGAATAGCTGGGACTACAGGCGCCTGCCACCACGCCTGGCTAATTTTTTGTATTTTTAGTAGAGACGGGATTTCAACATGTTAGCCAGGATGGTCTCGATCTCCTGACCTTGTGATCTGCCCGCCTCGGCCTCCCAAAGTGCTGGGATTACAGGCTGAGCCACCGCGCCCGGCTGGGTGACTTCTTTTGGAAACCACTTTTGACCCCTAATTTAGTCCAGAACTCAGATTATAATGTTTTAATAAAGTTGTGTGTGTGTGTGTGTGTGTGTGTGTGTGTGTATAGTATCTGCACTATCCAGATCATGGTTGTTATAGTTGTGATGCTTATAGTGTTAATTTGAGGAAAATAACTTTCTTAGACAAATGAACACCTCCCTTGGTTTTTTTACAGAAGATGGCCTGTTTCAAAGGTGTGTGCTCCTGGATGTTGGGTCACCATTTTTCTCTCTTTCAGGAGCATGGAAGTTAAAAGGAAAAATAAGGGGGAATATGAGAAGTCAACTGACTTGAAACTGAGCGTATCCTGCAGAGGTGGTCTTTTTTTTTTTTTTTTTTTTTAGATGGAGTTTCACTCTTGTCGCCTAGGCTGGAGTGTGATGGCGTAATCTCTGCTCACCGCAACCTCCGCCTCCCGGGTTCAAGCGATTCTCCTGCCTCAGCCTCCCCAGTAGCTGGGATTACAGGCATGCACCACCACACCCGGCTAATTTTGATTTTTAGTAGAGATGGGGTTTCTCCATGTTGGTCAGGCTGGTCTCGAACTCCTGACCTCAGGTGATCCGCCCGCCTCAGCCTCCCAAAGTGCTGGGATTACAGGCATGAGCCACTGTGTCTGGCCGGTGATCCTTTTTTTAATCCTATATGTATATTTGCTTTTTGTCATGATGGACAGATTTCCTGGAATCTAGAGCGCTTGTGACAGACTCAGCCTTCCATCATGAGCTCATTGCTTACGTCTTATTCTCTCCAGCTACACTCTTGGTGCCCTTTCCTATTGCAGTGATTTTTTGGGTTTGTTTGTTTTTGTTTTTGAGACAGGTTCTCACTCTGTCATCCAGGCTGGAGTGCAGTGGTGTGATCATAGCTCACTGCAGCCTCAAACTCCTGGCTCAAGCGATCCCATGGCCCCAGTGTCCCTTGCAGTGATTTTTTTTTTTAGAGAAAGTTTTAAAATTTGTATTCAGTAGAGTTGTTTAATAAAATGATGAAATACTTTTTCTTGGCAGACACTGACTTTATTTTATTTTTAGTTTTTTGAGAAAGAGTCTCACTCTGTCACCAGGCTGGAGTGCAGTGGCGTGATCTCGGCTCACTGCAACCTCTGCCTCCCAGGTTCAAGCAATTCTCCTGCCTCGGCCTCCCGAGTAGCTGAGATTACAGGCACGTGCCACCAGGCCCAGCTGATTTTTTTGTATTTTTAGTAGAGATGGGATTTCACCATGTTGGCCAGAATGGTCTCGATCTCTTGATCTTGTGATCTGCCCGCCTTGGCCTCCCAAAGTGCTGGGATTCTAGGCGTGAGCCACCTCGCCAGGCCTATTCTCAAATTTTTTTTAAAAAATCACTCTATTTATGAATTTCCTAGTTAGTTTTGAATGCTCTGATAAGTGAGAAAGTGAAAGTGAGAAAGGAAGATGTGAGGGGTATTGAGTGTTGTAACTCTAGTTAATTAATGCCTTCTGAGATAGCTGGATCTGGGGAGCCACATCCACCTCACTCCAGCGGGCATGATTTTGGCTCCTGATTGACATCCTACCTGTGATTTTTTTGTTTTTGTTTTCTAAAGACCAGAAGGATACTAACTCATGCCTTCCTTGGCATCTCAGTGTTGTCTTACTGAGCTTACTACATGCTCTGGTCCCAGGGCTCCAAGTTCTGACCCACTGTTAATCCTTTTTGTTTATTTGTTTCCTCTTAGCATTTTGCTTTGGAGAAATTACAAGCCATTGGAAAAGTTGAAAGAACAAGCTGATGATCATCAAGATCCTGTTAACTAGATTCCCCAGTTTACATTTTAACATTTTCCACATTTGTCCTATCTTTGTAGATGGATAGATAGATAGATGATAGACAGGTAGATAGATAATAGACATTTTTCTGTACAATTTGAAAGTAAGGTGCAGAGTTTTTGATATTTCCTCAAATATCTCAGTTTGCACCTCCTGAAAAAACAAAGTTTTTCTCCTTCATAGCCATGGTACCATTATCACACTAAGACAATGGACTTAATTCTTACATTAATTATTTAATAATTAACTTACTAATCACAAGGGCAAAACTGTTCTGTGGTTCAACACCTTAACCAAATGATCCAATTTAATATCACCAGTAGTGGGACAGTCTGTCATTATGTGCCTTCTGATGTGATGCAGTAAGAAATACGTATCACCTACATAGTGTCTGTGCCAAGGTGTTTAACCTGAATTTGATCATTTAAAAAAATCAGATGAATTCAATACACAGGACATGCTACAAGCCAGCTGGCCTGAACTCTTCAAAAGAAGGCAGTCACATGAGAAAACAAAAATGGAGAGGGTGAGCTGTTTCTAATTATAAGAGGCAAAAAAGACAGAATAGCCAAATGCAATGAGTAAAATTTATTCAATCACAGATATATAAGGGAAAAAGACATACTTGGGGGGGCAATTGGGTACATTTTAATATAGACTATAATGACAATATTGACTCCTTGTTATTCTTATATATAATAAATCCCTGTTAGTAGTAGTTTTGGATTCCAGTTCTAACTTGGTTTTTTCTTTTGCTATTGTTACTCTTGTTTCACTGAGCACATGGAACTATATATCTTATATTTTAATTTAAAAAGGAAATATTTTCTGTCTTATTGCCTTGTGGAAGGTTTTGTAATGATTTGTTTCCAGAAGGCTGCCACCTTGCTGCCTTTCAGGTGTTGAGTGGATCACTGAGGGAGCTCCACTCTCTGGGATCTTCAGGACCTTTGCATTGCTGATCGTGGACTGGAGTTTTTAGGATAGGGGCCCAGCAAAAGAATGAGAGGAGTCAAGGCCAAGCGTGGGCAAGCCCCATATGAAGAAATAGATGACTCACCTCTGTGGAAGGTGGAGCCAAGCATCTCCAGGGCTGTAGATGTCCTAAAATACAGATTTGTAAAAGTCTGTTGTAGTTCTGTGTAGAATTTGGTCATCCTTTCATTTGGAAAAGTGAGTGGTAGGATTTTTGTTTCCTAAAGATGACCTGTTTCCAGATCCTGTTTTATAGCATTGTTCGTTCATTCATTAATTTCTCACTCAGCAAATACATATTGAGTGTCTGCTGTGTGTCAGGTACTGTGCCAAGTGAAAGGGATTATGGAAAAGACATTATGTGTCACCTCAAGTTTTCAATCTAGACAGGGAAACCAACATTAAACACAGGTAAACCTTCAGTTACATCCGCGGTAAGTAAAAGCAGGGAGCGTGAGAATACCAGAAAGATGCCAGTCTGAGATGCTATCTCAGAGTCTAGCTCTGAAGATGCTTACGCCACACCTCCGTCCTCAGCCCCTAGTTACTTCCAGTCCCTGACTCCCTGATTCTGGCACGTTCTCTTTCCTAGTGTAAGAGCGAGAACCAGCTAACTTAATCCATGAGTACCTTGTATATCAATTTATAAAGATAATTTGTTACCTTTGCTGAATAAAAGAAGCTCTTCCTGATTGCCAGAACCTCCCTATTTTTCAAGAGAAGCTGGAAATCTGAATTTTTTTTTTTTTTTTTCGAGACTGAGTCGCACTCTTGTCACCCAGGCTGGAGTGGAATGGTATGATCTCAGCTCACTGCAACCTCTGCCTCCCAGATTCAAGCGATTCTCCTGCCTCAGCCTCCAGAATAGCTGGGATTACAGGCGCCCACCACAATGCCTGGCTAATGTTTGTATTTTTAGTAGAGATGGGGTTTCGCCATGTTGGCCAGGCTGGTCTTGAACTCCCCTCAGGTGAACACCTGCCTCAGCCTCCCAAAGTGCTGGGATTACAGGTGTGAGCCACCGCACTCAGCCGGAAATCTGAATTTTTATGTGAAATCTCCTGACTTATAAATGTTAACAAATTCAGACATTTGCAAACACTTCGTGGGCTAAACCTAATACATCTGTGAGCCTTCAGTTTACAACTTCTACTTGGGGGGACACAAAAGTATAGTTATGCAGGAATTCTAATTCAAAGATTAAGGAAGTTCCCTTTTTCTTGTGCATACCCTTGTTCAGCATAGTTACCAAATAAAAGATTCAGAATACCAAGGACACAAACCAGGAGTTTTTTTTTTTTAAGTCCCTTTTATTTTCTCCTCAGTATAATATTAAGTAATAAATAATTATGACTTTCACTGATCTTCCTTCCTTAACCTAAGCAGTAAAGATCTCCCTATCTTGCAAGAGGCAGGTGAAGGAGATTTGTCCACAGTCAGCCTCCATTGACCACAGTATGGTCAGCGTTTCCCTGGAGGTGAGGTGACCTGCCTTCTATTCCTTTTTCTTCCTTTCTTGTAGATAATAGTTTTCTTGAAATATAATTTACACACCATACAATTTACTTACTTAAAGTTCAAAATTCAGTGGTTTTTAGTATATCCACAGAGCCGTGCTAACAGCACCACAATTACAAACATCACCACAATTCATTTTAAACATTTTCATTACCCCAAAAAGAAATCCTGCAGCCATTTGCCGTCAGGGCCCATTTTCCCTCAGTCACCCGTATCCCTAGGGCAACCACTGATCTACTTTCTGTCACCATAGATTTGCATGTCCTGGACATTCCATATAAATAGAACCATATAATATGTAGTCTTTTGTGACTGGCTATATGGGTTTTTGCACTTAGGATAATGTTTCAAGGTTTGCCCATATTATAACATTTATCTCATTTCTTATTATGGCCAAATAATATTCCATTATAGGATAACACCACATTTTATTTATCCATTCATCAGTTGATGAATGGATAAATATGGATGATATTTAGGTTACTTTCACTTTAAACTCTTATTATCAATAATACTGAACATTTGTGTACAAGTTTTTGTGTAGACATACTGTTTTCATTTCTCTTGGGTACTGGCAGTGGAATTGCTGAGTCACATGGTAACTCTATACTTAACTTACCGAGGAACTGCCAGACTGCTTTCCAAAGCTGCTACATCATTTTACATTCCCACCAGCAGTGTGTGAGGGTTCCCTTCCTCCCTGTGCCCTCCATTCTTAATACTTATAATGATCAACAGTGATGACAACCCATTACAACTTCACATTTCTCAGTTGGGGCGCTGAAAGCTATGTGTCCTCTCTTTTTTAATGGAAATATTATAAATTGCTAGGCCTACAAAATTTCTCATGAGAAAGTATAAAGACTTTGTTGAGCACCTTTCATTTTTGCCCCTTCTCTGGCTTAACTAAGTAATCTCTTGAGAATGGTATGGTACCATGCTCTTTTAAGGACAGCCTATCAAGTTCATCTTTTTCCCAGGTGAAAGGAGGAATGTCATATGGCTAATGACTTCAGAGTCTCATCATGTCTAAGGGTCTCTGGCACATGCATATTATATAGGTCCTGCTATCAGAGAGATTCATGTCTTTTTTATTATTTGGGTTTTTAAAGCAAATCCCAGACATCATGTCATTTTACCCATGAATACTTAATTACACATCTCTAAGTCATAAGATCTTTTTTAAAAAAGCCAATGTGTTATTACCTCACATTAACAATAATTCCTTAGTGTCTTCCAATACACAATCCATATTCAGATAACCCCAATTATTAAAAATGCCTTTTTGAGCTCATATAGCCAAGACAATCCTAAGCAAAAAGAACAAAGCTGGAGGCATCATACTACCCAACTCCAAACTATACTTCAAGGCTACGGTAACCAAAACAGCTTGGTACTGGTACAAAAACAGACACATAGACCAATGGAACACAATAAAGAACTCAGAAATAAGACCACACACCTACAACCATCTGATCTTCTACAAACCTGACAAAACAAGCAATGGGGAATGATGCTGGGAGAATTGGCTAGCCATATGCAGAAAATTGAAACTGGACCCTGTCCTTACACATTATACAAAAATTAACTCAAGATGGATTAAAGACTTAAATGCAAAACCCAAAACTATAAAAATGCTAGAAGAAAATCTAGGCAATACCATTCAGGACATAGGCACAGGAAAAGATTTCGGGATGAAAATGCCAAAAGCAATTGCAACAAAAGCAAAAATTGACAAATGGGATCTAATTAAACTAAAGAATTTTTGCACAACAAAATAAACTATCATCAGAGTGAATAGATAAACTACAGAATGGGAGAAATTAGTTCAACCATTGTGGAAGACAGTGTGGCAATTCCTTAAAGATCTAGAAGCAGAAATACCATTTGACCCAGCAATCCCATTACTAGGTATATACTCAAAAAATATAAATCATTCTATTATAGAGATACATGCACTCATACGTTCATTGCAACACTGTTCACAAGAGCAAAGACATAGAATCAACCCAGATGCCAATCAATGATAGACTGGATAAAGAAAATGTGGTACATATACACCATGGAATACTATGCAGCCATAAAAAGGAATGAGATCATGTCCTCTGCAGGGACATGGTTGGAGCTGGAAGCCATTATCCTCAGAAAGCTAATACAGGAACAGAAAACCAAAAACCGCATGTTCTCATTTACAAGTGGGAGCTGAACCATGAGAACACATGGACACATGGTGAGAACAACACATACTGGGGCCTGGTGTGGGGAAGGAGAGCATCAGGAAGAATAGCTAATGGATGCTGGGCTTAATACCTAGGTGATGGGTTGATCTGTGCAGCAAGTCACCATGGCACACATTTACCTATTTAACAAACCTGCACAACCTGCAGATGTACCCCAGAACTTAAAAGCTGATGGGAAAAATAAAAAGCCTTTTCATAGCACTTTGGATCTGGGTCCAAACAAGGTCCACACATTTGGGGTTTTTTAAAACTTATCTTTCATTCTAGATTAATTCTTTTCAATCATATTTAGACAAAACAATTACAAAATAATATGAGTATTTAGTAAGATATTCAATAGGATATGATCAAATGTGAGGCATCTAGATTTCTTTTCTTTTTTTTTTTTGAGATGGAGTCTCGCTCTGTCGCCCAGGCTGGAGTGCAGTGGCACGATCTCGGCTCACTGCAAGCCCCACCTCCCAGGTTCACGCCATTCTCCTAGCTCAGCCTCCCAAGTAGCTGGGACTACAGGCACCCGCCACCACACCCGGCTAATTTTTTTTTGTATTTTTAGTAGAGGCAGGGTTTCACCATGTTAGCCAGGATGGTCTCGACCTCCTAACCTCGTGATCCACCCGCCTCGTCCTCCCAAAGCGCTGGGATTACAGGCGTGAACCACCGCGCCCGGCCATTCTTTTTTTTTCAGACAGAGTTTTGCTCTTGTCATCCAGGCTGGAGTGCAATGGCATGATCTCGGCTCACTGCAACCTCCACCTCCCAGTTCAAGTGATTCTCCTTCCTCAACCTCCCGAGTAGATGGGATTACAGGCACCTGCCAGCAGGCCCAGCTAATTTTTGTATATTTAGTAGAGATTGGGTTTTGCCATGTTTGTCAGGCTAGTCTCAAACTCCTGACCTCAGGTGATCCACCCGCCTCAGCCTCCCAAAGTGCTGGGATTACAGGTATGAGCCACTGCGCCCAGCTAGATTTCTAACAGACTCTTCATTGGCCCTATTGGTAGGTATATGATATGCTGTAATAATTAAGGAACCAGATCAACTAGATTTGAAGCCCCAGTCCTATCCTTATAGGCTGTGTAATCTTGTGCAAGTTACTTTAGTGTTTGTTCGTATTGAAGTTATACATGTGCATAGTTTACAGGGCTTGTTCCCAACAACAAAAAAAGCACTTCCTCATCATCACCACTAGTTGACTTCCTACCTCCAAGAGGCATTCATTTTTAACTCTTTTAGGTAATTTGTTTGGTTTTTAACCTCTGAATCTCTAATAACAAGTTTATGTTGCCAGTTCTTGATTTTTCTGTTTTGAGTATTACCTACTGACTTTCTTCAATGGAAGATGAATATTTAATACTCTGTCACACTCACCACTCCTCTACCACAGCCATGCAATCTATCCTCCAATTCTTCTAATACAGTTAGAGCAATATTCAGTCTATATACTATGACCATAGAAACACTATTCATAGATACCATGATTACTGGTTTTTCATTGTATGTTTTGTTTTTCCTGAAGTCAGTAAAAGTCTTGCTTTTTGCTTTCCTTAGTTTTCTATGTATTTGTCACTAATTCAACCCTAAACTCTTCCCCAGTTGTATAAATCTTTCTCCATATGTTCAGACATGTTAGATTGTCTATCAGCTTCATTTTCTTGAAGAACTCTCTTTGGGAGCCTCTGACATGCTCTCTTTGGATGGTTTGCTCTCTGTGTAGCTGCACATCTGTGGTCTTGAAGTCCCTGTCACCATCCTCTTGTGGTATATCTCATTTCCTGGGCCCCATATTTTTTTACTTCTTCATTTAATGGAACACATCTTGTACTGATTTCCTGAGAAAGGATACATGAGAGGTAATTTTTTGAGAACATACCTGAAAATGTCTTTATTCTGATTTCACACTTAATTGATAGTCTTGCTGCATATAGAATTCTAGGTTGGAAACCATTTTCCCTCAGTATTTTGAAGATACTGCCCCCATTGTATTCTAGGCTTTTGGTGTTCCTCTTGAGGAGTCTTAATGCTATTCTGATTTTTAATTATTTATATAAAACCTGTTTGTAGTTGTTCTCTCTGGAAATTTGAAATTTCATGATAATATACCTTGATGGAGGGCTGTTTTCATACTGTGCTGGACACTCAGAGGGCCCTTTTAAGCTCAAAAAAACTCAAAACCTTTAGTTCTGGGACAACTTTATTGAGTTATTCTTTTCAGCATTTTCTCCTTTTCATTTTTTCCTGTATTCTTTCTTTCTAGAACTCCCATATTCAGAAGGCATGTTTTCTGGACTTGTCCTTTAATCTTTTAAAAATATTTTAATCATTTTCCATCTCTATCTTTTTGTTCTATATTGTGAGAAATTTCCTTAACTTTTCCAATCCCTTTTCCAGGTCCTTTTTATTTCTGCTATTATGTGTTTCATTTTCCAGGGTTACTTTTTTCTTTTTGTTCACCTCACCAAATATATTTTTTATGATATCCTCTACCTGTTTCACGAATAACATTTCTTCTCTCTGAGGAGTTTAATGATTTTTTTTTCCTGAGTTTTCATCCCCCTGAGTCTCTTCAGTTTTTCCATGTTGCATTTAGGTTTCATTTGTTTTGGTGTCCTGTCGTTATAGCAAATACTTTCCTCTAATGCCTCAAACAATCTTGGCTGTCTGCTCATATTAGAAACCGGGAATCTTGTTTTTAGTATCATCTTCATTCCCTCTTCTAGTGGTACCTGATGCTGCCAGTGATTGAGTCTTTGGGGAGTTCTGTGATGTATTTCACGTTCAGTTCAACTTTTCCCACTACCAGCACAGGATTCAGCTTTCTTGAGTTTGCTGACTTCCACTTGTCTACTTGGTTTCCAGTTTTGTGTCTCTTCTGTCTTTGTCCTGGGTGCTTCTGCTTTACAATGAACATGCAGTCGTTTCTGTCACTTGGGGAGATTTGAATGGGAGTAATCTAAATCAGGTCAGCAAACTGTGGTTCCTATGCCAGATCTAGCCCACAGCTTGTTTTTGTGTGACCTGACTTAAAAATGATTTTTATATTTTTAGGCCAGGCACAGTGGCTCATGCCTGTAATCCCGGCATTTTAGGAGACTTTGGGAGGCAGCGGATCATTTGAGTCCAGGAATTTGAAACCAGCCTGGGCAACATGGTGAAACCCCCACTCTACTAAAAACACAAAAAATTAGCCAGGCATGGTGGCACACACCTCTAATCCCAGCTACTTGGGAGGCTGAGTCATTAGAATCACTTGAACCCAGGAGGCAGAGGTTGCAGTGAGCTGAGATCACAACACTGCACTCCAGCCTGGGTGGCAGAGCAAGACTGACTCAAAAAAAAAAAAAAAAGATTTTTACATGTTTAAAGGGTTGCTAAGCAAAACAAAACAAAAAAACAGAAGGATATATGACAGAGACTGTGGCCTACAACGCCTAAAATATTTACTGTCCACTTACAGAGAAAGTTTTTCAACCCCCAACTGAAATCTCCTATTTCAAACTGGAAGGCTAGTTCCTTCCCTCCCAATTTCCACATGCAATGATCACCTCCCATTTCATAGAGAAAATAAATCTATTGGGCAATCTACTTCTTACTCTCCCATCCCTATACCAAACCACTGCGGTTTGCCAGTTACCCATAATACTTCATTAAGTCAAACTGCAATGAATTTGAAAGGTCATTGAAAACCTCCTTGTTACTGAATTCAGCCCCCTATTTTTTCAGTCTGTATTTTACTGGCTGCTCTATGACATTTGATAACGTGTGGCTTCCATTCTCACGGAGTTAACTGAACCTGCTCTTTCTGAAATCGCCAGTAGCATCCTAATTGGCAAACCCAAAGAATGCTTTCCACACCTTATTTTCTCCTTTCTTTTGCTACATTTAACATTATTGCTTCCCATCTATTTCTGGAATATTTCTACTCCCTTGTATTCTGTGGTAGTATTTTCTCTTAGTCCTCACCATCCCACATCCGATCAGTTTCCCAATCCTGTCCATCCTCCCTTTGAATTTCATCCGGCCCCCAACAGCCTCACGTGAGACCCTCATTGTCTGTCACCTGGCTTACCACAAAGCTCTCCTGCTAGGTCTTAGCCTCCTTACGCTCTGTCTTACACACTGCCACTAGAATGGTTTTCCTGAAGCAAAAATCTGTCGATATCATTAATTTTCTGAAAAATATATAGTGTCTTTCTCTACTCTGTCTACTTTTGCTCAATAAAATCCAGACTCCTAACTTGGTATTCAAAACCCCATCTGGTCTGCTTTTCTGCCTTATTTTCACTCTGTTTCTCCCTCTCTATATTCCTCTCCACTTATCAGTCCTCCTTTTACTTCAGCCACACTGTCATCAACGGTGATGATGCTGATGATAAAAACACTAACAGCAGCATGTATTGAGGTCTTAACTACATGCCAGGCACTGTGTTCAGTGCTTTATGTTAATTTGGACATCTAATCCTCATGACATGGCCTTATGAGGTGGGTTCTATTAATGGTCCACCAGTATGGCAAATATGAACTTGAAACATCTTTGAACATTTTTTTTTCAAAAGATCAGTGTCAAAATTCGTTTGGCAGTAAAATCTGACCTGAAATGGTATGAATGTATTTATAGTCCCTTTTAGCATAAAAATTCATTTCATAGAAGAAATATTAATATTTAATTACAGGATGCTGCCCCAAACCTCATAGGGGGATGTTAAATAATATATGGTTTGTGCAGTATGCTGCTTTCCTAAAATCTGAACACTTTGGGATTCTAATACTATCTAGTTTGAGGGGGCTCAGATAAGAAATTTTGAACTTTGTGTTACTCTTTTTACAGATGAGGAAATTAAGGCTCAGCAAGATTTAAGTAGGTTGCCCAAAGTTACATAGTGGGAAAAACAGTGGAGCCCGGATTAGCACCATGGTGGCCTGGTTCAAACGCATGCCTTGTCTCCTGTACTGCACAGGTCCATGCTACCTGCAGGTCCCTGCCCTCGACCTCTTCTGGGTTGCTGGCTTTCTGCCCTCCCTGTTCTCCCAGTGCTCAGCCCTGGCTGACTTCCCTTCCATTCCTATTCACCCAGGCTGGCTCCTTTCAGTAGCAGCCTCCATGCCTTTACCCCCTTGTCCTCCTGAAAATGTCCCACTGATACCAAGCTCTGACCAAGTCTGCCCATCTTGTCTCTGATTGGGCTGTCTTTCATTTGAGACTCGACAGAAAGGTGAATCACACTCATCTCCCAGTTTCAGACTGTGCCCTATTCAGTACTTGGCAATATTGCCTTTTCCATTTCCTTTATCAGCTTCCTTTCCTGTTTCTAGAGCAGCTGTACTAAAACTTTTCCCATCCCCTGAGCTCCAAACCTTATATACCATCTTACTCTCAGTTTCAGCAGCACATGCCTAGTTCCATATTCATTCCACCTGCTTGAGTCGTACACACAGGGGTTTGTAAGCAGTGCCACCCTTACACTGCCCCCACCCCCCGCAGTCTTAGAGGGCAGCAGCTGGTAGAATTCCAGCTACTCCCAGACTTCCTGATGTCCCTGTGAGCGCTGTTGCCCTAGGGGATGTCCTGCCCCTGATCTGCACCCAGGTGCCTTTTGTCTCCTGGCATGACATAGCAGTTTCTTCCTCAATTTCATGGTGACTCACTTTTTAAAAATAGTCTTTGATGTGTCAAAGCCTTTTTATGAAGGTCTAAATAGATTGTATGGACTGGTTCCCTTTCAGTCACATACATTTTTACCTCCTGAAAGAAACCCTACTAAATTAGTTAGGTATGATTTTACCTTCCTGAAACCACACACCCCTCACTTTCCATGCTTCAGTGCCTTTCCATAGCTGTTCCCACACTACCAGTACAGCCTGTCCTATAAGGTCATCTCATACCAGCTTAAGTACTATCTCCTCCATATCTTCCCAGTTTCTCCCAGCCAAAAATTCTCCTTGCATCTAAACGACAGGCCAGGCGTGGTGGCTCACGCCTGTAATCCCAGCACTTTGGGAGGCCAAGGTGGGTGGATCATTTGAGGTCAGGAGTTCGAGACCAGCCTGGCCAACATGGTGAAACCCCATCTGTACTAAAAATACAAAAATTGGCCGAGTGTGGTGGCACATGCCTGTAGTCCCAGCTACTTGGGAGGCTAAGGCAGGAGAATCACTTGAACCTGGGAGGCAGAGGTTGCAGTGAGCCGAGATCGCACCACTGTACTCCAGCCCGGGTGACAGAGCGAGACTCTGTCTCAAAATAAATAAATAAGTAAGTAAAAATAAACTCCCATAGCAACTTCTCTAAAGACTTGTAATATCGTTATTTGAATCTATTATCTCTCTGATGGTTCAAAAGCTCTTTGATGTCAGAGACCATGTCTGATCTTTTCATACAGTCTCTCGAGCTTAGTAAGAACTCTGTATATGTTTGGTAAGTTAAATTAATGAAATCTAAGGAGAAACTTCTTGACATAAGTATACTGGATCAACAGCTTCCATTCACAGTTGAGTCTTCGCCATCAAATTATCGTACAGAAATTGTTTCCACTGAAGTTACAGATGCTCCCCAGTGAATAATTCTGTGCTATCTTTTCAGCCATCAGCTTCTTCTGCCTCTTTGCCACATGGGGATACTCCTTGTGATCAATTCTCCTCCTTTGGCTTTCTCTGTCCTCCTACTCCTGTCTCTGATTATTTCACTGTTTTCTTGTCCATATTATCACATCCTCCTAAATTAATGATGATGTTTTTTCTCCTCAGACTTTTCTCTGTTTGTCCGCAGGAATCTCATTTACTCAGGTTTTGTTTGGGATTGGGGTTGGGAGGGAAGAAATTGAGGGACTAAGACTAGGGGTTAGATCCTTCCAGGATCTAAACAGTTGAGAGACTAAAAAACAAGAAACAGGTGGCGACGTGAACATTGAGGTATCAGTTCTGTTAACAGACTGCTAAACCTCCCAAGTTAAGGGCTCTTTCATAAAGCTAGATTGGAGAAGAAAGTTGAGAGCTGTGGTCCAAGTGGAGCCTCTGCTTCTGAGCTTCAGACCCTGTGGAGGAGACATGTGTTGCTCAGATCCAGCCTGGTGACAGGTTCACCTCACACAGCCATCCAGAAGGCAGAGGCCTGGATGGTGCTGGAAGGTGAGGTGAGGCCGCTCAGACTGCAGACAGCTTCAATGTAGCAAGAGACATGAAGAGTATCAACTATAGGCAAGGCCTTCTGGGAACTGAAGAAAAACCAAACCTCAAGGCCTCATGGAAAGATGATCCATGGGATAGCTGGTTTTCACAGAGACTGGAACAGGGAGAACATTTTGAATCTAAAGTTGTCTTGCTGCCCTCAACAGCAGGGTTGTGACTCTTGGCTCTGTTGCTCTGCCACTAATGTGGGCGCTAGGGCCCAGCATCTAGCGCAGCCTACAGCATCCAAGTCTCTACACTTCTTTGTCTGCTTGTGTCTCCTACCAATCCCCCAACTGTCTGTACTTCCCAATTTAAATTCCCAAAAGAGAGACCCTATCTGCCTCTAGGTGGATGAGGAGTCTATGGATTACCTTCCCTTGAGCCTATGGGCCAGTTGTCAGTGGCCAGAGGAGAGGAAGGGTCATGTGGTTAGGATGCAGCCTACTTTCCATCAAGCAACAGTCAGCATCCATTTGCCCAAGCCCAAGCTGGATATCATTCTCTTCCCTTCCTGTCTCACTCATGTCCCGTCAGTCACTACATCCTGAAGTTTTCCCTTTTAAGCATTTTTTTTTGGCATTTCTCCTTTTTTCTCTATTCCCATTGCCATCGACCCGGTTCAGGCCACCATCACTTCTCACCCAGAGGGTTGCATGAGTCTCCTCCTTATTGATCTCCCTGTCTTCAGTCTCTCTCCCCTAATCTACCTTTTACTCAGTTGCCAGAATAATCAATTTAGTTCCCACATAATGGCCCAAGTTTATATTTAAAAATATAAATCCGACTCTGTTATTCCCGGGGTTTTAAGCAGGGCTTCTCATTGCTAATGAAATAGAACACAGACATCTTTCTGCGGCCTGTACACCCTCCTGCAGATGCGGCTCCTGTCTTCCTCTCTGACCTCGTTTTCCCACCTCCTGCTTTCTGTGCTCTGTGCGCCAGCAACACTGACCTTCTGACTTCTTCTTTAGATGTAGCAGGGCTGCTGCACTTGCTTTTCCTTCCGCCTGGAACTCTTCCTCTTGATCTTTTCTTAGCTTGCTTCTGTCTCCAGGTCTCAGCCTGGGTGCCACCTCCTCAGAGAAGCCTTCCTGAAACACCCTGTCTAACACTGCCTGTACCTCTACCCTTGGTCTCCGTTACATGCTTTAATATTCTTCGTACTGCTTATCACTGTTCAGTATTTTGTTCATTTCATTTGTTTGGTTGTTTTGTATCTCCCTGACTAAAACAAAAATTCCTTGAGAATAAGAACATTTTTGTTCTTACTCACCACTGTATTTTCAAGCCTAGTGTGTCGTAGTTTCTCAGTAAACATCTGTTAAACTGATAAACAGTGAAATCTCCCTTGTTACTGGTTTTCCCATGGCTGTGTCTTGTGTTTAGCTTTATATGTATTTTTATTTTACCTGTTAGGTTGTGAGCTACTTGAGGGAACAATTTTCTTTTAGTTCGTTTTTACGTCTCTCAGGCTTACACATGGTAATTGGCTGAAGATAAGTATACCCCAAAAGGTAGCTCATTTGCTGCATCATTTGTGCTCTGGAAACTTGTCCAATGGCAGAAAGACTGAGCCCCATTCTTCTTCATACTCCCTTTAGATTCCTTTTATTCCACTTCAGAAACCAGACACAGGAAACATCTGACTATAATAAAAGATTGCCAGTAAATTCTAGGTTTCCTCATTGAACAAAGTCATGTGCAGCAAGGCTGTGCTGTACTTTGGTCTGGAATTCTGTTTGGTCACTTGTATGGCAGGCCACATGGCTGCCTCTGGCCTGGGAGCCAGGAACAGCTGGAGCCTGGGATGACTGAAGTAAAAATGACATATTTGCTAGCCTGAGAGGGAGAAGTCTGGATATTCTTGCTCTGTTCCTTGCGAAGCAAACTTCTCAATTTGTTGAATACTAAGTTTTCCCGTTAGCTGTCAAAGTGGTTTATAACTAAAATAATCTTACATCCTTTAGAATAAATCACAAATAATGAATGGCCAAACTGTTTCTGAAGTCAAAGCAAAATTCATCAAAACAAAATTCATCAAACCTTTAATGCTCACAGCAGATTTCATTAAAAAACGTACACAAAACATGAATATGTCACTAACTTCCTCTGAAAATTTCTGCCCTCTCACTTGCCTCTTCTGAAGTTTAAAAATGTGTGATCATAGGAGCATTCCGCTACCATTGGAAATAATATTTGCAAAGACTTTGACTCTTTCCAGTAGACTGTCACCTGTTTGATGCTTACCCTTATCACTTTATTTTTATCTTAAGTGCTTATGAAGTGGTCTGTCTTCCTTGGCTTGAAGGCAAAGGCTATCTCTAATTTGGCTCCATGGGGCCTGGCGCGTAATAGCCACTTGATAATATTTGTGAGAAGGAGGGAGAAGTAAAGAAGGGCAAGGAGAGCCCAGTCCATTTAGACTAATATTGGTGGGGTATATTTAAGTATCATGAACTATAAGGATGACCTCAGTAATTAAAGAGAAAAGCTCAACAGCGTTTCAGCATGTACAGTGAATAATGAAGGCATTCAAGAACCTGCCATCCTTTGGCATTGGTACCAGTGAGTTGGAGGTTAAAATCCTAGAGCAGGATTCAGAAGTTCTGTTTTGAACTTTTTGTCCCCTCAAACGATGCAAGTAATACATGTTTACTGTACAAATTTTACAAAAATGCAGAGAATAAGCATTACTATAATTCTGCCACCCAGAGACAACCATGTTTTTAGTCTCTTTTAGTCTTAATTAGTTTTAGTCTTTTAGTTAACTTTTAGCCTTTTTTCTGTACATGTCATTTGAAAAGTTTAAAAGAGACTTTATATCAGGACTGCTTGTGAGTACAAAGAAGATAAATTGCAATTGGAAAAATACTTGTCAACTGCAATAAAAATTTGAAATGCTTGTTTTTATTGTTGCTCATCCGGGCAGTCAGCTCCTCAGAATTCCATTCCCAATCTTCTTCAGGGGAATGTGATCTGTCGCCTGGAAAACTCTTAGGATGCTTTTCTTATTCCTCCTCTGCGGAGACTCTTTGTGTGAGCACTCATTTTCCTAGGGTGAGGCCAGGTTTGGACCCCTGAACCTTCACAGGACAAGCACACTTCAGGACTGATTGGAACTGATGGGAGTCAATACCCAGAATGGATTTTACGTCCCACTTGTAAAATATCACTCAGATAACATCACCTTTGAAAGAAAGCAAGAATATTTACTAGCTTATTTCTTAGTTGAATAAACATATTGACCACTTTGTATGTGTCAGTCATTAGTTAGGCATCAAAGCCTCAAAATGAATAGACAATCTTTGTCTTCAGGGAACTTACAGTTTAATGAAAGAAGAAGAAAAGCAAACAAGGATTATAGTGCAGTATAATGAATGCCATAATAGAAGTACAGTGATGGCCTAAAGAAGTAAGTGAGCAGAATTGATCAGAGAGGTCTTCAAGAAGAAGGGGTCAATTGAGTTGGTCTTAATGGAAGAGTGGGAGGTTTTTTTTTTTTTTTTAATGCAAACCTGCAGAGAAGACAATGTGTTCAACGTCTGAAGACATGAAGGCATGCATCTCTTGGGAAATATAAGTAATTTTGCATATCTGGAACTCAAGGTGGTAAATGAGGCAAATGGTAAAGACATTGAATGTCAGAGCTTGAACTTTATCTTACAGGCCGCAGGAAGCCTCTGAAGGGTTTTATTAAAGAACAGAGACACAATCTGTTATACTTTTTGGAGAAATCAGTAGAAAGGATGGATGGAAATGGGCTATGTTGGAGGCAGAGGTGTGTTTTGGGGGCAATAAGAGCAGTCCCAGCAAAAGATGATAGGCAGATGTCCAGAAAAGCAAATCTATAGACAGAAAGTAACTTGGTGGTTCCTGGGGTTGGAGGTTGGGGCAGGGAATGACTGAATGGACATGAGGGATCTTTCTGGAGTGATGAGAATGTTCTAAACTGGATTGTGATGATGGTTATGGAGCTCTGTTAATTTTCTAAAAATCATTGAATTGCACACTTATATGAGTGAATTTCATGGTACGTGAATTATACCTCAATAAAGCTGTTTTTAAAAGCAGGGGTTGGAGGAGTCAGTCTTCTCAATGAGAGGAGATAAATGTGAGAAATGCTGATAAAGAAGTAGAATTGGCCAGGCATGATGGCTCGTGCCTGTAATCCCAACATTTTGGGACGTCAAAGCAGGAGGATCACTTGAGGCCAGGAATTTGAAAGCAGCCTGGGCAATATGGCAAGATGCTCATCTCTAAAAAAAATTGAAAAGTTAGCCAGGCAGGGTGGCACATGCACCTGTAGTCCTAGCTGTTGAGGAGGCTGATGTGAGTGGATCACTTGAGCCCAGGAATTAGAGGCTGCAGTGAGCCACAATTGCACCACTGCACTCCAGCCCAGGGGACAGGGCTGGCTCTATTAAAAAAAAAAAAAAAGTAGAATTTATAAGAGTTAGACATTGATTGTATGAGATAGGGTGGTCACCTATCTGTTCAGCCAAGTGTCCTGATTGTGATTCTACATTTTGTAAAAAAGTGGCAACCCTACCTTTTTCTTGGCAGATTTCAAAGCATATGGATCTATCTTTAACTGGCAGTACAGAGTACCTGCCTCAGAAACCACATCCTCCAGCTCTCTGCCACCCAGTTCTTAGCAAACACATGGTTGTGAGAAAAAAATATTGATGAAAGAGTGTCTGAAGATTTGTGATTCATTCATTTTTCTGTACATTGTTATTCAGCAAATATTGAGTGCCAGGTGTAGCAGTGAATAAAGCAGATTTGGTGTCTGCCTTTATAAAACTTACAACCTAGCAGTGGGAACAGATGTTATGTACAGTTATGATAACTATTGTGTTGAATGTCCATGTGCAATGAGAGAAAATGCCCATAATGTTTGGGTGGGGTGTGGCTCTAGACTCTGGTGCCATTTGCATCCAGCTGACACTCCTTTGGAGTAAGTCTGTGGAATCTGATCCCTTTTGAGTCTGGGGTTTCTTGGGTTATCTTGGGCCTTACATCATCTTGGTGCCCCTTATAATTGTTTTTATTGAACTCTATGTTTAATTTATGCCATCATTTGGCATTGGCTTATGTTGTAGGAAACAGCCATACAAGATTTACAGCTGCTTAGTACAGAAATGTAGAATATACAATCTTCAACATCATACGGCGTCTCCTTTTTTTTTTTTTTTTTTTTTTTTTGACATGGAGTCTTGCTCTGTTACCAGGCTGGAGTCCAGTGGCATGATGTCGGCTGACTGCAACCTCCGCCTCCCAGGTTCAAGTGCTTCTCCTGCCTCAGCCTCCCAAGTAGCCGGGACTACAGGCACGCGTACCACACCCAGCTAATTTTTTTTTTTGTATTTTTAGTAGAGACTGTGTTTCACCATGTTGACCAGGATGGTCTCGATCTCTTGACCTCGTGATCCACCCACCTCAGCCTCCCAAAGTGCTGGGATTGCAGGCATGAGCCACCGCACCCGGCCGGCGTCTCTTTTTCTAAGGCCCACAAGAGAAAGTTCTCTCTGATCACTGTACAGTATTTGCTTTTATGTTTTGGTCTTTCAGTTGCTCTGGAGCACCAGACTCCGTTTTGCCTCAGGTCTTCACACATGGCCTTCCCTCTGCTTTGAATGTCCCATTCCATTCTTGTTGGGTTTGACCCTCACTTATCCTTCAGCTATGAGTTCAAGCGTCACTTCTTCAGAGATGTCTTCCCTATCCAGTACCCACTCCCCTTCTGTACTCAGTCCAGTTCCTAATATAAACTTTCATAACACTTTCTTTTTTTCTCTTTTATCAGTTTCTAGTTAAATAGTTTGTTCTTTGGTAACATTTTTTTCTCCTAGACTGATAGCAGAAAGATCAATAAGGATAGAGACCATGCTTTTTCTGTTTGCTGCTGTATCTCAGTCATAGTATAGTATCTTGCACATAGCAGTTGCCCAGTGCATATTTATTGGACATTTGATTGAATGAATGAATGAATGAATGAATGAATGCCTTGTGGGTACTGAATCTTGTAACTGTTCATTTCCTTTTTTCTTTGGCTGTTTGAAGGCTCAGGCCCTGATTCTGCCTGCAGTGTTTGCATAGGTACTCATGGCATGCATTTTGTGCACTAACATTTCCCCAACTATATAGTCTTTTTCCTTTCTTTGACATCTTCATTTTAAAATTCTAGTGTACATTGTAAATTTCAATAGGCCACTATAAGCCTTTTTTGGGGAAGAAACAATGAACAATTGAGTATATAAGTAGAAGAAAGGGCAAGATCAAAGGGGAAATGTTAGTGCCTTTAACTAGATTCAGGAAGGAACTTTTATTTTGCTTTGTTTTAATTCCATTTTCACTAGAAGAAAGAAAAAGAAGTAAATTTGTCCCCTAATCTGGCAAGAAATGCCTCTAAAGAATTTGGGGCCTGTCCCTGCCTTGAGACGTCTCTCCCTCTGGCAGGAGGCAAGGGGTACTGGGCTGGGCAGGGTCTCCTGGCTCAGTGGATGGGTGGGCATGGGCCTGGGAGGCTGGGCTGTTCGACTGAGTTCCCTTCCAGTTGACTCTGCTTTGAGGGAGGGTTTGGGCAGAGCCAGTGGGAGCTTGCTTTTTTATTATAAGAAGGAGAAAGAAATGAACTTGTCCTCTTGTGTTGCAGATTCAGTGGTTCTTTCCTTTGACTCCGCTGGACAAACACTAGGCTCAGGTACCAACTCTTCCCCCTCTATCATCTTTTTGGCCTTCAATATTAGCCATATTTTTTGTGAAGCCTAATCAAGTATGGGTTTGCTGGGGAGGGCAATGGAATATCCCAGAATTGGGGGAAGTCTCAAGAAGCCTTTCTAGAGACTTTATGGTCAGGGAAGCAGAAGGGGGACATATCCAGAGAACTTTTCCAGTTACTTTAAAAGTGTGCACAGAGGAGTTGCAGTAGATGCTCCGTCTTCATTCAGAGTTGTCAAGAGTCATATAAAAGGATGTCTGTTTTCTGTGCATATATCCTGTCTCAGAAGGTGGGGCAGAGGGCATTGAAAGACCCCAGGCTGTGGGAATGCTGGAGCAGATAACCATCAGGGCTCTCTACTAGAATGCTGGGCTGGTGGGAGCATCCCAGTTTCCTGAGGACATACACTCCATTGCATGTTTACATGCACACCCCGTATATTCAAATACAGACCTCTTCCAGGAGAGGGGTACCACACTGTACTGTGTACTCATGCCAAAATGCATGTAGGTGGACACACTCCTTCTCTTCCCTGTTTACAGTGCAGGACACACAGATCAGCACACCTGCCCCAAATTCACCCAGACCCAGTGGAGCCTGGCTCTGCCATGTCTAGGGCAGTTTACCTGTTCCACATCACTGTGCCTGTTGACAGGAAGTGGGAAGAGACTACTTTGATTCCTCAGCTTGCTGCCATTGGGTCCCTATGGGAGCCTCAGAATGACGTGACTTTGAGGGAAGAGTATCTCTGTGTTTTTAGGTAAAGTCAGGTGGGCCTCATACCATGGGTACTGCCAGTGAATGCCAGGGAGACTGCTGGCCTGTTGAGGGCAGTTAATTCATTTTGCCGTCCTTAGATGTGGTAGATTGATGATTCACAAAACAGCCATGAGGGTCAGGCAGTTGTAGTAGAGTGGACAAGAGGAAAGACGTTCAGAGAATATGATCACAGCCACCACTATTTACTGAGGGTCTGCCTGTTTTACTGTGTGCCAGCACTGTGCTGAGTGCTTTATACACCTCTCAGCTATCTCTTACAATCGCTTTTTATTATTTTTTTTATTTTTAATGTTTATGGATGGGTACATAGTGGGTGTATATATTTATAGGGTACATGAGATGTTTTGATACAGGCATACAATGAGTAATAATCACATCAGGGCAAATGGGGTATCCATTATCTGAAGCATTTACGGTTTATTTGTGTTACAGACATTTCAATTACACTCTTTTAATTATTTCAAAATACACAATAAATTTTTGTTGACTATAATCACTCTGCTGTGCTATCAAATACTAGATCTCCTTACAACAGCTTTGATATCTTTAATTATAGATAAAGAAGCTAAGGCTCAAAGACATGAAGTAACCTGTTCACGGCCATTCATATCTGTCTAACTCTAGAGCCCATCCTCTCTCCCTTAGCATCTTTCTATCTCATACCTTGTGTGCTTCCCACCAAAATGCTGAGGCTATGAGAAGTCACTTTAAGGTAGAGTGGACAGACAGAAAGAGTTCTTAAATGGATCCAAAACTTGCATCTATTTGTATAGTAAAAGATTGGTCATTTTATTACATAAAAGTTAAGAACTTCTATTAATCTAAAGACCCTATTAAGAGAGTGAAAAGGCAGGCTGGATGGGCATAGTGGCTCACACCTGTAATCTCAGCACTTTGGGAGGCTGAGACAGGAGGACAGCTTGAGGCCAGGAATTTGTGACCAGCTTGGGTAACACAGTGAGACCCCCAACTCTACAAAAATTTTTTTAAAATAGTAAGGGCACGGTGGCGTGTGCCTGTAGTCTGAGGTACTCAGGATGCTAAGCAGGAGGATCACTTGAGCCCAGGAGTTAGAGGCTGCAATGAGCTATGATTGCACCACTGCACTCCAACCTGGGTGACACAGTGAGACCCTGTCTCTGGAAAAAAAAAAAAAAAAAAAAAAAAAGAAGGAAAAAAGAGAGAGAGTGAAAGGAAATCCAGAGTGAAAAAAATATCTTTACAACACAAATAATCAACAAAACGCTTGTTTCCAGAACAAAGAACGACAGAAGTCAATAGGAATAAAGGAGCAACTCATTACAGAAATGAGCAAGACTTGAACAGGCATTTCACAAAAGAGGAAGTCCAAATGGCCAATAAACCTATGAAAAGGTGTTTGATTGTATTAGTACTCAGCAAAATGCAAATTAGAATCCCAATGAGATATCAATACACATCTACCAAATGGCAAAACTTGAAAAGCTTGACAATTCCAATGTTGATAAGGATGTGGTGCAGTGGAAACTCTGATTTTCTACTTGTTGGAGCATAATTTGGTACAACCACTGTGGAATAAACTGTGGCAGTATCTAGCTAAATTTGGATATACACATACCTGGTGACTTAGCAATTCTTCCTCTAGGTATATTATCTGCAGAAATGGATGCTTATACATAACAGGACATATATATGCAAGATATGTGTATAAGAATGTTTATAAGAACATTGTTCATAATTGTCAAAAACCAAAAACAATCCAAATACCTAACAACAGTAGAATGACTATGCAAATTGTATTATATTCATAGGGAACAGTAAAAATGAGCAAACCATAGCCAGATGCAACAATATGGATAAATATTAAAGACATATTATTGGGTGAAAGAAGTCAGACAAAACAGTACATACTGTGTTTATCCTTTCATAAAAAGTTCAAAAACAAATGAAATTAAACCATATTTGCTTTTAGATACATAATTCAGTATTAAAACTATAAAGAAAAGCAAGGAATTGAATTCTATAATAGCTAGATGGTGGTATTCAAGGGGGTATGTTGAGGGATGGGCACAGGGGGGCTTCTAGTGTGTTGATATATTATTTTTAGTGACCTGAAGGGGTTTTATAGGTGTCCATTTTACAGTAACTCACTAGCTGTGCTTTGTATTAAAAATGTAAAATATAGCAAATATATAGAAAAGTACATAAAACCTCAACGTACAGCTAATAATGTTCAAGGGGATTTTGGTTCTCACCTCCATCTCCCTTGGAGTTATAAAAAGATCTTGGGCTTAATCTGCAAATAACTATGGACCATGGCAATAAGCCTCCCAGGTTTGTACAAGGTTCTCAGTGAAGGCTGGCAAAGAATGAGAATTCAGACATTTTTCCACTGATTCCCTCTTAGTGGAAGATAGATCAAGTTGATTCAGAGTCAGCCTCAAATTATAACTGGTTTTCAGTTTACCTAGCCTTCAGTTTTCCCGACAACACCTACCAGCTTCGACACCTAGTTCTGCCTTATTCATGCTCTCATGGAATATTTGCAAGAGGCCAATAGTTTTGCTATCTCCTGCTTTGCATCAAGCCTAAAAGGGAATGGTACCAGGCAAGAGCTGGGCAGAGGTCTTCACAGTGGCCACTTTACTGTTTTATTTGGAGAGAATTTACAAAGCGCTGGGCATACCACATCGCCAAAAACGTTTTAGAACTTTAGCAGGATAACTTTGGAATTAATCCCTATTTGACTTTCTTTCTGTTAGTGTAGGTACTTAAAAGTAAGAAAAAGTTTCCAGTTCCAGATAAGACAGAGTGAGCACACTCACTCTATCTCTGAATGCAGCTAAAGGCCTGTTCAGAATGCATTTAATAGCAGTTTGAGGACTCTGAAACATAAATAGTAGCAGACAGATAGGGGAAGAATACCAGAATTCAATGTATTACTGAACTGGCAGTGAGTTTCCTATTTTCCCTTCAGTGTCCCATGTCTTGGACTCAAGGCACCCCAAACCCCAGCAATGGACACCAAGGCACAAACAGCTTCAGGAAAAGACCTCTAGTTAAAGCTCTGGGGTGGGAAAAGGGCTCCCAAGGCTCAGACAGAGGGGGATATCCCAAGAGTTGTTCCCTCATGCCCCAGCCCCCAGGCAATCCCACAGTGATGGTGGTTGGGAGAGTGCCAGCAGTAGGCCCTTCAAGCACCTAAAACTGAGAGAGAGGAACTTTCCTCTCTGATCAGAGGAGCTATAGTCCCAAGAGGATGGGGTGCAATTTTGGTTGCTTGTTTTCTGTCTTTGCCTTCCTGCTGCTTGGCCCCAGATTTGAGTGCAGTTCAGAAAATTCATGGCATAATGTGGTAATTAAAGCCCCAGCTTTCTGGCCAGAGGCCCAGGAAGGGGAGTCACAAGAAACCAGAAGGCAGGAAAGAGAAAGCAAAGGGAAAGGGAGCTCAGGAAAGCAACCCCTTTAAGTTATTTATGGACTTCAGGATAACCCAAGCTGTGCATGTATGCATCTGATTCTAAACAACATACCAAAGACTTTCAGAACTGACCTAAGGGACAGACCACTGCCCAAGTCCCAGACTGGATGCACACACAGAGGACTCTTCTGAACAGGCTTTGAAAATGGAACTGATGTTGAAACCACAACCCACAGAAGGCTAGTTGGAATTTGCTGCCCGAACCCAACCTGGTCGATTGTCTGCTAAAACAAAAATATGAACATTCTCCACTGGATTTAAACAAGATGTAGAGTCTCATAATAAGATTCAGAATATCCCAGATATGAACCAAAATGAAGAACCAGGAAAATTTGAACTTGCATGGGAAAAGTTAATCAACCAATGCCAGTGCTGAGGTGACACAGATGTTTGAATAATCTAACAAAGACTTTTTAAACAGCTATGATAAAAATGCTCCCCAAAGTAAAGGCAAAATCTGTTGAAATGAATAGAAAACTAGAAAATCTTTGCAAAAAAAGTAAAGGTTAGGTGCAGTGGCCCATGCCTGTAATCCCAACACTTTGGGAGGCTGAGGCAGAAGGATCACTTGAGACTAGGAGTTTGAAACCAGCCTGGGCAACATTGCAGAGAACTCTTCTCTACAAAATTAAAGAAGAATATTAGCCAGGCATGGTGGCACACACCTGTAGTCTCAGCTACTTGGGAGGCTGAGGCAGGAGGATCACTTGAGCCCAGGAATTCAAGGCTGCAGTTAGCTATGATCACACCAGCCTAGGTGCACTCTGCACTCCAGCCTAGGTGACAGTGAGACCCTATCTCTAAAAAAATTTAAAATTATTAAAGATTTTTTTAAATGAAGGTCTTAGCAAACAAAAAAAGAGGAAGAAAATATAAAGAAGAACCAAATAAAGCAATAAAACTATCCAATTGGAACAACAGAGAAAATCTTTTAAAAGTTGAACAGAGCCTAGTGACTTGTGGCACAATACTAGATTTATCATTCGTGTCTTCAGAGTTCCATATGAAATTTTTGAAGAAACAATGGCTAAAATGTCCCAAATTTGGTGACCAAGTGTGGTTTATCCTGGGAATGGAAGGCTGGTTCAACAATGAAAAAATCAATATAATCCACCGTATTAACTGTCTAAAGAAAAAAAACTGCATGGTCTCATTAATTGATGAAGAAAACGCATTTGACAGAATTCAACATCTATTTATGATAAAAACGCTCAGCAAACATAGAAAGGAACTTCTTCAGCCTGACATCGGCCATCTACAAAAACCTACAGCAAACATCATACTTTATGGTAAAAGACTGCTCTCCCCCTAACATCAGGAAACACTTCTGGAAGGTCTAGTCAATGTAATAAAGCAATAAAAAGGATACAGAATGGAAAGGAAGAAACAAAATTAACCGTTTTCATAGATGACATGATTGCCTACATAGGAAATCCCAAGGAATCTACAAAAATATTCCTAGAACTAATAACTGAGTTTAGCAAGATGACAGGATACGAGGTCAAAACACAGAAGTTCATCATGTTTTTAAGTACTAGCAATGAACAGTTGAAAACCAAAATTTAAAACACATAGCAGCTTCCCGAAACCAAATACTTATGTGTAAATGCTTATATATAAATCTGATGAAACATATATAGGACCTGTATGCTGAAACTAGTTCCTCTCCCACTTTTTCTTCCCCATCTACACAACTGAAAGTTCAGGCTGCAAACCTCGAATCACCCTGATTGTTCCTCTTCCTTTACCCTCTCCCCCTTTCCTGTCTTCACAATGTGTTCTTTCTAGCCGCTTCTTTCTAGCACCACTGCCCAAGGTACCATCTTCTCTTCCCTAGACTAGAAACATCTCCTGACTGGCCTGTCTGTGCCGCTTATTGCCTTCTGTACCTTGTAGCCAGAGTAATCTTCCAGAAACATAAATCGGATCCTGTCTTGTTACCACTGAAGCCTCTCCAGTGACCTTACAATACACTTACAATAAAATCCAAACTTGTCCCTCCTTCCTGAGTCCTACTTAACCTCTCCAATTTCCCTGTAGTTCATTTGCCCTCAGCCCACTGCCCTCACGCTACATTGGCATGCCTGTGGCTCCTTGAGGATGTCAGGTCCTTTCCTGCCTCAGGGTCTTTGTGCTTGCTGTTCCCACTTCCTAGACTGTTCTTACCTCCTGCTTTGCGTTGCTGTCTTCAGGCCTCTGTCCCACTGTCACCTCCGCCAGAAGGTCTTCCCAGACCACTTCATCTAAAGTAGTCCACTCCTCTAACCAGTCCTTCTCTAAAAAAGTATGTCTTCAGTTTTTCTTAGCATGCCTCCTTCCTTCAAACTATTTACTTATTTACTTGCACACTGTCAGTCTCTCCCACTAAAATGTAGGCTTCATTTTGGCCAAGGACTTGGTCTGTTTTGTTCATCACTGTATCACCGGTATTTAGAATGCGTCTGGCACATAATAGGTGCTAAGTAAGTGTTAAATAAATAGGTGTTAAAGAATAGAAAATTAGGAACAATAATATTCACTAATTAAGGAGTGCTTGAGGTCAAATAAATAATGGCATATCCATTCATTGGAGTAACTGCAGTCATTTAAAATGATGATGCAGTTTTACTTTTATTGACACAGAAGATGTCGAGGATATTGTTGAGTGAACAAAACAAACAAACAGCATGCATATTAAGGCCAAGTGTAGGTAAAATTAAGTATGTACGTTCATACATATACAGTATTTATGGAAAGAGAGATTTCTGGGAAAATAGTCACCAAAATATTTGTAGCAGTTAGCCCTAGGTAAATAGGGGTTTCAAATGGTTCTTACTTCATTCTTTGTAAGTGTTTTGGATTTGGATTTTTGTATTGAGCATATGTTATTTTAATAACTGGGAAAAAATTAAGTTATTTTTGTTTGGGGAGTAGAGCTCTCTCTTATTTTGTTTAATAATTGCTTTGTGATTGTCGTAGTCTCTTTGGGCTGCTATAACAAAAATACCTTAGACTGGGTAATTTATAAACAACAGAAATTTATTGCTCACAGTTCTGAAGGCTGGGAAGTCCAAGATCAAGACATCAGCAGATTCAGTGTTTGGAAAGGGTCCATTCCTCACAGATGGAACCTTCTGTGTGTGTCCTAACAAGACAGAAGAGGCAAATAGGCTCCCTCAGCCCTCCCTGATAAAAATATCAATCCCATCCTGGGGGTGGAGCCCTCATGACCTAATTACCTTCTAAAGGCCCCACCTCTTAATACTATCACATTGGATATCAGGTTCCAGCACATGAATTCACAGGGGACACCCAACATTCAGACCATTTCAGTGAGTATTTATGCCCTATCTATCCTATGAGGTGGTAAGCTCCGTGAAGTTTAAGATACAAACTGCAGAGTGAGCCATTTTTTCCCATTTCCTGTACCAGCAGCTGTTTTGACATGCTGTCCCTCCTAATCCTCCTGCAGCTTAGTGCAAGATGCCCTGGGATGGCCCGGACACAGTTGATGCTGTGAATAGGATTAAATTCACTGCAGTACTCAGCCCTAGATATCTGCTATTTTCCCAAGACAGAAGAGAGATAGATGGGTGCAGTGACATCTTTGGCTGCCGTGGGAGGGGGCTTCCAGGGCTCCTTCTGTAGCCTGTGATTCTCTTACCTGGGGCCAAGGACATGTCATGCTTCCTTGGCCCCCAGTATGCCATGTTGGAGAAGAGCTGTGCTGTGCTCAGATGGAGGCCTGATAGTCACAGGGGACTCTGTTACCAGAAGCTTCCTACTAGGCCTCTCACCTCCCCCACACCAACATACACCCATTTGAGATTGGATCTTAGTTTGTAAACTTCTAAGTTATTTTACTGAATCAGTTAATTTAGTCTAGGTCAGTGGGCTTTTCTGTGTTTATTTTAGAAAAATGCTTTTCCTTTTAGTTTCTCTTTGATTAATTGATCCCATGTTGTGGTTTATTTCCCTGACTTGAGATGATGTGGGAGCTATTTGCACTTTGGCCAGACCTTCTCAGGCCTCTTTTGACTCCCATAATTCATGTGTGGTATGGCCAGGGCCTTCTGACATCACCCTGGGGCAGGAGATGGGAGGTAATAGTACATCATTGCTGTCATGGAAACTGTGCTGCTAATGTGAGGGTCTGCTTTTCTTGTTTCCTCTGAGAGTCATTGTGGGCATAACGTAAAGGAAAGAATCAGCCCTGGGTTGGTTCCACGGCATCCCTGCTAGCGTACTTCATGATTGGGGAATCTTGAACGTATCTCCCCTGTCTAAACCTCTCTTTCCTCATCTGTAAAATATAGTACCTGCCTCATGGGGCTGTATAGGTGACAGTACTGAGAACAGCATGAATACAAAGGAAGATGCTCAATAAATAGTAGTTCCTCTCAGTCCCTTCATTCTGCAACCCTGACAGCCCATTTGGAACTATTGCCAACTTCTTCCTCCACCTAAGCCATGGCATATATTACATATGTTTAATACACCCCATGACTTTTTTTTAGAGATTATACAGTGACATTTCTTAAGAAATGATAGAGCTGTTTTGGCTAGGGTAGGTCCTCATTCCATTTACTGCCATTCCCTTTGTACTTAGCAATTCATCATAGCCCAGAGATTGGAGCCAAAGACCACTTTAAAGAAGATCTGGCAGCAGAGCTGCTTCTCTGGGTAAATGGAGTTTTCTTGCCTCATGGACTATCCTGCCTATGTGGCTTTGTGAATTATAATTCAAAGCACGGCAATTTCTGATAGAACCAAGTTCATGTTTTTATCCCATAAAATACCAAACTTTATATACCTCAATAATGCTCCTTAAATTGGTGTTCATGGGCAATATTTGTAGTTGTCATCAGTAGCAGTCATTTAATAAGCATCTTCTTTGTGCCAGGTACAGTGACAGCTGACTGGAATTTGTGGTGGTTCATTACAATGAAAAAAGGAAGTGGGTCACTCACAACGAAAATGCCAGTAGCATGTTAGGCTCATCATGTACAACCGTATTCCTTGAAATTCCATTCTGGGGCTCAGTAGCCTGAAGGTGAGGCTACAGTAGGACACCTGGCTTCAGGAACCTTCAAGAAGCTCTCTCTTTTGTCCTGGAACAGGATGTGACTGCACAGCCTGGTGCTCCCAACTGCACATCAGAATGTAGGTAGGAAGTAATACTTATGTGCTATACTAGGACAAATAGGAGAGGACTTGGAGTTGTCTACATAGGGCGTTGTGAAAACATTTGTGATTTTTTTTTTTAATATTACAGAACTGTGATGAACAGGCCAGGTATGGTGGCTCACACCTGTAATCCCAGCACTTTGGGAGGCCAAAGCAGGAGGATCAGTTGAGCCCAGGAGTTTGAGACCAGTCTGGGCAACATGGTGAAACCTGTCTCTACAAAAAAATAAAAAATTAGCCAGGCGTGGTGGCATTGCACCTATAGTCCCAGCAGCATTGCACCTATAGTCCCAGCAGCATTGCGCCTTTAGTCCAAACTACTCAGGAGGCTGAGATGGGAGGGTCACCTGAGCCCAGGAGGTCAAGAGTGGGACGATCCGAGTTTGCACCACTGCACTCCAGCCTGGGCGACAGAGTGAGACCCTGTCTCAAACAAACAAACAAACCAAAAAGAACTATGATGAGCAAAATGAAACACAAAGTATTAAGAAATTTATTAAATATTGAATTGCTATACCATAAAAATCTTTTCAAGTTTTTAATTAAAAACTAGAGCTTGTTTCAGTGTTCATAAATTTTTATTCAGGAGTTTTGTCTGGGAAGGCTTCACATAACTCCTGTCAAGGCTTTTTAATGATACTCTCTTAAAAAATACTCAGTTATCATCAAAAACTCACACAAATAACTGACAAAAATATAAAATCATTTTTATACTTACTCAGATGTTTACAGCAGTTGAAATTATATTTTAAAAATCCAACAGCTCTTCCTTTTCCTTAATCAAAATTGTAAGGTTGAAATTTCTTCAGTTAGAACAAATGGATTTCAAATCTAATCTCACTTTTTTGTATCAGGTATTTCAAAATAGCGTGAAGCTCTATTGCAAAATGTATATGAATTCTTAGAGCAGTCACCCTGGAGTTGGTTGGAGATCATAAAAGGCTACATTCAATGCACATAAGCAGCGATATTACCCAATATGTGAGAACAGGTGTGTTGCCCTTCACCTGGAGCTGTGCTCCCCTGGGAGTCCTCACCTGGCCGGCCTGCCACTGACCAGCAGCCTCTTGGGCAACACTCTGCTCCATGAGTTTTTCATGCAACATTTTTCATGGAACATAATTTTTACTTGAAAGTACAGTTGACAGACTGTGGTTTTTCAGACTTTGGAATTTGGCAGACATTTTCTCAGTAATGAAAGTGAGCATTATCACTTCAAGGGAAATAACTGACAGTATTTTGTTGCCGGCAATAAAATGTTATTCCATGCGATAGCTTCTCAATACTTAAATTTTAAATTAAGAGTTGGAGGCTGACCCTATGTTATGGCCTCACAATTGGTTGGTTTTTGTTTTGTTTTGTTTTTGTTTTTGAGACAGAGTCTCACTCTGTCGCCCAGTGCAATGGCGCCATCTTGGCTCACTGCAGCCTCCACCTCCCGGGTTCAAACGATTCTCCTGCCTCAGCCTCCCAAGTAGCTGGGACTACAGGCACGTGCCACCACACCTGGCTAATTTTTGTATTTTTAGTAGAGACGGGGTTTCACTGTATTGGCTAGGCTGGTCTTGAACTCCTGACCTTGTGATCCACCCGCCTTGGCCTCCCAAAATGCTGGAATTACAGGCATGAGCCACCGTGCTTAGCCTGGTCGGGTTTTGTAAATGCTCCCTACATGTCTTGTAGGCCAGGCACAGTGGTACGCACCTATAGTCCCAGTTACTCGGGCTGAGGTGGGAGGATCACTTGGGCCCAGCAGTTTGAATCCAGCCTGGACAGCATAGCAAGATCCCACCTCAAAAAAAAAAAAAGGAATGTGCATTTACCATTTGTTGGATGTAAGGTTCTCTGTATGTCTGTTAGTTTAAATTTAGTAATTGTTCTGTTCAAATCTTCTGAATTCTCACAGACTTTGTGAGCCTGATTTTTCAGTGGTTTATGATGGTAGACCAACGGTGTAGTTTTCTTTTAGTTCTGTTAATTTTGCTTTATGTGTAACAAGGTTTCATTATTACATGTATTCACACTTTAATACATGGGATCCTTTTGTTTATGTCCAGTTTCTGAACCTTTTAAGAGTTTACATCTGTGTTCCAGTGTTCATCCAACAAGTTATATGAATCTTTTGCTATGACATCTAGACTGACTTATTCCTTTAAGGCGGCAATGGAAGAGTTAATGGTTAATTTCAAAGACATCTGAAAAAGCACTTTGTGCATTCACACCTCTGACTTGGTGCACGTGCAGGAGGGGAAGGTCAGGGATTTGCATCAGCCATGTCACTCCCCACCTGGAGCTGGGCAGAGACACACGTGCTCCTTGGTCAGTGATTTTTGTAATCCTGGGCTTTCCAGCCTGGCCAAAGCAGGAAGCCTAAGCCATCAGACTAAACACTTCTGCTGGCTTTCTGCTTTCATACCTGGGGAGGAGAGTATCTTCAGGTGCTAGGAGAGCTGGAATATGAGTGCATATTGTGCCTGGCTGGCCTGGGATTCCTAGAGTGTTCTGTTCTTTGTACAGTTCTGGGATCATTGGGCTGCTGGTGAGACCCAGACTTTCATGCCACTACCTGAGAGGTGAATAGTCCCTGAAGTGTTGGTATACTCAAAATAGCAGTTCCTCTGTATAAGGCAAATTCACATGCAACTCTAAGAACACATTTGTATAAAGGAGATGCGCTGGGATCTGTAACCTTGCCCAACCCCAGCAGTAGAGAAGCTCTGCTCCTGTATTCCTGGAGCATAATGCCTATGCCTTCCTGATTGCTTTCTTTTCTCATTTACACTTCCTAAAGATGATGCTTAAATTTTCCTGCTAGTCAGGGAACTCTGTGAGGGGCCACACACAGATTGAATAATCAGTAACATGACTATGAGGCTGGGGCTGAGAGTAAAGTGCTTGTCAGGTGAAGACCTTGGTTGAGATGGAGCAGACAGACGCCAGTGACTCAGGTGACTCAGGAAGTCTTTGTGGAGAGGGTTAAATTTCAGGCCTTTATACATGATGGGAGGGAACTGCCTTGGCAAACTGGGAGTTCTTAAAAGGGAACCCCAAAGCAAAACCCAGAAAATAGAAGGTGTGAAGGGCATTAAATAAACAGTGTGGCAGACAGTTAGTTGCGCCTAAGAAGAGCCAGAGGAGGCTCGCTGTGGGCAGGTGACAGTGATGTAATCAGATAGGCTGGGAGCCAGGAAGGGCCAGAGCAAGGGAATCACTGCAGTCGAAGATGGCAGGCGAGGAGAAGGAGAGGGAGAGGAAGCCCCTGCTGCTGCCATCACTGCTACCACCAGCACTGCCCCCTCACTGCAAGGGGTGGAGGAAGACAAAGACTCCAGGTCTCAGGGCACTTACTAGGCTGCCTTGCTTATTTGGTCACTCTTTCCACTCTTCCATCCATTCAGTACATTATGGAATACCAACTCTGTGCCAGATGTGATATTAGGTGCAGAGGTGAGCCCTGCCCTTTACGAGAACCCAAATACATGTAAGCTAGGATAGTTTAATTGAAAGCAACAAAAACTGACTGGGGATAACTGTTTTTAAAAAGGAATTTACCAGAAGGACATGGGTACCCACAGAATCCAATTGGAAGCTAAACATCGAGCCCTCAGAAAGAACATGAAGGGCAGCCCCAGGAATCTAGGTTGCAGGAACAAGTGGTCCCCCTCTTCAGCACATTATTTTTCTCCCTCGTGTCGCTGAGTTTAGGGAAGAAATTGTCCCACTAACCTAGCTTTTGTCAGGTGCCTACACTTTGGACATAAATCCCATCGACAGTCTCACCACTTGCCTGCAATGGGAGAAGAGCAGTTCCCTGAAGGAAACCCAAGGGGCTTGTTTCTAAAAGGACAGAAACAACAGATGTGCATTGCAGGTTCATGAATAAGTTCTGGAAGGGCTGGAGAACACAGATAAGGTGCATTTAGGCTAACAAGTTAGATCAGAGAAGATGTCGTTCGTTCAACATTCCTTCCACATGCCAAGCATAGTGTTAGGTGATGCACCTGTGAGGAAAAGAAGAGTCTTAGTGGAACTTCTAGACTAGCAGAGGAGAGGCGTCTGTTGGTAAATGTATAATCACAAACTGGAGAAAGTACACTGTGGCACAGGAGCATTTGAAGGGTAAGGGCTACATAGGGAGGACAAGGAACGCTCTTCTTTTTTTTCTTTTCTTTTTTGACGGAGTCTCACACTGTCGCCCAGGCTGAAGTGCAGTGGTGCGATCTCGGCTCACGGTAACCTCCACCTCCTGGGTTCAGGCAGTTCTCCTGCCTCAGCCTTCTGAGTAGCTGGGATTACAGGCATGCACCACCACACCCGGCTAATTTTTGTATTTTTAGTAGAAACGGGGTTTCACCGTGTTGGTCAGGCTGGTCTTGAACTCCTGACCTTGTGATCCGCCCACCTCGGCCTCCCAAAGTGCTGGGATTACAGGCATGAACCACCGTGCCCGGCAAGGAATGCTTTTCTAAAAGAGGGCCTTCGAACTAGGGTCTAAATAATGAGCAGGAATTAACCGAATAAAGAGGTGGCTTATTCAGGGAACTGAAAGAGGCCAAAATCACCAGAGCACAGAGCAGGGGAGACAATAGTATAAGACAGGGATAGAAATTTAGGGAAAAATGTAAAATTCCTTGTTGTACTATAAAAACATCTGTGAAATTGAGCTTTAGTGATGGCTTTATCTTGAAGGATGAGCAAGATGAGTGAAGGCATTGTAGGAGAAATGTCACCTGCAGTAGCTCTCAGGCATAAAGGCTCTCAGGCATAAAAGAAGGGAGTGGCAGGAGATGAGGCTGAGAAGACAGATCAAGAGGTTGCCACGTGAACCAAGCAACAGTGAAGACTCAAGCAAAAGCAATGACGGGATAGGGAGGGGAACAGGGTCTGCATGTAGAAATGAGAGACATTAGTGGTCACCAAAAATTTCCTTCTTGGAGGACTGGATGGTATTGCCATCATTTAAAAACAAGAAGGATCAAGGCTGGAAGGCTGGGGAACAGGCAAAGATAAGTCTGATTTGTACCATTTTGAGCTAGAGGTAACTGTGGATCATTTAGGAATAATGTGTAGGAAATAACCAATGTGAAAAGGGATTGGGAAATTATTTAATTTAATTTTTTTATTTTGAAACAGGGTCTTACTCCCGTTGCCCAGGCCAGAGTGCAGCAGTGCAGTCATGGCTCACTGTAGCCTCGAATTTCCGGGCTCAGGTGATCCTCCACCTCAGCCTCCCCAGTAGCTGGGACCAGAGGTGCACACCACCATGCTCGGGTAATATTTTGTATTTTTAGTAGAGACCAGGTTTCACCATGTTGCCCAGGCTGGTCTCACACACCTGGGCTCAAGCGATCTGCCTGCCTTGGCCTCCCAAAGTGTTGGGATTACAGGCGTCAGCCACTGTACCCAGTAGGGAAAATACTTTAAATAAAGAGAAAGATATGTTCAAAGGCCTGGAGATGATAAAGTTATGTTGGAGAAAGATAAAACAGTTCAGCCTGGCAGGAACATCGAATATGGCAGGGGTGATGCTGGGAATCAAGAAGTGAAGTAGGAGGCTGGGCACGGTGGCTCACGCCTGTAATCTCAGCACTTTGGGAGGTTGAGGCAGGCGGATTATCTGAGGTCACGAGTTCAAGACCAGCCTGGCAAACATGGTGAAACCCCATCTCTATTAAAATACAAAAATTAGCTGGGCGTGGTGGCACACCCCTGTAATCCCAGCTACTCAGGAGGCTGAGGCAGGAGCATTGCTTGAGCCCAGGGGGCAGAGGTTGCAGTGAGCCGAGATCGTGCCACTGCACTCCAGCCTGGCCGACAGACCGAGACTCTGTCTCAAAAATAAATAAATAAATAAATAAATAAATAAATAAATAAAGTAGGAATGATATCTATAGGCCAGGTCTTGAGGGATCTTGTAGGTGAAGAGATTGGGATTTGTTCTGAGAACAATAGAATCCAACCAAACGTTTTAAGCAGGATTGTGATATGGCCATATTTATCTTACAGAAAGATAGCTCTGATTACAGCACAGAGCATCTATTAGACAGGGGCAGGAAGACCTGGCTATAACAGGAGGCTAGTACAGCAATCCAGGTGAGAAGTAAAGCTGGCTTGGCCGAGAAGAGTAGAAATGGAGAAAAGTAAGTAGATTTGAGATCCATTTAGATTTGAGATCCATTTAGAACATGGAATTAAAAGGTCATAGTAATGAATTAGAAGAAAGAAGAGAGAAGCAGGAATAAAGGAATTCTCCCAGGTTTCAAGTTTGGGCAGCTGGGTGAAGAGTGGTGTTGTTCGTTAAGGTGGGAAATCCAGAAAGAGGTTCTGGGTGTGTGTGAGGGTGATGAAGATGAACTCTAGGGGGTGTGGTTTAGGTTTTAAGTGCCTGTAGGACACTGAACTGGAGCTGTCCAGGAAGCAGCTGGATATACACATGTGGAGCTCAGCCAGGCACAGCAGCTCACACCTGTAATCCCAGCATTTTGGGAGGCCAAGGCAGGTGGATCATGAGGTCAGGAGTTCGAGACTGGCCTGGCCAACATAGTGAAACACTGTGTGTACTAAAAATACAAAAAATTAGCCAGGCATAGTGGCGGGCGCCTGTAATCCCAGCTACTCGGGAGGCTGAAGCAGGAGAATCACTTGAACCCGGGAGGCGGCGGTTGCAGTGAGCTGAGATCACGCCACTGCACTCCAGCCCAGGCGACAGTGTGAGACTCCATCTCAAAAAAAAAAAAAAAAGGTGGAGCTCAGGAGAGAAGGCTGAGCAGGAATGAGAGATTTGGTTTGGGCGCAATGGAAAGATAATTGGGCAGGCTGAACTGAGTGTTGAGCAAGGTGAGGTCTAGACTGAATGAAGGAAAAGTGAAGAAAGGAGAAACGACTGAGAAAAAACAGAAAAAAAAATATGGAAATATTTTCAGACATTGAACAATTGGTAGCACAGGGCACTGATCTCTGAAAGAAGGGAAGCAGATGAGGTTAGCCCTGTAATTGTCCAAGCCAACTTCCTGGAGAGTTTGCAGTCCATGTCGCAGGGAAGGAGAACCCAAGAGTCTGAAGCTGAGGTAACAGTTGAGCATTTGAGGAGGCCAGGGCAACTAGAATTCACAGATCATCAGAGAGGAGAGACCCGCACAGAGAGAGAGCTCAGGGGATTTGTTACAGGTCCCCCTTGGACTTCTCAGCTGATGAGTACATGTGGATGGGAAAACTACCAGAATCTGGGGAAAGAACCACTGGAAGGGGGCAGCCAGGATAATCCCTAGCGGTCACACAGGACTGGGAATTGTGGGAAAACTGTATAATGCATGGGGTATCTCATAGTGTACTCAGGAAGGTATTGCCTTAGCAGTGGGGCAAAATTAGTAATAGTGCAAAATTAGCCTTAGACTAGCCTTTAAAGGATCAAACTGTTTCCAAGTGACTTAATTGTATCTCAAAAATACTTAAGGAATGCACAGGTATCCTGTCCCCAACAAGGTAAAATTCACATGGTTGGCAGCCAATCAGAAATTACAAGGCAATTCAGAAAAGCATGAAAATACAACCAATAAAGAGGGAAAAAAAACAATCAGTAGAAGCAGGCTTAGAGATGACACAAATGAGAGAACTAGGGGCATTACATCATATTCCTATGTTCAAGAAGGCAGGGGAAAGCATGAGAATATTAAGGAAAGACATGGAAGATATGAAAAAAAAACTCCCAGAGGTGAAAAATACAGTGTCTGAGATGAAAAATATACTGGATGAATAATCAGCAAATTAGACACTGTAGAAGAAAAAAATAGTGAACTAGAAGATATAGCAATAGAAACTATCTAAAATGAAACAGAGTGAGGGCTGGGTGCAATGGCTTACATCTGTAATCCTAGCACTTTGGGAGGCTGAGGAAGGAGGATAGCTTGAGGCCAGGAGTTCAGCCTGGCCAACATAGTGAGACCCCTGTCTCTACAAAAAGTTTAAAAATTAGCTAAATGTGGTGGTGCTTGTCTGTAGTCCTAGCTACTCAGGAGGCTGAGGCAGGAAGATTGCTTGAGCCCAGAAGTTGGAGGCTGCAGTGAGCTATGATTGTGCCACCACACTCCAGGCTGGGCTATGGGTTGAGACCCTGTCTCTTAAAAAAAGAAAAGGGCCGAGCGTGGTGGTTCACGCCTGTAATCCTAGCACTTTGGGAGGCTAAGGCGGGCGGATCACTTGAGGTCAGGAGTTCGAGACCAGCCTGGCCAATGGTGAAACTCCGTCTCTACTAAAAATACAAAACTTAGCCAGGCGTGGTGTTGCATGCTTGTAATCCCAGCTACTCGGGAGGCTGAGGCAGGAGAATCTATTGAACCCGGGAGGCGGAGGTTGCAGTGAGCCGGGATTGCACCACTGTACTCCAACCTGGGCCACAGAGTGAGACCCTATCTCAAAAAAAAAAAAAAAAAAAAGAAAGAAAGAAAAAAGAAAAGAAACATAGAGTGAAACATTACTGGGGAAAAAAAATGAACAGACCACTGGTGAGCTATGGGACTTCAAGCAGCCCTAATACATGTGTTATTGGAGCCCCTAAAAGAAAGAGGAGGGCAGAAAAATATTTGAAGAAATAAGAACCAAATTTTTTTCAAATGTGATTAAAACCCACATATCCAAGAGCCCCAAGGATGCCAAACACAGGAAAGATGATGAAAATCGCAGCAAAGTATGTCATAAGCACCTCCCTCTCATTCCCACAGGTGCTTGGCAGAGGAGAGGAAAAGCAGCCTCCCCTGGAGAGCCTCAAGAAAAGCCTCGTAGGGTCTGCCAGGCTTCAGCTGTGGCAGGAGGTAGAGACGGGTGGGCCGGGTGGTTGGAATCGTGAGTCAGAGGGCATTATGAGAAGGGTTTGACAGAGGACTGAGGATGAGAGAAATGGGGTCCGTGGCTCATTGTAGCTGGCTATGCATTTTCCTGGGAGATTTACTAGCTCTTTAGTTTTCCAAAGATTATTCCTATTGTTCGCAAGGGGACTTTATTTGTTCAGGACAACACATTTCTTCTGGTAATGCTCCTTGTAACCATGTGTATCACATGGGAGTCATCATTTTCCACAAACCCCATATCCTCAGTCTCTGTGACTAGAACAGAATGAAGTATTGGTACAAGCTCCGCCAGCCCTAGCCTTTCCCCAGGAGTTTCGCCCTTGGGAGCAGAGGGGCGAGGGGCGAATGCAATCCCTTGCCAGTGGCAAAGCAGAAGATGTTTGCCTACAGGTTGCTGGTGGTCACATTGCCTCATTTACGAAGAAAGCTCACCAGGAGAGAGTACAGGCAATAGAGGGAGGCCCAATGGCCTCCCTGTATTCCAGTCACTTTCGGTCACCCCGAGACCCTCCGCACTCTGGCCCCTTCCTATGTTTTAGTTATGTGAACCACTAAATCACCCTGTTCCCCTGAGTTAGTGCAACCAGTATGTTGAGCATGCAGGAAATGTCAAGGATCATCACAGACACCTTCATTTTGTCTCCTACTGTTCCCTTAAAATGTTTTCATGTCTTCAATACATCTGAAGTAATAAAAATTCCATGGTCACAGTGAGTTGCCATTTCCAAACTTAGAGTGCCCCATCTTGTGTAACAGTCACAGCTTTCAACTCACAGTGCCGGCAGGTGCCTGGTGGGGAAAGGGCATGCCCTGCCTGTCTTTCCTCTTCCCTCCTCTCCCAGCTACTAGCTGCTGCCTCTGACCTCTCCGTGATTGCTGTTGGAGGGAGAGAGAATGAGCAGTAGAGACCTAGAGTGTTTGCACTCTCTGGACCTGACAAATAGTTAAAGCTGACTCTGGTGGGGTGCTTTTGTGAGTGTTCTGATGACCCCTTTCCATCTTAGGGGCCTCTTCTCTGCGGTTGCCCCAGTATGGGTAATGCCCATGCCACTGCCTTGCTCCTCACTTCTGCAGCTCCTGGAAATCCCAGCATTTACCTGTTGATTCTGTTGGCCGAGGGCCTGCAACCCTCCAGGCAGATCTTCTGGAAAGGACCTGAAACGAGCCCACACCAGCTCCTTCATGCATTAGTTTTTGCCACAGATTCTGGGAGTGCAGGCCAGTCCCCATGCAGTGTTCTTCTGCAGCCAGCCCGCCCATTGCCCATTGTGTCCTCTAGACTTGTTGGGTAGGAGGTGGGCCCCAGGCAACCCACTGTGTTCTCCAAACCTTAAGGACGTGTTAGGCATCCTTCAGAGGCTGGAGTGAGAGACAGGTACCCATCCTGCCCTGTTCATAACACAGCTCCCCACAAAGATATTTTTTGAAATCCTCTTTCCCTTCATCTCTAGCAACCGATTGCTATTTATATTTGATGTAGGGAAGGCCTTTAGAATTACGTGATAAGTATTAAGAGATTTCCTTTGAAAATCCGCATCTTAGTCTAGCACTTCACTGTGGTGTCTGAAATGTATCACCTTATAGACCCGGCTAAAATTTTCTTTCTAGCATCCTGTTACACTAATTTGATTTGGACTTGAGACTGTTGTGACCAAATAATCCCGATAACAGTCAACAAATATTTATTGAGCATCTACTGTGAGCAGCCACAGCCCTCATGAGCTGTCAGTCCACATAATCTTTACATTTTTCTTGAATCCATTTGCCAATGTTTATAAACTTAGAAATTTTACCTTAAAAATCCAGATTCCTGGCTTGAAAAAAATCGGAAGATGTGGTAATGCGGGGCCTGCGTTGCTGCCTGGCACAGTTAGCAGGAGCTGGTGGGAGCCGCCCTTCAGCAGGGCACACACTCTCCAGATGGACTCAGTTCCCTCTGGGCTCTGATGCTAGAGCCAAGGGCCAGCTGCCATTTATCATCAGTGGGTTCACAATTACCTTTTCTTAAATTATTCTGGTACTCATGTCTCTTTTCTGAGGGCTGTGGGGATACAGTGACTCTTCACCGTGTTGCCCAGGCTAGGGTGCAGTGGCGTGATCACAGCTCACTGCAGCCTCGATCTCCCAGGCTCACGCCATCCTCCTACCTCAGCCTCTGGAGTAGCTGGGACTACAGGTGTGCAACAACATGCTCAGCTAATTTTTTAAAAGTTTTTTGAATAGATAAGGGCTCATTATGCTACCGAGGCTTATCTCAAACTCCTAAGCTCAAACAACTCTCCCAGCTTGGTCTCCCAAAGTGCTGGGATTACAGGTGTGGGGCACTGTGTCCTGCCCTCATGTCTCTTAATGAAAGAGAGAAAACAATAGATAGACCAAGAGAGACGTGAAGGGACAGACTTGCTTTAGAAATGCAGAGTTCTTAGAAATTTAATATGCAGTGTGTGCGTGTGTGTGTGAAACAAAACAAAACTTAAGATGCCATTGACAAATAATAAACCACAGATATAATTATTTTTACTATACAGAAAATATATGGGAGGAAAAACAGTGAATTGAAAAGAAAAGACATTGCAACAGGATTTGTTTTTTAATGCAACTAAAATGAGTAGTGTGAGCCGCTGTATAAGAGTATTACATTCTCCCACTTCCCTCATTTGTGTTATGCTCTTGCTTGGCCCCTGACATTTGAGTTTGCAACCATGAGGGAAACATTCTCTGGCCTCTCTGGAAGGAATCCGCCTAAGTATGGATTCATTGTCTAAGGGAGTCTTAGCTCAGGTCTGAGGAGCAACAGCATGAGAGTTCCCCCAGGGTTTTCACCATACAGGGAAAAAGTAGCAGGTATTTGGCAAGCTGAGGCTTCCTTTTTATGGAATGGTAAGATAGGATTGTTGAGAGGGCACTTAACTTTGACACTAACTCTTTGCAAATTGTATTTTTCGTTTTATTTTATACTTAAGCCTTTTTTTGTTTTTCTTACCAATGTTTGTAAGTTCTTGATATGTTAAGGCAAGTCTTTCATCCATTCGCCTGCGTTAGAGCAAAACCAGAATTATTTTGAGGAAAGACTTTCACTTGCTCAAGGCCATTCCCTTGGGAGGCAAGCCTTACATTAAGTTGTGTGTCCTAGTTGATATCTTCAATTTTAAGAAGAGGATTTATTCTCTCTCCACAGCTCAGATGATTTTGAAAGCAATGAGTCTGGCCTTAATTGGCCTTGCAGAACGACTCCTGGGAGGTACTTGTCAGCGTGTGTGACTTCCCTCTTTTTGCTGTTCACTGCTTATTAAAGCCTGAGTTCCTCGAAAGCTTTGCTGCCTGGCCTTTTCCATCCAGTATTTTGGTCTTGGTATTCTGTTTTATCCTCAGATTGAGCCAGGCCAGCTAAGAACTGCATTCATAAGCCACTTTATTTTTTGGCTAGACACACACACACACACACACACACACACACACACACTGCAACTATGGAGCAGAGCCATAAGAAATAATCCCATGACACCTCATATAATTTTCCTCATACAAATGTTTTTGAGGACACATGAAATTTCCCTCAAGTCTTAGTATCAAGAATAGCTGTGATTCTCCTGGTTTATTTTCTGGATACTGCTGAACCATGAAACCAGTGCTTTGCGCTTAGTTTTGGCTATGGAAAATCTTGGGGACAGATCTGTAATCTTCCTCCAGCAAGCACACAGAGCCCTAAGATATTCACTTTTGCTCTTTTCCTTACCCCACCTGCATTTTCCTATGTTTATGTCCACTTTGGCCCCCAGATTTCTCCTTTTTAAAATCTTGTACTCCATACAATTTTATAGAACTGCTTCAACCTCATTTTAGAATGAAGCAAGATGCAAAGAACTTAAATAAATTACAATACTGATTGATCACTTGTTAGAAGCATCAATTTATCTTTAAATTTTATTGTAAACTTGCTATTCTTTATGTAATCTGATCTACTGGTTCTTTATGATGACCATGAAGAGAATTGGCATGGATTTGGGGACCTGTTGGCTGCCACATCCTCAACCCATGGCTAAGGTGGCTGATTCAGCAAATGCTGTGTTTAGAGCTTAGAGGAAGCAGATACTGCATCTGAGCCTCTTGCTTTTCCAGGTTCCAGTTTCATGGTTTACTAAATTTCAGTTCCAATTACCACATTTATACAGGAAGGAAGGCAGTTGTATACCAACATAGGACTGGCTGCCCTAGAATGCATAGGAAATACCTGGCATTGAACTTCGTCCTTCACAAAACAGGTGTTCAGCTGGTGTTTTGTGGTTTATGTATTTAGTTACGTTCTTTGAAGCAGTTGAATTGTGTTCTTTTCCAAGGGTGGTCTGTCCCCGTGGTCTAGGTCTGGGGGATGCAATATGCTAGTATCATCAGTGACTTGACTTCAGTGACATTTTCTGCTTTTCTTTTTCAGAGTATGATCGGTTGGGCTTCCTCCTGAATCTGGACTCTAAACTGTGAGTAGAAGGAGAAGATACCTTGGCTCTGTGGCAGAGAGGTCTGTGAGAGCTGGGTCTCACTTTGAAGGGTCAGCTCTCATCACTCTTCTGGTGACTGGGGGACTCCCTGGGGCCTCTGTCCTCAGGCCGTCAGCAGAATCTTGGGGCATGTTACAGTCTGCAGCGGCCAGAGAGGGTGGGATGATGGGTGCAAACATAAGGCCTTCGATTTGGCTGGCACAGGCAGCTCATTATAGAAGGAGGCCACTGCCAGGAGTTTGAAGGACTAGGAGTCTCCTGGAAAGGCTTCTTCTGCAGGGTAGAGGACAGTTGAGTCACAGCAGGAGGTAGGGGCCTCTCAAAGATGCTCTGGCACCTGACATGCACAGCCTTCTGTGATCACTCCCTGTCTTACTCTCCAGTTTCAACTCCTGCCACTCTTGCCACAGATGAACACTCCTTTTCCCTCTACCTTTGCATGTGCTTGTTATCTGTGCCTGAAATTCTCTTTCCTTGCTAGCCCACTTGGAAAACTAAAAAAACTACTTCCTCCCCACACAAAATTGTCTCTTCCTCTGTGCTTCCTTTAAATTTTCTACCTCTGTTACAGTTATCTCACTGTACTGTAATTGCATAATAATTACTAATTTTTTAAGGGCACAGGCTCAGAGCTAGGCCTAGTAGATAGCTTGGTTCAAATCCCAGACCTTTATTCTCTTTATGATTTGGGTCAAGCTACTTAACCACTCTGAGCCTCAGTTTCATCTGTAAGATGATGACAATAAATTTATTTCACAGAGTTTTTGTAAGAATTTAATTGAAATTATTAATTCATAGAGGACTGTCAAGTATTGAGTATCTAATCCTTCCAGGATCCTTCCCTACTAGCCTTCTTGGTCTCTTTAGCACGTAGACAGTATTGGCGTATGTTTGTCAGGTGCCCGTTAAACACTGAATGCTTGGTTGGTTGGTTGGATGGATGGATGGATGGATGGATGGATGGATGGATGGATGGATGATGGTAGGATGACTGCGTACTTTCCTATTTGACAAGCATGCCTTGAGTTGCAGCTCTCTCTACTCTGTGCGTTCATGTCCCTGCAAGCCTGCTCACATGGCCGATGCTCAATAAATCCTTGCAGAACACCTTACTACCTACTGTGATTCCTTTCTATTGTTAGTCATCTTTGTGCACCTGTGTCCCCTGCCCTGTACCAGGCGGACATCATGAAGGATCAGAATTGTGTCTCTTTCCTTTTCTGTCTTGCATAAGACTTTTTCCACAGTTGACTCTGATGACAATGGCCACACCTACATACAAGACATCAAACCAGGGGCTGGTTGGTTTTCCCACTGAAGAGTCTGGCATCTGGCTTCTTGGCTCTGGTGCCTCATACTGTGAGTTCAGGCATTGTAAATCTCCCAACTTTTACACATTATGAAGGCAACTATGAAGGAAAAAGTGTGTGTTCTGTATACCAGGCTAGTAGAGAGATGTCAGCCTCATGTTAACATCTAGGGAATGGGGTATTTGATTGTGGTAGAAAGCCATAGGCTTCACTCTAAGAAAATCCTTAATTTAGTACTCTGGAAAAAAACAAATCAAGTATAAGCCATAAGCAAGTGAAATGCCACCAGAACGGAAGAGATAGAGTAATTACCAAGTTGAATCACATTGATGAACAAAAGGCATGTTCTCTAGGACATACTACAGTATTTAAACTGTCTTCAGCAGTGAAAGGAGGAGGATGAGGAGGACGCTCATCCCCTGCTGTCCTGACAGTTGGGTCCTGCAGAGTAGGCTGTTGTGTAGCTTTCTGTTGTGTATCAGGCCAGTTCTTTGAACTATGTGAGTTAACTTGGTCTTTAGCACAGTAAATTGGCTTGGCCTCATTTGATTTAACTCACAATCTAAGGTACAAGCTAGAACTGTCCTGCCTCTAGCTGCAAAGGTTTTTCTAGTCCAGTGCTGTCTTCAGAAGTCCAGTGCTGTCTCTCCTGTCTCACAGATACCTGAGAAAGGTTTCCACCTACTTCCAGAGAGAAGTTTCCAAGTTAAGGATTCTGCTTTTGGTGGGGGCAGTTCCTCAGCAAAGTTGAGATCTCCCCTTACCAAGTCCCTCTCTAGTTGTGTTATATTCTATTTCTGAGGTATAGGAAAGGACCTGAACTTGAATCAGAACTGGATTTGAATTCTGTCTGCTGCATAGTATTACATGACCTTAGATAATTATTATATTTTAGCTTTCTGAATCCCAATTTTCCTTTATGAAAAAATGTGGATAATAGCACTCCCTTCCTATGGTTTTATGAAAAATAAAAGTGTTCCATAAAGTATGAATAAATATGCCAATGTAAGGCTTTCTTTTTATTTATCTTGATTCGGATTCATTTAGCTTGCTGCTGCTTCTTCTTCCTTCTTCCTTCTTCTTCTTCTTCCTTCTTCTCCTTCTTCTCCTTCTTCTTCTCCTCCTTCTTCTCCTTCTTCTTCTTCTCCTCCTTCTCCTTCTTCCTTCTCCTTCTTCTTTCTTCTTCTTCTCCTTCTCCTTGTTCTTCTTCTCCTTCTCCTCCTTTTTCCTTCTTCTTCATTCTTCTTCCTTCTTCTCCTTCTTCTTCTCCTTCTTCTCCTTCTCCTTCTTCTTCTCCTTCTTCCTTCTCCTTCTTCCTTCTCCTTCTCCTCCTCCCTTCTCCTTCTCCTCCTTCTCCTCCTCCCTTCTCCTTCTCCTCCTTCTCCTCCTCCCCCTCCTCCTCCTCCTCCTCCTCCTTCTCCTTCTTCCTTCTTCTTCCTTCTTCTTCTCCTTCTTCCTTCTCCTTCTCCTCCTTCTCCTCCTCCTCCCCCTCCTTCTTCTTCTTCCTCCTCTTCTTCCTCTTCTTTCTCTTCTTCTCCTTCTTCTCCTCCTCCTTCTCCTCCTTCTTGTCCTCCTCCTTCTCCTCCTTCCTCCTTCTTCTTCTCCTTCTCCTCCTCCTCCTCTTCCTCCTCCTCCTCCTCCTTCTTTCTTCTTTCTTTTTTCTTCTTCTTTTGGTACAGACAGGCTCTTGCTATGTTGCCCAGGCTGGTCTTGAACTCCTGGGCTCAAGTGTTCCTCCTGCCTCAGCCTCCTAAAGTGTTAGGATTACAGCTGTAAGCCACAGTATCTGGCCTCATTTAGATTCTTGGGTATATAAATTTCATATGTTTTGGAAAAATTTTCAGCCATTATCTCTTTAAATATTCCCTCTGCCCGACTCTCTCTCTAAGCCTCTTCTGAAATTCTGGTTAAATTTTAGACCTTCTCATTATATTAACTTATTTTCCATATTTTTCATCTTTTAATCACTTTCACATTAACTGGAACCCCAAAGGACTCAGCATAAGGATAAACTAGAACTATTAATAAACCTACACCCCCAAAGCAGGCTGCAAGAACAATTACCAAAGTGCTGAGTATGTCATGGCAGTAGAACAAAAACACTTGGTATTTGTTGCCAGAGTTCTCATCACTCAGGTGATCCAGGGAACCTCAAACCATGAGTTCAGTTTAAGGTATTCCAGACTGGCAGTGCCTCCAAGCACCTGGCAGAAATAAATGCAGACTTTCCATAGAGGAAGACATATGCATTCCTCACAAATAACTTTTCAAGGAAATGAGCAGCTCACAGTAAAAAATAACTAAACACACAAGGAAACAAGCTTCTGTTGAAGCTTGTTCTCATGGTTTTATGAGAACCATGTAAAACAACTGGTAACAGAGGAGTACTCACAAAGATTTCTGAAATTGGAATTACCACACATCATTTATAAAGCAATTAAATATACTGTATTTAAAGAAATAAGAGACAGTACTGAACTATATGCATAGAATAGGGAGCTATGAAAAACAAAATACCAGATTTGAAAAAAACAATGAACTTCTAGAGTTAAAAAATACAATGATCAAAATTAAAAACTCAATAAAAGGGTTTAGCAGCAGATTAGATACAACTGAAGATAGAGTTAGTGAACTTGAAGGTAAGACATAAGAAATTATTTATAAAAGGGGTTGGCGAACTCTTTTGGCAAAGGGCCAAATGGTCAATATTTTAGGATTTGGGGCCTTATTTTTTCTGTCACAGCTACTCAGCTTTGCTGTTTTAACATGAAAGCATCCATACATAGTACATAGATGAATGAGTATGGCTATATTTCAATAAAACTTTATTTATGGACCCTGAAATTTTAATTTTATATGTATATTTTTTTAGACGGAGTTTCATTCTTGTTGCCCAGGCTGGAGTGTAATGGCGCAATCTTGTCTCACTGCAACCTCCGCCTCCCCGGTTCAAGCGATTCTCCTGCCTCAGCCTCCCGAGTAGCTGGGATTATAGGCATGTGCCACCACACCTGGCTAATTTTGTATATTTAGTAGAGCTGGGGTTTTTCCATGTTGGTCAGGCTTGTCTCGAGCTCCTGACCTTGGGTGATCCGCCCGCCTTGGCCTCCCAAAGTGCTGGGATTATAGGCGTGAGCCACCGCGCCCAGCAATTTTATATAATTTTTATGTGTCATAAAATATGCTTTTTGATTTTTTCCCCCATCTATTAAAAATGTAAAAGACATTCTTAACTTGCAGGCCATATAAAAAAACAGGTGAAAGGTTGGCTTTGGCCCACAAGTGTAGTTGACTCACCCTTAATTGAGAATGCAACACAGCTATATCTTGAGAATTATCTCCTCGCTCCAGATGTTTTCTATTCTTGGAACCCTATTGCATAGAAATACTCCTTTAAAAAAATGGATTCTGGGGTAAATGTGCAGCCTTGTTACATGGGTTTATGGTGTGATGCTGAGGTTTGGAGTACGGATGGTCCCATTACCCAGGTAGTGAGCATAGTACTCAACAGGTAGTTTTTCAGCCCACTCCCCACTCCCCCCTCTAGTAGTACCCAGTATCTGTTCTTATTTTTATGTCCATGTGTATTCAGTATTTAGCTCCCATTTATAAGTGAGAACATGTGATATTTCATTTCCTGTTCTGTGTTAATTGGTTTAGGGTAATGACTTACAGCTGCATCTATCAACATCATTTTTCATAGAAGTAGAGAAAACCATTCTAAAATGTATACGAAACCAAAAAAGAGCCAGAATAGCCAAAGCAATTCTAAGCAAAAAGAACAGAGCTGGAGGTATCACATTACTAGACTTCAAACTCTTCTATAAGGATATAGTAACTAAACATGATACTGCTAAAAAAACAGACACATAGACCAATGGAACATAATAGAGAACCCAGAAATAAAGCCACACAGCTACAACCATCTGATCTTCAACAAAGCCTACAAAAATAAGCAATAGGGAATGGACTCCCTATTCAATAAATGGTGTTGGGATAACTGGCTAACCATATGCAGAAGAATGAAACTGAACCCCTACATTTTACCATATATAAAAATTAAGATGGATTAAAGATTTAAATGTAAGACCTCAAACTATAAAAATCCTAACAGAAAACCTAGGACATACCCTTCTCATCATTGGCTTTGGCAAAGAATTTATGGCTAAGTCACCAAAAGCAACTGCAACAAGAACAAAAATTGACAAGTGAGACCTAATCAAAATAAAGAGCTTTTGCACAGCAAAAGAAACTATCAACAGAGTACACAGACAGCCTACAGAATGGGAGAAATACTCCTAAAATACCTTATGTCTAGTGATATTCCAAAAGCCTGGAAATAGACATTTTAGATTTTTTTTCTTCACTGTATTTGTTTAATTATGTCTTTCTGGAATAGAGTGGCTTATATTTTCTTTTAGAATTCCCTGCTGCTTGTATCTACATGACAAAATCACTTGTTAGTGCTGAGAACATTATTCAGAATACTGATGTGCAAAACCTTGTCTTTTTACTACAAGATCTGTTGTTGAAGAAGGCAGAACTTTTTGGTGGTTAAAAATGTGAGCTATGGAGTCAGACATGGATTTTTGAGGCCCAGTTCCACATCTTACTAGCTCTAATCTGGAGTGAGTTATTAAACTACTAAGTCTCAGTTAAAGTGGTGACAATAGTAATACCAAGGATGAGAGTTAGCCCTTATCAGTGTCTGGTAAACTAGCAGGGATATAGCCCAAAAATGAGACCCGGACTTCAGCTTGCCTCCTGCTCCATACCCCAGATTTCATTTCTTTACTCTTTCATTTAGCAGATATGTCTTGAGCACCAGCTATGTGTTTTCTAGTTGGAATAAACGGAAAGTTCTAAGACATAGACACAGCCTTATAAGCTTGATTGGAAAGGCTATCCTGCGAGCTGAAGTCTTAGTGAATGGGGAGGAAGCGATTGAGAACAGGAAGGGAGGGTAAAGGGTAGTATTGCTGGATAGCATGAGCAACAGACAAGTTTTTGGTTGTTTCTTTTTTATAATAAGCATGACATATTGGTGATTTGGAAGCATTAATGGAGTACAAAGAGGATAACCAGGGATCCTAAGGTCCATGAAGTATAGATGAAAGAGCAGCTTCCTTTGCAGAGGGCTGTAAAAATGGCGTTTTCCCAAGAGACCCAGGTTTCTATGAAAGCAAAAATGGAAGGAACATTCACCGAACAGTTTGAGGATATAAAGGAACACAGTTTTATGCCACATAATTGAAAGTTAGAGTGTGGGCTGTGCCAGGGGAGAAGTAGGAAATTGGACCAAGAAGAAGCAGAGAGCAGTGACTTGAGGATAAGAAAACTGAGAAGAATATGGTTTGGAGAGAAACAGGAATAACTAGAATGTGAGACTGGTGAGTTGGTGACATTGCCAGCCTTGTGGTTGCCTGAGAATTGACCCCGTCTTCCCCAGGGGTTGGGCACTCAGGCTGCTACGTGCAGGCAGCCACAACCTGATTGAATGATACCTCCAAGGAGGCACATCTGCTCTCTGAAAGGGGTCTACTGTGGTCTGGCTCAAAGTTGAGGGCCTCGAAAAGTCTCAGGGGTAAAGGCTCTTGCCCCAACAACAAAGTGGATACTCCCTCATTCAGTCAGCAGATTTGTTGAGCAACTAATATGTATCAGGCAATATTCTGTGGTCTGAGGATATACCAGTGAACAAGACAATCAATAAACAAAAATTATTATAAACAAAGTTTTTAGGATTTTGGAAGGTGATAAGTGCTGTGAAAGAAAATAGAGCAAGACAAGGGAATGCTGTTGAAGAGATTGCAAGTTGCAATGGGACAGTCAAAGTAGAATTCATTGAGAAGGTGATATTTGAGGAAAGAGTCAAAGGAAGAGAGGCAGAGCATTCCAGGAAGAACCCTAAGGAAATCTCAGTCTCCATTATAAGGAATATGACACAATGAGCCAGGAATGTGCCCATTAGTCCAGGAGAGAGATGAGTCATCTGGATTCCTTGAAGGAGCCAGATCCTGGTGTCCAGGTGTGACTTTCCTGAGCCGACGTGGGCCTTCTGGGAGCAGATTTAATTAAATGGAAGTTTCATCTATTTCTGCTGGGTGTGGGCAGGTGCTCTGTGCTCTGGGAAAGCTCCTGTCTGCTGCCACAATGTGGTGTTTTACAGTTGCCATGTGGGCAAGAGCATGGGGACTTTAATGCTCAGTCTAATTTCATAAGGAATTCCATGTGAAGACTCAAAAATATGAAAATGAAAGCAAACAACTCTTAACCCCCAGAGCCTTGTGAAAAACCAGGTCATTTGTAATAGTGTATAAACATGGAGCAGTCTAAATATAGCCTGAGGTGAGTTTAACACTTCTAAAACAGCCTGTCAAGTTCCCTAGGGCTGCTAGGGGAAAGCATTTATTGAACACCTACTATATGCCCAGTGATGCACTAGGTACTTTCTATGTTACCTGTTCCCACAACATTTGCTTAGATAATCTAATCCAGTATCATGGCTTTAAATATCATCTATATGCTGATGACTCCTATATTTATATCAAGCCCAGTTCTCTTTCCCCACACTCCAGACTCATTTACCCAATTGCTTCCTTCATTTGGATATGTATTAGGCATCTCACACTTAACATGTCCAGAACCAAACTCCAGATTCACACCCCCGCCTCCCAGAATCTTTTCTACCCCAGGAAATGGCAGCTAACTACATCCTTCCAATTGCTCACATCAAATACTGTAGCATCATTTCTTTGACACTCAAATCTGATATCAGCAAACCTTATTAGCTTTACCTTAAATATCCTCAGATCCAGCCACTTCTCACTACCTCTGTATCATCACTCTGTCCAAACCACCATCTCTCACCTAATTTTTGCACTCCTAACTAGTCTTCCAGAATTTATGCTTGCTTCTCTGTGGTCTATTTCCACACTGAAGCCAAAGAGATCCCATTAAAATACAAGATAGATCTTGTTACTACTGTGATCAGAACTCCCCAATGGCTCCCCATTTCTTGTAGAATGAGAGCCAGAACCTTTACAGTGCTCATCAAGGCCCTCCACACCTTCGTTTCTTGTTGCTCTCCTTCCTGCTTATTGTTTTATCCTGCGCTCCTTGCTGTGATTCGGATACTCCAGACCTGTTCCCGCCTCAGACTCTTGGCATTTGCTCATTCCCTTGTCTGGAACACTCTTCCCCAGATACCTGCAGAGATTGCGCACTCTCTTGCCTTTTTAGAACATAGCTCAAATGTCACCTTCTTAATAAAGTCTCCTTTGCCCATCCCATTTAAAATCATAGCCCCATCCCCTATTGGCGTTCCCTGTTCCCCTTTACTGTGTCATTTTCTCCAGGGTATCTATCACTCTCGGATGCCACATATGTTTTATTTACTTGTTTATTGTCTGTCTCCATCTACTAGAGTGTTTCTTCTGTTTTGTTCCCTACTATTTTCTAACACCAAAACCAGTATCTACTGTATTACTTAGTGATCAATTAATAAATATTTGTTGCATGGATAAATGGTGGACAACTCTGTGAAGTAGATGGTATTTAAATGCATTTTAACAAATGTGAAAATGATGTAGAAGGGATAAGTAATTTGCTTATGTTCACAGAACTAAATGTGATCAAGCCAGTCTTTGAACCCTTCTCTGCCTGGCTCCAAACTTTTTTACTTTTCTCACTATTCAACTTAGCTTTCTGTTTTTTCCAAATTCACAGTCAGTTTGATCCTATGTTTTAACTATACCGAAAGCTTTGTAAGGGCAAGAACTAGGAATGTTCTGCACACAGATATATTCACAATGCCTAGTATAGTGTTTATGTGCATAGTAAATATTCAGTAAATATTTGTTCAATCAATCGAGGACAGAAGGAAGAGGGTATGAGTAAGAAAGAATAGAGCCACCTTTAATAACAAAATCCAGATCTTTCAAATATTGTTATTAGAAGATTTTTAGGGAGATGGAGTACAGTGGTGAGGACTGTCAGGTGGCTCCTTCCTTTATCTAACCCTGACTTTCCCCATCTCCTGGAGAGACTGTCACTTGAAGAACTTCTGCCACCATCATGCTGACTTCAGACGGCCAGCTTCTCTTTAATGCCTTAAAAAAAAAAAAAGAGGAAAGGGGTGTGTGTGTGGTGGGAGGGATACTTTCTCTTGGCTTCTCTAAGCAAAGCTAAAAATATTTCACTAAAGATTAAAAGAGGACAACAGAGAAATTAACCTTGAGAGGACAAGAAATCCAGAGGAGTAGTCTGGTTTCCAAAATGCAGAATTCTGTCTCTTCTATAGCTAGCACAAGCCAGGGCCATACTTACTTCACAACAGGAGAGCATAGCATTGCAGGATTTGGCTAGGTTCTTTGCTTCATGACATCTAGGCTTTTTCACAGCCCACTGTTCAAAGACTTTCTCCTAGACATCTTGAGCTATGTGATCAAGACTGAAAAAGCCAAATTCCCACTTTGCAGCTCACAGAGGACTCTCTCTGCACAGTGGTTTTTGGCCTTGACTGCATATTGGAATCACCTGGAGAGCCTAAAAAATTACTGATGCCTGCATCCCACCCTCTAGAGATTTTGAAGTCACTGAGCGAGGACACAGCCTTTGCTTTAGGATTTTTAAAGCTGCCCAGGTGAGTCTAATATGCAGCCAAATTGAGAACCACTGCTTTAATAAAAGATTCTGTTTCCTGTCTCAGGAAGTCTCCACTTCCCCAGGTAATTGATACCAAGAATAAATCTGCCTGTACATAGGAGTATGTCTATGTGTGATGATTCATAACTAAGACCTCACTACCCAGAGATTCTGATTTAGTTGGTCAGGAATTGGGCTCAGGTACCTTTATGTTTAAACATCTCCCAGATTATTCTAATATGTCAGGGTCAAGAACCATGAAGCAACCTCAGGCCTGTCACTATATCATATCTGAATATAATATAACAACTACTGCAGAATATCATAACAATTATGTTAGGATAGTGGAATTGCGGCTACTTTCTTTTGATTCTAAATATTGTTTTTATTACACCTTTACAATGAAAAAATATATTTGGATGTTTCTGTAATTTTTTCAAACTTTCATTATGGGCTATAGATCTCTAGACACTATTTTCGGAAATCCATTTTATATTAGTTTTTGGTTACCAATTTTTTCTCTAGTTTTTCTTAATGGTCTTTTAAAATCTCAGCCAATTGAAGAACTTCCTATACATTATATTGACTAATTTATCTCTTCCTTATCTATAATTGAAATAAATATATGTGTAAAGATGTAATATTTGTCTTTTCTATGCTGCCAAACTCCAGGAGACCTCAGGGTGGAACTTGAGAAGTCTGGAGGAATGGGCAGAGACCAAATTATGTGGGGTTTTAGAGATAACAAGGAGAAATTTGGGCTTCATCTCAAGGGCAAAAGATGCCTTGAAGGGTTTTAAGTAGATGAGTAGTGACATAATCAGTTTTGACCCTTAGGAAAATGTTTTTGGCCGCAGGAAGGAAATTTGATTAGAGAGGGACAAGAATGGAAGGGGAGAGGGTACTTAGGAGGCTATAATAGAAGTACAGAGTAGAAATCAACAGAGAAAATCAACAAAACAAAAGCTGGTTCTTTGCAAATATCTATAAAATTGATAAAACTAGAGCCAAAAATAGAGAAAGAGAAGATATAAATTACTAATATCAGAAGTGAACATACTAATCCATAGATATTAAAAAGAATAATGGGCCGGGTGAGATGGTTCATGCCTATAGTCCCAGCACTTTGGAAGGCTGAGGCAGGAGGATCGCTTGAGCCCAGGAACTTGAGACCAGCCTGGGCAACATAGGGAGACCTCGTCTCTTCAAAAAAAAAAAACAAAATTAGCCGGTTGTGCTGGTAGTCCCGTCTACTTAGTAGGTTGAGATGGGAGGATCACTTGAGCCCGAGAGGTCAAGGCTTCAGTGAGCTGTGATCACACCACTGCACTCCAGCCTGGGCGACAGAGTGAGACCCTGTCTCAAAACAAAAGAAAAAGGATAATAAAAGAACATTGTGAACAACTCTGTACTCACAAATCTGATAACTTAGATGAAATGGACTGATTCCTTCAAAGACGCAAACCACCCAAACTGACACAAGGAGAAAAAGACCATCTGAATAAATCTGTATCTACTAAAGAAATTAAATCACTAATTAATAACTTTCCAAAGCAGAAACAACAGTCTCAGTTGGTTTCACTGGTGGATTCTATCAAAATTTAAGGGAAAAAATGATACTAAATGATACCAGTTCTCTACAATGTCTTCCAGAAAATCAAAGCAGAAAGAACGCTTTCTAACTCATTCTATGCATCCAACATTACTCTAGACATTACCCTATTACCCAAATAAAGATATTATAAGAAAGGAAAACTACGGACCAATATCTCTCATGAACATGCTCCAGAAATCCTCAACAAAATTATTAGCAAATTGAATTCAGCAATGTATAAAAAGAATTACATGTTGCTGCCAAGTGGGATTTATTCCAGGTATGCAAGGCTGGTTCAGCTTCAAAAATCAGTTAATGCATATTCTGTTACATCAACAGGCTAAAGAAGAAAAATCATATAATTATATCCATAGATGTAAAAAAACCATTTGATACAATCCAATACCTATTCATGATTTTTAAAAAAACTATCAGCAAACTATGAGTAGAGGGGAACCTCTTCAATTTGATCAAAAAACCTATAGCTAACATCTTGCTTAATGAGAAACGGGATTCTTTTCCCCTAAGACTGAGAAAAAACCAAGGATGTCCCCCCTCTCACCACCCCGTTCAACATTATACTAAAGTCTTCACTAACACAGTAAGACAAGAAAAGGAAATAAAAGGCATACAGATTGGGAAGGGAGAAATAAAACTGACTGTGTTCACAGATGACATGATTGTCTATGTAGAAAATCCCAAGGATTGGCAAAAACATTCTGGAACTAATAAGCAATTAAGGCAAGTTTTCAGGCTGTAAGGTTAATATACAAAAGGCAATTGCTTTTCTATATACCAGCAAGAAGCAATTGGAATTTAAAATTTAAAACACGGTGTCATTTACATTAGTGCCAAAAAAAAGGGAAATACTTAGGGATAAATCTGATAAAATATGGGTGAATGTGTTTGTGCATAGATCCATATATGAATGAGGAAAACTACAAAACTCTAATGAAAGAAATCAAAGAAATCTAGATAAATGGATATTCCACATTTTGATAGAAGGACTCAGTATTGGGTTTTGGAGGTTTTGGGGTTTTTTTGAAACAGGGTTGCCCAGGCTGGAGTGTAGCGGTGCAACCACGGCTCACTGCTGTCTCAACCTCCCAGGCTCAAGTGATCCTCCTACCTCAGCCTCTCAAGTAGCTGGGACTACAGGCGTGCACTACCACACCCAGCTAATTTTTTTTTTATGTTTTTCATTTTGTAGAGTCAGGGTCTCGCTATGTTGCTGGGGCTGGTGTCAAACTCCTGGGATCAAGCAGTCCTCCTGCTTTGGCCTCCCAAAGTGCTAGGATTACAGGTGTGAGCCACTGTGCCCAGCCTCAGTATTGTTAAGATGTCAATTCTCTACTTGATCTATAAATTCGATGTAATCAGAATCAAAATTGCAGCAAGTCATTTTACGAATATCAACAAACTTACGTTAAAATTTATATGGAAAGGCAGAAGACCCAGAATCTACTGACGAAGAAGCAGAAAGTTGGAAGATTGACAGTACCTGACTCCAGACCTACAATAAAGCTATCAAGATACAATCAAGATAGCATAGTATTGGCAAAAGAATAGACAAATAGATCAATAGAATAGGATAGAGATCCCATAAATTGACCCACACAAATATAGTCTGTTGATCTCTGACAAAGGAACAAAGGCAATTCAATGGAAAAAGAATAATTTTTTCAATAAATGATACTGGAATAATTAGATATCTGTATGTACAAATTAATCATTCACCTTGTACCTTTCACAAAAATTAACTCAAAATGGAACCTAAATGCAAAACCTGAAACTATAATAAACTTCTGGAAGGTAACATAGAAAATTTATTTGATTTTGGGTTTGGTAATGAGTTTTTAGATATAAAACCAAAAGCAAAATTCAGAAAAGAAAAATCAGTAAGTTGATTTTATTAAACTCCAAAACTTGTACTCTGTGAAGTTCACTGTTAAGTGAATGAAAAAACAAGCCACAAACTGGGGAAAAAATTGCAAACACATACCTGATTAAGGACTTGTATTCAGAATATACAAAGAACTCTTAAAACTCAACATTAAGAAAACAACCAACCCAATTAAAAAAATGGGCAAAAGAACCAAAAAGACACCCTTTCCAGATGGTCAAAAAAGATATGCAGATGGAAAATAAGCACATGAAAAGATGTTTGCATTATATGTCATTAAGGAAATGCAAATTAAAACAACAGTGAAATACTATCACACCTATTAGAATGACTAAAAAAAAAAAAAAAGAAAAAACCTGACAGTCTCAAATACTGACAAGGATGTGGAGCAGTAGGAATGCTCATTCACTGCTGGTGGGAATGGTTTGGCCACTTTGGAGCACAGTTTGGCCACTTTGGAGCACAGTTTGGCAGCAGCTTACAAAGTGAACATAATATGTTCTAGCAGTCACCCTCCTAAGTATTTACCCAGTGGAACTGAAAACTTATGTCTCACAAAAACCATACATGAATATTTATAGCAGCTTTATTCATAATTGCCAATAACTGGAAGCATCAAGATGTCCTTTAGTATGTATATGGACAAACTGTGGCACATCTAGACAATGGACTACTATTCAGCACTAAAAAGAAATGTAGTCTGTTAAAAAAAAAAAAACACTACTAAGGGCTTTGAAATCAGGAAATATAAAAAGTGTATTTTATGAAACAGCCACAGCCAATATCCAAGGGCTTTGAAATCAGAAAGCTCTATATTCAAATCTTCCTCCTGCCATTTCCTAGTTGAATTTCTTTATTTCTTTGTTCATAAAATGGGAAGAATAATACCTATCATATAGGGCTGTTTAAGGATTAACAGTAATGTAAACAAAAAACAAAAACAAAACCCCAGATACTGCTGAATAATTGTTAGTTACATTCCTCCACTCTCTATTATTTTGCTTCCCAAATATATCTTACAAATATTCTTCCTGTCTATATCCACTGTTACCCCTTCAGCCAGGTCTCCTCATTTCTCTCTTGGACTAGTGCATGTCATTCATCTGCATAAAAATCCTTCAGTGGCTCCCCATTGCCTCCATCAGCAAGTCCAGGCTCCTTGTCCTAGCAGCAAGACCATGCTGTGGTCTCACAGGCTTTGTTCTGTCAGTACTACTGTATTTGCAATTCCCAATATGTGCCAGGCTCTTTTTCTGCTTTGGACCCTTGCACATATTGTATCCTCGGCTGAGAATGCCCTTCTCCTTTCTCTCTTTTCTTGACAGTACCTCCTCAAGATACCTACCCTAATTCCCAAGACCACTTTAAATTGTCTGCCTCCTCCATACCTTGTATATAACAGTGGTCGTACTTATACCCAAAGGTAATCTTTTATTTACTTACCTATTTGCTTACTGAAATTCAAGCTTTTTGAGAGTAGGAACCAAAATGGAAAACTTAGGTTCCTTAGTGCAGTGCTTCTGAAACATTTCCTCCGGAGGACCCTTAGTGGTAGAGGAGAGTGAGCATATATTGCAAAGCAACCCACTGCAAGCATAAAAATTCCTTTTTTTTTTTTTTTTTTTTTTGAGACAGGGTCTTGCTTTGTCACCCAGGCTGGAGTTCAGTGGTGCAATCTCAGCTTACTGCAGCCTCAGCTCAAGCAATCCTCCCAACCTCAGCCTCCCCGGCCCAAGCAATCCTTACAACCTCAGCCTCCTGAGGAGCTGGGACTGTAGGCACATGCCACCATGCCCAGCTAATTAAAAAAAATTTTTTTTAAATAGAGATAAGGTCTCCCTATGTTGCCTCTGGTCTCAAACTCCTGGGCTCTAGTGAATCTTCCCACCTTGACTTCCCAAAGTGCTGGGATTACAGATGTGAGCCACCACACCTGGCCCCCCAAAAAAGAATCTTTAAGATCTTTCATTTTACTTGTAAAAATTCTGCATTCTATACCATAGTATGTATGTGTTTTCTTAATACATTCTTCCTCATATCTTCAAGTACATGTATTGCTCCAGGAAGATACACTGGTTTGTACTGTGGCTTTGAATAACTCTAACCTCTATTACATAGCCCCTGAACTGTGACACCTGCTTTGAGAGCCTGGACTTAGTGGATTTAGGGACAATGTTATCTGGAAATCATGATAGTGACCTCTATCTTATACTGGGGACCTATAGAAGAATTGAACAGAGGATTTGACTGTGATTTTAACTACAAATTTTATGAGATATAGCCCTTCCACTGGGCTCACATAAGTGCTAGGATGCTAGTTTATAACAAGTTCCTGCACATAGATGATGGAATTGTTTTAGTGGCCCTCCCTTTCTGTCCCCTGAAGTCTCTTGACCTCCCTGCCCAATAGGCATACATTTATGGACAGCCAGTTGAATGAGAGAGAAGAATCCAAATAAGAAAAATAAATGAGCAGTTATTTTCCTTCTTAAATTATTGAAACTATGATAATAATTCAGATGAATCTAGAAGGAATAGTAAAAGCAGAAGTCAAACATTACAATAGTAGGAACAGTGACTAATATTTGTATAACCTTTCAAAGGGCACTGTGACCCACATTGCTGTAGGTATTCACTGATCTTCCCATCAGCCCTATAAAATGTACATTACTATAGCTATTTTAAGAGTTAAGGAAACCAGTTGTGTCTTACCTGAGGTTGCACACCTAGTAAGTAGAACTGGTGGCTTAAACTCCAATCTTCTTACCTTAAGCTGATTACACTTTACATCATAGAAAGTAGGGGCTTTGGTAAGAACAGGAGAGAGTTTTGGAGTCAGTTTTCTCTTGTCAAAAATGAAAATAATACTTACCTTAGAGTAGGACTGCTCCAAAGGTAGACAGGGCCCTGGCCAAATAACGTTTTGCAAGGCCTCTGCCTGTATAAACCAGTTGATGGGTCCATGTATGATATATTGACTTACTAAGGATTTAGAACAATGGGTAGAGAAGAGATACTTATGTATTTGTTATCCAATCAGTGCACATGAAAATTCCTTTTGCTACCCAGACACCACCAACTCTTTCTGTTCAGGTTCAGGAACCATCTCTGTGTTTTCTATTGTCAAATGTATCATTGCTGGAAAGTTTCATATCTCCTGCCACAAACAACAAGTATCTGTATTATTAGTACTCAATGCCATGGCTTTTTGGAAACTGTTTTGTGGAAACAGTGATCTTCTCCCTTCATTTCTCCAGTACCATTCAGCTCATGCTGGATACATCATTTCATGAGGCTGCGCTATCCTTCCTGAGACCTGGGAGTATCTCAAAGATGGGACTGCTTTGTTGGTCATGAACACACACCAGTGTCAGAGAGTGCAGGGAAAGTGTGAATGGTAATTTGTTTTCTGGTCATATTAAATGTATCATTTGACATTTTATAGTGTAAACAGAACAGTGCATCTTCCAACCATGGCTTCTCCTGGACTCCTTCAGCCCCATATGCCTGGGTCTAAGGGAAGTACTACTTTGTAGAGGATTGTTGTAAAGCTGAATTAGATCATTAGATCCGCTGTCTGGTGCCTGGTTTGTGCTCAGTGAATGTTACTTCTCTTGTGTTTTTCACTACCACCCAGAAAGAGGATGTGTTTTTATTTTTAAGGAAATAAAGTGTGGAAGCAAAATTGAATTGGAGAGTCACAGCAGATCTCTGGTGGAGTGCCTCCGTGAAAATTGTCTGTCGAAGCACTTGGAGAGCTTAGTGGGGAGCATCCCTCCTGCTAAGATGAAATAAATTACAAGGCTCTGGAGACAAATGTAACCTGGAGTTAATGTCAGCTCCAGAATCACTGATCAAATAGGAAGGTGGCCTGGTTTGATGAAAAGGTATTGCAGTGCCTAGCAGCAAGAGCAGAAAGGCAGGGCCTCCAGAGCTGAGAAATACCACAAGTTTCAGATGGCTCAGATCAAGCAGTCCCTTTTTTCTTAAAGTGATAGAAGACATTTGACAGTGCTTCAGCATTTGTCATAGATGGCTGTACATGTATCATGATGGCAAAAGCTGTAGAGAAACCTGAGTCTACATTGGAAGCCACAAAGAGCAAAGAGTCAGTGATGTCTAGGGTAGAATGGATTGGCACAGCCCACATGTGGGTAGATGATGAAACTGGTGACAATGCAAGCAAGACCCAGCAGACCTTGGAGTAACAGGTCAGACAGGTGGCAGTCAGAGGAGATAGAAGTTGTCCTTAAGGAGAAACATTTCCATCTTGGGGCTTGAGAGGATCTATGGCAGTAAAGGCTATTTCAAAAAAAAAATTAAAGTGAAAATATTTAATGACAGAATAGGATTACTCAAGCTAGGCGAAGCTGCTTCTGCCATTTCCCTCCTCATGTCATTATCCCAGAAACAACTCTCTAGTACTTGGAGAAAGGCATCCTCATGAGGAAGGTAGAAGATGGAATTGAAGAATTCCCTCCTCTGTGGATGGAACGAGCTCTGTGTAGAGAGGCTCATCTGCACGCTCATGCATGTCCCCCTAGCATGGTAACACTGGCTTTGATTAAGCTGCTGGGTTGTTAGGCAGTGTGCTAAGTGCTGCCTACATGGTCTTCTTTTCTCATAAGGAATGCTTTAAACTAAATTAGCACATGAAACGAGGGAGCAGGCATGGTAGGGGCTGATCTGAGTCCAGTCCTCTCTGAGATGGTTCTAGAAACTAGACTGATGGTTACACAATGTCCATCACTGATCTGTAGAGTCCTCAGGAATAACTGTCAATGACCCTTCCCCAGTTTCCCTGGCCATCACCCCACTTCCCCCTTACACTTCCTGTTGATTAACCTTCCAAGGCAAGGTAACCAACTGATTTCAGTCCAGCATTTTATTGGGTACTTGTATATTCTGTGCCATACATGCTTTGCTAAAATGATCATATTCTATGAGAGAAAGATATTTAAATGGACAATTACTCTTCAGTGTAATGGAATGTAATGCTAGGCCTTAACTATGTCCTAGTCATCATTGTATCCTTAATCCCAGGCCAGTTAGTTAGCATGTACTGAGCACCAGCGAGGGGCCAGGCACCGTACTCAGTGCCAGCCCTTCTTTCTCAGCATAACTCTTAACAAAAAAATTTTATAAAATAAGTACTAGTATAATCCCACTTTTAAAGATGTGCAAATTAAGGGCACAAAACAATTTAAAAGACATGCCCCAAATCACACAGCTATTAAGAGAGCCAGGATAAAAATCCAAGCAGAGTGACTCTATTGTCTCTAAATATTTGTTGCCTGTGGAAATGAGAGGCAGAAAGGGGAAGGCGGTAGGAGAATGGGGGAACAAGTGAGCAAGTGAAGATGAAGGTCTGCCCTAGGTAGCGCAGGTCCACAGGGGGATGGGTTCTACCTGAGAAGGGAAGTATCATGGAAAGTTCGCAAGGGAAATGGTGCTTAGAAAATAGGCATCCCTGGCCAAGGCAGGCTAAGGGAGCAGAGCTAAGGCCAGCCCTTCCAGTTTTGTGCTAGATCCTTTCCCCCTCCGCCTTCTCACAGGCATTCTCCCCCAACCTGGCCAACATGGTGAAACCTTGTCTCTACTAAAAATGCAAAAATTAGCCGGGCGTGGTGGCAGGCGCCTGTAACCTCAGCTTCTCGGGAGGCTAAGGCAGGAGAATCACTTGGACCTCGGAGGTGGAGGTTGCAGTGAGCCGAGATCATGCCACCACACTCCAGCCTGGGCAACAGAGTGAGACCCCGTCTCAGAAAACAAACAGACAACAAAAAGAAACATTCTCCCTACAACTGTCCTATCTCTACTGCATTGTGAATTTTTCTTTTATTCTAACCAGCTTGTAAACTTGGGGAAATATTTCCTAACCTCAAAAAACACTTTACCCTGCTTCCCCGCTCCGGCTATTGCCCCATTTCTTTGTTCCTTTGTAGCAGAACTCCTAAAAATAGTCTGTGTTTCATGACTTCAGTTTGTCTCTTCCTGTTTTCTCTTAAACCCAGTGAAACGAGTTTCACCTCCACATTCCAGTGGAATGGCTGTTGTTGAGGTTGGTGGTGACCTCCCTGTTGCCGAATCCAGCATTTAGTCCTGTGGCCACACCTTACTGGACCTCCACAGTGTGTGACGCAGTTGGTCTCTGCGTCCTTCCTAAGACACTTCGTTGACCGCAGCCTCACACTCTCCTGCTCTTTCAGCCTCCTGCAGTGCTACTCCTCATCTCCCAAATGCTGATCCTTCAGACACACGTCAGCCAGGGCACCCTCCCACTAGATATCATGTGGTGACTCTCCCTGTGATTGGATCTGAACCCGAGCCAGGCGCTTATGGCAGCCACGCGTCTCACACAGCATGTGTGTCCCCTCCAAATGTGCTCCCTCACCACATCCTGATGCGATTCTTGGAATTACGTGGTTTCCACTGCACATGGGGAAGTTGAAAATCAGATTTTCCATCACTTGCTTGTCAGTGTCCTCTGTGACAGTTTCTGATTCCAGATCTGATGCTTTTTCCATTTATGACCCATTGCTTGGCCTGATTCCTTAAACTCAGTCCTTCTGAGTGAAGCAGGAGAGTGGAAGCGTCTGGTTCCTTCTTTGGGGCTCCAGCCTGTCCATCTGGATTTCCTCTTGTGAGTGCAGTGGTAACACTCTTCACCCCAGGGGCTTGGTAGTCACGTTTGCAGGACAATGGGTGCTCTTACTGGGTTTAATGCTAAATCTCCCAAAATGAAAGGCCAGCTGCAGAGTAGGAGAAGAACAAGGGCTGAGTGATTTGATCAGACATCTGTGGGGGCCTGCTGGCATTTGGAGTGTGAGTGCCTTAGAGAGACTGACTATTCTGGCCCCAGGGAGTTGGCGACCGTTAATCTTGGTGGTTTTGACCGCTAACTGCCCCAGAGGTCCCAGCCTGCTGGATGACTCAGAATCCCCAACACTCCCCCTATTCTTCTCTCACTGGGATAGTCAGGAGGCCATTTCTAAGGCATTTTAATTTGGTAATAACTTGACATGACCCACTGTACCCAGAGTTGTACGTTTTAGGAGTTACTGTCGCTTTCTATATGAGGGGTTGATTTGGAGCCCATCATCCTTGATATTGGACTGCCTTCCACTGCCATGGAGAGAGCAGTATCTCCTGCCTTGCCTGCTGGGCTCCAGCTCCCTCTCCATTGTAGATGACGTGATCCTGTGCCCCCTGGACTGTCCCCCAGCCCTTATTCTTTAAGCACCTTGCCAAAAGTTGATGGGGTAAACTAGAGAGAAAAGAGGTGGCCAAAGGTCTGTCTGTTGTTCATTTATTTCTGCACTGCACTGTGTTAAGAAGGGCACCTGCTGTCCATCTTTCTGCTGTTTATGAAACTTTCTGGAATTCACAAAGACCACAGGAACTCACAGCACAAGGCAGGCAAGCAGATGGTGGGGATTGGGGACAGGACATGAAGAGACTCAAAATGCCTTACTGCCGCAGACCAAAGCTGTGTGAGGCCTTCTGGACTGTCTTCTCCACCCCGTGTCTGACTGTGTTGACCACTCCTGTGCTGTCCTGTGCCTTCCTCCGTGACCGTGTTGGTGGCAGTGCCCTGTTAAGAGTTCCTGCACTGGTGTTAGAGACCTTGGGTTCTAATCCAGTGTCTACCACTTGTATGATCTTGGATTAGTCTCTTCATCTTTCTAGGCCTTGTGTGTAAATTAATTCATAGCACCAACTCACAGAGTTGTTGAGAGAGCTAATTGAAAACATCTAGAACGTTTTTGTCACTATGCCTAGTCAAAAAGCTTCTAGTCAGTTCCGTAATTGCACTGAGGTTTATATTTCATTTCAAAAATACAGTTGTTTACATAAGAAAATATTGTTTTTCTCTTGTTAGACTTTTGGCTTTCTTTTGCCTACCAAATAAAGTCCCAACTCCTTGGCTTGTCACTCAGCCTTCAGATTTGCATTTCAGGCTTTGAATTTCCTTGGTGGGGGATGCTTGAAAATGTAGATTTCTAGAAGAAATTGTGCATTGATCAGATGAGTTTGTGTTCAATGAGCAGTTACTCTGTGTAAGGCTCTGGGCTAGGCCCGAGGGGTCTGTGGTGAATCAGACATGACACACACTAGGCAGTGGCATCATCATTTCTGGTACAACCACCCCACACCCACCCAGTCCAGACCCTGCAGAAGGCAGCCTGGAGGGTAGGCTTGCCACAGGGCCCCAGCACAGTAGAGCAGCTGGGCACCAGAATTTTGGCAGCAGGCCCAAGGGTGGGGGTGGAGGAGGTGGGGACTCAGAACTGGCAGCCAGCCAGGGCTCACTCAGGTGCCCCAGCATGCAGGGCCTCCAGCCCCGGCAGTCATGGAGCCCATTCACTGACTATATCCTGTTCATTGGCTGTGATCTTCTCTAGATTGCATAGTGCAGAGATTTTGGTGGCAGGGCAGTGACTCCAGACCCACATTGAACGCATAAGACGTTGAAACCCAAAGATGTGAGGTGGCATGATTATGGTCACACAGCAACAGGCCAGGATTAGAACACAAGTCGTCTGAAAAATATGTAGCAGTCTCAGCCTTGTGGGTTCCTGAGATTGTCTTGTCTGCCGTGAGACTGTCAGGGTCATTTTGTTCCTTAAGAAAGTTTTAGGGGTCTTCTCTGTGCCCATTTATGCAAGGCACTGGAGAGGGTAGGCAGGGTTAAATCAGCCTCTGACCTTAGGAATTTACAATGTATCAAGGGAGACATACTACCAAAAATTACAATACAGAATAGCAAGTGCTGGGGGTAAGTATATGATGTGAGGGGAAGGGGGAGTGACTATACAAGCACAGAGGAGGCACTTAGCCCAATCCGAGGGTCAGGGAATCACTCCCAGTGAAGCTGATATTTAAGCTTAATCATGAAGGACCAATAGTTGTTAGCCAGATGAAGAAGGACAAGGAATAACATTCCAGGCAGAGAGACCAGGAAACCATCCTCAACTAAAAGTCTAATGGTTATGTCAGTAGCCCCAATGACATAATTTATCGTGTCTATATTCGGTCACTGTTCAGGACAGTTCCCACTACTGGGGAATGGTTCCCACTGGGTGGATCATAGCCTGAGTGGAGAGAATAAAAGCAGATGAGACTGGCCATGTAGGAACATACAAGGAAGGTGGAAAGGCCAGGGGCGCTGAGTATCAAAGCCTGAGTAGCTGTATTCTATGAACTCCAAGCACCACTCCCCCGGGTATTGGAGCCTTGATAGAGCTCCTCGTTTCCTTGGTATCAGGCTTCCTGCAAAGAATCTATGAGTTTGAGCTGGGCACAGTGGCTCAATGCCTGTAATCCCAACACTTTGGGAGGCCAAGGCGAGAGGATCGCTTGAACTCAGGAGTTTAAGACCTGCCTGGGCAACATAATGAAACCCTGTCTCTTAGAAATCTGTGAGAATCCAGTTAAGTTCCTTTTACAGATACCATCCAGGGGCCTGACTTATTTATCTATCTATTCCTTTAGGGTTTGGGGATTTGTTTTGTTTTTACCCTTAAAGCCTTAATGTGGAAAAGTGCCTGAAGTGCTGATTGTAGGGAATGAAACTTGATTCAAGGTTTAAACACCTTATCCCAGCCACTCGGGAGGCTGAGGCAGAAGAATAGCGTGAACCCGGGAGGCGGAGCTTGCAGTGAGCCGAGATTGCGCCACTGCACTCCAGCCTGGGCAACAGAACGAGACTCCGTCTCAAAAAAAAAAAAAAAAAAAAAAAAAGGGTTAAACACCTACAGCTCCTTATGAATTAATAACCCACTCAGTGCTCAGTGCCTGGCAAGCTGTAACTTTCCTTCTCTTCCCATAGGCCTGCTGAATTAGCCACCAAGTACGCAAACTTTTCAGAGGGAGCTTGCAAGCCTGGCTATGCTTCAGCCTTGATGACGGCCATCTTCCCCCGGTAAGTGCTCCTGTTTCCCTCCACTGCCTAGACAGCCTGGTCTGGGGTCCAAGAGCCAGAAACTCTGCCTCTCACAGCCAGTCATGTTTTCCTATGCTCTGGAAACCATGGGTTCCTGGAAAGGACTCTGCCTTTAAGTTGGTTCCTACTCCAGTCCTACTCCATGCCCTTGCTTTGCCTTACTCCCATCCTGCCTCTGGAGCTTGCACCTTGTGGCACAGCCTGTTTCTGCAGAAGGATAACCTACATGGTTGCCGCATGCAAGCCAGGTATCCAGAGGCAGCCAGAGAAGGCTGCCAAGCACAGAAGCTCCTAGACCTAGTATCAGTGGCCAAAGAAACTTTTTTGGAAGCTTGGACCAACTAGCTGGCTTCAGGGAGACATATCCAAATAAAGCAGGGAACAAAGAGAAATTTCTGAGGCTGTCTTGAGTTTTAGCACTTTCCTTCTCTGTCCATTTTGCATTCTGGAGCTGCTGACTTCTTTGGCACCTGAAAGAATCTGTGCATAACCCAGGGAGTTCCTTTTACCGAATGCTGCTAAGGGGTCTTGCTTACCGATCCACCTTTTCCTTTTTGGTTTTCTTTTCTGAAGCCTTGGTGTGGAAAAGGAGCTGAAGTGCTGAGATTGTCTTTGGAGTGCAGTGAGACTGTCAGGGTCATTTCGTTCCTTCTGATTTGGAGGGGCTGAAGGAAAGGCTGCCTAGGATTGTCTGGCCACTTGGACCACCAGAGGAGTGCTAGGGGTGGGCTCTGCTCACTGGGGGAAGGACTTGCCTCCCATCCCTTAGAAGGCTGAGGTTAGGACACATAATGTGCTTGCAAAGGAATGCTGAGAAACAGCTCGCCCCAAAGTGACTCCAGTATATTTGGTTTTTATGCTCCCTTTCTTTTCTAACGTGAGCAGTCTCAGCTTAGCTCCTTGTGTAAAGCAAGGGCTATGCTGGCTGAGTATCTGGTGCTCAGATAGAGATCTCTTTGTCCAGGGTCTGCCTTCTGAATTGATTCCAAATATTTTGCTTCCTCCAGCTATTTATTGAGTGCCCCTGTGTCTGGCTTTGTGTTCTGTATTCTTAACACAGGTTTTTGCAAGCCTATACGACTCAGTCCTTGGCCCAGACACTTGTGAGTTTTCCTTTACCAGTATATAGGTTTCTTTTACTTTTTCTAATTGAAAGTAATACAGGCATGTGGAAACAAAACAAAACAAAAAAACCTCAAACAGTACAAAAGGTTATATACTGCCACTCCAGACCCCTTCCCCAGAGACAGCCAATATTACCAAAAGTGGGAACATAACTGTATTTGATATTCTGTACTGTGTATTAGGCCGTTCTTGCATGTCTATGAAAAAATATCTGAGACTGGGCAAATTGTAAAGAAAAGAGGTTTAATTGGCTTATGGTTCATCAGGCTTTATAGGAAGTATGGTGCTGGCACCTGCTTCACTTCTAGGAAGGCCTCAGGAAACTTAAAATCATGCCAGAAAGCAAAGGGGGAGCAGGCACGTCATATGGCAAAAGCAGGAGCAAGTGAGTGAAAGAGAGAGAAAGAGAGGAAGTGCTACGCACTTTTAAACAACCAGATCTCACAAGAATTCACTCATTATCATAAGAACAGCACCAGGGGGATGGTGCTAAGTCATTCATGAGAGACCACCGCCATGATCCAGTCACCTACCACCAGGCCCCATTGGAGATTACATTTTTTTCCCTTCCTTTTTTTTTTTTTTTTTTTTTGAGACAGGGTCTTGCTGTGTTGCCCAGGCTGGAGTGCAGTGGTGCAATCTTGGCTCGCTGCAGCCTTGACCTCCGGGCTCAAGCAATTAGCCACCTCAGCCTCCCAAGTAGTTGGGACTCCAGGCGCATGCAACCACACGTGGCTAATTTTTGTATTTCTGGTAGAGGTGGGGTTTTGCCATGTTGCCCAAGCTGGTCTCAAATTCCTGGCCTCAAGCGATCCACCCACCTTGGCCTCCCAAAGTGCTGGGATTACAAGTTTGAGCCACTGAGCCTGGCTGGGGATTACCTTTCAACATCAGATTTGGGCAGGGACAAATATTCAAACTGTATCATTTTGTCCCTGGCCCCCACAAATCTTATGTCCTTCTCACATTTCAACATACAGTCATCCCTTCTCAATAGTCCCTGCAAAATCTTAACTCATTCTAGCATTAACTCAAAAGTCCTACTGTGGTCCTGTGATCTCGCCCTGCCTCCACTTGCCTTGTGATATTCTATTACCCTGTTAAGTACCTGATGTCTGTCACCCACACCTATTGGCACACTCCCTCCCCTTTTGAAAATCCCTAATAAAAACTTGCTGGTTTTTGTGGCTTGTGGGGCATCACGGATCCTACCAACGTGTGATGTCTCCCCCGGATGCCCAGCTTTAAAATTTCTGTCTTTTGTACTCTGTCCCTTTATTTCTCAAGCTGGCCGACGCTTAGGAAAAATAGAAAAGAACCTACATGATTATCGGGGCAGGTCCCCTGATCCTAAGTCCCAAATCTAAATTCTTATCTGGAAATGAGTTCCTTTCACCTATGAGACTATAAAATCAAAACAAGTTGCTCACTTCCGAGATACAATAGGGGTATAGGCATTGGGTAAACATCCCATTCCAAAAAGGGGTAATCAGCCATAAGAAAGGGGCTATACGCCCCATGCAAGTTTGAAACCCAGCAAGGCAGTCATTAAATCTTAAAGCTCCAAAATTATCTCTTTTGACTCTGTGCCCCACATTCAGGGCACACTGGTGCAAGAAGTGGGCTCCCAAGATCTTGGGCAGCTCCGCCCTGTGGCTTTGCAGGGTGCAGCCCCTGTGGCTGCTCTCATGGGCTGGCGTTGAGTGCCTGAGGCTTTTTCAGGTGCAGGGTGTAAACTGCTGGTGGATCTACCATTCTGGGGACTAGAGGATGGTGGCCCCCTTCTCACAGCTCCACAAGGCAGTGTCCCTGTGGGGACCCTGTGTGAAGGCGCCAATCCCATGTTTCCCCTCCACACTGCCCTAGTAGAGGTTTTCTGTGAGGGCTCCACTCCTGCAGCAGGCTTTTGCTTGGGCAGCCAAGCTTTTCCATACATCCTCTGAAATCTAGGTGGAAGCATCCAAGAATCCTCCATTCTTGCACTCTGTGCACTCTTAATACCACATGGAAGCTGTCAAAGTTTACAGCTTGCATTCTTCAAAGTGGCAGCCTGAGCTGTACCTTGCCCTTTTTGAGACATGGCTAGAGCTGGAGCGGCCAGATTGTGGGGAGCAGTGTCCTGAAGTTGCATAGGGGTGAGGCCCTGGGCCTGAACCATGAAACCATTTTTGTCTCCTGGGCCTCAGGAACTATGATGGAAGGGGCTACCTCAATAATCTCTAAAATGCCTTTGAGGCTTTTTCCCTATTGTCTTAGATACTAGCATTTGGCTCTTTTTTAGTTATGCAAATGTCTCTAGCAAGTGCTTACTCCACAGCCTGCTTGAATTCCTCTTCTGAAAAAGCTTTTTCTTTCTTTGCCATGTGGCTTGGCTGCAAATTTTCCCAATTTTTATGCTCTGCTTCCCTTTTAAATATAAATTCCAACTTTAAGTCATTTACTCGCACCTGTATCTGAGTGTAAGCTGTTAGGAGCAGCCAGTCATATCTTGAATGCTTTGCTGCTTAGAAATTTCTTCTGCCAAATATGCAATCATCACTCTCAAGTTCAAACTTCCACAGATTCCTTGGGAAAGGGCACAATGCAACCAAGCTCTTTGCTAAGGCATAACATGTTATGACCTTTGCTCCATTTCCCAATGAGTTCCTCATTTCAGTCTGAGACCTTGTTGGCCTAGATTTCATTGGCCATATCCCTATCAACATTTTGGTTACAACCATTTAACCAGTCTCTAAGAAGTTCCAAACTTGCCCTCATCTTCCTGTCTTCTTGTGAGCCCTCCAAACTCTTCCAACCTCTATCCATTACCCGGTTCCAAAGTCACTTCCACATTTTTAGATATCTTTCTAACAATACCCTACTCCTGGTACCAATTTTATGTATTAGGCCATTCTTGCATTGCTACAAAAAAAAATCTGAGCTCTCCATTTGCCTTCTGCCATGATTGTAAGCTTTCTGATGCCTCCCTAGAAGGTAAGCAGATGCCAGCACCACACTTCCTGCAGAACTGTGAGCCAATTAAACCTCTTTTCTTTATAATTTACCCAGTCTCAGATAATTTTTTTAGAGGCCGGGCATGGTGGCTCACACCTGTAATCCCAGCACTTTGGGAGGATGAGGTGGGCGGATCACGAGGTCAGGGTATCAAAACCATCCTGGCTGCCATGGTGAAACCCCATCTCTACTAAAAATACAAAAAATTAGCTGGGCATGGTGGTGTACACCTGTAGTCCCATCTACTTGGGAGGCTGAGGCAGGAGAATCGCTTTAACTCGGGAGGCGAAGGTTCTAATGAGCTGAGATCACACCACTGCACTCTAGACAAAGCAAGACTCCATCTCGAAAAAAAAAAAAAAAGAGTTTACATTCACTTTTTGCACTTGGATGTTCAGTTGTTCCAGAACCATTTGTTAAAAGACTCTGCTTTCTCCATTGAATTACCTTGGCATGTTTGTTGAAAATCAGTTGAACATGTATGTGTAGGTCTCCTTCTGGACTCCCTAGTCTATTCTGTTGATTTATGACTTTGTGCCAGTACCATTCATTCGTGGACAGTCTTGTCATCTGTTACTAAAGACAGTTTTATTTCTTCCTTTTTCATCTATATGTCTCATTCCTTTTTCTTGCCTTACTGCATTGGCTAGACTGTTCAGTGCAGTATTAAATAGGTGAGGTGAGAGTGAACAGCCTTGCCTGTTCCCAGTCTTAGGAGGAAAACATCTAGTCTTTCACCATTATGGTGTTAGCTGTAGGTTTTTCATAGATACCATTTTTTAGGTAGAGGAAGTTCTCTTCTGTTCCTAGTTTCTTGAGAGTGTTTATCATGAATAGATGTTGAATTTTGTCAAATGCTTTTTCTGCATATTTTGAGAAGATCATATGGCTTTTCTTTTTTAGTCTATTAATATGATGAATTACATTGATTGGTTTTTTCTCATTAATTGATTTTTCAATGTTGAACCAATCTTTCATTTGTAGGATAAACTTCATTTGGTCTTGGTGTATTGTTCTTTTTACACATTGCTCTATTCAATTTGCTAAAAATCTTCAAGGATTTTTGTGTCTTTGGTCATGAAAGATACTGGTCTGTAGTTTTCTTGTGATGTCTTTAGTTTTGGTAATATAGTAATGCTGGCTTCAGAATAAGTGGGAAAATATTTCTTCATCTTTCTACAAATTTTGTGTACAATTGGTAATATTTTTCATGAAATGTTTGATAGAATTCACCAGCAAAATCTAGGCCTGTCTGAAGAAAAGACAGTTTTTTATCTCTATTCTCATGCGCCACTGAACACACTTCTGACACCAGATGTGTGGCAGTTTTTCTCACACATCAAGCAATTCTTCAGCAGACACTAATGGGTGTCCTATAATTCAATTCAATTCTGGCATTATCCACCTGGAGATGGCGTCAGATCCCACAGGTTGACGGCCGAACAAGACTATACCTCACTTCAGATGCTAATCACAAGTAGTAGGTTGTTACCTATACATCTCACCAACCAGCTATAAATTGTGAATTCCAAGACCATCCCCTCTTGGGTTTGATCTGTTTGCTAGAGCAGCTCACAGAATTCAGGGAAACTTATGTTTATCCATTTATTATAAAGGATATCATAAAGGATATGGATGAACAGCCAGATGGAAGAGATGCATAGGGCATGGCGTGTGGTAAGTGGTTCACAAGTCTGAAAGCTCTCTGAACCTTGTCCTTTTGGGTTTTTATGGAGGCTTCTATAAACCCTGTGGAGGATTACATAGGCATGATTCATTGCATCATTGACCACTGGTGATCAAATCAACCTTCAGCCCTTTTCCCATCCCCAGAGGTCAGAGGGTGAGACTGAAAGTTCCAGCCCTCTAATTGCATAGTTGGTTCCCCTGCCAACCAGCACCCAACATAAGGCTATCCAGAAGTCATCTCATGAGAACAAAAGATATTCCTATCACCCAGGAAATTTGAAGGAATTTAGCAGCTCTCTGTCAGATGTGCTCTTATCAGTCAGGAAATTACAAAGGTCTTAAGAGCTCTCGGTCAGAAACTAGGGTCAGAGACTAGACTAACTATTGGTGGCCGGGCACGGTGGCTTACGCCTGTAATCACAGCACTCTGGGAGGCTGAGGAGGGTGGATCATGAGGTCAGGAGATCAAGACCATTCTGGCTAACACGATGAAACCCCGTCTCTACCAAAAATAAAAAAAAATGAGCCGGGCGTGGTGGCGGGCACTACGGTGGCGGGCACCTGTAGTCCCAGTTACTCTGGAGGCTGAGGCAGGAGAATGGCGTGAACCCGGGAGGCAGAGCTTGCAGTGAGCCAAGATCGTGCCACTGCACTCCAGCCTGGGCGACATAGCAAGACTCCGTCTAAAAAAAAAAAAAAAGACTAGATATTAGAACAAAAGATTCTCTTAGTGCCCCTATCTGTAAGGATTTTTAGGAGCTTTATGTAGGGACCAGGAGCAGAGACCAATATTTGTATTTTTTATTATTTCATAGCCTGCACGTCTTTGTAGGAAGGCTTTTGTTGTTGTTGTTTCTGGTTTCTTTTTGAGACATAGTTTCTGTCACTTAGGCTGGAGTACAGTGGTGCAATCTCAGCTCACTGCAACCTCCGCCTCCTGGGTTCAAGCAATTCTTGTGCCTCAGCCTCCCGAGTAGCTGGATTACAGGTGTGCACCACCATGCCCAACAAATTTTTGTATTTTTAGTAAAGATGGTGTTTCACCATGTTTGCCAGGCTGTTCTCGAACTCCTGGCCTCCAGTGATCTACTGGCCTCAGCTTCCCAAAGTGCTGGAATTATAGATGTGAGCCACTGTGCCTAGCCAGGGAAGTTTTTTTTTTTATTATTATTATTACAAATTAAATTTCTTTAATTCTAGAGTTATTCAGGTTTTTCTGTTTCTTCTTTAGTAGCATGTCTTTCAAGGAAATTTTGCCTTTCTTTTAAGTTGTTGAATTTATTAGCATAAAATTGGGTATAATATTCCCTTATTATTATTTTAATGTCTAGGATAGAGACAGAGTCCTCTCTTTCATGCCTGATATTGGTAATTTGCATTTTTTCTCTCTTTTTCTTAATTCATCTGGTTTGAGGTTTATCATTTTTTGTTGATCCTCTCAAATAACTAGCTTTTAGTTCCATTGGTTCTTGTCTATTGATATTTTTTCCACTGTATCGTTGATTTCTGTGCCTATCTTCATTTTTTATTTTTTCACTTTTCTCTTAGTTGGACTTTAATTTATTATTTGTTTTTTTTTTCTTAGGCTAGAAGGTTAGATCATTGATTTTATTTATTTCTCATATAAACATTGTAATGGTATAAATTTCACTCTATATATTGCATTGACTACATCTTACAAATTTTGATATGTTGTATTTTTATCTTTGTTGAGTTAAAAATATTATCTAACTTTACTCGTGATTTCTACTTCGGCCTATTAGTTCTTTGGAAGTGTTTTTGCTTAATTTCCTAATATTTGTGGGTGTTCCAGATATCTTTGTGTTACAGATTTCTGATTTATTTTTGCTGTGCTCCAAATATACGTTATATGATTTTAATACTTTTAAATTAATTAAAATCTGAGTTATGGGACAAAATATGGTCGATTTTGGTGAATATTCTGTGTGTGCTTGAAAAGAAAATACTTCTGTTTTAGGGTATTCTATAAATGGCAATTAACTTAGGTTGGTTTATGGTATGTGTCTAGTTTCCTGTATCCTTACTGATTTTCTGTACACTTTTTCTAACAATTACTGACAGAGGGGTAATGAAGTCTTAATTTATCAGTTTTTATTTCATTTGTTTTGAAGCTCTGTCATTTGGTGTGTATACACTTAGGATTGTTGTATCCCATTTCTAATAGATTCCTTCATTATTTTGAAATGTCCCTTTTTCTTATTGATAGTCAAATAATTATTGTTCCAAAATCTTCCTTGTCTGATATTAATAAACCACTCTGGCCTTTATAAAAATAAGCTGTATCATGGTGTATGTTTTCCATCCTTTTATTTGGTTGGTGCAAAAGTAATTGGGGTTTTTGCAATTACTTTTGTTTGTGGGAAGGAGCATGTTTACATTTGCCCTTGAGCTGTCCCACGGGTGGTCGGGGAGCAGCCTATCTTTTAAACCTGTTTGTGTCAGGCAGTCCTCCCACCTCAGCCTCTCAAGTAGCTGGGACCACAAACACATGTCACCGTACCCAGCTAATTTTTGTATTTTTTGTAGAGACAAGGCTTTGCCATGTTGCCTAGGCTGGTCTCAAATTCCTGTGCTCAAGCAATCTGCCTGCCTCAGCCTCCCAAAGTGCTGGGATTACAGGCATGAGCCACCATGCCCAGCTTATTTATTTTTGTTTGAAATAGTCAATTATTTAAAATAATTTAAAAATGAGAGTGGAAGGCAACCTACAGAATGGGAGAAAATATTTGCAAATCATATATCTGATAAGAGGTTAGTGTTGTCCAGAAAATATAGAGAACTTCTAATACTCAGCAACAACAAAAGAACTGATTTAAAAGCGGGTAGAGAACTTGAATAGACACTTCTTCAAAGAAGATATACAAATGGCCAAAAAGCACATAAAAATATGCTCAATGTTACTAATCACTAGGGAAACGCAAGTCAAAACCACAGTAAGATACCACCTCACATCCATTAGGATACTATGGCTATTATCCCAAAACCAGAAAATAACAAGTGCTGGCAAGCATGTAGAGAAATTAGAATCCTTGTGCACTCTGTGGGAATGTAAAATGTACAACAACTTTGGAAAACAGGATGCAGTTCCTAAAAACATTGAAAATAGGATTGCCGTATGATCCAGCAATTCCACTTCTGGGTATATACCCAAAATAACTGAAAGCAGGGCTCCAAAGGGTGTTTGTAGCAGGAATTATTCATTATTGCCAAAAAGTAGAAGCAACCCATATTCATTGACAGATGAAAGGATAAACAAAATGTGGTATGCATAAGCAGTGGAATGTTACTCAGCCTGAAAAAGGAAGGAAATTCTGACACATATTACAACATGAATGAACCTCGAGGACATTATGCTAAATGAAATGAACCAGTTACACAAAAACAAATATTGTGTGATTCCATTCATATGAGGTGCCTAGAGAAATCAAATTCATAGAGACAGAAAGTAGAATGTGGTTTCCATGTGCTGGGAGGAGGGAGGAATGGACAGTTACTGTTTAATGCATATAGAGTTTCAGTTTTGCAAGATGAAAAACAGCTCTGGATATTGGTTACACAACAGTGTGAAAATAACTAATACTACTGAATTGTACACTTAAAAATGGTTAGGATGGTACATTTTATGTTAGTGTATTTTACTACAATCCAAACATTTTAAAAGTTTTTTTAATGAGAGGGAAAATTCTTTTATATTTACTCACAAAGTTTTCTTTACTGTTGGTCTTTCTTCCTTTGTGTAAATACATATTTCCATATGGTATCCTTTTTCTTCTGCCTGAAGAACTTCATTTAACATTTCTTGTGGGGCAAGTCCGATGACTGCGAAGTCTTTCAGCGTTGGATTGTCTGAACAAGTCTTTATTTTACCTTCAATTTTGAAAGATTTTTAAAAATGTTTTGGCTAGGTATACACTTCTAGGTTGACAGTACCCTGTTCTCACTTCCACCACCCCTCCCCTACTACCTTAAATATGTAACTCTATTTACTTGCTTCATTCCTGACAAAACGTCTTCTCTCATTCTTACCTATATTCCTTTGTATGTAGTATTTCCATTTTCTTCTGGCTGCCTGGTGAGATTTTTCTCTTTACCAGTGGTTTCCAGCAATTTTATTATGGTGTCCCCTTGTTGTGGTTTTCTTTTTTTTTTTTTTTTTTTGGCGTAGGGATGGAGTTTTGCTCTTGTTGCCCAGGCTGGAGTGCAATGGCGCGATCTTGGTTCACTGCAACCTCCGCCTCCTGGGTTCAAGCAATTCTCCTACCTCAGCCTCCCGAGTAGCTGGGATTACAGGCATGCGCCACCACACCTGGCTAATTTTGTATTTTTAGTAGAGACGGGGTTTCACCATGTTAGCCAGGCTGGTCTCAAACTCCTGACCTCAGGTGATCCACATGCCTCCCAAAGTGCTAGGATTACAGGTGTGAGCCACCGTGCCTGGCTGTGGTTTTCTTTATATTTATTTGGTTTGGAGTTTATTTAACTCCTCAGATCTGTAGGTTCATAGTTTTCTTGTTTGTTTGCTTTGTTTTGTTTTATTCTTTGTAATCACATTTGGACCTTGTTTACATATTTTCTCAAATATTTTTTCTGCCTCATCTCCTTTCCCAGGATTCAAATTACATGGATGCTATATTATTTGTCCCACAGGTCACTGATGCTCTGGGTTTTTGTTTTTCAATCTTCTTTCTCTCTCTGCTTCATTTTGGATAGTTTATATTGCTATGTCTTCACATTTATAGCTTTTTCTTTTGTAGCATTTAATCACTTGTTAATCCCACCATGTATATTATTATGTCAAATACTGTGTTTTTAATCTCTGTAGGTTCCATTTAGGTCTTTTTATATCTTCTGTTTCATTTCTTATTATGTTTGTGTTTTCTTCTGCCTTCTTGAACATTTTGAGAGTTATTGGCAAATTTCCCTTCATAGCAGTTTTGGGATTTACGTACCCACATAGTAGTTGATGATGGTGCCATCCTTTGTTTTCTTCTGTTTTACAGTTTTGTTATTTATATTTAAATTATTAATTCATCTATTTTTGGTTTTGTGTGTTAAGAATGAAGTTGAGATCTAGGGTTCTTTTTTTTTTTCATATGGGTAGCTAGTATTTCTTGGTATTTTGATCACAAAATACTTAAGTAAATTCAAGGTTTTGATTTCTGCAGCATCAATATTTTGACAGAAAAGGACTTGATAAAGCTCTTTTTGATGTGTTAATTTTGAGATGATCTACAAAAACTATTAAACCTTACCTTTTTTAACTTTTTAAGAAATTAGTTCGAGTTCAAATATTTTTGAAATATAAAAATTGTATTTTTAAAGCTGTAATTCTTATAGACATTCAGTGGTTAAAAATTTGATTGTGCTTATTAAAAATGGTCATATATGTTTTGCACTTCAGCTATGTGAAAATAAAGTTTCTTTGGGAAGGTGACATTTGGTTTCCTGATTATGGGAGGGAGTTGGTTATCTCAGGTGGAGCAGGAAAGCCTGGTTGATTCTCACACCAGGATGGGACTGGGATTTCCCAGGATGGAGGGAGGAGACCCTTTCTACACCATACTTTGAACTACTGACAGCAAAACCCTCCCACCATACTGGGTGCACCTTGTGTACACTTGGCTAATGTACACTTCTGATTTACAGCACACAGCAGAAGCTTCAGAGGCGAATTCAGCTCCCCTTTGGCATGCTGCTGGGTAACAAGATAGTAAGAGTGGCAGTGTGTACAAGCTGTGGACAGGAGCATTTCCTCTCTGCTGCAGCAAGGCAAAGGAAAGCCTAGGGAGAGTAAAACACTAGAATCTTTCTAATAGCTCTGCCCTACCCCATGGTCTAAATGATTATGGCCAAGTGGCTACACAGTATTTTTATTTTTCTAGAATAATTATATCCAGCTGTGAGAAAGCCAGGTTCAAATTAAAAACCTGTAATAACCTGTCCCAGAATTAATAACAATGAAACTTAAACAAATTTTGATTTGTGAAGAAAACATGAAAAAAGTCCAAAAGAAAACCCCTCAAAGGACACAAGTGTCAGTGGGTCCCTTGTGGGGCAGCTTGTACATCTCTCAAGGGGATCCTCCAGCAGGTAGCTTCCTCTGTGGCACCAGGTGCATCCAGGGTGGGCCGGCTCCTTTAGAAGTCAGGCAGGCCAGGCAGAGGGAAGAGAGTGAAGCTCTCAACCTCCTCCTGGAGAGCCTGCACACACCCCTGGTATTTATGCCCTGCTAGTCTCTCCTTGAACTCTTTCAGGGTGGCTCTGATGCCAGCGTTGCTCTGGATCTGCAGGGTTAGCTCTATCCCTCTGTGGATAAAGTGGGCTACCTTTTGGAAGCCTTTTTCCAAAAGTCCAAGGGATGTCAGTGCTGGGTTCCCCAGCCGCAGTCCACTGGGCCGTAGAGTGTTTCTGTCATCTGGGCAGGTGTTCTTGTTGCAGGCAATAGAACAGGCTTCTAGGACCTTCTCAGCCCTTCTGCCATCTGTGCCTTTGATTGAATGGAGATCCACGAGGATCAAATGTTTATCAGAACCACCTGTGACTGTTTGGTAGCCCAGCTCCGTCAGTGCCTCAGACAGAGTCCTGCAGTTGGCCACCACATGGTGCTGATAAACTTCAAATTCTAGAGTCATAGCTTGCTTCAGGGCCACAGCAACCCCAGCAGTGGCGTGGTTGTGGGGACCTCCCTGAAGGCCAGGGAACACAGCAGAGTTGATGAGAGACTCCAGGTTGTACAGAATCTCTTTGCCAGTCTTGGGATCCATACTTTGCACTCCTTTCCTGTAGAAGATCATGCGGACTTGGCAGCCTCTCAGGTTCTTGTGAGTGGTGGTGGCAGTGTTCAAATGGGGAGGGCACCACGCCAGCTGCCACCAGCCTGCTGATACGTGCCATGTCCACCATGAGATACACCCCATTCTCATCTGCAGTTTTTCCGCAGCGGGCATAGTCCAGGTTTTAGGAGGAGCAGCTGGTTCCTGCACTGATCAGCTTCGGGTGGAAGAGGCGGGTGTTCTCCTCCAGCTGGTCATAGTTGATGTAGCCAGTGTCTGGGTTCACCTTATAGGGCATAGATTCAAAGAAGATGGACGTGGCAGAGATTTTCTTCTTGTCTGTCATGAACCTGTGGGTCAGGTGACCCCCATCTGGCAGGTCCAGGCCCATGATGCACCCATGGGGTTCCACCAGGGCAGTTACACTCAAAGTTTGCAGGGGAGCCTGAGCAAGGCTGGACGTTGACCCCCCAGTACTGTGGGTCCAGCTTATAGGCCTGCAGGGCTCGCTTCTGACAGAGGGTCTCCAGCACATGAGTAAAGTCAGTCCTGCCTTAGTATCTCTGGCCCGGGTACCCCTCAGAGTATTTGTTATTTAAGCAAGAGCCTAGGGCCTCCAAAACTGCCTAGCTGGCGAAATTCTCCGAGGTAATCAGCTCCAATCCAACCCTCTGCCGGTACTCTCCTTAATGATGTTGTAAACCTCAACATCGCTGTCTTTGAGGGGCTGCGCCAGCATCTTGTCATGTGAGGACCACAGGTCAGCATCCTTGTGGGCCCTGTTGACTGGCATTGCCATTGCATGGGTCCGAAGCTGCCGGAACACAGCCCCACACATGTGCCTAGCCTCAGTCCCACGCCGCCACCAGTGACACCAGAGTCCCAGACCCGCTGACCCAATGCCCTGTACACTGCCATGCGCCAGCCATGTGACTGGCCGCACCAACCCCAAATCCCAAACTTGGTGCGGGACTGCTAGTGCTCTGCTAGGTGCACCCCTTGCACCAGGCTTAGGCTTGGCCTAAATCTTACCTCTTTAAAAAAAATCCCCAAATGCTGTGTGAAGCATACATTCTCTTTTCCTATGCTTCACTCTTCCCTGAGCCCACCTAGTCATTGACTCCCATCCCTAGGTGCAGACTAAGGAGCAGGCAGTGTAAAGGAAGGGGTGCTGATGTGCCCACCCATCCAGACCAGAGTCCTGCTTCTCTGGGAAGCCAGCCTGTTTGCTCTCAAACTTTTGTACTCTCTGCTGGGAAGTCCTCCTTTCCTCCCTCGAGTATTGCTCACTTGGATACATCTTCCTCTAATTAGAGAGATGGGGAGGGGATGGCAGTAGGTCCAAAGGAACTCAGATTTATTGAGCACTTGTTTTGCTCTAAATTTTGAGTTAGGGCTTTTGAATCTGTTTGGTCTCATGGAATGTAAAGTCTTCCCTTACCTAGAAATACACTCCATTACTCTTTCCCCTACCCTGTGCACCACCACAGTGCCTCACACATAGCTTTGTTATTGTGTATATAACTATTGGCTGGTATTTCTTCTCCCATAGAGACTGTGAACTTCTCACATAGAGGCATGGTCTATTCATGGCTGCCAACACCTAGCAGAGCCTTTAGCACACAGTAGACACTTGGTATTGGTTTTGTGAGTGGAAATTAATTTCTGCCCTCCAGAGATTGAGAGTGTAAGGATGTGGGAAATGTTGATAAGACACTCTTTTAGTGGAAAGAGTTTCTGAAGAAAACTAATTATTGTGACATATTCCAATATATGATAGATTGAAAGGAGATGAAGATTTGGAGACTGAAAGTTCTCACAGCTTTCTCACTTCACAGGCTATGTGATCTTGGAAAAGTCTGAGCCTTATTTCACTCATTAGTCAAGAGAATGAAATGAGAGGATGTGTCCTGGGGCCATAAATGTTAGATCATTTCAACAACATTTAATGTTAGACACTTAATTAAGTGAATTCTGTTTTCTCAGTGACTTTCATTATAATTAGATAAGTTTTTTTCAGGAAGAAAAATAAAGATCCTAGAGTAAGTCACAGTAAACATTTTGAATGTTTTCTTTAAAAAGAAAAAATATAACTCGTAAAATCTAAATTGACAAATAATTGGCATACCCCATTTTCCTGCCAATATTTTGCCTCATACATTTGAGTGGCTTTTTGTGCTTTGGTGAAAGACATGATTGAGTGTCGTCTCTTTTACTTGGTGGCCAGTAGGGCCACTCAGTATTGGGAGAAAGTGAGGCACCTACAGGCTAAACCTGTGGCCAAACAGTTTCAGCAGAAAGCAGAGCCCTAATCCAAGCCACGTCCATGCTGCAGAGTGATACTAGCAGCAGTGACAGTGATAGCTCACACCTACTGATGTTTACTTTGGATCAGGTCCCGTGCTGAGATTTTTTCATATTTTTTCTGTTTTAATTCTCCCAACAATCATATAATGAGACTAACCCTTGTTAGTCCAGTTTTAAATATGAGGAAATACAGGCATAGAGAAGTCAAGCAGTTTGCCCGAGGTCACACAGATAGGAAGTGATAAAACTAGGTTTTGAACCCAAGCCCACATATTTAACAACCGCCTTCTACTTCCTCTCACAGCTGCTGTTTCATGGGCAGGCTGGCTAGTGGCCAAGGTACCGAGGTCTACCAGATGCCTGGTGGTAGCTAATGAGGTGCTGATGTAGAAATGGTTCTCTTACCCAGCTCTACAGAGGAAAACCACACCTCTCTTGAGATGCATTTTGTTTTAGGAAGGCTGGGGTGTGTGGTGTGTATCTGTGACTGTGCGTCTGTGATTCACATACTGCTAAGGAATCATTGCTATGGTCCAAGCTGGCTGAGTTTCCAGAGTGCAAAGATGGCCCTTGAAACTTTGCAGAGCTCTCTGAGGCAGGAAGTCTAGAGAGTTAACACAGTCCCAGCTGCCTGATTTGGGACGCTTGCATGAGAAGGTACAGGAGACCTATTGCACTGCCCTGGGGACTTTAAAAGCTTGTGGGCTCCTGGCCAGGATAGCTGAGTATCTGGTATCCCCACATTACAAAGCCCCTCTCTCTCTGCCCTTCCAGAAAAAGATCCTGGGATTGTTATCACTACAACACCAGGGAGGGGTAGTAAGATTGAGAGGCGTCCTTGCCAAATTTTGTCCCATACCATAAATTACGGAGAAGAATGGAATACCATCTACTTCTCTACTTCTGCAGAATCATTGTCCTTCTAGGCTGGGAGCACATTGGGCACCCCCATACCCCTACCAGGAATATGCAAGACTTGCTACAGTTACCTTCTCCGCTTCCTCATGTCCCTCTATGTAGTCTGGCCTCCACTCTCGCTTCTCTCCTCCTCAGAATGCTCTTATCCAGACCACCAAAAAGCACTGACAAATCCGACAGATAGATAGTCTTTCTCTTTTTATGATGTCTCTGAAGCATTTGGCAGTATTGATCTCTTCCTCCATTTTGAAACTCTCTCTTCTCCTTAATTATTTGTTCAAACTCCCTCCCAGTTCTCCTACCTCTCTGTTCCTTCTCAGTCTCTATTGCAAGAGATCTTCTTTTCCTGTGCCCATCCTTAAATGTTGGTGTTTGCCTGGTTTCAGTTATAGCTCTCCTCTCTTCTCACTCCACTGCTTTAGCTAACATCATATGTGCTGATGACTCTCAATCTTTTTGCAGCCCACATCTCTACTGATCTCTAGACCCAAATACCCAACTTCCTGCTGGACAGCTCCACTTGGATGACTCAAAAGCATCACAAGCTCAGTGTATCCAACGCACCGAATTTCCAACAAATCTAATCAGCCTATGTTCTTATTTCAGGAAATGGCACCACTATCCATTCTCACCCAAGCAAGAAATCTGGGAGTAATTCTTTTCCCTTCCCCTCTTAACCAGATATCTAATGAGTCGTCAAGTCCTGGCACTTGTGTACTGTCTTCTTTCCGAGGTCAGTTCCTTCCCCGAGCCCTGATTCTCCAACCTCTCCCACCTCTGCAGGAACCTGGATCTTCATTCTCTTCACTGGTTCCTTCTTATCACTATTTAATCATATTCAGGTCTCTCTCATCTCTTAAAAAGTTGCCACATTGATCCTATTATTCTGTAAACTCATTCAACAAAGTGCCAGATATTTTTCTAGGTGCTATAGCTTCAGCACTGCATAAGTTACATAAAACCTCTCCCCTCAGAGATCTTACATTCCACTGGCAGACACAGATAACCCGTGCACATAAAGTGTCACGCCATTTTTAGAGCACCTACCGTGTGCCAGACACTGTATTTCATTACTTCATTTAGCCTTTACAATGGGAGCCGATCATAATTCCAAAAGACACAGTCACGAACACCATAGTCCCAAATGCTGAAATCCTAAAAGATCAGCCAGGCGCAGTGGCTCACGCCTGTGATCCCATCACTTTGGCCGGCCAAGGCAGGTGGATCACCTGACGTCAAGAGTTCGAGACCAGCCTGACCAACATGGCGAAACCTCATTTATACTAAAAATGCAGAAATTAGCCAGTCATGGTGGTGGGCACCTGTAATCCCAACTACTCGGGAGGCTGAGGCAGGAGAATCGCTTGAACCTGGGAGGCGGAGGTTATAGTGAGCCGAGATCATGCCATTGCATTCCAGCCTGAGCAACAGAGCAAGACTCTGTCTCAAAAAAAAAAAAAAAATTAAATTAAATTAAAAAAAAAAAGGAAATCCTAAAAGATGAGAATCCCAAAAACTCTAAAACCCTGAAAATCACAATTCTGAAGGATTAAAATCTTGAAAACATCATTCTGGAAAAAATAATTTTTAAAATTCTTTAAAATATATTTATTTACATTCTTAAAAGGGGATTTATTTGATAAACATAAAAACATTACAGAACACTTCATAGGCCACTTTACACAATGAAACGGGCATTAATAACATACACATTTTATTGCCTAGCATAAACAGGTATACTAACGACAGGCATGAACAGGTTACTAATGACAGTCACATGGATATAACAGAAACAGGCAAACTGTTCATAAAGAAATAGGTACAAAGGGAAACGTATAAACACATTTCACTATAGTTGATAATTGTGTACACCCAGGTTTACAACTGTGGTCATCTGAAATACTGTGACAGACATCTGAAATACCATGATTGATCTCGTCACAGTCTTTTATCAAGATCAGTCAAAAGCCACAGTGGGTCACTACTGCATATGCAGTTGTCCAAAGAGCCAAGATCTTAAGAAATTTTATCTTTCACAAATGCATGTATACAAAAAGGACATCTCTTATCAAGGAAGTTTCAGTGTTTTTACATACACACACAATCGTTACACATAAAGTCAATGTGATAATGCACTTTTATGGAGTCAAATTTGCAAAAACCCTTTACAACAACCCCGTGAAGTAAGTGTTGTTATACCCATTTTGTAGATGGGTAAGCTAACGACTTGCTCAAGGTCATAGTAGCACAGAGCCAGGAATCAAACCCACCAACCCCACCCTGTCCTGAATCGAGGCTCTGAACCATGGACCTAGAGGGGAATGCAGATTCCTTTTGTTTGGAGAATGTTTTAAATATTTTCAGTAGGTACCTGCTGTGGTGAAATCCTTGGGTACAGACCTTTCTGGGAAGAGCAGAGTGCTCTATAACTAAAGCTTCTCTGCAGAGTGTCTAAGAGTAGCCTGCATGGGTTAGACAACCTCAATGCCTGTCCATGACCTGGACTCCAGCTTACAGCTAGAAGAATTGCCATTTGTGTCCTCTCCTTTTCTCTGCCCACCAATTTTTTTTCATATATTCCTTAGCGTCAGGTGTTGGGACCTCCTCTGGGAACTAATCCATGTTCTGCTTTTAAATCAATTCCACATCTTGTCTGAGCTTACTGCCTCCTCCATTATTCAAGGAATTTAGCCTGCCAGTTACCTATAATGGTAGACCCCGTCTCTTTCCTCTTTGCTCTATCTTCCAATTCTCATAGGTGGAGCTGCAGTAGACATCCAGAAGTTGTGGGATTTTTTTTTTTTAGATCTCCTTCCCAGATGATTAGGGACCCACACTTGCTTGCAAAGGTGAATCCTGCAGACCTAGCTGGTTATAAATCCATCAGCTGTAGGAGAAGTTCTAGGCCTCAACCTGCTAACTGTTTCTGATGGTGTCAGAGTACATTGTTTCTCCTACCCCAGGACAGGACCTGAGGAGCTACATCTTATCCCTTTCTAACTTCTACTGGAAGGTGAATGACAGGCAAAGCCTTGGTAGAATGTCCCAGACAGGCAAAAGGCAGTTTGGAACCTGTTGTGTGCTATAGAATCAAAAGTGATATGAACTGGTCTGCCACAAGATTTTTGAGATACTGGAAATAAGGTTTTTGAAAACATTTATGGCAATTAGAGTAAGTTTATGTTGCTGAATCTAATAAATAAAAAATAGGCCTGGCACAGTGGCATGCACCTGTGGTCTCAGCTATTTGTTACCAAAAAAAAAAAACAAAAAAAACAAACTTTGAAAAATGGAGCTTATATTTTATATGTGTATTTCCCTCCTTCCTTCCTTCCTTCCTTCCCTCCTCCTTCCCTCCCTCCCTCCCTTCCTTCCTTCCTTTCCCTTCCTTCCTTCCTTCCTTCCCTCCTCCCTCCCTCCCTCCCTCCCTCCCTCCTTCCTTCCTTCCTTCCTTCCTTCCTTCCTTCCTTCCTTCCTTCCTTCCTTCCTTCCTTCCTCGGAGTCTTGCTCTGTCGCCCAGGCTGGAGTGCAATGGTGTGATTTTGGCTCACTGCAACCTCCACCTCCCAGGTTTAAGAGATTCTCCTGTCTCAGCCTCCCAAGTAGCTAGGATTACAGGTGCCCGCCACTATGTCCAGCTAATTTTTGTGTCTTTAGTAGAAGCGGGGTTTCACCATGATGGCCAGGCTGGTCTCGAACTCCTGACCTCAGGTGATCCACCTGCCTCAGCCTCCCAAAGTGCTGGAATTACAGGCGTGAGCCACCACACCTGGCCTTATTTAACTTTTCTAGTGATTCATTTTTATTCTATTTTATAAAATTATCATTCTGTGACAAAATAGAAATTTAAAAAGCAAAACCAACCGATCCCTCTTCACAGATGGTTTGAGAAGTGTCGGACTATAGTGGAAAGAGAACAGGTTTTCGAAGTGAATAGGGCTGAGTTGCTCAACCTTTCTGAGCCTCACCTTCCTCATCTGTACCTATCTTCCCCAGAGCTAAGAGAAATGGTGCATGGAGACAAAAACATATCCAGGCATATGTGCTCTGCCAGAGGTGAGGACAGAGGATTGTGGGGACACAGAGAAGGCCCTTCAGCTGGAGGAGTGATGAGAGATTGACTGGGGAGACGTCCTGGTGAAGTCTGATGCCTGAGCTATGCTGGGAAAGGTGGGGCTTTGGCAGCAAGACCAGACACACTGGTGGGGGCAGCTTCCTCCTTTGCAGACCAGTTCCAGGCTCCAGCCTAAGAGCAGGAACTGTAGGGATGCTTAGAAGCACAGTCCCTGGTGAGAGCAGGCAGGCTGGCTGCATTCCTGTGGTATTTGAGGATTGATCTTGTCAGATTAGCAGCTTTGCTTTTTTTGGTTCAGGTACAAGATCCCCATGTGGGGAGTTCTTGCTGCTTGTGAAGAGCAAAAGCTGGTGAAAGCACAGAACATGATCCTGGCCCTCCTCCCGAGCTGTGTGAGGCTCCCAGCCAGGAGCAAGCAGCCCTGTGAGTTCCTCAGTGAGAGGGAGGGCCCAGGTCTGAGCTCCACCCACACAAGTCCCAGCGATGAGGCAGCAGCTCAGCAGAGAGCAAGCTGCTGGCACCTTCAGGACTGTGTCCTGCTTTCCCTACTCTGTCTGCACCTGGGGAGACAGGTCACTCTCTGACTGGTCTCCCCAAATAAATAGCCAGAGCTAGAGGGGAGAAGGAGGGCTGAAGCCTTGCCTCCCCACTGTGGAGGCAGGACACGAGTCTATGCCTGCCTGCCATGATGAGGGCCCTTGGCTCTGGCTTCTGCCCTGACGCAGGCAAAGAGTCCAGATCCAGGCAAATGAAGTGTCAGAGGGAAGCCACGGCCCTACACAGGGAGCCTGAGTTCAGTGAATCTCTCAGGAGAGAGGTCTGGGCTGGAAGAAAACAAATTGCACGTAGGTCCATACACAGCCCCCAGAGTGTGGATGAGATTGTCCAGGGTGATGTGGCGAGTACTGGGCCACATGGCCTCTGTTCTCAGGAGTTCCTGGTCAGGGAAACACACACCTGACAGGTGGCAGCATCACGAAAAAAGGCCTGTTGACAGCTGGCCCTGTGACATCTTTGTGGCCCTTGTGTTGGGATAGACCCATCCTCTCTCCCTCAGTTTCAAGGGCTTAGTATGCGGAAGTTTCCCACACTGGGCAACTTCCGAACATAGTTTGAAAACAGAAGATTGGGGCTGGGCACAGTGGCGACCAGCCTGACCGACATGGAGAAACCCCATCTCTACCAAAAATACAAAATTAGCCTGGTGTGGTGGTGCATGCCTGTAATCCCAGCTACTCAGGAGGCTGAGGCAGGAGAATCGCTTGAACCAGGGAGGCGAAGGTTGCAGTGAGCCGAGATCACGCCATTGCACTCCAGCCTGGGCGACAGAGTGAGACTCCATCTCAAAAAAAAAAAAGAAAAAAAACCAGATGATTGGAAAAACAAAATGACACCTTTTGCTTTGCTGCTCAGCCCCTTCAGATAGTGTGTCTGGGCCAGAGGCCAATTGCCAGTTGCGGAACTTGCTCTAAGAAGCAAATGTCCAAATGGAGCAAGTCCTCCAAATAGGGCAAGGCATGTGCTTGAGGCCTGAGCTCAGAAACCAGCTCTGATGAGGGCTGGCTCTGTACCTGCTGTCTCCACTGGCCTTGCTCCCGTGTGTCCAAGGTGACTATGATCAGTGAGGTTCTGGCCAGGTTAAGGGCTGTCTCCACCACATTCCCCATCTCCATCACCCATCCTCATGTGTACCTCAAGACCAGCAAGAGGGATTAAGGGCAGGACTCTGCCAGCTATATGTTCACCCTTAGGCCGCTTCTGACCATCTCAAACCCCCTGCCTCTGCTCCTGTGCCCTTCTCTTCCTGCCCTGTGGCTGTTGCACACACAGGGGTCCCTGATACCCAAGTCCCTTCCCCTGAAGGGCTTCTTTCTGCCCCTCCCTACCCCTGAGGGGGTATGCAAGGAGAATGACCACTGGTTGGATCAGGCCCCATAAGCCCATGTGGGCCTCCTGATGGAAAGAATCCTTCCTCCAAAGCAATGACCTTTTTAAACATGGTCAGCAGCTGCCTCTGGTTTAGCCAGTTCTGCCTGTAGCCTAGTCATTTTGGGGGCAAAATGAAGAAGAGTGCAAGAGGCAGTAGGGTAGAGCACAGCAAACCGTGACCCACACTCAAGGCTGTGGGGAAAGATAGATCATCCAGGAGGCCTGGGCTCCTGACGCAGCCCTGTCTCCAGTGGGACTGCTCCAGGAAAGTTGCTAACTCTCATAGAGATGCATTCCTTTGCTACCGCTCAGATTATTGAGAGGAAACACAGGGTTCAGAGACCCCAGTGTGGCCAAGGAAAGCTGTTGGCAAAGGCATAGCTGCATGTAGAGTGAGGTTCAGGAGCAAAGGGTGAGCCTTGCTCTATCCATCTCTGTTCCAGTCTTCATCAGGTACTCCACAGAGGAGCATTTGCTAAAGGAAGAAAGGTAGGACTGGCCATTTCTGCCATGCATCTGGATCCCAAGGGCCATCCTCCATGAGCAGCAGGTCTCTTCCTGTCTAGCCATGAGCCCCTTTCCCTAACCCCTGGAGTGCTAGATGCAGAAAGGGAGGGCAGTGGAGGGATGTAGGCTATGTGGGTTACAGTCACCACGTTCTCCCTAGCCAGAGGTTGATCATTTTTTCCAGCCTGTAACTGGGCCTAATTTCAGACCTTTTCTGAGGGTAGGTTCAGGAAGTAGAAAGCTTTTGAGCTGAGGCAAAAGTGGTCTTACTGTACTTAGACTGTCATCTGTTGGCACTGCGGTGAGGCTGGTCGGAGGACGAGGGGTACATCTTTACCACCTGGCCTCACCACTGTTTCACCGATCCCTGTGGCTGGACCTTGTGTGCCTGTGCCAGGTTCACAGCATCTCCTTCATGCTTTCTCAGCAAAGATGGAATACAGCTGGGAGCTCCTCTGCCTCCGTCTGGGCAAGTGAAGAGAGCTTAGGTTTTGAAATCAGGCAAACCTGGGTTAGAATCCCAACTTTGCTACTTTGCTAGCTGTATAACCTTGGACAAGCCCTTAGTCATGTTAAACATCAGCCTCCTTATCTGCAAAATGCGAATAACAGCCCCCATCTCATGGGCATTTATGGGGATAACACTAAATAATGTCCATGACATGTGTGTCCTGGTGCCTGGCATGCAGTGAGTGCCTCGTCTGGGGTGGTAAGTGTGGTTCTGTCTTTATGCTCTGACTGCCTCAACTCTCATGGAGACCTTCCAGTAATATGTCTTGGTGTGGAGCTGTCAGGACTTGTATAGACTGCATACAAACCCAGGTGACTGGCATTTGTTGATACAGAAATACTTCCACATATCGGGAAATGTGGCTTTTGGCAACTCCAGCTACACAGGATGCAACCGATGACTCATAACTTATGCTGATGCTTCAATTAATAAATTAAATTAATAATTTAAGCTGATGCTTCCTGGTGCCGTAACCCCTACATGCCAATGCCTTACTAACCCATAGTCTTTTATGCCTTTGTGCTGTGCCTGCTAGTCCCCCAACCTGGAGTGCTTCTCCATATTCTTGCCTTAAGAACTACTGCTTTGGCCGGGCACAGTGGCTCACGCCTGTAATCCCGGCACTTTGGGAGGCCGAGGCAGGCGGATCACCTGAAGTCAGGAGTTCGAGACCAGCCTGATCAACATGGAGAAACCCCGTCTCTACTAAAAATACAAAATTAGCCGGGCGTGTTGGCACATGCATGTAATCCCAGCTACTTGGGAGGCTGAGGCAGGAGAATCGCTTGAACTCGGGAGGCGGAGGTTGCGGTGAGCCAAGATCACGCCATTGTACTCCTGCCTGGGCAACAAGAGCGAAAATCCATCTCAAAAAAAAAAAAAAAAGAGAGACAACTACTGCTTTTACTTCAATGAGTAATTTGAATGTTGCCTGGCATCAAGCACAGCAGTCTCTGCTCAGAGAACTGCTTGTGGCAGGCCTCTCCCCTCCAAAGGGGCCTGGACAAGGCAGGCGCTCAGCTTGGCCAGCTGTCCACATGCATGTGCTGTCTGGAGTGACTGTCCTCACATTCTCCACCTTTAAAACTCCAGCTCAGATGTCACCTCCCCTGTGAAGCTTTTCCTGCCCTGGAGCTCCCCCAGCTCTGTGTGCACCTCTATCTGTAACAGTTCTGTGTATACCGCATTATAGTTCCCTCCTGAGACCTTTACTGATCCTTGTCTAATTTTTACCTCTATCTTACCCTCCATCACCACTTGGTGACTGACTAAACTGGGGACAGCTCCCATTTCTCTTGCCTTTATCCTATCACCACACTCCTTGCAGCTGGCTTGGGCTTGGGGAGGGAAATGGAAGGAGCGGGTCCTACTGACCTAGTTGTGTGTTCTGCCATGTCCAGGCCCACTGTGCAGCTGGGCCCAGCACTCTGGGCTTCCTTCCCAGGACCAACACCAGCAGCATCAACAGTGGACAGAGCCAGGCGCGGTGGCTCACGCTTGTAATCCCAACACTTTGGGAGGCTGAGGCGGGAGGATCACTTGAGCCCAGGAGTTTGAAACCAGCCTGGGAAACATAGCGAGACTCTGTCTCTACCAAAAAAAAAAAAAAAAAAAAAAAATTAATTAGCATAATGATGTGCACTTGTAGCCCTAGCTATTCAGGAGGCTGAGGCAGGAGGATCGCTTGAGCCAGGGAGGTTGAGGCTACAGTGAGCTGTGATCATGCTACTGCACTCCAGCCTGGGTGACAGTGTGAGACCCAGTTTCAAAAAAACAGTGGACAGAGTCTAAAGTGGCTCTAAGGACATATTAAATTCTGGATTATTCTTCCTTCAAAACATTGAGTTTGACGGTCTCCCTCAATTGACTCAAATAACTGGATATTGCATATCTGTCTGTTCACTCATGTAATACATTTTTATCGAGTGCTGGGCACTGTGTGGGCACTGGGGAAATGGTTTTAAAAAACGCAGGCATGGTCCCAGCTCACTGTCTGGGGGAAGTAAATTGAAGTTGTAGCTCAGGGTTTCAGAGACATTCAAGTCAAGTTGAGAGTGAGAGATTTGGTTGAGTACTCCCTCACAGCTGCATTTCAGTGCCTGGCTCTGACCTGGCCACAGCACACACCATTGCTAAGTGTGGGGCTGTGGGGAGGCTGAAGCCCTGCACCCACTCCAGGCTGGAGGCAGTCACACAGTAGCTGTGCGGGCTGTGGCAAGAATGAGACTATGACAGCCCCGGAGCCTCAGAAAAACTGGCTTGTGAATGACTTTGCATGGACCAGGGTTATAGACAAACAGAAATGACATCTGAAAAGACTCTTCTGAGCAAGTCCCCTGGCACATTCACACAAGTCAAGTTCAAACAAAAGGCTGTTGATGACATTTCTTCGCACAAGTCACGAAAAGCTTCAGACCAAGGGTGAGCAGTTTCTGCTTCTGCGATTCGGAGATCATAAAGAATAAAGAATGGGTTGGGGGAAGCATAGCTCCATCACTAAGCCAGCTTCCGCCCCCTAAAATGGGGCCTGTCTGCTCAGTGTGATGTTCTTAATCCTGGGAGACCCCACAGAGGCCCCAGTCTGGCAGAGAGTGTCCTCGGCGTGTGGGAGAAGCCTCCTCCTCCTCTTCCATCTCTGTGGAGCAGCGACCAGGCCTCCAGAGAAGAGCATGCTTGCATCAGTACCTCATAGATCCCAATCTGGACCTGCCCATGGTGACTGCTGCCCCACTTCCAAGCTCCAGAGACCCCAAGTATTCTGCCCCTCCCTGAACCCCTAAGCACTCACTGTCTACCAAGCCTTGTGCAGAGGTCCAGGGGAGAGTGACAGATAAGAAACTGAGTGGGGGCCGGGCGCGGTGGCTCATGCCTGTAATCCCAGCACTTTGGGAGCTCGAAGCAGGCAGATCATCTGAGGTCAGGAGTTCAAGACCAGCCTGGCCAACATGGCAAAACCCCGTCTCTACTAAAAATACAGAAATTAGCCGGGCATGGTGGCGCATGCCTGTAATCCCAGCTACTTGAGAGGCTGAGGCAGAGAATCATTTTAACCTGGGAGACGGAGGTTGCAGTGAGCTGAGCTGGCGCCATTGCACTCCAGCCTGGGCAAGAAGAGCAAAACTCTGTCTCAGGGAAAAAAAACAAAGAAAGAAACTGAGTGGGCAGTGTGGTTACTGTAGCAACAGAGCAAGCACAAGGAGCTGTGTGTGCTCTGATAAGGGCCCCTGACCAAACTGCAGGCAGGAGAGGCTTCCTAGAGGTGGGGACACCTGTGCTGCCTATTGGAGGACAGTTAGAAACTGGCCAGGTAGAGAATCTAGGGAAGGGCAGGAATCACATGGAGGGAAGGAGACACACTTGGAAGTAATTTGGCTGTTGGAGTACAAGTCCTTGGTAAGAGGCCTTGAATGTCATGCTGAGAAGTTTGAACTTTATTATGAGGTCAGCCAAGGATTCAAAGCAGGGAGGGAAGGACAGCATCAGATTTGTGCTTTAGAAAGGTCATTGCCTGAAATGGGGAGAAAGGGTTACAGGAGGTGGGACTGAGGAAGGTAATGCTTGGGAAGAGGTGATAAGGACAAGTTCATGTCATATTAGGGGAGGAGAAATGACAACATTAGGTGGCTGGTAGAGGGATGAGTAAAAATGGATTCCTAGTTTCTGTTTCAGGCAGCTGGCAAGGTAGTGGCACCATTTCCTAACATAGGAAACACAGGGTGAAGAGCACGCTTATGGGGCAGCTGTTGAGTTCATTTGGGGAGAATGCTTAGCTTCAAGTTCCTGCGGAACATCCCTGTGAAGCACCCAGGTCCTTTAAGGGATTTTTTTTTTTCCGATTTCTTCCTAGTGTAAACAGAGTATCTATGTACAACATTTTTTTTTTTTTGAGACAGAGTCTTGCTCTGTCGCCCAGGCTGGAGTGCAGTGGCACGATCTCGGCTCACTGCAAGCTCCGCCTCCCGGGTTCACGCCATTTTCCTACCTCAGCCTCCTGAGTAGCTGGGACTACAGGCACCCACCACCACGCCCGGCTATTTTTTTTTTGTATTTTTAGTAGAGACAGGGTTTCACCATGTTAGCCAGGATGGTTTCGATCTCCTGACCTCATGATCCTCCCGCCTCGGCCTCCTAAAGTGCTGGGATTACAGGCGTGAGCCACCATGCCTGGTCATAACGTTCTTATTTATAAGTCTTTATGCACCTTCCTCTCTGTCTCTGACATAGTGAAAGACATTTTTTCATTACATCACATGAATTTGTAGTATCTATACCTTTTAGTCACCAAACTTCTCAACTTGAAATCTGTTTACTTAAACTTCCTTCCCTCCCCTTCCTCTATTTTTAATTTTATAAGCATTTCCATATATTTGGCACCATGCTGGGTACTAAGGATGAAAAGTGATACATAATCCTTACCCCAGAACTTGTCTAGAGTGAGTCAGACATGAAAACAAAATTAGAGAATGCTGACATGATGGTAAATGAAAGTCTAAGGTGCCACAAATACACAGAAAGGAGACACCTAATCAAAGTGAGGTGTCAGAAGGGGCTTTTTTCCTAAGGTAGATCACTGGGCTTTACTCCTCTTCTGCCATTATTGTTTACAGGACCTCTTGACCTTCATTCTGATCATCTACTTCTAGCATTAAAGGGCCAAAGAAGACCTTTTCATTGGTTCGCTGGTGATTGCTGACTCACCATCATGAGGTTGAAAAGTAGTCTTTCTTTTTTGTTTTAGTTTTGTTTTTGGCACGGATTGGTGCCGTAAGTGTCAGTGGGTGGGATACATTATGTCAGTAGCTCCTTAAGATACGTGGTCTGTGGACCTGAAGTATTCATGGCCCCTCAAGGCCACAGGCAACCAGAGCCAAGCAGCCGGGCCTTTTCCAGGGCTCCTGACCTCCTCTGGAATCATCACTGTCTGCCCCACACTCCCATATATTTTCAGCACTGCCTGTTCTCAAAGACACCCAGGTAAGGACATGTCATGGCCCCTTTCAGCAGCCTGGGAAAATGCCTTGGAAGTTTCTTTTTCTCCCCTACTGTAAGCCTGCAGGACAGGGAGGATCTGTAACAGAGAATACCTGGGAGAAGCCATCTTTTGGGGGAAAGTGGTCAGAGAAGGATTTTTGAAGGAGGTGATTTTTTTTTCAAGGTGTGATAGCTCACACCTGTAATCCCTGCACTATAAGGCTGAGGCAGGCCGATCACTTGAGCCCAGTAGTTTGAGGCCAGCCTGGGCAACATGGGGAAACCCCATCTCTACTAAAAATACAAACAAAAAAAATTAGCCACATGTGGTGGTGTGCACCCATAGTCCCAGCTACTCGAGAGGCTGAGGTGGGAGGATCCCCTAAGCCCAAGAAGTTGAGGCTGCAGTGAGCCATGATTGTGCCACTGCACTCCAGCCTGGGTGACAGAGTGAGACCCTGTCTCAAGGTAAAAAAAAAAAAAAAAAAAAAAAAAAGATTAAGGAATTAGGCAGTTGAAAAATGACAGGGTAGGTCTTCTAGACAGAGGGAATGCATAAACTGAGAACATGATGCACATAAGGACATTCAGATTACTGCATGTGGTTTGGTATGTTTGGCACATAGTGTTACATCCTAGATGCTGGAAGACAGGCTAGAAGTAATCTAGAGCAAGATCATGGGAGACCTCGCAAGTCACTCCAAAAGGACTCTAGATTATATCCTTAAAGATATGGGAAATTAGGCCAGGTGCGGTGGCTCATGCCTGTAATCCCAGCACTTTGGGAGGCCATGGTGGGTGGATCATGAGATCAGGAGCTCAAGACCAGCCTGGCCAAGATGGTGAAACCCCATCTCTACTAAAAATACAAAAATTAGCCGGGTATGGTGGCAGGCACCTGTAATCCCAGCTACTTGGGAGGCTGAGGCAGAGAATTGCTTGAACCTGGGAGGCGGAGGTTGCAGTGAGCCAAGATCACACCACTGCACTCCAACTTGGGCGACAGAGCAGACTCTGTCTCAAAAAAAAAAAAAAAAAGATATGGGAAATAATTGACATGTTTTAGGCAACAGACAAGAATGACATAATCAGATTTGCTATTCCAAAAGATTGCCCTCACCCAATGTGGAAGATAAATTGGAGGAGGGAACTTGGAAGCATGAAGCCCAGTTAGGAGGCTGTTGTGATAACTGGTGAAGGCAGTCCCATGGGATGGAGAATAAAAACTATTTGAAAAACACTGAGGAAATAGAATCAAAGTGTCCCTTCTTTCCTCCCAGAACATCTTATAAGGTACTTCTCCATCACCACCGCATGTCCTGATGACGTTGTCTGTCTGCCCCTCCAGAGCACGGACTGCATATTATTTCTCTTTGTGGCCAGCCCTATCCCCTGACAGTACCTGGCACTGATTAGGTGCTCAGCGAGTGCTTATTATGCCTATGGAATTGACTTGATGATTAACTGAGTATGGAAGGCTAGGGAAAGGGAAGAATCTGGAATGACTCCCAGATTTTTGGCTTCAAAGGTGGGTGTATTAGTCTGTTTTCATGCTGCTCATAAAGACATACCTGAGATTGGGCAATTTACAAAAGAAAGAGGTTTAATGGACTTATGGTTCCACGTGGCTGGGAAGGCCTCACAATCATGGTGGAAGGTGAGAGGCATGTCTCACATGGCAGCATTCCCTCACATGGCAGGGAAACTCCCATTTTTAAAACCATCAGGCTGGGTGCAGTGGCTCATGCCTGTAATCCCAGCACTTTGGGAGGCCGAGGTGGACGAATTACCTGAGATCAGGAGTTCGAGACCAACCTGGCCAACATGGTGAAACCCTGTCTCTACTAAAAATACAAAAATTAGCCAGGCATAGTGGCGCGTGCCTGTAATCGCAGCTACTCGGGAGGCTTACACAGGAGAGTCGCTTCAACCCGGGAGGCAGAGGTTGCAATGAGCCCAGATCACGCCACTGCACTCCAGCCTGGGTGACAGAGCGAGACTCCATCTCAAAATAAATAAAGCCATCAGATCTCGTGAGACTCATTCACTATGATGAGAATAGCGCAGGAAAGACCCACCCCCATAATTCAATCACCTCCCATCAGGTTCCTCCCACGACACGTAGGAATTGTGGGAGTTACAATTCAAGATGAGATTTGGGTGGGGACACAGCCAAACCATATCAGTAGGAAAATTGGAGGTGCCATTGATTGAGGTAGAGAACCCAAGAAGGAGATCATTTCTTTCTTATATTTGATTTCTGACTTTTGGGAGGAGGAAAGGGCAGAGATCATGAATTTGATTGTGTGCATAGTGAGTTTGAGATGCCTCTGGGACACTTGAGGAAAGATGTAGATAGTCATTTGTATATGTGAGTCTGGGGTTCCCAGGGAGAGGTCAGAGTTAAAGTGGGAGTTATCAGCACATAGATGAAGTTTTGGCAGTGGTGAAGTTGTGTGGGGAAGGTGTGTTAACTGGGTCCCAAATTGGCAGCTTGTAAGACAAATCTACCTGTAGACATGCTTTATGGCACAGTGTTTTAAAATAATGTGAATACTTTTAGGCAGTGTGTAATTCTAGCTTGCTCTAACCCTGCCCCTTCTTGTTGTCTTATATCTGGCCCAGTTGACATATTTACCGTACCTTCTTGGCTCTTGTAGGCATTTGAGTTGGTAATTTTTTAAGGAAGAAGAAAACAGAGAATGATCTAACTCTGAGGAATACCAATATATAAGGGTTGAATAGGATGAAGGAGAATAGGAAAAAATGGCTGGAAAGATTAGAGGAAATGAGAAGAGAATAGAATTTCTCTCCAAAATTATGGGAGGCTATATAGGCAACGTACATGTATAATAAAGTATAAAATGTGGATTCCACTTCATCCAACAATTCCACTTCTAAATATTGTACATACAAAAGTAATCATATCTGTGTATGCATTATTTTAATATGCTGTTGCAACATGTTTATGATAATAGCAAAAAACTGGAAACAGCCTAAGTGCCTCTGAGCCAAGCATGATTCATGTAGTATGTCCCTATGATGAAATAGTATGTGGTCGTGAAAAATGTCAGACTGTATTTACTGGCATGCTCCCACAGTTTATTGTAAATTTGTTAAAAAGCAGGTTATGGGACACTATATATAAGATAATTCCATTTATGTTAAATGTCTGTTTATGGAAGGAAAAGTCTGGAAGCCTTCACACACAAATCACAAGAACTTCCCAATAGCTAAATCTAGTAGACCTTTCTCTGGCCTCTGTGCCTTTGACCTGTCTGTGGCTTTTGACACAGTTTAACCTTTCTTGGCTTTCTGCTTCTTGTCTTTTTTCCCTAGCTTTAGTCCCATAGGCTGGCATTCAGGACTGAAAAATGGCAAAGTCATTCCTGGGAGAACCCTTCAAAACTAGCAGTTTGTTTAAACCCTGGGCATACCCAAAGCAGGGCACCTACTGGGCAGTTCTTCCTGGAAAGGAGCAGTTAGGAACAGTATCTTCCTGACCTTTACCCCCTTGAGTCTACATATCTCTTCTGGGATAAAACCCTTCCCAGGGCTCTGGGTACAAGTTTCTTCTCCTTGCCTACCTCCCCCACCCTCTAGCAAAGTTGCCTGGCTAGCCCCTTTCTCCCACGCCTTCTGTTCAATCAAGGGGTTATTTTTAACTGTGTTGTGTATACCATGCTTAAATCCTGGCAAAACACCAGAGCTTTGGAAGAGACACCCGAGATGGAAATAGTCTCCCACAACCCCTGGCCCCTTTCCAGAGCTTTTCCTTTTAAAGAGAGAAAACAACTAATCCAAACTGTAGACAGCCCAATGAAGAAAGTCCCTAGATGCTAGCACTGAGCAGCTGAACCCACAGCCTTGGCCATGACATTAGACTGGAGGCTGGATCTGCTGCCTCTTTGGGCCTATCTTCAGCCCAGGGTAAGTCCAAGGAGAAGATGGTTCTTGCCACTTTCCTGGGCTTGGTGGTTCTAGAACCCTGTATCTTGGAATCATGGAGATTACCTAGTCCATTCCCCACTTCCAATAGCTGGAACTCCTTGACCTGCAGAAACAGCCCATTCATTTCAAGATACTCATCAGTAATTGGAGAGGTTTAACTATGAAAAGCCAAAATCTGCCTTTCTGCAGCTTCCCCCTGTGGTCTTAGTTCTGCCTGCCAGAGCCACATAGGACGAGTCTAATCCCTTTTCTCCATCAGTTGTTCAGAGATTTGAAGCTGGTGATGTCTCTTGCCAGACATCTCTGCCCGTATAGGGTATCATAAAGGGCCCCTCCCTATCACAGTGGTTTTCTTCTCTTGTCAGTTCCATCTTACGACTTTTCCCCTTTTCCCTTTAGGGGACACCCAGAATACAGCTCATGCTTGCTCCAGGTGGCTTAACAGGGAGCATAGAAGGAGAAGCATCTCCCCATTTTTGATGCTCCTCATAATGCCTCACACCCAAAAGATGGTATTTTCTTCAATGGTCATGTCCCACTGACCATAAGCCTATTCTTGACGTGCTCTTGCCAAGCTCGCTCCCTTCCTACTCAGCACGTATGATGGAATGTGTGGGTCCAAACCAAGCGTGGCAAGGTAGCTGTCATTCTGGAGTATTTTGGATCCTCTTTGTTCTCCAATATAAACTGTTCGTTTCCTTTCTCTTTATCTTCCATAGATTTGAGGATTAAGCCATTCTGTTCTTGTCTAAGCAGTGCACATAAAAACAGCGACTGAGATAAGCCTAACGCAGAAACTTGCCCCCAACGCTGCAGGCAGTCAGCAGGGCTGTTCACCAGCTTCTGTCTCTCAGACCACCCTCCCTGTAGCCAAATCCACCTGGAAGGGCAGTTGCCTCATGCTTCCCTAGACCTTGTTATGGTCTGCATGTGGTATCTGAGAGCTCCAGGCAAGGACTCATGCCCTAAAGAAGAGCCACAAAGTCTAGAAGGAGCATTTACCCCAGAGTCAGAAATCAGAGGCTCAAACATGGCTCACAACCTTCTCTCTTTGGACAAGTCACTCAAACTCTAAACTTCAGTGTCTTCATCTGTAAATTAGGGGGAATGCCTGCCTACTTACTTCAAATGAATTTTGTGAGGCTAAAATGATATTGTATAATGGAAAACAGTTAAGAGCGAGGTGGTGATAATTATTTCATAAACATTTATTGAAACCCTGCCAATATGTAAGCCCTGTAAGTGACATAAGTAGGAATCCCATGAGCCCTGTTGAATTTTGATCCAGCAGGAGGTCTGCTTAGGCCGCCAGGCCGTCACAATCACAGGCCATGCTGGGACCAGGGAAGCCCAGGTCTGGGGAGGGGAACCTGGGACAGCGCAGAGCACAGGCTTCCCAGAAGGGGCTGGAGTCAGGCTGAGAACAGACCACCTTCACTGGACTGGTCTGGTGTCAGGACACATGTTGTGCATAAAAGGCCTGAAACCCAAGGGAGGCAAGGCAGGAGTGAGACCTCAGGGGTTGGAACTGGAGATGGAGAAGCTCTTGGAGAGCTGTGTCTCTGGAGGGTGGGGGTGGGAGCTGGTTGACATGAGGCTGAATCTCAGGCCAGGACCTGTGGTTTGTGCATGTGAACTGTTCCCGGGAGAGCCTGTGATGGGAAGAGGATAGGCTGGAAGCTAGGGGGAGACATGGCCATGGAGTGAAGTGGGTGTCTGCAGAGAGGCAAAGTGGAATGTTTGCAAGGGCCACTGTGGAAAGGAGAAGAGGCTGGTACTAGGGAACCCCAAAACTGTTGAGCACGGAGCAGGCCAAGTGGGCCAGGAGTCTGTGGCAGCCACCTGTCTGCTTGTGTAGGTTTTCCCCAACAGGCTTAGTCCTCCCAGTACCGAGGTAAGGATTCTGAGAAGTAACCCCTGTGCCAGAAAGCTTGGCCCAGATTGATTGTGCCTCCTAGGATTCATGTGTAGGAAACACCCTCTGTTCCTGAAGTGAGGAGAAAGGTGCTGGGGCTTGGGGCAGTGACAGGACTCAGGCCATTCCAGAAGGGAGCAGCCATGGCCCGAATGAGCAGCTGGCCACAGATAATAGTTCCCAGGACTCTCCTACATGTGGGACAACAGCAGGCTCCAGTGGATGGAGCACTCCAGCCTCTTTGGAATGAGGTGGCCAAAGTACTTGGCAGGATGTGCACTGTAACAATGAGGGGACCAGAAGAACCCTGGTAGAGAACTCAGGAGAAGGAGGCTAGGAATACAGCCAGGCAATGTGCTACATGAACCTTTGAGACTGAGACATGAGCCCATGGGTGAGGACTGTTGAACCTGTGTTAATGGAGTGTGAGGGAGAGGCTGGGGTGTGAGGGAGAGGATGGGGTGTGAGGGAGAGGCTGGGGTGTGAGGGAGAGGATGGGGTGTGAGGGAGAGGCTGGGGTGTGAGGGAGAGGATGGGGTGTGAGGGAGAGGATGGGGTGTGAGGGAGAGGCTGGGGTATGGGAGAGGATGGGGTGTGAGGGAGAGGATGGGGTGTGAGGGAGAAGATGGGGTGTGAGGGAGAGGCTGGGGTGTGAGGGAGAAGATGGGGTGTGAGGGAGAGGATGGGGTGTGAGGGAGAAGATGGGGTGTGAGGGAGAGGATGGGGTGTGAGGGAGAGGCTGGGGTGTGAGGGAGAGGCTGGGGTGTGAGGGAGAAGATGGCGTGTGAAGGAGAGGATGGGGTGTGAGGGAGAGGCTGGGGTGTGAGGGAGAGGCTGGGGTGTGAGGGAGAGGAGGGGTGTGGGAGAGGGTGGGGTGGGAGGGAGAGGAGGGCGTGTGTGAGGGTAGGAAGGGGTTTGTGGGAGGGAGGAGGGGGTATGTGGGGGAGGGGGAGCGGTATGTCGGTGGGGTGTGTGTGTGGGAGATGACTGGGATGTGAGAAAGAGGGTGGGGTCTGAGTGAGAGGCTGGGGGTGAGGTAGAGGAGGGGGTGAGGGTAGGAGGGGACATGGGAGGAGGGGGTCTGTGGGGGAGGGGAGAAGGTGTGAGGGGGAGGAGGGGGTGTGTGGGGGAGATGATTGGGGTGTGAGAGAGGATGGGGACTAACAAAGAGGATGGTATATGAGGGAGAGGCTGGGGTGTGAGGGAGAGGAGGGGGTGTATTGGGAGGTGTGTGGGGGGCCGGGAGTAGGAGGAGAGGGAGGAGAGGTGTGGGGGGGAAGGGGGGAGGGGCTGTGGGGGGGACGGAGGAGAGGGTGTGTTGGGGAGAGGTGAGAGGGGGAGTGCTGGGGAAGGGTGTGAGCGAGACAGGGTGTGAGGGGGGAGGACTGTCTCAGGGCAGAGAGAGTCCTGCCAGGGCTGCTGGTGAGGCACCTGCTGCTCTTCACCCTGCCTCTGACCGGGCACTCCCTGAGGGAGAGGGAGGGCATGGCAGATACCAAAACTGGGAGGGGAGAGAGAGAGGTGAAGGAAACTGACAGTCATTGAGCAACATGGTGTGCCAAGAACTTCACATGCCTTATCTCACTTCATCTTCACAATAATCCACGAGGTAGTAGGTATTATTAGCCCCTTTTTACAGTCATTCAACAAATACTTAGTGAGTACACTGCTCTTGTACTGGAGGTAAAGCAGTGAGCAAAACTGACCAACACTCTTGCCTTCATGGGGCTCATATTCTAGTGGGAAGCAGGCAAAGAAACGATATAGAAATAAGGTGTACAGTATTTTCGATGGTGGGAAATACTAGAGAAAAATAAAGCAGGAATGGAAGTTAGAGAGGGGCTGCCATTTGAGATTGGGAAAGACCTTCATGGGAAGGTGACATTTAAGTAAAAACCTAAAGGAAATCAGGGAAGGCCATGCTGATATCTTGGGGAAGAGCCTTCCAGGCAGAGGAAACAGCCAGTGCAAAAGCTCTGAGGTGGGATCCAAATGCAGGAAAGATGCCTGTGTTAAAGAAGTGGGAAATATGAGAGATGAAGTAAGAAAGAGAAATCTGAATCATGGGAGTGTTGGAGGTCACTCTAGGAATGGAGGATTTGGAGCAGAGGAGTGACTTCAGTTTTAAAGGATCCTTCTAGCTGCCTTGATGAGAATAGACTGTTGCAAGGCAGTCCGATTGGGAGGCTATTGTGACCTACAGGAGAGATGATTGTGACCTGGACCACGGTGGAAGCAGTGGAGGTGGTAAGAAAGCGTCAAGGTCAGGGTATATTCTGAAGGGAGAGCTGACAGGTTTGCTGCCAGCACAGGTGTGAGTATGAGAGAAAGAGAGTAATTTAGGCCAACTAAAAGTGTGTAGCCTGAGAAACTGGAAGAATGAAGATGCCATTTACCAAGATGGAGAAATGACTGCAAGAAGAGGAGGTTTTAGGAGCATTATGAACTCAAGTCTAAACATGCAGAGTTTGAGATGCCTCTTAGACATCCAAGTGTAGCTATCAAGAAGGCAGGGGAAGGGCCAGGTGTGGTGGTTCACACCTGTAATCCCAGCACTTTGGGAGGCTAAGGTGGGCAGATCACCTGAGGCCAGGAGTTTGAGACCATCCTGGCTAACATGGCAGAACTCCATCTCCACTAAAAATACAAAAATTAGCTGGGTGTGGTGGTGCGTGCCTGTAATCACAGCTACTCAGGAGGCTGAGGCAGAAGAATCTCTTGAACCCGGGAGGCAGAGGTTGCATGTAACGTGAGCCAAGATCGCACCACTGTACTCCAGCCTGGACGACAGAGTAAGATTCTGTCTCAAAATAAATAAATAAATAAATAAAATAAAAATACAAAAAGAAGGCAGGGGAATATAGCAGTGTGTGGGGTTCAGGGAAGAGGTCCAGACTATGAAAATGGATGAGATCACCAAATAAGTGAATATGGATGGAGGAGAGAAGCTGGGACTGAGCCCAGAGAATGGCCCACACTTGGTGTGGGACATTGAGGGAGCAACTGCAGAAAGGAATGAGAAAGAGGAGTGCCCATTGCAACATTAGGAAATCCAGGAAAATGTGATATTCTGGAAAGCAAAGAAAGTATTACAAAAGGAGTAATTAACTGTGTAATATGTTGCTGGTAGGCAGGATGATTGTATAAGTTACTATACAAACTAGGGCACTTTTGAGAGTGAAAATGGACAAGATTAATTACTCCAGGATAAGACACATAAACCAACATTGTCCCAGGCAAATCACAATGTATGGTTACTCTGTTGATAGGTTAAGTAAAGAATTGACCATTGGATTTAGCAGCATGAAAGTAATACGTGACCTTAAAGGATCATTGGTATGGATTCAAGAGAAATGGGACGAGAGAGATTGGAGACAGGCAAATGTAGATAACTTTGAAGGAGTGTTTCTGTAAAGAGATGGAGATAAAATGAATAGGTGGTCACTATACGGGTGATAGTTGTACTGTTCTTTTAACTTTTCTGTATGAATGTTTTTCATAATGTAAAGTTAGAAGAGTGCAAATTTTAAAACCTTAAAAAAGAAGAGAGAAGGGGTTTAATATGGATAAACAACGTATTTGTTTGCCTATGGGGATAATCCAGAAATGAGATGATGTAAGAGTGAAGACTTCCTGGAGCAGTGTCCTTTAGTAAATGAAAAAGATAAGGTCTAGGGCACAAAAGTTGGCCTTAGTTACAAATATGGGCAGTTCAAACATAAAGTAGAGAATATAGGCACAAATGCAGGCAAGTAGTGATATGCAGCTTGTAAACATTCTGTTCTGTTTGTTTCACATATTTCAGTACCATGGTAAACAAGGTTATGGGAACAAGAATGAGGGAGGTGTTGGAAGTGTAGAGAGAAAAGAGAAAGTATGAGTAGTCATCTAGGAGAATGGAAGAATGACTGAGCTGATAACATATATGATTGCCAGGAAGCATAAGGGCCTCACTGGTATTTTGAGTGAGACCAGCCAGCAACCAGCATGGTTTTTCTCCAGCCAGACATATTCAGCTGTGTAGGTACATCCCCAGAGTAGGTAGGAATTTCGATTTAATCAAAGCTGTGTTTCCCCCAAATGAGAAAGGAACAAAGAAGCTGAGGGTGAATGCAAAGAAGTGATTATAATGATTGATTTGGAATTTAAGCTGGATGAGAATTGCAGTAAGAATATAAGGAAGTAAAGGACAGTGAAAAGACGGTCAAACCAATGGCTTGATGATTTCAGTGTGTTGAGGATTGTACGAGTTTAGCTACGAGAGCAGGTGAGCTATAGATACATGGAGGCAGTCAGGGAGTGAGCTTGAGACGGATATTAGAGAGGGCTTTAGTTATTAGCAGCGACCTAGTTTAACATATAATTTAGGAGTAAATAGCTGAGATAGGAAAGAGATTAAGATCACTGGAGGAGGGGAGGCCAAGGCAGGCCTGCCTTGGAGTTTACCACTTTCTATGTTTGGAAGTGATATTGTTTGGCTTTGTCCACACCCATATTTCATCTTGAATTGTAATCCCCATAAACCCCACGTGTCATGGGAGGAACCTGGTGGGAAGTGATTGGATCATGGGGGGTTTCCCCCATGCTGTTCTCATGATAGTGAATGGTTTTATAAGCATCTGGCATTTCCCCTGCTTGTACTCACTCTCTCCTGCCACCTTGTGAAGAAGGTGCCTGCTCCTGTTTCGCCTTCCGCCATGATTGTGTTTCCTGAGGCCTCCCCAGCCATGCAGAACTGTGAGTCGATTAAACCTCTTTCCTTTATAAATGACCCAGTCTTGGGTATTTCTTTATAGCAGCGTGAGAACAGACTAATACATGAAGAAAATTCATCTCTCCTGTTTCTTGCTTTTTGATAAAAGAATACACAAAAAATACTGCACCTGATGATAATTGCTTTAGAATTTCTCTTCTTCTTTTTCTTCTTCTTCTTCTTCTTCTTCTTCTTCTTCTTCTTCTTCTTCTTCTTCTTCTTCTTCTTCTTCTTCTTCTTCTTCTTCTTCTTCTTCTTCTTCTTCTTCTTATTTTTGAGACGGGGTCTCACTCTGTCATCTAGGCTGGAGTACAGTAGTGTGATCTTGGTTCACTGCAGCCTCGACATTCCAGGCTCAAGTGATCCTCCCCACTCAGCTTCCCAAGTAGTTGGGATTACCTTGCCACCATGGAAGGATAATTTTTTAAATTTTTTGTAGAGACAGGGTTTCGCCATGTTGCTCAGGCTGATCTCAAACTCCTGGGCTCAAGCAATCCGCCCGCCTCGGCCTCCCAAAGTGCTGGGATTACAGGCATGAGCCACTGTGCCCAGCTTAGAATTTCTCTTCACTTTATTTTTGACTGAGCCTATAGTTGAACAGGGAGAGATCTGTCAAGGAAGGGGGTACTAGACTTGCCAAGCACAGGGATCATAAATGATTTGTGGCCCTAGAACATCAAGACTGGAAGAAAAGCAGCTCAAGTCATAGAGCAGACCCTGAGGGGAGAGAGCCAGTCAAGCATCGGGATTGAGGCTCTTAGCTGTCAGGTATAAAAGATTCAGTCCATAGAGGCCATCGTAAGGTACTATGGCAGGAAAGGCTAGAGATTTGGGCCTGAGTCAGTAATGTGGAGCTGCTGAAGATCTTCCAATGAAGGGACAAGATAGGCTGGGACTTGCTTATCTCCATAACTTTACCAGGTATTGGCAGTACTATGGCCTGGAAAGGTGTCATGTGTCTAGAATGACCTACAGCAAGTCTCTGGTCCTCCTTCCTGGTGGTTGGCTGGATGGCCATGGGGTGCTCATTGCCTGTGGATGGACGAATGTGAAAGAGGAATGCTGCAGCCCAGTAGTTATGGTTGTGACAGGTCCCTATCCAGTGGGCAGGGCCCATTGTTGTAGCTATTCATTCATTCATTCATTCATTCATTCATTACATATAATATGCTAGGTGCTGTTCTAGGTACTAGGCACGTGATGTTAAAGACAAGGCATGGTGATAAAACTGTCACCTCAGCTCGCCCAGGAGGCGAGCAGAGGTGAAAAATGGCAGAAATAGTAGGAATACCAGCCTCTGCGTTTGTATGGGGGCTGGAATTCTTATTGTGGGACAGTTCTCCCTATGCATCTTGACAATAGTCTGTGACAGGTTTCTATCACTAGCTTGACCCATCCCATTTGATCAGGTGTTCAGAGAGAGAGGATTCTGCCCCTACAGCCTCACCCAAGGTCTCCAAAGTCAGGAACAATGTTTGAGCCCCTGGACTGAAGAAGGCAGCTATAATATTTTCCTGTAGGAACAGAGTCCCCAGCTAGGACTAAGGGGGACCTGCATGGGAAATTCCAGGAGCAGTCTGCATTCATGCATTGCCCAGTCTGGGGCGATGATGATGATTGTGATGTCATCTAGCCACGTGGGTGCAGGGTCTTCCGACTTCCCTGGTCAGCAGAGTTGGCTCACCCTTCTCACTTCCCTGCAGAGAAACACACAGAGGCCACATTCAGGACCCCAGAGATAGCGAACAAGCAGATAGGTCTCCCCTTAATCTGTGACTTGGATGCTCTTCACTGAAGAAAAGAGAGATGGAATAGGTTTAGCGGAAGATAATGGGCTCCTTTTTTGATGTGTTGAGCCTAGGTGCCAGTAGGATATCTTGGGCAAGATACTCCAGGTGCAGTTGGATATATAAGTCTTGAGCTCAGGATACAGGTCTAAGTTTGAGATGGAGATTCAGCAACCCCCAGTTAGAAATATGTGTCTGGATATCTGGAACTTGAACCCTCCTGTAAACAGTCATATTTTCCAGCCTTTTCTTTTTAAAACCTGCCTGGGACTGTAACCAATGATTGGATGCAGAGCAGATAGTGGTCAGCAATGACTGCCCTCGTGCCCCTTCCCTGAAGGTAGAGGGTCTCATCTCACAGGACAGCATCTGCTCATTCTCTGTCATGTTGTCTCACTCCTTAGCAGAGGAAAAAAGATGGCTGAAACCTTCCCTTCCAGGAATCCCATTTCTAGGGGTTCAGAAAGTAATGTATCTGTATTAATTTCCTGTGGCTGCCCTAACAGATGATTCCCTCACAGTTCTGGTGGACAGAAGTTCAAAGTCAGTATTCCTGGACTGAAATCAAGGTGTTAGCAGGGCTGGGCTCCCTCCAGATGCTCTAGGTCATATCCGTCTCTCGCCTCTTCTGCCTCTGGCGACTGCTAGCATCTCTTGTCTCGTGGCCGCATCTCTCCAGTCTTGACCTGTGGTCACATTGCCTTTTCGTCTGTGTGTGGTCAAATCTCTCTCCACCTCTCTCCTCTAAGGATTCACAGTGGTGTTAGGGCTCACCTAGATAATCCAGGATTATATCCTCATCTCAAAATCTTACTTTAGGAAGTGTACATCCTACCAGAAAAACACAAGCAATAAACAACTAAGAAGTAAAATATTTAGTAAATTACCACAAGATAAATGCCACGGGAAGAAAGAAAGTATGGCAAGGTGACAGGAGCAAGTTGCATTATTAAATAGGATGGTGAGGGTTGGCCTCAAGGGAAATGAGAGATTTGAATAAAGACTGGAAGGAGGCGAGGAATGAGGCAAATGTGTGTCTGAGGAAGAACATTCCAGGCGGAGGAAACAGCTCTAGTCAAGGCCCTAAGGCAGCAAGGAGTGTGGCTGGGGGACTGTGAACAGAGGGAGAGTAGTAGGAGATGAGACCAGAGAGGAAGTTGGGGTGAGGGAGATCATAGATGGCCTTATAGGCTGTTGTAAGGATGTCAGCCTTTACTCTTGAGATAGGAAGACGTTGCCCATGTGGAAATATTGATCTTTGACAGAAGAATGGAATTTTGCTCAGTTTTATCAAGAAGGAAGAGCAGACACGGTAGTTTTGTAGATTTGGTGGAAGGCAGATCTCTGATCTCACTTACCAAATATTTATTCAGCACCTTTTATGCTGGGCACAATTCTAAGTACTGGGGGGCATGACAGTGAACAGAATGAGCAGCTCCTGTTCACATGGAGCTTACACCCTCCAGATAATAACAAACAAGTACACATGGGAGACAGGAAGCAATGCACAAAGAGTGATACGTGCTTATGGAGAAAACAAGAGAAGATGACATGTTAGAGAATGACTGCGGCAGGAAACCCACTTTAGACAGAAGAGTCAGAGAAGACGTCCCTGAGGAGGTGACATTTCAACAGAAATCTGAATGAAAACATAGAACCAGCCTTGGAAAGATGCAGAGCCGTTCTGGAAAGGTCCAGACTCAGAAAAAGGCTTGTATTTAAGGACTGGACAGAAGGCCAGTATGCTATAACAGAGTGAGGAAGGAGGAGGATCTGGGGTGAGGTGAGACGTGAGCATTGGGCCCTTTAACCTGTGGTTTGGCTTTATTTGGAGACAGTGAGAAGGTTCGAACCTTCATGGCGTGGTTGGCGTGGTATGGTTGATGATTTATCATCCTGGCCTCCTCGAGAGAATGGACTCTGAGAGAAAGACAAGAGCAGAAGCTGCACATTGACCACCATAGTGGTCCAGAAATGATTATTTGGACTAGGGCCGTAGCAGTGGAGAGAGGTAAGTGGGTGAATTTAGAATATGTTTAGTGATTGTATTAACAGGACTTGCTGATGAATTGGATGAGAGGCAGCCAAGAAAAAGAGATGAGTCAAGAATGACTCCAAGGGATGCCATCCAGTTGGCAAGAGAGAGATTTGTTTGTAAAATAGGTGTTGCTCTTTGTGAGGATCTGGGAATATGGGACTAAAAGAGAAAAAAGAATGACTCCTAGGTTTTGGCTTGATCAACTACATTAGCTTGGCCCCTGCCTTCCTCACCATCAAAGCCAGAGCCACTGCTCCTGCACCGTGACCCTGCGTATCACTGGTATTCTCACCACTGCTTTGAATCCCATCATACTCCTGTCCTTCCATCAAACCTGCTACAGCAGGGCCCAAACATGGTTGGATCCATCTGACTTTTCCTGCTCCTACTTGTGGGCTGCTTGGCACCACTGCCTTGGCGACACACAAACACAGCCTTGGTGCTACTGTGGCTTCATGCTCTCCAGCCTCTGTGCACAGCTTAGCAATCCTTGTCCCTGTCCCAGGGGAGCATGAATTGGTCTGGTTGGCCCTGGAAAATCCACATGGTGGAGGCTGTCACCCCAAGCTGCTCCTGTCTCTTGCAGCCCACAGGCATTTACGGAGCACCTGCTGTGTACTTGGCTGAGAGCTAGGGGTGCCACAAAGTCTGCTGGGGAACTGGGCAATAACATTAGCATGTGCTAAGTGCTAAGAGGTCAGTGTGACTTACCATGGTGACTGTCCCAAATCTTTCCTATTCATAAGTCCCTACAGTCTACACCCTCACACTACAACCCCAAATCTTCCCAAGGAAAAGAGTCGATGTGGTGAGCATTTTCTCAGGTTCCCCATACCTCTAAGCTCACCTGTCAGAGTAGCCATCTTCACATCCCCCTCCCTTTCCACGGAAAAGATATCCTGTCTTCTGTCTTCCTCCCCTCATACTCTGGATCTATCCCCTTCCTCTCCTCCCGGGCTTCATTCCACTGTTACACTGGCTGTCACCTACCCGCTCCCTCTCTCCGCTTGTCTCCTTTCCATCTGAATACAAACATCTCAGTTCTTCACCATCCCACTTCATCTCCAGCCTCCATTCCACTTCTGTCCTCTCCTTCACTACCAAGTCTCTTTAGAAATTGTCTGATCTCTGTCTTGAACACTTGCTCACTTCTTTCCCTCCTCAACCCCTGCAGTTGGTTCTGTCCTCTCCATTCCCCAATAGTGTGTTCCCTAAGGGGCCAGTGACTTTCATGTATTACCAGAAGCAATGCGGTTAATACGAACGAGGATATAAATAGTGCCCATCCTGAGGTCACTGTGAGATTAAATACGAAAATGGAGAGAGCACTTAGAACAGTGCCAGGAATGCAGTAAGAACTCAGTTGTCATTGCTATTATTACTGTTGTTATTATTGTGACGTTGATCATATATTTCATAACTGCCTCTCTGTTTGGCTGCCTCACCCATTATCCATCAAGGCGGGGACTCTGAGTTCTTTTTTTTTTTTCCTTTGAGACGGAGTCTCACTCTGTCACCCAGACCGGAGTGCAATGGCGCGATCTCAGCTCACTGCAACCTCCTCCTCCCGGGTTCAAGTGATTCTCCTACCTCAGCCTCCCAAGTAGCTGGGATTACAGACACCCATCACCGTGCCTGGCTAATTTTTGTATTTTCAGTAGAGACAGGGTTTCACCATGTTGGCCAGGCTGGTCTTGAACTCCCGACCTCAGGTGATCCACCCGCCTCAGCCTCCCAAAGTGTTGGGATTACAGGCGTGAGCCACCACGCCCAGCCTCTGAGCTTTTTATATTCCCAATGACTAGCACAGAGCCTGAGATAAGCTGGGGCTTAGCACATATTAGAGACACGGACGGTAGATGCTGGTCACCAACAGGACCGTGCCTTTGGGCTTTGGGTTATGTGGCCTCTGCAGACAATCTGGCCATCAACCAGGCTCTTCCTGAGGCAGGGGCGCCTGCCTGTCATGGCAGCTTCTCAGCACACAGTTTCCTCCCCTACGTTCCCCACTTCCCTCCCTCCTTCCTCTACACAAGGCACAGGCTGTCAGCAGAGTCAGTGGGAGCCTGTCAGCAGGAGCCCAGGCACTGCCCCCTTGAGGGCCTCTGGCTCAGCCTCTCCTCTCCTCCTTCAGCACAGGCCTCCCTGCCTGTCACACATGTCATGCATGTGGCTCCAGCTTGTCTGGACACGGATGTGGCCACAGTTCCTAGGCAGGCGGGGTGGGGGCAGTAGCTGGCAGTATTTCAGAACGGGGGGTGGGGGTGTCTGTGAACATTGGAAACATCACTGGAAGCCTGGTGCTTTGGAACAGGGAGATCAAAGTGTCCATGAGGATCACACAGAGGCAGTCCCCAGACTGCCACAGGTGAGCAGGAATTGGCCTGGATTAGCCCTGGAAGATCCACATGGTGGAGGCTGTCACCCCAAGCTGCTCCTGTCTCTTGCAGCTCACAGGCATTTGCTGAGCACCTGCTATGTGCTTGGCTGCGAGCCGGGGGGTGCTACACTGCCTGCTGGGGAACTGGGCAATAACATTAGCATGTGCTAAGAGGTCACTGTGCACAAAGAACACTGATGACCCAGAGGAGGGTTTGGTCAGCCCTGTGTGGCTCAGGGAAGACCTCAGAGAGGTAGAGATGCTGCAGTCCAGTCTTGAGGAATGAGCAGAAGTTCAGCATGTGAATGATAAGGAGATGAGAACCCCAGGCAGAGGGAACAGTGGTATAGAGGCATGGAGGCGTTAAAGAGCCTGGTAGACTCTGGAAATTATACATAGTTGTACGGGGCTAAAGCGTAGGGAAAGGGAGGAGAAGAGGGGGTATCTGAGGCTGGAGAGGTAGACAGGAGCCTTGTAAATCAGACTGAAGAGCTTAACCTTTACCTTCTAGGTAGCAGTTGCAGTTGGTAATATCCCATGTCAAATGAATTCAAGCAAAAAGGAAATTGTATTAGTTTACATAACTGTGAAGTTCAGGACCTGAACTATCTTTAGGCCCACCTGAATCTAGGACTCAAACAGTGTCTTTCTCCCTGCAGCCATAGAAGATGGCTCCAGCAGTTCTAAGCTCGAAGTTGGCACATTGTTTTTCTTAAAGGGCCAGATAGTAGATGTTTTCGGCTTTGTGGGCCATATAGTCTCTGTCACAAGTCTCTACTGTTGTAGGTCAAAAGCAGCCATACATTGTTTAAATGAATAGGTGTGGCTGTATTCCAATAAAATAAAACTTTATTTATAGAAACAGGCAGCTGGCCTATAGGCTGTAGTTTGCCTGACCCTGTTCTGGGCTTGCATGGTTTGTATAGGTCACTATCTTAGAGAAGAAAAGAGACTCCCACAGCCCCCAGCGTCCAAATATGAAATCTCAGAGAAGACCATGATGCATAGCACTTAGGTCAATGCCCATTCTTTTATTTATTTATTTATTTATTTTTGAGACAGGCTCTCACTCTGTTGCCCAGGCTGGAGTGCAGTGGCAAGATCATAGCTCACTGCAGCCTCGACCCTTCCAGGCTCAAGCGGTCCTCCTGCCTCAGCCTCCCAAGTAACTGGGACTACAGGCATGCACTACCATGACTGGCTAAATTTTTCAATTTTTTTTTTCATAATGACAGGGTCTCAGTGTGTTGCCTAGGCTGGTCTCAAACTCCTAGGCTCAAACAGTTCTCCCACCTCAGCCTTCTAAAGTGCTGGGATTACAGGCATGAGCCACCGTGCCTGGCCAGGTGCCCATTCTTGAACCACTTAGGAAGGGGTCTCCTGATTGGTCAGCCCAGACATGTGCCCATCCCAGTAGCAGTGGTGGGGATCAGCCAAACCAGGAGCATATGGAATGAAAAGGGGGATGCTATTGTAGAAGACAGGGGAAGAGATGTGGATATCCACTGCAACATGCCAACAAGAAAGAGCATGAACTGAGTGCCTGAAAGTACCAGTGATGATCCAGCTTGAAATTGGTCCTGACACAGCCTCAGGCACCAGGCCAGCCCTGCAGTGCTGATGCACGCCCTGCCTGGCCTTTTCCTTCTGTGCAGTATTTGCATCTCAGCTGCTTTGTTTACACCTAGTCAGAATGCACTTGCCTGCTCATTCTTCCTCACACATTGCTCCACCTGCCTGGGTGGAACTAGAGGGCAGAGTTACAAGGGTGAGGGGTGGGGAGGGTGCCAGGCTGAAGTTCCTCTGCCGTTGATGGGGGCTGCTTCCCTCCTCCAGCCTCAGCATTCTCTCTCCTTATCTTGAAGGGACAGTTACTTATGGTTCTCTTCTCTTCTGTGCCTTTGTCTTAGAACTACCCTTCTGAACATTCTCCACCAGGCTTAACGTTTATTTACTTGTCTTTCAAGGCTTAGCTCAGCTTTGCCATTATCTCCTTTGAGATGTCTTTCCAGTACCCTCAAGTTGGTCAGTGACCTTTGTACCAAAATATAGCATCCTATTCCAGAATATAGAATGTGGACATATATTTTCTTATGATTATTTCTCTACCTGTCTCTATCACTAGCTTCTTGAGGAAAGGACCAAGCCTAATTTACTTTTAGGTTCTGAGCTCGTACTCAGCACAGGACCTAGCACTGAGTAGGCAAGCAGTTGTTGGATGGGGCCGTGTTTTCCAGCTCCATCTAGTCCCGTGTAAGATATGGAAGCAAGAGCTTCCTGAACAGGCTTGGAATAGTACTTGTTGGTTGGCACCTGATGTTTGTCTCTTTACCTCTGAGCTGCCTCTCTCAGGACATATGATGCCCACCTGCTCTTAAACTTACCATCCTTTCTCCTTCGACTCCTGCTCCCCCATAGGACCCATCTCCCATGGGATTCATTCAAGTGGTCAGCAAGGGGAACGCAGCAAGACACGTATTTGACAGGGCATTTAGAAAGTGTTCGAGGCCGGGCGCGGTGGCTCACGCCTGTAATCCCAGCACTTTGGGAGGCCGAGGCGGGCGGATCACGAGGTCAGGAGATCGAGACCATCCTGGCTAACACGGTGAAACCCCGTCTCTACTAAAAATACAAAAAATTAGCCGGGCATGGTAGCGGGCGCCTGTAGTCCCAGCTACTCGGGAGGCTGAGGCAGGAGAATGGCGTGAACCCGGGAGGCGGAGCTTGCAGTGAGCCGAGATTGCGCCACTGCACTCCAGCCTGGGCGACAGAGCGAGACTCCGTCTCAAAAAAAAAAAAAAAAAAAAAAAAGAAAGTGTTCGCATTACTTGCTTAGACATACACCAGGCTCTTCCTGTGCATGGCCCTTTATGGTGGGGCTGCAGCAGCTAGATCCCAAGCAAGACCATGTAGACTCTAGAACACCTATCTCCCTACGTTATGTCTATGCCATCACTACTCAGAGAAGGTTCTAGGAAGGTGGATCTGTGGGATTTGGCTTCATCCTGTTGGATGACAGTCTCACCTTGTGGGAGCCAAGGCCTGTGGTTGAATATAACGGACTGATGTGCTGTGGTCCCTGGTCTAAGAACTCATTGCTGGGCTCTGCCTTCCCTTTGTCTCATGGGCTGCTTGCACTCATCACAGTCATTGGGAGAAATGGCTAAAAGGCTGGCCACCCAACCAACCAGGCACAGATGTCAAGCTGAAGCCAGAACATGGTTTAGGTTGATGAGCCAGTGTTGAGGACATTCACCTTATACGCTGCACCTTAGCCACATTTTTGAGCATTAAGTGAGCTGGAAGATCTCTTAGGAGGGCCCCAGGTTGCCCTTCCTGGCTGGTTAGCCTGACCCTTATGCTTAATCATAGTCCTCTTTCAGTCTACAGGTCTGCGAGCAGGGCAGCCTCCTGGCTCCTGAGGTTCCATCTATGCTGTGAGAGACACAGGGGTCAGATCCACACTCAGCATGTACTCTCCCAGGGCCCCAAACCCCCAAACTACTAGGCCGTAGGATCTAAGGAGAAAGGATAGGCAAGTTCCAGTGCAACTTCCGTCTCCTCCTTCCCCGGGTCCTTCTCACGCACTCACACACACCCTGCTGAAACCTGATCCTGAGGCTGCCTCGCGTGCCGGGGTGCTGGCGGGGCTGGCGGGCTGGGGCCTGTCTTTTGGAGCCTGCCCCACCCTCCCCTGCTACCCCCTAGGCCAGGGCAAGCAGGTCAGGCGTCCCACACCCCCGCTAGTCTGACCAGTCATTCTATACCTTAAGGGCCACCTCCACCCTGGCCAGGCCCCCAAACTGGCACACTGGTCTGGACGGAAGCCCCTGGATTCTGTTCCAGGCATAGCCTGAGGTTAGGCCACCTGCATATAATTAACACACACACACCATCTCTACCATCACCCCACCCTGACATTTCCTGTTGTTTATGGGCCCCAGCCCATTTTCCAAGGCCTCTGCAGGTGCCAAGCCACCTCACAGGGGATGAACAAAGTGCAGTGGGAACACTGGAGGAAGAATGCAAGCCTCCCTCTGGGAGTCAGGGGAGACTGTCCTGAGGAAGTAGTCTTTCAGCTTGATAAAAATGAAACAGAACAGAGGATGCCAGAGGCTGGGAAGTGAGAAATAGGGAGAGACTTGTCAAATTATACAAAATCACAGCTAGATAGGAGGAATAAATTCTAGTGTTCCATGGCACTCTAGGGTGATTGTAGTTAACAATAATATATAGTTTCAAATAGCTAGAAGGAAGATATTGAATGTTCTCAACACAAAGAAATGGTAAATGTTGGCCGGGTGCAGTGGCTCATGCCTGTCATCCCATCACTTTGGGAGGCCGAGGCGGGCAGATCACCTGAGGTCAGGAATTTGAAACCAGCCTAGCCAACATGGCGAAACCCTGTCTCTACTAAAAATACAAACATTAGCTGGGCGTGGTGGTGCACACGTGTAGTTCCAGCTACTCGTGAGGCTGAGGCAGGAGAATTGCTTGAACCTGGGAGACGTAGGTTGCAGTGAGCCAAGATCACACCACTGCACTCCAGCCTGGGCAACAGAGCGAGACTCTGTCTAAAAATAAATAAGAAATGATAAATGTTTGAGATGATGGATATGCTAATTACCCTGATTGGATCACAATACATTATATGTATCACAACATCACTTTGTACTCCATAAATATGTACAATTATTATGTGCCTATTAAAAATTTTTTTAAAAGTAAGAATGCATTTTTTCCAGGCCTATAGAGAAGGAAAGTGGTTGGGAAATAGAGCAGAGGTGTACATTTCAGGCAGAGATAATGCATGTGTAAATGCAAGAAGACGGACATGTCTACAAATAGTGCTGCGCTGGGAGTATATATAACAGTAGTCCCAGAGGAGTAAAATCTAGATTGCATTAGATTGGAGGGTGACTAGGAGATGAGGAAGTGGAGACAGAATATCCACTGCTCTTCCTAGAACTTTTGCCATGAAGGGATGAAAGAGAGGCTGGTAGCTAAAGCGGGTACATGGCCAGGAAGCTTTGTCGAATTTGTTTGTTTGTTTGTTTGTTTGTTTGTTTGTTTTCACAGGGGAGAGACCTGAGCCTTATTGTGTGCATAAAGAGAAACAAACAGAAATGGAATCCATAGCATGATAGAAAGATCTGCTTTGGTGTCATAGGGATGGGGTAAGGAGGCCAAATTTAAGAATAGGTAAAGGGGCTGATAGATTTGTGGGTAAGGAAGCCAGAAGCTGAGGGAGTACCTATCTGATGGTCTTGGTTTTTCTGTGAAGTAAGAGAAAAGATACCTGCTTAAAGAGAGTTGGAAAAGGATAGAGTTTATGGAGAGTAGAGAATGTTTGGAATAGCTGCTGAGCAAAGTTGAGGGCCTAGCGCCTCATAAATTTGTGGTGGCATCAGTGCACTTTAGTGTATATGTGTGTGTGTTCTCGCAGCCCCTCAAGTATAAAAGGTACAACAGTGTAAGATTAGATAAATCTCTGGTTGGATTTTGCCTGATGTGTGGGACAAAAGAACAGTGGAACCAACGGGTACAGGACCCTGGCAAGAGTGAGATTGAGGAGATGGATGGGATCTAGCCAAGAGAGATAATAGACTAGAAGTATGTATAGAAATCAAGTGGGTTTGGAGTGTAGAAGGCAAAGGAGAGAAAGAGAAAATAGAACATGAAGAAATTGCATTCAGAGAGTATTGGAGATTAATATTTTCAAAGTGATGAAGAGTTTCAGAATGTGGCTGTGGGACTGAGTGCCTGACGTGGAGTGAAGATGAGAGGGTCACTGGAGTCAAGTAAGTCATCTTCGAGGCCAGAGTTGTAGTAGGCATTGAAGTATCTGAAAATAATTGAGCAAGAATTGGGTTTGCGTAGAATATGAGACAGATGCTGAAACCTTGAATGAATATGGCAGAGTTGGTAGATGATCGCTTGAAACTTGGTAATAAAAGTGTTGGTGATGTAGTGATGGAGGTGAGGATGATGTTGGGGAAAGTTATGGTGCTGGCTGTGATTGTTAGAAATTCCACATCCACCACTGTCCTTTCTGGGAGTTCTAGGGTAACAAGAATGTAGAGTGTTCCAAGTCCTTGTTCCCACCTTGAAACCTGATCTCCCCATCACCATGAAAGCATGCCTGTGGCCAAGAGAAGGAGGAGGAGGAAGAGACTAGAGCACAGCGCAGGAGATGTTGAGGGAACAGTCTTTGAATCCATGCAGCTGCAATCAATGATACAAGGAGGGGAAACCAGGAGAAAAAAACAAGCATGCAAATCTCCAAAGAAAAGGTGAAGAAAAGCCACAGGATAGTCTTAGAAGAGGTAAAGAGAGGCCTTTGTTAGTCATATGGAACTAGATAAAATTGGATCTGGTCTTTAAACCAACCAGAATAGACCAGAGATTTAAATGTAAAACATGAAAACACACAAGTACTAAAAAAGTATGGATGAATTTCTCTATAACCTGGGGATGAGAAAAACTTTCCTATGACTCAAACTCCAGAAGCAATAGGGGAAAGACTGATAAATTTGACTTAAAACAACAACAACAACAACAAAAACCTATTGTGTGGGAGGCCAAAAGTGACCATAGCAGCAGCTTTCTGCCTCCTGCTTTGAGAAAAAATAAAAATCTTTTGCAAAAATGAGGGGGGAAATAAAGAAAAGAAAACACCACAACCCAAGTAAATAAATAAACAAACAAACAAGGGGAAATATTTGTAACTGTATCTCAGAGAGTTTATATATTAAATATATAAAGAACTTTAAAAAAAGAGAAGAAAAAAACAATACCTAAAAAATAGGCAAGAGATACGAATAAAGTTTATAGAAAAAGAACTGCAAATGGCTCTTCCATATATGAAATAATGCTAAATTCCACTCATAACAAAAGAAATGCAAATTAAGATGACAGTGAAATACTGTTTTTTTCTATCAGACTAACAAAATCGAAATGTTTGACAGTGTACTCTTGGTGATGTTGCAGGGGCTGTGGGGGAGTGGCACTTTCATACATCACTGGTGGGTATTGCAAAATGGCACAATCCCTGTGGAGGGGAATTTGGCAGTATAGAGCAAAATCAAAGATATACACTTTCCCTTTGATCCAGGAAACCCACTTTTAGGAATCTATTTCAAAGACACATTGGCAAATAGAAAATACATATGCATTAAGTTATTCATTGTAACCACTACTAGTAGCACCTACTTTACAAAAGTCTGGAAACAACCCAGGAGATTGATTGAATAAAATAAGGTACATAATCAATCCTGGGAGTATTATTGAGTATGTAATTATAATGGAGTGCTCACCAGGATATATTGTTTAGTAAAAAAAGAAAAATAGACAAAACAGTATGTATACTGTGTTACATTTTTAGTGAATAAAGAAGGGAACAGGAATACACACACACACACACACACACACACACGTTTCATTTATTTACTTATATCAAGAAAAAAAGGATACAATAAAACTAATAAAAATGAATACTGTATGGGACTAGAAGTAACGGGACAGAGATGAAAGCTAGACTTCTTTGAATATATTTTGTTTGTGAATTTAATTGTGTAACTATGCAAAACTCTATATCATCATTAAACAAAATCAATTAAAATGAGGGAAAAGCTCTCCCTTAAAAACAAAAGCAGAATGAAACAAATGAACCTAACTATGTATCATGTCATTGATAAATTAAACTCAGCAGAATTATTTCAACTGGCAAATGCAAAGTAATTTGTCTGTTCTTCTAGTGGGGCATACCCTAAGGCAGAAGGAACTGCAAAGAAACCTTAAATTGTTTTTAGTAATGGTAGTGTTAGTAGTATACTGGTATTGTTTTTCTGAAACCATTATATACATTTTCTATATGTATACGTTAGGATCAAGCAAAAAAAGTAGTTGTGTTAATGTCACTGGAAACAAGGATATCAGCTTAAAAGAGATACAAATATAAAGTCAAATATAGTAGGTAAACAATTTTTTGCTGTGTCAATTATATATCATAAAGCTGTTTTAAAAAAGAAAAAGAAGATAAATACAAATCTTATAATCCTAATTTTGAATTGGAAATACTAGTTACAAATGAATGATGTATTCTTTTCCTCAGAAAATTAATTCCCACCCTGAGCAATATAGTGAGACTCCATCTCTACAAAAAATAAAAAGTAAGCCAGACTTGGTGGCACATGCCTGTAGTCCTAGCTACGCAGGAGGCTGAGGTGGAAGGAATGCTTGAGCCCAAGAGTTTGAGGTTGTAGTAAACAAAGATCACACCACTGTACTCTAGCCTGGGCAATAGAGCAAGAGCCTATCTCAAAAAAAATATTATAGTTAAAATTTGAGGTGTGATAATGTTTTAAGAAAAGTTGTTTAGGTGTGGTTTATGTTTTAAGGTGTCCTTATCTTTTAGAAAATAATGCTGAAATATTTTATGGATGAAATGGCATAATTTCTGGGAATTTTCAAAATAGTATACAAAGAAAGTGGATGGGGTATAAAGGAAACAAAACTGACCATGATTGAAAATTGCTGAATCTGGGTGATGGGGGTGGCATGGTTGACAGTACTATTTTTTCTGCCTTTTTATATGTGAAATTTTCCATAATGAAAAGTTTAAAAATATATACACTGGAGGAAAAAATGAGTTCCCTTTGCAAAGAGATGCACCTAACTAGCAGAAGTGTTAGAGGAGAGCTGGCTGAATCATTCAAGGAATAGAAAGAGCAGCTACAGAAAGAAAATCCAAAGCCAAAGTCCTGATAAAAGAGAGAGACGAAGTGGAAAGTGTTTGAGGCTGAGCATGGTGGCTCACGCCTATAATCTCAGCACTTCGGGAGCCTGAGGCAGGAGGATCACTTAAGCCCAGGAGTTCAAGACCACCCTGGGCAACATAGTGAGACTTCATCTCTACTAAAAATAAAAATAAAATGAGAACTTAGCTGGGTATGGGGGTGGATGTCTGTAGTCCTAGCTACTCGGGAGGCTGAGGTGGGAGGATCACTTGAGCCCAGGAGTTTGGGGTTACAGTGAGCCGTGTTCACGCCACTGCACTCCAGCCTGGGTAACAGACGTATACGGGACAGATGAACATGCTCAACAATATCCGAATGCAACTGGGAAAATACGGAATATGGGGCATTTTACAGGACAAATAGCCTGTATACATAGAACTAGGAAATATGTGTATGTCCTAGTTTTGACAAGCCTGGAAATAATGACTAACCCATAACAACATGAGCTTCCCTAGCTACTCTGATGGTGATCTGTAAATACCATTACCAATTAAAAGGAACCAGGGTTCCTTGGGAAAATGACTGATTCCAGGTTGGGGCAAGAAATGTACAAGATCAGCCTCGAAAATCTTTTCATACAAGAAAGCCAGGACATTATCAAAGATTACTAGGATGTGTGCAGAAGATTCAGGAGCCAAGTTGAAAAGACTCCACTGGCCAAAGATGGGATAATCTGAGCATCAAAAAATAATGATTGGCTGGGCTCAGTGGCTCACGCCTGTAATCCCAGCACTTTGGGAGGCCAAGGCGGGTGGATCACCTGAGGTCAGGAGTTCAAGATCAGCCTGACCAACATAGTGAAACCTCATTGCTACTTAAAATACAAAATTAACCGGGCATGATGGCGGGTGCCTGTAATCCCAGCTACTCGGGAGGCTGAGGCAGGAGAATCACTTGAACCCAGGAGGCAGAGGTTGCAGTGAGCTGAGATCGCACCATTGCACTCCAGCCTGGGCAACAAGAGCAAAACTACATTTCAAAAAAATAAATAATAAATAAATAAGAATAATGGCTACAAAAATTACAATAGATTGACATATATCAAATACATGAAAATGTCTGAATTCCTAATGATTAAAACATAAAAAAGCTTCATTAATCATTCTTTGGAGGCTGCTAAGGAATCAGCTCATTATTCTGCAAATGGGTAAATAAGGGGGAAAATTAAGCATTTTATCTCATCTTTTCTGTAGGACTGCTAACCAAAGAGTTAGTGAGAGAAAGTTTATAGAAGTACTGTAGCATCTCCTAAAGAAAGGATGGATCTAGGCGGTGATCCTCAGTGGCTGCTACAAGCATTCTGTGCAGAGCCGCTGAGAACTTTTATCAGTTCTAGCCAAGAACACTTGAACCTAGTCTTTTTTTAAATTTGAGATGGAGTCTTGCTCTGTCGCCCAGGCTGTAGTGCAGTGGCGTGATCTCGGCTCACTGCAACCTCTACCTCCCGGGTTCAAGCAACTCTCCTGCCTCAGCGTCCCAAGACGCTGGGACTACCAGCGTGCCCACCACGCCTGGCTAATTTTTGTATTTTTAGCAGAGACAGAGTTTTGCCATGTTAGCCAGGCTGGTCTCAAACTCCTGACCTCAGGTGATCCACCTACCTTGGCCTCCCAAAGTGCTGGGATTGGAGGCACAAGCCACTGTGCCCAGCCTGAACCCAATCTTGATCAATAATTTTTTTTTCTGAGGCAAGGTCTCACACTGTCACCCAGGCTGGAGTGCAGTAGTGTGATCTGACCTCACTGCAGCCTCAACCCCCCGAGCTCAAGTGATCCTCCCACCTCAGCCTCCCAGATAGCTGGGACTACAGTCTCTGTATAGCAGGAGAAAGGCAGTCTACAAAGCAATCTACAAAATAATATAGGAAAAGGAAAATCAGTTTCAATGTATACCATAAGGTTAATTATCTCTGTGTTGTACAGTTATGGGTATTTTTATTTTTTATGTGTGCTTGTCTGTATTTTTTCCAAAATTAACACGATACAGGTTGCACAAAAAATGAGGTGTTTTTAAAAGTAAAACTTACTGAACTTTCCAATCATCTGAATAAAAAGAAAGCAGAGGAAAAGGGAAAAAAAATGTTGAGATCATTTGGCTAGATCTTAGGCATATTTTATTAGCATATGACATCTAGTACATATTGGAAAGCAGATAAAATCCTGTCCAAGCTTGACTCTGAGAGAAACTTTCCAGAAATTTTGTAAGCGCAGTCGTGACACAGAAGAAGAGGTTCTTGGTGCAGGCTTATCCAGGGACCATGTTTGCTTTGATATTACACATAGACCATGACCAGGATCCTCAGAGCCTCTGGCAAAACATCAAATATATTAATTTACTTAGATTTTATATACTTGGCACAAGAAATATGCATTACCCTTTTACATGGGGTGGTAGTGGGAGTGCACTGACTCAGTTGCTGGGACCCAACTCAGAGCTCCCAAGTGTTGACATCTTCCTAGCAAGAGTGATGGGGGAGGGAGCAGGATTCCAAGTTTTCTGCCTCTTTCAAGTTCATGTCAAAATCTCTAATAATACCAGACCTCTGAGTGATAACTGATACTATTCCTCCTGGGACTGCTGGTTATAATGGTGTTAGTGATGATAGGGATGAGAAATCCATGCTGTGGTTGCTTCTGGGCTTGGAGGGCCACCCCTGCAGCCTCCAGTTATTCAGTGGCTGATTCAGGGTGAGTTAGAAATAACAACACAGAGCCACGGAGGCCCAGGCCTCCACACATTCATTTATGGCCAGGAAGGTCCTGAGCAGGCCCCATTGCAGAATTCTCAGCACACAGTGAGTGATCAGGAACTGGCCATCTTTGGGGCTGCCAGGTTCCCTGAAAAGGGCCTTCAAAGCAGGGTGCTAGCGCCCATGTGAAGTTGTGTTCTCCAGTCATCTGTGAAGAGCTCAATTCCTGCTGCACCTTCTCCCTCTTCCTCACTTCCCTTCCCTTCAGGCTTCATCTCCTCCTCCCCAAGCCTGTCCCCTCCCTGCCCATTCCAAGAAGAGTAAGACTTGCCTGTTCTTTCACCCCAGCTCAGCATCACTTCACCCTCCTTCTCTCACCTTTCCCCCCATCTCCCCTCCAGGCCCAGATCAGCCCTTCCCCTGAAGCTCTGGGTCCCTCCTCACTTCCACAAGAACTTAGCCTCCTCTCTTTCCTTCTCTCCACCAGCAAATGCACTCAAATTCCTACTGGTCTGAAACCTCTCCCCTCGGCCCTGCCTCCTAGGACTCTGCTTTTTCTTTCTCTTTCCTACCAAACTTCTGTCTGCTGTAGCTTTTAACCTGCTTTGCCCTCTCACCATGAATTCTCCTTCTTCCTCACTGTGGGTGGTCCACTTCCCAGAATTCTCTCCAAAATCTGTTTCCATGTACTGGCTGTATTTTCGGATATATTTCTGCTCAACTGGACAGTATCTCATCTCTGTGTTCCCAGATTGCAGGAACAGTGTGGGCAGCAGTGACTATTTGATGAATGCCTGCACAACCTTCCAGAGAGCTTCCAGCTCTGAGAAACTGATCCTTGCTGAACAAATCTTGTCTCTCCACTCCTACAGCTGGCCAAATAAAGACTGACCAGGCCTACTCCCTCAGACTCAGGCTCCACTGAACAAGATCTGTCAAACCCCTCGACAGCTACCCAGTGAACAGGCTGGGTGGAGGGGGGTATGCCGGAATGCAGAGGGGGCTTCCAGCAGATCCTTAGCCAAGACCGACGTACGGAAGTGCCACCAGTAATCCAGACTGTTGCGTTTTTGTGATCCTCAGCAGTCCTGTTATATTCCAGGTTCTCCAAGCCAGCACCCATGTTCCTGGATGACTCCTTTCGCAAGTGGGCTAGAATCCGGGAGTTCGTGCCGCCTTTTGGGATCAAAGGTCAAGGTATGTTGGGAACCCTGACCTACATTAACGTCTCATCCCCCCGACTGTCTCCCTATCCTTCAGACAAGGCTACATCCTCGGAAGTCCCCATGCTGAGAATCCACCCTTCCTCTACTCTCAACAAATCTTCTCTACCTTTTTCCCTTCCTTTTTTTTTTTTTTTTTTTTTTTTTTGAAATAGATCCTTGCTCTGTCACCCAGGCTAAAGTGCAGTGGCATGATCTCAGCTCACACAATCTCCACCTTTAAGATCCTCCTACCTCAGCCTCCTGAGTAGCTGGGACCATAGGCACGCACCACCATGCCTGGCTTATTTTTTCTTTATATTTTTAGTAGAGACAGGGTTTTACCATGTTGCCCAGGTTGATCTCAAACTCCTGGACTCAAGTGATCTGCCTAAAGTGCTGGGGTTACAGGCATGAGCCACCGTGCCCGGCTTCTTCTTTAATGGAATATTTACACAGAACCCACCACTTTGCCAGGGGTTAAGTATACAACAGTGAAGTAGACAGATTGTTTCCTCTCCTCAAAAAGCTCCAGTATAGCAGAGATTCAGATACTCAAGAGTGCAGAGTTCTGGTGAGGGCAGTACAAGGAGCTGGGAGAACACAGAAAAGGTGTGCTGTAGACAGGAACACTAGAGTACTAGGTATAGTAGGGACATTCCCAGAGAAAACAGAGACTGTCCCCCAGGAGTGCCCCACGTCCCTCTATCAGCCCATCCTGGTATTTTTCACCTGAACCTCGTCTCCCTTCCAACCCTTCCTTATCCTGTCCAAGGCTAACCTTTCCCCTACACTCTCACAAACTCCCCTTCCATTGCCTTGGGGACCTCACCCACACAGCTCCATGCTAACTTAAGACTTTCCCATCCCTAGTAGTTGAACAATTCTGCTTCTTTGTCAAGTTCTGTGCTATTTCATGGCATGGTGGAAAATAATCTGGACTTATGGGTCAGGCACAGAGGGATCAGATCCCCATACTGCCTCTTTACTAGCTGTGACCCTGGACAAGTTGCCTGTCTGTCCTTTAGTTCCGTCAGCAGTTAAATGGAGAGAATAATACTACTGTGTAAAGTTGTTGTCAGAATTACATAAAATAACTGCTAAAGGGGTGATATCATTTGGCCAGGAGACTCAAGAATACCTGAACCCTCTACTCAGCCAGACTATCTCTCCCTGAAAAGAAGCCAGTGGCAAGGAAAAACACTGTTGAACTGGCGCTTTGACCTCAGACCTCCAAGGACAAATCTAATGGTTGGGTTAAACCATATGAAGAACCCCTTTACCCTGGGTGCAGGCAGCCAAGAAGGCCACTCTTCTCTCTTGAATCTGCACTCGAGACTCAGATGGGATAGCTACAAAGGCCAGGGAAGTTCGATATGGAGCCCATCAGCCAGCAAGCAGAGAGCATCTGCTAATGTGTGCTCTTTCTGCTGAGATTTTCCTCCTAGAAAACAAAGCCCAATCCATATCCTTGACCTTGGCTAATTTTAGTAGCAATATGCTCTTCCTTAAAGGTGAAATTGGAAGTGGGAAAAGGAGGGAATCTGTTGCCTTTCCTAAAGCCCACCGTAAGGTATATCTGAAGGCACTTAGTGTAGAACATTGCTTAAAGGTTTGTTTCCCTACCCCATTCTCACTCAACTTCTGGAAGGATTAACTGCACCTGCTGCCTCCTCTTTCTCACCATTTATTCCTGAAGAATATCTGCATCCCTGCCCATCCCACCCCACCATTCCAGTGAAACTGCTCAGTGTCCCGGAGAAATCCAAGGGATACTTCTCAGTCCTTAACATGACCTCTCGGCTACCTCTGCCTCCTTTAAAAAAGTATAAGTTTGTTATTTTTAATTTTGGAGACATCTTTTCTTTACATGAAATATTTCAAGCATACAAAAAATACTAGGAATAATAAGCATTGATGTACCTTCTACCCAGCTGAAGAAATAAAACATGAGACACAATTAAAGCTTCTGCGGGTCCCTTCCCACTCCATTCTCTTCCTTCCCCAGGAAGCCATTATTCTGCATTATCCTGGCTTCAGTGTTGGCATTCTTATGCCTTGTTTGTATATGTTGGAGACACGGTCTTGCTTTGTCACCCAGGCTGCAGTGCAGTGGCACACACATGACTCACTGCAACCTCAACTCCAGCGCTCAAGCAATCCTCTCACCTCAGCTCCCCAAGTAGCTGGGACTACAAGCACACACTAGCACTCCTGACTAATTTTTGTATTTTTTTGTAGAAACAGGGTTTAACCATGTTGCCCAAGCTGGTCTCAAACTCCTGAGCTCAAGCAATCCTCCCTCCTTGGCCTCCCAAAGTGCTGGGATTACAGGTGTGAGCCACCACACCCGGGCTTGTTTATGTATTTTCACTACATATTTATATATTTATTAAAAATATAGTACCGCTCTTACATGTCTTTAGACTTTACAAATGGTGTCATTATATGTACATGTATTTGTGTATATGTGTATGTATATTCTTCATATTTTTTTGAATGTGTTTTTGAGATTTATCTATATTGGTACATACAGCTGTAGGTCATTGATTTTTTTTTTTAATGGCTGTATAGGATTTCATACACCACATTTAATCTGGTTTTTTTTTTTTTTGGTGGACATTCAGCTTGCCTCCACCATTTTGCTATTACAAACAGTTCATCAGCGAACACTCTTGTATGTCTCCTGGAGCAAGTGTGTGACTTTTTCAACGCTCCACGCCTAGGAGCATAGTTGTAGGATCTTAGTGTATGCACATCTTCGTGGTTATTTGATGTTATTAAGATGCTCTCCATTGTGGTGATACCAGTTTACTTTATTTTTAGGTCTTTATGTACATTATTTTATATCTTCCTAACAACTCCACAAAATGGGAATTAGTTTCATTTTAGAGATGAGGAAACTAAAGCTCAAAGAAAGGAAATGATTTATATAAGGTCAGAGAGCACAGCCAGTATTTGACTCCAAAGCCAATACCCTTGCTATTCACTATACATCATATTATAGTGCTCTCATGATACCAGAGTTTGGAAGAGCAGTCCTTATTGCCAAAGCCAGAGAGAGGCCAAGGAGATGAGGTCTAAATAGTGGGCACAGGTCTGAGAGCACAGAAGTCATGGGGGTCTTTGCTGAGTGGAGTGCAGGTGGGCAGAGCCAGGCTCAGGGAGTAAAGAGGTGAGGAGGTAAAGACAGCCTGGCAAAGAGCAGGATTCAGGATTGGCAATGTGAGAGGGAGGAAGTGAGGGAAAGGTGATGTCAGATAATGAGGCACGTGGTGAGCTCTTCAGTTGCTGGGTGTCTCCTCATTTGTTTCCTGGTATCTGCTGGGTGGGAGCACAGAGATAAGTACAAGATGGTCTCTAGCTCTGAGCAGGCACTCCCATTCCTGGGAGACTGCGTGCGCCAGCTTCCAGGGAAGGCCCTGGCCTGGGAATGCATGTCCTGGGGCCTGACTACAGAGCCTCAGAAAACCAGATGAGCCTCCCAGAAGCCTGGGAGAGAAACTGCGTGCCAGTGTTAGGGACGGGCTCCCGGCAGTGATATGCCTGTCTGTGTCCTTCCATCACCTCCTTTCTCAGGAAGAAAGTCAGGGCAGTGGCCCAATACATCCTTGTGTCCAGAGCTCTCTCCACTTCCACTTTCACTCTAGCCCCTAGGAACTTGTGTCTTCCAGTAGGATTATCAGTAAACATTTTATAGAAAGGTAAGTGACCCTGTAACAGAAACCTCTCTCCTCTGTCTGCAGACAATCTGATCAAAGCCATCTTGTCAGTCACCAAAGAGTACCGCCTGACCCCTGCCTTGGACAGGTGAGCCACACACTGCGCAGCCTCCTACCTGCCACTGCCTGGTGGTGTGCAGAATTGTTGAGGCCCAGCTGGCCTTCCCTGGACATGGGCAGTTTCTCCAGCACATCCACACATGCACATACAGTACACACACAGGGTGGGTGGAGCAGGTAAGTGGAACCACTCCACCTGACTTGCACCCCCACGGGCTGTCAGCACTTGGCAGGACATCCCAGTCCTCAGATACCAGAGGTTTGAGGGTAAGAACTGAAGATACTGGGGCTGAGACTAGCCCAGCAATGGGACTGAGGACCTGGGTGGCGGGGGCAGGTGAAGGGGGCAAGGCTTAAGTCCAGAAGGCAGTGACAGCTCCCAAACCAACAGACCCTAGAGCAGGAAGCCCCAGGGTCAGGGATGGGAGAAGCAAGATGGGTAAGCTCTCTAGTGGCTGCTGGGAGCCTTGAGTCCTAGAGCCTCCTGTCCCGTTCCCCTTTTCTTGCTTTCCTGGTATAGCCCCAAGCTCGGCCCACTTTTCCCTCTCCCCTGAAGCCTGCCTAAACACCACTACCCCTTGGGGAACCTTTACCCTAGAATGTCATCTTACCAAAGCTCCCTCCTCACCACCCACGCCTGGCACCCAAGCCTTTCCATGGCCCTGTTTTCCTGGGGAAGTGTCAGGGCCTAGATAGAGATGCTGGAGAGTCTCAGGGCCCAGCTACCCATTGTATGGTTCAGGCCTTCTCTCAGAAATGCTGCCAGAAGCCCATTGGTCTTCTTCCTCTATCCCAGCCTGGTCCTGGACAAGGGCGTGGGGTCAAGGGCCAAAGGAGCAGGGAAAGAGACCTGGTGGGCAGCTTTCTGTACAGAGGTCTCCGCCTCTCTCCCCTCAGCCTCCGCTGCCGCCGCTGCATCATCGTGGGCAATGGAGGCGTTCTTGCCAACAAGTCTCTGGGGTCACGAATTGACGACTATGACATTGTGGTGAGGTGAGCTCCCCAAAATGGCACCTCGGGTGAGTGTCGTGGCCCCAACCCTTAGTCCTGAGCCCATTGAGAACTGTCTGTCTGGCTAGTTGGGCTGGAGGTCAACGGAAGCCTCAAGAACTCTGGGTTGGAGGGCTTTGGAACAGACAACTAGTGGGGGCACCTGGGGAGAATAGGTCCAGGTGACCTGGACTCCCTATTCTCCGTGCCTGGGATAGTCTGGGGTCATGGTGCCTTCCCAAACACAGGCCCAGGTTCTGAGTGGGCCTGCTCTCTGTAGACTGAATTCAGCACCAGTGAAAGGCTTTGAGAAGGACGTGGGCAGCAAAACGACACTGCGCATCACCTACCCCGAGGGCGCCATGCAGCGGCCTGAGCAGTACGAGCGCGATTCTCTCTTTGTCCTCGCCGGCTTCAAGTGGCAGGACTTTAAGTGGTTGAAATACATCGTCTACAAGGAGAGAGTGGTAAGCTCTCCTGGCACCAGCTCCTTCCCCTCTTGCCCTGGGCTTCCGCAACTCCTGAGCAGTCCCGCCCCTTGAATGCAGCAAAGAACGAGTAAGAACCTTCAAAGGAAACATTAATGACCCAAAGCTGAAATCACCCAATGGCAACCAGGGGGCAAAGAGGTCAGGAGATTGCCCGGGTTACTGGCCAAACTCCAGGAGCCAATATGCCTGAAACCTGCTACCTGCTTCCAGGTGCCCAGGTGCAGATCCTTTCTCAGCCTTCTGTAGCCAGACCCCAGCAGCCCCAGGGGCCCTTCCCTGGCCTTAGATCTCCTGGCCAAGGGAAGCTCTGTCTCTCAGGCCAGCCTTCGTATCACTCCCAATCTTTCTACTTTCCTGCCCTGACCTTGTAGCTGCCTCCCTTGCACCCTCTTCTCCTCTGTAAGGTCTCTCTGGCTCTGGTCTTAGGGGTCCCTGCCCTCTTTCTCAGCCTGGGTTCTGCAGGGACAGCAGACCCCTCAACTTGAGAGTGCCAGCTCCCAAACTTAGAAGTCCTGGCCTGTTTCCACTTTGTAGTTTTACCACTGACTTATAGTTGAATTCCCAACCTGCCACTGAGTCTGATCATTGGGAATGATCAGGTTCTACTGACTGTTCTAAGCAGGTGAGGGTCTGGGCCCATTTCTTTAGGGAGCTTATGTGGCAGAGTAAGGTCAACTGCTCTTTAGGAGACCACCATTGAGTTCCCTCCCGAGACCTCTACTTGCCAGCTCTGGGCCTACAGGGACATCCGTGAACTTGTCCAGGCCCACTCCCCCACAACCAGCTGTCACCAGCAGCCCCAGGGGTGGGGTACTGCAGAGCTCAGGCCATTCATCTTCTAATACCCAAGCCTCTTGCTAGAGGAGGATGATGACAGACGGCCCTCTGCCTACAGTGAGAAGCTAATTGTTCTTTCTGGAGGTTTAGAGAAGAGTTGGGAGTGGGAACAGCTTCCTTTGCCTTTAGGGTCTCAGTGCAATTTGGTTTAACTCCACAGCTCTTTCCCAAGCAAGGCCAAGTACAGGCAGTGTCAAGTAGGTAGCAAGCAAGAGAGAAGACAGAAGTCAGGTCCAGAAATTCAGGTAGGTGGGACAGTGGGGAAGGGGAATCCATTTCAGAACCAGACTGGATGAGACACCTGGGCTCCACAGTGTCCAGTCCACCTCCCCAAAGGGGAGGAAAGGGCCAGGCAGCAGAGTGATGATTTGGCCTTAGCCAGGCCCAGCTTCAAGCAGGCCCACTGCCCACACAGACCAGGTAAATAACAGCGGTTCCAGGAGTACCCTACTGTTTTCAGAACCCTGGGGACTGAGACACTAGTGTTTTCAGAGTCCCTCTCTTTGCCTTGAGGGCAGTAGAATTAGGGTCACAGATAGACCTTTTAAGGGAGAATGGTAGGAAATAGAGTCTGTCCTTGTGAACCCCAGTGAGCCTAAAGGCTGCTGTCTTACTCTGGCCTTCTGCCATCCTCCTTTCACATCGTTTCCTCTGCCCATGGGCACCTGTCACAGCCTCCCTCGGGGCAAGAGCTCCTAAGGGGCAGAGCTTGATCCCATTGGTTTTTACCCTTCAGTTCTCAGTCACCATAAATGATCTGGAATTGGCTCGAACACCAGTTCCTACTTCCTACTGGACAGACTGGGAAAAGCCAGGCAGTTCAAATAAGGCCAGGCCAAAGGGGTGGGTCAGAGCCTGTCATGGGTGTTATCACATGTTCCTTCCAAGAACACCAATGTCAGTTAATTCAAGGTTCTTAAAATTCATCCAAGGGAGTAAGGAAAGAAAGAAGAAAAGGAAGGAAGCCAGCTAGAGTCGGAGAACTCACTATACTCAGGCTACTCAGGAAGCAGACAGCAGGGCCTTGCTTTTCCCAGGAAGCTGAGGAGCTCTCCGCCTGGCCTGGCCTTGGCAGCAGGCAGATTCAAGGTACCAGCATTGTAGGAGGAGGCACAGGCACAGGCTCACTCTTGATGACATCTGTGTCCGTCCTGGCCACACCCAGGGCTCTAGGACTAGCCTTGTATTGGTGAGAACTCCTACCCAGGGTGGGTGGGGGTGAGTGGGAAGGGAAGACAGGAGACAGGGAGGAGTCCTCTGAATTACTGTGGGCCTTCCTTGGCTCCAAAGTGAAAGATAATTTGGACCTTTAGAGTGAGCTGCCAGAGGAATGCCGGGGTTGCCCGTGGCCTCACCTCTCCCATCTCTCAGAGTGGACCTGCCCAGGCCCTTTGGCTGCCCAAGGGACCTCTTCTTTAGTGTCCTTCTCCACCCCAAGCCCAAGGCTAATGCCTTCCCAGGACCTCACCCATGCTCTGCCTCACTTCCCTGGCATCTGAGACCCAGGAAAATGTGAGAGGCTGCTTCTCCAGGTCCCCTCCTGTCTGGTGCCCTAGTCACCAGCTTGTCCTGCTCCTGTAGGGATGTTTCCAGTCATACAGCCTCTGGGCTGCTGGAGAGCTCTCTGCACCTGTCTGGAGCCTCACCTGCAGAATTCTGGCAGGAGGCAGCTCTGTGTTCTGGAGCCAAGGCCTGGCAGGGCAGGGCTGGAACAGGAATTAGGCCTCAGTCACAGCTGCTTCCTGCCACTTACTACATGAGGAGTCTTTTAAAGCCTGTAACTTTCTAGTACCCAGGAGTCCTCATAGGATATGGGAAGGGGCAGGGGGGAAGACGTAGGAAAGGACAGCCAAACAACCCAGAGAACAGCCTGTGCCAGAGCTGGCCTTACCTTCTTCCATCTGAGAACTCTCCTCTTCATCATTTGTGGCCATTTGGGTCCCTGACTCACTGGATAGTAGCACTGATATCTCCAAACAGGTTACAAAAAGGCCCTTTGTCTCCCAGATCCCAGGAGCCGTGGCCAAGCCAGCAAGCAGGTGTAGGAGTTCCCAGCAGGCTGTGTGCTCAGGGCAGCTCAGAAGAGCACCAGCAGATGGGCAAGCACAGCACGGAAGCTGAGGCTTGGAGGAAGGGTGGAGCCAGGGACATGGGGGTGCAGCCTCCAGCTCCAGTGCAGGTCTTCTCAGAGGTGCCTCTGCAGTCTTCCCCAACACACTCACTCACTTATCAGCTGTCCATGAGGTATTCTCTTTGCAGGCTCTACACTGGCCCCTGGGAATACAAAGAGGAATTAAGCACTATTCCCAACCAAAGTAGCTCACAGTCTAGTGGGAGAGAGAGTCCCAGAGCTAGAGTTACAGTACAGTGTGGAGGCTGCTATGATGAGGAAGGCCTAATGCAGCTCTGGGGCAGGTGGGGGACAATAGAAGGCCTCTTGGAGGAGTCACTCCTGAGCTGGACCCTGAAGGAAGAGTTAGGAGTGAGTGGGCGAAAGGAATTACAAGCAAAGGGAACAGCATGTGTAGACCCAAGAGACCACGCTCCCTTCAGGAAACTGGAGGTGTGCTGTGTGGATCAAGCATGAGGGTGGTGTGTCAGAGTGTGCTGCCTAATGCCTCCAATGCTGTGGCCTGTGCATCCTCTTCCTGGTATTGGATGAAGGCTGGAGACACCCCATCCACTGTCCAGAGGACGGAGCCCTGGGGTCTGGAGAGGACAGGACATGTGAGAGGCAGAGCCTCCCATCCCCATCCCTCAGGCCCTGCCCTCTTGCCTCTGCCAGCCTCCCCCACTGCGCCTCAGCAGGCCACAGAAGCCCCTGGGAACTGCCTTCCAACCCCGTTTGCTGCCTCCTCTTCCTCCTCCTCCTCCCCACTCCTAAAACCAGAAAGCCAGCCTCGCTGCTGAGCACCTCTGACTGGTCATCAATTCAGTGGGGCCCTGGGGCCTAGGCTGGGTGGGTGTGGGGTGGTCCCAGCCCTGCAGGGGGAAGAGAGAGGACAGGGCTGGGAGTGGGTCCCTGGACAGCCTTGACACAGCACTTACCCTCCAGCTGTACTTCAGTCCCTGGGAGGAGAGGGAGGAGGGCAGGATCTAAGAGGCCAGCCAAGGCCCCACATTCAAGCACAGGGAGACTGAGTCCCTGATTTTAGAGTGACAACATGGCTTAAGAGGGGAAAATGGCTTAGGCCTTGGAGTTACACAGATTTGGGTTTAAGTTTAGACTCTCACTTATTAGTGGGCTACCTTAGGCACATCACCTAACCTCCTTAGATTTAGTGTCATTGATACAGTGGATGAGTAGTGCTGTGCATCTTTCAGGGTTATTTTTAAAATTAGATAAGATGAAATCTAGAAGCATCTAGCATAGAGAACTTACTATGTTCTCAGTCTATAGCAAATAGTAATGTTATTTTATTTTATTTTTTTATCACTGGTGGTGATTTTGCTGTTAGAAAAGCCCAATTATCCAAGGGAGCAAAGCATTTTTCTGTCAGGCTGTAGGACTTGACCTAGGAGGTGACCCAGAAGCAGGGGTCAGAGGCCAGGCCTAGAGGAGGGAGAGACAAGGAGCCTCCTGGTGAAAGGCAGCAGGGCTGGACCATAGGGCAGATGGGGCCACCACATCCCCAAATGTAAGGCCTCTTATTGGACCAGGCCCAAATGGGGATTGAATGATGTCCACCTGCACCTTCACCTGTTCCCTGTTCAAGCCTGAGAGGGATGCAGAGCCTTAGCGTGGACTCTGTCCTGGGAGACTCAGTGCAGGCCTCCTGCTCCCGAGCCAGCATTCACCACCCAGCCCAGGCTTCTCACCAAGCCTCTGAGACCAGCTCTTCGAGGATTCTCCACCATTTCCTTTGCGGCCATCACCAGTGGCTGCAGCTCTTTCTCCCATGCCTCTTATCCCTGGGAGGGCCAGGAGATTTCACGTCACTGCCTGTTGCCATATCTTAACCATTGCTCCTCTACCCTCAGATAAAAATGCTCAAGAATGGGGACTCCCTCAGCTCCTCTTCCTCACTGTCTTCTGTAAGCTCTTGGTCACTGCCTCATAATTATTACCATGTCATTCTCCTCCTCCTGCTCCCCTTCCCGTCACTCTTCCTCCCCCTCCCTGTCACTCTTCCTCGCCCTCCCCCTCCTGCTCCTCTTCCCACCACTCTCCCCTCCTCCTGCTCCTCTTCCTGCCACTCTTCCTCCCCCTCCTCCTGTTCCTCTTCCTGCCACTCTTTCCCCTCCTCCTGCTCCTATTCCTGTCACTCTTCCTCTTCCTCCTCCTGCTCCTCTTCCCGCCACTCTTCCTCCCCCTCCTCCTGCTCCTCTTCCCGCCACTCTTCCTCCCCTTCCTGCTCCCCCTCCTCCTGCTCCTCTTCCCGCCACTCTTCCTCCCCCACCTGCTGCTCCTCTTCCCGCCACTCTTCCTCCCCCGCCTGCTGCTCCTCTTCCCACCACTCTCCCTCCCTCTCCTCCTGCTCCTCTTCCCGCCACTCTTCCTCCCCCTCCTCCTGCTCCTCTTCCTGCCACTCTTCCTCCCTCTCCTCCTGCTCCTCTTCCTGCCACTCTTCCTCCCTCTCCTCCTGTTCCTCTTCCTGCCACTCTTTCCCCTCCTCCTGCTCCTATTCCTGCCACTCTTCCTTCCCTTCCTCCTGCTCCTATTCCTGCCACTCTCCCTCCCCTTCCTCCTGCTCCTCTTCCTGCCACTCTCCCTCCCCCTCCTCCTGCTCCTCTTTCTGCCACTCTTCCTCCCCTTCCTGCTCCTCTTCCCACCACTCTTCCTCCTCTTCCTGCCACTATTCTCCCCCTCCTCCTGCTCCTCTTTCTGCCACTCTTCCTCCCCTTCCTGCTCCTCTTCCCACCACTCTTCCTCCTCTTCCTGCCACTCTTCTCCCCCTCCTCCTGCTCCTCTTCCCGCCACTCTTCCTCCCCCTCCTCCTGTTCCTCTTCCTGCCACTCTTCCCCCTCCTCCTGTTCCTCTTCCTGCCACTCTTCCCCCTCCTCCTGCTCCTCTTCCTGCCACTCTTCCTCCTCCTCCTCCTGCTCCTCTTCCCACCACTCTTCTCCTCCCCCTCCTCCTGTTTCTCTTCCTGCCACTCTTCCTCCCCCTCCTCCTGTTCCTCTTCCTGCCACTCTTCCTCCCCCTCCTCCTCCTGTTCCTCTTCCTGCCACTCTTCCTCCCCTGCCTCCTTCTGCTCCTCTTCCTGTCACTTTTCCTCCCCCTCCTCCTGTTCCCCTTCCCACCACTCTTACTCCTCCTCCTTCTGCTCCTCTTCCCACCACTCTTCCCCCTCCTCCTTCTGTTCCTTTTCCCACCACTCTTCCTCCCCCTCCCCCTCCTGCTCCTCTTCCTGCCACTTTTCCTCCCCCTCCTCCTGCTCCTCTTCCTGCCACTTTTCCTCCCCCTCTTCCTGCTCCTCTTCCCACCACTGTTCCTCCCCCTCCTCCTGTTCCCCTTCCCACCACTCTTCCTCCCCTCCTCCTGTTCCCCTTCCTGCCACTCTTCCTCTCCGTCTTCTTGTTCCCCTTCCTGTCACTTTTCCTCCCCCTCCTTCTGCTCCTATTCCTGCCACCGTTTCTCCCTCTCCTCCTGCTTCTTTTCCCGCCACTGTTTCTACCCCTCCTTCTGCCCCCCTTCCCACCACTCTTCCTCCCCTCCTCCTGTTCCCCTTCCCACCACTCTTCCTCCCCTCCTCCTGTTCCCCTTCCTGCCACTCTTCCTCCCCCTCCTCCTGTTCCCCTTCCTGCCACTCTTCCTCCCCCTCCCCCTCCTCCTGCTCCTCTTCCTGCCACTCTTCCCCCTCCTCCTCCTGCTCCTCTTCCCGCCACTCTTCCTCCTCCTGTTCCTCTCCTTGCTGCTTTTCCTTCCTTTTGTTCTCCTCTTCCTTCTGTCATCACTATCATTATCATTATAGCTGTCACTTATTAAGTTCTTCCGTTTATCAGCTTTCCTTGAATTCATTCAGTTCTCATAATGACCCTATAGCTAGGTACTGTTATTATCCCCATCCTAGAGATTAAGAAACTAGGGTACAGAGAGGATATGTTACTTGTGTAAGGTCACACAACTAGTTAAGTGGTAGAGCCTAATTAAAACTCAGATCTCACTGCCTCAGGGATCTTCCTAAGAAATAAATCTGACCACCTACCTTCCTGGTTAGAATCCTCCATCAGTCAGCTCCTATCTGCCATGATCTGTGAGGATGGTAAGAACTACTGTTAACTCTTCTCCATGCCAGGCCCTGGACGATGTGGTTTATATGCATCATCTCAGCCAGCCATCTCCACAACCCTACAAGGCAGGTACTATGAGTAGTAGTAAGCAGTAGAGCCACATTTTGGACCGAAGGTGTCTCACTTTAACCATTGCACTATAACACCTCCCATTTATTCATTGATTCAGCAAATCCAAAGCAATCACCAACATCATGTGCAGTCCCGTTCTTCAAGCACAGTCTCACTCACTCGACAGCTCCCTTTCCCAGTGCTTTCCTTCACATCCAGCCAGTCCAGTACCAGGGACCGAATGTCACCCATGGGAGAGAAGCTACAGCCAAGGTGGTAACACATGGTGTCACCTTAGTAGCATCTCAGTGCTGCTTCCCATTCCTGTGTCCTGTCCGGGGGCTTTGATCATCTCAGATCTCTACCCTCATCATCTTCAATTCCACTGTACCTCCATCCTATTCCAAAGAAATTGCATGTCCAGCTGCACAGGGAAAATAAAGGTTGTCACCAGCCAAGAACTCTCAGCTTCCTGCTTCCCATCTACAAACTTACCTGCATCCCCATTCATCCCTGCTTCCTCCTCTACCATCCCTCCTGTGCCTCTGCCATTCATGGTCAGTTCTCCCCTGTCCTGGATGCCATCTCCCTTCACCTTCTCAGGACTGTCTTCATTCCTTTGTCTCCTTTCTCACCTCTTTGCCGGGTCCTCCTCTCACATCTATGAATGTATTTGGATCTCTTTCACCTTAAAAATAAAAGCCCTCTCTTTAGCTTATGTTCACCTCTCTTCTTTTCTCTTTCAAGTTTCTGGGAAAAGTCATCGCCTGTCCCAGTGTCTCCCTGTTTGCTGTCTGTTTCTCAGCCTCTCCATCCTGGCTTCCAAAGCCACTCTCACCTGGCAGTGACCTTCTGATTCTAAATCCAGCAGACTCAACCTCTGCCCTCCCTTTAAAGGAGCAGCTTGTCAGCAAGCATCCAGTGAGCATTTACTGTGTAGTGGGCACAGCACTGGGTTCTAGGGATAGCCCCTGATTCTTAAAACTCATGGCCAAAAACCCGGGAAGCATCCTGATTCCACCATTGCCTTTGCCTTCCATATTCAACTCTTCAGTCTCCAGATCTTTCATTCTCCCTTCTAAATCTGTCTGGCTTGGATTATTTCAGCAGCTTTCTGTCTGTTTCCCTGCCTCCAGTCAGGTCTCTCTCCAATCCCTTTTCTATGTCTGTATTCTAAAGAATCCTCCTAAAGTGACCAGGTGCTTATTCCCCTGCTTTGGATCCCCATTTCCTAGATGCAGTGGTTCTCGAAGTTCCTTCTCATACCAGCAGCACCAATATCACCTGGCAACTTATCAGATGTACATTTTTCAGTGGGGGCCTCACCTTAGAGCTTCTGAATGAGAAACTCTGGTTGGGCCCAGCGTTCTCTTTTAATAAGCCCTCTGGATGATTTGCGCAGGCTCAAGCTCAAGAACCAATGGCCTGCAGGATAAAACTTCAGTTCCACAGCACAGAACTCCATGATCTGGCCCCTTCCAAGCCTTCCCTTCTCCTTGCCACTCTTTTTTTTTTTTTTTTGAAATGGAGTTTGCTCTGTCACCCAGACGGGAGTGCAGTGGCACAATCTCAGCTCGCTGAAACCTCCGCCACCCCCTCCAGGTTCAAGTGATTCTCCTGCCTCCGCCTCCCAAGTAGCTGAGATTACAGGTGCCTGCCACCACGCCTGGCTAATTTTTATATTTTTAGTAGAGATGGGGTTTCGCCATGTTGGCCAGGCTGCTCTCAAACTCCTGACCTCAGGTGATCTGCCTGCCTCAGCCTCCCAAAGTGCTGGAATTACAGGTGTGAGCCACTGCGCCCGGCCCTTGCCACTCTTTAGCACCCGCCATGTACTCTCCACTCTGGCTATATGGACCTATGGATCCTATTTCACGCCTCTATGTTCTACCTGTTTCCCTACCCATGGATGTATGAGATGCTCCTCTTCTTATAAGCCTCAGGAGGGCAGCAGCTGTCTTGTTGATCTCTGTAAGCCCATCACCTCCAGCAGTGTTTGAGGCATAGTTGGTATACATAAGTAAATAAGCAGATGTGGAAACTGAGGCCCAGAGTGCAACAGTACCTTCGAGGAGAGTCAGGATTCTAACTCCAAACTCCTGCCTCTCAGTCAGGCTCTTTCCTCTCAACTAGGCTACCTCCTTTCATTGCCCTGGAAGGTCTTTCTTTTAGGTTCAGGCCCTTGCATCCTTTTGCTCTCTTCTTGCCTCTCCAGGGCATCTCTTTCCTCTTAGCCATGTTTGATCTTCTTTATGCAGTTCCAAGATCATTCTCCTTGATAAAGAAATGAGAACTGAACAGTCCCTGGCGCTCTGCCTTTCAGTTGCCTGTTGGCATCACACGGACCGCCCCAAGCCGGCTCTTCTTTTTGTTCATCGCTTTTTTCCAAATATAGCTTTCAAAAAGTTTTCTGACCCTCTCCTCATAGCACACATCAAAATAAGTTCCAAACGGACTAAAAAGTGAAATATAAAAATACAACCAAAGGGAATTTTAAAGTAAGGATAGAAATCAAATCCCTGGAGGGAAAGAACTTTCAAGACACAAGTGCTAGAAGAAATCAAATTTGATAACATATTAGAATTTCAAGTTAACACAAAAAGACTGCCGCACAACTTTGAAAAACATATTTAGAACATATGACAGGCAAAGGGTTATTATGAGAGTTAACAAGAAAGCCATTAGAATCCCAGCAGATAATGGACAGGAAACTGAACAGATCACACAGAAAGAAAGATAACTAATAAACAACAGAAATAGGTTTAACCTTCCTAGCAGTCAGAGAAATTAATGTGAAGGAAACAGGGTGCCATTTATCACCTACCATATTTACAAATAATGTGTTAAATTATCCTACATGATGCTGCCAAGAGTGCAGTGACAGTTGTATCAAAGGCTACTGGTCGGAGTACAAATAGGGACCAGTTTTTTGGAAAGGAAATGGAACTTGGTACCGAGAGCCATCACCCAGAGGAAGGAAAAGTCTGTGCACAAAGATTTTTATTGTAGTGTTACTTTATATTTTGTAGTGTTGTTTATAATAGCCAAACCCAAATATTACCTAAGGGTTTTTTTTATGTGAGTTATGGTCTCACTACATGATGGAGTATAAAGCAGTAGCACAGCAGTCCTGCCGAGGGTGTGGGCACCTGGGCCAGCCAGCACAACTGCTATCCCCAAACCTTCAGTGCAGGCAGGATTGGCAGGTAAAGCACTGGCCTCAGTGTTAGGAACTGAAGACAAATCTCATCTTCTGCCACAATTCACATCTTTGAGTTTCATTTTCCTCATCTATAAAATGAAAATCACGAAAGCTTCCCTGCATAGCTACCTGTTATTCTGCTATAAGAACTAGTAGGACAATGCACAGGACAACAGTGACACACTGTGCTCATCTGCAATGACAGTCACCTTCTGAGAAGTGAGAATGGGCACAAGAAATATTCCCTGCCCACTGGGCAGAATCCCAGACCACAGGATAAGGAGTGAGAGTGTTGGCGAGAGCAACAGGGCCTGGGCCCAAGGATAGAGATGCCACCTGATCAGGAGGGTCCTGCCACCTTGTTTCTTGGCCTTCAGGATACAGATGAACCTGCATGTTTTGGGCATAGAGAACAACATTGGCAAAGAGCATGGTGTATTTAGTGAATTAAAAATAATTCAGTATAACCGGGGTGTGGCATGGGCATGGTACTGCCCTTTGACCTGAGAGAGGCATCTGCCCTGGGCCCCACTGTGGTCCTCCTCTGGCCACAACCTTTGCTGTGGAGTGAAGAGGAATATGCAGAGCCAAGAGGGATGTGCCCACCCCAGGTCCATCTGCCTTGAGAGACCACTATCAGGTAATGGAGACCTCAGAATTTCTTGCCCTAAAAGTGAGAAGTCCAAGTCCACTTCCATCTTCTTGAGGGCAGAATGTAACTCTCTGTGCGTACCCTAAGCCCAAGGAGGGTATTTGCAGAGGCTGTGAGCAGAGCTTGGATGTGTGGAGTGAGGAGGAGTCTACACACATGCACAGACTTCTTTTTTTTTTTTTTTCTTTTTGAGACAGGGTCTTACTCCATTGCCCAGGCTGGAGTGTAGTGGCATGATCTCAGCTCATTGCAGCCTTGACCTCCCTGGGCTCTGGTAATCCTCCCACCTCAGTCTCCCTAGTAACTGGGGCTATAGGTGTGCACCCACCACACCTGACTAATATTTCTTTTTCTTTTTTTTTTTTTTTGTAGAGATGGGGTTTTGCACAAGACTTCTTATGGTATGGGATGGAACCGGGGTGGGAGGTGGGCCAGACCACCATGGTCCAGCACAACAGATCTCCAGGGTCAGGATTCCAAATTCAAACCTGTTCTTCTAGGACATTTTTCAAGGAAGGATATATATAGATATAGATATATCTGTAGCTATAGATATCTATAGATATATCTGTAGCTATAGATATCTATAGATATATCTGTAGCTATAGATATCTATAGATATATCTGTAGCTATAGATATCTATAGATATATCTGTAGCTATAGATATCTATAGATATATCTGTAGCTATAGATATCTATAGATATATCTGTAGCTATAGATATCTATAGATATATCTGTAGCTATAGATATCTATAGATATATCTGTAGCTATAGATATCTATAGATATATCTGTAGCTATAGATAGCTATAGATATATCTGTAGCTATAGATATCTGTAGCTATAGATATATCTGTAGCTATAGATATCTGTAGCTATAGATATCTGTAGATATAGATATCTGTAGATATAGATATAGATATAGATTTTTTTTTTTTTTTAGACAAGGTCTGGCTATGTCACCCAGGCTGGAGTGCAGTGGTGCGATCTTGGCTCACTGCAGCCTCTGCCTTCTGGGGCCCTGCCATCCTCCCACCTCAGGCTCCCAAGTAGCTGGGGGCTACAGATGCACACCATGACTGGCTAATTTTTGTATTTTTTCGTAGAGACGGGTTTTCACCATATTGCCCAGGCTGTTCTCAAACTCGTCAGTTCAAGTGATCTGCCCACCTCAGCCTCGCACGGTGCTAGAATATATTTAACAGCTTGATAGCTTGCCTCATAACTTTCAGATATTTAGAATTAAATTTTAGACATGTGATATGTGTGTAATACATCCATTTGTAATTTTGTCCTTGGCCCAACAATGTCAGGGGTTGGACCTACATGGATATGGTGGCAGTGGCTGGAGATGAGGCTAGGTGAGCAGGGGACAGATGGTGAAGGGTCTTAAAAGCCAAAGTCTCATCAAGGAGCCTGGACCTTATCCTGAGGACCAATAATAGCAGAAGCTAACAAGAGCTGACTTTGTGCCAAACATATTATATGCATGACTTTAAACTGTCATAACACAAAAACACTATAAAGGAGAGCTAGTATTACTGCCGTTATTTTATAGGAGAGGATAATGAGACTTAGAAGGGTAAAGAACTTGCTTAGGGGTACAGAGTTAGAGTAGTTGAGGGTGTGAGGGTTCACAGTCAGACCTGCACTCTTAATTGTCAACACAAGCTGTTGCAGTGGGCAGTGGAAAGCCACTGAAGATTTTAAGCCTGAGAATGTCGAGATCAGATTTGTGCAGGGATGTGAATAAACTGAAGGGAAAGCAAGAGGGAGTCAGAGAGAGCTGATGGCTGTTAGAGTCACCCCAGGAGAGTTGGTGGTCCGTCCTAAGGCAGTAGCAGCAGGGAGCATAGGCGTCGACACATCTGCCTACTCTTGCTGTGAAAGCCTACCATGGTTAATCTCTATTCCCAGACCTGTGAGCACACCAGGAAACATTCTCTCAGGAGCCTGGCGGGGAAAGTGCTTTCTTCCCAGATGTTTCCCCCATTGCTCCTGGATGTTCTGACAAGAGCAGATTGCATCAGCAGGAGTCTGGCAGCTTCACACAGGGGAGCTGGGTCCAGACTTGACTGAGGCAGGGACATTCCTGAAGGAGGAGGGATTTGACAAGGAATGCAGCCCACAGCTGGCCTTGAGGAGAAGCTGGACCATGCCGGGCCAGCAGCACTGGCTGGCTTTATAGGCCTCTGTTGTGTCCTGTGGATTGGGGAAATGAGATGTGAGAAGCCTTGGGCCAGATGTGGACACTTGCAGGCAGAGGCCTTGTGGAATAGGACTGTGTGCTGGCAGCAGGGCTGGCAGTGTCTCCAGCAGCAGGCAGACCTCCCCACGGGGAGCCAGGGGGAAAGGCTGGCTCTCCCATTCAAATGCATGCATGTGTGCAGGTATGGATATGTGAATGTGTTCTGGCCTCTCCGGTGGCTGATGTTGCTGACCACACCCTCCGCTTCACTCTCCTGGCCTCTGTGACACTCACTATAATCATAATAAGTAAGATTTATTGAGCTTGCTGTATACCAGACCCCGTGCCAGATGCTGTAAAACGCACAGCATCTCTAATCCTTACAGCTATCTGGGAAGTAGGTCTTCTCAGCCCTATTGTATGCACAAGGAACTTGAGGCTTAAAGAGAGGACACAGTGTGCCCCGGGTCACAGAGATGTGGAGCTGGGATTAAGCCTCTGTTTCTCACACTCCCAAAGCTGCAGTGGTACACAGATGTTCTGTGTATGTGCCTGTGGACGTTTTTTTGAGAAGAGGAGTTACAGCTTTTTTTTTTAGGAAACAGGCTGAGGTTTTGTTGGTACTTGATGTTTTTGTGGCTGGGGAAACACGGAAATGCCCAAACCGTATCTTGGTCTTACTGTTTCTCCTTTCCCTGAAATCTCTGAGGAAACTACACCAGGACAGTGGCAGACGAAAAAGAATAAAAGGAGCGCCGGGCTGTCGCTGTGTTGGGCTCCCAGTTCTCCAGTGCAGGGCTCCCTGGGATTGTGACCTAAAACAGGGCTCCTTCCCCAGGGTCCCAACATGGCTCTCAGCCGCTGCTGGCCGAGTAAGAACCTAGGGCAGTAAGACCTCAGCGCAGTGAGCCACGAAGGGCAGAGGCAGAGGTGGCCTGCTCCAAGGAGGAGGCCCTGCCCGGCTCACCCACCGCCACGCAGAGGCAGCAACTCAGGAAGGGCTGCCTTTGTGGGAGAGAACTTTCACCTCACACCAGTAATCATGACACACTCAGTATCCTCAAATCTAAGCAGTCCCATCAGGCATTTCTCCTCCCAGGAAAGAGTAAAGATGAGAAGAGAGGTGGCAGCTTTCCCCTCCCCATCAGATCGCCAAGGGGGTTGAGTTAATAAGCGAATTTCCTGCCATTTAAGATGGTGATTAAATCTGGGACTTTTAGCATATGGAACAGACCAAGAGGGATTGTTTCAGAGAGGGCATCTCATGTGCAGAAAAACAGGTTGTGAAGTCAAACGCAGCTCAGATTCTCACCAGCTGTGCGTGTACCCTGACAAGTCCCCTCACCATTCTGGGCCTTAGTCCCCTCTGAAAAATGGGACATGGGCACCAGAGAGACTCCTGAGAGCTCCCTTAGTGCTCTTAGAGGAGACAGGGGAGGTCTCCTTTATCTTTGACCCCTAACCCCTCAGACTTCCAGAGGCGGGAACTGCAGCGATGATACAAATGGTGTGGTGGAAAGAATGCCGTTTTGGAGTCAGGACACCTGGGTTTGAATCCACTTGCAGCCACTTGCAGGCTGCTTGACCTTGAACGTGTCGTGTCGTATCGTTTCATCTTGGGACCTGTACCTGTGAAGTGGGTGAAAGTTAAAGAGATAATAAAGTAACAGTCGTGAAACCAGCCTGGAGCCTCCTCACACACGCCCCCAGCTGTGCCCAATCCTGGTTCTCCCTGTTCCTCCCGAGCAGCCCCTGTGCTTTCTCCCTCCCCTTTGGTGTGTGCAGGGCAGGCACAGGCAGGAACCCCAGGTGGGAAGCTGTTGGGGCCTGCTGGGCCTGGAGAAGGGACAGGGGCTGTGCTGTGCTTGGCACAGGCTGGCACCTGCTGTCCCTGTCAGTCCACATCTGGCCCACCCAAGAGGGGCTTCCCCTCAGCTATGCCTAAGGTCTTGGCCATTTCTCCACCCGTCCATTTCCTACTGTCTCCCACCATCCCTCCCTTTACCTCCCTTACGCACACCCCACTTCTGGAGACACGAGCAGAAAAAACTGGGGTCGGCTTGCTCAGCCTGACTGGGGCTGAAACAGAAGTTTGCCACAAGGTTCCAATGTTTGAACTGACCTTTGGAGGACAGACAGTTTGCCAGAGAAAGAGATGTTGCCACAGAGGTGGGAGCCGTGAGGAGGGAGTGGCTGGAACAGAGACAATCCACCAAAGGAGCAGCAGCGGAAGACGCTGAAGAGCTGCTGGTCACTGGGCGCCCTGGGTGGAGGTCAGGTCTCCTTTAGTAACCATCACTGATGCCTCTTTGCTGTCTGTGCTGTGCCACGCCCTGGGCTACAGAGGTGAATCAGATGTGAGTCCCTGCCCTATGGGGCTAGTGTGCACTCAGCCTGGATTGCCTCATTTAATTCTTACAATAGCTTGTAAGCTAAATACGCATGATGTCCCTGGTTTATCCATAAGGAAATGGTACATTCCTTGCCCAGGATCTGCACATGGTGAGTGAGCAGATCTGAAGTTAAATCCTAGGACCAAGGATCTGAACTCGATATTTTACCACCTCTTGAAGGTCAGATGTCAGTTCTGCCTTGGGGTGGAGGGGGTGAGGAAAGACATGAAGGAGAGGCAGCTGCTGAGTCTTAGAAAATGGATGGGTCATGTGGATAGAGGTGGGAAGGATGTTAGAGACAAGGAGCAGCATCAGCAAAAGTGTGGGGCATGAATTAGCAAGTGGGGACTTCAGATGGACTGAGACTGAAATGAGAGACAGATGGGTTACTGGCTAAAAGGCTCAGCTCTTCTTTAGGCAGTGGTGATCTGATTTGTACATGGAAAATCATTCTGGCAGAGAGAAAGTGGTTTGAGAGGCTGGGCGCAGTGGCTCATGCCTGTAATCCCAGCACTTTGGGAGGCCGAGGTGGGCGGGTCATCTGAGGTCAGGAGTTGGAGACCAGCCTGGCCAACATGGTGAAACCCCATCTCTACTAAAAATACAAAAATTAGCTGGGCATGGTGGCAGGCACCTGTAATCCCAGCTACTCAGGAGGCTGAGGCAGGAGAATTGCTTGAACCCGGGAGATGGAGGTTGCAGTGAGCTGAGATCATGCCACTGGACTCCAGCCTGGAGTGGTTTGGGAGATACAGGCAGCCCATCGTAGGCACTCATTAATGCTCGCTGAGTAAGTGAATAGAATTGTACAATTATGTATTGTGTACCATTTATGTTTCAGTTTTATGTTTCAGTTACTCTACTGGGCTTTGGGGTGTTCAGCAGTCAAAAAGACAGACACTGTAAATGGCCAGTCATTAGAATAGTCCAGATGAAAGATGATAAGACCTGCCCTGGAAGTGGTGGCCGTAGGTTTGGGATCAAGGGATGGATCTGTACGGTTCTAAGCAGATAGACTCGAACTTGATGACCAGCAGCACAAGGTAAGATGGACTGGAAAGGTGTAGGAGAATCTCAAGTCAGTTCCCAGGTTGCTGGTTTGGAAGACTGGATGGACAGTAGAGGATAGGGAACAAGGAGAAGGAAGAGGTCTGGGAAAACTAGAAACAATTTAGATATCCAACAACAGTGTTGGTTACATACATTATGGTACATCCATAAGACAAAATTCCTTTTTTTTTGAGACAGGGCCTTTCTCTTTCGCCCAGACTAGAGTGCAGTGGCTCGATCACGGCTCACTGCAGCCTAGAATCCCTGAACTCGAGTGATTCTTCCACCTCAGCCTCCCGAGTGGCTGGGACCACAGCCTCATGCCCAGCTAATTATTCTATTTCTTGTAAAGACATTGTCTCACTATATTGCCCAGGCTGGTATTGAATTCCTGGGCTCAAGTAATCCTCTCACCTCAGCCTGCCAAAGTGCTGGGATTACAGGCATGAGCCAGCCACCGCACCTGGCCCAAAATTCTTAGAAGATATCATTTTGATAACTGTGACATTCTTTTACATAAATGTATCATTTAATGAAACCTCTGTTGTAAACTTTTGGATTTTTTTCTGTTTTTTCACTTCGTAAGTAATACTGTAATAAAGAGCTTTTTACAAAGGTCTTCATTTTGATTATTTTTAGAAGGAAAATTTTGAGGTCATAAGATATAAACAGCTTTGAGGCCTTTGACACATAGATTGTTTTTTAGAAAGGCTGTGCCAAATTTTCTCCTATAGCAGTCCAGGAGAATTTTCCCTCAGCAGACTACCACTAGCACCAAGATATAGATACACAAATATACACATACACAGATTTTAATGGTTAAAAAAAAATAACTTGTTAGTTTAATGTGCATTTCTTTGTCATTAGTGAGTTAAATTTTTCCATGCTCATTAACCTTTTGTTTAGGTGCTTTCCCCATTTTTATGAGGCCTCATTGATTCTTCATGAGTTTTTAAAATATGCATTTCTTACTATTTGTGACAAAATTTTTACCACTTTTTTGTTTCCCTCTCTATACTATCTTGCATATATATAATATATAATATATAATATAAATATATATATTATATATTATATAATATATATTATATAATATAAATATATATATTATATAATATATAATATATATAATATAAATATAATATATATATTATATAATATATGATAATATATATTATTATATAATATATGATAATATATTATATATTATTATATATATTTTTTAAACAGAGTCTCACTCTGTCATTCACGCTGGAGTACAGTGGTGCCATCTCGGCCCACTGCGACCTCTGTCCCCAGGTTCAAGCGATCCTCCCACCTCAGCCTCCCCAAGTAGCTGGGACTACAGGTGTACTCCACCACACCTGGCTAATTTTTGTATTTTTTGGTAGAAACGGGGTTTCACCATGTTGGCCAGGCTGGTCTTGAACTCCTGACCTCAAGTGATCTGCCCCTCGGCCTCCCAAAGTGCTGGGATTACAGGCGTGAACCACCGCGCCCAGCCTTATTTTGCGTATATTTTTGATGTGCCAAAGCACTTAAAAATGTTTATGAAGTCAAAACGTGTCAGTCAAAACATGTCTTTTTCTTTATTTCTTCCATTGCATTAATGTATAGATAATTAAGTGATAAAATAGACATCTAAATTTTTTTCTTTCTCTTTTTTTTTTTTTTTTAAGACAGGGTCTCACTCTGTCACCCAGGCTGGAGTGTGCAGTGGCGTGATGATGACTCACTGTAGCTGCCGCCTCCAGGGCTCCGGCAGTCCTCCCACCTCAGCCTCCGATGGTGTGAGACTACAGGCACACGCCACCATGCTCTGCTCATTTTTGTATTTTCTATAGAGACAGGGTTTCTCCACGTTGCCCAAGCTGTTCTTGAACTCCTGGGCTCAAGCAATCCACCTGCCTCAGCCTCCCAAAGGGCTAGGATTACAGGCATGAGCCACCACGCCCAGCCAAGATTTCCCTTTTTTTGTTTTTTAAACATTTACTTATTTTGTATATGGCGTGAGGAGAGAAAGTAAATGGATCTTCTTCCGAAATGGAAAATTTTCCAATCTCATTTGTTCCCATAACCTATACCTGTGTTGAACTGCTTCTAGGCGACCCTGTTTCACTGATCTTGGTTTTGAATCATATATATGTATAATTGTTGTAATAAGTGCAAACCCATAATATACTGTAATACCTAATTTTTAATTTGAGGGTGTTATGTTTACCTGATAAATCTTTTGGATGGGTTTTTAGAATCCATTCGATAAATCTCAAAACATCCTACTGAGATTTTTTTCTTAGAATTATGTTAAACCTGTACATTAATCTGGGAGGAGCTGGCATTGGAGCCTTCCCATCCAGGAATATGATTTTGTCTTTCCTATTTTTTAAGTCATCTCTTTATATCAGTAAAAGGTTATAGTTTTCCTCCTATAGTTCTCACATATTTCTTATGTTTATTGCTCAATACTTGACTTTTTTGTTACGATTGCAAATAAGATCTTTTTGTTATATCTGATGACTGTTTCTTATTGCTGCAGTAAATTATTTTATCCATTCTAAGTTTAGTTGATTCTTTCAGGTTTTCTTTCTTTTCTTTCTTTTTTTTTTTTTTTTTTGAGACTGAGTCTCGCTCTGTTGCCCAGGCTGGAGTGCAGTTGTGCAATGTCGGCTCACTGCAACCTCCACCTCCCGGGTTCAAGCAATTCTCCTGCTTCAGCTTCCCAAGTAGCTGAAATTACAGGCAACTGACACCGTGCCTGGCTAATTTTTTGTATTTTTAGTAGAGATGGAGTTTTGCCATGTTGGCCAGGCTGGTCTTGAAGTCCTGACCTCAGGTGATCCACCCGCCTTGGCCTCCCAAAGTGCTGGGATTACATGCATGAGCCACTGCGCCCGGCTGATTCTTTTAGGTTTTCTATGCAAATAACAGTTCGGTTGGAACCTGTGGTTTGGCAATGCTTCCAGTCTGCAGGGTTGGTTTGTGACCTCCAGCAGTGCTCAGGAGCCCAGTTGTAAAGGTAGAAAAAGAGGATGTATGGGTTGATCCCAAGTTCGGGATTTCCCTAGACTAGGGCAATAGAAGGACAAGGGGCAGAGTACTGGAGGAGCTCACAAGAGAGTAGCTGATGTAATATACTTCAGGGTCTAGACAAGGAGGGGTGGACGCACTGAACAGTAAGGGCTGGGGAGCTAAAGGCCTCTGTGTTGTGGAGAGGGAGGAAGAGAGAGACTTGAAAGGAGGGGAAGCTGTGCCCCAGAATGGACACTGGGATGTCGGATTTCAGAGGTGATGCCTTTCTAGTACAGTGCAGAGACCCTCCGGTAAGAATGATCCCGTTTTATGGTTAAAGAAACAGGCTTGGAGAGCTTGTTGCCCAGTCACTCAACTCTAGTCAGCAGCAGTGTTGGTCTGCTATACTCTGCTTGCTCACGCTCTGTCTCCATTTTTCAGGTCCACTCTAGAACAGTCGATGGAGAGAGCCAGGAGAGACAGCAGCAAGGGAAGTGGGAGCACAGGAGGGCAGACAGGAGAGAGGGCAGGCTCCTCCCAGCCCCTCAGCTGCTGCAGATAGGGAGGCAGGGCAGCTGCACTGCTGGGTCTTCTCATTGGCCCAGGAGCCCCCCTCAGGCCACAGCAGCACACCCACAGCATCCCACATCCTGTGCCTGCCCGACGACTCCCTTCGTATCCTCCTCTGTTACACACTGGAGCCCCATCACACGCTCTCTTCACCATCATTCCCCTTGTCCCTGTCACACACTCCATTTCCCCAAACACAGATGGGCTTCCTACACCACAGGCCCTGGGTTCCCCATTAAACGCCTCATGCTCCCGCCTCACTGTCCCTACTTGGGGTCCCTGCCACTCCCCTAGGCTCATCCCTTGCTGTGTGCCTCGTTGAGGCCCGCTTTTGCTGTGTCCACAGAGTGCATCGGATGGCTTCTGGAAATCTGTGGCCACTCGAGTGCCCAAGGAGCCCCCTGAGATTCGAATCCTCAACCCATATTTCATCCAGGAGGCCGCCTTCACCCTCATTGGCCTGCCCTTCAACAATGGCCTCATGGGCCGGGGGGTGAGATATCTGGGCCCTGGGAGAGGGAGGAGGAAAGCTGGGTCAGAAGTGCCTTGGAAGGAAGGGTGGGTGGTGGGTGGGGTAGTGCTTCTGCAAAATAGCTTTCTGGGGAAGAGGGCTCAGTCCTTGGGCATGGAGGCTAGCTCTAGGGAGCTTGGCTGAAGTCTCAGCTGTCCCAGCCCTCCAGCTGAACTCTGTGTGCCTTCTCTCACCCCTGCCCCCGTCTTCTAGAACATCCCTACCCTTGGCAGTGTGGCAGTGACCATGGCACTACACGGCTGTGACGAGGTGGCAGTCGCAGGATTTGGCTATGACATGAGCACACCCAACGCACCCCTGCACTACTATGAGACCGTTCGCATGGCAGCCATCAAAGAGGTTCGGGGCTGGGTGTGGGGGCAATCCTTGGGTGGGGATGAGGGGGAGGTGCATAAATGAGTAGTAAAGGGAGGAGCCAGTGGCTGGTCTGGCTGCCCAGAACTCCCCAGAAGGTCCTGACACCAAGCATCCTACATGCCCTCTCCACAGCCTCCCACTGAACCCAGGGCCTTCTCCCTGAACTTTCCTTCCAAGGGACTGTCCGTGCCCTGGTCCTGCACCTCCCTCCCCCTCGCTGCATTCCCCAGCCAGGAACACTAGTCTAGCACCAGCTCAGCCATCCTCTCTACCGCAGTTCCTGCCTTCCCCCAGAGGACGCTATTTTCCCTCAAAAAACCCACAACTGAACACTGCCTCTGGGTCTCAGGACTTCTCCATATCTCTTCCACCCTTCCCCACAGCCAAGCACTGCAGCTCTTCATACCCAGAATTGCTTCCCAAGCATCCGTATGTAGGGTACATTACAGGTCTCCAGCCTGTCAGCCAGTCTTTTCTGGCATTTCTCCCTCCCTAGCCAAGACCCCATGTGGAAAATCTGAACCCTTCTGAACCCCGCTTGCCACACTTCTGCTTTGACCACCAGCCTTCCACTGATCCCAGCCTGAAACCTGGAAATCTTGGGCCAGCAGCTTCTCTGCTGCTACATCTGGGTGATGGGAGGTTGTTGGAGGGAACCTCCCATCTGTGCAGATTCCTGTTTCTGTAAGTCTGGGGGCTCTGGTCTCAGCCCTCATTCCTGCTTATCAGTCTTCTTATCTATCCTTCTCCATCATCCCCCTCCACTATTCCAGAGCCTTCCATGCCCCCAAAGCTCCTCCCTCTTCCAGTGAAGAAACTGAAGCCACAGAGGGGACTCTGATCTGTCGGGCTCTGCACTGTACTTCCACTTGGCCCTTCACCCCTTGCAGCCTGGCTCCCCTCACACCTGGCCCAGCTCCCATCAAGGTCACCACCTCAAGGTGGCCAATTCCAGTGGACACAACGCCATCTTTCCTGATCTCTCAGAAACACTTTTTGTGTTGGCCACTCCTTCTTCTTTGAACTTCTGAGTCAGTAATTTCCAACATTCCTCTTATTTCACTCACCATTCTCTCACATTCTCTTTCTCAGCATCATCAATTCTGATCTATGCCTTAAAATTCATCATAGCTGGGCACAGTGGCTCATGCCTATAATCCCAGCACTTTGGGAGGCCAAGGCAGGGGTATTGCTTGAGCCCAGGAGTTTGAGAGCAGCCTGGGCAACATGGTGAAACCCCATCTCTACTAAAAATAGGAAAAATTGGCTGGGCGCGGTGGCTCACACCAGTAATCCCAGCACTTTGGGAGGCCAAGGTGGGCGGATCCCCCGAGGTCAGGAGTTCAAGACCAGCCTGGCCAATATGGGGAAACCCTGTCTCTACTAAAAATACAAAAATTAGCCAGGCGTGGTGGTGGGCACCTGTGATCCCATCAACTCAGGAGGCTGAGGCAGAAGAATCACTTGAACCCAGGAGGCAGAGGTTGCAGTGAGCCAAGATCACACCACTGCACTCCAGCCTGGGCAACAAAATGAGACTCCGTCTCAAAAAAGAAAAATAGGAGTCAGGGCATGGTGGCTCATGCCTGTAATCCCCGCACTTTGGGAGGCCGAGGCAGGTGGATCACCTAAGGTCAGGAGTTTGAGACCAGCCTGGCCAATATGGTGAAGCCCTGTCTGTACTAAAAATACAAAAATTAGCCGGACATGGTGGTGGACAACTGTAGTCCCAGCTACTTGGGCGACTGAGACAGGAGAATTGCTTGAACCTGGGAGGTGGAGGTTGCAGTGAGCCGAGATCATGCCACTGCACTCCAGCCTGGGCGACAGAGCAAGACTGTCTCAAAAAAGAAAGAAAAAAAAAAAGGCCAGGCATGGTGGCTCATGCCTGTAATCCCAGCACTTTGGGAGGCCGAGGTGGGTGGATCACAAGGTCAGAAGATCGAGACCATCCTGGCTAACACGGTGAAACCGCATCTCTACTAAAAATACAAAAAATTAGCCGGGCATGGTGGCAGGTGCCTGTAGTCCCAGCTGAGGAAGGAGAATGGCGTGAACCCAGGAGGTGGAGCTTGCAGTGAACCGAGATCACACCACTGCACTCTAGCCTGGGTGACAGAGCAAGACTCCGTCTCAAAAAAAAGAAAAGAAAAATTGGAAAAGTTGTCTGGGAGCGCTGGTGTGCGCATGTAGTCCCTGCTGCTTGGGAGACTGAGGTGGGAGGATCACTTGAGCCCAGGAAGTCAAGGCTGCAGTGAGCCATGATTGTGCCACTGCACCCCAGCCTGGGTGACAGTAAGACCCTGTCTCAAAAAAAAAAAAAAAAGCACTAGCCAAGGCTCCATCTCAGACAGCCTTCTCTTCTCACTCTGCATGTTCTCTAGGAGATTTACATCCCTGTCCATGACTTCAGGTACCATCTGTATTGTATCAGGCTTTTTTGGTTCTTAGCCCCTTCAGACTGCTATAACAGAATGCCATAGTCTGGGTGGCTTTTAAACAACAGAAATTCATATCCCACAGTCCTGGAGGCTGGGAAGTGCAAGATCAAGGTGCGGGAAGATTCAGTATCTGGTCAGGACCCACCAGAGAGGTGGTTCATAGACAGCTGTCTTCTTGCTTTCCTCATATGATGGAAGAGGCAAGGCAGCTCTCCTGAGTCTCTCTCTTTTCTTTTTGAGATAGGGTTTCACTCTGTTGCCCAAGCTGGAGTGCAGTGGTGTGATGATAGCTCACTGCAGCCATAAACCCCTGGGCTCAAGTGATCCTCCCACCTCAGCCTCCCTAGTAGCAGACTGCAGGTGTGTGCCGTCACACCTGGCTAATTTTTTTTATTTTTTGTAGAGATGAGATTTTGCTATGTTGCCCAAGCTGGTCTTGAACTCCTGGCCTCAAACGATCCTCCTGCCTTGGCCTCTCAAAGTGCTGGGATTATAGGCATGAGTCACTGCACCTGGCCCTGAGTCTTATAAGGGCACTAATCCCATTCATGAGAGCTCTGCCCTCATGACCTGATCACCTCCCCAAAGGCCCCCACCTCCAAATTCCATTACATTGGGGGTTAGGTTTCAGTATATGAATTCATGGGGAGGACATAAACCTTCAGTCTACAGCAGGTTTATTCCAACTACCTCAAGTGATTGGGAGTTATTTCAAGGATATATAAGGCACTTGGAAATCTCACAGGAAGCTAGAAACAGCCTTCCAGCTGGGCCTCCTGTTGTCTCGGATAGGGTTCAGGAGTGAGAAGCTCATTGTGGGTCTGGGACAGTTCCAGAACTGCCTCACCATCACCGTGGTCCCGAAAGTCTTCCATCCCTGCCACGCTTCACGTGCCTTCTTGCTGCTTTGTCCACAGCCAGCACCCACTTCAGATTGCCCTCACAGCTTTTATCAGCCTCCTGGCTTCTACGTTTACTTATATCTTTGGTCTTTTACAAATGCCTTTTATGTAAACTTTATGTAAAGTTGTATGCAGAGGGTGAGATCCATAGACAAGGGCGATGGCCAAATCGCAATGGGCTTTCTGTGCCACGGAAGGAGTTTGCACTTTATTTAGAAGGCAGTAGGGAGCCATGGGTGAGTTTGAGGCCTTACATTAGCATGTAGTGGATCACTGTGGCTGCAGAATGAAGGAGAGGGGGCGAGGCAGGAACAGAACCTAGTTGGGAGTTGCTGCACTTTGGGCAAGAGATGGTAACTCCTGAACCAGATCTTTGGCTGAGACAATGAGAGGTGATGAGAGAGGCGATGAGCCAGATCTTCAGCTAAGGCGATTAGTCAGAGGCAAGAAGTCCAGGCTGGAAGTATAAGGTGATGAGACAGACTCAAGAAATAGGATTTTAACTCAGTAAGACCTAGGGATTGCCTTGGTGCAGGAATGAGGTAGGGCACTGCCTTCCCTGCAGCCCTCTCTGATGGAGTCTTTTCACTTGCTTCCACCTGCCATATCTCCATCGTCCCTCCATTACATGTAAAACCTCACTGGCTCTGAGGCTCCCAGCATCTGCTGCACTACACTCCCTGCAGAGTGCTTAAGAGTGTGGCTTCTTGGCCGGGCACAGTAGCTCATGCCTGTAATCCCAGCACTTTGGGAAGCTGAGGCGGGTGGATCACCTGGGGTCAGGAGTTCGAGACCAGCCTGGCTAACATGGTGAAACCCCGTCTCTGCTAAAAATACAAAAATTAGCCAGGCATGGTGGTGCATGCCTGTAATCCCAGCTACTCCAGAGGCTGAAGCAGGAAAACTGCTTGAGCCCAGGAGGGCTCAAGTGGAGATTGCAGTGAGCCAAGATAGCTCTACTGCACTCTAGCCTGGGTGACAGAACAAGACTGTGTCTCAAAAAAAAAAAAAAAAAGAGTGCAGCTTCTCAAATCATAAAAGATGACTTCGGGACCTTGGTTCAGGGGCTGACTCTAGACCTTCATTTCCTTATCTATGAAAGGGATAGTAACAGCACCTACCTCCTAGGGTTTGGAAAGGACTGGATGTGATCATGTGTAAAAAAGGCCTGCCACGTAGTAAGCACTCAGAAATCTTAGCCATTATGATTAATATTTTACCCCTACTTGCCACTGTTATTTACCAATCCCCAGAAGAGGATTCACTGAGAATGTTGGTGCCCGGGTTTAGAATCCCTCTGTTACCTGGGGTGTCTCACATGGACCATTCAACACCTTGGCTTCTCCTCACTTCACCTGCACTTGCCTTGATCAGCTCACTCTGCAGGCCCAGCAGGAGTGTGTGGGATGTGGAGACACATGGACCAAGGATTGAATGCCGGGGATATGGAAGGGATGTCAAGGGAATTCATAAAGGAGACAGAGGAATCAGGAAGGTGCCACATCGTGGAGGCCAAAGGAGCAGCATTCCAGGAAGAGCATCTACAGTGTGGTGCTGGGAAACCCAGTAAGATGAGGGCTGAGAGGTGGCCGTCGGATGTAGCTGTTAGGAGTTAACTGCTGACTGTGGTGAGAACAGTTTCAAAGGAATAGTGGAGTGGAAGCCAGATTGCAGTAGTGAACAGTGAGTAGACGGCACCTACATCTGTGGTTAGAGACCACAGATGTTGCTCGTGGTAAGGGATCTCTCAGGATGCTTGGAAGAGAAGGGAGGAGAGAGACTGGGCAGTAGCTAGAGGATGACGTGGCTTCATACGGGAATCTGTCACACAGCAGAGAAGTCCAGGCTGGAAGTATAGATCTGTGAGTTGTTAGCACAGCCGCTTCTTCACATATAAGGATGAGATTTCCCAGAGAGAGAACAGAGAGTGAGAAGTGCGGCTCATCCTGGCAGGACTCTTGAACGTGGATACTTAATGGTTGGGCGAGGAGCCAAAGAAAAAGAGCTTCTGGCTGGGCGCGGTCCCTCACGCCTGTAATCCCAGCACTTTGGGAGGCCAAGGCGGGTGGATCATCTGAGGTCGGGAGTTCCGAGACCAGCCTGACCAACATGGAGAAACCCTGTCTCTACTGAAAATACAAAATTAGCCAGGTGTGGTGGCGCATGCCTGTAATCCCAGCTACTCAGGAGGCTGAGGCAGGAGAATCGCTTGAACCCGGGAGGCAGAGGTTGCAGTGAGCCAAGATCGCACCATTGCACTCCAGCCTGGGCAACAAGAGTGAAACTCCATCTCAAAAACAAAAACCAAACCAAAACAAAAAACTTCATTCATTTTCTCTAAAAGATAAGGACTATTTTTTAAATTATTACACCTAAAAACATGAACAGTAATTCCTTAATATCATCAAATGTCCAGTCCTCTGCTGACCTTTTAACCCTCAATGACTCCTAGTGGGTGCTGTTGACCCTGACCCATCAAATTCGTTACTACTTCTCCAGAGGAGTGATGAGGACGAGGGATAAGTAAAGCGGCAAACGAGTTTCCACATCTGCTTGAATCCTGGCCTTGTCATTCCTCCAAGTCTCTGTTTTCCCTGTAAAACCTAATTTCATTCAACAAATATTGAGGCACCTACTCTGTGCCTAACAGTCCCTACCCTCAAAGAGAGACAGTGAGCCAGATGCTTAAGTCTTCAAAGAATGGGGATGAGTCGCCCAGGGATCTGCAATGAGGAGGGGCAAGTGCAGATGGCAGAGTATAATGACAGGAGCCTTGAAGGGGCCGGAGGGCTTTAGGGAGTCTGAGGGACAACGGGGTGTAAGGAAGACGCTTCCCGCCTTCAGAGGCTGTGGAGTGTGGAATGTGAGGGAAGAAACGGTCACCACTTGAGAGGGGGTATGGGGGCACTCTCCTTCAGGGCAGCTGGGTTTGTGATTAGCACAAGAGGTTGAAGGGAATGCTCAGAGAAGAGGAATATTGGGAATTTGGCTGATGACTGCGGGAATTTGGCTGATGACTACCTGAGTTTCAGATGTAAAAGATTTGGAAGGTGGAGAAGGTTGACTGGATCAGAATAAGGGCTAGACAGAGCGAGCCATAAGTTCTTTTTAAAAAATTCATTTATTTATTATTTTTCAAAAGATGGGGTTTCTATATGTTGCCCAGGTGGACTAAGCTCAAGTGATCCTTCTGCCTCAGCCTCCCAAGTAGTTGGGACTACAGGCACAGGGCACTGCATCCAGCTCACTTCTCAGCACCAGTAAATAGTGGCTGTTAACAGTTATTGGCCGGGCACGATGGCTCACACCTGTAATCCCAACACTTTGGGAGGCTGAGGCAGGTGGATCACAAGGTCAGGAGATAGAGACCATCCTGGCCAACATGGTGAAACCCCATCTCTACTACAAATACAAAAAATTAGCCAGGTGTGGTGGCAGGCACCTGTAGTCCCAGCTACTCAGATGACTGAGGCAGGAGAATCCCTTGAACCCGGGGGGCGGAGGTTGCAGTGAGCCAAGATCGTGCCACTGCACTCCAGCCTGGGCAACAGAGCAAGACACCATCTGAAAAAAAAAACAAAAACATTTATGGTGGTCCGGGCACGGTGGCTCATGCCTGTAATCCCAGCACTTTGGGAGGCTGAGGCAGGTGGATCACCTGAGGTCAGGAGTTCAAAACCAGCCTGACCAACATGGTGAAACCCCCATCTCTACTAAAAATACAAAATTAGCTGGGTGTGGTGGTGCACACCTGTAGTCCCAGCTACTCAGGAGGCTGAGGCAGGAGAAACGCTTGAACCTGGGAGGCAGAGGTTGCAGTGAGCTGAGATCACACCACTGCACACCAGCCTGGGCAACAAGAGCGAAACTCTGTCTCAAAAATAAATAAATAAATAAAAAATAAACAGTTATGGTGAAGCTCAATGCTGACAAACGCAACAGAGAGGTCACTTGGGGACAAACTCTGATAAGGCTGCTGTCTTTCAGCCCTTCATTCATTAAATCAAGCCTTTTTCATCAAAGTTTTCTGGTGAGAGTCCTGGGGTTAGGAAAGGACCCTATCCCAGGTACAGTCTTCCCCAGAAGCCTCTTCTAGTAATTTTGAAATATATGACATTATTATTAACTATAGTCAAATGTGCTCACCATAAAAACTTGGTAAGTAGGTGAGGTTGGCTTGATTTAATTATTCCACAATGTGTACATCTATCAAAACATCACATTCTACCCCCAAAATGTGTACAATTCTTTCAATTAAAAAATTAGTTTTAATTATTATTATTTATTTTTTTGAGACAGAATCTCTCTCTGTTGCCCAGGCTGGAGTGCAGTGGCGCGATCTCGGCTCACTGCAACCTCTGCCTCTCGGGTTCAAGCGATTCTCCTGCCTCAGCCTCCTGAGTAGCTGGGATTACAGGCGCTACCATCACACCCAGCTAATGTTTGTATTTTTAGTAGAAATGGGGTTTCACCATGTTGGTCAGGCTGGTTTGAACTCCTGACCTCGTGATCCACCCGCCTCGGCCTCCCAAAGTGCTGGGATTACAGGCGTGAGCCACCGCGCCTGGCCTATTTTTAATTTTCTAAAAAAGATTTGCCATCTCTCTGCAGGCCCCATGGCTCCTCTGATCTGGGAGGCAGGATTTCATCCGCCGCCCCCAGGCCTGGAGAGTAGATTGCATCAGGCCAGGGAGTGACTCAGCCACCCCTTGCTGTTGGACTTCAGTGACTCACACTGCCTGCCCACAGGGTGTCTATAACCTAGGTGCTTCATGACAAGAAGTGGCTTGAAGTCTGTGGGAACAAGGTCCTTCCGCCAGCACTGAGGAGGGAGGTTGGGAAGCTTAACGGTTTTCCTGGGATGAGGAAAGGGGTATGAAGGTTCTTTTTGCCCTGTCTTGGGAAGGGAGGAGGATGAGCTGTGGCACTCCTAGAGCAGGGTCATCATTACCGTGTAGACACAACTGATTACCAGTATCTGCCTTCAGGTTTCCACAGTCATGGAGTATTGGAGAGTGGTGACGAAGAAGGCACCGAGCCCTGGAAGGGGCAGTAAAGGTTTGAGCAAAGGCCCAACTGATCACTTCATCTCTCCTTTCAGTCCTGGACACACAATATCCAGCGAGAGAAAGAGTTTCTGCGGAAGCTGGTGAAAGCTCGCGTCATCACTGATCTAAGCAGTGGCATCTGAGTGGGCCCAGCACATGGCCATAGAGGCCCAGGCACCACCAGGAGCAGCAGCCAGCACCACCTACACAGGAGTCTTCAGACCCAGAGAAGGACGGTGCCAAGGGCCCCAGGGGCAGCAAGGCCTTGGTGAGGCAGCCAGAGCTGTGCCTGCTCAGCAGCCAGTCTCAGAGACCAGCACTCAGCCTCATTCAGCATGGGTCCTTGATGCCAGAGGGCCAGCAGGCTCCTGGCTGTGCCCAGCAGGCCCAGCATGCAGGCGGTGGGACACTGGGCAGCAAGGCTGCTGCCGGAATCACTTCTCCAATCAGTGTTTGGTGTATTATCATTTTGTCAATTTGGGTAGGGGGGAGGGTAGGGATAATTTATTTTTAAATAAGGTTGGAGATGTCAAGTTGGGTTCACTTGCCATGCAGGAAGAGGCCCACTAGAGGGCCCATCAGGCAGTGTTACCTGTTAGCTCCCTGTGGGGCAGGAGTGCCAGGACCAGCCTGTACCTTGCTGTGGGGCTACAGGATGGTAGGCAGGATCTCAAGCCAGCCCCCTCCAGCTCATGACACTGTTTGGCCTTTCTTGGGGAGAAGGTGGGGTATTCCCACTCACCAGCCCTAGCTGTCCCATAGGGAAACCCTGGAGCCATCCCTTCGGAGCCAACAAGACCGCCCCAGGGCTATAGCAGAAAGAACTTTAAAGCTCAGGAGGGTGACGCCCAGCTCCGCCTGCTGGGAAGAGCTCCCCTCCACAGCTGCAGCTGATGCATAGGACTACCGCAGGCCTGGACTCACCAACTTGCCACATGTTCTAGGTTTCAGCAACAAGACTGCCAGGTGGTTGGGTTCTGCCTTTAGCCTGGACCAAAGGGAAGTGAGGCCCAAGGACCTTACCCAAGCTGTGGCAGCCATCCCAGGCCACCCCCATGGAAGCAATAAAGCTCTTCCCTGAGCCTGGCCTCTTTTTGCCTTCTCTGACTTTCCTGGAAGAAACAGGAACCTAAAGCCTCAGCAACTATGCCAAACCCTCGGGCCCTCTCTCCAGTCCACAGAGTCCTGGGTCCCTTTCACTTCTTGTGTCAATGCAGGACCTAGGTAGCCATCCAGAGGCCTCTGGAGCATCTCCTATATCCTCTTTGCTTTGAGACCAGAGGTTTCAGGGCACACTCTTAGAGGAGACAGAGGCACAGGACTGGAGCCCTAGGACATTGCCTTGGGGTGCCACAGCCCCACCTCTGGAAGGACAGATATTCCTGCAAGCACAGGAAAGATATACTGCTGAGCCCCTGCAGCAAGCAGAGGCTCACAGACCTACCCTACTACTGACACTCCCGTCCCTCTGGGAAGGACATGCCCCAGCCCCAATCATTAGCACAGAGGCACACCCTCTCCCTTCAGCCCTGCTCTAGGTATCCTCTGTCATACTTTAGAAAAGATGTCACGTCGCCTTCTTAAGAGTCCTAGAGTCTGATCCCTCTCTTCCCCAGCATCCCCAGGCAGGCCTGAGAATGGACAGACCAGACTGTCGCCTGCACTTGAGGCCATGAAGTGAGCTTTCTGTCACACACTGCCACTGTGGCAGGCAATAAGTGGGGTGGCTGGCTCCTGCTCCTCTCTCCTGCCCACCCCAATCCAAGACTCCAGGCAGCCCTGGGCTGCCCTCCCACTGGTGAGCCCTAAGGCTGGAGTCCCGGCCATCCCAGGGACCAGCAGCCTCCCACATGCTCCTTCCCACTGTGGCCGGCCTTAGGCAGAAGCCTCCTGGGCTGGGGGGGTAAGGGAGGCCCTGACTGAGGGACAGGTCAACCCAGAAACCCCCTCCATTTCTACCGGAAATAAGGCCACTACCATGCACATGTTCCTGCCTGGATGGTGCCCCGTGGAGTTGTACAGGGCATAGGCTGAATAGCCATAAGTGGTGTCCCTGGCTGAAAAAGCCCCAAGGCAGGTGCCCCAACTGAGCAGCCGGTTGTGGGAGGTGACAGAGCAGACTGCTCCCTGCTTGGCCTCCTATCCCAGGGGGCTCCTGGCACACCTGCAGCAGCCCCACCACCTCCAGCAGCAGTTCTCTGTGGTCTGACTTCTAGTCCTCACCACCGCGGAAAACTACTTTCACACCAGCTATGGTTCTGAGCCCTGGCCATGCACCAGAATCACCTGTGCAATTTGAAAACTGCACATGTCCACCCTGAAAGTCTGATTTGGGTCTGGGTTGAGGCCCGGATGTGGGTAGTTTTTAAAGGTCCCTAGTGGTTCAGAAGCATAGCCAGGGTACAGCTGGTCCACACACATCCCCAGCACTCTCATCCCTGACCACAGCTTCCAATTGCCAGTTGGTTGACAATTCCCAAATTGCCTTTGCCAGCGCAGCTCTCTCTGCTTCCTTCCAGGCTACAAATTCACCGGCTTCCTGAACATTTCCACTTGGATAATCCACAGGCCCTTCCAACTCAACATGTCCAACACTGAACTCACGAGCCCCTGCCTTTCCTCCCAGGAGCCGGGATGTACCCCTCCCCCAGGTCAGCCCGCCAAAGGCACACTTCTGCAGGGTCTACCTACCTCCTTACCCTATCCAGTCAGGCACTAATGAATTTTCAAAATTGCGTGTTCCAGATTGGGGCCTGGCAGCCCCACGCTCCCCTCACGCCCTGCATCAGACCTTATCCTCTTTCCACAGCAGCCTCCACCTTTCTCTCCAACCCCATCCTCTTTACTACAGCCAGAGTCATCCACAAAAAATGCCTGTCTGATTACACCATTCTGCTCAAAACCCTCCCATGGTCCCCAGTGTTAGGATCTTTCCATCCATGTTACTCACCCAGCCCTCAACCCACCTGCCAAATTGCCATAATTAGGCATCTGAAATGCTGCCCTCCAGCTACCTACTTCAAGCCTCAGCTCAGATGTTCCTTCTCTGTGACCCTTGCCTTCAGCCCTCAGTACCCACTTCTGCCAACACTGCCCCTGCTGTGCCCCAGTGACCCCCGTGTTTGCAAGTGTGTCCGTACTCCAAGCCCTAAGCAGCACAGGAGGTGAGCTGTGGGGAGACTAGAGCAGAGTCAGACCCTGAAAGCTGCGCAGAGGCTAAGCAACCCAACAAGGCAGGTGAACTGGCCGCTGAGAGAAGAATCGGGTGGAGCAGAGAGCAGCTGCTGCAGGGCAGACAGCCAGGACCCCCAAATCTGCACGTACCAGCAGTCAGCCGCCCCACGCAGGGACTGGCTTACCCCTCGCTCCCCGCCCTCACTCACTTTCTCCCGCCCTCGGCCCGGCCTCCCAGCTCTCTACTTCGCGTGTCTACAAACTCAACTCCCAGTTTCCGTGCCTCTCCACCGCTCGAGTTCTCAACTCTCCATATCCGAGGGGCCCCTCCCAGCATCTACCCCCCTCCCAACCTCGGGGGACCTAGCCAAGCTAGGGGGGACTGGATCCAACGGGTGGAGCAGCCAGGTGAGCCCCGAAAGGTGGGGCGGGGCAGGGGCGCTCCCAGCCCCACCCCGGGATCTGGTGACGCTGGGGCTGGAATTTGACACCGGACGGCTGCGGCGGCGGGCAGGAGGCTGCTGAGGGATGGAGTTGGGCCCGGCCCCCAGACAAGGCCCGGGGGCTCCGCCAGCAGCAGGTCCCTCGGGCCCCAGCCCTCGCTGCCACCCGGGCCTGGAGCCCCACACCCGAGGTAAGCCAGCCCACTTGCCTGTTTCTGGTCCCAGCCCTGGATGGACGCTCCTGGGCTGGGGGAGTGGACAGGACCACCCCCCTCCTCTCCTTTCTTGCATCCTCCCTCTCTTGGGCCCTCGGCACAGTTCTCCGCCCCTCCCAGCCCCTCAGTCCCTCTTGTCGCTTGTTGGACTGTGCTGGCCTTGCCGGCCCACTGTAATGTGAGGCTCCCGCTGCCGCTACAGGGTGCAGACTGGCTGCCAAGGCCACACTTTTGGCTAAAAGAGGCACTGCCAGGTGTACAGTCCTGGGCATGCGCCGTTTGAGCTTCGGGGGAGAGCCCAGCACTGGTCCCCGGAAAGGTGCCTAGAAGAACACGGTGCAGGACCCCGTGGTGAGTAGCGGGCTGGTGGATGGGGAGGCAAGGGCCAGAGAACCAAACGGCCCTAGACCACAAGGAGGTAGGAGGCAGGGCCTGAGCTGCCCTCAAGAGACCTGCTCCCGGGCTCCCCCTAGCGCAGAGGGCTCCTAAGGCTGCCCTGCCTGCCTTTCCCTCCATCACCGACAACAGTCACTGGCCTGGCTCGGAGGCCCTGATTCCACTTAGCCAAGAGGCGCACACCAGGACCTGGAGGACAACCCCGGGAAGGCCTGGGGGTCTGTTCCACAGGTGTGCAGGCATTCTGTGTGCTAAAGGATGGGGATGAGGGTGGCAGCTGGGACCCAAGAGGAGGCTGGCTAATGAGGACTTACGAAGGCTCTGGGGCCCCAAAAGGGTGTTTGGGAGTGCTAGCAGTGGGAGCTCAGGAAGGCTGGCTGGGATCAGGAACGATGGCTCATGGGGGAAACTTCTAGGAGCATGACTAGGCTGCCAGATCCATAGGAGGCTGGGAGGGGGACAGACCTAGACCAGCTCCCAGGGTGGCTCAGCTCTCAGAGACCAGGCTGGTATGGAAGCCTAGCTGGCCCTCCTGGGAGTGGCTCAGGCCTGAGTGTGGCTGAGGGGATGGAAAAGCCCACCCTGCTTGGAATCTGCAGGCTTGGCAGACTCTGCCCCCTTGTGGCCACAGGAAGCCATGGCCCAGGCCCCATGTTTTCAGAGGGCCCATTAGCTCCCACCATCCCCCGGCTCTGTGGTCATCGAGGGACACCTATGGTCAGAGGAGAGAACTCAGGTGGCTCTGGGTCCAGAACACAGTTCACAGAGGGGTGAGGTGAAGCAGCTCTGGGTGGGCAGCACAGGCTGAGGCTTGGGGCTCACTATCATTAGATAACTCTTAGAGTGACCAGCTAGCACCCTAATTCTTCTCCAGCCCTCAGCTTCCTCTCCGGCAGCCTGGGGTGAAGGCCTCTGTAGGACCAAGTGTGTCCAGCTATAACTCCTTCCAGCCACTTCTGGCATCTCCAGACCTACAACACAGAGCAGGAAGGTTCTGGGAAAAGAGGACCCCTCTCTCCCCTCCAGCTGTGTGACCTTGTAACCTTAGACAACCTCTGAGCTTCTCTGAGCCTTGTTTGCTCATCTGGAAAAAGGGGATTAAACCATTTACCTCATGGAGTTGTGAAAGAATAGCTGCAAAGCACCTAACACATAGTAAGGTTCTCAGTGCAGCTACTTCTGCTGGGTTGAGTCTAGCTGTGTAGGCCCCTTGTTCCTCACCTGGAGAAACTGGGGTGGCAGGACGGCCCCCCCCAAAAGATAACTCATCTCTTAATTTGCAAGCTGCCTCAACAGGAGGGTGGGGGAACAGCTCAACAATGGCTGATGGGCGCTCCTGGTGTTGATAGAGATGGAACTTGGACTTGGAGGCCTCTCCACGCTGTCCCACTGCCCCTGGCCTAGGCGGCAGGTGAGTGGTTCTCCCAGTGACTCCTACCTGGTACTGAGGAAAGGCGGCTTGACTGGCGAGGGAGAGCAGGGCTTGGCTTGGGCAGCGGTTAGGTGTGGGAGGGAAAATGGTCAGGGAGGGACCAGGTGAATGGGAGGAGGAGCGGGACTTCTCTGAATGGTCGGTGCACTCAGGTGATTCCTCCCCTGGGCTCCCAGAGGCAGCAAACCCATTATACTGGAACCTAGGCCCTTCCTGAGTTTCCCCTCCACACAGCTAGGAGCCCATGCCCGGCCTGATCTCAGCCCGAGGACAGCCCCTCCTTGAGGTCCTTCCTCCCCAAGCCCACCTGGGCGCCCTCTTTCTCCCTGAGGCTCCACTTGGTCTCTCCGCGCAGCCTGCCCTGTGGCCCACCCTGGCCGCTCTGGCTCTGCTGAGCAGCGTCGCAGAGGCCTCCCTGGGCTCCGCGCCCCGCAGCCCTGCCCCCCGCGAAGGCCCCGCGCCTGTCCTGGCGTCCCCCGCCGGCCACCTGCCGGGTAGGTGAGAGGGCGAGGGCGCGGGGCGGGGCTGGCCCGGGACACCGCGCGTGACTGGGTGTCATTCCAGGGGGACGCACAGCCCGCTGGTGCAGTGGAAGAGCCCGGCGGCCGCCGCCGCAGCCTTCTCGGCCCGCGCCCCCGCCGCCTGCACCCCCATCTGCTCTTCCCCGCGGGGGCCGCGCGGCGCGGGCTGGGGGCCCGGACAGCCGCGCTCGGGCAGCGGGGGCGCGGGGCTGCCGCCTGCGCTCGCAGCTGGTGCCGGTGCGCGCGCTCGGCCTGGGCCACCGCTCCGACGAGCTGGTGCGTTTCCGCTTCTGCAGCGGCTCCTGCCGCCGCGCGCGCTCTCCACACGACCTCAGCCTGGCCAGCCTACTGGGCGCCGGGGCCCTGCGACCGCCCCCGGGCTCCCGGCCCGTCAGCCAGCCCTGCTGCCGACCCACGCGCTACGAAGCGGTCTCCTTCATGGACGTCAACAGCACCTGGAGAACCGTGGACCGCCTCTCCGCCACCGCCTGCGGCTGCCTGGGCTGAGGGCTCGCTCCAGGGCTTTGCAGACTGGACCCTTACCGGTGGCTCTTCCTGCCTGGGACCCTCCCGCAGAGTCCCACTAGCCAGCGGCCTCAGCCAGGGACGAAGGCCTCAAAGCTGAGAGGCCCCTGCAGGTGGGTGATGGACATCATCCCCGAACAGGTGAAGGGACAACTGACTAGCAGCCCCAGAGCCCTCACCCTGCGGATCCCAGCCTAAAAGACACCAGAGACCTCAGCTTTGGAGCCCTTCGGACCCACCTCTCACAGACTCTGGCACTGGCCAGGCCTCGAACCTGGGACCCCTCCTCTGATGAACCCTACAGTGGCTGAGGCATCAGCCCCCGCCCAGGCCCTGTAGGGACAGCATTTGAAGGACACATATTGCAGTTGCTTGGTTGAAAGTGCCTGTGCTGGAACTGGCCTGTACTCACTCATGGGAGCTGGCCCCTATTTATTATTTCTAAGTTATTTATTTACTTCTGTGGCTTGTCAGATCCTTTCCTGGGCAGTAGGGGGTTGGGGAGAAGAGGCTGGATGGAGATCATGCCTTGCTGATCGCACTCACACACCTCAGGCTGACTCAGCAATCACAGACCTGGCCTGGATCTTCGGCCCCCACCCAGCAGCTCCGGGATGGGAGGCATGGAACACAGGCAGGGGCAGGGCGGGCAGCAAGGGTGCAGTCACTAGTCCTGGCAGGCTGCTCACTTGGGCCTGGGCTTACCTCTGGGGAAAGAGACTACAGAGGCTTCTTTGGAGAAAGCCCTGTCTCTGTGACCTCTGGCATCTTTGTGGCCCCCGCTTAGTGGGTAAAGACAGAGAAGCACCTATTGCCCCACCCCACTGTCATTGATCAGTGTCTTACCATCCAGGGAACTGTCTTGAGGGTGCCTTGTCAGATATACACATGCCTCTGCTTGCAGACAGGCCAGCATGGTTAACTCACTATCCACATTCCATGAAGCAGCCCAGGGCATGAGGGCATCTGAAAAAAACCGAGGGTTGGTAGAGGGTGCGGTGGGGTGCTGGCTCCGGTGAGCAAAGCACAGAGCTCCATGGGGATAAGGAGGCAGGAAAAGATAAGGGCCCCAGCAGGATCTGCATCTTGGGTGATGAACAAGGATATTCATTAATTCAAACAAATATTTATTAAGCACCTATTATATGTCAGATACTGATTATATGACAGATGCCAAGGATACAGAAGTGAAACAGACATGATCTCTGCCCTTGAGAAGCTTCAACCAGGAGAGACAGACAATAAGTAAGCAATTACAGTAATAATTATTTAAATTCAATTTGGCAAATGGTACGAAAAGGACAGGAAGCTAAGAAGTCCACACCTTCGTGGGGAAGAAAGGAGAAGTTACTGCTGACTCTGGCCTCTCATACCACCCCCAAGTCACCTCCAAAAGACCAGGGCTATCCCTAAGCTTTTCCGGATATCCTTTGAAACCTTGTTTCCCATGTCCTATGCATTTGTATTGGGGAGGCCTCTATGATTTTTCTTTTTTGGAAATGAGATGGGGGCATGGATTTGGAAAGGATGCTAAGTCTGAGGAACTGCGGGACATCCAGAGGGGTTGTCAGGAGGCAGTGGGATCTGCTGGTCTAGAGCTGCCGAGGGAGGTCTGGGCTGGATTGATGTGACAGCTGTCAGCACAGAGGCAGGAGCTGCAGCCGGGGGTGAATGAGAGTACCATGAGAGATGGAGAGGGTCGAGGGCGAGATCCCTCAGGCATTTGACGCTGCTGAGAGAAATTCCTTCCAATCCGCCTGTGTGCCTTCCTGCTTTGGCACAGATGCCCCCTTCACCCAGGCTAGAGTGAGGAGCTGGCAAGAGCTCTCTGAAGGCTGTGCCCATTCTGGGTCAAGGAGGAGAAACGTGTGCGTGCTCCCACTCTTCTGCATTCACTGCCCCAGTTCTAGATGCTCCAAAAATTTCGATGCCTTTGCTCCCTTCAAACACCCTGTTGGCCCCTCTCTGCCTCCAAACGGATTCGGGATCCTTAGTTCCACCTTCCCTCCTGCAAAGAAAATGGCCCCAGGGCCATACAGTTTACAGAGGGCTGGCTGCAGGCAGAGAAGGATATTCTGTCAATTCCAGGGTTATTGGGGCCAGGCAGCCCCCTGCTAGTGAGACTTTAAAGCCTAGCCTAGTCCCCAAACCCTGCCACTCAGTAGACACGGCTGCTCCAGAGCCAGTAAAGGAGACCGACTGAAGCCATCTCTGACAATGCTCACAGTGAGAGGGCCACAGCCCAAGCCAAAGGTACTGGCTGTCAACATTCCCCAGGCTGCCAGCTTTTGAGGGAACAGGGCTCACCCCAGCTGGAGGCTGCATTCTGGGCCCCAGACAGCTTGTGCTCAACATCTCAGAGTCCGGAACAAGACAGCAACAGCTCCAAGAACACATTCCCATATGAATTAGCCTCAGTTTGCAACTCAGGACAACCCAAATCAAAAGGAAGACAGTGAAGGAGGGAAGGAGGGGAGGGAGGGAAGGAGGGGAGGGAGGGAAGGAGGGGAGGGAGGGAAGGAGGGGAGGGAGGGAAGGAGGGGAGGGAGGGAGGGGGAGGGAGGGAGAGAGGGAAGGAAGGAAGGGGAAAGAGAGAGAGAAAGCAAGAAGCAAGCAAGAAAGAAAAGGTTGTTTTCCCCAAAGGAAACAGGCTGCAGAGCTGTACCTCTGTTTACCACATAGTAGCTATAACCTGTCACCAGGTGGCACATTGTAGCTCCTGGGGCCACAGGTCAATACTAAAGCCAAAGGCCATTTAGTCCTTTGAAGTCTCAGAAGCATTCAATAGTGTCAGTCCTCCTTGAAAACCTGTCTTCCCGTGACTCTCTTGGTCCAATACTCTCCGGGTTCTCCTTCCATTCCTCCAGAGGCTTGTTCTCAGACGACTTCTGAGTTCCTCTTCCTCTCTCTGCCTCTCATGTTCCTCAGAGCTCTGATACCGACTCTCTCTCCTCTTCCCATTCTACTCTCTCCCTGAGCAGCACTGTCTACTCCCGTGGTTTCAGTTACCACCTCCATGCTAACCATGCTCACATTTTATCTCCAGCCTAGAACATTCACCTGAGCCCCAAGTCTGTAATTCCAATACCTCTATCTGTATATCCTGGGAGACATCAAGCTTAACATATCCATACTGGATGTCTTCCGTTTGCTCCTTCAGATCTGCTGTCCACCCTTCTCCAGCCTGCTCTGCTCCTTACATCAATGAGCTTCCCTGCTGTCCAGCTTCCAGACCCTCCCCAGTGTTCCCTGCTTAGTGAGTGCACCAACCTCATCCAGTGACACAGCCAGAAACTTGGGCAATCTCCTAGGCTCCTTAAGCTCTGTCATGTCCCTTAAGCATTGGTCACCAAATCCTTAGATCCTGCAGATCCATCCCCTTTCCCTATCCCCAGTGCTATTCTGCTGAAGCCTTCATAATTTTTTGGATGGTTTATTCCTCATCCTCCTACCTGGTCTCACTGTCTCCAGTCACAACTCCCTCCAACCATTCTCAGCGCTGCAGCCAGATAAGTTGCCTTCTCTTCATATTAACCGAGCATGAACTGTCGTGCACTGGGCTAGTTTCAGGGATTCAGAGACCAGTGAGAAACATGTTTTGCCATCAAGGAAACTATACTTGGAGATGGAAGTAGGGGTAGGGTAGCAAATAAAAGTAAAAGACATCCTGTTAAATTTGGATTTCAGGCCCTGCGTGGTGACTCATGCCTGTAATCCCAGCACTTTGGGAGGCTGAGGTGGGCGGATCATGAGGTCAAGAGAGTGAGACCACCCTGGCCAACATGGTAAAACCCGGTCTCTACTAAAAATATAAAAATTAGCTGGGCGTGGTGGCATGCACCTGTAGTCCCAGCTACTTGGGAGGCTGAGGCAGGAGAATCGCTTGAACCCGGGAGGCGGAGGTTGCAGTGAGCCAAGATTGTGCCACTGCACTCCAGCCTGGCGACAAAGTGAGACTCTGTCTCAAAAAAAAAAAATGGATTTAAGGTAAACAATAAATACACTTTTTTTTTTTTAGATAGGGTCTTGCTGTGTCCCTCGGGCTGGAGTGCAGTGGTGTGATCTCGGTTCACTGCAACCTCCACCTCCTGGGCTCAAGCGATCCTCTCACCTTAGCCTCCTAACTAGCTAAGACTACAGGTGCATTCTACCATGACTGGCTAATTTTAAAATTTTTTTAATTTTTATTTTTTGGTAGAGATGGGCTCTTGCTATGTTACCCAGGCTGGTCTCGAACTCCTGAGTTCAAGAGATCCTCCCACATTGGCCTCCCAAAGTGCTCGGATTACAGGTGCGAGTCACCATGCCTGGCCTAAATACTTGTTTTCAGTATGTCCAACGCAATAATTGAGACATACTTATACAAAAAATTTGGCTGGGCGTGGTGGCTCACCCCTGTAATCCCAGCACTTTGGGAGGCTGAAACAGGTGGATCGCTAGCGCTCAGGAATTCAAGACCAGCCTGGGCAACATAGTGAAACCCTGTCTCTACCAAAAATACAAAAACTTAGCCAGGTGTGGTGACGTGCATCTGTGGTCCAGCTACTTGGGAGGCTAAGGTGGAAGGATTGCTTGAGCCCAAAATCATACCACTGCACTCCAACCTGGGTGACAGAATAAGACTCTATCTCAACAAAAAAAAAAAAAAAAAAAAAAAGGCTGGGAGCAGTGGCTCACGCCTGTAATCCCAGCACTTTAGGAGGCCGAGGCGGGCAGATCACGAGGTCAGAAGATCGAGACCATCCTGGCTAACATGGTGAAACCCTGTCTTTACTAAAAATACAAAAAATTAGCTGGGCGTGGTGGTGGGCGCCTGTAGTCCCAGCTACTCAGGAGAATGGTGTGAACCTGGGAGGCGGAGCTTGCAGTGAGCTGAGATCGTGCCACTGCACTCCAGACTAGGCGACAGAGTGAGACTCCATCTCAAAAAAAAAAAAAAAAAATTGTTGTTTATCTGATATTCAAAATTAAATAGATGGCCAGGTGCGGTGGCTCATGCCTGTAATCCCAGCACTTTGGGAGGCTGAGGTGGGCGGATCACGAGGTCAGGAGTTCGAGACCAGCCTGGCCAATATGGTGAAACCCTGTCTCTACTAAAAATACAAAATTAGCCGGGGATGGTGGTGCACACCTGTAGTCCCAGTTACTCAGGAGGCAGAAGAATTGCTTGAACCTGGGAGGCAGAGGTTGCAGTGAGCCGTGACACTGAACTCTAGCCTGGGTGACAGAGCAAGACTCCATCTCAAAAAAAATAAATAAATAAGTGTCCTGATTTTTTTCTGGCAACCCTAGGTGGGGGTAAACAAGTACCCCAGTAGAAGTATGACTGAGGTTATAGGTATGTGTGTCAAGGAGGGGGCAGATTCTACAATCACAAAGGAAGAGGAATCAGTTTTTTCCTGGATAGACGCAGAAGAGGAAAAGTCTTTGTGGAAAAGGTGGTATTTGAACTGAGTCTTGAAAAATGAGTTTGTTTGCACAGGGTGGATTATAGGGTGGATGAGAGGCATGGAACCCGAACTGGTTATTGCTGATTGCCTTTATTTCCTCTCACTTCTAAATGTACACTGTTCATTGTGGCCATGTCCTGTCCTGCACGGTGTGGTTCTCAGCCCTGGACAGGAATGGAGTGGAGAGGTGAGGGCCTCTTCCTTGGGCTCTCCATCTCAGCCTGAAGACTCTGCTAGTCCTATATTCTTTAGATTTTTATTTGTTTATTTATTTATTTATTTACTTCTTACTAGCCAGTTCATCACAGCTTCAATTCCCTGTTACACTTCAAAATGCTTATGTTGAACTTTCCCTGCCTGCTGACTGTGTGATGTCTCTCTCCTGATGGCATCCAGAATGACACAGAGCCTTCTCAACAGAGGAAGTAGCATGAACAAAGACAGGGAAGTGTGAAACAGCCTGGTGCGCTCCCAGGATTGCCAGCAACTTCAGGTGGACTTGGGGAGGGTCCTCATCAAGACAAAAGACTGGAGAGGTCACAAAGGGCTTTGAATGTTATACCGAGAAGCTCAGCCTTCGCTCTGAAAGGAGCCACTAAAGGGTTTTAAGTGGGCTTGGTTAGAGATGTGTTTCAGATGGATCACTTGCTACTGTGTCTAGTATGGATGGAAGAGGCAAGGTGAGAGCCAGCTAGAGCTGCCATAGTTAGAGCCGTTCAGGCAACAAGCACAGGTACCTTGAGTTAGGGCAGAAGCAAATATGCAAGGACAGAAGAGATGTGAGGGACAATAAGAGAGGTGAGGGCTGGATGAGAGATGGTTTCCAGGTGTCTAGCTTGGGGGATTGGTACAGAACACAGGGGATGTAGTATTTTAGCATGTGATAGGGGTAAGATGTGGTGAAAATGTGAGTTCAGTTTTGTACATGTTCAACTTCGGGTGCCTGTGGCAACTTCAGAGGGCCAGGAGGCAGCTAAATATGCAGGTTTGAAACCCAGGACAGTCTGGGCTGGAGAAATCCAAGGAGTCACAGCTTGAAGCCAGGGGAGTGGTGAGATAATGAGGCATAAGACAAGAAGCGGAGACTAAGGAGAACCAACATTTAAGGAACAGGTGGAGGAACAGGGATGGGCCAGTGAAGGAAACCAAAAAGGAGTAGTCAGAGTGTCGGGAAAAACAAAACCAAACAGAAGAGCTGAGGGACTGGTCAATACGGCCAGATGCAGCACAAAAATCAAGCTGCATCAGAACCGAAAACTGCCCGTTAGGTTTTCTTGCAACATGGTGGCCTAAGGACTTGGGCTAAACTTCCTCCTGAAAACAACTTTAAATACTAGACTCTATCTATCTTTAAAATTAAATGCATCCATAAGCTAGCAAAAATGTAAGAAACACACTGAGGCCAAAAAAGTAAATGAAAGCAAGAAGCTACAAAGGTAAGCAAAGCTCTGTCATTGGCTTTCATCTTGAGGGCAGTTGCCGAACCCAGTGAACCTGATCATTGGTTTTCAAGGGGTCTCTGAGCTTATGAGAAAGACAAAGCCCAGGGCCCCCTCACCATGGGGAGTCTATTTAGAAACTTCTCCATAAGGCCAGGACCTCAAAGGCCAGTGTATGCCTACACTGTGAAGGTGAATTAGAAAGAAACCTGCCCCTGTCTGACCTAAACTCTCTCCCTCAAACCAGGGGACTACAAAGAAAACTGCCTACATCCAACCTTGGTACTAAGAAAGGGGAATAATCTCCCCTTGAGAATTCTTTTTTTTCTTCTTCTTTTTTTTTTTTTTTTTTTGAGACAGAGTCTTGCTCTGTTGCCCAGGCTGGAGTGCAATGGCGCGATCTCAGCTCACTGCAACCTCCACCTCCCAGGTTCAAGAGATTCTCCTGCCTCAGCTTCCCAAGTAGCCGGGACTACAGGTGCCCGCCACCACACCAGGCTAACTTTTGTATTTTTAGTAGAGACAGGGTTTCACCGTGTTAGCCAGGCTGGTCTCGAACTCCTGACCTCGTGATCCACCCACCTCGGCCTCCCAAAGTGCTGGTGGCGTGAGCCACTGCGCCCGGCCTCCCCCTGAGAATTCTTAACTACAAGCAGGCAGTCATCTGGTTTTGCAGACCAAATTCACATGATTTTGGTAGGCTGAAAAACTTCAAAGTGATCATTTAATTTGACATGAACATGGATTGGTAGTGGTTCCAGGTGACCAACAAAAGCTCCCTCTCCCCCTCTGCTGAGTTTTGGGATGTTCCCTCCTGAATCTGCAGACCTCTCCCAGGGTTGCCACAGGTTCTTGCCCCTATAGGTCTACACTTGTTCCTTAGAGAAGAGCCCTTCTGGCTCCCAAAGACTTATCTGCCACTTGGCTCTGAGCTATCCTGCACTAACATCCAAATCTCCTGGAGATCACCTTTGATCTGGCCTCCGGAAATGCCCCCAACTCTCCCAAGGGCCTACTTCAGTCCATCTGTCCTAAATAGTGTTTGCAAAGGATGTTCAGGAGTCATTGCTGTGAGACTGGGCTTCTTTCTCTGCCAGATCCCTGGAACCCCCAGGGGTGAGGAGGAGCCCTGGATGGGAAGCAGGAAGAAAACACATACTGACTAAGTTGTGGTCTCTGGGCTGAGCCCTCTACCCCTAAAACCCCCTTAACTAAAATGAGTTTCAGAAGAAGCTAAGGTCTCATTGCTAGAAAGAGGCATAAACAGGTTTTGAACTCAGGACTAAGTCCAGAATTTGTGCATTTAAACCCCACTCCGAACACCATCTCCCCTGCCCACCACCACCTCCACCAGTGAAACCGCCAGCCAGCACCAGGCCCAAGGTATTTCACACCCTAGGCACAGGCCTGGAATCAGTTACTTTATTTTGGCTTTCTATTTCCTCCTTCCAAATGTCTCCTGCCTCTCTTTCTTCCTTCAATTTGTCTTTCATGTTGCAGATTTTTCTAAAATGCAAATGTAATCATCATTGCTCACTTGAAACCCCATCATGGTTTCATATTGCACTTAGGATAATGTCCAAACTCCTACAAGAATCTATTGCTACCAACTTGTCTTTCCAACCTCATCTCTGTTACTCATACCCTTCCCCTTCCCCACCCCACATATATTCTCTTAAAATGAATATAAATTACTTGCTATTCTTTCTTTTCTTTTTTTTTTTTTTTTAGACGGAGTCTCACTCTGTCGCCCAGGCTGGAGTGCAGTGGCGTGATCTCAGCTCACTGCAAGCTCCACCTCCCGGGTTCAAGCCATTCTCCTGCCTCAGCCTCCCGAATAGCTGGGACTACAGGCGCCTGCCACCATGCCCGGCTAATTTTTTGTATTTTTAGTAGAGACGGGGTTTCACCGTGTTAGCCAGGATGGTCTCGATCTCCTGACCTCGTGATCCGCCCGCCTCAGCCTCCCATAGTGCTGGGATTACAGGCGTGAGCCACCGCGCCCGGCCTACTTGCTATTCTTTATTGATGAAGACTTGCTGAATGACTTAGAGTCCTACTGGATTTTGCTTACCAGCTAAATGGGCCCCTCTCCTTCCCAGGCTCTCTATTCTTCAAGCTCAGATCAAGTTTCTCTTCTCAGGGAAGCCTTCATGGACCTTCTCAGGCCTCAGCAGCTGCTGCCAATGCCAGCTTCCTCCATTTGAACAAAACTACGGAGCTCTTTGCACTTTTAATTTTTTCATCTTCCCTGCTAGGGTAGCTGGCAGGAGTTAATAAACAATAAAATACAACTGGAGGGGTGACAGGCAGGAACTACCGGGGCCTGTGGCAGACCAGATCTATGGCAGGGTCTGCCACCCTGTCTGTGTGCCAGGGGCAAGATAAGCCTAACTTTCCCCAAGCTCGATTTCCTCATCTCATCTGAAAATGATGAATAAAAATATCCACCTCAGAGCTATTAAGAAAACTGAACCTAAGGTATGCAAAGTCCTGCTCCTAGCACTTAAATGTAAGCTACTCTTACTCTAGTTACACATAAAGTTGCTTCCAAAAACCTTACGAAATTCCCCGAGCACTGTCCATGGTATGTGGTTTCCCGGTTGCTTATTGGGTGGTCCCGAGAGCCTTCCTTTTTTCCTTCCTGAGGCGTGCCAAGTCCCCTCTCCTCTTCTCTGGGTGGTGCTGACGCCTTCTTCCCAGGCTGCACCTTTGCTGGGCCGGAGGATGCCCCCCGCAGCGGAGCGCCAGAGTGACCAGGCAACCTCCCCAGCCTCCACCCTCTAGCCCGGGCTCCCACCTCCGTCCTCCGGCCCCTCGAGTCACGTCGTCCTACTAAGGAGTTGGGCCGCAGCGCCCCGCGCCGGTCTGACCCGGAATGCCTGCTCGCCGCGGTAGGCCGAGGACAGGCGGGGCTCTGCAGGTCCCCAACCCACGTGCTCCCGGCCTTCTCCGCAGGGCGCCGCCTTCCGGCTTGGCGCAACACGGACTACATTTCCCAGGGTGAACAGCGGCGGGGCCTAGACTCGGCCGCGGCCTGGGGCGGCGAGCCGCTCCACCGCCTGCTCAGGGGAGCGCGAGCTGGCGCGAGGACAGGGCTAAGGACCCGGAATGAGTTTCCGCGCAGTTCCGATGGGCCGTGCCGGCCTGTACCGGGCCGTGCCGAACCAGAACTGGCAGGAGTGGGGGCCTGAGTTGGAGGTGCCGGGGACAGGCGCTCGGGGCAGCCCGCGCCTTGCCGAGGTCCCTGCCCCGTCCCGGCCGGCCTGGCTTGTCTTGTCAGTCACTGGGGCGGAGGCAGCGGCTGTAGCGGGGCTGTAGCCGGGCGTTGAGCACAGCGCGGGCCAGGCCGAACGGAAGGGACCTGCCACAGCCCCTCAACTCCACGGACTCTTCGCCCTAGACTAGCGGAGCTGCATCTCCGCGCTTCGTTGGACGCCTCCGTAACCACGAAGGGCTCTCTCCCGTGACCCTCCAGCCCCATGACCTCTTCATAGCAGCCGAGAGCTCACCCAGGCGGGGGTGTTGTGGGTACAGGCCATCGACCCTGTGACCCCTCAAGAGCCAGGGACTCGGTTTCCCCCGCAGGCCTCCCTCCCCTGTGACTCCCTCCACACAGATTCTGGGGACAGAGCTGTTACCTGCCACTAGGATCCCCGCCTGAGGGCTCCTCACTGACGGCTCCCTCCTCGGAGTCCCCTTCATTGGGTCTCCTAAGAGCACCAATTTTGGTCTCTGGCAAGCCTCCCACCCCCAAACGAGGTGGGGAGGCCTCGGCAGCCATGCCCGCCCTGGGCCCCCCCTCACCCCACCACTCCCTGGGCACCCAAGCCGGGGTCTAGCAGGGGGCCAGCAGCCAAGGGGCTGGGGCAGGAGACAGATCAGGGCCCACCTCCCTGCCAGGGAGGGAGCAAAGATGGAGCGGCGGGAGGAGCAGCCGGGGGCTGCAGGGGCTGGAGCAGCACCAGCCTTGGACTTCACTGTGGAGAACGTGGAGAAGGTATGAGGGCTCTGGGGTGGGCACTCCAGTGACAGAGCAGAAGTTCTGGGGACTGTCACTGATGGCAGAGCTCAGGCCTGGGCTGGGTGCCTGCTGGTATGGTGCCCCCAGAGCACCTGGCATTTGCTCTCTTTCTGGGCAGGCAGTATTGCAGTGCCCTAATGGGCTATTTTTGTCTTTCCTTACAGGCAGGTCCCCTGTGGATAGATACTCTAGGGTCTTGGGATGGTCCCTTCAGGGTGCTGTGACTTAGCCTTCCGTCCAGACTGGCTATGTTCCAGCTCCATGGGAACTGCATGAGCAGTGCAGTAGGAAACTGGGAACCCAGGAGACCTGCAGCTCAGTCTCCTGGAATTATACTGATGCCAAACCATCCTGGACCTGGTTTTGTTGAGCCAAGGGCTCAGAAAATAATCTGGAACTAAAACAATCTGGGTTGTTTCGACTCTTTGGAGAAGGGTCCTTCCTTTATTGGATGGAAGCCAGACCAGTCCTGAGCAGGCAGGCCTGGGGCTGTCTCCCTTTGTTTTGTGCTGAGTCCAAGGGTCCTGGCCCTGCTGGGAGACTTACAGGGCTCCTCCGTACTCGCCTGCCCACATAGCTCCCTGCCATGGCCCTCCCAGGCTCCCCGACTGCCCAGCCCATCTTTCTGAACTGCCTCTTTGGTTCTTTTCTGTATCTGCTCCCTACAACTTGAAATGCAGGAATGCATGCACCCTGGGATGAATGGGGAGATGGGGCTCCCTTACTTGAAAGCAGGGAATGATGTTCACTTGTTATCCTTAACCCCCGTTTGCCATAACAAACAATGAGGATGCATCTCTTCTGCCTGCTTTGGCGTCCCTGAGGGGCCAAACAAGGGCCAATGGCCATAACTGGCTGTCAGGGGTACAAATAGAGCTAAGCTTACTTGGATGGAGCCTGCTTAGGGGTCAGGGTCCTGGCCATACTCTCCCGCCCCTTGGAGCAGGGCAGTGTTGGCATGGTGGTGCACTGTTCCATGTGCTATTGGGAGATAAATCTCACTGTTTTCTTACTTCATAAAGTCCCGTTGGAATTGAGACCCTGGGGATTCTGCTAGTGGAGAGCACTAAGCTAGGTGTTTGCCAGGGCTGCAGCTATGGCCAAGGCTTCTCTGGATCAATTGGTTGGACATGTGCCCTCTGAGGAGTGTTCTCACCCTCTCCTCCAGCATGTCTGCCCCAGGGCTGCCTGGCAAAAGTCTTAGTCCTGCTCTGATTTCACACTGGCTTTGGTGCCAGCATCTGGACTGACCTAGGGATGATCCTGGGGGAGCTGAAAGGAGCTGTTGGAGTTGATGGGAGCAGCTGTGCCTGGGAGGGTCAAGTCCCCTCAAGCTGTTCCATGCCCTTCTCAGACTTAGCTTCATCCCTGTGAAGCTGTTCCTTCCACCTGGGCCTTGCCCTCAAGTGCCTCCCCTTTGGGGAGATCAGCCTCCTCTTTTTTTGCTTTCCTGTGGAGATTCCCTCTCTGAACCCATAATGTTTTGCTGTAAGGAGAAGAGGATATGGTAGAGCATGGGCAAGGTTCAGGCTCTCAAGATATCAGCAGGACCCCAGGCCCAGGAAACACTGCAGAGCCCTGAGCTCTCCCTGCTCAGCCCCCCAGTCAGGGAGAGGGAGCAGCCTTGCAGGACCAAGTCACGCCTCTGTTCTGGGCTCTGGCAGGATCCAGAGTGGTCAGCACCTGCTCAGTCCTGTGCTGTCCTGCAGGCGCTGCACCAGCTCTACTATGATCCCAACATTGAGAATAAGAACCTGGCTCAGAAGTGGCTGATGCAGGCCCAGGTCTCCCCACAGGCCTGGCACTTCAGCTGGCAGCTACTGCAGCCCGACAAGGTACCAGAGATCCAGTACTTTGGGGCCAGTGCTCTTCACATCAAGATCTCTCGCTACTGGAGTGACATCCCCACTGACCAGTATGAAAGCCTAAAGGCACAGCTCTTCACCCAGATCACCCGCTTTGCCAGTGGCTCCAAGATTGTACTGACTCGGCTGTGCGTGGCACTGGCCTCACTGGCTCTCAGCATGATGCCTGACGCTTGGCCATGTGCTGTGGCAGATATGGTACGACTCTTCCAGGCTGAGGACTCACCAGTGGATGGGCAGGGCCGCTGCCTAGCCCTGTTAGAGCTGCTGACAGTGCTGCCTGAGGAGTTCCAGACCAGTCGCCTACCCCAGTACCGCAAAGGCCTGGTGCGGACCAGCCTGGCGGTGGAATGTGGGGCTGTCTTCCCGCTGCTGGAGCAGCTGCTACAGCAGCCCAGCTCACCCAGCTGTGTGCGTCAGAAGGTGCTCAAGTGTTTCTCCAGCTGGGTGCAGCTGGAGGTGCCGCTGCAGGACTGTGAGGCGCTCATTCAGGCTGCCTTTGCTGCTCTGCAGGACTCGGAGCTCTTCGACAGCAGTGTGGAGGCCATTGTGAATGCCATCTCACAGCCTGATGCCCAGAGGTGAGCTAGTCCCCACTCACCCAGAAGACAACCTCTTTGGCCAGCCACACATCCATCCATCCATCTGTTCAATAAACATTAATTGAATGTGTACTGATACCTGGTCCTATGCTGGAGATACAGCAAGGAACCAAAGAAGACATGGTCCCTGTCCTCATGGTTCAGACAGGGAGGCAGACATTAAACAACTAATTATCAGTTATTCAATTAAAATATTTGACTCTCTTTTCCTTCTCTCAACTAGTCACCAAGTCCTGGCTGTTCTCCTGACCATATTGCAAATCTATTTTTTTCCATTTCCATTGCTACCACCTTAGTCCAAGCTGTCATCATCTCTCTCCCCAGATTACTGTAGAGCTTGTCCTCACTCTTGTACCCTTCATTGTCCCAGCAGCCACAGTGATCTTTTGAAAATGGGGATCTAATCTTTCTGATCAGAAGCTTTCAGTGGCTTCTCAATGCTCTTAGGTTAAAGCTCAGAATCCTTAATGTGACTCATAATGGTGCTGCACAGTATGGCATCACTGGCCTCATCTCATGCTACTCTCCTTGCTCTCTACACGCTCACACAGTTTCTTTAATTCCTTGAATGTCCCATGTTCCTTTCAGCCTCTGGCTCATTACATGTACTTGACACCTTGCCTCAGCTTAAACTTCATTTCCATAGGGAAGTCCTCCATGGATTCTTAATGCTAAGTTTGATCTTCTCTCTTATATTACCTCAGAGCTCCCAGTATTTTTCCTTCTTAGCCCATAACATGATTTCTCTCACCTCTGTGAGGACAGGGACTCTGTCATTTTACTTTGTCACATTGTGCTTGGCACATGGTAGCATTTGATATTTTGTGAATGGAGGAAAGTAGGAGTTGCCTGAGTTGGGAGGGGTGGGGCTGGAAGGGATTGGGGGAGGAAGGTGGATTGTTCTAGGCTGTAGGAACCACAGCAGGTGCAAAGACTTGTGGGCAGCATCATGATATATTCAAGGGCCCTAAAGAAGTGAGTGTAGTGAAGTGTTTGGCAAATGTTCATTGAGCATGTCCTGTTTTGGGCCCTGTGCTGAACTCTGGGAGCACAGAGACAAATGCTTTAGCTTCAGTCTCAGGAGCTCACAGTCTAGTGGACACATGAATGGCAAGTACAATCAACATGATGAATCCTCTGATGGAGAACGCAGGGGCCTTGAAGAACCCAGAGGAGGCTTTCACTGAGTCTGAGGGCTGTGAAAGGATTCGCAGAGGAAGTGACAACCCAGCTGTGTAAGAGTTAGCCAGATGGAAGTGATGGATGGGGAGGACATTCCAGCCCAAGCAAGGGAAGGGTGAAAGCCCAGAGGGTCTGGTGATCTGTAAATCATTAGATGTGATTAGACAGCAAGATTTAAGGGCCAGAGTTATAGGAGACCTGGGCCCAGATCATGCAGGACCTTGGCCAAGTTTAAGATTTTGATCTTCATCCTGAAGACGATATAAAGATATTAAAGGATTATAAGCAGAGAAAATGGCCTACTGAGACTTTTGGTATGAGCTGGATTAGAAGAAGTGAGACTGGAGGTCCTGATGCTGACATTTCAGAGATGGGGCTTTCGGACCCTTGGCAGAATTGGAAGGGAAAACCATTGAAAGAGATTTCATGGAAGAGTGGCTGATGACTCAAGCCTTGGCATTAGTCACATCTAAGTTTGAATCCCAGATGGTTCACTTATTAGATCTGAAATCTTGGATCAGCCATTCCTAAGGCTCCGTTTCCTCATCAATAAAATGGGGATGATCATATCAACCCCACAGAGTTGAAAAGGTTTAAATAGGATAATGTGCATAAGTCCTGCCCCTGGTGTTCGGTAGAGAATATTTTGACTCCTTGAGTAATGGGAGTTCTTTTGTGGTCTCTGCTAGGGTTGGGATGGTCAGCAGCATGCATTTGTACCTTTGGGTTATTGATACGTTACATGTTTTAAAATGGGAACTGTGTGTATATGTTCTACCTTTATACTTTATGTGATCAGTTAATGGTAATTGTTTATTTATTTATTTTGAGACAGAGTCTCACTCTGTCACCCAGGCTGGTGTGCAGTGGCACAATCTCGGCTCACTGCAACCTCCGCCTCCCGGGTTCAAGCGATTCTCTTGCCTCAGCCTCCAGAATAGCTGGGATTACAGGCGTGCATCACCATGCCCAGCTAATTTTTGTATTTTTAGTAGAAACGGGGTTTTGCCATGTTGGTCAGGCTGGTCTTGAACTCCTAACCTCAGGTGATCCATCTGCCTCCGCCTCCCAAAGTGCTGGGATTACAGGTATGAGCCACCATGCCTGGCCAACTGTTGATTTTTTAAAAGAGAAACATAGTTACTATTAAATGGATTAAGGCTGTTGACTTTTAGTACTGGTCATAAGAAGTAGAACTGGAATCATGCAATAGAAAGTGGGCCTAGTTGTTCAGTGGCTAAATTTGAAAAGGAGTTGGTTTCCTATATATATATATATGTGTGTATACATATGTATATTTATATGTATATGATACACACACACACACATAGATAATGTGCTTAATCACTGCCTTTTGAAACTTTAAATAAAATATTGGGTTGATTTTAAAAAATAAAAGATTGTTTCGGTATGAGGATTAAATAAGAGAATGTGAAGCTTTTAGCATGGTTCCTATATACTCTGTAAACGGCAGTTGCCAGTATTTGGTTTCATTATTGTGTTGGGAGTTATTATGATACTTATCCCCTGGCTTCCCAGGCTTTCCAGCTTAAGGTGGATACCTAGTCCCAGATCTCTTGGCAGCCTGAAGCTCAAGTGCTGGGTGGGCTCCGACAGTTGGTGACTAAGGGAAACAGATCAGGGCAAGTGTGTGGGTGATGTGAGGTGTCCTTGGATACACCCAAGTTTACCCACCCAGCCAGTCTCAAGGGCTTTGGCAGGTAATTGATGCCCCTTCTCTGAACGAATGAGCGAGCAAGGAGCCAGTGAGGTAACCCACAGCCTCCTTGGCGCCCATTGGCTGCAGCCCCTTGGTTGCTTAGCAACTCTCCCCATTTTCTCAGCTCTGCTCCTGAAGCAAAGCTCTAATTGCAGGTCTGGGCTGAGCTCCGTGTGAGCAGCAGCAGAGGAGTCCCAGCAGCCCTGCCTCGGCTACTTGAACTGACCGATTGGAGCCAGGCCTCTTGAACCCAGCCTCAGCTGTGGTCGTAAAGACATCCTCCCTGTCTCCTTCCCCCAAACCTAGAAACCTCTGGGACCTCAGACTTGTTCTTCTGTCCACTCACAGGTCGCAGACACAGGTGCTCAGGTGGTAGGAAATTTATGCAAGAACTTCTTCCCATGGGTGAGCTGCATCCAGCCCAGAATCCGAGCCTGGCCCTTGCTCTCCCCAGTCTAATTTCCCAGCTTTGGCTTGTGAAAGTCACCTTCAGTGACTTTGACTCCTGGGTCATCCAGGCACGCCTTCCCCAGGTGTCCTGACATTGGCCCTCCCCTTGGCTGAGCTTGCACTCAAGTCACCCTTTTCCTGCCCCTCCACAGCTGCTGCTGCTTCCTGGCTCTCTCCTTTGAAATGTATTTTTTTTTTCCTGAACTATGTTTTTAATGCTGGAAAAGCTTGTCCTTGGGAGTTGGGGATGGAGGGAAAGTGAATTAGGCAGGCTGTTGGGGGCTCCCATCAGTTAGGACTGGAGATATGGGCTGAGACGTACATAAATCCTTTGGGGAAATTCTGGTTGGGCCCTGAAAGAAAAGCAGACCTGTAGCAGTTTAAGGGGCAGTTTCCACCTGGATTCTGCTTCTAAGTTGTTGTATGACCTTGAGTGATATGATACTCTGAGCTCTTTGAGGCTGTATTATCCTTGATTTGTCCTATTATGAGGCTCAGATGAGATAAATGAAGAACCTTTGCCGAGTACCCTGCCATCTGCGTGAACTTTGGCAGGTGGAGGAAGGAGTCTTAGAATACAGTGAGGAGCTATGGGAGTAGAGCGCTACCTCCTGCACCCATCTCAGCTGCTGAGGAGCTTGTGGGCCATAGCCTTGGCCCTGCCCCTTCTCTTTGTGCCAGAGTCTGGCCTGAAAATGCCCATTGTCTGGTGGTGCAGCCCGTGTCAGGGTCAGGAGACTGAAGCTATCCCGGCTGTCTCCAGGCAGCACCCCCTGGGGCTGTCTCTGGGCTGGGGATATCCTGGCATGGGTGACTTTTCCTACCAGAATGGGGATGTGGAGAAGGAGGCCGATGTCCCTAGGCTGGTTGCCTCTTTTTGTCCTTCTCATCCTCCCACCAAGGATATGAGGCTACTGCCTAGCAACCTGCTTGGGGCAAGTCCAGATAGAACTCCCTCTGGGATCCTCAGTCCCCAACTCCCTAACATCGATTGCTATGGTGACACTATGATTGACAACAGAGGGGTCCCAAGCATCTGATCCCTGCTGTTAGAGTGTGGCTTCCTCTGCTTAGTCTCATCTCCACAGACCAAGGTGCTGGAGAGGGATCCAGTGGGCTGAGCCAGGCTTCTCTCAGTCCCCTTTGTATACTGGGCTGTCTGTCCTTCTCCTTTAGAGATCATTGTGTTGCAGGGCTCTGATCTGGACCCTCTTATTTTTTTCTCATTCAATGCTTTCTCCTTGGGCAATTCTCATCTATTCCCATAACTTCAATTACCAGCTGTTAGCTGATGACTCTCAAATCTATGGCTTTTGCTCTAACCTCTATGCTGGGCTTCAGGCTTTTATATCCAACTCTTTCTAGATGCTTCTGCCTGCATAACCTATCAGGTGTCTCTGAATCAACTTGTCTAAGACTGAGCTTATCACCTTCCACCTCCCATTAAAGGTGTTACTGTTCCCCGCTACTCACCCCACAGGTCTCAGTAAATAGCTCCACCATCTACTTAGTTGTTTAGCCAGTGACCTGAGAGGTGTCTTTATTCTTCTCCTTCCTCATATCCAGTCAGTCATCAAGTCCTGTCTGTTTTGCCTCTTAGCTCTCTCTGAGTTCATTGTCTACTTCTCTTCCTCCCTGCTGCCACCACACTCCTCAAGAGTTGGGATTTGGTGGTAGAGGGTGGAGCGGATGGCAGGGACTGATGCTCTCATGAGCTGTTACTGCCTTCCAAAGTCTTTTTTTTTTTTTTTTAAACCAGGGCTTATGAGCCTGTGTTTACTCTTCTGTATCCCACTCTTGTTCAATCACCCCTGACAGACTATATTAGTTTCCTAGGGCTACCATAACATAGTACCACAAACTAGGTGGCTTTAAAGCCAAACAGAAATTAACTGTCTCACAATTGTGAAGGATAGAAGTCTGAAGTCAAGGTGTTGGCAAGGCTGTGCTCCCTCTGAAACCTGTAGGAGACTCCGTCCTTGCCTCTTCCTAGCTCTGTGGTTTGCTGGCGGTCTTCAGTGTTCCCTGGCTTCCAGCTGGATCACTCCACTCTCTACTTTCATCCTCACGTGGCATTCTCCCTGTATGTCTCTGTCTTCACATAGATGTCTTCTTATAAGGACACCAGTCATATTGGAGTTCAGGTCCATCCTACTCCAGTATAACCTCATCTGCAATTATCTTATTTCCAAATAAGATCACATTTTGAGGTACTGGGGATTAAGATTTATCAAAAAATGTATCTTTTTGTGGGGACATAACTTGACCCATGACAGTCTGCCCTCTGGTGCCCCAAACTTCATGTTATCCCCACATGCAAAATATATTCACTTCATCTCAACCTCCCCAAAAGTTGTAACCTAGCTGGATGTGGTGGCTCCACCTGTAATCCCAGCTACTCTGGAGGCTGAGCAGGAGGCTGAGTCTCTTGAGCTCAGGAGTTCGAGACCAGCCTGGGTAACACAGCAAAACCCCATCTCAAAAAAAAAAAAAAAATCTTAACCCATTCCGGAATCAGCTCTCAGTCCAACTGGAGAACACAATTCAACCCATAATGCTGACCTTCTCATACGTCCTTCTCAGAGTTCTTCTGGGGGTCCCTGACCTAAGGTTCTTCCCAACATTGGGAACATCAAATCTGCCATGTAGACCCTGACCCTTTTTTTGCTTAGGATTTGATAAGGGGAGGGGAGCTTTGATGGAAGACAAGGAGATTATGCCTTTCTCTTAAAGCCAGTGTGGGGTTGAGCAGAGAGCTCTGATGGATTTTCTCACCTCATGCCTCTAGGTACGTGAACACACTCCTGAAACTCATCCCGCTGGTGCTGGGTCTGCAGGAACAACTGCGGCAGGCAGTGCAGAATGGGGACATGGAGACCTCCCATGGCATCTGTCGCATCGCTGTGGCCCTGGGCGAGAACCACTCCCGGTAAAGGGTGGAGCAGCTTGGGGTGGGATAGTAGGGCCCTCTAAGAAATGGGGTTCTGGAAGTCCCTGGAAAGGTAGAATGACCTGACTCTCTCCCCAGGGCCTTGCTGGACCAAGTAGAGCACTGGCAGAGTTTCCTGGCACTCGTCAACATGATTATGTTCTGCACAGGCATCCCTGGCCACTATCCTGTCAATGAGACCACCAGCTCCCTAACCCTCACCTTCTGGTACACACTGCAGGTGTGTCTGTGTGACCTCCAGTAGGACTGGGCTGTGGTGGAAGAAGGTGGATCATGGGCTTCTATGACTGCTGGTGAGGTGGCTAATTCTCTTCCCTGGCTCTCTCAGGATGATATTCTATCCTTTGAGGCAGAGAAGCAGGCTGTATACCAGCAGGTGTACCGGCCAGTCTACTTCCAGCTGGTGGATGTGCTTCTGCACAAGGCCCAGTTCCCTTCTGATGAGGAATATGGATTCTGGTCCTCAGACGAGAAGGAGCAGTTCCGAATTTACAGGTGATGGTAGCAGGCCAACTCCTCTAAAATGGAGTCCAGAAATAATGAAGGCAATGAGGGAAGGGGCCCAAGGCCAGGCTTTCTGAATTTTGGTGCTCCTTTCTGTTTTCTAGGTATTGTTGCAGAGTTGTGGGGGTACTGGGGTAGGCTCCTGGGCTTGGGGGCAGGATCCAGGGTCAGGATCCAGGCAGTATAAAAGGCCTTCATCTGCTTCTCAGGGTGGACATCTCAGACACGCTCATGTATGTCTATGAGATGTTGGGGGCCGAGCTGCTCAGCAACCTCTATGACAAGCTGGGTCGTTTGCTCACCAGCTCAGAGGAGCCCTACTCCTGGCAGGTACCTCCCAAGCCTGATTCCCTCAGCCTTCCCAGACCTGTCACACCCTCCTCCTCATCCAAGCCAGTGGCACCCTCTTTCCCCAGCACACAGAGGCCCTCCTCTACGGCTTCCAATCCATCGCAGAGACCATTGACGTCAACTATTCTGATGTGGTGCCTGGGCTCATTGGCCTCATCCCACGGATCAGCATCAGCAACGTGCAGCTGGCAGACACTGTCATGTTCACCATTGGTGAGACCTGGCACACACCCATGACCATATTCCCAGAGCCACAGCACCCAACCCTGGCCACAGCCAGCATGCTGGATCCTATCCAGAATGGGAGAACCACATGCCTACACACAATCAGTGTTGTAACAAACTGACTGTCCTGGCAGGTCTAGGGGGTCCATCTGATGGCACACTGAGCTGCAATTCAGTGAGGCTAGTTTACCGTCAGTGAAACAGCAGTACTGGGCCTCTGTTGAGTAACCCCTTCCTGCTTCTCAGCTGTAAGGCTCATGTTTGAGCATGCACATGCATATGTCCTCTGAATGGGGCAGTACTCTGTGCTGGGGCTGCAACTTGACCCTGCCAGGAACTCTGCTTGCCTCAGAGACATGGTACAAAGCCAGCCTGGCCTGCCTCAAAGATCCTCCTGTCTCCCTCCTTCCTCCAGGAGCTCTGTCTGAATGGCTGGCTGACCACCCCGTCATGATCAACAGTGTTCTGCCCCTGGTACTGCATGCCCTAGGCAATCCTGAGCTGTCTGTCTCTTCTGTGTCCACCCTCAAGAAGATCTGCCGAGAGTGCAAGTATGACCTGCCTCCCTATGCTGCCAACATTGTGGCTGTGTCCCAGGTATGCAGGGGCCCTGGATGGTGCTGGGCCTCAGAGCACACTCTGCACTGTGCTGATGCTACATTCCTTCTTTCTCCCCCTAGGATGTGCTGATGAAACAGATCCACAAGGTGCGGCTCAAAAGTTTCTAGGGGTCTCCTTGGAGGTCTTGTGGGAATCACTTATCCCTGAAATCCTGTTTTTTGGCCTTCCCCTTCCTCTTATCCCTTATTCTCTGTTTTTCTTCTCCCAAGAGGCTCATTTTCCTTCCTACCCCACAACTAGATGTGGCCAGGACTGACCATCCATGTTCTGCCCCACAGACAAGCCAGTGCATGTGGCTGATGCAGGCGCTGGGCTTCCTGCTGTCAGCTCTTCAAGTGGAGGAGATCCTTAAGAACCTGCACTCGCTTATCTCACCCTATATCCAGCAACTGGAGAAGCTGGCAGAGGAGATAGTGAGTGAGCTCTGGGGGCCAGGGAGCGGTACTGAGATGCTGTGGCTGATGAGGGGTGAGGTTGGAGCTGGCCCTCAGAGCTGAGGCTCAGTGATCTGGGGACCAAACTGGGGCTGGGAGATCTGGAGCTTGGTTTGCTTCTCCCTGCAGCCCAATCCCTCCAACAAGCTGGCCATTGTTCACATCTTGGGGCTTCTCTCCAACCTCTTCACCACACTGGACATCAGTCATCATGAGGATGATCATGAAGGCCCTGAGCTTCGGAAGCTGCCAGTGCCACAGGGACCCAACCCCGTGGGTGACATTTGCCCACGGCAAAGACATTTGTCTTTGCCATCCCCCCAACCCCCACCTGTGGGAATGTCATTGTCACTCTTCAATTCTGTGGGTAATGTTGTCATTGTTCTCCCTGCCCCGTGGGCGTGATATATTTGGTCCTCTGACTCCATGAATGACCTATAATTGCCTCACTCTGTAGGTAGCAATGTCATTATCTCACTCAACTCTGTGTGTGATGTTGTCCTTGTCCCCAGCCCAATTAGGGTGATGTCATTGAGATTCCTCAGCCCCATGAGGGACATTGACGTTATATCCTTCAACCCTTAAGTGATGTTATGGGCCCCTGTTCAACCCCTAGCTCTGTAGGGCCTTCTACTTCAACATTTACTGTCCCCTGTGGGCACTAAGGATGCTCATTACCTCCTCTGCATGTAATAGTTCTGGCCTTCAAGTTGCTCCCAGTGTAGAGGAAATTCAGGTTGCTCAAATTGTCACAAAGCAATGTGATAAGTCCTGTGGTAAGCTTGGGCATAGGTTTTGGGGTGACCACTTACAAGCTGCTTGATCTGGGGCAAGCCTCAGCTTCCCATTAAAAACTATGAACATTGAAATGTCTGGCTTACTCAATTCATAGAACTGTGCTGGATAGTAGATGTGGTCTTAAGTGAAGGTAGTTTGCATATTGTAAAGTTCTTTACAAATATAAGGGACTGCTTTAGTCGTTGTTCCCAGAACTCCCTCCCAGATTTCTCCAGGAGAAAAGGAAGCCATAGGCATCCTGGCCTCTCTGCTTAACTCCCCAACCCAGTTTCAGTTAGCCTCTTGGCTTTAGACCACCCCTGGGCCACTGTCATCCCACAGAGCTGCTTCTTTACATGGTAGTCATCATCCTGCCTTTCCTCACCTCCCAGGACCTCAGTCTGCTCTCTGCTCCTCCATAAGCTGGAAGAGCAGCTTAAGCCTGCATCTGTGCATTCCTTGGGGCTCCCTACCTCAAGCCTATTTGGAGGAGATAGCATCTCCACTTCTTCAGAGGCTAGCCCATAGCCTTGGTTTTACAGAGCAGAGATAGGGAGAGATTTTTTTTTAAGTTTACAAAGTTTTTGTAACCTTATGAAGCACTTGTGATATCTCTGCTTTGCAGTTTGAGGCTTCCTTTGAGATGATCCCTAGAATTCAGGATATACTCCTTTTTCATTCATGAGAGAGTTCAGCAAACCACTTCTTCCCCCAGGGGTCCCATGCCCTGGGTCCTCAATGTGTGTTCTGGGGTAATAGGTCTGAACTGCTCCCCTCCTCCCTGCCACCAAGTCCTCCTCAAGTGGGTCACAGTGATGGATAGCAGAAGCGCCTCACTTCTTCCTGTGCCTTCAGGTGGTGGTGGTGCTGCAGCAGGTCTTCCAGCTTATCCAGAAGGTGCTGAGCAAATGGTTGAATGATGCCCAGGTTGTGGAGGTGAGCCCTGACCCTTGCCCTCCGCTCCCATAGTGACTGCTCAGAGGTGTAGCAGGGTAAGATGTTACTGCCACACTTCAGCTTACAATGGTTTGGAGAAAACAAGGGAGGTGAATCCTGCCCCATAGAGATAAAGAATCTCTTGGGAAGACATTTAGAACTCCCCAATATCATGAGAAGTGCTTAACGTAAGGACTCTAATATTAGGGTCGAGTGACAGTCAGGCATCTATTTTAGCACCAAAGACCTGCCTTTGGTCCCTTTTCAATTCAGGTTTTTGTTGCTGTTGCTGCTCCCTGAGAGGAAATGTTAGAGATGTAAGTCGCAGGAGTTAAGTTCCACAGTTACATCCTGTGCCCCTCAGTGAAGGGCCTTTGCCCCCTGCCTTTCAGGGTGAGGGTCAGACTTGCTTACCTTCCCTGGTTTGCAGGGCCAGGCAAGGCTTATAGGTAAGGGCCCAATCGTAGGCCCCCTCTGTGCAGGGCTTCAGCGCTGTTCCAGCCAGTCATGACCTGCTGACCAGGGCCCCTTTGCTTTCTTCCCAAGGCGGTGTGCGCTATCTTTGAGAAGTCTGTTAAGACGCTGCTGGATGACTTTGCCCCCATGGTGCCTCAGCTGTGTGAGATGCTGGGTCGGATGTACAGCACCATCCCCCAGGCCTCTGCTCTTGACCTCACTCGACAGGTGGGCCTTCTGGTTGGGGCAGAGATCCTGACCCTGGGTGGGGGTGGGTCAGATGGCTGCCGTGGCTGGGGTCCCCACTTGCATTCCAGGGATATTGCCATGTCCTGGTGAGACTGGGTCTCAGCTGACCAGCATTCCCTGCTTTCTTGTAGCTGGTCCACATCTTTGCTCATGAGCCTGCCCACTTTCCCCCAATTGAGGCCCTCTTCCTGCTCGTCACCTCCGTCACACTCACTCTCTTCCAGCAAGGTAGGTCCTGACCAGGGTCTCTGCTGCTGCTGCCACTGCCACTGCCTCTGCTTCCCCAAATGGGGAGCCAAAGCTGCCCACTCTGTTCTTCTCTGTCCCCTGAATCACACGTGGGACTTGATGGGAAACCTGTGAGATCAAGCACAACACCTTATAAATAGTTGAAACTTTAGGTTGAAGTGGATAAGAGGGTGAATGATGTCTTCTGCTGGCCTGCTGGGCTCAGGGCCAGTCTGGATATGGAAGAAGGAGGTGGGGGTGGGAGGTGGGCAGAGGCTCTGAGGGGCTTGGGGCACTAGGCTGGCTCCTTTACTTTGGGATATAATGAAAAGTGGAAAGAGCACGGGCTTTTGAAGTCAGCTAGACCTAGATTCTAAGTTCATCACCACCAACTAGTTGTGTGTCCTTGGGCAAGTCACTTACCTTTGCTGGGCCTTCATTTCCATATCTGTGAAACGGAGATAACATATACTTGAAATGATTGTTTACAGGTATTAAAGTCACATCTTCTGGGCCCTTGGCTCAGGGGCTTTTGCACAGTGAAGTACTCAGAGACTGTTGGTTCCTTTCCCTGCATCAAGGCTTAGTACTTTCTAGGCCAGAAGTCAAGTACCTTTGGCTGTGGTCCTAGCCCTCTATTCACTGTGGCCCTTTGCCTGAGAGAGTTGGCAGCAGGGGCTTCATTCAGGCTTCTCGTGTTGTCTAATCCAGGCTTCCAGTTTGGAGAAACAAAAACAAAAAAACAGCACTGCTCAGCTAGCCTCATGAGCCTTGCCTGGATTCATGGTCACAGGTTTGAGGCTCACCAGGGGTCTCGGTTGGTGCCCAGAGTACTCGCAGCTCATATCCTCAGTGCCTGGTCTCATGATCCTGGCCTCTGTTTCTGTGGGCCATGGAGTAGGTCCAAACTGGGGAGAAAACTGAACCAGAAACCTGGTGTGGTCATCCTCAACTCCACCTCTCCCAACTCCCTGTACCCAATCTGGGACAAGCCCCATTGATCCTGACTCCTGATTCTCTCTCGGTTGGTCCACTTCTACCCACCTCTGTGGCCACTGCCTCAGTTTAGGGTCTCACCTGGATTATCAGCAACCTTCTAGTGGGTTTTCTTGGCATCTCCCCTTCTCTCCAATCTGTTCTGCACACTGCAGCTATAATCTTCATAAAAACACAAATCTGAGCATTTGTCATCCCGGGCTTAAAACCCTTTCATTGTTCCCATTGCCCTCAGCTTATTGTTCCATTCCCACCCACATGACAAGGCTCTGGCATGCCTCTAATGTCCTCTCCTGCCAATGTCCTCATGACTCCAACATTTCAGCCACACTGCCTCTTCCTTACCGTGTCCCATTTGATCCCTGTGCCTTGCTCCTCTGACTGGAATGTCCTATGCCCTTTACTGAGTGAACTCTCACTCCTTCATGCCTTAGAAAGGAGGAAGACTGCATCACTTCTCAGAGTAATTTCTCTCTGAGGCAGAATTGGGTGCTTCTAACTGTACTGAAACTGCATCCCATACACACTGCTGACACAGCACTGATCACACACAATAATCAGCTTTCATGTCTGTCTCTCTTACTAGACTTAAGCCCCTCAAGGGTAGGGTTGAGTTTCTTCTCTCTGCATCCCCAGTGCCCAGAATGAGGCCAGAATACAGCAGGCCACAGACACTGTTAAATAAAGGAGGGGGAGGGCTCCCTGCCCTTGGAACCTTTCCTTCTCATTTTCTGGCCCACCTCTAGCAGGGTGGCTGCTGAATATCAAACCTGCATGGTGCACATTGGGCCTCACTTTCTAGGACTTAAATAACTCAGGGTTCAGATACCAAAGGGACAGACTTTATTTATTGGTGACTCTTCATAGCCTAGAGAAGGAAGCAGGGCAGAGATTGTCTGCTTTACAGATGGGGAAACTGAGCATTTGTGGCTTGCGCAAGATCACACAGCTACTTAGTGGTGTCTTAGGCAGATGGTTTTGTACCACATCCTCCTGAGAGTGGAGAAGCCTGGGTAGGAGCTCCAGGTGCATGCCATATTCTTGCCTCAGGAATGATCAGAACTGGAGGCAGCAGTGTCCAACATCATATACGTTGGGCTTGTTGGTTGTCTCGCTGGACAGGATGGCTCCCATACCTGTTATGCCATCCCAATCTTAGCCATTCCTTCCTCGGGCTCTGCCTTCCCACTGGACCATAGGATGACATGTTTCTTGTTTCCCTGTTTCTTGGCATGTCCAGATGATGGGAACTAGTCCTCAGCCCTGAGCTTGGCTCTCTGCAGAGTCCATGTCCATGTGGAGGAGCTTTGCTGGGGTGGGGCTCTTATTTTTGGCCTTATGATGCTGTTTCCTCCTCTGGGCCCTGCCAGTGACTTGCCAGGCCATCTCCAGAGCATGCTGGGCACTGCCCTACCTAAGCAAGAGTCCTGTGGTTTAAGTGGACTGAATAGATTATTTTCTTTTGCCAGACCAAGAGCCCTAAGGCCATTGAAGTGAGGTGGCACTTACTCAGGCTCTGATGCCCTGGCCTTTCTAGGGCCCTCAGATAAACCTCAAAAGGAGATACCAAGGACTGACCCCCCCACCCCCACACCGCCATCCCAGCTTTCCTCTTCAATGACTGGCTGATGGGAGGTATGTGCTAGGAGCAGTGTAGGGCTACCCCAACCTGCCAGAGGCCACAGTAAGCGTGGTGGCCGTTTCTTCAGCTATATGGAGTCCAGAATTGCTCAAGTACCAAGGGAACATGAGGGGATGGCCTGAGGAGGAGTGGGGAGTAGGCGGAAGGCCCCTTGGAGGGAGCTGGGGCAGGCCCGTCCTTCACTTTGCCGTCTCTTTCTGTTGGGCTTCTCCCAGTTCATGGTTTTTGTATGTTTTGTTTCTTTATCTTGCTTCCTGCTGCTCATGTGCCCCCATGCTGTCTCCCTGCAGGCTCTCAGTCCCACATAACTATATGAGGTTGAGTTGCTGTTTGTATAATTTTTTCTTAAGTTCCATCTTTATTATATTTTAGGGCCCAGGGATCATCCTGATATTGTTGATTCATTTATGCAACTCCTGGCACAGGTGTGTTTTAGTTTTATTCATTCACGTTCTGTTCTCTCTCTTTCTCTTTCTCTTATGTTGAAATTCAATTTAAGCCTATTTTTAGCTTTCTGTTGACAAATTTTTTTTCTGTTCAGTTGAATAGAGTTTCTTCATCTGTTTCCGTGGAAGTTGACAACCCAACATCCTCCTTTAGTGCCCCTATGCCTCACTAGCTCAGTCTTCTACAAAGACCAGGGAGAGGCTGATCCCAAACGGAGGGAGCTGGGCTGGCATCGGGTGGGGAATGGGAAAGGGAGGGGGTGGTGACTGCGCCCAGCAGCTTCTTGTTGCCCAAGAAGTTCACGGGTAGGGCTGGAGTTGAAGGGTCTGGGGTTCACTGTCCCCGTGCTCCTGCCGGGAACTGCCTGCCTCAGTGCCCCCAGCCTGCTCCTGAGAGGTAGGCTGGGAGCAGCTCCAAAGCGAGGGGCTGAAGAGGAATGTGCGCGGTGGAGCCCAGGATTGGGCTGTTGGAGAGGTTGAGCTGCTGCTAGGAGGTGGAGTGCAGGCTCCATGCTAGGATGTGTTTGCATTTTGTATGTGTTTCAGTGTGTGAGACCTTATTTTGTATGTTTTGAGTTTGGTTTGGGAAGGGAACAGAAATCACCTGTAAGTAGTATGTGAATTGTGTTGGGTGCTGAGATGAATGTGTGCCTTGATATGTGCTGTATGTTGATGTGTTGTGTGTTTTGTGTTGTTTGTTGATGTGTTAGGCCTTGATGGATTTAGAGCGTGGACGTGTGTTGGAGGTGTGTGTGTTGGGTTGTCGGAGTGTATATTATGGAGGATAGGAGTGTATGTTGTGGCATTGGTATGTCTGTATCAGAGTATGGTTTGGAGATGCATGTTGGGCTGTGGGGGTATGAAGTTAGTGTGATGGGGGCTTCTGTGTGTTAGGGGATCCTAGCACGCAGACCCCCTAACCTGTGAATTGGGGTAAATGGAGTGTTTCTTTGCTTAATCATTCCACAGATATTTATTGAGTGTGTGATACATGCTGTACTTTGCTAGGTACTGAGGATATGATAGTGAGCAAAACCAGGCACAGTTCTTGCTCTCCTGGAACTTACAAGTCTAGTTTCTGGGGGATGGGTAGGGTGGGAGGAGGGAAGAATAGGGAGTGTTCTGGGCCTGGATGGATATGTGTGTGGGTCTTTTCAAAGGTGTATCTTTGATGCGGAGGGTGTCTGAATGTGTATTTGTGGATGGTTATGTTGGGAGAGTGCACAGGGGGACTGTGGGAAGGCTGAGGGTGTAGGTGTGTGGACATGGTTTGGGGATGTGCAGGTGTTTGGTGTATGACTGTGTAATGAGGGTGTGTTCCAGATGGGGAGAGTGTGTGTATGTTAGGGGTGTGAGAGAAGTGTGTAAGGAGGGCATTTCAAGTGATGGTGCATGTGGGGGTGTTTGCACATGAGTAAACATGGGGGGTAGAGGGGATGTGAGGGGCTGGAGGGTAGAGGTCTATGTGGTATGCACTGGGGGCATTGCTGGGGAGCAGCAGTGTTTGAGGATGGCTGGAGCTGTGCAGAGCATCTCCTGTGACCTGAGGATGTGCCAGTCATGTCCTGATACCACTCGGGGCAGGCCATCTGCCCCCTTCACTTCATCTTTTCCCCCTCACCCATAGCAGCACTGGCTCCTTGGTGTGTGTATGGCCGAAGAGGGCCTGGACACAGGGTACCCTGGGTGAAAGATGGGGCCGAGGCTCCAAGGCTCCTGCTGTACTTTTCTTCTTCTTGAGCAGGAGCTGGAGGGTGCCTCAGGAATACAGGAGGGACATGGGAGGAGGGCTGTTGGGCTGAGGGCTCCCTGTCTGGCTGCCATCTCTTCTTCCTGCTACCCTGTTCACAAACTGGGGGTGCTTAACTCCCTCTGTGAATCAACATGAAGTCACTGCTGGCAACCTAGAGCCTGCGAGACATCTGGCCCTGATGGAGGGGGAGGGAAAGGTGTCTGGAACCCAAACTTTCTGCATTATGATCCCCACCCCCAACCTCTGTCACGTACACCTGCGTGTTCATGTACACATACATGTACATAGCATCCCTTGAGCTGTCCTCACCTGACCTACTGAACTCTGAGGTGGTCCGGGTCCCCCAGAGATGGCTGGGTAGCTGGTTTTGGCAGCCTCTACCTGTGAGGTGTGAAGTTGGGGGCTGGGGTGGCAGGTGAGTGGGGGGGATGGTCCTTGGAGCTGGCTGGGGCTGGGCTTACCAGCTCCACCTCCTGCAGGCTCTGAAGCGGAAGCCAGATTTATTCCTGTGTGAACGATTGGATGTCAAAGCTGTGTTCCAGTGTGGTAAGTGGGGCGAGATGGACAGGTGGGCCTGGGGCTCCCCTAGAAGGATCGTTAAACTGATCTGCCTCTGCCTTTCCCACAGCTGTGCTGGCCCTCAAGTTCCCTGAGGCACCTACTGTCAAGGCCTCCTGTGGCTTCTTTGTGAGTCCCATGCTGAACCCTGACCCACTGCCACCCCAGTGCCCTGCCCTGCCCAGGACTTCAGACAGTAGGGCTGGGGTGTACAGGTCTTGTCCTCAGGGAGAGCTGGGAAGGAGCTGGGCTGATGGGCCTCTCCATCCTCTGCAGACAGAGCTGCTGCCTCGGTGTGGGGAAGTGGAGTCTGTGGGAAAGGTGGTACAGGAAGACGGTCGTATGCTGCTCATAGCAGTGCTGGAGGTGAGACGGAGCAAAGGGGGGTTTGATGGGGGTGAGGGCCCCTCACTGCTGAGGCAGCTGGCCTTCTGGGAGGCTTGAGCCTTTGGTCCCCTAAGCTCTCAGATTCTGTTTCTTCTTCAATTAAATGCCTGAAAGTTGTTAGGATTGCTGTGGGGATCAGCTGGCTCTCAAAAAGCAGCGCTCACTGTGATGTGCAGTTTGGCTTAGGAACTGTCCAGAGGGCAGTTAGGCATTCTTGCTGCAGAAGGGGCAGAAGGGGCAATACCCTGGTGTGCTGAGAACCCCTCTCCCTCAGGCCATTGGGGGCCAGGCCTCCCGCAGCCTCATGGACTGCTTTGCCGATATCCTGTTCGCCCTGAACAAGCACTGCTTCAGCCTCCTGAGCATGTGGATCAAGGAGGCCCTGCAGCCACCTGGTTTCCCCTCTGCCCGCCTCAGCCCTGAACAGAAGGATACCTTCAGCCAGCAGATCCTTCGGTGAGCAGAGCTGGGGTGGGCCTGGGGTCAGGCAGAGAGGGGGCAGTGGTGGTGGCTGGTGCTAACCTGCTCTCCCTTTTCTCCTTCAGCGAGCGAGTGAACAAGAGGCGGGTGAAGGAGATGGTGAAGGAGTTCACACTGCTGTGCCGGGGTCTCCATGGCACAGATTACACAGCTGACTACTGAGGGGTGCCCCCATCCCATCCACCCCTTCTCTTCATCCTTCCCTATTCCCAAAGAGTAAACCTGGACCCTCACTGCTGTCTCTGCCTCCTTTCTGCTGTCACCACCACCTAACTGAAAGCCTGGGTCCAGAAGGCCTGGGGGAAGGATGGGAGGATGCTTGGACCCAGGCCTTGGGAGGGAATGGTGGGAACATCCTCTAGCTCCCAGGTTGGAAGAGATACTACTGTAGCCAAGCCACCTAGGCTGGAGCCCTTCAGAATACTGTCATTGTCCTTGGGGCGGGGTGGTTGCAGTAGTGTCATCAACCCCCCCATCCCCATTAAATTAATCCCAACATGCATGTATGCATACATTTAATCAACACCGCTGAATATTAGGCCCCTAGCTCTGTCCTGCATCGTTCTGCCCTGAACAAAGGTTGATCTAGTCCATAGCTACCATGGAGAATGGTAGGAAGTGAGGGAAGGCTGCATGGAGAAAGTTTTTGACAGGAATAGTAGGCTTTCTAGGTAGAGGACTTGAGACTTTGGGCTGCAAGTGGGGTAGGGCTGGGTCCGTTTAGGAAGGAAGAAATGGAGTGGAGTTTTGACTTCCGGGAGGGGTTTCTGGTGTGGAGTTATACAACATCGAACTTGCATATGGTTGAGGAGGGCTATAGAAAGGGGCTGAGTGTGTGTGTATTGGGGGTGGGTGGGTGGCAGGGAGGTGAGGGAGAGAAGATATCTCAGCCGCAGAGGAGAAAAGAGGAAAGTAGGATCTAAGGTTGTCCGTATGTCCGCTGCTCCCCGCTTACACAGGACCTCCAGCACAGGATGGTCAGGGATCAATCAGCACCAGGGACAGCTCCTGACCTATTCTTGCTTTTCTCCCTTAGCAGTGTTGCCTCCCTTTCTGTCTCCTCAGCTATAGTTTCACCTAGGCTGCCTCTCAGGTACCCCAGGCTTCTCCTCACTAAGATCTGAAGAGCAGAATGAGTTCTCCCCACTTTTACCCTTGAGCTTTCAATCTCCTTGTGGGTGATGGGGAACTCGTTACTCCCACATTCATCCCACTCCTTCCCTGTTCAATAGATCCGGGTTTGATGCTGGTTGTGCCACGGAATTAGTGTCTTATTACACAAGTAGTCTCTTTGAACCTCAGTTTCCGTATCTGACAGAGGTATGTAAGGAGGGCATTTCAAGTGATGTTGCATGTGGGGGTGTTTGCATATAAGTAAACATTGGGGGTGGAGGGGATGTGAGGGGCTGGAGGGTAGAGGTCTATGTGGTATGCACTGGGGGTATTGCTGGGAAGCAGCAGTATTTGAGGATGGCTGGAGCTGTGCAGAGCATCTCCTGTGACTTGAGGATGTGCCAGTCATGTCCTTGGTACCACTCGGGATAATTCTTACTCCAAAGACTGTAAACACTAAAAATGAAGTGCCTAATGTACAGTAAGTGCTCAGTATTTGGCTGATTAAATAGCAAATGCTTTCACTGCATGTGATATCCAAAGAACTACTTTGTAAAGTTTTGTATATAAATTAATTTGACCCTCACAACAACAATCTTATTAAGAGGTACTATTGTCACAACTCCCCATTCTTCAGATAAGGAAATGGGCATAGGGACATTCCTAAGATACTCAGTAGCAAGTGACCAAGCACAATATTCAAACCCGAGCCGGTCGGCACCAAGTTTAAAATTATGCAGTGTAGCCGGGCACGGTGGCTCACGTCTGTACTCTCAGCATTTTGGGAGGCCGAGATGAGTGGATTGCTTGAGTTCAGGAGTTTGTGACCAGTCTGAGCAACGTGGCAAAAACCTGTCTCTACAAAAAATACAAAAATTAGCTGGATGTGGTGGTGCGCCTGTAGCCCCAACTACTCAAGAGGCAGAGGTGGCAGGATGGCTTCAGTCCAGGAGGTGAAGGTTGTGGAGATCGCGCCACTGCACTCCAGTCCAAGCAACATAGCGAGACCTTGTCAAAAAAAAAAAAAAAATGAATGAATGAAAGAATTATGCAATGATACTGCCCAGAGGATAGAGTGCACGTGAAATGCTTAACAGTGAAGTCGGTGTTCCTGATGGCCGCGGGTCGGCTGAACCGGACTCCCAGCGCCCGAGAGGAGGCCAGGGGAACTACAATGCCCACAAGGCTCCGCGCCTTCCTCGATGTACTTCCGGCTGGCCTGGGACTCAGGCTGAACATTGGTTCTCTGTGCGGGGCGGTGGCGGGGATTGGAGGGCGGGAGCTGTGCTGACTTAGGATTGGCAAAATCGCTATCAGCCACGCCTCTAAAACCCGGAAGTAACCTCCCCGGTAGTCCCACGTGTAGCGGAGAAACAGTAGTTAGGGTGGCTGAAGGGGATACCCACCGGCTGAAGGCCGACTGTGATTCCCCCTACCCCCACAAGGCGATTTTGACCCCCTGAGGGCTGCTCTGGAGGACTCAGGCCCCGAAGCTGTCCCAGGGAGGTCCCCGCTGCATCCCACCACCCAAGCTGTGCCTCATGGAGTCGATGTTTAGCAGCCCTGCCGAGGCGGCGCTGCAGCGAGAGGCCGGGGTGCCAGGACTGCTCACTCCTCTTCCGGACCTGGACGGAGTGTACGAGCTGGAGCGAGTCGCTGGATTTGTCCGCGACCTGGGGTGTGAACGAGTGAGGACAGACTTAGGGAAGGGTGGCTCGCCTCTGTCGGGATAGGTCGCCCAGAGGATCCGGATCTTGGGGGATTTTGTGAGGGCGAGAGGGTGGGGGAATCAGTCTGTCCGCAGCGCGTTGACCATCCCTCCCTTCCACCTACTACGTGGGGCAGAGTGCCCCTCTGGGACCAGGGGCTTTGAAGGTTGAGTGGGAGCTCCTGGAAGATTGCTTTAAAGAAGCCCTCAATGGGAGAGAGGCTGTCCCTGACTCCATGGTTTATGCTTATAGGTTGCCTTGCAGTTCCCTGACCAGCTATTGGGAGATGCTGTGGCTGTGGCTGCACGACTGGAGGAGACGACAGGGTCAAAGATGTTCATTCTGGGTGACACAGCCTACGGCAGGTGTGAACTTGGCCTTAGGTGGGCCAGGCCTGGGGATCCGGGACTCATGGGGTTTTACGTCTATGACAGTGATTGCCTTCAATGGTGGTGTTTCTCCTTGATGATAATGGTAATGACTCCCCTCCTGATGCTAGCTCCTTTCATTGACACTGTCTTCCTTTAATGAAACCATTTTATTCACTGACCACATTTCCCAGTGATGACAGCAACTCGCCTCCAGAAGAGAACCCATTTCTCTGATGCTATCTTCCCTGCAGCTGCTGCGTGGATGTGCTGGGTGCTGAGCAAGCTGGAGCTCAGGCTCTCATACATTTTGGCCCTGCCTGCTTAAGCCCTCCAGCCCGCCCACTGCCCGTTGCCTTCGTGCTTCGTCAACGTTCTGTGGCCTTGGAGCTCTGTGTCAAGGCCTTTGAGGCCCAGAACCCAGACCCCAAAGCGCCTGTGGTGCTGCTGAGTGAGCCGGCCTGTGCCCATGCCCTGGGTAAGGGGTTTTGCCTGTGTATGCACAAAGGGTGAGCCAACTGCTTTATGCCTTAATTTCCCCATTTCCATATACCATCCATGGAACTCTTGATATGGGCTTGGCCCCAGCCTACTGGGTCATATTTAGTCTCCTGGGGATGAGGGAGCTCCTGCTTTGCCAGGCTCCAACCTCAACACTACCTCCTTCTCTTCCAGAGGCTTTGGCTACTCTCCTGCGCCCGCGGTACCTGGACCTGCTAGTCTCCAGCCCAGCTTTTCCCCTACCAGTGGGTTCCCTGAGTCCAGAGCCTATGCCCCTAGAGCGTTTTGGGCGCCGCTTCCCCCTTGCCCCAGGGAGGCGTCTAGAAGAGTATGGTGCCTTCTATGTAGGGGGCTCTAAGGCCAGCCCTGACCCGGACCTTGACCCAGACCTGAGTCGGCTGCTCTTGGGGTGGGCACCAGGTCAACCCTTCTCCTCCTGCTGTCCAGATACAGGGAAGACTCAGGATGAGGGTGCCCGGGCTGGACGGCTAAGGGCACGAAGACGATATCTGGTAGAGAGGGCCAGAGATGCCCGCGTGGTAGGGCTGCTGGCAGGCACACTGGGTGTAGCCCAACACCGTGAGGCACTGGCCCACTTGCGGAACCTGACTCAGGCTGCTGGCAAGCGTAGCTATGTGTTGGCCCTGGGGCGGCCCACCCCTGCCAAGCTTGCCAACTTCCCTGAGGTGGATGTCTTTGTGCTATTAGCCTGTCCTCTGGGTGCTCTAGCCCCCCAGCTTTCTGGTAGCTTCTTCCAGCCTATACTAGCACCATGTGAGCTGGAAGCTGCCTGCAACCCTGCCTGGCCACCTCCAGGCCTGGCTCCCCACCTCACACATTATGCGGACTTATTGCCTGGTGAGTAGTGGGGGCATTGCCTAAGCTGGAAACCTGGGGCACGGAGTCAGGGGGTGAGTATGGATTTTCTTTCCTCCTCCCTTTCAGGCTCTCCCTTCCACGTGCCTCTCCCACCACCTGAGTCAGAGCTGTGGGAAACCCCAGACGTGTCACTCATTACTGGAGATCTCCGACCCCCACCTGCCTGGAAGTCATCAAATGATCATGGAAGCTTGGCTCTGACCCCACGGCCCCAGCTGGAGCTGGCTGAGAACAGTCCTGCAGGTAAATGTACAAGTCTCCACTCCCAGCTGAGCTTTTTCTCCAGATGCAGCGCACTCAGACTGAGCCCCCTCCCTCTACAGCCTCATTCCTTAGTTCCCGGAGCTGGCAAGGGCTGGAGCCCCGCCTGGGTCAGACGCCAGTGACAGAAGCTGTGAGTGGAAGACGAGGGATTGCCATCGCCTATGAGGATGAGGGAAGCGGCTGATACCATGTGGGGCTGGAGACATAGATGGACTTATGAATGGCTGCTAGGACCTTTAGTGCTCCCTGCACCAACCTCCCATCCCCCTGCCAAGATCCTTGAAGGACCCTGGAAGGAGGGAGAGCAGGCAGCCCTTCACAGGATAGGATCCATCTCTGTCCTGTCCTGGCACTGGCACAAGCTCAGCACATGCCCAGTAATGCGTGTTGTTTGGCTGATGGAATAAAGGGCTTAGGGACTTCCCTGAGGCCTCTGGACCCATCTGTCTTCCTGAGGGCAGCCCAGGACCTTTGGCCAATCCCAGTTCCCAGTCTGCAGTTGAGGGTCTGTCCTTGTCAAAAGGCAGGTGCTAGACAGTCTAGACCAGGGTTTCTCAAACTCATACTTGACATTTGGGGCCAGATAATTCTTTGTTGTGGGGCCTGTATGGTGTATGGTAGGGTGCTTAGCAGCATCCCTGGCCTCTGCCCACTAGACATCAGAAGCACTCCCCCAGTTGTGACAACCAAAAATATCTCCAGACCTTGGCAAATGTTATCTGTGGGGGAAAATTGCCCTCAATTGAGAACCACTGGTCTAGCTAGACCTGCACTGTCCAGTACAGTAGCCACTAAATACATGTGGCTAAACTTAAATTTACGTTAATTAAGATTAAAAGCTCAGTTTCTCAGTCACATTAGTCATTCAAGTGTTCAGACAGCCACATGAGGGGACGGTGCAGCTACAGGATATGCCATCACGGCAGAAAGTTCTGTTTGTTGGACAGCGTTGGTCTATACTGACTCATTTCTCAAGGAGATCACAGCAACCTAAATAAACCAGATACCTTTTCTCTTTGTGTTTCTTTTTAATTCATGAAATACTGCAGGTCCTGCACTGGTCCTGGGATGTAGATGTTAACTGTATTTAACCAGATTCCTTTCCAGTGTACCTGGAAAGAGAGTTAAATATGCAGTCAGCACACAGTGAAACAGCTTTATCTGGGAGGAGGGAAGCCCCAGGGACAGCTGGATCCCACAGGAGATACCTGACAAGGACTAAGAGGAGGCTTCCCAGAGGGCATAACACCTATGCTGGATCTTTTGGAGGAAAAAATAATTGTCAGGAGAAATGGAGTGAAAAAGACCTTTGGGCTTAAACATGAACCAACATGGCGGATGCTTCAAGCAAGTGGGTTTGCTGGGCTCTAAAGGTGGAGAGGGGTGAAATGAAAAGACTCGCCTCTTCTTCCCCACATTTGTTGAGAATCTGGTCACAGTGGCATTGTCGAGGGTATTGAAGGTGAACAAAGGAGATGTGGTCCCTGCCCTCAGGGAATGCCTAGTCTAATGGTGGAGGCAGAGCTGTAAGCTAACAAGGTAACCCAGACAAAGTGGGCATCAATCATGTGTTCTACAAATATGTACTGAGGACACACTCTGTGCCAGGTACTGGAAATACAGCAGTGAGCGACACAAAAGCCATGGTGCTTCCACTCTTCCAGGGGAGCTGGACAAATAAAATACTTAGTATGCCAAATGGTGATCAGTAAGTACCGTGAGAAATGTAAAGCTGGGAAGCAGAGGAGCGTTTAAGGGGGGTGGAATATTAAACAGAATGGTCAGAGAAGGCCTTTTCAAGAAGGTGAGCAAAAACTGAAAGGAAGTTACAGGATGAGCCGCATGTATAGTTAGGAGAAGCAGAGAGCGCAAGTGCAAGGGCAGTGAGGTCGCGGTATGGTTGGCACGTTCAAAGAAATAGCAAGGAGGGCAGTGCAGCCAGAGGAGGGAGTTAGTGGGGGAATATTAGAAGGTGAAGTCAGCTGAGGGGCGTGGGGAGCCTAGCAGGCTATTGTGAGAACTTTGGCTTTTCTCCTGAATGAAATGGGAGCCATCAGGGCATTTCGACAGGGTAGTGACATCTTACTGAAGCTTAATAAGCATCACCAGGACATCGCGGGAGCCCAGCAAACGCGCTTCCCTGCCACTGGGTTAGGGAAGGCTTGCCGGAAGGACGATTTCGGAGGACAGCAGGTGTTAGCCAGGCAGCGGAGCGAGCGCCAACAGGCGCACTGGGGCGGAGAGACGCCGTGAGCAAGGTGAGGCAGAGGGCACGCGCGGCGCCACCCGCCACAGGCTAGGACGCACGGCTGCCAGAGAGGACGCCTTAGGGGCCCGCGAGCAGGCTCGGGAATAAAACAGGGCTGGCAGGGCTAGGTGGAGAGACTCGAGAAGGACCGGCCAGATGTCGAAGTTCCTAGAGAGGAGGGCGCCCAAGCCTCCGCCGAGACACGTGACTGCAACTACCACAATCCCCAGCGCCTGCGGTTCCAGCGTCGCCTTGTTCTAGACGGGCGGCGGCGCTGCGCGGGGAACCGGCGTGGGGTCACGTGGTGCCGGCGCATCACGTGGGCGAGTCAGGTGACGCTGCGGGGCGGGCGGACAGACTGCGGGGCGGACGGCGGACGCTGGGACGAGTTTGTAGCTCCGGCCCTGCCGTTCCGACCCCCGCCGCGGTCGCCGCCATGACGGGGCTAGCACTGCTCTACTCCGGGGTCTTCGTGGCCTTCTGGGCCTGCGCGCTGGCCGTGGGTGAGGCCGGGTCCTGGCGGGCGGGAGCAGCATCGCGGCCGAGCTGGCCGGGTCGGAACTCGGCGGGGAAGTGGCCTGCGGGGAATACTGGCCCCCCCGCGCGCTCTGCACCCGAGGCTCTGGGGACTTGCGCCTGCGAGGGCCTTTGACTCCGACAAAGGAGACCCGGATTTCCAGCTGCTTGAGGAGGGGTGCGGGCGGGTAGGGGCCGCGAGGGCAGCACTCCCCCGTCCTGCCACTATCGCTGTCTCCCCTCGCTCCCACGTCTCACTGCTGTCCCCCCTTTCTTGCTCCTGACCGGCCCGCTCGGTCACAAGCCGGCTGCTCCGGTTCCTCTTTCCCCAGTCGCTTTGCCCTCCCCCACCCACAGCTTGTTGGGTAAACAGCGGAACGGACTGGGCCGGCGGGATCTGGCGGGGCCTGGCTGGAGCGCTTGCTCCCTCGGTCCCGCCTCGGATTCGGGCTTGCGGGTGGCGACCCTGCCTGCGCAGGTGCTTGGTCTGGGAGGTGGTTTTAGCGAGGGAATGGCAGAAAATGGAGGCCTAAGCAAAGGAATCTGTCTACACAGCTGTACTGTCACCTGGGGGCAGCCTGAGGACGCCCCTTCAGGGAGGTGGCCCTTCAGCTCGGCAGCTACTTTAGGTTGAAGAACTTCTCTCTACCGAGCAGCCCGTAACCCCCTTTTTTTCCCCTCACTGCTGCAGGAGTCTGCTACACCATTTTTGATTTGGGCTTCCGCTTTGATGTGGCATGGTAAGGGAGGGCAGGGGGAGGATTCCCCTTGAAGCTTCTTCCCTGCAGCCTCTCCTCTTTTCTCTGGTCTGAGTCCCTCCCCCACACCACTGCCTGCCTGGGACATGGACCTTTGGGAAATACGCGGTCAGTTGTTGCCTGCAGAACTGGTGGTGGGGTTGAAGGGGGTTTGAGGGGTTAAGATTTTGTGCTCCGCTTCCCTGCTAGAGCTGAACTGCTTTCTTCTCTGCCTCCACAACAGGTTCCTGACGGAGACTTCGCCCTTCATGTGGTCCAACCTGGGCATTGGCCTAGCTATCTCTCTGTCTGTGGTTGGGGCAGCCTGGTGAGTATTGGGGTGGTGGGACTGGGGGCAGGGGCTGAGTCATGGCAGGTGGTGTCACTGGGGTCTTAGGCATGCTGAGGGCAGTGACAGCTTGGGTTCTGCTCATCAGTTTTTTATCCTTCCACCAGGGGTATCTATATTACCGGCTCCTCCATCATTGGTGGAGGAGTGAAGGCCCCCAGGATCAAGACCAAGAACCTGGTCAGGTAAGTGTCAGGGTCCTTGGACTTTTGTCAGAACCAGCTGTGTTGGCGCTGCCTGTGTGTTTGATCTGACATACTGTTTCTGACAAGCCACCTTGTGGGATGGGATGTTATAGGGGAAAGATTGCTGGGGACTTACTGGGCAGGAAGGACGGTTTCTTTCTCATTTCTTTCTCCTTTGCACTCCTTACCCCTAATCTCTACCACTACCAGCATCATCTTCTGTGAGGCTGTGGCCATCTACGGCATCATCATGGCAATTGTCATTAGCAACATGGCTGAGGTATGGAAGGCCAGGGTGGTGGCGGGAATCCATTCCAGTGTGTTCTACACATTCCTTAGAGATTGGATGGGGTGCATCAGGATGGTTTCTGATTACTTTTCTACTTCCCTCAGCCTTTCAGTGCCACAGACCCCAAGGCCATCGGCCATCGGAACTACCATGCAGGTGGGTGGATGGGCGTATGAATGCAAAATGCTGGGACTTCATGCCTGCTTCCACTCTCCCCCATCCCAGCTTGGGCCATCATTTTGATATTCTCTCACCTACTTTTTCTGCTTTGCAGAGTGGGGATGGTGATTGGCCCCATTAGCCCATATCTCCCCCATTCCTGGCTTAGCCTCACTGCACCCCTCTCTATCCTCCCAGGCTACTCCATGTTTGGGGCTGGCCTCACCGTAGGCCTGTCTAACCTCTTCTGTGGAGTCTGCGTGGGCATCGTGGGCAGTGGGGCTGCCCTGGCCGATGCTCAGAACCCCAGCCTCTTTGTAAAGATTCTCATCGTGGAGATCTTTGGCAGCGCCATTGGCCTCTTTGGGGTCATCGTCGCAATTCTTCAGGTGATGAATCCCCTTGGGAAGCCTCTGTGTCCTTGTCCCCAACCTAGCCTTACCCTCCTTCTGGAGAAGCTGAAGTGCTCTCCTTCTCTACCTATAACTATAGATTCCCCCAAACAGCTTCCACCTCCTCATTTCCATCTTCTGGTTTTCTCCTACAGGGGCTCTCTATTTTTGTCTCTGATTTGGTGTCACTGACAACAGCCCTGTTCTTTTTCCCCCCTTTCTAATGTGTTGTATCTGTATAGCACTTAGTCTCTCCCTCTTTCTGTTCTCTCATTTTATCTGCCATGCTTTTCATGTCTCCAGTCGGTATTTGTGATCTAGACTAGAATGGAATTTTGTCTGTCTGTATCAGTCTGTCATGGTGTGTTTGACTGTCTCTCGGAGCTATGTGTATCTCTCTCTCACATGCCTGTCAGTAGGACACCATTGTCTAAATTGTGTGTGTCTAGTCTGTCTGACAGTGTGTGAATTTGTGACTAAGGATCAGCCTGAGGGTCTGAGTGTGACTGTGGGTGCTTGACTGAGTTGATTCTTAGTGACTAGCTTTATCCATATCCCACTTCTCTCCGTCTGTCCCACAGCGTAACTCTGTGGTTGTCTGTCCCTGTCTGCCTTGTCTGTCACAGTGTGTCCATCCTAGTTAGTCATATATCTCTTGTGGTCTGTCCATCCAACCATGTGCTAGATGTCATCTTCTATCATTTGTCACTGCCTTACCTATTCCTCTATCCCTGCCTGATTTCTCCTGTTCTTTTTTTGCAGACCTCCAGAGTGAAGATGGGTGACTAGATGATATGTGTGGGTGGGGCCGTGCCTCACTTTTATTTATTGCTGGTTTTCCTGGGACAGCTGGAGCTGTGTCCCTTAGCCTTTCAGAGGCTTGGTGTTCAGGGCCCTCCCTGCACTCACCTCTTGCTGCGTGTTGATTTGGAGGCACTGCAGTCCAGGCCGAGTCCTCAGTGCGGGGAGCAGGCTGCTGCTGCTGACTCTGTGCAGCTGCGCACCTGTGTCCCCCACCTCCACCCTCAACCCATCTTCCTAGTGTTTGTGAAATAAACTTGGTATTTGTCTGGGTCAGTGCAGCTTCTGTTGCCCTCTTGCGTCACCGTTCACAGAGGAAGGGTAAAGAGGCCTGTACGCCTCAGCCTCATGCCAATCCCTTGTCAGCTTTCTGACTGCACACTTCTGATCTGCACAGAGCTTGCTCCTAGGTGGGGAGGCACGGGTGCTGGGTGGACTCTAACCCCCAAACAGACTTGTTTGGGGATGAGGGAGTGTGCAGATAGGGGCCCCTGGGTGTGTTTGTGCCTGTAGTCCTTCTAGGCCCGTTTGCTCAGGGCTCTGACTGACCACCATGCCCGAATTGTCTGACAGCATCTACTTATCTGGTTGTACATTCGGGCACCATCATCTCCGTCCTTGTGAGGCCTGGAGCCTAGGCAGTGGTCTCTGCCTCCAGTGATGGTCCTGTCCTACCAGCAGCAGCCCCTCCCAGAAACCTCTACTCTGATCCTTGTTCCCAGGGCCCAGGGCAGCTCCTCCCACCCCATCCAATCTCGTTTTCTCCTTCCCTGACCCTGTTTCCTGTTACCCCAGAAGCCCCAGCCACCTCCAGCCCACGCCTTTAAGGGTCCTGCCCCCTCTCTGCTGGCCGACCTTGAATCTTGGTCCAATTAAAGAGTTGACAAATCCCTAGCCCCGCAGCCTGAGTCCGCCCAACCTCCAGGTCCCCTTCCTGGGGAGTTCGCGCTCCAATCCAATCCCCACTCCCCGCTAAGGGACTCCACGGTCTGCACCCGCTCGCCGGTCCGACCTCTAAGCCCACCCTTTGGACGAGCCTGACCCATTTTCTCCCGCGCTCCCAGGTCCGTGCCTCCTGGGTGCCTGGGTTCGGCCGCCGGCAGGGCGGGCTCGCAGCGGCGCGCGGCGGGTGCGGGCGTGCTGGAGGCGGGGGCCGCGGGGGCGCGCGCGCGGGCGCGCGGGCCGGGCCTGCCCCTCCGAGGCGCCGTAGCGCGGGAGGGAGGCGGCGGCGCTGTGGTCCGTGGGTCCGCCGGTCCGTGGGTCTGCCCGGCCGCCCGGCCCCGCCCTGCCCCCCGGGGCGGCTCGGCTCCATGGCCCGCGGCGGCGGCGGCGGCGGCGGCGGCGGCGGGAGGCGACCCGGGGGCCGCGGTGGCTGCTGACCGGGCGGCGGGAGGCGGCGGGGCCGGGCCATGGGGGACGGAACCGTCCGCAGCCGCCGGAGCCGGGAGCCCTGCCCAAGCCGGAGCGGCGTCCCCTGCTGAGCCCCGAGCGCCGGGTGAGAGGAGGGCGCGCGCGGCCCCCACCCAGGGCCCCGAGATTCCAGACCCAGCCCCGCGAGGGGCACCCCGAGCGCGGCCCCGAGATCCCAACCCAGGAGCCGGTGAGAGAGGCGCCGGCGGCCAGACCCCGGCCTGGCTGCCCCCACCCCGCCCCCACTCCGGCGCCCCTCCTGGGCTTCTCCGCCCGCGTCCAGCCGGCCTCCCTCATTGTCCTCGCTCGCCCCGGCCTCGTGGCGCGGGGAGGCGTTCCATACACGTTTCCCCTTGGCCTTTGCCTCATCCGCTGCCCTCCACCCACTCCCCCTGCCCCCAGGCTCCACACCCACCCGGTCTGTGCGGCCTGCCCGTCCGCGGGTGCCACGTGTTCAGCCTGCCAGCCCCGCCCAAACGCACCCCTCAGCCTGGCCGCCAGCCTGACCCAGAACCCCTGCGCCGGAGGGAGGGTGGGAATGTCTGCACGTGGGTCTGGGTGTGAGCTGCCTGGGAGCCTGGATGTATGGCTGTGGAAGTCCAGGAGCAGTGGCTTTGTTTGTGAGTGTGGGACTTAGTGTGTTACTGTCACCCGGGGTGTGTCTGTGACTGTAGTTCTCTGTGTGTCTGAGTGTGGGTGACCAGCTGGGACCAGGGTGTCCCTGTGATTCTGTGTGCCTGTGAGACTCACCCTGCTCCCTGAAGCACTGCCAGAAGTGGCTGCCGCTCTCTTGGAACCACAGCTGGAGCCATCGCCCAGGCAAGACCCCCTTCCTGCCATGCCCAGTGCTGTGCCCATCTCCAGGCCCAAGCATCCCGTTCCGGGAATCAGAACCAGCTGTGCTGGGCAGGACCCAGAGTCTTGGTCCCAGTCCCAAGGGCCTGGCTTTGAGGTCTTAAGTGAGGGGTGTCCCCTGCCTTGCCCCGTATTTTGACGTTTTGCTCCAGTGGGAAGGGATTCTGTAAACATCCAGTCTGTATTTGGGCCCCCCGGATGCTGAGGGCAACTTCCCAGCCTGGTCCCAGTTGGCCTGGCCTGCTTGTCGCTGGGATCTGATGACCAAACCACTTCCCACCATGGCTCCTGGAAGGACTAAATGAAGTCATGAGTATAAAGTGCTCCTGCATGGTAGGTGCACAGTATTCCGTCTCTTCCCTCTTCCCCAAGCCATGAGTTCTGGGTTAAGGATGCTGCCATGTGAGGTGTCTGTTCTCAGGGGCACAGGGGCACGTGGGGGTCTATAGGTAAACATGTCTCCATGCTTAGGTACAAACCAGTGTGGTTAGAGTTCACGTGTCTGTGTTCCTGGGAATGTGTGAGTGTGTGTGTAGAGTTGTGCAATAAGGGTGAGTGCCTGAGTGTGTTTGTCAGTGAAGTGGAGGAAGGTAAATGTATGTGGCTTAGTAGTGGGGTGTGCTTGAGGATGTGAGTACTGAGTTGCCGGGAACTGTGCCTGGGTGTCTGTTTGGAGGTAAGTCCTTGAGTCTGTGAGCGTGAAAGGGTATGAGCAGGTCAGTGTGAGGTGTGGCCCATGAGTGTGAGCAGCTGAGTGGGAGGTAGGTGGGCAGCCTTGCCTGTCCTGCCCTGACCTGCTGGATCTGTTTCCCTCCCACCCTGCTCAGGCCAGCAGCCGGATGCCCGGGCCCACTGGGCGGGCCAGTGGCCACCTGCGGGATGAGCAGACTGCTGGGGGGGACGCTGGAGCGCGTCTGCAAGGCTGTGCTTCTTCTCTGCCTGCTGCACTTCCTCGTGGCCGTCATCCTCTACTTTGACGTCTACGCCCAGCACCTGGCCTTCTTCAGCCGCTTCAGTGCCCGAGGCCCTGCCCATGCCCTCCACCCAGCTGCCAGCAGCAGCAGCAGCAGCAACTGCTCCCGGCCCAACGCCACCGCCTCTAGCTCCGGGCTCCCTGAGGTCCCCAGTGCCCTGCCCGGTCCCACGGCTCCCATGCTGCCACCCTGTCCTGACTCGCCACCTGGTCTTGGTGAGCCTGGGGGGTAGGGCCTGCCTGTGGGGAAACAGGGTTTTATTGGTTTGACTAGAGAAATGGCATCTGGACCCAGGGGTGTGCCAGGGGTCCAGGTCTGTTGTAAGAGGGCTATTCTTGGGGTTCCCTAGCCCACCCCCAGGCTGAGGGTTGGGGCTGGTATCTGTGGATTCTGGCCAATGCCCTGATTCCTGACACTGTCCTGTCTGCAGTGGGCAGACTGCTGATCGAGTTCACCTCACCCATGCCCCTGGAGCGGGTGCAGAGGGAGAACCCAGGCGTGCTCATGGGCGGCCGATACACACCGCCCGACTGCACCCCAGCCCAGACGGTGGCGGTCATCATCCCCTTTAGACACCGGGAACACCACCTGCGCTACTGGCTCCACTATCTACACCCCATCTTGAGGCGGCAGCGGCTGCGTTACGGCGTCTATGTCATCAACCAGGTGCCCATGCGGGGGTCCATGTGCCTGTTGGTGTATATATGTGGGTTGGGGGCGTTTGTGGGTCCTTGTCTGCCCGTGTGGATATGTGGATGGACCTGGGCGTGGGTAGTCGGTGTTTGTCAGTGTGCACAGGAATGTGTGCGCACAGTGTGTGCATGCGAATGTTGGCATGCAAACTGGCAGGTGTGTGCATGGTCTCAGAAGGGGTTGAGCCCCACTCTCTACCCTTGGCAGGCCTCACCCCATGGTGGTGCAGGCCTTGGGTATGCTGTAGGAGGAGATGTTGAGGGCCCTGAGGAGAGGGAGTTAGACCCTGAAAGAAGGATGAAGCCTGCAGAACCCTTTGGGGTAGGTGCCAGCCACAGCTGAGGCCAGGGCACTCAGCTCAGCATCTTAAGGCCTTTGGTGGACCTGGCTAGGGCTGGCCACTAGGTCCCAGAAGGGACCTCTGATGCAGGCCCCCCCGCCCCCGCCGACCACAGAGACCTCCTAGACTTGGACATGGGTCCCTCCCATATGATGGGACACAAGTGGAGGTGGAGCAGGGGGCCGTGGGAGCACAGAGGGCCCCAGTCCAGCCCTGGGGTTGGGAAGCAGTTGCTGAGATGGGTCTTGAAGGATGAGCAGGCATCAGGGGCTGGAGAAGCCAGCATTCTAGGCAGAGGGACCTGGAGGATGCAGGGCCAGCAAGATAACTGGTCTCGTGTTCACGAACTATTGGCTGAGGTGTGGTGTCTAGCATGTGGACTGGGTAGCAAAGATGAGGCTGGAGGAGTTGGAAGTCAAACTGAGAAATGTCTTGGGAGGCATGCTGGCAGTAAGTCCAGCGCAAAAGTGGCAGGGCACCATGTGAGGTTGTAAGGAGAGAGTGACTTGCGTGTTTGCTTTGTAGAAAGGTCACTCTGGTTGCATATGGAGCATGGATGGAGAGGGGAGATTAGAGACAGGGTGGCCCGTTTGGAAGAGAGGACGATGCCCAGGAAAGAGGCGGTGACCATGCGGATGTGTGGGGCGGGAGTCGCGGGGAAGAAGTGGGGTTGTTACGCAAGTAGTGGAGAGTGAGAAAAGAGCGACGTCAGGACAGCGCAAGGGTTTCCGCCTTGGCTGTTGGCTGTGGGGATGGCTGTGTCTGAGTGAGATGGGGACACAGGAGCTGGCCCAGCTCTGGGGGAGTGTGACTCTGAATCCTTTCTTGCGTGTGATGAGTTTGAGCGCCTGTGGGAAGTACATGTTTAGCAGGCAGTTAGACAAATGAGTTTGGACCCAGAAGGGAGGTCTGCAGTGGAGAGAGGGATCTGGGAGCACCAGGATGAAGACAATCTGGTCCCTAAAACCAACAACGTCTGACCTGCCAGGGAGCAAGGGGCATGAGAGGAGGAAGCCAGCACTTCAGGGATGGAGGGAGAAAGAGGCCGCTACAGAGGCCGAGAGGCTTGGCCAGAAGGGCTGGAGGAGACCCAGGGGAGTGTGGGATCCCGGAAACCCGGCAGTCAGTGTCAGGAAGGAGACATGGCAGCTGCATGGGCACTGTGGGGGTGTGAGGAGGGATGTGGACCAAGACTCGTCCAGTGGATTTAGCAACAAGGTGGGCCCAGCGAGAGCCATTTCAGGGGCATGGTGGGGGCGGAAGCAGATTGCAGTGGGTTGAAGAAGGAATCGGATTTGACGAAATGGAAATAACCAATTAGAGACAACTCTTTAAAAAAAAATCCCTGCTGAGAAGGGAAGGCAAAAGGTAGGGTGGTGGCTGGAGGGAGGTTTGTTTTTTCAGTTGGGAGAGGATTGAGCATGTTTATGAGCCATGTGGGAGAGACACAGGGCTCCTGGCTGGTGAGAGGTCAGAAGGAGTGCTGATGAGCTGGGAGGAAAGCGATGGTCTCTCCAAGGGCTGGGGGAAGAGGAGGTGCAGGAGAGGGAGAGAAGAGAGCTGGCAGGGCTGGGCAGGTCAGGGTTCCTGAGGGGAGCAGCTCCCACCTCTTCCGGCAGTGGCTTTGCTGGTGGAGAAGAGGGCCTTTCTCTCCGCTCATTCCAGAAAGGCCACTTACCGATCCCCTCTCCAGGAACCTTTCTGGTTCTAGCCTGGAGACTGCAGGTTGGGGCAGGGGCTCAGGGGTCAGCGCCTCCCACCGAATGCTCCCTGCTAGTCCTAGTCCAAAGTCTGGTGCTTAGGCCTGCATGGCCAGGACCCCTGCAGCCCCAATTCTCAGGGGACCCCAGGCTTGCTGGGCTGTGACTGCCTATAGACCCTCTGCTTGTCATTTTGTTGGAGAGACAAGTGAATCTAGCCCAGACCTGTCCTGGTCTCAGAGGCTGCCCAGGCAGCCGGATGCAGCTCCAGGGAGCCTGAGGCTCCTGCATCTTACACACTGGTCATTTGGGGCATTCGTTGTTTGTCTCACTGCATGACTCTATACACAGCAGGGAGGGGACCAGGGCTGGCCATCTCCAGAATCCCCACTAGCACAAAGGAGAGAGCGCCACAGGGCATGTTTGAATGAGTGAATGAGATGAGAACTCCAGCTGATGTTGTCAATGGGTATTGGCATAAAGGAAGCCCATGGGAAGGAAGGAATAAGCGTACTGGGGTGGGGAAGTGTGGTCAGGGGAGCCGCTCCAGCCCTGAGTGTGACAAGCACAGGTACTGCTAACCCCAAGGCCTGGAGGCAAGGAAGAGTCTGGCATATTCTGGGGCTGCTGAGGGATGTTGTGTGGCTGGGCCTTGGGACCTGAGGGCAGTGGCCAGAGAGGAGGCTGGAGCCACATATGAAAGGCCTTTGTAGGCCAGATCCCGGTTGAGAAGCTGGACTAGATCCTGAGAGCCTGGAGGAGCCATGCAGCGAGGGGGCTGGTAGATCCCCAGAGACTGCTCTGGAGAGTGGCAAAAGGGCAGGTGCTTGTTGGTCACAGGCCCAGGGTTGACCTGCTCCTCCCCCTACCCAGCATGGTGATGACACCTTCAACCGGGCCAAGCTGCTCAACGTGGGCTTCCTAGAGGCGCTGAAGGAGGATGCCGCCTATGACTGCTTCATCTTCAGCGATGTGGACCTGGTCCCCATGGATGACCGCAACCTATACCGCTGCGGTGACCAACCCCGCCACTTTGCCATTGCCATGGACAAGTTTGGCTTCCGGTGAGGGCTCTCTTCTCAGCTGGACCCAGCCCTCCTGCCCCCACCAGACGCAGGCCCACTTCCAGCCCCCGGGCCCCGCTTGCTCCTGGCTGCGGCCCAGACCCCACTGGCGAGGCTGGATCCTCCCTGGACCCCATTGGACATTCCCCCTGACCTGGTCTCTGGTCCTTCCCCTGGAGTCCCCTTGGGACCCTTACTGACACCTGCCTTCCCATGCCACAGGCTGCCCTATGCTGGCTACTTTGGAGGTGTGTCAGGCCTGAGTAAGGCTCAGTTTCTGAAAATCAATGGCTTCCCCAACGAGTACTGGGGCTGGGGTGGCGAGGATGATGACATCTTCAACCGGTGAGTAAGCACGCGGTGGGGAATAGGCTGGGTGGGTGGGGGGGTGAGGTGCAGACTGGGTGGGGTTCTTTGCCCTTCCTGGGGCCTGTTCCAGTCTGTCCGTCCCCATCCTCAGGATCTCCCTGACTGGGATGAAGATCTCACGCCCAGACATCCGAATCGGCCGCTACCGCATGATCAAGCACGACCGCGACAAGCATAATGAACCTAACCCTCAGAGGTGACCCCAGCACCCTCACCCCTTACTCCCCAGAGGCAACTTCCCAATATCCCCAACTCTTGACCCCAAGTGGCCCAATCCCTGACCCCCCAGTGGGGGACCTCCAAGCATCCTTGACTCCAAAAAGGTGACTCCCAGTGCCACTGATTCCCTGATGTGATCCAAGGCCCCTCAGGACTGCTGGCACCCCTGATCGTTGTCCCCCAACCCCCAGCCCAGCCTCAGCCCAATATCTCTTATCTGGCCTGATTCCTAGAGGTGACCAGAATTTAATGTCAGGGCCTAAATAGTCATTGAGTAGATTGCATTCCTATTGGTGCCCTCGAAGACCTCACTTGTGCACCTGTGGAACCCCTGCCGGGGCAGATAGGACACGAGCTAGTGGGTGCTGGGCACAGCTCCTGTGGACCCGACAAAGGGGACCTGAGCAGTGTGGGAAGGGGGTGTGGAAAGACAGTGCCCACCCCTCTGAAATTGAAGGAGGTGGGTGTATCTCTTAGGAGGTAGCAACATTTGGTATCAGGCTGGCTGGGAGAAGGGCCTAAAGGGTGTGTGAAATGTAAACAAGGGCTTCCTGGGCTTCCTGACACTGCTCTGACTTGTGCTAAACTTTCTGGGGGTGGGAGACCCAGAGTAGTCACACCCAATCCGTGCTTTCCCTTACGAAGTTCATTCTAGGCAGGGAGATAGTCATGGAAAAAGGCAGTTACAGCACAAGGTCATCAAGGCAAGGTGTTGTCTTGGCAGAAGAAGGACTGGTGATGGAAGGCTTCCTGGAGGAGGTGATGGTAACCTGGAGTTTGAAATAGTTACTCATTTAACAAATATTTGCCTCACACCTACCTTGGGCACAGTGCTACATTCCCCAGGCTAATAGAGGAAGCCAGCCTGGATAAGGAGAATCATATCTGGAAGATTCTGGAATGTGAACGTGTATGATACATACCGAGAGTCTGAAACTATTTGGTTTTAAGATCTCTGAAGGCTGATAGTGACAGTGGGGTGGGGGAAAGTCACGTCTGGATGTTAGGGGTTTTTCTTCTGTTGCCCTTTCACCATGTACATGTCAGGGGTCTTGAATACCTGATGGGAGGTTAACTTTTGTCCAAGAGGACTGGGGAGTCATGGAAGAACCTGAAGAAGGGAGAGGCGGGGTGGGGTTTGTGTTTAGAAGGCACACTGTTTGAGCTTCAGGAAGGCGAAAGCCTGGCATAGCCGCTGGGTGGGGCAGGAGAGAAAGTCAGCCCGGCCTGAAGGAATCCATGGAGTCCGAGGGAGCATGGTGGTACAGGGCCTGGGGATGGAGGTGCTGTGTCCCCAGCTTGAGCAGGAGGGTTTTTCTACTCTGAACACAGGGGGTAGGAGTGGGGGAGGTGGTTTGTAGCCCTGGTGTGGGGTTGGTGCCTGGGAGAAGCATGAGGCACTGGGGAGGCACAGGGAGCTGATGAAAAAGTGGTTCTGATGAAAACTATGGTCAGCAGGAAACAGGTAAGAGACCAAGAGGAGAGGGGCTTCAGGGCATCTGGGGAGGAGTGGAGCTCCACAGTACACGCCAGGAGCCTTGGTCCTGTTTCAGGAGTAGCCTGCCTGAGTGCCAGCATCAATTACACATGTCTGGCTTGGTTGTAGACGTGGCAAGATAGCAAGAAGTTTCTGGTTTAAAGAACTCTGTGAATGTTGGATTCATGGATTGGGTATGACTACTCTGGGTCTCCCACCCCCAGAAAGTTTAGCACAAGTCACAGAGCAGTGTCAGGAAGCCCAGGAAGCCCTTGTTTACATTTCACACACCCTTTAGGCCCTTCTCCCAGCCAGCCTGATACCAGATTCACAGAGTTCACAAACTCTGTGAACTCTCTCTACCTAGTTGCTGTTGCCTAAAATCCGGGAGTTCTGGATTCTTCTTTTCCTCACCCTACATATCCAAACCCATCAGCGAGTAATATCACTGCCACCCCTAAAACATATTTGAGTCCATTTGCTTTCCCCCTTTACTACCTTTACCTTAGTCCAACCTCTAGGATCCTGCCTGGACTACTGCAGTGGCCTCCAACTGGTTTCCCTGTTTATGGCTCGGCCCCCACACTGGGTTAAACATTTCTCAGAGCCTTTACACATTTCATTCTGTGAGAATGAAAACATGAGCTGCTCGCTCTGACTTAGAGCCCTGCCCTTGCACGGTGTACTTGAACCTCCAAGCTAATATTCTGCTTTTCCACGTGCCCCATTCAGGTTTAGCCACTCAGCTGTGCAAAATCTTATTCCCAATTTAGGGTCACCATGTGCTCTGACCTCTACCTGGAGTGCTTTGCCCCTGCCCTTAGCTCAGTGTCACATATGCCCTCTTGTCTCTCTTAGCACTCCGATGTTTTCTCTGTTACCTGCCTCCCCTAGAGAAGCCAACTTGCCCTGAGATGAAGGACCCCACCTGTCATGGCCATGGCGGTAGCCTTGGTGCTTAGAGCACAGCCTGGCACATGGTGGTGCTCAATAAATAGCTGGCAAGAGAGTCACTAAAGAACGAGGAACAGAGAAAATGGCACAGGCTTGGGGAGTAAAAATGATGCATCTGATTGCGCTTGAGGTGCCTGTGGGATGCCTGGCTTAGAAAGGTCTGAGCTGACCTCACACCGTAGCTCACGTCTGTAATCCCAGCACTTTGGAAGACTGAGGCAGGCAGATCACTTGAGGTCAGGAGCTCGAGACCAGCCTGGCCGACATAGTGAAACCTTGTCTCTACCAAAAATACAAAAAAAAAAAAAAAAGACGGGGCACGGTGGCTCATGCCTGTAATTCCTGCACTTTGGGAGGCCAATGTGGGCAGATCACCTGAGGTCAGTAGTTCGAGACCAGCCTGGCCAAAATGGTGAACCCCATCTCTACTAAAAATACCAAAAAAATTAGCTGGGTGTGGTGGTGGGCGCCTGTAATCCCACCTACTCGGGAGGCTGAGGCAGGAGGTTGGGAGGCAACCTCTTGAACCCAGGAGGCAGAGGTTGCAGTGAGCTGAGATTGCACTACTGTACTCCATCCTGGGCAACAGAGCATGACTCTCAAAAAAGAGAGCGTCTCAAAAAACCAAAACAAAAAGCCGGACATGGTGGTGTGCACCTGTAGTCTCAGCTACTCAGGAGGCTAAGGCAGGAGAATCGCTTGAACCCAGGAGGCAGAGGTTGCAGTGAGCCGAGATCGCGCCACTGTATTCCAGCCTAGGCAACAGAGCAAGACTCTGTCTCAAAAAAAAAAAAAAAAAAAAAAAAAAAAAAAGGTCTGAGCTGAGAGATTTGTGAGGGTGTCAGACGTCTGTTTTCTGACTGGAGCAGTTGACATCTCTGTTTTGAGGGCCAATGCAGGAGCAGAAGGGCTCCTGCCAAATCAACCCTGGAAGGAGCCAGGATGGCTTAAGCCTAGGCCCCAGAGATCCCATATTGGGTTTGGTGGTGTTAACTTAAAAATCACTAGATCAGCTGGATGAGGTGGCTCACACCTATAATCCCAGCACTTTGGGTGGTCAAGGCGGGTGGATCACCTGAGGTTAGGAGTTCGAGACCAGCCTGACCAACATGGTGAAACCCCATCTCTACTAAAAATACAAAAATCAGCTGGCGCAGTGGCAGGCATCTGTAATCCCAGCTACTCAGAAGGCTGAGGCAGGAGAATCGCTTGAACCTGGGAAGTGGAGGGTGCAGTGAGCCGAGGTGGTGCCATTGTACTCTGTCTCAAAAAAAAAAAAAAAAAATCACTAGATCAATAAATTTGAAAAGGAGACTTTATTTCTCTTTTATAAAGGGTTACAACCTGCAGGCTGGCCATCCCACTGGCTAGGAAGCAGAGCCTCCAGCCAAAGCCTTAACAGGCACTTTGAGGGAGGGAGGAGTGAGATAGGAATTTTAGTTGAATGGATTGGTCAACAGGTTACCGGAGGAGCTACGAATATTTACGGAGGGAGTCCTGACATATGCATATTGAACAAACATGCATGTTATATACCATCCATGTTCACCTTGGGGTGGAGACTTAATATTTAAATGTATCGCAGTTAGGCCGTATACGTCAAAAAAACAAAAGCACTCAAGTGTGCAGCCTCTGTAAACCGGCTAGAACCAGTCCATGGCCGATGGTCTTATCAGGAGAAAGTTACTGAGATCAGTCTCTTGTCCCACCAAAGCTATAATTATGGCTTGTGGAACAGGGGTGTAGGGGTCAGCATCTGGCAGTGGGTGAGCTGCAAATTTTTTTCTATTATTTATATTACCACATTATACAAATTGTTTTAATATTGGTTATCTCAAGTCCTGTACTTGTTTAGCTGCTACAGAAAAAGAAAATCCTCGCAGCAGTTAGAGCATAGTCTCTTCTTTAAGTGCAGAGGTGCATGACTTAACCCTTGCCTGGCATGGCCTTAGATCCTATTTATAATTAGGTATCTAATTGACACAAATAATGCATTCTGTCAGTCTTGTGATCTCTGCTTTGACGTTAATGTTGGTCATTTGTTGTGTCTAAGCTGCAAAAGGGCGTGGGCATAACATGGCATGTTTGACGTCCCTTCCCATCATAGCTGGAAACCCTGTTTTTAAGGTTCCCTGGGGTCCCCTTGGCCAAAAGGGGGTCCATTTAGTTGGTTGGGGGGTGTAGGATTTTATTTTTAGTTTACAGTTGTTAGCCCTGATGTGGACCATTTCCATCCTATCTAGGTTTACCAAGATTCAAAACACGAAGCTGACCATGAAGCGGGACGGCATTGGGTCAGTGCGGTACCAGGTCTTGGAGGTGTCTCGGCAACCACTCTTCACCAATATCACAGTGGACATTGGGCGGCCCCCATCGTGGCCCCCTCGGGGCTGACACTAATGGACAGAGGCTCTCGGTGCCGAAGACTGCCTGCCAGAGGACTGACCACAGCCTGGCTGGCAGCTGCTCTGTGGAGGACCTCCAGGACTGAGACTGGGCTCTGTTTTCCAAGGGTCTTCACTAGGCCCCCTAGCTACACCTGGAAGTTTCAGAACCCACTTTGGGGGGCCTCCTGCCTGGGCAGGCTCTTCAAGTGTGGCCCTCTTTGGAGTCAACCCTCCTTCCCGACCCCCTCCCCCTAGCCCAGCCCCAGTCACTGTCAGGGTCGGGCCAGCCCCTGCACTGCCTCGCAGAGTGGCCTGGGCTAGGTCACTCCACCTCTCTGTGCCTCAGTTTCCCCCCCTTGAGTCCCCTAGGGCCTGGAAGGGTGGGAGGTATGTCTAGGGGGCAGTGTCTCTTCCAGGGGGAATTCTCAGCTCTTGGGAACCCCCTTGCTCCCAGGGGAGGGGAAACCTTTTTCATTCAACATTGTAGGGGGCAAGCTTTGGTGCGCCCCCTGCTGAGGAGCAGCCCCAGGAGGGGACCAGAGGGGATGCTGTGTCGCTGCCTGGGATCTTGGGGTTGGCCTTTGCATGGGAGGCAGGTGGGGCTTGGATCAGTAAATCTGGTTCCCGCCTCCCTGTCTAAGAGAGGAGGCAGGAGCCCCAGGGCCGGCTTGTGTTTGTACATTGCACAGAAACTTGTGTGGGTGCTTTAGTAAAAAACGTGAATGGAGCAGCTCCCTTGTCTGTTTGGGGGTGGGGGTCGGGTCCCTGAACGTGGTTACCCTGAGTGTGTTGTGGTGGAAGGGCACTTGGGGTACCTGGCCCAATAAGTAAACCTGACCCGGGCCATCCTGGTTCTCCAAGCGCTGCCACTCCCTAGGCTTTCACTGGCCTTAAGGGGAAGTTTGTCCTTGCACTGCTTCCGGGACAGTGGAGGCGACGAAGTAATAAACCCGTGGACCCAGATTTCTCAGGTCTTAACACGTTCCCTGAGGCCTAAAGGTGCCCAGGGCCGAGCCCAAAGTGCTTGGGTCAGGGCTCGGTGGAGCGCCGAGGTGAGTCTGAACTCCCAGCCGGCACGCGCCGCCCGCCGGACCAAACACAGGAGGGGGCGGGGCCCTAGAATCGCGGCGTGGTTTCCCGGGTGATGGCCACGCGGAAGAGGTGGGGCTAGGGCCCTGGTTCTCACTGCCTGGTTTCTGGGCCCCCGGCATCCGAGTCGGCCAAAAGCCGGGCAGAAGAGAGCGCTAAGGACTGGCAGTTCCGGAACGGGCAATCCCAGCCGAGGGGACCAGCGGCAGAGCACGGGTGGGGCTTGGGAGAGGGCGGAGCCCATAGAGGGGCGGGGTTTGGTGAGCGTTGCCGGCGGGCCCGCGGTACCTCCTGCACTCTGACCTGCGGCCCGTAGGTCCGAGCCGGGGACGGTGGCGTCGATGGGTCATGCTCCGGCACTCCCCCTCGCTGTGGGAGCTGGTGGAGGAGCACGTTCCGCTCCGGGAGCGACCCGAAGTGAAGAGGATTCTGGGGGAGGCGGCGGTGGACCTGAGCCTGGAGCTGCGGGCGGAGGTGGGGAGAGGGAAGGTGGGCCACGCCCCTGGCCTGCCCCACGACTCGGGTGATTTCCCACCTCCTGCGGGTCCCTGGCCCTGCCGGGTAACTCCCGAGATCCTGTCCTGGTCTCCCCTTTGACTCCGCCCTCTCCCTCACTCCCCCAGCCCCCACCATTCCGGTCACTCCCCTCCCCAGTCGCAAGGTATCCCAGCTCTCCTTGCAGGTGGCGATGTTACGGGCACTGCTCCAAGAGGCTCGATCCTCTCAAGCCCCCAGCTCCCGCCCCATCTCTGACCCCTCTTCTCTTCTGGCACCACCGCCTCTCCTAAAGGACCTCTTGCGCCAGGAGCTCCGGCAGTTGCTCCAGGGTCTCCGCCACAAAGCCATCTGTGAGGGCAGGTGGGAGCTTCAGGCCTGGGCCCTTTCCCTAGATACCAGGTGGGCTAGCCCTGTCCCTAACAAGGAGCCAGGGTTGCCTTTTCTGTGGTTTCCAGAAAGGAGCCTCTCAGCTTCCTTCCTGTGCACCTTCTGCAGGGACCAGGCCCAAGCTTGGGTCCAGTGTAGCCCCAGGGTCCTGCACTTTGCCTTGGAGGAGCCCAGGTGTGATTTGCCAGAACAGGAGATATTCCAGATGAGAGGTGGTGGGCCCAGGTAAGGTGATGGTAGGAGAGAGGGATCTGTCCCTGCTTGGCAGAGGGCCCTAGCCCACTGGTGGGTTGCACGTGGCTCCATGCAGGAGATTCCAGTCACGGGCTGGGCACTTCCACTGCCATTTGTGATAGAGATCATCAGCCCATGAGGGCTACTGAAACCCAGAGGAAACACCTGCCTAGCCTGGGGACAGGAAAAGCTTCTTGGAGAAAGTGGTTTGATCTGCGTGTTGTAGTATGAGGAGCAGTTTTCAGGGAGATGAAAGAGAAGAGCTTTGTAGGAAGAGGGAAGAAAGGAAGCCATGTCCAGCAGGCGGTTGTTCCTCCGGCCTAGAGAACAGGAGTGAGGGCTGGGCTAGGGAAGCAGGGAGAGCTGAAGAGGATGGTCACAAATGGTATTTACAGCTGGGACTGAATGAGATAAAATATTCATAAGTGGATGGCAGCAACTTCTTATTCTAATCCTCACACAGCCTGAGGAGGTGGGCAAAATCTCCATTTTGCACAAGAGGAAATTAAAGGCCGGGCATAGTGGCTCATGCCTGTAATCCCAGCACTTTGGGAGGCTGAAGCGGGAGGATGGCTTGAGGCCAGGAGTTTGAGATCAGCCTGGGCAACACAGGGAGACCCCATCTTTACAAAAAGTGAAAAAAAAAATAGGTGAGGTGGCACATGCCTGTATTCCCAGCTACTTGGGAGGCTGAGGTGGGATAATTGCTTGAGCTCAGGAATTCGGGGCTGCAGTGAGCTATGATTGCACCTGTGCACTCCAACCTGGGTGACAAAGACCCAGTCTCTAAAAAAAAAAAAAGAAGAAGCCTGGGCAGCATAGTGAGACCCCATCTGTGCAAAAAATTGAACAGGCGTGGTGGCACGCACCTGTAGTCCCAGCTATTCAGGAGGCTGATGTGGGAAGAGCACTTGAGCCCGGGATGTCAAGGCTGCAGTGAGCCAAGATGGTGTTACTGCACTCCAGCCTGGGCAACAGAGCACAATCTTGTCTCAAAAAAAAAAAAAAAAAAAAAAAAAAAGGAAAAGAAACTAAAGCTCAGAAGCGATAAGTGATTTGCCTGAAGTCACACACAATGAAGGGTGGCAGAGCTCATTTGCAAACCTAGGCTCCCAAACTCTTACTCTTTGCACTATATCATATTGCCTTTGTGAGAAAAGAAACAGTTGCCTAGAAGTGATATTTGGGTCCTGAAGGCCTGGGGTGAGCAACATGCGGAGAGTGATAGTGACTTCATTGCCAGCAGCGGTCACAGAGATCTCAGCATCATCAAGGACCAACTGAACGTGTCCAACATTGACCAGGTGGCCAGACACCTGAGGTGAGGCCCAGGGGCACCTGCATGTGTATAGGCAGGGGTGGAGACAAGGATGGATCTTGAGGTGCTGGGATTGTGAGACAGGAGGTGGGTAATATACTTGGCGGGGAGACCCATGTGCGTAAGGCTGAGAGGTGGAAAGAGCTGGCTGCTATAGAGCTAGTGAGGTTGCTTTCAGGAAGCAGCCAAGTACAGATGGCCACGGCCGAGCATGACGGTGCATGCCTATAATCCCAGCAATTTGGGAGTCCGAGGCAAGAGGGTCATTTGGGCCCAGGAATTCGAAACCAGCTTGGCCAACATGGCAAAACCCCATCTCTACCAAAAAAAAATACAAAAATTAGCTGGGCGTGGTGGTGCACGCCTGTACCAGTTACTTGGGAGGCTGAGGTGAGAAGGGATTGATTGAGCCCTGGAAGGTAAGGCTACAGTGAGTCATGATGGGTGGCAGAGCAAGACCCTGTTTCTTTCTTTCTTTCTTTTTTTTTTTTTTTTTTTTTTTTTTTGAGATGGAGTCTTGCTCTGGCGCCCAGGCTGGAGTGCAGTGGCGTGATCTTGGCTCACTGCAAGCTCCGCCTTCCGGGTTCACACCATTCTCCTGCCTAAGCCTCCCAAGTAGCTGGGACTACAGATGCCCACCACCATGCCCAGCTAATTTTTTTGTATTTTTAGTAGAGACGGGGTTTCACTGTGTTAGCCAGGATGGTCTCGATCTCTTGACCTCATGATCCGGCCATCTCAGCCTCCCAAAGTGCTGGGATTACAGGCATGAGCCACTGCGCCCGGCCGACCCTGTTTCAAAAATAAATATAAATATCTTGACACAGGGGTAGCCTGTGTCAGAGGATTTTAAGCAGCGGAAGGGCTGTGATGTGGGGGAAGATGGAGGCAAGAAGAATCACAGTGCAGAAGTGTGGGAGAGAGAAGGATGCCTGCCAGGGTGAGGCAGGCGAGGGGAAGATACTTCCTGCCCAGAAAGAGCCTCGTAGGGGCCAGACGTCTATGCTGGGTCAGCCCCCAAGCAGCAGAGGGCAGTGTGGGCTGAGGAAGGACAGGTTGGGTGGGGCTCCTGCTGAGGCTGGAGGTTGGGGCCATGTGGTGGACTCAGCTGAGCCCTGGTCCTGTGTCTCGGGTTCTGGCTGCTGCTCCCTCATGTCCCAGGGGCCTTCTGGAGGAGGAGTGTCACACCTTGGAGAGGGAGATCCTCATCCTGCAGGTGAGCCACAGCCCTGGGCCCTCCCCCGAGCCTCACTGCTGAGCGTAGACTCTCACCTGGGTGAGACCCATGTACCTGTGTGCATACATAGGTGCATGTACAGGCTATGTGAGTCGTGCATCCATTTCTCAGGGGTGCATGCTTGTGTGCACCTGCAAAATCCTGGAGGCCCAGGATTCTAGTTGAGCCCTTAAGGCCAGGGCCAACCGTTTTAGGTCTTTTGCCTCCTTCCTTTACCTAAGTCTGGGTACAGGCCCCACCACTATCTTGCCAAACTCAGCTCTTCCGCAAGGCTGGTATTCCCTGGGGAACGTGGCTGCCCTCACGGTGGATGGGCTGAAGGGGCTGCACGGGCCTGCCCTGGGGATCTTGGCCTCTGTATCCTGCCTTGCCCCACCCCTGCCTTGAGTCTGGGCACTGACGCAGCTCTCCCTGCAGCGCTGCCTGGAAGAGGAGTATATGAGGCCTTGCCACCCCTCTGAGGCAGCCCTGGAGCCCACCCTGGCAGGTGAGGACACGGAGCAGGGCCCAGAACACCCAGCCTCCTGCTCCCACCCCACACTTGTACACACCCTAGAAGAGCTGGGCACTGTCTCAGCCCAATCTCTCCTTCAGAGCTAAAGGAACAGAAGAAGGCCATGGAGCAGGAGCTGCAGGCATCTGTGGGGCCTTCTTGTGTCTCTCCCAACCACAGGTAAACCACAACAGTAGACACAGGGCAGGGTGGACTGAAGGATCAGACCACCACCCCTCACAGTTACTCTTTCTTGTCCAGGCAGCGGCCCTTGGGGTCCTCCACACAGGGCCTCAGACCCCTGCGTCCCCTCTGCGGGGTTGCACCTCTCCAGTGCTGCCTGCCTGCACCTCCTCTGCCCTACCTTCGACCTCGAGGCCAGTCAGCTACCCACCGCTGGGGATGGCAGCTTCAGTGCAGCCCCAGGGAAGGGCCAGCTTCCACACCCATGTCCAGTGCAGCACCCCAAGCCCCAGCCTGAAGGGCTGGTCACCGAGTAGGCTCTGGCTTCTGCCACAGCGCACCTGTCTGCCGCTGCCGCCTCAGCTGCTTTGGCCTAGCCAGCTTCAGATCTGGTCTTGGCGAGCTCTCGCCAGGACCCCAAGGCTGTTGGTCTGTCTGGCCCTTGCCCCACCCCCTTGCCAGATCCCTGGTGTCTGGAGCTGAGTGGCCGGGCATCGGTCCCAATCATCAAAGCCTTTGGCCTTTCTCCTCCCAGGCCTCCACAAAGGCCTGGCAGACAGAGGTCTCATTCCAGCTTGACTCTTGTCCCCTGGGGGACCCAGACAAAGCACAGCAGCCGCTCAGAGACAGGAATAGAAATTTCATTAAAATCTATGGACTTTAAAATCCTAGTGGTGCACGATGGGCAGGGATGGGCGGCGCACCGTTATTGCTACAGAGGATTAGAGGTGGCTTGGCCGGGGCTGTCACTGCACAGAGGACGGACAAATGAACACTTCAGGGATTCAGACACTTCAGAAGGGGCTCCCACTCCAGAGAGGGGAGGGGCATGTGGGCTGGGGCCATTTGGCACATGAACGAGGGCAGCACATTTGGGAAGACTGGGCCTTTAGCCTGATGGAGGGAGGGCAAGGGGGTGTCGTGCAGGGTCCCCTTCCCCAGGGTGCTGGGCTCAAACCTCCTGTGGAGCAGCCCCCACCCCATCCCCCAGAAACAAATGCTTTGGGCAGGCTGCTGGGTCACGGGCCCCTGCTGGCTGGGCCTGACAGCCAGGCCTGGAATGAGGGGCAGAGACCCCGGAGCAGCCCAGTGAGGTGCAAGCAGGCCTGGAAGACAGACTGAACCCGAGGCTGGGGGCGAGGAGGTGGCGACCACAGAGAATACAATGTTTACAAAAATAATTACACAGATAAACAGGGCTGGGCAGCACAGCCTGACAAGTAACACTGGGCAGTCCCTCAGCCCCTCATCCTGCCCCTAGGGAGGAATAGCCAAATGTGCCTGGCAGAGGCTGGGGTCTGCTCTGAGGGCAGGAGCACTAGTCATGGGGCTGGAGGCCCACCCAGAACCTCAGCTCAGGGCAGGGTATAAGGGTATCAGAGGCCACGTAAAGCCATCCAGGCTGCTGGGGACCTGGCCCGAGACCCCTCCAAAGTGCTTTGGACCTCCCAGCAACCCTCCACTCCCACCCCTCCCCCCAGCTGCCATCTTGGCATCCAAAGGACATGTAAACACTGGGGACATGAGCATGAATGACTGCACTAGCAGTGGTGACCAAGGTGACAGCAGCCGTCCTGGCCAGGGCGTGGCAGGGGGCAGGCAGAGACACCTGGCCTCTGCCTCACCAGTCTCTGCGGTGGGAGCACGGGGTGGGGGTGGGGCCACTCCCCTGGCAGCTGTGCTCATATCCGGGAGTCCTGGAGGCGGCTGGAGCCATTACTGCCCACAATGGGGATCTGCGCCTTGTCTGGGTGCAGTGGCTGGACCTCGAAGCCGTCCTCAGGAGACGGGGCTATGGTGGGGGCGTAGCGCCCTGTCCGGTGCTCCAGGAGGGCAGGGCCCCAGTCTCTGCTTGGCTTTGTGGCATTTTTCAAACGCTGCATGAGGTAGGCATGGGGCACAGGGGCAGGGCACGTCAGGAGGGAGCCCTTAAGCCCCTTCCAGCTGGCCCCTCCCATTTCACCTGGCTACCCAGCCCGTCCCTGCCCTCACCTGGAGGAGGGTGTCCCCGTCTGTGCGGCAGAGCCGGAACATGGCGTAGAGGGGGATGCAGAGGACGGAGGACAGAGCCATGAGGAAGCCAATGGCCACGGCCCAGCCTGGGTACTGGTAGTGGTTGTAGGTGATCGGCTGGTACTGGATCACAGTGAAAACTAGAATAAACTGCACGGGGCAGGTGTGGGAGTGGGCGTGAGGCCGACCCAGAGCCCAGACCCCAGGCCATCCCTCTACCAGCACCCTTTCTGGTTTCCCAAACTAGAAAAGGGCATTTGGGGCAGAACAGGGACAGCTGTCAACATCTGGGCCGTGGAAGAAGCAGGCAGGGCCAGGGGGCCGGAGCGCGGTGAGTGGGAAGGCTCTGCGGAAGGGAGAAGTCTGTCTTTGCCACAGTCCTGAACTGGCCAAGCACAGTAGAGCTGCTGCTGCCTTTGGAATCAGTCAGTTCTGCTCGCTATGGCTCCCCATGGCTAACTGAAGTAAGGCCACATCCTGGGCCTTTAGGCTGTCACCTGGCAGTGTGACCTCAAATTGTCTTGCCGGCCACACTACTCCGCCCTCAGTGTTTCAGTCACACCCAGTGTTTCCCACCCACTCTTCATTTATTCTGGGGAATCATCCTCTGCATCTTCCTCTGTCAAACCCTATGTCAGTGCCCTCTCCTTCAAGAAGCCATCCCAGATTTCCTCCATTTCCTTCTGCAGGGCCTCCCCACGGCATTTTCCACCTGCTTCCCTTAGAGTGACTTGGTTTAATGTTCCCATAGACCTGAGAGCTCCTGGAATTGCATCAACTCTGGGGGTGCAGTGCCCAGTACAGTGCCTGCCACAGTCTCTTGTGTTGATTTGAACTGATTTGTGCAGAGAGGCAGAGGAGGATGGAAAGAGGGTAGGGCAAAGCCCTGCCTGTCTATGGCCGTGGAGACAGGGACATTCAGCCTGGGGAAGCTCCATGGGCTAGAAATGGTGAGTGTCAGGCTGCGGTGCTCTAGAGAACCTCCTTGGAAAGAGATGAGTGAGATTGGAAATAAAACTTGTGGCTGCAGTAACAAAAGGAGTGAAAGGAGGCAGAAACACAGGCAGTGGCTGGCGGGCCACCCAGAGGGCCTGGCGGGGGAAGGGGTGGCAGTCCCAGCACCCTCCTCCTGAGCCTCCAGCCACATCCTGGAGCACAGGGCCATATTCTAGAATGCAAGACCCACATCCAAATTGGGGGACCCTCCGGAGACATTGCACACGATGGGAGCTTATAACAGGTTTCCTGAATGGAACAGATCCTGACCTACCTGTGGACAAATCCCTCATTTGAGCTGACAGAAGGGTGGAGTTTGTCAAAAAGAGCTTTTCAGAAATATGAAAAAGGTAAGCCCCCAGAGAAAACACAACAGCCCAGAAAGCCAGGCTGGAGTTACCCCAAGGAGAGGACTCTAGGCTCCCCTAAAGGTAACTCCAGCCTGGCTTCCTGGGCACAGGAAGAGCCCCGCCCGCTGTGCCTCAATCTTGTGGAGACACCAGATCCCAGCCAAGGTTGCCCCTACAGATCCTTCTTGTGCTTGTCTCCTTCCTCCCCACTGCCCTTGGCAGGTGCCCCCTGGTCTCTCCCCAGGACATCAATCTAGTCTGAATGCTGGGAGACCCTTTGAGCCGCAGAGGCTGAGCTCCCCTTGGGCCATAGCCCCAGAAGGCATGGCACTCTGGGGTGGTGGTGCCTGCCCTCCCCTGCCTCCCACCACTGAGACTTCCATTCCTCCTGTTTCAAAGCTGGGCCAGTGGCCAGAGGGGGGAGCCTGTGCCAGGCTCGGGAACATTCCACAACCTACGGGGTAGAGGCCTCAGCCCTCCACGGGCCTTTATTCAGAAACATGAGCCACAGGGGAAGTCCGGTGCTGAGCCCCCTGTGCCACCGAGGCATTAAACATGACAAGAGTGTGGCTCTGAACACTGGCCGGGCCACTGGGCCAGCCCTCTGACTATCACTCAGAGGTGGCCTTGCCTGTCCTCTGTGGAGTGACCATTACACTGTCAATACCTGCCTTCCCCGAATCCCACCCCAAACAGGAAGGAGCCAAGTCATACGGTTTTGGCCCCTGGACCATTCCTCCCTCCTGCAGAGGTGTTTCTAGTGTGGCGCTGGCCCAGGCTTGGAATTGGACAACCTGATTTGAATTGTGGCTGTGCCTCTTATTAGCTGTGTGACCATGGGCCAATTACTTAACATCCCCATGCCTCAGTTTCCTCATCTGTAAAGTGGGGACAACAATGACACCTTGGAGAGCTCTATCACGGGTTACATGGGAATGGTGTGTGGAAAGTGCCTGCTTCCTTGCCATGGTGGATTCCTTCCACCAATTCAGCTCCCTGATGGGAATTTCTCAGCTGTTGAATATTCATAAAACCTGGAACTCCCCTTCCCAAGCCACCCACCTCACTGCCTGGAAGGCTTGCAAAGTTGCCCCCATGCAGAGCTGACCTCTGACTCCACAGCCTGGTCTACCAGCCTTGGGCTGCTGCTGCAACACTGGTTCCCACCACATAGCCAAGGCCCTGGAACACCCTCCCTGGAGGGATGGGAGATAAGGCCAGCAGGCAGAGGCTGACACGTTATCGATATTGACTCCTGAGTCCCCGGGGGTGCCAGGCAGGAATGCCTGAGCAACGTCTGCAGTCAAATACAGGCTGTGGCACTCCCCTCCTAACCTGAGGCCAGGGCCCAGGCAGCTCTGAGTCGCCACACGCCTCTCTGACTCTCTCCAACCTCCCTCAGCCTCCCAAAGGCCAGAGTCATGGGTATGGAGCTCCGGCCAGGTGCGGGAGCTCCCACTGTCCCTCCGCTGGGTCCCAAGAGATGGACACATGGCCAAGGGGCAGCGGGGGAAGGGAGGGGCCGGCCAGGGAACTCACGAAGATGATGGCGGGAGAGACGAAGCGCCAGCAGATCTGAAAGAAGAGGGGCGGTGGGAATCCCAGCATCATCTGGATGTCCTGGAAGTAGTTCCGGTGCCCTGGAGAGATGGGGGGTCAGCAGACCCGCAGGACAGAGTGGGCGGGCCAAGGGGCGGGTCGCGGGAGGCCGGAGGCTCGAGTGCTCACCGTAGATGTACATGATGGCCACACACATGATGCAGGAGATGACCACCAAGGAGAAGCTGGCCGCATAGTTGTCCATCAGCAGCAGCCAATAGATGCCTGCCTGGGGAACAGCGGGCAGCTGTGGGAGGCGCCTGCAGCCCAGGCTCCCCCACCCTTCCCTGCACGTCCTGGCAACTCTGGGCCAGCCCTTCCTTTACGCAGCTCTTACCTGGCTGGTGAGGGGGATGCCCAGCAGGAAGCCAGCCACAGCCACACCCAAGGTCACATAGGTCTTTTTCTGCAGGATCCACTCATTCCCCACCTCATCCACAATGGCTGTGACCAGCGTCTCCAGGAGGCAGAACTGCAGGATGTGGCTGTCAGATCGGGGACCTGCCCCTTGTTCCTGTCCCCTCCCTTCCCCAAGCCTCCGGTCCACGTCCTGCACCTTGTACCTGAGTGCCCAGCCCCAGCAGGATAAGCATGAAGAAGAAGAGCAGAGACCACAGCGGGGAGATGGGAAGTAGTGTGAGGGCCTCAGGGTAAGCCACGAAGGCCAGGCCAGGGCCGTGGTCTGCCACACGGGACACATCCACGCCCAGGTGATTGGCCATGAAGCCGAGGATGGAGAAGATGACGAAGCCAGCATAGACGCTGGTGGCACAGTTGGTGATGCTGATGATGACACTGTCCCTGATGGGGAGGAAAACAGAGTTCAGCTTCCCTCTCCCCAATTTGGGCCAAGAGGAGACATGGAGACACGGAAAGTTCTAGGAACAAAGGCACCCCCAACTCTTTTCTTTTGGAGTGGGAGACAGGGTCTCACTCTGTTGTCCAGGATGGAGTGCAATGGCGCTATCACAGCTAACTGTAGCCTTGACCTCTTGGTCTCAAGCAATCCTCCCACCTCAGCCTCCTAAGTAGCTGGGACTACAGGTGTGTGCCACCACACCCAGCTAATTTTCTTTTTTATGTTTTATAAAGAAAGATGGGGTCTCACTATGCTGCCCAGGCTTGTCTTGAATTCCTGGGCTCAAGTGATCCTCCTGCCTTGGCCTCTCAAAGTGCTGGGATTACGGCGTGAAGCACTGAGCCTGGCCCCCAACTCCTTTTCTGGTCTGTTCTGGGCATTTTTAAGGAGCCTGAGCTGCCTGAGTCCTCACAGACCCCTGGGACATGACTGTCCCTATCTCTCTTCTCTCTCCTGCCTAAACCTCTCTCCTCATTCTCCAACAACTTTATCCAGAACCAGTATTCTCAGAACCTCAAGATCATGAGGGGAAAGGAGGCCTCGTGGGCCCATGGCTGCACTGGAGCTGAGATCAGGCTGCAGAGAGGGCAGGAAGGGGGCAGCCTCAGCCCAGCAGGGAGCACTCACCGGTAACAGTTATTGTTGAACTTGTTGTAGGAAGCCATGGTGATGAGGCCTCCCCACGCGCAGCCCAGTGAGTAGAAGATCTGGGAGGCAGCATCACCCCACACCTGCAGGGAGGGACCGGCGGGTGAGGAGCTGTGGGCAGAGGCAGGCACCTCCCTGGCCCCTCCCCAGCCCCCTTCCGGTTTCCCTCACTTCCCACCTTGGCCTCCAGGATCTTGTCCCACTGCGGGGTTAGGTAGTACATGATGCCGTCAAAGGCTCCCTCCAGGGTCACTCCGCGGACAAACAGAATGGTCAGCACCACGTAGGGGAACGTGGCCGTGAAGTACACCACCTGGCACAAGAGGGCTCCATGGACTCTTCTGGGCTCTCCCCTCCCCTGGGCACCACCACCCTGGCTCCCTAATCACCACCAGCCCCCTGGTCCCTCTCCGGCTCCGGAGTCCCTTCAGCATCCCCTCCCTGCAATACACACATAACCCAGGTAGGGGGCAGGGTCTTTCTGGGTGGGCACAGACCCTGCTGGGGAGGGGTACTTGCTTTCCCTGAAGACTTGACCCCTCGGATGAGGCAGAGGAAGACGACCAACCAGGAGACACCGAGGCAGCCAAGGAGGGGCAGCCGCACCTCCCCAAAGTTCCCAATGTCGTCTGACAGCTTCAGCACGTACAGCCTGGGAAGGGGAGACCCTGTCACTGAGGGCCAGCCGCCGCTGCCCAGCAACAAATTCCCAAGGCCCAGGGCCCACCCGGGCTGTACCCTCTTTTGTCATGAGGTGCCAGCAGCCACCTTGTGTGACATGGGAGCTACTTCAGGGGCCCAGCCCTGGCTGGCCCAGTCCCCTCCACCTGCTGCAGCCCCTGGGGAGCCCAACACAGTCCACTGCTCTGCAGCCTTTCCCAGGCCCTTCAAGGGCTCCTGGAGGCCACACCCCAGGCTTGGGTGGTCTTCCTAGTTCCTGGGTGAGGAGATCTGCTTGTCCCCAGTTGGGCTCAGCCCAGGTCTTTGTTTGCACATTTCTCCCTTCAGGAATGCCTTTTCCTCATCCTGTCAGGTGTCACCTCCTCCAGGAAGCCACCAGTGAGCATTTCACGTGCACCAATTAGCTCTATCTCTGATAAATTGAGGGAAGCAGTGGAATGTTCAGTAAAGATTGGACCCTGGCCGGGTGTGGTGGCTCACACCTGTAATCCCAGCACTTTGGGAGGCCATGGTGGGCGGATCACCTGAAGTCAGGAGTTCAAGACCAGCCTGGCCAATATGGTGAAACCCCGTCTCTACAAAAATTAGCCGGCCATGATGGTGGGTGCCTGTAATCCTAGCTACTCGGGAGGCTGAGGCAGGAGAACTGCTTGAACCCAGGAGGTGGAGGTTGCAGGGAGTGGAGATTGTGCCACTGCACTCTAGCCTGGGCAACAAAGCAAAAGTCCATCTCAAAAAAAAAAAAAAAAAAGATTGGACCCAAATTTCTCCCCTCTGGGTGGCTCCATCTGGCACCCTATGCCATACCAGCTGTGATCTTTTGATCAATCAGACATTTACGTGCCCGGGCCTGTGCTAAGTGCTGGGCATACAGGCCTGCAGGGGCATCTCCCCAGCCCTCAGGGAAGAGGGCAAAGAACAACTGCTCTACCTCCAGCACCAGCATTCAAAGTAAAGAAACCATTTCTTGTTTGAAGGATTTTTTTTTTTTTTTTTGACACAGTCTTGCTCTGTCACCCAGGCTGGAGTGCATTCATGCGATCTGGGCTCACTGCAACCTCCGTCTCCCAGGTTCAAGCGATTCTCCTGCCTCAGCCTCCCGAGTAGCTGGGATTACAGGTGTGCACCAATACGCTGGGCTAATTTTTGTATTTTTAGGAGAGATGGGGGTTTCACCATGTTGGCCAGGCTGGTCTCAAACTCCTGACCTCAGGTGACCCACCTACCTCAGCCTCCCAAAGTGCTGGGATTACAGGCGTGAGCCACCACACCCGGCCTGAAGGATTTTTTAATACTTTGTCTAACCATATATGCTAAACAGGTAGTGTTTTATATTATTATTATTGAGACAGGGTCTTGCTCTATAGCCCAGGCTGGAGTGCAATGGCACAATCATGGCTCACTGCAGCCTTGACCTCCCAGTCTCAATCGATCCTCCCACCTCAGCCTCCCGAGTAGATGGGACTACATGTGTGCACCACCATGCCCAACTAATTTTTGTATTTTTTGTAGAGATGTGGTATCGCCATATTGCCCAGGCTGGTCTTGAACGCCTGGGCTCAAGCAATCCTCCTGCCTCAGCCTCCCAAAGTGCTGGGATTACAGGCGTGAGCCACCGCACCTGGCGTATATTATTTTTGACTGAAAGAATATAGCATTACAGTGTTAGGGACTGAAGAGTTTAAAAGGCTATCCTGGAAACCCAATGATGAATTCTAGCTTTATTTTTATGGCATCATATTCTGTTTTTTGTTTGGTTTTGGTTTTGGACCACATGCTTTTGAGATCAAACAGCCTAAGGACATTTGGAACCCAACATATTTACAAGTGACCTCTTGACACATGACATCTCCAGAATTACTCTGCGTTGCTTTAAAAATGTCTCCACATGACAAATCTTATTTCCCCGGCCAGGTGGTGAGTGCTTTGAGAACAGAACCCTCAGGAACAGGTCCCACAGGGGCTGTGGTTGTGCTGCCTGAGCTCCTATCAGCAGTCTTAGTGATTTAGGCTGCATTATCTCATTTTGTCTTTAAAACCAGGTAGGTATCACGACCGCCCGATTTCATGGACAAATGACTGTGAATGACCTCCCAAGGCCACAGCTAATAAGCGACAGAGCCAGGATTTGGGAGGAGTCTGTGTGACTCCAGAGCTGCCATGAAGACCCTGGGGGACAGGAGCTGGGCCCCACAGGGACCGCAGAGGTGAGAAGGCCTGGTCACGAGTTTAGGACCCAGTAGCAGGTATCAGACCAGCACAGGGGACTGGAAGGCAAGATTGTGAAGAGGGTGGCGAGAGAGGGGAGGACCCTGAGTGAGAAGGGTGAGTGGGTGAGAGGCAGACATGGGCTCAGAAATCTGCCCTTTGAGCTTCTCTCGCTTTAGAGTCTCTTCATCTTACTTTTGATTAGCTTCCCTCATTTGTAAAATGGTGATTTTTAAAATCCCTACACAAGCTACCTAACAGGGTTTTTGTGGCACTCCAGTGAGATCGCGCAGCTGTCCAAAGGGTCGTTGGAGAGTGTGGACTAAACACCTGCACCGCCACCCCCACCTAATTCACCCCGGCACACCCAGCAACAGCAGCACCAGAAGGGCGCAACACACACAGATTCTGACACAGCGACTGCTGCCTAGCTCCTTAACCTCTAAATGGCAGTTTCTGAATCTGAAAATATGGATACTAATATCTACTTAGATAATATGCCTGGCACGTAGTAGGTGCTCAACAATAAGGGTGCTTCCTTTCCTCCCTTGCTGAAGCCAGCCTGGGTTGCTCTCTTCAGGGCCATTTCCCTGGATCTCCAGGAGAGGGCAGCAGGGAGCCATGCTGCCGGGAAGGTATCCTGCATGGGACAGTGGGCCAGTTAGGCAGGCCTGGCTCCAGCCCGCGCTGGGGAGTAGAGTGCAGTGGCTCCACCAGCCAGATTTCTTTGAAGGCTCTTCCCCTCTGATTTTACTGGATAAAATCTCTAGAGCTTTGCCCTGGGTGGGCCCAGGGCTGGGAATCTCTGGCAGTCAGCCCCTGGGACAACCACCACTGGAGCATCTGGGGGTGGGGTTGCACAAGGCTTTGTGTTTCTGGGAGCTTCCAGAAAGGTTCATCACCCCATACTAGATCAAGTTGACCAGTCCACATCATGCCTCAAATGTAGTAAAACGCCTCACTCGGCAATATCTGCTCGTTCTCCCATCAGACGGCAGCTCCGTGAGGACAATGTCTTCCTCCCTGCCCTCTCTCCCCTCTGAGAACAGTACCTGGTACCTAGTAGGTGCTCAAGAAATCAGCTGGGTGTGGTGGCTCATGCCTGTAACCCCAGCACTTTGGGAGGCCGAGGTGGGTGGATCACCTGAGGTCAGGAGTTCGAGACCAGCCCGGCCAACATGTCGAAACCCCGTCTCTACTAAAAATACAAAAACAAGCCAGGCGTGGTGGCGGGTGCTTGTAATCCCAGCTACTCGGGAGGCTGAGGCAGGAGAATCGCTTACCCCGGGAGGCAGAGGTTGCAGTGAGCTGAGATCGTGCCACTGCACTCCAGCCTGGGCAACAGAGCGAGATTCTGTCTCAAAAAAAAAAAAAAAAATCATCTGTCCATTCAGTTCCAGGTGTATTTTTTAAAAAGAAAATAAATGTTAGGATGTTAAAAATTAAAAAATGAAAGACAAATGAAATGACCTGTCTGGTAACTGAGTGCCTGAGTCTGCCCATGCCCCTCTGGGGGACAGCAGCTGTGTTCTCTATGCTCTGGGTCCTTGAGAATAGTGGCCCTGTCTTACCTGTCTTTGAGTGTCTACAGCCCAGCCCAGAGGTTGGCACAGGGAAGCTGAGTCCTTCAGGGTCAGAGTACTCGGGCCTGGGTTTAGAGGCCCTGCGGTGACTTGCGGTATCCTCAGACCCTTGTGCATTTCAGCCATGGCTTTCCATCACATGTGGAGAAAAGCCTCAAACCCTTAGCCTGGCATGGGAGGCCCTGTGTTATATGATGCCTGCTGGCCTCTTCTGTCTTGTCACTCAGCGTCCCACCTGCTCCCAACCCCAGCTCCAGTTTGCCTCCTTCTGGCCTCTGCTCACCTGCTCATGTGGTTCCCAATCTCTCTACTTTCCTCTCTCCCTTCTCTGGGAAGCTCTGACTGCCTGGTCTTGCCCCATCCCCTTAGCACCAAGCACTACCTCTTTGTGTCTCTGTGACACCCCTGCACATACCTGGACCGAGGCACCTGCCCTACTGTGATTAGCAATCTGTCTCCCCACTGCCCTGTGAGCTCCTCAGGACAGGGGCTCTGGGCCGTTCATACCTACCAAGGGGACACAGGGCCAGGCAGAGCAGAGGCATGAATGTTGTGGAATAAATGGTGGAGGCCTGCCAGCATGCCCCCAAAGCCCTCTGCCCAGGGGTTCCCCAGCAAGACACAGGGAATTTCCAGCTGGTGGGTGGAGGGCACAGCAGGATGGCCTGAGACTCTGGTCTCTGTCGCCTCTGAACAAAATGTGCCAGGATGTCTTGATCACGGCACCCCCGGCTCAGAGACCTTCCATGGTGTCTTTTGTTCTGCATCATCAAGTCTAAGCCTAATCCTGGCAAGTTCTTTATGAAGGCAGTGCCACTTCCTAGGCCACCTGAAGCCCACGCATTCTCCCCACACCTGTTACTCTCATCAGAGCAGGCTCCCTTCAGCTTTGGGGCCAGCCTCTGCTCATCTGGGACACAGCCTTTGCCCACACTCTTCTTCTCCCCAGGATCTGCCCCCCTTTCCCCTGAGTCTCCTCTGAAGGCTGGTTTGCTGGATTTCTGACGGCCTTCCTCACGGCTGCTCTGTAAAGATCCTGCAACTCAACATTCCATCTTCCATTGCTTTCTTTTTTTTTTTTTTGAGATGGAGTCTTGCTCTGTCGCCCAGGCTGAAGTGCAGTGGCGCGATCTCAGCTCATTGCAAGCTCTGCCTCGCGGGTTCACGCCATTCTCCTGTGCCTGCCACCATGCCCGGCTAATTTCTTTTCTCTTTTTGTATTTTTAGTAGAGACAGGGTTTCACCGTGTTAGCCAGGATGGTCTTGATCTCCTGACCTCGTGATCTGCCCGCCTCGGCCTCCCAAAGTGCTGGGATTACAGGCATGAGCCACCGCGCCCGGCCTCCATCTTCCATTGCTTTCTGTACATCAGGCTCTTCTCCTAAACTCTTCACTCACCTCTACCCTCTCCCAGCCCAGCAGCGGGCTGAACCTGCAGCAGGCACCCTACTTTGTCTTCAGATGGTTGCCCAGTGGGGACAGGGTTGTCACCAGGTTCCCCCCACCCCAGGTCCTGCAGGTGCCTCACCTCCAGTACTCCTCGCTGGGGCTGGTCCTCTGGAGGCTGTGGTTGAGCAGGTGGGAGAGGTTGCTGGGCAAGGCGGCTGGCCGAGAGCCATTGGTGAGGTTGGAGGCGTCCAGTACACCGGCGCAGTCATGAGTGTTCCAGGGGTTATTGCAGTAGGCCCAGGGCAGCACGTGCGTCATGGACGAGAAGAAGTAGTAGAAGGCGATGCAGATGACCACATTGTAGTAGATGCCGATGTAGGTGGACACCACCATCATACCATAGCCCACTCCTGCAGGAGGGGAGGGGCGGGGGGAGGAACCTCAGCATCCAGCAGGAGGAGGTGAGGTTAACAATTTCTTTTCTTTTTTTTCTTTTCTTTTTTTTTTTTTTTTTTTGAGATGGAGTCTAGCTCTGTTGCCCAGGCTCTGTCACCCAGGCTGGAGTGCAGTGGCGGAATCTTGGCTCACTGCAAGCTCCACCTCCCGGGTTCATGCCATTCTCCTGCCTCAACCTACCGAGTAGCTGGGACTACAGGCACCCACCACCATGCCTGGCTAATTTTTTTGTATTTTTAGTAGAGACGGGGTTTCACTGTGTTAGCCAGGATGGTCTTGATCTCCTGACCTCGTGATCCGCCCACCTCGGCCTCCCGAAGTGCTGGGATTACAGGCGTGAGCCACCGCACCCGGCCTTTTTTTTTTTTTTTTTTTTTGAGACGGAGTTTTTGCTTTTCTTGCCCAGGCTGGAGTGCAATGGTGCGATCTCGGCTCACTGCAACCTCCGCCTCCCAGGTTCAAGCGATTCTCCTGCCTCAGCCTCCCGAGTAGCTGGGATTAGAGGCATGCGCCACCATACCCGGATAATTTTGTATTTTTAGTAGAGATGGGGTTTCTTTTTTTTTTTTTTTTTTTTGACATGGAGTCTCCCTCTGTCGCCCAGGCTGGAGTGCTGTGGCACGATCTTGGCTCACTGCAAGCTCTGCCTCCCAGGTTCACGCCATTCTCCCACCTCAGCCCCCAGAGTAGCTGGGACTGCAGGCGCCTGCCACCACACCAGGCTAATTTTGTTTTTGTATTTTTAGTAGAGACAGGGTTTCACCGTATTAGCCAGTATGGTCTCGATCTCCTGACCTTGTGATCCGCCTGCCTTGGCCTCCCAAAGTGCTGGGATTACAGGGGTAAGCCACCGCGCCCGGCCAAGATGGGGTTTCTCCATGTTGGTCAGGCTGGTCTCAAACTCCTGACCTCAGGTGATCCGCCTGCCTTGGCCTCCCAAAGTGCTGGGATTACAGGTGTGAGCCACTGTGCCTGGCCCGAGGTTAATAATTTCTAAGGGCCCAAGGGGCAGGCTGAGATGGAGGGCCAAAGGAAGGCCAGGTCAAGGTCTTGGTAGGGGTAAGTTGGTGGGGGGCGGCGCAAATGAGTTTTGTGTGTACACGTGGTAGGAGGGGAGGGTGGTGGCCAAGTAAACATGGGTCCCAGCATGCGTCCATGGCTTAGGCCATTGATGTGGGGCTTGGGGTCAGCATCAGGGTTCTACGGAGGTCAGCCGTGTTTGTACAGATGGGCAAGTTGGCACGGCCCTCAGAGGCTGTTGTGTGTTTGTGTATGTGTGAGCGAGTGCCCTGCCCAGGCCTCACCTTTGAACATGGGGCTGATCCTCCAGACCCCCAGGCACCCCTGGCTTGCAAACTGGCCGAAGGAGAGCTCCATGAAGAAGAGGGGGATCCCGCAGAAGATGAGCATGATGAAGTAGGGGAACATGAAGGCGCCTGGTAGGCAGGGAGAGGTCTGGCTCAGGAGTGGGCTTGGAGGGATCTCACCCTGGGCTTCCTGCTCAGAACTCAACAGCAAAACCTTCGCGATTGGGTAGGACCCAGGGAGGAGTGTGCCAGGCTTGAGCAGGAGCCTGGGCTGAGGCACACCACCCCCAGCCTGTCTTTCAACTTGACAGAGGCTCTCAGGAAGTCTGCTTGGAGTGGAATCCAGGCCCCAGAGCCTCCATACTTGGGTGGGATTTGATGGTTTAAACAAGCGATTTCACAAGCATAAGTTGCTGAGATCCTCAACATCCCTGAACCATTTAGGGGGGCTGCTGAACCCCAGGGAATAGAACAGGGAGCCTTGTGGGCGGGGGGGGGGGGGTTAGGTCCTTTTCTCACCTCTCCTCACCTCAAAGGGGGCCAACTGGCAGGGCCAGGCCCGAACAACAGACTGCCAGGGTCTGGGGTGGCCTGCCTTAGGCAAAGGGTGCCTAAGCCAGGGATGGGGGTGAAGGAGGCCAGGGCCAGAGGCCAGCCTTTATCTGGAGTGGGTCTGTGCCAGGGAGAGGGTGGCCCAGGCCCTGGTGGGTGGGCTCTACCCAAGTGGGTGGTCCCTGCCCTGTGCCCACTGGGTACCTCCCCCGTTGCGATAGCAGAGGTATGGGAAGCGCCAGACATTGCCCAGGCCCACGGCATAGCCCACGCTCGTCAGTACAAACTCGATCTGGTTGCCCCAGTTGCCCCGTTTGAGGTTCTGGTCCCTCTTGGTGGCCTCGCTGGGCACAGCACCATTCTGTGGGGACAGGAGAGAAGCTACCATCAGCAAGGCATTTGTGCTCCATGCCTGACCCTCTGGGCCTCCCCCAGCAGGGAAACCGTGGACCCTCCAACACCCCTCCCCGGCTTCCCCTCTGCTGGCAGGAGCTTCAGGCAGGCCTGGCAGAGGAGGGAAGCAGAGAGTAGTGGCTGCCAGAGGGCGCCAAGCAGAGCTTCCCTCACCAGCCCCACAGCACCCAGTGCCAGGTGCACAGCCCACCTGAGGAGCTGCTGCCAGCATCCGGGAGGCGGGACACTGAAGAGGGAGCTAGGGCCAGGAGCCCCCAAGCCCCTCCAAAACCTCCCCTTGCCCCTCTGGGTAAGGATCTGGGAGCAGCTGAGCCTCATACCAAGCAGCCAAGTCAGGCTGGGCACAAAGGGGCCTGTGTCCAGACAGCCCCCCCACCCGTCGCCTACCACATCACCAGGCTGAGCACGCTGCCCCTGGGCAGGCGACTGCGGGGGAGGGGAGGTTAGACCCCTCCCCCAGCTGAAGGCTTCTTCCTGGGGGCACAGAGTGGGCAGGGCTTGGGGGAAATGGGGGAGCAGCTGAGCTGGGACAGACCTGGGGAGGGCATTCTGGGACTCTAGGTGGGAGGGTCCGGGGAGCTAGCTACACTGCCCATGGCTGGGGAGGGGCCCTGGGGAGCTGACCTGGGCCATGGCTAGGGAGTGCTGGGCCATGAGTTGGGGAAGGAGACCAGAGTTGTAGGCCCCATGCCAGACTTTGAGGACAGACTCTGCTAGGGAAATAGAGGGAGTGGCTCCAGAAAAGGGTGGCAGGAAGAAGGATCTCTGAACAGGGAGAAGCGTCACCTGCAGGGGAGGGGGCCGAAGGTCAGGAGAGGCAGATGCGGGGATTTGCCCCAGGGAAGAATGTGGTGCCTGCAGGACTGGGCTGGTGGCCTGGGCCCCACTGAGGACAGCCCCTTGTGGAACCCCAGGCCCAAAAGCTGGAACTGGCTCTGCAAGTCCCTTGGTTAAAGAAGTCCCTTAAAAAGTGCCATGCTCCTTCCACCTCCCTCCCACAGTGAGCAGGAAATTAATCAGAGCCCGAGGGCCCCAAGGGGTCTCACTAAGGAGACAGGGGCTCAGTGTCACCAACAGAAACACAGACAGACCTTAGTGCCAGAGACAGCCTCCCAGAGGTGAGCTATTCCCCTGAGAGAAACAGACAGACCCGGCAACAGAGATGGAGCCCCGTAGCCTCAGAGAGATGCCAGTGATGTGACATTGACCCTCCGCTTGAAAGAGACATATTCGACAGCAGTCACTCTGGTCAATAAGCAAGGCAGCCTGGTGCAGGTGAAATGCTATCAGACCCTGATGCTGATGAACAAACACAGACGGAATGAATGGCCTCCCTGGGCCCCAAGCGCCTTGGATAGGCCAGGTGGGAATGTGGGCAAAGGAGGCACCAAGGCCTGACGGGTGGGCACTGCAGCACAGACACCTTTGTGGGGCAGCCACCCTGTGCTCTCAATCCAGCATCGACCCTGCTGAGATGTGATCCTCACACCCTCCACAGAGGGCAGGGGCGCAGTGCCAGGGACCATGGGTTTCCTTCAAGGAGCACCCAGAGCAAATCAGTGGCTGAACAAGCCTTCTTTCATTCATTCGTTGATTCATTCATGCAATGGCAGATTTATTGACACCGGCTATGTGCCAGGCACTGTGCCAGGAAGTGGGACTTCAGCAGAGAGCTCCTACCCATTCAGAGCTGGAAATCTAGCGGGGGTGCAAGCCATCAATGAAATGTATACACCCATCATCTTTAGATGTGGCTTCAGGGTGACCACAGAGGGGATCATCTCAAAATCACAAGAGTATGGAAGGAGGACAAGGCAGGAAAGCAGGGCTGAGGTCAAGGAAGGCCTCCCTGATGAGGCTTGAAGACATGCTTGGCCCTGGTAGAGGGTGCCCCCAGGCCTGAGTGTGCCCTCTGTGACATGCCCCTACAGAATACTGTCTGAGCATGTCACCACCTCCTGGGGCCTTCACTGGGGCAGGTGTGGCAAGATCACAGAGTCAAAGGCCCATTTTTTGGAGGGTGTGAGGCCTGCTGGGGGTGGTTTATCTGGTCCCAAACAAATGCCAGCCAAATAGGGCTCCTATATGTTGACCCTACAATACCAGTTTTATTCTGTCCCAGGGTTGTTTACTTAGGGGCACAATGCCTGATTGTGCCAGCAGCACAGTACACGGATGGGGTCACAGAGCAGCAGTTACAGCTGTAAAAGGGACAACTGATGGTCCAGGATGGACCCATGGGCAGGGTAAGGGCAAGGCCCTTTGCAGAGATCCAGGTTCCCAAGGCTTGAAGATAAAGGCCTGTCTCCTGTTCCCAGCAGGATGAGGGACAGATGCCCCACACCCCCTGACCAAGTGGGACCACATTTGGATCCCTGAAGTCTGCTCCTTCCCTGGCAGGGGGAGGTACGGGGAAGGTGGTGATGCTTCCAGCCACGTGCCACAGACAGCCGCCTGCCTGAGCCCTCAAGAGCCAGCCACTGCTCCGTTAATGAGCCGTGTACTAACCAGCTTAGCCGTGCGGGCTGTAACCCAGGGAGGCCACAGCCCCCGCGACAGGGGCTGACCCGGGGTTGGCGATGGGGCTCTGGCAGGAAGTTCCTGACAACACTAAAGGTCTGCTGTATGCAGAGGATCCTTGCAGAAGCAGCACCCACTTCTGCTTGGGCCTGGGTCCCAGCCCTGTGGCACTCGACCACGGGAATCTGGCCCAGGCTTGGCCTCTGACTTCAACTCCAGGGCTGTCTATGCTCAGGTGGCTTGGCTGGGGAGGGCTGAGCTCTCAGTGGAGGACAGAGCAAGCCTACCTTTCTCCAAGCAAACTGGAGGAAAGACTCTCCAAAAAAAAAATCCAGGCACTTTCTGGGTGCTCTAGTTCCCTTCCTTGTCCAGATCTCCTATGGGGACCACCCTCTGACTTCCTCCTGAGCAGCTAAATCTTTTTCAATACTGTATGGCTTTTTTTCCCCCTCCTTGCATAATCTTTCCTATTCTAAGCCTCTAGTTTTTCTTGATCTGCTGGGTGGATGGCTGTGTCACTGATATGAACTGTCCCTGCAGTGGTCATCAGCTGAGGTGCCCACGGAAAAATCCCTTTGTGCTCACGATTTGACTCAGACTGGCTGCCAGTCTGCCTGAGCCAGCTCAGCCCCATGGATGGGCTCTGCTCCAGGCTTCTCCTAACCCCCACCACCATCACCACCATCTGCCCCCCTCTGCTCACCCTCACTCACTTGCTGACATCTCAGTGGGGAATTAAACCATAGCAGCATGGTTCCCTCTGGCTTGGCCCCTTCTTCTGCAGGCTCCCTAGACAGCCCCTATGTGCCCTGTCACCCTTCCTGGCAGCTCTGAGAGGCCACTGCCAGGACAAAGCAGCCTCCACTTGCCACTGCCATGGGCTCAGCGGGTGGTCTCCAGGACAGGACTACCCTGCCCTGTCCCCAAGGTCTCCCAGCCATGGAAGGAATGGAGGCTTTCCTTCCATGGCGGGGTGGGGTGAGCTGGCTGACACATATACACACATACACACACACACACACACACACACACACACACACCCCTCAGATGTTCCCTTACCCTTAGAACCAGTCATTGAGATAGCAGTGTCCACCCTGGCACAAGGACTTATGATCTTTCCTGGTTTAACAGCCTCCCACCCCTTCCCTGCCTAGCTGGGAGAGCCACACTGAGCAAAGTCACTTACATAAGTCCTTTACACAGCCCTCTGCTCGGCTTATTTAGTGCTCTGGCTGAGCCCCTGGAATTAAGGCTGCTCAGCTCCGAGGGCAGAATCCAGATCTCCCACTCAGCCCTGGGCTTGGCAGAGGCGGGACACCGGTGCAGGTGAGAGCCCTGGTGCTCTAGGGCCTGCTCCTCCAGTAGAGCCCTGGGCAAGCCACTTCCACTCTTGGTATCTCAGCATTGCTGTCTACAAAAGCAGGGGACAGACTAGATAACCTCACTATCAGACAAGATCGGGTGCGTTCAGGATGGTATGGCCATAGACTAGATAACCTCACTTTCAATCGATCTGCCAGATTCCCAGGCTAGACAGCCTCAGCAGCTACTCACATTCCATAGCTCTCCCTCACCTGGAATTTTGCTATTTCTGACTTTCCCCTGTACATTCCATTAGTTCCCACTAGCTTTCTAGATTACTAAAAACAATTTTGCCCTTTTTTTCATGATTATAAAAGCATAATAAGCTATCACAAAAAAAATTAGAAAATACAGAAAAAGGTAAAGAGGAAATGCAGCAGCAAAGCCTACTCCCAGAGCGAAGCAGGCCAGCCCCAGGATGCACTCCTGCCTTTTGCTGTTGCACAGACTCAGGGAGCCCAGCTCTCCACCCTGGACGGTGACTGTGCTCTGGTGTGAGACTCCTGCCTCCTAGATCAGTGGCCAGTGGATATTTTTGTGAATTGTGAGCTTCCCCCTCCTGCTCTGGGTGGACACTGAGGAATCCTGGAGCTGCCCTGGCTGGGCGGGCCCCTCTGGGACCCAGCAGGCTTTGTGTTTAGGACTCTCCAGCCCCAGGGTTTGCTCATGGGATGAAGTCCCATCCAAGACAAACTTTATGGAGGAGAATGGGCAAGACCTCACATCCCAGACTGACTTTGAGCCAAATCAGATCACTGGCAACTTTCTCTAAGCCCCAATGGGGAATCTAGACAGAACAGCCATTACAGTAAATTGTGGCTGCCTCAGAAGACCCCACGACCTCCTTCCTGCCAGGCACCCCTCGGTTTTTGTTCTCTCCTGTCAGTGCAGGGCCCAGCCTGGCCCACAGGCAGCACCTACCCTGCAATGACAGAATCTTCTGTCCTTCACCTACATGGCACTGAGTAGGGGCAGAGAGACCCAGCTGCAGCTCTGATCTCTGGCCTCAGTTACCTGGATACGGGAGAGTCTGGGGCCGGGGTGGAGGGGCAGAACATGGGAAAATCTCCCCCGGGCCGAGCAGCCCCCAGTGGCCATTCATGCCTCCTGCCTCAAGGCAAACCTCAGAGCCATCTCTGGGCACCTCTCAGGACTCCAGGTGCCTTCAGAGTCCAGGCCTTCATATAGCAGATGAGAGAGGCAAGAATACGCCTTGTGCTTATCCATTGCAGAGCCCTGACTGGCAGCAAGGGACCTGCCAATATTGTGGGCTGCAGACAGATGACTGGCACCCCCAGGCATGCCGGGCTCCACTCCAGGCCCTGGGGAGAGTGATGGAGGACCCTGGGTGGGCTCTGGCCAGCTCCTCGCTTCCCACCCCAGACAAGCCCAGGAGGGAAGACTGGAGGCAGTGGTCATGTCCTGTGCTGCAGCGGCTGGGGGCGGCATCTACTCTCACCGGCTAGCAGCAGGCAGGCACTCTGGAAAGTGGCTTTGGTTCTTGACCCTAGCAGTACTGAGGCTTGAGGGCAGCCCTGCGTACTGTTCCTCCCAGACCCATCCCACATCGCCTCAGAGGACATTCCCTCTCTTGCCTTTTGAAGGTCAAGTCAGGATGTCCTACAGGGGAGAAGTGTAGCTTTCAAGTCTTCTCACCCTCGCTGCCATCCGCTGACATCTCCACCCGTCCCCGGCGTCCAGGGATGAGGACACACCGGCTCCCAGCCCATGCGGGCACTTGCCCTGGACCCTGGAAAATGTTCCGTGGGGTCTCTCTCTTCCCAGCTGAGACTCTTGCCCCATCCCCTTCCCCCACCCCTTGCCACTGAAACCATGTACCACGTTCCCCTGCCCCCTCACCCACTCTTCCCATAGGAGTAACTGCCGTGGCACAGACAATGAGGCTGTATTGATTAGTACAATTCCTGGGCACCTCCGGCCCGTCTCCCCGGGAGCTAGGACAATGCAGCTTTGATACACAGAGCAGATTCTCAGCAGGTCCTTGGGCTGGGGGAGCCCTCACACCCCCACTCTCCTCCCCGTCACCCCCACCACACAGCTAACTCTTCCTGCACTCCTTTGCACAGTTGCAACTTTCTGGGTCACTTTGGCTGGTGTCTGTCTTGCTTGCTGGCTGTGCCTGCCCCTCCCTGGCACAGACCACTCAGCCCCTCTCCCCACCCGCCGCCCAGCCTCTCAGCCTGCCTGGCACCAAGGAGGGGGCTCAACCTCCTGGAAGGTGACTGACCTGTTCTGGGGAAGAGGGGGCCACAGGTCCATGAGCCGCGGCCATCCTGGGGCGAGCGATCGCAGCCCGCGTGTCTCCGCCGCTCATTCACACCTCTGCCAGCTCCAGCGCGACACTGACGCATCCCCTGCCTCTCCCACTGCCGGGCTGGGCAGCGTCAATTACTTTCACCTCATCTCCTCCCGAAGCTCTGCCTACCCCCTCCCCTGGCCCTGCCCCTCCGGCCAGTCCCCATGCAGCCCAGCACGGGTGCTCCGGAGCTGGAGTGGGGTGTGTGGGGTTTGTTGTGTTTTTCCCTTGTTCCCAGCAAGTAACTGGAACAACACACACACACACACACACACACACACACACACACAGTGGGGCAGAGCAGGCGAGAGGGTGGCTCACTTCCCCCACAGAGCTGACCAGACGCTGTCTGAGCCCACAGGCCTAGCACTGGGTGGGCTCCTGGTAGGGTAGTTGGGTGTCTGATGAGTGATGGGGTCTGCCCCATTGGGCCCTGGATGGTGACCGGCAGGAGGATGGAAGGCACAGTCCACAGGGCACCACCAGAGCAGCTCAGGCTCCACGGAGGGGTGTGGGCTGGGAGAAACCAAGCCCTAGGGCTGTACCTGACACCCCCCACCAACCAGAGATGGGGACTCCCAAACTGCCAGGGTGATGGGGCGTCTTCCTAGGAGAATGCAACTGACCATGCAAGAAAGCCCTGGCCTAGTGAACCACGCTGTCACCTGTCTGGACAAAGATGGCATTAGCCAAGGGGGCAGTCATCCCAGAGTCCAGACAAAGGGGGACTGTGGAATAAGAACCCGTGAGGATTTGCACTGTGATGCCTAGAAGCTGAGGTGCTAGTCTGGGAGTGTGCGTGGCGTGGGCTGGTAGGTCCAGTGGTGTCGTCACCATGACTGTAGTCACCACTACTGTGGTGGGATGCCACTCAGACCCATCCAGTCCCTTTCTCTGAGGCCACACACACTGGCCAGTCTCCTGCTGACCCCAAGATACTGCAGACCAGTGGCTCGGAAGGTGGGCATATGCGTTCCGGTGCCAGGAATGTGTCAGGCCCTTTGGAAACTGGTCAGTCAGCAGAAGGCCTGGCTTACCATAGGACCTCAGGAAATATCAGTCAGATGGACACGTGCATGAATTCTGGTGTAAGAGCAGCTTTCCTGTGAGTTTGGTGAGTGTGGCAACCCCGTAGGGAACATAAGGAGTTTTGTCAAGCACAGCATGACATTAAAAATTTAAAAACAGGGCCGGGTACGGTGGCTCACGCCTGTAATCCCAGCACTTTGGGAGGCTGAGGAGGGCAGATCACAAGGTCAGGAGTTCAAGACCAACCTGACCAACATGGTGAGACCAACCCCATCTCTACTAAAAATACAAAATTAGCTGGGCGTGGTGGCACATGCCTGTAATCCCAGCTACTCGGGAGGCTGAGGCGGGAGAATCGCTTGAACCCGGGAGGTGGAGGTTGCAGTGAGCCAAGATCGCGCCATTGCATTCCAGCCTGGGCAACAAGAGCAAAACTCTCTCTCTAAAATAATAATAATAATAATAATAATAATAATAAATAAATAAAAATAAAAAGACAGGTGGGGCACACTGGCTTAGGCCTGTAATGCCAGTGCTTTGGGAAGCCAAGGCAGGAGGGTCGCTTGAGGTCAGGAGTTCATGACCAGCCTGGGCAACATAGTGAGACCGTGTCTCTACAAAAAACTGGCCAGGTGTGGTGGTGTGTACCTATAGTCCCAGCTACTCAGGAGACTGAGGAGGGAGTTTTGCTTGAGCCCAGACATTGGAAGTTGTAGTGAGCTATGATCACACCACTGCACTCCAAACTGGGTGACAAAGTGAGACCTTGTTTCAAAAAATTAATAAAAAATAAATTTTAAAATAAGACAAAAAGTCACAGCCTTTAGAGTTTGACAGTCCTGGGTTCAAACCCTAGCTTTGTCAGTTTCTCACCATATATAACCTTAGGCAAGTCCATTAACATGTCGGATCTCAGTTTCTCCATCTCTAAAACAGGGAAACCACCCACCAATCATTGAATCTAGTGAGCATTAGTAATAATGGTAATAGAAAATACATAGTAAGTGCTTGCTGTGGGCCAGGCACTGTCCTGGCTCAGCATACATGGGACACTTGCTTCACAGACAGCCCATTACCCTGTGGGCACTCACCTAGTATGGTACAAGTTAACTTCCCATATCTTAACTCATTGGGTCCTCCCAGCTGTCCCATGAGGTAGGTCCATTATTATCTCCATGTTGGTTTGGGGAAGATGGGGACAGGCCTTGGCTCAAGCAAGTGTCCTAAGGATGGCCTCAGATCCTACTGACTCAGCTGCTCACTGAGCCAGCCTCATGCGCCTGGTCCCCAGACACACTCCCCTGACTTCCCATGGGCACAGACTGAGGGCCAAGGCGCTGGCTGGGCCACTGGCTCCAGGAAGGTCCAGTCACCCATGATGCCCAAATGCTCACTTGCACCCAGGGTGGGCTCTGGGCTCTGGCTGCCCTGGCCTGGGCCGGGTGCCCAGAACAGGCAGCCCTGGCTGGATGGCTTTCCCTGGCTCTGGCCATGGGGACAGGAGGCGGCAGCAGCCCAGCTGGGCCCTGGCCGTAATGAGGCCTCATTAGCGAGATCCAGCTGCTCTAGCCCCACTTAGGGATGCTGACTCCCCCAGCTCCCGCCTCTGACTTTGCCTAATAAGAGTGGGCATGCTTCCAGAGGGGCAAGGAGGCTAGGGTCTTTGTTGTCCCCTGTGACTCTGGAGGGAAGGTCCCGCTGAGCTGGGACTGAGAAGTGCCGGGGATGGGGGAGGGCTGCAGGGAGGCTGTGTGGGAGGCCGGGCTACAGGGTTGAGTAGGTGGGCTAGACAGGAAGTGGGGAGGGGGAGGGAGGGCAGGGCCCCCGACCAGAGAGGAAGCTGAGGAAGGCTGGAACTTTTCCTCTGGATCTAGATATTGCCCATTTCACTGAGGAGGGGGTAGCTGCTAATCTAGGATCAGCGGAAGGTCATTGCTTAGGCTGTCCTGGCTAGAAGAGCACCTCTACTGTGCTAGGCCTTATCTAAGGAGAATGCCCACTGTGTGCCAGGCCCTGAGCCGGGATAGCACTTACTGGATGTCAAATCTTGTGCTGGAAGCACCTGCTGTGTGTGAGAACCTGCATCAGCAGAGTGCCCACCGTGTGCCAAATCCGATGCTGATCAGCAGAGTGCCCTTTGTGTGCCAAGTCCGATGCTGAGACAGCACTCATTGTGTGTCAGCCCCAGGTGGGGAGCCCCTGTGGTGTGCTAGGTCCTGTACTAGGGGAGTACCCCGGGTATGTCGAATTCTGTGCCAGGTAAGGACCCAATGTGCGCCCAGCTCTGAGCTGGGTGAGCACCCACTGTGTGCCTGGCAGTGTGCTAGAGGAATGCCTACAGGGTGACAGGCTGTCTTCTAAGGGAGTGTTTAATGTGTGCCAAGTCTGCACTAGTTGAGCATTTGCCACATGCTAAGACTTGGGTTAGGTGAGTGCCCAGGCAGGGACAGGCCCTCTACCAAGGGAGTGTCCAAGGTGTGCCAAACCCTGTGCTTGGTGACCTCCCAATAATGCACCAAGCCTGCACTAGTTGAGCTCTTGCTACATGCCAACACTTGGGCTGGGTGAGTCCCCACTATGTGCCAGGTCCTATGACGGACGCTACAGACAGGAGGTGCCCAAACCCTCAGGGAAAAACATATGAGAACGCGTCAGGGTGGGGCAGCCCCTGGCAGCCTGTGGTGCTTGCAAGGCCTCCTCGGATTTGGATGCTCTGGCACCCAGAACCCTAATCCAAATGAGTCTGTTCCTGTTCATTGTAAGGCTTCCCAGTGGCAGAAACAATCAGTGTGCTCAGACATGGGAAGAGGTCAACAAAGCTCACCAAGGCCTGGACTGCCCAAGACTCTGCATGAGTGGGCAGTGGCACTAGGGAGGGGACTGAGGTGGCCAGCCTGGGAAATGGTGTGACATTGGTGGGTGGAGGATTAAAACTGAGCTAGTGGGGGCTCTCTTGCCTCCTGTCCTGGGTCCCTCTCCTCCAGCCCCTTGTCCTTTGAGACCTAGGTGGCCCTGCTCCGCACGTGTATGAGGCCCTAGGTCTCCACAGGAGGGCCACCCCACCCACCCCCTAGTGCCCCCAAGCATCCCAGCTGCTCCCAGGCTTGGAGGCACCCTGGCCAGCTGGGTTCTCGCACAGCCCTGTCCTAGGAGCTGCTGAGGCGTGAGGGAGGCAGCTGAGCTGGCCTGGCAGAGACCATCTGGGCTGGAGTGAGGGAGGGACACGTGCAGCAGGCATGTGGGCCTGGGCACGTGCTGGTAAGCTGCATGTTACCCATGGGGCACTGGCTGTAGCATCCAGCAGAAGCTCCAAGGATAACACAGGGTGTCTGCCGACACTGAAGAGACTTGGAGGGCCAGTGTCCTCACACCCAAACCTGGGTAAAGGGGGATAGAATTGAGGATCCCATGGTAGGGGCCAGTGCCTGCTCCATGCATGCCAGGGCACAAACAGAGCAGCAGAAGCCACGGAAAACTGGGATGGTCCAAGTGCATGGCTCACACACACGCCCCTTAACATCCTCTCTTCTGATCTACCAGGGTATCCAAAGAAGAACCCTGTCAGAATGAAGCTTCCTTAGTTACTAGCCATAGGAAGACACAGAAGACACAAATGTGCTGACTGGGCTGCCTGTGTTAGAAGAGACGGGGCTCAGCAGGGACCAGCTGCCCTATGTACCTCAGAGGCTGTGTCTAGAGACAAGCACTGAACGGAGGTGGCTTCAGTCCCAAACTGGAACCCAAGAATAGAATGGAGTACTCCAAGGTCATCAGCAGAACTGAAAAGGAAGCAGGAATAGAATCTCCAAGCAACCACTGGGGGTGCCCATGGGACGGATGCTATGGGCCTCAAACGCAGCAACAGTGGGCAAAAGCCAAAGGGCAGAGAACGGGGAGGAGAGCGAGCCCCAGCTATCTTTAGGCACATCCTGGTGCTGGGAACAGGAGTCCCAAGGCAGCATTCCCATCCATAGACAGGCTGGCCGGGCCGACCGGCAGAGCACAGTCCGGGAAGCTCAGCTCAGGCAGGGACTCTGGGACACTGGGACCCATGCCCTCTGTGCTGCTCACATCTCTCCTGCCTGCCCTCCTCCCAGTCCTTCCAGGTCACTCCAGAGAAGGAAGAGCAACCAGGGAGGACTCAGAGGTTTCATGGGGCTCAGAATCTCCATGGTAGGAAGGGGCAGGGCCACACCCCGCTTCTTATCACAAGCCCATGGCAATTCCAAGACTTCTCCAGGAAAGGTGGGGCCATGTTTGGGTTCTCAGATGGGATTCACCCCTAGCAAGTGTTCAGGTCATAAGATCTCCATCTGGGCCCATTTCTGAGCACCCAGATTTCAGGAATCTCAGGAATACTTTCAGGAGCTTGGTTCAATCAGACTTGCTCCAATCAGTCAATCAGTAGGGGGCTAGACCAGAGCTGGCCTGAGGGTTGGGGCCAGGGGTTGGATGCTGGAGGTTCAGAACAGGGCCAGATAGAAGATCCTGTGCTTGGAGCAGAACCACCGGTTCTCTCCCACAAACTGCTGTTTTTTAATTTTTCTTTCTTTCTTTCTTTCTTTTTTTTTTGAGACAGAGCCCTGCTCTATTGCCCAGGCTGGAGTGCAGTGGCGCTTGCCTCACTGCAACCTGGGTTCAAGTGATTTTCGTGCCACAGCCTCCCAAGTAGCTGGGATTACAGGTGCACACCACCACATCTGGCTAATTTTTGTATTTTTAGTAGAGACAAGGTTTCACCATGTTGGTCAGGCTGGTCTCAAACTCCTGATCTCAGGTGATCTGCCCTCCTCAGCCTCCCAAAGTGCTGGGATTACAGGCGTGAGCCACCCTGCCCAGCCCAAGTTGTTCTTTTAAACCAGGTACTTTGAGTCCCAGAAATCTCTGGTGAGAGACAGGGCTCGTTTGGGGAGGGCTCAGTAGAGACACCAGGCCAATGACTCTTTCACTAAATGAGAAAAGCAACACAGGGGATTGAAAGGATGGGAGCTGCTGAGGGAGGGACTGTCCATGCTCAGTCCCTGGTCCCCACCCCCGGCAGCCATCCAGTCTAGCCTGTCCCCAGGGAAGATCTCAAGAGAAGGAAGACAACCATTGCCTCTGGGACAGGATTTGGCATCATTTTCTTGGTTCCTGCTTCTGGTGCTGACCTGGTCCATCCATCAGCGAGTCTTGCTCCTTCAAGAACCTCACCCAGGCCGGGTGCGGTGGCTCACGCCTGTAATCTCAGCACTTTGGAAGGCCGAGGCATGTGGATCACCTGAGGTCAGGAGTTTGAGACCAGCCTGGCCAACATGGTGAAACCCCGTCTCTACTAAAAATACAAAATTAGCTAGGCATGGTGGCTCATGCCTGTAATCCCAGCTATTTGGGAGGCTGAGGCATGAGAATCGCTTGAACCCGGCAGGGGCAGAGGTTGCAGTGAGCTGAGATCACGCCACTGCACTCTAGCCTGGGCAACAGAGTGAGACTTAGTCTCAAAAAAATTAAAAAAAATAAAAAGAATCTCACCCACCCCTCTGTGTCTCGTGGCCTCACCACTACCTCTCCTGTGTCTCGTGGCCTCACCACTACCTCTCCTGTGCTCTAAGGCTGAGGGCAAAGAAGAGCCAGGACTTGGGGAAAGGGTGGAGGGAGATTTTCTGGGAGGCCTCAGGAGAGGATTCAAAACAAAATGTTCTTTGTTACTTTTCAGACTGAGAAGGACCCAAAGAAGTGGAGAAAAACCAGGCAGGGTCTGAGGGAGGACCCCTTGATCAGCACAGACTGAAGGCGCCTGCACAGCCCCGCGTCCACTGTCCTCTCAGCATATGAGTGGCCTCCTTCTGTCCGGAGCACCTCTGTGACAAGGATGGGGCCCACACCTCCTGCCTTCTGGCAGGTCTTTGTGGGCTCTGCGGGCTTGGAGCCTGATGCTCTCTGACCTGCTAGATCAGGGGCTACCTGCCCAGGCCGGGGTCAGCTGGGCACTCAGGAGCCCTGGCAGTGCCGGCCTTCCTAAGCCTTCCAAGCAGCTGGCAGGACGTCCTGGGGGCAGGGCTTGGGACTCCTGTTCCTTCCCGCAGTCTGGCCTCTGTACTCACCAGCATCCCTTTGGCACCTTTTCCTACCATGGCAGCGGTGGGTTGGGGCTCTGGTGATGGGGACCACACTCACAGGCTCTGCTTCCAGTGCCTTTCAGGCCACAGATCTCAAGAGCTGTGGAGAGAGCAGAGGGTGAGGTGAGGACTTGGCCGTGTGGCCCACAGGGCTCTCCAGACAGGTAGTGCCGAGCCACCCACCACCAGCCCGCCCAGGCCCTCTGCCAGGCCATGTCCATATCCTGCTCCTTTCTGGAAGACCCTCAGATCCAGCTCCTTCTCAGTCCCCCCAACCTTTCCCCTGGATCTCTTGATCTCCAGGCTTCCTGTCCCAATGGGCAAAGGTCTATTTTTGACTTTCCAGATGCCCAATCCTATAAAAGATAAAAAATGAATACCAAACTGGGATGGAGTCCAATTCCTTCATGGTCTGTGTGAATGGCTTCAGCCTTTCCCCAGGAGGGGAATCAGCTCAGATCAGCACACTCTCCCCATCCTCACCCCAGCCAGGCAGCCAGGATGGTCCTTCCCTATCTGGGTGGCACTCAGTGTGGGCTCCAGGGCAGCTGGGTTTGTTGTCATGTCATTCACTTGAACCGAGTTCTGGGCCTGCCACACACCCATGTGCAGCCGCACCTCCTTGCACTCCCAGCTGTCCCCTCCACAGCAGTTCACCAGGTGAAATTCTACAAATCCTTGGCACTGCACCGGGCTAAATGTCACCTCTTCTCTGCAGCCTTTTCTGACCCTCTCTCTCAAAAGAATGAAAAAGTTGCTTCCTCCTTTCTGTTTTGTGCAAATCTCTACTAGTATTCTTATTTCATATGACACTTATTTGCTTATAAGTTCATCAACTATGAGTCAGTGAGTTCCCCGAGGGCTTGGGACTGTGTTTCTTTTACTCTCTGTGCCCAGCATGTAGCACAGCACTGGACTTGCAAGATGTGTTTGTTATTTGAATTGAAATGGAGGGAAATAGCGAAGTCGGGACCTCTGAAATGAGGGGTCCAGGCCAGCCCACGATCTTGTGGGAAGGATCTGAGGGGCAAGGTGGGGCTGGCGAGCTGGGGGGCAGCAGCCACGTGGAAGGTACAGCCTCATGGCAATGCTGGTGCACGCTGGATTAATGTCAGATGGGACGGAAGAAAGGTTAGTTTTTGACAGGCCTCGGGAGAAATCCATCTTCAGACAGCCTTAAAGAGTTGCCTCATTGCACTCCAGCCTGGGCGACAGAGCAAGGTTCCGTCTCAAAAAAAAAAAAAAAAAAAAAGTTATCTTGGCCAGACGTGGTGGCTCACGCCTGTAATCCCAGCACTTTAGGAGGCCAAGGCAGGTGGATTACCCGAGCTCAGGAGTTTCAGACCATCCTGGCCAACATGGTGAAACCCTGTCTCTACTAAAATTACAAAAATTAGCTGGGCGTGGTGGCGGGCGCCTGTAATCCCAGCTACTCGGGAGGCTGAGGCAGGAGAATCGCTGGAACCTGGGAGGCAGAGGTTGCAGTGAGCCGAGATTGCGCGACTACACTCTAGCTTGGGTGACAGAGCAAGACTCCGTCTCGAAAAAAAAAAAAAAAAAAAGAATTGACTCATGGAAGGAAACCCCAGGAAGGATTCGGCTCTGCCTTTCTGGAGCCTTTCTTGCCTTCCCAGGGAGTCAACTCTGTTCCCAAGGCTACTCTGGGCAACTCTGCCCCACCCACAGCCACCTGTCAAGGGCCCCTTCTCACCTACAAATGCAGGAAATCTCTGGAAGGCTGGAGGAGAGATGAGGAGGCTGCTCTTTGCCTATGCAAATCAGGCCTTGGCATTTTTAGGCCCTTTGACCTGGCTGCCTGGTCTCCTGCAGAGCTTCTCTTCAGGGCAGGGTGGGGACAAGATGTGACCCAGGCTGGCCTGTGGCTCAACTTGTCCTCCTAAAGAGGTTCCTGCTCATGGCTTTGGTCTTCTGGGGGCAAATAGGGGAAGGGGGGGTGTGCTCCCTTAAAAGGAGATCACACCTTGTCCTCTCTCACCCCTGTGCCTCCCTCTCCAGGTGTAAACTCTATATTTGACTTCCTTAAAGCCACCTGTCTTCAGTCAAGGACTAATAACGACAATGATGATAGTAATAACAGCAGATGGCATTAGAAAGAGCCATGTCAGCTGGACGCAGTGGCTCACGGCTGTAATTCCAGCACTTTGGGAGGCCGAGGCGGGCGGATCACCTGAGGTCAGGAGTTCAAGACCAGCCTGACCAATATGGTGAAATCCCGTCTCTACTAAAAATACAAAAATTAACCAGGTATGGTGGTATGCGCCTGTAGTCCCAGCTACTCGGGAGGCTGAGATAGGAGAATCGTTTGAATCTGGGAGGCAGAGATTGCAGTGAGCCGAGCTCGCACCACTGTACTCCAGCCTGGGCGACAGAGCGAGACTTTGTCTAAAAAAAAAAAAAGCCACAAAAAAGCCACGTCACAGGTTGGAAATTATGAAGCCCGCTGGTCAGGTAAGTAAACTGAGGACACTGTGTCTCAGAACTTAGGCTGCAGAGGGCCCTCACCCAGGTTATCCTGGAATTCCTCCAATTCCTCCTATTACCGTCAGAGAGACAGACTCGGAGAGGTCAAATGCCTTCCTTGTAAGTGCTCGAGTGAGGACTTGAACTAGGTTTTCAGACCCTACATCTCTGACTCTGACATCTCTGACTGCAAATGCAGTCCCTGCCCTCAGGTAGTTCGTGGACTGGAGGGAAAAGACTGCTTCATGGCGGCTTCCAGGAGAATGAGCTGGGTGTAAAGCTTTGCTGCTTCTCCTGCCTTTGACATTCCTGTTACGTGGTCCCATCCATCCATTCAGAAAACACCAACTGATTGCCCATGGCGTCCAGTCTCTTCTACGTGTGGAAGATCCACAACACCAGGCCCCACACATGCCCCTGAAGCACTTGTGGGCCACTGTTGACAAGCAGTAGTGGGTCACAGAGGCAGTTTAGCACATGATAAAGAGCTCAGGCTCTGGGATCTGGTAGGCCTGGGCTGGATTTCTGGCTCAGCTACTCACCAGGTATGTGATTTCGAGTAAGTTACTTAACCTCTTTGAGCCTTAGTTTTCTCAGTCTGGAAGATGGGGCTAACAGTAATTTCCTCGTAAGTTCTGAAGTTTCTGCCTAATTTTTGTCCTTTCCACAAGCCCTCCACATATTCCTCCCCTCCAATCTGTTAATCTTCCCAAAGCCCTAAATCCCTGATTCTCTCCAACAGTTTTCCACAGCCAACAGGATATGGCCTAAATTGCTTAGCAGGCGTTTAAGGCTGGCCACAGCTGGACTCATTTATTCCACAATATTGATTGCAGGTCTGCTCTGGACCAGACCTGTGCTAGGCACCAAGAACTCAAAGGTATCTGCACTCCTGCAGTTTACAGACTAAGGGGCAAGAGTTAAACCAATGACTAAAATTTAAAGAATTACAAACTGAGACCAGGAGTGGTGGCTCATGCCTGTAATCCTAGCACTTTGGGAGGCCAAGGCAGGCAAATCACCTGAGGTCAGGAGTTCGAGACCAGCCTGGCTAACATGGTGAAGGCCCGTCTCTATTAAAAACACAAAATTAGCTGGGCGTGGTGGTAGGCGCCTGTAATCCCAGCTACTTGGGAGGCTGAGGCAGGAGAATCACTTGAATCCAGGAGGCAGAGGTTGCAGTGAGCCGAGGTCACGCCATTGCACCCCAGCCTGGGCAAAAAGAGTGAAACTCTTGTCTCAAAAAATAAAAAATAAAGAATTGCCTACTGAGATAAAGGGTGTAAAAGAGAAAGATTGTGTTATGAGACTCTACAATAGGGGGGCCTGGCCTTGTGTAAGACTAGGGGAGGGCTTCCCTGATGAAGTGATGTTTAAGGGTCTAAAGCAGTTAATTAGGCAAAGTGGCAATAATGAGGAAGAGAAGAGGAAGAGAGAGTCAAGCAAATGGAACAATATGTGGAAAGGCTCTGAGGCTGGAGCTCAGACAGTCAGGGGGAAATGGTCAAAGATTAAAGTGGACAGAGAGGCCTGGCCAGGGCCTTTGGGGTCTGGATTTTGGTCTTCATCTTGAGGGCAAGGGTGCCTATTGAAAGCTTTTAAGCAGAAGATCAACTTCAAGGAGGAGCCATTGGTGGAATGTGCATCTTGAAACCATCCCCCTAGATACAGTGTGGAGAAAGGACTGGAGGGAGGCTGAAGTTGAAGAGAGGAAGTCAATTAGAAATGGGCCAGGCCAGGCCGGGCGCGGTGGCTCACACCTGTAATCCCAGCACTTTGGGAGGCCGAGGTGGGTGGATCACCTGAGGTCAGGAGTCCGAGACCAGCCTGACCGACATGGAGAAACCCTGTCTCTACTAAAAATACGAAATTAGCTGGGCGTGGTGGCAGGCACCTGTAATCCCAGCTGCTCAGGAGGCTGAGTCATGAGAATTGCTTGAACTTAGGAGACAGAGGTTGCAGTGAGTCGAGATTGTGCCATTGCACTATTGCCTGGGCAACAAGAGCAAAACTCCGTCAAAAGAAAAAGAAAAAGAAAAAAGAAAGAGAGAGAGAGAAAGAAAGAAAGGAAGGAAGGAAGGAGCCAGGCCAAAAATGAAGGGGCTCAGGTTAGGGAGGTGACAATAGGGTGAGGAGAGGTGCACAGATTTCAGAGAAATATAAAAGGCAACATGGCGAGACTTGGTGATGAATCGGACTGGGTAGGGGGAGGGATAAAGAGTCTCTGGTTTCTGCTGGTGCAGTGGCAGGAAACCAGTGCCCGACCCAGAGGACGAATGCTGGTGAGGCTGCAGGTTTGGTGCGGGGACAGGAGGGCTGGCTTGGACAAGCTGGTCTGAGCTGCTTGTGAGCCAGATGTTGAGATATCAGCCACAGAACCCTGGCCCATCTTGACAGTCTCACTGCTGAGTATCAGACAGGACTGTCAGGTCAATCAGTTTTAACGGTCCATCTTGGCCAAGCCCTGGAGTCCTCACGGGGGATGGAAAGGTGACAGGCTCTTTTCCTAGCTTGAAGGACCTCACAGTTTAGTAGACAGATAGAGGAAGAAGCATAATTTCCATTCACTGTGATGGAGGAAGTGGAGGAGCTGTGGGAGCAGGAAACAGCCCTTAGTTCTACCTGGGAGCCCAGGTCAGCAACCTGCGGCCATCTGCCGCCACGTGAGACTACCCAGCATTTGCAGAGGGCTCCTGCTTCATGCCTTTGCCCCGGCACCCGTTCCATCTTTTTTGAGCACCCTTGTCTCCACTTCCACCTGTATGTATCCTACCCATCCTCAAAACCTATCCCAATGCTATTATCTTCATGAAGCCTTCCTAGGTCCTCCCCGTTGCTGTCAGCCTTCCTACTGTACCCCCACGCTGGCCACACGTAGCAATTGAGGCATGCTTCCTTGTGCCCAAGTCTGGCTCCCCACTAGATGGAGAGTTCTACCAGGGCAGAGGCGTGATTCTTCTGTGTCCCCAGAGCCGGGAACTGAGCGGGTACAGCCGCAGTCGCCGCATAGGCCAAGTAAAGGGGGCGTTTTCTCTGCGGTCCTTGGAAACACTTGGGCATGCTCAGTGTCGCCCATTAGTCCCTAGAACCAGTCCCCTCACCCACTACTCTCCAACCTTCTGATGCTCCCTCACTTTGGCAGTCTTTAACCTTTCAGGTTTTTCTCTCTTTCCCCACTCCTCGCCCTGCAGCCTTTATTTCCCAACGGCCGCACCCTCACGCTCCTTTCAGCGGAGAAATAGACCGCGCTTTGTGCGGAAGCTGTCAGCGAGCAGGCGTCCCGTCTCCTTTAAGAGTGATCCGCGAGGGGGTGTGGCTTGCCGAGAGCAGGCCCGAAAGGGGGTGCGGCTCCTTTAAGTATCCGCCGGCCCGAGGCGCGGAGGCCTCCGGCCGGCGGGCAGGGGCGCGGTCGGTCTGGGAGCAGCGGCACCGCCCGCAGCGTCCCGGTTCCTCGAAGCGGGGCGCGTCCGCTTTAATCGGGGAGAGAGATGTGGGGGCACGGGCGTTACATCAGCCGCCACGTGTGGGCCTAAGCTGGCGTGGAGGCGGCGGCCCCGCCCCCGGCCCCTGCGGTGGAAAAGTACCGGGGCGCCGAGGTCCCCGCCCCACGGCCCCGCCCCCGGGCCGGCACCGGCCCCTCCCGGCCCTCCGGGCAAGCCCCACTCTCCCGCCCGGCCCGGCCCCGCCGCCTGCTCGAGATCTGCAGTGGCTGCCGGGTGCGGAGCGCCGGCCGGGGGTGGGCTCTCCAGGGCTGCTAGGCCCCTGCCCTCACCTGCGGCCGCCCGGCCCCGCCCTAGGCGTGCCGGTAATGAGGGTTGGGGTGGGGAGGGCACGGATTCTTCCCAGGGTAGCAACCCCCAGAGAACTCCCCGCTCGCTCGCAGTCCCTTCCCAAAGCCGCGGCCAGAGCGCGGACAAAGAGAGGCTGAGTGCGCCAGGACTCTCCCGCGCGGCTTCCCGGGTCCCGCGGGCGCACGGGCACTGGCACCGGCACCGGGAGGGCAGATAGGGAGGCAGGCCGGCTGGAGGGGCCAGATAGGCAGCCAGGCTGGCGGGCGCTGAGAGGCGATGGAGCGAGCGGGAGCCCGCACGCTGGGTGCAGGCACGGCCGACTATCGACCCCTGCAGGCCCCCAGAGCGCAGAACCACTGGCTCCTCGGACGGACAGTGCCACGCTCTGGCTCCGGCGCTACCCGCACAGCCTGCGCCCGCCGCCCCCGATCGAACTGGCGTCTGGCGCCCCCCCCTACCCCACGCTGGAGCTCCCCCCACTTCCCTCTCCCTCCCGCTTCAGCTCCTTGGTGACAGCGGTGACACCCAGACGCGCGCACCTACCCCGACCTTTGCGGCGAGACAGACATCCCGGTGCGTGCACCCACACTCTTACCCACAGATGCCCGCATACATGCGCGATCACACACACACACACACACGCACACGCTGGTCCTGGGGCTCAGCCCCGCGGAGCCGCCGAACACTCAGACCGACGGCAGGACAGACGGAGGCGCGGGCCCCAGCGTCCCCTTCCCCCAGCCCCCTTACCATGCTGCAGCCCCCGGCCCAGGCGTGCTGGGTCCGCACCGCGGTGCGCCCAGGTGGCTTTCTTAAAGGGAAAGTTGCATCAGCCTCCCGAGGCTCTGTGCCGCGCCGAGTTCGCCCGCCCCGCCGCGCCGCTCGCAGCTCTTCCACAGCCTGTTGTGTTTTGGTTTCGGGGAGGCGGGGGCTAAGAGTTTGGTGAAAGTTTGAAGAGTGGAGAAGGCTTGGGAGATCTAGCCAAGTCCCTCCCCTACCCGAACGGCTCCCCTGGCCGTCCTCCCCTCTCCATCCCATCCCCTCCTCCCGTGCCGACTTCTCAGGCTCCTCCTCCCAGGGAATAAAATTACAAGTCTCTCCAGCTTTCAGATGATTGATCCCCACGAACCCCTGGGAGTGAGCGCCACAAAGGAGTCCCCTTCTCCGCCCCTGCCTCGCTGCCCTCCAGCTGGGGCCCTTGAACAAGCAGATGTGGGTCCCTTCGGGCTAGGCTGGAATGAAGCCAGAAGGCCTGGGGCACTATGGGGGGCTGAGGCTGGAGTTAGCCCTCCAGGCCCCTGGCCTTCTGCGCCTGCGTTTCCCCTAGAGAGAAGTCAGAGCAAATTCCATTCCCTTTGGAGCAGAGCCGCTAGAGACTGTGGGCATTGCTGGGTAAGGCCTAGGTCCTACTCCTTGGAACTGGAGGGCTCGGGGTAGCCCTTTCTCAAATTTCCCTCCTGGACCACCGGCTTGGTCAGCTCTACTTTTGAGGTGGTGTTACAGGGGCTGCAGACACCAACCTGGGATCCCTCCTCCTTCCATGGTGAGACAGACCTGGGTTACAATCTCAGCTAAAAAAGAGTCTTTGCCAAAAGGAGCATGGTGAGCCTCGGTTTCCTCCTCTGTGAAACAGAGAGAAGGGGCTAAGGAAATGCATGTGTGTGTATATAAAGCCCATTGCTCCAGGCTGCCTCTGGGGAGTGGTGGCTGGCATTTGGAATGAGCCTCCCACATTTGCATACCTTGTGAGAGCCACCACCTTTCATGGAGAGTGGCCAGTTAGTTCTGTCAGAGGAACTGGTTTTTGCCCCAACCTGAGTAGGGCATCTGCTCAGGGAAGGGGCCCAGCCCACAGAGGCAATTTCTACTTTGGACCCTGAGTCCTCACCATTTTCTGGCCAGGAAACAGTTTAATTTTTTTCCTTGGGACAGTCAGCCTCCAAGAAGCGAGTGCACACATGCCAAACTCACGTGAAACCAATTGTTGAGTGAGATTCCAGTTTATTAATTTATCAGAGGCACTGAACAAGATAACAGGCATCAAGCCCAGGCATTCCCTGAAATGCGAGCTCTCTCAGGCCACACGCGGTCCATTCCACAAACCTTCCTCAGAGCCAAAGTACAAAGACAGCTCTCTGTTGTCTCCTATTCACATTGGACTCCTGATCAGATCTGGGAAGACACCTTAGTCTTATCAGCGAGATTATTTTCACTTTTACTTTGTCCCCAAACCTAGTAGGTATAGCATGTTTGGGATTTTTAGTCTCCTACAAGCCAAGTGCAGGTGTTTCTTGTGTGAGTTGTGTGCACACACACCTGGATCTAGGCAACCTGTTGTGTCTGTGCCCCCAGACACCTGAGCCCCGGTTGTGTATTTGTGTAGGTACATCTGTGGAAGACTGATTGTGTGCACTGCAGCAGGTCTGTGTAGTTATGTGTGTGCTCAACTCCTGGGACTGGGCAGATGGGGTCCAAGCCCTCTATATCTCTCCTGCCAGGACGTAACTTCCTCCATAAGTTGTTTTTAGGATCTTCCTCCTTGCCTCCTCACTGGGGCTCATCAAAAGGGATACCACCCCAGGAAAGGCAGATGGAGGATGTCGAAGAGGCCCCCAAGTAGAGGAAGGCGGACAAGGAAGAGTATGAAGGGGAAAAGGCCTCCCTCCTTCTCCCTTCCAGCAGTAGGCTGGGGTGGGGACAGGCCTAGAAGAGGGCACTGAGCGCTAAGAACACTCAGTGAAGATTCTGAGAGTTTTCATGGCTCAGGGAATCCATATGAAGGGAGGCAGGTGTAGGGTGCTGCAAGCCAGACTTCCAGGATGCCCTCAGGCCTAGGGGCTTGGGGCCTGGGCAGTTAGAAGAGAGGAGGATGGGTGCTCAGGGGCCAGCCCTCTGAGGCTCCGTCAGAAAGAGGAAGGCTTGGGGACTAACCTGGGGACAGGGACGTGGGGTGAAGAGAAAATTTTCCTTGGAGTGTTTAGGGAGATTGGGGATGTTGGCCAGAGGGCTTTATTAGACTAACACTGGCATAGCTCAAAGTCTATTTGTATACATAGAAACAGATTCATGGATATGTGTGTTTTACCCACCTTGACCCAGAAAGAGCTTCAGGAAACCACACAGTGAGCTGTGTCCTGAGGAGACACTTGTGAGAAAGATTCTGGTTTGAAAAGCCGTCTTCCTGAGACAGGGACTAGAGAGGCTGTTTTTTTCCAATCAGAATGAGGCCCAAAGGAGGCAGGTTTGGGCCCAGCCCGGGTGGGAGCTGGGATAGCCTCCGTCCCTGGCTGTGAGCCCCTGGCTCTGAGCAGCTGGCCTGCAGGGTGGGAAGGGCATGGCCAGCCTGGGCCACTGTGGGGCGGGCAGGGGGATCAGGACTGAGGACAGACTGGGGCAGGGGAGGGGATAGGGGGACGGATGGGGTCAGACATTTTGACGGGCCTGCTTCTTGCTGGGGCAGGGCAACAGTTGGGCTGGGGCCCACCCACCACCCACTGCAGGCTGAAATGTGGCTCAGGAGCCTCCAGTTACTGCAGCCAGTGGAGCTATTTCCTGGGAGGGCTGCATCCAGCGTCAAAGCCCCCAAGGCTGGCTGGTTTCCTCGAGTGGTGTCAGCAGCCTGCAGGATCAAGGCCTCTGTTTTGAGATGCACATAGTCAGCTTAGGTGTGTGTCTAGTAGGAATATGAATAATGCCAGACTTGGGCCACTTCTGGTGGTCACTGCAGGAGCTGGCAGCACTGGGCACCTTGATGGAGGGGTGCTGGGGGCCTGCTGAGAAGGTGGGGGAGGGTGGACATTGCCTGTAGTTGAAGCCAGGCCTGGCCAGGGGTCTCCACCTCCTTAGAACCCCAGCCTCAGTAGCCAGGAAGCATTACTGGGAGGTGCCTGCCTGGGCTCTGCTCTCAGATTCTTCCTTTCTTGAACCTGGAGCCCAGTGGTCAGTGCCTGGCACCTCCACTGCCCTGTCCCAATGCAGAGGAGCAGGTTAGATTGGTTTCAGATCTGAGAGCTGTCTCTGGGGCCCCAGGTACCCCTTAGGCCATCCTGTTGTGGTTTCTCTACCCCTGTAACCCCGCCACCCCAGCCCTGCCACCCCAGCCTTGGGGCAGCATAAGCCAATCATGGGGTTCAGAACAGGGGTTCCGGGCTGGACCTCAGTGGCTCCAGGTAAAATCAGGCATATAGACAGGAAGTATTGACTTTGGCGTTGTCCAAGGGGCAGCCCCAATCTCCAGAGCTTTCAACACCCAGACTCCTCAATCGCTTTGAGCTCCCAAAGTCCTGAATTCCCAATGTCAAGGGTGCCAGAGCACCCAACACTGTAGAGGACCCAAAACCCAGAGCCCCCAGTGCCAAATTCCAGGGGGCCTGGGGTACCCAACATCCAGACCACCCCATGTTCATAACATTCCATTTTCAGAGTGCCAGTGTTCCAATTCACTGCACCTGGAGGGAGGGAGTGGGGTCCCTGCATAACCAGGGTCCCTACATAACCGAGGTCCCTTCAGTGACCTATTATCTGAGGAGTGGCCATGACTGAAGTTGGGGCTGGGGTGGTGCTGGCAGTTGTAGTTCTTCCTCGATGCTCCCATCCTGGGTCTGGAGAGGTCGAGCAGGCTTGCAGGTGGGATGGCATTTCCTCTGGCCTCAGCCCAGCCTGGTCACAGGCCCTGTGGCACTGAATGTCCATTTATTCACTCACCAAATATTAGTGCGCATCTGCAATGTGCTGGGAATTGAGTTCCTTTCTGGGAGTACAACTGTGAGAGAGAAGGGGTTCCTGTTCTCCCAGATGGGACAGGTGACATTGTGCCTGTGCTGGTATGTCCGTGTGGTTCAGCCGTCTGTGGCCCATGTGTAGCTGTGGGCATGGCTATGAGAATGAATGGCTGTGAGTGTGATGGTGTTGGCGTGAGGCTGTGCCCGCAGCCCACATCAGCAAGTTAATGTGTGTGACTATTATGGTGGGTCTGGCTGTGTCCGTCTGTCTGGCCATCCTAATAATCTCTCTTTGCCGCACTGCTATTTCAAGAATTGGAAGTAAGGCCCCCCTTCCCCTCAGACCCAAGGTACTGAGGGTCAGGCCTCACTGTAGGGAGGAACGGGCTGGTTCCTGAGCTAGAGACTGACCCCAGAGCTGCCCTGCTGCAGGGCTAAAGATTTCTCCTACTGCTCCTGCCCCTGCTGGACCCAGAGCCTCTTTGGATTGGGAAGACAGGAAGAGGGGTGGCTATAAGCCGAGCAGTCGACACCAAAAATAGCCATCTGCCCTGGGGAGGATCCTCTGGCACCACTCCCTCCTCCAGTCCAGCCCAACCCGGCCCACTGACCTGGAGCCTCGGTAGGGCTCCTGTCTGACTCCACTTCCCCAACTCTTATCTGAGTAACCCTCTCAGACTCAAAGGAGGGACACAGCAATGATGTCACTACAAATTATGGCATCATAAAGAGCTCCGGCAGCATCACAAGGAGTGACCCCAGACCGCGGGCGGGGCTCCATCTGCTGGCAGCTCCCCAGCAGGGATGGCAGGGCTGGATAAGCCCTGCGCGGGGCCCTGCCTTATCTGTCCCCCACACATATGTGATAAGCCTCTTACCATGGGCTGGCCCAGGGAGCAGGTGGGGAGCAGGCCGGAAGAGGGGAAAGGCCAGCTGGGGCTGGCTGAACTCCAGGGAAGAAAGCCAGGGTCAGGGAGTCCTGGCAGAACCCCAGCAAGGGGAGATGCAGGGTCACTGTTGGGGGCAGTGTGGAGCTGTGGTTAGGGCCATGGATTCTGAAGCCGGGCTGCCTGCATTTGTATTCCAGGTCTCCACTTAATGGCTATGTAAGCAGACCTCAGCTTCCTCAATATTCCTCACCAGGAATACTATTAATATTAGCAGTGACTATCAACCACGGTATTGTTGTGGGGATTAAAGGATTTAATGTGTGTGAAATCGGCACAGAAGAGGGCCTGGCTCACAGAGAGCCCTCATCCATCCTCCTTCCTAGATCTGATCTTCCCTGGGAGCTGCCCACCATACCCAACAGCACACTTGTGTGGCCGGGGCCTAGGTGGGGTTCCCAAAAGCTGCCCAGCCCCACACACATCCCACACCTACCCTGTCTGTAATCACCCTGAAACTCCCCAGGAATCCTGGCCTTTTCAGTATATTTTCTTCCAGCAATCTCCCCAGACACATTGTGGCCCTGGTGCCCTCTGGTGACAAAAGCCATACATGGCAGTTACAGCTGCATCCCCAGCACACATTGGGCCAGACAAGGTGCTGCCCCTTGTCCGATTATTTTGTGTCATCACATCAAGTTTTCAAAGTAGGAATTATCTGCGTTTTCTAGAATGAGAGCTCAGGCAGGTTAAGTAATTTGCTGCAGGTTATAGAACTAATAAGTGGTAGAACGTGAACTTGGATTCAGGTTGGCCTGTGTCCAAAACGTGAACTTGAATTCAGGTTGGCCTGTGTCCAAAAGCTATTATTTCACCCCATGCACAATATACTAGGGGAGATGTGCTGGCATGGCCACAGGGCCCAGTAGATGTTTTACATTATGAGCCATTCTCCTAGTTTGAGTATATCTATAGTTGAGTGTATGGCCATTGAGATTCTCCATCTGTGAATATAGAGCAGTGTGACCTGGTTTTGAGCACAATAAGGTTGGGTGTTGGCTTTTTTGTGGCTTTGGTGTGGCTGTATGATTGGATTGTGTGAGTGCAACCATGGCTGGGCTTGTTGTGAGAGATTAGCCGTGGTGTGTGGGGCTGGCCTGACTCTGTGTGTGTGTGTGTGTGTGTGTGTGTGTGTCGGTATGACTGTGTTGTGGAGGGGTGTATAGCCAGTGGGACTGTGTGGGGAAAGGTGACGAAGGGCCCTGAGTTCCCAGCGCCACTTGCCTTTTTGGTCCCAGGCCTGCATCTGCTCACCATGACTGCATGATGGATGGCTTCCCATGCCAAACACACTCCCAGGGGCCTACTCGGGTTCTCCTTCCCCCAACCCCCCTTTTATTTTTCGAGGAAGTAAAGCAAATGGTACCACAGATGGAGTTGGTCTTCCTTTTTTCCATGGGATATTTGTGAAAGCATTTTACATGCCTTTGAGTGATATCTAAAAAGAAGTGTCATTTTTAAAAAGTCAATGTGACTATTCTAATTAATTTGAACATCAGTTCTCAGGGTGTTGATTGCAGATCCCTGGGAATCTTTAAGACTCTTACAGGGAATACACAAGGCAAAAGCTATTTTCCTAACAATACTAAATTGTTATTTGCCACTTTCAATTTATCGATATTTGCACATGATGTAAGAGCAATGGTGGGTGAAACTGTTGGCACCTAAGCGTGAATCAAGGCATGGCACCCAACTGTACCAGTAATCTTTGTATTCTTCTCCACCATGGTGCATGACTAGTAACAATAGTAGGGAAAAAAGGGCCAGTTTTGCCTTATTTATTTATTTATTTTTATTTTTGGGATGGAGTCTCACTTCATCACCCAGGCTTGAGTGCAGTGACACGATCTAAGCTCACTGCAACCTCCACTTCCCGGGTTCATGTGATTCTCCTGCCTCAGCCTCCCAAGTAGCTGAGATTACAGGGGCACACCACCACGCCTGGCTAATTTTTGTATTTTTAGTAGAGACAGGATTTCACTGTGTTGGCCAGGCTGGTCTTGAACTCCTGACCTCAAGTGATCCACCCACCTGGAACTCCCAAAGTGCTGGGATTACAGGAGTGAGCTACCATGCCCAGCCTCAATTTTGCTTTAAAAGTCCTTGGTGAAGCAGTACAATTATTATTATTATTATTATTATTATTATTTTAAGGGCATCTGTTTTTTGTTTGTTCGTTTTATACTTTAAGTTCTAGGGTACATGTGCACAACGTGCAGGTTTGTTACATAGGTATACATGTACCATGTTTGTTTGCTGCACCCATTAACTCGTCATTTACATTGAGTATTTCTTCTAATGCAATCCCTCCTCCAGTTTCCCACCCCATGACAGGCCCCAGTGTGTGATGTTCCCCACCCTGTGTCCAAGTGTTCTCATTGTTCAGTTCCCACCTATGAGTGAGAACATGCAGTGTTTGGTTTTCTGTCCTTGTGAAGCAGTAAAATTATTGTTTTGTGGTTTCATGTATCAGTAGTTATTTTATTTTTATTATGGATTGGTATTTCATCATACAGATAGATAATTTGCTTAAATATTTACATGTTGATGGACATTTAGGCTGTTTTCCGTTTCTTGGTATTATGAATAAAATCGGTATGCACATTCATGTGCAGATCTCTGTGTGGACGCATATTGTCGTCTCTCTTGAATTAATACTTTGGAGTGGGATTGTTGGAGCATATGACAGGTGCTTTTATAAGAAATTTCCAGTTCCCCAAAGTGGCTGTACTATTTTGCATTCTGATCAGCAATTTTGAGACTTCTAGTTGCTCTACATTCTCACCAACATTTGGCATTATCAACCTTTTAAACTTTAGCAATGGTAATAAGTGTACTGTGGCATCTTATTGTGGTTTTAATATGCAATTTCCTGATGATTAATGATTTGAGCATCTTTTCATGGACTTTTTGCCATTCATATATCTTCCCTAGTGAAGTATTCATTCAAATCTTTTGACTGTTTTTTTTTTAAAATTCTTTTTGAGACAGGGTCTCACTCTGTCCTTCAGGATGGAGTGCAGTGGCATGAGGCTCACTGCAGCCTTGACCTCCTGGTTTCAAGCCATCCTCCCACCTTAGCCTCCTGAGTAGTTGGGACTACAGGCCTACACCACCATGCCTGGCTAATTTGTTTATTTTTTATAGAGACAAGGTCTCACTATGTTATCCAGGCAGGTCTTGAACTCCTGGGCTCAAGCGATCCTCCCACCTCCCAAAGTGCTGGGATTGTAGGCATGAATCACCACGACTGGCCTTTTTGACCATTTTAAAAATGAGTTTGCATTATTGTCACTGAGTTGTAAGAGAACAAATATTTTCACAGTCTGTTTCTTATCTTTTCATTTTCTTAACAGTGCCTTTCAAAGAATAGAAGTTTTTCATTTTGATAAAAATCAATTATTTTTTCTTTTATAGTTTGTACATTTTGAGTCCTATCTAAGAAAATATTTACCCAACTCAGGGCCCTCAAAGATTCCCCCTATGTTTTTGTCTAGAAGTTTTATAACTGTAGCTATTACTTTAGTTCTATGATCCATTTTGCTTTATTAAATTGTGCAAAGGAAGGAGTTGAGCTTTGTTTGTCTTTGTGTCTGTTTTGATTATGGATTTCCAATTGTTCCAGCACTATTTGTTGAAAATACTGTCCTTTTTCTATTGAATTAACTTGCGATCTTTGTCAACAGTCAATGGATCATGAAGATGGAGGTGGTGGCTTATGCCTGTTAATCCCCCACGCTATGAGAGGCTGAGGCGGGAGGATCACTTGGGGCCAGTAGTTTGAGACCAGCCTGGGCAACATGGCAAGACTCCATGTCTACAAAAAAATGCAAAAAGAAATCAGTGGACCATATATGTACACATCTATTTTGGATTCATGCCTGTAAGATACTGAGCATCGACCAGGCGCGGTGGCTCACACCTGTAATCCCAGCACTTTGGGAGGCTGAGATGGGTGGATCACCTGAGCTCGGGAGTTCGAGACCAGCCTGACCAACATGGAGAAACCCCATCTCTACTAAAAATACAAAATTAGCTGGGCATGGTGGCACATGCCTGTAATCCCAGCTACTCGGGAGGCTGAGGCAGGAGAATCGCTTGAACCTGGGAGGCAGAAATTGCAGTGAGCTGAGATTGAGCCATTGCACTCCAACCTGGACAACAAGAGTGAAACTCCATCTCAAAAAAAATAAAATAAATAAAAGATACTGAGCATCTTTTGATCTATATGTCTTTATGCCAATACTACACTGTACTGATTATTTTATATTGTCTAAAAGAAGCAGTAACATTATTAACTTTATTGTCTTAACCCTTGAATATATGTCTTGTGTGACACATATTTTGTGTGACAAAATGGGAAGTATGCTTATCTCAAGGAAAAGCACTTACGCAATTGAATTGTGAACTGAATGCACCAAACACCAGTTTTACTTAAAAGAACAAATGACAAACTATAGTTATCAGACTTGGGTCTTTGGCATACTTTTTCTCAAAAGTGAATCAAGTGAGCCTATCAATTCAAGGAAAAAAAAAATTAGTGTTTGTTGCCAGTGAAAAAATTAGCGTTTTCAAGTGAAAATTAGGATTTGAAAAACTTTTATCTACTTACAGTGAGTTTGAAAGCTTTCAATTCTAATGAGACCAGTGATAGCATTAATGAGTGTGCTCTTTAAAAAATATTGTATAATGAAATGTGTCAACATTTGGGAGATCTGCATAACTCAGTGAACCAATATTTTCCAAATGACCAATACATGATGTTACAAAATCATGCATGAGTAAAAGATCTATTCAAAGTGCAAGGCAGACCAGTGGAGTGTAACGTTAACAGAGTATGAAACGTCCACGTAGTAACTAACTTTTAAGAAACTACCACCTCGAGTTTTGGTATGGAAGAAAGAAGAATTTACTGAAAAGGCTATTAAAATACTTCTCTCTTTCCCAACTACATACATTATGAAGCTCAGTTTTCATCACATATTTTAACCAAAGCAACCCATTGCAACAGATTGAATGCAGAAGCAGCTGAGAATCTAGCTGTCTTCTACAAGCCGGACAGTAAAGAGATTTGCAAAAGTGTAAAACGATGCCACTGTTCTCACTAACATTTTTGTTTTAGAAAATATACAGCTCTCTGGCTGGGCGTAGTGTCTCACGCCTGTAATCCCAGCACTTTGGGAGGTAGAGACAGGTGGATCACCTGAGATCAGGAGTTCTAGACCAGCCTGGCCAACATGGTGAAACCCCGTCTCTACTAAAAATGCAAAAATTAGCCAGGCATGGTGGCGGGCACCTGTCATCCCAGCTACTCAGGAGGCTGAGACAGGAGAATCGCTTGAACCCAGGAGGTGGAAGTTGCAGTGAGCCGAGATCATGCCATTGCACTCCAGCCTGGGTGACAAGAGCAAAACTGGGTCTCAAAAAAAAGAAAATATACAGCTGTCTTTCATAGATATATTTTCAGTTAAAATATAACAAAAATATTGTTATTTTGAATTAATATATGTTTTAACTTTCAGTTTTAATTTTGAATACATTGACGATCATGAGATAAAACCACTTAAAAACTCTTTAGGTTCTTAATTTTTTAATTAAGAACCCAATTTTTTAAATTAAGAACCTCAATTTTTTTGAGACTCTGTCTCAAAAAAAAAAACTGAAATTTTTTGCCCTAAACCTTTGTTCATATTAATGTACTATTAAAGAATAAGTTTATTTTACTGCTACATTATAGTGCATATGAGCTACTGATTTTTAGCATGTTCCCAGCGTGGTTGGCAGCATCTCTCTCCCTCGTGGAAGGTGCGTGTTGTCACCTTCTGCCCACACGGCCCCTGGTTTTCTCCCTCGATGGGGGAGAAAAATGGATCCCTTCGTAGTTACTGCCTCCAGGACGTGTGACACCAGCTGGCCCGCCATGGGTTTGAAGCAATTTCTGGTGATCTTGCTTAATTCTCTCTCTTCCATTTCCAAGCACACTATTTATTTATTTATTTATTTAGAGATGGTCTCGCTCTATCACCCAGGCTGGAGTGCAGTGGTGTGATCACAGCTCACTGCTGCCTCGACCACCCAGACTCAAGTGATCCTCCCACCTCAGCCTCCTGAGTAGCATGTGCCACCATGACTGGCAGGTGCTAAAAACGAACTGTTTTTTGTTTTATTTTGGAGAGACAGGGGTCTCACTGTGTTGCCCAGGCTGGTCTCGAACTCCTAGACTCAAGTGATCCACCCACCTTGGCCTCCCAAAGTACTGGGATTATAGGTGTGAGCCACTGTGCCTGGTCCTCTAAGCACATTTGTAAAAATGCTATTATTTTTGCACACTTTCTGTGTTAAGAACTTTACATTCATTTTCTCATTTAATCCTCACAATGACCCTGTGAGCTAGATACTGTTATTATTCCCATTTTATAGATAAGAAAACCCAACCTCAGAGAGATTAGGGGAAACCTGTGGGAATGTAACCGATTTTAAATCCTCTTTAATGTATAGATAAAAATTAAAGGTGAGCTTAAATCCCTTTAAATTTATACATTTAAAAATTTGTTCATCTAAAGTTTAGTACTTTAACAATTGTTCTTAGTAACAAATTACCACTAAAGGGTTAGTAACAAATTACCACACCAGCACAGATCCCCCACACTTAAAACTGAGCCCCAGCTGAGCCCTCACATTGGGCCCTTACCCTTGAGTCCCCTGAGGCCCCGTGCTGTGTTCAGGGCATGTGTGCCCCAAACGTGAACTCTGACACTGGTGTCTTGCCTGATTTTTTTCCAGAACCTTAATACTGAGTCTTCATACCCATTTTCCTCACTGGAACCTCCCTGAGCCCTTACTTGAGGCAACATGTGTGAGCTCTTCACCTGTCTACATGTCTGACCTGCTGGTCAGCCCTGACACCAGAACCCCACGCTTGAGTCACTTAACTAGCAGCAGAGTCAGACTCTGAGACCATCCCTTTAGAGGGAGCAGCAGAGGAAATGGGAGCTGGAGGGGAAGGGAGTGGTGGAGATGGGGGTGTGAGCTGGGAGAAGCAGGCATGGGGGAGAACTCTGGGCTGTCAGCCCCTAGCTATGGTCGGGAATGTTCCCAGGCAGCACTGACCTTTCACCCCCACCCGCCTCGGTGCGATGATTGGCTGTCTCTGCCATCCCCGCTTCCGGGACCAGAAGCCACCTCTGGAGCAACTGGGGCATCCCCGTGGCAACCATGCCAGGCCAGCTTGGGAGAGGTGTGGGGCTCCTTCACAGCCTTTTATTGCCCCAAAACAGGTTGACTCTCTCGTCCTGGTAACCCTCAGGGCCCTGCAGATCACAGTGTCCAGAAAGGAGGGGCCGTTGCTCCTAGCAGGTCTCTTGATTCAAGAAAAAGCGTTTCTCTGGTCTCAGCCAGATCCTTCCTGGGCTGATCTGTTGGGAAACCCAAGCTCTCTGTCCTTGGGCCCCTAGCCCCTACCAACACCCTCCTAGCGCATTCTAGCAGGAGAGCGAGAGGGAGTGGAGACAGTCTGAACTCTTCCCTCTGCCCACCTGGGTGTGGGCTTGGTGAGATACTGAGGGTGGGGCGTCCACCTGAGTCCGTGGAGGGAGGAGCGACTACGGTGTGGTGGGGGCGAGGCCACTCAGGGCTTTGTGACCTAGACAGAGGCTTTATGTGGGTGATTAGCTGTCACGTTGGGTCTAAGCTCCTTACCCTCAGAACCTAGCTTTCCTGCCTGCCCCCAGGGCTAATCCAGAGGTGGGGGAGGGGCTAAAGACAGTGGGCTCTGCCAGGGGCCTTGGTAGGTGCCAGTGACCCATTCTGTGTAACCAGCTGTGGCCTGTTCTCTGTGTATTTCTGCTTTTGTGGGTTTCTCTGGCTCTTCCTGCCTTTGAATATGTGCACCTGGGTTTCCTTCTATCCCTCTCTCCATGTATGCCTTCTGTGCTGTGAACAGCTCTGGGACCCTGACTCTGGGAAGCTGTGGTTGTTGGCAGAAGGCAGGGACACCACTGGGTAATGGGTCACACAAGTCTCAATGACCGGACTGTGGTTGACAGAAAGTCTTGGGGACACAGATTTGTAGCTGGCGTGGGGTTTTCGATAACACAGGGTCCAGGTGGCAATGTATTGGGGGCGACTCAGGGTTTGAGGGACATGGGGTTATTTGTAGTTGACACACAGATTAGGTGAGCCTGAACTGTGGCAAATGCAGAGTCATCTGGGTGACTCAGTGACAGCAATTCGAAAAGAACCGGAAGGCAGCAGAACAGTAGCAGTGGCTCTCCACCCACCCTGGAATGTGTGGCTGTGTCTGGAGGCATTTTTACTTGTAACACCTGAAGACAGGGGTGCCAACAGCATCTAGGGGGGCAGAGGTCAGGGATGCTGTTCACTATCCCGCAATGCACTGGAAACTCCCCAACAAGAAAGAGCCATCTGGCCTAATGAACTGTGGACTCTGAAGCCAACTACCTAGGGTGAAATCTCAGCTCTTGCACTCTGCAGCCATGGGCAAATTTCCTCATCTCTAACATGGGGTACCTGGGTAATACCCATCTAAGGTTGTTGGGAATACTGAGCCGATACTTGTAAAGTGTTCAAAATGCCAGTGCTGTTTATTGGTTCAGAGCTGGAGAAAACAAGAGTAGACCCAGATGGAGGGACACATCCAGGTTTTCCTTTCTCATTTCGGCTTCTACTTCAGACAGGCTTTTTCCATTGCCAAAGGCCACTTCAGTCTGATGTCATGTCAGTTTAATGGTATCAGAGGAAAAGAGAGCAGTGTTTCCCTGTTTCGGTGGAGCACTGCACTTATAAATCCTGAAGAATGGCTCTGCCTTGGCTGAGCTTGGCCATGATCACCCGTAGTTTCTCGAGGTGCCGTGATTGAGATCGGAGCCACCTGCCTGGAGGAAGGACAGGCTGTTTTCCACAGGGGCGGGATGTTCTTACCAGAAGGACAGAAGGCAGTTGAGTGACCAGGATGACAGATGCTGCCATGCAAGGGTTGTGGGTGCACCTGGGTTGGCACCGTGTCTGATCCAGGAGGATTACAGGTGACCTCGTGCTGCGGGACTGCCCTGGGAGCTAATCTACCAATCTCTCAGAAACGTTCAACTTTCTTGACACTTCCTCCTCCGCCTGAAACCCTCTTCCCTAGCACTTTGGACAGCACACTCTGCTGATTCTCCTCTTCCTCCTCTGGCAGCACCTTCTGTCTCCTTTGCTGACTTCTCTTCTGCCAAGCCTGGAAATGTTGGAGTGTTCAAAACTCAATTCCAGACTCTCTTCTCCTTTTTCTTTGAACCTTCTTAGGTGGCTCATCATGACATCATGTTGGGGGCTTGACATCACCATGATGGGACTATTTACACCCTGGAATTTGGAAACATTGCAAATCAATGTCTTATTTTTCTTGAAGAGGCAATAGTTAAACAGTTGCCAGCACCCACTGCCCAACACCATTGTCACAAAAACTTTGTTTTATCCAGGCCTGGTCTTACCCACAACACTATTTCACTCAAATGCTTTCTCAACATACTTTCACACACAACCCAGTGTTATCCCCAAACTATTTGACCCCAGTTTAGCCCTGAGCCCATTTTCATCCAGAATGTGTCCCTCCCACAGTCATTTGCATCCAATGTTCTCTAGACACCACCATCAGCAACACAGAATAACACATAACTAAGCTGCACATAACTCAATGTTGTCACTAGGTAGTGTGTCAGATCTGTGCCCTCCAGACCCTCCTAACACAATCATTGTCACCCAGTCTTGGTGTATGTAGACGTTTTCTTAATATTTCTTAATATTCTATTTAGGATGAGCTTATCATGGAACATAAGAAAAATAAAACAGATGTCAGCCTGTGTATGAAGAATTCATCCACAAGATTTGGTAAAGGATAATAATAATAATAATAATAATAGTAGTAGCTATCATACATTCATTGGGTACTTACTAGTACCAGGCCAGTTCTAAGCACTTTTTTTTTTTTTTTGAGACAGAGTCTCATTATTCTGTCCCCCAGGCTGGAGTGTTGTGGGGGCAATCACGGCTCACTGCAGCCTTGACCTCCTGGACTCAAGTGATTCTCCTGCCTCAGCCTTGCAAGTAGCTGGGACTACAGGTGCATGCCACTACGCCTGGCTAATTTTTTAAAATTTTATTTGTAGAGACGGGGTCTGCTGGAGTTGCCTAGGCTAGTCGTGAACTCCTGGGCTCAAGCAGTCCTCTTCCTTGGCCTCCCAAAGTACTGCAATTACAGGCATGGTCTGCCACGCCCAACCTAAGCACTACACACACACACACACACACACACTCATCTAATCTTCACAACAATCCTATGAAGTAGATACTATATGTTCTTCATTTTAACAGCTCAGGAAATGGATGTGCAGAGGTTAAGTAACTGGTTCAAGTCCATGTGGCTAGTAAATAGCAAATCTAGAATCTGATCTGAGGCAGTCTGGCTTAAAAATATGCATTCTTAGCTGGGTACAGTGGCTCACGCCTGTAATCCCAGCACATTGGGAGGCCGAGAGGCAGCTGCATCACTTGAGGTCAGGAGTTCAAGACCAGCCTGGGCAATATGGTGAAACCTGGTCTCTACTAAAAATACAAAAATTAGCTAGGTGTGATGGTGTGCACCTGTAATCCCAGCTACTCAGGAGGCTGAGGCAGGAGAATCGCTTGAACCAGGGAGGCGGAGGCTGCAGTGAGCCGAGCGAGATCGTGCCACTGCACTCCAGCCTAGACAACAGAACAAGACTCAGTGTCAAAAAAAAAAAAAAAAAAAAAAGCATTCTCTGTACTGGGCTACAGACATGTCCTTGAAAGTATTTATGCTTACTTTTGTTGTTGTTGCCTCCTGTGATTAGAAAATATTATGTTTAGATATGCTTGTTTTTATTTTAAAATGTACAAGAAGAAGTAATGTTGTATTAGTCAGTAAGCCTTGGTCATAGAAATGTTTTCTTTGCAAAGGGTTGCCCATTTTTGTTTTCCTAAGATGGAGCAATTGTACTCATAGCATTGAGCCACCCATTCCTCTGAGTGGGCTAATGAGAGGTTGGTCGTGAATTTTGGTCTGATGACTTTGAGGAGAGAGAACCGTAAGCACTGGTCCTGGAGTAAAGGGTGGTGTGGTAGGGAGGGAGGAGGAGGACAGATGGTGGGAACCAGAAGAACCAGGTCCAGACAGGCTCCAGCCTGGTCATGAGATGGGGCTGCCATGGTTGATAAATGCTTGAGGTTTGGTTGATGATCTGAGGCCCAGTTCAACTCTTGGCTTCCCCTGGAGCATTGCTGGGGACCCGGCATAGTGACATCAACATCACTAGTAGCCCATCTGTCATCAGTCACATCCATCTTGAGGGAAAGAATGCTTAGATCGTGAGAGCATCCTGCCCTGGGACCAAGGATTTGAGAATAAGGGCACGAGTCGGGGTGCTACTTCCTTCCTTGTTTATATCACCTATTTCCTTCTTAGGTGCCTGGTACAAGGAATAATTAGATAGAAACACATGGGTAGCTTAGATAGGGAAGAGGAAGAATCCCTTAGGAGTCCACAGACGCCATACTGCAACACATTGGCATTAGAAGTAGGATTGTAGTGTCCTCTAGTGGACACTTTGTGAATTTACATAGTATTATTTACTGGATGTGGCCAATAAAGGTGGGCTGAATCCAAAAAAGGGAAGACTGGCATCCAGAGTGTTTGGAGAGTGGGCCCATAAGAGAACATTGTGTGTGTATGTGTGTGTGTGTGTGTGTGTGCACGTGCGCGCACGTATGTGTTGGGGGCTGTATAGCTTCTCCTAACTTCACCATGCAGAAGTCAAGGAAACGGTTACAGAGGCAAAATGTGGGAGTAGCTAATGGCAATGGCCCAGAGAGATGAAAAGATGTGAGAAAACCAAAGCTTGGAGGTAGGAACTTTCCGATTCTTTTGGAGTAGACTAAGGTGACTTAAGTAGGAAAAGAACGCATAGCCAGTAACTCTCCCAACAGAACTGGATTCGTGCCTGGGGTGATTCAGGATGTCCAGTTAAGCTGGGAAATACTGATTCCACTGATCCCCTTCATTCACTCAGAGCAGACCGAAGACCGTGAGACTTCCTCCCCACAGTGAGCTAAAAGGACGCTTTTGTCAGAGTGGGGAAATAAAAGGGCTTTATGGGAAGGAAGATAAGAACAGATGAGTCAGAGGTTTCTGCTTAATGGTGAGTATTTTTGTCTTACAATGTGTGTTTTTCTTCTTTGGAGAAGGTACTGCACTCTTTTTGTGTTTTGAGCTGGAGACTTTCTTTGATATGACTGGGTTTTAAGCTAGTTGGTTACAAATGAATATTTGGGGCTTTAGAAAATATTCTTTATGTTTGGATGGGTTCTCCTAAGTACATAAATAAATTGTCTTATTATTAACCTAAGTTTCTCTTGGTGAAATTTTCTGTGTGTTTGACTGGCCACAGTGTAATTTGCTTAATTTTTGAACACAGTAAGATTTATCTACAAATTAGAGGTGTTGCAAAGTTGATTTATTTTGATAATGATTAGTTTTCTTTGTTTTTATGTGTGTACACAGTGCATTGGGTTTAATAAGCTTTTTATTGGAGTAAATCATTTGTGCAGAAAAATGCATTAATCATAAGCATATAGCTTAATGCGTCACCACAACTTGAACACATTTGTGTAAACATAACTGTCTTAGTCTGCTGGGGCTGCTATAGCAAAATGCCACAGACTGGGTGGCTTAAACAACAGACATTTATTTCTCACAATTCTGGAGGCTGGGAAGTCCAAGATCAAGGTGCTGGCGGGGTTGGGTTCTGGTGAGGGCTCTCTTCCTGGCTTGTAGATGACTGCCTTCTCACTGTGTCTTCACAGTGTAGAGAGAGCATGAGCAAGCTCTCTGGTCTCTTCTTATAAGGGCACTAATCCCATCATGAGGACCCTACCCTCATCACCGCATCTAAACCTAATTTCTTCCCAACGACCCCATCTCCTAATCCCATCATATTTGGGATTAGGGACTCAGTGCATGAATTTGGGGGGCACACAACATTTAGTTCATAATAATAAACATCCAGTAAAGATGCCTCTCTTGTGCTACCTCCCAATCCCAGCCCTCTGCCCTCCCCAAGGTGACCACTAGCTTAACTTCTAACCACATAGAGTTTTGCCTGTTTTTGAATTTCATATAGTTAGAATTATACAGTATATGTTCTTTTCTTTTTGAGAGAAGGTCTCACTCTGTCACCCAGGCTGGAGTGCAGTAGCACGATCTCAGTTCACTGCAACCTCTGCTTCCCAGGGTCAAGCAATCCTCTGAGCTCAGCCTCCTGAATAGCTGGGACTACAGGCATGTGCCACCATGCCTGGCTAATTTTTGTATTGTTTGTAGGGATGGGGTTTCACCAGGTGGTCCAGGCTGGTCTTTAACTCCTGGACTCAGAAAATCCACCCACCTTGGCCTCCCAAAGGGTTGGAATTACCAACGTGAGCCACCGCGCCCGGCCTATGTATTGTTTTCAATCTATAAGGTTTATCTGTGCTGTTATGTATAGTAGCATGTTCATTTCCATTGTGGTATACTATTCCATTGCATGAATATATAATAATTTATCCATTTTAGCTTTTCAGTTTCAAATAATGTGTATCTTTTGGAGTAGACTAAGGTGACTTAAGTAGGAAAAGAATGCATAGCCAGTAACTCTCCCAACAGAATTGGATTCATGCCTGGGGTGATTCAGGATGTCCGGTTAAGTTGAGAAATACTGTACATCTTGGAGTACAGTTATTGTCTCCTGGCATATGCATATCTTCACCTTTAGTAGATAGCATCGCATGGTTTTATAAAGTGGTTTTACCAATTTATGCTGCCACCAGCAATGTGTGAGTTCAGCAATGATAAAAGTTATTTACACCACAGAAATTGGCAACTTTTACAAATCAGAGTTTCTTTCTTAACCAGTTGTAAAATAATTACCAGCACACCACTGCCAATGAGGTAGGAGGCAGGACTTGGACTCCGGACCAGATTGAGACTAGCTGAAAGGGGAAGAGGCAAAAGCACCTCTCCAAAAGACATGCCGACCAGTGCCATGTCGGTTTACTATTGCCATGGCAACAACTGGATACCACCCCTTTCTATGGCAATGACCCAACAACTGGGAAGTTACCACCCTTGTTCTAGAAATTTTTGCATAATCCACCCCTAATTTGCATGTACTTAAAAGTGGGCATAAATATGACTGCCGAGCTGCCCTGAGCTGCTACTCTCTACACACTGCCTATGGGGTAGCCCTGCTGTGCAGGAGCAGTCACAGATCCCTAACACTACACTGCCTCCTCAATAAAGCTGTTTTCTTGGCCGGCCACAGTGGCTCACACCTATAATCCCACCACTTTGGGAAGCCAAGGTGGGCAGATCACTTGAGGTCAGGAGTTTGAGACCAGCCTGGCTAACATGGTGAAACTCTGTCTCTACTAAAAATACAAAAATTAGCCAGGCGTGGTGGTGTGCACCTGTAATCCCAGCTACTCAGCAGGCTGAGGCATGAGGATTGCTTGAACCTGGGAGGCGGAGGTTGCAGTGAGCTGAGATCGCACCATTACACCCCAGCCTGGGCGACAGAGCAAGACTCCGTCTTAAAAAAAAAAAAAACCTGTTTTCTTCTACCACCAGCTCACTCTTCAATTATTTCCCGAGCAGAACCAAGAATCTTCTTGGGCTAAGCCCCAATTTGGGGTTCACCTGCCTTGCAGCAACATGGCACCAAACATGGGGCAGAAGAGAGAAAACGACAGCATGAGAGACGGAGAAAGAAATGGCAGTTGGCAAGGTGGTAATGAGAGACAGCAGTTGGCAAGACAGTGAGAGACAGCAAGAGATGGCAAGTGACAGTTATTGTTAAGATGACAAATGGAGAGATGGCAAGAAATAGAGAAGCAGTCAGTGATGGAGGCTGCAAGAGTTGTAACACTAACCAAAGGCTCTTTTTAGAATCATCATTTTCCCTGGCAGGTGGCACAGCCAAGCAGACAGGCAAGTGGCCATACTGCTGCTGCCTCATGTAGGATCCGGCAGGCTGGTGGGTTATCAGTCCTCACGTGGGATCCTCCCACCATGGCAGCTGAGCACATCCAAGCTGGGGGATCCTGAAGAGACCTTCACCTGGGTGCCACGTGGAAGATTGGCCAGCACCATTTTGACTCCTGTGGATGGGTGAGTGTTTTGCCCACCCCCACCCCAATAACATCAGGTAAGCTCAGGAATTAAAGCCTTTGGCTAAGAGGTCAGTTAAAAGTCCCTCATCATTTGGATACCCTTAAACACTTCCTTGTCCTTGTCACCTTTTTCCCTGATTGTTTCCCCTCTGACTCCATTGTATTGCTCCACCAGTCATTTTATTTTCAGTCCTAAGATGGATGTTTTGTTGGCAGTCTTTGTTTTCATTTTGATTTTCTGTTGACTATATTTGGGGAATGATTTAAGGCAGGACACTTGGCCATGCAAGGCCTCCTGTTGTGTTGTTCTGTGACCTCCAACTTGGCCTGAGGTTTGCTGTTGGCCAACCCCCTGGTGCCCTGGGGTTTTCAGCATTTGGTGAGGGGACCCTTGTTGGCTGAAACTCAGGTACTCCAGGTTTTTCAGCATTGGTATTGCTGAAAATGCTCTGGGGTTTTCGGCATTGACATTCCCTCTTTCATTGAGTGGATAGAGGCTTTCCCCACAGGAACAGAAAAAGGCATTAGAAGTGTCCAAATTCTTACTTAAAGAGATCATTGCAAGGTTTGGGTTACCTAGAAGTCTGCTCAGTGATAACAGAACCTCCTTCACAGCTAAAGTGACCCAGCAGGCTTCCTGAGCCTTAGGCATTACCTGTCATCTTCACTCTTGGAGACCTCAGTCCTCAGGTAAGGTAGAAAAAGCTATTTCTCCCCTAGGGGAATCTTGGTCTTGCCTCTTTCTGCTCTGAAGTTAGAAGTTATTATTTTCCTAATAGCCAGTTGCAGACCTCTTCCTGTGTGCTGTCTTACAACTGCATAACTGTCTTGCTTAAGCCCTCTTGGTTGAAGGGGACTGGGAGTTCCCAGGCCCCTGATGGACAGCCACCAACAGCAGTAGAAAAGTGGCCACCTGAATGTTGTTTTTGGTGTCTCTCCTACTGGGTAGGTTCTCTGGCAGTCAGGGCCCCTGAGGTCTCCCCTTGGGCAATGCTATTTACCCCTGCCCTTCCTCCCTTCCACTGTCACCATTTGTTTAGTCTCTCTCTGCCTAACCCTCACTCTCTGTGGAATTTAGGCCAACATTCTGTTTCCCATTTGCAGCTTATAATCCACTTTTATAACACCTTGCTGTCTATATTTACACCTTCTTTGTAGAAAGTGGGAATTTAAAAGGGAAAAGTAACTAGGCATTTGCTAAGCTTAGGTCACTAAAACCCCCATAGAGAGCCTTACTAGACATGGGGCAGCAGAGAGCATCCTGAAGGACTTGACGTGAGGGTGTCTTTTAGGCAATTGGAGTAAATTCAAATTAGACAAATTGAAAAAGAAAAAATTTATTTTCTGTTGCAACAATGTTTAGGTTCTATATAAATTGGCAAGCCAACAGATGTGGCCTAGGCAGGATTTTTTTTTTTTTTGAGACAGTCTTACTCTGTTGCCCAGGCTGGAGTGCAGCGGCAAGATCTCGACTTGCCACAACCTCTGCCTCCTGGTTCAAGCGATTCTCCTGACTCAGCCTCCCAAGTAGCTGGGATTACAGGTGCAGGCTACCATGACCGACTAATTTTTTGTATTTTTAGTAGAGATGGGGTTTCACCATGTTGGCCAGGCTGGTCTCGAACTCCTAACCTCAAGTGATCTGCCTGCCTCGGCCTCTCAAAGTGCTAGGATTACAGATGTGAGCCACTGCACCTGGCCTCACGATTCTTTGTGTTATAATGATATTGTACAATTAGAATTTGTTTTGTAAAAAGGAAGGAAAATGGGAAGAAGTCCCTTATGTGCAGGCTTTTCTGGCCATCTACCAGGATCTTAAGTGCTAGCTGTAGAACATGTCTGGCTTATGATACTCCCAGCCACCCAGAAGCACATCAGGTATTGTAGATGACCTTCTCTTAGCTGTTCCCCCATGAGGCCTGTGTCCCCACTTTGAAGCCTCTCCAGTCCCCTAGTTCTGCGGGGGGAGGACACCACTTCTCTAGTGCAGAATTCCACCTCAAAGTCAGCAGGCATCCCTCCCCTTTATCCAACAGGTCCTGGCCCATATCCCCTACTGCCGGAGGAAGTAAACCCAACCAGTACTACCAGGAGTTGGGCCCCATATCGGCCGCCAAAATTAGACCTGTGTCCATTGTGAGAGGTAGCTGACAGGCATGGAGGAACAACCACAAGATATGTGCCTTTTTCATGTTTGATTTGGCTTTATGCAAGGAAAAATTTGGTTGTGTTTTAGAGGATCCTGGGAAGTTTACAGAGGAGTTTGTTAAGTTGACCGTATTCTTTGATTTAACTTGGCATGACATGCAAATATTACTATCCACTTGTTGCACTGTAGAGGAAAAACAAAGAATTCTAGATACTGTCCATGAACATGCAGATGGAGTAGCCACCCAACCCAGGCCATGCCATATCGTGTGGGAGGAGCTGCAGTTCCAGATCTAGGCTCTCAATTGGATTACTAGACAGGTTCTCAAGATCTTAAATGCAGAAATCACAGACTAATTTGTTTAACATGAAAAAGTGTGTGCTTAAGCCAGTCAATTATGACAAGGTGAGAGAAATCACTCAGGACAAAGATGAAAACCCTGCTCTATTTCAGGGCCGTTTTCTTGGGGCACTCAGGAAATATGCTAATGCAGACCCAGACTCCTCAGAAGGGTGGGTTCTCCTGGGTGTGCATTTTATCACTCAATCTGCCCCTGACATCAGGAGGAAGCTGCAAAAGGTAGCAATGGGGCCCCCATGAGCCAACCCTTAGACATTGCTTTTAGGGTTTACAACAACAGGGACAAGGCAGAGGAAGAGGCAAAAGCCAAAAAGTTGGCCAAAAAATCACAATTGTTAGTGGCTGCTTTAGGCCCTCTGCTGCTTCAGGGTTACTCACCCCAGGAAAATGTGGGAAGATCAGTGTCTGGGATGCTTAGATGAGAGTCCCACCGCTTGCTGGACTCTAGGCAAAAATCAAATCAGTGTGCCTTTTTTTTTTTTTTTTTGAGACAGAGTCTTGCTCTGTCGCCCGGGCTGGAGTGCAGTGGTGTGATCTCAGCTCACTGCAAGCTCCACCTCCCGGGTTCATGCCATTCTCCTGCCGCAGCCTCCCAAGTAGCTGGGACTACAGGCGCTTACCACCATGACCGGCTAATTTTTTTGTATTTTTAATAGAGACGGGGTTTCACCGTGTTAGCCAGGATGGTCTCAGTCTCCTGACCTCATGATCCACCCGCCTTGGCCTCCCAGAGTGCTGGGATTACAAGCGTGAGCCACCGTGCCCAGCTTTTTTTTTTTTTTTTTTTTTTGAGACAGAGTCTTACTCTGTCACCCAGGCTGGAATGCAGTGGCCTGATCTTGGCTCACTGCAACCTCTGCCTCCTGGGTTCAAGCAATTCTCCTGCCTCAGCCTCCCAAGTAGCTGGGACTACAGGTGTGTGCCACCACACCTGGCTAATTTTTTGTATTTTTAGTAGAGACAGGGTTTCACTGTGTTAGCCAGGATGGTCTTGATCTCCTGACCTCGTGATCCACCCGCCTCAGCCTCCCAAAGTGCTGGGATTACAGGTATGAGCCACCGTGCCTGGCCCAGTGTGCCTTCTGTAAACAAGAAGGCTCCTGGAAGAAGGACTGTCCCAGGCTTAAAGGGGAGTCTGAGACACCCAGATCCATAATGGCCAAGAAAGCATAGGACTGATGGGGCCTGCGGTCCTCTACAACTCCTACTGGACACCTTACCATCTCCATAGAGGAGTCTTTGGTAACCCTGGACACGGCAGGCAAAAATACTGGGTTCTTAATGGACATGGGAGCAGCCTACTCAGTTGTAACCCATTTCTCAGGGCCTCTGTCTTCCTGCTCTTGTACAGTAATGGGGATTGATGGCCAGCCAAAAATTAGGAGATTTATCCACCCCCTTGGTTGCACCCTGGAAGACCATACATTTTCCCACGGGTTTTTACTTATGCCTGAGTGTCCTATCCCTCTACTGGGGAGAGAATTACTTTCCCAGTTACAGGCCACAGTTCAATTTCAAGTGCCTCATAAGAAGGCAACAGGCTGGGAATGGACACTTCCAGCTCTAAGTGCTTACCTCAACACAGATAAGGAGATGCTCTTCCCGCCACATGTTGCTTCTCAAGTAGACCCCTCTGTTTGGGTCATGGAAGTTCCTGCTAGAGCTGTTAGTGTACCCCCATTCCAGGTTATTTTAAAACCCAATGTTAATTACATGTGGAAGACACAATATCCTTTGAGACCCAAGGCTCAGAAGAATATCCAGCCCCTAATAACAAAGTTCCTAAAGTCTGGATTCCTACAATCCTGTGCCAGTCCCCATGTAACACCCTTATTTTACCTGTAAAGAAACCAAATGGAGAATATAGATTTGTTCAGGATCAGAGGGCAGTTAATGAGATAGTAGTCCCAGTCCACCCAATAGTTCCCAATCCTTACGAATATTTACCCATGTCTCTGAAGATGCTCACTGGTTTATGGTAAGGATGCTTTCTTTTATATAACTTTATACTCAGACTCTCAGTACATTTTTGCTTTTAAATGGACTGATCTAGACTCTCATGCCGCATCTCAGCTTACCTGGACAGTCCTTCCCTCAAGGTTTTAGAGACAGTCTCCATCTCTTCTGCAATGCATTAGCCAAGGAGTTAAGGGAACTACAGTTAACTAATGGATCCCTCTTGCAATATGTAGATGACCTATTACTCTCCAGCCTCACTAGGGAAGACGGACAGGAACACAATCCAGCTCCTTAATTTTCTGGGAAAGCGAGGATAGTGGGTTTCCCCCAGCAAGGCCCAGATCTCTGTGCAAAAGGCTAAATATTGGGGGTATGTGCTCACTCCTGGGACAAGGACTTTTGCCCAAAAGCAAAAAGAGACCATCCTGGCACTCCAGTCCCTCAGACTAAGAAGCAAGTAATAGCCTTTTTGGGAATCCTGATCTGGATTCCTGGGTTTGAGCTTAGAGCAAAGCCACTCCGTGAAGCTCTAAAGGGGAGTGATCATGAGCCTTTGAATTGGGATGGAACCTGCTAACAGGCATTCTTAACACTAAAAGAAAAGCTGGGAACAGCTCCTGCTTTGGGACTCCCTAACTTAGAAAAAAACTTTCACCCTTTATGTGGCTGAAAAACAAGGGATGGCTTTGGGCATCCTAACTCAAAGGCCCGGGAATAGTCCCAGGCCAGTGGCTTACTTTTCTAACAGCTAGACCAGGTGGCAGCCGCATGGCCAGGATGCTTGCAAGCTGTGGCCACCACTGCTCTATTGGTAGAAGAAGCCAGTAAGTTTACCTTGGGACAACAATTAGATGTCCTGACCCACGACCAAGTATAGGGAATCTTAGAGACAAAAGGACACCAATGGCTAACAGGAGGTCACTTACTTAAATATCAGGCCCTTCTGCTTGACATCCAGCTGTTACTTTTAAAGTATATCAAATGTTAAACCCTGCTACCCTGTTGATGGGCTTCATGTCCCAAGAAACAGATCCCCAACTCATTCACTCCTGTGTGGAAACCATAGAACAGACCTACTCTAGCAGGCCTGATCTCAAAGATGAGCCCCTGCCTAACCCCGGTGTTTGGTGGTTTACAGATGGGAGTAGCTTTATGCATGAGGGGTAAGGAAGACAGGTTATACAGTGGCTAGCCAACAAGAGATCATTGAGACAAAAGCTTTGCCTCCCTAGTCTTCCATTCAAAAACTGGAATTAATTGCTTTAATTAGGGCCCTCCAATTGGGAAAAGACTTAACAGTCAATATACTTACTAATTCCAAATATGGGTTCCTGGTGCTCCATGCTTATGCTGCCACATGAAAAGAAAGGAGAACGTTAACAGCTAAGGGATCCCCCATACAACATCACTCAGAGATCCTGGAACTTTTAGATGCTGTCCTTTTCCTTTGGGAAAAGGAAGTAGCAGTTAGTCACTGCAGGGGACACCAAAAGGGATACACCTTGCTTATTTGAGGAAGTGCTCCAGCAGACAGAGCAGCTAAAGCCACAGCTAAGGAAACACCAGTATTCCCATTCACTGCATTTATGCCAGCTACTCCACCTGTGTCAGCAGCACCATACTATATCTCTGAGGAAATTAAATGGGCAGAATAGAAAAGCTTACAAAAGGATCCCTCAGGATGGTTGCTAGAAAACAACAAACTCTTTCTCCCTGAGGCTGAGCAATGGAAAATAATTAAGTATTCCCATGACTCCTCACATTTGGGACAGGACTCCCTATTCAAATTAGTTTCTCAAATCTTCTTGGGAAAGAAATTATTCCAGACTGTAAAGTGGGTCACCAGGGCCCGTGAACTTTATGCCGGTAATGACCCAGAGAGCTGCCCATACCCTCATCCCTACTCACTCCTGTACAACATCAAGGAACATACCATGGGGAAGACTGGCAAATAGATTTTACTCAGATGCCACCATACAGGGGACTGAAATATTTGCTAGTATTTATATACACTTTCACCGAGTGGATAGAGGCTTTCACCACAAGAACAGAAAACGCATTAGAAGTGCCAATTCCTACTTAAAGAGATCATCCCAAGATTTGGATTACCTAAAAGTCAGCAGAGTGATAACGGACCCTTCTACAGCTAAAGTGACCCAGCAGGTGTCCTGAACCTTAGGCATTACGTATCATCTTCACCCCTCCTGGAGACCTCAATCCTTGGGGAAGGTAGAAAAAGCTAATATTTTTGAAAGGACATTAGCAGAGCTCTGTTAGGAGACCTCAGAGGCCTGGGTTTCTCTCCTAACCATCGCCTTTTTTTTGTTTTTGTTTTTGTTTTTGAGACGGAGTCTTGCTGTGTTGCCCAAGCTGATCGTGCAGTGGCACAATCTCGGCTCACTGAAACCTCCACCTCCCAGGTTCAAGCGATTCTCCTGCCTCAGGCTCCCGAGTAGCTGGGACTACAGGCAGGCATCACCAAGCCCAGCTAATTTTTGTATTTTTAGTAGAGACGGGCTTTCACCATGTTGGTCAGGCTGGTCTCGAACTCCTGACCTTGTGATCCACCCACCTCGGCCTCTCAAAGTGCTGGGATTACAGGCGTGAGCCACCGTGCCCAGCCTCCCATCGCCCTTTTATATGTAAGGATGACTCCAAAGGAACAGTAAAACAGTCCATTTGAAATGACTTATGGGAGGCCCTTTTTTTTTTTTCTTTTTTTTTTTTTTCTGAGACGGAGTCTCGCTCAGTCACAGGCTGGAGTGCAGTGGCGCTGTCTCGGCTCACTGCAAGCTCCAGGGAGGCCCTTTTTAACTTCAGATCTCCTGTTTGATGAAGAGACACGTAGAATGCTCACCCATATTATCAACTTAGGCTGGGTTCAAAAGGCCCTCCAAGCCTGTGGAGACAAAATATCGCTCCCTTCAACAAAGGAAATAGTTAATCTCCACAATCAACCAGGAGACTTAGTCTTAGTAAAAACTTGGAAAGAAGAATCCGCCAATGATCAATTACACATGAATGGAAGGGGCCGTATCAGGTGTTGTTGAGTACACCTACGGCTGTTAAACTTCAGGGAGTAACTAGTTTGGTACCCCTGTCCAGGTTAAACCTGTTTCTTATGAGTTGCAGCACAAAAGGAGGCCCCTGTGACCTGCATCTGTGAGCCTTTGGAGGACCTCTGCTGCCTATTTAAAAGAATCAACACTCAGCCACAGGTGGTAATGTGATGCTGTGGGTGGGAATAGGAACAGTAATTTTTCTCTTCTTCCTGATTGTAATCCTTCTTTTCTGTTGCTTTAGCCAACCTCTTGGGAAACACCTCTTTTGTCCTTGTTGGGTGTAGAGGCCACTCTAAGGCCCACTGGACACCATGTTGTCACTATTAATCCTGTTTGATTTCCTCATTACCCTGATCCAGTGCAGGTGGGAACATAACCCTATAGTAAATATTTCAAATATTATAGCCTCAGGGAATCATCTTCATGGTTGCTGGATTTGTCATCAATATTCCCAGGGTGCACAGTTCTACCTTCTGGCCTACCCAGAACATTTCACAGCCATCTCTCCAGACCTCCTAACTAACCATAGTGATCCCCAAATACCCAAATCCCTATTTGATAAGTGAAACTCTCCGCCTGATTCCCCTCCGATTCCATCTGAATACCACCCCCCAACTCCTGCCACTATTACCTTGAGCTGGGAAGTTGGGTATCTATATCTCCAATGCACTAATGATTCTATCTTTTGCACCCACTGTTGTGTTAATGACACAAAAGCAGACGTTTCCCTGTGATACTCTGATCCAAATCTAGTTGCCAAGTTTCCCAGGCTGCAATGAGGTAAATGGGATTCCACTTGTCAGTGAGGAGACCATATATGGTGCCTTCTCCTGGATCAGAACATACAAGGGAAAAACAACGGCCTAATCTGGGAAGGTGGGAGCACTGTTCCTTCTGGAAAACAAGATTGTTTGACCACTCGCATTAGAACAGGGGGAAAATATCTCCTCTAGAGACCCAACTTGGCAGCCAAGGATAAACATCACACCCCGTAGGGCCTCTGTTTGTGTACCCCCCCAGGCTCATTTTGTTTGTGGCCATGAGTGGGAAGAAGTCACACCCCATAACTACTCCTGACTCTCCCGGAAGCCACCTGTTCCTTTAGGAGCAGCCTTCTGTATATAAAAAACTTGGAATAGGCTGGGTGTGGTGACTCACACTTGTAATCCCAGCACTTTAGGAGGCCAAGCCAGGTGGATCACTTGAGGTCAGGAGTTAGAGACCAGCCTGGCCAACATGGTGAAACCCCATCTACTAAAAATACAAAAATTACCCGGGCGTGGTGGCGAGTACCTGTAATCCCAGCTACTCGGGAGGCTGAGGCAGGTGAATCTCTTGAACCTGGGAGGCAGAGGTTGCAGTGAGCCGAGATCACTCCATTGCACTCCAGCCTGGGTGACAGAGTAAGACTCTGTCTCAAAAAAAGAATGAAACTTGGAATAGAGATGAACGTATGTTGGCCACCCTTGCCCCTCCAGGGGTCATGGTCTGTAACCCCATAACACCCAGGAACACCAGAAGTAAGTGAGCAATTGGATTAATTCAATTGGAAGGAATTTGGGCAGCAATAGGACTAGCAGCACCCTAGGGTGGCTTTGCTTACCTACTCAACCCTAGTCAACCCTAAAGAACCCTAAAGAACGTGAACCCTAAAGAACCCTAAAGAACTTGACTCAAACCCTAGAATCTTTAGCCACCAATAGCGGTCAGGCATTAAAGGGGATTCAAGAGTCCCTAGACTTTTTGGCAAATGTAGTTCTCAATAACAGACTAACATTGGATTATCTACTAGCTGAACAAGGTAGAGTCTGTGCAGTTATTAATGAAACCTGTTGCACATACATCAACAACTCTGGGCAGTTGAAGTTAACATTCAAAAGATCTGTGAGCAAGCTACCTGGTTACGTAACTATAACCAGGGCATTAATCCCAGCTGTATCTGGCTAGCTATCAAAAGTGCCTTCCCAAGCTTCACCTGGCTTTTACCTCTCCTAGGACCTTTGATAGCTGTCTTGTTATTACTAATCTTTGGCCCTTGCTTGTTTAACCTCTTAGTAAAGTTTGTCTTCTATATTACAACAGTTCCAGGTAAAGACAATCCTTGCACAAGGCTTCCAACTCGACCCGCCTACTGACCTGGAGAATGAAAGTGTCCTGCCTCGGGGCCCCTCAGATCAGGTATCCAGAGATTTCTGTTTCTCCAGGGCTAGACAGGACCAACATCCATAAACTCAGCAGGAAACAGTTACAGGAGGTAGACCTCCAACCTTCTGTAGTCCCTTTAAGATTAAAGAGGAGTATCTAATTTCTGAGGGGGGAATGAGGTAGGAGGCAGGACTCAACTCTGGAGGTGAGACTCAGACTCTGGACCAGATTGAGGACTAGCTGAAACAGGGAAGAGGCAAAATCATCTCTCCCTAAGACGTGCCCACCAGTGCCATGTCAGTTTACCATTGCCAGGGCAATGCCCTGAAGTTACCACCTCTTTCCTTGGCAATGACCTGACAACCTGAAAGTTATCACCTTTTTTCTAGAAATTTCTGTATAATCTGCCCCTTAATTTGCATGTAATTAAAAATGGGTATAGGCTGGGCACAGTGGCTCATGCCTGTAATTCCAGCACTTTGGGATTTCCAGGTGGGCGGATCACTTGAGGTCAGGAGTTCGAGACCAGCCTGGCCAATGTGGTGAAATCCCATCGCTACCAAAAATACAAAAATTAGCCAGGTGTGGTGGCAGGTGCCTGTAATCCCAGCTACTTGGGAGGCTGAGGCAGGAGAATCACTTGAACCTGGGAGGCGGAGGTTGCAGTGAGCTGAGATTGCACCACAGCACTCTAGCCTGGGTGACAGAGCAAACTCTGTCTCAAAAAAAAGGGTATAAATATAACTGCAGAACTGCCCTGAGCTGCTACTGTGTATACACTGCCCATGGGGTAGCCCTGCTCTGCAGGAGCTGTCACAGAGGTGTACCACCACACTGCCACCTCAATAAAGCTGTTTTCTTCTACCACTGGGTTGCTCTTGAATTCTTTCCTGAGTGAAGCCAAGAACCTTCCTGGGATAAGCCCCAATTTGGGGTTTGCCTGCACTGTGTCACCAACACCCATTGTCTCAAAAAGTTCCACATGCTTTCCAAGCGCTTGATGTTGTCAGTCTTTCTTTCCCCAAGAGAAATGATCAAAACTGTAATCGAATGTATTTTTAACTCTAAAACAGAATTTAGATAACTTATTTTTATTTTATTAAGATCAAATATACAAGTAGTCAGGCATCTCTTATTTTATATTATGCCTATATCTGTATCTATATCTATATCTATCTACACAAACCCCTCAAATTTAAAAATCAGAGCATTATTTCTCAGTCCTTTAAAAATCATATTGCTGAGTGCCATGGCTCATGCTGTAGTCCCAACACTTTGGGAGGCCAAGGAGGGAGGATTGTTTGGAGCCAGGAGTTCTAGATCAGCCTGGGGAACAAAACAAGACCCTATCTTTACAAAAATAAATAAATTAATTAATTTTAAAAAAAGCCATGTGTAGTGGTGCATGCCTATAGTCCCAGCTACTCAGGAGGCTGAGGTGATACGAGGAGGCCAGGAGTTCGAGGCCGCAGTGATCCATGATCACGCCACTGTACTCCAGCCTGAGTGACAGAGCAAGAACCTGTCTCAAAAAAAAAAAAAAAAAATCACGTATCTCCATGTCAAGGATGGGAAAAAACGAGGAACCTCTTACATTGCTGGTGAGAACATAAACTGATACAGCCACTTTGGAAAACTTTGGCAGTGTTTACTAAAGCTAAACATGCATACACTCTGTGACCAACAATTCTATTCCTGGCTATATCCTCAACAGAAATGAGTGCTTCTGTCTAGCAGAAGACAAGTACGAGAATGTTCACAGTAGCTTTATTCATGATAGCTTACACTGGAACAACCCAATGCGCATCAGCAGAAGAATGGGTAGATACATTGTGTTGTACTCATCCAGTGGAATATTACGTGGCAATAAGAAAGAACAAAGTACTGATAATAAAACAACATGGGTGAACCTTGCATAATTTTGATTGAAAGAAAAAAAAGAGGTCAGATACAAAAGAATACACACTGTATGACTGCAATTATATGAAGTTTGAAAACTGGTGCAACTAACCTATAGTGGTAGTGGCCAGACTGGGTTAACCAAGGGAGTGGTATTAACTTGCAGGGGACAGGAAAGAGTCCTCTGAAGTGTTGGAATTGTTCTACTCTTGATCTGGGTTGTGAGTACATGGCAGTATATGTATTTAAAGTTGATTTGTACATATTACTGTGTCTAAATTATACCCCAATAAAATGGAAAAAAATCATATAGATGCCAATCATTAAGTGTTGTTACTAAGTCAGATCTTTATGTCAGATGCAGCCCAAGTTTCTCTTATATTTGACATTTTTCATAGGCGTATTGTAAGAAAGGAAAGAAGCAAGCTGCTTCTTCTATGATATTGGGAGTACTCTCCAGTTGGGCTGCTCCAGAAATCATTAATCATTAGATTTGGGCAGCTGTCATCTGATTTCTTTTTTTAAAATAATCACTTGGATATATTCTGACTCTGCTTATGGGGTTTAGACATAGCTTGAGAATAATAACATTCTGCTTTTTATGGGAAATTTTATTTTCTTCAACCATAGATTCAGAAAGAATGAGTTTGTATAGTATGTCAAAATCTATCAGCAAAAAGACCGTAAGGGCCATACCTATAGTTAATAAAAGTTAAGTTTATCTGGCTTGCTGCAGCAGGAAGAATGCATGAATCTTGGGACCATCTTAGTAAGGGAGGCTTGAGTTTGTGCTTGTGTTGGATGCCTCTGAGAAGGGATTAGGGAAGCCAGAGCCAACTCTGGATTGAATGCTGTTAGGAAGTAGGGAGGATTGAGTGCAATTCACAAGGTTAGCAGGACCATGGGGCAGCAGGGCAGTGCGGGGCCAGAGCAGAGTGGAAAGTGGACCAAAAGAGGCACATGGAGAATACCTAGCACAACCGCCTATGTACCCTCCCTAAACTAACTGCCAGAGGAAGCACTTCAGCCAAATGAAAAAATAAATGAGAAGTTAGCTGGGAAACAAGGAAGGCATAATATGCTAAACATGGCAACAAGCGAAAAACCAGTAAAATTTATTGTTATGTATATGTAATTATTGATATTGTTACTGTGGAAAGATTCTTAACTAAATTCTCCTAAAAAGATATATGCTTATTATAATAATTAATACAGAAAGTACTGAAAAAGTTTTTTCAACTGCCCCAAATGCAGCTACCCCCAGCAATTATCTTCAACATTTGTCGGTTATCATTCTAGACACTTTCTATGCAAATCCATAGAGAAACCTAGATATAAATAATTTTATGATGTAGACTGTGAAGAATTTCATATTAGGGATGCACTAAAGCTTAGCTGTGGACTTAGTATTTGGCTCACATCTGCTATTCAACTATGACTTTGGCTCTAGCCCTTACAAGGTTAAATAGTCAAATACCTTCTTCAGTATCATTTGTGACATCCCTGAACCTGTGTGTGATCCTTGATCATGACTTTGTTGATTTCTGTCATATCTGATCAACATAACAATATCAGTAAATGAACCAAGCCATGTTACGTGAATTTATTGTTAATATCTGAATATTCACCTTCACATATAGGTAACCATTCAAGATACAGGTTCATGAAAATGTCCTTTGCTTTATATGCCAAAATTCTATTAGTCATTTGAGGTATACATGTATATTTAATATTTCATGAGTAAAATGCTATAATAATTAATGATTATTTGAAAGCTGCTAATCGTGTGCACAAAAACAATAAGAACTTTCAAATAAATATGGAAATAGATTGGAAGTTAATGCAATTTTAATGAGAAAGTGTGCTAACTAGGTATCTTTAGAAGAACTTTATATTGTTTTAAGGTCAAGAGATGTTTATAGGCTGGGCGTGGTGGCTCACGCCTGTAGTCCCAGCACTTTGGGAGGCTGAGGCGGGCGGATCACGAGGTCAGGAGTTCGAGAGCAGTCTGGCCAACATGGTGAAACCCCGTCTCTACTAAAAATACCAAAAATTAGCCGGGCGTGGTAGCACACGCCTGTAATCTCAGCTACTCGGGAAGCTGAGGCAGGACAATCACCTGAACCTGGGAGGCAGAGGTTGCAGTGAGCCAAGATCATGCCACTGCGAGACTCCATCTAAAAAAAAAAAAAGGGAGATGTTTATGACAATTTAAGTAATACAAGCCAGAATACTAGTGATTATATCATAAAATTGTCGGCATAATAGTATTCATAATATGAATCAAAATAATCCTTGTTTTTTTTTTTTTTTTTTTTTTTTGAGCCAGAGTCTCCATCTGTCACCCAGGCTGAAGTGCAGTGGTGTGATGTAGGCTCATTGCAACCTCCGCCTCCTAGATTCGAGTGATTCTCATGCCTCAGCCTCCCGAGTAGACGGGGTTACAGTTGAGCACCACCACGCCAGGCTAATTTTTGTATTTTTAGTAGAGACGGGGTTTCACCATGTTGCCCAGGCTGGTCTCGAACTTGTGGCCTCAAGTGATCCCCTGCCTTGGCCTCCCAAATTGCTGTAATTACAGGCATGAGCCACTGCTCCCAGCCTAAAATAATCCTTAATAGCTGTATTACTTCTGTTTATTTATTATACATTAGAAGAAATAAAAATACATGCCACAAGCAAAGAAGATATTTATAACATATATAATCAACAAACAGTATCTAGTATGTGCAGATAATGCCTATAAAATAGTAAGAAATATAGAAGTAATTCAATAGAAAAATTAGCAAATTTCCTTCAGAAAAGGAAACATGAATGGGCAATAAATGGATGGAAAATATTCAACTTTATTAATAATCAGGGAAATGTAGTTAAGTCTAGAATAAGACATCATTTACATCCATTCAATTGGCAAAAACTAAGAAGTATGGGCTGGGCACTGTGGCTCACACCTATAATCCCAGCACTTTGGGAGACCGAGGTGGGAAAATCACTTGAACTTAGAAGTTCCAGGCCAGCCTGGGCAATACAGTGAGACCCCCGTCTCTACAAAAAATTTTTAAAAATAGCTAGGCATAGTGGTATGAACCTGTGTTCTCAGCTACTTGGGAGACTGAGGTGGGAGGATTGCTTGAGCTGGGAGGTCAAGGCTGCAGTGAGCCATGATTGCACCACTGTACACCAGCCTGGACAACAGAGTGAGACCTTTCCTCAAAACAAACAAACAAAAACCCTCCCCCCAAAAAAAAACAACAAAAAAATTAAGGGGTATGATAATACTATCTTTTTTTTTTTTTTTTTTAAGAGATGGGGTCTTGATATGTTGCCTAGGCTGGTCTTGAACTCCTGGGCTCAAGCAATCCTCCCACCTCAGCCTCCCAGAGTGCTGGGATTTCAGGCAAGAGCCACCATGCCTGGCCAACTTTCTAAAGAGAATATTGGTCAGTGAGATCTCTTATACATTAATGGTTGGTGTATAAATTGAATATCCACTCTGGAAAAACAATTTGTCATTATCTTGTGTTATTGAACAATCACATACCCAGATATTCGACTCTTGGATATATACCCAGGAGAAATTCTTGCACAGGTACATCAGAAGACATCTGACAGGAGTGTAGCCAGTAGCGCTATATGTAAGAGCACAAATAAAAGAACCATTCAAATGCCTGGTGACTACAGAGTGGATAGACTGTAGTGTACTCACACATGGAATATGACACAGCAGTAAAAATGAATGATACTCCTATCCATGCCACAACATGGATAATCTTAGTAACATAATTTTGAGTAATAAAGCAAGTCTTGAAGAGCACTCTTTTTATAAAGATCAAAAACAAGTAAAACAAAACAATATTTCATTTAGGCATCTATATAGATGACGTTCTCAAATAGTGGTTACCTCTCGGAGGAGGCATGGGTAGAACTAAGTGATCGATAACATTTAACTCTTGGGATGAGTGTTGAGCTCATTTTTTATTATATTATTTTTAAAAACAAACAATATATAATGTCTAATCCTCTAACGCTATTAGAATCTTCATTGCCTTCAAACTCAACTGGGTCAAGAAGTCCCCTTCTAGGTCAGACTCCCACTCCCTTGAGTGATGGTTGCTGCAACCATTTCTGGTGTGAATCATTTTATTGATCAAAGTTCTTGGTTTTGCAGACAACAGGATCTGCAATACTCTGTTTAAACAGAAAGGGATGTATCACAAGGTATTAGGTACTAGATAAAGCTGAATTTTGAGACAATGTATTGTGGTTGATGTAGCGTCTTGGGCGATACTGGTTATGAGTGACATAAGGAAGGCTCTTAGGTCAGGTTCCCGAGAACAGAGTCTGACATGAATATTCTTGTTCCAGTGATTAATGAGAGGAGTCCTCTCAGAAGAAGAGGTGGGAGAGAAACAGGATAGGACAGAGGAAGAAAGCTAAGCAAGTGTGTGGATACTGTCTTCGGCCTGGACCCGCAGGGAGCACTGGAGCATAAATTATACCACAGAATTTGTTTCTGTTTGAGGCTGGTGGGATGTCCCTTTGTACCCCAGCGAGGGTGCAGATCTTCCTGAAGGAGTTGACCACATTTGGTTGAGAATATGTGATTATTTAGAGAAGGAGCAGCTCACTGTCACAGCGACTGGGGCAGGGTGCACTGACCAGGGCAGAGCACCAACAGTGAGCCAATGCCACCCTGACCTCATGGGGGAAGGGTGGGGATAACCTGGGGCCAGATCAGAATTAGGTGGGGGTGGGACAGACCAGGACAGGAGAGGCTGGGAGGAGCAGAACCGAGAGGGTCTGTGTTTCCTGTGTACCCTGGAAGCACAAGCCTGGGTTCTCTGAGCCTCAGGCAGCACTGACCTTTCTTCCCCATCTGGGCATGAGAAGGACAGGACAAGCCCTTTCCTCAGCACTTTTTTTTTTCTTTCTCTTTTTGAGACAGAGTTTGCTTTGTCACCCAGGCTGGAGTGCAGTGGTGTGATCTCGGCTCACTATAATCTCCGCCCCCTGGGTTCAAGCAATTCTCCTGCCTCAGCCTCCTGAGTAGCTAGGATTACAGGTGCATGTCACCATGCCTGGGTAATTTTTGCGTTTTTGGCAGAGATGGGGTCTCACCATGTTGTTTAGGCTGTCTCAAACTCCTGACCTCAAGTGATATGCCCACCTCTCAAAGTGCTGGGATTACAGGTGTGAGCCACTGCGCCCAGCCCCTTTCATCAGCGTCTCATTCCAGTTTCTGGGTCCTGAGCACTTCACCTTGAGGCCCCTCTTTACGGGAAAAGTCTCACTGAGGTGAGGACATACCAGCCAGGAGTGGGGTGAGCAGGAGAGCTCCTGGGGCAGGGCCCTCCAGTTACTATGTAGCCCCCACCACCTCCCTGTTACTGGGGCAGAGAGAACCAAGCTTCTCTGTCAGCAGCCTCCTCCCTTCCCCTGCCCTTCGGCCTTGGCCTTGATCTCAAGCTAATGTGGTATCTGATTCATTAGGTGGTGGGCAGTTTTTCCCAAGCTGCCTGCCTCAGTCTGGACTGGAACATTCTGGCCTCACAGGAGGGCTGGCCCCTGCCCTCACAGGAAGCTTTAACCCTTGCTCTGCTAGCATGATTCTCCAGGGTCACAGGCTGGGGTTATGTTTTCTCCAGAGTGGCACCAAACGGAAGCTTGTGGAGAGTTTAGACACTCAACACACTTTCTCATTCTCCCCCAAGCTAGGCAGAAAATGCCTAATCTGAGTAAAAATAGTTTGTCCCCTGGCCCATCCCCTGTTGTAACACAATTGTGACCCTGTGCCCTTTTACATAGAATTTCTGGGGTCACCACTGGTGACATCACTAGCTGAGTGGCCTTAGAATCCTTACCTCTGCTTTCTGCATTTATTCCCCTCCCCCAGCCACATGCCTCCTCTCAGGGGTCAGGGCCTGACCCCCTCCCCTCACAGAAATGTGTATTTTAATGATCACTCATGTGGAGAGGTAAAAGTCTGCAAACTGAGGCAGGTCTGGGTGGGAGACATTTCAGGACAGGGTCTTCCAGTCCTCACATCCTACCAGGAGATGGATAGGACACTCCCTGGCAGGATAGGGGTGGGGGTTCAGCATGGGAGGAGGGCTTTCCTGGGCAGGAGGCCTTGGCCAGAGGGGTCCACCCCAGTCTAGCTGGCTTTCCTTCTCCCCTTATGTGTTAGTCTGTTCTTGCTTTGCTATGAAGAAATACCTGAGGCTGGGTAACTAATAAAGAAAAGAGGTTTATTTTGGCTTATGGTTCTGCAGGCTGTCAGGAAGCATCTGCTTCTGGGGAGGCCTCAGGGAGCTTACAACTGCCGTGGAAGGCGGAGGGGAGCCAGTGTGTTACATGGCGAGACAGAGAGAGAGAGAGAGAGAGAAGATAGGAGGAGCCACACTCTTTTAAACAAGCAGATCTCTCGTAACTCAGCGAGAAATCACTCATTATTGCAAGGACAGCACGAAGCCATTCATGAGGGATCCGCCTCCGAGACCTAAACATCTCCCACTAGGCCCCACCTCCAACACTGGGGATCACATTTCAACTGAGATTTGGAGGGGATGAACACCTACACCATATCACCCTAGCCCTAACCTTGGGGGATGCTGAGGGAAAGACGGAGTCTGTTTTTTAACCCTCGCTGCTTTGGTGGGAAAGTACCCTGTCTTCTGGGTCAGGATGCCATGTTCCAATCCAAAAGGTGCCAACTTCCTCTTTCTCTTTTCCCTGCTCTTGTCCAACCTTAGCATCTGCTCCTGCCCCAGCGTCGGTGATGCATGTCTCTGTGGCCGATGTGCTCGGTGGGTGTCTTTTGCCTCCAGTAGCCCATGGGTAGGGGAGGGCAGAATCTGGACGCCACACCCTCAGCCCGTCCCTTCTGTGCTCTGCATTCCCCCCACCTTTGACCCTCTGGTTTTATTGATTCATCCTTCTTTCTTGCATTTTAGTCTCTATGTCAATTAGTTCTTGTCTGTAGCCTATAAACATGATAAAGCCTCCATTATTTTAAAAAGTCCCCAAATCTCCCTCTACCAAACCTCCTTTTTAATTTTTTAAGTGATTTTTAAAATGTGTATGCATTTATGGGGCATAAGTGTAATTTTGTTACATTGATATTTTATATAGTGGTGAAGTCAGGGCTTGTGGTGGATCCATCACTGGAGTAACATACATTGAACCCATTAAGTGATTTCTCATCATCCACCCCCCTCCACCCTCTCGCCCTTCCGAATTTCCATTGTTTGTCATTCCACACTCTACTTCCACGTGTACACATTATTTAGCTCCCACTTATAAGACAGAACACGTGGTATTTGTTTTTCTGTGTCTGAGGTGTTTCACTTAGGATAATGGCCTCCAGTTCCACCCATGTTGCAGTAAAAGACATGATTTCGTTATTTTTTATGGCTGAAAAACCATTCTACCCCACATTCTCACCTCTCCCTTTTCCCTCGTCTTTTTTTTTTTTTTTTTTTTTTGAGACAGGGTCTTGCTCTGTTGCCCAGGCTGGAGTGCAGGGGCATGATCACACTGTAGCTTTGAACTCCTGGGCTCCAGTGAGCCTCCCACCTCCCTTGTCTTTATCAGAGCCAAACCCTACGGGATTACCAAGTAGACAAACAAAGCACATGTTTGAGGCACCAACAAAGAAGGACAACACAGCAAATAAGCATTATTGAACAGGGGAAGGGGAAGGACAGTTATTTTTAATACAAATTTGCAAGTAAGTTAACTGCAATTAAAATAATTTAGAAAGTTTATTTTAATTTTAACATTTATATATTTTTATGTTATTTTGAAAATAAAAAAACTCACTTTGTATTACTTGTAGGAGGATGGGAACCATAATCTTTTAAAGGTGTTAATTCAGCCCTGCGGTCAAACCTCTTCCTCACCTCTTATTCCTCAACCCCCTGCAACTTCAGACACCATCACATCCTAACTGCTCCTCCCGAGGTCACCAATGAGCATCACTGTGATAAATCCAATGGGCGTGTTTCATGCTCAGCTGTGACCCTCTCAGCAGAAGTCAACTGTATTCTCCAACAGCTCTCCTGGTTCCCTTCCACTTCTTACTCCCCTCCTTTCCTGACTTCCTCAAGGTTCTTATTCCTGGAAATGTTTGTGTTGTTGGAGCTCTGAGCTGGGTCTTTTCTATCCCTCTCCACAGCTCACCCCTCCTATGGTTTCAGTCACCGTCTACACTTAGGTTACTTCTAAATATCTTCCCAGCTCACCCTTGGCTCCTTAGCTCTAGGCCTTTATATCCAACCATGAACTCTTTCAGGTACTTAAATTCACTAAGTCCAAAATTGATTCCTTATCTCCCCCATGATCCCTTCCTTCTCCAGCCTTCCCTGTGTCAGTGAGAAGCATCTTCATCCACTCAGGCCCCAAGCTCAAGCCTTTCCCTCCTATGACCCTGCCTACAACCAACAGTCCTGTTGGCTCTCCTTCCTCAAAAGCTTGAATTTGCTCACTTCCCTCCACTTTCATGGCCACCTCCCTTGTCCTAGTCACTGCTACAATTGGCAGGTCACAACTGCCTCCTATTCGGCTTCCCAGTCTCTACTTCCTCAACCCATTTTCCATGCTGAAGCCAATCTAGTGAGGTTTCTATGGGTCCTCGTTGGCTCAGCATAAATCCAAGCTCCTAGGGTGGCATTCCAGACTTCCCACGTTCTGGTTCCTGAGACCACCTCAGCATAGCTCTCCACACTCTTGGCTACCTGCTGTCTGCTCCGGTAGTAGTTAACTACCTGGAGCTTCCCCTCCACCCCCATCACACTGTTGCTCCCCTCTGCCACCTGGGCTGCCCTTTGCCTCCTCCTCTTCCTCCTACTGTTTTTTTTGGGGGGGGACGGGGGGACAATCATGACTGGGCAAGTGATCATGATGACTTGGACTTGGGTGGTAATGATGGAGGTGCTGAGAATTGGTAAGATTCTGAACATATTTTGAAGGCGGATACAACAGGACTTGTTGATGGATTTGGGTGTGTGGGGAGAGAAAAAAGAAAGGAACCCAGGTTTTTTTTTTTGTTTTTTGCCTGAGCAACTGGAAGGAAGGAGTTGCACTGAGATGGGAAGATAGTGGGAAGTGTGGGTTTGGGTGGGAAGACAAGGAGGACAGTTTTAGATGTGTTAATGGAAATGCCCCTTAGAAATCCAGTCAGGTCTTAAGAGTCTGAATTCAGGGGACTGATCTGAGCTGGAGCTGCACATTTGTGAGTCATCAGTGTGTGGGTGGTATTTAAAACCACAAGAGTGGGCCAGCTGCAGTGGCTCATGCCTATAATCCCAGAACTTTGGGAGGGGTGAGAGGATCCCTTGAGGCCAGGAGTTTGAGACCAGCCTGGGCAACATAGCAAGATCCTGTCTCTACAAAAATAAATAAATAAATAAATAAATAGGCCAGCATGATGGCACATGCCTGTAGTCCTAGCCACTGGGGAGGCTGAGGCAAGAGGATGCCCGGGAGTTCCAGGCTGCAGAGAGCTATGATCACACCACTGCACCCCAGCATGGGTGACAGAGCAAGACCTTGTCTGTAAAATAATAATAACAAAAATAATAAATAAAAAGAAATAAAACCACAATAGTAGATGCGGGCACCAAGGATATAAATGTGAATAGAAAATAGAAGAGGCCCAGGAGCCCCCAGAGCCTCTGACAGTAAGAGGCTGGAGAGAAGAGCTGGAGAAGGAAGAGGTAGTCATGTAGGAGGAAAATCGGAAAACGTAGCGTCCCAGAAGCCTAGAGAAATAGGTGTTTGAAGGAGGAGGAAGTGATCAGCTGTGTCGAAGATCAAGTAAGCAGAGGTCTGGGAATTGAGTGAATAAGATTTAATAAGAGGAAGGTCATTAATGATGGTGACAACAGCAGTGTCAGGAAATGGTGTCAGCAAAAGCTAATTGTAACATGTTCAAGAGAGAAAGGACAGACAGGAATTGGAGTAGTTGGGTAGACAATTCTTTCAAGAAATTTTGCTGTAAAAAGGTATAGTAAGATGGGTGTGAGCTGGAGGGAAAGTTAGGATCATGAGAGGTTTCTTCTTCTTCTTCTTCTTTTTTTTTTTTTTTTTTTTGAGACAGAGTCTCACTCCGTTGCCCAGGTTGGAGTGCAATGGTGCAATCTCGGCTCACCGCAACCTCTGCTTCCTGGGTTCAAGCGATTCTCCAGCCTCAGCCTCCCAAGTAGCTGGGACTTCAGGTGCCTGCCATCACACCTGGCTAATTTTTGTATTTTTAGTAGGGCAGGGTTTCACCATGTTGGCCAGGCTGTTCTCCAACTCCTGACCTCAGGTGATCCACCCACCTCGGCCTCCCAAAGTGCTGGGATTACAGGCATGAGCTACTGTGCCTGGCCCATGAGAGTATTTTTTTTCAAGGATATGGTAAATAACAGCAGATTATTTCTGTGTATTTCTGAGATCGATCCAGTAGAGAGGGAAAAGAGAGGCAAGAGAAGAGAAATATTTGAGGAACTGAATCCTTTTGTTGAGAGAGGAGGAGATCCATTCCCCAAGCAGAGAGGCTGGCCCTGGCTGGGAGGGACCTGAGCACTGCTGCACTCCCCTGGGGAGCCCTTCCTAAGGCACCTGCCTGGCTTACTGTTTCACTTCCCTCGGCTCCAGTGTCTGCTCTTTGTAGAAGTCTTTTCTGACCACCTTTCTAGAATGATGTTCTCCATCACTCTCTTTTGCTTTACTTTTTTTCTCCTTTACTTTCATTTGTAGCACTTCTCATTATAATATAGCAAATTTATTTTCTGTTTTCCTTACTACCACAAAAGTTTCATGAGGGAAGAGACTTAGTCTTATTTGCCACTGTATCCCCAACTCTTAGAATAGTTCCTGGCACGCAGTAGCTGCCCCCCCAACAATATTTGAGAAAGAAGGAATAAGTGAGTCTCTTCTCCATGTCCATTGCAACATGCTCAGTACTCATTCTACCCTTATTTTTATTCCGTTCATCTGTAACTCACATCTCTTCCCATTCTCCTTCCCCATCTGTCCAAGCAAACATTCAGGCCCATTTCTGCTGTCATCCTCATCATGCCCCTACCATCATCCCCCGTACCATCCTCACCCTATGTGTACCCATCTTCATCTCGTTTATGTTTTATCTCCTCCTCCCCTCCCCTAATTCCCCTTCTAACTCCTTTCTCCTCTCTGGTCTCTGTCCCCATCAACATCCCCTCTCCTCATCCTCGTTGCCTTTTGATGCCACCATTGTGGCTAGCCTCCTTCTGTTGCCATTACCAATGCCGTGTCTGTTCCACCTCTCTCCCCTTCCGTTCCTTTGTCATCGACAAGAGATCTCCATCTCTGCCACCATACCTTCCCCATTCCCGTCTGCCCACCCAGGGGAAGACAGACAGCTTTGCACTGTGTGTCTAGAAGCTGCCAGGGACATAGTTAATATAAGCAACTGTGGGAAGAAAGACAGAGGGAACTGCTTCTTCTCACTTAGTGACTTCAGTAAATATTAACAAGCATATTTCACGAACCAGCACTATTTCCTGCAACAGACATAATAAATGACTTTCTGAAATTTTCTAAAGTATGCTTTTACAAATATTGGCATTATCACAAGCATTGCGACTAGGGTTCCAAGCCTGAGAGATTAAAATAGTCTTTGTGCTAAAAAACAATCTGACTTCTCAGAAGGCCCTTTTCTTCTTTATTTATAATGTCAGGAAACCCTGGAACAGTGTCTATAAGTTATGAAAAACAGAGCAATTGAAATGGAATCTCACTTGGGACCCCAGTCACTGCTCCAGACTGACCAGTCAGTGGACAAGGCTTCTCGCATTGCTCACCAGGTTATAACTACTCTGTATTCTTCTTACCTTCAAGAGGAATTATCAAGGTGGGGTGCGAGGGCTCATGCCTGTAATCCCAGTGCTTTGAGAGGCTGAGGCAGGCAGATGACTTGAGGTCAGGAGTTCAAGACCAGCCTGGCTAACAAAATGCACACACACACACACACACACATACACGTATACATTAGTTATTGTCACATACACACAAAGCTATTATTCCCAGTATAATTATAATTCCTCATGTAACTTTGTTTCTAGTTATCTTAGTAAGCTACCAACACAACAGCATAACAGCATAGGTCTCAATTCTCAATCTGGTGTTTGATACTTTGGCATTTTCTGGAATGCATAGTAGTGTTACTTACTAAGGAGGGCACACATTTTTTTCATGGCTAGAATAAAATCACAACGCATGTGGTTTTGTAAAAATCACAGTTGAATTTGCTACCATTCCTGTTGTATGTAAATTTGACTTATAAGAAAGAATGCTTATTTGAACCAGGTATTCAAATATTATTATTTGACCAGGGTCAAATACAAATATTATTAGACCGGGGTCTAATAAGTGTTTCTAACACAGTGTCATTAAGGCCAGCCAAGTAGAGTCCTTGAAGTCCGTCATTTTCTCTTCTAAACAATATTTGGATTTGCCTTGCCAATGTAACAATCCTCTGAGAATCCTATTTTGTTCAAGGTCCATATTAACCAAGCTCCTTCAGACTGACATCTTTTTCCCTATTTTCTGTAAATTATGAAACATTTTTTTCCTCATGTGTATGGTGAGAACAAACAACAATTTATTTGCTCATTCTCCCTTTGATGGGCACCTGAATTACCTCTACTTTTTGTCTACAACAAAACATGCTGATATTAACATTTTTGTTTATGTGATCTGGTTCTGTAAATCTGTACACAAATTTCTAAAAGTCATGAACCTAGGAGCAGAGTTGCTAGGTTGTAGGGTATTACATTTTCAACTTTAGCATGCACTGCCAAACCTTTCCCCAAAGTGGTTGCACCAATTCTGTATTCCATCAGCAGTGTATGAGAATCTTATTATGACACAAACTTCATGTGCCTTGTCAGATTCCTCTAATTGCCTTCTTTTCTCTTTCTAAGCACCCAAACTGCACCTGGTCACCTGTCTACATTCAGATTTGGATGAAAGCCACACCATGGAGGCAGCCAGAGGCCCATGGGAGATGTCTGGATTCGCAGAGCAATAGCTCCATGTGATGCAAACCTTGACTAATGGGAACAGGAAAAGGGAGGAAACCAGGAAGATAAATCTCCCTCCCTTCTCATTGCTCCTTGCAACCCTTCCCACTTGAAGCATGACCACATTTAATGAACAACCTGCTGTGTCTCTTGGAAGCTTGCTGCAAGGCAGCAATCAGCACAATAACATTGTACTGTATCTTCCTCTGCTTCACTTCTCTTCCTCCCTCACCCTCACTGCCCTGAGCTGGCACATCCCAAAGAAAGCATTACCACATTAATCCTTGTCTCAGACTCTGCTTTCAAGAGGATCTAGGTGAAGGAAATTCCTATTACTCCACCTCTTCATCATCTCTTCAAATGTCAGACTTTAAAAATGGTGTCATTTTGTTGAGTGTATCTCATTGTGGTTTTAATTTGCATTTTCCTGATTATGAATGGGGTTGGCTAACTTTTCCTATGTTTATTGGATTTCTTCATTTGTGAAGTGCTTGTTTAAGTTTTCTACTAATTTTTCTATTGGGTTGTCTTTTTTCTTTCTTTCTTTCTTTTTAAGACAGAATCTTGCTCTGTTGCCCTGGCTAGAGTGCAGTGATGTAATAATAGCTCACTGAAACCTCGAACTCCTGGGCTCAAGCAATTATCCCATCTCGGCCTCCCAAGTAGCTGGAACTACAGGTGTGCACCACTACAACCATGCCTGGCCTTTTTTTTTTTTTTTTTTTTTTCCCCAGAGAGACAGGTCTTACTATGTTGCTCAGGCTGGTCTTGAACTCCTGGCATCAAGTGATCCTCCTACTCAGCCTCCCAAAGTGCTGGGATTACAGGTGTGAGCCACTGCACCCAGCCTTTTTCTTTCTTTTTTTTTTTTAAAAAAAAAGAAAGAAAAAGTGGCTCACTCCTGTAATCCCAGCACTTTGGAAGGCCGAGGCGGGCAGATTAGTTGAGGTCAGGAGTTCAAGACCAGCCTGGCCAACATGGTGAAACCCCGCCTCCACTAAAAATACAAAAATTAGCCAGTTGTGGTGGTGTGCACCTGTAATCCCAGCTATTTGGGAAGCTGAGGCAGGAGAATCGCTTGAACCTAAGAGGCGGAGGTTGCAGTGAGCCAATATTGCGCCACTGCACTCCAGCCTAGGTGACAGAGCAAGACTCTGTCTCAAAAAATAAATAAAAAAGAAAAAAGAAAAAAATGGATTTGTAAGATGTTCCAGTTAACTACTGCTATATAACAAATTACTCCAAAACTCGGTGGCATAAAACAATTATTTTACTAGGCTCGTGAATTCTATGGTTCATTAATTTTGACGCGACACAGTAGGTATGGCTTGTGTCTGCTCTGTGATGTCTGGGGATTCAGCTGGTAAGACTCAAAGTCTGGAAGTGACTCAGTGGCTGAGGGGTAAAATTATCTGTAGGTATTTCACTAACATGTCTGGTGGTTGATGCTGACTATTGTTTGGGGCCTCAGCTGGGGCAACTGGCTAGAAAACCTTCATGGAGTTTCTCCGTGTGATCTCTGCTTCTTCAAGCACAGGCCTCTACGCAGTCAGAATTCTTACATGTCAGCTCAGGGCTTCAAAGGCGAGTGTCCCAGGTAAACCAGGCAGCAGTGTATGGCCTTGAACATTACTTCTGTTGCATTCTGTTGGTTATAAGTGAATCTCTAAAGGTGAGCAGATATAGGTCTTTCGTCTCAGTGGAGGGAATGTCAAGGTCACATTGTACAGAAGTACGTGGAATTGGAGTTATTGTTGCAGCCGTCTTTGGAAAATACATCTGCCACATCCTGCTCTTTATATTTTCTGGATACTAGTCCCTTATTGATTATATATGCTGCAAATATCTTCTCCCACTCTGAGGATTAGTTTTTTTGCTGCCTTAATGACGACTTTTGTTGAACAGAAGTTTACTTTAATTTGGCAAAATGATCAATCAGTTCCTTTATGGTTGGTGCTGTAGATGTCTTAATAACACTGAAACCATGAAGCAAGCTATTCTTTTATAATGCCTTCTGAAAGCTTTATGATTTTGCCTTTCACATTTAGGTAGTTACACAGTTACTATGCAATTTATTGCTGCTTGACTCCAAATCCAATCTTCTTTGCCCTGCTTTGTGATACTGGAGCCAGACCTTGTAAACATTTCTGCTTTATCACCTGACACAATGGTAGATCTTGCCAGAAGAAATTGCTGGAGGGTCATTGCCAGAGGAAGGGGCTCCTCTTCCTGGTTCTGGGGCTTTTCCTTCTTCTTTTTTTTTTTTTTTTTGAAGGAGTTTTGCCCTGTTGCCAGGCTGCAGTGCAGTGCAGTGGCGCAATCTCGGCTCACTGCAACCTCCGCCTCCTGGGTTCAAGCAATTCCCCTGCCTCAGCCCCCTGAGTAGCTGGGACTATAGGTGCATGCCAGTACGCCCGGCTAATTTTTTGTATTTTAGTAGAGACAGGGTTTCACCGTGTTAGCCAGGATGGTCTCAATCTCCTGACCTCATGATCTGCCCACCTCGGCCTCCCAAAGTGCTGGGATTACAGACACGAGCTGCTGTGCCCGGCCGCTTTTCCTTCTTGTTCCACTGGTGTGGATGCCAGCAGGCAGTTTCCCAGCTAGGCACCCCCACAACAGGTGGTTTCCTAGCAAGTTTCACCAGTGCCCCAGTGGACCGTTTCCTTCCTGCCACCCTGGTCTGTGGTACCTTCTCTCCCATCCAGTGCAGCACAGTGACACCCTCTACAGGGAGGTCTGAATCTCAGCCTCAGCCTCCCAAAGTGCTGGGATTACAGGCATGAGACACCGTGCCTGGCCCCTCCATGTCTTAATTATCATATTTTACAATAAGTCTTGGTAGCTGATAAAGTATGTTCTTCCTCCATTTTAATATTCTTTAACAGTATGTTGAATTTTTATCAAATCCTTTTTTCTGCCTTTAATTAGATGATCTCATATTTTCTTGTTTAATTCATGGGCAGCTCTATTCCAAGCTTACTCCTTTCCTTGGTACTCTGCCTTCACCATAGAGAGGGTGTCTGCTCCCTACATCTGCTATGCCTGTATTATTCGGAGTTCTCTGCACATATAATTTAGTTAACCCCTTGTGACTAGTTAATCATTCTTTTCTTTTCTTCTTCTTTTTTTTTTTTTTGAGACAGTCTTGCTCTGTTGCCCAGGTTGGAGTGTGTTGGCGCAAATCACAGTTCAGCCTCGACCTCCTGGGCTAAAGCAATTCTCCCACCTCAGCCTCCCAACTAGCTGGGACTATAGGCACATACCGCCACCATGCTCAGCTACATTTTTTGTTATTTTTCATAGAGGTGAGGTCTCACTATGTTGCCCTGGCTGGTCTCAAACTCCTGGACTCAAGCGATCCTCCCACCTCAGCCTCTCAAAGTGCTAGCATTACAGATGTGAGCCATCACGCCTGGCCTAGTAATTCTTTATATTAAAATTTCCCTGTTCAAATTACTGGTATGGTTTCTTTTTCCTGACCGGAACCTGATTGACAAATCAGTCAGATTTAATCCTCCTGGAAAATATTTCATATATGGTATGAGATCAGAGTTCAACTTCATTTTTTCCATCCAGATAGCCAATTGTCTGAGCACCATGTTTTGGAAAGAACATCCTTCCCCTATTGTCCTTTGGTGACGGCTCTGTCATATATCAGGAATCCATATATGCTTGGGTCCATTTCTAGCCTGTCTGTTTTACCCATTTTTCTATTTGTGCCTGCACTAATCCCTCCATGTCTTTTTTTTTTTTTCTTTTTTTGAGACAGAGTCTCACTCTGTCGCCCAGGCTGGAGTGCAGTGGCATGATCTCGGCTTACTACAACCTCTGCCTCCTGGGTTCAAGCAATTCTCCTGTCTCAGCCTCCTGAGTAGCTGGGATTACAGGTGCGTGCCACCATGCGTGGCTAATTTTTGTATTTTTAGTAGAGATGGGATTTCACCATGTTGGCCAGGCTGGTATCAAATTCCTGACCTCGTGATCCACCCACCTTAGCCTCCCAAAGTGCTAAGATTACAGGCGTGAGCCACCGTGCCTGGCCCCTCTGTGTCTTTTTTTTTTTTTTTTTGAGACGGAGTCTTGCTCTGTCGCCCAGGCTGGAGTGCATTGGTGCAATCTAGGCTCACTGCAAGCCCCGACTCCCGGGTTCACACCGTTCTCCAGCCTCAGCCTCCCGAGTAGCTGGGACTACAGGCGCCCACCACCACCCCTGGCTAATTTTTTATATTTTTAGTAGAGACGGGGTTTCACCATGTTAGCCAGTATGGTCTCCATCTCCTGACCTCGTGATATGCCCGCCTTGGCCTCCCAAAGTGCTGGGATTACAGGCGTGAGCCACAGCGCCAGGCTCTCTCTGTGTCTTAATTATCGTATTTTACAATAAGTCTTGGTAGCTGATAAAGCATGTCCTTCCACTATTTTAATTTTCTTTAAAAGTATGTTGAATTTTTATCAAATCCTTTTTATCTGCCTTTAATTGGATGATCTCATATTTTCTTCTTTAATTCATGGTGAATTATATTGAATTTTTTTTTTTTTTTGCAGGATCTTGTTCTGTTACTCAGGCTGGAGTGCAATGGCGTGATCTCGGCAACCTCTGTCTCCTAGGCTCAAACAATCCTCCTGCCTCAGCCTCTCAAGTAGCTGGGACTATAGGCATGTGCCACAATGCGTGGCTAATTTTTGTATTTTTTGTAGGGATGGAGTTTTACCATGTTGCCCAACCTGGTCTCGAACTCCTGGACTGAAGCAATCCACCCACCTTGGTCTGCCACAGTGTTGGGATTGTGGGCAGAAACCACCGCACCCCACCTCAAATTTACATGATTTAATCTTATATGTTAATTTAATCAAAATGGACAACTAATACGAAAGAAAATCTACTGCATGAGGAAGTATACCACTGTAAGATAGAGTAACAAAACAGATTTAGTTAATCTGTTGTGCCTAGGAGGCAGAGGTTGCAGTGAGCCAAGATAGCGCCATTGCACTCCAGCCTGGGTAACAGAACAAGATCCTGTAAAAAAAAAAAAAAACATTAGTTAATCAGATTCAGTTAAACAGATTTAATTAATCTGTTTTGTTATTGTTGGTTCTGTAACACTATCTCATGTTAAACTAAATCTGTTTAGTTTAAAGCACTAGGTTTAAACGAAGCTTAGCTCAAAACTCAAAGCTCTAGGTTTCTAGTATTGGCATTTTCCCCAAGGTAGTTTTTTTTTTTTTTTCTTTTGAGACAGAGTCTCATGTCGCCCAGGCTGGAGTCCAGTGGCACAATCTTGGCTCACTGCAACCTCCACCTCCCGGGTTCAAGCAATTCTCTTGCCTCAACCTCCCAAGCAGCTGGAACTACAGGTGCCCACCCCCGCACCTGTCTAATTTTTGTATTTTTTTTCCCATAGAGATGGGGTTTTGCCATGTTGGCCAGGCTGGTCTTGAACTCCTGACCTCAAATGATCCACCTGCCTCAGACTCCCAAGGTGCTGGAATTACAGGCATGAGCCACTGCACTTGGCCTCCCCATGGTAGTCTTGTTTCCATATGGGCACATCACCGATTTCAGCTTTTTGTGTTTGTTTCAGGCTCCTAGAGATTTTCCTTAGTTCCTTGTACTCCTAAGTGTATAAATATCTATTTGTTGAAATGTATCCACTATCAATATATTTTAAAGAAGAGCTTTTCAAAATATGTAGTGAGCCATACCGCTAGTGTCAGAAGTCTTTTTTGTTGTTACATCGTCTAGAATGTTATTATATGTGACATTACCAACTTGTTCTAAAATGTTAAATAATTTTTCTTAATGGACCTGGCAACACCATATATTGGGAAAGTTAATGTCCAGAGCCTTTCCATTTCAGTTATTTCTCCGAGATTCCATAATTTTGCTTAGGGGAGAGACTAGAAGTGGTGCATAACCAGAATAATATCCCCATAATCACATAAGCCAGACCAATTCCTTAGGAACCAAAAGTAAGCTCATGTACCACAGATGAAATAAGTCCCAGTAAATGATCACCAACAGTCTAATTGGGTAATTGAGCAACTGAATAGCGGAAGATTAAGATACAGTGATGTATTGAACTCAGGGAAATATCATAAGGATTAATACAACATTCATTATAATTACATTGGCTATTGGCCACAGGAACTAATCCATTTTGAATGAAACATTAAAACCCTTTAATGGTGGTGGCTATTTGTGGAAAGAGTGTGGAAGTATTGGAAATTACACTGGGGACTGTGTGCATTCAGAGGGTTTTATTGGTCCTAGACCAGTAGCAGTCAGAAACAATTTTGTGTATGTCCCCAGGCTTCAAAAGTCTCCCTAGATGAGGGACATTGGTATCATGGGGGTTCCCTGAGAACAGATTCAACACTCAGAGATAGGAAGTTTCTTTATGAACAGAAGGGATAGTTTAAGAAAAGTGTCATATTTTTATCCCTGGATTTTTGACACACAAAAGCCATACACCAATATTCAGACAAAGGTCCATCAGTCATTTTGAAACTTTTCTTGATCTTTTTGATAATTCTATTCTTTCTGGAGGGGAAGATCCTTATTACCTTGGTATGGCAAGTTGTCTCTACCTTAGAAACGCGACCTCAAACCAAACTGATACATTCAGAAGGGAAAATGTGACCAGCACTGTGATAACTGCTTGGTAAAGCTGACCTCATCATTTGGTCTCTTGTTCATAGAGCAGAGGGGGCCAGCACACTCACTGTGTCTTTAAACTTTTTTTTTTTTTTTTTGAGACAGGGTCTCACTCTATTGCCCAGGTTGGAGTGCAGTGGTGCCATCATAGGCCACTATACCTTCAAACTCGTGAGCTCAAACAATCCTCTCGCCTCATCCTCCTGAGTAGCTAGGACTACGGGGCATGCCACCACACCCAGCTAATTAAAAAAAAATTTTTTTTTGTAGAGATGAGGCCTTGCTATGTTACCCAGGCTGGGCTCAAACTCCTGGGCTCAAGCAAGCCTTCTGCCTCTGCCTCCCAAAGTGCTAGGATTATAGGCATGAGGCACCACACCCAGCTACCTTTAAACTTTTGAGGTGAGAATTGAATAGGGGTTTTTTTTTTTTTTTGGTTAAATGAAAGAAAATTGCTAATTGCTTAAGTTTTTTCCTTGCAGAAGAGAGGTTGGTGACAGAATTATTCTCTTGAAAGTTGTAACCTCTTACCTTGCTCACAAACTAGCCCACTCCCAGCCTCCTGCTCAGTTGGCATCCTAGGAGCAAATAATAAGCCAATAGAAAATATCCAGCAAGTTGTTCTTAAGGCTAAAAGCTCATGAAATAGGCACAAGAGCCAGGCGCGGTGGCTCACGCCTGTAATCCCAGCGCTTTGGGAGGCTGAGGAGGGTGGATCACAAAGTCAGGAGTTCCAGACCAGCCTGGCTAACATAGTGAAACCCATCTCTACTAAAAATACAAAAATTAGTTGGGCATGGTGGCGGGTGCCTGTAGTTCCAGCTACTTGGGAGGCTGAGGCAGGAGAATCCTGTGAAGCCGGGAGTTGGAGGTTGCAGTGAGCCAAGATGGCGCCACTGTATTCCAGCTTGGGAGACACAGCGAGACTCTGTCTCAAAAAAAAAAAAAAAAAAAAAAAAAAAAATGGCACAAGAAGCTGCCATGCCCCTGAGGCAGACATCTTCTCAAGCTGAGAAGCCTGGTCCAGGGTGCATGGGTGGTGAGTACAAGCCGGGATCATCCTCTCTAGGAAAGTTCAAGTGACGCTTCTTTCCTCTGATTAATCTTCGTGTATATTCAACCTCCAGCTCAGTTTCACCAGGGTGATTGTTTAGACTCTTGTTTCTGTGCATAGAAAGTTTGGACACACTTCAGTAATGCTTTGTGAATATCTAGCAAAATCCCATTTTATACATAAATGTTTTCCAAGTGGATGGTCACTGGAACTGTAGAAGGAAGTTGCATGTGCCTGTACACAATTCTTGAGAATTATAGGCAAGACATCTGGCCATTTTGGTCGATACATTTTAACCAATTTATGTTTCAGAATCCCATTTTGGCTTTCTACTATCCCCAGCTAATTGTGGGTGGTGTGAGCAGTGATGGGATTAGTGTGTCAGTAAGATATTACACATTTCCCTATAATCTGATCTGAAAACTAAGGGTTATGATCACTGTTGAAGGTTAAAGTTGCCTAATCCTGGAAGCGAAGCTCTTAGAAAGTTTTTGCCAGGTACAGTTGCTCACACCTATAATCCCAGCACTTTGGGAAGCCAAGGTGGGAGGATTGCTTGAGCTTAGGAGTTTGAGGCCAGCCTGGCCTCAAAATTTTTAAATTTAAAAATTCAAAAAATTTTGAAAGTTAGCTAGATACGGTGGGTTGTACCTGTGGTCTTAGCTACTTGTGAGGCTGAGGTGGGAGGATGACTTAGGCCTATGAGGTCAAGACTGCAGCTTGCTATGATCGTGCCACTGCACTCCAGCCTGGGCAACAGAGCAAGATCTTGTCTCAAAAAAAAAAAAGTTTTTGATTGGTGGTGACTGCGTAAGCCTTTGCTCATTGCTGAGTTTCTCTGTGTTCTAAAAACATACATGAAGCCGGGCACGGTGGCTCATGCCTGTAATCTCAGCACTTTAGGAGGCCAAGGCAGGCAGAATGCTTGAGCCCAGGAGTTCAAGACCATCCTGGGCAACATAGTGAGACCCTGTCCCTACAAAAAAAATAAAAATTTAAAAAAAAAAAAAAAGAATTACCAAGCCATAATCTGGGTAGAAACAACCTAAATATTTACAAATACCCTTTGTGGTAAAAGACGAGGTACTTGTATTTATGGGCAAGTGAGCATTACTGTTCATTCATTCAGTGAATGTTTATTGAGTGCCTAGTATATATATATATGTATATATATATGTGTGTGTATATATATGTGTGTGTGTATATATATGTGTGTGTGTGTATATATATATATATATAGTTGTAGTTGCTGGAGATAAAGTGACTAAAGCAGGCAAAAACGCCTTCCCTCATGGAGCTTATGTTCTAAAGGGGAAGACAGAAAGCAAACAAGGTACAGAAGTAAATTATATGTTAGGTCACACCTACAGAGAGAAATAAAGGAAGGAAAGCAAATAGAGAGTATGTACATGGTAGACAGAAGAGGATTGCAATTTTCAGCTGGGTGGTCAGGACAAAGCTTCACTGAGAAGTGGATCTTTGAAGAAAGCTGGAAGGAAGTAATGGTGAGCCATGTGGCTATCTGAGGAAAGAGCATTCCAAGGCCATGAGTAATAAATTTTGCCTAAATTCCATTAAGAAAGAGAAGCTGGACACGGTGGCTCACGCCTATAATCCCAGCACTTTGGGAGACCAAAGTGGGAGGATCATTTGGGCCCAGGAGTTCGAGACTAGCCTAGGCAACATAGTAAAACCTCATCTCTACAAAAAATAAAAATAAAAAATAGAAAGTTAGCTGGGCATGGTGGTGTGTGCTTGTAGTCCCAGCTATTCAGGAGGCTGAGGTGGGAGGATTGCTTGAGCCCACGAGTTCGAGACTGCGATGAGCTATGATCATGCCATTGTGCTTCAGTCTGGGTGATAAAATTGAGACTCTGTCTCAACAAAAAAAAAAAAAAAAAGAAAAAAAAAAAGGATAGAGAGAGAGCAATGGCGTGGTACATTCCTGTTATTACTGGAGGTCTGGGAGATGTGGAGGAACCACTAAAGCTTTTCACTGAGGTAGACTGAGGAAGACAATAAGCAGGAGATAATGCTGTTCTGGAAACCAAGTGAAGAAAAGGTGTCCAAGGAGGAGAGAGTGACCAACTCTGTCAAATGCTGCTGGTCTTCCAGTAAGACGGGAAGCAAGAGCAGACTAGCCCTGGAGAAGCATGGGGTGAAAACCTGACGAGGGGGCACTGGGAAGACCAGATGGAGGGAAAGTGGAGACGCTGAGTATAGACACTTGTGTTGAGGGATTGTGCTTTAAAAGAGAACAGAGACGGCGGGGCGTGGTGGCTCACGCCTGTAATCCCAGCACTTTGGGAGGCCGAGGCAGGCAGATCACCTGAGATCGGGAGTTTGTGACCAGGCTGAGCACCATAGAGAAACCCCGTCTCTACTAAAAGTACAAAATTAGCCAGGCTTGGTGGCGCATGCCTGTAATCCCGGCTACTCGGGAGGCTGAGGCAGGATAATCGCTTGAATTCGGGAAGTAGAGGTTGCAGTGAGCTGAGATCGTGCCATTGCGCTCCAGCCTGGGCAACAAGAGTGAAGCTCCATCTCAAAAATAAATAAATAAATAAATTAATTAATTAAAATAAATTAAAAGCAGAGAAACAGTACAATAGCTGGAAGGGGTAATAAGAAAAAGCTTAGCCTTTGCCTTTTTGTTTCCTGGGTTTTTGGAGAGTTCAGAAGCTAGTACAGCATCTTTGCATCCTGATGGTGATTATCCACTGGAGAGTGAATAACACAGTATAGGACAGTTAGGGAAATTGCAGGAGCAAAGAGAGGGCACAGCCAGCCCGGAGAGAAGGCAGAGGATTTGTGTAAGGATGCTGTTGGCTTGGTGAATTTGATGGCTGTGGGAGTTCTCTCCTGGTGGCCTCTATTAGTGAAATAAGAAACCAGGTCATCAGCAGAGAGTTAGGATGGAACATGTATAAAGAGGGAGGAAAAGCTGTGAAATAATTAACTCAGAGAGGAGGAGAGTTAATGGACTAGAAAAATGTAGAATAATTGCCAGGAAGTTCAGTGCCCACTTGAGGTAAGTGGTCATGAATTTGAAGCAGTCCAGTCAACACAGTTGCTTTTCTTCAGCCATATTCGGCAGCATCGATGTAGATATAGAAGAACTGGATTTCACAAGGGTTTGGGTTTTGCCAAGCAACTAATACAAATTGAGGGTTGATAATACAGTTGAGGGTAATTGCAATGGCTGATTATGATTGAGCATGGAATTTAAACTGGGTGAGGAGGTGTATTGGTCAGTTCAGGCTGCCGTAACAAGATATCACAGAATAGGTGACTTAAACGACAGACACTTATTTTGTCATCTTTTTTTGTTGTTGTTTATTTTGAGATAAGGTCTTGCTCTGTCACCCAGGCTGTATTGCAGTGGTGTGATCATGGCTCACTGCAGCCTCCACTTCCCTGGGCTCAGGGGATCCTCCTACCTCAGCCTCCCAAGTAGCTAGGACTACAGGTGTGCACCATCACACCCAGCTAATTAAAACAAAATTTTTTTTTTTTTAAAGACAGGATCTCCCTATGTTGCCTAGGCTGGTTTCAAACTCTTGACCTCAAATTATCCTCCCACATCAGACTCCCAAAGTGCTGGGATTATAGGTGCGAGCCACCACACCCGACTATTTTCTCCTAATTTTAGAAGCTGGATGTCCAGGATGGAGGTACAAGCAGGGTATGGTAGGTTGCTGGTGAGGCTTGTGACATCTGCCTTCTGGCTGTCCTCACATGACCTTTCCTCTGTGACTATGCAGAGAGCTCTCTGGTGCCTCTTCCTATATATTTTATATTTATACACACACACACACACACACACACACACACACACACACACACACACATATATATAATATATATGAAATGAGAAATGTGTGTTTAATGGCAAACCTTGGCACATTCCAACACCAGGAATGGCATGAGGTCACAGAAGCAGGTATGGGTAGGTGATCTCCATGGAGCTTCACATGATGAAGAGGATGAGGAAGACCACCATCAAACAGAAGAGTCCCATGGACTCAGACAGGACAAAGCTGACAATGGCACAGGAGAAGAGCTGCTGCTTGAGAGATGGGTTCCTGGCATAGCTTGATCAAGCTGCCAAGCACTCTTATTTTTATTTATTTATTTATTTATTTATTTTTGAGGCAGGGTCTTGCTCTGTCACCCAGGCTGGAGTGCAGTGGCACAATCACAGCTCACCGCAGCCTTAACCTCCCAGGCTCTAGCAATCTTCCCACCTCGGCCCCCCAAGTAGCTGGAACTATAGGCGCCACTATGCCTGGCTAATTTTTGTATTTTTTTAGTAGAGATGGGGTTTTGTCATGTTGGCTAGGCTAGCCTTGAACTCCTGACCTCAGGTGATCTGCCCACCTCGGCCTCCCAAAGTGTTGGGATTACAGGTGAGCCACAGCACCCAGCCTGCTTAGGCTATTTAGATGAATTCTCTGGCCTGTTCAGGAAGGAGGCAGATGCAGGCCGGATCAGAAATGGAAACAGAAGTAGAGGCCCAGTGGTCTGCATCTTTTCAGTCTGCACTCCCACTGCCGTGCAGCCCTTTCTCAGCCTTGCCTAAGGTGATTTCTTCGTGTTCTTATAGGGACACTAGTCCTATGCGATAGGGCCACTCTTACAACTTCATTTAGCCTTAATTACCTCTTCACATGCCCTATTTCCAAATACAGTCACATTGGGGGTTAGGGTTTCAATATCTGAACTTTGGTGGGGGGCACAATTTAGTCTGCAACAGGAAGGAGTGAGATAGATGAGGGCACAGTGGTAAGATGAATGCATTGTAGGTAATGATCACTGGAGCTAGAGCGTTAGGTGTGAGCTGAAAATAGGAGGAGCTAATTGGAGAATGGGGTGTGTGAAATTGGGAGCAAAGAAGGGTTGCAATAATTTGTCATAACAAAATCTAGGGTATGACTATGGGGATGAGTGGCTGACTTAGTGGATAAAAAGACCACAGGAGGAGGGTATGCTAAGGAACCGGCAGGCCAAAGCGTTAGAAGGAATATCTCTACTGAAATTAGCAGGAATTATCACATGAATGGTGCTGAAGAGAGTCACAGTGAGCCAGGTGTTAAATCTTCAAGAAGGAGGGAGCATAACCTAAGGTAAAATAAGGGCAATAAGGCAGGGGTACACTGTGTTGGGGGAAAAATGCAGCATAACCAAACACAAGTCATAGAAGAAAATATCTGCAATGCATGTAACTACCAGGAGGGTCACAGATTGGATTCTCCAGATGCAGATGCTGAGATGGAATCTGAGGTGCAAGAAGCTTAGTAGGGATCAACTCTTGTGAAAGGAAGGAGAAGGAAGCAGGATTGGGCAGAGGAAGAACTTGAACTGAGAATCAGGCCCCACAAAGCCTCAACCAACCCAGCAGGGAGCTCTGGAGCAAACACTGTACATCAAAGTGTTCTAAGTTAGGCCAAAATAGCTGGGCCTTTCTACCAGCTATGGATTGCTGGGAAGCGTATGACCTTGGGTGAAGCAGCTCTCTGCAGATGAGGCAGATCCTGAAATAGCTGACAGTTGGAGGCTGTCTGCCTAATGCACTCCCTGCAGCTGGGCAACAAGTTCTTCCTTGAAGGGGGATCTGGGCAGTGCGTCTCTGTGTCTGCCACAAAGAGAGTTGTATTTTATTTTGCAAACATAAAGAACCCGTACAAATCACTATGAACTTCTGAGTTGCCAAAGATAATAGTGGCTGTCCAAATCGGAATCGCTTCATATCCCAAGCAACCATATAGAACAAAGGTCAGCAAATAACATCCTGTGGGCTAGGCACCTGTTTTTGTCAACACATCAATTAGTTCATGCATTGTATGAGTGCTTCATGTTACAAAGGCAGGTTGAGTAGTGTGATAGACAGTATGGGATGGGTGCGGTGACTCATGCCTGTAATACCAGCACTTTGGGAGGCCAAGGGGGGCGGATCACTTGAGTCTAAGAATTCGAGACCAGCCTGGCCAACATGGTGAAAACCTGTCCCTACTAAAAATGCAAAAAGTTAGCCGGGAGTTGTGGTGCAAGCCTGTAGTCCCAGCTACTCGGGGAGCTGATGCGGGAGGATCCCTTGAGCCTGGGAGATCAAGGCTGCAGTGAGCTCTGACCATGCCACTGCCTGGGTGATAAAGTGAGACTCTGTCTCAAAAAAAAAAAGAAGAGAGAGAGACAGTATGGCCTGCAAGCCTCAATTATTTACTATATGGCCCTTTTAAGAAAAAATCTGCTGGCCAGGTGCTGCCACACCTGTAATCCCAGGCAGGAGGATCTCTTGAGGAGTTCTAGACCAGCCTGGGCAACACAGTGAGATCTTGTCTCTACAAAAAAAAAAAAAAGAAAAAAAAAAGAAAAGATTTGTTGACTCCTGGTTCTTGATACAGAAAAAAATAATAACAAAAACTAAATTCTCAGCATAACTAGATGACAGAGAATTCCTAAACTTTAAATTACCTGTAAGTAGAAAAAATAAACACCAAATTCCAGTGAGATGGCTTTCACAGTTCTACTGCAAATCTTTGTGGAGAGCGAGGGCAGTCCTGGAAAAACTGTGGAAGAGAAGAGGGGGCAGGTAACAGCAGGCCAAAGATTGATCTGAAATCATTGTGTTAAAGAGAAAGTCCGCCCTAAGAGAAACAACACGAAAACGAATCCTGTAGATCAGAGCACTGACCACGGGGAGGGACTTAAAAGGGCAGCGTAGCCTCAAGGAGACAACCTCAGAAAAGTTGCGCTTCTGGGGAAATAGAATGCAAGAAAGGAAAGGAGAGGCACCCTTTGAAGATTAGGTGGTGAAGGGGAAAAGAATCAAAAGGTGCTATAACCAGTGAGTACCAAGGGGGAGAAAAAAAGAATCAAAAGAGGAAAATGTAGGGCATGTAACACAAAACAGAACCCAAAACTTGCAGGAGATACAATTCCCACCACACACACACACGCACGCACACACACACTCACACACACACATGCACACACACACACAGAGCCATCCATTAAAGCAGCAGTTATCAGACTTTTTTGTTTTCAGGACTTTGTTATACTCTTAGAATGAGTACCCTAAAGAGCTTTTGTATTTGTAGGTTATATCTATCAACATTTACTATATTCAATATTAAAACTGAGAATTTAAAAAGTATTTTAGGAATTAATTTAAAAAGAATAATAAACCGATTCCATATTAACATAACTAATTTTTAAATGAAAAATAACTATATTTTCCAAAACAAAAAATTTCATGAGAAGAGTGGCATTTTTTTACATTTTTACAAATCTGTTAATATCTGGCTAAACAGAAGACAGCTGGTCTTATATCTGCATGTCTAAATTCAATCTGATGCAATATCACATGTCCTGTAGCTCCTAGAAAAGTCCATACCTGTGGGCCAGGCACTGTGGCTCACACCTGTAATCCCAGCACTTTGAGAGCCTGATGCAGGTGGATCATTTGAGGTCAGGAGTTTGAGACCAACTTGGCCAACCTGGTGAGACCCTGTTTCTACTAAAAACATAAGAATTAGCCAGGCATGGTGGCACGCACCTGTAATCCCAGCTACTTGGGAGGCCGAGGTAGGAGAATCTCTTGAACCTGGGAGGCGGAGGTTGCAGTGAGACGAGATCGTGCCACTGCATGAGACTCCATCTCAAAAAAAAAAAAAAAAAAAAAAAAAAAAAAAAAAAAAAAGAAGAACAAGAAAAGAAAAAGAAAGCTCCATACTTGTTAAGAGAATGAAGGTCAGAAAGACAAAAGCATATTAGCATATTCTTAAAATAGTTTTGACTTTGCAGCTACTTGAAAGATTTTGGGGACCTTAGCGGTTCTTGAATCACACTTTAAGAACTGCTGTATTCATTGCTTGAGCCTAGGAGTTCGAGGCTGCAGTGGGCTAGGATGGCATCACTGCACCCCAGCCTGGGGGTTGAGAGAGAAAAACTCTGTCTCAAAAAAAAAAAACCCAAACAACAACAACAACAACAACAACAACAACAACAACACACACACACACACACACACACACACTCTCTCTCTCTCTCTCTCTCTGCCCACTTCCCTCCCCCAAATTTAAAAAGAACTACTGCATTAAAAAAAAAAAACAAAACAAAAACTTGTGCTTTGGGTCAGGTGCAGTGGCTCACACCTATAATCCCAGCACTTTGGGATGCTGAGGTGGGTGGATCACCTGAGGTCGGGAGTTCGAGACCAGCCTGACCAACATGGAGAAACACCATCTCTACTTAAAATACAAAATTAGCCGGGCATGGTGGTGCATGCCTGTAATCCCAGCTACTTGGGAGGCTGAGGCAGGAGAATCACTTGAATCCAGGAGGCTGATGATGTGGTGAGCCGAGATCGAGCCATTGCACTCTAGCCTGAGCAACAAGAACAAAACTTCGTCTCAAAAAAAACTTGTACTTCACTACACTGACAGAAGGGGATGCCATTCAACTAAGAATCTTGGAGACCACTCATTCCAAAAAATAAATAGCCAAAAACAGATTAAACGTTTCTATAAGAAAATAGAAAATGAGAACCAAAATAGCTCAAGTGATGAACATTTCTACATTTCCCCCCAAAAGAAAAATTACCATGAAGCAGAAGAAAAATGCTGTAACACAACACACCAAACTCAATGAATTGTCGTCTTCGGGCAAACATTTGAGGATATGACAAATCACTCTTTAGCTTTTTTTTTTTTTTTCCTTTGAGACAGGGTCTCATTATGTTGCCCAGGTTGGACTTGAACTCTTAGGCTCAAGCAATCCTCTCACCTCAGCCTTTCGAGTAGCTGGGTACCCTTTACTCAAGGGGTACAATATATGTGACTTGAGTGATAGACCCCCTAAAAGCTCTGACTTGACCACTATGTAATCTATGCATGTTACAAAATTATACTTGTACTTCAAAAATTTATCAAAAAAACCAAAAAAAACAAAAAAAGGAAAACCATCTTGAAACCAAAATTCAAAAATTAAAAGCAAATGGACATCCCCCTGCTCTGAAGGAATAAATTAAGAGTTCACTGAACTCAGGAAAGAAGGAACAGACAAAATGATTTCAGAAATAAAGCCTACATTATAAGGTACTCAAAGGAGAATAAATTCAAGTGGAAATGTAATAAGGGGCATTGAAGAAAGACAGTTTTGCTTGATGTGATCCTATTTGTCCATGTTTGCTTTGGAAAAACCAAGAGGATGAAAATGAAATCAAGAGAAAAGTGTTGGGAAGAAAGACTTCTCCTCTACCAACCTAAGTCCAGCTGGTTGGGGGCCTGTGAATTAAATGGCAATAGAGTAACAGGGGGAAAATACACATGTGGGCGTACCCTATAGAGAGAGTAGCTCCCTGAACAGCTGGGGGTAAAAGTTTATGTACCAACCTATATACTACCCCAGCGGGGCTTTAGGACTTCAAAGAATGGAAGCTTCTTATGAGTCTTGTTTATACAATTTTTTATTTTTTTGAGATGGAGTTTCACTCTTGTCCCCCAAACTGGAGTGCAGTGGTGCGATCTCTGCCCACTGCAACCTCTGCCTCCTGGGTTCAAGCAATTCTCCTGCCTCAGCCTCCCGAGTAGCTGGAATTACAGGCATTTGCCACCACATCCAGCTAATTTTTGTATTTTTAGTAGAGACGGGATTTCACCATGTTGGCCAGGCTGGCCTCAAACTCCTGGCTTCAAGTGATCCACCTGCCTCTGCCTCCCAAAGTGCTGGGATTACAGGTGTGAGCCACCGCACTCAGCTTTATACAATTTTTAAAAAAGTGTCTTGATGTTCAACGTCAGTGCTTCTGCGACCAGAGACCTCTGGAGGAGGGTTTGTGGCAGCTATGTCTCCTAAGGCTCTGAGTTAGTCAGATAAGGGAAGTTTCAGATAAGATTTCTCTCTGCGTCTGTTGTAGCTCAGATATTTTTCATTGGAAGTTATCTCTTTACCAAGTTAGTGGACTGTTCTCTTCAGAAGTAAAAAGAGTCAGAGAGAAAGTGCTTGAAATGGAAGACAGAGAAGAAACAGTCCAAGTTAAACCTTGGACAACCTGAGTCTGAACTACGTGAGTCCACTTAGATGTGGATTTTTTTTGATCAAACAATATTCGCCAGATGCAAAACCCATGTATATGGAGGGGTGACTTTTCATATACCACGATTTTGCAGGCTGACTGCAGGACTGTTGACCATTAGTATGTCTTCTTTTGAGAAATGTGTATTCAAATCTTTTGCCCATTTTAAACACAGGTTATTTGTTTTTTTTTCCTATTGAGTTGCTTGAACTCCTTATGTATTTGATTATTAATCCCTTGTCAGATGGGTAGTTTGCAAATATTTTCCCCCATTCCATGGGTTGTCCCTTTTCTTTGTTAATTGTTTCCTCTGCTGTGCAGAAGCTTTTTAGCTTGATGTGATCCTGTTTTTCCATTTTTCTTTGGTTGCCTTGTGCTTTTGTGGTCTTAGTCAAGAAATCTTTGCCAGACCAATGTCCTAGAGAGTTTCTCCAATGTTTTCTTTTAGTGGTTTCATAGTTTCAGGTCTTAGGTTTAAGTTTTTAATCCATTTTGATTTGATTTTTGTGTATGATGAGGGATAGGGGTCTGCTTTCATTCTGACTATGGCTATCCATTTTCCCCAGCACCATTTATTGACAATACTATCCTCTCCCCAATGTATGTTTTTAGCACCTTTGTCAAAAATGAGTTGACTGTAAATGCATTAATTTTATTTCTGGGTTCTCTATTCTGTTCCACTGGGCAATGTGTCTGTTTTTATTGCCAGTACCATGCTGTTTTGGTTACCATAATTCTGTAGTATAATTTGAAGTCAGGTAATGTGATGCTTCCAGCTTTGTTCTTTTTGCTCAGGATGGCTTTTACTGTTCTATGTCTTTTGTGGTTCCATACACATTTTAGAATATTTTTTTCTAGTTTTGTGAAAAATGTCATTTTATTGTTTTATTTATATCTTTTTTTTTTTTTTGAGACAGAGTCTCACTCTCACCCAGGCTGGAGTGCAGTGGTGTGATCTCGGCTCACTGCAAGCTCTGCCTCCCAGGTTCACGCCATTCTCCTGCCTCAGCCTCCCAAGTAACTGGGACTACAGGTGCCTGCTACCATGCCTGGCTAATTTTTTTGTATTTTTAGTAGAGACTGGGTTTCACTGTGTTAGCCAGGATGGTCTCGATCTCCTGACCTCATGATCCGCCCGCCTCAGCCTCCCAAAGTGCTGGGATTACAGGCATGAGCCACCATGCCCGGCCTATTTATATCTTTTTTTTTTTTTTTTTCCTGAGACAGAGTTTTGCTCTTATTGCCCAGGCTGGAGTGCAATGGCATGATCTCAGCTCATCACAACCTCCACTTCCTGGGTTCAAGTGATTCTCCTGCCTCAGCCTACCGAGTAGCTGGGATTACAGGCATGCGCCACTGCACCTGGCTAATTTTGTATTTTTAGTAGAAACGAAGTTTCTCCATGTTGGTCAAGCTGGTCTTGAACTCCCGACCTCAGGTGATCCACCTGCCTTGGCCTCCCAAAGTGCTGGGATTACAGACATGAGCCACCATGCCTGGCCTTTTATATCTTTTTTTTAATCCCTCAAATATTCTTCTATCCAAATTATTGGTATTTTGATAGGGATTGCATTTAATCCGTAGATTGTTTTGGGTAGTATAAACATTTTACCAATATTGATTCTCCAATCCATGAACATGGAATATCTTTCCATTTTTTGGTATCCTTTTCAATTTATTTCATAAATGTTTTACAGTTTTCATTGTAGAGAGATCTTTCCCTCCTTTGGTTAAGTTCATTCCTATCTATTTTTTTTTGTTTGTTTGTAGCTATTATAAATGAGATTACTTTCTTGGGGTTTTTTTTTCATATTGTTCAGCTGTTGGCATATAGAAATGACAAAGTTTGTATGCTGATTTTATATCCCGCAACTTTACTGAATTTGTTTATCAGTTCTGAGAGGCTTTGGTGGAGTTTTTTGTTTGTTTGTTTTGTTTTGTTTTTTTGAGACAGAGTCTTGCTCTGTTGCCCAGGCTGGAGTGCAGTGGCCCAATCTTGGCTCACTGCAACCTCTGCCTCCCAGGTTCCAGTGATTCTCCTGCCTCAGCCTCCCGAGTAGCTGGGACTACAGGCGTGTGTCACCATGCCCAGCTAACATTTGTATTTTTTGTAGAGACAGTGTTTCACCATGTTGCCCAGGCTGGTCCCAAACTCCTGGCCTCAAGTGATCCACACACCTTGGCCTCACAAAGTGCTGGGATTACAGGTGTGAGCCACTGCACCTGGCCTTGGTGGTCTTTAGGTTCTTCTAAATCTAAGATTATATTGTCTGTAAACAAGGATAATTTTACTTCTTCAAATTTGGATGCCCTTTACTTCTTTCTCTTGTCTAATTGCTCTGGCTAAGACTTCTAGTACTACATTGTTTTTTATTTTTATTATTTTTTTTTCTTTTTTTTTTTTTGAGACGGAGTCTCGCTCTGTCACCCAGGCTGGAGTGCAGTGGCGTGATCTCGACTCACTGCAAGCTCCGCCTCCCAGGTTCACACCATTCTCCTGCCTCAGCCTCCAGAGTAGCTGGGACTACAGGCGCCCGCCACCACGCCCGGCTAATTTTTTGTATTTTTAGTGGAGACGAGGTTTACACCGTGTTAGCCAGGAATGTCTCGATCTCGTGACCTCGTGATCCGCTCGTCTTGGCCTCCCAAAGTGCTGGGATTACAGGCGTGAGCCACCGTGCCCGGCCTACATTGTTTTTAAAAAAAATTTTTTTTAATTTTTAAATTAAATAAATTTTTGTCAGATGGATAGATTGCAAAAAATTTCTCCCATTCTGTAGGTTGCCTGTTTCTTTTCCTGTGCAGAAGCTCTTTAGTTTAATTAGATCCCATTTGTCAATTTTGGCTTTTGTTGCCATTGCTTTTGGTGTTTTACTCATGAAGTCTTTGCCCATATCTATATCCTGAATGGTATTGCCTAGGTTTTCTTCGAGGGTTTTTATGGTTTTAGGTCTTACATTTAAGTCTTTAATCCATCTTGAGTTAATTTTTGTATAAGGTGTAACGAAGGGGTCCAGTTTCAGTTTTCTGCATATGGCTAGCCAGTTTTCCTAACACCATTGATTAAATAGGGAATCCTTTCCCCATTGTTTGTTTTTGTCGGGTTGATCAGATGATTGTAGATGTGTGGTGTTATTTCTGAGGCCTCTGTTCTGTTCCATTGGTCTATATATCTGTTTTGGTACCAGTACCATTCCGTTTTGGTACCAGTACCATGCTGTTTTGGTACCAGTATCATGCTGTTTTGGTTACTGTAGCCTTGTAGTATAGTTTGAAGTCAGGTAGTGTGATGCCTCCAGCTTTGTTCTTTTTGCTTAGGATTGTCTTGGCTATGCGGGCTCTTTTTTGGTTCCATATGAAATTGAAAGTAGTTTTTTCTAATTCTCTGAAGAAAGTCAATGGTAGCTTGATGGAGATAGCATTGAATCTATAAATCACTTTGGGTAGTATGGCCATTTTCACGATATTGATTCTAATGTAGACGACAGGTTGGTGAGTGCAGCAAACCACCATGGCACGTGTATACCTGTGTAACAAACCTGCATGTTCTGCACATGTACCCCAGAACATAAAGTATAATAAAAAAAGAATGAAATTAAAAAAAAAATTTGTGGGTACATTATAGGTATATTCTAGTACTATGCTGAATAAAAGTGGTGACAGTAGTTTTCCTTGTCTTGTTCCAGATCTTTGAAGAAAGTCTTTCTGTTTTTCCCTTTTCAGTATGATACTGGCTATGGGTTTGTCATATATGATTTTTTATTGTGTTGAGGTATGTTCCTTCTATACCCAGATTTTTTTAGTTTTTAACATAAAAGGATGTTGAATTTTATTAAATGCTTTTTGATATCTATTGAAATGATCTTATGGTTTTTGTCCTTCATTCTGTTGATATGGTGTATCATATTTGTTGCTTTACATATGTTGAACCATCCTTGCATCCCTGGTATGAATTCCACTTGATCATGATGAATGATCTTTTTGAGACAGAGTCTCACTCTGTTGCCCAGGCTGGAGTGCAGTGGTGTGATCATGGCTCACTGCAGCCTCAAACACCTGGGCACTCTCTCCCACCTCAGCCTCCTGAGTAGATAGGACCACAGGTATGTGCCACCATGCCTAACTAATTTTTTAGTTAGTTTGTTTATTCAGGTTTAGGATTTCTTCATGGTTCAATCTCGGTAGGTTGTATGTTTCTAAAATTTATCAATTTCTTCTAGATTTTCCAATTTACTGGCATATAGTTGCTCATAATAGTCTCTAATGACTCTGAATTTCTGTGGTATCAGTTGTAATGTCTCCCTTTTCATCTCTGATTTTATTTATTTGGGTCACTCTCTTTTTTAATTAGTCCATCTAAAGGGTTGTTAATTTTGTTTGTCTTTTCAAAAAGACAACTTTTTGTTTTGTAGGTCTTTTGCACTTTTTTAGTCTCAATTTTATTTATTTCTCTTCTGATCTTTATTATTATTTTTTTAAAAAAGGTTATTTTTAAATCTTTTTTGTGATGTATTTATTCATGTATTTTACTCATATTTCCTTTTTTTTTTTTTTTTGAGACCGAGTCTCGTCCTGTCACCCAGGCTGGAGTGCAGTGGCATGATCTCGGCTCACTGCAAGCTCCGCCTCCCGGGTTCACGCCATTCTCCTGCCTCAGCCTCCAGAGTAGCTGGGACTACAGGTGCCCGCCACCACGCCCGGCTAATTTTTTGTATTTTTAGTAGAGACCGGGTTTCACCATGTTAGCCAAGATGGTCTTGATCTCCTGACCTTGTGATCCGCCCACCTCGGCCTCCCAAAGTGCTGGGATTACAGGTGTGAGCCACTGTGCCCAGCCATCTTTTACTCATATTTCTAACAGATTTTAGGTCTTACTCACTTTATTTTTATTTATTTTTTTTTTTTTGAGACAGGGTCTTACCATGTTGCCCAGGCTGGTCTCAAACTCCTGGCCTCAAGAGATATGCCAGTCTGGGTTGGCCTCCCAAGGTGTTGGGATTACAGGCATGAGCCACTGTGCCAGCCAACCAATATACAGTGTTACATGAAAAAAGCAAAGTGCAAAAGAGTATCTATAATGTGCTACCTTTTGTGTGAGAAAGAGAAAACAAGAAAATGTGAGCCAGACAAGGTGGCTCATACCTGTAATCCCAGCACTTTGGGAGACTGAGGCTGGAGGATTGCTTGAGTTCAGGAGTTCGAGACCAGCCTGGGCAACACCATCAAACCCCGCCTCCACAAACAATAAAAAAATTAGCCAGGTGTGGTGGCTCACATCTGTGGTACCAGCTACCTGGAAGGCTAAGGTGGGAGGATTACTTGAGCCCAAGAACTTGAGGTTGCAGTGAACTGTGATCACGCTGCTACACTCCTGCCTGCATGACAGAGCAAGACAGTCTTCTAAATAAATAAATAAATATTTTTAAAAAGAAAATATACATATACCTACTCATTTGTGCAAGAATAACAAAATAGACCGGAAATAAATGAGACCGGGGCCAGGTGCAGTGGCTCACACCTGTAATCCCAGCACTTTGGGAGGCCAAGGCAGGTGAATCAGGAGTCGGGAGGCCAAGGTGGGTGAATCAGGATTCAGGAGGTCAGGAGTTCGAGACCAGCCTGGCCAACATGGTTAAACCCCATCTCTACTAAAAGTAGAAAAATTAGCTGGGTGTGGTGGTGCACGCCTGTAGTCCCAGCTACTTGGGAGGCTGAAGCAGGAGAATCACTTGAACCCAGGTGGCGGAGGTTGTGGTGAGCCGAGATTGCACCACTGGACTCCAGCCTGGGTGACAGAGTAAGACTCTGTCTCAGAAAGAAAAAGAAGAAAGAAAGAAAGAAAGAAAAGAAAGGAAGGAAGGAAGGGAGGGAGGGAGGGAGGGAGGGAGGGAGGGAGGGAGGGAGGGAGGGAGGGAGGGAGGGAGACAGAGAGACTGGGCTGGGCGCGGTTGCTCACGCCTGTAATCTCAGCACTTTGGGAGGCCAAGGTGGGTGGATCACTTGAGTCAGGAGTTCGAGACCAGCCTGGCCAACATGGTGAAACCCCGTCTCTACTAAAAATACACACACACACACACACACACACACACACACACACACACACACAGATTAGCTGGGCATGGTGGTGTGTGCCTGTAATCCCAGCTACTCAGGAGGCTGAGGCAGGGAACCTGGGAGGCAGAGATTGCAGTGAGCCGAGATCACGCCACTGAACTCTAGCCTGGGTAACAGAGTGAGACTCCGTCTCAAAAAAAAAAAAAAAAAGAGAGAGAGAAAGAAATGACACTGGTGACCCGTACTGGGTCAGATGGGGTAGAAAGAATATGGGAATGGAAGTGAGGTACAGAGGATGGGAAACAGGAGAGAAGCTTTGCTGAGTGGACTTTTTTGTACAGTTGAGTTTTAGAACCATGCTAATTTATATATTTTATAAATTGAAACAAAAACAAGTAAAAATCTAAGAATGAGGGGGGGAACCTATGATGTAATATAAAGAAACAAATGAAACAAAATGTATTTCAAATGAATAACGTAACCACACTGGAGGAAAAAATAAAAGAACTAACTCGAGTAATTTTATAGGTGTGAGCCACCACACTTGGCTGTTTTGTTTTTGTTTTGTTTTGTTTTGTTCTTGTTCTTGTTTTTTTGAGACAGAGTCTCACTCTGTCACCTAGGCCGGAGTGCAGTGGCGCAATCTCCACTCACTGCAACCTCTGCCTCCTGGGTCCAAGCAATTCTTGTGTCTCAGCCTCCAAGTAGCTGGGATTACAGGCGTGAGCCACCACCGCCCAGCCCATTCTATGACTTTAGACAAAAGTATAATGACATGTATCCACCATTGTAGTATACAGAAATTTTACTGCCCTAAAAACCCTCACATTTTTATGTTGATATCTAACATTTTCATGTTGATATCTAACATTTTCATTGTAAATTGAATAGTTGCAAAGGATATAATTTCTGGAGTACTATAAACATTGACATTTAAAAACACAACTACTACAACACTCTAATACCATCTAAATACTAGGACTCTAAGTACCTTCAGAATTTTTTTAACTTTTTATTTTGAAATAATTTCAGATTTACAGAAAGTTTCCAAGAATACTACAAAGAATTCCCATGTACCCTCACTCAGATTCCTCAGATGTTAACCTTTTACCACATTTGCTCTATCTACCTACCTACCTATATATCTTTATCTCAAAATACAGTGTAGATTTCCTAAAAACAAGGCCATTCTGTTACAGAACCACAATATAAACCTCATAATCAGGAAACTAATGCTGATATTTATACTAAATGGTCTTATTCAAATTTTTCCAATTGTCCTAATAACATTCATTATAGGCAAAGAAAATCTTGGACCATGAGTTACCTTCAGTTGTTATGTGTCCCGTCTTCTTTATGACTGAAACAGTTCCCTCTGTCTTTCCTTATCTTTTATGACCTCGACATTTTGAAGAGTACAGTCAGATTACTTTGTGGAATGTCCTTTAATTTGGGTTCGTTTGATGTTTCCTCATGATTAATTCGAGTTATGCATTTTTTGGCAGGAATACCAGATAAATGACGTTGTGCCCTTCTCAATGATCACGTCAGGAGACACATGGTATCTATTTGTCTTTTTACTGGTGATGTTAACTTTGGTCACAAATTTCTCCACTATAAAGTTACTATTTTCTTGATATTTTAAGAAAATTGAATCATATAAAATGCTCAGTTAAAACCACAAAATGCAGCCAGGCACGGTGGCTCATGCCTGTAATCCCAGCACTTTGGGAGGCCGAGGCAGACAGATCACTTGAGCCCAGGAGTTTGAGACCAGCCTAGGCAATGTAGTGAAACCGTGTTTCTCAAAAACAAAACAAAACAAACAAACAAAAAAAACCCACAAAAATTAGCCAGGCATGGTGGCATGCACCTGTAGTCCCAGCTGCTCAGGTGGCTGAGGTGGGAGGATCACCTGGACCCATGAGGTCGAGGCTGCAGTGAGCAGACTCTATTGCCAACCTGGGCAATAGATTGAGACCCTGTCTCAAAAACAAACAAACAAACAAACAAACAAACAAACAAACAAAAGAGTGGAAGTCAAAATGGGAACAAAGAGGAAGGGCAATGAATAGAAAACAAATATGGTAGATATTAATCCAACTATATCAATAATCACTTTAATTGTCAATGGTCTAAATATACTGATTAAAAGATTCTCAGAGTAGATCAAAAAACAAGACCCAACTATATATTCCTACAAAGAACCCACTTTAGGCCGGGCACGGTGACTCACACTCATAATCCCAGCACTTTGGGAGGCTGAGGTGGGCAGATCACTTGAGGTGGACAGATCACTTGCGGTCAGGAGTTCGAGACCAGCCTGGCCAACAACGGTGAAACCCTGTCTCTACTAAAAATACAAAAATTAACCAGGTGTGTTGGTGGGCACCTGTGATCCTAGCTGCTCAGGAGGCTGAGGCAGGAGAATCGCTTGAACCCAGGAAATGGAGGTTGCAGTGAGCTGAGATCCTGCCATTGCACTCCAGCCTGGGCAACAAGAGCAAAACTCCATCACACACATACACATACACACACACACACACACACACACAGAAAAAAAAAGAAAAAGAAAGAAAGAAAGAAAGTCATAGCACGAACACCAGGAGTGAATCCTAATAGAAACTGTAGACTTTGTGTGATAATGATCTGTCAGTGTAGGTTCATCGATTGTAACAAATGCACCATTCTGGCGCAGGATGTTGATAGTGGGAATAGCTGTGCACATGTGGCCAGAGGGGTGCTTGGAAACTTTCTGTACTTTCTACCTATTTTTTCTGTGAACCTAAAACTGCCATAAAAAAATGTTGCTTGATATCTTGTCATATATATAATATAATATAATAAGCTTATTTATTTAAATGTGTGGAAGGACACAAAGAGGCTTTTACAGGTAAATGAGAAAAATAATTTGAGCTCACTTCCCTAGAGGATTTGTGGCATGTTCGCCAGAATGCTTATATGAGAACAATCATAGCAGCAATGTTTTGTTTTTATTTTTGTTTTTTTTTTTCAGAGCTAGCTGAGGTTTTATTTTGGACACAAAAAAAAGAAAAAAGCAATTGAATTGTTTTGTAGCTGGAGACATGGGCAAGGGGGTATCCCCAGGCAGTAAACTCCTCCGCAGGTGGGCTGAGGGCTAGGGCTGAGCCTCAGGTGGGTCTCCTGTTCCCTGTGCTCCCCTGCACAGCGGCCTCCCTCCCGGGCTCTGGGGCAGCCGCAGGAGGGGCAGGCTGGGAGGGGCTGCCCTGGCTGTTCACTTGGGCAGGACGTCAAAGGACTCGGACACCGGCTTCCCGTTGCAGGTCTGGATCTTCTTCACAACCACGGCCCTGGTGGAGCTGGTGCGGCTGAAGGAGCTGGCGCCCATGCCAGAGCCAAAGCTGGAGCCCAGACCGTAGCTGAGGCCGGGGCTCGTGAGGCCCCCATAGGCCGAGCTCAGCGCACCTGCATAGCTGCTGGTGGTCTTCGTATGGATACTCATGTTCTGCATCCCAGACTCCAGCCGGCTCTCCTCGCCCTCTAGCAGCTTCCTGTAGGTGGCGATCTCGATCTCGATGTCCAGGGTCAGCTTGACGTTCATCAGCTCCTAGTACTCACGCAGCTGCCGCGCCATGTCCTGCTTGGCCGGCTGGAGGGCGGCCTCCAGCTCGGACAGCTTGGCGTTGGCACCCTTAACTGCCAGCTCCTCAGGCTGCTCGGCATCTGTGATGGCGGCCTCCAGGGAAGCCCTCTGGCCTTTGAGGCACTCAGTCTCAGCCTGGAGCCCACTGATGTTCCAGTTTATCTCGGAGGTCTCAGTCTTTGTATGCTGCACGTCATCCCAGTGCTTCCCAGCCAGCGCCTGCAGCTTCTCATACTTGATCTGGTACATGCTCTCAGCCTCAGACCGCCTGCGGTTGGCGATCTCGTACTGCGCCTTGACCTCAGCGATGATGCTGTCCGTGTCCCTGGAGCGGCTGTTGTCCATGGACAGCACCACAGACGTGGCGGAGATCTGGGACTGCAGCTCCCGGATCTTCTCTTCATACAGCCGCCTGAGGAAGTTGATCTCGTCAGTCAGCCCTTCCAGGCCAGACTCCAGCTCTAACTTGTTCATGTAAGCTTCATCCACATCCTTCTTGATGAGGACAAATTGATTCTCCATCTCTGTACGCTTATTGATCTCATCCTCGTACTTGTTCTTGAAGTCCTCCACCAGCCCCTGCGTGTTGCCAAGCTCCGTCTCCAGCTTCAGCTTCTCCTGGCCCAGAGTCTCCAGCTGCCGCCTAAGGTTGTTGATGTAGCTCTGGAACATGTTGTCCGTGTTGCTCCCAGCCGTCTGCTGCTGCTGCAGGAGGCTCCACTTGGTCTCCTGCATCTTGTTCTGCTGCCCCAGGAACCGCACCTTGTCGATGAAGGAGGCAAACTTGTTGGTGGGGTTCTTGATCTGCTCCTTCTCCTGGGTGCGCATGGCCTGGATGTTGAGATCCACCTCCTAAGGGGGCTCAGCAGACTCTGGTTGACTGTGACAGCGGTGATGCCTCCCATGCCGCTGGTCCCACCATAGCCTCTGCCCAGGCCAGCCCAGAAGCTGCTGCTGCCCAGTAGGGAGAAGCTCTAAGAGCTGATGCAGGCACTGGGCCCACTCGTGTAGGAGCGGCATAGCAGCATTTTTACAATAATCCAGTAACCCTGTTGTTCATCAATAGCATAATTGAGAAATATATTGTGATATATTTATACGATGGAAACTATTCAACAATGGGAATGACTGAACTACAGCACTATGAATCTTATAGATTGAGTATATGAAGCAAGATACAAATTACTCCATTTATATAAATGTAAAAAAAAAACCAAAACAAAACCTAGGCAGCATAGCCAAACCCTGTCTGCACAAAAATGTAAAATAAAATTAGTCAGGTATGGTGGAGGATGAGTCCTAGCTACTTAGGAGGCTGAGGTGTGTGGATCACTTGAGCCAGGAGTTCAAGGCTGCAGTGAGTCATGACAGGACAGAGGGAGATCTGTCTGCTGTCTGTCCCTATAGAAAAAGAAAAAAGTAAGTCAAAAAACAAGCCAAATGAAACTGTATTGTTGAGAGATGTGTATATAAGTGGTAAAATGGGAAACAAGCAAGTAGCTAACATAAAATTCAAGATCATGGTTACCTCTAGAGATAGAATGGGGTGTGTGACCTGAGGGAAGTCTCGCATGGATGAAGGGCTGCTTTTGGGGTGCTGGGTAAATTCTAATTTTTGAAGTGGGTGGTGGTGGAATGTTTTAAAAACATTAAAACTTTTTAAAATGAATGGTGCTTATAAGGGATTAAAAAAAAAAAACATGAAGCATAACCTGAAGTTTTCATGATGCCAGTCTCCTGGTGTCTTTTCCTGAATTTGGTAGACAGGATGGCCAGAGGAAATGCATCAATGCGGAGGGACAGAAACAGCAGTGTGGCCTGGGAAAGGTGAGTGGCCACTGCTTCAGCCATGGCATTCGCTACAGCAGTGCTTCTTTTTCATTATTTCTTTTCCTTTATCATCTTATTTTAAAAACATTTTGCATGTATATATTTTCAAGTTTCCACACAATGCATTGATTTACTTATATTTTCCATTTTTTTCTTTTTAATTTTTTTCTAGAACAATGCTTCTTAAACTTTAGTGTGCACACTGGGACTCTTACTAAATGCAGATTCTGGTTTAGTAGGTCCCAGGGAAGGACCAGGGATTCTGCATTTCTAACAAGCTCCCTGGTGAGGTCCTTGCTTCTGGTTCATGGAACCCCACTTTGGCCAGAAGCTAGAGCATTTCCAAGTGGAAAGTGGCCTCTGCAGCCAGGTTCAGTGGCTCACGCCTGTAATCTCAGCACTTTTGGAGGCTGGGGTGGGAGGATTGCTTGAGCCCAGGAGTTTAAGACCAGCCTGGGCAACATAGTGAGATCCCATCTCAGGAAGGAAGGAAGGAAGGGAGGGAGGAAGAGAGAGAGGGAAAGAGGGAAAAGCAAGCAAGCAAGCCACCCTGTCAGTTTCCTACCCGAGTGTTGACTGCTGAGTGAGGAGACCTCATCACAGGAAGTACACTCATCCTATTCCTACTTCCACTCTCCTTCCATCACCACTCCTATCTCCATACTGGTTCTGAGCTCATAGGTCCCAGGGAGGGGCCAAGGATCCCTACAGATCCACCTGCCCATCTCCATTCCACTCCCACTTATCTCCTCTGTCCCTCTCTCCATCCTCAGATTCTTTCCCAACCCCATCTGCATGTGGTCTCCATTGCATCCATATCGCTATCTTCATTTCTGTCTGTTTTCCCATCTGTTGCAATCTCCAGCTCCAGGTGAATCCCAGCTCCCATTGCTATCTCCATCCTATCCCCACTATACCCCATCCCTATTCTGATACACTTCCTTTTTACCCTTACTTTCTCCAGAGTGAAAATTGAGGCAGATTCATAAAGAAGTCTAAGAGTTTTGGGGATGTTGGGGACTATCAAGGTTGACAGTCTCTCCATTAGAAATTCTTCCCCAGATTCCCAGGAGAAACTTTGAAATAAATTACTCAAGTCAAGATTTCAGATATAACTTATTCACTGCCCATGGTGAGTATGGGGGAGGGCTAGGACTGGGATGGGAAGCAGGAGGGAATAAAAAGGAGATAGGGCTCTCCAGAGAGACAAGAAGGTAAAGATTCAACAAGGGAAGCTAAGAAGTCACAGACTGGGAGACAGAGGCAAATGAGAAATGTATGGATAACAGATCTCAAATCTAGTTTAACCTCTTCCCCACCTTCCCATCCCCATACAGGTCAGGCTTTGACACAAGGAATTTAGAGAAGAAAAAAGGTGTGGTCTGCTGTTTCATTCAGTCCATTATCTGTTGAGCATTCCTTTTTTTATTCAAATGGAGCAGAAGAAAGGAGCTTGAAATGGACAGTTATCTCTGGTTTATCTGGCTGCAGAGTGCAGAGATGATTCTCTTTCAGGATGGGAGAGGGGGTGGGGAGGAGGAGAGAGGTGGGAATGTAATGATGATGGTGATGGGTTGATGAATGTGAGACTGGAGTTTTTTTTCATACAAAGTCTCGCTCTTGTTCCCCAAGCTGGAGTGCAATGGCATGATCTTGGGTCACTGCAACCTCCGCCTCTTGGGTTCAAGCAATTCTCCTGCCTCAGCCTCCCAAGTAGCTGGGATTACAGGCACCTGCCACCATGCCCAGCTAATTTTTGTATTTTAAGTAGAGACAGGGTTTCACCGTTTTGGCCAGGCTGGTCTCGAACTCCTGACCTTAGGTTATCCACCCGCCTCGGCTTCCCAAAGTGCTGGGATTACAGGTGTGAGCCACCGCGCCTGGCTCAGACTGGAGTTTTAAATTACAGTAGTCCCTCCTCCTGTATCTGCGGTTTCAGTTACCTGAGGTCGACCACACTCTGAAATTATTAAATGAGAAAAATCCAGAAACAAACAATTCATAAATTTTAAATTGCATGTTGTTCTGAGTAGCATGGTAAGATCTCAAGCAATTCCACTCCGTCCTGCTCAGGAGGAATCATTTCTTTGACTTATCCCTTTGCCCAGCATTTCCACTCTGTCTATGCTACCCTTCATTGGTCGCTTGGTAAAGGTCTCGGTTATCAGATCAACTGTTGCGATATCACAGTGCTTATGTTCAAGTAACCCTTATTTTACTTAATAATGGCCCCTAAGTGCTAGAGTAGTGATGCTGGTATATTGTTATAATTGTTTTATTTTATTATTACTGTTAAACTCTTACTGTGTGTAATTTATACATTAAACTTTATCATAGGTATGTACATATAGGAAAAAAAACATAGCATATATAGGGTCTGATATTATTCAAAGCTTCAGGCATCCGTTGGAGCATCTTGGAAAGTATCCCCTTGGATAAGAGAGGACTAGTGTATATTGAATGACTAGAAGACTAATGAGCCCATCCAAGATACTGTTAAGGCACAGAGAAGGGAAATGTGACAACACTGAGTTGAAGGCAGTGACTGGAGGAAAATAAAACAGTTTCATGTTTGTGCCCCCACTGAGTTTCAGATTATTCAACTAACCAGTCACCTGCCGTGTAGAGCCTCTTTCTTTCCCAAGATCTTGCTGTCTTGCTTAGAGATTTCAGGTTTCTTCCCTTATATGCGTGCTGGGAATTCAGCAGTGGAAGCTCTGTCCAGATGCCTTCTGCTGGAATTAGCAATAGAATCTCACAAATTGTTTAAGCCCAGCTATGTCTCTTCTTGACTTCTTGAGTGAATCCCAAGAGGCATTGGAACTTTACTTTTGCTGACTGTTTCCCCGTTTTTCCTTCTGATTCTTTCAGTTTCTGGTTATTGGCTAGGGCTGTTTGTGAGTCATCTAACTTGTATTTTTGCTGTTCCATAGCCTGCCCATGAATGCAGGGGATTGGGGTGAGAAGGCAGCCCACGCATTCAAGTTGAATTTGTGCAGGGTGGTGAGCTTCCCCCTGGGTAGGCAGCAGACTTGGTTAGGAGCCTGGTTTCATGGTTTGACCACTGGTGATCTCTGCTGGGTGGCTGGTGGGATCTAGTCTCTGATAGGTGAGAGATGACAGAGAATCTCGTTTGTTAGCTCTTTTTTTTTTTTTTTTTTGACAAAGTTTCCCTCTTGTTGCCCAAGCTGGAGTGCAATAGCGTGATAGCTCACTGCAACCTCTGCCTCCTGGGTTCTAGTGATTCTCCTGCCTCAGCCTCCCAAGTAGCTGGGATTACAGGTGTGCGCCACCATACCCTGCTATTTTTTTGTATTTTTAGTAGAAATGGGGTTTCACAATGTTAGCCAGGCTGGTCTCGAACTCCTGACCTCAGGTGATCTGCCCGCCTTGGCCTCCCAAAGTGCTGGGATTATAGGCATGAGCTACCGCACCCAGCCTGTTAGTTCTTTTTGTATGACAGATTGTTTATTTGTGAGATCAAGTCACTTAAACTCTTTTGTGCCCAAAAGAAGGAGAAGAGCCCTTTGAGATCTGTCTGAACTGGTGAGTTTTTGTGGTTCTGTGGCTACTGACCGATGAGGAGTTATAAAAATGAAGCTGCAAACTCTGGGGTCTCTAGGCCTGTAAATGAGAAAAGCCTTAAATCTCATTGTGTGAATGGGGAAAATTTTTCTACCTCCTGAGGGTATTAACAAATTAGATTATAAAGATTTAAATTAAAGGGGCTTTGTCCTGATTGGTTTATAGAGACCAGTAAGAGCTTTTGTAAATCCAATTTTGCCCAAACTCCCAGAAAACAAAGAAGCTGAACTCCTAATACTTTAAATGGGATAAGCAAAACAAAACAAAAACCTTTTTCATAGAAACTGCTAGCTCAGAAGCAATTTTATACAATAATCCACGGTTCATGTAATCAGGAAAGGTTTAATCCTTGGGCAAGTCAGACTGATTTGATGATTTTGCCCTAAAAAGTGACATCTTTTTACTGATTTTACCAGTGTAGAATATAATACAAACATATGTTTCAGTTTATTTTATTTTTTTTTAACTGTACCTGCTGGAATAGGATTAGTTTGATTTTAAGAATTGCTTTTGTTTTCTTATGGAGAGAATAATCTGTATACCGAACACACAGACGTACTCCTCTGCCTCTGTTGGTCCCAGTATCAATCACCCTTCTTCCAACTTTATCAATCACCCTCTTTCCAACTTTACCTAAGTAGCTAAGTTCTGTTTCAGGGAGGGAGAGAACTGGGAGGTAGGGCATTGAGAACTATCTATTATATACAAACATTTTATCAAATCAACAGTGTTTACAAAGAATATATAATATGACCCCCACAGCCATATACATATATCTTTTTTATACTTTTTTTTTTTTTTTTTTGCTGGGGGGACAGAGTCTCACCCTGTCACCCAGGCTGGAGTGCAATGGCACGATCTCGGCTCACTGCACCTCCGCCTCCTGGGTTCAAGCAATTCTCCTGCTTCAGCCTCTTCAGTAGTTGGGATTACAGGCATGTGCCACCACGCCTGGCTAATTTTTGTATTTTTACTAGAGACGGGGTTTCACCATGTTGGCCAGGCTGGTCTCAAACTCCTGACTTCAAGTGATCTACCTGCCTCAGCCTCCCAAAGTGCTGGGATTATAGGCGTGGGCCACTGGGCCTGGCCTACACTTTCTTAAAATGGCAATGATGAACACACTCATGAAAATGACCCAAAGGTTAAGCCACTCCATAATATAGAAAAGTAAGAAGTAAAGGTAGACAGACTATGCTTGGTGACCCATGTTTGAGCATTCTATCTTAATTAGAAATTATCCAGATACCCAAAAATTATTAGTTAATATTTAACCTAGGTTTTAAAGTTAGCTGGCTGGGTGCAGTGGCTCATGCCTGTAATCCCAGTGCTTTGGGAGTCCAAGGCGGGCAGATCACCTGATGTCAGGGGTTCGAGACCAGCCTGAGCAACATGGACAAACCCCGTCTCTACTAAAAATAAAGAAAAAATTAGCCTGGTGTGGTGGTGCATGCCTGTAATCCCAGCTACTCAGGAGGCTGAGGTAGGAAAAGCACTTGAACCCGGGAGGCGGAGGTTGCGACGAGCCGAGATCACGCCATTGCACTCCAGCCTGGACAACGAGAGCGAAACTCCATCTCGAAATAAATAAATAAGTAAATAAATAAATAAGGTTAGCTAAAGAAGAAAAAAAGTTAGCTAAAGATCTTGGGGATTATATTTAAATGGATGTATTATAGAACCTAACTACTACTTATATAAAAAAATTGGTCAGAATTGTGCTTCAGCTGGCATGGTGGCTCACACCTATAATCCCAGCACTTTGGGAGGCCAAGGCAGGAGGATTGCTTTGAGCCCAGGAGTTTGAGACCAGCCTGGGCAACAAAGCGAAACCCCATCTTAAAAAAAAATAATTTAGTTAAACGCATTATTCTGTTTTTCTTTTTTTTGAGACAAGGTCTCTCTCTGCCACCCAGGTTGGAATGCAGTGGTGTGACCATGGCTCACTGCAGCCTTGACCTCCTGGGCCCAATTACTCTTCCTACTTAAGCCTCCCTAACAGTTGGGACCACAAGTGCACACCACCACTCCCAGCTATATATATATTCTTTAATGCTTTGTAGAGATGAAGAAGTCTCACTGTGTTGCCCAGGCTGGTCTCAAACTCCTGGGCTCAAGCGATCCACCTGCCTCGGTCTCCTAAAACACTGGGATTACAGGCTTAAGCCACCATGCCCGGCCTGTGTTTTTCTTAATCTTACTATCTCAAATTAGGTATCTATCATTCCCATGAATGTTTTTATGTCTTTATTACATATGTTGGTGTATCCATAAACAATTTCTACTATTTTGCATGTTTTAAAGCTTTTTGTAAATGCTGTTATTTTGCATGAATTCCTTTGCAACTTGTTTTTTTTTTTTTTTTTTTTTGAGCTTATATTTTTAAACCTTCTTATTTGGGAATAATTTTAGGTTTACAGGAAAATTGCAAAAGTAGTACAGTTACTGTATGCCTTTCAGTCAGCTTCTAATGTTAACACCATACATAACTGTGGTGCATTTATCAAAACTAAGAAATAGCCTGTAATCTCAGCACTTTGGGAGGCCGAGGTGGGCGGATCATGAGGTCGGGAGTTCGAGACTGTCCTGGCTTACACGGTGAAACCCCATCTCTACTAAAAATACAAAAAATTAGCTGGGTGTGGTGGCACGCGCCTGTAGTCCCAGCTACTCCGGAGGCTGAGACAGGAGAATTGCTTGAACCCTGGAGGCAGAGCTTGCAGTGAGCTGAGATCGCGCCATTGCACTCCAGCCTGGGCGACGCAGCAAGACTATCTCAAAACAAAACAAAACAAAAACTAACAAATAAACGTTGGTACAATACTATTAACTAAGCTATAGACTTTATTCAGATTTCACCAGTTTTTCCACTAATGTCCTTTTCCAGGATCCTACCCAGGATACCACATTACACTTAGCAGATTGCATTTTTGAGATTTATGATGACACATGACATTTTAATTTATTCATTCTAATTGAAGTTGGATTCCCATTGTTTGACCATACCAACATGTATTTATTCTCCTGTCGGTAGGTAGTTAGGTTGTTTCCAAATTTCTTTTACTATTACAAACAATGGTGCAATACTTGTACCTCTGTCCTTATCTTCTTTACACTGTCAGGAAACAGAGAGCATCTATCTATAATTTACGATGACGTCTAAGCCTGTACCTTCAAAACCTGGCTCTGACTTTTTCTTCTAGCCTCCTCTTCATCTCCCACCAAACCTCCAGGTTCAGGACTGGTTACTCCAGCTCTCTCCAATGTTTTCTTTTTCTTTCTTTTTTTTATTTTCTTTTTTTATTTTTTAGCATCAGGGTCTCACTCTTTTTGTCCAGGCTGGAGTACAGTGGCATGAACATAGCTCACTTTAACCTTGAACTCCTAGGCTCAAGCAATCCTCCCACCTTAGCCTCCCAAGTACTAGGACTACAGGCACTTGCCACCATGCCTGGCTATTTTTATTGTTTATTTTTGAAGAGACGGGGTCTTGCTTTTTTGCCCAGGCTGGTCTGGAGCTCTGGGCTCAAGCAATTCTCCCACCTCAGCCTTGCAAAGTGCTGGGATTATGGATGTGAGTCACCGCAATTGGCCTTCAGCCTTCCCTTTTCTGGTCATCTTTCTTACCCCACTGCCAGCCCCAGCAGTATCTATCTGAATGCTGTGCAATTTAAGAGTAAAATAGGGTTAGTAAGGAAAGCTTGGACTGGGCATGAAAGAGACTTATGTTCATGTCTATCTACCTCTTCATTTGACAAAGGGTTCCTAATTATCTCCCATGTGGCAGACACAGTGCTAGGTACCCAGAGGTTTGTCCTTAGATGCTCCCCTTTTCATTCCACATCTCAGGGGCTCTTGTTCATTCTAATGGCTTCAATTCTGAAATCCATAACTCCAGCCCAGACTTTGTTTCCTGAGCTTCTAGCTCATATATGTAACTGCTTCCTGGACATTCCCATTTCTCATAGGTAACCTCAAAGTTGATTTGTTCAAAAATTCCTTCATGGCTGGGTGCTGTGGCTTATGCCTGTAATCCCAGCATTTTGGGAGGCTGAAGTGGGAGGATCCCTTGAGCCCAAGAGTTCAAGAAATTTCAAGACAGCTTCTTTCAATTTCTGTAGCTATCCAGTTGCAGACTGGTGAAATTTGCAAACCATTGTTAACCACAGACCACACTTTGAGTAGCACCAAAGAGAGGCAACAGAACAGAATGTACATATGTGGTCCTTAGAGCAGGACAGCAGAAGGCAGAAAAAGAAGATTCTTTTAAGCAAACAGGTAATAATGACATCATCAGTAACTACAGTTACTGATGTAGTTCTCTACTAAGTTCTCTGTACTCAATCAGTTCTCTGTACTAAGATATGGGTAACCCGGGGCAGTGCAAGTGCAGAGGAGGCACCTAGGCCAGCCTGGGTATCAGGGAAGGCATAAGACAGGTAGGAGTTGGGTGGGGGAAGCATTAGTGACGAGTGGGAAGGACACTCCAGGCAGAGAAACAAGTTCTGGAGTCATTCTGCAGCATATGGGTTAGAGGATGACCTTTCCTGTGATTTGATGGCTACTTGTCTCTGCGCATCAGCATTAGTTTCCATGTGTATAAAATGGATATGATAATCCTTTCTTTGAATCACAAAAAAAGATAAAGCATGAGATGTACCTGTTATAATGCCTGGTGCTTGCTAATATTGCTGTTCTGTGTGTAAAAGATACAGGAGTCAGAGCTGCCACAGACAGCGAGTTACAGCACTTTGCAGGGGACAGCTCATGGACCCAGGACTAGAGCCCAGAATGACAAGGGTTCTGGAAGGTAACATGGAAAATGGCGGTGGGGTGGGCAGCATGCCTGCCCCTGAGTCATTCCCAGGCCTAGGTGTGTGTCTACAGGATGGACTGTCAGGGGAGGATAGGGTGCATTGTAAGGTTGGGGGAGGAGGCAGGACCTCAGGGCAAACTCCTCTGACCTACAAGGCCCAGGCATTCCAGATGTCCACGCAAAAATTGGCTCCAAATTAAAAGGCTGAAAGGTGGGGCTGGCTCTGTCCTATTTTGATATGCTTTGAGGCATTCGATAAAGATGTTAATGGGATCATTCATAAATCAGGAAACTAATCCTCTGAGGTGCTGGTTGCTAATGAAGCGAGAATCAGGAAGATTAAATCACAGATTTCAAAATCTCAGGCTGGAATTTAATCCCAGACCTTGAGTCCAGACTTCATCTCAAACAGATGGCATGGTTCGAAACATATCCCGACTGCAGTAGCCACTTGGAAATGAGTTCCCAGTAGTCCTTGCAGTTCAACCAAATACTACTTCTGGGAATGGGGCATGGAAATGGGACGTCGGGGTGCAGCAAAGGCTTCCTGGAGGTGACCCCAAGGGAGAGTAGCCTATAGTAGACACTCATTAAATATTGGTAAAACAAATGGAGTTAGTAGATGAAGAAAGGCGGGAAGAGCATTCCAGGCAGAGATAATACAGGGCCACCTGGCAGGGTCAAGAAGACTTGGGGCCCCTTGGCATATTAAAGTGGGCGGTGGTAGCAGTCTGTCCACATGCAGGCTAGAAGGGGTGCATATCTATAAAGAGCTTAACAATAATAGATCCAACTAAAAGTTGGTCTGCCTTTTATTATTGCTGTGTGCCAGTGATTTTTAAATACTGTTGAAATACTCCTCTCCTAAAAAATCTTTTGTTGGTTTAAGTTCTAAATAATTGCTGTAGATACTGAATTTTATTTGTACATGTAAACTTCACACTAACACATTTTTATTAGCGATCCTTTAATAATTATTGCATTCTATGTGGAAGTTCATTTGGAGAATGCTTGGTTATATAGTCACACCAATACCCATCTTTGGAGCTCACTTTAGGCAAGGGTCACATCTCCTACCCCTGTGGTATTAGATACATCCAAGTTTACACTGTAGATTCAGAATAAACAATCATGAGTTACTGTCAGTGATGACAAAGACAAACAGGGCTTGACTTTTTTCAATTCTGTCATTCTATGTAACCAGTTGGACTTTTGTGTTAAAACAGTGGGACAGGCCAGGCGCGGTGGCTCATGCCTGTAATCCCAACACTTTGGGAGGCCGAGGTGGGCGGATCATGAAGTCAGGAGATCGAGACCATCCTGGCTAACACAGTGAAACCCCGTCTCTACTAAAAATACACACACACACAAAAATTAGCCAAGAGTGGTGGCAGGCGCCTGTAGTCACAGCTACTTGGGAGGCTGAGGCAGGAGAATGGCGTGAACCCGGGAGGCGGAGCTTGCAGTGAGCCGAGATCGCACCACTGCACTCCAGCCTGGGCAATGGAGCAAGACTCTGTGTCAAAAAAAAACACACACAAAAAAAACAAAACAAAAAACAAAAACCAGTGGGACAGAGTGCAAACTGAGAGGCAAAACATTTTTGTTTGTTAAGTGCAAATTTTTAATTTGTACATGAAATATGTTACTGAATTTGAATAAAAATTTACCTTTGAAATGAAAACCTATTCCTTTATACTTGTTAATGGTTTTAAAATGAAAGATGAATAAAGGAAATAAGTGTTATAGCCTAAGTATTATTGCCTAAATTGTATCTTATTTAGATGTTTTGGTTTTATTAAAATTTGCTTGTTGGTTGCTGGATGATCATTTACATAAGGGAGTATATCAGATTGTAAAGAAAGGATCAAAATTTAAACAGGTAGATGTGAAAATGATTGAAATAAATAGTTGTGCCTTTTTCATTTTTTGGAGCCATAATATTAATTTTATGTATTTATTTTATGATGTGAGTATGCATACAAATTTTGGCAAATAAATTTTTCACTTTTGCCTTTCCTTTTTCTGGCCATTATTATGATTTGTTTCATTTTATGATGATTTGAAAATATGAAATTTGAATTATGGAAATAATTTTATTTTTAGAGGAGGGGGGTATAAAAATGATCTGCTCTGTGTGTCAAACATGATCCATTCTACAAATATTTCCTAAATGCCATGTTGGGAGAAACATTAGGTATGTGGGAACTGAAAGAGGCATCAAATGGGAGTCAGAGATGGCCCCAGGAGGAGGTGATCCTGGAGTTGAGAGCTGAGCCATTGTTAGCCATAGAATCATAGCCACCATTTCTCAAGGGCCTGCTCTCAGCCCCACTCCATACTAGTAGTTGGGGACCCTAAGATACATAAGAGCCTTCTTACACCACGTGTTATGATAGAGCAAACGTCCCTGCTCTCACTAAAGGCCCACTTGTCTATTGGTACTCCAGATCCTGTCCTTTCTTGATTCATCCATGACTTTGCTCTTATAATTGAGCCCTCTGTTTCTATATCAGTTTCTCCTTTGGTGCATCCCCATCAGCCTATAACACGCCCTCCCTTAACTGCCACCTCATTTTTCTGCTCTCATTCGTAGCAAAACTTCTTGTTTAGAGTTTAGAGATAATGTCCCACTCCATCAACTCCTCTTCCCTTGGCAGCCCAGTCCAATCAGGCTTCCTTCCTACTGCACTTCGTTTTGTCAGAGTCACCAGTGACCTCCGTCTTGCCAAATCCAGTAGTCACTTACCTGTTTATTTCAACCTCTCAGGTTCTTTGGATGACTTTGCTGTTCTGCTGGGCCTTAAATGTAGGAGTCCCCAGGCTCTGTCCTCTGTCCTGTTGTCAAACTATCTCCAGTGTTGATAGCATCCACTCTAATGGCCTTATAACTACCATCTCTATGCTGACAACACCCAAGTTTACATTTACAGCCCTGACCTTCTCTGAGCATAATTAATAGACATCTCAAAATCAGTGTCTAAAATGGAATTCTTGTTTCAGTTGCCTCCAAATCTGCTCCTCTTCCTATCTTTCCATATACCAAGTGGCACGATCATCATGCAGTTGCTCAAGCCAATAATCTAGGAGCCTTTTTGATTCCTCTTTCCCTCCCTCCCTACCCCCTTCTGATCCATTACAAATTCTGTTTTTCATTCTTTCTTTTTAGAGATGGGATCTCACTATGTTGCCAAGGTTAGAGTGCACTGGCCATTCACAGGTGTAGTAATCCCATTACCGATCAGCATAGGAGTTTTGACCTACTCTATTTCTGACCTGGGCCAGTTCATCCCTCCTTGGGCAACCTGGTGGTGCCCCACTCCTGGGAGCTCACCATACTGATGCTGAACTTAGTGTGGACACCCAATCAGCACAGCACACTGCAGCCCAGACCTCCTGGGCTCAAGTGGTCTCCTGCCTCAGCCTCCTGAGTAGCTGGGACTACAGGTGGGCACCACCTCCAAGACCAAACACTGACGTCTCTTTCTTGGACAGCTCCTTTTTAATTTATTTTATTTTATTTTATTTTATTTATTTTATTTTATTTTATATTTTATTTTATTTTATTTTTTGAGACGGAATTTCGCTCTTGTTGCCCAGGCTGGAGTGCAATGGCGCGATCTCGACACACTGGAACCTCCACCACCCGGATTCAAGCAATTCTCCTGCCTCAGCCTCCTGAATAGCTGGGATTACAGGCACGCGCCACCACGCCTGGCTAATTTTTTATTTTTAGTAGAGACGGGGTTTCACCATGTTGGCCAGGCTGGTCTCAAACTCCTGACCTCAAGTGATCTGCCCGCCTCAGCCTCCCAAAGTGCTGGCATTGCAGGCGTGAACCACTGCGCCCAGCCTCATCTCCTTTAGATTTCTAACTGGTGTCTCTGCACCCCTCTGCTCCTTTATAATCCATAAGGAGCCAAATGGTTTATTTTAAAAACATATATCAGATCACATCAAGTTCCTGTTTAAAAGCATCAGTGGCTTCCCGCCACACTTAGAATAAAATCCAAATTCCTTTCTATGGTCTTCAAGGCCCTATCCCTCTGTCCTCGTGTCACTGTCCATGTGGTATCACCGTGGTCACCCTGCCTTCAATTTCCTTCTAACACCGTTGGGCTCTTTCTTGCCTTAGAGCCCTTCAATCTTCCTATGGCTGGCTCCTTTCAGGCATTTCATTTTCAGCTCACATTTCTGTTTTGGTTTTCCATAGCACTCACCACCACCTAAAATTATAATAGTTAACAACTTTATTACTCATTTCTTGTCTTCCCATATAAGATGGAAATTGACAGCAAGGACTTTGTTCTGTCCTGTTTACCATTTTACCCCTAGTTCAGAGATCAGTGCCCAACACACACGGGGCACTCAGTAAACACTGCGGAATAAACAGGTTGTGCCATGAAGCTCCCAGTCTTCAGTTCGTACAGACAAGGGACAGAGGGGCACAGACTGTAGCAGAAAAGCTCCAGCCCTTCCAAAGCTTATGGCAAGATCCCGACCTGACAGAGTGCTGGTGGAGGCTCTCCTATCGGTAGAGGCCCTACACCCAGCCTTGCCTCTCTCTCCAGCCTCGCCTCTCTCTCCAGCCTCCTCCTGGCTGGAGTTGGAGACCTGGGTGTCCTCAGTCCCCACTTGGGTGAAACGTTGCTCAGACTGAAGGGTGGAATGGGTCGGTTGGGTGGGCGGACCAAATTCCTTTAAGAAGCGTTCAAGGCCTGAAGTGGCTGTCCGTGAGGCTGCCTTGGTTGGGGCATGGTGAGGGCGGGTGGCAGCCTGGGGCAGGGCTGCGAGGGCGGCGCAGGGCGGGACGGGTGGGGCATGACCCCGCCCCTTGGCGCAGCTGTAAATAGGTAAATAGAAGGTGATTGTGGCGTGGCGATGTACCGATACCCGCCTGCGACGCCGTGGTGGCTGGTTCCCTGTCTCTTCAGTAGAGAGTCTAGACCCCACCCAGTCTTCATGTACGGCCGACTGCAGGCTGAGATGGAACAGGAGGCTGGGGAGCTGAGCCGGTGGCAGGCGGCGCACCAGGCTGCCCAGGTGAGTCAGGTGCCAGCCTCTGGCAGGCCGGGCGGGCCCAGGCTAGGGGGCGGCGGGGAGGGGAGGCCTTGGAGGAGAGGTGAGGCGGAGGGAAGCAGAAACCCGAGGGGTAGAAATCCGAGGGGAGGGGTGGCAAAGGAAGGAATGGGAGATTGGGGAGGGGTTGCAAAGGGAGGGATCGGAGATTGGGGAGGGGTTGCAAAGGAAGGGATGGGAGATTGGGGAGGGATTGGAAAGGGAGGGTTGTGAGATTGAGGGTGTAAATCATACGTCGTTTATTCCAACAATGTTCGCCCAGCAGTAGAGCTTGTATTGGACGCGTGGGGGGTAAGAGGGTTCTAGGCAACTTTCTGGTGAGGGACTTGAGTAGGCAGGACAGCAAAGACCAAGTTAGGAAGTGAGCAGGAAACAATAGGAAAAAAAAAACAAACCCAAAAATGTTAATTGGAGCCCTACTAAGTGGTAGGCTTTTCCCAGACCCTGGAAATACAATGATGAATTTACCATGAAACAGATATATATAAAATTGTATGAATAAGTCGTTAACTGAATGATTGGAATTGTACAGCGTTACATGAAGAAGAAGTCGGGGGCGCATGGGAGCAGATAGCAGATAGCAAATGTTTGACCCGATTTGGGAGGCTTAGGAGACAGCTGAGACGCTGTTCTGGGACTAAAGAACCCGTCAGGTGAAAGGTTCCCAGGTCTGAGACCACAGGCTGCATGCTTCCTCTTAGGAGGAACTGAAAGACCAGGGCCTAGACAGTGATGGAAGGGTGGCCCCAGGGACACCATTGAGATCATTCAGGGCTTGTTTATTCCAAGAACAGTGGGAAGCCATTGATGAGTTTAAACATAATCTGTCTCAATTAGATTTGCATTTTCAAAGGAGTGCCCTGGTGGATGTGGGCTGGATTCAAGGCAACAGTTAGAAAGCTTTTGTGATAATCCAGGTGAGAATTCAAATGGCGGCCTACCTGCAGAAGTGAGAGTGGAGATGGAGAAGCTAAATATATCATAGATTGTGGAGATGTTTTGGAGGCAGAGACCACAATCATTGGTCCCCGGGTGGTGAGGGAGACATCTAGAGAAACAGATTTCTTGCTTGCACAATTGGGTGAAAATAGTGACATTTTCTGAGAGAGAGTGAAGGATGAGAAGGACAAGATTAATTTGTTGTTTGAGGGAGGTGGGCAAAGATGCTAGTGAATTTTGGCCATAGTCCATTAGAAGAGCCTGTGGGCCATCCGAAAGGACTCAAACAATAGGTAGCTGGAAAATTCAGGAGCCATCTTCGCCAGAGCGAAGATTCCAGATTTAGGAATAGTTGGACTGTAAACAGAAACAAAGCCACTGGCATGGGGAAGCTTGCCCAGAGAGAGCAGAGAAAGGGAAATCTGCAAAAGAGACTGTGAAGGAGGGGGTCTGAGAGAAGGGAAGGAGAAAAACTTGGAAAGTGTGGCCATGCGTGTCAGAGAGGCCAAGCATTATAAGAAGGGTGTGGCCAGTGGTCGTATAAGCTCCTGAGAGGTCAAGCGAGGAGTCTGGAAAGTGCTGCTTGGTCATAGTGGGATGGAAGTCATCAGTGGTGACCTTTATGAAAGCTGGTTCTGTGGAGAGATGGAGGCCAGAGCAAATTTGGGAGAATCATAAGGCAAAGTAGTGGTGAAAGCATGTTTAGACAACTTAATTTGCCATGAAGGACTGGGAAAACAAGAGGGCCATAGCTGAGAGTTAGGGAGGAGATGCTGAGCACCCCAGAGGTGCTCACCCAATAGTCATTTACCTAGTTCCTATTATATGTCTGTCTTATGCTAGTTGCTGAGCATATAGTGGTAAATAAAACAGATAAGGCTGGGCATGGTGGCTCACACCTGTAGTCCCAGCAGCCCAGGAGGCTGAAGCAGAAGGCTTGTTTGAGCTCAGGAGTTTTAGGCTGTGGTCCACAACGATCATGCCTGGGCATAGCCACTGCACTCCAGCCTGGGCAATATAGTGAGATCCTGTCTCTAAAATTAATTAAATAAAAAATAAAACAAGATCTTCCCAACTCTTCTAGAGTTTTTTTTAAAAATGAACATTTTTCTCTATAGCCAAAACCACATAATCAAATGTATCAAAATTGTATATATATATATACACTTTCTTTTGAGACAGGGTCTTGGTGCTGTTGTCCAGGCTGGGGTGCTGTGGCACCATCTCAGCTCACTGAAACCTCCGCTTCCCAGGTTCAAGCAATTCTCGTGCCTCAGCCTCCCAAGTAGCTGGGATTACAGGCGTGTGCCACTCCACCCAGCTAATTTTTTGTAATTTTAGTTGCGGGATTTTGCTATGTTTGTCAGGCTGGTCTCAATCTTCTGCCCTCAAATGATCTACCCGCCTCAGCCTCCCAAAGAGGTGGGATTACAGGCATGAGCCGCCACGCCCAGCCGATAATTCCTTTAAATTATCTTAGATGCAAGCCTTATTCAAATGCCCCTAGCTATTCCTAAAATGTACTTCGTAGCTGGTACGTCCAAACCAGAATTTAAGACCATACACTGTATCTGGTGATTATGTCCCTTGAGTCTCTGAAATTAGAATAGTTTTATTTTTTCATGATTGGGATTCAGTTTTTCATGATGCTAACTTTTGTCATATAGAATGTTCCTTTCCGATATATCAGATTGCTTCCTCATGATAACATTTAGCTTTATCTTCTATCACTTGTATTACCTTTAAGTTATGATTAGATCTTACAGCTTAACTGGATTCAAGATTTTTGGCAAGAATGCCTCATGTGTATGGTAGATTTCATCTTGCATTACATCAGGAGACACATCTGGCTACCATTTGGTGATACTTGTATTAAGGTAGCGAAAAGCCTCATTGATCTCTCTGTAGAAATTTACCTTGTGGTCAGAAAGTAATCTGTGTGATTCTGCCTTGTGTGTATCCAGTGTCCAGTTCCCTACCAGCCATTCACCTACTGGTTTTAACACCAAATTTAAATTTTTCCTCAATTAAATTTCCTTAGGGATGGCAAAATAAATTTCCTTTTCCTTTATTTCTTTTCCTTTTTTCATTTTTTGTCCCACTTTTATGTTTATTAAAAACTGACATAAACACAGCCTGTACAAAAAATATCCCAAATCCCATATGACTTTGAAACAGTAATCCTGAGAGACATTATCGCCTAGGACCCCCTCTTCCTCTGCCATGGCCACGTCCTCTTCCTCTGCCTCTTCCTGCAACAGCTTCCCTTTTCTCAGATTTCACCTTAGGTTCAACATCCACAAGTAGTGTATCCAGAGGTAAACTGTCTAGTAGAATAAAATACCGAATGTTATTTCCTCGAATACTCAGCGTTTCCAGCTGTACAGGTTCTCTGTTCTTCGGGGTCATTTTCACAGCTTTAAGATGTGTATTCATGCTGACATCCACACCTGTGACTGTTCCATGGACCTGTGTTCTGTTCTTCAATATAATGGTTACAGTTTCATGACTCAATTTCATCAAAAATCTCACGAGCTTCATCCTAGCGGTGCCATCACCCTTTGGGTCCGATAGCACACTGAATCCAACAACCGAATACTGACCGACTGCAGTAAGAATGGCCGTTTTTGGTTTTTTTTTTTTGAGATAGAGTCTCACTCTCTCCCCCAGGCTGGAGTGCAGTGGCATGATCTTGGCTCACTGCTGCAACTTCTGCCTCCCAAATTCAAGCGATTCTCATGCCTCAGCCTCCCGAGTAGCTGGGATTACAGGCATGCACCACCACACCCGGCTACTTTTTTGTATTTTTAGTAGAGACAGGGTTTTGCCATGTTGGCCAGGCTGGTCTTGAACTCCTGACCTCAAGTGATCCACCCCCCTCGGCCTCCCAAAGTACTAGAATTACAGGCATGAGCCACTGCACCTGGCAGCAAAATAAATTTTCGAATTCCACCATTCATTCTACATTTATTAGTTTGTATTCTTCTGTAAAGTAGGAAGTAATATTTAACTGCAATCATTTGGTAATTTTGAATTTTTTTTTCTTTTAGAGGCAGAATAAATGCTTAATTTATTCACTTCTATTAGCAATGTTCAAAGTTAGGGTAAGAGCTGAGCTTTTGTCACGTGAGGCTGCAGTGAGCCATGATCATACCACTGTATTCCAGCCCAAAATGAGCCATGACTGATCGCACCACTCACATCTCAGCCTCTGGAGTAGCTGGGACTACAGACACTTGCCACTATACCTGGCAATTTTTAGGTTTTTTTTGTAGAAATGGGGGGGTCTCACCATGTTGCCCTGGCTGGTCTCGAACTCCTGGCCTCAAGCGATCCACCTGCTTCATAGTCTCAAAATGCTCAGCCTGTAACAGTCTTGATAGGTTTTGTGTTTCTAGGAATTTGTCCATTTTATCCAGGTAGTCCAATTTGTTGGTGTGCGATTTTTCATAATATTGTATTATAATCCTTTTTACTTCTGTAAAATTGGTAATAATGTCCCCGATTTCATTCCTCATGTTCAATCATTTGAGTCTTTTCTTTTTCCTTAGTTGATCTAGCTAAGTGTTTGGCAATGTTGTTAATCTTTCCTAAGAACTTTTAGTTTCATTGATTTTTTTCATTCCTTTCTTCTGCTGGTTTGGGGTTTAGTGTATTTTTCTAGTTCCTTAAGGTATAAAGTTAGGTTGTTGGTTTGAGATCTTTTTTACTGAAAGCATTTAAACCAGCAGGTTTTCCCCTTATGACTGCTTTTGCTGTATCCCATTAGTTTTGATAGTTATGTTTTCATTTTTATTGGTCTCTAAGTATTTTCTAATTTTCATTGTGATTTTTTTATTTGACCCATTGATTGTTTCAGAGAGTGCTATTTAATTTCCACACAGATTTGTAAATTTTCTAGTTTATCTGGTTGTGGGTCAGAGAAGATACTTTGTATGATACCTTTTTTTTTTTTTTTTTTTTGCTTTTTTTCTAAAAGCGGCAAGAGAAAAGTTTATTTTGAAATCTATTGAGACTTAATTTGTGATCTACTATATGGTCTTCTGAAGAATGTCCCATGAACACTTTCGAAGAATGGATATTCTATTGTTGAGTGGAGTGTTCTGTGTATGTCTGTTAGATCTAGTTGGTTTATTGTGGTGTTTGGATCTAAATATATATACAGCATATATTTGGATCATGTTTTTAATCCATTCTGCCAAATTGTCTTTTGGAGAGTATTATCCATTTACTTTCCAAAGTATTTTACTTTCAAGGAATGATTTAATTCTGCCATTCTTTTCCTCATTTCCAGCATTGTCTTTTTGTTTGATTTTTTTTTTTTGTAGTGAAAATACATTTCCTTAAAACACAATTTCCTTTTGTATATATTCTTTTTTTTTTTTTTTTTTGAGGAAGAGTCTCGCTGTGTTGCCCAGGCTGGAGTGCAGTGGCTGGATCTCGGCTGACTGCAACCTCCACCTCCTGGGTTCAAGTGATTCTCCTGCCTCAGCCTCTGAGTAGCTAGGACTACAGGCACGTGCCACCACACTTGGCTAATTTTTTTTTTTTTTTTTTTGAGATGGAGTCTTACTGTCGCCCAGGCTGTAGTGCAGTGACACGACCTCGGCTCACTGCAGGCTCTGCCCCCGGGGTTCACGCCATTCTCCTGCCTCAGCCTCCCGAGTAGGTGGGACTACAGGCGCCCGCCACCTTGCCCGGCTAATTTTTTGTATTTTTAGTAGAGACGGGGTTTTACCATGTTGGCAAGGCTGGTCTCGAACTCCTGACCTCAAGTGATCCACCCACCTCAGTCTCCCAAAGTGCTGGGATTACAGGTGTGAGCTGCTGTGCCTGGCCCCTTTTGTATGTATTCTCTAGCTATGTCCTTTGTGGTTGCCATGGGGATTACATTTGACATCCTAGTTTATAACATTCTAATTTGAATTTATACCAGATTAACTTCAATAACACATAAAAACTGCTTCTGTATAGCTCCATTCCCACCTCTTTTCAGTTACTGATCTCACAAAATTACATTTTTATGCATCGTATGTCAAAAAATAAAAGTATAAATTTTATGCATTCTTTTAAATCATGTAGAAAACAAAAAGTGGAGTTATATATCAAAGTTAAAATAATACTCACTTTTACAATTGTCCATATATTTACCCTTATCAGAAATTTTTCTTATGACAGATTTCTTCACATGGCTTCAAGCTACTATCTAGTGTCATTTCATTTCAACCTAAAGGACTGCCATTAGCATTTCTTGCAGGACATGTCTAGTGGTAATGATCTCTCAGCTTTTGCCTACCTGGGAATGTCTAATTTCTTCCTCATTTCGCAAAGACAGTTTTGCCGTATATAGGATGGTTAATAGTTATTTTTCCTTTAGTACTTTGAATATATCAACCCATGGTCTTTTAGTGTCCAAGGTTTTTGATGAAAGAGCTACTGGTAATTTGTGGGATCCCCTATAAGCGATGAGTCACTTCTCTTGCTATTTTCAAGATTCTCTCTTCGTCTTGGGCTTTCGACTATTTTATTTTTTATTTTTGAGACGAGGTCTCACTCTCTGGAATGCAATAGTGCGATCTTGGCTCACTGCAACCTCCGCCTCCTGGATTCAAGCAATTCTTGTGCCTCAGCCTCCTGAGTAGCTGGGATTACAGGTGCCCGCCACCACACCTGGCTAATTTTTGTATTTTTAGTTGAGACGGGGTTTCACTATGTTGGCCAGGCTGGCCTTGAACTTCTGACCTCAAGAGATCCACCTGCTTCAGCCTCCCAAAGTGTTGGAATTACAGGCGTGAGCCACTGCACCCGGCCTCAACCGTTTTATTATAATGTTTCTTGGTATAGGTCTATGAGTTTATCCTACTTGAATTTTGTTGAGCTTCTTGGATATTTGTATTCATATCTGGAAGTCTCTTCAGTGGGAAGGGGAGGGGGTTGTAACATTGGGGGTTGAGTTGCCATAATGGCTGCCAACCTCTGTCTGCACCTCATAATCAGAAACAGCAAATAACAATCAGGATATAGATTCCCTAATAGTTGGAGGACAAGGTTTTTTTTTTGTTTTGTTTTGGTTTTGTTTTGGTTTTTTTTTTTTGAGACAGAGTCTTGCTGTGTCGCCCAGGCTGGAGTGCAGTGGCATGATCTTGGCTCACTGCAAGCTCTGCCTCCTGGGTTCACACCATTCTCCTGCCTCAGCCTCCCGAGTAGCTGGGACCACAGGCGTCCACCAGCACACCCGGCTAATTTTTTTGTATTTTTAGTGGAGACATGGGTCTCACCATGTTAGCTGGGATGGTCTCGATCTTCTGACCTTGTGATCCACCCGCCTCGGCCTCCCAAAGTGCTGGGATTACAGGCGTGAGCCACCGCACCCGGCCAAGGACAAGGTTTTTATTGCCCACTCTGGCTCCTGCAAGCTGCATGCAAGTTGCTCCAGGAACATGGGATGTGTATCGATAGCTACTACCTACCTAAGAATTTAGGTTGACCAAAATTAACTGCAATTTACTTTCAAAGCCTTCCTTTGGAAGTTACAAGCCTTTAATACCCTTCATTGTTCCAAAAAACTTATAACAGACAAATGCTGCCAGTGTGATAGTTACCTTGCTGAGGATAGTTTCCTGGTGCTTGCTACCCTGCTATCTTCCTTGATGTCACTTCCTGTCTCCTTTTGACCCAGTCCTAATCTTTGAAAGCTCCCTTATTTTCTGGCACGAAATGTACCAGGTTCCCTTAAACCTTCCTTTTCCCAGTCTTGGAGTCAGGAAATTCTTGGTCTAACTTTTAGCAAGGAAGAGAATTAGAGACAAGTCTAGGCTCTAGAGGCACACGTTGTTATTAGAGTCACAAATGCTTCGATAGGCTATTTTACTGGACACAGCTAGAAAAAATATATATATTTTTTACCTTGTGAATTTGTATAGAATATTTCCTATTTAAATTTAGCATTATTATTATTTATTTTGAGATGGGGTCTCACTCTGTCACCCAGGCTGGACAGCAGTGATGCGATCACAGCTCGCTGCAGCTTCAACTTCCCAGGCTCAAGTGATCCTTTCCACTTCAGCCTCCTGAGTGGCTGGGACCACAGGCGCATGCTACCATGGCTGGCTTGTTTTTTTGTTTGTTTGTTTTCTTCTTTTTTTAAATTCTTTGTAGAGATGAGGATTCCCTATGTTGCTCAGGCTGGTCTTGAACTCCTGGACTCAAGTGATCCTTCCACCTGGGCCTCCCAAAGAGCTAGGATCATAGGCATGAGCCACTGTGCCTAGCAATACTAACTTATTTTAAACCATATTGCTAAAAATGACACTCAAACAGAAAAGTGAATGTAAGTACAGCTTCTACAAAGTAATGAACTGTTTGTTACAAAGTAAAACCTGTGAAACTGTCACTCAGGTCAAGAAATAGAAGCCCGTCCAGTGTCCCTTTCTTATCTTTCCTCATTCCCTACTCTCTAATATAACCCCATCCTGTTGTCTGGATGTAACTTTTTTGAATTTCCCTATTTCTGACCTGTGATGTTCCTATAACTGCTGCAAAAGTTGTAATTGCTTCAAGTTTTTACTTCCTTCCTTCCTTCCCTCCCTCCCTCCCTCCCTCCTTCCTTCCTTCCTTCCTTCCTTCCTTCCTTCCTTGAACTCCTGACCTCAAGTGATCCACCCGCCTCGGTGGATCTTTCCCTTTCTTTCTTTCTTTTTTTCTTTCTTTCTTTCTTTCTTTCTTTCTTTCTTTCTTTCTTTCTTTCTTTCTTTCTTTCTTTCTTTCTTCTCTTTTCTTTCTTTCTTCTCTTTTCTTTCTTTCTTCTCTTCTTTCTTCTCTTTTCTTTCTTCTCTTATCTTTTCTTTCTTGTGTTTGATTGTTGTTACGTTTTCCCTTGATTTGTAGCAACAATTTTCTGGTGACTTTTTTTTTTAAATTGCAATCTTCAATTTCTGTCTTGATGGTTTATTATCTTGTATGGATATTGTATTTTAACCTTCTCTTTTGGTTGTCATATTTGAATGGATTGTTCTTTTCTGGACCATCCCAATTGAAGAGTGAATAGGAGATGATAGGATAGCTTCATTCGTTTCTCAACTCAAGAGCTCCCTCTTCTATTGCTACAGTAATGGACTTTTTTGTTGCTGTTGTCTTGAGACAGAGTCTCACTCTGTCAGCACAGGCTGTAGTGCAATGGCACAATCTCAGCTTACTGCAACCTCTGCCTCCTGGACTCAAGTGATTCTCCTGCCTCAGCCTCCCAAGTAGCTGGGACTACAGGCACACGCCACCACACCTAGCTGATTTTGTTTTTCTTTTTGAAATTTCTGAGCTCAAGCAATCCACCTGCCTCGGCCTCCCAAAGTGCTGGGATTACATAGTTGTGAGCCGCTGCGCCTGGCCTACTGACAGCTTTTAAAAATATGGTTCTTGGCTTCTATCCTATTTTAAGACCTTCTACCACCAATCTCTTTCTTACCCTTCATGCAAGTCAGTCATTAAGGAAACTGCCCCTGACTTCCAGACAACCCCCATCCCTTTTTTTAAGAAGTGTTTTTTTTCACATCTGCCTTTTCCCCATCTCTCCTCCAGTGCTTGATCTCAGACCTGCCCAGGCAGTTCCCACTCAGGGCAGACGCTGTAAATATTTGCAGATGATGTCTAAGTTTTGCCAAAGCCGAGACCCATCTGCAGCCTCAATTCCTTTTATCTCTGTGGCTTTCTGCACCCGTTCTGCTGGTTTGGGATGTTCTTTCACTTTCACACTTATGTATAATTTGGAGTTTGGGCCAGGCGCGGTGGCTCACGCCTGTAATCCCAGCACTTTGGGAGGCCAAGGTGGGCGGATCACCTGAGGTCAGGAGCTCCAGACCAGCTTGACCAACATGGAGAAACCCCGTCTCTACTAAAAATACAAAATTAGCTGGGCATGGTGGTGCATGCCTGTAATCCCAGCTACTCAGGAGGCTGAGGCAGGAGAATCACTTGAACCCGGGAGACAGAGGTCGTGGTGAGCCAAGATCACGCCATTGCACTCCAGCCTGGGCAACAAGAGCGAAACTCCGTCTCAATAAAAAGAAAAAAAAAAAACTGGAGTTTGAACATTTTCTCAGTTTTGCTGAAGGTGTAGGTTATGGAATGTTTTATTTGCTCTCTTTGTTGCTTTGTGTGAAATAAAAACCAAAAACATGTCCAAGGGAAGGTGGCATGAGTTACATTTAGGCTTCCGTGGGGCTTGTATCAGCCAGACCTCATGTTAGAAAGCCCAAGCTGGGAAATGGTCTGGAGGCAGGATAATTCAAGCAAGAGATGGAAATAGAGGGCTGGATTAGGATGGGGTCTGGGGATGAAGAGGAGGAACATGTGGAACTGGAATTTGAGCAAAAATCACCTGACTCTTTTTCCCCAAGGATAACGAGAACTCAGCGCCCATCTTGAACATGTCTTCATCTTCTGGAAGCTCTGGAGTGCACACCTCTTGGAACCAAGGCCTACCAAGCATTCAGCACTTTCCTCACAGCGCAGAGATGCTGGGGTCCCCTTTGGTGTCTGTTGAGGCGCCGGGGCAGAATGTGAATGAAGGGGGGCCACAGTTCAGTATGCCACTGCCTGAGCGTGGTATGAGCTACTGCCCCCAAGCGACTCTCACTCCTTCCCAGATGATTTACTGTCAGAGAGTGTCTCCCCCTCAGCAAGAGATGACGATTTTCAGTGGGCCCCAACTAATGCCCGTAGGAGAGCCCAATATTCCAAGGGTGGCCAGGCCCTTCGGTGGGAATCTAAGGATGCCCCCCAATGGGCTGCCAGTCTCGGCTTCCACTGGAATCCCAATAATGTCCCACACTGGGAACCCTCCAGTGCCTTACCCTGGCCTCTCGACAGTACCTTCTGATGAAACATTGTTGGGCCCGACTGTGCCTTCCACTGAGGCCCAGGCAGTGCTCCCCTCCATGGCTCAGATGTTGCCCCCGCAAGATGCCCATGACCTTGGGATGCCCCCAGCTGAGTCCCAGTCATTGCTGGTTTTAGGATCTCAGGACTCTCTTGTCAGTCAGCCAGACTCTCAAGAAGGCCCATTTCTACCGGAGCAGCCCGGACCTGCTCCACAGACAGTAAAGAAGAACTCCAGGCCTCAGGAAGGGACTGGTAGAGGAGGCTCCTCAGAGGCAAGGCCTTACTGCTGCAACTACGAGAACTGCGGAAAAGCTTATACCAAACGCTCCCACCTCGTGAGCCACCAGCGCAAGCACACAGGTGAAGGAGGTGTCAGGTGGGGTGGGGATGGAGGAGTCTCTGGGCTTTAGATTTGTCCTGGGCCACTGGTGGGTAATTGTTTGGGATGAGCCTTTCATCTTCCAAGCTTGGAACTAAGCTAGACTGGCCCCCCGACTTGCCATACAGGAGGACTGTGCCAAGATGACTGGGGCGGGCACTCCTGATTGTGTTGCCCCTCCCTGGTTCCCTGGACCTTCCCTTTTGAATCCTCAACCTGAACTGCTGTGCCTCACAGAGTTAGACCCCTTCCTTCCTACTGTATTCTAAATTCCATCTCTCCCTTGTCATTCCCAGGTGAGAGGCCGTATTCTTGCAACTGGGAAAGTTGTTCATGGTCTTTCTTCCGTTCTGATGAGCTTAGACGACATATGCGGGTACACACCAGATATCGACCATATAAATGTGATCAGTGCAGCCGGGAGTTCATGAGGTCTGACCATCTCAGGCAACACCAGAAGACTCATCGGCCGGGACCCTCAGACCCACAGGCCAACAACAACAATGGAGAGCAGGACAGTCCTCCTGCTGCTGGTCCTTAGGTCAGTCTCCTGTCCTCATTCTGGGTTTTCTTTTTCCTTTTTTCCTTTTTATTTTTTTGAGACGGAGTCTCACTCTGTCTCCCAGGCTGGAGTGCAGTGGCGCGATTCGGTTCACTGCACCCTCCACCTCCCAGGTTCAAGTGATTTTTTTCCTGCCTCAGCCTCCCTAGTAGCTGGGACTACAGGCACGTGCCACCAGGCCCGGGTAATTTTTTGTATTTTTAGTAGAGACGGGGTTTCACTGTGTTAGCCAGGATGGTCTCGATCTCCTGACGTCATGATCCGCCCACCCTGGCCTCCCAAAGTGCTGGGATTACAGGCGTGAGCCACTGAGGCCGGCCTCATTCTGGCTTTTCTACACAGATCCTACCTGCCTCTGACCAGTTCTTCTCTTTGGTAGGTGTAGGATTAGATGAAGACAGGAAGATTATGGGTCAGTGTTGAAGCCTACACGGAGCTCTGGAGCCAGAGACTCCTCAAACCCTGTCTCGGATGCCCTTAACCTCTCCGGGGCCACCTGCTTCTGCTGGAGTTTAGTCAGATGCGAATGTGGAGCACAGTAGAGACTGGGAGCTTCATTAAAATGCTCTTTATTTCTTGTCGCTCCCCAGCTTAAATCCCTTTAGTGACTCCTTTGCTTGCTACATAAAATCCAGTTTCCAGAGCCAGACTATTTTCAAATCCTGAATTTGCCACTTAATATCCATGTGACCTTGAGAAAGTTCTTGGATCACTATGCTTTGTTTCTTCCAGAAAATGAAAAAACTAGTTTTGGACTGTATTGGACGTGGCACATATACTGCATCATTCTCCCTGGCACTCACTGGCCATGTACCCAGAGTTTCTGTTTCTTCCCACCACTTTACAGACTTGGATGGAATGCCCTAGCGTAGGGCATGGGATCTGGCATCCCAAGTTGCTGCTAGCAAACTTAGAAGTGCGGGGAAATTTATTTATTTGAGACAGAGTCTTGCTCTGTCACCATGGCTGGAGTACAGTGGTGTGATCTCAGCTCACTGCAACCTCTGCCTCCCAGGTTCAAACGATTCTCCTGCTTCAGCCTCCTGAATAGCTGGGATTACAGGCACGCACCACCACACCCAGCTAATTTTTGTATTTTTTGTAGAGACGGGGTTTCACCATGTTGGCCAGGCTAATCTCAAACTCCTGGCCTCAAGTAGTCTGCCCACCTCAGCTTCCCAAAATGCTGGGATTACAAGCATAAGCCATGGTGTCTGGCTGGGAGTTAATATTTATGGGATAAAATTTGAGGCCGGGCGCAGTGACTCACGCCTGTAATCCCAATACTTTGGGAGGCTGAGGCGGGTGGATCACAAGCTCAGGAGTCTTGAGACTAGCCTGGCTAATATGGTGAAACCCTGTCTCTACAAAAAATACAAAAATTAGCTAGGCATGGTGGCGTGCGCCTGTAGTCCCAGTTATTCGAGAGGCTGAGGCAGGAGAATGGCTTGAACCCGGGAGGTGGAGGTTGCGGTGAGCCAAGATTGTGCCATTGCACTCCAGCCTGGGCGACAGCAAGACTCCATCTCAAAAAAAAAAAATTTTTTTTTGACTAGTGGAAAATGGGAGATAGGTGAGACTCAGGCAGATCAATTCCCCCTCTTCCCCTGCCTTTCATAAATTGCTGCATGGCACCAACTCTCCAAAACAGTACCATCAATGGGGAGCCCTCCCAAGTAGCCGGTGGACAGAACTACTGTGACCTCTGCAAGGCTCGTCATGAAGCAGTGCCCACCCCAGCCTATTAAATGCATCACCTTACGTTACTTCCCATTCTTTCCCGCCTTTCTTCCATTTTCTCACTTCCAATGCCTTGGGTTTGCACCTCTCCAAATAAAACACCAGTACTTAGTTCTTGTTTTGAGGCTCTGTATTCTAGGTGACTGAGGACTAGGAGGGAGAGGAGGACCTAAGCCTGGGGCAGATAAAGATGAATCTCACTGTAACTTCTTCTCCTCCCACCTTCCTTAGGTCCCTGGACTACAAAGCACCAGATATTAAGTGGCCTATCTTTCCCTGCTCTCCCTTGGGGTTAAGGGGATAATGACTATCTTGGCAAACCAGCCAGGTAGTTTAGAACCTCATATTTAGACTCGGCAGGCTGTTTTACTCCAGCAAATTGATAGAGAGAAAGGAACTTGGCCAAGCTATCAAGTGCAGATCTAGAATCCCAACCAGGATCTGTCTGCCCCAGAGGTGGTCTCTTCCCTAAGAAGATGGTGCCTTCTATGGGTGTTTCCTGAACCAGGCTGGTGCCAAGCACAGAGAGATGAATCAGAGCTGGTTTCTGTGCTCAAGGGACCGTCTTGATCTGGGGGCTCAGAGGTCCACCTCAGTACAGTAGCCATGGGGAAGAGGAGCCCCTAATGGAAGGGTCAGAAAGGCTTTCTGGAGGAGGTAATCCCTGGGCCCAGTAAGAGTGTAACACCTAGTAATCCCTCAAATTTTGAAATAAACTGAACAGGTGAATGAAGAAGGAAGAGGATTCCAGGCTGAGAGCACTGGACGTGGCAAGTGTTCAGAGGAGAGGCAGTCTTCAAGTTCTATATTCATTCAGAAAAATGTTTTTTGAGCCTACAATACTGAGCGCACCAAGGCTGTGGAGACCCATGGTGAGGAGCATGGAGTTAACTAAAGGATGTGTCAGGGAAGAAAGACTTCTCAAGGAGGTGCCTCCATCAGACCCGAAGGACTCATGGGGGCTAGCTGCACCTCACATTTCTTGGACATATACCGTTGGACATGTCTATCTTCTGGAAACTATGGCATGGACAGTAAGGATTCAGAAGTGCATGAAGGCACCCTGCCTCTGCAGAGCAGAAAGATCATAGACAACATTTATGAATGTGCCCAGTGCTGCCAAGAAGAGAAGCCGGTCCTCTGCAGGCTCAAGCCTATCTGGGCCTCTGGGGAAGCCCCACAGCCTTGGCTGTGCCTGCCCCTGCCCTCTCACCCCTACCCTGACCTTGTCCTACTTCACTGCCTTTGTCTGTGTTACTAGTGGCCCCAGTATACCTGGGATGGACATCCAGGTGCCCTTCATCCAAGCTCCTATGTGAGGGGAATGGACATGATTAAAAGAACAGGGGCAGAAGTGGCTCATTTATGACCCATTCACTAGCCCCAGGGATTGAAGTCTTGGGTACTCAACGTGTCTTTCTACCAGGGCACCAGATCCCTTCCATGGAGCAGGCCATCTCGGGTTCACTGGGCCAGGGCTGGTCTCTGTTCCCCAGCCCACCTGGCTCACACACAGCCTCATGGGTAGGGTCAGCAAACCAGATGGCTTGTTGTTGGAATGTACGATGAGAGGTCTGCTTGGTGACCCAGCATTTTCACCAAGAAGTGGACGCGGAGAGGACCAGAGTGATCAAGGGTGTATGATGTGCACTACAATGGTGGGCAAAACAGGCTCCTGCTCTTGTGGAGGTCACAATCTAGCGGAGAAGGGATGTTACTAGAAGTGCACAAATTGGGCCCGGCGCAGTGGCTCACGCCTGTAATCCCAGCACTTTTGGAGGCCGAGGCAGGCGGATCATTTGAGGTTAGAGATTCGAGACCAGCCTGGCCAACATGGTAAAACCCCATCTCTACAAAAAATACAAAAATTAGCCTGGCATATGGCGGGTACCGTAATCCTAGCTACTCGGGAGACTGACGGGAGAATCGCTTGAACCCAGGAGGCGGAGGTTGCGGTGAGCTCAGATCTCACCATTGCACTCCAGCCTGGGCAACTGAGCGAGACTCTATCTCAAAACAATCAAAACAAAAAAGACCTGTGGACTCTAGTAGATTTTGAATCCTGCCTCTGCCATTTCCTGGCTATGAGGTGTCTTGAGAAATTTACTTGTCACTCTTGCTTCTGATAGTAAAGGGGATGGTGCGATAGATTCAAGATGGAGAGATAAGGTTAAGTGTTTTCTTTGGCTGCAACATGGAGATTAGATTAGAGCAAGGATGTAAGGGAGAGGAAGGGACATAGCAGTATTTCAGGTGAGAGTCAAGGTGGCTTTGGCTAGGGTGTGAGAGTGGAGGTAGGGAGAAGTAGGAAAGTGATAGTTAACTGGATTTGTTAGGTGAGGGCGAGGCCAAGGGTGACTTCCAGGTTCCTGACTTTTGTTATAAGTAACACAGAAAAAGAATGGATGAACTTGATTCGTTTTCCATTGATTGTGATATCTATCATACGTGCAAAAAATATTTTGTATATATCCAATTTAATAATAAATGCACTCAGGAAGGTCAAAAAAAAAGGAAAAAAGAAAAATAATAAAAAATAATAAAAATACTTAGGATAACTTGAGGCCAGGAGTTTGAGACCAGCGTGACCTTGTCTCTGTAAAAAATAAAATTAAAAGAAAAAGAAGGGAAAGTGATCTACTAGTACATTTAAAGCTTTGAATTCCCCATCCTTCTTTGCAGAGGTAACCACTATACTGAGTTTTGATTAATCTTGCCTTAGCTATTTATTGTTTTTACCACATAATGTATCTGTTCTTAAATATAGTGATTGGTTTTGTATGGTTTTGAACTTACCTTTATTCTGTTTAGGATTCATCAGACTTTTTCAATCTAAATGTTTAGTAGTCTTAATAAAATTTGGAAAAATTTTGGGCATTGTTTTGTCAAATTTTGGGGTTCTCCTCCACCTTCTATTTCTGACACACAGTCTGTCTATATGATGGAGCACTTGATATTGTCCCTCAGGTTACTGATGCCCTGTTCATTTTTTTCGGTTCTTTTTTCTTTTCTTTTTTTGAGACTGAGTCTTGCTCTGTCACCCAGGCTGGAGAGCAATGGCACAGTCTCAGCTCACCACATCCTCCATCTCCTGGGTTCAAGTGATTCTCGTGCCTCAGCCTCCCAAGTAGCTGGGATTACAGCTGTGTGCCACCACGCCCAGCTAATTTTGTATTTTTAGTAGAGACTGTTTCTCCATGTTGGTCAGGCTAGTCTCAAACTCCCAACCTCAGGTGATCTGCCCGCCTTGGCCTCCCAAAGTGCTGGGACTATAGGTGTGAGCCACCACACCTGGGGGTTTTATATAATGTGAAATCCTTGGTGGATTGTTAGAATATATAAGGGTTGTAGTGAAATCTGAAGAAATGTTTGGGGTTTTTGGATGGGTTGGGAATATGTTACTCTTTTTCATATTTAGCTTAATGAAATAAAAACTTTAGTCTAAAAATTTATGATCTAGCAGATTAGATCTGGATAATGAGGAACAGTTGTATGATCTTTTCTTTTTATAGTTGTTGTACTTCATGTAAGACTCTAGCGCACTCTCAGATTTCTTTGGTCTCTCACTCCCCAACGCCCACCCTGCTGTGTTGACAATGTAGAGAAGTTTTGTTTGGGGTTGTTATGGATTCTTTTTATTGGCCTTAGTAATAACATGGATGAAATCTTAGAGATAATGTGTTGAAAACAAGGGAGTTTCAGAAGAAACTTAGTATAAGTTACATAGCTTAGTATAATATTTATGAAGCTCAAAACAAAAAAACCCTGCAAATTATCTTTGAATACATGCATTTTTGATAAATGTATCAAGGGATTTATATATACAAAATTCAGGGTAGTCATCAATTTTAGAAGATAGAAGGATGGGTAGGGGAGCTCACCAGACTTGGCACATAGCCGGGGCATTGCAGTTTTCTGAAAGGAGCTATAGTCAAGGACTTGGCATCCCTACCATAAAGCAGGTTCACTGTGCACTGGTTATCAGCTTGTCTGAGTCCAGTGAGATCCAATGACACCCATACACACAACAAGTTAAATAAAATAGGTTTATTACTAACAGGCAGCAAGGGACAACAATCTAGGATTCACTGGGAGTGAGTCCCCCAAGGCTCAGGAAAGCTGCCCAGGGGGGATGGAGTCTAACTGCATGTGTCCCACTTGTACCACAGCTGAAGGACCCCAGAAAGCAGCCAGCGCACAGTTTTATACCCTGGGTTTATGTGGATGGTTGAAGGACGATGATGCTTCCATGCAGAGGCCTCCTTATTTGGGGTCTTGGCTAAGGCTATCTCTCCCATCTGCTCTGTAGCAGTCAGTAAATAAGGCTTGATCATTCCTTTCCATCTGGCTCATTGTTCCGATTGGCCATATCAACACCTGATTGCATGACACTGGGTGATGAGCTCTTACAGGTGCTCATTTTTTCTACTTATAACTTAAACAGTTTATTCAATACATTTCATACATAATATTACACAATATCTTTTTTTTTTTTTTTTGAGACAGGGTCTCGCTATGTCGCCCAGACTGGAGTTAAGTGGTGTGAATATAGCTCACTGCAACTCCAACTACTGAGCTCAAGTGATCCTCCCAGCTCAGCCTCCCAAGTAGCTGGGACTACAGGCATGCACCACCACACCCGGCTAATTTTTGTATTTTTTTTGTAGAGACAGAGTTTCGCCACGTTGCCCAGGCTAGTCTGGAACTCCCAGGCTCAAGCAATCTGCCCACCTTGGCCTCCCAAAGTGCTAGGATTACAGGTGTGAGCCACCACACCTGCCTGAGGTTGAACCTTTGAATAGGCTAAGTACTCTTCTAAGCAAAGTCCATTTAACCTGAGACCACTTTACACTGGACGTGACTGAGCGTCCCCTCCTTTTCACCTCATAGGAATGAAGCTCCAAAGAAACATGGACTCAGCTACAGACAAAAAAAAGTTTCATTCTTTACCCTCTGAGCTATACACATATCAATCTCAATCACCTACATAGATACGTTTTTAAAAGTACACATACAGGTAAATACAGAGTAAGATCTAGAAGGATTCACAGCATGCTGATAAAAGCCATTACCCTGAGAGAGGGGAATGAATGAAGAGCGCTTCTGGTTTCAAGTTGAAAGTCATCCAGTTTTTACATGAAAACGCATACCTACTTTTTTTGTATATTTTAGAAAACTTATGAATAATATTAAGCACCTACTAGCTACTGGCATAGGGAAATAGGGGAGCTTGTTCAAGGGAAACAAACTCAATAGGGAGAATCTTTTAGCTGTACACATTTCCACATGGGCTGAAGGGATCATAATCCTGGGCGAATGTTGTGGACCTTTGCATGCTGCTTTAGGTGATCAGATCTTGCAAAACTCTTGCTGCATATTGAACACAGGTAGGGCCTTTCCCCAGTGTGCCTTTTCTTGTGTCTGTTGAGCTCATCTGAGCGGGCAAATTTCCACGTACATCCCTCTACATTGCATACATAGGGCTTCTCCCCTGGACCAGACAGAGAGAGAGAGACCTGTCATACATCAGGGTGAGGTAGGGCAGGGACATTGAAAGTGAACAAGAAAAAGTTTTTGAACAAGTTGGAGTGGGAGAGGGAGAGCCAGAGGAGACGGGAGTGGGGGAGGTGAGTGAAGGAGGAGGGGAATGAGGGCCGTAAAAGCTGGAGAGACAAGAGGAAAACTGTGAAGAAGGGAAGAAGAGGAAAGGAAGAAGAAAAAAAACAAACAGGAGGAGAGACAGTTATTGGCAGGCAAGTTAGTGGGGGGAATAAGGAGGATGAGGGAAGTGGGGCCTGGGGGCCCTGTCACTATGAAGTGACGGTCCCAGTAGAAATAGCGTCAAGAACATCTACCTGCAAGAGGCCAAAGAAATCCCTCCACTTATTCCCATCAAACCAGCAGTCAACACCACTAAAGGCTATAGCCAGCCTGGCTCTGGTCCAGGACTAGAGCCTGTCCCTAGGACTGCTTTATCTACCCTTCTGAAGGTGCCAACCTTTTCTATTATAGAATCTTTTTGAATCCCTGGCTTAAAGGAAGTGGCAGCAATCTCAAATGCTTCCAAGGCTTTGTAAAGGCACAAATCTGTAGCCACTTGCCCCTCACCCCTGTTTCTGGGTCCTCACTCACCGGTGTGCTTTCGCATGTGGGTTCGGAGGTGGCAAGCCTTTGAATAAGACATCTTGCAGTCCTCGTAAGTGCAGACATAGGGCCTTGAAACCTCAGGATTCTTCCAGAACTGGCAGCTCTGTGTCTTCTGTTTTGGGAGTTGTCCTTGAATCAAATGGGAACTTGAAAAGCATAGGAATCCTGGGTATGGCAATGATGAGAACTGATGGGACATCATATATCCCCCATAAAGGCTGTGGTCATCAGTGAGCGTTGTCATATTGCCCACCTGAAGAGTCAGCATCTGGTCCCCATAGAGGGTCCGGTTGCCACTATATGTTGCCATCTGGCCTCCATAGAGGGCCTGGTTATCAGTGGAGGTCATATTCTGCCCCCCGTAGAGGTTCTGGTTACCAGTGGAGGTCATCATATTCTGCCCCCAGTAGAGGGCCTGGTTACCAGTGGAGGTCATCATCTGCTCCTCACAGAGGGTCTGGTTACTAGTGGAGGTCGTCATCTGCCCCCCGTAGAGGGCCTGGTTACTAGCAGAGGTTGTCATCTGCCCCCCGTAGAGGGCCTGGTTACCAGTGGAGGTCGTCACCTGCTCCCCACAGAGGGTCTGGTTACTAGTGGAGGTCGTCATCTGCCCCCCGTAGAGGGCCTGGTTACCAGTGGAGGTCGTCATCTGCTCCCCACAGAGGGTCTGGTTACTAGTGGAGGTCGTCATCTGCTCCCCACAGAGGGTCTGGTTACTAGTGGAGGTCGTCACCTGCTCCCCACAGAGGGTCTGGTTACTAGTGGAGGTCGTCACCTGCTCCCCACAGAGGGTCTGGTTACTAGTGGAGGTCGTCATCTGCCCCCCGTAGAGGGCCTGGTTACCAGTGGAGGTCGTCATCTGCTCCCCACAGAGGGTCTGGTTACTAGTGGAGGTCATCATCTGCTCTCCACAGAGGGTCTGGTTACTAGTGGAGGTCGTCGTCTGCCCCCCATAGAGGGTCTGGTTACCGGTGGAGGTTGTCATCTGCTCTCCACAGAGGTTCTGGTTACCAGTGGAGGTCATCATCTGCCCCCAGTAGAGGGTCTGGTTACCAGTGGAGGTCATCATCTGCCCCCCATAGAGGTTCTGGTTACCAGTGGAGGTCGTCATCTGCCCTCCACAGAGGGCTTGGTTACCAGTGGAGGTCATCACTTGCTCCCCACAGAGGGTCTGGTTACTAGTGGAGGTCGTCATCTGCTCTCCACAGAGGGTCTGGTTACTAGTGGAGGTCGTCATCTGCCCCCCATAGAGGGCCTGGTTACCAGTGGAGGTCATCATCTGCCCCCCATAGAGGTTCTGGTTACCAGTGGAGGTCATCATCTGCCCCCCATAGAGGTTCTGGTTACCAGTGGAGGTCGTCATCTGCCCTCCACAGAGGGCTTGGTTACCAGTGGAGGTCATCACTTGCTCCCCACAGAGGGTCTGGTTACTAGCGGAGGTCGTCATCTGCCCCCCGTAGAGGGCCTGGTTACCAGTGGAGGTTGTCATCTGCTCTCCACAGAGGGTCTGGTTACCAGTGGAGGTCGTCATCTGTCTCCCATAGAGGGTCTGGTTACCAGTGGAGGTCGTCATCTGTCTCCCACAGAGGGTCTGGTTACTAGTGGAGGTCATCATCTGCTCCCTGTAGAGGGCTTGGTTACCAGTGGAGGTCATCAACTGCTCCCCACAGAGGGTCTGGTTACTAGTGGAGGTCGTCATCTGCTCTCCACAGAGGGTCTGGTTACTAGTGGAGGTCGTCATCTGCCCCCCGTAGAGGGCCTGGTTACCAGTGGAGGTCGTCATCTGCCCCCCATAGAGGGCCTGGTTACCAGTGGAAGTTGTCATCTGCTCTCCACAGAGGGTCTTGTTACCAGTGGAAGTCATCATCTGTCTCCCGTGGAGGACCTGGTTACCACTGGAGGTCGTCATCTGCTCCCCACAGAGGGTCTGGTTATCAATGGAAGTCATCATTTGCCCTCCATAGAGGTCTAGACTGGTTGTCATTTGGCCCCCAGAGAGGGTCTCATTGCTACTGGAAGTCACTGTATGACCATCAGTGAGGGTCTGGTCACTACTGAAGGTCACCTGGTCCCCACAGAGAGTCTGGTTATCACTGAGGGTCTTCATCTGATCTCCATGCAGGGCTGGTATCTGACTCTCATTGAGGGTCTGGTCACTGCTTGGGGTGTTCAGCTGGCTACTTTCATTGGAGATTGTCATGTTGCTTGCAGTGATGGTTGTCTTCTGGCAATCAGTGGGTGATGACTTTGGGGTGTCAGTAACATCTGTCATCTGGGAGCCTGCTGTGTGTTTTATCTGATCAAAGGAAGTCACTTTCTGGCCCATGGAATAAGTCTCACTTAGGTCTTCAAGGGCTTTAAGAGGGTGCATTGTTAAGTCCTGGGTGAGAACTGTCCCAGGGATGTTAGTGCATGCAGAAGTCATCATTGTGGACCCCAAGGGAGGCATCGTCTTGCTCTGGGTTGACTCATGTTGGCTCTCCTCAGCATGGGCAGTCAGAGGCATACAGTTCTGTGGTTCTGGTGCATCTGGGGTTTCTGCCTGTTCTGTATGCCGCTCAGAGAGATGCTGGAAAAATTTATCAATTTCCTCAATTGCCTGGAGAAGACTGGAATCCATCTCTTTGATGTTGCCTGATGACTGAACTAGATCTTTAGTTATGGGATCCTGCAAAAAAAATTAATAGGTCAGGGGTTCATCCCAGCTCAAATTCCAATCCCCACATACCCTCCTTCTCCATCCCTGTTGACCCTATCCTAATCCAGCCCACCGTCATCTCTTGCCTAGAAGCCTGTAGTTGCCTTTCAACTGACTCTGGAGTTAACTTCATCCAGTGTCCCCTCCACACACAGAGTAACATTTTAAAAGTGCAAACATTTCTCAAGTGCAAACTTTTACTAAGCTACTCCTATCTACCAATGGAGATGAGAGTCTAGATGGATGTTGTGAATCTCCTATCATCCTCTGAAGAGATCTCACCCCAGAGGCTTTTCCAAAGTCTCCTCTCCAGACATCTTACTGCAGATTCAGCTGATTAAATTTTCAAATAAATTATCTCATTTCATTTCCACCATGACCCCAGAAAATAAGGGTCATAATTAATCCCATTTTAAGGAAAATAGAAGTCCAGGGAGGTAAATTGACGTGGCCCAGGTGGAAGACTCTTAATTTGTACTGGACCTATCTGGCTGTAGGTCCTTACAGTCCCCTAGATAAATGGGATATTTCTCCCAGAGATCTCACTGGGGGCACCCACTGATTCTAGCCTCCTGAGAACCATCCTGGAAAGCACCAGCTTCTAGGAACCATTCTACTATGGACTGAATGTTTGTGTTTCTCCAAATTTCGTATGCTAAAACTGAATTTCCAGTGTGATTGTATTAGAAGGTAGCGCCTTTGGGAGATGATTAGGTCATGGAGACAGAACATTCAAGAATGAGATGAGTGTTCTTCTAAGGGGCTGAGGGTCAGAGGTCTTTACTTCTACCAAGTGAGGACACAGCTAAAAGGTGCCATCTATGAATCAGAAAGTATGCCCTTACCAGACACCGAATCTACCAGCTCCTGGACAGAACAGACTAAGATACATTCCAAGAAGCAGTTTCTTTGGAGACAGAGGCCTAACTGTGCATATGGATAAGGTTTATATTTCTGTTCAAAGTGGCCATCCATATGCTTCTAGGCTTCCTATGTCTCTGGTATCAAGTGTATGTATGTATGTATGTATGTACGTACTTATTTATTTATTTATTATTTTCTCTTTTTTCTCTGCCCCATATGATCTGCAAGAAAAGTGTCAAGTTTATAATGAGCTCCCCAAAGCCACCATCTGGGTAGCCTCACATCTTTTTCATCCCCTGTGCCTCTTCCCTGCTTTTGTCCTACTCTAGCCAGATCAGTCTACTCAGTTTTGCCATGTTCCTATCCAATCCATTGCTCAGTCTGCCTTATCCAGCCAAGTTATCTTATCTAATACGTTCTCCTTTCCTATCTCTGCCATCAAAGTCTGGTCCCTCCTGCCTTGTCCTGACTCTCAGAATAGAGAAATACCATAATTCCCCCAGGCTGTATTCAAAATGTGTGACGGGACTGCCATTGAATATGGTAGACTGAGGAGACCCTGAAGTCCTTCCCTTCTATACCAAATCATAGACATGATAGATGGCTTTAAATATATATAAATATATATATATACATATATATAATATATGTACATATATTACATATATTTAAAGAAAAATTTAAAAACCCAAAGAATATACATATGTAACATATATCTATTTATGATTGGAAATAAGTGGAATTTCCCAAGAACTAGAAGGAGGTACCCTTAAAAGAAGGGAGATAATTGAAGCCACAGTGGAAGCAGAAGCCACTTTCACTTGGAGGTCTGGGCTGATGCCACTTCTTGTGGTGACACCCTACCAAGAGGAGCTCTCAAAACCTAGGAATTCTTTTTATTTTTATTTTCAGAGATGGATTCTCTCCAAGTTACCCTGGCTGGATTTGAACTACTGGGCTCAAGCGATCTTCCTGTCTCAGACTCCCTAGTATGTGGGAGTACAGGTGCTTGCCACCACATCCACCTCTAAATCCATAATAGAAATCCATAATACAAGTAAAACTGGAAGGCCGGGCATGGTGACTCACACCTGTAATCCCAGCACTTTGGGAGGCCAAGGTGGGTGGATCATGAGGCCAGGAATTCAAGACCAGCCTGGCCAAGATGGTGAAACCCTGTCCCTACTAAAAATACAAAAATTAGCTGGGCTTGGGGGTGAGCACCTGTAATCCCAGCTACTCGGGAGGCTGAGGCAGGAGAATCGCTTGAACCTGGGAGGTGGACTCCGGCCTGGGCGACAGAGTGAGATGCCATCTCAAAAAAAAAAAAAAAAAAAAAAGAAGTAAAACTGGAAAATTCACAAATTTGTGGAAATGAAAGAATATACTCTTAAGCAAACAATGGATCAAAGAAGAAATCACAAGGGAAGTTATAATGAACACAAAAACACAATAGACCAAAATTTATGGGATGTAGCAAAAGCAATGCTAGAATAGAAATTTACAGCTATAAACACTTACATTTAAAAAAAACAAGAAATATCTCAAATCAGTAACCTAACTTTACGATTTAGGGAACTAGAAAAAGAAGAACTAAACTTAAAGTTTGCAGAAGGAAGAAAATGATAAAGATTAGAACAGGCCAGGCACAGTGGGTCAGGCCTGTCATCCCAGCATGCTGGAAGGCCGAGGTGGGAAGATCCCTTCACCCAGGAGTTCTAGACTAACCTGGGCAATATAGTGAGATCCAGCTCCTACAAATTTTTTTTTTTTTAATTAGCTGAGTTTGGTGGCACATACCTGTAGTCCCAGCTACTTGGGATGATGAGGCAGGAGGATCACGTGAGCCCAGGAGTCGGAGGCTACAGTGAGCTGTTATTGTGCCACTGCACTCCAGCCTGGGTGACAAAGCAAGACCCCACCTGTAAAAAAACAAAACAAAAAAGAATAGAGCAGAGATAAATGAAATGGAAATTTTAAAAAATACAGAAAAATTAATGAAACAAAAAATCGATCTTTGAAAAGATCAGCAAAATTGACAAACCTTTAAGCTAGATGGACTAAGAAAAAGAGACTCAAATTACTAAAATCAGAAAGAAAAGTGGGGACATTACTACTACTTCTACAGCAATAGAAAGGATTTTAAGACAGGACTACGGACAGTTTGTACACCAACAAATTGGATAACCTAGATAAAATGAAGAAATTCATAGAAACACAAAACCTATCAAGACTGAATCAGGAAGAAAGAAAATCTGAAGAGACCTATAACTAATGAGACTGAATCAGTAATCATTATCTCCTAATGAAAAAAAAGCTGTGGACCTGATAGTTTCACTGGTCAATTCTACCAAATTTTGAAGGACTAATATCAATCCTTCAAACTTCTACAAAATATTGAAGAGGAGAGAATACTTCCTAACTTACTCTACAAGCCCAGCACATACCCAATGTCAAAGCCAGATGTGATGCTACAAGAAAAGAAAACTACGGACTCATATCCCTTAAGAACATTGATGCAAAAATCCCAAAAAAGTACTAGTAAACCCAATTCATCAGCATATTACAAGGATTATACAACAAGACCAAATGGGATTTACTCCCAGAATGCAAGGATGGTTCAACATATGAAAATCTATTTTCAATATATTTATTGAAGAAAATATAGCTATAAGTGGACCTATGCAGTTCAAACCTGTGTTGTTCAAGGGTTAAATGTATATACAAACAATGGAATATATAACTGAATATCCAGCCTTAAAATGGAAGGATAGTCTGACACATGCTACAACATGGATGAACTTTGAGGACATTATGCTAAGTGAAATAATCCAGCCACAAAAAAGTGACTCACATAAAAAAATCATGTGATTCCACTTATATGAAGTACCTAAGAGTAATCAAAATCAGAGACAGACAGATGGTTGGGGGGAAAAGGGGGAGGGGGAATGAGGAGTTAACTGTTTAACTGGTACAGTTTCACTTTTATAAGATGAAAGAGTTCTGGAGATGGATGGTGGTGATGGTTGCACAATACTATGACTGTATCTAAATATCACCACTGATCTGTAAACTTAAAAATGACTAAGATGGTAATTTTATATTACATATATTTGAAGATCATACAAATAACTGAGAAAAATTCAAAAAAAAAATTCCAAACAGGAAATCTTTGAAATGATGTCCTCTGAGATTAAAATCAATCTCTAGCTATCACAGCACCTCTAGCTCTAGGTACTCAGAGGCTGTGGGACGAGGTTCCCTTCAGCCCAGCAGTTTGAAGCCAGCTTGGGCAACATAGCAAGAACCCCCTCCTCTCTAAAAAATAAATACATAAAATTAAACTTTAAAAATCAATCTCTAATAGCATCCTACTCTTACACTTAGTTTCCCACCATTCCTACTCATGTAAAAGCTTAACTCCTGTTTACCCCCTCTCCCCACCACTGGACTAGAAGCTCCTCTGAGCAGACAGAACTCTATTTCGTTCTGAGCAAGGCCTGATGGATTCCACTGGGAACCTTAGAAAACAGGAACCCAGTGAAGGACTGATTCCCACTCCACCTGCTCTAGGTCTGCTTCTGGTCCCTAAAGTTTCTGGCCCTTGGAAAAACAGATGGATTTCAACCCCAGTTTAAGGAATTATTAAAACGATAGTCGCGGCTGGGTGCAATGGCTCAGGTCTGTAATCCTAGCACTTTGGGAGGCCAAGGCAGGCAGATCACTTGAGGTCAGGAGTTTGAGACCAGCCTGGCCAAAATAGTGAAACTCTGCCTCTACTAAAATTACAAAAAAGAAAAAAAAATAGTCAGGAATGGTAGTGCACATCTGTAGTCCCAGCTACTTGGGAGGCTGAGGCATGAGAATTGCTTGAACCTGGGAGGCGGAGGTTGCAGTGCGTGGAGATCGTGCCAATGCACTCCAGCCTGGGCGACAGAGCAAGACTCTGTCAAAAAAAAAAAAAAAAAAAAAAAATCCAAACCAAACCAAAACAAACAATAAACCCTGATAGTTCCATCCATGGGCTATGCCTCCTTCTCTTGATCTCTAATAATTCAACCCAACCCACCCAGGCCCCTCTGACTCATGGGCCTAGTGTTCCTTGTATACTTCCATGAGACTTCGACCAGACCACGATCTCGTCCTGGGCTCCTGCCAACGTGATAGAAAGACCTTCGGGTGCCATCGAGAGACCCCCAGGATCACAACCACAGCCTTCTCTGCAGGCCCCCCGTCTGTCTGACGAAAGGCATGCCCTGCGGAGGGCAGGCTCGTGGAAGTAAAAATGGTCCTCAATAAATGAACCGTTTCAGACACTTCTCTGTCCTCCCCTATTAGCGGGCTCCCTTGCTAGGATTCTGGACGCCTACATCTTTGAATTTCTGACCTACCACTTCATGACACCGACCTTCGCCCTTTCATTTGGAGATAGACTTACCAGAAATTGATCCATATGGCAGGCCGGGCACTTCGCTACTTGCAGACGGAGAGGAACACACTCTGAAACTTCTGGGCGCCTTCTGGGGCCTGGGCTTTTATACAGCCTGGCCCGGATGCACCCAGGTCACTGCTTTGCGTCTTTGGTCGGCCACACCCCTCGGGGCGGAGCCCCAGCGACCTACCGCCTGTATAGGCAGAGTGATTGAGTTACTTACCAGAGGCCTCTGGACATTAATGCAATCACTTCCCCTGTTCTCATTGTGCAGGGAAGCAATTGGCATTAATTAGCGAATTTTACCCTCACCAGTATTAGGAGGTGGATTTTATCATTGTTATCATGTAAAGCGAAAACTGAGACTCAGAGATATTAAGTATTTGCAGGTCACAGAATCAAACACTGATAGTAGATTTGAACTCAAACGGTTTTGCTCTTATGATCTGAGTCCTTAAACACACTAGAGGCATCAGATTCAGTCAGCTGTTCACTTATGCAGACTCCACCTCTTTGGCAGCTGTAAACTTAATCAAATTACTTCTACTGTGAAATCCTGATAATTCCATCAGTTTACCCTGGAAACTTAATGGCTTTTTTTCCCTGTGGTTTTGACTTATTTACTTATTTATTATTTATTTATTTATTTTATCTTGCATAATTATCTTGATAATTCCATCAGGTTACCCTAGAAATGATCATGGTACTTTTTTCTCTTTCTTTCTTCCTTCTTTCCTTTTTTCCTTCCTTCTTTCCTTCCTCTTTCTTTCTTTTTCTTTCTCTCTTTCTTTTTGGCTGTGGTTTTTACTTACTATTTTTAATTTTTTTGCCATCTATTTATTTTTGAGACAGCGTCTTACTCTGTTCCTCAAGCTGGAGTGTAGTGGTGCAATCATGGCTCACTGTGGCTAATTTTTAAATTCTTTGTAGAGACGGAGTCTCATCATGTTGCCCAGGCTGCTTTCAAACTCCTGGACTCGAGCGGTCCTCCCACCTCAGCCTCCTAAAGTGCAAAGATTACAGGCATGAGCCACCATGCCCGGCCTTCATTTTGAATGTAAAAAAAAAAAAAACAGATAACTTCATTTTACATACATAGCACGTTCATCCACTCATTGTTGATAAAATTTTAGAAATATTTGCTATACAAATTTAGTATTTGATTGGGAATGAATTTTTGTTTTGTTTGTTTTGTTTTGTTTTGTTTTGTTTTGAGATGGAGTCTCGCTCTGTCGCCCAGGCTGGAGTGCAGTGGTACGATCTCAGCTCACTGCAACCTCAGCTTCCCAGGCTTAAGTGATTCTCCTGCCTCAGCCTGCCGGGTAGGTGGGATTACAGGCTTATGCTGCCACGCCCGGCTAACTTTTTATATTTTAGTAGAGACAGGGTTTCATTGTGTTGCCCAAGCTGGTCTCGAACTCCTGAGCTCAGGCAATTCACCCACCTTGGCCTCTCAAAGTGCTGGAATTACATGTGTGAGCCACTGCGCCTGGCCGGGAATGAATATTACAGCATGATTTCTACAGATACAGAGTTCCCATCCTCACCCTCATTCCTACCAATTCTGAGAAATTTTAAAAACATGGAAAAGTATAAAAAATAAGACTAGAGATCCATATACCACAGTACAGAATTAATCAGTATCTTCCTCTTTTTACTTGTAGTCTTTTTTTTTTTGACACGGAGTCTCGCTCTGTCGCCCAGGCTGGAGTGCAGTGACGTGATCTCGGCTCACTACTTGCAGTCTTTTTAAAGAAAAGATGTTTAGATACAAAGCTGAAGTCTCACACTCACTCTCTTCCCTTCTTCGCTCTTTACAGGTGACCACTAGCAAGTATTGGGCTATATTCTTCCAAACCATTTCAGAAACATTTACGTACATACATGTATAGTATGTGTATAGTACTGAATTTTGTGAGGGAACTTTTAATTCAAATTTACAAAAAGTGGCTGGACATGGTGGCTCATGCCTATAACCTCACCCTTTGAGAGGCTGAGGTGGGAGAATTGCTTGAGTCCAGGAGTTCCAGACCAGCCTGGGTAATGTAGCAAGACCCCGTCTCTATTTAAAAATAAATTAAAAATTAGGTCGAGTGCAGTGGCTCACGCCTGTAATCCCAGCCGAGGCGGGTGGCCGAGGCGGGTGAATCACTTGAGGCCAGGAGTTGGAGACCAGCCTGGCCAACATGATGAAACACTGTCTGTACCAAAAAATACACAAAAAATTAGCTGGGCGTGGTGGCACGCACCTGTAGTCCCAGCTACTCAGGAGGCTGAGGTGGGAGAATCGCTTGAACCTGGGAGGTGGAGGTTGCAGTGAGCCGAGATCACGCCACAGCACTCCAGCCTGGGCGACAAAGTGAAATCCTGTCTCAAAAATAATTAATTAATTAAACAAATAAATAACACAAAACAGCAACACATTTACAGAAAGTCATTGTACTATACGCATCATTCTGCAACTTGATATTGCCCCCCTCAACATGATTCTGAGATCTTCCTGTTAATACACGCGGATCTCAGGTGTTGCCCTTACAGACATATATTATTCCATCATAAGGATTTCTCCTTTTCGATGTTTCCAATTTTTGGCTACTACAAATCAAACCATAGTAAATATCCTAGTACATATTTCCTGAGCATACACATTCAAAAGTAGAATTGCTAAGTATTTCTGAAGTTGTTACAAGGAATGTTTCCCTACTCCCAAAGTCATACGATTTTAATACATAGCTTTTTCAATGCCTGCTTTTCATCTCTGTGGATTTTACTTTTGTGTATGGTTCATGGTCTATTTTTCCCTACTTGGAGAACAGATTACCTCCCAACCATTTTTAAAAATCGTCCCATATTTCCCCCCATCCTGATTCACTTCTATCATATTCCAAATTCAAATAATGCATAGGTCTCTTTCTGAAATCTGTTCTGCTCTGTTCAGTCAACACCACAAGAGTCTTATGTATTTATAGATGATCATATCTAATTTTGTGTCTTCCTTTCCAATGCTTACAACTTACTGCACTGGTGAAGATCTCCAGATCAATGCTGACAGCAATGCTAACAGGCATCTGTTTTCTGTTCCCAATTTTAGTGGAAATGTGTCTAAAGTTTCAGCATTGCCTTTGCTGTGGGTTTCTTTGTTGGACCCAGGCTTTTTTTGTTTTGTTTTATTTTGTTTTGGAGATGGAGTCTCTGTCGCCCAGGCTAGAGTGCAGTGGTGCCATCTTGGCTCACTGCAACCTCTGTCTCACGGGTTCAAGTGATTCTCCTGCCTCAGCCTCCCAAGCAGCTGGGATTACAGGCACCCGCTACCACACCCAGCTAATTTTTGTATTTTTGGTAGAGACAGGCCTCGCCATTTTGGCCAGGCTGATCTTGTACTCCTGACCTCAGGTGATCTGCCTGCCTCAGCCTCCCAAAGTGCTGGGATTATAGGCATGAGTCACTGCACCTGGCCAGACTCAGGCTTTTTATCATATGAATACCCTTCTCTTCAGAAGGACATTGAATTTTCTGATGTCCCACAAGTTACATACATAAAGTATCTGTTAAAATTTACCTTATTTGTGGTGCTTTGCTGCAAAATGATTATTTCTGATGCATTATGAGGTGTACATTCCTGATAAAAGCACTCCCATTTTCAAGGTTTTTATTAATTTTTTTGTAGAGGCGGAGTCTCCCTGTGTTACCCAGGCTTGTCTCGAACTCCTGGGCTCAAGTGATCCTCCTGCCTCAGCTTTTAACAGTGTTGGGATTACAGGCGTGAGCCATCATGTCCTGCTGGAGTTTTTAAACGAGTATGACTTTTCTGGAGTCTGATGTGGTGTGACTTCTGGCTGAAAGCTTCCCACATTCACCATATTGATAAAGCTTCCTACCTGTGTGTATTCTCACATACAGAGCAAGAGTTGAGAATTGGGAGAAAGCTTCCCCACAGCCATGGAAACCATAGGGCTGCTCACCTGCGGGGCTGCTCACACACACAGTAAGCGATGAACTGAGACAAGGCTTTTCCACAGTGAGTTCATAGGGTTGATCATCTGAAATCTCACATCTACAATAAGTGGTATTTGCTGACAGAAGATGTTTCCACATTCCTTACACTCATAGGATTTCTCTCCAGTATGGTTTCTTATGAGGTACTTCTTCTTCTGGTCAATAGCTGTTCCACATTCACTACATTTAAAGGATTTCTCTCCAATATGAAATTTCTCTTGCTCAGTAAGGTTTGATTTTCCACTAAAGGTTTTTCCACACTCCTTATACACAAAAGGTTTCTCTTCTGTGTGCGTTCTCTGGTACTGGATGAAGTTTGACTTCTGAATGAGAACTTTCCCACAGTCTTTACTCTCAAAAGGTCTCTCTTCAGTGCGAATTTTCTGACTGGTAGGGAGACTTTCCTTCTGGCAAAAGGATTTTCCACATTTGTTATATTCACAAAGCTTCGCTGCGGTTATGAGCGTTCAGATGGTTAATGATATACTGCTTTTAGTAAAGGCTTTTCCACATTCATTATATTCAAAGGGTTTCTCTCTAGTGTGAAAATGCTCATGCTCGGTGAAACTGACACGTGGCTGAAGACTTTCTCACATACCATGCAGGCAGAGGGGCTTTCCCCACATAAACCCTCTGCTGACTGAGAGGGATATCTAAACAAAAGCTTTCCCGCATTCACGAGGTTTCTCTCCAGTGTACATTTTTTTTTTTTTTTTTTTTTGAGCAAGGATTTACTTTTGGCTGAAGATATTTCCACATTTCTTACATTTATAAGGTTTATCTGTGTAAGACCTTTCAAATGCAGAGTAAGGAATAAGGTGTGAGAGAAAATGTTCTCATATGTAGTACATTCAAAGCTTCCTCTGCAGTATAAATTGAATATTAATTCAATGACGTTTTTGCTGCTTTCACTGGCTTCTCTCCAGCATGAATTTTCTGCTGCTTTATGAGATTTGTAATCTAGCTAAAGGCTTTTCAGTATTCCTTAGAGGCACAGGGTTTCTCTTCAGTGTGACTTCTATGTTCCACGAGATGGCATGTGAGTAAGTTTCCCCACATTTGGTAACTTCATAGTTTCTCTTCAGTATGAATGCTCTGGTCTCAGATAGGGTACAAACTTTTTTACCCCATCAGAGGTAAAATGCCTTTTTAAACTGAAGACATTTTCACAATGATGTATGCTTAAAGGAGGTTAATATCATAAGGAGTAAACTGTGGCGGAGGGGTTCCAAATTAATTAAATGAATGATTCTTTCCTACACAACATCCCTCGTGATTAAGTCCAAACTGTGTTTCAAACTCAAAACCTCAAAAGTATATTTCCTTAAAAGAAATAAGGTCTGAGATCAGAGGAGGGAGCTTTCCAATTTTCTTTTTTTTTGTTTTTATTTTTTTTGAGACAGGGTCTTGCTCTGTGGCGGAGTGCAGCGGCTTGATCTTGGCTCACTGCAGCCTGGACCTCAGGGGCTCAAGCAATCGTCTCACTTCAGTCCCCAGAGTAGCTGGGGCTACTGACACACTCCACCACATCTGGCTAATTTTTAAATTTTTTTGTAGAGCTGGAGGTCTCACTATGTTGCCAAGGCTAGTTTTGACCTCCTGGGCTTATGCGCTCCTCTTGTTTCCGCCTTCTAAAGTGTTGGGATTACAGGCATGAGCCACCATGCCCAGCCTGCCTCCTAAGTCTTGTTGCCTCTCCATCTGCTAATCATGTTTTCAGGCTTCTGGATAGATTTCTTTTTGACTTCTTGCTCCACCATCCACTTTGTCTTCTTGCTTCAATAGGGGATCATATAACCTACTATTGGGGAAATGACACAGCACTCCAATGTTAATGCTAGGGCTGAAGTACCATCCTAGAGCTCAAGATGAGCCCTGGGGCCACCCTGCCTTCTCCAGGATGAAGATGACACAGTTTCCAAGTTTGCACAAGGAAGCAGCCCTATTGGGCAATTCCACTAGTAGCAATAGATTTTAGAGATACTCCTACTTTTTAAAAAAAATTAATTAATTAATTTATTTTTTGATTCTTTTTTTAAATTATACTTTAAGAAGTTCTAGGGTGCATGTGCACAACGTGCAGGTTTGTTACATATGTATACATGTATACATGTGCCATGTTGTATACATATGGCATATGTATACATGTGCCGTGTTGGTGTGCTGCACCCATTAATTCGTCATTTACATTGGGTATATCTCCTAATGCTATCCCTCCCCACTCCCCACCCCACCACAGGCTTCGGTGTGTGATGTTCCCCATCCTGTGTCCAAGTGTTCTCATTGTTCAATTCCCACCTATGAGTGGAGATACTCCTACTTTTACACCACATGGACCCAGGGGCCATACTGACCCTGCCAATAAAGATCAAAGTGTCTACCCATAATAGCATTTTTTAAAAAGCCAGCCAAATTTCACAGTGGGGGGTTGTATACCAACTTTAGCAACACTAATGTTGATAAGTTCTGATAACCCACTACCATTGGGCCAGCCATGATAATGGTATTTTTTGATGTCCATTTCCTCCCTGTCCCCAGGTCCAGAGACTATTTTACCCTAGCAGGACCCGACACACACTTGGAGTCACGCAAGTGACTTCTGACTTCATTCCGACTCCACTCTAAGTCTCTGTTGGGTCCTCATCACTTCTGGCTCATCCATCACCAACAAGCCCTGGGCTTTACCAATTTTTAGAACAAACAGTCCCGCCCAAGGCCACCCCTCCTGGCCCAGGGTTCTATAAGAAAATTTTTCACCAACTTCCCCTGGAGTGTGAGGAGTTTAAAAAATGGTCCATGGTATGAGTCCATGATTTTACCACTGTGAGAAATAAACATGCAATATATCATTTTAACGGATCCAAGACTGGATTTTGTTTAAATAAAAAGGCTAAATTAATCACCTAAATTATTTAGAATTGCTTATGAGTCTTATAGTTTATTACTATTTACACTATTTTAAAGAATCCTAAATGTAAACATGGATATACAATTAAGTTGAATCCTAATTTAAATAACCAATGTTTTTATAAATTCTGTTCTTGTAAATCTGAGACAAAACTGAAACTTATGTGAATCTGTGCAGCTATTCCATCTGCACTAACTGGGGGACATTTTTATTTGTTTAGTTTTTAGAGACATGGTCTTGCTATGTCACCTAATATTGTTGGCCTCAAGCGATGTACCGGTCTCTGCCTCTCAAAGTAATGGGATTATAGGCCTGAGCCACTGGGCCCCGCCCACCTGAATAGTTTTAAGGGGTCATATTTCACTGTCAGATTCTTAAGATTAACAGTGATTGCATCATTCTTTAATGATAATTTGATTATGTTATCCAAAATGAACTGACTTAAGGATCTTGGACTCATACAACATTGAAATAATTAGTAATCACTGTTTACCTGGAAGCCTTCAAAGAAATTAAAATTCGGGGAAGAGAAGTAAATAAAATTCATAATAGCCATAGACTATTCAAATGCATTTTAGTCTGAATATATATTTTAATAATTTGAGCTTTATTCATAAATAAGACTCCATAAAGTTAAAAGCAGGACCAGTTCCTGTTTTAAAAAGGGAATATATAAATGCAACATGCCATTTTATTTATAATTGCAAATTAGGTTATTTTAGATGGATGAGAATTAAGATATCATTAAATCCCATTCCTGCCTCTCAGATCCCACAAAATAATAAAGCACCAAGTCCTCAGATCTAAGCCATCATAGCAGATTCCAAATGGCCTCCGAATATTGGCGGGAACAGCCCAGTTTCTACTCTTGCAATAAAGGTGCTTCATTTGGTAAACAAGGGAACACGGCATTCAGATTCCTACACGATTATGTCATAGAAGTAACTTCCATGTCTTCATTCGCAGTGTGTATTCTCACCTTTATTTCCCATTCAGTAACACTGCCAGTTTCATCATCTTTCCTTTCAACTTTATTTATGAGACGATGCTGATTGCAGACAGCGTATAACAGAGGCATTTCAAATCAGACAGTAGAGTTACTTGAGATATACTCGATTTTAGTTTTAAGCTGAATAACTTCCTGGAGAGTTTTAGTTACAATACCACAGTAATGATGATGGTAGAAAAATTTACAATAAACATTTGGCAAAATGTTAGGTTACAAGGCAGTCATCACCTAAAAACACTTCATCAGGTGGCATACACAAATTGTGAAATATCGTGGATTTAAGCCTGGCATAGAACCAAAACTGGGTGCGTTGGACTTGAACAGCTGCTCAATCCCCAGCACAGGTCCATATCAAGGAGTGAACCAGAAAGGGCCCTTTTAACCCAGGAAAGTCTTCATTTGCCGAGATTGGAAACTGAATCTTACTCAGAAAACAGTTATGGGCTGTACAGTGACTCACGTCTGTAATCCCAGCACTTTGGGAGGCAGACACAGATGGATCTTTTAAGGTCAGGAGTTCGAGACCAGCCTGGCCAACATGGTGAAACCCTGTCTCTACTAAAAATACAAAAATTAGCTGGGCGTGGTGGCACATGCCTGTAATCCCTGCTACTCCAGAGGCTGAGGCAGGAGAATCGCTTGAACCCAGGAGTCGGAGGTTGCAGTGAGCCCAGATTGCACCACTGCATTCCAGCCCGGGCAACAGAGCAAGACTCTATCTCAAAAAAAAAAAAAAAAAAAAAAAAAAAAAAGAAAAGAGAAAAAAAAAGAAAACAGTTATGTATTTTTGACTATGTATTTGTTCTTTATGATGTTCAAATTAAGATAATAAAGCCAAGTCTTAAAATCATTGCTCCAAAATAGCACCTTTGGGCTGGGGGCGGTGGCTCACGCCTGTAATCCCAGCACTTTGGGAGGCCGAGACAAATAGATCATCTGAGGTCAGGAGTTCAAGACCAGCCTGGTCAACATGGTGAAACTCCGCCTCTACTAAAAATACAAAAAAATTAGCTGGGTGTGGTGGCACACTCCTGTAGTCCCAGCTACTCTGGCGGCTGAGACAGGAGAATCACTTGAACCTGATAGTGCCACTGCACTCCAGCTGGGGAAGACAGAGAGAGACTCCATCTCAAAAAACAAAACAAAACAAAACACGAAATAGCACCTTTGCATTAACTTTAGCGTTGGTAAGCACCACCTGGAGAATCTATTAAAATACAGATTTGTGGGCCCGGCCAGCTGGGCACAGTGGCTCACGCCTGTAATTCTAGCACTCTGGGAGGCCAAGGCAGGTGGATAACCTGAGGTCAGGAGTTTGAGACCAGCTTGGCCAACATAGTGAAACTCCGTCTCTACTAAAAATACAAAAATTAGCCAGGCATGGTGGCTGCATGCCTGTAGTCCCAGCTACTTGGGAGGCTGAGGCAGGAGACTCACTTGAACCCAGGAGGTGGAGGTTGCAGTGAGCCAAGATCATGCCACATTCCAGCCTGGGCGACAAAGCAAGACTCCATCTCAAAAAAAAAAAAAAAAAAAAAAAGCTTTCAACAAATAAATAATCATTTAAGCATGTTGTTTGGTGTGACTATATAAATGTGTAGATGTACACACTTATCTACCAATGCATAATAAAATTATTGAATATAAGGAATGTATAAAAGAGATACTGGTAGCTCAGAGAAAAAGGAATTGGGCTCTGGGTATATGATCTGTCTTCAAAATTCTGTACAAAAATGTTCTTTATTTTTCATCTCTTAAGACAGGGATCTCACTCTGTCACCCAGGCTGGAGTGCAGTGGTGCAATCATAGCTCACTGCAGCCTGGAACTCCTGGGCTCTAGAGATCCTCCCACCTCAGCCCTCAGAGTAGCTGGGACTACAGGCATGCACCACCATGCCCGACTAATTTTTGTTTTTTTGGGTTTTTTTGGTAGAGATGAGGTTTTGCCATGTTGCCCAGGCTGGTCTCGAAGTCCTGGGCTCAAGCTCTCTGCTGGCCTTGGCCTCTCAAAGTGCTAGGATTACAGGCGTGAACCACTAACCCTGGCTCCGCTAATTTTTAAAATAATGTTTTTAGGTTGGGAATGATTGCTTGTGGGTGGAGTCAGTGGAGGGAAACTATGGTCAGGCACAGTGTGGCTAATCCCTGTAATCCCAGTGCTTTGGGAGGCTTCGGCAGAAGGATTGCTTGAGGCCAATCAAAGTTGGAGACCAGCCTGGACAAGAGTGAGGTCCTGTCTTTAAATAATAATAGCTATATATATATATATATTATTTTATTTTATTTATTTTATTTTTTTAAACTGAGTCTCGCTCTGCAGCCAGGCTGGAGTGCAGTGGCACGATCTTGGCTCACTGCAACCTCGGCCTCCCAGGTTCAAGTAATTCTCCTGCCTCAGCCTCCCGAGTAGCTGGGACTACAGGCACATGCCACCATGCCCAGCTAATTTTTGTATTTATAGTAGAGATGGGGTTTCACCATGTTGGCCAGGATGGTCTGAAACTCTTGACCTCATGATCCGCCTGCCTTGGCCTCCCAAAGTGCTGGGATTACAGGCGTGAACCACTGTGCCTGGCCTAATAGCAGTAAATTTAAAAAGCAAATTAAATCAATAATAATTTTTTAAGGACATGGCCTCACTCTGTTGCCCAGTCTGATCTGGAGCTCCTGGCCTGGAGATCTACAGCCTCAGCATCTTGAGTAGCTGAGATTACACGCATGAGCCACCACAGGCTTTTATCCCTTCTTCCTGTGCTGTCTCATGAAGCTACTCTCTGAGAGTGTTAACCTTTGGGTTGACTTGCATTACATTTTTGGATAGTCCAACTTGGGACATCTTTGAAACCATAAGGCATCTTCCATTTGAAGGAATATTTCTAATAATCCTCATGTAACTTTCTGTTGATATGTAATAAAAATATTCTCACTGATTAATAACATAGGCAAAAGTGTGGCTGTTGCTCATTGTCAAGTCACCTTTGGTCTTATCTCTGTGAACTGACCAGTTCTTTCTCGCCACTTTTCCTGATACTGCCTCTCTCTATGATCATGGTTCCTCTTGCACCCAGGCTCTTTTTGCCTGTGTCCCTCCCAGATGGCCACTTAATAGCATCAAAGATTTGCTTCCTCATCTTGCTTGGGCATCCAAAGGCAATGCGCCCTCAAAGGCATTCTAGAAACAATTTGCTACAATCCAACTTCTTCTGCAGGTGTTCAACAGTACACTAAAAACTGCCTTGTCATTTTTACAATGTGGGAAAAACTGGCAAGACAAAGAGAAAAACATTAGGGGTGCCATAAGGTTGTTTCTACCCAGAAAAGCACTAAGTTATCTTCATATCATATTCCCTGGGTAAGGCACTTCACCTCTGTGGAATTCTTCCCCCAAATCTATAACCTCAGGCTAATCATGAAAAACCCAAACTGAGGGACATTCTAAAAGAATATGTGACCATGGCCAGGCATGGTGGCTCATGCCTGTAATCCCAGCACTTTTGGAGGCCAAGGCGGGCGGATCACTTGAGGTCAAGAGTTTGAGACCAGCCTGGACAACATGGAGAAATCCCGTCTCTACTAAAAATACAAAAATTAGCCAGGCATGGTGGTGCACACCTGTAATCCCAGCTACTGGGAAGGCTAAGGCAGGAGAATCGCTTGAACCCAGGAGGCAGAGGTTGCAGTGAGCCGAGATCGCACCACTGCACTCCAGCCTGAGCGACAGAGCAAGACTCTCCATCTCAAAAATAAATAAATTAATATAATATAATATGATATGATATGTGACCAGCACTCTTCAAAAATGTCCAGGTCATGAAAGTCGAGGCAACACAGAGAAACTCATAAACTGGTGGAGAGTGAGGAAACATGCCAGTTAATGCTATGTGGTATCTTGGCCTGGATTCTGCAAAAGAAAGAAGAGGCTAGTGGACAAACTGTTTTAAACCAAATATAGTCCCCTTAGTCAATCCAGTTAAAGGTTTATCAATTTTGTTAATGTTTTAGAACAACCAGTGTTAGGTTTCCTTAATTTTCTATTTCTGTTTTCTATTCTTTATTTCATCGCTGCTCTAATCTTTGTTATTTCCTTCCTCTTGCTAGTTTTGGGTTAGTTTGCTGTTCTTTTTCTAACTATTAAAGTCTAAAGTTAGGTTGTTGATTTATGATCTTTCTTTCCTTCTCTCTTTCTCTCTCTCTCTTTGTTTCTTTCCTTCTTTCTCTTTGTTTTTCTTTTCTCTTTCTTTTTCTTTCCCTCTTTTTTTTTTTTTTTTTTTTTTTTTGGAGACAGGTCTCACTCTGCTGCCCAGGCTGGAGTGCAGTGTTACAATCACAGCTCACTACAACCATCCAGGCTCAACCAGATCCTCCCACTTCAGCCTCCTGATAACTGGGACTACAGGTGTGCACCACCACACCCAGCTAATTTTTGTATTTTTTGTAGAAACAGGGCTTTGCCATGCCCAGGCTGGTCTCAAACTCCTGGACTTAAGGAATCCACCCATCATGGCCACCCAAGTGCTGGAATTACAGATGTGAGTCACAGCACATGGCCTGATTTGAGATCTTTCTTCTTTTTTAATGTTAAGTATTGACAGCTATATATTACTCCCTTAGCACTGCTTTTACTACATCACATAAGTTTTCATATTGTCATTAGGTATTTTCATTTATTGTGCAAATGAAAATAGTGTGTTCTTAATCCCATTTGTCTCTATCTCCTAATTTCTCTAGGCTTTCTTGTTTGACACATTGATTGTTTAAGAGTGTGTTTTTTAATTTCCACAGATTTGTGCATTTTTCAGTTTTTATTCTGTTACTGATTTTTAACTTACCTTTGTGGTCAGATAAGGTACTTTGTATCATATTTATTTTTAAAAAATCTACTGAGAATTGATTTGCGGCCTACTCTATGGTCTATATTAGAGAATGCCCATGTACGCTTGAGAAGAATGTGTATTGTGTTGTTGTTGGGTTGGGTGTTCTGCATATGTCTGTTAGATCTAGTTGGTATATCGTGTTGTTCAGGTCCTCTGCTTCTTTCCTTATTTTCTGTCTGATGGTTCTATCCATTATTGAGAGTGGGGTATTGAGGTCTCCGATTTTTTCTTTCTTTCTTTCTTTCTTTCTTTTTTTTGAGAGGGAGTCTTGTTCTATAGCCCAGGCTGGAGTGCAGTGGCACCATCTGATCTCGTCGGCTCACTGCAACCTCCACCTCCTGGGTTCAAGTGATTCTCTTGCCTCAGCCTCTGAGTAACTGGGATTACAGACATGTACTACCACGCCCAGCTAATTTTTGTATTTTTAGTAGAGACAGTGGTTTCTGCCATGTTGGCCAGGCTGGTCTCGAACTCCTGGCCTCATGTGATCTGCCCATCTTGGCCTCCGAAAGTGCTGGGATTACAGGCATGAGCTACCAGGCCCAGCTGATGTCTCTGACTATTATTGTAGAGCTGTTTCTTTCTCCCTTCAATTCTATCAGTTTTTGCTTCATATATTTTGATGGTCTGTTATTAAGTGCATAAATGTTTATAATTGTTTTATCTTCATGCTTTATTTTACCTTTTATTAATATGTAATCCCTTTCTTTGTCTTGTGTAAACTTTTTTGATTTAAAGTCTGTTTTGTGTGATGTTAGTATAGACACCCCACTCTCTTTTGTTTACTATTTGTATGTAATATCTTTTTCCATCCTTTTACTTTCAACCTATTTGTGTCTTTATCTAACATGATTTCTTGTAGACATCATATACTTGATTCATGTTTTTTATACATTATGCTGATTTCTATATTTTGATTGGAGAGTTTAATCCGTTTACATTTAAAGTATCTACTGACAAAGAGGGATTTAATTGTGCCCTTTTGCTTTTGTTTTCTATATGCCTTATACCCTTTGTGTTCTTCATTTCTTGCATTACTGTCCTGTGTTTAGTTAAGTTTTTTGTAGTGAAAAGTTTTAAATGCTTGTGTGTGTGTGTGTATCCTTTTGTACATATGCTATGGATATTTTCTCTGTGGTTATCATGAAAATTACATTTGACATCCTAAAATTATAACACTAATTTGAATTTATCCATTTATTTATTTATTGAGATGGAGTCTTGCTCTGCTGCCCAGGCTAGAGTGCAGTGGTGCAATCTCAGCTCACTACAACCTCTGCCTTCTGGGTTCAAGCGATTCTCTTGCCTCAGCCTCCCGAGTAGCTGGGATTACAGAAGTGTGCAACCACGGCTAACTTTTGTATTTTTAGTAGAGACGCAGTTTTGCCATGTTGGCCAGGCTAGTCTTGAACTCCTGACCTCAGGTGATCCACCTGCCTTGGCCTCCCAAAGTGCTGGGATTACAGGCATGAGCCACCGCGCCCAGCCTAATTTGAATCTATACCACCTTAACTTCAAAGGCATACAAAAACTCTGCTCCTATGCAGTTCTGTGCCCATACCTTTCAGTTACTGATGTCATAAAATTACATTTTTGTGCATTGTATGTCCAAAAACACAAGCTTCTTAGTGATTTTTTTAATGCTTAGTCTCTTAAATAATATAAACAAAATGTGGTGTTTTAAATCAAAGTTACATTAATACTAGCTTTTATAATGGTATATGTATTTTTTTTTTTTATAGAGATGGGGTCTCACTATGTTACCCATGCTGGTGTCAAACTCCTGGGCTCAAGTGATCCACCTATATTGATCTCCCAAAGTGCTGGGATTACAGTTATGAGCCACCATGGCTGGCCTCTTAATTTCTTCTTCATTTTTGATGGACAGTTTTGCCAGGTAAAGGATTCTTGCTTGACAGTTTTTTCCTTTCAACATTTTGCATATATTGATCCACTGGCTTCTGGCCTCCACAGTTTCTGGTAAGAAATCAGGAGACAATCTTATTCAGAATCTCTTGTATGTAAACAGTTGCTTCTTCCTTGCTGTTTTCAAGATTTTCTCTTTGCCTTTGGCCTTTTACAGTTTGACTATAATATTTCCTGGTGGGACCTCTCTTGAGTTTATTCCACTTCAACTTTGTTGAGCAACTTGGATGTTTGTATTCATGTTTTTCACCCAGTTTGGGGCATTTCTAGCCCTTATTTCTGAAAAAAAAAAAAAAAATTCCTTTTTCCCTTTCCCTCTTTTTCTTACGAAACTCCTACAGTGCATATGTTGGTCTGAATCTTTCTTCTACCTACTCACATCTGCTTTTTGAATCCCTTTAGTCAAATTTACATTGTAGTTATTGTAATTTTCAGCTCCAGAATTTTTTGTTCCTTTTTATGTTTTCTCTTTATTTTTCAATAAATATTGAAAAAAATTTTCATTTTATTCATGTATCATTTTCTTGACTTTGTCCACTTCTTCATTTAGCTCTTTGAGCATCTTTAAGACAGTTGCTGAGGAATGTTTTCTGTTGACATTTTTTTCCTTAGATGGACCATACTTTACTGTTTCTTTGTATGTCTTGTGATTTTGTTGTTGTAGTTGAAAACTGGACTTTTGAATCTTATAATGTGGTAACTCTGGAAATAAAATTCTCTCCTTCTCCAGGGTTTCCTTTTTTTTTTGGCACATGAATAAAAAAGGCATGCTGTTTTTATTTTATTTTATTTTTATGGTTGTATGGTGTCTCTAAGCTGGGGATAAGATTGAGAAATAAATTGAAGGTCTTTTCTGAGTCTATGCCTTTCCCTGGACATGCATGGTGACTTTCCCTATTCCCTTGTGTATGTAGTTACTTCGGATGTCCTAGTCCTTAAATGTCTGGCCCCTAAAAGGGGGAAAAGGGAAAGATGAAGGGGAGGAAAGCCAGTCATTGGCTTTTTAAGTCTCCTGGAAGTCACTTTTCCAGTGTGGATTGTAAAAATGACAATGGGGGTTACAACAATGGCAGCTCACTTCTGTGTCTACACCTCTACCATCAGAAGCAGCAATCAGGGATCAAAACATAGATCCCAGAAACATGGAAGACAAGGTTCTTATTGCCTACCCTGGCTCCTGCAAGCCAAGTCCAAGTTGCTCCAAAAGTGTGAGAGCTGAAATTGACTGAAATTAGCCACAGTCTTCCCCTGGAAGTTGCAACCCTTGTAATAGATTCCAGAGTTCCAACATAGTTATATTAGACAGATTCTGTCAGTACAATTGACTAGGTAGAGAGATTGATTCCTGGTGTTTTCTACTCTGCCACCTTCCCTGATGTCATTATGATCTTATTATTTTATTTTGAGACAGGGTCTCACTCTATCACCCAGGCTGGAGTGCAATCACAGCTCACTGCAGCCACAACCTCCCGGGCTCAAGTGATCCTCCCACATCAGCCTCCTGAGTAGCTGAGACTACAGGCACGGTGCAACCAGGCCCAGCTAATTTTTTTGTTGTTGTTGTATTTGTGTAGAGACAGGGTTTTCACACGTTGCCCAGGCTGGTCTTGAACTCCTAAGCTCAACCGATTTACCCACCTCAGCCTCCCAAAGTGCCAGGACTATAGGCATGAGCCACTGCACCCAACCCTTATTACTTTGTATTTACTCCTTTCAATAGTTATTTCTCACTTGTCATTTATTTGGTTTTTATTGTTGTTGTTGTTGTTGTTGATTTGTTTTTGAAACAAGATCTCACTCTGTTGCCTAGGCTGTGCAATGGTGTGGTCACAACTCACTGCAGCCTCAACCTCCTGGGCTCAAGCAATCCTCCCGCCTCAGTCTCCCAAGTAGCTGGGACTAGAGGCATGTGCTACCATGCCCAGCTAATTTTTAATTTGTTTTGTAGAGACAGGGTCTCATTATGTTGCCTAGGTTGGCCTTGAACTCCTGAGATCAAGCAGTCCCCTCACCTTCGCCTCCCAAAGTGCTGGGATTATAGGCATGAGCCAACTGCATCCCACCCGCTTGTCATTTCTTATTTGTTTATGCTATATAATGGTTTTCTATAGTTTTGATATTTTTCAAAGAATTAATTTTTAATTGCTTGATTAGCATACTTTTTATTATGTAGACTTTTCTGTTTTCTGATTCAATATTTCCTGTTTTCATATTTAGCAATTTCATCCTTCTGTATTTTTTCAATTTGCTTCGCCATTCTTTTCTTTTTTGAGTTGTGTGTTTAATCCATTTATTTTAATCCACTTATCAATCATTTATTTTTGTTTTCTTCTAATAGTTCTTTTAAGCTCATTTGCATTTATTGATACAATGGATTTGTTTAGTCCCTGTTATATTATTTGTATTATCTTTTCTGAATTTTCTATTTTTACTATACTCTGTTGTGTTTCCTTTGCTCATTTTCGTTCTTTAAAAAAAAATCAGAGCAGCTGAACCACCGCAAATGGTACAAATAACAGATTTATTATAGGTACTAGGCCTTATATAACTTTAGGATTTAGTGAATAAGTCTTTGTAAGACTTGCCTCTGTGACTGATGCTGGTCTGAAGTCAGCAGGGCCAGCAGTAAGGAAGGGAAGATGGATGTGAAGTTAGGAAATCAGGGACGGGCAAATGGGAACTTCTGAGGACAAACTAGAATGGCATCAAATCTCATGTCTCAGGTCTCAATGTTGTAGGTGACCTGCAGGAGAAACTGGTTCTCTTCACCATTGGTAGCACACACACCTGGCCCAGGATTCAGAGAAGCTGAGAGAGATCGGACAGGAGCTGGGGTAGCAGCTGGTCTGGCTGTCCCACTGCAACAAAGTGAGCAGTAGATCAGGAACAATGCAATTGTAATTGTATCTTGTGGCCAATCCTAACTCAGAATGATACAGGGAAGGACATTTGGAGAAACCGTTTAAATGGATTTAGCTAAACTGAAACATCACAAAGTCCGTGTGTGTGTGTGTGTGTGTGTGTGTGTGTGTGTAAACTGTAATTGTATCTTGTGGCCAATCCTAACTCAGAATGATACAGGGAAGGACATTTGGAGAAACCGTTTAAATGGATTTAGCTAAACTGAAACATCACAAAGTCCGTGTGTGTGTGTAAAATTTAAGGTTTTAATTTTTTCTAATTGTTGTATTTTATATGTTCAGTTCCCACTTTCCTTTAGGCAATGGCTTAAACAAAAAATTTTTAAAAAAATATTTCCTGTAAGTTGTTACTTTTTTTAGAGATGGGATCTCACTATGTTGCCCAGGCTGGTCTTGAACTCCTGGGCTCAAGCAATCCTCCCACCTTGGCCTCTCAAAGTGCTAGGATTACAGGCATGAACCACTAGGCCTGGCCTCCTTTAGACAATGTCTATTGTTATATAACTAACTTGTGCCGGGCACAATGGCTCATGCTTGTAATCCCAGCACTTTGGGAGGCTGAGACAGGCAGATTGCTTGAGGTCAGGAGTTCAAGACCAGCCTGGCCAACATGGTGAAACCCCATCTCTACTAAAAATGCCAAAAATTAGCTGGGGGTTTGGTGGTGTGCGCCTGTAGTCCCAGCTACTAGGGAGGCTGAGGCAGGAGAATCGCTTGAACCCAGGAGGAAGAGGTTGCAGTGAGCTGAGATTGTGCCATTGCACTCCAGGCTGGATGACAGAGCAAGACTCCTCAAAAAAAGAAAAAAGAAAAAAAAAAAAAACTAACTTGTAACCTCTTCCTCAGTCTTCCCTCTTTTTCCCCCACCATCCAAAGTTTAGTTTTTCTTTGTACTTTCAAATAAACCTAGGCTTCCATTTTTTGATTTTTCAGCTTTATATGTAGTATCTTGTGACATATAGCTATTGCCTCTGAATCAGTTAATGAGTGTCTGGGCTTTCTGTCTTCTCCCACTTTTTTTTTTGTTTTGTTTTGTTTTTTGTTTTTCGTTTTTGTTTTTTTTTTGAAGTGGAGTCTCCCTCTGTCCCCCAGCCTGGAGTGCAGTGGTGCGATCTCGGCGCCCGCTGCATGCTCCGCCTCCCAGGTTCACGCCATTCTCCTGCCTCAGCCTCCCGAGTAGCTGAGACTATAGGTACCCGCCACCACGCCCAGCTAATTTTTTTTGTATTTTTAATAGAGATGGGGTTTCACCGTGTTAGCCAGGATGGTCTCGATCTCCTGACCTTGTGATCCGCCCGCCTCGGCCTCCCAAAGTGCTGGGATTACAGGCGGGAGCCACCGCGTCCGGCTTCTCCCACTTTTTAAGTGATATTATTTCCATTTTGACAGAGTATATCAGATTTTCATATTAGTTACTATCCTTATCTCCACATTTGTTTTAGCCTCACATTTTCAGCTAAACACAGTCAAGGTTTGCCACAAATATTTTTGCCAAAGTTTTCCCAATTATCTTTTCTAGCCCATTCCCTCTTAGGTTCATCAAGAAGAGGCAATGGGAACAATATTCTCCAAGTTCTGGCATGTTTAAAATTGCTCTCCTACAGCCTTGATATTACAAGTTAACTTATCCACAGTGTCTTTCCTATGTTTTCTTGTATTGAACGTTTATGTCAAGAACATAATGTCAATGTATGTATCATGGTCCATGGCTATTCCTGCACACTTTTGGTTTCTGTTTCTGTGGATTTTTTCCCCATCCCTTCATGTCTTGTTTTGTTTGTTTGTTTGTTTTTGTTCTTTTGAGACTGAGTTTCGCTCTTGTCACCCAAGCTGGAGTGCAATGATGTGATCTCAGCTCACTTCAACCTCCGCCTCCCAGGTTCAAGCGATTCTCCTGCTTCAGCCTCCCGAGTAGTTGAGATTACAAGCATGCACCACCACGCCTGGCTAATTTTTGTATTTTTAGTAGAGATGGGATTTCACCACGTTGGCCAGGCTGGTCTCGAACTCCTGACCTCAGGTGATCTGCCCATCTCGGCCTCTCAAAGTGCTCGCATTACAGGCATGAGCCACTGTGCCTGGCCTCTCATCCTTTCATGTCTATGTATGTCTTTTTTTTTTTTTTTGAGACAGAGTCTTGTTCTGTCACCCAGGCTAGAGTGCAGTGGCGCGATCTCTGCTCACTGCAACTTCCGCCTCCCGGGTTTAAGGGATTCTCCTGCCTCAGCCTCCTGAGTAGCTGGGATTATAGGCACCCGCCACTGTGCCCGGCTAATTTTTGTATTTTTAGTAGAGACGGGGTTTCACCATCTTGGCCAGGATGGTCTCAAACTCCTGACCTCAAGTGATCCACCCGCCTCAGCCTCCCAAAGTGCTGGGATTACAGGCATGAGCCACCACACCCAGCCCTATGTATGCCTTTACAGGTGAAGTGAGTTTCCTGCAGGTGGAACAGGTGGGTCTTGTTTGGGTTGTTTGTTTGTTTTTTAAATCCATTCAGCCAGTTTATGTTTTTCAATTGAGGAATTTAAATCATTTACAATCAAGGTTGTTATTGATAGGTGAAAGTAAAATACTCCTGTCATTTTGTTAGTTGTTTTCTGATTGTTTTGTATATCTTATGTTCCTTTCTTCATCTTTTATTTTTTACCTTTATGATTTGGTGTTTTTTTATAGTGATAATGTTTGAGTCCTTTCTTTTTCTCATTTGCCTATCCTCTCCACCAGTGAGTTTTATACTTTCATGATAGTTATTGTCCTTTTTCTTTCAGATGTAGGACTTCCTTAAGCATTTCTTGTAGGGCCAGTGTAGTGATGACGAATTCCCTCAATATTTCTTTTTCATTTTTGAAGAATAGCTTTGCTGGATATAGTACGCTTGTCTGAAAATTCTTTTCTTTTTGCACTTGGAATATATCATCCCATTCTTTCCTGGCCTGTACAGTTTCTGCTGAGAAATCCACTGTTAGTCTGATGGAGATTTCCTTATATGTGACTTGATGCTTTTTGCTTGTTGTGTTTAGAATTCTCTCTTTGTCTTTTACTTTATTTTTTATTTTTTTGAGATGAGGTCATGCTGTGTTGCCCAGGCTTGCGTGCAGTGGCTACTTTACAGGCACAATCATAGCACACTACAGCCTCAAACTCCTGGCCTCAAGCCTCCCAAGTAGCTGCCTCAGCTTCCCAAGTAGCTGGGATTACAGCTGTGTGCCCAACATCTTTGACTTTTGATAGTTTGATGACAATGTGCTTTGATGAAGACTATTTTGGGGTTGAATCTATTTGGGGATCTTTAAGCTTTCTGTATTTAGGTATCTTACAAGACTTTAAAAGTTTTCAGCTATTATTTTGTTAAATAGGTTTTCTATGCCTTTGCCCATCTCTTCTCCTTCTGAAATTGCCAAAGTTTGAATATTTGGTTGCCCTATGGTATCTCATATGCCATCCATGCTTTCTTCATTCTTTTTTCATTTATTTTTTTCTGACTGGGTTATTTCAAATGACCTGACTTCAAGTTCTGAAATTCTTTCTTGTGTTTGATGTAGTTTATTGTTAAAGCTCTTGAATGAATTTTTTTTATTGATTCATTGAATTGTTTGGTTCCAGGATTTCTGTTTGTTTTTTATATCTTTGTTGAATTTTATTTCTTTGTTGAATTTCTCATTCAGATCATGAATTGTTTTCCTGATTTCTTTCTATCATTTATCTGTGTTCTCTCGTATCTCACTGAGTTTCTTTAATATCATTATTTTGTATTCTTTTTCAGGCTATTTTATAGATTTCCTCTTCTTCGTGTTGCTACTGGAGAATTATTGTCTTCATTTGGAAGCATCATGTTTCCTTGCTTTTTCATGTTTCTTGTGTCCTTATATTGATATCTGCACATCTGGTGTAACAGTTACTTATTCCAGTTTTACAGATTGGCTCTTGTAGGGGAAGGCTCTTTCCTAGAGCTGCTTCTACAGTTGGTTGGCAGGGTACTTTGGCTTTGACTCTGGGTGGATGCAGTAGTGTAGTCTCCATGTGATGTCTTCATCTATAATCAGCATCAGTGGTGGTTGTGGGTTCCTCGGTGGCTTAGGATGTGGTTATTAGTAGGGGCTGTGACAAGACTTTCCTGCGGAAGGGGATACCAGTAGAGCCAATTCTCAACTGCCAGTGGTGGCAGTGGTGGGCCAAGTGTGCCAGTCCTCAGGCCCTGGATGGTGTATGTGGGTGCTGGCAGTGGTGGGTATGAGCAGACCAGTGTTTAGGCTTCCAGGTGGCTTGCTTAGGTACCAGCGGTGGCAGTAGTGAGATGAGTGGGGATGCCCTTGGACCCCCAGGTGGTGTGCGTGGCATTGGTGGTGGTAGTAGCAGCAGGGGACAACCCTTATTCCCTGGAGCAGGATGCATAGCAGTCAGTGCTGGTGGTGAGCTGGGAGGGCCAGTCCCTTGTCCCCTGAGAGGTACACATGTAATCTGGTGGTGGGTGGGCCTGTCCTTATGCCCCTAGATGGCATACACATGCACCAGTGGTGGAGGGCAGGGTGGCCAAATTATCCCCAGGCCCCTGGATAGTGTCAGTGGGTGGTGGTGGCAGCAGAGACAGATCCATCCTGAGGTCCCTGGATGATGCACGTGGGTGCCAACCCCCCTCCTCCAGCATAAGGACAGTACACAGGTGGGCTGTTCCCCAGGCTTTCTGTAAAGGCACATGCAGTGCATGGTGGCCCTTCTTCAGAAAGGAGTAGGGTTGCTGTCAATGGCAGTGGCCCTGGGGCAGGCAGCACTCAGGCTCTGGGAAGTGCATGCTTTGGCTCCCTCTGTCCCAGGTCAATCTTCCTGGTGCACTGCTTTGCCTGTTCCCTAGGGTGTAGTACACTGCATGGGCTAGAGTGCCGGCAATGCAGCAACACTGCTGGCGTCTCAATGCTACAGCCTTCTGAGGATGTGAGGGGATGTCACTAGGGTCCAGGGATGTGGAAGTGCAGGGGCTGTTGGGCCCCAGGGCAGGATGCAGTCTGGTGGGGGCTGAGCTCTCAAGCGGCCCTATGCTGCAGCTGCTTGGGTTTCGGGGGGGATGTGGGACTGAGCGTGAACTCCCTCTCTGAAACAATGTCATCACGTGTCTCCAGGCAGCTCCCTATTCTAGTCTCAGGGCTTGCAAGAGCCAAAGGGCCTTCCCATGGCTAGGCTTGCAGGAGTCTGCAGTGGGAACGTAGCTTGCTGGGGATCTCTCAACGTCTCCCTGCAATTGGGAGCTGTGAGCCGATCCTGGCGGGCCCAGCTGCTTTACTTCTCTAGCTTTCCGTGCCTCAGAGATTCCCTGCGACTTCCCTGATGAATTCCAATGTTCTCTCTTAGAAGCTCTATTTGACATGTGGTTATCTACTTGCTGTGTTGGTCGTTCTTTGTGGAGGAGGCGGGTGCCTGGCACCTCTAGTCAGCTATCTTGAATCCCCTCTTCACGGTTTTTATAATCTCTTGGAGTCTAGTAGCAAGCTAGTTCTCAAAGGAAGAGTGTACCAAAGAGGACACGCTTTCCAAATGATGCTCTATCCAATAAAGGAAAGCTGGGATCCACTGGAAATTTCAAATGAATTGTCCTGTAGCCTTAATGCACTTATGTTAATATCAAACCAGAGATTCTCAAACCAAAGGCCCTAAAGCTCTCATAGTTTCATTAACTAGTCAAATAAGAGATTACTTCAGGTTTCAATGTTTTCCCCCATTTTCTCCTATTGATTAAGAAAAAGAAGAAAAAAGAGGAAAGGAGTATTAGAGAGCCTGTGATACAATAAGAAATACACATCTGGTCTTTGTCCTCAGTTGCTGACACAGAGTTTCCAAAACTTGGAATTTTCTGAGTCATAGGGGTGATAGGGCATCTTTTGTTATTCATAAAAAGCCCTTTTCAACCATACTTGAGTTTATGCTGGTAAGGTGACTCTTGGTGGCCCCTGGTAGCTAGGGGGCTGGCGGTCAGAGGAACCAGTCTTGTGATTAGAAGGTTGGAACTTTCAGCCCCATCCCCGGACCTCTAGGGGGAGGAGCTGAGCTGGAGATTGAGTTAATCACCAGTGGCCAATGATTTAATCAATTATGCCTTTGTAATGAGGCCTCTGTAAAAATCCCGAAACAATGGGGTTCCGGACCATCTGGGTCAGTGAACGCATCCCTGTGCCGGGAGGATAGTGCACCTCAAACTCCACGGAGACAGAAGCTCCTGAGCTCAGCACCCTTCCAGACCTCGCCCTACGTGCCTCTTCGTTTGGCTGCTCACTGGTATCCTTTATAATATCCTTTATAATAAACCAATAAACCAAGTAAAGTGTTTCCCTGAGTTTTGTGGGCCATTTTAGCAAATTATCAAAAGTGAAGAGCAGGTTGTGGAAACCTCCAATTTATATTTGGTTGGTCAGAAGTACATGTGGCAACCTGGGACTTTCAACTGGTATTTGAAGTGGGAGCTGTGTTGTGGGACTGAACCCTTAACAGGTTGGGCCTGCACTAACTCCAGGTAGTTTGTATCGGAATTAAATGGAATTGTTGGACACCTAGTTGGTGTCCAGAGAGTTGGAGAACTGGTTGTTGGTGGTGTGTGAAAAATCCACACACTGGTGTTTGAAGTGATGTGAGTAAAAACAGTTCAGAGAGCCCTTTGGGAAATTTTCCTATAGTGGGCCCTGGATCCCATAAAACTGCCATATAACTATTTATCCTTCTCATGGGAAGCATATGGGATTAACAGACTATGACAGTGGTCTTTTATTTTTTCAGAATATTTTAACTTTTATCTGATAAAACACGTCCAAGACCAAAGAAAGCAACTTTTTTTTTTCCCCCCTCAAAACAAGCCAGATGCTTTAATGGCCTGCCTCCAGGGCCCACAGGCTCATCACAAATCCTTAAATAAGGCCCAGAGCTTGCCAGCCTCTGGCTCCGCCCAGCACCCCACAGGCAGGTGGCCCACAGCAGGCCTAGCTGGTGGGTTCTGGCTTAGGGAGTACCAGGATTCCCAGTCCAGATCTTCAGAGACCTTCCAGGACTGAGCTGCCACTCAGCCTGCCTGCACCAGTCCCTGAGTCCCAGCAGCTGCTTGGCTTCCAGAAAACATGTTTCCTGTCATAATGCCTGGGGTGGGAGAGGCAGTTCAGAGAAGCCACTGAGGACAGGCCTGGGGCGTCCTGAGGCGGGAGCAGCAGGCCCAGAACAAGGATGCCAGCCCCAGGCTGCATCGTTGTACCAATAGCGGGGATTGGGAGTGGGCAGCACAGGCTCCCTCAGGGAGCTCCAGGCTCGGGGATTGGGCCAACCCAATTCCAAATGCTCATGGCGGGGGTGACTCTAGAAAGTGTGAGCCACATCCACCGCACAATGTACCACTCTCAGATAGCCAGTCCTAGGACACATGAAGACTTTCTACAGGAAGGCTCTCAGCCTCCGATTCCGGGCCCTGTGCCGTGGAGGAAGCAGAGACCAAACCTTAATGGGATGTGTGTCAGGCAGCATCTCCACAACTACCCTGTGAGGTAGGTTGCGTTGTTCTATTGTACAGATGGGGGATGAGGGCTCAGCAGAGGTGAAGAGTCTTGCCCAGGTCATGCAGCAAGGAACGCCAGCCAGGATTCAAGCCCAGGTCTGTCGGGTTCTGAAGCCCACGTGTTTTCTCTAGGGAAGACATAAGAAGCGGTCCTATCCAATAAAGACCCTCAGGTTAAAAGCTCAGGGGCTCTCAGCCCACCCTGGATGGGCCCCCAGGGTCAAAGCTGAAACCCCTCCAGGGGAGTAGCCACAGCCCCAGCATCTACTTCTGGCCCCAGGCAGCCAGGCAGGCAGAAGTGGGGCTTAAGAGTGATTGCTACGCACAAAGCACCAGCAGCCAGTGCCACAGGTGATGGCTCTGGCTGCCCAGAAGCTGTGGGTGGGGCAAGGGCTGGTCTTGTCCTGAGGCCCTGTGGCCCCAGGTGGGCAGAGCCAGGCCATTGAGCCAGGCAGTCTCTAGCAGGCTGCAGAAGCGGGACTTCAGTGTGGGGCCAGATGGGTTGACACTGGCAGCAGGGGTAGGTGAGGCACCACAGGACTCTTCCCCAGCGGCTGCTTTTGTTCAAAGAAAGCAACTTACAGAAAGTAATTTATATTAAAATTTTTATTTGATAAAACACTTGACCTTTTTAGCTCAAAGCTTCACTTGGGGAGACAAGAATGAGGGAATTAATACCTTTTTATTATGGAAAATGTCAAACACACACAAAGCAGAGAGAATGGTATAAGAAGTGTCCATGCACCTATCACTCCATTTCAACAGTGAGCAACATTCTGTTGCTCTTAGTTATACTCTATCCTCCCCACCACTTTTTGTTCATTTACTAGAGTATTTTAAAGCAATCAAGGATAAAATATCCTTTTACTTGTAAATTCTTTAGGAAAAATCTCTAACATAGACAAATTGAATAACCATAACACAAAAACAATTTTATGACCAGATCCAGAAAACTTAACAATAATTCCTTATGAACACAAAATATCTGAGACAGGTCTCAGTCAATTTAAGAAGTTTACTTTGCCAAAGTTAAGGATGCACGCCTGTGACCCAGCCTCAGGAGGTCCTGACGACATGCGCCCAAGGTGGTGGGAACATAGCTTGCTTTTACACATTTTAGGGAGACGTGAGATATCAATCCATATGGGTAAGTTGTACATTGGTTCAGTCTAGAAAGGCAGGGACAACTCAAAACGGGGAGGGGATTTCCGTTTCCAGGTCATAGGTAGGTGAGAGACAAACTGGTTGCATTCTTTTGAGTTTCTGATTAGCATTTCCAAAGGAGACAGTCAGATGTGCATTTATCTCAGTGTGCAGAGGGATGACCCTGAATAGAATAGGAGGCAGGTTTGCCCTAAGCAGTTCCCAGCTTGACCTTTCCCTTTAGCATAGTGATTTGAGGGTCCCAAGATTTATTTTCCCTTCATATTTCCTCCTTCTCTTTTTGAAATCTTTCAGAGAGGGCATTTTAGAAGAAAATGAGTCTCTGGTCTCAGGTTTCCTGTGATTTCTCATTGTTAGGATGGTTTATTCCTAGACAGGTAGGTCTCATGTTATTAGGAAAACTCATTTTTAGCAGGAGTTTCATATCCTAGGAAGAGAAAATAGAGGGAGGAAGGGAGAAAACAACAAACAAAAAAGAACAATCCTGGAAAACTGATAAAGGCCATATTACTCTGAAGTCCGTACATCAGTAGGCAGGTATGAAAGTGGCTTATGTATGTAAATATGTTGCTGTTATTTGCTTCGGAAATTTGTTGTCTAGCTTCAGTTTGCAGGGCTTTAAGAAAGCACAGCTTAGTTTTCAGTGATTTCAAATTAGGAAAAGTGGGGTAGGGGAGGAGAAAAGAGAGAAGGCAAACAATTGAAAACATTGTTTTGGAGACTGGTAGCCAGGAAAAAATAGAATTCAGTTCAAACTGTGGAAAATAATAAAAACGGAAAAACATTAGGCAAGATTAGAATCTAACAACAGGTGTACTATAGTTTTTGAAACATTTTTCTCTCTCCAGTTTTCAATTTTTACTAAAGACCAATCATGGTAGGACCCATTTGCTTGACTATTCTTGGCCTGATTATAAAACAGTGCAGCAAGAATGATTATTTTTCACATAGGCTTTTAAAATCAGCTTTGATGGAACTTTGTTCCATAGGAGGAATCTCAGATAAGACTTTTTTAAAGCTGAGCCCAGCCACGGCTTTATACCATCAAATATCTATGAGTTGGGTAACTTCCTCTCCTCTTGAGGTCTCAGAATAACTTGGGGCTTCTGGGCCTGTCAGAAAGTGACATTCTTTACTCACCACAGGTCAGGAATGCTGTACAGGGGCAGTGTAGACAAGGTATGAGGCCAGTTTTCTCAAGGTGCTTTTATTGGCTCTATAAGTCAAGTTTAATTCTTTAAAGGAAAGCATATCATTCCAGTCAAAGCCTTGATAAAATAAACAGTTCCTCCAATTATGTCCTGTTACAAAACAAAACAAAACAAAACAGATTCTTATTGCACTTATGCAAATAACTATATTGTCATAAGTTAAGAATACTCACAGTTTCCAAATTCTGAAGAAATCAGATAGAGATAAACAAATATGTTCCAAATTTTGTTTACAGGAGTGTGTTTAAGAAAATTTTTCTTGACTCTGAAAAACAAAACGAAGGATCAGCAACATTTTAAGCAAAAAGTCAAAAAGGATTACTTCAGTCTTCTGCTAGTTCAGTCCATGCAGTTAACTCCTGTTGTGTTTGATGTTCATGAATATTTCAGCTCTCCATGAGAGTCCTGAAAGTTTTTTTCCTTTGTTCTAATGTCACAATTTCCAAAGTTATTAGAAACCTGCATTCAAGAGCACCTATCAAAGTCCTATTGCTAATTATAAACCACCTTTTGAAGAGGATCAAAACAAGACAACAATTGTCTGTGGATGACAAAAAGTCATAAGACAGCCATTATTAAAACCACAATTGGGCCAGGAACAGTGGCTCACACCTGTAATCCCAGCACTTTGGGAGGCCAAGGCAGGTGGATCATGACGTCAAGAGATCCAGACCATCCTGGCCAACATGGCGAAACCCTGTCTCTACTAAAAATACAAAGAAATTAGCCAAGTGTGGTGGCACGCGCCTATAGTCCCAGCTATTCGGGAGGCTGAGGCAGGAGAATTGCTATAACCTGGGAGGTGGAGGTTGCAGTGAGCCGAGATCATGCCACTGCACTCCAGCCTGGGTGACAGAGTGAGACTCTGTCTCAAAAAAAAAAAAAAAAAAACACAATTGACTAGGAATTTTGGTTACTTACTTCTATAGAATTCAACAATTTTATGTAACAATTATAATTATTAATAATAACATACACTAAGTCATATCAGAATTATAGGAGTTTCCCATAGTTTTGGAATACATACCAATAACATTTATACAAATATAGTCCAAAGAATACTAAACAGCATTTCATATTTGACAAGGCTTCTTGTATGATTTTTATACCAAATAAGCTGAATATGTCTCTTTTGGACATCAGGGGGCTAATATCAAAAAATTAATGAGAACCCAAGTTAGAATTTGACTTTGGAAAGTTGGTCAAATATAAAAAATTTAAAATGCTTGATATAACAAATAGGATCACAGGCCATTATAAAATAAGTCATTCATTTAACTGAACTGATAACTCAAAGATTTTTTTAAAAAGGTGAAAACCATTATTCTTTGAGAGAGGAGACTTAATTTCCCAAACAATAAGCCCTAATAAAAATAGCATGAGGCTGATTACATTTGTTTTTCAAAATTTTATAAACAACCCTTACAATTTTAATTATCTTGACCATAATATATAATTTCCATAAGCCTTTTATAACTTTTATACTTTTTATTAAGGAATGGGTTAATGCTCCAAGAAAACCTTGTTAATCTGATACAGGGGCTCATATACTGGTCTTGCATCAGTGTGCCTTTGACATTAATGGTTGATTTATAGAGAACTTGAACTTATTTTATCTCTCAAAATCGGCCCTTACAATCTCATGTGCCCATCTCTTCTGTGATAGTACCTGAATCTTGAGGAGTTGAATAGTTTTAATTTGTGGCCCTGAGTCTCACGAATGCAGTTTATTTTGATTGGCATCTTCTACCAGGCTTGAAGATGAGGATTTAATTGCTGTTAGTGTTTAAGATTTAGAAGGACTTGGTGTCTTTTTCAGACCCAGAAGTCAAAGCCCTGTAACTTAATGGCACAAGGACTTTAAAAGTACATACAAGGCCAGGCGCGGTGGCTCATGCCTGTAATCCCAGCACTTTGGGAGGCTGAGGCAGGTGGAGGTCGGGAGTTTGAGACCAGCCTGACCAACATGGAGAAACCCCATCTCTACTAAAAATACAAAATTAGCCAGCCATGGTGGCACATGCCTGTAATCCCACCTACTAGGGAGGCTGAGTCAGGAGAATCGCTTGAACCTGGGAGGTGGAGGTTGCGGTGAGCTGACATCATGCCATTGCACTCCAGGCCCAGGCAACAAGAGCGAAACTCTGTCTCAGAAAAAAAAAAAAATACATACAGGAAGATATACTGATGTAATAAACTTAATTAAAAAAATTTTTTTAATCTCAGTTTTTTTCCTAAGCATACCAAAACTTTATAGTAGTGGTATAGGAATTGTTTTGATAAAATATAAAATCTGTTGGACCAGTTACCAAAATGCAAAAGAAAAGACCTTCTGCAGTGCACAAAATATTATATTGGAAGAAAACATTTCCTTTAGACTTTTAAGAAAACATTTTTAGCATCAGGCACAACCAACAGAACCCAAGGCAAAAAATATTTATATGAGCTGAAAATGAGTTGAAGGAGAACATTATTATTTTGTGCGTTTTAAAAAGGGAAAGGAAACCAAAAATGGTGAGACATAATAAAAGTTGAACTTTGGGTTAAAAAAAATTAAAGTCTCAAATAATTTATTAAGAGTAAACGAATCCCTAAAGAAAATTTCATTGTTCTAAACAATTCTCGGCTGGGTGCAGTGGCTCATGCCTGTAATCCCAGCACTTTGGGAGGCCAAGATGGGCGGATCTCAAGGTCAGGAGATCAAGACCATCCTGGCTAACATGGTGAAACCCTGTCTCTACTAAAAATACAAAAAACTAGCTGGGCGTGGTGGTGGGCACCTGTAGTCCCAGCTACTCGGGAGGCTGAGGCAGGAGAATGGCGTGAAGCTGGGAGGCGGAGCTTGCAGTGAGCCGAGATTGCACCACAGCACTCCAGCCTGGGCAGCAGAGTGAGACTCTGTCTCAAGAAAATAAATTTAAAAATACATAAATAAATAAATAAACAAGTCTTTAGTGTATATGTGTTTTTTTTTAAACATAAAGACCCCATCTCTAGAAAAATTATTATAAATAATTTCTCTTTAATTATAGACAACTTGACACAAATCATTTATGACATGCTTGGACTTCCTGTTTTATCCTAGATATCCTTCTTTCTTAAATAACCAATTATTTTATTTTAGGACAAAAATTTACCATGTAAGATTCTTTCCCATAGAAAATTATTTTTCTTTTAACATTTCTTGCCCAAAATACCTCTTTATGTTTTTAACTTTCTTTACATTGTTCTTATTCATTGATTACCTTTACCTAATTTCTTAAGTAACTCTTAAATACCCTTTGAATTAGATAAAAATTATTTTCCTTTAAATAAGAGCACCTTTCTTTTTTTAAGAAAAAATGTTTTCCTATAATTAAAAAAAATTGGAAATAGCCCAGACATTTAATGAATATATATTATTTAGCTTAATATAACTTTAGACTTTAAATTATATGATAAGATTATCTACAAGCATATATTCCATTTACCTAAGTAATTTTTAAAAAATAGTTTACTCAGTTTACTTACTAAAACTGTGATAGTTATAATTTAAAGATATTTCCTTGTTAACCATTTTTATGACCTGTGAATTTCAGGTTTTCATGAGTAAGAAATTTAAGGTTAAATAGATGGGTTTGTTTTTTTGCCAATAATTCAGAATTTAGCTGTTTTCATTAACCAAACAATATTAACTATGTTATTTATTACATTGCCCATAAACAAAGAAAATTCTCTTTTGAGCTGCATTCACAGCTTTATAACCCTCATGCCAAATTTTGACATCTAGCTGAGATAAATAATGTATGTTGACAATTCCAAAGCCATTTCTATTTCACCAAAAATTTTAAAACCAATTTATTTATTAAAGTTTACTTAAGTCTTGTGAACTTGAAAAAGCATTTGGTTTAAAGTCTCTCTTTTTTTGATAAAGTATTTAAGTGCTTTTTTAAGCCAATTAATTAGAGCTCCTTTATACATTTTTAGTACTAAAACATCATATGCATGACACATACATACATAGATATATTAACCACCAAATAGAAGTCAATCTTACAGACTCACAAGTCCTCTATTTTTTTCTCCTATTTTAGACTTTCAATTTCTTGATAACCTATTTTATTACCCTAGGCAATTGTCAGCTAGACAGCCCTAAATTTGCATATTAAAGGAACTCTCAGGTCAAAAAAAAATCAGATAGCAAAATTTACATCTCAAAGTAGAGAGAGAGAATCTGGTGGTGGTAGAGGGAGATTAAAGATGGATACCAAATCAAACATAAAATTATAGAAATGTATCATAGGATTGTATAAGGAGACCAATTTTATTTAGATAGGAACTACTTATATTTAAGTGGATCCCAGAGCTCTGGGCAGAGCCCACACTGAATCCTGGGTCTCCAAAAAGAAAGAATTAGTATGAAGCTAGACCATAGGATGCTTTTAACGTGCACTTAAAAACAATTTTTTTTTCCTAAATGAAGACACTTCTGAGTGTCTAAATTACACTCTTCCTTGGCCAGGCATGGTGGCTCGCACTTGTAATCCCAGCACTTTGGGAGGCTGAGGTGGGCAGATCACCTGAAATCAGGAGTTTGAGACCAGCCTGGTTAACATGGTAAAACCCTGTCTCTACTAAAAATACAAAAACTAGCCGGGTGTGGTAGCATGCGTCTGTAATCCCAGCTACTCGGGAGGCTGAGGCATGAGAATCACTTGAACCTGGGAGGCGAAGGTTGCAGTGAGCCGAGATCATGCCACTGCACTCCAGCCTGGGTGACAGAGTGAGACTTGGTCTCAAATAAGTAAATAAATAAATAATAAATAAATAAGTAAATACACTCTTCCATAAAAACCCAAGAGTAGCCTCCGTTGTAATAACTATTTTAGTCAAAAAAAAAAAAAAAGCAAGCAGTTTAAGATCTGAGACAAGCTTGTCTGTTTACATTCTTGGGGTTCCATAAGAAAAAACAGAGGTTACTCCCCAAAAGAAAGTCTGGTCCTTCTTCATTTTCCTTAAGGAATCCCAGGCTATTATAAACTATTTTAGGTTCCTCATGCAGCAGACGGTGGCAAGAGAAAGGAGAGATGGCAGAAGTAGATGAAGGAAACAGAAATCAGTCAACTGAGAAAAAAAAAAACTTTTTTTTTTTTTTTTTTTTTTTTTTTGAGATGGAGTCCTGCTATGTCACCCAGGCTGGAGTGCAGTGGTGCGATCTCGGCTCACTGCAAGCTCCGCCTCCCGGGTTCACGCCATTCTCCTGCCTCAGCCTCTTGAGTAGCTGGGACTACAGGCGCCCACCACCACGCTCGGCTAATTTTTTGTATTTTTTGGTACAGACGGGGTTTCCCCGTGTTAGCTAGGATGGTCTCGATCTCCTGACCTCGTGATCCGCCTGCCTCGGCCTCCCAAAGTGCTGGGATTACAGGTGTGAGCCACCACCTGGTGCAATAAAGCTTTTTTTTTTTTTTTAATTTTATTTTATTTTTATTGATCATTCTTGGGTGTTTCTCACAGAGGGGGATTTGGCAGGGTCATAGGACACTAGCGGAGGGAAGGTCAGCAGACAAACAAGTGAACAAAGGTCTCTGGTTTTCCTAGGCAGAGTGTTTGTGTCCCTGGGTACTTGAGATTAGGGAGTGGTGATGACTCTTAACGAGCATGCTGCCTTCAAGCATCTGTTTAACAAAGCACATCTTGCACCACCCTTAATCCATTTAACCCTGAGTGGACACAGCACATGTTTCAGAGAGCACAGGGTTGGGGGTAAGGTCATAGATCAACAGGATCCCAAGGCAGAAGAATTTTTCTTAGTACAGAACAAAATGAAAAGTCTCCCATGTCTACTTATTTCTACACAGACACGGCAACCATCCGATTTCTCAATCTTTTCCCCACCTTGCCCCCCTTTCTACTCCAGAAAACCGCCATCGTCATCATGGCCCATTCTCAATGAGCTGTTGGGTACACCTCCCAGACGGGGTGGTGGCCGGGCAGAGGGGCTCCTCACTTCCCAGTAGGGGCGGCCGGGCAGAGGCGCCCCTCAGCTCCCGGACCGGGTGGCTGGCCAGGCAGGGGGCTGACCCCCCATCTCCCTCCCGGACGGGGCGGCTGGCCGGGCGTGGGGCTGACCCCCCCACCTCCCTCCCGGACGGGGCGGCTGGCTGGGCGTGGGGCTGAGTCCCCCACCTCCCTCCCGGATGGGGCGGCTGGCCGGGCGGGGGGCTGAGCCCCCCACCTCCCTCCCGGACGGGGCGGCTGGCCGGGCGGGGGGGCTGACGCCCCCCCACCTCCCTCCCGGACAGAGCGGCTGGCTGGGCGGGGGACTGACCCCCCCACCTCCTTCCCGGACGGGACGGCTGGCCGGGTGGGGGGCTGACCCCCCCACCTCCCTCCCGGACGGGGCGGCTGGCTGGGCAGAGGGGCTCCTGGCTGGGCAGAGGGGCTCCTCACTTCCCAGTAGGGGCGGCTGGGCAGAGGCACCCCTCAGCTCCCAGACCCGGTGGCTGGCCAGGCGGGGGGCTGACCCCCCCCATCTCCCTCCCGGACGGGGCGGCTGGCCGGGTGGGGGGCTGACCCCCCCACCTCCTTCCCGGACGGGGCGGCTGGCCAGGCAGGGGGCTGAGCCCCCCACCTCCCTCCCGGACGGGGTGGCTGCCGGGCGGAGACGCTCCTCACTTCCCAGACGGGGTGGCAGCCAGGCGGAGGGGCTCCTCACTTCTCAGACAGGGCGGTTGCCAGGCGGAGGGTCTCCTCACTTCTCAGACGGGGCGGCCGGGCCGAGGCGCTCCCCACATCTCAGACGATGGGCTGCCGGGCAGAGACGCTCCTCACTTCCTAGATGGGATGGCGGCCGGGACGAGGCGCTCCTCACTTCCCAGGTGGGATGGCTGCCGGGCAGAGACGCTCCTCACTTTCCAGACTGGGCAGCCAGGCAGAGGGGCTCCTCACATCCCAGACGATGGGCAGCCAGGCAGAGACGCTCCTCACTTCCCAGACGGGGTGGCGGCCGAGCAGAGGCTGCAATCTCGGCACTTTGGGGGGCCAAGGCAGGCGGCTGGGAGGTGGAGGCCGTAGCGAGCCGAGATCACGCCACTGCACTGCAGCCTGGGCACCATTGAGCACTGAGTGAATGAGACTCCGTCTGCAATCCCGGCACCTCGGGAGGCCGAGGCTGGCGGATCACTCGCGGCTAGGAGCTGGAGACCAGTACGGCCAACACAGCGAAACCCCGTCCCCATCAAAAAAACACGAAAACCAGTCAGGCGTGGCGGCGTGCGCCTGCAATCGCAGGCACTCGGCAGGCTGAGGCAGGAGAATCAGGCAGGGAGGCTGCAGCGAGCCGAGATGGCAGCAGTACAGTCCACCTTTGGCCCGGCATGAGAGGGAGACTGTGGAAAGGAGAGGGAGAGGGAGACGGGAGAGGGAGAGGGAGACGGGAGACGGGAGAGGGAGAGGGAGACGGGAGAGGGAGAGGGAGACGGGAGAGGGAGAGGGAGACGGGAGAGGGAGAGGGAGAGGGAGACGGGAGAGGGAGAGGGAGACGGGAGAGGGAGAGGGAGACGGGAGAGGGAGAGGGAGACGGGGGCAATAAAGCTTTTTAATCACCTCAGCCTGCCTGCACCCAGGTGATTAAAAAGCTTTAATGCTCACACAAAGCCTGTTTGGTGGTCTCTTCCCACGGACGCGCATGACACCCACCTTCCCTGTTGGAAGCGAGCTCAAACTCCAGAAAGGAGTTACCTGCCTTCCATCGTTATGGAAGCAGGAAAACTTGCCTTCCCTGTTGGAAACAAGTAAAAACCCAGAAAAGGGAGTGTACAGCAAAATAAAGCAGCTATCTGGGATTCTCTGGAGGGCAGGGAGCTTCCAGGCCTCGGCAAATTGTCCTATAGGTTTGAGCCATAAAGATATAGCTCAAGCAGGCCGGGCAGGGTGGCCACGTCTGTAATCCCAGCACTTTGGGAGGCTGAGGCGGGTGGATCACGAGGTCAGGAGATCGAGACCATCCTGGATAACACGGTGACACCCCGTCTCTACTACTAAAAATACAAAAAAAAATTAGCTGGGCGTGGTGCCGGGCGCCTGTAGTCCCAGCTACTAGGGAGGCTGAGGCAGGAGAATGGCGTGAACCCGGGAGGCGGGGCTTGCAGTGAGCCAAGATAACGCCACTGCACTCCAGCCTGGGCGACAGAGCGAGACTCCGTCTCAAAAAAAAAAAAAAAAAAGATATAGCTCAAGCTGGTACCAAGCACCAGTAGGAGATTTATCAAAAGTCAGGGCCACCTCCACTCAGGGTCCCTTCGTGGTTGCCAAATGTGAACACAAAATATCTGAAACAGGTCTTAGTCAATTTAAGAAGGTTATTTTGCCAAAGTTAAGAATGCACACCCACGACACAGTCTCAGGAGGTCCTGATGACATGTGCCCAAGGTGGTCAGAACGCAGCTTGGTTTTATACATTTTAGGGAGACATGAGACATCAATCAATAGATGTAAGTTGCATATTGGTTCAGTCTGGAAAGGTGGGACAACTCGAAGCGGGGAGGAGGGGAGGGGGTTCCAGGCCATAAGTAGGTGAGAGACACAGTTACATTCTTTTGAGTTTCTGATTAGCCTTTCCAAAGTAGGCAATCAGATATGCATTTATCTCAGTGAGCAGAGGGATGACTGAATGGAATGGGAGGCAGGTTTGTCCTAAGCAGTCCGCAGCATGACTTTTCCCTTTAGCACAGTGATTTTGGGATCCAAGGTTTATTTTCCTTTCACATCCCTAGTATAACAACCAGTCTGTGTTCAATTTTCCTAATTGTCCCTAAATGTCTTTTAAAGGTGGTTTATAAAAATCAGGACTGAAACAAGACTACATATTTCATTTGGTTGATAAGTCTCTCTCTCTCTCTCTCTCTTTCTCTGTCTCTCTCTCTCAAGTTAAATACACGCTTTTCTATTGAAATAATTAATATTTTTCCTAGTTTCTAAAACAGAAATCAGATTTCTTTACTTTTTCTTTCTTCTTTTTTTTTTTTTAGACAGAGTCTTGCTCTGTCGCCTAGGCTGGAGTGCAGTGACGTCATCTCAGCTCACTGCAACCTCCGCCTCCCAGGTTCAAGCTATTCTTCTGTCTCAGCCTCCCAAGTAGCTGGGAATACAGGCATGCGCCACTGCGTCCAGCTAATTTTTGTATTTTTAGTAGAGACTGGGTTTCACCATGTTGGCCATACTGGTCTCGAACTACTGACCTCAAGTGATCTGCCCACCTCGGCCTCCCAAAGTGCTGGGATTACAGGCATGAGCCACTGCACCCATCCCAGAAATCAGATTTCTAAACAGAAGAAAAGGCCTTAGCCAAAGAGATGAAGATTAAACATTCAGATTGGCCTAAAAAAACTGACAAATTGAGTAAATTAACTTGAATAAATTGAACACACATTCAGAACAGAATTGTGTATTTTGGTCAGCAACATGTAAACCAAAGGCAAATGCCAAGATTAGAGCAGGCTTTCTTCTTTTTTTTTTTTTTTTTTTTTTGAGATGGAGTCTCGCTTTGTGCCCAGGCTGGAGTACAGTGGCATGATCTCAGCTCACTGCAACCTCCGCCTCCCAGGTTCACACCATTCTCCTGGCTCAGCATCCCAAGTAGCTGGGACTACATGCGCCTACCACCACACCTGGCTAATTTTTTGTATTTTTTAGTAGAGACGGGGTTTCACCATGTTAGCCAGGACGGTCTCGATCTCCTGACCTCATGATCCGCCCGCCTCGGCCTCCCAGAATGTTGGGATTACAGGCGTGAGCCACCGTGCCCGGCTGCTTTCTTCTTTTAAAAAATATATACAGCACGATGTATTTTCTTTTTTCCAAGTTCATTTAAAGTTCACTTTGACATTATTTAATGTGTATTGCTAAGTTAGAATGCAAACTTTCTAGTTAAAAAAACATACATAGAATAGAAAGTTCCTTTTATTTTAGTCTTCTTTATACTTTTTAAAAACATTTTTGACCTCACATACTTAGTGTAAGAAATTACTGCAATAATCATACGACTTGAGGCAAAGGTTTGGGCACAAAGCATGCTGATGGTGATAACTCTTGTGGTAGTTTAAATAACAAGCAGAGAGACTTTTTGTTTGTTTGTTTGTTTGTTTTTTGAGACGGAGTCTTGCTCTGTCGCCCAGGCTGGAGTACAGTGGCACGATCTTGGCTCACTGCAAGCTCCGCCTCCCGGGTTCATGCCATTCTCCTGCCTCAGCCTCCCTAGTAGCTGGGACTACAGGGGCCCGCCACCACGCCCGGCTAATTTTTTCTATTTTTTAGTAGAGACAGGCTTTCACCGTGTTGGCCACGATGGTCTCGATCTCCTAACCTCGTGATCCGCCCGCCTCGGCCTCCCAAAGTGCTGGGATTACAGGTGTGAGCCACCGTGCCTGGCCCAGAGAGGCTTTTTAAAAGAAAAAGATATTTACATGGGACTAGAGTATTGTAATAGTAATATGTTATAGTATAACTATAAGACACTGTATTGTGTGAAACCATGTGTATATTTATGGAGGTAAAGGAAGACAAATTTTTAAAGAAAAAAATGAGGATTTATACAATTGTTTTGAAATAATTATCTTTGGCTATAAAGATCAATAACAAGAGTGACACCATTTGTAGTTGTTGGGCAAGTGTCCATGTAGAAGTATTTTTTTTTTGTACAAAATTGTGATAGTCTTTGTGTAAGGTTGTAGTTTTTGTAGTGTTTTGTGATAGTTTTTGTTATTAGGCATGCAAGAATGAGAACTCTCACTTTATCGCTTAAGTCTTATGAGTTGTTTTCTTTTTTTTTTTTTTTTTGACAGGGTCTTGCTCTGTCACCCAGGTTGGAGTGCGGTGGTATGAATCGAGTTCACTGCAGCCTCAACTTTCTGGGCTCAAGCGATCCTCCCACCTCAGCCTCCCAACTGGCTGGAACTACAGGTGCACACCACCATACCTGGCTACTTTTAAAATTTTTTGTAGAGACAGGGTCTTGCCATGTTGCCCAAGCTGGTCTTGAACTCCTTGGCTCAAGCAACCTGCCCACCTCAGCCTCCCAAAGTGCTGGAATTAAGGCTGGAGCCACCGCACCCAGCCAATTTGTTATCATTTTAAAAATATTCCTGATTTTATTATGATTTTACCAACTTTTATATATTGTTTTCTATTAAAATTTTTTTAAAGAATTAATTTAATTTTAAAAAAATGACAAAAAGACAGGAGTCTTGCCATGTTGCCCATACTGGTCTCAAACTCCTGGGCTCAAGTGATCCACCTGCCTTGGTCTCCCAAAGTACTGGGATTACAGACATGAGCCACTGTGCCCGGCCCAAATCTGTTTTTGAAAGTATTACTGATCAATTACTTTGTAGTTAGGCTTTGATGTCCTTTGGTGTCAGGATTAACCTGTCTTGGTTGTTGGTCTTATCTCTTGTTTCGGGGAATAACTGGCAACTGAGAGTCAGTGTCAGAATGATTTTAGTCATGTTTGAGTAACAATGGAGTTTGAAGAAAATGGCCCTTAGGCTGTTTATCTAGTGTGTATTATTAAGTTTATTTTTGTTTGTTTTTCAGTCTCTTTTTTTTTTTTTTTTTTTGAGATGGAGTCTCGCTCTGTTGCCCAGGCTGGAGTGCAGTGGCACGATCTTGGCTCACTGCAAGGTCCGCCTCCCAGGTTCATGCCATTCTCCTGCCTCAGCCTCCCTAGTAGCTGAGACTACAGGCGACCGCCACCACGCCCGTCTAATTATTATTATTATTATTTTTTTTGTATTTTTAGTAGAGACAGGGTTTCACCGTGTTAGCCAGGATGGTCTCGATCTCCTGACCTCGTGATCCGCCCGCCTCGGCCTCCCAAAGTGCTGGGATTACTGGCTGTTTTTCAGTCTTTTGTTCTTATTTTAAAGTTTTGGGGCAGCATTATTTTGTTAAGAGCTGTATTTTTGTGAAAATTTAACAAGCAATAGATATAAAGTTTTAAAAGGGAAAATTAGAGTAAATTATTAGCAATATGACAGTTTTAGTTTGTATAATGGTTTTGGGCCATGAACTGAGACTTAAAGACTACCAATTGAATAAATTAAATGACCATAGGGAATTTAGTTACACTTGTTGTAATTATATGACCCGTTTTGTTAATTTTCTATAAGTGGATCTTAGCTGTTTTAGAGGAATTTATTTAGGTATAGCATGTAATATTAGTAATAGTATAGACTTTTAAAATTTATTTATTTTAAATTTAAATTAAATTAAATTTTATTTTATTTTGAGGCAGGATCTTTCTCTGTCACTCAGGCTGGGTCATGCTAACTGCAGCCTTGATCTCCCAGGCTCAAGCCATCCTCCCACCTCAGCCTTCCGAGTAGCTGGGACGACAGGTGCGTGCCACCACAGCTGCCTTTTTTGTTTGTTTGCTTGTTTGTAGAAATGGAGTCTTCCTATGTTGCCCTGGCTGGTCTCGAACCATTGGGCTCAAGCAACCCTCCCACCTCATCCTCCCAAAGTGCTGGGATTACAGGTGTCAGCCACTGCACCTACCACTCTAGCCTTTTAAAATTTTAACTAATGGATATTAAAGGATTTTTTTTAAGTTCTTCTTCTTCTTTTATTTTTGGTCAAGAGACAGGGTCTTGCTCTGTCATCTAGGCTGGGGTCCAGTGGTGCCATCATAGCTCACTGTAGCCTTGAACTCCTGGGCTCCAGGGATCTTCCTGCCTCAGCCTCCTGAGTAGCTGGAACTACAGGCCTGCACCACGAAGCCTGGCTCATTTTTTTTCTTTTTTGTAGAGACAAGGTTTCATTATGTTGAACAGGCTGGTCTCAAACTCCTGGCCTCAAGTGATCCTCTTACTTTGGCCTCCCAAAGCACTAGGATTACTGGCATAAGCCACCACACCTGGCCTAGGTTAGCTTTTATGTTACTAGCAGAAGTTATTGATTGTGAAATTTTAATTATATCTTTTTGTTCAACGAAAAAGGTAGGCATTAAGAGGGATAAAAGTTTTATTATGATATAGACTCTTGCTCTGATATCTTAGAAAAAGTTGTCTATAACATGAAAACATTAACTTTTTTTTTTTTTTTTAACCAAGACTTCCTTCCACAAGTAAAAACCATTAACTTTTTCTGGGGGTTGCAGTTTTAATGTCTTTGGTCATGACACTGGATGGTTTGGTGAATCTTTTGTGTGGCCCATATATCAGGCATGAGACTTGGTTTTTAAAAGTTATCTCGTTTTAGTTTAGAAACAGAGTATTTTTTGTTTTTCATTGGGGAGTTGTAGCCAAATTTTGGACGAAATTGGAAAAATTTAGGATTTAGTATAGTGTACAGGTAGATAAAAGGAATTTGAAAATAATGGATGGGGTTATAATCTAATAATAGGTGTTTTATAGGCTTTTTAGAAACATAATTTTTTTAAAAAGTTGATTATATAGAAATCTCAGATTTAAGAACTTTTTTCAGGCTGGGAAACCAAATCAAAGCAGGTTTCAGATTTTTTTTTATAGTCTTATGGTTTTTGAGCCTGTAAGAAAATAACAATTTTTATTTATTTACTGTAAGGTTGAGAACTCTTGAAGTTAAGCATTTTATGTGCATTTAAAAATATGACAATTCAGTCAAAATCTTAGTAATATAACTAATATTTTTAATTGTTTTTTTATAAAGAGAGTAGATTTTAATTGAATTTGTATAAATAATGTTGTTATAAAAATAATACAAATAGTTTTTGAATTTTTTAAGAAATTAAGTAGGGAGAAGAAGCAAATGTTTTTTATCATTGTTTATAAAAGTATAATTATTAAATTATTAATATTATTATTTTTGAGACAGGGTCTCACTCTGTCACTAAGGCTGGAGTACAGTGGCACGATCAAGCTCACTGCAGCCTCAATCTCCCAGGCTCAAGCTATCTGTCCACCTCAGCCTCGTGAGTAGCTGAGACCACGGGGCATGTACCACCATGCCCGGCTCATTTTTTTTTTTTTTTTAGTAGAGACAAGGTCTCGCTATGTTGCTCAGGCTATTATTGTAAACTATAGATAGTATACGAGAGAAAATTTTCCTTATTTTTATTTTTTCTTTTATAGAAATGGGGTCTCACTTTACTGCCCAGGCTGTAGTGCAGTGATGCAGTCATAGCTCCACTGCAGCCTCTGAACTCCTAAACTCAAGCAATCCTCCTGCCTCAGCCTCCCAAGTGGGGACTACAGGCATATGCCACCACACCTGACAAAAAATTTTTTTTGTCTCTACAAAAAAATTTTTTGTAGAGATGGGGGTCTCACTTTGTTGCCTAGGCTGGTCTTGAACACCTGGCTTCAAGTGACCCTCCTGCCTTGACCTCCCAAAATGTTGGGATTACAGGTGTGAGCCACCATGTCCAGTTGAAAATTTTTTAATGGAAAAGGAAACAGTACTTAAAGCATTACTTAAAGAAATAACAGTATTTTATTTTATAATTGTTTAAAAAGTAATAGAGACAAGGTCTCATTATGTTGCCCAGGCAGGTCTCCAACTCCCAGGCTCAAGCAGTTCTCTCACCTTGGCCTCCCAAAGTGCTGGGATTATGCTTAGCCAGAACTAACAGTATCTTGAATAACAGTTATAAAACGTTGTTTTTATTTTTTTAATTAGTTAACTTTCTGTTTTGTTTGATCTTGTTTAGTAGTTTTTATGAACCTATTAGTTTTTATTAGAGTTTTAATAATTTTCATTTAGTCGATTGACTTTAAAGTTATCAGAAATTTGTGTCTAAGAGTATTTGCTAGAGGCCTTTTTAGGGAAAAGTAATTTTATATTATAGCTGGTGGCAAATGTTTTTAGGGAAGAATTGAAAATAATATCTGTGGATTAAACAAAGCCTTAGAATAGCCATGGCTAAAATTTGATGAGAGTTTTTTTGCCCAAAACCATACAATTGCAGGGAAATTAAACAACCTGCTCCTGAATGATTTTTGGGTAAACAATGAAATTATGGCAGAAATCAAGAAATTCTTTGAAACTAATGAGAACAAAGATACAACAAAGCAGAATTTCTGGGACACAGCTAAAGCAATGTTAAAAGGAAAGCTTATAGTTCTAAATGCCCATATCAAAAAGTTATAAAGATCTCCAATGTGATAAAGCCTCCTGTGTGTCTAGGACTACAGGTGTGCCCCTGTAACTTATTTTTTATTTTTTAGGAAGGCAGGGTCTTGCTATGTTGCCTGGGTTGGTCTTGATCTTTTGGCCTCAAGTGAGCCTCCTGTCAGCCTCCCAAAGTGCTGGGATTACAAGCATGAGCCACCATGTCAGGCTGAGTTTTTTTAATATAAAATATTTTTAACCTTTTTAAATTAAAAATATATTTTCAAAAATATGTATTTTTTCATATTTATAACTTTTAATATATATTTTCCATTTATTGTTTTTTAAATTTTGTTTTCTATTTTGAAATAACCATTAAGTTAGATTAAAAACATTTTTTAAAATAAAGAGCATATTTTAAAAGTCTTTATAATTTTTAAATTAAAAACATATTTTATTTGGAAATAAGCTATATATTTAATGAGTACTTATTATTTAATTTAACATAAGGAATTACTTTCTTGCTCCACTGATGTCAATTTGAATGTTGGCAGTTTCCAAGGAGGAAGTTGAGGGTTTTGGTGAAGATTGTCATCCATCTCCAACGCTAAGCCTAAAATAACTATTTAGGAGAGCATCGCAAAAGGAACGCAGGTTGGAGAGATGTTCCAAATGTTCTTGTAACTGAACTTTAGGAAAGTGCACTTCACGCAGAGGTGCAAGGAAACCAAACACATAGGTAACCAAAGTAGAACGCGTATCTCCAAGGAAAAGCTGAGATGTTCACAATCTATCTGCCAGAAGATTTACGCACTTCTTAGCATCTCTATATCCATGATTCCACTTCTCACAGACGGTAAAGGAGAGGCTCTCCTCTGGTCAGGATAATCCGATCAGTGCTGTTGCAGACATTTTTCCAGGCAGGATCAAACCCAAGGGAAAAGGAATCTATGAAGCAAACCAACACCAAGGCTTTGTTACAGTAGAGTAATTGTGGCTTTCAACCCAGAATGTGTGAAGCGCTAGAGGAGGCAGCTTCTATTCAAGGAGAGCATTGAAAGCCAGTGTGTCTGCCCTTTGGCTGGAAATTCATAATAAACATTATATTTCTGTTTTCCTTAAAAGTTTAATATTTTTACCAGCTAAGAAACAATGTTGTCTTCAGTTGTCAAAATTGATATATCTTCCCTTGAACCTCTCCAGTGGCTATCTATGACATTAACTTTCTTTTCTTTTCTTTCTTTTTTTTTTGAGGCAGGGTCTCTCTGTCACACTGGCTGAAGTGCAGTGTCACAATCTCTGCTCACTGCAACCTCTGCCTCCTGGGCTGAAAGGTTCCTCCCACTTCAGCCTCCAGAATAGCTGGGACCACCGGCACGCGCCACCACACCTGGCAATTTTTTTGTATTTTTAGTAGAGATGGGGTTTTGCCATGTTGCCCAAGCTAGTTTCAAACTCTTGAGCTCAAGCGATCGGCCGTCTGGGCTTCCCAAAGTGCTGGGAGCCACAATGCCTGGCCCAACATTAACTTTCAAACATGCAACAGATAATTTGGCATAAGCCATCACCACCACATACTCACTGTGTACCAATAGGAGCCCCTAGCCGCCTCCCAACCACTGAGCTCCAAGGAGCCACCATCTTGACAGGGCTGATGGTTACTGCTCTTAAGTCTCTTTTAATCAAGAGAATGGCTTGTTGTTGTTGTTGTTCATTGTGTCATTTAGTTTTAGTTTTATGCCATTTATTTATTGAAGAAACTGGGTAATTTGTCATGTGTGATTTCCCACATCCTGGATTTGAATTTGTAACCTTGGAATGTCATTTAATATATTTCTCTATCCTCCATGTAAACTGATGCTATATTTCTCAGAGTTCTCCAAAGAAACAGAACCAATAGAATATATAGAAATATAAGAGGGAATTTATTATGGGAATTGGCTCATGTGATTATGGAGGACAAAAAGTCCCACAATATGTCATCTGCAAGCTGGAGAACCAGGAACGCTGGTGGGTGGTAATTCAGTCTCAGTGTAAATGTCAGAGAACCGGGAGTGGGGAGGAAGGGGGAATGGGAGAGGATGAGTGTCACAGATCACACACTTTTCTTTTTCTTATAAATTATAGCAACACAAATGGACTAAAACACACCGAAGATCTTGGTTCCTATTTTATCCCATTAAATAAATATAATAGTTTTTATCCCATTACGTAAATATAATAGTTTTGAAATACCAATACCAGTATTATTACCAGCAATAAGTCTACTGAATATGGCTTAAGATTTCTTTATATTTGTTTTCTTCAGATATATCTCACTATATATTGTACAGCCTGTATACACTGTCCCACTATACACTGTACACAATTATACTGTTGCAAAATTATGTGAAAGAATTCTCTGTGTGGTTATGACACAGCTTGATAGACCAATGGGTTTTTATTCAGTTTTTTATAGTGATTACTTTTTTGTAAAATTTATTTTTAATTTTGTATATATTTTTATCAAAACTATAAAACAAGGCACATCAGAAAGTTATAGCTTCCATCCTTATCCTTTTTCCAATAGGTAATTATTTCTATTAGTTTTTAACACCTTTAAATTTTGAAAATGGAAGCAAATGTATATGCATATACTTGTATTTTTATTCCACTCATACACAAAAAAATGCAATACTATAATACTCTTCTGTATGTTACTTTTTCTCATTTTCATTCTCTAACAATTTATAGAGATGTTCTTTTTTTTTTTTGAGACGGAGTCTTGCTCTGTTGCCCAGGCTGGAGTGCAATGGCACAATCTCTACTCACTGCAACCTCCGCCTCCAAGGCTCAAGCAATTCTCCTGCCTCAGCCTCCCAAGTAGCTGGGATTACAGGCGCCCATAGCCATGCCCACCTAATGTTTGTATTTTTGGTAGAGACGGGGTTTCACCATGTTGGCCAGGCTGGTCTGGAACTCCTGACCTCAAATGATCCACCCACTTCGGCCTCCCAAAGTGCTGGGATTACAGGTGTGAGCCACCGTGCCTAGCCTTATAAAGATACTATTTTTTTTTTTTTTTTTACAGCTGAATAGTAGTTCAGTGCATGTATATACCATTCATTGTGTATTCACCTGTTCTCTGCAGATAGAGATGTGGGCTGCTTATAGTCTTTCATGATTACAAAATGTGCTGTAATAAATAGCCTTGAGCAGTCATCATTTTGTGGTTTTGGCATTGTATTCTCAGATGTAGATACTTGGAAGAAGGGTTGCTTGGGCAGAGTAAATACATATGTAATGTTGCTAGATGTTGTCGAATCCCCCTGCATAGTTGTACCATTTACATCTCCATCAACAATACAGGAAAGTACCTATTTCTCCACCGTCTCACCAACTCAGAGTGTCAAGTTTGGGATTTTTGCAAAACTGATAGATAAGCAATGGTATCTCCATTTAGTTTTAATGTGCATCTCTCTTATTATTTCTCTTAATATGAGCAAAGTGAACATCTTTTCACATATTTAAGAGCCATTTTCATTTGTTTTTATGTAATTTCCCCATTTTTCTAATGGGTTGTCAGAATAGGATTTTACATATTAGGGATGTTGGTATTTTGTGATATAAGTTACAAGTATTTGGTCTCAATTGTTTATTTAACTGTTGACTTTCCATACGGTATTTTGTGCATACAATTTTAAGAATATTTAGGTAGACAAAGTTACCCATTTTTCCTTTATTAAATCTGAATATGGAATCACAGTTAGGAAAGTCCTCATCATTTCCAGATTGTGAAAAAATTAACCTATAGTTTTCTCTAATTTTTAAATTATATATATTTTTTGACAATGAATACCTAAGAAGTTTTTCTCTAATATTTTATGACTTTACTATTTTTATGTTTAGATATTGACTGATTTGGAATTTATCCTAATATAAAAATGAGGAATTAATCCAATTTTATCTTTATCCACACGATTATCAGTCATCCCAACACCATTTGTGTTAGGTCATTCTTTCATTGCTATAAAGCAATATCTGAGACTGTGTAATTTATTCTTATTTTTATTATTTTTGAGATGGGGTCTTGCTCTATCACCCAGGCTGGAGTGCAGTGGCACGATCTTGGCTCACTGCAACCTCTGCCTCCTGGGCTCAAGCAAATCCTCCCACCTCAGCCTCCCGAGTAGCTGGGATTACAGGCACCCACCACCACACCCAGATAATTTTTGTATTATGTGTTAGAGATGGGGTTTCACCATGTTGCCCAGGCTGGTCCCGAACTCCTGAGCTTAAGTGATCCACCTGCCTCAGCCTCCCAAGGTGCTGGAATTGCAGGCATGAGCCATGGCACCTGGCCTCTCATCTGCTGGTTTCTGATGGTTTTTTCACTTCATTCCTGGAGACCAGGAAATAAGTCCTGCTGGTCTCCTCCATCGTAGTGCTAGTCAAACTGTGGTTACAGACTGGTGCCAGTCCATGAACTGTGCTACCAGATGCAACAAGGTAGATGCTTGCTCCAGAATATAAATCAATGCATTATTTCTTTCACAGAGAAAATCATGCTTTTTTTAAAAAAAGGTAGCGGAGTCTAAATGTGTGCTCAGTGACACAGGAGAACAGCTACTTTGAGTAGCACTGACCTACACATCACAGTCAATATGGAAACTTACAAATACATATAAAACTCAGAATTTCAATATGGGAAAATACACTTTTTGAAGTGCACATGGAATGTGCGTAAAAGTAGATATTTTAGGCCAAAAGAAAAAACCTCAATCAAATACAAATAACACAAATAGCATTTTCTGACTACAATGCAATAAATTGATAATTGATAATAATAACAAAGTTTTTTCCACTGGGAAGTTTTAAAAAATGCACATATTTTAAAATAATTCCCACAATAAATGGAAAATAAAAAGTTTAGAATTATTGAAAATGAGAAGCCGGGCACGGTGGCTCACGCCTGTAATCCCAGCACTTTGGGAGGCTGAGGCAGGTGAATCACCTAAGGTCGGGAGTTCAAGACCAGCCTGACCAACATGGTGAAACCCTGTCTCTACTAAAAATACAAAAATTAGCCGTGCGTGGTGGCCGGCACCTGTAGTCCCAGCTACATGGGAGGCTGAGGCAGGAGAATCGCTTGAACCTGGGAGGCAGAGGTTGCAGTGAGTTGAGATCGCGCCACTACACTCCAGCCTGGGTGACAGAGCAAGACTCCGTCTCAAAAAAAAAAAAAAAGAAAGAAAGAAAATGATACTACTGGCTGGGCACAGTGGCTCACGCCTGTAATCCCAGCACTTTGGGAGGCCGAGGCGGTCAGATCACCTGAGGTCAGGAGTTCGAGACCATCCTGGCCGACACTGTGAAATCCCGTCTCTACTAAAAGTACAAAAATTAGCTGGGCATGGTGGCGCATGCCTGTAATCCCAGCTACTCAGGAGGCTGAGGCAGGAGAATTGCTTGAACCAGGGAATCAAATGTTGCAATGAGCTGAGATCATGCTACTGCGCTGCAGCCTGGCGACACAGCAAGACTCCGTTTTTGTTTTTTTTTTAAAGAAAATGATACTACTGACAATGAAAACATCACATATGAATAGTTACAGAAAAAGCAGTTATGAGAGGAAAATTCATAGTATTAACTACCTATGTCAATGAAAATGAAAGTAAATAAATGAAACACCAGTGTCACAAAGAAAAGGTCAAAGAAAGGAATTAATACAGTAAGAGTAAAAATTGGTGAATTAAAAAATAGTAAAAGTAATACCGAAATAAAAATAATTATTTGAAAACAACAACTATTAGATAATTTTTTGGGGGGGGGGGGGTGGATGGAGTCTCACTCTGTAACCCAGGCTGGAGTGCAATGGTGTGATCTCAGCTCACTGCAACCTCTGCCTCCCGGGTTCAAGTGATTCTCCTGCCTAAGCCTCCCAAGTAGCTGGGATTACAGGTGCTCACCACCATGCCCAGGTAATTTTTGTATTTTTAGTAGAAACGAGGTTTCACCATGTTGGCCAGGCTGTTCTCAAACTCCTGACCTCAGGTGATCTGACCGCCTCGGCCTCCCAAAGTGCTGGGATTACAGGTGTGAGCCCCTGTGCCTGGCCTAGATAATTTTTTTAAAAAAAGAATTTTGTGGTTAGTTGAGAAGAATCAATGGTTGATGAACAGAAGCAGAAGGGTAAAATGGTTGAACAAGCAAGAAAGCACAAATGTACCAGGGAAACATGGCTATCCATCAAAACGGAGCCTACTAATTCGTACAAGTCTATGCAAATAAATTTGAAAATCTAGATGCAATAGATAATTTTCTAGAAAAATATAATTTATCAAAATTGATCCCAGTAGAGACATAAAGTTTAAACAGACAGATTTCTGTAGAAATACACATTTATAAACAGAAACCCAACAAAAAAGCCCCAATTCCAAATGCCCTAACATACCCCCATCTCCACCCATACCTGTCTTCATCTGGCTGTTTGTGTCCTTTATCATAAAATGGTAATCATAAATATAGCACTTTCCTGAGTTCTATAAGTTGTTCTTAATGCATTGTCAACCTGAGGGGGTTGTAGAAAGTCCCAGATTTGAAGCCAGCTGGACAGAAATGCAGGTGGCTTGGGGATACCCAGCACTTGTAAGTGGCCTCAGAAATGGAAGCAGTCTTGTGGAACTAAGCCCCTTAATCTGTGGGGTCTGTGCTAATTGTGGATAGTTAGTGTCAGAATTAAACTGAATTCTGGGACCCCAAGTTGGTGTCAGATACTTGGTGTTGAAATGTACTGCCAAAATCAGAAACAAGATATGTATGCCCACTATTTTAATATTAAGAGAAAGAAATTAGAGGGATAAAAATTGGAAAAGAAATAAAATCACAGTAATGTACAGATGATATATTTCTGGGAAACTTACTATTGTTAATGGAAAACTTCTATGAACAGTAAGTGTTTTGTAAGTAGCAAGATATAAAATTAACAAACAGAAGTAAGAAGTCTTTATATATACACATTAACTACTTGAAAAAAATAATGGAAGAGATCCCGAACTCCATTGACAATAGCAAAAACAAACAAAACCAAATACAATCCCAAGTTTAACAAGAATTATGCAAAACGACACAAGGAAATCTACACAAGACTCTTATGGGGCTGGGTGTGGTGGCTCACGCCTGTAACCCCAGCACTTTGGGAGGCTGAGGCGGGCGGATCACTTGAGGCCAGGAGTTTGAGACCAGCTTGGCCAACATGGGAAACCCCACCTCTACTAAAAATACAAAATTAGCCAGGCATTGTGGTGCTTGTGCCTATAATCCCAGCTACTTGGGAGATGAGGCAGGAGAATCGCTCCTGCTGAACCCAGGAGGCAGAGGTTGCAGTGAGCTGAGATTGTGTCGCTGCACTCCAGCCTGGGTGATGAAATGAGACTCCGTCTCAAAAGAAACAAACAAACAAATACACAAAAACATCTTATGGGACCAAAAGTAGACTTGAATTAATGGAAAAACACACCATGTTCTTGATTAGAAGATTTAATATCAGGGCCGGGCGCGGTGGCTCATGCCTGTAATCCTAGCACTTTGGGAGGCTGAGGCGGGTGGGTCACAAGGTCAGGAGTTTGAGACCAGCCTGGCTAACATGGTGAAACCCCGTCTCTACTAAACAAAATACAAAAAATTAGCCGGGCGTGGTGGCGGGTGCCTGTAGTCCCAGCTACTCGGGAGGCTGAGGCAGGAGAATGGGGTGAACCCAGGAGGCGGAGCTTGCAGTGAGCCGAGATCGCGCCACTGCACTCCAGCCTGGGGGACAGACAGAGACTCCGTCTCAAAAAAAAAAAAAAAAAAAAAAAAAAGAAGATTTAATATCAGAAAGATACCAATCCAGTTCTAAGTTAAAATTTATAAACTAAATGTGATTTCCATTTAAAAATCTGCAGTTTTTAAAATTTTCTGGAACCAGAGAAATTGATTATAAAATTCTTTTGGAAAATAAATAGGGCCCAAGTGCAGGGTGGCTCATGCCTGTAATCCTTGCTCTTTGGGAGGCCAAGGAGGGTGGATTGCTTGAGCCCAGGAGTTCAAGACCAACCGAGGCAAAAGGGCACAACCCCATCGCCACCAAAAATACAAAATATTGGCCGGGTATGGTGGCGTGTGCCTGTATTCCCAGCTACTCGGGAGGCTGAGGCAAGAGAATCGCTTGAACCTGGGAGGTGGAGGCTGCAGTGAGCCCAGATCGCACCACTGTACTCCAGCCTGGGTGACAGAGTGAGACCCTGTCTCAAAAAAAAAAAAAAGAAAGAAAGAAAGAAACAAGGAGATGAGGACTAAAATGATCCCTAGCTGCCCTCATTTCTCATTAGAATAAGACATTCATACTAGTGCCCTGACAGCTTATAAATGCCATGGAAATGACCTGGAAGTTACCGCCCCTTTCCTAGAAAGTTCTAAATAACCTGCTCTTCAATTGGCATTAGTCCACCCCTTAATTTGCATGTAATCGAAAGTGGGTATAAGTGAGTATAAATACAATTGCCAACAACCCATAAGTTGCTGATTTTGGGCACACTGCCTATGAATTAGCTTTGCTCCCAGAGGAGCAGTACCATTCAATAAAAAATTGCTGTCTAAGACTACCTTCTTGTCTTTGAATTTTTTCCTGGGAAAAGCCAAGAATCCTCCTGGGCTAAGCACCAATTTTGGGGCTCGCCTATACTGCATCAAAGAGATTTGATTTTCTAAATTCTTATTCACTTTTTTGTCCACTTGATTTGTCTTGGAATGAGTGTGTATTAAAATTTTCTCTTGCTAACGTGTTTCTACTTTGTCTATAGCTCTTGTAGTTTTTACTTTATGAAAGTTGATTGTTGTGTTGAGTATATATATACATTATATATGTGTAATATATATATATGTAGCATCTCCATTGTTAATTTATCCATTATCATTATGAAAAGTTCTTCCTGGCCAGGCGGGGTGGCTCATGCCTATAATCTCAGCACTTTGGGATGCTAAGGGGGTGCAGATCACCTGAGGTCAGGAGTTCGAGACCATCTTTACTAAAAATACCAAAAATTAGCTGGATGTAGTGGCGGGTGCCTGTAATCTCAGGAGGCTGAGACAGGGGAATCACTCGAACCTTGCACTCCAGCCTGGGCAACAAGAGCAAAACTCTGTTTCAAAAAAAAAAAAAAAAAGTCCTCCTTTTTATTTTTAATGCCCTTTGGTCACAATTCTATATTGACAGGTATCAACATCATAACCTCTGCCTGTATTTTACATTTTGCCTAGTATGTGTTTGTCCTTCCTGTTATTTTTAAATGTTCTTAATTTCTTTGTTTTAGGTGTATCTTGTACATAGCATAGAGCTAGACTTTGCTTTGACAACTTGAAAATACTCTCATATAATATGTGAGTTAGCCTCGTTTATAGTATAGATACAAATCAATCCATGTGCTTGTTTTTTCAATCATGGAGTATTTTACTACATGGTCATCTATCTTCTGTCTCTCATTCTCTAGCCCTTAAAAAAATATTGCTCTTGGGATTTAGGGAGTTTAATATTTTGTTCTGTTACCTTTAAAATAATACATTTGCAGGACGGGCACGGTGGCTCACGCCTGTAATCCCAGCACTTTGGGAGGCTGAGGTGGGTGGATCACTGGAGGTCAGGAGTTCAAGACCAGCCTGGCCAACATGGTGAAACCCCGTCTCTACAAAAATGCAAAAATTAGCTGGGCATGATGATGGGTGCCTGTAATCCAAGGTACTCTGGAGGCTGAGGCAGGAGAATCACTTGAACTTGGGAGGCAGAGTTTGCAGTGAGCCAAGATCAAGCCATTGCACTCCAGCCTGGGCAACAAAGCAATTCTCCATCTCAAAAAATAAATTAAATAAAATAATACATTTGCAAAATACCATTTTCCATCTTCTTAAAGATAATGGTCTGTTGGTTCCCTGTAGAGATGGAGTCTTGCTATGTTGCCCAGGCTGTTTTTGAACTCCTAGCCTCCAGTGATCCTCCCACCTTGGCCTTCCAAAGTGCTGGGATTACAGGCATGAGCTACTGCGCCTGGCCTTCCCCCGTTTGTCATGGTTGCACTTTATCTACATTGTCAGCACATGTAACAATTATATACCATTCTGTCACCTTTCTCCTCAATATTTACTTTTAGTTTTACAATTAAATATATTCAATATTTACCACTAATCCTCATTTTGAAGCATATCCAGGTTTTTCTTGATGTCTGAAGCTTGTTCTCTAGTAGATTCCTCAGAAATAATCTCATGGGAACAATATTTCCTGAGTTCTTACATGTTCATAACAGTTTATCTATGGCCTTTGTACTGTATGGTCAGCTCAGCTGGATAAAAATGCATGGCTTACATTTTCTTGAATATTTTAAGCATGTCACCTTATTGTCTCCTGGCATAAAGTGTTTCCATTGAAAACTCTGATGAAAATCTCATTTTTTTTTTTTCTGAGACGGTGTCTCGCTCTGTCGCCCAGGCTGGAGTGCAGTGGTGCGATCTCGGCTCACTGAAACTTCGGCCTCCTGGGTTCAAGCGATTCTCCTGCCTCAGCCTCCTGAGTAGCTGGGATTACAGGTGCCCCCAACAATACCCAGCTAATTTTTTGTATTTTTAGTAGAGACGGGTTTTTACCATGTTGGCCAGGCTGGTCTCGAACTCCTGACCTCAAGTGATCTGCCCACCTTGGCCTCCCAAAGTGCTGGGATTACAGGTGTGAGCCACCATGCCTCGCCTCTTTTCTTTTTTTTAAGTTCTTGCCCAAAGGTCAAAAAGTTCAGTAATTTTTTTTCCTGTGATTAAGAGCAATGGAGAAAAGTTCAATACTTTTATTAGTATATGTCTCAGCATTGATCATTCTGGGCTAATTTTATCAGCTATGAGATATGCCTTTTCAATGTATCTTCTTATATTGCAGGAATGTTTTCTTGAATTACAGTTCTTAGCATCTGCTTTGTTTTATTGCTTTGACTTTCTTTTTCAAGTTCTCCTGTTACATGCATTCTGAATCATGTTTCATGTTTGCCTGCCCTCTATATCTACCACTTTCTCTCAAACCTTTTCTTATTTCTCCTTTAATTTTCATTTGATTCCTTTTTTTTTTTTTTTTTTTTTTTTGAGACAGAGTCTTGCTCTGTCACCCAGGCTGGAGTGCAGTGGTGTGATCTCGGCTCAATGCAACCTCTGCCTCCTGGGTTCAAGTGATTCTCCTGCCTCAGCCTCCCGAGCAGCTGAGACTACAGGCATGTACCACCACGCCCAGCTAATTTTTTTGTATTTTTAGTAGAGACGGAGTTTCACTGTGTTGGCCAGGCTGGTCTGGAACTCCTGGCCTCAAGTGATCCGCCAGCCTTGGCCTCCCAAAGTGCTGGGATTACAGGCGTGAGCCACCGGCGTGGGCCTTGTTTCCTTTCTTTTTTCTCCTTTCCATCCTCTATTTACTGTAATTTTTAGTGCTATTTGTTATTCTCTCTTTTGTTCCTTCCAGTTTAGTCTTTATTTCTGAAACATTTTTCTGTTATTTCTAATTCTTTTCTAAGCTCTGTTTTCTCTTTATGTCTTCTTATTGCCTACCCATTCTATTTCTGAGTGAGCTTTAAACTGTTAAATTTGTATCACTCTTTCATAGCTTCTATTATTTTCTTAATTTCTTTTGTTCATTTAAAAATATTACATTACAGGCCGGGTGCAGAGGCTTACGCCTGTAATCCCAGCACTTTGGGAGGCCAAGGCGGGGTGACTGCTGGAGGCCAGGAGTTTGAGACCAGCCTGGACAACATATTGTCCTGTCTGTACCAAAAATTTTTTAAAATCAGCCAGTCGTGGTGGTGCATGCCTGTGGTCCCAACTACTTAGGAAGCTGAGGTAAGAGGATCCCTTGAGCCCTGGAGGCCAAGGCTGCCATGAGCTGTGATTGTGCCACTGCACTTCCAGCCTGGGTGACAGAGCAAGACTCTGCCTTTAAACAAAATTACATTACAGTCTTCTGCTTTGTGGCCATATTTTTCTGGTTGCTTCATTTCTGTAGGCATGTTATTATTGCTATCCTATTTTTTCTTACAATTTCTATGAGGTTTAACCAAAATATTTTTCTGTTGCTCATGTTTAAGTGAGATTGGTTTCCCTGGGCTTTCAGGAGAATGTTCCCGTACTGGAGTGGCGTTGGGCCAGGATAACTTCCCCAGCTTCATGGTGCTACAGATCCCTTTTCTGTTGTTACCTTGAAGTCTTAAGAAATATGTTTGATCAGGTGGCTCATGCCTGTAATCCCAGCACTTTGGGAGGCTGAGGTGGGCAGATCACCTGAGATCAGGAGTTCGAAACCAGTCTGGCCAACATGGTGAAACCCCGTCTCTATTAAAAATACAAAAATTAGCCAGGTGTGGCGGCACGCACCTGTAATCCCAGCTACTCAGGAGGCTGAGGCAGGAGATTTGCTTGAACCCAGGAGACAGAGGTTGCAGTGAGCCAAGATCACGCCACTACACTCCAGCCTGGGGCATGGAGCGAGACTCCGTCTCAAAAAAAAAAAAAAAAAGAAATATATTTGCTCAGCGTAGCCACCTTGGCAATAGTCTTGGATATGTATCCCTCTTGTTCTGTTTCCAACAGGTATCTACACCTCCTTTTTTTTTTTTTTTTTTTTTTTTTTTGAGACAGAGTCTTGCGCTGTCGCCCAGGCTGTGGTGCAGTGGCACAATCTTGGCTCACTGCAAGCTCCACCTCCTGGGTTAACGCCATTCTCTTGCCTCAGCCTCCAGGGTAGCTGGGACGACAGGCGCCCGCCACCACGCCCAGCTAATTTTTTGTATTTTCAGTAGAGACAGGGTTTCACCGTGTTAGCTAGGATGGTGTCGATCTCCTGACCTCGTGATCCACCCACCTCGGCCTCCCAAAGTGCTGGGATTACAGGCGTGAGCCATCGCGCCCGGCCTCTACACTTTCTTTCTCCTTCATCTCCAGACTATCTGTCCGGGTCTATTTGTACACTATTCACTTAGATTTTCCTCAGTGAGTGAGGGCTTCAGGTTTCTCTCTCGAGATTTTCTGGAGCACCGAGGACCCAGGCTGCCCCGCTTCCCTCAAGCCTTCCAGCACTCCCATTGTACTCACCTGAAAACCAGAACCTGCATAGCTGCCTCCAGCTGTGGCTGTTCTCAGTTTCACCAGCCAAGGTCTCCAATCTGAGTGGGCTCCTTCCTTTCGCAGGTGAGTACTTGCTGGTGATTTCTAAATTCAGCCTTTGGCTTCTCTGTGCCTCCTCCTTCACTGTTGATGATACTCCACAGGTCCTTCTGCAGTTTGGTTGCACCAGCTCATATTCTAAGGTTTGTGGGGGATATTTTGTCCCCTGGTTTATTGAAACAATCACTTGCATCTTTTTTTTCCCTTTCTTTCCTTGTTACTTTGCTTGGTGGGTTCTATGCCACATGGATCTGTCTCCCCAGCAGCTGAAAGCTAAAATTGTTTCACTGACTAGAGTTACCTTACTCAAGAATAGCCTCCTTCTCAGGATTGCTCACATCTGATGACTGGTTGACATGGGAAGATAAGGGCCTGGGCTCCTCATCACATCTGGGGACAATTGTGAAGGGTCAGTCTACCCATGGGATCAAGTAAGGCCTTATTGGGACTTCAGTCACTGTCACACTTCCCCCTTTGCCCAGTCATGCTTGTCTCTTTCCCTCCACAGGTGTTGATACTGAGAGTACGCCCTAATAAACTTTCACCACGCTGATCTGTTTCAGAGTCTGCTTCCAAGGAACTCAACTGGTGGCACTCTTCTTTTTTCCTTTTTTTATTTAGAATCTCATCCCCACAACAATTTTCTTTAAAGATCTCAGTTGGCTTTATTTGTCATTCTAGAATCAGGTAACACTTCATTTTATAAAATAGAAAAAGTCTTTCCGGTACTCAGTTTCCATGAGGGGACATGGAGGGATACAAGCAACTCCCCTATTCTCTCCAGCGTACTCTGGCCTTTCGCTCTAGAATAAGGTGTGTGTGCTCTTGCCTAGAGACGGGAGGAAAACATGTAACTTCAGGTCACCCCCTGCTAGGAAGACCCCCAGACAACTTTGTTTAGAACCCATCTCAGTGCTTTTGTTTGTTTGTTTGTTTGTTTTAAAAGAATAAGCTGGCCAGGTGCGGTGGCTCATGCCTGTAATCCCAGCACTTTGGGAGGCTGAGGTGGGAGGATCACTTGAGACCAGGAGTTTGAGACCGGCCTGGGTAACATAGTGAGACTCTGTTTCTATGGAAAAAAAAAAAAAAAATTAAATTAGCTGAGTGTGGTGGTGTACACCTGTAGTCCTGGCTGCTCAGGAGGCTGAGGCAGGAGGATTGCTTGAGCCCAAACATTCAAAATTGCAATGAGCTATGATGGCCCCACTCTATGCACCCTGGACAACAGAGCTAGACCCTTTCTCAAAAAGAAAAAGAAAAGAAAAAAGAACAAGCCTAGCTCATAGTGTACAGAACAAGGTAAGAGTGACAGGATTTCAAAACGTGCCTACAATTTCTGAGCGTGAGAAAGTAATCACAACCTCATCCCCATTTTTTTGGCAGCTGTTTGTGCCCACAGAATTTTTTTTTTTTTTTTAAGACGGAGTTTCGTTCTTGTTGCCCAGGCTGGAGTGCAAGGCCGTGATCTCGGCTCACCGCAACCTCCACCTCCCGGGTTCAAGCAATTCTCGTGCCTCAGCCTCCTAAGCAGCTGGGATAACAGGCGCGTGCCACCACACCCGGCTAATTTTGTATTTTTAGTAGAGACGAGGTTTCTCGATGTTGGTCAGGCTGGTCCCGAACTCCCAACCTCAGGTGATCCACCCGCCTCAGCCTCCCAAAGTGCTGGGATTATAGGTGTGAGCCACCACGCCCAGCCTATGCGCACAGGTTCTTAGCTGCATTTCAGGCACCCGTCTCGCGTCAGACCCCACTGCCACAGAAGCAAAAGCAGCTCTGGGTCCTAGGACTTCTTGGACAATTAAACATTCTTTCCTTCAATCAGAGGACAAGAGCAGTGTGAGTGCTTGGCAATGGCTTTGATAGGGAAAAGGAGGAAACACCCTTTTGATCAGCCTCAGTCTCTGGGTGAAAGGTGAAATTTCAATTTCCATCCTATGTGGAATATAAAATCAAAGTAGTCTTGTTTATAGAGAGGACACATGGCAAACCCTGGAAAAGTTTCTATTATATGAAGCTTTTATTCCCCTTGTCAAATCCTCTGTTCCATTTTTACACAAAACAGTTTTGAGGGATGGTGATGGTCCCTGCATTGTTTTTGTCTTTGATAGCAATGCCTTTAATATTTAGCCAGTTAATACGTTTGCTCTTAGTGTCTGAAAACAAAACCACACACAAAACTCTTTATCATGATTAGGAAATGTCCTTTTTCTCCTGTTTTACTTAGTGTTTTTACTAGAAATGGTTCTTGAATTTTCACTACTGCTGTAAAATATAATTGTGTGGTTTTAATTTTTTTTTTTTTTTTTTTTTTTTGAGACAGGGCCTGGCTCTGTCACCCAGGCTGGAGTATAATGGCACAATCTCAGCTCACTGCAGCTTCTGCCTCCTGGGCTCAAGTCATCCTCCCATCTCCGCCTCCCAATTAGCTGGGACTACAGGTGTATACCACCACGCCTGACTAATTTTTGTATTTTTTGTAGAGATGGATTTTCATCATGTTGCCCAGGCTGGTCTTGAACTCCTGGGCTCAGGAACTCCTCCCACCTCGGTTTCCCAAAGTGCTGGGATTAGAGGCGGGACCCACTGCACCCGGCCTGTGGTTTTCAATTTTATTTTATCGATGTGATTAATTAGATTGTTGGGCTTCCTAATGTTGAACTATTCCCAAGGGCTTCCAATAAATTCTATTTTCAGGTTTATTCTTAGGTGCTTAATAGTTTTTGTTGCTATGGTGAATGGGATCTTACTTTCGATTACATTTTCTAATTGGTTATTGCTGTTATATAGGAAAGCTATTGATTTTGTACATTGATCTTGTATGTGGTCACCTTGCTGAATCCTCTTATTAGTTCTAATGGTTTGTCAATTGATTTTTTTAGGTTTTTCTATATAAACGATAGTGTCATCTGCAAATAATCACAATTTGCCTCTTCTTTTCTAATGTTTATGCTTCTTAGTGCCTTCTTTCTCTTCTTGAATTAGAGAGAACATCTGGTACCATTCTGAACAGTAGTGGTAAAGGACATTCTCATCTTACTTCTAACTCCAGTTGGAAAGCTTCTATTGTTCCACCATTACCTATGGCATTTGCTGTAGGTTTTTTATCATTGTTTTATTAAAAACAAAACATGTATCAATTAAGCATTTTTCCCTAGTTTGCTAGGATATTTTTTCTTCTTTTATATTATTAATGTGCATTTAATTTATTCAGATAATTGGGTTTTTTATGTTTACATCATTAGTAAGTATATATATTCTAATGCTGAACCATCTTAGCAAAGCTGGGATAAATCCTCCTTAGACTTCATGAATTGTTCTTTGTTTTTTTTAGACAGAGTCTCGCTTTGTCACCCAGGTTGGAGTGCAGTGGTGCGATCTTGGCTCACTGCAACCTCTGCCTCCTGGGTTTGAGTGATTCTTCCGCCTTAGCCTCCTGAGTAGCTGCGATTACAGGCACACACCACCACGCCTGGCCAATTTTTGTATTTTTAGTAGAGATGAGTTTTCACCATGTTGGCCAGGCTGGTCTCAAATTCCTGACCTCAAGTGATCCACCTGCCTCGGCCCTCCAAAGTGCTGGGATTACAGAAATGAGCCATCGCACCTGGCTAAATTGTTCTTTTAATATACTGTTATATTTAATTTGTTGTTGTTGATTTTTGGGACAGGGTCTTGCTCTGTCACCCAGGCTGAGTGCAGTGGCACAATCACAGTGCACTGCAGCCTCCAATTCGTAGGCTGAAGTGATCCTCCTGCTTCAGCCTCCCAAGCAGCTGGGACTACAGATGTGTGCCATCGTACCAGGCTAAGTTTAAAAAAAAAGTTTTGTGGAGGTGGGCTCTTGCTATGTTGCCCAGGCTGGTCTCAAATGCCTGGCCTCAAGCAATCCTCCCTCCTCCCAAAGTGCTGGCCTTACAGGTATGAGCCACTGTGCCCAGCCATGCGAGATTTAATTTATTAACATTTTATTCAGGATTTTTGTTTTATTGTTCATAAATGAGATCTTTTTTTTTTCTGTTGTCTGGCTTTGGTTTCAGTATATACTAGTCAGTAAATTGTGTTGGGTGGCATCTTTTCTTACATTCTTTTCTTCTTTTTTTTTTTTGACAGGGTCTTACTTTGTTGCCCTTGAGTGCAGTGTCCATGTCCTGGGCTCAGGCAATCCTCCTGCCTCAGGCTTCTGAGTAGCTAGGACTACAGGTGCATATCACCATGCCCGGCTAATTTTTACTTTTTTTTTTTTTTGTAGAGACAGGGTCTTGCCATGTTGCCCAGGTTGGTCTTGAACCCCTGGCCTCAAGTGATTCTCCTGCCTCGGCCTCCCAAAGTGCTGGCAATCCATGTGTGAGCCACTGTGCCCAGCCCTTACTTTCTTAAATAATTTACATAAGATGAGAATTATATATTCTTCAAAGGCTCTCTTGATAGGCTCTGGTATTTATATTACGCTATTTTCATAAGTTGAGAACAATTTTAACTAATACGCTCTAGAGCTGGGGTCCCCAACCCTCAGGCCATGGACTGGTACCAGCACTTTGGTAGGCCGAGGCGGGCAGATCACTTGAGGTCAGGAGTTCGAGACCAGCCTGGCCAACACGGAGAAACTCCGTTTCTACTAAAAATACAAAAATTAGCTGGGTGTGGTGGCAGGCGTCTATAATCCCAGCTACTCGGGAGGCTGAGGCAGGAGAATTTCTTGAACCTGAGGTTGCAGTGAACCGAGATCGCGCCACTGGTCTCCAGCCTGGGCAATGAGCGAGACTCCATCTCAAATAAAATAAAATAAATAAATAAAATAAAGTTGACGTGAATTAACAATAATCTGTTACTTGAAGGTCAAATAGAACTCACCTACTTATAATTTTCAGCCTGTTACCTTTCAAAATTGTAGCTCATTCTTGTTTTTCTATGGTTATTGCTCTATCTGGTTCTCCAACTCTTTTTGGAACAATTTTGGCTACTTGTACTTCCTAGAAAATATAACTAAGAACTATGACTTGTAGCTGACACAGGAATTGGTATCAGAAAGGCATGGATTTGGTATTTAGGTTTGGGCAGTAAAAATCTAGCTGAACTTAAAGATAGCCCTTGGCTTGCAGAGAATAGATTATCACCTGCAATTGATTATTACCTGAATGACAGATTCCTTGAAGGCAAAACTTTGGGGGAACCAAGCAATTTTTCTCACAGAATTTGATGGGGGGTGGGGGCAGAGGGAATTTGTGAACTGTGCAGTGAAGAGAGGTTTCTTTTAACTATTCTGGTCAGACTGAAAAAAAAAAAAAAGAGCTCAATACCCTAAAATTCGGCTCAAGATAAGTCTCAAATCATTGACTTTCTATGTGTATGATAAAAATAATTTATCTCTTGCAGTCATGGAGCCGATTATAGCTGGAATTGAAATTCAAAATGTGATACCAATAATTGCTGTAGCACAATATGAGGGAAATTCACACACTGCCAGGTCTCTCATGTGAATGCTGGGGCACTGATCAGAAAAGAAGGCATTTAGATAACTCAGGCCATCCCAGATTCTACCCTCTTGAGCCTCTCTCTTGCCAGCAGAAATGGCTCCTCTTCCCCTGATGTGGCTAATGGATGACTTCTTAAAATCACTGTCAGCAGGAGGAAATAGAGGTGATAGTTCTGACACCTTCTGGTAAATCAAGAACGCACTAGGGTCAAAGCAACTTAGATTCACTGAGATAAAGTACAGTGGACCCTTGAACACACGGGTCTGAACTGTGCGTGTCCACTTATGCACGGGTTCTGCAGGGCCAACTGCAGGACTTGAGTATGCATGGATTTGGGTATACATGGGGGTCCTGGAGACAATCCCCCAGGTACACTGAAGAACAAACTACAAATCCCATGAAAACACATCTCAGTGATGTTTCTGGAGGTCTAGTGTTATAGGATATGTCACAATGTTCCCCCATGAGAACAAGTTGCTTCACCTTACAAACCCCAAACGTAAAAAGAGAAATACTACTATATACATAGTATTATGTAATACTAATACTATGAACCTGAGGTTGAAGTGAACCGAGATCGCGCCACTGGTCTCCAGCCTGGGCACTGAGCGAGACTCCATCTCAAATAAAATAAAATAACTAAATAAAATAAAGTTGACTCGAATTAACAATAATCTGTTACTTGAAGGTCAAATAGAACTCACCTATTTATAATTTTCAGCCTGTTACCTTTCAAAATTGTAGCTCATTCTTGTTTTTCTATGGTTATTGCTTTATCTGGTTCTCCAACTCTTTTTGGAACAATTTTGGCTACTTGTACTTCCTAGAAAATATAACTAAGAACTAAATACTAAAGCAGGCGGATCGCTTGAGCCCAGGAGTTCGAGACCAGCCTGGGCGACATGGTGAATCCAATATCTAAAAAAAGTTAGCCATGTGTGGTGGTGCGTGCCTGTAGTCCCAGCTACTCAAGAGGCTGAGGTGGGAGAATCACCTGAGCCCAGGGAGTTGGAGGATGCAATGAGCCAAGATCATGCCACTGCACTCCAGCCTGGGCAACAGATACCCTGTCTCAGAAAAAAAAAGAAAGAAGGAAGGAAGAAAGGGAGGGAGGGAAGGGAGGGAGGAAAGGAGAGACAATTCCACAATCATAGTTGGAGACTTTAACCCCCCTCAGCAACTGATAGAACAATAGACAAAAAAAAAAAAAAAACAACCAATAGAGACATAGATGATATGAATAATATTATCAATCATTTTGACCTCATTAACATTTACAGAACCCTACACCAAACAATTGCAAAATACCAAGATACACATTCTGGTTTTTTTTTTTTTTTGAGACGAAGTCTCGCTCTGTCGCCCAGGCTGGAGTGCAGTGGTGCAATCTTGGCTCACTGCAGCCTCTGCCTCTTGGGTTCAAGCAATTCTCCTGCCTCAGCCTCCCGCATAGCTGAGATTAGAGGCATGCGCCACCACACCTGACTAATTTTTGTATTTTTAGTACAGACAGGTTTTCACCATGTTGGCCAGGCTGGTCTTGAACTCCTGACCTCAAGGCCCGCCTTGACCTCCCAAAGTGCTGGGATTACAGGCGTGAGCCACTGTGCCTGGCCGATACACCTTCTTTTCAAGTACACTTGGTACATTCACTAATGAACCATATGCTGGATCATAAAACAAGTTTCCATAAATTTAAAAGGGTTGAATCAGGCTGGGTATAGTGGCTCATACCTGTAATCCTGGCACTTTGGGAGGCTGAGGCAGGAGGATTGCTTGAGGGCAGAAGTTTGAGACCAGCCTGAGTAACATAACAAGATCTTATCTCTACGCAAAATGTTTTTTAAAAATTAGCTTGGCATGATGGTGTGCACCTGTAGTCGTAGCTACTCAGGAGGCTGAGGTGGGAGGATCACTTGAGCCTAGGAGTTCAAGGTTGCAGTGAGCTATGATCTTGCCTCTGCACTCCAGTCTGGACTGTCAGAGTGAGACCCTGCTCTAAATAAAAATAAAATAAACAAAGAAGAAGGCACATGGAAAATTAGAATGATAATGAAAATGTAACAATTTGCAAGGTACAGCTACAGAAGTGATTAGAGTGAAATTTATAGCTTTAAATATTAATAATGGAAAGGAAGGAAGGTCTCACACATATCTCTTACATTTAATAATGGATTGTTGACTTACACCCCCAACTTCATGGTTCAGTGAATTCGATAATTCTCAGTTCATGCTGGGCAGTTCCAGTTAGTGTCTCATGGTCAGGCATTCAGTTTCTACAAGAGCCCAACTGTAAGCCAGAGACTGCCTGTTTGTTGTTGTTGAGACAGGGTCTTGCTCTGTTAACCAGACTGGAGTACAGTGGAGTGATCATAGCTCACTGCAACCTCAAACTCCTGGGCTCAAGTAATTCTCCTGCTTCAGCCTCTTGAGCAGCTGGGACTACAGGCACATGCCACCACACCTGGCTAATTTTTCTTTTTCTAAAGTAAAGACAGGTCTCACTATATTGGCCAGGCTGGTCTTGAACTCCTGGACTCAAGCAATCCTCCTGCCTTTGCGTCCCAAAGTGCTAGGATTATAGGCATGAGCCACTGCACCAGGTAAGAGAAACTGCTTTTTAAGCAGCGGTAGTTGTTTATAGGTGAGATTATAGCCTTCAGAACTCTGGGTGGCTGTGCTGTGATTCTGCTATTAGGATTGCCAGGGACTATACATGAGATCTTTGTCACCAGATACTTCCAATATCATTGGGTCTGTTGGATAATCAGTCCCAAATGGCAGCATATCTTGCACGGTGACCTGGATGTCACACAGAACCCCTTCTTGAGCCAGGCCCCTCTCAAAACTGATAGGTTACCTTGTAAATGAGTCAGAGCATGATCAAATATTGTTCATATGCCTTCAAATCCAAAGAGGACCACCAACTTTTGTAATTCTGTCTTCAAGGTGGGTGGAGCAAGGTGCAGCACTTTATCTCTTACTTTAATTTTTATTTACTTAGTTTAGTTTGGAAAGCAAAATAATTGACTTGCAAAAAAAAGTCTGTAAGAAAGTCCAGACTTTAGAAGGACTGGTTAACCAAATAATAAATACAACATAAAAAAGATAAGCAAACTTACCAATTTGTTCATGGTGGAAAAACAGCAATTCTCTCTCAAAATTATGAGAGTTCTGTTGGAGATCAGCATTGCAAAAATCGGGAATAAAGTTGTCTTTGCTACAGCATCAGTAGTAAGGTACTGGAAAGAATTAAGCTTTCATTTATTTTGGGTTTAGAACTATTCAGTGTAGCCCTGTTTTTGTATTGTTTTGTTTATCTCCAGGAACAAAGTGCTTGTTTTTTTTTTTTTTCACTTCTTCCCTGATTGAGGGATGTGATTTGCAAGTCTACTCAAAATACGGGCAGAGAAAGGTGTCAGTCTTGCTCCAGTCCCTCTTTGGGGTCTATTACCATTCATAAGCACAGATTTGCCCATCTAAGTTTGTTTAGTGATTTCTGATTTGATCAGATGTTTTGTTGCTGTCATTGTTTTGAGACGGTGTCTTGCTCTGTCACCCAGGCTGGAGTTCAATGGCACCATAACGGCTCACTGCAGCCTCAACCTTCTGGGCTGAGGTGATCCTCCCACCTCAGCATCCCAGGTAGCTGGGACAACAGGTGTGCGCCACCACACTCGGCTAATTTTTGTATTTTTTGTAGAAATGAGATTTCGCCATGTTGCCTAGACTGGTCTTGAACTCCTGGGCTCAAGCGATTCACCCACCTTGGCCTCCCAAAGTATTGGGATTACAGGCATGAGCCACCACACCTAGCCTGATTTTTGTTTTATTTGTCGAGTTTTATTCACATAGGTGTAATGGAAGGTATTAATTTATTCACAGAGACCTCCTTGTTGTTTGGTCAACAAAACACTAAATTTTAAGATTTAACTTTTGTTAACCCTAGGGTTGTAACTTACCTTTATATAGTCAAATTTATCAATTATTTCCTATATGCTTAATACTTGCTTCCTTTTTATTGAGGTATAACTTTCATACAATAAAAGGCACATTCTTAAGTGTGCCAGCTCAATGATGTTTACATAGGAATGTATGTAACCATATACCATCACCCAGATCAAGATGTGGAACATTCCCAGCACTCCAAGAGGCTCATGCCTTCTCCCCCTTGGTGCCCCTCCCACTGTTTTGATCTCTATCATGATAGATCAGTTTTGTCTAGTTTTGAACTTCATATGAATGGAATTATACATTATGTATTCATTTGTGCCTTTCTTCTTTCATACAACATTTTGTCAGTGAGATGCATTCATATCCTTGCATGTAGCAGTATTTTTTTTTTTCTCATTGCTTGTGGTATTCCATTGTGTGACTATACTATAATTTATTTATACTTTTGAGAGACTTTTGAATTGTTTCCAGTTTGGGACTATGATGAATAACAGTGTTATGATCATTTCTGTATATGTCTTTCTGTGAACATAAGCACTTATTTCTCTTAGGAATATACCTAGGAGTAGAACTGCTGTGACATCAGGGATATGGATGTTTGACTTTAGTAGATAGTGTCAATGTTTCTATGTGGTTGTAATAATTTTATTTCCACCAGTAATGTATGAGAGTTCTGTTGCTTCACATCCTCACCAACACTTGGTATTGTCAGTCTTTTCACTTTTAGCTATTCTTGTGAGGAAAATATAAACTACTAATATTGAAATCAAGAAGAGATAGACTAATAAGTGTTTAAAATAATCCTTAAAGACTCCCTTTGCCCCCAAACAAAAAAAGGCCTGAGGGTTTTTAGGTCATTTCTACTAAACTAAAATGTATGTGTGTGTGTGTTGCGCATTGTTCAAAGGGTAGAAAAAGAATGAAGGTTCCTGACTCATTTTAGAAGACAAGCATAATTCTGATTCCAAAATCACATCAGGATAGTTAAAAGAAAAGAAAATTATAGGCCCATTTCAGTTATAAATTGATTTTTAAAAAATCCTAAATAAACTATTAGCTAGCTAAGCCCAAAAGTATACCTTCTTTACATATGTATTATGATCAGATGGATTTCATTCCATAAATGTAACATCACAAAATCTGTTAATACACTTCAGTAGTAGACTAAAGGAGGTAATTCTTATAAATATATCAATTGATATCAATTGATGAAAAGCATTTTTTTTTTGCTAAAGATGATCACCTTAAGGAATAAATAACTCTTAGAAAACTAAGAAGAATGTTCCTTAATTTGGGAAAGAGTATATACAAACAACCTGGAGCAAATGTTATGTTTAATAGAAAAAATTTAAATGCACTCCCCTTAAGATCTGGAAAAAGACAAGGATGGCCACGACCACACCTGCTGTTTAACCAATTACTGGAGGTACTGGAAAATGCTAAAAGAAAAAGAAATAAGGGGTATAAATTGAAAGGAGGGGATAAACTTGTCATTATTTGCAGATAACATGGTCATCTTTCTCTAAATATTTGGAATCCATTGCCACTGCTACAACCTTAGTTCAGTTTCCCAACACCTCTAACCTAGATAGTCACAACTGCCCTCTAGTCTCCTAAACTCTGGCCTGGTCCACCTTCCACAGCGCACAGTCTGCCTGTCTTTCCTTCTTCCTTTCCTTCTTCCCTTCATTCCTTCCTTTTATTATAGAAGAGGTACACATTCATTATAGAAAGTATAGAAAATATAAATTGCCAGATAAAAACAAGTGATGGAATCATTTCAGTTTAGTCCTTTCCAGAATTTTTTCTATGTATATACACATTTATAAAAAAAGAGAGACCACTAACTTTCCCTGACCAGACTATGGAAAGCAGTTCTCCATCCCATCGCTCTATTTCATTTCCTTCCTAGCTCTTGTTACCATCAAAACCTACATTATTAATTTTATTGTCTATTTCCTTAGTGTTTCTCCTTCTCCACTAAATATAAGCTCCACCAGTAGCTATTTGTATCTCGTTCACCCACTGCAATGCCCAGAGTCTAGAACAGTGCCTGGCACATACATTCCTTTATGTACTGTGATCCCTGTCTTCACAGAAATGAGTCTATTAGAGATACATATTAAACAAGTAATTACACAATTAATTAACTACAACTAGGGTCAAGTGTTTCAGGCAGCCAATTGCTCTCTCCCTTTCTGGCTCCAAGGACCATTTCCTTACCCTGTGGACAATTTCTGCTGTAAGACTGTGACTTCCTCCGGAAACTGTTTGGAGCTCAGTGGATCCATCCAGGAATCAGACCCAGGAACAGGTTTGTACCTCCAGGCCTAGTTCTCCAAAGTTTTGGGGACTAGTCAGGCTTGTGGCTACAGCTGTTGTATCCCCTTGTCTTCTCCAGGCCAGAACAGGCTACACCACTTATAGCTAACTTGTGCAAACTGTCTGCTCCTCTAGTCCCTGCTGGTATCTTTGGCAGGTCTTGACTTGGGGTCTGGCCTTCTTAATGCCTTAACAAGCCCCACCCTATCCCACAGGCTATGTGTCCTTCAAATTGACAGGCTGGTTTGCAGACTGCTGAAGCTGGGAGCTGCTTTCCTTGTCCCTTGTGCCCTTCCTCAGGACCTCCTGTCTCTCTCTTTCCAGGAAGATCCCCAGGTTTATTCCCTTGAGGGATACTTCTAAGCTGGTTCCTGCTTGGGGCTGTGTTTTGGGCTTCTTCGTAGCCCAAAGAGTGCAGCTAGCTCCTGTACTAGTGAAGTGCCACGAAGCTGGCCTCCAGGAAATCCCCACGAGGCCACAACCCACAGATATCTCCATCAGAGGAGGTGCAAATGAGGGCCCACACTTTACTCCATTTTGGCAGCCGCCCTAGGAAGCTCTGCCTTTATTTCTTCATCTTCAAGCTTATCACAATTTAAAGTTTATCTCTTCACCTCCAAGCTTAGCACAGTGCCTAGTACATATTAGCACTTAATGAAGAGGGGGCAATTCAAATCATTAACTCATTTAATAAAAAAATAGTAAATGTCCCACGCACCGTGCTAATGTTTTACAAGGATTCTTGGTATTTCATTTACACAGGTGCCATTACAATTTCCATTCTGCAAATGAAGAAAAAGGTCCAGAGAAATTAAGTGACTTCCCAAAGTCACAAAGTTCTGGTATCTCTTCACTGCCTGAGACGCAACGGAGCATCGTAGAGGGAAAATGCCAGAAAGCAGGCAGTGCACCAATGAAAACAGGCTCGCGGGAGAACCAAAGGGTGGCAAGCTCAGCACGGCCAGTAGCTTTCACCCTCGGTTGCCAGTCGGCTTCCTTTCCTACAACACCGACCGGAAGTGTTTCTGTCGGCCGCGTTCCGAATGAGCACCGCCGGAAGTTTCTGCCGCGGCTTTGCGGGGACGGGGGAGTGGTAGTGGGGGCTGCAGCTGCCGGACCCAGGTGCGGAAGTGCGAGGGCCCAGGTGGCTGAAGGGGCCGTTAGGAACATCCAAGCGGTGGGGAACAGGCAGATCCCCGACCTGACCTGGACCACCCTTCTCCTCTTGGCCCGCCCCTTCACCTCGCCTCCGCTTAGGTCTGGATTGGCCCCGCCCCCTGACCTGAGCCTGGTCCTTCTTCAGGCACTGACCCTTGACCTCCGGTGGCTCCCCCATCTCTCAGGCGCGATGGCTACGGGCGCGGATGTACGGGACATTCTAGAACTCGGGGGTCCAGAAGGGGATGCAGCCTCTGGGACCATCAGCAAGAAGGACATTATCAACCCGGACAAGGTAGCAGGGGCACCTGAAAGCGTTGGCTAGGGGAGGGTAGGGGAGTGAAGATGGGGAGGAGTGACAACGGGCAAGGGATGGGTGCTACACTTACAGTGAGTTGGGCGATAAAAGGGGTGACATAACAGGACAGGGAATATGTGTCATCCTTGATGGGAGGGAGGAGATGGGACATCGTGGGAGATGGTGGGACCAAGAGGGTATGACACCTCTAAGAGCTGAGAGGACCAGGCAAGTGTGATTTTTGCAAGATATTGTTGGGGAGAGATCAAGACATTGTAACAGTCTGAGAGTTGGTGGGATGGGGAGGGGACTGCTCTGATTTGGGGGTAGGATGGTGTCCCTGGGAGTGGGTTTCTGTGCCTTTACAGTGTGTCAGTTTGCCTGTCATTGACCCTGTAGGTGCTGCTTTGTTCAGGGATTGAGCTGGACTAAAGAATTTTCAGGAAAAGGTCTAGGTTGTGGTTCCTTTCTGTGGTTTCCTTCCTCAGAAAAAGTCCAAGAAGTCCTCTGAGACACTGACTTTCAAGAGGCCCGAGGGCATGCACCGGGAAGTCTATGCCTTGCTCTACTCTGACAAGAAGCAAGTATTGGAGTCCCAAGTCCCCCAGGTTTTGGCCCCTGATTCACCTGCCATGCCCCTAACTACTAGTTTTCTCTAACAATTTTCTCCTCCCCAGCAAGGGCTCCTGCTTGCTTAGCAGGATGCAGGAGGACCTGAAATCTTTTGCTCCAGGACATGACTTTCTTGCTATAGGGTAGGGTAGATCAGCTCCCTGGGACAAAAAGCTCTTTAACACACCTTCTGATTCTAACCTCGCATCTCCCTAAACCTCCCTGCCAGGGATGCACCCCCACTGCTACCCAGTGACACTGGCCAGGGGTACCGTACAGTGAAGGCCAAGTTGGGCTCCAAGAAGGTGCGGCCTTGGAAGTGGATGCCATTCACCAACCCGGCCCGCAAGGACGGAGCAATGTTCTTCCACTGGCGACGTGCAGCGGAGGAGGGCAAGGACTACCCCTTTGCCAGGTTCAATAAGGTAAGCTACCTTCATTCAGACACAGGCCAAGATTGCCCTCCCACTTTGAGCCATTTGTGCGAGCTCTCCAGTCTCCTAGGGTTGGTTCTGGGGGCACGCTCATGCCCAACTGTGATTACCCACTCAATCCTTGTGGCAAATGCATGCAGAGTAGGACTCTGTGGGTCTTTTCTGCCCAAGGGATCCTGTTCTTTCCCGGACCTGCTCTGGTTTTTCATGGCTTTTCTTGGTCTTTCAAATGTTGCTGTTCCTCAGAGCTGTATTCTAGGTGCTCTAGTCTTCTTGTTCTCTACTTTCTTAGTATGAACCCTGTGGCTTCAGTTACCCTCTCTACAAGTCACCAATCCAGAGCAGTGGTTCCTTCGCATCCAGTCATTTACTAATATCTCTTTCTCAGTGCCCCACAGGTACCTTACATCAGGTAGGTACCCTGAACAGAGCTCATCATCTTCCCTCTGTCGGTCCCAAATCTGTTCCCCATCTCAGTGAATGGCACCATCTTTCACCCAGTTGCCCAAACCAGAAACTTGGGGGATCGTCCTGACTTAGTCTTCTCCCTTAGTCCTCACAGTATTTAAATCAACAACAGAACAAAGAAGGTAGGGGAAAACAAACAACAAACATGTAAGGAAATAAATTGGAGTCTTTCAAATAAGAGCCGTCAATAACACGAAACCAGGATTTGAATGGATATGAAATGAGATAAAGAGTGAACTTGTAGGTGTAGGGGAGTCCTACCTTAGGTTGGTCAGGGAGGGTCTGAGAACGTGGCATTTGAGCTGGATGCCAGTGATACATCTATTTATTGAGTCCTGTTGATTCTTTTTCCATAATAAATCACATCTCTGACTATATTCTTCATCACTATGCCAGCCCCCTAGTCCAAGCTGAGTTACCTGTGTAGCTCAGCAGAGCACGGCCTTCCCAGACTCACCCATTCAGTGAGAGGCAGAGCTAGATTGGGCTAGGTTTCCTAGTCCATTACTTAAGTCATTGTACAGCGTGGCCTCACAGCTGCTGCGGCCTGGAATAGCCTAGACTTAGATCCTAAAAGCCTCATTTACCTCTTCTCTAACCAATCTTTGTCCCTGGGCTGGAGTGTCACTTGTTATACCCTATGTATCAAACTTCCCACACGGTACCAAAATTGTTTTTTCAGCTGCAGTATGAGCTTTGAGAGGCTAAGATCCCTGCCTGTCATATGCAGCACTGTGTCTCCAGCATAGGTATTGCAGCCCCATGGTAAATATTTGTTGAATGAATGAAAAAATGTCTTCCTCACTTGACTATGAGCTACTTGAGAGGACTGGCTGCACAGTTCCTGAGGATTTTTTTTTTTTTTCCTTCTTTGAGACAGGGTCTCTTTCTGTCTGCCAGGCTGGAGTGCAGTGGTGTGATCTCAGCTCATTGCATCCTCCACCTCTAGGGCTCAAGCGATCCTCCCACCTCACCCTCCTGAGTAGCTGGGACCACCGGCGTGCACCAACATGCCTGGCTAATTTTTGTGTTTTTTTTAGAGACTGGGTTTCACCATGTTTCCCAGGCTGGTCTCAAACTCTTAGGCTCAAGTGATCTGCCCACCTCAGCCTCCCAAAGTATTGGGATTACAGGCGTGAGCCACCGCACATGGCCCTGAGTTGTTGGTTTGTTTGTTTTTTAGTTAAATTGAATTAAAATGCATAGGAGAAATATGTAACCAAACCTGGGAAACCAGAGAGACTTCCCAGAGGAGATGATGCCTGAGAGCTCGAAAGGTTAAGAAAGTTACCTAGGTAGAAGGAATGTGGAAGTGGAAGGCATTTCAGGCAAGAGCAGAGGTCAAGGAGGAAGTCTGCTATGTTCTAGAAACTGCTAGTCATTTGGCTGCAGTTTAGGGTTCATGAGGGACAGCGGCTGCAGGAGGAGACCAGGTCATTTATTTGTATGTTCATTAATTGATTTGGTAGACACTGATACATACAGTGTGCTGAGTCCTAAAGGTGCGAGATGAACTGGACAACCCTTGCTCTTCAGGAGTTTGTGAATTATCTAGAAGATGCTTTATCTTAGATGGAGAGCTTCTGAAGAGTTTAATAAGGGATAGTTGGGGGTAATGATAAGATATATATTCTAGAACACTAGGACAGTGTGTCTCAAATCATCTGTGGTGAAGGACATTTTTCTATTTTATTTCTAAACCATCAGAGACTGATAAAGATAATAAAATTATAAAGACAAAATACAAGTCCATGTTTCTTCATAGTAGATTCAACAGCATACAATTGCTGTAAAATTGTTACGTAAGTTTTTCAGTGTGTACTCTCAGTTTCCATTCTCATCATAGACCAGGGGTAAGTGTAAACAGCACTGGTTTGCAGACTATCCTTTAAGTAGCACTGTTCAAAGAGATCACGTCTTAGCTGCAGATGGAGAATTGATTGGAAGAGGATTGAATGTGGGCAGAGATCAGTAGCGAGGCTATTTCTCTGATCCAGGCATGTGACAGTGGGTAGGCTGACGGAGAAGTGGCAATGGAGACAGAAATTTTGGAGGTAAAAGCCACAGATTTGGTGAAGGGGAGGAGTCAAGGGGAAAGATAGGAATTAAGATGCCTCCCAGGTTTCTGGCTTGAGCAGCTGGGTTGGGTGATGGTGATATTGACTGAAATCTGGACTGGAGAAGATAATGTTTGAGAGAGGGCCATGAGTTCAGTACTGAGCTAAGTTTGAGGTTCCTTGGGGCCTCCAGTAGGAGATGTCCAAAAGGCGACCAGTTTTGGAGCTGGTTGTGGTCTTTAACTGAGAAGAGAGACTTCCCTGATGTAGTCTAGCACTGACTCCTTCCTTGGGTCTCTGACAGATTCAGCTCATGGTAGTGCTGTTTGTCTCTGGGGGAGGTCTGTGGAAGAAGGGAGGAAGGGGCATTGGCAGGGCTGCGTCTGACAGATTCAGCTCATGGTAGTGCTGTTTGTCTCTGGGGGAGGTCTGTGGAAGAAGGGAGGAAGGGGCATTGGCAGGGCTGCGTATGTTGGTAGTAGGATTCAGGCCCAGCTTCTGTAGAGATGCCTGACCTTGGCAAACTCTGGGGGAGTGGCAAGTCCCACTGTGCCCACTGGGTGGCAGTAGTGCTTCAGATGAGTTGTATGGACTAGGGGTTGCTGGGCCTTTCTCCAGGTAATTAGCCATCTGTCCTACTCCAGAGTTGACCTTTGGACTCCACAGAAGCACTTACATGTGGGCCCCTCACCTTACATGTGGGCAGGAGTGTGTGTCCCATGACTGAGGCTCTGGAGCTGGAGACAGTGAAGTTGATCCTGGAATAAATCAGAGGCAGGCTACAGTCCCAAACCCTGCTAGGACCTCTAGTCAAGCAGACAAATTCTTTCCTCATTCCATGCTGCAGGGGCACAGGCCCAGGGTCTGGCAACAAACAGGAGCAGCTGTGGTCACTGGGGCCTGGAGCCTGCTGGACATGACATGATGTGGGCATGCCCCTACTGTGTTCCTCTGTGCTAGTAGACTGTGCAGGTGCCTGTGTACTCGGAGCAGGAGTACCAGCTTTATCTCCACGATGATGCTTGGACTAAGGCAGAAACTGACCACCTCTTTGACCTCAGCCGCCGCTTTGACCTGCGTTTTGTTGTTATCCATGACCGGTATGATCACCAGCAGTTCAAGGTGAGCCATTGTGTATTTGCATGGGTGCCCAGCTTCTGGGTCTAGCAGGCCCTACTTTTATGCCATCTCTTCCACATGCCCCTGAATGTTCATTCCTCTACCCTGTCTTACTCCTCAGAAGCGTTCTGTGGAAGACCTGAAGGAGCGGTACTACCACATCTGTGCTAAGCTTGCCAACGTGCGGGCTGTGCCAGGCACAGACCTTAAGATACCAGTATTTGATGCTGGGCACGAACGACGGCGGAAGGAACAGCTTGAGCGTCTCTACAACCGGACCCCAGAGCAGGTAAGCCCAAGGCCACATACCTGTCCTCCATGCCCCACACCCCTTGCTCATTGTCTCCATCCTCCATCCCCTCAACTCCCACTCCCAGGTCCCCCTGCCTCCCACTGATACCTTATTAACTGCCCCAAGCCCATTCCTACTTCTCATGGGCCATCCCCCCTGCTTTTCATAGCCCTTCACCTCCCTCATGATCCATTACTTCTCAGATTCCCTCACAGACAGCCCAGCACCCCGTCACCTGCGTGTCTACCCTCACTCCTAGAAGTGCCCTCACACACTTCGCATCCCTCACTTTCCCAGGTGGCAGAGGAGGAGTACCTGCTACAGGAGCTGCGCAAGATTGAGGCCCGGAAGAAGGAGCGGGAGAAACGCAGCCAGGACCTGCAGAAGCTGATCACAGCGGCAGACACCACTGCAGAGCAGCGGCGCACGGAACGCAAGGCCCCCAAGAAGAAGCTACCCCAGAAAAAGGAGGCTGAGAAGCCGGTGCGGAGGTTCCGCCAGCCTAGCTCAGGGTGGAAGGGTCACCTGGCACAAGGCCTCACCCCGAGTGGAGGGTTCTGAGAGCACCCAGTGCTGATGGGGTGCTAGGACTAACCCTGGGCCCTCTCCCTGTGACATCTTGGTCTCCATAATGCCTTCTCCCCCAGGCTGTTCCTGAGACTGCAGGCATCAAGTTTCCAGACTTCAAGTCTGCAGGTGTCACGCTGCGGAGCCAACGGGTACGTGAGTCACCTCCTTTAGCAAGTTTGGGTCCTGGGCTCTGCTCTGGGCTCCGTGTCCCAAACGCTGCAGGCAGGTGGGGATGGAGCAGTAGGAGAGATTGCTGCAGACAGAGGTGGCCTTGGCAGGATCTCAGTGATGTGGCCAGGCTAAGGTCACAGCAGCTTTCACTATATTCAGCTTCCTGGCTATTTCCTTTTCTGGCCCATAGTTAACCTCCATGTGTTACCGTCTCTCTTCCACCGTCTTTCCCTCTGCCTTTTGTCCCCTTCATCCTAAGCCTCTTGTGGCTGGGACAGGCTTAGCTTGCCAGCTTTCATTGCAGATGAAGCTGCCAAGCTCTGTGGGACAGAAGAAGATCAAGGCCCTGGAACAGATGCTGCTGGAGCTTGGTGTGGGTGAGTGTGGGGACTGGGCCCCATAGGGTGTACCCACCCAAGGCTGTGGATATAGGTTGGGCAGGGGGAGGGGAGTTCACATTGCTGGCCCTCTACCACACCTGGGCTCTGCCCGTGCTGCCTGCCGCCTGCCTGCAGAGCTGAGCCCGACACCTACGGAGGAGCTGGTGCACATGTTCAATGAGCTGCGAAGCGACCTGGTGCTGCTCTATGAGCTCAAGCAGGCCTGTGCCAACTGCGAGTATGAGCTGCAGATGCTGCGGCACCGTCATGAGGCACTGGCCCGGGCTGGTGTGCTAGGGGGCCCTGCCACACCAGCATCAGGCCCAGGCCCGGCCTCTGCTGAGCCGGCAGTGACTGAACCCGGACTTGGCCCTGACCCCAAGGACACCATCATTGATGTGGTGGGCGCACCCCTCACGCCCAATTCGGTAAGAGTCTGGACAGGCTGGGAGGCACGCCTGGGCCCTGCGAGTGAGCACATGCACATGGGTGTAGGGGCTCCTCTCCCTCTAGTGCCTGCAGCAGGAACGATCATCACTTCTGTGCGAGTCTGAGACTGAGGGTAGGAGTGGGTTGACCAGTGGGCGTCCTTGTCCCTGAGCTTGTGAAGCACATGCACTAAACCTGACTCAGGCCTTGGGGGGTCACTGACCTCAATGCCTTCTGTGTATCCTCAGAGAAAGCGACGGGAGTCGGCCTCCAGCTCATCTTCCGTGAAGAAAGCCAAGAAGCCGTGAGAGGCCCCACGGGGTGTGGGCGACGCTGTTATGTAAATAGAGCTGCTGAGTTGGACCAGGCTGCTTCCTTTTCCTTTCCTTCACTTCTGATGCCCCTAGTGGGAAGGGTGGGCAAGGAGGGGATTGTCACGGCCACTCCACAGGGTGGCAGATAGGTTTGCCTGTGTTCAGGCCCTTAGCAGCTCTCTGACCACTAACCACTACCAGTTTCACCCAAATTCCTGCACCTCAGAGCACCTGTGGTTTACACTCAAGATGGCTTTGCACACAGCTTGTACTGATAGTCGCCGCGCTTACACAGATGTGTGCATATTGAGGGAGGGTGTCACAGGTGCTGCAGTGACGGCCAGTCACACATGGATGGCTTTGTGCACAGAGGCAGTCTGGAGCATGCTCTACCTACCTTCACATCCTGACAGCGTTGGCGCAGCAGCAGCCTCACACACACAGATGGCTTTGCACACACACCCAGTGCCTCGTTTCCCCGACTTTATTCAGTGGCACGTTCACAGCGGGGATGGGGGTAGACACAAGGTGGGGCCTGATCTGTCCTGGAGCCCTGGGGGCACCACACACCATGCACTATGGATGGGAGGGGGCACAGGGGGGGCTTGGTGGCCCCACAGAAGCCTGTGTACCAGGGAGGAGGCGGTGAGTGCCTGGGTCCCCCTAGCCCAGGCCCGCAATGGGAGGGGCTGATACTGGGCTGAGATTGAGGGGTGGGGATGGGGGGCACAAAGTGTCTGCTCCAGAAGGGCCAAGTGGCCAAGCCCTTGCAAGGGCACAAGCCCACGCCAAGGGCATGAGCCCACAGGGCAGCTGGGGACACTCTGGACACAGAGCTATGCCACTCTCCCTCTTCCCCTCTGGTGAGGGAGAGGAGGATTCTGGGCTGGGCCAAACAGCTACCCTGTCCTGCCCCATCCTGTCCTCGGCCAATCAGAACGGCTTCGATGTCTGCTTGAAGATGAAGCCTCGATAGGCGAGTGTCTTCATGATGTTGGCAATGTTCTTGCAGTCGTCTAAAAAGGAGAGAAGACATTTAGATCAGCCCCAGATCCTTCCCCTCCATGCCCACAGGTGCTCTTACAAGGGTCGGGGTGGGAAGCAGGGTCAGATTCAGGAGCCACAGGCTTTAGAGAGGGTGGTCCCATCCCCTGGTGGCAGCATTCCTAGCTTCAGGTTGGTCTGGGTGATGCTGGGCCGGCAGGAAGCCTGGTCTCGATGCTTCTCAGTTCCATAATTCATGCTGGAAATTGGCCGGCATGTCCCGCCCCAGCCCCAGCGGTGATGTATGGGCGCCGTCGCAGTAAGAAAAAGGCAGAGTAAATGTGTAATTTTTCCCTTGACGGCCCCCGGCCGCTGGGCGATCCTTCTTGTTGCTGCCGCGTGGGGACGGCCCGTCCGCCACACTCTGTCTTCCCGCCACCCGCCTTGATGTCTCCATTTCATTACTGCGCGGCCATTCATCACACCCATGGCCAGGGTGACTTTGCCGGCACTTTCGTGTGTGTGGGAGATGTGACCCAGGCCATAATCACTAGTGACAAGGCACAAGGCTTGGCACTGCTGGGCCAGGGCCCTGGGAAACACACCTGCCCTGTGTCCTGGGCTTGTGTGCTCAAACAGCAGCTTGTCTGGGCACCTGTTCCTGTGGAGCTCCGACAGGATGGGGAGGGTCCAGATTTGTGGTCCTCCTCTTAGCCTTGGCCATCAGCCGTCTACCAAACCCTCCTGTATACATCGGCGGAAACCCTGCTTCTGTCCCAGTAGGCTCAAAGTGGGTGCTAGTCACCTTTTTGGGCCCTGTTTCTGCCCATACCTCATGTGGAATGTGTCTGCATGTATCAGACTCTATCACAAACAGTTTCTCCAGTATTGGATGCTTTCAACTGTCCTAGAACCCTGGAGGCTGGAGGATCAAGCCTCTGGGGCCTCAGCATCATGGACATGGGCCAGGATTTGTTTCACCACCACCACCACCACCAGCAGGACGTGCACCTGCCCAGAGCTTATTCCACTAGCAGAAGCCTAGGAGAGAAACAGCCTGAGTGCCTGAGTTTTTCTGTTCAGCTGCCCACAGCAGCCACCAAACTCATTATCCCCTCACCTGCCTCTTCTCACACCTCCTTTAGATGCTCCTGGGCCATAACCAGGGCCTCAGCCACCACCAACCTTCATAGGATCGATGCTGTGATTGTAGAAATATTGTACATCAATGTCATAATCAAGTGTGGGGGGGTATTAAGGTCAAGGTGGGGTCAGGAAGCCTCTGCATGTCAAGGCCCACTTTTACCAGGACCTTAGCCTAGGAAGGGGGACCCTCCAGCACTAGAAAAGGGCAGTAGGAGGGCACAGTCTCTGATCAGCCCAGGCCCTGTATCACTAGCCAGATCCTAGCTCTGCAGAGCCTGCTTTGGGCAGGCAAGTCAGACAGGGTCCTGTCTCGCAGAGATCAGTGTGGACGCACCTGCAGTGGATGTGGGCACAGAGAGGTGACACCTTCCCCCAGGGACTCAGGAAGCCATACGGGCTGGTCTGAGGCAGAACAGTGGGAAGACAGATGGGTGGGTAGTGGCGACCATGGCAACTCCAGACGTGACCCATCCCCATGGTTTATGGGCCAGACACGCACCCTGCTCAGCTGAGGCCCCATCATTTGTCTCTCTCAGTGTGTGTGCCTATGCTTTGGGGGTAGTGGGTGGAGGAGGGAGAGGCTGTGCTAGGCAGTTGACAGGAAAGGGAATGGGACCGGAAGGGGCCTAAGAGGGGGAAGGGTTAGGATGGGGCCCATGGGCTGTGGTAGTGCCAACAGAGAGACTATGATAGGGTGATTTTCTTCCCAAATAAGTCTGGCCCTATCAGGGAACCTCCAATCCTTCCTGTCTCTGGTACCCTAGGGACTGTGGCCGCTGTGCATATTAAGAATAAGTCCCCTCGTTATCTGCAATTACCCAGCGGCCACACACCTCATTTCTTCCAGCAGAAAAGAAAATTAGTTTTCTATTGACTTCATCTGGCTCCTCCCTCATTGCTGGACAAATCGTTCAATTTGCTTCCCCTGGCCCAAGTGAATGTCCCAGCCCCAACCCCCAGGCCACCAGCCATCCAGTGGGCAAGCACTGTTCTCCCACCTGTGCCTGGCCCTGTGCTGGGAGAGGGTCCCCACGTCCCAGTCTCTGTCCTTGACCTCTCCCCACTCTACACACTGGATGGCTTCATCTAAATCGTGAGTTTCGGCTACCCCCTAAAGATCACCTCTCCAGCCTGGACAGCTCATGGGCTCTACACCACATATTCCTGAACATCTCTTTCTAGATAAACCCTAAATGTCCAATCACGAGCTAATTTTCTCTCCAAGCTGCTGCTTACCCCTCACCCTGCTATGTTCTCCATCCCAGTGAATGGCACCATAATCCACCCAAAATGCCCAAAGAAATCTGAGTCATGTTGCCACTTTGCCCTCTCCCTCACTCTCCAAATCTAATCAAGTATGAACTTACGCAGATTTTCTCTTCTTCTCTGCCTAATCATCTTGGATTACAACAGCTGTCCTCTTTCTCCCTCAAATTCATTCTCTTACAGCCAAACTGATCTTTCTTACATAAATCTGATCATGTTCTTCTTCCTTAAAGCCCTTCAGTGGCTCTCCTTGCCCTCAGTTTAAAGTCTACACCAGTAATATGTCTTAAAGGCTCCGCAAAAATTGATCCCTGCTATTTCTGGTCTCTGCCATGCTCAACCCTCAATCCCTTCAAATTCTAGAAGGCTAACCTTTGGTTTTGTTTCATTTTGTCTCGCTCTGTCGCCCAGGCTGGAGTGCAGTGGCGTGACCTCAGCTCACTGCAACCTCTGCCTCCAATTCTTGTACCTCGGCCTCCCAAAGGGCTGGGATTACAGGCATGAGCCACCATACCTGGCCAGGCTAACCTGTTTTTATGTTTCTGCAGGATCATCAATTTGTGACAAGATGACCCTCTCCTCTTCTTTTTTGGGGCATTAATATTCTCAGTGTTGGAAATATTTTTATATTGCCAAGACCATAATCTGAGGAGTGCAGCTGCATAAATCCCTGACAGAAGATTAGTGGGGCTAGCACCTTACAAGGAAAGACAAGCTTGTTGGCTGGGCCCAAGGACAGTCAAATGTCTGCCTGACAATCTCCACACAGAAGGGTTGCTCAGATCACTTAGGACACCAGAAAGAGCTCACAAAGGGCAAACAACCTAAGGCTGATATTCTCCATTAGCGGTACTTACCTGGGAACTGAGTGGCAGTGGACAGGAAGCAGGGCCTGGGCTAGGGAGACCCTCAGGAGGAAGGGGACCCAAGAAGTTAGAAGTCCATTCATTCATATACTCATTCATTCAGCAAACATGCGCTGACACCTTCTGTATGCTCAGTGATCTTGTACCATACGGCTTCTGAGGGATGTGCAAGACTCTGTAGCTCCCTGCCTTCAAGGAACTCAAAGACAGCCCTGTCAGGTGTGCAGTGCTATGAGAAAAGGACGCATGGAAAAGTTATCTAGTTCTGTTTGAGAATTAAATATTCCAAAGTTAAGCAGAGGTCTTAGGGGATGGGGGAGGGAGCTAACCCACCTTGTTAGGGCTGGGGTGAGGAAGGTGTTCAATAAATAGTATAGGCACATTTATGGAGGTGAAATGTGGAGTGTCCAAATAAGTTTATCAGATGGGTGGGGGGATGAAGAATCAGAAGGGAGTGGCAAGAGATGAAGCTGGTGGTCAGTGACTGACTAAAGGGAATCCTGAAGAACCTAAATGCTAAACTAAGGAGCTTAAGATGTTAATATTCTGAGAATGATGGACATTGACATGTTTAAGGAGGGGAATGACAGTACCAGATCTTGTTTCAGAATTATGATCCTAGATGTGAGGACAGGATTGGAAGGATTAACCCTGAAGGCAGACAGATCAATTAGCAGATTGTACTATGGTCCAGACCAGAAATAATGGCTCAGAACAGGCCAGTGGCAGTGGAAATGGAGGAGAAGATCTATTGATGATGTGGGGGAAGTGGATGGAGGTAAGAGAATTTTTAGGAAATAGAACGAGCAGTCCTTAATGGGGAGATTAGGACAGCACAGGGGGAGCATCTAGGATCTCAGTGCCACTCACTGAGATAAGGCATACCAGGGAAGGTGCAAATTTGGATGAGTTAAGTCATATTCCTATGGGACATCTAAATTTGTCAGGCATTTCTTTATGGTTTCTAGGCTAATGTCTTGCTTCTCTATCTCAGCATTATTAAACACACACACACACACACACACACACACACACACACACACACTATCCTATGTTTTCTTCTAATACTTTCAGTTTTTTTAACACATTAACTTTTTAATCTGTCTGGAATTTATTTTTGTGTGTGGTAAGAAATAAAAACTCTAACTTTTTTCCCCCTAATAGCCAATTGTCCTACCACCATTGATTGAACTGTCAACACTTTCCCCACCCTTTTGAAATGACACCTCTATCACATATACAATTCCCATACATGTGTCTGTTGGAGGCAGGAGTGAATGTATGTGAAATGATCAAAGAAGCCAATCAAACTGGGGGAACAGGAGGGACAGTAGGGTGGCAAGCTGCTGATCTTATGGGACTAAGAGGGAGTGTGGCCTAAAGGAACATGCAGACACATCCTGAGGTCTGCTGGAGTCTCCACAGGCCTCCTGCCTGCAGAATGCTTAGCTTGGTAACACACTTTATTACTGATCTTCAGGACATGGTGAGGAATGGGGCAAGAGTCCATGGAACAGGGACCAGAAGAGGTAGGGTAGGGTAGTTGGGAGGTAGGTGTGGAGAACAGTGCAAGGAGAAGGAACCATGCATGGTAAGGGTGACACAGCAGGATCCTTGGGTGTGTCCACATTCTAGAACCTCAACTGTTGCCACATCTGTCTGTCCAGACATCCTGGCAGCAGTAATGCCCTGAGAGCAAAGTGCCAGTGCCTAGGCCTGCTTGACACAGGACTGCCAGATTAAACGCAGCACCACCAGCTCCATACAGGACATACTTATACTATATTTTTTACACTAAAAATTATTTATCTGAAATTCAGATTTAACTAGTGTCCTGTATTATTTGTAACCCTGTATTATCTGGCAACTCTGTGATGGGGACCCAACAGCTGGGTGCAGTTTAAGGTTTAGCATAAAATGTTAGCTTAGAAGGAAGATGAGGGCCAAGGCAGTGAGTTTAGGACTGACACAGCAGATGGCCCCAGTATATCCTGCTTCTGGGTTTGAATCCAAACTCCACCACTTAATAACCATGTGAACTTGAGCAAGTTCCTGAATTTTATTTAACTTATCTTTGTTTTGGTTTCTTTTTCTCTAAAATGGGAATAATAATAATTATAGCAATAACTTCCCTCAAAGTGTTGTTAAAAAGATGAGTTATTTGTGAAGTGCTTAAAACAGTAGCTCGGTTAGTTATTATTTTTGTTATTCCAATAACATCTAAAAATAATGTTATTCCAACAATAAATTCCTGATATCCCCACCCCCCGGTTCCTTGTCTCAGACATGGCCTACACAGTCCCCTGCGCCCCCATTCACGGCCACCTTGGCCCACCCGACCCACTTCCTAGACACACACTCCCTTCTCCCCACAGCCATGGCTCCCATAGCTTCCTACCCCTCCCCCAGACAGGGTCCTTACAGCCTCCACTCCAAAGTGACCCCTTCTTTCAGCCCCTCCCCTCAGCCCCCTCCACCCCACCGAGGTGCCTGGAGGTGCCACAGGCTGATGGTGAAGGATGACGATGGTTCCACAATAAGGGGAAAAGGCAATTTCATCTTGATTAGCAGGCGATTTCTCTCACCGTAATAAGCGCGCTCCAAATAATTAGCGTGTTTTACGTAATAATGAAATTACAGAAATGCAGTCCACTTATTCAAACAACTCACCATTACCATATTTTTAAATATTAGACTTAATTAGAGTTTATCACTTCAGAGAAGTATGCGGACCGAAGATGTTTTTAAAAAAATCCTCATAAAGTGTTTATTAAGCGCTGGTAAAGCTGGGATAATGATGTGTTTGGAAATTAAGGCAATCAAACACTTACCGCCGCTCCTGGAGGCCAGGCATGGAAATGAGGCCATTACACGCCCATTACCCGCCAGCTCACAGCCACTTGGGGGCGGTGGGGTGGGGGGGGGATGTGCCTGGCCGGGAGGGCACAGTGCCTGGAAACCCCTTTGCCAGCATCCCAGAACTGCCTGACCAGTAAGCATAGCATCAAACCCCTTATGTCGCTTACAGTGCATTTGGCCACCAGGAACTCAACTCAGATTTGGCCAGGCAAAGGACATGATTGGTCCCAAATGCCAAAGATGATACCCAAGACAAACCCTTATCCAGACTCCCAGGCCTGGCAGGACATGTCAACGTCATTCAAACCCCAATACAGAATGAGAACAGAAACCACGATGGGCAGCCAGGGAGGTCCACAAGAGGAGGTGGTGGGTGAATCCCACCTGCTGGCTCCAGCCACTGCAGAGGAAGCTACAGGCCCAGACCAGGTGACCACTCCCAAGTCTTGGCCACACAGGAGAAGGTAGCTGGAGTGGTGGGAGAAGCTGAGGAATTGTGCTGCGAGCCAAAGAGGCAGAAGAGTCAGGGGCCAGGCTCAAGAACAGACATGGGGCCAGAACCTGGATCAGGGAAAGCAGGCAAGAACGGTGGCAGGGAGAGTGGCTGGTGGCTCCAGGCCCCATTTATCCCAGTGAATAACTAATTCTAGAATTTATAGTGCTGGGTTTTTGTTCTGTGGCCATTTTTATCTGCGAGGGAAGGAAATGAAGAGGCAGCACGGACGCCACATCTTTCTGTGTTATTGCTTGTCTGCCATTTGCAAATCATTATTAATTGTGGGCCCTGGTGGCAGGCTGGGTGGGGGCCGGGCTGGGTATATCCACATAGCTCTTCATCAAGGACCCCAGCCGCTGCCCCAGAGAGCCAATTACCCCGCCCTGATTGGGATCAGATAAAGAGGGAATTTTTACAAATTAGGGAATAAATAGAATTTCCACACAGGGTGCGGGAAGGACCTGAGAGGCTATAATGAAAAACCATCCGTCACCATCAGTGCGGCCTGGGCACGCAGCCCCGGCACTCCCTCCCTTGTGGGCCCGCCCTAATGCTCAGGGGCCTGGGCGTACAGGTCTGAGGACACCCCCAACCCTTCCAAGGCCTGGAAGCGGGAGCGGAGTTCTCAGGGGGTGCATACACCCTTTGGGCTGAAGATGCTTGGGCCCTAGCTCTGGCCTGGCCCTAATGCTGCCTCTTCCTTTTCCTACCTCTCCCTTCCTCAGGCTCTTGGGAAGGAGGAGACTGAGGCAGTCCTGAGAAAGACCAGAGTTGGGGACCACAGGACAAAGACCACATCCATGTCCCCACAGCCATGGCAACCCTAGGGCAGAGCCCCAGCCCCATGGACCACTCACGCGACTCCCATTAGCACTCCTCCCCTTGGATCATTAAATATGTATATCTTATTACACGCCTTGTTAGAGTATCGAGCTCTATTGACTGATGATAAATCCTGAGCCTCGTCCTGGCCATAAATTTATCTGGAGATGATGAAGACTCAATAATCTAGTCAGGCAGATAATATCATCGGGCCTTAAAAAAGATCATTACATTATATGTCAGAATTAAAAGTGAAATATGCCGTAGTAACAGGGCGGCTGCTCTGGCCATTACAGAGGATGCCCGCCTCCCCCAGATCAATCCCAGCCAAGGCCCCATCCAGGTAGAGGAGCCAGGAAGCCTCACCTTTCTCCTGGTCTGGGATGCCACAACTAGAAGTGCCAGGTTATAGCCAGATCACCTACAGCCAAGTGAAGGGAACCCAGCCAGGGAGGGGTTGGCTACTGAGAACAGCTGAGCAGATCTGCCATACCTGGCAGCCTCATCAGTCTTCTGGGTCCTGTAGTGGATTCAATAGGAAGGTGTCAGGGCCTTACCCTCTTCCAGAATGGCCTGAACTACCAGGACAGATTCTTTGCAAAATGAGGACACTGAGATACAGAGAGGTTATGCCACTTGCCTGTGCTACCCCAGGCAGCCGGAAAGTTCCAGGACCTGTGACCCGGCCCCAGACCCACGTGCCAGCAGACTATCTGGAGACTTTCTTGTGAGCACATGCTATCAATCCAGACCATGGCCACCTCCCTCCCGAGAGACCTGCCTGCCACAACCTCTATATCCTGACCTTTTGAGAAATCTTGTTGCCAGCCTCTTCATTCTTTGACTTTAGCACTAATGGCCTTCTCCATTGTATCTAATTTCCACCCATTTTCACAGTAACACAGTCAACCTTTTAAATATCCTACTACTCTTCCTTTGAAATATTAAATCCAAATATCCCTTGTTTCTGACAATAACAATAACAAGGTTATTATCCAAAGTGCTTGGAGACCAGGAGTGTTTTGAATTTTGAATTTTTTTCAGATTGTGCAATATTTGCATATACATGAGATATCTTGGGGATGGGGATCCAAGTCTAAACACAGAATTCATTTATTTATGTTTCTTATACACTTTATGCACATGCCCTGAAGGTAATTTTATATAATCGTTTATATAATTTTGTGCATAAAACAAAGTTTTGACGGCGACCCATCACATGAGGTCAGGTGTGGAATTTTCCACTTGTGGTATCATGCTGGCAGTCAAAAAGTTTCGAATTTTGGAGCATTCTGCATTGGGATTTTCAGATTAGGGATGCCTAACCTGTCTGTATACTTTTTTTTTCACTCACTGAAACCTTAAAATTTATACCCTTACTCTCTCCATATATATTGTCTCTCCTGTATTCACATTTTTCCTTGCCCACTTCTTTTTCTTTGAGTTAGAGCCCTACTCTGTCACCCAGGCAGGAGTGCAGTGGTTTGCTCATAGCTCACCGCAGTCTCGACCTCTTGGGGTCAAGCAATCCTCCTGCATCAGCCTCCCGAGCAGCTGGGACTACAGGTATGCCACCATGCCTGGCTTTTTTTTGTGTGTGTACATATGGGGTCTTGCTATGTTACCAAGGCTGGTCCTCCTACCCCAGCCTCCCAAAGTGCTGGGATTATAGACATGAGCCATTGGTCCCGGCCCTTGTTCACTTTTGATGATGTACCCAACAGCCACCCGCTTCTGCTCTGCTGGCAAAGCCCACTACCCCTTCAAGTAATCAGAATTAATCCTCTGTGGTCTGAGTCATTTTTGGTGATCCTTTCTCCCTTGCCAGTCATTGGCACAGGGATGGGCATGTGTTCTGGCTACTGAGACATGAGGGTAAGTTTGCTGAAAGGCCTTCAAGGAAAATTTCTTATCTCTTATGAAGACAAGCATGAGGGAAAAATAGTCCTTTATATTCTGCTGGATGTTTTCGTAACTGCACATAATGTCTGGGACTGCAGAAGCCATCTTCCAACCTTGAGGGGAGTTAGCCTATGAAGACCATGCTGAAGATGAAAGAAAAATGGAAACATATCTGGGTCCCTGATAACATTGCTGATATGCTGAATTAACCGACCTTAGGATCGCCTTACCGCCAAATTTCTTTTGTGAGATAATAAATCCCCTTATTTAAGATATTTAAAATTGGGGTTTATTTTTCTTGCAGCTGAAAGTATACTAACTGATACAGAATGTAAAGGCAGGAAGGAGAATGACATAAGGAATGGACCTTACAACATAGAACTCACTGAATAAAGGAGGTAGGCCGAAGGACAAAGAGGACACTGCTATTTCAGGCTGGGAAGTTGGTAACCGTTTTTTTCTTTTGCTCTCTTGAAACATTTGATCAAATTGTTTCTTGCTGTATCTCAGGACACAGGCTATGTTAGGAAAAAGGCTAAAAGAATCAAGTTTAGACTAAAACCCCAGTGAAAACAGAGAGGGAAGAAATATAGCTTTACTAAGAAAGGCATTCTATGAGTATGGCTTGCAATATAAGTTGACTAAACACCCCTCAGTTCCACAAAATCATCAGACTATTCAGACTTCTTCTTTCTTTCTGCCCTGCATTATCGGCATGTGGTTTCCAATCCTCAGACTATTTCATAGTCCAAAATAGCTCCTGGAGCTCCAACCATCAAATCCACATTCCAGGAAAAAGAAAGGGGGAAGACGGGAAAAGGCAAGAATAGCGTATTTCCCAGCTGAGCTGTTTCCCTTTAAGTATCATTCCTGCAAGTCCCAGACAACACATTTCCTTTTGTTTCACCGGCCAGAGCTCAGAGACATGGCTGTACCTAGCTGTCTGGAAAACTAAAAACGTAGTCTTTTAACTAGGTACACACTGATTATTATACAGCGGTTCTATAATTATACAGGGGTTCTATTTAGTGAAAAAGAAGGGAAAAGTCATAGTTTCTGTCCTAGCAACGTAACTGACATGTCTGCCTTTGGAGCCTGGATTGCATGGTCCATCATTTCAGTCTTTTTCTTGCCAATCCTCAACTCTCTTATTCCCTTTTCCTTGTCACCCTTGCCTGGAAAAACCCAGACTCTGCCTTCTCTGTGCCTGCCACCTGGAGCGTATGACTAGAGAAAATCACAACCATATAGACTAGTGCCACTTACAAAATCAGAGTCATCAGCCTCAGCTGGGTATATAAAACTGCCCAGCCAATCTCCAGTGTTCCTGATCAGTGTGCACTCTCTCTCCCTTCACCCCTAGTGACAATTTCAAGTTTCTCTACTTTCCACAAATCTCAAATCCCCTGCCCTCAACATCACCCCAAACCCCTCACCCATGCAAACAATCTTATCTCCTATTCCACAGGAGCCACACAGAAGCCACTCTCCTGAGTTTGCCCCAGTCCTCTCCTCCTGTCACAAGAGAGGGCCAAGCCTGATGTCACTTTCTTTTTTTCTTTTTTTGAGATGGAGTTTCACTCTGTCGCCCAGGCTGGAGTGCAATGGTACGGTCTCGGCTCACTGCAACCTCTGCCTCCCGGGTTCAAGCGATTCTCCTGCCTTAGCCTCCAGAGTAGCTGGGACTACAGGCTCTTGCCACCACGCCCAGCTAATTGCCTGATGTCACTTTCTAAGCCCATCCCTCCACTCCAGCTGGGTAGGGTCCAACCCAGAATCCAGGCCTTTTCAGGGTCCACACATTATTGAGTACTCCTATTTCCACTGATACAGCTTCACTTTTTTCTTCTGCATTGGTTCCTTCACATTAGCATGTAAATATATTAATTCTCTCCCATCTTGGGAGTAAACAAGTCTCCCTTTAACTCCCTTTTCCATTGGCTAGTACCCAATCTCTCCTCCCTTTTAGAGGCAAACTTCAGAGTTGTTTACACTCAAGATCTTATTTCCTCATCTCCTACCTTGCGATCTGATCACTGCTCTATCAACACTGCTTTCTCTAATGATCCCTATGACTCATGAGGATGAAGCTTTTCAGGTTTTGATTGATAGACAATTGGTGAACAATCCACTCCTTGAAGCTCTCTTCCCTAGGCTTCAGTGACCCACTCTCACTTTTCATGCAATTCTCCTTGGTTCCTTTGAACACTCCCTTTCTTTTGATCACCTCGTAGATATGGATGTTGCTCAGAACTGTCATTGGTCTCTTCCCTTCTCACTCTCTCTCCGTGGGCAAACTTATCCCCTCCTGGAGCTTTAATTACCATATATTTTCCAATAATTTCTAGGAGCTTTAATTACCATATATTTTTCAATAATTTCTAAGCCCATGTTCCCATTACCAACATCCTGGTCCAGGCCACCATCATCTCCCATCTAGGTAACGGCAGTGCCCCTGCCAATCTTTCTTCCATGGTGTCCTTTTAAACCACCAATCTGGTCATTTCACTCCCTGTCTTAAAACCCGGGCTGGGCGTGGTGGCTCACGCTGTAATCCCAGCACTTTGGGAGGCTGAGGTGGGCAAATCACGAGATCAGGAGTTCGAGACCAGCCTGGCCAACATGGCGAAACCCCATCTCTACTAAAAATACAAAAAATTAGCTGGGCGTGGTGTCACCTGTAATCCCAGCTACTCGGGAGGCTGAGGCAGAACAATCGCTTGAACCCAGGAGGCGGAGGTTGCAGTGAGCCGAGATCACATCACTGCACTCTAGCCCGGGCAACAGAATGAGACTCTGTCTCAAAAAACAGCAACAGCAACAATAACAACAACAAACCCTTCAATGAACCTGGAGCAGAAAAAGAACATTAATGGAAACACTGGTGAAATTAAAATAAGGCTTTTGAGACAGGGTTTCTTTCTGTTGCCCAGGCTGGAGTGCAGTGGCGTGATCTCAGCTCACTGCATCTCCGCCTCCCAGGTTCAGCCGATTCCCATGCCTCAGCCTCCCAAGTAGCTGGGATTACACGTGTGTGCCACCATACCCGGCCTAAGAGGCCCTTTAATGTAGCACAGTACCAATGTTAATTTTCTGGTACTGATAACTGTATTGTGACTATGTAAGATGTTAACATGTGGGAAAGCTGGGTAAGGGATACATAGAAACTTTCCTACAAATGTAAAATTAATTCAAAGTAAAAAGTTTAAGAGTCAAAAATTAAAACCACCACCACCAGCACCACTTCCAGTGGCTCCTCACCGCTCTCAGGACTGCTCAGCTAATCCCCATTAAGTTCAATATTGCCACCTTGCCTGACTCAGCTCCCAATGCATCCAAACCCCTTTATAAAAGTCTGAGTTCTGGACCTGTTTACATCTCTGGTCTCATCAGTCCCACTCCCCTGTTGTACAGCCAAATTCAGGCTCATTTGCACCTTGAGTTTTCAAGTCCTCACTTCTCACCTGGCTCATTGCCTTCACCTCTCAGGACCCAGGCTTGCTAGTGCTTCCTCTAGGTGCCTTCCCCCCATCCCGCCTTTGTGTTAGGAACCTCTTCTGTGTGCTCCCACAGCAGCCAATTCTCCGCCTATCGTAACTGCCTCTCCTTCACCTCCTGCTAGACCATGAACTCTTTGAGGGCACAGATGTTATCCACAGAGACACTCAAGAAATACATACTGAAAAGAAGAAAGGAAGGACTAGAGGAAAAGAAAGAGGGGCAAGATCACAGGCAAACCTACTCCAGCCCTGACATTTGCCACCCAAAGCCTTGACATGCCCAGGCCCTGAAACCCTGTCATGGTCTTTGTCTCCAGCTTCCAAAGCCCTGAAGGTTTCAGGCCCTTCCCCACCTCCGTTCACTTCTAGCATCTTGGTGTCCCCAGGACTTTACTGTGCCAGGAGACTGGCTAGGACCTGAGCTCTCATCTGTCTGGCCAGCCTGTCCTGCAAACCCAGGCAGCCAAGGGTGGCAGTGGTGGTGCTGGGGCGCCCCAGTCCTAGCCAGTGATGCCCTGGAGAAAGGCCTAGCTATGCCTAGGGACTCTGGGAAGGGGGGATGCCCTCCCTAAGCCGTGTCCCACCTGGTAAATATTTCATCCTCAAGCTGCTCAGCTAATCCCTATTAATTTCAATACCACCGCCTTGCCTGGCTCAGCTCCCAATGCATTATTTATCCCCTTTGTTTGTTTGTCGCTAACAGGTGGGCCCCAGCGGAGGCGCTGACTGGGGACAAGCCCACTCTATCACAGTGTGGCTGTGAATTAATCATGAGGACTAATGGGAACCACCTCAGCTCCAGGCACTTCCCTAGCTGCCTCCCCCTGCCCTGGCACCCAGGGGTGGGCCAGGGCCATCTCAACTCAATTTAACTCAATTCAAAGAGCATATTTTATTTACTATCTGCCTACACGTGTCAGACACTGTGCTATGCTTTGGGGATATAAGCCAAATGAAACAGACATTTCTTGCCCTCAGGGAACTTACAATCTAGTGAGGGAGACAGGCATTAAACAACTTTCAAACAAATAATTTCTTAATTACAATTGTGATTAAATGCTACAAATGGGGAGAGCAGGGTGCTGAGAAAAAGTACACGGGGAAAGGGGGACTTGATCAAGTCTAGGAGTCAGGGAAAGCATTCCTGAGGAAGCAAACTTTAAGCTGAGCTCTGAGGGATGAGGAAGAGTTAATTAGGTTGTGGGGTGGAAATATGGGGCTCTGGGGGAAAATAAAGCCACATGGGAAGGCAATAAGGTAAAAGAAGGTGTGGCAGGTTCCAAGAGATGAGGGAAGGGCGTGGAGTGTGGGGAGCAGGAGGAGAGTGGCTTAAGGGGGGCAGGAGAGGGCAGCAGAGGACAGAGGCTGTGAGTCTGTGCCCAAGTAGACAGGGACTCCCCCTAAGCTGACAAGGCTCAGAGTGGGGACACTCTTCCGCCAAAATGATCAAGCTGTCCTGATGGGTCACCATGGAGCCCTCCTGAACACAGGATTTTCACTCACCACCTCCAAAACACACACTCCCACTACCTCTGCCGACTTGAGCACCTGGTGATTTCTTGATGTTGTGCTTGTGGCCTTCTAAGGCTGTCCCTCGTGCTAGGCCCACCTCCTCCAGGGACTCCAGGAGTCCTACTTGCTCTTCTTGCCCACCCTTGAGGTAGTCAAGGGCATTAACCCTCAAATGGGCTGGTCAGGGGACTCAGGGGAGCGCCTGGCCTGGGGACTTGTGAGAAGACCTGCGTGAGCTTCTCAGCATCCTGAAGGCTTAGGTGCTTCCATGGAAGAACAGGGCTGGATCTGGCACCTCAACCCTATGGTAGAACCAGGAACACGGCTGGCAACATTGACGTGCCTCAGCCAAAAGTGCTCACTTCACCTCCCACGAAGGAGCATCTCTCACCTCTGAAGCCCTGGTACTGGCCTGGGCACCCAGAAGACCTCAGCAAACATTTTCTGAATGAATGACTGAACACAGGGAAGGCTCCATCATCTCCCACAATGATCTCTTTCCCAGACACTTCACTCAGAAACTTTTCTAGAAATTTAAATAGATGAAGGAGCAAATATGGGCCAAAGATTTTACAGTTCTTGCTTCCAGTGAGCCTGACAGAGGCCAGCATCAACCCCATTTTCAAGAGGAAGAAACATCCCATAGTGAATGACTTACCTAGTACCACTCAACCTTGAAGGCATGAGCCTTAAACTGAATGAGGTCAGCCCAGCTCCAGGCTCCAGCATATCAAGATATGCTCCCTCTGTGGGTATTTCCCCAGGCACCCTAGCTCTCTAGAACAATCCTAAAAGGCACCTGGTTTATGAACTAGGTGCAGCTCTGCCAGGGCAGAGGCCTCACTGTGCACATGCTCAGGGTTTGTAATTCTATTCAAAGTGGCCACTTTGAAAATCCATATGTCTCCAGGCTCCCTGTACATCATGGTGTCAAGTCTTGGAGCAGAGGCATCCATCAGGGGCTCCCGAAGGCCACGGTCTGCATGCCCACGTGCCTGATCCCACCCACGTGCCTGGCCTTGGCTCCCGGCGGCCGGCAGCACTACCTTGTCCTGTGCACAGGCTCACTGTAGCCCTAGCCCGTCTGCTTGGCCCTGTCTTACCCTGGCCTTAGACTCCTCTGGGTGCCCTGCCTCACCCCTGCCCCAGAATACCTCCTTGGCCCTACGCGGCCTCTGCTCTTCTCTCTTGGAGCCAGGCAGCCAGCACGGAGGCAGCCTCGATAACTCGCTAACGTGCTGCCCATGCTGTTCTTAAAAATTTATGACTGTGCAACATGAAAAATCCGGCTGAGGAGCCATCATTAGCGGTGCTGCCTCCCTCCCCCACCAGAGCCACCCTCGTAAATTGAGATTTATGGCTGCGGCAGGCGGGGCGGGGGCGTGTGCAGGCAATGAGGATGTTGTGGGGGAGACAGGGAGAGACCAATGAGGCAGCCGCGGGGCCAGGGGCTCCCCCCTGCGGCAGCTCCGGTTTATCGCAGGCTGCAGTGATAATCCCTGCAGAGAGTAAGGGCCGGCCTGGGTGTCAGCGCAGCGCTAGATCCCGCCTAGCAGTGGGACGGGACAGGTCGGGGAGGGGCCTAAACCAATCACCGGCTCCTTTCGGTGTATAGGGCCAGATCTTGAGGTGCCAGGTTCCAAGCAAAGGCCTTTAGGGAAGAAGCATCATCGTTGCGGAGATCACAAGGCTTGGCCACCGGAGTCAGCTTCTCCCACCAGAAGCATCTGGGTTGGGCTGACTGTCCTATCCCAACCCAAGAGTGACGGGGAGGCAGGAAGGATGCCTGAGAGCCTCCTCTCCCCTTCCTCTGGTAAGATGGGCCCATGGAAGGGATATTCACAGCGAGAGTATAGGACTGAACCCCATCACATAGCCTGCCCCCACAGAGGCCAGACTGGGGCTGAAAGGAAAAGGAAGTGATCCCACAGCCTGCATCTACCCTGCAGGAGGAGGGGAGGAAGAGTCCCCTCCTCCTCCTCCCCTGCTCACTTAGCCCTGTCAGCCAGGCCATTATGAAATTGGGGTTTCATTTACAGACTAATTAAACATTACAGCTTGTTCACAATTACAACGCGGGGATGAGGGAGTAACTAATTACGGAAGAAATGAGCTAACATTTATCTCTGCTCCCACCCTCCCTCTCCCCACTGCTGCCCCCTCCCCCCCCCAATCCAGCTTCCTCCCACTCCCTGGTCACTCCCAACTCTAGGCTTATTTCCTAGGGTGGGAGACTGGAAGGGGCCTGGTAAACCCCAGCCCTGGACATAAGATCTAACTGCTATTCTTAGCTATTCTGGGAGAGGGGCTTAAGAACTCAGGGCCCTGTGGCAGGGGACAGTAGGTGCTTATGTGCAAGACCCTGTGGGTATGGCCTGTGATGGTATGGCCTGTGATGGTATGTGTGGCTATGATATCTGGTGTGGGGGTCTGCTCTGGGGTGTGTGACACTGCTGTGGGGCTGCAAGACTCTGCGTTATCTCCATCTTGTGGCAAAAGGTCTTGATGTGACTGCTGCAGATCACTGTGTGATGGGATATGAGTGTGAATGAATCACACCCTCAACCCTCAGCCCCAGGCCAGGATAGAAAAGAACTAAGCGGCTGCAGGAGGTGATGGTTAATGCAGGCCTGGGATATGGCCCCGAGAGCCCAGAGTCCAGAGCCCAAATTCCTGCTGGGAGGCCGCATTCACTCTCCTGCCTCAGAAGCAAGAGGGGCAGGGTTACCCTGCCCTGGGGCTCAGCTGGCCTGGCCTTGGCCTCTTGCCAGATGTTCCCTCTGGGGCCCAAGGAACCTCCTGGGGGCCTGGGGTGCCCCCTGTGGGCAGGAATCCTGGGGTCTGGCTGGCCTGCCGCAGGGTTTAATAATAGTAACAGTGAGTGTAAGCGTTTCCATCCTTCCTGTCTTTGGGCAGAAGAAAGGAAAGAGGAGGGAGAGGAGGGAGTGGAGGGAGCCGGCTGAAGGGAGGCTTTGAGGCCTCAGAACTCACATCAAACGGCAGGATCTGGGCCTAATTGTCTGACCCCTGCCCCTGCCTTCAATCAGCTCTGCGGCTCCCCGCCCGCCCCTTGCCTAACTAGCAGCCATGTTCTCCTCATTAGGACAAGCTCCCCTTTCACACGTGTCCCTGGACATGTCTCCAGCACTCCCAGCTCCCAGCCCTGCCTGGTGGGAGGGTACAGCAGGGACCCAGTTTTGGAGGGGCCTCTGGGACAGCTATACCCTCAGCCACCACAGCAGGCTGGCTTGGGCTACACCAGCCCCTCCTTGAGCTACATGGGCCTGGAGGCCGTGTGCTGGGACACACTTCTGCGCTGGCTCAGCTGCTGGGTACATTCTGTCCTCTGTGTGTCCTTCTTGCTACAGCCCAACTGTCTCACACACACAGCTCCTGAGAGCAGGGCCTATTTGATTCCAGTCCCCTTTGGCCTGGTTCAGCCTGGCTTGGGCTGGTTTAGCCTAGTAGGAGGTCTGAGTCAGGGTCTGTGTTCACAGGCTAGTAGCTGAATGAACTTCTCTGCCTACGGCACAAGGATGGCTCTCTTAAATGGATCCAGGCGTGGTGACATGTCGCGTGTCTGCAGCTGGTGGAATGGAAGGAAAGCAGTACTCATGGTGGTGAAGAACTCCAACCCTAGACTAGGAGAGATATGTTCAAATTCCTGCTCTCTCACTTCCTTGCTGAGCAGCAATCGGTCATGACAACCTTCTGGACCCTCAGTTTCCTCACATCCAGTAGAGATGACAGCCCTTATCACGGGGTTTGAGAATTCAATGAGAGAACAGATATAAAGCCCTCTGTACTAATACCTGGCCCTCAGCAAACGTAGAATGACACTGGTGTGATTCAGACCAGACCAAACAAATTCCCCTCTCTGCAGGCCACAGGCCCCACTTTGCCCAGTGGGGCCTAGGCCTGGTCAGTAGTGTCCAGGATGGGAGGAGCTAAGAGGAAGGGTCCAGAACCCTGCAGAAGGGTAGGGGCAGCCCCAGGGGGCACAGCTAATACTGAGGACAGAGCACCTATGCTGGAGCCAAAGCATAGGGAGGGATGTCCCACAGTAGCTGCAGGTGGAAGGGCAGGGCCCAGCTTAAGGAATGTCAGTTGGCATTAGGTCAGATGGGGTAGGTCAGCAGGGCTGGCCCATGAAGTGTGGATTGTCCCATGAGTACTGTGGGCCTGAAAGAAGGGGCTGCTGTGAATGCCACTGGAGTGAAAGCTGTCTGTGCCACTCTAGGGATTGATTCTCAGGGTACCAGGAACTGGGGGAGGGGCTGGCCTGGTCTGGGCCCTGACATTGTCTCTCACCTTAAACCAGTGGTAATGACTTGCAAATATTGATGAAAACACAAACTACAGATATTGTGTTTTCGGGGAGTGAAGGTGGGGAGAGGGGATAAGGAGGAAAATAAACTGAAATGAAGTCCGGTTATCTCCCATCTGTGGCTGCTCCTAATCCCCCAGCCCACAGGAATCCAATGCAGTCCCTTATCTGCCCTGTCAATCACTCAATCACCGCCCAGTGCTTGGTGGGCACCGCACGCCCTCACACACACTCAAACACATGCTCACACATGCACACACGTGCACACACTTCACTGACTCTTGCTCTAACACTCCCACCCACCCCCAGCCCATTACTCCTCTGAGCAGGAGCAGCCAGCACGCTGGTCCTGCCAGATGGATGCAATTTGCATAATATCAGCAGCGGAGGCTGCAAGATCACCAGGGGTCAGGGCGCTGACATCCCCGCACAGTCTATCTGCAAGTGCTAATTTGGCCGGCATTGATCTGTCTTTCTGATTTCTTTGTCATTTAAGTCTGCGATGGTTTGACAGGAGATAGAGAGAGAGACAAGGGGAGGCGAGGCCGGGGCCTGGGGCTAGGAAGGTGGGGAAACAAAGATTGTATTTCCTAAAGAATCAAACACACATAACACATACATACATACATACATACATACATACATACATACATACATACAGGAGAACCTTCTTCCATCCATCTGTCCATCAACTCACCCACCCATCTAGTCCATCAACTCACCCATCCATCTAGCCATTCTTCCATCTATGGTTGCTACTGAAGAAGAGTCTGGTGTCTGGCAAGAACCAATTCCTCAGATGTCTCTGGGGCTCCAAGGGGGTCAGCTCAGGAAGGAAGGAGCCAGCACCCTCTCCCCAGGCACTATCCAGGCAGGCCAGTGCAGACCCTGTCAATGATGGGAGAGTTAACCCTTCTCATGACCATCCATCTCCCTAGCTTCTCACTTTCTTAGGGCCACACCAGAAAGAACTGGATGGGAGGGGGCAGTAGTGTACAGTAGTACTGTGCTCTGCCCTTCCCCACAAGGCAGCTGGGCTGACTCCTCCCCTCCCAGCCCTGAAGGTGGCCAAAGCTGGGGGAAGCAGGCAAGGTACCTCTCTGGAAGGACATCAAGGTCTGTAGAGGCCTCACATCAATGCATCACCACTCAGGTCATCTGAAGCCCAGAAGACTTCATGAATCTCACTGATTCTGAGGCTCTCTAGTTGAGCCAGAAAGTCCCACATCCTATCAGATCTAAATGCTACCTCCTAAACCCTCAGCCAAGGTCCTCACATTCTTCCTTGCCTTGAGTGGGGGTCCCCCACAGGAATGGGGACACTGCCGGGCTAGATGTCATGGAGAAAGGGGATGGGAGGAGAAGACTGCAGCTCTGGGAAGCAAGAACCCTCTGCAGAGAGGTGGACATGGTCACTCTGTCAAGGGATGCAGAGGGGCTTGAGGCTTCCCAGAGGTGCAAGGCCCCCTCCCCCAGGCCACAGTGGCTCTATCTTGGTACCACCCCCTTTCCTTGCCTATGGCAGCAGGAATAGGGTGATCAGAAGGAACTCCCTGCTGGGCAAGAGGGGGGCTGGCGTTTGGTGTGTGCTAATCCTGGGCCCGAGGTCTTCAGAGGGACCCGGGAAACTTCAAGGAGGGAAGGCAAAGCTGTACTGCAGACGAGCTCATTAGCCAGCACCCCCCCCCACCAACCCCCCCCAACGAGGAGGAGGGCGGGCAGCCCAGTGAGCGTGGCGGCAGAGGCGGCAGAGAAAAGGCTGTCACTGTCCTTTCTTCCTTTTGGTAATAGCGTCTCCCTGAGCCGACGATTCTCCCGCAGTGACACCTCTCATGGGCACTAATGAGATCTGTGTCACAGAGCTAATGCGTTCTGACTGGACTCTTGATAGACACCCCACTCCTTCAGGGGAGACCACAGGCCAGCCCACTGCCCCCCTGGGGCCCAGGCCCCCACCCTGCCACCTGCCAGCCCAGCTCTCTTGCCAAACAGTTCTGGGTAGCAAGCTCTTGAGAGTCCACTTGGTTTCTGGCCATGCCACCTGTACCACAAGCCTCAGCGGGATCCTTCTCCATCCCAGAGCAGAGGGGACAAGCTCCTAGGCAGGACCACCCAGCCGGGCATCAGGGAAGGTTCCAGTTACTCTCCTAGGCAGCTGAAACCAGCAGTAGTCTGTGAGGCCTCCAAGTTACAATAGCAGGTGAGATTTTACTGACATTTCCTGTGCAGATTTCCAAAAAAGAAGGGAAGGAGGCCCAGGCCCTGCCCTTAGAGAACCCAAGTACGTAGGGCCAGATCATTACCTCTGACAAATTATAATAGGGCCCAAGTGTCTGTTTTGAACACTCATACTGGGAGGGCCAGGCGAGATTCCCAGAGGAGGTGGCCCCTGGAAGATTAGCAGAACTTTCCTGGGCCATGAGGCAGAGAACTGAAATCACAAAGAACCGTCAGGGCCAGAAGGAGGTCAGATGCCAACAATTGCAGGTCCCTGGCTCAGGGTGACTGTAGCAGCAGAGAGAGAGTGGTGATGCTGCCTTTGCTTTCTTCCTCAGCTGCTGCTACCGAAGGTCTGTTCAGGCCTGCGTGTTTCACTTGACGCTGAGGGAAATGAGGGAAGCAAGCTTGTTTTCTTCCACATCGTCTCTATTGGTAGCGCAAAGCCCAATACCAAAAGGGTGCGTCATAGTTCCACAGTGATAACAACACAGGCTCTGCACTCAGATGGGCTTGGGTTTGAATCCTGGCTCCTCAACCAACTGGCTGTGTGACCTTAGGCAGTTCACTTCACTGAGACTCAGTTTCTTCATCTATAAAATGGGAATGATGATGCCTGCCTTCATAAGACTGTTGTGAAAACTAAATTAGTTAACATAAAGTGCTTCCAAATAATATGAGTGCTTACTGCCCCTTTGCTGAAATGAATGAAGAACCACTCAGCAGTCCCCTGTGGAGGCTGCTCTCCCTCAGAGCCTGTGGTCCAAACTAAGGATGCTGACAGAGACCATCGGCAGCCCTGGAGTCAGCAGTTCTAGATGCATGCAGGCCCTACTCACCACAACCTGCTCTGGCACCATGCTGTTCACCAGTCTCCCAAGGCCAAATCCGCTACCCCAGGAGGAAGTGCCCTCCCCTGACTATGATGTCACGCTGACAAGCCTCCAGCAGCCTTTCTGTCCAGTGCTGCATCACCTCCGGACCCTCCTTGGCCATCCCTAAACCTGACTTCACCCTCAGTCCCCAGGGCCAAGCCCACGACTCCATTTGTGAGCTCTGTGGTGGCAGAGCACTGTGTCTGCCATTGTTACCAATACATTTCTAGCACCTACCATGGTTCCTGATATATGGTAGGTCCAAGGTAGTGTGTACTGAATGAAAGAAAGTTTCACCTGGTGTCCTACCTCTATTTCCAGGGCCGATGCACTCTTGCTTACCTTGCTGCCCCTCCCCTTCAGCCTCCTTGTCTGCAGTCTCTCCTCACTAGTCCTTCCCCTACAAACTATGAGCATCCTCTGACTGAAGCCAACACTGACCATGTAACTCCCCTGCCCAAAACACTCCTACAGCTTTCCCACGCACAACCATCCTAGTAGCCCCCTCCCCTACAGCCTGAGCCCCTTCCCCACACCCGTCACCCCAAGTCTGCCTCCGTGTTCTCTCAGCACCTCCACACCACCCATGCCACACCCCTGTGGCACTGCAGGAGGACTGAGCAGACCCTGGACATGGCTCAGCTGTGGGATCTGCAGCACCCTTGCCTGGAAGCCACCCAGTGCTGCCTTACCCCCCCCAGCCAATACACATACCACTCCCCACTCCAGGCTGGCAGCTCCTCACACAGTTAATTAGCACCATGTCACTAAGGACCAGCCTGAGTGGCCAGTGACAGGAGCTGACCTCTGACCCCCAGGGCTGGGAAGCAGTCCACATCAAACTCTTACAGCGCGACCCTTTTAGCACGCACAGTAACTCGGGGCATCGCCAGCTGAAGCTCATTAAAGCTGTCTCTTTGGTGCGAGGGCCATTAACCTCACTGCTCAAAACCCACGCCTCCCCTTCCCCGCCTCTCCCAGCCCAATTAATGCCCTGCATCCTCCCTCCCTTCCAAGCACCCTCACCCACACCTCAGAGCCAGCCTGGAGGTGGCAGGGCAGCCCTCTTCATTCAAAGACTACAAAGACCAAGTGTCAAGAAGCCCAGTGTCCTGGGGAGCCACTGGTGCTGGCAACAGAGTAGGGAGCCCCTTCAGCCCCGTGGTGTGTCCAGCACTGCATGAACACTTTCCCCAGGGGACTCACTGAGCCTTCCCAACAACCCAGAGAAGCAGGTGGCATTGTCCTTCATCTAAGGTCACAGGGTTCTGGGTGGAAGAACCAGAACTACTTCTGGCTCCAAAGCCCTTACTCCATTGTCACTCAGAGCCTTGGGCTGCCCCATAGGGCCCAGCCAGATAAAGAAACCTTCTCTGAAAAAGGAAGGGACACCTCACAGGTCCTAACCTAGGGTCAACAGGTGAACAGACAACAGGGGCATTGCTGAGTCTCAAGAAGCACAAAGAGTGGGAACGAGGAACCCCTTCTCACACACACACCCTGGGATAGATGATAGAAGGGGCACCCAGATAAAGTATATGTGGGGTGCATTAACCCAGGCTGTCCCTAGCCCCCAGCCAGTTCTTCCTTCCCTGGACCAATGCAAGTCTTCTCACTGGTCCTCTTTGGTTCCTCCCTTTCCCATCACTCTTTCATTGATTCATTTACTCACCTACTCATTCATTCAACCACCCATATGCATTTATTGAGCACCTACTAAGAACTAGTTTTGTGCAACACAAACTGCCTCATTGATTCTGAATCAGGGCTTTGATCACGTCATTCTCTCACTCACAAACCTCCTATGTCTCCTCAAAACTGCAGGAAAAGTCCACACCCTTTAACCAGGCATTCAAGGCCTGCTTATATCTCTGTTTATTTTCTAGCTGCTTCCTAACCCAAATTTGCCACTCTAGTCATGGGAAGCTTCTTGTAGGTGTCTGAACTTGTCCTCAACACACTGGGTTTCTCATGCCCACAGGCCTTTCTACTGAGTCCTCCTATCTAAAATACCCTTCCCCCATTTTTCTGCCCAGCAAACTCCTATTCATCTTTCAAAGATCCCAATTCAAGTGTCCTCTTCTCTAGGAAACTTCCTGCTGAACTCCCAGGCATATTACACTGCTGGGTTTGGCGTCTTCTCTAGATTGTTTGGAAAACATCTGTGAAACATCTATGCGAGGGAACAGCAGTTATGGTGGAGCACCCCCACTTCCCCAGGCCTGTTGGTCACTTCCTCTTAGCCTGTGCCCTGGGAAACCCTTGAGATGTCCCAACAAGAATATGGGGGCATCCCTCCTGGGGTGAGATGCCCCCATATCACTACCTCTTAGTGAGAGGTAACTGAAAAAGTAGAAGCTACTTGGCAACTGAGGAGAGGGAAAACCACCTTTGGGGCAACCCAGGTGTTTTCTGTCACAGCCCTTAGTACCCTGGGTGGCAAGCACCTATTTCAGTCCCTGTCTCTTCCCAGGATGTGAGCTCACTGAGAATAGAAACTTCTACTTAGCATGCCCAGCATCCACAAGGTACCAGTGAATGTCTGGAATGGATAAAGGATCTACTCTGAAGGAGGTGACTGGGTCCTTTGGTCCTGGTATTCTCTCTCCAGTCACCCCCCACAATGATGCGACCCCAAAGGCTCACAGGTTGTGGTAATGTCAGCACACTGCCCAGAGATACTCTGGCTCCTCCCCACTTGGAACAAGGCCTATGCTTGGTCAGGTGCCCCACCTGAGAGCATCTGCATGCACACATGTGCATATGCAAACAAAATAAGATATACAGAACTGAACAGACACACCTGACAGATACACACACAGACTGGTAGCTGCTTCCACACAGACTCATGCCCTCAGAAAAATACAGATATACTGTTACACGCTCCCCAACAGACATGTATAATCATGGACACATTATACTCTGAGTCTGACACAGAGACATACAGCTAAAGGTGTCACACATATGCAGACACACAGATACAGACAGATAACATATTCATACTGATAGATCAGAAACTAACAAAACCTCCAACTGCCTGGAATCACAGCCACTCCAGTTTCCTTCCAAACAAGAATCCCCTTGAGGGTATACCCCCATTTGGTACCCCAAGTGGACCCCCTCAACCCAGGCACCGCTCAATGGAGGCTGCTGCTCCTGCGGGGGAGTCAATACCCTGTGGACGGAGTCATCGGTCAGAAGGACCCCGACTAATTAAAAGCTGGTGAGGTTTAAATAATTCATCTCCTTAACTCCCATTGATCGTCCAGTTTAGTGGCCACAGACTTGAAACAATATTAAACAGCCTCCTCCAGCTCCATGTGGGGTGGGTAAGCTGACATGTCCCCACCCGCTGAGGACATTGCCCACTAGAGATGCAGCCAGTGAAGGGGGACCTTGGCCTGAGTCCAAGGCCACCTGTGACTCACCGAAAGCCCAGACCCCAGCCTCCTCCAAAATACCACTTTGAGTGGTGAGTGGTGCCTTCCAGTGATCCCATTCAGTAATTTTCTCATGCCACCCCCCTTCCGCCATCCCCCCACCTATGTAGAGAGCCCTGTTGGGGCACTGAATGAGCCATGGAAACTCTCTATGTGCCTGGGGACTGGGGCACGCGGGCAAGGGACGATGGATGGAGCTGCCGGGGGAATATGCGAAGGGACTGACCAATGCCGCTGTGGGGCCGGCCTATGTGTTGCAGGCTGAGGCCCTTGTTCATGTCTAGAAGTCCATTCTTGGGCCAGCAGCCCATGGCGAAGCTGTAAGCCTGGAAGACAGGAGGCAAGTGGTTAACGGAGGCCCTGACCCTCTGAACCAACCCCACTCACAAGGTCTTCCCCCCACCCCCCAAATCTTTCCAACAAGGAATCCCTCTCATAATGCCATCTCGTGAGAGTCCCTTCTCCACCCAGGTCCTCCCCCAACCCAGCAGAAACTCCCTTCCTTCTCCAGAGTGCCTTTTCTCCTGGGCTTCTCCCCATCTGAGTCCCTGGCCCTCAACGGGTGCCCCTCACCAGGACTCCTCTCTAAGGAGTTCCCGTTCACTAGGCTCCTCCTTCTCAGGAGCCCTCCTCTCACAAGGGCATACCTGCACCTTGCACCCCTCCTTAGGATCTCCCCTTTCCGGAGCCCCCAGCACTTTGCTGGGCCTCCTCCTCACAGTATTACTGTTCACAAAGACTAGCTTCAGGCAGGACCTTGGAAACCAGTGCATCCAAACTGCACTCCACAGACAGAAATGTTGAAGTGAGAGCTGGCCAGCAAGGTGCCATGGTCAAGGTGCTTTTGACCACAAGCAGGCCAGGCTATGGAAGGATCTGGGAGCTTTGTGGTGGCTCAACTGAGGAGAGGAGTAAGGTCACTTGGTCAACTCAAGCAGCTGGGAGGGGTGTACATGGGTCGTGTGTGTGTATGTATGTGTGTGAGAGAGAGTGTGTATGTGTGTGTGTGTGTGTGTGTGGTAGGGGGAGCAGATGCTCTGCTGAAGGTCAAGTGCTCACTTATGCATATTCAAAGCGGCCACCCATCGATCTGTACTTAATTGTTTTCCTGGGGTTGGGGAAGGAAGTGCTGGGGGCATCGATCTGCTCAGGCCCCAGCACTCCATTGCCCCCCCTCCATCCCCTTCCCTCACCACCTGGCTGCCAGCAACCTCCACCTCGGGGGGGACACATGGCAGCTCAGGGGCAGCGCCTTCCCTTACAGTCCCTTTTAGCCACGACTGACCTGATGCCACAGATGAGGAAACTGAGGCCCAGAAAGAAGAGACTTAACATAGGTTAGATCACTATGAAGTAGCCAAATAGGATTTAATTCCTGCTCAGCCTGTTAACCAAATCCTGGGCTTCTCCGGGTAGGCCTGGTAGCTAGTCAGGCCTTCAAACATTACCCATCCCCTCACTTTAGAAGTCCCCAAACACCAGGCTGCCCTTCTACCAGTGGCAGGACAGCGTACAGGGCAGTGGTCAGAATGAAGCTTGGGTGAGTTTCCAGAAGTTGGATAGGGGGTCCAGTGATGGAACCAAAGTGACTGCCAGCTGTGAGTAGATGAGCACCGCAGTGGTCCAGCCCTTTGCTAGTCCCAGGAGGTCTCCATCCCACTAACACACGGGGGAGAGGGCCCAGCACAGGGTCAGAAACACAAAATGGGAGGCTGCACACAGTGTCTGTGCCAGGGCCCAGGGCCCAGATTCTGTGTCCACCCTTCCTTTCCAGCTGCAGGAACCAACACTCCAGCCCCATGGGTACTAGGAGGCTAGGAGAGAGTGTACTTAAACCTTAGCACCCTCTAAAGCCATTCTCCTTGACCGCAGAGGTACCAGCCACAGCCCAACTTCCCAGCCAGCCTTCCCCCACCCTTTCCCAGGCCACAGCTGAACCCACAAATCAGGGGCTGAGTGTGAGCCTCAAGGACAGGGGAGAAGATGCTGGCCCAGAGCCAAGGCAGAGCTGGGATGGAGGCAGTGAGGGAAGCAGCCAGTGGGTGGTGCATAGCCAGAGGAGCGGCTGAGCCTGGTCAGGGCTGAGGCTGGAGCGCAGTGGGCCAGAGAGCAGTGGTGGCCGCCTTTCAAGTACTTTAAAATCACTTACAAAGGCCGGATTAAACGATCAGAAATTCCATTTAATAGGACAAATAAAGAAATAACAATCTACTCTATCAGCCTGGAGAAGACGAGCTGGATGGGTTTTTTTCCCCTCTAAAAAGGAAAAAGGGAAGGAAGGGGGAAAAAAGAAGGATAATGTGTGTTTACTCAAGCAAAGAAAAAAATATTTAAGTGATGTCGGGGAGAAGATTGCAGTAACTAGTGAAGAATAACATCGTCTACTTTGCTGTCAAATCACACCCGAATTTCAGTAATAGATTCTCGGCTGACACTCAATTCAATTCGAAGGTGATCCTGCTTTATCCCAGCCCATCAAATATTAAACACTTGCATTAGCAGGTGCTGCCGCTTCCCGGCTTAAAGCGACGGGCGGGCGGCAGGGCTGCCGAGGCCCCTCTGCTCTGCTTATGGCTCGGGGACAGGGCAGCTCAACGTTATCTGCACGTCATCCTGAGTCTTATCGCAGCTAAGCGGGAAGACCACTTCAGATAACATTAGATGCTTGCCCCACCGTGTCACCGTGATTAGATTATTATTGTAATTATGACTCCCCAAGATCTTCCACAGACTGGGACGTGTGAAAGGGGGACGGAGGACAGCAGAGCCCAGGAGGGCCAGGCTGGACCAGGGAAAGCTGGGCCCCTGGCAGGAAAGCGAAGGTGCCAGGAGAGGAGGCAACCCGGTCCCGCCTGACAGATGCCTTTCAGGAAGGGCAGTCTGGCTTGTCAGAGCGAGGGCGAGATGAATTGGCGTCTCCACTGCGGCCACGGGTGTCATGCCGCACAGTTTCATATTCCCAGATAAGGCGTGATAACCAACTGCTGCTGTGACATGGCCTCATCCAGCACTTCCTCAGGGGGGGCATGGGGCAGGAGAGGGGGTGGTGCATGCACATGGGTCTGCCAAGCTCCTAATAAGAGGGATTTAATTTTTACAAATGCTGCTTCCAGCGGGACCTTCACATACCAGCCAAAGTCCAAAATGATATTAAAAACGGTTAATTAAAACTGCTCTCCCTCAGCCTGGGCTCTCCCGCTGTTGGCCCTGCTGAGAGCCCTGGCACGTCTTCCCCAGGTACTGACACATGCACCTGCAGAGCCTAACCTTCAGATGTGACCACCAGCCTCACGGGGCCACCCTAAGCATAGTACCAGGGCCCAGCACCTCATGCTCCCCCCAGCTCCTGCCATCTTGGGTACTGCTTAGGCACAGCCAACAGACGCAGATAGCTGCCCACAAAACACAGGTGGTCCCACAGCAACCTGTGCTCCTGCCAACATATGGTCTGCCAACATATGGTCTGGATCCTCACACCTGCTACCCCGCTGCACCTGTAGTCATCTGTGCCCACCACTCACTTTTAAAGCCCATGCCTCTCCCCACAAGATATGCAGGCCATGGAGTGGCCCAAGCGCATATATGCTGGCATGCCACAAATGCATCGGACTTGCCCTCAGGCGACTGCCACACTTCCATTACTTGCTCCCTCCATTCGCCCTCCTTAAGAGATTGGATCTGTCTACAAATCTCAGCAGAGACCTTCCTGGGAGTCCTGATCAGGGTGAGGTGTCAGGGGCTATGTCTCAGAGATTCCGGCTGAGGAGCCACGGCTGGCACTCAGAGACCCATCAGAGCAGGAGGATCAGCAAGGCTGAGCCCTTTGGATTGCCTACAGGGGACAATGAAGACAAGCAGACCCTGGTGAGATTGGAGGAGGCTAGGAAAGCTTCCTGGAGGGAGTGGTACTGGCAGGCTGGGACGGTTTGACAGGTGGCAGGGGAGTACAACATTCCAGACAGAAGGCACAGCAAAGACAAAGGAAAGTGGCATGAGCAAGCACAATAAAGGCTTGGGTGTGGCTGGGACAGCCAAATTAGAGAGGGGAGCCACATCTGAAGGCACTGCCTCTCAACTCTGCGTACCTGGCAGCAACATGGCATCAAGGGGCCTTGTGTCTATCTCTTTACTCCTGCCTGCTCCCTCTCACTGCTCCCTTCCCTCTCCTGCCAGCTTGGGGGAATGGGGGTATGGGGCCCAGAAGCTTTCTGATCTTGATCAGTGTGGGGGCAGGAATCTGCTTTAAGAGCTCTCTCCAAGAGCTTGTGCCCAAGCCTGTTTCCCAAAGCTGCTTCCAAATCCTCTGGGTGCCACTTCTTTGGCTGCATCTCTCTCAGCCATCAGGGTCCACCTGCCCAGCTATGCACAGTCAGCACCTAGCCCCTGGGGTTCCCAGACAGAGGGTGGGGCAGGTAGGAAGATGACTGAGGTGCTCCTGAGTCCTGTCCAGGGCAGGTACTGATGCGAGCCACAGGGACAGGTGGAGCTGGCTGAGGTGAAAGATGCTGGGCCTACCAAGCCAAACCACCTCAGCCCTGTGCCAGGCAGGCACGCACACACTCTTCCCTTCCCCTGGGCTGCTGCAATTTCCATGCACAGGGAAGCAGGTGCCGAGCTGCTCCCGGCTGGCTCTCCCCTCTCGTGGCTCTGCCCGCCTTGGCTGCTGCCCCATTAGCTTAGTGGCCAGCCATCTGCGACGGGCCTGCCGCATAGCCCTGCTGTAGGCGCGGCGGGTGGCCCCCTGTGTAACAGGGAGCTTTGCCATTAGCGCCTTTAATATTCTGACACCTCAGCACAGCCTGCTATTACATGCAAACGCTGATCGCCCTGTGAAATTACATTGCTGGGCCCGCGAAATGGAATCGTGTATAATCAGCCTCCTCCATGCACTGTCAGTCCCATCACAAACACGGCGCCCGGCGGCTTATGGGGGCTTAGCAGCTGCGACAAGTGTATTGGGTTTAATAGATGAAGTAGCCCTCATCGGCTGCAGCATCAGATCCTTCAAAGAGGAAAGAGGCCTCAGCAGCTGCTATGGTGTCTCTGCCCACCCATATACTACCTACCAGGACCCTCAGAGTGGAGTGGACACACAGTGGGAAGGGCTGTGGTTGGGCTAAATGGCTAGAACCCAGCTCAGGCTGCAGACAGAATAGGCTGCTCTGCAACTTTCAGAAAACCCAGAGTTTTGAAGCCTGTGCTAGCACATTCAGCCTATCCATCCCACCTAGAGGTGAGGAGGAGCAGGCCTTTAACCATACCTCTGGATGACTTGTCACCATGCAGGTGATTGCTCAAGACTAGGAGCCAAATCAAACCAACTGCCATTCCCCTAACCCTCAACAGAGATGAAGCTGTGATGGTGATACTCCAGAGGATAGGGAAGAGAAAGTCTGGCAGACACAAATACTACCTAACTCTCTATCCTGACCAACACTTCCACAGCTGGTGAGCCAAATACCTAAGGCCACAGGTAAACACTAGGCTGGAGTATGCCACATATACTTATGGCACACCCAGCAGCCCATGCCTCATAGAAAGGCTCAGTTCTGCCAGCTATTAGCACTATAACTTTGGATGAGTTATTAAACCTCTCTGAGCCTCAGTTTCTTGTACTGCGAGATGGGATGACAGTACTTTCCTCCAGGTATATCTGAGATCACCCAGGACTACTCACTCCCACTGCTACCTCCAGATATTCTTGGTGCCATTGCTCAAAATGCACCTTGCCTTTGAGAATACAGTTCCCTCTCCCTTTCCCAGGGAACCCTTTTCCAGGTTCAGCCTAATACCAGTTGTGGCAGAGTGTATTTTCCTGTGATGGGTTGCAACACTATCTCCCATCTCACATGTTCTTCTTTCACTGTGACTTTGACATACCTACCATCAAGACTAAGTCTCTGTCACCATCCCTGCCCTTCAACACTACTGCAAAAATGCTTAGGCAGCTTCCACCTCAATCACTGGAAAGTTTCCCTGCAGTCTGGGGCTGCTGTGTTAAGTAGTGAGACTGCCTGAAGGTAGCCATGCCATGAGGAAGCCCAAACTAACCCATGCAGAGAGAACACAGATAGAAGCCATGAGACTCGGTGAAGAAAGAGAGAGGCCCAGCCAGCCCGCAACTGCTCTGACCATTGTGCCAGCTCCAGCCACTGCCTGACTATATAACCACACAAGAGATCCTGAGCCAGAACCACATTACCTATCCCCTCCTGAATTCCTCAGTCACAGAAACCATGAGGGATAATACAGTATTTGTTGTTATTTTAAGTCACTAAGTGTCAGGGTGATCAGTTACGCAGCAACACTAACTGGCAAGCCAATACCTAACTCACTCCTGGATATACTCTGCAGATGTCTTCAAATTCTTTCCTGCTGCTTCTATACTATTCTTCCTCTCCCTCTGGGACTTCATTCCAAATCATCATCACTCTGGGTAACTTCAGTATCTACAAGATAACCCAGCCATGGACGTTGCCTCTCAATTTCTTGACTCCCTGTGCTCTAATGAGCTTCTCCTCTACCTATTTCAGTCATCTTTCCCCAGAGCCACCCCCTGAGCCTTGTTATCACCCAGAACTGCCCTCTCTCTGAAATCTCACAAGGACGAATTCCACTCTGGCCCCAGCCTCCTAACCTTCTAGCTTTTGTTTGCTTTCTCCCTCTGCTCTTGCTTCCTCCCAGCCCCCGCCTGCCCCTAGTCTGTCTATCCCCTTTTCGGGCTTCAGTACTTTTCTACTAAGCCTCAACCCTTGAATCTATCACTTCAACCACCCATTCCCCAATTTTTAACACCCTGCCCACTTGTCCTAGAGCACACCTTTTCTGGAAAACCCCAACCATGACTCCATTTCTCCACACTTGCTCTTGAGCTCAACAATGCCAGAAAAAGTCATTCTTATATACAGAAAGTGGTTACTACAGATCCAAGACCACAGCCTTAGCAACCCTCAATGGTACTCACCAACCCTACTGCCTTCCTACTTCCACAAAGATAATAAAGCCACTAGGCAGAGCTCTTTCTGCATGCCCCTTATCTACAAATGCATCTGCATCCTTCCCCACCTGCTCCTTCACCTCCCCTGTTCTAACAGGGGAGACACTACGCTTCTTGTCTAAGGCCAACCCCGTACTTGTGCTTTACAGGCCATCCTTTCCCCACCTCCTCAGGCCCTTGCTCCATCTAGTATCTCTTGTCTTTCTAAATCCTTAACCTCCTCTTCTCTGCTGGCTTCTTCATTAACATTCAAGCATATGCTTAGATTTCTATCACTTTCACATAACTTCTCTGTGTCTTGGTTTCCTCTTTGTAAAATGGGGGTTATAATAGTATCTACCCCATAGAATTGATGTGAGGATTAAATGAGTTACTGTCTGTAAAGTGCTTAAAACACTGCCTGGCTCTCTGAAACCTATGTTAAGTTTTAGATTATTTTTAAAGTTCTATATGCATTTCACATCCTATCCAGCTACTGCTGTTCTCCTGTTAACGACCAACTTCTCAAGACTGCCTCCACTCCCTTCCTCCTTCACTCCTTCACTCCCTGCAGTCTGGTCAAGCTGCCGCCATGCTGCCCCACATCTGTGGACAGTTTCAGATTCTTACCTGCCTTCGCCATTTTGCAGCCTGCTCCATCTCTGAAACCCTTCTCCCTTCTTGACACTCTACTCAGTTTTCCTAGCTCTCTGTCATTTTCCCCACAATCTCCTGTATAGTCTCCTCTGCATTTGGTCATCGTATCTGTGTACTCACCCACTCTGCACTCTCTCTTCCTATTTTTTTCTACATGCTACCACTCTCCTTGGGTTCCTTGGGTGATTTCCTCAAGTCCATTGTCTTCAACCTTTCTAATTTCCAAATCTGTATTTCTTACCCCTACTTGAGTGTCAGACATATATATTCTATTGCCTACCTCGAATCACCCCCTGGATTTCACACAGACGCTTCATTCTCCACATGTTTAAAGCTCATTTCAACATCTCCTCTTCAAACTGCTTCTTCTCCTGGGCTCCCAAATTGCAGTGAAAGCTATTACCATCTACCTGGTCTACCAGGCCAGAAATGTGGGAGTCAATCTTGATTCCTTCCTCTTCCTTACTGCCCACCAAGTCCTGGGATTGCTGTTTCATGCCTTCAAGCCTTTGATGAAGCAGTTCCTTCAGCCTGCCTAGAACGCCCTCTGCCTTCTCCCACATTTTGTCCTAATTTGAACACACACTCCTCTTTCAACATTCAATTCAAAAAGTACCTTCCTTTATAGTCTTTCCTGGCTCATCCCTCCTTTAAATCCCCCATACTGTGAATGGCACCTGTAACATGGATTTTGTCTCCCATTATGCTGAGAGGTTCCTGAGGGGGTTGGGGGGTTGTATTTGCTGTCTCTGAGTGGTCTCCACTGAGAAAAGGAGAAGCGAGAGGAGAAGGGGAGAGGAAGAAAAGACATCTCTTTGGGTATAATTCTACCAAGCCTGGAGGCCTGGTTTCCGGAGCTGCTACTCCTGCCAATCCTACCCAGTCTCCTTCAGGAACCATAGCTGTTCTTGCCCAGCAGAACAGCAACAGCCCACCCCACAGCCAGTCTTGGAACTAGGGGCTCAGTTGCCTGTTTTAAGGAAGAGGGAACTGTTGCTGTCTCCTCCTTTTCTGTACTCTCAGCCTGTGTATATCCCCCAACGCATTCCTCGGGTCCAGCAGAGGCTTGACCCGCACAGCTAAAGCAGCAAAGGGATGGACACTTGCATCAGGTGACACAAGCCCATCCTCCCTAACCCCAGATGGCAGTTCTGTTGTGTGTACAGTGTTCTCTGGCTACCAACATACTTCAGGGGCCCCAGAGCTGCTGCTGCCTCTCTTCATCAACGGAACCTGAGTGGGATAATTATCGTCTCTGTGTACTTAACCTTACTGCTCACTGCCTCCAACATGATGGCTGCCTATAGTGCACTGGGCCACAACTACAGCAAAGGCAGGGGCTATGCCACAGGTCTAGGTCCCACAGCATTTGGTACTGGGGGTCCCAGGAGTGGAAGACAGCTACCAGCTCAGTTTGATCCCAAGTATTATGGTCCCGAGTATTTTCAGGTGGAGTTTTCTCTTTCTTGCTCCCAGATTTCTTGGCTTCACCGCTGAGTCAGAGGGGCCTTGGGGACAGTGAAGTTTCTGGGTTGAGAATAAGATAAGTAGCTCCTGAGCCATGCTGCCTCGGTCCCTGCAGAAGAGGGTGGCCTGTCTGGGGCTCCACGTGCACTGTCACAGAGTCTAAGGCAGCAGGTCAGTCTGAGCCAGCTGCCCAGGGTGAGAGCTACATTGTGAGTTTTCTTTGTTTTCATTACAATTTCCTCTCCCACCGCTTCTTTTTAGCCAGCCCTTTCCTCCCCGGGGTGCTGGGGATTGAATGAAACACCACCCCCGGCTCCAATAAGTGTATTTCAATTACATCTGTCACTGCATAACGATATAATGATATATCATGTGATATTAAATCCATGGTAATCATATCAGGGATTTTTTTTAATCGTGCACTAATCGCATTATTACATCTCTATAATTAACAACAGGAGGTATGGAAATTCAGTTAAGGCAGTTGGCTCAATGTACTCCCCCCAACCCACCCCCATCCTAGCTCCCCCAGATCAGGACCCGATCAGGAGACAGGGACTGCAGGGCACTTGCCAGCCGGGCCAAAGCCCCACTCCCAGTGCCTCAGTCATGGGCAGAGCTTTCCACATCCAGGGCTGGCAGAGACAGTCCAGGGTGCTGGTCCATCTTGTGGTTCCTCAGGAAAGAAGCCTGGGGGCAGAAGCCAAACAGAGAGGCCCAACTACAGGGCTTAGCTGGGGCCTTCCAGACTTCCCACCACTGCTGCACCAAATCATCTCCATGGGGAGGGATGTCACCTTTTCTTTCAGCAAGGCCCTCAAAGGTGCTTGTAAGGCACAGGGGTGAGTTTCTCCCTCACGGCCTCCTGCGCCAGAATTCCCTCTGCTACTGCTACACATACACCCTCCCTCTAACCCAGCCCTCTGACAGCTCCTAACAGCACCAGGTCCAGCAGCTGTGATGTCTCTGCCTCTTGGTCCTATCATCCCTGGTGATAGCTGACCAAACCCAACTCCCTGGGGCCATTCCTCCCCAATCCTCTCGCAGAAGCTGGCCCTTCATATCATATAACAAGTGAGTTTTGATAACCACTGGGATGTTCCTCCATTTCCCCAAAACAGTCTAAGTTCTTATGTTCTCCCACCCAGGCCTAGATGGAGAGAGGAGGGGCTAGGGACTGCAGCTTGAACTATGTCAAATGACCCTGTCTCTCCCACCCCCCTTCCCGATACTGAGCTGTTAGGGCTAATCCCCTCAGGGGTGTCAGAACCAGTCTGCAAAGCAGAATTCTGTGTTTCAAGTCCAAAGCTTTGAACCTGGCATGTAACTAGTCCTCAGTAAGGGGTAGGCATTTTGCTAAGTTTGACTCTCAGAAGTTGGACAGGCCTGAAGATAAAAGAGAAAAATCATGTCCTTTTTCCTAATAAAAAGGAGACACTAATAGCAGTCAGCACTTAGGCAAAGCACTTTAAGTTTCTAAAGTGCTTTCCAAATTAAAATATAATCCTTTATTGAGCATGCGGCACTACCGCCACCACCACCCACCCAGCCACCCCTCACATACAAAGGTATATGCAAGCTTGCACACAGCATACACGCCTTCACTTTCTTTCCCCCTGGGAAAAAGAAGAAGGGTGTTCAAAACATTCATCCCAGATCCCCCTCCCTCTTCATTAGATTGTTCATGTAACACCCATTTATTGAGGAACTACCATGTGCCAAGCCCTGTGCTGGGTGCTGGAGATACACAGGTCAAGCAGACCAAGCCACTGCCCTCAAGGAGCTCCCAGGCTAGAAGGAGAGACATGTAAACATATTTGCAAAACAACACTGAAGGAAATCAGCAAGAAGGACCCACATGGCCTTCAGTGGGCCATAGGTGGGGCACCCAGGGAAGGTGTAGGCTAGGAGCTCAGACCAGTGGTCTGAGCTGAGACAGAATCCTAAGAAGCAGATGAGTGGTACAAGAAACTAAGAGTAGATAAGATCACCCAGGAAGAAAGTAAAAACCTTTAGAATCAGATGAAGCCCTTCTCTTCTCTGATGTTTGGAGGGGAAAAAAGGATGAGAAGGTTGAAATTCCAGCCTCCAGAGCTAAGGCCCAAAGAACCTTCTCTTTGGGGTGCACCCAACATCCTGGCTCCTGTATCTTCCTTGGTCAAATCAGTCTTCACTCTACTGTAATATGATGGAGAGTGCACGCTTTGGAATCACACTGACTCATTCACAACAAACATTTACTGAGAGCCTATTACATGCCAGGCTATATGCACATATATAGCAACAGAGCACAATACTGTCCTCAGAGAGCTTCCACAGCTTTCTCCAAGAGACTTAAGCTCAAAGGAACTGTAATAAAGGTTCCAACAAGACACATAAGCTTTTATAATAGGAGAGAAAAGGGGAGTCTGACTTAGGTGGGGAATGCTTCCCTGAGAACAGGTAAGTAGAAGCTGGCTGGCTGCCTGGCTGCCTGGCTGACTGATTGGAGGTGGGGTGGGGGAAGGGCAGAGGTGGGGTGACTGGGGGCATGCTAAGGCCTGGAAGGAATCAAATCAAGGCCGGAGTCCCTGAGCACAGAAAATCAAGCATGAAATGTGGCTGATGAGGAAGGCAGGAGATGCAGCCCATGCAGGACCTCAAAGGACACGGTAAGGGCTTTGTACTGTTTCCTAAGGCCATTCAGGGGCCCTCCACTACCACGCTATGTGATCTTGGCGTGCTCTACCAATATGAAAAGGTAGTTCCAGCCAGGCACAGTGGCTCATGCCTATAATCCCAGCACTGTGGGAGGCTGAGTGGGGAGGACTAATTGAACCCAGGAGTTCGAGACCAGCCTAGGCAACGTGGCAAAATCCTATATCTACAAAACACACACACACACACACACACACACACACACACACACACACACAAATTAGCCAGGCATGGTGACGTGCACCTGTGATCCTAGTTACTAGGGAGGCTAAGGTGAGTGGGAGAATCCCTTAAGCCCAGGGGGTTGAGGCTGCAGTGAGCTGTATTCGTGCCACTGAACTCCAGCCTGAGTGACAGAGGAAAACCCTCTAGATAGATAGATAGGTAGATAGATAGATAGATAGATAGATAGATAGACAGACAGACAGACAGACAGACAGACAGACGGTAGTTCCTTTGCACATCTACCCCTCCTTATTCCTAAGGGTAGCCAGGCCTGGGAAAAACTAATAGAGAACCAAGATAATAGATCCTTCTAGATTTTCCATCTAGAAGGAGAGGAAGAAAGTACACAAGCATTCATTCACTGAATATTCACACATTCACTGAAGGCCTGCCAGAACCCAGCAACTCAAACAGAATCACATGTAGACCTGCCCTCAAAGAACTCATAGTCCTTTGACGGGAAACAGACACAGAAACCAGTAACGGCCCATAACTGTGATACAGTGAGTGGAGAGAGCCACAGTAGGGATTGAGAGGAGGGAAGTTCTCAGGACCAGTGGCCTCTGGAGCCCAGAATGGTGTGTGTTGCTTCTGATCCTGCCTCACTGCACAAGCAGCAATTGGTTGGCTGGGACAGCATGACCCACACAGACTGCGGATTGAGCAGGGGCAGGAGTGTGAGGAGGACCCTAAAGCCAAGCCTCCTGGGAAGGGGCTGGAGACCAAGTAGCAGTGAACCTAAGCCTGGACCTTCTGGTTACAAAGATGAAGGTTGAAAGGACGTGATCAGAGCCACAGAGGAGAGGAGAGAGGCCCATTGTATAGTCTCTGGATGGCTAGAAAGGAGTACCTTTAGAAATAACAACAGGGCTTGGATAAAAAATAATTTCAGAAATGGAAACTCTAGCCCCTGGGTCTCAGTTTCTTCACTGAAAAATGAGGGACTTTACTGGATTTCTTAGGTCTCTTCTTGATCTGAAATTCATCAGATCTGAGGTACTTCATTCAACTCCCCCACCCCCACCCCAAGAGTCAGGCTTATTTCTGCCCCACATGTTTGCTTATACTATATTTCCCCACCTGGAACGCTCAACTTCCCTTCTCCAAATCCTGTCTGCTAGGACACTACCTTCAGGAAGCCCTTCATGATTTCTCTTTCCCACTCCTCCATGCCCCACCCTGACCTCCACACCCATTTCTCTCAACAGCACTTTGCTTAACCACGTATTTACATAGGGTCTGGTATTCTTACCTGATTGGTCTAGGGATTGTTTTTTATCACTCCCTGACCCCTGACGTCCATTTCTTACAGGTCCTAGAAGCAGGCAGGTGCTGTTCTAGCCTGAAGTCTAGGTCCCCACTCCCTCTGCCCACAGTCCTTTGAGAACTCGACAGGCCTCGACTTGAAAAGGGTGCTAAAAGCAATGATGTCTCCAAGTGCGATGGGAGATATTTGTGTCTGCTTTACCCTTGGCTTTTTGCTCCGGTTCAGGTAGGAGCGGGGTGGGCCGGCTGGCAGATCTGAGAGCGCGGCACGCCCCAGCGGGCAGGGCACACAGCGCGGAGGAAGGCGCGAGTCAGTCTGGAGTGCTCCCCATTTATCAAGCTCACGCAGGCCGCCAGCCGAGCGAGTCTTTCTATCATTACACCTCTCAAAATCCGATTCATACCACTAATCCTGCCTTCATTCTCCCAGATTAATAACATCTCTTTCAACCTTCACAGTGTGATAAATAGACAAAGAGAGAACAAAAGGAGAGACAGAAGAGAGAGAAAGAGCTGGAGCAAGTCCCCATAATAGAGAGAGCTGAGAAAGAGGAGAGGGAAAAAAGGAGAGCGAACGAGAGCAGGCAGCGGCCAGAGACTGCAGCTACCTTAGAGAGCCGCTCTGAGGAGAGCTGGCGGCTGCGCCCCGCTATGCGCTCCGCTCCGTCCCCAAAGAGAAAGAAAGGCTCGTTAACAGCTCCTTCCTGCCTGCACTTTTGTTCAAATTCTTTTCTTCCCTTCCAATCCTGCTTTAGGTCAAATTCCAGTGAAAATGAGTCTCCTGGCTTTCCCATCTACTCCCAGCTTCCCAACCAGGCCCAGGAACCCACCTGGCCCTTGGCAGAAGGGCTGGGTATGGGTACAAGACAGGGCTGGCAATGGGTGTGGCAAAAGCATGCCTAAAGCTTTCCCAGAGCTGTTCTCCTAACCTAAAACCTCACCCTTTCCCTGCTCTTTCAGCAGAACAGGAAGGGAACAGAGTAGAGGGAGGATCTGCTTGGGGTCGTTCCCGAAGGCTCTGTCCTCACATCCTTCCAACCTTAGGCTCCAGACAGTGCAATCCAAGGCCCTCCAACCACCGCAGCCCAGCCAGATGGTGAAAGTAGGTGTCCCTCAGGCTCGCTAAAGCAGAAGTTGGTCCATGTCTCCATATTATAATGGAGAAGTGTGACAAGGACAATAACCCCCACTGGGCCCAGCCCCACCCTAACCAACTGATCTCTGACACTTGTCCTCTCTGCCCCATGCTAGCCTACACTTGTCTCCACAGCACAGTCCCCATCCTTCACAGAGGCCCAGTTCAAGGCCCCCTTCTGGATGCCCATCTGAGCTCTCGCAGGAGAATTCAATTACTCCCTCTCTGGAAATCCAGCAGTTCCATTAACCTTCCTTCTCCGGGCTCTGGAAGGCAACACCATTTATATTACCCTGTAGAGATGGTGTGCTTCTCTCACTCCCCTGGGAATCTGTCTTCTGAGTTCTCTATCTCCAAGTCCAAGCTGCCCATGGCACAGCACTTCCATCTGGGCACCCACGCCTTCACAATCTAGCAGAGTGGGGGAGGTGGGGCTACACCAGGCTCCCAAGACTACCCTATCCCTTAGCACGCTTGTGGCAGGCGCAGGGTCAGTGGGGATGGCACAGGCAGAGGGAAGGCCTGCCCTGCCCAATCCAGCCTAGCGGGAGGAGCCTTCTAGAAGTGTCAAGGCTTCTCTGAGGACAATGCCTTGTGAGGTACAGGAAAGACCTAAGCGGACCTTCAGCAGAAAGCTGGTGGCCTGGTGGTCTATTTAGAGCAGGTCCCATCTAGGGAACATCTTACTGACACTCTCCAGATTCTTTCCTCCCAAAAGCTTCCCTGCTTCCCTCCCTCTATTTCCTGCCCCAAAACTCAGCCTTTTTCTGGGCCAGAATGGCTGCTGCCTACTCCCACCGTTCACTCCCAGGAACCCCATCACTTCCAGCCACAGCTCTCAAGTTTGCCCAGTCACATTTCCACTTGGGGAAATAACCTGAAAGCAGAAAAAAAGAGGCTTCACAGGGCCAAGTAAAAGAGCAAACCACAAGGGGAAAGGGATGTTGAAATGGGCAGTCCTTGGGATCCCTTTCATTAAAAAATCCAGACGTTCCATTAACCTTCCCTCAGCTCCTACATCAGAAGGATTCTCACACTTTTTTCTATTTCACTAGCCCTCCAGGATCAGACACTTGGAAAAGGGAGGGGGAAGAATGACAGTAACTGATGTTCATCCATGGGCCCAAGCGACCCAAGGAGGTCAGGGGCTGAAAAGGAAAAGCAAGAAGGAGAGAGATTGTACAGTCTCAGTGAAGGGGAACTGTCCTCCCTAAAATAAGCCCAGCCTGCTGGTGCCCTGGCTTTCAGGGCAGGCTGGGTCCAACTGGCCACACAGGCCCACACTGCCTCTCAGCCCAAGGTCACAGTAGGGTTCCAGAAACTTGGAATGGATCTCTGGTCCTTCTTCCACTAAGAGCCTGTGTTGTTGGCAGATCAGATAGCCTCAGCCGGAGTCAACTTTGTAGTACCTTAGATACAGACAGGCAGCAGACCCAGACACCCTCAGCTTTGTTCTAAACAGCTTCCACACTCTCTAAGCAACCAGGTGGCTTCCTGGACAGCTTCCCCGGGGGCTCAGAAAGATGCTCTGGCCCTTGTGGCCCCACTCCTGAGAGGAGTATAGGCTTGGGCTCTGAGAAGAGAATTCATGGTGTCCTCTCTATTCTATGCTGCTATTGCCAGTCCTCACCCAACACACACTCTTGCCCCTCCCCTGGCCTTGCTTCCTCTAACTCTTCTAGCCCTCTCTGAGCCCTGAGCCCTTCCTCCCAAGATAAGCCACCACCCAGGCATTCAAGTCTGAGGAATAAACCTCATCTCCTCAGGAGAGAGACAACCCTAGACCCCAGTAGGGGACATGTCTGGGGATCAGGTAGGAGGAAGTCAGTCAGATACCAAAAGTCAGTCTGTCTCTGGCAGATCAAGAAGCCAGATCCAAGTGATGCTCTTCCCTCACTCCCCGAGTATTCAGTTCTAGAGCTCACTCCCTCCTCTAGGCAGCCAGTAGCACAGAGCAGGAAAGGAGAAGTTGGGTCCTAATGTGTAAAAAGCTCCAGCAAAGCAAAATCATTTACTCTTCGGTGCGACTGCTCAGCAGAGCTAATAAATCTTGCATGAGCAGGGCCAATTCTAATTTCCTAATATGAAAAGGCATTTGGATTGAGAGAGGGGGGGAGATAAAAGTGATTGAATCTCCAATAGTCCAGGTTACTGACAAGAAACATCCTGCTCAGCCCTGAGAGAAGGATGGCAACCCCCGCCCGCCCGCACACACCCATCCGTTCTGCCCCCCTCTTGGCGTGATACATCTCAGTCTCTTCTATTGACAGGACGTGGCTTTAAACACAGTTACACAAGTTATCATTTCTGCCTTCTGATCAATCTGAATTTTCAGGACAATTACCCTCTTAATCAATGATTGCTATCAGCAGCCCCGCGCCTGGACGGATTTCTCAGCAAGGTAATCATGCCGCCAGGCTGGACGGCGCGTGCATAGGCAATGAAGCTCCGGGTGGGGTCTCCTCCCTCCTTCCTGAGCCCCCATATCCCAGCGCTGCTGCCAGCATCGAGGACAAGGACGGCAAAGTGTGAAGGCCACTTCAAGGAGTGGTGGCAGTACAAGGAAGGGGGGGCAGCCACCCAGTCAGCCTTCCAAATCAGCTGATTACGGAACAAACCTATAAAAAGCCTAGATTTACTGCCCACCACGCTGATGCATCTCCACATGCCCTCCTGCCATCATTCCTTCCTCCTAATTAGCCTAATAAAACCCAATTCTAATTATAGGCTCAAACTATTAGGGTGAGTTAAGTACAAAGAAAAGAGAACTATTGGTTTTACTAATCTCTCAGAAGCTACTGGTTCTAGAAATTCCTTTTCTTCCATGGAGCTGGTTCATATGGGCTACTGACTGGAATGGTAGGGGCATCCTCTTCTCCTCACATGCCCAGGTATCCAGAGCTATCATAAAGCCAGCCTAGCCTTGAGCCAGGAGGCCACCCAGCCCAACACTCCCTCCCGCAAGCATCCTCTCACAGATCCAGCCCTCCATGCTTAAAACAATTCAGAGGCCCCCAGAAGCGGGAAGGAGAGAGAACAAGTGGAGTCAGTGTTGAGTCTGCTCGAGGCCATTATCTGCTACCCTGGGGACAACTCAAGGAAGTTTCTCAGATCACCTGTTGTTGGTGAAGGACTTAACTAGAGAGGCTTGGTCCAGGGCACTGATGAATGAACTTACACTCCCGCACAGGTGGCAGATATGCCTATACAGCTGTACTCACAGCAGAGTAGGCTGGGGCTAAAACAGGTCCCAACAATTTGCTATTACATCACAAGGAGGGAACCAGAATGAGAAAGCTTGCATGCTTTTATTCACTGACATTTACTGAGTACTATCCACAGACTAAATGGTGGGGGTACAGCAGTCAACAATATAGCAGTGACCCCTATTCTCACGGAGCTCACAATGTACTAGGAAAGACAGACAAGTGTTTTTTTAAAAAGGCAAAAATGACAAAGTGAACTCGCACATGAATGTTCATAACAGCCAAAAAGTAGAAACAACCCAAATATTGATCACCTGATGGGAGAATTAAAAAAAAAAAAGTGGTACTATCTATACAATGAAATATTATTTGGCAGTAAAAAGAAATGAAGTACTAATTTATAATACAACATGGATGAACCTTGAAAATATACTAAGTGAAAGAAGCTAGTCACAAAAAAAAACCACATATAAGAAGTTCCCAGAATTGCCAGAATAGGCAAATTTATAGAGATGGAAAGTAGATGAGTAGTTGCTTCAGGCTGGGGCATTTGCAGGGAAATGAGAAGTAGCTGTTAATGGAGTTTCTTTTAGTGGGGACAAAAATCTAAATTTAGATGGTGATGATGGTTGCACAATCCTGTAAATATATTAAAAAACAAATTGTACACCTTAAATGGGTGAATTGTATGGTATATAAATTATATCTCAATAAAACTCTTTTTTAAAAGTTAATTCTGATCAAAGAAGTGCAAGAAACCCACAGCAGGCTCATCAAGCTGTGAACAAAGTCAGAGGAGGCTCTAGCACCATGCCTAGCTTTCTGAAGGCACTTGATATAGGCACTTGATATAGGTGTGTGAAGAGGGAGGAAGTTCCACTGGGAAACTGGAAAAGTCTTCACTGAGGACATAAGAGGAGTTAAGTCTTGAAGGATAAGCAGGAGTTCACTAGGCAAGAAGGCAGCAAAGGACTTCCTAGCCAAATGGAATAACAGTGAATAAGGCTTGGAAGTAGACCATACAGGCTATCTTGACACAGCTCAAAGGGACTTTGAGTGTCTCAAAGGTCAGGCTAGAGAGCTTATACTTTGTTCAGTAGACACTAAGATTTTTCAAGTAGAGAAGATCAGTACATTGATAGTCTAGGGTTTGATGGTTCAGGCACAGGAAACAACTTATCACAGTTCAAAGGGGATGGTTTTCGGAATCACAATATCCAGAGTTTAAATCCTTAAGTCCTTCTCCCAATAAACTCTAATGACCAGTGACGGCTAGGATTTTGTCTGTTTTGCTCACTATTTTATCCCCAGTGCTTGGCAGAGTGCCTGACCCAGTAGGTGCTCAAAAGCCATTTACTGAATGAAAATGAATGAATGAATGGCTATGTTGAACTCAATCCCATTTGACACACATTTATTGAATACCTACCATAAACCTTGGCACTCTGGTTATATAGTGTGAGCTCTTCAAGAGGAGGGTCCCCGTCTGATCTCTGATCTCTGCCCTCAGTGCCTTACGCAGGTTCTGTTTGGCACAGGGCAGGTCCTCAATCTGTATTAATTCCCTTCCCTCTCATAGTCTACGTAGTTTCCTTAAGACCCAGTGAATTCTTAGATAGGCTCGGCCTGAACATACCACTGTAGCTAGTAAGAGAAGGGAAGCTGAAGGGATGGAAGGCTTCAATAGAGCAATAGGAGCAGGTGGCAGTGCTAATGATATTTGCCCCAAAGCAAGCCATGGTGCTCTAGGAGGCCAGTACGCAATCTGAGTCATCCAAGCTGGTAAAGAACTGGGTGGGAATGAGAGACCATTCTCACAACCCTGTCCTGCACCCAAGGCAGTGGGCCTAAAGCAGGGAGAAGCTAGCATACTTAGGTAAGGTGGAAACATAAGCTACAAGACTTGTAGGTGGATGAAGAGGGGAAGATCTGGGGCTTATTTCCTAAGCAGTTTGTCCTGACGCTGGAGATCTGCCATTTCCATATCATCCTTCTGGTTAGGAGAGCCCTTCTGACCACAGTAGAAAGGGGCTCATTCTCCCAACCCCCAATTCCTATGGGCCTCTCCTCCCCTCCCTCTTCTTCCCTCCCTTTCTTTCCTGCAGAGCTTCCCTCAAGCCACAAAAATAAAATAAAACACAAACACCCACAGTCCAGGAGGAGGGCGTTGGACAGATAATGGGCATTTTATATCTTTTTATGACACTCCCCATAGGCAGCTCAGCAATCACAGTGCAATAAAGGCAAGGCATGCAGCTTGCATAGTTAAACAACTGCCGGGTAATTAGGCACAGCAAACACACCACTGGGGAGGCGTCAGGCTTGCCCTGGGATCTGCCTGCAGCCCGCCTGCCTGCTTGCAGCCAAGTAGGTGCCAAGCCCAGGCCTAGCAACATAAGACCTGGTTGTGGTGCTGGGGACAGGCCACTGACAGCTGCCATAAACATGCTTGGGTTCATGCCTGTGCAAACTCAAGCCTACCTGCCCACACCCACACAAAAACACTTCCTAAGCCAGCCTGGACCTTATCTCCCCAGGACGGCCACCCTCTTTTCCAAGTAAGGCAATCTAGGGTATCTTGAGGGCCCCGCTTTAGGGCCTTTGAAGAAGTCACAGCAGGCACTAGCAGGGACTAGCTCATCGGGGTAGCTCAAAGCTTATCGAGTGGCACAGGCAGGAGGCACAGGAACATACAGACGTGTTTACATGGATCCTCTGTCTCTTGTAAATTTTTACTCAGTACAGAGCTGAATTCAAAATAATTTTTAACACAGATGATTCATACACACCCTATACACATATTTCTATCACTGTACTTACCACTTCTATTGTGTTTTTCCCCCATCTGCCTATTGACCCATCCATCTTCCCTACCAGACCAGGAGCTCTGTACAGGTGGAGATCAGGTCTGAGTCACCTCTGAGTCCAGAGGTCCCAACCCATAGGACTTCACGGGGTGACTGGTGGCTGGAGGTGAATATAGATGTCCCAGCCCAGGCAGAGCACAGGACTCTTGCTACCTGAGACCTAGGTCCAGGGGATGTTAGCCCGAACAAGAGAGAAATGTCTTTATTAGGGCTGAGGGCACTGTACCATACATTGCCCATCTCTTCTCTAGTGCCCCAGCTGGTCAAATTCAGAAATTAAAGAGAACTGAAAACCAATTAACGGGAAAAATAAATAAAAACCTACTACAATCCCACTTGAAGACTGAGATAGCCAAAGGTCCCATCTATAGCAGCCATCCAGATCAGCCCTGAGGAGTCAGCCAGGGAAAGGTAAGGCACCCAAGCTCAAACCACTCTTCCTCCAAGGCAGGTGACAGCAGGCCAAGTCAACTCACAGAAAGACCATGGGTTGAGCCAGCATGGTCACATATGAATGTGAACACACATCCAGCTACTTTTCCTAGTCTCTACCTGGGCATCACTTGGTGTCTGCCAAGACAACAAATAGAGGATAAAAGACCAGAGGAAGGGCCTAGGCTGCTCCCTGCCATTAGGGTACTCAGAGGCCCCTCTCCTTTCCACCCACAAAGAAACAGGGAGACAACAAGCTTCTTCTCACCCTGTATTCTCATGGTGAAGCCCAAAGCCTAAAAGCATTCGGCTTCAGTCCAAGCCAGCCCAAAATGTGACAAGTGACAGCTATCCAAACTCCTCCACAATACCTGAGTCCCTAGCTCTCCTGTCCTGATGCCAAGCAATGCCCTGCCTTCCCTGGACCCTCAACTTCTTCCAATGGGACAGTGGAGCCATCCCAAGGCCAGACATTGTAGTTGGTAAGGGTAAAAGAGGAACTTCTGCTGTCTTCCTTGCATCTGTCTCATGTTTAGATGGGAGCAAAAAGGGAAAGCCTAAGTTTCCATGAATGATCTCATAGTGGCAGAGGTAGAAGAGGCCAAGAGACCACAAGAAGAAACTCCCTCATCCAACTCCCTTATTTGTTAGATGAGAAAACTGAGGACTCAGAAAGGGCAAGTAACCCAACACCAGAGCCCACGTCTTTAGTTTCTAGCATCAAGTTCAGTCCAGATCTCTCTATGTTACACCATACTGCCCTCCAAGGACAAGGGCCTCATCTGCCCACCTCTAGTGCCTAGAGTCAGACCACAAATCCCATACTGGCACATTCACCCACATTCCCATTTGTGGGCCCGTGCACACATAAGAATATACACAGACATACTCAAGCCTGCACGGACCTCCCCAATTGGGTGAATGCACTTCTTTAAACACATACAGACATGCATATACAAATGGGTACACCCTCTTACACACACAGTGGTGTCACTCTCAAGAGACCTGGAGTACAAGGCCAATCCCTATCCTTGCCCATTCACTGACTTTCATTGAACACACAACTGATAATGGCTGCTGTGTGTGCCTGGGTCTCCAGTTCAAACCAGGCCAGACTGCCTTCAGGTGGTATCTGCTATGGGCCAAGTGACAAGAGGGAAGCTATGGAAGGAGAGAAACTGAATTTGCATCCTCCTGGTCATGTGGTAGGCAAGCTTCTGAGTTTCTATTTCAGCACCCATAAAATAGGGACAATAGCCCTCACAGCCCCTCAGTAGCTGTGAGGATTAAATGCAATCATGTGTGTAAAGTATCCAACACAGATGGCATCAACTGGGGCTCAATGCATTGGTGTTCTATTATTACTGATAAACATGGTGAAACCTGCCTTTGCAGACTGACCTACAGACAGTGTGGGAGATGGAAGGCAGGACTGTGCTTCTGGCCTTGAAGGAAGTTACCCTGTCTTTTCCTCATCTTTTCTGCAACTACTCCCAGTTTCAGGGTCTAGAGTAGCAACAGCAAAATCAAAAGAAGGGGAAAAAAACACACACACACACAAAAGAAACCCTGGGACAAGGCAGACTAACTTTACCCTCTCAGACTCAATAGATAAGTTCATCTTTCCCCTGCCACCACACCCCATCTTTCTCCCAAACTGTCCTCAGCTTTTCTACAGTATTTATGCCTCTTAGTTTACTGAAGTCCCCTCTATTTGCCTAGCTCTGTGGATTAAGAGAAGCGGCTTATCTAGTCCCTTTCCTCAAGTGGCTTGTGGTTCCTCACCCAGACAGACCAGCCCATACACAATAACAAAGAGGCATGGGCTCTGAGCTGCACTGGGCCCTAGTAACTGGCCAAAGTGTTGGAGTACACACTCAATAGAACACCTAGGTTTAAATCCAGGTCCCAAACACACCCAGCAGAGCTCCCAACTTTCCTGTGCTCCAGAGCAAGCCCAGAATTCACTTCCTCAAGGACTCAAGAGAGGCAGGTGAGGCTCATCATGGGACTAGGACTAAGAGGCTGCCTCATTTGACAGAATACAGACTCTAAGCAGCAGCCAGCAAGAGAAGGCAGGCCCTAGGGAGGGCCTGCCACGGAGGGCACTATAAGAACTCCAGTGGAGAGGTCACCTTTGCAGCAGCTGCAGGGAACCTTGAGAGAAAGACAGAATCCCAGCTGCCTTGAGCTGATTCCCTCACTTGCTTCTTTCCCCCGTGTGGCCACACCCACCAGGGATGCAGAGCAAGGCAGGCTAGCTCTCCAGCTGAGGGTGTGCCAAGCTGCTCATCTAACACAGAGTGCCAGCATTCCTCTAAGAGCTTTACAAGCATGATCTAATTGATTCCCCACATTTACCATAAGGATATAGAGGTCTTCTGCCAACGGTCTCAGACTGTCCATAGCTAGTATGCTAAAAGGTAGGGTGGCCACTTCCCTCCCTGCTATCCCTGGCCCACGGGCTCCCTCTTCCCTTCATGCACACAAACGTGGCAGTTTTCTGGAGCTACTGTACCACTCTTAGAAGGCAGCTTAGGCTGGCACCACTCTAGACATTGGCCAATGATTGCTTACTGCACATGCTCACTCTCACTCCTCTTTTTCTCCAGTAAAAGCATACACATGGCTGGTCCACATGAGTAGCTTAAAATACCTGAAAACTGCTGTGTGTAGTTCCCTAATCTGCAACGTGCTTCACCACTTCAGGCCTTTCTTTACACTTCTCCCTTTGCCTGGATGCACTTGCACTGTCACCTGAGAACGTACTCATCTTTCAAGACTCAAGTATCTCCACCAAAACCTTTCTTGATTTTCTCTCCCACACCCCAAATAAAAATGACTCCTCCCTCCTTTGCACTGGCAGCAACAAAGTAAAGCAGTTAAGAGCATGGACTCTGGAGTCTACTGCCTAGACTCAAATACTTACTCTATCACTCACCAGCTGATAAACCTCTCTGCCCTTCAGTTTCCTCACCTGTACAATGGCTAATAATAGAACTTCTCCCTTAGAATTGTTTGAGGATTAAGTGAGTTAATTCATATAAAGCATTTAGAACAGCACCTGGTTTTATTATTACTATTAATTATCTCTACCTTACAAATGAAAAAAAACAAGGTTCAGAGAAGGTAAGTAACTTGTCCAAGATCATAACACAGGTAGATGATAAGGCCAGGAATTGACCTAAGGTGAATGTGCCTCTGTACTCCATTGGACAGCCAGGCATGCTGATGGCAGCTGGAAGCAAGGGTGTGAGATAATCGACTCTGTCCCGCAGTGTGAGCTGAGGGTAAGCTGGTCCAAGGACAGCATTAAGCTCATCCTTGCCAATGCTCACATGAACTCTGCTGTGAGAGTCTCTTTTTCCTAGCTCCTGCCCACAATGTCCTGTATGTCTACCTGGATCTCCCGTCCCCCTGACTCCTCTTCTCCCGGTAGCCTAGTCATCTCATCTCCAGTGGCCAGTACCAGGGGCAAGCGAAGGGCAGGGGCATAGTGCTACCATTTTATCCTCAGGTCAACTCTAGAAGGTGGATATGATTTTTCTTGTTTTATAGAGGGAGCTACCAAGGCTCAAAGAAGTTAAGTGACTTTTCTAAAACCCCACAGTTAGTAAGTGTAGAGCCAAGATTCCATATCAGGTCTACTTGACTCCAGAGCCTAAATTCTGTGTGACAGATATTAATCATCATTTACAGTTTCAGAGAGGGACTTGCTCCAGATCACACAGCTAGTGAGTAGCAATATTAGAAATCCAAGCCAGACTCCTCTGGCTCCAAAGCTCTTCCTTTGCACAGCAGTTTCTAGCTGTGAGCCACATCCCACCTCCCCAGGACTCAGCGTATATACCATGTATCACCTGAAGACTAAATGGGGGGTAAATCTCACATACAGCCATACTATTTTTCCAGGTTTTTGCAGATAACATTGTAATTAATAAAATACAGGCCAGGCACAGTGGCTCACACCTGTAATCCCAGCACTTTGGGAGGTTGAGGCGGGTGGATCACTTGAGGCCAGGAGTTCGAGACCAGCCTAGCCAACATGACGAGACCCCATCTCTACCAAAAATACAAAAATTAGCTGGGCATGGTGGCACACCCCTGTAATCCCAGCTACTCTGGCGGCTGAGGCATGAGAATCACTTGAACCTGGGAGGCAGAGGTTGTAGTAAGCCGAGATCATGCCACCGCATTCCAGCCTAGGTGACAGAGCAAGAGACTGTCTCAAAAAATAAAACAAAATAAAATAAAATAAAATAAACTACAAATCCACGTTAAAAAAAACAAATTTACTATAGTTTTTTTTCCATTATGTACTTTATCATTATATACCCAAAATACAAGTTCCACCAAGTCCTGAAGAACGAAGGGAATGTCTGTGGCGTTTTCTGACATTGCTAACAGCTCCTTGTACTCTGTCTGCCTACTTCTCTAAGAGCTCTCCAAAACCACACTTAGGTACCTTTCCCAAGGTACTGTCCTGATTCTTGGTTACAAACTCACAATCGAGAAATGTCTTCTGTATGGAATAACTGTCCAAAGGTCAACAGCAGCAATAGGAGGCACAATCCCTTCTGGGACCTGAGTCCCATAAATGCTAAGAACTAATGCAGTTTCCAGCAAAGTGGACCTAAGTCCTGGGCTATGGAAGGAAGGATTCAGGGCAATGAATTTCTGTCTTTCGTACCTTAACCTCTAACTCCTTCCCTGCCCACTTCCCTAAGATACATGGTCTGGAGAAAAGAGCACACTGACCTGGGTTCAAATGCTAGCTTCACCTCTTCCTGGCTATGTGCCTTTAGGCAAGTTTCTTCATTTCTCTACGCTTATTTGTCTGGGAATTCCAGCAGAGGAATAGGCATCCAGACTCTGGAGCTCATCAGTCTAGCCCAAGATTCAGTGTGGATTCAATTAATGCTTGTTGATGCCTAGTGTGTGCCAGGTCCAGTGCCATGCACTGGAAATTCAGAGATGGGTGGTATATTGACTTCAGTGAACTCACAGTATAGTGGGAAACAAAAACATGTAAGCAGATAATTACAAAAGCATGTGATACACTCAACACAAAGTTCTGAAGCCATACAAAGGAGGAAGTGACTATTTCTACCAGAGATGGGGGAACATCAGAGAAAGCATCACCCACAAGGGTTTTGAAGGATGAACAGGAGTTTCCCAACACACTAAAAGGGGAAAGGCGATGTAAGAAAAGGGAACAGTATATGTAAGGGGAGGTGAGACAGTCATGTATATTTGAAAAACAACAAGTTTGATATGGCTGGAATGTTATGGAGAGACAAGAGATGTGGAGATAGGAATGGTGCAATGAGCTGGATCATCCAGGGCCTTGGTATCCTGCTCAAGAGAAAAGATGGAGCAGAGCCTTCCATACCTACCCTTGGCTCTGGTGTTCTTCCTGTCAAAACAAGCACCCTGCAATCACACCCTTTCCTGTGCCTTTGATTTAAGAGTTCCTCTCCTGGCCCTGACAGTAAGGCATTTCTGTCCCACAGATTATAACTCACTCTGGGCTATTATTCAGCTCCCCAGCCCTGGCCCTGCTGCAGTTAGTCCAAACATAATATCCTTCATGCATATATTATCTGTCTCCCTATTATCTGGAATCATTTCGGAATTAAATTTCAGTCCTGCAATATTGGCTTCAGGAGCGGCGCGCTTTATGGGCTAGTCAAAGGTTAGAATACCAATCAAAATAACAGTGCCGATGCAGCGAGACATTTTAATATTCCAAAACCCGGTAATTGTAAAAGGACATAATATTTTTTCCCTGATTACCCCAAAGGCAACACATGTTAACAAGGCAAGGGAAGGAGTGAAAGAAATTTCAGAGTTCAGACAGCTGTAAGACATATTTAAAGGAAAAGCCCAGGCTGGGCACTACACCCTGGGGGCAGGGAGATGGGAAGAAAGGAGACATTCCCTCTAGCTCTGGCAGCCCCTGACTCCAAAGACAGCACTTTCCCTCCTCTATCTCTGGACTACACTCCAAGAGCTTACCCCAACAGCAGATGTTGCAGAGAATGGGATGAAAGGGGAAAGAGTTCAAGATCTGGAGTCTCAAGGCTCAGGTTCTTGTTTCAGCTTACAATTCAGTAGCCTCCAGCTCCCAAGACTGTTCCCTCCCAGGGTTCCAGCATCAAACCCAGCAGCAAGCACTCTGGGCTGCTCTCCTACTCACTCTCTTCTTATCCCATGCCTGTGCTCACACCTCTGCCTCATCTATACCTAGTGCTCTATGCGTGTGTTTTTTCCCAAAGACAGATGAAGGCCCTGATCTACTTGGCCTGCAGAGCTGATTCCCATCAGGACACCAGCCCACAACTGCCCACTGCCCCATGGACAATGCTCTGCACTTTGGATGATGCCAAAGACCGACACCACAGCCCCAGCCTGGTTCTGACCTCAGAGGGACCCAGAAGTAACTGCCCTCAGTGCAAACTCTCCCCCTCTCCAAAATAAAACAAAACAAACAGCTTGCAGAGCCCCTAGCTATTCATACCTCTCTTGGTTTTCATTTTTGTTTGTTCTTTTTTCCAAGTTAGCTTCTGAATGGCCCCAGTAGAGGAGCTCTGTGGGCAGCACCTTGCAGCCACCCTTCTATAGAGTCCTAGCTTCTGTAGCAGCTTAATCCCCACAGCCCCCAAAAAGTGAACTGGCTAGCAGGGTTTTGGATCCCCTCACTCCTGATGACTTCCCAGCCAGCTCAGCCCACTTGCTGAAGCCTCCAATCTGCATCATCCCGACCTGCTGACCTGCTATGGCCCCCAGCAAAGAACTTCATTAAGGCCGAGAATTTATTCCTCCATAAGCCCTTAATTTATTACTGCACTGATTGGGACTCTGAATGCTCCAAGGTCAGGAAAAGTCACACTCAATCGTAGACATCAACCCTCCCTTTGGCAGTTTCTCCTGCTGCACCCTCCCAGGGGAGAGGGAGAAACAGAATGTTTCTTGGAGGGACCCAAGATTTTCTTTAAGAGCTTGTCCTCATCCAATCCTCTTCGGAGCACCCAGAAATTGCAGCAAGGCATAGTGTACGGATGGCAGAGGAAAAGTGGAGCAGCAATCTTCATACCCTGATATATCAGGGTCTGTTAAATTCTAGGTGGCCCTTATCCCTACAGCTGCTGGGTTTGACTGGCTGAGCCCTGTCTGCCAGGACTGACTCAGAATCCTCCTAAGGTTGCCTGCCTGCTTCCCCAGAAGCCCACCTCCCTCAGTCCATTTTGTGTTGCTATAAAGGAATACTTGAGGCTGGGTAATTTATTTTAAAAAATCGTTTGTTTGGCTCATGATTCTGATGCCTGGAAAAGTTAAAGATTGGGCATCGGGTGAGTGCCTCAGGCTGCTTCCACTCAAGGCAGAAAGTGAAGGGGAGCCAGCTTGTACAGAGATCACACGGCAAGAGGAAGCAAGTTGAGACAGAGGGGGAAGTGCCAGGCTGTTTTTAACAACCAGCTCTCTTGGGAATGAATAGAGTGAGAACTCACTCACATCCCTCACTCCTGCCCCAGGGAGGACATTAAACTATTCACTCACAAGGCAGACACCTCCCATTTGGTCCCATCTCGAACATTAGGGATCAAATTTCAACATGAGATCTGGAGAGGACAAACATCCAAACCATAACACCACCCTATCAGGCCCAGGCATCAGAGGGAATTCCACACAATTTGCAAGTATGTGCAGTGTGCACACACTTGCATGGCTATGTGTGTAGGTATGCATTTGTATTACATTTATACATATGTGTCCATGCATATGCAATAGGTAAACATATTTTATGTGTGCATGCATACATACACATACATCCTTATGGAGGTCTCATCCATCCTTTCTGTTTTTTGATTCCTTATTCATAATAACATTCTTTTCCATACAACATCAGCTACCCACTTCCATGGCCATACCTTGGAACCTGCCAACACCTAGAACTGCCCCATCCCTGAAATCACTAATTCAGACACCTATTCTCTAACCATAATCTCTAATCCTTCCATCTGGCATGTTAAACTATATCCACTATACCAATTCCTCATTTTGTTGGTACTTACTTTTTCCATATCCATCAGACCCCCTGCTATCTTCTTTTCCCCCAACATCCAGCATAATCCATCTTGCCAACTGCTCTCTTACCAATATTTTCAATTCCCTATCCCTTTCATCAAACCTCCCTGAGGAAAATCTCCACCCTGAATGAATCTAAATGTCTACTTTCTCCATGCCCACAACCAGGCAGCTGAGGTCCAATAAAGAAAAGTCATACAATTGAACAGAGTGGTTACACAATGAATTAATACCATCAACCTCAACTGGATCCTCAACACTGCATAGAAATCCTACTATACTTCTCAAGTCAGCTCACACATCTATTCTTTAGTAGAACTACGGCAAGCCTGTAAACCCTCCCAGCCCTTCCCTATTAGTGATCAGCAAATGACTCATCTGTTTCACACAGAAAAATAAAAGCCATCAGATGGTAACTACCTCAACCTGCTGCCACCAAATCTACAAGCCTACCTACCTCCATTTGTGCCCATCTTCCTCTCCTTCCCTCCTGTCCCAATAGAAGCAGGGACCTTCCTCCTAAAGAGAGCCAATTTCAAGAGCCTAGGTTCTCCACCCCTTCTCCTCTCACCTCCTCAGAGGCCTCCCTTACTGGCTTCTTCTCCCTCCTGCGCCTTCAACAGGATTTCCTTCTCTAATAGATCCTACAGAAAAACACACGTCTTCTACCTTAAAAACAAAACCCCTTTAACCCCTACTTGCCCCACCACAGCTCTTGTCCTTTCTCTCACCTTCAAAGCAACATTTCTGAAAAAGTTGAAGTTTCTCTACCTCCTCATTTCTCATTTACTCTTTAGTTCACTCCAATTTGGCTCCTGTTCCTATCATGCCACTCAGGACCAAGGTCACTGAGGCCCTTGTTATTAAGTTCAGGGCTCAAATTTTAGTCTTCATCTTGTGTAGCCCTCTCTGAACTGACCACTCCTCTTCTTCTGAAACACTTTTTCTTGGTTTCTGCAATACCACACTCTTACAGTCTTTCTTCTTCTATCACTTTTTTACTCTCTGTCTCTTCAGCATTTAGCAAAACTGAATTTAAGTTCTGGCTCCGCCATGTACTACTGTGAAACCATTGAGCAAGTTTCATCATCGCTCCATGCCTTGGTTTTCTCAACCTTAAAATGTGAAAAATAATAGCAACCACTGCACTGGGTCCTGCGAGGACTAGACAATGTAGGTACATAACCATAGCGTCTAGCACAGCACTGTCCAGTAGAAATATAATGTGAGCCACATATGAAACTTAGAATTTTCTAGCAGCCGCACTAAAAAGTAAAATGAAACAGACAAAATTATTTTAATAATATATTTTATTTTAGTATATCCAAGTATTATTTCACATGTAATCAATACAGAAAATTACGAGACATTTTGCATTTTTTCATACCAAGTCTCTGAAATCTGACGTGTAACTTACACTTACTGTACATCTCAATTGGGATGCTAAATCTTCATCAGAAATACTTAATCTGCCAAGTGCAGTGGCTCGCACCTGTAATCCCAACACTTTGGGAGGCCGAGGCAGGTTGATTGCTGAGGCAAGGAGTTGGAAACCAGCATGAACAACATGGCGAAACTCTATTTCTACTAAAAATACAAAAATTAGATTGGCATGGTAGCACACACCTGCAGTCCCAGCTACTTGGCAGGCTGAGGCACAAGAATCACTTGAACCCAGGAGGCAGAGGCTGCAGTGAACCAAGATCATGCCACTGCACTTTAGCCTGGGCAACAGAGCAAGACTGTCTCAGGAAAAAAAAAAAAAAAAAGGAAATACTTAATCTGTATTTAGATTTTATACAATTAACAGTTTAAAATGTAGATTCACCAACTCAGGCTGTACTAAACATAAAATTTTTCTAGAAAGTTTTTAATTAATTAATTAATTTTTTTGAGATGGAGTCTCGCTCTGTTGCCTAGCCTGGAGTGCTGTGGCACAATCTCAGCTCACTGCAACCTCCATTGCCTCCCGGGTTCAAGTGATTCTCACACCTCAGCTTCCCGAGTAGCTAGGATTACAGGCGCCCGCCACCACGTCCGACTAATTTTTTGTATTTTTTAAATAAAGACGAGGTTTTGCCATGTTGGCCAAGCTGGTCTCAAACTCCTGACCTCAGGTGATCTGCCCACCTCGGCCTCCCAAAGTGCTGAGATTACAGGCATGAGCCACTGCATCTGGCCAAGAAAGTTTTTAATTTAAATTGATTAAAATTAAATAAAATTTAAAATGTGTTCTTCAATCATACTAGCTACATTTCAAGTGATCTACTGCCACATGTGGCTAGTGGAAATTATGTTGGAAAACACAGGTCTAGCACACAAAATGCCATCTGTAATTCAGGACTATTTATTATATTCTCTATTTTTGACTATTCCTTCTGTATCTCGCAAATGTTGGTATTTCTCAGTGTTCTATCCTAGGCTTTCTTCTCACCCTATACCCTCTTCTTTGGCAATCTCATCCACTTCCATGCTTTAATTATCAATCACAGACCAATAACGCTGCCAATTTTTTTTATTTCTTTGAGACAGGGTCTTGCACTCCAGGCTAGAGTGCAGTGGTACAATCACAGCTCACTGCAGCCTCAAACTCCTGGGCTCAAGGGATCTTCCTGCCTCAGCCTCCCAAGTAGCTAGGACTATGAGCATGCATCACCAAGTCTGGCTAATTTTTACATTTTTTTGTAGAGATGAGGTCTCACTATGTTGCTCAGGCTGGTCTTGAGCTCCTGGCCTCAAGTGATCCTCCCACCTCAGCCTCCCAAAGCACTGGGATTACAGGTATAAGCCACCATGCCTGGTCTTCAAATCTGTATCTCTTATCTAGGCTTCACCCCTGAGCCCCACACCTATGTACTTAACTGCCTCCTCAATGTCTCAAAAGCATCTTAACACATATGCCCCACAATGACTTCATCTTCTTTTCCAATTCTGAAACTTCTCCTTCTCCCATTATCTCAGTCAACTCATTCCAATTCACTCAGTTGCTCAAATCATAAATCCTGGGGTCATCATGGTCTCTTCCTTCATCCTTAACCCTCACAACCAATCACCATTTCCTGTTTATTATATAATCAGTGCTACTATAATACTCTTTGAAAAAGCAAATTTGTCCAATGCAACTGATGTATTGGGAACAATTTATAGTAACACAAATTTTGCATTTGTTAATGTGCAATTTTGTTCACAAGAAACACTAGATAAACACAGGAAACTATACCTCACTGAACAGGGCTGGGTAGGAATACATAAAACACATACGTGCACACATCTTAAACATCTACCAGCCACCTAGATCACCACATGTTATGGACCACATTCATCTGGTTACAATTTTCCATCTGATTTCAGATGATCTTCTTCCACTACTTCATAACTCACAAGCTGCAACCCTTCTCATGCCCATTTCTATAAGCAAACTTCGGGGTTTTACAGAGTAAAGTACCATATTTATTGTGGTATTTATGTATTTCTTAAGCATTTAATGTGTAAAACTATGCTACCATTTTTATTAGATTCCTATCTTCTATGTGTCACTAACTGAATTTTTATTGCATGACTTTCTCTAGCATGGTGATTTTCAGAAATCTCTATGTTGCATTATAGCAGAACTGACTAAACCATTTAATACTCAGGAATTGGCCCATTTCTCTACATTTCCACTGCTATCAGTTCAATCCAAGTAATTACCATCTTTCACCTGGACCACAGAAACAGCCTAATTCTGTGGTTCTCAACCAAGGACAGTATTCCTCCACTCCCACCCTGTCCAGGCCACTAGAAATGTATACAGGGTGATATTTTTTATTATCACAATGACTCGGAGAGGGTCACTATTGGTATTCAATCAACAGGGGCTGGGGATGCTACAAGTTCAGCAATGTCACCCACACAATGATCTGTCCCACCCAAAAATGCCAAACATAGCTCTATTAAGAAAAACCAGCAACTGGTCTCCTATATCTGCTCTTAGCTCCCTCTACACTGCAGCCAGAGAGAACTTTCTTAGAATGCAAATCAGATGATGCCCCTCTTATATTTGATACCCTTTAACAGCTTCCTCTTACCCTAAACATCAAGGTCAAAATCAAAGTGTGGTCTACAGGCTCCTGACTTCCTTCTAGCCTCATCTCATGCCACTCTCCTTTTGCCACCTTCACTACGTTTTAGGCATTCATTCACTCAACACATAAGGATTAAACATCTGTGTGCCAGGAACTATTCAGAGCGATGGGGGTAGAGCAGTGAACAAAAGACACAAATTCTTTCTCCTCTTAGAACTTACATTCTAGTTTCATGAAGCTGCCAGGCTTCTCCTCACCTCAGGGTCTCACCACATGCTACATTGTGCTTAGCCAATTTCAACTCATTCTTCAGGTCTCAGCTTAGACATCCTTCCTCAGGGAATTATTCTCTGACCCCACCCTACTAAGTTAGTTCCTTCTTATATGATCCATGACTCTGAACTGTTTAGTGTTACTCAATGCAACTAAAATTATTTATTCAACATCCACCTTCTTATATCCCCAGGCCCTCACACAGTACCTGGCACACAGAAGGCATTCAAAATATTTGTTTATTGGCCAGGCACAGTGGCTAATGCCTGCAATCCTAGCACTTTGGGAGGCTGAAGAGGGCGGACTGCTTGAGCCCAGGAGTTTGAGACCAGCCTGGGCAACATGGCAAAACCCCTTCTCTACAAAAAATACAAAAATTAGCCAGGCATAATGGTGGGCACTTGTAGTCCCAGCTACTTGGGAGGCTGAAGTGGGAGGATCATCTGAGCCCGGGAGTTCAAGGCTGCAGCAAGCCATGTTTATACTACCGCATTCTAGCCTGGGTGACAGAGTGAGACCCCGTCTCAAAAAATATATATATATATATATAATATATATAATATACAATATATAATATATATAATATATAATATATATTATATATAATATATAATATATATTATATAATATATATTATATATTATATATAATATATATTATATATTATATATAATATATAATATATATTATATAATATATATTATATTATATATAAAATATATTATATATTATATATATTATATAATATATAATATATATAATATATAATATATATTATATTATATATAATATATATTATATATTATATATTATATATATATTCATTTACCGATGAAGAGATATATATATGTTTACCTGTGTGCATGTTATCTTTATACTTTATGAATATGTATGTATAAACACCTTCATGTCTGGGTATGCCTGCAAATATTTCTGCAGGTGACTGCTTATATGAATATGTGCATATACATGAAGGCATGTATGGATACAGACATGCAATTTGGAGTATACTCACTTGGGCTGTATGCATTCACATGCATATACATGTGTATATTTATACATGTGCATATGTGTGTGTGTGTGTGTGTATTGTTCAGGCCCCTCAGTGACAGCTCTGATCTCCTGGAGGGAGCTGGGAGCAGGGCCCCAAGTCCTCTCTAAGATGACAGCTCAATAAGAATATAAGATCATTCAATGACATTCCAAATGTCAGCAAACACGGGCCTGCTCCACTCTGCTACAGGGGAAGTAGGTGGCAGCAGGAGATGTGGAAACTTGGCCATTGAAAAGTTCCTATTTCCTGATGCAACCCACACCATTTCTGGAGAAGTAAGGGCAGCTGAAAGACATTTTGCCTCTTCTCAGATTAGAGGTGTTAGGAAATAGGCATGGTGAATTCATGCCCAGTTGCTCACTCACTAGGCAAGTCTCAGGTGACCAAGCAGACCAGGACCTTCCCCACCTTTCTCAAGGAGTAATGCTCTGCTGGGGGAGCAGAGGAGGAAGAGAGAAGAAAGGGAAGGGGGAAACACAAAGTAAGATCAAGGACAGGAGAGGACCCTGTAGAGAACCAGAGCCTGGGTCACACAGGGGACACAAGGCATGGAGTAAGTCTTTTACATAATATTCCTGCAACCTTGGCAATGACCTCTCTGGCTTTGCTTTTATCATTACTCTTTTTAAGCAGGAATCTTAGTGCAGCCTGCACCAAGTCACACAGCATAAAGGTCAGAAAGAGTACCATGCCCCTGGGCCTCCAGACTCAGCAGCCTCTATGTCCTGAATGGCTGTTGGTAAGGACTGAGCTAAAGTCCAGAGTTAAGCCATCTCTCCTGTTGGGCCTTTAAGCACACTTGCAATACAAAGTGGCTGGAGTGCAGAGAGGAAGAGGTTAGACCCCTTATGTCTCCCAGACTTGCTCAGCTTACCTCACACGAGGAAATCACAAGGCCAACTAGCAACAGAGTCCTCAGTTTCGCCTTGTACCTATTCCCTTCCTCTTCAGGTCAGCACAGTCTGCAGGGGAACCAAACTGAACAGACTCTGGACAGCCTGCCTTTACCCCCACCCTTTGGGCCAGCAGCACCAAGGTGGCCCTGAGTGACAATGTTACCACATGGGTCGGCTGCTTTCCTGCCTTTCTGCCAAGGAACCTGGAGGCAGGGAGCTATCCATACACCAAAAAGTCTAGTGAACTTCACAGGGTAATTGTTCATGGTCAGCGCCTGCCTCGCCTGGCCGGGCCTTCACATTGCATTTGCTGAGGCCAGCAAGCAGCCTCAGATGTGCTCTGACAGCTGGTATGCTATGTTCCAGGGGTCCATGCCTAGCCCCACCACATGCCTAGCTCTGCCTTAGGGGACCTCTATGGAACTAGTTCTCAAAGATGAATCTGTCAGCCAGCAATTACTCACTGAGCACATACTCTATACCCAGCCCTGGCCTAGCCACTGGAGACACAGAGAGGAACCAGACTTCATCTCTGTGATCCAGATGGCCATGTCTGGAAGGAAATACACATGGATTCAGTTTCAACTGAGATAAGTGATTTCCCAAGTGCCAAGGAACCTCAAGGCAAGAGACTGACTGCTGGGCTTCTCAGCAGAAGTGATACCTGAGGTGAATCTTTCAGGGCAGGGAATATGTCTGATGAAGATGACTGAGGGACATTTCAGACAGAAGGCAAGCCATAGGGCAAGGCCCAAAGCCAGGGGAGTGCGCAGCTTTTTCAGCACAAGAGGAGTAGTAAGCAGCAGTTGCCCAGTTTCATGGGAGATCAGCAGGAGAGGGGGTAGGAGTCAAACTGCAAACAAGCCAAGTGCAAAGCACCTGTCCACCAGTGGAAAGCAAAGGACTTCACAAATGATGCCACAAAGCATGGAACTAAGTCCAAGGTCATTGTCAGTGTGGCACAAATACTTATAAAGCTTTCTCTTCCACTGCTCCTCCACGTTTGCTTAGCTCCAGCCCCCACACACACCAAAAGCATGCTGCCCTCCCTGCCGAGAAAGCATTCTCTCCTCCTCCTATCCATATCCCACCTTCCTTGAATGCCCAGGTCAAGACTCAAATCCTCGCCATACCTAGCCTCACCCCACCCCCCTTGACCTCTCTCTTCTCTAAGCCCCCTGGGAGCCACTACCTTGACCCCCGGTGTGTTCTCCTTTCTCTGAGCTTCCTCTGACTGGTAGCATGAGGTTCCTGAGGCTGTTCCAGGACTGCTGCCCTTAGGTCAGAATGATTTATGGGGGTGAGTCTCCCTAGTGGACTGGGCCTCCTGGAGCAAGGATTCCTCTACAGCAGGGATACCCTGCTAGGAAAGTACAGTTTTCTAAGTGATTCATTCTCTGCCAGGGCTCACTATCGTAGCCACACATGGTCCTTGCCAGTCCATAGCCTGAGCACCAACTCCCCAGGTGCTTGATTCTACATAAGTTCCAGTCTCTGCCCTCATGTCCAAAGGGAATTGGACTCTAGTTTCCATGGCTCTTCCTCACATGAGCCAGGCTCTCCTGGAGCAAGGCAGGAACAAAGCCAACTTAAATGTACTCTGCCTCCCAACCAGAGTGATGTATCAGGGCCAGTTAGGAGGGTCAGAGGCCACATTCATGATGATAACAAAGGAGAATACTTTCCCAGAGGCTCAGCTAGTGCCATGTCTCTCCTAGAGACAAGCCAGCTCTGCCCACAGATTCAGCTGTGAGCAAGAGCCCCCCAAAATCTCCTTAACTGGGACTTCTCTGCCTGTCTGGGGGACACCAACTAGGGCAGTGTCATAATCTGCCCAGCAGCCGGATCCCCAAGCAGCTCTCCACAGTCAGAAATAACCACATTTCAGTGCATATTAGCTAAGGAAAAGGATGAAGTTAAGAAAAGAGAAGAACAAAAAGAAAAAGAGGGAGAACAGATATAAGAAAAGAAAGCAAAGGACGGGAGCTCTGAGGCACAAGAGCACCAGGGGAAGCACCCAGTTGGGGCTCAGACACAGTACCTTTTTCAGATTAATCCACTGCTTGAAGTAATCCGCCACTGGCAAGCCCAAGTACTGGCACTGGCCTGGGAGCCTACAAAAAAAAGGGAAGAGAGAACAAGTTGGGCGCATCCATGTCCCAGGTATGAAGTCTTAAGATGGGAAGTCCAACAGAGCATACAAGACAAACAGACCTCAAAAGGTCAACCCATTAGCCATGGGTCCCACCCCACCAAAGAAAGGGAACCCCACCTCCAGCACCATGGACACTGGGCTCCAGCTCTAGCCCTCAGATCCAAGTGTGAGAGCCCAAAAATTCTTTCCAAAATAATAGCAGCAGGCCACTATTTCCTAATGGCTTACAGTATGCCAAGTACCTTATATTTTCACATTTAATCTTCAAAGCAATGCTGAGACACAGGTACTGTTGTCTACATTTTACAGACGAGAAAATGAGATTTAGAGAGGTTACCCAAGGTCCCACAGCTAAAACATGATAGTGCCAAGAACTGAACCCAGTTCTGTCTGACTCCAAAGCGTATGTTCTTTCTATGCATTGGTTTGTTATTTTGTTACAGCAGAGAGGCAGACAGACAAGACAGGAGGAGAGAAAGGCAGAGTATATGACTTAGAGATAGATGAGCAGGGGTTTCAGCTCACATTTAAGCCTCTGGCTACAGGTTTGTTTCAGATAGAGAAGAGGCCAGGGAGAAGGATAAGAAGAGGTCAGAATTCAAATCAAGGGTCTGTTCTTGTTTTTTTTTCTTTAAATTAGAATTTATCAACTATCTCCCCCTTTAGCTGGTGATGGTTTTACTCAGACAAATCCATTCAAACAAACATGCATTGATGCTTAACAAGGGTCAGGAACTTACGAGTCAAAAAGTAAGATGTAACTCTTGACCATAAAGGGCTCAGTTTGTTCAGAGGTATGGGCAATGAAAGAAAGACAAAAAAAGCCTTAAGTTGGAGTATGGGGGCATATGCAAGGATGGAGGAAGACAATACTGGAAGTATCAGCCAGGAAAGATCACAGTCTTATTCCTAAGAGAAGAGCTTTGCTACAGGCAATGGAGAGCCTCTGATGAGTTGTGATTTACCAAGATTGTTGTGGAGGCAGCAAAAATAATAGACTAAAAGAGCAGGGTAGAAGCCAGTAGAGAGCAACAGTAGTGGAAAAAATGGTGATCAAGGAACAGACATTAAGATGTAAAGGAGGCCCCAGTGACTAAATGAAATGTGGGACCCAGTGAGAAAGCAGTAGACCTCTGCTTGGCTAGCTTCATGCTACTCACTAAGATAGATCCAAAGAAGTAAGCAGTGGCATGGAGAGCCTATGTGACATCTGGAGCAGGCCAGCTTTTGGTCAATTTTATTATTGTTTTAAAATGCTCTACCTGTAGCATACCCACTTTCTGCCCAAACTGTGGGAGAACTGCTCCCCTGCCCCATCTTTAGTACGCCACTAGAAGGAAGCATGAGTTTGGGAATGCAGTTTTAGATATATGCTTGATACGCAATAAGCACTCGATGTCTGCTGAGTTTGAGGTGCCTAGTTTGAGGCACCTAGGAGATATCTGGCAGTGGAATGGTGTCTCAGAGGCAACTGGATATCTAGTTTTGAAGAGAGGTCTGGAATAAGACCATGGATTGCCAAATCATTAATATAATTATTAATGTAATCATTAACCTAAGTAAAATTAAAGCCAGGAGAGTAAATAAGATCACCCGGGGAACAGAATAGAGCGAGGTGAGCAGAGGGCCCAGGCTAATGCCTTGCAAGTTTTATTGAGCTAAAATGAAACCAGGTTACCCCCATCAGACCATCATCACACACAAAGACCTTACTTCATGAAGCGGCCAGATCTAATTCTGGACTCGATTCTTAGAACATCCTTCCTTAAACACTAGTCTGTCTCCCTGTAACTTCTACCCATGGGTCCAAAGTATGTCTTTAGAAAACACAGAGAACAATACTTCCATCTTTTCCTCACAGAACCCTTCCAAGATCTGAGAGTCCAGAAAGCTTCCATCAGAGTTCCCTTCTCCAAGCCACATATCCTTATCAACTTCAAGAGTTCCTAAGGAGACAATATGCCATGAGTCAGGACTCACCCAACCTATCCCCATTCCCAAAGGACAGGGCCCCAGACCTTTTTCAGGGTATTAGACACCTAAGATGAGACATGCTCTTTTGACCCCACTTCATATTACCTGTGGTCAACCTAAACTGTGATAAAAGCATGCTTCCCCTTTCTGCAATATATAGAAATGATTTTTGAGTTTGAAATGTAAGTCATTAGTGTCAACTGCCATAGAGTGGTCAAGCAAGATGACAGCTGAGAAAAACCCAATGGATTTAGTAACGAGGAGGTCACAAGTAATCTTGGCGAAAGGGGCATCAGTGGACTGAGTGGGAGGCAGAAGGCAACCTGCAAAGTGTGGAAAGAGTGAGAGATAAGACAGCGGAGATTACAAGTGCAAAATCCTTTTCTAGAAAGTTTGGCTACAAGAATCCAGTTGAGATGACTGATTCCACTCCAGAAAGTTCAAGGCAGTCCGGCCTTCCCTCCATTACCCTTCAAATATTTGACAGATAGTAATAGAAAATTGATCCCTTTGTTTCAGGCAGTGTATAGTAAGGATTTACTTTTATAAGACCCAAGATATCTCACCTGAAGAAGAGGCTACTCTCAAACATCCAAGTGGCACAGTGACATTAACTACAACTGGTCAGTTTCCTGGAAGGGAAATTCTGGCTGAGGCCAACATGATGAAGGGGTATCCAGATAGATGTGCCCATGTGGGATGAAGGACCAAGAACATGAGGAAATGAGACAAGGTTTTTAAGGATGAAAGGTAGCCTTAGGAGCTAGAATGTGGTTGCCTAAGAAGCAGAACTGTAATCTGACAATAATTCTATTTCCTTCAATCTTTCTTTCATGTTCCTTATCCTTCATATTTGTGAAAATGCTTGCTGAACTCAGCTATTTTAGAAAAATCACATTAAGGTCTGTGAGTGAAGGGGGCCACCAGAAGCAGCAGAATCTACAAAGGAATAAGCCAGGGGGACTGGCCAGTAAAAGGCAGGGAGCCTCGATCTTATTCTCCCCTAGCCAACTGCAGTACTCTCTGATTCTTTTAGTTGACACAGGCCAGGAGTCCTTTTGGCTCTGGCTAGCCCTGGGAGAGGGATGGGCTCTCTCTTTAGCAGAATTTTAAGGGTAGACATAGCTGTAGGCATTTCCACTGCCTAGGAAGGGTCTAGGTCAGTAGGATGATGCCTATTCTTCTCAGAGGAAGACCTATCCCAGAGGGGCCACACTGAGGACAGACCAGACAGTCAGGTTGGATACTCAGCCTGAGATATGGCTCAGCAGCAGTCCTGAGTGCCATTCTGAATCCCATGTCTGACTGATGCACATGGGGGTTAGGCACTATAATTCTCACTCAGGGGCTCTAGTCACTTGCAGGTACACATGCAGTTTGTAGACTCACTCGCAGGCATTCAGGTTGCTGAGTAGTCCTCTGGGTCATCCTAGCCCTGTGACTCCAAGACACAAGCTGTACAAATGTAGCAGGGCCCAGCCCCATCTTCATGAGAGACATAGGGCCAAATGCCAGAACTTGAGCTTGCAAGTGCCTCATGGGAAGACAGTTACACATCTCTACCACACACCCTACCCCAGCTTAGAGAGGATCAAGACAGGAAATCTGTGAGGAAGGTGGGTTAGAGTGGTCATCATCCCTTACACAAAAGAGGAAACTGAGGCTCAGAGAAGAAAAGGATTTGCTCAATCATACAACAAGGCAAGGGTAGTACTAGAAACAGAACCTAAAGCTTCTGACTGCACAGGCATAAGCTGTATAGATACACTCAGGGCTCTTTACAGTCCCTGGGAAGGCAAAGCCTGGGCCTTAGAGAAGCAAGTAGCATAGTGGTCACTGCTCAAGGTCACACCTGGGTTCAAGGTTCTTAGGAGCCTAAGGTCGGTGGGTATCAGTGGGTACATGGTTCCACCAATTTCTCAGAAAAAAAAAGTTCCCCAGGCACAAAGGGTCTGAATGCTGTACATTCCTACCAGATCGTGATCCCAAGAAAAGAGCCACTGGCAGTGGGCCCTGGACTAGCCTGCGGGCACGAACGTGCAGGCAGGTTTATGGTGCCCAGGTCTCCATGCAGCTGGATTCACTGGGCACAAAGCTCCCCAACTGCCCAAACATCATCTGGTCATGCTTATTACTGTTGCCCAATGAAATTTTATGCACCGAGTCCACAGGTGTGATTTCCCCTTCTTTATGAGGGCCGGAATGACATCACTGATGGCCAATAGAAAAGAGCCAATTATGTCCAGGCCATAAAAAGGAATGAGATTTTTTTCAACCAAATCAAAACTTCCTTCAGCTTCATGAATGCAAGAGGCCCCTTTAAGGAAGGGTCCCCCAGTCCTGCCTGTGGGCTCTAAACCAAGGGACATGATTGCTTTCCAAAGACTATGGGTCTAAGGCCAAAAAGGGGGTCCGCCCTTGGCATTTATCATATGATCCTGCTATTACCACACTGGCCCCTCAGGGTCACCTGAAAAGATTAACAAGCCCTACCCTCAGACCCTAACCGGCTCCTCTCTATTCCATCCAGGGAAAATGAGATGAGATACTCAAGTTCCTTTATTACTCCTTTTGAATAACAGAAAAGAAAGCAAAGAGCATTCCCCCTACTTAGAAAGAAGAGAACAATATAGAGGAAACAGGGGTGTAAGAAACTGCCCCTCACCCCCATAAGCACACAGCACAAAGCAAAAGGAGCCAGCCTTCCCCACCCCACTCCTCATTCAGCCCTACCACCTGCAACTGAGCCATACTGGCTGGGCCGAGACAGCCCTGATGGCAAACAGGTGTGGCTAGCCCGGCGCCAGCCAAGGCAGGGGAGTAGCTCATTAGGGGAACACCCCCCTCGCTAATGGGTATGGCCATGGTGAAGCCCTTGTGAGCGGGAACTCAGCTTTGAAGATTAGGTGAGGCAGACGTGGGGGAGAGCCGCTAGGCTGAGGCAAGGAAAGCTGCACATCCATGGAGGTCTGCCGGACAGACTGGCAGACAGGCCTACAGCCAGGACCAGCAAAAGAGCAGGCACCATACTGGAAAAGGCGATGGACACTCTGGCTTCCATGCTTTCATCTCTTTAAGACTTAGGGGCAGACCCAACTCAGGGAGATGCATGTCATTCTCACTTTTAGCAGACTCAAACCTTTGAAGAGGAGGGAGACCAGCAGACTCTGGAGGCCTCCTTGGCTCCTTTCTCCCTCTCAAGAAAGGCTGTGGGACCTGGATCTTGGAGTGATGTGGGCTGGCAGTCCTGGTGCCCACCAGCTCCAGGACAGGCACATACTGTTCGCCTGCAGGAGCAAACTACTGTATTCCATGTGATATGCAGAAATGGGGGAGTATGGAGAGGCTCTGTCTTCTTCAAAGTCATCATGGGACCATGGAGGCACAGAAGGCCCAGGCTTGGAGAGAAGTGGGCCAGTAGAAGCCAACCAACCAGCCAGTTGGAAGATCCTGCCACAGGGACACCTGTGAGGGGTGGGTGGGCTTGCTTCCATGCAGAGTTGCCACACTTGCTCATTCCAATACACTCTCAAAGAATGCTGTCCCTAGCGGCCCTGCAGCTCATAACTGCCACAATTTCCTATGCTTCTCTCCAAGTCTTGAGCCTCAGGAAAGGGCCCATTCCCACTGGATCCCAGTCAGGGAGCCCTATCTAGTCAGAGCCTCCATGGGCAGCATGATTTGAGTCTGTATCCAGCACGTTCAGGCTACTCCAGCCGAGGTAGCACTTAGCTGGGGACACAGCTCTTTGTCTCTCCTGTTTCCGTTCCCCGACCCAGAGGAGATAAACAGACCCTGGGTGATATTTTCCTCAAGTTGAGGAGAGTAGCTAGTGATGGATGGGCTGGAATTTGGTTATCAGGAAGGGCTGTCAGCCAGAGGTGCCTATCTCCTCCCCCACTACGCAGGGCATCATTACACTGTGGCATCGAGGTAAAATATGACCAAGGGGAGGGAAGGAAGAAAGAGGGGAAGGCTGAGCTTACACACGGAGCAAATTGAGCAACAATGAGAGCAGGCACGAGGCTGGGACGTTACTTATCTGCCCGTGACACCTTTTATCTCTGCACAAATTGGTCCTTCCTCCCCCACTGCATCCTCTTATACAAACAGAGGCAGACACAATGTGTCACCACTGCAACAGCGTAGCAATTTAACCCGAATTAGTGAGGGGGTCAAGCTAGGAAATAGGGGTTTCTCATTTCAACAGGTTCCTTAGTCTCAGCTCTGAACTACCACATTGAGCGGAGGAGGGTAGAGAGAAGGCAGACTCATAATTGAATTCACTCTCTTGGCCGCTGCTGATGTATAAAAAATTAATGCATGAGCCTCCTACTTATCAAAGCTGGTTAGTATCTATCTCACCTGCAAGATCCACCATGTCAGAAGACACAGCATGGCAGGCCTAGCACTCAGTGCCTTTAGTCGGGATAGGAATCAGCAAGAACAGGAAGAGAAAAGCACTGCCCAGGTGGCCTGGAAGCATCCTCAAAGGCCATTGCCGGTTTGGTCTCAATCGATCTCCTTATAGCCAGAATCCCTTCTATGAGGCCTTATTTGTAAAGCATGTTACCCTTGGTTGGCCATAAACCCCTGCTAGAAGCCTACAGGATAGAGTGCTGGCGAGGGCTGGGGATACTATAGGAGATCACATCAAAGCTGGTCCTTGACAGTTCAAGAATACACTTCAGCCTACACAGAAAAAAGGCTGGCTCCACCTCCAACAGAAGATGTCCAGGTTGTTTTATGAATAACCCCTCAGACAGAGAGTCCCACACCGCTGCGCCTGAAACTGAGGATGCCACTGGCAGCACTGATGGCACTGACAAGGCAAAACAGCAAGGAGGAGAGGAGCCTGGCCTTTTCCCCAGTGACCTCGCCTACTGCAGGACCTGGAGTTACAGATGGAGAAGGCACCTTGGGACTCATTCTCCCCATCAAAGTTCCCTGATGGTGGGGCATGCGGTTCAACCCCTGTCCAGTACCATAGCTCCACTACACTAAGATAACTTGGTCAAATGACCATGTGTCCTGGGGTAAGTGACTTCACCTCCATGCCCTGCTCTGTGAGGGTTAAAGGAGCCAACCAAGGGTAACATGCTTTACAAATAAGGCCTCATAGAAGGGATTCTGGCTATAAGGAGATCGATTGAGACCAAACCTGTAATGGCCTTTGGAGATGCTTCCAGGCCACCTGCATTGACAAGACAGTGCCTTGGTCAGGAAAAGGATACTGGAGAAGGCTTGCTGGGGGTGACAGGAAAAGGGAAAGTTCCAGAACCACTCCACAGCTGCAAAACAAATTCCAAGAAGCTTGGGCTGAGGGAAGGAGATATGAATAGAGGAAGCACCTTGGGACTCATTCTCCAAATCCAAAGAATCAGCACACAAATACCAAGGAACAAAAGCCAAGACCCCAGGCCAGACACAAAATGAGAGAGCTTTCTACCTCAACCGACCACTTTATATTCAGGAGTATCACTGAGACCCAGGACCCTCAGACAGAGGCTAATGGAACCTGATTTCTCTCTTGAGAGAGCTTCCAGGCCCACTCAGAAGATAACCATAGCAGACACAGAATGGTCACTGCAGGAGTGACTACTGAGAAGTGGCCATCTCATTTCTGCTGGTGGGAGGGCAATGTCAAGGGCACTCAGAGACTCAGCTGCAATTCCCCAGGCTCAAGCAAGTGTGCGTGCGTGCACACGTGCAGTCCCTCCATTCTCCTCTGCCTGCCCACAGCCCTGGGGGGAATGCACTGCTGACTTATCAGCCCACTTTGCCCCCACACTTGCCCCCTTCCTCTGGGACGGCTGCAGGTTACAATTCCAACCACAGGTTTCAGAAAGATGATACACTTGCTGGAGCCTGCAAAGGGTCAGGAGAGAGTACCGTTTGAAATACCAGCATGACAGCTGGCTCCTTGTCTGTCTCTTCCTCCCCAACCCCCTCCCCAAACTTGTCATGGTACAAGAAGTCTATAAGCAGCCCATCAGCTTTAAATATCAGTGTGCGTGAAGCAGGAGCACGAGAGCGAGGGAGCGGGAAGCCGACAGCGAGCGCCTCTGTCGCCACTGCCTGTCAGGGAACACTAATGAATTTCACCACCAACAGCCAGGCTTCAGATGGGGGTGAGCTGGGGGCTGGAGGGTTTTCTAGGGAGAACTCTGGCAGTATTAAAACATATTTTCCCAAAGCCCTGTTAATAAATGTCATGGCGGAGCTGAGAACTATGGCCTACCACCAGGACTTCAAGGGCAGAAAGGGGTGGGGCAAGCCCCGCTGTCCTCTCAAACAGGGAGGAGAGTGCAAGCATGATGCTGGAGGGAGCTGGCTGAGCCCCAAGGTGAGGCCGGGTGACCTCGGCAAGCCTCTCACTTTGTCTTGCCACCGTTACCCTTCCACATCTCATCAAGGTCTTGGGATGCCTTTTTGAGAGGACTAGGATAAGAAGGAAAGGCCTGAGGCAGGGAGAGATGACCAGCTGTGCCTTCCTGGCCAGACTTACCACCCACCCCACCTCAACCAACTTCAGCTCACTCACTTCACAGTGAGGCCCCACGGCAAGGGGTTACAGGTCATGCTTCCAGATCCAGGCGAGGTGGGGTAAGAAACTCTGGCACCAGTCCTAATAGGAAGCTACATTTCCCCCATAGATGTCAGGAGCCAGAGCTCCTTATTATTTTACAGATAAAGGAATGGAGGATGAGAGTGGGAATGTGACTTTCCCAAGACCCTACAACTAGAAAGCAGTAAAGCCAGGAATCGAAACTAGGTCTCTTCATTCTAAAAGCCCTGTTCTTTCCACAATGCCACACAGCTTCTTTGAGGAAGGGCTGATCACCTCACTGTCTCCTGTGTGTCCTCTACTCTCAGGCTCTGCCCTTCCCCTCCACTTCCCCCTACTGGTACACACGCACCTCTGGCCTGGCACGGGTCACAGCTGCCATGTAACACTGGGCTGGGCTCCAGGCCAGGGTGAACCCAGCCGGGCAGAGAAAGCCCTGGGAATGAGCCAGGCCATCACCTGGGAGTCTCCACAGCTCACAGGACATGGCTGCAGGCATAAGCCCTCCCACGGGTGCCCTCTGCACAGCTCTGAGCAGGAGTGTCTGATCTGGCAGCGACCTGCTGTGCAGGGGGCAAATGACATTTAATTTCCTCTTGGTTTCCCTATAGTACAGACGAAAGGCCGTCACCTGCGTCTGGGTCTGGCGGCACAGCTGGAAGTGTTCCCAGACATGCTGCTCTGGAGAGTTCCCAACAGAAACCAGAACACAGGCAGTGCAGAGGGATGCTCCGTGGTCCAGGCTGCTGGTGCCATGTTGCTCAAATCCCTAGTGCCAAAGTTGCTCAAAGTCTCCAAAAGACACTGTATATGCACATAGCGCCTCCCTGCTCCATGACTCTTTATCCTATCTGCCAACTGTCTCTCATTTCTTCCCTATGGAGACCATATGAAGCATACAAGTGCCACAAACACGCTGTGGAACCATATGACAAGCACCTCCCCAGTGCCACAAATAGTCCTTAAAATTCTGTAACTTGTATCTCCCCAGCCCCTCTCTAGGGAAATAATAAGACAAGTGCCTCTCCGGTGTCCTTTCCATGGCAACTCATCAGGGAAAGGCACAGTGCCCCATCTGTCATGACTGTAGAAGTGCTGGAGCTGCCACCAGGGCCTGGCCAGAGCTCTCTTTCCTAGATGGAATGGCAGAAGCCCCAGTAGGGAGTGGCTATGGAGAGGAGGCTGAGCAAGTGATGGGAGGTTTCCAAGACACTGTGGTCAGTGCCTCAGCTAATGAGCTATTCTCTTTTTGGCCAGGGAAACCAGGAGCTCCTTAGCAGATTGAGCTGTCTCCAAGATAACTCACTCATCCCACTACAGTCTTCCCCTGGCCTATGGCCATCTTGACCCTATGCCTGAACTGCCGTTGTGTGGCCTACGATGCCCTCTGGAGGCTCCGCAGAGAGGCATCCTCCTAGCGTTCAGGATCTGGGTTGCAGTCTGACCTCCGCTCTCATATAGGTACTCAAGACACAGCTGTACCCTTAACCTTCTAGCTGGTCTCCTCTGCCCTGATTCCAGCTCCCCTGACACCTTCAAGAGGTATAAGCACTTGTCCTATACAGAGTAAGACTTCTGGGCGGGCATTAGAATAGGCTAGTGATTTTTAAAGTGTGCTCCATGGAGTTCTAGGGTTCTAAGGAGGAACATCAGGCTACTTCATGGACTGGGGTAAAAGGAGGAAGAATGGGAGAGGAAGAATGGGCAGGGCTTTTCCCCACATTCAACCAGGTTCACATTGGGCTTTAAAATTCTGTTCAAAAGAAAAAAAAGTTTAGTACTAAAAAAAATACTACCATTCCATCTCTCTACAGTGCTCCTCTGGATTCTCACAGCATTTGTGTTGTGCCTTCATTGTAGTGTTTTCATACTCTACCTTACTTACCCTATAATTAGGTATATGTGTGCTGGTCTTTCTGTCCTGATCACTTGGCAGTCCCCATAGTCCCCAGCACAGTACTTACAGGGCCCAGAGCAGCTCTCAACAGGTGCTGACTTTAGGCTACTACCGGAATGCCAGCACTTCCGGGATATGCTGGGGTCAGCACTTTCAATGGCAATTTCCAACAGGATTCCTTGGGAGAGAAGAGCTGCAGTGGAGGGTAACTGATATTTACTGAAAGGTCCTCGTGAAGATGTATATATAGCACATGCCACTCTTAAATCAATAAATGGGACACATCTGCTACCACGAGCAATCATCTAAATCAACTTTCAGGGGACCAAACAGACTTTTGCATTTGGCCAATCTTTGGGAAAAATGCAACAAATTTCAACAGGAAACATCACTCATTAGAAGCTTCCAAACCCTGTGTGTGGGACCATGGGAACATAGGATGATGTTCATCAGCTAAGCATTCAAGGGTCTGTCCCCTGGCTTCCTGTAGCCTGTAGAGGAATCACTAGTCCCATGATTCTGGCTATAGGACTGAGAATGGGTAAAGCCCCTTGGCCCCATCAACCAAGCCTACTGCATGGGCCTCCTTCTCCAGCTAGGTTTAGGGAGGGGGCCAGGAAGGCAAGGGACTGTGCTCGTCCTAGCTAAAGCCACTTGTTAATAGGCCCTAGATTCCTTTATCCCTGGGGAAAGGAAGGTAGCAATGAGCTCTCTTCTCCACCCCCCTCCACCGTGCCTCCCAGCAGGGCCAGGGAGGACAGCCATTAGTGTGTGCCTCAGCAGACAATGGGGAGGAGAAGTCTCCAGAGCAAAGGACAACTGCAGCAATTAGAATGCAGGGAGGTTCAGAAGCTATTTAACTGGGTGACCCCTGAGGTCGCTGCATCTGACTCCCATCCCTGGATAAATATTGTATGAGAGGGGAGGGGGCGAGCGAGGGAGCCAGAATGCTGCTCCTCCTTCCATTCCTTTCCCCACCCCACGCGCTGCCTCCAGCCACATACACCAGGAACATTATTTACAGTCCTGACAGTCAGAGCAATCACTCTGCTAACCAAGAGGGAATGGACAAAGTCGACTTACCAAAAATTGACTATGGCAATTGAAGAAGAAACCAGAGCTGAGCCAACACAGATGCAAGGCTCCCTCCACAATCTGGGTCCAGTTGAAGCAAATGTTCTGTAACCCTAAAACCCCAAACTACTGGCAGGTGAAGCTGGTCTCAATGGCAGAGAGTAAATCAGAAAAATAGAGCATCCTTCCACCTTTTAGGGGCCCCATAATGGAAAACTCCTGGCTCTCACCACTACCTAGGTGCTCCTTGGCAAAGATGGGAGTCCTAGCTACCTGCCCAGAGGAAGCCGAACCAGCTACATGCCACTTGTCCAGCTTGCCCCTTAGCTGACCTAGTTGGGAAAGGCCAAGAGCAAGAAAGTCAGATATCGCAGGAAGGGGTCAGGGTGGTGGAAGAAGAGAGTGTTTGAGTGCAGGCTGTGCCTCAGCCCCCACATGCACCGCTCCTCCAGTCCTGCTCTAATGCACCCTGACATGCCTCTGAAGACAGAGAGCTGTTTGCAGTCAGCACCGTGATTTGTTAGTAATTATTTCCATGGTGTCACATTGCTGTCACTCTGTTAACAAAGAGACAGGCTGCCTCGGGCTGCCTGCGAGAAAGAATCGCAGAGAAAAAGGCCTGTCAGGCTCCCGGGATTCTCTGGGCTGGCTGGCTTTCTTCCCCAAACCAACATCCTCGCAAGCTTTGGAAGAAACAGTTTTACAGAACTATCAAGTCTGAGTTGTGTCACCCTTTAGCCAGGGACACTGAGAATTTATCCCACCCACTCATAGTTGCCCTTCCCAAAGCCCTACAAAGCTAAGCCCCCAGAGTCCACAAATCATTCAGGCATGGGCCACTATGCCAGGTGAAGCCTTGAGTTCCCCGGCCTTCAACTCCTAAGACCTCTGCTCCCTGACTCATCATCTTCACTGGGGTGTTCACAGCCTCTCATGTGCTCTTAGGAACCCGACCAAAGAAACCTAATTCAGACCAAGCAGAAGCATCCACCCTATTGGCATGGCTGGGGAATAAGAAGAATATGATGGCAGGCCATCTTTGCCTCTTGAATCTGCCAGCCCCAGTTCAGGAGCATAGTGGCTCAGGTGCCAACACCCCTGTAGCCTTCATGTGCCTCTGCATCTGTGAAGAGACACTTATGGCGCTGTCTCCGCATGTGACCTGTCTTTCCCAGTGCCTGGATCTGCATAGCATCTGCACTAGGAGAACTGGTGGTTTGCTTTAGCACAAAGTAATGTCTCCATTACCCTGGCTGGGAATTAGAGGACAGATTGGCAAGCGCTGACAAAACAGAGGTCACTCACCTTACAGGCATGGAAAGTTGGAGATTAATTCTCTCCTCTCACAGAGGGAATCAGACTCCAGGATAGTGGAAGGGAAGCACCAATATTGAGAAACCCTTTCACTGCCAAGCAGCAGCAACAGCAGCTAATGTCACCCGTACCAATATCAGCAGAAAAGGAAGATAAAAGGCCACAAGCCCTAGAGAAGTCCTGCCAAGGTGGCAAGGGCTTTGCCATCTAGCTCCTGCAGAATCCCAAAGGACAGAAGAGCCTGGACATGACTAGGATTCTTCAAGCATTAGGTCCAAAAGGCAGACAGCTGCAAGCACTGGAATGCAAACTCCATGAAGGCAGGATGTCTGGGAAGTTTTCTTTCTTTATTCACTGCTGTATCCTTAATACCTAGAGCAGTGCAGAGCACATAGCAGGTTGTCAACACATGTGCTGAAAGAATAAATAAATGAGTCAATACAGCTCAAAGGCCACTTCCACAGGGGCCAGTCTCTCCCTATCACAAGACCTCAGAGAAGAGGGAGGACAGTGTGGGTTCCAGAATAGACAGGGAAGACCACATGGCCAAAGGACTGGAATTAGATTTGAAAGGGTGAGGGGGATTGGGACAAGCTGATGGGCATAGGGAGATTCTCATATTAAATTGAAGATTCACATATTCATTCAGCAAACATATACTAAATAACTAAATACAGTATAATAGATGTTCCAACAAAAAAAGAATAAATAAAATGTAGTATAATACAATGGAATACTACACAGAAATATAATAAAAAGCCTAAATTCTTGATACATACAATGCACAGGAATCTCCTATACATTATGTTATGCAAAAGAAGTCAGACACAGGTCGGGTGCGGTGTCTCATGCCTGTAATCTCAGCACTTTGGGAGGCCAAGGCAGGCAGACTGCTTGAGCTCAGGAATTCGAGACCAGCCTGGGCTACATGGCAAAACCCCGTCTCCACAAAAAAAAAAATACAAAAACTAGCTGGGCGCAGTGGCATGTACCTATAGTCCCAGCTACTCGGAAGGTTGGGGTGAGAGGATGACTTGAGCCCAAGGAGGTAGAGGTTGCAGTGAGCCAAAATCACAGCACTGAACTCTAGCCTGGGTGAAAGAAGTCAGACACAAAAGAGTATGCCTTGCATGATTCCATTTATACGAAAGCCAACAATAGGTAAAAACTAACCAAAACTAACAGAAGTCAGAACGGTGGTTAGTTGGCAAGGGGAAGGCATCACTGACTGGGAAGAGGCACGAGGGAACTTTCTGGGATGATGAAAAAGGTTCTTGATCTTGACCTGGGTGGTAGTTACCCAGGTGTATACTTGTATAAAAATATATTGAGCTATATACACTTCACATTTGTGTATTTATGCATCTGTACCTATTTCATACCTCAATTTTTTTTTTTAAGAGACAGGATCTTACTCTGTTGTCCAGGCTGGAGTACAGTGGCACAATCATGGCTCATTGCAGCCTCAAACTCCTGGGATCAAGCAATCCTCCAGCCTCAGCCTCCTGAGTAGCTAGGATTATAGGCATGTGCCACCACACCAGGTTATTTTTTATTTTTATTTTTATTTTTAATAGAGACAGGGCCTTGCTACCCCAGGCTGGTCTCAAACTCCTGGCCTCAAACAATCCTGCTTCAGCCTCCCAAAGCACTGGGATTCCAGGTGTGGGCCACTATACCAGACCTCAATTTTTTTTAAAGACCCAAAAACAAGCTGATGTTCAAAAAGGGTTTTAAAAAAACACAGATCTAAGCAATATCTCATACAAAGGAAAATATTTTCCAGGAGCACCAGTGGTTCCTTCTTGGAGCTTGGGAAAAAAGGTCTTCCAGCCTTCACTCTCTATCTGACAGAAGTCAGAAAGGCCCAAGCAAATGGGCCTAGGAAGGTGAGAAATGTTCAAAATACAAAAGAGTAGAGCCCGGGTCCCCCACCTAGGAGGTTGTGGCCTGGTGGGAAGCTGCATGGAACCTCTATTCCATGCCAGGTGAGCTATAGGAAAGCAGAGATAGGTCATACAGTCCAGCCAGGTGCCCAGCTGGTTCTGAGGCCCTCTGAAGCAGCCTGTCTGTTGGATTCCGCCACAGAACACAGAACCAGACTTCCAAAGACTGCCCTGAAGAGCCACCAACATAGGATCCAATTTGTCTTCCTGACAAACCCGGCAGAGACCGGCTGAGTTAGCCCAACTCTGGGCTAAGGTGAAAGTCTCAGAACATACAGCCCCTCCAGCCAGCAAGGAGGAGGTGATAAGACTCTCATCCATGGTCAAGGGGAGAGCCTCATATCAAATCCAGGGCCAGAACCAAGGCAGCAACACTTGCTTCTGGACCAGTTAAGCAGTAAAGAACCACTCAGTTATCAACTCAGGCCAAAGCATGAGGCTCCTACTGCCTTGAACATCTTGAAGCCTGATCAGTCATTAAGCAAGTATCTTTATCTTTTATCAGGGTTTTCCCTGAGCAGAATTTCCATTCCAGGGGTTCCTATAATCACTACAATGATTTAGACCCTCTGACACCTTCCTAGTGGGTGAAGAAATGAGGTTGCCACTGGGGTTCCACCCTACAGCCTAGAAGTGCCCAGAAAGTAAAATGCCAGAGGCCCTGTCTGCCACGGAGGGGTTGTGCTTGTTGATCAGACAGCAGAGCTTCTCTCCCAGTCCCCATTGAGGCACAAAGTCCTTCCAGAGCAGAGCAACTATCCCAAACTCAGGCTCTGAGGGAAGGACATGGGGTGAGACGCCTGTTGACTTGCAGCTCCAGGATCACATGGATAAGTGTGAAGGGAGCCAAGGTTGGGAACCAGAAGAGATGCTTTGGCTCCACAGAAACCTGCTCCTACCCTCAGGCCTGCATCTAGGAAATGGTTAATCCCCAGCCAAGCCCACCATCAGGAGCCCCTTTAGTGCCAGTTCTGGGCCCGGGGACATGTGCAGGAGGGGGCTTTCATGTTTGTGAGTAGGCTAGCCCCAGGGGCATCAGGCAGAGGCGGAGCACCCCTCGCTCCTCCAAGCCCAAGAACTCTCAGCCCAAGGAGCTGTCAGGCTAACGAGGCTACCCCACCACCACTCCATCTGAGCGTGGCAGGCTGCACCGCACGACTGGCTTCAGGTGGCTCTTCTTTAATTAATGGCATCCCGGGCTCTGCAGGGAGCTTCACCCCACAATGAATGGCCCTCTCTCATTAGAGGCAAGCCTGCCATGATGTATTCAGGGTGAGGGCCAGGATTCATTTCCCTGTCTGTGGGTTGGGGATGGGAGGGAGGGGAGAGGCAGCAGGGAGAGATTTATATCGAGTGACTTGGATTAGCTGCAGCTGAAACATGACCCTATCAACTCACGCTGCCTTCTTGGGGCTAACCCGGTGCACCTCTGCTGATGAGAGGGCTCTAGGGAAACTGAAAGGAGGGCAGAAGGTCTGGTTCCCACTCTCTCTGAGCTCAGACTACAACTCTAAGGCCCAGAATTCCTATACAACCTTCAGAACCTCCTCCCCCTGCCCCCACTGTGCACTGGGAGCCTGGGCTGATTCTGAGCCAACCTTACCCATCAAGAGACTTTTTATGGCCAGGAAGCTGACCCACTGCCCTCATGTTCACAGGACTGAGGCCCTGACTACAGCCTCAGTTGGCTTTTCTGCTTTTGTAGTAAGCAATACCCTCATTCCTTACATCAGAGAAGGAGGCCACGACATAATTTGCCCCCGTAACTGCCACCTGGATAGGACCCAAATATGTACTGCCACAGGGCATCTCAGACCTCAGGCCATCCCACACTAGGGAAAAGGCTCCAGGCATCCGTCTGACACAAAAACATGCAATCAGCCATTACCTCACTAGGACGATCCACTATGCTGAACCCCACCTCCAGGGTGGGGAGGTTCTGGGCACGCTATTCTACTTCCCTCCACTACCCTGACCCACCCACTCCAATGGCTGAGGAGGAACTGCGGTCTTCTAGGTAAAAAGAGAAATTGGGGCCTTTGTCTATCCAAGTTTCCGATGTACTTCTCACAGACTTGGAAAGGTCACCCTGCACTGTGCTAGCCACATAGGTGGTTGTAGGCCTAGGAGCTAGGTTGATTCAGACTGGTAGCAAACAGCACACAGCCCTACAAATTCCTCATGCAAATATCACTAAATATGACTTTCAACTTCGCTTGTGCTTGGGAGAAAAATACTCCAGAACCTGCCCTCTTTCCATTCTCAGCCCCCTTAGAATGCCCAATTCACTAAGAGAGCTGGAGGGTGGGCTTTCACCTGTCCCTGTCAGCCAATCAGAAGGCTGCCTGGCAGGCCTGCTGTGTCCCTAGGAAGGCCAGGCAATGCCTATCATCTACACACATTCACTCCATGTCATCCATGCTTCTTCCTGGCCGTTGTGGAGGAGCATTCATATCTCTTTCCTTCCCTACTCAGAAAGAGATGTAGCTCAGTTCCGCTTTGCTAAGCCCTATTTGGCAATATGTCTAAAAACATGCAAACTTAATTAGTTCAGGAGGGGAGCCCAAGCACTTGCAATGACAGATAAAAGTAATGGGAAATGAGACAAGTCAGGACTGGCAGGGAGTTCTTACTCAAGCCCCTTCCCCCAGCAGGCTGCTAATCAAAGGTGATGCAGCTCAGTGCTGGTACCAACTGGTACACCTGTGGGCAAGGGGCAACGGTGCGATGCCCCATGTGCTTCCAAACATAAATACAGAATAGAGGTGTCCAAAGTGAAGTTGGCTGAGGTTTCCTTAAAACAGACCTGAAGATTCATTAACTTGTAACCCTGGAAGGAGGCTCTCAGGCAGCCCCTAATCATCCCCACCACATCTCCTGGCCAACTGGGCTCCCATATCAAATGAACTTAACAGTCCACACCTCTACCGATACCAAATGAGGAACCAACAGCCCACGGTGTCAGAAAACATCCCGAGGCTCTGCCACTCAGTGCAAACAAAGGAGAGGAGAGGGGCATTCCCACCGTGTATCACCAAACCACAGCCCATGAAGGAGGACGGTCAGACAGGACTGTCGTTAAACACATGGTTCCAGAGTCAGAATGCTCAGGTTCAAATCCCTGCCCTGCCACAAACAGGTTATGTGCCCTTGACAAATTACTTATCTCTCTAGGCGTCAGTTTCCTCATTTGTTAAAAAAGGATTATAAAATGAACTTATTCCACAGAACTGTGGTAAGGACTAAATGACATCATATGTGAAAACAGCACAACAGGGCTCCTGGTAAGTAATAAGTGCTCAATAAACACTCTCTTTATTCTCTGATGTTCACTTTTCCAGGAGTCCCAACCCTCAGTTCTGGAGGCACACATCTCTCAGAGAAAGCATTTCGCACTGCTCCTGGGACCAAGCTCCTCCTCCCTGGCCTGAGCCTGTGGGCTATCTCACCCAGTACTCACCATGGAGGGCCCAACACACAGTGGCAGTGAGGAAATCCAGGGCTTCCTGACATTAGCAGCATAGTTCTCTAACTCTTCACATTCAGGCTGGTGTAGCAAGGCCTGAGAATTCCTCCTCTAGTCTATTTGTCCTGTACACTGGCAATGAATGCTTCCTAAATCTACCTACTAACAGTCCTCTGTTGTTCTTCCTGAGCAGAGATTCCACAGGAACACTCCATTACTTAGTTGTCACTTATTCAACAGTTATTTATTGAACAACTACTATGTGTCAAGCCTTGTCCTTGTCCTAGGGTTACAACAGTGCTCACAATCTAGTGCGAGAGAAAGACAAGTAGAGGCAGTCACAGCACCATTTTATGTATTAATGTGTACATGTGCTCCAGGAAAACAAAGGAAGGCACCTAGAGAAAGAAGAGGGATCACTAGGAACTGGCCAGCTCATGCATGTGGCTGGTGGGGAGGGGTGTGGGGGTGCCACAGAGAGTAATGAGAAGTGAGGCTAAAGATGTAAGCAAGAACCTTGAAAGTCCCAATAAACAGTTTGGACTTTACCCTTGAGGGCAAGGGCAAACCTTGAAAGGTATTAAGCCGAGGGGTGACATAATCTGCTGCAATTAGGAGAATGGAATAGGAGCAGCAAAACTGGACTCAAAGAGACTAGTTAGAAGACTTTTGTAGCAATCCAAGAAGAATATGATCATCTTGACTAGGGCAGGGCAGTAGGGATGGGAAGAAAGGAATAAATCTGAGAAACCTCTGGGAGGCAGAAGCAACAGGATTTGGCAATTAATTGGTGTGGATAGAGAAGGGATAATTTTCAGATTTCCGACAGAACAACTCAGTAGGTGGTGCCAGTCATTATTTGAGGGAATGATGGAGGACAGGGTGTGAGAAGAAAGATAAACATCTGAGCTTGAAGGGGCCTATGGACGTCTAGGTGGAGATGTAGAGTAGGTAGCTGGATATGCAGGTGTGGCGTTTAGGTGGCAGATGAGGCCGATTTCTTTTCTCCAGTTGGAGAAAAAGATTAGAAGACATCAGCATACAGAGGACAGGTGAAGCTATGGCAAAGACGAGATCACTCTGGTAAGTGTGAATGTGTAGAATAAACAGAAAAGACAACCAGGATAGAGATCAAAGAAACACCACTATTTAAGAAACACCAACATGAAAACAAGGAAGGAAAAAAGTATTAATATCTACCCAAGTGACTGAGGAGGAGAAGCCAGAGAAACAGAAAACATAACAAAAGTACAGATAAAGATGATTTCAAGAAGATTGAAGTAGTCAGCTGTTGAGCAATGCCAAGAGGACTCAGCCCGACCCGCAGCAAGCACGTCACTAGGCCACCCTTCCAGCCATCTTCCACATCCCCACAGGACGGTCACTACCCCACAGTGCTCGCCCAGGTGCGTGGTTCCATCGTGGCACCTTTCACTCCAGGTAGCAGCAGTCTCTTCAGTGGTCTTGACCGCTTGACAGCAGCCTCGAAGAAACCTCAGTAGCCCCTGCTGAGTGCATGCTCCCCATCTCCAACAGTGATAGTGTAATCTGGGCAAGTATCTTTCCATCTCCAGACCTCCTAAAACCTGAAGTGAACTCCAGGTCCACACCTGCAGAGCACAGCCAGAATGTAGTATGCACACCCCAGCAAGAAGGCAGGGGAAAAAAAGGAAGTCAAATGCCTGCATTTATGTGTTCAACCTCTCTCCTCCCTCCAGGGGGAGGAAAACTTCCTGCTCCAAAACTGAGGCTGAGCCTAGGTGAGTGTCCTCTCACCAGACTCTGAGCAGGCCCCTGGCCCCTATTCCACCAGAGAACAGCATCTGATTATCCTACCCTCTCCAAAGGGGCCTCTTCCCAGACTGCACTAAGGGCTAGGGCCTCCCTCAGGTCAGCTCTTTCCCTCCAGTCTTTCCCTCTTCTCAATCTTCCTTCTTCTCAGACTCACGGCCCACTGGGAAAGCCTCTAGTCTACGTTCTCAGCCGTGCTGTGCTACATGGCTGGTGAACCTGGATCTTCAAGCTACAGGCTAAAATCTAAGTTCCTCAAGTGGGTGCCTGTGCAGGTGTCCCTTCTCAGTCTACACCAGCGCTAACCCCACCACCATACCAAAGATGGAGCCCTTTGAAAGAGGCACTTTCTACCTGGGTAAGCAGAGAAACAACACCAAACCCTATGGGAAGCTTCAAGAAACACCAAGCAAGGCGAAGAAAAAGTGGGTCAGGTAGGGAAGGCAAGCTGACCATGAGCCAGACCCACAACAAGTGTTGTTTCTTGAAAAAATTGAGAGGGGAAATTAAATCCACATCACTAAATAAAAACTCGCCTTAGCAGGATCTGTGACTACACAACAAAGCCCACGTAAACTTGGAGAATCAACTCATCTGGCTTTGACAAAAGATGGACATAAAATGATTTGTCAGGATGGGAGCAGATTTCTTTTCTCCAGTGGGATTTATGCTACCACTTCAGTTCCCATTTCTCAGTGCCCCACTTATCAGCCCCTTTCCAACAAAAGTGATGTGAAGCTGCTGAGGGGAGAAGAGGAGAAGGAGGTAAGGACAGCAATGAGAAGGAACCATGGCTTCCAGAAACTAGAGTGTGAAATGAAAATGTTTGCTGAATTCCTAAGACTTAGTTAAATCTGAAAATGGATGTCAAAATAAGAAGTAAGCCACAGACTAACAAGTTGTGAGTGTCAATTTAACACCACCCTTGTCAGGCTCAAACACCACCCTTGTCAGGCTCATCTGCAGCCTTTACCGGGCGCATAAAAAGGTGATGGCTCTGACGAGAGCCATCTGATGAGCCTCTGCCGAGGTTCCAGGAACACCGATTAGCTGTGCGCTGTCACGCAGCACTACTTAGGTTTCCTCTCCGGCTGTTTTTATTTTGTTACACATTTAATTAAGAGCCTTCCCAGCAGTTATGCAGAGACCTGCTTATAAGAGGCAGCCACAGAGCTCCCTCCCCCAAGCCCTGCCACCTGCTTCCTTTCTGAAAACCCTTTTCTGAAGCTTCATCAGCCTTCCCAGTCCAAACCCAAACCAGCCCACAAAGTCTGCCCTACCCATCTCTTTTGGAAACTACACGGTCTTAGAATTCAATTCTGTCTAGCTACATGTCTTTAGCTCTCTGAGCCACAGGGGTTTTTGGTTTGTTTCATCTATAAAAGAAAGACAATACCACCACCCACCAGAGACGGCAGTCAGAAGGTGTGGATGCGGTAAGGTATGCGCTCATTAAAACTTGGCTTCCTTTCATATATGGTTGGGTTCCACAACTCAATCTCTTTTCTTGATGATATCATTTTTCAGGAAGAGGCAGGGCAATCTCCTGGGTCACCAACACCTGTCCAGGGCCCACTGTGCTACAGAACAGGCCAGACCAAAAGAAGACAGCACCCTCTGAAATTCCCTCTCCATCTCATGGGGAGACCAACTCCAAGCTTATAGTCTCCAACCTCATGCATGGGAAAGTTTTCATATACACATATATGTATGCATCGTGCACAGTTAAAGTAGAAGATTCTGAAATGTGTGTGTTTGGAAGGTGAAGACGCCAAAGAGAGAACAACACTGGATGAAGGGAGTCCTGGTGAGGCTACCTGGAGGAAGTGGACCTCTGGACTGGGCCAAAGGGCCTTCCTCCTGGGCCATATGAACCCCAGAATTCTGGGTATCAGCCTGAAACTGGCCCCACCCTGAGTAGCTTCTCTTGGGCTACAGAAATCCACATTAAGTCCCTTCCTCACTTTAAGGACTCAAAGCTGCCCAGGACGCTATTAACAAGAACAAGAGTCTTCTTCCTCCACTCCTTTTCCATGGACTCCTCCTCTGATTCATATCTGCTTCTAGTCCCAGCCTGTATAATTTCCCTGACAAAGAGATGTCATGTGGGAATATGGAGACCCTCTGGAGTAAACCAAGAGGGGTGCAGTCAGTTTGTGTACACACCTGATGGGTGTGGGAGATGAGGTCTCTGTGTGCTCATGTGATTTGGGGCCTTTTCTTCCTCCTGTCTCACCTAGAAAGTTGGGGTCCAATAGCAGGCTTGACACCCACCTGGGTACATAACTTCACCTCAATGCCCAGCATTCAAAAGGCTTACAAAGGGCCTTGGTGAGGAGATGACACCTGATGTGGTAGAAAATGTTACTGCAGAGCTACTACACCACACCCCTCACCAACATCCCACTTTATGCTCAAAAGTTCAAACACACACACACAAACACACACACACACAAACACACACACACAGAGACACACACACGGAATACTTGCTGCTACCTTCAGTCACAATGAACACAGAGGTAATCGATTCTATGACTCCTCAGCAAACAGTGCCCCCACCACCTCCATCCCACTTCGGTTCCCTGGGGGCCATCTGAAGCCATGTATCCATGAGGGCAGACAAGATGCACAAGTGTCAACCCAGCAAAGGAACCGGTTCTGTCTTCCATAACCGGGACAGGATCAGGAGACAAAGGTAAAAAAGCAGTGGGGACAAAGGAGGAAAGAGGAGGCTGGTGACGTGGGCAGCTTCCCGGAGCAGCCCTCTCTCATCCCACCACTGGGCTCCCAGTAGGTTCACCAGGGTCTTGCAGGCCAGATAAAGGGGCAGCATAGTATAATAGTTAAGAGCAAGGACCTGAGTTTGAATCCTGGCTGTGTGTCCTTTGGTAAATTACTTAACCTTTCTGTACCTTTACTCCCTCAGCTATAAAATAGGAAGAATAATAATGCCTACTTTATATGGTTGACAAATAAGTTACTATATTTAATTACATAGTAAACATGGTATTTGGCTTAAAATTTTTTTTTTCCAAGACACTCTTTTAACTCCTCCCTTCCAGGGCAATAACACACAGCCCCAGCAATCGGAAGGGCTGTCATGAGCAGTGAGACCTGGCAAAGGCAGGAAGGCCCCAACCATCCAGGCAGGCCCTTGACTTGCCCACACCCTGCTCCAGAGAGGCAGAAGGCAGGGCTCCCAACCGTCTTCTATCCCTGATAGCCTCAAAGACCTGAAGAATCCCTGACCCAGCTGCCTTGTAGACATTTAAGCCTCCAAAAGGCCAGACCTGGTCCCACAGATTCCAAGCCCTGCCAGCAAAGCAGCCCTTCTCATACTCACATGACTTTTAAGTCCCAGTCTCCACAGGTGACAAAAATTGACTTGACGTTTGGATCTAAGAGGCCTTCCTTCGCCATCCATTCATCGACCCTCTGAAAAGTACACAAGAACAAATGAGATTTTCCTTTTTTTTTCCCTGAGCCTGTGAAGAGCCACAACAGCAAAACACAGATAAGCTGCTTGTAATCAGAGCAGGAGAAAATTGTAATCTTATCCAGCCATGGCTCCACTGTGGGCTCTCAGGCTTGGCTCAGAACCACGGAGGCATTTGGAAGACAAACCCTTAGGAAGATCCTGCAGCCCGAATGTGTAGCCGGAGGGAGCCCCTACACTCGCCTATTGCCTGGCAGCCTGCTCCAGATCCCAGCAAATCAGTTCAAATACCTTGCTCTGACTTGGCTGTTCCTCTCATTGGTCCCCTGGCCCAGCACAGACAGGCTGTTGTCCTGGGGCATCAGAACAGGGTAGTAGGAGGCCCCAAACAGGAGCTCCAACCCACAGCTTCACTCATTCGTTTGTTTGTTTTACTCTTCTACCAAATGTTTATTAACCAAACTTACAAATTTGGTTATTCACCAAATGAAGGTGACGAACATTTTCACCTTAAGAGGCCCCTTTACTGGACTGGAGCCCCATCCTGACACCTGGGACAGTGCTGCCTGCTCCAGCTGCTAAAAGTTCAAAACTGGCCCCCAATTTCGTATTTCTCCTGTTCATGGTTGAGGATTCAAATTCAGCAGAATATTTTGAAGGCTGAGCTCAATTTCTACAAAGGGAGAAAAACTGCTCCTAAACACTCTAAATCTTTCTTTCCCTTCATCCCTTTGATCAGTTTATTTGTGTTCACACTGGAAATTCAAATACTAAAATCAGTATACAACAAGAGAAATATAATAAACAATTCAAGACTGGGTGTGGTGGCTCAGGCCTGTAATCCCAGCACTTTGGGAGGCAGACGCAGGTGGATCACTTGAGGCCAGGAATTTGAGACCAGCCTGGTTAACATGGAAAAACCCTATCCATACTAAAAATACAAAAATTAGCTGGGTGTGGTGGTGCACGCCTGTAATCCCAGCTACTTGGGAGGCTGAGGCAGAAGAATTGCTTGGGCCTGGGAGGTGGAGGTTGCAGTGAGCTGAGATCACACAACTGCACTCCAGCCTGGGTGACAGAGCGAGACTCTGTAAAAAATAAATAAATAATAAATAAAAAGAATTCATGAAGCATTGCCTTTTTCAGAAGACCCCAGGCATGGAGAGGGAGTCACACCACTGCTTCTACCCATGCAAGAGATGTCACCCAGGCTGGAGTGCAGTGGCACGATCTTGGCTCACTGCAAGCTCCGCCTCCCGGGTTCACGCCATTCTCCTGCCTCAGCCTCCAGAGTAGCTGGGACTACAGGCGCCTGCCACCACGCCTGGCTAATTTTTGTATTTTTAGTAGAGACGGGGTTTCACCGTGTTAGCCAGGATAGTCTCGATCTCCTGACCTCATGATCTGCCTGCCTCGGCCTCCCAAAGTGCTGGGATTACAGGCGTAAGCCACCACACCCGGCCACGAGATTATTTTTTAAGGCTATCTCACACAGTCATTAAAAATGCAGGATTGGAAGTCAGACACATCTGGATTCCAACCCTCCAACCCTTGGCTATTCCATATCCTGGCTGTGTCACTGATGGGGAGTCATTTAAAAGTCATGTAACCTCTCTGAACCTCAGTTTCCTTCATCTATAAAACCTTACACAGAGTTGTTCTGAGAATTAAATGTGATAATGTTTTAAGTACCTACCACAAAACAGGTAATAGGCTGAGAAGGGGAGAAAGGCAGATCATCATAATACAATAGATCCAGCACTGGAGACGTGACCACAGTGCTACAGGACCAAGAAGAGGAAGTGGCTAGCCCTACCTTTCACAGGGAAAGGAGTCAGAAAAGGCTTCACAAAGAAGATAATTGAACTAGGAGCCTGACATGGTGGAACATAGTAGAGGATACTACAGGTAGAGGCAAAGGTACATGTGCAATAATTTTGTATTTGAAGCAATTATCTGTTTAATGTCTGCCTTCCCTGCGAATATAAGCACCACGAAGGCAGGAACTCTGTCTTACTCACTGCCTTAATCTCTCATTCAGCATAGGATCTACTCAAGAGATATTTGCTGACTGACTGAAAATATGAGTAGGTAAAAGTTTAGGATGACCGAAGTCCACAGTATATAGAAAGAAAGGACAAAGGCTGGAGGACTAGGTTAGGCCAGACCGTGAACGGCCTCGTGTGCTCAGCAGGAAAGAGACAGCCCATGGATATCTTTAAGTATCTTAAGTAAGATTACTTCTAGCAGGTATAGGCTGGCTCCCTGGATACCTCTGAGATGCTAGAGGCCTGGCCCACGCTAAAGTCATCCTTGACTAAGGCCAAGGATCCTACCTAGTTCCGTGGCTATAGCAGCCCTACCAACCAGAATGTCAGAGCTGCTCCCCGGTGCCAGACTATGCAGACCATGTGGTCTCTAAACCCTCTTTACACTCTGTACACCAGAAAATCCTCCTCAGCCAAAGAATCTTCCCAAAAGATAAATTCTGGATCTTCCACTGCTAAATGGTCTCTCTCCTCTGGCCCAACTCCTTGCATGTATGTGCACATCGCGCGTGCGCGCGCGCGCACACACACGCACACGTGCGTGAATCCATGAATCCTTTCCCCAGGGTCACCTAAGAAAAGAGGTAAGGTGAAACTAGGGCTCCCTAAATCAGCATAACCTCCCCCAAGCTCACTGTTTTATATCCCCAAGTTAAGTGCCCCACATACTAGAGGGGCTCCCCAGTGCCCCAACTCCTGCACAGTGAAAGAGAGAGCAAGACACAACAGGAGGCCACACTCAGCAAAACTGGGCCCTTATCATAGGAAGCACTCAACACTCAGTGGGGTCCCTGGAATCTTAGGACCCCGGCCATTCACTTGCATAGCAGCTATTCAGTGAACACCTTTTACCATGAGTCAGGTAAACATCTAGCTGGCTGCCTGCTAAGGGCCTTGGTTCGGACAAGAAATGAGCTCTTTATCTCCATAACCAACTCAGGACTAATGAGATGAAGCAGAGCCCGGTCTGGTCTCCTACCTGCCAGAAACTCTCTATTCAGGCTGATACCAGGAATTTTCCCTCCTTACCCACAAAGTATATAGAAGTAGCAGAAAGTAGCTTCTTGGGTGAGACCCAGAATTCTTTAAGCACCCTGCTCCAGGGCTGGCCTACGGTTAGCAGGGGGTTGCCTCCTCAAGACCACATCTCCTCCTCGACTGGAGCCACTGAGAAAAAAAACCCATAACCTCAAGAGTTCTAGTTTGCTGCTGGCCCAGAGCAAGTATCTTCCTCCAGGATCCCAGCTACAGATGTTCCAGGAAAAAGGTGCCTGTCTTCTGGCATCCCTCAGGAGCCAGGCCCTGGCTGGGGATGGTGGCTGGGACAGAGGAAAGAATGAGTTCCCTCTGTCTCCTTGAGTCTGGTTTAACAGTCCATGCTAAGGAGCTCCCTTGGTCATAGGAATGAATCTCTTCAAAAAAAAGATGGTCAATATGGCTGGGAAGCATCTCAGAGCTCATCTCATCTTCTCCCAATCTACCGCAGGTGCCCAAACTCTGACTCCCAACCAGACTGGTCACAGCCTAGGTTCCCACACTCCCAGGGACAGGAAATACACTCTGCCACTGAGGTGAGCCTAAACTTGCCTCTCTGACCCTGGCTCCATCCTTGGGGGCCCCACGAAATTCAATCTGCATCTCTCTCCTCCATGGGACAGGATCTCTCGGCTAAAAAAAGGTATCTTGCCCTGCTCCCTGCCACTACGCTACTTCCTCTAGGCTGCACACCTCCAGTGCAGATGTGCCCTGCTATTCCTGCAGATATTCTGCTTTCTCCTATGCTTTGATAAGGTCTGAGCTTTGGCTTTATTGGTCTTAAAAAATAAATAAAGCACCTAATGAGATCCACAGGCTTTTTCTCTTCTCCCCTCCCCCTATAGAGAAAGACATGGGAGGGGGACCTTCTCCCCCTGTGAAAACCTCCAGGCCAGAGGAGGGTGGGAGACAAGCTAAGACCAAGCACTGCCCTTCCTTATTCCCTCGGGCTACAGCGCAAGAAACAGCATCTTAACCTTTTCTAGCTCCCCGAGGAGAACATCCTAGAAGTGTGGTCTCTGCCAAGGGTTTTAAAGTCTTTAATTTGATTTCCCTCACATAGGCAATTGTTGTAATTATTCTGATTAGGAATCATTACCCAGTGCAGCCTCTGCACCCGACAGGCACAATGCATCCAGTGGCAAGCTGCAGTGGGGCAGGCGGGCCCAGCCACAGCTCCTGGAGGAGCTCTCAGCAAACAAAAGCCATCAATGGGGAGTTCTGGGTGAGTTAATGAAGTGCTCACATGCCACAAGAAGCCAACACTAAAGCTAAACAAAAACACCTCCAGTCCCCGGGGCTAGTCCCACAGTACCAAGCTCAGCTCCCCTACTCCCCAGCCCACCCAGCATAGGCTACCCCAGAGTCAGCCAGCACAGGGCCATAGGCCAGGAAGGGGTGGGGGCCCCTCTGCCTGACTCCTGGCAGCACTGGGACATCTTGTCAGAAACCCTGACGGGAACAGCTGGAGATGACAGATCAATGGTTCAATACTCTCAACAGCATGTCACTGATGTGACAGCAAATGTTATTCTAATCAAGCCATAATCATAGTCAAATTACACGGCTACATTCTCAGGAGGGGAGGGAGAGAAAGGCAGCAGGAAGGGGTCAGAGGTCAGGAATTAAAGGTCACTCAACCTACCTCCAGCACTTGCTGCAGGCTTGGCTGACCATCCACCATGGCTTGAATAATCCCGGTGAGCTGAAAGGAAAGAGAAATAGCCGATGGGTAGAAAACCAGGGTGAAGGGACTCAAGGCTGAACAGGACCCCTTCCTTTCTGTTTTTCTCCTTCTGTTGTAAAGGGCTCTGATCTGGCACTGCTTTAGGTTCAGAGCCCAACTAGAAGACTTGGGAATAAAGTCCCAGGACCCAGGACACAATGTGTGCTTCTCCCATAATATCCAGCCCTGAGATGGGTGTACACATACACATGCTGACCACAAGGCGTGTTCTCACACCTGTTTCCACAAGGCATGTTCTCACACCTGTTTCAGCTTTCAGTTTGCAAACAAATTGATGTTACATGTCTTTTGTATTCAATAGGCTCAATAACTTCCCACAATTACAGTCTCAAGTAAATTCAGCTCCTAGCTTCACAGAAGTTCCCGTAAAACTTGGGAGTGCTCATACAGGACAGGCACACTTGGCTTCAAGTCCACCCCTTCTCTGAGCCTTGATATCCAGCACTGCCCCCTCCCACACTCTCCCTAACACCTTCCCTAACATCCATGAAGTCCCACAGGCTCCTATCCTTCACCCTGCATACGTGGGCCATCAATATGAACTAGCCAAGCAAGAGACAGAGTCATCTTTAACCAATGGGGAAACTAAGACAAAAAGGCCTAATGTTCAGACTATGACCTAGAGAATTTCTGACTCAGGCCTATGCTCCACCTAGGTCAGGCCTGGGTTCAAACAAGCTTGTTGTTTTGCTTTGTTTTGGTTTGGTTTAAAGTAAAAAAAAAAAAAAAAAAAAAGACTGGGGATAGATTGCCTACAAGGATCTGAGGGCATGAGGCCCCCATGTCCTGGACACCAACTGGAAATCACCACCCCCAGCATGTCCCTGGCTACTTCCAGAAAGAGCAGTATCTCAGACTTGCTTGGAAACTTCTTTTTTTTAAAGTGTGTTGGAGGGGAGATTAAACTCTAGTTAAACTATAATTACACTTAATGAATACCAAATACCCAACTCACAGAAATTGCTGGCTCTAAAAGGGAAGGTTATTTTCTCATGGTGACTTACATGGAATGGTAATATACACCTTTTAGGGAGAAATTTTCATTTTAAAAACGCTGAGCTCCTCTAGGTGGGTTTCTGTAGTTCATCAAGTCATTATTAGGTGGTATTTTAAGGAAGTGTAAGGACACAGCCACTCTATTTTATATTCCAGAAACTGTTTTTATATTAATCTGTATTTTAATTGGGTAACAGCTGCTGCCTACAGACTTCCCATGGTCTAAAAGGAAAATAAATTAGAAAGATTAACTACACTGTTGTTTTGCAAAGCTTTAACCCACAGCATGCCCACCCGGCTGGCACCTCCACACCCTTTCCTTGCTTGGAAGACCAAAGAACTGCCCAGTAGAGGGAGGGCCTGAGTCAAAGAGAAGAAAAGACGGTCCGCTAAGGGCTGGGGGGCTGGGAGTGGGGAAGTGCCCTCGGTCAGCAGCTTCAATAATCTTGGAGTACAAAGGACTCCTCCTTTTATTTAGTCAACAACTATTCATAGAAAGCCTACTACGGGCAGGGCCGCATTACAGGAACTAGAGATCTGGCAGTGAAGAAAAATGTAAAAACTCTGCCCTCATGGAATACATGTTCTCAGCAGCCCCCTCCTACACCCAGCCCCAAGTAGTACCGAGAGCCTCTACATCTTCCAGAGCCGCAAACTGAGCAGGCAGTTGCCCTCTTTTGCCTCAGGCATGAAGGGGCCAAAGAGAGTCAGGAGGAGGCTTATTACCAACCCCAGATTAGTGACAGACACCCACAGGCCCACCGCTGCCCATTCTGGTCCAGCTTCTCTCCTGTTAAGCCTAGGGCTTAGATACATCTTCAGGCCTGGAGCTGAGGCTCAACATCAGGACCATCCTGGAAAAGGTGGACCACAGCCACTCTCACTTCTTAGGAAGCTCCAGGGTCCAAATGTTAGTCTTGTGTCTGGTCTGAGTTTCAGGCGGCAAGGTTAGGTCCACTCCTTCTCTTGGCTCCCACCAAGGGTCTCTCAAATGAGCTGAATGCCAAGGGCTTAAAGAAAGTCTCACTCACACAGGAAAGCAATGCACCCTTGCCAAGAGCCCTCCCTCCCTTGAGATAAGGCTTAGGTCAGCACCTGTGTGTACCCCATAAGCCCCTGCCCTGGGCCCCAGGAAAATCACTGATGTGGGGCAAGAAAATCACTACACCAAAATGGAAAACCAGGGTGCTGCTCTGGTGTTCTGCTGCAGGATGCCTCACTGCAGACTAAACCCAACTCTCCCACCTGGAGCTGGGGAAATGGAGCTCCAGCATCCTGGGGCTTTCACAAACTCCACTCCAGTGCTCAGTGATCCTAGAATCATCAGCCTGGGAGGAGCCTAGTGAGGTCAGCTCCTTCTCTCACCATGCTTCCCAGACAACAGCCATTTTCATTTGCGGCCCAGTAAAGCATGGCTCACAGCTGAGCTCCTCAAGGATTTGCATTTAGCCCCCAGAGACACAGGGGCTTGAGCAGTTGGCTCAGCTAGACAAAGCCTTCTCAGGGAAGGCCTCAGGCTCCTGTATTAATCCCTCCAAGGATGGACCACCCCTTTTCAGCTCTGCCAAGGCACTGGACAAAGAAGGGATGAAATTAAAAGTTAGTTCTGGGCTGGGCATGGTGGCTCGGCCTGCAATCCCAGCCCTTTGGGAGGCTAAGGCAGGAGGACTGCTTGAGCCCAAGAATTTGAGACCAGCTTATGCAACATAGGGAGACCCCATCTTTTTTTTTTTTTTTTAAGTAAAAATTAGTTCCTCTACCTGATACTAATGACCTATAAGACACGTGTAAGGTACAGGATGCTATGAGGGAACGAGAGAATTTTATCAAATTAATACTGGGAAGTTCTATCTTAGGCCTAACTTAAATCCTTCATGTTACAGTTTAAGCCCAGTCCCACTTGGGTTAATACATGTTTGTAAAAAGCTTTCACTCCTTACAATGAAAGGTACTAGAGCAAAGCCAAGTATTATTAAGCTGAGAACCAGGGCTCACAGGCTAAACAGAGCTCAGAGACCTTAGCCACTTAAAGCAGGAGAGGTGAGAGGAAGAATTAATGTGTGCTCTGTGGCTCCTTTCAATGAGGGATTACAGATTAACTCCCACTTCTCCAGACTCAGAAACCACAAGGCAAGGGGCTTTTGACCCTGACTGATAACATGGCTGGTTACTGAGATCCCCTGCCCTCACAAGGGCTTTGTCCAGGAATGAGCTGGCTTCATCATAAACACTAGCAACTACAGGAAGCAGCCCAGGAAACTCAGTGCCAATAGCATGTCAGCATCCAGCGCTTTCTCCTTTCACAGTTTATCTCCAACACAATCGTATTCTGACACCAAGACAGTTTGTTGATTACATAAGCACTTGTCTCTGGTGTGCAATCTGATAATCAGACCCACTCTTTCTCTTCAGACAAAGAGACCAATAAATCTCACCCTTTATAAGTACAGGTGCAAGACAAAGCCCTTTACTGGCATTTAGCAAAATGAGTATTTCTCTAGTTTTTTTTTCATGATAACAACAACAAAAAGAAGACATGGTTAGGGGCTGTGCAGCAGCCCAGCTGCTAGAGATAGAGACTTGATGAGCTGGAGCAGATTCTAGAGGTCAAAGGGAAAGGGCTCGGGAAGGAATGAAACACATCCCATCCTATCTCTGTCAGAACCACGTCTCCAGGCCGACTCTCAACTGAAACTAAGAAGGGACCTCAAGAAGGGTACTAACACATTCCTAATATGAAGCAGTAAAAGTAAGAGTCTCTCTGTGTGTGCTAGAGACTTGTTCAAACTGGAATCCTTCTTCCTACCAGCACTGAGCCTGCTTCTCTCCCCAAGCATGTGCCCATGTGTGTGCACATGTCATACGCATGTGCATGCGTGCACACACACACACACACACACACACACACTGGGGTTAAGAACTTCTTGTGCACAAGAGAGAAAATCCTGCCAGAGGAACTACTTAAGTATAATCTGGAGGTTTGGGACTGTTCCTCACACTTACTAATGAGAGATTTTCTCTGGTTGGAATGACCTCCATCCCTACCCGCAAAAGGCACCAACTGCCAGGTTGGATGAGGTTTCAGAATGACAGCCCCCATCCTGTGTCTATGCCTCTCGGAGATACAATTCCATCTGGTACGGAGACAGGGCAAAATTTATATGATCTGAGGTTTTCCAAACAAGACTTTACTTACTTACTCAAAATAACAAGTCAGCAGTACAGTTGTTTTTGGGAGAGACAGAAAATAACTCCTTGACAATATTCATTTCATTTAAGGGACATGTATCAAGTGTTTACTTGGTAGCAGACCCTAATGATGGGATGGAGATGGATCAGGTCTAGTTTCTTCCCTCAAAGAACTTATAGTCTAGTGAAAAGACAGATAAATAATTATAGTATAAAGTATCTGATCAGTTCTATGTTGGAATAAGCACAACTCAATCTGGGGATCAGGGAAAGTGACCCTAAGCAGAGTCCTGGAGGTCAAGCAGGAGTTGGCGGGGAGAGTGGGAACTCTGTGCAGGCAGGAGGACCATCATGTGAAAAGATAGACTGTAAGAGGGCAACCTCTGGGTGAGGGGAGCTAGGTGGGAGATGAAGCAGAGAGATATGAGGCTGGCCAAAAAAGGATGGACAAGATCATGGCGAGTTTTGAGCTCTGGAAACCTGAGACAAAATGGCAGACCCAGTGCCTACAGAACAACCACATTTTCACTTTTAGAACAGCCTTCATAATAAAGATCCCAACTACCACTCCTACTCCCCTCCAAATTATGTATGTGCATCCTTGGGTGAAGCTTTCTAGAGAGAAGAAACTGTTCATCATAGTCTCACAATCCCTCCTCCCATTCCCACAAAAAGTAGCAGCAGCAGCCTTACTCTAAAAGAAGTCCCTCTTCTTCCGATACTCTCAAGCATCCACTCCTGCCCAGGGTCCAGCTCCAGCAGAATACTGTTACATTCCTAAACAGGTAGCAAACTTACTAAAATTTGGGCCTGCCTGTCTACGTAAGGACAAGAGGACATTAGCCTTTCAAGGCCAGTGGAGGGCTCAGGTAACTGGCTGGCTTAAAGAAAGTCTTTCCTTCCCTTCGCATAAGCAAGGGAATTTTCATCATCATTAAAATGGTGATTTTTCAAAAAGGGCAGAAAAGTCAGATTAGCGCCCCCTGGTGGTATAGGTAAATCCCAGGGGAAAGGGGAAACCCCAGCAGAGGAAGGCGAAAACCAGAACCCAACATCATTAGTTGGAATAACAAAAGGCTTAAGAGGCTAGGCGCCTTGGCAGATGGATGCCTGCAACAAAAGCCCCACCTGGGTCAGCTGGTAAACACTGGCATCGAATTCAGGAGCAACCTCGAGACCTCCTATCTGGGCTAAGTCAGCCTCAGGGCCCACCAGGGTCAAACAGGCTCATCCCCAGCCTTCTTACCAAGGAGACTGTTTGGGATAACTCAAGAACCCTTTTTCACCTATTTCATTCACATGTAGAAGATAGGTCTCTAAATGAAGGCACAAAGTCTCTAATGTACCTCAGCCCCAGACTCTTAAAAGATTCTCATCACCCCTGCTACCACACATTCTTAACCCCTGATTGCACCACAGCCTGTTGGCCACCACTGAGTGCATTACATGACATGTCACAGGGAAAAGTAGCCACAGAAGACTTCACACAGTTCTGGGAGTTAGAACTTGCAGGGGCTCCTCCCCTCTGCCAATGGCTCTTTTGAGCCTCCAGCAATGATTAAAATCTCAGTTAGGCCCAGTTTCACAATCTGTAAAATGCAACCAATACTAACCTGCTGACAAGGAGGCCAAGTACAGTACCCACCTAGGATAAGCAGATTTCAGCCTTGGCCAGCCAGGTCTCATGCTTCACTGAGACCACTCTTCTCTTCCCTCGGTGACAGAATGTACCTTCGACAAACTCAACCTACGCTTCACACAGGACCACTTTACAGGAGGACAGAGTAACAATGCCAGAAAGCTAAGAAGGCCTGAACATAACCCTGCCTTCCAAGTGGCTGAAATCTTTACCTCTTGCCAAGGGGCCCTAAGGGAAATTGAACTGGAAAGAACTTGAACCCCAGAAATGCCATTCTGCTCCTGGTCTCCAAGTGCCGGTCACCAGGAAGGGATGCTGGGGAAGCAGGGGTAGACTAAGCCACTGATCTCCCTGGGTCCCCAGTAACAACAGTGACCTGAGTGGAGTGGCAGACTTTATAAAACCTAACTGCTAGGTCTAGTGTGCACTTGCCTTAAGCATTGATAAGCCCTATGCTTTCTCTAAGTGGCCTATATAGAGCACCAAGGATTCCAAAATTCCCCTCCCAGGAGCCCTTGCTGCCCACTTCCAGGGCCCTTACCTCTGTACAGAATGGGGTAAGCTGTGGATGGACTACAGGCTGGACATACATGTGAAAGGTAGACTCAATCTCCATGGTCCGGCCATTTAGCTTTAGGATGGGGAACTCGATGATTTCCTGGAGTGCCAAAGATACAGAAAAGGAAAAATAAGTTATTGTAATCAACCATTTCCAACAGTAGCTCCAAGTCAACAAAGAATGAGTGTTTTGGATTCATTAGTGTTTTGGGTTCATTAGCTCCTGCCAGGCCAAACCCAAGATTGAGTGAGACGGCACCAGCAGTTACAATCCTAACCTTCCCACTGCTAATATCCTCATAGGTTCCAGGGACTGGACACAGCCCTCATCCCCACTGTTTCTGGAAATGGGAAGGAAGACAGTGGTATCATCTGCCCCAGTTTCTCCAACTGGTTCTCTAGCAGAGGCTTGCTAACTTGAGCCCCTAAGAATACGCCCTTCTTTCTCTTGCCCAGGTCCCTGTCCTGAAATGGGTCTGATCTCCTGCCATATAGACAACCAGCCATCAGACCAATGCATAGATTTCCTTGTATGAAGTTTGAACCAAGCTGGTAAGTTTCTTCATTAGTTCTTATTTTTCAAAAAAAGATAAAAAATAAAGCCAAAGGGGATCCCAAAGAGAAGGAGAAAAGTAACAGTAATAGGAGCCAGCGCCTCCCACCTTTCAGGCAGCACACACTACCTCTACAACACCAGCCCAATCGCTTAGCTAGCCTTTCCCAGTCCACTGAAACATAATGGAAGAGAAGGAGGAGGAGTGACAATTTGTTTGGTGTCTCTAAGATTAATTTGTCTCCGCTATTTAATAGAGATGCACAGCACCAAGGTCCTGGTGTGCAAACAGGCTTGCAGAACGCTGGCTGTGCAGCACGCCTCATACATCGCTCCTGGGAAGGGAGGAACGCACCAGAGGGTGGAGAGGGCAGAAGAGAGCACATGCGTACCAGAGAGAAGAGGGAAAGCGAGGAGAGAGCATAAAAAAAATTATTGCTTTTTAATATTCAAAAACAGTTTGCAAAATTTAATCAAAGCAGAGGAAAAGCTAACATTTTTACCACTTTGACATTTTTATTAGCGCTTTCATAAATTTTTAAAACATGAATGGAATTAGTTTACAACACACAAAAAAGAACTGCCCTGAAAACATCTGGAAGAGACAAATAGGAAATAATAAAAAAATAAAATAAAAGCAAAATTCTCTGAGTAAAATTAGCATGTGGAAAGGGCCTCCACTGCAGAGAGAAAGGAAGGGGGCTCTGCCTATTCAGTGGCCCCAATAGTCAGCTCCAGCAGCACCCCTTCCCCAGGTCCTTCATTCTGGAGAAGACCTTTCCAGTATCATTAAAATCAAGGTAAAGTGGTTCTCTCCAGAGACAGCCTGGAGAAGCAACACGAAACGGATGACACCTGACTGCACTTAGGAAATTAATGGGTGGGAAAACACAAGGAGAAATGCTCAATCTCCTTGATGTCCCAGGAAAGCCAGGTATCCTCCCGGCAAAACATACCCACTAATATTGGGCTTGTTTTTAAAGCATCTATTTCAATCCAACACATCAGGACCAAAAACCAAATCAAGTCAGTCAGACTTCATGCCAGAGAGATTCAAAGATTGTGGTTGCCTTGTCTCCGTGGGCTGATCTCCAAAGATGAGGAAGCTGACAGGAGCTTATTCCCAGAGATAGAAAGGGCAAAATGGCTGCAAGCCTGAGGCAGAGGGGAGAGAAGGGAGGCCCAGACTGCTGCTTAGACCAGGTAATACCTCTCCTTCCAAGGTGAAGAGAGGGGGACACTCATTTCCCAATTCCCTGGACCTTCTGTTCCCCAAGAAGCATTACATACAGAGTAAATGGGGGTTTGGAACTGAATAACAAAATCGAACACACACCAAAAAAATACACATTGGTCCCCCTGCAAAATCAGGTATCCAGGATTCCAAGAGCCAACTCTGAGGTGTTGCCCATGAATCAGGCTCATCTGACTCCTGATTTTTCCGATGTGTCCTTCCTCTTCCCCTAAGTAGAAGAAACACTTCCTCAACAGAAAGAGCTCTATAGCCTGGTGAGTTTGGCTGCCCTGGTGTCTAAGGAAACAAATACAGCCAGCTCCTCACTAACAATGTTAGCTGGGCCCACAATGAAATTTAACCTGTGACACAACTGTACTTTTCATTTAAACTTTCATTTGGAGAGCAGCAGTGTTTGGAGACCTACAGTTTGTCCTGCTAATAAAGACAAGTGTTGGGACCTTTAAGGATGCCATTCATCTTTGGCTTTTTATTAAATTCAATTTTCTTAAGCCCATGATACATTATGAAATTAGGAGTTGACATTCCTCTGGAAATAAAAATATCTATCAAACATTAATAGAAAAAAACCCTCTATTACCAAGAATTTATGGCTTAAAGTTGATCTCTTTCCACTTTTTTACAAGCACATGGTTTGTTTTAGATATCCGAAATGCTATTATAGATCTAGGATTTCATTAGTATTTATTATAAAATAGTATGTGCTTCAGCTTCCACTCTGACCAGCACCAAGTCAACATCCCCAGCAGACTCTCTGGAAACTTGGCCTTTGGGTTTCCGCATTGCAGCAAATAACAGCAAATACTGCAGCTCAATATTCAAACTTTCCTGATGTTAGCTTCCTCACCCATAGGGAAATGGGGCCAACTAAGTGCTGAAACTCAGTGCCATGCTCCCAGAGAGGAAGAACAAGCCAGACTCAGATCCACGCAAAAAAAAAAAAAAAAAAAAGGAGGGGGGTAGGCCCCTGAAATTCCCAGGGTGCCTACACCCAAGGCTCAGGACACATCAAATTGGGCCTATTATAAACATATCTCTGATAATGCTAGCTCATCAGCCAAGCCTTCTCCCCAAGACCAAGAAGAGGTGGTTTCAAGCACCAGTCTCAAAACATGACTTTGCAGGGGCCCTTCCTCCACAACATGAGGAGCTGTTATTAACAATGAGCCTACACACTGGCATATTCACTTGAGCTACTGAGGATGCAAAAGAGAAGCTTCTGAGAAAAGACTCTGAGAAATTAGAGCAGCAAGGACCTCACTGAGGTACTTCTTACCTTCCCATATTGCCCAGCCAGTACTTCCATACTTCCCAGAACCTCAAAATACTGGCCCAAACAGCCCAGTAGTGGGAGAGGTGCCCCAATCTGCACCAAGTTGGCACAACTCTGCAGCCAGGGCACCTGAAGCATGACAAACATTTTGAAGATTTTTAGCTGATAATGATCAGAGATGGAACCCCAACACTACAGGTTAGTGGCATTAATCCCAACACAAAGATTTGTGACAATGTGCCCAAGTGCCAGCCTCTATGTCCAGTTGCTCAGATAATGAAACTGTTATTCCTGACCCTGACCTTTTCTCTCAGCCAATTTCATCATTCCCCTAGGAAGAGGTTTATTTCAGAAACAGTTTTGTGTAAAAGTAGCACCAGGAAGGAAGGAAGGACCAGTCGTATTTACCAGCCCTCTTTCCCTATCCTAATAATAGCTTTACAATTCTTTGCCTTTGTATGCCATTTGCATTCAATTAAACTACCTGAGTGCCTACTTTGTGTAGGCTATCAGACAGGGGCTGGAGCAGGACTAGAGATAAGATGTAGTCTCCACTTTGGAGAAGCACATGGACTATGAGTGGAAAAGATAGGCAAACAAAGAACAGTACACTGTGATAAATACCTTAGTGGAGGGACATACACAGTGTTATGTTTTTCCATTCACAAAAGTGTAGTTTCACATACATTTTCTTATTTTACCCTCCTTAATCCTGGCAGACAGGTTACATCATCATCACCATCACCATCTTCAGGTCATAAATCAATACTATTAAGCATCTACTATTCACCAGGCAGGGGCTGGCTGTAGACACAGAGATGAATACAATGAAAGGTGGCTCCTCTCTCTGAGATGCTCAAGTCTGGGCAAAGGGTGAAGAGGAGCTGGCCTCCAGTGCTCTCCAAGACATGTGGAAAATGCAATCGTTTTATTCCATTTATTGTTTACTACGTGGCAGATACTGTGCTAATAGGAATGATCTCATTTTAATCCTCCTAACTCATGAGGTGGGAATCATAGTCATCCCTATTTCACAAATAAACTAAGGCCCAAAGATGTTAACTCACTTGCTGACACTTACACTGCTTGTGAGGGACAGAGCTGGAACTCCAAAATGGGAAAATGAGAATGAGACTTAAGAGTAGGACTAGCAGCTTTCAAAATATGAAGGGTCAAGAAAGATCTGGTTCTCTTAGTCTAAAAGGCTATCCTGTAGAGAACTCAAGTCTACCATCTAGAAAGAGAGGCTGCTCTCAAATTTTAAGAGCAATGAATGTGGACTATCCAGGCAGAAAAGTTCTAGAGTTTGCTACTGAAAAGACTCCACCATGGCTGCAGTAACACAGATGGCACAGATGGCATCAGGGAAGGCAGGAACCATGTGCCTCAGTGTGATCTCCAGCACCTAATTCCTATGCTGGCACACAGGCTTCACTCTCTCAACTTTTGTTGTGTAATCACATGAAAGGGCTGCTAAGTGGAGGAGACAAGCCAAAGGCCTAGCTGTACCAGAAGACACAAAACTCTCCGCAGAATCAGAGAGGGGAAATGATCTGCCTAAGATGTCAAAGATGGTCAGTGGTACAGCCAGGATTCAAACTCAGATATTTCACAGTTCAAAGCACTTTCTACTAGATCTACTCTCATCTCTGAGTGGTTTCCTCCCTGAACTACTATAAACCACCAAATCCCAGTCTTACCTAGGGTAATCAACTGTTTGGTTGATCAGGACCAAGGGTTTCCTGCAACATAGACTCTTTTTTTTTTTTTTGAGACGGAGTCTCGCTCTGTCGCCCAGGCTGGGGTGCAGTGGCGAGATCTTGGCTCACTGCAAGCTCTGCCTCCCGGGTTCACGCCATTCTCCTGCCTCAGCCTCCCGAGTAGCTGGGACTACAGGAGCCCGCCACCACATCCGGCTAATTTTTTTGTGCATTTAGTAGAGACAGAGTTTCACCGTGTTAGCCAGGATGGTCTCAATCTCCTGACCTCGTGATCCACCCGCTTCAGCCTCCCAAAGTGTTGGGATTACAGGCGTGAGCCACTGCGCCCAGCCAACATGGACTTTCAATGCTAACACTGAAACACCATTCACAAACTACCTACAGCACTGGGCTGTCTGCCAACGGTGGATGAAAACTGGCCATAACTTAACAGCTAAGAACAAAAGCCTCAGAATTGGGATTTTTCAAATATCCAAGGTTCCAAACCTATTGTACCTACTGTCTCCCTCAATATTGTCCCTGTAAATCTTTTGTTGAGGAGAGAGAAGACAGAAATAAAAATGAAGCACCAAACAAGCATTCATCTACCTTGTAAAATGGGTTGGAGCAGCGATTTTAAACACAGCTTTTTTTTTTTTTTTTTGAGTCGGAGTCTCACTCTGTCACTCAGGCTGGAGTGCAATGGCACAATCTCCGGCTCAATGCAACCTCCACCTCCCGGGTTCAAGCAATTCTCCTGCCTCAGCCTCCCAAGTAGCTGGGATTACAGGCACCCGTGACCACACCCGGCTATTTTTGTATTTTTAGTAGAGACAGGGTTTCACCATATTGGCCAGGCTGGTCTCAAACTCCTGACCTCAAGATCCGCCCGCCTCGGCCTCCCAAAGTGCTGGGATTACAGGCTTGAGCCACCACGCCCGGCCCCTGGCTGCTCTCTAATTGCTCAGCTAGGAACCCCCAATGATTTCCTTGATAAACTGAGGACACAACTGCAACAGCATTTCAAATGAAATTTCACACCCACGATCAGTAGATTACAAGAAATAAATGTGTAAGTTGCTTTCGGGGTATTCAAACTCCCTCCAACTGAAGTGTCTGCAGAAATAAAAATAAATTTGAAGATAGAATAACAACAAGAGGATTTAAGCAGAAGGCACTTAGGTTAGACTGTTGGGATTCATAAAACTGGGACAGAGGGTTTATAAATTCTGTTTTTTTGTTTGTTTTTGAGACAGGATTTCGCTCTGTCACCCAGGCTGGAGTACGGTGGCATGATCTCGGCTCACTGCAACCTCCGCCTCCCAGGTTCAAGTGATTCTCATGCCTCAGCCTCCCAAGTAGCTGGGATTACCATGCCCAGCTAATTTTTGTGTTTTTACTAAAGACAGGGTTTTGCCACGTTGGCCAGGTGGGTCTCAAACTCCTGGCCTCAAGAGATCTGTCTGCCTTGGCCTCCCAAAGTGCTGGGATTACAGGCCAGAGCCACTGCACCCAGCCCAGAGGGTTTAATAGAGTAGCATTCTAGCCCTTTTTTCCTAAGCATAGATTCTCCTCTGCCTGAGCTGATGTTTCTATGTCCTATCTGAAATAAGAGAATGAGCAGATCATTTTTCATGGCTTCCCCCTCCCAACCTAGGAAGAAGGAACTGGCTTTCCTTCAAAACAACTAATCTATCCCTTCAACCCTCGGAAGAAAATTCCAAAAAGTGTGTGTCCCTGCACTGAAAGGTTTGATAAAATCTAAAAGCAACACATACCACAAGGTAGAAAATGCAGTCCCTGGAAAACATGTGGGTTTTACCCAAATATTTAGTTTTGGATAAAAGTCTCATGCAAAGACGGGCCCTTTCTCCAAGGATCAAGAAGCCTCCTGGCCACAGGGAAGAGGGGAAGTTGGATGGGAGAAGTGAGGGCTACACTGGGCAATGGGGTATGGTTTGCAATAACAGTTTCTCCCTTGGAAAAAAAAAAGACATTTTATGCACAAGGAGCTTATTTCTTAAACAAACACTCGTGGTTTTGATTTACACCACAGTCTGCTCCTAAATAATTTATGGCGGGTTAAATTTATTGCCAAGCCCTGGCTGGCTGCAAATTCGAATTGCCAAATAATTAGATTTTAGGGCAAAGCTTATAAATTACCCGTCGATTTGTCCGGACTTGTTTGTCAGTTGCTTTGTGCTTCGGGTCATCTTTGGCATTTGGCTGTTTGGGTTTTAATTGCTGATTTACACTTTGACAGATGAGAGCTGATGCTCGAAGTTTCAGGACAAGGAAGGGTAAAAAATCGGAGCTTTAAAAGGCTGATTTTTCACCTACATGTCCCCCTCTCCCCATCTCCATAGACCCCAAAGCAATTAAAATATAGAAAAGAGGCTGAAAATAGACATTGCTATTCTTTATTGGAGGAGAGTATGGGTGCAAAGTGAATTATAATTTACCCTTATTGAAATCTGAATTTTTCAAAAACATAATACCAATAAATGAAGGAGACCAAGTCTTAGAAACCACATCCTCACCTGAGGTGTGCACACCTGTGTCTCCCTCTGTATGTACATGACTCAGAAACAGCCACAGTTCAAACATTTTTACATATTCAATTGTAAATAACTTCAGATATTAGTGGCTTCTGTGAAGCTGACCCTTCAAGGGCACCAAACAACCAAATGATTTGTTTGTAGCTACCTGTAGACACACATTTGTCATGAAATTAATTTAAACAAATCTCAGGTTATGTGCTAGAGAGGTCCCCTGGAGGCATCACTAAGGAAGGGCCTAGAAATGGAAGGGTGCCAAGCCCAAAAAAATCTCTCTGGATAGTACTCTGGTTCTATCAGTATGTTGATAAGAGGGCCTGATCTCTCTGTGTTTCCCAGAGAAGCAGGGCCTGCCTCCCAGTCACCTGCTGTATCTCAACAGCTTATTAGGAGGTTGTGGATCAGAATAATACTAGTACTAGTTCTACTAATAAGAGCTAATACCTATAAGCCATTACATATCAAACACTGTTTTGAGCACTTAATATGTTTAACTCAGTTTATTCTCCCATCAGTCCTATAAGATTGGTACTATTATTAACCCCACTTTGCCAATAAGGCAACTGAGGCATAAAGAGTGCAAGCAACTTGCCCAAGGTCAGACTACCAGTAGGTAGTCAAGACTCAAATCCAGACAGTCCAGTTTTGGAATCCATGCTTTTAACTACTATGCTCTACTGATTCTCATCAGAACAGCGTCTACCTCAGCTTCCCTCACTTTGAAGGTCCAGAGTCCACATTCTGGGACTTGGGCACATGAAGCCAAAGCCTGTTCCATCAGTCACCCAACAAAGTGGAGGAAAGGCATGTGTCTTGCTCAGGATCACAAGATGAATCAGAGGCTTGGTTAGACAAAGACCATTTTTCAAACCAATTCAAATATCGCCTTAAGATACACTAGTTGGGGGTGAAGAAATGGCGGTGAGTAACAAGTGATCAAGACAGGACCAGGCCCACTCAGGCAGACTGAGAATTCTGGTCAGACTACTTGGCCAGGAGCCAGGGAAGCTAGCTGGGCTACAGGAGGCCTTGCTCAATAATCCCCATCCATAGCCCCAGGGACTGCTGATCTCTTCACAGAATACTGCATGCCTGTGGGGTGGTTCATAGATTCCCTGTTCTCTGCCCACAAATGATGGCCAGCAGCCAGGAAGGTAAACAGTTGTGCTGGCATGACAATAGATTTTTAAAAATTCACTGACTAGTAAGCAAGCAATACACAAATGGATACCCGCCCCCCACCCCCGCAATGCACTGAACACATTTCTCACACACTGTCCCATATGATCCCACATCTCTGTAAGCAGGCAGGAATCACTCCCCTGTTTTGCAGATGAGAAAGCTAAGAGGGTCAGCTGTTGTCAAACCAGTCCCATCACTTGAGAACTTGTTAGAAATGCAAATTTCTGGCCTCCACCCTAGCCTTTCAGAATCAGAAGCCCTGGGGATGGGGCCAACAGCCTTGGTTTTAACAGCCCTCCAGGTGACTCTGACGCTCGCTGAAGTTTGAGAACCTCTGGTCCAGACTACAGCAGTGTTTCTCAGACTTCAAATGACCTGAGGAATGTGTCAGATTTCAGGTTCTATTTCAGTATATTTAGTATATTCAGATACATTTCAGTATATTCTATTTCAGTAGGGCCGGCATGACATTCTGCATTTCTAACAAGCTCCCAGGTGATGAGGATGCTGCTGGTTCTCAGACCACAATTTAAACAGCAAAGGTGTAGTCTAGAACATTTATGTGACTAACTCCTTATCGCTGAGGTACTGACCAAATGAGAATCAGAGCCCATGGCTCTCAGCTCCCTTCTCAGAGCAAACCCTTACTTGGCCCACTTCAAGCACCCGAGTCAAGCCCTCTAAGTCTGCTAACCATCGCTAGCTCTTATCACCAGACATTTCATCCTCCTTGCTGCCAAGAGCTAGGGCAGAAAAACAGGCCTGTCACATCCAAGAACTTCACAGAGTAGACTGGCACATCTCTGTCAGGGAGCTAGCAAAAAGTCTTCTTGTCATGGCAGTGCCTGCTTCCTTTAGGAATACTGTCAAGACCAGGGCATCAGCTACCCTCAGAGTGCTCAGCACACTATTGTCTCAGCCCTCCAGAAAAAAACCTTCCTCTGTCCAGATGAACCAAAAAGCAGGACTGGATACCTCTCCTATGAGAAGACCGCTCATTACAGACACAAGCCAGGAGCTTATCTGGTCTATCTAACTGCCTCTGGTCCTGAGAAAGGCCTCTCCAACCCTGGCCACAAATTTGGAGCAGGATCACAGAATTCCTGCATATCCTAAGGCACCTACTTGGGGACTCCTTGCTATCCTCACCAGCCACCACATTCAACACCATCAACCATGAATTTCCTTTCAGGTCTGCCCCCGACATTGTTTCTCTAGTCACATTACCTTTCCAGTGAAAGTAGACCTGATCAAAATGCCATGTTTCATCTCATTCATCAGCCCTACCCACCCATCTGTAACTACCAATCCCGTTCAGTTGACCAGTTGGCCTTTAAAATGCCGCTAGTGTTGTGAACAACGCAGACATGTCCCTGCATTTCCAGACAATGCAATCTCAAATCATGGCTCTCAGTTTTATCACACTTTTAGAGAGCAAGATTCCAAGCTTTCTAGCCAGTTATTATCCTATCTACCTAACCATCACTACCTACCTCCTCTAGGCCAATGGCCAAACAATGCATCAAATAGGTCCTAGAGGAATAACTACCCACATTACCACTAAGGAACTCAACTATAACAGCTCTGCCTGTTATGTTCTCCCTGATACGGATCTTCTACTCAAAGTACCCCATTTACAACAACTATAGATTCCATGCGCCACTCCTTAACAAACCTCAGTACCACTGACTCCTCAGTAGCCCACTAGTCTCCAAAAGAGTTATGAGCTACATAAGAACATGGTTCTCAAGCCTGTTTCCTTCCTAGCACACCTAAGGGTTACAACATGTAACTTCTCCCCATTCTCACCATCGCCAACCAACTAACATCCTAGTCCAACCCACTAGCATCTCTCTCAAGTACTGCATCTGTACCAGTCTCCCAACATACATTTTTAACCTCTTGGAACAACTTCCTTTCCATTCCCATGGACTCTGGCTTATAACATCTATTTCTGTTTCTTCTTTTCCACTCAGTAATACATTCAAATTTCCTTTTCCGGCTCCCCAACTGTACCCCCATTGTAGAGTATGAACACTCCTTTACTTTCAGCAACGTCGGCATCTCCAAATAAGTGCCTCTGCCAGCACCTAACCCTCAGATCAGCCCTTGGCTGGAATGGCCTTCCAGGACTAGACACTGACTATACACTACAACAGAAGTAGAGCCACTTGTGTATGAGATCTGTTTTGCCACCCACAGGCCTTCCAGATCTCCTTACTGGCCAACTACATGCAGGGACAGGACCCAAACAGCAGCCTATCCCAAGGCACCTCTACATCCAAATAAAAGCTGCCCTGATGTTTGTCTCTCCCTCTAGATTTCTTCTTTCTGATTTACTTCCTTTCTGACTCTCCCAACACCTAACAGGCTTTTGTCCGTGGCAGTAGCATCAATACATATAAACGCCTTTCTGCCTGTGCCAGCCTGTTCACCCTTCTGCTGCAGACCTGCCAGCCTTTGCTGGGGGGGGGGGGGGGGGCGGGTAGCTGGTGTCAATGTGGGTACACTCTTGTTTCAGGCTTTTAGGCTATGGCTCAATTTTCACAGCTAGAGCTCAAAACTCATCACATAAATGTACGAATGTGGGGGTTTTTTAAGTATCGTGAACACCCAGGATAAGAGGATAAAAAATAATCATCCCAATGGCATCTTAATCAAAATGATGCAAGATCCTTTTTCCCAGTGAGATACAGAGATGCAGAAAGGGTCTCCTGATATCAGTTTCCTCATGTCAAACAATGGAGATCAGTCTACAAAAGAAATATAATCAAGAGGGGAGAGGAAAAGCAGGGCAGGATGGAGGTAGGGAGAAGTGAAGCCTATGGACTTAACCTAAACACTCTTGGATTTCACTTCCCCCACTGTCCCCGCTTTCCAACCTGCTGGCTTTGCTTTCTATGGCTGTACCTGTTGCCAATGCTCAGAGGAAGCTCAGCCTCCACCCCCATGCCCTCCAGTCCCTTCTGATCCCACCAATCTCCACATTACCCAGACCTTCCTGCCTCTTCATCAGTCATTCCTTCCACACTAATCTCAATGTTAGTCAGCCAGCTATTTATCTTTTTGAAGGGTCTAAACCTCCCTGGTCTATTGAAGGTGGGTCCTAGCAGATCCAGATCCAAATTCCCAATTTTTTTTTTTTTTAAGCAGGGGGAAGGTGAAGGGGAGGCGTCATGTCATTCCCCAGCCTTTGACTCTCCCTAGAGACCTAGCAGCCCACCCAAATGCTATGCTGAGGTATCAGCCTCCTGATAATGCCTCAGAGCCTTAGCCTTCTTGACAATACCTCAGAGCCTTAGCTCACACCATATCCACTTTCACCCACACCCCTTTTACCCACACTTTATTGGGTAAAATGCTCTTAAGCCTCTTCTAGCCTTTGTACTTCCACTTATAGCATCCCAATGACGCCTTCTAGCTCGAATGTGAGAAACAGCGTAAAACTGATATAGATAATCCAACTAACTGAACAGTGAAATACTTGCCAGGTTCAAAGTCTTTATTCTCCTTTTACCTCATTTTCAATATTTCTACAAACAAGCCTGTAATCAAGGTCAGTTTTTCCAGACTTAGGCCATTTCATTCTGGCTTACTACGTGAACCCCTTCTTCTCTTCCTGCTATAACAGTTCTGAATGGCCTCAGGTCCACTTGGCCCTTTCTGGTCTCCTGAATTTCTTATAACATGAAAACTATGCAGCCCTCCCCCACACTGTGAGCAGGGTTGATCATTCCCATCCTTTGTGCCCCCACTGTACCAAGTACTTACCGTGTCATGGTGGTTATCATACAGCCTAATGGTTGTTACACAAATGTCTGCCCTCCTTGACTATGAGCTCCTTGAGGGTAGGGACCATTCCTTACTTGTCTTTATATCCCTAGCATCTAACACAGAGCTTTAAGTTACTATCCAAAGAGTAAAAAGAAGCCTTTTCATTGCCTCTAAGGTGGTTATAATGAGGTCTTCCCCATTCCTTTGCTGACTTAGGCGGTTTTTTTATGTCCAACAAAAACTTTAAAAGGCAGCTCAGTGTCACTGTTATTTTACAGTCCCTGATTTCACTCACCATTTATCAATGGCCCTATTCTTTAGAGCTCTTCCCCACCATGAACCTTAGCCCAGTGCCCAAAAAATCTGCATTCCAACAGCTATCTCAGCCCTGGGGAGGCCACCAGGATAATAAGAGGCTAGGGGGGATGTTTCCTGATTTGCACTAAATTATGTGGTGATTTTGTTACCAGTGACCCAGTGTTCCCCAAGGAAAGTTCCTGGCCCCACCCCCAGGCAACTCCACAGCCTGCTACACACCATGGCAGCTTAAAGGTATAAACCCTGGGGAAGGTGGAGAAGCAGTCTGAATAGAGCAAATAAACCGCTTCGATCCTGCCTCTGCTATGCCAAACACACAAGCCAGCGCCACCATGCATCAGTGCTCCATTCCCCGAGATGTATATTTTGCTTCTACATTGCTATGTCTGCTCCAAATACAGACAGGCCCTTCGGCTTTCACGTGAAGTTGCAATACAGCCAAGACTCGGACACAGCAAACGCTTGTTCCCATTCTGGGAATACTAGTGAGGAGCCATAGTGGGAGCCAGGGGGAGGCCCATCCTTATGAGGGACCACCAGGAAACAGCAGCCTGTGGAGGAAGATGGCTTTGGAAGGAGGAGGGGCAAGGACCACATTTATGGAGGCAGTGACAAAAAAGACAAAGGGGCCTAGTGGGCCACCCCATTCCCACCATCACTGGCCATCAATAGAGGAATTCATTTATAGTGACCCTGAAAGAAGAGATGTGTTAAAGCAGAGATATAACTAGAAAGAAAGGCAATAATTGCTCTGATGGGCAGGGGAAAAATTATTCCAGGAGTCGGGAGCCTGTACAAGAACACTTACAGCTCACACAGTCATCATAACTCAGCCCCCTCAAGCATTTTGTGCTCTGCTTATGGTGTTAACTTTAATGTCTTAACATATAACACCATCCACACTAACACAAAATACTACACATGCCAGATGAGGCTGAGTTATAGTTGCTGTGGGAAGCATAACTTTGAATTTCCTGATTTTGGTGCATTTAATCTCAACCATAATGTTACATTAACGTCAGTTTTGCATTTCATTTCCCAGTTTAGAAGAATAGCATCAGCGCCTTCGCCTGTCTGTACAGAAAAAAGTACATGCTGACTGGGGCCACAGGCAGAGGGACCACAATCCAAGGATTAGGCTCTCCAGGAAAAAGGCCTGGGCCCCATCCCTCCCCACTGGAGGAGCTACAACCAGGACAAGCACATGGGAAGGGAAGGGTGGGTTCTTTCTCCAGGGAATTGCTTTTCTGTCCACTTAGTCACGGCAGGAACCAAGAACAGAGAGAAGGAAAGAAGCTAAACATGGGGCAAAGAGCAATGTGTTGGGCAGGGCGGGGAGGCAGCACGTGGGGTTAAGAGGATTCCTGCCTTTCAGCCTCGAACGAAGGAGAAAGAAATCAATATAGTTTGCTTTGTAGGGATCTTAACCAATTTCCTGTAAAGTTTTCCAAAATGTCTCTTTCACAAAAGACTAGTAATGATGTGGCAACTCTAGGTCACACCGAAACCCTCCAAATCTCTTCTACATTAGCCATCTCTGTTACCACCAACCCTCCCCACATACCCTTCAAAAATAACAGCACCCGGACAATTTTCTGGAAACGAGAAACTCCTTTACTCATAGTTCTAACTCAAAATGCAGATGGACTCTCTTCAAGGTTTCCGTAAAAAGGAAAAAAATGCCCCTATGGACAAAGACCAAACACTAGAAACCTCAACCCCAAACGTCATTTTTCTCCAAAGTTATGGGCACTTGAATACAGATGAGAAGGCAAACAGTCAGTAGGGCTGCTGCAGAGCAGAGACAAAAAGACTATGCAGGAGCCTGACGGATGGCCAGAGCACTTGGGGAGGAAAGTGGGTAGCCGCCAGGATGGCAGCTCCTCGGATGGGGAGAGCTGTGCTGCACCCTCCCTCCCTGGTCATCCAGACAGCTGAGGTTACCTCCTCCTCCCAACGTGCTGTGGCCTATACCTCATTTTCCTCACTTACATTTGCTTTGGTCTCTTCTGAACACTGAGGTGGTGAGTGAACTTGCCCCAAGGTTAAAGATGCACAATTAAAGATCCCACCAAAGCTTTCAGGCTGCTCTCTGGGCCTCAGGGTCACAACAACCATCACTCGGTGCACATCCACACCAAAATGAGCAAAATGAACTCCTGCTAGCGAGGACAAAGGAGGCACAATTCTCCTAAACCAGATAAAAAACTGCTTCTATGTCAGGAAACAATTCCTAAAACAAGAAAGGAGCCACATTCCTGAAATTTGGACCCTCTAAAACATTTTAAACCATCTAAATTACATTTAAGTGAAAAAAGTGTTTTCAAATGAAAAAGTCTCCTATTCAACCAATACCTATCATGTTAATCTGAATCAAAACATGTAACACAAATAAAATGAGTGCAAAAACCAGAACACCAAAGCCTGTAACTGGCAAGCCAACCACTCCAGTTTCACCTAGCTGAATAAAGTACAAAAATAAACAGCAAAACTGATGACAAATGGAAAATATCATGTTTTACCATGTTTATAACCAATGCCGTTACTCACCCAAGTACAACAGGGCTTACACCTGTTAGTTTTTCGTGATGGCATTCCTTTAAGATAGTCCCAATAAGCTGACTCAACTAACTCAGGAACTTCTGGAAATCAAAGATAGATAAAAGAGCCCCACATTAAGCCTCCAAATAGGCCATGGCCTAAAACTGTTTCTGCCTCCTATATACTCAAGGGGTATGACACACTGTCATAAAAACAGAAGTGTACCATGCAGGATCTTGAGTACTGAAAGTTCCTGCTGGCTGTGGTGGCTCACACCTGTAATCACAGCACTTTAGGAGGCCGAGGTGGAAGTATCATTTGAACCCAGGAGTTTGAAACCAGCCTGGGCAACATAGTGAGACCCCATCATTATAAAAAATAAACAGAAAATTAGCCAGGCATGATGGAGCATACCCATAGTCCCAGCTACTTGGTAGGCTAAGATGGGAGGATCGCTTGAGCCCAGGAGGTTGAGGCTGAAGGTTGAGGCTGCACTGAGCTGTGATCACACACTGCTCTCCAGCCTGGGCAACGGAGCAAGACTCTGTCTCAAAAAAAAAAAAAGAAACAAAAAACAGACAAGGGAGCTGGTCAGGAGAGGAGCCTGGATGGTTCTCATTCATAAGCCCAGCCCTACTCCCAGGAGGCATGCAGACCTTACTCATAAAGAATCAGGCCGGGGGCAGTGGCTCATGCCTGTAATCCCAGAACTTTGGGAGGCTGAGGCGGGTGGATCACCTGAGGTGGGGAGTTCGAGACCAGCCTGACCAACATGGAGAAAGCCCACCTCCACTAAAAATACAAAATTAGCTGGGCATGGTGGCGCATGCCTGTAATCCTGGCTACTCGGGAAGCTGAGGCAGGAAAATTGCTTGAGGCAGAGGTTGCGGTGAGCCGAGATCACGCCATTGCACTCTAGCCTGGGCAACAAGAGCAACTTGTAGCCTGGGCAACAAGAGCGAAACTCCATCTCAAAAAAAAAAAAAAAAAAAAGAATCAAAGAATCTCTGTCAAATGGACAGCCATCAAGCCGTTCTGAGACAGCACTAAGGAAGGCTGATCTAAGGTGTATACCTTATTCCGGTCTTTTTGCTGTCTCTTCTGGCAGTTCATTCTCATCCCAAATCTCAACCTTTCCTGCTTCCATTTAAACTTCTTTCTTTTTTGTCCCTATTAAAATCAAGAGCAAGTTGTTATCGTACTCCTTGGAATAATTACTCCTCACATGATGAATTTATTCAGTCTGAACAAGAAATCAGTCACCAAAACTATAATCAATTTATTTTCTAAGTTCTATTTTTGTGCCTCTAATGATTTGTGGTCCAATTCCTGAGCTTTTCCAATTTCTCCACTTCCCTTGTTGACCAGAAGACCTAAACAGCACAGGGGCTCTAATAAGAACCTGACCTATGTTGACCTCAATGGAAGGATGCTATTCTATCTAGGACTGACAACTTCTCCAATCCGTCTTCTTGGCTTTCTCTGAATCCCATCAGGATCCTGCTACCTGCAAACCTTAAAAAAGCTCTCCCATAAAAAAGGGAGATTTTAAGTTGCTACTAACAAGTTTCAACCTGCCGTCCCTTTCCTGAAGGTGTTCTGATGGGTAGTCCAACACAGATGTCTGGCCCCAAACTCACCTTCCCAACTGTTGATCACAGCATTGTAGAGGTTTAATGAAGTCAAGATGCATTACATTTATCACTTGCCCTAGATCCACTCAAATCCATTACTATGTCACAGCAAGAAGTTAGATTGATCTGACAGGATTTGCTCTTCTTCACAAACCCATGTAAGTTATTACTCAGTGCCCCACGCTCTTCTAGCTGTTTGCTGATTGATTATCTGACGATCAGGTCAAGTATCTTCTCTGGAATCACAGTAAACTAACAGGTCTATAATTTCCAAGATCATTCGTATTCTCCTTTTAAAGATAAGCAAGACAGCAAATGCTTCTTCCCGAGTTCTCTAAAGCAACAGCTAATGCTTTGCTAATAATGAACCAGGGCAGCCAATTCCTTAAGTGCCCTTGGAATCACATCATCAGGGTTCATTGATTCTGGAGATAATCTTTAATCAGGCCCAGACCCTGGTAAACAATGTGAAGCCCTAACTCAGCCTGGGTCTGGAAGGTCTTGGTGCCTAAGTCTGGGAAGGAAGTTGGTGATACAAGCTGTTTAAATCTGTACTGCATGATGTCTTCAGCATTGTGATAAATAAATAAGTAAAAATAAAGCCCTTGAAAGAAAGATGAAAGGTGACATTGACAGACCAAACTGAGACATGATTCAGGCTTCACCTTCAGGAATATTGGCAGGACCCTCTGCGGGACAAGAAAACAGAGCTACATAATTATCTGAGCTTATAATCTAACTGAAAAGGTAAGAAAATACACATATATAAGCATATGCCAGAAAGCAGTAAATGCCATAACAGAGGTGCCAAGCGATTATGAGGGATCAGAAGAGGGATGAATCATATGTGACAGAGATGTGTTAGATTTTAGTCTCATGTCCCACTAGGGCTCACCCAGTGACTGAAATAGAAGAAATAATATGACATATTAAGATTTGGATCCCTAATTCCCAACATGGGAGAATCTTAATAACCAAAATTCCCAGCATAAGCACCAGCTGCCCTCACCACACCAGAGAAAATCCAGTAGTTTGGGGAGGCATGGAAGAAGACTACAGTACAGGCAGGAGCCAGAGGCAGAGAACGTAAGTGTGGCTTGAGTAGCTCCCAAGCTGCATTCCCTTACACCCAAAGGACCTTCCTTTAGGATATTCTCCTTATCCAGCTCCTGGGTTCCCAGCCCTCAGTAGGCCTCATTCCAGTGCCTCAAAGGCAGACCAATGCATTAAGGGAGTATAGGAAAGAGGAGAGGAGAAAGGGAAAACTAGAGGTTGTCATATCTGCTTTATGTAAAATAATTTACCATTCTGAAGACAGATCCCTTCCTGAAAAAACCAACCATGACAGACGAACCCAGTTTATCTTTAAATGGACCACACTCCTCCCTACCTTCAAAGTGCCCAATGCTGAGGTCCCCTTCTCTCCCTCCTCCTTACAATTGAAAGCTGTTCCCAGAGCAACATGTCTATGCATCACACACTCTATAACCTAACCCTATAGAGAAGAGTTACAGTCCTAGAGCCAGGCATATTCAATGCACCAACACTACAATGAACTGCTACATCAGCCCCCAATCATTCCCTCAAAGCAAACACCACATACTTCAATATCACCTGCAGCTAATCCAAGCCTCCTAGCAGCATTAACTTAAAAGCTAAAAGGTCTTTGAACACAGCTGGTGACTAATGAAAAAAAGCAAGCAAAGAAATTGTCCTTTCCAACAGACCAACAATGGTACTTGCTCAGGTTATCTAATGCTGCATAACAAATCATCCCAAAACCTGTGGCTTAAAACATCAATAATCATTTGTTATCCCTCACAGTTCCTGTGAGTCAGGAATTTGAGAGTGGCTTAGCTGGCTGGTCTGGCTCAAAGTCCCGCCTAAGGTTGAAGTCACATGTCCACTGGGGCTGCAGTCATCTGAAGGCCTGACCGGGGCTGGTAGATTCACTTCTAAGATAGCTCATTCTCATGACTGGCAAGTTGGGCACTGGATTTTGGCTAAGAGCCTCAGTTCCTACACACATGTGCCTCTCCACAGGGCTGCTTGAGTGTCCTGGCAGCATGACAGCTGGCTTCCCCCAGAGCAAGTGGTCCAAAAGAGCAAAGTGGACTGCAATACTTTTTATAACTTACCCTCAAAAGTCGTACATTATCTCTTCCACTGTATTCTATTAGCTATACAGGGATATCTTTGATTCAGTGCAGGAGGGGAACTACCAAGGGTGTGAATAGCAGGAGTTAAGAATCATTGAGGTCATCTTGGAGGCCAGCTACTATAGCACTCCTTAAAGGAACAAGTGGCAGTAGCAGGAGAATGGAGGAAAGAAGAGAACAGAGAAAGGAAGGACGGGAGAAGGAAATATTTTGATTCCCAAAAGCTGAGACTAGAGAGAAACAATGTACCCAGTTCTCTCCAGAGACTTCTCAGGTCTACCTTACACTAGCATACCTGAAACAAGTCCTGCTTCCTAGACAGGAACTCTAAATGAGTAGCTAAAAGACAGGAAGGCATGAGAAAGCTCCTTTGTGTCCCAGGAAGCAAAACTATCCTCCCTCCCTCCTTGCCCACCCCACCTTTTCTAAAGCAATGATGGAACAGTTACCTGAGGATGAATCTGTGGCTTGTCGCACGTGGCCTCAAAGTCCAGCACTAAAAAGTAGTGATACCTCTGGGGAGGGAAGGACACCATTGCCGCCATGGATGCGCCAAAGCCGTGGGCCGCCAGCTTTCTGGTGGATATGGAGCAGAACTCCGGAACACCACAGGGAGAAAATAAGTGGGAGCCCAGCACTTTTCTTGCTCTTGAAAGTAAATACGAAGAAAATCGAGCTGCTCCAGTCTGTAAAGGTGCTAGCATTGAACATCCAGAAGCATCTAAAACTTAGGGGAGGAAAGTTTAAAAAAAAAAAAAGAAAAGAAAAAAAGAAAAAAAAAAAAAGAACAGAGAGCCTGGGTTACTCCCTCCCACTGTGGCCCTGTTCCATCTAGTCTTCAGGAATATCCATGCAACATGGGCCACTCCCCAGCGTTTCTGGGCCCCTTTTCTAAATCATAGTATTCGTTACTAAAGTTCAAGACCCTAATAGCAGCACCTGCAGCATTATTACAGCTCTGAGTCTCCCAGATCATTCTCAAAACAACATGCAACACTGGCCTTCGTCTTTAAATGGAGCTCTAAAGTTCAAAAGAGAGAAGAGAGAAAAATTGTGCAGTCACTTCTCAGGTGGCAACAGTTAACATTAAAGCTATGGGTCCAAAGTAACGTGAGGTGACCCTGTTGTACAATCAGTCCTGGAAGCTAAGTAGACTCAGACAAGCAGCAGAAAATGTCCAAGGTTCTTTTCTCAGCAACACTAGGAGCCATTTGCCCCTGGCTTTCCAGTCTGTATCTTGATGTCTCCACATACCCTCCTCCCCTCTCCCAAGGTGAAGGCAAACAAAGCGAATCACAGGGGTTTGCTCTGACATTCTGGTGATCCCCCAACCCCCACACTAGTAAGTGGCACCCTGGGGGAATGAACAGTGCCTGGAGAGCACAGCTGGCTACAGCCTTAGGCCTTCTCATTTGCTGCCTTAGACTCGGTCTCTACTCGAGGCCCTGAATGACTGCGGGACTTTTTAAATAGGGAAGAAAAAGAAAACCCAGATGTGGCAGTAATAGGAACATGGCTAAAAGTCTAGTAAAGTTTTCTGAGTGAACATGTGCAAAAAAAAAAAAAAAAAATCAAATCACCTTTCCTTTAAGTTTTCCCCTTAAATTTGCAGAATGCCTGCTCCTCAGAGGCCTAACTAAATACAAAAATCAAAGCCTAAGTTTTACTCACGAATAACTCAAACTTCCTTAAAAAGAAAAAAGGAACAAAGCAGAAATGTTGTCTTTCTCCCTTTAATACTCAACATTCAAATTTCTCTCAACTTTAATCCTCAAATAAGAAATCTCACTGTACAATACAGTAATGGCCATAGTTTGTGCTTTCCGAAGCCTCATTCCAACACAGCCAAAGGCTTGCCTCTGATGGCTGCAAGTGGGCACCTGGCTCCCTTCACATAGGGTAGAGGGATAGCACCCTGTGAAGTCCAGCGCATACTCAAAGGCAATGAGGTCACTACTACCTGAACAGAAGCAGATAACGCCAAGTATGGCTGTCTTCCCATCTCTCTCCTGACTCACTGAATGAGCTACAGTAACTTGCCTATATATATAGTAGGATATACGCTAGTGTAGGTCCTCAATTTCCCTATCCCTATAATGAGATTTCAGGGGGATTCAGTGGAGCTAAGACCAAAAAATATTTTAAGTTCTTCATGGATCCTGTACAAGCACAGCACTTGTTTTCACCACTGCTTTATAGCCTCACCAAAAATACAGCCAAAACTCAGCCCAGGTAGACAAACGCTGGCTTGAGTTTCAATATGGAGTCTCCTGGAAAGGCAAGAGGGCCAATATCCCTTTGAAAGCCAGAATCTTCTCATCGCCTATTCCTGAATAGTACTGGAAGCCTTAATGAGATGGAAGACACCAGTCTGCTCAAATTACCCATTCTAGTTTGGATCCAAAGTCCCTCAAGGACTTAGACTCTTCTCTAACCCCATAAAAAAGTGTAAAGACTTCTGAAAGTCCTAATGTTCTACAGTGTGCACAGAATATGCGTAGTATATACAGTCAGTCAATCCTGTCTACCAAATACTATAAGCAATTAAGCATGATGAGTAAGGAGGGCTTCCAAGTTTGAATCCTAGCTTTACCACTTACTACCCATGGCACCTTGGGCATGCTGTGTTCTTCAATTCCTCATCTGTAAAATGACAATAACAGTAGCACCTACTCCTTAAGTGAGAATAAAATGAGACAACACATGTAAAGCACTAAGACCAGTGCCTGGCATATAACAGCCTAATATATATTAGCCTAATGTTATTACTACTATCCTGTTGGGCTATGCCCACCTGGCCAAGCCTGGATCCCCAGATTCTGGGCCTACAAATCCAATTAAGTCATAAGGCAGCCTCAGAGAGTAATATCGATGTCTTCTGCAACCCTAAAATGCTCTAGACCTCTGACAGAGCATACTATATATACCCTATTCTGATGGCCAGTGGTCCTCTTGCCTGCAGGCCTTGCTTTCTCAACTGATTTCATCTACATCAAAAAGCTTCTTTTGGCCAAGCACAGTGACTGCACCTGTAATCCCAGCACTGTGGGAGGCTGAGGCAGAAGTATTGCTTGAGCCCAGGAGTTCGAAACAAGCCTGGGAAACACAGTGAGACCCAATCTCTACAAAAAATAAATTAAAAATTAGCCAGGCGGGGTGCTGCATGCCTGTAGTCCCAGCTACTTGGTAGGCTGAAGTAGGAACATCACTTGAGCCCAGGAGGTTGAGGCTACAGTGAGCTGTGATGGAGCCACTGCACTCCAGTCTGGGTGACAGAGCAAGACCATGATTCAAAAACAAAACAAAACAAAAAAACTTCTCTCGTAGGAAGTCTTGAGAGCAGACATTAGGAGGTCAGGCCTCCACATATCAGCAGTTACTGGATTCCACACTTCCCTTACTTCTAACAACCAAGCTCAGTTCAAGTCAAGAAACAGAGGGTAGCTCTTCCTCTTCCCTTCCTGAAAAACTCAATCCTAAAGCCATTAGGTGCAGCAGAAGAGGGCAGATATCTACAACGGGTGGAGTAGGGTGAGCCAGAGAGGTCTGGGGGACACTGTCAAGAGCTCAGGCAGGGTGAGGAAGACATCCTTGCAGAAGTGGGAAGGTGTGGTGCAGCATGTCAGAGCCGAGGGGGATGTGGAGAGCATCCATGTCTGCTGGCAGTCTGATGTGGGGTGACACACGCAGGGTAAAAGAGGCACTCATGAAGGGTAAAGGGCAGTGGCAGTAATGAGGATTAGCTACCTACAGAGGAACTGATCAAAGAAGTGCATATATTAAGGATAATGGGACCCAGGTTTCTCACTGTTAAGAGAAAGGAGTTAAAATAAGGAAAGGGAGAAAATCTGTGGTGTTGGATTGGAATTGGCAGGAAGAATGTGAACTCATGGTTTCTGATTAGATGTGTATCAGATAGATAGATGGATACACACACACACACAAATATACACACATATGCATATATATTTTCTAGCTCTATTTAAGGAAGAGCCAGGGAGCAGTAACAATGGCAATGAGCACACCTAGCACTCCATTGCCTTCTTGTTTTTTTTTTGAAGACAGGGTCTTGCTCTGTTGCCCAGGCTGCAGTGCAGCGGCACAATCATAGCTTACTGCACCCTCGAACTCCCAGGCTCAGGCAATCTTCCCACTTCAGCCTCCCAAGTAGCTTGGACCACAGGCATGTGCCACCACATCCAGCTTATATATATATATATATATATATATATATATATATATATATATATTTTTTTTTTTTTTTTTGTAGAGATAAGAGTCTCACTACGTTGCCCAGGCTGGTCTTAAACTCCTGGGCTCAAATGTTCTTCCCACCTTGGCATCCCAAAGTGCTGGGATTACAGGCATGGGCCACAGCACCCAGCCCCAGTTGCCTTCTAAATACCATTCCCCACTAAAAGAAACAGAGGTCCTTAGAGAAATGGCTGATTCCAGGGATGCAGCAAGAGAAATACAAGATGAGCGCATAACATCTTGTATCAGAAAGCAAGGAAACACCCAAATAACGATGGGAACATACCAAAAGGATACAGAAGCCACCCACTGGCCAAGAAACAATGATAGTAATGGATTATAATGCACTGAATAGAAAACCATGAGTCCATAAAGATATAAATCAATAAAATTAAACTTTGATGTGAGATATTTACATAGTTTCAAAGTATCACCCCACAAAATACTTATTAATTACAACTAGCAGTAATTTTATGATGGAGAAGCCTGGCAGACATCATCTTAATCAAGTGATCAAAGTGAACATTATCAATAATGGGATAAATCAAAATCACACGACGAGAAGAACAAAGCATCATTTCTGTTATATTCCTGAAGCTACACAACCTAAATCTAATCATGAGAAAATGTCACACAAACCCTAATTGAGAGACAATCTAAACAATAACCAGCCTGTAATCTTCAAAAGTATCAAGGTCATGAATGCCAAGGAACGTTTACTGAGGAAAGTCTAAAGGAGACTAAAGAGACTTGATAACCAAATGCAACCCACGATTCTGAACTGGATCACTTTGCTGCAAAGAACATTCCTAGGACAACTGGCAAAACTTTAATGGGGTCCAAGGTTTATATAGAGGTTTTATATCAATGTTAATTTCCTGATTTTGATGGTTGTATTGTGACTAGGTAGGAAAATGTCCTTGTTTATAGGAAATGCACACCAAGCATTCAGGGTGATGGGGCATTAGGTCGGCAACTTAACCCTCAAATGGTTCAGGGAAAAAATTCTTTCTACTGTACTTACAACTTTTATGTAAATTTGGGCTGTTTCAAACGTTTTTTTAAAATTGTTTTTTAAAATCAGCTGGGTGGGATGGCTCACACCTATAATCCCAGCACTCTGGGAGGCCAAGGCAGGCAGATCACTTGAGGTCAGGAGTTCAAGACCAGCCTGGGCAACATGGCAAAACCCCATCTCTACTAAAAATACAAAAATTAGCCAGGCATGGTAGCACACGCCTGTAATCCAGTGACTCAGGGGGCTGAGGCAGGAGAATCGCTTGAACCTAGGAGGCAGGGTTTGCAGTGAACTGAGATCACATCACTACACTCCAGCCTGGGTGACAGAGACTCCATCTCAATAAATAAATAAATAAATACATAAATACATAAAATTGTTTTTTAAAATCCATGTGCAATGTGGTTACAATTTTAAAATTAAAAATATCACACAGACAGTATTTGAAGAGACAGATCTCCCTGTAATGCCCACAGAAGGTAGGCTGCATGTTCTCTCTGGTAGAGAGGCTCAAAGCATCTCTCAGCCCAAACAGTATCTCTATCCAGCCGAGTTTCCATCAGAAGAGCCCCTACTCAATGCCCACTTCACTGGCACTCCTGCTACCATACAGCCTTCTCAGGAAACACACCTGCTCCCTGCAGCAGCATCCCACTTGCCCTTGCACCCTCCGGTGTCTTAGGGATTTCTCTTTTCTATTGATGTCTTTATGTTTTAGTCACAAATTTGCAGGCTATAAGTCTATAGCTTATAATATCAACTGGGACTTTGAGTATCTAAATGAGGGCCAGAACTCAAAAGAAAGTTTATGATTCTGCCTATTTCTGCAAACTATCTTTCATCAGAGACTAAGATTTATACACATTTATTCTCAGACATCCTTTTCCCTCTCCTAGCAAATTAAAGGTATTAAGTAGCCCATGGCAAGGAGGAAAATGAATGATTCTCTCCTCAATATGAAGGGCCCAGGTCCCCAGTGGGGACAGGGGAGGGGTAAATGGGACTGCCACAGGGCCAGCCCGATTTGGAGAAGCAGGCCTGCGCCAGAGCCCCTGGAGGATGGTCTCTGTGCAGAGTATTTACACAACAGACACCAATGGCTCCTCTGCAGCCATTACTGTCTATCAGGTAAATAACACATGTGCCAAAACACACATTTAATGAGGGAAATAATATGCCTTTATAAAAAGACTCAATCTGTATTTACCTGAGAGACCAAAGAAGCACCAAATCACCAGATTAGAGGAACCACAGAGGAGTCGTTCTGGTGTCTTGGGTAAATAGACATTTTATAGCCTCCATTACTGGAGGGGTGAGCGGAGGGGGTCAACCTTTAACATCCACACACACAGGCCAAGGGAGTCCTCAGGATGGGAAAACAAGAGGAGCCCACTGTGAAACAGGTGGTCTACTCCCACTTCCACCTCCCCAGCCACATGTACTTGGGATCTCTGGGATGGTGTATGTTTATACCACCCCTGGATTCAATTCATTCCATTAAAAGCCAGACTAGGAGGCAGGGATACATCCTAGTAACTCCAAGTTACCTGCAACAGGTTCTGAGTCCAGCTGACTGAAAGCACCTAGGAATACAACAATCATAGCTTCCTCAGTTCTCAGTCCTGGTGTAAGTCCCCAACCCAATCTGACCTGCAGTATCACAAGTGCTCAGGCACCTGAGTCACAGAAACAACAACAAAAAACACAGTAATACCTGTCTGGAACTCAGTCACTGGTTTTGTCTCAAGCAGCTAAAAATAGCCTGGGAAAAAATACAAATAAACTGCATCCCTTCAAAAGTCATAATCTTCAATCTAATGAATATATCCTTACTGCCAGAGCACTCTCTGTGTGAAAAACAAACTGTCAAAGGTGAAAGAAAACCTAAGAGGCAACACAGTCCAACCAGCCAGGGAAAATGAGATTAGAAAGAGAAAAGGACTGCCCAAGGTTCACACTGCAAGAAATAGTAAGAATAGAACCCAGGCTCTCGACTCCAAGGCCAGGGTCTCAGGCTACTGCTCCAACACAAGGAAAAGGCCTCACTAGTCATTTCCCAAGCTATGCAGTCTCACAGAAGAGGCCAAGAGCCTGAGGACTCTGTCTAGTTTGTTGAAGGCTAGAGGTTGAAGACAAAACAAAGCTTGACATGCCCTGGAAGCTCCACATGGTCCCAATGCGGAAAGGAAGCAGGAACTCTAAAACTGAGTCCTCACCTCAACAAAACAGTCTCCTCTTCTCTACACTCAGTCCCTGCCTTGGCCTGTAGCTACAGCTGCTTCTGCTCCAAGGCACAGCTATGGAGAGCTCCCCCAACTCAGAAGCAGCTGCTAATAATCCCAAACTACCAGCAGAGCTAAAATCACTAAAATCTTCAGGAACACCAAATTCTGAGGGCAACATCATAGGTTACAGCAGGCTTGCTCTCCCCTTTAACTGGTCTGTTTCAGCAGCTCCAAGAAACACATAAAAAGAGGCAATTGTTTGTGATTTGCCTGCTGTTTGCTAAACCAGCAGCCATGCCCAGTAGCTTGGGCAAACTCCTTTCAGCGGCCAAAGCTTGAAGACATCTTTTTGCGAAGTCCTGCAAGTCAGTTGCAACCTCATCACACACGAGAAGGGGCAAAGCCTTGCTTCCTAACACACCATAAATAGACTACAGATGGATGGAGGGCAGGGTATGGTAGCATCATCCCTTTAAGCACCTCTCACATTTGTAGACAGCGTCTGATCCCAGAAGAGAGGTACCCAGAACTGTTAAATACTTCCTATACTCCTGGTCCCAAGATGGGGAACTGGTGTAAAAGCAAGGAGTTATATAATCTAGTGTTAAAACACTGGTAATAGACAAACCTAGGTTCAAATCCTGACTCTACTACAAATTATTTGTAATAATAGCTATAATAATAATAATACCTATGTCTTTGGGATTCAATTCAACCGTGCGATGTACAAAAAGTGCTTTGCACAATAGCAAGCGCTCAATAAAAGGGAGCTGTTACTACATGAGAAAGAGAAAAAGCAAACACCCTTTTCTGAAAATCTACTCCAAGCCAGGCATTGTATCGATGATTTACATATTTTATTTAATCCTCCCAAGTATCAAGCAGAATGGGTAAGAATATTCTCATATTACACATGAGGAAACTAAGGGCTCGGAGGTGCTCAGCTCTTTGGGGCCCTGTTCTCTACCACGTGTGATGGCCCACATTTCCCCACATGACTGATTCCCTCCATCCGACAGAGGGCCAACAATGCATATCAACTGCAGTTTTTCTTTTGAGGCAAAGTGTAACTTTAACTAAAAGTAACTCAACCTTAAGCAATAATTAAGTCTATCCAAATCATCCTAACTAGTTTTCATTTTTTTTTATATTTAAAAAGAAAAATTACAGGCCTGAGCACAAGAGCAGAATTAAAAGAACGGCAGCACAAGGAACTCGAAGCCTCTTCTCAAACAAAATTCCAGAGGAGCAAATCTTTCCATCTTAGAGTGGAAACTGGCAGGAGGCAGGGTTATAACCAATTCTTACTCAAGTACCCAAATGTGACGTTTCCTTTTACAAATTTGTGCTTTGGCAAACGCTGCTCCCTATTTTGGAATGCACTTCCATTTTTTGCCAGACAAATTATGACTCCTTCCTTAAAATCCAGCTCAAATCTCCCCCCTTTTGGTGGCTTTCTCTGACACTCCATCATAAAGCTAATTGTTTAAGTATGATCCAGTGGCACAGTTTATTCCTACTTCATAACTTTTATCTCACTATGTTGTAAGATATTAGGTATGTTTCTTCTACTACCAGTAATTTTCAAAGAGTTAAGGAAGAAGGATAGAAGACAGCAGTATAGGTGAATGTGTGCATGTGTTAAAAAAAAAAAAAAGCATGTTTGACGTAATTCTTTGACTTGCTTGTTAGACTAATGCATTTCAAAATTTCAAATAGCATTAAAGAAGAGCATGAGATTGTTTTGTTGTGTGTGTGTGTGTGTGTGTGTGTGTTTTAATCTAAACTGTGCTAAGTCTCAGAGTTTTTAAAGCCTGAGAAACACTGAGCTAGATCCCTAAGGGTAAGGACCACATTTTATTCATTTCTGTATTCCCAGCACCCAGCACAGGACCAGGCACAAAGTAAGCAAGAGTAAATGTTTGCTAAATGAATTAATATGCCCACAGTCATGATGCCAACTGCTCTGGAATTAGAACATGCTAATTAGAACAGAGCAGGGCCTAAGCAGCAAACAAAGCTTCTTCTCTTCCTTTCTTTATCCTTCCTCCTAGCCCACCCCATTCTGTCCTCCCTAGTTAAAAAGAGAGAAAAAGAGTGAAAGAAAGAGTGAGAGACACAGAGAGACAGACATGGAGAGAGAGAATTGCCTTGGTGCCGGAATACCATTAAAAGGATTAATTTAGGGACCAGTGTTTGGACTGTCACATCCAATCACTACCCACAGATCTACAGCTTCCCAAATCAGGCTCATGCAAAGAGGAATCAATTGCAAGGACACAGAGGGTCTGAACAGGCATACTAATGGCCTCCTGAGGTGCCAGCGGCCAGCTCTGACACTCCCATAAATTATCCGCCTTTTGATTTTACCTGTAGCTGTGGGGCACAAGGCACAATTTTGAACACATCAAAGCAATCCCTGGTAACCCAAGGCTCCTCAAGGAATGTCCCCAAAGAGGAAAGCCTAAAAACAATGATCCAAAAGGGAGTCTGCTTCCCAACAGTTCTGGTTCTAGCAATCATTAATTAAAACCCAACAGAACCAAATGGATAATGTGGGACCCAAATCAAACCTAGTAGATCTGGACACGGCATGCATCAGACTGCAGTTCTGCAATGACTATGCACCTCTCACTCAATGAAAGTGAAATCACAGCAATAAACTAACACATTTTCATCTGGATGGCAAATCTGCCCTAGCTTTGACAGTACCTCGCAGCAGGACCTCAGGCAACTCATTTAACCTTTCTAGGCCTCAGTTTCTTCATATGGTATCAAGGACAAGAATGCTGACCACCTGACCCACTTCCCAGAGTGCTGGTGAAAAGTAATTTTAAAAAATTTGAGAGGCACTTTACAAAGATGTAAGGCCACAGGGTGTCAACACTAATAAATGACCCCAGACAGACAGGGAGGAATGCTGGTCACACTTTGGTGAATTTCTATCGAGAAGCTGCTCACTCGATTTGCTTTACTGATGGTGTTGGGATTAAGGTCCACACTGAAAAAAGTTCTGGGATTGTTTTTTGTTGTTTTGTCTTGAGATGGAGTCTCTCACTCTGTCACCCAGGCTGGAGTGCAGTGGCTCGATCTCAGCTCATTGCAACCTCCACCTCCCGGGTTCAAGCAATTATCCTGCCTCAGCCTCCTCAATAGCTGGGACTACAGGTGTGTGTCACCATGCCTGGCTAATTTTTTGTATTTTTGTAGAGATGGGGTTTCACCATGTTGGCCAGGCTGGTCTCAAACTCCTGACCTCCTGACTTCAGGTGATCCACCCGCCTTGACCTCCCAAAGTGTTGGGATTACAGGTGTGAGCCACCACGCCTGGCCAGTTCTGGGATTCTAAATGAACACCCATTGTCCGAAAATTTTCCATTATGAAAAGCAGTGCCTTGCTTTAGTTGTAAATTCCTCCTGTCTGCTGGCTGCCACCACAAGCAGTCTTTTTAGCATATGTTCACAACGACAACTGTGAGGACACAAAAAATACGAAGCCAAAAGCCAAGTCACCCAAATACTGGCTGCTTTTTAAAAACTTATTAATTATATAAAATTTTATTAGTGATAAAAGTTATCAAGACACTGTGCAAAGAGTTTTACATTATTAAATCCTTCAGCCAACTCGATTGTCTCATTATCTCCATTTTACAGATAGCAAAGTGAAGCCCAGAGAGGAAGGCACTTGCCCAAGGTCACATAAACACTGCTATCAGAAACCTACACTAGGGCTTGTAGGATGAAGACCTCCTACAAAGGAAAAGTAGGAAGAAAGGGAAAGCGCAGACATGGGACCCTCAGCTCTAACCTATCCATCAGACGCTCACCAAATACAATACTTTATTTGGTCCCTGTCCTTGACATATACCATCATACCTGAACGAGGAGACATCTCCAAAATGTCTGGAAGAGGCCATCAGTCTTCTACAAGCAAGGAAAGGAGAAACCAAATAGGACATATATAGAATGAGGACAATTTCCTGGAAAGCTTAGGAAAATGGGTCATCCTCTGTGTGTACAGTTCAAGAAGTTCAAATTAATTGACAATAAGCTATGAGCCCTAAGACCAAGACTCCTTCCAGGGCTCCGTTTATTCCATACTTCATTAAAATATAGTTTCCAAAGGATTTTAATCTTTTTTTTTTTTTTGAGACAGAGTCTCGCTCTGTTGCCCAGGCTGGAGTAAAGTGGCACAATCTCGGCTCACTGCAACCTCCACCTCCCAGGTTCAAGCGATTCTCATGCCTCAGCCTCCCAAGTAGCTGGGATTACAGGCACATGCCACCACACCCAGCTAATTTTTATATTTTTAGTAGAAACGGGGTTTCGCCATGTTGGCCAGGCTGGTCTCAAACTCCTGGCCTCAAGTGATCCACCCACCTCGGCCTCCCAAAGTGCTGGGATTATGGGCATGAGCCACCGTGCCCAGCTCTTTCAATTCATTTTATACCATCTTTCCCTTTCTACATCTTTTCCAGTCTGTAAAATAGAAGCCAGTATCTCCAACAAATTCTTTGGTAGACATTCTAGTAGATGGGTAGGACGTTAGTAAAGAGAACCGTTATATATGCAAAGATTCAGTTATACTCTTTCTTTTATTTATAAGAAAAGCATATTTATAGATCAGTTTTGTTGTTTTTGGTTTTTTTGTAGAGTTGGGTCTCAGTATCTTGACCAGGTTGGTCCCAATTTCCTGCCTCAAGCCTCAGCCTCCCAAAGTGCTGAGATTATAGGCACGAGCCATCGTGCCCAGCCATATACTCAATTTTTAAGGACCAAAATAATGCCACAGAAGGGAAAAATAAAATGCTATCCACGTAATTGCCACAGCCTCCTGACTAGTCCTGCTGCTTCCAGTATCGTCTGTCGCCTTCAATCCATTTTTCACAATGAAATTAGAGCAAACTTTTTTTTTTTTTTTTTGAGACAGAGTCTTGCTCTGTCACCCAGGCTGGAGTGCAGTGGTGCCATCTCAGCTCACTGCAACCTCCGCCTTCTGGGTTCAAGCAATTCTCCCGCCTCAGCCTCCCAAGTAGCTGGGATTATAGATGTGCACCACCATGCCCAGCTAATTTTTGTGTTTTTAGTAGAGACAGGGTTTCAACATGTTGGCCAGGCTGGTCTCAAACTCCTGACGTCAAGTGATCTGCCCACCTCAGCTTCCCAAAGTGTTGGGATTACAGGCGTGAGCCACCACGCCGGCCCGCCAACTTTCTAAAACATAAATCTAATGTCAGTCTACTGCTTAAAACCCTTTAATGGCTTCTTACTGTTCTTAAATCTGATCCAGAGGTCAGCAAACTATGTCCCATGGGCCAAATCTAACTGTCACCTTTATTTTATAAATAAAGTTTTACAGGAATACATCCATGCTCTTCCTTTTCATACTGTCTGTGGCTACTTCATGCATAACTGCAGAGTTTAGTAGAGTTGAGAAGTTGTGACAGAGACCCAAAGCCTAAATATTTACTATCTTAGCCATTACAGAAAAAATTTGCAGAGCACTAATCTAATCTTTTTTCTACTCCCTGGTCTAATCCTAAGAGTTTATAAGGCTAAGGCTCTGGCCTCTGCTTAGCTCCTGCTTCATCTCTCCCCATATCCTCCTGTCCCCTGACCACTAAGTACTCTGTTTCAGCCACATTGAACTTTCCCAAATTCAACAAAGCTCTGACACTTGGTCCCTCCTGTCTTCACCTAATTTTTTTTTTTTAATTTTCCGTGTTCTTTGAGGGTTCGTTTAATTCTATGTGAGGAGGTTTACTTCCTCTGAGAGGCCTTCCCTGAGTCTACAAGTCTGGGTTAGAGAGCTTTCTGAGTATTCCCAAAGCCTCTACACTTCCCTTACTATAGCACTCTCAGATCATATCATAACTGGCTTTTTACTATCAGTCTCTCCCATGAATTTGTAAGCTCTATGGTGTCAGGGAAGGTGGCTTTCTTGTTCACCACTACAATCCCAGGAACTAGCACAGTGCCTGGCCCTTAGCTATTGAACAAACAAGCTCGAGTCCCTGGATATCAATCATCCAGAGTATGCCTCTTTAGCTGGTCCCTGATCCTTGTAAAACAGACAGGTTGGAACTAACCACCCACCAAAAGGTGACGTGCAACCTAAATTAAACCAAGATCCCAAAGGCCTTGGTCAAATACATTAGCAAAAGCCAAACGAGAGCCAGGTGTAGTGGCACATGCCTGTAGCTCCAGATACTTGTGGGGAGGAGATCACTTGAACCCAGGAGTTCAAGCCCAGCATGGGCAACCTAGCAAGGTCTCATAGATAGATAGATAGATAGATAGATAGATAGATAGATAGATAGATAAATGTTTAAAGCCAAATGAAGATGTTTCTTCCTATTTTCTTAAGATGTGTATTTCTCAGGATAATGGGCTATTCTGGTTCTATTCAACCATCCTGAACCTAAAGTAGGTGCTCATGAGATGCCCATAAAGCAGTTGTGACAGAACTTGACAGTCTGGATCTCCCACCTCCAACTCTTACCACTTTAGAAACTTTAAGTAAGTTTCTACAGACTTTGAGCATATGTTACCTTATCAGAAGAAGCTACAAAAAAATATGATTCGTTTAGACTTTGGGGATACATGGGAAAAAAAATACAATCTGCATCAGCCCCCACCCCCTACCCTCCAAGCCCAAATACTCAGAAGAAAATAAAGCCAGACTTGACCATGCAACAGGATTCTCACCTCTCCTTACTTCGAAGATGCCAAGACCGGCAGCTGGGGATGCTGAAGGTTCTGTGAGAGCTGGAAAGCCCCAATGCTGTGGATAAATACACATCTCTGCAACAAGTCTATTTCAATACCAAGATCAAATCCCCATGAAGGATACTACACCTCAAACTCTAAACTCAAACTTTGGGATAACTGCTATCTATGTGGAAAGACAGTGCCCCCACAGAGCTTTCAGAAACTATTAGTACTACATTTGTAATGATTTTCATGTTCTCTAGTCATATACTTTTGCTCCTATGGAGGCTCACCTCCTAGAAACACTAAACATTTACCGAGAAAGATAGCTATGAAGTGGTGCCTCTGGGTAGTTTCAGAATCCTAGTCAAGGAGGAAGACACTGGTAAGGCTGACAATATTCAGAACTAAGGAACTAAGGCTGGGCCAGGACTGGGGGAGGGGTTGGTTGCCACAAATCCACAAGCCATACTGCAAATGGCCACATAGACTAGGAAACACTTTCAGGATAGTTCCAAGCCTGCTTCAAGCTCTAAGAAAGTCAAGGTAACTAAATCCCAAGTCAAAACATCAATAGATACCTATCATCCTTTTCAACTAATTCATATCCTCCAAAGGACCAGAAGTTGCAGAGATGCCCCTGTTAGTGATGTCTTTTGCATAAAGAAACACCTAGGGTTGGAACTAATATATTCCTGTCTACCATTCCACACATTTAAGACTTTCTTCTACTCAGATCCCCTGGGAAAAGGCCACTCACCAATTTACCCCACCACAAAGAAAACACTTTTTAAAATGAAAGGGAATAAAAGCACTTTTATTTGGAAATTTCAAGTTGGAAGAAGAGCTCTTAGCCAAGCTCTATGACCTAGCTAGCTGATTATTTACAGGATCTTTGGGCAGGAATTGTTAATGAGCTTTTAATTTGGAGTGCTTAAGTTGCCAAAGTGCTCTGAGCTCCAGTGAAGCACCACAGAATCCATAAAGGAAACCTTATCAATCACTTCCCGGCAGCTCCCTTCCCCCAACCCCCACCTCCTGAGGAAAAGGCAGCCAAGTGGGTTTCTAACCAGGATCACAGACACACATTAGTGGAGTCACACTCCAAGTCCCTGTTTATAAATTGGCTTTTAAATGGTAGGAGATTCAGGTATAATAAACTAAGCTCCAAGCAAGAACCCACTAAAACAAGGCATGCTGTATATGATAAAGTCAGAATAAAGCAGAATTTGATGAAGCCAATTTCTGGGAGAAACTACAATCAAAACTCATTTAGCCACTCACAACCTACTGTAGTTTGAATAGCGTACACTCTTTTAGCCAATAGGATTCATGTTTTGCTGCCCTTCCGCTGGGAGACTGATTAAATGTCTGACAAGAGTAAATACCATTGAAGTGGCCAGAGACCTCTCGCAGACACAACGATGGGCACTATTTGTTGCAAAATCCAGCTCTAAGGACAAAATCCAAACCCCCATTGAGGGGCCCCACATCCAGCATCTTCCAAGTCAACAAGGAGCAGTTATATTTTGCAAGAACTCGCAGTCAAGCCTCAATCCAAGTTCATGCTTTTTTTAAGAAAACACCTGTTGCTGGACCATTTGCAAGACAGGCAAACAGAAAGCTAGCCAGGTTAGGCCCTTATTCACTCCTTCCACCATCACTACTACCACCGCTTCAGATTTACAAAGAGGTAAACTGCTAACCTGGTGTGTGGGCATGTGTTGGGGAGAGGGTCAAGGGAATGTTCTACCTACAATCTCCATGCTCCATTTCTAGACTCTCTGGTCAAACCTTTTTCTTCTCTAGTAATCCCAGTAAGTCAACCCCCTTAATAAACTCACCCATCCTGTCCTGCAAAGCTCTGCCCCGCTCCCCCTCCGCCAGAACATTACTCAGTAGATTAAGTAAGCATCCAGGGTAAGCACATGGGCCAGCACCCCAGGTTGCATAAATTCTGTGCACCGCGACCCTCACCCCGCATGCATTAACCAGGGCCCAATCTTGGCGGGGCCATTCAGCATCACCCACCCCGGGGTGTTGCCCCCAACTCGGGCCCATCCAAGTCCAGGGGAGAGTAAGGGGAGGGGCGGGGGGCCAGGAGACCAGCCCTCCTTCCCAGGGCCGCCCCCGCCCCCCGTCAGCAGCGGGAGAGGCTGTCGCCATGGCAACGCCCCCTCCTCGGGGCCAGCGCGGCAGGCTCCCTCCAGGTGCAGGCCCCGACGTCTCCCTCGGCCTCAGCAAGCGCTCAGGGCAGTTGGCGGCGGCGGGCGCGGCCCGCGCCGACTGCGGCGCCGGCCAGGCAGAGGCAGGGCCAGCTCCGCCCGCTCCCCACCGCCCGTTCCCGGCCGCCTGAACAGCGGCAGCCAGCACCACGAGTCCACAACACACCGACTCACCTCCGCGCACTCTGACCCCGACCGACGCGGCGGACGGGCGGGCGCTCTGGCCAACCGCTGAGCCCGCTGCCGGCCCCTTTGACCAATGGGCTGCAGTCAGGCGGGGCTTCTTCTCCCCAAACGCTCGCTCTCCCGCCGACATGCGCGCTAAGGTATGTCAAGATGGTGACTCCCGGCCGCCGGCCTTATGGGACTTGTAGTTTTGACGTTGCACAAACTCAGAAGAGAAGACGGGGGCGGGGACATCACTTCTGATCTGTGAAAGGAATTTTTTTAAAATGAAACTTTCTATGGCTTACAGCGATCTAACCAGGATCACAGACACACATTAGTGGAGCCCCCCATCTCCGTTTTCCCGCCCTCCAATATACCCGTAAGGTGAATGTGGGCTCACAACGTGACAGAATTCTATTTACATGACTCCTCATGATTCGTTCATTCAACAAGTAATTATTGTCGTCTACTTTCGGATGTGGGCCTGGGGGAGACCTGAGACAAGGAGGGATTAAGCTAAGAGGAAAATGCTTAGATTTGTGAAGGGCCGTCCTAAGGAAGAGGGAACTGGCTTGTTCAGGTCCACTCAGAGGAAACTTCTGTTTAAAAGGTTTCTGGCCTCAGCTGTGAGGAGCTTCCCCAGTCAGTCTCTCCAGTAAGCTGGAGAGACCTGTGTTTCTTCATCCTGGTTATGCCTTTCTGGGTAGTCATGGGTCCCAGGTTATGAGCTGGGAATGATGGCTTTGACAGCTTCCCAATCGGTCAGGACCCCATCCTCTGGGCCCAGCTTCAGTTACCAAGCCCCTCTGTGTGCTGTCTGCATACTTACACTTAGGATGATGTCATTTCTGGGCCCTACCACCTCTGAGAGCGGACCTTACCATAACTGTTTCCACCTGAGCTGAGAGTGCCTGGTAATCCCCATATCAGGGAATGCCTTCCTTAATCCCACCCACGTCATAGGTTAGGTGATTCTGCTGTGGACCTATAGCATTTATCATATTGTCTTATAATTGTCTGTTTCCTTGTTGTCGCTCCCACAGGGTTTTAAGTCGTTTAGGAAAAGCATTTTTTCCATATTGTTCATGTTGTATCAGTAATACACAGCATAGGGCAGGTATAAAGAAGGCCCGCAATAAATGTCTGCGAACAAATGAGGGAATATCCAGCAGCAGGGACAGACTTATCCCGAGGTCAGTAAAGTGGAGGCACTATCCCCCAACTCTTGGAGCTGGAACAGATTCTCCTATTATTACCTAGACATTAACCCCAGTTGGTCAGTCAGTCCATCTGTATTTATAGTGCCTCTCTTAAGTGTCAGGCACTGTTTCTGTTGCTGAGGATTCATTGATGAATAACGACACACCTCTATTCTCAAGGAGCTTTTAAATTGGAGAGGGAAGCTGGGTGTCGTGGCTCACGTCTGTAATTCTAACACTTTGGGAGTCTGAGGCAGGAGGATCCTTTGAGACCAGGAGTTCAAGACCAGCTTGGGCAACATAATGAGATTCTCATCTCCACAAACAAGTTAAAAATTAGGCAGGCATGGTGGCACGTGCTTGTAGTCCCAGGTACTCAGGAGGCTGAGGTGGGAGGATCACTGGAGCCTGGGAGGACAAAGCTGCAGTGAGCCATAATAAATAAATTGGAGAGGGGCTGTAGGAGGAAGAATAGATAATAAAACAAGTAAATATAAAAATAAGACAAGAGGCAGTGAGATAGCTTTGTTATATACTGAGTTATGGCCTGAGAGTAGGGCACAGCCAATCTTCTTGGCTGTAAGAATGAAGTAAATCTATAGTATCTGGATTCAAGGCTTTATGTAATGCCCAGCCCCAACATCCTCTGTGGAGCCTTCCATGGTCCCCTTGACTTCCCCAGAATGTGTTCTTTCCTCCTTGGTGCACTAGGGCTCAACTGTACAGCTTCCAGGACTTCACCACACTGTAAGTTCTTTTTGTACAAAGACCAGGCAAATTGATTCAAATAATAGAACAGTTTAACAGCTCAGTATACACTTGGTATCTTACACTGCCGCCTAACACAGCACTTGGCTTTCTCAAGCCATGGCTCTGTTGTGTGCTATCTGGTTCCCTAGAAAACAGAGCCTGGGCCGGGCACAGTGGCTCATGCCTGTAATCCCAACACTTTGGCAGGCCAAGGTGGAAGGATTGCTTGAGCCCAGGGGTTCATGACCAGACTGGTCAACATAGCAAGATTCCATCTCTATAAAAGAAAAAAAAGGAAACGGAGCCTGAGGCAAAACTTATGTGCTCAAATTTAATTGGGGAGTTCAATCCCAAGGCATCAAGAGTGAGGGGAGCCGGGTATGGTGACGCATGTAGTAGTCCCAGCTACTCAGGAGGCAGAAGACTGAGGCAGGAGGATCGCTTGAAGTCAGGAGTTCAAGGCTAGCCTGGGCAACATGGCAAGACTCCGTGACTTAAATAAATAAATAAAAGAGTGGGGGAGGGGGGAAGTGAAGCAGGGAAGGAGGGAAAGAAAGTACAAGATAGTGTCTTACTGAGAAGTTGGCCAGTGCCTCAAAGAAAATACAACTAGTTGCTCTGTCGTACAAGGTGTGTAGAACCATCCTGTGTGACAGGGAGAAGGAAGGGTTATGTTACCCCACCACTGCCGTAGCCACAGGGGGTGCCAGATTCCACACCTGGAAGCACAGTCATTCATTTGAGACTAGAAACGGTGAGAGGAATCAAAGCCTCTGGTTGGGTCAGATTAGGTCCACTGCAGTCCCGCCACAGTGGGCACATTGGAGGCTGTGTCAAAACCTAGCCGTCATCCCAAGGGAAACAAAGACAACCAGAGGTGTTAGTAAATGAGGTGGGAGTGGCAGTTGAGCTGTGCAATAAACAAGTGGCCAATGGCCAGAGTTGGGGATGCAGATGAGGCAAGGGCAAGTGAATTTGGGGAGGCAGATGAATTGAGTTCAATACACAGACACACAGACACCCTAGCTGCTGGATTGAGTGACTGAGCTAAAGTGAACACTGAGAGCAAGAACAAAAGAGAGGACCAAGTTAAGCCTTTTTTTTTTTTTTTTTTTTTTCTTTTTGAGATGGAGTTTCACTCTTGTTGCCCAGGCTGTAGTGCAATGGCGCAATTTCAACTCACCGCAACCTCCGCCTCCTGGGTTCAAGCAATTCTCCTGCTTCAGCCTCCCGAGTAGCTGGGATTACAGGCATGCACCACCAGGCCTGGCTAATTTTTGTATTTTTAGTAGAGACAGGGTTTCTCCATGTTGGTCAGGTTGGTCTCAAACTATCGATCTCAGGTGATCCACCCGCCTTGGCCTCCCAAAGTGCTGGGATTACAGGCATGAGCCACCACGCCTGGTCAGTTAGGTCTTCTTATACCCTGTCAAACCACCAGGAAATGCAGCAAGGTGGTCATCAAAGCTAGGACCTTAACCAGCTGTCAAAGCACAGAGAGTGCAGGACCCAAGGATAATACATGGCAGCCCGCAAACCTTGGCACAGCTGAGAGAACCCAGACTGGGTCTGAAACCGTTTTATGTGGCAACTGGAAGACCTGCTACTGCTGTCGTAGTCCCTGTAAGCTATATAAAACAGCATAGGAGGGTGGGCTCAGAGAGAACCTGTTCAGGTTTGAGTCCTGGCTCCATCCGTGACCTTAGGCAAGTCACATACCTCTCTGAAGTTCAGTTTCTTCATCTCTAGAATGTAGATAATACTTGTATCTACTTGTTATTGGAATTAAATATACAACTGCTTAGCACTATCTAGAATAAAGAGTTCAGTAAACAGTGGCTATTACTATTATTCTCACCCTTCCCCTACCCCTTTCTCCTGCCCCTCTTCCCACCATGACCACCACCACCTCACCTCCTCTTCTCCCCAACCCAACCCCCTAGCAGTCTTCTGCCACTCCGGGAGGAGTCAGGGCTGGATCTGGCCATGCCGCCTTCTTCCTGCTTTTCCCCAGAGCTGTTCCCCAAGAGCCTGAGCCATTCATCTCCCTGGTGACCTGAATCTGAACTAAGAGATGGATGTGGGGTGGCAGAGGCCAGGGTGGTAATGTGCTCCCTTATCTCCGTGCCCCTCACTAGGGCCTAGTTAATTTTCCCTTTGATTTTAATATAGATTTATTGAAAGTTTCAGTTATCAAAACAAACTGCAGCAGCAAATTGGTGTTCTTTGCAGGCCTACAAGTGCCTATAAAGCTGCCATGCTTGGGAACGAATGGCGCTCTCCGGGAGGTCAGTCATGGCAACAGGAAGTCCCTGGGGACACACACACTGCAGTTTAATATTTTTCTTATTAGCCTTTTTCTTCTTGGCTATCTAAGCCTCCCCTTTAAATCGGAAATCAAATGGAGCCACCTGCCCAGGGAGGTTCTCTTCCTTAGGCTGTGACACTCTCTGCCTACTCTCTGTCCCCTCTCTAGTCCCAGTGTCCTTACCTCAAATCCTGTGACTCCACCCTGATTTGCCCCCGGGCCCAGAAAGAGTCATGATTCACATGCCCCAGAGGTGTGGCTCACAAATGTCATGAATCCCACAGCTTTGTCCCAACTGTACAAAGTCAGCTTGGGCTATCCAGCCACTAGTCAGAGGCAAAGCAGCCCTAGAAAAGATTGGGGCCCCAGATTTCTTCCATATCTTGTGCTCAGAAGGGAGGAAAAAGCAAAGTTTGAAAGCAAAGCAGTTGCTTTCAAAGAGGCAGACGATCCTGCCAGGATGTATTGAACTCAACGGAAGTAAAAAGGAGATGGTGATCCTAGAGAGTGTGCAAGCTCTCCTTCCAGCCCAACAATTTTCCAATTTCATTCTCGTAGTCCCATGCTACTCCCAATATGGCTCCCCCTCCTCTCAATCGCAGCTTGATTTTTGAGGCTCCTCTCTCTGGCCCCAATTTGCCTAAGGACCAGCCAGCACTCTCTAGTGCCCCAGGGGCTCCCGTAGCTAGAACCATTCACTGCCACTTCTAGGATCTGAATCAGTCCTGTCCCGGCGGAGGGTCTCCATGCCTGGTAATCTCTTTTTTTTTTTTTTTTTTTTTTTTTTTTGAGACAGGGTCTCACTCTGTCACCTAGGCTAGAGGGCAGTGGCTAAATCACGGCCCACTCCCAGGCTCAAGCACTCTTTCAACCTCAGGCTCTCGAGTAGCTGGGACTATGGGTTTGTGCAACTTCGCCTGGCTACTTTTTGTTTGTTTGTTTGTGTTTTTTTGTAGAGACAGGGTTTTACCATGTTGCCCAGGCTAGTCTCAAACTCCTAGGCTCAAGTGAACTTCCTGCCTCAGCCTCCCAAAATGCTGGTATTATAGGCATGAACCACCCCACCCGACCCACACCTGGTAATCCTGAGGGCACCGTTATCCTTTCTGGGTCTGATATGCAGCTGCATCACGTTTGTGAGCCGCATCCCAATTCCCAATGTCCTCGCCTCGTTCTTAAACATTCCCTGCTAGGCCGGGTGCAGTGGCTCACACCTGTAATCCCAGCACTTTGGGAGGCCGAGGTGGGTGGATCACGAGGTCAGGAGTTCAAGACCAGCCTGGCCAGTATGGTGAAACCCTGTCTCTACTAAAAATACAAAAATTAGCCCAGTGTGGTGGCACACGACTGTAGTCCCAGCTACTCGGGAGGCTGAGACAGGAGAATTGCTTGAACCTGGGAGGCGGAGGTTGCAGTGAGCCGAGACCACGCTATTGCACTCCAGCCTGGCGACAGAGCAAGACTCTGTCTCAAAAAAAAAAAAAAAATCCCTGCTGGTAGCAAAGGCTACTACTGCCCTTCCTCAGAACTCAGACTATGACTTAAGGGTCTGGACAACTATAGCTGTGCGCCAGAATGGTGGAAGATGCTGAGGTTTGGACCCAGACAGTGCAGGATTTGAATCCTGGCTCTGACACTTACTGACTGACTCTGTGACTTGGGAAATCTCTTTGTGGTTTCATTGCACCTTCTGCTTACATCTACTCTTGTCTGGGGAGCACAGTAATAAAGTGATTTGCCTCGTGTCTCTCTCCTACAATATTCTGAGATCCTCAAGGAACAGGACTGTGTCTTATCTTTATATTCCATGTGCATATAGTTGATGAATAACTGAAGACAGCTTCTCTGAGCCTGTTTCCTCAACTGTAAAATAGAGATAATGCCTATATCACCAATATAGTGAAGAAAGTGCCCACCCAGCATAAGGTAGGTACTTAGTGAGTAAAGTTTCCTTCATCAATTTTCCTTAGAGTTTCGTTGTCAACCACGAACACTCCTACTTTTCTCCTGTTCCCACCTCAGCTTCAAGTTCAGCTCTCTCTTGTTGTCTACTAGGGCTTTCGCATCACTGATCAGAGGTCAGCATTCACCCGGGTCCCTTTGGAGTGGTGCTGACTTCTCTCCTCCAGGCCAGGCTCCCTTTATCTTTCCAAACCCACTCAGAAACTGCTGCCTCCTGGTGGCTCTGTTTCTAGTCAAAAGTCAGATTCCCTAGACTGCCTTGTAGTTCATCTGTAGCAATGCAGATATTCTCAGGCCAATAGTCTATACTGGCTCATAGTACAAATGTGTTTACATTTACATTCATTCATATACCAGTCTTGCTAATTGTAGGCATCCACCTGTTCCTATAAAAATACCAATCCGGGACCAGGCGCAGTGGCTCATGCCTGTAACACCAGCACTTTGGGAGGCTGAGGTGGGCGGATCACCTGAGGCCGGGAGCTCAAGACCAGCCTGACCAACATGGAAAAACCCCATCTGTACTAAAAATACAAAATTAGCTGGGCATGGTGGTGCATGCCTGTAATCCCAGCTACTCAGGAGGCTGAGGCAGGAGAATCGCTTGAACAGGGGAGGCGGAGATTGCGGTGAGACGAGACTGTGCCATTGCACTCCAGCCTAGGCAACAGGAGCAAAACTCCATCTCAAAAAAAAAGAAAAAAAAAAAAAAAAACAATCCCTAGCAGTGCTCCTCCCAAATTCTCAATTGTACCCATCAACTCAAGGTACTGTGCTCCACTGGTTTCTACCACTAGGTGCGTTGTGGATGCTGTCCTTGAAGTTTCTGCTTAATGGGCCCAATTCTTCTGGTACCACGACAGCATGAGAACATGGCACTCTCCTTCAAAGAAGACAACTCCCTCCACATTACAGGTAGGAAGATGTGGAGCCCCACAGCAGGGTTGTTCGAGCTCTTCATTCTTTCAGAGACAGCTGTTTCCACATATTCTAACAGCCCTTTTTCTTCTCACGGTGCACCTCTACTACCACCAGAGTTGCCAAGGTAGGATGAGTTTATTTAGAGCCGCCATGCTGAACCAGAGGCGTGATCTCTTTTCAACCTTTAATCCTGTGGAAACTGGCTCACTCTGCCAGTCTCTACCCTCCTCTATCATTAAGTCACTCGCTGGAGCTCTGCTGTCCTTCCAGCAATTTGGTGTCCATTGGTTTAACCACATACCCTTACTCTAATTGTGCTGGTATATACCTGATCCAGTTATGGGCTTGGTTCAAATTTACTTGCTTTGCTCTGAGAGGCTTTTCAGCCCCCATACAAATTAGTGCATTGAAATAGATATTTGGGTCGGACAATGTTACTTCCCTTCCCACACCGGATGTAGCCAAGTATTGGCTGCAAACCTACTAGGACTCCATTATACTACATGCTTCCCCTAGGATTTAGTGAATAAGCTGCTTTTACTGCCAGCCACCTTTCCCTGCCTTCCCAGACTAGCAGGGCCTGTTCATTATACTGGACTCTTTGTGGTTTCATAGGTCCTCCTTCCTGGTCCTGATTTGGCAGTCAGATCCTCTATCCTCATGCTTCAGCCTCTGCTTCCAACCTCATTTTCTAGTCATTCTTTTAACTCATCTTCTCTTCCAGGCCCAAGGGACAAATTACTACTCGTCAGGGTGCTTTGCACTTTTCAGCCTCCAAGCCTTTGCTAGCATTGTTCTCTCAAAGGGGGTGCCTACCCCATTCCTATCTCCACCTGTTGAACTCCTGGAGAATGATGCCCTGCTCCAAGAAGCATTTGCTTAGTGGCAGTTCCTTCCCATCTTCTGAGTGCCCCAAGCCCTTCCTGCATCTTCTGCCCTGAACAGCACTCTGTAATCCACAGGGCAGGGGCTTGCTGAGCAATCTTAATGTCTAACCAGTGTCTGACCACAGCCCCAAGACCTGAGAGTTCTAGAGGGCTTTTAGGAAGGCATCTGAAGCCTTCAGAGCATCTCTTCTAGCAACCCCAGCAGAGTCCTAAGACCTTGAACCCATTCTTTTCCAAGTATATACTTTTTCAATATTCAACAAACATTCTTTGAATACATATGTTGTGCTATGTTCCATGAAAAAGCACAAGACAGGAACATGAACAAGAGACACAGTCCCCGCCCTCATAGAGCTTACATTTGAATGAAGGAGACATACTGGTAAAGAAATAATTGTCATTCAGAGTGACAACTGTGATTATAGGCAGCACTTGCAATAGGGATTTAAAGATGAGGCATCCCTTACAGCCTGGAAAGCCCTCCTAGAACAAGTGACATTTAAGTCAAGTCTTAAATGTTGAGTAGGAATTTCTTAGACTGAGAAGGGATTGAAGAGGGGAGAGCATTCCAGGTGAAGAGAATAACGTGAGCAAAGGCACTAAGCAAAGAAATGGCCCACGTGAAGATGGAAAGAAAGTTAGTAGGACTGGAACAGAACGTGTGCAAGGGGAGTGACGAAAGAGGAATTTGAAGACATAGGCAAGAGTTAGATCCTGCATAGTCTTCTGAGAGTTCTTAAGGTGTTTGGACTTGGTCTTGAGGGTAATAGAGAGCCACTACTGGAGCTTCTGTGTTAGGGCAGTGCTTCTCAAACTTTAATGTGCATTCCAATCACCTGGGCATCTTGTTAAAATGTAAATTGTGATTATGTGGGTCAGGAAAAGGCCTTGACTCTGCATTTCTAACAAGTTTCCTGGGGAGGCTTGTGCTGCTGCTCTTCAGACCACACCTTGAGTAGCAAGGTTTTGAGGGCACAATCATCCTACTTTAGTAGTGCTATCTCTCTGGCCTACCTTCCCCACCTTCCCACCTTCCCACCTCCCCTAAACATGTCCACTCACATCAGTAGGCACAGAGCATTTTTCTTTCTGCTGAGTCTGGTTTAAGACTACTGTGACTCTTACTTTTTTTTTTAGCATCTATATTTTAGAAGCCGTTTATTAAATATTTGTTCCATATCCAGCGAGGTATCAGGTAAGGGGTAAGGGTGGGGGGCTGGGGGAAGATAAAAAGCAAGACATTTTCCTGCCCAAAAGTGTTTGGTGTCATCTCCATCTCTGAAGGGGCAGCTTTTCCTGAGCTGCCCTCTGCCAGACCTGTCATAAACATGCTAAATGAGGCCTGTCTCAGCAGTGCTCCCTGGGGTCCCACCGCTTCTGCAGCCCCATCCAGAGATGAGCCTGTTTATCCCTAACTATTGTCTCTGACCTCTAAATCAATTCCCTATCTGATACAAAACCTCAGTCCTCCCCTACCCTTCTCCCAATTCCAAGCTAGGTCAATTTGTAAAACCAGAGGCAGTGAACGATGACAGTGGTTACGCGTACGGGCTCTGAAATCAGACTGCTTGGGCTCATAGCCCAAGTCCACTACTTATTAGCTGAGTGAACTTGGGCAAGTGGCTTAACTTCTCTAAGCTTCAGTCTTCTCATCTGTAAATTGGGGACAGTACTTTGGCCTGTACCATGGGGCTGTGGTGATGATCAGATACAACAATGCATATAAAGCACAGCCTTTGAAACACGCAGGAAACACCCAATCAGTGTTATCTGTTGTTTTCATAGATACGAAAAGCTATGTGCATGGAAGCTTATCAAAGCTCTTTGAAAGCCTGTATCTGTAAAAGTCACTGTTGTCCATTATACACCTGTGGCTTTTCCTACTTGTATCATCCCCTCCCTGATGCTGGGGAGGCAGAATACAGCCGGAGATGTTCATCCCAGAAAAAAGGCCTGCTGGATGAGGCAGCCTTCAGAAAGCTCTTATGGGACAAGAGGTTTCAGCTCCCAAAGCTGAGGCTCAGTGTTGGAGGGGGGATGCTTTGCAGATCCCCTCCCACCTCAACCCCATCCCCATAGTGTCCCCTCAGTCCAGGGTCACCCAGGCTGCCCTCCTTCCAGCTGCAGTGAGAGGCAGCTTCAATCATTCATCTTAATGTCTCTATTAAGCAGGGTTATGACCAGGACGAGACAAGAAACAAGGTCTTTTAGTGTAAAAACACAGCTCCAGGGCTTGGTCCCAGGGAACTCCTTCTTAGCACTGCTGCTGCTCCTGGGCTACTGCTGCTGGGGGGCCACTGAAGTTCCAGATTGGGCAGGAAGATTCTGCTCTGAGTTCTCTCTCTTCTCTCTTCCCTTGAGCCTCCTAAGGGCCTGCCCAAAGCTTCCATTTCCAACAGGAAAAGCAATGACTTGGCATTTGGAGGCAGCCATGAGACCTCCAGGCTGTCTTTGTGTTAGGCCTGTACCCTGACGAGGGATCACTGTCCTCATCATCATCTCACCACTCACCAGCAACGTGGAGGTAGCTGCAGCCTTAGCCACTGGGCCCTGGGCAAAATAGGCCCTCACCTGGAGTCTGGGCTCAGAGCCTAGGGATAATAAGAGTATTTCTGATTATAGAAAGACCCAAGGAGGAATCCTAACAAGACTGCACCACAAGTCCTTGTCACTCATATTAGAGAAGGTTTAGGAACCATCAGTGGACTAAGCATGTTCTCAGACCAAGACCTGGGCTCCATGGTAGTAGCTGTCAGCTCAAGGAGTCCAGTGTTTACCGACTCTCACCTACACTCATGCATGGACAGCAGCAGGTTAGCCCACTCACCTGGAGAAATGGGCTGAGGCTCCTGGAGAACCAGAATTAAAAGGCAACTACCGAGAATCCATTTGGAAGGACTCAGTGGGAGCTGTGTGTACAGGCTTACCCTTCAGAGGCATGCAGAGGGTTCCCAGGTAACTGCTCCCAAGTGTTAGTAACATCGCCGTTAAAACACGAGTCCTTTAACTGTAGAACCCACAGAGGTGAAGGTACAAAAGAGAGAGGCAGGTCACCCAACACAGTTTGCTGACTGCAGTCCTGCTAATCCTCAGGTCACCAACTGCTATTTCCCACAGTGCTGCTGCTGTCTCACTGGTCCTCGTTTCTCTTTCTGTATCAAGACTTATCCTAACCATAACCTCCTCCCTGAGGTGGGCTGGCATAGAGGTAAACTTCAAGCCAGGGATCCAGGCAAACCTGGGCTCACTTCGTGATTCTTCCTCTTCTGAGCAAAGTGACTCTGGGCAAGTCATTGCTGCTCCCTGAGCTTCTGTTTCCCCTTTTGTTCCTTAAGGTCTTGAGTGAATGAGACTGTACATGTTCAGCTTAGTGTAGGACCTGGAATACAGTGGAAGAAGGTAAGGGTGGAGGAGAGAACTGGGAGTCTCGTTCCACTCTGTGCAGAGGAAGGAAGCCTCTGTGCCTAGAATGCAGGGGCGTTCTAGACTCTCCTCGCTGCAAGCTGTGGGTGGTAGGACTGTGAGCGCAACAGGGCTGTGGAGGGAATGCCAGAGCAGCTGAGGGCAGCACAAAGTCAGAGTGAGTTAGCACTGGTCCCAGGGGTTGCACGAGCAAGGCAGGCTTTTACAGAGATATCCAGGGAATAAGAAATACCAGCAAGGAAGTTGCCCCATTAATAAATAAGAAGGTGGGAAATTAATGATGGTCTGAAAATGGCTGAGCTGCTGAACTCAATCTTTAAATCTGTCTTTAACAAGAAAAATAAAGAAAAGAGATTTGGCCAATTAGGAGGTAATGAAGACATTGTGGAAATAGCACCTGACAAAAGCGCACATGCGGGGAGGGGCTGAATGAGCTTCCAGAGGCCTGGACGCCCCTGCCCCTCACTGGACAGAAGGAGGGTGCCAGTGGAGGGGCCTCCTGCTTACAAGCAGGGAGGGTGGAGGATCGTCCAGGGCCTGGGAAGGGACAAGGAAGAAACAAAGATGGGGAGACTCCAATCTGGGCTTAATGGATGTTTTTCAAGAACCTGTTGTGAGCCCGGGCAGGATGCTCCACATTCTCTGACATTGTCTCCTGTGAAGGCTGAGAATGAAGGTGAGGAATTGGGGGATAAAAGGAGAGCAAGAATGGGGGCAGATGTAGAAATAAAGGGGACCCAGGAAAGGAGGGATCTCTGGGGGATGGGAAAAAGCAGAAAGGCCCTGCTCAGAACTACAAAAAGCTTAGGCCCCTGACATCTAGGATGGTTCCTTCTAGGGAGTTTATACCTAGAAAAAAATTAAGAGAAGGAAATAGGAGACGAGGCATGGAAAGGAAAGAGAAAGAAGTCAAGGGAGAGACCTGGAGTCTAGAAGAGGAGAGGGCAAGGTAACACATGGAAGAAGGAAAATTGGAGTCAGTGTCTAGGCAGAGCTTAGGAAAGGAGCCAGGGTGGCTCCCACCCAGGAGGAAAAAGAGCCATTCTGCTAAGTTCCAGACAAACCACACTGCTTGCCACACTGACCTAACTCCGGTATTCCACTGAGGTCCAGGTGGCCCTCCCTGTGAGCAGAATAGCAGATTTGGTGAGGTCTTGAGTAAGGGAGTGAGAACACAGGTCCAATCTAACCCCGGCCCTACCCCTTCTTAAACACAAATGAACCTGGTCCCATGGCTAGAAAGGGGATCCAGTGCTCCCTTAGCCTTCCCCATCCTTTCCCAACCAGGGCCTACGACCTCCTGCTGCCCCTGGGTGAGGCTCCAGGGTCTGTCTCCAAGTGTGGTTCCAGAATTCAATCCAAAGTGGCTGGGCTGTAACCCTGACATGGTCTGTGGTGGAGGGGAATGAGGGGTGCCATGAAACTGCAGAAGAAAGAGAGGGCAGCTGGTGATGAATAGGGGCAGCCAGAGGCTTGTTAGAGAGGGGTGTGGAGAAGAGGGCCACTGCAGGGATGAGCCCTGGGCCTGATTTATCATCTTCACAGCTGATCTGAGCAAGAGGGGTTAAGTAGCAAGTTAATGAAATCTGCAGATGCTGCTAAATGGGGGAGAGCTGGGAGCACCAAGGCTGGAGGGGATACCAGGCAGGACACAGGCAGCAAGTTGGCCACCAAAGAAAGAGGTTCTTCTAGAGGGGAGAGACAGTCAACATATTCCAGCTGAGGGAGAGATCCTGTCTTAGTCTCTGAAATCCAGTTTTGGCAAACCACGGAGAGAGAAGTTAGAGATCAGAATGCAGGAAGAACCAAGGTCCCATCCCAGAGATGTCCTCAGCCAAACTTCACAGCCCCCGCTCCAATCCCAATGGGCTTCGTCAAACACTGGGCAGCCCCCGAGCCCTAGAGACAAGGAGGTGAATCAGACCAGTCTCTGCCGTCTCTTCTCCCAGACTGAGTGGTGAAACAAGTAACTACAGTTCTCTGCGATAAGTGCTGTTCAGCAACACAAAGGAGGGAGCAATTCATCCTGACAGGGGAGGGCAGGGAGGTCAGGATGACATTAAAGCAAGGCTTGGTAAGTATGGATTTCGCCAGGCAGACAAGGGGAAAGGGGGATTCTGGGCAGAAGGAACAGCATGAGCCAAGGCCAGGAAAAGAACAAGGGAAGCTGAGGGGAAGGAGCTGACCCGGTGGAGATGCCTGTTCAGGCAAGGAAACGGGCAAGGGAAACCAGCCCAAAGCTGCAGGCAGGCCAGAGCAGCAGGTCCTGCAGTGGTCTGGCTGTGTAGGACAAGTGAGGCTGGGGGAGTCAAGGGGCAGCAGAATCCTTCCCGAAAGAGCTGCGGCTGCATGCCAACTGCATTCTCCACCTCCAGTGCTAGCGCAGGGCCTCCATTATAGCGTTGCCCCAAGGATGAAAGAAAATCGTTCCTGTATAGGGTTTGACACAAGGCCTGGCATACAGTAAGTGCTGACTAAATGTAAGTGTTTTTTGTTTTTTTTTTTTTTGAGACGGAGTCTGGCTCTGTTGTCCAGGCTGGAGTGCAGTGGCATGATCTTGGCTCACTGAAACCTTTGTCTCCCTGCAACCTTTGTCTCCCAGGTTCAAGCAATTTCTCCTGCCTCAACCTCCTGAGTAGCTGGGACTACAGGCACACGCCACCATGCCCGGCTAATTTTTTTTTTTTTTTTTTTTTTTTTTTTTTTAGTAGAGATGGGGTTTCACCATGTTGGCCAGGCTGGTCTTGAACTCCTGACCTCAGGTGATCTGCCTGCCTCAGCCTCCCAAAGTGCTGGGATTACAGGCATGAGCCACCGCACCCAGCCTAAATGTACGTGATTATTATTGTGGTGGTTAATATTCCCAGGCTGAATTTAAAAACCTGGCCCATGGGTCTGACTGCAGCTCCAAATGCACCCAGGGAGTGGCAGAAGATTGAGTGGACAGGTGGCTACTTAATAAGTAGAAGCTCAGGTGCATGAGGCAGAAAGTCATCAATAGCTCTAATGATGAGGTGGGAGAGGGTACTGCTGAGACATCAGGGACCCGAGACCTCTGAGAAGGGGAAGACTGACACACAGGCTTATATCAAAAAGAACTCTGAGGACCAGACTGTCAACACCTCTCCCCAGGACCTGCAGGGCTGCTCTTGGAAGCAGGGAAGGAGAGCAGTTTGCGTCTTAGGGCCAGATGGCCAAGCCTTCTTATCCTTTCTCCAGCCCTTAAAGCTATCCTGGGCAAGTGAATACCTCCTTTCCTACAGAGGCCTTGCTTTCTCTACTCAAAATGTGAGTAGCAACCCTCCCCTTGTAGGAAAACTCTCCCTAAGGGAAGTTGCAAGGGTATAGAAGCAAAACATCTGTCTCAGTCCTTTTTATTCTGTATCAGAGAGGTATTCAGTGAACATTTGCTGGATGTAGGACTGAATGAACTGGTAAGAAACTGGAGGCTCTTCAGCATAGCACAGCACAGCCGCAGCTAGAAAAGGTTCCTCTACTCCCCATCACATACACACATACATACATACACACCTCTTTCCTCGTTTTATCTCATGGCAGCTGGTGTTAAGAGAATGGATAACAGTATGGCTATGTAAAGAATAAACCTTGGAGTCAGACAGTCCTGGGATTCAGACGTTGTTCCACTACTCACCAACTTAAACTCCTAAGGAAGTTCCTTAACCTGCCTAAATCTCAGTTTCCTTCTCTGTAAAATGGATATAATGATACCTACTTCATAGGTTGTGTAGATTACATCAATAATACATGTAAAGAGCCTAGAAGAATACCTGCCACACAGAAAGTAACTGTTCTACATAAAGCAGGATCAGTAAAATGAAAACAGGAGACATTTGAATTCTCCCCTTATCTCCACTGTCCTTTCAAACCTTCTCTATGGGCCTGTACTCTCTCTGCCCCTGCATGATTTTTAATGCAGGTCATTTAACTCTATAATAAAAACTGGGTTCTGGGCCAGGCACAGTGGCTCACACCTGTAGTCCCAAAACTTTGGGAGGCTGAGGCAGGAGGATTACTTGAGGTCAGGAGTTCAAGATCAGCCTGGGCAACATAGCCAGACCCTGTCTCTACAAAAATAAAAATAACAAACTGGGTTCTGAGACCTACCAAGTCATAAGATTAGGCAGGCCAAGTAATAATTCATCCTAAGATGGAAGAGACACATGGTGAGATTGAGCATGAACAGGACTGGAGGACACAAGCAAGCTGCAGAGCAGGTATCCCAGCCCCCCATGTCATCTACCACATGGCATCAGTGCCTCTCCTCTGCTCACATATAGGTTGTGTGAAGAAGTGCCTTATGATCAGGGAAGAGGAGGGTAAAGCCCTACTTTGATGGATGGGTTTACCCAGTATGTGGGTACAAGCTGAAAATGGACAGTGGCTGCGCTGAAAGACAGAGGTGAGGGAAAATCATCCCAGTGAATAAAGCACTGGTCATCTACTTTGGAAAGAGAAGTAATTCAAGGTTAGAATATATATGGACTCATGAGCAGTGGGCAATGATTGGGATGACTGGCCAGGGCCTGGAAGCAAGATTGGAGGACCACAGACAAGACAGTCTGGGGTAGTAGCAGGTGAATGGACATATGAGGATGAATACAAAGTGTGAAGATCTTTGTATCACCTGTTAATGCCCTTCAGAGAGCATCCACCATGGAAGAGGCACTAAACCATCAAGTAAACAAAATGACTCAGCCAGTTGATATCAGCCAGCTTCTGTCATTGGCTGCCCTGATGTTGGTGCAATGAATGCATAGATGAAGTAGCCATGATGGCAGGGATGGAAGGAAGTTATGCATGGGCCAACTAACACAGGTTTCCAGTTACCAAAGTTGATCTAGCTACTGCCACTGCAGAATGTCCAACCTACCAATGCTAAGGCCCCAAGATGGCAATGTCCATTGAGGAGATCAATTGGCCACTTGTTGGCAAGCTGATTATTTTGGACCCTTTACATCCTGGAAGGAACAGAAATTCATTTTGACAGGAATAGACCCATATTCTGAGTTTGCCTTTTCTGCCTTGTAGGGCTTTAGCCAACACCACTTAGTGAAGGCTTACACAGAGTGTTTAATCTACCAGCATAGGATCTCATATAGTATCCACCACATCAGAAAAAAGGACCTACTTTACAACAAAGGAGGTGCAAGAGTGAGCCCATAAATGAGATCCGTTGATTGTTCATATCACATACTACAGAACCCAGGAACTGCCAGCCCAACAGAGAAGTGAAATGTTCTGTTGACATAGCTGAAACGCCAGCTACGATGTGATATTTTATGAGAATGGGGCACCATTTCTTGGATACTGGCTCTCAACTGGAGGCAATTGTGCCTTCCAGGGGACACTTGGCAATGTCTGGCGATGTCTGGAGACTTTTTTTTTTTCTCTCTGAGGTCTGTCACTGAGAAAATGGAGACACGGCCGGGTGTGGTGGCTCATGCCTGTAATCCCAGCACTTTGGGAGGCCGAGGCAGGCAGATCACAAGGTCAGGAGTTCGAGACCAGCCTGGCCAATGTGGTGAAATCCCATCTCTACTAAAAATACAAAAAAATTAGCCAGGTGTGGTGGTGCACACCTGTAATCCCAGCTACTCAGGAGGCTGAGGCAGGAGAATGGCATGAACCCGGGTGGCAGAGGTTGCAGTGAGCCGAGATCGTGTCACTGCAATCCAGCCTGGGTGAGAGTGAGACTCCGTCTCAAAAAAAAAAAGGCCAGATGTGGTGGCTCATGCCTATAATCCCAGCACTTTGGGACGCTGAGGTGGATGGATCATCTGAGGTCAGGAGTTCAAGACAAACCTGGCCGACATGGTGAAACTCCGTCTCTACTAAAAATACAAAAAATTAGCCAGATGTGGTGGTGCATACCTGTAATCCCAGCTGCTCAGGAGGCTGAGGAAGGAGAATCTCCTGAACCCGGGAGGCGGAGGTTGCAGTGAGCTGAGATTGCACCATTGTACTCCATCCTGGGTGACAAAAGCGAAACTCCATCTCAAAAAAAAAGAAAAAAAGAAAAGTAGATACATGTTTTACTGTCACAACTGGGGGGTAGGGACAGAGAGGAAAGATAATACTACTAGCATCTAGTAGGTAGAGCCCATGGATGTGCATCCTACATGTAGGACAGCACCCCCTAACAAGGAATTATCCAGTCCAAAATGTCAATAGTGTCAAAGATGAGAAACGCTGTTCTAGGACACAGTATATACTTTAAGTCAAAGACCTTTATATGGAGATGTGTCTGCAACTGGGTCTGGGAACCAAGGGATAGAAGCAGGAGTAGCCCCATTTACCATTACTCCTAATGATCCACTTGTGGAAATTATGGTCTTTGCAAATTTAGAGGAGCTGGTTGCCAAAGGGGAAACACTTCTGTTCGGAGACACAGCCAGATTCACATTGATCTATATAATATGGTTGCTGCCTGGTTATAATATGGTTTTAATATGGTTCATGCTAGGGGACCAAGAGGCAAGAAGAAAAGTCACCCTATCTTGGCAGAGGTAATTGATTCTAATCATTGGAAGGCAGTAGGCTGCCATTACACAATGGGGGCAACCAAGAGTGATCCACTTGGTACTTGAGCGTTTATTGATCCTGCCTTCCTGTTTTGATGATATATGGACAAGTGCAACAACCGCAGTTTGAGAAGGGCATGGTGACCAGCCTGAGATCCCTTAGTGATGACAGTCTGGGTCATGCCACAACTGAAGCTACCAAGACCAACAAATGCATTACCTGAGGGTAAGGGGAGTCTAGAATTGTTAGTAGAAAGGGAATATAATAAGTTGCGGCCCTGAGACTAGCTGTAACAGTGGGATCTATAGTCTATTCTGAAAACCTTTCTCTTCTAAATTTTTCTTAGGAAGAGAGGCCTACCAAAATCCTTGAGGAGATGTTCTAACAATTTATATAAAGAAGTGAATCCGGCCAGCCATGGTGGCTCACACCTGTAATCCCAGCACTTTGGGAGGCCGAGGAGGGCAGATCACTTGAGGTCAGGAGTTCGAGACCAGCCTGGCCAACATGATGAAACCCCATCTCGACTAAAAATACAAAATTAGCTAGGCGTGGTGGCACACTCCTGTAATCCCAGCTACTCAGGAGGCTGAGGCAGGAGAATTACTTGAATCCGGGAGGTGGAGGTTGCAGTGAGCTGAGATCGTGCCACTGCAGTCCAGCCTGGGTGACAGAGCAAGACTCCATCTCAAAAAAAAAAAAAAAAAAAAAAAAGAAGTAAATCCAAGTGGCACCAGGAAAAATTGCAGTAGTCGCTGTGGTCTGTTGCCTAGATCCACCTTCAGGAAGAAAAGGAATTATTTCACCAGTTGCTGGGAGTGCTGTTTATGGCTAGGCCTCAGCTGTGTTAGCCTTGTTGAGGGACTGCTGCAGTTGAAGAAAAACTTCTTTGGCTAACATCCTTTCTCCTTCTAGGGGCTGATCAACACTAGAATATAAAGATCCCAGCCCCCTTATCCCAATTCAAATAATTTTGAAAGACCACCCCAGCTCCAGAGCTTCCTATAGGATTGTTTGAGGCCTTTGTTGGGACTGCATCACAGCTCAACTTCTCCCTCTGCACCAATACTGCCTCCCTCACTTCCATCGGTGTTGATCCCAAGAACACTCTTTAAAAACCACTTGCATGCTACACTTTGTCTCAGAATCTGCTTCCTGGGTAACACAACCTATGACAGTCAATAAACAAAATAAAATCACTGCTATGGTCTGAATGTCTGTGGCCCACCCCCACAAAATGTATACGTGGAAATCTAATCCCCAATGTGAGAGTATTTGGAGGTGGGGCCTTTGGGGAGTGATTAGATCATGAAGGCTCAAGGAATGTGATTAGTGCCCTATAAAAGAAATCCCATCCATACCATAAGACAGGGTGGGAAAAAAAAAGATAAAAATAAAAAAAACAAAAACCCAGAGAGATCCCTTGCCTCTTCTACCATCTGAGGACACAATGAAAGATGGCTGTCCATCTATAAACCAGGAAATGGGTCCTCACCAGAACCTGAATCTTCCAGCACCTTGATCTTGGCCTTCTCAGTCTCCACGATTGTGAGAAATAAATTTCTATTGTTTATGAGCCATCTGGTCTATGGTATTTTGTTATAGCAGCCCAAATAGACTAAGACAGTTTCTGTCCATGTTCAACTTACTTTCTAAACATGGAGAGCCAGACAAAACCCACAAATATCAGAAATAAGTAAATCATTAGATATGTTAGAAGATGATAAGTTCTAAGGAAAAGAGAAAAAAGTAGAGTAGGGTAAGGAGATCAAGAGTGTCTGGGTATAGGAGTAGGCAATGGTAAACAGGATGCAGTATTAAATCAGAGGTCAAGGTATACCTCACTGAGAAAATAATATTTGAGCAAAATTTAAAAGAGGTGAGAGAATTGAACAAGTGGGTATCTGGAGACATTACAGGTAAAGAGAAAAGCGAGAGCACAGACCCTAAGGCAGGAGTCGATGTGTTTCAGGGGCACCCAGCAGACCAATGAGGCTGGAGTAGAGTGAGCAAGAAGGGAAATAAAGTGATAGGAATAGAAATTAGAGAGGGAATGTGGGAATTGAGAGTGTCAGATTGTGTAGGCTATTTTTTTTTCTTTTTTTTTTTTTTTTTGAGTTGAAGTTTTGCTCTTGTTGCCCAGGCTGGAGTGCAATGGCACAATCTCTGCTCACGGCAACCTCCACCTCCCGGGTTCAAGCAATTCTCCTGCCTCAGCCTCCCGAGTAGCTGGAATTGTAGGCATGTGCCACCACGCCTGGCTAATTTTGTATTTTTAGTAGAGACGGGGTTTCTCCATGTTGGTCAGGCTGGTCTCGAACTCCCAACCTCAGGTGATCGCCTGCCTTGGCCTCCCAAAGTACTGGGATTACAGGCCTGAGCTACCGTGCCCGGCCTATGTAGGCTATTTTAAAGACTGTGGGCCATTTTAAAGATGTGGATTTTGCTTTGAATAAAATGAGAACTGTATGCTATTCATCCTCCTCCAGGAAGCCCTCCTTGACTGTCTCTGGTTAGATTAGGTGCCTCTGTACTCTCACAGCCTCTTGGGCTTCCCCCGTAGTAGCACTTATCTATGGTAAATAATTGCTTCATTATCATCTGTATTGCCTGCTCAATTGTGAGCTCCATGAGGACACACTGAAATTATGTTGATTATAGGGGATCTTTGTGAGGATATAGACAGAAATAAGAAAGTCAAGTCAAGATATATAGCCACACGGTTAGACTTCACAGAGATCATAAAAAAAACTTAGAGAACTAGAACTGGTTCAGGATACAGCATAGTTCTAGAAATTAGGTGATTTCATTGCTGCCTCTGAATTGGGCATTCATTGATCTCTACTCTTATGTTTCACCGTTATGGTCACTTAGTACTCTGTCCTTGCTTCTATGGCACCCAACACTTCCAACCAATAAGAGTTTATATTTCCAAGGAAAAGGATCTTGTTGGTTTGACCATACCCTAGTCACTAACTCTGTTGGGCAGAGATTTCTTGTTGAGCCACACTGTGGATTCTTGGTCAGCCAATAGATTGGCTGTCTTTGGGTCTGATCTTCATCTTTTTTTTTTTTTCTTTTCTTTTGAGACAAAGGTTTTCTCTTGTCACCCAGGCTGGAGTGCAATGGCGCAATCTTGGCTCACTGAAGCCTTCGCCTCCTAGGTTCAAGCAATTCTCCTGCTTCAGCTTCCTGAGTAGCTAGGACTACAGGTGCGCACCAGCACGCCCAGCTAATTTTTTTGTATTTTTAGTAGAGACACACCAATTCTGGTTTCAACATGTTGGCCAGGCTGGTCTCGACCTCCTGACCTCAGGTGATCCGCCCGCCTTGGCCTCCCAAAGTGCTGGGATTACAGGTGTGACCCACCGCACCCAGCCAGGTCTTCATCCTTGATCCAGTTTGCTGTGGCCAGGGTGGTAAAGTCACTTAATACCACATATGGTCATCTATACATAAGAAAGCACCCAGGGCCCCTCCTCTTGGTCAAGAGCTGTAGATGTAGCAGCTACTCATCGGATAATAGATTCCTCTCCAGTACAGCTTAGCATAGTGATTGGCAAATAGGAAATATCAATAAATCCATCAATCTTGTATAGAGTCCTCCTCTCTCAAGGGCCCAGCACAGTCCCTGGAACAGAGTAGACTAAAATAATTATTTTGGAATAGTAGGCCAGTGTATCCAGACAGCATAGCACAGAAAGAAGCAATGTAGAGTAGTGGTTATGCATGTGGATTCTTGTCCTAGACTGCTTAAGTTCAAATTCCAGCTCTGCCACCTAGCAACCGTATGACCTTAAGTAAGCTACGTAACCTGTCTGAGACTTAGTTCTTATGCCTGTAAATGAGGCCACAAATGACCCCAACATCATAGGAGTGTTGGGTGCATTACATGAGACAATACACAAAGTACTTTTCTGCATTCCTGGCACATAGTGGTGCCTCGATGGATAGTAGTGCCAGTGCTATTATTTTTGTGAGACTCGTGCTAATGAACATGGAGCTCTAGGCCAAATACTAGTCTGGAAGACAGTAGTCATCATACTATGCAGAGAGCTTCCTAAGGACACACCAGTTCTGAGATGTTCAGGGCCATTGTCACTAGCAAACCCACTGTCTTCCCTGTGCCCTCACCCACCAGGTTATAAGTAACCTGGAGTTTATGGGTCATCCAGATAACTGTTGCTGACTTTAACAAAGAAAGATACTAAGACCCAAACCTTTCTGGGTCCATAATAAATATATTAGTTATTGGTCAACCCGCTGCTATACCTTTAATCTGAAGTGAGGTGGTATCCAGGCAGAGTACGGAGAGAGAGGGAGGCGGGGGCAATGACCACAGCCAAGGATTCTGTAAGTCATAACTCGATTTCTATGCAAGTTAACCTTAATATATCCAGCATGGAGAAGCCGACTGGTCACCACTTCTAGGCACAAAAGGATCAATGAGAAGGTCGAGGCAGAGACAGATGTCTGCATTTACATGAATATAGACATGTGTGAGGTTGGGGGCTCATTCAGGGCTGGGGCAAGCCCTAGCCCTACACCTTCTTGAACCCCTCTTCAGGCTGGCATACAAACTGGGACTGAGAGCAGATGGAAGGTGAGGCTCTTCTTTGGGACCTACTTAGTGAAGAAGGGCTCACAATGGATGAGATGACAGGAAGGTTTAGGGAAAGGAATAGGAGTACCTGCCTTGGCTTGGGGTGTGTTGAGGGGTTGGAGGGGTGATGGGCACTGGGAAGGAATAGAGAGAACAGATGGAAGATGGAGTCCCTGCTGCAAGCTGAGCCCTCAGTAGACTGGGCAAGGAACAAGGAGAGATCCCCTTTCCACCAGAGCACCATAGTGGCCTGCGGTGGACAGGAGCCTGAACAGCTTCCCTGCAGGGCTTTCTGGGGCAGTATGGCCAGGCCTCCTAGTTCCCTCCAGATGCTCCACCTGTGACAGAGCCTTCCATTTGGCCTGCCCGCACAAGGAGCACCACACAGCCATGCCAACTCCACCTTTACTGTGCACAGCACCCTTGTGGCTTTGAGGCACACTTGTCAAGGGAGAAGCTTTTATCCAGGCAACTAATTGTCTGTTTCCCCACTAATTCAGCTATGAATTTCCTTTGAGGAAATGGTGCCTCAGATACCACCAGGGGGCACTAGGGCCTCTAGGCACCAGGGGCCAAGGAAAATGAAATCCCCTTTCATGAAGGCCCCAAGTCCAGGTTCTGAGCCTCCTGCAGCAGTTCTCTCCAGCAACACCTTGGCGCAGCAGACCAGGGAGGCCGCGTTGTTGGCTTATCTAATGAGAAATGAGAGGACTGGGCCAAAGAGCCCTATTTCTGTCCAGCCCTATACTACCTGCCATAAAATTAAATGATCACAATGAGTACATTAATTACCTGACACGAATGCTTTAACATAACAAAATTATTAGCCATTCTAGATTTAGTGTTTGTACAGCACTTTATATTTGCAAGGGCGTTGCAATAACTTACGCTGCTGAGGGTGCGTTTCAGGCCCCGAACGACATCCTAAAGGGTTTCTTCTGGCCAGCCAGCTGTCTGGCCTCTCCACAGCTGGTCCCCTGCCCTTCTTGTCTTCACTGACTGCTTTTCTTCTCCAGCTGCCACCTGGCGTCTCCTCCTTGCAGCTCCTTCATCTGTTCACTGAATCCCTTTTACCTCAGACAGCCATGAGACAGTGTCTTCACTTGTGCCCATGTTACCTACCTGATCCTGCATCAGAATTAAAGGGCTTAAGGGCAGCAGCCATGGGTCGGGTGGGTCTTGGTGCCCAACAAGGCTCTCTCCTGTTCTGCTAGCTGTGGCTGCAAGTGTGGACACGTGATGGACTCTGCAAACAGTAGGGGCTCTACTATGTAGGGGCTCCGAGTTTTGGGCCTGATGTTGCTCGAACTCCACAGGAACTGACTGCACGTCCCGCCTCAGTTCATTTGTTGAGTGCTCACTTTACCCACATGAGAGCAAGCCCCGGGTCCTTGGGGAGCATGGCATTGAGGAGACTCACTACTGTGCAGATTCAATTTCAGACTGGATGGGATATCATAGGAGACCGCACTAGTAAAACTTGTTGCAGTTGGCTTGAGTGTGAAATCTGCTTCCCAGGCAGAGAGATCAAAGCCCAGTTGATGGATGTGTGTGTACCCAGCTCTCCTTGCTTGCTTTCATCTTCCTTCCAGAAAGAGGAGTAAACATTCAGCTAGTGAGCACTGCAGGTGTTCCCTTGAGTGGAAAGGAATATCACTGACAGCACATAAGACCACCAATGAAGGTATCCATGAGGATACCAAGGGCCTCAAGGAGGATCAAAACGAAGGGCATTTGCAGCAGTAGTTCTAGAATTTTAAGGTAGGAGCATCTTTGGGGCAGCAGCCATTTGGCTGGAAGGCAGCTGGGGAGATGTACCTTGAAGCTACATTTGTATAGCTCATATGATACAGATCAAATGTTTCCTAACATGTTTTTAGTCATACTTTACGGAAGCTGAGAAAACATCCATTTTTAACATGAAGTATATCATAGTGCATAGTATAGTGGTTAAGAGCAGAATCAAGAGGTGGACTGCTTGGCTACAAATGCCACCTTCATCATTAACCAGCTAGGTGACTTCAGGCAAGGGCTTTAGCTTCTTTGTGCCTCAATCTCCTCATCTATAAAATGTGGATAACTGTAGTGTCTGCATCAGACTTGCCGTTAGGATTAAGTGAATTAATCCACATAAGCCATTTAGCATGTGCTCATTAAGAGTTAGCTGTTATTATTTATTGGGAGAGACTTGGAAGGGCCTGGTATTTGGGAGTAAATTTCCAAGTCATTCAAAGTGAGGGAGATAGGGAGAGGGATTCAAGATTTAGGCTAACAGGGGTGTGTGCTGTGGGGTATTGAGGAGCCTCCTAGTAAAGTCCAGAGAATTCCACCTCTAAAGGGGTCTTTGAGGGGAAAGGGCTGTGCTCCAGGTGATCAAAGACCCTCAGCCTTTCTGTGTGCATCAAGTTTGGAGATTGGGAGCTCCCCAACAACTCCTTTGACTGGACTAGATGTTGCACCAAATGGTAGTAAGGAAAATGAAGCATTCTCTTGCTTTTCCAAGCATAGTCTGGGGGACTCTCCCTAGTCCAGGACACAGCCCCCATCAGACCAGCTGGACTGGAGGACCCTACTCCTCCTGCCCGCCCCCACTGCCCTCCAGGCTCTCTGCCTCCTAGAGACTCTGAAACAGTGGCTGCACCAAGGGAGGGGACATCTGGGTTCCTGGCCCTGACCCAATGGGGAAATGAAGTAGAAATGAGCCAGGCATGCAACGAAACTTCATCCCTGGTGAGGTCCTGGTAAGTCCCAGGCCCACAGGCTGAGGGTCCTGGGGCATGTAGTGCCACATCTCCCTCTTCAGTGAAACAAGAGGCTCTCACAGAGTTCCTCTGAAAGCCTCTTTCATCAACAAGTCCATTTGTGATTCTGTCTCTTCTTGTGGTGACCACCAGGAAAATGAGAGAGCAGAGCTGCATTCTAGGGTTTTGCTATGACTCTTCTAGGCCCAATCTTAAAACTGAGATGATCATGCCAAACCCCCAGCTCCTCCCCTACACTCCAGACTCAGAGTAAGCTCATTCACCAAGCAAGTGCAAAAAGACCCAGAAGATCTGCCCAGCCAAGAAGGTATGTATTTCCTCCTTGGAACAGCATTTTCAGGAAGACTCTAGATTAAGAATTAGAAAGCCAATGGGAAAACTTCTGACCTTATTACTTGAGGCGATCCTCTTGCCTAGAGGTCTTCAAAGGTGATTCCTTAGGTCAGGAAGAAAATAGTAGAACTACAATTTATATGTAGTTTTACTGTTAAAATAATGAGCTTTACTGATATTTTACATGAGCATTGAGATGGACATCTTCACTTTTTAAGTCATTTGGTCACCTGTCATGTGAGGGACACGATGCACGCTGAAGGCAGATGGAGACCTCAACAATGTAAGAGTTGACAGTGGTGCCTATGATATGTTGCAGTTAGCATGTGCCTAGTTAAGCGATTTGCTGATTTTGTTAACCAGTTTTAGCTAAACATGCCCATAGAATGAACAGATGGTTTAAAAAGATTCCTGCAGATCGGGCATGGTGGCTCACACCTGTAATACTAGCACTTTGGGAGGCTAAGGCGGGTGGATCACCTGAGGTCAGGAGTTTGAGACCAGCCTGGCCAACATGGTGAAACCTCGTCTCTACTAAAAAATACAAAAATTAGCCTGGCGTGGTGGTGGGCGCCTGTAATCCCAGCTACTCGGGAGGCTGAGGCAGGAGAATTGCTTGAACCTGGGAGGCGGAGGTTGCAGTGAACCGAGATCACACCATTGCACTCCAGCCTGGGCAACAAGAGGGAAACTCCGTCTTAAAAAAAAAAAAAAAAAAAAAAAAAAGATTTCTGCAAAGAAAACATGACTTGAAAATAATACAAAAATTCAAACACAAGCCATCACTTCTACTCCTAGTAGGAGCTGTTAGCCAGATGATCAGATATAAGCAATTACAAGCTAATCAGATCTGACAAGAAGTCAGCAAAAACTTTTTGAAATTATTAAGAAGAGTATTTGAAACATAGATATACATACATTCTAATGAATTCTGCCCTAAGCATATATTGTACCATAAGACATTAGCTGATAGTGATAATTTATAAATAAACATATGTATATTAGGGGAATGTAAACTTTTTTTACAGATAGGTAGACATGATCAAGAAATTGGGGACCGCTATTTTAGCTTATCTGTGGGTCAGGTTTTTTCATCATAAAATGAAAAGGATTATTGTTTTTCGGAAAAGTGATAAGATGAAACTTTATTTCTCTTAATTTGTGATATGTTATTTAGTGTCTGCACTGTCATTTTCTAACTATGAAAACTTGTATGTTTCTTAAAATTATCTGAACTGTGCTTTGCTATATCTATAGATCATTATAGGGTTGTTATAAGAATTATATTAAAAATTTTAAATGTCTGCCATACTGTGGGCCCTTAATAAGTGGCTATATTACTACACATAAAGATATTGCTGAGCAGAAATAATAGGATTAATAAATTAATAAGATAAACAATATTTTGGCACAAAAATTTTTTAAGTGCCTTGGAAGTACCAACTCACTTGAAAATTGCTATGCTGATTAAAATTGACCACTTACCACTCATCGAAAACCACCATGCCAGGCTTTAGGCTAAGTGCTGAGGATAGAGAGATGAGTTTGTCATAGACTCTGGAGACTAGAATTTGGAGCTGGCTTAGTTTAGGTGACTATAACAGCCTCCTGCCTAGTCTCCCTGCCTGCATTGTCCCTCACTATTCCCTGGCTCCAGCTTCCACCGTCATGTGACTGACAAACCAGTCTTCCTCATCATTTTCATCATTCATTCCCATGCCTGAAAACCTTGTGCTATTACCTCTTCATTTGCTATATACTATCTTATATTATTCAGTAATTTTTATTCCAGTTAGTCTTCTCATCTCAGCTGAAACTGTTATAGTTAGTACTTAGAATTTATAGATAAGGTTGCCTTTGAGAGAATTTAACTTAATCAACAGGTGACGAAAGGAGCCCAACCTCTCTGAGGCTCTTGGGAACAGCTACTTGACCACTAATCAGTGGTGTTAACACATCTGAGGAAAGAAAGATGTGGTCTGCAATGCGACTTGGAATAGAGGAAAGCCAGAGAGATAAACTTTAGCTGGATGCACCCAACATTATCTGTGGGACAAAGATATTGGAAATAGGGGAGCCTGGGAATTTCAATCATTCCTTCAGGCCTATTTGTTTCTTCTGGCTGGTAAGAGGTCCTGCTTTATGTCTGTTATATTTCTCTGGTTAAGGTACTTAGCATTCTTCTCATCTTTGATCCCCTGGATGAAATATTCTCTTTTTTATTATGAGTTGTGAGAATACCATCAGGGTACTAGTTTACTAATTCTACCTTCCAGGTACCCACAGACTGAGGTGAGGTGTCTCTGCTAAGATGTAATACATTCTGGTCAATGGAAAATTATATCTTCATTGTGACTTAATGAGCTGGTATTCTGGTTTACACTTCTGAATTTATTCTTTGTGAGTCTGATTATCTAAGTCTCATAATCTCAGTTTATGTGAATCTGATAGTTAGGTAAAGGTCTTAGTGAAAAAGATGTAATTATGGACCAAGAGAAAATATAGAACATTTTTTAAAACTTGTGGTTGAAATGCTTCTTTTAAGTAGGACATAAAATCTCGAAGCTGTAGAGGAAAAAAATTAAAATTTAAAACTATATAATAAAAAACTATAAACAAATTTGAAAGACATGATAGGCTGGGATCACATATTTGCAACATACATAATAAATAAAGGATTAATAGCTATAATATATGAAAAGAACCTAATAATGAATAAGGAAAAGCCAACCCAAAAGAAAAACAGGCGAAGGATATGAATTAGAAAAGTCACAGAAAATATGTTCGATATTAATATGTCTAATAAACATTTGAAAAATAGTTCAAGTTCACTTTTAACTAAAGAAATGAAATTAAATTAGCAGTGATATGCCCCTTCCATAAGATTGATGTAATTTTAAAAAGATACATGAGAGGGTGTCTTAGTTTGGGCTGCTGTAACAAAGTATCATAGACTGGGTGGCTTATAAACAACAGGAATTTATTTCTCAAAGATCTGGGGGCTGGAAGCCTGAGATCAGGGTTCTGGTGAGGGCTTGCAGACAACACAGTTGCACACAGCCAACTCTTCTGGGTTGCAGACAGCAGACTTCTTGTATCCTCACTTGGTTGAAAGAGGACAAGAGAGCTCTCTAGGGTCTTTTTTGCAAATGACCTAATTAACTCCTGAAGGCCCTACCTCCTAATACCCTCACATTGGCGGTTTGAATTTCAACATATGAATTTGGAGGGGACATAAACATTCACTCCACAACAGAGAGATGTGTCACTGCTATTCAACTGAAAAATTGATATACAGTTGATGAGGGTGTGGGGAAACCGATATTTTCAAATACTGCTAATGGGATATAAGTTGGTACAGCTTCTTTTAAAGCATTTATCAAACTGTGCCTCTTGCTATTATACTTGAAGGACAATCTGGCTAACAAAATTCATAGACTTTATTTTCTTCCCCTCAGAACTCGAAGTCATTGTCCTGTTGTTTCTCTGACGTTGCTTTAGTTCTTTTACCCCAGTAGCTTCATTCATCTCGGTTGGTTCAACTTAAGTATTTTTTTTCCCCAGAAAAGGATCTTATGCCCTTTATTCCCTACATTCTCACTTGTTTGAGAATGTCTGTCTTTGGCTTGTATAAATAAATGACAACTTGACCAGATATAGTATTCTCAGGCTCACTCTATGTCTCCTGAAACTGCAACCATTGAATGTTTCTGTGAGGTCTGAGGGCCAGCCTGATTCTTCCTTCTTTTAGGTGACCTGCTTTTTCTGCTTGGATGACTGAGGAGTTCCTTTTTCTTTTTATTATTATTATTATTATTATACTTTAAGTTTTAGGGTACATGTGCACAATGTGCAGGTTAGTTACATATGTATACATGTGCCATGCTGGTGTGCTGCACCCATTAACTCGTCATTTAGCATTAGGTATATCTCCTAATGCTATCCCTCCCCCCTCCCCCCACTCCACAACAGTCCCCAGAGTGTGATGTTTCCCTTCCTGTGTCCATGTGTTCTCATTGTTCAATTCCCATCTATGAGTGAGAACATGCGGTGTTTTTTTTTTTGTCCTTGCGATAGTTTACTGAGAATGATGATTTCCTTTTTCATTCTTAAAGTTGAATAATTTAATCAGGATAGATCTTGGTTTCAATTATGCATTATCAGTTTTTCTTGGAGCACAGTATATCCTTTTAATGTAGAGATTCAGTTCTCCATAGTTCTTCATATCAGAAAAGTTTCTTCTGTTATATATTAAAACACCTCTTCTTGCCGGGCACAGTGGCTCACGCCTGTAATCCCAGCACTATGGGAGGCCGAGGGGGGCGGATCATGAGGTCGGGAGATGGAGACCATCCTGGCTAACACAGTGAAACCCCGTCTCTACTAAAAATACAAAAAATTAGCTGCGCATGGTGGCAGGCAGCTGTAGTCCCAGCTACTCCGGAGGCTGAGGCAGGAGAATGGCACGAACCTGGGAGGTGGAGCTTGCAGTGAGCCAAGATAGGGCCACTGCACTTCAGCCTGGGCAACAGAGCAAGACTCATCTCAAAAAAAAAAAAAAAAAAAAAAAAAACCCTCTTCTTTTTAATTTGTTGTGTTCTTCAAGGATGCCAATTTTCTTTTGGCTATATCATCTTTATGTGCCTTCTTTTTTATTATATATTATTCTTTTTGAGACAACGTCTCACTTTGTTACCTAGACTGGAGTGCAGTGGCACAATCAGAGCTCACTGCAGCCTCAACCTCCCAGGCTCAAGCCATCCTCCTACCTCAGCCTCTCAAGTAGCTGGGACTACAGGTATGTGCCACCATGCCTGGCTAATTTTTTATTTTTTGTAGAGAAGTGTCTTGCTATGTTGCCCAGGCTGGTCTCGAACTCTCAGATGCAAGTGATCCTCCTGCCTTGGACTCCCAAGTGCTGGATGACAGGGGTGAGCCACTGTGCCCGGCCTCTTCTATATTTTTAAATCTTCTTTCAAATTTTTTAGAAAATTGACCATTTTCTCTTATTCACTATTATTAGATCATGAATTTCTTTATTTATAAGTTATGTATAGTGTTAACTGGGTCCCTAATTTGTCTCCTCTGCTCTACAGTGTCTCTTTTCATCTTATTCTGTTGTTTTATCATGTTGTCTTTGCATTCTTTTATTTAATTATTTAATTTATGGTTTTTTATTCTTTTCTTTTTTTTCTTTTTTTGGCTCACTGCAACCTCCGCCTCCCAGGTTCAAGTGATTCTCCTGCCTCAGCCTCCTGAGTACCTGGATTACAGGTGTGTACCACCATGCCCGGCTAATTTTTGTATTTTTAGTAGAGACGGGGTTTCACCAGGTTGGCCAGGCTGGTCTTGAACTCCTGACCTCAGGTGATCCACCTGCCTCGGCCTCCCAAAGTGTAGGGATTACAGGCGTGAGCCACCGTGCCCAGTCATTTAATTCATGTTTTTTTAAATTTCTTCTATAGCATGAAGCACTCATGGACAATTTTCTCTTCCTCTGGTATTACTTTCAACACTCCACTCCTTATCTTTTTTTTTTTTTTTTCACTCCATGGTTCATTTCCTTCTTTGTTTCTTTTTCCTTTTCATTATGCTATGTTATATTTTCACATTTATTATACTGATGTTTTGGAGGAATTCTTCCATGATATCCATCCAATCTTATCTAGTCTCAGGAGTGGGCACATACACAGGCAAGACCAATCAGTGTTCTAAGACAATTGATAATATATGCCTTGTTTCTTTTCTACATTATATTGCCTTGGTTTTGAATCCTCAGAAAAGTGCTTTATAAAATACTTCGGATAGCAGTCATAGCAGCTAAGCACTCCCTTACCCTCACCATATATTGTCAGGCTACGGATATGTAGACTAGCCTAGTCCACCCTCAAACTCTAGCTCTTAGGTAAAAAACAAACTCTAATTCACAGGTCATCTCCTTGAGGGGCTTTCTCTTACTATCTTTCCTAAGGATACCCAAACTCTAGTTACTCTATTACAGCACTTCTGAGGAGGTCTTTGTGTGTCTTCAAAGCGTTTGTCACTATTTCAGAGTATCTTATTTATTTGCTTATTATTTAATGTTTCTCTGACTCTTGGAATGTAAGTTTCATGACAGAAGGGACCTTGTCTCTCTTGTTAAGTTTCTGTATCCGCAGCATCAAGAACAGAGCCAAAGAAGATAATTGTTTCAAAAAATATTTATTTTCAATTTTATTATAAATTATGAAGTGAATATTCTTAGCATACATCTTTTTGAGTCATTTAAATGATCTCTTTTTTACTTTAAGTTCTGGGATACATGTGCTGAACGTGCAGGTTTGTTACCTAGGTATATATGTGCCACTGTGGTTTGCTGCACCTATCAACCTGTGATCTAGGTTTTAAGCCCCGCATGCATTAGATATTTGTCCTAATGCTCTCCCTCTCCTTGCCCTTAAATGATCTCTTTAGAGTACATTGATGGAAGTAGGATTACTATGTCAAGAGGTACACACATTTTATATTATGTTACCCATAGCCAAACTATTTCTAGAAACGTGGTTCACACTTATACCCTCAAGAAAAGTGCAGGTGAGTGCTCATTTTCCTCACCTACAGTGGATTCGGTCAATCTTCCTAGTCTTCACCAACCTATAAGTAAAATATAATAGTTCATTGTTTTATTTATATTTTTTATTTAGGCTATTAGCCATTTGTAGTTCTTAATTTGGGAATTGTCCATCATGCAATTTCACCATTTTCTATTGGGTTGTTAGTTTTTTCTTGTTCATTTATGATCTAATTGGATATATGTTATTAGCTCTTTTAAATTGAATATTATAAACATTTTCTCTATTTGTTATTTGTCTTTCAGTCTTATTTATGGCCTTTCTTGATAGGCAGAATGTGCACATTTGTATGTAGTTAATATTTTCCCTTTATGGCTTCTGGGTTTTGGGATATGTTTTGAAAGACCTTCTTCACCTCCAAGATTATACAAATATTTACCCATGTTTTCTTCAAGTATTTTTATAGTTTTATGTTTTTCTCTAGGTCTAAGGAGTGAGGTAAGGATACAACTTTATTTTTTTCCAAATGACTGGACAGTTATTCCAAAATCTTTTGCTGAATTATTCAATGTATCTCCACTGATAACATTTAGTGATTATTTATCATGTGCCAGACACTAAATCCTCCACATACCTAATCTAGTTTAATCCTTACATCAAGTGGCGACAAAACGAGATTTGCATTTATAGCACACACTCGCACAGTTTGTCTTTAATGTAGAAAACAGATTGGCGGGGCATAGATAGATAGATAACGGGATTATGGGAATCAGCTGATGCAATTATGGAAGCCAAGAAGTCCCACAATATGCTTTCCACAAGCTGTAGATCCTAGGAAGCTGGTGGTGTAATATATCTGAGTCCAAGGTCCGAGAACTGAGGAGCCAATGATGTAAGTCCCAGAGTCAGAAGGCCCAAGAACCTAGAACTCTGATGTCTGAGAGCAGGAGAAGATAAGTGTTCCAGTTAAGAAGAGAGAAAGTGAATCCACCCTTCCTCCATCTTTTTGTTCCATCTGAGCCTTCAATGATTGGATGATGTCAGCCCACATTGGTGAGGGTGGATGTTCTTTACTCAATCTACTGATTCAAATGCTAATCTCTTCCAGAAACAGTCTCACAGACACACCCAGAAACAAGGTTTTACCAGCCATCTGAGCATCCCTTAGCCCAGTCAAGTTGACATATAAAATTAACCGTTGCAGTGGGGGAAAGAATGATTGCAGGAAGACCCATTATTTATGTCATCCAGGCGAGAGGCTCCTTTGAAGCTCTGTATTCTAGCACCTTACTGTGCATGGCACATGGTAGGTAACAAGTGGAATGAAACTTGTCCATGAAAAATGATAGTGACTTGAACGGAGGTTGGGAGGGATGGCAGTAGAGATGGAAAAAAAAGTGAAAAAAATTGAGAAATAATTTGAAGACAGAATTAACAGGTCTTCATGATTATTTAAATATGGAGAGATGAGAGCAGGAAATGTCAAAGATGGCTCAGCTTTCTGGCAGAGATAGATTTAATGGAATATTGATGAGTTTACTTTTGAACAGGCTGAGTTGAAGGTACCTTGGAGATATCCATTTGAAGAAGTCAGGTAAGCAGTTAGATATATCAGTCCAGAACTCCAACAGCAAGGTATATTTGAGGAGCATATGCATGTTGTTAGTAACTGAAGCCATAGGAAAAGTTAAAATTACTTCAGGAAGGGATATTGAATGAAAAGAGAAGCACTCCTAGGACAGATCCCTGAAAAACTCTCCTACTTAAAGGTTTAATAGAACACAAAGGAGGAGTCAGCAAAAATGTTTGCAAAAGGGCAGCTGGAGAAATAAGAGGAATTGGGAGAGTGTGGTGTTTCAGAAGACAGGAAAGAGAATAATTAAGGAGAGAGTTCAGGGTAATTCTAAGAGAGCAAATGAAATGATGGGCCATGAACTGTAAGCTCGACAAATGGGGAAGTGAAGACAAGAAGGGAGTAATAGAAAGAAAGGGGTCAATAAACTGATATTCAAATGAAAGGGAAGAATAGTTGCAGTCGTACTAGCTTAATAATGAGCTGGAAGCATAGGTGCTTGTGGTCAGAAAGTAGACTATCTGAATTAGTGATTTTAGAAGTAGAGAGAATTTTAGGTCATGATGACAAGATCCAGGGGGTGACTGTGAAGGTGGGTGGTTGAATAGCAATGTAGGAGGACATGGGAGATACTCTGGGTCTCTCTTGAGGACTCTGAAGTCACTTAGGATGATGGCAGTACTCATGGCACAAGAGAAGACAGTAAGCCAAGTGCCACTGTCTTCTGTGAGGTGGGGAGATTACAGTTACCAATCACGGAGAGAGTAGTAGGGGTTTTCACAAAAGGGTGGAAAAGCAGTGGACTCTAAGTAGCACTGGGAAGCATCCTCATCTCCTGACAGTACATAGGTGTAAGAATATGAGCGGATCTCTCTTGAGGGAGCTGCAGGGTAAGTGGTGTAGAGAGAGCCAGGTTTAGATAAGGCATGAGGTGGAAAGAACATTCAGAGAAAAGTGTTTGAGGGCATAGGAGAGTTGAAATTCCAAAGGGCAAATGGAAAGTTTTGGCAGGGAGAGAAGAGAGGGATTGGATACTTCCACACTTAAGGAAGTATGTAGCATTTTAGGAATGATAGCTCATATAGGACAAATATGGGAAGAGACAAAGTATCTATATTTGGAGCTTTGACCTATGAAAATAGGAATGAAACTTGATAGGTTTAGTCTCACTTAGCCCTCAGAGAAGAGTGGACACAAGGGCTTAAAAAAAAGTCAGCTGTGGTCTGGAAAGTCCTGCAAACATTTCTTCTCACGCAGAGATGTGATTAGTCATAGGAGATGCAGCAGAGGATAATAGTAGGGAACAAAAAAGCTTGAAGTTCAAGGTTCTTTGAGGAGAGGGATGAACAGTGGCTCTAACAAGATTGGATTAGACCCAGGATCCACTGGTACCCTGTTTAATCGAGGCTTGGAGGTCTGGATGTTTGTAGCTTGGGATAGGGTGGATGTGAAAGGAGGAAGTGAAGGGTGGCCCAGGAGTGCTTCAGCAGCACATATGCTAAAATTGGAATGATACAGAGATTAGCATGGCCCCCTGCACAAAGGATGACACAAACATTTGTGAAGCCTTTCATATTTAAAAAAAAAAAGAATGGCCTTTTCTTTTTTTTTTTTTTTTAGACAAGAGTCTTGCTCTGTAGCCCAGGCTGGAGTGCAGTGGCACAATCTCGACTCACTGCAACCTCCACCTCCCAGGTCAAGAAATTCTCCTGCCTCAGCCTCACGAGTAGCTGGGATTACAGGCATGCTCCACGATGCCCAGCTAATTTTTTTTGGCATTTTTTAGTAGAGATGGAGTTTCACCATGTTGGCCAGGCTGGTCTTGAACTCCTGACCTCGTGATCCTCCTGCCTCAGCCTCCCAAAGTGCTGGGATTACAGGCGTGAGCCATCGCGCCTGGCCAAAGAATGGTCTTTTCTTGACCCTAGATCTATAGGTGCAGATACAGTTTAGAACTTCGGATATCTGTTGTATTACAAGTTTTAATTTTACTCCCCAAGTATAGATATAACAGCTAAACTATTATTTTTAAATATTTTCACTTGTTCTTACAGGTTAAATATTTAAATTATTTGGGCCATTTTCCCCAAATTTTACTCTTATTTTAGCATATTCTATATTTGCTTAATTTTTAATTTAAGTAATTGTTTTTAATTAAGTTAATGTCAACAATAAATATTGGTTTCGAGTTGGTATAGTGATAGAATTCAGAAGTCTTAACAAAACTGAAAGTTGTCACATTTCAGGAGGTAAAGTATAAAGCTTAGTTTTTAATTTGTCCTTTCCTTGCCAACACTTTATAGAATCAATAGAAAATACATTAGCAGAACTAGGCCAGTATCATACACAGTGCACTTTCCTCACCACCCTCAGCTCCTTGTAACTTCTTGCTCCACTGAATTTCTGAGAACCTTTTTGTCTCTAATACTCACTTGGTACTTTTTACGGATATATTCCATTCTTTTCTCTCTGTGGAAGCTTTTTGTTTTTTATCTATATATAATCAATTTAAGATGCATATTTTCCCACATTTTAACAGCTCTGAAATGGGGATGCATCTTATAATCTAAACTATCTTTGATTTGATAATGTACAGTACTTTGTATCACTCCCCCAAACAGCCTAGTATAATTCCTAACACACAGTAAGCACTGAAAAAATGTTTGTTTATTGATTGATTATATGTAAATTAAGAAGAGGTCACATAATTCAAATTATTACTTAAATACAAATGTTAACCTGACCTCTAGCACATCCTCGAACTCTTAAGGTTCATAAGTTTTTAATTCAATAAAATGTAAGATCATTTCAAAAAAGAGGAAATGGGCCAGGCATGGTGGCTCATGCCTGTAATCCTAGCACTTTGGGAGGCTGAGGCAGGTGGATCACCTGAGGTCAGGAGTTTTAGACCAGCCTGGCCAACATGGCAAAACCTCTACTAAAAATACAAATTAGCCCAGTGTGGTAGCGCATGCCTGTAATCCCAGCTATTCGGGAGGCTGAGGCAGGAGAATTGCTTGAACCTGGGTGGCAGAGGTTGGCGTGAGCCAAGATCATGCCACTGTACTCCAACCTGGGCAACAGAGAGAGACTCCATTTCAAAAAAAAGAAAGAAAGAAAGAAAGAAATGAATAAGGAAAATTTAATTATTTGCCTGCTTTTATAATATTTAAAAATGGATTTAATATTTAAAAGGCATTCCTTAATAATACCTACCTTACTTTTGTGTAAAATTTGTCACACACACAAAAAAATTTCTGCAACACAGGAAGAAAAATCTATTAGAAGAGAGAGTATATGATTTACCTGAGTTCTACAACTAGTAAATGTCTTGGCTTCTTGCTTATAGTACTCGTTCTTTTTACTAGACTCTCTTGTTCCATGGAAAGGCAGATATACAAAATGCATTCTTAAATGCAACCTGTTTTTGCAGAGTGCTTTTTAAAAGTGATTGCCATGAAGTGAAATTCTAACTGCATATGTGCTGCTGCATTCATTTCTTTCTAGTCTTCAAAAGAAAGGAATGGAAAAGATACAACAGAGCTGAAGTATAATTGCTTATTAGGTGTCGTTCAATGAGGGAGGCAGTAAAAAGTGAAACTAGTATTATTGCATAGTAAAGAGCACCTTATTTAGCTCTTGGGAAAGATTGAAGGATATTTACTGCAAAAATGCAATTTTCTCCGACTTCAAAGGAATCATCACAAGAGTCAACCCATTTTCCAACTTAGAACCTTTAAGTCATTCCCATGATGTGTTTCTATTCCTTTGTCTCACGTGGCTCCTCTGCAATTTCTCTTTCGTGCCACTCCATTGCTTAGCTTCTATTCGACTTTTGGAGGAACTTTCACTGCTACATATTGATTTCTGGGCTCTCCTTAAGTTGGGTTACCCCTTTCCTGCTTTTATTTTTATTGCAATAATATCTCTTTTTTTTTGAGACGGAGTCTTGCTTTGTTGCCAGGCTGGAGTGCAGTGGCCCAATCTCAGCTCACCACAACCTTTGCCTCCCAGGTTCAAGCGATTCTCCTCCCTCAGCCTCCCGAGTAGCTGGGATTACAGGTGCGTGCCACCATGCCCAGGTAATTTTTTTTCTTTCTTTCTTTCTTTTTTTAGAGACGGGATTTCACCATGTTGGCCACGATGGTCTCGATCTCTTGACCTCAGGTGATCTGCCCGCCTCGGCCTCCCAAAGTGCTGGGATTACAGGCGTGAGCCACTGTGCCCGGCCTGATCTTCCTTTTTCAATTATTTCTTTATATTTAGTTAGTTTGTTTTGCTTTTTTAGCCATGTTAACTTTTTGAGAAGGTTACTTGATCTGAGTTTCAACTGTTTTATCTGTGAAATATGGATGAAAATACCTACCTATCAGGGTTTTTTTTGTGAAAATTAAGTGACACCACTTACTTAAAAGTGGCTAGTGGAATACCTGCTTCCTTTCATAGTTGGCTCTTCATAAAATATTATTCAGTTCAGGCTGGGCGCAGTGTCTCACACCTGTAATCCCAACACTCCGGGAGGCCGAGGCGGGCAGATCACCTGAGGTTGGGAGTTCAAGACCAGTCTGACCAACATGGAGAAACCCTGTCTCTACTAAAAATACAAAATTAGCCAGGCACGGTGGTCCATGCCTGTAATTCCAGCTACTCGGGAGGCTGAGGCAGGAGAATTGCTTGAACCCGGGAGGTGGAGGTTGCCGTGAGCCGAGATCACGCCATTGCACTCCAGCCTGGGCAACAAGAGTGAGACTCTGTCTCAAAAGAAAAAAGAAAAGAAAAATTCAGTTTAGTACATCCCTTCAACGAGAACTAACTTTAATTCTTTGCCATGCTTTTGTATTAAATGCTATTGCCCGTAATTTACTCAAATTTTCCAAATTCATGTAATCTTCTTGCAGGCCGGCCATGTAACTTATCTGGACACTTTGAGAGTGTAAAGGGGCAGGCACCATCAATTATTATGTTAAGACAACAGGTGTTAATTGGGACTGTCTTAGGCAAATTAGAATGTAGCCTATCAGCCCTCTCCTGGCTGTAGCAGACTCTGCTTTCTACCTTGGAATTACTTTCATGGTGCCCTTTTCAGGACCCCATTTCTTTTCTAACCTCTTCGCTGAGTATAAATTTTCCCCTTTGTCACCACCACTATCAGTACCTATGCTTGGAACTGCATATGTTTACTTTCTAAACCACCCAGTCTCCTTCACCGACTTCTCCATTTCCGTCAAAGACTAGAGCACACTTCAGAGTTTATCTCTGATTTTCCGTATTCCTTCAAGTCTCATATCCAGTCAGTTGGCAGTTTGTTTATTTAATTCTATAAGTCTTTATTGAGCATTTACTTTGTGCCAGATGCCAAGTGAAGTGCTAGGGATAAAACTACAAATAAGATATAATCCTGATGTACAAGAAGCTCATTTTTTTCAGAAAGAGAGTTAAAACAGATGGACGCAGTAGCCCATGCCTGTAATCCCAGCACTTTAGGAGGCTGAGGCAGGTGGTTTGCTTGAGCTCAGGAGTTTGAGACCAGCCATGGACAACATGGCAAAACCCTGTCTCTACAAAAAAAAACATAAAAAATTAGCCAGGTGTGGTGGTATGCACCTGTAGTCCCAACTTTGGGAGGCTGAGGTGGGAGGATCCCTTGAACCCCAGAGGTGGAGGTTGCAGTGAGCCAAGATCGAGCCACTGCATTCCAGCCTGGGCAACAAAGTGAGACCTTATTTTAAAAAAAAAAAAAAAAGGGAAAAAAGAAAGAAAAAGGTTAAACATGTAAAGAAATAATTACAATACAATGTAAATGCCAAAAGAGAGTCTTTGGTATAGTGGAGATGCTAACATGGAAGTTATCAACTCTGCTTGGGGTGGTTCCAGGAAGGTTTTGTGGAAATAAAGGCAAACTCTACCTGTAGCTGATTGTATGAATTAATAAACATGTTATTACCTACTATATGCTAGATACTATGTTATGTACCAGGAATGCACTGATAAGCAAGACAGGCATCGGCCCTGTCTCTCTGGGGTTTATAGACTATTAGGGAAGGCAGACGGTATAAAAGCAAAGGGTATTAAAAAGGAGAAGAAAGGATGAGGCATCCTGTGAACACACAAAGAGGGAACTAGCCAACAATGCTTCCAGTTCCAGAACAGTTAAGCTGAAACCTGAAAAGATGACTAGGATTAGCTAGGTAGCTATTAAAATAGGTGGAGGTAGAGATTGATAGAAGAGGGAGAGAGCAAAGTCTTAAGGTGAGAGCATGCAAAGCACTGAAGCATTGAGAGAAGACCAATATGGCTGGAGAACAGAGAGAAGTGGAAATGCAGGTAGATGTCAGAACATACAAGACCTTGTGGATCATATTAAAGATTTTAGGAATTTATCCAAAGGTCAATGGGAAGCCTTTTTTTTTTTTTTTTTTTTTTTTTTTTTGAGACGGAGTCTTGCTCTGTTGCCCAGGCTGGAGTGCAGTGGCACAATCTCCACTCACCTCAACTTCCGCCTCCTGGGTCCAATCAATTCTCCTGCCTCGGCCTCCCAAGTAGCTGAGATTACAGGCATGCGCCACCATGCCTGGCTAATTTTGTATTTTTAGTAGAGATGGGTTTTCTCCATGTTAGTCAGGCTGGTCTCGAACTCCCCATCTCAGGTGATCCACCTGCCTTGGCCTCCCAAAGTGCTGGGTTACAGGCATGAGGGAAGCCATAATTTAAGCATTAAAAGTGATATACAGATTTGCTCTTTTAAAAAGGAGGCTGTTGCAATAGCTTGGACAACAGGTGATACTGGTTTAAAAAATGGAGAATAATGATGGTTTTTAGAAATATCTAGATGGTATAATGGCAAAATTAGTGGCCGGGCATGGTGGCTCACGCCTGTAATCCCAGAACTTTGGGAGGCTGAGGCAGGTGGATCACCTGAGGTCGGGAGTTTGAGACCAGCCTGACCAACATGGAGAAACCCCATCTCTACTAAAAATACAAAATTAGCCCAGCGTGATGGTGCATCCCTGTAATCCCAGCTACTCGGGAGGCTGAGAATTGCTTGAACCCGGGAGGTGGAGGTTGCAGTGAGCTGAGATTGTGCCATTGTACTCCAGCCTGGGCAACAAGAGTGAAACTCTGTCTCAAAAAAGAAAGAAAAAAGGCAAAATTAATAATTGATATGGTATGGATGGTGGAAAAGGAGTAGTCAATGATGACTCTCAGATTTCTGCCTTGAACCACTGGTTAGCTGGTAGGGTTATTTACTGAGTTGAGGAACACCAAAGGAGGAGATGGTTTGGGAATGAAGATGATAAGTCCAGATTTGCGTATGCAGAGTTTGAGGTGCCAGTGAAATATTCAGGTTAGGTAGGCTATTGGGTATGAGGGTCTGAAGCTACAGATTGAAGAGCTTTAGGTATATCCATTGTAAGAAAGCCATAGGAGTAAATACATTTACCTCAGGAAAAACTCAAAGTGGGAAGAGAAGTGTACATTCAACAGAACCCTGAAAAACATTGAATGGTCCATAAAGATGTGTCAAAAATGGGTAAGAATGAGCTACTAGTGAGGTAAAAAGAAAATCAGAAAGGCGTGATGTCCACAAAGTCAAGGGAAGAAAGCATTTCAAAGAAGGAATGTCAGGTAAAATGGGAAATAAAAATTGATAACCTTACTGAAAGCCATTTTTTTGAGGAATGGCAGACAGAAAATCCAGATTGATGAGCTTGAAGAGTAGGTGGAAGGTGAAAAAGTAAAGACGGGGTCTGGAAGCAACATTTTCACAAGCTTGACCGGGAAGAAGAGAGAGGAGAGAGCATTAGAGCTGGAGAAGGATGTGGATGAAGGACTAAGGAGGATTTTTCTTTCTTTTTTTAAAAATTTCTCTCTCTCTCTTTTGAATGAGAAATACTTCAGTGTGTTTAAGTGCTGAATAGAAACAATTATTAAAGAGAAAGAGATTGGAAACATGAAAAGTGTGCTACAGGTGCAAAGACCCCTGAAGAAGACCAGGGCTCCAAAGCAAAGTGGAGTTGTCCTGTCTTTCATTGGAGAAGGGCTTCTTCCCTCTCTGTACCAGGAGAGAACAAGGAAAGAGGGGACAGGTGCAAGTAAGGGGTGTGAAGTTGAAGTAGTTTCCACTTGACAGCTTTTAATCTTTCAAAAATAGTTGCTCAATAAATATTTATTGAGTTGATGAATGAATACAAGCAAATAACATGACTCTGAAATCTGCACACTTCCCTCTTTTCCTCCGGAAGCATTCTATTGTCTAGAGAAGCTTGGGGATGACAGTGAAGGTGAGCAAGATTCAGAGTACTTTTAGGAAGAGGAAGAAGGATGTTTCCAAATCAAACAACAAGGACACTAAAATCTTGCTCCAAATGGAAATCAGCATGGAATAGCCGCTGTGTTGGATAAGGTGAAAGCAAAATGGCTGGCTATCTGTTCTATACAGGTCTGTTCTGATCTATGCTTTAAAAAAAATCCTTTTCAATTTCTAGAAGTTTCAAGCCACAAACTTGCACTTTGAGGGGACAACATGGAACTCTCACCTATTGAACCCTTACTATTTGCCAATAACTTTGGTGAGTACCTTTCATTTAATCCTCATATCAACTTCATGAAGCTACTAACATTGTCTCCGTTTTAAGCTTGTGGAAACAGAGCTTCAGAGAAGGTAAATGTGACAAGGTCATTCAACCAATAAGTGGTTGAAATAGGATTCAAACCCAGCTCTGCCTTCAGTTGCTCTTAACTATGATGCTATAATTCCATGAAATTTTAATAACTCTCATCACTACAAATACTCTTTATGACACAACTCTTGGGTAAATTGTTCCCTGACATACCATGGGCATTATTCTTGTAATATTTTCCACTCTTCAATATTCAACTTTTATATCTTTTAATGTCCTACTTAAATCTTATCTTTGTAAACTATCGCAAGAACAAAAAACCAAACACCACATATTCTCACTCATAGGTGGGAATTGAACAATGAAAACACATGGACACAGGAAGGGGAACATCACACTCTGGGGACTGTTGTGGGGTGGGGGGAGGGGGGAGGGATAGCATTGGGAGATATACCTAATGCTAGATGATGAGTTAGTGGGTGCAGCGCACCAGCATGTCACATGTATACATATGTAACTAACCTGCACATTGTGCACATGTACCCTAAAACTTAAAGTATAATAATAATAATAATAATAATAAAAATCTTATCTTTGTCCAAAACACTTAAGGACATCTCAAACCATGATGGTTTCTCTGGCTTTTGAAAACCTACAACAGTTTGCCTGTATTACCCATTTGATATATTTTATCTACATTATAAAATTGAGTTTGGGTTTATTTAACCTTTCTTTTGATTATGAGTTAATGCTACAATTCTACAAGCTTCTTGGGGGATAGGAAGTGCATTTTGTGCCTTTTTGGGGGGATGGGGTGGGCATCTTTTACAGCTTCTTCCTACTGCCTTGATTCATACATAGTATGTAGTCAGTAAATATTTGTTGCTAGATTGCCAGACGGTCAATCTTGGCATTGATATTGGCTGAATGTCTTTGGGAGCTGCCTGCAACTACTTCAGAAAGTTTCTTGTTGGAGTCAATATGAAAAATGGAGGATTTATTATTTCTACTGTGAATTTATTTTTTCTTTTTGGGTGATAAAACTGGAAATCTCAAAAAGTCTCCTGGTTTATGTGTTGGGCATAGATGAGGGAGATTCCTTTTGAAAGTGAGTGTAGAAAAGCAGACTTTTTATTTTGTGAAGGTTTTTTGAAGCTTACAAGTCCTTATATATATATTTTAAAAGTCCAAATTGCTCGAACTTGAAGTTCCCCTCCTCCTTGCTCCTCCTTCAGGGCCTTTTTCTAAACCTACTTCCCTTAAAATGACTTTTATTGATTTTCACTCAATGAGAGTTATTCTTCAGAATGAGGATGGAGGGGTCAGAGAGAGAAATTTACCCTGTGTTACCTGTGGAATAGGTGTGCATTTGTATCCAGTCTTGCTTTATTTGTTCTGTTTCCTGTATCCAGAAACCCACACACTGGGGATCATTAGGTCCTCTGTGTCTTGGTCGGAGCTTGAGTACAGTATACTAATAGATCAATTTATGTGTTCATTCATTCAGCAAACATTTATTGAGCAGGCATGTCCTAGGCATTGGAGATACTAAGATGAATAAGACATAGTCACTGCCCTCAGTGACCTCCAGATGTACAAGAAGACACCAGCCTGAAGGCAGCTGGGGTCAGGGAACAAGGCAACTGAATATCCTCCATCAGGAAATCCTAAGAGAATAAAAAGACCAGTCTTGTAACATAAATATAAACATCTAATCAAATTAGCCAATTAGAAAAACATTTTTAAGAAAAGGCAATCTTTTACCAATTTGTCCTATGTATCTTTTGCATTTTTTCTCCCTAATTTCTTTGTCTCCAGTCTTACTCATCTCCAGTCTACATTTAAAATTGCCTCCAATTTTATTTTTCTAAACCCTGATCTGATCATGTCATTCCTGTTTTGAGAATTTTCACTCATTCATTCTGCACTTTTTATCAATCACCTACTGGATGTTTCCAGTGAGTGTGAAGTGTTTGGGATGCAGTGGTACGCAAGCAGGCCCTTCCTTCAAGAAGCTTTAGAATCTAGACCAGGTAGTACTTTCTGAATCTTGTCCTTTTATCTAAATCAGTTGAGTCCGACAGACACCAGTATCTGTTGTGCTAAGTACCACGCAAAACAACTAAGACAGAATTCTGCTTTAAGCAGATCAGAGTCTATTAGAGGAACCTGAAAACAATCGATAATTCCAGTACAATGTGATAAATGAATAGATGCATGCATAGACTGCTATGATAATCAGATTTGAGGAGAAGAGAGGCTGGTGGGCAGGGTGGCTTCCTGGAAGAGTCCATCCCAAACAAAGTCTTGAAGTATAAATAGGAGTTGGCTAGACACTGGGAGTGTCCAGTTAGTTCCTTAATGTGACAAACAAGATCTTTCACAGTCCATTAATCTATTTTTCCAGTCTCCCCTTATATCTTCTACATCTTTTTTTTCAGCTCCCAGCCCAATTTCTGAATGTTTTTCAAATTAGGAATGAATGCCCCTGGTTTATTTAGTGTTGTGCTTTGGATGTGAGAAAGCACCAAATAAATGTGGTGCATCTTTCTGGAGCATCAGTTCTATCAAATGATAAGTAATTTAAAACATGGTTTTATATTAAAGCTTAATATATTTGTGGAATTGAAGGCAAAATTTTCATTCATTTTTCAAGATAAAACAGGATACATAAATTTCAAGCTAGTGGCAAGCCATTTTAGGCTTGCCCTTAGACATCACCACCTGCACCACCTCTTTCTTGAGGAAAAATTTGAGATGTACTATCGGAATGTGGCAGGAAATTTCATGTGCCTTTGCATACGCTATTTGCTCATCCTGGAGTGCTCTCCCTATTTTTCTCCCTTGATAAACTACTTATCCTTCAAAGCCCAACTTAAGTGTCATTCCATATAACAGTCATTTTTAACGAAGCTTAAATGTCATCCCATATGATAGTTATTTTTTAAAACACCCACTTGTGTCTCTGCCTCCTTTCCTAATAGCTCCAGGCAGACTCAGCACCTCCTTCTTTTGTGTTTCTACCACCCTATACTCAGAATATCCATTATAGCACTGCTTTCATTGTGCCATATGTATTTGCTTTCCAATCCATCTCTGCTGTTGGACTATAAACCTCTCTAGGGCAGGCACTATTATTTATCTTTCTATTCTTAGTGACTGGCACTTGGTAGACACTCAATAAATGTTTGTTGAATTTGTGGACCATTCCTTACTCTGCATCACCTCTGTTCTTATATAAAGTGATATCTCCTTTACTTCTCATCTTCAGGGAATGATGTGTTACACAAAAGTATATTTTCCAGACAACTGAAATTTACTTCTTAAAGTATCAAAATCTTCTGTTTAAATCATTTTGGTAGGAATTTATTTTTCTATATTTTCACACGTGTGCTTACTCTCATAAGTAAAATATACTAAGTGTAATGTGTTCCTTGATGACCTATCCCCAAAAGTATCAGGGTATGTTTGGTTGGAATTCATGACATCCGCTGGGAGCACTGATGGGATAGGGCTTTTTGCCTTCACACCAAATAACCCTATTTTGTTGTAGTTTTTGAGTTATGGTGCTTGCTTCTTATAGTTCGGTCACCATTTCTCATTGTCAGTGTTCTTGCTCTAACAACACTACCCTTTGCTCTTTTTATATACGTTTTAACGGATATTAAAATTACAAAACTAATATATGTTCACTGAAAACAAACAGAAGTCTATGGAGTAAAAAGTCAAAGTCCTCCCTTCATTCCTGTCTAACCCCCTACCCTGTCACGTCCACACTCTCACTCCCTAGCCATAACCATTGTTAACGGTTTAATGTATCCCTACAGGCCTTTTTCTGTCAATGTGTGTGTACACGTATACGGACAAATATCAAATCATATTGTACATACTGTTGTATGACTTGCTTTTCTCACTCGACAATATATAATAGGTATCCTTCTATGTCAATACATCCTAGTCTATATCATTCTTTTTAATGGCTGCCCCCTTTTAATTTGACAATCTTAATCAGCTGTGAATGGGAAAGCCAAATAATCAAGCTTATTAGAATTGTACCTAAGAAAGAATAAATCGGCTCTGAATGAAGGCTTGTGTAATTCTCCTAGGAGGGAAATGTGTTAACTTTAGTGCATGGACTTTGTAATGTTTATTTTGGCTATTCTGGGACCCTTTTTGCTTATTTCCTGCTTCATTGTGTTTTGGATAGCTGAGGTTGCTGGACATATGACCTGTGAATTAGTGAGGTATTACATATTCAATTTTGCATTACATAATTTTGCTCTGATTTTATGAGGGATTTGCATTTAATTTATTCGTTTAGATTGCTGTTATAGACAGTGATTAATTCTAGTTTCTGAGTACTTGCATCGTAGTGAGGACCACTGCATGTGGTAACAGCTAAAAATATTTGGCTTGATGATTGAACAGGCCTTCTTATCTGTATCATCTATCTGTGAGAATGTGCACTGGATCTACGGGAACTCTCTAAGTTAGTCTGAGGGAGCCTTTTACTACTGATAAACATTAAAGTACTGACAACGTCTTTTGCTATAAATAATAAAATCTTATTTAGGATTTATAAAGAGTCTTCCTTCTGCCTTCATCCACCATACTAAAATGGCTAAATCCTGTTGATTCTACCTTTTAGATCTCACTGTAATGTGTCCCCTCCTCTCCACTCACTCTGCCCCAGTACCTTGGTTCAGGCCCTACTTCATCTCAACTGAATTACTTGAGATAGACTTTTTGATTGGCCTCCCTGCCTCTTGTCTAACCTCCACCTTGTCCACCCAGCAACTAGTGCTTGTTTTAAAACAGAAATCCTACCCTGTCACAACCCTAAAACCCTCTAGGGGTTTCTCATCATCTATAGGATAACGTCCACTTTCCTTAGCTTAGTATACAAAGCCTTTTGTGATTTGGCCCACTTCTCCTGCCTATCTCTTGCTGCTCAATGTTTCATATTTCAATTTTGAGGGAAATCAGTGGCTTATAATTCCTTTAACACACCACGCAAGAGAGTTCTCGATAAATGCTTGTTAAATGAATGAATGAAATACCTTATGTAGCTAGGGTGACCATTCAACCTGCTTGGCCCAGGATGGCCCTTGTTCACATTTGTCATCCCAGTGTAATTATTAAAAGTGTCCCTTTTTTATCATCAAACTTGTCTCAGTTAGATCAATAAATTCTAAGGTCATCCTTATTATAGTGGTTATCAAATTGATTTCTAACTCTTTCTTTGTCTCCTCTACTAGATGGTGAGCTCTTTGAGGACAGGAGTTCATTTTTATATCCTCGTTTATTCATTCAACTAAGAGACTGATGCTGTAAGGTGCTTAGGGTATGATGTAGAATGCAACAAACATGGTTCTTGACTTCATGAAGTTTACAATCCAGCAGGAAATAATAATTTAGTGGAAAGAATAGAGCCTAACATAATAAATGCTGGTGTATGAATGAATGATTAAACATGGATTAGAAGTTCCTCAACAGGCCAGGCGTGGTGGCTCACCCCTGTAATCCCAGCACTTTGGGAGACCGAGACAAGCGGATCACTTGAGGTCAGGAGTTTGAGACCAGCCTGGCCAACATGGTGAAACTGTATTTCTACTAAAAATTATTTGGGCATGGAGGGGCATGCCTGTAATCCCAGCTACTTGGGAGGCTGAGGTAGGAGAATCGCTTGAACTCGGGGCGGAGGTTGCAGTAAGCCAAGATCACACCACTTCACTCCAGCCTGGGCGAGAGAGTGAGATTCCATGTCAAAAAAAATAAATAAATAAAAATAAAGTTCCTCAACAAATAATCCTGATATCACGAATTATAGAAATAGTTGTAAATGTAGAACTCTAAGTGATCAAATTAACAATTTATTTAGAGTTGCCAATTAAAATTTTAAAATACCAACAGCACACATATATGTAAACATACTAAATATTTAGATGCTACCTTAATGTTAAACATAAGTAAAAAGGACAATGAAATAATAGCAAGAATGAGATTTTGAGTCTCATTCTTTTTAGACAATTTATAATCCTATGTGGTTCTCTGTAAAGTGGATTATCAGTGTGTACTCCATTTCTCCCCACCCTCCCTTTTTTTTTTCCAGATGAGAAATCTGAGGTTTTAGACACTTAACTACAAAACAAAAGAATGACTTTTTTTTTTTTTTTTGTCACCCAGGCTGGAGTGCAATGGCGTGATCTCGGCTCACTGCAACTTCCGCCTCCCGGGTTCAAGCGATTCTCCTGCCTTGGCCTCCTGAGTAGCTGGGATTACAGGCGCATGCCACCACGCCCGGCTACTTTTTGTATTTTTAGTAGAGACAGGGTTTCACCATGTTTGTCAGGCTGGTCTTGAACTCCTGACCTCTTGTTCCGCCCGCCTCGGCCTCCCAAAGTGTTGGCATTGCAGGCGTGAGCCACCGCGCCCGGCCAGGAATGACTTCTTAAACCAGGATTTGATTTTGGTTGAACTTTGCTTTCAGAACTAGAACTACCTGCTATCCAAGACTTGTTAACCACGTTTTCATGGGCAAATTACAAAACCCTTTCAACCCCAGTTTCCTCTTCTATAAACTAGTGGTAATATTATTATCTCCAGAATTAATCTTAGGAGTAAATGAAATTATGTAAAGGCATTTAGTCTCATAACCGAGCTCCTAGAAAGCACTCAGGAATGTTAGTTCTCTATCCATTTCCCCTGTTTATCTTTGTGTTTGATGAATTATAGGATGATATGAAATGATCTGAAATGAACTGTAATATAAACATCAATAAAACACCAATAAAAAATTTTATTCTCACATCTGGATGCTATACTAGGCCTTCACCTCCTCCAAAAGTTACAGTTTTATTAATATTCATTTATTATTTATTATTATAGTCAAAGACCCAGAGAAGCATTCCAGGAACAAAGCAGCAGGTAAGATTTTTCTGGGAAAAGGCAGAGATTTTGAGGGACCCAGGATTTGGGGGTCATTTAAGCAGCAGTGGATGTCAGTCTTCAAGCTTTGCCCATTTACTCATGGTCCCTTTTGGTTCAGGAAAGGAAGAACAATAAGCACGAAACCATTCACTGAGACCTTTGCGGGTGGGGGACGAGGGATGTAAACAAAAGCCAACGCTCTCTTTAGTTCACAATGGCTCGCGACCCCAAGACTTCCAAGCTCTTTGGTGAGGGCCAGCAGGTCTGTTCTCCAGGAGTGCCCTGGGTCTGGACTTCATTTCCCAGAGTCCCTTAGTGCCCTAATGTATTCAGTGCTCAGAGTGCCTGTATGTGTGTGAGTGTGAGAGAATGTGTGCGTGCGTGTGTGTGTGCGCGCGTGTGTGTGTCTCCGAGTCCCTGGGAGAGTGGAGGCTCATTCACTGATTAGATCCAGCGCTGAGAGGCAGCACTGCTCCTTCTCTCACGCCAACCGAGTCTCTTGATCTGTACATGCAATCCCAGGCAGCTCGCGAACACAAACCCGGGGCCAGCCGCCTACTGCTGCTGCTGCCGCTGCCGCCGCCGCCGCCGCCGCTGCCTCCGCCGGCTCTGCGAACCCGGGACTTTTCATGCACCACACTCTCCGCCTGCTTCCCTCCGTGTCCTGAAAAGTGCGACCGTTCTCCCAAGGAATTTCCACGGCAAGTATGGAGATCAGAAAGGGGTGTGGACGTGTGTGCGTACCCAAGAGGGGTGGGTGCGAGGGCGGCCGGCTTGTTCAGGAACCTGGCTAACTTTCCGGGTCCGTTTCCTAGGGATTCGGGCGGTTCCCTCTGGACGGGGGCAGGGACTGGGACTCGGACTGGCGCGTCTTGGATCATCGCGACGGAGCCTCTCGGCATCGGCGCCCTGCGCGCTCCGTGCGCTGCCTCGCTCAAACTTTCCGTCTTGAGTTTTCCTTAATGTGTTTTATTTGGGGAGGGGGGGAGGTGCAAGGGGGAGGGACCAGACGCGGGAATTGGACAAGTTGGGAGGGTGAGGGCACTGCAAGGGAAGGGAGCAGGACTTCTTTTCTCCATCTCTTAATAAGCCCCATTCCCACTTTGTTCGGGTCGATCGCGAGAATGCTTTCTCGCCGGGCTCTCTGGTGCACCCCCCGGTGATTTCCGGGCTCCCCTATGTACCCCGCGTTGATTTCCGGCGAGGCCAGGGCTGGGTGGTACTCAGTGGGGAGCCCGAGGCGGCGGGCGGATGGAGAAGGGGCGATCCGAATGAGAAACTACCCCGACAGCCTCCACCCCACACACAGCCGGCTCCGCGGGATACCCGGGGAGTGGCTGTTTAGCCCTGGACCCCGGGGCTCGGCTGACTTTTTCCTAGCGGGGGCGGGTGTGGAGGGAGGGAGGTGGGGTAGGATGGATGGATCCTCTGCGGGCAGGAAGGAGGCAGGTGCTAGCATAGAGGCGGACCGTTCTAAACGCCACCGGTGAACTCCCCACTCCGCTGGGCTGGACCGGCCTGGCCGTAGAGTAGCCCGACACGTGGGATCTCCCGGGATTTTCGGGGTCGGGACCCCCTCTCCCAGCGGTTCTACTGAGCAAGGCGGGAGGACGATCGTGGAGACGAGGGCTACTCGACTACTCTACTTGTAGTTTTATTTTTATCTTAGACCTGCCTTAAACTGAGTAACAATTTCTCTTCTGACTTGAGAACAAAACTTTTCAGTGAGCACGCCGGTCGCTGCGGTCCTGCGGCCACTGCCGCCGCGCTTGTCAGCCCGGGCCGAGCGACCTTCTCTGCCCGGAACCCAGCCCCGCCACCGCACTCCGGAGCCTCTGGCCTCCCCCACCCCACCCCCGCCCCCCAACCCGGGGCTTTTCAGGGCTCGGCCTGGGCGTTTCGCCTTTGTGCTTTGTAAGAGAAAGCCTTTTCTTCCAGGGCACAACAAACTTGGGCGGAGAGCTTCCGTGTGGCCCCCCGGGCGAGGCCGCCCACGGTGGTGAGGCCATCCGAGGGGATGCCCGGTTCATCCCCCAGTCCAGGAGCCTCTCCGAGAGCTCGCGGCCCAGGTCGACCCCAGCTGGCGAGGGCGCGCAGGAGTCCCGAAGTAGCGGGGACTAGGGCAGCCAGGAGGCAGGGGGAAAGCTCTCGCTTCCCGTTAAGCACACCCTGCATTCTCGGGTCGTGGATGCAGCTCCAGCGGAGAGCCCGTGTTCCGGCCCTGAGCCAGGCGCGCGTCGCACTGGGTGGGTGCATGGGGCCCGGGCCATAGGTGTGGGGGCACAGCCCTACCTGGCCGGCCCGGGTCGTCTGGGGTCTGCGCCGGCCCACTGCCCCGGGAGCCGCCGAGGGGGAGAGCACCGCACTCGCTGCCCACGACGCCCAGCAGCCACATCTTGCCTCTCGCCTCCGCTCCGGACTCGGCTTGAGGGGCAAAGGGGAGAGAAAGGAAAAATAAAGAAAAAAAAGGGCGGCAGTGAGGAAGCAGCGAGGGGACTGGGGGGAGCAGAGTGGGCAGGGGGGCTTTGCCTTGCCTGGCCTCCTCTTTCCGTCTCGCGGGCTCTTCCTGCAAAGGGGAATGAGCAGAGGGGGGGGAAAGGCAGAAAGAGCGTCGAGGAAAAGCGGTGCTGGCGTCTTCCGTGCCGATCCCTCCTGGCCCGCAGAGACCGGGCAAAAGTGGCGTGAGTTCGCTTGCTGCGCTTCGAGGCAAGGCTGGGGAAGGCCGAGGACGGGGCGGCGCCGCGTCGCGCCGCTGGTGGCCGACAGGGCCGGGGCCGGGCGCGGAGCGAGCGGGGACACACACCTGTTCTGCGAGCCGCGCGGTGTGCGGCGGCCGGACGGCCGCGGTGCGGGCCGCAGAAGCCTCCCTCCCGCACTGCGCATCCGCAGTCCAGGAGCTGGAAGGGCCCGGCAGCCCCGCGCCGGTCCGCATTTGCAGGAGAAGCGGGAGTGGAGGAGTCCGCGGCTGCCCGCTGAAGCGGTGGTGCGCGCGGCGGCGGGACCCGGGTGACCCCCGGGGCGGGGCTGCTCGGGGGCTGGAGGTCCTTGGACTTTGGTCGAAGGCTGGCAGCTCTGAGCCCCTGCCCCGCGGGCCCCGCGCGGCTGCGGACCAGGGGCCCTTGCACGTGTCGGTTCTTCCTGGACTGGCGCTTTGGTTGCCCAAAGTTGGGCGCAGATTGTTTCGTGCGGCGGTTGTTGGGACCCAGAGTATTCTATATACAAAGGCAACCGAGAGCCGGAGGGAGAGGTCGGGCCAAAGAGTAGTGGGCTCGGCTCCGCGTTGGGCCCAAGTTTATGTAGGTTTCGCCTTCACCTCTTCTTCCCCCGTTTTCCCTAAAAGAGTTGATTTTTTTTTCCCAGTCGAGACTCTTCCGAGCTGAATAATGCACCCGCTCGCTGAGCCAGTATCCCGCGACCCCGCACTCTCGGACTGGCCCGGGCTGTCTCGGATTCGCACCCTTTGGCCAAGCTGGGCCTGAACCCGGGTCCAAATCTGGGACGATACCCGGCCATGCCTGAAACACAGGCGTCGGCCCTAGCCCGGGAACTGTGTTAGCCTTATGTTCCCTGAGCTCTCGCATATGGTGGTAAAATTTCTGTTAGAGCGGTGTTTCCAAATACCCCCTGGGCATTTGGTGTGCGGGAATTCTCTTCAAGCGAAGAAGTCTGTGAACTTAAAAAAAAAAATTCTTTCCTGCGTTCTTAACAACCCCCCACTACTCTGCCTCATTTCCCATTGTTCTTTGCTTTTTAAGTTCCTTGTTAATTTTAAAAGTTTATTTATGCAAAGGAAAAATATCGTTTAATTTGTTCTATTATTTTAATTCCTGGCTTTTGGAAACGGTTCAGAGACCACAAAAATGTCACCTGTTGTAATAAGCAGAGGAGTGTTGTGTGTGCATTTTAATTGCCAGCAGAGCCGTAGTTTGGTGGGCGCCCTGAGCTCGGCTCCGGGAAAGAGCAAACCTTTGCAGCTTTCTTTGTGGCAGTAATTTGCAAAGGGGTTTGGCTCTCAGCTACGGCGGAGGCAGAGGGGGCAGCAGCACCGCTTCCTTCTATGCCGATCCCGGGCGCGGGTCAGGAAGCCCAGACCTTGGACCGGGATGGGCAGAGGATGGGATGGAAGATTACCTACTCTCTGAGACTTTCTCTTGGGCTTTCGGTTTTTCTGTGCGAAAGTGGCTAGTTCGCTCCGCAGAGCGCGGAGCGCTGCGCATCAGCCCAGCCTCAGACATTTTCACGTTCCAAACGCGGACGTCTTCGTTTCATTTGTCTTGGTTCTGGCGTGTTTAACCACGCAATTAGTAATCTCACTAATTATTCAGATAGCTGGCGTTTTGCAATCACTTTAAACCAGGGTCAGGAGTGTAATTTAAGAAACAAACAAACTCCCACAGATACGGAACTGAACCAAACCCATCACGTCAAGGATTTGAAATTTTTTAACTCAATATTTGTTGGTCCCTCCGTCCAACCTCACTGCCTGCCAGACAATTTATTTAGCTTCGTGGATTGATCCCTCCTCCTTGTTTAGTTAATTCAACAAAGACTTTTTGCAATCTGTTTGGAGTTTGTCTGATGCCGTGGAAAAGTAGCTGATGATTTATTTGGTTGCTTTTCGATTTCTGTCTTCAGCCCTTCTTTCTCCTCCTTTCAGCGGGGATGTCAGCTGTTATTACTTCCTATTGATCCCTTTGCAAAGTGAGAAGTGAACTAAAATTAATGTCAATTCCACTGCTCGGATCAATAGCTGGAGTTATTTTAATCTGGATTTGCACGAAGTGCTAAATTAAAAAAAATCAGCATAGAGGCAGAAAAGTAACAGTTACTTACTTTCCCTTTGCCGGGTTCTTCACAGTCACCCAAATGCTCCATCAAGCTGATTATCTTACAATCCATATTTTTTTAATTAAGAGGGTCAGTTAGTTTTCTTATTTTGGGTTCTGTGTTTAAACCCATGACATTTTGACATTGGGAGTGTATTAACTATAGATTTTCATAATGACTGTGGTCAGCTGAAGCCTCATCTATACAAGTTGTTAATGTGAGGAGAGGGTAAGAAAGAAAAGGGAAAAGAAAAAAAGCACTCCCCCCTCCCCCATGGAGACCAACGCCCACGCAATGAAGTAAAAGAGATGTGGCCTGGAAAAATATTGTTGATTTATTTTCAGTGTAATGAAGTTTTCAAATGAATAACCAGGGTTGAGTGATTCACCAGGTTCTGTTGGAGTGTCCGGTGCTGTCACCAGATTCCTAATTTATGAAACTCATTTAAGATAATGAGGTGATCTAGGAAGTAAAAATAGCAAGTGAATCCTGGGGGGGGGGTCGTATTTTGAGGGGGAAACATTCCTCCCTTCACATTTCTTTTCTCCAGTTTGCCTCATATAATATTGCTTGTTGATAGACAAGTAGCTATTTCTGTTGTGAAGAGCTGCTTAGAACCCTTGGAACAGCCCTAGACCCACTTTCAGAGCGTCCATGTTGTATGACCATTAATCTGACTAGAAAACAGCCAAGAACAGGATTCCCAGACTTGTCAGCCTAACTGGCTGTCCTTGGCAGATCATTCCCTGCACTGCTATAGCTTGACAGGAAAGTTATTTAAAATTTGGAAGAGAGAAAAATCCGTTAATGTGAGATACATAATCTGGTAATTTAGCAATGATGTCTATAAGGAAAGATGCCAAATGAGGAAGCAGTGTGATGGTGTCCACTCATCTTCCCAATTAATAACAGTCATTGACAGGTCTGCTACAGGATGGGAGAAGGAAATACTCTCTTTGCACTGCATTAAGCCAGGAGGATTCATCTACCGTTTAACTGATGTTTCTCTGTTTGAGGGAATACCAAAGATACTCCAGGTGGGCTTTTTAAAAGGGACGAGGTAGATTTTATTTCTGATATGACTCTCAATTTAAAGGTATAATTTGTAGCAGACAGTGATTTTTGGTTATGCTTTGAGTTTCACTAAGTTTCTATTTCGTGTATATTTTTGACACTAATAAGTCCTGGTATTCATCTTATGTTGTGCTGGCTTTTGATATATAGCCCTTCTCCCAGCCCCCACTCAAAATACACTTTGGAATGGAACCACTGACTATGAAAATGTACAACCTAAATTTACAAGGGAAACTGAAAGAAGTCTCTCCGAACTCCAGTTTGTTCCGGGGGCCTTTATTGGACATCAGCTCTGACTGGGCCAATAAGCAGAGCAAAATAAGTCAGAAATTTTGTTAACATTTTGTTCTAAATGTTAATGGCAAATCCAAGGCAGTTTACAAATCTACTTAAGAGTGAGTGCATTAGTAACTAAAATTACCGATCTGTTCTTTGCTGCCCTTAGAAGACAGATGCTTCTAGAGAGCGTATGCCAAAGGCACCCATTATGGTTTTAAATGTTGTCAGAGACGCCAGGCATTTTACTGATGAAGGTTTTGTTCCTTCTCAGAAAAGAGAAATAGAAAGCCCATGTGATTAGAGAGGGGTGTGCATCAAAATAAATGTTAATGCTGTTTGTTCACATAGCACTTTTTTCTGGAAACAGTCTTAGATGATACATGAAGATGTGTGTGTGTGTATGTGCCAATGTGTATCTTTTATCCACGTGTATACTTTGTACCAACTAATATGTACAAGTGTTCCTGGTCTAGATGAACTTGAATTAGGGATATTTCAGTATCAGGGTGTTGTTAGGGGAGATGAAGAGAGGATGCATATGTGGGGAATCGTATAGGTAGAATGTGGTCTCTGAACATCAGGCCTGCCATGAGTGGTGGATGCAGGCGGAAGCACTTTAAAACATAGACCCCCACTTCATCTACTGGATGGCTTGGCCTTCCAAAGCTCATTTGTTCAGGGAATATCGTATTTGGAGGTTTTATGATATTTTTTTCTTTGCTGGGCTCAGGCGCATTTCACCCGGAACGTGTAGGGACCAAAGTCAGCTACGTGTACATCACAGTAAGTTGTCTATTGATTTTCCTGAATGAAAATGGTCTGATGCTGCTGCCCACTGGCTCCTAAAGCCTGTGGTGTCTCTTGCCCGAGCATCTGTGAGCCAGAAGGATGGTGTTTCGATCACTTGGGGTTTCCCTTTTTTTCCTCCCCCTGACTTTCCTCCCCCTTCTTTTTTTCTCTTTGCTGTTCCTACAGGTCTTAGGAGGGAATGATTCCCCAGTAATATTCCCTGCCCTGACCCAAAGTGCTGGTTGGCCTCCCTCCCAGGGAAGACTGCTTCTTGTGTAACGCCGGCCACAGAAAGAGACTCCGATGGACTTACACCGGGCAGCCTTCAAGATGGAGAACTCATCCTACCTTCCCAACCCTCTGGCATCCCCAGCACTGATGGTCCTGGCATCCACGGCTGAGGCCAGCCGTGATGCTTCCATCCCTTGTCAGCAGCCACGACCCTTTGGTGTACCTGTCTCAGTTGACAAGGACGTGCATATTCCTTTCACCAACGGTTCCTATACCTTTGCCTCTATGTACCATCGGCAAGGTGGGGTGCCAGGCACTTTTGCCAATCGTGATTTCCCCCCTTCTCTACTACACCTCCACCCTCAATTTGCTCCCCCAAATCTAGATTGCACCCCAATCAGTATGCTGAATCATAGTGGTGTGGGGGCTTTCCGGCCCTTTGCCTCCACCGAGGACCGGGAGAGCTATCAGTCAGCCTTTACGCCAGCCAAGCGACTTAAGAACTGCCATGACACAGAGTCTCCCCACTTGCGCTTCTCAGATGCAGATGGCAAGGAATATGACTTTGGGACACAGCTGCCATCTAGCTCCCCCGGTTCACTAAAGGTTGATGACACTGGGAAGAAGATTTTTGCTGTCTCTGGCCTCATTTCTGATCGGGAAGCCTCATCTAGCCCAGAGGATCGGAATGACAGATGTAAGTACTTTGGTTCGAGCCCTCCCTTACCCCCAGTAAGCCCTGCCTCACCGTGATGTTCAACAGGTCGGTGGCGTTTTGCATGCTCCTAGTAATAGGAAGGGCCAACTACTTCCCTTTCACTAGCTGTGGAGTGCTAACCTTTGCTTGTCTCTTATCAGTGAGCACTGATAGTTCTTGAAATGTTTTTCTGAAAGTAGCCAGAGGCAAGTTGGCCCCAGCACAGCCTTTCTCTCCGGACCCTAGTGGGCTTATTCTCTGAGGACTTGAGTGAAGAGGGGTGCCACCGATGTACTGAAGTGAATGTCATTTCATTAAGAAGTGTCGGCTCCTAGGGAATTTGGGGGGCCTAAAGAAACATGTCCACCCCTCCTCTCTTTGCTGTCCTCGTTATGTTTGTCTGATCTCAGTGTTATTTTTTAGCTTTTCCATTGTATCACATCCAGCAGACTCCACGTGATTCTATTTTCACAACTCTCAGCCCTTGTCCACATCAGGCTATTTTTCAGAGAAGGACAAAGGTGTTGTCAATCACCATAAAGCATTTCAAACAGCTGTGTTTTCCTTGCGATCGCAAGGCTAGAAAGCCGACTTCTCTTGGGATTTCACAGGTTTGCTGGATGCTTATCCTGGGGCTCACTTTTAGGACTAGACATGGTTGACCTGTGTGACTGCTCCATATTTGATGTTCACAACTATTATTAATTTCTGCTTATGAAACAGCTTTTTCTCATGTTCTCCAAGTGCCTTGTTGGGCTCTGGCTACACTTATAGCTGGAACTAAGCCTTTATTTGGAACTTGTAGACTAGGAGTGCTGAACCCTGCAATCTTTTGCTCTAATATAATCAGAAAATAATTGTGTTTTGAAGCTTTTGGGCTGTGGGTAGACAGAGCAGTTTTCTTCAAGCCTGGTGAGAATTTATGAACTGAGGGTGTTTTTTCCACGCAACCCTTTGTTCTCAGATTTGCTTCATTTTATTTTCTTAAGAAAACTACATCTGAGGTTTGCCTTCCCCTTTTCTCTATTTTTTCGTGCTCCCATCCTCTCTATAACCACCAACACGAATACCATTTTTTTCCCTCCTCTTTATGATGCCGAGGAGAGTAATAGAGACATTGCAGCTCTCTCCCCTGTCGCCACTGCTTCCTCAGGCTGTCTCCTTGAATTAGGCACTGTGTTAACTTCCCTGCGCTAAAAGGCATCTGCCTAAACCCAGCGTACCTTTTCAATAAAAGTCATCATAAAATCAACCTGCCTTGTAAATCCATCGCTCTTTGGTTTTGAAATATGTTGCAAGTGTGTCTTTTATGTCAGCGTCTGTAAGCCGGAGACCTCCCCACTTAAGGGAGAAGGCTGCTGGCTGACAGCACTACTGCTAGTGTTGCCCTCTCACTTTGGCTTTGGTTCTCTTTCACCTTTTCACTTTCTGTTGACTTGTGTGTCTTGTGATCCTGCTTCTTGGATATACCTGCTGAACAGGTATCGGCATTGTGTTGGTTCATTTGATTTTATTTAATTTTAGTTTTCATTTGTCCAGTGATGTGCAAGTGATCAAGGCTAGTTATAATGTGACCTTCAGCCAAAACTGCCTTGTGTTAGGGTGTGACAGATTCCGCCCCTTTTTTTCTCCAAATACAAGTTGAAAATGAAATCTTCTCGTAGCTAATATGCCACAAAGTAACATCTGGAGATTGAGATCTCTTTCTTCTTACCTAACGGATCCAGCTTGTCTCCATTTTTCTATCTTTTTAGCCCAAACCTGTATCCGACTCCAGAGCAGGAGGAAGCTTGTTAGTCAAGTCAGAACTCATAGACGTGGATATCCATTCCCCTCTGAGTGTCAAAGCCATAACTCTTCTGTTTGCCTGGTTTGCATTGTGTGGTGGTGGCATCCCCCATGGAGATGGATCCCTCACACAGGAATACGCCTGGGTGGAGAAAAATTAAATGAGTCTGTCTCCCAAAGTGAAATGGAATTCTGACCTTGAAATTAATGAGATTCTGATCAGAAGGGTGGGGAAACTTCTTTATTTCCAATGCGGTGTTATATAAATTGGAGTCCTTTCCTCTTTTATTCATTTAAAATAGTCTTCCCTTATAGAGTACCCTGTGTTCTCCTTTTTTTTTCTTGTACACAAGCATAAAACCTATAGGAGTGTCTGTGAGGGGAGGGTGTTTGTACACCCACGTTATTATCCAGAGTTGCATTTGTGACTAATCTTTAATAAAAAACAAAGGTGCAAAGTGAAAAGGAGGCTGTGCTACCCTGTGGTCACCCTGGAGTTGTGCTCTTTACTCCCTTCCTTACCTTAGGTGGTTAGCACATCCCTCACTGGGTCATACTAGATAGCGTTTGTGCTTTTGATTGTGAATTTTTGGAAGGCAGGAGAAGTATTTTTCTGTAAGGAAGGGTTGAAGAGGCAGTAAGACAAAGTCTGCAGCAGCTTTCTTGGCTCCTGTCATATGCCGACGTGTGTTGGAATATTTATGGTCTGTTTTATGTAAATACATATTTAAGGGCCGTTAGAAGGCCTGATTATTCCCACTAGATGCCTTTCAGGTCCTCCCTACAGAACCGTTTTGAAATAAGTAATATTTCTCAGATAATCGAGTGACAGTATACAAGACTGCTTCCAAAGGGAGAGAAAGCTTCAGGGGCAGATGGGGGCAGTGACGGGGGATGGGGATATGAAAAGACAGAGGATAGAAAGTGTTCAGACGAGCAGAGTGATAGCATACAGTGCTTTCGCCAGATTGCCCAAATTAACCATATATGGTTGATATACACACACACACACATATGTGTATATATGTATATATATTCTTAAAATTTAGAGTTAATTGCTGATATGGTTGACTCATTTTTCAGTTCTCTTCATATAAATATCTTTTCATAAAATATTTTAAAAATGTTTTAATTAAGTGCAGCAGTCAAACTCCGAAGTAAGCATTTAGCTTTAGAGTTTTGTTGGTGGGTGGGGGTGGGAGATGAGAATGGGGGTGTGTGTCCTTTACTTAGAGCAGAAGTTTTTATGACTGAGTTTTAGGTCATTAAGAAATCAGTTGTATAATGGAAACACTGACAGTTTTTACTGTTGCAGCCACCCCCTGCTCACACACTACATCAATATGCAGATATGTCCACTTGTGAGCCCACTGGAAAGAGAGGCCTGCAGACATGGTGTAATGCACACATGTTCTTTCCTTAAGTCTGGGTACTGGTAGGCAGGATTTCTTTTGTGGTTAAACATGCATTTTTATAGACAGAAATATAGCGATTTGGGTCAAGCATCATCTTTCCTGATAGATGATTCTGGTTTGCTTGCCTGTCCATCCACCTGGCTTCACAGGTGATTCCTGAGGGAGGTGTTGTGCTCTATGGAAAAACAAGCAGCCTTTACTCTGCAGGACTGACTTACTTGCCCTGGAAAATGGGAGAAGTGTTTTGTGAGAAGCCATTCATGGAGGATGCATAATTCCCCAGGAAGGGGACTGAGGTAACTCCTGTTTATTGTCACTCCCTGAATCAGTCCCCAAGACTCATTGTCCAGGGAAATAATGCTAAAATTTATGGACCAATTACAAATAGTTCACGTGTGCTTTACATATGAAATGTCTACAGCCATGTTTCCCAGGGCCTTTAAAATAAACATTTCCTCATTAAGGAAACTTCACAACAAAAGGGAAGATAAGTATTGTCTGCTGTCTTGTGTTAGAATCTGTACATTTATTACCCCCTTAGCACTCTGGCTCCTGTCATGTGCATTTCCTGATGGTCCTCTTCAGGCTGCCCCTGTGCCCAGATTCCTGCCTGTGTGAGACAGTCTTTGGCCAGCCTGCCAGCCTATCCACTCAGCCCAGATTGGAGTTGGCGAAGTATACATGCTCACCACAGGACTGAGAGGGCCCAGAACTGCCCGCGTGGAGCGGCGACTGGCCCTGTCTTCTGGCTTACCCCAGGGATGGACCCTGGGCACTGACCATAAGTGGCTTGGCTTTGCCCTCTTTCCTTGACCTTCACTGTGGTCGGGCAGAGTCACAGGTAGGCAGGAAACCTGATGGCTCACAGCAGCTCCTGGATGTTCTGCTTTGCTCTCATCTTTGATGTACTTGAACAGCCATTCTTGGGTCCCAAAAGCCCTGAGTAGGAGATGGTATTTTGTACTCTGTGTCTTTATATAAAGGCATGTATCATTGAAGACCCTGTGTTCTAACAATCAAATCAGCTGAGCCCACCTAGCCCAAAGGCAGCCTGGAATGGGGAGGGCTGGGGTGAGGGGGGATACTTTCCAAGGGCTCTGGGACTGGGGTGGGCAGGGACTCTACACTGGGCTTTTAGGAGAGTTGTTCTTGCTAGGGAGAATGTTTGGGGCATGCCAGGTGGCCAGGCTGCACCTCTGGGTTGCAGCTGGGACAGATGACCACTGGGAAAGGGTCAGCAAATCGCCAGAAGACCTGGGTCAGATGCTTCCCTCTGTCCTGACTGCCCAGACCTAGCCTGACTCTCCCTCAGCTGCTCCCGGGTTCTCCCCTACTCCCCGGGGGCAAGAACTCCTGTGATGTGTGTGGTTGTTTCTGGTTGTTCACTCCCAACACAGCCATGGAGACTCTTTTTCATGCTGCTGGGTTTAATTGTCTTGTTGGGATAAAGAAATGTTTGCACAGCTAAAGTGGGGCCAGGCTGGACGGGAGCAGTCCCTGATGGCTGCAGAGCCATCTGGCCTGGCTTGGCTTGGCTCGGCGCGCCGCTCGCCCGGCGGCTGGGCTCGCTGTAGTTGTGCTCCCGCTCTTCCCCTGCCCTCGCTCCACGCCGCGCCGCTCTGTGCGGCGGCTGCCTCCTCTTACGGCCGGAATGCCTAATCACCATGGTGAGAAAACGGACACCGCAGCCGTCCTCCCTCCTCGCCCCGCGCCCTCCCTCCCATCAATTGTCATGCAGAAGTGATCCGGGCTGCCGTTTTCTCGCGGCCGCCCGCCAGCCCCTCGCCGCTGCCGGCAGAAGGGTGGCTGGTAATTGATCGTCTGGGGGAGGGGGCGCGGAGAGGCGCGAGAACTGGCCCCGGGGAGGCCAGGCCACGGGGTGGGCCCCGTTCGCTTACTTGCAAGGGACTCCCAGCCTCCGCCACCGAGGCGGCTTGCAAGTGGTTTCAGAAATGTTGGTGATCTCGCCGTCGCTCTGCAGCACTTGGAGGCCGCAGGAGGACTCCGCGCGCCGCCTCGAGGGCCGGGAGCGCCCAGCCCGCGGCCGCACACACGAGGGCCCGTCGCGCCCCCCGCCCTGCCCCGCCTCGCCCTCCACGTCCCTGCGCCCCCCAAGTCGCACTAAGAACCCAGTCCCCGATCGGTTTCCTCTACGCCGTCTGAGCAGAAGAGAGTGGGAACCGGGGTGAGGGATAAGGGGGGGCGCCCACGCGACGTCGGGGTGCATGGGAGCGCGCGGGAGGCGCTAGTGGGTGCACGGGGCGTGAGGGGGACACAGCGCGGGCGTGGGGATGGCCACTGCGCGGGGAGGGTTCTGCCTGGAGAAGGAGGGATGGGAGGAGGTTGGGGGAGCAGGGCGCGTGGAGGAGGGAGGTTGGACGTGTGTACAGCGCCTGGGGACCTTGCTGGCCCCTTGGTGCCCCCAGGACTCTGAGGCTTCTCCTTTCGGCTTGAAATGTTTTTCCCTTCCTGCTTTTCAAATCTGTAAAAATGTTCCGGGGAATGTTTCCCAAGTCCAGGGCTCCGTCCTTCGGCGGGATTGCTGGCATTCGGGCAAGGCGAGTCGCGGTGGCCTCTGAGGCTCGCAGCCAGCACAGCGGGGCTCGTTAAAGTCTGGGCAATTTCTGGAACTCTTCCCACGGGAAGTTTTCCGGGGCTGCCTTCCGGTCAGCGGCCCCAGGTTGATTATTTGGTGGCCCTTTTTTGTTTGAAAACAAAAAAAAAAAACACACACACATTGTATCCACATAACAAAAGTTGCTGTCCCTCCCCACCCCCTTTCCTCATTAGGCAGGGAAGAGGAAACTGAAAAATAGAATTATATTTTTATATTGGTTTTCTTATTTTTAACCCTTATTAACTACATCCATCTGGTTAATAAATATTGGCACACATTGAAATGTATTCTTTGTAAATAATTCAGATTTGGAGTGACAACATATTTAATGGAGTTATATTTTTATAATAGTTTTTCTTATTTTTAACTCTTATTAACCACATCCACATCCATGTGGTTAATAAATATCAAAGCACACGTTGGGACGTGCTCTTTATAAATACTTGAGATTTGGAGTGATGGTACATTGCATTGTAAAATCCACAGGATTTTTAAACACCAAAATAGCAATATTGTTTGGACTTGCGTTTTTGCTGCTAAGAGTTTAACAGCATTTCCCAGCGCCATTTTATCCCATCTTAAAGAGAGATGAACTGCAGACTTAAGGATAATTTATTGCTATATATTAGCTAAAATGCCTTTAAAAAAATTTTTTTAAGTATCATTTAAATTGTGGCATGTATGGTTGAACAGAATGTGTTGTTATCCTTTGTAACTTCACATGTGTGCTACAGGGTAGGAATTTGTAAGTATCTCTTTCTTTGCAGCAAGAAGAATTTTCTGCGAAAGAACTTTCTTACACCTTTTCCAAGAAAAGATCCTGGATTGGGACTACATGTTGAGCCTGGAGAAATGATAGGCTGTAGTATGAATCAGAACACCTGGTAGATGCTAAGTAAACAGAAGGAATTTATCATCTTCCAGCCTTACCCAATGGATTGGACTTTTCTGTTATCTTAATCACACTACTTTGGTTTTAGTGTTTAAAAAAATTATTATTTTTTGTCTGGTACCAATCATCTAAAAGGGTTTAGTGTTCATTGCATATTGAATACCTTAATGGTGGCGATTATAATCTAGTTTTTACTTTAAGTTTTCATCATCTTACCACTCTTCAGCATTGCACAGAACAGTATCTGTAAGACTATGTATGCTATCCCAAAGGCGTAGAGGTTTGAGGAAAGAAAGGAAGAACTTATTTATGCCTTGAGGTTTCATGATGATGAAGGTAGGGAGGGAGTTTTCCAAGAATTTGTGAAATCACCTTTCTCAAATATAGACTTATTTTATTACTTGGGGTACTATTAATACAAAATCGTTCATAACTTAACAAAAATTTAAATCTACTTTTTTCTCCTAACCCTTAGAATCCTAAGATTGGAGCCTATCCCCTTTCCAAATGTTTTCCCACAGCATTACATCCCCTATCGTGGAGTCCACACATACGGCTCTGCTTTTGGTGTGTATTTTAGAAAAAAGTTTCTACCTAGATCCTGGCCAAAGTTGAAAACAGTCAAGTGATGTGGAGGTTTTGTAGACACATGTAACCATCTGGCAATTCAGATATGTGGCTGTCAGTTTTCTCTGTGGAATGCGTTCTGGTTTAAGATGACCTAGAAGAAATGAAAGTTGTGTTTTTGCTGGGGAGACATGGTGCTGTGTCCAGTACATTCTGTTAACAGATCTGAAGCTTTAGGAAAATCTGGAGCTATGTGAGTGAAGAAGGAACCTTTTGGTACAGTCTTACGAGAAATCCAGGCCAGTAAGTTTGAGTGTGACTTACCAGGCAAGAGTTGTCTTTTTCCACTGAAATTCAGGCTAGACTTATGGCTTTACATCAATCTTAGTGCAGCAGAGACAGAAAGCTGTAGGGAGGGGGCAAGGGCCAGCCCTGGAGAGACCTTCGCTTTATTTTCAGGTATATGATTCCCATTTAGGTGCCAGCTAATCCTATATTGCTCTCATTTGACCTTGCTTCTGGGGGTTTGATTTAAAGCAAGTCAGAGTGGCCTAGCATAATAAATACCTGTTAGAGGAATAAAAGCTGTATTTGCCCCCTTTGAGCCTCAACTCGAAGGTGTTTCAGATCAAAGGTGGGGAGGCAATGTAACATAGTCATTATGAGTTTGGCCTCTGGAGTTAAGTCCTGACCTGTTAGCTTACTTGCTTTCTGATACTGGGCAGGTTACCTAATCTCTCTGGGCCTCAGTATTCTTGCCTGCAAAATGGGAGTTATACAGACTTAAAGGGTTGTTGGGAAGGACTGAATGAGATTAAACACACAGATAATGCTTAGAACAGTTTCTCACACATACTAAGTATTCAATACTTAGTTACTGTTATTATTTCAAGGACAATCTGGTGGTAAAACCTTCCTTGTTAGAAGCACTGATGTAGCCAAACACAGGGTCATTAACAACTAGCAATGTATGTAGGGTCCTTTCACACACTCATGCCTTATGGCAATGTGGAAAGAGGGAGGGAGAAAGGCTTGAAAGCCCTTTTCTGTGATGGCCAGCTGCTTCTCCTCCCTTCATTATTATCCATCCACCAGGATTAGCCCTGGTGTCCTCCTGACCTCTTTCTCCCTTGTTTTATTTAGAAGCAAGGTAATAGTCGAGTTAGAGAAACTGAGTCTGGGAGTCGGGAGAGGATTTGACTAGGGTTGGATATCTAGGCAGTGGCCCGGGTTAAAAAAGCCAAATCTCATGGTATTTTCTTATTCTGAAATTTTATATTACTGGATATTGTTTGAAATCAATGGGTTATTAGAATTTGTGTGTGATAGAGATTTGGACTACATGTAATGAGATTTGCTGTAATAGTATTTGACTAGTATTAGAATTCACAATCCCTGGGTTTCTCGTGTGTCCTTAGATTTTAAGTTATACAGACAGTTTTAGCCTCTTGCCTATGTGAGACAAATCTGTGAACCTTCCCCCATCTGTGTGTGTCACAGTCCCACAGCATGATGGATTGTCTCTGCTTGGGGGAGGCTTAGGACGGGGCTTGAAGGGGCCTTGTAGGTCAGAAGAGAAATACAGCAGCAGGACTGAGATGGGGGGGGGTGCCTGGGGAGGGATTAGCAGGGGGAAGGGGAGGGCAGGGTTGGGCGGGGCATAGTGTCTGTGTGCATTCTCCTAGGAGTAAAAGAGGGCTGTCCATTACCCTGAACGCACAAATAAACTCAGTGTTTTTCTCTTTGTAGAAAAAAAGCCCCATGGGACTTGGGAATACCAGAGAATGACTCTGCATGTCAGTGGGAGAGGTGGGGAGTAGGAGGATGGGAGTGGGGAAGACTGACCCTGTGCCTGAGGACCTCGGATTTGAGTCTGTTATTTAAATAGAGTAGCTCATATTTGAAGAGCCTCATGCCCACACATGTTTGTAGCAGAAATAGCTGTTGGCAGCCAATCATCTGATACCTCAGTCTCTATCAACTCCTTCATGGCTCCATTTAAAGGAAGGGTTCAGCTCACCTTTGGAAGTAAAGTGTCACTGAAGGTCATGCAGCACCCAATTCTCCTCCCTCTCTGTCCTCAGCCCTTCCCACATACAGTCACAAAGGTGTGTACTAGGTAGGAAGGGAAATGCTGAATGTTCTTAATTTTTGGTTCTTAAAGAAGGAGAAAGTCTGGGATTTAGGTCCAAATGCCAAAATCATGGTTCAGAAGGAATTCTAGAAAAGGAGCGGAGTCTGAGAGGTCGCTGGAGCGGTAAGGGCAGTGGCGCATGCTCGGCTGAGGAATCAGCAGGACTGCAGTTAGGGCCTAGGCTTCAGCTTCCTTCCTGAGCAGTAAAATTAAAAAAAAATCCTTAGAACAACAAAAGTCTGGACGCATGGGCTTCCTTCCTGACAGGCCAACCTGGTGGGGCTTCATTCAGACTGAGCAGCAGTCAAGGCTGATTTACGGGGAAAAGAACCCAGACATGGGTTTAACCCTTTCCTAACCACAGAGATGCTTCATTGCAAATGCTGCCTCCTCCTTCTAACTTACCATCATGGTATGGGGAGATTTTTATTGTCATTTCTTCTTTATTTAAAGTGAGTGCCTGCTGCTAAAGTACCCACTGTCCTCTTCATGAGAAAGCTGAGCCTATGAGAAGTTGAGTGACTTGTAAGAAACTCAAGTCTGTGGCTCATGGCCAGAATAGCTCTCAGGCTCTTGATGACATTATATTGACTCTGTAGTATTGAATCCATCTTTGATCGTGGGAAGTGCCTCCTGGAGTCTGTACTGGGGTGCTGCTGTGAGCCCCAGTTTTACCTCCATAAGATACTGGTCCCACAGAAGGAATAGTACTGCTTCATCTTAGCTGTTTGTTGGTGGCAGTGGATAAAACTGTCGCAGAGTATGTGAGACATGACTCAGTTGCCGTATCATTGGTCAAATGTGATGCACTCATTAGTTGGTTTAATCATTCAGCTGTATTTACTGCGTACCTACATTGTTCCAGGCACCATGCGAGGTACTGGGAATAGACTGATGTGCAAGATAGATTATAGCCCCTGCCTTACTGGACTTCAAAGTTTAGTTAGCAATTGTAGGATGCTGCGAAAAGTACTGTCATAGGGGAAATATAACATGCCATGAGACTTAGAAGTTGGAGCATCTAATCTCGTCTAAGAGTCAGGGATAGCTTTCTGGAGCAAGTGACCTTTATGCTGATATCTGAAAATCAAGAAGGAGTTATTTATTCAAAGGAGCTAGGGGTAGCAGTTGGCTTTTTTGGACAAACTGTAGTATCTGAGAGTGGAGGAAAGAACTCCAGAATTGCCAAGGATTGCTCACAGTGAAGTGAGAATAGAATTGTTCCCTGGCAGGGCCTGAGACCTGACCTTGGATGTCTATAGCACTTCATCCTATAACCAGGCATTCTTGAGAATATCCATTTGGTGCTTATGTGGCTCTGAGGCTCATCATCATCTAGGGTCCTGCTTTTAAAGTAACTTTCTAAAGATATGTCACTAGAAAATGCTTTCTGATAACATATGCTATCTTAACCACCAGAGGACCCGTGAGCACCCAGAACCATGCTTGGCACAGAGTAGATACTCTGGAAATATTTGCTGAATGAAGGAGGGCCATTGCCCTGCTGATGTTTAGTGAGTTAGATTAAGGGTCCTCATCTTTTTACTAAAGTTCAGGCTTAGCTCTATCCTTTGCCCTACCCGGAAATGTGACAGGTCTCAGGGCCTAGAGTACTCGCTTGGCCGTTAAACTAAGCCACATAGCACCCGGGATTCTTGGCAGAGTTTCTTGGCAAAGTTTCCTCTGGGAGGTGCATTGCTCAGGCTTGACTTTCACGAGGGAGGTTAGGCATGTAGTGCCAAGAGTATTGAAGTAGGAAAAAAAGAAAGCGAAGCAAACCGTTGTTCTAGCCTGGCACACGTCGGCATGCTAAAAACAGTTCCTTCCAGCCGGGGCCTCTGTACTCCACCATCCCCGCTGTGGTTTTCCTTCCCTGGCCTCTTATCTTCATCATCGCTCTACATCCACGAACATTTCCTGAGCTCCTGTGTGTAGAGCGTTGTGCTCGGTGCTGTTTGCAAGGGAATCAAAGAAGTAGGAGATGATACTTCCTCTTCTTGACAGCCTTATGGTTAAGGTGAGTAGCTAAACTGTATATATGAAAAAGAAATGATAATATAAAATAACAGACAGTAAGGGCACTAGGATTTCAAGAGAGAGAGAGAGAGTCATCCCTGAGGCTGGCTTTCCCAGAATGTGATCTAAGGACTGCCTGCTTCAGATCACTTGTGCTGGTGATAGTGGAGGATGGGGACAGGGATGGGGGTGGGGTGAAGAATGTTATTTATAATGCAGATTCCCAGGGCCCACACTAGACTTCATCTTCAGAATCACAAGGAATACAGCTTAAAAACTGTGTATTTAGCAAGCAGCCATCCTAGGTGATTCTTGTGTTCCTTAAGGTTTAGGAATCACTCATCTAGGGTGAAAGTCTCGGGGGAAGGTTTCACCGAGGTGTTTGGCCTTGCAGAAAGGGGAGTGAGGACTAGTGGGGAGGAAAGGAGAGGATGGAAACCCACTGAGGAGTCTGGGCAGGCAGGGGAAGGGTGAAGACCCAGCATCTGCTCACAAACAGTACCTTCCTCATCCAGTCTCCTGTCTTGGGGAGGATCTGTCCACCTGTCCCGGCTCCCCCTCTGCCACTGCTCCTCCTCGGATTGCCTCCTTCTGCCTGTCTTATTGCTGATCAAGTGACTGTATGTGCCCAGACCTCCCCTTCTTGGTGCAATATTATTATGATGAGGTGGCCCAGCAGAGGGTCTGGAGGTGCTTGGCCAGATGTGAGGGAGGCCGGTGTGCGCTGCGGTGCCCCTTGGGCTCCAGCCCGCTTATCTTCTCACTGCTGTTGCTCTGCCGAGAAGGGGCTGGAGAGGGTTTGGTGTGTATGCTTTGCCAGCCTCCTCTGTCCTCTTCCGCAACCCTTGAGCTTTCAAATGCTCATTTGTAAAGAAATAAAAGTTGGAGGGTTAGAGGAATCTGTCAGTGTCAGAATTAGTCACCAAGACCTGCAGATTGGCTTTCTGCTTTAAGCTTTAACCCTTCCAGGGGGCAGCTGCCACCGGGTAGAAGGTTCAGTGAGCTGTGACTAGGGGCATGCTCTGAGAGGTTCAGGGGGTTTTGGGTACCTGGGCAGTAGGGGATGCTCTCGTCAACTTTGCTTATGGAGTTGGGGATGGTATTTTTCCCCCAACATAATTCCCCCTTTAAAAACACTCATCACATTAAATTGTAATTATTTGCTTAATTGTGCCTCTCCCATGGGCCCATGTCTGTCTCCTTATGTGACTCCATCTAGCGTGTCCCCTCACGTAGTGCCTAGCTTGGTAAATATTTGTTGTTAAAGTAAATGAACCCAGGATCACTGTTTCTTCTGCTGAGTTTGCAGAGTTGCCAGCTGGCTCTACTCACTTGGACATAGTCTGAAGGGCCACACAGGATCCACCACAACACTGGGCACCTCCTGGCATGTTTACAAGTGGGAGGTAGTGACTAGAAATAGAGGAACGGTTCAGCAATAGGGCAACAGCACAGTCAGAAGCTCTGGGCCTGTCATTTACTAGCCGTGTGACGCTGGGTAAGTCTCTGTTTCTCTGAGCCCCAGCTCCTCATATATAAAATGGGAGATGGCAGATAATCCCTGCCCTACCCTACAGGGTTGCTGAGTAAATAGATAATCCAGATGTGTTTTGTAATCTAAAAGTAACCGTATAAATGCCACACCCTCACATACACATAGGTACATGCAAGATGTCTATCTACGTCTGTCTCAAGAGCAAAATGGTCTTTGGGGGCTAAAATAGTTTATGAAATGCCTGAGTGTTCAACCTAGAGGGAGCCCTCTGACATACCATTCCCTCCTTGAAGCTGAGCTACAGAAGACAGTCTGCATTCCCTGAGACCGACTGCAGCACTATTTTTCGAGGTGTTTTGGGGCAAAAGTTACCCAACTCTTGTAGACTTTTTGTGAATGTAAGTTGGCAGGCCGTTTTCTATACAGATCTGTGACATCTCAGCTGAAATTTTATTTGCTAAATCCCCACTGAAAGAAGTTTACCCTTTGCCTTTCTTCTCAGCAAAGCTCGGAGCATCTTTATTTTTCTGTTTCCAGGGCCAGTGACTCTATTCCTATTTTGTGGAGGGAGATGTTTTGGCTCAGAGGCACAGTGCTTAGGCCTGAGGAATGATAGGCAGAACCAAGTCAAAGAGGGCTTTCTGCCCTAGAGATCTTTCCTAGGCTGCAAGAATAGCCATGCTTTATCGGCCAGTATGACAAGATGAAGAGGTCCCTGTCAGATTTGGAAGGGCTTGCCCCTTAGGCAAGATCTTTAGAAGTTAAAGCTGGGCCAGGAGGATTGGAAAGAGCAAGAATTTGAAAAAGGCTTTATTAGGCCGGGTGTGGTGGCTCACTCCTGTAATCCCAGCACTTTGGGAGGTTGACGCAGGAGGATCACCTAAGGTCAGGAGTTCGAGACCAGCCTGGACAACATGGCAAAACCCCATCTCTACTAAAAATACAAAAATTAGTCAGGCATGGTGGCACACACCTGTAATCCCAGCTGCCTGGGAGGCTAAGGCAGGAGAATTGCTTGAACTCGAGAGACAGAGGTTGCAGTGAGCCAAGATTGTGCCACTGCACTCCAGCCTGGGTGACACAGCAAGACTCTGTCTCAAAAAAAAAAAAAAGAAAGAAAGAAAAAGACTTTACTTGTGCGGTAAACTTCATTGTGTGATTATTTAATAGACCATTAACAAGCAGATTCATTAACAAGATCTTAATTAACAAGTTCCAGGGTTATTCCTCCAAGTTCCCAGGGGTCCTGTTCTCCTCCCATTTAGTCCCAGAGACTTCCTATCCACCTTAAACTAACCAAGCCAGATGCATTTAAATTCAGTCTTTTTATTGCAAGTGAAATGACTGCAAGCAAAGAGAAGAACATAGTATCACTCCTAATAATAATAGCTGACACTTCAAGCACTTTCTATATGTCAGGCACTATTCTGAGTGCTTTACAGGTAATAATTGATTTAATCCTCATAAAATCCCTACGAGATAGGTGTTATCTCCATTGTACAGATGAAGAAACTGATGCACAGTGTTTAAGCAATATGCCCATTGTCACACAAGCAGGTGTGAGAGAAGAGGTTCAGATCCAGGCAGTCTGACTCCAGAGTCAATGAGAAGGAAGGACACTCCAGGAGAGGGAGACCTATGGGTCAGATTCACGAGGTAACAAGAATAATACTTGTATTTGTTCACTGTGTGCCAGACACTGTTCTGAGCACTTCATATATGTATGTCAGGCTGTCTCCATACTCGAAAAATTGATAGGAGCCTTTTGCAGTGTGGCAGCCCTTAGGCACAATTTATTTTGGCCCACTCACAAGCCCTTTTCACCCTCCCTGCCCTGTGAGTTCCTTGAGATGGGAACTGTGTCTTATTCTAAGATCTCTGTTCCTAGTACCCAGTGCGTTGCCTGGAACTTACTAGTTATGATCTAAGAAAAAAAGTTTGTCAAACATACCCTTTGGTGGGATGGGAGAAGATGATTTAGTATCTGCTAACGCCCAATGTGCTTTACAGACATAGTAGTTTAAGAAGAGCTAAATCTGTGAGATGAGACAGATGCACCTACTCTTTCTGTGCCTCCATTTCCTCAGGATAAAGTGGGATGAACACTAGTATCCATCTCTTAGTGGTGCTATAAGGATTAAATGAGTTAATAGAAAATACAAATAAAGTCCTAGGAACAGTGCCTCGCACAAAGTATGCCTTCAATAAATGTTAGCTATAATTAATATGATAAGGGGTTGGGCACAGATTTGAGGTCTCTTAAACCAGGCTCCTCCAACTCTTACCTCTACTCCTAATTGCATTATGGGGACAGTGACTCCAGCAAGCCCTGAACTCTTATAAGTTTGTGCAGTTTATGACAAGTCTTCCTACGGCTGAAAAATCTTCCAATTGATATTCAGGAGTTGGTACCTATAATGTTGTTTTTCCTTCTTGGCTTCAGTTATATGGGGGCTGGAGCAGGGATGAGTTTAGCACCCACCCAATGACCACCTTTTTAAAATACCCGAAAAGGCACAGAGTGGAAATGACTAGAATTCTACACTAAACTCCTACCCGAGGAAGGACAGTAAGCCAGAAGGAATTTTTTCTGGGTTTAATAAAGGGCTTGACGAATCCTGTTCTATGCCTCTGCCTGGACAGCCAACTCAGATAGCAAGTCTGTGGACCATTTACTGTTCACCAGCTATTTTGAGGAGAGGATGAGGAGGTGATAGAATGCCTAGAATCACTGGGAAATTTGAACTGGGAAGGAACCATTGCAGGCTGCTTTATTTTTCCAATTTTCTAATAACTTACATAATGCTTAAGACTGTGTTTTCCCCTTTAAGGGGAAAAATGGCTTTTGCTCTATTTAGAGCTCATCACATTTGTACAGTCTACAAATACTCTTCTCCTAAATCTCAACTTGATGACTTCCAAGCACCGTTCTCACAGCTGGCTGCTTTCGCTCCCACTCCACTATCCCACCCCGCCCCATCATCTTTAGTTAACGATGGATGCTCATAAACCCCCAAACTGGCCTCCCTCTTTCCGACTTCGCATCCTTGTGTTCTTTCTAAGTAGCTCGGCCATAATATCACTTTTCTTTAGCAGCATTCTAACTTCTAAGAGGCTTAATAGGCAAGGAGATTGTGGGGTCTTTGACTTCCTCTGAGTCTTAGCCCTAAGTGGTTTATTCTATTAAGCTGATTCTTGGTGGTGGATAGAGCTTTGCTGGATAAGAAGTTGGGGTCGGGGAAAGTTGCAGTTGGAGGAATTGGATACTTTCACTCCCCCTTCCACTGTGCCCCACCCTCCAACCCACTCCTGCCCCATTCTGTTTTTAGAGCTTTTGAATGAAGGAAGTGGTGATGAAATTAAGTAAAGAACTCTTCTTAGAGGACTTAAGAGGTTGACATTTTCCCCAAAAGTGTCTTTTGCCTCCTCACCTCTTCCCTCCCTGCACTTTCATTCCTACTCTTCAGTCTGCCACTTGTGGACTTTTTTTTTCTTTCCTTCCACCTCTACTTATGCCTCCACTCCAACACTAGCTTAAAAAAAAAGCTGGGGGGAGTAATGAATAACAATTTTGAGCAATTGTTTTAAAGAGAGGAATCCTATCCAGGTGTGGAATGTAGAAAAAAAATAACAGATAAGATTTTAACAAAAGGAACAATGCAAATTCTTCCAGATGTTTTCTCCTAGCATTACACCAAGTTAAATATATTCCTTCTAATATTCTGACCCAGATTAAGGATTTTCAGGTGTCCCTATTAACGTTCTCTCTTGGTTCAGGAGGGCCAGCAGGCTGGGAGAGCAGAGGAAGTGTCTCTTCTTTATTTAATCATGCTGAGCTGCAGAGGAAATCGTAAGGGACATTTGTGAGCACGAAGAATGATATTAGAGAAGTGAGAAGGGGAGTCAAGAGTGTAAATGTAGGAAAAGAAAAATACAGGACAACCTTCACAAGGAAGGTGGGAAGAAAACCAAAAGTAGCCAGAGAGCTGAAAAGAAGGAGGGAAAACTTGAAGATGGAGGTGGGAAGATGGAAAATGTGAAGCATTTCAAGGAATTGTGAGTAATTTGTTTGATGGCCTACAGTTGTTGATGAAGGCGTGGGGAAACAGGGTGGGGACGTGTGGTTGGTAGGCCTATAAGGCAGCAGCAGAGTCTCTTTGGAGGGCCTTTCAGCAATGTCTGTCTATGAAAAATTTAAATACAAATATCCTTTGATGGGATTCAACTTAAGAATTTATCCTGCATATATTGGGTTAAGTACTTAAAGATGTATGTTCTTTATAATGTTGTTTGTAATGTGAAAAACAAACAAACAATGTAAATGTACATTGATAAGAAATTGGTAAAATAAATAATGATATATCTGTGTTATAGAATACTACATAGTGGTTAAAAAAATGAGTTAGAGCCATAAGTGCTTATATGTAAAACAAGATACAGAGAGAAAAAAAAAAACCTCATAGAAAAAAAGATACATTCATGTCTATCTTTATATATGCATATAAAATGTCAGAGGGATACATATGAAACTGTTAATGCTAGTTTCCCCTGGGAAGTATGACTAGGTAGGAAGAAGCGAGTAATACTTTTTCTTGTATGCTCTTCTGCGGTATTTGAATAGTTAACATGTGATGTATTATTTCTATAATTAAAAAATTTAGTTTATGATTTTAAAAAGTTAATTTGGAGATGCTGGAACAGGAAAAGGATATTAGGAAAAAACTAAGGAAATCTAAATATAGTTAATAATGTATCAATATTGGTTCATTAGTTTTGATAAATCTACCATATTACTAATATATTAATAATAGCGACAACTGGATGAAGAGTATATGGAAACCCTCTTCTACTATCTTTGCAATTTTTCCATAAATCTAAAAACTATTCCAAAATAAAAGTTTATTTTTATTTATTTTTATTTTTTATTTTCTGAGGCAGAGTCTTGCTCTGTCTCCCAGGCTGGGGTGCAGTGGCATGATCTCGGCTCACTGCAACCTCCGCCTCCTGGGTTCAAGCAGTTCTCTGCCTCAGCCTCCTGAGTAGCTGGGATTATAGGCGCCTGCCACCACATCCGGCTAATTTTTTTGTATTTTTAGTAGAGACAGGGTTTCACCATCTTGGCCAGGCTGGTCTTGAACTCCTGACCTCGTGATCTGCCCACCTTGGCCTCCCAAAGTGCTGGGATTACAGGCGTGAGCCACCACACCCAGCCGCCAAAAGTTTATTTTTAAAAGATGATTCAGAAGACTGTATTATGGGACAGGCTTATAACCTAGCATTTATGATTGAATCTTGGAGAGATGAATTGATAAAACTGAATGATTCCTCTGGTTCTATAATTACTACTTGGTTCTATTTCTTCCAAATGGTCAAGTGGATGTGATTACAGTCACAATTGCTGGGAAAGTGTCTGATTTGTGTGTGTGTGTTGACAAAATTAGTTTTCTGAATTTGTTTTTTCTTCTGAGTTAGTTTGTAAAAAAGGTTAACTGATGGTTATTTCAGTTTTACCATCCAAAAAGCACGGACTGGTCTAGGAGCTATATAGTGAAGGTAGTTTAAAAATGAAATAAGATGGCCGGGCGAGGTGGCTCATGCCTGTAATCCCAGCAGTTTGGGAGGCCGAGGTGGGTGGATCACAAGGTCAGGAGTTCAAGACCAGCCTAACCAAGATGGTGAAACCCTGTCTCTTCTAAAAATACAAAAAGGTAGCCAGGTGTAGTGGCCTGCGCCTGTAATCCAAGCTACTCGGGAGGCTGAGGCAGAGAATTGCTTAAACTTGGGAGGCAGAGGTTGCAGTGAGCCGAGATCGTGCCACTGCACTCCAGCCTGGGCGACAGAGCAAGACTTCATCGACTTCATCTCAAAAAAAAAAAAAAAAAAGACTTGAAGTGGTCAAATGCTTGCTGCTTTCTTCAAGTGAGCAAGATGGGGTAAACAGCAGATGTGAGTGCTAAATGGAATTCCATTTAACCAGCTCTGTTTGTGGCTGTATCTATGAAACTTTTTCTCCACTTAAGTTGGCGCTAGAGCCACATAGGAGTGGGCAAGAAGACTACATCCCTGGCCATCTTTTGAGTGGAGTCTCTTCCCTCCTCATGCACCAGCAGGCCTGGTGGTGGCCATCGGCTCTGTTTGTTGCAGGATCAGAGTCTGGAGGGCACAGAGCCGTTGGCTCAATATGATATGTGCTCATTGATCCTGCTGCTGATAGTAAGGCATGGCTAAGGCCAAATATAAGGCATTTTCCCTTTGAATTAATTCACATCTCAGCCAGAGGAAGGCACCTGGGTTTTACCTTCTCATGTAGTAGAGAGGGAGATCTCTGGGTCCTGCTCCCAGTTGGCCCTGGCACCCAGCTTGAAAAGAGGGATCCTCTGTAATATTGGCTGCAACCAACTACTTCATCCTTCTTGGAATTCCCCTTACCGTGGCTTCTGCGACATTATACTCCTATTGTTCTTCCACTTCTTCAACCATGTTTTTGCTGTCATAATACCCTGTGTTTCCCCATGTTAAAGCACTTTGAATTTTTTTTTTTATTGTGATAAAGTGTGCATTGGGGAGGGGAACAGGATCCTGCTACTCTGTAGAGGCATTTTAAAACAACAGTCAACTAAAAGTTGGTCTGCTTTTGTTTGTTTTTTTTATTTTTTGAGATGAATTCTTGCTCTGTTGCCCAGGCTGGAGTGCAATGGCGCGATCTCGACTCACTGCAACCTCCACCCCCCAGGTTCAAGTGATTCTTGTGTCTCAGCCTCCTGAGTAGCAGGGATTACAGGTGCCCGCCACCATGCCCAGTTAATTTTTGTATTTTTAGTAGAGACAGGGTTTCACCATGTTGGTCAGACTGTTTTGAATTCCTGATCTCAAGTGATCCTCCTGCCTTGGCCTCCCAAAGTGCTGGGATTACAGACGTGAGCCACCATGCCCGGCCTGTTTGTCTGTTTAGAAGCAGGGTCTTGCTATGTTGCCCAGGCTGGAGTGCAGTGGCTATTCACAGGTGTGATTATAGTGCACTACAACCTCAAACCCCTGGGCACAAGTGATCTTCGTGCATTAGCCTCCCCAGTAGCTGGAACGACAGGTGTGCACCACCACAAAAGGCTCTGGTCTGCTTTTTAATATCATCATGTGCTGGCAATTTTAAACAATGTCACTTGGAAAATATTTCTCCCCACAGAAATATTTTGTTGGTATAAGTTTGAAAAAAATGCTGTGGTTACTCTTGAGTTTTGGTATGTATGTAAGTTTCAAATTGGCTTTTTTTTTTTTTTTTTGAGTCTTGCTCTGTTGCTCAGTTTCAATTTTGAGTCTCGCTCTGTTGCCCAGGCACTGTACCCAGGAGTGCAGTGATGCGATCTCGGCTCACTACAACCTCCGCCTTCTGGGTTCAAGTGATTCTCCTGCCTCAGCCTCACAAGTAGCTGGGACTACAGGCGTGCGTCACTACACCTGGCTAATTTTTGTATTTTTTGTAGAGATGGAGTTTCACCATGTTGGCCAGGCTGGTCTCGAACTCTTGACCTCAAGTAATCCACCTGCTTCAGCCTCCCAAAGTGCTGGGATTACAGGTGTGAGCCACCATGCCTGGCCAAATTAGCATTTTTAAATTATTTGTCCTTTAATGAACATTGTCATCTATAAGGCAGAATTTGGAGAACTTCCAGTTGTACTGTGGGCCCCTGACATTGGCAAATTCAGCTTGATTTGGGTAAAAGTACGTAACAGTTCAGAATCAGTTGAGCTTCCATAGGACACAGTTTGTGTCTCCAACTCCCGTGACACAGCATATTCCTTCCTGCATTTACACAGTATATTCAAAATAAACAATGATAGCACATGAACTGTAAAGATAAAGACATGAAAATTGGAGTTCTTTCCAATTCTGCAGTTCTTTGTGACTACTTGGAGTTCTTATATGTGTTTAAGTTTTAAAACAGTGAAATAAACTGTGAACTGCAGGGTGTAATATTTTTGTTTGGTATGTGCAAATTTTAGTTTGCCCAGTAAATAGTTTACTAAATTTGAACATCTTTAAAAATAAAACATAATGGCCAGGTGTGGTGGCTCATGCCTGTAATCCCACCACTTTGGGAGGCTGAGGCCTCCTGAGGCCAGGAGTTCAAGATCAACCTGGCCAGCATGGTGAAACCCCATCTCTACTAAAAATACAAACATTAGCTGCTGCAGTGGTGCACGTCTGTAGTCCCAGCTACTCTGGAGGCTGAGGCAGAAGTATTGCTTGAGCCTGGGAGGCAGAGATTGCAGTGAGCCGAGGTTGTGCCACTATACTCCAGCCTGGGTGACAGAGCGAGACTCTGTCTTAAAAAATAAAATAAAATAAAATAAAATAAAACATATTTTTAAAATCATTAACTGCTTATATTAAAATTAAAGAATCAAGAAAAGTATTATGACTGATTATTACATGATTAGTTATTTGTCATTTAAAAAATGACCTGCTGTGTCAAATATGTTCCTTGGAACATATTTGAATTGGAATGCCCTTGGAATGATGTTTGAATTGAAATATGAAATGATGAGCCAGGCACAACTATGTAAGGGTTTGGGAATAGGGGGTCCTGGAATGTTTGAGGAGGAGAGAGAAGGCCTGAGGGCTGGGACAGAATGAATTTGGGAGAATATGGCAGGAGATGAGATGGAGAGGAGCCAGACCTCTGTAAATCTTTTAGGCCACAGAGAGTTGGATTTTATTTTGGGTTCATCAGGAAGCCACAGAGTGTTTTAAACATAAATCACCATGTTGTGATTTATCACTTTAAAAGATTACTTTGGGCTGGGCGCGGTGGCTCACCCCTGTAATCCCAGCACTTTGGGAGGCCGAGGCGGGCGGATCACGAGGTCAGGAGATCGAGACCATCCTGGCTAACACGGTGAAACCCCGTCTCTACTAAAAATACAAAAAAAAAAAAAAATTAGCCAGGCATGGTGGTGGGCGCCTGTAGTCCTAGCTACTCGGGAGGCTGAGGCAAGAGAATGGCATGAACCTGGGAGGCAGAGCTTGCAGTGAGCAGAGATCACACCACTGCACTCCAGCCTGGGCGACAGAGCGAGACTCTCTTAAAAAAAAAAAAAAGATTACTTTGGCTGTTTCGTGACTAACAGATTGATGTAGGGAAAGTGTTAGTAACAGAAGACTTGTGAAAAGGCCATTGCACAGGAGTTTGAAACCACCTGGGCAACATAGCAACACTCCATTTCTAAAAAAAAAAAAAAATTAAAAATTAGCCGGATGTGGTAGCACACACCTATAGTCCCAGCTACTCAGGAGGCTGAGTGGGGAGGATCGCTTGAGCCTAGTAGTTCAAGGCTGCAATGAGCTATGATTGCACCATTGCACTCTAGCTTGGGCAACACAGCAAGATCCTGTCTCTTAAAAAAAAAAAAAAAAAAGACGAGGAAGGAATAATGTCTTAAAGTTTTTGAAATATCCACAGTACTTTTCCCATAGTAGGTACTCAAAAATGCCAAATAAATAAATTTATAAAACGTGAAGTGCCTAAAAAAACACCAAAAAATCTGCAATGGAGTGTGACATGCTGAGCAACATGGTGCTAGTCCAAGAACATTGACTTTGGAGAGCAACAAATTGGGCTTTAATTGCGTTTCTGATACTTCTTAGCTATGTTGCTTTGGGGCAAGTAATTTAAACTCCCAGAGCTTGGGGCTTCCATGTCTGCACAATGGGAATAAGATGACTCACTGTTTTGTTTTAATGAACAAATTAAATGAGATAATGTATTTATAACATGGTGCCTGATTTATGGTAAGCCACTCAATAAATAGTGACTATTATAGTTAGCAGGACATGAGGATACCTTGAGACTGTGGTCAGTGAAACTTCAGTGTGATTACAGCCAGGGGGAACAAGGCACCGGCGTTCCTTGGGATAAAGAGGAACACTTGGGACCTTTTCACAGTTGAAACTCTGTCTCCTGAATCTAAACTTGTGCTGGCCTTCGAATAATTGGATTTTCAAGTCTAAAGAGGAAAAAAAGGCCAGGCATGGTGGCTCACGCCTGTAATCCCAGCACTTTGGGAGGCCGAGGTGGGCGGATCACTTGAGGTCAGGAGTTTGAGACCAGCCTGACCAATACGGTGAAACCTCGTCTCTACTAAAAATATAAAAATTATCCGGGCATGGTGGCATATGCCTTTAATCCCAGCTACTCGGGAGGCTGAGGCAGGAGAATCACTGGAACCAGAGGTTGTAGTGAGCCAAGATCGTGCCGTTGCACTCCGTCTTGGGTGACAGACTGAGACTCCATATCAAAAAAAAGAAAAAAGAGGAAAATAAAATGGAAGAAACCTTTGGATAGGTTAGGGTTAGAATCTTTTCTCTCAGCTCAGTTCTTCCCTCTGATTTTAGGAGGAGTCAAATCCCTCTCCTTCCATTTCCAAGTTTAACAGAACCGTCCTAATGTATATGCTTCCTTGACACACAAAGTCCCTGAAGCAAGTTTCCACTTTTCTCTGCAAAAGCTCCCTGGAGCGCAGGGAGCTCTTGTCTTGTATCTAGTTAAATGCCTCGATTAAGGATGTAATCATAGTTGTTTGGCTCTGTAAATCATTTGACCCTCACCTAAAGCAGCCCGGGCCTCTGGGGGGCCCAGCAATGACCATTCTGAATCTGGGAGGACAGAGTGGAGCTGAAGATGGCTTTTACCCTTAGTGGAAAGACAGCCAGTTTTAGGGGGGGTAATATATTTTTCTTTTTCCCTAGGTTTTCTTGTCGAGATCGTGTGTGTGCTCACACACACACATGTGTGAGCAAAAGAGAGAGAATAAAAAGAAAGAGGAAAAGGCCCAACAGTGTACAGCAACTGCTAGTACAAAGGCCAGGGGAGGGACTTGCAGGGAAAGACAAGGAAGTGATTTTGCCCAGTTTAAATCCCACTTGAACCGTGTGGTTTCTGAGTCCTGAACCTTTTGAGGTTCAAGTTGAGTGCACTCTTGACAAAACGTGATTTTCTGGTTCACATCAAAAAGGCTTTAAAAGACTTCGAAGTCTTTTCCTTAGGACATCAAACAGTCCACAACAAAGCAGGGTGCTGATGAGATGCGTGCAAATGAACAGATTAAATTCTCCCCTGAGGATTAGATTCTCCTTAAGAAGCATGTGAAGTTGGAAACTTGGGAGATGGGGCTATGCCAAAACATACTCACACTCTTGGGACCCCAGAGCGCCCTCTCGTCTGTTTACCCCTGGCACCTCCCTGGGCCTGGAGGCTGACCTTATTTGTTATGAAGTTCACACAGAAGTGCCCAGGGAATTAGAAACTGAAAACAAACTCTTCAGGATTCTCTATCTTGCCTAAGGCAACACTTATGTCCCCCAGTAAAAGGTGTAAATTAACTTAGAAAAGATAGGTCATTCCTTTGAAAAGCTGACAGTTGTTTGGATGGCTTAGAGCACAATTTTGCTTATTGAACGAGCCTCAATCTTCAGAGAAGTAAGTATTTAGAAGACTACTACTGCCTTATGGCAAATGGAATAGCACGCTTTGGGAGTGGCATAGCAAACCAACCAATGCGGTAGACTTTCTGTTTCCAAGTGAGCAGCTAAAGCTAAAGTCGATTGCATAGACACAGCTGTGGGTGGGCCAACTGCATGAGCACAGTTTCTGAGCCAAGCCGCTAAAATATTAATGATTAGCTTTAAGGAGGAGCAACTCTGATTGAGGCCACTCTCCTGTTAGAAACCATAATTAGCAATTAAAATATATTCTAAAAACTGTTCCAACCAGCAGCTTTTAAATAAATAATTGTCACTGCTGATTGAACTTGTTTTATTTCCCTGTGATTTTTCTTATCTTCCCCCACCCCACCCCGCATAACTTACAACCCTGTAAATGCTCAGTAGCTGTTAATGTGAGTCTGTCAATACATTTACCATGGTGACTTGGGCTGTATTTGGCGAGCATTTGAAGAAATCAGTCACTGGTTGGAGGGAGGAAAGACAAGCTGTCGATATCCAGGGAGAAATGCTAATAACCCTGGTGACAAATCGTCCTCTGGATTCTCTAAGGGTTAAGAAAAAGCACCTCTTAGACCTGGGAGCTCAGGGGTAAGGGATGGTGACTTGTTAGGAAGTGCAGACAGTAGCTGTCATGATCTGCAATGTCCTTTTCATTGTCTTGCTTTCAGCCTCTCAAAACCACAGATGAGTTCTGGAGACAGACAGGCCTGGATTTGAATCCTGATTCAATCCACTGTGTAACTGTGTGATCTTGCAACCACTGAACCTTCATTTTCTCATCTGTAAATTAAAGATTGTAATACCTGGCCTCATGAGGAGTTGGGAAAGGCCTTAAACAGAGACACTAACTTACTGTTTCTCAAACTCTTCTGGGAAAATACACATATAGAACAAAACTAACTTCTGCCCTCCAGCATTGCAATCGTGTATAGAAAGGATCAACTATTGGAAGTCTTGTTTTTAGCTTAAATTTTTGTACATTTTGTACTTTAGTTTGTTTTTTTGTTTTTGAGACAGCATTTTGCTCAGTCACCCAGGCTGGAGTGCAGTGTTGTGATTGTGGCTCACTGCAGCCTCAGCCTCCTGGGCTCAAGTGATCCTCACACTTCAGCCTCCCAAGTAGCTGGGACTACAGGCACCCACCCTTACACCTGACTAATTAAAAAATTTTTTTTGTAGAGATGGAGTCTCACAATGTTGCCCAGGCTAGTCTCAAACTCCTGGGCTCAAGCGATCTTCCTTCCTTGACCTCCCAAAGTGCTGGGATTACAGGAGTAAGCCACTGTGTCCGGTCTGTACTTCAGTTTTACTTTGTCAAAATAATGTTTTAATATGCCTATCATTAAGTAAAATTGGTACTCTGGTACGATTCATTTATTCAAGTACTTTTTGAATACCTACTAGGTGCCAGGCAATTTTAGGCCCTCCGGATACAGTAATGAATAATACAGGTAAGGTCTAGGCTCCCATTGAGCTTACAGCTACATCAGCCAGGGAACCTAGTACTGATGTTTCTTAGGTGGCCTGTGACCCATTTAAGGAGACAAAAACCCTATACCAGGGAATCCTATGGACAACCTCCCGCTGGCTATCTGCCATGATTTTTAGAGGAGAAAGAGAATAAAACACATAGACAAAAATCATTAGTATTTTGGTATATATCATTCCAGCTTCCTTTTAATGAGTAGATAGTAAGTAGATCAGTGTGTTTTGATATAAGTAGGGTCATACCAAATGCTGGTTTGTTACTTTCTTTTTCACTTTTTCATTTATTACAGATACTACTCTATGTCAACATAAATCTCCATCACCATCACTACTCTTAAAAGCTTAGTATTCCATTGCAGGGATGCATTACATTTTATTTAACCAATCTCTGGTTGTCTAATTAGGATGTTTCCAGCTTTTCAATATTAGAAACAACATTACAGAGAACATCTTTGTGAATTTACTTTTGTCAAGCGTCTGATCATTTTCTTAGGATATATTCTCGAAAGTAGAAATGTTAGATAAAAAGGTAGGCATATTTAAATCTTTATGCCGATTGCCAGATTACCTTTTTCTTTATGCTGTTATCAACACATTGTGATAAATATTTTTAATCTTTGGCAATTTAGTAGACAAAATGGTTTCTTATTTATTTAATCTGTATTTCTTTAGTTACTAGTGAAGCTAAACATTTTTTAAAACACTTATTGGGATTAGTTTATCTTCTTTTTTGAATGGCTTATCCATGTCCTTTACAGGGTTTCCATCTTTTTCTAATTGATTTTAAGAGCTCTTGTTAATAGGAAGGATATTAATCTTTTTTAATCTATAATATTTGTTGCATTTTTTTTCAGTTTATCATTTGTCTTGGTACTTTAGGGTGGTGGAGCTTTTTGTTGTTGTTGTTATTTGTTTTTATTTATTTTTATTTTATTTTATTTAGTTTTATGCCTTGTGGAGCAGGGCTACCCCATAGGCAGTGTGTCCAGAATAGCCTTAAGTTTTTACTTTTTAACAAGGCATTTTATCATTTTTTTTTCCCCTTTTGGCTTATCCTTAGAAAGCTGTAAGGCCACTTCTAATGAATCCCTAAAGCTATTCAAATGTGCCCTAGTTATCTCAAAGATAGTCCCCAGTTTTGGGAAAAAAATCTAGATCCTAAATTCCTGTGGATGTCCACTCAAAGGGAAGATGAGAGGTACCAAGACCTGAGAGAGGAGGGCCATAGGGTTTACAGCTAGTGGAAAATACAGACAGACCAGTCGTTGAAATAAAATGTGATGAGTGAGATAAGAGAATTGTAGATGCTAGAGACGGGAACAAAAGGGAAACCTAACTGATCCAGGGACACAGGATATGCATCCTGGAGGAACAGATGCTCAAGTTAAGGTTTTATGACTGAGTAGAAGTTAGCTAGGTGAAGAGTGGGGAAATACATTTCACGCAGGGAAGTAGCAAATGCAAAGACTTACAGTCTAGAACTAGAAGTCATGGTAGCCACTGGCCATGTGGGTATATTTACATCTAAATTAATTAAAATTAAATAAAATTAAATTTGTATTTCATCAGTCCCATCAGCTACAGCTCAAAGGCTGACTACCCACATGTGACTAGTGGCTACTATATTGGACAGAGCAGGTACTGAACCTTTTCATCATTGCAGAGGGTTCTGTTGGACAGCTCTGTCCAGAAAGAGCTTGATGCATTCAGGGAACTGAAAAGGGTTCACTCTAGCAGGTATGCAGTGTGCAAGGGTGGAGAGTGGCAAAAGATGAAGAGGACATGGCAAAGAATGGAGGGACTTAGTCAAAGCTGACCCTGGCATTGGGGCTAATGTTCCTAGCCAGGTGCTCTTACAGAGAAAGTAAAGAGGAAATAAATTTAAAATTTACTGTCTAACAGCCCTGCAGGTAGACATTGTCTCCATTTTATATAATGCAGCTGAGACTCAGAGAATTTAAGACATTTGACCAATATACAGCTAGTTAGTGGCAGAGCTGGGATTCAAAGACAGACCTGTCTGATGCCAAAAATCTGTGCTCTTCCCCTTTTGTCACTCCAGCAGACTTCAGAAAGCTCTACCCAGTGATCTCTTAGATCAGGATGGAAATAATTCTGACTAAGAACAGACACCTTCTCAACTTGATGCTTTTTCTGTTGAGGCGTGAGCTTGGGACCCAGCATGGAAGTAAAAGAGCTTAGAGCAGAGCTTTCTTTGGAGCTGTGCCTCCTGTTCCCTGAGTCTCAAAGAAAAACTCCTCCAGGTGCTCCAGAGGCCTTGACATTAGCCAGATTCAAGGATGAGCTCTTCCCAGGTGCTAACCCTCAGATCAGGACTGCATTGCCAAGGAGAGCCGCTGGCCTGCGGAGTCCCATGTGAAGCCTGTCAAGGGGGACCCCTGGACATCAGAATATATGACTTGGCTCATCCCCTCACCTAGAACCTGTTGTGATGGCTACTTCCAAGATATTATCATTGGAAAGAAAGAATGCTGATCCCCAGTTAAAGGGGGGAAATCCTTGCCCTAGTGCAATCCCATCTTGTCCAGCAGTTGAGAGAAGAGTGTGTCAGGCCGTGCCTCCCCATCCCTAAGCAGCCATAGGGACTGAGGCTTTTAATTTGCTGTCACAGCTCCAGGCATTTTTCTGAGCCAGGAAAGTCATGCCTGGCAGGATGTTAAGGAGAACATTACCATCTGAATGTGAACTCTGGATTAGTCAGTCTCCCTAAATTCAAGATCTAGTATTTTCTAGGGTAAATATGGTACCTTCACATTTTCTAAGCTGGCATGAGTGAATGGCTATGTGGGAAGATAAAATGCATGATCATACAGAACAGGAATAATAAAGGGCGTAAATCTAAGGAAGAAGTAAAAGACGCAGTCAACATGATAGGGAGGAGGATGAGCCTTGGAGATGAGCAATATTCTGAAAGAAGAGAACATTTTAAATGGATGAGGAGGGAGATGCTAGTGGCCTCTGCCTTGAAAGTAAGAAACATTTGTGGAGAACTTGGGAGGAAAGAATTGAGGAGCAGCTGGAAACTTAGTGTATGAAGAAGGTTAGTGATCTCTGTTAAATGTAGTGCAGAGAATACTTAAGACATGATAAGAGGAGTCAGCAGCATTTCATCATTCATTCCACACATTTATTGAGTACCTACTATGTGCTAGGAGCCATTAGGTCATAAGAATCCAATGTAAAGGAGACCTGACTTCTACCTTCAAGCATCTTACAGTTCTTATGGGGAACACAGATATGGAAACAGCCAAATACGTTACATTGAGGTTCACATTTTAAGAGGAATAAGTATATGGTATAGTTCACAGGAGTAGCACCCAGCCTGGAATTATTAGGTCAGGAAACCCTTAAATACTGTCTTTATACTAATGAAACCCAAAATTATAACTCTTAACCTTGACCTTGTCCTCTAAGCTCCACACTGGTGCACACAGTTGCCTACCTGATGTCCCCAGTTGAATGTCGGAAAGACATTTCTTTTTTTTTCTTTTTTGACACAGGATCTTGCTCTGTCACCTAGGCTGGAGTTCATGGCATGCTCATGGCTCACTGCAGCCTCGGCCTCCCTTCCTCAAACTCCCTAGGCTTAGGTGATCCTCCCACCTCAGCTTCATGAGTAGCTGGGACTTCAGGTGTGCGCCACCATGCCTAGTTAATTTTTGTATTTTTGGTAGAGATGGGATTTCGCCATGTTTCCCAGGCTGGTCTCCAACTCTTGGGCTCAAGCAATCCACTCTCCTCAGCCTCCTAAAGTGTTAAGATTACAGGTGTGAGCCACCGTGCCCAGCCTGCATATTATCTTAAAGAGTCCAAAGGAGAGCTCTTGATTTTTTGCCCCACTGCCACACCACTCACACTTTTTTTTTTTTTTTTTTTTTTTGAGACAGGGTCTCCCTCCTGTTGCCGAGGCTGGAGTGCAATGATGTGGTCTCGCCTCACTGCAGCTTTGACTTCCCAGGTTCAAGCAATCCTCCCAGCTCAGCCTCCTGAGTAGCTGGAGTTACTGGCGTGCACCACCATGCTCAGCTAATTTTTTTGTATTTTTAGTAGAGACAGGATTTTACCATGTTGCCCAGGTTGGTCTTGAACTCCTGGGCTTGAGTGATCTGCCCATCTAGGCCTCCCCAAGTGTTGGGATTACAGGCATGAGCCACCATGCCTGGCCTACCCCTCTTTAAAAATAAACAAAGCCAGAAATAATCTTGCTTCTTTATGTCTCCCCATCTCAGATGATAGCACTGTTGTTTACCCAATTGCTTTGGCTGAAAAGTTAGGAACCCTCCCTGTTTGCTTTTCCACTCTTGTACCCAAGGGCCCTCTTACTCCACCCTCTTGCCTAGTGGAAATAAGACTTCTCAAATAACTGGTAGTGGCCCAAACCACATTGAACCATTTCACAATTTTGAGACCTAGATATTGAATCATCAGGATCCAGAACAAATATCTCTGCTGCTGAGCTTCACTCATGTGTATCTGGCTGCCTTATAGACTTTTATTCTTGGATGTCATGCGGGCACTGAATACTCAGCAGGACCAAAACCAGATTTACCGTCTTCTCCCACTAAACCTGTATCTCCCTTTGTATTGCCTATTTTGATTTATCATGCTAATGTTATTCAAATTAGAAACAGGATCCCTCCATTACCTCACCCCTTATAACTAATCAATTTTCATGGCCTAACAATTCTGCTTAATAAATACCTCCATCTGTCCCTACTTCTTTTCCCATAGTTCATACTCTCCTGCTGTCTTAGCACACTGTTGCAGTAGGCTCCTAACATGCTCTGGCATTAGCATCTGCTCTCTTCCAGTTCATTCCGTATACCCTACTGATAAAGGTCTTGCTAACATGCAGACTTGTTCATGTCACCTGCCTACCTAACACCCCTCATTCCTATCACAAAAAAGCCCACAACTCTTCAGCCTCCTGTTCCAGGCTCTTTTCTCACCATTCTCCTCTTAGCTTTTCATTTATAAGCATATCTTGCAGTATGTAGCTGTTAATGAGTATTTGGTTTTTTCCCCAAGTACATTTTTTCTTTTATATTTTGAGATGTTGCATACATACAGAAAGGTGCACAAGACATATGTGTACAGTTAAAAAATTATATGATGAACATTCATGAAACCACATCCAGCTCAAGAAATAGAGCATTAGCCAGGCACGGTGGCTCACACCTGTAATCCCAGCACTTTGGGAGGCCGAGGCAGGCGGATCGCCTGAGGTCAGGAGTTTGAGACCAGCCTGTCCAACATGGTGAAACCCTGTCTCTACTAAAAATACAAAAATTAGCCGAACATGTTGGTGCATGCCTGTAATCCCAGCTACAGAGGAGGCTGAGGCAGGAGAATTGCTCGAACCCGGGAGGCGGAGGTTGCAGTGAGCCAAGATGGTGCCACTGCACTCCAGCCTGGGCAACAGAGCAAGACTCCATCTCAAAAAAAGAAAGAAAGAAAGAAATAGAACATTTCCAGCATGTAAGAAGCCCCTTGTATGTTTCTCCTTGATTATAACCCATCCTCTCTTACTTAGGTAATCACTATCTTGACTTTTATGATGATTACTTTTTTGCTTTTTAAAATAATTTTATCACACATGTAAACATCCCCAAACAATATAGTGTTGTATTTTGGGACGTTCAAATGAGAGAGATCATGTTTTTTTTTGTACTGTTTGTGTTTTGTTCTTTCTGTTCATCACTAAGTTTGTGAGATTCATCCATATTATTGCATGTAGTTAGAGTTCTTTCATTTTTATTGCTGTGTAATACCCTAATTTCCTTTCTTTTCTTTCTTTCTTTCTTTTTTTGAAATGGGGGTCTCACTCTGTTGCTCAACTGGAGTGTGGTGGTGCAGTCTCAGCTCACTGCAACCTCCACCTCCCAGGCTCAAGCGATCCTCTGTCCTCAGCCTCCTGAGTAGTTGGGACTACAGCCACGCACCACCACGCCAAGCTAATTTTTGTATTTTTTTGTAGAGACAGGATTTCGCCATGTTGGTCAGGCTAGTCTCAAACTCCTGGACTCAAGCAATTTGCCTGCCTCAGCCTCCCAAAGTGCTGGGATTACAGGAGTGGGCCACCATGCCCGGCCTACCTTGATTTCTATATCCATTCTGATGGTGATATACATTTGGGTTGTTTATAATTCTTTGGTTCTTATGAAAAATGCTGCTATAAACATTTTTATGTGTATCCTGGTGTACAGGGCCTGAGTTTCCTGAGGGTAGAGACCCAAGAGTAGAATTGCTGCCGCCTGGGGAAAGTGTTTCTTCAACTTTACTAGCTAATGTCAAACTGTATTCCCAAGAGGTTCTACCAATTTGTTCTATTTTTAGCGGTATATAAGAATTTTTGTTGTTTCATGTTCCCACTAGTACTTGATATTGTCAGACCTTTTAATTTTTAATCATCTTTCTGGATATATAAATTTAGTTTTTGTCTACATTCCCGTAGTTACTGATAAGCTAGAGCACCTTTTCATATGTTTATTGGCCATTTAAATGTTCTCTTTGGTGAAGTGCCTGTTCAATGTTTTGTTCATTTTTCTGTTGGGTTGTCTCTTTCCTAATTTCTTCATGTAGGCTTAGTATTTCTCCTGTTCAACTATTACAACTCATTAATATCTCCTATAAATATATATTCTAACTGATCTCTGTATCTCCAGTCTCAAACACTTTGATTCCATCGTCTTCATAGCTACCAGAGTTCTAAGAGAAACCCTGTTGTTGTAATTCCCATCCCTAAAACTCTTCAATGACTCTCCGTTGCCCTTGAAGTTAAGAGAAGGACAACATGGGCTGTGAGATCCTTGATCATCTACTCTCTAATTTCTTACTCCGGCTCTTGCTGGATCCTCTCTCCATCTTGTATTCTACGAAACACACTATCTTTATTTCTAGCAAGGCACCTGTTTATTGCATTTATTGGTTAATATGCCTGCCTCTTCCATCATATTATACATAAGTCCTTTCAAGCCATGGGAAGCCCCTTGAAGGTAGAGGAATTGCTTCATCATCTTTTTGTTCTTGCGCCTAGCACAGTGTCTGGCACAGAGCAGGATATGATAAATAGTAGTAATTGTTATTAATGTTATTACTTGTATTGGGTATGATTGGGTGCCAATCTGTTTTCCTTATTAGACTGTAAATTCCTTGAGGAGCCTGGTACTTGGGTGGCATGTGGTAACATTTGTCTAGTGAATTAATAACTTATGAAAAACTTCTGAAAATCACAATTGCTTTAAGCAGTATTTGGAGTAGGAACATAAAAACATGAGTATTAACTTTGCAGAGAAAAAAAAGCTGGTTTACATCCATCTCATGAAGATGAAATCTTAGGCTCAAACTCGTTCAAAGTAAAATTTTATAAGAACAAATGTAATGTTTTATGCTTCGGTTAAAAAGTAAGGGGTAAAAGTGGGGAAAGCCTAACTTGTCAGTTCATATAGAAAAGAAGCTCAAATCTGTTATATGGTATTGTCTTTCATCTAAAAAATTAAGTTTTGCGGTGAACTGTAATTTGTGTGTGAACGTGACTGGGAAAATAAAAATTCTGCTAAAGAGAGTATGATTTGCTTAGCACCTGTGTCTGCAGTCTGAAGAGCTTGTCACTGTTAAAGTGAAATCTTATAGATGTTTCAGCTAAGACTGTCTTTGCTCAAAAAGAGGGACCGGGCCGTTCCTTGGAGTAACCTTTTTTTTTTTTTTTTTGAGATGGAGTCTTGCTCTGTCACCCAGGCTGGAGTGCAGTGGCGTGATCTCGGCTCATTGCAACTTCCACCTCCGGGTTCAAGCAATTCTCCTGCCTCAGCCTCCCGAGTAGCTGGGATTACAGGCACATGCCACCACGCCCAGCTAATTTTTGTATTTTTAGTAGAGACGGGGTTTCACCATGCTGGCCAGGCTGATCTCGAACTCCTGACCTCGTGATCTGCCCACCTCGGCCTCCCAAAGTGCTGGGATTACAGGCGTGAGCTACCGTGCCCAGCTGGAGTAACCATTCTTAAACTGTTTTCAATAAGGCATAATGGATGAAGTTACGCAGATAACACTGTCTCATAGACACACCTGCAGCGATGCATAATTTCTGGTCCATGAGCTCTACGTCCACTTCTTTCTGTCTCTCCCTTAAGAAGATGTATTGTAATGGAAGTGAGCAATAGTGAAATTAATTATTATAGTGATAACCTTGATCTGCTCCACATTTTATTTCCTAAAAAGCAAATCATTTTTCTAAAGTTCAATACTTTAATTATTAGTGTTAAGAAATTACTATATTCCTGACAATTGACATCTTGTTGAGAACGATATGTACAGCAGTATATTTTGTTTGTAGGAAGAAGAGAGGCTTTGGAGTCACACCAGCTGTGATTCATATAGCAGTTCAGTCATTGCCCTGTGATCCTGAGCTAGCTGCTTAATATCTCTGACTTTCATCTAAAAAATAGGCTACCTACTTTACAAATTGCTGTCAGGACAATAAATAATTACATAAAACAGCCAAGATAGTACCTACCCCCTAAATATCTTTCAAATCTATATACATATCTCTGTTCTCCCCGCTACAGCCCTATTTTAAGTCACTAGCATCTATGTTCTGGATTATTTAGCACCCTTCTAAATGGTCTTTTGCTTCCAGTCTTGCCTGCCCTAGTTTTGTTCAGAGCAAAGGATGTTGTGAAAGCTGACTTGAACCACTAACAGGTGTGTCCCTGGTATGGAGATGAATATGTAGCCACCATGGATGAATGTGTGGTATGGAGATGAATATGTATCATACTACAGGGACTGGTTTAGCATTTTATGCATTATCTGATTTAACCCTCACCATAAGCCAGCGAAGTATTATTCACCCTTTAAAAACTGGAGTTTAGAGAAGGTGAGTGACTTGCCCACTGCCACTCTGCTGGGACGTGAATAATTCTATGTGTGTCCAGGCCTCTCTGGTTCCAAAGCTGATGCTCTGCCCCTGCTTCATGCTGCCTGTGCTGTTCGGTGTTCTAATCCTATTTCTAAGTCCCTGCCTTCTGGGCTTACTGTACACTCCTGGTAACAGCTTTGCACGTCACTTAGCTATGGGGAGATGACGGTGGATGCAAATATCTGATTTTCCTGACAGTCACATTCCCTTTAGTATATTAATAAACTGACATTGGCCGGGCAGTGTCACGCCTGTAATCCCAGCACTTTGGGAGGCCAAGGTGGGCGGATCACTTGAGGTCAGGAGTTTGAGACCAGCCTGGCCAACATGGCAAAACTCTGTCTCTACTAAAAATACAAAAATTAGCTGGGCGTGGTGGTGTGCGCTTGTAATCCCAGCTACTTGGGAGGCCGAGGCACGAGAATCGCTTGAACCTGCGAGGCAGAGGTTGCAGTGAGCCGAGATCGCCGCACTGCAGCCTGAGTGACAGCAAGACTCCGTCTCAAAAAATAAATAAATAAGTAAATCAACATTCTGGTTTTATACTTCATTTTTTTTCAGACTTAGATGCATGAGCCTGCCTGGGTTCTCTGGACTCTGACAGGATTGAGTTTCTGGACTAGCAAGGCTGAGGGCCAGACTCTGGTCTTTGATAAATTTGATAAGGCAATATCATGTGGCACAAGCCTTCTTGCAGCCAACCTGCTGCTCCAAGCTGCAACTTTCTGATGCCTGCAATTAACCTTGATGACACTGATGAAAAATCTTATTTGGTTTGAAACCTGGATGCTTTTATAGACTTTTAGATAGTAACAGAAATGAAGACTGTCTACACTTGGTTTCCTTGAGATTTAGGAAACTTCTCAAGCATTTAATCAACAAACATGTCTTGAGACCTATAACAAGGGGAATACAAAGAAATTTAGTGTCTCGCCCTTGCCCTCAAGATGCTTCCAACGTAATTGAGAACATTAGAGGTTTTTTAAGACCCACAATTCAAAATACCGGATTACAGTACTTTCACATAGTAAACGTTCTGTGTGTCCAAATGGGTTTCAAGTGAATGCTTGATATACCTGAGCCTGACTTTTATGTGGAAGCTTGATAAATATTTGTTGAATGATTATTGAGTATTGGCCTCCCAGACACTGCTCTCTCATAGGCTTGACTCTAGCTCTGTCCTCTCCAAGAAGCTGCAGACTTAGGATATTTAGCTACTCACTGTACAACCACACCTCAATGAATCTTCCGTCAGCACCTCAAACTCAACATGTCAAAACTGATTGTATTAACTTTCCATGTTTGGAGAGGCAGCATAACCTCAAAGTTAGGAGCATGGAGTCTGGGATATTGGTTTCAGTCACAGCTCTAGCTAGCTGAATGACCTGGAGAAAGTCTCTAAACTGTTCTTTCTTTGTGTGAGGAAATATAGGTTTACTCTTGGGATTCGATGAGATAGTGGATACAGCACATTCAACACGATACCTGCACACAGTCAGTAATCATTAAATGTTAGCTATTATCATCCATAATTGCCCCCAAAACTTCCAGTTTTTCCTGTCTAGTAATGATACCATTATCCACTTGAACCCTCTTCTTCACGCCATCTCAGCTAAAGAGTTAGCAAAAACTGTATATTCTACCTTTTTTTTTTTCCTCACCCTGTCACCCAGGCTGGAGTGTGGTGGTGCTATCACTGCTTACCGCAGCCTCAAACTCCTGGGCTCTGGTGATCCACCTACCTCAGCCTCCCAAGTAGCTGGGATTACAGGCATGTGCCACCATGCCCAGCTAATTGTTTTATTTTTTGTAGAGACACGGTTTTGTCATGTTGTCCAGGCTGGTCTCTAACTCCTAGACTCATGTGATCCGCTCCCCTAGGCCTCCCAAAGGGCTGGGATTGGGGCATGGGCCATGGTGCCCCTCCTATTCTACCTTTTTATTTTCTCTCAGATTATGATTCATTCAACATACACTTATGTGACATCTACCGAATACCTAACACATTGCTAGGCACTGAAGTCACAGAGATGAATACTTATCAGTTTCTGTGTCTGTAGAAGCAAATACATATGTACCTGCAGACTTCAGATGATCCACGTAATGGAGATACAGAAAGTATGTTTAAAAAAGAAAAATTTCTGAGCCAGGCGCAGTGGCTCACACCTGTAATCCCAGCACTTTGGGAGGCCGAGGCAGGCAGATCATCTGAGGTTGGGAGTTCGAGACCAGCCTGACCAACATAGAGAGACCCTGTCTCTACTAAAAATACAAAATTAGCCAGGCGTGGTGGCACATGCCTGTAATCCCAGCTACACGGGAGGCTGAGGCGGGAGAGTCGTTTGAACCTGGGAGGTAGAGGTTGCAGTGAGCCGAGATTGCGCCGTTGTACTTCCAGCCTGGGCAACAAGAGCGAAACTCCATGTCAAAAAAAAAAAGTCTGAAAGAGATTTCCCGTCCTCTTTTCAAAACCAGTGCCCTTGCTGAAGCCTGCATTGCCTCTTACTGTAGATATAGCAGGAGGTTGGGTTTTTTTTATTGGTTTTGAAATGTATAGGTAAAACATAAATTCATGCCCATTGCAAAAAAAAATAAATTACAGAAATAACTAAAAAGTAAAAGCCGCTTACTCCACCTCTTTAATCTTACTCCCTTCCACAAACGTAAATAACTGCGCTGTTTACTGTTTAATAGGTACCCTTGAAGACCTTTTCTATTTATACATGTATACATTTATGTATATTTATGTAGATAGAAATACAGTTTTTATACAAATGGGATGATACCATAAATGTGCTTCTTCCTTTTTTCACTTAACCATGTGTGTTTTCAATTTTTCCATGTCAATACATAATAGAATTACCTTATTCTTTTTAACTCCTAAATGGTATTCCATATTTTGGAACTACCATAATTTATTTAGTTATTTTCCTGTTGGAAGCCTTGTAGTTTACTTCCAGTTTTTCATAATTGCAATCAACGCTGCAGCGAACTTTTGGCACATAGGTTTTTATGGACACATCTAGTTATTTCTGCAAGTAAGTTTCTAGAAGTGGAAGTACTGAGTTAAGAGGTGTTTTTGTGAGGCTGTGCTAACTTACCCTTAAAAAAGACTGTACTTGGCCCAGCGTGGTGGCTCACGCCTGTAATCCCAGCACTTTGGGAGGCCGAGGCGGGCGGATCACGAGGTCAGGAGATAGAGACCATCCTGGCTAACACAGTGAAACCCCGTCTCTACTAAAAATACAAAAAATTAGCGGGGCGTGGTGGCAGGCACCTGTAGTCCCAGCTACTCAGGAGGCTGAGGCAGGAGAATGGCATGAACCTGGGAGGTGGAGGTTGCAATGAGCCGAGATCGGGCCACTGCATTCCAGCCTGGGCGACAGAGCGAGACTCCATCTCAAAAAAAAAAAAAAAAAAGGACTGTACTTGTTTACATTCCCATCCAACAGAGAATGAGAATATTCATTTACATAATGAGAATAATCATTACACATCTCACCAACACTGGATATTATCAGTCCTTTAATTTTTGCAAATCTAATGAATAAAAAATGTATATTGTTCTTTTATAGATTTTCTGTGGCTACTAATGAAATTGAGCATGCTTTCATATATTTATTGATTATTTCTATTTGTTCTGTGAATTGCCTGTTTATATTGTCTTTTTCTCTATTAGATTGTCTTATTCTTTTTAGTTTGAAGGTTCTCTCCATTACATTATGATATTAATTCTTTCTCTGTGATATGTGTTGCAAATATTTTTTCCTGGTCTCTTGCTGGTCTTTATTTACATTGTCTTAAATCATACATAAGGTTTTAATTCTTTTTTATTTTTTATTTTATTTTATTTTTTTTGAGACGGAGTCTGGCTCTTGTCGCCCAGGCTAGAGTGCAATGGCGTGATCGGCTCACTGCAACCTCAGCCTCCTTGGCTTAAGTGATTCTCCTGTCTCAGCCTTCCGAGTAGCTGGGATTACATGCATGGGCCACCACGCCCAGCGAATTTTTGTATTTTTAGTACAGATGGGGTTTCACCATGTTGGCCAGGCTGGTCTCAAACTCCTGACCTTGTTATCCGCCCACCTGGGCCTCCCAAAGTGCTGGGATTACAGGCGTGAGCCACCGCACCCGGCCTTAACTCTTCTGTCAGTCTTTCCTGTTATGGCTTCCGAAGTTTGTGTTTTGCTTAGGAAGGGTATTCCTACCCCTTAGAAGATGTTATATGTTTTAAATTTTCCTTTCAATAATTTGATAGTATGTAGTGTGAATTAGGTTTATAACTTTAAGAGAATTTCCAGTAGTCCCAACACAATTAAATAGTCCATCATCCTTTTCCTGCTGATTTAAAATGCCAGGTTGTACATGGGTTTGCTTCTAAATTCTATTCTACTCCTTGGATTTTTTTATTTTTGGTCCATTTGTGTGCAAACACCACACTGTTGTGATTATTGTAGCATTATAGAATTTTTAAAAAACCTTATGAGGCCAGCTGGGTGCGGTGGCTCACGCCTGTAATCTCAGCACTTTGGGTGGCTGAGGTGGGCTGATCACTTGAGGTCAGGAGTTTGAGACCAGCCAGACCAACGTGGTGAAACCCCGTCTCTACTAAAAATACAAAAATTAGCCGGGCTTGGTGGCGGGCGCCTGTAATCTCAGCTACTCGGGAGGCTGAGGCAGGAGAATTGCTTGAACCTGGTAGGCAGAGGTTGCAGTCAGCTGAGATCGCGCCACTGCACTCCAGCCTGGGCAACAGAGCGAAACTCCATCTCAAAAATAATAATAAAAATAAATAAATAAATAAATAAACTGTATGGGGCCAAAAACTGTGTATTCTACCTTCTTTTTAATTTTATTTTACTTTGTGGATTTTTAGTAGAGACGGAGTTTCACCATGTTGACCAGGCTGGTCTCGAACTCCTGACCTCAAGTGATCCACCTGCCTTGGCCTTCTTGAAGTGCTGGGATTACAGGCGTGAGCCACTGTGCCCAGCCTCTACCTTCTTATTATCTTTCCTTTTTCTTTGCCTCGGTAGTTTTTGTTCTCATACTTTTCTTGACTGCTTTTATACATCTTCTCCCAGTTGAACTTTAGAATAAATCTGTCAGTTCCATAAAATATCTTATAAGTATTTTGATCGGAAACTCATTAAATTTATAGTTTAATTTGAGTTTCATCCAGGAATATGATGTGTTCCTTATTTATTTTTGTCTTCTTTTAATGTCTTTCAATAAAGTTTACAATTTCTTCATATAAATCTTGGACATATTGGTGAGTTTAGTTGCATGTATTTTACAGTTTGCTTGCTATTGTACATCTTCCACCATGTCTTTCTATTTGGTTATAGTTGGTGTATAGGAAAAGGATTAATTTTTGTGGCTGATCTTTTATTAAGGCTTTACTAAAATATAGTATTAGTTTTAAATTTTACAGTTCTTAGATTTTCTAAGTTGAAAATTAAATCACTTGTAAATAGTGATGGTTTTATGTATTTCTTTGTGATGGTCTTTCTTTTTCTTGTCTTATTGCACTAGTTAGGACTTCCAGTGCCATATTTAGTAGTTGCAACTATAGCAATGAAAGCTGCCATATTTATCTTGTTCCTGACTTCAATAGGTATGGTGAATATTCTTAACAAATTAAATAAATTTTCTTCTATTACTGGTTTTGCAAGAGTTTTACATTTTTTATTTTGTTTTTTATTTGTTTTCCTGCTTGCCTCTTAAAATCAGGAATGGATATTAAAATATATATAACTTTTTGAAGGATCTCTTCATGGTGATCATGAGGTTTTACCTCCTGTAAACTATTAAGGTAATGGATTATATTAATAGATTTCTAAATACAGAACCATCCCCTGCATTACTAGATAAATTTTATCTAGTCATGAAAATTGTTTTTTTAAGAACAGTTAAGTCTAAGATATTTGCATTTATGTTCTTAAGTAAGCTAGTAGTCTTCTTTATTTATGCTATCTTTGTCTATTTTTTATATTGGAGCAATATTAGTTTAGTGCAATGGTTCTCAAACGTTTGGTCTCAGGACCCATTTGTCCTCTTAAAAATTATTGAGGATCCACAGAGAACTTTGTTTATGTAAGTTACCTATCAATGTTAGAAATTAAAATGGAGAAAATTTTAAAACACAAGAATATACAAGCATGCATTTTGTTATTAATAGTTGCCAGAGCAATGACATCATCACATGGCATTCCATTAGCCTCTGGAAAACTCCACTTTACACTTGTATGAGAGAATGAGAGGGAAAGAGTCAAAACATCTTAGTATCATTATCAAAATAGTTTTGGGTGTGTGGACTCCCAGATAAGTCTCAGGGATCTTCACATATCCCTAACCTACACTTTGAGATCTGCTGATATGGCAGAATGAGTTTACCATTCTTCCTATGTACTAAAATAAGTAACTTAGAAATTATTTATGTGTTGAAGGTAGAACTCATCTGTAAATTATTTGAAACTGATGGTTTTTGGAATGGTATATCTTTGCTTATCATTTCCATTTCCCCTACAGTTAATGGTCTACTCAGGTTTTATATCTCTTCTTGGGTCAATTTGTAAATTTATGTATACTGGAAAATCATGGAATTTCATGTAGATTTTCATTTCTTTAAGAGTAAAGTCATGCTTACATTACAATTTTTAGATTTTCTATTGAAAATTAAATCCCCCTTTTTTTCCTTCTAATACTATTTACCTGTGTATTTTCTCTTTTATTCTCATTTGGATTTGCCTTGGGTTTAACTATTTTATTGCTGTGTGTTAGTGTGTTTTAAAGAACATTTTTTGGTATGATTACTCAAGTTTATTTTTGTTTGTTTGTTTTTCAGTCTATCTTTACTAATTCATTTATTTTGGTGGGTTTTTTTTTAAGTCAGATTTATTGAGGTATAATTTATATATAGTAAAAACCCTTTACAGTGTACAGTTCTGTGAGTTTTGACAAATGCATATAATCATTTAACCACCACCACAATCAGGGCATAGAAGAGTTCTACCATCCTCAAAAATCCCTTCATTCCCCTTTGTAGTCAGCCTCTTCTCTCCTGGCATCTTGTTTCCTGTTTTGGTAGTTTCTTCCTTTTTGTTACTGAGTAGTATTCCCTTATGTGGATATACCACCATTTGTTTATGCGTTCACCAGTCAAAGGACATTTAGATTGTTTCCAGTTTGGGGCAGTTATGAATAAAGCTACTATAAACATCTATGAACAAGTTTTTGTGCAAACATAAGTTTTCTTTATTCTTGAGTAAAGAACAATGAGCAGAATTGCTGGGTTAAATGGTAAGTTTAAGTTTGACTTTATAAGAAATTGCCAAGCCATTTTCCTGTCATTCTCTGTTCACTAGATTTGCTTACTGTTTGTTTTGCTCTTTCCTTTGCTTCTGTCAAATCTCTGTTTTTGGGATGTGAGTTTAGACTCCTTACTATGATTCCCTTTAGCGAGGGCATAGGACACACCAAAATGCCTCAAGCACAAAATGCCAAGGAGGACACCTCAGTGACAGGATGGGAAAATGGAGTCATAGGAGGGAGAGGAGAAAAATAAGAAAGAGGAAAACGGAGAGCAAAAGAAGGGGAAGAAAAGAAATGAAAATAAAATGATGCATAGGAAGGCAGCGGTGAGTGCATGGAGCTAGCAGTGAGACTTTCTAATAGTCTTGTTGCCAGTCTCCTGGGGGCTCATGGGGCTCTCAAAGAAAAATTTATGGGATGGAAAAAAATGTGGTAGGGATTTAATAAATATTTGATTAACTGATTGATTAATTCATTATGGAGCTTGGTATTTTAAGTAGGTTATAAGAAACAAGTTTGTTAGAACTGCAAAGGCATGAACTGGAGACAGTAAAAACATTGAAAACCACATGGAAAGATGAATAAGTTGAGAGAGAAGAAGAACCCTGAAAACTGATTTAATGGTCTGGAATAAGAAGAGGGGTTGGCACTGGAGATAATCAACTAGTCATAAAACTACATAAATACAACACAGATTGTTTTGGAATAAACACGGGAACTTAGTGAAGATCAAGGGTGACCTTCTGAGTTCTCTAGCTCTAGCACATGCCATCTGTCCCTGACTGACACCTGAACCGATCTCAGAACACCCTGGGGCCAGACAGCTAAGTGATGAGGAAGGAGTGGTACTGAGGGAGTGTAAGCTTTGGGGTGGGAGTAAGGGGTAGATTAAATGCCTCCAAAGATCCCTCTAGCTTTCAGATCTTGTGATGCTTGTGAAAATATTGCTAGAGTGTGATATTCTTAGAATAAGGATTCTCTTAATTTGGAGAAAGGCCCTAAGACCTTCAAGGGGAAAGAATACACAAAAGCCATTGGGTAATCCAAGCCAAGACAATTACCATTAGTCTCTGGAGGTGTTTAATTTAAGAGAGAAAGAAGTTCCTTTCCACTGAAGAATTAATGGAATTTGGTTACCAAGGGTCCAATGTTCCTATTATGAAGTAAGGTAACTGCATGTTGTAGAAGAAGGAAAAAATGGTAGCAGGACAGATGTCTTTTCCCTTCAGATTATATGAATTTTGTGCATGGCTTTCACATTACATTAACTATGAGTTTAGTCCTTCCCTCACAAGAAAGATCATTCACTTTTCAGAGTGCCGGAAAGCCCATGGAGTTGAGATACTATATAAATGTCATGTGAGAAATGACATTAAAAAGTTGCACTATTTAAGAAACGTTTATTAAGGACCTACTAAGCACCGGGAACTGTTTTAGGCACTGGGAATACAGCAGTGAACAAAACAGACCAAGTCCCTGTCCTCAAGGAGCTTCGTAAGTTTTGGTAGGAGCACATGGGGTCAAGGAAGTCTTAAGAAAGGAGTGACATTTGCTGCACTTCCTATCTGTTGTCTACGTGGCAGCCAGAAGATTTCTAAAATCACAAACCTGAAAACGTTATTCCTTTGCTTAGGTCTCACCAATGGCTCCCTTTTGCTTTTCTGATGAAGATCGAACTTATATTGCCATGGCCTGCATAGTCCTGCAGGGTCTAGCCCTCTCCCTCTCTGGCCTCATACCCCTCTGTCTCTTCCATCTGGGGTAGGACATCCTGCAATCCCATCACACTGGACTTCTTTCAGTTTCTCCATCATGTCACCCCTCCTTCTGCCTCAGTGTCTTAGCACCCGCTGTTCCCTGGATCTGGAACACACGTCCCCCCAACCCCTCCTGCTCCTACCTATCCCCAACTGCCGCCAGTCTTGCCCAGTTACACCCACATATCCTTCAGCTGTAGCTCCAATGTTAATTCCTTAGAGTTTTCCCAACCGTTTCCCCTTCCCTGCAAGCTATATATACTCTCCCAACACCCTCCCAACACTCTACCTTCCTCTCTCCTCTTCCTCCTCTTCTCTGCCCCTTCCCTTGAACACTAAACAAATGAACACACAAATAAATATAAAATAGTAAATTGAGATAAATGCTTCAAAGGAAAAGAATAGCTTATCATAACATTTCAATAGGGAAACATCATTTTATATATATTATAGAAATATATTAGTTCATTCTTCACTCAATAGGTGCCCAGAACTATTTGTTGAATGAATGAAAAAATGAATGAAAAAAATTATGAGTAAGATTTCTCCAATTAGAGAGGGAGTGAAGATAATTCCAGGCAAAGAAAATGACACAGTCAGAGATACTGAAGCATGAATGAAGTAACTGGCAGATGACTAGAAAGACGGGCAAGAGGGACTGGCTCCTTTACAATAAGATGGTAAAGGTAGGCGGGATACTACGTATAACCTTGGATTTTTTTTTTTTCTGGTTGAGAGTAGGGGTAGATGGTGGAAATTAAAAGTATTTAAGCAAGGAAGCGTTATATTTAGATCTGCGTTTTAGGAAGATAGCTGATTCTTCATCTAGGGCTGTTCCATGTCTGAAATTTTAAGTTCTGAAATGGAGAAGTCCTTCTCATTCAGCATTGCTACTAGGTTGCTTAATCAAAGTCAGTTAAAGTGGTACATCATAAAAAGTACCACATATACTACATATATACTTTCAACATTGCATTCTAACTTAGAAATGCACAACCACTTGCTAGTCTTTGGGTAGAGTGTCAGGGCCTTTTATCAAGTGTGGAGTCCTTGATTCTTGAACAACCATATCCATACCGACTTGTCTATGGATTTTGGCTTCAGCTTCTTTACAATAGAACAAGAAAGCCAGGTGTGATGGCTCACGCCTGTAATCCCAGTGCTTTGGGAGGCTGAGGTGGGAGGATTGCTTGAGCCTAGGAGTTTGAGACCAGCTTGGGCAACATAGCAAGACCCTCCCTCTACTCAAAATAAAAAATAAAAAAATTAGCAGGGCATGGTGTAGGCACCTGTAGTTGCAGCTACTTAGGAGGCTGAGGTGGTAGGATCACTTGAACCCAGGCGTTACAGTGAGCTATGATCATGCCACTGTACTCCCAGCCTGAGCAGCAGAGTGAGACACTGTCTCTTAAAAAAAAAATAACAAGAAACTTAAATATTCTTATGAAATAGCCTCTGCACAGACTCCATTGTTAGGATTTTTCCAGTTTTTTTTTTTTTTACATGATATCATAATGGTTAGGACAGTCTCTCAAGCCAGACCACCTGGGTTCAAATCCTGGATGTACCATTTCCTAACTTGGGTAAGTTGCTTAGCCTTTTTGTGCCTCAGTTTCCTCAGTAACCACTTCAGAGAGTTATTGTGAGGATGAAATGGCTATTTTATATAAAGCCTTAATGTACTGCCTGATACATAGTAAACATTCAATAAATGCTAACTGTTTTCTAGTTGTCTTACCCACACCCAATTCAATAGCATTTAAAAAAGAGATTTACCTTTATGAAATTTCCCAAAGTATCTGATTTAGTGTTCTTAGAAACAACAGTTCTCTTTCTTTTTGCACGATTGGTTTACATAATGTTTAATTAAATTATGTAAATGTAATAACTACTACCACAGGAATAAAGAAATTTTGGAACAATCACAATGACTTACACTCAGCTGGTAAAAGTGGAAGTAGTATATGTGTGTGGAAGAGTGGCCTGCCAGCCATGAGCATTCAGAGCACTGTGTCCATTAACTGGAACATATTACAGCTGGAATGGAAAGTTTTAGTTAACCCAGTAAGTCTGTAGGGAAGAGGCTGGTTAAGAGAGCATCCACTCTTGGACAACAGCCTCTACCTTGCAGCTTCCTCTCTCCCTTGCTCCTGTTATAACTATGCTTTCATCTCATTGACTGCCTAGATCCAAGCCAGACCTTTAATGTCCCAAAGCACCAAAAAAGGGAATGTTCCCTTATGTAATTTAAAATGAAAACAATTCTAACTTGTAAAATAAGTGTAAGGAAGTTCAATAAATTTCTGACTTTTACCATGGTGATTCTTTTGGTGGGTTTTTTTTTTAATGTCAAGGTTTTTCTAAAAATATGTTGTGGGGGTTCACTTTGCTTTTTGGATGCCCTAAGAATGTGTTTATCTATTGAGTAATCCAGCACTGCCTTTGACGCTTCCATTTCTTCCCAATCTCTCAGCCTTCTCCCAGAATTACTTCCTTTCCTACTGAGCCTACATCTCATGACCCACCACTTTTAAATGCTGTCTTGCCAATGTCTTCTACCCAATTTCCTTACACACTTGTCCTCACACAGAACCTCCCCTAATAAACCCCCCAAAACTGGGTATACTGCATTTGAGATAACTTTGTAGCTTCCAGGTAAAAATGTCCAAAAAGTAGTCAGGCACAAAATCTGAAACCCAGGAGACAAAGTAAGGGTAGATAAAGGAATTTGGGGATCTTCGAAAAAAAAAGTGAGATTTGATCCTGTGCAGGTGGGCCACATGGCCAAAGAAAGGCATGTAGAGTGGGAAGAGCAAGAGCTGGACTGAGAACTCTGGGAACACCACTGTGTAAGGGGTAGGTGGAGCGGAACTGCCGTTGAAAGAGGGAATATCCACATGCAAGGAAGCCTGAATCCAAGGAAGGAGAGCTTCAGGAAGGAGTGATTATGGATGTCAAGTGTATTAAAGAGGTGAGGTCAGATTAGACAATACCTAGAACCTAGTAGGTTCTCAATGCATACTTGCTAACTGATGGATTCACCAAGACCGAAACAGTCAGGAAGTCACTGATGATCTTGGTGCTTAGTTTGAGTTTTCCTAAAAGTGGACCCTGAGACAAGGATTAGTCTGTTTGAAAGATGAAGAACACTGGTGTGTGTGGGAGAGGGGGATGAACAGGGAGGGGATGGCCAGTAAAAGGTGAATTAAGCCAGCAGCCACCCTGGGCAATTATAGCTTAATCCCAACGGGAAAGTTCAGGAAGTCAGTGAAGAACACCCACCTCATCGTTCCCCGTCTCACGGGGTGAGGGAGCTCTTTCAGGTCATTGGTTGAGGGCTGTTCTTAGAGGGCATTAATTCACTGACATTTCCAGCCTGCTGCTTGGGCAGCAGAACAGACCCCGGCTGTGAGAGAAATCCCTCAGGTGAATGAATGCAGGTACCAGCGGCTGGAAGCCTGGGGTTCACTGAAGTAGTAAGGGCAGGGGATACTGGTAGGGCAGTGACATCCTCTAACACCTGGTACCTGCGGTTTCACTGGCAGAAACTAGACTGCTGTGGAGCAGTAGGAAATTGGAAGTGAGAAGTGGAGGAAATGGGTGTAGGTAACTATTTCAAGATGTTTGGCTGAAAAGATAAAAAATATGTCAGTAGGCTGATTCTGCGAAGGGTAGGAAAAAACAGGGTAAAATGGGAGATCGGAGGGTTCTCCGATCATTGAGGGTTCATTGAGGGTTCTCACAAAACTTCCCTGTTTTTAATTAGGGGAGAGGAGGTCAGCTGCACTAACCACTTCTTACTTCAGGATCCTCTTTTAGCTTCCCCAGACAAGCGCCCAGTGTTTCCTCTGCTAGACTTTGGGTCCTGGGTTCCCCAGCTAAAGAGGCTGTGCTGGTACAGCCTCACATGCTAGCAATTCTAAGCTTGAAGTGCCAGAGGAGTAGATTGAATATAGCTGCAGAGCAGACTGGGACACGTGTGGAACACGGTGGCCAGATTCTGAACTCTAGGAGAACCACAAGGGTCAGAGGAGACCTTCTGAGGGGTCTGCCGCTGCTGAGGGACTCCTTGCATTCCTGGCCTTCCCCCTTCCCTGTCAGCACATCTCAATAATTAGTTTGGTTTGGGTGTAACAGACCTGCCCCATAGAAGGAACCTTCCTGGGACATTCATCTAAATAACTCTTTGATTGATGTCTCTCTCTTAGCTAAAGCTTAAACTCCCGGGGGCAGGGACGGTATTCATTTCAGCACTATTGTATCCCTAGTGTCTGGTGCCTAGTCAGTACTCAATAAATATTGCATATTTAATGCAAAAATACCCAGCAACAGGTAATGCTGTCTATTGATGGTGGCTACACCAAGAAAAAGATAAAACCAGGATTTTTATCCTTCTAGAAGTGGATTTTCTATGCAGTTAATGAATTTAAACTTACAGGTCCCTTACTTGCATGAACTCCTTTAAAGACCCTGGAAGAGGCCGTAGCAATATTTTTACATGGTTACATTTTTTCACGTTGCAAAAATAAAATACTTTAATCAAAATTAAGACTACTGTTTTCCGTCTGAGTTCATATTTCCCCTCCTGGAGTGGCGTTGGAGTGGCTGTGGATGTTTTGGTGATCTGTTTCAGGTAAAGCAGAGTGGGGAGTATATTTTATATTTAGTTTATTTGAGTATATTTTGTATTTAGTTGATGCATCTGTTTATGTGGTTTGCGGTCTCTTCTGTGTAGAGTTAACTTACTGCTGCCTGTCCTGGTATATAAATGGCTCTCAGGAGTACTGCTACTGCCTACTATGCTAATTAACTGGGTCAGGCCATGAAGGTGCATGATGAGAGCTTGTCAGGGGACATGAATGTGTCCTATGATGCTCTGCAATGGAAGAGAAACAAAGCTTAAAATGTATGGATCCAGAAACTAGTCCTCACATATATAAAATTGTAAGTGAAAATTTTAGTTCTTGTTAATGGCTGGTCAAAATGAAACCTCGCATCTGTCAGGAATACATCTTAATGCAGTGTATACAATTGTAAATGTATCATTTTTTTTCTTTTTTCTTTCTTTTTTTTTTTTTTTTTTTTTTTTTGAGCCAGAGTCTTGCTCTGTTGCCCAGGCCAGAGTGCAGTGGTGCAATCTTGGCTCACTGTGACCTCCATCTCCCAGATTCAAGCAATTCTCCTGCTTCAGCCTCCCAAGTAGCTGGGATTACAGGTGCACACCACCATGCCCGGCTAATTTTTTTTTCTTGTATTTTTAGTAGAGATGTGGTATCACCATGTTGGCCAGGCTCATCTCAAACTCCTGCTCAAGTGATCCGCCCGCCTCGGCCTCCCAAAGTGCTGGGATTACAGGTGTGAGCCACCACGCCTGGACATATATATATATTTTAATGGGAATCACATGAAATGGAATTTATTAAAATTCCTGTGTTTATACTGCATAAGTCTGTAGCAATACTACTAACAATGAGTGCATTCTTATGTGAAGTTATATACACATCTCCAAAATATTGACCAAAGGTAACATAAAACTCATAATATGTCGCTATAACCAGGACACCAATAATAAGCTGTAAAAGAGTATCAATAAAGTCTGAGAATATTAAGGAAAATTTGAAAGGCCATGAAATCTTACAACTCCTATATGAAAGAAACTTGATAGAGGTTTCCCCAAATTTCACATTAATCCTTGACATTTATGTAACAGTACTAGTAAGGGGTTTTGAAGTGGAAAGAAATTCTCTAAGCTATCAGTTATAAACAAGTTTTGGTCAACAATGGTAGAAAAAAGACAGGATTTTCTATTTTCTTTATAGAAAAATGAAGTATAGATGCTTCAAAATTGTTCACATGAAGAGTCAGAGTCCACAGCTTAGAAAATACAAGAAAGGCCGGGCACGGTGGCTCACGCCTGTAATCCCAGCACTTTGGGAGGCCGAGGCGGGCAGATCACAAGGTCAGGAGATCGAGACCATCCTGGCTAACATGGTGAAACCCTGTCTCTACTAAAAATACAAAAATTAGCCAGGTGAGGTGGCAGGCGCCTGTAGTCCCAGCTACTCAGGAGGCTGAGGCAGGAGAATGGCATGAACCCAGGAGGCGGAGCTTGCAATGAGCTGAGATTGTGCCACTACACTCCACCCTGGGCCACAGAGCAAGACTCCATCTCAAAAAACAAAAAAAGAAAATACAAGAAAGGCTGGGCGCAGTGGCTCACGCCTGTAATCCCAGCACTTTGGGAGGCTGAGGCGGGCAGATCACCTGAGGTCGGGAGTTTGAGACCAGCCTGACCAACATGGAGAAACCCCGTCTCTACTAAAAATACAAAATTAGCCAGGTGTGGTGGCACATGCCTGTAATCCCAGCTCTTGGGAGGCTGAGGCAGAAGAATCGTTTCAACCCGGGAGGCAGAAGCTGCAGTTAGCTGAGATCACACCATTGCTCTCCAGCCTGGGCAACAAGAGCAAAACTCTGTCTCAAAAAAAAAAAAAAAAAGAAAGAAAGAAAATACAGGAAATAAGCACTTAGAAGTGTATCAATTAATTTAAAATTATGTCATTGGAATATTTTTATGATGTTTCTCATTTTCCTCAACCTTTAAAACTTTGTAACTGTTGTGAAATGATTTGTCGTTCTAATAAATACTCACTTTTGAACCTAATTTTATATTTATAATTTTGTTTCTTTTTTTTTTTAAGAGAGTCCTCAAAGTCATGTGCTAAGCTTCGGATGCCACAGAATGTGAATCTGCCCCATATCCTCCTTATCTGCCTGGCTTTAGGTGGTTTGGGCTGTAAAGCAATATCATCTCGAGTCCAAACTATAGACAATTGGTGTATAATTGGCTTCCATGTAGACATTTTAGATGTCTCCTGACCTCTTTCTTTGTTTTTAGACTAACTTGAGTTTCCAGAATTAACCAGGAGCTGAGAGCCACTCCCTTCTAATTCACTCATGGAGTTTGAGCTTTAATCTTCCTGAGCCTCCTCATTCTAGATTCACCCTGAGCCCAGGCTCCAGGGACAGAGTCTTTCCTTTTCCATAGGGTAACCTCTAGAATGGAGACAGTTGAAGAGGAGAGGAAGAAGGTCACATGTGTGCAGAATTCTAATTTGGTGATTCTTTGGAGGGGTGCCTCCTAATTGGTTCAGTTGGCATATCTTGCAGAGAAATCTGACAGAAATAAGAAAGGAGGGGGCATGCTATGAACAGTTGCAGAAAATAGGGATATTTAGCCTAGAGAAAAGATACCACTTTTAGAGTCCTATATCAGCAGCTCTTGCCACAACAACATTGTATAACAAACTTACTCAGAATTCAGTGTCATAGATGATGGATATGTATTTCTTGAGTGTACAGTTGTATAGATCACCTGAGATTCAGCTAGTCTAGGCTGAGGTCAGATGGGCCTGACTCTAAGCTGTGGATTAGGTCCAGGTCTGTTCCACGTGTCCTTTATTGTCCTTGAACCAGCAGCTACCAGAGGCATGTTCTTCTCATGGTGGGAGGCAGGAGCCCAAGAGACCAAGGCCAACTTTGCATGTGCATCTTTTTCTTTTTCTTTTTTTGTGCATATCTAAAATCTCTACTTGCATTATATCTGCTAACATTCCACTGGTTAAAGGAAGTCGATGGCCAAGCCCAGAGTCAGAGGGTAGGAATGTCACTTCATCCTGCTTTGAAGACTAAGCAAGTCATATGAGTAAAGCACATCTGTGTGGCAGAGAAGATGGGAGGCGGAGGAATGAAGGGAATGGATATTTGATGAACTAATATGCCACAATAGCTATTATATCAAAGAAACAGCAACTTTCCTCATCTCTCATTCAGTCCTCAACCCACGAAAGCCTATCCTCACTCCCCACTCTTACCAAAATCTTTCTCTTACTGACTGCCTCATTCCATCTAGAATCTGATTTCTCTTCTTCATTCTCACTACATTGCTTGCCTAGATTGCTGCTATAGCCTACTAACTGCTCTCCTTGTCTCTGGTCTCGTCCTTTCCTGATTCATCATTCACAGAGCTGCCAGCTATTATCCGTATCTCATCAGCATCCACATCATCATTATTGTTACCTATTTTGCATTATACTTACTGGTTTATGTGCCTGGCTCCTTCATTATACTGAGAGTGTCTGGATGGCAAGAAATGTGTTTTATTTACCTTTGAATCTCCAGCACCTTACACAGGGTCTGACACATAGTAAAACTTCAATAAATTAATGTGAAAAGAAAGAATCAAAGAAAGGAGATGGGGTTTCAGTTCAAGTCTGCATGACCTGAAAACCCATACTGTTTCTACACTATCATAATATATCTTTAGTCACAGCTGTGTTGCTGATAAAAATAAGGACACAGCTCAAACCCTCCCACTGCGACACCAGTGGAAAAGCAGGTTACTGAATCTAGATTAACTAAAGATTCTTCCTCCCATAGTCACAATAATCCTTCCCAATCCTAATTCCTCTCAAATGGAAAGGTCTAGAAGCCATAAAAAAATTTTAATGGCCATAAATATATTAAATATATTGAAAAATGATCAACTTTACTCTTAGATAAATCCATGTGCCATTTTTTTTTTTTTAGGTGGACCCTCGCTATGTTTCAGAGGCTGACCTCAAACTCCCGGGTTCAGGTGATCCTCCTGCCTCAGCTTCCTGAGTAGCTGAGATTACAGGCATGCACCACCACACCTGGCTGCAATATGCCATTTTTTACCTATCAGATTGGCAGAGATCAAAAAGGTTTTAATAGTGCACAAGTATACCTTAGAGATGTTGAAGATTCAGTTCCAGGCCACCACAATAAGGCAAATATCACATCAAAGCGAGTCACATGAACTTTTGGTTTTCTGGTGCATATAAAAGTTACATTTATGCTATATTGTAGTCTATTAAATGTGCAATAGCATTATGTCTAAAAAACAATGTACACACCTTAACTTAAAAATATTTCATTGCTTAAAAATGCTAATGATCATCTGAGCCTTCAGCAAATCATATTTTTGCTAGTGGAGAGTTTTGCCTTAATGTTGATGGCTGCTGACTGATCATGGTGGTTGCTTAAGGTTGGTGTAGCTGTGGCAATTTCTTAAAATGAGACAACAATGAAGTTTGCCACATTGACTTTTTATGAAAGATTTCTCTGTAGCATGTGATGCTATTTGATAGCATTTTACTCACAGTAGAACTTCTTTCAAAATTGTAGTCAGTCCTCTCAATCTCTGCCACTACTTTATCAACTAAGTTTATGTAAGATTCTAAATTCTTTGTTGTCATTTCAGCAATGTTCACAACATCTTCACCAGGAAGTGGATTCCATTTTAAGAAACCACTTTGTTTGCTCATCCATAAGAAGCAACTCCTCATCCATTCAGGCTTTCTTATGAGATTGCAGCAATTCAACTACGTCTTCAGGCTCCACTTATTGTAATTCTCACTATTTTGACCACATTCGCAGTTACTTTCTCCACTAAGGTCTTGAAACCCTCAAAGTCATCCATGAGGGTTGGAATTAACTTCTTCCAAATTCTTGTTAAGATTGATACTTTGGCCCCCTCCCATGAATCACGACTGTTCTTAATGGAGTCTAAAATGATGAATCCTTTCCAGAAGATTTTCAATTTACTTTGCCCAGATCCATCAGAGGAATCACTATTTATAGCAGATATAGCCTTACAAAATGTATTTGTTAAGTAATAAGACTTGAAAGTTGAAATTACTCCCTGATCCATGGGCTGTAGAATGGATGTTGTGTTAGCGGGCATGAAAACAACATTCATATTCTTGTACATCTCCATCAGAGCACATGGGTGACCAGGTGCATTGTCAATAAGAGGAATATTTTGATAGGAATATGTTTCTCTTAGCAGTAGATCTCAACAGTGGGCTTAAAATATTACGTAAACCATGCTATAAACAGATGTGCTGTCATCGTGGCTTTGTTGTTCCATTTATAGAGCACAGGCAGAATAGATTTAGCGTAATTTTTAAGGGCCCTAGGATATTTGGAATGGCAAATGAGCACTGGCTTAAACTTTAAGTCACCAAGTGCATTATGCACCTAACATGGTCAATCTGTCCTTTAAAGCTTTGAGGCATTGACTTCTCCTCTCTAGCTTTGAAAGCTCTGAATGGCATCTTCCAATATAAGGCAGTTTCATCTACATTGAAAACACATTGTTTAGTGCAGCCACCTTCTTCGATTATCTTAGCTAGATCTTCTGGTTAACTTGCAGCTTCTCCATCAGCACTTGCTACTCCACCTTGTAATTTTCTGTTACAGAGATGCCTTCTTTCCTTAAACGTCATGAGGCAACTTCTGCTAGCTTCAAACTTTTTTTTTCCTCTTTTCTTTTGAGACGGAATTTCGCTCTTGTTGCCCAAGCTGGAGTGCAATGGCACGATCTCAGCTCACTGCAACCTCCGCCTCTCGGGTTCAAGCGATTCTCCTGCCTCAGCCTCCCGAGTAGCTGGGATTACAGGCATGCGCCACCACGCCCAGCTAATTTTGTATTTTTAGTAGAGGCAGGGTTTCTCCATGTTGATCAGGCTGGTCTCGAACTCCCAGCCTCAGGTGATCCGCCCACCTTGGCCTCCCAAAGTGCTGGGATTACAGGTGTGAGCCACCGCACCCAGCTGCTTCAAACTTTTCTTCTGCAGCTTCCTCACATCTCTCAGCCTTCATAGAATTGAAGAGAGTTAAGGCCTTGGTCTGGATTAGGCTTTGGCTTCAGGGAATGTTGTGGCTGGTTTGATCTTCTATCCAGACCACTAAAACTTTCTGTCAGCAATAAGACTGTTTCATTTCTTATCATTCATGTGTTCACTAGCATAGCATTTTTTATTTCTTTTAAGAACTTTTCCTTTGCATTCACAGCTTGGCTAACTGTTCAGCACTAGAGGCCTGGCTCTCAGCCTGTCTCGGCTTTTGACATGCCGTCTTTACTGAGCGTAGTCATTTCCAGCTTTTGATTTAAAGTGAGAGATGTGTGGCTCTTTCTTTCACTTGAACATTGAGAGGTCCTTGTAGGGTTATTAATTGGCCTAACTTCAATATCGTCGTGTCTCAGAGAATACGGAGGCCCAAGGAAAGAGATGGGGAAATAGCTGGTCGGTGGAGCAGTCAGAACACACACAACGTTTATTAAGTGTGCCATCTTATATGAGTGTGGTTCATGGCACCCCAGATCAATTATAATGGTAATATCAAAGATCAAGAATTACCAAAATGTGACGCAGACACAAAGTGAGCACGTGCTGTTAAAAAAATGGCACTGATAGATTTGCTCAACACAGGGTTACCACAAACCTTCAATTTGTAAAAAATGTAATGTCTACAAAGTGCAATAAAACAAGGTATGCCTGTACCGGTGAAAGGTGTGGAAAGAGACATTCGCATATTTTGCTAATCAGAGTGTAAATTGGTTCAACCTCTATGGAGGGCAATTTGGCAATATCTATCAGCTCTTCCTGTACTGATATGGAAAGGTCTCTGATATATCTTGTGTCGTAAGTGAAAATGCAAGATGTGGAAGCGGAGTGCATTATTGCCTTTTGTGTGTGTTGTAGGAAGATAAACAGCTATACATATAAGTTGTTATTGCTTAGGCAAGCCCTGGGAAGATATACAAGAAACTTTAATAGTACTTGCGTTTGGAGAGGGGAATTGAGCTGGAAAACAAGAGAGAAGGAAGATTTATTTTTCATTATATAATCTTTTGTTATCTTTTAAATTTTGTTCCATGTAGAATAGAATTGTTTAGGCCAGGCACAGTGGCTCATGCCTATAATTTCAGCACTGTGGGAGGCTGAGGCAGGTGGATTGCTTGAAGTCAGGAGTTTGAGACCAGCCTGGCCATCGTGGTGAAACTCGGTCTCTACAAAAAAATACAAAAAAATTAGCTGGGCATGGTGGTGCACACCTGTGATCCCAGCTACTCGAGAGGCTGAGGCACGAGAATTGCTTGAGCCTGGGAGGCGGAGGTTGCAGTGAGCCAAGATCACACCACTGCACTCCAGCCTGGGCAACAGAGCGAGACTCTGTCTCAAAAAAAAAAAGAATAGAATTGTTTAGATGCCAAAAACAATATCAGAAGATCAACAACAAACTGGAAAACATATTACAACATAATATGACAAAGGGCTCATTTCTTTAATCTACAGAGAGTTTATAAATCAGTCTAAAAAATTAACAGAAGAGGGTAAAGGATATGAGAACTCATTTTAGAAAGAAATATAAATGGCCAATAATCATATGAAAAAGATGCCTAATTTATATATTGTTAAAGGAAAGAAAACCCACAGGGAATCCTTTGGAGAAGAATTGAACTCTATTATTAGATGTGTTTAAGTAGAGAATAAATAACCAATTATTAAGGTTGTTGTTAAGGAGTCTCTTTGAATCATCTGATAAAGGAAAGGTTTCCAACATCTGAAGGAACTAATTCCTTCCAATCTGTAGGGTCTTTAATTCTTTATGGTACCCAGTGGAGGTGTATAGATAAGGCCAGGCAAACCAGCCTAAGAAAAGGAAGGGAAGGAAAATAATAGAAGTTCACCTAGAAAGCACAAATCTCAGAAATGGAAGGGATCTTGGAGTTCATTTTTCAAACCTCCCCCCTAATACATTTCCTCTTGGGACACAGTCCCAGATCTGCCACTTAACACCACTGAGCAAGTTTATTGGTATATTATTCATTCATTCATTCATTCATTCACTAAATATTTACTGAGTTCCTTCTACGTGTGAGGCACAGTCCCTGTCCTCACGGAAACAGGCATTAGTCAAATGTAAAATTGCAACTGTAGCAGGCACTGTGAAGTAGAATTATGTAGTGCTATGAGAGCCTGAGTATGATATTACCCAGACAAAAATTTTTGGAAAGTTGAACTGATTAGGATGAATAGGCGTTTAGGCCACAGAGAGGAAAAACAGTAGGCAGAGGCAATCGCAGGTGCAAAGGCCCTACCAGGAGGAATAGTGACAAGCACTAGGCTGGAAAAGAGTGAAAATAGTATGAAAGTATAGTACGAGGTGAGGCTGCAGAAGAGTCTGACATTAAGGAGTTCTTACTCTAAGAACAATGGGAATCCCTTAAAGGGTTTGAATGGGATGAAGGCATAAAGGACACACATCCTGATCAGATTCACATTTTGAAACTATGACTCTGGCTGCAGAGTAGAGAATGCATTGCAGGGAAACAAGAGCAGATGTGCAGAGGTGAGTAAGGAGGCAGATAAAGTAGACAGGAGATGATGGGTGCTTAGACCACCATGGTAGAAGTAGAGCAATGTGGACATATGTGAGAGATGTTAGGAAGTAAAATTGTTAAGACTTGATGATGGATTCCATCTCAAGAGTGACAAAGAGGAAGGAAATACGTCAATAATGCTTCCTAAGATTTTGGCATGTGCAGTGGAATAGATGAGACAGATAACAATGGAAGAGAACTAAGTTTGGAAGGGAATCACAGTTCAGTTTAGAACATGCCAGCTTTGAGATGCTTTTGAGAGCACACGTCAGTCAGTTGGCAACATTTATTTATGGAGTGTCTACTAAGTAGCTAGTAGTGGAATATACAGGTTTATTTATGTGTAAAAAAGAAAAATAAAATGGATACACACAATTCCCCCTTCTTCGAGACCCTTGCTGTTCCACTATTCTACTGTCTTCTCACTTCTGTCATTGTCTGTTCTCTGACAGTCTCCACTCCTCCTCATTTGTTGGATGGAATGATCTGATCCCTCACATTTGTAGTTTCTTGGCCTGTTAATTTCTATAGACCTTAACCACCACTCCACTTCACTGTCCAGTCCCATGGCCACACTGTGAACCTCATCACTAAGAACTCATCAACCTTAAACTTCTTGCTCTCTAGCTGGACCCTTCTGTCCTTTTGGCTCTCTCATTTCCCTCCCGTCCTCTTCCTGCATCCTCCTCATTTACTTTCCTATTTCTTCCCTTCCTATTATTTCCAAAGCTTGTTGGAAGGATTTCCTCTCTATCGTGGCCTGACAAATAGGAGACATTCAATGAATACTTGAGAAGGTGACCTTCTCCGCTTCTTTATCTCCCATTCATTCCCAACCCACTGGACTTCAGCATTGACCTCCACCTCCACTAAGGCTGAGGCAGGGGGATCACTTGAGCTCAGGCATTCGAGGCTGCAGTGAGCAGTGACCCGCTGCTGCACTCCATCCTGTGTGACAGAGTGAGACCCTATCTCAAAAAAAAAGATAAAATTCACCATTTTAATCATTTTGAAGTGTACAAGTCATTGGCTGAGTGCAGTGGTTCGTGCCTGTAATCCTAGCACTTTGGGAGTCCGAGGCTGGTGGATCACCTGAGGTCAGGAGTTCGAGACCAGCCTGGCCAACATGGCGAAACCCCGTCTCTACTAAAAATACAAAAATTAGCTGGGCGAGGTGTTGGTTGCCTATAATCCCAGCTACTCAGGAGGCTGAGGCGGGAGAATCGCTTGAACCTGGGAGGCAGAGGTTGTAGTGAGCCAAGATCGTGCCACTACACTCCCAGCCTGGGTGACAGAGCAAGACTCCATCTCAAAATAAAATAAAATAAAGTGTACAAGTCAGTGGTTTTTAGTATAATCACAATGTCATTCAACTATCACCACCCTCTAACTCTGGAACATTTTCATTACGCTATAAAGAAGACTCGTACTGGCCAGGCACAGTGGCTCATGCCTGTAATCCTAGCACTTTGGGAGGCTGAGGTGGGCGGATCACCTGAGGTCAGGAATTCAAGACCAGCCTGGCTAACATGATGAAACCCTGTTTCTACTAAAAATACAAAAAATTGGCTGGGCATTGTGGGACATGCCTGTAATCCCAGCTTCTTGGAGCCTGAGGCAGGAGGATCACTTGAGCCCGAGAGGCAGAGGCTGCGATGAGCCGAGATCGCACCATTGCACTCCAGCTTGGGCAACAAGAACAAAACTCCATCTCAAAAAAAAAGAACAAAAAACAAAAACAAGAAGCCCTGTACTTCTCAATTCCCCCTCTTCTCCATCTCCTGGCAACCACTAATCTGCTTACCATCTCTGTGGATTTACCTATTCTAGACATTGCACATAAATAAAATCATAAAACCTGTGGCCTTTTGTGTCTAGCTTGTTTCCCTTAATATAATGTTTTCAAGTTTTACTACTATTGTAGCATGTTTCAATACTTCATTCCTTTTTATGGCTTAATAGTATTCCATTGTATGGATATACCATATTTGGTTTAGCCATTCATCAGTTGATGGAATGGATCTTGTTTCCACCTTTTGGCTATTATAATAATGTTGCTATGCACATTGCTGTATGAGTTTTTGTGTGGACATATGTTTTCAATTCTCTTGGGTTTATATCTAGGAGTGGAATTGCTGGGTCACGTGATAACTGTATGTTTAACATTTTGAGGAACTGTCAAACTCTTTTCAATAGCCACTGCACCATTTACACTGTTCCTGCATCAGCCTTACATGAGGGTTCCAGTTTTCCTGGGTGCCACTTATTTTCTGGTTTGTTTTTTTTGTTATGTTTTGTTTGGGATTTTAAAAAATAGCCATCCTAGTGGGTGTAAAGCAATATCTCATTGTGGTTTTGATTTGCATTTCCCTAGTGACTAATGATACTGAGCATCTTTTCATTTTGGGGCCGTTTGTGTATCTTCTTTGAATGTAGAGTCTTTTTGAAAGGCAGTCTCATCAGGTTGCTTCAGTACTGAACATTTTGAATGGTTCCCAATTGCCTACAGGATAAAATAAACATTTCTGAGTGTGCCACACAAGGCCCTTCAGGATCTGGCCTCAGCCTTCCGGTCCAACAGCTTCTGTCACTCTCCTTCTCACACTTTCTGTTTTAGCTGTGTTGAACTGAGGAGAGGTGGGGATATTTTGCTTTTGTTTCCTTTTTTTGTCAAACTAGTCTGCAACAATAGAGGATGTCAACCAAAGTTAAGGAATGCAGTGAGCTGGGCCAGCAGGGTGATGGGATGGGTGCGCGTGCCTGTGGTTCCCTGCCACCTTGCCTTTCTCCCTCTGATCCTTCTTGCCTTTTGCTTCTCGGCAGCACTCACTTTGCCCTAAATAGGTCACATAAGTTCCGGACAGGATGATATTCATGTCTCTAGACCATACTGGAAGGTTCTGGCTTTGAGGTTTTCCTGGGCTGTGAGGTGTGTGTTTCCCCACGTCCTCTGCTTTCCTGGGACTACACTAGGCAGGGCAGGAGGAGGCAGGTGGGCAGAGGAACAGCAGCCGTTTGTTCTGGAGGCCCCTTCCTTCTCCCGTCTTGACTGCAAAGGGCTGGAAAGTCAGCTTCTATTGTGATTAAGTTATAATTTAAGGCAGTGAACATGTGCTCTGCTGGCGGCTATAAAGATTCAAATCATAAAGTTTTACAGTGGAACGGTTTCTGTAAAAGCATCGTTAGGAAGTGGGAACCATGCCTTTAATTCTTATGACATATGGGACTGCCTGGTTTGTTTTGGTTTCAGTGGAGTTTAGTAGGGTGATGGTCTGACTAATTAAAGTCAGACCTTCTTCCTCTCCACAATGCGGTGCCCCATCACAGGACAGTGTAGAAAGGTGGAACTTTTCTCCCCATCTCAGCTCACCAGGGATGGCGGGGGCGGGGGGCGGGGCGGGTCTCAGAAATCAGGAGTAACTCTTTGAAAACTAAATATTTTAAAATCTCTTCCAACTTACTAGGCTTCATTTCTTGGGGAGTCTATGTGTTCCTCTGTTCCTTTCTGGCCAGGGGCAAACCTCAACAGTGAACCAAGCCTGATTGAAGATAATTTCCTTCAGAGGGGTCAGCTGAGAAGATAATTGGGCTCTGTAACTAGGTCAATGGTAGAAACAAAGAGAATAATAATATCGTAGCTATCTCATCCAACTTCCACCTAACTTACATGCCTGGTTAACCGACACTCTGTATATCCTGTATAAAACATTCTAACTGATGCCCACGACATACTATTGGCTGATGGTTTTGCTAGTATACAGTATGGCCACTTACTGCCATTCCCATGCGTTATCTTGTGTGCTTACCATAACTCAGCTGTACTTGTTTCTAAGCCTCTTTATACCAGTGCTAGTTATTATTGCAATTACCTAATTTCATTAAGTACAGTCGGCCCTCTGTATTCACAAATTCCTCATCCACAGATTCTACCAACCACGGATCAAAAATATTCAAGAAAAATAATAATAATAATAATAATAGGCCAGGTGTGGTAGCTCACGCCTATAATCCCAGCACTTTGGGAAGCTGAGGCAGGTGGATTACCTGAGGTCAGGAGTTCAAGACCAGCCTGGCCAACATGGTGAAACCCCGTCTCTACTAAAAATACAAAAATTAGCTGGGCCTAGTGGTGTGTGCCTGTAATCCCAGCTACTTGGGAGGCTGAGGCAGGAGAATCGCTTGAACCCGGGAGGCGGAGGTTGCAGTAAGCCGAGATCACACCATTGCATTCCAGCCTGGGTGACAAAGCGAGACTCTGTCTCCAAAAAAAAAAAAATAATAATAATAATAATAATAGGCTGGGAGTGGTATGGCTCACACCTGTAATCCCAACACTTTGGGAGGCCAAGGAGGGAGAATCACTTGAGACTAGGAATTCAAGACCAGCATGGGCTACACAGCAAGACCCTGTCTCTTCAGAAAATTTAAAAATTAGCTGTGTGTGGTGGCATGCACCTGTAGTCCCAGCTACTTGGGAAGCTGAGGCAGGAATGTCACTTAAGCCCAGGAGTTCCAGGCTGCGGTGAGCTATGATCACACCATTGCACTCCAGCTTGGGTGACAAGGCGAGACCCTGTCTCCGAAAAAATAAAAACAAAAACAGCAATACAAAAATAAATATAAATATAAATATAAGAACTATTTACATAGCATTTGCATTATGTTAGGTGTTATAAGTATCTAGAGATTATTTAAAATATACAAAAGGATATGTGAAGGTCATATGAAAATACTATGCCACCTTATATAAGGGAATTGAGCATCCAAGTGTTTTGGTGTCTGGAGGGTCTCCTGGAACTAATCCGCCATGGATATGAAGGGACAACTGTATTTTGTAAACGCAGTGATATAAATTGGAGAATTTTTTTTCTATGAAAGCCAAGTTGAAAATTATGGCGAATCCCTAAAATAATTGCTGTTGAAAGATATGTGGGTAAGACTGAGGAAAAAAAAATCACAACAGTCTAGGAATTTGCACTCTAATTGCTTTAAGTTCTTGTTCCACTAAAAACTAAAATTGTAGACAATGTGTTATGGGTGTGATTTATGCAGGAAAGATCTGAAAAGCCAGTCAGCAGACACATACCTTTGGCCCTACATCAAAAACTTGGAGAATGAATCCATATTTATATTTTTTAAGTTAAAATAAAATGTTCAGGCTGGGCGCGGTGGCTCATGCCTGTAATCCCAGCACTTTGGGAGGCCGAGGCGGGCGGATCACTTGAAGTCAGGAGTTCAAGACCAGCCTGGCCAACGTGGTGAAACTCCGTCTCTACTAAAAATACAAAAATTAGCCGGCATGATGGCGCATGCCTGTAATCCCAGCTACTCAGGAGGCTGAGGCAGGAGAATCACTTGAACCTGGGAGGCAGAGGTTGCAGTGAGCTGAGATCGAGCCACTGCACTCCAGCCTGGCAACAGTGTGAGACTCGGTCTCCAAAAAAAAAAAAAAAAAAAAAAAAAGTTCAAGGTAAGTATATATCTCTGTTTAATGATATACAGGACTTTTCAGATTAATCATCCAATGCATTGAATAAGAGAGTTTCTCTGTAATAGGATTTATCATCTATTGGGTGCCATTATTGAGTGTATTAATCTCTACAGAGGCTGGGCGCGGTGGCTCACACCTGTAATCCCAGCACTTTGGGAGGCCGAGGTAGGTGAATCATGTGGTCAAGAGATCAAGACCATCCTCGCCAACGTGGTGAAACCCTGTCTCTATTAAAAATACAAAAATTGGCTGGGTGTGTTGGCACACACCTGTAGTCCCAGCTACTCAGGAGGCTGGGGTAGGAGAATCAGTTGAACCTGGGAGGCAGAGGTTGCAGTGAGCTAAGATCGCCAGCCTAGTAATAGAGCAAGACTCCATCTCAAAAAAAAAAAGAAAGAAAAAGAAAAAAGAAAATCAGTTGCAGAAGAATATATACAGTATGATATACATGCTTATAAAGTTCCAAAACAAGCAAAACTAAGCAATATATTGCTTAAGAACATATATATATTTAGTAAGCTATAAAGAAAATAGGGACCTGAGGAGGAGAAAAATCTGAGATGCTAGTTCTGTGGGTGGGATGGGGAAGTAGGGACTTGGGGTCCAGAAGGAGCACATAAGAGATGCCAACTGTGAGTAGTCATGGTCTATTTCTTAAGTGGGATGGTGGTTCACAAATGTTCATTTTATTGGGCTTCATAACTTTCACGTAACTCATATATAATGTTTAATAAAAGTTTAATGCCTTGAAGAAGGAAAAGAAAATAGAAAAGTACGGAGATTAAAGTCAAAGATCTTGACTTGAAGAAATTTAGAGTTAGAAAAGCCAGAAAGCCAAACCTCCAGAAACGATGAGCTTAGCTGGGTGTTGTACCGGGATCCATGCCCTGACTGCTGTTTCTACCCCGTCCTTAGGAGAAGATCTCCAGGCTTCCCAGGCCCTCTTTCTCTCACAGTGTGTGGTCTGTGGCCCTAGAAATATTGCAAAGACTGTTACTGAGACCTTGTAGTTGGGGCAGCAAATACTACAGGGAGGAAGCTCGAGGGAGCCTAGGGAAGGCAGATGTTAGAGTCACTGGGTTGTGGGCTTGCAACCATCAGGCTAGAGATAGCCTTGGGCTTCAGCTTTCTGTCACAGCCTTGAGGCAAGCTCTGTGTGTCTATGGGATTTTTGTGAGCGTGCTTGTGTTTTCAGGGTGGATAGACTAATCAAACTTTATGAAAAAGTTTGCTCTGGCCTTAGCAGAAACAGCAGATGGCCTGAGCTGCATCTTTGACCCAGAGTCCTAATGCTGGTCCAGAAGCAAGCAGGGAAAGTGTAAGCAAAGAGCCCATCAGTTATGTGTTTTGGCCAAATTGGTTGGTTAAGCTACCAAGCAAGCAACCTAATTCCTTGGGAAGCACAGCTCATTAGGAAGGGAACAAAATCATTCTTATTAAAAATAAGAGGAATGGAAATAAATTGAATTACATTTTCTAAAGCTGCTCAAAGAGTATGCTAAGTGTTTCCTAACATATGCATATGAAGTTCATTCACTCACTTAAAAAATTCTTTCATTCAGTAAATATTTACTAGCAGTCCAGTATCCACCAGTCTTAATCCTACACTTTGGGAATGCATTGGTGAATAAATGAACATGGTCCCTTCCCTTGTAGGGCTTATAGTCCAGTGGGGAAAAGAAGTAAACATAGAATTATTTATTGTTACAAATGCGGATGAATGCTGTGAAATAAATCGCACAACTATCTAGAATAATAGGGTGATCTATCAAGAGTGGTCTCTGATGAAATGCATTTAAATTAAGAACTGAAGTTAAGGCCTGCAATGAGCAAGGACATTTCAAAAAGAAGGAACAGGTATTTTAATGGTCCTGAGGCAGAAAAATGCTTGTTTGCATTTGAAGAATGAGAAAGAACCAATCAGCTATTGCTACATAAAAAGCAACCACAAAAATCTCCTTTGCATACAACAGCACTTACTTCTCATGCATCTGTAGGTGATCTGATCTAAGCTCAGCTTGGCCAGGAATCTCTGCTCCTTGTAGTAGGTCTAATCCAAAGATGTTCATTCTGCAGCTTAGGCTGAAAAGACAGTAGCTACCTGGGGAGAGCTCTTCTCTCCAGGAGGACCAAGCACACAAGTACATGCTTGGGTCACATCTGCTAATGTGCCATTAGCCAAAACAATCACAAAACTGAGTCAAAAGTCAAGAAGCAGGTAAACTTCTCCATGGAGGTAGTTGGGGAGTAAATGTTTTTGAACAATAATCTAATCTACAACAGTACATTTCTTTGTGAATATTCACATCCCTCCCACCTGCAAAATACATTCACCCACAATCCCAAGACTCCCCCAGTTTTTATTTCATTTATTTATTGAGACAGGGTCTCGCTCTGTCACCCAGGCTGGAGTACAATGGCACAATCTCGGTTCACTGCAGCCTCTGCCTCCTGGGTTCAAGCGATTCTCCTGTCTCAGCCTCCCAAGTAGCTGGGATTACAAGGTATGCACCACCACACCCGGCTAATTTTTATATTTTTAGTAGAGACGGGGTTTCACCATGTTAGCCAGTCTGGTCTCAAACTCCTGACCTCAAGTGATCTCCCTGCCTCCGCCTCCCAAATGCAGCCTCCCCCAATTTTTACTCAAATCATGGTACTTGGCTTAAGATCCAGGATCTTATCATCTGTATATCAGGCCTAAATATGGTTTCTCTTGATCTGAAGACCTAAGAACTTAAAAAAATCCCATTCAACATACAGTGGTAGAATACAGGATAGCAGCAATAAATTATTCCATTCAAAAAAAAAAGGGAAGAACTGCCAGGCGTGGTGGCTTCTGCTTGTAATCCTAGCACTTTGGGAGGCCAAGGTGGGTGGATCACCTGAAGCTAGGAGCTCGAGACCAGCCTGGCCAACATGGTGAAAGCCCGTCTCTACTAAAAATACAAAAATTAGCTGGACGTGGTGGCACATGCCTGTAGTCCCAGCTACTCGGGAGGCTGAGGCAAGAGAATCGCTTGAACCTGGGAGGTGGAGGTTGCAGCAAGGTGAGATCATGCCACTGGACTCCAGCCTGGGCAACAGAGTGAGACTTTGTCTCTAAAAAAAAGAGAGAGAGAGAAATGAAATCAGAAATCGCCAGTCCATAGCAGTTCTGAAATTCTACTGGGCAAATGTTGACAGGTCCCACGGTCCTAGGGGTTGAGAATGCTCTCTGATTAGGCTCTGATTCTGGATCTCCCATCCATTGTTCCCCATGGCTGTTGGTCCACTCCTCTGGAAGACCTTCCTTTTCTATCATCCTTGGACATCACCCATGGACACTTCTGAAAAAGATATTAAATATTTTTTGTGGGTGTGCAGCTTTTTTCAGCCTACTGCCTACTTGTAGAAATTTGGGGCCCCAGAAATCTTTTTACATCTTCAATAGTCTCTGTTTCTTTCTGTTGGAGCAGGCAGTCTTTCGCCAATACAGCTCTCTCACAAACTTTGTGGATTTTTTTTTTTTTTTAGACAGAGTCTCGCTCAGTCGCCCAGGCTGGGGTACAGTGGCGCATTCTCGGCTCACTGCAACCTCCGCCTCCCGGGTTCACGCCATTCTCCTGCCTCAGCCTCCCGAGTAGCTGGGACTACAGGTGCCTGCCACCAGTGCCCAACTAATTTTTTATATTTTTAGTAGAGACAGGGTTTCACCGTGCTAGCCAGGATGGTCTCGATCTCCTGACCTCGTGATCCGCCCAACTCAGCCTCCCAAAGTGCTGGGATTACAGGTGTGAGCCACCGCGCTCGGCCAACTTTGTGGATTTTTATGTGTTTTATACTTATCAACTCTATGTACCACAAGCCACACCCACAATTTTTACAAGACAGAATCTACCGAGACTTAAGTACTGGGAATGTCAGGCTGCTGTAGAACCTTGCTCTTAAGTTTTCTACAAGCTTCATTTTCAGCTGCAAGAGCCTATTAGATGCCATCTGATTTCCTTCAGAGCTTAATACTCTTGATTTTGACTTCACCCGGAAACAGTATCGTTCTTGCCGCACTCTGGATTAGGTCTTTAGCCCCAGGACGGATCTTAATTTGAAAATCTCTTACTAGAGAGATTGGAGATGAGAAAGTTTTATTTTTCAGCCCCACAAATTCTGGGTTCTCTATATTCCCACTGAATCCTGCTTGCAAACTAGCCAGTTTTCTGAGTTTATCACTTTCTTGTTAGTGCTTCATCAAATACAGCTAAAAGCAGCCAGCTCATGCTTGCAATGTTTTGCCTTAAGATCCCCTCCTTCACCTTTGCTAGTTTATAAGATACATTTCCTGCCTTCCAAATTATTGTAGTTTAGTCACAAGTTTACCACTAAATAATACAAGTTGCTATTATTCCCGGCTTTTATACCAGCTTCCTTGCTGCCCACTTGCCTAGTCCCAAAGCCAATGTCACATATCTTTGTGTTTTGTTGTTGTAGTTATAACAGCGCCTTGCTATTTAAAATGACTGCAAAGGCAGGGCACAGTGGCTCACGTCTACTCCCAGCACTTTGGGAGGCCAAGGCAAGTGGATCACTTGAGTCCAGGAGTTTGAGACCAGCCTGGCCAACATGGTGAAATGCCATCTCTACTAATAATACAAAAAAAATCAGCCAGGAGTGATGGTGCATGCCTGTAGTCCCAGCTACTCAGGGGGCTGAGGTGGAAGGAACGCTTGAGCCTGGGAGGTAAAGGCTGTGGTGAGCCCTGATCGTGCCACTACACTCCAGCCTGGGCAACAAAGTGACTCTGTCTCAAAAATTAATTAATTAATTAATTAATTAAGTGATTGCAAAAGATGAAATGAAAATGAATGGTGTAAAAGAGAGAAAATAAAAGGGCACAGACCCAAGCCTTGGATAACTCTAACATTTAAAGATGTGGTAGAGGAAAAGAAGAAAGGAGTCTGAGAAGGAATGGACAATAGAGATCGTAAAACCAAGGAGGAAAAAGGAGTGTTTTAAAAGAGAAAATGGGCCAGGGGCAGTGGCTCACGCCTGTAATCCCAACACTTTGGGATCACTTGAGGTCAGGAGTTCAAGACCAGCCTGGCCAACATGGTGAAACCCTGTCTCTGTTAAAAATACAAAAATTAGCTGGGCATGGTGGGGCATGCCTGCAGTCCCAGCTACTTGGGAGGCTAAAGCAGAAAAATTGCTGGAACGTGGGAGGCAGAGGTTGCAGTGAGCTGAGATTGTAACACTGCACTCCAGCCTGGGCAACAGAGTGAGACTCCGTCTCAAAAAATAAAATAAAGTAAAATAAAATAAAATAGAAAATGATGAGTTATGTCAAATGCTCCTGGGAGATCAAGGACAGAGATGTACGTGTCTTCAGGATTTGGCAATATGGAGGGCAATAGGTCACTTTGAGAACAGTTTAGTGGAATGACAGGGCAAATTCAAGTTGACATGAATTGAAGAGCTAATAGGGGGTGAGAAAATGTATGCAGCAGATGTAGACAACACCTTGGAGGTGTCTGGGGATAAAGAAGAGCAGAAGACTGAGCGTGGTGGCACACGCCTGTAATCCCAGCACGTTGAGAGGCTGAGGTGGGAGGATTGCATGAGCCCGGGAGTTCAAGACCAGGTTGGGAAACATAGTGAGACTCCATCTCTGCAAAAGAATTTTAAAAATTAGCTGGGTTTGAAGACGTGCACCTGTAGTCCCAGCTACTTGGGAGGCTGAGGCAGGGGGAATCACTTGAGCTCAGGAATTCGAGGCTGCAGTGAGCTGTGATCGCCCTGCTGCACTCCATCCTGGGTTGGCCATCATCCTCAGCAAACTAACACAAGAACAGAAAACCAAACACCACATGTTCTTACTCATAACTGAGAGTTGAACAATGAGAACACATAGACCCAGAGAAGGGAACAACACGCACACAGGGCCTGTTGGGAGCTGGAGGTTGAGCGGGGGGTACTTAGAGGATGGGTCAATAGGAGCAGAAACCACCATGGCACACATACACCTATGGAACAAACCTGCACGTTCTGCACATGTATCCCTTTTCTTTGGTTTGTTTTTCTTTAGAAGAAATAAAGGGGGAAAAAAAGAAGAGCAGAAAAATATGATGGCAAGTGGAGAGGATGTGGAATCAAGAGAGAGAACTTTTTTGTTCTTGAGAGAAGATAGCAGTGCATGTGTGTGTGTGCTGGTGGAAGTGATCCAGGCAAAGAAAAAGACTGACAGTCAAGAAACAGAGATGATGAAGCAGTTTTAAAAGACAAGAAGGGATGGAATCCAGACCACGTGTGAGGGATTAGACTTCAGTCGTAAGAGGGTCATTCTCTCAGTTGTAACAGAAGAGAACAAGGAGCAGATGAAGTTAATTCAGAGATAAGAAGCCAAAACAATGAGCACCCGCTTTTCCTGGGTGCCTGCTCTGTGTCAGGCATTGCGCCAGAAGTTCTGCATGCAGTACTTGGGCCCCTTGATTTTGGTTTTATTTCATTCCCATTTTACAGACAAGAAAAGAGAAGCTTAAAAGGTTAATTTTCCTAAAGTTTCTCAACTTACAAGTAGCAGAACTGGGATTCAAACCCCATCCATCTGACCATGAACCCACATTTGATTTCTATTCCAAACAGATTCATTTTTCCATAGAGAAATAATGTTCAAAAAATGAGACAAAACTAAGAATACACGGCCTGCAGACCAGACCTGGTCTAGTCTGGATCCCTGGGACTCCCTTCTCAGGGGAGCAGGAGGGGTGGAGGGCAGTTGCTGTGGTGAAGACATTTGAAGGAAGTGGGGAGAGAAGACTGATACTAACTCCAGTCCGTTCGCCTTTTAGATACTGCATATTTTTCAAAGAATTTTTGTGTTCCATCTCTCAGTGAGCAATGAATAGCTTCAGTGGAGCTAGAAATCTTTCTGTAGGAAGAAAGGAGCTATGCTCTGGTTGTCATGAGTCATTTGAGTTCTAGGGGATCTGAAATAGGATTCTTCACATTTATCCTTGGCATAGTCTAGGGTAATTCAGTAAATTTTTTTTTTTTTAGACAGAGTCTTGCTCTGTCACCCAGTCTGGAGTGCCGTGGCGCAATCTCAGCTCACTGCAACCTCTGCCTCTCAGATTCCAGCGATTCTCGTGCCTCAGCCTCCTGTGTAGCTGGGATTACAGGCATGTGCCACAATACCTGGCTAATTTTTGTATTTTAATAGAGACAGGGTTTCACTATGTTGGCCAGGATGGTCTCAAACTCCTGACCTCAAGTGATCTACCTGCCTCGGCCTTCCAAAGTGCTGGGATTGTAAGAGTGAGCCACCACACCCAGCCTTTTTTTTTTTTTTTTGTCCAGATGGGATATTGCTCTGTAGCCCAGGCTGGAGCGCAGTGGAACGATCGTGGCTTACTGCAGCCTCAAACTCCGGGATTCAGGCAGTCCTCCTGCCTCAGCCTCTGGAATAGCTAGAATTACAGGTGCACACCATCGCGCCTGGCTACTTTTTCTATGTTTTGTAGAGACAGGGTCTTGCTTTGTTGCCCAGGCTGGTCTCAAACTCCTGGGTTCAAGCCATCCTCCCGACTTAGCCTCCCAAAGCGCCAGGATTGCAGGCATGAACTACCATGCCCAGCCCAAGCATAGTATTAATACACACCTTTTAAAAGGATGAGTTCCATCCCTTTGCAGCCGGTTAGACCTGTTCTACCTTGCTCAATGTCAGAAGCCCAGCTTTTAAATACTGTTCTAGATCAGAAGGGAAACCAAATGAAAATGTGTGGAAGAACTATGTCCAGGCTCACAGCACTATTTTAGAAAGCATCTCAACAATGGAGTCAGGAAAGGGAGAAGTGCCATGCCCATATCAGAAAATATACTCATCATACTAACATGTACAGTGCTTTGTGCTCATTCATTTAGCAGATACTGAGCTAGTACCAGGTTCCAGGCCCAGAGCTAGCTAAAGGGGTATGGAGGTAAATGAGGCTCTTCTCCAGACCTTGAAGAACTCCCGAGCTAGTGGGCTAGCAGGTTACTCTGAAGAGGTGTTCAATGAAGATATGTCTGAGGAGCTATGAGAACATAGCGGTGGCAGGCTAGATAAGGGGTCAGATCAGAGAGGGCCAAAGAGTATAAGCAGTGGTGCAACTTGATCTGATTTGAGATTATGATTTATAGTTTGCTTTTGCATATTTCATTATTTTGTTTAAATCAGATGTTCATAGCCTTCCCTCTTAGGATTTTTTCTGCCTTGAGCCTTCCAAAACGTATCAGAATGCAGCTTGTCTGGTGTGTGAGAAACCCCTGAAGCTGTGAGCCCCCTTTCCAGGAGTCTGGGCTCACTGCTAGCCTTGGCCCTCCTAAGCCCCTTACCCTTGCTTTTCCTAGGCAAGCAGTGAAATGTCTCCAAAATCTGGGAATAACTGTTTCCCAGCCTTGGGCTGGTTCTCCTTCCTTCCTTGTTCTTCACAAGCTGTAGAGCCTCCTGAGGTGGGGTCGAGGCATCTCATTTTCAGGGTTTATTAGGGTAGGCTAATGACTACCTCCAACAAATCCTTTTTAGAAGGCAGTCACATAGCGGTGCCTTTGGAATTCAGGTTGAGCCGTCCCCTAGGGTTCAGGATCCCCCTGCTGGATGCTGTAACTGGCATAGAAGAAAAAAAAGAGCATGAAGGGTCAAGTAGGAGACTTTTATTGGCCCAGGGGAAATGGCTTACATCACCTCCACCTACGATCCAGTGAGTGGAATTCCTATCTAACTGCGAGGGAGGCTGGGAATGCAGTCGAGCTGTGTGCCCAGGAAGAAGAGGAAGAAGTGAGCACATAGCAAACTGCCGCACAGTGGGTAGAACTGACAAAGACAGTAGACTGCTGAGCACCAGCGAGTACGAAGGCAACAGCCACAGGATCCCCCTGTGGCCGTGTCTGGAGACATAGCACGTACTTGGGGCTTTAGGTGGGAGGACTGGCAGAGGCCACTCCATGAACGAAAGGAGCCTGGGCACCAGGGGCTGAGTAAGAACTGTTTTGAACAGAATGGGAGCTGACTCACATCTGGAGGAGGGTTCTCAGGTGGGGTCCCTCGGTATTGCTGTAACTGGGTCAATCTGATTGTCTCTCTTCAACCTTTTTCAACCATGGTAAGCACAAATGCCCTAAGCCATTGACTGTAATTAATGAATTTCTCTCCTATGCATCTGGATTGTACAGTCTAGATGTACAAGTTGTACTATCCTTGGGAGAACTAAGAAAATAGTTGCTCTGACAGCCGGGCACGGTGGCTCACGCCTGTAATCCCAGCACTTCGGGAGGCCAAGGCAGGTGGATCACAAGGTCAGGAGATCGAGGCCATCCTGGCTAACACGATGAAACCCCATTTCTAGTAAAAATACAAAAAATTAGCTGGGCATGGTGGCACGTGCCTGTAGTCCCAGCTACTTGGGAGGCTGAGAATCACTTGAACCCGGGAGGCGGAGGTTACAGTGAGCTGAGATCGCGCCACTGCACTCTAGCCTGGGCAACAGAACCAGACTCCATCAAAAAACAAAGAAAAGAAAAGAGTTGCTTAGGTAATTGTTCTGTCTTTGTGGCTCAGTTGAGGAACCCTGGCTGAGAAACCCCTGCCTGAAGAGATGCAAACAGCATTTTATATTTGAGGCAAATGCTCTAGACTATTCTCTCCCTCCCCCCAGTCTCCTGCGCCCTGAAAGGAAACAAACTGATGTCATGAGAAATTCCTTTCTAATAACAAAAACAAATGGGAGGTCTCCCGGGATTGTTCCTATGGAGAGACAGTGGTTGTGTAAGAATGAGAAAATGGTGACTCCTGCTCAGGGTTCTGGTTAAGTAGCAGGTAGAATTTTTCCAACATCATTTTGAATCAAGAGAGGCACCGAAATCACTGTAGTAAAATCTTCGAGTGGGAAAAATATAAAGAAAACAAAATCCAACTAAGGCCGTTTTTCCCCAGGAAAGGCATTAGTCAGGCAGCCGCTGGAGCCAGCCACCTCTCAAGAGCCTGTTTTTCAGTGTCACTGCGGTGACTCTCCATGCTCTGGGTTTTAATTCTAGCCTCTAATCTCAGTCGCTTCTGTGATAAATTAATTGTAATAATAGAGGCCCCAGTTACGAGGTCTGCACCGTTTGCTTGTAATGTGAGCGACAGGTTTAGGGCCTGCTTTATTTAAGATGCTGGGGTAATTACATGGGAGTTAGCATATGCAGGCAGAGATATGATTCATTCTTCCAGCCACAAGCATGACACAGCTGTTTGTGGGATAAAATAGGGGAACCGTGTTGTTACAAAATGTTCCCCTTATTATACCTCATTAAAAACAAGGCTGTGATAAGTCAGGACTGGCAATGAAGAAAATCTATTGCCCCTCTGTAAAACCTGATAGGAGAGGGCTTAGAGCTATGCTGTGTCATTTTATTTTTTATTTATTTTTACTTTTTTATTTTTTTGTCCTTTCTCTGACTCTTTTCTCCCTATTATTCAGCAGCTCTCTGAATACTTGGGGAAGGAACAGTCTCCCAGACCGTCTTCCTTTCTTCTTATGAAATAGGGGCTGCCCTTTCCTTGCTTAGCTAAAGCTGAGAATGTTCAGAAAGAGAGAGCATTCGCCCAGAACAAAGTGAAAGGGGGGGTCTTTTGGGCGACCTGTCCCAATTTTGTCCTCATCACCTTTAACAGGAGCACATAGGCTGAGAGAGCTCAGAGGCTCCAGCAGGGGCCAGAGCTTCAAAGTCAGAGAAAATCACGGGCAATAGACAGAGGCTCATTCCTTTCAAGAGACAGACATATGTTCTCTTCCCCCATCATCTTTCTTTTTAAAAATAACTTTAAAATTTAAAATGAATTTTGGCCTCATTTTTCTTCTTCTTTTCTCTCTCTCCAAGGTTAGTGAGAGCTTAAACCAACATGCAGATTAACATTGAACTATGGACCCAGGGCCAAATAAATCAGGCTGGTTTTTTATCAAAATGGTTGGTTAGGAAAAATAAGCATCACAGTATAGAATAGTCTTCAGCAATACCTACCTAGGGCCATTCCAGAAGAGCTGTTCCATGACACGTCCATGTGTCTGTTGAACAGTAAAGCCCACTTGGGAAGCCATGGAGCTTCATGGCTAAGAGTGGGCTGGGAAGCTCGACTGCCTGTGTTCAAATCTTAGCTCCACCACCACCTCCTAGCTGTGTGGACTTGGGAAGTTGAGCCAATGTCTCCAGGAGTCAATCTTCACAATCTACCAAATGAAATTGGCAATAATATTATCCACCTCTAGGGTTGTTCTAAGGAATAAATAAGATAATCCATGCAAAAGGCCTAGAACAATGCCTGGCAAACAGCAAGTGCTCAATAAATGTTAACTATTATTATAAGTAACACAATTAACAGCAGCAAACTGCTTTAGCCCAGGTTGTGTGTTAGAATTAGAAGGACGGTTTAAAAATTGTCATCCAGGTGCGGTGGCTCACACCTGTAATCCCAGCACTTTGGGAGGCTGAGGCGGGCAGATCATCTGAGATCAGGAGCTCGAGACCAGCCTGGCCAACATGGCGAAACCCTGCCTCTACCAAAAATACAAAAATTAGCCAGGCATGGTGGTGCATGCCTGTAGTCTCAGCTACTTGAGGGGCTGAAGCAGGAGAATCACTTGAACCTGGGAGGCAGAGGTTGCAGTGAGCTGAGATTGTGCCATTGCACTCCAGCCTGGGTGACAAAGCGAGACTCTGTCTCAAAAATAAATAAATAAATAAATAAATAAATAATTTTAAAAAATAAAAAATAAAATAAAATGGTGGTTGCTGCAACAGAAGTAAGGACTATACCCTGATTTGTGACCCTTTTGCAGAATTTGGGTTTTGAGAGTAAAGTCTCAAAATTTAGGATGGAGATAAAGGGAGAGAAGCCCCTGGGCATCCTTGTTTGTCTGAGTTATAAAGTAGGGACGTGGGCCGAGCATGGTGGCTCCCACCTGTAATCCCAGCACTTTGGGAGGCTCAGGAGGATGGATCACTTGAGGTGAGGAGTTTGAGACCAGCCTGGCCAACATGGTGAAACCCCATCTCTACTAAAATAATAATAATAATAATAATAATAATAATAACAATAATAATAATACAAAAATTAGCTGAGCATGGTGGCGCACACCTGTAATCCCAGCTACTCAGGAGACTGAGGCAGGAGAATTGCTTGAACCTGGGAGGTGGAGGTTGCAGTGAGCCGAGATTGTACCACTGCACTCCAGCCTGGGTGACAGAGTGAGACTCTGTATCAAAAATAAATAAATAAACATAAAAATAAATAAACTAGGGACCTGCTCACTTTCGTAATAGGAGTATCTTAGAGTGGTAGCCTTTTGGCACTGTAATTTTTTTTTTTTGAGACAGAGTCTTGCCCTTTCACCCAGGCTGGAGTGCAGTGGCATGATCACAGCCCACTGCAGCCTCGACCTCCCAAGGCTCAGGTGATCCTTCTGCCTCAGTCTCCTGAGTAGCTGGGACTACAGGCAAGCACCACTATGTCCTGCTAATTTTTTTTTTTTTTGAGACAGAGTCTCACTCTGTTGCCCAAGTTGGAGTTCAGTGGCACGATCTCGGCTCACTGCAACCTTCGCCTCCTGGGTTCAAGCGATTCCCCTGCCTCAGCCTCCCGAGTAGCTGGGATTATAGGCGTGCGCCACCACACCCGACTAATTTTTAGTAGAGCACAGGGTTTCACTATGTTGGCTAGGCTGGTCTCGAACTCCTGACCTCAGGTGATCCACCCGCCTCGGCCCCCCAAAGTGCTGGGATTACAGGCGTGAGCCACCACACCCGGCCATGCCCTGCTAATTTTTATATTCTCAGTAGAGACAGGGTTTCGCCATGTCATAATTTTTTATTTTTACTGGAGATGGGGTATTGCTGTGTTTCCCAGGCTGGTCTTGAGCTCCTGAGCTCAAATGATCCTCCTGCCTCAGCTTCCCGAAGTGCTGAGATTGCAGGCGTGGGCCACCATACCCAGCCTGCACTGTGCTCTATAGTAAGAAATATGTTTTACATCATGACTCAGTACACATGATCAACTGAAAAAAAAGTTTCACAAAAATAGTACTTAGCCTTTTTCTTTTTCTTTTTTCTTTTTTTTTTTTTTTTTTTTTGAGACGGAGTCTCACTCTGTCACCCAGGCTGGAGTGCAGTGGTGCTATCGGGCTCACTCTAACCTCTGCCTCCCAGGTCCAAGTGATTATTCTGCCTCAGCCTCCCAAGTAGCTGGGACCACAGGCGCACGCCACCACACCCAGCTAAGTTTTCCTAATTTTAGTAGAGATGGGGTTTCGCTATGTTGGCCAGGCCAGTCTCTAACTCCTGGCCTCAAGTGATCTGCCAGCCTTGACCTCCCAGATTGCTGGGATTGCAAGTGTGAGCCACCGCTCCTGGCTCTATTCTATTGTATTTAATTAAAAAGTGCTCATTACCACTCTAGGTTGATATCATCCTTCAATAATGGATCTCACTTTGCAAGCAAAAGGCACTTGGTTAGTAATTGAGTTGAAGCGTTCTTGTATTCTGGAGGAAAAGGAACACATGAACATGGCATGTTCAGGGTACAGCAAGTTCTAAAACACTGCTGGAGCAAAAAAAGTTGTACTGAAGAGGTAGGTAAGGGGCTACATGATATAAAATCTTATATAGACTACAAATAAGTAGCATCAGACAAGCATTTGATACTAAGAGATAATACACATTTCCGTATAACTATACATACTATGAAGCAGAAGATAGTAAACACTGTAAGAACAATTCGATAAGCTGTCTTGGGAGTTCAGAGGAAAGGGAGATGGCTTTCAGCTGGGAGCTTCTCGTATTCTTTGAGATTCTGTTATACAATTGTTCATGCATTCATGTATTTAGTGAATATACATTGAGTTCCCACTATGTGCCAGGCACTTGCCCTTGGCTGTCATCCATCTACCTGGTTAAAACCACATGAGGATGACTTAGATTTTCAGCTGCCTGTTGCACATTTTTCAGCACGAAAAAGCAAAAGTCTTTTTCTTGAAATCTCAGGGAAAGTCCTGGCGCATTCCTTTGGCTTTGATTCACGCCCATTCCTGAACCAATCATTGAGGCCAGGGAGAAGTCATCCTTCAACTGTGTAATGCCTGGGTCACATTCATGACCCCGCAGTTGAATGCAAGGGCAGAATCTGCTTCACCAGAGTCCCATTGGCTGAAATAGGGGAAAGGGTAGTCTTGAATATCCCCTTTTGTCTCGCAGCTCTAAGTCTTTACTCATGCTGTTTCCACCACCTGGGAAATGGTCTATCATCTCTTTGCCTAGCTGGTGTGTTACTATTTGTCCTTACAAACCCTGCTCAGTCATTATCCCTATTGTAAAATGTACTTTGTTAGAACTAATTACTTTCTTTTCTATGTTCTTTTTTGTTTTACACATAATTCTATCTTTGAATTTCTATATTATTAAACTAAACCGTTCTTCGTAAGACCAGTTGAGTAGCAAAATATGAAATCAACTAGAAAGGGAAATACTGGATATGTTTCTTAAGGATAGTTAAAGATAATAAATAAGGTATCAGCCGGGCATGGTGGCTCATGCCTGGTAATCCCAGCACTTTGGGAGGCCGAGGCAGGTGGATCACCTGAGGTCAGAAGTTCAAGACCAGCCTGGTCAACATGATGAAACCCCGTCTCTAGTAAAGATAAAAAAAAAATTAGCTGGGCCTGGTGGCGAGCGCCTGTAATCCCAGCTACTCAGGAGGCTGAGGCAGAAGAATCACTTGAACCCAGAGGTTCACTGCAGAGGTTGCAGTGAGCTGAGATTGGGCCATTGTGCTCCAGCCTGGGCAGCAAGAGCGAAACTTCATTCCAAAAAAAAAAAAAGAAATAATAAGGTATCAAAGGAGGAATCACAATAGAAATTGGTACCTTTAAATAGATAAAAATGAAAACACAACACCAAAACTTATGAGATACAGCTAAAACAGCACTCAGAGGGAAATTTATAGCTGTAAATGCCTATACTTTAAAAAGAAGAAAGATGTTATATTAATAACTTAATCTTCCAATTTAAAAACTGAAAAAAAGAACAAACTAAACCCAAAGCAAGCAGAAAAAAGGAAATAAAGATGAGATCATAAATAAATGAAATATAGAATTGAAAGACAAAGAAGAACATCAACACACCCAAAAATTGGTTCTTTGGAAAGATCAATAAATTGAAAAACCATTAGCTAGAATGAATAAGAACAAGAGAGAGGACTTAGATTACTAAATCAGGAATGGAAGAGGAGACATCACTACCAGACTTACAGAAATAAAAAAAGCATTATAAGAGAATATTATGTACAAATATATGCTAAAAAGTTAGATAAATCAGATAAAATGGACAAATTTCTAGAAAGCACAAACTGCTGAAACTGACTCAAGAAGAAGGAAAATCTGCATAGACCTATAACAATTAAGGAAATTGAATTGCTAATTTTAATATTTCCCACAAAGAAAAGTCCAAGCCCAGATTACTTCACTGGTAAATTCTACCAAACATTTTAGAGAACAATTAATACCAATTCTTCACCAAGTCTTCCAAAGAATACAAGAAGAGGGAACCTTTTCCAAATTATTTCATGAAGCCACTATTACTCTGATACCAAAACCAGGCAAACATATCACAAAAAAATAAAACTTTAGACAAATAACTCGTATGAACATATATATATGTATATATAAATCTGCAACAAAATTCTAGTGAACCAAAGCCAGTGACATATAAAAAGAATTATATACTGTGACCACGTGGGATTAACTCCAGGAGTGCAAAGTGTGTGTAAGATACAAAATAAATCAATGTAATATACCATATTAATACAAGAGAGAACAAAAGCTATATGATCATCTCAATAGATGCAAAAAAACCATTTCACAAAATTCAGCACCACTTCATGATAAAAACATTCAACAAACTAGGAATAGAAGGGGCCTTCCTCCATGCTTAATGGTGAAAGACTGGATGCTTCCTCCCTAAGATCAGGAAAAAGACAAGGATGTCCACTCTTTTTTTTTTTTTTTACTTTTGAGACAAGGTCTCACTCTGTCGTCCAGGCTGGAGTGCAGTGGCATGATCTCAGCTCACTGCAAACTCTGTCTCTTGAGTTCAAGCAATTCTCATGCCTCAGCCTCCCGAGTAGCTGGGACCACAGGTGCACACCACCACGCCCGGCTAATTTTTGTATTTTTAGTGGAGATGAGGTCTTGCCATGTTGGCCAGGCTGGGCTTGAACTCCTGGTCTCAAGTGATCCACCCGCTTCGGCCTCCCAAAGTGCTGGAATTACAGGTGTGAGCCACTGTGCCTGGCTGGATATCCACTCTTACCATTTGTATTCAATATGGTACTGGAGGTTTTAGCTAGGGCAATTAGTCAAGAAAATAACAGTCATCAGATTGGAAAGAAAGAAGTAAAGTCAATAATAAACAGAATGACTCAATTTTAAAATGGGCAAAGAATCTGAATATTTATCTAAAGAAGATGTATGAATACTTGGCAAACCCACGAAAAATATTCAATGTCTTTAGTCATCAGGGAAATGCAAATCAAATCCACAATGAGAGTCTGCTTTGCACCCATTAGGATGTATATAATCAAAAAGTCAGATAATAGCAAGTGCTGGTAAAAAATGTATAGAAATTGGAAGAACCATATGCTCCCGGGGGGGTGTAAAATAGTGTAACCACTTTGGAAAACAGTCTGGCAGTTCCTCAAAAAGCTGAAGATAGAGTTGCCATTTGTCCCAGCAATTCCACTCCTAGGTATATACCCAAAAGAACTGAAATTAGGTCCACACAAAAATTTGTACACTAATATGCATAGAAGTATTATTCATGATAGCCAAAAGGTGGAAGCAACCCAAATAGCCATCAACTGATGAATGGATAAACACAAATGTGATTTGTTCATACAATGGAATATTTTTAGCCATAAAAGGAATAAAATACTGTTGCATGCTATAACATGGAAGAACGTTGAATACATCATGCTAATTATAAGACATCAGATACAAAAGGCCATGTATTATGTGATTCCGTTTATATGAAATATTCAGAACAGGCAAATTTATAGAGACAGAAAGTAGATTAGTAGTTGCCTAGGGCTGGGGTGAGGGGAGGATTGGGGGTGACTGTTTAAAGGTATGGATTTCAGGGGTGATGAAAATGCTCTAAAAGCCATTTGTAGTGATGGCAAGCCAACTGTTTTAATGTACAGGTTGAGCATACCTACTGTGAAAATCCAAAATCTGAAATGCTCCAAAATCTGAATTTTTTTTTTTTTTTTTATATATGGATGAGGTCTCATTATGTTGCTCAGGCTGGATTCACACTCCTGGGCTCAAGCATTCTTCTTGCCTCAGCTTCCTGAGTAGCTGGGACTACAGATGCATGCTACCTTGCCTGGCTATCCAAAATTTTTGAGCACCAACACGATGCCACAAGTGGAAAACTCCATATTGACCTCATGTGATGGTTCATAATCAAAACACAGTGAAAACTTACTTTCATGCACAAAATTATTTAAATTGTTGCGTAAAATTACCTTCAGGCTATGTGTGTAAGGTATATGTAAAACATAAATGGGCCTGGAGCAGTGGCTTACGCCTGTAATCCCAGCACTTTGGGAGGCCGAGGCGGGTGGATCACGAGGTCAGGAGTTCGAGGCCAGCCTGGCCAACATGGTAAAACTCCGTCTCTACTAAAAATACGAAAATTAGCCAGGCATGGTGGCGGGTGCCTGTAATCCCAGCTACTCAGGAGGTTGAGGCAGGAGAATCGCTTGAACCTGGGAGGTGGAGGTTGCGGTGAGCCGAGATCGTGCCATTGCACTCTAGCCTGGGTGACAAGAGCAAGACTCCGTCTCAAAAAATAAATAAATAAATAAATTTTGTGTTTAGACTTGGATCCTATCCCCAAGATATCTCATTATGTATATATAAATATTCTAAAATCCCAGATCCGAAAACACTTGTGATCCTAAGCATTTCGGATAAGGGATATGCAACCTGTACTAAAACTACTGAATTTTAGCTGGGCACAGTGGCATGCACCTGTAGTTCCAGCTACTCGGGAAGCTAAGGTTGGAGGATCATTTGAGCCCAGGAGTTTGAGACCAGCCTGGGCAACATAGGGAGATTCCCCCACCTCAAAAAAAAGTAAAAACTCAAATAAAATTATTGAATTTTATGCTTCATATGGGTCTCTGTATGGCATATGAATTATATGTCAATAAAGGTATCTATTAAAAAAGGAAAAAAAATGGCCCAGGCACGGTAGTTCATGCCTGTAATCCCAGCATTTTAGGAGGCCAAGGCTGGTGGATGACTTCAGGTCAGGAGTTCGAGACCAGCCTGACCAATATCGTGAAACCCCATCTCTACTAAAAATACAAAATTAGCCGGGCATGGTGGCGGGTGCCTGCTTGGGAGGCTGAGGCAGGAGAATCGCTTGAACTCAGGAGGCGGAGGTTGCAGTGAGCCAAAATCACACCATTGCACTCCAGCCTGGGCAACAAGAGCAGAAACTCTGTCAAAAAAAAAAAAAAAAGAATCATGAGGACTTGAACTGGAGCAGTAATGGTGGGGATGGTGGAGAAGGGATGAAGGGATAAACTTAAGAGACATTACGGGGCTAGACAATCTATTAGACTTGCTAAAAATATGATTGATGTACAAGCGAGAAAAAGAAATTAATTCAACTAGAGATATTCTCAGACATGCATGAAATAGCATTTGCAGCATTGTTTGAAACAGCAAAAGTTTGAGACAACCTAAATGTTCCTCTCTAGGGAGCAGGTTAAAAAAATCATAATTTTTTTGCATGGTACAGGCATAACATGGAGCACCAGGCAGCCACCAAAATGAATGAGGCAGCTGTTTAGATTACTAATATGCAGTGACCTCCAAGACATATTGTTAAAAAGAAAAAAAAAAGATACAGAACACTAGATTTAATATGCCTCCCTTTGTGGAAATGTATTTGTTTGCATATGAAAAAAATATCTGCAAAAGAAACAGATAAAATTGTTTCTTGGGAAGCAAACTCCAGGGGCTGGGTAAAAAGAAGACTTTTGCTCTTTCTTTTGGTACCTTTAGAATTTTGAATCCTGTCAATGTATTATTACCTATCAAAAAAAGTAGATAGAATTTAATAAAAACAAATCTCTAACTTGTCTTTTAAAAAGAGGAATCACTTCACAATGAAATTTCTAAGATGCGTGCCTGGGAGTAATGAATAGCACCATTAACAGAAACAGGCCAAGCACAGTGGCTCACGCCTGTAATCCCAGCACTTTGGGAGGCTGAGGCAGGAGGATTGCTTGAGCCCAGGAGTTCAAGACCACCCTGGGCAACATCGCAAGACCTCATCTCTACCAAAAATTTAAAAATTAGCTGGGTGTGGTGGCACACACCTGTAGTCCCAGCTACTCCGGAGGCTGAGGTGGGAGGATCACTTGAGGCTGGGAGGTTGAGGCTGCAATGAGCCATGATCATGCCACTGCACTCCAACCTGGACAACAGAGTGAGACCCTGTCTCAAAAAACAAATAAACAAATAAAACCAGAAACAAAAGATACAAAAAAAAAAAAAAAAAGAATAGATTTGGCTGGCAAGATAAATATTTTTAGACTACCACAGTGCTTGGCACAGAGCAGTTGATAATTAAATATCTACTTAATTAATTCAGTAGTGCTAGGCACGAAGGTTACAGCAAGATGATCTCTAAGACTGCTTTCAAAGAATAGATAGTGTAATGGGAATACAGACAACTTAAAAAGTAGTTACAATGAAATGGGGCTGGTACAGATTGCTTTGGAAGCATGTAGTTAGTAAGGGAACGTAACCTAATTTAGTTAGGAGAATGCGGGAGACCTAAAAAATGAATAAAAGTTAGCCAGGGATTACAGGTGTGCGCCACCATGTCCAGCTAATTTTTGTATTTTTAATAGAGACGGGGTTTCACCATGTTGACCAGGCTGGTCTCAAACTCCTGACCTTGTGATCTGCCCACCTTGGCCTCCCAAAGTGCTGGGATTACAGACATTAGCCACAGCGCCTGGCCCGACAAAGAGCTTTCTAGCAGAATAAACTTTGTATATATTGGCCCAGAGGTAAGAGGGTAACAGAAAATAGATCAGGAGAGCTACAGCTCTGGGAAGACAGTACAGCTCTGGGAAGACAGACATCCGTTTTGCTCCCTGCTGTATCCCAGCATTTAGAGTAGTGTCTAGCACCTTAGTAACCACTCAGCATATGCTTACTGGATGGATGAATGAATGAGTGAATGAACCAGTGGCAAGAGATGATGCTGGAGAGGTAGACAAGGGTCAGTTCGTGCAGGGCTTTTATATATATGCCTTGCTAAGAAGCTTACACTGAATCCTAAAGACTACGGGAAGCTACTGAAGAGGGGCAGAACATGCTCAGATCTGGGTTTTAGAAGGAGCCGTGTAGCTGCAAAGTGGAGAATAAAGAGTAGCTGAGGGATAGCCCAGGTGATGGGGTGGACAGGGGCACCATCCTCCAAGGTGGAAGGACAAATCAATTTGAAGGGGAGAATGAGCTCAGCTTTTGACAAACTGAATTTCAGGTGCCTGTGGGAAATCCCAGTGAAGTTGGGGATACAGAGAGTTTTGTGAGGATGGAAATCAGAGGGATCTGGGCTGATGATAGAGAGTCAGAGTCACTAATATTTATAACTGAAGCTGTGGGAGTGAATGAGATATCTCTGGAAGAGGGATAGACAGGCATGAGAATGAATGAATTCATGAATGAATGAAATGCAAAGCCCTGCTCTGAACAGCTTTGGCTAAAGACCTGAGGAATGATTAATGCTAAGGAAAAAAGGGGAAGACTTAAATTAATGAACCACTGCTCCCTCTCAATCCCATGCTGCAGAGCTGAGTCCAAGAGGAAAAAGCCACATGCCCCAGCGTAGGAAAGGGTGACTTGTCACTTCAGCAGGTCCCACTTTTCACCCCTGCCCTTGGCCACCTCCACAGTGGCATGGTTTTCTAGTCCAGGGTGGTGCTGCTGTGTAGCAGATGCATGTGGTGTGGGCTGATGGCCCAGAGCACAGCTCTTCTCTAGCTCTTCCCCTCCCCCCAGCACTGAAACAGCCTCCCCATCCTCCTAGCAAGTTGCTAAAATTAAAACTTAATCAAGCCAGCTCACTTGGGGATGTGGAATAATTTTGCAGCTCACCCCAGAGAGCAGGGAACTGCTGGGGCAGACAGTGTGAGAGCTGCGGGCGGCACCTCCACCTTCTTGTGGTCCTCCTCCAAACTCCTGTTGGATGAAAAAACGGTGCTGCCTGCCTCCTGCTGGCTTGGTGATTGCCTCAAAGGTGAAGAGTCCTGGCCTGTAATGTCTCCTCTGTGACACTGGCCTAGGGATGGGGATAGGACCCCTGGGACAGTTTCTTCTCTGGCCAGTTCTGCCATTTTCCCTAGATGCTAAGCAACGGTTACACTAGTGTCCCCTTTCCAATAAATTCTGGGCCTTCAAGCCTAGAATTCCCAAGGCATCTCTAGAGGTCCCGTTAAAACAATGCCATCATGACAGACATATTTGATATGTTTGTCTCATCCTTTCCAGTTGTGCCTACCCTACCCACAGTCCAGATACTTTCTTAAGGGTCTTCATGGTTCTTGGCACGTATCTATATGATAATCTCCCCTTCCCTGACACACACACACACACACACACACACACACACACACACACACACACACACACACACAGAGTATTACATTGCTAATACCTGGTCATTCTGTGCTTAGAGACCAAGGTTTTCCTGTATAAAAAAACCCTAGGAGTCTCAACCACCAGTGTGGGATAATATCCTCAAGTCTTGAGGGAACATCAGATCTCATCAGGGTGTGATCAGCCCACAGTTTGTGCCAGTTCCTTTCATCCACCTGTGGGTGACAATCCCTTCTTGTCCCATCACCACCACGTGATAATCCTCGTCTCCAGCCTTAATATTGTCTAATTGTATGAGACAATCTGTCCAAACAGGTCTTCCTGTATTAAGGTCAGACCTCGTGAGTATGTGATCATCCCCATCCCTTTCCTTGGTACATGCAAATCTCTCCATTCCCCCAAGTTCAACAATTCCCCTCATCCCTGGTTCATTTACTAGCCACCTTATTGAGCACCTACTATACTGCTGCAAGCACCCCTTTTCTCATGTCTCCCCTCTTTCTGCTGGAAGTTGCTTCCTAATTGTTAGGATAAATCTTTCTGCAAAGGTAATTATAATTCTTCTCATCTGAACTCCCAAGGGATCTGGACTGGCGCCAAAGGCAAAGGTGCTTGATACTTGGAAATCTGCTTGTGCTTCCACGTTAAGCAAAAACCAGTGGGGAAAAGCCTGGCCTGGCCAAGTAGGCTGCTGGCTGGAGCCATGGATCAGCCATGGCCTGGCCCCGACCGAGCTCTGACAGTGGTTGCTTCCGGAGACCCAGGCGTGCCAGAAGGAAAGCAACATTTACTATGGGATATATTTGGTGAGTGGCAAAGGTCCCTATTTCTTTCATTTATAGATTCATCCTTCCAATCTACACTTTTTTCTGGGTTCCTAGAAAAGAAAGAACCATTGGCAGATGTGCGGTGTAACTCCAGAGGTCCACATGCTCTTGATAATACTGTCCTACCCCAAGCTCCAGCACACACAACCTCACCACCCAGTTCTGCCCAAGAGTGTACCAGGACCAATGTCACCAAGCTCTCCATTTGCTTCAGTCACTACACAAGCTCCCTGACTCCCAGGAAGCCTTCGTTCCTGTAGGGCTCTGTATACCCCATTATCTCGTGGTGCTCAACCTTGCTTGCATGTTGGAACCACTAAGTAAACTTTCAAAAATACTGATATCCTTGAAGTCCCCCTCCCTGCCAGATCATAAGGAAATTGATTCTGGAGCGCAGGCTCACAGCTGGGAGTTTTCATTTTCCTGGTGATCCTAATGTGCAGCCGTGGTTGAGACCTGCTGCCCTCATCTGACCCCATGTCTGGCCCCTCCTCAACTGCCACAACCCATCAAAACCCTCTATACCAGGGATTCTCAAACTTACTATCATCAAGTCTTTCAACAGGACTTGTTAAAACATAGATCGCTGGGCCCCACGCCCAGAGTTTCTGATTCGGTAGGTCTAGAGACCCCCAAGGATGCGCATTTCTGAGAAGTTCCCAAGTGGTGCTGATGGTGCTGCTGTTCCAAGGGCCACACTCAGATAATCGTTTTCAATATCCTGCTCATTTGGTTCCTTGACCTTCTCTCCCCCAATAAACTTGTCCTCTATCCCACCTCAGTCACAGACTCTGATATTCATCCCGAAATCTTGTCATTACCAGTAATTGTACCCCTTCCTAATAACCAACTTAAACATCCTGCTCTCCAACTGCCAATTTACTCCTGGTAGTGACCCAATTCCAACTCCAATGGGAAGGACTGCACCCTATTGACCCTGCCTGCCTTTCATGTCCCCCACCCCATCTCACCTAACTTCTCTCCTAATGTAGCTTAGATTATCTTCTAGTAATTGTCTCCCCGAATCTCACCATCAGAGCTTCCCTTTCTGCTGGAAGCTCTGATGCACACAAACGTGCAAAAATATTTACCATCTATTTTAAAAGCCTTCCATTTCCCCCTGTAGCTACCTCTCCATTTCTCTGTTCCCCTTTAGGTCACCCCCTCTCCTTTCATTCTCAGGTGAACCCTCACTAGTCAGATTTTTCCTATCCTTCCTGTGAAATGGCTTTTGTCCAGGTCACTAGTGACCTCCCTATTGCCAAATCCAACAGCCAGTCCTCAGTGCATATCATACTCAATCTGTCACTCCCGTCTTCTAGAAACACTTTCCTCACTCCGCTTCTAGGACACACCCTCTGTTGGTTCTCCTTCTTCCTCACTGCTTGTTCCTCTTGCTGGTTCCTCCTCCTTTCAGTGATGCTAAACTTTGGAGTACCCTTGACTTAGTCCTCAGATTTCCACTCTCCTTTATCCACACTACCTTCCCAGGTGATCCCTCCAGGGCTTCATACCAGCTCCATGGTGACTCCCAAATTTATATCTCTAGCCTAGACCTCTCCCCTGAACTACAAATTCACCAACTCCACTGCTTACTGGACATCTCCAATTGGTTGTCTAACAGGCAGCTCAAATGTTAAGTCCAAAACTGAACTCCTTATTCTAACTGCACAGGATCAAATGATTATGTCCTTTATCTCTACCCTGCCCGTCAATAGCCACTCCAGTCTTCCAGTTGGATCAGGCCAAAACATTGAAGTTATCCTGGACTCTGGTCTCCCACACCATTCATACTGCCTATCAGCAAATCCTGTTGGTTCCCAAATCTGACAGCTTCTCTCCGTCTCTACCACATGACCCTGAACCAAGCCACTACTATCTCTCACCTAGACAATTTCAACAGAGTCCTTAGGTTTTCCTGCTTCTACCCTTGTTCCGGCCCTTTTAATACATAAATCAAATTCTGTGACTCCTCTGGCTTGCCATTCGTTCAAAGTAAGATCCAAACCTCTCTACAGGCATGAGAGACCTACCCTCTCTGGCCTCCCTGCCCCTCCGGGCTCACAGGCTACACACGCTGCCCTTGGGTCTCCACCTTAGCCTTTTAGTTCCTTAACTAACAGCTTAGAGCCTTTGCTCTTGCAGTTCCCTTGGGCTGGAAGTCTGTTTTCTCAGACGCTCCTTCCTATGTCTAAATTCTGCCCGTATCTGGAGACTTCCCTAACGCACCCCCGCTGCTACCCGCATCTCACATACTCCCCACCTGGCACTCTCTGGCTCCTTGTCTTGCTCTCTTTTTCTGGGTGGACTTGTGCCTGAAATATGTATTGATTTGCTGATTGTCTGTCTCACCCACTGGAATGTAAGCACTGCAAGGAGAACTTTGTTCTGTTCACTGCTGTTTCCCCAATGAGCGTGTATGATAGGTGCTCAATGAGTACTTGTTGAATTAATTAATTAATGGAAGCGTGTTTAGGCCTTTCCTCCCCAGCGGCTGCAGCTCTGTACAAGGAGGTGTCCCAGGCTGCCTGTCTCCATTCTCTAATAGCCTCCTGGCCACCACCTGGGCATCCACCTCCCCAGAGCCTGCCAGACCATTCTAATTGCCGCTGCTGCCGAGGGAGGGAGTCTCTAAAGAGAGAGGAGGGAGGGAGGAGCTCCATCTGGTGTCCAGGAAAATAAGGGAGCCAGCTTTGGTCTGCGGCTCCAGGTCCACCCTGGAGTCCACAACGTGGGGCTCGGGAGCCAGGGGCGAGGCACCCTTCGGGCATAGACGGGCCCTTGGCTCTTCTGTCCTGTCAGAGAGTGGGCCTGGGGGCCCCATAGAGGCCCCTCGATTTGGCCAACTGAGCGGGACCCAGCACAAGGCCTCCAGGCTGCAGAAGGCTGTGGGGGTGGGGGTGGGGGTATCGGGAGACAATAGGAGAGCCCAGAGCCAGCTCTCCCTTTCCACCAGCCCGAGTGACACAGTGACACAAAGGGAGAGTCTTGTGCTTGGGGGAGGGGGTGGGGAGAGCCCTTTGTCCCGCTATTTTCTACATTGCTGGGGGTGGGGGGTGGGAAGGGTGTGGGGGGGTGACCAGCGGCTGTCAGTATGGGGAGGAGTAGAGAGTGGTGCAGAGGCCCTGGAAAGTTTTTGAATTTCAATCAGGTTGGCTTTGAAAGAGTTTGGCTTTTGTTGAAAGAAAGAGAAAGGTTAATGCTAGAGTTGAGGGGGAGGGGGTGGATTCTGCAGATAGAGTCCTGTTTGCAGGCCGGTCAGCTGTGGGACACCCAGGCTGGCAGAAAGGCTGGGGATGGGTGAGCAGAGGAGGAGCAGGCGTCCCATTTCCCTTCCCGGGCCCAGGTGGAGGAAGGCTGGGCAGAGAAGCATGGGGTTATTGGGTGTGGGCAGAACTGGTCAAGAAAGGAAAGCAATGCGGCCAAGCAGGACAATTTCTTTCTTCCTTTTGCATGCCTTACAGAGCCTTTGACTTTTTAAGCCAGGAAAGAATGAAGTTCCCTCCCTCTCTCCCCTCCGTTTCTACTCCACCCAAGCACAGCGGCGGCGGCAGAGCACTTGCCAGGGCTGACTTTGTGACAAGTGCAGGCTTGGTTGGTGCAGGAGAAGGGGGCTGGGTGGCTTGGGACCTCTTAGTGCTCAGGAATCAGCTGTTTTCTCCGCTCTTACCCTCTGCTGACCCTCCTCTGCACTCTAATTGCTCCAAAAAGAAGCATAAAAATGTGGAGCTATTGTACTCTTTGAAATAGGCAGCATACTGCTTTCTCAATGTTGGGAGAAAAAGGAGGAGGAAGGGAGCTACAGCCACGCAGCAGGCTAGAGATCTGCAATTCCAAGTTGGGGAGTGGGCACCTGGCATTCCCCAGCTGACTTCACACCACTGAAACACACACACACACACACACACACACTTTGTAAGGCTCCTGGCTGCAGTATGATCCTTTGTCTCTCTCTCTCTCTCACACACACACACACACACACACACACACCATACACACTCACACACACACATACACTTTATGAGGCTCCTGGCTAAGGCTGCCGCATGATCCAGTGTTCTGGGAGTCCCAGTGTATTCTGGGAGTCCCAGTGTATTCTGGGAGTCTATTGGGGCAGTCAGTTCTCTAAATGGCACCACTGTGTGTTCTCAGCTCTAGGGGTTCTACAACCATAAAGATAACTCCAGAACCAATCCCTGAATTCCAGCCTGAAAACATTTGAGAGGAGAAAGATCAGAGGAAGAGGGAAAGAGAATATAAAAATGGGATTATTCTTATTTCGACATGTAATAACCATCTGCATGGTATTAGGCCTCATCTTCCTGGAGCAAATATTCATGCATTAAATAATTTGCTCAGCATTCCTTGTGTTAGACATCGTGCCAGGCCCTAGGAGACACAGAGGAAATAAGAGCTGTCCCTGCCCTGAAGGAGCTTATTCTTAAACAGAAAAGCAAATGGAGAATAAATAATTCTAATCCAATGAGATAATATCACACATGCCACACAATACATTGTAACATACATCACATTTAACTTCATTTGACAAGCGAATACTACAGAAAAACATGTGAATTATTATTATTATTATTATTAAATTATTATTTTAGAGACAGAGTGCTAACTCAGTCGCCCGGGCTGGTGTGCAGTGATGAGATCGTAACTCACTGCAGCCTTGACTTCCTGTGCTCAAGCGATCCTCCTGCTTCAGCCTCTCCAGTAGCTGGGACTATAGAAGCACGTTGTCACGCCTGACTAATTTTTTCTATTTTTATTTTTGGAGAGATGGGGTCTTGCTGTGTTGCCCAGGCTGCATTTTTTTAAGATTTCATTGATATTTTTTACTTTAATGTTTGGTGCATTTGAAGTGTTTACCAAGGGCCAGGCGCAGTGGCTCACACCTATAATCCCAGCACTTTTGGAGGCCTAGGTGGGCAGATCATTTGAGGTCAGAAGTTCGAGACCAGTCTGGCCAACATGGTGAAACCCCGTCTCTGCTGAAAATACAAAAATTAGCTGGGTATGGTGGCACATGCCTGTAATCCCAGCTATTTGGGAGGCTGAGGCAGGAGAATCACTTGAACCTGGAAGGCAGAGGTTGCAGTGAACCGAGATTGCGCCACTGCACTCCAGCCTGGGTGACAGAGCCAGATGCTGTCTCAAAAAAAAAAAAAAAAAAAAAAAAAAAAAAAAAAAAAAAAAAAAAAGAAGCGTTTACCAAGGAAAGCATTTTGGAGGTGAAAACGTGTCCCACCAAGCAAAAAGAGGATTGGACTCCAAATGCAGGCCAAGGGAAGAAAGAGGAGAATGTCCATGTGTGCATACATTAGTGTGCTGGGAAGACCTCCATGCCCACACTGCCCTCATCCAATACCACATTAAAAGTATTTTGCTGGTTTACTTCTCCATCTGATTTGCAGCCACATATAATCTCAGACACCCCCTGTTCCGCCCTCTGCCACATCACCTCCCACAGGAGAGAAACAGCTATCCTAGGCCATTCTGTTCCCCTTTCAAGGCCAGATCTGTGGTGAAGAGAAGGCATTGAGAAAGTTAACCCAAGGAAGAATTTTAGGCTAGTGTTTTCAAAGCTTGGACCAACAGCATCAGCATCACCTGGGAATTTAGAAATGCAAATCCTTAGGCGCCACCCTAGGCCTACTGAACTGAAAGCTCTGGGTGTGGGGCCCAGCCATCCGTGGGTTGTTTTTTGTTTTTTTTTTTAGACAGAGTCTGCTGTTGGCCAGGCTGGGGTGCAGTGGCACAGTCTCGGCTCACTACAACCTCCACGTCTCGGGTTCAAGCGATTCTCCTGATTCAGCCTCCTGAATAGCTGGGACTACAGGTGCGTGCCACCATGCCCAGCTAACTTTTTTTATTTTTAGTAGAGATGGGTTTCACTGTGTTAGCCAGGATGGTCTCGATCTCCTGACCTCGTGATCCACCTGCCTCAGCCTCCCAAAGTACTGGGATTACAGGCATGAGCCACCGTGCCCGGCTGCCATCCGTGTTTTAACAGGCTCTCAGATCATTCTGATGCTCCGTAAAGTTCTAGGTATGCTGATCAATGTTGCCACCCTTGGTTAGATCTTCCTGATGCACTTCAAAAATAACTTGCTCTGGTAGAAGCCAGGGGGCTAATGGGGGCCAATCCAGCCCAGCACCTAAGTCTTTTGGTTAGTTCTTGGGCTAATCTGCCCAAGGATGTGGATATGAATGGCTGGGACACAGACACTTTTAAGGACCCCGTTATCTGGGATGTCTGGGCCCTGACCCTTCTGAGCCTTGACTGGCCCCCTGTGCTCATATTGAGAGCATGGGACCTGGCAGAAGTTCGAGGGGCTGATCCAGTATGGCAGGTCCCTTTGAGAGTCCTCTTAGGGATCCGGGTTTGTGACAGCACATGACACGATTTGGCTCTCTGGAGTTTCTGGGTGGGCGGGTATAATGAAAGGATGGTTAGAATTGGAAAGAGCAGTGAGGGAGAGAGCAAAGTCCCCTCTTCCATATCCGATTTTGTAAGCAGCTTCTGATACCTCAGTGACAATATCCCAGCACCTGTGTCTCATTGGCATCAGTATCTTTTTTGGCACAGACCGAGAATCTCTTTTTGGAAAATTCCCTTGCCAAAAGCACGTGACCATATCTGTCTTAAGAAGCTGGCACCTATCCTTTTTTTCAAATTTGTCTCTGGCCTCTCTTCCCTCTCCCAATGTTCCCTTTCACCTTGAGCTAGAAACATGTGGTGTCCTCAGGGCCATTTCAGATTGATGCAACCACATCACTGGTTCTGACCTGTAAAAGTAAAGGCCAAGAATTCCTTTCAGAGGGGAAGAAAAACTATCATGAACTAGACATGAAATAGCCAAGCACTGTGCCCCTCGCTTTCCATGATGCTCCTCATTTATCGTTATAGCAACCCCATACACTATATGTTACTTCCCCCATTTTATAAGTAAGGAAGCTGGAGTTGGGAGAGTTTGTCCCTTGTGCAGCATCACACAGCTTCTAAGTGGCAGTCAGGATTTGAACCCAGATCTGCCTGACTTCAGAGCATGTGTTTGCTGCTCTTTACCACACTGTATCAGGAGAGATCCTCTAGGTCCTGGCTCCCTCCCAGGCAACCCCAAGGAAACAGGACTCTGGCCAAGTCCACGAGCTTTGTAGGTCCTGGCTGGATTCCCTCTTGATTAGACTCTGGTCAGGCCTTCCCTGATTTCTCCTGGCCAGCTGGCCTCTCCGCCTCCTTGGCTCTACGTGGGCTCCTGAGGGAGAAGGCAGAGTGAAGCCACCAGGCCTCTGGACAGGTTGCAGTCAGCATCCGTTCCATCACGCGTTAACCCCTGCGGCTGGCCCACAGCAGGGAAGCCCTCTTGCCTAGCTCTGCATGGACTGCTCGCTTGCCTGAGTTTGCATTATTTATTTAATGTCTTGTACCGTAAATAATGGTAACTTTATGGTTATTAGGAACGGGTTAAGGTACATGCGGGTAGCACCAGGCTGCCTTCAAAAGGAACAGTCCTGGCATAAAATGTTGCGATAATTGCTTTACTGCTGAGTGTTGGTCTTTATTTTGTGTCTGATTTGTCCCTTAAGCCAGCGTAACATTCTCCCCACGGCAGGAGAATGCAGAGAGCAAATTGAAGGGCTGAGCATGAACAATGCGACATGGCGCACTGCTGGGTTTTTCTTTTTTCCTCTTTCTTCGTTTCTCCCTTGACCTCCCTCCAATCCTCTCCGCTCCCCTCCCCCCATGCCCTGCCCCAGTCTCCGCCCTACTCTGGTTGGGAGAATCATTCTCCCCCATCCTTGACACCTCTAGAAGGTAGCCCATCTTACCCCCTTATTTCCTTTTGTTGAAAATAAGGTTAATAGAGCACTCCTATTCCTTACCTCTTCTCTGGGCAGCAAACAAGACAAAACAGATAAACACATAAAAGATGCCTTCTTTTCATGGACCCGGTGCCCAAGCAATGCCCAGGCACTCTAGCCCAGAAGTTATTGTCCCTTACATTTCTTAAAAGGATGTGGTATCCTGGCCAGTGCCCAGCATCACAGTGGTCAGAGAGGGCTGGGTGTGCAGAAGGACTTGGGAGGGTGGCAGGGTTGCTGGTGGCGGGTGTGGAGGGGTGAAGGGGGCAGAGTCTGCCAGCTCCTTCCTAATAGTGGGAGAGAGTGATGGTCTTCAGTGGCCAGTGGGACTCTTCCTCTTCTCTTCGGTCCATCACACCAAGGCAGGAAGGCCACTGGCACTGGCCGCCATGTGCCATACACATATTTCCCTTGTCTGCACAGGAGTGGAGTGAGGGCAGGGGTGGGGTGAGGACCTCTCCACTTGGGGCAGCCTTTTGGTTTGCCAGAAGTGGATCCTCCTGGCCTTCATCTGTTTACCCCTGGGGGTCATCTATCAGCCTCCAGCAATACCCTGCAGGCCGGATGGCCCAAGCCAAGTGAAACCTCTTCCCTGTAGCAGAAAGCAGGTCCAGCATCTCCCAAAACGGGCGCTCTGACTGACTGGGCTTCTTCGATGTTCAGAGAGCTTGGCCAAAGCACGAACACTGGAGTAGGAGCCAGAAGTCCTGTGGTCTTGTCTGAGCTTCCCCACTGACTTGCCCGGTGTGGTAAATTCGTAGACACAGAAGTTCCTTGGAAACGTTCTGCCTCGGTTTCATCTGTAAAATGAGGGCAAAAATCCCTGCCTTATGGGATTATTGGGAAGATCAAAAGTAGCTAATGAGTGAATACAGACTCCAGAACCAATCATAGATTGTTGATCCTGGAGTCTCAAATAACCCATCATGCCCTCAGGCCAAAGGCCAGTGACTATTTCTGGGTAAGGATGAGAAGCAGGTGGGACTGGAGGGGCAGCTGGGGTGGTACAATGACAAGGAGAAGAAGGAGGCAGAGATCCTCCAGCCCCATAGCTATCTTGGAGCAGAAAACCAGTGTTGCTGTCCTCCATGGGGCAGGCCTCAGGGAAGACCACAGGCTGTACCCCACCTTACAGGAATGCCTTCTCCTAGCGGCTGGATCTCTTCCCTCCCTCCAGCCAAAACCCCTTCTTCTGCTTTGGCCCTTTCTCTTGCCATTCCTCCTCTTCTTCCTCTAGGGCTTCTCCTTGGCTACAATGGAGGGGACAACAAAGTCCAAGCAAGTTGATATCCAGTGGCTTTAAGCTACAGGAGGCTGAGAGGATTTGTGTGTCTCTCCACTTACTCCACCTCTCCAGAGCCTAGTAACTCATCAATAGCGGAAATTTGAACAAAGTGGAGAACCTGGGATGAAAGGAGAAATGCTGCGGTGATTGGGGGTGGGGTGAAGGGGGAAGAGGGGATGGCTTTAATTAGGGCTTCTTGGCCTCGTCAGTCCTGGGGCTGGTCGGGGTAATCCAGTTAGAGTCCCAGCCTTTCATCTCAGCTGGCCGGCCTCTCGGGGGCCCTGTCAGAGCCTTTAGGGGGCAACAAGTAGCGGGCAGGCTTGGAGTGGCGTGGGGGTTGATAACACACTTACTTCCAGCTGGACGCAGAGGGGGGTACGGAATGAAGCCCCGCCAGCACAGCAGTTGGTGGTGAGCAGTGAAGTGGCTGGTGTGGGCGGCTTGGGCACTGGGCGGCTGTCTCCTGACACCAGAAACTCTCTTTATGAAAGGATCAAGTCGGTAGCATTGTTCTCTGGCCAGGGAACCAAGGGCTCAGAATGCTCTTTTGTGTGGAGGTGCCCCCCACCACCACACTCCCCCTTCTTTTTCTCCCTTTGAGCCACTGCTGGCTGTGCCTCTGCCCCCATGCTTGGGGCGGGAGGCGATGGAGTGGTGGAGATGGGCTCGGGACAGACAGTCCTGGGGGAGCCATCTGTGCTGGGGTAGGATCCACTGGAGCTGAAAAATTAAACAGCATTTTCAATTAACTTTTCCTCTCTTGTTTGGGGGTGGGCGTGTGGGGGTGGTGGAGCAGGCTGGTTGAATTTAACCTTTGAAAAGCTGTGTGGAGCAGAGGAGGAGGGAATGACCTTTCTTTCCCGAGGCAGGGTTGGGCGGGGGTGGGGAGCAGTGGAACTGTTTCCTCGGGCCAGGCGGGGGACCCCCTCCTGGTGAATATTCCAGAAGCTCTTGGTGTCCTTGGCCCCTGAGGTCCCATCTGTGTAGAGAGAGGGTTTGCTAGTGCATCTCCAGGGTGTTCGTCATAAGGAGAGATGGGCGAGTCGTGTGGGGTCAGCAGGTGGATGAAGGCTCACTGCCGAGCAATGGAAATCTTTTTCACCCCTCCCTCAAAGGCTGCCCCTTTTCTCTACCCATCTTCCCTTCTGCTGCTCAGGAACGCCTGCATCTTAGTTTCCGCTCCTGGGCTGGGTGCCCCAAAAGTTGGAAGAACATCTGTAGAAGGGACTCTGCTGTAGGTGGCGTTTGCTCTAAAGGCCTTTCCGTTCCTGTCTCATTAGCACCACAGAACGTAACACGACCAGAAGTCAGAGTCAGAGTCCAGTGTGTATCCTTCTCACATCTTGTTGCTGCATGCCCTGGCCTTCTCCATTTTCCCTGGGAACTGGGAGCAGGTCTTCCTCACCCCTCTCTGATCTCTTTCTCACTCCACATAGTGACCAGAAGAGGGCTTTCACCTCTTCTTTAGACCCTCGTGGTGGAAAACTTCTGTCACCATAATGACTGTTCGTACCTGAAGAACACTCTGTAGTTTGCAAAGAACTCATGGGAGTCTTCTTTTAATCTGTGGGGATAGATGGAAAGGAGTAAGCCCTTTTTTATGATGAAGAAACTGGGACTCAAGAGAGATTAATTTTGAAAAATGGGGCATCCCCTGGAGGGCACAGCAGCATCACCTAGGGGTCTTTTTCAGTTATCCATCCCACCCAGAGATTCCACGGTCCTCACTCCTCCTGCCCCTACCTTCACCCCAGAGTAGGGTTTCTTAATGAAATTATATCTTTTGCGTTTTCCTTTAGCTAAATACAGACAGTCCCATTTACGGGTGTGAAAAATCAGGAAGTCTACTCAAGTGAGCTGAGGCAAAAGAGGTAATAAAGCCAATGGTTTCATTTGGGTTTTCACCAGTCCTGGTGTTTATCCGAGCAACAAGGAGGATGGTATTAGAAAATAGGCATAGGCAGCCGGGTGTGGTGGCTCACGCCTGTAATCCCAGCACTTTGGGAGGCCCAGGAGGGCAGATCACGAGGTCAGGAGATCAAAACCATCCTGGCTAACACAGTGAAACCCCATCTCTACTAAAAATACAAAAAATTAGCCAGGCGTGGTGGTGAGCACCTGTAGTCCCAGCTACTTGGAAGGCTGAGGCAGGAGAATGGCGTGAACCTGGGAGGCGGAGCTTGCAGTGAGCTGAGATCATGCCACTGCCCTCCAGCCTGGGCAACAGTGTGAGACTCTGTCTCAAAAACAAAAAAAGAAAGAAAGAAAGAAAAGAAAAGAAAAAGAAAATACGCATAGGCTGGGTGCGGTGGCTCACACCTGTAATCCGAGCACTTTGGGAGCCCAAAGCAGGCGGATCACTTGAGGCCAGGAGTTCAAGACCAGCCTGGCCAACATGGCAAAACGCCATCTCTACTGAAAATACAAAATTAGCCGGGTGTGGTGGCACACACCTGTCATCCCAGCTACTTGGGAGGCTAAGGCATGAGAATTGCTTGAACCCAGGAGGCAGAGGCTGCAGTGAGCTGAGATTGTGCCACTGTACTCCAGCCTGGGTGACAGAGCGAGACCCTGTCAAAAAAAAAAAAAAAAAAAAAGAAAGGAAGGAAGGAAAGAAAGAAAGAAAAGGAAAAGAAAGAAAAGAAAATCAGCATAGAATGATTACAGGTTCAATGCCTGTTACCCCAACACTTTGGGAGGCCAAGGCGGGAGGATCGCTTGAGCCCAGGAGTTTGAGACCAGCCTGAGGTACATGGTGAGACTCTGTCTCTATTAAAAAATAAAACAATTAGCCAGGCATAGTGGTGTGCACCTGTAGTCCCAGCTACTCAGGAGGCTGAGGTGAGAGGATTGCTTGAGCCCAGGAGGTCAAGGCAGCAGTGAATAGAGATCACGCCACTGCACTCCAGCCTGGGTGACAGAGTAAGACCCTGAAAAAAAAAAAAAGGAAAGAAAGAGAGAGAGAGGAGGGAGGGAGGGAGAAAAGAAGGAAGGAAGGAAGGGAGGGAGGGAGAAAAGAAGGAAGGAAGGAAGGGAGGGAGGGAGAGAAGGAGGGGAAGGAAGGAAGGATATGACATGAGCTGCTCCCTCAGCTACCCCAGGGCACAGTGGAGCAGCACCTTCCTCCCCAAACCTGTTCCTTGTCTTGTATTTCATGCTCAGTTAAGGACACTGCTCTCTAGCCTCAGCTTGGGGCACTCTCCTCTTCCTGGGCTAAGTTCAGCCAAACTGCTTTTCCTTCAGTTTGTCTAATATGCAGGCTTTGCTTTTCAGGACATTAACATCACCCTCCCTGACTCTTACCCCTCCTTCCTGTCTCAGTGAATTTTACTGCTCAAAGAAGCCTTTCTGTCCCAATGTACATTTTGTCTTCCGGTTACACTTTCTCATAGCATTCTGTCCTTCCGGGATGTAACGTATCATGGTTTCTAGTGGCACGATGAGGTGGGGCAGTAGTTACCATGTCTCCCCTACCAGTCGTTACGCACTGTGAGCACAGGTGTCCTGCTATTTTGTTCACTACTCTATTCCCAGTGCTTCTGGGAGGCACTGAGGGGCTTAATACGGTCAATGAATGAATGAAAGGAGAAAAGGGAAAGGTAGTAACTCACAGAGAAAATGAGCAAAATGAAAACCAAGATTTCCCAGAGGTAAAGGTGAGAAACGGTTGTTGCTTCGAGGTCTAGGAAATTTCTTTAGGCCCCCAAAACGGAGGCCAGTTGGCCTGAATGGTGCAGAGAACACTCTCGCAGTGGGGGGATGACGGGGAGTGATGTTTGAGGACCTTTTGGTGAGGCAAGGAAGCATGCAGCCCACTTCAGCTTTCTCCTTATTTTTCAAAGGTGCCAGTCCATTTTTGGAGCCCTGAGGAAGAGAAGGCTAGAGGGAGAACACGAAAGACTACAGCCAATTCTGATAAAGAATAAGGGAAAAGAAAAGGCTTTGCCTGCTGGAATAGCTTTGGGTGAGGTCACCGTAGTTTTCTACAAAATAAAGGGATTGGCTACAGGAGCCACCAGAAGAGAGATCCCCGGGCCTGCGGGCAAGAAGTTGAACCCTAGAGAGAAACTTTCACTAGCGAAGGGTTAAAGGGAATAAACATGTTTAGCAATGTATTGAGGGTGAGGGGAAAGGAAAGGTGGGGGACAGACCAGTGAGCATGTAGACTGCTAATAAATGAAGAGAAGTGGGAGATTCATCTTACCTCCTACAGGGCAGAGATGCTCAGCTCATTTTTTAGATCAGTCTTTAAGAAGAAAAATGACAAAAAGGAATTTGGATAATTAGGAAGTAAATGCAGACTGTGCAAAAATCGTTCCTGATAGAAAGCAGGTAGGAGAATACTCAGAAAATGTAAAGGTTTCACAAATCAGCAAGCCAGGATGACATCCATCATGAGATATTAAGGCTAGTGTTCTGGGAACATGCTAAGCGGGGCGCTGATTGAACCACTTATAATTATGTCTGGAAAATCATAGAAAGTAAAAGGGGCCATCAGGAGGCTGGAGAAGTGAAACGGATGTGACTCCTGTCTTCTAAAAAATGGTAAACAAGCCTAAAAATGTTCATCCAGTCAGTTTGGAACTGGATACAATGAAAGGGGGAAAAAATCTGTCATCTCCGGGAGGAAAGTAAAATTGAGAAGAGTGTGTGTGTGTGTGTGTGTGTGTGTGTGTGTGTGTAAGTATGCCTAAGGGCCAAACCACACCAAACAGAATAGCGCTAAGTGATCAAATTGAAAACAGAAAAACAGATGTGTTGTAATGGGTGTGCCACAAGTGGCTGTTGTTAAAACAGGTTCAGGTTTTCACTGTGGTTGTAGGTATGTAAGTGAAAACTGCACAGAAAAGAAAAATCGATGGCAGGGAATCATTCAGAGAGAGGGACACTCTCTGGATGAACAGAGTATTCTGAACCAATTTAACATAAGGTCTCATTTTGGATGGGGAGAAAGCTGCATGTAACTGAAAAAGCTGATAGGTAGGTGTGGCTGAGGAACAATTCAGGAACCTGAAGAAGTCAACAACCACATGAACACCTAATTATGGGGGGAGGCGGTGGGTTGAAACAAATGAACATATTTGGGAGGAAATCTCTGCTCATCCAAAAAAGCCATAGGAAGGCCCTGGAAGCTGCCTTGCTTTGGGGGTTGCATGCACACAATTTGGATGTGGAGCTCTGGGACCTAGAAGGGAGGTGACACACTGGGGTGGTTTCAAAAAGAATGGGGACGGCCCCTAAGGGGGTTAGCTGAGAGGGAGTGGCTCCTCATGGTAATGATCCTAACTGACTCCACAGCCCCAGCGCCCTACACACTTTTACAAGGTTAAAGCAACAGCTTGAACCTGTATGGGGTGAGCATTTGTTTCCTTTCCAGATTGCCAGCTAATGAGGAAAGATTAAAGGAGCTAAATCTGTTTAGCTTGGCTAAGTGACGACGGAGGCGGCGGGAGTGGAGAGGCATGCTGGGCAGCCTGGCCAAGCGGAGGGGTGTGATAACCGTCTGCAGATTTCAGGAAGGTGTAACTACGGTGGAAGAAGAGCGGCTGTCTCAGGTGGCACAGGGGCCTCACCCTTCGGCAGCGAGTTTCCCAATAGTGAGCTTGGTGGCTCCTGGAGCAGCCAGTTGACCTGAGGAAGAGAGAGCAAGGATTAGGAACATCCCGGCTGAGCCAAGGGAGGGACCAAGCCAACCCACCCAATGGTGCAGGCACTGTCCCAACAGACCAGCTTTCATTTTGCCTTTTGCTAGCAGCATCCTCAGCATTCCCAAGGGTCTTCTCTGACTCTCTGCCCCCACTGCAGCCAATCCCTTAAGGGATTTGGAGTCCAGAAAGGTTCCCCCACTTTCTGGCCTGTGATAGACATTCGCAGTAGCTGGTTTGGCAATTCAGAACCTGCCTGTTCTTTGATGATGTCTTCAGATAGATTATTCCAAGGCTATGAGATCAGAACCTGTGCGAGGAGCTCTTCTGGGAATGGAAATAACTCACCCAAAAGGGGAAGCAAGTGGCAAGGCCCAGGGTGTGGCGTCCCTGGGGTCCCGAGCCTGGCCCATGGGGGCCAGCCAGGCCGCCTCCCGCATGCTTGCTGTTGGCAATCTCACGGTTAAACACTTAAACAATCTTTCTTTCTCCTCTTTTCTCTCTCCCCCTCTCTCTCTTTCACTCTCTTCTTTTCAGAGTTGACAGGGGCCAAATAAAGGCCCTTTTAAAAAAAACACACAAAACAATTTTGTTCCTTCTGAAAGTGATGGAGCGAAAGTGAGTGCAGATTATAGGCCTGTGAGGCGAGGGCCTTCCAGACGGGGGGAGAAGCGGTGACATGATGGGAACCTAATGGCAGTAATTGGCCCTGGCTTTGACAGGGCCCATATCACAGCTCAGGAAAAGAGAGATGTTTAAAGTAAAAATTTACACAAAATTATATGTTTTCGGGGTGAAAAAGACTGTTTGGATTTCATTTTTTTTCTTCCTCTTCTTCCCCTCAGGGCATGTTTCATGGGTCATCCTCTGCGTGTGTGCGCGTGTGTCTGTGTGCGTGTGTGCACACATGCCCGTGCAGCTGTCTCCCCAGGTATATGGGCATCTTATGCCACATCGCCAATGTCTTCTACTTCCGCTCTTCCTGGAATAGCGGCGTTTGTTAGCTTTGGAAGTTTCCCTTCAGAAAGCAGAAAGAGCCTAAGAGAAGAAGGGAGAAAAGAACCATTCGAGTAATAGATCAGGCCACCCTTCATAGTATCACCACAGCAGACCTTGTTTGGATTCAATATATAGTCGTGTAGCATCTTGTATTTATCCTTGTATCGCTTAGTCCTAAATATAACCAAGTAATAGATCAAGTAGTTATATTTGTTTAGTGTCTGACTCCCACTCCAAACTGTGAGCTCTTTGAGTGCAGGACCCTGTTTCTCTTGTTAAGTGCCATAATCTCAGCACCTAGCACAGTGCCTCCCATGTAGCAGGCTTGCAGGATTTGTTAAATGAGCGGCCTAAAATAATGGAATTATGGAGGGACGGCTGCGACGTTGGAAGCCCGTGCCTTCCTGAGTAGAAAATGATGATCAATCAGACTTTTGTCTAACTAGACAATACTAGAATATTCAGATAATTGATTCTTCATTGCCTGTTGGAAATGTGGCCTGAGAGGAAGACTTCAGAGGTGGCAGTGAAGCTAGAATATTAGGCATTCATCCCTGGTTCAGAATGGTTTAGGCTTCCTGCATTGTGAGCTTCACTAGAAGCTCTACAGTCAAACCCCAACTGACTCTTTAATGCTAATGGCCATGCTAGTGTTGAAACGATCTCCTCTTCTGGCCTGCAGAATGTCCTGCTGCTCCCTGTTTTACTTGGGATTTAGGCGTTCTCTATGGACTAAGCTAAGAACGAGCCAGCTATTGGGCTACTTTTTAGATTTTTTTAAAAAAGATATATCTTTTGGCTAACATGATAACAAGACCCATAAATGAAACAAAATTGAATGTTTTATTCACATGAGCTCAAGGGAAGTACCCGAGTCACAGAACCACAGATTGGGGAGTGGCTTTAGAGGTTCTGAAGTTCATGCTTTACTAGTTGTGTGCATAACCTCTACAGTAACCTCTCATGCTCCAGATGCAAAGATTGGCACGTCCAGCAGGGCAGGTAGAGTTTAAAGTCAAGAAGCAAAGGGGTAGGAGCTGGGCTGGACAAGGACCAGTCCTTGAAAATGGGTCAGTCATGGGGGAACAAACACAGAAAGGGAAGACCTAGCAAGACTGTTCCAGGGAGTGGCTATGAAGGCTGGAAATAAGTTCTGAAAGGCAAGTCCAGGAGGCTGGTGTTGAATGGAAATGTATAGCTATCAGCAGCAGGGACCAAGCCAACAGTCTATTCCCTTCCCATTTTGCCTCAATGTTTGAAGAAAATCTCAGCCCAGACAAACCAGGAGGTTTCAAGACCACTAGGGGAATCCAGAACACGGGGTGGATGTCACTGGGGACGGGAGAAGGGTAGCAGGGTAGAGAATCAAATGGAAATGGGGCTCTTAGAGCTGTGGCAGTTGCTGAGATTAACTGAGGTCAACACAATTAAGTAGATGGTTCTTGAATAATGTAGGTGTAGTTTGTGTGGTGATTATTGTGTTAGGTACAGTAATAGCAGATAAAGTCGTAAATGATCCACAGGATTGGCATGCTCTAGGAATGAAGAAGTCATTGCTTGTGGTGAGAATACAGGTTCTTAAAGAAAAACTGAGGCATTTGGGGTTTCAGAACCATTTATTTGTCCGAACATTTATAGGACGCCTGCTCTATTCCAGGTATCATGCTGAGTCAAAGCTCTTCAGGCCTACTATTTAATTTGAGTCACTTCCCTTTTACTTTCCCTTTGTGTGATGAACTGAGGGTGCCAGTAGAGGGGAAAATGGCTAACATTCCATCCATGAAAATCACACAGTATGAGAAGGCTCTCTTGGCATTCTCAGAGTTCTCCGAGCTCTGTAGATGCTCCAAGAGTCTAGGAAACAGCAGCAGCTTACAGAAGTTTCCTCCTTTGACATTTAGCACAGAGATGGCAACCTTGTCCTTATCTGCTACCTCTGTGTAGGAATATTAAAATTGTAAATTACATACACTTTCCTAAAATACAGTCCTTTCACCCGGACCTGAAATAAATGACTTGGCTTCAGGTGCCTCTGGGTATCACTTGGCTTGCCCGTCAGTGCGGATCTGAAGATGAGACGCTAAAACCTTCAGATCTGCCTCCCTTGAATGTGATCTTAGCTGCTACACCATCTCCTTCTAAAAGGATAGCAAAGGAGATATGGGTGTTGTTTGCTTTTTCACTCATCTAAACTTTTTGCTTAAAATTATGGAATCTCAGAGCCTTGGAGATGATGCAACATATTTTTAAATAAACTGCCTCGTCTAAGTTAAGTGCTGGAAATACAAAGGTTTAAAAACAGTTCTCCTTTAAAGGAATTCATAGTCTACCAAGGAGACAGGCCAGCCAAAGAGGTAATGTCAAAACACTATGGTAAGTGCTAAGATAGATGTAAGATGCAGCACCTCCTAGAAGAAGCAAACACCTAAATCAACTAGAGACCTTAAGGAAGACTTCGCAGAATTAGCAAAGCTTAAAATGAATCTTTAAGAAGTTTGCTACGCAGCCAAAGAGCAAAGGAAAGGTGTTCCCAGCAAAGGACATGGCATGATAGTTGAATGCATGAATTTTAAGTCAACTATTCCTGACCCCTTGTTCCTTAATATGTTTAGCAGCTTCTAAGAAATTCGCTGTCCTCATTTTTGTGATAGCCGTGTGCAGCGTATAAGGATAGTGAGAAAAAGAAAGGGCTCGAAGAACCACCAAGAGAAAGGAAGATGGGAGGAAAGTGAAGGGAAAGAGGAAGAGAAGGGAAAGGAAACCAATATTTATTGAGTGTCTATTATGTGCCATGTGGTTTTACATGATCTCATTTCATATTATTTCCATTCCATATATTAAGTCAATATGTTTCAGAGAGATGAATGATTTCTTCACCTAACTTCACCTTTTTGTCCTCTCCTGTCCCCATTCTCATGCTAACCCTACCTCAGACCTCTCTTTGAAGCTCCACACTGCCTATTTACCACCACCACATGGATCTCTAACAGACACTCTGCCCTCACCAGTCCAGAATGCTGCTCATCATTTTTCCCACCAAAACTATTCCCTCTCCCCTTTTCCCATGGCACCTCCCCATCCACTTGTCCAAGCCAGAAACCTGGGAATCACTCTTCAGCCTTTCCCTGTTCCTCAGCCCCTCAGTCTACCTCTAAATCCTATCTCAAATGCATTCCCTTCTCCCCAGCTTGCCTGGCACCGCCCAAAATCCAGGCATCAGCATCTGTCCTCTGTCACTGCTGGAACTGTCTTCTATTTGATTTCTCCCTTCCAACCTTGCCACTTCCCATTCTAGCCTCTCCACCGGGCAGCTAAGGAATCTTTTTAAGAGATATGACCCCTAGAGTCAAGCCCATAATCCTTAACGTGGCAAGACCTGCCCCCTGTCTTCCCGGACCCCCATCTCTCCTCGGGGTCTTTCATCCTGCCCAGTTCCCTCTCTCCAGCCTCCTTACATGACTGCTTCCCCTCATCCTTCAGATCTTAGCTTCAATGCCATTTCCTCAGAGAACTCGTCCCAGTCTATAAAAGATTTCACCTGTTTTTTTCTTTCTTTCTTTTTTCTTTTAACCTGGCCTTTGACTGTTGTCATCACCGACTTTTCTATTTCTTATCTATTGTCTTCAAGTGTGTTTGACAAATGTAGTTAGACATTTATTTGCCTGTTTAGTTGTTTCATGTCTGTCTTGTTCACTAAGTGTAAGCTCTGTGAGGGCAGCACTGTGTTTCTTTATATTTTTAGAGACCAGGGTCTTGCTCTGTCATCCAGAATCATCAACACTGTGCACAGCACTGAGCAGAGAGTAAGCACTTAAATGTTATATTTTAATACATTACATATTTTTGTTAAAAAGGAATATTAAATTAAATGTGTTCAGGATAAAGAAGAGCTTGGATTTAAATCCGCCTCTAGGGCCAGGTACGGTGGTCCACACCTGTAATCCCAGCACTTTGGGAGGCCAAGGCAGGTGGATCACCTGAGGTCAGGAGTTCGAGACCAGCCTGGCCAACATGGCAAAACCCTTTCTCTACTGAAAATACAAAAATTAGCTGGGTATAGTGGTGCGCACCTGTAATTCCAGCTACTTGGGAGGCTGAGGCAGGAGAATCACTTGAACCCGGGAGGCGGAGGTTGCATTGAGTGGAGATCGTGCCACTGCACTCCAAGCTGGGACAGAGCAAGACTCCGTCTAAAAATAAAATAAAATAAAATATAAATAAATCCACCTCTAGGCTGGGTGTGGTGGCTCACACCTGTAATCCCAGCATTTTGGGAGGCCAAGGTGGGAGGATTGCTTCAGGCCAGGAGTTCGAGAATAGCCTGTGCAACATAACAAGACCCCATCTCTATAAAAAATAAAAAAATTAGCCAGAGCAGTGGTGAGCACGTCTAGGCCCAGCTACTCAGGAATCTGAGGCAGGAGGATCGCTTGAGCTCAGGAGTTGGAGGCTGCAGTGAGCTATGATCACCCCACTGCACCCTACTCACTCTGGGTGACAGAGTGAGATCCTGTCTCTAAAAATATGCAAATAAACCCACCTCTTCCTGATGCCAAAGCTCATGATCTTTCCTCTTCCTCAGGCATTCAGTGGGGGAAAATCCAACACGGGCCATCAGGCAGTGCACGGTATTCCTGGAGTTTGTTTCAGAGAAGAGACAGAAAGCCTTTAAAAACAATCCTGGGCCAGGCACGGTGGCTCACACCTCTAATCCCAGCACTTTAGGAGGCCAAGGTAGGCAGATCACGAGGTCAGAAGATCAAGACCATCCTGGCTAACACAGTGAAACCCCATCTCTACTAAAAATACAAAAAATTAGCCAGGCGTGGTGGTGGGTGCCTGTAGTCCCAGCTACTTGGGAGGCTGAGGCAGGAGAATGGCGTGAACCCGGGAGGCAGAGCTTGCAGTGAGCCGAGATTGTGCCACTTTCCTCTAGCCTGGGCAACAGAGCAAGACTCCATCTAAAAAAAAAAAAAAAAACTTAATCCTGATTAGAAAGTGAACTCTTTGCAGCTAGAGGCCATGTCTTCATTGTTTAGTAAAGTGCCTGGCACAGGGTAGATGCTCAATAAATAATGAATGAACGAACAAATGAACCATGAGAAACTCACAGGTTTCTAATTTGAACAAATGGGCAGGGGCACCGTTCACTGAGGTAGATGAGGGAGAGGAAGAGCAGATTTGTTGGCTGGGTTGGGAGGGGTGGGGAGAAATGAAAGAAGAGTTTAGTTTTAGAATGACATGCAGAGAAAGGCACAGTTGTCAATAAGCGTGTTGTGTTTTGAGAACAATGAGAAGTTTATTCATTCAGTCATTTATTTATTTAGTCATTAATCAACAAATATCTATTTAAAGCTTAATACATGTCAAGCACTACGCTAGGCACTGAACATATGATAATAAATCAGACAAAGTCAAGAAAAGGAAATGGATAAGAAACACCTATTAAAATGCAGAGTGGCTCATGCCATTATCAAAGCAAGCATAGGGTGCTGTGTGTGGGGCCTCAGAAGCGGAGGCTGCAAGACTTCCTGGGGAAAGTAACACCCCAGTTGCATCCTGAGGAATGGAGGAAGTAGGTGCTAGCCAGACTGAAAGCCAGAGAAAGGGTGTTCGAAGCAGAGGAAGTAGCATGTGCAAAAGCCCAGCAGCAAAAGAAAGAAAAGCACTCAGAGAACTCCAGATGGTTCAGCAACGTGGGAATCCAGTGTCGAGCTCAAGGTGCTCCACGGACAGTAGTAAGCGGCCCAAGTTGTGAACCTCCTTGACTCCCCTCCCTCCATCTCTCCATGTAGAGAGAAGAATAGATTGCACGGAAAGTCAAGTGCAGGTGTCAGTCAGTCCCTGTGACTCACAGTAGGATGTGTGAGGGGAAATGAGGAGAAAGTAGGGTTGAAATTATAACCTTGGACCAAATTGTTAAGAGCCTTGTCTGCCATAATGGAGTGTGACTTCTAGGGGCAGTTGGTAACCACTGAAAGTGTTTAATTGGGAGGGTGGTGGTGGTGACATGATCAGATCCATATATTAGAAAGATAACTCAGGGCTAGTGTGAAAAATGGATTAGCAGGGACATGACAAGAAGGGACTATATTTTCTGTCAAGAAGGCATTCTTCAGACTGGAAAAAAATAGAATGGTAAGAAGATGCTGAAGTCCAGCATTGTGTGTGTGTGTGTGTGTGTGTGTGTGTGTGTGTGTGTGTGTGTGTGAGAGAGAGAGAGAGAGAGAGATTATAAGAAACTACATGAGTCTCGGGCTGGGCGCGGTGGCTCACGCCTGTAATCCCAGCACTTGGGGAGGCCAAGAAAGGTGGATCACGAGGTCAGGAGATCGAGACCGTCCTGGCTAACACAGTGAAACCCCGTCTCTACTAAAAAATACAAAAAAAAAAATTAGCTGGGCATGGTGGCGGGCGCCTGTAGTCCCAGCTACTCGGGAGGCTGAGGCAGGAGAATGGCATGAACAGGGGATGTGGAGCTTGCAGTGAGCCGAGATCGCGCCACTGCACTCCAGCCTGGGTGACAGAGCGAGACTCTGTCTCAAAAAAAGAAAAGAAACTACAGGACTCTCAGTTCTGACGTTCATGGGCAACTTAACTCCCTGCCATCTGCCTCTCCTGCCTTGGGTTTCCCTGACACATTTTGCCTCCTCTGCTCAAAGAGTCCTCCCTGCGTCTTGCCCATCTTAAAGTAAAACTTCAAGTTCAAGCCTTCCCTACTCCTCTTCCCCCAGACAGATTGAACAGTTTCATTCTCTAGGCTGCTATATCATTCTGGACATAACAACTACATTATAATTACTGTTTTTCTCGTCTGTTTCCTAAACTAGATTATATACTCCTTGAAGGCTAAGACTGTACAAGTTTCTTTGTATCCCCGACATCAGGTATTGTTCATGGCAAACACTCAGTGAGTACTGGATTGGAATTTATAGGAATGCTAATAAACTGGGATGATCTAATAATGTGATTTGTTTTTGTTTTTGTTTTTGAGATGAGGTCTCACTCTCTTGCCCAGGCTGGAGTGCAGTGGCGCAATCATAGCTAGCTGTAACCTCAAACTCCTGGGCTCAAAGGATCCTCCCACCTCAGCCTCCCAAGTAACTAGGACTACAGGTGTGCACCACCATGCCCAACTAGTTTTTTAATTTTTTTGTAGAGTCAGGATCTCACCATGTTGCCCAGGCTGATCTGGAACTCCTGGGCTCAAGTGATCCTCCCACCTTGGCCTCCCAAAGTGCTGGGATGACAGGCATGAGCCACCACCTAAGGTGAAATTTAATAAATGTGAATTCCTGCACCTGGATCTAAAACTTTAGCTGCCCCAGTACAGGATAGGAGAGCAAGATATCTATTCAGCAAACATCTCTGGACTATCAAGCAAATGCTAGGTACTGTGCTTGACGGGGGACATAAAGCAGGAAACCAGGGAGACACATTCTTTGCCGTCATGGAGTTTACACATGGGATGACAAATTTTAAACAAGTAACCAAATATAAGTGAAATGCTGTAGAGAACAATATAGAGTCCAATGGAGACCTCACCTGGTCAGGACCATAGAGGAGCACTCTATGAGGAAGTGATGTATAAGCTGACCTGAAAGACTGCTGGAGTTTTCTAGGCAGAGTCAAGGGTTGGGCCTCTGTGGGTGTGGGTGGGGGCAGGGGTGAGATAGCGTTTTCAGCATTGTTATCATTACTTCCTTAGGCAAGTCTTCCTTGACTTCTCTGAAGAAGTCACATCTTCTGTGGCCACATGGATCGCTCGTACAGAACTTACCTCTACTGCAGATTCGTGTTTATTTCTGCCATGACTTGATCAATGCCCAAGGCCCCCACTAGACTGTATGCAAGGTGAAGAGACCTGTCCCTGTGCTCATCAGTGTATTTCTACTGCCTAATACAGTACCTAGCATGTAATAGGCTCTCAATTGATGTCTACTGAATGAATGAGTGAATGAATGAATGAAGTGGGTATTCCAATCAGAGAGAACAAGCACCAAAGACCAATGTGTCTGGGAACACAGTGAAGGGGAGACTGAGTGTCTCAGAAAATCTGAGTGTTTGGTCAACTGCCGGCTATGCATGAAACAACAAAGCAAGATGGCCGCAACTTTAGGATTTATTAAGAAAAATCTTGTCTCTACTCTGTCTTGGCCAGACTAAACCTACAGTGTTGTTTTCTTTCCTGGGTGCCACACTTTAGAAAAGACCATGACAAATGTTTGCAAAACATTTCCATGTGGGAAGCTCCATCACATGATGGAAGGATGGTGGGATTTGAATCAGATGGACATGGTTTGAATTCCAGCTCTGTCGCGTGTTCACTGAATTGGACAAATCGCTGAACTTCTAAGAGCCTCTTTTCCTATCCATAAAGTAGAACTAATAATATTCAGAGTCCTAAAAGCTAAATGGAATGACATGCAAAATGCCTAACATGGAGCCTGGCACACAGTAGGCACCCAATAAATGTGAGGCCCCATACCTATTAGAAGAAGCAGAACTCAGAGCATTTGAGTTACAGAAGACTTCTTGAAGGGGGTAAAAGTCGAACTGGTCACTTAAGGACTGGAGGATTCTACTTTATTGAAGAAAAGAGAGACCTTAATTGAGGGGGGTGGACAATAATTGAGCACAGCACTGGGCTGGGCTCTATGCATGGACAGAGAACCAAGTAGAGACCAATCTGAGCTTCAGGTAGAAACATCCCTCCTGTGGGGTGGGGGGGGGGGGACCTTCTGTGCTTGACGTCACCTTCCCAAAAGGAATGCAATGCCTGGGGACCATCTTTGACTAGTATACCCATTTTGGAAAGTAGGGGAACTCGATCTTAGTTTATAATTTGCTCACAAACTTAGATAACCTCTGAGGCCCTGCCCTCCTGGAGCTGGTGTGGTACATACATTCCACTAATGGTAGTTAGAGCAAGTAGGACTGTGTGTGCATGCATGCATATGCTTAAGCACTCACAAAGCCAAAACAAAGCATGCTACCCACACTGGCCTTGGAGCTTGGCAGTCACAACCAACAGCAGCCCATCCAGAGAGCAGCTTTGGGTCTGGAAGGACTAGTAAGGGAGAAGGAAGGCGAGAGATGGGGAAGAACATATGTTCAAAAATAAACACTGCCTCCTGCTAAATGGTCTAGAAAGCATCTGTAAGAGGGGCTCTGGGCTGTGGGGTTTCCAAGGATGGTGAGTGCGGGAATGTTTTGTCTGTGGAGTTGGGGCTGGGGGCTTCCACATCCTGCCCACTGCCACATCTGGGGAAGTCATCTGCACTGGGCTGATGGCTCCCCAAGCACTCCTGCTTTAATGGCTCGTGGTGCCGCAAGAAGTGGCCCTGTAATGGCCATTCCAGGCTGCCCCGGGGAAGGGTCTGGGCAGGCCCCAGGCAGCCTGTTTGCTCTCCTCCCACCCCAGGCCAGCCAGCACCTTTCACCTCCTCTTTGCCTAGGTGAGCTGGCCTGAACCCTAGTTGGGAGCCTCCAGCTGTGGGGAGACAGTGGGACTAGAGGCCTTGGACATTTAGAGTGGGGATAGGACTTGGTCCCGCGCTTCCTGAATGCCATCCCCTTGCTAAGGCACAGGCTCCTGCATCTGTCATGGTTTGCGTTCTTCTCTTGACACAGCTCTGCCAAAACCTCATCTCTTTACAAAATGAGGCTAATGGTTATGGGGTCAGGTCCAAGACCAAGTGGTGCAGAAGGAGCAGGAACACCATGCTTTGAAAGAACCTGCTTCGCATGGTGTTAGGGAGAGGTATGGAAGGAGAAAGCAGAGAAATGTGCTGAGGCGGCTCAGAGGGCTCCCGCCTCTGCTATCCCCCAGGGCCCAAGAGGATCCACTGGTCATTTCTGCCCTCACAATCCAGCATCCAGCGCAGCCCCATCCTCATCCATCCCGAACCTGAGACATAACTGCAGGTGCAGACAAACCTGCTCGCCAGTGACCTCTGGCATGGGGTATTTTAATGGCATAGTCCCCTTGCCTTGCTCAGGTCCCTGGGGAATTAGCTGGGGGACCCAAGAGCAGCGGCATTGTGAGTCGAGATACCTGCAAGTTGTAAGGATTGAGCGATGGGTCCTAGCTTCAGCAAGGGGGAGACTCCCCCTGCCACTCTGGTGCCCCAGCAGCAGCCTAGCTAGAGTGGGGGCCCAAATGTGAATGGGGGGGATGCTGGAGGGGGGCAAAGGGAGGGGAGGGCTTGCACTGGCTCCTCTCAGCAAGGGCTCGTAAAGCTGCAGGTGTGAGATGTTGTTATTTAGTCTAGAGCCTGGTATGTGACAGCCTGGGCCCTCTCTCCTGCGAACTGCCGCCGCCACCGCCTCTGCTGGCCAGATAATTAGTCCATTACGACTCTCCCACCTCGGGTGGGTGGGGGCAGGGTGAGAGCCCACCCTCAGACTCCTTGTAATTCAACTTCCTGTGTTTTATGGAAGCAGGCTGTTGGGGGCAGAGAGTGAAAGGCCGGTCCCTAGGCTTGGCCAACCCCTTCCTCGACTCCCAGCCCCCACCTCCCTCCTTCCACCCAAACCCGGTTGCTGTGGTGACCAAATGTTATTTCCCAGCTTCATGTTGGAACTGCTTTGTAAAAGTTTTTTACATCTCTTACCTGCCTCAAACACGAATGCAGGCTGGTCTATCTCTCCCTGCGTCTTGCTCTGCCCGTCTCTTCCTCCGCATCTCTCCTCTGTCTCTCTCTATTTTTATTACACGCTTATCGCCTTTTTCCCTCCTGCTTTTGAAATTGATTTCCTTTCCTTTCTCCCCCTATTCAGGACCTAAACGCTGAATGTTCGATATTTCATTTGAGACCGCTAATCGCATTACTGCCCTTGACGTTTTACAGATATCATATTATGGGCGCAAATTTGGCAAATTATTAGCGCTGTAATGTATAGCTTGTCAGAGGTATTTAAGACGCTAAGAGCCCAAGGCTTATCGGGGTTAGCAGAGAGCTCTCGTTGAGCTTTTGAAATGCAGAGAGCCAGTTATAAAACACACTGTGACTCTCTCTTCAGCTGGTGAAAAAAAGGAAAAGAGAAAAAGAGAAAGAAAAAGAAAAAAAAATGTCACCCGTCTATCAGAGGCTTCCAGGGCTGATAACAAGCAAAATTCTTCTCTGTGGGTTTCACTGGAAATGTGAGAAGCTTTTAAAACATTTCTCAAGCTGTCTGGAAAAGAAAAAAAAAAATCTTTATTGAAAGGATGTAGCAATCTTTTTTACTGTGGCCTATTTATCTCTGGGGAAAAAGCTGTAACAAGAAGATCCCCTACTGGTCACCAGCCGTGTCAGGGCCTGCCTGGCTTTGGTGCCAGGACTTTGGTGTGGGGGGCTTGCTGAGCGAGAGGGGGGCCACCTTTGGCAAAACGGGGAAAGGCTGCTGGCTGGTGTGCATTCCTGTGGAAGAGGCAGCGTCCTGCACGCCTAGCACAGTGCTCAGGGCTCAGCAGACGCATCTCATCAAATCCTTTTTGAATGAATGGTTGAATGAACCAACCAACAAACACACACAAAAAATAACAGAACCTTGAAACTGCTGCCCCGCTTTGGTCTGCCTAACTGTGCCAGGTACCTGTTTACCCCCCTACTACTGTAGCAAGTGACTTTTGCTGATACCACTGTCCACATGTGTTCCTTCACCCTCATACAAACATCCCTGCTCTTTTGAGGCCATTCGATCCTCTCTACTTTACTTTCTTGTCACTGTCATCTGCTGATGACATCTCCCCTCTATTCAGCAGGAACGTTGGCACTCAGTATCTCCCTGCTCACCCCTATTCTGCGTTCCTCCTGTGAATTGCAGCACCCACATGGACTGTCCACATCCTGGGATCCTCTGCTGCAGCATCCTGCACTCCTACAGCAGATTCCATGGAAACACAGCCCCGCCCTCAGTCTGACCATCTCCCACAATTTCTTCGTCTCGAAAATAATGAACTCTGAATCCCACTTTGTAAGCTGCGTCTGCTGTCCTTACGTCTGTTCCCCTTCCTCACTCCCACTGAATCTGTTTTTGACCTCATTTAGACCTTCAGTCCCTGGACCATTCCTAATTTAACAAGCCCACCATTCCCCTCCTAGCTTCACTTTCTTTCCTGCCCGAACTTGACCCTTTGATCAATATCTTTAAAGAATTTCTTCGTGCCATTTCCTCACCCTTTTGCCTTTCTGTCCCACCTGTTTGCCTACCTCAGATCCCAAATCCATGAAAGCATTTACTTTCTCCTCTATTTCCGGCCTGTGATGCTCCGGGGAGAAAAGCGCATAACCATTTCAACTGGTGTCACCATTAGCAGACCCTGACTAAGTCTCAACAGTCTGCGTACTTGTCCCAGAATGATTTCCCATTTCCCACAGCAGTTGTTGTAAACCCTTCCCTCTCTCAAAATATTTCTCTTCACTGCCTCTGTTTACCTCATTCTCTGTAGATGACTTCATTTCCTGCTTTTCAGAGAGAATAAAGGCCAAACAGCCACAACTTTTCTCCCTCCCTAACCTTGGCCTCACCTTGGAGGCCATCTTCACTGAATTGTCCCCTAACTCAGTACTACTCAGTACTTGTGTCCTGACTCAGTACTACTCAGCACTTTTGTCCTAACTCAGTACTATCCAGTACTTGTGTCCTAACTCAGTACTCATCCTTCCACCTGGGCCCATCACTCCTCCTCCTTCAATCTGGCACCACCATTTCTTCTCTCACATTTTAAATATCCCTCTTCCTACCAATGCCTTTCTCTCTGCCTTCACACACCCTCAAATCTCCCCTTTAAATCTTCTTTTAATCTTAACTTCCAAGCACATTACTGTCCCCTCTTCCTCTTTCCCTTTACTGATAAACTTGTTCAAAAGACATCTCACTCACATTGCCTCCACTTCCCCACCTCCCATTCAGTCAGCCCATTCACTCAATGAGCTCTATCCCACTTCTTCACTGACATTCTGATCACCTCTTCTTTCTTCAAAGCCGCTCTTCCCTTAGCTTCTCTGACTCATCTCTTTGGATCTTATCTACTTCTACTCCTGCTCATTCTCCTTCCCCAGCTTCTCCTTGATGTGCCCCTTCAGTATCGCTGCTGCCCGGAGTACACTGCTTCGCTTCTCTCCTTACTTACGCATCTTCCCGGGGTGAGCTCATCATGCCTGTAGTTTCACCTGCCACCTAAACACTGATGAATACCATGGCTGCAACTTCAGCCTCAACCTCTCTCCTGAGCTTCATGCCCATATTCCAGCTGCCAACTCACTATCTCTCCTTGAATCCTTGCAGAGCACCTCCAGACTCAACATATTCAATACTGACATCATTATATTCTTCCAAGCCTGCAACTTAAATGATCCATCAGCACCATCTAACCACACAAGCAGAAACCTAGTTTGACCTAGAGTCTTCCCTTTTTCTTTCCCCATTATCTGTCCTCTTTCACCAAAGGAAGGAGGAAAGGAAGGAAGGAAGAAAGGGAGGGAGGGAGTAAATAAGTAAAACTTGGGAAGTAGGAGAGAAGTAAGTTCCTTGCCTTGTACCTTATATCAGAATTAATGAATTAAGCCAGGCACTATGAAGTACACCTGTAATCTCAGCCATTCGAGATGCGGAGATGAGAGAATCGCTTAAGTCCAGGAGTTCAAGACCAGCCCAGAAAACATAACGAGACCCTGTCTTATTTTTTTTTAAGTAATGCATTAAATAGATGAATTAAAAAGTTAAATGCAGGGCTGGGTGCAGTGGCTCACACCTGTAATCCCAGCACTTTGGGAGGCTGAGATGGGCAGATCATCTGAGGTCAGGAGTTCGAGACCAGCCTGGCCAACATGGTGAAACCCCGACTTTACTAAAAATACAAAAATTAGCCAGGCATGGTGGCGGGTGCCTGTAGTCCCAGCTACTTGAGAGGCTGAGGCAGGAGAATCTCTTTGACTTGGGAGATGAAGATTACAGCGAGCCGAGATTGCATCACTGCACTCCAGCCTGGGTGACAGAGCAAGACTCCATCACACACACACACAAAAAAGTTAAATGCAAAGGGTAAAAATCATAGCTATGTATCTGGAAAGAACTTTCATAGTGTGAATGCAATGAAGTCACCAAAAATTCTAAATTACTATACAACAACAAAAGCCCCACCATAAACAAAAATAAAAGGCAAATGCCACCTGAAAAACAAAGATTTGCAGTAAGTATAGCAGAACATTTGATGTCCATAATATGTAAAGAGTGCTTACAAATCAATAAAAAGCACTAATAGCTCAATATAAAATGGACTAAGTAATGAACAACCAGTTAATAAAAGAAATATGAACCTTCATATTAATATAGTTCATGTAAATTAAATGAGGTGATATTTTGCCTATACAAATTGGCAACTTTTTTTTTTTTTTTTTTGAGACGGAGTCTCACTCTGTCACCCAGGCTGGAGTCCAGTGGCGCTATCTCAGCTCACTGCAAGCTCCGCCTCCCAGGTTCATGCCATTCTCCTGCCTCAGCCTCCCCAGCAGCTGGGACTACAGGCACATGCTGCCACACCTGGCTAATTTTTTGTATTTTTAGTAGAGATGGGGTTTCACCGTGTTAGCCAGGATGGTCTCAATCTCCTGACCTTGTGATCCACACACCTCGGCCTCCCAAAGTGCTGGGATTACAGGCGTGAGCCACCGCGCCCGGCCCTGCAAATTGGCAACTTTTTTTTTTTTTTTTTTGAGACAGAATCTCACTCTGTTGTCCAAGCTGGAGTGCAATGGCACAATTTTGGCTCACTGCAACCTCCACCTCCCAGGTTTAAGTGATTCTCCTGCCTCAGCCTCCCAAGTAGCTGGGATTACAGGCATGTGCCACCATACCTGGCTAATTTTGTATTTTTAGTAGAGATGGGGTTTCACCATGCTTGTCAGGCTGGTCTTTAACTCCTGACCTCAGGCGATCCACCCACCTCAGCCTCCCAAAGTGCTGGGATTACAGGCATGAGCCACCGCGTTTGGGCAGGATTGGCAACTTTTAAAATTATAAAGTTCAGTGCTAATAAGGGTAGAGTTAGGCAGGCATTCTTATATACTATTGGTAAAAGCATACATTTGTATAACCTTTCTAGAAGCAATTTTGTAATGTGTAGCAAAATCCTTAAAATATTCATATCCTTTATTTTAGTAATTCCCTTCTTGGAATTTATTCTAAGAAAATAATTAGATATGTGGTCAAAGATTTATGCATAAGGATCATCATTTCAGTATTATTTATAGCAGAAAAGATCTGAGAACAACCTAATGTTCCACAACAATAAAATGGTTAAATAAGTTGTAGTATAATCATATGATAAAATATTGTTCAGCCATTTAAAAACATATATTTGAAGAATATTTCAGCAGAGATCCTAAAATAATGTTAAGTAAAACTATGCATGGGGGAAAAAAAGGAATTACACACACACACACACACACACACACACACACACACATATTTTTAGACAGAGTCTCGCTATGTCACCCAGGATGGAGTGCTGCAGTGGCACGATCCTGGCTCACTGCAGCCTCCACCTCCCAGGTTCCAGTGATTCTCCTGCCTCAGCCACTCGAGTAGCTGGAACTACAGGCAAGTGCCACCACACCCAGTTACTTTTTGTATTTTCTAGTAGAGATGGAGTCTCACTATGTTGTCCAGGCTGGTCTCGAACTCCTGGCCTCAAGTAATCCACCTGCCTCGGCCTCCCAAAGTGCTGGGATTACAGGCGTGAGCCACCATGCCTGGCCAGATATTTATTTATATTTTAAAAAGGAGATTTATTTGAAAAACATAAAAGCACGACAGAACACTTCATAGGCCACTTTACACAATAAAATAAGCAACAATAGGCTGGTAATAGTGCTATAATCCCAGCATTTTGGGAGGCCAAGGTGGGCGGATTGCCTGAGCTCAGGAGTTCGAGATCAGCCTTGGCAATATGGCGAAACCCCATCTCTACTAAAAATACAAAAAAAATTAGCTGGGCATGGTGGTGGGCACCTCTACTCCCAGCTATTTGGGAGGCTGAGGCAGGAGAATCGCTTGAACCAGGGAGGTGGAGGTTGCAGTAAGCCAAGATTGTGCCACTGCACTCCAGCCTGGGTGACAGAGTGAGACTCTTGTCTCAAAAAAAAAAAAAATTAAAATTAAATAATAAAAAATAAGCAACAACATACATTTTTTTGTGAGCATAAACGTTTAGGTATACTAACAAAAGTTGCATGAGTATAGCATTTATGATCAGACGAACCATATTCATAAAGAAATAGGTCAAAGAGGGAAATGTATAAACACATTTCACTATAGTTGGTAATTGTGTGCCATCAGCTTTATAATTGTGGTTATCTGAAATACCATGATGAACAACCTAAGTCTTTTGACAAGATGGAGCAAAAACTACAATGGGTTACCACTGTGGGTCACCACCACATATGCAGTCACCCAAAGAGCAGAGATCTCAAGAAATTTTGTCTTTCACAAATGCAGATGTACAAAAAGGACATCTCGTCATTTACTGAGGAAGTTTCAACATTTTTACATAGATGCGCAATGCTGATACACAAAATCAACTTTGTGATAATGCACTTTCATGGAGTCAAATCTGGAAAAAAAAAAAAAAAAGCATAAAAAGAATTACAACTCTCTTAAAAGTCTCTACACAATTTATACCTCCAGTATTGGAAATGATGCAAAGATGAAATACGTAGCACAGCAAATTATAACAAATAATGCTGACAATTTAAAATAGTGAAAGAACTGGCTGCGCACAGTGGCTCACTCCTGTAATCCCAGCACTTTGGGAGGCGAGGTGGGCAGATCACGAGGTCAGGAGTTCAAGACCAGCCTGACCAACGTGGTAAAACCCCATCTCTACTAAAAATACAAAATTAGCCAGGCATGGTGGTGCACTCCTGTAATCCCAGCTATTTGGGAGGCTGAGGCAGGAGAATCATTTGAACCCAGGAGGCAGAGGTTGCAGTGAGCCGAGATTGCGCCATTGCACTCCAGCCTGGGTGACAGGGTGAGACTCTGTCTTAAATAAATAATAAAATAAAATAATGAAAGAAAACTAACCTGTGATTGTGATCTTGGAGATTTTGGACATTAGAGATTTACGTTTAGAGATTTTGATCTTTTGGGATGTCAACATTTAGAATTATGGCATTCAGGATTGTGTCTTTCAGAATTATGATCCAAACCCTTTTAAAACACAGGTGTGACTGGGCTGCTCTTTGTAGATTCCTCCCTTGCTTCCTGTAATCCTCAAGGTAAATCCGGGGTCCTCCAGAAGTTTCACTAAGTGCTTCACAATCCAGCCCAAACTATTTCTTCTGTCCCATTTCTCATGCAGCTCATCTTCCCCTAAACTTTGTCTGCTTTTGCATGATTCCATGGCTTTGCAGGTCTTGTCCTTTCTACCTGTTGTCCTGTTATTTCCCTTTTCCATCTAGGAAGATTATTTATTCAAAACTCAGCTCCAGTATCATCTCCCTGGTGGACTCACTCCGTTCCAAGCATTTAGTTGCTCTCTCTGATGTGTGTCCAAAGCTCTTTGCCAGTTAACCCCATTAGACTGTAAGAGCGCAGAGGCCAAAGTCTTTTCCTTATTTTTGCTTATTTTCTCAGCAGCTAGCACAATGCCTGGCAGGTAGTGGGTGTTTGAGGAATATCAGATCAGTTATTAAATTGAAGATTTCTGACTTTTCCCTTCCCCTGTGATGAGAGAGAACAGGAGAGAGACAGCCCCAAAAGCCATGACACTTTGGGGTCAGAAGAGCCCTTCAAGATGATCTGGTCTCTTCTTCCATGTTTGAATTCCCTCCATTAGGACCAATTATCATCCAATCACTGCTTGAATACCTCTTATGAGGGGGAGCTCATTATTCTTCAAAGCAGTACTCTGATTGTTAGAAAATACTTTCTTAAAATGAGCCTAAATTAGCTTTAACTTTCACCAACTGTTCTTGGTTTGGCTCACAGGGGACATATAAGAATCAGCTTCCTCTGCCTGTGGCACCCCTCTCTAAGCCTCCTCTTTCTGCCCCCCTTTTTTCTAAGGTGCTGAGTCTCACTCCCCCCTCTACTGTACTGCTTTATCCCTCTAAAGTCAGTGCAGATGACCTCTCTCTCAATTAATACTCTACTGCTGATGATTCATAATGATGTTTTACATATATACGCTCTTTATGGTTTACAACGGGCCTTCACATACATTTATTATTATTTTGAGCTCACAAAGAATGGTGCGCAGACCTGCCCTGTCCAAGGTGGCCAAACCAGGACGCAGCAGGGTGAGCCTGTCACCACTTTATGAATGCGGCTGGAAGTCACATTAGCTGCTGACTCATACTGACCTTATCAACTAAAACCCCTACCTTGTTTCATTGCTGAGTCATGTCTCTTTCATCCTGTCCTTATGCTGTTTTTTTAGATAGAAATTCAGACTCTTACATTTATTGTTATCCTTACTTCTACTATTTATTGAGTCCCCACTATATACCAGAGGTGGACACTTCAGACATATGTGTATTTTGGCATCTTTTATCACATGGTTTATTCCTTATTAAAACTGTGGGTGAGCATTATGAGTTCATTTTGCAGGTGGGAAAGCTGAAGTTAAGAAAGGGAAGCAACTTTTGCAAAGTTGAATAGCTTATAAGAGGCCTAATTGTTTTATGACTTCAAAGCCTTGCTTTGTTCTGTTTTGTTTGAATTATAACAATGTGCCTTTCAAAGGGGAAGGAGGAGCAGAACAGTAGGACTTGAGTGCTTGTTGTATGACTGATGCAGTGATAGGAGCATTGCCTTCATTATCTCCGTTAAGCCCCACAGCAATCTTATGAAAAACATCAGTAATCTACTTGCTATCCACCTGTGTCTCCTGCAAATGGGAACAGCTCAAAGCAGAAGGGTATACTGAGGCTTTCTGCTGAATGGTCCTGCCCCTGAAGACCTTCTTGTCACAGCAGGGGAGGAAGAGGGGAGCTCCAGCTCCCTAGGGGAAGTCGGGGTGCAGCTGCGTTGCTCTGTAGGATTGAGCCACTGAGTCCCTGGACCTGGTCAGTCCCTGCTTGCACCTTTAAAGACCAGACTAAAAGGAAGGAGGAAATAGATGGCAATAAAATAGAGGACTTCCAATGTCACAGACATGAGGGTTTGCCCCATCTCTTTGGTCTTGGAAAGAACTGCCCAGCTTTGAGTCCTAAAGGGGAGAGTAAACGAAAGTCCGCTGAAGGCTCTAGGTCAGCATATTGGTGTGAGTTTAAAGCTTTAAGTCCAGGCTGGGCATGGTGGCTCACGCCTGTAATCCCAGCACTTTGGGAGACCAAAGTGGGAGGGTCACTTGAGCCCAGGAGTTTGAGATCAGCCTGGGCAACATAGTGAGACCTCATCTCTAAAAAATATCAGAAAAATGAGCTGAGCATAGTGGTGCATGCCTGTAGTCCTAGCTACTTGGGAGGCTGAGGCAGGAGGATTGCTTGAGCCTGGGAGGGCTGCAGTGAGCCCTGATGGCACCACTGAACTCCAGCCTGGGCAACAGAGTGAGACCCCGTCTCAGAAAAAATAAAAGAAAAAGAAAACAAGTTTTAGTCCAGGTTGGTTCTCCCAAACTATGGAATAGATAGAAACATGTATTAAGTACTTGCTTTGGGCCAGTACTTCATACTGAGTTGCAGGGACCACAAAGAATAAGACACCTGCCCTGAAGAGGTTCAAAAGCTATTGACTGACATGAGATAGAAGTACGGGGTGCTTCCGGCACATGAAGGGTCACCTAGATCAGACAAGGGATGGACTGTCAGAAAAGGCTTCTGCAGGAGATAGCACCTGACCCAAGTTAGGAGGAGTTGGCACTGGAAAAAAGTGGATAAGCATTCTAAGCAGAGGGATCAGAATGAGCAAAAGCAGAGAGGTAAAAGAAAGCATCCATTTTTAGGGGGAATTTGACCCAAGTCAGCATTGCAAGGACATAGAGGTAGGGCCTAGGAGATGAGCCTGAAGAAGGAGGTGGGTGCCACTTCATGGAAGATCAGCTGAAGAGTCTGAACTTGATTATTTTTATTGAGACAGACTCTTGCTCTGTTGCCCAGGCTAGAGTGCAGTGGCACAATCTCAACTTACTACACCTTGGCCTCCCGGGTCCAAGTGATTCTTGTGCCTTAGCCACCTGAGTAGCTGGGATTACAGGTATGTGCCACCATGCTCGGCTAATTTTTTTACTTTTTGTGCATGGAGGTTGGGTTTTGCTATGTTGGCCAGGCTGGTCTCGAACTCCTGCGCTCAAGCAATCCTCCCGCCTCAGCCTCCCGAAGTGTTGGGATTACAGGTGTGAGCCATTGCACCTGGCCTGAACTTGATTTTTGTTTTCTACATTTCTATTATTATTATTATTTTTAATTTTATTATTATTATACTTTAAGTTTTAGGGTACATGCGCACAATGTGCAGGTTTGTTACATATGTATACATGTGCCATGTTGGTGTGCTGCACCCATTAACTCGTCATTTAGCATTAGGTATATCTCCTAATGCTATCCCTCCCCTCTCCCTGAACTTGATTCTTTAGTCAATTCAAATTACGATTGCATCTAAATACCAAATATCACTTCTTCACTGCTGGACTTTGACAAAGCATTGGCATTTAATCTGGTTTGGAGATGTTAATGGCCTTTCAGCCCATTGTTCTTTCCTTAGATTTGGGGATTATCAAGTATCAGAATGAGGTGGTCATTCCTTTATCATCACTGCCATCATCATCATCATGGTTGCCATCATAATAGCCGAATTATGAAACCTAGAATTGTATATGGAAGAGAAAGGTGATCCTCCAGTTCGTTAACCTCAAGTCTGTGATATATCAAAGCACACCCATTAGAAAATAGTCAAATCATTACGTCTCTAGTCATTTGTTATCTGATACGGACAGACATTTAAAGATTGGAGAGAACTAAAACAACAAAGAACATACCTGGAACAGAAATTTACTAAATGTTTTTAAGCTCTTCAAGTGGAGATGCTATTTAGAGCGGGAAAGGGGGAGCTATTGAGTTGTCCAGACTCGATGTGACCAGGGAGCAAGTTACTGCTAATCTCCGTAGGAGGAGTAAAGCTTTCTGGCTTTATCGGGGGTAGGGGCTGGGAACTGGGGGAACAACTTCATTACATTTCCTTCTGTGTGAGGAGGGGCTTCAGGAGGCAGCTTCTTTTTTTTTTTTTTTTTTTTTGAGACGGAGTCTCACTCAGTCACCCAGGCTGGAGTGCAGTGGCACGATTTCGGCTCACCGCAACCTCCGCCTCCCTGGGTTCAGCGATTCTCCTGTCTCAGCCTCCCAAGTGGCTGGGACTACAGGCACATGTCACCATGCCCAGCTAATTTTTGTATTTTTAGTAGAAACGGGGTTTCACCATATTGGCCAGGCTGGTCTCGAACTCCTGACCTTGTGATCTGCCCACCTTGGCCTCCCCAAGGGCTGCGATTATAGGCATGAGCCACCGTGCCCGGCCAGGAGGCAACTTCTTCTGAGAAATTTGTGAGAACTCCCACTGATGTTCCTTGCCTTGTTTACTATTAGGGTTCTTTGAGAGGAGCCCAGAGCCCAGGCCAGATGTGTTCACAATTTGAATTTAGTTTGTGAATTAGCACATCCACTATGGATCTCTAAAGGAAATGTGGCTGTTCATGTTAGTCTTTGAAGTTAATGTGTATTTCCTAATACCCACATCAGTCCTTCGATACACCAGCACAGCACAGGCAAAGTGGGACTGACCCGCCATCCTTCTGCGCAGCTCCTGGGTGACTACTGAAGCTGATGTCTACTTAGTAGAGGTCTGGGAGATTGTATGGGGCCTGGCTGGGACTTCTGGTCAGCGAGCAGACCTTTGAAGAATTGGCTTCTTCAAACCTGTGGCCCATTCCCAACAGTGAGGCTGCTGGGAGCTGGCTACGTGCTGTGGGTCCAGGCAGTTCAAGAGGCCTTCCTAGAATATATGAGAACTCTGCAAATTTTCCTTCAGCCTGGGGAGCGGTGAGAAAGGATGAAGTGTAACAGGGCCCTGAAACCTCATCCCAACTCGCTATTAAGCAAGGGTGCTCTTTTCTAATCTAATAGAGTAAAACTGAGAAAGGGGTCTTCTCTACTTCCCAATTCCAGGGCCTTCCTGTATTCGCTGGTGATGATGGAGTAGGGTGACCTTAGGAGGTGTGACTTGGGCCCTACAGGCTGTCTGGGAAAGTCAGAGCTTCCCTCCGTACTCCTCCCAGAACACTGAGTGGGTGGCTGTGTTGTGAGAGTCCCTTGAGAGCCCAGAGGCAGAAACGAACTCTTTGCAAGAACGACGCATCTCCAGAACATCTTCTCAGAACAAGGCTGCCTTCACTAGAGCTCATTCAGTAAGTGCTTTAGGAACAAGGCAGTGGGGGTGAAACATTGCTTTGAACTGGGCTACCTGAGCAGCAAGCTTGGAAGCCTGGAGAGCAGCAAGTGGTGCAGATTTACAAGACCTCATTAAACAGCCCGTGGGATTGATACAGGCCTTTATACTTGGAGGTTCTGGGCTGTCCAGCAGGCTGTGGGCCCTGTGTCCCCAGGGCCCTGGAACGTGGGCCTGCAGCCTTTCTCAGCTCTCACCCTTGTCGCTTTCCTCTGGGGCTGCGGAGCTGGAGAAGGACGGATCTCTTTGCTTCACTCTCATGAAATGGCGCATCAGTAAGTGCTACTTAAGAAAACACATGGTCTGCCCCTCGAAAAGGCCCCCCTCTGCTGCTGCCGCCACCAACACCTTTCTTTATTCCGCCCAAACCTCACCAAGGGGAATTCGAAACAACTGTGGTGATAAATCCGCCTGCAGATAATTGGCAAGAAAACAACACTTGTGCAGTATATAACGTTTTATGGTTGTTTCATGTACTTTATTATAATACTAATGAGCAGTTATATATCAGGAGCTAACTGCACGCCGGATTAGCTTGTTAGCATGATATGAAATGGCAGAGCAAACAGTCCAGGCCCCTCGCTCCCTGCATGCCTCCCCCACCCTCCCTCCCTACCCCTCGGTCCCATTTGCACTCAGTAATTAGTATGCAAATTAGGCCCCGGGACCACACAAGTTCTAGTATATTACAAGGGCTTTATTATGCTCTTGTGAGTACATGATGGAAACGGCCCATGACAGTGTTTATCTCACTACCTCTGTCTTGCCTTCTTCTTTCTCTCTCCCCCTCTTCTACCCCCTGCATACACACACACACACAAACACCTTTCTTTGCATGGTCTACAACCAACCCCTTCTTGTATCAGACCTCTAAACTTGATAGAGTTCACTAGGTCTTTCTGCCCCTGTTTGAACATATCCAGTGATGGGAATCCTGCTCCTTCTGGAAGCCATAGTTCCATTCCAATTACCATAATTGAAAGAAAATTCTCCCTTTTTCTGTGGTTCTTAATGTGTGTGTGTGTGTCACAGACTCCTTTCAGAATGTGTTGAAAGCCATGAACACCTTCTACAAAAAAAAATGTATATTAACATTTACATAACATTTTATATTCCATTTTAGGGACCCTAAACCCATGCACAGAGGGGGATCCATAGACTTCTTACCTCATATTGAGCCAAAAGTTGCCTTTCGTTACCCTAGGAGTAAAGTTCTGCCCTTTGAATCTCTTCAGAGGGAGTCTATTCTCTTTACTATATGATAAACTGGCAAATACTTAAGAATTCCTGTCGCATTTCTCAAATTCTTTCCCCAACTTCCCCAACCAATGATCACAAGTCAGGGTTCCAAGACATCTTTCCATCCTGACCCACCTCGCCCTAGTCACCTATCACCTGAATGGTACGGAGCCCAGAAAAGTGCAAAATGTTCCCACTGTGTTTGTGGTGTGACCAGCCCGCCTTTGTTCTGTGCACTGCGCCTCTGCCAATGTGGCTGAAGTCTTCAGAAGTCTTTTGGCAAATGTAAACTCAACCAGAATTCCTGGATCTTCTTCCCATGAACCTTCTCGAGGCGTAACTTCTCAAACCTATACTTCCAGAAATTCTATTTTTAGCCTACATGCAGAATAGTTACTTTCGTCTGTTAAATCTCACCTGTATGCCTACTTGCAGAAGTGATTTTTGAATACTGATCCTGTACTTCATCTTGTTGGCTGTCCCTAGCCTTATCTGACTATAAATGTGTTAGCCATGCTGTTCATGCCTTCAAGTTGTTGATAAAAATGCTGTACAGGACAAAGGACAAATCTGGTCATATGTCACTGGAGACCTTGTTTTCAAACTCTCATCAATATTCTTTGGGTGTGGTTATCCAGCCAGCTCTGTATCTACTTACCTTTCTCCAGTGTTTTCTCTCTTGTCATCTCTTTTCCGTCTGATTTACCCTATAAATGTTTTTTTAACCCCTGCCCCTTCTTGAAAGGATCCCCTTGATCCTGTATTTCCCCTTAAGCTACTCTTATTTTTGTCATTTTCTTCTTAGTTGCATTTCTTGAAAGATTGGTCTCCACTTTCTCACATCTCATCCAGAAGTGAGCTGGCTGGTATGGCTTCTGCCCTAGCTACTGCAAGTAAACTGCTCTCTCAAACAGCAGTAACAACCTCGGAATTGCCAAATTCTGTGGACATGTTTCTGTCTTTGTCTGTCTTAATTTCACTTTTGCATTTGGCACCAAAAATCATTGCCCTCTTAAAAAGCTCTATTCTGGCCAAGCGCAGTGGCTCATGCCTGTAATCCCAGCTCTTTGGGAGGCCGACACAGGTGGATCACCTGAGGTCAGGAGTTCAAGACCAGCCTGGCCAACATGGTGAAACCCCATCTGTACCAAAACTACAAAAATTAGCTGGGCGTGGTGGCAGGCACCTGTAATCCCAGCTACTCGGGAGGCTGAGGCAGGAGAATGACTTAAACCCAGGAGGTGGAGGCTGCAGTGAGCTGAGATCATGCCACTACACTCCAGCCTGGGTGACAGAGTGAGACTCCATCTAGGGAAAAAAAAAAGAGGCTGGGCGCGGTGGATCATGCCTGTAATCCCAGCACTTTGAGAGGCCCAGGCAGGCGGATCACCTGAGCTCAGGAGTTGGAGACCAGCCTGACCAACATGGCGAAACCCCGTCTCTACTAAAAATACAAAAATTAGCCACGCATGGTTGTGGGCACCTGTAATCCCAACTATTCAGGAGGCCGAGGCAGGAGAATCACTTGAACCTGGGATGCGAAGGTTGCAGTGAGCCGAGATCACACCACTGCACTCTAGCCTGGGCGACAGAGTGAGACTCCATCTCTAAATAAATAAATAAATAAATAAATAAATAAAGTTCTATTGCTTTCGTTTGCCATGAGCCCTGATGTCACTCTCCCAGGTCTTTCCTGACTCTCTGAGCATCCCATCTCAGTCTCCTTGGGTGACTCCTCTTCTTTCACTTGCCCCCAAATGCCCGAGCTTTCTACTTATAGTTCTGTCTTCCCTCCTTTTATTCTTTTTTTTCATTCAAAATGTGAATAAATACCATTGAGCCACTCTACGTGCCATGCACCATATGAGAGAGCAAGACACAAGGATTCACGTAGCCTGGAGCCCACCGTCAAGGAGCTCAGGCTAATCATCATAATGCAATGTAATGAGTGTCTGCAGAGAGGAGAGTATGGAAGGACATTACAGGAGCCAAGAGGAACTAGTGAGCCAACCTGGAGAGTGTGGAAATGATTTCACAGAAAAGGTAACACTAAAGTCAGTCTTAAAGGATGAGTAGGGTTTACTAAGCTCTCCCCAAAATCTCTCATTTCTGAATCCAATACCTTATCATTTTTCATCTGTATTAATGCAACACTGTTCCAGAATTTTCTGATTCCCATCCTACTCTTTGCTTCCTCTAACCTGTACCTCTCCCCCAATCTATGCTCCACACTAAAGATGCAGCAAGGTCTTTCTAAAATGCAAATCTGATTCTTTGTAAAATTCTTGATTGACCTCTTTTGCCTATTAGGATAAACTCCAAACTCTTCGGCGTGGTATGAATACTGTCTCCTACTAACCTGACCTCTGTCTAGCCTGCCAGCTCTCTTTGAGGGCCTTTTGTTTGGCAGGTGTTCTTGCCCACTGTGATAGGGTCCACCACTGGGCCATGAGAAATCCATCATTTAAAGGCATTCTTCCACACTGGCTTCAACTTTGAAGAATGCTCCCCTTATGCAGCCAAGCTCAAAGTCTATGCCTGATGGTCTCCCCAGGATACCTCTGAGCAGCCTTCCTCAACCACTGCCCACATCTCTTCCCCAGGCTGCAGCAAGACCCCACAGCACAGGCAGACAGAGGAGAGAACAGGACGGCCGCTGCCCATAGGAGAAGATCAGAAAGGAAGAATCTGTAAAGCATGAGCACAGAATAATGGGCTTCATGAATACTTAGCATAAGGAAGAGAGAAAAAAAAATCTGTGTAGCAGGCAGTTTTTGTAAAGCGTTGAACTGTACCACACATCACCCCCTGACAGGCCCTGATGTTAGCTCCTGGAATGGATCACAAGAGACTCATTAGAAAAAACAAATATTATCGCACGCTGAAATGATTTATGGAGAAAAATGAAAAATTTTGTGTTGTTGCGTTCCCTCTCACTCACTCCCCCTCGCCTCTGCCTTCTATGGGGAAGTTATTTATGGCTCTAGACCCTTAACAAGAGAACAGCAAAGCTCTGAGCTGATCACTCCTGCAAACTGCCTACATTTGATTTTTATTAGTGACTTAAAGCTTCCTTTTTTTTCTTTATTGTCGTGGGTGAACCAAAATGCATTTTAATGCCTGCTATTCAGGCCAGACAAGAAATGTGTAGATGCCTCCCACGCAAACCAGCCACGCCAGTGTCTCTGTCCAGAACCGAGGGAGGTGTACAAGAAGGGACCAAGAAAGACCAAACTTTCTGAGAGCACGAGTCAGGTCTCCCTGGTGTGCAGGCCACTAGATATAGCAAGTTGATTTCCTCGTTTTTTGGGGCAGAGAGTGAACCAAGTAAGTTTCAGACAAGGAAAAGAGACAGTAATTAACATTTGTTACGGTGTTTGCAATCTGCCAGGCATTATTCTAGGTGTTTTCCCTTAGATTCTTTCACTTAATCTTCCCAACAACTGAGAGGTAGGTATCCTCATGCTTATTTCATGGAAGAGGAAACTGAACCTCAGAAAAGTCAAGTAACTTTTCCAAAGTCAGGCAGCTAGTAGGCCTTGAGTGGTGGCTCATGCCTGTAATCCCAGCACTTCAGGAGACCGAGGTGGGTGGATCACTTGAGACCAGGAGTTCAAGACCATCCTGGCCAACATGGCAAAACTTCATCTCTACTAAAAATATGAAAATTAGCCAGGTGTGGTGGCACACACCTGTAGTCCCAGCTACTCGGGAGGCTGAGATGGGAGAATCACTTGAACTCGGGAAGCAGAGGTTGCAGTAAGCCAAGATCGTGCCACTGCACCCCAGTCTGGGTGACAGAGTGAGACTCCGTCTCAACAACAAAAAAAGAAAAAACAAAGTCACGCAGCTAGTAACTGACAGAACTGGGAATCAAATCCAGGTCCATCTCACAACATTGTCAGTATTTATCACCGTACCACATTGTCTCCTAAACTGGATCATGCTATCTCTAGAATCATAACTTCTGAGCACTAACTGGAAGGTTCCTCAGAGACTTACTTCACGGTCCCATCTTCTATCCACTGTAGGAGCTTTCCCTTTTCTGTTCCGGACGGTCATCACCATGTTCCTGTTGGAAGGTGCTGCTTCTCAAGGCAGCCCAGGGCGCTGCAGAGCAGTTCTAGACAGCCACAAGTCCTTTGCACACTGAACCGTCATCTGAGCCTCTCCTGTTTGGTCAGGTGCTTTCCCATTCAGTCACCTTGCTCTGGAACATTGCAACTGTCAGATTCCTTCTTCCCATATGTCTCCTGGATATAGGTAACTTTATAAAATTAAATTTTGAGAGATTCCTCTTAAGAAAAATTTTAACTTTAGAATGCCCCCAGGTGGAGCAAGACCTTTGCATCTCTCGCTGTGACAATCAGGATCCATGCTATGGCAGAGCCTGGGCTTGACCTAACTAAGCCTTTGGGGTCCTTTTCTGCCTGGCCTGTGTGATCCTGGACCTCTGTTCACATTGGTCCTCTAGGCTCTCTGGTCTCTCCAGCTGCTTCACATGATGCCAGCACTGGGCCAAGAACAGAGGGGGTACCAGTGCAGACCCAGTGGACCCTCACAAGGGAGCTTTACAGTGACCATCATTTTTCCTTTTCCATTGAGCTGTGACTTCCTACTGTCAATCAGACAGTGAACAAAGATGCACAAGAAACCTCAGTGGGCAGGAGCTGACCAAGTCTTTCATCTGTATCTGGGTGCCGTGAGTCCAAGGCTGTGGCCTCACTGAGGACAGTCAGCAGAGGGTTACACACTGAGCCTCGAGTGACTAGCCTTGGAAAATGCCCTGCCCATGCCCCTGTACTTTAGGATGTCCTATGGGGGAGGGAGGAGGATATAGGGAATTTAGCAGAAAGTAAGAAGCTACCACAGAGATGGCTGGGGAACCAGGCTCGGGCGCACAATCCCAGCTAATCCTAATCTGTGCTTTCCCTCCACAGCGTGTCCCCAGGGGGGAGCTAGGGTTCCAGGAAGAGAGGATGGTGTTCTTGACAACAAGGGGCTGGGAGCCCCAGATGAAGGGCCATGGGGGCTGCACTTCAGGGTGATCCGTAACTCACTCTGACATCTGAACAGAAGGAAGGGCTGCCCAGGCCCCTGCCCCACCACCTCTCATTTAATCCACAGGGAGACAGGGAGCCCAGCCTTGGGACGTTGCTAGCAGCTTCCCCTGAACCCTCGAGTTCTCCTGTAGCAAATTGGGCTGACCAAAGAAGGCTGGAGAGGGGAGGAAGGCAGTGCTGGAGAAAGGAGTGGTTACCTTGAGTGGGGCTGGGGGCCGGAGGGTCTGCGCCTCCCCTCCCTGCCCCAGCCCCTCCCAGGCCCGCTCCAGGGCCAGCCGCACTGGGCCTCATTCTTGGAGGGCCCTGTCTCTCGGCAGTGTTGCTAGGTGCGGTGAGCCCAGGCGCCTGCCACCGGCTGGCCAAGGCTCTGCCTGGAGACCATCGGGGAGCTGGGAAGAAGGAGCTGCATTATTTGGTTGATCCCTCCCTCCCTCCCCCAGCCTCAGCACAGTGAGCTTTCCGGAGGGATGGTTCTGAGCCAGCCCATCCCCAGGCCTTCCTCTTTGTGCAGAGACCTCCCCGTCAGACCCCCCACCTTCGCCGGCTACCCCCTCCCCCTTCCCTCCAGTTGAGCAGAGCCAGAGTTAAGCCTGGGGTTAATGCCCAGTGACACCTGCAGGTTGGCTAGTGTTGTTGACATGGGGCTGGGGGGAGGGGAGGGGGTGATGGGGGAGATCGTTGGTGGCTTTATTATGGAGAACTCAGCAGGCCTGGGGCCTTCTATTGTCCAAGTGGCAAATAAATAAATAGGAGAAAGTAAGTCTTCCCCATGGCTTACCGACGGGAGGTTAACAGCTGGACATGACATGACAAATTGGGCATTTTTCTTTGGGGACTGATCCTTACAGCAGCTAGCAGGGAGAATGAGAGAGAGAGAGAGGGAGGGGGGAGTAGAGAGAGCGAAAGCAAGCCGGAGCACGGAAGGGGCTAGTCACAGAAGTCAACGTGGAAGCCGTGTGTGCATGTACAAGAGTACGTGACCGGGGTGTACAGGAAACATTGCATCATGTTTGGGGCATTAAAAAAAAATACATGCAAGCATTTCACATGTAATGACTTCAGGAGTCAATCCCAGAACCCCGAAAGCTGGGTATCTGGCTGTGGGGGGAGATATCTCTGGGATCTGCCTTCTTGAACCCCTCCCCTGTCCTGCCAAATGGAAAAACCAAAAGGTCAACGCCAGCTCTGATCCCAAAGAATCTCCTTCCTCCAGATGAGTGGGATTACTGGGCAGTGGCGAGTGGTGGAGCAAGCAGCCTATCTCCAGCCTGGGCCCGGGGTGAGGACTCTTGCATTATGCCCAGTTGCCCGGAACTGGTCCCAGCTGGACATCAGAGCATCCCACTGGCCTGTGGAGCTGGGGTCAGGGAGCAGCAGCTCTCCCCTGACCCTGTCCCATCTTCCTCCTCATCCCCAGGGAATACCCAGCAAGAGGTCGGGAGGACCACAGGAGACAACCACTCCCAAACAATGATCTCAGTTGCCCACTGTGAACTGGAGCAGGGGTGGGAGAAGAACAGAGCAGGAGCAGACAGGAAAATGCTTGATCTCTGCCGGGGCCCCAGAACCATCTGAGCCAAGGACTGCTCTCCCTCCCTGTCTTCTGAGGCTGTAGATTATAGTGGGTAGTCACTTGTGCTCTGGAGTCAGACAGACCTGGGATCAGCCTGTTCCTCTTGTTCTTGGCCCTGTGATCTTGGCATGCTATTTAACCTCTCTGAGCCTCAGTTTCCTTATAGGTAAAATGAGACTAATACCAGTACTAGCCAGCATGAGGTTTTAATGAGTTCATGCATGTAAGTGCTGAGTGCAGTGTGGCACACGATAAATCCTTTATAAATGCCACTCAGCACTGCTCTGGGGCTAGCCAACCTTTTCCTCCCTGTTGCCCTGTGTTTTAAGATTGACTGAGGGCTCTATAGAACTGTCCTCTGGAGAAGGAGGGAAGTGCATCTCTAGCTCACCTTTCTGGAAGTTATCTTTTCAATCTCCAAAGGCTGGGCATGGATTAGCCTAAAGCCTTGTGGAACTTTGCCTTCCAAGACATGTTTGTTTCTAGCAGTGGGCTGCAAGGAGAAGCCTTGTGGCTGTGATTCTGCTCCATGCCCACTCCACGGCGGATGCCTGACCAGTGTTCCAAGGACATTTTGAAGGAAGAGAGGATTTCTGATTTCCAGGAGGGGTTGTTGTATGTCCTGGAATGCAATCTCTCCATTCTCCCACTGGGTACAGAGAAAAACCACAGGAAAATGGTGAGAAGATGCTGAATGAGTTAATGCAACCAGGAAATACTTATTGAGCATGTACCAAGTGTCAAGCATGGCTCTAGACCCTGGGAATAGAGCCACAAACAAAGCGGGCTAAAATCCTTGCCCTTGAGGAGCTTACGCCGTAGTTCTCTAGGAAGGCAAGCGGGACACCTCAGCGTTGCCTCCACCCCTTCCATGTGGCCAGGGTCCATTGTGATCTTCTATGCTCTTCCTGTTGGATTCAAATCAGGCCTCACAGAAGAGCCAGTCACAAAGGGAACTCGGAGATGTGCAGGACAGAGAGAAGAGCTGACGGGACATCTGGTACCTTCGGTTGGAGGGAGGGCAGTTTCTGAGGATTAAAAGAAGCTTTATTGAAGGGAGGTTTGAAAGGAGAAGAATTGTGGAGAAGAAAGCTACTGTGTATTTCATGCTGATTCCATGCCATTAACTTTCAGGCACTTTACATCCATTATCTAATTTTATCCTCACAGGCACTCAGCAAGGCAGTTCACGTTATTCCCACCTTGAGATTCAGAGGAGGAAGTGACTAATCCAAGATCCATAACAGGGAAATGGGAAGAACTAGATTTGAATCCGGACCTTTAGTTCTTCCCTTTGCCCAATTATGCTCCATGTGGTTTGCTGGAGAAAGCCTGGCAGAGGGTGCAAGGGCAACAGTGGGGGTGGGGGTGCAGAGGCTAGGAGACCTGACCAGAGTGTAGAGGGGTTCACAGGGCCAAGGAGAGGAGATATCTAGGGGGCCTAAAGATGGGTGAGACCTCTGAGCCTCCCTAAAACGGCATACTGCAACCTCTTCATCAGAAACCCAATTTTTTTTTTTTTTTTTGAGATGGAGTCTCACTCTTGTTGCCCAGGCTGGAGTGCAATGGCGCAAACTCGGCTCACTGCAACCAGGTACCAAACCCGTCACTGGGTTCAAGCAATTCTCCTGCCTCAGTCTCCCGAGTAGCTGGGATTACAGGCATGCGCCACCACGCCCGGCTAATTTTGCATTTATAGTAGAGACGAGGAGAAACCCTTTCTTGCATGTTCTCCTACCTCATTGCAAGCCTTTCTGAACTGAGTGAGGGGCATTCTGAACCTGAGAGAGAAAGGGGCTAGTTCTCTGAAGATCATCACCAGACCATAGAACCAAAGTGGGTAGAAGGTTTATAAAAGGAGGTGGAAGGTGTGACAAAGACAATAAGCACCCGAGATGACTCACACTGCTTGCCAGGTAAGCATGGGCTGCAGGACGTGGGAGGAGAAGCTGGCGAGCTCACTGTCAGTCCTGGTTCTTCCGGCCACCCAGCCTCTTCATGGCCAGTACCAGAAGGCCAGATCCCTGTCCTCCTCCCCAGGCCCAGAGCCATGGCTCAGTGGCCCCCCAGGCCCAGCCTAAGAGGTCGCATGGCTAGGACTTCTACCTGGAGAATCACCTCCACCGCAACATCTGAGAGCAGGAGCCACACAGGAGCTTTCTTCTTCCAGGAAGTGCCTTCCCCCAGCCCCCTGCTACTCACTCCCCTATATAATATTCCACGTTAGAGCTCATAAGTGCTGCTGCGGGTCCCCAGCCTGATTGAATTTGGAAGCCATTGTTTACAGACGTCTGGCTGTACGGGGGGATTTATTGAATTTTCCATGAAATGTTGCTCCCCTAATGCTGTAAAAGGCAAGCGGCCCACATCAGAGGAGCCCTGCGTTACAGGATCATGTTACCCCGAGATGGAGTGCTTGCTTCAGAGTCATTGATGCAACGAGCTCTGGCTCTGAAAAGTAAGACCTCGGGCATCACTCCTGACCCCTCGCTGGCACCCCAAAGCTGGGACTTCTGAGCCAGCTCTGCCCCTGCATTTCCCTCCACCCATGTCTGGTTAGTCTCAAATCCCTCTCCCAAATCCACTCTCCTCTCCAGCCCACCTGCTATGGACAACTGCATTGCTACAGCAGCCTCTCCAGGCGCCTCCTGGCAGTCCTCTCTCACCTGCCCCAGTCCCAGAGTCATACCCCTCAAGGCAGATGACACTAAGGAGGGGTTCAGCAAGTAAATAAGCAAAGGAAGAGAAGGAAGCAGGGCAGAAAGAAGGGAGAAGAAAACCAAGGTGTTCATGTTGTCACACATTGAGAGGGATGCTTCCTCCAGGGTGCCTGGCACACTAGGCCCTGGGAATCTGTGAACACAAGAGCCCCCAGGATGGGAAAAGGCATTGCCAACAGCCCTGTGAGACAGAGCTGAAGTGAAGATGTCTCCTTGTGTGTCTCACAAAAGTGCAACTGGACCAAGCCTTCCCCATTTTAAAAAACACATTCTTTAAACCCTCCTCACTCCTTGAGCTTCTGTCCCCTTCACTGCCTCACTGCTCAAAGGCTTTTTTATATTTAACCACTTCCATTCTCTCCACTGGCTCATTTCTGCCACAGTCCTTACCTCTTTGGTGAATCTGTTCTCCTAAAGATTGTTCATCCAAATCTCCAAGTCCATGTTGGTGCTCACCCTTCTTAACATCTCTTCGCCTAACCCTGCGGTCACCCTCCTGAAACCCTTTTCTCTCTCGGCATCTCTCATACCACCTCCTGGTTCTCCTTGCAGACAGCTCCTTCTCTGGCTCTTTGCCCTCCTGCCACCCTAAATAAAAGTAGGTGTTTCCCAGTGTTCTACCTTTGACCCTCTTCTCTCGGTGCACACTTTAATCTGATGAGCTCATCCATTCCTGCAGCTGCAGCTATCATCTTTATTTAGAGGACTCCTGAATATAAAGCTCCAAATCTGACCTCGTGCTGCTCTGGTCCCATTTTTCCAACTGCCTGGTGAATATCTTCAGCGCTTTGTCCAACAGACATCTCAAAATTCAATCCGCCATGTAGCCCCAACTCCCATGATAATTCACCTTCCGCGGTCATTATTTCTGTTGATGACATTGTCATCCTCTCAGTTATCCAGTCATGAGATCTTGAAGTGGTCTTTGGTATAGCTGCTCTAGGCCCATCTACCTACTGCATACTGAGTATCTCAACCCAGACTCTTAACACAGCCTTATTACCCCCAGCACGCACACACATCAACTCACAACTTGTTCTCTTTCCTTCATTTTCTTTCTACCACGAACAGTACCGCTATTGTCCCAGGCCCTTAAGCCAGAATCCTAGGCATCCTCACTGTCTTCTCTCTTGGCCTCACATCCCCCATGTCTCGTTAGTCACGAAATCCTGTGGATTCCTTATCATCCCTTATATGTGTCCCCTTATCTCTAGCCCCTGCTACTGACTTAGTTCAGGTCCTCCCTGTAGCTCACTTATACTGTCTAAAAAATCCTTCTGACCAGTGTTCACCATCCAGTCTTTCTCCCTACCGTCCATCCTCCCCACTGCTGCTCACATGATCTTCCTAAAACGTGACTCTAACACCTGTCTAAAACACTCCAACAGCTCCTCATTGCTTCCAGGATTACATCAGAGCTCTCTAATGCCTCCTAGCATTTGCACACAAGATTTCCTTTACCTGGAATGTTTCTTCCTTCCAGGCTCCCCACCTAGACTCCTTCATTCAGCCTCTGGTACTCTCCCAATTCTTCTTTTCTTTTTTTTTCTTTTTAGACAAGGTCTCACTCTGTCACTGAGGCTGGAATGCAGTGGTATGATTGCACCTCACCACAGCCTCGACCTCCAGGACTCAAGCAATCCTCTTACCTCAGCCTCCCTTGTAGCTAGGACTACAGGTACCACCACATCTGGCTTAATTTTTAAAAATTATTTTTGTAGAGACAGGGTCTTGCTGTGTTGCCCAGGCTGGTCTCGAACTCCTGGCCTCAGGCAATCCTCCTACTTCAGCCTCCCAAAGTGCTAGGATTACAGGCGTGAGCCACTGCGCCCAGCCTCATTCTTTAAAACCCAGCTCAGAGATGCTGTCTTCCCTAACCCCTCCAAACATAAGTGGAAACCCTTTCTTTCTAGTAAGCAACTACTGTACTTAGTTCTTGACACTCTCAAAACAGCTATGATTGGCCGGGCGTGGTGGCTTATGCTTGTAATCCCAGCACTTTGGGAGGCCAAGGCGGGCAGATCAGTTCCAGACCAGCCTGGGCAATGTGGTTAAACTCTGTCTCTACTAAAAATACAAAAATTAACCAGGTATGGTGGCACATGCCTATAATCCCAGGTACTCAGGAGGCTGAGACACGAGAATCACTTGAACCCAGGAGATGGAGGCTGCAGTGAGCCAAGAACACACCAGTGCACTCCAGCCTGGGCAACAGAGTGAGAGCCTCTGTCTCGGGAAAAACAAACAAACAAACAAAAACAGCTATGACGTAGCATTGCAATGTTGATATACAAGGCCATCTTTCCCAACTATTCATTTCATTAGCCCCAGTCCCTAGCACAATGCCTTGCATATAGGAGGCTCTCTGAACAATTGCTAAGTGAAGGTCAAGTTTAAGCGAAGGAGGCAGAGCGCACATGAGGAACTTTTATCACCAAGGGGAATTTTTCTCTCTCCACCTTTTCTGTGGTTCTCAAAAAGGGTGAATTCCAAGAGTGATAGTCTCTTGCTCGCAACCCATCATTCCTAGAATCCTGGTGTTTCCAACAGTAAGAGGTGTTCACCAGCCAGCAGGTCCTGAAGCCTTGGAACTCCCTCTCTCTCTTCCCTCCTTGCCCAGCGTGATCAGCCTGATGTCTCTTCCCTCCCGGTTCTGCTTCCCCATTCTAGTGACCCCTTCCTCCCCTTCCTCCTGCTGCTTCTTAACTGGGGGACTCCAGTGTGACTGAAGGGCCTCAGAGGGAAAACAATGATCCTCCAGAGAGAGCATGTGTTCACCACGTTAGGTAAACATGCCAAGCTGCAGGGGCCGCCTGAATGAGGGGTCTCCAGCCAGGGATGGGGAGAATCCCACACCAGCATCTTAGCTGGCAGACAGACCCACCTTCGCCCTGAGTAGGGGGTGGGCAGTAGCTCTGAAGAGAAGTAGCAGGACATTGTTTTCTCAGATTTCATTGGTTTATTTATCCTACGCCTGGGCTCCATCTGTCCTGTCTCCAAAAAGTGAAGCAGCAAGGACTCCAAGCCACCAGAGAAGCCCTGTCCTCAGCCTGCAGCTCTGTGAGGACCTAGAGCCAAGCGGAGTTGGGAGTTTGTCCCCTGCAGGGTAGAAGCCTGGGAATGTTTCAGGCCCTATGGCTCAATTGCCCAAAGGGATAGAAAGAGAGCAAATAGGCCAAAAAGATAGCATGAGCGTAGGCCTGAGCCCTCCTGATTCCTGACTGGTGTCCCTCCACAGTCCCCTTGGCAAAGCCAAGAGGGCCAGGGGCTTTTGGAGAAGTGGGCCAAGAAGGCTCGAGAAGAAGCCCAGATGACCCAGACTTGACCTCTCTACTGCAACCAAGAGAGGCAGGTGTTGGGTGGAGATGCTTGGGGTTATGGAGACATCCCCTTGGAGGAGCCTGCTGTGTCTCTCGGGCTGCACATTAGCTGGGAAGGCTGTTGAGTACCATGCAGCTGGTCTTGGTTTTGCAGAGTTCTGGACAGCATTCAGTTCCCTGAAATCAGGGACAACAGAGCAAATCTCCCCTAGGTGCATGGGAGAATCTGCGGCCCTCTCAACAGTGATGGGCTGATAGGAGGAATAAGAAATGGGGAATCAGGAGAGCAAGATACCTTGAAGAGATGCAGAAAGGTTGTTTTCCATCCTTACGAGTAGGAACCTCTCTACAATACAAAATCATGGCAGCTCAGGACTTGCCCCACATTCATACCTTACCTTATCCCAGCCTGAGGTTGAGCTACAGGAGCTGTACCAAAGTATAACATAGCTAGGCTTTGAATGAAGGTTTCCAGCCCTTTTAGTTCTGAGTGTATGTGTAGCTTCAGCAGCAACTCAGTGGAGATGCTCAGGGCGTTCTTGGGCCTGTTCTAGTCCCTGCAATGCTTCTCCATGGCCAGGTTGGATCCCCTGTTCATTTCACTCACCACCCCCATGTGTCTGGTCTCCTAGTGTCACATGACACACTTGAACCATGCTTTCCAGAGCCCAGATCCATCACTCAGGCATTCAGGGGATTTGGATATCTCCTAGCACCTCCATCGCAGCAGAGCAGAAACTAAAGTCATTGTCTTCCCACTAAACCCTGCCAAAATTGGCCCCTCTCCTATCCTTTGTACGTCTGGAAGTGTCGCCCAAGTTTACTGTCATCTTCACTTCTTGCCGTTTTTTTTTTTTTTTTTTTTTTTGAGGCGCTCTGTCGCCCAGGCTGGAGTGCAATGGCATGATCCTGACTCACTGCAACCTTCGCCTTCTGGATTCAAGCAATTCTCTTGCCTCAGCTTCCCGAGTAGCTGGGATTACAGGCACGGGCCACCACGCCTGGCTAATTTTTGTATTTTTAGTAGAGACGTGGTTTCACCATGTTGGCCAGGCTGCTCTCGAACTCCCGACCTCATGTGATCCACCCACCTGAGCCTCCTAAAGTGCTGGGATTACAGGCGTAAGCCACCGTGCCCGGCCATTTTTTTTGTTATTATTAATAGCACTGATGAGCATTCATATTTTTGAGAATGTCTGATAATTTCCTTAGGTTAGGGTCCTAGAAAAGAAATTATTGGGTCAAAAGGTATAAACTTTTAAAAAGCTGTTGATACGTATTGATAGACTGCTTTCTAGAAAGGTTATACCAATTCACAATCTCATCATCAATGAATGATTATACCCATTTTCTTAAACCATCATCCACATTATCAATTTTTAAATCTTTACTAATTTGATTAGCCAAAGGGGAAAAAAAATCTTTCTGCATTATGGTAGCAACCTCCCATTGGTCTCTCCACCTCCAATTCACCTTGTTAATAATCACCAGGTTATACATCCTAAGACTGAGATTTTACCGCGCACTTCTTCACTCAGAATCCTTCAGCTCTGCTCCCCAACTTGCCTGCTGCATAAACTGAACACCTCAAGCTCCCATTCCCACAAGCTATGCTTTAGATCTAGTCTCCTCCTAACACATACCTCCATTTTTACCTCCTTATGGGGCATGGTTGGCAGCCACCTCCTCTGAGGGCCTGACTCCAAGCTGGAAGTCATTTGATGTGTGCCAGTGGAAGCCATTGCCCCTCTAGTGCCTGGTATATGCCACCAAACCGTGGACAGCAGGCTACTGAAACTGGAGTATAGAGGCTACTTGGTTGGGTCCTATAAGCCTCATCTAAGACTATTTCAAAAAGGCTCCGCAGCAGGCTCAGAACTTGTGAGCAGGAAAACTCCAGATCCTCACAATGGCCTCCTTTAGGCTGTCTCAGATGTGTCCATCACGAATGAAAATGAAACTCCTGCTGGGTGTGGCGGCTCGTGCCTGTAAGTCCAGCACTTTGGGAGGATTGCTTGAGCCTAGGAGTTCAAGACCAGCCTGGGCAACAGGAGTGAGACCCCACCTCTACAAAAAAATAGAAAAAGCTAGCCAGATGTGGCAGCACATACAAGTCCCAGATACTTGGCAGGCTGAGGTAGGAGCCTCGGAGGTCAAGTCTGCAGTGAGCCATGATTGTGCCACTGCGCTCCAGCCTGGGCAACAGAGCAAGACTTTGTCTCAAAAAACAGACAAACAACAACAACAACAAAAACCCATCAATGGCTCCCTGCTATTCTAAACTTCTTTTTTTTTTTTTTCTTTTTTTGAGACAGAGTCTTGCTCTGTCACCCAGGCTGGAGTGCAGTTGCGCAATCTCGGCTCCCTGCAAGCTCCGCCTCCCGGGTTCACGCCATTCTCCTGCCTCAGCCTCCCGAGTAGCTGGGACTACGGGCACCCGCCACCACGCCCAGCTAATTTTTGTATATTTAGTGGAGACGGGGTTTCACCTTGTTAGCCAGGATGGCCTCGATCTCTTGACCTCGTGATCCGCCCGCCTCGGCCTCCCAAAGTGCTGGGATTATAGGCATGAGCCACTGCGCCCGGCCTCTAAACTTCTTAATGCAGCCTAGAAGACCACATGTCATCTGATCTCTACCACTTTTCCAGCCTAATCTCTCATCACGCCCCGCCTTGAGCTACAAATTCCAGCTGTGCTGAGTTACTTTCCTTTTCCCAAGGCACTGTGTTCCAGCTCCTCTCTTTGCACATACTGTTCCCTTCTTCTTCTCCCTATCTCTTCCTCCCCCTGTCAACTCCAAGATTTCCTTCAGATCTTAGCTTAGACTCATTTCCTCTGCGAAGCTTTCTTCTGTCCACCCCGCAAGAGTAGGATAGGTGCCACTTTTGTGTATTTCCACAGCACTCCTCATACCCACTCTTCTAATAAGGTTATCTTCTTGTAATTGCCTCCCTGCTTGTCTGTCTCTCCAACAAAATTGTGTGCTTAGTGACATCAGGATTATATTTTGTTTATTGCTTGTGGTATCCATGGTGACTAGCATAGTATCTTGAACATGATAAGTGCCCTACAAATATTTGCTGAGTATAAGAATGAATGAATGAATGAATGAATGAATGCTTCATGGCATCCAGCTACCCAGTCCTGACACTCTCTGAGTCTCAGTTTCTCTCTCACTAAAAATGAGATGACTTCTTTTTCATTGTTGTACTCTCTGCAAACCTGTAGAAATGAACCCCTAGTGGCTATGAGAAGCTGCCTAGGCCAAGGGCATGGGATTCAATTGCTGTTTGGTTTCTCTACACTCTGCCCATCAACAGGAGGAGGCACTTAGTATTGAAAGACTCATGGTAGACAAAGTAGGATAAGACTGATGAAAACTTTCTGGAATAAATATATGGTCCAGTTAGTGTCCCATCTCTGAGAATGCCTGCTATACTAGTCAGTGTTCTAGCAAGAAACAGAGGCCCACGAATGGGGTAACAAAGGAAAGTTTAAGGAAAGGACGATTTATAAAGAGAAGGTGAAGTACTTCAGAGCTAGCAACGACAGGGGAGCTGTTACTACCCCTGGGATTGAAGGAGCATATACCAGCACCCAGGAAGAACTGCGGCTATGACCACGGCTGCAGGAGGAGCTGTGACTTTCAGGAAAGGAATGCTAACCCTTGGCTGGCAGAGAAGGAGCCAGGGCAATACTCACCCCAACTGCTTCTCTCCTCTCGTTCTCTAATGTCCTCCATGTGTCAAACCCCATAGGAATCCTGAAGGCAAGCAAGCTTGGTTGTTGGGGCAGAAGACGGAAATCAGCTTTCAGGGCACAGAACAGAATGGAGAAGGGTGATGTGTGTATCTGCAGAAGCAAACAGATATCTCTCTGGCCCCTGCCCCCAGGAATGGAGGAAGGATGGAGATGAGGAGGGCTGGGTCTTCTTATCCACTCAGGCTTCACCCAGGACAGAGAGCAAGAGCCATTAAAGAGGCAAAGCCCAGAATTTGGGAGCTGGCAGCCTGGTAGGCATTGAGGAGGGACTTGGGCAAAAAAATTGAGGAATGCTTGCCACTGCTTAGGACATGTCCTTCTCGCCTACCCTTACTCCTTTGCTGTCTTACTCCCCTAGCCTAGAACTGGATCCCAAGCTGAGACAGAATAGGAATCCTGGCAGGAATTTCAAGGTTGTGCTCTCTGATGTATTCATACTCAACAAAGCTCTCTGTCCTGGAGAAAGAAGCTCCAATGTCAGACCCAAGGACAGGAAACAGTTGGGCTGAAGGGGATCCCATTGATCTGGGACTTGGAATCAGCTGAGAAGAGAATGGAGAGTCAGGAAGATCTACCCTTTCCCTAGAAATCATCTGAAGCAAACCTGTGGGGCTTGGGAACCCAGTGCCCTGCATCAGAGCAGTTCCTTGCATGCATCCAGGTGGGGAGCCAGTCTGAGTTCCAGCTGGAATTTCATAGCAAGCAGGTAGAAGGCAACGGCCCTCCCAGCTCACCTTCCCCACCTACCTTTTCACTCGTTTTTTGGTCTCTTCCTTTTTATCTCCACTGCTTCGTTGTTCTAGTTCAGACCTGTCTTTGTCCCTCCTCTTAGATTTTTGCAATAGCTTCCTTACTTGTCTCCCTGCCCACAATTCTGATTCCTTAATTCCTCCTCCACACTGTTTCAAGAGTGATATTTCTAGCATGTAAATCCAGTCATGTCTTACCCCTTGCTTAACTTTCTTCAATGGCTCATTTTTGCCTATAGGATCAACTCCAGTCTCCTTAGCATAGCACTCAAACTCTTTTTTGAGACAGGGTCTCACTCTGTTGCCCAGGCTGGAGTGCAGTGGCATAACACAGCTCACTGCAGCCTCCACCTCCTGGGCTCAGGCCATTCTCCTACCTCAACCTCCTGTGTAGTTGGAACCACAGGCACACGACACCACGCCTAGCTAATTTTTTGACATTTTGTAGAGACAGGATCTCACTTTGTTGTTCAGGAATGTCTCGAACTCCTGGACTCAAGCGATTCTCCTGCCTTGGCCTCCCAAAGTGCTGGGATTACAGGGGTGAGCCACTCCACCCGGCCTTCAACTTTGTATGATCTGACCCCACCTACCTGCCCAGTCTCAGTTCCTATGGCCTCTATGCATACCCTACATTCCAGCTATACTGAACGTACCAATTTATGTATTTATTTACTTTAAGTTTTTTGAGATGGAGTCTCGCTCTGTCACCCAGGCTGGAGTGCAGTGGCATGATCTTGGCTCACTGCAAGCTCTGCCTCCCAGGTTCACGCCATTCTCCTGCCTCAGCCTCTGGAGTAGCTGGGACTACAGGCGCCTGCCACCATGCCTAGCTAATTTTTTCTATTTTTTAGTAGAGACAGGGTTTCACCGTGTTAGCCAAGATGGTCTCAATCTCCTGACCTCGTGATTCGCCTGCCTCGGCCTCCCAAAGTGCTGAGATTACAGGCGTGAGCCACCGCGCCTGGCCTGAATGTACCAATTTATTTTTACCTCTGTGACTGGGCATATAGCTTTCCCTTTGCTTAGAATGTCTTCTATGCCTTCATCTGCCTGTTGAACTCCTACTAATCTTTCAAGACCCAGCTAAAGTGATACACCCTTCTTGAAGCCTTCCTTGATGTTGTTAATTGTCTCCTCCTTTGTGCCCCTACCCAGAATGTATTTCTATCACCACATCATTTTCTAATTATCTGTCCACATGTTTTTCTCCCCACCAGACTATGTGCTTCTTTTGTGTGTGTGTTTGAGATGGAGTCTCGCTGTGTCGCCCAGGCTGGAGTGCAGTGGCACAATCTCGGTACACTGCAACTTCCGCCTCCCAGGTTCAAGCAATTCTTGTACCTCAGCCTCCCAAGTAGCTGGGATTACAGGCATGCATCACCACACCTGGCTAATTTTTGTTTTTTCAGTAGAGACAGGTTTCACCAAGTTGGCCAGGCTGGTCTCGAACTCCTGACTTCAAGTGATCCATCAGCCTCAGCCTCCCAAAGTGCTGAGATTACAGGTGTGAGCCACCACACCCAGTGCTATGTGCTTCTTAAAGAAAGGTAGTGTATTTCCTTAGCTTTAGCACAGTGCCTGGCACATAAAACATGCTCCCTAGTCAATTAATGATGACCTGAATGAACAAATGACACCCCTCTCTACCTGCTGTCCTCTGGTAAACCTACCCTCTTTTTAATGCAACTCCCTCAGACTGGCTGGACCTATTTAGGGTATCTCCTTCCCTCTCTTGCCTTTTCCTGTCTGCTCTTCCTGTTCTTTTTTTTTTTTTGACAGAGTCTGGCTCTGTCACCCAGGCTGGAGTGCAGTGGCATGATCTTGGCTCACTGCAAGCTCCGCCTCCCGGGTTCATGCCATTCTCCTGCCTCAGTCTCCCTAGTAGCTGGGACTACAGGTGCCTGCACCACGCCCTGCTAATTTTTTCCATTTTTTAGTAGAGACGGGGTTTCACTGTGTTAGCCAGGATGGTCTCAATCTCCTGACCTTGTGATCCGCCAGCCTCGGCCTCCCAAAGTTCTGGGATTACAGGCGTAAGCCACCGCGCCCAGCCTCTTCCTGTTCATTTTTAAGCAAAGTTCTCCTCTTTACAGATGTTGCTAGACAGGGAGGGGAACCCATGGTGCTCACTATATCACTGAGCTGAATGTCTTTGCCCAGTGAGAACCCCAGGGTGCCCGAAATGGCTGAAACAATCCCTCCGCTAATAGGGGACCCTGGGCCCTCATTCTGCGAGTTGAAGGAGCTTCTTTCTCAATCCACATACATATATATGTGTATATATGTATGTATATGTATATATGTATATATTATATATATGTATGTATATATAATATATATGTATATATTATATATGTATGTATATATAATATATATACATATGTATATATTAATATATAATATATATTTTATATATATATATAAGCTTCTTGATAGAAACTGTTTGTGTTGGCTGGGCGAGGTGACTCACACCTGTAATCCCAGCACTTTGGGAGTCTGAGATGGGAGCATCGATTGAGCCTAGGTATTCTTTCTAGACCAGTTCTGGGCAACATAGTGAGACCCTGTCAAAAAGGAAAAAAGGAAGAAAAAGAAAGAGAAGGAAAGAAAGAGAGAGAGGAAGGAAGGAAGGAGGGAGGGAGGGAGAGAGGGAGGGAAAGAAGGAAGGAAGGAAGGAGAGCGAAACTGTTCATTTTTACATCTTGCACAATGCTTTGCTCATAGTAGGCACTCTGAACTGAAATACCTTGAAAACTAGGATCATCCATATTCATTCGTTCATTCATTCATTCATTCACTGAACAAACTGATTAAGGGATGTACATGACTGTGTCTCATAAATTTGTCCAAATATGTTTAAATTCATGTATGTTTTCTGCTAGACCCACCATTTGGGAGAATGAATTTCTTAAGTTCACTGGCCACGGTATAAAATCACCTTTATTCATCCCAAATGTGTTCAAGTTTCAAAGCAAACCCACTTTGCCTACAGTTTCAGGATCTTGTGAATAAGTTTCTAGTCACCTTCTCTACACCATTTGTGATTTGTGATTTCCTTCACATCCCCCACCAGCCTTCTCACTTCCAGACTGGGTGGTGAGTCATCGACTCTTCCCCACTGAGGAGCTTTTGCATGCCCTGCGTCTTCTCCAGGGTGGGACAGAGTGCCACGGCTGAGCCCTGCGGGTAGGACTGTTCCAGCTGGGCACCTCAAGGAACATGTTCTCCTTCTTCCGTCACATCTTATTCACAGTTCTCTTAGCCTTTTGGCCAACAGCCTCAGGGAACTGTCTAAATGAAGAAGGATTTCTAGGTCCTTTGCCAGAACCGTGGCTGACCATGCAGAGTTGAGCACTGGAGAGGGGGTTTTGATGTGTTCATCACAAAAGGCATTGCCTTGCACTTGCCCACATTTAATTGAGTCTGTACCCTTTTGCCCTGAAATCATCCTGCCAACTAAATCCAAAAGGATGCTGGAGAATAGAGAATAACATCTATGGCCCAGCCCCCACTGTATATGCGTATGCACACCAAGGGCCATACCTTTGGCTGGATGCCTAGGGCTCTTTTCTGGCACCAGGTGAAATACCAGAATCTTTTCCACTGCTCCCTGTCTAATTCAATCAGATATAAAATGTGTAAGACTTTGTCTAAACCTTCAAAGACCTCCTAGTAGGCTTGGGGAAGAAATAGACACATATGATAGTACCATTAGTGGTAGCATCTACTGCATATTAAACATGTCCTATATGCCAGGTGCTTTATATACATCCTTTATATTGAGTATCAACTTTAATCCTTACAACAGCCCTGCAAGGTGAGTATTTTTACTCCATTTGATAAATGATAAATGAAGCAGAGAGGTTAAACAACCTCCCCCAAGATCACGCAGCTAGAAAGTTTACAGAGCTAGAATTCAGACCCAGGTGTGTCTTACTCCAAAGCCTGTGTTTTTTGCCACCACCTTACATGATCTCAACATATAGCAATCAACATGACATGTTATAGCCCCGGTGAAAGAGATCAGTTATTGGACTGTTTTGCTCTCTTCTAGGTTACCTGTCACCTGTCTCAACCTAACTTTTTCAGACCTTAGCTTAAAGTTCATTTCCTAAGGGAAGCTTTCTCCAGCCCCCAGGATGCATTCCCATAAAGCCAGTTCTTTCCCTCACAGCTGTTGTTTAGGCAATTGTTTGTGTAATGTGTTCCTTTCCTGTTAGAAGGCAACTCCGTGAGGGCAGAGACAATGATAGTTTTGTTCAGTGTTTTGTCCCTAGCGCCTAGCCCAATGCGCAACACATAGTAAGTGCTCATTAAACTTGCCTTCTCGCTCCAGAATCTCACTTGCTTTCTAGTTCTCCCCTACTCCCCTGCCCTTTCCACCTTGCCTCCAGAACTTCCTTCAGTGGTGATGGCTCCAACATCCCCCAGCCCCAGTCCTCAGCCTTCCAGATGCTTGGGTATCCCAGGAGTTTTATTCACACTGCCACGCTGTTCTGTGGAAGCAGGGCTTCCCCTCGGCCCTAGCAGGGCAGGTGCTGACAGGAGCAGCCAATAGCCAGGATGCCAGGTTTCCCTGTGCTAAGCTTTTTCCTGGGAATGATTTAAGGCCCTGAACAGATAAGTGAAGAGCAAACCCGCAATGAAGTCAGCACTCTGCTTATTAAGTGGAAAAAGCTGTGCTCGGCTTATTGAAATGTTCATTAGACAGCTATATAGAGATGAGAAGGAGGAAGGGAGGGCGGCGGCACCGCAGGATCAGGCTGCGCTCCAGCGGTGATGCAGGGGGCATCCCGGGGGAGACTTCGGTCTAGCCCCGGGAGGAAGGGGAGTGGGGCTGGGACAGATGAGCAGGCCTGTTAGGAAGAGGGGGCCACGGCCCTGACTCCAGGAAGCCGGAGCTGAAGGAAGGGGGCCTGCGCAGTGCGCGAGGGAGCTTTGGAAGCTGTCAGTGCTAGCTAGCTCTGTGAGGCAGCAGATAGAGGGGACTTGGCCCACTTTAGAGAATGCCCACTTCTCTGCATCGATGTCACTGTCTTTGTCCCAGGAACATAATTTCTGAAGAACTTTGACCCACTTTATTTGCCCACTCTGAAGGCAAGAGGGTGACTGCTTCCTGAGCTCTGAGCTCCCCCAAGGAAGGGCTTTTCCTGGGGTGGGAGCTGAGCCTTGCCAAAGGCCCCCCTCAGCCCAGCAGGAGCCACGGCTCCTTCAGCACCTCCCGGCTCTCTGGCTTCTGTCCTCAGTGCCCATCAGGCAGGCAACCCCAGCAAGCTCTGGAGAGGAGTGGCCTTGAAAAAGCTGCAGCTACTTGATGACGGCGTCACCTCCTGCGATGTGGGGAGGACTCCCAGTGAGTGGGGAACTGGGTCTAAATCATCCATGTCCCTGGCAGTAACCTGGAGCCTGGCCCACGGAAGGCTTCTTATTGATAAGCTCTAGATGGTGGCTGATGGAGTGAGTGAAAATTCTACCGCTCTCCCCAGTTCAGATGTTGGAAGGGGGAAGAATCATGGTGTGACTGGAAGGGCAGGTGCTGTTTCCCAAACAGGAAAAAAAAACAGCCACAAGATTTTCCAGTGTCTTCATGGTCTTTCTTGCCATCATCAGTTCGGCTCCTGGAGGTAGAGTCGGTGGTGACCAAATGGACAAAAAAAAGGATGCCGGCTGGAAACTATGTGAACAGAACAATAAAAACAGTATCTGTAGAGTTTCAGAGCATTTTCACAGGATCTCATTTAATCCTCATTCATTGATTCAGCCAGTAGTTGGGGTTTGTTTGTTTTTGTTTTCTGAGACAGTCTCACTCTGTTGCCCAGGCTGGAGTGCAATGAGGCGATCTCTGCTCACTGCAACCACAGCCTCCTGCGTTCAAGCGATTCTCCTGCCTCAGCCACCCAAGTAGCTGGGATTACAGGTGTATGCCACCACACCCAGATAATTTTTGTATTTTTAATACAGATGGGGTTTCACCATGTTGGCCAGGCTGGTCTTGAAAGCCTGACCTCAAGTGATCTGCCCCCTCAGCCTCCCAAAGTGCTGGGATTACAGATGTGAGCCACCATACCCAGCCTTCAGCCAGTAGTTGCTGACCTCCTACTTCCTGCCAGGCCTGTACATGCACTACAACCTCAGTGAATGAAACCAACTCTGTCCCACCCTTGTGTAGCGAATCGCCTCATGAAAGGTAAATGTCATAACAATTCTTCATTAATTCTTTCATTCAGCAAACAGTGATGCCAAGCTGGACTCCTGGGGATGGAGAAATGAATCAGACATGCATCCTGCCCTAGAGAACTTTACAGTCTAGGAGGTACCTGTACAAGTAAATGGATGATTAGAAACAGTGTAATAAAGATACTGAACTAACCCCTAAGTGCCTGAGGGTTAGGCAAGGCTTCCTGAAGATGTGTGAACTGAGTCTTTAAAAAAGAACATACGTGGCTGGGCGCGGTGGCTCACGCCTGTAATCCCAGCACTTTGGGAGGCCAAGGTGGATGGATCACGAGGTCAGGAGTTCAAGACTAGCCTGGCCAACATGGTGAAACCCCCATCTCTACTAAAAATACAAAAATTAGCTGGGCATGGTGGCCGGCGCCTGTAATCCCAGCTACTCGGGAGGCTGAGGCAGAGAATTGCTTGAACCCGGGAGGCGAAGGTTGCAGTGAGCCAAGATCGCACCACTGCGCTCCAGCCTGGGCCACAAAGCAAAAAAAAAAAAGAACATATGTTTGCTAAGCATTCAGGGAGAAGGAATTTCTAGGCCAAGAGAGGTGGATTTGAGGGGAAATTCAAACAGGTCAGCCATGGAAAAAGAATGGTGGAAAATAGTGTTAGTGAGCTAGCCAGAGGCCAGGCGCAGCAGCTCATGCCTGTAATCCCAGCATTTTGGGAGACTGAGGCAGGAGGACTGCTTGAGGCCAGGAGTTTGAGACCAGCCTGGACAATACGGTGAGACCCCGTCTCTACTAAAAATTAAAAAATTAACTGGGCATGGTGGTGCACACCTGTAATCCTAGCTACTGGGGAGAGTGAGGCAGGAGAATCACTCGAACTCAGGAGGTTGAGGCTACTGTGAGCAGTGTTCACGCCTCTGCACTCCAGCCTGGTTGACAAAGGGAGACCCTGTCTCAAAAGAGAGAGAGAGAGAGGAGAGAGCTAGGCAGGACCAAATCCCAAAGGAATTTCCCAGCTACATTTAAAGCTAACTTAACTTAGCTAATTTAAAGCTAACTCCTTAAGGAGTTAGACCCATTCTAAAAGCTCCTGCAGGGTCAGTGAAGGGAAAAGACCACCTCAGCAGCAGTGCAGAAGAGGGGTTATCTAGAGGGGCCATCTCAGTGGTCCAAGTGAGAGATGGTGCCATCTGACTAGGGCAGCGGCACCAGGAAGGAGGGGACCAGATGGCCCAGCATGAGGTCTGAACGTAGTTTGGCACCCTGCTAGATATAGGAAACCAACCAGAAGGTGTCCATTTCACAAGGAGGGGAGAGGGCACAGAATGCCTTGTCCAGGGGGACCCGGAGCAGTGCAGGGAATCCAGGGCCCTGCAGGGAGCCGTGGCTGCTTAAACCCATGTGTCAGGGCCCGCTTGTGATGCTGAGGCTGCTGACACCTGCTCCCAGGCCTTGATGACTCCATTTCCCAGCTCCCTCCCTCTGCCTCGCTGACTTTGGAGGTGATTAGTAATAAAACTTTAACAAGCATCCATAGGTACGTCTCTCTGTCACTTTTATGAGGCCATTTCCTGAGCAAAGATATAGGAGCGCCTTCAGTCTCTCTAGCCATGTTGTTGCTGCCACCATTTCAGTGTCTGCCTCAGCCTGAGCAGGTCCCAGACAGCTCCAGGGGCTAAGTCGGGGTTGGGGGGTTGGTGCCTGGAGGAAATTGGAGCATGCCTAGCTCAAGGAACCTCAAAAAGGCAGGCACAGCTCCCTGTATGCCCTCGAGGGCTCTTTGGAAATTGTCACTGGGAAGGCTGGAGCCGTTTTCACTGCCTGGGCCATTAGAAATCAAAGCAGGCCTCACTTCTTTCTTCCCCTCCTCTCCCCGAAGTGTCCTCTTCCATCCCCATCCAAGAGTTTTGCTCTCCTGCTTCATTGATCACTATGTATTTATCCAATGCCATCACAAATGGACGTTGGAAATACAGTCAAGAATTATACTTGCTCTCTGTCTTGGGGGAGCTGTGGACCTGAATGGGGCTAGGAACAATAGACACTACCCTGTAACCAAAAAACATGGTAATAAAAGTTCTCATGGGCACGAATGAAGTGCTTTGGTGGGAACCCAGAGGGGGATGCACTTATGAGGCCAAGGAAATGGGGAGAAGCTGGGGAATATTTCTCCAAGACGGTAACAGCGGACCTGGGCCTTGTTGAATGAGGATTTGTGTGAGCTGGGCAGAGGGAAGGCAGCCCCTTTTTCCTGGTGAGCTCCGAGGTCCTCAGGGGCGAGGCTGGGCTGGCCTTGCTGGAGCTGAGCCTCCTCTAACTGGTCTGAGCTGATGCTGAGGCAGGGCCCCCTGAGCTGGTGGCCCCCCTGCTTCAGGAGGTGGCTGAAGTGGCACAGTAACTCTGGTAGAAAGGGGCTCCATCCACAACAGCTGAGGACTTCAGGGGGCCCCGCTTCCCTCCCTTGGCCCTGATGGTACCTGTTTCAAGTCCACCCAGGGAGATGGGGCCAGATGAACAGGAAGAGGGAGAGCTGCTGCATTTGCCGCCGTGGACTCCTCCCTCGTTCTTGAAATTCTCTGACTCTGGGTTCTGTGACACTAGTGTGTCCTGTAGTATGTATGATGTAGTGCAAAGACACCATAGAGCTGGACAGATATAGTTTCAAATCCTAGCTCCTGAATTTGAATCTCTGATAACATCTTAGGCAAGTTGCCCTCTCTGAACCTGTTTCACCATCTACAAAATAGAGATAATAGTCCATATTTCAAAAGGTTGTTGTACTCCTCGAATGAGATGATGACTGTGAAGTGTCCAGGACAGCCTTACGTCTGTGTTCTTCTTCCACCCCTACCTTTCCTAACCTCTATGACTGCTCCCTCCAGTCTTGTTCCTGGGCTCCTTTTCTTGCATGAGCCCCTTAGGGTTTCCCAGAGCTGACATCTCTACATCTCTATCTTCTCTTCACAGCTCCCTCCTGAGTTAGAGACCCACACTTACAGCTGCCCACTAGATTCAATTCAATTCAACATTTATTAGATACCTATCTTGTGAGAATGCCACTGGCCCCCATGCCTGCCTTCAAGGACTTGGAATCCTGTAGAGTTTTACCCAATGGCCCCAGTTTCTTCTGTGAAGTTGGAATTGAGGTCATCTGCTAAGAGTGGTGGGAGTAGGGGATGAATGGGGGACCAGAGAGTGGTAACTGTTAAAAATAGCTATCAGAGAAATGTTTCTCAAATTCCCCCTCCCTTCTACCTTGTCACTGCCACCCTTATTCAGATCACTGCCATCTCTTGCCTGGACCATTGCAATCACCTTCTAACTCAGTGGTTTTCAAAGTGGACTGAACGTTGGACTCCCCTAGTTAGGTGGGGCTTTTTAAAAACTCTGAAGCCTGGATCTCTCCCCAGAGATTCTGATATAATTCATCTCAGCGTGGCCCAGGAATCAGCATTTTTAAAGCACCCCAGTTAATTCTATTGTGCAGCCAAGGTGAAGAACCACTATTCTGGCCAGGTGCAGTGGCTCATGCCTGTAATCAGCACTTTGGGAGGCCGAGGTGGGTGGATCACCTGAGGTCAGGAGTTCGAGATCAGCCTGGCCCACATGGTGAAAAAACCTGTCTCTACTAAAAATACAAAAATTACGCAGGCAGTGGCATGCATCTGTAATCCCAGCTACTTGGGAGGCTGAGACAGGAGAGTCCCTTGAACCTGGCAGGCAGAGGTGCAGTGAGCAGAGATGGCACCATTGCACTCCAGCCTGGGCAACAGAGCAAGACTCCATCTCAAAAAAAAAAAAAAAAAAGAACCACTATTCTGTTTTCCTGCCTCTGTTCTCATCCTCACTAATCTGTTCTCCACAACACATGTGCTCAGGGGGAACCTTATAAAACACAAGTCTGGTGGTGTCGTTCCCTTGCTTGTCTGCCCCTTAGATTGTAAGTTCCTTTAGAAAAGGGACGATACCTGAATCAACTCTATCCCCAGCACATAGCATGGGCCTGGCCTGAATCAACTCTTTATCCCCTGCACAGAGCATGGGCCTGGCCTGAATCAACTCTATCCTTAGCACATAGCATGGGCCTGGCCTGAATCAATTCTATCCCCTGCACATAGCATGGGCCTGGCCTGAATCAACTGTATCCTCAGCACGTAGCATGGGCCTGGCCTGAATCAACTCTATCCCCTGCACATAGCATGGGCCTGGCCTGAATCAACTCCATCCACGGCACATAGCATGGGCCTGGCCTGAATCAACTCCATCCCCTGCGCATAGCATGGGCCTGGCCTTAGGACATGCTTGGTCAGCACTCCGTGAATAAATGAATGAGTGAGTGAACAAACTGATCAACCAGTAACCAACAAACTGACAGATAGATGTTGGTTCTGTGCCTAGGAATATGTTGGTGAATTATAGCAGTTCACCACTGAACCAGGAGAATAAGGCCAGTTGGGTACCAATCTGGAAGCCTGGGGAAAATGCAGGGAGGGAGGGAGGGAGGGAAGAAGGAGGCAGTGAGAGGTCAGAAAGGCAGAGTTTCCTGAGAGGTGAATTATCAGAGGGACCACCATGGGTCGGGCAAGCATCTCAGCCAGGGAGTAATGGAGTTAGGGAGGAAGGGCCCAGGCAGAGCCAGAGAGAGCCGCAGGAGCCGCTTAATCTGCCCCTAGGAAGTGCAGGCTGGGGACAGCAGGCAGGAAGCAGCGGGCCCATTCCTCAGCGCTAATGCCCCCAGCCTAACACAATTACCCCTTCCTTCTCCCTCAGCCCAGGCAAGGGGGAGGTTGCATGGAGGGCAAGCATGCCCCGCAGCTGGGGAGGGTGGGGGTCATGGCTGGAAATCCAATCAGGAGTTCCACTTTAGTATTAGCCTGAGCTACCCATTTTAGCTGGAGGGGTTTGCATAGAGGCTGGGCTAAAGAGATGCTGCTGGAAGATCTGTGAACCACTGCCTTCCCTGCCCCTCCCTGGGTGCCAATGGGACTGGATCTGGAGACTCCCATCCCCGTCCTGCAACCCAGTCCTCCTGCCGCAGTCTTACCTGTCCTCTGAAGCCAGTTTGCTAAGTCTTGAATCCCACCTCATGGCTGGCCCCCACTGCTGCTTCTCACTCCCCACCTCAGCCTCTCGCCCTCCCTCTCTGCTCCACATTGATATAAATGGAGGCTTCGGCTGCCTTTAAATAGTCCGATCTATCAGAGGGGCACACGCTGCCCATAAATCTGCTGGGGCTGATGGCTCCCTAAGTGGACTGATAGGAGCTATTTCCGGCAAGGTGTTCAGTTACTCTGTCCCTCCCATCCCTCCCCCTAGCTTGCCCTTCCCCAGGGGCAGGGACCCTTTTTGTCATCTGGTAATTGGCATTTTTTCACTTGCACTTGGTCCTGCAGAGGGAGTGCAGCGCCCAGCCCAGCCCCTAACTGGATTAGCATTGGCTTTCAGAGAGGGTCCCTCTGGGGTCGACCTTCCAGTTCAAGAGATCAAGATCGAGCTGTTGGTTCAACAAGGAAGGGGGCTGAGGTGGGAGGTGGGTACCCAGGGGAGCCAAGACTAAGTGTGGAGGGAGGGGGTGAATGAAGTCCCCAGCCCCTCTCTGGCTAAGCCTGCCTGTATCCAGCGCCCTAGCCTATGGAGCATGGAAGAGACCAGAAGACAGGCTCTGGAGCTGGGGGTCTCCATCCTGGCTGTCAGAGTCCCTCTGGCCCTCCCCGTCAAGGCTGCCTCGGGCTAGCTGTGAGCTTTCCCTTTCTAGAAATGACCTAGGATTGAAAGGGGGATGGAAGTCTGAGACTGGGATGGGGTTTCTCCAGACAAGTGGTATGGATCTGAAACAGAAGCGGGAGAAACCCTAGGGCCAGCTGTTAGACAGTAGGGGGCCTGGTGCAGGAACACACACACATTACCCTAATTTGGAGGGCGGCTGCTAATGGATGGATTTCCCTGAAGGAGAGAGAAAAGACCTCTGGAGGCTGGGACCTGCTGGGGGAGACACAGAAATGCCCTTGGAGGTCACCCCAGTGACCTGTGGTCAAGAGGTCACTATGGCCACTCAGAGATCACCACTAACATAGCTCCATTTCCTATCCCATCCCCCTGTGGTTTTCAGAGGGCAGAAAGCTGAGCCAGCCTCGTTATACCGGCCCAGGCCCTTGCCCCTGCCAAGGACCCCTAGAATAGTCCTGCTAAGGTTCTTGTGTCTAAAGAGGAGGAAAAGCTAGAGATGGTGAAGGGCAGAGAAGAATGGATGGAGAATCACTCCTTTAATGCATCCGTAAGACACTTACCAAGCTTCTCTCCTGAAATCTGAGTTCTTGGGAATGGGACCGAGTGGAGGGGTCAGTGTTCCTTATCAGGGTGCGGGAGGTGGGATGCTCTTGCTCATGGACTCTGGTTAGGGAACCAGGAAGAGTACAAACAGAAGACTTGGAAGAGTGTTGTTTTGAGCAAAACAAGACTTGCTTATTACAGTGACCCCATTTCTGACCCAGCTGTTGGGGATTAGAACATAGCAAGAGGGTGAAGGGAGGAGCATGTGATGAGATTCCCAGCTGTGTATGATCCTGGGACAGGGACAAGAGTTGGCCACATAGCCCCCGCCAGAGTCTCAGACCTGAAGGGGACCTTTTCTCCTGCTCCAGGGAAGGGGCTGAGCACCCAGCAGTGACCAACTGAGAAGCCCCGTGAATGACACCAAGAATGCCTGTTGAGGTCATCAACAGCATTTCTCAAGCGATCTTGAGAAGATCGTTTCTCAAGATCAGGAGACTTGGAGAGAGCCTACCCTTCCTGGGGCAGGGGTGGGAGGGTGAGGGAAATAGACTGTTTAGCAGCAATCAAGAGAGATTCTGAGGTGGCCACTAAGACCCTAGGGATAGCCTCACACAGCATAAGTCATTGTTCTCTCTTCCTCCCTTCACTCATTCATTCGCTTGCTCACTCAGTACACTTTCACTGGAGCTCATGGAGCTCACATCTACTAGGGAGAAAGACTTCTGAACAGACATGAAACTCAGTGTACCAGGCGCCATGTGAACCCAGAGGCTGTGCGAGTCCCTGCTGAAAACCTGCCTGGGGAGCCCCATTTCACCCTGCAGCTCCAGACTCCACCCGGACTCCTGGAGGTTCCCATTGACCCTCAGGCTCCTCAGACTCAACTTGTCCAAAGCTGAACTATGTGATCATGCCTCTGACTCTGTTCCCCAGTGAGCGTCCCTAACTCAGTGAATGGCACACAGAGAATCAGCGCTGTGTCACCACTGCTGGAATTCTGGTTCCTCCTAGAGTCCCTCTTCTTCAATCTCCACATCCAACTAGAGATCCATCAGAGTGTCCTTTTCAACAATGTAGGTGACACTGTGCCACTCCTCTGCTGAGAATCCTCCAGTAACGAGCCCTCCCAATCAGGGTAAAATCCTTACTGTGGCCACAAGGCCCTGCCAGTTCTGCCTGCCTCAGCCTCCCTGCACTCATCCCCACCTCACTCTGCTCCAGCCACACTGGCCGTGTGGCAGCTCCTCAAACATTCTAATGATATGACTCACATGTATTATCTCACATAGGTATCTGTGCACCGATGCTTGTCTTTCCCACCTGTGACCTTGAGCACCCTGAATTTATCTTAATTCTTGTTGGATAAATTCACCTTTGTAACCCCCATCCCTGGCACAGTGCCTGGCCACATGGTAAATGTTTGTTTAATGTCTGCCAAATAAATGAATGGGCAAATGTGAGCTGGGATATCCCTGAATGAAGAAAGACCCTAGAGAAATGTACTAGTCTAACTCCTCTGCAGGATTTGGAAGGCGTTTCTCTGTAGTCCTTGCCCTCCTGAAGCATTCTCCAGATGCCCAGGCCAGGAATCAGCGGGGATGGAGTTGCGAAGGCAGGAGAGTGGCAGCCTGTTCAGGAGAGGCTGGGACGCGTGCAGAAGGTTGCTTGGGTGGAGTCCGAGCTCCCCCACCAACATGTTGTGTAGCTTAGAACTTATTATCTCTGTGCCCTTTTATTCTTTCATTTATGGGATGGGATGGGGGATTCCATGGGAAGGCTTCGGAGGCTATTCCTCCTTGAATATTCTAGGATGCTACAAAAGATGGTTTGGGTCCAGACAGACTGGGTCTGGGAGCTCAGCAAAGGAGCCTCGCTTTGGTCTTTTTGGCAGTGCAGTTTCGAAGCAGAAAAGTTTGGCTTCAGAACTTGGTCCATTTCAGAACTTAGAGGCAAAAACTTCCTTCCAGCCCTTTAAACAGACCTTGAGGTTTTTGGAAAACTGATGAAGAACAAAGACTTCACTTGCAGGCAGTCTGAGGTGTGTGGAAGCTAAAGAGAGGTTGTCTGTGGCAAATGCACTGTCTCCCCAAGGGAGACTTTGGAAAGGTGCTTTTGTCTGTTTTTAGACTAGCCTCTCTCCCCGCCCCACTATCCCCAAAAATTATTATAAAGAATTATTGCCATTAGTACGTCTTTCCTACTGAAAGGAGAAAATCGCCTCATTCATAATTTATACCCTCAATTACTATTAATAAAGAAATATTTCAGCAGAAAACCGCCTGGGAAAATTACACGTAACATTGCATTAACATTCTATTTGAACATTTTCATCACATTTGTTATAGAGTTAATAAGAGGGATACGGTCCCCTGACTTCTTCATGAAATTATGGGCTGACGATGATAGTTTAATCTTTTAGACTTTATATAATATATTCACTTTACTAATTGAGCTATCCAAGGAGCAGTTAGAGATGTTCTTAAATGTGGAGACAGAGGAATCAGGGCCATGACTTTGCTGCCAGAGGCACCGCCTGTCAGGATGGGGCTGTGGGCAAAGCCTGCTGACTTAGGCACCAGCTCAGACCCCACCCTGGCGGAGCCAGGATCTCTACACTACCTGCTGAGAAGCCAGGGTCTGGTGGGAAGGGATGTGGGGCTGCTGAGGGGGAACAAGGAGGAAGGGAGAAGGAAGGCCATGGGGAGCTGAGAAAAGGAGACAAAAGGGGCATTTCTTTCTAGACCACTCCTTCAATAGTCATTTGTTTAGACGCCCTCTACCCGCATCGTCCTGGGCCCCAGCGGGAGTTCATAGTCTGAAAGGGGTAGCAGGCCTATGACGGTGTGTGGTATTACACTTGGCAGTGGTTCTAGATGCTGTGAACTCCTAGAAGATCGGGCACCCTTGGGACCATCCTATGAAGGCCCCTAGAGACAGGTGCCAGAGAAGGCGCTGCCCCTAAAGGCCTTTGCAGCACAAAGGAAGGAGTTGCTGTTTTTCAGGTCCGAATGGAAGCGATGGGTATATATTTTGGGTAATGGGGAGGAGAGCTGAGCGAAGTTCAGACAGTCCAATCCTTTGTCACTGCTGTAGTGCCTGTGCTTTTCCATCCCTCGTCTCAGTGAACAGCAGCAAAGCTGAGAGGCAGATCTGGCGAGGGTGGAGGTCCTGTTCCTGACTCACCTTCCATGACGCCTTTACTGGGGCTTTTCTTACACACCCCATCCAGCGCTGTCCCTTTCCCTTGTCCACTTTTCTATGACAGTATTCTGGGGGATCTTTGGTAACATTTCTTCTTAAAATTGCTTGTTTTCTTCCCTACTAGAATGTAGCTGTTTGTCCGTTCCATTTGGCGCTGAATGTCCACCACACAGGAGGCACGCCATGTGTTAAGGACTTATGTTGGACCAAGGAAAGTAAAGTACAGAGGGGTCGGATAATGTCCCCGAGACTATGTGGTTAGATCAGAACAGGCTAAAGCCGAAGTCTCCTCCTTTCTATTTCACCTCTGAGTCTTGGCACCTCTTTTTACTTTATTGATCCAATGTATCAGGAATGGGAAGGCATCCAGACTTCTCCCTCCTTCACGCTCATGTCGCGATGCAGGTCACTGTCATTTCACACTTGTGCTATTGCAATCTTCCTGCTTCCTTACCGGCCCTCCCACGATCTGTTCTTTGCACAGCAGCCAAAATAAGCCTTTAAAAGATAAATCAGACCGAGTGTGGTGGCTCACACCTGTAATCCCAGCACTTTGGAAGGTCAAGGCGGGTAGATCATTTGAGGCCAGGAGTTCGAGACCAGCCTGGTCAACATGGTAAAACCCTGTCTCTACTAAAAATACAAAAATTAGCTGGGCATGGTGGTGCGCACATGTAATCCCAGCTACTCAGGAGGCTGAGGCAGGAGAATAGCTTGAACCCAGGAGGCAGAGGTTGCAGTGCACCAAGATCACACCACTGCACTACCACCTGGGTGACAGAGAGAGACTCCATCTCAAAAAAAAAAGATAAATCAGATTATATTACTGCTCTGCTCCAAACTTTTCCAGACCTTCCTATCACACAGAATAAAATCCAGTGTCCTCTTCCCAACCTACAAGACCCTACAGTCTGGCCCCTCTTCCACCTGCTCTTTCTACCACGGCCACATTATCCCCATTGTTCCTTGAATACACTGAGTACCTTCCCCATCAGAGCCTTTAAACTTATTTCCTCTACCTGAAACACTCCTCCCTCGCAGATCCTCATGACTCTCTTCTTCATTTCACTCAGATATCTGCTCAAATGTCACTTCTTCGGAGAGGCCTTTCCCGGCCACCTGGTGTCACTCTCAGCATCTCCTTACCCTGCTCATTTTCCTTCAATTTGCATGTGCCTACCTGACATGCCGCTGTGTCTTTATTTGTTGGTTATCTACTCCAGCAGTAGAAAGTAAGTTCTACATTCACTGTTAGATTTCTAGCGCCTGGAACATGGTAGGTGCTTAATAAATTTCTTGAATAAATGAATGAATGTTTGCTCTGCTTTTGTCTGCACATGTTCTATCGGGGTGATCTCATGATCTTCCATGTAAATGCTACACCATATGCCAGCAGCTTCTAAATCTTAACTTCAATCCAAATCAATCTCCTGAGCGTCCAACTCACTTTGCAGCCACCTACAGGACATCTCCCCATGTGTCGTATGTCTAACACACATATGTCCAAAATGGAACATACCATTTTTCTCCCTTCTTTAGCTCCCATTTCATTAAATGGCACCACAATCTTAAATGCCCATCCAGAAACCTGAGATTATTACCCCTCTTCCTTTCTCAGACCTCCATCTAATCAATCCCTAAATTCCATTCATCCTACCCTTAAATAGCTCTCAGATCAGTCCACTTCCCTCCATTTCCAAGGCTGCTAGCCTAGTCCAGGCCACATTGCCATCTCTCACCCCAGTGACTGGGACAGCCTCCAGCTGGTCTCCCTGCCTCCGGTCCTTCCTCTACAGGATGTTTTATGGTTAATCTAAAACATAAATCCTGGAGTCAGAGATAATATCCAGGCTTCTAGCTGAGGAATTAGATGATAATGACTCCTCTCACATTAAATGGAAGAGGAGGCAGTCTGGGGACATGTGACATTTGACTACCTTTGTGGCATTTTAAAACATAGCTGTCTCCTCCCACTAGGTGGCAGAAATCATCTCATTCATCTTTATAGCCTCTGTGTCCTCAGCACCCAGCTCAGTGCCTGGCACAGAGCAAGTGCTCTTGAATGTTTGTTGCATGTGACTGTACCCTGAAATTCACGAGGGAAGGGACTCTTTGAAACCCAGCCTCGATGGCACCCCGCCACTGCTCTTATCATATGCATCATGTGGTTCTGTAATTCCTGTTTACTCATCTGACTCTTCACTAAATGAAAAGCCCCTCTTTCATAATTAAAGCTCAGCACAAAGTGGGTGCTGAATAATGTTTTGTGAAATCAATGACAAAGTGAATCTCTCTCTGTACATTGCAATATCCTATTTACTGCTCCTTCTACCTCCTTCTGATCTGCCGGCCTCTGCAGCAGCAAGACCAGCCATTCTCCCAGGCAGGTCTTCTTTGGCCCAGCCACTTCTCAGCTCTTTCGGTGTCTGTGACTCATTGCCTCAAGAGTAGCTTTTGATATCTGCCATCAGCTGCTGCCGCTAAGGATTCAGGTCATGCTTGTGTCTCTTCTCTTCAATACCAAGTAACCATTATTGTCTAAGAGAAATGTTTGTCCCTATAATTTTGCACCGTTACTCTACTTGGGGAGAGATACCCATGAGGAAGGATGTTGTTCACCAAGTAAACAATGAAGGGAAAGATCCTCCAGGTGGAAATCACGTTGAATGAAATGGATAAAGATGTGGAGACTTGAAAGAGAAGTTCTCGAGGCCCTCAAAGAAGAAAGCATGCAGGAGAACTGAAGAGAAAGACAGGTGCCAGAATGTGGTACAGGGTAGGGGGAGCTTATAATATAATTATAATATGATAATGATATAATATAAATTATATAATTATTATAAGAGTAATAAAGGCTATTATTAATTGAATGCCTAAAATGTCCCAGGCGATGTGCCAGTTGCTTCACATGCATTATCTCATTTACCCTTCACTAGAACACTATGCGTTGGGTGCCAAGGAGTTTGAACTTATTCTTGTTTATCTTGAGGATAATGGGGATCCATTGAAGGCTTCGAAGGAGAGTTGCATGGTCAGATTTGCCTGGGCCCTGCCCGTGGAATGCTGCATCTAGAAAAGAGAGATGTCAGGATCAGGACAGCCCAGGGGTTATTACTGAGCTATCAGTCCTTGAGGACACCAGGCCAGAAAGAAGAGAAGAAACCAGAATCTACAGAAGGAAACCTAGCAGTGGGCATCGTGGAAAGCAGACCTGGAGTGGAGCAGAGGCCTAAAGGAGGATCAGGAGCAAGCCTGGAAGGAAATCAGGAGAGTTCATATCAGATAGCATGAGTTTAATGAGTTTACATCCGCTGACAGTTGGATATAGGGGTCTGATCTCCCAAGAGGGGCTCAAGGGTAGAGATAGAAAATTTGGAATTAATAGACTATAGATGGTAGTTGATTTCATGGAAATATGTCTCCAACAGGACAAAAAACTGAGCTTACTAGGCCCTACATCATCTAACCCTTGCTTACCTCTCTGGAATCATCCCTATGTCCTCTTGGAGTTATTTTCCCTCTGGTCATACTGTAATATTCAGGGCTGGGCGTGGTGGCTCACCCCAGTAATGCCAGCACTTTGGGAGCCCAAGGTGGGTGGATTGCTTGAGCCCAGGAGTTCGAGACCAGCCTGGGCAACACGGCACAACCCAGTCTCTACAAAAAATACCAAAAAATATGAGCTGGGTGTGGTGGTGCACACCTGTAGTCTCAGCTACTCAGGAGGCTGAGGTGAGAGGATCACCTGAGCCCGGGGAGATGGAGGCTGTCATGCCACTGGACTCCAGCCTGAGCAACAGAGTGAGACCCTTGTCCTAAATAAATGAATGAATAGATGGATGAGTGAATGAACGAATGAATGAGTGAACGAATGAATGAATAAATAAATAAATAAGAAAATAAAAAATATTGTAATACTCAGATTTCCCCAACTGGGCCATGCTCTTCCTCCTATAGCCCTTGCCCTCTGGAGGGCCTTTTCCTAAACTCTCCCCTCTGTTTGGAATGACCTCTGCCCTATCCCACTTCACTTGGCTAACTCTTACTTGTCCTTCGGGTCATATTTTTAAATTAAGCTTTAAATTTCTTACCATTGAGAAAGTCCAGAACACATGTTTATCCTGTGCTTCCTGCAACTCATAAGTATACCTTCTTACCCTCTTCTGTGCTCCAGTTTAAGAAGACTGGGTAACATAGAAAAAGCCTCTCAGGGCTTCACTGTGAATCTTTAATACATTTACTTAGAGAAGCCAAACCTAGACAGTTCACCAGCCCCAAAGCCCAAGAGCCTAAAGCCTGGCCCTTCAGTGCTATTTTGTGAGGGTAAAGGAGTAAGAGAGAGCACCCAGGTCAGCCTGCCCCTGCACTGCCATTAGGGATTCTGCACGTTCATTCCTCCTTTGTTTAATAAGCACATTTGTTTGCTATGTCTTAGATGTCACTGCCTTTGAGAAGCCTTCCCTGACCTCCAGCCCGGGGTGGGGTGATTCCTCTGTGCTTCCTCAGCCGCCTGTGCTAACCCCTATGGGATTGTTGCTTTTGCTGTGGTTTTGTTGTTGTTGTTTTGCATTTGTGTTTTTTTTTATTTTTTATTGACTCATAATATTTGTACATATTTACAGATCACATATGACATTTTGTTACATGCATAGAATGTGCAATTACCAAATCAGGGTATTTAGGGTTTCCATCACCTCGAGTATTTGTCATTTCTACATACTGGAAACATTTCAAGTCCTCTCTTCTAACTATTTTGAAATATACATCATTGTTAACTATAGTCATCCTACTCTGCTATCAAACATTAGAACTTATTCCTTCCATTAGAACTTATTCCTTCCATCTAACTGTATTATTGTACCCATTAACCAACCTCTCTTCATCACACGCACTCCCTGCCCAGCCTCTGGTAACTATCATTCTGTTCTCTACCTCCATGAGATCAACTTTTTTAGCTCCCACATATCAGTGAGAACATGCAGTATTGGTCTTTCTGTGCCTGGTTTATTTCACTTAAACAATGATCTTTACTTCCATCCATGTTGCTGAAAATGACAGGATTTCATTTTTTTTAATGGCTAAATAATATACCACATTTTCTTTATCCATTCATCTGTTGGTGGGCACTCAGGTTGACTCTGTATCTTTGCTGTTGTGATTAGTGCTGCAATAAACATGGGAGTCAAGTACGGTGGGCAAAGGACATGAACAGACATTTCTCAAAATAAGACATACAAATGGCCAACAGGTACATGAAAAAATGCTGAGCATCACTAATCACCAGGGAAATGCAAACCAAAACCACAATGAGATACCATCTTACCCAGTTAGAATGGCTATTATTAAAAAGACAAAAAGTAACAGATGCTGGCAAGAATGCGAAGAAAAGGGAACTCTTATACACAGTTGGTGGGAATGTAAATTAGTACAGACGTTATGGAAAACGATATGGAGATTCTCAAAAAACTGAAAATAGAACTACCTTGCAATTCAACAATCCCACTACTGGGTATTTATCCAAAGGGAAGAAATCAGTATATCAAAGGGATCACTGTGCTTTTTATTGCCTGCTCTCCCACTAGTCTGCAAGCTTCTTAAGAAACATTTGTTTAATAAATGAAATAATTGTGTCCCACTGTGTGACATGCTCCATAATGGGCCCTGGGACCACCAGGTTGACGAGAACATGGTCCCTGCCCTTGAGCAACTGCCAGTCTAGCCACTTGATCCTCATCCGTAGAGATCACTTGCGTGATCTACCACTTCACTCAGGTGAACTACCATAGATCACTTCATCAGAGCAACAAATTTCACTTGGGTGAACTACCATAGATCACTTGGGTGAACTAGCATACATCACTTCATCAGAGCAACAAATGCTTTCCAAGTCTGTGCATACACATAATTTTCTTTGATCCTTATAGCAGTTTCTGGGGGATAGTGGTAGATAAGGCAGAGATTAGTTCCCAGACCTTAGCTACCAGGGAGAATAGGGGGTGGCCAGGAGGAGTGAACTTTGTTGGTGAACTTTGTTGTCACAAGTTCACCACTTGAAAGAACAGAGATGGAAGCCATGGGATTCCAGCAGTTCTCCTTTCTCTGGGGCTCCTAAGGGCAGAAGTTTGGCTGCGGGACCAGATCTTACACTGTTTTCATTCCATCTTGAGGCTGATGCCTTCCCTGGCCTTTGGGCATGTAGGATTCCCTCCCAATTCTAGTGCCCCCAGCCTAAGTCTGGGGAGCCCTGGGCAAGGAGAAGCCAGTGGCTGGGCTGTGACTGAAGCTCCCCAGCCCAGCCAGGACAGGATGGGCCCCAGTGTAAACCGGATTTGCCTTGTAAACAGCTGAGCAGCTGGGCTCCATCTTGGCAGGGGAGCCCAGCAACAACCCAGCAGGACAGCCCCAGCCCAGCAGGGCATTGTCCAAAGAAAAAGGGGGGGAAAAAGCTGAGTAAACAAAGAGGGATGGCCAGTTTTTTCGTCTCTGACTTGTTATTTCAGCCGGACAATTGCTGTGCTGACTGTGGGTCTGGTTGGGCTGGGCCAAGCTGAAGTTTCAATGATCTTCCTTACCTCATCTCCTCTCTTCTCACCTCAGCTCAACTCACTTTGCCTTCTGTACTCTAGGCTCACTTCTGGGAAAGGGGTCAAAGACGGAAACTGCAGACAAGTGGGGACAGGCTCCAGGAGCCGACAGGAGGGTAAGGAATTGAGCATTTGCCAAGTATATATAGAGGTATATCCAAGGTCTTGTTAGAACACAGAGCAGAGGCTGATACAGCAGATTCAAATAGTCAAGACAGTCTGTCCAACATTGGCTCAGATAGCCCCACTCTGGCTCTCATAGGAAAGTTCACTCTACATTCCAATAATCTTGATACCAAAGTTACATGTGAAACCCTAGGACTGTCTTCCTATCAGGTTTCACATCCCAGCCATCTTCGGCCACTGCCCAAGTACAAGCCCCTGCAGCCTTCTCCAGTATTTTCAGCCCCAAACTGCAGTGCACCCCCTCTTACCCGCTGCCACCTCTCCTCCCAGCTTCTCCCCTCTCCCCACTGCCACCTCTCCTCCCAGCTTCTCCCCTCTCCCCACTGCCACCTCTCCTCCCAGCTTCTCCCCTCTCCCCACTGCCACCTCTCCTCCCAGCTTTTCCTTTCTGCCATCTAAAGCAGATTCTCAGGTCTTGACCACCTCAACCTTAGTGCCCTTTATCACCACTTTATGTGTCCATCCCTGATCCTATGCCATTCATTCATTTGACACATATTTAATAGGCACCTACTCTGTGTTCTCAACACTTGAAATAGTGACGAACAAAACCCTGTTACCAAGGAGCTTTTGCTTTAGAAGTGGGAAACAGACAATGAAAAGATACAAGATACTTAAGGGAGTGATCAGTACCACAAAGGAAATAAACAGTGTGGTAAAATACTGGGGACAGTGGCTCATGCCTATAATCCCAGCACTGTGGGAGGCCGAGGCGGGTGGATCACTTGAGGTCAGGAGTTTGAGACCCACCTGGCCAACATGGTGAAACCCTATCTCTACTAAAAATACAAAAATTAGTTGGGCGTGTGAAATGCCTTTTTTTTTTTTTTGAGAAAGGGTCTCACCCTATCCCTCAGGCTGGAGTGCAGTGGCATGATCACAGCTCACTGCAGCCTCGACCTTCTGGGCTCAAGTGATCCTCTCACCTCAGCCACCAGTCCCAGCTAATTTTTAGATTTTTTGTAGAGACAGGGCCTCACCATGTTGTCCAGGCTGGTCTTGAATTCCTGGGCTCAAACAACCCTCCCACCTCAGCCTCCCAAAGTGGCTCAGATGATGGGTAGAATCTTCCAACCAGATGAATGCAACTGGGATTTTCTTTCTTTCTTTCTTTCCTTTTTTTTTTTTTTTTGTTGAGACAGAGTCGTGCTCTGTCTCCCAGCCTGGAGTGCAGTGGTGCAATCTTGGCTCTCTGCAACCTCCACCTGCCGGGTTCAAGCAGTTCTCTGACCTCAGCCTCCCAAGTAGCTGGGATTACAGGCGTGGGCCACCATGCCCAGCTCATTTTTTGTATTTCTAGCAGAGATGGGGTTTCACCATGTTGGCCAGGCTGGTCTTGAACTCTGGCCTCAAGTGATCCTCCCAAAGTGCTGGGATTACAGGCATGAGCCACTGCGCCTGGCCAGTGGGATAAGTATTTGAATTTGAGTCCATGCCAAGGGAAGGAAGGCTAAGCTGAAGAGAAGCTCTGGGGGTTATTTGATAGTAAATTTAGAAGAAGTCGGCAAGTGCTATGGGCCCCCATGCATCTACTATTATTTGGATCCCAGAACACTTCAGGGGATAGAGAGTTCTGTTCCACTCTGCACTTGTCAGGTAGCGGTAGATCCACCTGGAGGACAATGTCCAGTTTGGGAGAAGAGACACTGATCAACAACTCTAATCACTCCCACAGACCACAGACCCTGATAGTTTGCCAAGAATGACACCTGCCTATGGTTTAGCATCCTTGATCTTCACAAATATCCTGAGAGTGGGATAATAACAGTAGCTAATATTTATTGAGTGCTCACAGTGTGCCCAACATTCTTTATTCTGTTTTCCACACAGAAAATCACGCAATCCTCAGGCCGGGTGCGGTGGCTCACGCCTGTAATCCCAGCACTTTGGGAGGCCGAGGCGGGTGGATCACGAGGTCAGGAGATTGAGACCATCCTGGCTAATACAGCGAAACCCCAACTCTACTAAAAATACAAAAAAATTACAGGCAGGCGCCTGTAATCCCAGCTACTCGAGAGGCTGAGGGAGGGGAATCACTTGAACCCAGGAGGCAGTGGTTGTAGTGAGCCGAGATCACGCCACTGCACTCCAGTCTGGGTGACAGATCGAGACTCTGTCTCAGAAAAAAGAAAGAAAGAAAGAAAGAAAATCATGCAATCTTCATAACAACCAAGAGATGGGTAGACTAACTGCATATTTCAAATGAAGAAGCAGGCAGAGGGGCTTAAGTAACTTGACCAAGACCACACAGTCACTGAGCAGTAGGACCAAGACTCAGACCCAGACTACCGAGGAGTCTGAGCAAAGAAAGGTTAGGGAGGCTTGATGGAAATCAACACTAGTTGCTTTAGTAAGTGCTACTGTGCTGCATCTTAATCTCTCCCTAGACTTGGACCCCCAGTCTGAGCTTTGACTCTTGAGTTCTGGCGCTATGGGGCCTAAGAACGGGCTGGCTCCATCACTGAGGCAGGCAGCCTCTTACATGTGAGCCTGTTTGTCTAAGGGCAAGAATGGGGAAAACTGTGTACTTGAAGCTATTTGCTAGGACTTTGGGACAGTTGGTTCTGGACACTCATCCGAGACAACCAGCTATTTGTGGATATTGTTTATTCTTTCTGCTCCTCTCCTCATACTGTGACTTCTGCTGACCTCCTCTGCTTAAGTAAGTCCCCACTGAGGTCCTGACCTATCTTTGGACCATGTCCTGAAGAAGTTGTTCCAGGCCAGGCATGGTGGCTCAAGCCTTCGGGAGGCTGAGGTGGGTAGATTGTTTGAGTCCAGGAGTTTGAGACCAGCCTGGGCAACATGGTGAGAATCCATCTCTATAAAAAATACCAAAAAATTAGCCAGGTGTGGTGGCGTGCATCTGTAGTCCCAGCTACTGGGAGGCTAAGGTGAGAGGATCATTTGAGCCTAGGAGGCAGAGGTTGCAGTGAGCCATGTCATGCCACTGCACTCCAGCCAGGGCAACAGAGCAAGACCCTGTCTCACAAAAAAAAAAAAAAAGAAAGAAAAGAAAGAAAGAAAAGAAAAGAAAAAGAAAGAAAGAAAGAAGAAATTGTTCCATGGAGAAGGTTGTCCCTTCATCTAGTGTTAGGATAAAGAAACTGAATCTCAAAAAGATGAAGAAACTTACTCAAATTCATGTTGCTATTACATAATGAAGCTGGGATTTTGAACCTTGGGCCTCCAACTCCAGATGCTGTGCTTTTTTCCCCTTTCCCCACCATGACAATAGAAAATGGGCCTAACGTTCTCAGCGGAATAGAACTGGAGTGCCTATGGGTCAGGATATTTGAAATCGGGTCATGTTGGAAATCACTGAATGGACTAGAAATGTTCAACTTAGAGAAAAGAAGACTCCAGGGGACATTATTGTTGTTTTTAGATTTCCAAAAGGCTATTGTGTGGGACAGAGATCAAACCTTTTCTGTCTGAGCCCAAGAGTTTAAACACAGACCAGTGGGTGGAACTTCCAGGGAAATAGATTTTAGCTCAAGCTGTGTATGAACTTTCTAAACAGCCGAAGCTCCCCAGAGCAGCAAAGCCGCCTGAGGATGTCTGGAGCCTCCTGGCCTCGGAGGTGTTTGGGCAGGCCACCTATTAGGAAGACTGTGAAGACAGGCTAGACCATAAGACCCTTTGAGGCTTTATAGAGAACAGTCTGGGGTTCTGGGCTCCAAATCCCAGCCTCTCTCAGCCTTCAGAGCTCTGGAAGCTGCTGAGTGCCGCACCTGCCGCCTGACCTGTTCTGCTGGTTGTGTGTCCCTCCTTCCCAAAGCATCCTCCAGCTTCTCCAGGAGACTGAGGAGTGGAGAGCGGCATGCCTAGGGCCTGTGTCCATTTGCTGTGTGGCCGCCTTCTCCAGGCCTTGCTCTTCCCTTGATTTTGAATAGAGCTTCCTAGAGCAGGAAGTGGAGTCAAGGCCATGCCCAGAGCCAGAGTCTGGGCCAGGAGAACTTCATGGGAGAAAGGCTCATCTGTGCTTAAGAGCTGAGGTCTAGGCCAAGCCTTGGCTGAGAGAGAGAGTGTCTTGAAGGACTGCCTGTCTGGTGCTGATCGGGGAAGGTTCATTTGATGACATCTTCATTAGGATTTTCCTCTCGTCATACGGACTCTGCACCACACTCACACACATATATAACTATTGGAAAAACGATTTTAATACCCATGGCACATTGTCCTTGTGTGATATAAAATCCAATGACATGTGGCATTTGGAAAAGGTCACTTCTCCCATCAGGATTCATTAGCCTGTTTCAGCCTCTACGCCGGCAGGACAGGTCCCAGCTGCTTGTCCCCTGCAGTGGGGCCAGTTGGACAGGTGGAGCCTACAGGGACCCTCCCTGGAGAGCAAAGGGCCTCCCCAGGGTGCCGGCCAGGGAATCCCTGCTTTGGCCAAGCTCTTTCCCACACATGCCTGGGGAGTAGGGAAGGGTGGTTGCCAGAAAAAATGAAACCTTTGGCCAGGCAACCATGGCTTTCAGGTCTGGAGTGCATGGGAAACGGGAAGTCAGGACCAAACCCTCGATGTTTTTCTTAAGACGATCATCCTTTGGCAGAGAGGGACCTTTGAGGGACTCTGGAGAGAGAGCTGAGGCACAGGGTGGATGCAAAGAGGAGGCAAAGGACATGAGGGAAGAAAGAGTCCTAGGGGGCTGGGGTGGGCAGGATCCTGAGCCTTCCTCTGGGGACCTGACTAGAACCTGGGATCTGCTGGTATTCTCTATTCATTCCTCTTTGGCAAAGCTAGGACCCAAGCCTGGTCTTCTTGCTCCATTCTTGTGTTCCTTGTGTGCTGGGGTTTCATCTCTAGGTGTGAAGCAGCTGTGCCCACTAGCCAGGTCAATGGAAATGGACATTTTCTGTCAATGCTGGTGTCAATGTGGCCAAGGGAAGCGCCCACCAGCACCAGCATCTATGCCTCCCTGACTTTGACATGCGGCCTGGCCAGCACTCACCTTGGGAAGTTACTTCCTTACAGCTAAACGGAGCTGCTTCTCAGATCCTTGGGCTGTTGGTTTGTTTGATGGGAGTCACCAGATCACAGAAGAACTCTAGTTGCAGAGTGGAAGAACGAGGACAGTCAAAGGAAGAGAGAAGACTTTGAAAAAACTAGAGCTGGAAACCAAGAAGCCAGTAAGCTTGGATGAGGGGAACGGGAAAGAGATGCACCCTAAGGCAAAGCCTGAGAAACTGGCAGCCCACAAAAGCAGGGGTCCTGCTCCTGAGCGGCAATGTCCATGCACTCCCACATCCATGCACCCCTCTTATATGTCTGTTCTTGCCGTCCAGTATTTAAAGGATGGGAAAAGAAGGGCCCTCCAGCAAAGAGAATAATGGGTGCCCAGTGATGCAGGAAGAAACAGGGGACTGAGGTACCCAAAGCCAAGTAAAAAATTCAAGAAGAAGCGAGTGATGCCGGGCGCGGTGGCTCACGCCTGTAATCCCAGCACCTTGGGAGGCCGAGGCAGGTGGATCACTTGAGGTTAGGAGTTTGAGACCAGCCTGGCCAATATGGTGAAACCCCATCTCTACTAAAAATACAAAAATTAGCTGGGCGTGGTGGCAGGCGCCTCTAATCCCAGCTACTCAGGAGGCTGAGGCAGGAGAATTGATTGAATCCGGAAGGCGGAGGTTGCAGTGAGCAAAGATCGCGTTACTGCACTCCAGCCTGGCCAACATAGTGAGACTACATCTCAAAAAAAAAAAAAAAAAAGGCACTTTGGGAGGCCGAGGCGGGTGGATCACCTGAGGTCAGGAGTTTGAGATCAGCCTGGCCAACATAGTGAAACCCCATCTCTACTAAAAATACCAAAAATTAGCCTGTAATCCCAGCTATTCAGGAGGCTGAGACAGGAGAATCGCTTGAACCCGGGAGGTGGAGGTTGCAGTGAGTCGAGATCACGCCATTGCCCTCCAGCCTGGGCAACAAGAGCAAAACTCCATTTCCAAAAAAGAAGAAGAAGAAGGGAGTGATCTACTGAGCTCAAGTCACTGTCCATGGAGTCTGGTGAGGATTACTGAGACTTAACCATCAGAACTGGCAAAAAGGGAACGCTTGTCAATCCCAGCCAGAGCGCTTTCAAGAGAATATGAGAGGGGAAAAAGAGAAAATGATGAATATCAGTTTCTCTTTTGAATTTTGCTTCCAGAAGCAGATATATATGTATATACTTATACAAAGATTCATTATTCATGTGAGAAACATTTATTGAGGCTCTAATCTCTGCAGGTTCTATTCTAGGCTCCGTGTACCCAGAAGTAAGCAGCACAGTCCTTGCCCTTGGCTTCTCGCAAAGTAATCAGTGAATGAATGGGATGAAGCCTCACTTCTCCCGCTGACAATTTTAGCTTCATTTTCATAGCTGTTCAAACAGATACTAGAAATCTGTGCCCTCTCTGTTTATGAAGTTCAGCATGTCCCAGCTTTTCTAACCTGTCCCTATTCCAAATGTTTTGACCTATTGCCATACCATGTAGTCACACTGGATTCTAATTTTTGATTTAGAAAATGTGGTCATTACTGGATTATTTCGAGAATCAAAAGAATCAAAGAACATCACTTCTGTGATGTGCTAAGTGCTCTATCAGTAGAAGGCATTATTCAAAACTGGCTTAGACTAGAGAGGCAGGTTCAGCCACTTCTTTCTTTGTGCATTCAGGGTAACCTGTACGTCCTTCCTTCCCAGCACCGATCTCCTTTCTTTTTAATGTGTTTTAAGGTATGTGCCTCTCATTCCAAATTGTATCTGACACAGGGCCTGGCACACAGTCTAATTTCTCAGTAAAGATTTATTGAATTTCTGAATGGATGGATAAATGGTGGGGGCATAGACAAGTAGACAGCAAATTATGATTTAAGACAGAATGAAATGATAATTACTGCCACTAACATTTATTGAGGACTTACTATATACAAATCCAATGCTAGTTCCTTTACATGCATTCTCTCACATCATTCTCACAGCTACACCATGAGGTACATAGCATCGTGTCTCTTCCAGATGTGGAAACAGAGGCTCAGAGAGGTTAAATGACTTGCCCAAGACACCAAGGTCACCTGAAGACCTGGGAACTCCAGCTCGAGCAGCCCAGGCTGCTCACCCTGACCTAGCCAGAGGGTTACAGGAAATATCCTTTGGCCCTTGGATTGTCCCTCCTTTGGTCCACTCAATTCAGAACCCAGACAACTGGCCATGAACCCACCACTTACGTCTTCGCCCCTCCTTCATCAGGGCGGGTCAAGCTAGTCCAACCCTAGCAGCCGCTAGGAAGGAGCTGTCCAGAGCGCGGTTCATTCCTCTTTTATAGCCCTTGTCAAATTCCAAAGCAAGTCGTAAATTCATTAACCTAGTAGGGATTAAGCTGTGCAGCTTACTTAGCACCATAAACAAGATCATTGGGATGTTGATTTTCCCCTTTTATTGCTGCACTCAGGAAAGCCTAGCTGGCTCCAGCTCTGGAAATAGGAGTTGGCTCCCCTGAAGGTTGTCAGGATGGTGGGGAAACCCTAGCTGGCTGTCCCTCAGTAGTTGCAGGTACTGGAACGTGGGGCTCAGGTATATGTAGCCCAAGAATTGTTCCCCAAGCTTGTCTTGGCACAGCCAGAAGTAACATTTCTTTTTGTTTTTTGTTTGTTTGTTTGCTTTTTTCTTTTGAGACTGAGTCTCACTCTGTCGCCTAGGCTGGAGTGCAGTGGCACCATCTCAGCTCGCTGCAACCTCTGCCTCCCAGGTTCAAGTGATTCTCCTGCCTCAGCCTCCCAAGTAGCTGGGATTACAGGTGCCTGCCACCACGCCTGGCTACTTTTTGTATTTTTAGTAGAGACAGGGTTTCACCATGTTGGCCAGGCTGGTCTCGAACTCCTGACCTCAAGTGATCTGCCCACTTCAGCCTCCCAAAGTGCTGGGATTACAGGCGTGAGCCACCACGCCCGGCCCAGAAGTAGCATTTCTAATCCAGTTGCCTGAGCTGTCACCATGCATCCTGGGGAAAGGCAGAGGAGAGAAGCCCAAATGTCTACCCACCAGGTCACCTGGCTCTCCTGACAAAGATGGTATTAAGATGTCATCTCCCATCTCCTGACTCCCCAGGCCCTGTGGGTTTCCTCTAGTGCCTCTCGTCCCCAGGTCTGTTTAAGCCATCTATCTCTCCAGTAGACTAATGTCCCTCACTAGCAGGAACTGTTCCCTCTCCTAGCACTTGGGATCCCATTTCCTCATGTCCGTCTGAAGCCTGGCTCCAGCAGTGATCCTCTGTCCTGGAGCTCCAACTCTCTTTCATACACCAAAAAGAAAATCCAGACCCTGTGCTTCCTGAGACAACAGCAATCCCTCTCTCTCCTCCCTCCAACTTCTGGAACAGTGTCATGCCTGACATCTGTCTGCACTGCTTCCCTCCCATTCACTCTGTTAACCATGGCTGTTCTACCTAAGTCCCTACCTCTCCCTTGACCCTGCTTTTGCCAAGGTCAGCCACAACTTCAAACTATCAAATCCAATAGATGCATTTCAGTCATTTGTTTGTCATCTCTTACTCAACAGATATTTAGTGGGATCCTAGGGGCTGGTGACACAAGAGTAAGCAAAACAGAGCAAAGCAGAGACCATGAGAAGTTAAATATAGCACAGCGACCATAAGCACAGCCTCCACCTAGGTTCATACCTTGGCTCTGCTGTGTGACCTTGGGCAAGTTCCTTAACCTCTCTCTTTTTCTCATCTCTAAAATGGGATAATCATAGCACCGTTGGGAAGATTGTTGTGAGATTGTCTGACCTTTAGGTCAGAGCATGGTGCACAGCAGGTGCTCTGGCTATGTTTGGTTTAGGTAATTTGCCTAACATCATACCCTGGCAAGCAGCAGACCAGGCTGTAGACCCAAATCTACCTGACTCCAAAACCTTCACTCTCTGTTGTCATCAGGCCGCCTCCCTGTTCTTCCTGCCTCCCACCTCCACCCCCATTGCCCTGTGCTATTTGGGCTTTGCATAGGGTAGTTACCTGGAAAACATTTGTTTAATGTAATAATTTAATCAGTAGTTCTGTGTTTGGGGAGTCTAGGTAGTTATTTAATGGGAAGAAATGAGGTGGTGGAAAGGGAGCTGTTTTGAAGAGAAGATAATTATTTCTGACTTAACATGTTTCACTGGAGGTGACAGTGGAGAGTCCAAATGGACATGTCCTTTGGGCAGTTGACAATTCGGTGTGGGCATTCAGGAGAGACATCAAATTGGAGGCAGGTTTGGGAGTCCTGGAAAGTTGACGTTCAAGAGGGTAAAAAGATAAATTCTCTAAGAGCAAAGGGCACAGGAGTGACAAGGTCCCTGGATCAGGTCAGTGGAAGAGGCGTGAGGGACAAGGTAAGGATAGAGGGTGGTGTGGAAAGGAGGACAGGAGCGCTGAGGAAGAGCCCCAGATGCCTGAGGAGGGGGTCACAGCTCCAGGGACCCAGGGAGCTGCTGCAGATGACACCAGGACAGCGACAAGAGCTCCATCCCAGACAGTGGGGAAGGAAATGAGGCGACAGGCACAGGTCCTTGTTCCAGGAGGCAGACTAGAAGACAGAAGAAAGGAAGGAGATAGAGGAAGCGGCAAGGTCCAGGGAAGGGTTGGCCCTTTTAGGAGACAGTTACACACAACGTAGAAGACAGAGGAGAAAGGACCGCTCTCGCAGCAAAAATGCAAGAGCGAGAGGAATATCGCAAGGGCAAGGTTCCTGCTGAGGATGGAGAGAAGTGGCTCTAAGGGACAGTAGGCACTGGTTTTGGAGAAAAGACAAAAGTTCTGAAAATTGAGGGAAGATGGAAAATCAAGTGGAGGCAATGGATATTAAGCTGAAGAGAGAAGTGGCTAACTCCTTTTACATGGTGTTCTCAGTAACCGCATCATAACAATGATAATTAAAAGTTTATATATGAAATATTGTCCCCCTCCAGTCTCTACCGGAGACACCTCAACTGCCCTTGGATGGGCAGTTGATCCCTTAACAACATGGGCAAATTCCCCCTAATTCCCAGTTCCTTCTGTTTTTTTAAAGTTGGTGCAGTTTGAAATTCCACTATTGTATCTTCTTCTCTTCTTCTTCTTCTTTTTTTTTTTTTTTTTTTTGAGACGGAGTCTTGCTCTGTCGCCCAAGCTAGAGTGCAGTGGCACAATCTCGGCTCACGGCAACCTCTGCCTCCCAGGTTCAAGTCATTCTCCTGCCTCAGCCTCCCTACTAGCTGGGATTACAGGCACCTGCCACCACGCCTGGCTAATTTTTATATTTTTAGTGAAGACAGGTTTCACCATGTTGGCCAGGCTGGTCTCAAACTCCTGACCTCAGGTGATCTGCCCACCTCAGCCTCCCAAATTGCTGGGATTACAGGCATGAGCCACCACGCCCGGCCACTGTTGTATCTTCTTTAAGGCATTTTCCCCCTTCTCTTCATCACCTTGTGGCAAGGAGGGGATGGAAAGAGATGGGGAACATTCCCGCCCCCTCTGTGCTGGCCTCAGCTCCTTTGACAGGGAAGAGGGAGAGGGGGTGGAATGGTCTCTCTTGCCCCGCAGGCTGCTGTAGTCTAGCTCTCTGGTGGTATTAGTTTCCCTGGCCAACAGACAGGCATCAGGGTTCTCTGTAGGGCTGGTTCTCTTCTAGGGCACATGTGTTCCGATAACTTAACCTGCTTGAGCCTTTGTTTCCTCTTCTGTAAAATGAGTAGCTCTGGCTTGGACCGGCCTTACAGGGGCAGCGTTAAGGATTAGACAAATGCTTGTAAAGCACCTTAGACACAGTGCTTGCTCCACAAATGAACTCCAATTACCAGATGCGTGCGTGAGATAGCTCCTGGCATGAATGTGCATTTGCGGCTATGTCCAGATGTGTGTGTGTACCTGTGTGTGCAAGGGAGAGTTATGTGTGGGCTGGGGATGGGGCACCCTTGTGAGTCAGCTATTGCCTGTGTCATTGCCTACAGCTGACCCCGAGGCTATAAATCCTGCCTCTGTACCCGCTAGAGTGAACACTTTATAGCCCAAGGTCAGGCCCATGAATCATAAGCGGCGCTGGCAGGAAGCAATCAGGCAGGGCTGGGTAGAGCTGGGCAAGAGAAGGTCCCCGTATTTGGACCACTTGGAGAGGAGCCCTGGGCATATCCTGCAATCCTGATCTCTGGGAGCCGGGCTGTTCTCAGCAGGACTGCAGCTCCCATGGAGGCTCGCTGGCAGGGAGCCCTTCTCTACTTGACCGCATCTCTCCTGCTGGGGCTGCCAAGCGGCAGACCTGCCCTGCCAAGACAGGCCTGTCCTGCATCCCGGGCACCAGCACGGCCAGTAGGCGAGCTGCTCTTCAGGCCTTTCCCTTGGAGGCTTCAGAGTCCTTAGCCCAGCACGCTCAGCCTGGTGGACGTGGAGTAGCCGCCCTCTAAGCCAGATGCTTTTATTTCTTCTTTGCCTTTCCAATCTGTCTTGGGGAAAGTGGCCCCAATAAGGCAGTCCTTTCACTCTGAAACCTTTTTATGACTCCAACCATAATTAACTCGAGTAATAAAATTTTTCAAATCCAAATAGATATAATTAACATTTAATGCCCCTGGTTGGTGCTGGTAGCTGGGCCCATTAAGAGCACAGTATTGATTGAGAAGGTGAGCCAGCTGGGCCGACTGCTGGGCCAGGGGGCAGAGGTGGCTGGAGCTTAGGGCTGTCTATGAGCAGGGCCCCAGCACAGGTGTGAGGAGGGTGGCAGGTGACCAAACCCCAACCCTACCTGGGGTTCAGGTCATGACTACCGAGGCTGGGGTGGACTTCTTCCTGCCATAAGTTTCTAGTGGCTCTCCCACCTTCAGACTCTGCCATCTCAGGCCTCTCCTGCCATGAAGTACTTCTCCACCAACCCTCACCCTGCCTGTCATGTGCCTGAGGCCTGCCTCCTCTCCTAGAATTTATCAGGCTTCCCAGGACAAGGCTGTGTCTTCTCTCTGAGGGGCCCCCTGGCTCCGGGGCATGCCCCTTCCCACTATTTCTCCTTTCTGACTTGCCTGCTCAGCTGTGTGCTGCAGGTTGAACTTTAAACCCACTGGTCAGATGAAAAGCCATATCTGTCTTCTAGACATGACTTACACCTCCCACCAAACTTCACTTTCCCCAGGAAGCTATACAGTGAGACAGTGCCAGAAGCATTCATTTGAATCCCAACCCTCCATTTCCCAGCTGTGTGACCTTCGGCAAGTCACCGTGTTTCCCTGAGCCCCAGTGTTCTTATCTGTGAAATAGGTATAACAAGAATATCCACCTCCTGGCTGGGCGTGGTGGCTCACGCCTGTAATCCCAGCACTTTGGGAGGCCGAGGTGGGCGGATCATGAGGTCAGGAGATCGAGACCATCCTGGCTAACATGGTGAAACCCCGTCTCTACTAAAAATACAAAAAATTAGCCAAGCGTGGTGACGGGCGCCTGTAGTCCCAGCTACTCGGGAGGCTGAGGCGGGAGAATGGCGTGAACCCAGGAGGAGGAGCTTGCAGTGAGCTGAGATCATGCCACTGCACTCCAGCCTGGGTGACAGAGCGAGACTGCATCTCAAAAAAAAAAAAAAAAGGAATATCCACCTCCTAAAGGTGGAGTCATAACAGTCTTGACCTCACTTAGGTTTCACAGGATTCCCAGGTCATAGGAATTACTGTCTCAATTTTACATGGAAAAACTGGCTTAAGGAGGCAAAATCCTCATCCCTTGTGTCTTATATTTCTGTCTCTACCAACAGTTAATTTAATATATGTTTATAAACAACACCTAAGCTGGGACTACAAAGAATATGATGATTCCTTGACTCAAGGTGCTCGTGGTCTGGGGGTATGAGGCAGGGAGAAGGGGTGCACACAATCAGCTGGTTTAAGTTAAGGCTGCACGGGAGGTGAGCAGGCTCTGGACCCTGGTGCAAATTAAGATGCAAAACGCTACAGAAAAAATGGGTGAAGGTCATGGGCCCAAGGCAAAGCCAGATATGGGGATGGACAGGGCACAGTGGGGCTGATGTGTGTGGTTCTGTGGCAGTGCGGATGCTGGCCCAGGTATGGTCTTCAGAGAATGCGTTTTCTGTGATGATCCCTGAGCCAAGGAGCAGGCTGGTACCAGGATTCACAGGTGTGGTTTAGGACATCCCAGCTCATCCACTCAGCATGTTAGAAGGACCAGCCTTCCAGGCAATCACTCACATGAGGCCCTTTGGTGAGCTGGGCAGCCCAAGCCCTGCTGGGCAAGGAAAGTCCGGGGAGGGGCTGAAATCCTTCCTCCATCCAACTTTGCTACTACTGTGTCCCCCTGCTCCCAAGCTTGTGGTCCTGTGCTCTCCATGATCTCAGTATTCTCCATCCTTCATGGGGCTTCCTCTCAGTGGTACTTTCCCAGCCTGCAGGAACCCCATGCTTCCTCAGAGCTCTCATGGCTTAACAGTGGCTTTATATGTAGGGCCCTGAATACATCCTGCTTTAGGCTAGGTCTTGCATTGAACTAAACTTGGGTGATTCTCTGCTGTGTCCAGTTCCCCGCTCCCCAGAATGTTTGCCCCTGGCAGGCTCTGTTCTTTCAGTCCAGCTCCATGCCCAGTGCTATTACTCAGGAGGCCGTGGGGAGTGGATGCTGCTGATACCAGAGATGATGAATAGGAAGCGGGAGGGCCAGGGAGGATTCATTCACCTTCCACTCATTCATTCATTTGACGTCACTCACTGTGCCAGGCCCTGTTAAAGAAATAGACAAGTAAAAGTGTAATCACAATTAGGGAAGTCTTGGGGGCTAGAGGACACACAATCTAGCCAGATGCTTCTGATAGTACTGCCTCCTAGAAGAGTTAACCTTGAAGCTGAGCCCTGGAAGATAGTTTTCCAGGCAGAGGGAACAACATGGTTTTTGTTTTGTTTTGTTTTTTGTTGTTTGGTTTTTCTTCGAGATGGAGTTTCGCTCTTATCACCCAGGCTGGAGTGCAGTGGCATGATCTCAGCTCACTGCAACCTCCGCCTCCTAGGTTCAAGCGATTCTCCTGCCTCAGCCTCCCGAGTAACTGGGATTACAGGCACCCACAACGCCATTTTTATATTTTTGGTAGAGACAAGGTTTCACCATGTTGGCCAGGCAGGTCTCGAACTCCTGACCTCAGATGATCTGTCCACCTCCGCCTCCCAAAATGCTGGGATTACAGGCATGAGCCACTGCACCCAACCAGGAACAACATGTTTAAAGACCCATTTGAGAAACCAAAAGAATTCAGTGGGACCAAGACAATGGTGTGCAAGGTGAGAGGCAGCAAGAGAGGAGGCTGGCAGGTCACCTATGGTCCATGCGCAATGCCCTTGCAGGCCTTGCTAAGGAATCTAAGCCCTTTCAAGTCCCAGAGCCATTATGCACTTGCAGTGGGACTTCAGGTATCTTGCTTGACTTCTCTGAGTCTTGGTTTTATTCTTACTAAGTGAGGTCAGTAATTCCAGCTACATCCGCCACGTCTAAGGATCCAACTGCTTTGTGCTGGGCCAGTCCCTGGCTTATTAGGGTGTGGTTAGAGGCATGGCCAGAGCGTGAACTTCTGCAAAGGAATATTCTAGTCACAAGCCACAATTTCCTGTCTAAATATTGAGGGGGCAACAACATGGTCTATAAGTCCTCCCGGCTCTGAAATGCCCGCAGAAAGAAGGCCCATGGGAGGCCCCACTCACCTTTAGAGCCTGGACCCTCTCACTCCTCTGTCCTCCTCCTCCTCCAGCCGTACTAGTCCTGCTGGGCTGCCTCTGGGCCTTTGTCTTAATTTTCACTCCACTCTTCCTTCTCTTGCCATCTGACACTCCAGACTTCTCTCCTCCAGGAAGCCCTCTCCACCTCCGAGCCCTGACCTCCTCCTCCTCCTCCTTACTCCTCACTTCATCCTCACAGTGGTATCTTAGGTGCTCAAGCCATCCCCCATCCTGTGAGCTTCTGAGCCTGGGCCTCACTCCTTACTCCACACCCCCAGAGGACTGGCCCACAATCTTTGAGGGTGTTCCAGGACTAAGTTTGGAAAAGGACATGATAAAAATGAAAGGAATGAGAGAAGAAGGAAGGGAGAAACAGACCAACAGACAGAAAGAGAGAGGGCGAGGGAAGACTCTGCCTCAAGCCAACCCAGCCTCAGTCGTGGTATACTTCCCCGAATTCCTTCCCGCAGCCCCACTCTGTGCTTAGAACCAAGAGCTAGGAGAGCAAGGGAGCCTGGGACTGGCACTTTTCAGCTAGGGGGAGCTGGTGGTGGCAGGGCAGAGAGGCCCATTGCGCAGCTGGTAACAGGCTGTGCCTGGCCAGGCCTCCCAGCTGCCCCTCTGTCTCAGGCCCTTATTGCACACAACATCCAGCCCAGCCCCCTACGCAGCTGCCTTCCTCATGACACAGCCCTGTGTTGTCCTGTTGGCCACTGACCACTGTGCCTGGGGAAGGGCCAGGCCTTCCTGGGAGGAGGAACTCGAGAGCCTGTGGGCTCCCAGGTTGGCAGCCCCCGCCCTCCGCACTCCCAGGCCCATACCTGCTCTGTGATTCCCCGCTTAGGGCAGGAAGGCATGCTGAGAGCCACTCTGCAAGTCCCTGTGCTTCAGGTGGTACACGCTCCTCTCATTCATTTGTTAAAGCAAGGTGGGGGTGAGTATTATCATCCTCAGTCTCTAGGTGGGGAAAAGAAGACTCGGATGGGTTATAGCAGTTGCCCAAAGACACATGGCTAGCCATGCTTCCAGGTGCTTTCAAGACCAGGTCTCCCCTGAGGCCAAAGCTCATGTTCTGCCCTCCCAGCTCCTTGCCTAACTCTTGTTCCCTATGACAGCCCAGCCCTGGCCCTCGCATTCTGCCTACAATGGAGCCACCAGGATAGGACGCAGGGAGTGGGAGTAGAGGGGGATGCCATGTGGAGAGAAATGAGGATATAAGCTTGAGGAGAGAGGAAGGTGTTTTTGATGGGGGGGATGGGCCCAGAGCTGCCATGGTGTCTCTACAGCTCTCTCTTTTGGTCACAGAAGCCCAGCAGGCAGACACAGAACAGATCCAGGAGCAGACCATACCCAATCTTCTCTCCCAACACAGACCCAAGCCTGAGCCAGCCCACAGGGACCCACCAGTTTGTTTGGCAAAGCCCTTTTCCCTGTTCCATCCCATGCCCTAGACCCGCAGAGGGCAGGAAGAGATGAGACCCACTGTCCTATCACAGTCCTGATAAGGATTTCTTTGACCAGATGTTTTCAGTGTAGGAGTCAGAACACAGCATCGGACTATTAGGAGCCCAAAGTTTCATTTTTAAGCTTTCTACCAACATGACCTCAGGCAACTTTTACCTTTCCCTATCTAAAGAAATTTTCCATATCTAAAGTGCTAAATATCACAAGATATCAATAATAATAACAGGCCAGGGTGGTGCCTCATGTCTGTAATCCCAGCATTTTGGGAGGCCAAGGCAAGAGGATCGCTTGAGCCCAAGAGTTGAAGACCAGCCTGGGCAACATAGTGAGAGCCTGTCTCTACAAAAAATAAAAACTACCTGGGCATGGTGGCACAGGCCTGTATCCCAGCTCCTCAGGAGGCTGAGGTAAGATGATCATTTGAGCTCAAGAGTTCGAGGGTTCAGTGAGCTAGGATTGCCACTGCACCAGCCTGGGTGACAGAGTGAGACCCTGTCTCAAAAAAATTTTTTAATGATATAAAATAAAATAATTGCACTCTTAAAAATCACAAAATATGAGACTTAAAAGGGCTAAACTCTTGGCCGGGCATGGTGGCTCACGCCTATAATCCCAGCACTTTGGGAGGCCGAGGCGCGGGTGGATCATTTGAGGTCAGGAGTTCAAGACCAGCCTGGCCAACATGGTGAAACCCTGACTCTACTAAAAATACAAAAATTAGCGGGGCATGGTGGTGGGCCCCTGTAATCCCAGCTACTTGGGAGGCTGAGGCAGGAGAATCGCTTGAGCTTGGGAGGCGGAGGTTGCAGTGAGCTGAGATGGCGCGACTGTACTCCAGCCTGGGTGGCAGAGTGAGACCCCATCTCAAAAGAAAAAAAAAAAAGGGATAAACTCTTATAGTCCAGCTTGAATAACAACCTACCACCCCTGCAGGAATCCGCTTCTGCACTACCCAGAAGGGCCAGGCAGCGGACAGAAAAAGGAAAGTGAAAGGCCCCCAAGAGAAACTTTGATTTGAAAAGAAAAGCCCTGGAGGGCGCTTTGCCTGCCCGCCTCCCTCCTTGTTACTTCATTCCCTCCTCCTCCCTTCACTCCCTCCATCCTACCCCCTTCACCTGCACTTGGGGCTGGGCTAATGGACATGCTTCCTCCCAGCCTTCCCCACATCCCAGGAAATGGAGCCCATCGGGCAGAGCAGAGCCATACGGGGTAAGGCAGAGACAGAACTTTCCCCAACAGAAATGGCCTTGCAGGGAGAGTCTGGGGAATGCCTGTTCTCAACTAGACTGCCAAATTGCTCTTTCCTTTGTCTGGAGCAATGCCTGAGCTCCCTTGCTGAGTTCTGTAAGAGCCTGATCCAGGCATGTGTCCCCAGACCCTATTGCCCCACTGCCCTGGCTCAGGCTGGTATCCAGAAGAAGGTATGGCAGAGGACCAGGAAGGTTATCAGAGAGGCTAAGGGGGCATTCGGTCTTGGGACAGGACTGAAGCAATCAATAGCCCATTGGGAACTGGGGTTAATTTGGGGAATTTGGATTGGATTGGACTGAAGTTTAGGACTTGGGCTAGGAGGTAGGGCTGGGTTGGTTCAAAGTACTGGAGTTAGGTTTAGGTTCAGAGCTTCTCTAGAAACTGCCCAACTCATGCTGGTCTAGCTAAGCCCATCTCCAAAAAAAGAGGGGCTCTACCCTTGGCCTCTGATTCGGGGCTTTATTTAAAGACATAGGAGTGAGGGTGAAGATTGGCTTTGGAAGACAGCAGAGCCAGTGCCTCCCCACTATGGAGCTGTTTAGTTAGGACCTTGCTACTCAAAGAGCATCCACAGACCCGCAGCACTGGTCTCACCTAGGAGCTTGGTAGAAATGCAAAATCTAGGATCCACTCTAGAGCTGCTGAATCAGAATCTGCGTTTTAGATTAACCTCCAAGTGTTCCATGGACACTTAAAGAAAGTGTGAGAAGCCTGGTGAAGGCTCTGAGTGAAGGAAGGCCCGAGGTAGGGGTGGGAGGCCAAAGGGCACCCAGCACCTCAGCCGGCTCCGGGGCCCCTGCCTAACACCCCCTCCCAGTGCTGGAGCCACAGCGACACCTACTGGCCACGGACACCTAGGCCACCCACTCCAGGACGCCCGGGCCCTGTGGTCCATCTGGCCCAGCCAGTCCTGCACCCTGAAGCTGGCATTCCTCAGTTCTGGGAATCTGGCTCCCCGGGACAGGCTAGGGGAGCAGGTACAGGATGGGCCAGGGCTCAGTGCACAGCAGGGTTGTGTGCAGGCTGGGACTCTGGGGCCTCAGTGTGAAGAAGACAGGATCAGTAAGCAGGTGTTTTCTCAGGGGCATGATGCTCAGATCACATCCCCAGCCCTGGTGTTCTCTCCAGACTCAGCAATACTGAGCACGTGTTTGTCTGCTCTCTTCACTGAAACTCTCAGCCAGAATGGACAGGGTACAGCTTTCCATTCCAACCAGCATCAAGCAGATGCCCTGTGAGGAACAGAGATTTTTATTTTACTTTTTATTTTATTTTATTATTTTATTTTTATTTATTTTTTATTTTTTGAGATGGGGTCTCGCTCTGTCACCTAGGCTGGAGTGCAGTGGCACAATCTCAGCTCACTGCAAGCTCCACCTCCCGGGTTCACGCCATTCTCCCACCTCAGCCTCCCGAGTAGCTGGGACTACAGGCGCCTGCCACCACACCCGGCTAATTTTTTTGTATTTTTAGTAGAGACAGGGTTTCGCCGTGTTAGCCAGGATGGTCTCGATCTGCTGACCTCATGATCCGCCCATCTCAGCCTCCCAAAGTGCTGGGATTACGGGCGTGAGCCGCCATGCCTGGCCGATGAGCAAAGATTTTTGAACCTATGTCTAAATGACTCTTCTGGAAATGGACTTTTAGGAAGGACAACAACTAAAAAGCAACTCAAGGAAGGGGAGCAGGTAGGATATTTCTGGGATATTTCCACTGTAGTGGTTGCTGGAGATTCCCATGAAAGAATTCTAAGTCAAAAGGGGAGACTGAGGCCAAAGGGCAGAGAAGTAAAAAGATAGAGAAGGGGCTGGGTGCGGTGGCTCATGCCTGTAATCTCAGTACTTTGGGAGGCTGAGGCAGGTGGATCACCTGAGGTCAGGAGTCAGAGACCAGCCTGGCCAATATGGTGAAACCCTGTCTCTACTAAAAATACAATAATTAGCTGGGTGTGATGGCAGGTACCTGTAATCCCAGCTACTCAGGAGGCTGAGGCAGGAGAATCACTTGAACTCGAGAGGCGGAGGTTGCAGTGAGCCCTCGTGCCATTGCACTCCAACCTGGGGGACAAGAGTAAGACTCTGTCTCCAAAAAAAAAATAGTACAGTGCTTTGCACAGAGTAAGCATTTGATTAGTGTTACCACTTCCCTCAGTCTCAAAAAAAATAAAAGAAAAAAGATAGGGAAGGAAGCGGACCCACTTCCAAGGCAAGGCTCAGCTGACCCATCCCAAGGGACCTGGCTGGCCCAGGGAGGAGAGAAGGGCCTCTTTCTAGGCAGCAGTGAGCCTCCCCCCCCATCATTCCCAAATGCCAGTTATTGCTGGATCCCCTCCCTCTAGTCCGCTCTCAACTATGAGGAGTTTGCCCAAGAACTAAATGAATGTGATTGCCCACCAGTGTTTGCCATTAGTGGTGATTAGTTAAAACATCAGAGTCTAAACAGTCAATTGGTTCTAATAATTAATAGTATGGCTCAGCTGTGATTGAGAGAGAACGAGTGGGAGAGAGGAAGGGAGGAGGATAAGGGACATGGAAAAAGAAGAGAGAAAGGGATTGGCAGAGGAGCTGCAGCTCTGCGGCTACCATTTCCTGACCCACATGCCAGATGCTGTGCTATAGAGTGCATCCAGCTCCAAATTCTGTGCTCTTTCGAGACATTTTATGTAAGTTATACCACCAAGGTATCCTAATCACCCTGTTAGGCAAGTATAATTATTATCTTCTTTTTATAGGTAAGAAAAAGGAGGCACAGGAAGGTAAAAGCTAGCAGATGCTCCGTAATAATTTGGTGAATGAATGGATAAATAAATGAATGAAGTAGCCAGAAGTGAAATTCAAACCCAGGTTAGCATGGCTCCAAAAACTTTGGGGGGAAAAGGGGTAAGGAGGGGAGAATTTGAAGAGACAAAGGAAAACAAGACAGAAAACGTACATCCTTCTCTGTCTCAACATACATACACGCCCTTCTCTCTCTCTCTCTCACGCGCGCACACACACACACACACACACACACGAACCTCCCTCACCTCCCTCTCTCACGCTGTGCCCCTCCCTCCCATCCACACCTCTCACGTTCTTTTCATACACAACATGTCTGTTATGCACCCCTTTCTCTCATCTCCCCTCACACACCCACTCTTGCACACACACCGTTTCTCACGAATGTCTCCCAGATGGCTCCGGCACACACGCACCTCTCTGTCTCATAGAAGCCTCTCACATGCACATATTCACCCCTCTCTCAGCCACACTTTTTTATTTCTTCTTGCACACTTCTTGGTCTTTCTCACTCTTACATGGACCTCTTTCTCTCATGTACACACCTCCTCTTCCCGGCGCCCTTGTCTGTCTTCCTCAGTGCGCTATCTCCAGTCTCAAAGAGAGTTTGGGAAATGAAATAAACATACACCTGTCTACTTCCTTCACATACAACCCCCCACTGTCTCCTCACACCCCACCCCACCCACCTCTCTCTCTCTCTCGTTCTCTCTCGAACACAGGTGTACACTTTGGGACATATCCTGAAACCAGCCCCCTCATGCCCCCTGCCCCCCCCACCTCCAAGAGTCAGGCCTCCAGATGTGCTCTCTCTGGCTAGGCTTGCTAATCTTTGAACTGTCCCCAGATCTTGAATGGTCATGTGGACTTTCCTGCCTGGTGATGGGGAGGGGGAAACAGGGAGGGGGCTAAGCCCAGAGTCCTCAGTTATTCTGGAGCAGGTTCAGCTCCTCCCCACCCCTCCCCAGGTCATGAGCAGCAGCAGGAGCTGCAAGCGAGCAAGATGGCTGTGTGTGTATTGCTATTAATCACCCCTCCTGGTCCGCTAACGAGGCTAATGCGGTAAGTGACAATAGCCCATCTTGGTTCCTGATTTAGGGGCTCAGGACGGAAGCTGGGCTCCTGGGAGTGAAGACGTGAATTCTCCACGACACTAAACCTTCAAATAAATCTCCTCCAGTCAGAGAAGCCCAGGGCACTAAATCCCACACGCCGGTAATTGAAACCCTTAGAGCTTTCTTGGGTAGGGAAATTGCTGAGTGAGAGAGAGAAAGCGTGCAGCCCAGGGGTTCCGGGTGGGGCTTGGGCCCACAGAGAGGCCTGCCGAGGGCTCTGGGATAGGGGAGCTGCTGGGGGACCCTCTAGGAGCACGTGACTGGCCATATGTCCTGGTGTGCATGTCTGTCAGTGTTTCTAGGCATGGGATTTTGCTGTCTGGTTATGTTCACATGGTCACTGGTCACCCATTTCCCACCAGGTCTATGACCACTTGATATTTTGGTAAGGAGAGCAGTTCTGGAGCTTCTGTCTTTCGAGAGCTTCTACCCTTTGACACCCTTAGGGCCTCTGACTCTCACTGACCATGAAGCAAGGCTTCATTTAAGCAAAAGAAGGTTTCGGCATTGCCTCAATTGCCTTCCTTCCCCTATCCCCACCTCTCTCACCCTCACACTTCCCCCACCCCATCTCTCTTTTTTTCCAGACATTCTCCTGCAGGCCTTTCACTCCCATTCACTTAGTCCCTGAATCATTTAACAGTTACTAATACCCACCCTATGCCAGACTGTATGCCTAGGGTCTTGAGTGTTCCAGGATGAATCAGAGAATCTCTCTGCCCTCAAGAAGCTCAGCATCAGCTACTCTGGGCACACTGCCTACGGGGTGGCCCTGCTCCACAAGGAGCAGTAAAAAAATTAAATAAATAAATAAAACAAAGAGCTCAGAATCTCCCAGACAAGACAGATAAATAAATAATTGCAATATTATATGATGTATGCAATAATCGACATATAGACATATGTGGAACATAGCATGAAAAAGAGAGTAATTATTAGGGAAGGCTTCAAAGAGGAAGCATTGTCTGAGTGTGGTCTTCAAGAATAAATAGGGTCAGGCACGGTGGCTCACACCTGTAATCCCAGCACTTTGGGAGGCCAAGGTGGACGGACTGCTTGAGCTCAAGAGTTCAAGACCAGCCTGGGCAACATGACACAACCCTATCTCTACAAAAAGTTAGCTGGGCATGGTGGTGTGTGCCTGTAGCTACCCAGGAGGCTGAGGTGAGAGTATCACTGAGCCCAGCAGTGGAAATTGCAGTGAGCTGTGATTGCACTACTGACTCCAGCCTGGGCAACAGAGTGAGACCCAGTCTCAAAATAAAAAAGGAATAAATCACAGTTTAAAGTTGCCCACGGGGAGATGATGGCATGGGCATGAGCATTATTGGCAGTGAGAATACCAGATGAAGAGCTACATTTTGTCCAGCCAGAGCACACACTATTGCAAGATGGGATAGGAGGCTGGAGAGGGGCATGTATGATAAAGAGTTCAGAATGTATGCTGTGGCTTTAGGAACCAGGGAAGGATCTTAAGCAGCTGAATGATAGGATCTGATTTGTGTTTTAGGAAGATCCTTGTAACTGTAGGGATGGAATAGATTAGAGGGGAGAGAGATACATGAGGAGACCTAAGAGTAGGGACTGAATATGAAGATGCCTAAACTAGGGCAATCAAGAAAAGAAGATGATTCTGACCAGTACTTAGGAGGTAAAAACAGGGAAGATGTTGACTTACTGGATGTAGGGACTGGAGTAAAGAGTAAAAATTAAGATTGTCAATTTAGGGAGGTCTCTGGATAGTGGTACCATTCACTGAAACCAAAAGCAGGAGGAGGGCAGGTCTAGAGGAAGGTAAGTCCCATCTCAGACATGTTGAGCTTAAAGAGCCTATGGGACATCCAAGCAGAGCATCTTCTACACAGTGTTGTACGTGGCTCAGATTGGAGGTACAGGCTGAGGGAATGAAACCAGAGTTTCAGAGATCACACATAGAGTGTGGAGAGAGGGAGAAGTGAATGATGACAAGGGCAATAGCTAACATCAGAGGCAGCAGAATAGCGTGACTAAGAGCATGCATGGGGCTGTGGTATTACATAAGTCCCACACAGCCACTTACCTCGTAACCATGGGCAAACTAAGAACTTCTCTACGCCTCTGTTTCCTTACTTATAAAATAGGGATTAAATAGTACCGTGCTGGCTGGGCACAGTGGCTCACTCCTGTAATCCCAGCACTTTGGGAGGCCGAGGTGGATGGATCACCTGAGGTCAGGAGTTGGAGACCAGCCTGGCCAACACGATGAAACTCCGTCTCTATTAAAAATACAAAAATTAGACAGGTGTGGTGGCACACACCTGTAGTCCCAGCTACTCGGGAGGCCGAGGCAGGAGAATCACTTGAACCCGGGAGGCAGAGGTTGCAGTGAGCTGAGATAGCGCCATTGCACTCCAGCCTGGGCAACAAGAGCAAGACTCTGTCCCAAAAAAAAAAAGTACAGTGCTTGCCACAGAGTAAGCATTTGATTAGTGTTACCACTTCCCTTCTTCCTCATCTCTTCAACAAGTACTTATCTATCACACCTCAGCTTGTGTCTCTAGGTTTCTCTGAACAAGGCAAATATCTATATTACAGGCTCCCACAGCACTGTTGACCTCTTTTTGGTACAATTGCAATTTTACAATTGTACAAGTATGTTATTGCATCTGTTCTCTCACTAGACTGTTAGCTCCATAAGGACATGGATCTCATTGTATCCCTAGACCCTGGTATATTGCCTAGCACATGGAAGGCACTCAACAAATATTTATTGGGCTAATAAATAAATATAACTGGAGTATCTATTGTGGATGATCACCAAGGACCTCATTGAGAGTAGTTACCATAGAATGGTGGGGATGAAACTCAGGTTGCGATGAGTTAAGAAGTGGTTAGGAGGTAAAAAAGTATGGGCAGCAAGCAAGAGTCTTTGGAGCATCTTAGGTGAGAAGAGAAGGAGAAGAAAAGGCCATTAGTAAAAGGGTGCCATATGGAAGAGAGAGCTGGGTTGTTGATGCTGATGTTGCTGTAATATGGGAAAGACGTGGGAGTTGATATGCTGATGGAGGGAAGCATGAGGAAGGGAAGGAGAAGATGCAGTGGAGAGGGAGAACTTAACGGTTTTCCCAGGGAACATAGGCAGGATTGGTATCAAAGCCCAGGAGAAGTGATTAGGCTAAAGTAGGAGGATGCCTATTCCACTGAAACTGGAGGGAACAGGGAGGTGAGAGTAGATCCACAAGCTGAGGAAATTCATGCCTAAGGACTAAATTTCAGAGTGAAGGAGGAAGCAAGGCCACCTAGCAGAGAGAGGGGGACAGGAGATGGCGAGGCGGCTCAAGATAGTAAAATATTATTGAATTGTCTCTGTGGGAAAGAGGAGACGGAGCTGACCAAGAGCATGCAAAAGGATTGTTTAGTGGTGCTGAGATTGGAAACTGTGAATTTTTATTGGCACATATCTGCATGGTTTTGTGATTTTCCCCAGCTGTGCTTAGCCGCCTGAGTGTCTGAGACAAAAAGGAGAATAGTTGGGTTGTGGAGAAGGCAAAGGAAGTAAGAAGTTGAGTGTGTTGGCAAGATGGTGTTGAAGGTGCACAAGGGACCCAGGCTAGCATCCATGAGTACGTGGTGGCTTGGGAGTTGGGAGAAGGGAAGAGGGAGGAGCAAGTTTAATGGGTACAAGTCTTTGAGAGGGCTTGGGGGAGAGGGAGTTCCATCACGGGTTCTACTTAGGTTGATGACAAGGATCTCCAGGAGGAAGTCAAGTACAGGAAAAAAAGTAATAGGAGCTGAGGAGGTCAGGACAGTGATGGGCTTCGGGGAGAGAGGCAAGTGTGAAAGTCCTGGGTGAGTGTAGAGAATGATAGGTAACTGACAAGGTGGGCTGTAGCATGGTACTTGACCTCAAAGAGTCCAGAGGGTGGAGAAGCAATGAGCTGGAAGACACTGAGTCCACCGCCTGGCCTGAGGAGCATGGAGTTGGGAGAATAAACAGCCTGCAGTGGAGAGGACAGCAACTGAGTGGCAGCATCTCCAGGTTCCGGGGAAAGTGAGCAGAGAGAGTAAAGGGAGTATCTAGAGACTGCGGATGGAGAGGAGTTTATTGGCATGGTCCTCTGTCCCAGAGGTCATGCTGGGAAGGTAGTGGAGAGATATCAGTCGGAGCTACCTCCACCACTACCCTCTGTCCACTGCATCCCTCCCAGAACTGCCTGCATCTCTAGCCTGCCTTCCCCAACTTGATGTCTCTCCTCCTTCACTGACTCCTGACTCCACCCCACACACACATACCGCTCATCTCATCCATCCATCCATTCCTCTTCTTCCCACACTCCTCCTTAGTTCTCTCCTCTCCAGACCCTTCCCCTGCCCTGCCCCACCCCATCCGGCCTGAGTGAGCAGGAACCCCTGCACCTTCATTTCTCAGGTCACTGCTTGGCTAATGGGCTATTAATTTGCTCAATCGTCCCCTGTGAGGCAAACTCAATTTCTGCCAGCCAGTCGTCCCTCCCTGTCGACAGTGTGATTGATTGGAGGAACAGCTGTCACCGCCCGGCTGCCTGCTCCCTGCCTCCTCTCCGAGTCCACACCACCCCTCCTCCTCCTCCTCCGGCCGCCACCCTGCGCCCATAGAGGCAGCACACCCCTGCCACCTGCCCAAGGATCTGTCGCCAGCAATGAAAAATGACAGAAATATTTAAGGACAAATAAGGTTTCCCAACGCAATTGAAAATGATTACAGGCAGCTACAGATGGGGCCAATCTGATGCGCAGCAGCAAATCAAATCGAATTTCCTTATCGGCGTATTATTTTAGGCGTTATCTGGCACGTTGATGCAGTTATCAATTCAATTTCAGCCGCCGGTCCGCTGTTTACTGTCTCGCCTTTGCTGGGAAAAGGTAAACATGCTCAGCCCAGCAAATTAATTTCTGGCTGAAGCCAGAGGCTGCAAAGAACTGCTACCCAGGACCCACTGCCCCCACCTTGGCCCCGGGCTACAGTGGGCCAGGCCAGCGGGGCCTGGGGCAGGCCAGAGCTCACCCAGGGAGCAGAAGCCCCACTATTTGCCTGCCCAAGTCTGGCCCCAGACCCAAGCAGGATTCAGAGCTCCTGGGAGGCTGAGGTGACCGTTGTTGGCTCCGCCGCTGCTGCCAGGGAGAGGTGAAGGTCTCCCATTAATTCCCAGCTAAAAATGACAAATTCATCTTGGACGACAATTAAATGAAGTCAGTAATTGATGCTAATTGATCTCCAGATGCAAGGGCTCCCCTCAGCCTTAGCAGCACGTGGCTGGCTGCTCACTCTCCCCACCCAGCCCTTTTCTTCCTCTACCTCCCTCTGCTGCTCTCATAGTCCTTGTTCCCTCCCTAGGGTTCTGGGTCTCTTAACCCCTCAGGTGTGAGGGAGGCAGCTGGCCTGGGATGTGCTAGCAGGCAGCGCCTGAGGCCAGGCAGCTGGCCCATTGCCCATCCAGCCCTGCAGGCACTTGTAATCAGTGCCCCACGGTCCACCCATCAGCCTAGAAAGCAGGTAACACTGCCCTCCTTGGCAGCTCAGGATTTATTGCCCACAGCTGCGGAGGTTCCCACTTCATTTTTATAAGCCCATCGTCAGAACCAGCAGGGGGTAAAGCACACTTGAAGTTACTTTCCTTTAAACAGTACAGTCTTAGCATTTTGGCTGCATGGCAAGGAAGGCATGAGAGAGAGTGAAGTGTGTGGGCAGGCTAGGGAGAATAGGCAGGTATAGTGATAGGTGCTCAGGTGTTTGTCTAAATGCAAAAAAATACCCACACTGTGTGAGCACCTGTGTGTGCCAGTGCCAGCACAAGCATGTGTGTGTCCAGACACTTGAGAGGATGCATGTGCAGGTCCACATGTGGATATTTTCCAGAATCAGGCCCTTCAATGTAGTCTGTGAAGCCTAATCCCAGGGAACTCTGGGAGGCCCTGCCTGCCCCACCCTCCACTGGCCCAGCCCAGCCCAGGGAGATGTCTGGAAGTTATTAGCTAAAGGAGAGAAACTGAATTGTAGCTCCACAAGAGGACAGAGGCTGTAGTTATGTTTGAAATAGCCAAGGTCATGGGTGTGAAACAGCTGTGGCCCCTGAAGCCCCGCCAGTCTCTGAACAGGTTGGCTGGTGCCTTTGGCCGGAGCAAAGGCTCATGGGGTCAAGGGTTTAGCTCCTATGACCAAGACTCAGTGAGCTTGCTTGTGCCTTGGCCTGGAGCCTTTGGCTCCAGCTTAAGCCCAAGTCTGAGCCTAAACCTGTCCATAGACTGACCTCACCTGGCTGTCTTGCAGATGTTTGCCACTGGCCACCCAGGAGCCATGTCTGGCTCAATCCAGGCACCTTCTATTGCTAGAGATGGTAAATAGCATGCATCACCATAGGAGTCAGGCTCTTGTACCTGGAGCTGGCAGGAGGCCATGTCGAATGGGCAGTGCCAACCTTGAGTTTCTGCAGGCAGAATGGAGGGAGAAGGAAAGATGGCAAGGGTATGTAGGCATGAATGTTTCACACCTGTGTATTATATCTAGGTATGTGTGTCACATGTAAGGAACCTCATGCTGTGTGAGAGGGTCTATACATGTCTTACAGAAAGAAGAGGAACAGATAAAGAAAAGCATATATAGGGGCCGGGCGCGGTGGCTCATGCCTGTAATCCCAGCACTTTGGGAGGCTGAGGTGGTGGATCACGAGGTCAGGAGATCGAGACCATCCTGGCCAACATGGTGAAACCTCGTCTCTACTAAAAATACAAAAATTACCCGAGTGTGGTGGTGGGCACCTATAGTCCCAGCTTCTCAGGAGGCTGAGGCAGGATAATCACTTGAACGCGGGAGGCAGAGGTTGCAGTGAGCTGAGATCACACCACTGCACTCCAGCCTGCGACAGAGTGAGACTCCGTCTCAAAAAAAAAAAAAAAAAAGAGAAAAGAAAAGCATATATAGAAGGATAGCTGACCAGACTAGACCAGAGTCAGGGTGGGACAAGGAATCAGAGAAAAACCCCATGGCATCTCCCAGCTGGCATCTGCCTCTTTGGGGATTTAGCGAGGTCAGTGATTACTTATTCATTAATTCAAACAATATTTATTGATTTCTACTATTACTATGACTATTTTCTCACTTTGGGCTATGCACTCTGCTACATGCTGGGGCTATAGCAGGGAACAAGTTAATTTTTGCCCTCAATAAATTTATAATCTAAAGAAGGTGATAGAATCATAACAGGCAATAATGACACTGTGACAAGCGCTGTGATAGAAGTAGCACAAGAGGCTTCGGGAACACAGAGGAGGCACCCAATACAGTCTGGAGGAGTCCGGGAAGGCCACGTGGAAGAAGGAACCCTAGGTTGCATCCTAAAGGATGAGGAAGAGTTAGCCAGCTTGTGCAACTAGCCCCTGTCCTATCCTTTTTGGTTGTTTAGCAAGCCCAAAGCAGAAACAAATAGGCCTATTGGGTTCCAAGTGACTCTGGAACTGCTGAAAATGTCACCTCTGCCCCACGGGCACCGGCCACTACCCTGGGGTCTGGGCAAGAGGGTGCACAGCTGTTCCCAGGACATCCCTGGGCACCAGAAGAAAGCATGGGCCACAGCTAAATACATATCTCTCCCCTGCCCGCCCTACCCCCACCTCCTCAACCAGGGATGCCTATTAATCCTGACAAATGATGACTTACGAACATGTAATGCAAACTGATTCATCATACATTCAAATCCGCTGCCCCGCCCCAGCGGGAGGCCCCAGCCAGACAAGTGTATTACACGGATAATGTATTTGACGTATTAATAAAACCAGCCGCATTGCTCTGGCCTGGAGACTGGGGAATGCCAATATACGATGACAGATCACATATTGATGAAATCCAGATGTTTGGAATCATAGTCTTGGGGCCTCGTTCATATTGACTGAAGGTAAAAAATGCCATCTGTCAGCATGTTAACTCTTGCTGTCCCATACTCAGCAGAGGCGCCAATCATAGTTTTAAGAGAAGGAGGAAGGGACTGAGTGAGGGGAGAGAGGATGAGTAATTAGGTGGTTTGGATGGATGACAGGTGGATGAACTGGAGGGTAGATGGTTGTGCTATGGATAAGATGAGTGGATGGGACACTTTTCATGCCTTATGTCCTTGACCTCTCAACAGCATTTGACCTTACTGAGGACAGTAGAGTCCTTGCAACTCTTCCTTTCTTGGCTTCAATGACATCACACTTTCCTTGTTTTCATTCTACCTCTTGGCTGTTCCTTCTTAGTCCTTGATGCCTTAAACTTCCTCTAACTGTAAACGAAGGTTCTGTTCCAGACACTCTTCCTAGTGTATTCTCTCTCCCTAGGTGATCTTGCCTACTCTGAACTTCATTCGTTTATTTATTCAATAAATATTTATTGAGCATTTACCACATGCCAGACATTGTTCCAGGCACAGAGGACACAGTGGTGAGCTTCGGTGCTCTATGTCAATGTCTCCCGAGTCTAGAACTCTAGCTCTGGCTCACATAGAGTGCCTACGCAGCATTTTCACATGGATGTCTAATAGTTCCTCAAGCTAAGTACATCCAAAACTCAACTCATTTTCTTCCTTACCAAGCTTGCTGCTCCTCCTCCCATTCCATAAATCAGTCAATGGTCTACCACCTAGAGGTTGCTCAAGCGAGAAACCTTAGAGTCATCCTTAACTCTTTTCTGTCCCTTAACTTCCACGTCCAATCCATCTGCCTCTGTTCATCTCCGGCATCGTCATGCTAGAGCAAGCCGCCATCGTCTCTCCCCTGAGTTAGTGAGATAACCTCCTAAACAGCCTTCCTGCACTTGCTCTTGCCCCTTAGACCACTGGCTACTTTGCAGTTAGAATAATCTTTTTTAAATACAAGTCTGATATATCACTCTCCTGTTTAAAACTCTCTGATGGCTTCTCATTGTATGTTTAAAAAAAATAACCAAAATCACTAATGTAGTTTAAAAGTCCTCCAGGATGCACCCTCTCTATCATCATACCTCAGCACTCTGCCCCTCACTCTCTGTGCTCCAGCCACATTGGACTCTTTCCAGTTCCTCACTTAGGCTCTTTCTCCTGTGTACCTTCAAATGTGCTGTTTTCTTTTCTTTTTTTTTTTTTTTTTGAGACGGAGTCTCGCTTTGTCACCCAGGCTGGAGTGCAGTGGCGCAATCTCAGCTCACTGCAAGCTCCGCCTCCTGGGTTCATGCCAGTCTCCTTGCCTCAGCCTCCCGAGTAGCTGGGACTACAGGCGCCCGCCACCACGCCCAGCTAATTTTTTTTGTATTTTTAGTAGAGACGGGGTTTCACTGTGTTAGCCAGGATGGTCTCGATCTCCTGACCTCGTGATCCGCCCGCCTCGGCCTCCCAAAGTGCTGGGATTACAGGCGTAAGCCACCACGCCCGGCCAAATGTGCTGTTTTCTATCTAGAGCACCACTTCCCCCAATCACTGTTTGACTGGTTCCCACGCATCCTTCAGCCTTCACTGAATGTCACTTCCTTCACCTTCCAGACCAGATGATATACTCCCCTAGTTCTGTGTACTTTTTTTTTTTTTTTTTAAGACAGGGTCTCACTCTGTAGGCCAGGCTGGAGTGCAGTGGTGCGATCATAGCTCACTGCAGCCTCAAACTCCTGGGCTCAAGTGATCCTCCTGCCTCAGCCTCCCAAGTCGCTGGGACTACAGGCACATGCCACCACAGCTGGCTAATTTTTTAATTTTTTTGTAGAGATAGGGTCTGTGTTGCCCAGGCTGGTCTCAAACTCCTGGCCTTAAACAGTCCTCCCACCTCGGCCTCTCGAAGTGCTAGGATTACAGGTTTGAGCCACCACACCGGCCCCATGTACTTTTCTTTTCCTAAGACCACTCTGGGGACAATCGTTTCATGTTTCTATCCATTGTTAGGTCCTAAGCTCCCTGAGGGCAGAGAGTGCGCCTGTCTTCATTATTGTCTGGCATCTGTGCTATAGCGACCCCTAGTGGGCATCCAGTAAACATCTGTGGAGTCATATTGAATCATTAGCTAGGTGAGTGGGTAGGTAGGTAGGTAGTTGGGTATTGTTCAGGTCTGGATTCAGACAGAACTGGATTTAAATCCCTGCTCTGAACTTTGTAGCTGTCACCACATTGTTCTGAGCCCCATTTGCCTCATCAGTGTGATAGAGACAGTAACACCTACCTCACAGAACTGCTGTAAGGATTAATGAGATAAAGTATGTGTAGTATTGACCTACAGCCAAATATATAATGATACTTGATAGACAGTTGTTGTTATTACAAATGGACAGATAATGGATAGATGATAGGTAGATGGACAGATGGATAAACCGACATATAAACCAATAACCAGATATATGGGTAATGATGGATAGGAAGAAGGAACTCCATGGGGGCCAGAGGAGCTAGGGCCAGGGCACCTACTGAGTGGTAAAAGATCTGGATCATAGAAGGGAAGAAGGCCAGATATAGGCAAGGCAGGGCAGGTGTCAGGATGGGGCAGATATAGGCACAAACAACAAACTTTGCTAGTGTGTTACTGGAGGCACTAATGACTCCTCACTTGTACACAGCCCTGATTTCACTGGATCTTCACAGAAGTCTTGGGAGTTAGATATCATTATCCCCATTTCACACAAGGAGAAATGAAGCTCAATAACGTTAAGTGATTTGCCCAAGGTCACACAGCTAGCAAGAGGCAGCTCTGTTGAATTCTGCTTGAAGTTCCTGTTTCTTGGTCACTAGGAAAAGGAAGTCTTTCCATTGCAGGGGTGGGGGTAGGACCCACGTGTGTACACATGAACACACACATATACCCACACACATACTCTTAAAAGTCCCAGCCTCCATGGCCATCTGTCATTACAGTCACCCTCACCCTCATTTCAACCCTCCTCATCCCTGTCAGACACCAGTCGATCAAGCCATGCCTTTTGTGGTCTGTAGAGAAAAGAGAATAGAGATGGAATTTGTTGCTTGGACAAGCAGAGGCGAGAATGGAACTCTCATGCAAAAGAACTGGGACAAAACCAAACATGCCAAGCCAGAGAGCTGCAAGGCCAGACGTGGGTGAGTGGTCAAGGAGGGGAGGGCTTTCCCTTTGAACAAGACGCCCGACCTCTATATGTCCAATTCTGCACCAGGCTTCGCTGTGGAAGATGGCAGGGAAGGAGCAGGTTGTGCCGGCACTTGAGTTGCCTGTTCCCAATGGTCAACCATTCCCAACAGAGGAGGGCAGCAGAGGGCTGATCTAGGACCCCGGGTACCTGAGGCCTTGTTTCGAGGCGAGAGGGCTGGGCTGGCTGGAGCCTGGCCCAAGCTAGGAAGAGGGCTGCCTTGGCATGACCTCTCCTCTCCTCCTCCACAGGCCTGTCCTTCGCAGCTTACCATCAGTCACTCCCTGTTGGAGCCTCACTGTTGTCCAGCAGGAAAGGTATTCTAGCAGCTCAGCAAGGAAAAGGGACTCTCTGGAGGTCATACAACTTAGGGAGCCTCCAGGCTGGGACCTGATTCCCCTGACTCCCGGTCCCTGCCTCTACAGAGTCGCCTCCCTGCTCTTGGAGCTGGAGTTGCCCTGTGTAAGGCTGAGGATGGGGTCAGAGCCCCTCCCCTCCCTGCCCTCCTCCTGCTTGCAGGGATACCTGTGGCAAGCAGAGAAGTGGAGGTGGCAGGCACTCCGCGACTGGGGTGGTGGGGAGGGAGGTGCGGTAATGAATGTGGACGGGAGGCGGAATGAGCGATCCATCTTTGCATGGGAGGGGAGGGGGCTGCGGGCGTTCCCCCCACGCACTCACACACTCAATCAGGCGCTGTCAGACCTCCGGCCGCCTGGCATTTTGGTGAAGAATCTCTCAGCTAAAAATTGTTGTCAGTCCCATTTCCTCGTTATCAGTGCAAGGGCTGAGGCAGCGCCCGGGGATTAGCAGGAACGGCAAGCGCCCGCACCCGCCATCCTCTGCCGATAACACTGGGCCTCCCGCCTCACCTCCCCCATTCATCATCTTTAGCACTGACAGCCCATCCCAGTCCCTGTCCCCATCCCCATCCCCTTGTGCTTCCCGCATATCCCCACTATGCTGCTCAGCCCAGCTCCTGACCTCCTGAGGGAGCGAGGCCTCCTGAGGAGGGACAGGATTCAACCAGGTCTGTGTGACCTAGACCCACATGTGGCAAAAGGGTTTGGCCAGCTTTTGGGGGTTGGGGGGGTGTCATGAGCTGGAGAGAGGAACACTCGAGAGGATGCCTGCTGACAGCCTGCCTCTGGTGGGCTCGGCCTGCCCACCTGTGGTGCTGCCGGCAGTATTGGAGAAGGGATTCCTGCATCCAATGGGCAGCTGAACTAAGGATTCCAGGGGCCTCTCCAGCCTGAAATGGACTTCCAGATTCTGGGAGCTGTGGAAAGGAAGAGCCAGAGGATGCTTCCTCCCAAGCCTAGGAAGAGTATGGGGTTGAGGGCTTCATTTCCACCCCAGCAAGACCACAGCCCCCTCCTCTTGGCCATCCCCAGCGGTTTTATGGCCCGTTTTATGGCCACTGTAATGGCCCAGGTCAAAAGCTTCAGGGAGCTGTATTCTGGGAATTATGCAAACGAGGAGCAGGCCCAGGGCCAGAGTATGGATTTTGTCATTAAACCTGGGCAGGCTATGTCGTTAGTGCAGTAAAACCCACGTCATGACCACAGGTCTCAATATAAAATTATAGAGAACACAGCGGGGGAGGGGACAAAGGGGGCCCATGGCCATGCTGACACCTGCCACTCTAACCCCTGAGAAAATGGGGGTGGGATGGAGGGCAGAGGCTGCAGAGTCCCTTTGCTGATCCCTGCCAATGCTATTCCTGAAGCTTGGAGGCAGGAAGAGGGCCTGTTGTCCTGATAGGGAAACTGGGGCCAAGCTCAGAAAAGTAGAATGTCCCTGTGGCAGCAAAGCAGATGAACTGAGTACAGGTATGTGGGAATGCTGACGCCTGGTCCCCATGCTTGGAGTGAGACATCTGGGCTCCAGGAAGCCCTAAGAACCAGACTTGGTGTACCAGGCTAATGGGGGCTGAACCCCTGATATTTCCAGCTCAGCTCAGACCCCATGTCTGGGATCCACCTCTTTCTCCATTCTCCTGTCTTACCATTGCCCCCTTCAGACCCCAGTCCCTGCCTCAATTATCTGTTCCAACAACCTGTCAACTCCCTTACTCACTCCTCGTGCCTCCCACTGAGCATCACCTCGCCCACAGATCCTGCCAACCTTGCTGGCCCCTTCCCACCCTCCCACAAATCCTTCATATCCTCCTCATAGTTCTCACCAGCACTGACTGCAGTCACGGGCTCTCTTTTTGCCTTTCCTACTAATTTGTGTTCTCCTCGAGGCCAAGGATGCATTATATTTATCTCTGAGCTCCAGTTTCTCCTAGAATAATACCTGACGTAGAATAATTGTTAAATGTTTGCTGAGTGAATGAATGAAGTAGTGAAATCAAAAGCCGAGTACAGAGGTCTGTGTCCCATTCTGAGCCTCAATTGCCCTAGCTGTAAAGATAATGGCCTGGAGAATGTCTAGGGTCTTGTTCACCTGTGAGATTCTCTGGCTAACTGAAGGCAGGAGCAGAGCTGAGACTGGACGCCTCATCTCCCACCTCCCAGACCTGGGCCACATCTGCTGCTGTTACTCAGAGCTTCCCTCCAGCTGTCCCCGAGCATCCGAGGCACAGCCACCTGATCAGTAGGACTTCCTCCCCTCCTCAGAGACCTTGCCACACGGACTGAAGCCTCCTGGATGGCTGGAGCTGCTGTCCCAGCCCTCCGAAGGTTATCTGGCTTCTAAGACAGTCTGTTCTTCATCCCCACCTTTCTTCTCCCCCTTTCTCTTTTCCTCTCTTTTGCTTCATCATGGAGCATCTAGGCTATGCCAGACCTGATATAAATTGTCTATAAATATAAAGATAGATAAGAAATGGTCTGTCCCACAAGGAACTCACAACTTATTCATTAACTCATTCAATTGCCTGATATACTTCTAAGGTACAGCTTAAATTTCACTTCTTTGGTTAAACCTTCTCTTTTTTCCAGTCCTCAAAACTCACAGCCAAACGAAGAATTCCTCCTTCGTTTTAGCCCTCAGATGACTCTATCTGGGCATCCAAGGGAGCCGTAATCATCCTCAGTCTGGTGTCAAAGGGAGGTGGGTTTTGTGCTCAGCCTGAACTTGAGGCTTCCTCAAGTACAAGGTTGCTAGATTTAGCATATAAAAATATGGGACATCCAGGTAAATTTAGAAAATTAGAAAATATGGGACATCCAGGTAAATTCTAGAAAATGATAAATAACTTTTAGTATAAGTATGTCCCATGTAGTACTTGGGACATGCTTATACAAAAAAAAAATTTATTATCTGAAATTCAGATTGAACTGGGCATCCTGTGTGGAATCTGGCAACCCTACTTAGGCAACCATCTTGCTCATGTCTGGCATGGCCTTTATCTCTCTGAAAGCTGATTTTGACCCCCTCCAGGAACCAGTGGGAAGAAGAAGAAGGAAGGAAAATCTGGGCTCAAACTAAAGTCCTTTGTGCAGTCAGAGCATCCATGGATATGCAGGGATGTTTCTAGATTAATAGGGCTCCTCAACCCCACACCTGTAAGCAGAGGCCACAGAGCATCCATGGATACGCAGGGATGTTTCTAGATTAATAGGGCTCCTCAACCCCACACCTGTAAGCAGAGGCCACAGAGCATCCATGGATACGCAGGGATGTTTCTAGATTAATAGGGCTCCTCAACCCCACACCTGTAAGCAGAGACCACAGAGCATCCATCGATATGCAGGGATGTTTCTAGATTAATAGGGCTCCTCAACCCCACACCTGTAAGCAGAGGCCACAGAGCATCCATGGATATGCAGGGATGTTTCTGGATTAATAGGGCTCCTCAACCCCACACCTGTAAGCAGAGGCCACAGAGCATTGTGTGTCTCCACAAGTGGCAACAGAGGCGGTTTAAACATCCCAGCCGGCCAGGTGCGGTGGCTCATGCCTGTACTCCTAGCACTTTGGGAGGCCAAGATGAGAGGATCACTTGAGGCCAGGATTCGAAACCAGCCTGGTCAAAATAATGAACCCATCTCTATAAAAAAATAAATAAATAAGGCCAGGCACAGTAATCCCAGCACTTTGGGAGACCAAGGCTGGCAGATGACTTGAGGCCAGGAGTTTGAGACCAGCCTGACCAAAAAGATGAAATCCCATCTCTACAAAAAATACAAAAATTAGCCAAGTGTGGTGGCACATGCCTGTAATCCCAACTACTCAGGAAGCTGAGGCAGGAGAACCACTTGAACCCAGGAGGCAGAGGTTGCAGTGAGCCAAGATCACGCTACTGTACTCCAGCCTGGGCAACAGAGCAAGACTCTGTCTCAAATTAATTAATTGATTTAAAAAAGAAAAAAAAATAGACATCCCATGGGGGATGTGTCCTAATAGATTTCTGAGAGGGGTGGCTGGCTGAGGAGGTACCATTCATGGCCACAGCCTCTGGAGCTGCAAGGAGGAGGGGTGCTCGTGGGCTCTGAAACCCTCAGGCCCCTCCTCTAGGCCAAGAAGCCCTAGAGGGCAGCAGCAGGCTTGGGTTTCAGGACTGGGATGCTGGGTCTGCCTCCTGGACTAGCCCAGCTTACGCGTCTGTCTGTTCTTCTCCCCTCACTAGGTAAGAAGAAAGCAGCGGCATTGTTCGACAGCCAGGCCCCAATTTGCCCCATCTGCCAGGTCCTGCTGAGGCCCAGTGAGCTGCAGGAGCATATGGAGCAGGAACTGGAGCAGCTAGCCCAACTGCCCTCGAGGTAAGCCACCTCCCAGGGAGCCTGCCTGCTGGAGGAGTCCACTCAGGGTTCTGGCCACCAGATCCCAGGAGCAGCCGCCTGGCCCATACCCCAGCCCCTCGGGAAAAGACAGGACCCTGCCACCCTTCTCCACAACTCTGTTTCAATCCTCAGATCTTTCCGCTGAATGGAGCCACCTTCCTCTTCTTGCTCTATTTTTGGAGATGGGAGGAGAGTGACCCCGCAGGCCCCAGCCTCAAAGGAAAACATGAGAGGAGCTAGACAGGGGTGAGCCACTGCCAAAGGCCCAGCACTGCCATGTTGAGCCTCAGAGCAGAATAAAAGAAGCAGGTCCTAGGCCTGGCAGGCCCCTCAGAAGTGCAGCCAAGTCCTTCCTCCAGGGGGGTGGACACTACCTTCTCTATGAATCTCAGTGTCTGAAAGATGACAATCTTATGAATGTGCTCAGGTGTGTCCCCCACTGTCCCACCCCACCTCACCCCCAGCCTCCCTCCCTTGTCCCTGCCTGAAGGACTGGGCTGAGCCTCCTCAAGGGCCTGGTAGAGGAGCCAGGTTATCAAAAAGAGTAGAGGAGAGGTGTGACAAATTACCTAAAATCTTAGCAGTTTAAAGCAACCATTTCATTGTGCTCGTGGAATCTGTGAGGTCAGGAATTCAGATAAGGCACAGAGGAGATGGCTGATGTCTGCTCCATGATGTCTGGGGCCTTAGCTGGGAAGACTTGGTGGCTGGGAGCTGGGTCATGTGAAGGCTGCTTCCCTCACATGTCTGGGGGTTGATGCTGGCTGTCAGCTGGGACCTCAGCTGAGGCTGGAATCAAAGCACCTACACAGGGCTTCTCCATGTGGCCTGGGCTTCCTCATAGCTTGCCAACCTCGGGATGGTTGGACTTCTTGCATGGCAGCTTTGGGCTCCAAAAGCAAATGTTCCAGCCAACGAGATGGAAGTTGGATCACCTTTTATAACCTAGCCTGAAAGTCACTGAATCTCACTTCCACTGTATTCTATTGATTGAGGCAGTATTAGACCACCCAGAATTCAAGGGGAGAGGACATACACCCCCCTTTTGATGGGAGGACTGGCAAGGTCAAATTGTAGAAACGTATGTGGGATGGAAGATATGGTTGATGCCGTCTTTGGAAAATATAATCTGCTACTGAGGGACGGCCTGCCCCGCTCCTCCCAGTCCGACCCTTATTCAGTTCAAGTCATCAGACTTGACTGATCCTCCTTCCTTCTACCTTCTTACCGAATCCCCATGCAAGGTGCAGGGGATCCCATAGTGAATCAGAATGGTCCCTGCCCTTGGAAGTTCATAGCATGAGGGTAGGGAGGGTCAGGCAGTACAAACCCAGAGGGATGGAAACTGCTATACAGGAAGAACTGGAGCTGGGGGGTATCAAGGAGGCACCAAACCCAGCACAGAGCAAAGAAGCCTTCCTCAGAAGGTGAGGCCTGAGCTGAATTTTGAAGGAAGAAATATTTAGTCATCTATCGCTGTGTTACAAACTACCCTAAAACCTAGCAGCTAAAACAACATACATGTATTATCTCAGTTTCTGTGGTCATCAATTCAGGAACAGCTTAGCTGGATGGTTGTGGGTAGTAGTGGCTACTGGCTGGGAGTCTCTCATGAAGCTGCAGTCAAGATGTCAACCAAGGCAACGGTCATCTGAAGATCTGACTGGGACTGCAGGATCTGCTTCCAAGATGCTCACTCACATGGCTGTTGGCAGGAGGCCTCAGTTCCCCCACATGTGGGTCTCTGCATAGGACAGCTTGAATTTCCCTATGACATGGCAGCTGACTTCCCACAGAGCATGCAGTCCAAGAGAAGACTAAGGAGGATGCCACAGTGCTTCTTATGATCTAGTCTGGGAAGTCACACACTGTTGCTTCTACTCTATTCTATTCTATTCTGTTCACTAGGAGCAAGTTGTCAAGTCCAGCTCATTCTCAAGGGAGAAGAATTAAGCTCTAGAAGCTCTACCCATTGAAGGGAGGAGTATGAAAGAATCCATGGGCATATAAGACTATACCAGTGATAATAATAATAATCCTTGTTGAATGCTCACTATGTGCCGAGTACTTTACATTGCATTAATTTATTTAATCTTCACAACAACCCTCTGAAGTAGGTGACAATAATTGCTCCCATTTTACAGAGGAAGAAACTGAGGTGCAGAGGAGTTAAGTGACATCTCTAAGGTTGCACAGCTAGTAAGTGATGAAGATAAGATTCAAACCTAAAGTAATCTGACTCCAGTACCCATGCTCTTAATCACTCCCCATCCCTACACCCCGCCCACACACACCTGGGATTGGCCTGCCAGTGGCAGAAAGTGGAAAAAAAAAAAATCCTTCTGCAGCTGAGTTCCATATTTTGGCTGTCCAGGAGGGGTCCTGTGTAATTTGCTCCCAGAGGAGGACTTCTCCTAACGGGGTCAGAGAATAGAGGTAGAGGCCAGAGGAGCATGCCCAGCCTTGTAAAAGCAGTGTGCCCCCTAAGGGCCTGGAGAATGCGGGCCCCCAGCTCTCTGTCTGCCTCCTCGGTGAGGGCCACACTACAGTGCAGTCCCAGGTGCTCCACACCTGCAATGTCCAGGGCATGCTCTTCTGCCAACAGCCTTCCTTTTTCCACACCCCCACCCATGACTCTGCACAACCCCCTTATCCCCCACATCCTCCCAGAGCATCCCCGTGTCCATTTCCCCACCCCAAGCTCCATGCTTCTCACGGCTATGTCTTGCGTCCCCGCATCTGTACCCCTCACGTCGCGGCCCAGCCCAGCACCCCTACGCCCATGCCCCCTCCGTCTGTGCACGCCCTGCGCCCCCGGCACGCGCCCCCCTCCAACCGGGTGTCTGACAGCCGGACAGCGGGATCTGCACAGCAAGTGAAATTCCCGTCGGATCGATAAAGCCGAAGCGCTGGCGGCGACGGGTCGATGGTTTTATCTGTCTCGGCCCCGCCGCGCCCGGCGCGCTGACAGTTGGACCGGCCGGCAAAGGCGTTCAAGGGCAGCCGCGCCCGCGCCCCCTCCCCTCGCTTCTCTCGCCCTCCCTCCCTGCGGCCGCTGCGCCCACCGGACTGTGGGCTGGACCGGCCCGCCGCCGCCCTCGTGATTTATCTGGATTTTTAATTGGAAAAAATTTGCGAATTAATTGATTTCAGGAACTTGCCAATTAACATTGTAATTGGGTGCGTGATAAATTCCCAAGGAGCTTGTCAGCTCCCTCCGGGCTGACGGCCGCGCAGCGGGGAGCGTGGGGAGGGCCCCAGCCTTGGCTGCCCTTGCCCCGCCCCTGCCCGCTCTCGGGAAGCCAAGACAGCAGAGGAGGTTGGGAAAAGATGACACACTGGGGTTCCTGAGACACCCTCTCCACTCCCCACCATCAGCTCCCTGAGCAGAGGGGCCTGAAACCAGCCATTTCACAGATGGGGAAACTGAGGCCCGCAGGAGGGCAGAGCCTGTGTGTGCCTCACTTCCAGGGTCCTAGCAGAGCCCACATCAGGGCAGTTCCATCCACCAAAGGCACATCTTTGGAGGCTTCCTCCCCAGCTCTCCCTCCTCCCCTCCCCTCTCCTCTCTGCCCCAGCCCTTCTTTCCCCTGCTGACTCCTCCCTCTTCTCTCCTCCAATTGTCCCTTTTCCTCTCCTACCCTGCCTTTGCCTCCATTGCCTCCTTTGCCCTCCCTGGCCTTCTTCAGCTTAGCCAGCTCCTGAGTCTGTGGATGCTGCCGCCAGGTGCCCTCCATCAACCTGGACACGTCCCCCCTCCACTTGACTGCATCCTAAGGGGCTCTTCAGACTGGCCTGGTGTTCCACCTCCTGCCTCCCTTTGCCCAACAGCACAAAGCACACCCCAGTAGGAGCAGGCTGCTATTTCAGACACACTCACGGGCTCACAGAGAGAAGCAGGAACCTTCCAGCTCCAGAGCCAGGGCTGGCTGTGTTTCAGACACAGACACAAACATATACAGGACATGCAGGTGCACACACACACCCATTCCAACACACAGATGTGCCCACACACACACCCTGAAAGAAGCCTTGTCCCATGGGTGTCATTCCCACGGGTACATGGGTGCACAGACACTTACAGGAAGAGCAATCAGAACTTCCTTTGGCAAAGTCCTTACACTTTTCAAAGCACTTTTCCATTTGAGATCAGAGGCTGTGCTAACACTCTCTCCCTCACCCCATCCTTTATCTTTCCCCTGTTCAACCCCTTCACAGGGGTTCCATTAGACCCCAGAACTTGGCCAGGTAGAACAAGGAGGGCAAAGTTAGATGGAGGACAGATTGTGGAGGGCCTTCAATGCTGGAGGACGTCCTTGATGGGGTGGAGAGTAAGCCGAACATTCATGAGCCAGGGTGAAGCCTGGTCAGAGAGAGACAAGTGGGAGGGGCATGGTTGCAAGGCCAGTGTGGAGTGTGGGTTGGGGGAAGAAACAGGAGGCAAGGGAGGAGGTCGGCCAGGGTCCAGGGGAAAGTTGGTGAGGCTGACCCAGGACAGTGGCAGTGGCAGTGGGGATGCAGAAGAGGGAATGACGACAGACCAGGTGGAGGAAGAAGCCACAGGACTTAGTTGGGGTGCTTATTGGGAGGAAGCTTTCTAACTTGAATGATTGGGAGAGTGATGGTGGCAGAGAAGCGTGTCTGAGGGAAGGAGGGGATGTTGGGCAAGCTCAGCCTAAGATGTCTCTGGGTTGGTGATGGGGGAGGGACTGGATGTGTGGAGAGACAGGCAGGGACACAGATAGATGGGGGCTGGAGGTTGAAGGGCGGGGGTGGAGGAGGGAGTTGGCCCCCAGACTTCCCGGTGGCCCTCAGGCAGGAGTTTCCATCCAGAGAGATGAAGTAGCCTTGGGCATGGAGAGATTGCACAAAGCTAAAAGTTGGGCTTGGCTTGGTGGGGCCTGAACTTAGAGAGATTCTCTGGGAGGTTTCTGGAGCCATTCAAGATCTGGCCTCTGGGCTGGGAAGCCAGCTCTCTGGCCAGCACTTTAAAAGGGCTCAAAGAAGCCAGAGGGAGGCTGGGTGACTCTAGAGAAGAGGCGGGGTGTGGAGATGGCAGTGCCCCCACCCCCACTTAAGCCTTATTTAAGGCCGGCCTCGGTGTTTGGTTGGGTAATGAACTAGATAAACAATTCCCCAAATAGATTAAAACGAAGTGTAACTTACAAAGGCGGCTGGTGATGATGGTTTATTCCCGGGCAGTGCACCATTTCTTTATTTCCAAGGATAATTCAGTGTAAATCACCTTAATTAAAAGTGTCAGCCCAGCCCATGAATATTGTACTTAGGAACGCGTTTCCTGGGTCCCAGTTATAATTTAAAACCCATGGATCACTAGGCAGCGAGTGACTGAGCAAGGGAGGAAATCGTTGGGGGCGGGCTGTGGAAATAGGGAGGGACGAAGGCAGAGCTGATGGGCTGGGCGGGAGCCAGGCTGCCTACAGCTGCGGACCTCAGACCTGTCTTCTATGAGGCAGGCCCTTCAGCAGACTCCTCAGCCTCTGGGGGCCAAGCACACTGGGAGGTAATCAGGTTGTTGGAGGGAAGATAGGGAGGGGGTCCCTTGCTCAGAGAGAGGCAAGGAGTCTCAGGTAGTACCAATGCAATGCAAGGGACAGCGAAGAGTGTTGCTAGGAAAAGATCCAGAGGAGTGGATTGCCAAATGACAGGCTGGGCATTCTGACCCTGAATGTCCCTGTTTCTGTTCACCAGCAGAGCAAACTGAAGCCCAGAGTCAGCAGTTCCCCTCCCCAAAGTCACACAGAAAGCAAAGAAAAAGAACTGGATTCTGCCCTCTATCCTAAGCCCTGAGTGTCTTTAGGGAGGCAGCATGGGCAATTAAAAGCCAGCACTGTGGGCTTGGCCAGACGCCAACTCAAATCCCAAACCCTCCACGGACTGTGTGACCATAGAAATGTCATTTGACCTGGTAGTCAACTTTGTAGAGATTTTGTGAAGTTTCAATGAGATAACACATGTTAAGGCCTGCGCCTGTCACATACAGTGGGTGTGCAATCATTGTTCATTCCTTCCTTTTCTGCTGTCACCTGATCCAACTGGAGATAATACTCTTATCCTAGGCCAGGCAGAGCAAGCATGGTGTTGTACAGTAGATACCTCATTTCCGTACCAGGAATGGTGATGGCAGTATTTGTTTACTGAGTGAATGAAGGAGTGAACGAATGATAAAAGCCATAAACTCAAAAACTAGTTGCTCTCAAAAGCAGCTCCGTGCCCTTCTTGAATCCCCAGTGCCTACATCAGGGCTGGCATGAACCATTTATGAGCAAAACATAATTGAATGGAACCTGTTGTAGCTAGCCTTCCTAGTCTGTGATGCCCCCACTGTGTGATTAGACTGGCTGACAGCTCTGTTTTTACACTCAGACCTTGGCCTCACTCTGCTGCTGGGCCTGGTGGCCTCTGCACTGGGATATACATATGTTATGTGTGTTGTGCATCTGTGTCTACATTTGTGGGTACATGTGCATCTGGGTGTGTGTTGGTACACACAGGTGTCCATATCTACACATGTGTTTATTGGACTTGTGCACATGAGCAGCTCTCATCTAATCTGTGTGGCTGTTGTGAATCTTTTTTTTTTTTTTTTTTTTGAGACAAAGTCTCACTCTTGTTGCCCAGGCTGGAGTACAGTGGCGCAATCTCGGCTCACTCCAACTTCTCCCTCCTGGATTCAAGCGATTCTCCTGCCTCAGCCTCCCGAGTAGCTGGGATTACAGGCGCCTGCCACCACGCCCAGCTAATTTTTGTATTTTTAGTAGAGACGGGGTTTTGCCATGTTGGCCAGGCTGGTCTCGAACTCCTGACCTCAGGTGATCCACCAGCCTCGGCCTCACAAAGTGCTGGGATTACAGGCGTGAGCCACTGCACCAGACCATGCATCTGTCTTTATGGACATGTGTCTGGGAATATGCCTCTGTGGCCCTGTGCATCTGTATGCGTGTCTGAATCTCCAGGTGTGACTGGTTATATCTGTGCCTGTTGGCAGAATTATAGAAAGTCTATGGGTATATATGTGTGCGCCTTTATACCAGGGTTTCTCAACCTCGGCACAGTTGACATTTGGGGTCAGATAATTCTTTGCTGTGAGGGGCTGTCTGGTACACTGTAGGCTGTTTAACATCCTCTACCTACTCCATGCCAGTAGCAACCTCCCCTTCCTCCGCTCAAGTTTTGACAATCAAAAATGTCTCCAGACATTGCTGGATGTCCCCTGTGCAGGCGAACATCCCTTCCCCTTCTCCCCTGTCCCCCACTGAGAGTCACTGCTGCATCTGAATCTGCCTGTGCTTTTGCTGGCTTGTCCGGTACGTTTGTGTCTGGCCCTGTGGGTGTCTGAGCTCATCTGTGGATGTTCCTTATGTCTACACTCGTTAAGTCCCTATGTGCCCCATGCATTCTGCCTTGGATGTGTGTCTGTGTGTTCTTGTGCTTTCCGGGTATATCTGCAGGTGTGCTGTACGTTATACCTCATATGTGTGTCTGTGCAGGGACCCTATGTGAATGGGCTGCGTCTGCCTCCGTGCATTCATCAGCCAGCACTTCTGTGAGCATGTGTGTGTGTGTGTGAGTGCATGCGCATGAATGTGCGAGCACAGATGTGGTGAGCGTAGTGGGGGCAGCAGGCAGGGAGGGACAGGAACAGGGATATTAATGTTTCTGAAGTGGATCTGATTTGATACGTCTTGTTCCATTGTCAGCATCTGTTTAGCAGGGATTTGTAATACTTTGTGGCTCTGGATCACTCATGCTTAGCACAGGATGTGGCCTTGCATACCAATTTTGTTATTAAACACAGTCCTCGCCTCCCCCACAGCCCATCCATCACCTCCCACCCCAGCCCCCGCCTGCTCTGAGCCGCCCACCATATTTCAGGGCCCAGCTCCCGCCTGCCTGCCGTGCCCGATGCCGGAGGGCCTGGGGCTGACAAATTGAATCAGGGGGAGATCATTCCTGGCCTAACACAGTTTGCAGCATGTTGGAGGGAGAATTGACAAGAGCCCTGTCAGCTCCATCACCCCAATCCCACAGGAGCTAAGAGCGGGCTGGGAACAGGGGGTGGAGAGAAGGGGGTCTCCAGGACAGGCAGAATCTTCAGGGCTGATACGAGGAGTCAGGTAAAGCCCCTTTCTTCAGATCCACTGGGAAATCTACCATGCCTAGTGTCTGTGTCTCCCTCCCAGGGGCCAGCACTAGCCCTTGGCCCAAGAGAGAGGCTGAGCCACTCAGCCCATGAGAGAGGCTGGGCCACTGGGATTGAAAGGACTGGGTGGAGCTTGGCTAAGCTGGGCTGGGCTAGGCAGTCTATGCCTTCTCTGTCTTTGGGGTCTTCTTGCTACTCTACCGTTGCATGCCCTGGGCAGCAGGTAGAATGGTTACCCTGTTCTCTTCTTTCTTGGCAGCAAGAATTCCCTTCTGAAGGATGCCATGGCTCCAGGCACCCCCAAGGTAGGTGGCCAATTACATGTTTTCCTCCTGCCCATACTAACCTAGGCCTACCCAGAACTGGTTCCTCCTGAGAAAAAGGAGCTTTTCTAGTATCCTCAACTATCTCCAGCTTTTCTAATATCCTCAACTATCTCCAGGTCTTGAACATCATCCTGAGGCCTAGGGCTGCACCGTGTGTGTGTGTAAGTATGTGTGGTCTATGCATGAGTGAGAGTATGCTCATCTGACTTCCTCCTCTTCCAGCCAGGAGAGGGGTCAGAGCCAAGAATGGCCTGGGAGATGTGGGTGACCCAGACACTAAGGGTGAGAAGACTCAAAGGAAGAAAGTGAGCTATAGCAGATGAAGAAAAATAAAGAAATGCAGGTCAAGATAGTGCAGGGCCCTAGAAGCCAGACTATGGGGGCACGGGGGTGTATGAATGTGCAGGTGTGTGCGTGTGTGTGTGTTTGTGTGTACTTTGTCCTGAGGGGAACAAGGAGCCAAGGAAGAGGCTGGACTCTTTTGGGGAGCTAGTCTGCCTCTCTGAACAAACCCTGTGGGAGAAAGACTTGAAAGCATCAGTTGGAGAAAGGGAAAGTGAAGAGCAAATACCTGGCTCAAAGGAGGGGCCAAGAGGCCTTAGCACAATGACATTTGTATCAAGAACTCCTCAAAGATGGCCACGGACACAGTGGGTACTACTTACCCAAAGGTGGTTTTGAGGGGATGGATACATGGGGAGAACCAAACCCTCACTCACTGAGTATCCCCTTCCCCATTCCTCGGTAGAAGACTGCATCCTTTTCCCCACAATTATTCAGAACAGGAGGCCACCCCTAGCCCATTTTATAAGGAGTGAGGAATGACTATGGAAGATTTGGGAATGGGTGGAATCAGTGAAGGAGAGTGTTTGGAGAGATTAGAGCAAAGGCCAAGGTGAGAATCTGAGGGACTCCTGCACTTGGTGTCAAGATAAGGTCCAAGAGGCAGGGAAGGAGACAGAGGAGGAACACTCAGTGAGTTAAGAGGGGCACAGGAGAGCATGGTATCTAGGATCCTAAGGAAGAAAGTTTCTAAATGTATCAGGTGGTCAGCAGTCAAACAGGAAAAGACTGGAGAAGGGGCCCGTTGTATTTAGAAGTCTGGCAGTGACTGGTGACCTCTAAGAGGGCAGTTTTGGGAAAGGAGCCAGAGTGACAAGTATCACTTCCATGGGGTAGACCCAAATACCCTGCAAGCCTTTCAAAGGTATAGGAATGGATCGTGTACCTTCGTTTAGAAAACTGCTCACCTGCAGCAAGCTGGGAGAGGAGGAGCAGAGCACCTAGCCCTGCCTTGGGTGGGTATAGGCCTTGGCCAAGGAGTCAAAGCCCCAAAGAGAAAGGGGAGGCTGGGGGTGCCAGGCAGCTGCAGACTCACAGAGGTAGGGAGCTACACTCACTGAGTGTGGCCCAGCCTGCAGCATTTAATGGTGTGGTTCAGGAAAGTCAGAGACAAGCTTCCAAGTCGGCCGCCACAGGTGACAGCTGACACCTGAGCATGGCTGGCAGGGCTGGGGACTTGGACATCAGTGAGGCCTGTGTTCTAAGGACAAACCCCTAGCAGACACAGTCTACCTCCGTCCCTAGCTCCCCACATATACAGACCCACACACACACTCAGGTCAGAATACAGACATAGGAAGTCTTAAAACATGTGTCCTGAAACCACAGACACAGGCATACTGACCATCAGACACAGAGATAAGGGACACTTGCTCACCCACTTCCAGATATATGCCCACACCCCCAAAGCTGAATAGTTCAGGGTCTATCCTCTGCCTTGACCTAGGCTTTAGGGAAGCAGGTCATGAGTGGAAGAGGCGAGAGAGAGAAGGTTCAAGCAAGAGACTGAAAGGACAGGGAGAAGGAGGGAGGGAGGAGGAGGAGAGGGCGAGGGGGCCTTAGACAAGATTGATGGCCTCGTTGCCATTAAGAAAAAAATTAGCCGGTGGCGGCTATCATATTAAAGGGTGAAGAAGCCGTGAATTATTTTCTTAAAGATCTTATCGCTTACAATGATAATTTTACCTTCCAAAAGGCCACTTTTAATGAGGCGAAGAGCCAGGCAAAAAGTCATGATTTAATGCCGGGATTTTTTTTTCAAAACACATTTTACTGCTTTTTGGTCCATGTTTAAAAAGCACCAGTGACCTTTTTTTATTCCGCCTGCCCCAGGTGTAATGCCGAGGCCTCTCAGGGCTTCTAACCTAGAGAGAATGAGAGAGAGAGAGAGAGAGAGAGAGAGAGAGAGAAAGCGCACAAACAGGAGCTTTTTCATGGGCCGGAGGTCGGGGTGACCCACACTGTTCCCCCTCGTTAGCATCTTCCTTGGGACCAGAGAAGGAGAAGAACATTGCCTGAGAGCACCTCCTTTCTGAGCTGAGGGCTGGGTCACCCATGAGGCCTCCCACTGGGCTTGGATGGGTGAAGAAGGAGCTCCACGTTGCAGAGAATCCCATGCAGGCCCTTTCCAGCCTCTTCTCTCCTCCAGCTCCTGGGGTACGGGCAAGTCAGGGAGCCCTGCCAGACCAGCAGCTGTCCCTTCCCTTTCCAGGGCCCTTGCCTGAGGATGTGCAGCATGGCCACCGCATGCGGGTCACATCCTAAGGCTCAGCCGGAGACGAAGGATAAATGGCTGCTCCATCTTTCCCAAATTGCTTTCTTTGGGCTGTCACTGGCGATTTGGCGTGGTTTTCTAAGCTGGGGAAGACTCCTAGGGAATTGTGTGCTTCCGGCTCAGAGCTGTACAGGCTGGAGAAGGTAGGGGGAGGAAGTATGGATTGCTTTCAGGCCTCCAGGCACCCAGTTTGCAGCTGAACAGGCCTTGGCAAGAGCGGGCTCTCAGGCAGAATGTGCCATGTGGTATTTAGAATTGTGGTGATTGCACACAATTTCAAGCAGACAGTTTATTAATCTAAACTGCAGGCGTATGTAGAAGAGGCCATACAAGATTGACATGGGGGGATTAGTTTTCTGGGGTTTTTGCTGGGGTCATCACCGTAGCACCGGGACAAATGGACCCACGTACATCCCTAGCTACACGTGGGAAACTCACATGCTATTTAATTTACTGTCTCCATTGTGGGGCTGCCATCAGCCTGTATTAAGGGCAGGCGGGGTAGCGGGTATATGGCTTTACCCACAACCCTTCATGGGGATCCCAGAGTCTCTGCTCTCCAAGGGAAAACAAAACATATATAGTCTCAGCCTACTCGGAGTGGACTGGGAGTCTCACTCCACTGGGACAGAGATTAGCCTAAGCAGGGTCCCTCAAGGGGTCTCTACCCATCCCTAAAACCAAGCCATGCTCTCCCACAACCACACTCCCAGGACTTGACCCCATGCCTTTAGAATCTCAAGAGTGGTCTTTCTATCCCTCAGCCTCCTTCTCTTTGCCTGGCTCCCCAAAGCACCACAGGACTGGGAACTCTAGGGACTGACTGTAGGTCTCATTTGGCCTGAGGCCACATGTCCTTTTTCTTCTTCCAGTCCCTCCTGTTGTCTGCTTCCATCAAGAGGGAAGGAGAGTCTCCAACGGCATCACCCCACTCATCTGCCACCGATGACCTCCACCATTCAGACAGATACCAGGTGAGGAGGGGTGGTGAGTGGCCATGAGAAGCAAGCTCACCTGGGGGAGGGCTTCAAGAGCCTGCCCGGTGCTAACTCCTCCTCTCCTCCGTAGGCCACAGGAGAGGCCTGAACTGGGTTTGGTTCCCCCTGTGTCCCGTGCCCCTAAGTGAACTCAGGAGGCATACGTGTCAGGGAATAGGCCTTAAATAGATGGATTTTAGGGAGAGATGCCAAGGTCACATGGGCTCCATGGGCTCTGAGCACCTCTGAATCATTCTATCCATCAGGAAGTATCCTATGGGGTTTGGTTTCATAAGGGACCCAGATACATAGCCCAGAATCACCTGAAGATTTCAGACTTCAAAAGCATGATACCGGCCGGGTGCGGTGGCTCACGCCTGTAATCTCAGCACTTTGGGAGGCCGAGGCAGGCAGATCACGAGGTCAAGAGATCAAGATCATCCTGGCCAACATGGTGAGACCCCATCACTGCTGAAAATACAAAAATTAGCTGGGCATGGTAGCGTGTGCCTGTAGTCCCAGCTACTTGGGAGGCTGAGGCAGGAGAATCGCTTGAACCCAGAAGATGGAGGTTGCAGTGAGCCAAGATTGCACCACGGCACTCCAGCCTGGCGACAGAGTGAGACTCCATCTCAAAAAAAAAAAAAAAAAAAAAAAAAAAAAAAAAAAAAGGCTAGGCGTGGTGGCTCATGCCTGTAATCCCAGCACTTTGAGAGGCCGAGGCGGGCGGATCACGAGGTCAGCAATTGGAGACCAGCCTGGCCAACCAACATGGTGAAACCCCATCTCTACTAAAAATACAAAAATTAGCCAGGCATGGTGGCGGGCGCCTGTAATCCCAGCTACTCCGGAGGCTGAGGCAGGAGAATCACTTGAACCCGGGAGGCAGAGGTTGCAGTGAGCTGAGACCCCGCCATTGTACTCCAGCCTGGGTGACAGAGCAAGACTCCGTCTCAGAAAAAAAAAAAAAAAAAAAAAAGCATGATACCTTAAGCAAATAACCATTCAATTCTGCCAAACCTTGGTATCAGGCCCAGATAGAGAGACAGGCAGACACTGCCTGTGAGTGTCTTGGGCAAATAGGAAGGGAGTCATCACACAGTCCTACAATATCATAGCAGAGGGGCCTAAGGGTAGCATCTTAGCTATAAACGGACCTTCTCTGGAGTAGGAAGGACAAAGAACTTCCCCCAAAACTTTTGTCTAAGGAGAGGCAGAGCCCTGTCTTTAAGAACCCCAGAGCCGTTAGATGAAAGAGAACAGTGCCCTATTCCAAGGAACATTTGTCCAAATGGCAACAGGGCTTCGCAGGGAGGCCCAGTGTGAGAAGGGAAGAACAGCCCTGATCTGATACAGAAAGACAGGGCTGCAGGGACCTGTAAGCTTGGGTAGAGAACCAGGGGCCCTGCTGGCACACCTGACCCTTTGTGGGAATTAGAGAAAGGTGTTCTCTGCACCCCTTCCTTCCAGCTGACACAGCCTGGCATGGCACAGGGTGCAGAGCTTGGAGAGTAGAGTGCCCAGCACGGCTGGACAGACTCCGCCGAATGCCTTTGCATGGGACTCAAACTGCATAGCCCAAAGTGCAAGCCCTGGGAAGGGATCCCTGCTCTCTCTAAGGGAACCCCAGTTTCAGAAAGGAAGCCCAATAAGCCCCTGGGAGACACTGCCCCGATCCAGACAACCCTGGTTCAAGGCAGAGAAATGACCAGACCCCAGGGAATTCTGATCTGATAGGGAACAGAGACAAGGCTTTGTTCCAGAGCATTCTGGTCCAGAGGAATAGACAGCCCCACCTTCAGAGGCCTGTCCTCTGTACTGCACTCACGGCATGCGCCTTGCCATCTGTTCAACTAGGAAAGAGTAACCATCAGGCAACAATGCCTCAACTCCCTGACCCACCTTCCTCCCCACAAATGTCAGTATTTCTTTTATCTCCTAGAGACTATGAGGAAAGCTATGGACTCTCTTGCCTAAAAACATACGCATGTGTTTTTACATACACACAGGCACACACACATGCAGTGTTATACATACAACTTCGGGAGGTTAGGAAAGCTCTAGATCCCATCCCAATACCACTTGGAGATCTCTGAAGCCCAGGTTAAGACCCAAGACCCTGTTCTAGACTCTAAGCACACCTCCGAAAGGGCAAATCAAACTAGGTTGTGTCCTACAAGATAAAGCTGAAGCTCCTTATCATGGCAGCAAGGCCTTCTGTGATATAGATTCAACCTATATTTCCAGCTTCCATTCCAAATACTGTCCATGAATCCTATGGGCTATGCTTACTGAACTAATGCTAAACACTCCCTGGATGAGGCATTCCTTTCTTGCCTCTATGTCTTTTCACATGCTATTTCTTCTAACAGAACTGTTTTACCCCACTACATCAAATTTCTATTTATCCTTCCAAATCCTGCCCAAATATCATCTCCTCCAGGAAGTCTTTCTGGATTAGCTATCTCTTGACCCTTGTGTGTCCTGGTTATTGCCCCGTCACCCTACATTGTGATCACCTGTTCAGGTATGTTTCCGTTATCTACAAACCATCCCAAAACTTAGTGGCTTAACACAACTCATTATTTATGATGCTGTGGTTGACTGGGCATTTCCTCACTCATGCAGCTCATTCATCCTGGAGGACTGGCTGGGCTGGAAAGTCTAAAATGGCCTCACCGCATGTTTGGGAGATTGGGTGTCTTGGCTCTCTTCCATGTGGCCTCTCATCCTCCAGTATGTTCAATCAGCTTTCTTACTTAGCAGTCTCAGGGCAGTGTCACACCAAGAGGGTAAGTGCCAAAGCCGCAAGGCCTGTTGAGGCCTAGAATCTGGAACTCACACATCACTTCCACCACTTTCTATTAAGCAAAGCAAGTCACAAAGCTAGCCCATAATCGAGTGATGAGGAAAGGCAGCTCTTGATAGGAGAAGATGCAAATAATTCTGGCCATATTTAATCTTTCACAATGAATCTGATTCCACTAGACTTGGAGTTTCTCCAAGGCAAGGACCTTGTCTTATCCTTCCTTTACTCAAACATTTATTTAGTACTGACTCATGTTCAGCTTAGTGTCCTTGCCTTCAAGGGGTTAGATTTGCAGATAGACAATTATGGTCCAGTGTCTTGAGTGCTATGACAGGAGTATAAATAAGTTTCTAGGAGCCAGGCACAGTGGCTCATGCCTGTAATCTCAGCACTTTGGGAGGCCAACGCAAGTGGACTGCTTGAGGCCAGGAGTTCAAGACCAGCCTGGGCAACATGGCAAAACCCTGTCTCTACTAAAAATATAAAATAAAAAAATTAATAATAAATAATACGTTTCTAGGATACTACAGTAGAAGGAGAAGAAAATCAGAGTAAGCTTCACACAGGAGGTAATGACTGAAAACGGACTCAGAGAAGGAACAGAAGTTCACTTGGCAGACAAGGAAGAAAGGTTACTCCAGATATAAAGACAACACTATGTAGAGAACATAGAGGTGTAACAGAATGATGTATCTGGGGACCTGCTAGCAGTTTGCTTTTGTTAGAAAGTAGAATGCAACGAAAGTTAGTAGGTGAAGCTGGAAAGCAACCCAGAGACTAGCTGGGTATCCCATCCCTTGCTCTTTACACAAGGCCTGGCATGTAGTAGTTGTTCAGCTATGTCGGATTTTTAAAGTCACTGAGCTAGGCCTTGAAAGCAGGGGGTATTGGTTTCTGGGGTTTTGTTTTTGTTTTTCATAGAGACGGGGTCTCACTATATTGCCCAGGCTGGTCTTGAACTCCTGGGCTCAAGCAATCCTCCTGCATTGGCCTCCCAAAGTGCTAAGATTAAAGGCATGAGCCTTGGTTTCTGGTTTGAATTCTCATTTACTTAGCCCCTGCTGACTAACTAACCCTCTTTATCATTACCTCACTTAAACCTCATAGCAACTGTATTCATCATGCCCAGTCTATTACCAAGGAAACAGGCCTAGAAAGAGGTGACTCTTCTAAGAACACATAAATTGTAAGTAACAGAATTAGGACTTGAACTTGAGTCTGTTTGGCCCTAAATCCGAGATTGTTTCCCAACCCATCACTGGGCTCAGGGCTTATCTCATAAAGTCTTTCTCCCGTTCCCGCTGGTGTCTCCTTCATGCAAGACGCTGTGCTGGGTAAATGGCTAGAGATGACCTCCCAAGTACAAGGGACAGATATGTAAACAAACAGTCAAAATATACATGATCAAAGAGAAGCAGTGGAACTGCGAAAACTCAGAGGAGGCATCAAACCCAGGCTTGGGGGACAAAACTAAGTCTTGCCAGAGTCCTGAAGGATGAACAACAGTTAACCAAGCAAGGGATACTGGAGGGCATGGAGGCTCTCTGGCCTGGAGTGCAGAGCATGGAGTGCTCTAAGAGCTAGTTAGCTCTGCAAAGCTGAGTGTCAGGAATGTAAAGGGAGAGAATAGGAGTGGGAGAAGAGTCTGGCAAGGCAGACAGGGAAGGCCTATATGCCTTGGTGGAGAACCAACTGAAGGATTTAAAGAAGGAGAGGGTCAATTTTGTCCAACAGATCACATTGTGTGTAGTGTGGAGGATGGGTTGCAGAGAGAGAAGCTAGAGACCAAAAGATGAGACGGGAACAGCTGCAAATTTAGAGAGCTCGTCAGATTATGTATGACTGGAGCACAACGACAACCAAGGTAGGTACAACCTTGGAAGAAGAACTCAGGGCTGACTTGCCTTTGCCCAGTGCCATGCTGGGCTCTGGGTTCACCCAAATAACTCACATACGGCCCCAACCCTGAAGTGGTCAGTCCACTGATAAAAACTTCACAAGCGATGATAACGGTGCAGAGATGAATGTACTCTTACACAAGGCAAAGCTATTTTTCAGTTAGACCTGGAAGGATGAGTAGGAGATACAGAGGTGGAGATGAGAAAATTAGCGACCTTTCAATGTACACTTTCAGGATCTAGAAAAGGATTGAGTGTGAGGGATGGAGAACGTGGGGTCCAGGACGAGTCTCAACTTTCTTCTGTGGGCACACCTGAGTAGATAGTGGCTTCCTCTTATGAACAGGGAAACCAAGAGGAAGGCCTCTATTTGGAGGATACTGAGTTCCATGTTGGCCATGTTGGCTGTGTGGGTATGCAGTGCCTATGGGAGCTCCAGGGGCCGTGCAGCAGACAGCTGACATGTTGGGAGTCCTCTGATAACAGAACTGGATGGCCTAGGGGTTGGGCGGGGATCGCCCACAGGCGATAGGGAATTCGGACGCCTTGTCCCCTGTAAAGCGCCCAACGCGATGCCTCTGCCCTAAGGGCAGCCGCGAGAAAGGCAGGCACAGGAGGCGGGAGCCGGGGCCGGGCGATGGGGCGGAAGGAGCCCCGCAGCGGGAGGGGTCGTGGAGTGGGGTGGAAGGACTTCGCAGCCGCTAAAGATTGGGTGGGTAGGCTTCACGGGCGGTGGGAGGGACCCCGGGGAGGCTTCTGCCGGTTGCTACCGGAGTACAAACGGCAGCTTCCTGGTCTCGGTCCGGTCGCCCCCGCCGCATTGTGAACTTTCACCCCCAGCGCGCGACGGCGGCAGATCACGTGATCAGGGCCAACATGGCCGCCGCCGCCGCTGGGAGCTGAAGTGCCGCCGCCGCCGGGCAGCCGGGGGGAATCCGCCCGCATCGCCGCCCTCGCCGGCCGGGCGGCCGTGGGGCCCAGAGCGCCGGAGGCCAGGGCTGGGGCGGCACCGCGCAGCGGCCACGGGGTCCCGTTAGAGCAGCGCCCGGCGGCTATGCCGAGAGCCCGGAGCGGCCGGAGGAGCAGAGGGGCCGGCGGGAGGGAGGAAGTAGGTTTGTTTACGGGCTGTTTGGGGCGGAGCAGCTTTGGTCGGGGGTCCGGTGCTGGGGCGGGGGCCAGGACTGCAGGCCGCGCCTGACGCTCTCTTTTCTTTTCTTGCATCTGCCCGCGATCTTCTCCCAGACCTTTCTGCGAGTACGAGCCAACCGGCAGACCCGACTGAATGGTGAGTCCTGCCCGGCCCCTCCCTCCGCCCCACCCCCGGCCTCCTCCCTCCCTCCCTCACTGCCTGCCGCTCCTGGCTTGCCTGGGTCTCTTCGACTTTGGGGCCCTTTGGCTTCTTCGCAGTCACGGCGCCTGAGTATGCGCAAACCAAAGCTGCCGCTCTCAGTTTCCCCGTCTGTCTAATGGAGGTATGGCGCCCAGCTCTTGCCCAAACCTCTCTAAAGGCCCTGAAGAACCCTGGGGGGGCAATAAGTGCCGGAGAATGAGGAACGAGCTACACAATTCTACTCGGGAGCTCAGCTTTGAATTTGCAAACTGCTGGGACCTCACTATACAAACCTGCAGGGCGCTGAGAATGTTTTTCTTCCAGTTTTTAATCAGTGCCCAGTAGTGTGAATACAGCCTCTCTGCTGAGACTTGACAATACAGTGAGATCTGGAGTTCCCACGGCAACAGGAACTAACTCATCCCAGGGCTCTTTGAGTTATCAGTCGGCCCACATTTCACAAAGGTGATCAGCGTGGGCTCGACAGCTCTTAGAGGCCTTCTCTGAAAGCAGGCCGTGTATGCACTACCTAGCAGCCCCCCTTTTGGATTCAAACCTCTTGAGCATTCCTGTTTGCTGAATACAATTGAATGATCCTAGCTTTTTGTGCTTACTGGGGTGTGGTATCTGGGGGGTGGCTGTAAGGGGTTTAGGGTCTCTGGGTCAGCTGGTAAGTGAGAGAGGCCATGGAGTTCAAGATCCCCAGCTCTTATCACTTGGTTTCTGCTGCCAGGCTGAGCCCTAGTCTGGAAAAGGGAGAAATTCATGATGGGCTGGCGCCATGTTAAGCACCATTCTCACAACGCCTCTGAGAAGAGTATTACACACCTTTTGTGAATAAGAAAACAGGCTCTGAGAGGTGAAAGTGGTTTGTTTAAAAGTACACAGCTGGGATGTAACTGAGCCATGATTCAATTGAAGTTTGTTTCCCACCAAAGCCCGTGTTTCTCCAACCATGCCATGCTACCTCCTTGGCAAATGCTGTGATTCTTCCTATTCGTACGTAGCCTCTGGATAGAGAACAGAACTTTCCCTACCACACTTTGGTAAGCTTAATTCAGGATTTAGAAGATGAATGGGAAGGTGAAAACCAAACCTGCCTTCCTTCTCTGAGAATTTGCAGATGAAGCCCAGTCCATCGGGGTGCTTTCCAGGGACAACAAGGGATCATCTGCTGGCCTGTGTGTCCTGATCAAGGAGCGCATCCAGTATTGTGCCTTTCTTGACCATTCCATGAGATTCGTTTCCTTAGTCATTGAACATTGTGGTATCATCAGCACCTTCTTCCCCAGGGAGGCATTCCCTTGGTGTAGGCATGGTAGGGAGGAAGCTTTGTGTTGGCACACTGCTCCTTACTACACTTCTAGAACTCTCAGGGTCCTTTGCTCAATGCCTTTCTGATGTTTCACGTCCATTCTCCATCCCAGCCCTGGCTCTAGAGTGTCAAGGCTACCTAAGTCTGAGATTCCAAGAGTTAGGGCAGCCAAAGTGAAGAGTTCTCGATCTGTGTCCACAAAGTCAAGTGAGGCACTAGGACACAGTCATGTCACCTATAGCGAAGACACAGGAAAGTGAAGAGATGGACTGGGCTACAGACCAAGTTTCCTCAAACTCCATGCCCAGTTCTGGCAGGATGGTAGCTTTCCTTTTGGTTTGGGTCTTTCTGGGGTTGCTCTGTTTTGGAGTTGGAGTAGCTCCCTGCCTCAGGCTCACAACAGGCAGGAGCTGGAGCCCTAGCACACTCACTGGGACCAGTCTTTGTTGATGCTGCTCAGTTAGGAGGTCCCCTTGAAACAGGAGGGCACTCTAGGTTGTGAAGTCAGTTCTGGTTTCCTATCTTGCCTTTGCCACTTTTTAGCTACTTGGACACGTACCTTGATCTCTCTAAGCTTTGGGTTTCTTCATCTGTTAAAATGGGATAATGCAATCTAGCTTCAGCAAGTGGTAGTAAATGAGCTACCTTGGGTAAGGTACTTGGCTGTGAGCCTGACACACAGTAGAAGCTTAAATTGTAACATAGCAGCTCTCACCTGTGTTCCCCTCCTAGATTGCATTCATGAGCTTCCCGTTAGGGTCACTGTCCATGAGAAAGTTCTTCCTGGCCCTGCTTTGGGGAACCTTTCCCTCCTTTGCTGGCTCTCCCCACTCCCCATCAGTCTGGTCCCAGAGTAGCCATCTCTGATCCTGCTGTGGCATTCTGGAAGGGACTAGAGGGAACAGAGTTTCTTGTTTTGACCCCTTCCTGCTTCAGTGACAGGAGGGCTACAGAGAGGGATTAGTGAGCTAATTAGAAATGATTGCATTGCTCAGCATTAATTAGCAGTGTTGTGGGCTTGCAGTGTGCACTTTGGAACTGAGCCCCCTGTGGGACAACATGGCAGGCAGCCCTCTGCCTCCAGGGCCTGCCAGCCCCTCTGTACTGATTAGAAATGATGGAACAGGTTCGGGTGGGCACAATAAGGGCTGCCTTCTCAGGGTTCCCTGAGCCTTCTGACCTGGCTGCCAAAGGTCTGACCCAGACCGTCTTACCTTTATGACTGGGCCTCAGTCTCCTCTTCTGTGAAATGGGATTAGTGGACCTCAGAGAAATTCTTCCTGATAAGATTCTAGGTGGGATGCTAGGAGCTGTACCTCAGGGCTCTTGGCCCAGGAACCAAAGAGGATTTAGCTGATGAGTGAACAGCAGGCCAAGTCAGGCCATCGGAGGGGTTAGGTTCTAGTCAAGAGATGCTCTTTAGAGTTGTATTTCCTGACACCAAAAGAGTTCATGGTCTTGGCCTTCTGGAGAGATACCTAGCAACATGGAGTGTCTTTGCTCATTGGACTTTTATTAAACACTGCAAATAGAAAGGTATGGGTAGACCTTGCACCAGCTGCAGCCAAAGAGTGGACTTACTCACTGGCTTAGTTAGCACCAGTCTCCTCCCCAGGTGCTCTTGGCAAAGCCCAGTCCCCAAAGGAGCAGGAGGTATTTCAAGATGAGGGCCAGATCAGGCACTGAATAAAAAGGCCAATGGCTGGCAAGAGGTCAGGATGTGTCAGCTCCACTGGGACCCTGGGGGCTGCAGTGACCGTCTGCTTGTTCTGTGCTTTGTTTTCGGTTTCCCCGTGCAGCTCGGATTGGGAAAATGAAACGGAGGAAGCAAGATGAAGGGCAGGTATGTCCCCTGTGCAACCGCCCCCTGGCAGGATCGGAGCAGGAGATGAGTAGGCATGTGGAGCATTGCCTTTCTAAGGTAGAGGGGCCATCACCACCCACCTTCCTTCCCCGCTCCCTTCCCCCGACACTAGCTGCTGACTGCCCCTGAATCTGTGGGCTCTTGGGGTCTCCATGTGGTCTCAGCAGCTTCTTCCCTTCTGACCACTGCTCTCTCCCTTTGCTTTCACTCTCACTCATTCCCTCCTTGGGCTCCAGCGGAAAACTATTGGGAAGAGGCCCAGGTCTTTGACCTCTAAATTGGTTTGCTTCAAAGGAGCCCTAGAGCTGAGGGCCCACTTGGCACACCACAGCTGGGGCTAGAGCTGTGCCTTCGTTGCAGACTGTGGGGAGCAGGTGGGGATGGCCTGGGCCCAGCATGATCCTGCTCTGCTCTTCACAGAGGGAAGGCTCCTGCATGGCTGAGGATGATGCTGTGGACATCGAGCATGAGAACAACAACCGCTTTGAGGAGTATGAGTGGTGTGGACAGAAGCGGATACGGGCCACCACTCTCCTGGAAGGTGGCTTCCGAGGTACAAGCAGCTGACACATAGACAGTGGCACTCTGGTGCCAGGCCTCTGCTGGGTATCCATCTGCTGGGAGCCAAGAGGCCGAGGCTGGTGGCTGGTCATCCATCCGTTCCACCACGTGGGGACTGCTGCTGGTGGGGCTCCTTTGTGACCGTGCTGCCTGCCTGTGATGTGCATATTAAAATGGATGTATTTGGGTGGGGAAATGGAATTGTGAGGCTGCAAGCTAGGAGTGACGAAGGGGGGCTCTCAGCTTCGGGTGATGCATTGAAGGTGACAGCCAAGCCGCGTTAGCACCTGCATAAAATATTAAAGGGACGGTTATGCATTTATCACTCCATCCCTCTTAAGGCTGATAAATGAGAATCCAGCAACCTGCTGTACACCTCCAGCACTGGGGGCCCTGAGGGCTTCCAGGCAAACACATTGGATTTTCCTCCTCCTCCTCTTCAGCCCTATGTCAGGGAAATCAGTTACAGAGGAGAGTGAGTTATGGCAAAATTTGACCTCCCATGAGCTTCATTGGTGAATCTAATTTTAGCTCTGATCCCATCCCTTCTCCCTGGGCGCCCTCTGCCCTGAAGCAAGAGGGGCCTGGGCCCAGCTGCTCCCTCCTTCCCTTGGGCTCTCCCCAGTTGCTACAAAGGAGTGTGCAGGGCCCTGCCCATCTCCAGTGCCCTCCCAGCTCCTTGGAAGAGCAAGGCTTGACACCCCCCACCAGGTCAGACAGCAGAATTGGTTGGGTGCCCAGGGTTAGTGACTTGTTAAACTCCCCAGCCTTGGGCAGGGGAAAAGGGGAGCTGTCTGCCTCTTGGCCTCCAGCTCTTCTCTCTTTCTGTGCACAAGCACAGCTGGTACTGCAGCTTGTGGTCATTAAGTGAGCCAATCTGCTTCCCGTCTGCCTCTCTCTCTGGGCAACACTTTTGGGAATACTGCTGTGTATGGTCCCTGGGGAATCTCACAGCAGCTGGGAAGAAGTTCTCTGCCTCCGTGGGGCCGTGCTACCTGGGCAGATGCTGAGGAGTGGTCTCTGCAGGGCCGTCCAGTGCAGACTGGTTCCACGAAGGGGCTAAGAGCCCAGATGAGACATTATGCCTCTGGGCGTCTCTCACATTACCCAGGTGTTTGGGGGCAAGCCAAAACATAAATCAGGAAGGTTAGTCAGATCAAACAGTCTCCCTGAGCCGGAGCTGGAGAGTGTTAGTTTGCCATTTCACTCATCCCGTACTGGAGCCTTCGAGTATCTGAGGCCCTAGAAGAGTGAGCAGCAGGGCTGACGACTGTCCCAGTTGGACACATGGGTGTCGGATGGCAGCCACACAGGGTCAGTTTCAACGTGCTGCTCTGGTTAGCTTTGTTGGCAGCTGCAACTGCTCACATCCTCCATTGCTGTGGCAACTTCTTAGGTTCCTTGGCACAGACCTGGACCTGATGGCTTCTGGGCACCAGACAGGGCTTATGGAGGATAAAGCTGCAAAGGGCCTGCTGATTTGACAAGAGTATTTCCCCTGTGCCGGGATGCACTTGCAGAGCAGTGTGAGGGGCTCTTAGGCCCCGGGCGGGTATCCGTTTTCCCTGAGTGTTTACACTGTGAGGTTGTTCCTTTCAAGAATTCCTGAGGGGAGTTCAAAGGGGGCTTTTCTTTGAGCGATTTGGAGAGCGAGAATGAGAGTGAGACTTGAAGAGGGAACAGGGGCCGGAGGTGCCTTTATCTGCAGAGAATTGCTCCAGCTTTCCTGATAGAAGCTGCTGCCGCCTCTTAAACAGCTTAGTGCAGTCAAAAGACAGGCAGACTTGAAAGGCTGTTTTACAGCGAGATCAGCGGGGGCCACGAGGCAGAGAGCGGGGCGCAGTGGAGCGGAGGAGGCTGAGGCTCCTCAGTGGGGGGGCTATCAAAGGGAGGCCCTGGCTGATCCCTACTGCCTCTGCCCCCAAAACCCTGTCTGCAAAAGCTGGCCATCTGTCAGCCTACCCTCCCTGGCCAGGACTGATAGGCCCTAACTCTTGGGGGGTTGGGTGTGGCCTCGCCAGGCGGGCTGGTGTCAGTGCAGCGCATTGATCGCCCGCCGGGCGGGCCGGGCTGCAAGCCGGGCAGCGCGTGCTTAATGTGATTGAAAGGCAGTTAAAATGGCGGTGACCTTTTCAGGAGGAATTAGATTGCCTGCCAAGACCGGTTAGAGGGAGTGATAACGCCAGCTGAAGAAGCTGCCCAGCCGACTTCAGAGAGAAGGAGGCAGAGGCAGGATGAGCAGGCGAGTGGCGAGGCCCATTTAAACTGTGCTGTGCGTGCTGACAGAACAGAGATTGCTGTCGTTGTTAGATATGAAAGAAGTGAAGAATTGCAGATAAGTTCCTGTATCCGATCACCCCCATCCCTCCTCCCAGACTAGGGCCTCTTCTTCATCCTCAGCAAAGCTTCCCACCAGGCCCCTGGAGGTTGGTCTGATGGATCAGATCGGTTACCTCAAATGTAATCTGCTGTGGGAAGCAGTGAACGGGCAAGAGTTTTGGTGGAGACACTTGGCTGAGGGCAACAGGCCTTAGAGATGGGGACCTGTGGTTACTGAGGAGGAGCTCCAGATATCTCAGGCCTGGGAGTACTCGGATTGATATTTTAGGACAAAATTAAAAAGCAGACAGAGCAGGTGAGCACTGAGGTAGGTCCCACTGGAAACAGATTTTTGAAAAGACTAAAGGAAATAGGTATTACTTCAAGAAAGTAAGTTGGAAGGAATTTTTGCTGCCTAGGAGGCACTCTGACCTTCCCAATTCTAGAAGAAATACTTAAGCTGTGTGTCTAAGTTGTTGATTGTCCTTTCAGAACCATAGATTTTCTAACCTGCTACTGCTCTTTACATAAAGGACAGCACACAGAGCCTAGTGCGCCACCAACATTCCACTAAAAGAGATCCGCAGTTAGGGAGAAAAGATGTTTTTCTTGGGTACCATGCCAAACCTGGGCAGAGCAAGGGGCTTCTAGGCTAGAGAAGCAGACTACAGGGGAACCTAACTATACAGCCCTTAAGACAAGCCTGCTTCCACCTGTAGTCTAAGGAGGTGTGTGACTAAGGAGCCATGCCTTTCCTCTCCTGTCCTCCATCCAGCTCCTGGATCCTGGAGAAGAGACCTATAGTGGTGAACTGTGGTCCCTCCTGTGTGTTGGTTGCCAGTGAGAGTTCACCCAACTGCATTAGGGAGCCCAGAGCTCCTCATATCTGGAAGGGACATGCTGGAAAGAGGACATGGGAATGATTGGTTTCAAATAAGGTGGCAATGATGTGGGCACAAGAGTGGTGAGATGGAGAAATTTCCCAGGAAGCTTCACAGGAAATGGAAGCCTGCAGCTGTATCTTTAAGCCCTGGCGGTGACTGCATTGCTACAATCCAGCATGAAGCCCCTCTGAACCAAACAGGAGGAGTGGGTAGGGAAAAGAAGGGTGTTAAGACAGTCAGCAGTGCAGGGTCTTTGTCCTGCTCAGTTCCTGGCCTGAAGCGTTTCTTATCTTTCATGAGTTCCTTACATTTAAGCCGGTTCCAAGTAGCTGGATGAGAAGTCGTGAAGCAAACAGGCAGAGCAGCTGTGGCACAAATCTTTTCTCTTCTTTTCTTTTCTTTTCTTTTCCTTTTTATTTATTTATTTATTTTTGAGACAGAGTCTCACTTTTTCACCCAGGCTGGAGGCTAGAGTGCAGTGGCACGATTTTGGCTCACTGCAACCTCCACCTCCTGGGTTCGAGAGATTCTCCTGCCTCAGCCTCCCGAGTAGCTGGGATTACAGGCATGTGCCACTACAACCAGCTAATTTTTGTATTTTTAGTAGAGACGGGGTTTCACCATGTTGGCCAGGCTGGTCTTGAACTCCTGACCTCAGGTGATCCACCCACCTCGGCCTCCCAAAGTGCTGGGATTACAGGTATGAGCCACCACACCCGGCCTGGCACAAATCTTTTATCTGGCTATTTCTTGATAAAACTTCAGCGCCAGAAGTATGGGGCAAGGGGGTAAGAGGTGTTGTAAGCCCCAGGGCATGGGCACATAGGCCTTGCCCTAGCTGCTGCCTTCTTTGGTGTGCTAGTTCTCAAAAGAAGGGAGCCCCAGGTGCTAAAAATGTCCCCCAGTGCAGCTCTGCTGTTGGTCCAGCCAGTGACAGATGTTGGAACAGCACACTGCTGGAGGCGGTCTTGGAGTGGAGAGGGTTGGGCTGCTGCCTTGTGACTCCCTACCATCTTTAGTTATCTCTGTCGCCTGTTGGGAGGGGTGAGGAGAGGTGGCAAGGAGCAAGGCACCTTCTGTCCCCCGTGGCAACTGACGGGATTTAATCGCCTTTTGGAACACAATTGTTAAGCTAGGACAGAGGGAGTGCAGGCAGAAGGAGCAAGTATCAATGGTTTTAAACGGCGTCTGTCTCTCTGCGTCTCTCCTGACGTGAGGCAGTGAAACGCGTTATCGAGGAGGCCCGGAAAGTGGCTAAGTGCGTTTGACACACGCCAACTCCCTGCCTCCACACTGGATAATTGCATTGTCAACTGTTCAGCGAGGTGGCAGGTGACACTGCAGGCCGATTGATTGTCCCGCATCGCAGCTCCCCAGACTGTCAGCTCCCCAATCGATGGCGTTTACACAAGACACCGTAACTGCATCTGTAACTAATTCCAGTGTAAAACTCGCCGGAAGCTGCTGCCCCTGCCCTCCGTGTTGGAGAGCGCAGGCCTCTGGAGGGCCCCGAGACGTTTCCTTTCTCCCTGGGCTCTGGTTTTGTTGGGAGCAGCAGGTGAGGAAATCGATGCCTCCTTTTTTGTGGTTTCAGGTTCCAGGACGATACTGCCCCCAGTAAACGGGCATCTCCAGTTTCTCAATCGATCATCTGATCAATTGATTAAATTAACACTGATTTTTTTTTTCTCCCTTCTCAATAACCCAGGAAGAAATGAGTTTATGGGAGAAGGGTCGTTTTTATAAAACGTAGACCTGTGTTTCATTTCTGCACTTAACTCTCTCCCTCTTTGTTGCTAAGTTTTCACTGTGAGGAGAAGGATTTTTTTTTTGCACTGCCCACCCCGCCAGGAATGGACAACTCTGGCACCACCCTGCTGGGTATCATTGACCATCAGGCTTAGGTTGCCTATGGGTGGGGGCTCAGGCCTTTATGCCACTTTAAGCTGGGGCAGAACTGTAGCAAGAGGCCCTCCCTGGTGACTGAAGGGTACTCTGGGCCATCTTGGAGGTCCTGGGGGCTGAGTTCCTTCCCTAGATAGCAGTAGTAGGAGTGGCAGCTTGCCTGTTATCGCTGGAGCTACATGGAAGAGGAGCCAGAGACTTGGAAAGGAGCTGTCTGTGCCATCTTGCCTCTGAGTACTGGCTTGGGATATTCCAGCAGCTGAGAACATCAAACGACTGTGGAGCCTTCCTCTCCAAGCGGGAGGGGGGGCAAGCTGGCGGGGGCGCTGTCTGCATAAAACGGCTTTATGGCCGTTTCTTTTTATTATGATTCTGCCAGAAGTCAGCAAGTGACATTTCATTAAGAAAATAAAGTTTAATGTGCTGGGAAAGAGGTTGGAGCAGGCTGGGGCAGCACAAGAGTGAAATTGGCAGCAGCAGCCTGTTCTGAACACCTGTGGGGGTAGGGAGAGGTTCCCAACATCTGTCTCAGCTGGAGGATGGGGTCAGGGTCAGAGTGAATGGCTCAGACCAGAGGCAGAGGCCTTTTCTTTGGCAAACAAAGTGTGTCGTGCTGTCCATCCTGCCTCACTGGCCAGAGGAACAGAAAGCTGCTGCCCGGCTGGGAGCTGGGATCTGATAAGGAAAATTGTATCCTGAGAGATTTCTCTAGGCCACCAGCTAACTAGGACCTAATAGAGCAGTGTCGCCAATGTTTAGCCAGTACTGCTGGGGTGTGCTGTGTGGCACCAGCCATCAGCCTGGCCAGCTCTGCTGGGTGATGCTGAGATCACAACAGTGAGTCAAACTTGGGACCCTTGCAGCTTCCACTCTGGTGAGGGACAGTGACAATAGGTGGTAATAAATATGATTTTGGAGTTACACAGGATTCTGGGTGGACACCAGGGAAGGGACACCTGTGTATAAGAACCTGGGAAGCCCCATCTGCCACGCAGAGCACCATGAGGATAGGGATCAGATCTTGAAGCTCTCTATTCTCAACATGGAACCAAACAGAGGATGAGCCCAATAAAGGTTGAAAGAATGGCATTGAGGTGAGAGTTCTTTCCTTTAGCAGGGATTTAGAGAGCAGCTGCTCTGTGTGGGCACTGTGAGTTAATGGTAGGAGGCATGATTGGGCTGAGTCAGACTTGCCAAAGGAGCAGGCATGTGTATTGTAGACCAGGAGGGAGAAGGTTCTAGGCAGAGAGCAGGAGGTGCGGAGGCATGGGGGCATGAGAAAGCACAGGATTTGGGAGACCACAGTAGCTCTGTTTAATGGAGTATGAGTCCTGGGCCAGGCATGGTGGGCAGTAAGACTACAGAGAAAAGGACTTCAGGCTACAGGGCTGCTTTCTGCGTTGAGAAGCTGGGGCTTTTCCTGGCAGCTTTGGGGTACCCTGTTTTCTCTGCTTTGCCATGGAGCCATATTGGACTCACATGTGGTGCCAGGGTTCTCTGCTTTCCACTTATAAGGCAGGGCTAGGCAGGGCCAGGCCGAGCAGAGGATGTGAGGCCAGCTGCTGAGCTGCATGTACTTGGGGAAGGGGGGTTGGCAGGGCTTGGGTGCCGCAAGCTGTAAGTGAACCTGATAGCTACATTCTGATTGATGGTGGAGTTTGTCTCCCAAACTGTCAGATGGTTTATGGAGGTGCCACTCACCCACAAGGCGGGAATTGCTTGTCAGGACACCTGGCCGTGAACAGGAGACAGAGCTGTAACTTGGTGTTTTCTCAGCTTAATGGCCCTGCTGCTGACCTGACCTGCCTGCTGCCCCAAGTGTGTCAGTGCCTCAGGGTAGAGGGCAAATGAGGACTGTCAGGGAGAGGTGGAGTCCAGGCTGTGCCCAGCATCTTTCCTTCCCGATGCTGCTTACCTTTGGGATTGGTGGTGTCTTTGTGAGACCAGAGACTGGTGGAGTAGAAGGGAGAAGGATCAAGACTCAGTGTTTTTCAGGGCTTGAAAAATGGAGAACATTCCAGATGGAGTGAATAGCATGAGCAGGGGTCTTAAGAGCAGCATATACAGGCTATGTTTGTGGTTTGGTGAGCAGCCTGTGTGTGCACATGCATGGGGTTTACAGAGTGAATTAGTAGAGAGCAAGAGTAAAGACATAGATGGACCCAGATCTTCATGGATCTGGCTGAGGAGCCTGGGCTTGGTTGTGCATGCAGTGGGAAGCCATCAATGGTTTTGGAGCAGGAGGAAAGGTGGTCAGAACTCAGTGGTAAGCAGAATGAAGGAACAGATAAGAGGCCTGAGGACCCCCTACAAGACATACCCTAATGAGAGTATAAGGACCTGAGAGGAAAGAGTGGACAAGCAGAAATGTCTGAAATCATCAGGCAGATACTGAGCTGCTTCCTCACTTCTTTAAGGATTTCCTTGCTGATCCCAGTAGCCACAGAGTCTCACATTCTTTTGTCCCTGGCAGGGCTGTGCTGGCTAGTGAGGTGTGGTCTGAGACCCACCAGGAGGAAGTGGGGAGCTGGGGGGAACAGCTCTATAGCACTTGACCCTAGGCTATCAGGAAGGGTGGTCCTGGATGTCAGAGAGATCGCCTGGCAGGTGAGCAGGCCTGGTGTAGGCCCAGCAGCTCGCCCCTCCCTCTGAGCTGAGAGTCCGTCTGTGGCTGTGCCAGATGCACCTCAGGGGTCAGCCACTTGCCTGGCCCATGGCCTGGCCTCCGCTCAGCCTGGTTGCCTTCATGGACTGCTTTGAGAAGTAGGTGTGCATGCCTGTCCTCCCTCGTCTGTCCCTTCTTAATCCCTTTATAACTGCACTTGTCCAGGAATCTGGGCTGAGTGAGGTGGAGATGAATAATTAATGTCAGGCGCTTCAGACACCAAATATTTGAACAGCTGCCTGGTGTTTTTGCTGGCAAGGACCTAGCGGCCAAAATCAGGATGTTGGCCGGGGGTCCCACTCTGTGGCTCTGATTGGCCTTAGCCAGCCTGTTCTCTCCTCTGATGGACTTGTCAGGCTGGATAATGGGGCATAGGGGAGGCCCCACTCTTTTCCTGTGAAATTCCTAGACCTGAATTTTTCTGTCCTCTTACTGTTCTTCCTAGACCTGGAAGAGAGGTGGACAGCAGGCCTGGGCTGAGTGTCCCCCGAGGACGTGACATAATATATGAATGGGCTAGTTTATGAGCAGAGACCACTTGGAGCAGCATGCAGTAGCAGAGAAAGATGAGGTTTGCAGAGTGAAGGGCCTGAAATGTCAGGGTCAGGGGCACTGAAGTATCTGGCTCTATACATCCCAGGCCCAGGTTTCCCTCTGGGCCTTATCAGGTCCAAAGCCTAACCCCTACCTGGAGGCAACAGGAGGGGCACCCTTGGCCTCGTCTTGTCCCCAGGCCCTCCTCACACCCTGCTTCCCACAGGCTCTGGTTTCATCATGTGCAGCGGCAAAGAGAACCCGGACAGTGATGCTGACTTGGATGTGGATGGGGATGACACTCTGGAGTATGGGAAGCCACAGTATCCTTGGAGCACTATGGGGGCTGGTGGGGCTGATAGGGCAGGCACAGGGAATAAGAAAAGTAGCTCTTCTAGTATTCACCTGCACCACCCCCCGGGCCAGAGTCTCAGCTTTGGCCAGGAGGGCCATGCTCTCCTGAGGATTCAACCCTCATAGCCTGCTGCAAACTAGGATCCATTGTCCTTGACCACCATGCCAGATACACGGAGGCTGATGTCATCCCCTGCACAGGCGAGGAGCCTGGTGAAGCCAAGGAGAGAGAGGCACTTCGGGGCGCAGTCCTAAAGCAAGTGTGGGCACAGGCTTGGGCGGGTGGAGCAGAGAAACAGGAAGCCCTGAGGCAGGGGTTAACGCAGTACTGACCCTCAGGGCTGTCCTGCCCGCCTTCAGGCCTCACTTTGTTCTTCCTCCCTCCTTTCCTCCAGTGGCGGCCCTCCCAGCACGCGCATCACACCTGAGTTCTCTAAATGGGCCAGTGATGGTAAGTCCTGCCCCAGGTTAGGAGTAATGGGGGAGAGGGGGTATCCCTGGATGGTGGTGACTGACTCAAGCCCAACCCCTCACCTGTGCTGCCCAGTCTGGCCGGAGTGTGAGTTGCCCCTCTGTCCCAGCAGAGATGCCATCCACCAGCAATGGTGAAAGCAGCAAGCAGGAGGCCATGCAGAAGACCTGCAAGAACAGCGACATCGAGAAGTAAGTGTTTGGCCGGGAGAGGGCCCTGGGACCACAGTTCAGTGGGAGGAGGGGGCCTTTGCTAGCAGGAAGGCCTGCTGCCAGGGCTTCTGGCCCTCCCAAGTGCAGCTCAGTGCTGCTGCCCTGGGCACACAGCCGGCAGTGGAGCCCAGCTGGTGCTAAGCGTGACTCTGTGAATTGATCACTGGGCCACGGCCCCGGAAGCCTTGGCGGTGGGAGGAGCAGTCCACCCGCCTGCCTGCCTGCCTGCCCGCCTGCTGCGGCGGCCTTCGCCCGGGGAATGTGATGTATGGCCGCCCAGCCCAGCCGGCACACTTGATTCATCTCCAGTTTCTGTTTCTTAATCGGGAGCTAAATTGGTTTCATTTTTCTTGTCCCGGGTGGCACTCGCAGTGGATTTTAGGCAGGAACATTGGGTATCATCACTTCTGGTAGGAATTTTTGGCCTGGGTTCTCTGGCAGAGGAAAAGGGATCCATTAGCACTTTGCCCAGGGCTGAGCAACCCCTGGCCTGGATCCCTGGGAACCACAAAGATTTGATATCAGCTGGGCATCTTCCTGCCTTCCCAGAAGCCCAAGGAAGGCCAGTTCTGGCCTCAGGAGATGGCATTGTCCAGTCTAGGCTGCCTGGTGCTGCTGCCATTGGTCATTGCTTAACTCCAGTACCCACCCCACCTTCTGACTGCAGGCTAGATTGCCTGGGGTTAAAAGGCAGCCTCTTCATTCCAGGGCCAGTGTTCCATCTTTGCCTCCTGCCAGGAGAGTGGATTGGAGGCCGGTGCAGGGCCGGGTCGGTGGCCCAGGGTCACCTCCCATTTGTTTCCCTCCATTTTGTGTTGTCATAAATTCATTCCAGCCCGTTGTGGTTGATCAGTTTATCTCGGCCGGGGCTGCGAGTGCTGCTGGCATGATGTATGGGCCGCGGCGCAGGGCTCGGCTGCCCATGAATCACCGCAGCTGCTCCGTGTCAGCGCCGGAGCGGGCCGTACGGGTTCGGCGCAACCAGCTTGTGGGGGGGAGGAATGACGTATGGATGTTTATTTAATAATTCTCTCCTACTCCAGCTGAGCAGGGCGGGCGGGGTTGTAAGGGGCACCCACCCTCGTCTGGAGGGGCTGCTCATAAATCAGAAAGACAAGATCATTAATCAGGGATGGCGCCCGAGGGGGAGGTGGGGGCAGAGCCAGTGGCTTCCATGAAGGTACAACCCACCCAAGGCTGGGGGGAGCCAGGATTTCTGTCCCACCTGTGTGAGCACAGGCACCCGTAGGCAGGGATCTCTATGATGAGGTGGAGACTGGCTCAGTCATGTGCAGAGCTCTCCACTGGGTCTGGATCTGCTGAGACTGGGGCCCATCAGTCCCCGTGATTTCTCTATTTCTTGCCCTAGATCTGTTTTACTACTCAGGGAAAAGGAATGGTAGGATGCCATGGCTCCTCCAGGAATCTCCCCACCCCATGCCCTGGAGGGACTCAGGAATAGCTCACAGCCAGCCTGGACCAGGGGTTGGAGGCTTGGGTATTTCGCCAGAGCCAAGATTGGAGGGCAGGTGTGTGCTGAGCACATCCAGGATAGGTAGGCTCTGGAGTTGGCTATTGGCCTTCAGTGGGGCCTTGTAGCTCTTGGAGATGGCATGGGAAATGGCTTCATTCTCTCCTGGCCTCATCCTTCTTTGCCATTCCAGCTCTAGTTCTCTGATTTGGGGTTTGGGAGTTAGTTCTCCATTCTGGGGTAGGCTGCCCCCAGCTGCAGGCCTTAGTTTCCCCATCTTTGACATAACTATATAGGACTAGGCAAATTCTCGCTTAGTCCTTGGAGTGGAAGGGAGCACAGCTACAAATCCTTGTCTCCTTATCAGGAATTTACCTGTAATCCAGATGGGGATGGCACATATGGCATTGTGCAAAATGCCAGGGAAGGAGCCTGCTATTTGGAGGCTTGTGAGGAGGAAAGGGATGGTAAAGGCTTCCAGAGCCAGAGAGCTAAATGGAAGCCCCCAGGGAATCAGCCAGTACCAGGAGGAAAGAGTCAGAGCCTTTCTTGGCATCCCTGGAAAGAGGCAAGGCAGAGGGAATCATGGACCCTAGGGTGATGGATTTAAGTGTCCCTGATACAAGGACACAGCCACTAAGGAGTCATGCTCTGTGTTGCTGCTAGCTCCCCAAAGGAAAAAGGCCAGAGATTGAAGTATTGCCCATGAAATGGGACCACTACCCTCCCTGCACTCCCATTACCACTCACATCCAGCAATGACAGGCCACCTGTAAGCTCTCAAGCTTCCTGAGCCAATTGTCTCCCCTAAACTGCAGAACAGGTGCCCCCAGGAGACTGTCCTTGCCCAAAGTCCACGTCCCTTATGATTCCCCCGCCTCAGTCCAGCCTCTGCTTCCTGATTGAGTACATCTGTGAAACCTGAGCTGTTCGTACCCCACTCTTCCAGCATCCTCAGCAGCTTCCTGCTGTCCACGAGATAAACTTCAGCTCCTTCAGGTGTGGCATTTGAGGTCCTCTTGCATGCCATCTCCTTTCTTACTGTAGCACTTTGCCTACATGTGGGCCTTCTAGCCAGACTGGGCTCTTGGGCCTCTTGGCCTCTGTTTCTGCTGTTCCCTTGGCCTGGAGCCCCACCTCCTCCTGGGTGTAGCCAGTATAGTCATGGTCAATCACACAGTTATTAGTTGATCATGGAATCAGTCTGCCAGGTTTGAATCCCATCTCCCTGACTCTGTGGGGACCTTGAGCAAGCTACTTAATCTTTCTGTGCTTTAGTTTCTTTGTATATAAAATGGAGATATTAGAATCTTCTCATGGGGTTTTTGTGAGGTGTAAATAAGATAATTATCAATCCCTCAGTACAATCTCTGGCATTTAGTAAGTGCTTAATAAATTTTAGCTATTTTATTTGTATTATCATTATTACTCCCTAAGGCCAGTCTCCTATACCATCTTTTCTACTTTTCCAGGAAGCATTCTTCTCCATCTGTGAGCTCCCCTGGATCCTGTTCATTTGTTTTAGGAGGGTGGGAAGGTTCCTTGAGAGAGTCCTAGCTATTCCCTGTTCAGCACTGCAGCCCAAGGAGTCCTGGAAATGCAGGAGGGACCTTCGGGTGCAGGGCTTGGCCCACACACAGGACTACCAGGGCATCTGATATATCTAGGAAGTAACAAGGAGCCCTGGAGGCAGGCCAGGCCTGTGGCAAAGGGACCTAGATCATGTGGGACACGCCCAGTTCCTGCATCTGTCCCCCTCTCCCTGGAGTTTGGATGGGCCCTTTCTTCAGCAGGTGTTTGCTCACGTCCCATGCCTGAGGTGGGGCTCTTGGCCATAGTCAGTATTGGTGGAGTGAACAGCCCGCCCTCAGGGAACCCATACTCAGGAACTTTACACTGCTGTGGTGGAGTTCACACGGGGGGCTGTGAGAGCCACTGTGCAGTGCTGGCTCAGGGGTCTGGAAAAGGCTTCTGGGAGGGCATGGGAACAAAACTAGATCTGAATGATGAGGCAGAGCTAGTGAGTCAGGCGAGGGGGTACAGAGGGATCACAGTGCAGAGGCCAAGGCAGTGAAAAAGGTGGCGTGGATGGTGACACATAGGAGTCGAGCATAAAATGCGTGGCAAGGTCCTCAGGGGTACGGCGGGCTGGGGCTGGACCAAGGAGTGTAGTGGAGCTCTCTACTCCAAGGGGGACATTGGAATGTTGGAAGTCACACCACGAGAGATTTGCGTTGAGAACATAAATTCTTCTAGGCGCTGGGAGAGTGGAATGGAGATGAGGGGCCTGGAGGCAGAAAGGCTGTCTGGAAAAAGTTAGTGGTGGAATTGGTGGAAGACATCTGAGAGCCTGGACTCGTGGTGGTGAGGAGAGATGCCGGAGATACTAGGAGAGATGACAGATTTGGGTTGTTGGGAAGACTGCGAAGGAGTGGTTGAAAATGGTTCCCTGGTATCTGGTGTAGAAATTCATCCGAATGGGAATGGAGGAATAGAGAGGGTGAGGAGTTTAGTTCTGGAATGTGGAATTTGCAGATTGAGGTTATCAGAGAAAGGGGGCAGGCAGGGATGCCTAGGGGACATTTATGTATTTGGTTCTGGAATTCAAGGGAGGCGTAGGCTGGAGGTGCAGATGAGAGATGCCAGCCTGCTACCCAACCATGCCTTCCTTTTTACAGAATCACCGAAGATTCAGCTGTGACCACGTTTGAGGCTCTGAAGGCTCGGGTCAGAGAACTTGAACGGCAGCTATCTCGTGGGGACCGTTACAAATGCCTCATCTGCATGGTGAGTAGAAAAGAACCTAGGGGTGCCCTTGGTCAGGCTTCCACGCCCTCTGGGGGAGTTGGAGAGGGTGGGCCTACCTCAGAGTGACCCCTTCTCTGCCCCCTCCTCCCTAGGACTCGTACTCGATGCCCCTAACGTCCATCCAGTGTTGGCACGTGCACTGCGAGGAGTGCTGGCTGCGGACCCTGGTGAGGTGGCATGGGGGTCGGGGAATGGGAGGCCGCTCCGGGCACTGCCCAGATGTCTGTGCTTATGCCTGAGCCTGCCTGGGGGAAGTGGGGAGCATGGCGCAAAGGAGAACAGAGCCAGGAGCCAGGATATTTACCCGCAGGATATCTACCCCCAGGCTCGCTGCCTCTCCTCCCCAACTGCAGGTTTAGGAACTTCTCCCCCTCCATGAGTTCACTGCATTCTCCCTTCCCCGCCCCGGTCCCCGAAGGCCCACTGCATCACACAGACTGGTGAGGCCTGGGGTCAGGAGGAGGCTGGCTGTAGGTAAACAGGACCAGGGCCTTGGCCCCTCCCCCTCCCATTACTAAGCTCCTTCTGCTCCTGCCCCTGTTCTTCGCTCAGGAGCAGCCATTAAAATGTCGCCCGGAGACAGCAATAAAAGGCTCGGACGTGGGCTCTGTGTCCTGATCAAAGGCCGCGTGTAATCTCGTTAGGGCTGCGGCTGCCACAGCTGGACCCAGCCTTGTTCTCATTACTGGGGCTCCTGCTGCGGGGCTGGCCAGGCGGTTTGATCCTGGCGTCCCCCCAACACAGGAGCGTGCCTGCCTGCTCACAGAAGCTGCCTATGCGTCCCCAGCCTGGGCTGACAGGACTAAGGTCTCAGCACACACTGGTGCAGAGAGACATGGCTGCAGGCCCAGGTGCTCACATGCGCACACATGGCTCATTGTGTAGACCAGAGCCCTCCCTGTTCTCCCTGCAGGGTGCCAAGAAGCTCTGCCCTCAGTGCAACACGATCACAGCGCCCGGAGACCTGCGGAGGATCTACTTGTGAGCTATCTGCCCCAGGCAGGCCTCGCCTCCAGCAGCCCCACCTGCCCCCAGCCTCTGTGACAGTGACCGTCTCCCTTTGTACATACTTGCACACAGGTTCCCCATGTACATACATGCACATACTCAAACATGCGTACACACACACACATTTACACACGCAGGACTCTGGAGCCAGAGTAGAGGCTGTGGCCCAGGCACTACCTGCTGGCTCCCACCTATGGTTTGGGGGCCATACCTGTTCCAGCTCTGTTCCCAGGGTGGGGCAGGGAGGTGGGGGTTGGGGGAGTAGTGGGGCACGGCTCCTAAGATCCAGCCCCCATACTGACAGACGGACAGACAGACATGCAAACACCAGACTGAAGCACATGTAATATAGACCGTGTATGTTTACAATGTTGTGTATAAATGGGACAACTCCTCGCCCTCTACCTGTCCCCTCCCCCTTTGGTTGTATGATTTTCTTCTTTTTTTAAGAACCCCTGGAAGCAGTGCCTCCTTCAGGGTTGGCTGGGGGCTCGGCCCATCCACCTCTTGGGGGACCTGCCTCTCTCTCTCCTGTGGTGTCCCTTCCCTCTCCCATGTGCTCGGTGTTCAGTGGTGTATATTTCTTCTCCCAGACATGGGGCACACGCCCCAAGGGACATGATCCTCTCCTTAGTCTTAGCTCATGGGGCTCTTTATAAGGAGTTGGGGGGGTAGAGGCAGGAAATGGGAACCGAGCTGAAGCAGAGGCTGAGTTAGGGGGCTAGAGGACAGTGCTCCTGGCCACCCAGCCTCTGCTGAGAACCATTCCTGGGATTAGAGCTGCCTTTCCCAGGGAAAAAGTGTCGTCTCCCCGACCCTCCCGTGGGCCCTATGGTGTGATGCTGTGTCTGTATATTCTATACAAAGGTACTTGTCCTTTCCCTTTGTAAACTACATTTGACATGGATTAAACCAGTATAAACAGTTGCTGCCTGTGTGTTATGTGTGTGGGGTGGTGGGGGAGCTAACTAGGGGAGGTGGGCTCAGGCAATTAAGGGGTTAATTCCTGGTGGCAGGATGGGGGAAAGGACTTAGCTATAGGTGTATGACACTGTGCAGGGTTGGTCTGCTCTGGGGCCGTGGAGCATTTGGTTTGGAGGGGGGTGGGGCTGGGGATCTGGGCTCCTGACTGTTGATGGGTAGGGGCTCTAGGTTAATTCTTTATCGATGCAGAATCGTCAGCTCATTAATCACAGAAGAGGTCAGAGCTTGGGGGTACAGAGGGGATGCAAGCTCTATCCCCCAACCTAGGCTAGGCGTGGCCACAAGCTTGGGTACAAACACAAGCCCCAGGCCTCTATCCCTTTCTGGTCCCCTGAAACATACCAGAGACCACAGTGGGATCACCCTATCAGCCTCCCAGGCTTTTGTTCTATTCTCCAAATGTATCTCTAGTGACCATCATCCCAGTGTAGCTACTGCCTAGATTCTCAAATGGAAAGAATGGAAACCCTATTATCCAGGATGGGCCTTCAAGTCTCCCATGTGCTCAGAGAACCAAGGCTGGCAGCTAGCACTGGAGAGATGGCACTTTGACCCCCACAGCTCCCCACTGCCAGTGAGGTAGCTCAGCTTCCTAGATGCCTCCCAGGCAGGTGCTAAAAGTTACATGTAAGTCTTCACCCACAACAGAAAGCTGTTTGGAGAAAAACAGTCAAGGCCCCAGAGTAGCCCCATGACTCCAGACTTGCTTTGACACCTTGCACACCAGGCCCATCTGCCCAAATCCCCAGCCTTAGTTGCCCATTTTCTCTGGGATACCCACAGTGAATTCCTCAGAATTGGGTCCAGTTGGCAGCTCCTGCCACCCTTTGCACCCAGATGAAGCACAGACAAGTCCCCCTTGGAGCCCAGCAAAGGCCCTTCACAGCTCCACGCCCAGTTTGATGGCACCCAATATCCTGAACACAGGGATTCTGGGGATGTACACAGCCTCTGTCGAGGCGGGTGGAACAGCTCCAGCGATGGCTGAGGGTTTGGGAAAGAAACAGGTTTGGAAGAGAAGAGTGGGTAGGTGAGGGCAATGGAGAGATGAAGAGGAGGCTCTTAATGCCCAGTTCCTGTCAGGCCGACTTCTTTGATGTCTTTAGTCTCCCCTCCCACAGGCTTGGACTCAGTAGGTCCTTGATGGCTGGTTACTGCCACCCTGGGGGCCATATGGTCTCTAAAAGGGGCCATTAACCCAGAGTGAGGGCATTCCACTGAAGCCCGCCCTGCTGTGGGAGCCTTGAGCTGTCTCATGGCACAGGCTGCACTGCCACCTGTTGGCCATGGCTAGGAATGCAGCCACACGGCATGGGAATCCCTGCCACCATAGTGGGGACTCACCAAGGACTGATGGGATGCAGACAGAACGCGGCTCTGGGGACAAAGGATCCATCATCCCCAAGAGTCAGCTCCCATCCAGAGCTTTTCTAGCCATCTCCTTCACTGCCCCCTAAGCCCCGTGATCACCACGGTAAGCTCATTCAATCAAATATTTATTGAATACCTACTGTATGCCAACACTGTGCAGTAGTGACTTCTAGAATGATAAATGATACTGAACTATCAGGCTGAATTCACCTCTTCTGCCTAGAGAGTATCTAAGTGGGTCTCCCTTCCAGAAGATGAAGGAGTTTGCTATTTCAGCCCAAATCCCCTTACCCTGGTTCTGGTCTTTAGGGCTTGGGAGTTAGCTCATCCCAGCTCCTGTTACAATGCTGCTGCCTTCCTGCCCCCCACTGTCTCTGGCAACTTTCAGCTTGCAACTTTCCCGGACCCAGCGGCTTCCTAGCAAAGTGTGGTAGAGCCAGGCAGGCCCCTAACCTCAGCTCCTCATCTGGCTTCTACCTCAGACTCCCAGGCAATGGGGTCAGAGGAGCCTCTCTGAGTGAACTGCCAAGTGGGAGCCATGTGAATGGTACTTTACACTGTAGGGCTTCGCCCTGCTGGAGCAAAGATCACAGCCCCTATCTGCAGCCTGACGCTACCCCTGACCGAGATACCTTCCCTCTGGCATCTCCCCACAAAGGTCACCTTCCATTCAAGGAATCAAAACTCAACTCTGGTAACAGGCACAAAGTTTCAGTTATGCAAGATGATGAAGTTCTGAATTATGCAAGATGCAAGACTATTCAGTTCTAGAGGTCTGCCGTGCACATAATCTCTTAAATTTTAAGTATCGTACACACTTACAATTTTGTTAGGTGATCTTGGCCAGGCGCGGTGACTCATGCCTGTAATCCTAGCACTTTGGGAGGCTGAGGTGGGAGGATCACTTGAGCCTGGGAGGTTGAGGCTGCAGTGAGCCATGATTGCACCATTGCACCCCAGCCTAGGTGACAGAGTGAGACCCTGTCTTGAAATAAATAGATAAATAAATAAGTAAAGAAAAAAAGAGAGTAGGTCTCATGTTAAATGTTCTTACCAGAGTTTAAATTTTAAAAAATCAACTAGGGCTCACCCTCAACACCCCCCTCCATTTGTCAACCTCTACAGCCTGCATGCCACAGGAATCAGAAGCCTGATTGTTGCACTTGTCCAAACACAACTGACTGCAAGGCTCCCATAGACACATGCCCAGGCACTCCTGCCCCTTAGGATTCTGTGGTAAGCAGACCACCAGCAGACGGAGGCCCCCAGGAGACAGGCCCATAGGAATTTTCTACTTAGGGGACCGCAAAGTCCCAAAGGGCTACAGGGAGTTGAACGAGAAGAGTGCCCCACAGATGCAGGTTGTGGGGAGGTGTCAGGCATTTATTTCTGGAGCAGAGGTGAGATGGAGCAATGGCCTCAGCAGCGGACGCAGTTGCGCATGAAGTCGACACAGAGGCTTGTGTAGTAAGTAGGGTAGTCACGGAGGTGGCTGACGTGTGCAGATGACACGAAATCCACAGAACGCGCCAGGACCCGGCGTGCCAGGCGTGCCTCTACCATGCGTTCTATGTCTCTGGCCAGGACTACTTCATCAGCCCTCGAGTAGAGGTAGAGCTCGGGCCAGCGAGAGCCCGCGTCCTGTAGCCTGTCATAGAAGTGGGTGTGGAAGAGGGCTGTGATGGGAGCAAGCAGGACGTGGAACAGGACAACCACCAGGGCAAAGGCCACCAGCAGCAACAGGCGCAGCATGGCGGCCCGGCGCTCCAGGATGGCTGCCAGGGCCCGCAGAGCCCCTACCAGGTTGCTGTCACCAGGAGCGCTGTCAAAGATGGTGCCCACCACACGCAGGTGGCAGAAGCGACGGGTCTGCAGGAGCTCCAGCACGTAGCGGTACAGCATGACGCCACCGTTGCTGAAGACATGGAAGAGCAGGGGCTCCTTCTCAATCTCATAATCAAAGAGCAGCTCGAGCAGCTTCTGGGCCAAAACACGAAGTGAAGGGATACCCAGTGACTCGGAGAAGAAGACCATGTGCCACGGGGCTGTGTATCGGATTACGATGCAGCCCTGGGGAGAGAGGCCAGGTCAGTCCTCACAGATGAGGTGGGGGTAGTGGGTACAAGCTTAGTCAGAGGGGCCCAGCAACCCCAGCCTGTAGGACATAGGCCATGGGGCCCACAGCGTCAGCAATGCTCTGGGTCCTGCTTCAGCCTGAGCCCACCAGCCCGCCGCCCACAGACACAGGTGCCTTCTGGGCAGGGAAGGTATACTTAAGGCCCATTTTTGGACTAATTGCTTCATGCTGGCCAAGCCCTCTTGGCCTGGAGTGGTATTTGAGGCCCAGAGCCTGAAGCATGTACTGGAGACACCTGGGCTGACCAGAGGAAGTCTCTTTACTCTGGTTCCCTCCTGTCTGCGCCCCGCCCTCCCATCCTAGGCCTTGCACATTTGGGGCGGGGCCTCACTGCTTGGCTATACCCTGTCCCAGCACCTCAGATCTGCACTGTCCCTACCTCCCAGACACAAGTAGTACCCCCATGAGACCAGTACCCGAGAGCTGGCCTGCAGGCGCCAGCCCTGACCACCAGAGGCCACTTCTGAGCCAGGCCCACATCACTTTCATCACTGGTCACTGTCACCTTCCCTCTCTCCCAGGCTCCTAAAAACAGAGTCCATACTCTCTGGACTCAGGGACCTGACACTCAAATGTCCCTGGTTCCCCGGCCTGGGATCACTCCTCATATCTGCCCTGAAATTCCAAATACAGTAAACACTTGTTCCTCGAATTCTAAAATCTGGGCCCAAACTCCCTCTAGGCTTCTATATTCCTCACGCCTGGGCCAAGGGTGCCACAATCTCCACACAGGTCCCCTTCTAGGTCAGTTAGAAAAGCCACCATGCCTGGCTCCTAATCCCCTCTCATCCTCCTGTTCCAGAGACAAAGGGCCTTTTGTCAGGGGAATGTGACTTTGGAGAGTGCTGGGGTCAGACAGGTCCGGGTTCAACTCCTGGCACCACTATGTATCAATAGTAAGAACAAGGAGCAGCTTACTACTTTCTGAGTCTGGGTCCCCATCTATAAGATTACGGTGAAATTGGGATAACACCCACCTCATAAGGTTATGGGTAAAATTAGATGAAAAAAAATGTATCTCAAATGATCAAAGCAGTACCTGACACAAAGTAAACTCTCAACCAACAGCAGCAGTAATTAGTGACGTGGTAGTGACAAGGAGAAAATCGTATGGCCACAGTAGTTAAATGACCCATGGCTAAACAGGGATGGTCAGCAGAGGTACCTTGCCATCAGCCGCCTGACCTCCTAGCCCTGGAGTGCCTAAGCATCCCTCCCAAGACTCTGAAGAGGAGGCTGCTTAAGGCCACCCACATTCTCCCAAATGCTCAAATCTGACAGAGGCCTTTCAGTCCCCACTGTATGTTTCTCCCTGGCAGCATCTGGAATCACATACTCCTAGAAATATTATCGTGCAGCCCAGTCTCTTCAATAAGCCAGTAACATGAAAAAAGGGGCTGTTCTATAGCCTGGACGACATAGGGAGACCCCATCTCTAAAAAAGAAAAACAAATGGTCGGGCACAGTGGCTCACGCCTGTAATCCCAACACTTTGGGAGGCTGAGGTGGGCAGATGACGAAGTCAGGAGTTCGAGACCAGCCTCACCAACATGATGAAACCCCGTCTCTACTAAAAATACACAAATTAGCCAGGCGTAGTGGCACATGCCTCTAATCCCAGACACCTGGGAGTCTGAGGCAGCAGAATTGCTTGAACCCAGGAGGCAGAGGTTGCAGTGAGCCGGGATCATGCCATCGCACTCCAGCCTGGGCGACAGAGCAAGACTCTCTCTCAAAAAAAAAAAAAAAAGAACAACAAAAAAAAAATACTAGCTTGGCGTGGTGGTGCATGCCTGCAGTCCCAGCTACTCGGGAGGCTGGAGGCAGAATGATTGCTTGAGCCCAAGAGTTGAGGCTGCAGTGAGCTATGATTGTACCACTGCACTCCAGCCTGGGTGACAGAGTGAGACCTTGAATCTAAAATCAGGTGGGGAGGGGAACAGTTCTGGATTTAAAAGAGCCTTAAGAAGAAACAAAATAACTAGATGCAATGTGTGATCTTAGATTGGATCCTGTTTTGGGCACATCCGCTGTAAAGGATGCTTTAGGGACAATTAGGGAATCTGAATATGGACTGGAAACTAAATGAGATCAAACAAGAAGGTGGAGATCATGATCTGAAAAAAGCAGGATACAAAGCAGTACATTCAATAGGTCTCATGTAGGTAAAGAGAAGATATACCCCCCAAAAAAGCTGGAAGGATATACACTAAGTGTAAATAGAGGTCATCTCTAGGTGCTAGAATATGGTGTTTTTGTTTTGTTTTGCTTGTTTTGTTTGAGACAGGGTCTCACTCTATCACCCAGGCTGGAGTGTAGTGGCACGATCACAGCTCACTGCAGCCTCAACTTTCCAGGCTCAGGTGATCCTCCCACCTCAGACTCCCAAGTAGCTAAGACTACAGACACACACCACCGTGCCTGGCTAATTGTTTTAATTTTTTTTGTGGAGATCAGGTTTCACCATGCTGCTTAGGCCGGTCTCAAACTCCTAGGCTCAAGTGATCCTCCTTTCTGAGCCTCCCAAAGTGCTGGGATTACAGGCATGAGCCACAGCATCCACCTTGTTTTCTTTTAAATAATAAAATATTAGAGTTTTGGGTTGGACTTTTTTTTTTTCTCTACATTCATCCTGTCCTCCCTATTGGAAAGTCTTCCTTTCCAAGACTACCCCTCCCCCAACCCTGCAACCTCAACACCTCTGCCTTCTCTGGGATCTTACTCCATCTACTTTCTCCCTCGTGCCTTCTGCCCAAGTAGCATCTTTACCCCTGCCCTGTACAACGGCCCATTTCCCAAAGACTCTTTGTGCAGATTCTGTCACACCTTCCTGGGTTTTCATATCCATCTCTGGCCACTCCTCCTTTCCTTGTAGGACCCTCTTCATCTTCCACTCCATTAAGTTTGGGTTCCTCAGGACTGTCCTAGGCCCTCTTCTGTCCCTCTACACACTCCCTGGGGGATCTCATCCACTCCAGAGCCTATGGATTCTCTTCTAGTGCTCCGGTCTCAAAAAACACACCCCCCTCTACCCAGGAGGTGCCCAGCCAGAAACCTGGCATTACCCTGGGAACCTCCCTATCCCTGTGCCCATGCCCAATCTCTCATTAAACTACCATTCTACCTCCTGACAAACTCCTCAATCCATCACCTTACCTCTACCGACACCCCCAACTCCAAGGTCCTGACTACCCTCTGTCCCTGGATCATGGCAAGCCCCTCTAAACTCACTTCTGGCTTCCTGCCCCACCCCTCCAATCTCCCCGCTACTCTGCAGCAAGGAACTTTGTTTGAGACAGGGTCTCACTTTGTTGCCCAGGCTAGAGTGCAGTGGTGCGACTTCGGCTCACTGCAACCTCCACCTCCCAGGTTCAAGCGATCCCTACCACCTCAGCCTCCCTGGTAGCTGGGACTACAGGTGTGCGCCACCATGCCTGGCTAATTTTTGTATTTTTAGCAGAGATGGGGTTTCACCATGTTGGCCAGGCTGGTCTCGAACTCCTGACCTCAAGTGATCTGCCCGCCTCGGCCTTCCAAAGTGCTGGGATTATAGACATGAGCCACTGCGCCAGGCCAAAAGGGACTTTCTGATTCACGAATCTAACATCACATCCCTGCTTAAATACCCTGAGGACCCCCTCCAAACCCCACCTCTTGCTGGGTACCTGTCCCTTCATTATTCATCCCAGCCATACTTGACTATTCCTGGTCCCCCTGCCTGCCCTCAAGGATCTCAGGCTAATGAAGAAGCCAGACAAGCCTAGCCCAGTGAGCAGAACTCGCAGCTGAAACTGCCCGCAGTGAGGCTGTCTGTAAAAGGCAACACCAGAGCCCCAGCCTCGGAGGTTGGGGAGAGACTTCAAGCTCAGAACTACATTTTCCCCCAATCTCTCTCCCATTCCAGGGCCACCACACCCCTCAGTCAGGTGGGATGTGGACGTGGGTGAGTGGAGGGATGCTGAGGGAAAGGGGGCTCAGCTGGCCTTTCTCCCAGGTGCCCCCGCACTGCTCAGTCCAAGGCTTCCAGCTGGCAGTTGGAGCTGTCTGTATGGGTACCCCCGCAGGAGGCTGTTTAGGGGAGAGATCTGGGCTGAGGAGGGGAAGGTGGAGCTGGAGGCCCAAGATGTGAGAGAGGCTTCCAAAATATAACCAGGTCCTGCTAAGGCCCTCTGCAGTTACCACAGTCTCTATATCCAACCTTGGTTGGATGAGAAGAAGCGTGAATCTCTTTTCCAAGAGGCCCTACTAGTCTGGGAATGTGAAAGGTGCCATGGGCAGTCATAAGACAGAAACTCACCTGGTGGGAAAGGAGGAGGTCCTGAGAGTACAAGCTATGTCCAGACACCCAGCCCTGGCTCCTGCTGCCCGCAGAGGCACTGGCCAGTTAACAGAGACTGGAGCCTGGGCCGACTCTACAACTGTAGGGCACATCAAGGGTGGGCTGCCCATTGTGGAATGCAGGGAGGAAGGAAGGGGAAGCCATCAGGAGACCAAAGGGGTCACGCCAGGCCACAGAGCTGGCAGCCAAGTGGGGATAATCCCACCAAGTCCCTATAACCCCATGGCCTTCCTCACAGGCTTTTTTTTTTTTTTTTTTTTGAGACGGAATCTCACCCTGTCACCCAGGCTGGAGTACAATGGCACAATCTCTGCTCACTGCAACCTCCACCTCCTGGGCTCAAGCGATTCTCCTGCCTCAGCCTCCCAAGTAGCTGGGATTACAGGCACGCGCCACCATGCCGGCTAATTTTTGTATTTTTAGTAGAGACAGGGTTTGACCATGTTGGCCAGGCTGGTCTCGAACTCTAGAGGCTGTTCTTAAAGCCATTCCCAGTCCTGCCTCAAAGGTGGTCAGCCCTCACGGCAGCCCAGGGGAGAGGGCACCAGAGTACTCACCCTTTTGTGGTAGATGGCACTGTACTTGGCAAGGTTCTTGTCCTTGCAGCCACCCCAGCCCAAGAGAATCACCACAGGCTGCCGAGTTTCTGCCTCCTTCCCACCTGGGCTGGGGCTGTTCTCTGAAACACAGATGTGGACTGTCAACACCAGAGCTGGGGTGGGGGCGGGGGTGACTGCCCAATCCAGAGTCAGCAGCGCTCCGGCTGCTGCAGGCAGGGAACAACGGGTGCCAGGCCCAGGCATCCTGCCAGCACGCACGCACCAGTTCCCACCCCGTGCTGCTCCAGCTGCCTTTCTGCAGGAGGCACCATGGGGTCACCGGACAAACCAACACAAGGGCACCTTTCTTTAGAGACTCGAAGACAGCCCAAGTGAGGAAAGTAAATACCTTCTCCATGCCCTTTCCTCTTCTGATCCAGGGCTCAGCGAACTACAACCCCGGGGCCAAACTGAGCCCACTGCCTATTTTTGTATGGCCTGCGAGCTAAACTAATTTTCACATTTTTAAATGGTTAAAAAAAAAATCAGCTGGGCGCGGTGGCTCACGCCTGTAATCCCAGCACTTTAGGAGGCCGAGGCGGACGGATCGTGAGGTCAGGAGATTGAGACCATCCTGGCTAAGACAAAAAAATACAAAAAAAAAAAAATTAGCTGGGCGTGGTGGCAGGTGCCTGTAGTCCCAGCTACTCAGGAGGCCAAGGCAGGAGAATGGCATGAACCTGGGAGGCGGAGCTTGCCGTGAGCCGAGATTGAGCCACTGCACTCCAGCCTGGGCGACAGAGTGGGACTCTGTCTCAAAAAAAAAAAAAAAAAAATCAAAAGAATATTTTGTGACATGTGAAAATTATATGGAATTTAAATTTCATTGTCCACAAATAAAGTTTTATTGGAACACGCCACACTCATCATTTACTTAGGGTCTATGGCTACTTTTACACTAAGAACAGCAGAGTAGAGTAGTTACAACAAGATCGAGTGACTCACAAAGCCTAAAATATTGACTGGCCCTTTACAGAAAAAGTTTGCCAGCCCCTGTTCTAATTCCATGAGCAGATGGAAGAAGAGGGTCTTTTTTGAGACGGAGTCTTGCTCTGTCACCCAGGCTGGAGGGCAGTGGCACGATCTCAGCTCAGGGCAACCTCCATCTCCCGGGTTCAAGCAATTCTCCTGCCTCAGCCTACTGAGTGGCTGGGATTATAGGCACCCACCACCATGTGCAGCTTTCTTTTTCTTTTTTTTTTTTAGAGTAAAAAAGGGGTTTTGCCATGTTGGCCAGGCTGGTCTCGAACTCCTGACCTCAAGCGATCTGCCCACCTCAGCCTCCCGGGAACAAGAAGGTCTTAAAAGGAGAAATGGATAGGACAGTGCAGGCAGGGACATGAGGCTGACTCTGGCCCATACCAAGCCACCTACCCTGCCCTGCCAGAGAATAACAGCCTATATTTATTGAGGTTTAACCCTTATAACAATACTCTAAGGCAGGTCCTCTTATTACAGATGAAGAAACTGAGGCAGAGTGAGGTTAAGGTACTTGTCTAAGCAAAGTGTAGGGCTGGGAATCTGGCCCCTGCTCCCCACCCTAAACTACTCCAGCACCATCTGTGCTGCCACCCCATCCACAGCTGGTGATATGCTAAGAGGCACAAACCAGCCGCCGCCACCACCAGGGCTGCCTTTGAGGAAGCCTCCCTGCAACCTTGTCAAACAGACCTCATCTCATTTCCCCTGCAAAGTGAATACCCGCCCCCTCAGGGGGACTTCTGTACAAGGACCGTCTGTAGCCAGTTAATCTGCCCTCCCAAAAGGGCCGGCATGCACCCTTCCAAGGACCAAGCCACTTGGCTATGCTCAGCTGCCACCCTGAAATTTATGGATGCCGGCGGTGACCTGGCAACAGTAAATTTCAAGGCTAGTTAAGAGGATGGTAAATATAAATCACTAACCTTTGGACAAAAGGAAGACAACAATTTCCTGTGGAAATTAATGTGATTGAAAAGTTCAATGTTCCTGCTCTCTAGTGGTGGTGACTCTGGCCTTCGGAGATTAACTGCCCGCACCGGTGGGGGTCCCAGGCCTGGCTGCAACTCAGCCTGGAGCAGAAGCTGCCAAAGCCTCAGTCCCCTGCTGACACCTGCCAGCCCTCCCAGCCTCCACAGGTGCTGGCTTGGCCTCTGATAAGGGAGACAGTCCCACAGGTCTATCTCAAGCAGCTCCAAATATTCTCACCACTTTTCTCAGCCTAGTGTCCCCATCTTCTGCCAGATGGCTCTTCACCTGCACTGGCCTTTCTGGTGGAGAGGCCCTGGGCCTCAGTGGGGCCCCAGGCCAACCTTGCTGGGTCTGACTCTGCCCACGAGGCGCAGGCTGCGGCGGCCTCATGGAGGGTAATCAGCAGCTACCGTTTGAACCTGCTTTTGCATCTTCGAGACCCAGCAACTCGATTTCCAAGACCCTGTTCTGGGAGGCTCCCTTACCTCTGCAGCTGTCTGAGAACAGGCTCCCCTTCCCCTGCCTACAGGGTTGCCCCCATGTGCCACCACCGAGACACCAGCAAAGGGCTTTGGGATTTATCGCAAATACAGAGAAAGCAACCAAGGGAGGTCACATCCCCTGGCAGCCACGGGATGTCAAGGCCAGCCCCCACCAGCAGAGATGGTGCACTCCCAATTGCCAGAGGTTCAAACAGCTGCTGCTGGGCCTCCCAACTGCCCCTCCTTCTGAGGCTGGGATTTGTAACTCCGTTTTGCTGGCAACCTTGGCTTTACCAACTCAGGCAGGAATGACTCTTCACCCTCCATGAAGGCGAAGAAACCCTCAGAATTCTGGCACCCTGGACAGACTGCCTACTCCCATAGCCCAAGCTTTCTGTAATATTCTTTATTGATTTCTTTATTTTTGGAGATAGGGTCTCGCTCTGTTGCCCAAGCTGGAGTGCAGTGGCACGATCACAGCTCACTGCAGCCTCAACCTCCTTGGGCTCAAGCGATCCTTCTACCTCTGACTTCTGAGTAGTTGGGACCACAGGCACGTGCCACCATGGCCCGGCTCATTTAAAAACACTTTTGTTGTTGTTGTTGTTGTTTGAGAAGGAGTTTCACTTTTTCGCCCAGGCTGGAGTGAAGTGGCGTGATCTTGGCTCACTGCAACCTCCACCCCCTGGGTTCAAGAGATTCCCCTGCCTCAGCCTCCTGAGCAGCTGGGACTATAAGTGCCCACCACCACACCTGGCTAATTTTTGTATTTTCAGTAGAGATGGGGTTTCACCATGTTGACCAGGCTGGTGTCGAACTCCTGAGCTCAGGCAATCCACCCGCCTCAGCCTCCCAAAGTGCTAGATTACAGGTGTGAGCCACCGCACCTGGCCAAAAGTCATTGCTATGGCTATTGTTATTCATTGCCACATCAGGATCATGATTCTTCCACCCTCTTGTACAAACTCCTCCCCTTTTCTTACTTATTCCACTGGCTGTATCACCCTCTCCCCTTCCTGCTGCTGACATCTGCAGGCCTCTGGCAGCTAACTTTGAGGCACTGAAAACTTTGGCCCCTGGCTGGATCTCCCACTCTATTCAGACTTACCAGAACCCTGTACAAGCAATCAAATATACCTTGTTTCTAAACCATTAAAAACTTCTCCAGCAAAAAGTGCTAACACACACAGCATGATGTGTCAGGCACTATTGTAAGCATTTTACATATCAACTCATTTATTATTCACAACACACCTGTAATCCCAGCACTTTGGGAGGCCAAAGCAGGCAGATCACTTGAGCCCAAGAGTTCAAGACCAGATTAGGCAACATGGCGAAACCTCATCTCTATAAAAATTAGTTGGGCAAGGTGGCACACGCCTGTAGTCCCAGCTCCTCAGGGTGCTGAGGCAGGAGGATAGTTTAAGCCCAGGAGATCAAGGCTGCAGTGAGCCATGATCATGCCACTGTACTCCAGCCTGGGTGACAGAATGAGACCCTATTATAAAAAAAAAAAAAAAAAAAAAAAAAAAGCCAGGTGTGGTAGCTCACGCATGTAATCCCAGCAATTTGGGAGGCCAAGACAAGCTGATCACCTGAGGTCAGGAGTTCAAGACCAGCCTGACCAACATGGAGAAACTTCATCTCTACTAAAAATACAAAAATCAGCCGGACGTGGTGGCACATGCATGTAATCCCAGCTACTCAGGAGGCTGAGGCAGGAGAATCGCTTGAACCTGGTGGTGGGGAGGTTGCGGTGAGCCGAGATCGCGCCATTGCACTCCAGCCTGGGCAACAAGAGCGAAACTCCATCTGAAAAAAAAAAATTGCAATACTCTTATGAGCAAGAATTCTCATTTTACAGACGAAAACCTGAGGCACATACGAAACGGCTTGCTCAAGGTTACATAACTAACAAGCAGTGAAGCTGAAATCCAAATCCAGCTGGTCTGACTCTAAAGACCAGCTTGTATCCGCTATCCTAGCCAGCCCTGTAGATAACAAAACCATCTCCATCACCTCAGCTCCAAACCTGTATACATGGCTGCCTCCTGTACATCAAGAGACCCCATAAATGACCTCATCTACCTGCTTTTCCCAGCCACAACTTCAATATATGCTGCCTCATTTGGTCTTGCAACCATCCTAGGAGTTAGCTACTATTACTATCCCCATTTTACATAAGAGAAAACTAAAACACAGAGAGGGGAAGTCCCTTTCCCCCAACAACACACAGCCAGGAAGCAGCAGAGCCAGCGCCCACTATCCGGACCAGCGTGCTCTACCGCCTCCACCACCGCGACCTTGCACTTGCTCTCTGCTCTCCAGCCCACGATGCTGATGCTCCGTGTTCATGCTTTGCTAATGCCCATTCCACCTATAGAATCAGCTCACTACTTACTTCCAGGAAGCCTTCCTTGACGCCCTCCCCAACCCCTTCTCACCACCCCCCACCCCAAACCATCAGACTGAGTGAGGTGCCCCTCCTCTGTACTGTCACAGCACCCACCACCACACCACTGCACTTAACACACACTATACTGACATCATCAGGAACAGGTAGGAGGCTACTGTAAAATTCAAGGCAAGAAATGGTGAAGGCCTGAACCAGAGCAGTGGAGAGACAGATAGGGAGGGGTAGAAATGACAGGAAGAAAACGGTCACAAGAATTCTGGAACATGTATCAAAAGTCTCAAAAACATGCAATCTTTGCCGGGCGCAGTGGCACAAGCCTATAATCCCAGTATTTTGGAAGGCCGAGGCAGGTAGATCACTTGAGGTCAGGAGTTGGGGACCAGCCTGACCAACATGGTGAAACCCCGTCTCTACTAAATACAAAAAATTAGCTGGGCACAGTGGTGGGCGCCTGTAATCCCAGCTACTTGGGAGGCTGAGGCAGAGAATCACTTGAACCCAGGAGGCGGAGGTTGCAGTGAGCAGAGATTGCGCCATTGCACTCCAGCCAGGGCAACAAGAGCGAAACTCCATCTCAAAAAAAAAAAAAAAATATCATGCAATCTTTGACTTGGTAATTCCACTTATAAGAAAGAAAAATGTTAAATCATGGAGAAATATTCAATAATACATTAAGCAGATCATAGACATAAATATAAGAGCTGAAACTACAAAACTGTTAGAAGAGAACATACGAGTAAATCTTTGGATTAAGCAGCAGTTTCATAGACATGCCACCAAAAGTACAAGGAACAAACAAACAAAAGAGATAAATTGAGACTTCATCAAAATAAAAACTTTTTACTTCAAAGGACATAATCCAAAAAAAGTGAAAAAAAGAAAAACCCCACAGCATGGAGAAAATATTTGCAAATCATGTATCTGATAAGGGAGTAATATCCAGAATACAGAGAAAACTCCTAAAACTCAACAGCAAAAAGTAAACCCAACTCAAAAATTGGCAAAGGACCTGAATATATTAAGCAGGTCTTTCTCCAGAGAAGATTTACAAATGGCCAATAAGCACATAAAAACATGCTCAACATCATAGCCATTAGGGAAATCAAAATCAAAGCCACTATGAGGTATCTCTTTATACCCAGGATGGCTATAATTAAAAAGTCAGATAATAAACAAGTGTTGGTTGTGGATGAAACCAGGACCCTCACACACTGCTGGTGGAAATGCATAATGGTGCAGCCACTTTGGAAAACAGTATGGCAGATCCTCAAAAAAATTAAACGTAGAGTTACCACATGATCCCACAATTTCACTACTAGGGATACATCCAAGAGAACTAAAAATATACATCCACATGAAAACTTGCCCATGAATGTTCACTGCAGTCATAATAACCAAAAGGTAGAAACATACCTCCTATCATCTGTGAACAGATAAACAAAATGTGATACATCCATACAATTAAATACCATTCAGTCATAAAAAGGAATGAAGTACTAATACATGTGATAGCATGGATGAACCTTGAAAACATCATTCTAAGTGAAATAAGTCAGATACAAAGGGGCATATATTATATGACTTCATTTATATAAAATATCAAGAATAGGCAAATCCACAGAGAATGAAAGATTAGTGGTTGCCAAGGGCTGGGGGGAGGAGGGAATGGAGAGTGACTACTAACAGGAATGGGGTTTCTTTTTCAGATGATGAAAATGTTTTGGAATTAAATAGCAGTGATACTCTTACAATTCTGTGAATATACCAAAAGCCAGTGAATTGTACTTTTTTTTTTTTTTTTTTTGAGACAGGGTCTCACTCTGTCACCCAGGCTGGAATGCAGTAGTGAGATCATGGCTTACTACAGTCTCAACCTCCCAGGCTCAAGCGATCCTCCCATCACAGCCTCCTGAGTGCTAAGACTACAGGCACATGGTACCACGCCTGGCTAATTTTTTATTTTTTGTAGAGACAGGGTCTCACTATGTTGCCCAGGCTGGTCTTGAACTCCTGGGCTCAAGCAATCCTCCCACCTTAGCCTCCCAAAGTACTGGGATTACAGGCATGAGCCACCGCGCCTGGCCAGAAGTACATTTTTAAAGGGTGGATTTTATGGTATGTGAATTATTTCTCAATAATGTTATTATTTTTTAAAATAATAGTAATACATTAAGTGAAAACAAGTTATAAAGCAATATCTTAACAGAATACCCATATACACACACATACTACACAAATGCACACTTTTTTTTTTGTTTTTTTTTTTTTTTTGACAGTCTCACTCTGTCGCCCAGGCTGGAGTGTAATGGTGCAATCTCGGCTCACTACAACCTCCGCCTTCCAGGTTCAAGCGATTCTCCTGCCTCAGCCTCCCTAGTTGCTGGGATTACAGGCGCCCACCATCATGCCCGGCTAATTTTTGTAGTTTCAGTAGAAACGGGGTTTCACCATGTTGGCCAGGCTGGTCTCGAACTCCTGACTTCAGGTGATCTGCCCACCTCGGCCTCCCAAAGTGCTGGAATTACAGGCATGAGTCACCGTGCCCAGCCACGTATTTTTTTTAATGCATAGAAAAAATACATCAAATATTAATAGCAATTATTTATGGGATTAGAGGCAATTTCTTTTTCATGATTTTTTTCCCATTTTCTAAAATCAGTATGTATAACTTCTGCAATGAGAGTTAAAATATTATCTCAAACAACAGGGGAGGTGGTCCAGCAGAGTCAAAAGCAGTTGAGAAGTCAAAGAGGCCAGGGATGCCCAGAAGCCCCTCAGCAATGTGGAAGGATTCTTTTCAACCCTAGCACTTCTCGAGTACCCCACAAAACAATTTAATCTCACAAGCTCCCTGTCCTCTAGAATTTCTCAACAAATAACACTGACACAGATAGTGCAAGAATTACAAATACGTATATTGTACAACAGTTCAAGCCATAAAACTCAAGCATAAATTAGATTGTGTATATCCCAGGGGCATATGGGGAAGACAAAGGAATGGGCTGATAAGGCATAAGGGTCTGTAGTACAATATGTACTTTTTTATTTGCAAGCCAGAATGAAAATAGAAACCATGTTTTCTTTTTAAAATGCAAAAAATTGGCCAGACTTGGTGGCTCACGCCTGTAATCCCAGCACTTTGGGAGGCCGAAGTGGGCGGATCACAAGGTCAGGAGGTCAAGACCATCCTGGCTAACAGGTGAAACCCCGTCTCTACTAAAAATACAAAAAATTACCCGAGCTTGGTGGCGGGTGCCTATAGTCCCAGCTACTCCGGAGGCTGAGGCAAGAGAATGGCGTGAACCCAGAGCCGAGATCGCACCACTGCACTCCAGCCTGGGCGACAGAACGATATCCTGTCTCAAAAATAAAATAAAATAAAAATAAAAATAAAATAACATGCAAAAAATTGAAAGAGTCTTAATTTTCTCTACTCCCCAGAAAAACTTTCTAGTGTCTCACAGTTCCTATATTTAAATCAAATTTTTCTTTTCTTCTTTGAGACAAGGTCTTTCTGTGTTGCCCAGGCTGGAGGGCAGTGGTGTAGTCATGGCTCACTGCAGCCTCGACCTCTTGGGCTCAGGTAATCCTCCTACCTCAGCCTCCCAAGTAGCTGGGACTATAGGCAAGCACCACCATGCTCAGCTAATTTTTGTATTATTTTGCAGAGGTAGGGTTTGGCCATGTTGCCCAGGCTGGTCTCAAACTCTTGGGCTCAAGCAATCCACCCCCCTCGGCCTCCCAAAGTGTTGGGATTACAGGTGTGAGCCACTGTACCCGGCCAAATTTCTTTATTTTTTTATTTACTTTTTAAAAGAAGAGCAGAGCAGAGTAGCATAGTATCTAAGAGTACATACTGTACAAAATCATATCTCGGTTCAAATCTCTGCCTCTGCCACTTAATAACTATGACACAGACCTTAATCAAGTTCTCTAAGCTTCAATTTCCTTATCTGTGAAATGGGGACAATGATACAAAGAATTAAATAAGATAATAGCTATAGAGGGCTTATCATGGTGCCTGGCAGAAGGAAAGAGTTCAATAAATTGAAATAATTATTACTTCACAAGTAATGCATACTCACTGTAGAAAAAGTAGAAAATGAATATCTAATAAAATTGGAATCATATTGTTTGTAATCTGCTTTCTTCCGTTTGGCAATATATTGTGAACATTTTTCCCTGTCAGTTTATATATTTCTACACCATTATTTTTAGTGGCTTCAGAGAGGCTATAGAATGTTTCATAATTTATGGTGACCAAATCTCCCATTATTGGATATGATGCTGTTCCCAATTTTTTGCTGTTATAAAAATACTTTAATGGACACCCCTTTCTTTGTGCATGTCCCTAATTGTTTCCTAGAAATGGCATCGTATTCAGGCAGCCCCTCCTAATGGCAACTGAAATCTCGGCATGCACAAGCTCTGGAGTAAGGCTCTTAAGCTGAAATCTGGAATTACTTTGGGCAAGACACTTTACCTCCCCACGAGCGTCTGTTCTTCATCTGTAAAACAGGATTAAGGGTTCTCCCTACTTCACAAGGTGGTTGTGAGGATTAATAAAATAATGAAAGGAGCTCCTGGTGGGCCTGGCATGTGGATAGAACATGGTTAACAGTGTAAGTACCACAGACATTCAGAGAAAAGGAGGCCTGCAAAGAGGCCTGGATCTCAAATCCAGGGTCTAGTACAGCACCAGCACCTGGCATAGAGCAGACACTTAGAAAGCATTCTATTTTTTTTTTTTTTTTTTTTTTGAGACGGAGTTTCGCTCTCGTTACCTAGGCTGGAGTGCAATGGCACAATCTCGGCTCACTGCAACCTCCACCTCCCGGGTTCAAGCGATTCTCCTGCCTCAGCCTCCTGAGTAGCTGAGATTATAGGCATGCGCCACCACACCCGGCTAATTTTGTATTTTTAGTAGAGATGGGGTTTCTCCATATTGGTCAGGCTAGTCTTGAACTCCCGACCTCAGGTGATCCGCCCACCTCGGCCTCCCAAAGTGCTGGGGTTACAGGTGTGACCCACCACGCCCAGCCAGAAAGGGCTCTTATCTAGAGGTGAAAGAAAAGAGATCATGATTCCAAAAATAAATACAACTCCTCTGTATTAAAAAAAAAAAAAAAAGACCTTTGGGGTCCTCGTAGACAAGACAAGGATCAAATCCCAAACAACTCTCTTCGCCTGGGTCTTTGAGGTCTGTCCATCATGACAGATCTTCAGGTTTTCATCTCATTCTCCACCCACAAAAGCACAGTGCAGCCTCCTGCCAGGCCCCTGTTCCCTCCAGCCACTCACTGTCCCACTTCAGGGATTTACTTCTGCACTTTCTCCCATCCAAGTTCCAAGCAGGCCTGACACTGCTTAGCTTCTGAGATCTGCATGTTCAAGGTGGTATGGCCATGGACTTGACTTCCGCACTTTCTGCTGCTCACCATGGGGGTCTGTCAGCCCTCCTGAAGCTTCAGGTCCAGCTTGGGCTGCTCTACTCTAGGAAGCCTCTCCCACCACAGGGCCCACCATGGTGGTCCAGACCCTTCAGCACTGTCTCCTGGGTGTCCGAGACAACTTCCTGAGGGTTAAAATGATGTCTATATTTCTTTGACCTCAGCCAGTGATGAGCAAAAAAGGAAAAAAGGCACGCGGTAAAACCTGGGGAGCAAAAACCCCCTCACTTCCCCTCTCTGTGATCCCCTTAAGACCTTCTGTTTACTTTAAGAGCAAAATGTTTGTCTCAGGCCCAGGCCCCAGCCCCATTAATTGTATGAATGAATTTTTCTTTATGTTTACTGAACATGAGAGCCACATGGTGCCTTTAAGAAGGTTGCTGGCCTATGAGCAAGTCACAGAGGGGATCTAAGTGGGACTTGGCTGACCATTCTCTGGATGGGAGGAGGGGTGGCACGGCCTGGGCCTGGGATGTCAGAGCAGCTCTGGCTTGGGCCTACAGTGCTGCCAAGTGATTCCATTCAGCTCACTTGGTACCTCATCCCTCCCAGGCCCTGGTGACAGTGAGTGAAGCCATCAAAAACACGACAACAGGAAAATATAGTGCTTATGGGAGCCCCAGGAGAGACCCTTCCCAAATGAAATGAAGTAAGAGAGGGTATTGAGAGACTGAGGGGATCACTGGCCTGGGAAAAAGAGAGGGAAGAGGGAAGACAGATTCTGGGTCAAACGACCGGCTTTAGCAAAGGCCTGGGCAGACGACCATTGGCGTGGGCAGCCAATAGGTACTGGCTGGTAGGATTCCCAGCAGAAGGATGTTGGGCTGCCAAGCCTGACCTACAAGGCCCAGGGCTCTGAATGACCCCAGATCTGCAGCTGCCTTCCAGCTGCCTAATGTGCCAGCATCAGCTTCTCTGTCAGCTCACAGCAGTGATGGGCTCTGTGGTTTCGATTTTTCAAATACAGGGGAAAAGTAATTTCAGGCCAGGCGCAGTGGCTCATACCTGTAATCGCAGCACTTTGGGAGGCTGCGATAGGAGGACTGCTTGAGCCCAGAAGTTTCAAACCAGTCTGGGCAACACAGTAAGACTCTGTCTCCATATAAGAAAATGAAAATTTTTTAAACTGAAAAAAAAAGTGTTTTTAAAGGCTGGGCACAGTGGCTCACGCCTGTAATCCCAGCACTTTAGGAGGCTGAGGCGGGTGGATCACCTGAGGTCAGGAGTTCGAGACCAGCCTAACCAATATGGTGAAACCTTGTCTCTACTAAAACTACAAAAATTAGCCAGGCATGGTGGCGGGTGCCTGTAGTCCCAGCTACTTGGGAGGCTGAAACAGGAGAACTGCTTGAAGCCAGGAGGCGGAGGTTGCAGTGAACTGAGATCGTGCCACTGCACTCCAGCCTGGGTGACAGAGTTAGACTCCACCTCAAAAAAAAAAGTTTTAAAAAGTAATTTCAGAAACTAAATATGAATGTCCTACACACTTCTCCACCATTAAACAGTAATTGCAAAAGACAGACAATCTCTGGGGCTCCAAAAGACTGTCACTCTATCAGGCCATGTTGGCCTGGAGGGAAGCTCTGCAGATAGGAAGCAAATGGATTCAGGGGACCACAGCGTCGTGATCTCCTTCTGAGGGGTTTGACAACCTCTAGCTCTCCTCTGGAGCATGACTGTGAGAGGGAAGGGCAATGAATTAAAGCCAGTCAGGAGGAGCAATAAGGAGGAGAAACAACTGAAAGCCGTGGAGGTGTTTCCCTTGGAGGAAATGTGAAGGCACGAAGCTGTCCTCTTGAACAGAGGAAGAGAGATTCCTTGCTGTGTATCGTTCCCACCACAATGCTCTAGCTCTGCAGTTAGCACACCATTTTGAAACCACCTGCTTATAAATTCACTCCCCTCCCCAAAACCTCAGCTCCTTGGGCGTGTGAGTCACTTCTGAGTGGCCAACAACGATCCCACAGCCAGGACACAGCAAATACTGAACTGAGAGCGGAAATTACAGGAAGGCCTATTGTGGCTCAAGAAAGAGAAGTGCTTTCTAACAATCCCAGCTGCCTCCAACAGGCTAGGATGTTTGGGCAGAAGCATCGCCCCAGGGAAGGGTCTGCTAGCAATGGAATGCACTCATGCCAACAGAGGGAGGCAGGACAAAACAGTCTCTGAGATTTCTTCCAATTCTAAGACCCAGCCTCCTGGAGCAGCGAAGGGAGCCATGGGATCCGCCACTGCACTCCGGCCTGGGCGACAGGGGAGACTCCATCTCTTAAAAAAAAAAAAAAAGAAAGGGGGGCGGAGGGGGAACCATAGGGGAGCAATGCAATGGCAGCACCTGCACTGTGCCAGGGACACACATCCAAACGCTACCTCGTAACCCTCGCAATCCCACGAGGAGGTAGGCACTAGTACTCTTCCCATTTCACAGTGGAGGAATCTCAGGCTCAGGGAGGTTCAATAGCTTGCCAAAGACACATAACTTGTAAGACATGGAGCTGAAATGTGAACCAGGACCACGAGGCTGCCCTCCTGGCCGTGCAGAAGGCACCTCCAACCCTTTGCAGCCGAAGACTCTCCAAAGGAAATAATATTAACTGACTTCATGGCTTGCTGACGCCAAAACGTGTCCAAAGTATTTTTACATCTATAAACCCAAAAGCGCTAAGCCAGCAGATCCAGCTCTAGGGAAAAACAGCTGGTCTGGGGCCATCTGTTCTGTGGGAGTCTAAGGGCTGCCCTCTCCTAGACTCCAACCAAAGAACATGAGATGCTACGGGAGGGATCTGGGAAGGCTCTCCTTAAGGAGGTAAGTTTTATGGAGAGCAGAGTATAAGATCAAACCTTTGCATTAGAAAGATCAGTGTGGTAGCAATTTAAGAGGCTGGGCTGCAGGCAGTGAGACAGGAGGCGTGAAGGCGATGCTGGACTAATGCAAGTGAGGGACACGCTGGCCTCAGGCTGATCATACTTCAAGGCCCTTCTGCCAGAATTCCCAGAGAGACCAAACTTTCCACTCTCTGGACCCCGATCTACTCACACTGTCATGGATGCGGGCCTGCTGTCAATCCTAATTTTGTGGAGACTCCTACATGTCTTTCTTTAATGTAAGGAGAGAAACAATGCTGATCGTAAATGCCAATTACTGAACTCACTCCATGCCAGGCCCTTTACACAATCTCCAGATGGCCCCAAACAGCCCTATGAGGAAGGTTACTATCCTTATCCCGGTTTTGCAGTGGAGGAAACTGAAGTTCAGAGAAGGTAGCTTACCAAAGGTAATCCAGCTCCTAAAGGAAGGAGTCAGGATTTCAGTCGAGTTCTACCCGACGGCAGAGACTGCACTGTTAACCACTGCCGAGAAGAGTGGAGAGGGACGGCTAAGGGTTCTGAGTCCCGGGCTTCTGCGAGGATCGGTGACCCCGCGAGGCTCCCCCTCCACGCCTTCGGGAAAATAATAAGTGATAGGCTAGATGTGGGAAGCCCAATCCCAAACAAAGGAATCAGGAGGGATCCAGCTTTCGGCAGCCTTCAGCTATGAGAAGTGATTAAAGGGCATGGACCTGAGCACCCCGGACAGGAAAGACAGAAAAAGAGGTCCCAAGCGAGCAGCTGACTCGGGGCAGAGGCGGGGCTCGCCAGGGAGGAACACTCTGGGGCGGGACTTACGAGGGGCGGGGCTCTCTGAGCCTCTCTAAGTCTAGGACCTGCCAGACCCTATGAGGGGGCGGCCCGCGGGAGGGCGGGGCCGCATGAGGGGCGGGGCTACAGCTGCGCTCGCAACCCACAGGTTCATGAGGTCACCTCCCCGCGCCTGGACCCAACCCTCATTCCATACTCTGGCTCCAGCAGGGCTGATCCGGGATCTCGATGGTGTAGTCCAGCTCTGCCGAGGCCATGGTGAAGGCGCCGGCCCAGAGCACGGGTCTCCAGCCGGAACTCCCGCTTGCGCACCCGTGCCTCACCCGGGCGCCTCCTGGGCGCCGCCCAATCACCACACACCTCCCCCAACACGGCCCAATCCCTGCGCCGCGCTCTGTGACCTCCCGCCTTAGCAACCACCGAGTCTCTTCCAGAGCCTCTCGCCTCACCCCACTAGCTCGGCCCTAGCAACCATGCCCCGCCCCTATTATTGACCCGCAGCCATTGGCTAATTCGCTTGATCTGGATCAGGTATTGGTCAGCCGGGGCGCCGGTCAGGAAGAGTCCCCACCCTCTCATGTAGGTGAGAGGCGGCTGAAGAGTTGCTGTATTCTGGGAATGGGCAGGGTCACTTGTCCGAACAGAGTCCTATCCTACGCGGCGGAAGCGTGTGCCCTTTGACTTGCATCGTCTACCTACCTCTGCCATCCTCTACCAGCCGCAACTGCGAGGGCTGGAGGTATAAAACCGTACAAAACGGCCTAGGGGGCGCGTGCCGACCCAACCTCCACCCAGTGGGGTTGAGGCATATTCTGGATGGATGAATGGATGGGTGGGTGGATGGGAAGCAGTCTTCAGTTGATGACTTTAGAGAATGCCCTGTTGATAGGGCCCACTGAGGAGCTGGGAGTGCAACTTTCTTGCATTTATCTATATTTACCTACTATGTGTCATACTATGTGCCAGCATATTTACATACTATGTGCCAGAGACTGGGTGGGCTAAATAAGGTTCCTTAGGCCCTAGTGAGGATCAAGCTTTTGGCCCTCCCTCTCCCATGTCTTAACGGGAGAGGGAGAGAAACCATGCATGAAGCAACTCTGATTCTGCGTGTGAGATAAATACTACAGAAGAGTAAGGATTTGAGGAGCTCAGAATCAGAGAAGGGGCATTTATGGCAGTGGGGTTGGCTCTTGAGCTGGGCCTTGAAAGACTTTTAGAGATAGGGAGGGGGAAAGACTCTTTGCATGCCAGGCGCGGTGGCTCAAACTCGTAATCCCAGCACTTTGGAAGGCCGAGACGGGAGAATGGCTTGAAGGAGTTCAAGACCAGCCTGGACAACATAGTGAGACCTTCATCTCTACAAAATTAAAATTTTAAAAATTAGCCAGGCATGGTAGTGCATGCCTGAAGTCCCAGCTACTTGGAAAGCTGAGGTGGGAGGATCACTTGAGTCAGGAGGTCAAAGCTGCAGTGAGCCATGATTGTGCCACTGCACTCCAGCCTGGGTGACAGAGTGAGACCCTGTCTCAAAAAACAAAACAAAGAGCCCAGTGTGGTGTCTCAACCCGGTAATCCCAGCACTTTGGGAGGCTGAGGCGGGCGTATCACTTCAGGTCAGGAGTTCGAGACCAGCCTGGCCAACATGGCGAAACCCCATCTCTACTAAAAATACAAAAATTAGCCAGGCATGGTGGCGCACACCTGTAATCCCAGCTACTTGGGAGGCTGAGGCAGGAGAATGGCTTGAACCTGGGAGGCAGAGGTGGCAGTGAGCCGAGATTGCTCCACTGCACTCCAGCCTGGGTGACAGAGCGCGACTCTGTCTCAAAAAAAAAGAAAGATTAGTGCAGGAACTGGATTGAGGATTGGGAGAAGGAGGGAGACCAGTTAGGAGGTTGTTTCAGTAGTGGGGAAGGATTATGGTGGCATAAAGCATGGAGTGGCAGCTGAAATGGAAAGGGCAGGATGAATTCCTTAGACACTTATAGCTAGAAAAAAATGGACTTGGTTACTAATTGGGTGTGGGGGAAGTAAGGGAAATGAAGGATGACTTCTAGATTCCTGGTTTGGGCAAACAGGAAGGAGAGGAAGCAGGGGTTTTTAGGAGAGGGTCAGTTCTGGGCACGGTGAGCTTGGGGTGCCAATGGAACATCCAAGTGGAGGTATCCAGAAGGCCATTGGATATGCCTAACTGGAGTTCGCCAGATAAGTCTAACTGGAAGTTGCAGTGTGGGAGTCTATGGGGCCTTATAGATGCCAGCCACACCAATAGATTTGTTGAGCTTGCCCAGGGAGTAAGTGTAGAGTCAGAAGAGACCTAGGACAGAGCCCTGAGAAACACCCAAGTTTGAGGGTCTGGCAAAGGTGGACGAACCTGCAAAGGTAATCAAGATGAAGTGTCCAAAATGGTGAGAAGATCAGTAGTAGTATGTGGTGTTTCAGAAGCCAAGGAAGGAAAGTGTTGAAGGCTTATGACTAATCAAGTAAAATAAGGCCTGAAAGAATCCACTGGATTTAGAAACAAGGAAGTTGTTGGTGACCTTTACAAGTGCAGTTTCAATGGAGTGATGGGAGCAGAGGTCAAATTACAGTGGTTTGAGAAGCAGATGGGATTGAGGAAGTGAAGATTCATGTAAGATACATTTTCAGAAAGCTTGGCTATTTAGGAGAAGAAAAAAGAAGGCAATATCTGGAAGGAAACACAGGTTTTATTCGAATGGAAGAAATGTTGGTGTGGATCCAGCAAAGGGGAAAAAGATAAAACTATAAGGGAAAGAAGATAACTGAGAATGGTGCCCCTGAAAAAAAGACTTCACCAAAGTGTTGGTGAAGAAATTCACTTAGAAGGGTGGAGGAACATTTGTTTTGTGGCAGAAGGGAAGCATTACGTTGAGGTTAATTGGTGGGTTTGGTGACAGGAAGTTGAGGGAATTCTTTGATGGTTTCCATTTTCTCTGTCAAATAAGAACATTATATCAGCCAGTGAGAGTGGGATTGGAGATGGTGTGCGAGATTGAAAAGAGCAGAGAAAGATTAAAATAGCAGCACTGGAGAGTGGCAGTGAGATGACTAAGGTAGCAAACAGATTTCTGGGCAGTTATCATGGCCCTGTCGAGGTTAGTGACCATTAATTTTCGGAAGCAGCAGTCTGCAAGGTTGTGTAATATGCATTTTTCCCTCAACAACATTCAGCCACCTAGAGGTGGGTACACAGAGGTTAGTTTAATTGATCTAGGTTTGGGTTTTACCAGGCGGATACAATGGAAGGACAAAGGACAAGGAAGTTGAAGATTGTGGCAAAACAGTGATTGAAATGAAGGGCCTTAGTATCTAAACTGGATAGGAGAGTGAAAAAAAATGTATGGACTAGAGGTCCCAGTGAAGTCAGAGAATCCATATCTGAGATCATTGAATGAGAGAGTTGTGATCAGAAAGTGGAAGAATGAAGTTTGAGTAGTTTCCGGTGATGACAAGGTCCACTGTGTGGCCGTGGGAGTCAGTGGCCAAAGTGGAGTACAGGAGACAGTCAGGATGCTGATGTGGCCACTGAACTCCCCCTGGATGATAGAAAGACTTGAGGGGAGGGAAGGGAAGAGGATGCCCGTGAGCTAGGTACCGGTCTCTGATGGGCAGAGCAGGTTTTTCTGGAGTCTCTAGGTGACAGCATGAGGAGGGGCAAAGGCTGAGACAGCTAAATGGTATGACCCTTGAAGTAGTAAGGGCTTTTACAAGAAGGAGGTGGAATAAGGAACTGAGTTGGGCTTTGGCAAGGAGACATGAGGCCCCCTCCTAAACCTGAAATCCTGGGGGTGTAAGAGTCTAAACAGATTCTACCAGGAGGGCCATGCAGAAGGGGAGCCCTGGGGTAGAGCCAGCTTTGGATGCAGGCTGGAGGTGGGCAGGTGACTGGAGAGGCTGAGGATGGAGGAGACTTAGCTGATTGGGAAGAAGGGTTTTCAAGAGCAGAGTAAAAAGGTTGGGAAGGGAAGGAAGGCTGGGAAATGGGTCGAGGAAGATGAAGCATAGAGCAGTGAAGGGGCAAGGAGAGTGTGGTTGACCTCGCCAGTTACATGTTGTGGAGAGAGGATGAGGGCAGGTCTGTGGAGCAGTGTTGGAGGCAGAAGTGAGTCTGGGGAGAAGAAGAGTGGGGGCTGTGGGTAGGAATGAGGGCAAGTGGGGAGAAGATGAAGGCAGAGGATTTCATAGGAAGGAGATGGGGGAAAGGAGTTCTTGTGGGAAGAGGATGGAGAAAATGGACAGATGTGAGGAAAAGGTAGGGGCAGATGGAGTCTACCAGGAAGTGATGAGTAGCAGGGGTAGGGGTATCTGTCAGGGTATGACTGGGGAGCAGAAGAGGGTCCATGAGAAGGAAGTGACAAATTGGAGTGCATATGCCCCTGGGAGAGAAATAAGGACACCTTGTTTGGAAGTTTGAGGAGATAATGTTTCTCTCTCCCTATCTCTGAATGGAGAACTGAGAGTTAGGAGTCAGGGATGGGAGCCCAAGGAGAAGGCCTGTCTCATTCTACATGTGAAACCTACAGGAATAGGAGGCAGTGACTCGCTTGTTGTCTCCGAGGCCATGTGGGGACAGTGAGCCAGGCTGGCAACCCATGCCTTGGAGGCCTCTTTGCTTTCAGAAGGTGTCTTTTGATTTGCCAGGGGGTGGGGAAGCCCTCTGGGAAATTTTATTTAGAAACAAGACCTATTGACCTCTTGATTTTTAATACCTCCCCTTCGCTTGTTGCCAAGGACCTTTGGCTTAGCATGAGAGCTGAGGCTTTTGAGATTGTGTGATTTTAGTTTCCCTGCATGAAGAAGAACCATTTGGCCACTATAGAAATGATTTGTGGATGAGTCCAGATTTATTAATCACCTCTGAAGATGGAGAGGAAATTAAAAACAAAGAGTCCACTCTGGGCTGAAGACAAAGTAGGTCTGTTATCCTTGCAGAAGACTTTGCCAAGGTTAGAAGGCCACAAACAAACCAATTTGGACCGAGGTTCCTAATCGGGATTTTTAATTTCGCGTGCTTGATTTTTCGCACCATTTTCTCTCTGAGGTAAAATAATGACTATTTTAATTGGCTGCCACTTACAGAGAGATCCCAATAAGCATGATGGCATACATATATTTTTCTCTGGCATTCCATGTGTGCTCCAGTTCTTATGATCAAGCTGGTGAAGCTGACTTTTACTGCATGCTGCATGCCATGATCAGTTGACTATAAATTAAATCTTCTTTTCCAAAAGCCATTTTCCATTAGTGCTAATTTGTTTGCTTCTCATTTCCACTGATCATTAGAGTCTCTGGTTGTGAGCACCAAATTGGAAATAATTTCTTTGACATTTCAAAAAAAATTTCTCCCCTTCTTGAATGCCATTTGGCTGCAGCTAAATAACATTATGGTTTACAGAAGAACAGTTCACTCCAATTACAATTTAACTGACCGTTCATGGCACTGAATCCCTGTCCTTAGTGTCCAAAGATGACACCGCTGCTGACATTGCTGTTTCCTGTCATAGCTGTAAAACACCTCATAGACTTTGCACTGGCCTTCTTGGATGGAGATTCTGCCACTCCGCACATGGCAGCTTTGGGAAGTTGGTAGTTTTATGGACCTGCATATCATGGACATTCAGATATAATCATCTCAACAGGAGCTGGCTGATTTCTTCACACATTCACTCAGCGAGCATTTATTCAACATCTATTTTGTGCCAGGCATTATGCCAGGCCCTAGGGACACAGAGACAGGGAAGACCAACCCCTGCCCTTGAGGAACTCACACTCTAGTGAGAAGGATGGGTAAGTTTTAAAGCATAGTAGAGGAAGAGGTGGCATGGATGGGACCAGAGCTGCAAACCCCTAGTTGTCCCAGGGAGTTTGCCAAAGGGCAAAAAGGAACCTGGCCATTCCTGATGGCAGAGCAACACTGAGATGCAGAGGGCCCTGGAAGGGCCTGGGGAGTTGAGAGTGCAAGGTTGTTGTAATGTGGAAGTGACTAGAGATGAAGTTAGATTGGGGCCAAGTTTGTTTGTTTGTTTGTTTGTTGTTTTGAGACACTCTGTCACCCAGGCTGGAGTTCAATGGCACGGTCTCGGCTCACTGCAGCCTCAGCCTCCCAGGTTCAAGTGATTCTCCCGAGTAGCTGGGACTACAGGTGCGTGCCACCACACCCAGCTAATTTTTGTATTTTTAGTAGAGACGGGGTTTCACTATGTTGGCCAGGCTAGTCTCGAACTCCTGACCTCATGATCCACCGCTTCAGCTTCCCAAAGTGCTGGGATTATTGGCGTAAGCCACTGCGCCCAGCTGGGGCCAAGTTTTGAAGGGCCTTGAGTGCCATATTGGGTTTAGACTTTATCCAGTAGGCCACAGTGAGCTAATGGAGAAATCTGGGGGTGAAGCAAGTAGGAAGGGTAGAAGCTTACGGAAAAAGTAGTTAGGAGATGGCTTTGTTTGTATATTTATTTGGGTTGGTGGGGATTGAGCAAGTGTTTAAGAGGAGTCAGGGAAGATGGGAAGATTGAAGATAGGAGTAGAACCTAGTGCACACGGAGAGGGTGGGTGCTGATATGATGATCTTAAGAGGAGAGGGTTGCGCTTGATGGCCCCTATATTCTCTGTGAAGTTGGAAGCAAAGTTATCCAGGCATCCTCCTTGATTCCTCCCCGTCTTTTATCTTCCACAGCCAGTCAGTCACCAGGCCCTGTTTCTTCAAATGGTGTGACATTTCTACTTCTCTCCAACCCTAATATCATCAGCATCTTTGTCAAGGCCGTAGGAATGACTTCCTAACTGGTGCCCCCACCTCCAATTTGCCCCCTTCCGATCCCCTTTTTTTTTTTTTTTTTTTTTTGAGACGGAGTCTCACTCTGTCACCCAGGCTGGAGTGTAGTGGCGTGATCTTGGCTCACTGCAAGCTCCACCTCCTGGGTTCACGCCATTCTCCTGCCTCAGCCTCCCGAGTAGCTGGGACTACAGGCGTCCACCACCATGCCCGGCTAACTTTTTGTATTTTTTAGTAGAGAGGGGGTTTCACCGTGTTGGCCAGGATGGTCTCGATCTCCTGACCTCGTGATCTGTCTGCCTCAGCCTCCCAAAGTGCTGGGATTACAAGCGTGAGCCACTGCGCCCGGCCGTGAGGCTCCATTTCTAAAAAATTTTTTTAAGTTAGCCAGGCATGGTGGTGCACACCCGTAGTCCTAGCTACTCAGGAGGCTGAGGCAGGAGGATCGCTTGAGCCCGGGAGTTCAAGACTGCATTGAGCTATGACGGTGCTGTGCACTCCAGCCTGAGTGACAAGAGTGAGCCCCTATCTCGAATAAATACATTGATAAATAAATAATAATAAAGATAGGTAAAAATCAAGGCTAACAAGAAAAATGCCTAAATAGAGGGGTTAAGGATACAAGGGAGGCAGGAGTAATGAGTAGAATGAGGGCCCTGAGAAGGCAGGGTGGATGGATGCAGAGCTCTGGTAGATGGCTAGAGAAGGAGAGGAGAAGGATGGATGTGGATAGAGATGAAGAAAGAAGAGGAGTATGATGACATTCTTACCTAATGGCCTATAACTTTCTTTGTTAAACCCAAAAGTAGGCCTTCTGAGAATAGATGGAAGAGGTGGGAAGGTAAGGAGCTTGGAATTGTAGACTTCATAGGTGGGATGGTGCTAGCCAGTCACAGATTTGGGGTGTGGGTCTTGGGTATGAAAGCTGTGTTGGTTGGAGGTGAAAGCTGGAGGTCGCTGGAGTCTGCATTCCATGTCTCTTCTCTGTGCGCCAACAGAACCTGGGATATATCCCATCAGAGCGCTCTCCACTGTTCATTAAAATCACCTTTTTGCTTGTCTCTCTGCCCTGCCAGTCTGTAAGCACCCGAGGGCAAGGTCTATGTTTGTCACGTTAACCAATCCCAAGCCCAGTGCTTGGCTCAGAGTTGGCACCTGGGAATCTGTTTAATTAACTAATGTGCAGAGCTAAGGAAATTAAAGTGCACATTCTGAGCACAGTGTGTTGGATGTCAGTTTAAATAACACTTATTGAGTGCCTGTGTTTTACCAGAGACCCTGCTAGCCACCCAAATTACAAAGATGGAGCACACTGATGTTGAAATTGCCTAGTGGCTCTTGAGTAAACAGGAAGGCTTAACGTGTCAAAGTCATTGATCAGCACTGCGGCAAGGTAGAGAGGGAAAGACAGATGGCCTGACCTCAGAGGAGGAGGAAGGGTTCAGGAACAGTAGTAGGGATTTAGAGAATGGTGTTTGAGGTGTAGGATAGTGGGCAGCCCCCTTCCTGATTTAGAAGCAGCAGCAGCATGGGTTGAGGCAAGGGGTGGGGTGGGGTGTCAGGTTTCACCTGGGGCCGAATTTAGATGGAAATTCTTTGGCCTGAAATGTTTGAAGCTTTATCCTCAGGTAGTAAGGAACCACTGAAGAGTTTGAAGCAGTGAAATCTGTCAGATTTGTACTTTTAAAAATCTCACATCAAAGCCTGGCCTGGTGGCTCACACCTGTAATCCCAGTACTTTGGGAGGCCGAGGCAGGAGGATTGCTTGAGCCCAGGAGTTTGACACCAGCCTGGGCAACAAAGCAAGACCCCACCTCTACAAAAAATAAACAAATATAAAAATAAAAATTAGGTGGGCATGGTGGCATGCACCTGTAGTCCCAGCTACTCAGGAGGCTGAGGTGGGAGGATCACTCGAGCCCAGGCGATTGAGGCTGCAGTAAGTTATGATTGTGCCACTGCACTCCAGCCTGGGTGACAGAGCAAGGCCCTGTCTCAAAAATAAAAATAAAAATAAAAAATCTCACATCACTGTGGAGTTTAGGCTGGGGCAAGCCTGAAGACCAGTGGAGGCTGTTGCAGTAATCCATATGAGGAACAAGGGTGTGAAACTAAAATAGTGGCAGTGGAGGTGAAGACAGATAGACTGATCTCAGGGAAATTTAGGACATGTAATTGGCAGGAGCTGGCAACAGTTCAGATGAGGGCAAGGGAGAGGAATAAGTCAAAGACAACTTTTGGCTGACTAGGAGGGTGGTGACCCAAGCACTGAAATAGGACCAACACAGGGCAAGGGGCAGGTGTGAGTTGATGAGTTCAGTTTGGGACCTGTTGACTTGAGGAGCCTGTGACACATACCAGTGAAGAGTCTGCCGGTCACTTAAGTACATAAAGAGATCTGGAGCTCAGGTGGGAGGCCCAGACTGAGGAGACGGATTTGAGAGTCGTGCGCCTATAAATGTAATTTGAAGTGATGGGGTGAATGAGGTCACCCAGGGATTACAAAGCATGAGAAGAGAACTAAGAATGGGAAAACGACCTGCAAAGACACTATCCTGCAATGGCAACTGAGGATTCAGAGAGTCTGTAGTAGAACCAGGGGATTCTGGGGTTAGGAAAAGAGTCATTCACAATCCATCAGAGAGACCAAGCACGGTGGGACGGTGAGCTAAACCACTAAATCTGACAACAGGAGATTATTGGTGACACCTTGGAGCACAGAGGAGAACAGGATCCATGCCCTTGGCTTAGTGGGGAAAAACCTGGACTTTGGAGTTATATACAGATCTAAGTTCAAATCCCATTCCCATCCCTATTTGAGACCTTCAATAAATGAGCAAACCCTTCTAAACCTTAGTTTCTTCATCTGAAAGTTGTGGATAATGATGACCTCCTGAGGATCTTAAGAGGATTAAAACAAAGAATTTAGGCAGGGTGCGGTGGCTCACACCTGTAATTCCAGCACTTTGGGAGGCCAAGGTGGGAAGATAGCTTGAGGCCAGGAGTTTGAGATCAGCCTAGGCAACACAGAGAGACCCCATCTCTATAAACAAAAACAAGCACAGAGAGAGAGAGAGAGAGTGTGTGAGTGTGTGTGCGTATGGTGTATGGATAGCTCTTAATCAACACTCAAAAAATGTCAGTTTCTTCTCCCTGCCTTCATTCCTTCTGCCTTCACCAGGAAACACAGCTAACATCACTTTTTCCTTAGCGGTCAACAAGCTTAGATACAATTTATCCCAGCAACTGACTCTTGAAATTGACACATTTTGGTCTGTTTTCCACTGTTTTCATCTTATTAATTATTTTTAAAAATGGTAGTTAATGGGTCTTTTTTTACCCTCATCAAGCTTACTATTAAAGAAAGGTTGAGATAAATAATACATGACTGGAGGCTCTTAATTAAATATACTTAATGTCTTTTATCTCCCCCTACTTCTCAAAAACCTTAGTGACATAACCCCGCTGAAGAAATATAAAAAAGCATTCAGTCACAAAAGTTCATGGAAGGAGGCAACAGGAGATGAAAGAATTCAACAAATATTTGGAAGGTAGAAGGCAGGTGCAGGGAGGTTAACTGGCTTGAAGCAGAGGAAATTGCAAGCAAGTGCCAACAAGGGGAGCTTACCAACAAGAAACCAGTCAATTCAGTCAGTTTGACCTCTAAGAGGCTTAATGCTTGAAAGCACAAATTACCACTGAAGGTCAGAAATGAGGTATGGAGCCCAACCTAGGGGGATTCACTGACCTCTGTGTGCAGAGCACTTGCCCGCACTCCAGACCCTCAACCGCCAAGAAAGAAATGACTCTAAACTTTCTTGCTGCATGAAGAGGAAGGAAGTTGGACTCTGTAGGCCTCCTTGCACAGGGACCTCAGGCAGGGCTTGAAGGGCAGAAATGAGACATAGAGTTGAAAACTGTTGAGTAGAGGGAAGGTCTACACACAGCATTGTGTGAGCCCTTCCCCCACCTGACTCCCAACATGCCATGGCGAGGTGTCTGTAATAGCTCTTTCACCCTCCCTGCTCTCTCACCCCTGCTCTCTCACCCTCCCTGGGAAAGTAGGAAAGTCTTCTCCAGAGACCCTGATATCTCTATGAGGGTGTTAAAAAAAAAAAAAAACCTTCCACTGACTGACATTTATGAATTCCCCAGTGAGAAGACTAGTTGCCTAATAAATATCCAAACACTGAAGGATACAGTGATTTAAAGAGCCCACCAAGGGCCTACTATAGTAAATGAAAAAAGACCTTCACCAAAGCATATCATTATACAACTTCAGAAAGGTTTCAAAATCATCAGGAGTGAAAAAAATAGACAAAGGCACAGGAATCAGAATGACTTCAGATTTCTCATCAGCAACAGCAACTGGGGAGGGTGAATCTGAGGGAAGCTTTTTTTTTTTTTCGAGACAGGGTCTTGCTCTGTTGCCCAGGCTGGAGTGCAGTGGCGGGATCATAGATCACTGCAGCCCCGACCTGGTCTCATTCGATCTTCCCACCTCAGCCACCTTAGCCTCCCAAGTAGCTGAAACTACAAGTGTGTGTCACTATACCTGGCTAATTTGGGGGTGAGGGGATGGAGGTCTCACTGTGTTGCCCAGGCTGGTCTCAAACTCCTGGGCTCAAGTGATCCTCCTGCCTCAGCCTCCCAACATACTGGGATTATAGGCATGAGCCACCATACCTGGCCAGATAGCTTATTTCTTTTTTTTTCTTTTTTTTTTTGAGACAGAGTCTCACTCTGTCACCAGGCTGGAGTGCAGTGGCACAATCTCGGCTCACTGCAACCTCCACATCCTGGGTTCAAGTGATTCTCCTGCCTCAGCCTCCTGAGTAGCTGGGACTACAGGCGCGCGCCACCACGCCCAGCTAATTTTTGTATTTTTAGTAGAGACGGGGTTTCACCATGTTGGCCAGGATGGTCTTGATCTCTTGACCTCGTGATCTGCCTGCCTCAGCCTCCCAAAGTGCTAGGATTACAGGCGTGAGCCACCGCACCCGGCCCAGATAGCTTATTTCTAACGCGGAGTTATATACCCAGCCAATCCAACATGTGGTCAAAAACAATATTTTTAGACTTTCCGGGACAAAACAAGGGAGTACACAAAGAAGGAAGAAGATGTGAGAGATAGGAAATGGGCATCCGTCAGAAAAACTCGGCAAGAGGAAATCCCAGGACAACATTTGCATACCGGCCTTAGTGAGCAACCAGTCTAAACTATAGTAGAAAGAGATCTGTGGGACAGAGGTTTCCAGGGAAAAGATGGAATTAATCAGTTACAGATTGAACATTTGGAAAAATAATCACTACATATTTGGGACATTTGGAATGAAATAGCCCTTGGTACTTCAAACCAAACAATAGGAAAAAAATGACAATTATTAACTCCAGGTAAAACCAAACTGTAAGAAAAAAATGTAATAGTAGTTTGCTACTTGAAGAGTTTATTTGCTTGATCAATCATGTTAACATGCCGCACTCAGTGGCTCATGCCTGTAATCCCAGCACTTTGGGAGGCTGAGGCAGGCAGATCACTTGAGCTCAGGAATTTGAGACAAGCCTGGCCAGCACAGCAAAACCCCATCTCTACTAAAAATATAAAAATTAGCCAGGTGTGGTGGCACATGCCTGTAATCCCAGCTACTCAGGAGGCTGAGGTAGGAGAATCGCAGGAACCTGGGAGGCAGAGGCTGCAGTGAGCCAAGATCACACCACTGCACTCCAGCCTAGGCAACAGAGTGAGACTGCATCTCAAAAAATGATAATAATAATGTAAACACTATTGATTTAACTATAAAGTATGGGAAATAATGTTGGAGGATAGAAAGAAAAAAAATGGGAGTTAGAGTGGTGCAATAAAACTGATTCCTCCGCTGGGCAAGGTGGCATGCGCCTGTAGCCCCAGCTACTCAGGAGGCTGAGGCAGGAGGACTGCTTGAGGCCAGGAGTTTAAGGCTGCAGTTTACTATGATCGTACCTGTGAATAGCCACTGCACTGCAGGCCGGGCAACATAGTGAGACCTCATTTCAGAAAAAAAAAAAAAAAAAATGAAGACCTAATTCCTCACCTGCCAGAATGATAAATACATAAATATTGCCTAAGGTTGATACATCGAATGATAGCAGTGTATTAGTTTGCTAGAGCTGCCATAACAAAGTGTTATAGACTAGATAACTTAAATGACAGAAATTCATCATCTCACAGTTCTGGAGGCTGGAAGGCTGAGATTACAGTGTCACAGGGTTGATTTCCTCTGAGGCCTCTCTCCTTGGCTTGCAGATGACCATCTTTTCCCTGTGTCTTCACCTGGTTTTCTCTCTGTGTATGTCTGTATCCTAGTCACCTCTTCTTATAAGGACACCAATCATATTGGATAAAGGCCCACCCTAATGACATAGTTTAAACCTAATTTCCTCTTTAAAGACCATATCTGCATTTACAGCCACATCCCGAGTTACTGATGGTTAGGACTTCAACATAGGAATTTGGGGAAAACACAGTTCAGCCCATAACAAGTAGTATAAGCTCGTTATTTGGAAATACAGGGGTAAACAGCAGAAAAAATAGCCAAAAGAGTTTAAAGTAGCCTCCTCTGTGAGGAGAGACTGGAGGGCAGCAATAGATGAGGCAGGTGCTATTACTATTTGATTTTTTTCAAAATAGCAAGTGGCGGAGCTGAGCCTTGAACCCTGTCTGACTCCAGATCTCATGTTCTTCCACTCTCCCCCAAGAGTAGGAACTCCTCCAGCGCCCTGCAGCATCGTATTCATCTTTGCATCTCCCACGGTACCTTATACAGAGCCACAGGATGGGCCTTCACCACATACATAAGATTTACAGCTGCATCACAGTGACGTTTAAAGCTGCCGTTTGTTGATGCTTCTTTTCCTGTCTTCAAAGAAGATAGGGGAGACTGAGGTCCAAGGAAACATTGAGGGGCCGTAATGTGCCCTGCTTAGAGGTCCCTGCCTTTGGTGTCCTGGAATCACTGGGTGCATCTCTAATGGCACATTGAGTTTTGATACTAGAAAGGGTCCATTTAAGGCAGGGCAAGGGCACACGGTGCTTTCCTGCCTGATAAAGCTAGTGGTGGTGCCTCAGCCCCACCTCCCTGGGGTCTAGAACAGCCATTCACCCCCATTTTCTTGATGTCAGTTTGGCCACTGAAGGCAGCCACAGCCTCCCTAGGTTATTCTCAGATTTATGACTGCAATGGCATTCACAGCGATTGATGCAAGATCCCATGAGGGGGTTTGGTCATTTTTGTGTTCAGGTTGGTCCGCAGTCATTCACCTGGTTCTTAAGGCCAGCTAGATTTTGTGGTTATCTCCATCCCGGAGGCTGCGTGGACGCCCTTCTGGAAGCACACATCCCATGTCCTCTGGGGAGTAGTAGAGGTTGGTGTGTATGTATGTCTGTCTCCGCATGCCTCAGATTATTGCTTCCTAATAAAATTCTGATAGCTGGGCCCCATCAATATCTCAAATACATGTGAGGAAACGTTAATTTAGAATCAATTTTAGGATGTTTCAGACTGTAAAGTCCTTTTAACTAGATCTCTGGCGAAGATGTAGAAGCACTTTATGGGACTGTAAATTTCATGTTGAACAGTCTTCGTGAAATACACATCTCTCCTACACACAAGCTGTTCTCTCCATATCAATCATGGCCCCTGCAAGTAATGTTTCACAAATATTCTGTAAATCACAGAAAACTCCATGATAATGTGAAATATGACTTTCACTTGTCTGTTAGACAAAAGAATCACACATGCCTCTCTCCCATCAGCACTAACATTTGTTATGGATAATAACACTTTCAATCACAACTATTTTTGGAAAACGGGTTTATCTTAAACCTTCCCTCCCCCCACTGAAAATACTCTCCCAAGGACACAGACTCCTACAAACCACAGCCCATTAATCCAACTATGGAATGGGAACTTTTTCTTCCCACTAACTTTTTTTTAAGTTGTTTTTAAGAGTTAGTGTAAAAGCCCGAGGTACAAGGTTAAGGGGCACTTTAACTTAGGTGATTGGCATAAGAGGGAGGCCATGTCTCTCAAGACCTCAAGCCTCTGACCCTGTATGAAGTAAGCCACAAGAGAGGCCCAGATTTTGTTTCTTGTTTTTTTTTTTTTAATTTTTGTGGTTTTTTTAACAGAGTCTCACTCTGTCGCCCAGGCTAGAGTGCAGTGGCGCGATCTCGGCTCACTGCAACCCGCCTCCTGGGTTCAAGCAATTTCTCCTGCCTCAGCCTCCCAAGAGCTGGAATTACAGGTGCCTGCCACCACGCCCAGCTAATTTTTTGTATGTTTAGTAGAGACAGGGTTTCGCCATGTCAGCCAGGCTGGTCTCAAACTCCTGACCTCAGGTGATCCACCTGCCTGGGCCTTCCAAAGTGCTGGAATTACAGGCATGAGTCACCACGCCCGGCCTTAGCAAGCACTTTTATCTCAGCTGGATGCTCTGGTCTTTTAGTTGCTGGCATCATAGAGACGCCAAAGAGCTAAAATTTTAGTTCTTAAAGAGCAGACATTTAGCACACTGATATTCTTAATCCCATTACACTCCAGCTAGAGCCTCCCTGTTCAAGCAGCAGGTGACCAGTTCTAGAGTATATTTTGCGCATAACTACATCCATTTGCATGATAAAGCCACACCCTGCCTGCAGTTGATTGCTAGAAAAATAATGGAGTTGCATGATTCTAAACATTCCGATAACCTGTCTCTTTTCCCTCCCTCTGTAGCCAACTTCAGGACTGATTGATCATGACTTCTATAAAGGAGCAGGCAGCAATTAGCAGGCTCTTAAGTTTTTTACAGGAGTGGGACAACGCTGGCAAAGTCGCAAGGAGTCACATCCTCGACAAGTTCATTGAAACCAACCAAGGCAAGACTGCCCCTGAACTGGAGCAGGAGTTTTCCCAGGGAGCCAGTTTGTTCCTGGTACGCTTGACCACCTCGCTTAGAATCACGTATCCTTTGCTGAACAGAAAAAAAAAAAATTAGGCACCGGGCACGGTGGCTCACGCCTGTAATCCCAGCACTTTGGGAGGCCGAGGTGGGCAGATCACAAGGTCAGGAGTTCGAGACCAGCCTAACCAACATGGTGAAACCCTGTCTCTACTAAAAATACAAAAATTAGCCAGGCATGGTGGCAGGTGCCTGTAACCCCAACTACTCAAGAGGCTGAGGCAGGAGAATCACTTGAACCCGGGAAGCAGAGGTTGCAGTGAGCCGAGATCATGCCACTGCACTCCAGCCTGGGCAACAGAGTGAGACTCTGTCTCAAAACAAACAAACAAACAAAAATTAGGCAGCCTTCAAAAACAAAAAGGAGAGGAGATTGTCAAAGGGGTTTTCTCTTGATTCTGATATTTTAGAACAGACATCTGGTGTTAAAAAAAAGTGATTAAAAAAAAATCCTTAGAGTCAAGAACTCTCTCAGCTTCCTGTGTTCCCAACCTATAATTGTATTTCTTTCTCACCCCTAACCTCTTTTGCTCCCATCAGAGTTGAAGTAGGTATACCTTCTGTCTAGGGCTAATCCTCTATTTGTACTGCACTTGAACCCCTTCCTATCTCCTTATTCTTTCTCTCCTATAGCTTTCACCTTTGCCTCATAACCAGCGATTTTTCAGCATTTATATATGCTGAAATCTCTTCTACTTTAAAAAATAAAATTGAATCCCTGTTTCAAATCTATATTCCACCCAACCCCAGTTTCTGCCCTTCATGGTGAAGCTTCTTTTGTTTGTTTGTTTATTTGAAACAGAGTCTCTCTCTGTGGCCCAGGCTGGGGTGCAATGGCACAATCTCAGCTCACCGCAACCTCTGCCTCCCCAGTTCAAGCGATTCTCCTGCCTCAGCCTCCTGAGTAGCTGAGACTACAGCCATGTAGCACCACACCTGGCTAATTTTTGTATTTTTAGTAGAGACAGGGTTTCACCATGTTGGCCAGGCTGGTCTCAAACTCCTGACCTCAAAATGCTGGGAGTACAGGCATGAGACACCGCGCCCAGTGAAGCTTCTTGAAAAGGTCGTTGAGGGGCGGGGCGCGGTGACTCACGCCTGTAATCCCAACACTTTGGGAGGCCGAGGTGGGCGGATCACCTGAGGTCAGGAGTTTGAGACCAGCCTGGCCAACATGGGAAACCCCGTCTCTACTACAAATACAAAACTTAGCTGGGCATGGTGGCACATGCCTGTAATCCCAGCTACCCGGGAGGCTGAGGCAGGAGAATCATTTGAACCCGGGAGGCGGAGGTTGCAGTGAGCCAAGATCGCGCCATTGTACTCCAGCCTGGGCCACAGAGACAGACTCCATCTCAAAACATTTTTTAAAAATTATAAAAATAAAGGTTGTTGAGTCTCCCTGTCTCCACTTCCTCTCCTCCCTTTTCTCCACTTGCTGCCATCTGACTTCAGTGCCTCCCACTCCACTGATGCAGGTCTTGCTAAGGTTACCCATGTTTTTCCAGTTGCAAAACCCAGGGACTGCATCCTCAGTCCTTATAGGTGACCTCTCAGTGGCATTTGTCAATCAACCTTTCCCACTTCTCAAAACACTCCTGGTTTCTCTGATACCGATTATCTTGGTGTCTATGCATTTCCCGCTCTTCTTCAGCCACCCCTTAAATGCTGTTCCTTGGGATTCCATCCTCGTCCCTCTTCTCTACTCACTCTCAGATTCTCCCTGAGGGACTAGTTCATTGTCAAGATTCAACACCACTCTTGTATGAGGGCTTTCAAATAAGTATCCCTGCCCAAATTTCTCTCTTGAATCTGAGTTCCATACCTATATATCCAACTATTCCATACCCATATATCCATCTTCACTCATATGCCACAAGATGAGTGTCACATATCTGACTTAGTAAACTAGGGGAATATGGTGCCATTATGTGGAAGAGAACATAAGAAGAGGAGTAAGTTTGAGGGTAGATAAGCTTGTTTTGGGACATGTTGAGTTTGAGATGTCTGTGCTCAGGATCCCTGGAGGCAGGTCAAGGCTAAAGACAGATCTGGTCACCGTCAAGGTGACCTCCAAGTTATAGGAGGATTTGAGGATATTCCTGCTCTGTGTGCCCATAGCACTCTACGGATTTATCTCAGACCCTTTTATTGTATATTTCTGTCCTTGCCTGAACCCTCTCACCTTCTCTAAACCCCCTCCTTGACCCATGCACAGTGACTTACACCTATAATCCCAGCTACTTGGGAGGCTGAGGAGGGAGGATCACTTAGGCCTTGGAGTTTGAAGCTGCAGTGAGCTATGACCACACCGCTGTGTTCTATCCTGGGTGATGGAGCAAGACCTCATCTCTATAAAAATAAATAAACCCCCTCCTTATTTGACCAACTCCTACTCTATTATTCAGGTCTCAATTTAAACATCACTTTCTCAGGAAGCCCATTTCTGAGTCCCAGGCTAGCTTAGGTTCCCTTCTTATATATATTCATAGACTTCCTCTGCCTTAATAATCATAACATTTTATTGTTATTACCTGCTTAATATCTCTCTTTCCCCCCACTGGATTTTAGATCCAGTGGGCAAGAATCGCATCTGTTCTACTTATCTTTATATTTCTAACATGTAGCACAATGCCTGGCACATGTTTGCTGAGTAGAGGAATGAAGACCCAGCATCTGCAGCTGGGAAGAATTAAAGGTTTAAGTAAACACTGCTCTCTTTCTTACATTTAAGTTATTGATAAAATTATTTTTCAGACTCAGGCCTGTAACACAGGCCAAAGGGAATAACCATGGAATACATCTGTAGGTTTACCCAAATGTTCTTTTTTTGTTTGTTTGTTTGTTTGTTTGTTTGTTTGAGACAGGGTCTTCCTCTGTTGCCCAGGCTGGAGTACAGCAGCACAATCACAGCTCACTGCAGCCCCAAACTCCTGGAGACTCAAAGGATCCTCTCACCTCAGCCTCCCAAGCAGATAGGACTATAGGCGTGCACCACCACACTCACCTAATTTTTCTGTTTTTAAAATTTTTTTAGACATGGGGTCTTGCTATGTTGCCCGAGCTGGTCTCAAACTCCTGGCCTCATGCGATCTTCCCACTTTAGCCTCCCAAAGTGCTGGGACTACAGGTGTGAGCCACCACACCCGGTCTGTTCTCAAATATTATTGTGCATAAAAGAGGTTTAAAATGCAGATTACCAGTTACCTATCCACCCACACTCCCAAGGTTCTGCTTTAGTAGATTGAGGGTGGAACCCTGGACCCTTATTTCTAACAAGTACTCTGTGTGGCTGCAGTGCCAGTGGTCCACGGGTTATGCTTTGAGAAACATTGCTGCCTATAACCTGGCTCCTGTCCCCACAACTCATGACACTAGCCTCACCAAGTCCCTAGCTTTGTGGCCAAATCTAGAGTTCCTTTTTCCTTCCTTGTCTTACTGGACAATATTTTCCACTTGGCCACAGGGTGAGATGAGTAAGGCAGGGTGGTACAGGTGCAGGGTCAGATCCTGTCTATTTAACACTGTGATGTCTTATTCATTTCATTATGGATTTGTTGTTGTTGTTGTTTGAGACAGAGTCTCACTCTCACTCTGTCACCCAGGCTGGAGCAGAGTGGTGCCATCACAGCTCTGCAGCCTCAACCTCCCGGGCTTAAGCCATCCTCCCACCTCAACTTCCCAAGTGGCTGGGACTATAGGCATGCACCACCACATCCCCAACTAATTTTATTATGTTTTTGTAGAGACAGGATCTTGCTGTTGCTGTTTCCCAGGCTCATCTCAAACTCCTGGGCTCAAGCAACCCCCCACCTTGACCTCTCAAAGTGCTGGGATTATAAGTGTGAGCTACCATGTCTGGCCCATCATGGACTTTTTATATTAATTTGATTATTTTAAATAGTGCGTTGAAATATTATTTGATTACTGAGTTTTTTGGTGCCCCTTTTAATTTCAGACCCCAAGGAAGTGCCTCCCTCACCTCACCCTAGTCCTGGCCTTGCTTGACCACTGCCCCTTCTTAAGCTGTCCTCTCTTCTACCTTTTCCCGCTGTTTCTCAGTTGCTATTGCAGGATCTCTCCCACTCCAATCCCCCACTTAAATGTCAGTGTGTCTGAGCATTCTGTGCTTTTTTACTTGGTCATTGCACTTATTACATTAGGCATTACATCATTCTTCTTCATTTCTCAAGTGCCAATCATAGTGCCTAAAATTTAGTGGGTACTCAGTCAGTGCTTACTAAATGAATGTACCATGCTTTTACTGAACAGTTGTAGATTCAGTGTTCTACACCTAGAATTATTCATAATTCCCTAACTTTTTGCAGCCTTGTCATACAACAGATAAAATAGACTGCGTGATGTGGTAACAGTGTTTTGAATTAGCAAACCCACTTCTCCTACTCAGCCCTCCAGTTATGGTGGATTTTGGAGGAAAACAAGTCAATATAATAGCATCATAGCATCATTATTTTTTGCAAAATTGACTACCACATAGTCCCAATAAGCCTAAACCCTTTTTTCAACCTTGAACTTTCAGAATAGATCAGTAAAACTAAGCATTTATATATTAAATGATAAAATTAGTTGCCATTTATTGAGTCTTTTTCTTTTTTTCTTTTTTTTTTTTTGAGACAGAGTCTCACTCTATTGCCCAGGCTGGAGTGCAGTGGTGCAATCTCGGCTCACTGCAACCTCCGCCTCCCAGGTTCAAGCGATTCTCCTGCCTCAGCCTCCCGAGTAGCTGGGATTACAGGCATGCACCACCGTGCCCAGCTAATTTTTATATTTTTAGTAGAGACGGGGTTTCACCATGTTGTCCAGGCTGGTCTTGAACTCCTGACCTCAAGTGATTCACCCTCCTCAGTGCTGGGATCCCAAAGTGCTGGGATTACAGGTGTGAGCCACTGGGCCCAGCCTATTGAGTCTTTTTATGTTCTAGGCACTGAGATATATACTGTACAAATATTATGTCATTTGGGCCTAACACCCAGCCTAATAGGTGATTGGTATTATTCCATTTTATAGATAAGAAAGATGAGCCTTGAAAAGGTTGAGTAGTTTACTAGCAAATGGTAGAGATAAAGTTAGAACCGGGTGTCTGTCCGAAAGCCTATACACCATCGTGTCTCCTACTCAGTGGACCGTGCAGACCACAGCTCCACCTGCGACACCACACTGGGAGTTCATCTGCAAAGCACCCTCCCTCCATTTGTCTACAAGCCAGAAGGCCTAACAGTAAGAGTTAGAATCCTAGTCAGACTGCCTAGGTTCAAATCCCGGTTCCAGCAGTTCACTGTGGGACCTTGGACAAGTTATTGACCTGAGATTGTTACCTCATGTTACTCAGGAAGTAAATGGAAATGCTAATAGCACCCACTGGAGGGCCATGGTGAGGATTATTTGAGACAATGCAAGCAAAGCAGTTAGCACAGTGCCCCGCACACAATAGGAGCTGGTACTTGTTAGCAACTGCTGATCTTGTGGCCCCAACATTGCTCCTTCATCCCCTGTTCTCTAGATCCAGGACTCAAACCATGTGTTCTGGAACTAATTCCTGGAAATAATAGACCAGAAATATGTATAGTGAGTGACTATGAAAACAAGACTAGCTGGGTGTGGTGGCTCACGCCAGTATCTCAATACTTAAGGGAGGCAGAGGCAGGAGGATCGCTTGAGCCTAGGAGTTCAAAACCAGCCTGGGCAACATAGCAAAACTCCATTCTCCACAAAAAGGAAGAAAAAAACAAACAAAAAATAAAGCTGGCATGGTGGCTTACCTCTGTAATCCCAACACTTTGGAAGGCTGAAGCAGGAGGATTGCTTGAATTCACAAGTCCGAAACCAGTCTGGGCAACACAGCGAGACCCCCGTCTCTACAAAAAGTACAGAAAAAAAATAGCTGGGTATGGTGGCACGTGCCTGTAGTCCCGGCTACTCAGGTGACTGAGACAGGAGGATTGCTTGAGCCCAGGAGTTCAAGGCTACAGTGAGCTGTGATTGCACCACTGTGCCCCAGCCTGGGCAACAGAGTGAGACCCTATCTCAAAAAAAAAAAAAAAAAAAAGACTAGCCCAGGACAGAGGAAACAGAAGGTGACAGAAACAAAAGTTGGCCAGCCTAGCCTGAAGAAAAAGGGGAGAATGCACTGAGGAAGGAACAGGGGCAGAAGTTGAGGGAGCAGGGTGGGGACAATGTAGGAATAAAAAGACCACCGTGTGGGCTGCTGCCTGGCCCCAACTATGGCAGCAACAGGCAGGGGAGCCTGGCTCCAGAGCAAACACTATTTTTGCAGTAAAGAGCCTTTCCTAATGAGCCAATCTGTCTCTACTTCTATTGGCATCCTGGGAACCAGGGTGCAGCAGAGATAATTTGCTTCACACACCCCCCGCCTAAACAAAGCACCATTACCTCCAACCCATTACATTAGCCTTTATCAGCCTTGGAAGCTCTCAGTCATCCTCCATGAGCTGCAGTAATTTCAGCTAATTTCTTAAGTGTTCTAAGAGCCTCTGATGTGTTATGAGCCTAGTAATTGTTGACTGGTTCCTTTTCTGTTGTGGCTTGATTTCATACCTTGTATCTGAGCTGATGCATGCTTTGGGTACTTTATTATAATGAGGCTTTTTGCAAAGACTCACATTAAAAAATAACATTAAATACTGAGGTTGTTTTAAATCAGAGTTTAATTTTTCCACCATCTCCTATTATTCTTATTAGGAAGCCAATTCTTCATAAGGATAGTGACCTCCAGTGTAAAACTTTGAACAAGTACAAAAATTGAGAATTAATGATGAAGCTGGTTCTTTTTAGGGAAATCTAAGAATGAGGCACAAAGTCATGAACTATGCTGACACCAAGGATGCAATGGGCATGGCTTAGAGAGCTTTGGGATATTGACCCCCAGCCTTCTCCAGGGACCCTTAATTCATCAGAGCCTCCTTGTTCCCTAGAAAGCCTGTAAGAGCCAAGGTGGCTGAACTGCCACAGAGGAGCTTCCTGGAGAACAGTGAACAGCCAGCACCCTCTTCCCCCAACCCTGTGTGTACTGCCACTGCCCCTTCAGCTGGTAGCTCCTCTCAGGGTAAAGAGGCACAGTTCAGCTACTTGGCCACCCTGGGCCCGGGGTGGTACCAGAGATCAGGCACAGGCTCTGGCTTCTGTGTGAAAAACCACCCTGAAACTCACTCTTTAACGTGTCATACAGCTATATGACTGACTCATATTTAGAAAAGCTTCTCAGGTCCATTGGCATCTTCTTATCAGCTGTAAGCAGGTGAGTTCTGTTCTAGCGTGATTCTGGGGGTCTCAGTGGCATCTCAGGCTCATGATGTCTTTGGCATTCACACCGCCCAGGGCCACGGATTCCTGTTAGCAGTGGGTTCCTTGTAGCTCTTGGGATGGGCCCAGAGGTAATGTCCACCGGGCTCCTGCTCTAGTTGCTCCCCCATCCCTTTCTCTCCAGTGGCGCTTCACTAGTCAGCACCCTCTCGGTTGTGAATTACAGAAAACCAACTCATATTGGACTCAGAAAAAGGAAAATTAGTGGCTCACTTAACTGGAAAAACCCAGAGGGTAGAAATACATATTTCAGCCCTAACTAGATCCAGGGCTCAAACAATGTCATCAGTACTTGGCCTCCTTCTCTGTCTTTTCCCCCATTTCTGTCTCTTCTCCTCTGTGTTCATAGACCTCTGTATGCCATGGTCCTCAGGAGCTCTAGACATACCAAAAACAGAGCAGATCCTTTCCACAGCTTCCCAAGAAAGTCCCAGGCTTTGAGCCTCATTGGACCAATTTAGGTCCTATGCCCAGCCCCAAATGAACTTCTGCAGTCAGAAGGGTGACATACCCTGTCACCTCCTCACCCCACCAAAACTACATGGCCCATGAGTGGCAGAGGGGTGATTCCCCAAGTGACAGTTGAGGTGGTATTACAAGAAGAAGAAGAGATGCTGGAATGGCAAAACCAAGAACTGTCCCTAGTATGTAATTCCAGTCTTTCCTGCTGGAAGGAAGAATTTCCACACTCGTGTCACTTTACCTATGGACATTTCCTGGATAGGAGGGCAAAGTATGTGAAGAGGGGACCTTGGGATCTCTTTGAAAGCTCAGTGCAAAGGAACTTGACAAGAGTTTTATTTCTACTTTTCTATCCCTCTGGACAGTAATCGGTACCTTATAGAATTTCTTGAGGTTGGAGGTGTCCTAACACTCTTGGAAATACTTGGGCTAGAGAAGATCAAGGAGGAGGCCAAGAAGGAATCTGTCAAACTACTTCAGGTTATTGCGAACTCTGGCAGGACATACAAGGAGCTCATTTGTGAAAGCTATGGTGGGTACTGTGTGTGACAAGATGTGTCTCCCTAGGGGCCTGAATGACATGGTGGCAGAACCCACCACTGCTATAGGAAAAACACATCATGAAACTGGTTGAACAGGAAGCTTTTTGTGCTCCTGTCCATGTCACCACTGGAAGACCCAGATTTATGATTCTCCTGATTCATCATTTGCTCACATTTTTCAGTAGTGGTTTTAGAAATACTTCTTCTTTTTAAATATATCCTCTTTCAGGCATCCATTCAAAGATTTGTTGAGCTGTGGCCCAATATCTTTTGTGAAATTGAGTTATGAGGCCGGGCGCGGTGGCTCACACCTGTAATCCCAGCATTTTGGGAGGCCAAGGCGGGAAGATCACGTGAGGTCAGGAGTTTGAGACCAGCCTGACCAACATGGAGAAACTCTGTCTCTACTAAAGATACAAAAAAATTAGCCTGGTGCAGTGGTGGGGGCCTGTAATCCCAGCTACTTGGGAGGCTGAGGCAGGAGAATCGCTTGAACACAGGAGGCAGAGGTTGTGGTGAGTTGAGATCACACCATTGCACTCCAGCCTGGGCAACAAAAGTGAAACTCCATCTCAAAAAAAAGAAAGAAAGAAATTGAATTATGAATAACTCAATAAATAAAATTGAAGGCCAGACGCAGTGGTTCACACCTGTAATCCCAGCACTTTGGGAGGCCAAGGCGAGTGGATCACCTGAGGTCAGAATTTGAGACCAGCCTGGCCAACATGGCAAAACCCCCTCTCTACTAAAAATACAAAAATTAGGCCAGGCGCGGTGGCTCACGCCTGTAATCCCAGCACTTTGAGAGGCAGAGGCAGTCGGATCACGAGGTCAGGAGATCAAGACCATCCTGGCTAACACGGTGAAACCCCGTCTTTACTGAAAATACAAAAAAAAATTCAAACGCATGGTGGCACGCACCTGTAATGGCAGCTACTTGGGAGGCTGAGGTGGGAGAATCGCTTGAACCCGGGAGGTGGACATTGCAGTGAGCCGAGATCGCGCCATTGCACTCTAGCCTGGGCTACAGAGCAAGACTCCATCTCAAAAAAAAAAAAAAGGAAATAAAATAAATTTGAAATAAAATTATGGAATACCTACTGTGTGCTAGGTATATGCCAGGTGCTAGGGATACAAAAATGAATACAATATAGTCCCTGTCCTCAGACAGTTTAGAGTCTGGTGAGAAAAGTAAATAATATAGTTTTTTTTTTTCTTTTTTGAGACGGAGTCTCACTCTATCGCCCAGGCTGGAGTGTGGGGCGCAATATCAGCTCACTGCAACCTCTGCCTCCTAGGTTCAAGCAATTCTCATGCCTTAGCCTCCCAAGTAGCTGGAATTACAGGCATGTGCCACCATGCCTGGCTAATTTTTGTTATTTTTAGTAGAGACGGGGTTTCGCCATGTTAGCCATGGCTGGTCTCAAACTCATGAGCTCAAGCGATCCACCCACCTCGGCCTCCCAAAGTACTGGAATTACAGGCATGAGTCACCACACCCTCAATAATTTTAATATAGTCTATGAAGTGAGGCATGTAAAAGAGATGCCATCCCCCACATCTCCCTTTTTCTTTTTCTTTTTCTTTTTTTTTTTTTTTTTTTTTTTGAGTTGGAGTCTCGTTCTGTAGCCCAGGCTGGAGTGCAGTGGCATGGTCTCAGCTCACTACAACCTCCACCTCCCAGGTTCAAGCGATTCTCCTGCCTCAGCCTCCCCAGTAACTGGGACTACAGGCGCGTGCCACCAGACCCAGCTAATTTTTGTATTTTTAATACAGACAGGGTTTCACCATGTTGGCCAGGCTGGTCTCGAACTCCTGAAGTCAAGCCATCCACCTGCCTTGGCCTCCCATAGTGCTGGGATTACAGGCGTGAGCCACAACGCCTGACGAACATCTCCCTTTTTCAAAGCACTTCCCACCCTGCATTCTCATCAAGGTTCTCCTGCCTGTCTACCCCATGGCCTCTCGAAGCCTCAGTGTCTTCATCCATAAAGTGGGAGAAACACCTTCCTCTTGGTATGGTTTCTGGGATTAAGTGAATTAGTATTTGTAAAACCATTTTGCAAACTGCTGAGTGCTATACAAGTGTTATCATGGCCGGGCGCCGTGGCTCACGCCTCTAATCCCAACACTTTGGGAGGCCAAGGTGGGCGGATCACGAGGTCAGGAGATCAAGACCATCCTGGCTAACACTGTGAAACCCTGTCTCTATTAAAAATACAAAAATTAGCCAGGCCTGGTGGCACATGCCTGTAGTCCCAGCTACCTGGGAGGCTGAGGCAAGAGAATCGCTTGAACCTGGGAGGCAGAGGTTGCAGTGAGCCGAGATCACACCACTGTACTCCAGCCTGGGCAACAGACAGAGACTCCATCTCAAAAAAAAAAAAAAAAAGTTATTATATAGCAATAAAAAAATGCATGTTTTATTTGTAAATTGTGCAGAGCCATTTTAAACTTTAAAACAGATTTTGACATGCCTATGCTGAAATAAAATCCTCCAGCCACATAACTCTAAGGTAAACAAGACAGTGATGCAACATGAGAACCAGGCCTCAATTTTGCTTTGGTTGAACAGGCTTGGTTGAAGAGCTCTTAATCCTATTCATATTATGTAATCTTGAGTGGGGATTTTTTCATAAATCCCTTCCAATTTAGCATTTCCTCTCTTCTTTGCTCAGGTGTACGATCCATAGCAGAATTTTTGGCAAAGTCTAAGTCAGAAGAGACCCAGGAGGAAGTGCAGGTTCTGTTGGATTCTTTGGTCCACGGCAATCCCAAGTACCAAAATCAAGTGTATAAAGGTCTAATAGCTTTGCTGCCCTGCGAGTCCCCGAAAGCCCAGCAGCTGTCCCTGCAGACTCTCAGGACTGCCCAGGTGAGCCAAGGCTGCATGCTCCTGTGGTTCTGATTCAGATGCAATAATCTTACAATTACCTTCCGCAGTTGCACTCCACACAGGCATGAGAAACGGAGCTCAGCCTCCCACTGCATGTCTGTTGTTCAATCAGCGTTACTTCCAGAAGGCCAAGGTAGGGCAGAGAGTTCATGCCTCCCAGCAGAGTGATTTGTCCTGTTTACTTAAGGATCAGAAAGATGTTGGCAGACTTAAAAGTGGTTGAGACAAGCAACAAGGATGACGAAAGGGCTGTAGAAAAGATTAAAGGAGTCGATTTGATAGGGAAAGAATAATGGTGCATTTGTAGACAGCATGTAAGTGAAGAGGCCAGATCTCCAGTGCTGGGGAAGGCTTTTTTTTTTTTCTTGTTGGCTTTTGCCCTTCTCTCAGACAGTACCCTCGGATGCAAGTGAAAACCGAATTTGGGGCATGGTGAGCATACGAAGACATCGTACCTAGTAAAGAGGGGATAGAGGCTTAAAAAGTGGCTTTAAGATGAACCATCAGACCGGGTGCGGTGGCTCAGGCCTGTAATCCCAGCACTTTGGGAGACTGCAGTGGGTGGATCACTTGAGGTCAGGAGTTTGAGATCAGCCTGGCCAACATGATGAAACCCCGTCTCTACTAAAAATACAAAAATTAGCTGGGCATGGTGGTGCACACCTGTAATCCCAGCTACTTGGGAGGCTGAGTTCAGAGGATCGCTTAGCCTGAGAGGCAGAGGTTACAGTGAGCCAAGATCATGCCACTGTACTCCCTGGGCAAAAAAGTGAGACTCATCTCAAAAAAGAAAAAAGCAAATTCAAAAATAATAATAACTGGCTGTGGTGGCATGTGCCTATAGTCCCAGCTGCTTGGGAGGCTGTGGTGGGAGGATTGTGTGAGCCCAGGAGTTCGAGGCTGCAATGAGCTATGATGGCACCACTGCACTCCAGCCTGAGTGATAGAGTGAGACCCTGTCTCTAAAACAATTTTAAAAACAGATCAGATTATCATCATTATCTTATTTCCACAGTTCCCAGTTATTAAGTGCCTCATACATGCCAGCCACTGTGTTAGGGGCTTATCTACACGCTCTCTCTTAGTCTTCACTATAGCTGATGGAGGCAGATACTATTCTCCCTTTTTCAAAGATGGTGGAACTGAGCTCAGGAAAGTGTGTTAAGTGACTTATCCAAGGCCACATGCTAAGTAAAAGGTGTTTACCAATCGAGAATTTAAATCCACCCTCTCCTAAGTCCTTATTCTTTCCACATACCACTCTGCCTCTTCGAAAAAGGGCAGTGACAGGGCTGGGCGCAGTGGCTTACTCCTGTAATCCCAGCACTTTGGGAGGCCGAGGCAGGCGGATCATGAGTTCAGGAGTTCAAGATCAGCCTGGCCAGCATGATGAAACTCTGTCTCTACTAAAAATACAAAAATTAGCTGGGTGTGGTTGGTGTGTGCCTGTAATCCCAGCTACTCGGGAGGCTGAGGCAGGAGAATTGCTTGAACCCAGGAGGCGGAGGTTGCAGTGAGCCAAGATTGCGCCACTGCACTCCAGCCTGGAGACACAGCGAGACTCCATCTCAAAAAAAAAAAAAAAAGAAAGAAAAGAAAAGAAAAAGAAAAAGGGCAATGACAGTGATAGAAGAAAAATAGGGTTGGAAAATCAAGGGAAAAGAGTTTCCGTAAGGAGGACATGATCAGCTGGGGTCAGATGCAACAAAGGCATTCAGTAAGGGTAGAAGAGAAAGATAGTCCCAGCAGGAAAAGTTTTGGTGAATTAGAAGACTGTCTATGGCAGGAAAAATTAAATCGCAGCAGCCCGTCAAAGGATGAATAGGGGATGAAGAAGTGGCTTCTCTTGGGAGGCTTAGATGTAAAGGGAAAAAAGAGCAATAGCAAAGGAGAAGACAGAGTTGAAGGACGATGTTGTTAAATATGGATGAGCTTGAGGATGTTTAATGCTAAAAGAAAAGAACCAATGCATGGGTAAAGTTTGAGGAGAGAGGAAAAAAGGGGTTGTCTGATGGGATGAGGTTCCTGAGGAAGAGAAGATTTTACGATCTTGGATGAGTTCCATTCTTCTTGCCCTGTGTCCTCTCTCCCCCAATCAGAGTAGCCGGCCTTGTTCCTGCACCTCTAGCAGGTAGCCTCATTTAATGCCTCCTGAGCTAGAGAGTTCAGTGGCAGCCTCAGCCTAGGCCCAGTGACCCACCACTGCCCTCCCTCCCTCTCCCCCATTCACCCAGGCACCTGGCTGTTTGGAAGTCTGCGTTTCCTTTCTAACAGGTAGACAAGATCTAAAGACTAACCACCTTGGGCGGGCACAGTGGCTCATGCCTGTAATCCCAGCACTTTGGGAGGCTGAAACGGGTGGATCACTTGAGGTCAAGAACTCGAGACCAGCCTGGTCAACATGGGGAAACTCCGTCTCTACTAAAAAAAAAAAAAAAAAAAAAAATTAGCTGGGCATGGTGGCGGGCACCTGTAATCCCAGCTACTCAGAGGCTGAAGCAGAAGAATCGTTTGAGCCCAGGAGGCGGAGGTTGCAGTGAGCCGAGATCGCGCCACTGCACTCCAGCCTGGGTGACAGAGTGGAAATCCATCTTTTTTTTTTTCTTTTTTTTTTTTTTTTTTTTGAGACGGCTCTGTTGCCCAGGCTGGAGTGCAGTGGCGCGATCTCAGCTCACTGCAAGCTCTGCCTCCCGGGTTCACGCCATTCTCCTGCCTCAGCCTCAGGAGTAGCTGGGACTACAGGCGCCTGGCACCATGCCCAGCTAATTTTTTGCATTTTTAGTAGAGACAGTGTTTCACTTTGTTAGCCAGGATGGTCTGGATCTCCTGACCTCGTGATCCGCCCACCTCGGCCTCCTAAAGTGCTGGGATTACAGGCGTGAGCCACCGCACCCGGCCGGGAATCCATCTTTTAAAAAAAAAAAAAAAAGACTAACCACCTTGTCCTGTTGTCTGTCTGGTCAGCCAATCATTGGGACCACACACCCCAGCATCGTGGACTGCGTGCTGAAGGTGCTGGGCACGATGCACCTGGAAGTCCAGTATGAAGGTAGGGAGGCTGCTCCAGATTGCAGAAGGGGGCACCGAGAGCCAGGCATATCAGTTCTCAAAAGCTTTCTCTTAGTCACAAAGAGCCTTGATGTTGAGTGTGGGACAGCCTTGGCAGATGGAAGACGCTGGTTCAGAAAATGTCAGTCACACCTATGCCTTGCGTCAGCCACAGGGTGCCTAGGGTGCCTGAACGGTTACGAGAATCTGCCTGGGTCCAGAGCTGGCTGTGGCTCCCAGTCTTATGTGATGTTTCCTGGCTAAACAGAAATCACCCTGAGGAATGTCCTTCTTCTAAGAAACTAAACTGAATAGTCGTAGTATTTGGTTGGTTTTTTTTGCTGGGTTTTTTTTTTTTTTTTTGGCAGGGTCTTGCTTTGCTGCTCAGGCTGGAGTGCAGTGGTACCATCATAGCTCACTGTGGCCTCAAACTCCTGGGCTCAAGATATTCTCCCTCCTCAACCTCCCAAGTAGCTAGGACCACAAGTGTGCACTACTACATCCATCTAACTTTTTAATTTTTTGCAGAAACGAGGTCTCACTATGTTGCCCAGGCTGGTCTTGAACTCCAGGCCTCAAGCGATCCTCTCACCTCAGCCACCCAAAGTGCTGGGATTACAGGCATGAGCCACTGCACCCGGCCAGGAGTTTTTTATTTATTGAGAACTTTTTTTTTTTTGCGACGGAGTCTCGCTCTGTCATCCAGGCTGGAGTGCAGTGGCGCAATCTCAGCTCACTGCAAGCTCTGCCTCCCGGGTTCACGCCATTCTCCTGCCTCAGCCTCCCAAGTAGCTGGGACTACAGGCGCCTGTCACCATGCCCGGCTAATTTTTTGTATTTTTTAGTGGAGACGGGGTTTCACTGCGTTAGCCAGGATGGTCTCGATCTCCTGACCTCGTGATCCACCCGCCTCGGCCTCCCAAAGTGCTGGGATTACAGGCATGAGCCACCGCACCCAGCCTATTTATTGAGAACTTCTATGTGCCAGCCACTTTCCATACATCACCTCATTTACTTCTCAAAATAACCATAAGAGGCCAGGCATGGTGGCTAACGCCTGTAATTCCACCATTTTGGGAGGCCGAGGCAGGCGGATCACCTGAGGCCAGGAGTTTGAGACCAGCCCGGCCAACACAGCAAAACCCCGTCTCTACTAAGAATACAAAAAAATTAGCCAGGGGTGGTATCATGTGCCCATAATCCCAGCTAGATGAGTGGCTGAGGCATGAAAATCACTTGAACCTAGGAGGCAGAGGTTGCACTGAGCCGAGATCTCGCCACTGCACTCCAGCCTGGGTGACAGAGCAAGATTCTGTCTCAAAAAAAAACAACAAAACAACAGCAATAACAACAAAATAACCATAAGAGTACAAAGCCTGGTACATATTAGGTATTCAAATGTTTCCATGAATGAATGGTAAAGATACGTATTTTTATGTTTTTCAAGATACAACAATAAAGCACAGAGAGATTAAGTATGCTTCCCAAGGTTACACAGCTATTGGATTCTAGCCAGATCTGCCTGACTCTAAAGTTTATGCTTTTAACATATAGCACATGGCAGATATTTAAACGATATAATTTCCTTCCCTTTCCCTATAGTGGTTAAGAGGAAGGAGATTCTATTTTCAACAGGAGGAGATTAAGGAAGCGTTCACCGAGACGGTGGTGTTTGAACTGAGCCGTGGAGAATAGGGAGGATTTGGGAAGGTCGAAAGGAGGAGAGGAGTTCGTTCTGGAAAGGGGAATGGGAGAAAGGAAGGCAGACAGGGAAGTACAAGGTGTGTCCTGGGAATAATGGGTGGGTCCTTTAGAGAAGGGATGGTAAAGGTCTATGTCTAGGAAAGGTAGGCTAGGAGCAATGGAGGGGCACCTGGAATGCCGTGTAGGTAGGTGGCAGTCTCTCCAGTATGCAGCATGGAGCCGCTGAAAAGTGAGCTGTGCACAGGTGAGGGCTGAGCGAGTGCAGTGCCTCCGAAGATGGCCTGGGTGGTGCTGTGCCAGGTGGGCCAGAGCCACAGGGAACCACTTGAGGCTGGAGGCCAATTAGGAGGCATTTGGGGTGGTTCAAATGACAAAATAAGAATGTGCTGGCCCAGCTGGGTACATAGTCCCAGGAAGAGAGCATGGACAGCACAGGGGACTGCCTGGTGAGGAGAATGAAGCAGCTTATGGATGTCACAGTAGGCAGGGCCCAGGAGACCGGGACAGACAGCCCCAGTAAGCAGGAATGGTCTGGGCATCAGTATAGGGATAGGGACTCCTGTGTCCAGGATGACAGGCTGAGCCCCAGGTTCAGGAAGCCCGGGGAGGAGAGCATAAGGAGCAGCCAGGCACTGAGGTTCAGGTACGCAAGTGAGATCCTGGGGAAGATCAACAAAGCTCTGGAGGCCACTTCCAACCTAGGTTATTTTTGAGCAGCAGTGCTTAAACTGAATGTCAGGCATGTTATTCCTTCAGCAACATTGTCGGTTTTGTATTTTTTGACCCCTGCAAGGTCTGTGTGCATATGTGGGCCTTGTATGTTGAGAAATAATGCTATGCTAAAATCTGTTAGCAGCTGGAGCAGAGTGTCCTGGCTGGAGAGGAGTTGCCAGTGAAGGGGTAGAGTGGTACAGGGACCTAAGTAATAGTCAGACCCTGCACCAGAGGGTTGTCACTGGCATTGGAGCAAGGGGATGACCTGGTAGTAGAATCATGTTAGGAAGCTTAATCAAACAATCCCAAAGACTAGATTGGGTAGCACTGACACCTTCCTCTCCCCACCTCACCTCTGTATGGCAAACTTGCCCACTCCTCCTCATCCATCCATCACTTCTCAGCTTAAGCATTGACTCTCTAAGCCCTTCCCTGACCCTGCCTTCAACCCCTGCCCAAATGTCAGCCCTTCTTCCTTTGAACCACCCCTGCCCCCACCTCCCCTCCTTTAACCCCCCTCCATCAGAGCGCTGTTCTCTAAAATGGTACCTTCCCCTTACATAGACTGTGTGCAATTTCAGCTCAGCCATCATGGCTTTTATCCTTATATCCTCAGCACAGTCCCCAGCATGTTAGGTCCTCATTGCATGTTTGCTGAGTGAGTGAGTGAGTGAGTGAGTACTGCACATATGCACTGCATTAGTGATTACTCACCTCTATGCCTTTCTCCTCCAGACCTCTGAGCAACTCCAGGGAGGGACTGGGTCTGATTCATCTTTTTCCAACTCAGGACCTGGAACATAATGGGTGCTCAGTAGAAGTCTGTGAAAAAAAAATCTTATTTCTTTTTTGAGGCAGGGTTTCACCCTGTTGCCCAGGCTGGAGCACAGTAGCACAGTCATGGCTCACTCCAGCCTCGACCTCCTAGGCTCAAGTCATCCTCCCACCTAAGCCTCCCAAGTAGCTGGGACTACAGGCACAGATCACCATGCCCAGTTAATTCTTTGTAAAGATGGGGTCTCCCTATGTTGCCCAGGCTGCCCTCAAACTCCTGGGCTCAAGTGATCCTCCTGCCTCCACATCCCAAAGTGCTGGGATCACAAGCGCAAGCCACTGCACCCAACCAAAACAAAACCTCTTATGCTGATGAAGTCCTCCAGAGTTGTAACTGGCCACAGCTTCTTCCAATATCGGCCTAAGTTAGAGTCCTTCTGCATTTATTCAGTAACAACTAACAGCGTGGAAGAGGCAGTGGGAACGTGACTCTGTGACTGCATTTGGTTTGTTATAGGATCATGTGATAACAATGAAACTACGTGCCTCAAGGTAATTTCAGATATACCAGACTCATAACAGGTGCGCACAAAAAAAAGTCTGTTGAATGAATGTATTATTATTTTTTTAACCAGGCGCTTCAAAATAGTCTTCCTATAACTCCAAATGTAGAGAATGCGTATGCAATGATTTCCCACTAGGGGGCACTGTTTCACATGGTCAGAGTAGACCGGAAGTTAAGGGAGAGAAGAAATTCGCACGCCTTCAGTTTCCACTGAAACTCCGCCCGAGGGAGGGAAGGAAAGTTCCTACGGGTCCTACATGTGGTCCTAAACAGTGGGTGACCGGAGAGGATTAGAGAGTAATTTCTTTGAGTTTGAGTATACCAAATTTTAAAACCAGAGTGAAGCCCTAGGATGCTGGCAGTAGTCAGCATGGAGAAGCAGCCTGTGTCCAAGAGGAGCCTGAGTGACTGCGGGGAGAAGAGTTTAGTAGGTGACAGGGACTGATCTCAAAAGGGCAGGGTTGGTTTGTTTCTTTAAACAAATATTTACTGAATATCTGTGATGTGCCAAGAACTGTACCAGACACTGGGGTTTTGTGTTTGCTTGTTTGCATTGAGAAGGGGAAAACTGAATGTCTTGGAAGAAGGGTCGGGGGTGCCCACTCCACTCCCATGTGGCATGTGTGTGGGGCAGAGTGGGAGGTTATTGGCATCCTTCCCTTAGAAAGCTACAGGGAAAGTGGCATCCTCAGGGCAGTGTCCACTGACAACAGGAGGCGGAGGGGCTTAGGGGGCCTGGCGATTGTTTATCTTACAGTGGGTGTCAGTGATGGAGGAAGCTGCTGGTGGCGTCACCTCCTTTTCTATGAAGAACGCCACCTTCCCCCACCAACCTGCCTGACCGGTGAGTCAGGTTAGCCACGTCCTCTGCTCTCCTTCCCATTATGAGAGTGTCCCTGGTTCCTATCACAGGCCCTCTCTTCTGCTTATTCTCTGAAGCACATTCCCTCAAAGACTTCCCTTCTGTAGCTCGCCTCTCCCTTTTTCTCTGCTGGACCATCTCCATTGACGTGCAAATATGCTCTCTATCTTCCATTTTTAAAAGAGCCCCTCTTTGGGAATTTATGGATTAAATGAGACTTAAAAGACATGTACCAAAAAGGTAAAATTATAGCATTTAGGGATGTACACCCCTCCTTGACCCCAAGTTGCCCCCCAGCTATTCATTTCTTTACCATTTCCTTCCTACTTGACCTCCCAGCTGCTTTCGACCCAGTTGATCACTCCCTCACTTTCTTTTGTTGGCTTCTGTGATAGAAGTTTTCCTCCCACCGTCTGGTTTTGCCTTAGTCTCCTTTGCTTGTTTCTCCTGTTTCTCTACCAGACTGTTAGGTCACCCTCTTCCTTCTCATCTCTGTATACTTTTTCCCTAAGTGGTTTCCCATGTGGATGTCTAACAGACATCTTAAATTTATGGCCAGAATTCTTGAGTTTCTTCCCAAAGCCTGTCCTTCTTGTTTTCCCTATCTCAGGCAGGCGCGGTGGCTCATGCCTTTAATCCCAGCACTTTGGGAGGCCAAGGGGGGCGGATCACAAGGTCAGGAGATCGAGACCATCCTGGCTAACACGGTGAAACCCCATCTATACTAAAAATACAAAAAATTAGCCGGGCGTAGTGGCATGCGCCTGTAGTCCCACCTACACGGGAGGCTGAGGCAGAAGAATAGCTTGAACCCAGGAGGTGGAGGTTGCAGTGAGCTGAAATCATGCCATTGCACTCCAGCCTGGCAACAGAGTGAGACTCCATCTCAGAAAAAAAAAAAAATTATCTGAGCATGGTGGCGCGCACCTGTAGTCCCAGCTACTCAGGGAGGCTGAGGCAGGAGAATTGCTTGACCCAGGAGGCGGAGGTTGCAGTGAGCCCAGATCATGCCACTGCACTCCAGCCTGGGTGATAGAGGGAGACTCCATCTCAAAAAAAAAATTGCTGAAAATATGCTAACAAATATGTATAAGAATCAAGTCCATGGTAAAATGGAACTGTTTATGAATTTGGAAAATGGTCATTTGTAGAATACGATTTTTGTCTACTTGACCTAGAACCTGGAATTAACTTGACTTGCTAATAAAATGATCATTTCATATATTAATAGCGAAGTTGAAAGTATGGTTCATCAGCCCCAAAGTACAACAGTGGGGCTTGTAGCTGAGCGAACTCTCACACTAACACAGTGGAATCCTCTAGAGACGCTAGTGCAGGGAAACAGTGGCCCTAACTGACCAAACCGAACAGACATGGACAAGGCTTTGAATGTGTGACACCTCCCCTGGCCCCCTGAAACCTGGAGAGACTGGTGGTCGCAAGAACCTCATTGTTAGTTTCCTTCAGTTCTTGGCTGTGTAAAGTTACTTAGGTTCCTAATTCTAAGAGGTATGATTGATCTAGAAATTAATCACAGATTGGCCGGGCGTGGTGGCTCACACCTGTAATCCCAGCACTTTGGGAGGCCAAGGCGGGTGGATCACGAGGTCAGGAGATCGAGACCATCCTGGCTAACGTGGTGAAACCCCGTCTCTACTAAAAATACAAAAAATTAGCCGGGCGTGGTGGCGGGCGCCTGTAGTCCCAGCTACTCGGGAGGCTGAGGCAGGAGAATGGCGTGAACCCAGGAGGTGGAGCTTGCAGTGAGCCGAGATCACGCCACTGCACTCCAGCCTAGGCAACAGAGCAAGACTCCGTCTCAAAAAAAAAAAAAAAAAGAAAAGAAATTAATCACAGATTTGGTTTACTTCTTTCTTCATAAAAGCACATTTTTTAACTGAGATGACATTCACATAACATAAAATTAACCATTTTAAAGTGAACAATTCAGTGGCATTTAGTATACATTCACAGTGTTGTACAACCACCATCTCTATCTAGTTCCAAAACATTTTCATCCCCCCAAAAGGAAACCCTGAATTCAGCAAGCAGCTATTCCCCTTCCACTCCCTCCAGTCCCTGGGAAGCCCCAATCTTCATTCTGTCTCTATGGATTTACCTATTCCATATATTTCACATAAATGGAATTATACAATACACGACTTTTATGTCTGGCTTCTTCCACTTAGCATAATATTTTCAAGGTTCACCCACATTGTAACATGCATCAGTACTTCATTCCTTTTTGTGGCTGAATAATATTCCGTTGTATGTATCTACCACAATTTGTTTATCCATTCATTCATTATTAGACATTCGGGCTATTTCCAGCCTTTGGCTCTTGTGAACCAGTGCTTCTATGAACATCCACATACATGTAATTGAGTACCTGTTTTCAGTTCTTTGGGGTATATTACCTAGGAGTGGAATTGCTGGATCATATGGTAATTCTGTTTAACTCGTTGAGGAACCCACTAAACTGTTTTCCACAGTAGTTGTACCATTTTACATTCCCAGTAGCAGCAATATATGAGGATTCCAATTTCTCCACTTCCTCACCAACACTTGTTATTCTGGGGATTCTTTAATTATAGCCATCTTAGTGGATGCGAAGTGCATTTTCCTAATGAATAAGGATGTTGAACATAGACCTGTTTCATAGACTTGTTGGCCATTTGTATTTCTTCTTTGGAGAAATGTCTATTCAGGTCCTTTTTCCATTTTAAAATTGGTTGTTGGGTTGTAAGAGTTTTTCATATATTCTAGTTTCTGTGCTCATCAAATATATGGTTTCTCCCATTCTGTAGGTTCTTTTCACCTTCTTGATAATGTCCTTTGTTGTTTTCATTTTCAATGATTTAAGTTTCTCATTTATTCATTTACTTATTCAAAAAGAATGGCACTGGGGTGGGCACTGACAGTATAGTGACAAATGAAACAAGTCCTTGTTCTCACAGAGCTTTGTTACAACAGTAATACTAATGGTAATGTTAACTCATAACTACTACTAGTGACCAACAATGACTGTGTGCCCAGCATTGTTCTAAGCTCTTTTATCATCTCATCTATTCCTCAGAACAACTCTGTGAAGTAGGTACTATTTTCATCCCCAGTTTACAGATGAGGAAACTGAGGCACAAAGCAATTAAATAACCTGTCCACAGTCTCAAAATGATAAATGAGAAAGCTGTAGATCGAACCCAGTCAGTCTGCCTCCTGCGCCCATCCCCTCACCACCACACTATTCTTTCTTCAGTATTAGAACAAGACTTGCCTTGTTTTTACCAGCTTTGAGAAGTAGATAAAAACCCAAGGACACCCTTTTAATCCCAGCACTTTGGGAGCCCGAGGCGGGCAGATCACTTGAGGCCAAGAGTTTGAGACCTGGCTGGGCGCAGGGGCTCTCACCTGTAATCCCAGAACTTTGGGAAGCCAAGGTGGGCGGATCACCTGAGGCCAGGAGTTCGAGACCAGCCTGGGCAACAAGGTGAAATCCTCTCTCTACTAAAAATACAAAAATTATCTGGATATGTGGCAGGAGCCTGTAATCCCAGCTACTTGGGAGGCTGAGGTAGGAGAATCACTTGAACCTGGGAGGCAGAGGTTGCAGTGAGCCAAGATCGTGCCACAGCACTCCAGAGTGGGCAACAAGAGCGAAACTCCATGAAACTCTGTCTCTACTAAAACTACAAAAATTAGCTGGGCATGGTGGCTCACACCTGTGGTCCCAGCTACAGGGAACCGCAAAAAAAAAAAAAAAAAAAAAAGGACAGACAACATTGTTAAGATTACAGTAAACCATATTTTTAAAATTATGTTTTCTTAGCTTCATACCCCTCACAGGATTAAGCAAATACATCAGGATTTCTTCTTTTTTCTTTTTTTTTTTTTTGAGATGGAGTCTTCCTCTGTTGCCCAGGCTGGAGTGCAGTGGTGCGATCTTGGCTCACTGGAACCTCTGCCTCCGAGGTTCAAGCGATTCTCCTGCCTCAGCCCCCCAAGAAGCTGGGATTACAGGCATGTGCCACCACGCCCAGCTAATTCTTGTAACTTTAGTAGAGACAGGGTTTCACCGTGTTGGTCAGACTGGTCTCAAACTCCTAACCTCAGGTGATATACCCGCCTCAGCCTCCTAAAGTGCTAGGATTACAGGCGTGAGCCACTGCACCGCCAGGGTCTCATTTAAAAACTAGTGTTTTTGCCTTACAGAACATTATGCCTTTGCTTTGCACTTTTTTTTTTTTAAGACGGAGTCTCGCTCTGTCACCCAGGCTGGAGTGCAATGGCAAGAGCTACTGCGCCCGGCCTTTTTCTGTTTCTTTTGTTTTTTTTTTTTTTTTTTGAGACAGTCTTGCTTTGTCACCCAGGCTGAAGTGCAGTGGCATGATCTTGGCTCACTGCAACCTACACCTCCTGGATTCAAGCAATTTTCGTGCCTCAGCCTCCCGAGTAGCTGGGACCACAAGCATGCAGCACCATGCCTGGCTAATTTTCATATTTTTAGCGGGGATGGGGTTTCACCATGTTGGCCAGGCTGGTCTCCAACTCCTGGGCTCAAGCGATCCACCCGCCTCGGGCTCCCAAAGTGCTGGGATTACAGGTATGAGTCACTGCACCCCACCCTGCTTTGTACTTCTCAGCTGACATGGGCAGTAATTTTAGCCTTTCCTGCTGTATAAGAGGCCACCTGTCCTGTACAGCTTCATTGAACAGCAGTCAGAAGGCTCTGACACTGAGGGAGACTTTCACATAAAAACCTGCTATTTTTAAAAGATGCATTACTTCCCCAAAAGTATATGAGCACTTCAACTGTGACACTTTATTCAGCGTTTATAAAAGTCTATAAAACAGTCTTCCAGGGGATTTAAGTGAAAATCTTGGGGGGAATCTTATTTCTAACTTCCCCATTTGTCTGCCCCTCAAAACATCTGCATCCTGCCCTTGCCTTATACTGCGTCCTTTTTGAGGACACTGGTGCTTGACTCGAGTCTCAGGGATAGTTCAAAACATCAGTACACGGACTGGTTGGGCTGGGTGAAAGCAGATACCAGTGGAAGACACACCATAGTAATTCTTGATCCAGCAATAAAAATACCACCATAGCACATACATTAGTTACTTTGTTGCCTGGCTTTAAAAACAAAAGGTGTGCATAAAATATATTTTTATCGTTTCAACATTGAGCTTTGAACAGGATGTAGTTAAAGAGGTAGCAGAGGGCCGGACGCGGTGGCTCATGCATGTACCCAGCACTTTGGGAGGCCGGCGGATCACGAGGTCAGGAGATCTAGACCATCTGGCTAACACGATGAAACCCTGTCTCTACTAAAAATACAAAAAAATTAGCCGGGCGTGGTGGCGGGTGCCTGTAGTCCCAGCTACTTGGGAGGCTGACGCAGGAGAATGGCGTGAACCCGGGAGGCGGAGCTTGCAGTGAGCCGAGATTGCACCACTGCACTCCAGCCTGGGTGACAGAGCGAGACTCCGTCTCAAAAAAAATAAATAAATAAAAAAAATAAGAGGGAGCAGGGGCCAGGCCTGGTGGCTCATGCCTGTAATCTCAGCACTTTGGGAGGCCGAGGCAGGCAGATCACCTGAGGTCGGAAGTTCGAGACCACACTGACCAACATGGAGAAACCCCTTCTCTACTAAAAATACAAAATTAGCTGGGCGTGGTGGCGCATGCCTGTAATCCCAGCTACTTGGGAGGCTGAGGCAGGAGAATCCCTTGAACCCGGGAGGCGGAGGTTGCGGTGAGCTGAGATCGCGCCATTGCACTCCGGCCTGGGCAACAAGAGTGAAACTCCGTCTCAAAAAAAAAAAAAAGGTAGCAGGGTATACAGAAATCAGAGACAGAATTAATTACAGAATGTCAAGAAGATGCCTGACACTGGTCTCTTCCTTTTTTTTTTGAGGCAGGGCCTTGTTCTGTCACCTAGGCTGGAGTGCAGTGGCGCATGCACGGCTCACTGCAGCCTCAACCTCCTGAGCTCAAGTAGCTGGGACTACAGGCACATGCACTATGCCTGGCTAATTTTTTTTTTTTTTATTCTTTTTAGAGATGGGATCTCACGATGTTGCCCAAGCTGATTTGACTGTCCCCGGCCTTTTTTCTTTTTCTGGGGGGCGGGGGGAAACAGTTTTAACTGTTTCCCAGGCTGGAGTTGAGTGGCTTGACAGCTCACTGCAGCCTCAAACTCTTGGGCTCAAGCGATCCTCCCGCCTCAGCCTCTTAAAGTGTTGAGATTGCAGGCATGAGCCACCACGCCTGACTGGTCTGTTTCTTACAGCAGTGCAACGTGCCAAACACGTTCATGCTAGTGCCCTGCTGGAAAAGGAAGCAAACCTCGGTAAGGAAGCGCACTTCTCATATGTGTCCAGTAGGTGGCAGTCTTGTCTGGACCTGCAGAGAAAGACCCGGAACCCTGGTTTTGCAAGGCTCTGGGATCAAAGAATTATAAATGGCTCTGGGATCAAAGAATTATAAATGATCAGTGCTGTTAGCACCCTGGAAATGGCTGCATGGAATATCCACAGTTCCCAGGTACAATGCCATTTCTATGGCTCCTTCTGCCAAAGGAATACTAAGCCTGCTGCTACAGCCCTGTCTCTTGTTCATTGTGGTTTCCTGGGCAAGTCATTTGTTCTTGGTTTCTTCGTCTATTCAATGAGATGATCAGACCAGTGATCACTGAGGTTTCCTCTAATGCTGATAGGCTGTGGATTCCAAAGTTCCTCTTCGGATTGGAGGAATGAATTTGTCTCCTGCACCACTAAAGTTTCCATGGAGTGTGAGTGGCTAGGACCTCACATCTGTTTTTTGTTTTTTTGAGATGGAGTCTCACTCTGTTGCCCAGGCTGGAGTGCAGTGGCACAATCTCAGCTCAATGCAACCTCTGCCTCCCGGGTTCAAGCAATTTTCCTGCCTCAGCCTCCTGAGTAGCTGGGATTACAGGCGCCCACCATCACACCTGGCTAATTTTTGTATTTTTAGTAAAGACAGGGTTTCACAATGTTGGCCAGGCTGGTCTTCAACTCCTGGCCTCAAGTGATCTGCTCGCTTCAGCCTCCCAAAGTGCTGGGATTACAGGCGTGAGCCACTGCACCCAGCCACATCTGTTTCATTTACTGCTGTTTCATCAGCACCAGCACTGCACCTAGCACGTGCTCAATCCCTGTTTGTCAAATGCATGAGCATGGGCCCCACAGAGCATCCTCTCAGCTTCATGGGGCCTGAACTCTCAAACATTCAAACCCTCCTGATGATACCTCCTCCTTGAATACTCTCATCCTCCTTCCTGAACCCATACTCTCCTGGCTTCCTCCTATGGCTCTAGAAACTGCTTCTCGGTCTTTTATACATTCCCATTCCTCTACCAGTCCCCTAGGTGTCAGTTTTTTTTTTTCAGCATTCAACTCCAGGTCCTCTTCTCCTTCTTTGCTGTCTATGGCCCCTCGTCCACTCCCACAACTTTAATTACCACGACTTTATTTACCACCTACCACCTTGATGACAGAAACAATAGTCGCTAATCTTTATAGAGTGTTAACTCTATGCTGGATACTGCCCTTGATCTTTACTCATTTACCCCTCACAACAAGCCAAGGAGGTGGGCACTATTATTTTCCCCATTTTATGGGTGGAGGACAGAGTAGTTGAGTGACCTCTCTACAGCTCTAGACCCGTGTGTCCATTTGCCTTCTGAACACCTCCCCTCAGATGTCACCAGTGGACTTCTGATATTCCAGTTCCAAAGCTTTTCTTCTCCAAGGTCCCAATCTCAGTGGAAAGTACCCAGCTGCCCAGGCTAGAAATATTGGTAATTGTCTTGTCTTTTTGCTTCCCACCTTCAACCAACTTCTAACAAGACCAGTCAATTCTAACTCTTCAATATTCAGATGTGTTCCCTCTTCCCCATTCTGTCTCCACTGCTGTAATTCAGGTCTTCATACTGCTCACCTGCACTGGCCTCTACACCAATCTTCATCTGTCCAGTATGGCGCCCACACACAGTTCATTTTCCTAGTCCACTACCAGAGTGGAGGCAGTAGACTTAGTGGTGAAGAATATGGGACTTGGAATCCGAACTATTCTTTTTTCTTTTTTTTTTTTTGAGACGGAGTCTCACTCTGTAACCCAGGCTGGAGTGCAGTGGCGCAATCTCAGCTCATTGCAACCTCTGCTGCACAGGTAAAAGATATTCTCCTGCCTCAGCCTCCCAAGTAGCTGGGATTACAGGCACCTGCCACTGCGCCCAGCTAATTTTTGTAGTTTTAGTAGAGATGGGGTTTCACCATCTTGGCCAGGCTGATCTTGAACTCCTGACCTCGTGATCCAACCGCCTCGGCCTCCCAAAGTGCTGGGATTACAGGCGTGAGCCACCACGGCCGGCCTGAAATCAGAACTATTCTTATTAGCTATCTGATCCTGAGCGAGCTACTCAACTTTTTTGAGCCTTCCTTTTCTCTGAAATGAAATGAGAAAAATGCCTGCTGTATCGGGTTGTTGGCACATGCATAGCCCTGCAGAAGCTGGGGCTGGCCTGCCTCCACAGGCTTAGCTCTGATGCATGACCCAGCATCCCTGTTTCCCAGCCAGATCTCCCTTGCCTGGCCACAAATGTGACATGGCACTATCCAACATGGCACTTGCCACATTCTACATTCCAGCCCCTCCCTTCTCCCTATGGTTTTGCCAATTCACGCATCACCGTCTCCAAGGAATCCTTCTCCTGATTCTCCATCCCCTATCATCTCCACTCCATCAACCAACCTGGCTTCCTTTGTGTTCCCATGGCCCTGATAACACTGCCTCATAAATGCCAGTTTCCCTATTGGTATCCCCCACTCAGCTGTGATGTCCCTAAGGCCAGTGATTAGATCTTCGTCCTCTTCATAGCCCTAGCCCAGAGGCCTGGCACAGACAAGATGCTCAATGAGAATTTTGTTAAATAAATGAATGAATCAATGAATAAATCAGTGATTGCTCAGCTTTAGGACATTTGGGTGTTATCAGCACCACAGGCTTTAGGCAAAGCTGCCAAAGATAGTCTTTTGTTGTCCTTTGCTTTCTGAAGGAATTGCCCTTCCTAGTAACTAGCACGATATATAAAGAGTTGTAACTGGCTGTGGTTCCTGTGAAGACATTTGGGCAGAGACCAGTACTTTCACTTTGGGTATAAACAGTGACAGCTGTGAATTTTAAAACTCAGTCAGAAATGATTCAGTGAATAAATCTTCATTTTTCTAAGTAGCTCCAAGTGTTACAAATACATAATTAGCAAAAGATTAAGCATTTAGTGTAAAGTGAATAGTCAGAACTAGACATTTGTCTCCTGGAGTATTTGATTCTACATGGGCAGAAAATGCTATTTGTGGTCAAGAAATTTTCATAAAAATATCTTCACCCATTCGTTTCTACCCTGAGTGTCCACCAAGTCATGTCTCGCTGCAGGAAGAGCTCTTGGGCACAGGCAGACATTTGCCCAGGATGTCCTGGCATTACACACTGCCAGCTTGTGCCTGGGAAGAGCCCAGCTACTAATGAGGGACGTGCTGCAGGCGACAAAGCCAAGTGTCATCAGATGCATGAGGGGCCAGACCACTTGGCTCCAAAAAAATGAGCTGCACCAATTCAAGAAGAGGAAAGAAACCAAATGGTAGAACAAGTGAGAAATACTTTGGGGTTTCAGGCAGCAGCCAGTGCAGGCTACGGCTGCCAAGCAGCCAGAGATGTCCGGTCTGCCATTTTGTCCAGATCAGAGAGTGTTTGGGGGAAGCCAGGGAAGCTCAAGTGCTTTGCCCCTTCCTGGGGCTGGTCCCTTTCCCTCCACAATGTTGCTGGGCCTTTGATTCCAAAATAGGACCACATCTGGGCAACCAGAGGCTGCAGAGGGTGGGCAGATGGGATTGCGAGGGCTACCTTAGAAGACCTGGAAGAAAGAGGCAGCCCAGCGGCAGTGGCTGGTTGGTCATAAGAAGCGTTTCTGGGCCGGGCATGGTGGCCCATGCTTGTAATCCCAGCACTTTGGGAGGCCGAGGCAGGCGGATCACCTGAAGTCGGGAGTTCAAGACCAGCCTGACCACCATGGAGAAACCCGTCTCTACTAAAAATACGAAAAATTAGCTGGCCAGTGTGGTGCATGCCTGTAATCCCAGCTACTTGGGAGGCTGAGATAGGAGAATCACTTGAACCTATGAGTCAGAGGTTGCAGTGAGCTAAGATCGCACCATAGTACTCCAGCCTGGGCAACAACAGTGAAACTCTGTCTCGGAAAAAAAAAAAAAGCATTTCTGAATGAAGCCACTATTTCTAAATCAGGAAGGTCCTCAGAGGAAAGGGTCTGCCCCACAAGGTCTGTCCCCCAAAGGGTGAATAAGTACTGGAAGGGGTAGCACAGGATGTCTTCGAAGATCTTCCACCTCCAGGTGATTCTTTGATTCTGTGATTGGGAAAACCAGGATGAGACAAAACTAGCTTTGTATAGGGCTTCAGGACCAGGCCCCCTCTAGTGTGCCTCAAGGCTCTGGAGCCTGAGGATGATGGGCAAGAGGCAGAGGAGAGCAGGATCTGGCACAAGGGCAATTTTGAGGAGGCAGGCTGGTTCTCTACTAGTAGCCTTTCCATGCCTTTCCTTAGATTGACACACCAGCCAAAACTCATTCTCTTCTTCCTGCCGAAGGGCACTCTGAGCCCTGGAGTGGAGAAGTCAGCTCCCCATCCCTCCACCAGTGTTTTCAGCACCCAGGAGAGCTGAGCATGCAGCCTGCAGCACACAGGATGTGGCTGCTCCCTCTGCCTTCCCAGACCACTGCTCTTTTGGAAATCATCAATGATAGTTTTCTGACAAAGTTAGAAATCGCCAGCATGTGTTCCTTTTTAGGCAGCATATGTCTGTTTGGAGTTAAACAAGTAAAGTTTGCAGGAGCTGAAGCAGAGACCTGTTCTGTGTGCTCTGTAAATCCAGGCAGTCCACTTCTCTGACCATCTCACCAGGTGCCCTGTGTCTCCCACTGTGAGAAGGACCACACTCTTCCCCTTTCTGTTGTGCCTGGGTTGTATGATGTGAGCATCCATAGAGTGGTGCCCAGTTCTGGGGTGGCCAAGAAGTATAAGGTCCTGGCTTCAAAGCACTCTCAAAGTTGGCCATGGGGCCAGGTGCAGTGGCTCACGCCTGTAATCCCAACACTTTGGGAGGCCAAGGTGGGTGGATCACCTGAGGACAGGAGTTAGAGACCAGCCTGGCCAACATGGTGAAACCCCGTCTCTACTAAAAATACAAAAAAATTAGGCAGGCGTGGTGGCGGGCGCCTATAATCCCAGCTACTTGGGAGGCTGAGGCAGGAGAATCGCTTGAATCCATGAGGCAGAGGTTGCAGTGAGCCAAGATCGTGCCATTGCACTCCAGCCTGGGCAACAAGAGCGAAACTCTTGTCTCAAAAAAAAAAAAAAAAGTTGGCCATGGGGTATACGGGGAGACAGCCGCCGCAGTTCTGGCTCTCCAGCCTGTCCAAGATTCAAGCTAGGAAAGTTCTGTAGCTGTGTGAATGAGGACCACAGTGGCCACTGCAGAGCCTCCTCTGGGGTCATCCACCACCAGGCTGGTGGTTTCTAAGCATGGTCCTAGGCTGCCATGACCCAAGCCTAGCCTGTTGGAATGCAGAATCCAATGAGGTCTTTTCAACAAGATGTATGGAGCATGCATTGTGTACATGGAATGGTTTCAGGCTCTAGGTAAACAGAAGTGAGATGTGTCAGATGTGTTCACTGGAGTTCACACACTAGTGAGGAGACCATTTAGTGGACGGTACTAGAATTCTATAGCAAGAATTCTATACGGTGCTACAGGATCAGAGACATAGGACATCTACTCCTGAGTGAAGAGTGAAGACAGAGGAGAGCAGGCCAGGGGCAGCTTCCTGAAAGTTGATTTCTCAGCTGAGCCTAGAAGAATGAGTAGCAATAGCCAGATAAACAAGACTTCTCAGCCCGGGCGTGGTGGCTCACACCTGTAATCCCAGCACTTTCAGAGGCCGAGGCAGGTGGATCACTTGAGGTCAGGAGTTCAAGACCAGCCTGGCCAACATAGTGAAACCCTGTCTCTACTAAAAAATACAAAAATTAGCCAGGCGTGGTGGTGCGCACCTGTAATCCCAGCTACTCGGGAGGCTGAGGCAGGAGAATCCCTTGAACCCAGGAGGTGGAAGCTGCAGTGAGCCGAGATCGTACCACTGTACTCCAGCCTGGGTGACAGAGTGAAACTCCATCTCAAAACAAAACAAAACAAAAAAAGGGCAAAAGAAAGAGAAGGCACCGAGATTCTGCTCTCGGTGGGAAGTCTGATACCTCTAGCATACATACTTTAAGTTGGACCCCAGAAGACAGTACCCTCAAGGTCAAGGTGGGCCAAAAGTAAGCCGGCCCTCAGGTGGTCTTGTATGGATTATATAACTACCAGGTGGTCCAGAGAACCTCAAGTGTTGAATGTGGACAAAGGTAGTCCAGAATTGTTTGTGCCCCCAGGTACCTGATAAAAACAAAAGAAAACTATCTCTGGAAGAAAGTATCATCATCCTAACTCTTAAGTTTTTCCTACACTTAATTTTTCAAATATGAGACCAGTCCAAAGTATAAGATAATCATGCACACAAAGTCGTCACTATAAATTGGAACTAGCACACTAGAAAGACTCACAAGACTTCAGCCAAATTATTAGATACAGACTGTCAAAAACTAGGTTTTCTTTAAAAAAAAAAGAATCTTATAAACATTTAGCTTCCTAAATGTTTACAAGAAGCTAAAAAAATATGACAGTAGGCCAGGCACTACAAAAAGTACACAAAATTAACCAGGCTTATGAGGCTGAGGTGGGAGGATTGCTTGAGCATGGGAGATGGAGGTTGTAGTGAGCCGCGACCACACCACTCCACTACAACCTGGGTGACAGAGAGAGGCCCCATCTCAAAACAAAACAACAACAAAAAAGGAAGACTCTGGACCCAGTGGCCTGATAAGATACAGAGATAGGGTCTTGCTATCCTGCCCAGGTTGGAGTGTAATGACACATTCTTTCACCACAATCTTAATTTAACTCCCCAAGCTCAAACAATCCTCCAACCTTTAACCTACCTCAGCTCCACCAAGTAGCTGGGACTACTAATACTTGGCCAACACACTGAGCTACCCTAACCTCCCAAAGCATGAAAACCCACAAGTGTGAAACACCACACCCACACATCTATTTTTAGTAACAGAACACTCAGTCCTGCCTAAGCAGGACTTCAAAAAATTGTACCATAAACTCAATTGTTTCCCTCCACGGAAATCTTTAGTAAAAGGCGAAAGATTTATTCGTTATGAAGAGAAACCGGAGACTACCTATTGTCCTTTATGCCTGGCTTCCCAGCTATTGACTGGTCTCCCTATACTTACGGTGCCTTTGGACCTGCAGACAGAAGCTTTTCTTCCACTGTAGAAAAGTGTCCTAAACATGTTCTCACTGGGTAAAATCTCCTGACAAAGAAAAAAAGTTTAAATATTATTATTCAAACAGATAACCCTGGTAATAATTCTCATATCTACATTGCATTCTGGGATGCAAATGAGCTGAGCGCCGGAACAAGAGTTCCCCTAAACCCTCTCTCTCTTACCAGTAAATGGAGAGAGGCACTTGACTACTGAGCTGGGGAGAGCACATGGCCAAGTCCTGTCTTCCATGTAGCCACATGTGTTCAGAATAGCAGTGCCGGGTGCACAGTGACTCACACCTGTAATCCCTGCACTTAAGGAGGCAGAGGTAGGAGGATCGCTTGAGCCCAGGAGTTCAAGACCAGCCTGGACGACAGAGTAAGACCTTGTCTCAGAAAAAAAATAAAATTTAAATTTAAAAAAAAGTCCAGGCGTGGTGGCTCAGGCCTGTAATCCCAGTACTTTGGGAGGCCGAGGCAGGAGGCCTCAGTCACTTTGGGAGCACTTTGGGAGGCCTGAGCACTTTGGGAGGCCTGAGGTCAGGAGTTCAAGACCAGCCTTGCCAACATGGTGAAACCCTGTCTCTACTAAATACAAAAATCAGCCGGGCGTGGTGGCAGACGCCTGTAATCCCAGCTTCCCAGGAGGCTGAGGCAGGAGTATCGCTTGAACCCAGGAGGCAGAGGTTGCAGTGAGCGATTGCACTCCAGCCTGAGTGATGACAGTGAAACTCCGTCTCAAAAAGACAAACAAACAAACAAAAATACTAGCATTTACTGGCTGGGCCCACCGGGCTCAGTGGCTTATGCCTGCAATCCCAGCACTTTGGGAGGCCGAGGCGGGTGGATCACGAGGTCAGAAGTTCAAGACCAGCCTGGCCAAGATGGTGAAACCCCATCTCTACTAAAAATACAAAAAAAAAAAAAAAAACAACAACAAAAATTAGCCGGGTGTGGTGGCGGGTGCCTGTAATCCCAGCCTACTCGGGAGGCTGAGGCAGGAGAATTGCTTGAACCCAGGAGGCGGAGGTTGCAGTGAGCCGAGATCGCGCCACTGCACTCCAGCCTGGGCGACAGAGTGAGGCTCTGTCTCAAAAAAAAAAAAAAAAAAAAAAAGGTAGCATTTACGCTGGTGTGCCATCATCTTAGCATCTCCTTCTCCTCCTGCCCCCTCTAGCTCTGTGGTTCCTTTCTCTTCTTTACAAAAACATTCAATCCTTGCCGATTTTCTCTTGTGCTCCCACAGCCCAATCACTGACTCCTTCCACAGCACCTGTCACCATATCATCGCTGCCTGTTTGTGCACGCTTAAGGAGGGTTGGTCGAATGAATGAATTCAGTCTGTATCCTCAACACCCAATGCCGCGCCTGGCACCATAGGCGTTCACATGCAGCCGTGCCGAAAGACTGAGTGAATGCTGGACTGAATGAATGACTGCCTGTGAAATATCTACAGGAAAGCCCTGCAGGAAATGCCCTCCATAAATTCTAGTCCCCTTCTCCTTCCTAACCAAATCCTCCCCTCCTTCTGCTTCCATCACTTCCTAGCTGTGTAACTTAGGCAAAGTGGTTTACCTCTCTGTGTCTAATTTCGGCAAAGGTAAAATGGGGAAGTGAACCTCATCTGGTTCTGGTGAGCTTCCACGGGTGCTGTATGGAAAGCCTGGCACCCTGCCTGGTGGAGAGGGCTCGATGATGGTTAGAAGGAGAGTTTCTCTAAACTGCCGCCTACCTTCCTTCCCCTTTCTCATTTCCTGCCACAAGTCTCCCACCCACTTTCTCTGTCTCCCTCTCACCCCTTGTCTTTCTCCATCTTGTCTTCCTGTAAAGACCCAGCCCTTCCCTCCTCCATGAAACCTGGATTCCTCCAAGGCGAAGGCCCCCCTCTCTGGGGTCTCAGCCTCCAGCGCTGACATCCTAGGCCGCCTCGACAGGTGGGCTCACCATCCAACCCTTCCTCCTCCCCCTTCAGCCCCCTCCTCCTGCTCTTCAACTGAGGTTCGCCTTCCCAGCTCCCCCACGCCCTGCACAGTGCTGATCAGTAAAAGAGGAGGACACTGACGAGTGGCGACTTGGTTCACGGGGTTCTTTGCTTCCTCGGTGGCGGAGGGGCCTGGGGCCTCTCTCCAGCACCTCTGCCCTTCCGCAGCCATCGAGTTGATCAAGGACCTGGTCGGTTACGATGTGCGCCAGGCGCTGCTCAAAGGCCTCGTGGCGCTGCTGATACCGTCGGTCAAGGAGACCTCCAAACTGCAGGCCAAGATCCTCAGTGGTAAGGACCTGCTCAAATGGGGCTGCCTGGGCCACGGGAGGGCGGTCTCTTGCCTCACGGCTGCCCCCTCCTCAGACCCTTCGGTTCTCCAGCTCACCCCCAGCCTGCCGATGTTTTTGCAGCAGGCCGCGGCCGCCAAGGCCATCGGGTAAGCGGGCAGGGGTTAGTGGGTAGCTGCAGCAAGCCTGGCTTGGCGCTGCCGGCGGGCCCCGGGAGCGCTCCGTGCGCCGGGTGGGCGGGGGTGTGCGCCGGGTGAGCCCCAGGGCGTCGCCCCAGCCTGAACCCCCGGCCCAGGGTCCTGGCGCGCAACGACATGAGCATCGCCGAGGAGCTGCTGTACCTGCGCGTCGTGCGTGGCCTAATGGCCGCCATGGGCAACACGGACCACAGCAACAGCCAGCGGCTGGCCAGCCTCACGCTGGAGGTGCGCGCGGCGGCTGGTTAGGGGGCGGGAAGGGCGGCGGCACCCGCAGCCCCGTCGCCCCCTCAGTCACGCCGCCCCGCCCGCAGTGCTTCGTGCAGATGTTCCCCTTGGTGGCGGAGCACGTGCGCAAGTGCATGGGGGAGGAACTCTACCAGCTCTTCCTGGTAAGTGCGCCCTTCCTGCCCCGCCGCAATGAGCAGATGGCGGCTCGGACAGTGTGATGCCCCTTCACACAGTCCCCATCCTGGAGCGCGCCACATGCAGAGTGGACCTGGCCACCAGCTGCAGGAGGGACTGCTCTGGCCTAGGCTCCTCCACCCGCCACCTTCCTGTTCCCTTTCCTGCCCTTTCGGTCAGGCTGCCGACCCGCCCCCCACCTGCAACATCCCTCTGCCAAGCCCAACTCCAAGTCCAGACTGCCCTGGCACCCCAGCCGGGTCCCGCCTTGCTCCTGTCCTCAGAGCAACGCTGAGGACTTGTACATGAAAATAGACAGCATTCAGGCGGACATCTTGGCGGCCAACACAGTCAATGTTACCAAAGGTGAGTGTGGGACGAGGGAAGCCGGGCGCAGGCGCCGCCAGCACAGCCTCACGCCTGCCTTTCCTGCCTGCAGCCCTGTGCCTCCATGGCAGCTCCTACAGCATGAACACTCTCTATGGCTCGCGTGATTCGGCTCAGATGGCCTACCTCACACACTTCGAGGAGGATGTAGAATCAAAGGAGTAACAGCCCCTGTGGCAAACCAGGAAGGCCAAGGCTGCGGGGCAGGGAAGCCTGGCAAGAGGAAGGCGCCTGGGGTCAAGCTCAGAGCCACTCCACTTGGCTCCAAGGGGGAGACCGGGATTAGGCACCCCAGAGGGGCAGAGGGAGAGCCGCTGGCTGCGAAGAGTCAATAAACAGCCTTGATACCTGTCTGTTCTTTGTGTGTGTGGAGGGGGAAGGGAGGTCAAGTGAGAGCTATGATGCTAGATTGTGGTGCCTGTGCTCCTCAAGTTAAAAAGCAGGTCCAAGTTTAGGACAGTGGCTTGCACCTGTAATCCTAGCTACTCTGCAGGCTGAAGGAAGAGGATCTCTTGAGCCCAAGAGTTGGAAGCCATCATGGACAACAAAGCAAGACCCCATCACAAAAACAGGCCAGGCACGGTGGCTCATGCCTGTAATCCTGGCACTTTGGGAGGCTGAGGTGGGCGGATCGCCTGAGGTCAGGAGTTCGAGACCAGCCTAGCCAACAGGGTCAAACTCCGTCTCTACAAAAAAAAAATAAAAAATAAAAAATTAGCCGGGTGTGGTGGCACACACTTGTAATCCCAGCTACTTGGGAGGCTGAGGCAGGAGAATCACTTCAACCCGGGAGGTAGAGGCTGCAGTGAGCCAAGATCACACTACTGCACTCCAGCCTCCTGGGCGACAGAGTGAGACTCATTCTCAAAAAAAAAAAAAGCAGATCCAGAGGGAAGGGCCACCAACACCCTGGAAGGTTCAAGGGCATAGCCTGAATAGAGGGCCTCACCTCCACTCCCTGATGGCCTATGCACCCTTTCCTCCAGAACACCCTACCTACCTGGTTTTTCTCCGGTTGTTACAGACATTAAAGGGGGTCGTTTGATCCTAATGGGTCCTTTCCTTGCCTGGAACCATTTGCACCAATAGAACAAGGCCAGGTTCCATAAAGCAGAGCAGAAGCTTTATTCATTGATCTAGGAGATAGCAACAGGAGGCGGCCAAATGCCTAGGCAGATAGGGGTGGGTCCCCAGTGAACCCCACCTTCAAACCAAAAACAGCCTGAAGGCTGAAAGACCAACTGCTGGTCCTGGATGAAACCCACAACCCAGAGTGAGAACTTCTGTTTCTGTTTGCCTGCCCTTTCCTGATTGATTCTTTCTGAATAATGCCTTTTAACCAATTGAATGTTGCCTTTTCCAATACTACTTATGGCCTGCCCTTCCCCCATTCTGAGCCCATAGAAGCCCTGGACTCAGCCATATTAGGGGGACTTTCCCACTTTCAGGTAGGGGGACCACCCCCCACAGCCACCGAAAGCTGTTTTATCACTCAGTAAAACCCCACCTTCCTCACTCTTCAATTGCCAGTGCATCCTCATTCTTCTTGGGCTCGTGGGACGAGAACTCGGGAACCAGTGCATAAGCTAGACTCCGCCAACTGGACTGAGTGGGTGGGTCGTCTCCTGCAGCAAGTAAAGGCCATCTCCTGCAGCAGGTAGCCTGGCGAGTGAGACGTGGCAGGGCATTGCTGGCCAGAGGTCCCCAGCTTGCAAAGTGACCAAGAAGAAAACCTTACATCATAGGAATGGAGGAAGGGGAGCTCATGCTCAAAGCACCTCCTCCCAGGGGGAGGGGCCTGGTAAAGGGGGAGTCTCAAGGGATCTTAGGGCAGGTAGGTGGAGACTGGGTTGAGGATTTCTGGAAAAAGGTAGGTTCTTCCAGGAGGGGCTGGAGTGTGCATAGTCTTTTTTTTTTTTTTTTTTTGAGACGGAGTCTCGCTGTGTCACCAGGCTGGAGTGCAGTGGCACAATCTCGGCTCACTGCAACCTCAGCCTCCCGAGTAGCTGGGACTACAGGCACGCACTACTAAACCCAGCTAACTTTTGTATTTTTAGTAGAGCTGGGGTTTCACCATCTTAGCCAGGCTGGTCTCGAACTCCTGACCTCATGATCTGCCCGCCTCAGCCTCCCAAAGTGCTGGGATTACAGGCGTGAGCCACCACACCCAGCTTTTTTTTTTTTTTTTTTTAGACAGGGTCTCTGTTGCTCAGGCTGGAGTGCAGGGGTGCAATCTCGACTCACTGCAACCTCTGCTTCCCAGGCTCAAGCAATTCTCATGCCTCAGCCTCCGGAGTAGCTGGGACTACAGATGTGCACCACGACCACATTCGGCTAATATTTTTTTCTTTTTTTGTAGAGACGAGGTCTCACTATGTTGTCCAGGCTGGTCTCCAACTCCTGGGCTCAAGTGATCCTCCTGCCTTGGCCTCCCAAAGTGCTGGGATTGTAGGCATGAGCCACTGTGCCTGGCCTGAGTGTGCATGGTGTTGTTTTTTCTTTTGAAGATTTCTCCTCTTCAATCCAGTCTCATTCAAGTTGGAGTGAGGCAGGGCTCCTGGTCTGGAGTCTCTCTTCTATCTGCTTTTACACCCTGCTGATTTCATCCTGTCTCAGAACTTTAAATATCATTATAGGCCAATGACTCCTACATTTCTATTTCCAGCTAAATATTTCCACCTCATCGTGTCTAAAACTGAACTCCTAATCCCGTGCCACTTTCCCCAATTCAACTCATGGCAACTCATCCTTCCTATAAAACAAAACAAAATAGTGGAGTGCTTTTTAATGTCCATCTTTAGCACCCATATCTATTATGTCTGTTGGCTCTATCTTCCAAATACATCCAGAATCCAACCATATCTCACTACCTCTATTGCTAATACTCTGGGCTGAGCCACTATCATCTCTCTTCAATGTTATTCTGCTTTTCTCCCTCTTCCTGTTCTCTTTTCTTTTAGTTTCTTTTTTTTTTTAGATGAAATGTCACTCTGTCACCCAGGCTGGAGTGTAGTGGTGCGATCTAGGCTCACTGGCACCCACTACCTCCTGGGCTCAAGCAATTCTCCTGCCTCAGCCTCCCGAGTAGCTAGGATTACAGGCTTCCGCCACCACGCCTAGCTAATTTTTGTATTTTTAGTAGAAACAGGAGTTCACCATGTTGGCCAAGCTGGTCTCGAACTCCTGACCTCAAATTATCCACTCACTTCAGCCTCCCAAAGTATTGGGATTACAGGCGTGAACCACTGTGCCCAGTCAATACCTGTTCTCTTTTTAATAGGACAGCCAGGGTTATCCTTTTAAGCTTCAGATTCTATCACTGGGCTCAAACCTTGGAGGGCTCCCCATTTCGCTGAATGAAGACCCTAGGTGCTCAGGTTTCCCATCACCTCTCTAAACTCTTCTGCCTCTGTCTGTCCTTCACTCTGCTCCAGACACACTGGACTCCCTTGCTGGTTCTTTTTTTTTTTTTTTTTTTTTAATTGGCAAAGAGGCCGGGCGCGGTAGCTCACGCCTGTAATCCCAGAACTTTGGGAGGCCAAGGTGGGCGGATCACGAGGTCAAGAGATGGAGACCATCCTGGCTAACACAGTGAAACCCCATCTCTACTAAAAATACAAAAACTTAGCCGGGCATGGTGGCGGGCGCCTGTAGTCCCAGCTACTCGGGAGGCTGAGGTAGGAGAATGGCGTGAACCCGGGAGGCGGAGCTTGCAGTGAGCCGAGATCGCGCCACTGCACTCCATCCAGCCTGGGCGACACAGCAAGACGCCGTCTCAAAAAAAGAAAAAGAAAAAAAGAAATTGGCAAACAAGCTCTTGTCTCAACGCTATTGTACTGACTGTTCACTCTGCCTAGAACTTCATCCCACATATCCACAGGGCTCACTCCCCCATCTCCCTTCAACTCTACAAGAAGGCCTACTCTTTTTAAAATTGCAATGCACACTACCACTCTCTATACTCACCACCTCCCCTCCCACCTTACTCTGCTATTTTTTTCCATAGCATTACCTTATTATGTTTATTAATTGTATGTGCTCCACCTGACTGTAAACTCCACGAGGACAGGGATACTGTTAGGACAATACCTGGCATGCATGAATCAGTGACTGAGGTATTGTGAGGGAATAGTCCCTCCAAGTCGGAGGAAATGAAGTCAGATGGCAGTAATTCTCCAGGATGCCACAAGAGGGCATCACCAGCCCTGACATTGTTGGTCTAAGGCAGTTCTGCTTTCCCCAAACTTATTTTGAGCCTCAGCTTTCCTCTTTTTGTACCTACAGAGGAGAGAAAAGTTAACAAAATATATTTATGTTTTGTTGTTATGTTTTCTTTAAAGCTAAATGGATTTCCTATTTTATTTTTATGTATTTATTTATTTATTTATTTTTGAGACGGAGTCTCGCTCTTTTGCCAGGCTGGAGTGCAGTGACGCAGTCTCGGCTCACTGCAACCTCCGCCTCCCGGGTTCAAGAGATTCTCCTGCCTCAGCCTCCCAAGTAGCTGGGATTACAGGCATGCGCTACGACGCCCGGCTAATTTTTGTATTTTTAGTAGAGATGGGGTTTCACCATGTTGGCCAGGCTGGTCTTGAACTCCTGACGTGATCCACCTGCCTCGGCCTCCCAAAGTGCTGGGATTACAGGCGTGAGCCACCGCGCCAGGCCTTTTTATTTTATTTTATTTTATTTGATTTATTTTATTTTATTTTATTTTTTGAGACGGAGTCTCACTCTGTCTCCCAGGCTGGAGTGCAGTGGCGCAATCTCGGCTCACTGCAACCTCCGCCTCCTGGGTTCAAGCGATTCTCTGCCTCAGCCTCCCAGGTAGCTGGGATTACAGGCGGCTGCCGCCATGCCCACGCCCAGCTAATTTTTGTGTTTTTAGTAGAGACGGGATATCATCATGTTGGCCAGGCTAGTCTTGAACTCCTAACCTCAAGTGATCCACCCGCCTTGGCCTCCCAAAGTGCTGGGATTACAGGTGTGAGCCACCGTGTCCACCGCGTCAGGCTGAGAGATCAAGTCATTTTTAGTTTTTAGTCTTCTTTTTCTTTTTCTTTTTGGTCATTGTTTGGTTTTAGTTTTTTAGTCTTGAAATGTTTTCTTTTGTATAATGGTAAAAAAAATAGTACCCCAGAACTTTTTCGGAAATTTTAATAATTGGGAAGTCCAAAAATCTAGGAACCACTGGGCTAAAGTGATCATAATTAAAAAAAAAAAAAAAAAAACCTTTAAAAACTAAACTGGCCAAGCGGGAAGCGGTGGCTCACAGGAGGCTGAGGTGGGTGGATCACTTGAGGCCAGGAGTTTAAGGCTGCAGTGAGCTATAATCATGCCACTGCACTCCAGACTGAGTGACACAGTGAGACCGTTTCTAGAATAAATTAATTAAAAACAAAAAACAAAAACACAAAACAAAACAAAATCTTCGCACGGTGGCTCATGCTTGTAATCCCAGCACTTTGGGAGGCCAAGGCGGGCAGATCAGCCCGGCCAATGTGGTAAATCCCCATCTCTATTAAAATACAAAAACTAGCAGGGAATGGTGTTGCCGCCTGTAGCCCCAGCTACTTTGGAGACTGAAGCAAGAAAATCCCTTGAAGCCGGTAGGCAAAGATTGCTCACTACAGTCTAGTCTAAACCCCACTTCCAAAAAAATAAAAATGCCACACACCCATACAGCCCAAAATAAATGACCAAACACAACGTTATCTCACGCTTAACAACAAACACACAGTTCTCTGTCTGATTTTGAAACACCGTTAATTAGCCCCACCAACGTAGGACTTTAAAAAATTGGCTTAAAACTCACAACCGTTTCTCTCCACGGAAATCTTTAGTAAAAGGCGAAAGATTTATACGATTTGAAGAGAAACCAGAGCATATATTGTAACGGTTGCACACAGTCCTCGGGGGACGGTCACTACTAGATTAGCAATGGTTACTATTAACCCAAAAGAATGACTTCTGTTTTTGTCTCAGACGATTGTGTGAAAGGAGTTTCGTTATTATGGTAAAGGAAAAGAGGGGAAAAAAGGGAGAATCTCCTTTTAAAGTAGGACGTGGTCTGTGTGCAGTGCATTGTGGGTATGTAAATGACGCTGAGTCACCACCCCCTCGGTTTCCAGAAATACCTTAAATAGTTCGTTACTTTTTCTAGGCGTTAGGCCACCACCAGGGGGCAGAACGGAAGCCAGATTTACAGAACTGTAGATGCCTGGTCCAACTAGACAGTGACTTTATTTTATAATTGGCACTTAAAGTAAAAAAAAAAAAAAATTAAAAGCTTTAAAATAATTGTATTCATACGCCTGGCGCGGTGGCTCACGCCTGTAATCCCAGCACTTTGGGAGGCCGAGGCGGGCGGATCACGAGGTCAGGAGATCGAGACCATCCTGGCCAACATGGTGAAACCCCGTCTCTACTAAAAATACAAAAATTAGCTGGGCGTTGTGGCGTGCGCATGTAGTCACAGCTACTTGGGAGGCTGAGACAGGAGAATTGCTTGAACCCAGGAGGCGGAGGCTGCAATGAGCTGAGACTGCACCACTGCACTCCAGCCTGGGCAACAGGAGACTCCACCTCAAAAGAAAAGAAAACCACATCATAGCAAATACTGAATTTTGTATCATCCCTCTGCCTTCCACAGTATGTAACAAAGACTCCAAAAAATAGTAGCTTGAACAAGCAAGAAGTTTATTTTCACCTTACCTGAAGGAAGCCCGGAGAAGAAATTCTGAGTTGTTACAGAGGTGTCAGGGCTTAGAACATGATACCCCAAAATATGGCACCTTAGCATACTGAGTATTTTAAGCCATCAAGGAAACTGAGAAAACTATATAAGCAGGAAGTTATTTTTGACCTTTTCCTTCTCTTCTCCCATGAAGACCTTCGTGTGACAATTGTCCTGCCTTATGCCCACAGGGAATGAATGTCACACAGAGGCCAAGAATAATCTGAACAAACAGGCTTTGCCAAGTACCCCCCCACCCATCCAGTTTATTACCATTCGATCATACTTTTTTTTTTTTTAAAGAGTCTCGCTCTGTCCCCCAGGCTGGAGTCCAGTGGCGCGATCTCTGCTCACTGCAAGCTCCGCCTCCCGGGTTCATGCCATTCTCCTGCCTCAGCCTCCTGAGTAGCTGGGACTCAGGCGCCTACCACCACGCCTGGCTAATTTTTTGTATTTTTAGTAGAGATGGGAGTTTCACTCTGTCAGCCAGGATGGTCTCAATCTCCTGACCTCGTGAACTGCCCGCCTTGGCCTCTCAAAGTGCTGGGATTACAGGCGTGAGCCACTGCGCCTGGCATTTTTTTTTTTTTTTTTTTTTGAGACAGTGTCTTGCTCTGTGTCCCAGGCTGGAGTGCAGTGGTGCAATCGAGGGCCACTGAAGTCTTGAACTCCTGGAATCAAGCAGTCCTCCTGCCTCAGCCTCCCAAGTAGCTAGGACTACAGAAGCATACTACCACAGCTGGCTAATTTTTAAATTTTTTGTAGAGATGAAATCTTGCTATGCTGCCCAGGCTGGTCTTGAACTTCTGACCTCAAGCAATCCTCCTGCCTTGGCCTCCCAAAGTGCTGGGGTTACAGGCATGAGCCACTGCACCTGGCCAGAAAATTTTTGATCATTCCTTTATTAGCTATTAAAGCAAATGGAATGATAAAACATTTACTAAATATTCTAAAATTTACTAAAAATTTTACTAAAAATTTACTAAATTTTCTTGTGCCAGTTTTGACATTTTTGACTTTTTTTTCTAGAAATGTAGAAACTTATTCACACAACAAGAAGTATGGAGACAGGTGGATCAGGAGGTCAGGAGATCAAGACCATGCTGGCTAACATGGTGAAACCCCATCTCTACTAAAAATATAAAAAATTAGCTGGGCATGGTGGCACACGCCTGTAATCCCAGCTACTTGGGAGAATTGCTTGAACCCGGGAGGCAGAGGTTGCAGTGAGCTGAGGTCTCACCACTGCACTCCAGCCTGGGTGACAGAGCGAGACTCCGTCTCAAAAAAAAAAAAAGACATATGGAGATAGAAATTAAAAATGTATATATATGGAAGTAGGTAGTCGCTAGCATTGGTTCAACTACTGAACCATCAAGAACGCTCTTAGGCTCTTCCTGCTGTACTTGGCTGTCCTGAGCATGTTGGCTTTTAACCAAATTACTGTCTCCTGCCTCATGATCACAAGGCAGCTGTCACAACTCCAGAAAGAACACCCCATGTCCAAGGCAAGAAAAAAGGGATGACACCAGGAAAGCATTTTCTGTCATTCCCTTTTAATAGAAAAACAACAAGTCTTGCCCACAAGCCCCCAGAACTCTCCTGCTTACATCTCATTGGCCAGAACTGTGTCCCATGGCCAGCTCTAATTGCATGGGAGTCTGGGAAAGGAAGTATAGTAACTATAAAGCTTTTTCAGTCTCTAATGTGGAGATGATTTAGGAAGAAGGGGGTTGAGAATACCTGCTGAATTAACCATCAACAGTGTATGTCACAAACAGTTGGTTCATTTGTTTTCTGCCCTATTTTCTTTATCCCTTCCTGATGTCTTTTGGGTGAATCCTCACCCTTGATCCTGTTGCTCCTCATTTCATTTTGGCTGTAACCATTCTGCTATTCAATTCATGTATGGATTTCAACTATTAAATTTTTCAAACCTGGTATTTTCAGTTGCTTCTTCCTGCCTTAACAATATCCTTCCTTATCTTTTGAAGATGTTCATTATGCTTATTTCTTTTTTCTTTTTTTGAGATGGGGTTTGGCTCTTGTTGCTCAGGCTGGAGTGCAGTGGTGCAGTCTTGGCTCACTTCAATCTCCGCCTCCCGGGTTCAAGCAATTCTCCTGCCTCAGCCTCCCTCCTGAGTAGCTGGGATTACAGGCGCCCGCCACCACACCCGGCTAATTTTTGTATTTTTAATAGAGATGGGATTTTACCATGTTGGCCAGATCAAGTGATCTGCCCTCCTCAGCCTTCCAAAGTGCTGGGATTACAGGCATGAGCCACCATGCCTAGCCCATTATGCTTATTTCAAACTATCAGATCTATTAATTCTGCTTCCTCTAATATCAGTTTCTGGCCAGATGTGGTGGCTCAAGTCTGTAATCCCAGTATTTTGGGAGGCTGAGGCAGGCAGATCACCTGAGGACAGGATTTTGAGACAGGCCTGGCCAACATGGCAAAACCCCGTCTCTACTGAAAATACAAAAATTAGCCAGGTGTGGTGGTGGGCACCTATAGTCCCAGTCACTCAGGATTCTGAGGCAGGAGAATCGCTTGAACCCGGGAGGCAGAGGCTGCAGTGAGCCAAGATCATGACACTGCACTCCAGCTCAAAAAAACACTCTGTCTCAAAAAAACAAAAACAAAAACAAAAATCCCAGCATTTTGGGAGGCTGAGGCAGGAGAATTGCTTGAATCTGGAGGCGGAGCTTGCAGTGAGCCGAGATCATGCCACTGCACACCAGCCTGGGCCACAGAATGAGACTCCGTCTCAAAAAAAAAATTAGTTTCTCAGTCTGTCGTTTTCCTATTATTGCAAATGTGTTCCCCTTTAACTTCACATCACCCTGGGGGCATCAGTGATTGTGACAGGGGAAAACAAAAGCCCAGAACCCAGGATACACAGTATAGGAGGAGGTACGGAGATTATGTCTAAAGTCAGGTATGTTCCTACGTGGCCAGGCTAGGGCACTGAGACAGCGCTGCTGGTTTTCTGCCTCACAGTGGCAATGGGGCAGTTAACGACCCACCCACGGCCTTGGGGGATAAGAGTGGCATATGGAGGGAGGGGCGATGGTGAGCACAACTAAAGAGCTCTCCCTCAGCCTGCCCCGCATGTCAGGGTGTCTGACCCTCTTCCACTCTGGCTGCAGTCACAGTCTCCCCACAACTGGCTCCTGGCCGCCACCTTCTCTTTTTTTGAGATGGAATCTCGCTCTGTCACCGAGGCTGGAGTGCAGTGGTGCAATCTCAGCTCACTGCAACCCCGCCTCCCGGGTTCAAGCAATTATCCTGCCTCAGGCCCCAAGTAGCTGGGACTATAGGCATGTGCCACCACACCCGGTTAATTTTTTGGATTTTTATTAGAGACGGGGTTTCACTGTGTTAGCCAGGACGGTCTGGATCTTCTGACCTCAGGATCCACCTGACTCAGCCTCCCAAAGTGCTGGGATTACAGGCGTGAGCCACCGCGCCCGGCCTTTTTTTTTTTTTTTGAGATAGAGTCTCTGTCACCTAGGCTGTAGTGCAGTGGTGTGATCTCAGCTCACTGCCACTTGCAACTCCCGCCTTCTGGGTTCAGGTGATTCCTGTGCCTCAGCCTCCCAAGTAGCTGGGATTACAGTCTTGTGCCATCACACCCAGCTAATTTTTATATTTTTAGTAGAGATAGCGTTTCACTATGTTGGCCAGACTGGTCTTGAACTCCTGGCCTCAAGTTATTCTCCTGCCTCAGCCTCCCAAAGTGCTGGGATTACAGGTGTGAATCACCACAGCTGGCCCACCTTCTTTTTTTTTTTTTTGAAACAGGGTCTCATTCTGTTCCCCAGGCTCAAGCGCAGCTGCACGATCATAGCACACTGCGGCCTCGAACTCCCCAGGCCCAGGTGATCCTCCCACCTCAGCCTCCTGAGTAGCCAGGACTACAGGCATATGCCACCACACCCGGCTAATTTTTGTAGTTTTTGCAGAGATGGGGGTCTCACTGTGTCACCCAGGGTGGTCTGGATCTGCTGAGCTCAAGCAATCTGCCTGTCTTGGCCTCCCAAAGTGCTGGGATTACAGGTATGAGCCACTGCATCCAGCTTAGTCCATTTTCTGTTGCTACAACAAAATACTGGAGACTGGGTAATTTATAATGAACATAAATTTATTTCATTCATGGTTCTGGAGGCTGAGAAGTCCAAGAGCATGGTGCTTGGATCTTGTGAGGGCCTTTTTGCTGCATTATAACATGGCAGAGAGCATAACATAGTGACAGGGCAAGAGCGTGTCAGCTCAAGTCTCTCTTCTTCTTCTTATAAAGCTACCAATTCCATCACAGGGCCCCATCCTGATGACTTTATTAATCCTAATTACCTCCCAAAGGCCCCACCTCCAAATGCCATCAATATGTGAATTGGGGGATTAAGTTTCCAGCACATAAAATTTGGGGGACTCATTCAAACCACAGCATATCCCTAAACAATATTCCATCTATTCTTGTCTCTCTAGTCTGGTTCTCACCCTCAATAGTTCACCAAGACTGCACAAGGTCAGCAATGACTTAGGTGCTAATAAATCCAAAGGATACTAGAATGTCCTCATCTTATTTGGCCTCTTGAGTAGCTCTTCAGAGTTACTTTCACCTTCTTCATTCCATCCCTTGACTTCTAAGGAACTCCCCCCAACTCTTTTGTTTTCTTCATTCCTTCAAACCACCCTAATCCCATCTCCTTTGCTGGCTCCTCCTCCCCTGCCCTACCTCAAAATATTGGCAAGTCCCATGGCTCAATTATACATGTTCCTCTCATCTCCATCTATACTCTTTTCCTAGATAGTATTCAGCTCATGACTCCAAATACCATCTACATAATGCAGACTGCCAAATCTCAATCTCTCGCTTTGACCTCTACCTTAGCTCCCAGTTTGTATATCCAACTGCTCAGTTGACACCTACACTCAGATGTCTTGTAGACATCTCAAATTCAAAATGAACAAAATGAAACCCTGGACTTAACCCCCAACTCATTCCTTCACAATCCCACTCTCCCTTTTCAGGACATGGTCCGTCATCCAGCCAGGTGCTCTAGCCAGAAACCAGGAGTCATCCATGACCACCCCTGTCATTCACATCCAACTCATCAGCAAAACCCATTCACTTCACTTCCCAAACATGGGGTATCTTGAATCAGTTCTTTCAGCCATACTTCCAATCCAGTATCACTACCCTGGCCTATGCCAGCATAATCTCTTGCCTACTAAGCGGTCTCTGCCTTCTGTCTTGCCCCTTTCAAATCTACTCTCCACATAATAGCAAGTTTGACTGACATAAAAGTAAAATGTAGGAAGGGCGCAGTGGCTCACACCTGTAATCCCAGCACTTTAGGAGGCTGAGGTGGGCGGATCACCTGAGGTCGGGAGTTCACGACCAGCCTGACCAACATGGTGAAACCCCGTCTCTACTAAAAATACAAAATTAGCCGGGCGTGGTGGTGCATCTCTGTAATCCCAGTTACTTTGGAGGCTGAGGCAGGAGAATTGCTTGAACCTGGGAGGTGGAGGTTGTGGTGAGCCGAGATCACACCATTGCACTCCAGCCTGGGCAACAGGAGTGAAATTCTGTCTCAAAAAAAAAAAAAAAAAAAAAAGTAAAATGTAAATCAGATCTTGTTAGTCCCCTGCTTAAAACTTTTCAATGACTTCTCATTAGCATAAAAGCCAAAATTATTACTACAGGCCACAAGATGCTCTATGATTTTGCCCCTCCCCACCTCTTCAACTTCTGATGCTCCTCTCCCCCACTGCCTTCCAGTCACCAGTTCTTCAAACAAGACCTTTCCTGGCCGGGCACAGTGGTTCACGCCTGTAATCCCAGCATTTTGGGAGGCTGAGGCAGGCAGATCGTCAAGAACAGGAGGCCGGGCTTGGTGGTTCACACATGTAATCCTAGCACTTTGGGAGGTTGAGGGAGGATCTTTGAGCCCAGGAGTTCAAGACCAGCCTGGGCAACATAGCAAGACACTGTCTCTAATTAAAAAAAAAAACCTCTCCCTCTCCCCCGCCCTCCTCCCTCCCTCTCCCCCTCTCCCCCTCCCCCTCTCCCCCCTCCCTCCCCCTCCCCCTCTCCCTCTCCCCGGTCTCCCTCTGATGCCAAGCCGAGGCTGAACTGTACTGCCGCCATCTCGACTCACTGCAGCCTCCCTGCCTGATTCTCCTGCCTCAGCCTGCCCAGTGCCTGGGATTGCAGGCGCGCGCCGCCGCGCCTGACTGGTTTTCGTATTTTTTGGTTGAGATGGGGTTTCGCCGTGCTGGCCGGGCTGGTCTCCAGCTCCTGTCCACGAGTGATCTGCCAGCCCTGGCCTCCCAAGGTGCCGGGATTGCAGACGGAGTCTCGCTCACTCAGTGCTCAATGTTGCCCAGGCTGGAGTGCAGTGGCGTGATCTCGGCTCGCTACAACCTCCACCTCCCAGCCGCCTGCCTTGGCCTCCCAAAGTGCCGAGATTGCAGCCTCTGCTCGGCCGCCACCCGGTCTAGGAAGTGAGGAGCGTCTCTGCCTGGCCGCCCATCGTCTGGGATGTGAGGAGCCCCTCTGCCCGGCCGCCCAGTCTGGGAAGTGAGGAGCGCCTCTTCCCGGCCGTCATCCTGTCTAGGAAGTGAGGAGCGTCTCTGCCCGGCCGCCCATCGTCTGGGATGTGGGGAGCGCCTCTGCCCCGCCGCCCCGTCTGAGACGTGAAGAGCGCCTCTGCCCGGCCGCGACCCGCTCTGGGAACTGAGGAGTGTCTCTGCCCCGCCGCCACCCTGTCTGGGAGGTGAGGAGCATCTCTTGACTGGCCGCCCCGTCTGAGAAGTGAGGAGCCCCTCCGCCCGGCAGCCACCGCGTCTGGGAGGTGTACCCAACAGCTCATTGAGAACGGGCCATGATGACGATGGCGGTTTTGTCGAATAGAAAAGGGGAAAATGTGGGGAAAAGAAAGAGAGATCAGATTGTTACTGTGTCTGTGTAGAAAGAAGTAGACATAGGAGACTCCATTTTGTTCTGTACTAAGAAAAATTCTTCTGCCTTGGGATGCTGTTAATCTATAACCTTACCCCGAATCCCGTGCTCTCTGAAACATGTGCTGTGTCCACTAAGGGTTAAATGGAAAGAAAAAAAAAAAAAAAGGACAGGAACTATGTGTCTAGTTCATTATCTCCATTTCCTGGTACCATGCCTAGCAGGTGGTAGACTTCACTCAATAAATATCTGGTGAATCAGTGTCTTTCTGGAAATTTATACATAACTCCTTGAATGAGGCAACATGCTTCTCCACTATGCAATAAGAAAAACTAAGTCAAGTTTCTAATCTGTGGTTTTGTTTTGCTTTGAGAACAGGGTCATGGCTATGTTGCCCTGTCTGGTCTCGAACTTCTGATCTCGAGCGATCACTCCCACCTCTCCCTTCCTAAGTGTTGGGATTAACAGGAGTGAGCCACCGCGCCCGGCCAAGTCTCCAACTTGCTCGAGGTCACTGAACTTGCAATTGAAGAAGCTACGATTCGAACCCATGTCTGTAGGATCCCAGAGCCCTCACTGTCAAATACATACTGAAGTTTCCCAGTTTTCGGGAACCCCGCAGTACAAGGTGACCGAGGACAATACCAGAATTGGGAGCCCCAGACCCCGCGGAGCGGCGAAGTTCCCAGAAGGCACAGCGCTCGAGGGTGTGGCCAGACGCATGGGCGGTGCCGAGCGTCGGAAGATGGTTCGGAACTGCGTCTCCCCCAAGGCTCCGCAGGGCGCCGCTGACTGGCGGAAGCGAGGGCGGGGACAGCGGAATGACGTTTTAAGGACGCTTGCGCGCGGGTTTTAAACTGCGGCGGTTTACGCGGCGTTAAGACTTCGTAGGGTTAGCGAAATTGAGGTTTCTTGGTATTGCGCGTTTCTCTTCCTTGCTGACCCTCCGAATGGCCATGGACTCGTCGCTTCAGGCCCGCCTGTTTCCCGGTCTCGCTATCAAGATCCAACGCAGTAATGGTGAGGAGCGGGGTCCCTAGGTCAAGGGGACTCGTGAGCGGTGAGACGACTGAAATTACTGCCCCTCCCCGGACACACAGATGGGCTTTCACTCTCTTTCTCTCCCTCCCTCCTTTTCACACGCACTCACTCCGGGTCTCTGCACTGGCAGTCATTCTTGCCTACACAGGGGTGAGAGTCCCTGCGCTGTACGTGGGTCCCTTTCGCAGTCCTCTGGGAGTGGGCGGACCTTCTCCAAGGCTGGTAGACCTCCCAGGGAAGTTGGGGCTTCTAAATTCACTTCCCTTCCAAAATTCTCCCCTGAAAATGCCCTGCTCTTACGGGGACCTCGGTCTCCTGGCCCCTTTACTCTCGAATAAATATTGCGCAGTTGCGGTATGTCAGGTAAACGGGACAGACAAGATCCCTGCTCTTGAGGAGCTTGTAGTCGTTCTCTCTTTTGCTTAAGCAGGTACCGCAGTTCTGGCAGGTCTGATACCCGTGTCATTAGGGAAATGGACAGATATGACCGCCAGAAATGAGTTAGGAAAACCCCAAAAGGGCCAGATCCTCAATGCTATGTTGAGGAAAAGTTCATCTAAGGGCTGTGGGGAATCCTGTGCTCAAACATACCTTTTGTATGTTCTCTTTTGTAGGCTCTCTCTTTTTTTGTAGGGTCTCTTGAGTAGGGGTGAATCCTTATCCCATGCAGCTCAGTTTAAAAACCTGTCCCCAGCCCACCTCACTGTGGATATTCTAAAGGTGAAGCCCAGGAGATTTATTTGTTTCTCTTAGTTTTTTGTTTTGTTTTGTTTTGTTTTGTTTTGTTTTTAAGGTAGCTGCCTGTTCCTTCAGGTTAACTCCACTTTGGGAATCTCTGTGGAATCCTAAAAGTGAAGCTCTCAGGAAAGAGATGGGTAACTCTGGCTTTTTCATACTTTATAGGTTTAATTCACAGTGCCAATGTAAGGACTGTGAACTTGGAGAAATCCTGTGTTTCAGTGGAATGGGCAGAAGGAGGTGCCACAAAGGGCAAAGAGGTAGGTTCTATGAAAATTCCTCTACCACATTTAATGTCTTCCTACATAAAGGATCTGTGCAGAAGTGGAATCTGTGAGAGCCTAGTTTCTGATGCTGTGCTCTTCTCACTCACGCCTGTAATCCCAGCACTTTGGGAGGCTGAGACGGGCAGATCACCTGATGTCAGGAGTTCGAGACCATCCTGGCCAACATGGCGAAACCTGTCTCTACTGAAAATACAAAAATTAGCCAGTCGTGGTAGTGCATGCCTGTAATCCCAGCTACTTGGGAGCTTGAGGCAGGAGAACTGCTTGAACCTGGGAGGCGGAGGTTGCAGTGAGCCGAAACTGTGCCGCTGCACTCCAGCCTGGGTGACAGAGTGAGAATCTGTCTCAAAAAAAAAAAAAAAAAAAAAACTGGCTGGGTGCGGTGGCTCTTGCCTCTAATCCCGGCACTTTGAGAGGCCTGGTCTGGAGGATTGCTTGAGCTCAGGAGTTCGAGACCAGCCTGGGAAAAATGTTGAGACCTTGTCTCTACAAAAAAATAAAAAATTATCAGGGTGTGGTGGCTCACGCCTGTGGTTCCAGCTACTTGGGAAGCTGAGGTGGGAGGATTGATTTAGCCTGGGAGGTTGAGGCTGCATTGAACCATGATCGAGCCACTGCACTCTGGCCTGGGCGACAGAGTGAGACCTTTCCTCAAAAAAAAAAAAAAATGGTCGTCTTGGCTGGGCACAGTGGCTCACATGTATAATCCCAGCACTTTGGGAGGCCGAGGCGGGCAGATCGCTTTGAGCTCAGCAGTTCAAGACCAGGCTGGGCAACATGACAAAACCTCATTTCTACAAAAAATACAAAAAACATGAGCCAGGCATGGTGGTGCATGCCTGTGGTCCCAGCTGCTCTGGAGGCTGAGGCTGGAGAATTGCTGGAGTCTGGGAAAGCACAGGTTTCAGTGAGCTGAAATTGCACCACTGCTCTCCAGCCTCCTGGGCAACAGAATGAGGACTTGTCTCAAAAAAAAAAAAAAAAAAAAGAATGGTCCCCTTCCAGATGCATTGGGATTTTATTTAGTCAGGTCCATTCTAAATTGAAGCAATCAATAATTTTCTGGGTTTTTTTTTTTTGTTTGTTTGTTTGTTTTGAGACAGAGTCTCGCTCTGTCGCCCAGGCTGGAGTGCAGTGGTGAGATCTCAGCTCACTGCAAGCTCCGCCTCCCGGGTTCATGCCATTCTCCTGCCTCAGCCTCCCGAGTAACTGGTACTACAGGTGCCTGCCACTACGCCCGGCTAATTTTTTGTATTTTTAGTAGAGATGGGGTTTCACTGTGTTAGCCAGGATGGTCTCGATCTCCTGACCTCGTGATCCGCCCGCCTCTGCCTCCCAAAGTGCTGGGATTACAGGCGTGAGCCACCATGCCCGGCTCTGGTATGTTTGTAGAAAGCAAACTGCAGCCAGGCGCGGTGGCTCATGCCTGTAATCCCAGCACTTTGGGAGGCTGAGGTGGGCGGATCACTTGAGATCAGGAGTTCGAGACCACCCTGGCCAACATAGCGAAACCCCCATCTCTACTAAAAATACAAAAATTAGCTGGGTGTGGTGGCACGGGCCTGTAATCCCAGCTACTTGGGAAGCTGGGGCAGGAGAATCACATGAACCCGGGAGGCAGAGGTTGCAGTGAGCTGAGATCATGCCACTGCACTCCAGCCTGGGCAACAGAATGAAACTTCGTCTCAAAAAAAAAAAAAAAAAAGCAAACTGCACAGAATTTTAGGTTTTAGAAAACTTTGCTTGCCCAAGCTAGGTTCGGCATGCACACTACCTGTGATATCAGTTTGGTGAATGAAATCAATAACCTGGTTGAGGAAACAAAAAGACGTTTCTGAATCACCAACTAACAGAAGGCAACTTGTGATGAATGGCACAGATGAGCATTGCTAGAGCAGCTCAGAGGTGGAAACTTGCTGAGAATGGGCTGGGCTTAGAGGGTGGAGTGTGAAGGCTTAGCTGAAGCAGCAAGATGGCACACATGGGGGCCATGAAGAAGCTGGCCACGAGCAGTGCAGGGCCCAGGATGCTTGGCAGCCGCAAAACAGCTGAAAAAGGAGACAAAGGTCTTCATGTCTGGCACTGAGCTGGTTAGGTTTTCTTCTGTAGGCAGTGGGGAACCTTGGAAGGATTTTGAGGAGAGCACTGTGACTAAGACATTTCTGTTCTAGTGGCATTGTGGTGTAGTGAAAAGGTCACTGGGCTAGGAGTATGAAAACCTGGATTCTAGTCTGGCTCTGCCACTGCTTTGTGTTCTCAGGCATGTTTCTGCCCCTCTTCGAAGTTTAGTTTCCCCATCTATAAAGTGAGGATGATGATAATGTCTACCTCACAGGGTTGTTGTGAGGATTTACTCAGCACATTTTTTGGACTGCTTCCAAAATGCTAGACACTTATTGGGTGCTAGGGATACAGAGGTGAAGGAGACAGACTCTTGGACTCTCTTCCATGGAGCTTAATAAAATAATACATGTATTGTAGCTGGGCACAGTACCTGTAATCTCAGCACTTTGGGAGGCTGAGGCAGGAGGACCTCTTAAGGCCAGGAGTTTGAGTCCATCCTGGGCAAATACAGCAAGACCTCATCTCTACTAAAAATAAAAAACAATTAGCCATTCATAGTGGCTTGCGCCTGTGGTCCCAGCTACTCCAGAGGCTAAGGCAGGAGGATTGCTTGAGCCCAGGAGTTCAGGGCTACAGTGAGCCACTACACTCCAGCCTGGGTGACAGAGACCCTGTCTCAAAAACAAATAAATAAAAAAGATAAAACATGTAAAAAGCTTGCTTAGCATAGTACGTATAGTAGAGATATTTAGGTGGTATATTTGAGAAATAAAAGGATTGAATGCTTTCCATTATCTGCCCCTAAAGAATCAAGAGGTTCCTAAAATTCCTTTCAACCAGCTATTATCAGTCTTTTGTGATTTGTTTTTGTTGTTTGTTTAGAAATATATCCCTTGTTTTACCTCAGATCAAATACTGCTTTTGGAATAAGATCCGAACTTCTTAGTGGGGCATTCAGAGCCTTTTCAAGCTCTGATTTTTTTTTTTTTTTTTGAGACGAAGTCTCACTCTGTCGCCAGGCTGGAGTGCAGTGGCACGATCTCCCTCAGTGAGCCAATTTCGGCTCACTACAACCTCCATGCCCCAGGTTCAAGCAATTCTCCTCACTCAGTCTCCCAAGTAGCTGGGATTACAGGCACCTGTATTTTTAGTAGAGACAGGGTTTCCCCATGTTGACCAGGCTGGTCTCAAACTCCTGACCTCAAGTGATCTGGCCATCTCGGCCTCCTAAAGTGCTGGGATTACAGGCATGAGCCACCACACCTGGCCCAAGCTCTGATTCTAATCACCCTTTTTCTTTGTACCACATACTCTTCTTCCACATATCCTATGCCCTGGCAAATGAGGCAGTTTACTGCTCTGTGACTGCCTAATTCCCTGCTGCCTTTACACTCTTATTCCTTTCTCCTGGGATGTTCACCCTGAATTATCAACATGAGAATCAGTTGATTGTCAGCAAGGCTTAAAACTCTGGTTTTCGCGGGTCGTGGTGGCTCACACTTGTAATCCCAGCACTTTGGGAAGCTGAAGCGGGCGGATCATGAGGTCAGGAGTTCAAGACCAGCCTGGCCAATATAGTGAACCCGCATCTCTACTAAAAATCCAAAAACTTAGCCGGGCGTGGTGGTGCGCACCTGTAGTCCCAGCTACTCAGGAGGCTGAGGCGGAAGAATCGCTTGAACCCAGGAGGTGGAGGTTGCAGCGAGCTGAGATCGCGCCATTGCACTCCAGCAGCCTGGGCGACAGAGTGAGATTCCGTCTAAAACAGGCCGGGCGTGGTGGCTCATGCCTGTAATCCCAGCACTTTGGGAGGCTGAGGTGGATGGATCACCTGAGGTCAGGAGCTCCAGACCAGCCTGGCCAACGTGGTAAAACCCTGTCTCTACTAAAAATACAAAATTAGCTGGACATGGTGGCGCATGCCTGTAATCTCAGCTACTCAGGAGGCTGAGGCAGGAGAATCACTTGAACCTGGGAGGCGGAGGTTCCAGTGAGCTGAGATCACGCCACTGCACTCCAGCCTGGGCACCAAGAGTGAAACTCCATCTCAAAAAAAAAAAACAAACCTCTGATTTTCTTTGTTGTTTATGCTCTCTGTAGTTTAGGGGTTAGAAATGGGGGAGGTATGTACCAAGAGTCTGTGGCTGTCCCAGAAGTGTGGATAGAAGTGTGATTACTGAAGTGCTTGCCAGCTTTTGCATTTAGTGATTCTATCCTCCTTTTTTTATTTAAATCTCATTCTGCTTTGATTTCCTTTGTACATATGACTTATAATCCCCATTAGAAATTGAGCTCATGGTGGCAGGGGTTGTATATGTCTTTTTTTTTTTTTTTTGAGACAGTGTTTCGCTCTTGTTGCCCAGGCTGGAGTGCGATGGCGCTATCTCGGCTTACCGCAACCTCTGCCTCCCGGATTCAAGCGATTCTTCTGCCTCAGCCTCCCGAGTAGCTGAGATTACAGGCATGCATCACACCTGGCTAATTTTGTATTTTTAGTAGAGACGGGGTTTTTCCATGTTGGTCAGGCTGGTCTCGAACTCCTGACCTCAGATGATCTGCCTGTCTCAGCCTCCCAAAGTGCTGAGATTACAGACGTGAGCCACCACGCCCGGCCTACATATATCTTAATTCATCTTTGACTACCTTCCCCCTGCAGGCTGCTGTCTTCGTGGTGCCTAACAAATGTTTGAATAGGCAGCAAATAACTGCAGGTTTCTTTTTTCTTTTTCTTTTTTTTTTTTTTTTTTTTTTTTTTTTTTTTTTTTTTTTTTTTTTTGAGACGGAGTCTCGCTGTGCCGCCCAGGCTGGAGTGCAGTGGCGGGATCTCGGCTCACTGCAAGCTCCGCCTCCCGGGTTCACGCCATTCTCCTGCCTCAGGCTCCTGAGTAGCTGGGATTACAGGCGCACGCTGCCACACCCAGCCAACTTTTTGTATTTTAGTAGAGACGGGGTTTCACCGTGTTGCCCAGGCTGGCCTTGAACTCCTGAGGTCAGGTAATCCGCCCACCTCGGCCTCCCAAAGTGCTGGGGTTACAGGCATGAGCCACCGCGCCCAGTCCTGCAGGTTTCACCTCTAGGCAGTAAAGCCCTCACCCTAGAGTACATGCTTCAGCTCTGTCACATTTTGAAATACAAATAACAAACTTGGGACAAATTTAATATGTCTGAACCTGTTGTAAAGCTATCCTGGTGAAGTTTGAGTTGTTCCTGGAGAATTGCAGGCCTCTGATGATGTAAACTTAGAATTGTGACCTCATTGCAGGCATCAACAGGAAATAGGTAAGGCATGGGCAGGAAGCCGTAACTGGGGAAGTTTCTGGGCCCAGAAGAAAATGTAGGTGGTCTTAGGGTTAGGTAGCAGCTGTCAGGAACTTGCCCCTGCCCATAAGATCCTAAAGGGCCCCCATTTGACTCTCACCAGACAGTTAGAACTTGTTTCCTCCTCCGTGTCAGCCATCAAGAGGTGCTTGGGGGGCTGTGCCCAGCAGGACCTCACTGCCCAGCAGATCAGCAGGGGAGCCAAGTGGCCTAGATCTGCTGTGGAGTACCTGACTGTTTGCCTGCCTGTCTGCCCTCCTCTTCACCTCATTCTCATCACTGACGTCTACCATTGGCTTGGAAATCAGAAACCCATATCCATCTAGATGGTAAACCATTATTAAGGAGTAACTATTTGTTTTATAGCTATTCATACTTAGTGGAACTTAAAGTTGGTAAAGTTTGAATTTAGGGGTACCACTGTCTATAGAAATTTAATTTTTTCTATGTTGTTTTTTTGTTTGTTTGTTTGTTTTTTGTTTTTTGAGACAGAGTCTTGCTCTGTTGCCCAGGCTGGAGGGCAGTGGCTCAATCTCAGCTCAATGCAACCTCCGCCTCCTGGATTCCAGCAATTCTCCAGCCTCAGCCTCGGGGGGGCCAGGCACAGTGGCTCACACCTGTAATCCCAGCACTTTAGGAGGCCGAGGTGGGGAGATCACCTGAGGCCAGGAGTTTGAGACCATCCTGGCCAACATGGTGAAACCCTGTCTCTACTGAAAATACAAAAATTAGCTGGGCGTGGTGGCGCATGCCTGTAGTCCCAGCTACTCAGGAGGCTGAGGCAGGAGAATTGCTTGGACCCAGGAGGCAGAGGTTGCATTGAACCGAGATCGCACCACTGCCCTCCAGCCTGGGCGACAGAGCGATACTCTGTCTCAAAAAAAAAAAAAAAAGAAAAAATGTATTTGGATTGAACAATGTTGTTTCATTGAAACTTTTACTTGCTCCTTGCAGATTGATTTTGATGATGTGGCTGCAATAAACCCAGAACTCTTACAGCTTCTTCCCTTACATCCGAAGGACAATCTGCCCTTGCAGGAAAATGTAACAATCCAGGTAGGTGCCTGTCATCTGGCTGCAACCAGTGCCCCAGAGAATTCACTTTGCTTATTGACTCTTTGCTGATTGATTGTCTGGCATTTTAGCATAGTACATGGGCCCAGGATAGGCCCTTGAGAATTGATAAGAGCCATATATTGTGACAATTTGATTTGTTTTTCAGAAACAAAAACGGAGATCCGTCAACTCCAAAATTCCTGCTCCAAAAGAAAGTAAGTGGATTTCTACTAGCTTACTATCATGGAATTTGTGTCAGGAATTATGTTTCTAGGACTCAGAGTTGTGGAAGCTCCTCTTTTGCAGGTGGTTTCTATGTGGGTTGAGTCCTACCTGTGTTCCAAGCATCTTTCTCTATGAGGAAGAATCCAATCTACAGCTATCAGGCCAACCTTTAAGAGACCTGGTGCATTTAGGAAATTTGCTGCCTGGCCTAGAAACCTTTTCTGTAGAATCCAGAGCCTGATGCTGAGGAGAGTGGGAATCAGCCATTGGTAGGCCTTTTTTCTTCCCTCAGGGCTCAGCCCCCTCAGGGGAACAATATGCCTTGGAAAGAGATTTTGAAAACGGGAGACACTAGGCCTGTGGGTTGTTTAGAAGTACAGTTGGTGGCGCTATAGAGAGGGATGGCTGGGGCTGGAGAGAATAACAGCATTGCCTCGTCATCTAGGATGTTGGGAGTCTCTCTGCAGAAGTAGTCTGTGAAAACCTACTTTGACAACATGATAGACTGTGACTCTAGGGGGTAAGCTTCCCAAAAGATCCAGCTTAAAGCCAATTGTACCTTGAAGGCTGGTGACCTGCACAGCTCTCCAGGTCTAGGGGTCATCATTGCCCTGAAATGATCCAGCTACCTCAGGGACTCACAGAATACTTGGCTGGAGCTTCAGGTTCTGGGGGCCCTGAGTGGAAGGTGGTGCCATTGCAAGCTTGGGCCTGACTGTTGTGGTGCTGGCCCTTTGTTGCTGGGTGTACCGTAAGGTCATGCAGGAGAGTTGGGACTCGCGGCAGTCCCATTCCGTGTTCATGTCCTCAAAGGATATTGCCCCAGCTTTTTTTTGTTTTGTTTTGTTTTGTTTTGTTTTTCAAAGGCAGGGTCTCACTTGGTTGTCCATGCTGGAATACCATGATATGATCGTAGCTCACTGTAGCCTTGAACTCTTGGGCTCAGGCAATCCTCCCACCTCAGCCTCCCATGTAGCTGGGACTACAGGTGTGCCCCATCACACCTGGCTAATTTTTTTTTTTTTTTTTTGTAGAGACAAGGTCTCACTATGTTGCCTGGGCTGGTCTCAAACTCCTGGCCTCAAGTGATCCTCCTGCTTCAGCCTCCCAAAGTGCTAGGATTGCAGGCGTGAGCCACCATGCCCAGCCAATAGCTTTTTTTCTTTAGGATGGAGTCTCGCTTTGTTGCCTAAGCTGGTCTTGAACTCCTAGCTTCAAGCAGTCCTCCTGCCTCAGCCTCCCAAAGTGTTGGGACTACAGGCACGCACCACCATGCCCAGCTACACAGCTCATTTTAATGGAAAAAAAAATCTTTAAGGCCCTGAGCAGTAGCTCATGCCTGTAATCCCAGCACTTTGGGGGGCCAAGGTGGGCAGATCACCTGAGGTCAGGAGTTCCAAGCCAGCCTGGTCAACATGGTGAAACCCTGTCTCTATTAAAAATACAAAAAACTGGCCGGGTGTGGTGGCTCACACCTGTAATCCCAGCATTTTAGGAGGCCAAGGCGGGTGGATCACCTGAGGTCAGGAGTTCAAGACTAGCCTGGCCAACATGGTGAAACCCCTGTCTCTACTAAAAATACAAAAATTAGCCAGGAGTGGTGGCGGGTGCCTGTAATCCCAGCTACTCAGGAAGCTGAGGCAGGAGAATCGTTTGAGCCCGGGGGGGCGGAGGTTGCAGTGAGCCGAGATCATGCCACTGTACTCCAGCCTGGGCGACAGAGTGAGACTCGGTCTCAAAAAAACAAAGAAAAAAATTACAGATCATTTGGGGCTAGATGTGATGGTTCACACCTGTAAGCCCAGTGCTTTGGGATGTTGAGGCAGGAAGATGGCTTGAACCTAGGAGTTTGAGACCAGCCTGGGCAATATAGCAAGACTCAATCTTATTATAAAAATAAAAAATAAAATAAAATCATTAGGGAAATAGGACGATTGTAAAAATTCAAAACATGGATTATATATAGCCATCAGCCTGAACTTATAATACTCAGAAACTGGGTAGAAGTTGGTTTTGGCAGAGGTTGCAGTGAGCCAAGATCATGCCACTGCACTCCAGCCTGGGTGGCAGTGTGAGACTCTGTCTCTCAAAAAAGATGGGCTGGGCACGGTGGTTCACACCTGTAATCCCAGCACTTTGGGAGGCCGAGGCGGGTGGATCACAAGGTCAAGAGATCGAGACCATGCTGGCCAACATGGTGAAAGAAGATTCATAATACTTTTTCTCAAGGACTTAGATTAGGTCTCTCTCTCTCCAGAAATGTTTTCAGGATAGCTATAGGTTCCTGTACTTACTCAAGACAGCCGCTCTTTGTGGGAGATATCCTTGCCCTCGGGAGCTCCTAGATTTGCACAATGTGGACAAAGAGGTTTTGGGGTTACTGGTACTTGGTCTTTCTAATTTTTCCTTTCTAAGGAATATGGGAAGTTGGTGAGCCCCTTTCCTGGTGGCTGGGACCTATTTCACCTTGTACAGAAACTTGGAGATTTGCCCCTGACCACCCTCCAGATCGTGCAGCACTGACTGGCTACTGCTCTCGGTTCTCCAGGTCTTCGAAGCCGCTCCACTCGCATGTCCACTGTCTCAGAGCTTCGCGTCACGGCTCAGGAGAATGACATGGAGGTGGAGCTGCCTGCAGCTGCAAACTCCCGCAAGCAGTTTTCAGTTCCTCGTGAGTAACGAATGTGCCCCCACCCACCATGTTTGAGGCCCTGGAGCACATTGCTTGGTCCCTGTGCTAGAATATCCTGAGATTCATCCATTCCCCCAGCTTCAGAACTGGTCTGCTCCTGCCCTACCAACACGGCTTTCTTATTTGGAAATCATCTCTTTTTTTAAAAAACTTAATTGAAACATTACACACACATACACACAGACATGAACACATAGCATTGAGTATTTAGTTCTGTGAATTTTTGTAAACTGAACACACTCATGTAACTAACATGATCAGAGCATTACCAGTACTTCAAATCACCTGAGTTCAAGCCCTGTTTGTCACATGGGGGCATGTTTTCCTGTGGCCATGGAATCAGTCTTTCGGAAGAGGTGAAAGACTAGGCAGAAGCCCTCTGAGATAGTTGAGGAGTCTAAGGTCTAAGTACACAGAGCATTGAGTATATAGTTCAGTGAATTTTCATAAACAGAACACACTCATGTAACTAACATGATCAGAGCATTACCAGTACTTCAAATCACCTGAGTTCAAGCCCTGTTTGTCACATGGCATGTTTTCCTGTGGCCATGGAATCAGTCTTTCGGAAGAGGTGAAAGACTAGGCAGAAGCCCTCTGAGATAGTTGAGGAGTCTAAGGTCTAAGTACACAGAGCATTGAGTATATAGTTCAGTGAATTTTCATAAACAGAACACACTCATGTAACTAACATGATCAGAGCATTACCAGAACTTCAAAAGTCCCTGTTGGGCATATTTGCAGCTCCTAATTCCCCCAAGGGTACCCATAATCCTGACTTCTAATAGCATTAATTAGCTTTTTTTCTTTCTGTATTTTATTATTTATTTATTTATTTATTTATTGAGACAGAGTCTCACTCTTGTCACCCAGGCTGGAGTGCAATGGCGTGATCTTGGCTTACTGCAACTTCCGCCTCCTAGGTTCAACCAGTTCTCCCACCTCAGCCTCCTGGGTGGCTGGGATTACAGGCATGTGCCACCACGCCTGGCTAATTTTTGTATTTTTAGTAGGGGTGGGGTATCGCCATGTTGGCCAGGCTGGTCTTGAACTCCTGGCCTCAAGTGATCCGCCCACCTTGGCTTCCCAAAGTTCTGGGATTACAGGCGTGAGCCACCTCGCCCAGCCCTCTTTTTGTACTTTTTTTTTTGAGACGGAATTTTGCTCGTTGCCCAGGCTGGAGGGCAATGGCGCTATCTTGGCTAACCTCAATCTCTGCCTCCCGGGTTCAATTGATTCTTCTGCCTCAGCCTCCCGAGTAGGTGAGATTACAGGCATGTGCCACCATGCCAGGCTAATTTTGTCTTTCTAGTAGAGATGGGGTTTCTCCATGTTGGTCAGGCTGGTCTCGAACTCCTGACCTCATGTGATCCACCCGCCTTGGCCTCTCAAAAGTTCTGGGATTACAGGCGTGAGCTACTGCACCCGGCCCTCTTTTTATACCTTTTTTTTTTTTTTTTTTTTTTTTTTTGAGATGGAGTCTCGCTGTGTCGCCCAGGCTGGAGTGCTGTGGTGTGATCTCAGCTCACTGCAACCTCTGCCTCCCCGGTTCAAGCCATTCTCTTGGCTCAGCCTCCCGAGTAGCTAGGACTACAGGTGCACACCACCACACCTGGCTAATTTTTGTATTTTTAGTAGAGACAGGGTTTCACCATATTGGCCAGGCTGATCTCAAACTCCTGACCTCGTGATCTGCCTGCCTTGGACTCCCAAAGTACTGGGATTACAGGTGTGAGCACTGCGCCTGGCCCTTTTTGTACTTTATATAAATTAAAATTTTTTTTTTTTTTTTTTTTTTTTTTTTTGAGACAGAGTCTTGCTCTGTCACCCAGGCTGGAGTGCAGTGGCGCAATCTCGGCTCACTGCAAGCTCCACCTCCTGGGTTCATGCCATTCTCCTGCCTCAGCCTCCCGAGTAGCTGGGACTACAGGCGCCTGCCACCATGCCCGGCTAACTTTTTTGTATTTTTTTAGTAGAGACAGGGTTTCACAGTGTTAGCCAGGATGGTCTCGATCTCCTGACCTCGTGATCCGCCCACCTCGGCCTCCCAAAGTGCTGGGATTACAGGCTTGAGCCGCCGCGCCCGGCCTATATTAAATTGAATTTTTTTTTTTTTTTTTTTTTGAGACAGAGTCTCGCTCTGTCGCCCAAGCTGGAGTGCAGTGCTGCGATCTCGGCTCACTGCAAGCTCTGCCTCCCGGGTTCACGCCATTCTCCCTCAGCCTGCAAGTAGCTGGGACTACAGGCGCCCGCCACCGCGCCCGGCTAATTTTTTGTATTTTTAGTAGAGACGGGGTTTCACTGTGTTAGCCAGGATGGTCTTGATCTCCTGACCTCGTGATCCGCCCGCCTCGGCCTCCCAAAGTGCTGGGATTACAGGCGTGAGCCACCGTGCCCGGCTATAAATTGAATTTTAAAATTTTTTAAGTGAGTCAGATGAGGTGTGGAAAATTAGTAAATATAAATAAAAATTTTTAATGTGAATTGTCAGTCCTTAATAGATTATATAAATTAGATGCAAATTGTGTAAGACACACAACCATTATACTTTACATATATCAAATTCAGCTCTAGTACGATGAAGGTAAATGAATGGGTCATGACCACGTATGGGAAGTAATGAGGTGTTGTGGATTGGACCTTTCTGTATTGAATCAATCTGGTTAGTTATTGCCCCAGTTCCCTGTCACCCTAGATTTTCAGTCTTTGCTCCTGTTAACCACCTGGGTTCCTGAGGCTTGAGAGAAGTCAGAAAGGCCTGGCTTTTGTCCCTAAGACCAGACCTGGCCTGGCCTGAGAACCCATGCTTGGGTGAAGTCTAAAGAGTTCACGCCCTCAGAGGCTTTTCCCTTCATGTCAAAGCCCATACTGAACTGTTCACGTACCCTTTAAGATATTTTGACCCCAGGAGCCAGCCCTTGCAGAAAGGGTGAGAGTGTGGGCTGAGGTGAAGGGAAAAGCACAAGCTCTGCACATACTGTAAGCCTTGCCGAGCAGGCAGGTCGCTCTCCCCACCCATAACCAGGGCCATGGGCTCAGGTGAGATGCCTGTGGTATACTTGCCTGCTTCTCCAGTGACTCTTGTTCCCCTACAGCTGCCCCCCCTAGGCCTTCCTGCCCTGCAGTGGCTGAAATACCATTGAGGATGGTCAGCGAGGAGATGGAAGAGCAAGTCCATTCCATCCGAGGTAGCTCTTCTGCAAACCCTGTGAACTCAGGTAGGCACACTGAGCTGTCTGCTGTTCTGCTTCTAGTGAGGCACAGATAGTTTACATCCTGTCCTAAACCTGGCCTACCTTGGCACCTGAGTTCAAGCCCTGTTTGTCACGTGGGGGCATGTTTTCCTCTGGCCATGGAATCAGTCTTTCATTATCAAGACAAAACAAGAACTGTTTCACCTCTGTGGTTGTTGAGAAAGCCAAGATGCATAGGAAGAGCTTGAGTTAGAACTGGAGTGCAGTTATCACTATTTGACTTCATATTGGCCAGGCCACTACTTTGTGGACTTGTCCATCCCGAGAGTCACATCTATTACTTCTTTTTGCATATAGTGATTTAAGAGTAAGGATCTAGAGAAGGCCTCTCCCTGAGAAAGGCCCAGTACTCAGTAAATAGCCAGAGAAGAGTAGGCTGGCTTAAACTGGTAACAGAGTGGGCTTCCTTTTTTTTTCTTTTTTTTTTTTTATGTTTTCATAGTTCGGAGGAAATCATGTCTTGTGAAGGAAGTGGAAAAAATGAAGAACAAGCGAGAAGAGAAGAAGGCCCAGAACTCTGAAATGAGAATGAAGAGAGCTCAGGTACCTTTCTTGGGAGACTAGGGTAAGGGTTTTTGGACAGGTGTCCTTAACCGAAACTCTACGGGCAACAGAGATACAGTTGGGCCCCAGCATTTCTGAAGCTCCAGTTCTTGAGGCCCCAATTCTTTTTTTTTTTTTTTTTTTTTTTTTTGCTCTGTTGCCCTGGCTGGAGTGCAGTGGTGTGATCTCGGCTCACTGCAACCTCCACCTCTGGGTTCAAGTGATTCTTGTGCCTCAGCCTCCCAAGTAGCTGGGATTACAGGCATGTGCCACTAATTTTTTGTATTTTTAGTAGAGACAGAGTTTCGCTATTTTGCCCAGGCTGGTCTGGAATGCTTGGCCTTCCAAAGTGCTGGGATTGTAGGCATGAGCTGTTGCGCCTGGCCTCTGACGCTCCAATTCTGATATCCAGGAAATTTAACTGGTTTATCAGGATTCAGAGAACACATAATTCAGAAATGTTTCTGAAGGCCCTCAGATGAGGAACATTTCATGCTGATTGTCTAGTAAGCAAGCCCATCACATGCTCACGTGGCATGATGGCCAGAGGGGCTGCAGGGCACAATTGGTCTGCTCTCTCCTATCCTCCCCCAAGTTGTACGTATTTGGAGGGCAGGGACTGCAGTACAGTCCCCTTATTTGGGTTCATTGCTTCTGGGAAGCCCGGTCTGCTGCTGTGCCTCCTAAAATGTGGAACTGGCCCTAGTCCCAGTTCCTAGCGTGCTTTGGCGTATGCTTAGGCCCCTCTGCCAATCTCTTCCCCAGTGCTTTGTACCTGGCTTCTCAACCCAGAGCCAGGGCGGGGACTTTGACAACTATGAAGGGTGGTGAGCAAAGAGCTGTTGCTGCTGCCGCATAGGGGTCTGAGAGCACTTATATCTTAACAGTCTGCCCTTTTTCACTCTCGTCTCAAACCAGGAGTATGACAGTAGTTTTCCAAACTGGGAATTTGCCCGAATGATTAAAGAATTTCGGGCTACTTTGGAATGTCATCCACTTACTATGACTGATCCTGTAAGTACATCCAAAGAACTTCCCTTTCTTAAGTGTACAATTGAGAGACAGAAAACTTCTCTTTACAGGAATGAGGGCATGCAGGAATCTTTACTCACCTTTGAGGGTTTTTTTGTTTTTTTTTTTTGAGATGGGGTCTCACTCTGTCACCCAGGCTGGAGTGCAGTGGTACGATCTTGGATCACTGCAACCTCCACTTCCCTGGGCTTGAGTGATCCTCCCCACCTCATCCTCCCAGGTAGCTGGGACCATAGATACATTCCACCGCACCCTGCTGATTTTTTGTATTTTTGGTAGAGACAGGGTTTCACCATGTTGCCCAGGCCAATCTGGAACTTCTGGGTTCAAGCAATCTGCCTACCTTGACTTCCCAAAGTGCTGGGATTATAGGTGTAAGCCACTGTGCCTGGCTGAGGTTATTTTATTTTACTTTTTTTTGAGACAGAGTCTCGCTCTGTCGCCCAGGCTGGAGTGCAATGGCATGGTCTCGGCTCACTGCAGCCTCCACCTCCCAGGTTCAAGTGATTCTCCTGCCTCAGCCTCCCCAGTAGCTGGGATTACAGGCATGTGCCACCACGCCTAGGTAATTTTTGTATTTTTAGTAGAGATGGGGTTTTACCATGTTGGTCAGGCTGGTGTCGAACTCCTGACCTCGTGATCTGCCCACCTCAGCCTCCCAAAGTGCTGGGATTACAGGCGTGAGCCACCATGCCCAGCCGAGGTTATTTTTTAATATCCTTTGGTGGGCTGAAGCTAGTGAGGCCCACATGGGAGGGGTCTGATCTTTATAAACTGGGTTCCACCCCCATACCATAGGTTGGCTAGATTCCTGCATTAGTAAGAATCATGAAAGTGTGCTGAAACTCTTGTAGGCAGCAGAGTGAGAAAAATGGGAACAAAATCCAGTGCTCTCTTCTTGTGCTCTGGAGTATCTAATGGAGGATGCAGGGGTCCTAGTGTTAGATCTTGGCCTCTGACTGGGCCAGACATGGGATTGGAAGGGGTGGGAGTTCTGGACAAGCTCGCTTTTGAAATTGCTCTGACCCTTTGCTGTTGGTTGCCTCCTCTCATCTGCTTGCAGATCGAAGAGCACAGAATATGTGTCTGTGTTAGGAAACGCCCACTGAATAAGCAAGGTAAGTCCTGTTCAGTCAGGAAGAGGCTTCAGACTGACTAACGGGCCTTCTGTTTCCAGGGAGCACCCCCTGAAATACTCTCCTTCTGCAGAATTGGCCAAGAAAGAAATTGATGTGATTTCCATTCCTAGCAAGTGTCTCCTCTTGGTACATGAACCCAAGTTGAAAGTGGACTTAACAAAGTATCTGGAGAACCAAGCATTCTGCTTTGACTTTGCATTTGATGAAACAGCTTCGAATGAAGTTGTCTACAGGTTAGTCCCTTGCATCCATTTTTCCCTCCTTGTGCCCTTCCATCCCCTTTTTTTGTGGGACATCGTGGTAACACTACTCACAGACGTGCTGAATTCTGAGGCTCTTCCTCGCTTCTTGTGTTTTCTTTGGTCACACCCTTTGGCAGCTTAGTGGCCCATCCTTGAGTGGATACTGAATGAGGTATCACCCGTTACGTGCTGAGGCAGGGCTGGCCAGGCTCCAGGGGTTCTTCCTGTGCCTTATGCAGCCACACCATTGCCCACTGGGGTTTACAGATTTGGGGAACTCCAGATCTGCTCTATCTGCTTTTTTTTTTTTTTTTTTTTTTGAGACGGAGTTTTGCTCTTGTTGCCCAGACTGGAATGCAGGGGCACAATCTCGGCTCACTGCAACCTCTGCCTCCCAGGTTCCAGCGATTCTCTTGCCTCAGCCTCCCACGTAGCTGGGATTACAGGCGCCTGCCATCACACCTGGCTAATTTTGTATTTTTAGTAGAAACAGGGTTTCGCCCTGTTGGTCAGGCTGGTCTCAAACTCCTGACCTCAGGTGATCCGCTCGCCTTGGCCTCCCAAAGTGCTGGGATTAAAGGTGTGAGCCACTGCACCTGGCCCCAGATCTGCTCTTTCTAATACAGCACCCAGTACCCTCATAGGGATATTTACTTATTTTATTTATTTTTATTTATTTGTTTTTTGAGACGGAGTCTCAGTCAGTCTGTTGCCCAGGCTGGAGTGCAGTGGCGAGATCTCAGCTCACTGCAACCCCCACCTCCCGGGTTCAAGCAATTCTCCTGCCCCAGCCTCTCAAGTAGCTGGGATTACGGGCACGTGCCACCACACCTGGCTAATTTTTTGTATTTTTATTAGAGACAGTTTCACCATGTTGGTCAGGCTGGTCTCAAACTCCTGAGCTCAGGTGATCCACACACTTCGGCCTCCCAAAGTGCTGGGATTACAGGCGTGAGCCACTGTGCCCAGCCAGTAGTGTCTCTTCTGCTGGAAGCTGGATGCTGAGCTTAGGCTTTCATGCTGTGTCTCCAGGGTCAGAGGAAAGGTCAGATGGCTTAGAGTATGGGCCATCAGCTTGCTTCTGGGTAGTCAGCCCAGTGATCCCCCAACACCCATCCCACTGCCAGTTTGCTAGGAGTATTTCAGATTTGTAAAGTGGGGTTGGGGTCAGGTGGGACCACTGAGGCAGGAGAGGAGTGCTATTTTTAGAAGGAGGAATCGACCCTAGAACTCTGCAGTGGAAGGGTGGCAGGACATGTTCCAGGGAGCACAGTTTGGGAACAGATACAAATACTCTACCCCTCTTCTAGGTTCACAGCAAGGCCACTGGTACAGACAATCTTTGAAGGTGGAAAAGCAACTTGTTTTGCATATGGCCAGACAGGAAGTGGCAAGACACATGTGAGTATTGAGGCCTGGCGGGGAAAGAGCCTTTCCATTGTGCACTCCTGGCTCCCTATAAAGGGAGACAATGAGTTTGTTAAGAAAGGCCCCTTGTTACAGATGCCCCATCACCAGATAGCCTTGCCATGTCAGATGCAGGGAGGGGCTTTAGGTCCAGCCTTCTGGCTTTGTTGTGGCCCACTGTGGTGAAGGAGCCAGTAGTGCTCTGCTCTAGGCCAACAGCCCTTTTCCATGGTCTTCTACCCCTTCCCTTTGCAGACTATGGGTGGAGACCTCTCTGGGAAAGCCCAGAATGCATCCAAAGGGATCTATGCCATGGCCTGTAAGTACTGTGTACTGCTGCTTCAGGGTTGGGCACCAAAAGGCAGGTTGTTTGCTTAGCAAAGTTCTCTCCCTCAGCCCGGGACGTCTTCCTCCTGAAGAATCAACCCTGCTACCGGAAGTTGGGCCTGGAAGTCTATGTGACATTCTTCGAGATCTACAATGGGAAGGTAGCTGGCAGGAAGCCCCTTGTTTACACTGTTGGGGCCCAGCACTTTTTAAAACCTTGAAGCTGGCTAGAAGTTGAGGCCAAAAACCTATTAGCTGTCAAGCCACTGATGGGCCACCCTGCCCTGGCATACACATGTAGGTGGTTTAATCTGATGGTGAGATGGCACCTAAGTTCAACAAGTATGGCAAGAATGCTCCTCAGGGTGCCCTTTCAGGTGCAAGGTTTGCCTGTGTGTGTCCTGACCTCCCTCAGCCGACCTTCTTCATCCCTTCTTCCCCGATTGTGCACATTCAGTCTCATATTCATTCTTTCCCTGCCCGCACCACCATATATGTCTTCCACCCCTCACTGTATTCACTGTGTGCTTCTGCAGAGTTGCTTTCCCTAGAGTGGGATCTAGATAATAAAAATAGCTAATATTTATCATTAATAAGATATTAGGGGCCAGGCGTGATGGCTCACGCCTGTAATCCCAGCACTTTGGGAGGCCAGGCGGGCAGGTCACCTGAGGTCAGGAGTTTGAGACCAGCCTGGCTAACATGGTGAAACCCCATCTCTACTAAAAACACACAAAAAATTAGCTGGGCATGGTTAGGGGCACCTGTAATCCCAGCTACTCGGGAGTCTGAGGCAGGAGAATCGCTTGAATCCAGGAGGCAGAGGTTGCAGTGAGCCGTGATCACACCATTGCACTCCAGCCTGGGCGATACGAGCGAAACTCCGTCTCAAAATAATAATAATAATAATAAGATATTAGGAGCTATGCACTATTCTAAGCACTACCTGTCTCAGCTTTACAGATGAGATGCAAGGCTAGAGTGGTTATTAACTTGCCCAGGCTCACACAGCTAGTAAGTTACCAGAGTCACAGCAAACTGAGGCAGTTCGGCTCAGATCCCAAGTATATTGACCTCTGCTAGGCTGACATCCGCCAGCTCATATTCTCTGCCTTTCCTGCTGCTGGCTCTTGTCTGAGCTGGGCAGGCTAGTAGGAGGAAGCAGTCGGGTGGGGTGCCGGGTGCCCAGTGGCCTTAGCCTCATTCCCCCTGCCTGGCACAGCTGTTTGACCTGCTCAACAAGAAGGCCAAGCTGCGCGTGCTGGAGGACGGCAAGCAACAGGTGCAAGTGGTGGGGCTGCAGGAGCATCTGGTTAACTCTGCTGATGATGTCATCAAGATGATCGACATGGGCAGCGCCTGCAGGTGAGAGTCCTGGTGAGGGGAAGGAGCGACCTTCTCATGTCTGGTTTATGAGTAAAGTCTAGCTCTGAGCACATTTCTGTTTACACAGAGTGCTGCTTTGCCCAGTTTGGTAAGGGCTGCGAAGGCCTCTGCTTTACGGGGTCTCAATAAGACATATGACCCCAGGGCCAAAGGCTTATCAGAACCAAGTCAGGTCAGGCACAGTGGCTCACACCTATAATCTCAGCAGTTTGGGAAAATGAAGCAGGAGGATCACTTCAGGCCAGGAGTTAGAGGTTGCAGTGAGCTGTGATCGCACCACTGCACTCCAGTCTGCATGGCAGAGCAAGATCCTGTCTCAAAAAAATAAAAATAAAAACAAGTCAAAGTGTTACCCCAAAGGCATGCTTCCTGGCTTCTTTGGGTTCTCCTTGCTCTTCCCTCCCTTTGTGGTGGAAGTCGGGAGCTCTGGGTCTGTTCTGGGCTGGAAGTAATGGGTTCATACCCCCTCTGCACAGAATTAGGGGAGCACTTTTCCACTAGGGCTGTAGACATTGGTACAGTGGGGCGCTAGGCAGCTATAGAGGCCCAGGGAGGGGGCTGCCCTCTACAGGGTCCTCAAGTTCTGGCAGGTGGTTCATGACAGCTTCCCCCTTCCCTTTGGGCCCTTTAGCAGAGGGAATTTATCCTTCCCCGTGTCCTTCTAGGGCTCCAGGTCTGACAAAGGCCCTAGTCCAGAATCCAGTACTAATTTGGCTGCCAGGAAAATGTATTAGGTCCAGAGCTGGAGGGAGAATTGCTACCCAGGGAGGGCAAGATGGAAGCCTGGGACAGGAAAACAGGACTTCTTCGCCTCCTAACCTGTGTCCCTCCCTTCCTAGAGAACTTCTGTGGACTTGGGTGCCATGGGGGCTGGTGACCACAGAATCTCATAACCTTTCTTTACCACAGAACCTCTGGGCAGACATTTGCCAACTCCAATTCCTCCCGCTCCCACGCGTGCTTCCAAATTATTCTTCGAGCTAAAGGGAGAATGCATGGCAAGTTCTCTTTGGTAGATCTGGCAGGGAATGAGCGAGGCGCGGACACTTCCAGTGCTGACCGGCAGACCCGCATGGAGGGCGCAGAAATCAACAAGAGTCTCTTAGCCCTGAAGGTAGTGGGGCAGCTAGAGCTGGTTGGCCGGGAGAGCTGCTGGGAAGGGATGGGGAGGGATCAGTGCAAGGAAAGAAGGGACCTCAGTTGTTCCTGCTGCCCCCCACAGGAGTGCATCAGGGCCCTGGGACACAACAAGGCTCACACCCCGTTCCGTGAGAGCAAGCTGACACAGGTGCTGAGGGACTCCTTCATTGGGGAGAACTCTAGGACTTGCATGGTGAGTAGGGTCACTTTGAAGGTGATGGTACAGGAGGAGACAGAGTTGCTTTCCACGGAGACACTTAGTCCTGTCCCTGGGCTGGAAGCTCAGCACTGCTGGCTGCCTGGGTTTCCAGGCTGTACCGTGACTGGGCTTCCAGACCCTGCTTTAATGCACCAGACTCCTTGTGGCCTAACCAAGCGTGGAGGAAAGGATCTATTCCCTTTAAGATGTGTAGGTGCAGCTCTTGGTTTGGGAGAGGTCATTCCTGCATTACCTGATGAAAAGGGGGTTCCAGAATTCGGAAGATGGGCCTTTGGGTCAGCAGGAGAGGGAAGTCCTTGTCTTTTCCATGGCCTCCCTCAGGTTCACTGGCTCCCAGCCTAGAAAATAGAAATAGCCTGGATCATAAGGCTGTGTCCTTGAATGACTTCCTCTTTCCTGTTTTATCCCCAAACCCCTGTATGTGAGATCTGCCATCCTTCCCCTCAAGAGAATATTCTCCCCTACCCTTTGGGTAGGAGTCCTTTCACGAGGAAGGTGGGATTTTCTGACTAAGCTCTACCTAAGGCATTATCCTTTGGCCTAAGGGAACTGAAGTTTCCAGCAGAAGCCACAGAGCTTTAAGATAGGACCTTGGGCTGGGCGCGGTGGCTCACGCCTATAATCCCAGCACTTTGGGAGGCCGAGGCAGGTAGATCACAAGGTCAGGAGATAGAGATCATCCTGGCTAACATGGTGAAACCCCATCTCTATTAAAAAATTAAAAAAAATTAGCCAGGTGTGGTGGCAGGTGCCTGTAGTCCCAGCTACTCGGGAGGCTGAGGCAGGAGAATGGCGTGAACCTGGGAGGCAGAGCTTGCAGTGAGCTGAGATCGCGCCACTGCACTCTGGTCTGGGCGACAGAGTGAGACTCCGTCTCAAAAAAAAAAAAAAAGAAGAAAAAAGAAAAAGATAGGACCTTGGTAGCAAGACTATCTCAGTGAAGGAATAATGAAGCAAAAGATAATTAGACGTGTCTTTGAAAGCAGGAAACCAATGTCTGAGGCACCTTAATTTGCAATGCCCATGGGGCAAGTGTCCTAGCACAGCGCGGTGCTAAATGACTCCTCCCACCAATACCATGTGGGTCTCCGAAGCTTGAAGAAACACCCTGACTGGAGGCCCCTCGGGGACAGGCTATGTAGCATCCCCACCGCGCCTCTCAGCCTTTAATCACCCACCCCTCTTTTGCAGATTGCCACGATCTCACCAGGCATAAGCTCCTGTGAATATACTTTAAACACCCTGAGATATGCAGACAGGTACTAGTACCTACAGCTAGGTGGGATGCGGAACAGGACTGGGCAAGGGAAGGGCAGTGATGAGAGGGGAGGAGGCTCTGGGGCCTCAGGGCCTACTGTATACTCCTCTGTGACTCTGAACCTGAGGCTTGGGAGTTCCGCCATGATGCTAGGTCTGTCCCAATCCTCTCCGGGCCCTGCTGGAGAGTCAGCTGGGTGAGGGGCTTTTCCAGTCCAGCTTTAGTTTTCTCTCTCCTTGGCTGAAGGCAAGGTTGCCATTCCATCCCCTTGGAGCCTCAAGCCTCGAAGCCTGGGCGGTGCCGCATTCCTCTGGTGAGTACCAAGGGGGTGCTGTGGATCTGAGACCTCCTTGTTTCCTCAGGGTCAAGGAGCTGAGCCCCCACAGTGGGCCCAGTGGAGAGCAGTTGATTCAAATGGAAACAGAAGAGATGGAAGCCTGCTCTAACGGGGCGCTGATTCCAGGCAATGTAAGGACCAGGATGGGGCCAAGCAAGACAGAAGTGTGGCCTGCTGAGGCGGCACCTGGGTCACACAATTGTCTTTCTTTTTGGCCCTCTCAGTTATCCAAGGAAGAGGAGGAACTGTCTTCCCAGATGTCCAGCTTTAACGAAGCCATGACTCAGATCAGGGAGCTGGAGGAGAAGGCTGTGGAAGAGCTCAAGGAGATCATACAGGTAGGCAGCTGGCCCTGGACAGGGAGCTGGATGCAGCACGGCTCTCAGTATGCTCCACACCATTCCCAGAACATGACCTGGGCCTTGTTCCCACAGGTATTCACATAGCAAGAAGCAGCCCTCTACACCAGCACTCTTTAATTCTTTGCCTGTTAACCCAGCTGTTCTTCTAATTATCACAACCCCTTCTGCAGGTTGGCACACATAGGCTTTCTGACATCACACTAACCAGAGCTAGTCTCTCCTCCACGCTCCTGATAGAGGATTTGAAGGGTGATCCATATGCAGGGATCTTGTCTTGTGTTTTAGTGAATGTTGCAACTCTTGTGCTGAATCCAAGGGCCAAAAAACATGAAGTATAGGTAATAGGCCCTAAGGGTATGACTTGAGATCAATCCTGTCTCTTCCATTAACAAACTGATTTCCTTGTGAAATTCATTTAGCCTCACTGGGCCTCAGTTTTTGCATCTCTGAAATGGTCAAGGTAGGATGGTTGTATTTGAGCGTTCAGTAATATGCTTATAAAGTGTCAGCACAGTTACCCAGTGTGTGGTCAGGGTTCAGTAACTGGTAGGTGCCCCTGCTACTGTAATCCCTACTGTGGAAGAGCAAGTGACTGGGAGGCAGGAATTTACGTCCCAATGGTGGGGCGCTCAGAGGATTGCAGAGAAGGAAGGAAGAACTTGGGGCAGGTGTAACTGAGGAGGGACTGTGAAGGGTAAGTGCTCAGGCCTCTCCTCCCCTTCCTGGAGTGCTCAGGGGTACAGAGTTTTGTAAGCACATGGCACTTTCAGGATGAATGAGAGGCTCACCGTGGTCAGAGCAAAAGGAGTGAACGGGTGATGGAGGGTAGTTAAGGCTGTGGACAGGTCAACAGGGATCTGATCTAGAGTCTTCTAGATGGTTCATCTCACAGGCCTGGACTGCATCATGAGGAAGCCTTTGGAGGGTGTTAAGCAGAGTGGTGACATGGGCATGTCAGAGCTTTAGATATATCATATGGCCACCATGTGGAGCCTGGTTTGGGGGCTTGGGAAAAGCAAAGGTAGAGGCAGTTAGGAGATTGTTGGAAAGGGTTCAAGAAAAACTAGTGCCAGCCAGGCGCGGTGGCTCATGCCTGTAATCCCAACACGTTGGGAGGCCGAGGCGGGTGGATCATGAGGTCAGGAGTTCGAGACCAGCCTGGCCAACATGGCGAAACCCCATGTCTACTAAAAATACAAAAAATTAGCCGGGTATGGTGGCGGGCGCCTGTAATCTCAGCTACTTGGGAGGCTGAGGCAGGAGAATTACTTGAACCAGGGAGGCAGAGGTTGTAGTGAGCCAAGATCGTGCCACTGCACTCTAGCCTGGGTGACAGAGCAAGACTCCATCTCAGAAAAAAAAAAAAGAGAAACTAGTGCCTAGACCAAGCTGTGTCTGTGTTCATGGGATTGGAATGAGGGCATGAGATTCATGAACCATTTAGATATACAAGCATGAAAATCTTACAAGGTACCCCCCAAAATATGTACTCTCTCTCTATATATATATGTTTTTGAGACGGAGTCTCACTCGTCACCCAGGCTGGAGTTTAGTGGTGCAATCTCGGCTCACTGCAGCCTCCGCCTCCTGGGTTCAAGCGATTCTCCTTCCTCAGCCTCCTGAGTACCTGGGATTACAGGTGCGTGCCACCATGCCTGTCTAATTTTTTGTATTTTTAGTAGAGATGGGGTTTTACCATGTTGGCCAGGCTGGTCTTGAACTCCTGATCTTAAGTGATCCGCCTGCCTCAGCCTCCCAAAGTGCTGGGATTACAGGTGTGAGCCACCATGCCCAGCCTATATATCTGGTTGGTTTTTGTTTGTTTGTTTGTTTGTTTGTTTTGGGGCGGGGATGGAGTTTCGCTTTTGTCCCCCAGGCTGGAATGCAACGGCACCATCTCGGCTCACCACAACCTCCACCTCCCAGGTTCAAGCAATTCTCCTGCCTCAGCCTCCCAAGTAGCTGGGATTACAGGCATGTGCCACCACGCCCAGCTAATTTTGTATTTTTAGTAGAGATGGGATTTCTCCATGTTGGTCAGGCTGGTCTCGAACTCCCTATCTCAGGTGATCCTCCAGCCCCGACCTCCCAAAGTGCTGGGATTACAGGCGTGAGCCACCACGCCCAGTCGTATATCTATTATTTAAAAAGAATCATTTGACCGGGCGCAATGGCTCACGCCTGTAATCCTATCACCTTGGGAGGCTGAGGCGGCCACATCAACTAAGGTCGGGAGTTTGAAACCAGCCTGGCCAACATGGTGAAACCCCGTCTCTACTAAAAATACAAAAATTAGCCAGGCATGGTGGCAGGCATCTGTTATCCCAGCTACTTGGGAGGCTGAGGCAGGAGAATCACTTGAGCCCAGGAGGCGAAGGTTATAGTGAGCCGAGATCGTGCCACTGCACTCCAGCCTGGGCAACAGAGCAAGAGTGTCTCAAAAATAAAATAAAATAATCAGTTGGCCAGGTGCAGTGAGTCATGCCTGTAATCCCAACACTTTGGGAGGTCAAGGAAGGAAGATCACTTGAGCTCAGGAGTTCGAGACCAGCCTGGGCAACATGGCCCCATCTCTACAAAAAATAAAAATAAATAAATATCCCAAAGGTGGTGTGTGCAGCAAAAATTATAATAAAAAGAACCTGGGGTAGGGATAGCATTAGGGGATATACCCAATGTAAATGACCAGTTAATGGGTGCAGCACACCAACATAGTTCATGTATACATATGTAACAAACCTGCACGTTGTGCACATGTACCCTAGAACTTAAAGTATAATAATAATAAAAGAAAGAAAGAAAAAAACCATTTAGGGAGCAGAATTGAGGAGGATTTGGTGACAAGTAGGGTGAAAGAATAAAGTCACTCAGGCTGGGCGCGGTGGCTTATGCCTGTAATCCCAGCACTTTGGGAGGCCAAGGCAGGCAGATCACAAGGTCAGGAGATCAAGACCATCCTGGCCAACATAGTGAAACCCTGTCTCTACTAAAAAATAAAAAAAATTAGCCTGGTGTGGTGGCGCGTACCTGTAGTCTCAGCTACTCGGGAGGCTGAGTTGTATATCTGTTATTTAAAAAGAATCATTTGACTGGGCGCGATGGCTCACGCCCGTAATCCTAGCACTTTAGGAGGCTGAGGCAGGCAGATCAACTAAGGTCGGGAATTTGAGACCAGCCTGGCTAACAAGGTGAAATCCTGTCTCTACTAAAAATACAAAAATTAGCCAGGCATGGTGGCAGGCACCTGTAATCCCAGCTACTTGGGAGGCTGAGGCAGGAGAATCACTTGAACCCGGGAGGCGGAGGTTGCAGTGAGCCGAGATCACGCCACTGCACTCCAACCTGGCGACAGAGCAAGACTCCGTCTTAAAGAAAAAATAAATAAATAAATAAATTAGCTGGCTATGGTGGCGTGTGCCTGTAGTCCCAGCTACTCGGGAGGCTGAGACAGGAGAATCACTTAAACCTGGGAGGCGGAGGTTGCAGTGAGCCAGGATCGCACACCACTTCACTCCAGCCTGGGTGACAGAGCGAGACTCCATCTCAAAAAACAATAAAAATAAAATCACTCAAATTTCTAGCTTGGGCATCAGGACCAATGATGTTATTCATTTGACATAAGAGATGGGGATAAGCTTGGGATAGGAGGCCGGGAGTGGTGGCTCAGGCCTGTAATCCCAGCACTTTGAGAGGCCGAGGCCTGTGGATCACCTGAGGTCGAGAGTTCGAGATCAGCCTGGCCAACATGGAGAAACCCCGTCTCTACTAAAAATACAAAATTAGCCGGGCGTGGTAGCACATGCCTGTAATCCCAGCTACTTGGGAGGCTGAAGCAGGAGAATCCCTTAAACTCAGGGGGTGGAGGCTATGGTGAGCCGAGATCACGCCATTGCACTCCAGCCTGGGCAACAAGAGCGAAACTCTGTCTCAAAAAAGAAAAAAAGAAAACGAAAAAAACAAGCTTGGGGTAGGAAGAGGGTGAATTCAAGCTAAGGATTTCCTTGGGGAGAGGGTGAACAGCCAGGGTATGGGTCATGGACCAGAGGTAAAGCATCTTACTCAGGTGTCTGCATTGCAGTTGGTAGGACCCCAGGAATGATTTGCTAAATGGTTATTGAACTGACAAGGTCCTCCCTGTGTTGTAGCAAGGACCAGACTGGCTTGAGCTCTCTGAGATGACCGAGCAGCCGGACTATGACCTGGAGACCTTTGTGAACAAAGCGGAATCTGCTCTGGCCCAGCAAGCCAAGCATTTCTCAGCCCTGCGAGGTGGGTGTGGCTGGATGGGGTGCAGGTGGATGATGGTGGCCTCTGCTGGCTCTTGGGCAGCTGCAGGTGATGGCAGCTCTGCCCTGAGTGAATGGGGGCTCCTCAGACTCTTCACTAACCCCATATGTACCGCTACCCTTTCTTCCAGATGTCATCAAGGCCTTGCGCCTGGCCATGCAGCTGGAAGAGCAGGCTAGCAGACAAATAAGCAGCAAGAAACGGCCCCAGTGACGACTGCAAATAAAAATCTGTTTGGTTTGACACCCAGCCTCTTCCCTGGCCCTCCCCAGAGAACTTTGGGCACCTGGTGGGTCTACGCAGGGTCTGAGCTGGGACAGGTTCTGGTAAATGCCAAGTATGGGGGCATCTGGGCCCAGGGCAGCTGGGGAGGGGGTCAGAGTGACATGGGATACTCCTTTTCTATTCCTCAGTTGTCGCCCTCGCGGGAGGAAGGAGCTCTTAGTTACCCTTTTGTGTTGCCCTTCTTTCCATCAAGGGGAATGTTCTCAGCATAGAGCTTTCTCTGCAGCATCCTGCCTGCGTGGACTGGCTGCTAAAGGAGAGCTCCCTGGGGTTGTCCTGGCTCTGGGGAGAGAGACAGAGCCTTTAGTACAGCTATCTGCTGGCTCTAAACCTTCTACGCCTTTGGGCCGAGCACTGAATGTCTTGTACTTTAAAAAAATGTTTCTGAGACCTCTTTCTACTTTACTGTCTTCCTAGAGATCCTAGAGGATCCCTACTGTTTTCTGTTTTATGTGTTTATACATTGTATGTAACAATAAAGAGAAAAAATAAATCAGCTGTTTAAGTGTGTGGAAAGGGCCTGGGATGAGTCTGAGCCTTTTGGGACTAAGGACATGACTGTACCTTTGGCCTCTGGGTAGTACTGATTCTGTACTCCTTCCAGGAGGCCATATCCACGCCTACAATTCCAATGACAAGCTGAAGACTCCTGTGACTTGTTTGATGTCTATGAGATGCTTACTAGGCCTGGGAACAGAAACTCTTAAGTAGAAGGAAGATGGCCGCCGGGCACGGTGGCCCACGCCTATAATCCCAGCACTTTGGAAGGCCAAGGCGGGCAGATCGCAAGGTCAGGAATTCAAGACCAGCCTGACCAACATGGTGAAACCCCATCTCTACTAAAAATACAAAAATTAGCTGGGCATGGTGCATGGTGGCACGCACCTATAGTTCTAGCTACTCAGGAGGCTGAGGCAGCAGAATTGCTTGAACCCGGGAGGCGGAGGTTGCAGTGAGCCGAGACTGCGCCACAGCACTCCAGCCTGGGCGACAGAGTAAGGCTGTCTCAAAAAGAAAAAAGGACCAGGTGTAGTGGCTCACACCTGTAATCCCAGCACTTTGGGAGGCCGAGGCAGGTGGATCACCTGAGGTCAGGAATTCAAGACCAACATGGTGAAACCCCGTCTCTACTAAAAATCCAAAAAATTAGCCGGCCGTGGTGGCGCATGCCTGTAATCCTAGGAGGCGGAGGTTGCGGTGAGCGAAGATCGCGCCATTGCACTCCAGCCTAGGCAACAAGAGCGAAACTCCGTCTTAAAAAAAAAAAGATGGCACCCTATTACAGTCAGCCCAGGGCCTGTTAAAAGATTCTGTGGGGTTGAGGCCAGGAGTCTCCCTGACTGAGGGCTCCCTGAACACACATTTGCTTAAAACCTTTTAGTGATACCTCATTACCATTCACACAAAGGCTGAAGAAAGCACTTAACTTGCTGGACAGGGAAGGATCCAAAGGGAAACACCAATTTGGTCTTGAAAAAAAGTCTGTCCAGTGGACTGAGGGCCCAGTCATAGGGCATGAACAGTTTAGGAACTGGAGAACTCTATATTCCATGTCATTGAGCATGGATTATCTGAATGGTAATGAGGTGCCACTAAAAGGTTTAACCTAGGAACCATACAAGCAAATGTGTGGGAAGCCCTCAGTCACAGAGACTCCTGGCCTCAAGCAATCCTCCTACCTCGGCCTCCCAAAGTGCTGGGATTACAGGCATGAGCCACTGCACTATGCCAGAAGTTCACTTTTATTTCTAGTTTGAGTCTTTTAATCGCCAAAGGGTATTGGATTTTGTCAAATGCTTTTTCTGTGTTTTGAAGTGATCAGGTGGTTTTGTTTCTTCCTTTACTCCATTTGTTTCTTCCGTTACTCCTTTACTCCATTAATATGGTATATTAAACCTGGGAAAACCAAGTAAATACAATGTGGTGAGTAGAACAATAATTTGCTCAAATATTTAGTGCCATTTAAATATTTATTGAGTGAGGCCGAGGCGGGCAGATGGCTTGAGCTCAGGAGTTCAAGACCATCCTGGGCAACAAAATGAGACTCAGTCTCAGCTGGGTGCTGTGGCTCACGCCTATAACCCCAGCACTTTGGGAGGCCAAGATGGGCAGAAAACAAGGCCAGAGTTGGAGACCAGCCTGGCCAACCTGGTGAAACCCTGTCTCTACAAAAATGAGCTGAGTGCTGTGGCTCACGCCTATAATCCCAGCACTTTGGGAGGCCAAGATGGGCGGAAAACAAGGCCAGATTGGAGACCAGCCTGGCCAACCTGGTGAAACCCTGTCTCTACAAAAATGAGCTGGGCGTGGTGGCGCATGCTTATAATCCCAGCTACTCGGGAGGCTGAGGCAGAAGAACCGCTTGAACCCAGGAAGCAGAGGCTGCAGTGAGCTGAGGTCGCACCACTGCACTCCAGCCTGGGCAACAGAGCAAGGCTCTGTCTCAAAAACAAAAAACAAAACAAAAAAAACCCAATCTCTACAGAAAATACAAAAAGGAGCCAAGCGTGGTGGCATGTGCCTGTGGTCCCAGTTCCTTGGTAGGGTAAGGTGGGAGGATGGCTTATGCCTGGGAGGCAGAGGTTACAATGAGCCGAGATTGCGCCGTTGCACTCCAGCCTGGGCGACAGAGTCAGTCCCTGTATCAAAAAAAAAAAAAAAAGGCTGGGCACGGTTGGTCACACCTGTAATCCCAGCACTTTGGGAGGCCGAGGCGGGCAGATCACAAGGTCAGGAGATCAAGACCATCCTGGCTAACATGGTGAAACCCCGTCTCTACTAAAAATACAAAAAAAAAAAAAAAAAATTAGCCAGGAGTGGTGGCGGGCGCCTGTAGTCCCAGCTACTCAGGAGACTGAGGCAGGAGAGTGATGTGAACCCGGGAGGCGGAGCTTGCAGTGAGCTGAGATCGTGCCACTGCACTCCAGCCTGGGTGACAGAGCAAGATTCTGTCTCCAAAAAAAATAAAATTATTGAGTACTTATTAAATAGCAAGCATTATTCTATGTATAGGTGTTAGAAATATGGCAGTGAATAAGACTAAGTTTCTACCCTTATGCACATAGTATTTCAGTGGAGAAAACAGATAATGTGCATGTAAACAAATGATAGGTAGTAAGTGGGTAGAGAAAGATGAGAGAGTGTTGCTGCTTTAGAAAGCAGACTCAGAACTGTGGCCTGAACAGTATAATGAGACCCTGTGTCTAAAATTAAAAAAAAAAAAAAAGGCCGGGCGTGGTGGCTCAAGCCTGTAATCCCAGCACTTTGGGAGGCCGAGGCAGGCTGATCATGAGGTCAGGAGATCGAGACCATCCTGGCTAACATGGTGAAACCCCATCTCTACTAAAAATACAAAAAATTAGCCAGGCGTGGTTTTGGGCACCTGTAGTCCCAGCTACTCAGGAGGCTGAGGCAGGAGAACGGCATGAACCCGGGAGGCAGAGCTTGCAGTGAGGCAAGATCGCTCCACTGCAGGCTGGGCAACAGAGTGAGACTCCGTCTCAAAAAAAAAAAAAAAAAGAAAACACTACACTTCTGCTCTACATTCCTTTCCAGCCAACAACCTAATTCTCTCTTTCCCCTTTAAAGTCATACCTCTCAAAATAATTGTCTACATACATTGGATTTTTTAACTTCCCATTCTATTTCAAGTTTTTTCCCACTATACTGTACAGAAACTGCTCTCGCCAATATCACCAAGGACTTTCAGGTTACTAAATCCAATAATCACCTTTTTTTTTTCTTTGAGACGGAGTTTCGCTCCTGTCGTCCAGGCTAGAGTGCAGTGGCGTGATCTCAGCTCACTGCAACCTCTGCCCCCCAGGTTCAAGGGATTCTCCTGCCTCAGCCTCCAGAGTAGCTGGGACTATAGGTGTCCACCACTGCACCCAGGTAATTTTTGTATTTTTAGTAGAGATGGGGTTTCGCCATGTTGGCCAGGCTGGTCTTGAACTTCTAACCTCAGGTGATCCACCCCCTTGGCATCCCCAAGTGCTGGATTACAGGCGTGAGCCACCGCACTGGCCTAATAATCACTTTTTAGTCTCATTTTAACTAGCATTCACAGCAGCATTAAGCTACGGCAGCACCCTGTGCTGGCTTTCCTCTAGTCACTCTAATTTCTCTTTCTGTGTCCTTTGCCAGCTATCTTTCTCTATCTGGCCTTGAAATGACAACATTCCTTTGTTTTTTGGGGGGGTGGGGATGGAGTTTCGGTCTTGTTGCCCAGGCTGGAGTGCAATGGTGCGATCTCAGCTCACTGCAACCTCTGCCTCCTGGGTTCAAGCGATTCTCCTGCCTCAGCCTCCTGAGTTTCTGGGATTACAGGCGTGTGCCACCACGCCTGGCTAATTTTGTATTTTTAGTAGAGCCGGGGTTTCGCCGTGTTAGTCAGACTGGTCTCAAACTCCTGACCGCAGGTGATCTGCCCATTTTGGCCTCCCAAAGTGCTGAGATTACAGTCGTGAGCCACCGCACCCAGCCGAAATGTAGATATTCCTAAAGCCTTGGACCTATGTTTTTTCTTGTATTTCTTTCTTTCTTTTTTTTTTTTTTTAATAGGCAGATGGAGAGGCTGCTTAGGTCAATTCTTTTCTTTTCTTTTCTTTTCTTTTGAGACAGGGTCTTGCTCTGTTGCCCAGGCTGGAGTGCAATGGCATGATCATAGCTCACTGTGACCTTGAATTGCAGGCTCAAGCAATCCTACAGCCTCAACCTCCCGGGCAGCTAGGACTACAGGTGCATACCACCATGCCTGGCTCCTACATATTTTTTTTTTTGAGATGGAGTCTCGCTCTGTCGCCAGGCTGGAGTGTGATGGCGTGGTCTTGGCTCACCGCAACCTCCGCCTCCCGGGTTCAAGCAATTCTCCTGCCTCCCAAGTAGCTGGGACTACAGGTGCGCACCACCACACCCAGCTAATTTTTGTTTTTGTTTTTTTTTTTTTTTGAGACGGAGTCTCTCTCTGTCGCCCAGGCTGGAGTGCAGTGGCGCTATCTTGGCTCACTGCAAGCTGCGCCTCCTGGGTTCATGCCATTCTCCTGCCTCAGCCTCCCGAGTAGCTGGGACTACAGGTGTCCGCCACCACGCCTGGCTAATTTTTTGTATTTTTAGTAGAGACGGGGTTTCACCGTGTTAGCCAGGATGGTCTTGATCTCCTGACCTCGTGATCCGCCCGCCTCAGCCTCCCAAAGTGCTGGGATTACAGGCGTGAGCCACCGCGCCCAGCCTAATTTTTGTATTTTTAATAGAGACGGGGTTTCAACATGTTGGCCAGGATGGTCTTGATCTCTTGACCTCGTGATACACTTGCCTCAGCCTCCCGACATGCTGGCATTACAGGCGTGAGCCACCACCCCGGCCTCCTACATATTCTTTATAAGAAATGTTAAACACTATACTTTAGGGATCATTTCTATAGTTTGTTGCTAGGGAAGTTTCTCTGAACATGTACAGCACTGCACAAAAATCAAATCAAAATGGATTAAAGACTTAAATCTAAGACCTCAAACTATGAAACTACTACAAGAAAACACTGGGGGAAATCTCCAGGATATTGGTCTGGGCAAAAATTCCTTGAACAATACCCCATAAGCACAGGCAACCAAAGCAAAAAATGGACAAATGGGATCACATCAAGTTAAAAAGCTTCTGCACACCAAAGGACACAATCAACAAAGTAAAGAGACAATCCACAGAATGGGAGAAAATATTTGCAAACTACCCATCTGGCAAGGGATTAACAACCAGAATATTTAAGGAGCTCAGCTCTAAGCAGGAAAAAACTAATAATCTGATCAAAAAATGGGCAAAAGGTTTGAATAGACATTTCTCAAAAGAAGACATACAGATGGCAAACAGGCATATGTAAGGTGCTCAACATCACTGATCATCAGAGAAATGCAAATCAAAACTACCATATCATCTCACCCCAGTTCAAATGGCTTATTTCTAAAACACAGGCAATCACAAATGCTGGCGAGGATGTGGAGAAAAGGGAACGCTCGTACACTGTTGTTGGGAATGTAAATTAGTACAACCACCATGGAGAACAGTTTGGAGGTTCCTGCACTGCTGGGTATATACTCAAAAGAAAGGAAATCAGGTTGGGCGCGGTGGCTCACTCCTGTAATCCCAGCACTTTGGGAGGCGTAGGCGGGCAGATCACTTGAGGTCAGGAGTTCAAGACCAGCCTGGCTAACATGGTGAAACCCCATCTCTACTACAAATACAAAAATTTGCTGGCATGGTGGCCCATGCCTGTAACCCTAGCTACTTGGCAAGCTGAGGCAGGAGAATTGCTTGAACCCAGGAGATGAAGGTTGCAGTGAGCCAACATCGCACCACTGCACTCCAGCCTGGGCAACAGAGCGAGACTGTCTCAAAAAAAATTAAAATTAAAGTTAAAAAAGACGAATGGCGCCAGGCGTGGTTGCTCACGCCTGTAATCCTAGCACTTTGGGAGGCTGAGGTGGGCAGATCACCTGAGGTCAAGAGTTCAAGACCAGCCTGGCCAACATGGTGAGACCCCATCTCTACTAAAAATACAAAAATTAGCCAAGCATGGTGGCGCATGCCTGTAATCCCAACTACTCAGGAGGCGGAGGCAGGAGAATTGCTTGAACCTGGGAGGCAGAGGTTGCAGTGAGCTGAGATCATGCCACTGCACTGCAGCCTGGGTGACAGAGCAAGACTCCGTCTCAAAAAGAAGAAAAAAAAATATGAATGGATAAAATGTGGTACATATGCACAATGGATTACTATTCAGCCGTAAAAAAGAATGAGATCCCGTCATTTGCAACATCATGGGTAGAACTGAAGGTCATTATGTTAAGTGAAATAAGCTGGGCACAGAAAAACACACTTATGCAAAGAGAATCGCATGTTCTCACTTATTTGTGGGATCTAAAAATCAAAACAATTGAACTCATGGTCCTAGAGAGTAGAAGGATGGTTACCAGAGGCTAGAAAGGGTAGTGGGAGGGTAGGGGGAAGTGGGGATGGCTAATGGGTACAAAAATAAAATATCATAATAAATAAGACCTACTATTTGATAGCAAAACAGGGTGACTATAATCAATAATAACTTGTGTATTTTATTTTTTTGAGACAGAGTTTTACTCCATCACCCAGGCTGGAGTGAGTGCATTGGTGCCATCTCGGCTCACTGGAACCTCCACCTCCCGGTTCAAGTGATTCTCCTTCAGCCTCCAGACGGAGTTGCTGGAATTACAGGTGCCCGCCACCACGCCCGGCTAATTTTGTTTTGTTTGTTTGTTTTGTTTTGAGACGGAGTTTCGCTCTGTCGCCAGACTGGAGTGCAGTGGTGCGATCTCGGCTCACTGCAACTTCCAGCTCCCTGGTTCAAGCGATTCTCCTGCCTCAGCCTCCCTGAGTAGCTGGGATTACAGGTGTGCGTCACCATGCTCAACTAAATTTTGTATTTTTTTAGTAGACACGCGGTTTCACCATGTTGGCCAGGCTGGTCTCGAACTCCTGACCTCGTGATCCGCCCCCCTCCGCCTCCCAAAAGTGCTGAGATTACAGGCGTGAGCCACCGCGCCAGGCCTAAAAAATTTTTTTAATTAAAAAATATATATCCTTCTAGCTCAGAAAAAAAAGTTAGCTGATCCCTCCTTTATACTCTCTTCCTAAGTTCCGTTCATTCTGGTGGCTTTAATTACCATTTATAAGCCAACGATTCCCAAAATAACATCTTCAGTGCAGATCCCTTATAAGGATGACCAGTCATTAATATTCAGCTTCCTATCTGTTAGTCCCACTCAACATGACTTAGCAAGATCTCAAAATGAACGTGTCCAGTACAGCTCCTACCTTAGCCTACCCCATCTCAGTAAATGGCCCCAATATTTATCCGATTGATCAAGTGACAATCTTAGGAATCCTTGACACCGCCCTCTCCCTCAATCCCCATGTCCAATCTACCACCAAACCCTTCAAAACAAAACCCAAGTCCACACTCGTTTCCAATTCCATTGCCTTCCACTCTTTTTCAACGCAGCCGCACCCACATCTCATCCTAAACGACCGCAGCAGCCTCTGAAACTAGTCTCAACACGCCCAGATCTGCCGACGCCGCAGACCCCCTTCCCCCAGCCCAAGGTCGGAGGCGAGTCGCCGGAGGTCGGCAGGGGTCGGCAGAGGTCGGCAGCGGTCGGCAGCCTGCGAGACCCTCCCAGGCTCGTGGCCCTAGGCGCGGCAGCTGACACGTAAGTCTCGTCGCCCGACGTTGTTTCGGCGCTCAGAAACAACGTAAAGTAAAGGGGCGGGGCAGCGTTTTACAAACCGAACCGTGAATCTTTGCGGTTTCTCTTTCCAGCCAGCGCCGAGCGATGGGTGAGTGTCGCTCTGCATTGAGGCGGGTGATGGGAGGTTGAGCTCAATCAGGCCCCATCCTGCTTCACAGCCTGCTGAGGAGTCCAGACGCCCCGACCCCCGGCTAGGGACAGCCACGAGGAGTGGTGGCCCTCGGGTTTCGGCCGCCCAGCCCGTCTCTGGGGGCTGCGAAGGCTCTGGGCTCCGGGTTCCGGGCCGCGGGCTGCGGGCTCCGAGCGGCGCCAACATGGCTGCCGCGAGGAGGAGGCCCCGGCCTGGCCGCACGTGTATGATGACAACTCGGTAATGCTGCATACTCCCGAGTGCGCGGTGGGGAAGCCAACCTTGGAGAGCTGAGCGTGCGACCGGCCCGGCGCGGGGGTCTCCGGGAGCTGGCGAGTCTCTAGCACCGAGTCACAGTGGCTCAAGCTTCCTTCCCCGCTTCCATATGCAGGCATCTCTCGGGACAACTGGCACAAGCGCCGCAAAACCGGGGGCAAGAGAAAGCCCTACCACAAGAAGCGGAAGTATGAGTTGGGGCGCCCAGCTGCCAACACCAAGGTGGGTGCGAGCGTGGGCCTGTCCGCCTGGGACGTCGCCTTCCCCCGCTCTCCAGCGTGCTCGGGTCTTTCCGTGTGACAGTTGTGCGTTCTTTCTTGGGCTCTGATTTCTCTGTAGTAGGGCCTGGGTGTCCTGTCCCCCTTTAGCTGTTGGATAAGTAAGTACCAAAGAGGGAATGCTCCCTCAGGCCCCCAAACCTGGAGCTTAGGGTTTCAGAGAGAAGGATACTGTGTGGGGACTTGAGCTTCTGGAGAGGGTGGCGCCTCGCGTAATAGTCAGAAGCCTAGTCTTGTTTTTTTTTTACAGAGGCTTAATTTTCAGCATTTTCCTCTTGGAGGCAAGTAGGGTGATGAAAAAGAATCCTTAGGCGTGGTTGTGGCCGTCTTGGTCACCTGTGTGCCACTTGCCAATGCAAGGACTTGTCATAGTTACACTGACTGTTGCCTCCTCCCGGCCCAGGTTCCTCTCCCTCACTTGCCTTGCTCTCCTTGGTAACCTAGTTCCTGTAACCTTGTGTTTTCCAGATTGGCCCCCGCCGCATCCACACAGTCCGTGTGCGGGGAGGTAACAAGAAATACCGTGCCCTGAGGTTGGACGTGGGGAATTTCTCCTGGGGCTCAGAGTGTGAGTGAGGCCCTTTGGGAGTGGGTGGGAAAACGCACCTAAACGGTCTTAAGATTCACCAAGTGGGCCTGGCGCGGTGGCTCACGCCTATAAGTCCAGCACTTTGGGAGGCCGAGGCGGGCGGATCACCTGAGGTCAGGAGTTCGAGTCCAGCCTAGGCAACAGAGCGAGACTCTCAGTAAAAAAAAAGATTCAAGTGCTTTTAGCAGGTAGTCTGTGGCTTAGACCAAGGCATTTGAAGTTTCTCCTTGCTGAAAGATCTTAAGGTAGCTGGGGAGTTCTCTCCACCCAGGCTGTCCTGCTCCAATCTCTTTTTTTGAGATTGGGTCTCTGTTGCTCAGGCTGGAGTGCCAGTGGCGTGATCTTGGTTCACTGCAGCCTCCGCCTCCTGGGTTGAAGTGATTCTCCTGCCTCAACCTCCCAAGAAGCTGGGATTACAGGCGTGTGCCATCACACCCAGCTGCTTCTGTATTTTTAGTAGAGACGGGGTTTCACCATGTTGGCCAGGCTGGTCTCAAATTCTTGGCTTTAAGTGATCCACCCGCCTTGACCTCCCAAAGTGCTGGGGTTACGGGCGTGAGCCACCGTGCCCGACCTGCTCTGATCTTTCTGAACTCTGCAGCCTGAGAAATTGGGGCTGGTAAAGACTGCGGGTTGCCAAACATAACTAGAAACGTGGGTTAGGGGGTTGTGGAAGACGAACTGATGCCCCGTGGCTTGTAAAGGCTGAGAGTTCCCTTATTTCTCCTTAAGGCCTCATGGGGCTGAAGAACCTGGAGGAGTGTGCCAGGGCCATTTGTCCTCCAGTTTACTTGATGCCAAATTTCTCCTGTGAGCAGGTTGTACTCGTAAAACAAGGATCATCGATGTTGTCTACAATGCATCTAATAATGAGCTGGTTCGTACCAAGACCCTGGTGAAGAATTGCATCGTGCTCATCGACAGCACACCGTACCGACAGTGGTACGAGTCCCACTATGCGCTGCCCCTGGGCCGCAAGAAGGGAGCCAAGCTGGTGCGTGTTACTTCCCTGTAGGGGTTGTGGGGAGGGCAGCCTGACTCCAGCCTTCTCGTGATGAAAACTCTGTCCAGTTCTGCTACTGAAGGGAGAGAGATGAGAGCCTTTTAGGCTGAGGAAGGCCAGCACTGGGGTGTGCAGGGTTCGAGAAAGCTCCCAGGGTCTGCCTTCCTTCCCTGAGCTCATATATTTGTATCCCCTTTTCAGACTCCTGAGGAAGAAGAGATTTTAAACAAAAAACGATCTAAAAAAATTCAGAAGAAATATGATGAAAGGAAAAAGAATGCCAAAATCAGCAGTCTCCTGGAGGAGCAGTTCCAGCAGGGCAAGCTTCTTGGTGAGAAGGCTGTTGTGTTGGAGGTGGGGAGTCGCAGAGATTGAGTGTGCCGAGGCACTTTTCCCTTGTCTCAGTTCCTTTGACTGCCAGCCATGCGGTCTAAAGGGTTCACTGATAACAGGCTGCAAGCACAAAGGGGAACGTTTGGTCACCCTATTCGTATGAAGCTGAAATGGGAAGCATTGGGTAGAAGAGTCTGTATAGGCCCGTGCTTGGAGTCTTTGTATTTGGGGAAGTCTCTGCCCAGGCTGAGGGGGCTGTCTCAGTGATGAAAATTTTGTCCAGTTCTGCTACTGACAGTAAGTGAAGATAAAGTGTGTCTGAGGAGACAGCTGGCTTCATGCTTGCCCCCAGGGTACCTGAACCCACAGAGATTCTTAAGGGGGTGGAGAGGTTTGGGTGGGGCCACCTTGTCGTTGTGCTAAGGATCACCTACTCTCTTGCAGCGTGCATCGCTTCAAGGCCGGGACAGTGTGGCCGAGCAGATGGCTATGTGCTAGAGGGCAAAGAGTTGGAGTTCTATCTTAGGAAAATCAAGGCCCGCAAAGGCAAATAAATCCTTGTTTTGTCTTCACCCATGTAATAAAGGTGTTTATTGTTTTGTTCCCACATTTGTGTTGCCTGAATATATGACTGTTTTCTCTGCTTTATTTCCTTGCCCTGCAAAACTGATCTGGGTGGGTGGCTGCAACCCCTTGCCTTAACCTCTACCTCCTAATGTCCTGATCCAGGCTCACCACACTGTAAAGTCCCTGTTCTCAACTCCATGTCCCTGAAGGCCAGATTTATTATGTGGGCTATGTCTATAGTGGGAACATTTCTCACCACATTTTGGTGGGGATAGGGATGTGGCAGAGGCTATGAGGGGGTATCCCAACCTTGGGGTTCAGCAATATTGTGCTGGCTGAGTCATGATTAGAATCTCAGGCTATATTGCTTATAAAAAATTTTAAGGATCTTGTACCCATTGTAAGATTAACAGTGATTTCTGCCTTGCTTGGTCTCCAAGGGTCACTTCTTTGACTTAAACTTGCCCTGTCAAACACTTATCTTTAGTCCTGACCTGCCTGACTTCTGCACTTGGATTTTTTTTTTTTTCTTTTTTTGAGACAGTCTCTGTCACCCAGGCTGGAGTGCAGTGGCATGATCATGGTTCACTGCAGCCTTTACATCGGGGCTCAAGTAATACTGCCTCAGCCTGCCAAGTAGCTGAGACAATAGGCACTACACCCCTTTTTGTTTGTTTTTGTTTTGTTTTGCTTTTGAGACAAAGTTTTGCTCTTGTTGCCCAGGCTGGAGTGCAATGGCGTGATCTCGCCTCACCGCAACCTCTGCCTCCTGGGTTCAAGGGATTCTCTTGCCTCAGCCTCCCGAGCAGCTGGGGTTACAGGCATGCGCCACCACACCTAGCTAATTTTGTATTTTTAGTAGAGACAGGGTTTCTCCCTGTTGGTCAGGCTGGTGTTGAACTCCTGACCTCAGATTATCTGCCTGCCTTGGCCTCCCAAAGTGCTGGGATTACAGGCGTGAGCCACCGTGCCTGGCCTATACCCATTTTTTTAAATTTTTTTTTTTGGTAGAGACAGGGTCTCACTTCATTGCCCAGGTCTTGAAATCTTGGGCTCAAGCAATCTTACCACCTTTGCCTCCCAAAGCGCTAGGTTTCAGGCATAAGCCACCACACCCAGCTTTGCACTTGGGTTTTTTGTTTTTCGAGACAGAGTCTGGCTCTGTTGCCCAGGCTGGAGTGCAATGGCAGGATCTTGGCTCACCACAACCTCCACCTCCCAGGTTCAAGCGATTCTCCTGCCTCAGCCTCCCAAGTAGCTGGGATTACAGGCGTGCACCATCATGCCCGGATAATGTTGTATTTGTAGTAGAAACGGGGTTTCTCCATGTTGGTCAGGCTGGTCTCAAACTCCCACCCTCAGGTGATCTGCCCACCTCAGCCTTCCGAAGTGCTGGGATTACAGGTGTGAGCCACCGCACCTGGCCTGCTTTTTGGGTTTTTTTTAGATAGTCACTCCGTTGCCTAGACTGGATTACAGTGGTGTGCGATCTCGGCACACTGCAACCTCCGCCTCCTGGGTTCAAGCAATTCTCATGCCTCAGCCTCCTGAGCAGCTGGAATTACTAGGTGTGCACTGCCATGCCCAGCTCACTTTTTTTTTTTTTTTTGTCCTTGAGGCATTTTATTTGTAAATATATGTATTACATCCCTAGAAAAAGAATCCCAGGATTTTCCCTCCTGTGTGTTTTCGTCTTGCTTCTTCATGGTCCATGATGCCAGCTGAGGTTGTCAGTACAATGAAATCAAACTGGCGGGATGGAAGCAGATTATTCTGCCATTTTTCCAGATCTTTGAGTTGCACATCAAATCTGGGGCTGATCGCTCCACACTTGTTTAGCCTGCCTGTGAGGTTCACAACAATTTTCCCAGCTCTGTGATCATCAGTGATTTCAAATTCGCCCATGTAACCATGCTTCATCATCACAGTGAGAAACTGGACGATGACTTTGCAGCGTGGCCTAAGAAGCACCTGGCGTTTGCCTCTCTTTTCGGCATTGTTGATGCTCTTGAGAGCATCTGCCAGGGCATTCATGCGCACCATTGTGACGGCGTGGAAAGATGGCGGAAAGAGGACGGGAGGGGAGAGCGCACGGAGTTATGGGCCACTTTTTGTATTTTTAGTAGAGAGGGTTTCACTGTTGGCTAGGGTGGTCTCCAACTCCTGTCCTCAAGTGATCCACCCGCCTCGGCCTACCAAAGTGCTGGGATTATAGACATGAGCCACTCGCCCAGCTTTGTGCTTGGATATTTTAATAGGGCTCCCAAAGGCCAGCATTTTCAAAACTGAGCTCTTGTCTGCCCCCACCTGCCATGTTCCTCAGTTTCAAGAGTCAGGATCTCACACTAGGCTGGAGTGCAGCGGATCGATCATTGTTCACTGCAGCCTCAATCTACTGAGTAGCTGGGACTACAGCTGTGGTGCAGGGCCCAGAATAATCATTTTTTTTTTTTGTAGAGATGGGGTTTCATGTTGCCCAGGCTAATCCTGAGCTCCTGGCCTCAAGCAATGCTCCTGCCTTGGCCTTCCAAAGTGTTGGGATTACACATGTGAGGTACTGCACCCCACCAAGATTATATTTTTAATGCAACAGCTTCCTATCTCATCAATGAAAATCCTTACCAAGTATTACGACTTGATGTGACCTAGCTCCTTCTATAGTGACTCCCTCCATCAACCACACAACCATCCTAGCTTACTGAACATACATGTACACGTGCTATTCCCTTTGTTAGGCACGCTCCTTCAAATATCCACTTGGGGCTGGACACTGGGCACAGTGGCTCATGCCTGTAATCCCAGCACTTTGGGAGGCAGAGGCCAAGGCAAGAGGATTGCTTGAGGCTGGGAGATTGAGACCAACCTGGGCAACAAAGTGAGACCCTGTTTCTACCAAAAAAAACCCACATGGTTCATTCCCTCCAGGTCTTTGCTATGCCATCCTAGTGAATTCTTGCCAGATCACAATATTCTAAGTTGCAGTCGCCCCTCTGAACTGTCTTACACTTCGCCTATTTTTTCTCTTTATTCCTTAATCTGACAAAGTTTGCTCTTTTCCCTTTGGAATGGTACTCCAGGGAAACAAGGATATTTGTTTCCTGCTGTGTCTCTGGCACCTGGAAAAGTGTATGGACATATACTGGGTACTCAAATATATGCAAGATTAATTGGGAAAAAAGTCTTGAGACTTTATTAAATTTGAAGTTTGGCCAGGCATTGTGGCTTACGCCTGTAATCCCAGCACTTTGGGAGGCCGAGGCAGGTGGATCACTTGAGGTCAGGAGTTCAAAAACCAGCCTGGCCAACATGGTGAAACCCCATCTCTACTAAACATACAAAAAATTAGCAGGGTGTGGTGGCATGTGCCTGTAATCCCAGCTACTTGAGAGGCTGAGGCATGAGAATCTCTTGAACCTGGGGAGGTGGAGGTTGCAGTGAGCCAACATCTGTCCATAAAACCAGTGGGTTCTTTCTCTAAAGTCTTGAAATCCATCCATTCTCCATTTCTACCACCTTCACAGATGACCATTCTCACCATGGAACAAGGCTTGTAAAAGCTGCAGAAAAAAAAAAAAACTCAAATACCTCGTGAATGAATGGCCATCATTGTGGGGTGCTACTGTCTCCACATTATAGATTTGGAAAATGAGGCTTAGAAATATTCACTATTGGCGCCGGGCGCGGTGGCTCTCGCCTGTAATCCCAGCACTTTGGGAGGCTGAGGCGGGCGGATCACGAGGTCAGGAGATCGAGACCATCCTAGCTAACACGGTGAAACCCCGTCTCTACTAAAAATAGAAAAAATTAGCCGGGCGTGGTGGCGGGCGCCTGTAGTCCCAGCTACTCGGGAGGCTGAGGCAGGAGAATGGCGTGAACCCAGGAGGCGGAGCTTGCAGTGAGCTGAGATCGGGCCACTGCACTCCAGCCTGGGCGAAAGAGCAAGACTCCGTCTCAAAAAAAAAAAAAGAAAGAAAGAAATATTCACTATTGGCTAGACGCGGTGGCTTACGCCTGTAATTCCAGCACTTTGGGAGGCTGAGGCGGGTGGATCACCTGAGGTAAGGAGTTAAAGACCAGCCTGGCCAACGTGGTGAAACCCCGGTCTCTACTAAAAATACAAAAAATTAGCCGGGCATGGGGGTGGACACCTGTAATCCCAGCTACTCGGGAGGCTGAGGCAGGAGAATTGCTTGAACCCAGGCGGTGGAGGTTGCAGTGAGCCGAGATCAGGCCATTGCACTCCAGCCTGGGTGACAGTGCAAGATTCCGTCTCAAATAAATAAATAAATAAATAAGAAACATTCACTATCCCATGGACATACAGATGGAAAGAAGCAAAGCCAGCATTAGAATCCAGTCAACTGACCCTGCCAGAGGCTGGAGTCTACTCACTGCACTCTAGTGTCCCCCCTCTGTCTTCCTCCTCTGTTCTGGCATTTATCCTGTGGCCTTAATATTCAGTTTTGGCCTTCACTGATTTCTTTAGGTGAAGACTGGGATTTAAAAAGCAAGAATCGTATAGGAGCATAGTTTTATCACAATTCCAATGTAGTGCTCTGTGGCAGACTGTTTCCAGAAGACTTTTTTTTTTTTTTTGGAGACAGAGCCTGGCTCTGTAACCGAGAGCTAGAGTGCAGTAGAGTGATCTTGGCTCACTGCAACCTCCACTTCCCAGGTTCAAGCAATTCTTGTGCCTCAGCCTCCCAAGAAGCTGGGATTACAGGCATCCACCACCACACCCAGCTAATTTTTGTATTTTTGGTAGAGATGCGGTTTCACCATGTTGGCCAGGCTGGTCTTTAACTCCTGGCCTCTGGGGATCCGCCCACCTTGGCCTCCCAAAGTGCTGGGATTACAGGCGTGAGCCACTGTGCCGAGCCACAGAAGGCTCTTTACTTACATCAGCCGAGTGCCCCCAGCACTGCAGGCCCACCATGGAGATGGGCCTAGGCTTCTACTCGTAAACTGTACTTTTTCCCCCTGTGTGGTTGGTGGGAGTGGAGAAGAGCTTGGCACACTGAAGTCCAAATGCTAGGTCTAGGGTGGGTGGTGGATGGCTGCCTTCACATCTGACTTTAATCAGCCTCCAAGACAGATTCCCAAACCCTTCCTTCATCTTCATCCTACTGCATGCATGCCAATTCAATTTTAAACAATTATAACTGCACAAGTAATAAATATATTCTCAATATAAACAAAAACTAAACAACACTTAAACAAAAACTTGAATATATTCTCAATGTAAACAAAAACTTTAACATTACAGACAAGGCAAAAGTCCCCCAGCACACACTGACCCCTCTTTTGAGTAAGGTTACCAGGGTAAGGTATACCCCTTCAAGCACGTTTCACATGACTCTCAAATTGTGTTTCCTGGACAAGCAGCACAGCATCACCTGGGAACTTGTTAGAAATGCAAGTTATTGGGCGCCATCCCAAATCTAATGTGCCAGAAATGCTGGGAGTGGTGCCCAGCACTCTTTTGACAAGACCTTCCGTGATGCTGATCCTTCCTTAAGTTTGAGAACCAATGGCCTAGCTCCCTGTTGCTGTGAAGCTAACCGTGCACCTGGGCTCTAGTCCTCTATGCCTGGGCTCATTTATTTTTCTAGCTTCACGTCCCCCAAGCAACCGACCTTCTCTCCCACCAAAGTGGACACATTCCCAGCCCTGGCTCAGGCCCTTTTCGCCATCTTCTCTTTCAAGTTCTGTCCCTAAATGCTCTGGCCTTCAAGGCACACAGGAAAAGCTGCTCTAATAGCGCTGGCTGGCAGGACCGGGCACGGGAGGGAAGGAGGGTAGTGGGTGGGGGAAACCGGGCGGGGGCAGGCGAGACCTCAGGGCTCCAGGGCCTCGTCCCCGGACTCCGCCGATTCCTCCTCGATGCGGGCTGCGGCCTCGGGGTCGCCGCCCTCCTCCGCCCGGAAGCGCAGCAGATGCGGGGGGCGGGGGGTGCCTCGCACGCGGCCGAAGTTCCGGAGGCTGATGGCCGGGGAGGGCGCCCCTACGCCCAGGAAGCGGCCGAGCAACGGGGTCTGCGCGGCGGGCGCGGGCCGACCAGATCCGGGGGACGCCTCCACCTGCAGGCTCTGCTCAGGGTCGTCGCTCATGCTGCGGGCGGGAGGGCGGGCTGAGCCGGGGCACAGGGCGGGAGCGGGGACGCGGGATCGGCTCTCGGGGAAGGACCGAGGCATCGGTGCCCCAGAGGCTGAGCGAGGACCCGCGTGCCGGGTCAGGCCCAGTGCAAGCCACTCACCGCAGGTTGAAGGTGGAGCCCAGGAATGAGGGCCGCAGAGACTCGGCCGCCGTGGCCACAGTGTAGGGTGGCTGCGGCTGGTCCTCATCCCAGTACTGGTCCTTCTCAGCGGGGGGAAGGTTCTGATACATTTCGTCCACGGATAGCAGGGACACCTGGGCCACCAGCAAGTTACAAGGATCCTCCTCTCCTCTCCTTCCCACGGCCGGGCTGAGAGCTGACCGGGAGAGGGGGCCCAGGAGCTGCCCTGGACTCCTGATCCTTCCTGATGCTTGCTCACCTGCAAGTTGCGGTCTATGAGCTGATTTGTCTCAAAGTCGTCATCATCCTCACCAAATGGGTTGATGATCTGTTCAGCCACCTATACGTGGCAGAGACAGGGTTTTCTGGGTTCAGAGCCCCACTCTTTTTCCCCAAAGTCGGGGCAGCCCCTGTGCCCACATCTCCACAGAGCAGGCTGGCATGCCCATCTGCAGTGCCCACCTTGAGCCAGCCAGCATAGAAGAAGAACTGCAGCAGAGTGGTGAGAGGCACGTACATGTCCGGGTCTCCCAGGGCTGGGGCTGGCTCCTGGCCTGGCTTCAGAAGCTTCTGAGGTTTGGCAGCCCCTGCCTCTGGCTCCACAAACTGGCGGCCAACCAGGGAGAGGGCAAAGAAAGAGTAGACGGCTATGGTCACCACCTGGAGAATGAAGAGCCAGGCTCAGTGCAGGATGCAGCGGGCCAAGGAGAAATGCTGCCCCTGCCTCTGAGGATCTATGGGAAGTCTGACAAGTAATCAAACATGTATCCTGGTGTGGCAGTACCAGTGGGGACAGGGTCACCTTGTTGGGGGTGGTGGGAGGCTTTGAGGATGAACCCGGTGCCTCAGGGGACTGAAATGGCCAGGCAAGTACCATCGCTAATTCTTCTCATCTCACACACAGCACAGGACATACAGTAGGCACTGGGACTCGGGAGGGGAGAGGCAGTTACTTGGGTGTAGACGAGGGGGATGCTGATCCAGTCATAGTGGAATAGCATGCTGCACTTGGCTCGGTACTTGTTCAACTCCTGGGGGAACAGCAGGAACAGGAAGTCAGCAGAGGTGAGGAAGGAACAGGGGTGCCCAGCACAAACTAGGCCTGGGCCCGGCCAGGAGGCGCTTTCTCATTCTGCCCTCAGAGGTGTATTAAGATGGGGTGCTTGAATCCCAGCTCTGCTAACTAGCTGTGTAACTTAGGCAAATTTCTTTTCCACTCTGTGCCTCAGTTTCCACATCTGTGCAAGGAGGATGATAGTACCTATGTCAAGAGTTGCTGTAAGGGATGAATGAGTTAACATGGGTACAGGGCTTCCAAAAGGCCAGGGTACACAGTTGGTGCCATACAACTGTTAGGTATTAAAATTATTATTCATCTTTAAAATTAGAGGGAGGAGGGCAGATGGGTCTGGTCCTGAGCCCACTCACTTCCAAAAGTAGACAGAGAGCGATATCGTCACGTATTCGCCCGTCCCTCCGGGCCTGGGCCGCCAGGTTGGTGAACCAGACGCAGGGGACCCAGTACTTGTTGAAGTCGGATTTCAGGCTCTCAAACTTTTTCCTCTCTTCCTGGGACATGAAACCTGAGGGGGTAAAGCAGGTGGGGTGCAGTTGCACCCTCTGCCGCCAGGGGAGGCTGCTGTTCCGCCGTCTGGCTCCCCTCCCTCGCGTCCACCGGCTGTCCCAGGACTCGCGGTTCCGCGTTCCTGTCGCAGTCCAGACCCTTCCCTGGAGGCCCCTGCTCCCAGGACTCTCCCAGGCGGCACCTGCATCCGGCCGTGGGCCGGGCCCCCAGAGGCTCCCGGCGGGCGGCGCACCTGCGTCCACCACGTGCTCCATGGTGGGGAAGCGCTTAAGCACGCGGGTGCTGACCGAGCGCAGCACCAGCACGGACGCCAGGTTCGCGTAGCGGATGAGGGTGCGGCGCAGCAGGCGGCCCCGCTGGTCCACGCCGTGCACGCTAGCCGAGATGACGCACATCAGCTGGTCTGGCAGCGGGATGCTTGTGTACTGGGACCACCAGCGGTTCACCACAAGAGTCACATAGAAACCTGCTTGGCCGCCGTGATAGAGGGAGTAGGAAGGGAGAGTGGAGAGCCTGGGGGTCGGAGCGCCTCACCTCCCCCAGCAAAGGGCCTGGTCCAGGCCAGTTGAATCGTGGCAGGGGGAAGGAAACATTCAGCTCCAGTGCCCTGCTGTGCGAGGCCAGGAGGAGGGAGGAGGGCAAACTTCCTTCAGCAGAGGGAAAGTGGGGATTCAAAGCCAGGAGACTGCTTCCCAGGAGGGTGGGGAAGGGGTTGTCACCTCTGTCCAGCTCCCCTGCAGTGCCCAGGGTGGGCTTGTGAGGCCAGCAGGTGTCTTGTGCCTTGCTGGAAGTGAGGGTCCAGCAAGTGATAGGGCCCTGCCCTCTGGAAGTCCTGGACCCAGCACCCAGCTCCTGTGCCTGCTGGGCCTGCTCTGGCTGACCAGGAAGGCTCTGCTACCGTGTTGAGTAATTCTTTTTTTTTTTTTTTTTTTTTTTTTTTTTTTTTTTTTTTAGCAGAGTCTCGCTACATTGCCCAGGCTGGAATGGAACTCCTGGGCTCAAGCGATCCTCTCACCTCACCCTCTCGAGTAGCTGAGACTGCAGGTGCGTCACCACACCATCTGTTGGGTAATTCTGACCCTCGGAGCTGTCAACCCAACCCAGAGGTCAGGGAACACAGTAAGGAGGACACAGGGAAAACTAGAAGGGAGCCTTACCCAATACAAAGGACAAGGGAATGAGGTCTGCTGAGCGGTTGCAGTACCGGGCCACCTGAGCATACACGTACCTCTGCTCCTGGGTCAGCAGCAGCCTGGGGAAGGCAGGTGTAGGCTTGGGTTAGAGGGAGGTGGGTGGCCCAGTCTCCCCACTTGCGCCAGCTCTAAGACCCTGCCCTTACCGGTAGGTGATGCTAAGCACAGCGTACAAGGCCCCGAAGAGGAGGAATTCCTTGTAGAGGAGCTTGTAGATGCTTCCCCTCCAGCGGAGAAGCAGGCCAGAGAAACCTCCGAAGCGGGCCTCCGCCACTTTGAGAGTATATGAAACCGTCATGGTGCTGGGAGCCTGGGGCAGGAAGTCACAAGAGTTGCCCCCAGGGCTGTCGTTTAGTTCTCCAGACAACCTCCCTTCCACTCTGGTCTCACACACCCCAGCCTTCACCCTGCGTCAGTGGACAAGGGGGTAGGAGCCTGCAGAGCAGAAAAGTACACCCCACCCCCTGCAGAACTGAGCAGTACATGGGCAAAGCCAGGCTAGAGTTGGACAAGATAGAACTGAGATCTGTGTCCCTTCATGCATGAGGCTTCCTCAAGCTCCTCTTCAGCCTGCAGGGCTAGGGATAACCAGATCCTGAACTGCTGCGGACAAGAGACGCAGCTCCAGCCCAAATCCACTGCTATTCCTTGGGGCCTTGCTTTAGAAGCTGATTAACTAGAACTACCAGGGCCCAGGGCACTCTCACCCCCATCCCATACCTGCCTACCTGCTCTGGGCAGCAGCCCGTGTAGAAGATGAACTGGGCTAGACTTCAGCCCCCACAGACTTAAGTACCTCTGCGGTCCATAAAGTTAGGCTGGACTGAGGCCTATCATTGATGGATTGAAGCTGTCATCCAGCTTCCCCTGGTGCTGGGAACTGGGTGTGTCTCCTTACCCCTGTAGGGTTGGGCTGGCCTTTGAGTGGCAGAAATGCCAGCTATACTGACCCCACAGCTCACACAGACGACACCATGTCCTTCAAGCCAGTATGACAGGGGTTATTGTCCCACGTTTCAGGTGGGAAGACAGATGCATGATAAACTGTTATAATAATACCAGCTGCTGATCACAGAGCACTGACTAAGTGGCAGGAACCATGCCAAGGGCACTACTAGGTCATCCTCTCAAGAAATCCTCATCACAGCACCATGAGGTAGGGAATCAATCATCCACATTTCACAGATGAGGCTCCAAGAGGTAAATGACTTGCCCGCCGTCGGCCATACAGCTAGAACATGTTGGAGGCAGGATTCAAAGCCAGGGCTGATGGACTTCCAAGGCTGGAAGTGGCCTAGCAAAGGCATGAGCTCCAGGACCCATCCTGTGCACTGGCCACACTCCCAGTCTTCTTGTACAGGGGCTTGGGGTCTTGGCCAGGCTCTTCTCCATCCATGCCACGGGGCTGACAGCCACAGATCTGGAAGCTCAGGCCTAGGAGTGCAGGCCCCGTTAAGCCCTGTGTCCAACATCCTGACTCCTAGGGGTGCCCAAGATTTGAGTGGCCACTTTCACCTCTGGAGGAAGTAATACCTAAGGCGCTGATAGAAATAGAACTTCCGCTGCCAGGCAAGGTAGCTCACACCTGTAATCCTAGCACTTTGGGCAGCCTCAAGGCAGGTGGATCACTTGAGGTCAGGAGTTCGAGACTAGCCTGGCCCAACATGGTGAAACCCTGTCTCTACTAAAAATACAAAAATTAGCCGGGTGTGGTGGCACGAACTTGTAATCCCAGCAGGTACATGGGAGGCTGAGGCAGGAGAATTGCTTGAACCTGGGGAGGCGCAGGTTGCAACGAGTTGAGATCGTGCCACTGCACTCTAGCCTGGGTAATCAAAAAAAAAAAAAAAAAAAAAAAAGAAAGAAAGAAAAAGAAAAAGAAAAAGAAATAGAATCTCAATGGAAGAATCGCTTGAACCCGGGAGGGAGAGGTTGCAGTGAGCTGAGATTGTGCCACTGCACTTCAGCTTGGGTGACAGAGACTCTGTCTCAAAAAAAAAAAAAAAAAAAGGCCAGGCACTGTGACTCATGCCTGTAATCCCAGCACTTTGGGAGGCCGAGGCAGGCGGATCACCTGAGGTCGGGAGTTCGAGATCAGCCTGACCAACATGGAGAAACCCCATCTCTACTAAAAATACAAAATTAGCTGAGCATGGTGGCACATGCCTGTAATCCCAGCTACTCCGGAGGCTGAGACAGAAGAATCGCTTGAACCTGGGAGGTGGAGATTGCGGTGAGCCGAGATCATGCCATTGCACTCCAGCCTGGACAACAAGAGCAAAACTTTGTCTCAAAAAAGAAAAAGAAAAAGAAAAAAGAAAAGAAAAGAAATAGAACCTCAAAGTGGAAGAGAATTGGCAGCTTACTTACCCTCCCAGTGCTGAGGTAAGTGAACACTGAAAAATCCCAAGAGTGGTGGTCCTGCCTCTGTCTTGTTTTGGGAAGCTCCTCCCCCTACACTGTGAGCTGGTTCTCTTCTGCAAGTTTCCTAAAGAGAGGAAGCATAGAGAGGTGATTAGGAGCACAGGCTTGGGAATTGGACAAACCTGGGTCTGAACCCCAGCTCTTTGTAACTGTGCAAGTTACCTAATCTCTCTGAACCTCAGTTTCCTCCTCTGCAAATCAGAATCAAGAACGCCTAACCTCATGGGGCAATTTTGAGTATTCACAGAAACAATGCCTATGGCCTAAAGCACTGTGGGTGGTTGGCTTGGGCTGCTGTTACTATGAAAATTTGAATCTGTTCTCTTTGGTTTCCCACGACTGGTCCAGTCTTGCCTCCCAAGCCTTCCAAGCCAGACAGTCCCTGAGAAATGAGGAGGCAGAGACCTTTTCTTCATGTCCTGCTAACCTGCCCCAGACCAAACAGTGCTGGATCCTGGCTTTTAAGCTGAATACACAAGGCCCTCTGAGACTTACCCACCTCCACCCTCATCACCAGTCTCTGCCTAACTCATATAAAATTTTTTTTTAATTTTAATTTTTGTGAGTGCATAGTAGGTGTATATGCCTAGCTCATTTGTAACTGTTCCTTCAAGATGTGGCTCAGAGCACCCTCTAGGGAGCCTTCCATGATCTTCCCCAGGTTACTCCTCAAAACCCTCTGGGTTTTCTCTCTTGCAGCAGTTAATCACAGTGGTCTATGATCTGTTTACAGGGAGATCTCCCCTCTAGCCTGTGAGACACCTGAGAACAGTTTTGAATCTGATTCATCTAGGTAAAGCTAGATTACAGTGGCTCATGCCTGTAATCCTGACACTTTGGGAGGCTGAGGTGGGAGGATCACTTAAGCCCAGGAGTTTGAGACCAGCCTGGGCGACATAGTGAGACCTGTCTCTACAAAAAATTTTTTAAAATTAGCTGGGTGTGGTGGTGTGTGCCTATAGTCCAGGTACTTGGGAGGCTGAGGTGGGAGGATCACTTGAGCCCAGGAGTTTGAGGCTGCAGTGAGCCATGATACAGCCATTGCACTCCAGCTTGGGTGACAGAGTGAGACCCTGTCTCAAAACAAAAACAAAAACAAAAACAAAAAAAGAAAAAGAAAAAGCTGGGGAGGACTTGAAACCAAGCAAGCTTCTTTTTCTTTCTTTCTTCTCATCCTTCCCTCCTTCTTGCCTCCCTCCACCCCCTCTTTTGTTCTCCATTTCTCTCTTCCCTTTTAAGATGAAAGACATCTGGTCCCCCACCCCACCCCTGCTATTTTGTGAGATTTCCCAGATGAGCCAAGATCTGGAAAACTACTCATGGCCTGACTGGAGTTACATTCTCCATGGGAGATGTCAATATGAGGAAAGAACAGGACTCAGAGAGAGAGAGAGAGAGAGAGAGAGAGAGAGAGAGAGAGTATGTGTGTGTGTGTGTGTGTGTCTGTGTGTGTCCAGGACCTGACCTGGGGAGGGTGAGATACCAGCTCCTGGGCCTCAGGCATCATGGCCAGGCAGTTCATTCTCATGCTCTGATCTGTGGCTTTCCTAGAGCATCTGGGCTGCTTACCACTTAAAGATGTTCTAGGACTTGGAAAGCCAGGTCCTGGGAGTGCAGGAGCTCAGGCCGTGTCTCCCTGACAGCTCTACCCCAGGAAGACCAGCTGGCTGCATTTCAATCCTGCACCGCCACCCACACCTGTGGCCCTCACACCTCTGCTTGTTCCCAGCCCTGTGGTCTGTGAATTTCCCACAGAGCCCGGGATAAAAGTACGTGACCTGAAGCCTCTGCCAGAGGAAGAGGGCGGTCCCCAGGCCCACCCAGTCCCTACCTCCTGAATCACCTTATCTCCTTCTCAGCTGTTGACCAGTCCCTTTGTTTATGGTGCAGGAGAGGGAACCACTCAGCCCATAAATCACCTGCCCCACCTTTCCTTATCCTCCAGCTCTCCTCTCCCTCCCTATTGGTCCTGCCCACCCATTCCCCTGTCTCCTCCTCACAGCTGAGAAGTGGTTATATGGCTTGGCAGTGAAATGGATTCCGGAGCCACACTGCCCAGGTTCCCAAGTCCATGCTTCACCATGGTCACCAAAGTCACCAAGCTTTGTGACTTTGGGAAAGCCATTGAACCTTTTAAATTCCCCATGAGAGGCTGGGTGCGGTAGCTCACGCCTGTAATCCCAGCACTTTGAGAGGCCAAGGCAGGTGGATCACTTGAGGTCAGGAGTTCGAGACCAGCCTGACCAACATGGCAAAATCCTGTCACTACTAAAAATACAAAAATTAGCCGGGCTTGGTGGCAGGAGCCAGTAATCCCAGCTACTCAGAAGGTTGAGGTGGGAGAATCGCTTGAACCTGGGAGGTGGAGGTTACAGTGAGCCCCAATCATGCCATTGCACTCCAGCCTGGGCAACAGAGCAAGACTCCATCTCAAAAAAAAAAAAAAATTCCCCATGGGAACACGGGGATGATAATGCCTATCACATGGAGTGGTTGAGCATATTAGGTGAGTTAATAGTATAAAGTGCTCACAATAGCACCAGGTAAGTGGGAAGTGCTACTGTGGCTATCAGCACATCTCTTCTTTCAGGTTGGCTTTATCCCTTCCACCTCTGCACCCACCAAGGACACCTGCCATCTCCTTATTGCTGAAGCCAATAGCCCTTCCTAAGTCCTAACCTTACCTGGCATCTCTTGTTCTTGACCCTCCTCCGTTGGCCTCTGTGACCTGACACTCAAGAGATTCTGGCCCAAGCACGGTGTCCAGGAATTCGAGACCAGCCTGGACAACATGGCAAAACTCCATCTCTACAAAAAATACAAAAAACTAGCCGGGTGTGGTGGCGCATGCCTCTAGTCCCAGCTACTTGGAGGCTGAGGTTGGAGGATCGCTTGAGCCAGGAAGTCGAGGCTGTAGTGAGCTGTGATTGCACCACCTGCACTCCAGCCTGGGTGACAGAGCAAGACTCCATCTAAACAAACAAACAAACAAACAAACAACAACAAAAGACAGAACAGGAAGACAAGATAATAAGCTCACAGCCCCAGCCTGGGTGTGGGCCCACCCAGCCAGTTGAGGAAGCCACAAGACAACAGCAAGAAAGGCCAGATGGGATTTCATTTTGTGCCTGAGTAGTGGCCCCTGGCTAGGGTCCTGTGTGGCAGAGATTAGAGAGGTAACATGGCCATGGATCAGACAGCCTGAGCTCAACCTTAAATCCCAGCCTGGGAAGAGAAGGAAACCCAGTCTTAGGCTCAGCACCTACGTACTTGGCAGGAGCTCCTCAGCTTTGGGGAGGAGGCTCTAGGGAACCAGGCCAGGAGGGCAAATCAGCTTTCTCTTGCAAGGAGCCTGTCCTGGCCCCCTCCTTCCCACTTTCCAGACCCACTCCCTGGCTATATTGTCAGACTTCACCTGAACTCACCAAATTCAAAACTTAGGTCAGCTTGGGAACTTGGCAAATTGGGGAAGGGGCAAGTAGACCTTCACTCCTCCACACACATTGCAAAGCCTTTGGAGTTCTGGCCCCTGGACTGTTCCAGTCACCCTTCCCCTTTCCTCCAGCTACTCTGAACTTTCACTTTTTTCAAGGACCAACAGCTCTCACTCCATGCCTCAAGGAGCACAGGGTTCCTCTTATGGAATACTTTCTCCTCCTGTCCATTACTGTTCCTGGCTAACTCCTCCTCAGCTCTCAGGTTTCAACTTAGAAATCTCAGCCTACGTACATTCCCCAAACTGGGTGTGATCCCACCTCTGGGCTCCCATAGGCCACCCCTATACCCTGTCTGTCTTCACCACTTAGCACTAATTACAGTCCAGTGTCCTTGTCCTACTGACAGGTCACACCAGGGTGCAGCACAGGACCTGACACATAGAGGCTGCTCAAGAAAACGTTTGTTGAAAAAATGAACAACTGGCCTGGCTCAGTGGCTCATGCCTGTAATCCCAGCACATTGGGAAGCCGAGGCAGGCGGATCCCTTGAGGTCAGTAGTTCAAGACCAGCCTGACCAACATGGTGAAACCCATCTCTACTAAAAATACAAAAATTAGCCAGGCGTGGTGGCGGGGGCCTGTAACCCCAGCTACTCGGGAGGCTGAGGCACAAGAATCTCTTGAACCCGGGAGGCAGAGGTTGCAGTGAGCTGAGATTGTGTCACTGCACTCCAGCCTGGGCAACAGTGCCAGACTCTGCCTTAAAAAAAAAAAAAAAAAAAAGGCCGGGCGCAGTGGCTCACGCCTGTAATCCCAGCACTTTGGGAGGCTGAGGCGGGTGGATCATGAGGTCAGGAGATCAAGACCACAGTGAAACCCCGTCTCAACTAAAAATACAAAAAATTAGCCGGGCGCAGTGGTGGGCGCTTATAGTCCCAGCTACTCAGGAGGCTGAGGCAGGAGAATGGCGTGAACCTGGGAGGCGGAGCTTGCAGTGAGCCGAGATGGCACCACTGCACTCCAGCCTGGGCGAAAGAGCGAGACTCCGTCTCAAAAAAAAAAAATTAGCTGGGTATGGTGGTGCGTGCCTGTAATCCCAGCTACTCGGGAGGCTGAGGCAGGAGAATCCCTTGAACCCGGGAGGCGGAGGTTGCAGTGATCTGCCATCCTGTCACTGCATCACTACACTCCAGCCTGGGTGACAGAGCGAGACTCTGTCTCAAAAAAAAAAAAAAAAAATAGCTGGGTGTGGTGGCATGCACCAGCTGTAGTCCCAGCTACTTGGGAGGCTGAGTTGGGGGGATTGCCTGAGCCAGGGAGGTCGAGGCTTCAGGGAGCCATGATTATGCCACTGCACTCCAGTCTGAGCCACAGAGTGAAACCTTGTGTCAAAAACAAAAAAACAAAAAAACAGAGTGTGTTAGATCTTGCTAGACTTGGTGATATAATTAAGAGGCCATTATGGGCAGAACTGTGCCCCCTTCCAAAATTCATATATAAATATATAAATACATAAATATATATAAATATATATGAATATATATACAAATATTTATAAATAAATACATACATAACTATATATAAATATATACATATATAAATATATATAAATATATGTAAATATATATAACTATATAAAAAATATATAAATATATATAAATATATAAATATATGTAAACATATAAATATATAAAAAATATATAAATATATATAAATATATAAATATATAAAATATATAAAAATATACAAATATATAAATATATATATAAATATATATATAAATATATAAATATATAAATATATAACATATATAAATATATAAAATATATAAATATATAAATATATAAAATATATAAATATATACAAATATATAAAATATATAAATATATATAAATATAAATATATATAAATATATAAATATATGTAAATATATAAATATAAATATATATACATATAAATATATAAATATATGTAAATATATAAATATAAATATATACATATAAATATATATAAATATATAAATATATATAAATATATAAATATAAATATACATATATAAATATATAAATATATAAATATATATAAATATATAAATATATAAATATATAAATATATATAAATAGATAAATATATATAAATATATATAAATAGATAAATATATAAATAGATAAATATATAAATATATACATAAATATATATAAATGCATACATAAATATAAATATATACATAAATATATATAAATATATAAATATATATAAATATATATGAATATATATGAATATATGAATATATATGAATATATATATGAATATATAAATATATATGAATATATATGAATATATATGAATATATATGAATATATAAATATGTATGAATATATATGAATATATATATGAATATATAAATATATATATGAATATATATGAATATATGAATATATATATGAATATATATGAATATATATAAACATATAAATATATATATAATATATATAAATATATAAATATATAAATATATATAAATATATAAATATATAAATATATGTAAATATGTAAATATATAAATATATAGAAATATATAGAAATATATAGAAATATATAGAAATATATAAATATGTGTAAATATATAGATATATAAATATATATAAATATAAATATATAAATATATAAAATATATATAAATATATATAAATATAGAAAATATATATATAAATATATAAATATATAAAATATATCTAAATATATAAATATATAAATATATAAAATATATAAATATATAAATATATAAAATATATATAAATATATAAATATATAAAATATATATAAATATATAAATATATAAAATATATATAAATATATAAATATATAAAATATATATAAATATGTATAAATATATAAAATATGTATATAAATATATACATATATAAAATATATAAAAATATATATAAATATATACATATATAAAATATATAAATATATAAATATATAAAAAATATATATAAATATATAAATATATAAAATATATAACTATATATAAATATATAAAATATATATAACTATATATATAAATATATATACATATATAAATATATAAATATATATACACATATATACACATATAAATATATATACATATATAAATATATATAATATATATTATATATAAATATATATAATATATATTATATATAAATATATAATATATAATATATATAAATATATATTATATATATTATATATAAATATATAATATATATAATATATAAAAATATATATATTATATAATATATAAATATATATAATATATAAATATATATAATATATAAATATATATAATATATAAATATGTAAATATATAAATATATAAATATATATAAATATATATAAATATATATAAATATATATAAATATATAAATATATAAATATATATAAATATATAAATATATAAATATATATAAATATATAAATATATATAAATATATATAAATATATAAATATATAAATATATATAAATATATAAATATATATAAATATATAAATATATAAATATATAAATATATATAAATAAATATATATAAATATATAAATATAAAAATATATATGAATAAATATATAAAAATATATATAAATAAAAATATAAATATATAAATATAAATAAATAAATAAATATATATATAAATATATATAAATAAATATATATAAATATATAAATGAATATATATTGATATATAAATATATATAAATATATAAAAATATATAAATATATAAATATATAAACATATATAAATATATAAACATATATAAATATATAAATAAAGATATGTAAAGATATATAAATATATAAAGATATGTAAAGATATATAAATATATAAAGATATATAAAGATATATAAAGATATATAAATATATAAATATATATAAATATATAAAGATATATAAATATATAAAGATATATAAATATAATATATAAAATATATAAATATATATTAAAAATATATACATATAAATAGGTATATAGATTTTTGAGATGGGGTCTCGCTCAGCCACCCACGCTGGAGTGCAGTGGCATGAGCTCGGCTCACTGCAACCACTGTCTCTCGGGTCCAAGCAATTCTGTCTCAGCCTCCCAAGTAGCTGGGATTACAGGCACCTGCCATCATGCCCGGCTAATTTTTGTATTTTAGTAGAGATGGAGTTTCACCATGTTGGCCAGGCTGGTCTCGAATTCCTGACCTCAGGTGATCTGCCTGCCTTGGCCTCCCAGTGCTGGGATTACAGGCATGAGTCACCACGCCCAGCCCTATATATATTTTTGAGACAAGCTCTGTGTCTCCCAGGCTGGAGTGCAGCAGCATGATTATGACTCACTGTAGCCTAGACCTCCAGGGCTCAAGTGATTCTCCCACCTCAGCCCCCCAAGTAGCTGGGATTACAGGCATGCACCACCACACCCAGCTAATTTTTGTTTTGTTTTGTTTTGGAGACAGAATCTCTCTCTGTCACCCAGGCTGGAGTGCAGTGGTGTGATCTCAGCTCAATGCAACCTCCACCTCCTGGGTTCAAGTGATTCTCATGCCTCAGCCTCCTGAGTAGCTGGGACTACAGGCGTGAGCCACCACACCCTGATAAATTTTGTATTTTTTTTTTCAGACGGAGTCTCACTCTGTCATACTCAGGCTGGAGTGCAGTGGCGTGATTTTGGTTTATTGCAACCTCTGCTTCCTGGGTTCAAGTGATTCTCCTGCCTCAGCCTCCAGAGTAGCTGGGATTACAGGCGCCTGCCACCATGCCCACCTAGCTAACTTTTTTTTTTTTTTTTTTTTTTTTGAGATAGAGTCTCACTCTGTCACCCAGGCTGGAGTGCAATGGGGCGATATTGGCTCACTACAACCTCCACCTCCCAGGTTCAAGCGATTCTCCTGCCTCAGCCTCCTGAGTAGCTGGGATTACAGGTGGGCACCACCACGCCAGACTAATATTTGTATTATTAGTAGAGACGGGGTTTCACCATATTGGTCAGGCTGGTTTCGAACTCCTAGCCTCAGGTGATCCGCCTGCCTCGGCCTCCCAAAGTGCTGGGATTACAGGCATGAGCCACTGCGGCTGGCCCAATTTTTGCATTTTTTTTGGTAGAGACGGGGGTTTCACTATGTTTCCCAGGCTGGTCTCAAACTCCTGGACTCAAGCGATCTGCCTGTCTCAGCCTCCCAAAGTGCTGGGATTACAGTCATGAGCCACCACTGCACGGCCCCAAAATTTATTTATTTTATTATTATTATTATTTTTTAGATGGAGTCTCCTTCTGTTGCCAGATTGGAATGCAGTGCCACGATCTCAGCTCACTGCAACCTCCCCCTCCTGGGATCAAGCGATTCTTTTTTTTTTAAGACTCTGTCTCAAAAAAAAAAATTTTATATATATATATATATATATATATATATATGAATTTTGGGCCAGGCACAGTGGATTATGCCTGTAATCCCAGCACTTTGGGAGGGCCAAGGTGGGTGGATCACAAGGTCAGGAGTTTGAGACCAGCCTGGCCAATATGGTGAAACCCTGTCTCTACTAAAAAATACAAAAATTAGCTGGGCGTGGTGGCATGAGCCTGTAATCCTGGCTACTCTGGAGGCTAAGGCAGGAGAATCGCTTGAACCGGGGAGGCGGAGGTTGCAGTGAGCCAGGATCGCATCACTGCACTCCAGCCTGGGTAACAGAGCAAGACTCCGTCTCAAAAAACAAACAAAACAAAACAAAATAAATAACGGTGCAAAATTGAATATGCCTTTTTGACTCTCTAAATGCCTCAGATCCATTTACCCTGGGGATTTGTCCTTTCTAGCCCCACCACCATCTCCCGTCTGGAAGACTGCTGACCTGTAAGGATAAAGACCAGACTCTTGAGCAGGCATTTAGGGTCTTCCTGCCCATCCCTATCCCCAACTCCCCCTCCATAATTTTGGCTACTAGTATTTCTCCACATCTGAGTCTATCGTGGGTCTCCCTTCAGTGGTCATGAAGGACAAGGTTGGAGAAGTTTGCCCTCGTGAGTCTGATGAGGGATTGGGTGGGATCCCTCTAATAGCATATGGAGGGGGATGAAATGGGCATGAGACCAAAGGCCAGGAGAGGAGCAAGGAGCTGTGGCAATCATCCTGACAAGAGAGACTGTGGCCCAGGCCAGGGTGTGAGGGGAAGATGGAGCCAAGGGGATAGATATCAGAGCTATTTGGGAGATAAAATTGGCACAAATTGGGTACTCAGCAAATATTTGTTGACTTTCCTGGCTACTCTTTCTAAAGTAGGCTCTTCATTTGCTCTTCTGTTTATTCTTCCTTCATAGCACTTTTCACAGCCTGCAATTACCTTGTTTATCTGCTTGCCTATTGTCTGTTTCCATCAAGCAGAATGTAAACTAAATGAGGGCTGCAAGCTTGATTAGTTTTATTCGAGATAGTGTCCAGCACTTAGCAGATGCTCTCAATAAATCTTTGAGGAATGGCATGGTAATTGATTGGCTGGCACAGAGGGAGGGCAGAGAGGTGAGAGACAAGGCCAGGAGGCCTGTGGTCCTGGGCCTCTGTCTCTGGCCCTGGGAAGGGTGGGCATTGCGCAGGGGTCTAGGGGTCCACATGGTCCAGAGACTAGCTGCCCAAGTGCCCGTGTCTAGCATTTGAGAAAATCCAATTCCCAGCCAGGCAAGGTGGCTCACGCCTGTAATCCCAGCACTTTGGGACGCCGAAGCGGGCAGATCACCTGAGGTTGGGAGTTCCAGACCAGTCTGACCAACATGGAGAAACCCCGCCTCTACTTAAAAAAAAAAAAAAAAAATACAAAATTAGCCGGGTGTGATGGCGCATGCCTGTAATCCCAGCTGCTCGGGAGGCTGAGGCAGGAGAATCGCTTGAACCTGGGAGGCAGAGTTTGCGATGAGCCAAGATCGCGCCATTGCACTCCAGCCTAGGCAACAAGAGCAAAACTCTGTCTAAAAAAAAAAAAAAAGAAAGAAAGAAAGAAAAAAGAAAATCCAATTCCCATTCACTTTCTGGCTTCTGGCTGCTGACCCAGGCCCGGGGGTATTTTCAGAGGAAGGGAATTGGGGACCCCGGAGGAACCCGAAATTTGCCCCTCAAGAGTGTAGAAGTGGGTAGCGGAAGATGTGGCCTGGGCATGGTAAAAGCCTTGAAATTCCAGACTGCTTGACTCCTAAACCTGGCAAGGCAGCCCTCGGGCCAGGCAAGCCAGGCGCGAGACTGTGCCTTCCTTCCAGGCCCTAAAGAGGGCAGCACTGGGCCGGGCCCCGGGCGAGGGCGAGGGACACACGCGGTCCGGCACACTGAAAGGGGAGTGTCGGGTAACATGCCCGGGCAAAAGCGAGCGCCGCCCCTGCCTCTCCGCTGCTGGCTGGAACGCTGATCTATCTAGTTGCTGGGGAGAAGCCCCCTGATGCCCGGGCCCCACTCGGACTTCAGCACACATCCCGAAGGATGGGGAAAGAAAGAGGCCCCCATGAGCGGGACTCGCAGTGGCCAAGGACGGGTGAGAGGCGGACAGGGATCAGCTGGCCCCTGCGGCCTGGTTGCACCTGCATGGTGACTAGCTGCCGGCCTGCGCCCCGGGACGCGGCGAGGAGGCGGGGTCTGGCAGTGCGTTGGGTGGGGGAGGAGCTTCTGGGTGATGTAAGGCCGGGAATGGGAGTGGCCTCTCCTCGACTCGCTGCTAGGAAGGGGGCGGGACTCTCGGTGACCAGACGCCGGGGAGGGGGCAGGCGTTCATTGATAAAAACGCTGGGCTCCCCTGGGCGCCAGCGCAGCGTAGCAAATCCAGGCAGCGCCACGCGCGGCCGGGGCCGGGCGGAACCGAGAAGAAGCCGGGACCGCGCTGCGACGCGCCGCCCGCATGGAGCCTGCCGCCGGTTTCCTGTCTCCGCGCCCCTTCCAGCGTGCGGCCGCCGCGCCCTCTCCCCCGGCCGGGCCCGGGCCGCCTCCGAGTGCCTTGCCCGGACCTGAGCTGGAGATGCTGGCCGGGCTACCGACGTCAGACCCCGGGCGCCTCATCACGGACCCGCGCAGCGGCCGCACCTACCTCAAAGGCCGCTTGTTGGGCAAGGTGGGCCGAGGGACGTCCGCGGGGTGGTGATGGTGGAGGTGGGGGTCCCGGCCGGCCTCTTTTCTGGCGCCGAGCAGGGCGTGGGCACTTGACCCCCAACGCGGGGACGCCCGCGGGCCAGACTCGGCCCCCCTGGAACACCCAGCCTGATGCCCCCTCTTCACAGGGGGGCTTCGCCCGCTGCTACGAGGCCACTGACACAGAGACTGGCAGCGCCTACGCTGTCAAAGTCATCCCGCAGAGCCGCGTCGCCAAGCCGCATCAGCGCGAGAAGGTGGGTCCAGGCTCAGCGGGCGAGGGGTGGGGTGGGGACGGTGGCATGGGAACCATGGAAGGATGACGACTCCGCGCCCTCATCGCAGATCCTAAATGAGATTGAGCTGCACCGAGACCTGCAGCACCGCCACATCGTGCGTTTTTCGCACCACTTTGAGGACGCTGACAACATCTACATTTTCTTGGAGCTCTGCAGCCGAAAGGTGAAAGATGGTGATTCCCGCAGGGATGAGAGTGAGGGAGAGAAGACAGTCTTTTTTTTTTTTTTTTTTTTTTTTTTGAGATGGAGTCTCTCTCTGTTGCCCAGGCTGGAGTGCAGTGGCGCGATCTCGGCTCACTGCAATCTCTGCCTCCCGGGTTCAAGCAATTCTCCTGCCTCAGCCTCCTGAGTAGCTGGGATTACAGGCATGCACCACCACGCCCAGCTAATTTTTGTATTTTTAGTAGAGACAGGGTTTCACCCTGTTGGTCAGGCTGGTCTCAAACTCCTGACCTTGTGATACACTTGCCTTGGCCTCCCAAAGTGCTGGGATTACAGGCGTGAGCCACTACACCCAGCCGAGAAGACAGTCTTAAGACCCAAAGCTGGGGCCCTGTTTCTTCCTCAGGGAGCACAGATGGAGGGGGAGGGGGAGGGAGGGCTCACCAGGGGCTGAGGCAGCGGCTCTCTGCAGTCCCTGGCCCACATCTGGAAGGCCCGGCACACCCTGTTGGAGCCAGAAGTGCGCTACTACCTGCGGCAGATCCTTTCTGGCCTCAAGTACTTGCACCAGCGCGGCATCTTGCACCGGGACCTCAAGTTGGGTGAGACTCCTGAGCCTGGAGGATGGGAGGTTGGGGAGGGAGGGAGGGAGGGAGGGAGGAAGGAAAGAATCTGACACACCTCTCTTTCCCCATCTAGGAAATTTTTTCATCACTGAGAACATGGAACTGAAGGTGGGGGATTTTGGGCTGGCAGCCCGGTTGGAGCCTCCGGAGCAGAGGAAGAAGTGAGTTTTGAGGAAAGGGGCCCTGTGTGTGATACAGATGACATGCGTGACAGACAGGCAGGCAAGGTGACTGCCTGATGTGTGCATGAGATAAATTGGAAGGGATGATGGGCTGTTTATGCATGTGTGAAGGTGGAGGTGGCAGCCTGTGTTACCGAGACCGGTGGAGAGGGGGAGGATCCTATAGGTGTGTGACACAGATAGGGTAGGTGACTCTGAGTCCCTGAGACAGATGGGGGTATACAGATTCTTGGAGGCACATGACTTACCCTTTGTGTGGATGGGGGAAGGTGACAGGCAGCGTGTATGTGTGTGTGAGAGACAGACTGAGAGTGTGGAAATGGTGGGATATGACATTGTGGGTGTAAGAAGACCCTGCAGTGGCCATCATACTTTGTGTGTGTGACACAGATAGCGTATGTGGCAGATGAGTGTTTATGGGGGTTGTGACAGCTGGTGTTGGCGTGTGTGTGGCACAAACCGTGGGAGGTGACAGCCTGATGCCTGTCTGACAGACAGGAGTGCAGGAAGGGGGAAGGGATCAGCTGTGGACTCTCTGTGTTGACCCTAGAGGAGAGGACTGGGCTGGGAGTCAGGCCCTCCCCCTGTCATGAAGAGCAGCTGAGCAGCTGGGCCAGGCGGGTGGGCGGGGACTCAGCTGCCATCCCTGGCATCCATTGTCCCAGGACAAGCAGGAGTTCTCTGGCCTTTGGTGACAGGCAGCTGCTTTGTCTGGACTCACAGTGGGGGAAGGAGTCGGGGGGCTGCTGGGCTGGGTCTCAGCCTTCTCTCCTCCTCCCCACCCTCTTTCAGGACCATCTGTGGCACCCCCAACTATGTGGCTCCAGAAGTGCTGCTGAGACAGGGCCATGGCCCTGAGGCGGATGTATGGTCACTGGGCTGTGTCATGTGAGTTGCAGGGTCCAGGTTCAGCAGCAGACAGGTGGTAGTTGTGTGGGTGGAGCATCTCCTCCACTTTACTCCTGACCCCTTGGCCCTGCCCTATAGGTACACGCTGCTCTGCGGGAGCCCTCCCTTTGAGACGGCTGACCTGAAGGAGACGTACCGCTGCATCAAGCAGGTTCACTACACGCTGCCTGCCAGCCTCTCACTGCCTGCCCGGCAGCTCCTGGCCGCCATCCTTCGGGCCTCACCCCGAGACCGCCCCTCTATTGACCAGATCCTGCGCCATGACTTCTTTACCAAGGTCTGTGGCTCCCCAGACCTCTAAGTCCATCTGTGTATTCCCAGGGATTGAAAGGGGGCAGGTGACAGGACCCCTGGAGCCTCTCTTCTCTGTTCACATGGTTCCCCTCCCTAGGGCTACACCCCCGATCGACTCCCTATCAGCAGCTGCGTGACAGTCCCAGACCTGACACCCCCCAACCCAGCTAGGAGTCTGTTTGCCAAAGTTACCAAGAGCCTCTTTGGCAGAAAGAAGAAGAAGAGTGAGTCTGGGGTGTCAGTGGGTTGAGGGGGCAGAGCAGTAGAGCGGCTTGTCACATTTGTCTTGGGTGTGTGAGTGTGGGTGCCTGGAAACTCCTGGGGAGAGCATGTGCAGTACAGGCACTTGGGGAGGCCAATCTCTGTGTCATCCCTGTCGGAAGTGGAGGGGCTGGGCAGGATACTGAGGACGGTATCACCTTTCACCCCCAGGTAAGAATCATGCCCAGGAGAGCGACGAGGTCTCCGGTTTGGTGAGCGGCCTCATGCGCACATCCGTTGGCCATCAGGATGCCAGGCCAGAGGTGAGGCGCTCACGTGGACACTGTTCCCCTGACTCACCCCCACCCTAGCAGCTGAGGGAAGCCCGGGATAAAAGAGGCTGCTGAAGCATCCAGCCTCGTGGTGGCCTAATTGGCTGTGTGTCACCAGCCTGGCGGGGCTGACCTGGGGTGCCCTGGGAGCCAGGGCAGGGCCAGGCCATGGACTCAAGGGTTTGGATTTTGGGGCCTGTGTCACTCCCTTTCCCTGCCCAACCCTCCAGGCTCCAGCAGCTTCTGGCCCAGCCCCTGTCAGCCTGGTAGAGACAGCACCTGAAGACAGCTCACCCCGTGGGACACTGGCAAGCAGTGGAGATGGTGAGGAGCCAGGGAGGATGAGAGGTGATAGAGGTTGCTGGAGCTGAGATCAGGGGCCAGAGGGAAGGAGTGGGCAGAGGGGCCTGGCCTGGGTCCTGGGGTGCTAATTCCTAAATCTCAGTGCCCTGTCTCCTTCAGGATTTGAAGAAGGTCTGACTGTGGCCACAGTAGTGGAGTCAGCCCTTTGTGCTCTGAGAAATTGTGTAGCCTTCATGCCCCCAGGTAAGGTTGGGGTCTGGTACATGCTGCTGTGGTGGGAGTTCTGTGGCTGGGAGGCCAGGAGCAGGTGCTGACTCCCTCCTCTCCCATGACAGCGGAACAGAACCCGGCCCCCCTGGCCCAGCCAGAGCCTCTGGTGTGGGTCAGCAAGTGGGTTGACTACTCCAATAAGTTCGGCTTTGGGTATCAACTGTCCAGCCGCCGTGTGGCTGTGCTCTTCAACGATGGCACACATATGGCCCTGTCGGCCAACAGAAAGTAAGTGCTGTTATGGGGTGCCTTGTATTCAGGCCACTAATCCAGCAGGGCTGCACCCTCGTGTGTGCTCCTGGGCTCAGGGGTCTGGGTTTCTCAGAGGAGGGGCATTGGTGCAGGGCTCCCTCTGACCTCTGCCTCCCCATTCTAGGACTGTGCACTACAATCCCACCAGCACAAAGCACTTCTCCTTCTCCGTGGGTGCTGTGCCCCGGGCCCTGCAGCCTCAGCTGGGTATCCTGCGGTACTTCGCCTCCTACATGGAGCAGCACCTCATGAAGGTGTGAGGGCTGGGGCTGTGGTACATTGAAAACTAACCCGTCCTGGCCGGGTGCGGTGGCTCACGCCTGTAATCCCAGCACTTTGGGAGGCCGAGGCGGGTGGATCATGAGGTCAGGAGATCGAGACCATCCTGGCTAACAAGGTGAAACCCCGTCTCTACTAAAAATACAACAAATTAGCTGGGCGTGGTGGCGGGCGCCTGTAGTCCCAGCTACTCGGGAGGCTGAGGCAGGAGAATGGGTGAACCCAGGAGGCGGAGCTTGCAGTGAGCAGAGATGGCACACCATTGCACTCCAGCCTGGGCGACAGAGCGAGACTCCATCTCAAAAAAAAAAATAAATAAAGAAAAGAAAACTAACCCATCCTGATCCTTCTGATTCCCCCTTGGTGGTGGTTGGGGTTGCTGAAAGCTAGAGGATAAGGCATACACTAATGGGGAGGGGGCTGTCTCACGCTGGATCAGTGACCTGCCCCAATCCTGCTCCCAGGGTGGAGATCTGCCCAGTGTGGAAGAGGTAGAGGTACCTGCTCCGCCCTTGCTGCTGCAGTGGGTCAAGACGGATCAGGCTCTCCTCATGCTGTTTAGTGATGGCACTGTCCAGGTAAGAGCCTATCCAGGAGTTGCGGGAAGGTCTGGGAGGCCCAGGGTGCTGGGGAAGAAGCTGGGCCCGGAGCCTAGGTCCTGACCACTGTCATGCTCTGTGTGCAGGTGAACTTCTACGGGGACCACACCAAGCTGATTCTCAGTGGCTGGGAGCCCCTCCTTGTGACTTTTGTGGCCCGAAATCGTAGTGCTTGTACTTACCTCGCTTCCCACCTTCGGCAGCTGGGCTGCTCTCCAGACCTGCGGCAACGACTCCGCTATGCTCTGCGCCTGCTCCGGGACCGCAGCCCAGCCTAGGACCTAAGCCCTGAGGCCTGAGGCCTGAGGCCTGTGCCTGTCAGGCTCTGGCCCTTGCCTTTGTGGCCCTCCCCCTTCCTTTGGTGCCTCACTGGGGGCTTTGGGCCCAATCCCCCAGGGAATCAGGGACCAGCTTTACTGGAGTTGGGGGCGGCTTGTATTCGCTTGCTCCTACCCCATCTCCAAGATAAGCCTGAGCCTTAGCTCCCAGCTAGGGGGCGTTATTTATGGACCACTTTTATTTATTGTCAGACACTTATTTATTGGGATGTGAGCCCCAGGGGGGCCTCCTCCTAGGATAATAAACAATTTTGCAGAATTGGACTCCCCCTCACTCGCAGTAGAGCCCGTGGACCGTGGCCACCGCGAAGAGCGAGGTGTTGGTGTAGGAGACCGAGGCCAGCCCATCGCGCGCCACGTCCCAGAGCGCACGGCTGACCACGTGAACGCCCTGGCCCGCGCGCGGCCCCAGCACCACACTGCACACCAGCTTGTAGCGTGGCGGGCTGAGCTCGCGCAGGCGAACGTGCACCTGCTCGCAGAGCTCCCGCACCAGCCGCGCGGCCTCGTCGCTGGAGTAGCACGCGTCGTGCAGCCCTGCGGCCAGCGCCGCCTCCAGGGCACGCTGTGCACACGCAGCCTCCCAGCGCTCCCCGGGCACTGGCTCCGTGCGGTAGGAGGGCGCCACCCAACGGGCGGGCGCCAGGGGCAACCCTGAGAAGCTGACCCTTGAGCCCAGAGGGGGCACCGGGCCCAGGGATGGCCGCTGACCCCCAGGACCCGCGCCTGGCCCGACCAGCGAGTTGCGGCGGGAGAAGGACGCGGCCAGGCCCAGCATGGAACCCCGGCGCGAGGCGGGGCCCGGGCCCGGACCAGGACCTGCCGGTCGGGCCTCATCAATGCTGGGCAGGCAGCCTCGGGGCCGCACCGGTGAGGGTTTCCGCCCGGAGTCTTTGGCATTCTCCTCCTCCTGGCGTCCCGGGGGCAGAGACCTGCTGGCCATGGACCTGCTGGCTGGAGGACCCACACTCAGGGTGGCCTTCACCGGGCATCTGTCTACCCACCCCAGCCTCTTGCTCAGTGATGTCAAGGGTTTTTACCTTCTACCCCCTTCTTACCTGTGTTTTAGAACAAATGGATCAGATAGTCCCAGGCTGCCTGGGTTCCTAGGTGCTGAGAAGGTTAAAGGCTGTTAGACACATGAGCAGGGGACAGGAGGCTGCTAGGACTGGGATCCTCGGCTAGTCCCTGCCGACTGAGCTCCTTCTCTGGGCACTATGGAAGTTAGCCAGGTACGCTCGGAGTCTTAGAGACTGCCATTTCTCCCTTCCACCCGACTTCTCTGGAAGGAGAGGCAGGCCTCTGCCTCAGCCTGGACTGTGGAGGCAGAGCCTCCAACCCCTAACCAGGAAGGACTGACAGACTCAGCTCCTTCAACCCCACAGATCCTTCCAGCCCTGGGGGTGTTGAATCCAGTCATCTTCCACCCAGATCTACTCTAGGGTGGCTGGCACAAAGATCTCCCCTACACCTGGCCCAGGCTGAGGGCAGATGACTCATGAAGCCCCCTTCCACCTTCTGCCTTTGGCCTCTGATCCCACTTCCTCCAGAATCAGTTCTGAGATGGCTGCCCTCTGCTCCCGAAACTCCCTCAGGCACCTGAGTCACCCGCAGGCTTTGGCTTCTGAGTTCTGTCCTGGCTGCACAGCCCTGGCCCCGCTGGCCTGAAGGGCAAGTGGGAGGGGAAGGACCTGTGTTGTGGAGTTGCCATGGGTTGCTAGAACAAACACTCCTCCCTCCCAGGATCCCTCCCTCCAGTCTGGCTCTGGCTTAACCTGAGAGCATTGTTACTGTGAGCATGTGCTGAGCATGGGGTGCCCCTGAGTCATCAGGGAGAGCGGCCGACAGGGTCTTGCAGCTTAGAGGCAAACTTCCTAAGCGCAGGCAACAGAGGGGCAGATGTAGAGCAAGGCTATGGTCAGAAAGGCTTTGTCCTACCCCAGGACTCTTGAGCCAGGGCCCATTTTCTCCCCTTGTGGAATGGCCAGATGACTGGCCATTTGTGAACAAGTCACAGAGGCCTAGGTTAGGGGGAGATCTTGAGGCTGCGGGGGTGGTGGCTCAGGAATCCAGAGTCTGGGCCCACAGGAAGGAACACGTCATGGCTCTGTTGTCTCCCCATCGGCCTCGACAAGGACAAACATTTCCGCTCCCGGCGCAGAGTTAGGGTGGGGCTTGGATGACTTCCTCAGTTCAGGGCTATGTGCGGGGGAGGGGAGGCCCATTGGCTCAGCTGGTAGGAACCAGGCCTCATAAAGTGGCAGTGACTCGGCGGTGAACCCCGAGTCCAGCCCCGTGACCTTTGCTGACCCAAGTGTCCTGGGGCTTGTCCCTAGCTAGCTACACCTCTAGTACCTAGGTTTCCCCAAAGTTACATTTCAGAGATGGCAGAGGCTGTGACACTTCTGCCAGGGCTGACAACTCATGTGACTCCTCCTCTGGCAGGGATGGGACTGTCCCCTCCCAAACAAGCCAGGTCGGGGCCCTGACCCATCTATGGGGGCGAGGATTTTCCCTGTTGAGTGGGGGTTTCCCCGGCCTGGCTAACCGGATCCTGACCCTGTGTGCCTGTGGAGGAGGGAAGGGTTAGGAGGGCAAGGAGTTTGAACTCTGAACCTAGGGCAGGCTCAGCTTCGGGGGCTAAGACCCTCGTATGGCGCTTAATGCCCCTCTAAGGGCTGAAGTTTTCCCTGGGCCTGCCCGGGAGATGGGTGGAGTCTCTTCTCAGGCCAGCTCCAGTTTCCATGGAAACCCATAGGCTTCCCACCCCGTCGGCTGCCTGGGCAGACTCCCAGCCGGGCCTCTTTCGCCACTGCCACCGCCAGCCAGCCAGCCAGCTTCTTCCCAGGACCATAGGCCACTCCAGCCTCAGCTTCTCCTGGCCCCCTCCCTGTGTCTGTTCCTGTCCCCGAGCCTCTGGCCTCTGATGCCTTCAGGAGCTTGGGCCTCTCCTGCTCCACTCCTAAACTTCAGCTTCTCAGCAAACAGGCCTCCCAAGTCCCTGCTTCTCCCTCTCAGGCCTTGCTAACCTCACCAGCTCTAGGGCCTGGCCAGGCCTCCCAGGCTCCCTCCTCCACCCCCACCCCTTCTCACTCATGGAGCCCCTGGGACTGGTCGTGCATGGGAAAGCTGAACCTTTTTCCGCAGCACTCCGAAGCCTTGTCAACAACCCGCGATACAGGTGAGGGGTGGGCCCTGCCTGCGGGTTTTTCTTAGCTGGCTCTGTGGGCCCCAGGACTCTAAGGAGGCCCTGGTGAGAAGAGGCTGGGAATTAGAACTTGGCCATCCTCCCTGGTGAACTTAGGCTGTGGGGAGGTCAAATGTGGAACATGGCTACTGGTCACTCAGTGTCTGTGAGACCCTGAGGGCCAGAGGCAAGGCTGGCGGGGTGGAGCTGCTGTGTGAGCTCAGGCAAAGCCCTTCCTTCTTTGGACTTTGGCTCCTGGCAGAAGAAAATGATTCTCAGCCCCTGGGATCCTTAGAGATGGTGGGTCATGATTCCCCTCCTCCCTCCACTCACTCAGCTTGGTATTGAGGCCTCACTGCTAGAAGAAGAGGAACAGATGACCTGTTCTGGGAACTGAGGCTTCACAAGAAGAACAAAGCTCCAGAGATTGAGCCATAGTCCCTGACAGGAAGCCTCGGGGGTGCTGGCTGCTCCCTGCTGGCCAGGATGCCAGTGGTGTCCGAAACCAGGGGTAGAGTTTACAGGAGGCCGGGCTGCTCAGGAGAGCTAGAATGAAGTTCTCTGTCCTCATAGTCTCAGATCTGAGCTCTTCCCCAAAGGGTGGTGACTTCCATCACCCTGCTTCTTTGGGGTCACAGTCTGGTCTGGGTAATGTGAACCCCCCAGGCTTTGGACCTGGGACTAAGAGGCTCTAGGAGGCTCCAGCCTCATCTGCCTCCTATCCCCTGCCTTGTTCAGAGGCCCAGAGCTGGGGCCGGAAGTGATCATGAAGATGGAAACTGTGGTCGGCTCATGATGGTGCATCACTGCTGTGTCTGTTTGCAGTCGTTGTGCACTCTGTGCCCCACACCCCCACACCCTCCTGTCTGGAGGAGGGCTGAAAAAAAGCTGAGTTTGCAGCTGGTGGAGGAGGAGCCAAAAGAAGCTTCCCTGCCCCCAAGACTCAGGCTGGGGAGGAGAGGGGAAGGTGGGATCAACCTTGCTTCTATTAGCCCAGATGCCCCTCAGTAATCAAGCATAGTCATCTCCTCTGAGACCTGAGGTTTAGGATTATTGTCCCATTTCATGGGTGAGAAACCTGAGATTCAAAGATAGGAAGTCACTTGCCTATGGTACCCATCAGGTGGAGCTGGGACTAGAACTCAGGGCTTTGGGTCCCAGACCTTCTGCTGGAGGGACGAAGCCCTGTCTCTTACATTCTGGTTAGGAAACTAAGACCCAGAGTGGGCAAAGGCACAGCCCAAGTTGCACTCCGGGTGCTGGCCTCCTCCCCGCTGCCTCTCTGCCTGTCTCCCACAGTGATGTTTGCTTCGTGGTCGGTCAAGAACGGCAGGAAGTATTTGCCCATCGGTGCTTGTTGGCCTGTAGATGCAACTTCTTCCAGCGACTTCTGGGCACAGAGCCAGGCCCCGGGGTGCCCAGTCCTGTGGTGCTAAGCACTGTGCCAACTGAGGCCTTCCTGGCAGTGCTGGAGTTCCTGTATACCAACAGTGTCAAGCTGCACCGCCACTCTGTGAGCCTGCTGACCAGGGGCCTGGGTGGGAGAGGTGGGGGGTGCCAGAGGCAGGAGTTTGCCCATTACACTGTGGCCACAGGGCAGGGGAAACTCCCTTCCACTCCCCCAACCACCCACTCTACAGGTGCTGGAAGTGCTGACAGCGGCTGTGGAGTATGGGCTGGAGGAACTGAGAGAGGTGGGTTTTTGTGCCAGGTCCCTGTCTCATTTCCCTTGCTTCTCACGGGCTCACTTCCCGCCCTGCCTCACACACACTCTGGCCTGGAGAGGAACGTGTGCCCACACAGAGAGAAGTATGTATATCTCTCCCAAGTAAGTAGGGCATGTATGTGTGCCTGTGTGCAAAAGGATCCATGCATGCCTGCCCTGTGTGTGCTGTGGGAAGAGGGGGTGATTATGGCTGGTGCTGTAGATACAAAGATATCAGCCTTGATCCGTGTTCTCCAGAGAGGAGACAGACACATGAAAATGCTTACCTGGGTGGCATAAGAAGTGTGATAGAGGCCGGGCGCGGTGGCTCACGCCTGTAATCCCAGCACTTTGGGAAGCTGAAGCAGGTGGATCACTTGAGCCCAGAAGCTCCAGACCAGCCTGGACAACATGGTGACACCCCATCTCTACTAAAAGCACAAAAATTAGCCAGGCATGGTGGCACACACCTGTAATTGCAGCTACTTGAGAGGCTGAGGCACAAGAATCGCTTGAACCTGGGAGGCAGAGGTTGCAGTGAGCTGAAATCGTGCCACTGCATACCAGCCTGGGTGACAGAGCAAGACTTGCCCTCAAAAAAAAAAGAAGAAAGTGTGATAGAGAAGCGTGAATGGTGCCGAGACTGTATGGGGGGCCTCTCCAGTCCTGCCACTAGGGAGAGGAGAAGACTTCCCAGCGGAGGAAACATTTGTGTTGGATCTGGTAGAACAAATAGGATTTTGTTCCTAGGGGAAGTGGGAAGATGGTATTCTAGTCACAGAGGCACCAAAGGAGCTAGTGAGACATTTGGTGTGTCTGAACTGTGAGGAGAGGGCAAGATGAGACTGCAGAGGATGCCGGGGCCTGGTTCATGTAGGGCCCTCAAGCTTTTGGACTTCTTTTAAGCAGAGGGCAGTGGAGATTCACTGAAGGTTTCCGATAAGGGAGTGAAGAATTGGAAACTCAGGGGAGAAGGGATTGGAAGAGGTGGAGAGGACTCGCTAGTCCAGTCAGGAGGCTAGTGCAGCAGTCAAGAGATGAGAGATGTCACGGATGAAATTCAAGTTTCTGCTAAAAATAGAAGTATCCTTGAGTCAGGAAGGGAACAAGTGGAGGAAGATAAGCATCCTGAAAGAAGGGAAGAATTTTGCATGGCCTTTATCTGGTTTTGATTAGTGGCAAATGTACTAGAAGGTGGGTGGCTGGGCTTGGTTTTGCTAGTCTCCAGTTCCTGTAAGCCTGCTGTCTCAGGCTCTAGCAATTCCCTGCGTCCCCTGGCCTGGGTCAGGATGGGTCTGGGGCTGCTGGGTGACTCACCGCTCCAAGCCTGCTCACTGCTTCTGGGGTGGAACTAGTGTCTTGGAGCAGGGACACCGCCACCCAACCCACATTCATTTCTGTTCCCAGCTGTGCCTGCAGTTTGTGGTGAAGGTGCTGGATGTGGAGTTGGTTTGTGAGGCCCTGCAGGTGGGTGCTGCTGGACAGGCATGGTAGGAGTCTGGCTCTGTGTGTGGAAATGGGCTCCCAGCACCTGGGAGCCTGGGCCTGCTGTGTCTGGCCTGGAAATAACTTGGGTACATGGTGGTGGTGGGGGTGCTCCAAGGATGTTTATAGGATGAATTCTGTGCCTAGATCTGTGGGATCCTGGGTGTGTCAGCAGGGTCAGGTGCAGGAGCAGGTGTTGAAGGGGCTGGAGGTCTTTGCTGGTCTTCTGTCTGTCAGGGCTGGGGAATGGTTCTCAGCTTGACTTGGGGTAGGGAAAGGGTGGCTGTAGACTTTAGAAGTCAAGCCGGGTCAGGCACAACGGCTCACACCTGTAATTTCAGCACTTTTGGAGGCCGAGGCGGGCGGATCAAGAGGTCAGGAGATCGAGACCATCCTGGCTAACACGGTGAAACCCTGTCTCTATTAAAAATACAAAAAATTAGCCTGGTGTGGTGGCATGCTCCCAGCTACTCTGGAGGCTGAGGCAGGAGAATCGCTTGAACTCGGGAGGCAGAGGTTGCAGTGAGCCGAGATTGCGCCACTGCACACTCCAGCCTGGGCAACAGAGTGAGACTCCGCCTCAAAAAAACCAAGCCTAGGTCCCAGGTGGGGTTTGAAGGCCATGGCGTGGTCTCCTGTAGGGAAGAGCAGGTTGTAGAGTGAGTCCACGTGTGTGTGTGTGTGTGTGTGTGTGTGTGTGTGTGTGTGTGTGTGTAGCAGGCTTTCATTGGGTCTAGTTTCCTGGAGGGCTGAGGGCCCTGTCAGCCTCCCCAGCTAGGGCTAGGGTCAGGCTTGCAGTGGTGGGTCCCAGTGAGCAGGCTGGGCTACGGCCTCTCCAGTCTCCAACCTGATCTCCCTCATTCTGCTCGCAGGTGGCCGTAACCTTTGGCCTGGGGCAGCTGCAGGAGCGCTGCGTGGCTTTCATAGAGGCCCACAGCCAGGTACTGCTCCCTTCATACTCCTCACCCTACGCACCGCATTCTGCTCCTCCCTGACCCATTTGCCGGCTCGCAGGAGGCCCTCCGGACCCGAGGCTTCCTGGAGCTGTCGGCGGCGGCGCTGCTGCCCCTGCTCCGCAGCGACAAGCTCTGCGTGGACGAGGCGGAACTGGTCCGCGCGGCCCGAAGCTGGGCGCGCGTGGGCGCGGTGAGTGGGGCTGGGGGAGCGCAAGGGCACGGAAGGAGGTGCTGGCCACGAGACTGGTGAGCGGGCGGCAGGACAGGTGCCCGACTCAGGGCTGGCGTTTGCAGGCGGTGCTGGAGCGGCCGGTGGCTGAGGTGGCGGCCCCGGTGGTGAAAGAGCTGAGACTAGCCTTGCTGGCCCCGGCGGAGCTGAGCGCCCTGGAAGAGCAGAACCGGCAGGAACCACTCATCCCGGTGCGGACGCGGGGAACCGGCCCAGCTCCACTCAGCAGGGGGTACAGGGCGCTGGGAGGGGGCAGGAGCAGCCCGGCCCACGGTCCTCGGGGCGAGGGGCCACGGCGGGACTGCGCACTAACTGGCCTTGCTCTGCAGGTGGAGCAGATTGTGGAGGCGTGGAAATGCCATGCCCTGCGGAGAGGGGATGAGGCCCGGGGCGCCCCGTGTCGCCGCCGGAGAGGCACCCTGCCCCGGGAGCATCACCGCTCTCTGGACCTGTCCTTCAAATGATCCAACGCCAGGACTCGCAGGGAGCCCTCGACCCGCCCAGCTGAGCCTGCCCCAAACTACAGCTCCCGAAGTGCTCGGCGTTCGGAGCGGGCTTCCGTTCCCAGCGTGCCCAGTGAGCCGGGCGCCGGAAGAACCATTGTCTGCCACGCGCAGCCCCTTCTTGTGCGGGATCAAGCTCGTGTGGGCGAGGTGGGGTCGGGCCGGGCAGGGCTTGGGCTGGGCCTCCCTGAGGGGGTGAAACTCGAAAACGAGGATTTCCTTCGCTCCACACCCTCACTCTACGCCCTGCCCCTGGGCATTGTCGTCTGCTAGTCTATTCTGATGACTCCCACATATCTATCTGTTCAGCTCAGCTCCCTCTTTCTTTTCTTTTTCTTTCTTTCTTTCTTTCTTTCCTTCTTTCTTTTTCTTTTTCTTTCTTTCTTTCTCTCTCCTTCCTTCCTTCTTTCTTTCTTTCTCTTTCTCTCTCTCTTTCTTTCTTTCTTTCTCTCCTCTCTCTCTCTTTTTTTTGAGACGGAGTCTCGCACTCTCGCCCAGGCCAGAGGGCAGTGGTGCCATCTCGGCTCACTGCAAGCTCCGCCTCCCGGGTTCACGCCGTTCTCCTGCCTCAGCCTCCGGAGTAGCTGGTACTACAGGCGCCCATCACCACGCCCGGCTAATTTTTTTGAATTTTTAGTAGAGACGGAGTTTCACCGTATTAGCCAGGATGGTCTCGATCTCCTGACCTTGTGATCCGCCCGCCTCGGCCTTTTTTTTTTTTTTTTTTTTTTGAGACAGAGTCTTGCTCTGTTGTCGAGGCTGGAGTGTAGTGGTGTGATTTCGGCTCACTTCAAACTCCGCCTCCCGGGTTCAAGCGATTCTCGTGCCTCAGCCTCCTGAGTAGCTGGGATTACAGACATGCACCACAACGCCCGGCTAATTGTTGTATTTTTAGTAGAGACGGGGGTTTCACCATGTTGGCCAGGTTGGTCTCGAACTCCTGACTTCATGTGATCTGCCAGCCTCGGCCTCCCAAAGTGCTGGGATTACAGGTGTGAGCCACCATGCCCGGCCTCAGCTCCTTCTTTCATTCCAGACCTGCCCCCCTGGAGATCGCTCCCTGAATGCCCCTCAGACACCACAGGCTCGGCGAGAAATTGATCTCCCCAGCTTTTCCCCAGCTCTGCCCCCATCGTGTTTCTCATTTCCGTGGGCACCCACGCCAGAAACCTGGATCTCATCCTTGCCTTATCCCTCTTCACACCTGCCTTAGGTCTCTTTTTACCTTGTAAGAGACCTTAAGAGACCTTTCCAGTTGGTTCAGTTCTCTCAGCCCCAGGTTCAACCTGTCCTGTCTGACACGTCTCACAGCCTTCCTGCCTTCACTCCAGCGCCCCCTCAATCCATTTCCCACAGTGCAGCCAGACCTGTCTTTGATTGTCAGTCCTATGGGGCTTAAGTCCTGGAACATCCCATTGACCTCCAGGACAAAATTCAATCTATTTCACTTTCAGGGCACTCAAAACTACTAGTGAGTGGTTCCTCACCTCTTCTCTCAAATACAATCTTTGTATAAATTCATTTATCCTGGAGGTATTAGTCCTCTAGCTCCATACTTACTCAGTTACTGCAGACCCCTCTGCTACCTCCTTCATTCACTATACATCTTGTTTTCCCGAGGATGTGAATCTCCCTCAAGAAAGATCCCTGGGGCCTGGAGTGGTGTCTTACTCGTTTCTGCTTCCTCAGTCTCTGTCAGATAATCAGTGCTATGTAAATGTTAAGTAAATGACTTTATTTATTTATTTATGACACAACCTTATTCTCACCCAGGCTGGAGTGCAGTGGTGCAATCTCAGCTCACTGCAGCCTCAGCCTCCCAGGCTCAAGTGATCTTCCCACTTCAGCCTGCTGAATAGCTGGGACTACAGGCATGTTCCATCACATTCGGCTAACTTTTTTTTTCTTTTTGTAGAGATGAGGTCTCCCTACATTGCCCGGGCTGTTCTCAAACTCCTGGGCTCAAGCAATGGTCCCACTCTGTCCTCCCAAAGTGCTGGGATTACAGGCATGAAGCACCACCACACCCAGCCTATTTCCTCATTTAAATGCCACTTTATTCCATGAAGAGTTTTAAAGGAGCTGCAAAGCAAGATACTGTTAATCTAAAATGAGAGACAGTTGACTATTTAGAAGAAAATAAAGTTAGATTTCTATCTCAGGGACTTCATACAAAAATATATTGTACAGGAGGCCAGGCACCGTGGCTCACGCCTGTAATCCTAGAACTTTGCGAGGCCGAGGTGGGTGGATGGCCTGAGCTCAGGAGTTCGGGATCAGCCTGGGCAACATGGCAAAACCCTGTCGCTAAAATACAAAAAACTAGCCAGGTGTGGTGGCACATGCCCGTAATCCCAGCTACTTGGGAGGCTGAGGCACGAGAATTGCTTGAATCTGGGAGGCGGAGGTTGCAGTGAGCTGAGATTGTGCTACTGCACTCAGCCTAGGCAACAGAGTGAGACTCTGTCTCAAAAAAAAAAAAAAAAATATATATATATGTATATATATATATATACACACACACACATAGATGTGGGTGTATATTATATATACACATAGATGTGGGTGTATATTATATATACACATAGATGGTGTATATTATATATACACATAGATGTGTGTGTATATATTATATATACACATAGATATGTGTGTGTATATATTATATATACACATAGATATGTGTGTATATATTATATATACACATAGATATGTGTGTGTATATATTATATATACACATAGATATGTGTGTATATATTATATATACACATAGATATGTGTGTATATATTATATATACACATAGATATGTGTGTGTATATATTATATATACACATATATTGCACAGGGATTAAAGATAGTTATTTAGCATTATCTCTCGACAGAAAATGTGCTTACTCAGTAGTACATGGCAGCATTGGTTGGATAGTGGAAATTGAAAATCATCTATATGTCCATTACCAGAGGACTGGTTATATTAACTATGGTATATTCCTATAATATTTTAAAAATCCATGATCTTTGGTGAAAAAAGCACAGAGTAGACCAATTACAGCATGATTCCTCTTGTTAAAAGAAAAAAGGTAGCATAGTGATTAAGAGCGTGTCTCCTGGAGCCAGAATGCTTACATTTGAATCCCAGCTCCGCCACATATTTTCTTTGTGATTAACCTTTCTTTGCCTCAGCTTCCTTATTTATAAAATGGAGATAATGGAACCTATTTAGTAGAGTTTTTAGGAAGATGAAAATAATTTCATAAAATACTTAGAATTGTAGTGGGACAGATTAAATTCTGTATATGTGTTTAGAAAACATATTCATTCATTTGTTCCACAACTATTCATTGAGTGCCCACACACTAGACATTGATTTAGGGTCATGGAATAAGTACATCAGAGAACAAGTCAAGTCTTTGCCTCATGGAGCTAACATTCTAAGAGGAGAAACATGCAGTAAACAAGTAAAGAAATGTATGCTCTATTCAGGGAGTAGTTTGTGCTATGAGGAAAAGCAAAACAGGTTAAAGAGATATAGCTATGTGGTGGGAGTGGGACTATTTCGTACAGGGCAGTGATTGTAGACCTCTGATGAGATAACATTTGACAAGAGATCTGCAGGGAGCTATGTGTCATGGGGGAAGGCATTGGAGGGTTTTGTGCAGGACAGTGATGTGTGATCAGATTTAGTTTAAAAGAATAATTTGGGCTGGACATGGTGGTTCCTGCCTGTAATCCCAGCACTTTGGGAGGGTGAGGTGGGCGAATCACTTGAATCCGGGAGTTCGATACCAGTTCGGGCAACATGGCGAAATCCCGTCTCTACAAAAAATACAAAAATTAGCCAGTGTGGTGGCACGCGCCTGCAGTCCCAGCTACTTGGGAGGCTGAGGTGGGAGAATTGCTTGGATCTGGGAGGTGGAGGTTGCAGTGAACTCAGATTGCGCCACTGCACTCCAGCCTGAGATTGTGCCACTGCACTCCAGCCACTGCACTCCAGCAAGACCCTCTCAGAAAAAAAAAAAAAAAAAAAAAAGAATTTGGCCGTTATGTGGAGGACTGGAATTGAGAAGGGCAAGAGCGAGGTAGAAGAGTGGTCTAGGAAGAACAGTTAGGGGCTATTGCAATTATCCAGCAAGAGATCTTGGACCAGGATGGCAGCAGTGGAGGTGGTAAAATGTGGTTGGATGAAGCGTACGCTTTGAAGGTATCAACAGGACCAGCTGATGGAAGGGAGTCAACAGGACTAGCTGATGGCTGTAAACTGGGGGGTCACTAGCTATCAGATGGCATTTACTTAAAGCCATGGAAGTAGGTGAGCTCCCTTATGGAGAGGGAATAGGAAGGAGGTAGACCATTCTATCAAAATGCTCTTTCTACAGGGCACTTCTCACTGAGATATTATTTATCTGGGATTTATATTATTTATTCAATTTGTTTTGTGTTTGGTTCTATTAGAAAAGCTCCATAGGGGCCGGGCACGTTGGCTTTTGCCTGTAATCCCAACACTTTGGAAGGCCGAGGCAGGCGGATTACCTGGGGTCAGGAGTTTGAGACCAGCCTGGCCAACATGGTGAAACTCTGTCTCTACTAAAAACACAAAAATTAGCCGGGTGTGGTGGTGCGCCTGTAATCCCAGATGCTGAGGAGGAGAATCGCTTGAACCCGGGAGGTGGAGGTTGCAGTGAGCCGAGATCGCGCCACTGCACTCCAGCCTGGGCAACAAGAGCGAAACTCCCTCTCAAAAACAAACAAACAAACAAACAAAAAACCAAAAAAAGAAAGAAAGAAAGAAAAGGGCCAGGTGTGGTGGCTCACGCCTGTAATCCCAGCACTTTGGGAGGCTGAGGCAGGCGGATCACGAGGTCAGGAGATCGAGACCATCCTCACCAACACGGTGAAACCCTGTCTCTACTAAAAATACAAAAATTAGTCGGGTGTGGTGGCGGGCGCCTGTAGTCCCAGGTACTCGGGAGGCTGAGGCAGGAGAATCGCTTGAACCCGGGAGGCGGAGGTTGTAGTGAGCCGAGATTGAGCCACTGCACTCCAGCCTGGGTGACAGAGTGAGACTCCATCTCAAAAGAAAAAAGCTCCATAGGAGAAGGAACCTTGTATCTTCACCACATAAACTGTGTTTGGATTCGCAGTCGAGTTGGGGGAAAAAAATCAGTCTGGAAGAGCCACACCAAACCGCTAACAGCTACTATCTCTGGGGATAGAACAAGGAGTTTGGTTGGCGCGATATACCGTCCCTGAACCTCTAGCCACACTAAGGCTTAATTAATGACCGGACGACTTGAAAGCGCCTTCCACTGTTTATCTCTTAAATCTGCAACGAAATGCAACAAAAACGCAAGAAATAAACAATAGAAGCCAGTCTTACTGCACACTGCAGAAGCCAATAAACCCCAAATGCAGCTCAAAACAAGGTGTCACGCGAACTTCCGATTTTTTTTGTTTTAGACTGAATCTCTGTCACTCTGGCTAGAGGGCAGTGGCGCGATCTCGAATCACTGCAACCTCCGTCTTCTAGAGTCAAGAGACTCTCCCGCCCCAGCTTCTCGAATACGCGGGATTGCAAACATGCACCAACCACTCCCGAGTAAGTTTATGAACATTTGGTACGAATACCAAATTACTTGGTCGTAATTGCTTAACTTTTAATACTTAAAGATGTAGCCTCGAGAAATACGAGGCCTCAAAAAATTGGATAGAAACTCACAACTTTCTCTCCACGGAAATCTTTAGTAAAAGGCGAAAAACTTATGCGTTTTGAAGAGAAACCAGAGTATATCTTTGACTTCCGCTTCGAACCTCGCAGGGAGAACTAACACTTAACACACTTATGGTTGTTGGGTGCCTGCGTGGTACGCACTCCCTATATGTAGTTTATGCACACAGATGCGTGTAAGAGGCATCATGCTCTAAAACAGTGCAGAAATGCGCGCACAGAGGGAGTGCAAGCATCGTGAGGGTATCTTTTCGTGGTGCACCATGGGTATGCAAATCACAGGCGGCTCCGGGCTGTTCCGCGCCACCGGGGAAGCCATGGGTGACTGATCTCCTTTACTCTCCTATGCTCCTCTCTGCTGGTCCTCCTGGGACCCGCACCCCGTGGGCGGCGCCGGGTGCCGAGTCCTTTGCGGAGCTGGTGTTCGTCCCAGGGGTTAAGGTCCTGTCCCGCCGTCCTTACCCGCAGTAAGCCTCCGGGCTTAGAGAGAGGGACGGGGAAACAGACGGGCACAGACACTCAGGGGCACTGGGACCTCACAGGAGGCACGACCCCACCCCTCCTGGAGGAGATGGCATAGATCCAATTCACCTCGAAGGGTGATATGGGGTCACGTCAAGGGGAGGTGAGAAAGTGTTCTAGGCAGAGGGAATGGCGTATGAGAAATTAGGGACCCGAAGACCAATTCAGCCTGTCCAGACAGTGGCGCTCCGTGTGTCTGATGAGGGGGTGCTGGGGTGGGAGGCAGAGGCTAGATCTCCTCGGGCCTGGAAAGATGAAGATGAGGAGGCTTAGTGAGGCTGGCTAACTTGCCCAGGGTTACTCCGCTGGTAAGTGGCACTGAGGGCTGACCCCCTTTGCACTATTCTGGCCTGGTGAGCTCTCTCTGCTCCACCTAGAAGGCCCTTCTTGGTGACCCAAACACTGCTGGACCCAAATGCAGCCTCCCTCCCTTGGGCCTTCTGGTTGCACCCCCTACTCTAGGTTCTCTGCCAACTACCCGCTTCTCTTGAGCTTTTTAGGCATTTTAGCGTGGATTCAATTGCAATAGGCGTTTTTTGTTGTTGTTGTTTTTGTTTTTGTATCTTTTGGTCAGAACATGATTTCCTGGCCTTTGTCCAGGTGGGGTGGGATGTGAGAATGCATTGTTCCTGGGGTGGGATCATTCCTGGTGAGTGGGTGGTTGGAGCCCAGGGTCTATGTGAACTAGACTATGGGTCCTAAGCTATGGCTGGGAAAGGGCAGTTGCAAACCTCCCCACGCCTCTAGGTGAGGCTCTGTGCTCTATTCCAGGGCTGTGGCCACTCTTCAAGGCCTCTGCTTAGTGGAGCTGTTCAACTTTCACAGAACAAACAACTTACATTGTGTCCTCACTAACTGCTAGCACCTCAGTTTCTGAGCAGTTCCCGCAACTGATCCACTGGCTGACTGGCCAAAGACACCTCTCGGCTGTCAGGACAACCACCAACTTACAGAGGCCTTTGCCTTGGAGGTTGCTCTGGAACCTGGCTCCTTTCCCTGGGTCCACAAACCTCCTGAGAAGCTCCCCAGACCCTGTTGACCTCTCTCCGCTTCAACTGGCTACTTTCCTGATCTGCCTCCACCTCGCCTTCCACCTGCTGCATGGCTTTGCCCCTCTGCCTTGCCGTTTCCCGTGCGGGTGAAGCAGGTAGGTGGAGGTGAGTCTGGAGAGACGGGCGGGCTGGAATATGGTGGCTCTGAAAGTCACACAGTGGGGTTCTTTTTTTTCTGCTCTCGGTCTCCAGATTGAACCCAGTAGGATTTCACACCAACAAAATTTGTTATCGTTTTGTATAGTAAGCACTTAATCCAGATGATGTTACCAAGTATATGACAAAAATCCAGAATCTGGGGTCTTTTCCACCCAGAACTAGAGAAGCTAATACTTCAGGTCCTGGCACCAGAGAAGCTCCTTCCAATAGCTAATGTTCACTTGCAAACTCCCCACTCTGTCCAAAAAAAAGCACTGAAGTCATCTGAGATTAGTTCACATAGAATATATTTCATTCTTTAAAAAATAAAACTTTCATCATAGCTAACATGTATGTATACTACAAAAATAGACATTTTCATATAAATAATGGATGTGGTAGGAGGTGGGCAGGGATATGGAGAGCCTGCCCAGGAGTCACCAGACGGAAGGGTGCTGGAGGGTCCCTCAGGCTTGGTCAGCTGGGCAGGCAGTGGTGTGGGGTGGGAAGGGGGACAGGGCTGCACTGCAGCCCCAAGTGCCAGCTTTCACTCTCAAGTGACACAGATACAGGCTCACACAGGCCTGGATGTGCAAATCGGTGGCTGTTCTGTATGGATATCAGGGAGGCCCATGACAGCTGGGTCAGGAGAGGGGATGCAGCAGCAGCAGGGCCCCCAGGGGTCCATCCTGCGTCTAACACCAGACCCAGTGCTTCCCAGTCACCCCACACGCCCCACACATGGTCTCTGTGCTTCAGCTGCTCTTTCACCCAGTGGCTGGACCTGGTCCCCTGGAACTGGGGTTGCCAGAGCTAGTGGCAGCAGGGGACCAAGGGGGCTCATCAGGGGCTGGATGGATGTAGGCACCAGGCAGGGGGGGTGGGTGGATGGCCACGGTCATGGAGGTAGTCACTCTGGCAAAGCTCTGGGGCAGGGAGGAGGATGCCCCCCACCTAAGCCCGCCTCCCTGTGGAGCTGGTGGACTCAGGACCTCTGGGCTTTCCTTGTACATCTGTATCACCTGTGGGGAGACACCAGCCCCAGTAAGCCCACGGGCCCCTGGGGCTTCCGTCCCCTTCAGCATCTCGCTGGGGATTACCATGGCTGTTGGGAAGCTGGGGCCCTTGTTGGTCTCCAGCAGGATATGAGAGCTGGCAGGCGACAGGATGTTGAGGCCTGGGGCAAACCCTGCACCTTGCTCTGGATCCTAAAAGTCTAAGGTGGGTCCCATGAAGAAGCCAGGAGGGCTGAGGGGCAGGAACATGGTGTCTGGGGAAAGGAGGAGGCTGCCACCTTCAGCTGGTGGCACCTGTTGGGGAGGTACCTATCTGTGGGCCACAGGGCTCTGTCCCTTCCCTTGCCTCTCCCTACCCCGTCCCTTGGGCTGGGAGTAGAGGGATGGTGCCGAGGGTGTGGTCACCTGTGGCGGCGGGCCCAGGATGGACAGCAGCACAGGCAGCAGCACGAGTCCATGGAGGAGGCCCAGGAGCGTGAGCACTGTCAGCGCCGCAAAGAAGTACCTAGGGGTGGGGGGTGGGGGGAGTCAGCCCAGGCCTGTCCTGAGCCCTGCCTCCCTGCCCCAAGCCCTCCCTACCTTACAATGAAGTCAAAGTGGGAACCAGCAAGCATGAGCAGACCCAGCAATGTGGAGATGGCCCCATCGGTCACGGGGGCAAATGTGTGCTCAAGGGCATGGGCGGCCCGCAGGTTCCGGCTGCCCTGGGTGGTCAGGAAGCCCTAGGAAAACAGAGTGGTCCTGGAGCTGCTCCTCTGCCAGTCATGGCCAGCTCAGCCATGTCCCGAGCTGTATCTGTCTTCAGAGCTCAACGATACCTTGGCCCACCAAAGGCTGGGTGAACTAAGTTCATGGGAACTGTACAGGGAGCATGCGTGAGTCCTTTTAGGTAACACTGTATGGATGGGTTTGGTGAGCTTAGACACAGAGACACGTAGAAAATAGGGTACAGCCTGGGTGACAGAGTGAGACCCTGTCTCTTAAAACAAACAAGGCCGGGCACGGTGGCTCATGCCTGTAATCCCAGCACTTTGGGAGGCCGAGGTGGGTGGATCACCTGAGGTTGGGAGTTCGAGACCAGCCTGGGAAACATGGCAAAACCCTGTCTCTATAACAAATACAAAAATTAGCTGGGTGTGGTTGTGTGTGCCTGTAGTCTCAGCTACTTGGGAGGCTGAGGTGGGAGGATCGCTTGGCCCAGGAGGTGGAGGTTGCAGTGAACCGAGATTGCACTGCTACACTCCAGCCTGGGCGACAGAGTGAGACCCTGTTTCAAACAAACAAACAAACAAACAAACAAACAAAAATAGGTTGGGCAAACTACAGCCTGTCACTTGTTTTGTAAATGAAATTTTGTTGAAACAGCCATACCCATTGGTTAATGTATTGTCTAGACAATTTTGTGCTTTGATGGCAGAGTTGCAGCAGAGACTCTATGGCCTACCAAGCCTGAAATAGTTATTATTTGGTCCTATAAATAGAAGAAGTTGGCCAACCACTAGTCCATCTAGAAGAGGGACATCAAAGTGATAACAGTTACTTCTCAGAGTAGCATTTCAGAGGATTTCTAATTCTTCTTTTGTACCTTTCTGCATGCTGGCTTTGTTTGTTTTCAAGGATCATATATTGTTTTTATAATCAGAATAATAATAGAGATATTTGGTGGGGGGAAGGGAAGGGAGCTGTTTGTGGAGTCTGGCTGGTCTGTGGGTCCCCCCTTTCCTCTGCCAGAGAATATGCAGCCCTGGGCGAGGCCCTCCTTGGTTCTGGCATCTCTGTATCTCTGGTATCTTTGTAGAACCCCTCCATTAAGCCCACATTGCCATCCCGCTACCATCCCATTTTTTTTTTTTGAGACAGGATCTTACTGTGTTGCCCAGGCTGCAGTGCAGTGGTGTAGTCATGGCTCACTGCAGCCTCAAACTCTGAGGTTCAAGTGATCCTCCCGCCTCAACCTCCCGAGTGGCTGAGACTACAGGCACGCACCACCATGCCCAGCTAATTATTTAAAAAAATTTTTTTTCTTTGAGACGGAGTCTTGCTCTGTTGCCCAGGTTGGAGTGCAGTGGCGCAATCTTGGCTTACTGCAGCCTCTGCCTCCCAGGTTGAAGCAATTCTCCTGCCTCAGCATCCTGAGTAGCTGGGATTACAGGCACCTGCCACTACGCCTGGCTAATTTTTGTATTTTTATTAGAGACGGGGTTTCACCATGTTGCCCAGGCTGGTCTTGAACTCCTGGCTCAAGCAATCCACCAGCTTTAGCCTCCCAAAGTGCTGGGATTACAGGTGTGAGTCACCATGCCTGGCCCATCCCACAATGGTTCACAGTAAAACCATTCAAAAGAATCATTGATTCCCATTTTCTCATCTTCCATTCTGTCTTTAACACATTCCAGACAGGATCTTGTCTACTCCTCTCTACTGAAATGGCTGCTTATTTATTTGTCTGCTTATTTACTGTCTATCTCTCTCTTCTTTTTTTTCTTTTTTTGAGATGGAGTTTTGCTCGGTCGCCCAGGCTGGAGTGCAGTGGCATGGTCTCGGCTCATGGCAACCTCCACCCTCCCGGGTTCAAGTGATTCTCCTGCCTCAGCCTTCCAAGTAGCTGGGATTACAGGCATGCACCCCCACACCCAGCTAATTTTCATATTTTTAGTAGAGATGGGGTTTCACCATGTCGGCCAGGCTGGTCTTGAACTCCTGACCTCAAGTGATGTGCCCACCTTGGCTTCCCAAAGTGCTGGGATTACAGGCGTAAGCCACCTCACCCAGCCCTTATTGTCTGTCTCTATCCCTAGAATATAAGTTCCTTGGAGGTAAAAAACTGTATTGCTATTATATCCCGTATTCTTTTTTATTTTTATTTTCCAAATTCTTTTTTGAGATTGAATCTTGCTCTTTTGCCCAGGCTGGAGTACAGTGATGTGATCTCAGCTCACTGTAACTTCTGCCTCCTGGGTTCAAGTAATTCTCCTGCCTCAGCCTCCTGAGTAGCTGGGATTACAGGCATGCGCCACCACGCCCAGCTAATTTTTGTATTTTCAGTAGAGACGGGATTTTGCAATGTTGGCCAGGCTGGTCTTGAACTCCTGACTTCAGGGGATCCGCCTGCCTTGGCCTCCCAAAATGCCCCAGCATCATCCCAATTACAGGCATGAGCCATTGTGCCCAGCCCAAATTCTTTTTTTTTTTTTTTTTTTTTTTTGAGACGGAGAGTTTCACTCTTGTTGCCCAGGCTGGAGTGCAATGGCACGATCTCAGCTCACTGCAACCTTCGCCTCCCAGGTTCAAGCAATTCTGCCTCAGCCTCCAAAGTAGCTGGGATTACTGGCATGTGCCACCACGCCTGGCTAATTTTTTGTATTTTTAGTAAAGACAGGGTTTCACCATGTTGGCCAGGCTGGTTTCGAACTCCTGACCTCAGGTGATCCACCTGCCTCGGCCTCCCAAAGTGCTGGGATTACAGGAATGAGCTACCACATCCACCCAGCCCAAATTCTTAAATAGTACCTAGCACATAGTAGGGGCTTGAACAATATGTGTTGAATACTGAATCAGCTGATTGGTCCCTCCCCGGGGTGCCCGTGCTCACCAGAGCCACGTGGACTGTGAACTCAACGCCAATGCCTACAGAGGCCACAAGGATCACCACGGGGATGGCGCTCAGCTTGATGCCCAGGAAACCCATGATACCAAAGAGTTCCACCGTCATCATCGCCAGGACCAGCACCTGAGGGAGACAGGGCTCACAGAGGGCTCCTGGCAGGAGGGATGACAGGCTGGGCAGGGCAGGGTGGGGTGTCTCTGTCCCCACTCCTGCAAGCACTCACTATGAGGCCAGCCGTCCAGGGGTTGAGGAGCAGCAGAGCACAGACGAGGAAAGTGCACACCAGCAGGATGCAGACGGCCAGCAGGAAGCAGCGCCGCAGGCCCAGATACTGTTCCCAGAAGAGGAAGGGGGAGCCGCTGGGGTAGGCGTGCACCCCAGCCTGGCCGGCCTCTGCGCATGCTGCCCGGGCCCCCTCGATGGCCTCCACAAAGTCTGCAGTCTTCTGGAGGCCACGCAGCAGGAAGGGGAACTGGGCAAACTCCAAGGGCTGAGCTGGCGGGACTGTGGAGGGGAGGGGAAGGGAGAAGAGGGAGAGGGACAGGGCGGTGAGCACGGGGCAGAGTGGGCAGGGCCTCAGGCTCAGGGCTTGTGTGGGCGAGGCTGAGGCTCTTGCCGAGCTCCCCCCAAGACTCACTGCGAAGGTTCTCCCCCGTGGTGTCGTATTTGTCGTGCAGCCATTCAGGAGGTGGGGGGTAGAAGTTGGCCTGTGAGGCTGCCAGACCCAGGGGGTCACTGCTCACCCACACGGTCAGCCCCATGTAGAAGAGCTCGGGTGGAATCAGTCCCTCTCTGTCCACCAGCTTCCTTGTGGTCAGCTGCAGAGGCAGAGAGGGCTGAAGGCCTGGGCCTAGGAGGCCTGCAGCCCCTGTACTAGTGGACCCCTCCAGCCCTCTCCCAACCTGGCTGAAATCCAGAGGCTCCTGGGCGTCTCCAGTCTGGATGAGCAGCTTGTAGGCCAGGGCCCCATCCTCAGAGCCATTGCGGTACGAGTGGCGGGTGATGCGCCCAGAAGCCCAGTCCTGGTCAAAGGCAGCCTGGATTCCTGGGGGAGACCAGGATAGGGTTCTATTAGCTGGCGGCCCCAGGGCGTTTCTCCCTGCAGCACCCCTCCCTGCCCGTCTCCTCGCCTCTCACCCTGTAGCCAGTTGCGGTAATAGTGCAGCCAGGTGCGGGGTGCCTGGGTGGCCGGTGGGGGCAGCACCGCCTTGAGGGAACTGAAGCGCTGGTGCAGATCAAAGAGGGCGCGTTGGGAGTGGGCGTAGTCAAAGCCACCCTGGGTCACCAGGGCCACCTCGTACAGGGAGAAGTACCTGAGCTGGGCGCTCAGGAAGGCATGCTCCTTGGTGCCCCGAGGCACCACATCCGTCAGGGCCAGGCCGTCTTGCACCAAGGTGGCTCCGTAGAGGCTCAGGCCCAGAAGAGCGCCAAAGAGCACCAGCACGATGGCCTGCGGGATGTAGCAACTAAGCTGGAGACCCCAGGGCTGCCCCCAGCCCCTCAGGCGGTGGACTAAGCCCTCTCTGCCCTTCTGGGCCCAGAGATGCTAAGTCTCTGCCCTGCTCTGCCCAGTCTTACCTTGGCATGTGACTGGAGCAGCAAGGGGGCAAACTGATAGCGGGCGAAATGGGCAAGATTCCAGCGGGCACAGGGCAGGGACTTGCAGGCTGCCTTCTGCCTTGTCTCCTCCTCCTGGCCTAGAAGGTCCCGTGTGGACCCTCCAGGGCTGAAGAGCTCAGAGCCCAGTGGGTCAGAAGGTGGGGGCACCAGGTGGGCTTGGGGAGGCAGGATGGTGACCACATGCTGGCTGCTGGCTTCACAGTGGGTAAAGGCTTGAACTGTGGCAGTGAGGTGGGCAATGCCCACTGGTACTGTCCCATCCCCCAGCTCCTGGGGCAGGATCTGAATCACCTGAGCAGAGCAGGGACTGGAAGAGGTAGAGAGTGGATGACAGGTCTGTGCCTTGAAATGCTGGTGAGGGGACAGGCTGGCGTGGGTCACGGGAGGAAGGGGCTGGGGCGCAGGCAGTACCTGGAGAAGCAGCAGAGCACATCAAGGCGCTGGCAGTGGCGCCGCCGTAGGTCCAGGCTGAGGATGGCTGGGAAGACAAGCATCACGGCTACAAAGGTGCAGCCAACCACTATGGCCGCCTGGGGGACGGACAGGAGGGGCATGAAGGCTGGATGAAGCTTGGCCTCAGCCCCACACCCACCCTGAGCCGCCCCGTGTGAGAGGCCTCACCTGTAGGGAGAAGGCTCGCAGCGCAGGGATGGGAACGAGGGCAGCCATGAGGAAGGCGGCCATGTTGTTGATGGATGTGAGTACGACACTGGTGCCCGTGCGCTGCAGACACTCGCCCATGCGCTCCTGCCAGGACAGAGTGGGGACCTGCCCTCAGGTCACAAGGGAGGGGCCGTGTCAAAGTGGAGTGAAGGGGAGGCTCAGGAACTTGGGGTGCAGAGGTGGGGCAGTCATAACACAGCGGCTAGCATTTATTGGGTACCATGTACGTATGATGGGCTGTTCTAAGCATTCAACTTGAGTTACCTCACTGATCCAAACAACAACCCTTAGGACACAGCACTATTATTTCCCCTGTTTACAGATGGGGACAAGAGGCACCGAGGTTCATTAGCAGCCCAAGGTCACTTGAACCAAGAGGCTCTTAACCAGTAAGCTGAGCTGCCTCAGATGAGCCCTGGGGGACAAGGCCCCACCTGGAGAGGGGTGCCAGGCAGAGCCTCTGTGAAGGCATGCGCCAGCAGGAATACGTCATCCACGCCGATTCCCAGAGCCAAGAAGGGCAGCACCTGGAGGGGCAGAGGAGCGGGCAGCTGAGGACCCGTGAAGCCTGGTGACTGGCACTGAGTCTGCCCTGCAGTCCTGGCATACCTGGGTAGTGGCAGCATTGAAGGTGATGCCGAGCAGGGCACAGAGCCCAAGGCCTGAGGCCACCGCCAGGGCCACCAGCAGTACCCCGGCAAGGCCCACGGAACCCTGGGACTGGGCGCAGTCCCACCGCAGCATGGTCACACAGGCATAGGCCAGCTGTGGGGAGAAAGGGCAGTCTCAGACAGGGGCTCCCAGGGTGGGCACTGGTTGGAGGTGGGGTGGGGGCAAGGTGCCAGGTGCAAGACCCACCATGAGCAGATAGCCTCCCACCACACGGGCAGCACTGACTTCAGAGAACGCATGTAGGATGTCATCCAGGGTGGTGGAGGAGAAGGCGTGGATCTGCTGGGAAGCATTCTCAGGCAGGGCCTCCTGGGCCAGCTGGAGAAACAGGGTGGATAGGAGGGGGCAGGAGGAGGGAGTGGCCTCAGGGCACCCCCCTTGTCCTTGTCCATACCGACCTGCACAAAGCGCCGCTGCCAGGCTTGTAGCACTGTGCTGGCCTGCTCCTCACTCCAGCCAATGTCATGTGTCTGATAGTCACCCCGGAAATGCTCGTACAGCTGGCGGGGACTCATCAGCAAGAAGGTGCTCTGCAGGGCCTCTGCCCTGGTGGGGGTGTGGGAGAACCAGGGGTCAGAGCTGGCCCAAACACCTGGTGAGGGATGTGAAGGGCCTTTTGCCAGAGCTACCTGGCATTACAGTATGGGTTCTCATGAACAGAGTCCCCTCACCAACTCCCAGAGGAGACCCTACCTCAGCAGCTCTCCTTGGGGGTCTCTGGCCATGCCTCCCAGCAGCAATTCCTCCTGCCAGTGCATGAATTTGTGGGAGAAGCCATGGCAGCCCCCACTCAGCTCGTGAGCCACATTGGGAGCCTGGAGGGGAACAGGAGGGGTTAATGCTCAAGGCCCTGGCCGTGGATAACTGAGTGTCCCTGGGCTTCCACCTCCAGGAACCACGCTGCCATGAAGCTCAGTAGGCCTGGAGTGTAGGTAACTATTCTGAGCCTCTTGACTGCTCTGCAGGAGTGAACAGCTAGTATCCCGCAGACAGGAAGCCCCAAGGGGAAGTAGAGGCCTGGAAGTAGGCTTCTGGGAGGAGCTGGTGTAACTGGCGGATTCTGAAAAAAGTACCACATTTGCAGGGCCATAAAGAAACCTGGGAAACCAGGTATGATATTCATGCTTTCCTGCTGTGTTCTTAGTTTCCCTGTATTAGTCTATTTTGATAAAAAGTCCAGCCTTGGCCAGGCGCAGTGGCTCACGCCTGTAATCCCAGCACTTTGGGAGGCTAATAAAAATTAGCCGGGCATGGTGGTGGGCACCTGTAATCCCAGCTACTCAGGAGGCTAAGGCAGGAGAATTGCTTGAGCCGAGGTTGCAGTGAGCCAAGATCGAACTACTGCACTCCAGCCTGGGTGACAGAGTGAGACTCAAAAAAAAAAAAAAAAAGAAGTCCAGCCTTATCTAGGCTTAGAAAAGGAAAAAGGGATTCATATACCACTTGAGGGCTCCGTAGAATAACTGAATGGGAATGGAACATTGGGGGCCTGGCACTGTGGGAGCAGGGTAATAATGGCCAGGAAGTGGGGGGTCAGGGCACAGAGCAGTCAGCTCCCCCAGAACACAGGAGTATGAGGAAGGGAAAGGGAAGGAAAACAGCCTTTCCCTGGCAGACCTGGTTGGAACCCACCTGACTGCTGTGATGGTTGGGGGCACTAGGTGGGCAGTGGAGGTCATCAGGGTGCAGACAGGGCCGCCCCACATAGGCCTGGCCCACCTGTGCCTTGTCTAGCAGCTCCCGGAAGCCCTCAAGGGAGGCAAAGGGACCCAGCTCCTCCAGCAGCTGCTCTGGATCCAGGTTGGTCCACTGGATATCCGGGCGGCCGCTGAGGGAAAAGCCTATAGTTGGTGAGGGTCAGGGACGAAAACCCAGGCTCCAAACTGCTGCTGGGGCCCCATGCTGTACCCCACCCTCCTCTTATCTGCCGATTTGTCCTTCCATATGGAGGGTGTGCAAGCCTCAGCTTCTCAGAACTGCCAGGCTGCATGGGCCCACCAGGGTGCTACAGTGAGCTGTAGAAGAGTACAAGGGGCTGAGACGAATATCGGGGCAGGGTTACCTAATACATAGAAAGGGGCCAGAAAGGCCCCACTGAGTTCCTTACCAAGCTGTGTGCTTGGTTCTAATATACAACCAGCAGGCACATGCCTGTAGCAGGTTTTCTTTCTGGCCTGGGCAATGGCTTAGCAAACACCTAGGTAATTTCCCCCAGCAAAGCCTCTTTGTGGGGATCTTTTTCTCCTTTGCTCAGATCTTACAGATCTTTGTGTTTAGTTTTGTGTAAATAAGTCAGGTCTTCCTTCCTTGAGAGGGAAGGAGAAGGAGGATGTGGAGAGAGCCCTGGGGAAGCCCATGCTCTCTGTTCCTGGCCTGGGAGGTAATTAGGACCTTGGTAAGGTTTTGATCATCCTCATTCCCCAGACCCCTCCTTTCTGCTGGGAGAGTCCCCAGCGGGAGATGAAGCAGGGCCCCAGGAGTGGCACTCACGGCAGGTAGGCGGAGCCCCCTTGGAGTTTGGCTCCCTCCCAGAAGCAGTCGAGGGGGGTGAGGATCACGCATGGAAACAGCTTCTCAATCATCTGCCAGGGATACCCCGGGCCATGTCAGTCCTGCCCCACAACCTTTGTAGGATGCCCTCTGCAATCCCCCTCCTTACTTTTAAGGGGGCAGATTGCAGGCTGTGGGGCTTGCTCGGTCTCTGAGTCCTCCCACGCTACAGAAAAAGTTCTGCCTCTACTCCCTCTCAGGACACTTACCCGCTCAATCATTCCATTTTCAATAAGGGGAACTCCTGACTTGTAGCAGATTTTGTTCAAATCCCAGGACCTGCAATAGCCAGGGGCATAGGAGATCAGCAGAAGAGGGGGATTCCCACTCCAGAACCCCCACAGCACACCTCGCCCCCAGCTGCTCAGGGGCTCAGCCAGACTCACTTCCCATAGAGTGATACTTGGACTTTACTGGCAGTGAGGGCTGCCTGGAGGTGGAGGCCAAGTGCTTCGGGTGTGAGGATGTTCTCTCCCTCCTGGCGTGCGGTCTGTAGCAGCATCTGAGAGGTGTATGCAGCCTCCTCCCCCAGCTTCTCCTTGGTGTAATGCAGCTCCTGGCTCACCCGGCTGCCCACTGCCAGAGCAAACAGAGAAAGCTGGGGGGAAAGGGCCTAGGCGGGTCAGAACTTGGGAAGGGGGCTTCTAACTCTGAGGCCTCCCCAGACAAGTGGGAGAGGTGCGGCAGAGAGGAGCCCCTGCCTTATCCCTGAGGGCCTGGTCATGGCCCAGGCCGACTCCCCAGGCTTCTGGGTCCTGGAGCTCTGCCAGGGAAGTGGAGAAGCCTCGGTTGTGTGGCTCTGCGGATTTCTTGTGTGGTCTAGGGCTTAAGCATGAACCAGGTTGGCTGGGTTTTGGGTGTAAACTTAAAAATGACAATCAGCATGAGCTGGCCGTGGGCTGTGGGGGTTGTAGAGGCATCTTGGTAAGGGAACCCTCGCTCAGTCCCTCTCTGTTCTGGTGGGGAGGACAAGGAGGGCCAATAGGGGCCAATAGGGAGGCTGCTGCTAGGAGGGTTTCCTAAAAGAACAGGTGTAGGGCTAGGGCTGGCTCTTAGTTCAGGTTGCTCTGGGCAGTGATTTATATCCACACACCTTTCTGCAAAGTGTCCTGGGGAGAGGGCAGGGATAGGAGTGTCTGATAATAATGGGTGATAATAATGGGCCCTGTGTTGGTGTGGGGGAGGGGGAGGATGGGACAGTCATTCAGTGTGCTGCTCCCACTCAGGCAGGAAGTGCATGGAATCAGCTCACAAACCCTGGCAGGGGTGAAATCAAAGTGGGCCAAGGGGAGGGAGGTGTCCAGATCCTTTTCACCGCCCTCACTGTCCAGACCACAGGGATTCCCGGCGCCAGGAATGCCATAGCGTCCTGGATCTTAGCGCCCCTCCAGTCCTCCGTTATGCTGGCCACAGGCTCCTGCTCTGTAACTGGGACCTGGGGGAGGTGGGGACATTGTGAGGGGCTATCACCTAACTATGATGTGGGGAAGAGTGAGGGCCAAATCTACCTCTGGAGGCTTTGCGGATTTGGTCTGATCTCAGACCCTGCGCTGTTTCCACCTGTCTGGGGGTCTCCTCCTGTTAGTCTTTGCTGCCTGCTGGGACCCACACGTACTGCTTCTCTGAGACTCAAGCCCCATCTGAGATCGTCATGTTTCCCAATCTCTTTTCCTTTTTTTTTTTTTTTTTTGAGACAGAGTCTTGCTCTATTGCCCAGGCTGGAGTGCAGTGGCCTGATCATAGCTCACTATAGCTTTGACTTCCTGGGCTCAGGTGATCCTCCCACCTCAGCCTCCCAAGTGGCTGGGACCACAGGCACCCGCCACCATGCCTGGCTAATTTTTAAATTTTTTGTAGAGACGAGGTCTCATCACTATGTTGCCCAAGCTGGTCTTTTTTGTGGCTCACTGCAACGTCTGCCTCCCGGGTTCAAGCGATTCTCCTGCCTCAGCCTTCCGAGTAGCTGGGATTACAAGCACCTGCCACCATGGCCAGCTAATTTTTTGCATTTTTAGTACAGGCGGGGTTTCACGGCCTCCCAAAGTGCTGGGATTACAGGAGTGAGCCACCGCGCCCGGCCCTAAGTTGGTCTTAAACTCCTGGGCTCAAGCGATCCTCCCACCCCAGCCTCCTAAAGTGCTGGGATTACAGGTGTGAGTCACTGCACCTGGCCCTCCAATCTCTTTTTCAAACCCATGTAATCTTCTCACTCACTCACAAAAGCCCCAAATCCTTGGTAGCCCCCAACACATACTTACCCATATGCTCACATGTCCCCTCGTGCCCCAAAAGTCACATTCCTGGCCTTCACCTCATGAAAACAGTCTTCCTGTCCTGCTCCCCACACTGCCAGTTCCTTCCCTGACTTTTTTTTTTTTTTTTTTTGAGACTGAGTTTCGCTCTTATTGCCCATGCTGGAGTGCAATGGTGCAATCTCGGCTCACTGCAACCTCTGCCTCCCGGGTTCAAGCGATTCTCCTGCCTCAGCCTCCCGAGTAGTTGGGATTACAGGTGCCTGCCACTACGCCTGGCTAATTTTTATATTATTAGTAGTAGAGATGGGGTTTCACCCTGTTTGCCAGGCTGATCTTGAACTCCTGACCTCAGGTGATCTGCCAGCCTCGGCCTCACAAAGTGCTGGGATTACAGGTGTGAGCCACCGTGCCCAGCCTCTCCTTCGCCGACTCTCCCCTACTCCCCACTCTTTTGCCAGGCCTGTACTGCAGTGTTTATTTCACCAAGATTAGGCCGAAGGCTGCCGCATGGAGGGGAAGAAGAGGACAGAGATAAGCTCTCCATAGTAAGTGGGTTTGCTGAGAGGAAGGAGGCATGGGAGGAGGAAGGAACCCAGAGAGATCTGATAAGAAAGCAAGAGAAAGAAACACGGATAATTTAAAATGGAGCATCAAAGAGAATAAAGACTCCTCAGGGGAGAAAATGGGGCAGAGAAAAAGATAAACCTTAGTTGACAAAGATAGATATGGACAGGTGAACTGGGATTCATTGTGGTGCAGGAAGGAAGAGACGCTAATGCTTAGTCTGTGCCTTGGGCTCATTAGTTATTCTCTCTGGGTCTCCAGCTCCTCATCTGTCAAACAGAAACAGTGACTACCTTGGTAGAATTAGAATAAATGCAGGCAAAGTACTTAGGAAATTGCATGGCACACAGTAGGTACAGATGTGGAGTTATTTTTCAATAGTTGCTGGTAGAGAAATGAAGTGACAGAAAAATGAGAAGGAACTGAAGGAAAGACTGCAGGTGACAGGGGAGGAAATAGGACAGAGGAGGGAGAATATCAAGATTGATACATGAAAAAACAACTTGTCTCTTTTTTTTGAGACGGTCTCGCTTTGTCACCCAGGCTGGAGTGCAGTGGTGCGATCACAGCTCACCGCAGCCTTGACCTCCCGGCTCAAGCAATCCTCTCAAGTAGCTGGAACTACAGGTGTGTGCCACCATGCCCAGTTAATGTTTGTATTTTTTGTAGAGACAGGGTCTCCCTATGTTGCCCAGGCTGGTCTCGAACTCCTGGGCTCAAGTGATCCTCCCACCTCAGCCTCTGAAAGTGCTGGGATTACAGGCGTGAGTCACTGTGCTCGGCCAAACTTTTATGTCTTTACCAACGGGAAAATATAACTGGTTAACCAATATGGAAAAAGACTCTACCTTATAAATAATCATGTAAATGCAAATACAAACATCAATAAGTTACTATCTAACAATTTAGCAAAAAATTTAAAATTGATGGCACTCGTTGCTGGTTTACAAGAGTACACTCTAACCCACCATGAGAGTGTAATATGGTACACTCTTCGGGGGAAAGCAACATTGCAATATATATGCTCCATAATCTTTGGTCCAGAAGTTTCACGTGTAAAGGCCTATATACTATTGTAGGGCCTTAAGCTTTCTCTAGGTGAAATGGGAGTCATGGTAGATTTTGGGCAGAGGGGATCTGACGTTTTCATCACCTAACAATGTATTTTTGTGAATACACTATTGTGAGTTGTGAATGATGAGGTGCCCACGAGAAGAAGTCAGGAAAGGTGTCCTGGACCAGGTGTGCGCAGGGAACTGTCAAAGACTCCGTGTTTCAGTACTGCTAAGAGTGAGCCAGGGAGGAGCCAGCGGCAATGCTGGAGAAGCAATCAAGTCCAATTATGGAGGGCCTAGAGTGTGTGCTATGGAGTTTATATTTGATTTTACAGAATCTGGTGGAAATCGGTGGAAGGGCACTAAGAAGGGGACTGACTTGGCCAGATGGAGATTGGCCACAGGGTGGTGCTGTGGAGGCAGATTTGAAGGTGAGGCTGTCAGCACCTTCCTCCTTTCTAACAGACCCTGATTTCCGTGGCCGTCATCGGAAAGGCCCAGTGATTAGGGACAGCTGGGCTCCTCCCCAGCATCAGGAGGTGAAACTTGATTAGTTTAAGAAGCCAATCAGTAATTCCATTGCCTTTGCCAAGTGAAGGATTTCGGCATAGGATGCTACATAGTTCTTGCCAAAGAGAGCAAATGAGAAGTTGGCTGGGAGGCTACTAATACATTTTTCCTCACTTTTTAAAAGAGATGCAAGATCAGGCATGGTGGCTCATGCCTGTAATCCCAGCACTTCAGGAGGCCAAGGCAGGAGGATCGCTTGAGACCAGGAGTTCAAGACCAGCCTGGGGGCCGGCCAGGCGCGATGGCTCATACCTGCAATCCCAGCACTTTGGGAGGCTGAGGTGGGCGGATCACGAAGTCAAGAGGTTGAGACTAGCTTGGCCAACGTGATGAAACCCTGTCTTTACTAAAAATACAAAAATTAGCCAGGCGTGGTGCGCACCTGTAATCCCAGCTACTGAGGAGGCTGAGGCAGAAGAATCGCTTGAACCCAGGAGGCGGAGGTTGCAGTGAGCTGAGATCAATCCACTGCACTCCAGCCTGGGCTAGAGAGCAAGACTCTGTCTCGGGGGATGGAAAAGAAAAAGAAAAAAGGAAAAAAGATCAGCCTGGGCAACATAGTGGGACTGCGTCTCTACAAACAAACAAACAAACAAACAAACAAATTAGCTGTGCATGGTGGCATGTGCCTGTAGTCCCAGATACTATAGAGAAAGAGGCAGGAGTACTGTGTGAGCCTAGGAGTTCCAGGCTGCAGTGAGCTGTGATTGTGTCACTGCACTCCAGCCTGGGTGAAAGAGTGAGACCCTGTCTCTATAAAACAAAACAAAAACAAAAAGAAATGCAAGACAAGAATGATTTCTTTTTCCTGACACTGCAGCAGCCACTTTGAGATAAGTCTGAGGACAAAAGTCCAGCATGTTGAAGATGGCAGAGGAGAAAGATAGAAAGAAACTGGGTCCTTGCTAATGTCCTTGGGCTGCCGAATTAACTGAATTAACCAGGCTTCCTGTTACAGAGAATAATAAATCAATCTTCTTTCTTCCTTCTTCCCTTCTTCCTTTCCTTTTTTTCTCTTTTCATGTGGCTAAAAGCATTCTATTATTTAATTTAATTTATTTATTTATATATTTTTTTGAGACAGAGTCTTGCTGTTACCCAGGCTGGAGTGCAATGGCACGATCTCAGCTCACTGCAACCTCCGCCTCCTGGGTTCAAGTGATCTCCTGCCTCAGCCTCCCGAGTAGCTGCGATTACAGGTACATGCCATCATGCGTGGCCAAATTTTGTATTTTTAGTAGAGACAAGGTTTTGCCATGTTGGCCAGGCTGGTCTCGAACTCCTGACCTCAGGTGATCCACCCTACCCTGGACTCCCAAAATGCTGGGATTACAGGTGTGAGCCACTATGCCTGGCCTTATTTTATTTTTTAATTTTTTAGAAATAGAGACGGGGTTTTGCCATGTTGCCCAGGCTGGTCTTGAATTCCTGGGCTCAGTCAAGCCTCCCACCTTGGCCTCCCAAAATGCTAGGATTACAAGCATGAGCCACCAGGCCTGGCCTAAAAGCATTCTAAATGATACAATCAGAAGTGTATTGCCAGAGATAGAACAAGGCCTCAACTAGAGCAGTGACCACAAGGTAGAAAGGATGGGTTTGTGCCGGGCCCGGTGGCTCAAGCCTGTAATCCCAGCACTTTGGGAGGCCGAGGCGGGCGGATCACGAGGTCAGGAGATCGACACCATCCTGGCTAACATGGTGGAACCCCGTCTCTACTAAAAAAAATACAAAAAAGTTAGCTGGGCGTGGTGGCGGGTGCCTGTAGTCCCAGCTACTCAGAAGGCTGAGGCAGGAGAATGGCGTGAACCCGGGAGATGGAGCTTGCAGTGAGCTAAGATCGCACCACTGCACTCCAGTGTGGGCAAAACACATCAAGACTCCGTCTCAAAAAAAAAAAAAAAAAAAAGAAAGGATGGGTTTGTTATGAGAGAGGTTAAGAAGCAAGGATTTAATAGTTTAGTAAACAATTGGGTGAACAAGAACTGAGGCTGACTCCTAAGGTTTTAGCTTTAGGTATTTAAGTGGATGGTGATTCTACCAACTGATATAAGGCCATCCTCTGTCTTCTACATGGAATGGCAGCTCTTGTTGCGCAGGCTGGAGTACAAAGGCACGATCTCGGCTCACTGCAAACTGCCTCCCGGGTTCAAGCGATTCTCCTGCCACAGCCTCCCCAGTAGCTGGGATTACAGGCATGCACCACCACGCCTGGCTAATTTTGTATTTGGAGTTGAGACAGTGTTTCACCATGTTGGTCAGGCTGGTCTCAAACTCTTGACCTCAAGTGATCCACCCGCTTCGGCCTCCCAAAGTGCTAGGATTACAGGCGTGAGCCACCGTGCCAGGCCTTTGTAATTTTCATTTTAGAGAACAATCTGCCTCTGAACGCTTGACTTTACAGTTGGCCAGGAAAGACAAACAAGTGAAATTCCAAGTCTCACTGAGGCAAAGTTAAGGAGGACCCTGAACTCTGGTCTGGAACACTGTGATAGCCAATGTTCGGTTTCTTCCTCGGCTTAATCTTTCTTTTTCTTTTCTTTCTTTTCTTTTTTTTTTTTTTTTTTTTGAGTCTCGCTCTGTCGCCAGGCTGGAGTGCAGTGGCACGATCTTGGCCCACTGCAACCTCTGCCTCCTGGGCTCAAGCGATTCTCCTGCCTCAGCCTCTGGAGTAGCTGGGACTACAGGTGCGAACCACCGCACTTGGCTAATTTTTGTATTTTTAGTAGAGATGGAGTTTCACCACGTTAGCCAGGCTAGCCAGGCTGGTGTTGAACTCCTGACCTCAGGAGATCCACCTACTTCGGCCTCCCGAAGTGCTGGGATTACAAGCGTGAGCCACTGCACCCTGCCTTCTTACACTTTTTCTTTGAGACTGGGTCTCACAGTGAGACTCCATCTCTATGAAAAAAAAGATTGGCCTAGCGTCTGGCTCAGGCCTGTAATCCCAGCACTTTGGGAGGCCAAGGCGGGCGGATCACAAGGTCAGGAGATCAAGGCCAGCATGGCCAACATGGTGACACCCTGTTTCTACTAAAAATACAAAAAAATTAGCCGGGCATGGTGGCGCATGCCTATAGTGTCAGCTACTCTGGAGAATCGCTTGAACCCAGGAGGCGGAGGTTGCAGTGAGCCAAGATTGCGTCACTGCACTACAGCCTGGGCAACAGAGCAAGACTTACTCTCAAAAAAAAAAAAAAAAAAAAAACAGAAAGAAAGAAAAAAAAAGATTTTTACCTCACCCCCAGCCAATATAGGACAAGAGTGATACTCTGAAATAAAGGAAAAAAGCCTAGGAATTGGCTACCATCCTCTTATAAAACCCTCCCCCAAACAACAGCAAAAAACTGCTGGGGTCTAGCGTATCCTATGCTGGAGTATAGGAGAGAGGATGAGGAAACATGGAGGCTCAAGCAGTGTTTAGATGGGGAAAATGTGGGGAATGGAGAGGGAGGAAGGGAAGGGAGACTGCCTCTGTTGGGGCAGGAAATCCAAGAGTCATCTGGGACCACCCAGGCAGCAGTGGTGTGGGTGGGGATATGTGTATGTGCGTGTATGCACATCTGTGTCCTGGGGCTGGGGGCAGGCAGGCAGAGCGAGACATCTGCTCTGGACCCCAGGGCTGGCCTAGAGTGTATATGGATGTGAGAGTCTGCAGGGCTGGGGGTAGGTAGAGTGGGGATGGCATGTGGGAGCCCAACAGGCAGGCAAGCTCTGAGAAACATCTGCTGTGGATCCTAGGACTTGCCAGTATTTGAAATAACTCGAGGGTGTGAGACTCCAACCTGGGTTCTGCCTTTGGGTATGGGCCAGGGCTGAGGGAGTCTACAAAATGCAAATTTCCCAGGGAAAAACAGACTGGAGTTTGACTCCTATCAAAGGGCTGCCATATGAAACCAGCCCTCAGGAAAGAAGGGGGTCATGCTGAAATTTTTTTTTTTTTTGAGATGGAATCTCCCTCTGCTGCCCAGGCTGGAGTGCAGTGCAGCGATCTTGGCTCACTGCAACCTCCGCCTCCCAGGTTCAAGCAATTCTCCTGCCTCCGCTTCCCAAGTAGCTGGGACTACAGGCGCCCGCCACCACGCCTGGCTAATTTTTGTATTTTTAGTAGAGATGGGGTTTTATTATGTTGGCCAGGTTGGTCTTGAACTCCTGACCTTTGATCCGCCCGCCTCGGCCTCCCAAAGTGCTGGGATTACAGGCGTGAGCCACCGTGCCTGGCCTGCTGAAATTATTAATAAGAAATCATTCTGGCCAGGCACGGTGGCTCACACCTGTAATCCCAGCACTTTGGGAGGCTGAGGTGGGCGGATTACTTGAAGCCAGGAGTTCGAGACCAGCCTGGCCAACATGGTGAAACCTGGTCTCTACTAATAATACAAAAATTAGCCGGGCATGGTGTTGCCCACCTGTAATCTCAGCTACTTCGGAGGCTGAGGCAGGAAAATCGTTTGAACCTGGGAGGCAGAGGTTGCAGTGAGACGAGATCAAGCCACTAAACTCCAGCTTGGATGAGACAGAGTAAGACTCTGTCTCAAAAAAAAAAAAACAAAAAAACCAAAAACCCAAAAATTTTCAGGGCGTGGTGGCTTATGCCTGTAGTCCCAGCTACTTAGGTGGCTGAGGCACAAGAATCACTTGACCCTGGGAGGTGGAGGTTGCACTGAGCTGAGATCACACCAGTGCACTCCAGCCTGGGTGACAGAGCGAGATTCTGTCTCCAAAACAAAACAAAACAAAAATTAGCTGGGTGTGGTGGCGCACGCCTGTAATCCCAGCTACTTGGGAGGCTGAGGTGGGAAGACCTGAGCCCTGGAGGTCTAGGCTGTCTCTACTAAAAATACAAAAATTAGCCGGGTGTGGTGGTGGGCACCTGTAATCCCAGCTACTTGGAGGCTGAGGCATGAGAATCACTTGAACCCAGGAAGTGAGGTTGTAGTGATCCAGGATCGCACCACTGCACTCCAGCCTGGGTGACAGAGAAAGACTCCGTCTCAAACAAACAAACAAAAAAACAACTCCCCCCCCAAAAAAAACCCCAAGAAAACCATTCTTCTTTTATGCTTCCTTAAGAAAGTGAGGATTTGATTCCATCTGACCCTGGCTATTGCCTCAAAGTGTGGATTCTGTATTGCTTTTCCATTAAATGGGCCTGGGTGCCTGAGTCCTCTCCCTGGAGGCTTGGCCAGATTATTTACTCAGTTTCCCCAGCCTTCTAGTTCTAACTTTTCTGATTCTGCTGGTCAGAAGTGATTTCTCCCTGCCCTATCTTATACAACATAATCACAGGATGCTCTGTATTGTATTTTAGTTATTCCAGCACATATTTTACTTTCTTTGCTACTGAAAGATGAATCTTGTTTTAGCTGCCTTTGTAAAACCCTGATGCATTGTCAAAGACACACATAGAAAGTTAACAATAAATGCTAAATAAACACGTACAAAATCATCGACAAATATTCTATACACCCAATTCACAAGGTCTAACATCTGCAGATGTCCATTTATGGTTGTGGGAGGGAACGGTGTTCCTAGATGCCCAGGTGTAGGACTCTGGCCAGCAGGTGACCCTCCAGCCCCAGGGCCAGGCCTGCTAGAGCTCAGTAGCCAGCTCCTCACCCCGTTCTTGTCTTGGGCTCACCATACCTGAGCAGCTATGGCCAGTGTCCACAACTTACCTTCTACCCAGAGCTGTTCCAAGTTTGTCTCAATAATGGCCATGCGGAGACCTAATGCCAGGGCCCCAAAGGCCAACAGTCCCAGAAAGAGCACTTTGCCACAGTGTCTCTGGATCCCGCATCCCAGAGAGAAGAGCAGGCCCTGGAAGTAAGCACGAAGCCAGAGTGGAGCCTTCAGGCTCCCAGCTAGGATCTGGGATGGAAAGAGAAGGGTCAGCCAGGCATCACTGCAACAATGCATGAAATCCTTCCCTTCTCACCCTGTATATCTGCTGCCCAGCCCTCGCTTCTTGATTTCTGGATGTGGGACAGGGAGCACCAACACAGACACAGGCCCAGACTTGGAAGATGTAACACCCACCACCCCCAGCACACACCTGAGGAAGGCATAGGCCTATTTTCCTTTCTTTTCTTTTTGTTTTCTCTTTTTTTTTTTTTTTTTTTTTTGAGATGCAATCTCGCTCTGTTGCCCTTGCTGGAGTGCAGTGGTGTGATCTCGGCTGACTGCAACCTCCGCCTCCCAGGTTCAAGAGATTCTCCTGCCTCAGCCTCCCGAGTAGTTGGGGCTACAGGCGCCCACCACCACGCCCTGCTAATTTTTTATTTTTAGTAGAGACAGAGTTTCCCCATGTTGGCCTGGCTGGTCTCGAACTCCTGACCTCAGGTAATCTGCCTGCCTCAGCCTCCCAGTGTTGGGATTACAGGCGTGAGTCACCGCGCCCGGCCGGCATAGGCCCATTTTCTGAGAGCAGGATACATATGTACACACACCTGTCGTCGGGTGGACACAGAGGTGAACCCACAGACATTCATTCTCACTGGCCAGACGATGAGGAGACACAGGCACAGACACACCGACACACACGCACAACTTGCTTGCGGTGCTAGCTCTCACTTGCCTTCAGACATCTAATGACACTCGGCACTTCAAGACATCACAAACCTTGCAGAGGCCCGAGTGACAGACCTGGCTCCGCTCTTCCTTCTTCTAGCTCCCCCTCTACTCACCTGGGGTGCTGCGGTTCGAGCTGGGGGTGTGTAACTCGGGGGCAGCTCTCTGAGGGGCGGCGATCGAGTCATGCTGGCGGGGATGGGGGGCGCGGGCGCCCCCAACCCGCGTTATCTGGGCGCTCCCATAGGCTAGCCCGGTCTCCCGGTACCGCTGGGCCCCGCGTAGGGATTCAGTGGGGCCGCCAAGGCACGGGCGTGGGAGAGACTGTGGGGTGTGGGTGTTAAAGCGGCTGGGAGGGAGGAGTGCAGGGAGCTGCGGGTCCGGGGCGCGGCGCCGGTATTCACCCGCTCCGTGGGCCGTGGGCCGCGGCGGCTGGAGGAGGAATGGGTCCCGCGCGCAGGCGGAATTGCTGGCCCGAGACGCACAGCAGGGCTCGAGGTGGCGACTGCAGTCCCCGGGAGGCGGCTGGAGCTCCAGAAAAGGGAGCTGGCCGGGGCGACGCCCTCCCATTGGCTGAGGGGCCCGCAAATTACCCTAGCCGCGCGGCCCGGCCCGCTGCTAGGTAACGGCGCCGCAGGGGGCGGGGCGGGAGACCACCCAGGCTGGGCCACCCCGCGCCTCCCTCCCGCCCTCGGGGCCCCAGGGAGGAGGAGGGAGGGGGATCCCGGAGAGGCGCAGCGCCGGCCAAGTGTAAGTCCAGAGGCTTACGCTGAGAAAGGGCATTTGCAGGCTCTGTTAGGGATACACTTTTTTTTTTTTTTTTTAAGACGGGGTCTCACTCTGTCACCCAGGCTGGAGTGCAGTGGCTCCATCTCGGCTTGCAGGCTCCGCCTTCCAGGCTCAAGCCATCCTCCCACCTCAGCCTCCCGAGTAGCTGGGATCACAGGCATGCACCCCCACGCCCGGCTTTTTGTATTTTTGGTAGAAAACGGGTTTCGCCATGTTGCCCCGGTTGGTCTCAGACTCCCGAGCTCAGGATATCCGCCCGCCTCAGCCTCCCAAAGTGTTGGGATGACAAGCGTGAGCCACCGCGCCCGGCCTAGAGCCACAATTTCTTTTTCTTTTCTTTTCTTTTTTTTTTTTTCAGGCTTAATTCACTTTATTTTTCTTGTATAAAAACCCTATGTTGTAGCCACAGCTGGAGCCTGGATCCTCTGCGCGGAGACTCTGGTGTGGGTCTTGACGAGGTGGTCAGTGAATTCCTGATAGGGAGACTTGGTGAATACAGTCTCCTTCCAGAGGTCGGGGGTCAGGTAGCAGTAGGTCTTAGAGATGGCATCAAAGTGGGTAGGGCCACACTTTCTTTCCGACCCAATCAAAGCCCAAGATTTCTTCTGTTCACTCTTCCCGGCTTCCATTCTTGCCCTCTTCAGTCCACTCTCTCCACTGAGACCAGAGTCATTTCTCTAACATGCAAATCTGATAGCTCCAAAGCACAAGGCCCACTTGGAGCACAGGGCCCTGTGTGATCTAGCTAAAGCCTTCTCTCCCATAGTTCCCTCACATCAGTGTTCCCTCGTTCCTGCCTTTGTACATGTTTTGGTCCTTTTGTCTTGGCAGATAATCTTCAAAAACTGAACTTGAATCACCCCCAAAACCCACTTTTTTTTTTTTTTTTTGAGGCAGGATCTCCCTCTGTTGCCCAGGTTGGAGTGCAGTGGTGCCTTCACAGCACACTGCAGCCTTGAGCTCCCAGTCTGAAGGGATCCTCCCACCTCAACCTCCCAAATGGCTGGGACTACAGGTGTGCACCACCACACCCAGCTAATTTTTGTAATTTTGTATAGACAGGGTTTCGCCATGTTGCCCAGGTTGGTCTCAAACTCCTGGGCTCAGGTCATCTGCCCACCTGGGCCTTCCAAAGTGCTGGAATTATAGGCGTGAGCCACTGTACCCAGCCTACCCCCTCTTTGAAACCTTCCTTGATTCATGTCTCTCTCCTGGCAGATAATTGCTTCTTTGTGCTCTGCATAACAACTCAATTTATATATGTATAATTGCATTTATGACACAAAAACTTATGTACTTGAAAGTCTGCCTTCTTCACCAGACAATAAATAGGTGCTTAATAATTGTTGAGTGAGTCACTAAGAGTTGCAGAATTCAGGGTGTAAAGGATTGGAAATAGGGAAGAATAGAGGCAATAGTCCCTCTATTAAACTTTCAACTATCCTATCTGAGTGTGCTGTTTCTATTGGGTTCCTGATTGATAAACCTCAAGTGGCAGAGTAGGGTAAAATCAATATTCTAATATGTAAAGTTTGGGAAAGAGAAAATGAATCTACAATAAGCTAATTTTTCTAACACAACTACTATTATCTCTGGCAAATTTCTTGGTCAGTTCTTCCAGACTTAAAAAAAAAATCATTCCATCATAAATATTTCATGTTACTACGTAGTTTTTGTAATCAATCATTTGGAGAATATCCTTAGGACAGATTCCCAGAAGTGGGTTGTTTGGGTCAAAGAGTATGAACATTTTTATGGCTCTTGATACACACTGCTCAACTGATTTTTTGAAAGCTTGTGCAAATTAACATCATCCCTAGAGCCTCAGTCCTGGGGAAGAGGAACATTTAGGTTGAGGGGGTGAACACCTAACAGGTTTGCCATTTCCATTTGTCCATTCACCCAGAAAAATGCCTATGGAGGAACTAATATATGTATGATGCTGTTGGCCAAACAGTAACTGCACATGAAAAGCAGCCTACCTGAATAGCACTTTCTTCTCCCTGTTATAGAGTGTGTCCTGCTGAGGATAAAGTGGCATGGTAGCTCATGCTTGTAATCCCAGCCCTTTGGGAGGCTGAGGCGGGAGGATTGCTTGAGGCCAGGAGTTCAAGCCCTGGCAACATAGTGAGACCCCATCTCTACAAAAAATAAAAAATTAGCTGGGTGTGGTGGCGCACACCTGTAGTCCCAGCTACTTGGGAGGCTGAGGCAGGAGAGTTGATAGAGGCTGCAGCGAGCTGTGATTGTGCCATTGCACTCCAGCCTGGGCGACAAAGTGAGACCCTGCCTCAAAAAACAATAATAATGATAACATAAAAAATTTAAGGTTAAAAAGAACTGTACCCCTAGCAAGTCTCTGAAATAGAAACAGCCTCTAACTTAGTCTGTATGGGCCCCTAGTTTGCTCTTGGGGCAATAGCTGAAGACAGGGAGTGGCCTGGACTCAGCACTGGTTGTCATCAGGAGTACAACTCCCGATGCTATGCTTTAAGTAGGTCTTAATCTCCTTCCTTTTTACCAGACTCTGCAAGACATAAGGTCCATGGATAAATAGATTTGTAACCACTTGGGCCTTGGGACTCTGCTTTCATCATAGGCCCATCACTGCTAACAATTGTGACAAAGTCCACCATTTCTATGGATGCTTCCAAGGCCAAGCCTGTCTATTAAGGAAACCTCTTGCCTTATAGTTCAAAGACTAGGATGGAAGAAATGGGTCTACAGTTTCCAGCCTTTCCAACCTAGGGCCTAGTGCTGTCTGGCTGCTCCAAGCTACAAAATGACCTGTCTTCTCCCAAACAAAATGGTTTCCTGAGCCCAGCTAAGCTCAGCCAGAGCCAAAGCCATAGACCCCAGGAATAGGAAGGGATAAAGAGGCTTCTCTTCTCTTTCTGCAAGCAGCCTCCTTTATGATAGAACAGCTTGTTTCACTGTCACTTCCACTGGTCCTGGGTACGTGTTTTGGGCCTAAACTAGAGATATTCTCCAAATAACAGGATAAAAGCAATCTAATTAAATCTCATTACTGACTCATGAAACAAACGTCTTGGGATCTCCTTTTTTTAAATTTTTTCAATGAGACAGGGTCTCATTCTGTCACCCAGGCTGCAGTGCAGTGGCATGATCTTGGTGCACTGCAGCCTCTACCGCCCAGGCTCAAGTGATCCTCCCATCTCAGCCTCCCGAGTAGCTGGGACCACAGGCGCGTGACACCACGCCTGGCTAATTTTTTTGTATTTTAGTAGAGACAGAGTTTCACCGTTTTGCCCAGGCTGGTCTTGAACTCTGAGCTCAGGCAATCCACCTGCCTCGGCCTCCCAAAGTGCTGGGATTACAGGCGTGAGCCACCGCGCCCGGCCTTGGGATCTCTTATGTGTCCATTCCTTTGCTGGGTTCTGGTGTTGCAGGGTACCTGCTTTTTAGAAGTTCATAGCCTGAGGGGGAGCACAGAGACCACAGGGGAAACCACTGAGTTGGGGGTACTCAGGGATGTTTCCAGAAGTGAAAGGAACTGGATGGGAGAGGTGGGAGGATGACAGAATCTAGAAGGAAAAGGAATGGCTCATGGTCTGGATCTTTCATTTGCTGGTTGTGAGATCTTGGGGAAGTCACATAATCTCTGACATTAACTTAAGGATTAAATGAGATAATACATATGGCTGAGGAACAGTGCCAGGAAAAGTGAGGCAGCCCACACTCACATACACACAGTGCTGGGTAAAGTGACCAGTCTGGTTTCAGGGGTGGGTTCATGTGGGAGTTAATTCATGGTGGAGGCAAGGCAGGCTTGCTTTCTCTGGCATTCCTCTAGGCTTCTCACTCACCAGCTTTTGGCTGCTTCTGTTATCTAGGCCAAGCAGAGTCAATGACCCTGAGATGTGGAGGAGGGAAGTGGGGGTCCTGGGCAGCCCCATGACCACCTGTTATATTTAGGGGCCAAGCCTGGGTATGTATGCTCCTTCCCTGTGGGCAGGTTGAGGCCAATAGCACCTATCAAGTATTTGTTTGTTTGAGATGGAGTTTTGCTCTTGTTGCTCAGGCTGGAGTGCAGTGGTGCGATCTTGGCTAACTGTAACCTTCACCTCCTGGGTTCAAGCGATTCTCCTGCCTCAGCCTCCTGAATAGCTGGGATTACAGGCGCCCGCCACCACGTCGGGCTAACTTTTTGTATTTTTAGTAGGGATGGGGTTTCATCATGTTGGCCAGGCTGGTCTTGAACTCCTGACCTCAGGTGATCCACCCACCTTGGCCTCCCAAAGTGCAGGGATTACAGGCGTGAGCCACCGCGCCTGGCGTACCTATCAAGTATTTGGTGCCAGGGCTGCAGCTAGAGATTAGGGAATGGTCCTTCACTTTAAGTGTGGGGGAAGGAGACAGGCTAAGAACAAATGCAGCCTCTCTCTATTTATCCATGGCAGAAAGGCCCCGATGCAATCATCCTGGGTAGTGGCAGATGGCTCAGGCCAAGGACAGGTCATACTGGCTTCCAGTAGAATGTGTTCTCCTGCCCAGTCTCTCTCCCTCTGGGTCAGCTTCATTAGAGCAGAGCTTTCTAGACTTTCTGTCTGGGTGGTCCTTTCCATGGGCCTCCCCCTTCCTCAGACACATTTAACTATTTAGAAAGCTGCATACAAAGGCCTGGTTTATGTACCTCCTTAGGAGTAGGGATAGCTGTGGATAAAGAAAGTGTATCCCCTGCAATTCTCTGGGAATAGAAACAACTTCTCAACTAGGCCATGCAGGCCCTAGATTCCTGTTGGGGCTACAGCTAAACACAATTTCCCTCTCTCCACTGAGTATGGAAGTGGGATGGTAATAGTAAAGTAGTGAAGAACTGGGAAGAAGTTCGACCTTTGGCCTTGGGGAACAGCTTGGAGGGCAATCTTGGCAGTCTTATAGGCTCACAGGAGCTTATGGCCCCTCACTTCAAGTATGGGGAAAGGAGAGAGGCTAAGAACCAATGCAGCAGCTCCCCATTTATCCATGGCAGAAGGCCCCTGATGCAATCATCCTGGGTAGTGGCAGTCTTCTCGGCTCAAGGAACTCTTGCCAGCAGGCAAGGATGAATTGTAACTGGGGGATGGATTCCTGGAATAGCAGCTGTCAAGTTTTGTCTGACCCGGCAAGCTCCCGGAACCCTGTTCCTCAGCACATCCCCAGGGTCCTCCCTGATTCGGCATTCGAGGTCCCCTTTCTCCTCTTCCTCCACTTCCCTCATTGAGCATCACTGGGAGAGGCAGGGCAGACCCTATTAACTCTTCTGCCTGCCTTGCTTTTCTGATTTCTGTCCATGGAGAGGTGGCCGGCCAGTGGACATTCAGTTGCTCACTATGTTTCAGACATACTCAACCCCTCTGTAGCTGCTACCAAAAGAAAACAAAAACTGTCCCTGCCTTCTGGCAGACAAACAGGGCAAAGAGAAGAAAAATCAAAGCATCTTGGGCACCCAGCCAGTCCTGGAACTGTCAGACAATAGCAGCAGTGTCCTGAGCTGGGGGCTGCTCCCAGCTGGGACTCAAACTCAACAACACCTTCCTCTGGGAAAGCTTTTACCTTTTGTTTTCTCCAGCTCCTTCCTTTCCTTGATGCAGAGGCCGTTCCATGGACTTGTGCAAAGGGAAGGCACAGGAGAGGTTTTTCCTCTGTCTCACTGTCAGGGGTTCTAAGGGCTCCATGGGGAAGGACAGGAAAGGGTATATAGGAGGGCTCTGAGACAGTTTAATCAATGCCCTTTACTCCTGCACCGCACTTTCCCTCCCAACCCTTTTCTCTGGTCAAGGAGCAATCTTCTGGCTCCTTGGGAGACCCTAAGGGGAAGAAAGCTCTGGGAAAGAGGACAAAACCTGAGAAACAGAAGGGCCTTTAACATTCAAACAGTCGAACTTTCTCATTTTGCAGATGGAAACACTCAAGGTCAGAGAGGAGAGAGTGATTTGACCCAAACCAAACAACATTACAGAGGACAGATTTTCTTCCACCCAGGCCAGGACTCTGTCTCCAGCACCATCTAGGCCCCACCAATTTAATTTCAGTTCCAAAGGGGACCATGTTGGGCACCACCACAGCTCTTTATCCCCACATCCCCCTCAGCCCTATTGGTTTCAACCACTTCTGCCGGGCCATTTCAGCTCCTGCCTGATTAGGGCAAACTTTCAGGAGCCTTGTTCTGACCAGTGGGAGCGCCAGGGCTCTCAAGAAGGCTGACAGAGGTGGAGATGCCCCAGGGTAGAAATACTCACGGAGTCTCTCACAAGTTCTATGACTAAGATAGGCAAGATTACTCAAGTAAACTTGAGAGCCTTGAGGTTTTTGAAGCAATGCAGAAACCAGTATTTCAAATAATTCTTTCTAATTACTGCCACCCACAGTGAAGACATCAAGAGAAGCCTTTACTTTGATAATTCTAGGAGGTGAAATCTCACCCCAGGAACCACTTTTATCTTCCACCAAACACCTGCAGGCTGTAAAAGCAATGCAGGGAGAGAGCAGAGTGAATGTGTGTTTGGGAGCAGGGGTGGTGGAGGGAAGGTGGATAGGCCTCTAGAAGGGCTGTGAATATGGAAATTTCATTCCTCAATTATCTGAAGCAGGAGAGTCTGCAGAATTAGGATATAAAGGAGTGCAGCTGGAGGAGAGTCAGAAGGAATTTCAAGCCATGATACAGGTTCCTGGCTCTTCCTTCCCAGGTTGGGCAAACCTCAGTGAGGTGAGGTGCAGCGGGGTCTGGCTTGGCTCAGACCATGGCTCTTCATGTTCTTATCTCCACTAGGACCTGTGGGAGTAGGCTTGTTGGCTAGGCAGGGGCTGCCCCTGCTTCTGTTCAGTCTCCAAGGGATATTAGTTGAACTAGGGAAAATGGCTAGAGGCTGGGAGGAGAGGGAGTGAATGGTGAGCATGGAGGGTGGGGCTGTGGGTGAGGTGGGGGAAGGGGCTGTGGGTGAGGTGGGGGAACGGGCTGGGAATCTGTATGGTAGGTATGGGAGCAGAGTCCTGGGCTGATGCTCAGGCGTGGCACTGCCAGAAGCTAGGCCTATGGGTCTAGAAAGGCTGATTAGGATAAGGGACTGAAGTACTCCCAGGTCCTTTTAGGTGAGGGATACTTTCAGGACTGGGTTGGGTCAGCCAGTCAGAAAGTAGCCTTCCTAGGAGCTTTACATTGGACAGCTGCTGCCCCACCGATACATCTTGGCACACAAGAGTTAGGCCACTGTATCTGTCCTGTCCCACACACTTGCTCCAGATGATCTTTACCACATGACACATGAACATACACTGTGTACACCTGGAGCCCACCTGACATGGAGCTTGGGACTGCTCCACAAGTCTCCAGCATGCCTTTGGAAGCCCTTCTTTATTGGGAAATAAATACAGAGTTAAACAGGTGGGCCGGCCAACATCTGTGGCTTTGGAGGCCAAAAGGAAGGAGTCTGACTTGCTCAGAACTCAGATCTCCATGAGCTGGTCATTCCCAACGATCACCTCGTTCACTCGTTTAGCTACAAAAGAAAAGGAAAAAAGTTTTCTGAGAACTGGCAGCAAGATGACATTTCGAACCCAACTGCTTTTTTTTTTTTTTTGAGACCGAGTTTCACTCTTGTCACCCAGGCTGGAGTGCAGTGGCACAATCTCGGCTTACTGCAACCTCCATCTCCCAGGTTCATGCGATTCTCCTGCCTCAGCCTCCTGAGTAGCTGGGATTACAGGCGCCCGCCACCACGCCTGGCTAATTTTTGTATTTTTAGTAGAGATGGGGTTTCACCGTGTTGGCCAGGCTGGTCTCGAACTCCTAACCTCAGGTGATCTGCCAGCCTCAGCCTCCCAAAGTGCTGGGATTACAGGTATAAGCCACCATGCCCAGCCAAACCCAACTGCTTCTAATTCTGTGTTCACAAAAATTTATTTCTCTACTATTGTGGCTGTGTTCTTGAGAAGCTCTTGGAAATAGGGATATGAGAGAGAGAGCACCTTCCTATGCAGGAGGATGGGACCAACTGTCTATATACCTGGCTGTGGTGAGGCTTTAAATAGGAGAACTGAAACTGGGTCTTAAAGGGTGAATAGTTTCTTCAGGCAGTGATGGAAAGGATTCTAGGCTGTTAGAACAGCAAGGGCAAAGACAGTGAGATGGGAGAAAGGGGACCCGGAAATACTGTGGTGTGGCCAGAGAATAGGAAATGAGGGGATAAGGGTAAGAAATGAGGCTAAAAGGATAAACGGAGATAAGAAAGGGCAATACCTCATATATAATATGGAAATAATGACACCTACTGCATAGGGTTGTTGTGAGAATTCAATGAGTTAAAGGTAAGTGAATGCTCAGTAAGTTGTGGCTATTATTATTTCTATAAAGGTCAAACCCATAAGGCCCTCCATGACATCTTTGCCTACCTCTCCAGCTTCATTTCCCACTATTCTCCATTTTACCAGTAAGCCATACTGTTTTAATCCCTTTTTTTTTTTTTGAGATGGAGTCTTGCTTTGTTACCCAGGCTGGAGTGCAGTGGCGCAATCTTGGCTCACTGCAACCTCCGCCTCCTGGGTTCAAGTGATTCTCCCGCCTCAGCCTCCCCAGTAGCTGGGACTACAGGCATATGACGCCACACATGGCTAATTTTTTTTTTTTTTTTTTGGTATTTTTAGTAGAGATGGGGTTTCACCATGTTGGCCAGGCTGGTCTGGAACTCCTGGGCTCAAGTGATCTGCCCTGCCTTGGCCTCCCAAAGTGCTGGATTACAGGCGTGAGCCACCGCACTTGGCCCTGTTTTATACCTTTGAACTTTGGCACAACCCTCTGCCTAGAATGCTTCCCCCTCCATTTTTTCCTGTTGCACTCTTACTACCCTATGTGCCCTAACGTAGCACCTCTAATATGCGATGCCTTCCCTTTTGCACTGTCCATTTCCTGCTTTGTGAAACCACTGTACCTAATATATATCTCTATTCCTACATCATTATACCACTCTCCTCTACTTCACTATAAGAACATTGAGGGCGCTGGGTGCGGTGCCTCATGCCTCTAATCCCAGCAGTTTGGGAGGCCGAAGCAGGTAGATCACCTGAGGTCGGGAGTTCAAGACCAGCCTGGCCAACATGATGAAACCCCATCTCTACTAAAAATACAATATTAGCCAGGCATGGTGGCGCATGCCTGTAATCCCAGCTACTCGGGAGGCTGAGGCAGCAGAATTGCTTGAACCCAAGAGGTGGAAGTTGCGGTGAGCCGAGATCGCACCATTACACTCCAGCCTGGGCAACAAGAGTGAAACTCTGTCTCAAAAAAAAAAAAAAAACCAAACCAAGAACATTGAGAGGAGAGATGGAACAGTGTAGTTATGATTATATCCCCAGTGTCTAGCATAGCTACTGCCACATGATGATTTTAGAGGTTTTGGGTAATGACTAAGATAGGATATGGTCATATAACTGGAGAGCTAAAGCTGAATGCAGATGAAGGTTGGTAGAGAAGTTCAGGGAATCATGAAGCCGGAGAGCTGGACAGTTTACTGATGAATATGTTTAAGTTGTCCAAGATGTTATGGACAAGTGAGGGAGAGGAGAGGAAGACTGTGAACCATAGGCTAAAGCTCTTAATAAATGTAGGGAAGTACCCTGGAAGCTGACCAATGATGCGGTGAAAGGTAAGAAGAGCTATAGAAAACTTTCAAGGAAAAAGAACTATAGAAAGGAGGCAGTGAGCCAATAGCCTGGAAGGGGCAGGGGGAGCCAGGGAACAGAGACTATATCTGGCATGTTGGGGTTGATGTATTTTCATGGCGATTCAGTAAGTTGGAGGAAACCTGTGGAGGCACAACAAGCAGAACTAGGCCGGGCGTGGTGGCTCGCTCCTGCAATCCAGCACTTCGGGAGGCCAAGGTGGGTGGATTGCCTCAGTTCAGGAGTTTGAGACCAGCCTGGGCAATAGTTAGACACCATCTCTACAAAAAATAAAAATATTAGCTGGATGTGGTGGCATATGCCTGTGGTCTCAGCTACTCAGGGGCCGGGGAGGGAGGTCGCTTGAGCCCAGGAGGTCAAGGCTACAGTGAGCTGTGACTGTGCCACCTACACTTCAGCCTGGGTGACACAGCAAGACCCTGTCTCAAAAAAACAAAAAACTAAGCAAAGCTAGTGATGCTTGGTCAGGGATGGGAGTAGGGTCCAGTAAATACACTGGAAAATCTTTGGGCTGGAATCAGGTTGGGAAAGATCCCAAGGGGAAAAATACAAGGGAGGATGATAAGTTGGGAAAATAGCAATGGGATAGAAGGGAAAAACATCACAAATAAAAGGTGCACTGTTGAGAAACTGGGAAGGCTTCCTGCTGGCCAGGAGGATTTGACCTGTGTCAAGTATACATCAACAGCCTGACCTATACCAGGTCTACTTTCATGGTCAAAGAACTGATCACTCTGGCCATAGGGAAGAGATCCAAGTTCTGTCACTGACTGTAAGAAGAGACTCAGATGAAGCATGCTTTTAGCAGTTAGTGTTTTTTTTTTTTTGAATGGAATCTTGCTCTGTCGCCCAGGCTGGAGTGCAGTGGTATGATCTCTGCTCACTGCAACCTCCGCCTCCCAGGTTCAAGTGATTCTCCTGCCTCAGCCTCCCAAGTAGCTGGGATTACAAGTGTGTGCCATCACGCACAGCTAATTTTTGTATTTTTAGTAGAGATGAGGTTTCACCATGTTGGCTGGGCTGGTCTCGAACTCTTGACCTCAAGTGATCCACTCGCCTTGGTCTCCCAAAGTGCTGGGATTACAGGCGTGAGCTACCACCTCTGTACCCGGCCATTTTTTAGGTTTTGACTGTTAGCTGTAGCCATTCTACTGCTTGAGAAGGTCAAATTTGGCTGCCAGTATTTTTGCCAGAGATAACCAATGAGAGTATTGGGATGGGGTGAGAAAAGTCAGAGTTGTTATAAAATGGCTTGTTTTCTTGTTGGTGCTAGAAGAGGGTAGGGAGGCCTACACTGAGTTATGAGCCATACTTTTGGGGAAAAAGACTGCTATGGATGTGGTGACTCTGGAGCATGAAAATGATTAGAATTTGGAGAGCAGACTGCATTATGTCTTTTTTTTTTTTGAGATGGAGTTTCGCTCTTGTTGCCCAAGCTGGAGTGTGATGGCGCGATCTCAGCTCACCACAACCTCTGCCTTCCAGGTTCAGGCAATTCTTCTGCCTCAGCCTCCCAAGTAGCTGGGATTACAGGCATGCGCTACCACGCCCGGCTAATTTTTTGTATTTTTAGTAGAGATGGGGTTTCTCCATGTTGGTCAGGCTGGTCTCAAACTCTCGACCACAGGTGATCCACCAGCCTCAGACTCCCAAAGTGCTGGGATTACAGGCATGAGCCACCGCATCCGGCTGAGACTGCATTATTTCTTAGGATGAATGTTTTTTCCTGAAACCCCTTCATGTGAGGAAGACTGACGGAAGACTTTGCCATCTATTGAGCTCTTTGCTGGTAAGGATGTGAGTTGTTGGTGTTTGCCTAGGTCACCTATAGTAACAAGTCTTGAGTGCTGCACTGATGGTTAGGAGTTTGCTTTCACCATATGGCTCAGTCTCAAAAAAAAAAAAAAAAAGAAGAAGTAATAGTGGAAAAAGGCAACTGGCCAGGGAGTTCCTGTGGCAGGAGGGCACTGACCACTGTGCTGGATGCACTGGTCCTTCCAGCAGAGGACAGAGAGAAGGAAGTGGTGGGGTTGTCCAGTTTAGAGCCCAGACAAGATGACTTCCCTGGCCAGCCCTCCTTCAGCAGGACCATTAAAGGGTCTCCTTGCTAAAAGGTGGACACATAGTGTTAATTAAAGCCAGAAAGCCCAGGAGTTTATGAAGCCCATCTCATGATGATTGCAACAGAGGCCTTTCTTGGAACCCTAACTTTATACCCTGAAATCCCCCAAAATATGTTTCATGGATCCAACATTCATTCATTCACTCTTTTCCCCTTCTGAGCATTTACCATAAATCAGGACCTGTTCTGAGAGCTAGGGATGCATATAGTTATGAGACAATCGACCTTGAGGATCTTTTTTTTTTTTTGAGATGGAGTCTTGCTCTGTCACCCACACTGGAGTGCAGTGGTGCAGTCTCAGCTCACTGCAGCCTCTGCCTCCTGGGTTCCAGCAATTCTCCTGCCTCAGCCTCCCAGGTAGCTGGGATTACAGGCATGCACTACCACACTCGGCTACTTTTTGTATTTTTAGTAGAGACGGGGTTTCACCATGTTGGTCAGGCTGGTTTCGAACTCCTGACCTCAGGTGATCCGCCCACTTCAGCCTCCCAAAGTGCTAGGATTACAGGTGTGAGCCATCATGCCCAGCTGACCTTGAGGATCCTAATAGGGAAGGCTGATTCATGGATAATTGCCATGGCTTGTGAAACATACTTTAATAAAGGTGTGGCAAAGCTCAAGGACACAGTGGAAGGAATGTGTAGTTCTGCTATGGGGAGTCATGGGAAGAGGCAGAGAAGGTTCTACAAAGGAGAAAACACTTGGTCGGAGTCTTCAAGAGAGGAAATCTAGAGAGAGCACATGTAAAAGCCATGGAGAGGTATAATGGCACGGTATGTATGAGGAATTCTAAGTCTTTTGGTACACTCAAGGAGTAGTGCATACACCTGTCATTTAATTATATGTAATTCTCACAATTCTCCAAGGTAGCTATTATTGTCCCAATTGTCTAATTAAGAAAATCTGGGGCTGGGCGCAGTGGCTCATACCTGTAATCTCAGCACTTTGGGAGAGTGAGGTGGGTGGCTTGCTTGAGGCCAGGAGTTCAAGACCAGCCTGGGTGACATTGCAAAAAAACACAAAAATTAGCCAAGGGTGGTGGTGTGCCCCTGTAGTCTCAGCTGCCCAGGAGGCTGAGGCACAAGAATCACCTGGATCCAGGAGGAGGAGGCTGCAGTGAGCTGAGATAGCACTACTGTACTCCAGCCTAGGCGACAGAGGAAGACTCTGTCTCAAAAATTAAAATTAAAAAAAAAAAGGAAAATCTGAGGGCTTAATGATTAAAAATTTAACTTGGTGCACAGCCACTAAGTTGAGTTGAGATGTGAACCGAGGTCTGTTTGATTCTAAAGCCCAAAAGGAAGGCATATGACTTTTAAAAAGGGAAGGGGGAAGAAACTGAAGAAGGAAATGATGTGGCGTCTACAGAGTTGGTGGGGTTAATTCCTTCAGCAACTCCCCTCCCCACCTTATTTTAGGTTTAGGAATAATACCAAAAGCAATCAGTCATTTTAATTTTTATTATTATTTTTAAGACAGGGTCTCCCTCTGTCACCCAGGCTAGAGTGCAGTGGTGCGATCTCGGCTCACTGCAGCCTTGACCTCTCAGGCTCAAGCAATCCTCCTGCCTCAGCCTCTTGAGTAGCTGGGATAACACGTGTGTGCCACTGTGCCTGGCTAATTTTTAATTTTTTTGTAGAGATGGGTTCCTGCTATGTTGTCTAGGCTCAAGCGATCCTCACACTTCAGCCTCCCAAAGTGTTAGGATTATTGGCATGAGCCACTGTGCCTAGGCTTCAAGAATCACTGTACAGTATTGGTGCCAACCTGGGCCATTAGATCTATTGGTATGTTTTCAAGGTTTTGAGATTAAGGGTGCATACATGTATAAGCTTATCTATAAGATTAATTTCTAGAAATGAAACTGTTAAAGTAAAAAAATTTGACAGTGATGCCAGGAGCGGTGGCTCACGCCTGTAATCCCAGCACTTTGGGAGGCTGAGGTGGGCAGATCTCCTGAGGTCGGGAGTTCACAACCAGCCTGACCAACATGGAGAAACGCCATCTCTACTAAAAATACAAAAAATTAGCCGGGCGTGGTGGCACATGCCTGTAATTCCAGCGACTCAGGAGACTGAGGCAGAAGAATCGCTTGAACCCAGGAGGCGGAGGTTTCAGTGAGCTGAGATTGCACCATTGCACACTAGCCTGGGCAACAAGAGTGAAACTCCGAAAAAAAAAAAAAAATTGACAGTGATGTCAACTGCTCTCCAAAGACGGCTTTATCAATTTATGTTCTTGCCCGCAGTGTACGTATGTGTTTGTTTCCCACATCCTCACCAGCCTTTGGCATTATCAGTGCTGGTGTGAGAAGTAAAAATGGAATCCGTGATTGTAATCTGTTTTACCTTTGGCTTCAATCCTCTGGCCACTTCCAATCAAGCAGTCCTTGATGTCTGCACCCTTCTCGATCACAGCATTGTTGCAGATGACACTGCCTTGGATATTGCTTCTGTAACACAGTAGCCAAGTTAGGGAGGACCCAGGGCTCACATCACCATCCTCATTACTATTGGTTGGGGGTTCTGGCTCCTCCCTAGGCCAGGAACAGCTGGGCAGTCTAGTTAATGGCTACGCACCTCAAGTTATCAGTGGAAGACAGAATGGTAAGCCAAGGGAGGACCTGGCTTCAGAGAAATCCAGATTTGGGACTATGCTTATAACGATCTTTCTCTAAGGCCTGAAAAGAAGATATTCTGACTTCAGTTCCTTTTTTTTTTTTTTTTGAGACAGGATCTCACTGTGGCCCTGGGACTGGAGTGCAGTGGTGTGATCATAGCTCACTGCAGCCTCTAAAACTCCTGGGTTCAAGTGATCCTCCCACCTCAACCTGTAGCTGGGACTACAGGTGCACACCACCATGTCTGGCTAATTACTTCAGTTCTTTAGGATCCCAGAACCTAGAGGTCTAAATTCCATCCAATCTGTTCTTTGGTCTGGGGCTGGTCCTTAGGCTGACCCATCACTGCTGCTTCTCATCTGGGAATATATACCAAATTTCATTTGAGGCTCAGAAATCACAAATCCTCCTAGGAGATCAACTCTGGAAACAATGGGCTCCCCACATTCTCACCACAGACTCTGGTTAAGCAAAGCCATACTCATTCAAAAAAATTTTTTTTTCTTTGAGATAGGGTCTCGGATTACCCAGGCTGGAGTGTAGTGGCATGATCTTGGCTCACTACAGCCTCCAACTCCTGGGTTCAAGCAATTCTCCTGCCTCAGCCTCCCAAGTAGCTGGGACTACAGAGCCACCACACCTGGCTAATTTTTGTATTTTTAGTACAGATAGGGTTTCACCATGCTGGCCAGGATGGTCTTGAACTCCTGGCCTCAAGTGATCCACCCGCCTTGGCTTCCCAATGTGCTGGGATTACAGGAGTGAGCCACCGCGCCTGGCCTAAACAATTTTTTCAGAGATAAGGTATCATTATGTTGCCCAGGCTGGCCTCAAATTTGAGCTCAAGCAATTCTCCTGCTTCAGCCTCCCAAGTCTCTGGGACTACAGGTGTCCATTACTATGCCTGGCTAAAAAGGATTTTTTAAAAGCCAAGTCTATTCCACATAAAAGACGACTCCAGACCCTAAAGCATACACCAAGAGCAGCGCCACTTGCTCACGGCATTTAAATGTATTTAAAAAGCATTCTCCTAGGCCACGTGTGGTGGCTCACCCCTGTAATACCAGCACTTTGGGAGGCCGAGGTGGAAGGATCACTTGGGCCCAGGAGTTTAAGACCAGCTTGGGCAGCATTGTGAGACTCTATCTCTACACAAAATAAAAAAGCTAGCTGTGCATGGTGGTGCATGCCTGTAGTACCAGTTATTCAGGAGGCTGAAGTAGGAGGATTGCTTAAGCAAAGGAGGTAGAGGCTGCGGTGAACTGTGATCGCACCACCGCACTCTAGCCTGGGTGATAGAGGGAGATCTTGTCATAAACGGAGCATCTTCTTGGCTCTTAAAGACTGCCAGGTTGGAGGAAATGTCCTTTAGAAAATTATGACTAACCTGGCTGGGTGCGGTGGCTCATGCCTGTAATCCCGGCACTTTGGGAGGCCAAGGCAGGTGGATCACCTGAGGTCAGGAGTTTGAGGCCAGCCATGGCCAACATGGTGAAACCCCACCTCTACTAAAAATACAAAAATTAGCCAAGCATGGCGGTGCGCACCTGTGATCCCAGCTACTCAGCAGGCTGTGGCAGGAGAATCAATTGAACCTGGGAGGCGGAGGTTGCAGTGAGCCGAGATTGCACCATTGCACTCTAGCCTGGGCGACAAGAGCAAAACTCTATCTCCAAAAAAAAAAAAAGAAAAGAAAAAAGAAATTTATGACTAACCTTTATTGTACATCTACTCTATGCCAGGTATTGTGCTAAATAAATACTCTCTGTACATTATAGGAGTGACTTTTACAAAGAGTCTCGCTCTGTCACTCAGGCTGGAGTGCAATGGCGTGATCTCAGTTCACTGCAACCTCTGTCTCCCGGGTTCAAGCAATTCTCCTGCCTCAGCCTCCCAAGTAGCTGGGATTACAGGTGCCTGCCACCACACCTGGCTCATTTTTTGTATTTTTAGTAGAGGCAGGGTTTCGTCATGTTGGCCAGGCTGGTCTCCAACTCCTGACCTCAGGTGATCCAGCCTTCTTTTTTTTTTTGAGATGGAGTCTTGCTCTGTCCCCCAGACTGGAGTGCGGTGGCGTGATCTGCCTCAAGTAAACCTCTGCCTGCCTCAGCCTCCCAAAGTGTTGGGATTACAGGCATGACCACCGCTCCTGGCCACAAATCTAGTAATTTCTTTTTTTTGAGACAAGGTCTCACTTTGTCACCCAGGCTGGAGTGCAGTGGCGTGATCTTGACTCACTGCAGCCTCCATCTCTGGGGCTCAAGTGATCCTCCTGCTTCAGCCCCCCAAGTAGCTGAGACTATAGGCATGCGCCATCATGCCTGGCTAACAAATCTAGTAATTTCATCTGAAAATCACCTGAGCAGTGTAAACAATGACAAATAATGCCACCCTCAGTGTCCTGGCCCCCCATCAATTATTTTGGTAGGTCTTGGATAGCAGCTAAATGTATTTAACTAGAAGCAAACCCCTCCTAGATGATTCTGGGAGTACTATTTTTATCTCTGATGCACTAAAAAAGAGCAACCACATTTTGCAGATGAGGTAACAGATTTAGAGAAGTTAAACCATTCACTCAAAACCATATAACTGCTAGTAACAGATTTAAATCTAGGTCTGCCTGACTTCAGAATCCATAATTTAATCATAATGCAATACAAAGAAATTAAGAAAAGACTAGAAGAGACCTAGAACTGCCTTATTCTGAGCTGATATGGCTCAGTGGAAGAAGCTCTTTCCTAACAAGGGGATATTCAGTACCCGAGTCAGAAATGGGAAGAGAAAAAATGGGCAGCTGGAAGGAAGAAGGAGGAGGATAGAGAGGGTGTAAGCACCCTTTTAACAAAACAAAACTAAGGAAAAATTGCCAACCCAAGAGGCATGAGGGGGTGGGAAAGAGGACATTCCAAGGACTAAAAACACTGATACACAGACCATTAAAAAAGATTCTTCCCAAATGCCAAAACTTAGTAAAATGCAAAAAGAAATACTAGCACTTTATGGCATTTCAGAGTTTTCTTTATCTCTGTTCTCCTAGGAGGTTAAAGCCTTTTGGAAAGTAGCAAAAGGCCAAAACCACAGCACCTCTGTGGTGCAGGCTAGAGATGGGCAGAGACAGCACTAGTTTGCCCTTTGGCAGACTTGGGATACACTCAGTGGGTGGGCTTTTAAGAGAGCTTCCATAACTTTCCAACTTGCCTAACTTGCAAAGCAGTCCAGTAAGCAGTTAGGCTGGTTCCTGCTTTTTGGGGAAAATTCCTCCAAAAGGGGTAATAGGGAAGTATAGAAAGCTTTAGATACAGAGGCTCCTGGGACAGAGCTGCCTTTCAGTTGGCTACTAGTTTATCATGGAAAAGTCTTATTTCTTTTTCCAAGGTGGTAGTAGGGGTATGCTTCCTACTCAGTCGTAAGAGCCAAAGAATGTATGCTCTGAAGCTAGGCAAGAGGTAAACATAGTCAGCAGACAAGAAACAGCCAACAGGAACTCAAGCAGCCATAATTAGAGACAATTAAATGTCTATTTTGGAATCTGGGATATAAGTGGGAGAGATTTCTGGAAGGAAGAGACAAGAATAACTGAGGTCAGATATCCATAGCAATAAACAGCCTGGTTTTCCTTAGGCTTAGTGGATCTGATTGGGGTCTTCAGGAACCTCCCACATTGTCTGTCTCATCCAGTTGATGTGTAGCTCTTTCTGAGACACATAAACCACTGCTGTGGAGCCTGCAGGTATGATAGGGAAAGCTGTGGGCTCTCCTGAGGCTCCTGGTAAGTGGATCTGTGGAAGGCTTTGAGATGAATACCTGACAACAGCTTACTGGTTGTGAAGCTCTTTTCTGACCATTTGTATTCTCAATTGTTCCCCAGCATTACTGTGCAGCCCAAATCACCTCCAATAGCAAGGCTGAGGTACTTTGGAAAAATTTCAACCCAACACAGCTTTTCCCCATCCAAGAAGAAACTCCAGGATCAAGGACTTTACTGGGAGTGTATCTGTTCATGCTACAGGGAATGGAAAGATAGGACTTTATCAAACAAACCCTCTCTAGGTTGCCAGTTGGCAGCAAGGACTCTGTCTTTTCTGTTTAGTGCCTAAGGAGAGAGAAGAGGTGAGTTCCTATAGTCCAACAAAAGAGCTTGTTCCAGACTAGAACTACAGCTTCTGCATCCTAGTTTTAACTCTCAGGTTGGCACGAAGCACTCCGCTGTGCTAATGTCTAGCTGTGTTCTCTAAGACGCTGCTCAGTGATGGCTAAGACTAATGGAGACTTGGTCCTCATTTCTCCTTGGTAGGTTCAAATTTCAAGCACGGAGGCAGGCTTTGCAAAATTACTCTGAAAACTGTAACGCTTCAGTGGAAAGGAGGCCATGAGAAAAACAGTACTACAGTAAGATCACTGCTTGGCCAGGCACACCACACTATACTATGTTGTGGCATATCACCTGAGGAAGAAGGCTAACTGAGAAGCAAGAGTGCCTCCAAATTCTTGCTCCTCTTCTGGCTTTAGGTAGGACTTCCTTCAGTTATTTCAAGGGAGGAAAGGGAACTCACATATATCTAACGTCTAATACATCTCAGTCATTATATAAAGCACTTTACACTCACTTTATTTATTATTATTATTTTTTGAGATGGAGTCTCACATTGTCGCCTGGACTGGAGTGCAGTGGCGCGATCCAGTGGCGCGATCTCGGCTCACTGAGAGTCTCCTGCCTCAGCCTCCCAAGTAGCTGGAATTACAGGCATCTGCCATCATGCCTGGCTAATTTTTGTATTTTTAGTAGAGATGGGGTTTCACTATGTTGACCAGGCTGGTCTCGAATGCCTGACCTCATGATCTACCCGCCTCAGCCTCCCAAAGTGTTGGGATTACAGGCGTGAGCCACTGCACCCAGCCTACACTCATTTTATAACTGAATCCTTTCAGCAAACTTGCAGGGATGGTGGTATTTATTCCAATTTTTACAGAGAAAATTGAGACTCACAGATGTTAGGCAATGTGCACAGGCCTAAGGTGACACTCCACTGTATCACGGGCTCCTGCCTCAGATATTGACTTAGAGAATATTCGGCAAAGAGCCATGAAACTTCTCAGTAACTCTGATGGGGAGGTTCTTTTCTTTTTTGATGAGTTGACAGGCTTTCTAAACTACTCATGACCCTGGGGGAAGAAAAGAGAATGAAACTGAAGATATGTGTAGCTTTTCTAGGCATGTGACTGAGGTCTGCTTTAGGCCAACTCAACACTTTGGCCGAAAGATTATGGCTGAGTCACCCATATCTCTCTAGGTACTGGGAGCCTCCTAACCTAAGCTCTTCTAAGCTGGTCCAAGTATCTCTCTAGAGAAAGAATCATGTGTTATTTTTATTAAAAGTTATTTTTTATTATTTATAATTTAAAACAATTCTTTTTGGTAGAGATGGAATTTTGCTATGTTGCCCAGGCTGGTCTCAAACTCCTGGCCTCAAGTGATCCTTCTGTCTCAGCCTTCAAAGTGTTGGGATTACATGTGTGAGCCACTGCATCTGGCAACCATGTATTATTTTTAATGAAATATTTTAAGTATAGGAAAAAACCTAGAGAATAATATAAAGAACACCTGTGTATCCACCAAACAGCTTAAGAAACAAACAATCCAACTTGCTAAGCATCTTTCTTTCATCCCATTTCCTTCCTTCTTCCACCAGGGTATCCATTATTTGACTGTGGTGTTTCTTGTTCCTAAGTATTTTTACTACATATATTAAACATACAATATTTTTAATGTTTTAGAATTGTACATACATGTAACCATTCTGTGTATCCTTCTGCAACTTGCTTTCCCCTCTTCAACATCATATTTGTGATTTATCCAGGTTAATTCAGGTAATGATATATATAATACTTGAAGAAATGATCTTACCTTTTCCCTGTTTCTGGTCACTCTTGCTCTTGGGTCCTCTAGATTAAAAGGTACTGACTCCAGTGAGCAGGCTGAAAATTTCCTCCTTTTAGTTCTGTATGCCCCCCTTCACTATATAAGATTTTGTGGTGAGAAATGGCTCCCTCCTAAGAAATCTAAGTCCGTATATTCCCTAAGCAGAGGCTAGGGAGTTTAGGGGAAATCAAAGCAAAGATGTAACAGCCTTAAAGAGTTAAGCTGCAGAATTCTTCATCTAAGATGGGTTTAGTGCAAATGGTTCAAAGGTAGGGAATGAACCAAAAGCCATTAGGAGCCCCTTTAATCCAGGGGATCTTCCCAAAGTGTCATAATTTGGTGTTTTTAAGAGTATGACAGAAGTGCTGGGCTCGGTGGCTCATGCCTGTAATCCCAGCATTTTGGGAGGCTGAGGCGGGTGGATCACCTGTGGTCAGGAGTTCAAGACCAGCCTGGCCAACATAGCAAACCCCGTCTACTAAAAATACAAAAATTAGCCTGGCGTGATGGTGTGTGCCTGTAGTCCCAGCTACTCAGAAGGCTGAGGTGGGAGGATAGCTTGAACCCAGGAGGCAGAGGTTGCAATGAGCCAAGATCATGCCATTGCACTCCAGCCTGGGTGACACAGCGAGACTCTGTCTCCAAAAAGAATTCTTTTTAACAATTATGTACTTTTCTGCAACTCTAATTACCTCTAATTGGACTTATATTTAAGAGGATTCACTTTTATACCTTAAACTATCCATTTTCATTTCTTCCTTGGCTATATTATGTCTTCAGGTAGAGTTTTCCAGAGGGTTCATGGGTGACACAGGTCCTGAGCCCTGGAATACTTCTGATGCTTTTACATAGCAACCATAACTGGCTACAGGATTCTTTTGTGTTTTCTTTCCTTGTAGGGATGAAATATGGAAGGTTATAAGATTCTTAGGTCACAAATGTTTCCCTTCTAAATTCTCTAAATGTTGTTTCACTGTCTTCTGGCCTGAAATGTTATCATAGAAAAGTCTGAAGCCAGGCTGGGCGTGGCGGCTTACACCTGTAATCCCAGCACTTTGGGAGGCCAAGGCAGGGGGATCACTTGAGGTCAAGAGTTCGAGACCAGCCTGATCCAACATGGTGAAACCCTGTCTCTACTAAAAATACAAAAATTAGCTGGGTGTGGTGGCGCACGCCTATAATCCCAGCTACTTGGGAGGCTGAGGGAGGAGAATTGCTTGAACCTGGGAGGTGGAGGTTGCAGTGAGCTGAAATTGTCACCGCACTCCAGCCTGGGCAACAGAGCGAGACTCCATCTTAAAAAAAAAAAAAAAAAAGAAATGTGTGAAGCCAGCCTGATTTTCTCCCTTCTATGTGGCCTGATGTTTTTCTTTCAGTTCTGCATGCCTTGGTATTTTGAAAAAAGGATGTTTGATGTCTTTTCTTTGGTTCACCCATGTTCCCATTCCTTCTTCTATGTTGAATCTTGGTGTTCTCTTTGGATTTAATCTAAATTTCACTGTATCTGGCAGATATTCTGTAGTCTGTGCATAGGTATGTGTAGGTTATTTCATTTTATTATAGATAAAGCTTCCTTCTGTGGTTTTGTTTTTTCAATTTGGTGAGCTTTAAGGAATGAAGCACTCATCCACAAATTTTCTTCTGTATTTGTAACATTGGTACCAACTTTTTTTTTTTTTCCAAGATGGAGTTTTGCTCTTGTTGCTCAGGCTGGAGTGCAATGGCGCGAACTGGGCTCACTGCAACCTCCACCATCCAGGGTTCAAGTGATTCTCCTGCCTCAGCCAACCAAGTAGCTGGGATTACAGGCATGCACCACCACGCCCGAGTAATTTTGTATGGTGTTTCTCCATGTTGGTCAGGCTGGTCTCGAACTCCTGATCAGGTGATCTACCCACCTCAGCTTCCCAAAATGCTGAGATTACAGGCATGAGCCACTGAGCCTGGCCATCATTGGTACCAACTTTTAAAAATTTTATTTATTTATTTTTTTCTCCCTCTCTATAATCATGTACAATATTTTTTTCTAGAAGCAGAGAGGGATCTCTTAACAGATATTTAGCCAGTTATAGTAGAGGGGTTAAATCAGAGATCTCCATTTTTCATTTAGTAAATGCTTATAAGATATCTACTACGTAAAAAGTGCAGTATTAAGAAGTTAGGGGATATGAAGCCATATAAAAACATTTCTATATTTAGCCAGGCATGGTGGCTCACGCCTGTAATCTCAGCACTTTGGGAGGCTGGAGGTGGGCGGCTAATGAGGTCAGGAATTTGAGACCAGCCTGGCCAGCATGGAGAAACCCCATCTCTACTAAAAATACAAACAATTAGCTGGGCATGGTAGCGCGTGCCTGTAGTCCCAGCTACTTGGGAGGCTGAGGCAGGAGAACTGCTTAAACCTGGCAGGTGGAGGTTGCAGTTAGCTGAGATTGTGCCATTGCACTCCAGCTGGGGTGACAGAATGAGATTCTGTCTCAAAAAAAAAAAAAATCTATATTGAAGGCATTTATAGTCTAGTTGAAGAGAGAAGAAAGATGCAGTAAGTGCCACAGTACCATGTGAGCATGAATAAAGTGTTATGGGTGCATAGGGAGCACAGAGGTGGGGGAAATAGTTTATGGCTATGACAATTTTTTTTTTTTTTTTTAGATGGAGTCTCGCTCTGTCATCCAGTCCGGAGTCCAATAGTGCAATCTCGGCTCACCGCAACCTCTGCCTCCCCGGTTTAAGCGATTCTCCTGCCTCAGCCTCCTGAGTAGCTAGAATTATAGGCACGCACCACCACACCCAGCTAATTTTTGTATTTTTAGTAGAGACGGGGTTTCACCATGTTGGCCAGGATGGTCTCGAACTCCTGACCTCAGGTGATTGGCCTGCCTTGGCCTCCCAAAGTGTTGGGATTACAGGCATGAGCCACCATGCCTGGCTGGCTATGACATCTTAAGAAAGCTGCATGGAAGAGTTGGAATATGCATTGGATCTTGCAAGATGGGTAGGATTTTTACAGGAAAGAGCTCCAAAGAGAGGCAACTCAGGCAAAGTGAATGTTAGAAATAAAGGGAAGTAGGAATGTAAGGAACCCAGTGGGCAGGGCAGTCAGTCAGTTGAGTGCAGGTGAAGGGTACACTCAGGGTAATGATAAGAAGTAGTAATTTCTTACCTGGCTCTGAGGGCTACACTTGCTAACTGCAAAAAGCATGGAAAACCTAGGTGAGAACCTGGCTTTCTAGCCTGTCAGCATGTGAAGATGCTACTCTAGACTGCTGCTTGGGTCATGTGCCTTAGATTAGGGGGAAATGCAGGAGAGGTTGCTTGGGACCAGGGGACCAAACATGTAGAATACAGGGCTGACACTCAAGCTTTGACAATGAAGTGTTTACTACATTGTGGATTCCTGAGCATCAGCTGTCATATAAAATGCCAGAACATGAGAAAGATGGGCAGGAGCTTTCTCTGAATAGTCTCGCCTACACCTTCTCCAAGGTGGTCCTATTAGCATCCCTCAAGCCCTGAAGACCTTGGGCAGGTGTCCAGAAAGCCTCAGCAAGCTTTCAAGCCTCAGCAGCCCACCACTGCTGGCAGAGACAAGCGCATAACGAATATGAGAAACTCCCTTCTGAACAATTTTATGCTCCTACCCTGCCACTTAGCCAAGACATAATAGCAGCAGGGTAATCAAGTCTCACTTGACTGCAATTTAATTACCTTTCCCAGGTTTGCCGTAAGTAATTAAAATTAAGTGACCCCAAAATAATGGGGAAAAGTTCATATGGGATGTAGGATGTCTGATCTTATCAGCAGGAACTCATTCGCAGGATTGGGTAATTGCTAATGGCCCTCCCAGTCATTAGCCTTGTGTGGGCTGTCTATAGCTTTACCTCAACTTTTTTATTTAAAAAAAAAAGAAGTAGCCAGCCTAGGCAACACAGAGATTCTGTCTCTAAAAAAAAAAAAAAAATGTGCTGTGTAGTGGCACACGCCCATAGTCCCAGCTACTTGGGAGGCTGAAGTGGGAAAATCACTTGAGCCCAGGAGGTTGAGGCTGCAGTAAGTCATGATTGCGCCACTGCACTCTAGCCTGGGTGACAGAATGAAAACTTGTCTCCTCCAAGACAGCAAATGACTATGAGATATGCTAGGCCTTTTCTCTGAACTTCTTTTCTCACATAGAAAGCTGTAGTGTTGGCCGGGCGCAATGGCTCAAGCCTGTAATCCCAGTACTTTGGGGGGCCGAGGCGAGCGGATCACAAGATCAGGAAATCGAGACCATCCTGGCTAATATGGTGAAACCCCGTCTCTACTAAAAATACAAAAAATTAGCTGGGCGTGGTGGCGGGCACCTGTAGTCCCAGCTACTCAGGAGGCTGAGGCAGGAGAATGGTGTGAACCTGGGAGGCGCAGCTTGCAGTGAGCTGAGATTGCGCCACTGTACTCCAACCTGGGTGACAGAATGAGACTCTGTCTCAAAAAAAAAAAAAAAAAAAAAAAAGAAAGCTGTAGTGTCTTAGGGAGCCATGGTTTCCTCGCCAAGTCTCTTCATATCAATTAGGACACTAACACTAACACTGGATTTTTTTTTTTTTTTGAGACAGGATTTTGCCATGTTACCCAGACTGTCTTGAACTCCTGAGCTCAGGCAATCTGCCCGCCTCAGCCTCCCAAAGTGCTGGGATTACAGGTTGCAGGTGTGACCCACTGTGCCCGGCCCTGCCCACCCACAGAAGGGCAGGGAAAGGTTGCTAATTAGAGCATATGGGGAAAATTATGCCATTGTCTTCCTTGGAAGGTCTGAGAGAATGGAAGCTACAAAGCTCATGAGTAACCTGGAACCAGGTGATCAAATGGATGAAGGCAAGTGTAGTTCTGGTTTAAGAGAATGGTGATGTCTGTCAGTCTTATCCAGGAGTCTGGAAGAGGACATGGCGTAGCAGGGGTGCAACAAGAAAAATGTCTGGAATGCTACATTTATTCATCTATAAAAATTCAGGAGTTCAGCTGGATGACTTCTAAGGCCTCATCTCACACTAGCATTCCAGACTCAGTGCTGGAGCCAGACCATGAGAAATCATGAAGTTCCAATTTCTTCTAAAGGTAAGAGGGAGCTTTCAAAAGGTTTTTAATAGAACAAAGATGTGATCAGAGATATTCTTTAGAAAGACAATGTTGGCAACATGCCATCCTTGTGAAATGGGATAAAGTAGTAATATAATAACAACAACAATAATAAATAAATAAAAATAGCAACTAACTATCCTAAATGCTTTATATGGCCGGGCATGGTGGCTCATGCCTGTAATCCCAGCACTTTGGGAGGCTGAGACAGGCAGATCACTTGAGGTCAGGAGTTCGTAACTAACCTGGCCAACATGGTGAAACCCTGTCTCTACTAAAAACACAAAAACTACCAGGGTGTGGGGGTGCGCACCTATAATCCCAACTACTCGGGAGTTTGAGGCAGGAGAATCGCTTGAACTTGGGAGGCGGAGGTTGCAGCGAGCTGAGATCACGCCATTGCACTCCAGCCTTGGTGACAGAGTGAGACCATCTCGGAAAAAAAAAAAAAGCTTTATATTTACTAACTAATTTAGTACTCCCAATAAACCTACAAGGTAGTTCAGTTTTACCCCCATTTTATAATGAGAAAATCAGGCACAAATAGGTAAGGCCATTTTTTTTTTTTTTTTTTTTTTTGAGATGGAGTCTCGCTCTGTCACCCAGGCTGGAGTGCAGTGGTGTGATTTCAGCTCACTGCAATCTCTGCCTGCCGGGTTCAAGCGATTCTTGTGCCTCAGCCTCCTGAGTAGCTGGGACTATAGGCGCGAGCCACCACGCCTGGCTAATTTGGCCAATTCTTTAAGAGACTAATAAGTGACAGACCTAGGATTCAGTTTGGCAGTCTGACTCAAAGCTTATGTTCTAATTCATAAGAACAATGGGGGAAGGGTAAATATAGAAGACGAAGAATGATGAAGACAGGAAAAATAAGTTGGAGAACACCACAATATGGTGGTGTAGTGGCTCATGCCTGTAATCTCAGCACTTTAGGAGGCACTCAGGAATTCAAGCCTGGGCAACATAGTGAGACCTCGTCTCTACTAAAAATATAGTGGCACATGCCTGTGGTCCCAGCTACTCAGGAGGCTGAGGTGAGCGGATCACCTAAGCCCAGGGTGTTGAGGCTGCGGTAAGCCATGATAGCATCACTGCACTCCAGCCCAGGGGACAAAGAGAGACCCCATCTCAAAAAAGAGAGAGAGAGAGAATATCACACGAATGATTTGGGAAAGAGACAAAGACTTTATCTCTGGGTCTGACCTCTTTTCCTAAGCTCTAACCACAAACTGAATACCAGACATCTCAACATACCTGATGCCCTACAGGCACTTCCAACCTCTTGTGCCCTACACAGACCTTGTCTCCCACAAATATGTCCCTCCTTCCTCATCTCAGTGAGTGCACCACCATCCACTCTTTCCGTAACTGGAAACCTGGGCTTCATCTGTCAACTCTCCTCTCCCTTACCCCACATGTCCCTTTCTTGCTCATTCCTTGTCAGTCTCCTTAGATTCCTTTTCTTATGTCTACAATTGCTTGCTGTTAGTTCCCAATCCCCAAGGTTTTGTTTGGTTTCTTTTCTTTTCATGTCACACACTCTCCTTGGGTGATTTCATCTACTCTACTCCCAAGGCTTCAGTTATCAGTTCTCAGGTTTTTTTTTTTTTTTTTTTTTTTTGAGAAAGAGTCTCACTCTGTCACCCAGGCTGGAGTGCAGTGGTGCAATCTTGGCTCACTGCAACCTCTGCCTCCAGGGTTCAAGTGACCCTCCTGCCTTAGCCTCCCGAGTAGCTGGTATTACAGGTGTGTGCCACCACGCCCAGCTAATTTTTGTATTTTTGGTAGAGATGGGGTTTCGCCATGTTGCCCAGGCTGGTCTCGAACTCCTGGGCTCATCCACCCACCTCACCCTCCCAAAGTGCTGGGACTACAGGCATGAGCCACCACACCCAGCCTTCAGTTACCACTTCTGTGCCTGCCACTTCCAAATTCGTACCTCAAGCACAGCTTCTTTCCTAAGCTCCAGCCCTGTAGATCAAGGCCTCCTGTACGTCACCATGCATTCAATTTGTCCCAGATGGAATTTATACTCTTCCCATCTCCCAGCCTGCCAATCTTGCTCTTCCTCTACTAATTTCTATCTTGAATAGCACACCAGAAATCTTATTGCTCAAGCAACAAATCTGTTTTTTTCCTTAATTTCTCTTTGACCTCATATATCTAGGCAGACACATGTTTTATAGTTTTTAATCACCTTATTGTCTGTCTTCTCCATCTCTACTGCTATTTATTGCCTTAGTTTAGGACCTCTTCTATTTTGCCAGAATTATTTCAATGGCCTTCCTGCCTCCATGTTTACCCTCTTCAGGCCAACCTTCCTAATATAGCCCAAATAATCTTCCTGAAATGCTAATTTAATCATGCTGCTCTTTTGCTTTAAGCTCTTAAATTACCATTACCTATCAAACTCCTCAGGGAGCAATCCATTACTTGGCCCTTGTCCATCTGCATGTATAGCCTTGTCTCTTGTATCCATCCCTCTCTGATTTATATTCTGGTCATGGTGAATTGTTTGTCATTCTTTCATATAACAAATATTTATTGAGTTCCTGTAGGCCCTCAGGATATAAAAGTGAACAAGAGAGATAAGGCACTTACATTCTGAAACTAATGTTTTACTTGTGAGAGACAAGTAAAGATAAGACTAGATAGTGATGGTGTTATGAAGGAAATGAAACAGGTTGATGTGATGGTGGTTAGTGGGACAGATTATTTCCTATAGGGTAGTTGGGGAGGGTTCCTCTGAAGAGGTGACATTTGAGCTAAGATCAAAATAGGGAGATGTTTCTGGAATAAGATATGCTCTTTCATACTTCACAATCTTTTTTTTTTTTTTTTTTTTTTTTTGAGATAGGGTCTCACTCTGTCACCTAGGCTGGAGTGCAGTGGCATGATCATTGCTCGCTGCAACCTCCACTTCCTGGGCTCAGTAGATCCTCCCACCTCAGAGGTTACAGGTGCACACCACCATGCTCAACTAATTCTTGTATATGTATGTATTTTAAGGCAGGCTCTCACTCTGTTACCCAGGCTGCAGTGTAGTAGCACAATCTTGGCTCACTGCAGCCTTGACATACCAGACTCAGTCGGTCCTCCCACCTCAGCCTTCTGAGTAGCTGAGACTACTGATGTATGCCACCACTCCTGGCTAATTTTTGTAGTTTTTGTAGAGATGTGGTTTCATCATGTTGCCCAGGCTGGTCTCAAACTCCTGGGCTCAAGTAATCTGCCCACCTCGATCTTCCAAAGTGCCGGGACTATGGATATGAGCCACTGTGGCTGGCCACTTCACTTTTTATGTATCTAGAATACCTCTGGCCAGGTGCAGTGGCTCATGCCTGTAATCCCAGCACTTTGGGAGGCTGAGGTGGGAGGACTGCTTGAGGCCAGGAGTTCAAGACCAGCCTGGGCAACACAGTAAAATCCCCATCTCTATAAAATTTTTTTAAAAAATTAGCTGGGCCTGGTGGTGTGCGCCTGTAGTCCTAGCTACCTGAGAAGCTGAGGCAGGAGGACTGTTGGAGCTCAGGAGTTTGAGATTGTAGTGAGCTGTGATCATGCCACTGTACTCCAGCCTGGGCAACAGAGGGAAACCCTGTCTTGAAAAAAAACAAAAAAACACTACCCCCAAAACCACTCCTTTCTCCAGCTCAAGTGGCTCTACTCATTTTCCAAGATTCAGCTCAAGGGTCATTTCCTTAAGCCTTTCCTGACCCTTTCCTCCCTTCTGACCTTACAGATCTCTACCATAGCACCTATCACTTCTTACTGCACATAGTATAAATTCCTTGAGGGAAGAGATTAAAACTTATGTCGTTTTGTTTCTTTCACTGCCTGGCACAATCTTAATCAGAGAGTGGGTCTGTTATTATCTGATATATCAGTGAAATGCTTGAGATGGGTCTCTATTAGTGGTGTGCTGAAGCTGGCTTGTTTTAGCTTGGGAGAGGCAATTATTAGCATCTCTTCTCAACTCAGCGTTAGGTGATATCATTGGCTATAGTGGAATAATTTACACCACAGAAATTAGCAAATGTTTCGAATTATGTTGCTTATTTTTTCCTTTGGAGGGCTGGTTGTCAACAATTTATCAGCATACCACTGGTAGCAGCGTACCACAAAACTCTGGATATTTTTGGCCAACTGATATTAGTAGTTTAAAGCAAATACTTCTGAAGATTTTGTTATGAAAATCAGCAGTCCCCTGCAACCCCTATTCCTCATTTCCCTCTTCCCAGAGGCAACTCTTTTAATTCTTTCTGCTGAGTAATTTGGTATTACTTCCATGCCTCTAGGTATTAACATAATTGTATTACTAGTTCTTTATTTTTCAGCTTTAGGCATTATCAATTGACTTTCTACAAAGAAAAATGAGAATTTAGCTCTCCTTTTTCCCTTACCCCCATTTCCCTTTCCATCTTTCATCCTTTCAATAGAGTTATAGCATAACTTTGGCCAGTAGTCAGGTTTATTATGACTATGTAAATTCTATTTTGTAGCTGATCCATAGCAAACTATGGTCTTTTCATTTCTTATACAGGTTGTGTATCCCTTATCTGAAATACTTGGGACCAGAAGTGTTTTATTTTTTATTTATTTATTTTTTTGAGACGGAGTCTTGCTCTGTCACCCAGGCTGGAGTGCAGTGGTGCGATCTCAGCTCACTGCAACCTCTGCCTCCTGGGTTCAAGCCATTCTCCTGCCTCAGCCTCCTAAGTAGCTGGGACTACAGGTGCACACCACCACACCTGGCTAATTTTTTTTTTTTGTATTTTTAGTAGAGATGGGGTTACACCATGTTGGCCAGGCTAATCTCGAACTCCTGACCTCAGGTGATGCACCTGCCTCAGCCTCCCAAAATGCTGGGATTGCAGGCGTGAGCCACTGTGCCGGGCCAGAAGTGTTTTAGATTTTGGATTTTTAAAAATTTTTTTGAATATTTGCATTATACTTACCGTTTCAGCATCCCTAACCCAAAAATCTGAACTCTCAAATGTTCCAGTGAGAATTTCCTTTGAGTGTCAAGTTAGTGCTCAAAAGTTTCGGATTTTGGAGCATTTGATTTTGGGTTTTTGGATTAGGGATATTCAACTTGTACAACTTCTTCATTTTCCCAGAGTTAATAACAGTCTTGTTTTTGTTAAATAGTGTTGTTTTTTCTATGTTATCCCCAATTCAACTTCAAACTTTTAGCCAGTTGCCTAAATCGACTTTCAAATGTTTGTATGTATCTGGTATTTTATCAGTTGCATCTTGCTGAATAAATCTTTCCTGGATTCTTTGGTTTTGTTCCACTTTGGATTAACTAATCCCTTTATGCCCCATTTAGAGCTGTCATTCTTATCTCTGTTCACTGTTATCCCATGGATTCTTTTTGCCCTTTTTCTGAGTTGAATCTCTTGTTTCTGATCTTTCTCTGTTTGGTTTATTTTCCATTTTAGAGGAATAAATTTCCTAGTAAAGTTTTTGAGACTTTTGATATCTGAAAATGTTTTTATTCTATTGCCCTCTTGATTAGCACTTTGCCTGGGTATACAATTTTAGGTTAAAATTAACTTTCCTTCAGAATTTTGAAGGCATTTTTCCATTATCTTTGCCTCAAGTGGGTACATGGGGAAACATACCCTTCCTCCACAGTGACTGAGTTCATGAGAAGGCAATTGGTAATAGTCACTCTATCTTTTATGAGACAGGATGAGCCAATGACTGAGCGCTTAATGGATGACTTCTCTCCAATCTGTGTCTCTGGCCCGATGAGGCTGTCAACTCCAACCTGTAAAAGGCAAAATATAAAACTCTGTCCACCCATCTCAACCAACTGCAAACCACCCTCCAGATCCCTCAAGCTGGGATCTAATGGGATGTTTCCATAGAGACACTTCAGCAAGAGGGACCATCATCAGTATTTCTCAGGGCCACAAGGTCATACAACACCTCTGAGACCAACTTAAACCTATTTGAAGCATGGGCCCTCCTCCCTTGCCAAGAAAACAGAATAAAACAACAGACACATATACACACTCATGCACTTGTGTATACAGATGTGCTCTCTTAAAGAGTGTGCTCAAATCAGAGTTAGAAGGGGGACAGATTGTGCCACTGCACTCCAGCCTGGGCAACAGAGTGAGACTCTGTCTCAAAAAAAAGAAAAAGAAAATTGGGATTGACTCCTGAAGAAAACCTGGCTCAGGAATCTGTAGGACCCACACCAGATAAAACCTCAGGTGAGCCTCTACCTGGGTTGGTTACAGATCCAAGGGAGTCCCAAGCCAGAGAGCTTATGAGAATCATAGGTAGTCCCACATTTACCCATGACTAGAGTCTTTCAGGCTGAGATTGAGAGCTCCTGTGTCTGAGTCCCAACACTATAATGGACCCTTCCTTACAAGGTCATCACTTGCCCAGGCAGTCTTGTTGAGTGAGATTTTATTCTCAGAACCCACTGTGATTTCCCTGGGGCTGACGAGGTTCAGGACTTAAAGGCCTCAATCCGGCTTCTCAAAAACAAGTCTCGATGCTCCCAAAGAACATCTCATGCCCGTCCTGGCCACACTAGCACTTACCAGGTGTTTGCTGACAATCTGGGCTGACGAATGGACTGGTGGTTCTTCTGGACAGAGAGCAGACAGCAATTTGGGCACCTTAAGGACAGAGATTTGGTCACTAAAGATCAAAAAACACCTTAGGTAGAACCCAGTGCTCAATCAGAGATACGGGGAGTTCTCAGCCATAGCTTCCTGTCTGAGTGAGGGAGAGCAGGAGGCTGCTGCATTCCCCCTAGGACCAAGATTATTTATGCAGCAGCTTCTAGATGGCCTTATTGTCAGTCTCTTAGCTTTGAATGCTCCTCCTTGAAAGTAATGCCACGTCCCTTGGCTGGGAGGCACTGAGACCAGTCTTTGAGATACCCACATACCACCTCTTGGGAAAGGAGGCCTGATCAGGTCAAGGAACACCCCAAATCCTGATCATGAGCATCCTGGGTTCCTGGTCACCTCCTGGACCACTGTGACCATGCATGAGGTGAGGATGAGATCCATTTTAGACAAATTCGAAATCAAGGACAGACCCTGAGAAGGCATCTATCCCCCAGCCAAAAGAAAACATGAAGGGGAAGTTCACACTATTCCCTCTCCAGTGTGAGAAACCTGGAAAGGTTAGAGGTATGGGGGGCTTTGGTTACCAGTCTATTAGGAAGGCACAGGTAGTGCGCCTGTCTATGATTCTCCAGCATAGACAGAATGCTGGTCAGAGCACTGTGCGTGGCAGCCACACTAGCTGACGGAGGCCTTGTCAGCACGGCTACACTGGAATGTGAAAGCTAATTCCGAGTCCCCAGCCCTAGGTTCTCTTCTTCCATACTCCACCCAAGGCCCTTCAGGCCTGTCTGCTGCATAGCCCCTGTTGGCACTTCAAAGGATACTTTTCCCAGCATGCTCACTCGAGAGCAGGGCTCCTCTTTCATGATGTGGACACAGCGGTACACCTGTGATCTGGACAAGTCTTCCCACTCAGGTTATCCATGAACATCTTTCCAGACCAGCCTGAAAGACGCTAGTCACGGGTAAACGTGGGACTAGCTATGATTTCTCCTAAGCTCTCTGGCTTGGGACTCTCTTGGATCTGTAACCAATCCAGGTTGAGGCTCACCTGAGGTTTTATCTGGTGTGGGTCCTACAGATTCCTGAGCCAGGTTTTCTTCAGGAGTCAATCCCAATTTTCTTTTTCTTTTTTTTGAGACAGAGTCTCACTCTGTTGCCCAGGCTGGAGTGCAGTGGCACAATCTCAGCTTACTGCAACCTCCACCTCCCAGGTTCAAGCAATTCTCCTGCCTCAGCCTCCTGAGAAGCTGGGATTACAGGTGCATGCCACCATGCTTGGCTAATTTTTGTATTTTTAGTAGAGACAGGGTTTCACCATGTTGGCCAGCCTGGTCTCGAACTCCTGACCTCAGGCGATCCACCTGTCTCAGCCTCCCAAAGTGCTGGGATTACAGGCATGAGCCACTGTGCCCGGCCTGAATCCCAATTTTCAACAATTTCTTTTATATTATTCTGTGCTCCACTGCCACCCTGGTCTACACCTGCAATTATATTTTCACAGGGTTCTACCAGGAGCAATGTCAATAACTAATCTTTTCATTATCTCACCTCTGTTATCCTTGAATGCCACCCCAATGTAGTTCCCTCAATTATTTATCTTTTCCTATCCTCTTTTTTTTTTTTTTTAATACAGAGTCTCACTCTGTTGCTTAGGCTTAGGCTGGAGTGCGGTGGTGCAATCTCAGCTCACTGCAACCTCTGCATTCCAGGCTCAGGTGATCCTCCCACCTCAGCCTTCCAAGTAACTGGGACTACAGCCACATGCCACCATACCTGGCTAATTTTTGTAGTATTTTTGTAGAGACAGGATTTTGCCATGTTGCCCAGGCTGGTCTCGAACTCCTGGGCTCAAGCGATCCACCTGCCTCGGCCTCCCAAATTGCTAGGATTACAGGCATAAGACACCGTGCCCGGACTCTTTTCTTATTCTCATCTAAACCCTTTACTGCTCTGCATTTCCTTTTCCTAGTCTTATTATTCCTCCCTCCCAAAACCTTCCTCCTGGGCCTACTATACAATACAGAGTTCCTTTATACCTTCAGCCTCTTTACTGTCCCCCTCTCCACCCCCTGCCTTCATTAAGGCCTGGCTTATCTTTGAGGACACTGCTTCTCCTTCAGTGGAAGTTATTTGTTCCCCATATCTCACAAACTTCAAGGTTAAAAGGAGGGGCTAGCAAGAGACTCCTCATTAATGCTGTTTGCAGACAATTCTCTTTCAAAGTCATTCCTTTCCTGAGGCTTTGCCATCTGGCCACTCTATACTCTGCTCCTTCACCTTCTCAGGGAAGCCTCCTCTGTATGCCTATGTTTACTTCATCAGAGTAATGATTACAGAGTATTTACCTGCTTATTATGAAGTAAGTACTGCAGATATCCCCATGCTGAACAGAATAGGAGGAACCTGCTGACGCAAAGGCCAGAAGTTAGCCTTCCTGAAGATCTTAGCCTTTCCCTGGAGCCATAGAGGCCCTGACTATGGACCAGGCCCCCTGCTTCCCTTTTTGCTGCACCTGAGTACCCTAGTAGTCTCCCTTGACATGCCAGGTCTTGCTCAACCTTGGGAATGACAGGGATTCTTAACAAGTTACTATGTACCTAATGAAGAAACAGACAAGTGGCTCAGTCTGTTTCTAGGACAAGAGCCCCATGATTTTCTAACTCATGCTCTCACCTGTCTGTTTGCTTCCATGTAGAGTCCCAGTGTGCTCACTCGAGAGCAGAGCCCCTCTTTCATGATGTGGACATAGCAGCGCACCTGTGATCTGGACAAGTCTTCCCACCTGTCTCCTCGACAGGCATTCCAGCAGGCATCATAGGGAGCCAGGTTCAGTGTATTGGCTTCTTTTATAAAACTGTAGATATCTTCAGAACAAACACCCAACCAAGGAAATAAATGAGAGAGAGATAACAGAACAGATACAGACTCAGTCAAGTTGTTTTTTGTTTTTTTAAGAGACAAGGTCTTGCTATGTTGCCTAGGCTGGTCTCAAACTCCCAGACTCAAGGGATCCTCCCACCTCAGCTTCCTGAGCAGCTGGGACTACAGGTGTGCACCATCATGCTTGGCTCTAAGTTTTAAAAGAGATTACAGCTCACACTTCTCCCTTTGAAACTCACCCACAAAACATGAACCCTGAGGAAATCCCACTAAAATCTGTAAGAGAAAGTCAAACTAAAAGAGGAAATGTACTTCCCTAAAATATCATATGATATAAAAATGCTTAATACAAGGTCCTAAAAGCATGTGACCGGTAATCAAGACCACTAGGGAAAATAAAACAGATGACCCTTGTAAATCATGAAATAACACAAGCCAGCATCCAGGCTTTAGTGGCCAGCCAGGTTGACTTTGTGCTGCTAGTCTCTATTACCATATCTGGTAGCTGTGCTATGACAGAAAGTACAGAACTTGGAGCCCAGAGTACCAGGGCTCTAGTTTTTCAGCTCTTACAACGATCCTTTGAGATCTTTTACTTTCTCATAAAAAAACTGGGGCTCAGAGGACTGAGTAACCTGCCTCAAGACACAATGCTGGCCGGGCACGGTGGCTCACGCCTGTAATCCCAGCACTTTGGGAGGCCGAGGCGGGTGGATCATGAGGTCAGGAGATCGATACCATCCTGGCTAACACAGAGAAACCCCGTCTCTACTAAAAATACAAAAATTAGCCGGGCGTGGTGGCGTGTGCCTGTAGTCCTAGCTGCTGGGGAGGCTGAGGCAGGAGAATGGTGTGAACCCGGGAGGCAGAGCTTGCAGTGAGCCGAGATTGCGCCAGTGCCCTCCAGCCTGGGCGACAGAGGGAGACTACGTCTCAAAAAAATAAAAAAATAAAAAAAGACATAATGCTAGTAAGAGGCAGTCAGATTTCAAATCCAGAACTGTCTGATGCCCAGTTCTGCAATCCTAATCATCATGCTGTATTGTCAGTGTATTCATTTGATAAATACTTTTTCAGAACATCTACTATGAGTCCACAACTGGGCCAGGGATTAGGGATATGACAGCAAACAAGACAGATCCGATCTTCAGATCCTGGCACGGAGACACCTGGGTTGGCCTGTGGTTGGACTGCAATTGTACATTCCTTCACTTTCCTTCCCTTGATAAAAGAGGTTGAGTTTAATCAGGAATGGGGCTGCCTAGAGCCTAGAGAACAGGGGAACTAAGAAGTGGCAGGTGGAGTTTAAAGGCAAAATGGTCTAGTGAGGAACACAGCCAAACCAGAGCTATGAATCAGAGAATGGGGCTGGAGGCATGATTAGCCTGTTGCCGAGAGCACAGTGGCAGAATCTGCCTGAGCAAACTTACCCAGAGCTCAGTGGGTTGGCAAGCCTGTCTTGCCTCGTAGGCTAGAAATAGTCTGCTGCCTTGAGTCAGGCATCTTGGGCTGGGCTAAGCTGCCCAACCACTCTTTCCAAAGGTGCTGCTACCCTTGACCCTCTTACTGAACCAACCCAAGAACTGACCTAAGGACTTCAGCTCCTTTTTCTTTAGATCCTCCTCTTTTTCTTCTTGTCCCTGTTGTGAGGAAGCTGAGGAAAACTGTTTTCTCACTAAATATGGAATCAGTTCACTCCGGATAGAAGTTATTGACCTAGAAAGAAAGAATGGCCAAATATGAGAAACCTGACTGTCTGGAACATACCCGGATCAAAAGCTCTGTGCATACAAGGAAAAGCCAAATCCTTTCCTGTCATGGCACCTTGGGACTGTCAGAGATCAAATGTGGCATTGACTTGGCAGTTCGGAGAAGCAGAGTGCTTCCTGGTGGGTACTGAGACAGGATGTTGGGTCTAAGTGATCAGGAATCTGTACTAGGGGAAGAAGGGACCTGATCTTTAGTACAGTGTGTGTTTTTTATTTATGTTTTTATTTATACTTAGCAATGGAAAGCAGAGAGATGAGAAACTAGCACATGTTTTTCAGTGTTCTCTCACACTGTGACCTTATCAGAATTTTATATTGCTAATTAATTTATGTAGCATTTACCAAGCATATGCGAGTTACTGTGCTAGGCCTTGGAAATACATCATTTCTGACTTCAAGGAATTCATAATCCAATGGACAGTAGCCTGTACGAGTTTAAGAGGAAAAGCAGGTTAAGCTAATCAGGTAGGCAAGGGGGCCAGATCACGAAAGCTTTTTGTGGTGAAACCACCTTTGCAAAAGTAACAGTGACAAAATTATGACAGTGAAAGAAATCTGACCTAATCAACTCCATCTTGCTGTTAACCTCCAAATTGCTCTTGCTCATTCCTGGACATAGGCTGAGCTAACTTTGGGAGAAAACTTTTTTTTTTTTTTTTTTTTTCTGAGACAGGGTCTCACTCTGTCTGTTGCCCAGGCTGGAGTACAGTGGTGCGATCTCAGCTCATTGCAACCTTTGCCTCCCGGGTTCAAGTGATTCTCCCACCTCAGCCTCCTGAGTAGCTGGAAAGCTGGGATTACAGGTGTGAGAGCCACATGCCTGGCTAATTTTTTTTTTTTTTTGAGACAGTCTCGCTCTATCGCCCAGGCTGGAGTGCAGTGGCATGATCTCAGCTCACTGCAACCTCTGCCTCCTGGGTTCAAGTGATTCTTGTGCTCCAGCCTCCCAAGTAGCTGGGACTACAGGCACATGCCACAATGCTTGGCTGTTTTTGTATTTTTTGGTAGGGATGGGGTTTTGCCATGTTGGCCAAGCTGGTCTCAAACTCCTGGCCTCAAGTGATCCGCCTGCTGCATCCTCTTGAAGTGCTGGGATTACAGGCATGAGCCACTGTGCCTGACTTTTTTTTCTTTTTCTTTTTCTTTTTTTTGAGATGGAGTCTCGCCCTGTGGCCCAGGCTGGAGTGTAGCGGTGCGATCTTGGCTTATCGCAAACTCCACCTCCCAGTTCAAGTGATTCTCCTGCCTCAGCCACCCAAGTAGCTGGGATTACAGGCGCCGGCCACCATGCCTGGCTAATTTTTGTATTTTGAGTAGAGATGGTGTCTCGTCATGTTGACCATTCTGGTCTTGAACTCCTGACCTCAGGTGATCCGCCTGCTCCGGCCTCTCAACATGCTAGGATTACAGGTGTGAGCCATCATGCCTAGCCAGAAATTTATTACAGTTTATAGTTTAAATGATAATAGCCCTTCTCAAAATGAAACTGCCTTTATAAAACTAATAAAAGCGTACAAATTTAGGATTACAAGAGGGGCCTGAATTCTCATGATCACCAATCATTTTTCCAAAGGTCACAAGATTTGCAACTTCCCCAGTCACTCCTGTAAGTAACATCACTATTGTTGAACCTAAGATTGGCTTTTTAAGATGTCTTTTCTGACTTTTGCATTTCTGATGACTGGATGACTCCACTGGGACCAGTGACCCCTCTGTGGCCCCCATCCAAAACTGGGCTCAGCAGAGGACTGTTTTCCACACCCCTATGATTGCATCCCCAACCAATCAGCAGCACTCATTCCCTAGACCCCTGCCCACCAAACAATCCTTGAAAAACCCTAGCCTCAGAATTTTGGGGGAGGCTGATTTGAGTAATAATAAAATTCTGGTTTCCCGTTTAGCTGCCTCTATGTGTATTAAACTCTTTATTGCAATTCTCCCATCTTGATAAATCGTCTCTATCTCGGCAGCAGGTAAGATGAACCCACTGAGGAGTTACAGTAGCAGTCTAGAAAGTCTGGACTGAGAAGCCAGTGGTAATTTTTCCTTGTTAGATGGGGTCTTGCTCTGCTGCCCAGGCTGGAGTGCAGTGGTGCAATCACAACTCACTGCAGTCTTGACTACCTGGGCTCAAGTGATCCTCCTGCCTTGGCCTCCCAAGTAGCTGGAACCACAGGCACGTGCCACCATGCCCAGCTAATTTTTTTATTATTTGTAGAGGCAAAGTCTCACTATGTTGCCCAGGCTGGTCTTGAACTCCTGGACTCAAGCAGTCCTCCCACCTCAGCCTCCCAAAGTGCCGGGATTACAGGTGTGAGCCACCGCACCTGGCTGCCAGTGGTAGTTTTTAAGCAAGAAAGTGACATGATCAGTTTTATCTCTTATTAAGGTAATTCTGGTAGCAATGTGGAAGAAAGCCTGGAATAAGGAAACTGAAGAAAGGGAGACCAGTTACAATATTCTGAGAGATGAGATAATGAGGCCTGAGAGAGGGGTGAAAGTATGGGCAGCTCTATAAACCTGACTTGCTGCATACTTCCCACCACCTCTCCCAGCCCCCATTCAAAGCTCTGCATGCTGACACAAAACCAAACAGATGGAGTGTAGGTAGAAAGGAAGGCAAGACAGAGGCAGAGGCTGAGGAGGGTAAGGAAAACTATGAACCCTGGAGCTACACAGTTCATAGTTTTTGCAATTTTTAAAGAATGAAGTCAAATATCTTTGAAAAATTCTGTGTTAAGCTGTGAGCTCTTGTAATGAATTTCAGTGTGATTTTTCTCCTGATCCTTTGATGAAGATTTAAAAATTTCCATGTGAATACAAAGAATGAAGCAACACTTACTCTTAGCTCTTTTTCTCCCCTTTTAATGCTTCAAACCAGTGTGGGCAGCAAATGTTCCTCCTCCATTGGAAAACAAGTCAGTTCCCTTTGAAGAAGTGACAAAGCACGGACAGCTAGGGGATTTCAGGGCCATGATATTTACATTACAGACCAAAAAGAACTGTCATTGCAAGAGGCAAGCAGACGAGCCTTGGCACATGGCCCCATCAGGCAGAACCATTCGAGAGGATCCATGATTTGAAGAGAGGCTATGAAACAGCCCTGCCAGGTCCCACCCACCTCTGCTGGAGCTCAACATTAGGTCAATCCCCATAATGCAGTTGGCTTAGAAGCATAATGAAGGAAACAATTACTCTTCCTGCTTCCTAGTTAAAGTGCAGGCAGCTCAGAGCTGTGCCAAGAAATGTTACAAAGCTACAGTGAACCATTGTGAACATCCTGGGCCTAGGCCACTTGCTGGATACAGTGCCCTGGTCAACCTTACTTTCTCCTTTCCCTCTTATACACAGCCTTCCTAGAAACACCTGTCTTATCTCATGAAATCATAAGCTCTTCTCAAGCAATCACAAAGGAGAACAATAGACTTGACTACTAGCAAACAATCCCACCAAATAAAAAGACAAAATAATTGCTATGAATAGGGCAAAGAATATTCTTAATAAACAGATATAAGTGTTCAAAAAACATATAAAATATTTTCAAAGTAGTAAAAAACTAAAATAAGATGCAATTTCTCCTCCAACTAAATTAACTGATTCAAAACAATGTTCATTACTGATAAGAGTGCTTTGAGAACAGTTACTGTCACATAATGGGAGTCGGAGTATAAACTGATAAAATCTCTGAAAAATAATTGGCAACATTATAGCAAAAGACTTGAAGATATTCATATAATTTCACCCTGTAATTCCATTTCTATAAGTCTATCCTAAGGAAAATATATTACTCAGTAAATATTTGCTGAATAGATGAAATCATCAGATTATAAACAAGAATCTTTCAAAAAAAGGTATTCCCGTTATTTATAAAAATGGAGAACAATAAAATATTCAACAATGATAGATCAAAATACCTCTATAACAGAATGTCATATAGGCAAAACTGTGACTGTAAATAATTTTTTTTTTTTTTAGACGCAGTCTCGCTTGGAGTGCAATGGCACGATCCTGGCTCACTGAAACCTCCGCCTCCCAGGTTCAAGTGATTCTCCTGCCTCAGCCTTTTGAGTAGCTAGGATTACAGGTGCCTGACACCATGCTTGGCTAATTTTTTTTTTTTTTTTTTTTTGTATTTTTAGTAGAGATGGGGTTTCACCACGTTGGTCAGGCTGGTCTTGAACTCCTGACCTCATGATCCGCCCACCTCAGCCTCCCAAAGTGCTGGGATTACAGGCGTAAGCTGCCGTGCCTGGCCAAGAATTCTTTAATGATAGAAGAAAATGCTTATAATACTCAATGAAAAAAGCAAATTTTTTTTTTTTTTTAGATAGTCTCGCTGGAATGCAGTGGCACGGTCTCGGTTCACTGCAACCTCCGCCTCCTGGGTTCAAGCGATTCTCCTGCCTCAAGCTCCCGAGTAGCTGGGATTACAGGCATCTGCCACCATGTTGGGCTAATTTTTTTTATTTTTAGTAGAGACGGGGTTTCAACATGTTGGCCAGGCTGGTCTCGAACTCCTGACCTCATGATCTGACCTGCCTCAGCCTCCCAAAGTGCTGGGATTACAGGCGTTAGCCACTGCGCCTGACCCAGATTATTTTTAAAGTGTGATTTCAAGAATGTATTCTCACTATATATATGAAAATAAAACAATGGAAACAAATACACTAAAATGTTCACAATAGTTATCTCACAGTAGTGGAATTATGAATGTTAAAGCAAACTAAATATGGCCTGAGAAGGACTTCGTACTTCTATATTTGAGTCCTTGTGGACAAACTGCATCCTAACTTAATAGGTAGATGAGACTGAAAACCTAACTTAGGAGTATGTGCCTGTACCAATAGCTGAGAATTGGCCAATCCCAGCAGCCATAATTCAACTACTCATACACTGCTGAGTGTTCAAACCGTGTTCAAATAAGGCAAATGCCGAGCTGTAACCAATCCAGTTGTTTTTGTACCTCACTTCTGATTTCTGTACGTCACTTCCTTTTTTTGTCTAAAAATTGTCAAATGCCTCTGACCATGAGGCATCCTTGGAGTCTTTCTGAATTTGCTGTGATTCTGGGGGCTTCCTAATTCATGAATCATTAATTGTTCAATTAAACTCCTTTAAACTTAATTCAGCTTGTTTTTCTTTCTACAGATGGTGTCAGAAGTGGGATCTGAAGTAGAGCTTTAACGACCCCAGGAGCGCTGAGTGAACAAGCAAGGTACCTGCAAGGACCCACTTATGTCCATTGATCTCTCAAAGTGACTGGGGATTGTGGGTAAGCTCTCTCTCAGATTTCAGAGCTCCAAGGATTTGTGTTTTGAGCTGTCCAAGTTTCTTTGAGCAAATTTCTGATCCAAACTAGGTTTGGAAGTCACAAGAGAAACTTGACTGGGTCCAGGATTGGACTTGATCCAGTAATTAGCTGGCTTGGATCCAGCTAATTACTTGGCTTCTTACATCTGACTGGGTCAGAAAGAAACTGGTTGTAAATGGTAATACTGTAGGGGTTGTAAAATTTGGCTCTTGAAAATTCACGGGGATGTCTGTGTTCTACCCCTTCGTTTCATTTTTCTTGTGTGCTTAGGTAGGAAAAATCATTGGCTAAATTCATCAAGGGAACCTGAGAGCAAAGCAAATATTTTAGGTAAAAATGGGATCCTTCATTTCTGGAAAACTGAATTCCTTCCAGCTTATACATTAGCTGGTAAGCAGTGAAGTCTTACAGAAATGGCGAAATCTTACTAAAGATAACTTACAGTAGAACGTTCCGAATGAACAATGCACTGAAGTGCATTGAGACTCATCTAGGGATGCTTACTGATATGCAGACGCTTCTAAAAAGATTTCAATATTTTTATTTAAAGACTTTATGAAGGCCGGGCGCGATGGCTCACATCTGTAATCCCAGCACTTTGGGAGGCCAAGGCGGGTGGTCAACATGGTGAAACACCATCTCTATTAAAAGTACAAAAATTAGCCAGGCATGGTGGCGCAGGTCTGTAATCCCGGCTACTCGGGGGGCTGAGGCATGCCTGAACTCGGGAGGCAGAGGTTGCAGTGAGCTGAGATGGCATTACTGCATTCCAGCCTGGGCGACAGAGCCAGACTCTGTCTCCCCCCGCAAAAAAAAGACTTTATGAAAGGCACCTAAATGACTAATTGATTAAAACATTAGATTTGCTCATCTTTTAGTTTAGTTACTATCTGACCCAAAGGAAACAGACTGCAGCACCAATTGGCTGACTTTGGATACGTAATGGGGGTACATTTTACCTGAGTAAAGGATGGGATTGGGTGAGAGGCCCTCCCCTCAATAAAGTCCCTCTTGGTTAAAAATGGATACAGATGACAGGGCCCAACTGGGGGCAAGTTTGGGCCTTGCCAGTTCAATATTGGGTGCTAAGCATCCATATGGTGGCTAATGTCTATGTTTTGTCACATGTATTTTGCTACGTCCAGAATGGAAAATATTAGAATTCAGGTCTCCCATGCAGCCGTTTGGGCGGCAACTTGCAAAATTTAGACGATTTTGCCTGTGGTTCCATGATTTTCCTTTGTGATGCAGCTTGGCCCCAGGAGCGATGGTGTGGCAAGCAGGGTCGCTAGGGTCGCTCAGGGAAGGGGAACCCAGAAACGGGACATGCCGGCAAAGGGGTAAAAATTTCTTACCAGTCAGACTTCTGGCTTCTCTCTCTCTCTCTCTGTGCAAATTGGCTGAATGAATGGTAAAAATCACTGTTTATCTCCTCTGTAAAGTTTTGATTAATGAGAAAAAGAATTCTGAGGCTCATACTAAGTTGTAACGAATCTAATGTATTTTGTGCTATGAATTTGTCTGTGTTGTTTTGTCATAAAGAGGGGTACCTTAGGATAGAACAGGGGCTTAGGACCCCATAAACTGCTCAAGACGGCCCAGCAAGCTGGTAATAAATTTTACTGCAGGTCCTTGAAACAAACAAAAAAACTGGGTGAGGTCTCCATCTTGTTTTATGTCCTTGGCAACTTGACCTTGTAACCATGTGGCCATAATGTCTCTCGGTCTCTTCCTTCCAGGGAACAGGAATTCTGGGATTCATGTCATAGCTAGCTCTAAAAATTATCTTGAGTAGTTAAAAGCCTTTGCAAGCACAAAATTAACTATTCTAGATTCCTTCTGGGAATAGCGGGAAGAGCAATGGAAACCACCAGTGCTGTAGCTCAGCAGCTAAGGCTTTGACTTTTCACAGTGATGCCCTGGGTTCAATTCCTGGCTTAGGGAATGAGTCCTTTCTGGTTTGATATCTGCGTGACCTTTACCGTTAGTTGATTATCTTTCCCTCCATGAACCATCTTGAATTTTCCTTTCCCTAAGCATCTGGGAAGTTACCTTTGGTCAAGTTCAAAAGCCAGAAATATTGTCAGTGTGGCTAGAGTCGGGTAATAAGAAATTTAAAAGGGCTTTTTAAAAGAGTCCTATGGCCAGGAGTGGTGGCTCACACCTGTAATCCCAGCACTCTGGGAAGCTGAAGTGGGTGGATCACTTGAGGTCAGGAGTTCAAGACCAGCCTGGTCAACATGGTGAAATGGCATCTCTACTAAAAATACAAAACACCGGCCGGGTGTGGTGGCGTGTGCCTGTAATCCCTGCTACTCAGGAAGCTGAGGCACGAGAGTTGCTGGAACCTGGGAGGTGGAGGTTGCAGTGAGCTGAGATTGTGCCACTGTACTCCAGCCTGGGTGACAGAGCGAGGATCCATCTTAAAAAAAAAAAAATTAAGCTGACTTTTAACCATAGTGCTTTTATTTTTATTTACTTTGTTTTTTATCTTTTTTTTTTGAAAAGGAGTCTTGCTTTGTTCCGGCGATTCTCAGCCTCCTGAGTAGCTAGGATTACAGGCACACGCCACCACACCTGGATAATTTTTATATTTTTAGTAGAGATGGGGTTTCACCATGTTGCCCAGGCTGATCTCAAATTCCTGACCTCCAGTGATCCACCTGCCTTGGCCTCCCAAAGTGCTGGGATTACAGGTGTGAGCCACTGCACCTGGCCAGTCAGCTTAATTAAAAGTGGATATTCAAGCTCTCACAGACTGGGACTCCTTGTGAAAAACAGAGGAGATGTCACAGACCCTGTTCTGGGAAAAAACTCTGTTTTCCTCATAGAACCCCAGGAATGGGTGGTGGATAGATTCCTCTGAAAATCTAAGGCTAAATATACTTTTGACAATGGCTAATGGCAGTTATCAGGGAATACGTGGCTCTTTGCATGTTTACATCAGAGAAGCATGCTCTTGGCCACCTAGAAGTTATGGAAATGTTCCCACTCCTCACTGAGAGATAAGACTCTCATGGGAGACGGGCTAATTCCCTCTTTTTGGGATCCAGGATCTGATATAAAAATGGGACTCTTGATTTTGGGGGTCTGTTTTTGTCTTCCAGCTGTGCCTGCTTATTAGGCCCCAGAAACTGCATGTTTTCCTAGACCTGTTTCTTGAAGGGCTCTACTGTGAGGCCAGTAATCCAATTAAGAAACTGGCAAATGAAAAATCTTACGACTACTGGATCTTCTTCTGTCTGTCTGTGTAGTTTATACATATGTTGTGTGTGTGATGCTTATGTAAAAGCTCTAATTAATTGGCATAAAGAAAAATAAGCACTTAAATCAAATATTTTGAAAAAATAAAAACTGTAATGCCTTTTAGTTCACATAACTTTAGTAATCTTTGGGAAATAAAAAATGTTAAAGATTATTGGTAAAATAAAGACGTTTGGTCTAAATTAGGCAGGTCAGATATTAGGTTTGCTAAATGCCTTAAGGTCATAAACTGCTTTGACTTTCGAAAATTCCTTCCAAAGCATATATGTTTTTTTCCCCAAGGTATAGGCTCTGGGTCTGGGGGGTTGCAGTGTGGAGATCTACCTGTCTTGCACCCACCCAAGACCATGACTCTATCTATAAGTTGCCCTAATAAATCATCCAAAACTGACAAACTAGATTTGTCTGCCTTCTTCTTTGGTTTCTCAGCTCCTTCTGCATTTGGGGGTTGCTTTGTGATAAATGGCCCTTTCACAAAACAGCCTGACTTCTCCTTCTTCCACTCCTCACATATAATCAATCACCAAGCACTGCTGATTCTATCCCCTAAATCTCTGTCAAGACTTTCAACTTCTCTTCATATTTACTGCCACTGCCTGGTCCAGACTACTGTCATCATTTGCCTGGATTCCTGTACCTGCTTTTAATTGGTCTCTCTCCCTCTAGTTTTATCCACAAAATCTATCCTTCATACGGTAGATGGGAAAAAAAAGAGACTTTAAAAAAAATTTTTTAATTTTTTTAAAGACGGTCTCATTCTGTCACCCAGGCTGCTGGAGTGCAGTGGTGTTATCATGGCTCACTGCAGCTTTGACCTCCTGGGCTCAAGTAATCCTCCCACCTCAGCCTCCTAAGTAGCTGGGACTACAGGCATGTGCCACCATGCTAATTTTTTTATTTTTAAATTTGTTGTAGAGATGAGGTCTCCCTAAGTTGCCCGCCCAGGCTGGTCGTGAACTCCTGGGTTCAAGTGATCCTCCTGCCTACCTCCAAGTAATCCTTCCTGCTTCAGCCTCCCAAAGTGCTGGGAATACAGGCATGAGCCACCGCACCCAGCTGACAGAATATTTCTGAAGTACAATCTGATCATGTCTCTTCTTCCTTCAATCCATCCTCTATTTTGTAGACACAAATCTACAAAATAGATTTTTCTAAAGTACAAATCTCATCCCATCTCCTTACACTTATTTAACACTCAGGATAGTGATTACTTTTGTGTATGTGGTGGGGTAGGGGGATAGAATGAGGGGAGTTTCTGGAATTCTGGCAATGTTCTGTTTCTTAACCTGAATATAGTACTCATAAGGTATGTTCAACTTTGTGAAAATTTATCAAGTCATAACACTCTTCTCAAATATGATCTCTGCTTGGAAGCCTTTTATAACATTTGTAGGCTTCTATGCTCTCACAGTAAAGACAGTTATATGTACTGCTTTTTGATCATGTGTGAGGTATCATGTCTGAGGTACTATGCTAGGAAAATAATACAGATCATTTCAAGTTCTTATAGCAATCCTTATGGTAGGTATTACTATTCTTATTTTATGTTTTGTAATTTTTGTAGAGATGGCATCTTGCTATGTTGCCTAGGCTGGTCTGGAACTCCTGAGTTCAGCCCATCCTCCCACTTTAGCCTCCCAAAATGCTGGGATTACAGGCGTGAGCTATTGCACCTGGCCCCTATTTTATAAAGAAGGAAATCAAGGCTTAGAGAGGTTAACTATCTTGCCTAGGGTTAATACAACTTTTATAATTGATAGAACTGAAAGTCACTCCACATCTGTCCTATAGTCCATGGCTCTTTCCACTATACCATATTAACTAGCATCTTGTGCTTACTTCAACCAAAGCACTTTCCACAGGATTTAGAATTCTCTGCTTGCTGTCCCTTTACCCATAAACACACAGATTTTTGGATACAGAAGGTAGAGCTTTCTTGGCTGGGCCTGGTAGCTCACACCTGTAATCCCAGCTCTTTGGGAGGCCTAGGTGGGAGGATCTCTTGAGCCGAGGAGTTTGAGACCAGCCTGGGCAACATATTGAGACCCCATCTCTACAAAAAATAAGAAAATTAGCCAGTCATGGTGGTGAGTGCCTGTAGTCCCAGCTACTCGGGAGGCTGAGGAGGGAGGATCACTTAAGCCCAGGAGGTGGAGGCTGCAGTGAGCTGTTATCACACCACTGCACTCCACTCCAGCCTGGCGCAAGAGCAAGATCCTGTCTCTTAAAAAAAAAAAAGTAAAGCTTTCCTAATTTGGAAATGTAATGAATTCTAAATATGTTTCTCTATTACTAATATTACTAATATTTCTAGAAGTCCCAGAGATAAAAATGAATGCAACTAAGAAGTTCAAAGGAGACTACCTTGATTTAATCTTGGCAGCACCTGCATCTTCAGATATCAGTATGCAGCCACCCAATAACAGCCCTGTTGAGAAGGTGTGTAAGTCACATACTCTTAGCTTAATTTTGTCGTTATTGAAGTAAAGGACACATCGTGCAATCTCTAGGACATCTAAGGATATGTAAGGAAACCAAGTACAGCCAAATCAATGGATGCCTGAACTGAACAGTAAGAAACCAAGACTACTACTGCCAGCCTCTCACGGCACTATCTGGTCCCTCATCTCTGCTTATCTCCACTCTGCTGTCTTGTGCTTACTCGTGGCTTTCTAGCTATTCTACACTTTCATCTTTTTTAATTTTTAACTTTTTTTTAGAGACAGGGTCTCTTTCTGTCTACCAGGCTGGAGTGCAGTGGTGCCATCATATATAGCTCACTGTAGCATCAATCGCATGGGCTCAAGCGGTCCTCCTGTCTCAGCCTCCTGAGTAGGTGAGACTAGAGGTATATGCCATCATGCCCAGCTAACATAACTTCATTTTGTATGTGGCTTTAATTATTACCTTGATTCTGACCTTGCCATGACTGCCTATCCCCAACTCTTGACTTCACTTTGTGGGTCCTATCCTTATTTCTCTGCATCCTGACATAGCTGAGGCAAGGAAGTTGTGACTGCTCTGTTACTCTTTCAAGCGCAAGTCATGTGCATGTGCATATAAGCATGTTGGCAACAGAGATATCCGACATCTGTGGTGGATGTTGCTGGCAATCAATTAAACAGTGATGGATTTTGTTGAGGCTGTGGCTGCATGATATTGAGCAAATGACTTTTGAGCATTATCTTCCTCTATAATATGAGTATAATACCTAATGAGAGAACTATTGTAAGAAATGAATATATGTGAAAAGCACCCAGCACAGTGCCTGGTACACAGTAGGTGCTGTTAAATTTTCTTCTTTCCTCTCTCTTCCTGCTCTGAAGGTCCAACCCCAAGACTGTAAGTACTGCATGGCAATATCAGATTCTAACACTATAAGAGGCTGACTGTAACCGTGGATACTTCTGGACAAGAAGGAAGTAATCAGCCTCAATTCTCCCTGTTAAGGAGACTAATCTTTAAGTCTCTTAAAGAGAGAAAGATAAATGGGGCTGGTGGGGGTGGGGAGCGGGGGAGGTTCTATACTAAAAGGAAATCAAGACTAATCCTGGTATACATTGCCTGGTATATATTGCCCATGGCTTTAGCTCACAAAGCTGGCATATTGGCATATTGCTTGAGTCCTTCATAGGGCCAGTGACAATCTAGGGCCCTGACTCAGGTCTAGGAGCAGCTCCTACTAAGGCAAGCAAAGAGCTGGGCCAATACCTGGACTTCTAGATCTCCTAAGAGATCAGCTTCTTTAGGCTTAAACCAGCTGACATTATAAAACAGGGAGGAACACTCAGTTATCAAGAGGAATCACAGTCATAATACTCAGACTAAGATCTGCTTTGGCCCTGGACACAGAATCCAACACATTTTGAATTAAAATGTTCAAGAGATTCTGTGGAACATTCATCTATCATACTACACTCAGAAGTGGATAAAAAACTTGTAAAATGTGTACAGTTATTAAATTCTCATCAAAGAGAGTACAGATTTTCTTCTCTCTGCAGCTCTCCCTGTAGCTTTTCTGCTTGGTCAACTGTAGAAACCCACCTCTCTTCTTCCACTATTAATGTATTAATACTAAACTGCTTCTGTTATCTGTCACTACATCTCCTTTCCCTCATTCACCAAGTATATAATGAATGCCTTACAAATCCAGGTAGATATCCATTCTCAAAGAATTTGAGTGGAAAATGTTAACATGTAAACAAATAACAAAACCTAAGTGTGGCTTTATTGAAAACATGATGCTTTTCTACATAAAGAACACAGGGTAGAATATGTTAACTCTCAGAGGTAAAATATAACAAAGGATTGCTACAACAGTCCTTTCTTGAAGCTGTGTCTCCTAGGTTTACTCTTTCCTTTCCATTCCTAAAGGAGTCATCATCTGATGACCAGATGATTATAAGTGCCTCCTACTTATCTTGAAGAAATCTCTTTCCCATGCAGAATGGTTTATGTTCACTTGCCAGGTTGTCTCATTGCTCATTTCCTGTAAGACTATTCTGTTTAAAGATCTGTAACTCCCTGCTCAGCTTTCAAGACCTTCTACATGCTGCTACCTACCACCAACCAATTCAATCCCATCTCCCACAACCTTTCAAAGACCTTCACTATTCCAGCCAGGAATAAAGACTGTCCCTCAAGTAACATTCTAATTTGCCCTGCTGTGCCTTTTTACTTTTTCCAATATATTGAAATATATCAATTTTCAATACATGCTCTTTGATTGTAGCGACTCTGAGAGGTCAAGGTAGATGCGGGGAGGAAAGAGATAAGGGTCTCCTAAACAGATCTTGAGGTGGGGAAACAGTATGTGCTGAGGCTCTGTATCATTCTCTGCTGCAGCAGGTTCTGGGAAAGTCTCATTTGGCAGAGCTTCTGGCCAGGACCTATAGCCATATCACAAACTTCAGGCTTGTCCTCAAGGTACACATACCATTGCGTTACACTTGCCAGGTGTGGGAATAACTAATTGGTAGTGGCCAAATGAGCTACAAATAAGCTATAACAACCAGGATGAGATGACTAGGTTTGCTGTAAAACTGCCTGCATATACAGACACCAAAAGCCACAATCCTCTTTGATAGTATTAAGAAAGCACTGTCAGTTTTTTGAAGGTGTGATAATGATATTAAGGTATTTATTTTAAAAAAGCCTCTCTCTCTCTCTCTCTCTCTATATATATATATATATGTACATATACATAAAATATATATCTATTTTAAATATCCTTATCCTGGAAGCGTCCTTATATTTTAACTATACATGCTGAAATATATTTACAGATGAAATTATATCAAAATATTTACAGATGAAATTATATCAAAATGCCTTGCTTTAAAACAATTTAGGGTAATGGGGGGAGAGAAACGGTGGCATATGTAAAGCAAAATTGACAATGAGTTGATAATTGTTGAAACTGTGTGATGGATACATGGGAGTTCATTATTTTCTTTACTTTTGCATTTATGTGAAATTTTCCATAGTAAATCATTTTTTAAAAAGTCATCCTTTCTAACACAGTTGTGTTCTCTTCTGCCCATCAAGGCCTAGGCTCATTTCATATGGCTTCATTTTTATTTGGGAGTGAAAAATAAACCCTTCAATGGCCAAGAGTTAATTTCATTTTTGGAATACAAACAGCTTAGACTGGTCACTGAGAAATAGCTCTTGGATCACCCTCTAAATCTTGGCAACAAGTTACCCTGCTATCTAAAAAGCAAGGTCTCCACATTCCACCATGAGCTTAGGCTGTAATTTCCATGAGGGCAGGGCCATATCTGTTTATTTATCATTGATCCCATGGTTGATCTAGCACAATGCCTGGCTCATAATGAGTGCTTAATAAGTATGTGTAGATGGAATGAAAACATTTTTCAGAGGTCAGAAGGGAGCAGGGCAACTGTGTCCTTGGTAGGGGAAACAGAGCTATAACAATCCTTGGGAAAACTTTCTAAAAGTCCAAATGATTTGTTTTACCATTGGCTCTACATGGGCCTCTCCACAGGAACTTAGCAAGTGTTGTGGGGGGTGACGGGTAGGACACTGCAAGAAAGATCATACTGGGCAGGGGAACAATCTTCCTTCCTCTTAATATTCCGATATATATTCAAGTCCATCAGCCAAAGGCAGAGCTAGCATTTAAACTCAGGTTCTCAAATTCTTTTCTCCAGATGGTCGGAGATACCTCTTGCTACTGTGGTATCTGTTCACCTAGATAAGTTTCTGCCTTGGATAGCACTGGTGAACTTTCCAAACTTATCCAGCAGTCATCAAGGGAAGCTAGCTGCTCCTATTCTTAACCATGCAGTTATTGAATCTTTTCCCACCTGTTCCTTTGAGGACTGTAGCTGCTTTTCTTATAAAAAATCCTTGAGATCAACTGCAAAAGGGGTTTTCTCTTTGAAAACTCAAGTCCGGTGATCTGCCAGACACAATCTCTGGAAACTATTTAAGTCCTACAATTCTGTTCTAAAACAGACAAACAAAAAAATCAGAAAATGTGCCAAATTTTGTTTCTCTGCACTCACTGAAGTGGGCTTCTTTTCTAAAATTGGGGGGAAACTTGCTCTCCTTTTTCTCTTCTATGGTTAAGTCTCTAGCCCTTTGCTAAGAGGGCCCATCTACAGGATAACTGCCTAGGAGAACATGTAATTAGAGACAAATAGCATAAGGGCTGTGGAGCTCGCTCCTGTCAAAGGAGGGAAGAAGAGCCTGGAACTGGGCAGAAAGAGGCATCATGGGTTACTGTTAAGTGTTACAAAATATTTTGCTGATTTATTATAACACACGCTGCAAAAATATAAGCAGGGGACTCTGTGGTACAGATAAAACAACACTATATTGATGACATAATTTCATTTCTAAAACAAAAATGAGAACTAACTGTGCTATTGTGCTAATTTTAGAAACTGGTTATCTAAATTATGAAGGTTTAAAACTTAAGGAATTCACAAAGTAGCTTGTTAAGCACTGTAGGTTTGACTCTACCACCCTTTTTCTTACCCATTTTCCATTAGGAAATCCACGACGTATTTTTTCAAACAGTAGAGGTGGGCATCCACAAGACCCGTGTGGAAACGTATTCTAGGATGCCTGCAAAAAAATAAAAAATAAAAGAAAGAAAGAAGAGGCTCACAATCAGGTAACATGGTCTCCATTCTATTATCAGGTAGTAGGCACTGGTAAGTTTATGAGGGTCAGAGGCATGCTGCCTACATCTCTTTCTGGGGAGACCAGGACAGTGGACCCCAGCCCTGACTCTACCACATAAAAGGTCTTTTCCCTAGAAACCCTATGGCATACTTTCTGAGGCTTTTACGATTCTAAAGAAATCTGGTGAGACATCATATCACTGATAATCTACCTTCTTCTATTTGATCGTTAACTTTTTTTTTTTTTTTTTTGAGACAGTCTTGCTTTGTTGCCTAGGCTGGAGTGCAGTGGCGTGATCTCGGCTCACTGCAAGCTCTATCTCCCAGGCTCAAGCAATTCTTGTGCCTCAGCCTACCGAGTAGCTGAAACTATAGTTGTACACCACCATGCCCAGCTAATTTTTGTATTTTAGTAGAGATGGGGTTTCACCATGTTGGCCAGGCTGGTCTCGAACTCCTGGTCTCAAGTGATCCACCCACCTCAGCCTCCCAGAGTGGTTGGATTACAGGTGTGAGCCACCACACCTGGCCTCTATTATGAATTCCTACACACAATTCTTGTAACAAACATTTTCCTGCTTCTACCCTAATTATCCTATTTTCCTCAGACCATGCCATGCTTTCTTTTGCCTCCACAATTTGGTATGTATTCTCCATCTTCACAGAAGATGGAGTAAAATTCTATGAATAATCCTAACTTGCTACTCTTATTTATTCCTCAGGACTCACCCCAGGATACACTTCCTCTAGGAATCCTTCACTGACAACAGTGAAGTTTGTGCTCCCACAAAACTTGGTATCTACCTCTATTGGATAACTTAACATATAGTAAAGAAACAGACTATTTACTTGTCTCTCTCTCCCACTAGACTGAAATTCAGTAGAGCAGAGACTTATCTTCACATCCTTAGCACTTAGCATTGTGCCTGACACAGAGTAAATGTCCAATAAATAGTTGTTGAATAAACAAATAAATGAATAAATGAGGTCAAATTAAGGCATCTGCCTAGGTGTAAAAAATGCCATGCTTGTAATGTCTGAGGTCATTTTATTTAATAAAAATAAATACACAGGGAAGGGGAGTATGGTTAAAAAAAAAAAAAGAAGATTCCAGTCATAGATGCCTGGTTGTCTTCTAACTCTGTGTTGCTTGGCTTTGACTGCCTTGTAGGTTTTTATGTTTACTTTTAGAGACAGGGTCTTGCTCTGACTGGAGATAGCCACTTGCCTAGGCTGGAGTGCAGTGGCACAATGATTGCTCACTGTAGCCTCTACCTCCTGGGCTCAAGTGATCCTCCTGCCTCAGCCTCCTGCAGCTGGCACTGCAGGCATGCACCACTACAGCTGGCTAATTTTTTATATTTTTGGTAGAGACAAGGTCTCGCTATGTTGCCCAGGCTGGTCTTGAACTCCTGAGCTCAAGCAATCCCCCCACCTCAGCCTCCCAAGCAGCTAGGACCACAGGAGCAAGCTGCCACACCTGGCTAATTTTGTATTTTTGTATGGGGCTTCACCATGTTGCCTAGGCTAATCTTGAACTCCCAGCCTCAAGCGATACTTGTACCTTGCCCTCTAAAAGTGCTGGGATTACAGGCATGAGCCACTGCACTCAGCCTATGTCTTAAACAAAACAAAACAAAACGAAACAAAACAAACAGCTTTATGGAAGTGTAATTTACATACCATAAAATTCACCTGTTTTAGACATACAATTTAATGATTTTTAGAAAATGTACAGAGCTATAAAACTACACCACAATCCAGTTACAGAACATTTCTTTTACTCAAATAAGATCTCACATGACTGTTTATAATCAAACATTCCCCTTTCCACCTGATTAAAGAGCTTCTGCACAGCAAAAGAAACTACTGTTCTGTAAACAGACAACCTACAGAAATGGGAGGAAATATTCTCAAACTATGCAACTGACAAAGGTGTAATATCAAGCATCTATAAAGAACTTAAATCAACAAGCAAAAAACAACCCCATTAAAAAGTGGGCAAAGGACATAAACAGACACTTCTCAAAAGAAGACATACAGGCAGACAACAAACACATGAAAAAATGCTCAATATCACTAATCATCAGAGAAATATGAATCAAAGTCACAATGAGATACCACCTCATGCCAGTCAGAATGGCTACTATTAAAAAGTCAAACAACAACAACAACAGATGCCGGTGAGACGGTGGAGAAAAAGAAATGTTTATATACTGTTGGTGGGAATGTAAACTAGTTCAGCCACTGTGGAAAGCAGTTTGGAGATATTTCAAAGAACTAAAAATAGAACTACCTCTCAACCAGCAATCCATTACTGGGTATATATCCAAAGGAAAAGAAATTGTTCTACCAAAAAGACAAGTGTACTTGCATGTTCATCACAGTACTAGTCACAATAGCAAAGACATGGATTCAACCTAGGTGCCCATCAACAGTGGACTGGATAAAGAAAATGTAGTGCAATATATATCATGAAATACTATGCAGCTATAAAAAAGAACAAAATCGCTTGTGACAAAACCTAACAGAGTTTATAACTTTGGGAACCATCCCCTCTCCCCTCTCCCCTCTCCCCTCTCCCCTCTCCCCTCCCCCCTCCCCCCTCTCCCCTCACCCCTCTCCCCTCTCCCCTCTTTCCATGGTCTCCCTCTGATGCCGAGCCGAAGCTGGACGGTACTGCTGCCATCTCAGCTCACTGCAACCTCCCTGCCCGATTCTCCTGCCTCAGCCTGCCGAGTGCCTGCGATTGCAGGCGCGCGCCGCCACGCCTGACTGGTTTTCGTATTTTTTTTGGTGGAGACGGGGTTTCGATGTGTCGGCTGGGCTGGTCTCCAGCTCCTAACCGCGAGTGATCCGCCAGCCTCGGCCTCCCGAGGTGCTGGGATTGCAGATGGAGTCTCGTTAACTCAGTGCTCAATGGCGCCCAGGCTGGAGTGCAGTGGCGTGATCTCGGCTCGCTACAACCACCTCCCAGCCGCCTGCCTTGGCCTCCCTAAGTGCCGAGATTGCAGCCTCTGCCTGGCAGCCACCCCGTCTGGGAAGTGAGGAGCGTCTCCGCCTGACCGCCCATCGTCTGGGATGTGAGGAGCCCCTCTGCCTGGCTGCCCAGTCTGGAAAGTGAGGAGCGTCTCTGCCCGGCCGCCATCCCATCTAGGAAGTGAGGAGCGCCTCTTCCCGGCCGCCATCACATCTGGGAAGTGAGGAGCGTCTCTGCCCGGCCACCCATCGTCTGAGATGTGGGGAGAACCTCTGCCCTGCCGCCCCGTCCGGGATGTGAGGAGCGTCTCTGCCCGGCTGCCCTGTCTGAGAAGTGAGGAGACCCTCTGCCTGGCAACCGCCCCGTCTGAGAAGTGAGGAGCCCCTCCGCCCGGCAGCCACCCCGTCTGAGAAGTGAGGAGCGTCCTCCCTCCTCGTCCGGGAGGGAGGTGGGGGGGTCAGCCCCCCGCCCGGCCAGCCGCCCCGTCCGGGAGGTGAGGGGCGCCTCTGCCCGGCCGCCCCTACCGGGAAGTGAGGAGCCCCTCTGCCCGGCCAGCTGCCTCGTTCGGGAGGGAGGTGGGGGGATCAGCACCCCGCCCGGCCAGCTGCCCTGTCCAGGAGGTGAGGGGCGCCTCTGCCCGGCCGCCCCTACTGGGAAGTGAGGAGCCCCTCTGCCCGGCCAGCCGCTCTGTCTGGGAGGGAGGTGGGGGGGTCAGCCCCCCGCCCAGCCAGCCACCCCGTCCGGGAGGGAGGTGGGGGGGTTAGCCCCCCGCCTGGCCAGCCACCCCGTCTGGGAGGTGAGGGGCCCCTCTGCCCAGCCGCCCCTACTGGGAAGTGAGGAGCCCCTCTGCCCGGCCAGCTGCTCTGTCTGGGAGGGAGGTGGGGGGTCAGCCCCCCGCCCGGCCAGCCGCCCTGTCCGGGAGGGAGGTGGGGGGGTCAGCCCCCCGCCCGGCCAGCCGCCCCGTCCGGGAGGGAGGTGGGGGGGTCAGCCCCCCGCCCGGCCAGCCGCCCCGTCTGGGAGGGAGGTGGGGGGGTCAGCCCCCCGCCCGGCCAGCCGCCCTGTCCGGGAGGGAGGTGGGGGGATCAGCCCCCCGCCCGGCCAGCCGCCCTGTCCGGGAGGTGAGGGGCGCCTCTGCCCGGCCGCCCCGACCGGGAAGTGAGGAGCCCCTCTGCCCGGCCAGCCGCCCTGTCAGGGAGGGAGGTGGGGGGGTCAGCCCCCCGCCAGGCCAGCCGCCCCGTCGGGGAAGTGAGGGGCGCCTCTGCCCGGCCGCCCCTACTGGAAAGTGAGGAGCCCCTCTGCCCGGCCAGCCGCCCCGTCCGGGAGGGAGGTGGGGGGGGTCAGCCCCCCACCCGGCCAGCCACCCCGTCCGGGAGGTGAGGGGCGCTTCTGCCCGGCCGCCCCTACTGGGAAGTGAGGAGCTCCTCTGCCCGGCCACCACCCCATCTGGGAGATGTACTCAACAGCTCATTGAGAACGGGCCATGAAGACAATGGCAGTTTTGTGGAATAGAAAGGGGGGAAAGGTGGGGAAAAGATTGAGAAATCGGATGGTTGCCGTGTCTGTGTAGAAAGAGGTAGACATGGGAGACTTTTCATTTTGTTCTGTACTAAGAAAAATTCTTCTGCCTTGGGATCCTGTTGATCTGTGACCTTACCCCCAACCCTGTGCTCTCTGAAACATGTGCTGTATCCACTCAGGGTTGAATGGATTAAGGGCGGTACAAGATGTGCTTTGTTAAACAGATGCTTGAAGGTAGCATGTTCGTTAAGAGTCATCACCACTCCCTAATCTCAAGTACCCAGGGACACAAACAGTGCGGAAGGCGGCAGGGTCCTCTGCCTAGGAAAACCAGAGAACTTTGTTCACTTGTTTATCTGCTGACCTTCCCTCCACTATTGTCCTGTGACCCTGCCAAATCCCCCTCTGCGAGAAACACCCAAGAATGATCAATAAAAAAGAAGAAAAAAAAAAAAAAAAAAAGAACAAAATCATGTCCTTTGCAGCAACATGGATGCAGCTGGAGGCCACTATCCTAAGCAAAGTAATGTAGAAACAGAAAACCAGATATTACATGGTCTCACTTATAAGTGGGAGCTAAACACTGGATACACATGGACATTAAGATGGGAACAAAAGTCTGGGAACAGTGGCTCACACCTGTAATCCCAGCACTTTGGGAAGCCAAGGTGGGTGGATCACTTGAGTTTAGGAGTTTGAGAACAGTCTGGCCAACGCAGTGAAACCCCATCTCTACTAAAAATACAAAAATTAGCTGGGTGTGCTGGCGGATACCTGTAATCCCAGCTACTCAGGAGGGTGAGGCAGGATAATTGCTTGCACCCGGGAGGTAGAGGTTGCAGTTAGCTGATAACATGCCACTGCACTCCAGCCTGGGCAACAGAGCGAGAATCATCTCAAAAAAAAAAAAAAAAAAAAGGGAACAACAGACAACAAGGATACACAACCAGGGGGAGGGAGGAGAGCAAGAGTTGAAAAAATACCTGTTTTGTTCTATGCTCACTACCTGGGTGATGGGTTCAATCGCACCCAAATCTCACCATCACACAATATACCATGTAACATACTTGCACATCTAAATAACAGTTGAAATAATAATTTAAAAAAAACCAATCCCCTTTCTTATCACATCTCAGGCAATCACTAATCTGCCTCCTGTCTCTATAGATTTATAGATTTGCTTTTTCTGTCACTTAAAAAAAACTGCAGCCATTCTAATGGGTGTGAAGCGGTATCATCAAAGTTTTGGTCTGCATTTCCCTATGACATGATGTTGAGGATCTTTTCATGTGCTTGTTAGCCATTTGTGTATTTTCTTTGGTGAAATGTTCATTCAAGTCTTTTGCCTATTTTGAAATTAGGTTGTTAGTGATTTTTTTGAGTTGGAAGAGTTCTTATCTTTTCATTTCCTTATTTTCTTTCTTTTCTCAGAGACAGGGTTTCACTCCATCACCCAGGCATGATCAAAACTGCAGCCTAGAACTCCTGGGCTCAAGTGATCCTAATGCCTCAGTTTCCCAAAGAGGTGGGACTACAGGTTCGTGCCATGCCTGGCTAATTAAAAAAAAAAATTTTTTTTTTGAGACGGAGTTTTGCTCTTGTTGCCCAGACTGGAGTGGAATGGCGTGATCTCGGCTCACTGCAACCCCTGCCTCCCAGGTTTAAGCAATTCTCCTGCCTCAGCCTCCATAGGAGGTGAGATTACAGGCGCCCACCACCATGCCCAACTAATTTTTGTATTTTCAGTAGAGATGGGGTTTTGCCATGTTGGCCAGGCTGGTCTCAAACTCCTGACCTCAGGTGATCCACCCGCCTCGGCCTCCCAAAGTGTTGGGATTACAGGCGTGAGCCACTGCGCCCGGTCCCTTTAAGATTTTTTTATAGAGATAGGGTCTCACTTTGTTGCCCAGGCTCTTCTCAAACTCCCGGCCCCAAGCGATCCTCCTGCCTCAGACTCCCAAAGCGCTGGGATGACAGGCATGAGCCACTGGGCCTGGCCTTTTTTTTTTTTTTTTTCTTGAGACAGGGTCTTACTCTGTCATCCAGGCTGGAGTGCTGTGGCGTGATCACAGCTCACTGCCCCCTCAACCTCCCTGGGCTCAGGTGATCCTCCCTCCTCAGCCTCCTGAGTAGCTGGGACTATAGGCACGTGACACCACACCTGGCTACTTTTTGCATTTTCTTTGTAGAGACGGGTTTTGCCATGTTCCCCAGGCTGGTCTTGAACTCCTGGTTCAAGCAATCCACCTGGTTTGGCCTCCCAAAATGCTGGGATTACCTGCAAGAGCCACTGCACCCGGCCCTCATTTTCTTAATAGTGTCTTTGGGGTTCAAAATCTTTAATTTTTAAGAAATAAAATCTATACAACTCTTACAGTTTTAGCTCTCATGTTAGGTCTGTAATCCATTTTCTTTTTTCTGTATGGAGTGAGGTAAGGTTCTAAATCAATCTTTCTGCAAGTAAGGATCAAACTGTTCTAGCACAATTTGTGTAAAAATCTATCCTTTTCCTGTTGAGTTGCCTGGACATCTCAGGTAAAAATCAAATGACCATAAACCTAAGGGTTTATTTTTGGACTCTTAGTTCTGTTCCACAGATCTGTCTGTCTGTCCTTATGCCAGTACCATATTTGTCTTGACTACCATAGCTTTATAGTAAGTTTTGAGCTTGGGAAGCATAATTTCTTCAACTTTTTTGTTGTTTTTCAACATTGTTCTGGATATTCTGTGTTCTTTGTATTTCCATATAACTTTTAAGATCAGCTTGTCAATTTCAGCAAAAATATCCAACTGAGATTCTAATAGGGTTTGTGATAATCCTATAGATCTGTGAGAGCTGCCCTCTTAGACCACCTGGGCCCAGGAAGTCGAGGCTGCAGTGAGCTATGATTGCACTACTGCACCCCAGCACCTGGGCGACTAAGCAAGACCCTGTCTCATAATAATTAAAAAAAAGAAAAAAAGAAAGAAAGAAATGTTCCCAGTCAGGCACAGTGGCTCATGCATGTAATCCCAACACTTTGGGATGCCAGTGTGGGAGGACTGCTCAAGCTCAGGAGTTCAAGACCAGCCTGGGCAATATAAGGAGACCTTGTCTCCACAAAAAATAAAGAAAGAAAAACTAGCCAGGCATGGTGGCATGTGCCTGTGGTCCCAGCTACTCGGGTGTCTCAGGTGGGAGGACTGTTTGAGCCCAGGAGCTCGAGGCTGCTGCGAGCCATGAACGTGCGACTGCACTCCAGCCTGGGCAACAGAAAAGAGACCCTTTCTTTAAAAAAAAAAAAAAAAAAAAAAAAAGCTCCCAAAGAAGCGGCTGCCTGCTTTGGGCAGATTACTTTTAAATTTCGAGTAGTTCAAGAACCAAGCTGTACCCGTGTTTCAATATTTATTTACCCAAGTTTGTTCCAAATATTAACAACACATACTGTATGTCAGGGGCAAAGCTTTAGGATTTCTAGGGAAGCTGTAAGAAAGACTAACACACAGCTACTGGTCTATGAGATTATGCAGGACTGCATACTTTGAACTTTTCTGAGATTTGCTTTAATTTAAAGAAAGCTGAACACAAAGATATATGTACCATGAACACTGTACAAAACATCTGTGAACGATAGAGCTAGGGAATAAAAAAAGCAGTTCTGAAAGGCAGCCTTGAAAGAAGGAAATATGTCCATGAAAGACAAAATTAGTACTTTACATGTCCAAAGCTCTTAGTGACTCTAAAAAAAGGTCTTTAGTTAACAACAAGATCTTTAATTTCCCCCCAAAAGATCTCCAGGGATTTTCAGATCCTCATTCCCTTCAAATCTACAAAGGTCCCCAGGCTCAGGGCAATGCCAAATGTTCTTGAGGTCTGCTCCCTTCTTCCCCGTTCCCAGCATCATCATGTGTGTGGGAGGAACTGAGTTGTTTTTATCCTGCTCACTGCCTAAGTACAGCAGAAGCCAACTGGGAGTTCTATTCCCCAATATGCTCATTGTACAATGCTTAGTTCCTAGAAGGGTGGGTAGAAAAGAGCTGACAGGCAAAGAAGCAGTTTATAGTAGCTGCATGTTTAAAAACTGAAATTCATCTAGACACCCTGTGTGAACACATTTAGATTTTCAGCATTGCTGTGAATGAGACCGTAAGAATTTCTACCCTAGTGGGAGAACTGGTATGCATGTTGATATAGTCCACAGTTACTCAGTGAGAAAGGAAAGCCATCATTAATTTAAACTGAGTGTGTTGGCTAGGTGTGGTGGCTCATGCCATAATCCCAGCACTTTGGGAGGCTGACATGGATGGATCACCTGAGGTCAGGAGTTCGAGACCAGCCTGGCCAACATGGCAAAACCCCATCTCTACTAAAACTACAAAAAAAAATTAGCCAGGTGTGGTAGCACACACCTGTAATCTCAGCTACTCAGGAGGCCAAGGCAGGAGAATCGCTTGAACCCGGGAGGTGGAGGTTGCAATGAGCTGAGATCATGCCACTGCACTCCAGCCTGGGAGACAGGGCAGACTCCATCTCAAAAAAACAAAACAAACAAACAAAAAACCCCAAAAAACTGAGTGTGTCCTGCCAGCTTATATGGCTGCACAGAATGACTTTTTCCTAACCAAGCTAAGTTCAAAGTTTGGGGACCAGAGAATGGTATTGGGTGAGAACAGAATGAAGAAAACCCAGTTGCACAAAAAAAGTCAAATACAAGAGAAAATTAATTTTATCACAGGCTTCTCTTTGCATGAATATGAATGTTAACAGAGAAGGAAGTGTCATGGATGGCTTCTGAATTCAGATGCCAGTGGAACTGGAGCTTGAAACAGTTACTCATAAAACCAGAGATAACAATTCAGATGAGGATAAAAGCCTCCTACAGTAACTTAACTATCTTGCAGTGTTCAATGCAGCAACATAAACAACTCCTCTATTTGAAGACCTTCAGATAATCACCTTCTACTTTATTTGGCAATCTTTTTTTTTTTGAGACGGAGTCTCGTTCTGTTGCCCAGGCTGGAGTGCAGTGGCACAATCTCGGCTCACTGCAAGCTCTGCCTCCTGGGTTCATGCCATTCTCCTGCCTCAGCCTCCTGAGTAGCTGGAACTACAGGTGCCTGCCACCGTGCCCGGCTAATTTTTTGTATTTTTAGTAGAGATGGGGTTTCACCGTGTTAGCCAGGATGGTCTCGATCTCCTGACCTCGTGATCTGCCCACCTCGGCCTCCCAAAGTGCTGGGATTACAGGCATGAGCCACCATGTCCAGCCAGATTTGGCAATCTTAAACATATTCCAACAAAGAAGCATCTTCTCTCCCGCTAAAAGAATCAGAGCTAATTCACTACTCCCTAATCACTGCAATTTAGAAGAAACTAGAGACCAACATATGCTTGAAATAATCAAGTTTTCTCAGAACTAGGGAAAAGGGAATGACCTATGGCTACTACTTACTAGCTACCTATAATTTTAACAAGAGATGCTGGGGCAAGCACCTGTGGTGTGGCTATCTGGTATTTGCTACATAGGAAGGCACTAGCCATACCATCCCAATGCCTGATCTTGGTCACACTGTAAGTGGTAGGAATAACAGATTCTCGATTGTTAGGAGTGCATATGGAGTTATCAAACTAGAGGTCTGCCTGTTCAGCAGGGTAGGCTATGACACCATAGCCCTGAGGTGCTCAGGCCCTCTCCAAAAAAAGCAGTTGTGTTGAGGTGAAAACCCTGGACTCAAAGCAGCAGAGACTGCCAACAGTGGAAGGATTCTTAAGAGTTCCAAGTTCTGCTCCAGGTCCAGTTTTTAGGTGACCTTGTGGGTTTGTTCTTGTTCTTGTCCAGATCCAGCTTTCCTTTCTGACTGATGGTCTGGCTGACTGATAGTGATTTCAGGCTCAACACTAGACACAGAAACAACAGCATACATACACTACTCTACGAGCTTCCATAATTGTGTAATAAATCCTTTATTCTCTATGACTCACAGCATTTCTGTTTCTCTGATATAAAAATTGCTACTAGAAGTGATCCTGGAAAAAAAAAAAATCTTAAAGATGGGTTTGCTGAACTTGTTCTGTGTTATTTGGAATTGGTTCTCTGATCTGATTAGATTTAAAGGCCTATCAACTAATTGGATGAGGCCCACCCAGATTAGCCAAGATAATCTCTCTTACTTAAAATCAATGGATTGTTGATATTAATTACATACAAAAATACCTTCATAACAACACCTAGATTAGTGTTTGATGGAATAAATAGGTACTACAGACTAGCAAAATTGATACATAAAACTAACCATCACACAGACTAATGAGAGCCACATGTCTAATAAGTAACACAGGAATTAGCAAAGCCTTCCTAGGCAGAATCACACTGCTGTTCACCCTCACCCATCTCAACTCAGCGTGCCAGAACCTGCAGAGATCTAGAAGCATCTCACTCCCCAAGAGGTGCTCAAGAAAGCATTCTGCACAGCACCACTGACAAGAAGCTTCTATTCAAAGATAAGCCCAAGAGTGTTACATCTTTCAAGCTATCCTTCTAAGCTGTCTGGCCCATACGACAGTGGGTGGGGAAAACTGACACATTAATTTGCACTCCACTCTAGTCTCACTGGTCTAGCTAATATGACATTTCAGCAGGTCATGCCCATCATGAGGTAGAGTCTATTTTCTCGTCTCATGAATCTAGGCTGGCCTTGTGACAGCCTTGACCAGAATTATCCCAAGTACACAAGCAATATTCCTACTGTCTTCAGGCCTGGTTCCAAGCTGGTTGTGTAGGAGATGGTCATGGCAAAGGTTCAGTGAAGGATCACTCAGGAGTTCATGCCTCAAAGCTTTGTTTCAGCTTCTGCATGGCTAGAGTTATACTAAATTAGACAGAGTTTCACTCTTGTTGCCCAGGCTGGAGTGCAGTGGCACGATCTCGACTCACTGCAACCTCCGCCTCTCAGGTTCAAGCGATTCTCCTGCCTCAGCCTCCCGAGTAGCTGGGATTACAGGCATGCGCCACCATACCCGGCTCATTTTTTGTATTTAGTAGAGACAGGGTTTCATTATGTTGGTCAGGCTGGTCTTGAACTCCTGACCTCAGGTGATCCGCCCGCCTCGGCCTCCCAAAGTGCTGGGATTACAGGCATGAGCCACCGTGCCCGGGATAAAAGATATTATGAAACAACCTGGCTCAGACATTCCCCACCCTTGAGGTTCAACAGCTGGGCAAATAACTTTCTCCTAAGTACCAGGTATGTACAAGACACTAAGTTGACATCTATATATTAATGCTTACAAATTTATATCTGAAGCATAGTCCTATCCTCTGAACACCGAGTCTATATATGACTTACTCCTGTTTACCTGGATCCCCAAATGAACTTCGGATCTCCCTGCCACAAACCCAGTGCTTCCTATCTGATTATTATCCTGCTGCTCAAACCTGAAATGTGAGTCTTTTTTGACACCACTACACTTCTCAACCCCAAGGTTCAAACATCAAGTCCTCAGATTTTACCTGCTAAATCCTTCTCTAATTTATCTACTTTTCTCCAACTCCACTGTCAATACCCTAGTTCAAATTACCATTACTTCTTACCTGGATTACTACAATACCTTCCCTTACTTGGTCTCTCTGCATCCTCTCTTACCCAACTCCAATCCTTTCTCCATATTGTATCCAGAGTTATCTTTCGAAGGCAAATTTGATTGTGTCATTCCCTGCTTAAAATGCTTTGGTAGTGGCTGGGCGCGGTGGCTCATGCCTGTACTCCCAGCACTTTGGGTGGCCGAGGTGGGTGGATCACGAGGTCAGGCGATGGAGACCATCCTGGCCAACATGGTGAAACCTCGTTTCTACTAAAAATACAAAAATTAGCTGGGCGTGGTGGGGCGTGCCTGTAATCCCAGCTACTTGGGAAGCTGAGGCAGGAGAATTGCTTGAACCAGGAAGTCAGAGGTGGCAGTGAGCCAAGATCGCGCCATTGCACTCCAGCCTGGCGACAGAGCAAAACTCCTTCTCAAAAACAAACAAAAAATGCTTTGGTAGTTGGGACTACAGTAGATTGTTTTAAAAATGGTCACAGCCGGGCACGGTGGCTCATGCCTGTAATCCCAGCACTTTGGGAGGCTGAGGTGGGGGGATCACCTGAGGTCAGGAGTTCAAGACCAGCCTGACCAACATGGAGAAACCCTGTCTCTACTAAAAATACAAAATTAGCCGGGCATGGTGGTGCATGCCAGCTACTTGGTGGCTGAGGCAGGAGAATCGCTTGAACCCAGGAGGTGGAGGTTGCAGTGAGCCGAGATCATGCCATTGCACTCCAGTCTGGGCAACAAGAGCGAAACTCCATCTCAAAAAAAAAAAAAAAAAAAAAGATGGCCACAATTATTCCCCTCTCTGTACTCATATCCTTTTGTAAAGTAACTTTGCAGCTCCTCCCATCATGAGGTGGAGTCTATTTTGCATCTCATGACTCTGGGCTGGGCTTATGACTGCTTTGATCTGAAGAATGTGGTGCAAATAATGCTGTTCCAGCCCTTTCTCCAATTCACAAGATTAAGAAGTCTCAGCTCTGCCTATAAAGACTCTGTTGCCAAAGCACATTCAAACACAAGATGACACTCTGGCTCCATTAATGTCCTCTTCCAACAAATTTACTGGGATCCTACTATATGTCAGGCCATGTATTAGACCTTAGGCCTACAAAGACAAAATACCACCACTATCCTTACGTAACTTATAGTCCAGAGTAATACAGGGTTATAAATGTTACCACAGAACTTTCTTCAGTATATGGGGGAGCACAAAGGAAGAAGCACAGTTCTGCCTATGACAGGAAAGATTAGAAAAATCTTCACAGAAAAATGATATTTGAGCTGAGTCTTGAAAGAAAAATAAGTACTTAGCCAGGGAGAGAAGAGTAACTGGCTGAAGGATTACCAGGAACGGTGAAAAGTAAAAGGACAAAGACATTAAAAGGAATGCAGAATTTAACAGAACTATAAGCAATTTTTCATAGCTACTGATAGAATGTTGAGAATGGGGTTGTGTTAGAGAAAGATGAGATATAAGGCTGGAGGGGTAAGCATGATTAGATAACTGAGGGCTTTAGGAATTTGTGTTTTATTCTACAAGCAATGTATTTATAGATTTGGGATAAAGAGATAGTGGAAAGCAAAGTTGAAAATTCTGGAGAATGTTGAAAAAACTAATGGAGAAAAGGTTCCATGAGTGGCAGAAGAAAGGGGGTAAAAGGCATAAATGAAGGGACTGGCCCCAAACTTCTTCTAATGCTGGAGGAAAGGAATCGAAGGTGGGTCTGAATAAAGGCAAAGTCATGGATGGGGTAGCTGGGGAAATCAGCAGGCCCATGTTTTGACAGGAGAATGGTGATGATAGAGAACAGCTTCTGAGAGGAGTGGAAAGCTGGCCCAGGACAAATGGAAGAATGAAGAGTGGTTCTGAGGGTTCAGCTAAGATAGGAGCCATGAATTTATAGTGCTGCCAATTTATATCCGTGCATAATATTTCTCCTAAAGACTTTGGACTTGGAGAGAAATGCCTGAAGGCACAGGACCTAGATTGGATGAAGAAGGAAATGAGGGGGGAAAAGAGAGAGAGAGGGAGAGAAAAAAGAGAGGGTAGGAGTGGTGGTAGTAAGGGACTAGAAAGATTTGAGGCTGAAATAAGGAAACAGGATTCTGGGTAAAGATGGCAGATTAAACATAAGCGTTAACCCATCCTCTTTCTGAAAACTCACTGAAGTGTCAGTACAGATTTTTTTTTTTTTTAAAGACATAAACCCACAAGGACAAAGACCACAAGAAGAGATGACAACAAAATTTTGGAAGCCGGAAAACAAAAGGATGGTGGTGGTAACAGATTTAGCATATCCAAGAAAGGTGAATCCTAAACCATCTATAAGGAAAGCTAAGAAGCAGCTTGATTTGTATCTCAGGAGCCCTGAAATGATCAGGAATTGGCAGCACAGCTTTTACCCACCCAGGCAGGAGATTGGAAGATTTTTCTCTGAAGTCTATATGGCCAGCTCCAAAGCAAAGACTTAAAGATATTGACATGGGTTATCTGACAGCCATATCATTTTATAGAAGTAAATTAAAAGTACAAAAGAGTAAGAATACACTGGACAAGATACCTTGGGAAAGGTTTGTGATCCTAACTTCCACAAGCCCTTCTTCCCTTCTGTACCTGCCCCCATCCCAAACTGCAAATTAAGAGAGGTATTTTGGGAATTAGGGCTGGTTAGGAGCAGCAGAGGTACTAACTTACATAAATAGTATTTCAAGACTTCCACACCATTGGGAAAATAATCAAGGGTTTAAACCATTTCTCATCATCTGTAGTCCCAGAAATAAAGATCTGGCCATGATCTTTGAGGTCTTGACTGAAGTCCTTGACTCCCCAGATATAGATGTCTAAACCTTCCAAGATGACCTTGTGAACATTTTATTCCATTTTAAAGATATCCTTTAGGAGCTTGTTTTAATATTTTCATTACTCTTCCAGTAAAAAAGCTTGACAACTATTCAAAAGAAAACAATGTAACATTGGGGAAAAGCTACATGATTTTCTTATTAAATATTTGGCACAAATATCTTTTACTTATGAACTATTAAAAACATATGTTTGTCAGAAATAAAGCAGGAATTTTAGAGCTGGAGGGGGGTTTCTTTAAAGACCAACTAAGCCAATTTCAGCTGGGGGAAACTGAGGCTTAGAAAAATAAAGTTGTTTGCTCAAGGTCACACAGCTGGTTTGTCTCCAGACTAGACTGCAAATTCTCTGAACCTGAATTTTCAGTAACAAGCTCTTTCTACCAGAACATTCTTTCCTACTACATGTAATGCCTCTCCAAGTCAGAAATGCAACAATCAGACATGTAGGAAAGGTGTTGTGCTTTGTTTAAATCCAACAAGGTCATAAGAATCTGGGCCCTTTGAGGTAAAGTTACTAGTACTGACTGATGACTAGCTTGCTGGGGAGGCTGCCTCTGCACCTGACCATATTCTAACAGGTGTCTTTGAAATCAAGCAAACATTTTATCCCTCCCCACCCCCCCAAGTAATGCTTTTTTTTTTCTTTTTTTTTTTTTAAAAGAGAGAAATGGGTCTTGCTATGTTGCCCAGGCTGGTCTGAAACTTCTGGGCTCAAGCAATCCTCCCACCTCAGCTTCCTAAAGTGCTGGGATTACAGGTGTGAGCCACCACACCCAGCCTCTCTCTCAGAAAGAGAAAACTGATGGGATGTACATTCTATCATTGTCCTTTTCTCTCTCTTTCTTTTTTAAATTTTTTTTTCCATAGGTTTTGGGGGAACAGGTGGTATTTGGTTACATGAGTAAGTTCTTCAGTGGTAATTTGTGAGATTTTGGCGCACCCATCTCCTGAGCAGTATAGACTGAACCCAATTTACAAAAGTTAAAAAAACTTTACAAGAAGTTTCTGATTTTCCTATATACACGAAGGCCTTATCCAAGAAAACTGGTGTTTGCTCACTAGGAACTAGCCTCCATCTTTGGAAATTCAGCGTTTTAAAAAAGATAAAAACAGAAGGAAGTACTGTATTCTCGTAATCAGAAAGTGCTTGAAAATCTGAATCTAATTAGCTTTTAACCAGCATCTCACTTGAGGCAGGAGGAGCACAACACCCCAGAGGGTCATAGGAATGAGAGAATATTTTTATGCATATTTATCCAGCCTGCAACCCTTTTATAACTACACACCAAAGATCCTGAATCACTGGGGTGTGGATTATAAATCAGAAGAACAAGGAAAAAAATCTGCCAACAACTAAAAATGCAGCCTAGTCTTAGGAAACTGATAGAAGATCTGCTCTCAATGACCCCAGTGCTTAGTCAAGGCCCTGAGCTTGACATCTATGAAGGAAAAAGACACATCCACCTGCTCTTCATTATCACCTCACCTCTGACTAGGTCCATCTTCTTTGCTCCCATCATGTCCAAGCCTTGCTCTCATTGTCAAATGTAATTACAATTAAGGCAGTTACTAACACTCCATTGTATGGAGCCATAAACTAGTTCCCACAGAGGTTAAAAAGAAAACAGAAAACAACCTCCACCCACCCTTTAGTTGTAACCAGAGAAACGTATGAGTCTTGCTTTTTGGTTTGTTTGTTTTGTTTTGTTTTGTTTTTTATTATACTTTAAATTTTAGGGTACATGTGCACAATGTGCAGGTTAGTTACATATGTATACATGTGCCATGCTGGTGCGCTGCACCCACTAACTCGTCATCTAGCATTAGGTATATCTCCCAATGCTATCCCTCCCCCCTCCCCCAACCCACAACAGTCCCCAGAGTGTGATGTTCCCCTTCCTGTGTCCATGTGCTCTCATTGTTCAATTCCCACCTATGAGTGAGAATATGCGGTGTTTGGTTTTTTGTTCTTGCGATAGTTTACTGAGAATGATGATTGCCAATTTCATCCATGTCCCTACAAAGGACATGAACTCATCATTTTTTATGGCTGCATAGTATTCCATGCTGTATATGTGCCACATTTTCTTAATCCAGTCTATCATTGTTGGACATTTGGGTTGGTTCCAAGTCTTTGCTATTGTGAATAGTGCTTTTAAGAACTTAATGTCTAAGGCTGCTATCTCTAATACAGAACAAAGCATAAACATCAGTGCTTGATGGATGCATGTGGGTCAGGACCCTCATTTCACATAATAATTGCTAATCACAATTAGTTTTCCTTTCTGTATTCCAAAGGACAGAATTCCTTGAGAGTCTTGAATTTAGCAATCCAACACTGTGATACTTTTCAAGTCTTATATACCTTAAATCTATCCTACATACTTCTGTCAGATTATTTTTTTTCAGAATCCTATATTTGAATAATCATTTCCTTCCTCAAAAGTTTTTAATAATTCCCTGGTATTCAAGGCTCTCTATTTTTAGACCAACTTAACATCTCAGCCTTATCTCCTCAAGTTTCCCAACATGAACCTTCCATTCAGGTCAAACTGTCCTTCCCCACCTTTGCTCGTGGCATTCTCGGCATATAGGATTCAGCTGGCTTCCCATGTCTCTTTCCATATCCGGACCAAATCAATCCTTCAAGTCTGAATTATTCTATTCTGTTTCCCTGACGACCTCAGCGCCTAGGATTAGATACCTCCTTTGAATTCTTAGAACACTGTCTGTTGGACACAACTGTTCAGTATCTGATATCCCTTGCTATTGTTTGTTAACTTTTTCATGCATAATTGAATCTTCCACCAAGGCTGATGAGCTATTTGAGATAAAGTCCCCTGCCTCAAGGAAAAAGTCTTCTGCCTTAAATACCAAAACAGTGGTTTGACCAGATTTGGATGTGTTCCTGAAAGTAGAATGTCCTCATGAATAAGGACTAGTTCTGTCCCTAACTAGATACAACATTGAACAAAACCCCTTCTTCCTTGCTTTCAGAATCATTGCCTGAAATATAGAAGACTAGACTAACTAAATGACCTTCCAGCTGTGGCAGTTCGTAATTCTAGAAATATTACGTTGGTGCAAAAGCAATTGTGGTTTTTGTTAAAAAAAAAAAGGCAAAAACCGTAACTACTTTTGCACCAACCTAATAGCTACAAATAAGATCATATTTTTTAATACATTAAGCGATATTGTTTAATTGCATCTTGTGGCGAGCTTTTCTGAAATACAAAAAAACTCCCTCTGCTTCCTACGTTTTTATTTTGATAAATGGATTTAGGAAAAAAAAATCCAAAACAAAACCCTTACTTCTTTCTTCGCAGAATTCCAGAGCTAGTCAGCTATATCCTGACCACTGTAAGAAACAAGCTGTGCTCACAAGGCTCTGTCACAGATATTCTTTATGGAGAAAAAAAAGAACCCGAGTGGGGTCAGCAAACTACAGCCTGCCAGTTAGATGGCCCTGTTGCCTGTTTTAATGAAAAAAAAAAAAAAAAATCTTGTACAGATAGAGGGTCTCACTCTGTCACCCAGGCTAGAGTTCAGTGGCATGAAAAAAGTTCACTGTAGCCTCAAACTCCTGAGTGCAAGGGATCTTCCCGTCTCCGCCTCCCAAGTAGCTGGGACTACAGGCACGCATCACCATGCCCAGGTAATTCTTCAAAAACTGAGATGGGGGTCACAGGATGTTGCCCAGGCTGGTCTCAAACTCCTGGCCTCAAGTGATCCTCTTGCCTCTGTCTCCCAAAGTGGACATTAGAGGTGTGAGCCACCGCACCCAGCCTTACTTGCTTTTAAAACTTTTTAAATTGGGAATTTTTTTTTTTTTTTAGATGGAGTTTCACTCTTGTTGTCCAAGCTGGAGTGCAATGGCGCAATCTCGGCTCACTGCAACCTCCGCCTCCCGGGTTCAAGTGATTCTGCAGCCTCAGCCTCCCAAGTAGCTGGGACTACAGGTATGCGTCAACATGCCCAGGTAATTTTTTCAAAAACTTTTTGTAGAGATGTAGTCTCAGGATGTTGCCCAGGCTGGTCTCAAACTCCTGGCCTCAAGTTATTCTCTTGCCTTGGTCTCTCAAAGTGGACATTAGTGGTGTGAGCCACCACACCCAGCCTTACTTGCTTTTAAAACTTTTTAAATTGGGAATTTTTTTTTTTTTTTTTTTTTTGAGGCAGAGTTCCACTCTTGTTGCCCAAGCTGGAATGCAATGGCGTGATCTCGGCTCACTGCAACCTCCGCCTCCCAGGTTCAAGTGATTCTCCTGCCTCAGCCTCCCAAGTAGCTGGGATTACAGGTGTGCGCCACCATGCCTGGGTAATTTTTTGTATTTTTAGTAGAAATGGGTTTCACTGTGTTAGCCAGGCTGGTCTCAAATTCCTTACCTCAGGTGATCCGCCCACCTCGGCCTCTCAAAGTGTTGGGATTATAGGCGTGAGCCACTGTGCCCAGCCAGAAAATTTTTTAAAATACAGAAAAGTACAAAGAAAAAAATAATAATCATCAATACTTCCACTTTCCAGAATTGTTACTATCTCAGCATAAATGTTGTTTTTAAAAAAGAAACATCACATTTATTTTATGAAAAAAGATGTACTTATTTTACAGAATTCAAGGATTTTAGAGAATTACTAAGAGTTTAAAAAATTATCCTTCCTTCCTTCCTTTCTTCCCTCCCTCCCTTCCTTTCTTCCCTCCCTCCCTTCCTTTCTTCCCTCCCTCCCTTCCTTCCTTTTTTGAGACGGAGTCTCGCTCTGTCACCCAGGCCGGAGTGCAGTAGCACGGTCTTGGCTCACTGCTAGCTCCGCCACCCGGTTTCACGACATTCTCCTGCCTCAGCCTCCCAAGTGGCTGGGACTACAAGTTCCCGCCACCACGCCCAGCTAATTTTTTGTATTTTTAGTAGAGATGCGGTTTCACCGTGTTAGCCAGGATGGTCTCGAACTCCTGACCTTGTGATCCGCCCGCTTCGGCCTCCCAAAGTGCTGGGATTACAGGCGTGAGCCACCATGCCCCGCCCATTATTTTAAATTTTATTTTATTTTTTGGTCAGGTGTGGTGGCTCACACCTGTAATCCCAGCACTTTGTGAAGCCGAGGCAGGTAGATCATTTGAGGTCAGCAGTTCAAGACCAGCCTGGCCAACATGGTGAAACCCTGTCTCTACTTAAAATACAAAAATTAGCTGAGTGGTAGTGGCACATGCCTGTAATCCCAGCTACTTGGGAGACTGAGGCAGGAGAATTGCTTGAGCCTGGGAGGCGGAGACTGCAGTAAGCAGAGATTGTGCCACTGCACTCCAGTCTGGGTGACAGAGTGAGACCCTGTCTCAAAAATATATATATATATTATTATTATTATTTTTTGAGATAGGGTCTCGTTCTGTCGTCTAGGCTGGAATGCAATGGCATGATCACAACGCACTGCAGCCTCGAACTCCCCGGTAATTCCTCTCAAGAATGATGAAAGTTCACTGCAGCCTTGGCCTCCCAGGCTCAAGCAATCCTCCTGTCTCAGCCACCTAAGCAGCTGGGATTAGAGGCATGTGCTGCCATGCCCAGCGAATTAAAAAAAATTATTTATAGAGATGAGGTCCTGCTATGTTGCCCAGGCTGGTCTTGAAATCCTGGGCTAAAGTGATTCTCCAGCCTAGGTCTCCCAAAGTGCTGGGATTACAGGAGTGAGCCACTGTGCCTGGCTTTAATTCTTATTACCCAGGAATAACAATCATTATAGACACTTCTTTATGTACATATACAAATAGATGTACTGTTATAAAAAACAAAATGCTATTTAAAAAATTTTATTTTTAATATAAAAATGACTATTCAATTTTACTGGTATTTAACAAAAGAAAAAAGAAAAAGTAAAAATGAAGGAAATAGTAAACTTAATATATCTTCACCATTAAAGATACTATTTTTTAGAAGATCTTGTGCCTAAAAACAGATTTTAAGAACAAAATATTAAGAGGTTGAAATTATTATGGTTTTTTTAGGTCTGTTAATGTTTTCTAACTTCCTACTATGAAAGATGATGTTATTAATATCTAGCAATGTTTTTTCTTCCCACACTTTTATCTCTTGATTTTTGGCAGTTATATTTTTATGTTGTCCAGGTTCAAGATATTTAAATTACATTCTGCAACCATAATTCCTATAGTTGTTGTGTGTCAGTTCTACATATAAATGGGCTAAATGTTAATGAACATGGTTTCTCTATTACCATATTCTTTATTTTGACTCAATTCTTGGCATTTTATTTTATTTTAATTTTGAGACAGGGTCTCTCTCTGTTGTCCAGGCTAGAGTGCAGTGGCATCATCTTGGCTCACTGCAGCCTCTGCCTCCTGGGCTCACACAATTCTCCTACCTTGGCCTCCGGAGTAGCTGGGACTACAGGGATACACCACCATGCTTGGTTATTTATTTTTATTTTTATTTTTATAGAGACAAGATCTCACCATATTGCCCAGGCTGATCTCAAACTCCAGGGCTCAAGTGATCCTCCCACCTTGGCCTCCCAAAGTGCTAGGATTACAGGCTGGTTGAAGTTTTATTTTCAAGAAGGGCTCAGGCCTGGCATGGTGGCTCACTCCTGTAATCCCAGCACTTTGGGAGGCCAAGGTGGGAGGATCACTTGAGCCCAGGGGTTTGAGACCAGCCCGGGCAATATAATGAGACTTCATCGCAACAAAAAACAAACAAAAATTAGCCAAATGTGGTGGTGCACACCCATAGTGGTAGCTACTCAGGAGGCTGAGGTAGGAGGATTGATTGAGCCCAGGAGGCAGAGGCTGCAGTGAGCCACTGTACTCCAGCCTTGAGACAGAGCAAGATTCTGTCGCAAAAAAAAAAAAAAAGAAAAAAGAAAAGGAAGGGCTCAGGGCTCATATGTCATAAGTCTTTTCATGCCTGAGAATGCCTACTGCTTTTATATTTGAATAAAATCTTCATTGTTTATAATATTCTTTTTTTTCTGGTTATCTATCAATCTGCATACTCAGTTTATAATATTCTCGAGTTCCACTTGCTTTCCCTGAAAAGTCTGTGGACGGGACATTGTTCCTCTTGTATTAAATGTTGGGAATAACTCAGAGGTAAGCCTAATTTTTTTCTTCCATGTAAATGATTTGCTTTTTGCCTCTGGATACTTGAATTCTCTCTTTATCCCTGAAGCTTCATAAGTACATTAGGATAAATCTGGCCAAATTATCTTAGAACACACTATACTCTTAAAATCTGCAGATATGCCAGGTGCGGTGGCTCACACCTGTAATCCCAGCACTTTGGGAGGCTGAGGTGGGCCAATCACCTGAGGTCAGGAGTTTGAGACCAGCCTGACCAACATGGTGAAACCCCATCTCTACTAAAAATACAACATCAGCCAGGCATAGTGGCTCATGCCTATAATCCCAGCTACTCTGGTGGCTGAGGCAGGAGAATAGCTTGAACCCGGGAGGCAGAGGTTGCGGTGAGCCGAGATCATGCCATTATACTCCAGCCTAGGCAACAACAGCAAAAACTCCATCTCAAAAAAAAAAGAAAGAAAAAAAAATCTTCAGATTTTACTTGATTCAGAAATTTTAATGTATTATATATCTTGCTCTTATTTTAAAAAATTAAAATTGAAGTTATATATGCATATAAAGAGGCAAGTAGTTTCTCAAGGCTTTTAATGAAAAAAACTGAATCATCTATTCCCTTTCCTGCCCATTTTCTGTTCCCCAGATATGCCCATTTTTAACTCTTTTAGCAGATCCACTTAGTATTTATTTTGCCACCAATAACACTCTTTTTTTTTTTTTTTTTTTGAGACGGAGTCTTCCTCTGTTGCCCAGGCTGGAGTTCAGTGGTGCGATCTCGGCTCACTGCAAGCTCCGCCTCCCGGGTTCACGCCATTCTCCTGCCTCAGCATCCTGAGTAGCTGGGACTACAGGCGCCCGCCACCACGCCCGGCTAATTTTTTGTATTTTTAGTAGAGACGGGGTTTCACCGTGTTAGCCAGGATGGTCTCAATCTCCTGACCTCATGATCCACCCGCCTCGGCCTCCCAAAGTGCTGGGATTACAGGCATGAGCCACTGTGCCCAGCCTTTTTTTTTTTTTTTTTTTTTGAGATGGAGTCTCGCTCTGTCCCCCAGGCTGGAATGCAGTGCAGTGGCACAATCTTGGCTCCACTGTAATCTCTGCCTCCCAAGTTCAAGCGATTCTCCTGCCTCAGCCTCCCGAGTAGCTGGGATTACATGCATCCACCACCACGCTCAAATAATTTTTCTAATTTTAGTAGAGAGGATTTCACCATGTTGACCAGTCTGGTCTCAAACTTCTGACCTCAAGTGACCTGGCTGTCTTGGCCTCCCAAAGTGCTGGGATTATAGGAGTGAGCCTCTGTGCCCAGCAATAGCATAGTAGCTTTTTTTTTTTTTTTTTTTAAGACGGAGTTTCACTCTTGTTGCACAAGCTGGAGTGCAATGGCACCAGCTTGGCTTACTGTAACCTCCACCTCCCAGGTTCAAGCAATTCTCCTGCCTCAGCCTCCTGGGTAGCTGGGATTACCAGTGCACACCACCACACCCGGCTAATTTTTTGTATTTTTAGTAGAAACAGGGTTTCACCAAGTTAGCCAGGCTGGTTTCAAACTCCTGGCCTCAGGTGATCCACCTGCCTCTGCCTCCCAAAGTGCTGGGATTACAGGCGTAAGCCACTGCACCTAACCAATAGCATTCTTATATTGGTATTTTTCAGGTTTTCCATTTCAGGAATAATCTGATTTTCCATTGTGGAAAACAGGATTTAACTTATTTTCATCATCAACCCTGCTCCCATCATATACACCCATACTTCCTTATGCCTTTTACCTTCCCAATAATTGTTATATTATTTTGGTCAGCTCAATAATCAATGCTCAAGTTATTATGACTTCAGCTCTACGTATTAGCTATTAACTATAGAAAAGGACGATTTCACTCTTTTATTCCCTCATGCTTCCAACATACTAACCTCATCTCATCATTCCAAAGTAATTAAATCATAATTTGGGTTAGACTGTATCAGTGACTGCATTAGTATGCATATTTAAATATTAGTTACAGGCCGGGCTCAGTGGCTAATGCCTGTAATCCTAGCACTTTGGGACGCTGAGGTGGGTGGATCACTTGAGGTCAGGAGTTCGAAACCAGCATGGCCAACATGGTGAAACTCCATCTCTATTAAAAATACAAAAAAATTAGCTGGGCGTGGTGGCACACGCCTGTAATCCCAACTACTCGGGAGGCTGAGGCAGGAGAATCACTTGAACCCAGGAGGTGGAGGCTGCAGTGAGCTGAGATCACGGCACTGCACTCCAGCCTGGGCAACAGACTGAGACTCCCTCTCAAATAAAAAAAAAAAAAAATTAGTTACAGCTGAACCACACAGTCACTAAGAATTTTTTCACCTGCACATTTTTGTGGTTTGCCTTGGTGTGAATAATTGTCTTATTTCTTAGTTTTCTAGGTGCTTACCAATAGTTCAACTCCAAACTAACTACTTAAGTGCTCCAAATCATCTCAAAATGTTGAAACACATCACATGTTGTGTCATTTTCATCAGAAGAAATATGATCATCTTGAAGAAATCATTCCCAAGTTTTCTGACCTATTCCAGTGTGGTCTGGTTGCCATTTATACTGGGTGTACATGTGTTAGCCTGGAATCTCCCTTCATCATCATACTGGGGATTCATTTCATCTTAATTGAATGTCCTTTTTTTTTTTTTTTTTTTGAGACGGAGGCTCACTCTGTCACCAGGCTGCAGTGCAGTGGTGCAATCTCGGCTCACCGCAATCTCCACCTCCCGGGTTCAAGCGATTCTCCTGCCTCAGCCTCCCAAGTAGCTGGGATTACACGCATGCGACAACATGCCTGGCTACTTTTTTTTTTTTTTTTTTTTAGTAGATATGGAGTTTCTCCATGTTGGCCAGGATGGTCTTGATCTCCTGACCTCGTGATCTGCCCACCTCGGCCTCCCAAAGTGCTGGGATTATAGGCATGAACCACTGCACCCGGCCTGAATGTCCTTTTTCTTTCTTTTTTTTTTTTGAGCAGAGTCTCCCTCTGTCGTTCAGGCTGGAGTGCAATGATGCGATCTAGGCTCACTGCAACCTCTGCCTCCCAGGTTCAAGCATCAGTGCCCTTTTTCTTATATCCTGTGTCTTCCTCTTTCTTAGTTTATGCTAAGGTTTTGGTGCTATATAAACTCTAGCAGCTTTCCTTTTTTAATTTAATTTTTAATTTTTGTGGGTACATGCTAGGTACATACACTGATGGGTTACATGAGATATTTTGACACAGGCATGCAATACGTAATAATCACATCAGGGTAAATGGGGGTATCCATTACCTCAAGCATTTATCCTTTGTGTGACAAACAATCCAATTATACTCTCTTAGTTATTTTAAAATGTACAATTAAATTATTTTTTATTATAGTCACCCTGTTGTGCTAGCAAATATTAGGTTTTATTCATTCTTTCTAACTAATTTTTTGTACCCATTAACCATTCCCCACTCCCACCACCCCCACACTCTCTACCCTTTCCAGCCTCTGGTAACCATCCTTCTACTCTCTACTTCCATGAGTTCCATTGATTTTTAGCTCACACAAACAAGTAAGTGAAAACATGCAGTTTGTCTTTCTGAGCCTGGCTTATTTCACTTAACATAATGACCTCCAGTTCCATCCATGTTGTAGTAAATGACAGGATCTCATTCTTTTTTATGTCTGAATAGTACTTAATTGTGTATATGTACCACATTTTCTTTATCCATTCATCTGTTGATGGACGCTTAGGTTGCTTCCAAATCTTGGCTATTGTGAACAGTGCTGCAATAAACATAGGAACGCAAATATCTCTTCAATATACTGATTTCCTTTCTTGTGGGTATATACCTAGGAGTGGGATTGCTGGATTGTATGGTAGCTCTATTTTTACTTTTTTGAGGAACCTCCAAACTGTTCTCCATAGTGGCTGTACTAATTTATATTCCCATAAACAGTATATGAGAGTTCCCCTTTCTCCACAACCTTGCCAGCATTTGCTACTACCTCACTTTTGGATAAAAGGCATTTTAACTAAGGTGAGATGACATCTCATTGTTTTTATTTGCATTCTCTGATGATCAGTGATGTTGAACACCTTTTCATATATCTGCTTGGCATTTATTTGTATGACTTCTTTTGAGAAATGTCTATTCAAATCTTTTGCCTATTTAAAAGTCAGATTAGGTTTTCTCCTATAGAGTTGTTTGAGCTCCTTCTATATTCTGGTTATTAATCCCTTGTCAGATGGGTAGTTTGCAAATATTTTCTCTCATTCTGTGGGTTGTCTCTTTACTTTATTGATTGTTTCCTTTGCTGTGCAGAAGCTTTTTAACTTGATATGATCCCATTTGTCCATTTTGCTTTGGTTGCCTGTGCTTGTGGGGTATTACTCAAGACATCTTTGCTCAGACCAATGTCCTGGAGACTTTCCTCAATGGTTTCTTGTAGTACCTTCATAGTTTGAGGTCTTAGATTTAGGTCTTTAACCATTTTGATTTGATTTTTGTATATGGCAAGAGACAGGGGTCTAGTTTCATTCTTTTGCATATGGATATCCAGTTTTCCTAGCACCATTTATTGAAGAGATTGTCCTTTCCCCAACGTATATTCTTGGCACCTTTGTCAAAAATGAGTTCACTGAAGGTGTATGGATTTATCTCTGGTTCTCTATTCTGTTCCACTGACCTATGTGTCTGTTTTTATGTCAGTACCATGCTGTTTTGGTTACCAAAGCTCTGTAGTATAATTTGAAGTCAGGTAATATGATTCCTGTAGCTTTGTTCTTTTTGCTTAGGATAACTTTGGCTATTCTGGGTCTTCCGTAATTCCATATATATATATATTTCATTTTATTTTTATTTATTTTTTTTGAGATGGAGTCTTGCTCTGTCACCCAGGCTGGAGTGCAATGGTGCAATCTCAGCTCACTGCAACCTCCATCTCATGTGATACTCCTGCCTCAGCCTCCCAAGTAGCTGGGATCACAGGTGCCCACGACCACGCTCAGTTAATTTTTGTATTTTTAGTAGAGATGGGGTTTCACCACATTGGCCAGGCTGGTCTCTGGTCTCTAACTCCTGATCTCAAATGATTCACCCGCCTTGGCCTCCCAAAGTGCTGGAATTACAGGCGTGAGCCACCATGCCCAGCCAATTCCATATAAACTTTAGGATTGTTTTTTCTATTTCTGTGAAGAATGTCATTGGTATTTTGATAGGGATTGCATAAAATCTATAGATTGCAGCCAGGCATGGTGGCTCACGCCTGTAATCTCAGCACTTTGGGAGGCCGAGGCAGGAGGGTCACCTGAGGTCAGGAGTTCAAGACCAGCCTGGGCAACATGGTGAAACCCCATCTCCACTAAAAATACAAAAATTAGCTGGGCATGGTCGTGGGCGCCTGTAATCCCAGCTACTTGGGCGGCTGAGGCAGGAGAATCACTTGAGCCCGGGAGGTGGAGGTTGCAGTGAGCTGAGATCACACCACTGCACTCTAGCCTGGGATATAGAGCGAGACTCTGTCTCAAGACAAAAAAAAAAAAAAAAAAAATCTGCAGATTGCTTTGAGGAGTATGGATATTGTAACAATACTGATTTTTTCAATCCAGGAACATGGAATATCTTTCCATTTTTTGTGTCCTCTTCAAATTCTTGCATCAATATTTTATAATTTTCATTGTAGAGACCTTTTGCTTCTTTGGTTAAGTTAATCCCCAGGTATTTTATTTTATTTGTAGCTATTGTAATAGAATTACTTTCTTGATTTCTTTTTCAGATTTTTTTTTTTTTTTTTTGAGACTGAGTCTTGCTCTGTTGCCCAGGCTGGAGTGCAGTGGCACCATCTCAGCTTGCTGTAACCTCTGCCTCCCAGCTTCAAGCACTTCTTATGCGTTAGCCTCCCAAGTAGCTGGGACTACAGGCACATACCACCATGCCCGGCTAATTCTTTTTCAGATCCTTTGCTGTTAGCATATAGAAATACTACTGATTTTCATATATTGATTTTGTATCCTGGAACTTTACTATATTTATCAGTTCTAATAGTTTTTCATGGAGTCTTTAGTTTTTTCCAAATACAAGATTATTTCATCTGCAAACACAGATAATTTGACTTCTTCCTTTCCAATTTAGATGCCCTTTATTTCCTTCTCTTGTTTGACTGCTCTAGCTAGGACTTCCAGTACTATGCTGGGTAACAGCACTGAAAGTGGGCATCCTTGTCTAGTAGCTTTCTCAAAATAGATGCATGGAAAACAAATGTCTAAAAAGTTCTCATTCTACTCTCATATTTGATTGATAGTTTGATTAGATAGAAATAAGAATGTTAAAGTCATTGTTTATAGTTGCCAGTGTTGCTGTTAGGAAGTTCAAAGCTATTTTAATTCCTTTGTATATGATATCCTCTCTCCTCTCCGGGAGCTTGTAAGATCTCTTCGTTAGCAGTTATACAGTTTCACAATGATAACCTTGGTATGTTTCTTTTCTCCATTTTACTGGGAACTCAGTTTCCTTTCAGTCTAGAAACCCAGCTCCTTTTATCCTCAGAAAATTTTAAAAATTATTTCACTGATGTTTTCTTCTCTCTTCATTTCTTTCTAGAAATCCATGTTCTAATTCAGAGGCATTAATTCATTAATTACATTTAATCATCTTTGTATTTCATTTCTATGAGATTCTAATTTCTTTCTTTTCCTCCCTTCCTTCCTCCCTCCCTCCTTCTCTTTCTCTCTTTCTTTCTTTCATTTTTTTGAGACAGGGTCTCACTCTGTCACCCAGCCTGGAGTGCAGTAGTACAATCATGGCTCACTGCAGCCTCAACCTCCTAGGCTCAAGCAATCCTCCAACCTCAGAGATTCTAATTTCTTTCCTTTTTTTTTTTTTTTTGAGACAGAGTCTCGCTGTGTCACCCAGGCTGGAGTACAGTGGTGCAATCTCAGCTCACTGCAAGCTCTGCCTCCCAGGTTCATGCCATTCTCCTGCCTCAGCCTCCCGAGTAGCTGGGACTACAGGTGCCTGCCACCACACCCAGCTAATTTTTTGTATTTTTAGTAGAGACAGGGTTTCACCGTGTTTGCCAAGATGGTCTTGATCTACTGACCTCGTGATCCCCCGACCTCGTGATCCCCCCGCCTAGGCCTCCCAAAGTGCTGGGATTACAGGCGTGAGCCACCGCGCCCAGCCAGAGATTCTAATTTCTTAAACGATTTTCTTTTTTACCTAGATCACTGATATCTCAGACCATTCCTCTTTGTCAATAATTTGATTTTCAGTGGTGTCTATGCCATTCTTTAGCTATTTTAAAATTTATTAACTCTGTAATCATTTAATCCTTTTTTTGTTTGTTTTTGTTTGTTTTTTGAGACCGAGTCTCACTCTGTCGCCCAGGCTGGAGTGCAATGGTGCAATCTAGGCTCACTGCAACCCCTGACTCTTGGGTTCAAGCAATTCTCCTGCCTCAGCCTCCCAAGTAGCTGGGACTACAGGCACATGCCACCACGCCTGGCTAATTTTTGTATTTTTAGTAGAGACGGGGTTTCACTGTGTTAGCCAGGATGGTCTCGATCTCCCGACCTTGTGATCCACCTGCCTCTGCCTCCCAAAGTGCTGGAATTACAGGCGTGAGCCACCATGCCTGGCCAATCCTCTTTTTTTTAGTTCTATAATATCCTCTTTTTTATCATCTCATTACTGAACTTTTATTTATTAAATTCATGTTGTAATAAGTAGTTTTATGGTTATACAGTTGCATAGTTTTAAGAAAATTTCTTCTGTTTCTTGAGTTATATTCTTTTCAGGATAGCTTCTTTGTCTTTTACGAGACATTTTTCTTGCTTTCATTTTGTTTTCTGTAGTATATTTGTACAGCTGACATTCTGATTCTTTTGAGCTTACTCATGCTTGAGTCATGGCTCTGCCCAGATGTTTTATTTGTTTTGATATAACATAAATGAATTCTCTTTTCCTTCTGTATCTGAGACCAGCTACCATGTAAGTACTGGTGTGGAGAAACTGGGGCTCTTATGCACTGTTGGTGGGATTGTAAAATAGTGAAAATGCCATGGAAACAGTATGTAGTTTCCTCAAAAAATTAAACATCATAGTTCTCTACCATATGATCCAGTAATCCCACTTCTAAATATATATCCAAAAGAACTGAAAGCAAGGTCTTGAAGAGATGTCTGTACACCCACGTTCACTGCAGCACTATTCACAATAGCCAAGAGGTGGCAGCAACTCAAATGTCTGTCAGAAGATAAATGGATGACAAAATGTGGCTACATACATACAACGGAGTATTATTCAGCCTTAAAAAAAACGAAATCCGTTATATGCTACGGCATGGACAAACCTTGAGGACATTATGCTAAGTAAAATTAGCCAGTCAGAAAAAGACCAATATTGTATGATTTCACTTAGATATTTAAAGTAGAATCGTGGGTAGCAAGGCCTTGTGGGGAGAAAAAAATGGGGAGGGGAGCTGTTGTTTGATAGGTATAGAATTTCAGATTTGCAAGATGAAAGTTCTCGAGATCTGTTTCACCACAATGTGAACACATTTAACACTACTCAACTGTTCACTTAAAAATGGCCACTTAGGGCTGGGCACGGTGGCTCACTCCTGTAATCCCCAGCACTTTGGGGGCTGAGGCGGGTGGACTACGGGTCAGGAGTTCAATACCAGCCCAGCCAATATGGTGAAACCCCGTATCTACTAAAAATACAAAAATTAGCTGGGTGTGGTGGCACATGCCTGTAGTCCCAGCTGCTTGGGAGGCTGAGGCAGGAGAATCGCTTGAACCTGGGAGGCGGAGGTTACAGTGAGCCAAGATTGCACCATTGCATTCCAGCCTGGGCAACAGAGCAAGACTCCCTCTCCAAAAAAAAAAAGGCCACTTAGAATGGGCCGCATGGTGGCTCACGCCTGTAATCCCAGCACTTTGGGAGGCCGAGGTGGGCGGATCACTTGAGGTCAGGAGTTCGAGACCAGCCTGGCCAACATGGTGAAACTCCGTCTCTACTAAAAATACAAAAATTAGCTGGGCGTGGTGGCGCATACCTGTAATCCCAGCTACTCAGGAGGCTGAGGCAGGAGAATCACTTGAACCCAGGAGGCAGAGGTCGCAGTGAGCCAAGATTGCACCACTGCACTCCAGCCTGGGTGACAGAGTGAGACTCAGTCTCAAAAAACTTAAAACAAAAACCAAAGCCAAACCAAACCAAACCAAAACAAAACAAAAAAACAAAGGTTACAATGGTACATTTTATGTCATGTGTTTTTTTTTTACCACTTTTTTTTTTTAAAGGGGATTTATAACACTGTCAGAAAGACAGTCCTGTTCTCCTCACAGCTGCTTTGCTTTACTCTTTTGCAGGATTTGGCTCTACCTTGGCAAGAAAAGACAGGGAAACAGGCTTATGCAGTGAAGAAAAGCCTTCATCCTGTCTCATGGGAAAAATATTCACATACTTTTGTCAATTTCACACAGTATAGTCTAGTTTTCATTCCCTCTTTCCCATCCACTGGGTGGTTTTATTTTGTTTTAAGACAAGGAGAATTGCCAGAAGAAAAAACCCTAGGGCTTACTTCTGTAGGATGGATCCCTTAATGACCAGCTCTTCATCCAAGTCTGCTTCATTAGCCATGAAGAGCAGCCTCTTTCCTGTGCTGTCCACTCCAATGAAGTCACGCTGCTCCACTGAATCATACAAAAGAAAAAAAAAAATCAAATAAAGCCATTTGCCCTGCCTGTATGAATACGCCAGGGAACACAGTATCTGCTCAGTGCTCTTGGAAACAACACAGGATTGAAGGGTGGGTGCAGTGGCTCACGCCTGTAATCCCAAGACTTTGGGAGGCCAAGGTGGGTGGATCACCTGGAGTCAGGACTTTGAGACCAGCCTGGCCAACATGGCGAAAGACTGTCTCTACTAAAAATACAAAAATTAGCCGAGTGTGGTGTTACGCCCTGTAGTCCCAGCTGCTTGGGAGGCTGAGGCAGGAGAATTACTTGAACCCGGGAGGTGGAGGTTGCAGTGAGCTGAGATCGTGCCACTGTAGTGCACTCCAGCTTGGGTGACAGAGTGAGATTCCATCTCAAAAAAAAAAACCAGGATTGAGATGAGAGAGGAGCTATAATAAGTGTGTTAGGCCATTTTGCGTTACTATAAAGAATCTGCAACTAGGTAATTTACAAAGAAAGATTTATAATTTATAATTGTCTCATGGTTCTGCAGGGTATACAGGAAGCATACAGGAGGTTTCTGGGGAAGCCTCAGGGAACTTTTTACTCATGGCAGAAGGTAAAGCGAGAGCAGGCTGGTCACATGGCAAAAGAGGGAATAAGAGAGAGCTGGGGGAGAGATGCCATACACCTTTAAATGAGAACTCACTCACTATCACAAGAACAGCACCAAGCCATGAGGGATCCACACCCATGACCCAAACACCTCCCACCAGGCCCTACCTCCAACACTGGGGATTACATTTCAACAAGAGATATGGGGGAACATCCAAACTATACCAATGAGTGTCCTATAGCACATGCCATGGTGTTTAAAACATGGGTGATCAAATTTGTTTTGTACTGCTCTAAAGGATATTATTAAGTTAATTGGTGACGTTTAAACAAGGTCTGTATGTTAAAGTATGGTACCAATGTAATTTCCTGTTTTGAGAGACTATCATTTTTGGAGGAGAGGGAGGAAATACATAATGACGTATTTAAAGGCAAAGGAAAATCATATCTGCAACTTATTCTCAGATAGCTCAGAAAATAATAATCATATATATTATATTATGTATGCATTATATATATTGAATATATATTACAAAGAAAGAGAGAGTGGCTGGGCAGTGGTTCCTGCCTGTAATTCCAGCACTTTGGGAGGCTGAGGCAGAAGCATCACTTGAGCCCAGGAATTCAAGATCAGCCTGGGCAACACTGCAAGACCTCATCTCTACAAATAATAAAAAAATTAGCTGGGCATGGTGGCATGCACCTATAGTGAGGAAGCTGAGGCAGGGGGATCCCTTTAGCCTGGGAGGCTAAGGCTGCAGTGAGCCATGACTGCTGTACTGCACTCCAGCTTGAGTGACAGACCAAGACCTTCTCTCAGAAATAAATAGGCCGGGCATGGTGGCTCACACCTGTAATCCCAGCACTTTGGGAGGCCAAGGCAGGTGGATCACCTGAGGTCAGGAGTTCCAGACCAGCCTGGCCAACATGGTGAAACTCGTCTCTACTAAAAATAAAAAAATCAGCTGCTGAGTGTGGTGGCAGGCGCCTGTAATCCCAGCTACTTGGGAGGCTGAGGCAGGAGAATCACTTGAACCTGGGAGGCAGAGGCTGCAGTGAGCTGAGATCACACCACTGCACTCCAGCCTGGGCGACAGAGTGAGACTCCATCTCAATAAATAAATAAATTAATTAAGTAAAGTTACTTTATTTATTTAGGGCGCTTCGTTGTTTTTTTTTTTTAAAGAATTTTCTCTCTGCAAATAACCTAGGTCTTCTTACTGTGAAAATGGGAATAATATTATTTAAAGTCATCCACATTCAACCAACATTAACTACAGGCAGTAGATTCTATGCTATGTATAGTCTATATTTTATTATGTGTGAAGAGGTCTTGGTAGACAGTGATCTTACAGGCTGCTATATTATTGCTATTTTCTATGTCATACTTCTCTTCCCCGACTAGATTATAAACTTTTCAAAGGCAGGCTTCTGATTCTTTTCTATCTCCCATAACATCTAGTACAGTGTTACATACTTAATAATATGTGCTACTAACATCTGTACAGTATCTATAGCTTACAGAAACATTTTCTCATAGTGACAAAATAGCAGAATGATTAAGAACAGAACTTCTGGAGCCAGACTGCCTGGGTATGAATCCCAGCTCAGCCAATTACCAGTTTATGTTAGAGCAAGTTACTTAACCTCTCTTCCTCAGTTTCATCTATAAAATGGGGATAATAATAGCGTTTGTCTCACAGGTTTATTATGCAGAATAAGTGAATTAATATTTGTAAAGAATTTATAATAGTGTTATTAACTAAAACATTAAATAAAATGTTAAGTTTAAAAATTAAACAAAATACACCCTCTAATTTAATCCTCACAACAACCACATAAAGCAATGCCTCAATACCTCTTTACATAGGAGAAACAGAAAGTTTAGCTCTAGGAAAAATGAGATCTGTAGAGATGAATTTGCTTCCTACTGACAGACAATGGTTGCTAAATAACAGAATATGTTTCGCTGTCGGCTAAAGCTGCCTGTATACCTATAACCAAATATATTATTCAATTGTACAATACGTTTAGCTCAGGTACTTGAAAGTATTCAAGATCACCAATCAGATGGTCTCTGGTCATCTTATATGCAGTGTTTTAATATAAATGAGGAAAAACAATTATAAAAAATTATATGTTGGGTTTTTTTAGTTCAATAACCAAATGAAATCCAAAAAAGGAAGAGCAAATGCTGCCAATCTGAAGCTAAATTTTGCAGAGAATTTCAAATGCCACATAGCAGCTTAGACATATATCAACTTATACATTACATGGAAACTTGAGAATGTAACAAAGTCTGTAAGGGTCTCATTATGAGCCAGCCATTTAAAAAAGAAACACGGAGATGTTATTTTTGGATATAATTTGGAATGCTTCCCCTACTCAAGTCCTAAGGCTCACAGAAACCTTGAATCACTGATGTCCTGGGAGCAATAATTTCCAGCCAGCCAATTTTTCAGCTATGTTGCACTTTAGTCATTTTTCTCTCCCTCTCAGACCCTCCACCTCGTATTGCTTCTTTGCAGCTATTACAGTAACTGGGACTTCAGAATGTGATACAAATTATAGAAACTTGGAAAGGTTTCTTTCTGTTCTGCTTTAGCAAAATAGGAATTTCACTTTGGGAGCAGAGCAGGTAATTGTAGAATGTCTTCCTAAGAAGAAGGGCTACACAAACTTAAGAAAGCAGACAAAACTGAACTTCTATTAAAAAAAAAGTCTGTCATATTCAAGTATTCACGTTTTTTTCCCTAGTTGATTTTTACTTTTCTGACTGATTCTTCTGTCTCATCTACAGGCATTTTGCTTATCCATTCATTCATCGGTTCATTCATTCTACCAATAAATATCTTTGTACACCTACCCTATGGTAGGTGCTATGTCTAGAGTTAGGAATTCCAACTCATTTTATAAGGCCAGCATGATCCTGATGCCAAAACCAGGCAAGGATATTATGAGAAAGGAACAGGCAAATTTACTCATTAGCAAGTCAAAATAGTATGTCGAGTAGATTAAAAAGGGTCACAAACTTGTTGGAGCTCCTCCTATCCAAAGGTAAGTTTAGTTCCCTATCCTTTATATCTGGGCTTGCTCCATAACTAGCTTTGAACTAACAGAGCGCAGCAGCTGAAGTGACAGTGTGTGTTTTGAGTTTAGACTTCAAGAGACTTTGTAGCTTCTGCTGTCATGCTTAGAACCTGCTGCTGCTACCTTGTAAACAAGCCTGGGCTAACCCCCTGGATGGTAAGAGACTAGATGAAAAGAAAAATCCAGCTGTCAAGGCTGAGGCTCTCCCTATATATATTTTTTCTTTTTTTTGGAGGTGCAGTCTTGCTCTGTCGCCCAGGCTGGAGTGCAGTGGTGCGACCTTGGCTTACTGCAACCTCCGCCTCTCGGGTTCAAGCAATTCTCCTGCCTCAACCTCCCAAGTAGCTGGGACCACAGGCATGTGCTACCATGTCCAGCTAATTTTTGTATTTTTAGTAGAGACGGGGTTTTGCCATGTTGGCCAGGCTGGTCTCGAACTCCTGACCTCAGGTGATCCACCCACCTCCCAAAGTGCTGGGATTACAGGTGTGAGCCACTGTGCCCAACCAAGGCTCTATACATATTAATGAGCCCAGTTACGGGAGACTAAGATAAGAATGATAGTTGCCTCCTGGTATTCACATTCTTGTATATCCCTTCTTGAATGTGGGCTGGCCTAGTGACTTGCTTCTAACCAACAGAACGTGGCAAAGGTAATAAAATGTTACTTCTATAATTAGGTTACATAAGATTGTGACTTCTGTCTTTCTAGAAGAGTTTCTCCCTTGCTGGCTTTGATGAAGTAAGTTTCCAAGTTGGAAAGGCCCAAGTGATAAAGAAAGGAGGGTAGCTTCTGGCCAACAGCATGGTGGAAACTGAGGTTCAGTCCAACAGTCCTAGGGAAATGAAATTCTCCCAATAACCAAGTAAGCTTGGAACCAAATCCCTTCCCAGTTGAGCCTTCAGATGAGACTCCAGCCCTAGCTGACATCTTGACTGCAGCCTTCTGAAAGACTGGTGGACCAGCTAAGTCATGCCTGGATTCTTGGCCCACAGTGTTGTTTTAAACTGTTAAATGTGTGGCAACTTTTATAAGTAATTAATTGTTAAAACACTAGCTGATATCACTTGAACAGAGATGAGCCATCTTGGCTACACTTAGGCCAAACTGCCAACCTACAGACTCATAAGCAAGTAAATGTTTGTTGTTTTAAGCCACTAGAGTTTAGGAACATTTGTTATGTAGTAAAAACTAACACAACATGTAAAAGGATAATAAGCCATGACCGAGTTGGGTTTATCCCAGGTATCATCATCACATCATCAGAGAAAAATCATATACCACTTGATAGATGCAGAAAAAGCATCTGATAAAATTTATATCCTTGGGCCAAGAAGCTCCCAATAAATCAGAACTAGAAAGGAACTTTCTCAATCTGATAACAAGTACCTATAAAAATGTATAGTACGCTGGGCATGGTGGCTCACGCCTATAATCCCAGCACTTTGGGAGGCCAAGGCAGGTGGATCATTTGAGGCTAGGAGTTCAAGATCATCTCTGCTAACATGGCGAAACCTCATACCAAAACACAAATATTAGCTGGGCATGGTGGCACATGCCGGTAATCCCAGCTACTTGGGAGGTTGAAGCAGGAGAATTGCTTGAACCCAGGAGGCGGAGGTTGCAGTGAGCCAAGATTGTGCCACTGCACTCTAGCCTGGACAACAGAGAGAGACTGTCTCAAAACGAACACACACACACACACACACACACACACACACACCCCTATAGTAATAAACATCATTTTAACTGGAGAGATGTTGAAAATATTCCTTTTAAAATCAGGAATGAGAAAAGGGTGCCAACTAGCATCATTTGTACACACAAATTTTATTGGAGGTCCTGGCCAGCACAGTAAGACAAGAAAAAGAAACCAGAAACTTAGACTACTGGGTGGGGGTGGGAGGTCTACAGCCATATCACCCTGAAGGCATCTGATCTCATCTGATCTATGCAGGGTCAGGCCTAGTTAGTACTTGCATGGAAGTCTGCTTAGGAATACCATGCGATAAACAAACAAACAAACAAACAAAAAACTATTGTGAGACCTTTGTCAAAGAATACAAAATTTCACTTAGGAGGAATAAGCTCATAAAGAGACCTAATACAACTTGGTGACTAGTTAGTAACAATGTATTGTATTCTTGAAAATTCCTAAGAGAGTAGATTTTAAGTGTTCTCACTTGAAGAACTTTGGAAACAAAAAGATCCTATAAGCTCCCCCTCCCATCCCAAGAAAAAGAGGAAAAAAGTGTTTCATGCAAAGAATCAAGAATCAGAATGATGTTGGACTTCTTAAAAGAAAAGCTAGAAGACAGTAAAACAAAACAAAACAAAACAAAAAACCTTCAAAATTTTGAGGGGATATGATTTCCAAGAGAAGTTTATTTCCAGCCAAAATATGAAACAAATATGTGGGCAGAATAAAGACATTTTCAGGGATACAAAAGCTCAAAAATTTACTTCTCACAATCTGTACCTCAGGAGGCTTCCAGAGGATGTGTCCTACAGAAAATGTGGGTATAAAGTAAGAAAGAAGAAAACGTGAGGTTCAAGATATGACAGTGAAGGGTGAACCTAAAATGACAGCTCTACAGCAGGGCAACTAACTCAGGTTAGAAAAGCTTTAGGAGAGGTACCTTGAAGAATTTGAAATTGAGAGGACATCTAGTGTGTTGCAATGTAAGGAGAGGAAATTCACACAATTGGAGCTTGGGTTGAATTAGTGACAAATACATAAAAAACAAGCAAATGAAAAAACAAGACAATCTTTAGGAAAACAAGAGGAGGAAAGAGAAAAGTAATCATATACTACAAGGCTCAACTGTGAATACTATTTATACAGTCATGATAATATAAACATAAAATATTCAGTTAATTAATAATACAATATGAATAACTATATTAGGAAATTGGGCCAAATACAAGGTTGCATACATGTAGTGGGGGCAGAGCATGTGGTAAAATAGAACCAAATCTTTACATTCTATAGTAAGAAGTGAACAGATAATTCTTAAAGCTAAAAAAATTAAGACACAGAAAATAAAAGCACGTTATTTGGAGATATGGAGTTAAATGCCAAAAAATTAGCTGAAAATGTTGAAAGTGGCATCTCTAAGTGGGGTGAGGATAGATAGGGTGAGGGGCTGCTATTTATTATAATATATCTTAGATAATTAGATACTCTTTACATTTTGGGCATATAAAACTTTGATAAAGATAAAAACTAAATTCAAAAAAGAAATAGCACAGGTTATGGAATCAGAAGGCATGGGTTTGAGTTCTGGCTCTTACCACTTACCACTGATGTTATCTCTAGCAACTGTCCACAAAATGCTATTAGGCCATAAATGCTATTAGGTCAAAATGCTATTAGGCCATAAAAAACAAGACAAACACTTGGTAAATAAGAAAATTATGGCTGGGCACAGTGGCTCACACCTGTAATCCCAGCACTTTGGGGGGCCGAGGCGGGAAGATCACCTGAGGTTGGGATTTTGAGACCAGCCTGACCAAAATGGAGAAACCCCGTCTCTACTAAAAATACAAAATTAGCCAGGCATGGTGGCACACGCCTGTAATCCCAGCTACTCGGGAGGCTGAGGCAAGAGAATCACTTGAATCCAGGAGATGGAGGTTGCGGTGAGCCAAGATCGTGCCATTGCACTCCAACCTGGGCAACAAGAGTGAAACAGGCTGGGCGCAGTGGCTCACACCTGTAATCCCGGCACTTTGGGAGGCTGAGGCAGGTGGATCACGAGGTAAGGAGTTCAAGACCAGCCTGGCCAAGATGGTAAAACCTTGTCTTTACTAAAAAATACAAAAAATTAGCTAGGTGCAGTGGCAGGCGCCTGTAATCCCAGCTACTCGGGAGGCTGAGGCAGGAGAATCACTTGAACTCGGAGGGCAGAGGTTGCAGTGGGCCAAGATTGTGCCACTGCAATCTAGCCTGGGTGACAGAGTGAGACTCTGTCTCAAAAAACAAAACAAAACAAAACAAAATTCAATTTTGAGTATGTAGGAATTTCAAGTCACTTTATTTTTATTTTGTTTTTTAAATTTTTTTAATTTTTTATTATTTTTTATTTTATTTTTATTTTTTGAGAAGGAATTTTGTTCTTGTTGCCCAGGCTGGAGTGCAGTGGTGATCCCAGCTCACTACAACCTCCGCCTCCCAGGTTCAAGCAATTCTCCTGCCTTAGCCTCCCGAGTAGCTGGGATTACAGGCACCCGCCACCACGCCCAGCTAATTTTTGTATTTTTAGTAGAGACAGGGTTTCACCATGTTGGCCAGACTGGTCTTGAATTCCCGACCTCAGGTGATCCACCCACCTCAGCCTCCCAAAGTGCTGGGATTATAGGTGTGTGCCACACGCCTGGCCCACTTTATTTTTTAAAATGGGGTGGGATTTGGAAGACTGAGAGGAGAAAATAGTTAACACAGAAGCCCAAACAGGTTTTTTTTGGTAGAACAGCTTCAAGAGAAATAAAGAAAGCTGTAGCAAAAGAAATACTGTACAGGCTCAGAACTGCCTGCCAACATCTGTTAGTGCAGAGGGAGCTAAGCCGATTAAGAGGTGACAGCCAAGTAAGAGTTTTCACTCATGGTTCTGAAGTACATTAACATGTACTGATTCTAGTCTGGGCCAAGGCTATATAACTCTGAGAACTGAGGAGTTTGGGAAATACTACAGTGAATTGGATTGGTTAAATAAAGTTTCCTAGAACATTTTCTATTTCAAGTATTCCAAGAGATACAGTGGGACTATAGAGACAATAGTCAATGATTTGTGTCATTAAATCATGATAGTATTAAACAATTACATAGAGGAATGTACAGGAAAAAAAAGCCCCCTAATAAACATATTATCTGCAATAAAGCAATATAAATATATTATCTTCTCACTGAAATTGAGAAAAGGAAAGTTTCTAACAAGGGATGGAAAACAAATTATTTTTACATATTATTGCAAGTTTAAGATATATATGTATATACGGTGTCACTGAAATTCTCTATGTGTCGTCTTTACTGTTTGATGTTTGTGAATGTAAACAATTACAAATGAGAGGCTTTTATAAATTCTTTTTTTATTTTGGAGATGGAGTCTTGCTCTGTTGCCCAGGGTGGAATACAGTGGCGTGATCTTGGCTCACTGCAACCTCTGCCTCCCGGGTTCAAGCAATTCTCCTGCCTCAGCCTCCTGAGTAGCTGGGACTACAGGCATGTGCCACCACACCCAGCTAATTTTTTTTGTATTTTTAGAGAGAGAGGGTTTCACCATGTTGGTCAGGCTGGTCTCAAACTACTGACCTCAAATGATCCTCCCGCCTTGGCCTCCCAAACTGCTGGGATTATAGGCGTGAGCCACTGCACCCAGCCTGTAAATTCTTTTAAAAACACAATACCTAGTCTAATTTTCCCCATCAGATTCCAAGTTTCTTAAAATGCCCTATGACTGGGGAGAGTACAATGAACACTTTTTTGTGTCTCCTTGAGGGTACGGATATTGTGGCTTTTTTTTTTTTTTTTTTTTTTTCCGTTTCTATAGCCTTGGTGCCTAGTTCAGGAGTTGGCATAATACATACTCAGTAACTGTGGTAAGCTGATCTCTTCACCCTTTCACTCAGTAAGTAGTATCAAGCAATGGCGAGACAATGGCTGAATAATAATGGTATCTACTGATGAAAAAAAAGAAATGAGGTTTCTCAGAGTTTAGAACCCCATTTCCCCACACAGCCTTAGCTGGGTTTCTGGGTCTTGCTTACACTTCTAAGTTGTCCATTTATTTCCTGAGAAAAAAATTTTTTTTTCAAAAGTTGGTACGTTCTAGAAAATGCTAGAAAGCAGGGCTGTTTGAATCACTAGAAAAGTTACATGTGGGCCGGGCGCAGTAGCTCATGGCTGTAATCCTAGCACTTCGGGAGGCCAAGGCGGGTGGATCACTTGAGGTCAGGAGTTCAAAACCAGCCTGGCCAACATGGTGAAACCCCATCTCTACTAAAAATACAAAAAAAAAAAAAATTAGCTGAGCGTGGTGGTGGACGCCTGTAAACCCACCTACTCAGGAGGCTGAGGCAGGAGAATTGCTTGAACCCAAGAGGCAGAGGTTGCAGTGAGCCAAGATCGCGCCGTTGCACTCCAGCCTGGGTGACAGAATGAGACTCTGTCTCAAAAAAAGTTACATGTGAGCCTTCCAAAGAGGCTTGTCTAGACATTTGTCACTATGAGTTTCCCTTCAAACTTACAAGCTATTATGGTAAAAATGCAAACAAAAACACTCTGATATTCTGTGGTTTTTTAAAGTACTGCCATTTTACATGAAATAAATATGTGATATAGAATGTTTACAAAGTTATTAAATGAGATTTGTTAAGTTTCAGTACCAAATTACAATAGTAATTACAAATTATTAAGCATCTACTATCTTTCAGGTAACGAATGGGCCACATGCCTTATAAACATGTCATTTAATTCTCACAAAAATCCTGAAAGGATTCAGGCTCACTTTACAACAGAAGAAAATGAAATTCATGAAGATCAAGGTAATTTGCCCAAAATCCCACAGCTTTTGAGCACTGAAACCCAGTCTGAACTCTATAGACCTTGTGCTGTTAACAATCATGGTGCAGTGCTGGGTATTTATTTAAAAATCTTGAAACCATTTCTAAACATAAAATTAATAGACAATGTAGTCAGTATCAGTCTGCTAGATCCATATTGCTAAAAGCATTACAAGCTCACGCGCTCTTGTAATACCTACTTATGAATCCAACTATAGCTCAGACTAACATCTTTAGGATTTTAAACTGCTAGTGCTCAGGTCTACCTTCACTTACCTGGGGTGGGGGGCAGGAAGAGCTGCCTTTATAAGCAGGCCATTCAATAATATTTATTGATTGTTCACCATGGGACATAACTGGGCCAGGTGGTGGGAATAAAATAAACAAAACAGATATGATCCCTTCCCTTATGGAGCTTATAGTCCACTAGGGGAAAGAGTAAATAAGAGAGCAGGCTGCTATATGTAGGCAAACAAAAGGATATAGTTTATATTAAAAGGTGAGGATAGGTCTTTCTCAGAAATAACTTGAAGGCTAAGCTGGATTTGGAATATATGTGTTCGGAGGAGACAGGGACTAGAGAGCATTTCAGGCAAGGAAGCTGTGTAAAGACCTGCAGCAGGAATGAAATACTCCAAAAAGTCTAAACATGAATTTGATCCTGCCCTCTTTAGTATCTGTATCTCCTATAAATTTTCTGAGAAGAAAGTGCAAGGGGAAGAAAGGTGGCTCCAGAAACATCCAGAGATTAGCCATTCCCCTATAAGTCAGTAAGAACGCCATTTGAGGAAGTTGGGTCTAGAAGATCTAGACTATTAAACAATATCTGGGAAACAGTGGACTGCAGGCTGTTCTGGCACACAACAGCAGCCAAGAGGCATGCCAAATATATAATCTGAAAAACTTATGATTCTTTAAAAAATGCTTATGATGGAAATGCATAGCATTCTATGGGAGGAATTTAAAACTCAATTATTTAGGTGAATCTTAGCCTTCAAATGTAACAAAATATAGGTATTGAGGAGTTTAAAATTTCATATTAAGAATGAAAACTTGAGCCAGGAGTGATGGCTGGTACCTGTAATACCAGCTACTTGGCAGGCTGAGGTGGGAGAATTGCTTGAGGTCAAGAGTTTGAGACCAGCCTGGGCAACATAATGAGACCTAATTTCTCTCTCTCTCTCTCTCTGTTTTTTTTTTGGGACAGAGTGAGACTCTGGAGTGCAGTGGCATGATCATGGTTCACTGTAGCCTCGACATCCCGGGCTCAAGCGATCCTCTCACCTCAGCCTCCCAGGTAGCTGGGACTAGAGGCTCACAAGCCACCATGCCCAGCTAATTTTTAAAAAATTGTTTGTAGAGATGGGGTTTCACCATGTTACCCAGGCTGGTCTCAAACTCCTGGGCTCAAGCCATCTGTTTGCCTCAGCTTCCCAAAGTGCTAGGATTACGGTCCTGAGCCATGGTGCCCCCCAGTATCTTTTTAAAAAGAAAGAAAGAAAGAGGCCAAGTGTGGTGACTCATGCCTGTAATCCCAGCACTTTGGGAGACGGAGGCAGGGAGATCGCTTTTGAGCTCAAGAGTTCGAGGCCAGCCTGGGCAACATTGTGAAACCCTGTGCCTACAAAAAATACAAAAAGTTAGCCAGGCATGGTGGCGAGTGCCTATAGTCCCAGTTACTCAGGAGGCTGAGGTGGGAGGATTGCTTGAGCCCAGGAAGCAGAGGTTTGCAGCGAGCCAAGATTGAGCCACTGCACTCTAGCCTCGGCAACAGAGTAAGACCCTTTCTCAAAAAAAAAAAAAAAAAAAAAAAAAGAAACAAAAGGAAAGAAAAATCTTCTTAAAACATTAATCTAATCTAATTATGACACTATCTTGTTTACTTCAACAACTTCCTCACTGTTTTGGGCAAGAATTCAAACTCTTTCGTCTGATATCTGGCTCTTCTCCAGTCCTATCTGCTTCTCTGCCTCCTATATTCACACTCCAGCTATAGAAAGTTACCAGTATACATCATACTTTTTCAGAGGATAAAGGATCCAGCTTAAAGGACTTCCATTGGCCAAACTGACAATTTAAGCATGAAAACATTTAAAAATGGATGGTAGGTAGCTAATAGTTACAGTTAATTTAAAATAGAATTATGTTGTAAATATAGTTAACAAGAGTATTGTACATTTCAAAATTGCTAAGAGAGTAAATTTCAAATGTTCTCACCATGAAAAATGTTAAGTATTTGAGGGATGGATATGTTAACCTGTTTAATTTAATTATTCCACATTGTATACATAAATTATAACATCACTTTGTATCCCATAAATTTATACAATTATAAATTGTTAAATTTACAATAAAAGAAAAGGAATTGTGAAAATCTGTGCATTTATAATGATACTTAAGACATAAAAACTATATATAAAGTGTATTAAAAAGTTTTATCAATGCCTATGAAAAGGGAGAAAATTTAAAGAAAAGTTCTAATGACAAGAAGAATAAGTTGATTTTTTAATTGATTTTTATAAATAGAGTACAAAGGAAACAAAAAAATTAATTATGAAACATATATCTGTTTATAAAATCTGGTTATATATTTATTTCTATCTGTGTAGGCAGAAAAGAATGAATACAGGGAATTGTAAGTAAACCAGACCTTGCAAAAGCAGAAACTATATGAAGAACAAAAAGACTGATCAGCATGAGTATCATCACATAACAATAATGTAGAAAAAGTATCCAACAATTAATCTGCACCAGTGATCATCTGAACACAAAAAGCAACTAGAAACAAGTTTCAATGTTATACTGGAAAATTATAATTTAACCAAACGTCCTAAAATATTAACTAGATTATTCAAATCCTAAGTATGAAGGCTCTCAGTGGCTCTATTAATAATAGTAAGAAATTAATAAGCTATACATAGTCTAATAATTGTAACAAAATATGCCAACATATAATAACGACAAAATAGTGGGTTACATAATGCAGGCAAAGCAAAACCTAAAGAATACATCATTCCAGAGGAAAACTTCAAGGAAAAAAACACATCATTCAGGAAAATTTAAACTCATAAAAGGACTACTAGAATCCTAGGAAAATAAGTATCAAAATAAGTATGTTACAATCAAAATAAGTATGTTATAATCCTAGGAAGATAAGCATGATTAACAACTATCGGCTGGGCACAGTGGCTCATGCCTGTAATCCTAGCACTTTGGGAGACAGAGGCAGGTGGATCACAGGGTCAAGAGATAAGTAAGAGACCATCCTGGCCAACATGGTGAAACCCCGTCTCTACTAAAAATACAAAAATTAGCTGGGTGTGGTGGCATGTGCATGTAGTCCCAGCTACTCGGTAGGCTGAGGCAGGTGAAGTGCTTGAACCCGGGAGGTGGAGATTGGAGTGAACCGAGATGGTGCCACTGCACTCCAGCCTGGCAACAGAGCGAGTCTCCATCTCAAAAAAAAGAAAGAAAAAGAAAAAGAAACAACTATCACATTTATTGGTCATTTAGGGTGACTGAAGCATTGAAAGAACCAGCCATACTAAATTTGTGATAGTAACTTTAATTCCTTTTCTCCCCCCACCGAGATGGAGTCTTGCTCTGTTGCCCAGGCTGGAGTGCAGTGGCGCGATCTCGGCTCACTGCAACCTCCCCCTCCTGGGTTCAAGCAATTCTCCTCCCTCAGCCTCCTGAGTAGCTGGGATTACAGGCACACGCCACCACGCCCAGCTAATTTTTGTATTTTTAGTAGAGATGGGGTTTCACCATGTTGGCCAGGCTGGTCTCAAACTCCTGACCTTGTGATCCCCCTGCCTCGGTCTCCCAAAGTGCTGGGATCACAGGTGTGAGCCACCGCACCTGGCCTATTTTTAAAAGTTAATTTTAAATTAGATTTTTGTTTGTTTGTTTCTTAGATATACGTATTCAATTATTTGAGCCTTAAATACAATGCAAATAGTTCTGAATGTTCCTCTCTGCATACAAAAGGACATTAAAGAATCTAATCAATAGTTCTAAGCATTTTCCATTCAGGGACTGTGTCTTATTTGACTTTATGTCATCAACTCCTAGCACAGAATCTGTGATGTATAGTAGATTATTAATAAATGTTTTTTCAGGGAAAGCATGAGTGAGAATAATAATTACGAAAACTCAACAAACAAAACAAACTCCAATCTTCCTTACCTGCTTTTTTTTTCCCCTTTTGACCGGGAACAGGTTCTATGCTATCTTGGCCTTTTCTCATCAACATAGCAAGTGATGCATCATAAGCTCTAAACAGGTCCACAACCTCATGTAAGGCAACGTCTGTTATCAGATCACAGCTCAGCACCAGCACATCTGTCTGTTAAATGGAGATGGGAAAAGTCAATATCATAAAGGACAATGGATTACACAAATCATCACAAGACAAAATTAGGATGGCTTAAAAGCACACAAATCAGACAATACTCTTCAAGCATTTTTCATAGCCAAACAAGTAAAATAAATGGGGTTGTTCTCATTGAATTGTGCTGGTATAGGGTCTGGAAACTCTACCTCTCCCTTGTGTACCTCAGGAACTGTGTGGGCAGTCCCTGAGACATCTCTGGAACCCTAGGTTCTAAGAAACAGTCTGAAAACCACCACATTGTCTATTTCTATGACTATGGAATATATGATCTTATATTTATACATCTCTTTATAGTTTAAAAGAGCATTTTCATATAGTTTGATGATTTAATATGGCAAAGAACAATCACTTTACTACAGTACTAGGAAATAACAGGATGAACAGAATACAATGCCTCATTCTTAGGAACTTAACATTCTATAGTAAATAATTACAATGTAACCTCAGGTATGTACAAGGCACCCATTCAATCTTATAAAAATAGCATAAGAATGACAGAAAGGCATTGTTATTATTAACATTACTGGCCTCTATTTTTATACCTGAGAAAAATAAGGCCTGTTACCAGTGTCTGACACACAGTTGGTATTTAATAATTGTTTAACAAATGAATGAATAAATCAACGAAGAAAAGGTTTTCTCATATTGGTGGGCTTTCTGATTTTATATATATATATATATATATATTTTTTTTTTTTTTTTTTTTCCAGACAGGGTCTTACTCTGTCACCTAGACTGGAATGCAGCGGTGTGGTCACAGCTCACTGCAGCCTCGACCTGCCAGGCTCAAGTCATCCTCCTGCCTCAGCCTCCCAAGTAGCTGGGACTACAGGTATGTACCACCACACTTGGCTAATTTTTACATTTTTGTAGAGATGGTGTCTCCCTATGTTGCCTAGGCTAGTCTCAAACTCCTGGGTTCAAGTGATCCACTCACCTCGGCCTCCCAAAGTGTTGGGATTATAGGCATGAGCTACCATGCCTGATTATAATTCTAATATCTCAGATTAATTATAATAAAAACTAACAATGATAACTAATGTTTACTGAATGCTTACTATTGGCCAGGAATTGCGATAACACTTTGCAAACATTATTTATTTTATTTTATTTTATTTTATTTTATTTTATTTATTTTTTTTTTGAGACAGAGTCTCGCTCTGTTGCCCAAGCTGGAGTGCACTGGCAAGATCTCGGCTCACGGCAAGCTCCGCCTCCCGGGTTCATGCCATTCTCCTGCCTCAGCCTCCTGAGTAGCTGGGACTACAGGCGCCCGCCACCACGCCCGGCTAATTTTTTTTGTGTTTTTAGTAGAGACGGTGTTTCACCGTGTTAGCCAGGATGGTCTCGATCTCCTGACCTCGTGATCCGCCCGCCTCGGCCTCCCAAAGTGCTGGGATTACAGGTGTGAGCCACCACGCCTCGCCTTATTTTTTATTTTAATTTTATTTTTAAATTAAAAAAAAATAGAGACAGGGTCTCACTATGTTTCTCACTATGTAGTCCAGGTTGGTCTTGAACTGGTGGGCTCAAACAATCCTGTCTCAGCCTCCCAAAGTGCTGAGATTACAGGTGTGAGCCACCACGCCCGGCCAAAAACATATTTCAATCTTCACAACAACCATATGCAGTAAGAACTATCTATATCTATATCTATATATAAATTTTTGTTTTTTTGAGACAGGGTCTTGTTCTGTCACCCAGGCTGGAGTGCAGTGGCATGATCATGGCTTACTGCAGCCTCGACTTCCTGGGCTCAAGTGATCCTCCCACCTCAGCCTCCTTAGTAGCTGGGACTACAGGCGTGCCCCACCACACCTGGCTAATTTTTATTTTTATTTTTAGTAGAGACAGGGTCTTCCTATGTTTCCCAGGCTGGACTCGAACTCCTGGACTCAAGCAATTTGCCCACTTTGGCCTCCCAAAGTGCTAGGAGTACAGGCGTGAGCCACCGCACCTAGCCCAGAGCTGTTATTATTAGCACTTTACCAACGAAGAAACAGATTTATAGTAGTTATGTAACTAAGATTTAACAATTAGTAATGGCTATTTGTATAACTAAAGAATCTGTATTACTGAATAGTGTTAAAGAAATATAGTTTAGGCTGGGCGCAGTGGCTTATGCCTGTATCCCAGCATTTTGGGACGCCAAGGTGGGCGGAGTGCCTGAGTTCAGGAGTTTGAGACCAGCCTGAGCAACACAGTGAAACCCTATCTCTACTAAAATACAAAAATTAGCCGGGCATGGTGGCACATGCCTATAGTCCCAGCTACTCGGGAGGCTGAGGCAGGAGAATTGCTTGAACCCAGGAGGTGGAAATTGCAGTGGGCCGAGATAGCACCACTGCACTCCAGCTTGGATGACAGAGCAAGACTCTATCTCCAAAGAAAGAAAAAAAAGAAACATAGTTTAGGGCCAGGCACAGTAGCACATGCCTGTAATTCCAGATGTGCCTCAGGGAAAGGCAGGTTCTGATTTGCCCTTCGTGAATCAACCAAGGCAGCTCCTCTTTTATTAATTTTATTTTCCAGGCTTCTGGATAAGCTTTGTCTTGGAAAACCAATTATGCTACTTTAAAAAAGTCTAGGCTGGGCAGAGTGGCTCACACCTGTAATCCCAGTGCTTTGGGATGCCAAGGCAGGAGGACTGCATGAGCCCAGGAGTTCAAGGTTAGAGTGAGCTATGATCACATCACTGCACTTCTGCCTGGGTGACAGTGCAAGATGCTGTCTCAAAAAAAAAAAAAAAAAAAAAGGCCTGGCACAGTGTCTTGCACCTGTAAGCCAAGGTACTCTGGAGGCTGAGGCAGGAGCATCACTTGAGGCCAGGAATTTGAGGCCAGCCTGAACAATATAGTAAGACCCCATCTCTAAAAATACATAAAACATTTTTTAAATTAGCAAATAAAATTTTTAAAAAGTTAGCCAGGTGTGGTGGCATGCACTTATAGTCCCAGCTACTTGGGAGGCTGAGGCAAGAGGATTGCTTAAACCTCAGAGGAGTTCAAGACTCTAGTGAGCTACAATTACTCCACTGGATTCCAGCCTGGGTGACAGAGTGAGGCCTTGTCTCAAATAAATAAATAGTCTGGAAAACATTGGACCAAATTATTTTGGGTTCAAGAATGAAGTGAGTCTACATGTATTTTTTTTTTTTGTAAGTACTCCAAACTTTCCTAATATTTTAATTTAAAATCATGATTCCTGGTTTGGGTGGGAAAATGGATGATTTCAACTCATAGTCTACCAAATCAAAGAGTCTTGTTTGCTCAGAAAGTGAGACTCAACCATCAGAATGCCTTATGTTACTGCCTGAAATTTCTTATTCTGAATATAGAATCTGCAACAGAATCACCATTTCTTTTTCCACATGTAACTTGTTATTTATAGCCTGAACAATTTCTTTTGAAGGCCTTTTAAAGTTAAGCTCAAATTCGGATTGTTTCCTACTCTTCTGCTTAAGGCTCTCTAAATTCTTTTTAGATTTTAACTCTGAGACTAAAAAAAAAAAAAGTTCCCACTGGGCGCAGTGGCTCACACCTGTAATCCCAGCACTTTGGGAGGCCGAGGCGGGTGGATCACAACGTCAGGAGATCGAGACCATCCTGGCTACCATGGTGAAACCTCGTCTCTACTAAAAGTACAAAAAATCAGCCGGGCGTGGTGGCAGGCGCCTGTAGTCCCAGCTACTCGGGAGGCTGAGGCAGGAGAATGGCATGAACGCAGGGGGCGGAGCTTGCCGTGAGCCGAGATCGCGCCACTGCACTCCAGCCTGGGTAACAGTGCAAGACTCCGTCTCAAAAAAAAAAAAAAAGTTCCCATAAACATCTCTTTAGGAAAAAAAAAACCCTACACCTGCAACTCACCATGCAGGAAGCAGCAAACGTGAACAAATCAGACCACATACATACAAACTAAAGAAACAGCCTGCAGAATCCTACTTAGAACAATGCTTAGAAAGACAAGGAGACAAATCATTACTAAAGACATTCACAGAGTTGTCATTACAACAGTACAGAAGTTGCCCCATTTCATCAGAATGAAAATGACAATTTGCTGAGGAAAAAAATCCCCTTTCTATTTTTCTAAGTTTCTCTAATAAGATGGCTGTTTTTTTGCAAGTTGACTGATCTACAATAAATTGAACTATTAAGTATACTCCAAAATCAAGAAAATGACTCCAATGCAGATGCCTCAGAAGTGGTAACAATGTTGTCTTGGCAAATAAATGCTGTTATCATTCGATATCTGCAAAAGTGTTTAAATCTGTCAGTACAGTGAATGCCAAACAAGTCCTGCATAATTGTGAACAGGCTGTAGGCTCATTTCTCTCTTTGCGTTTTGGTGACTTTTTGCTAAACTGAATGCAAAATCCCCAAGGATCACAAGGAACAGACCCCTCCACTAAATGTCTGGTTGCCATCTGTTCTTAGTGTGAAAAGAAAGGCGTGGGTCTGAAAGAACAGGGCCTAGCATACAGACGGAGGTGCTGTTCCATCAGCCCCTCTCCTGCCTCTGTTCCCAGAGAATGCACCATGTAAGAGTCACTGAGACCAAACACATCTCATCCTCTGTGCAACTCCATCACTTCCAAAGGAAAGTGTTTGTTGTCTGATCAATTTCCAAAGCTGGAAATCTCAGAAGAAGAAAGAAAGGAAAGCTAAATCACACTTATACCTTCATAATACCTTTTTTTTTTTTTTTTTTTTTTTTTGAGACAGGGTCTCAGTCTGTTGCCCAGGCTGGAGTGCAGAGGTGTGATCATAGCTCACTGTAACCTCAAATTCTTGGACTCAAGCATCCTACCACCTCGGCTTCCTAAGTAGCTGGGACTACAGGCACCACATGCCACTATGTCCACTAATTTTAATTTCTTCTTCTTCTTTTTTTTTTTTTTTTTGTAGAGACGGGATCTCACTATGTTGCCAGGGCTGGTCTCGAACTCAGGCTCAAGTGATCTTCCTGTCTCAGCCTCCCAAAGTGCTGGAATTACAGGCATAAGCCACTGCGCCTGGCCTGATTTTATAAACGCAGTAACAGAAAGAAATGATCATTGTTTTTATTTTTATTCTAAAATGTAAAGCCCATTCTAGGAATGCAAATGGCTTTCTAGTAACTGGAGCCCAGAGAGAGAGAAAGTAGAAAAACTGATAAGACCCAGAGAAGTATTTTTGATCATGTGTGACCACAAGCCATGAATAAACATGGACTGTTTGGACTGTGAAGCAACTGTGTGTCAGAAATGCAGTTAATTTTAAAGTTCCCTGAACATGCCAACACTCAGCTGCCTTTGTTTCATGGACCCACTTCTTTTCTAATGCCAACAGTATGCCTCTTCTGCAGAGACCAACTGGCCTCTCGAAAGATCTCCCTACTCACTATTCCAACAGTCCTTGCTATGCCTCATCCCAAGCCTGCTCCTCTAGAGAAGCCAGGGCAATGTCAAGGGCAGAAAGCACAACTCAGAAGGAAAGCAGATGTGTGCACTCTTGACAATATAGAAACATGCAAGGTTTCAAGGGAAGGCAGCACTTTAGTGTTTAAAGTGTCCAAAACACCCAGGAATTCAAAATCCAAACTGCTGCCAGTTAGTCTTGACTAAAGTAAACAAATTAAGCTCAGAAAACCCAATTACCAAGCCATGGCAAAGCCCAGAAATCTCTCATTACAAGAACATTTTCGATCAAGCCAAAACCACTGAGTAAAATTAGAGGGGAAAAAAGGTTAAATCAGAAAACCGGATGTGTGTGTGTGTGTGTGGCTGTAGTGGTGGGGCGGGAGGTGAGGAGAGCTACTGGGAATAGCCTCTTTTCTTTTCCTGGCAGCTGTTCCATGACAGATTGTTATAAATAACACAATCTGGCAACCGATTTCTTATGACAAGGAGAAAGAAAAACACATTTACTCCCTTGGAAAAAAACTGTCAGGGCAAGGTAACTACCATGCTTCTCTACTCACCCAGTGCTTCCACAAATAATGGCTATGATCCAAATCACCAGCCTGCATGCCACCCCTGCCCATATGGAACTCATGAGTTCAGCTACTTGGTGTGACTATGAAGGTCACATTTTACATTTTCCTATGTGGTCCAATCCCAGTCAAATCCCCAAGAGTAGTTTGTGTGCTTTTTCTTTTCTTTTCTTTTTTTTTAGACAAGGGGTCTCCCTATATTGCCCAGGCTGGTCTCAAACTCCTGGACTCAAGCAATCCTCCTGCCTCAGCCTCCCAAAATGCTGGGATTACATGCATGAGCCACTGCACCTGGCATAGTTTGTGTGCTTGAATAAACACCAAAGGCTAACTGCAATGGAGACCTCAGTTTTGGTTTAAAATGCTTGGAAAAGATTCCAGTCTATAGTCCTCAAAGTGCAAGGCCAAGGGCCAACTGCCACATTGTTTTCACTGAGGTTGGGGCAGTAGCTCTAGGAAGGAAAATGACCAACTCAGTCAGTAAGTAAGAAATGTGATAATCCTTGGGCTCACAGCTAAATATCCTTACTATATTCCTTAGTTTAATCATGCTGTTGCTACCATCCAGAATCTGATGCCAGAAATCCGCCCATAGTCCAGGATGGAAGTCCTTCCTCTCCTGCCCTGTCCCCTACTCTTCCCCTATTGCACTGCCTTAGTTCAGGTCTCAAAATCTTCTTCCAGTCTCTTGGCTGGTGCCTCTCTTGCTCCAGTTTTCCCTTATTCTAATCCATACTCTAATTTCTACTGCATATGTCTTTTCCCTGCTCAAAGACACCCTAAAACAGTGTTTTCCAAACATCAAAAAAGTTGAACTTATTGCCACTTACCTTAAAATTTTTTAAAAAATATATAGATCACTATAATATGATATGCTCTTTATATAATATATATAAAGATAGACATTTAAAAAGGAATAAATAAAACATTTAAAAACAAGAAATTCTAACATTTTCCTCTGGTACTTAATTCTGTACACCACCTGGCTTTGAGTACAGCCTATTTTGGAGATTGCTGCTCAACAAGATTAAGTTGGAATTCCTTAGCATGACTTTAAGGGTCTTCAAAATATGACTCCACCTACCTAATTCAGTCTTCTCTCCCCCAACTCCCCTCCACATAGCCAATGTTAACTTTTTCTTTTCTTTTCTTTTCTTTTTTTTTTGAGAAAGAGTCTCGCTCTATTGCCCAGGCTATTGCCCAGGCTGGAGTAAAATGGCACGATCACGGCTCACTGCAACCTCCGCCCCCCGAGGTTCAAGCAATTCTTGTGCCTCAGCCTCCCGAGTAGCTGGGATTACAGGTACCTGCCACCATGCCCAACTAATTTTTACATTTTTAGTACAGACAGTGTTTCGCCATGTTGGCCAGGCTGGTTCTCAAACTCCTGACCTCAAGTGATCCTCCTGCCTTGGCTTCCTCAGGTGCTGGGATTACAGGCATGAGCCACTGCACCTGGCCGCCAGTGTTAATTTGATAGAGTCGACTGCCAAGAATGTATACCCTAGTCTGTCTTCCTACTCTATTATATATTTATCCATCAAAATTCAGGTCTCGTCACAGTTACTAGAAAGGGCAGAGCCGATATATTATCTCCCCTAGAGATGATGCATTTTCTGATCCATTACAGACCTTAATTCACTAATTGGATTACATATATATTTTTTCCATCTAGACTTTGAGCTCCATAAGGAGCCCTTTTATCTTTGTATATCCAGAGTTCAACCTAGTGCTGGCAAACACGCATGAGTAAATGTTAGTACTTTTCCTGTTATCTCCTTCTCTTTGTTTAATTTGACTCAAATATTAAAACATCTGATTTTAAATGTTTAGAAACAGTATACATTCTGACAGAGGTGAATGCTCCCTTTGTAGAGACTGACTGTTCAGAGTTAGGACAGGGGCCACAGAGACAACTTTGCAGTTCCCTAATGCAAGAAGGTAGGAAATGAACCTGCTACTACCAAAGAAGCAAAAGGCAGAGATGTCTGAAAGGAAAGAGGTCAAAAGCAGCTGTCCTGGAGGGCACGGCTGAAGAATGACGATATGCTTGCTAGATTTACAACTTAAAATGAAGGCTCAACATTTATGGTTCTAATATTCATAATTCATTCACATCCTCCAAGGAAATTTTCCTCTTCAGATTAAGAACAAATAGAGGAATTATATTCTTCCTTACTGTGTGAAGCTAGGAAAGAAGCACCTATATTAATTTTTAATTCTGTTCAAATGAGTTCCCTATAAAAATGCCTGTCACGTCTCTTCTAGGATTTAGATATATGCAATTTAATTTTCATCTCTAAATGCACTGACTTGGAATAGAAAAAAACAAGAGATTTTTTTTGTTCTCCCAAATCAAACTTTCACTCTAAAGGGAAGTTCATAACAATGAGAAAAATACAACCAATAAATCTTTTTAAAACTTAGGGTTGGCTGAGCACAGTGGCTCATGCTTGTAACCCCAGCATTTTGGGAGGCCAAGGTGGGAGAACTGTTTGAGGCCAGGAGTTTGAAACCAGCCTGGGCAACATAGCGAGACCTTATCTCTACAAAAAATTTTAAAAATTAGCCAGGCATGGTGGTGCATGCCTGTAGTCCCAGCTACTTGAGAGGTTGAGGCAGGAGGATCATTTGAGCCCAGGTTTCAGGCTGCAGTAAGCTATGACTGTGCCATTGCACTCCAGCACCCGTGACAGAGTGAGATCGTGTTTCTGAAAAACAAACAAACAAAACAGAAAATTCAAGAAGTAACAATTTTAGCATGTTATTTAGAGACATACAGATAAAAAACAAAGTAGCTAAAAGAAGAGAACCTTTCGGGTTAGGGATATGGGGTGGGGGTGGTCAGGGGACTAATATTTTTAGGAACAAAGCTTGAACTATTGAATTATTTAAATTATTAAATTATTAATTTATTAAATGATATTGAATTATTTAAATGATATATACATATAACTTCAATAAGTATAAGGTGTTTATTTATTTATTTTTTGAGACAAGAGTCTTGCTCTATCGCCCAGACTGGAGTGCAATGGTGTGATCTTGGCTCACTGCAACCTCCACCTCTGGGGTTCAAGCGATTCTTGTGCCTCAGCTTCCAGAGTAGCTAGGATTACAGGCATGTGTCACCACACCTGGCTGATTTTTGTATTTTCAGTAGAGACAGGATTATGCCATGTTGGCCAGGCTGGTTTCAAACTCCTAGCCTCAAGTGATCCACCCACCTTGGCCTCCCGAAGTGTTGGGATTACAGGCGTAAGCCACTGCACCTGACCAGTATGAGTTTTTTAAAAAAGACATTAGGACTATTTTCTTATCTCTGTTTTTTAAAAAAATTACTTCAGTGACTTTAACATCCTTATGGCTGAGACTCCATGACCTCATCATGTTCAATTATTTTTTTCTCCTTCTCGCCTTAGTCACTCAACCACTTTGTTATACTCTACTCCTTGGCATTACCAAAAATTGCACCAACTCCAAAATCTCACTTTAAAATATTGTATTAATTCATGTAACACACATATATTGAACCCTGAATATGGCCAGGCATTATAGAGATACAGCAATGAACAAACAAACAAAAATCCCTGACCTCAAAAAGCTTACATCCTATTGTCTGATCACCACCTTCTATTTTTCCAACTCACTGACTTTTTACTCTGGCTCCAGCAATTCTGATTCTAACAGGATCCTCAATCCATTTGTTACACTGATTTATAGCACCCTAATTCCTTTGGTGGTCTCGTTTACACAGCTTATGGTGGTCCATCACTATAAATACTCCTTAATATACATCACCATCTTCCTTACTACTCTTATCCCTTGTACTCACCAGGTAAAGATGCTAGTTATATCCTAACTCTCTGCCTACTTTGCATATGAACCCAAGAAGCTAAACATGGATAGAAAACTGGTAACAGCATTGGCTAGTCTCCTTTTAAACTGATAACCCAAATCTCAAGGGGATCCTTCACACTGTCCAGCAATACATTTCCTAGCCAATTAACTTTTACATTCTCAGAGATAATTTCATATATTCTCATCCTTCCTTAAAACTTCAGCAGCTTCTCCCTTCCTCTTTTTTTTTTTTTGAGACGGGGTCTCGCTCTGTCACTCAGGCTGGAGTGCAGTGGCTCAATCTCAGCTCACTGCAGCCTCCGCTTCACAGGTTCAAGCAATTCTCCCACCTCAGCCTCCCGAGTAGCTGGGATTACAGGGGCGCACCACCATGCCTGGCTAATTTTTGCATTTTTAGTAGAGACGGGGTTTCGCCATGTTGGCCAGGCTGGTCTTGAACTCCTGATCTCAGGTGATCCACCTGCCTCGGCCTCCCAAAGTGCTGGGATTACCAGCGTAAGCCACTGAGCCTGGCCCTACTGACTCTTAACTGGTGGCTTTACATCTTATTTCAATAAGAAAATACAAGCAATTAGAAGCAGCAAACATCTTTCTGACACAAAATTAATTAATCTATATGCATTACATATTATACATTCTGCCTGTACAATAAATTAAATGTCTTTTCTCCAATTTTTTTTTTTTTTTTTGAGACAGAGCCTCACTCTGTCGCCCAGGCTAGAGTGCAGTGGCGTGATGTCGGCTCACTGCAAGCTCCGCCTCCTGGGTTCACGCCATTCTCCTGCCTCAGCCTCCCGAGTAGCTGGGACTACAGGCGCCCGCCACCACGCCCGGCTAATTTTTTGTATTTTTAGTAGAGACGGGGTTTCACTGTGTTAGCCAGGATGGTCTCGATCTCCTGACCTCGTGATCCGCCCGCCTCGGCCTCCCAAAGTGCTGGGATTACAGGCATGAGCCACCGCGCCTGGCCGTCCTTTCTCCAATTTAAGGGAAACCCATCCACTCGTGCACCAGATCACAGTCCCTCTCATCTACTCAAAAAATGCCACAAGGGCAGGAACTTTGTTTTACTCACTGTTCATCCCAAGCATACATCATACAGTGATTAGTTCCTTGTAGGTAGCAAAAATATAGCTGTTGAATCGAATAATTGAATGCTTTATTTTCTCTATCATCAATTTATTCCTCTCCTCTTTGGGATCACTCCCATCAGTATAGAACATACAAAAATACCTACCTTAAAAAAAACACAACTTGCCTCCATAAGTGTAAAAAAAATAAAAAATAAAAAACCAGAAAACACACACTTTATTTTTATAAGCTGGGCAAGGAAGCACTTATTTATATCACATTCTTTTATAGGTATGAAATTTTTCATTGAAAAAAAAAGAAAAAAAAAAGAACCAGCCTCACTCTGGTCCAATTTCTGGTCCAATTTCTGCCCTGTTTTTCTTCTTCCTTCATATCATAATTTCTCAAAAAAAGTTAGCTGTCTCACTGTCTTCATTTTCTCATTCCTCTCCCATTCTCTCTAATCAGGCTTTTGTCCCTACCACTCCAGCAAGGGTTTAAGTCATCACTGAACCTAACTTGCCAATTCTCTTTATTAATATCAGTTCTTGCTGGGTGCAGTGGCTCACGCCTGTAATCCCAGCACTTTGGGAAGCTAAGGTGTGCATATCACTTGAGCCCAGGAGTTCGAGACCAGCCTGGGCAACATGGCGAAAAAAACACAAAGACTTAGCCATCTCTACAAAAAATACAAAAATTTAGCCAGGTGTGGTGGTGTGTGCCTGTAGTCCCAGCTACCAAGGAGGCTGAGGTGGGAAGATTGCTTGAGCCCAGGAGGTCGAGGCTACAGTGAGCCATGATCACATCACTGCACTCCAGCTTGGGCATTGGAGTGACATTCTGTCTCAAAAATAAATTATTAAAATAACAACAGAATTTACAACAGGCATGTCAGTCACATCAATAAATGGAAATGAGCATAATTCACTCATTGAAAGCAAAAGGTTTTCAACTGGCTTGAAAGTAAAATCTAATTCTATGCTGTATGCAAGAGATAGACCTAAATCAGAGATTTAGAAAGGCTAAAAAATTTTTAAAAAGCAAAGATATACCAGGCAAATGGAAACAATAAGAAAGTGATCCTGCTATCAGACAAAGTAGAATTACGCCAAAATCATTAAATAAAACAAAGGTTATTTTATAATGCTAGAAGCCAAAATTAAAAGTGAAAATACAATAGTTCTTCATATCTATGCAGCAAAAAAGACAAAACAACTCATATAAAGCAAAAACATCAGGAGATGAATTACGAAATCAATAGAATTGTCTTGGCTATATGGGCTCTTTTTGGTTCCATATGAAATTTTAAGTAGTTTTTCCTAATTTTGTGAAGAAAGTTAATGGTAGCTTGATTTGAATCTATAAATTACTTTGGGCAGTATGGGCATTTTCACAATATTGATTCTTCCTATCCATGAGCATGGAATGTTTTTCCATTTGTTTGTGTCCGCTCTTATTTCCTTCAGCAGTAGTTTGTATTTCTCCTTGAAGAGGTCCTTCACATCCCTTGTGAGTTGGATTCCTAGGTATTTTATTCCCTTTTTAGCAATTGTGAATGGGCGTTAACTCATGATTTGGCTGTTTATTATTGGTGTATAGGAATGCTTGTGATTTTTGCACATTGATTTTGTATCCTGAGACTTTGCTGAAGTTGCTTATCAGCTTAAGGAGATTTTGGGCTGGGACGATGGGGTTTTCTAAATACACACCCATGTCATCTGCAAATAGAGACAATTTGACTTCCTCTCTTCCTATTTGAATACCTTTATTTCTTTCTCTTGCCTGATTGCCCTGACCAGAACTTCCAATACTATGTTGAATAGGAGTGGTGAGAGAGGGTATCCTTGTCTTGTGCTGGTTTTCAAAGGGAATGCTTCCAGCTTTTGCCCATTCAGTATGATATTGGCTGTGGGTTTGTCATAAATAGCTCTTATTATGAGATACGTTCCATCAATACCTAGTTTATTGAGAGTTTTTTAGCATGAAGGGGTGTTGAATTTTATTGAAGGCTTTTTCTGCATCTGTTAAGAAATCATGTGGTTTTTGTCATTGTTTCTGTTTATGTGACGGATTATGTTTATTGATTTGCATACGTTCAGCCAGTCTTGCATCCCAGGGATGAAGCCGACTTGATTGTGGTGGCTGGAGGCATCATGCTACCTGACTTCAAACTATACTACAAGGCTACAGTAACCAAAACGGCATGGTACTGGTACCAAAACAGATATATAGACCAGTGGAACAGAGGCCTCAGAAATAATGCCGCACATCTACAACCATATGATCTTTGACAAACCTGACAAAAACAAGAAATGAGGAAAGGATTCCCTATTTAATAAATGGTGTTGGGAAGACTGGCTAGCCATATGTAGAAAGCTGAAACTGGACCCCTTTCTTATACCTTATACAAAAATTAAATCGAGATGGATTAAAGACTTAAACATAAGACCCAAAACCATAAAAACCCTAGAAGAAAACCTAGGCAATACCATTCAGGAGATAGGCATGGGCAAAGACTCCACGACTAAAACACCAAAAGCAATGGCAACAAAAGCCAAAATTGACAAATGGAATCTAATTAAACTAAAGAGCTTCTGCATAGCAAAAGAAACTATCATCAGAGTGAACAAGCAACCTACAGAATGGGAGAAAATTTTGCAATCTATCCATCTGACAAAGGGCTAATATCCAGAATCTACAAGGAACTTAAACAAATTTATAAGAAAAAAAAACCCCATCAAAAAGTGGGCAAACGATATGAACAGATACTTCTCAAAAGAAGACATTTATGTGGCCAAGAAACATATGAAAAAAAGCTCATCATCACTGGTCATTAGAAAAATCCCAATCAAAACCACAATGAGATACCATCTAATTTCAGTTAGAATGGCGATCATTAAAAAGTCAGGAAACAACCAGATGCTGGAGAGGATGTGGAGAAACAGGAATGCTTTTACACTGTTGGTGGTAGTGTAAAATAGTTCAACCATTGTGGAAGACAGTGTGGTGATTCCTCAAGGATCTGGAACCAGAAATATACCATTTGACCCAGCAATCCCATTACTGGGTATATACCCAAAGGATTATAAATCATTCTACTATAAAGACACATGCACACGTATGTTTACTGTGGCACTGTTCACAATAGCTAAGACTTGGAACCAACCCAAATACCCATCGATGATAGGCTAGATAAAGAAAATGTGGCACATATACACCATGGAATACTATGCAGCCATAAAAAAGGACGAGTTCATGTCCTTTGCAGAGACATGGATGAAGCTGGAAACCATCATTCTTAGCAAACTAACACAGGAACAGAAAACCAAACACTGCATGTTCTCACTCATAAGTGGGAGTTGAACAATGAGAACACATGGACACAGGGAGAGGAACATCACACACCAGGGCCTGTCGGGGGGTGGGGGGACTAGGAGAGGGATAGCATTAGGAGAAATACCTAATGTAGATGTGGGCTGATGGGTGCAGCAAACCACCATGGCACATGTATTCGTATGTAACAAATCTGCAACTTAAAGTATTAAAAAAAATCAATAGAAACCACTAATAATAAGGAGCTTTAACACACTACTATTAGTAAAAGATAGATGAAGCGGATAAAAAATAAAAATGGATATAGAAAATTTAAAAATATGATCAATAAGATCTTATGGCTATATATACATATATGTATATATGTGTGTATATAAATTGACTCAGCTTGGGAATTTAGTATATGATAATCGTGAAACTTAAATAACAAGGGCAAAATGAATATTTTAATAAATGGTGATGGGAAACTGAATAAGCATTTGGAAAAAGGATAAAATTAGATTCACTGTTCATACTGTACACAAGACAAACATCAAATGGATCAGAGACCTAAATGTAAAAAAGTGAAACTGTACAAGTACTAGAAGGAAACAAAAGTAGGTTTCTCTATAACCTAAATGTGGGAAGAAACTTTCTAATTGTTATTCAAAATCCAGATGAATTAAAGATTGTTAAATTTGACTACATAAATATAAAAACAAGGCTGGGAGTGGTGGCTCATGCCTGTAATCCCAGCATTTTGAGAGACCAAGGTGGGAGGATTACTTGAGCTCATGAGTTCGAGACTAGCTAGCCTAGGCAACATCAAGACCCTGTCTCCACAAAAAAGAAAAAAAATTAGCCGGGTATGGTGACGTGTGCCTGTATTTCCAGCTACTCAGGAGGCTGAGGTAGGAAGATCACCTGAGCTCAGGGGATGGAGGCTGCAGTAAGGCGAGATCGTGCCATGGCACTCTAGCCTAGGCGACAGGGAAAGACCCTGTATCAAAACAAAAACAAAAAGTTTTCTATGCCCCCAAACACCACAAAGTCAAAAGACATCAAACTGCTACAGTTACAGAACTTCTAAAATTCAAGAAGGAAAACAACAAAAACTGAAGGTACTTTTAAAATTGAGAAAAAATAAAGTACATGAACAATTTACAAAGAAAGATCATAATGTATTCAATTTTTAAATGGTCCTTAAACATATAAAAAGATATTTAACTTCACTCATAATAAGAAAAATGCAGCTCACACCTGTGATCCCAGTACTTTAGGAGGCAGAGGCAGGCAGATCACTTGAGCTCAGGAGTTCGAGACCAGCCTGGCCAACATGACAAAACCCGGTCTCTACTAAAAATACAAAAATCAGCTGGGCGTGGTGGCATGTGCCTGTAATCCCAGCTACTTTGGAGGCTGAGGCAGGATAATCACTTGAACCCGAGAGGTGAAGGCTGCAGTGAGCTGAGATTGCGCCATTGCATTTCAGCCTGGATGACAGAGCAAGACTCCGTCTCCAAAAAAAAAAGAAAAACGCAAATTAAAATTCAAATGACTCTGAGCTACCATTTCTCACCAATTAGACTGGTGAGTCCATGTGGAAATAAACACTGTCATATATTGTTGCTAGGAATGCTAACTAGTACAACACTTTTGGATGGAAATTTGGTCATTTTTTACAAAGCTACACATGCAGTTTTATCCTTTGACCCAGTAATCCCACTTGTAAGAATTTATCATGCAACAATACCACTACTAATTGCAAAGTTATTCATTGCAGCAAAATATTGGAAGCTACCTAAAAACCCAACCATAGGAGTTGGTTGAGTAAAATATGTACAATGACTTTTTTTCCTTTCCATTTTGGTGGGCCGGTTGAAGATGAAATCCACTGAGAAGGGAAGGCCTGGGTCTTCAGCACCCTGTGTGCCAGTCCAGAACTGGCCTATCTACAGACCCCCTGAAAATCAAATGGGCTTGGATTTGGACATTCTCAATAAAAAGGGTTAAAGGCTGATGGGACCTAAAGCCTGGTACTTGAATTTTGATCAAGATACGCTGCCTTAAGTTCTCTTCATTACACAGATGATCCTAGGTAATTGATAGATCCTGTGGTTCAACTTGATTTCTAGATAGAAGCTGGATTCATGTGATGCCAGAGAAGTAAAATTTTAAGAGACCGAAACCAGATCGGAGTCTCACTGTTCCAGTCTGGACCTCTTTGGTGCTGTAAATCCTGGATATACAGTGGATGATTACTGCGTTTTTCTTTTATGGGCTGTCTTTAGCTTCTGGAGACCTCACTATCCTATTATGTCTTTGTGTGAAGACATGCTACTTTGTAATTATCAAAAGTGTCGCATCAAACTGTATGGCTATGCATGGGTCACTGCCTGCTCTCACATATTCTGTGATCAGCATGGCAGTGGTGAGTTTAGTCGCTCACCAGCTATCTGTGCTGCCTGAAACAGTACCCTTTCTGGAAAGCTAGATATTGTCCGCACAGAACTCAGTCCATCAGAGAAATATAAAGCTATGGTATTGGCAGGACTGCGACAAGAGATTGTGTTGGACGTTAGCTCCTGAGCAGTGGCCTTCTGGACATATCAGGTACATCAGGAACATCTCTATCAAGAACACAATTTCATCAAGGCTGAGGGCCATCTGAAACAGACGGAGAAAATATATACTCAGCAAATACAAAGCGAGGATGTAGAATTGACCTCTATGAAAGGGGAAGTCACCTCCATGAAGAAAGTGCTAGAAGAATACAAGAAAAAGTTCAGTGACATCTGAGAAACTTATGGAACGCCATCTTCAGCATCAAAAGCTCCAAGGCCTCTATGATAGCCTTAGGCTACGTAACATCCTTATTGCTAACCATGAAGGCACCCTTGAACCATCTACGATTGCACAGTCTGGTGTTTTTGGCTTCCCATTAGGAATAACAACTCCAAGTTTCCTTTGGATAGTACACCTGTTTAAATCAGGGTGATGGAGATGGAGATTTTCAGTTCAGACCTTTTTGTGGGTTCTTCCACAGCACCTGAAACCAGCAACAGCTTATTTAGTTTTGCCTCTCCTCTCTGAGTGGTGAATTAGAGCAGCAGTAATTTCTAGCAGGGCCTTCAAAGTAAAAAGAATTTGAGCCAGGCATGGTGTCACACACCTGTGATCCCAGCTACTTAGGAGACTGAGGCTGGGAGGATCACTTGAGCCCAGGAGTATGACACTGTAGTGATCTAAGATCATGCCACTGCACTCCAGCCTGGGCAACAGAGTGAGACCCTATTTCTAAAAAACCTAAAGATAATTTAGCTAACTTTACAGAATGTTTCCAGGTTCACCTTTAGTAATTTCATTTAGCAAATCTTTTATCTAGATAGGACTCCCCAGCCTCCCTGTGCTTTTAAGTCTCTGAAGTTGTCATCAAATTATCAACATAACAAACTCATTGGCAATGGGGAATGGTTTAGAGTCTGGTTTCTCTGATCCTATTAATTAAAGCATGAGCATTTTATTAATCTCAATTTCATTGTGAACTGCTGAATCTTCATCCCTAGTGAGAAGGTCACAATAGTATTTGTTTCAACTCTGGGCTGTTTCTGACTGAGCTGTGTTGTTTATGCCTTAAGTACCTGTGTTATATGCTGCACGTCACTTTGAATTCTAGTATTTATGCATATCTGTATATGTAAGTGTGTTAATTTACACTGATATTTTGCTGTATTTGCCAGTATGTTTATGTGAAAATTGGAAAATGGTGGGTGATATGTGGCTTGTTATTTGGGTATGTGTATTTATTTGTATATATTTATGTATTTACCTTCATATTAACTTGTTTGGAGGTGTGCTTATGTCAGTGAATGAGAGTACAATTTGATGCATGTATGTTCAGTCCCTATATGTATTTAAAAATAACTCACATTGATAAAGTTATTTTTTAAAGTTGACTTTGTTGACATTTACAGTTGGCCCTCTGTATCTGCAGGTACTGCATCTGCAGATTCAGCCAACCATATATCAAAAATATTCGAGAAAAAATAAAAATAATAATATAACAATAAAAAATACAAATTAAAAACTAATACTGTTTAAAAACCAATACTGGGCCGGGCGTGGTGGCTCACATCTGTAATCCCAGCACTTTGGGAGGCCGAGGCAGGCGGATCATGAGGTCAGGAGATCGAGACCATCCTGGCTAACACGGTGAAACCCCGTCTCTACTAAAGATACAAAAAATTAGCCAGGCAAGGTGGCGGGCGCCTGTAGTCCCAGCTACTCCGGAGGCTGAGGCAGGAGAATGGCGTGAACCCGGGGGCGGAGCTTGCAGTGAGCCGAGATCGCGCCACTGCACTCCAGCCTGGGCAACACAGCGAGACTCCGTCTCAAAAAAAAAAGACAAAAAACCAATACTGGATAACAACTATTTGGATAGCATTTACACTGTAGATATTATAAATAATTTAGAGGTGATTTAAAGTATTTGGGAGAACTTGTAGGTTATATCCAAATACCATGCCATTTTATAAAAGCGACATGAGCATCCAAGGATTTTGGTATCTGTGAGGGTTCCTGGAACCAATACCCCAAAGATACCAAAGGACGACTGTATTTTAAAATAAAGCTACTTCTTTCCTTACCTTTTTGTCAACTGTTGCCTTTGGTTTACTTATTCAGGAATATACTTCTGCAGAAAGTTTACCAATGTGTTACTGATCTCAAGAGACTGTATTAAAATAATTTAAAAGATTTTAAAATATATATATACAATGAGGTACTATGTAGCTGTTAAAAAAAAAATCTGGTCAAGCAGTTTCTTACACTTGTCATCCCAGCAGTCTGGGAGGCTGAGGCAGGAGGATTGCTTGAGGCCAGGACTTCAAGAGCAGCCTGGACAACAAAGCAAGACCCCCTTTCTACAAAAAATAAAAAAAAGATCAGCTGGGAGTGGTGGTGAGTACCTCTAGTCCCAGCTACAGGCTTGAGCCCAGGAAGACGAGGCTGCAGTGAGCCATGATCATGCCACTGCACTCCAACCCGGGCAACAGAGTGAGACCCTGTCTCAAAAAAAAAAAAAAAAAAAAAAAAGTCTCCATTAACTGAAATGGAGTGATTTCCAGGATATACTGTCAAGTGAAAAACAGGGCTGGGTGCATTGGCTCATCACACCTGTAATCCTAGCACTTTAGGAGGCAGAGGCAGGAGGACTGCTTGAGCCCAGAAGTTTGAGACCAGCCTGGGTAACATAGCAAGACCTCATCTCTACAAAAATAATTTTTTAAATTAGGCAGGTGTGGTGGTGTGTGCCTGTATTCCCAGCTACTTGGAGCTGAAGTGGGAGGATTGCCTTATTTCTCTCTCCTTATAGAGTAGATCTAAGAGGACAGGTATCTTTTTTATCTGGATTACCACTATATTTATAGCATCTCTGAATAGGATATATACTAAGTATTCAACACATATTTGTTGAATAAGCTAAAAATATTAATATTTTATAGATGAATCAAATGCAAGTTTGGAAGGGACTCATAACTTCCAAGGTCACATAGCTAGTGAATGACAGAACAAGAATTGTCTATCTAGGTCTACCTCTCTTATGAAAGCCTGTGTTCTTTTCACCACATCACCCTACCTTATCACAAAAAATAAAATAATCCTGCCAGGCACAGTGGCTCACACCTGTAATCCCAGCACTTTGGGAGGCCAAGGCGGGTGGATCACCTGAGGTCAGGAGTTCAAGACCAGCCTGGGCAACATGATGAAATCTTGTCTCTACTAAAAACACAAAAAGTAACTGGGTGTAGTGGCATGCACCCATAATCGCAGCTACTCAGGAGGCTGAGACAGGAGAATCACTTGAACCTGGGAGGCAGAGGTTGCAGTGAGCTGAGACTGCGCCACTGCACTCCAGCCTGGGTGACAAGAGCGAAACTCCGTCTCAATCATCATCATCATCATCATCATCATCATCATCATCATCATCATCATCCTTCCTCTGGGAGAACATTCTTGGGGTAGAGGACCAGCCATGTCAGTAAACTTAGGGCTTGTTGGAAACTCACAGATGCAAATAAAGTGAACACAAGCAGCCAATGCTATAATCAGTTCTTCTAATCTACAGTCACTGAAATTCATCCTTGGGTTCACATAAACATGTATCTATTTATTTTTTAGAGATGAGTTTCTCACTTTATTGGCCAGGTTGGGGAGCAGTGGCGCGATCACAGCACTGTTGCCTAAAATTCTTGGGCTCAGGGGATCCTCCCTCTTCAGCTTCCCAAGTAGCTGTGACTACTGGTGCACACCACTGTACCTGGCTAATCTAAAAAAATTTGTGTAGCGATGAGGGAGTCTCACCAGCTTGCCCAGGTTGGCCTCAAACTCCTGGGCTCAAGTGATCCTCCTGCCTTGGCCTCCCAAAGTGCTGGGATTACAGGTGTGAGCCACTGTACCTGACCTAAACATGTGTGTCTATATTAAGGGAGTAAGGAACTTAAGGAACTTATTTTAAATGTTTACAAATAACTTGCTTCCGGCTGTCATTCATTCATTCAACAAATAATATTGGACAAACTCTTTGTGCCAGGCCCAGATATAGTTCTTGCCTCACAGTATAGCAACAATATGACAGATGTCTTCTAATCCCTGTGTAAATACAGAAAAATGACACCAGATTCAGTCTTAAAAGACCAGACAGCTGGGCGCAGTGGCTCATGCCTGTAATCCCAACATTTTGGGAGGTGAGCAGACTGCTTGAGCCCAGGAGTTCGAGCCTGGGCACCATGGCAAAACCCCATCTCTTCAAAAAATTAGATGGGCATGGTGGTACACACTTGTAGTCCCAGTTACTGGGGAGGCTGAGGTGAGAGGATCACCTGATCCCAGGAAGCTGAGGTTGCAGTGAGCTGAGATCATGCCACTGTACTCCAGCCTGGGCAAGAGTGAGATCTGGACTCAAAAAACAAAAACAAAAACAAAAAAAAAAACCCAGAAAACCAGGGAGGAAATCTTTTTTTTTTTTTTTGACAGGGTCTCACTCTGTTGCTCGGGCTGAAGTGCAGTGGCTGATCTCAGCTCACTGCAACCTCTGTCTCCCAGGCTCAGGTGATCCTCCCACCTCAGCCTCCTGAGTAGCTGGGACTACAGGCACATGCCATCACACCTGGCTAATTGTTACATTTTTTGTAGAGACAGGGTTTTGCCACGTTGTCCAGGCTAGTCTCAAACTCCTGGGCTCAAGCAATTCACCCACCTCAGCCTCCCAAAGTGCTGGGATTACAGGCATGAGCCACTGTGCCTGGCCAACCAGGGAAGTCTTGTTGGCACAGATGATGCCTAAGTTAAGAGCCTAAGTAGCTAGAGGCTACTTCAAATGAACTCTCTGGTCATGGTGACAGAATGCTTACTGACTTCCCATAAATTGTACTGCACCTTTCCACTACTCGGGCTGTAATGTTACTTCATGATTCAGAGTAGAATAAGTGGCCCTACTAAGAGTTTCCAAAAATCAAAGTCATGCGGGCTGCTTATTATCCAATGATGCAGTAAGTTTGTGATGACAGTCTGTGTTATCACAGTTGCTAGCTAGTAACTTTTCCCTCTACCCTATAGCCCTTCATCCCCTGACAGGGTCCTAAGGAAGGAAAATGACTTAAAAGAATCAGACTCAAACACAGGGCTTGCAAGTTTTTTGGCTGTCAAATTAAGTACAGGGCTACAGAAGTCCTATCCCACAGATCAGAGTTCCAAAAAGTAACAGTCTGAAAAAGTAAGGTGAAAACATTTCAATGTTGTAGATACATATACTAGGTTAGTATCAAAATAGGTTAGTATCAAAAGAAAAGCTCCATTGAGATTTCTTGGCCAAAAAAAAAAAAAAAGACTCCAAAATTTTTACATCCAACTCGTTTCTGCCAGTAATGTTGGGCTTTTCACTACGCCGCCAGTAGACTCCAGGAAGGCATCATCAGGATTACACTGAGGCTGTCATAAGCAACCACGGCCCACCAAAGCAGTCTTAAGGAACGTTGCCACTTAATAAAGTCTTTAAGCAAGTTGGGACCAAGTTCTCAGATCTTCCCTTGACCAACTGTATTTACTCTTTTCAAGATGATAGAAATCTGACAAATAAAAATCTCTGGGAAAAATGAAAGGTTCCAGGAAAGAATGACAGAGATTTGTAATTTGATAAAAGACATCAAACACTCAACTGAAAATAACTTGCATTTAGCTTTTTGAACATCTGAAAATAGTACATATGCTCAGTCTTTCTAATAAGCTGTCTCCAGCATGGGGATTTCATTGGCATAGTTTGTTCTTTGTTGTAACATGTTAGCTGTTTCATAAGACATAACAATAGTCCTTTCTCTACATCAAAGGACTTAAGGAACTATACCTCTAACGACTAGTGTGTTGGTATTATTATCCCTACTTTCTTGGTTGTGAAACTGAGGCACAGGGTAAATGAGGCTTGCTTGAAGCCAAAGATTCCTGTCTAGATTAAATAGAGAATTATCAACTCTGGAATTTCTAAATTAAAAGAAGCAATGAGACCGGCAATATAAAACAAATACTTTAAACATAGGCTACAGAACTCTATTACGGATTTAGTCTGCTTGAAGCCTCTAAAATATACCTCACTAACTTGTTCTCGAAACACTTAGGAATAATCGCAGTCTGTTTCTAAAGCACACAAAAACAGCACCAATGGCTGATTACCCCAGATAGTTAGAGCAACAGCTCTAATATGGGTCAGGATCCATGTCCAAGGAGTCAGCCAGCTTTGCTTTATGTGCAGCTCACAGACCGCACCTTTACTTAACAACACTTCTTGTTCACATGGCTCTAGACATAGGACAAAAATTTCTCCTATAAGCCTGGAATTCCCTCCACTTAGAGAAAGAGATCAACAAGCAATAGCTGCACACCTGCAAGACAAGGATACTACATGAGTCTTGTTAGGAGATTTGCTCATTTCTAAGTATGTTTTACACAAAACTAATTAAGAGTTTATACATATTAAGAACCACTGAATTGTACACTTTAAAAGAGTTCTATACATACATACAACTATCTAATCTACATATAAAATTCTACATATCTGAACACCACAGAAAAGAACACCACTCAAAAAAAGAAATTTTGAAAATAGCAGACCAAGTAAACCTGGTAGAATCTTTAGAACAGGTTTAGAACTAAACGTGTTCTAAAGCCAAAAGTCTAGAGTTAGAGTAGATTATAAAGACTACTAATGCTTAGTGGAGGCAACTAATACTACTAATGTACTAAAAGTACTAATTAGTACTAAAGTACTAATGCTTTTGGAGGCAATACAATAGTCAAAAAAGCCTGGGTATCTGAGATGCACAAATGCATCTTTTTTTTTTTTTTTTTTTTTTTTTTTTTTTTGAGATGGAGTCTCACTCTGTGGCCCAGGCTGGAGTGCAGTGGCATGATCTCAGCTTACTGCAACCTCTGCCTCCCGGGTTCAAGCAATCTTCATGCCTCGGCCTCCTGAGTAGCTGGGACTACAGGTGCACACTACTATGCCCAGCTAATTTTTGTATTTTTAGTAGAGACAAGGCTTCTCCATGTTGGCCAGGCTGGTCTGGAACACCTGACCTCAAGCGATCCACCCGCCTCAGCCTCCCAAAGTGCTGGGATTACAGGTGTGAGCCACCATGCCTGGCCAAAAGTGTATACCATATTCTTACTTCTCTCCTAGACTGTAAAGCGTAGTTAAGAGCATAGGCTCTCAAGTAAGAGAACCGGTTCAATCACTAACTCTTCCATTAAACTCTGAAGACTCAGTCCCCTTATCTATTCACAGTAAGATATGAAAAGGCTAGAGCAGTCTTAGCCCTATGAACTCTCAAAACTAACAAACCAACACTGTCTTTAAAAATGAAGGCTGGGCGCAGTGGCTCAGGCCTGTAATCCCAGCACTTCGGGAGGCTGAGGAGGGAGGATCACAAGGTCAAGAGATCGAGACCATCCTGGCTAACATGGTGAAACCCTGTCTCTACTAAAAATACAAAAAATTGGCCAGGCGTGGTGGCGGGTGCCTGTAGTCCCAGCTACTTGGAAGGCTGAGACAGGAGAATGGCGTGAACCTGGGGGGCGGAGCTTGCAGTGAGCCGAGATTATGCCACTGCACTCCAGCCTGGGCGACAGAGTGAGACTCTGTCTCAAAAAAAAAAAAAAAAAAAAAGAAGAAGAAGAAGCCTGGCACTAAATAGAAATTTCCAGGAGTAGAATCCAAATTAAGCAGGACAAAGACAATCCAAGAGCACAGGAACCAGAAAAGACAGATAAAACGGAGATAAAGGAACAGCGGAGGAAGATCTTAAAAGAGGGGGCTCTAGAGCTGTGAAGCTAAAAAAGCAATTCTGACTCACCCTTCTCTTCTGAAAATGTAGAAAGACCAACTTCAGATAAAAATTAGAAACAGAAAACAATTACAGTCAAATCCCATACAAAGTTATTATCAAAAAAGATAATAAAGATTAAAATAACATTCCTATAATGAAAGCACATATAAGAAAGACATGCCCACAAACAGATGAAATCCATAGCCTAATATTTCTGTTTTTTTGAGACGGAGTCTCACTCTGTCGCCAGGCTGGAGTGCAATGGCGCGACCTCAGCTCACCGCAACCTCCGTGTCCCAGGTTCAGGCGATTCTCCTGCCTCCCGAATAGCTGGGACTACGAGCGCACGCCACTATGGCCAGCTAATTTTTATATTTTTAGTAGAGATGGGGTTTCACCATGTTGGCCAGGATGGTCTCGATCTCTTGACCTCGTGATCTGCCTGCCTCGGCCTCCCAAGGTGCTGGGATTACAGGTGTGAGACACCATGCCTGGCCTTCCATAGCCTCATATTTCAAAATAAGCTAAAGTAAGAAAATGATAAATGTGGCTGGGCGTGGTGGCTCACGCTTGTAATCCCAGCACTTTGGTAGGCTGAGGCAGGCGGATCACTTGAGGTCAAGAGTTCGAGATCAGCCTGGCCAATATGGTGAAACCCCATCTCTAATAAAAATACAAAAATTAGCCAGGCATGGTGGCTCACACCTGTAGTCCCAGCTACTTGAGGGGCTGAGGCAGAGGAATCACTTGAACCTGGGAGGCAGAGGATGCGAAGAGCCGAGATCACACCACTGCACTCCAGTGTGGGCAACAGAGCGAGACTCTGTCTCAAAAAAAAAAAAAGGCCAGGCGTGGTGGCTCATGCCTGTAATCCCAGCACTTTGGGATGCCGAGGCAGGCGGATCACGAGGTCAGGAGTTTGAGACCATCCTGGCTAACACGGTGAAACCCTGTCTCTACTAAAAATATAAAAAATTAGCTGGTGTGGTGGCACATGCCTGTAGTCCCAGCTACTGGGGAGGCTGAGGCAGGAGAATTGCTTGAACCCGGGAGGCAGAGGTTGCAGTGAGCCAAGACTGTGCCATTGCACTCCCGTCTGGCGACAGAGTGAGATGCTGTCTTCAAAAAAAAAAAAGAAAAAGGCCAGGCACGGTGTCACGCCTGTAATCCCAGCACTTTGGGAGGCCGAGGCGGGCAAATCAAGAGGTCAGGAGTTCGAGACCAGCCTGGCCAACAGGGTGAAACCCTGTCTCCACTAAAAGTACAAAAATTAGTCAGGCGGGGTGGCACATGCCTATAATCCCAGCTACTCAGGGGGCTGAGACAGGAGAATCGCTTGAACCTGGGAGGTGGAGGTTGCAGTGAGCCGAGATTGTGCCACTGCACTCCAGCCTGGGCGACAGAGTGAGACTCCATTTTGAAAATAAATAAATAAAAATAAAAATATAAAAGAAAAGGCCTGGTGCAGTGACTCTTGCCTGTAAATCCCATCACTTTGGGAAGCTGAGGCAGGCAGATCATTTGAGTCCAGGAGTGTGAGACCAGCCTAGGTAACAAGGCAAAACCCTGTCTCTGCAAAAAAGAAAAATAAATTAGCTGGGTGTGGTGGCATGTTCCTATAGTCCCAGTCACTCAGAAGGCCGTGATGGGAGGATGGCTTGAGCCCAGGAGGTCAGGGCTGAAGTGAGTCACGTTCGGCAACACTCCAGCCTGGGCGACAGAGTGAGACCCTGCCTCTTAAAAAAAGGAAAAAAAAAAAAAAAGACTGAAACTTCACATGAAAAGAACTTACTACATATCTAAAAAACATGATTCAGAACAATCAATAAGATACATTATATAGAAAAACCACAAGATATTAAAGAAAAATAAAAACTCCTTTGGGAATCCAGACAAAAGGACCAAGTCACTCATAAGGGAAAGAAAAACAGATTTTATCTGGACTGTTTTGACAACAACGCTGTATGTCAAAAGATAATGAAAGAATACATTTAGGCCGGTGCAGTGGCTCACGCCTGTAATCCTAACACTTTGGGAGGCCGAGGCGGGCGGATCATGAGGTCAGGAGTTCGAGACCAGCCTGGCCAACATGGTGAAGCCCCGTCTCTACTAAAAATACAAAAATTAGCCAGGCATGGTGGCACGTGCCTGTAATCCCAGCTACTTGGAAGGCTGAGGCAGGAGAATTGCTTAAACCTGGGAGGCGGAGGTTGCAGTGAGTTGAGATTGCGCCATGCACTCCAGCCTAGGTGACAAGAGCAAAACTCCATCTCAAAAAAAAAAAAAAGATACATTTAATATACTCAAGGAAAACATGTCAGTCACGGATTCTATATCCAAATAAATTGGCTTTGAAACATAACGGTGGCAGATTACTTGTTGAACATTATATGCGCCCTCCTTTAGGAATCTATTAGAAATAAGCTTCAGACAAATGACTGGAGACACAAGGAATGGGGACTCGTGTGCAGTGATCATCAACGGCTGCTAACATCACAAAATGAAAGACAACCAGATAATCATGTACCTTCAGATGGAAGAACACACCACTGCCTTGCCAAAAATTCAAACCTAAACCTAATCAAGCCTCAAGTTCAACTACTAATTTACAGACTACACATACAGAGAAACACTCATTAAATCAACAAAAACCTAGTTTCTTCAACAATTAAATTACAAGGGGGAAAAAAAAGAAATGGAGGGAAAACCTATATATCAAGAGACTTAAAAGACATTTCAACCAATTGTAATGTGTAATCCTTATTCACTTCCTAAGTTAAATAAACACATTTGAAAAAACATGCTGAAATTATATTTATGAGGCAACTGAAAACTCAAACACTGATTAGATACTTAATGATACCAAATAATTATTATTGATTTGGTTTTTTACTGTTTTTTAGAAGTGATAGTGGTATTTCTAAAAAGTGCCCTTATTTTTATAATATATTCTAAAATATTTACAGATAAAATTATACGTCTAAGATTTGCTTCAAAAGAACATGGGAGAAAGCAAGTTGGGTAAAATATAGATAAAATAAGATTTGCTATAGGTTGTTAACTGTTGATGCTGGGTGACAGATAAATGGGTAATGTTGATTACTTTTGTACAAGTTTTAAAATTTCCATATAAGAAGTTAAAATATTAACTATGTCTGGTCTACAACTTATGTTTAACAATGGCAATTATCATTATTATTATTAGTTGACTCTGAATATTTACTAAATGAATGAGTTTAGACATAGATAAGAATGAATGATTTATCAACAAATATGAAACATTATTATGGAGAAAATATGAAATCTAAGAGCATTCATGTTATCAACGTCAGTTGTAAGAGTGGAGCTCACTCACCCAGGGCCTGGGAGAATGAATGAACCAATAATCTCTCTTGATAAGTCAGGGAAAGAGGTTTGGGTAGCTGAAATAAAAAGTGAGAACCAGTAAATCAGTAAAATTGTGGGGTTAGACAAAGCAAAATGAAGTAGAAAATGGTGCCAGAAAGTATAAAACCAAATGAAATATGTGTCCTTTAAGTGAAAAAACATAACTTAGCAAATATGGTATCCAACTTCAATATCCTATAAGCACATGTGATGGAGGTTTCCACATATACATTTAGCAAATATAAGGTAAAGGAAAAAGATTATAAGTTAAAAATTGTTTCAACAAAAAAAAGCCAAATAAAGTGAATGTACTACTCTGGCCTTTGTCTGAGAACAGAAGTCAAACACGAAGACCTCACAATAATAGCTGGGAAACTCAATCTGGAGGAAGTGGGTAAAGATAAAACCAAAAGCCAATAAACCTCAAACTTTTAGGGAATGTTCTTATCTTACCTAAAATCTTATTGGAAACAGACCAAAAGAGCCTATTAATGTTTAGGAGCTCTTTTGTGGGCACACGGGAAGAAAAAACATGGGCTTAAAGGGCCACTGTGTCATGCATGGCACAGCTGCTCAGTGCAACTTTCTCCTTTAGAGAGATAACCGACATCCCTTAGCAAACACTGACAACTTACTTCTTAGGCTGTCTCACTTTCTTCAACTGTTTATACGCACTTCCACTGCCCTTTCTACAAGTTTATGTTAATTCTAATCAGTTAATTCTGAATTTTGGCTTAGCTCAGTTCCTAACAGCTATTTGGGCATTTATTTACGTTCTTCCAACAGTTAGCCTTGTTGCCTTCTACTCCTGGTTGGAAGGCAATCTGATATGAAGCCAGGATTTCAGGGGCTATTGTAGTAAGAAAAAACCAAGTAAAGATAGCAAAGACTTGCTGGCCAAAGTCACAGCTTGGAAGATGGCTCAGAGGTAGGATTATATGTAAGAGATTCTGTGTAAATGATGTGGGGGAACGGGTAACGGAGGAACAGAAATTAGACTGCAGAAGGACTTAGTAAAGATTCTGATTTTAGGTGCAAGGGGAAGCCCTAAAATAAGGAGTAAAAGATCAAAGTCATGGCCGGGCGCAGTGGCTCACGCCTGTAATCCCAGCACTTTGGGAGGCCGAGGCGGGCGGATCCCGAGGTAGGAGATCGAGACCATCCTGGCTAACATGGTGAAACCCTGGCTCTACTAAAAATACAAAAAAATTAGCCGGGCTTGGTGGCAGGCACCTGTAGTCCCAGCTACTCGGGAGGCTGAGGCAGAAGAATGGCGTGAACCCAGGAGGCAGAGCTTGCAGTGAGCCCGCACTCCAGCCTGGGCTACAGAGCGAGACTCCGTCTCCAGAAAAAAAAAAAAAAAATCAAAGTCATACAAAAAGGCAGTAACTTGGAGAGTAAAATGCCCCTTTGGAGGTTACTTTACTTTCCTTCTCATGCCTTCTCTCCTAACAGTTGCCACTATTACTTCTCAAGCCTCCAAGTATTAGAGGAACTTATTTGCCTGGGACTTTCAAGATCTCTAGCTTACTGGGCCAAAAATAACTTTTCTAAAATTCAGAGATTATAGAGCAAAGAAAGTTTACACATCCATTCTAAACTTTTAGATGGTAGCTAATACAGCTCTGAGAAGACCACCAAAAATCCCAAGCTCTTTGCAAATCAAAACTACAGTAAGATACTAACTCATGCTTATTGGGATGACTACTATTAAGAAAAAAATAGGCTGGGTGAGGTGGCTCATGCCTGTAATCCCAGCACATTGGGAGGCTGAGGTGGGTGGATCACGAGGTCAGGAGTTTGAGACCAACCTGGCCAACATGGTGAAACCCCGTCTCTATACTAAAAATACAAAAATTAGCTGGCCGTGGTGGTATGCACCTGTAATTCCAGCTACTCAGGAGGCTGAGGCAGGAGAATCGCTTGAACCTGGGAGGAAAGGTTGCAGTAAGCCGAGATTGCACCATTGCACTCCAGCCTGGGCAACAGAGCAAGACTCCTTCTCAAAAACAAAAAAACAAACAAACAAAAATAAGCAGAAAATAAATACTGGGAAGGATGTGGAGAAACTGGAACCATAGGCTAGGCATGGTGGCTCACACTTGTAATCCCAGCACTTTGGGAGGCCAAGGTGGAGGATCACTTGAGCCCAGGAGTTCAAGACCAGCCTGGGCAACATAGTGAGACTCTGTCTCTAAAAAAAAAAAATATATATATATATACACACACACACACACACACACACATACATATACACACATACACACACACACACATATATATACACACACACACATATATATATATATCCGGGCACGGTGGCTCATGCCTGTAATCCCAGCACTTTGGGAGGCCAAGGTGGGTGGATCACCTGAGATCGGGAGTTTGAGACCAGCCTGACCAACATGGAGAAACCCTGTCTCTACTAAAAACACAAAATTAGCTGGGTGTGGTGGCGCATGCCTGTAATCCCAGCTACTCAGGAAGGTGAGGCAGGAGAATCGCTTGAACCTGGGAGGCAGAGGTTGCGGTGAGCCGAGATCACGCCATTGCACTCCAGCCTGGGCAACAAGAGCAAAACTCCATTTTAAAAAATAATAATAAATAAATATATACACACACACACACACTTATTTTAATTTATTTATATATTTTTTTGAGACAGAATCTCCCTCTGTTGCCCAGGCTAGAGTGCAGTGGTACGATCTCAGCTCACTGCAACCTTCACCTCTCGAGCACAAGCAGTCCTCAACCTCAGCCTCCTGAGTACCTGAGACTACAGGTGTGTGTCACCATGCGTGGCTAATTTTTGTATTTTGGGGGCAATATAGTGAGACACCCTCATCTCAACAAAAAATAAAAAGTTAGCTGGGTGTGGCAACATATGCCCATGGTTCCAGCTACTCAGGAGGCTGAGATAGGAGCATCGCTTGACCCTGGGAGGTCAATGCTGCAGTGAGCCATGATTGCGCCATGGCACTCCAACCTGGATGTCAGAACGAAATCCTGTCTCAAAAACAAAACAAGAAAAGAAAGAGAGAAAGAGGTTGGAGCCCTTGTACACTGTTGGTGGCAATGTAAAATGGTATAGCCACTGTGGAAAATAGTATGGCAGTTCATTAAAAAATTAAACACAGAAATAGCATATAATCCAGCAACTACATTTCTCAGTATAAACCAAAAGAACTGAAAGAGGGTCTCAAAGAAATATTTGTACATCCATATTCACAGCTGCATTATTCACAATAGCTAAAATGTGGAGGCAACCCAAGTGTCCGTGGATGGATGAATGGCTAAGCAAAATGTGGCATATCCATAAAATAGAATATTCCTCAGCCTTAAAAAGGAAGTAAATTCTGCAGTATGCTACAATATGGATGAACCTTGAGGATGTTATGCTAAGTAAGCCAATCACAAAGAATAAATACTGGAGGCCAAGGTGGGCAGATCACTTGAGGCCAGACGTTCGAGACTAGCCTGGCCAACATGGCGAAACCCCATTTCTACTAAAAATACAAAAACTAGCCAGGTGTAGTAGGTAGGGCATGCACCTGTAGTTCCAGCTACTCAGGAGGCTGAGGCACAAGACATGCTTGAACCTGGGAGGTAGAGGCTGCAGTGAGCTGAGATCATGCCACTGCACCCCAGCCAGGGTGATAGAGTGAGACTCTGTCTCAAAAAAAAAAGAAAGGCAAATACTCTATGATTCCACTTACATGAGGTACTTAGAGGTAGTCAAAATCATAGAAATAGGAAGTAGAATGGTAGCTGCCATGGGCTAGGAGGAGGGGGATGTTAGTATTTAATGGTAATAGAGTTTCAGTTTCACAAGATGAAGGTTATAGAGATGGAGGGTGGTAATGGTTGCACAACATTATAAATGTGCTTAATACCACTGAACTGTCACTTGACCCAAATTTTCTTCTCATTACCCTAATGGAATTCCCCAAATATTCTCTAAACAAATAATCAGCGGTACTCCAGAAAGCAACACACCCCACATTATTGTATTGGAAGCCCCCACTCTAATCAGAAGCACCCAAAATCCACTTGAGAGAAAATACAGAAAAGTAGAAGGAAGGCCAAAAGTGAATGGAAATGCCTATATACATTGTACTGGAGGTCCTGGCCAGGGCAATGAGACAATTTTTTTTTTTTTTTAAAGAGCTGGGCATGGTGGCTCATGCCTGTAATCACAGCATTTTGAGAGGGCAAGGTTGGGGGTATCACTTCTGTCCAGGAGTTCCAGACCAGGCCTGGGCAATACAGTGAGATCCTTTCTCTCTCTATATAAAAAAAGTCCAGGTGTGGTGGTGCATGCCTGTAGTCTCAGCTACTTGGGAGGCTTAGGTAGGAGGATCACCTGAGCCTGGGGAGGTCGAGGTTACAGTGAGCAGTGATCGAGCCACTGCACTCCAGCCTGGACAACAAAGTAAGACCCTGGTCTAAAAAAAAAAAAAAGAAAAAAAAAGAAATTAGCCGGGCATGGTGGCACATGCCTGTAGTCCTAGTTACTTAGTTACTTGGGAGCCTGAGGTGGGAAGACTGCTTGAGCCCAGGAGTTTGGGGCTACAGTGAGCTGTGACCACACAACTGCACACTAGCCTGGGTGACAGAGTGAGACTGTCTCAAAAAATAAAATTAATGTAATTTAATTTTTAAAAAGAATAAAGATTAAGAAGGAAGATATAATACTGTTTTTATTTGCAGGCAATATGATGATAAGGTCCTAAACGAATCTATAATTTAAAAGGTCACAGCGCATAATGCCAAAATACAAAAATCAATTGTATTTCTATATACAAGCAATAAACAATTGAAAATAGAAAAAATACCAGTTACAATATCATTAAAAATATTTACCTAGGAATAAATTTATCAAGACATGTTCAAAATTTCTACATTGGGCTGGGTGTGGTGGCTCATGCCTGTTATCCCAGCACTTTAGGAGACCGAAGTGGGAGGACAGCTTGAGCCCTGGAGTTTGAAACTAGCCTGAGCAACACAGTGAGACATCTCTACTAAAATAAAAATCTAAAAAATTAGCTGTGCATGGTAGCATGTGCCTGTAGTCCCATCTACTCGAGAGGCTGATGTGGAGATCACTTGAGCCCAGGAGGTTGAGGCTGCAGTGAGCCTTGATCACACCACTGCACTCCAGCCTGGACGACAGAGCAAGGCTGTCTCAAGAAAAAAAAAATCATCACTGAAAATTACAAAATTCAGTTGAGAGAAATTAAGCGAAACTTAAATAAATAGATACACAATTATGTGTTACTTAATGACAGTGATATGTTCTGAGAAATCCGGTATGTTCTGAGAAATGCATTGTTAGGTGATTTCGTTGTGTGAACATCATAGAATGTACTTACACAAACCTAGATAGTATAGCCTACTACATACCTAGGCTATATGGTATAGCCTATTGCTCCTAGGCAACAAACCTGTATGTTATTATATACCATAGGTAATTGTAACACAATGGTAAGTATTTGTGTATTTAAACATATCTAAACATAGAAAAGGTACAGTAAAAATACGGTATTACAATCTTATGGGACCACATATGTGGCCAGTCATTGACCAAAAATCGTTATGTGGCACATGACTATATATACCATGTTCAAGGATCAAAAGATTCAATATTAAGATGTCAAATCTGAGCTGGGTGAGGTCACTCATGTGTGTAATCCCAGCACTTTGGGAGGCCAAGGTGGGTAGGTCACTTGAACCTGGGAGCCCAAGACCAGCCTGGCCAACATGGTGAAACCCTGTCTCTATAAACTACAAAAATTAGCCAGGTGTGGTGGCACACACCTGTAATCCCAGCTACTCAGGAGGCTGAGGCACGAGAATCAGTTGAACCTGAGAGGTGGAGGCTGCAGTGAGGTGGTGCGGTGAGGAGGTGCAGTGGAGGTGGAGATTGCACCACTGCACTCAGCCTGGGTGAGAGAGCAAGACTCTGTCTCAAAAAGAATACAAAACAAAGACAAAACCATAGAAGAACATCTACACAAAGGTCAGATGGGCAGAGATTTCTTTGGCCGGACACAAAAAGCAATAACCATAAAAGAAAAAATCAGTAATTTGGATTTCATCATCATTAAAAACTTTTCTTCAAGAGACACCATTAAATAAAAAGCCACAGACTGGTGGAAAATATTCACAACACATATCTCACAAAAGACTTGCATCTGGACTATATTAAGAATTCCTATAATCAATAATGGAAAGGCAAACAACTCAATTAAAAAATAGACAAATGCTTTGAACAGACACTTCATGAACATATATAAATGGCCAATAAACACATGAAAAGGTGTTCAGCATCATTACCATCAGGGAAATGTAAATTAAAACCACAATGAGATACCACTACATACATACCTACTAGAATGGTTAAAATTAAAAAGACTGATAACACCAAGTGTTGATGAAGACGTGAAGCAAACGCAACTCTTACAAACTGTTGATGAAAGTATAAAATGGTACAATCACTTTAGAAAACTGCTAGTTTCCAATAAAGTAAACCTTACAGCCTATAGAATATTTTCACAAAAAGACCTGCAGAACAATGCTCATAATAGCTGTATGCATGATAGCCAAAAATTAGAAACAACCCAAATAACTGTCAATAGGAGGATAGATAAATAAATAGTAGTATATTCATTCAATGGAATACTACTCAGCATGAAAAGGAACAGATTAGTTATACTTTCAATAACATGAATGAATCTGAAAAATATGTTGAACAAAAGAAGCCAGAACAAAATTGTATGTTTCCATTTATATGAAGTTTATAAGCAAATAAAATTAATACGTAGTGATAGAAACAGAAGAGTGGTTGACTCAGAAGATCGGAGACTTACTAGAAAGAAGCACAAAGGAACTTTCAGGGGTGATGGAATTGTTCTAGATTTGGATAATGGTAATCTAGGTGTATATTTAGTATCTGTGCATTTTACTGTGTATAAATTATTCCTCAATAAAAGGGGTAGGAAAGCCATGTACATATTTGCATTAATTTTTTGTTTTATAGTACAAAAGTCGGTTGAAAATAACACATCCGTTTAATCACCAGAAATAACAGAAGAAAGTTTGTCTCCCATTTCAAGTAATATGGCAACATCACAACGATTGAATTTTTTCCAAAGAAAAACAATTTTAGAACAATCTACAGTGGATCTTTCTCAGCTCATGGGCCACAAACCATCGGGGAGACTATGTTCTCATATCTATGTGCTCCTTAGTTTCTTAACCAAAGGTTAACTAAAAGTTCAAATATTACATGGGAGGTCTATGAATTTTTGAACGTTCCTTTGTGCTTCTTTCTAGTCAATCCTCACCTGCAGAGTCAACTGCTCCTCTGATTTATACATTAACATTGCTTGTTCATGAACTTCATATGAATGGAATCTTTTGAAGTACATTTAGAGTATATCTTTTTTTTTTTTTTGAGATGGGATCTCACTCTGTTGCCCAGGCTGGAGTGCAGTGGCATGATCTCGGCTCACTGCAACCTCCACCTCCTGGGTTCAAGCGATTCTCCTGCCTCAGCCTCCCCAGTAGCTAGGATTACAGATGTGCACCACCATGCCCAGCTAATTTTTGTCTTTTTAGTAGAGACAGGGTCTTACCACGTTGACCAGGCTGGTCTCAAACTCCTGACCTCAAGTGATCCACCTGCCTCGGCCTCCCAAAGGGATTACAGGCATAAGCCACTGTGCCTGGCCTAGAGTATGTCTTTTTTTTCTTTTTTAATAAAAATGTGCTATTACTCAAAAACATTGGAAACCAGTGACTATGACAAATTAATGTCTAAATCTTTACTAGTAACCAAATCAAAGAGCAACTGAAGAGTACATGGGTAACAAAGTATGTGATGTAAAAATATATTAGAAATAAAGTTTTGTAAACTATAATGCACTGGGGGCCAGGCGTGATGGCTCACGCCTGTAATCCCAGCACTTTGGAAGGCCGAGGAGTGTGGATCACCTGAGGTCAGGAGTTCAAGACTAGCCTGGCCAACATCCATCCCATCTATACTAAAAATACAAAATTAGCCAGGCACGGTGGCGTATGCCTGTAATCCCAGCTACTTGGGAGGCTGAGGCAGGAGAATTGCTTGAACTCGGGAGGTGGAGGTTGCAGTGAATTGAGATCACACTACTGCACTCCAGCCTAGGTGACAGAGCGAGGCTCTGTCTCAAAAAAAAGACTATAATGCACTGGGAAAACATAAGATATCATCTATCTTCAATAAACAAGAAGAGTCAAAAAATTGCTTTTCACCTTAAGTTTTGGATATATGTAGCGCAAAGAATCTGCAGTTCCCATGTCAGCATCATCAGGAATACACACAATATCTGGCTTCATTTTCATCTTGAATTCTGCACATAGAGCCTTTTGAACATCCCTGGTTGTAACCACAATGACTTCTATAGGACAAAAGAAAAAAAGAAAGAAAAACAAAAACTTACTCATATAGACAGTGGTTCCACTATTTCAATTAGATTTGGTCTATTTCTAGGTGTAATAACAACTGCTAATATTATTGTGCCTTTTCAATATATTTTACCTGCATTCCCCCAATAAATTCTTTTTTTTTTTTTTTTTTTTTTTTTACAGACAGGGTCTCACTCTGCCACTCAGGCTGGAGTGCAGTGGCACTGTCGCAGTTCACAGCAGCCTCAACCTCCCAAGATCAGGCAATCCTCCCACCTCAGCCTCCCAAGTAGCTGAGACTACAGGCATGTGCCACCATGCTTGGCTAATTTTTGTATTTTCTGTAGAGATGAGGTTTCGCTCTGTTGCCCAGGCTGGTCTCCAACTCCTGGGCTCAAAGGATCCGCCAGCCTTGGCCTCCCCAAGTGTTGTGATTACAGACGTGAACCACTGCATCTGGCCTCCCCCCAATTAATTCTTAGAACAATCTCATCTTACAAATGAGGAATCTTGGATTAAAAGACATGCTGGCTGGGCGCAGTGGCTCATGCCTGTAAATCCCAGCACTTTGGGAGGCCGAGGCAGGCGGATCACTTGAGCCCTGGAGTTCAAGACCAGCCTGGGCAACATGGCAAAACCTTGTCTCTATAAAAAAAACTCCAAAAAACCAGAGGTTTAGGTGGGAGGATTGCTTGAGTCTGGGAGGTGGAGGTTGCAGTGGGCCAAGATCACCCCACTGCACTCCAGCCTGGGTAACAGAGTGAGTCTGTCTCAAAACAAACAAACAAACAAACAAAAAAAAACCTCAGGTCTATATGAATGGTGCCCACACTTTAATATATTATATGCCACTTTTCCTTGATATGAAGAATTCAGAAGAACATTCATCAAAAATACAAATGGGAAGAAATACAAAAAACACTCTGGGAAGCCAAGGCAGGCAGATAACTTCAGCCCAGGAACTCAAGACCAGCCTGGGTAACGTGGCGAAACCCTGTCTCTGCCAAAAAAAAAAAAAAAAAGAAGGAAAGAAAAATTATCCAGGTGTGGTGGCGTGCATGTAGTTGCAGCTACTCAGGAGGCTAAGATGGGAGGATTGTTTGAGCCCAGGAGGCAGAGGTTGCAATGAGCTGAAATCATGCCACTGTACTCCAGCCTTGGACGACAGAGCAAGACTCTGTCTCTAAAAAACAAAAAAACCAAAGGGGGCCATGCGTAGTGGCTCACACCTGTAATTCCAACACTTTGGAAGGCCGAGACAGGCAGATCACTTGAGGTCAGAAGTTCAAGACCAGCCTGGACAACATGGCGAAACCCTGTCTCTATTAAAAATACAAAAAAATTAGCCGGGAGTGGTGGTACACGCCTGTAGTCCCAGGTACTCGGGAGACTGAAGCAGGAGAATTGCTTAAACCTGGGAGGTGGAGGTTGCAGTGAGCTGAGATCACACCACTGTACTCCAGCCTGGGCGACAGGGTGAGACTCCAACATTTTAAATCTTCATTCAATACAAAGAGAGAGCTATTAAGCTACCACCCTTCCTATTGGAGGCAACTCTAATAATGGAATGAACACTGGATCACAAGACTGGGCCTCAGGCTTTGGCACCCTGATTTATTACATCTAAATATAGGACACCTCAAACTCAATGTGACCAAAGCTGAACTCATTATTTTAATGAAAATAAAATTCATTAAAACCTTTTCCTGGCCAGGCATGGTGGCTCATGCCTGTAATCCCAGCACTTTGGGAGGCCGAGCTGGGCAGATCACGAGGTCCTGAGATCGAGACCATTCTAGCTAACATGGTGAAACCCTGTCTCTACTAAAAATACAAAAACTTAGCCAGGCATGGTGGCAAATGCCTGTAGTCCCAGCTACACAGGAAGCTGAGGCAGGAGAATCACTTGAACCCGGGAGAGGTTGAACCCTGGCGGAGGTTGTAGTGAGCCAGGATCGTGCCACTGCACTCCAGTCTGGGTGGCAGAGTGAGACTCTGTCTCAAAAAAAAAAACCTGTTCCTTGTCTCCTATTCCTTTTCCTACTTAATGGCATAACTATCTACCTAGCTACCCAAGCAAAAAGTAGAGAGGATCACTAGACTTTAAAGTTCTGGAAGTCAGGGCCTGAGCTGTCTTTTCAATTCTGTACCTCCGTGTTTAATATATAACCTGGTACTTACATCAAAACAAAATTTAAAACATATATATATTACGTATCAGATAATACAAATATTACCTGGTACATAATAGATTCTCAGTAAGTACTGACTATGAGGCATTTAAGAGTCTCAATCTGCTCTTTCTGATATCCTTACAGAGTTCGTCTTGGATCATTGTGGACATCAGCTCCATAACAACAACACTTAGTGCTATCCTCTCAACCTTTTTCACACAGCAATAGAGTATTCCTACATTCCTTAAAGAAGGCAGTCTTCAGCCAACGAGTTCTAGTCACCCTCTCTCATTCTCATAACGCTGACAAATCATGGGGATCAAATCTCCTAAAAGTTTTATGAGTTCACAGCTCACTTTGTCATAGCTCACCTTCAAATCCAACACGCTCAAGCAGGTTCAATGGGTACCAAATTAAAGGTTTGTTCCCAACTGGAAGCAGAGGTTTGGGAATGCTGGAAGTTAGGTCTGTCATCCGAGATCCTCCACCTACTGCCATCACTACTGCTTGAAATTCCATTTTTACAAACTGCAAGTACAGAAAAAACAATTAACAGAAAAAAACCAATGTAACAAAAATCAAAGCACACACACTACTAGCCTATTTTTATTTAGGTTACTGATACCCACTATGTCGAATGCATAATTCCTAACTCTAGCAATCACAGTAAGAAAAGCTTAGCTGCAGATAAACATTATGTCTACCAATATGTATTCTCAGTTCTATCCTTGGTAAAAGTGGGAGGATAGGAATGCAGGGGCCTTGCCCTTGAGTTATTCACAATTAAGTGGAGAAGACAAATTCAGTAAATCACAATATATGTCATTAGTGCCACAGCAGAAAAATATCCAAGATACAGTGGGCATACAATAAAAGGAACACCTAGTTTTCATTGAAAACACAGAGAAGTTTTTATAGGAAGTGATGCTTGAGCTGACTCTGAAGAAGTAAGAGTTTACCAAGTGGACTTCTGATGTGTGAATTTTTATTCTTTGAAAATATTAGGCTGGGTGAGGTGGCTCATATCTGTAATCCCAGCACTTTGGGAGGCTGAGGTGTGTGGATCACATGAGCTCAGGAGTTCAAGACCAGCCTGGGCAACATGGCGAGACCCCATCTCTACCAAAAATACAAAAAATTAGCCAGGCGTGGTGGCTTGTGCCTATGGTTCCAGCTACTTGGGAAGCTGAAGTGGGAGGATCATTTGAGCCTGGGAGGCAGGTGTTGCAGTGAGCCGAGATTGAGATTGGACCACTGCACTCCAACCTGTGTGACAGAGTGACATCCTGTCTCAAAAAAAAAAAAAGAGAGAAAAAAGAAAATATTAAAAGATGTCTGACTAGAATTAACAGCAGAAACACAAGCATGTTAGGCTTCTGAAAAGTATGAAATGACTTAAGACTCCTCCAATAATTCAGCCATCGGCTAATCTTATTCCTCCAATTTTTAAAGATATCACTATAAACACAAACGTAGGCTTGTATCTGAACCTAGATTTACAGAACACAATTATAAAAACAAACCAAACTGTTAATTCCTTTTTTCAAACTCAAGGTAATAAACAAACCTATTTGACTTTGAAAAGAATCTCTTTACAGAAACTACCACAGAACAGAGGCACAGTAGAAGGTCATAAATCTTTATTTATGTATTTATTTTTGGAGATGGAATTTCACTCTTGTTGCCAGGCTGGAGTGCAATGGCGTGATCTCGGCTCACTGCAACCTCCACCTCCCAAGTTCAAGCGATTCTCCTGCCTCAGCCTCCCGAGTAGCTGGGATCACAGGCATGGGCCACCATGCCTGGCTAATTTTGTAATTTTAGTAGAGATGGGGTTTCACCATGTTGGCCAGGCTGGTCCCAAACTCCTGACCTCAGGTGATCCACCGGAGTCGGCCTCCCAAAGTGCTGGGATTACAGGTGTGAGCCACCGTGCCCATCCTATTTATTTATTGTTTATTTAGAGACAGAGTCTTGCTCCATTGCCCAGTCTGGAAGTGCAGTGGTAAGATCATGGCTCACTGCAGCCTCAACCTCCTGCACTAAAGCAATCCTCCTGCCCCAACCTCTGGAGCAGCTGGGACTACAGGTGGGTACCACCATGCCTGGCTTTTTTTTTTTTTTTGAGACGGAGTTTCTCTCTTGTTGCCCAGGCTGAAGTGCAGTGGCACGATCTCAGCTCACCACAACCCCTGCCTCCCAGGTTCAAGCGATTCTCCTGCCTCAGCCTCCCAAAGAGCTGGGATTATAGGCATGCACCACCATGCCCAGCTGCCCAGCTAATTTTGTATTTTTAAGTAGAGACAGGGTTTCTCCACATTGGTCAGGCTGGTCTCGAACTCCCAACCTCAGGTGATCTGCCCACCTTGGCCTCCCAAAGTGCTGGGATTACAGGTATGAGCCACTGCACCTGGCCGCCTGGCTAATTCTTTTAATTAATTTTTTATAGAGATGGGGTTTCACTATGCTGCCCAGGCTGGTCTCAAACTCCTGGCCTCAAGCCTCCTGCCTGGGCCTCCCAAAGTGCTGAGATTAGAGGCATGAGCCACTGCACCTGACAGATCTTTACTGATTTAAACTGAAAGTACTTTCTCTTACAATGATGTAATTTTAAAAACAAATGTGTTAAAATGTAACGTTCAGAAGAAACAATCTATTCAACATCAAATTGCCAAATAATGTTGCAACTTTACTATAATTACTATTACTCCTGGGCCCAGCACATCAACATCTAAAGTGCAGCACTTAACACCTACTATACCCAAGGCACAAAGTGAAGGCTCCTGCATAACATTCACAATGTAAAGATATGGTCATGTAGATTCTAGCAAGCATTGCCTCAGAGTGTAATTTAATTTCATTTTGGTATTATATAACATCCACCACATCGAATGTTATTATGAAAAGAGCACTGGACCCTTAAGAGTCAAAAGATGAGCTGGACGTGGTGGCTCACGCCTGTAATCCCAGCACTTTGGGAGGCCCAGGCAGGCGGATCACCTGAGGTCAGGAGTTCAAGAGCAGCCTGGCCAACTTGGTGAAACTCTGTCTCTACTAAAAAAAAATTTTTTTTTTTTGAAACAGAGTTCTTGTTCCCCAGGTTGAGTGCAATGGCATGATCTTGGCTCACTGCAACCTCTGCCTCCCAGGTTCAAGCGATTCTCCTGCCTCAGCCTCCCAAGTTGCTGGGATTACAGGCATCCGCCACCACACCTGGCTAATTCTTTGGATTTTTAGTAGAGACAGGGTTTCGCCATATTGGCCAGGCTGGTCTTGAACTCCTAACCTTAGGTGATCCACCTGCCTTGGCCTCCTAAAGTGCTGGGATTTCAGGCGTGAGCCACTGCGCCCGGCTTCTACCAAAAATATTTTTAAAAGTAGCCAGGCATGGTGTCAGGCGCCCGTAATCCCAGCTACTCAGGTGGCTGAGGCAGGAGAATCACATGAACCCGGGAGGCAGCGGCTGCAGTGAGCTGAGAGCACACCACTCGCACTTCAGCCTGGGCGACAGAGTGAGACTCTGTCTCAAAAAAAATAAAATAAAATAAAAAAGAGCCAAAAGATGGCCAGGCACAGTGGCTCATGCTCCCAGCACTTTGGGAGGCCAAGATGAGAGGATCACTTGAGCCTAGGAATTCTAGAACAGCCTGGGCAACATGGTGAGACCCCATCTCTATAAAAAATTAGCCAGGTATGGTGGCGCATGCCTGTAGTCCCAGATACTCGGGAGGCTGAGGTGGGAGAATCACCTGAGCCTGGGAGGTTAAGGCTGCACACCACTGCACTCCAGCCTGGGCAACAGAGTGAGACCCTGTCCCAAAAAAAAAAAGTCAAAAGATGAGTTTGAGTCATGATTCTGACACTCATAGGTGGTGTGATCAGGGGCCTGACATTTAAAACTCTCAGTGTCCTCAGCTTCTAGAAGGAAGCCTGCTGGTTAGGTTCACAGACCATAGAGCCAGAATGCCTAGGTTTGAATTCTAGCTCTACTATTTATTATTAGCTGTGTGAACTAGGCCAAACTACATAAATTTTCTATGCCTCAATTTTTGCATTTTATGATGGGGATAATTATAGTTCACTTCACAGAGTTGTTGTTAAGATTAAATTTGTTATTCTACGTAAAGCAGACAAAATAATGTCCATCTTATGAGAAGCACTATATTTGTATTTGCTTTACTAGACAGAGACTAGATTATGGAAAGCCTTCGTACTAATTGAGCCATGCTGCTTCATAATTCTGGTCTGTGCACTGCTACTGTTGCTTCCTAGTCTGCCTTTCTCCTGTGTCTAGTAATCACCTATTAAACTTTGAAGACAGCTCAAGAATCCTCTTGCCTACAAAGCCATTCCTAACCGTTCCCACCCCTCCAGAAGTGACTCCTTTTCCCAAAGTGCTTCCATTCTGCCATGTGCAGATTCTCTTAGCCTTTACAGGGTTTCATTGCACGTATGTGTTTAAATGTCTACTTAAGTGTAACATTAATGTCTCTTAAATGTCTACATAAGAGTGTAAGAGTGACTTTCTTGGACTGTGTGTGCATCATCACTGTATTCCCAGTCAGACGCCAGAAATCAAAGTGGAATGAGGACCTGTGAACTTCACAACTGTATGAGTCAAACTCAAACATGTGCATAAGGGCATTAGAACCCAGGTCACTAGGAACTGAGGTTCCAGCTCTCAAGGAGGCCCTGGGTGAAGAAAGGCAACCTAGGAAGCATGAACAGTAATCATGAACATAACTAATCATGCTACCAGGCAGACTGTCAAATGCTCATGTCACTGCCACGACTATGGCTGACGGGAATCATGGCAACGAGTCTCGCTGCCTCCCAAGCTTTGGAGAGGGTGTTCACCGCATTTCAGACTTGCCTGCATCATAGCACTCATGCCTTTTCCAGTTGTAAATAGATAAGAAAACTATATCAGAATTGGTCTGTCATTCCACGTGTGCTGCCTGAAGGCAGAGACCTCACTGCTCCTCCCTGTATTTCACTACCCTGCATCCAAACAACTAAAGGCAGGCTGAACAAATGAATGAAGGGCTGAGGCTGAAAGAGTGCAGGCACAGTGCTAAAGGCGTCTGGTACCGGTCTGGTGCTTGCTCACTCGCTGTGACTTTAAGCAGAACCTCCCCTCCCCGAAACTTCGTTTCTTTCTTTTCTTTTTTTTTTTTGAAACGGAGAGTCTCACTATGTTGCCCAGGCTGGAGTGCAGTGGCGCGAATTAGGCTCACTGCAACCTCCACCTCCTGGGTTCAAACGATTCTCCTGCCTCAGACTCTCGAGTAGCTGAGATTAGAAACTTAGTTCCTCCATCTGTTGCATAAGGTGGTTGGCTCGGATTCTCATCCCCAACCTCCCTTCTACTTCGGACACAGCTACACCGGGTCGAGCAGGGAGTCGAGCTGACAACTTCGGGGCTCAGCACCCTCTCCTACCCTTTCGGGTCCACCTCGGCCCAGTTCGACATGCCCGCCTCCCTCAGATGAGTGGCCCCACCGCGCTGCTCACCCGGGTCAGCCAGCTCGTGCGCGGCCTGGCAGGGCAGAAGTCACAACTATACCTCAGCTCCCCGCACGCCGCACCCGCTCCCAGCGCTCTCCACGCCGCCTCTGACAGACAGCCCAATGGCGCAGGCGCGCGATGGCCGATAAACTCGATGGAACGCGCAGAGCAGACCCATGGAGAAGGGACGACCGCCGAGCGATGGATGACGGAGGGGAAGCACACTCAGCGGAGAGGAGGGAAGGCGGGCCGGAGGGGGCGGGGCTACCGAGGAGCATTCGACACGTGTGTCCCTCTGTCCATTAACACATTACCAACGCCTTTTGAGTATTCCTCCCAGTGCAGGGTGCCGGGAACCCAGACGGAACAACTCAGCCTCTTTCCTCAGGGAGTAAGTCTAAGACCTGGCTTCGAGTACATTCAGTGAAAGAAAGCTCATTGGGAGCCGCAATTTTGGCTAGCTAGTGAAAAAAATCACCGAATGCCCCTGCAGGGGTTGCCAGGACTTCCTATTTGTTTTTTGTTGTTGTTGTTGTTGTTGTTGTTTTGTTTTTTTGAGACGGAGTCTCGTTCTGTTGCCCAGGCTGGAGTGCAGTGGCGCCATCTCGGCTCACTGCAAGCTCCGCCTCCTGGGTTCACGCCATTCTCCTGCCTCAGCCTCCCGAGTAGCTGGGACTACAGGCGCCTGCCACCACGCCCGGCTAATTTTTTTGTATTTTTAGTAGAGACGGGGTTTCACTGTGTTAGCCAGGATGGTCTCGATCTCCTGACCTCGTGATCCGCCCGCCTCGGCCTCCCAAAGTGCTGGGATTACAGGCGTGAGCCACCGCACCCGGCCCGGGACTTCCTATTTGTAACAGGGCCACTCACTTTAACTTTAGCCATCAAAACTGGGGGCGGCTGGGCATGGTGGCTCATGCCTGTAATCTCCGCATTTGGGAAGCCGAGGTGGGAGGATTGCTTGAAACCGGGAGTTCAAGACCAGCCTGTGCGAGAGAGACTCCAGTCTCTACAAAGGTAAAAATTAGCTGGGCATGGTAGTGTGTGCCTGTAGTCCCAGCTGCTCGGGAGGCTGAAACAGGAGGATCGCTTGAGCCCAGGAGTTCGAGGCTGCAGTGAGCTATGATCGGGCCACTGCACTCCTCCTGCCTAGACGACAGAGTGAGACCCTGTTTTTTTTTTTAATTTAGTTTTTATTTCATAATCATAAACTTAACTCAGCAATCCAGTTAGGCATGGAAAGGAACAAGGAAAACATGGAACCCAAAGGGAACTGCAGCAAGAGCACAAAGATAAGGTACTGCGAGCAGGCCGGGCGTGGTGGCTCACGTCTGTAATCCTAGCACTTTGGGAGGCCGAGGCAGGCAGATTGCCTGAGCTCAGGAGTTCAAGATCAGCCTGGGCAACATGGTGAAACCCCATCTCTACTAAAATACAAAAAAAAAAAAAAAAAAAAAAAGAAAGAAAAAAAGAAAAAAGAAAAAAAAAAGAAAAAATTAGCCAGGCATGGCGGCGTGCGCCTGTAGTCCCAGCTACTCGGGAGGCTGAGGAAAGAGAATTGCTTGAACCCGGGAAGTGGAGGTTGCAGTGAGCCGAGATCGTGCCACTGCACTCCAGCCTGGGAGAGGGCGACAGGGTGAGACTCCGTCTCAAAAAAAAAAAAAAAAATACTGCAAGCAAATGGGGTGAAGGGGTGCTCTTCTGAGCTACAAAAGGAATGGTCTGGTGGTTAAGATAAAACACAAGCCAAACTTGTTAGAGTTGTCCACAGTCAGCAATGCTGATCTTCTTGCTGGTCTTGCCATTCTCGGACCCAAAGTGCCCCATGGCCTCCACAATATTCATGCCTTCTTTGACCTTGCCAAAGACCACAGGATTGCCATCCAGCCACTCAGTCTTGGCAGTGCAGATGAAAAACTGGGAACCATTTGTGTTGGGTCCAGCATTTGCCATGGACAAGATGCCAGGATGTATATGCTTTAGGACGAAGCTCTCGTCATCAAATTTCTCCCCGTAGGTATACTTGCCACCCGTGCCATTATGGCATGTGAAGTCACCACCCTGACACATAAACCCTGGAATAATTCTGTGAAAGCAGGAACCTTTATAACCAAATCTTTTGTCTACATTGCTCAGAGCACTAAAGTTTTCTGCTGCCTTTGGAACCTTGTCTGCAAACGGCTCGAAGGAGACGCGGCCCAAGGGCTTGCCGTCGACAGCGATGTCGAACACGGTGGGGTTAACCATGGCTGATCGTACAGAGCTCCTGGCGTCGGTGGCTGCATTTGCAAAGCCGAGACCCCGCTTTTAACAAAACAATAATAGGCCAGGTGCGGTGGCTCACGCTTGTAATCCCAGAAGTTTAGGAAGTGAGGCGGATGGATCCCTTGGGCCCAGGAGTTCGAGACTAGCCTGGGCAACGTGGTGAAACACCCTCTCTACTAAAAATACAAAAATTAGTCAGGTGTGGTGGCGCGCTGTGGGGTTCCAGCCACTTGGAAGGCTGAGGCAGGAGGATCGCTGGAGCCCAAGAGGCAGAGGTGGCAGTGAGCCAATATGGTATCACTGCACTTCAGCCTGGGTAACAAAGAGACAGGATCTCTAAGTAAATAAAATAAATATTAAAAAATGACGAGTAGATAATAAAATAATTGTTGTTCTAAGCTCTACGGTTTGGAGTGGTTTATCAAGTTGCACTAGATAACAGGACCAATGGCCATTCTCTTTTTCCCATGCATTCCTGCAATTTCCTAATCTTTTGAAAGCTTCCTTTTTTTTTTTGATTAATTAATTTTTTTTTTTTTGAGACAGTCTCACTCTGTCACCAGGCTGGAGTTCAGTGGCACAATCTCGGCTCACTGCAACCTCTGCCTCCTGGGTTCAAGTGATTCCTGCCTCAGGCTCCCAAGTAGCTGGGACTACAGGCATGTGCCACCACGCCTGGCTAATTTTTGTATTTTTAGTAGAGAAGGGGTTTCATCAGATAGGCCAGGATGGTCTTGAACTCCTGACCTTGTGATCTGTCCGCCTCGACCTCCCAAAGTGCTGGGATACAGCCGTGAGCCACCGTGCCTAGCCTGATTTGTCTCTTAAATCTTGAGTTGCTTTAGCTTCCCGCCAGTTAAAAGGTAGAGTATGATTTCTGTAATAAAAATAAAGGAGCTTGACTTCATTCAACAATATTTATTCATTTATTTTTAGAAATGAGGTCAGCTTATGCTGCCCAGGCTGGACTCAAACTCCTGGGCTCAACGATCATCTTGCCTCAGCTTCCCAAGTAGCTAGGACTACAGGTATGTGCCATGGAGGACTGGCTTCAACAATATCTTGAGTGCCTAATATGTGCCAAGCAGTGTCTTAGATGCTTGGTGTTGCAGATACAGTAGTCAATGATTAGGACTTGTCATTTTTTCCAGAAGGAGGTCTGCTTAGACCCTGAAAAAAAAAGGGGGGGACTCATATCCTAAAACCAGCCTATCTTTGCCTTGCCATGAACTGAGTGATCTGGCCACAGGAGGCCTGAAGTCTGACTACCCCTCTATAGAAACACAGAGATATTCTCTCTTTGGTATTACCTCAACCAAGACTTGGAAATTACAGCATGGTTTTGAGGTAAGAACTAATTATAAGTAAGAACAGCAGTCAGCCCCATATCTGCCATCCATTTCAAATCCTTATGTTTAAACTAGCAAATGTTTTTCAAGGAACTAGAGGGCTTTCTCTTCTATTGTGGAAAGTAGTTGAGAGATTGCTTCAGTTTAAACTCACTTTAAATTATTCCCTGAGGGCAACAATTCTCAAACTTTTTCATCTCTAGACTCTTCATACTTAAAAATTACTGAGGACCCCAGAAAGCTTTTGTTTATATGGATTATATTTATCAATATTTACCATATCGAAAAAAAAAATACTTTTTTGAGACGGAGTTTTGCTCTTGTTGCCCAGGCTGGAGTGCAATGGCACGATCTCAGCTCACTGCAACCTCTGCCTCCCGGGTTCAAGCGATTCTCCTGCCTCAGCCTCCCGAGTAGCTGGAATTTACAGGCATGCGCCACCACACCCAGCTGATTTTGTATTTGTAGTAGAGACGGGGTTTCTCCATGTTAGTCAGGCTAGTCTCAAACTCCTGACCTCAGGTGATCCGCCCGCCTTGACCTCCCAAAGTGCTGGGATTACAGGCATGAGCCATTGTGCCCGGCCAACTACATTTTCAAAACAAAAAGTTTAGTGAGATGAATGCCATTGTTTCACCTTTTTGAATAGTCTCTTTAGGGTCTGGCTTAATAGAAAACAGCTTGATTTTTCCATTATTGTGATATATTATTTTGGTTTAATTATATCATAAAAATGTGACTTCACATAGATACATAGTTGGTAAGAGATAGAGCTTTTAATAGCCTTTTCAGATAATTATAGGTATTCTTTGACACTATACCAAAATTCAATAAGTGGTAGTTTGTTAAAGGTTTGTTGCAATGTAGAATCGGAAATTATATCAATGAACATTTTGTACCTTGTTACAGTACTTGCACTTTGAATGGACATTTTACCCATGCATGACCTTGCAACTTGGTATACAAATAATATGTAAAATATTCGTTCACAGAGTTATGCAGATCTTCCTAACATTGACTCATTATACAATATTTTAAAATCACATTTGTTAATATCACTAACAATCTCATCAGAAAAATTCTTAAATATTAGAAAGCTGGGAAGCTGATGATGACAGATACAAGTTTTATAAAATTCTAATTTTTGGCCGGGCACAGTGGCTCACGCCTGTAATCCAAGCATTCTGGGAGGCCGAGGTGGGCAGATCATGAGGTCAGGAGATTGAGACCATCCTGGCTAACATGGTGAAACCCTGTCTCTACTAAAAATACAAAAAAATTAGCCAGGCGTGGTGGCGGGCGCCTGTAGTCCCAGCTACTCGGGAGGCTGAGGCAGGAGAATGGCGTGAACCCCGGAGGCAGAGCTTGCAGTGAGCCAAGATGGCGCCACTGCACTCCAGCCTGGGCTACAGAGCGAGACTCCGTCGCAAAAAAACAAAAACAAAAACAAAAAACCCCCAAAATTTTAATTTTCTCTTCAAAGCTCAAATATTATCATTGGCAGCAAATACTATTAGTGGTTTCCCTTGAAGTAACTGGCTCACTTTGTTTATACATTGGCAGGCATAGTTGGTCAGTTGTTCTTTTTTTTTTTTTAAATGAAAAACCATAATATGCCCTTCATTTGCTTTTAGCTATTTCATAAACATCACAGATAAACTGGACACAGTTTGCAATGCAACTTAGAAAAATTTCTTTTTCCATAACATAAACGTGTCAATCTTTCCCTTTAGCGCCTTCTTCCACTCCTCCTCCACTGTGCTGAAGAGATATTGAGTTCTTCCAGATTTTTGCTTAGCTGGGTGGTTTCCAAACTCAATGGACTCTCTAGGTAGGTAATTCCTGCACAGGGCTTTCCTGTCACTGGATTTATGATTTTTCCAACTTTGAAAACAATCTCGGCCAGTTCACGTTTCACATGCTTTGTTCGTGGAACAGGTAAAGCTCTGAGAAGCACAATATCCCCAACTGTGCACTGCTGAAGGGCATCGTGAGCAAAGTAGGTTTTCCGCTTATTGTAATACTTTAATAAATAGGGATCCAGAACAAGCCTGGTCACTCTCACTTTAGCAGTCTTTTGCATTTTTGTCCCAATCACCTTCCCCACGATCCACTTGGCATGGATGGATGAATGAACTACAGACATTATGTGGCTTTGGTCACCTCCGCCACGACTGTGCAGCCACCTCCAGTTGTTCTTTCGATTCAATATAGTGCTCCATGAAAAAGCAGTAGTTCAACTCGCAGCTCAAACTATCACAAAACTGTTTCTCTTGGAGACAACCATCATACTTCTTTTGTATGCACAGAAGGGTTAAATGTGTACTTCCCATCTCATCATACAGAATATTAAAAAGACACATACTCAGTAAACTAGTATATTTGGTAGCAAAAAAATAAATAAATAAATAAAAAGGGCCGGGCACAGTAGCTCACGCCTGTAATCCCAGCACTTTGGGAGGCTGAGGCAGGTGGATCATGAGGTCAGGAGTTCAAGACCAGCCTGGCCAACATAGTGAAACCCTGTCTCTACTAAAAATACAAAAATTAGCCGGGCACGGTGGCGTGTGCCTGTATTCCCAGTTACTTGGGAGGCTGAGGCAGGAGAATCACTTGAACCTGGGAGGTGGAGGTTTCAGTGAGCCAAGATCATGCCACTGCACTCCAGCTTGGGCAACAGAATGAGACTTCATCTCAAAAAAAAAAAAAAGACATGTACTCAGGCCAAGGTTTAATAAAATTAATATAGTTTACTGCTTAATCAAAGACCTTCTTAAGTGTAACTGACTTTAATTTTTTTCTTTCTTTTTTTTTTTTTTTTGAGATGGAGTCTCACTCTGTCGCCCAGGCTGGATGGAATGCAGTGGTGCGATCTCGGCTCACTGCAGGCTCTGCCTCCCAGGTTCACGCCATTCTCCCACCTCAGCCTCCCAAGTATCTGGGACTACAGGTGCCCGCCACCACACCCGGCTAATTTTGTTTTTGTATTTTTAGTAGAGATGGGGTTTCACCGTGTTAGCCAGGATGGTCTTGATCTCCTGACCTCGTGATCCGCTCGCCTCAGCCTCCCAAATGCTAGGATTACAGGTGTGAGCCACTATGCCCGGCCTGTTTTTGTTTTTGAGACAGAGTCTCACTCTGTCACCCAGGCTGGAGTACAGTGGCATGATCTCAGCTCACTACACCCTCCACCTCCCGGGTTCAGGCAATCCTCCTGCCTCAGCCTCCCAAGTAGCTGGGATTACAGGTGTGCGCCACCCGGCTAATTTTTGTATTTTTAGTGGAGACGGGGCTTCACCACGTTGGCCAGTCTGGTGTCAAACTCCTGACCTCAAGTGATCCATTCATCTCTGCCTCCCATAGTGCTGGGATTACAGGCGTGAGCCACTGCGCCTGGCCAATTTTTTTTTTTTCTTTAAGACAGGGTCTTGCTCTGTTGACCAGGCTGGAGTGCAGTGGCATGATCTTGGCACCTCTGCCTCCTTGGCTCAAAGGATCCTCCTACCTCAGCCTCCCAAAGTGCTAGGATTACAGGGGTAAGCCACTGCGCCTGGCCTTAATGTTTATTCTGATTTTTTAAAAAGTGTATGGGACTAAAAAATAAAATGACTATTGTACAGTTTGGTGCCAATGTTTCGATTCATGATCAATAAAGCACCAGAAGTTTTACCCACCATTGCTTTGGCACCATCAATGCAAATATCAATATGATGAAAAGTAAATATATTTTAATATTATTATGAAAATAGTTCTGACCTGACAGATCCCCTGAAAGGGTCTTAGGGATTCCCGGGAACCCATGGAGCACATTTGAAGAGCTGCTGCCTTATGGATTCCTCCTGGCTCTTACTGCTTCTAGCACTTACATTATGGCACTCACCATAAAGGATTGTCATCCTCTTTCCATGTCTTCTCTATCACACTAGGAGCCCCTTGAAGATAAGTGCTATATCTTATTTGTTCCTGTCTCCCCAGGACCTAGCATAGAACCTGGGACGTGCTAAGTGAATAATATTGGATGAATTGAAATCTTACAGATTTTCCCTTGACTTCCCATTTGGTGGTGGGAAAACTGGGCTGAGAGCCAGGTCGCTGACAACATCTCTTCTCCCGAACTTTCCTCCTCACTATCAATTCATGCCTAGCCCCATGCTTATTTATTATTATTATTAAGTACACAGGAAATACTTAATAAATGCTTATTAAATACAGGGTATTCCCTAAAATGTTTGTTTCGTCTTGACCATAATTATTCTCATTTCTTCCCTAAGGGATATTTGTGTGTATATATGTGTGTGTGTGTCTGTGTGTTCATATGTGGTGGGGGAATAACTTAACAAGGGCAAGCTCTCTAAACTGTGGAAGACAAAAGAAATCTTTCAAAATTTGGGTCTTGGCTCACAAACAGTCTTCCCACGGTCTGCTAGAGATCTCTCTGGGAATTTGCTGGCCACCTCACAATATTCATCTACTCCACTTGGCCAGAGACTTGTCAGTGGGGCGGGGAATTATTGTTTTTAGAGTAGTGAATGGAAGATATTCCACTTTGGCAAACAATTGAAGGTCCTAAAATATTTGCATTTTATTGATTGATTGAGACAGGGTCTCGCTGTGTCACCCCGGCTGAAGTGCAGTGGCACAATCACAGCTCACTGCAGCCTTGACCTGCTGGGCTTAAGCGATCTTTCCACCTCAGCCACCAGAGTAGCTGTGACTACAGGTGCCTGCCATCATGCCTGGTTAATTAAAATTTTTGTTTTTCGTAGAGACAAGGTTTCACTATGTTGCCCAGGCTGGTCTCGAACTCCTGGGCTCAAGAGATCCCCCGGCCTCAGCCTCCCAAAGAACTAGGATTACAAGCGTGAGCCACTGCACCCAGCCTTGCATTTTATTTTTGTACATAGGCCCAGTAATTGCCCAATAGATCCAATGATAAGTTAAGAGATAAAATGATGCTACAATATTTAACAAAAGGAGCTTGGAAAGAATCTTCATTAATTAGAACTTTAGTATTTCTTTTCAAGCACACAGAATTTTCTTCATTGGTGGTTTTATAGGTCAGAATCTGGGCATTCATATTCTAAAATGGTGAGTAACTTTAAAATATAAGTGATTTAATCAATTTGGTGATTTTTTTCCCCTTATTGAAAACGACTTTTCAACTGGCTGATTTTTCCCTTGTTTTTAAATTGGAGCCTAGCACAGTGACTCACACCTGAAATCCCAGCACTTTAGGAGGCCAAGATCAGAGGATGGCTTAAGCCCAGGAGGTTGAGGTTGCAGTGAGCCAAGATCGTGCCACTGCACTCCAGCCTGGGCAGTAGAATGAGACCTTTTCTCAACAAGCAAACAAATAAGCAAAACCCAAAAACCACGACACCAAAAAAGAATTAACTTACAATCCAGCAATACCACATCTGGGTATATATCCAAAGAAATTGAAATTGGAATGTTGAAGAGATAATCTGCACTCCCATGTTCATTTCAGCATTATTCACAATAGCCAAAATAAGGAAGTAACCTAAGTGTGTATTAGTGGATAAACAGTACATACACACGTGCACACACACACACACACACACACAGGAATATTATACAGCCTTTAAAAAGAAAGATCTTCTGTCATTCATAACAACATGGATGGAGAACATTATGCTACGTGAAATCAGCCAGGCACAAAAAGAAAAACACTGATCTCACTTATAAGTGGAATTTGATTTTGGCCAGCCATAGTGGCACATACCTGTAATGCCAGCACTTTGGGAGGCTGAAGTCAGAGGATCTCTTGAGCCCAGGAGTTTGAGACCACCCTGGGCAATATGACAGAACCCTGTCTCTACAAAAAATACAAGAATTATCAGGGGTAGTGGAATGCACCCGTAGTCCCAGCTATGCGGGAGGCTGAGGTGGTAGGATTGCTTCAACGCAGGAGGTCAAGGCTGCAGTGAGCCGTGACTGTGCCACTGCACCCCAGCCTGGGCAACAGAGCAAGACCCTGTCACTGGGGGAGGGGGGAAGTAGCTTTTTCACTGACTTTTAATTATTTATTTATTTATTTTGAGCTGGAGTCTCACTGTGTTTCCCAGGCTGGAGTGCAGTGGTGTGATCTCGGCTCACTGCAACCCCGCCTCCCAGGTTCAAGTGATTCTCCTGCCTCAGCCTCCCAAGTAGAGTAGCTGGGACTACAGGCGCCTGCCACCATGCCCAGCTAATTTTTGTATTTTTAGTAGAGATGGAGTTTCACTATGTTGGCCGGTCTGGTCTCGAACTCCTGACATCAAGTGATCCATCCACCTGCCTCAGCCTCCCGAAGTGCTGAGATTACAGGCATGAGCCACCACACCCAGCCTAATTATTTATTTATTATTATTATTATTATTATTATTGAGAGGGAGTCTCGCTCTGTCACCCAGGCTGGAGTACAGTGGTGCAATCTCGGCTCACTGTAACCTTTGCCTCCCAGGTTCAAGCGATTCTCCTGCCTCAGCCTCCCAAGTAGCTGAGATTACAGGCGTCTGCCACCACACCTGGCTAAATTTTGTATTTTAGTTGAGATGGGGGTTTCACCATGTTGGCCAGGCTGGTCTCGAACTTCTGAGCTCAAGTGATCCACCCACCTTGGCCTCCCAGATTACTGAGATTACAGGCATGAGCCACCGCACCTGGTCTTATTTTTATTTTTAATTTTATTTCTTTTTGAGGCAGAATTTCGCTCTTGTTGCCCAGGCTGGAGTGCAGTGGTGCGATCTTGGCTCACTGCAACCTCCTTACAGGTTCAAGCGATTCTCCTCCCTCGGCCTCCCAAGTAGCTGGGATTACAGGTGCCCACCACCATGCCTGGCTAATTTTTGTATTTTACTAGAGATGGGGTTTCACCATGTTGACCAGGCTGGTCTCGAGCTCCTGACCTCAAGTGATCCACCCGGCTCAGCCTCCCAAAATGCTGGGATTACAGGCATGAGCCACCACGCCCAGCCTTATTTTTATTAAGATTATTTTTTTAGACAGGGTCTCATTCTGTCCCCCAGACTCTGTTTCATATAAACAGAGAGGGCTAGGGGGTGGTAAAAGAGAAGATGTTGATCAAAGGGTGCAAAATCTCAGTAAGACTGTAGGAACAGGTTTTAGTCAGCTATTGCACTGCATGGTGACCACAGTTAATAAAAATGTATATTTCAAAATCACTAAAAGAATAAATTTTTAACATTCTTGCCACAAAAAATGATTAGTTGGTGAGGTGATGGATATGTTAATTAACTTGATTGACCCTTTGTGCAATGTATACATAGACCAAAACATCATATTGTAGCCCATAAATATATACAATTATTGTGAATGAAAAATAATTAATTAAAAAAATTTAAGGCCAGGTGTGGTGGCTCACGCCTGTAATCCAGCACTTTGGAAGGCTGAGGCGGGCGGATCACCTGAGGTTGGGAGTTCGAGACCAGCCTGACCAACATGGAGAAGCCACATCTCTAGTAAAAATACAAAATTAGCAGGGCATGGTGGCGCATGCCTGTAATCCCAGCTACTTGGGAGGCTGAGGTGGGAGAATCGCTTGAACCTGGGAGGCGGAGGTTGCGGTGAGCTGAGATCATGCCATTGCACTCCAGCCTGGGCAACAAGAGCAAAACTCTGTCTCAAAAAATAAACAAATAAACGAATAAATAAATTTAAAGGTGGAATCTGAGGCACAGAAAGGTTAAGCAACTTGCCCATGGTCAACAGCTAGTACATGGCATAGCCAGAATATGGATATAGTCAAGCTGATTCCAAAGAATGTGCTCTTAACTAGTACACAACAGTATATTGCCTCCCAATGGTATATATCCAATATAGGTTCTTCCACAAAGAAAAAATTTTGAGCTCATAAACATTTTGAGGTTTAAAAATCAACAACTGAACCCATAGAGATAGAGAGTAGAAGGATGGTTACCAGAGGCTGGGAAGGGGAGTGGGGGGATTAAGGGGAGATAAGCATGGTTAACGAGTACAAAAAAGAGTTTGAATGAGTAATGCCTTGTGTTTGAAAGCACAACAGGGTGACTATAGTCAATAATAATTTAATTGTACATTTAAAAACAGCTAAAAGAGGCCAGGCATGGTGGTTCACACCTGTAATCCTAGCATTTTGGGAGGCTGAGGTGGGCAGATCACCTGAGGTCAGGAGTTTGAGACCAGCCTGGCCAACATGGTGAAACCCCATCTCTACTAAAAATACAAAAATTAGCCAGGCATGGTGGCTGGCGCCTGTAATCCCAGCTACTTGGGAGGCTGAGGTGGAATAATCGCTTGAACCCGGGAGGTGAAGGTTGCAGTGAGCCGAGATCATGCCACTGCACTCCAGCCTGCAGAGCAAAACTCTGTCTCAAAAAACCAAACCAAACCAAACCAAACCAAACCAAACCAAACCAAACCAAACCAAACCAACTAAAACGGTATAATTGGATTGTTTGCAACACAAAGGATAAATGCTTGAGGGGATGGATACCCCCATTTACCCTGATGTGAATATAACACATTGCATGCCTGTATCAAAATATCTCATGTACCCCATAAATAAATAAACCTACTATATACCCACAAAAATGAAAAATAAAAAATTATTGGCCAGGTGTGGTGGCTCATGCCTGTAATCCTAGCACTTTGGGAGGCCAAGGCAGGCAGATTGCTTGAGCCCAGGAGTTCAAGACCAGCCTGGGCAACATGCTGAGACCCTAGCTCTACAAAAAAACCAAACCAAACCAAAACAAAAACAACTTGGCTGGGTGTGGTGGTGCATGCCTGTAGTCCCAGCTACTTGGGAGGCTGAGGTGGGAGGATCACTTGGCCTGGAGGTGGAGGGTGCAGTGAGCCAAGCTTATGCCACTGCACTCCAGCCTGGGGGACAGAGTGACCCTGTCTAAAAAAATAATCATAACAAAAATAAATAAATTATTAAAAAATGTGGCTGGGCGCAGTGGCTCATGCCTGTAATCCCAGCACTTTGGGAGGCTGAGGCAGGCGGATCACCTGAGGTTGGGAGTTCGAGACCAGCCTGACCAACGTGGAGAAACCCCGTCTCTACTAAAAATACAAAATTAGCTGGGCGTGGTGGCGCATGCCTGTAATCCTAGCTATTAAGGAAGCTGAGGCAGGAAAATTGCTTGAACCCGGGAGGCAGAGGTTGCGGTGAGCAGAGATCGCGCCATTGCACTCCAGCCTGGGCAACAAGAGCGAAACTCCATCTAAAAAAAAAAATTATTAAAAAATTTTTGAACTTTTTACATTAGAAAAGAACATGCATGAAATTAAAAGGCAAAGGACAGACTAGGAAAACATTTGCAACACCTGACATGACGGACAAAGGGATTAGGATATAACACCTTAGTTACTGAGTCAGTTGGCTTTGGAGCTGGCAGACTACCATCCTAATCTCCATCACTTAACCACTTATCCTGGGCAAGTAATTTAATTCCTCGTTGCTCTAGGTTTCTCATCTGGAAAAGGGCATAATAATAGTACTTACTTCACAGAGTTGTTGAAAAGATAAAACAAGACAGTAAATGTATGTTACTTAGCACAGTGCTTTGCTAAGAGGATGATCAGCAACTACCAAGCTTTTATTATTTTAGTACCATGCAAAGGTTGCTACAAAACAATAAGAAAAATATAATGAAGACAACAGAAAAATGGACAAAAATATGTGAAGTGTAGCTCATAAAGAAGAAAAATAATGGCTCCATATAGTAAACAAAGCAATGCAAATAAAACATAACAATTTTACCATTTTCCAGCACACTGAATTGACAAAAAACATTTTTAAGTGTTAATGCTCAAAGGTGGTGAGAGTTTAGGAAATAGACACTAGAGGGAATGAAAATTGATTCATCCTTCTTACAGGGCAGTTTCGCAGTTTGATGAAGTGATTTTAAGAAGTTATTCTAAGGAAATAAATAGATATTGCAATGGTATATGCATGAGGATGTTTATTGCAACATCTGTAGTTTTTAGTGTTGAAAATTTGTGAACAATCTTAATGTCCATCTGTAGAGGTTTTAAAATAAATACAAATTATGAAAGTTCCTTATAATGTAATACAATTGCTGCCTATAAAAATAATGGTCGGCCAGGCGCAGTGGCTCATGCCTGTAATCCCAGCACTTTGGGAGGCCAAGGCAGACAGATCACATGAGGTCAGGAATTCGAGACCAGCCTGGCCAACATGGTGAAACGCCGTCTTTACTAAAAATACAAAAATTAGCCGGGCATGGTGGCGGGCGCCTGTAATCCCAGCTACTCAGGACGCTGGGGCAGAATTGTTTGAACCCGGGAGGCGGAGGTTGCAGTGAGCCGAGATCACACCACTGCACTCCAACCTGGGCGACAGACACGCTGTATAAATAATAATAATAATAATAATAATAATAATAATAATAATAATGGTTAAAATGAGTGCCCCCTTGGCCCAGTCGTCATCATTTCCTGCTTTGATTAATCCCTGCCACCTGTCTCCTTCTCAACCCATTCTCTACACAGCCACCAAGGCAAATATAGTTACGTCACTTTCTTGCTTAATGCCCTCAGGGCTGCTCATTATAAAATCCTAAAACTGGCCTTATAAGACTGGAGTCTCATTTCTCTCTTTCTTTTACACTCCAGCAACACAGTACTCAACAGGCTTCTCAGCTGGCCTTTGTGTTGTTACATGCCTTAGGAATTTCGCATTTCATTGAGCTGCATTGGTTAGAAAGATCCTGTTCTGTCCCCTAACGATTTTCACTTCTTTGTAGCTTTTACAAAAGTGTTCTTAAGTGTTGTTTATGCAACTCTTTGTATATGTCTCTCCCATTAGAGTTTAAATCCCATAAGGGTAAAAATTATCACTGCTTTAGCCACGATTTTATCCATTCACCTAGTGCAGTGCCTGACCTAGGGGCTTGATGCATATTAGTTTATTGAATGAATGAAGGGTTAAATGAAATGCAGGCTACAAAATATACAGTGTGAGTAAAAGAGGGACTAAAGAGTTCATGTGACCATACCAGGCACAGAAACTGGCTACTTCCTGTAGGAGCACGTGGCCTGGGCCCTTTCCTGAGGGGAGAGAAGGAAGAGGTGCACCTCTGACTCGGGAAGAGCAGAGCTGGGTGGAAGTGGTGGCCTTGGGGGTTTCTGTGCCTTCTGCTTCCTGGAAGGGAAGGGGGTTCACCACCCAAGGTGCAGGGGTACAGGGGAGGCGGTGGCAGCCGAGAGACTGAGCTGTCAAGTTCCGTGTTTTGGGATAGGTCTCAGGGTGCACACAGTGCAGGCAGAGATCAACCTCTTGCACAGTAAGTTTCCCAACTAGGGCAGTGTCAGGGAGTGCCCTAGAGGACAAGAAGGGGAAGAGTTGCCAGGGCAAGACTCCACCAAGCCACTTATCTGGGCAATCAGCCACCACAAGGTCTCACATTGTACCTGGACTCTGAGACGACTGGGACCCTGGGGCTGTGCTTGAGAGCGTGACTGGCCACTGTGGGGGTGTAGGGGGACTGTTCATACACAGGGTTCTCCCTGATACTCCTTTTTTTTTTTTTTTTTTGATAGAGGGTCTCACTCTGTTGCCCAGGCTGAAGTGCAGTGGCATGATCTTGGCTCACTACAACCTCCACCTCCTGGGCTCAAGCGATCCTCCCACCTCAGTCTCCCAACTGGCACCACAGACACGCACCACCAAGCCCTGCTCATTTTCGTATTTTTAATAGAGAGAGGGTTTCACCACGTTGGTCAGGCTGGTCTCAAACTCCTGGGCTCAAGCGGTCCGCCCACCTCAGCCTCCCAAAGTGCTGGAATTCCAGGTGTGAGTCGCCGGCCCCAGGTACTTGTTCTTGAAGACTACTCAGGCCTGTAATCCTAGCACTCTGGGAGGCTGAGGTGGGAGGAAAGCCTGAGGCCAGGAGTTCGAGAACAACCTGCTCAACATAGGGAGACCCCTATCTCTGCAAAAAATTACCCAGAAGCGGTGGCATACTTGTGGTCCCAGCTACTCAGGAGGCTGAGGTGGGAAGATCACTGGAGCCCAGGAGGCCCAGGCTGGAGTGAGCTGTGACTGCATCACTACACGCCAGCCTAAGCAACAGAGACCCAAACAAACAAACAAACACCCAAAAAGGACTGCAATGGGTTGGGTGCAGGGTAATAAAGACACTACTTCCTCCACTTCAGTCAACAACCCTGACCTGGCTGGTTTGTCAGCCCTCCCGTCTCTGTCTTCTATGATGTCAAATTCTTCTGCCCACTTGGCTCCAGAAGTGGACTCCCATCCTCCAAATCACCATATCCATGCCAGAAAATGCCAGGCCAGCCTGTTTGCTTGTTTTCCCTTTTCTGCGCAGTGGGGCCCTTACGTCTCTGCTCAGCCCCAGATGTGTAACTGTGCAAAGTCTGTCACTGAGAAGCCTCTACTTGCATTTCACATCCATCTTCTTGGCTCCGAGTAGGACACTAAAGTCGATTTCTCCTTGTGACCCTGTGCCTAAGCCCAGGGCCCAATAAACACATTCTGAAGGAATGAATTCATCCATTTATTCAACTTTCCGGTATGCAAGAACTTCTTTTCATGGAGTGTCACGGAGGCCCTGAGGGAGGAACGGTAAACTGGGGCAGGGGTGTGCATAGCTCTAGGAACAGGTTTAAGGTCTAGGCTTTAGAGTTGGGGAAAGGGGAGCTATTACAGATTTCAAAAAGGCCATAACTGGCCTTAACCTGTGCAAAATCTTCGGGGTGAAAGGGCAGACAGGGAGTCAGGCTGGAGGTGATGGAGAAGTGAGGAATATGGGGAGGTCGTGGTAGTAGAGTTCACATTGAGTGGATGTGGGTTCTGAGTCAGGGAAGGTGGTGGCACTTTGTGTGTTGAGACTGGGTTGGTAGAAGAACAGAGCTCACCACATCTCTGGTATGGAGGGAGAGGGGAAAAGAGCAGTATGTGAGGGCAGGTGCTCAGCTACTGCTTCCTTCTTGGAGCAGGTGACCAAGGAGTTTGGCTATCACTCCCTGCCCATCCCAGGCTCCCTGCTTGGGGAGGGGCCTCCACTAACCTCCAGTGTTTTATGTTTTTAGTTGTGAGTCATGGCTGAAGAAAGCCAGAGAGAAAATAGGAGAAAAAAGGTGGAGCTGAAAATGGAGGCAAACTCCATGGGTTGGGGACCTAGATGGCCCCCTTCAAGTAGCTCAGGCCTGGCAGCTTGTGCTGGGCTTGTGGAAGATTCCCTCTTAAGAGGTGAAATACCTCGGGAAGCAAGCCCCAGCACGGGTAGGGCTTGTGGGTCTGCGGGGCTGGGCCACTAGTGTTCACCTGACCACGCCAGCTGCCCCTACCCCAACTGCACACAGGAGCGGGGCACATGGGGTTTTGCTGAGCACGTCAGCCAAACCAGGGCAGGGAAGGTGTCTTCACCCTGGGCAAGGCCAAGAGGGACACGTGCAGTCTTGCTGGTCCCACAGCCGGCGGCACGCCTCACTCCTCCCAAGGGCTCATGTCAGTGTCGATGGCCACGCAGTTGTAGGCCGCATAGCGGAGCTTCTCCTCGCATACCTTGGCACTGTGGGAATGGGGACTTGGTCAGGTCCCTCCATCGCTACCAGGGGTGATGGGGTCCCCTGGGCCCCAAATCGAGCCTAGGAAAAAACCCACCTGGCATAGTGTGGCAGGAAGAGGGTGCTGGAGCAAGTGGAAGACTCGGGCAGCGCGTCTGTGGTCTCGTAGCTGGGGGCATTGAGGGACCATAGGTCAGGAAGATGTGTTGGGGCACATGTACGTGTGTGGGGAGGGAGGACAGAAGGCGGCCATGGCACCTTCAGGCCTCCCTCCAGCACTCACCCCAGCTTGTCTGGGTAGATGTAGATCCGTGCTGGCAGGCGACTGCGGCCCGTGACAAAGCGCAGGAAGCGGCTCCGGTCCTCTGGAGGGAGAAGGAAATCAGTGCCTGCGTGGATGGTGAGGGAGGGTCTACAACTTCTACCCTGCCTCTGCAACTCAGCAGCAGAGTCCAAACCCAGGTGTCACCCTGCCCTCCTCCACTGACCGTTGGTGAAGCTGTTCAGTGCCTCCCAGAAATACTGCACCCGCGAGTCAGATGGCTCGAAGTCCTCAAACCGGGCTGGTGGAGACAAGGCCAGCATTCATTCTTGGGTCTCATCTTGCCCAGTCCTTGAGCCCCAACCCCTGTGCTGTGCTGTGCTGCCCTGCCCTGCCCTGCCTTGGGGAACTCACTGAGCTTGCGCAGAGCATCCACAGTGACCTCTGGATCCCCACACACTTTCTTCTCCAACTCTTGCCAGGTCAGCAAGTCCAGCACAGCCTGTGGTACCACCTTCAGCAGACCTGCCTGCATAGCTGCCACCTGGGGAGTGGGTAAAAAGGCTTGGCTGGGGAAGAGGGCACACCTCCCGCCTCACACTGGGGGGCATCACTGTGGCCTTTTAGCAGCAGAAAGGTGGCACTGAGGAATGGTGGGGGCCAGAGTTCTTGGAGTACTGGTGGCTTACAGGCTGTGTTCTGGGTCCCAGGAGCTGGGGCTCAGGAGGGGCCAAAGCTCTCTGTTCTACTAGCCTCTGGGTACTACCTGCTCCTTGCTCTCCTCTAGCCGTGCCTTCTGGACCAGTTGGATGAAACGAGAACGGTCCCCATATCCCACGACGATGCCTGCACCCCCAGGGATCAGCTCCACCACCTGTTGGTCACTCAGTACAGTGGTGAATGTTAGTTCCTTCCCAAACTTGAACTCAAACGTCTCCTTGTCCATTCCTTCCATCACTTCCAGGAGCTTCACCTAGGGGTTGGAGAGAGGCAGGGAGGTAACCTTTTCACTGTGGAGATAGTCCCTGTCTTTCCACAAGATGCTCACAGGGAAGCAGAGACAGCCAGGCAAGGCAGTCCCCATGGAGGCAGCAGGGAATGAGGGTGTCAGTACAAGAGCTGTAAAAGCATCAAGACAACACCTAACCAGCCTTGGAGGCCAGAGGAGGCATCCTGTGGAAAATGGTGTCTCAGCTGAGACCCAAATGATGGCTGGGACATAAGGGAAGTTAGGAGAGAGAACATCTTGGAGAAAGCTGGAAAGAGCAAAAGGCCTAAGGAAACTGTGTGGCTGGAGCCTGAATGTGAACCAAGTGGCTGGAGACACAGGGTTCACGTAAGGCCTTTACAGATTCTGCATTCTATCCTAAGCCCAGGGCCGAGCCATCAATGAGTTTAAATAAGGAGAGTGAAATGAATTACTGTGGCTGCATGGAGACCAAACGGGTAAGAACGGAGACAGGGACACCAGCTTTTTAGTAAGTGATTAGCTAAGGAGGAAAGGTGTCCTCAACCAGGCAGGGAGACAGTAGTGAGACAGGAAAAGCAGACAGATTACAGAGGAAGACTTAAGAATGTGGTGGCGAGGGAGAAGAAGGGGTGAAGGATGGCCCTGTGGGCTTTGGGATGGGGAGGAGTGGGACATGGTGCCCTTCTGAGGCAGGAGCCCTAGAGGGGAGTAGTCTTCGGAGAAGATAAAGAACACACTGAGCCTGAGATGCCATCTTGGGGCAAACGTCAAGGGTACAGATACATATATGGCCCCAGGCTTAGGAGAGGCTGGGGCTAGAGGTCAGGATTTTAGGGGTCACGAGTCTACAGACAGTAGTTGAAGCCATGGGAGTGGATGGATTGGAGAGGGATCTTGTGTGTGGTGAAAGAACAAGGTACAGAACAGCCTTAGGGAGGACCAACCTTTAGGGACTGGGCAGAGGAAACACTGGTTCCAGGTCCTACTCACCAGCACAGAGTCCACAGCTGGGAAGTCCTTGCTCCAGCTCACCTCCTCACCAGAAAGCTGCTTCCACACAAAACCAGGCAGGGCCAGGACCTGTGTGACAAACACTCCCCAGTGTCTTCTCACCCTGAGCTGCCCAGGTTTGGCTGGCCTTTCCTTCCAGGGGCCAGGGCTGATCGGACGGGGGTGTGGATAAGGCTACTCACCAGGAACTCCTTACCCCGAAGGGCAGCCCCCATCAGCTGTCCGATCCATTCATACTTGGCAAAGTCTCGGCAGGAGGGGTTGGGTACATACATGTCCCGAGCCTCACCAGTGCCATTGCCCTGCCCCAGAGACAGAGCTGTGAGTGTGGCATGAGATACACCCTATTTTCCTGGCCCAAAGACTTCCCTGAACATTTTCCACTGGGAACATTTTCCACTAAATGATCCCTTCATATGCACAGTGGCTCCTCCTCTCCCTGTCTGCCCAGAGGTTGCCCTGAGCAACTCAGTCCCTCCTCTGCCCTATTTCTATTTTTTTTTTTTTTTTTTTTTGAGACAGAGTCTCACTGTGTCACCCAGGCTGGAGTGCAGTGGCGTGATCTCGGCTCACTGCAACCTCCGTCTCCTGGGTTCAAGCGAGTCGCCTGCTTCAGCCTCCCATGTAGCTGGGACTACAGGCGCGTGCCACCACGCCCGGCTAATTTTTTTTTATTTTTATAGAGATGGGGTTTCACTACATTGGCCAGGCTGGTCTTGAACTCCTGACCTCGTGATCTGCCCGCCTCAGCTTCCCAAAGTGCTGGGATTACAGGCGTGAGCCACTGTGCCTGCCCCCTTTCTAGCTCAATCTGGCCCCCTCCTCTGCCCCCTTTCTAGCTCAATCTGGCACCTGGGAGGTTTGCAGAGATGGAAACGGAGATTACCTGGTTGGCTGTGCGTACAAAGAAAGGCAGGGGCACGGGGGTATCCGCTGAGCTAGGGCACAGCTCTTCTGACATATCTGCCAGGCTGTCCCGGAAACCACCCCCTGAAATGACAGATGCCCTCAGCTGGGCACTCAAGAGCCCTGCTCCCATAATGGGGTAATGAATAGGTCCCCCATCATCATTAGCTGGTGAAAAGCCTCTACCACTTTGATAGGGCAGCAAGCAGGACCCTTGAGATCCTCCCTCAGGGCCTCACCTTGGTCAATGATGCCTTCTGCAATAAATTTACACTCCCACCACTGGTCATAGCGCATGGGCCACCTGCAAAAAACGTGGGCAGATTTGTCATTATGTGGGGCCAGGTGCAGCACAATTCATCAGCTCAGAGACCACCTGGGAAAAGCAGTCATGGTGAGGGGTGCCTCGAGCAGTTGTGTGTGTGTGTGTGTGTGTGTGTTTGTGTGCACAAACAGGTGTCCCGAGTAAGTCCCTCACTCTCATGCCATACCTGTAGTCCAGGGGCTTTTCATATTTGTCAGAGGGCTTGAGGCCTTCATATACCTGGGGGCAAGGAGGAAAGGAGTCACAGGAAAGCAAGACTTGGCCCTATACTTGCCCCAAGAACTTGTTCAGGTCCCTCTTGGCCTAGCCCCCTTGGCCCTTGACTGATCCTATCTCAGTCGGACCCTAGGTGGTGCAGACCTGGGTGAAGACTGCATTCTTGCAGGCAGGGTCTCGAGAGGGGCAGGCACGGTGTTCCATGGCAAGACGGCGGTTGATGTATAGGCGTGGCATGAAGCTGGGCTTGCTGCTCTCAGAGTCACGCAGGCACTGAGCCACCAGGCCGGGCCGCTGGCGGGACAGCAGTAGGAACTGCTTCACTTGCTAGTGAGGAGAGGTGGCCAGAGCAGGAATGAGTGGGCAGTCAGCCTCTGTCCAGGCCCTGGAACTTTCCCCTCTGCCTGTATCCAATTCCACCGTTTCAGTTCAAGTCTAGTCCATCCCTGTCCTTGTCTCCAGTCCCCTCCTTAGTTCAGCCACCAGGGAGAGCTTTCTAAAACAAAAAAATCTAATACTGTCATTACCTTCCTTACCTTTCCAACAGCTCCACTACCCTGGGACAAAGTCCTTGCTTCACAGCCTGGCCCACAGGGCCCTCTGCAACCAGGACCTGCCTTCTGCCCACATCCTTCCACCCTCATCCCTCTGTCATACTCACACCTACTGGCACACTTTTCTCAAGACATCTTGAGCTGCTGGTAACTCCCTGTATGTACCTTTCACGCAACCTGCCCTGCCTGTGCTGTCAATAGCCCTTGGGTATTCCACACACTCTGGAATACCAAGGAGGCTGGGGAACAGCCTCCCAAACACTAAATTTGGACCATTTGTTCTGGCTTTCTTCCTATGTTCCCAGACCCAGCAAAGGTCTTGCCCTAGAGTAGATTTTAGGAACTCTGCTAAGGAATGAACAACTACGTGAGCAGGAAGGGGAAACGCCAAGACCAGCACTGGCTGGGTCAGCTCACCTTAATCTCACTGAAGGTGCCCAGTGTGTGGTCCCAGGCAGGTACCAGGTGGTGCAGGACACTATCGAGGATCTTGATGAATCTGGCATGGGTAGATAAAGATTGACTGCAGCTAAAGAGTTTAGCATACATGTAACACCCCCAACTCCCCAACATAAAGGTACAGGAAAAGGCAGGACCTGGTGGCTTCTCTGACCCTTGAACAGCTTATACTATGAGACCTTGGGAACCTCCTCCATGCAGACACACAAGGCTCAATGTTGGGGGAAGGGAAGGGCCCATAGGTCCAGGACCACAGCCACCTCTGCAGGAGGACAGCTCTGCGGTACAGTACTTCAGGGTCGGTGCCTTCTAGGCGTGGATATCGCACCAGACTAGTTGGCTGGAACAGGTCTGCATTCAACCCTAGTTCCCGCTGTCTAGACGACTTGATCTTGACCCCTCGGAGACGAACATCAATCCCATCATCTGGGGGAAGGGGTCAGAGTAAGGTCATTTACAGCACCTGCTGCCTCCTTGGCCCTCAGACCTGGGACTGGCTCCTTGAACGCTCAGCCTTGTATCACCGTTAGCCCCTAGAAACTCGAGACCTTCGGGATCACCTTCTATCACCTGATTCTGATTGATCTATTCCTGCTGATTCCTCTGTCTTCCACTAGAATGCTGGGATGCCTGAGGGTCCCAACTCAGTTCCTCTTCCAGGTGAGCCCAACCACCTGTATGGCTTTAAGGCAGGCCTATACCTGGCATGTCCCAGCTGGCTCAGGCCCCAAAGCTCCAAATCCTGGAGTTAGTTCAGCATCGCCTTCACCCCAACTCCAAGCCCATCCTCTTCTCTCCACACTCACTGTCTGTTTGCCCCCATCTCCACGCCGGGCTCTCTTTCCCTCCTTATAGCCTTAAACCTCACCTCGGCACTCCACGATGCGGATCTCGATGATCGGGAGGTGGACGGTCATGTCCTCCAGGACACAGACATCCCCGATGAGGGTCCTGAGGAGATGAGTGTGAAGCACTTCAGATACCTCCTGCCTCAGGCCTTCAGAGACTACTGGAGTCTCACTCAAACTTAGGCTTTCAAGCTGGGCTAGGCTTGGAACATGCCCTACTTCCCTCCCCACGCCAGCGTGCTCACTCGTCAATGCTCACGTCACTCAGCTTCTTCAGGTTGTCCCCTTCGCCCCCATAGACCACCACCCGCTTTGGCATAAAGTTGTCATCTGTGGTATCCACTGTGAGTAGCAGCTTCCTGAAGGGTCAGAGTATGAATATGAGTCTTTGTGAACCCACAGGGACATAGCCCACCCACCCTGTCCTGCCCAGAGCCTACTTACTTGACAATGGTGCCCTTCTTCATAGTAAGCCGTACCCAGTGTTGGCACTGGGACCCATCGCTCTCCCAGTAGGTATCGGCATTGCTGTCTGTCAGGCAGGACACGTTGAACTCCTCCTGGGGAGGCGCAGAGACGTGAAGTCAGCAGTTACCCTCCCTCCCTGCACTGGGCTTGTGCTCTGGGCCAGGAGCACCAGAGAGAAAGCATAGTGAAGTTGGGCTAACAGGCAACTGGTATGGGATAGGGGGCCGCTGGGTATGTAAGGGGTCCTACAGACGTCCAAGATGGGGAGCTGAACTGAGTGTGGCCTGTGGGTACCCTGTTTTGGTCCTGGCCTGCAGGTGGGGGTTCTTTCTGGATCTAGCCTTGAGGGGTGTGACTATATCTTGCCTGGGGTGGGAGGAGCCCCAGCACCCACCGTGTAGGAGGAAACGTCTATGCTCTCCACATACTGCTTCACGCTACCCAGGTTCTCATCCTCCTTGCCCAGGTGGTCATACAAGAAGTGGATCAGGTCCTCGTCGCACTCGTAGGTCCATGTCGGGGGTACATAGCTAAGCAACCCCAAGCCCCTAATTAGACTGGGCCCAGACGCAGAGCTCCTTCCTCCCCACCCCATTCCAGCTCACTCACAGTAGCCTTTGTACAGCTTCTGCGTATGCCTCTGCCGGCTGAGGTCTCGATCCCAGGCGATGTGAGTATGTCAGGTCCACCACCTGTTCCCACCTGTGGGCACAGAGTAGGGAGTGGGATGGGGAGACATCAGCGGTCAGCAAGACACTACCTCCATGCCGTGTAGCCTTCTTCAGGGCTCTATCTCCCAGTCTCCACCCGAGCCCCCTTCACGTCCCGCCCCTTTCTGTTCTTAACCCTGCCTCCGCTCCAGTATCCCACCCACCCCAGGCTGTGGCTGAAGTGTTCCCAAGCCCTCCTGGCCCGGCCTTCTGACAGCCAGCCCCGCTCCTTCAAGTGCAGTACCTGAGCACCGGCCGATAATCCACGCCAAAGAGCTGCTGCTGCCGCTGGAGGTGGTTGGGAGTGTCGATGGGTACCAGGCGGGCTCCGCCCTCCGCCGGGCGGCACACCAGCAGCCAGCCTTCCTGCAGCCCGCAGTCGCCCAGGTGCTCTGCCAGCTGCTCCTGCCGGGACGCGTAGGATGGGGACAGCCGTCAGGGAACTGCCCAGCCGCCTGTCGTGCCCAGCCCAGGGCAAAGGGCGCCGAACGCAATGCCAACTCAATACAGGGGAGGAAAGGCAAACAGCCAGAGGTTTCTCTGGCCCCAGGGGTCTTTTACCGGGTCCTGGGCAGGGAAGAGCGCACCTTTGTCAGCTTCACCCAGAGCCCGTGGCCGTTGCACAGCTCCTCGCCCGTGGTGCGCACGCAGGCGCCGCGCCGGAGCTCAATGCTGTCGCGGGCGGCGCGCAGGGGCCCGGAGCCGGTACCGGGGGCTGGGCCTGCGGCGCCCACACGCAGCCCCAGGCCCTCTGCCTCCCACACCGGCAGAAGCACGCGCGACGGTCCCGCTGGGTCCTTGTAAAGCTTGTAGAGCACCTCTCGCGGCACGAAAGCCAGCGCTGCCGGCAGCGGCCGCCCGGCGCGGAGGCTCCGCGCGGCCTCTGCCAAGAAGCGCACGCGGCCCAGCAGCTGCCGGGGGGACTCCAGCACCGCGCCCGGGCCAGGACCCGCCATGGCGAAGTGGCGGAGGTGAGCGCCTAGAGGCGACCCTGCCCGGGGAACAGCTGGCGCGACCGCCGACAGAGCTTCCCACCACGCCCTTCCCCGCCTTTGGCCAGCCTTTGCCGTATGTTCTGGACTAAGCGCACCCCAGCTCTCACTGTATTGCACTGTGTACTCCCACACTCAACCATATTACTTATCTCTGTGCCACCCTAACCCAGCCGACCAAACCCAAGATTGGTGATTGCTACCTGATCAATCTCCCTCTCTCCATTTCCTTGTGACTACCATTTTATCTCTACTGCTACTACCCTCATTCAAGTCACCATTCTAGCTAGCCTGGGTCATTGCCAACAGTCATTTTTCTGGTTCTTCGGCCTGCTGTTTTTCCTCCCACTCCCAGCGAATCTGCTGGACTCCCTATCCTATGGGTGGTGTGACTAAAGTGTTTGAGACAATGGCCCCTTCCCCTGCCACTGACAGAAGTCTTGAGTCATTAGGGTTGATTCTGTTTGTCACTCCTAATCCCAAGGACACTGGAGATCATTATTCATTTTAATGTGATTGCTGATTTCTGTTTCCCCAGTCTTGTAGCTCCTTAAAGGCCGGGGCTGTCTTGAGCAGAGCTAACCTCTGCACCTACTATAGGTCCAGGCTATAGTATGGACCTGGCTGGATAAGACTGTTGGTATCATGAGTGGGACTTGCGCCAAGCCTCCGGATACCCAGACTGTCAGATGAGAACAAATTCCTCATGTCACCCTAAGATACATTTACAGCGGAGTTTTCTTTCGGGCCTTTGTTGTTGCGTCGCTACAGCGAACTTTACGGTGAAAAAGGTAGGGGTCCTACGGGCAGCAGCCAGGGCAGCCCTGGAGCTGTCGCTGGAGTCCGATCATGTGATCTTCAACATGGCGACGCCCTTGGTTCCCTACAGAAAGGGGCGGAGCCTGGACTGGGGGGCAGGCTCAGATTCAGGTTAAATTGCGGATTGAGCTCGCAGTTACAGACAGCTGACCATGGAAGCGAATGGGTTGGGGTGAGTTCTCCAGAGCACGCGGTGTGGCTAGCCGGGCTTCTAATTTGAGTCTTCCAACTCAGGACTCTATCCCTGTACTCCCCTTTCCCCACCCTGGAGACCTCCCAACCTGAACTCCGTTAGCTGGGATCCTGAATCCTAAAACCATGGATTTTTGAGACGTTCATCCCAGGGCCTTAATTCAAGGGATGCCTCAGGATTTCCAACCAGGATCTCTATTCTGGGACCATCAACTCTGATCCCTCTTTATCCCCCAGCCTGGGGATTTCTCAGCCCCTGAACCAGCCCAGTGACATTCCCGTTTCTGAGGCTCACTAGTTCGAAGACCCCCAAACTATCCTTAGTGGGCCTTCATTCCCTCCCCCCAGTCCCTCTGGTTGCTTCGAGCTTGGAAGAGTAGAGACTAAGTGGAGGGAAGAGGCCCCAGGGCGGGCCCTTCTGGAGTTTGTGCACCACCTGATAGGCAGAGAGGAGGCGGAACGGGCGGAAAGCCAGGGTTTGGGAGCTGGCCTGGAGGAGGTAGATAGCGGTCCTGGACTGAATCGGCCTTATGAACCCGCGCTTTCCCCAGCCTCCAGCGTAGCATACTGACACCTACCCCCACCCCCACCTGATCGCCAGACCTCAGGGTTTTTCGGAGCTGAAGAATGACACATTCCTGCGAGCAGCCTGGGGAGAGGAAACAGACTACACTCCCGTTTGGTGCATGCGCCAGGCAGGCCGTTACTTACCAGGTAAGAGTCAGGATCTGGAAATCTAGATAAAACTCCGGAGGGAGAAAAGTTTTCAAGGGGCAGGGGAGGGCTCTGGAGGGCCTCAAGGCTGAGCCCTGTCTTCCCTCTGTATGCAGAGTTTAGGGAAACCCGGGCTGCCCAGGACTTTTTCAGCACGTGTCGCTCTCCTGAGGCCTGCTGTGAACTGACTCTGCAGGTGAGGGGTCCACAAAAGAGGGAAAGATTTATGCCTTCAGTCTGCCACCTAGCAACCTGTCTCCTGTTTCCTACAGCCACTGCGTCGATTCCCTCTGGATGCTGCCATCATTTTCTCCGACATCCTTGTTGTACCCCAGGTACCCACTCAAACCTGATCCTAGAATATAATCCAAGGACGCCTTGAAAATCCTTCTATCAGTCCAGTCAAGGTTTACAATAAGCACTTATCCTAACTGGATCGAGGGAAAAACTAAGGTTGAAAGAAATGGAGTTTGGCAGAGTTTTATTCTCCTTTTCCTTCCTCCTGGAATGAGCTGAACAGAACCTTTCCTCCTGGATTCCATTTTGGGAACCCAGATGTTTTCTCCCCCTCCAGGCACTGGGCATGGAGGTGACCATGGTACCTGGCAAAGGACCCAGCTTCCCAGAGCCATTAAGAGAAGAGCAGGACCTAGAACGCCTACGGGATCCAGAAGTGGTAGCCTCTGAGCTAGGCTATGTGTTCCAAGCCATCACCCTTACCCGACAACGACTGGCTGGACGTGTGCCGCTGATTGGCTTTGCTGGTGCCCCAGTAATGTGGGACAGGGCAGGGACTCGGGGCGCGGGGAGATCACTCTGGAAGGTCTGGGGTAGACAAAAGGAAGGGTCAGTCTGGCTTCTGTGACACCATCTTTCTATCCTTCTCTAGTGGACCCTGATGACATACATGGTTGAGGGTGGTGGCTCAAGCACCATGGCTCAGGCCAAGCGCTGGCTCTATCAGAGACCTCAGGCTAGTCACCAGCTGCTTCGCATCCTCACCGATGCTCTGGTCCCATATCTGGTAGGACAAGTGGCGGCTGGTGCCCAGGTGAGTCCTGAGAGAGAGAGAAATAGGCTGGGATTTGGTCTGTAAGGACCAGAAGCAAGAGTGTCCTAAACCTGAGAGGGCAGGGGTCTTAATGCCAGGGATGAAAGAACCTTGGCCTCCAGTGATCTAGCTGAGCAGCCAAGCCCATCCTGACACTGACAGTGGGGCTTAATGCTCTAAGTATTCAGACACCAAAGTTAGTGCTGGGATCTGAGGAAAGTAAAATTTTTTTTTTTAATTACTGGGTTTATAGGGTCAGGCAGTATCAGGGATTGAAGTCATTTGGGGAAAATTGAGGTGGATTTTGTATGTGGGGGAAACCTCCTCTTTGTGTGTTACATATTTTTCTTCACCATACCCTAACTAGGCATTGCAGCTGTTTGAGTCCCATGCAGGGCATCTTGGCCCACAGCTCTTCAACAAGTTTGCACTGCCTTACATCCGTGATGTGGCCAAGCAAGTGAAGGCCAGGTTGCGGGAGGCAGGCCTGGCACCAGTGCCCATGGTGAGGATTGGGATGGGTTGAGCGAAGGTGGTCCTGTGGAGCTTTCAGGCTAAGTCATGCATGGACTGGAGTGACCACTGGAGGGCAGCAGAAGTACAGTCAAGAAAGATTAGTGGTTGTAGCAAGGCCCTCTTTACCTGAGATCTGCTTTTTTCTAGATCATCTTTGCTAAGGATGGGCATTTTGCCCTGGAGGAGCTGGCCCAAGCTGGCTATGAGGTGGTTGGGCTTGACTGGACAGTGGCCCCAAAGAAAGCCCGGTAAGCCATGGAAGGGTGAGGCCTTGAGGTTGAGGTGGGGGTGTTGGCTGGGGGAGCTGCCATGTATGCAGTTACCAGAACGTGGCGCTGGCTTTGCTTCCAGGGAGTGTGTGGGGAAGACGGTGACATTGCAGGGCAACCTGGACCCCTGTGCCTTGTATGCATCTGAGGTAACAGCCAGGGCCCCTCTGTGTGTCTGTTACTGTGCACTCCTGTGGCTGTGGTTGTATTATTCTGTGTGCACTTGTTTTTAATGTCTGTCTGTCCTTTTCTTCTACTCTGTATGTACAACATAAGCCCTAGAAAGACCGGACTTTTTGTTGCTGTTGTTCATTTGTGTTTATGCTTCATGCCTGGGTCCATACTAGGGATCTGATAAATTTTATTGAATGACTGAATAACACTGAGGAGAAGCATGCCTACATATGCGTTTGTCACTAGTATATATAGGGAGGACAAAGGCTTGCTGGTCCTCCTGTAGCCAGTGCCCTGTTGGTCCCCCAGGAGGAGATCGGGCAGTTGGTGAAGCAGATGCTGGATGACTTTGGACCACATCGCTACATTGCCAACCTGGGCCATGGGCTTTATCCTGACATGGACCCAGAACATGTGGGCGCCTTTGTGGATGCTGTGCATAAACACTCACGTCTGCTTCGACAGAACTGAGTGTATACCTTTACCCTCAAGTACCACTAACACAGATGATTGATCGTTTCCAGGACAATAAAAGTTTCGGAGTTTAACTATTGTGTAGTTTTGTTTGTGAAAGATTGTGCCCATATCCTCAGTTCTTCTTAGCCTCTGCTCCTTCCCTGGGAACCCTCTCTATATCCTCTTCACAAGTCATGGGGGTTAGGTATCAGTGAATATGTACTATAGCACTTAAGGATTCTCATTCCCATCTTACTCTCAGATACCTAAGTCCCAGAACTACATGGGGTAGGGTAGAGCTTTCCTAGCAGTTCAGGTTGTGACATTTGCAGAAAAACGGGTGGGGTCCTCACAACATACAAAGGCCAAATTGATAGGGCTTTATGTCTGGGGAGGAAGGGAAGTATACATCAAAAAGGGGCACAGAAGGGGTTAGAACACTTCAGAGAGGCATGGGGAAGAAGATGGAGTCTAGGCGAGCAGGGAGAAGCTGAGGGACCCTCAGCTTTGACACCAAAATATATAGAGGACATCAAAGCTTAGAGCTAGGTTGCTTAGGATTGGAGCTTTAGACAAGTCCATCATCACCAAAGCAAGAAGTCCTCTGAAACCAAAAGACCCTCTGGCAACTCAAGGTTGCTTTATATTCTTTTCTGAGCATCCCCTTTAATTTTCTCAAGATCTTGGTTATTCCACCCTTCCTGGTGGTACCTGCTTCCCAGGACAAGGCTCTGAGGTGTCTGTAAGCCCTGGGGAAGGGTCTGGTATGGCAAGAAATTCTTTATCTGTCATTCTGCATCTCCTTAGACCACTAGGCACCCACTGTGCTGTAGGCTGAACCAGCTCCCTGGCCCAGCCAGGGCAATGCAGAAAGGAGAGATGGGTTTCATTTAGTGAGAGAACACAATTTCTGCTTTTAGAAAAATGATCTTTTATGTGATCCATGATTTATTCATAGAAAAGCACTGTGAATTCACACACTTGCTAAAAAAGGGCAACTGTGATACAGAAATGAGAGTGGCTTCTCTCTTTTTTTTAACCAACCCATTGGGCTGAGACGTAGGGGCCCTTGGCTGGACAGTAAGACTTGAGTAGCCACAAATGGCAAATACAACTTCTTGGTCAGTTTGGAGTAAAAAAGGTGACAGTTTGTCGAAGAAAGAAAAAGTAAAGCAGATGGAGAAGTTCTTAGTTCACATTCTAGCTATACCACCCCTTCCCTATCAAACCCCACCCCCAACTCAGGAACTAAGACATGAAACAGTAAACACCAAGACACTGGTTCCAACTGACTTTTCTGAGTGCCCTTGCTACCTCCTATAACAATTCCAGGCTGAGCACAGGGGTCAGGAAGGTAGCAGGAACATGATACACTATGGAAGTCAGCCAGGGCTAAGACAGGACTGCCCACTAGGGCTAGAAATTAGGAAGGGAGAGGCTAAGTGCAGACCAGCCCTAGCCTCCAAGTCAGCGAGCAATGAGACTGTGACAAAAGCTGGCGAGGAAGCTTGAGGTAGAAAGGCAGGGGAAGAAAGCAAGTATGAGGCGAGAAGAGAACTGTGGAGCTAAAGCAGCCAATCTGATGGCAGAGGGAGATTGGTGCTTAGAAGCTTGTTTGGTGAGAGAATGAATAGAGGAGGCACAGAGATGGGGAACAAACGTTTAGCTGGCGAGAGAGATTTAAGAGGAATGGGAAAGAGAAATCTGGCAAAAAGGACACATTCATGCAGATCCTCAAACATGAATACACAGACATCCCTACATGTAGAAATACGCTCAGTTACACATATAAAGACACAGATGCATGGATAACAAGCATACACATGGATACAAACATGTTTATACACATGCACTCGTGTATGCAGATACACATACTAAACATGCACAAACATGAGTGCATTTGCACAAAGATGTGCATCCTCACATGTACACAAAATGTGTATATCCTCACGTAGAAACTCACAGTCCAGTGTGCACATATTCAAACAGGTACACAGCCATAGAACTAACACATACACATAAATATATATGTGCACAAACAGGCATGCACAGATGTATCTATGCACATACACACATGTACTTAGCCATAAAGATACACACACACAATTATAGATGAAACCACACACTTGCTAACACAAAGGTGACCACAGTAGATGAATATTATGAACTCAGCGGCTTCCCAGACCTTCATCTTCTCCCTGCACTTGTTTCTCAGGTGTTCAGCAGGCTCCTGAAGAGGCTGTGTGAGGCAGGAGCTTCAATGTCCTCACAGTTTTGTGAGGCAAAAGTCTAAGTCCAGTCCTGACCTCTGTCCCTCACTCACCACTGGACTATAAATGCCCTGTCTGTAGGTGGGGGATTCTGCATAGACTAGACTTGGGTTGATCCTAACTGGCCATTTTTCTCCTTGGCACCCCCACTCTTCCACTGCTACCAGCAAACACTCTGCAAGGGAAACCTGAGAAATGGTTGTGAGTCTCCTCAGAAAATAAGCATATCCTCCTACCCACAGCTACTTCAAGTGCCCATCAAATCAGAAGCAGAATTATAAATAGTTACAAGTTTACAATAATTAGCAACACATATAGTATTTACAGTCCCACAAATGTGTCTGTTTCTCTGGTTAAGCAATCCCTGAGATGGAACAGTGTTCTGTGTTTGCCAAGGGAGACAGGGCCAATGCTCAGGACACGCAGGATATAGGGGCATGAGGTGGCATGTTGTGGGGTTTCTGGTCGATCTGCAGGGCCCAGCTCCTCCATGAACAGTAGGCTGTAGTCAGAAGCTTGCCAAGGTAGGCATTATCGACTAGAGTTGGACTTTCCCCATCCTTAGCCCTGTGGTCCTTTGGCCTCATCCACAGGTGCTCAGAGTTCTCTCAGGGTAGACAAATGTTTCAGTGCCCTGGGCCTGACCTGATACTACCTGGGAACCCAGGCTGCTCTGGCGGTGAGCTATCTGCTCTCTCAGCCAAAGCGCTCTCGCACCAGCAGCATCAACTTTTTCTTGCCTTTGTAGATCTGTTTGAGGTTGTCGATGAACTGGGCAAACTGCAGGTGGCCATCCTGGGGCAGCAGGAAGGTCTCCCGAGCCTTGCTTAGAAACTCAATGAACTCTCCATAGTGGCGAGGGCTGATGTGTGTTAGGCGTGAGTGTGTAGTGTTGATATAGGCATTGATGGTGGCATCCAGCAACTGGCGCAATGGAGCTTTGTCAGTGGACATGAGCTTTCCAGAGCTTCGGCGGCCTGGGATGCCGGCCAGGCCAGGTGCAGTCACTGTGCAGCGTCGTAAGATGTCTGAAAGCACTGTGGCACAGTGCACACTCTTCACCACCAGGGGGATGAGAGCTGCCAGCTCATTCTTGCCCAGAGAGTGGCTGAGAGCACAAGCCCAGAGCACATCATTGATGGCTGGGTGAGTATCCTGGTTGTAGGCCAGGTTAAGATGGCTCATGGCCAATGAGGCCAGCTTGAAGGCACGTAGCGGGTAGCCACGGAGCTCCATGTAGCGGGCGATGGTGAACAGCTGTGAATGGGTCATACCACCAGCAGCAGCATCAATGGCAATCTGGTAGGCTGCCTCAAAGGCGATGTGGTCTTTCTCACAGAGTGTAAGGGCTGACAGGGCACAGCTCTGTGGATCCTTCATAGCACACTGTAGGGCCAGTGTGCGAGCACAGCTAGCCAGTTCCTCCCGCTGTGGATAGTCAAGACTGAGGCGCAGGATAGTGGTGTGGGATACGGCTGTGGCAGCTACAATACTAGTAGCCTCAGTAGGGGTGAAGAGTGTGTACCAGCTCTGCAAGATGCTCACCAGGGCCCGCACACCTGTCAGGGAGAGCCTGAGCTCAGCCGTGGCCATCTGGGTCCTGATTCAGGTCTACCCAGATTACCATTTGGGGTTTGAACTTGGCCTGCAGAGATGAATTCTTCCTCCTCAGCAACCTTGAGATGATATGAGGCAAACCAGGGCAAGGGGAGCATCCCAGATGGCCAGACCCTGTTTGGGGTCTCTTCCTATCCCTTCTTTCCCCAGGTCAGAGAGTTGAAGGTTTCTGCAGGTGCTCTTAGCCCCTTACAAGGATGGGACAGTAGAGCCTGGGGTTTGCTTGCCCTGAGGCATGGGTTACAGATCTGCCAGGGGTTCTAGCTGAAGTGGGGCCTCTCAGGGTAGAGTCTTGTGCTGGGGCTTTGGGCCTTAGAAAGGGTCCTGAGCCTCTAAGTTGTCTGGAGTTTTTTACAAGCATGCACAGGGATGGGGACCAAACCACTGGGCCCACTACCTCCCAAGGGAGCACTTGAGTAGCAACTGAAAATTCATTCTCTTAGACATGTCTCTGATGAGAGGATCAAGGGCTGCTGACATCAGGATATGGTTCAAGCAGTGAAGACAGGGCTTGGGCTGGCTGAACAGAGGCCACCTTCTCCAACCAGCAGCCCCATCCTTTCTTAGGCCATCTCCTGATGGGCCTAAGATCTCATAGGAATATGAGAGCTCTAAGGATTGATTGTCCTGTCCCAAGAGTAGGGCCTAGAAACTCCTTTCCCCTGGGGGTAGAGGGAGGTGGGAGACTCACCCACTTCTGTAGCACAGGTCACCAACCATCGTACCATCTCCCTGCGTCTCCAGTTAAGGGTTGATAAGGTCATCCGCATCACCTGGGCACAAAAGAGGCCTTTCCAGTGGGCTATGCCTAACTGTTGTGACCTCTCCCTCCCCTTGCGTTCATTTATGTGACAAATATTTTCTGGTGCTTTAAACAGTGGTCTCTCCGCTGATAAACATAAAATATAGTTAATTTCTTTCCCAGCCCTCCCACCAATCAGATAGGAAGCTTCTCTGATGATCTGCAGCAAAGTCCTTATTATCATACCTTGCTTGACTTGTAGAAATGGGGAGGTAGAGAGAAGATAGGGACCCCAGGGAGCCTAAAGCTTTATCTTGCTTCTGGCCTTAACTTAAAAGTGGAGCCCAATTTATGAAATCCTTGCCTTTTCCCTAGCCTAGAACTTGTGTTCTGGGCCCAAAGGAAGAGCCAGATTTGGCCTATGCCCAGTCTCCCAGAGATCTTATCTTCTGCCAATTGTCACTAGGTCAGAGGTCTAAACTGTGGATGGCTTACTCTTCCTCCATACCTGTAACCCAAGTTCCAGGGCAACGTTGAGCAGGGTGCTGTCAGTACTACTGTCAGTGGGAGTAGCAATCTTGAATGCATCTTGGGCCAGTTTGAAGATGAGGGAGGAAGAATGAATGTGCTTCTGTATTGCTTCCAGAATTGTTCGGAGCCTCAAAGTGTCTCCTATAGGTGTCAAGAGAAGGGGCAGGGTCTATTTTAAAGTTTTACTAAACAGTCAGCTGACTGCAACAGATACTCATTGAAATGGCTGCTACCAATTCATTGAATGCTTCTGAATGCTACTGCCCCTTCTGGGTTATCGAGCTGTGTCCACTAATCACATTTGAGGCTCCTTCCTTCCCCAGACCCCCACGTGAATCCTATTCTCTCCACCTTTTCATCTGTCTCTACCTAATACCCTCTACCCTCAGGATCCTTTTTTTTTTTTGGAGACGGAGTCTCGCTCTGTTGCCCAGGCAGGAGTGCAGTGGCTTGATCTCGGCTCATTGCAAGCTCTGCCTCCCGGGTTCACACCATTCTCCTGCCTCAGCCTCCTGAGTAGCTGGGACTACGGGCGCCCGCCACCACGCCCGGTTAATTTTTTGTATTTTTAGTAGAGATGGGGTTTCACCGTGTTAGCCAGGATGGTCTCGATCTCTGACCCTATGATCTACTGTGCCCGGCAACCCTCAGGATCTTTAGGTACCAGAAATAATTTTCTTGAACACCTGAATTTCCAGAGCTACTTATACAGTAGACAGAAAGCCATATTACTGCCAAAAAAGAATGGCAGTCCCACTGTCTGCTTCTCACTACAGCTCCCTGGAGCAAAAAGGAGCGGGGCCACCACTTCTTATTCAATAGGCAGGGATTCTATACAAAAAACAAAGAGTTAAGGAATATAACATCATATGAGGTGAAGGTTGCTGGATGAAGGCAGTAGTGTATGAAAGACTGTTATATCTTATAAAGGACAAATACATTAAGTAAAGATAAAACAAAAAGTAGGCCTTATGTTTTGCTTTGTAACTGCTGATAAAGTCAAAGAGAATGAATGGTATGACTATAGGCTTTGGAATAAAACACATTGGGGACCGAACCTGGTTCAGCCATTTAAGAGTTTAACAACTTCAGGTTGGGCGCAGTGGCTCTCGCCTGTAATCCCAGCACTTTGGGAGGCTGAGGTGGGTGAATCACTTGAGGTCAGGAGTTCGAGACCAGCCTGGCCAACATGGTGAAACCCCGTCTCTACTAAAAAAATACAAAAATTAGCCAGGCATGGTGGCGTGAGCCTGTAGTCCCAGCTACTAAGGAGGCTGAGGCAGGAGAAGAGCTTGAACCTGGGAGGCGGAGGTTGCAGTGAGCCAAGATTGGGCCACTGCACTCCAGCCTGGGTGACACAGTGAGACTCCGTCTCAAAAAAAAAAAATAAATAAGAGTTCAATAACTTCATCTATAAAATGGAAACAATTGTTGTGAGAATTATAAAAAATTTGTAATATTCTATGATTCTATTTTATTTTATTTTATTATTATTTTTTTTTGAGATGGAGTCTCGTGCTGTTGCCCAGGCTGGAGTGCAGTGGCGCGATCTTGGCTCACTGCAAGCTCCGCCTCCCAGGTTCATGCCATTCCCCTGCCTCAGCCTCCCACGTAGCTGAGACTACAGGCGCCCACCACCACGCCCGGCTAATTTTTTGCATTTTTAGTAGAGATGGGGTTTCACCGTGTTAGCCAGGATGGTCTCGATCTCCTGACCTCATGATCCACCCGCCTTGGTCTCCCAAAGTGCTGGGATTACAGGTGTGAGCCACCGCACCTGACCTCTATGATTCTATTTTTATAAAAAAAGATAGTGTGTGTGCATATATATGAATAGAAAATCTCCAGGAATATTTATGCCAATGTCTTATTAATAGTTGTTTTTGGGTGCCAGGATTATGCAAGAGATTCCCTTTATTCTTCTATCATCTTTAAAAACAGTTTTTTAAGTTAATAGACTGTGTCTTTAGAGTAGTTTCAGGTTTACAGGAAATTGATCAGATAGTACAGAGAGTTCCCATATATCCCCTATTATTAACATCTTATACTAATGTGGTATATTTGGTAAACCAATATTAATACAGAAATCCCTCAGCACCTGTGGGGGATTGGTTCCATGACTTCCCTTGGATACCAAAATCTGAGGATGCTCAAGTCTTTCATAACCTACCATCATATCCTCCCATATACTTTAAATCACCTCTAGATTACTTATAATATCTAATACAATGCCTATACATCATTACATGTGGATTCAACATAGTGGCTTGTGCCCAGCAAATTGAAGTTTTGCTTTTTGGAACACTGAGGAGTTTTTTTTCCTTAATATTTTTGATCCATGGTTGGTTGAATCCACAGATGCAGAACCCACAGATACAGAGGGCTGATTGTACATAATTATTAGTGTGGTACATTTGATGAACCAATATGCATATATTATTAACTCAAGTCTACAGTTTACATTAGGGTTCACTCTGTGTTATACAGTTGTATGGGTTTTGACAAATGTATGCTATTAATCCACTATCACAGTGTCATATAAAATAGTTTCACCTCTCTAAAAATCTCCTGTGTTCTATCTGTTCATCTCTTTCTCCATTCCCTCTAAGTCCCTGGCAACTATTGATCTTTTTACTGTCTTCATAGTTTTGCCTTTTCCAGCATATCATATACTTGGAATCATATAGTAAGTAGCCTTTTCAGACTGGCTTTTTTCTTTCTTCTTCTTTTTTTTAACTTAAAGACTAGTGTGATAATACAGATTGGCTTCTTACAACATGCAATACACATTTAAGTTTCCTCCATATCTTTGTTTTTTTTTTTCCCTCAGAGTTTACACCCAAAACTTCCATGTCTCTTTTTTTTTTTGAGTGTGTGTGGCTTGAGAAACCATGTCTTTTTATTTAGAAATAATAATCAATTCTATGGATATACGATAATTTATTTATCCGTTCACCTTTTGAATAACATCTTGGTTACCTCCAGTTTGGAGCAATTATAAATAAAGATGCTTTAAACATTCATGTGCAGGCTTTTGTGTCGACATGTTTTCAAATAATTTCAAATAGGTTAAATAACAAGGAGCATGACTGCTGGGTCATACAGTAATACTATGTTGATCTTTGTAAAAAAAAGACCCAACTGTCTTCTAAAGTAACTGTACCATTTTGCATTCCCACCAGCAATGAATAAGAATTGCTGTTGCTCCACATCCTTGTTAGCATTTGGTGCTATCAGTTTTGGATTTTAGCCATCCTAGTACTGTGTAATGATATCTCACTGTAGTTTTAATTTGTAATTCCCTAATGACATATAAGTTGAGCATTATTTCATATGCTTGTTTGATATCTGTGTATCTTCTTTGGTGAGGTGTCTCTCCAGATCTTTAGCCCATTTTAAAATTGGGTTGTTTTCTTATTGTTGAGTTTTAAGAGTTTTTTGTATATTTGGGATATAAGTCCTTTATCAGATTTTTTCAAATATTTTTCTCCCAGTCTCTGCTTGTCTTTTTTGTTTTCTTAACAGTTTTTCTTTCTTTTCTTTTCTTTTCTTTCTTTTTTTTTTTTTTTTGAGACGGAGTCTCGGTCTTGTTGCCCAGGCTGGAGTGCAATGGCCGTGATCTGGGCTCACTGCAACCTCTGCCTCCTGGGTTCAAGCGATTCTTTTGCCTCAGTCTCCCGAGTAGCTGGGATTACAGGCGTGCGCCACCACTCCTGGCTACTTTTTAAATTTTTATTAGAGACAGGGTTTCACCATGTTGACCAGGCTGGTCTCAAACTCCTGACCTCAGGTGATCCACCTGCCTTGACCTCCCCAAGTGCTGGGATTACAGGCGTGAGCCACCGAGCCCGGCCTCTTTACAGTTTTTCATGGGTTTAAGTTTTGAATTTTAATGAATTCCAACTACTCATTTTTTTCTTTCATGATTGTGCTTTTGGTGTTGTATCTAAAAAGTCATTGTCAAACCCCAAATCACCTAGATTTTCTCCTAGATTATCCTCTAGAATTATTATTATTATTATTTATTTATTTATTTTTTGAGGCCAAGTCTCACTCTGTCGCCCAGGCTGGAGTGCAATGGTGCGATCTTGGCTAACTGCAACCTCCGCCTCCTGGGTTAAAGATATTCTCCTGTCTCAGCCTCCTGAGTAGCTGGGATTACAGATGCGTGATACCACGCCTGGCTAATTTTTGTATTTTTAGTAGAGATGGGGTTTCACCATGTTGGCCAGGCTGGTCTTGAACTCCTGACCTCAGATGATCTGCCCGCCTCAGCCTCCCAAAGTGCTGGGATTACAGGTGTGAGCCACTGCGCCCGGCCATCCTCTAGAAATTTTATAGTTTTGTGTTTTACCTTTAGGTCTATGATCCATTTTGAGTTAATTTTTGTGAAAGGTCTAAGGTCAGTGTCTATATTAATTTCTTTTTGCATGTGAATGTCCAGATTTTCTAGCACCATTTGTTGAAAAGACAATCTTTTGCTCCTTTCTCAGTATCAGTTGACTATATTTGTGTGAGTCTATTTCTGAGCTTTTAATTTTGTTCCATTGATCTGTTTCTCAGTTTTTCAACAGTACCACACTGTCTTGATTAATATTACAGTAAGTGTTTCCATTGGGTAGTGTCAGGCCTCTGACTTGTTCTTCAATATTATGTTGGCTATTCTAGGTCTTTCGTTTTTCCACACAAAGTTTAGAAAGGGTTTGTTGATATGCACAAAATAAATTGCTGGGACTTTGATTGGGATTGTGTTAAATCTATAGATCACATTGGGAAGAACTAACCTCCTAATACACATTCTTATTATCCATGAACATGGACCATTTCTATTTATTTAAATCATCTTTGATTTTTTTTCATCCAAGTTTTACAGTATTCCTCATATCAATCTTACACATATTTTGTTAGATTTATTCCTAAGTACTTCATTTTTGGGGTGCTAATGTAAATGGTACTGTGTTTTTAATTTCAAATTCCAATTGTTCTTTGCTGGCATATAGGAAAGCAATTGAATTTTGTATATTAATCTTATATACTGCAAACTTGCTATAATTACTTGTTAGTCCCAGTTTTTAAAAAAATTGATTCTTTGGGATTCATACATAGTCAATCATGTCATTTGTGAGCAAAGATTTATTTCTTCCTTTCCAATATGTACAATCCCTGGCTTACAATGATTTCACTTAAGAATTTTTGACCTTAAGATGGGTTTATTGGGGCATAACCCTGTCATTAGTCAGGGAGCATCTGTGTATCATTTATTTCCTTTTCCTATCTTATTGTATTAGTTAGGAACTTCTAGTATGATGCTGAATAAAAGTGGCAAGAGGGAACATTCCTGTCTTATTCCTGATCTTAAAGGGAAAGCATCTAGTTTCTCACCATTAAGTATAATGGTAGTTAGTTGTAGGTTTTATTTTTTGTCTTTAAGCTCTTTTGCCCAGGCTGGAGTGCAGTAGTACAATCATGGTTCACTGCAGCCTTGACTTCCCAGGCTGAAGTGATTCTCTTGCCTCAGCCTCCCAAGTAGCTGGAACTATAGGAGTGTGCCCACCACAACTGGCTATTTTTTATTTTTTAGTAGCAATGAGGTCTTGCTATGTTATCCAGGCTGGTCTTGAACTCCCAGGCTCAAGCGATTCTCTCATCTTGGCCTCCCAAAGTGCTAGGATTACAGGTGTAAGCCACCACACCCAGCCGGTAATTGTAGGTTTTTTTGTAGAAATTCCTTATCAAGTTGAGGCAGTTCTCCTCTATTCCTAGTTTGCTAAGGGTTTTTTTTTTTTTAAATTATGAATGGGTGTCAGTTATGCTTTTCCTGCATTTACTGATGAATGACTTTTCTTCTTTGCCTGTGGAAAGAATAAATTCCATTAATGGAATTAACGGATTCCATTAATTGATTTTCAAGTGTTGAGACAACTTACATACTTGAAATAAATCCTACTTGTGGTTCATTCTTTTTATACACTGTTGGGTTTGATTTGCTAAAATTTGTTCAAGATTTTTGCATTTATGCTCATGAGTCATACTGATCTGTACTTTTCCTTTCTTGTAATGTCTTTATCTAGTTCTGGTTTTAGAGTAATGCTGGCCTCATAGAGTAAGGAAGTGTTTCCTCTGCTTCTATTTTCTGGAAGAGACTTTAGAGAATCAGTACCATTTATTCCTTAAATATTTGGTAGAACTCACCAGTGAAATAATCTGAGCCTGGTGCTTTCTGTTTTGGAAGGTTATTATTAATTCAATTTCTTTAACAAATATAGGCCTATTCAGATTATTTATTTCTCCTTCTGTGAGTTTTGGTAGATTTTTTTTTCAAGAAATTGGTCCATCTAATTATCTAAGTTATCAAATTGGTGGGCATAGAGTTGTTCAAAAATTTTTTTAATTATCCTTTTAATGTTCATGGGGATCAGTACTGATGGCCCCTCTTTCATTTATGATATTAGTAATTTAGATCTCCTCTTTTTTTTTTTCTTGGTTAGCCTAAAGGTTTATCAATTTTATTGATCTTTTCAAAGAACCGGTCTTGCTTTTATTGATTTTTGCCTACTGTTTCTACTTTCAATTTCACTGATTTCTGCTCTAATTTTTGTTATCTATTTTCTTCTGCTAACTTAGATTTACATTGCTCTTCTTTCGCTATTTTCCCCAATGTGGAAGCTTAACTTATAAACTGATTGTTATTTATTCTTTCTCTATTTTACTAATGTGCAAACTTAGATGATTGATTTTATTTTATAATTATTTTTATTTTTTAATTAATTAATTATTTTTTTTTGAGGCAGAGTCTCGCTCTGTCGCCTAAGCTGGAGTGCAGTGGCACGATCTCAGCTCACTGCAACCTCTGCCTCCTGGTTCAAGTGATTCTTCTGCCTCAGCCTCCCGAGTAGCTGAGATTACAGGCGCCTGCCACCATGCCAAGCTAATTTTTGTATTTTTGTAGAGACAGGGTTTCTCCATGTTGGTCAGCCTGGTCTCAAACTTCTGACCTCATATGATTGCCTCGGCCTCTCAAAGTGCTGGGATTATAGGCATGAACCACTGCACCTGGCCTATTTTTTGAGAAAAGGTCTTACTCTTGCCTAGGCTGGAGTGCAGTGGTGTGATCATGGCTCACTTCAGCCTTGACCTCCCAGGCTCAAGTGATCCTCCCACCTCAGCCTCCCAAGCCACTGGGATTATGGGTGTGAGCCACCATGTCTGGCTCTGTTCTCTTCTCTTTTCTTTTTTTCTTCTTTCTTTTTGAGATGGAGTCTCACTCTCTTGACCAGGCTGGAGTGCAGTGGCATGATCTTGGCTCACTGCAACCTCTGCCTCCAGGTTCAAGTGATTCTCCTGCCTCAGCCTCCTGAGTAGCTGGGACTACAGGCATGTACCACCACACCCAGCTAATTTTTGTATTTTTAGTACAGGCAGGGTTTTGCCATGTTGGCCAGGCTGGTCTCGAACTCCTGACCTCAGGTGATCCGCCCACCTTGGCCTCCCAAAGTGCTGGGATTACAGGGGTGAGCCACCACGCCTGGCTGCTCTTTTCACTTTCTTGATAATGCTCTTTGATGCACACAAGATTTAAATTTTGATGAAGTCTAATTTACCTATCTATATATTTTTTTGTTGTTCATGCTTTTGATGTCATAGCTAAGAATCCATTGGCTTACCCAAGGTCATGAAGACTTATTCCTATGTTTTCATGTAAGAGTTTTATGGCTTTAGCTCTTACATTTAGGTTATTGGTTCCATCTCTACTTTTAATCTATCTCTGTCTTTAAAGTGGGTTTCTTATAGACAACATATAGTTGAGTTTTAAAAAGGTTTCTCCACACCTTTGTCAACACACTTTTTTATCAAAAATTTTCTGTGGTGGCTCATGCCTGCAATCCCAGCACTTTGGGAGGCTGAGGTGAGTGGATCACCTGAGGTCAGGAGTTTGAGACCAGCCTGGCTATCATGGCAAAACCCCATCTCTACTAAAAATATAAAAATTAGCTGGGCATGGTGGCGGGCACCTGTAGTCCCAGCTCCTCGGGAGGCTGAGGCAGGAGATTCATTTGAACTCCGGGGACAGGGGTTGCAGTGAGCTGAAATCACGCCACTCATTTCAGCCTGGGTGACAGAGCGAGACTCTGTCTCAAAAAATAAAAATAAAAAAAATAAAAATAAAAATAATAATTTTCCTTGGCTAAGTGTGGTGGCTCACACCTGTAATCCCAGCATTTTGGGAGCCCAAGGTGGGAGGATTACTTGAGGCCAGGAGTTCAAGACCAGCTAGGGTAACATAGGAAGACCTCGTCTCTACTAAAAAATAAAATTTAAAACAAATCCTTTATTTTGAAATAATTTTACTTACAGAAAAGTTTGAAGAATAGAACACTGATGTTTTTTCTTCTCTCTGAACCATTTGAAAGTAAGTGACTTGATGCCCCATCACTCCTGACTATTGTAGTGTGTATTTCCTACAAAGACACTCTCCTACACCCACAAGACAACCATCAAAAGCAGCAAATTAACAGATATATTCCTACCATCTACCACCGACCACATTCAAGTTCCACCAATTGTCCCCAAAATGTCTTTTATAGCAAAAAGATTTTATACAAGTTCATGTGTTGCACTTAGTTTGTCATGTGCCTTTAAGTCTTCTTCAATTTGGAAAAATTTCCCCATGTTTCCTTGACATTCATGACCTTGACACTTTTGCAGGCTAGTTATTTTGTAGTATGTCCTTTAATTTGGTATTCCTGATGTTTCCTTAGATGTACATTTGCACTTTTGGCTGTAATGTCACAGAAGTGATGCTGAGTTCTTATTGTTTCCTATCAGGTAATCCATGTTTTTGACTTCATTTCTGATGATATTAACTGTGATCAGTTGATTAAAGTGGTGTTGGCCAGGTTTCGATTGTAAAGTTATACATTTTTCCTTTATGATTGGTAAATATTTTGTGAAGAGATACCTTGAGACTATATGAATATTCTGTTTTTCAAATGTTCATGCACTAGCTTTGAATCCATTGATATTTCCCGACTGCAGCTATTTTAGGTATCTCATGTTAAGTCAAAATCATACAATCTTTATCCTTTTGTGTCTAGCTTATTTCACTTAGCATGTTCTCAAGGTTCACTCATGTTGTACCATGTATCAGACTTTCATTCCTTTTATGGCTGAATAATATTCCATTGTCTATATATACCACATTTTGTTTATCCATTCATCTGTTGATGAACATTTGGCTATTATGAATAATGTTATTATAAACGTACAACTATCTGTTTGAGTTCCTGCTTGCAATTCTTTTGGACATATAGCTGGTTCATTTTTTTTCGACCCACCTACCTGTTTATGTTTTTAGAGATAGGGTCTCACTTTCTCATCCAGGCAGTGGCACGATAGCTCACTGTAACCTCAAACTTCTGGGCTCAAGCAATCCTCTTGCTTTAGCCTCCTGATAGCTGGGACTACAGGGGGGTGCCACCATGTCCAGCTAGTTTTTAAATTTTTGCAGAGACAGGGTCTCACTATGTTGCCCAGGCTGGTCTCAAACTCCTGTCCTCTAGTGATCTTCCCACCTCAGCCTCCCAAAGTGTTAGGATTACAGGTGTGAGTCACTTTGGCCTTTAATGACTGAATGATTGATTGATCAAGATGGAGTCTTGCTCTGTCGCCCAGGCTGGAGTGCAGTGGCGCAATCTCGGCTCACTGCAACCTCTGCCTCCCAGTTCAAGTGATTCTTGTGCCTCAGCCTCCTGAGTAGCTGGGATTACAGGCATGTGCCACCATGCCCGGCTAATTTTTGTATTTTTAGTACAGACAGGGTTTTGCCATGTTGGCCAGGCTGGTCTCGAACTCCTAACTTTAGGTTATCCGCCCACCTCAGCCTCCCAAAGTGCTGGGATTACAGGCGTGAGCCACTGAGCCTGGCCCTGGCTTTTATTTATTCTTAAGTGAGCTCTGACAGTTTTGTTTTTGAAGGAGTTAGTCCATTTCATCTGTGTTGTTGAATTTACTGGCATAAAGCTGTTTGTAATATTCTCCTATTACCATTTTGATGTCTTTAGAATCTGTAGTGATATCACCTTTCTCATTCCTGATATTGGTCATTTCTGCCTTTTATCTCCTTTTTTCTTGATCAGTCTAGACAGGGATTTAAATTTGATTTATGTTTTCATTCTTTCTTTTTTTTTTTTTTTTGAGATAGAGTCTTACTCTGTCCTCCAGGCTGGAGTGTAGTGGCACAATCTCAGCTCATTGCAACCTCTGTCTCCCTGGTTCAAGCAATTCTCCCTGCCTCAGCCTCCTGAGTAGCTGGGATTACAGGCACCCACCACCATGCCCAGCTAATTTATGTATTTTTTAGTAGAGACAGGGTTGCACCATGTTGGCCAGCCTTGTCTCTTAACTCCTGACCTCAAGCAATCCACCTACCTCGGCTCCCACAGTGCTGGGATTACAGGCGTGAGCCACCGTGTCCGGCCTTAATTGATCTTTTCAAAGAATCAGCTTTTGGTTTCATTGATTATTCTCTATTTCATTGATTTTTGCTCTGATTTTTTTTTTTTTTTTTTTGAGACAGAGTCTTACTTTGTTGCCCAGGCTGGAGGGCAGTGGTGTGATCTTGGCTGACTGCAGCCTCCACCTCCTGTGTTCAGATGATTATAGTACCTCAGCCTCCCGAGTAGCTGGGATTATAGGCGCATGCCACCATGCCCACGCAATTTTTTTTTTTTTGTATTTTTGGTAGAGATGGAGTTTTACCATGTTAGCCAGGCTGGTCTCGAACTCCTGGCTTCAAGTGATCTGCCTTCCTTGGCCTCCCGGAGTGCTGGGATTACAGGTATGAGCCACCGCACCTGTCTGCTCTCATTTTTATTATTTCCTTCCCTATGCTTACCTTGGGTTTTCTTTTTCTGACTTCTTAAAGTGAAATCTGGGCTGGGAACAGTGGCTAACGCCTGTAATCCCAGCACTTTGGGAGGCTGAGGTGGGCGGATCACGAGGTCAGGAGATCGAGACCATCCTGGCAAACACTGTGAAACCCCACCTCTACTAAAAATACAAAAAAATTAGCCGGGCGTGGTGGCGGGCGCCCGTAGTCCCAGCTACTCGGGAGGCGGAGGCAGGAGAATGGCATGAACCTGGGGGGTGGAGCTTGCAGTGAGCGGAGATCACGCCACTGCATTCCAACCTGGGCAACGGAGTAAGACTCCATCTCAAAAAAAAAAAAAAAAGTGAAATCTGAGATCACTGATTTGAAGCATTTTTCATTTTTGCTAAAAATTTATAAGTAAAACCTTAGCTACATTCTACAAATTTTGACTTGTGCTTTCATTTTCATATAGTCAAAAGATTTTCTAATTTTCTTGTGATTTTTTTCTTTGCTCCATGAGTAATATACACGTATGTGGTTTAATTTCCAAAAACTTAAGATATTTTAAAATATCTTTTTATTATCGATTTCTAATTGAACTGTGGTTGTCTGAAAAAGATTTTTAGTTCATCTCTCTTTTTTTTAAGAGTCAGGGTCTTGCTCTGTCACCCAGGTTGGAGTGCAGTGTCATGATGGTAGCTTACTGTAGTCTCTTAACTCCTGGGCTCAAGCAGTCCTTCTACCTTAGCCTCCTGAGTAGCTGGGACTACGGGTGCTTGCCAGTACACCTGGCTAATTTTTAAAATTTTTTGTAAAGACAGGATCTTGCTATGTTGCTCAGGCTAGTCTCAAACTCCTGGTCTCAAGTGATCCTTCTGCCTTGGCCTCCTAAAGTGCTGGGACTACAGGTGTGAGCCACTGCACCTGGCCTCATCTTTGTTTCTGAAATATATTTTCATTGGTATAAAATTCTAGTTTGACAGTTTTTGGTCTTTTTTTTTGAGACAGAGTCTCACTCTGTCACCCAGGCAGGAGTGCAGTGGTGCAACTCGGCTCACCGCAACCTCTGCTTCCCAGGTTCAAGCGATCCTCGTGCCACAGCCTCCTGAGTAGCTGGGACTACAGGTGTGCACTACCACGCCCAGCTAATTTTTGTATTTTTAGTAGAGACAGGGGTTTCACCATGTTGGCCAGGATGTTCTCAAACTCCTGATCTCAAGTGATCTGCCCGCCTTGGCCTCCTAAAGTGCTAGGATTATAGGTGTGAGCCACCGTGCCTGGCCTGATAATTTTTTTTTTTTTAAAGTACTTTAAGGGATTTTTTTCCCCACTGTTTTCTGGCTTACATTGTTTCTAATGAGAAATCTGTTCCCATACTTGTTTTTTTGTCCTTTGTAATGTATCTTTTTTACTCTGATTGCTTTTAAGTAGATTTTCTATTATTGGTTTTAAGCATTTTGGTTATGATGTGCCATGGTATAGTTTTCTTCATGTTTATTATGCTTGTGGTTCATTGATTTCCTTAGATCTGTAGTCCTCCTCCTTATCCTGCTTGGAATCTGATACTCCATGCAGGCTACCACCACTCCCCACTTGACACTCCTCACATGAATGCACATTATCAGATTTGTTTTTTGCCAATAAGATCAGTAAAAAATGTTATCTCAGGCTAATTTTAATTTGTATTTCTAATGTGATACCAGGTATTTTAGTTGTCTAAAAATGATTTGTATCTCCTTTTCTGTGAACTGTCTGATCATATGCTTTGTTCTATTTTTGTATTTGTTTGCTGATCATTTTTATATTAATTTATATGTAACTTTTACCTTTTCTCTAATGAGCATGTATTTTTGGGGGGACAATAAGAAGATACCACATAAAGTTATTTTTAATTAAAAAAAAACTTCAAAATCCATGTAGTTTCCTGGTCTAAAATATTCAGGAGCTCATGGTGGCTAGCATTTTATCATAGCTCCTTCTTATATAGGGGCTTACTTTCACTTCTGTTTGTGGTGAAACCTGCATAGCTAACAGGATGTATGTGAGCTTAAAGGCCTGAGAATCACTTTGGACTGCCTATCTTTTACCAGGGCACTGAAAAAAAATCACCAACTCTTATATCTGTAAGGAGTTCAGCTCTATCTTAGTCATCACTTCATTAGATCTTCCAGTGGCCCTGGGAGGCTGACAGGTCATTGACAATGATCCCCATTTTATAGATTTGAAACTGAGGCGTAGAAAGGTGAAGTGATTTTATCAAACAGAAGGTTAGACTTAGAAGTACCTTAAAGATCATTTAATTTTACATATTTGGTATCCTACAATTAGTAACTAGGGTAAAGTTTTGGCTTGGATCCAGGTGCTCCTTTTTTTTTTTGAGACGGAGTCTTGCTCTGTCACCCAGGCTGGAGTGCAGTGGCGTGATCTTGGCTCACTGCAAGCTCTGCCTCCCGGGTTCACGCCATTCTCCTGCCTCAGCCTCCCGAGTAGCTGGGACTACAGGCGCCCGCCACCATGCCCGGCTACTTTTTGTATTTTTAGTAGAGACGGGGTTTCACCATGTTGGCCAGGATGGTCTCGATCTCTTGACCTCGTGATCTGCCCGCCTCGGCCTCCCAAAGTGCTGGGATTACAGGCGTGAGCCACCACGCCTGGCCAGGTGCTCTTTCTAATGGCAGCAATCAAAGTGAGGATCACTATCACTCTAAATGGTCAAGGAGCTTCTCTTTCTCAGGAGACTGCAGGCCAAGCCTTTGACATGCCGTGGTTGGGCAGGCAGACGGGTGATGCTGGAGCTTAAGGTCTATCTATGCTCACCTTTGGCAGCAGTCAGCATGGTGGAGGCCAGTTCACACTGCTGTGATTCCAAGTGTCCAAGCGTGAACCAGCGAGGATAACGGCTGGGCACCACAGACACCATATGGTGAGGGTGGGATGTGTCGCCTGCAGAAGCTGAGTTTTCTAAAACAGGTAACCTGGAAGACCCAGGAAGAATCATCAGCCACCATCCAGACCCTGGGCTTCTGAGCCACCTTAGAGAAGCTTGCTCTTTGCTGGGGAGGAACTGGGGAGAGGAAAGGATTAACTAAGAGCTTTGAAGGTTTTTAAACCTATGGTACTATACACTATATGAGGTGAGTGCCTGGGCACTTAAGAGTACTCAACGCTGAATAGTTTCCACTACAAATGGATGTGAAAGGCTGTTCAAGAGCTATCGGGTTGAATAGTATGATATATTGTAAAAAGAGAGAAAAGTTAATACATTTAAAAAAAGAATCATAGGGTTGTTTATTTTATTTATTTTTGAGACAGTGTCTCTCTCTGTTGCATAGGCTGGAGTGTAGTGGCATAATCACAGCTCACTGCAGCCCCGACCTCCCAGGCTCAAGCGATCCTCCCACCTCAGTCTCTTGAGTAGCTGGGACTTCAGGTGTGCACCAACATGCCTGGCTAATTTTTGTATTTTTTGTTTTTGTAGAGACGGGGTTTCACCATGCTTCCCAGGCTGGTCTCAAACTCCTGGGCTCAAGCAATCTACCTGCCTCGGCCTCCCAAAGTGCTAGGATTATAGGCTTGAGCCACCGTACCCAGCCTGGTTATTTCTAAAAGTATAAGAAATACATGCCAAGGAATTTCCTGTTTTAGCTAAGGTATTCTCCCAGCCTTACAGTCTGACTAAAATTCTTCTTCTGTATAGTCTGCTACATCCCAGAGGTTTAACTGCCTAAACCAAGGATCCTATTCTAGCCTGGAAACAAGATGCCCATAGCTCATTGTTCTCAAGTCTTGGGGTAAACATATTTATCTCTACTTCCCCCAGCTTCTTCTGGGGACCTGTGCCTGGGAACCTTGACTGAGTTGAACTACAGAAGGGCTCAGACCCCTTCTCAGCTTGCCTGAATAACCACTGAACAGGAAGACTCAGGTCTTAAGTGCTCCTTATTTATTAACATCTCAGGGGCTTCCTCAGACAATCAACCATGAGTACTGCCAGGGAACCAAGTCACCAACAAGGAATCCAGATATGAATCCTAGATCATATAAAAATATCTGAGCCATTTTAAGGTACACTTGGTAGCGGGTCCAACAGAATGACAAAGAGGGAAAGAAAAGAAAGTGAAATAAGCAATGAAAAAGAGCACTGGACACTTCTGCTTTGGTGGAGGCAACTGGACTGGGAAAGGGCTACCCACCTCATGGCACGTAAGGCTAATTTATAGGACAGGTCTGGATCATGAGGCAGCAGAGCTGAGAACAAATACTTGGCAAAGGTATGCATGGGAACACTCTCTCGGTGGATGACTTCTCCCAGACCGCTGAAAGGACCTCCTGGAGGAAGATAAGCCAGCCAGTTATTTATCTGTATGCTTCCATCTGCCAGCCTGGACTTGAGCCCCAGTATCTCATGCATGTTTGCTAATCATGGGAACCTTCATTCACTACATTTTAATGTCATAAATGTTCCTGTACTTGTACTCTATTGGAGAGGGGAGTTCAGGGTCATGGGCCAAAGACACCGTGACAAGAGACTCTTTTCTACTTACCTTCCAGCAGTAAGATGCATTGTTTTTGCAGTGTTTGCACTAGCTCATCGTCCAGCTGCAGCTCTTGGAGTTGGCTCAGGAGCTGCTCCTCATTACGGCATACCTTGTCCTGTGCGTAGAGGCCTTCAGGCATTAACCTCTGTTGACCCAGGCCCATCAGTGCAACTTCCAGGGCCAATGACAGGTAGGACTCACTGCTGTTTGGGGAGCCTGCAGCCACAGGTACATGCTGGTACACAGGGGGTCTGCTTTCATTCATATCTGAGGGCAACAGGGCACCAAATTCTTTAGGTTAGGCTTGGTAGAGTCTTCTTTCTTTTTTTTTTTTTTTTTTTTTTTTTTTTTTTTTTGAGACAGAGTCTTGCTCTGTTGTCCAGGCTGGAGTACAGTGGCACAATCTCAGCTCACTGCAGCCTCCGCCTCCCCGGTTCAAGCGATTTTCCTGCCTCAGCCTCCCAAGTAGCTGGGATTACAGGAGCATGCCACAACACCTGTCGAATTTTTGTATTTTTAGTAGAGGGGCGGTTTCATCATGTTGGCCAGGCTGGACTCAAACTCCTGACCTCAGGTGATCTGCCTACCTCGGCCTCCGAATGTGCTGGGATTACAGGTGTGAGCCACCGTATTCGGCCTAGTCTTCTGTCTTTCCCTCCCACCTTTGGGATACAGCTTGGTCAACAGCTATCATAGGGAAGCTGAATCAGAACCCCAGAATAGTAAGGAAAATATACTGAAAAAAAGGTTACACAGAGCCACAAAGATTCACACTTCTTTCCTTTTAAATTTTTTTGGAGACAGAGTCTTGCTTGGTTGCTAAGGCAGGAGTGTAGTGGTGCAATCATGGGTCACCGATGCAGCCTCAACCTCTTGGGCTCAAGCGACCCTCCCACTTCAGCTTCCTGAGTAGCTGGGACTACAGGCACATGCCACCATGCCCAGATAATTTTTAATTTTTTTTTGTAGATATAGGGTCTCATTATGTTGCCCAGGCTGGTCTCGAACTCCTGGGCTCAAGTGATTCTCCCACCTTGGCCTCCCAAAATGCTGGGATTATAGGCATAAGCCACCATGCCCAGCCCCACCTCCTTTTTTTTTTTTTTTTTTTTTGAGAGGGAGTCTCGCTCCATCTCCCAGGCTGGAGAGCAGTGGCACGGTATTGGCTTACTGCAACCTCCGCCTCCCGGGTTCAAGCAATTCATCTGCCTCAGCCTCCTGAGTAGCTGGGATTACAGGCACACACCACCACACCCAGCTAATTTTTATATTTTTAGTAGAGACGGGGTTTCACCATGTTGGCCAGGCTGGTCTCCAACTCCTGACCTCAGGTGATCTGCCTGCCTTGGCCTCCCAAAGTGCTGGGATTACAGGCGAGAGCCACCGCGCCCGGCCCATCTCCTTCTTAATATATGAACTGGCTAAGCCAGTTAGGGAAGTATAAAATCTTATATTTTGCTAGCACATTATGTAATGCTGTAATTGTCTGTTTTTGTTTCTGTCTCTTTCATAGAATGTGAACACCTTAAAGGGATTAGACCATCTTGTTGTTCTAGGTATTGCTATGTGTTAGTGGTGAATGAATAAACCCAAGTGCAAACTCAGGTTTCCAAGATGTAAATGTCACTGTACAGATGAAACAGACCAAAGATGATGATTCACTTTGCAAGGGATCAGAGGGAAGATAAGGAGCAGCCTGCACTTGGCTTGGGGCCACCCCTTATATCTCTACCCAGAGAAATCTGAATCCCTACAGTTAAACTCTTAACTTTTGTAACATTTGCAACCTTTATGTTACTATTATCTCATATGCTCCACCACTGGGTGCACAATTTCAGGAAGTAAGCACGGTTTAAAAGTCAAAGTCTTGGTTTCTTTTCTTTTCTCCCTCATCTATCCAATAAGTATTTATGAAAGATTGTTAAATGTCAGGTCCTCCACTAAGTGCTAGGAACACAAAGATAAAGAAGTCATAATTTCTGTTTTCAAGTAGCTGACAGTCTAGTAAGAGAGAACTATTTGTAAATAAATTGTAATGTAGCATGCTAAATACTAAAGTAGATATATGTATACAGTAAGTGAAGGTATAAAAGAAAAAAGAATCAATTTTGTCTCTATCTATTCTTGGCTACTCTAATAGAGTCTTGAGACTCTATTAAATTATTCTCCTCTATTTCTTATTTGTAAAATTGGTACAAAACCATCATGTGGAAGAAAGTTCAAAGGAAACCAGAAAATATTATTATACAATTGCAAGGGATACACAGATTCTTAATGGAAGTTCTTTCCCACTTTCAGACTGCTCTAGGTTCTCGCCTCTGACTGCTAAAATTTCTCTATCACTTGTTATTCTTCTTGGACTACATTCTTTAGGCATTTATGATAGGGAAATAAAAGGAACAAGGAAGGCTGGCAAGGTAAAATGCAAAATCAGGACAAGTCCAGACCAAAGGGTAGGAAAGGAAGGTGGGAAATGGGCAAGCATGAAGAAACCTCTCAGGGTGCTCTAGTTTGGACAAGAGGGGGAAAAAAACTTCAAAAGCAGGTAGAACAGAGTCTGGAAGGGAGAAAAGGGCTGACGAGGGCAGTCTTTTTTTTTTTTTTTTAATGAAACAGGGTCTCACTTTGTCACCCAGATTGCAGTGCAGTGGTGTGATCTTGACTCACTGCAGCCTCTATCTCCTGGGATCAAGTGATCCTACTGCCTCAGCCCCCAAGTAGCTGGGATTACAGGCGACTGACCACACCTGGCTAATATTTTGTAGAGACAGGGTTTTGCCATGTTGCCCAGGCTGGTCTTGAACTCCTGAACTCAAGTAATCCACCCACCTTGGCCTCCCAAAATGCTAGGATTACAGGTGTGAGCCACCATGCTAACCAACAAGGGCAGTCTTGGTTTGCCTCAGGCTGACCCCTGTACCTGACATCTCCAGATAGCCATCATCATTCAGGCGGCAGGCCTCAGTCAAAGTGAGAAACAGGCAGTCGATGGGATCCAGGGGGTGGCCCACCCAGCCCTCCAGGTTTGTGATGGTTGTGGTTCCTCTCTGCAACAGTTCTGGAAACAAGCAGGTTAAAATTTTAGACAGTGATAGAGACAAACTGCTGTCTGTCCCTGCCTGGGTCTTCTTATCAGTCTCTCCAGCCTTGACCCTGAGAGTCAAATAAAAGCTTCTCTATTGTCTTGCCTTGGGTTGATACGGCTGGCCACAAACATACCAGCCAGCTATAAGGTCACGTGGTCTGCATTTGGGTTGCCTGCTGGTAGTGCATACGTGGATAGAGCTTTACAGGTTTTTGTTTTAAGAGATACCTGAGTCTTCTGAATAGTTGGGACTACAGGCACATGCCACCATGCCCTGCTAATTTTATTTAAAAATTTATTTTTGAGACAGAGTCTCGCTCTATCGCCCAGGCCGGAGTGCAGTGGCGTGATCTTGGCTCATTGCAACCTCCGCCTCCTGGGTTCAAACAATTCTCGTGCCTCAGCCTCCAGAGTAGCTGGGACTACAGGCATGTGCCACTATGCCTGACAATTTTTGTATTTTTGATAGAACTGGGGTTTCACTATGTTGGCCAGGCTGGTCTTGAACTCCTGGCCTCAAGTGATCCACCTGCTTCACCCTACCAAAGTCCTGGGATTACAGGCGTGAGCCACTGTGCCTGGCATATTTAATTTAATTTAATTTCATTAATTATTTATTTTAAGACGGAGCTCTGCTCTTGTTGCCCAGGCTGGAGTGCAATGGTGTGATCTCGGCTCACTGCAATCTCCGCCTCCTGGGTTCCAGCGATTCTTCTGCCTCAGCCTCCCAAGTAGCTGGGATTACAGGCACGCGCCACCACGCCCAGCTAATTTTTTGTATTTTTAGTAGAGATGGGGTTTCTCCATGTTGGTCAGGCTGGTCTCGAACTCCCGACCTCAGGTGATTGCCTGCCTCGGCCTCCCAAAGTGCTGGGATTACAGGCGTAAGCCACCATGCCTGGCCTTTATTTTATTTTTGTAAAGATAGGGTCTCACCATGTTGCCCAGGCTGGTCTCAAACTCCTGGCCTCAAGCAATCCTCCTACCTGGGCCTCCCAAAGTGCTGGGATTATAGGTGTGAATCACCATGACTGTCCACAGCTTTACAGTTTAAAAATGGTCTTCTCATACCAGATCTTAATGAGCCTTCTAACTGCCTTATGAGGGAGGCAAACAGGTATTATTCCCAAATGAACAGATGAGAAAACTGACATTAATAAAGATAAAGTGAGGCATTCCACACAGCAAGGAGAATGACCCGGAATTCCCTAGTTCTTCTGGGCCTTGTATCCCCTGAGGATCCTCATCAGCTTTGGGCCTAAGGGGGTTAGATGGCTCCTAATTACTATACCTTTCTTCTGATGCTTGTAGATTTCCAGTTGCCGCTGCTGCTGCAACCTCAGAGTATTAATAATGGCCACTGTGAGTCTGAGGGCCTCTTTTGGATAACCATGGGAACGCAGGGCATCAACTCGAGCACAGGCTGTAGGCACATGCTCTACCAAGTAAGAAGAAGATATTTTGGTCTAGTTAAAATTTCAAATCAGGAAAATTTATACCTGACAAAGAGAGTTTGTATTCAGTCCAGTTCCTCAAATTCAACCTGACACCTACTGTATACCAGGAACTGTGTCTTTATCTTTAAGGATATAAAAAGTTGAATAAATCACAGGTGATATCTTGAAAGAGGTACCTTGCAGCCTCAGCGTGGTCTATGGTGTAGAAAGGGACACACAAGTAGGATAATAAAATGTAGTTTCTCTTTGCAAACATATATTATACTATGGGAAACCAATGGAGGTAGCAACTAACTGCCTAATGGGAAAAGTCTCATTCATTTAATTAATCCTACATTTCCTGAAAACCTATTAAATGCCAGGGAGTATGCTGGGCAAAGAAAGTACAAAGATGAATAAGAAATGGTCATTGCCCTCAAAGAGCTCACAAATGATACATAAATGTAATTATAAAGCAGCTAAAAAGAAGTAACATGATAGAAATATATACAGAGAGAAAATAATATTTGAGCTGTGCTTTGAAGGACAAGTAAGATTTCAAACAGGTAGACAAACAGGGAAAGACATTCCTGACAAAGGAAACATAAGCAAGGGCATATTGTAAAAGCATAAAAATTATTCAATATATTAATAGCATCCATCTTCAGAGTATGGCAAATAGTTCCATGTAGTTAGAATTATGTTATGTGACCTAAGATAGCCTGGAAAAGGTAGAGTCTGGAATGTAAACAGCTTTGAATGCCATTCTATGGAGTTTGAATTTACCTTAGGGATAATGGAAGACTACCAAACCAAAGACTTACAAATAGGTGAGTAACTATAACAAGCTTTATGGTTTATTTTGTGCTTTTTTTCTTAAAGATAAAATTAAAAATTATAGAATTGCGGAAAATTTGAAAATACATATAAAGAAATATAAAATAAAAATCAGAAATAATCACTCTTTCCAGTGTCATGTATATTTACTCACACTTTTCTAGTAATTTTTTTTTTTTTTTTAGATGGAGTCTCACTCTGTCACCCAGACTGGAGTACAGTGGTGTGATCTCCGCTCACTGCAACCTCCGCCTCCCAGGTCCAAGCAATTCTCCTGCCTCAGCCTCCTGAGTAGCTGGGATTACAGATATGTGCCACCACACCCGGATAATTTCTAGTATTTTAAGTAGAGACAGGGTTTCACCATGTTGGCCAGGCTGATCTCAAACTCCTGACCTCAGGTGATCCACCCACCTCAGCCTCTCAATGTGCTGGGATTACAGGCGTGAGCCACTGCACCCAGCCTAGTAAGTTTTTACTAAAAATGGGATGGTATTATACTTACTGTTTTGTAACTGGCCTTTCCACTTAATAACACATTGTAAATATTTTTCCATGTTATCAAATATACATCTATAACATTAAAAATGATTACATATAATTCTGGTGAATACATGTATATCTATTGAGCTAATCAATCCCCTATTGTTGGACATTTATATGGTTCCCAATTTTTCTCATCTGTACCTTATTTTTATCCATGCTGTAATGAGCCCCTTAGCTATATGCATATCCTTAGTTAATTATGGCTCAGGATAAATTCCTACATGTAGAATTCCTGGATCACATGGGATGAACATATTTTAAGGCTTTTGATAAGAAGAAATACCCTTCAGAAAGACTAAGTATTTACACTCCTATAAGTAGTAAATGAGAGTACCTAGCTCCATGTAACCTCTCCCACACCAGAAACTAATTATCTTAATTAAAAACACCTGACCATTTGAAAATCAAAAAATGCTCAGTGTTGTTTTAATTTGCATCTTTGTTAATGAGATGTATATTCTTTCATATGCTTATTAGATTTACGTTTTAGAAGTGCTGGATCACAGGAGAAGAAAGATGATCAGAGGAAACTTCAGGTGGTGACACGGTGAGTCTGGCTATTGCTTTCGAGAGAGAGGGGCATATCTAGATTCAGCAAAATCTTGAGCAAGACAAAGATATGGTGTGAGAGATGGAGGCAGGGAATTGGGAGAAGACAATGAAAATGTATGTCATTGCTGTAAGGCTTGGAAAATGAATATTTTAAAAAGAATGTCTCTTTTGAAATGGGTATCCTTTGATAAAGTCAGGGACAGGTTGATTGAGGGAAAGCCAGGAAACTATTTCAGAGGAGGGTTTAAACTCACAATGAAACAGCTCTATCCTGTTATCATGAACGAAGGTAGGAAGGTGGGGAGGAGAAAAGGAAGACTGCTTGGTGACAAATGCAGATTGTGTCTACTTACTAGCATAGGAGATTTAAAAAAATTCAAATTAGTGCTTTTTTAACAAAACATGTAATTTCAGAGTAGACTATAATGTTGCTCAATAACTCAGAGAAGCTGTGAACTGAGGCCTAATTGCTTTGTTAATGCTCTTTGAGATGCATTAACTCCTTTCACCCCCTCAAAACTTAGAGGACAGGATGCAAATTCTTATTTGAGGTTGCTGTATCACAACTGAGTATACATGCAAATGGCTTAGGCTTCACATAAATATCCCTAATAAAAGCCCCAAAATATCTGTGTGAAAACTGTCCAAATTGTAGTTTGAGTTGCAGGTACGTATGAAGATGGCTCATTTGGGCCTGGCATGAAGTGAGGGTGGCTCTAAAGTTCTTAGAGGAGGGCTAGACTTACCAAGCCACAGTGGCTGGCCTTGGGAATTAAAGAGTAGTCTTTCACTTTCCCGCTGGCAGGCAGGAGCTGTATAAACATCACTGCTGATTATTCGCTGTAGGTGGCTATCCTGCCAATGTAATTCACGCCCCTCAATGGCTCTAGTGAATACTGTTCGTCTTGGTCTGGATAAGGAGTCTGGAGAAAGAAGAACATGCAGCAGTACAGTGACAGGCAATTTGAAGTTTTAAGCCCTGGGTCTTCTTCAGGGTGGGAGGTTGGCTGAATAATAGTATTTTAAAAGAATAACTCTGGCAGCAGTATTGAGAACAGGTTATAAGGAAGGGCAATGAGAGCAGCCACTTGCAATCTCTCTGAGTATCTGTTGTGTTGCCTCCTTCTTGGATAAGCTTTCAGTGTGTGTGTGCTCTTTATAGGAATAACCTTCCCACAGAGATCTATGGCTTACTTCCTCCTTCTACAGAAGACTAATTTCTCCTGAGATCCAGAAGCTACATGAAATAGAAGAGGAGTAGTGGTGCTTAGCCACTCAGTCATGAAGATACAAACTGCTTCTATCAAGGTCAAAGGTAGAGAGAAGAAGCTAGGTAATATCCCTGGCCAATCTGTAACTTGTTTCATACTAACTTTCCCTTATCAGACCAAGGACTTTCATGAAATTCATATTAAGAGTTGAAATAGAGCTGAAGCTATGGTGGCTCCTGCCTGTAATCCCAGAACTTTGGGTGGCTAAAGTGGGAGGATCACTTGAGGCCAGGAGTTCAAGACCAGCCTGGGCAACATAGCAAGACACTGTCTCTACAAAAAATAAAAATTTAAAAATTAGCCCAGCATGGTGGCACATGCCTGTAGTCCTAGCTACTTGGGAGGCTAAGGCAGGAGGACCACTTGAACTCAGGAGGTAGAGGCTGCAGTGAGCCAAGATTACACCACTGCACTCTACCCTGGGTGACAGAGCAAAATCCCATCTCAAAAAAAAAAAAAAAAGAGAGAGAGAGAGAAAGAGCTGAAGCTCTGTATATTCAGGTACCTTTATTACACTGATATCTGCAGGCTTACAGTCTTGTTTCCCAATAAGAAAAAACTGATGAGGCCATGTGTGATGACTCGCACCTGTTATCCCAGCACTTTGGAAGGCTGAGGCTGGCGGATTGTTTGAGTCCAGGAGTTTGAGACCAGTCTGGGGAATGTGGTGAAACCCGCTCTCTACAAAAAATATAAAAATTGGGCCGGGTGCGGTGGCTCACGCCTGTAATCCCAGAGCTTTGGGAGGCTGAGGTGGGCGGACCATGAGGTCAGGAGATCGAGACCATCCTGACCAACATGGTGAAACTCCGTCTCTACTAAAAATACAAAAAAATTAGCCGGGCATGGTGGCGGGCGCCTGTAGTCCCAGCTACTCTGGAGGCTGAGGCGGGAGAATGGCGTGAACCCGGGAGGCGGAGCTTGCAGTGAGCCAAGATCGCGCCACTGCACTCCAGCCTGGGCGACAGAGCCAGACTCCGTCTCAAAAAAAAAAAAAAAAAAAAAAAAAAAAAATATATATATATATATATATATATATATATATATAAATTAGCCGGGCATGGTGGCGTGGCCTGCTATTCAGAGGAGCTGAGTCAGGAGGATCACTTGAGCCCAGGAGGTTGAGGCCACAGTGAGCCGAGATCATGCCACTGGTCTCCAGCCTGAGTAACAAAGCGAGATCATGCCTCAGAAAAAAGAAAAAGAAAAAACTGATGCTAATAAAAGACAAACTTGTTTTCTCACTGGAGTCTTACCATGCCATCTCCCTTCAGGAAAAGGGCTGCAGGGAAACCAAAACTGCAGACAAAAATGTAGGCTCAACTCTTAAGGGTGGTATGTAGGAGGACCAAATGGAAGATATCTTGCCACAAACCACAGACTTAGGGAGGATCATGGAAATGATATTTAAGGTAATAAGAAACCATGAGGGAGTCATTTAACTGATGCTTTGCCAGATTAATGGCAATTTAAACTATTTTGGGATCAAGAACTGAAGTATTATACTGTATGGACATTTCCAGAGATGCCCAAATGAGGTGTGTACCTACTGATTCTGTGCAAAAAAATTATGAGGGAATGTCAGAGAATTCATACCGAATATGAAAGAACCTAACATATTCAACCATTCAGGAAAAGTCCTTGGAATCTGGTCATTTCTTTAGAATTTAATACATCCCATTGGGTACAGGCTCAGATGGTTGAAGGATATTATCATTAGAGTAGCACTGACAGTATTTACTGAAATTGCTTCTCCTTCATGTTGTCCCTCACAGAAAGCACAATGATTCTTCTACTGGCTGGAATCTAAGCTCCTCTACTGCTGAACTGAGAATCCACCGGTCTGCTCAACCCACAGTGGGCACTGGGCTCCCAATATATTTTTAAATTGATTAAATCAGCAAATAATTTCTGCCTACTATACAGTAGGTACTGTTCTTAGTGCTTAGGACATACAAAGTTCCTGTCTTTATGGACCTTTACATTCAACTGGGGAGAGACAGTTAAGTAAATATATAGTATATCAGATATGTCGTACAGTTAAGAGTGCTATGAAAAAGTATAAAGCAGAGTTAGGGAGAAAAGCAAGCTGGTGTTAGGCAGGGGGTTATTGTTTTATTCATATATAGAATGGTCTCCAGGCAAAAGGAACCGCAAGCACTAAGTTCTAAGGTAGAAGTATATTTGGAGTGTTTGAGAAGAGTGAGGAGGCCAGTATAGTTGGATGGAATGAGCAAGCAGGAGAATCACAGGAGATGAGGTCAGAGACATATTAGAGAACTAGATCATGGAGGGCCATGTAGACCATGAGAAAAAGATGACTTTGGGTTTTTGAGAAAGATGAGAGGCCACTGAAGAGCTTTGAGCTGTGAAGGTATATGATGGGACTTGCATTTTAAAAGGATAACTCTGGCAGCAGTACTGAGAATAGGTTATAAGGTGGAAGGGCAGAAGAAGAGGGAGAAGTCAGGTGGGCACTACAATAATTTGTGAGAGATGATGGTAGTTGGCAGAGAAATAAAGAGTGGAGATGATGAGCAGTAGTTGGATTCTGGATATATTTCAAAGATAAAGGCAATATATTGGATTTGCTCATGGATTACAGCTGGGGTGAGAGAGAGTAAAGAATTAAGAATGACTCCAAGGTTTTTAAGAGAGTTGCCATATATGGAGACAGGAAGACTGCAAGAGGAGCAGGTTTGCGTGGGGCTTGAGGGGTAGGAATCCTACTGAGATGCCTGTTAACAGATAAATGGAGATACCAAAAAGGCAGTTAAATATACATATCTAGAGTTGAGAGGAAAGGTCTGGGCAAGATATGTGTGTGTGTGTGTGTGTGTGTGTGTGTGTATATATATATGAACTGTTAGTATGTAGATGATTACTAAAACAATGCAATCAACAAAGAAGTATAGAAAGAGAGGTGGTAGCCAGGCGCGGTGGCTCATTCCTGTAATCCCAGCACTTTGAGAGGCAGAGGTGAGCGGATCAGAAGGTGAAGAGTTCGAGACCAGCCAGGCTAACATAGTGAAACCCCATCTCTACTGAAAATACAAAAATTAGTCAGGCATGGTGGTGGGCACCTGTAATCCCAGCTACTCGGGAGGCTGAGGCAGGAGAATCGCTTGAACCTGGGAGGCAGAGGTTGTGGTGAGCCAAGACCACACCAGTGCACTCCAGCCTGGGCAACGAACTCTGTCTCAAAAAAAAAAAAAAGAAAGAAAGAGAGGTGGTCTGATGACAGATCCCTGGGCACTATGGCATTTTAGATTGGGAAATGGGGTAGAGACAGTAAAGAGACTTCGAAGGAATGGTCAATGAAGTGAGAACCGAGAGAGAATGGTTTCTTGGAAGTCAAATGACAAAGTTTCAAGGAGAGTGTGACTAATGTGTCAAATACTGCGGATAGGTCAAGTATCAGTTGACAACAACTACTAGATTTAGCAACAGTTAGCATTAGTAACAACTACTAGATTTAGCAACAGTTAGCATAAGTAACCGGTACAAGAGCTGTTTCAGTAATGGTAGGGATTGAAAGCCTGACTTGGAGTGAATTCAAGGGAGACTAAGAACAGAAGAAATGGAGATGGCAAATCTGTACTATTCTTTTTAATGATTTTTCCTAACTCTACCCATTTCTACCACCCAGAGAGGCACGTGGAGTCATGAGAGTGTTTTTTGTTTTGTTTTGGTATGGGAAATATAACAATATGCTTGTACACTCAGGAATAATTCATGGAGAGTGAAAAATTGGAGATGCAGGAGAGAGAGGAAATAATTTCTTGTTAATTCCTAGAGTGATGTCCTAGATAAAAGTGATGTAATAGGATCTTGAGAACAACTGGAGGGCTTGGATTTAGAAGCATAGACTGCAACAGGGGAAGAGGCAGAGTAGATGGGCAAAGACAGTAATTCTCTGACCTTCTAGAACAGTATTTCTTTTGACCCATCACCACCAGATGTGGTGGTGGAGTTTTGGAAATTCTCTTCTGATTGCTTCTTTATTTTTAGTAAACAGGAAGCAAGCCTCAGTTGAAACTGAGGAAGGAGAAGAAGTACAGAAAATTTTAGGAAAAAGATGGTGTGAAATAGTAATTTATAAGAGTGAAAGATGGCACAGACTAGGGAAATGTACTAGATGTCTAGAAAGTACTGAGGACCCACTTGAAATGAGTGGTCATAAACTTAAAATAAGACCAGTTATTATGGTTGTTTCTTTCTTTCCTTTCCTTTTTTTTTTTTTTTTTTTTTGAGACAGGGTCTCATTTTGTTGCCCAGGCTGGAGTGCAGTGGCATGACCGTGGCTCATTGAAGCCTTGACCTCCTGGGCTCAAGCAATCCACCATACCTGGCTAATTTTTGTATTTTTTGTAGAGACAGGATTTCACCATGTTGCCCAGGCTGGTCTCGAACTCCTGAGTTCAAGGGTTCTGCCAGCCTTGGTCTCCCAAAGTACTGGGATTATAGGCAGGAACCACTGTGCCCGGCATGGTTGTTTCTCTCCAGCCATATTCAGCTGTGCAAGTGTACCAAGTAATTAGAGCTGGAATGAACTAAGTTTAGAGTTTTTCCATCAGTGTATCAAAGACAAAGAGGGAGTTAAGTGTGTATGCAAAGGAGTGATTGTAATGAGTTACCAAGGACTCTAACGTGGATGAGGAGGAAAATGAGGCTATCAGAGTGAAAACACATTTTGTCTTACACAGTAAGACAAAAATTCCTAGTGGGTCAAAGAATTATTGAAACTGGGATACTAAAGAAAAGAAGCTAGCAAGATTGATGGTGGTAACTGGTGATGCATGAAATTGAGATTATGAAGAGGGTGTAGTTTTTGGTAATGTCAAGGTTTAGGGTATGATTTTGGGGTTGAATGGCTAAGTTATGGTAGAGGATGAGACTACTGGAAAAGAGGAGATCAAATAATTGAGAGGCCAGGGTATTGGAAGGGTCATCTATGTGGCTACTGAAGTCATCAAGAATTATGATAGGAATCAGCATGGTGGCTCATGCCTATAATCCCAGCACTTTGGGAGGCCAAGGCAGGAGGATTGCTTCAGCTCAGGAGTTCGAGACTAGCCTGGGCAACATGACGAAACCCTGTCTCTACAAAAAATACACTCACAAAAAATATTTGGCTGTGAGTGGTGGCTTGCGCCTGTAGTCCCAACTACTCGGGAGGCTGAGATGGGAGGATCACTGAAGCCTGGGAGACAGAAGTTGCAGTGAGACGAGATCACGCCACTTCACTCTAGCGTGGGTGACACAGTGAGACCCAGTCTCAAAAAAAAAAAAAAAGAAATTAAAAAAAGAATTATGATCAGAATAGTGATAGAAAGTAGTATTACTAAGCCAATAGCTAAAAATCTTCAAGGACTGAGAGGGATTGACCCAGAGGTCTACAGATGACAAAAACCAGGACGGTGGCAGACCGTATAGTTTGATGGCAGAAACTTAAACCTGGGGGTATTTTAAGAAGGTAGGAAGGAGAATTATGTAGAAATGACTATGAAGAATAGGCAGGAATCAACTGCTTCTCCAGCCCCAAAGGTAAAGGGATGTGAGAGAGGTATCAATCACATCCTGATTGATGTCATTGATATCAATCTGAGAAGGCTTTAGAAGAAGCAACATCTTCAAAGGAGAGCTAACAGCAACAAAGAACCAATATATTATGACAAGGAAGAAACTGCCAGACCAGGCTGGTCGCGGTGGCTCATGCCTGTAATACTAGCACTTTGGGAGGCCAAGACGGGCAGATCACTTGAGGAGTTTGACACCAGCCTGGCTAATATGGTGAAACCCTGTATCTACTAAATATACAAAAATTAGCCAGGTGTGGTGGCCCACGCCTGTAGTCCCAACTACTCGGGAAGCTGAGGCAGCAGAATTGCTTGAACCTGGGAGGCAGAGGTTGCAGTGAGCCGAGATCGCAGTACTGCACTCCAGCCTGGGCAACAGAACAAAGCATGTGTTTGTATGCATTTGACCCTCTCTATGCTCTCCAAAGCCACTATCAAAGAGATGGCTTCCTGTGTTGTGGAAGCTAGATGAATGCCAGGAAAGGGTAAAGAAGTGGCAAAATTGTAGCCTTTACCTCTTTCATTACCTTAGTTGTCTTAAATATACTGACAACTAATTATGGTACAGAATAAGACCAAACAAAAACAAAAATTTTTGTGATTTCCTCCTTGAGACTGAAAATACCAATAGAGTTATTTGAAATAAAAGGAACTGCCAGGCGCAGTGGCTCATGCCTGTAATCCCACCATTCTGAGAGGCTGACGGTGGGCAGATCACCTGGGGTCAGGAGTTCAAGACCAGGCTGGCCAACATGGCAAAACCCCGTCTCTACTAAAAATACAAAAATTAGCCAGGCGTGGTGGCTCTCACACCTGCAATCCCAGCTACTCGGGAGGCTGAGGCATGAGAATTGCTTGAACCCTGGAGGCAGAGGTTGCAGTGAGCCAAGATCGCGCCACTGCACTCCAGCCTGGGGGATAGAGTGAGACCTTGTCTCCAAATAAAATAAAATAAAAGGAACCAATTGTAAAATCAGTGTCTGATAAAATCTTCTACCAATAAAGGCTCTCAATAGGCTAAAGAATAATCAATTGACAACATCAAATAGACTGAATTAGTTGAACTAAAACTGATACGAATGCTGATGTCAAGTGATGTCTGTAGGCGAGTGGGCTCAAAGGGTGGAGGGTATGGTATCACTGTACTGGATGTGTCTTAAAATGGGGCAGGAATCCTACCAATAATATGGGAGGATGATCCCACCCAGCTATTTGCTGTATAAAAATTTGAGGAAAACAGAAGTAAGAAAAGCTATGGTCAGGACACTTTTTAAAATTGCTTCTTACAGGTCTTTTGTTCCTCCCCTAAGTTAGGTCTCAGCTAAAACCAACTCCAACTGAAGCCAAGATATTTAATACATTAGACATGAAGAACCAGAAGAGTAGACCAGGAGTCACGCAGAGGCTCTAGGACATTATGCTGGGCACTGTAAGGACACTCTAGATGTGGAAAAGGACAGCAACTCAATGTCAAAGATAAAAGCTTATCCTTACTTAAGGTTCGGCATTTCAAGATGAATAAAAACACAGGCTTTTCTTATTTAGAATGGCAATTCTGACAGCTAAAAGGCTATCCAGCTACCATTGTTCTAGGGTTTACCCTCCCACCTTTTGAAGTTCCAGGTACAAAGAGCCTAAAAGGACACTTGGCTCACCTGGGCTGTGAATGGCACTCTGGGGAAGTGCATTGGTGATGTTGGGCAGCTCATGTCCATAGTTTCCATCCTCCAGGGGACAGACATCCAGGTCGCTCCACTTCTGCAGCTGCTGCAGCCAGCAGGATTTCTCCTCCAGTTTGCAGTGTGGATTTAAAATTATGCACACCCATAAAGCCCCTGGAAAATAAAGCAACCCATATTCTTAACATCTCTCCTTTGATGTGTGTGTAAGCCTTAATGTTTCAGTTTCATTTTTAGATGGTAGAGAAAGTTTCCAAAGCATTAACTTTTCTTAATATAAAAAACTTGCTAAGATTTTCAGAACTGGCTTGTTTTTCCTTCCCAACACTTCCTTAAAGTAGAGTGACTATCTTATTTCAATCTGTGTGCCTGTGATATAAAGACAGATTTAGGCTTGAACTCTGAGCTCAAATCTGCAGTGTAATAAATATTTATTAAGAGCCTCCTATGTTAAGGCTCTGTGCTAGTGAATAAAACAGACACTGTTCCTACCCTTGAGGAACTGTCTAGTGAGGGAGACAGATAAATAAACATAATTCCATTTGAATATGATAAGTATTAAGATAAAGATATGTTCAGGGTAGGAAAGCAGCATAGAGGAAGGGCATTTAACACAAGGACATGGTTGGAAGCGAGGAAGTCAGAAAAGGTTTTATTTTTTTGCTTAGCTGAACTTCCTGAGCTTCATCAAATCATTCAATTGTAAAACTGAGATCATAAAAATACCTACTTTGTAGGGATATTGTGAGAATTTAATGAGATAACCTTTGTAAAGGGTCTAGCATATTACCTAGCACATAGTAGAATCTTAGTATTTGCTTATCCAAGAAAAATAATTTATTTGGACTTGGATTTTCAAACTGCTGATAACTTGTGATGCCTTAAAACCATTACTTTCTTGGGATTTTTTTTTTTTTTTTTTTTTGAGACAAAGTCTCGCTCTTGCCCCCCAAGCTGGAGTGAGATGGGGCGATCTTGGCTCACTGCTGCAACCTCCACCTCCTGAGTTCAAGCAATTCTCCGGCCTCAGCGCCCCCCCTCGCACCCCACCCCCAACCCCAGTAGCTGGGATTACAGGCATCCGCCACCATGCCCGGCTAATTTTTGTATTTTTAGTAGAGATGAGGTTTCACCATGTCGGCTAGGTTTGTTTAGAACTCCTGACCTCAGGTGATGCACTCGCCTTGGCCTCCCAAAGTGCTGGGATTACAGGCGTGAGCCACCATGGCTGGCTGCAGTGTGTCTTAATATAAACATCCTTTAGGATGTAGTTACATCCATGGATAGAAGTACATTTGGACACTATTTCAAAGCCTCTCAAAGCCAAATAGGAATGTTTTGAAAAGCCATCTTAGCCTCAATTTCAGATATTAATTGAAGATGAAAATTAATTTCTGGCTGGGTGCTGTGGCTCACACTTATAATCCCAGCACTTTGGCAGGCCAAGGAGGGCAGATCACTTGAGCTCAGGAGTTCGAGACCAGCCTGGGCAACATGGTGAAACCCTGTCTCTCCCAAAAATACAAAAAATTAGCTGGGCATGGTGGTATGCACCCAGCTGGTCCCAGCTACTCAGGAGACTGAGGTGGGAGGATTGTTTGAGCCCAGGAGGTGGAAGTTACAGTGAGCCGAGATCACACCACTGCACTCCAGCATGGGTGATGGGAAAAAAAAAAAAGAAAAAACCCTCATTTCTATTTTTTCAATTCAATTTTTTAAATGTACCATGAAAAAGAAACTATATTATGTGTTGGGTGCAATGGCTCACTCCTGTAATCCTAGCGCTGTGGGAGGCTGAGGTGGGCGGATCACCTGAGGTCAGGAGTTCAAGACCAGCCTGACTGCCATGGAGAAACCCCGTCTCTACTAAAAATACAAAAAATTAGCCAGGTGTGTTGGTGCATGCCTGTAATCCCAGCTACTTGGGAGGCTGTGGTAGGAGAATCGGTTGAATCTGGGAGGCGGAGGTTGCAGTGAGCTGAGATCCCGCCATTGCACTCAAGCCTGAGCAACAAGAGTGAAACTCCGTCTCAAACAAAAAAAAAAAGAAAAAAAGAAAAAAGGAACTGATACTTACAACAGTGACTCTTTAGGGGATTATAGTAACATTTATTTTACAGTTTAAGAAGGGCTTTTCATCTATAGTGTAGAAACAGATTTTCATATTTAATCTTCATAGGTAAAAAAGAGGACCAAAAAAAGAAGCTACTAAATCTGGCAACTTCAGAAGAACTCTGGTGACCTTAGGAATGGCAAAATCAATAGGATAATAGGAATGGAAAACAGATTGGGTGAGATGAGAGGCTTAAGAGGTAAAGAAACAGGGTGCTAATTCTAGTCCTGGAGGAGTTCCAATTTCCTAGGCATTTTGATATTAAGAAGGGGATCCTGGCCGGGTGCGGTGGCTCATTCCTGTAATCCCAGCACTTTGGGAGGCGGAGGCAGGTGGATTGCTTGAGGTCAGGAGTTCGAGACCAGCTTGGCCAACATGGTGAAACCCCATCTCTACTAAAAATACAAAAAATTAGCCAGGCATCATAGTGTGTGCCTATAATCCCAGTTACTCAGGTGGCCAAGGCAAGAGAATCTCTTGAGTCCAGGAGGCAAAGGTTGCAGTGAGCCAAGACTGAGCTACTGCACTCCAGCCTGGGCGACAGAGCGAGACTCTGTTTCAAAAAAAAAAAAAAAAGGATCCCTAGAAAGTGAGCACAAGTACTTTCACCTATAAGTTACAAATGAGTTTTCTGTCTTATTAATTACATCCTTATAAATTTGTTTCAATACAATTACAACCCTGAGAAAGAGACAAAGCAAAAAATCCTACTAGTTGCCTGTATAAAACATCACTCACAAGACTGTTATCAGTATCCAGAAGCATATTTTCCTACAACTTAAAAAAAAGTGTTGGCTTGGTACAGTGTCTCATGCTTGTAATACCAGTGCTTGGGGAGGCTGAGGTGGAGGATCACAAGGCCAGGAGTTTGAGATCAGCCTGGGCAACATAGTGAGACCCTACCTCTACAAAAAATTAGAATTGGCTGAGTGTGATAGCCTCTGCCTGTAATCCCAGCTACTTGGGAGGCTGAGGTGGAAGTATTTCTTGATCCCAGGAGTTTGCGTTGCAGTGAGTTATGATCACACCACTGTATTCCAGCCTAGGGGACAGTGAGATCCTGTCTCAAAGTAAATCAATAAAAATAAATTTGGCCTGGGCGTGGTGGCTCATGTCTATGGTCCCAGCACTTTGGGAGGCCGAGGCAGGTGGATCACTTGAGGTCAGGAGTTTGAGACCAGCCTGGCCAACATGGTGAAACCCTGTCTCTACAAAAGTAGAAAAATTAGCCGGGCATGGTGGTGCGCGCCTGTAGTCTCAGCTACTTGGGAGGCTGAGGCAGAAGAATTGAGTGAACCCAGGAGGCAGAGGTTGCAGTGAGCTGAGATCGCACCACTGCACTCCAGACTGGGCAACAGAGTGAGACTCTTTCTCAAAAAACAACAACAAAAAATTTTAAAAGTGTCAAAAACTCAAAGCAAAGGTAGCTACTATGGAAATTAAAAGTTTACGTAATTATTAAATATTAAATATAATAATAAAATAATAGCTATCACTGATTTCTTTTCATCAGCTAGGGATTAAGGTGTTAAGCACTTTATCTCATTCAGTCCTCTAACTCTGAGGGTCAACAGGTCTTGGTTTGGATGTAAAAGAAAATAGGGAATCAAGGATAACCCTTAAATTTTCTTCTTGAGCAATGATGGAGTCTCGCTCTGTCACCGAGGCTGGAGTGCAGTGGCATGATCTCAGTTCACTGCAATGTCTGCCTCCCAGGTTCAAGCGATTCTCCTGCCTCAGCCTCCTAAGTAACTGGCATTACAGGCACCTGCCACCATGCCCGGTTAATTTTTTGTATTTTTTTTAAGATGGAGTCTCATTGTGTCGCCTAGGCTGGAGTGCAGTGGCACGGTCTTGGCTCACTGCAAGCTCGCCTCCCGGGTTCATGCCATTCTCCTGCCTCAGCCTCCCGAGTAGCTGGGACTACAGGCGTCCACCACCATGCCTGGCTAATTTTTTGTATTTTTAGTAGAGATGGGGTTTCACCGTGTCAGCCAGGATGGTCTCAATCTCCTGACCTCGTGATCCGCCCGCCTTGGCCTCCCAAAGTGCTGGGATTACAGGCGTGAGCCACTGTGCCCGGCCAGTTTTTTGTATTTTTAATAGAGACAGGGTTTCACCATGTTGGCCAGGCTTGTCTTGAACCCCTGACCTCAGGTGATCTGCCTGCCTTGTCCTCCCAAAGTGCTAGGATTACAGGCGCGAGACACCGTGCCTGGCCATTGAGCAACAAGATAATACATCTTGATGCTATATATTGAGATGGCGACAACAAGGGGAAAACAAGGCTTTGGCAGGAAAATTAAGAGTTCTGTGATGTCTGTATTAACTTTGAGATGTTTCTTAGAAGTGATGGGCAGCTGGACACAGCCTGGAGCTCATGGGAAAGATCAGGGCTAGAGACATACATTTGTGATTTATCTGCATCTGGATAGTATTTAAAGCCATGGGACTGAATATATAATCATTTAGGTAGAGAACGTAAACAGGAAAGTGGATGCTGGGGGGCACTCAATATTTAGAAGGGTTGAGGAAAGGCAGAGAAGTCTGCAAAGGAGACTGAGTGAAAGTCACCAGGAACACAGTGGGGAAACCCAGAGATAATGCAGTTATGGAAACCAAGAGACGAGTGTTTCAGAAAGAGTATGGGCATGTGGCTCGTGCCTGTAATCCCAGCACTTTGGGAGATGGAGGCGGTAGAATTGCTTGAGGCTAGGAGTTCAAGACCAGCCTGGGTAACATAGCGAGACCCTGTTGCTACAAAAGGAAGGAAAAATAAAAGAGTATGGTCAAGTTTACTGAAAACTGCTAAGCGTTTTGAAGTAAGATAAGAACAGAGAAGTGACTGTTGTATTTAGCAATATGGAAATTATTTGTGATTTCGACAACAGCTACTTCAGGAGACTGGCAGCAATGGGCAATGGAAACCCAACTGGAGTGGGCTCAAGAAAGAATGGAGGGGAGCAAATGGAAAGAGTGACCACAGATAATTTTTTAAAGAAGTGTTATTTCAAAGGGGAGAAGAGAAATGGGTTAATAGTTGGTGAGGACAGTTGGAATATCAAAGGAGTATTTTTTAAAATTTGAGATCAAAGATATTAGAGCAGGTGAGGCACGGTGACTCACGCCTGTAATCTCAACACTTTGGGAGGCCGAGGTGGGTGGATCACCTGAGGTCAGGAGTTCGAGACCAGCCTGGCCAACATGGTGAAACCCCATCTCTATTAAAAATACAAAAATTAGCTGGGCCATGGTGGTGCATGCCTGTAGTCCCAGCTACTCAGGGGGCTGGGGCAGAAGAATTGCTTGAACCCAGGAGGCAGAGGTTGCAGTGAGCCAAGAGTGTGCCACTGCCAAGACTGCGCCACTGCACTCCATCCTGGGTGACAGAGTGAGACTCTGTCTCAAAAAAAAAAAAAAAAGATATTAGAGCATATTTGTATGCTGATGGAAATGATCCTGTAGAGAGAAAAAAGTTAATAATGCCCAAGCAAAGAAATAATTGTAGGAGCAACATTCTTGAGAAAAGGAGATAGAACAGAACCCAGAGCAAACACGTAAGGGTTGGCCTTTCATGACAGCAGAGATACTTTATGGATTTTAATGGAGGAGAAGGCAAACCATATGGGTAGAGACATAGAAAGCATTAGTAGATTTGTAGGTGGGGAGATGATGAAACTTCATGTGTGATCGGTCCCATTTTCTCTAGTTCAGAAATGGAAAGTAGTGAGCCATTTCTCTCTACATTTGTAGTTCCTACAAACCCTGCCTAGGTTCTCCATAGGTGTATAGGCCTTGTGATCTGTAAGGAGCCCTAAGAATAGCTAGGGGAGCCCTTAGAAGTTAGGGGAAGCATGAATGCACTGTGTTCTAGTGTCTAACCTAATAAGCCTTCTCTAAGTGCAGTGGTTCTCAAAGTGTGGTCTCTGGATCAGCAGCATCAGCATCCCCTGGGAATTTGTTTGAAATGCAAATTCTCAGGCTCCACTCCAAACTTACTGATTCAGAAACTTGGGATAGGGCCCAGTGATCTGTTTAAACAAGTACTCCAGGTGATTCTGAAAGGTTTGAGAACCACTGTCTTAGCAGAATGCTGAGGGTTTCTTGGATGGTAGGTAGAGTAATTTGTTAGATATGAAAATGCCAGAAGCAAGAGTTTTTCATAATGAACCCAAGTATATAACAAGAGTTTCAAAAGCACCAGGAGCCATCTCTACTTACTTCCTCCCAACTACCTTTGTCCCAGAGGTAAAGCCCAAGTTCACAGCACAATCCTGTGACTGGTTCAGAAATTAAGACATTCAGGCCTCAGATGAAACTGACTCTCCCAAGGCTAACTCAAGTTCTTAAGGAACATGCACTTTGAAGAAATAAAAGGACTTAAGATAGAATTGAGGGAGATGTTACAGAGGGATATTTGATTTAAAGTCAGACAGATTGGGCTTCCAGTGTTAGAGCCAAAACTTACTAGTGTGTGACCCTGAGTTCAGGGTATGGAAGATTCTGAAAGCAGGGCAAGAAGTATTAGCATTGCAAAACTGGTCTTAGAGCAAGGGAATGCTAAAGAGAAATGATGGCCACAGAGGACTGCCTTGATGAGGGAGAACCTAGAACAGTGAGGCCATTAGAAGGTCACAGTTCTAATCTAATCTAAAAGTTTCATGGGGGAATGGACACTACATTGCATTTTAAAGGTTGAGAAATCAAATAAAGTTGGTCACTGGATGTAGGGAATGAAAGAAAAATGAGTGCTTAGCAATAAGTTTGGTAAAGTAAGGAATGGTGGTGCCAATGCCAGTCACAAGAGCCTTTTTTTGTAGGAGAAAGCCCAAGTTCATTTTTGATTTCTCATTGGAAATGGTCAGTGGACATCTACTCATGTGGGACTATAACTCAGATGAGTAGAAAGAATATAAAGGTGAAATGACCATATAAGTAAGCTCTGAAGCTATGATATTTTAAAAAAAGTTATCAAGGGAATATAGAGAAGGAAGAATAGAAGGTTAAGTCCAAGTATTGGAAACTGCCCTACGTCGAATAGAAGGTTAAGTCCAAGTATTGGAAACTGCCCTACGTCTTAAAGGTCTGGCTGGGAGTGATACAGAACAGCAGGCTCGGGAAAAGCAACAAAAGTGAGGCTGATAAGTATTTGGAGAGCCAGGTTACTGCCATGAAACAGAAGCCAAGCAAAGAGGTTTTCTCTCAACAAAGGTTTCCACGTGTTAACATCTGGAACAGAATGCTTGATGTCAATAGCAAAGCACAATGCTGTGGAAGCAACAAAAGTGAGTTCAGTGTTACTCTGGGTGGCCTCTGTAGAACCTAAGTCTTCTACCAGCTGGACTTAGCAAGATCCATGCAACGACTGATGGCAAGGGTTCATAAACACTGTTGCCACAGGGCAAGATGGTAGAACAAAGCACTTCTCTGAACGATGGGAACTTACCTAGCTCATCCCAGAGCTGCCTGCACTTGTCTGTCATGTTTGTTCCTTGCTGCCTCCAGAGTGTGAGTCGTGGGTCAGCCACAAACTGCTCAGTTATTAGTGTCAGCATCCTTGCTCCATTGGAATCTCTCATCCGCAGCATTTCTCGAACCTGACACATAAGAAGTGGCAAGGGATTGGTGATTGTGCATCACAAAAAAGTAGGAGGAGAAGGAAGTGGGGGAGGGGGAAGTGAAGATGAAGTATCTGAGTACACCATATCCAAAAGAGCCAGAAAGAAGGCCTCTTGTTCTGTAAGCAAGATCTCTGCATGTACCAAGAAAGCCTGATGTTCACAATGAGATACCACTTCACACCCACTAGGATGGCTAGAATTAAAAAGTCAGATAACAAGTGTTGGACAGGATGTAAAGAAATTGACACATCATACACTGTTGGTAGGAACGTAAAATGATGCAGCCACCTTGGAAAACAGACTGGCAGTTCTTCAAATGATTAAGCATAGAGTTACCATATGACCCATCAATTCCACTCCAAGAAAGAAATGAAAATATATGTCCACATAGAACCTTATACAAGAATGTTTATAGCAGCACTATTCATAATAGCCAAAAGGTAGAAACAACTCAAATGTTCACTAACAGATGAATGGATAAATAAAACGTAGGGTATCCACATTTTGAACAATAAATCCACATTTATTGTTCAGACATAAAAAGGAATGAAGTACTGATTCATGCTATGACACTGATGAATCTTAAAAACATTATGCTGAGTGAAGGAAGCCAATCATAAAAGACTACATACTATATGAATGATTCCATTCATATGAAAGTCCAGAATAGGGAAATCTATAGAGACAGAAAGTAGATTAGTGGTTTCTTAGGGCTGGGGGAGGGAGACATAGAGGACAAGGGAGGGATAGGTAAGGGTATGGGGTTTCTTTTTGAGGTGATGAAAATGTCCTAAAGTTGATTGTGGTGATGGCTGCATATAACTATGAATATACTAAAAACCACTGAACTGAATTTTAACACTTTAAATGGGTGAATTGTATAGTATATGAATTATATCTCACTGAAGGTATTAAGGGGAAAAAAAAGAAAAGAAAAACAGCCTGCTGTGAGAGCCCCTAGTTTCAAAATATTAAGTGTCTTTAGGAACAATGTTGAAACTCTAGTCTTCAGGCTTCATCAGGCAGCACTGGATTAAAAGCAGAGGGAAGGTAGTTTCCTTGCTAAAATGCCCCAGCAATACTAACTCATTTAGAGAGCAGAGCAGAAGGAACAGGACTACCAGGTTGAGGTGGGAGGCCTCCTTGGATGCAACCTCCTCAGGTCTGGTCAGCCTCTCCCACTAGATTTCAAGTATTCAGTTCAGCTATGTCAAGTGAGCTAGGTATAATGCATGAAGCCTGAAGTGTGGTGTGCCCAGTCTGACTTAAGCTTCTTTTGTCAACAACAAAAGAAAAACACCTTTTCATATCTTACCTTGGCAAACATTGAGTTGAGTTGCTTTCCAGAGCCACAGTAACCGCCCTGGGAGAGAAAAAGCTTCACTTGTTCTTTCACCTGTTCTTCATCCAAATGCCAACAGTTCTCATCATCAATGCTGGCCCCAGCTGTGGGGTCAGGGGCACCTATGAAGAATGAGAACAGTGAAATGAATCACCTGAGTTCACATGCTACACATTCAGCTGGAGGGGCACTTTGTGAGCATATTCAAACAGAGATGGGTCATTCTGCTTTAATATGGGTTTTGTCAACTGTATAGTCCTAAACAAAATAAATAAATACATAAAATTAATTTTTCAAAAAGCCTAAATTAAAAGATCTAATGCTACTTGCATGTTCACTTAAGTCTCAGTTATAGCTTCATCTAAGATCTACAGATACCACTGTAGGGGAAAAAAGGTTAGAAGAGATATACAATATGCAAATTGTGCATTTTTTTCCCCAGGAGAGTGACATTTTGTTTCTTCTTTTTGCTCTTCTATGAAGTTCAAATATGCCTTACTAGGCACACATTATTTTAAAATAAAAATACATTCTTTGAACATGAAAAGTTCTTTTTGTTTGTTTGAGACAGGGTCTCACTCTGTCACCCAGGCTGCTGGAGTGCAGTAGCGTGATCATGGTTCATGGCAGCCTCGACCTCCCAGGCTCCATCGATCCTTCCACCTCAGCCTCCCAAGTAGGTGGCACCACAGGAGAGGGCCAGCACGCCCAACTATTTTAAAACAATTTTTTGTAGAGACAGGGTTTTGCCATGTTTCCCAGGCTGGTCTCAAACTCCTGGGCTCAAGCAATCCTCCCAACTCAGTCTCCCAAAGTACTGGGATTACAGGCCAAAAAAATTCTGTTTTTTAAAGTTCACTAGAAAATTGTCCCCTAAAGCATAAGCAGAGTTTCATACAGGGTGATATGATTTTATAAATTTATATAAAATATATTTTCATATTGAGTTCACCTTGACAAAACCACTTAAAACATAGTTATAGTTATTTACACATCCCTCTCTCCTAGTAGTCTGTTAACTCCTTACTCACAGTTGAATCCCCAGTTGAATCCAAAGCTGTATCACCTATAGCATAGTGCTGATAATGTGACAAGCACTCTGAAAATGTCTGTGAAATGAAAACTGAATCATCTTTCACTCTCTTATAGACAGAGTGCTGTAATAATTTGTTTTTTAAAAAATTTTAACTGACAAATAATAATTGTGTGTATATATGGGGTACAATGTAATGTTTTAATCTATGCATACTTTTTTTTTTTTTTTGAGACAGAGTCTCACTCTGTCATCCAGGTTGGAGTGCAGTGGCACGATCTCGGCTCACTGCAACCTCCACCTCCCAGGTTCAAGTGATTTTTGTGCCTCAGCTTCCCAAGTAGCTGGGATTTCAGGCATGTGCCACCATGCCTGGCTAATTTTTGTATTTTTGGCAGAGATGGGGCATCGCCATGTTGGCCAGGCTGGTCTCAAACTCCTGGCCTCAAGTGATCTGCCTGCCTTGGCCTCCCAAAGTGCTGGGATTACAGGTGTGAGCCACCATGCCCACCCAGCCTGACCTATGTATACATTATAGGAAGATTTGATCAAGCCAATTAACATACCCATCACCTCACCAGTTTGGTTTTTTTTTTTTTGATGTGGTAAGAATGTTAAAAATCTATTTTAGTACTTTTGAAATATACATTATTGGTTGGGTGCAGTGGCTCATGCCTGCACTCCCAGCACTTTGGGAGGCTGAGGCAGGTGGATCACTTGAGGCCAGGAGTTTGAGACTAGCCTGACCAACATGGCGAAACCCTCCTCTACCAAAAGTAGAAAAATTAGCTGGGTGTAGTGCTGTATGCCTGTAATCCCAGCTACCTGGGAGACTGAGGCACGAGAATTGCTTGAACCTGGGAGGTGAACATTGCAGTGAGCCGAGATCGTGCCACTGCACTCCCGCCTGGGCAACAGAGTGAGACCCTGTCTCAAAAAACAACAAAAATGACAACATTATTATTAACTGTGGTCACCATGTAGTGCAATAGATTACTAAAACTTATTCTGTGACAAGTTTTTAGAAACCTACCTCCAAGTGACAATAGTCCATAAATCAATACTCTATAGGTGTGGTCATGCCATAGGTTACAAATTCATGTCATGTTTAATCAGTTTGCCTTACTCCTCGTCTCCCTATGTCAGAACTCTGCTTAAATAAAATTTGGGTCAGCACAACAAAGCTACTCCTTTGCTATGCTTTTTTGTAGTATATCTTATTCTCTAGGGAATTAGGAGGGCTCACATATTCACTCATTCCACAAATACAAATTAACACATATGATCTGCCACTTTATTGTATCTATTCTATGCTACTTTTCTTCAAATGTCTTATTCTAAACATAGTTTTTTGTTGTTTGTTTTAGACAGGGTCTCACTCTGTTGCCCAGGCTGGAGTGTAGTGGTGCCATCATGGCTCACTGCATCCTCAACCTACTGCGCTCAAGTGATCCTACCACCTTAGCTTCCCAAGTAGCTGGGACTAAAGACATGCACCACTATGCCCAACTAATTTATTTTTAATTTTTTTTGTAGAGATAGGGTCTTGCTATATTGCCCAGGCTGGTCTCGAACTCCTGGGCTCAAGAGATCCTCCCACCTCCGCCTCCCAAAGTGTTATTACAGGCATAACCCACCATAACTGGCCGAGTTTTTTAAAAAATAATTTCAACTCTTATTTTAGATTCAGGGGATATACGTACAGGTTTGTTACATGGGTATACTGTGTGATGCTGAGGTTTGGGGTAAAAATGATCCCATCACCCAGGTAGTGAGCATAGTACCCAATAGGTACTTTTTCAGATCTTGTCCCTTCCTTTTCTCTCCTCTTGAGTAGTTCCCAGTGTCTACTGTCCCCATCTTTATGACCATGTGTAACCAATGCTTAGCTCCCACTTATAAGTGAGAACATGTGGTATTTGGCTTCCTATTTCTGAATTAATTTACTTAGGATAATGGCCTCCAGCTGCATCCACATTGCTGCAGAGGAAATTATTTTGGTCTTTTTTTAATAGCTGCATTGAATTCCATGATGTATATGTACCATATTTGCTTTATCCAATCCACTGCTGTTGGGCACCTAGGTTGATTCCACGTCTTTGCTATTGTGAACATATGAGTGCCTGTATCTTTTTGGTAGAATGATTTATTCTCCTTTGGGTATATGCCCAGTAATGGGATTGCTGGGTGGCATCGTAGTTCTGTTTTAAGTGCTCTGAGAACTCTCCAAATAAACTTAGTTCTGATCATAATCACTTCCCTGCTCAAAAGTATTCAGTCATGCCCTATTCTTACTAAATTACGTCCAAATGCCCTAGCATGCCATTCAAGGCCCTCTATGCTCAGGCCCTTTTATTTTTCATCTTGTCTTCCCCTACACTTATGATATGCATCAGCCAGAAAGAGTGTTCCCAGAAGTCAACCGCATTAGCTTATGACATACTTTTCCTCCTCCTTCCTCTAACCTGTTCTTTGACCAAAAAACCCAGCAGTTCTCATTGTTAATATTACTTCAGCTCCAGAGTCAGGGCCGCAATGAGAAACAGAAACCATAGGAAGGCGCAGTGGCTCACACCTGTAATCCCAGCACTTTGGGAGGCTGAGGCGGGCGGATCATGAGGTCAGGAGATTGAGACCATCCTGGCTAACACGGTCTCTACTAAAAATACAAAAAATTAGCCGGGCGTGGTGGTGGGTGCATGTAGTCCCAGGTACTTGGGAGGCTGAGGCAGGAGAATGGTGTGAACCCGGAAGGCGGAGCTTGCAGTGAGCCGAGATTGCGCCACTGCACTCCAGCCTGGGCGACAGAGTGAGACTCTGTCTCAGAAAAAAAAAAAAAGAAATCATAAAATTAGTGTACAGAGAGGCTAACACTGCTGAGGTTCATGTATTGCCAGTTTACTTGGCAACAGATTTCTTTTTTAACCTCACTGAATTAGCCATATACTCCATTGCCACCTGCCGAAAGTATGCCCATCTTATTACGCTCATGTGCTGAGCATATAAAGGCAATAACTCTATTTTTTGTATTTGTATTCTCCTGATATTCATTCACTTACTAATTAACATTCTACATAGTACTTTATTATTACGTTCCTTAAATGTTCTTCATAGCACTTTATTATTACTTCTCTTGCACCTTGTTTTACATTAGAATTTTGCATTTCTCATATATTCCCAACTAAATTGAAATTTTTTAAAAATAGGGATTCATTTTTGTACTTCACAGTGTCAGGCTCATCACAGCACTGAGTTAATATTTATAGAATGAACAAATACATATCTCACTAAGCACCACATAGGCATATATTGTGTCCTATGCTTCTTTTATATCCCAAAAGTGGCAAAACAAAACAAATATACTCCTTATCCTTAAATATTTGTAAGTAACAAGAATTTATTGAGTTCTTTCTATATGCTAGAGGCACTTTTTATACATATACCCATTAGAATGTATGCTCCTTGAGGGCAAAAGTTTTTGTTTGCTGGTATATTCACAACACATAGAAAGGTGCCTGCCATATAGTAGGTGCTCAATAAATATTTATCGAATAAATTCCAAGGAACCTTCATAACAACTCTATGGGGCCATATTATTCTCCTAATTTTAAAATGAAGAAACTAAAGTTTAGACAAGGTAACTTAGATGTAAAGTATATCAGCCAGGATATATATATTGGTCTCTTTCCAAAGCCTGTCTCTTTACTACAAGGCTATACTTTGGCCTTCAGTCTCATACCACTGGATTCACTAGTTGGTTTTAGGTCCCCTGAAGCTGTAACTGATGGTGTATCTGAAGATAGCCAAATCCCATATTTTCTCAGCTTATTCTGCTACAGAGAATATGGAATTAGTCAGAATAATGCATTTTTCCCACAGTGAGGATAATTAGAGTTCTTACCAGTACAGTGATTCTCAGATATTAATATACAAAATAATTACTTGGGGTTTCTGTGAAAAATGCAGGTTATGGAGTCTAACTCCTAACAATTCTGGTTTTCAGGAGATCCATAGAGATAAAACTGAGATAAACCAGGTTAAACCAAGGACTGGGTTGTTGAGTACCTTGGAGCTAAGGATTGGGGTTGGAATGAACAGCAATGGTGCTCCAGCAGCAGAGGGCAGAGATAGTTTGAATACCAATTCTGACCCTGGGGTGGTTAAGTTAGGATATGAAAAAGCAGGAACAGGATCTAGTCTTTTAGGGCAGTCGGCCTTAAACAACTGGCTGGAAATGTGGACTGACACCCTCTCCTCTAAGGGTTTGAAGGGGTATGGAAAAAAGTGGAGAACCCTTGGCACCCAGGTGATGATAGCGGCAGTAGCTGTGGAAGAAATAAGGCACAGTTTATAAATACCTAGTGTATATCTATGGAGAACTGCTGGGATAGGGCTAGGACGAGGCAAAACCTTGAGAGTTACTAACAGTACAACTTCACCTAAACTTCAAAAGGGTTTGTTTATTTGATAGGAGAGAAAGGAAAGTAAATTGTACAAATGTTTGCTGGTCTACAATGGACCCCAGGAGAAACTGAGCTGCTAAAATGGGTGACAGCAGCAAAAAAGGAACTGAGTTAATATTTGGGGCATCGAGGTAACAAACTACAAGGAGTTGGTGTGATTGCTGAGGCAAGCAAAGTCATTTGGGAAGAGAATGAACTGGCAAGAGACCCCATGGAGAATTTTCTTTTTTTTAATTCTAATTTTATTATTATTATTATTATACTTTAAGTTTTAGGGTACATGTGCACAATGTGCAGGTTTGTTATATATGTATACATGTGCCATGTTGCTGTGCTGCATCCATTAACTCGTCATTTAGTATTAGGTATATCTCCTAATGCTATCCCTCCCCCCTCCCCCCACCCCACAACAGTCCCCGGAGTGTGATGTTCCCCTTCCTGTGTCCATGTGTTCTCATTGTTCAATACCCACTTATGAGTGAGAACATGTGGTGTTTGGTTTTTTGTCCTTGTGATAGTTTGCTGAGAATGATGGTTTCCAGTTTCATCCATGTCCCTACAAAGGACATGAACTCTTCATTTTTTATGGCTGTATAGTATTCCCCCCCATGGAGAATTTTCTAAGACATTTTCATTTTCATTTCTAAGACATTTTCATTTATTCAGCCAATATTTATAGAGAGCTTGATATGTACAGAACCTGTGCCTGTGCCAAATACTGGATATATAATGGTAAACAAAGCAGATACGGAGCTTATAGTTGGGGAGAGAGACCTGAAGCAAATAATCACATGTACACATTTTTGTGTGGAAAGGAAGAAGAGTCAAAGAAGGCTTCCCTGAGAAAGTGACATTTAAGCTGACACTTGAAGAATAAATAGGAGTTAGCCTGGCAGAGAGTGGAAGAAATACTGTGTACTTTTTGTTCAAAAAAAACATTATGTCATAAATTGGTAATTAAATACAACTATAATAAGGGAGGGAGGATAGAAATAGTATGGGAAAGGAGGATATTCTCTCAAGGAGAGGGAATATCATGTGAAAATGCAGGCAAAAGCCAGATCATGCAAAGTTTTGTATGCCACAGAAATTTGGACTCGATCCTAACAGTAATAGGAGGCCACTGAAGGATGGTGGTGTGAAGAATGGAATAGAGGGGATTAATAGTGGAAATTGAAAGATCAGTTAGATGGCTACTATAGCAATTTACGTGAGAGATTATAGTGGTTTGATTTAATAGGGAGAAGTAGAAAATTATGAAATATATTTCAGAGGTAAAATTAACATATCTTGCAATATATTGCATGTGGAATACACAAAAGGCAAAGGTGTTAGGAGTAAGTACAAGGTTTTCATCATGATTCCATGGCTAGATGGTGGTGCTATATGGTGAATACAGGAGAATAAATAAATTTGGGGAAGAAGATAATAAAATCACATTTGGGTATGTTGATCTTGGGATGCCTTTATGACATTAAATAGTTGGATATAGAGTCTAACGCTCAAAAGATATGGGCTGAAGAAATACATGTGTGAGGTTGGGTACAGTGGCTCATGCCTGTAATCCTAGCACTTTGGGAGGCCAAGGTGGGTGTGTTGCTTGAGACCAAGAGTTCAAGACCAGCCTGGGCAACACAGTGAGACCCTGTCTCTATAAAAAAAATACAAAAATTAGCCAAGCATGGTGACATGAGCCTGTAGTCCCAGCTACTTGGGAGGCTGAGGTGGGAGGATCACCTGAGCCCAGTGAGACTGAGGCGGCAGTGAGCTGTGATTGTGCCACTGCATTCCAGCCTAGGTGAGAGAGTAAGACCCTGCCTCAAAAAAAAAAAAAAAAAAAAAGAAAGAAAGAAATATATTTGTGTGTCTTGGAATGTAGATAATATTTGAAGACAAGGATGTAACTGAGATTGCCTACAGAGATCATATAAAATAAGAAGAGGAGAAAATGTAAGATTAATCTATAAGAAATGTCAATATTCAAAGGTCACAGTAGATGACAGCATTAAGGAATAAACAAGGGCACAAATCACTTAAGTAGATAAACTAGGTGTGGAGTTCACAAAGTGGCTTCTTCAGCTATCTCTCACTAACTCCCAGGCAGCATCTTTTCTAAAAATCCTTTCTTTAGTTTAAAAATCAAATTAAATTAAAATGCCCTTATATGTTCACTGGTTAGAATATTTTAGTCTTTTCACAGAAAGAGATGAGTATGAAACCACTTATCTTTAGTAACAGTGAAGTAGACCTAGTCAATGTAAATGATACTTTAACATTATAGTCTGAATTTTTTCCTAAGGACTAAAGCTAATAAGAGAAATGGTGACAAGTGAAGATAAGATAGAAAGGATATCTTTTATAAATAATTATGAAACAAACCATTGTGTGGGTTCAGCCTCCACGTAAGCATTGAGGCTTATATAATGAGACCTGTCCTGAGGGGGTTATTAAGTCTAAGGAAGCAATTTTTCTTTTTTTTTTTTTTTCTTTTTTTTTTTTTTTTGAGATGGAGTCTTACTCTGTTGCCCAGGCTGGAGTGCAGTGGTGTGATCTCAGCTCACTGCAACCTCCGCCTCCAGGGTCCAAGCCATTCTCCTGCCTCAGCCTCCCAAGTGGCTGGGATTACAGGTGGTGCACACTACCATGCCTGGCTAATTTTTGTATTTTTAGTAGAGATGGGATTTCACCATGCTGGCCAGGCTGGTCTTGAACTCCTGACCGCAGGTGATCTGCCTGCCCCAGCCTCCCAAAGTGCTGGGATTACAGGTGTGAGCCACGGTGCCTGGCTGATAAGTGGTAATTTAAAAATTTTAATGTACGGTGAGCTGAAATCATGCCACTGCACTCCAGTCTGGGCAACGAGAGCGAAACTCCGTCTCAAAAAAAAAAATTAATGTATTCCAATTTATTGGCCTTTTCCTACTAAAGAAATTTTTCTCTACCTCAAGGACATGAAGGTGTTCTCTTATCTTTTAGGTTTTACTCTTCTACTTTTCACATTTATATCCACAATCCATCCACAACTGATTTTTCTGAATGGTATCAGGTAGAAATCAAGTTTCAACTGGAAACTTGATTTTTAGTTGATCCAGCATCGCTTATTGAAAAGATTATTCTTTTCCCTTTCTTGGTATTTAGTGGAATCCTCTCACTGTTTTGTTGCTGTTGTATGTCTTTTTTTTTTTTTTTTTTTTTCTGAGACAGGATCTTTGTCTTCCAGGCTGGAGTGCAGTGGTGCCATTGTAGCTTGCTGCAGCCTCAAACTCCTGGGCTCAAGCAATCCTCTGGCCTTGCCTCGGCCTCCTGAGCAGCTGGGACTACAGGCACACACCACCATGCCCAGCTAATTGTTTTGATTTTTTTTTTGTAGAGATGGGGACCTTACTTTGTTGCCCAGGCTGGTCTTGAACTCCTGGGCTCATGCGATCCTCCTGCTTTGACCTCCCAGAGTGCTGGAATTACTGGCGTGAGCCATCCCACCCAGTCAGAATCTTTTCACTTTAGAAATTCATGTTTTTGGGCCAGGCACAATGGCTCATGCCTGTAATCCCAGCACTTTGGGAGGCCGAGGTGGGTGGATCACAAGGTCAGCAGATCGAGACCATCCTGGCTAACACGGTGACACCCCGTCTCTACTAAAAATACAAAAAATTAGCCGGGCGTGGTGGTGGGCGCCTGGAGTCCCAGCTACTGGGGAGGCTGAAGTAGGAGAATGGTGTGAACCCGGGAGGCGGAGCTTGCAGTGAGCCAAGATCGTGCCACTGCACTCCAGCCTGGACGACAGAGTGAGACTCCGTCTCCAAAAAAAAAAAAAGAAATTCACGTTTCATTCTAGAAAATTTTGTTCAATTATTTCATTGGTGAATTCCTTACCTCTGTTTTCTATTTCTGAAACCCCTATTAACCCCTATTAGTTAAACACTGGAATTTGAGGACTCGTTTTAATTTTTGATACATTTTTCCTCCTCTTTTTCATCTCTCTTTTTGTTCTACTCCATAGGAATTTTTTAAGTGGGTTGCAAAAAATAATCACTTTATTTGATATTATAGTTGTAGATATAGAGTATATTTTCTTTAAGAAATGAAAAACTAAGAAGAAAATGCCACTCAACATCGCTGGCATAGCAATAGGTCAGCAGGAAAAAAAAAATACTGTGATAAACTTGTCTCTTTAATACCAAGAATAAATTCTAGGCCAAGCTTCAATATGCTTCCTGTTTTTTCAGTACATATTTCTTTTACTGCTGCTCTTCATTCTTTTCCACATTTCATATTAGAGGACTGGTACAGCCTTTAAAACTTCTTTGATAGGAGCAAATCCAGTATCCACTGATTTCTTCTCAAATGCACTCTAACCCATCAGATAGACTGGCAGTTTCATTCTCATGAATACTTGAGTAGCCATGAAAAACCTCAATAAGACACACACGAATCCAATGACTAGAAGAAGAAATCTATTGAGTTTTGGGATATTTGGTGCATTCGATCAGTCCAGGGTTATGAAACCTAAACCTCCCACTGTAAACAGGAAGCTGGATGCAAGTCCTTCCATAATATACTGTCCATTTACTTTGTAGGCCAAGAAAGCTACTGGCCTCTGATGCCCATGTTCATCAGTCATAGAACCAACACTTGGAGGTTCAACAATAACATCATAAATTATTCCTCTGGTGATGAGGAAGTAAGACGCCACCACCAGAGCATACACAGTCATGGCCAACGGCATGGGCAGCCAGGGTGGCTTCTTCAGCTTCAGGTTAGGACACTCGAGCACAAAGAACGGGACATGGTACAAAGTCTCCATGTTGGTGGCAGCAAGGGCTGTTCTCCGTAGGAATTTTATGTTCCAACAATTCTATTGAGTTTTAAATTTTTCTGCCATCAAATTTGTAATATTCATGATTTTTTTCTGTTCTTTGCATTTGTTTTTGTAGTATCTAGTTGTTATTTCATAGGTTGCAATATCTTTTTATTTCTGATACTAATAATTTTTCAAAGTTTTATTCTTTCTGCATAGTTTGTATTTCCCCCAAATTGTCTTTCCATGTTTGTTAGTTCTATCTTCCACAGTATTCCACACTGTTGACCATTCACTTTTTGAAACTCAATGCTACATTTTCTTTGATAATAACTTGCTAGTTTTTTTCCCATTACTTTGTTAATTCCTACATTGGCTCCTCTTTCATCACCTGTTTATTTAAGGATGTTTTCAATCAACAAACACTTATAGAACATTGATTATTTTACAGGTATCGTGCTTGGTGAGGGACACTCAGAAATTAGCAAAACATGGTTCCTGACCTGACTTCTCAAGTTATCTTACTTTTCTCTTGGTATTCAATCTTTCTTTTTTAATTTTAATTTTTGTGGGTAGATAGTAGGTATATATATTTATGGGGTACATGAGATGTTTTGATAGAGACATGCAATGCATAATAATCACAACATGGAAAATGGGGTATCCATTACCTCAAGTATTTATTCTTTGTGTTACAATCCAATTATACTCTTTCAGTGATTTAAAAATGTACAGTTAAATTATTTATTGACTATAATCGTCCTGTTGTGCTATCAAATACTAGGTCTTTTTCATTCTAACTATGTTTTGTACACATTAACCATCCCCACCTCACTGACATCCCCCCACTACCCTTCCCAGCCTCTCATAACCATCCTTCTACTCTATCTCTATGAGCTCAATTGTTTTGATTTTTAGATCTCACAGATAAGTGAGAACATGTGATGATGTTTGTCTTTCTGTGCCTGGGTTATTTCACCTAGCATAATAACCTCCAATTCCATCCATGTTGTTGCAAATGACAGAATCTCTTTTTTTTTTTTTTTTTTTTTTTGAGATAGGGTCTCACTCTGTCACCCAGGCTGGAGTGCAGTGGCATGATCATGGCTCACTGCAGCCTTAACCTCCTAAGCTCAAGCAATTCTCTTGCCTCAGCCTCCCCAGTAGTTGAGACTACAGGTGCATGCCACCAACATCTGGCTACTTTTTTGTAATTTTTGTAGAGATAAGAGTTTTGCCATGTTGCCCAGGCTGGTCTTGAACTCCTGAGCTCAAGCAATCTGCCTGCTTTGACCTCCCAAAGTGCTAGGACTACAGGTGTGAGCCACTGCACCCAGCTGATCTCATTCTTTTTTATTGCTGCATAGTACTCCACTGTGTATAAGTACCACATTTTCTTTATCCATTCGTCTGCTGATGGACACTTAGGATGGTTCCAAATCTTGCTTTGTGAACAATGCTGCAACAAACAAACATGCAAGTGCAGACCTCTCTCTGATATACTGATTTCCTTTTCTTTGGAAAGCAGTAGGATTGCTGAATCATATGGTAGCTCTGTTTAGTTTTTTGAGGAACTTTCAAACTGTTCTCCATAGTGGTTGTACTAATTTACTTTGCCACCAACAGTGTACGAGGGTTCCCTTTTCTCCACATCCTCACCAGCACTTCTTATTGCCTGTCTTTTGGATATAAGCCATTTTTACTGAGGTGAGATGATATGTCATTGTGGTTTTGATTTGCATTTCTCTGATGACAAATGATATTGAGTACCTTTTCATATCCTCATTTGCCACTTGTATGTCGTCTTTTGAGAAATGTCTGTTCAGATCTATTGCCCATTTTAAAATCAGATTATTAGATTTTTTTCCTAGTGAATTAAGCTCCTTATATATTCTGGTTATTAAGTCCTTGTCAGATGGGTAGTTTGCTAATATTTTCTCCCATTCTGTGGGTTGTCTCTTCACTTTGTCAATTATTTCCTTTCTGTACAGAAGCTTTTTAACTTGATGTGATCCCATTTATCCATTTTTGCTTTGGTTGCCTGTGCTTGTGGGTTATTACTCAAGAAATCTTTGCCCAGTCCAGTGTCCTAGAGAGTTTCCCCAATGTTTTCTTGTAGTAGTTTCATAGTTTCAGGTCTTAGATTTAAGTCTTTAATCCATTTTTATCTGATTTTTGTATATGGCTAGAGATAGGGGTCTAGTTTCATTTCTTCTGCATATGGATATCCAGTTTCCTAGCATCCATTTATTGAAAAAACTGTCTTTTCCCCAGTGTATGTTCTTGGCACCTTTGTAACAAATGAGTTCAGTGTACGTGTGTGGATTTGTTTCTAGGTTTTCTATTCTGTTCCATTGGTCAGTGTGTCTATTTTATGACAGTACCATGCTATTTTGGTTACTATAGCTCTGTAGTATAATGTGAAGTCAAGTAATAACTCCAGTTTTGTTCTTTTTGCTTAGGATAGCTTTGGTTATTCCAGGTCTTTTGTGGTTTCACATAGCAAAAAACAATTTTAGAATTGTGTTTTCTATTTCTGTGAAGAATGTCATTGGTATTTTGATAGGGATTACATTGAATCTGTAGATTGAGTAGTATGAATATTTTAACAATATTGATTTTTCCAATCCATGAACATGGAATATCTTTCCATTTTTTGGTGTCTTCTTCAATTTCTTTCATCAGTGTTTTATAGTTTTCATTATAGAGATCTTTCACTTTCTTGGTTAACTCCTAGGTATTTAATTTTATTTGTGGCCATTGTAAATGGGATTACTTTTTAAATTTATTTTTTAGATTGTTCATTGTTCGCATATACAATTGCTCCTGAATTTTTTTTTTTTTTTTTTTTTTTGGTGGAGTCTCACTGTTGTCGCCCTGGCTGGAGTTGCAGTGGCACGATCTTAGCTCACTGCAACCTCTGCCTCCTGGGTTCAAGCGATTCTCCTGCCTCAGCTTCCCAAGTAGCTGGGATTACTGGTGCCCACCATCACGCCTGGGTAATTTTTGTATTTTTAGTAGAGGTAGAGTTTCACCATGTTGGCCAGGCTTGTCTCAAACTCCTGACCTTAGGTGATCTGCCTGCCTCAGCCTCCCAAAGTGATGGGATTACAGACATGAGCCACTGCGCCCGGCCTGCTGATTTTTGTATGTTGATTTCGTATCCTGCAATTTTACTGAATTTGTTCATCAATTCTAATAGTTTTTTGGTGGAGTCTTTAGGTTTTTCCAAATATAAGATCATATCATCTGCAAATGAGGATAATTTGACTTCTTCCTTTCAATTTAAATGCCCCTTATTTCTCTCTCTTCTTTGCTTGCTCTAGCTAGGACCTTCAGCATTATGTTGAATAACAGTGGTAACATGGGGCATCCTTGTCACGTTCCAGATCTTAGAGGAAAGGTTTTCAGTTTTTCCCCATTCAATATGATATTAGCTGTGGGTCTGCCATATATGTCTTTTATTATGTTGAGGTATGTTCCTTCTGTACCCATTTTTAAAGCATTTTTATCATGAAGAGATGTTGGATTTTATCAAGTGCCTTTTCAGCATCAATTGAAATGATCATATGGTTTTTATCCTTTATTCTGCTGATATGATGTATCATATTGATTGATTTCCATATATTGAACCATCCTTGCATCTCAGGGATAAATCCTACTTGGTCATGATAAATGATCTTTTTAATGTATTGTTGAATTCAGTTTGCTAGTATTTTGTTGAGGATTTTTTGCATGAATATTCATCAGAGATATTGGCCTGCAGTTTTATTTTTTTGATATGTCTTTGTCTGGTTTTGGTATCAGGGTAATATTTGCCTTGTAGAATGAGTTTGGAAGTATTTCTTCCTCCTCTATTTTCAGAATAGTTTGAGTAAGATTGGTATTAATCCTTCTTTAAATGTTTGGTAGAATTCAGCTGGGTCTCAGGCTTTTCATTACTGGGTGACTTTTTTTATTATGGCTTTGAATTTGTTACTTGTTATTGGTCTGTTCAAGTTTTGGGTTTCTTCATGGTTCAGTCTTGATAGGTTATATGAGTCTTGAAATTTGTTCATTGCTTTTAGATTTTCTGATTTACTGGCATATAGTTGTTCACAGTAGCCACTAATGATCCTTTGAATTTCTGTGGTATCAGCTGTAATGTCTCTTTTTTCATCTCTGATTTTATTTATTTGGGTCGTCTCTCTTTTTTTCTTAGTATGGCTAAAGGTTTGTCAATTTTGTTTAACTTTTCAAAAAACCAACCTTTTGTTTTGTTGATTTTTTTTGTATTGTTTTCATTTCAATTTATTTCTGCTCTGATCTTTATTATTTATTTTCTTCTATTAATTTTGGGTTTGGTTTGCTCTTGCTTTTCTAGTTCTTTAAGATGCATCATTAGATTGTTTATTTGAAGTTTTTCTTCTTTTTGATGTAGGTACTTACAGCTATACATTTCCCTCTTAGTACTGCTTTTGCTGTATCCCATAGGTTTTAGTATGCTGTGTTTCCATTATCATTGGTTTTAAGAAAATTTTCAATTTCCTCTTAATTTCTTTATTGACCCACTGGTCATCCAGGAGCATAATGTTTAATTTCCATGTATTTGTATAGTTTCCAAAATTCCTCTTGTTATTGATTTCTAGTTTTATTCCATTGTGGTCAGAGAAGATGCTTATTTCAATTTTTTTTGACTGTTTTAAGACTTGTTTTGTAACTTAACATGTGGTCTATCTTTGAGAATAATCCATGTGCTGAGGAAAAGAATGTGTATTCTGCAGCTGCTGGCTGAAATGTTGGTAAATATCTATTAGTTGCATTTGGTCTATAGTGCAGATTAAATCCAATGTTTCTTTGTTGATTTTTTGTCTGGAAGATGTGTCCAATGCTGATAGTGGGGTACTGAAGTCTCCAGCTATTACTACACCGAGGTCTCTCTATTTAGCTGTAATAGTATTTGCTCTATATATTTGGGTGCTCCAGTGTTGGGTGTATATATATTTACAATTGTTATATCCTCTTACTGAACTAACCCCTTTATCATTATATCATGACCTTCTTTGTCTCTTCTTTTAGTTTTTGTCTTGAAATCTATTTTGTCTGATAAAAGTATAGCTACTCCTGCTCCTTTTTGTTTCCATTGACATGAAATACCTTTTTCAATCCCTTAATTTTCAGTCTATGTTTGTCTTTATAAGTGAAGTGTGTTTCTTGTAGGTAACAGATCACTGGGTCTAATTTTTTTTTAATCCATCCAGCCACTTTATGTCTTTTTATTGGAGAGTTTAGTCTATTTACATTCAGTGTTGTTATTGATAAGTAAGGACTTAGTCCTGCCATTTTGTTATTTGTTTTCTGGTTGTTCTGTGGTCTTCTCTTCCTTCTTTCCTTCCTGTTTTCCTTTAGTGAAGGTGACTTTCTCTGGTGATATGATTTAGTTTCTTACTTTTAACTTTTTGTGTAGCTGTGGTTTTTTTTTTTTTTTTTTTTTGGCTTGAAGTTACCATGAGGCTTGCAAATACTATCTTATAACCCATTATTTTAAACTGATAACAACTTACACTGTTTAAATAAGCAAACAAACGAGCCAAAAGAAACCTAATAAAAACTCTACAACTTAACTTCGTGCCCCTACTTCTTAACTTTTTGTTGTTACTACTTTTATCTTATTATGCTATGTCTTGAAAGTTGTAGTTATTATTTGTGATTGGTTCATAGTTTAGTCTTTCTACTTAAGAGTAGTTTACACATCACGGTTACAATGTTATAATATTCTGTGTTCTTCTGTCTACTTACTATCACCAGTGAGTTCTGTACCTTCATATGATTTCTTACTGTTCATTAACATCCTTTTTATACTGATAGAAGTACTCCCTTTTAGCATTTCTTGTAGGCCAGTCTGGTGTTGATGAAAACCCTCAGTTTTTGTTTGTCTGGGAAAGTCTTTATTTCTCCTTCATGTTTGAAGGGTATTTTTGCCAAACATACTATTTTAGGATAAAAGTTTTTTTCCTTCACTTTAAACATGTCATGCCACTCGCTCCTGGCCCGTAGAGTTTCCACTGAGAAGTCTGCTGCCAGACTCCATTGTATGTTACTTTTTCTCTTGCTGCTTTTAGGATCCTTTCTTTATCCTTGACCTTTGGGAGTTTGATTATTAAATGTCTTGAAGTAGTCTTCTTTGGGTTAAATATGCTTGGTGTTCTATAACCTACCTGTACTTGGGTATTGATATATCTTCCTCTAGGTTTGGGAAATTCTCTGATATAATCCCTTTGAATAAACTCTCTACCTCCAGTTTCTTTCTCTACGTCCTCTCTAAGCCCAATAACTCTTAGATTTGTCCCTTGAAGCTATATTCTAGATCTTGTAGGTATGTATCACTCATTTTATTCTTTTTTTCATCTCCTCTGACTGTGAATTTTCAAATAGCCTGTCTTCAAGTTCACTAATTCCTTCTTCTGCTTGATCAGTTCTGCTATTAAAAGACTCTGATGCATTCTTCTGTATGCCAATTGCATTTTTCAGCTCCAGAATTTTTGCTTCTTTTGGATTATTTCAATGTCTTTGTTAAATTTATCTGATATAATTCTATACTCCTTCTTTGTGTTATCTTGAATTTCTTTGAGTTTCCTCAAAACAGCTATTTTGAATTCTTTCTGAAAGGTCACACATCTGTGTTTCTCCAGGACTGGTTCCTGGTACCTTTAGTTCATTTGATGAGGTCATGTTTTCCTGAATGGTGTTGATGCTTGTAGATGTTCGTCAGTGTCTGGGCATTGAAGAGTTAGGTATTTGTTGTAGTCTTCTCAGCCGGGGCTTGTTTGTACCTGTCTATTGGGGAACCTGCCCCAATAATCACGTAGGTTCTTTTCTATTTTCCTAAGCGTCGGCTGGCTTGAGAAATAAAGGGACAGAGTACAAAAGAGAGAAATTTTAAAGGTGGGCGTCTGGGGGAGACATCACATGTTGGTAGGATCCGTGATGCCCCACAAGCCACAAAAACCAGCAAGTTTTTATTAGGGATTTTCAAAAGGGGAGGGAGTGTGTGAATAGATGTGGGTGACAGACATCAAGTACTTAACAGAGTAATAGAATATCACAAGGCAAGTGGAGGCAGGGCGAGATCACAGGACCACAGGACCGAGGTGAAATTAAAATTGCTAATGAAGTTTTGGGCACCATTGTCATTGATAACATCTTATCAGGAGACAGGGTTTTGAGATCAACTGGTCTGACCAAAATTTATTAGGTGGGAATTTCCTCTTCCTAATAAGCCTGGGAGTGCTATGGGAGACTGGAGTTTATTTCACCCCTGCAGTCTCAACCATAAGAGACAGGTACGCCCCGGGGGGGCCAGTTCAGAGACCTACCCCTAGGTGCACATCCTCTTTCTCAGGGACGTTCCATGCTGAGAAAAAGAATTCAGCGATATTTCTCCCATTTGCTTTTGAAAGAAGAGAAATATGGCTCTGTTCTGCCCTGCTCACCGGCGGTCAGAGTTTAAGGTTATCTCTCTTATTCCCTGAACAATTGCTGTTATCCTGTTCTTTTTTCAAGGTGCTCTGATTTCATATTGTACAAACACACATGCTGTACAATCTGTGCAGTTAATGCAATTATCACAGGGTCCTGAGGCGACATACATCCTTCTTGGCTGACAGGATTAAGAGATTAAAGCAAAGACAGGCATAGGAAAGCACAAGGGTATTGATTGGGGAAGTGATAAGTGTCCATGAAATCTTTACAATTTATGTTTAGAGATTGCAGTAAAGACAGGCATAAGAAATTACAAAACTATTAATTTGGGGAACTAATAAATGTCCATAAAATCTTCACAATCCACGTTCTTCTGTCATGGCTTCAGCCGGTCCCTCCGTTTGGGGTCCCTGACTTCCCGCAACACCTGTCCTTCTTGGGAAGGCTTTCCAGATATTTGAAAGGACTTGGGTATTGTGATCTAAGCTGTATCTGCTTTAGTGGTCACCCCAACCCCAGTAATGCTGTGGTTCTTGCAGACCCATAGAGGTACCACCTTGGTGGTCTAGAACAAGATCCGGAAGAATTATCTGGGCAACCACAGGCAGAGACTCTTGTTCTCTTCCCTTAGTTTCTCCCAAACTAATGGGGTCTTTTTCTGTTCTGAGCTACCTGGAGCTGGTAGTGGTGTGACATAAGTACCCTTGTGGCCACCACCACTAGGACTGTGCTTGGTCAAATCTGAAGCCAGCACCAAACTAGGTCTCACCCAAGGTTTGCTGTAACCACTCCCTGGCTACCATCTGTGTTCACTCAAGGCCCTGAGGCTCCAATCAGCAGGTGGCAAAGCCAGCCAGGTCTGTGCCCTTCTCTTCAGGATGGGGGGTTCCTCCAGACTCTGGGTGTGTCCAGAGGTGCCATCCAGGAGCCAGGGACTAGAGTAAAAAAACCTTAGATGTTCACCTGCTGTTTCATTGTACTGTGGCTGAGCTGGCACTCAAACCATAAGACATAGTCCTTCTTGTCAGGCCTCTGAGCCCAAGCTAAGCCATCGTATCCCCTGTGACCTGCACATATAGGTCCAGATGGCCCGAAGCAAGTGAAGAATCACAAAAGAAGTGAAAATGGCTGGTTCCTGCCTTAACTGATGACATTCCACCACAAAAGAAGTGAAAATGGCCAGTCCCTGCCTTAAATGATGACATTACCTTGTGAAATTCCTTCTCCTGGCTCATCCTGGCTCAAAAGCTCCCCCATTGAGCACCTTGTGACCCCCACCCCTGCCAGCCAGAGAACAACCCCCTTTGATTGTAATTTTCCACTACGTACCCAAATCTTAAAAAACGGCCCCACCCCTATCTCCCTTCACTGACTATCTTTTCGGACTCAGCCCGCCTGCACCCAGGTGAAATAAACAGCCTTGTTGCTTACACAAAGCCTGTTTGGTGGTCTCTTCACATGGACGTGCATGACACTTCCACTCTTCCTGCCCCTTTCCAAAGGCAGAGGAGCCTCCCATGGCCACCATTACCACAGGCCCACGAGGAGTACTGCCAGACTACCATTTAAGGCCCAAGGCCTCTCCAGTCAGCTTGTGGTGAATGCTGCCCAGCTCACGACTCACCCTTCAGGGCAGTGCACTCCCCAGTGGCCCAGGGCAGGTCTAGAAAAGCCATCCAAGAGCCAAGTCCTGGAATGAAGGACCCCAAGAGGTCACTTGGTGCTCTAGACCCTGTGGCTGAGCTGGTACCTAAGGTGCAAGACAAAGTCCCCTTTGCTTTTACTTTCACTTTTCTCAAGTGGAAGGCATCTTGCCCCATAGCCACCACAGCTGGGAATGTCCTGAGACTCACCTTAAGCCAGCAAGTTTCAGAGTCTCACCCAAGGTTCTCAATGTAGTACATGAGTATCACTGCTGGTTATTCAGGGCCCCCAGGGCTCTTCAGTTAGCAGGCAATGAATCCTGTCAGGACTAGTTCCTTCAATTCAAAGGCAGCAGGTTCCTTTCTGGCCCAAGGTGTGTCAAGAAATGTAGTACAGGGAGCTAGGGCCTGGAAAGGGGGCTTCATGACTCTGACTGGTGCCCTATCCTGGTGTGGCTGAGCTGGTATCCAAGATGCAAGACAAACTCATCCCCACTCTTCCCTCTCCTCTCCTCGAGCAAAGGGACGGGGTCTCTTTTGGAGCCATAAGCTGAACTGCCTGGGGTTAAGGGAAGGGTGATGCCATCACTCCCTCAGCTACCCCAGCTGGTGTCTCAGTAGGTCACATGTCTCCCCACAGTCCACTGTCTCTGGGCCCAGTTCAGCATTAGGACTTGCCTAGGAGTTGCAGTCCTTGCGGCCTAGACTGCCTTTCGAGTTTATTTAAGGCCCCAGAGCACTTTAGCCCAAGAGGGGAGGCTTGCTGGAACTCAAGTTTGGACTGCTGGGACTGGCAATTCCTCTTTGGCTAGGGCTGGTTTAAATGCTCCCTCTATGGGGAGGTGTCAGCTGAGTTTGGTCTGGTTTTGTTTTCTGTTATAATAGGGCAGCACTGAGTTTAATGCCTCAGAAATGCTGCAATTTCTGTTTTCCCAGTGCACCAAAATGCTTTCCACACCATGCTATGACTGCTGGGCGATTGGGGAGGTGTGGCACTGGTGATTCAAGACTGTTTTTCCTACTTCCTCAGTGCCTCTTTTAGCAATATGAAGTTAAAACCAGATATTGTGAGTGCTCACCTGATTTTTGGTTCTTATGTGGGTACTTTTTTTGTGTGTAGGTGGTTCTTAGATTGGTGTCCTCATGTGAGGAGGTAGGGAACAATTGGTGTAGCCTTCTATTCTGCCATCTTGTTCTGCCTCCTTCCTCAATCTTTCTTTCTGGATAAGAGGAACTGAAGTCCTGGCCAGGATGCTGTATCCCAGAGAATCTTGGGGTATGGAGTTACCAGAGCAAATCACAAATAGGGCATAGAGTAGTGCTGGAGGCAGAGCAGGAAGGATAGTCAAATCTGAGTAACCCATCTAAAAAAGACAAGGCAATGTCTAGCTACAAACACATAAAGGGACTAATACAAGAAATGGTTTCAGGGAAGTGGGGAGCAGAGCAAAGCTTGGATCTGTTCTTAAGATTAAAAGCAGGCAGCTAGCAGTTTTAGGAATTTTATTCCTGCTGTTTTATGTTTGTTTTGGTGAGGAATGGGGTTAAAGAGAAAGGAGAAGGAAAATGTTCTAAGTGTTTAAAGATTTAGCAGGGAACAGAAATATGATTTTAAACATCATTTTTATCTAAAATTTTTTATTTCAAAAATTCTGACTTTCTCCCTCAGTTCCAGGTCCATATATTCAACTGTTTATCAGAAATCTTTATCTAAATGTCCTAGAAGTATCTCAAACTTAAATCTATCTTCCTCCTAAATTCATTTCTCCTCTTTTGTTCTCTAATGAATGGCAACATCATTATCAAAACCATCAGTGCCATCCTAGCTAGACATGTTGGAACTCAGTTCTATGTCTTCTTCTTATTCAGTCCTCACTCATCCAATACATTTGGATTTTCAGTCCAGTCCATTTTATCTCTGTGATATCGCCCCTTTTTGTATCATTGCTTATACCAGTACTGGTTACAGAAATAGATCAGGAAAGGGCCTGTAGAATACTACGGAACCTGTTGTAGAAAGCTAATATAAGTATGGGATAAACATGTATACAGAAGTAGTAGTTCCTGGGGAAGGCTGAGAATCACATCTCAAGTTGATTGTGGCAGCCTAATTTCAGACAAAAATTAAGATATGGGAATGGGAAGTGTAATGAGGAATGTAGGTTTCTTCAGCACAGTAGTAATGAGGGAAGAGGGTTGTTTTGGTGACAGTTGTGGTGAAAAAGACAGGCCAATACAGGTCCTGAACCAAGGCAGCCAGTTCAAGAAGAGGCAAGAGAGCTTGGAAATAATTCTGGGGGAAAAGATAGTGGGAATGAGGCACAAAAGCAGGCCATAGCCCAGCTGTCAGGGTACAGAGCTATTCTTCTCTCTGGTGCTACAGGCCTGGGGGATGGGGGCAGAACTCAGGTCTCAAAAAGGAGGTCAGAGTAGAACAGCCTCTCTGTGTGGGATAAGAAGAGATATGGAGAGCTACTTTTTGACAGTATCACTCAAATAGAGAGAGCTCAGTTATTATGTAAACACTGCAACTTTGAGTATAAAGCAACATAACATTTTTGCTAGTGAGCAAGAGTTCCTGGAAGCCTATCTGACTGTTCTTTCTTTATTCTTTTAATTTTCTTTTTTTTGAGACAGAATCTTACTCTGTTGAGGACAGTAGCATGATCACTGTTCATTGCAGCCTTGACATCCTGGGCTCAAGCAATTCTCCTGCCTCAGCTTCCTGAGTAGCTGGGACCACAAGCGCACACTACCATGCCTAGCTAATTTTTTGATTTTTTGTAGAGATGAGGTCTCACTATGTTGTTCAGGCTGTTTTCATCTCCTGGACTCTGGCAATCCTCTTGCCTTGACCTCCCAAAGTGTTGGGATTACAAGCGTTAGCCACCATGCCCAGCTCTGACTGTTCTTTCTGAGGTTGTTTGTAAGACTTGATTGGCTCTGTTGAACAACTGGGAAAGACAGGTCCTTTGGCATGTAGACTACTCTATTATACAGGTCACCCACCTGGTCTCATTGCCTCTTTCACACTAGTAGCTAAGTTATTGTATTAGTCTGTTCTTGCACTGCTATAAAGAAATAACTGAAACTGGGTAATTTATAAAGAAAAGTTTAATTGGCTCACGGTTCCACAAGATGTGCAGGAAGCATGTCTGGGGAGGCCTCAGGAAACTTACAAGACAAACGGGAAGCAGACATGTCTTACATGGCTGGTGCAGGAGGAAGAGAGAGAAGTGGGAGGTGCTACACACTTTTATTTATATTTATTTATTATTTTGAGACAAAGTCTGGTTCTACCACCAGGCTGGAGTGCAGCGGTGCAATTTTGGTTCACTGCAATCTCTGCCTCCTGGGCTCAAGCCATCCTCCCACCTCAGCCTCCCGAGTAGTAGGGACTACAGGGATGCACCACAATGCCCAGCTAATTTTTGAATTTTTTGTGGAGACAGGGTTTTGCCATGTTTCCCGGGCTGGTCTCAAACTCCTGTGTGCAAGCAATCCACACACCTTGGCTTCCCAAAGTACTGAGATTACAGGTGTGAGCCTCTGCGCCTGGCCTAAACACTTTTAAATAACCAGATCTCATGAGAACTCACTCACTATCATGAGAACAGCAAGGGGTAAATCCACCCCAATGATCCAATTACCTCCCATCAGGCCCTTCTCCAACAGTGGGGATTACAAATTCAATATGAGATTTGGGTGGGGACACAAATCCAAACCATATCATTCTGCCCCTGGCCCCTTCTAAATCTCATATCCTTCTCACATTGCAAAATACAATCACCCTTCTCAACAGTCCCCCAAGTCTTAACTCATTTCAGCATTAACTCAAAAGTCCACCAGCCAAAGTCTCATCTGAGACAAGGCAAGTCTCTTCCACTTATGAGCCGGTAAAATCAAAAACAAGTTACTTCCAAGATACAATGGAAGTATAGGCATTGGGTAAATACACCTACCATTTCAAAGGGGAGAAATCAGCCAAAAGAGAGGGCCTACAGGCCCCAACCAAGTCCAAAACCCAGCAGGGCAGTCACTAAACCTTAAATCTCCAAAATAATCCCCTTTGGCTCCATGTCTCACATCCACGTGACAGTGATGCAACGGGTAGGCACCTAAGGCCTTGAGCAGCTCCACCCCCTGAGAGCTCAGCTCCCACAGCTGCTTTCAAGGGCTGGTGTTGAGTGCCTGTGGCTTTTCCAGGTGCACAGTATAAGCTGTTGGTGGATATACCATCCTAGGATCTGGAGGACAGTAGCCCCCTTCTCAGCTCCAGTAGGCAGTGCTCCAGTGGGGAATCTGTGTGGGGGCTCCAACCCACATTTCCCCTCCACACTGCCCTAGTAGAGGTTCTCCATGAAGGCTCTGCCCCTGCAGCAGACTCCTGCCTGGACATCCAGGCATTTCCATATGTCCTCTGAAATCTAGGCAAAGGCTCCCAAGCCTCAACTCTCGACCTCTGTGCTTAACACCATGTGGAAGCCGCCAAGGCTTATGGCTTGCACCCTCTGGAGCTGTGGCCTAAGACATATCTGGGGCCCTTTTAGCCACAGCCGGAGCTGGAGTGGCTGGGATGCAGGGAGCAGTGTCCTAAGGAGCAGGGTAGCGGAGCCCTGGGCCTGGCCTATGAAACCATTCTTCCCTCCTAGGTCTCTGGGCCTGTGATGGGAGGGGCTGCCATGAAGGTGTCTGAAATGCTTTTGAGACATTTTCCTCATTGTCTTGGCTTTACTTAAGCAAATTTCTGCAGCCAGCTTGTATTCCTCCCCTGAAAGGGGAAATTCTTTTCTACCATACGGCCAGGCTGCAAATTTTCCAAACTTTTACACTCTGTTTCCCTTTTAAATATAAGTTCTAGTTTTAGGTTAGTTTTTTTTGTTTGTTTGTTTGTTTTTTTTTTTTTTTTTTTTTTTTTTTTTGCTCATGAATATGAGCTGAGGTTGCTAGAAGCAGTCAGGCGACATCTTCAACACTGCTGCACAGAAATTTCTTCTGCCAGATGCCCCAAATCATCACTCTCAAGTTCAAAGTTCCACAGATCCCAAGGGCAGGGGCACAATGTCTCAAACATCTTTGCTCCAGTTCCCAAAAAGCACCCCATCTTCATCTGAGACCATCTCAGCCTGGACTTCATTGTCAATATCACTGTCAGCATTTTGGTCACAACAATTTAACAAGTCTCTAGGACGCTCCAAACTTTCCTTCATCCTCCTGTCTTCTTCTAAGCCCTCTACACTTTTCTAACCTCTGCCACTTTTCCAACCAGTTCAAAAGCTGCTTCCACATTTTCAGGTATCTTTATGGCAATGCCTGACTTCCCAGTACCAATTTTCTGTATTGGTACATTCTTGCACTGCTATAAAAAAATACCTGAGAATGGGTAATTTATTTTTAAAAAAGAGGTTTAATTGGCTCATGGTTCTGCAGGCTGTACAGGAAGCATGGCTTGGGAGGCCTCAGGAACATTACAATCATGGTGGAAGGCAAAAGGGAAGCAGGCACATTTTACATGGCTGGAGCCAGAGGAAGAGAGAGAAGGGGCAGGTGCTTACACACTTTTCAGTAACTGGATCTTGTGAAAACTCACTCATTATCAGGAGAACAGAGAGGGGGAAATCTGCCCCCATGATCCATTCACCTCCCACAAGGCCCCTCCTCCAACATGGGAGATTACAACTGGATATGACATTTGAGCAGGGACACAAATCCAAACTGTATCAGTTATCATCCAAAAGAGAAAGGTAGTTTAGGGAAACTCAAAAAACTTTAGAGAAATTCAAAAAATTCTTATGTCAAATGAACCTAGGTTATAAATAACTTCCTTATTTATAAAGTAGAAATTATTATACCCCACAAAGTAGTTTTGAAACCTAAATGAATTAATATATATAAAGTCCTCTGTGGATGGAGAACAAAACACTGCATGTTCTCACTCATAGGTGGGAATTGAACAATGAGAACACTTGGACACAGGGCGGGGAACATCACACCCCGGGGCCTGTCGTGGGGTGGAGGGCAGGGGAAGGATAGCATTAGGAGAAATACCTAATGTAAATGATGAGTTAATGGGTGCAGCAAACCAACATGGCACATGTATACCTATGTAACAAACCTACACCTCGTGCACATGTACCCCAGAACTTAAAGTATAATAAAAAATAAAAAAAATAATAAAGTCCTTTGCATGATGCTTGGAACACAGTGGGATCTAAAAAGCAAAATGAAAACTGGCTTATTAACTCTTCTTCTTACATTTTTTTTTTTTTTTTGAGATGGAATCTCGCTCCGTCACCCAGGCTGGAGTGCAGTGGCGTGATCTCGGCTCACTGCAGCCTCCACCTCCCAGGTTCAAGCAATTCTCCCGCCTCAGCCACCAAAGTAGCTGGGATTACAGGCATGCACCATCATGCCTGGATGATTTTTGTATTTTTAATAGAGACAGGGTTTCACCATGTTCACTAGGCTGGTCTTGAACTCCTGACCTCAAGTGATCCACCCACCTTGACCTCCCAAAGTGCTGGGATCACAGGCGTGAGCCACTGTGCCTGGCCCCTTCTTTAAAATTTTCAATGGTTTTCTATGATTAGGCTTCTACAATCTGGTTTCATTATAAAAACAAGCATTTGTTTCAGACCTGTCTGTTGTTGCTACTAGGTTATAAGCTACTTTAAGAACCATGTCTGTTTTAGACCCTCAACAATCAGCACTATTCCCTGCACATGGTACTTAATAAATATTTGTTGAATGAATGAGTGAACATAAACTCTTTCTCCATTAATGCACCCCCAATATATAGTTCATAAGCACAATGCTAACACATGCTCCTTAGGATAACTCTGATGCTAATGTAGGGTCCTGAAATATCAAGGGAATTCTCATATCCATCTCAATTCACTGAATGATACAAATTATTTTGTGCTTTCTTTCACTGTTTTAACACTTCAGGCTCCTAGGGACAGGGACTGCATCGACAAAGTCCATAAACTAGACCAATATATAATACTACCATTCTCTGTTCTTTTTCACCAAAATCTTTTTGAGATACACAGTTGGACTGTTTTAAGAAACTTAGAGTTAAACACAGTTGTTTGGATAGAATGAAATGATTAAAGTTAAGTGATTGCAACTGCAGAAATATCCCAACTTCTTAACATGCAATAAAGCAACAAAGTAGAGGTAAGAGGGTTGCTTTGGTGACAGTGGTGATGAAAAAGACCTTTTTTTTCCAATAAAAAAGTTGTACAATTACCATTCACTTGGTTGATTTCTGAGTTGGAGGATAGAATCTCATCTGCCAGTTTCTGTGCAGTAGGAAGAACTTCAGTGTGGTGTGCCGTGATTAAATATTGAATAAACTTTTGTAGCTGGTCCCTATTCATCTGGAAAAGGGTTTCGGAGATAGGAAGACGCAATTTGACTTGGTCTGGTTTACGGATCCTGTAGAGTGAGAGTGCTACCACATGGGCACAGTAGAATATGTCCTTGTTCCCACAGCCACATGTCACTGAGGTGATTTTGCATCGATCAAAACTGATTGCAACTTTATAAGTCACTGCTGGTTCAGAGGCAGTGGCCAGCTCAGTTACTGTGCCACTCAGATGAAAGCCTAAGGAAACACAAAAGAAACTGTGTTTAGAGATTCTAGAGTAATAAACTTAGATTCTCATTTTACATGTAAATTCATCAATTCATAAATTATGTATTGGGTATCTCCTACACACGTACATGATAGGCTTTGCCACAGACACAGAGGTCAATGAAATTCAGTTACTGCTCTGAAGAAACACACAATATAGAAAGAGTCCTCACCCTGGAGTTCGTGAACCTCCTGAACTCACACTGATATGAAAACTTTAGTTTGTACGTGTATACATTTTTCTGGGGGTGGGGATAGTTCATAGCTATCATCATAGTCTCAGAAAGACTAATAAGGAATCCTAAATAAGTTAAGGACCCCTGTAGTAGATTTTCAGCTGTAGGTGGTAGGCAAAGACAAGTCTACAAATAATATCTGTATAATCTAGAGTAAGGTAGATGTCACAAATGAAAGAGAATCCAAAATGCCATGAGGAAGGACAGAAGGAAGATCAAAGAAGACTAAGGAAAATAATTCTTCTTTAAAACATAAAATTTCACGTGGAATACATAAAAGGCAAGAAATTTAAGACATGAAAGGCACAGCTAGGTGCAATGAAACTATGTAGTGTTACACCTCTACTCACTGGGCACACAGTAACAATAATTTTGAAATGTAGGGAGAACCCATTTTTAACGTAACAAAATTAAAAGATAAAATCAATAGCAAATCAATTCTATAATATTAATTATGCTTTATTATTATTTTTATCTCTGGGGTCTTGCTCTGCCACTGAGGCTGGAGTGCAGTGGTGCAATCTTGGCTCACTTCGGCCTCTGTCTCCTGGGCTCAAGTGATCCTCCCACTCTCAGCCTCGAGTGCAAAAATGCAGGAAAATAAAGGAAAGGCTAATGAAAAACGAGCCAGGCGCAGTGACTCATTTTTGTATTTTTAGTGCAGACAGGGTTTTACCATGTTGCCCAGGCTGGTCTTGAACTCCAGGGCTCAAGCAATCCGCTTGGCTCAGCCTCCCAAAGTGCTGGGATTACAGGCGTGAGCCACCATGCCTGGCTATTCTTTACTTTAAATATGATTCTTCTTCTTTGAAAAGAGTATGTATTCATCTAATCATTAAGTCATTCAACAAAAGTTTAATGAGACCTTAAGTATTGAACTGCTAGGCCTAGGGATGTAACAAAAAAAGAAGATATTTGTGAAGCATCTGCTATGTAGCAGAACTGTTTTGGGTACTTTTAATAATTTATCACAGCAACCTTATAAAATCAGTACTATTTTCCTTATTTTAAAGGTATGTAAACTGAGGTTCAGAAAGTTTAAGTAATTTGCCCAAGGCACTAGCAAATGTGACAGACCTGAGATTTGGAACCAGGAGGTCTGACTGACTTCAATGTTTATTTTCTTTTCATTATATTTCATTACCTCTAAAAGGTGCCACAACAAAGTTCTTATCAAAACCCACAGACATGCTTAGTGCGGTGGCTCACATATGTAATCCCAATGGCTCAAGAGGTTCAGGTGAGAGGATTACTTGAGGCCAGGAGTTGGGAGACCAGCCTGGGCAACACAGTGAGACCCTGTCTCTACACAAAATAAAAAAAAAGTAGCCGGTATGGTGGCACGTGCCTGTAGTCCCAGCTACACATATAAGTAAATGATTACAATATGATGTGCCAAATGTTATAGTAGAGACAGGAACAAAGGTGAGGCTAATTTCAGAGACTTTCCTGTTTAACTGGACTACACACTGTGAACAGGAAAGCTATCTTAAATAATCTTATATCTGTTGGAGAAATATTTGTCAAGTAATAAAAGGTACATATATAAGTTTCAGAGCCATCATTGTGACCTGGCAGAATTAACAAATGCAGAGAAAACTTTCCAAAATTCAAGTTTCAGACAGCTATGGTTAATTAAAATAAGACCCAAATTTACAAGTACACTCATAAAACCTAGCGAAATTATCACATAAAGCCACATTTAGGTCTAATCCAAAGAAAGGTACACATTACTGAAAACATTCAGATTAATTTCCAGAGCAAGAAAAAGATAAAAATAAATTCACTAACTTCATAGCCTCCAGGTTTGGTTAAACCCCACAGAGGTTTTTTCTCAGCAAAACAAGCTGCAGGCTTAAAAATATTTACTATCATTTGTTTAAAGCAAAATCAAAAAGTTACATTCAAATTAATTATAGGTAAAGATTAATTACAGGTAAAGACTACCTTCACTTAAGAACTAAGAAAGCTGGGCAACATGGCTCAGGTGCTGTAATCCCAGCACTTTCGGAGACCAAGGTGGGAGGATTGCTCGAGGCTAGGAGTTCAAGACCAGCCTCAGCAACATAGCAAAACCCCATATCTACAAAAAATCAAAAAAATTTGTGACCTGACTGCACAGTAAGGTAAAATAAAATAAAATAAAATAAAATAAAATAAAAGAAGTAAATAAATAAGCAAGCTGGGTGTGGTGGCACACACCTGTAGTCCTAGCTACTTCAGGACTGAGGTGGGAGGAATGCTTGGGTCCAGGAGTTTGAGGTTGCTAGATAGCTATGATGGTGCCACTGCACTCTAGCCTGGGACACGGGGTGAGACCCTGTCTCTTTAAGAAAAAGAAAAAAAAAAAAGAACTAAAGAAGAGAACTGTAGGGTTGGGAAGCAGCTCCTCTCCAGACCTATACCCACCAGACATTGCCAGCAGAGTAATATATAGCAAAGAGCACATTACACTAGGAATTAGGCAGCTAGAACCTGATATTTACTATGGAGTCTTGGGCCACCCACTTTACAACTCTGAGCCTTAGATATCTTCTAAGTAGGTATAATAATACTTGCTCTGCTTACCTCTCAAAAGTACTCTGTAAAACTATAAAATGTCCTACAGATGTATTACTAATGTTTTAATGCAATTATTATTAATGGCTCTCCATGTAAAGGGGATAAGAGACAACTTCCCCAATGGCCAAGTTTCACAGTGGTTGAAAACTAGGTGCTAAGAAAGTACATTCTTAATTTCCCTCGGGCCATTCAGAAGTATGTAGTACATTGTTGAGAAATGACTTGAATCCTGATACAAAGACCCTCACAGAAGGGCTACATTAAAATTTCAAACTAAATAGTAATGTCAATGTGGAAAAGCCTAGTTACTAAGCCCCTGAGTCTAAAGGTGGCTCATGCCTGTAATCCCAGCACTGTGGGGGGCCAAGGCAGGAGGATCACTTGAGGCCAGGAGTTCAAGACCAGCCTGGGCAATATAGCAAGACCCTGTCTCTAAAAAAAAAAAAAAAAAAAAAATAGCTGGGCATGGTGGCACATGCCTGTAGTATCAGCTACTCAGGAGGTTGAGGTGGGAGATAACTTGAGCCCAGGAGGTTGAGGCTGCAATAAACCATGATGACACCACTGTGCTCCAGATTGAGTGACAGAGCAAGATTCTGTCTCAAAATAAAAAAAAAACAACCAACCAACCAAACAAACAAACAAAATGAAACATAGAAACATTTCTGCTTTATCCGTTCAATGCTTTAGGCACACTTGGCTTGCAGCACAGTCTCTGAGTCCAACTTCTCCTTCCCTTCCTGCATGAAAACTGAGTAAGAATATTCGTTAGATTTGAGACTGAAATAGTCATCAATAATTATCTTATTAGGATGTAAGGCTCATGAGGTCAGGGCTTTCTCTGTGTATTGTTCATCACTATGTTATATAAAAAAAAAACAAACCACCCTGGTTGTGTATTTACAAAAACATTGGACCTCAGCTTCTCCATTTTTAAGATGAGAGGCTGGCCTAAATGATCTCCATGGTTTAATCCTGTACAGATACATTATGGTTCTATAGTGACTATCACTGAATTTCCCACAATGTTAGACACAGAACTTTGCATATTATAGTTATTTAATAAATGGTGGCTGATCTTACAAAGCAAAGGTCTTTTACTTAGCCTTTATGAGGGCTTCTTATGTGTTAGGCTCCATTCTAAGTTCTTTATATGCATTAACACACTTAATTGTCACAGTTTTATGAATTTGATAGTAGGTGTGATGGTAAGTTTTTTTGTTTGTTGGTTTGTTTGTTTGTTTTTTGAGATGGAGTCTCACTCTGTCGCCCAGGCAGGAGTGCAGTGGCCCGAACTCGGCTCACTGCAACCTCCACCCTCTAGGTTCAAGTGATTCTCGTGCCTCAGCCTCCCGAGTAGCTGGGATTACAGGTGCCTGCCAACACACCTGGCTACTTTTTGTATTTTTAGTAGAGACAGGGTTTCACCATCTTGGCCAGGCTGGTCTTGAACTTGTGACCTCGTGATCCACTCCCCCGCCCCCAGCCTTACAAAGTGCTAGGATTACAGGCGTGAGCCCCCGCACCTGGCCCGATGGTTAGTTTTATGTGTTAATTTGACTAGGCTATGGTACCCAGCTATTCAACCAAACACTAATCTAGGTGTTGCTGTACAGGTAATTTGTAGATGTGGTTAATATTTACAATCAGTTGACTTTATCTAATGCAGATTATCCTCAATTATGTGGGTGGGCCTCATACAATTGACTGAAAAGTCTTACAAGCGAAAGTCTGAGGTTTCTCTGATAAAGAACAAATTCTGCCTCAAGTCTGCAGCACCGGGGCCTGCCCCAAAATTTCCAGCCTGCCCTGCAGATTTCATACTTCTCAGCTGCCCATATCACATAGGCCAATTCCTTGAAATAAATCCTATCTATCTATCTATCTATCTATCATCTCCCACTAGTTTTGATTCTCTGGAAAATTTTGATTACTATTACTACTCCCATATTTATGTATGAGAAAACATAAGCATAGAAAGCTTAAGTAACTCATTCAAAGGTCACTCTGCTAGGAAGTGACAAAGCCAGGATTCACACCCAGGCAGTCTGGTTCTGAAGCTCAAACTCTTAACTCTTATACCATACTGCCTCTCCATAATATTGTACTGTAGGCAATTAATACCACATTTAACTAATGGAATTATAAACTATAAAACAATATAACTAGAAATATTATTAGAAAATAATGATCAGGTTTATTAAAATTCTAAAATTTCAGTTTTTACAGCATTGGTAATGGCTTGAAACCTCTAGGTTAATCTACAATTAGAGCTCAAGTATCAATTTAGATTCCAGTTGTCTTCAAAATAGATGAAAATTAAAACAACTAGAAACTTTCTGCAAAATATTTTTCAAAGCTAATTATACATGGCTCCCTAGAGGCTCTGGCTAAGGCTCATGATTGATGCTCTTGGGAACATGTTCATTTGAGCTGTGTAAATGTTTGGGCTCTGTCAGCTGTATTAACACTGGTATAGCTCATGCTTCAGGCCTAGGCCCATCTGAAAGGCAGAAGGCTCTGAGTGGCTCTGGGTAAGTTTCCTTGTTGGGAGTTTCTTTTTCCCCTCATATATCTTAAAAGGGAAGTCCCTTTCAAATATCTATACCCCTTGCCTTATTGTAACCTAGCAACATTTTTTAAAAAGTCTGATTACTCCTGAGAATAAAGCCAAGTAGACTAGGTTTACTGTAGTGTTTCTTTCCCATTGCAAACCTAACAGCCATAAACATGTCCATCAATAATCTATTAATTTAAGCAAACATGTAGAAGCTTGTTTTTTTTTTTTTTTTTTGAGACAGGGTCTTGCTCCGTTACCCAGGCTGGAGTGCAGTGGCGCGACCACGGCTTGCTGCAACCTTGACCTCCTGGGCTCAAGGAATTCTCCCAAATTAATTTCCCCAAGTAGCAGAAACTACAGGTGCATGCCACTATGCCTGGCTAATTTTTATTTTTATTTTTTTATTTCTATTTATTTATTTATTTATTTATTTATTTTTGAGATGGAGTCTTACCCTGTCACCAGGCTGGAGTGCAGTGGCGCAATTTTGGCTCACCACAACCTCCAACTTCCTGGTTGAAGTGATTCTCCCACCTCAGCCTCCCAAGTAATTGGGCGCCACCTCGCCCAGCTAATTTTTGTATTTTTAGTAGAGTTGGGGTTTCACCATGTTGGTCAGGATGGTCTCGATCTCCTGACTTCGTGATCCGCCTGCCTCAGCATCCCAAAGTACTGGGATTACAGGCACGAGCCACTGTGCCCAGCTGCCTGGCTAATTTTTTTGCATTTTTTGTAGAGATGGGATTTCACCATGTTGCCCAGGGTGATCTCTAACTCCGGGGCTCAGAAGCTTGGTTTTTAAAAATCCTTACTGGCTGGGTGTGGTGGCTCATGCCTGTAATCCCAGCACTTTGGGAGCCCAAGGTGGGAGGACTGCTTGAGCCCAGGAGTTCAAGACCAGCCTGGCTATCAAACAAAAAAGTACAGAGACAGGGCCAGGCTTGGCGGCTCATGCCTGTAATCCCAGCACTTTAGGAGGCTGAGGCAGGTGGATCACTTGAGCTCAGGAGTTCAAGACCAGCCTGGCAACATGGCGAAACCCCGCCTCCATGAAAAGTACAAAAAATTAGCCAGGCGTGGTGGTGCACGCCTATAGTCCCATAGCCACAGTCCCAGATACTTGGGGGGTTGAGGTGGGAAGATCACTGGAGCCTGGGAGATCGAAGTTACAGTGAGCCAAGATCATATCACTGTACTCCAGAACAAGGCAAGCAAAAAAAAAAAAAAGACAGAGACAGCAGTATGTTGAGTCCCCATGTATGCATCACTTAACTTCAACAATTATCAACACAAAGACAAATTTCTTTAACCTACCGTTTACCAACTCCTTTCCTACCTCCTCCATAGATTACTTTGAAAGCAAATCCCACAAATATCATTTCATTGGTAAACACCTCTGTATGAATCTCTAAAAGGTAAGAACTAAAATTTGTAATTCCTTAATATCAAATATTCAGTGTTCAGATTTCCATAATTAACTTTTTTTTTTTTTGAGACAGGGTCTCTCTCTGTTGCCCAAGCTGGAGTGCAGTGGTGTGATCATGGCTTACTGCAGCCTCAACCTCCTGGGCTCAAGTGAACCTCCCACCTCAGCCTCCTGAAAAGTTGGAACTACAGGCATGTGCTACCACGCCTAATTTTTTTTTATTTTTTGTAGAGATGGGGTCTCAATGTGTTGTCCAGCCTGGTCTTGAACTCCTGGCTTCAACTGATCCTCCTGCCTCAGCCTCCCAAAGTCCTGGGATTATAGGCATGAACCACTGTGCCTGGCTCTTTATTTTTATTTTTCTTTAACGGATGTTTATTCAAATCAAGATGCAAACAAGGTGCAGACATTTAATTTTGTTGTTATGTCTCTTAAACTACAAGTTCCCTTCTTCCCCAACATCCTAATATTGAAAAATAATGTGAGTTCTAGAGACTTGATGAGATTTGGGTTTTTTGCTGAAATTACTTCACAGGCTGTGTTGCATACTTTCTATTGCATCACATCAGGAGACATATAACGCCTGACTGTCTTTCTTTTCATGCTGTTGAGGAATGACCAGTGGGTTTTGGTGTTTTTGACCTGATCTCTCCCTTACAAAGTTCCTTGTCAGCTTTTCACCTAATGGTTTTAACAGTCATTGATGATTGTTGCCTTGACTTATTATTTCATCAGGCGTGAATTTATTTTTTATTTAAAGTTTTGACTGTCTTTCTTTGATTCTTAACACATTTATCTGTAAAATAAAGAAAAAAAACACATAAAGTGGTTAGGTTAGTGCCTGGAACCTGGTAGGCTCTTAACAAAAACAGTAACAGAAACAACCACCACAAAAATTGCTTAGAAACTCATGGGAAAAACAACTACTTTATAAAAGACGTTTTCCCAACTATCATCTTTGTGCTACTCCTTCATTCACATTTTCCTAAAATACAAAAACAAAATACATACATTGTGAAGTTATTCTACTTATCAAATATTCAAGTGCCCAAGAACTATATAGGCTTTTAAAACAGTCTATTTTATTAGTTATAGGTCTTCAAGTGATTAGGATATAGATAAATTGTGGGGAGCAATAGGCAGGTATAAAGAGAAGCAATATATAATGTTAGACTTGGTAGTGTACCACAGTTAAAACACACACACGCACACGCACATACACACACACACCCCTACCTGCTTTACTAGTGACTCCAGTGGGCCATAAAGGTAAAACATTGCTATTTTGTTCCTTCCTACAGTCCATTTTTTGATGCAAAGCAGTCAGAGATGGTGGACCTGGTAGATAACTGTTTGTGTGTGTGTGTGTGTGTGTGTGTGTGTGTGTGCGCGCATGTGTGTGTGTGTGTTTTTAAAGAAAATGGACAATCAGGCAGCTGCTTGCCTTGTGGCCCTATCAACACACACACACACACACACACACACACACACACACAGCCCTCAAGTGCTTTAACACTGAGCAGGCCCTGCATAAAGCACCAAACATTTTCAAGGAGTTCCTGTTTAGTTTTACAACCAGTGCATTTACCCACCCCTTGCCCCTCGGATCACAAAGCAAAGCCTTGCCCTGAGAAGAAGAGATGCTTCATGCCGTTCTATGGCTTAGACAGCTTCCCTACCTGACCTGTAGATTGTTTAGAACTGTAAGAATAAAATTGTACCGCAGCTGCTTCTCCATTACATATCACACTGGCTGTGACATCTCTGCTTCCAGAAAAATCACTGGCCTTCTATAAACACCTGCTATTATAAGAACCCCCACCATCATGTCATCCTATAAATGAGCCATGCTTTCTTTGCCTTCAACGTGCTCCAAGTGCGACTTAGGAAAGATTTAAAAATGTATCAAAATGGTCTCACAGGCTCCTAACAACCAAGTACTTTGCAGGTGGTCCTTGCAAGAGCTAGACATGCTTAAATGTGCAGCAAGAGCTCTGGGAACCACAAGATCAGTAAGAAACTTAAAAATCCATGGTTTAAAAGAGTTCTGATTCTCCTGCCTTCTAAACTGAGGACACGGGAATTGACTGAAATTGTTCACTTAACAGTTTTCTTTCCCAGCATTAAGGCTGGGGAATCCCGAGCATGGGCTAGACTCCACCTTGGATTAAACAGAAAAGGACTAAAGACCATTTTTCTGTTTGGACATGTGTGACAGACAGATATATACAAATTTCCCCTCTCCAAATAAGGAAATTCTATGTTCTTCATGGCTTAGCTCAAATATCACCTCTATATAAAACTACTTGGTGCCCCAACTGTTGAAATGAATCATAGTAAGTGAAAAAGCCTTAACATTTATGGGTATGGAGCTTATATTCTAGTTTATGAGTGAGATTTTACTCAAAATGAAGTAATAAAGGACCTGAGACATAATCATTTCACAGATGAGGAACAAGGTTCAAAGAAGTTACGTGATTTGCCCTAATCTTATTGCATGATTATAGTCGTGGTAACAGAAATTATTATAAAATGATCATAATTTCACATTCTGAAACAATGTTGGGCTTTAAAAACTAGGAAAAATAAATTTATAGCATTTCTTTCAACTCAATGTGCTTCTTTTTTTTTGTTTTTGAGACAAGGTCTCGCTCTGTCACCCAGGCTGGAGTGCAGTGGTGCGATCTCAGCTCACTGCAACCTCTGCCTCCCAGGTTCAAGCAATTCTCCTGCCTCAGTCTCCCAAGTAGCTGGGATTATAGGCCCCCACCACCACACCCGGCTAGTTTTTGTATTTTTAGTGGAGACGGGGTTTCGCCATGTTGGCCAGGTTGGTCTTGAACTCCTGGCCTCAAGTGATTTGCCTGCCTCGGCCTCCCAAAGTGCTGGGATTACAGGCGTGAGCCACTGCGCCCAGCCAATATCCTTTTTTTTTAAAAAGACGGAGTCTTGCTCTGTCACCCAGGCTGGAGTGCAGTGGCACAATCTTGGCTCACTGCAACCTCCGCCTCCTGGGTTCAAGCCATTCTCCTGCCTCAGCCTTCCAGGTAGCTGGGAATACAGGCATGCGCCACCACCCCCAGCTAATTTTTTTGTATTTTTAGTAGAGATGGGTTTGACCATGCTGGCCAAGCTGGTCTTGAACTCCTGACCTCAAGTGATCCACCCGCCTCGGCTTCCCAAAATGCTTGGATTGTAGACATGAGCCACCGTGCCCAGCCTATACTTCTTAAATATAGCTAATTATTTATTTTGATCAAAAAAGAAAAATAATTTTTAATCATTAACATTTTGGGGCACTTACCATGTACTAGGCACGAATTTCTTTTACATACTTTATATGATTTAACCCTCACCACAACATTATGTGTTTAATACTATTATTATCCCCATTTTTGTTGGTAAAGAAATTGAGACAGAGCTAGGATTTGGGATTTGGACCTAGGAAGTCTGGCTTGAGAGTCTAACCTCCTAACAACCACATTTTATTTCCAATATAAATTTCCAAAACATCAATCTTATTTTCCTAGATCCTCTTTAAAAAAAAATTTTAGATCAAGGTTCATTAATTCATTCATTCATTCAATTAATAATTATTTAACATTTACTATGTGTTAGGTCCCAAGGATATATCTGTTGAAAAGACCTAATGATCCTTGACCTTATGGGATTTATCTTCTAGTTGGGGAGAAAAATAATTATTGAGTTCTAATTGTGTTAAGTACTATAAAGAAGTAGTATAAAATGATAGGGTAGTATATAGTAGCGGGGGACCTGACCTGATTCAGGGACAGAAGTGGTAAGGGATGAGTTTTTCAGGAAATAATATTTTGTCCAGAATTCTGTAGAATAAGTAGGAATTAATTAGGTGAAAGGATGGAGAATGGCAGAGTAGTGGTAAAGAAGACTCCAGGCAAGAAAGAGAGAAAGAGAGAGAGAGAGACAGACAAAAAGAGACAGAGACACATATGCAGAAGTGCTGAGTCATAGAGGATCATGGAATGTTCAAAGAACAGAAAGAAGACCAGTGACTGGAAAGCCAACAGGAAGCGGGAAAGTGACAAGTGATGGAGCTGTAGAGTCAGGCAGGAGCCACTGCTCTGGGGTTTATCCTTGGCTTCTCCTTCTGATTCATATACAAAAGGTCACTAAATCCTGTGGATTCTGCCTCCTAAATATTTTTCCATTCTAGTTCCTCCACTTTAACTCCCCTAACACCACCTTAATTTGAGATCATAATAATCTCTTGCCTGGGTTAACTAATCTTCCTGCCTTTAAGTCTTATTCCCTCTACTCATCTTCCATAAACATGAGCAGAAGGTCTTTCCAATGGGGAAATAATATCATGTCATTCCTATAAAACTGTGAACTCAGCTCCGCACCAAGCAGACCTAATAGACATCTACAGAACTCTCCACCCCAAATCAACAGAATATACATTCTTCTCAGCACCACATCGCACTTATTCCAAAATTGACCACATAGCTGGAAGTAAAGCACTCCTCAGCAAATGTAAAAGAACAGAAATCACAACAAACTGCCTCTCAGACCACAGTGCAATCAAATTAGAACTCAGGATTAAGAAACTCACTCAAAACCGCACAACTACATGGAAACTGAACAACCTGCTCCTGAATGACTACTGGGTACATAACTAAATGAAGGCAGAAATAAAGATGTTCTTTGAAACCAATGAGAAAAAAGACACACCATACGAGAATCTCTGGGACACATTTAAAGCAGTGTGTAGAAGGAAATTTATAGCACTAAATGCCCACAAGAGAAAGCGGTGAAGATCTAAAATAGACACCCTAACATCACAATTAAAAGAACTAGAGAAGCAAGAGCAAACACATTCAAAAGCTAGCAGAAGGCAAGAAATAACTAAGATCAGAGCAGAACTGAAGGAGACAGTGACACAAAAAACCCTTCAAAAAACCAGTGAATCCAGCAGCTGGTTTTTTGAAAAGATCAACAAAATTGATAGACCACTAGCAAGACTAATAAAGAAGAAAAGAGAGAAGAATCAAATAGACACAATAAAAAATGATAAAAGGGATATTACCACCAATCCCACAGAAATACAAACTACCATCAGAGAATACTATAAACACCTCTACAAAAATAAACTAGAAAATCTAGAAGAAATGGATAAATTCCTGGACACATACACCTTCCCAAGACTAAACCAGGAAGAAGTTGAATCTCTGAATAGACCAATAACAGGCTCTGAAATTGAGGCAATAATTAATATCCTACCAACCAAAAAAAGTCCAGGACCAGATGGATTCACAGCCGAACTCTACCAGAGGTACAAAGAGGAGCTGGTACCATTCCTTCAGAAACTATTCCAATCAATAGAAAAACAGGGAATCCTCCCTAACTAATTTTATGAGGCCAGCATCATCCTGATACCAAAGCCTGGCAGAGACACACAAAAAAAGAGAATTTTAGACCAATATCCCTGATGATCATCAATGTGAAAATCTTCAATAAAATACTGGCAAACCGAATCCAGCAGCACATCAAAAAGCTTATCTACCATGATCAAGTCGGCTTCATCCCTGGGATGCAAGGCTGGTTCAACACACGCAAATCAATAAACATAATCCATCACACAAACAGAACCAACAACAAAACCCACATGATTATCTCAATAGATGCAGAAAAGGCCTTCAACAAAATTCAACAGCCTTCATGCTAAAAACTCTCAATAAATTAGGTATTGATGTAACGTATCTCAAAATAATAAGAGCAATTTATGACAAACCCACAGCCAATATCATACTGAATGGGCAAAAACTGGAAGCATTCCCTTTGAAAACTGGCACAAGACAGGGATGCCCTCTCTCACAACTCCTATTCAACCTAGTATTGGAAGTTCTGGCCAGGGCAATCAGGCAAGAGAAAGAAATAAAGGGTATCCAATTAGGAAAAGAGGAAATCAAATTGTCCCTGTTTGCAGATGACATGGGTGTATATTTAGAAAACTCCATTGTCTCAGCCCAAAATCTTCTTAAGCTGATAAGCAATGTCAGCAAAGTCTCAGGATACAAAATCAATGTGCAAAAATCACAAGCATTCCTATACACCAATAACAGACAAACAGAGAGCCAAATCATGAGTGAACTCCCATTCACAATTGCTACAAACAGAATAAAATACCTAGGAATCCAACTTACAAGGGATGTGAAGGACCTCTTCAAGGAGAACTACAAACCACTGCTCAAACGAAATAAAAGAGGACACAAACAAATGGAAGAACATTCCATGCTCGTGGATAGGAAGAATCAGTATGATGAAAACGGCCATACTGCCCAAAGTAATTTATAGATTGAATGCCATCCCCATCAAACTACCAATGACTTTCTTCACAGAATTGGAAAAAACTACTTTAAAGTTCATATGGAACCAAAAAAGAGCCTGCATTGCCAAGACAATCCTAAGCCAAAAGAACAAAGCTGGAGGCATCATGCTACCTGACTTCAAACTATACTACAAGGCTACAGTAACCAAAACAATATGGTACTGGTACCAAAACAGATATACAGACCAATGGAACAGAACAGAGGCCTCAGAAATAACACCACACATCTACAACCATCTGATCTTTGACAACCTGACAAAAACAAGAAATGGGGAAAGGATTCCCTATTTAATAAATGGTGCTGGGAAAACTGGCTAGCCATATGTAGAAAGCTGAAACTGGATCCTTTCCTTATACCTTATACAAAAATTAATTCAAGATGGATTAAAGACTCAAATGTTAGACCTAAAACCATAAAAACCACAGAAGAAAACCTAAGCAATACCATTCAGGACATAGGCATGGACTTCATGACTAAACCACCAAAAGCAATGGCAAGAAAAGCCAAAATTGACAAATGGGATCTAATTAAACTAAAGAGCTTCTGCACAGCAAAAGAAACTACCATCAGAGTGAACAGGCAACCTATAGAATGGGAGAAAATTTTTGCAATCTACTCATCTGACAAAGGGCTAATATCTGGAATCTACAAAGAACTTAAACAAATTTACAAGAAAAAAAGACCCCATCAAAAAGTGGGCAAAGGATATGCACAGACACTTCTCAAAAGGAGACATTTAGGCAGCCAACGGACACATGAAAAAATGCTCATCATCACTGGTCATCAGAGAAATGCAAATCAAAACCACAATGAGATACCATCTCACACCAGTTAGAATGGTGATCATTAAAAAGTCAGGAAACAACAGATGCTGGAGAGGATGTGGAGAAATAGGAATGCTTTACGCTGTTGGTGGGAGTGTAAACTAGTTCAACCATTGTGGAAGACAGTGTGGCGATTCCTCAAGGATGTAGAACTAGAAATACCATTTGACCCAGAGATTCCACTACTGAGTATATACCCAAAGGATTATAAATCATGCTACTATAAAGACACATGCACATGTATGTTTACTGCAATACTATTCACAATAGCAAAGACTTGGAACCAACCCAAATATCCATCAGTGATAGACTGGATTAAGAAAATGTGACACATATACACCACGAAATATTATGCAGCCATAAAAAGGACGAGTTCATGTCCTTTGCAGGGACATGGATACAGCTAGAAACCATCATTCTGAGCAAACTGTCACAAGGACAGAAAACCAAACACCGCATGTTCTCACTCATAGGTGGGAGTTGAACAATGAGAACACCTGTACACAGGGCGGGGAACATCATATCCCAGGGCCTGTCGTGGGGTGGAGGGCAGGGGAAGGGATAGCATTAGCAGAAATACCTAATGTAAATGACGAGTTAATGAGTGCAGCAAACCAACATGGCACATGTATACCTATGTAACAAACCTGCACATTGTGCACATGTACCCTAGAACTTAAAGTATAATAAAAAAAAAAACTGTGAACTATGTATTTTATATTTCTGTTACCTAACAGTCTGGCATAGAGTAAACATTTATAAAAGTGTTTGCTGAACTGAATTGCTTAAAATCCTTCAATGGTTCTCCACTGATTACAAGATAAAGTTCAAACTTCTTACAATATGATTTATTTCTATCTCTTCAGATTTGCTTTGTACCACTCTCCCACATTCCAAACACACCAAACTATTTGCAGATTCTTGACTATGCTGTTTTCTCCATTTTCCTATCCTTTATGCCTTTGCATGTGAAGTTTCCTATACCAGGCATGACCTTCTCATTTCCTTCTCATGCTAATTCTCGACTCAAATGAGCCCCTACTCTGGGAAGTCTTCCCTCATCTTTTTGGACAGCTAGTTAAGTGCTTCTTCCTAAGCACTCATTTTTCATCAGTCATATCTCCATTATAGTACTTGACATCAGTGTAATTGTCTTCACATTTATCGTTTCCCTTTAGATTGTGAGTTCCTTGAATAAGGGAGTTATGTATATCTTTTTCATCTCTATATTTTCATCTCAGGCACATGGTAAGGACTTAATAACTGACTGTGTATGGATGAATGAATAAATGAACACTAAACTGAATCTTTTACATATTTATATCTACAGTTCACAGAGGATTAAGCATGTTTATAAAATTCCTGATTTGTGATTAAAATAAGCCAGTAATTAAATAATTTTACTGAGACGGTGAGCAAAGTAACAATAATTTGTATATTTGGTATAATATTGAAACACCAAGATTATTTTCCATAATGTATGTATATAGATTTTTAAATTATTTATTTATTTATTTATTTGGTGGGGGTACAGGGTCTTGCTTTGTCGCCTAGGCTGGAATGTACTGGCATGATCACGGCTCACTGCAACTTCAACCTTCAGGGTCAAGTGATCCTCTCACCTCAGCCTCCCAAGCAGCTGAGACCACAGGCATGCGCCACCAATACCTGGCTAATTATTATTTTTTTAATGTTTGTAGAGATGAGTCTTGCTATATTGCCTAGGCTGGTCTCAAACTCCTGGTCTCAACTGATCTTCCTGCCTTGGCCTCCCAAAGTGCTGAGATTGAAGGTGTGAGCTGAGCCACCATGCCCGTCTCATAATTGATATTTATGCCTGTTATGCTTCTGCCAATTTTTATAACCTATTTTCAAAAATATAAAATACAAGCAGTTTTCATCAGCCAACATTTACTGGATATACTTACTACATGACAGATAGTATTCTAAGTGCTTCCCATGTATTAACTAATTAACTAATTAAATGCTCAAAGCAACCCTACAAAGTAGATTCTGTTGTTATTTCCCTGTTTCCGATAAGAAAACTAGGATAAGAGAGATAGAAGAACTTGTCTAAGATCACACAACCTGTAAAATGTAAAGTTGGGATCTGAACACAGGTAGTCTGGCTCCAGAGCCTATATTCTTAAGGACTACAATATATTAAATATGACTCTGAAGTTTAAATTTGTATACAAAACTTTGTAAAGGTAATTAGCAAGTGTAATTCTACAAAGACAGAGAGTCCTGCACTAATAACAAGTCAGTAAACTCTGACATTTGCCTGTTTTCCTGGGCAAATGTTCAAGGTAACTGAAACTGACAAGTGCTGTGATGCTCTCATAGTTGGAATGAAGGTGGGCTCATGAACTCATCTGTACAAGAAAATGTATCAGGACATGAGTGAATCATCTGCTTAGAGTTCTAAAGGAAAGCACTTCTCAGTGCAGCCCTTTGACACCATTCAAAGCCTTTTGTTTTTCTGAGTGCAAGAAAGGCTCTAGTAAAGCTTGGGCAATTAAAACCACTTTTCTCATTGCTCTTTTGATTCACCAGGCCCCTAGGCAGGTGTTAATGCATGAAAATGATTATCATTTCAGCCAATAGCAGGGAAAAGAAGAGATGTGGTTTATGAAAAGAATATTTTTTCTTATAGTCAGTTAAAAAGGATATGCAAATATATAAACTAAGTAACTTCTTTGACTGAGAATGCTTCCTCTTGAATAAATTTGGTTTTGATGAAACTGCATAGTATAAATTAGACCTTCTCACTTAATTCCTGTCTCCTGGAAGGCCACAGCAGTATACCAGCAGAAGTAAAGCAGCCACTCTTTCTCTCCTTTTTGTCACTTAGCAAAACAGTAACCAGAACAATTAAAACAATGAGAGTGACATCTATAAAGTAACTAATTTCCTTTCCAGAAAGCCTTTCTCAAAAGCTGGGTAACAACTGCCTACACAAGAGCACTGGAATGGCTCCATATACTATCGATACAAAGAGATTAGGAATCAGAATGCTTGAGTTGTAATTCTAGTACCCCTCAATTCCTCTTTGCCTCAGTTTCTTAATTATGCAAATAGACATACTACTACTTAGCTGCCTATCAGACTCATGTGAAAGTAATTTGTAAAGAACACATTTCCCAAAGATATCATTCAATAGCAATCCCAACTGGCCACGGCTGGGGCCTATATAAGTTCACAAGAAGCAGATGGTGCCCAAACACTGGGTGAGGGTGCGAGAGATTGCAAAGTGAGGAGCAGTATTGTTATTTGGGAATACAAATGATGCTGCCCCATTACCCCGAGAACTACTTGGTTTGTTTGTATTATAGAGGTCATCCTAAGCTTCTCAGAGCAGCTGAGTAAGCTAGAGGGCCCTTCTTGCGGCCATCTGCTCCCCTCCCAGACTCCTCTGGCAAATCAAGTGGTTTTCCTTGTATTAACCTCCGAAGAACAGCCATTGGCCCCTCTCAGCACCAGCTTCAGCAGCCAGTGGTCTCTGTTCTCCATCTGTGCTAGAAACCACAGTTCAAGAACAATGAGGCTTCCGAAGCCCAGGCATTCACTTACAGCGATAACCTTGCATTTACCTAGTTTTCTAGTGTTCTTTCACTTGTGCCCCTACAAGGAAATTAGATGTGTATTTTAAAAGACTGAGATCTTTGGCTCGCCGCAACCTCCCTGCCTTGGGCTCCGGTGATTCTCCTGCCTCGGCCTGCCGAGTGCCTGGGATGCCAGGCACGCGCCGCCACTCCTGACTGGTTTTTGTATTTTTGGTGGAGACGGGGTTTCACCGTGTTGACCGGGCTGGTCTCCAGCTCCTGGCCTCGGGTGATCTGCCCGCCTCAGCCTCCCGAGGTGCTGGGATTGCAGACGGAGTCTCGCTCACTCATGCTCAATGTTGCCCAGGCTGGAATGCAGTGGCGTGATCTCGGCTCGCTACAACCTCCACCTCCCAGCCGCCTGCCTTGGCCTCCCAAAGTGCTAAGATTACAGCCTCTGCCTGCCTGCCACCCCGTCTAGGAAGTGAGCAGCGTCTCTGCCCGGCTGCCCATCGTCTGGGATGTGAGGAGCCCCTCTGCCCGGCCGCCCCATCTGGGAGGTGAGGAGCGCCTCTGCCCGGCCGCCACCCTGTCTAGGAAGTGAGGAGCGTCTCTGCCTGGCCACCCATCGTCTGGGATGTGAGGTGTGCCTCTGCCCGGCCGCCCCGTCTGGGAAGTGAGGAGCGCCTCTGCCCGGCCGCCCCAAATGGGAAGTGAGGAGCACCTCTGCCTGGCCGCCCCGTCTGGGATGAAGTGAGGAGCGCCTCTGCCCGGCCGCCCCGTCTGGGAGGAAGTGAGGAGCGCCTCTGCCCAGCTGCCCCGAATGGGAAGTGAGGAGTGCCTCTGCCTGGCTGCCCCCGTCGGGGAAGTGAGGAGCGCCTCTGCCCCGCCGCCACCCCATCTAGGAAGTGAGGAGTGTCTCTGCCTGGCCGCCCATTGTCTGGGATGTGAGGAGCGCCTCTGCCCGGTCGCCCCATCTGGGATGTGAGGAGCGCCTCTGCCTGGCCGCCCCGTCTGGGAAGTGAGGAGCGCCTCTGCCCGGCCGCCCCATCTGGGAGGAAGTGAGGAGCACCTCTGCCCAGTTGCCCCAAATGGGAAGTGAGGAGCGCCTCTGCCCGGTTGCCCCGAATGGGAAGTGAGGAGCGCCTCTGCCCGGCCGCCCCGTCTGGGAGGTGAGGAGCGCCTCTGCCTGGCCGCCCCGTCTGGGAGGTGAGGAGCGCCTCTGCCCGGCCGCCCCGTCTGGGAGGTGAGGAGCGCCTCTGCCCGGCCGCCCCGTCTGGGAGGTGAGGGGCATCTCTGCCCGGCCACCCTGTCGGGGAAGTGGGCGCCTCTGCCCGGCCACCCCCTCTGGGAGGTGAGGGGCGTCTCTGCCCGGCCACCCCGTCTGGGAGGTGAAAAGCACCTCTGCCCCGCCGCCCCGTCTGGGAGGTGAGGAGCACCTCTGCCCCGCCCCCTCTGGGAGGTGGGGAGCACCTCTGCCCGGCCGCCCATCGTCTGGGAGGTGGGGAGCGCCTCTGCCCGGCTGCCCCGTCTGGGATGTGGGGAGCGCCTCTGCCCGGCCACCCCGTCTGGGAAGTGAGGAGCGCCTCTGCCCGGCCGCCCCGTCTGGGATATGAGGAGCGCCTCTGCCCGGCCGCCCTGTCTGGGAAGTCGGGGGCGCCTCTGCCCGGCGGCTCTTCCCCTGGGAGGTGGGGAGCGCCTCTGCCCGGCCGCCCCATCTGGGAGGTGGGGAGCACCTCTGCCTGGCCGCCCATCGTCTGGGATGTGAGGAGCGCCTCTGCCCGGCCGCCCCGTCTGGGAAGTGAGGAGCGCCTCCGCCAGGCCGCCCCATCTGGGAAGTGTATCCAACAGCTCCGAAGAGACAGCGACCATCGAGAACGGGCCATGATGACTATGGCAGTTTTGTCAAAAAGAAAAGGGGGAAATGTGGGGAAAAGAAAGAGAGATCAGATTGTTACTGTGTCTGTGTAGAAAGAAGTAGACATAGGAGACTCCATTTTGTTCTGTACTAAGAAAAATTCTTCTGCCTTGGGATGCTGTTAATCTATAACCTTACCCCCAATCCCCTGCTCTCTGAAACATGTGCTGTGTCAACTCAGGGTTAAATAGATTAAGGGTGGTGCAAGATGTGCTTTGTTAAACAGATGCTTGAAGGCAGCATACTCCTTAAGAGTCATCACCACTCCCTAATCTCAAGTACCCAGGGACACAAACAGGGCCGAAGGCCACAGGAACCTCTGCCTAGGAAAACCAGAGACCTTTGTTCTCGTGTTTATCTGCTGACCTTCTCTCCCTATTATCCTATGACCCTGCCACATCCCCCTCTCTGAGAAACACCCAAAAATGATCAATAAATACTAAAAAAAAAAAAAAAAAAAAAAAAGAAGACTGAGATGTTATTTTCGTTATTTTGGAAACATTTCGTGTATAAAAAAGGTAAAATGAGAGGCATTTGTCTGGAAAATTCATTAAAAAATCTAACATGCATAAAACATAATTACTTTAAAAACAGTGATTTAGGCCAGGCGCGGTGGCTCACACCTGTAATCCCAGTACTTTGGGAGGCTGAGGCGGGTGGATCATGAGGTCAGGTGATTGAGACCATCCTGGCTAACACGGTGAAATCCTGTCTCTACTAAAAAAAATACAAAAAAATTAGCCGGGCCTGGGGGTGGGCACCTGTAGTCCCAGCTACTCAGGAGGCTGAGACAGGAGAATGGCGTGAACCCGGGAGGCGGAGCTTGCAGTGAGCCGAGATCACACCACTGCACTCCAGCCTGGGTGACAGAGTGAGACTCCGTCTCAAAAAAAAAAAAAAAAAAAAAAGTGATTTAATTTTCCCCCAATAACTCTGTGGCACACAAGACTTACAGAACAACTTACCTCACATCATGGTGGATAACCATTCTATTCAGAACTGCAGATCAGATGCCTCCTTTTCTTTCTTTCTTTTCTTATTTTTTTGAGACAGGGTCTTGCTATGTCACCTACGCTGGAGTGCAGTAGCACAATCACAGCTTACTACAGCCTTGATCTCCCCGGCTTGGCTTAAGCGATCCTCCCATCTTAGCCTCCCAAGTAGCTGGGACCACAGGCATGCATTACCATGTCCAGCTAATGTTTTATTTTTTGTAGAGATGGGATCTCACTATATTGTCCAGGCTGGCCTTGAACTCCTGAACTCAAGGGATCCTCCTGCATTGGCCTCCCAAAGGGTTGGGATTAATTACATGTGTGAGCCACTGTGCTGAGTCCAGATGCCTCCTTTTCAGCTCACATATTTGAACATAGATTGGGAAAAATAAATCACCCTCCTCAAGCATTTCTTTGGAGAAATAACGTGCACACATACAAGGTACATATGTTGCCAAAATGGTAGAGGCTAATGTCTACCACCTGACTTATTGATTCAAACAGAGAAAAGGGCAACATATAATTGTAAACTGATTTTAGAAATTATTCTGTTCCATTACATCAATGTTGGGAGGACAGTGGGGGAGGGGCAGAATAAAAAGTAAACAATAAACTGCTTTCAAAAGGAAGAGGACATAGGTAGCTATTTTTGACCAACCACAGTATTGCATGATCAACGGTTTATTTTTGAGAGCCTTCAAAATAGTTTTCAGATTTATTTTAAAGTATTAAAAAATTAGTCATACCCTTTTCCAGGAGGAAAGAGATTTCCTGGCTACTTCTCTTGAGACTGAGAAGCCTTCTTCTGTGAGTTATATTCTGTGCACTGAATCAAGTCATCAGAATATACTGAAATTATATTTAAATGTGTTTTATATATAATATATATTACATATAATGCTCTTATAATAGTGTCTGGCATACCGTAAGCATTCAAAAAATATTATTATGTTAATGTTCTGCCTATAATTCCAGCTAGCTCCTTTATTCAAATACTTAAAAAACTCATTTCAAGCAGCGTCAAAGCTCAAATAATCTAACGAAAAATGCCTATGCATAAATATCATAAAAACTATAATCAAATTCTCATAGTAATCAAAAGACTAATTTTCAGGTGATCTTAATCCTCATCTTTTAAAAACTCCATGATATTTTATTTCCAACATGGCCTTTTTAATATGGAGATGAATGCATATTTCCCATTACATGCTTTATTTAAAGATTTCATATCCTAGTAAGAATGCCATTCCAAACATTTACAGCATTTTGGTCAAGGCCGTATATCACCCTCTAGCTCTAGTCTTTTGTTCCATCTTGCAACTTGACCTGTATGGGGCAGCAAGAATGTCAAAACAAATTCAGTTAGGACAATGCTTATCATTTTGTTTAGGAACTGGAGCAAAACCATTTTTCCACATTCTACAGTAACCTGATTCCATATAAATACCAAGGCAGAAGATATTCATTCTCATTAAGTCTTTATTCAGGGTTGTATATACATTCACATCACCCATGGGATTTAAGGAACAGTTCTTCATAGGAAAAACCTCTAGTGTCAGCAACTCTAGTGAATCAAAATTATATTACTGTACAACCCCATTAATTGGCCAGCATCTCCTTGTGTTCTTATATAGCTTTTAACTCCTTTGCTGCTCTAACCCAAAGGCAGGGAACAAAATTGCTAAAAAGAATGTTATTCCTGGCTAGACGTGGTGGCTCACGCCTGTAATCACAGCACTTTGGGAGGCTGAGGTGGGCAGATCACGAGGTCAGGAGTTCAAGACCAGCCCGCCCAACATGGTGAAACCCTGTCTCTACCAAAAATACAAAAAATTTGCCGGGCATGGTGGTGCACGCCTGTAGTCCCAGCTACTCGGGAGGCTGAGGCAGAAGAATCACTTGAACCTGGGAGGCAGAGGTTGCGGTGAGCCAAGATCGAGCCACTGCAATCCAGCCTGGGCGACAGAGCTAGACTTCGTATGAAAAAAAAAAAAAAGAATGTTATTCCTCATATATACTACTTCTTCAGAAAGATTCCCTGAACATCTTTTGAATACCTAAACTGTCAATTGTGTATTTATGAATTCTCACGCTCTATGTACTATATTTTTCCTTTTTTTTTAGGCAAGGTCTCGCTGTGTTACACAGGCTAGAGTGCAGTGGCATGAAGACAGCTCACTGCACTCTCAATCTCCCAGGCTCAAGCGATCCTCCCGCCTCAGCCTCCCAGCAAGCTGGGACCACAGATGCACACCACCACACCTGGCTAATTTTTAATTTTTTTTGGCAGAGATGGGATATCACTATGTTGCCCAGGCTGGTCTTGAACTTCTGGGCTCAAACAATCCTCCCACCTTGGCCTCCCAAAGTGCTGGGATTATAGATGTGAGCCACCACACCTGCCCTTGTATTTAAACAATGTTTAAATTTGTTTATAAAACAGTCATATTCTGAGCTGAAGCTCAATTTACCCTGGTCTGTTCTCAGAATTAAAGCAGACTATAGCTCAGAAAGTATACAGACATCAAGAAAAAGAAAAGCCTTCTTCTGTGAGTTATAAGAATCAAACTCACTGGGGGAGTCTGTAGGATAAACAAAAAGTCTAGAGGAAGCCTTCTCCCATCTAACTCAGGTCTAGATTCAAGAGTTCATCTATAGTTCATGAAGAGGCTTTCAAGACTAAGAATGCTGGTGAAGAAGAGAGCTCCGGGATGTTTTTGCAGAAATGAATATGCAGAGTCCTGGAGGGTGAATGAAAATACTCTTACCTTCAAGGCAGCTGAAAGATAAAAATCTAAAGAATTCATGTAGATCAAGAGCCAAGTAAGTTTCTTTGGCTCAAAAGTCTTGGACCACACAGTAGAATCCTATTCCCTGTGCCAAAATATTATGCCAGGTAAAGCATTTTCTCATGCAAAATCGACAAGAAAAAGAAAAATAACCAAGCAACTCTCTATGGAAATAGTGCTAAAATTTAATAATCATTTGAGAGAATGAATGCTGAAAGGGATAAATCTCTGATCAGCAAGTTAGGACTCATATTTTTTATGGTGGCCACAGAGAGCTCTTTATCTTAATTTCTGTACCCTGATGGAGAAAAACATTGACTTTTAAGCTCAGGATGAATGTAATATTCCAACAGCAATCCCAAGATATCGATTTGGTGACTGACTGATTCATTTACTCATTTATCAAACATTTAAGCCCTTACAGTACAGTACCCTTTAAGCTGGGTATACAGGATACTAAGATGAGAAGGAATGTTGTCTAGTGGGAGAGACAGACAAGTAAACATTTATAATTGAGGAAGTAAATGTTATAGCAAAACTCAGCAAGTGGTAGAACAAAGCAGGAACACTTGTCCAAGTCTAGGGGGCTCAGGAAAAACTTCCAGGCAGAAGCGACATTTGAGTTAAACCTTGAAATGTGAGTAGGAAGGAGGCAGATAGGTGCTAAGATCTGCATTATTTGACATGCAATATGAGAATGGCTACAGAGTAAGTTAAAAACACAAAGGTGAACCAACTAATCCAGACTGAAGAGGGGGCCAGGAAAGGTTCTCCAGAAGTGGGTAAAGGAGGCAGACTGTTATACATAGAAACAAAACAGCAGTGGGAAGGCCTGGCAACAAGAAATATAGTACAGTATGTGATGCAACAGAATACAGTGAGTGTATTAGTTTCCTATCGCTGCTGTAACAAATTACCACAAATTTGGTGGATTAAAATAACACAAATGTATTATTTTACAGTTCTGGAAGTCAGAAGTCCAAAATGGGTCTCAATGGGCTAAAATCAAAGTGTTGGCAGGGCTGCATTCCTTCTGGAGGCTCTAGGGGAAAATCTGTTTCCTTGCCTTTCCAGCTTCTGGAGGTTGCCTGTATTCCTTGGCTCACAGCCCCTTCCTCCACCTTCAATGCCAGCAATGGCTGTATCTTACGCTGTATCAATCTGACATTGAATCTCTTTCACTGCTTTCCTCTTTCACTTATAAGGATGTATGTGGTTGCATTGGGCTTGCCCAGATAATCCGGGTAAATATCTCTGTATCAAAGTCAGCTAATTAGTAAATTTATTCTCCCTGCAACCTTAATTCCCTCTTGCCATGTAATACAACATATTCATAGGTTCCGATGGCTTGTATGCTGACATCTTTGGAGAACTAGTATTCTGCCTAACATAATGATTGAAATTGCACATGCTGGAGTCATACTGCCTGGGTTCATATTACAGGATATTTTTAAAGCTGATTTATTAAGGTATAATTGACGCACCATAATTGCACATATTTAAAGGGTACAATTTGTTAAGTTTTGACACATGTATGCACTCAAGAAACTATCTTCACAAACAAGACAGTGAACCTATCACCCCCAAATCTATCTTCATGCCCCTGGCTCCCTGTTCCCCATTCCAGACAACAACTGATCTGTCACTATACATTAATTTTCATTTCTCAGAATTTTACATAAATGAAGCCACACAGTATGTAGTTATGCTTCTTTTACCCAGCATAGTTATTTTGAGATTCATCATGTCCTGCCATCTTTATAATAAGTTTTGTGATCTTCGGCAGGTTACATAACTTGTCTGTACCTGAAGTACAAATAAGTATACTTATCTGTAAAATGGAATAATAATAGTAACTACTTTATTTCATTGTAGTGAGAAATCAATGAGTTAATATGTATGTAGGTAAAGGGAAACTGTTTTATATGAGATTTTGACTTTTGATTCAATTTTTAACTATGTTCCCCTGAAAATCTGATAAAGGTAAAATGTCGGCTATGTTCCTGAACAACTTTATGATTAAAAATGACTCCTGATTGGTAAGAACTGGAAGACTTATAAATATCTAGTTGGAAGCCAAATCTGTGGGCTTCCCTAAGTGTAGTAACTCTTGTAATTTAGCATGACCCTTAAGGGGACTCTGACTACTATGCCTTTGGAATTGCTACAAGAGATACTAGCTCCTGTGGAATGTGAGGATTTATACACAGGGCAACTCATAAATCTATCCAATGTGGATCTCATTCCTTTGTACCAGAGCATCACCCAGGGAAACGAAGGCAAAGAGTAGCTCATGGACAACTGTGTAGACAGTTCTATGAAGTGCTACAAGGTCTCACTGAAAATGAATGTCTTGCTAGCAAGCTTTGGCTCCTGTCCTATGTACTTTTGAGTAGACTGATGTCAAGTGTGGCCTATTATAGGCTTGCGAGTCTGAATGCTTAATTGATTCTAAGAAGACAACCCTCGTAGATGTGGAAAACTGTAAAGCTCTTAAAAAGTGCTGCTACATGATAGGTGTTAAGTGTTAGCTATTTTTTATTACATATAAACTGCTTAGAGTAATGACGGGCACAATTCTAACACTTGTTGAAAAAATATTGCTATGATTAGTAGTATCAACACCCACCTCTATCACCAGCACTGTAATGTGGTTTATATATGGAATTATAAATGGTCCTATATGGCTGAAGGTTAGATTATAAAAAAGAGAATGGCAGAGATGATATTGAAGAGGTAGGGAGGGATGAGATTATAAAGGAAACAGGTAAAGAATTTTCATTCTGAAGACAAGGAAGAGCCATTTAAATTTTATTTATTTATTTTTTAGAGACAGGGTCTTGCTGTGTTGCCTAGGCTGGCCTCAAACTCCTGGGCTCAAGCAATCCTCCCACCTCAGCCTCCTAAGTAACTGGGACTGCAGGTACATGCCAATGCACCAGGCTAAAAGGTTATTTTAAATAAGGAAATGTCATGATCAGATCTATGTTTTAGAAAGATCATTCTTTTAGAAGTGTGGAGAATGGATTGAAAGAGAGAAACTGGAACAGAAGCAGAAAGATTAGTTAGGAGGCTGTCATGATTATCTACAGAAGATAAAATGATGGTAAGAATTAAGATAGCTTAAAATATGTCAATGATTGCTTTTTGCTGGTAATACCCAAAAGAATAACTCCAAAAATCTAGGCACCAGACCTATATTTCCAACTGCCTGCTGGACATCCCCTCAAGAAGTCACTTCAAACTCAATTTGTCCCAAACTGAACTCATCATCTTTCTCCTAAAAATTATGCTCCTCCTGATTTCCCAGAATCTGTTAAAGAAACCATCCTGATCACTTAGTGTTGAACCTTGCTTAGTCTAATGTTCTACAACTTCTACTTTTCCTCACCTTCCACATATGTAGTTTATAAGTTCTCCCAAAATGATTTTAGAAACTATCTGTTCATTCACTTGGCCAACCATTCAAGCAAACAATCAAACAACATCTTTTGAACAATGTGCTAAATTTGAGCAGTGACAATACATAATTAAACACAATCCTTAAATATAATGTGCAAGTCCAAAATCAAGAAAGTTCAGGGGATCATGTGATGTCACCTTCATGGAAGAAATCAACCTAAATAACTATCCTTCGGCATGGAAGGTTGGGGAGAAGATCATTCATGGGGGAAAAAAGCACCACAAGCATTATAAGGAGAGTAACTAGTTTGCCTGGTACAAAGTGGGCTTATGTCTACTGTCTCAATATAATTGTAAAGAAGCTAGTATGGTTATATTAATATAAAATAAAATAAATTGTAAGACAAGGAATGTATACCAGAGATGAAGGACATTTTATAACGATAAAAAGGATCAATAGGAAGAAAATTATTATCATAAATGCACATGTATTTAATAACAGAGCTTCAAAATACATGAAGCAAAAACTAACAGAATTAAAGAAGACACGGGTAAATTCGCTATTTTAGTGGAGACTTCAATACTTCCTTTTTCAATAATTGATAGAAAAAATAATATATAGTTCTGCTTTTTCAAATGACAGCTGGTCAAGTCTCGCACACAGCATGTTTGTACTCTATATCTTTTTTTTTTTTTTTAGTATTTATTGATCATTCTTGGGTGTTTCTCGGAGAGGGATTTGGCAGGGTCATAGGACAATAGTGGAGGGAAGGTCAGCAGATAAACATGTGAACAAGGATCTCTGGTTTTCCTAGGCAGAGGACCCTGCAGCCTTCCGCAGTGTTTGTGTCCCTTGGTACTTGAGATTAGGGAGTGGTGATGACTCTTAACAAGCATGCTGCCTTCAAGCATCTGTTTAACAAAGCACATCTTGCACTGCCCTTAATCCATTTAACCCTTAGTGGACACAGCACATGTTTCAGAGAGCACGGGGTTGGGGGTAAGGTCATAGATCAACAGCATCCCAAGGCAGAAGAATTTCTCTCAGTACAGAACAAAATGGAGTCTCCCATGTTCACCTCTTTCCACACAGACACAGTAACAATCCGATTTCTCTTTCTTTTCCCCACATTTCCCCCTTTTCTATTCAACAAAACCGCCATCGTCATCATGGCCGGTTCCCAGTGAGCTGTTGGGTACACCTCCCAGACGGGGTGGCCGCCGGGCAGAGGGGCTCCTCACTTCCCAGACGGGGCGGCCGGGCAGAGGCACCCCCCACCTCCTGGGCGAGGTGGCTGCCGGGCGGGCGCCGCCCCCTACCTCCCTCCCGGACGGGGCGGCTGGCCGGGCGGGGGCGGGGGCTGCCCCCCACCTCCCTCCTGGACGGGGCGGCTGGCCGGGTGGAGACGCTCCTCATTTCCCAGACGGGGCGGCTGCCGGGCAGAGGGGCTCCTCACTTCCCAGACGGGGCGGCTGCCGGGCGGAGGGGCTCCTCACTTCTCAGACGGGGCGGCGGGGCAGAGACGCTCCTCACCTTCCAGACGGGGTGGCGGTCAGGCAGAGACACTCCTCAGTTCCCAGACGGGGTCGCGGCCAGGCAGAGGCGCTCCTCACATCCCAGACGGGGCGCGGGGCAGAGGCGCTCCCCACATCTCAGACGATGGGCGGCCAGGCAGAGACGCTCGTCCCTTCCCAGACGGGATGGCAGCCGGGAAGGCAGCCGGGAAGAGGCGCTCCTCACTTCCCAGGCTGGGCGGCCAGGCAGAGGGGCTCCTCACATCCCAGACGATGGGCGGCCAGGCAGAGACACTCCTCACTTCCCAGACGGGGTGGCGGCCGGGCAGAGGCTGCAATCTCGGCACTTTGGGAGGCCAAGGCAGGCGGCTGGGAGGTGGAGGTTGTAGCGAGCCGAGATCACGCCACTGCACTCCAGCAAAAACCAGTCAGGCGTGGTGGCGCGCGCCCGCAATCCCAGGCACTCGGCAGGCTGAGGCAGGAGAATCAGGCAGGGAGGTTGCAGTGAGCCGAGATGGCGGCAGTACAGTCCAGCCTCGGCTGGGCATCAGAGGGAGACCGTGGAGAGAGGGACAGCGAGACAGAGAGGGAGGGGGAGGGGGAGAGGGCTCTATAGCTTTTCTTTTTGTAGCCAAACATATTAATCAATCCTGTATCACTCTGTTCAACGAAATGCCGTATATTACAGCAATGAGTTTCACTGCTTTCACAACTTACAAAATTGGAAATAAGGAACTGGTTGCAATTCCCCAGACTTTTCTCCCTAGAGAATATAGGAGATTTTAATCAGCACCTGAGCTATCGATACGGTTGTCAGTTTTTTCATCCTGAGGAATGCTTCATGAGCAATCTCTTTTCTCCTCCTTCTAGCAAATGCTTCATTAATAACACAAGTACATTCTCTTTTCTCCTCCTTACTAGCAAATGCTTCATTAATAACACAAGTAGAGTCTGAAGCTGGAAGTATAGATAGCAGACTGTGATTAAAAAAACAAAACCAAACCACTTCCTGCTCTATTTACACAGCTTCTTTTTAGTAATGTTAAACTGCAGAAGAAAGCCCTCCTATGAGGCCAGAGAACAACTGAAGGCAGTAAGGTATGGCAGGAAAAACCAATGGCCAAACAGTATAACCTCCGAAAATGATAAGCAATTACCTTGAGGAATTAAAAAAATTATCTGACTACCTTCCAGTTTACTGTCTAGGACTTTTGTTTTTTTTTTAAAGGATGATATTATTCAGTATGGTCAGCAAGGATATACCGATTGGCAACATAAAGAATTCCAAAGGATAGGTTAGAAATTCAGGACACTATGTTACATTTGCTCCTCACCCCTGTCCATACCCATCTTGGATAAGAGAGGAAGAACACAGATAAAAAACACAAAAGAACTTTAAGTAACTATATTTAGGGTAGGCTGTTTACAATAAGCCAAAGGTAACACACGTAGTCAAAACATTTTAAACTTTGAAGAATTCAAGGTCAAGTCATTTTATTATGCAATAGTTGGGATCCACAGCAGGAACCTACACAGAAGGCAGCCTATTTGTATGAGGGTGAAAGGAAGCTCAAAAGACAGAAAAAAGGAATTTTTATAAGCTTGATAACTAACCCTCACAACCAAGACCCGAATCAGAAGGAGCAAGGTATAAAACAGTGGAGTGTTAGGGTGAAGGCAGAGCAACAACTGAAGATGAAAATGTAGCAAGAGTGTTTGTATCCAGTCACTGGTTGAGAAACTCCTTCAACTCTAGATAGAGGATCATTATCAGATCATTCAGAATAGAGAAATCAAATCCTATATAACTCTCCCTGGTTACATGATTGCCCAGTTAAATTCACTTCATAAAAGTAACAGGGAGGCCGGTCACAGTGGCTCACACCTATAATCCCAGAACGTTGGGAGGCCAAAGTGGGAGGACTGCTTGAGCCTAGGAGTTTGAGACCAGCCCTGGCAACATAGTGAAACCCTGTCTACTAAAAATAAAAGAATTAGCCAGGCATGATAGTACATACTTGTAGTCCCAGCTACCTGGGAGATGAGGTGGGAGGATGGCTTGAGCCTGGGAGATTGAGGCTGCAGTGAGCCATATTATGCCACTGCACTGTAGCCTGGTTAACAGAGAGAGACCTTGTTTCAAAAAAAAGTAACAAGGAGGTCATCCTCAATCATCTCCTACACTAGTTTAAACCAATAGGGTTGGGTTGTTTGAGCATAAATTGGTACAGAGACTGGTTACTGTAACTTAAGTGGCCTTGTTTAAATTCAGCAAAGATGGCAGAAAATATTCAGTAGCTTTAATAAAAGAGAATGGCAAGTCAATCTATATCAGTTTGTATGAAAAAGCAGGTGTCAATCATTCAGGTCCAGATTATTTGAGGGTTGCATCTGAGTATAGGTCATATAGTGGTTTTGGTAGTTGTTCATGTGGAAGGTGGAGGTGTGAGAATCACTTGAACCTGGGAGGCAGAGCTTGCAGAGAGGCAGAGCTTGCAGGCAGGCAGAGCTTGCAGGGAGCCGAGATCATGCCACTGCACTCCAGCCTGGGCAACAGAGCAAGACCCTGTCTTGAAAAAAAAATTCTTGTTGTAAATCTATAACTACCACTTTAAATCAATATCCCTATCATGATACTCACATTTCAAGATTTGTACTTAAATGCTTTAAAGTACAACTAACTCCACACGCATTGCCAGACAATCATTAAGAAATAAACTGTAGTCCAAGATGATTATTTTTCTCCTCAAAAACAATAAGCAAAATGAGAAAGTATTTGTCTATCACATTGCTAAATGTAACAGTAATTTTTAGATGATGCAGAGAGCCACAAAAGTGAGGAATACTTTAATTTAATCACTTATTTTGATACTAATTTCCTGAGTACTAAGAAAAATAAACTCAGGGAAAATTTTATTGATTTTTGGTGGGGCGAGGTGGCCCAGGCCTATAATCCCAGTACTTCGGGATACCGAGGCAGGCAGAGGTGTGAGTCCAGGAGTTTGAGATCAGCTTGGGCAACATGGTGAAACCCCATCTCTACAAAAAATACAAAAAATTAGCCAAGTGTGCTGGTGCATGCCTGTAGTCCCAGCTACTCTGGAGGCTGAGGTGGTAGGATCACCTGAGCCTGGGAGGTGGAGGTTGCAGTGAGCTGAGATGAAGCCACTGCACTCCAGCCTGGGTGACAGAGAACCTGTCTCAAAAAAAAAAAAAAAAAAAAAAGAAAAGAAAAGAAAAAATTATTTTATTGGACAAATTAATCACTTATCCAATATTTATTGAGCACTACTATGTACTAGACACTGTTTTAGGTACTGAAAACACAGTAGTAAATAAGAGAAACAGGGCCCTGTCCTCATGGAGCTTATAATAGAGAGGAGCAGGCAATAAATGAGTAGACAAAATAACTTCTTCCTATGTTAGTACAATAAAAGAATTAAAATGTCATGTATATTCAGGGGTGTAGACAGGGAAGGAGAACAGAGTGACCATTTTAGATGGTATGGTTAAGAATGGCCTAAAGAGATGACATTTTAACTGAAACTGGAAGAAAAGCAGCCAACAGGTTCAACAGAAACCCACCCAAGAATTTTAAACAGGGAAATGACATGATTCTCTAGCACTTACCATGATTTGAGAAAATCTTAATCTGGACTTAAGACCATTTTTTTCCACCCATTCTTTTCCCCAAGTTTATATAGTCCTGCTTACCTCACTCTAGTTTCTCATCAGCATCCCAACCCCCTTGTTCTTATTCCAGACCTTCCTCACACTGCAGTAAAAGGTCATTGTATCATAGAAGTCTCTGTGAAATAATTATAAAATCCACCCTTTATGCTACTGTATTTAAGCTCGGAAATACTCGGGCCCATCCCTTCAGACACTGCACTTTACTCTTTTCTGAGCATTAAAATTCAATTTCAAAAATTCCTTCTTTAAAGATACCTAAGATGACTATGCAGCCTTATTTCAAGTGCTATTATCTTGCGGGGTAAGGATGGTCAACTAGTTAAGTTTCCTCAGGCCTTAGAAGCATGCTAAAGAAATTACAAACTTGTCAATGTATGCTGTTACAAATTCATGGTTTCCAATCTCAGTTTCTCTGAGAAACTCTTTCTTTCACTCATCGTCAGTAGCTGTCTTAAATTTTGTCACACTAACTATAAGTTACCCAACAGTAGGAGTTTTGTCTTATGATTATCATTTACCTTTGTATCTCCAAACCTAGCACAGTCTGGTAGTAATGACTTAGAATCCCAAAACTTCTCATTTTCACATCTCTTCTGATGATCTCATCTTACACCTCCCAGAGAAATCAGAAGGCAACAGTAATTTCCCATTGTTCTACCGACAAAATTATCTTTATCACATCCACTCTCTTTTACTCACTTCAGTTCTACTTTGCACAACCATCCTTTCATTTTACCCAATGGCAAAACCCTAAGTCTAGATGAACCCAATTGCCTGTTCTTTCTAAATTCAACCACAGTTGCTGAACATTGCTATCAAAACCCATACAAGCCAGGCGCAACTGTAATCCCAGCACTATGGGAGGCCGAGGTGGGTGGATCACTTGAGGTCAGGCATTCTAGACTAGCCTGGCCAACATGGTGAAACCCCATCTCTACTAAAACTACAAAAATTAACTGGGCGTGGTGGCACATGCTTGTAGTCTCAGCTACTCGAGAGGCTGAGGCAGGAAAATCACTTGAACCCCGGAGGGGGAGGTCGCAGTGAGCCACCACCGCACTCCAGCCTGGGTGACAGGGCGAAAAAACAACAACAACAACAAAAACCACACAACACTGCAAATTGACACTAATACATTAATTACAGCTATCAACCTCAAACACACTCTCAATTTCTCATCTCATTCCAATGGTTTCCATATTCAGTTCTCTATCTTACTCCACAGGGGCTACTTCTTCTTTCAAGGTATTGCTCTGTTGCCCAGGCTGGAGAGTGCAATGGTGTGACCATGGCTCAGTGCAGCCTTGACCTCCTGGGCTCAAGCAGTCCTCCTGCCTCAGCATCCTTCCTGAGTAGCTGGGACCACAGGTACATGCTACCATGCCTGGCTAGTTTTTCTTTCTTTTTTTTTTGTAGACCAGCCTATGTTGCCCAGGCTGGTGTCGAACTCCTGGGCTCAAGTGATCCTCCTGCCTTGGCCTCTCAAAGTGCTGGGATTGTAAGTGTGAGTCGCCATGCCCAGCCCACAGGGGCTATTTCATTCTCCACTACTCTCGAACTTCCAACCTCCCCCAAAGCTTCTAAACCTATACACTATTCTTCATCCCCAGCCCTCCTTTCACTTTTCTTCTTGTCAAAATAGATGTTTCCCTCCTAGTTAAGGGTAATTCTTCCACCTCTGCTCTGGATCCTATCACTTTTCATCTTTTTTTTTTTGAGACGGAGTCTCGCTCTGTCCCCAGGCTGGAGTGTGGTGGTGCGATCTCGGCTCACTGCAAGCTCCACCGCCCGGGTTCACGCCATTCTCCTGCCTTAGCCTCCCGAGTAGCTGGGACTACAGGCGCCCGCCACCTTGCCCAGTTAATTTTTTGTATTTTTTTAGTAGAGACAGGGTTTCACCATGTTAGCCAGGATGGTCTCGATCTCCTGACCTCGTGATCCACTCGTCTCAGCCTCCCAAAGTGTTCGGATTACAGGCGTGAGCCACAGCACCCGGCCCACCTTTCGTCTTAATTCAACTCTTTGGATTATTTTTTCTCATACAGTAGTCAGTTTTCCTTATTCATTGGCTTCTTCTCAACAGTCCCCTCTGTAGGCTCTTATTCCTCTGCCTATCACTTTAATGTTCCTCAGGATTCTGTCTTAAATCGCTGTCTCCTTTTATCCTCTCTCATGATCCCATGGCTTCAATGACCACAAGTCTAGTCCAAACCCATGTAACCAACTTCATTATCACTTGGATTTTCCGCAGGGACTTAATGTGTATAAAACTTGACTCTTCTTCTTCACCCCAAACCTCTTTCTTTATCCACTCATTTATAGATAGGAATCTTTTTTTTTCTTTTTTTCTTTTTTTTTTTTTTGAGACAGGGTCTTGCTGTTGCCTAGGCTGGAGTGCAGTGGCACAATCATAGCTCACTGTGGCCCTGAATTTCTGGGCTCACTTCTGCCTCAGCCTCTCAAGTAGCTAGGACTATGGGTATGTGTCACCACACCCAGCTAATTTTTCCTTTGTAGAGACAGGGTCTCACTATGTTGCCCAGTCTGATCTAAATGACGGGACTCAAGTGATCCCCTCACCTCAGCCTCTTAAAGTGCTGGGATTAGAGGCATGAGCCACCACACCTGACCAAGAATCATTCTTGATGCTTCCTTTTCCTAATCCTTGTCTTTCTCTGTCTATCCAAATTCCATTAATCTCTCTAAAACAGTTCAAATCTCAGGAACTCCAAATATCTTCCTTGATGATCTCAAATTATACTGATTTCTCACTCTGCTAACCTGTTTGGCACCTATTATCTATAGTACACAATTAATTACATTCTGTCTTACTCATTAACTTATTTAATAGTTTTAAATAATATCAGTATATTGAGGCTAATACCCAGAGAAACAGTATTATCAAGTGTTAAAGAAAACTGGCTCTGGAATCAGACCTGGGTTCAAAGGCTGACTCTGTCACTCAACAGCTATATGTCTTAAGAAAGCTGCTTGACCTTTCAGTACCACAGCTTCTTCATATGTAAAATGGTGATAATAATCTGCATTTCATGTCATTGCAAGGATTAAATAAACAAATGTATGCAAAACACTCAGACTAGTGCTAAACATATAGTAAACACTCAATGACAAGTAATGACAGTTAAAACTTATATAACAGCCACTAGTAACTTCTTCTGGGAAGATGGAGTAGATATATTTTTTCCTATTCTTCCCATGAATACATCCAACAAACCCTGGACATTATATACAAAACAAACATAAAAAGACTCTGAAAGGTGGAGGGCAGAAGGCAGACTGGTTAGGAACTTCAGGACCCAAGGAATGACACAGTGAGGATTTCCCTGGGTTTTCTTTCTGTTTCATATATCTCAGAGTTGGAGGTGTGAAGAAGCCTGCAACCAAGAAATGCCAACAGATGCAGACCAAAAAACACAGAAAAACACAAAAAATCCAACCCCAACAAAAAAGCCTGCTCTCTCTAACTAAAGGGCAGCCTAGGAAGACAAAGGCACTTTTAGACAATAACAGTTCTACTCCAGACAAACAGTACAGAGAACACTGAAACCAAACCCCCACCAAGGCTGAGTGGGGAGCCTTCTATATCTGTCAGGCTATAACAAGGTGCTCCCTATGTCCTCCTCTCCCTGCTGCAGTGGTGTCAGATGAAGCCCAGTGGAAAATCAGGACTTTCACTACCCAGTGGTAACGAGGCCACCACCCTTCCACCTCTGGTGTCAGTAGAGGCCATGCAAGGAACAGTAATGAAGGATTCCTAATTCTCTAAGCATGGAGGGGCCTGAGTGGAGAACCAGGACTTCTACCTCCACCTAGCAATAATGAGGCAGCTCCCTTCCTACCTCTGCCACAAGAGTATCAGAGGAAACCAGCTAAAACGGAAGTTTAAATAAAATCCAGAGTCTTATAATATAATGCCCCAAATGTCCAGGTTTAAAATCACTCGATACACCAAGAACAAAGAAAATCTCAACTTGAATAAAAAAAGACAATAAGTAGATATCAACACCAAAGTGACAGGGATATTAGAATTTTGTCACAAAGATTTTAAAGTATCCATTTATAAAAACATTTCAATGAGCAATGACAACTGTATGTGAAAGAAATGAAAAAATAGAATCTCTCAGCAGAGAAACAGAAGATACAAAGAAGAACAAAGTGGAAATTTTAAAACAGAATACAATAACTGAAATAAAAAAATGTATGGACTCAGCAGCAGATGGATGAAACAGAGAAATCGGTAAACTTGAAGACAGAATAACAGAAATTACCTAATCTGAAAAACAGAGAATAGACTAAAACAAAACAAAACAGAAAACCACACCAGAGTCTCAGGGACCTGTCAGACTACAACAAAAGATCTAATCTCACTGGAATCCCAGAAGCAGAAAAAAGAGGGCAGAGCTGAAAAAATACTTGAAATAATGTCTGAAAACTCCCCAAATTTGGCAAAAGACATAAAGCTACAGATTCAAGAAGCTGAATAAACCCCAAAGAGGATTATACCCAAAGAAATCCACGTCAAGATACATCATAGTTAAACTTCTGAAAACTAAAGACAAGAAAACCAAACAAGTAAACAAAACCCCAGACCTTAAAAGCAGCAAGAGAAATAACACCTACAGGAGAAAACAATTCAAATGGTAGCAGATTTCTCATCAGAAACCAGGCAGGCCAGAAGAAATAACACAGTTTTTTCAAGTGTTGAAAGAAAACAACTATAAACCCCAAATTCTATCTCCAGCAAAAACAAAAACAAAAACCCTTCAGAAATGAAGGCAAAATCAAGACATTAAAACAAATCTGCTGTCTACCCTAAAAGAGTAGCTAAAGGAAGTTTCCCAAACAGAGGGGAAATGATAAAAGAAGATATCTCAAAACACCAAGAAGAAAAAAGGCAGTAAACAAAAATATGAGTAAATTAAATAGGTTTTCCTTCTCCAATTGAGTTTTCTAAATTGTATTTGACACTTGGAAAAAAAAATTATAACATTGTCTGATCTGCTTCTAAATGTATGTAGAGAAAATATTTAAGCCAATTATAAATGGAGAAAGTAAAGAGATATAAAGAAAAGTAAGGTTTCTATACTTCACTTGAAGTGGTAAAATATCAACATCAGTATACTATGATTAAATTATGTATACAGAACATAAAACCTAGAATAGCTATTATATAAAAACTGTAAAAAGAGATACACTACAAATGCTATAGATAGATCAAAATCGAATTCTAAAAAATGTTCAAGTAACAACCCACAGAAAAAGAAAGGCAAAAGAAAACAGAAACAGAAATCAGCAATAAGCAGAAAACAAAAAATAAAATGAAAGACATGTCAAAACATACATTAAATGAAAATGGTCTAAATATACCAACTAAAAGACAAGAGATTGGTAGAGCAGATATTTTAAAAACATGACCCAAGTATATCCTGTCTAGAAGTAGCTCACTTCAAATATAACAATACAGGTAAGATTGTAAAAGAAAGGAAAAAGATGTATCATGAAAACATTAATCAAAAGAAAGTAGTAGTTATATTACCAGAGGGACTTTAGAGCAAATAAAATTATCAGAAAGTGAGGGACATTACATAATGATAGAGTCAATTAACCCAGAAGACACAGCAATCCTAAATTTGTATGAATCAACATGCTGCAAAACATGTGAAGCAAAATCTGACTGACCTGAAAAAAGATACAGACAAATCCACAATACAGTTAATACCTCTCTCAGCAACTGACAGAACAACTATACAGAAAATCAACAAGGAACAAGTATATAGAAGAACTCAACAATGCCATCAACCAAGAGAATTCAATCGATATTTATAAAACATCTCCTCCAGCAACAGCAGAATAAACATTGTTTTTCACATACTTGTGAAACATATGCCAAAATAGACCATTTCCAGGTAATGAGGCAAATTTCAATGAATTTAAAAGAATGAAAATAATACAGAGTGTGTTATCTGACCATATTTTTTTAAACAATCAAACTAGAAGTCAATAACAGAAAGGTAACAGGAAAATCACCCAACACTTGGAAACTAAACAACATACTTCTAAATAATCCAGGGGTCAAAGAAGTCTCAAGGAAAATGAAGAATATATATTAAACTGAATAAAAATGAAAATATAACAGACAAAAATTTGTGGAATGCAGGTAGAGCAATGCTGAGAGGGAAATTTATAGCAGGAACTGCTTTACATCAAAAAAAAACAAACAAACAAACAAAAGGCCACGCCTATAATCCCAGCAATTTGGGAGGCCAACGCAGGGGGAATCACGAGGTCAGGAGTTTGAGACCACCCTGGCTAACATGGTGAAACCCTGTCTCTACTAAAAATACAAAAATTAGCCGGGCATGGTGGCAAGCACCTGTAATCCCAGCTACTCGGGAGGCTGAGGCAGGAGAATCTCTTAATCCTGGGAGGCGGAGCCAAGATCGCGTCATTGCACTCCAGCCTGGCTAACAAAAGCAAAACTCCATTTCACAAAAAAAAAAAAAAAAAAAAAAAAAGGAAGGCCGGCACAATGGCTCATGCCTATAATCCCAGCATTTTGGGAGGCCAAGGCAGGAGAATCGCTTGAGGCCAGGAGTTTGAGATCAGCTTGGGCAGCATAGCAATATCTTATCTCTACAAAAAAATTTTAAAAATTAGCTGGGCATGGTGGCAAGCGCTTGCACCCCTAGCTACTCTGAAGACTGAGGTGGGAGGATTGCTCGAACCCAGGAGCTTGAGGTTACAGTGAGCCTTGATTGCACCGCTGCACTCCAGCTTGGGTGACAGAGTGAGACCTTGTCTCAAAAATAATTAATTAAATTTAAAAAAAATTTTAAAGGAAAAAAAATCTCAAATTAACATAAGTTCCACCTGAAAAATCTAGAAAAATTGAAATAAACCAAGCAGAAAGGAGGAAGTAATAAAGGTAAAGAGGAGAAATCCATGAAACTGAAAAAAAAAAAAAATCAATGAAACAAAAATCTGGTTCACTGAAAAAATAAATAAAATTGATAAACCTTCAGCAAGAATGACAAAGGAAAAAAGAGAAGACACAATACCAACATGAGGAATGAAGCAAGGAATATTACTACCAGCCCTGCAGACTTCAAAAGAATAATAAGTAAATACTATGAACAACTCTACGCACACACATTTAAGGACACAGATGAAAAGAAAAAAAACCAATTCCTTAGAAAGCACAAACTACCAAAACTCATCCAATAAGAAACAGATTAACTGAAACAGCCCTAACACTATCAAGAAAATTGAATCCATAATCTCAAAACTCCCAAGGGAAATCCTTGTGCCCAAATTATTTTACTGGAGAATCCTACCAAATGTTCAAAAATGAATCAATGCTGGGCACAGTGGCTCACACCTGTAATCCCAGCACTTAAGAGAGGCAGAAGCAGGAGGATAGCTTGAGCTCAGGAGTTCAACACCTACCTGGACAACATAGTGAGACTCTGTTCTCCACAAAAAGGAAAAAAAAAATGAATTTATATCAATTCTACATAATTACTTATAGAAATGTAAGAGAAGAGAACACTCCCCAAATCATTTTATTAGAAAAACAACAACAACTTGTTTTAAGAGATGGGGTCTCACTCTGTCAACTATCCTGGAGTGCAGTAGCACGATCACAGCTCACTATGGCCTGGAACTCCTGGGCTCAAGCAATCCTACCACCTCGTTCTCCTGAGTAGCTGGGATTACAGGCACAAGACACTGTGACCAGCTGCCAAATCATTTTATTAAGCTACCTTTACCCTGATACCAAAACCAAAGACAGTACCAAGTAAGAAAACTAAGGACAAATATCCCTCATAAATATGACACAAAAATCCTTAACAAAACATGAGCACTCAGAAGTCAATGATATATAAAAAGAATAGTACACCATGACCAAGTAGAATTCAGTCCAGGGCTGCAAAGCTGATATAATATTTGAAAATCAACTAATGCGCTCCATCATATTAACAGGCTAAAAAAAAATCACCCAATAATCATATAATCATATCAGTTGACACAGGAAAAGTATTTGGACAAAATTTAATACACATTAAATTCCTCAATTTGATACAGAGCATCTACAAAAAACCTACAGCTAACATACTTAATGGTGAAAGATTAAATGCTTTACCCTAAGATAGGGAACAAGGCAAGATTCTGCTCTCACTTTTTTTTTTTTTTTAAAGAGACAGGGTCTCATTCTGTCACCTAGGCTGGAGTGCCATGCTGCCATCATAGTTCACTGCATACTTGATCTCCCAGGTTTAAGGGATCCTCCTGGGTAGCTGGGCCTACAGGTGCACACCATAATGCCAGGCTAATTTAAAAAAAATTTTTTTTTTTTTAGAGATGGGGTCTTGCTTTGTTGCCCAGGCTGGTCTCAAACTCTTGGCCTCAAGCCATCCTTCTGCCTCAGCCTCCTAAAGTGCTAAATTACAGGCTTGAGCCCTCACCACTCTTACTGTACAAAGCAGTGGTGAATCAGTGAGTTCAGTCAGGTCACATGACATAAGATAAACATATGAAAAATAAACTGTATTTCTATATACTAGTAATGAACATATAGAAACCCAAACTAAAAACTTAATACTATTTAGAGTCACTGAAAAAAGAAGAAAAGACGAGGGAGATATAAATCTAACAAAACATATACAGAACTTTTATGCTGGAAACTATAAAATACTACTGGTGAAAGAAAACATAGATCTAAATAAATGAAGAGACATTCCATGTTCATGGATTAGAAGACTCAATATAGTAAAAATGTCAATTCTTTCTAAATGCCATTAATGTAATTCCCATCAAAATTCTAGAAAGATTTTTTTGCAGACATAGACAACATAGACAAGATTATTCTAAAATTTATATGGAAAGTCAAAGGCACTTAAATACGGAAAAAGAAGAATAAGGTAGAAAGAAACAGTCTACACTCTTTCTTTCTCTCTCTTTCTTTCTTTGACACTGTCTTAGTCTGTCATCACAGCTCACTGCAGCCTCAACTCCCTGGGCTCAAGCAATCCTCCCACCTCCAGCCTCCCAAATAGCTGTGACCACAGGCACACACCATGCCCAGCTAGTTTTTTGTTTGTTTAATTTTTGTAGAGACAGGGTCTCATTATGTTGCCCAGGCTGGTCTTGAACTCCTGGCCTCAAGCAATCCTCCTGCTTTGGCCTCCCAAAGTGCTGGGATTACAGGTGTATGCCACCGCCCCTGGCCCACTATTTTAAGAGTTGTTACAGAGATATAGTAATTAAAACTATGTAGCACTGGAGGGAGAGGCACATAAATCAATGGAATAGGGAATCCAAAAATAGACTCACATAAATGTGCCAGCTAATATTTATTTGTTTTAAAGTACATTTGTTAATATTAGGGTCCATCCTTTATGTTGTATAGGTCTATGAGTTTGATAAATGCATAATGCCATGTATCTACTATTACAGTATCATACAGAATAGTTTCACTGCCTCAAATATCCCTAGTGCTCCACTTATTCATCCTTTCCCTGCTACTACTCCGCAAACCTCTGGCAACCACTAGGTTTTTCTTCTTTTTTTTACTGTCTAAAGTTTTACCTTTTCCCAAATGTCATATACTTGGAATCATACAATATGTAGCCTTTTTATACTGATTTCTTTCACTTAATATGCATTCAAAGTTCCTGCATGTCTTCTCATGGCTTGACAGCTCTTTTCAGCACCAAAAAATATTCCATTGTCTGGAAATACCACAGATTATTTACCCGTTCACCTACTGACAACTTGATAATGTTAAGTCTTCCTATCCACGAACATGAAACATCTTTCCCCTTATTTAGGTCTTCTTTGATTTCTTTCATCAGAGGTTTATACTTTTCCTCATATACATCTTGTTTTATTTTATTTTTTTTTGAGACAGAGTCTCGCTGTTGCCCAGGCTGAAGCGCAATTGCGCAATCTCAGCTCACTGCAAGCTCTGCCTCCTGAGTTCATGCCATTCTCCTGCCTCAGCCTCCCGAGTAGCTGGGACTACAGGCGCCCGCCACCACGCCTGGCTAATTTTTTGTGTTTTAATAGAGACGAGGTTTCACCATGTTAGCCAGGATGGTCTCGATATCCTGACCTCGTGATCCGCCCGCCTCAGCCTCCCAAAGTGCTGGGATTACAGGCGTGAGCCACCGTGCCCAGCCAGATCTTGCATTTTTTTTTTAAGAGTTATGTATATGTTTCTCTTTCTTTTTTTGGTGGGGAGAAGTCCTAATATAAATAGTGTTATTTTAAATTTCAAATTCCAGTTGTTCATTGCTGACATATAGGAAAGCAATTGACTTTCATATATTTACCTGCTTCCTTCAACCTTGCTATAATCCTGATTTTTTACAAAGGTACAAAAGCAATACAATGGAGAGAAAATAAAGTCTTTTGAACAAATGATACAACTAAATGTCCACGGCAAAAAATAATACAAGTAATAAACTTTGACTTAAACTTCACACCTTACACAAAAATGAACTCAAAATGAACCACAGATTAAATGTAAAGTTATAAAAGTTTTAGAAGAATAGAAAAAAATCTTCAGGATCAAGGGCTAAGAGTCCCTAGACTTGACACCAAAAACATAATCCATAAAAGGAATTTTTTTTTTTTTTGAGATGGAGTTCTGCTCTGTCACCCAGGCTGCAGTGCAGCGGTGTGATCTCAGCTCACTGCAACCTCCGCCTCCCGGGTTCAAGTGATTCTCCTGCCTCAGCCTCCTGAGTAGCTGGAATTACAGGTGCCTGCCACCATGCCCGGCTACTTTTTGTATTTTTAGTAGAGACAGGGTTTCGCCATGTTGGCCAGGCTGGTCTCGAACTCCTGACCTCAAGTGATCCACATGCCTTGGCCTCCCAAAGTGTTGGGATTACAGGTGTGGGCCACCATGCCCAGCATCATAAAAAGAAATACTGTAAACTGGAGTTCGTCAAAATTACAAACTCTTGCTCTATTAAAGAACCTATTAATAGGATGAAAGGACAAGCTACAGACTGGGAGAAAATATTTGCAAACTAATTATCAAACAAAGGAACACTATTTATAATATACAAAGAACACTTAAAACACACACACACACACACACACACACAAAACCCAAAAACCAAACAACGCAATTAGCAAATGGGCAAAAGACATGAAGAGACATCTCACCAAAAAGGATAGACAGATGGCAAATAAAAAGATGTTCAACATAACAGGCCACTAGGGAAAAACAAATTAAAACCACAATGAGATATCACAACACACCTATCAGAATGGCTAAAATAAAAAAAAAATAGCAACACCACCAAACATTGATGAGAATGCAGAAAAACCGAGTCACTTGTAAGTTGTTGGTGGAAATGTAAAATGGTACAGTGAACTGGAAAACAGATTCAGAGTGTCTTAAAAAACTAAACATACAACTAACAAATGACTTAGCAATTGCACTCCTGGGCATTCAGGAAAATTAAAACTGAACACATAAACCTGTTGAAAGCAGCTTTATTCATAATTCATATTCAGCTAAAAACTGGAAGTCATTCAGATGTCCTTCAGTGGGTGAACAGTTAAACTGTAGTGTACATTCATACCATGGAATACTACTCAACAATAAAAAAACATGCAATTGATAACACACAACAGCACCATGCAACTTAAAATCTCCAGAGAATTATGCTGAGTGAAAAGAGACAATCCCCCAAAGCTACATTATACTATTCCATCTATGTAACATTTACATTTCTGAAATGGTAAAATTATAGGAGAACAGATTAGTGGTTGGCAGGGATTAGGATGTTGATGGAGAGAGTAATACCAGATGGAAATGAGTATAGCTATAAAGTAGCAATGTGATGGATTCTCGTGGTGATGTAAACATTTTGAATCTTAAATATATCAATGTCAATATCCTGGTTGTAATATTCTACTATAGTTTGAAGGTGTTATCATTGGGGGAAATTAGGTAAAGGGCATTTGGGATCTCTTTACATTATTTCTTAGGATTGCATATAAATTTATAATTATCTCAAAATAAAAAGTTTAATAAAAAACATATAATGCTTATAAAGATGAATAATATATAATATTCTTGCCCCTGGTGAGCCAATGAACTCACAGAGCAGTGGTGGGGAAGTCAGGCATTTAAATCAAAATCACAGCCGGGTGCTGTGGCTCATGCCTGTAATTCTAGCACTTTGGGAGGCTGAGGTGGGTGGACCACTTAAGCTCCGGAATTTGAAACCAGCCTCGCCAACATGGCGAAACCCAGTCCCCACTAAAAATACAAAAAATTAGCTGGGCACGGTGGTGTGTACCCATAGCCCCAGCTACTCAGGAGGCTGAGGCATGAGAATCACTTAAACTCAAGAGGTGGAGGTTGCAGTGAGCCAAGACTGGGCCACTGAACTCCAGCCTGGGAGACAAAGCAAGACTCTGTCTCAAAAAAAAAAAAAAAAAAAAAAAAATCACAATCACAATTAATTAATGATGATAGTAGCTACTAAAAGGTAGTACTATTATTATTATTATTTTATGGATGACCAAACTGAAGTATAGAGCTGTCTAGTGACTTCTTACAATTAGTAGCTAACAAGTGATATAAAAGTTATATACAATTATACAATGTATGGAGAGAACATAAAGATTGGAGCGACCAGTTTATATGCTGGGGCAGGGCAGCTGACACAAAGTCTCACTGAATAACTGAAACTTGACGGATACTAAGGAGTTGATCAGGCATTCTAAGCAGAAAGATCAAAAAATTTTAGAATTTTATAATAATAAATTATATAATAATATATAATTTTACAAACATTTTATAATTTTATAATTTCACTATGTATATATGTAATTGAATATCACTATATATTTATATATGTACTTGTATATGAAAACATCATGTTGTATACATTAAATTTATACAACAAAAAATAAGAAAAAACATGCAAATTTCACTGATGTGCGGTGAGAAGATGCTACTCAAAGAGATGTCATTTATAATAGCTTCCCTGGCTCTCAATTTTCTCCCTCATAAAATAAGCAGTTAAAACTATTTTATCTCTGAAGTCCCTTCTAGTTCATACAGTCTATGATTCTATGCTGGTAGCATTGAAAGTTAAACAAATTACTGGGACACTGTAGGCACAGTACTTTTCTCTATGCAATACTAGAATAAATCATGGGAAATGTGTCCCTGTGCCCTAAAAACAAGGATATAGCTAGTGTCACTTATAAATTAAATAGCACTGTGATTCAAGTTAAAAAAGACTTAGGAGTTTGAGACATTGAACCACCATTTATAATGTGCCTACGGGAAAATAATTTTTTTTCTTTTTTTATTATACTTTAAGTTCTAGGGTACATGTGCACAACATGCAGGTTTGTTACATATGTATACATGTGCCATGTTGGTGTGCTGCACCCATTAACTCGTCATTTGCATTTGGTATATCTCCTAATGCTATCCCTCCCCGCTCCCCGCACCCCACAACAGGCCCCAGTGTGTGATGTTCCCCTTCCTGTGTCCAAATGTTCTCATTGTTCAATTCCCACCTATAAGTGAGAACATGTGGTGTTTGGTTTTTTTGTCCTTGTGATAGTTTGCTGAGAATGATGGTTTCCAGCCTCATCCATGTCCCTACAAAGGACATGAACTCATCCTTTTTTATGGCTGCATAGTATTCCATGGTGTATATGTGCCACATTTTCTTAATCCAGTCTATCATTGATGGACATTTGGGTTGGTTCCAAGTCTTTGCTATTGTGAATAGTGCCACAATAAACATATGTGTGCATGTGTCTTTATAGCAGCATGATTTATAATCTTTTGGGTATATACCCAGTAATAGGATGGCTGGGTCAAATGGTATTTCTAGTTCTTGATCCTTGAGGAATCGCCACACTGTCTGCCACAATGGTTGAACTAGTTTACAGTCCCACCAACAGTGTAAAAGTGTTCCTGTTTCTCCACATCCTCTCCAGCACCTGTTGTTTCCTGACTTTTTAATGATTGCCGTTCTAACTGGTGTGAGATGGTTTCTCATTGTGGTTTTGATTTGCATTTCTCTGATGGTCAGTGATGATGAGCATTTTTTCATGTGTCTGTTGGCTGCATAAATGTCTTCTTTTGAGAAGTGTCCATTCATATCCTTTGCCCACTTTTTGATGGGGTTGGTTTTTTCTTGTAAATTTGTTTGAGTTCTTTGTAGATTCTGGATATTAGCCCTTTGTCAGATGGGTAGATTGCAAAAATTTTCTCCCATTCTTAGGTTGCCTGTTCACTCTGATGGTAGTTTCTTTTGCTGTGCAGAAGCTCGTTAGTTTAATTAGATCCCATTTGTCAATTTTTGGTTTTGTTGCCATTGCTTTTGGTGTTTTAGACATGAAGTCCTTGCCCATGCCTATGTTCTGAATGGTATTGCCTAGGTTTTCTTCTAGGGTTTTTATGGTTTTGGGTCTAACATTTAAGTCTTTAATCCATCTTGAATTAATTTTTGTATAAGGTGTAAGGAAGGGATCCAGTTTCAGCTTTCTACATATGGCTAGCCAGTTTTCCCAGCACCGTTTATTAAATAGGGAATCCTTTCCCCATTTCTTGTTTTTCTCAGGTTTGTCAAAGATCAGATGATTGTAGATGTGTGGTATTATTTCCGAGGGCTCTGTTCTGTTCCATTGGTCTGTATCTCTGTTTTGGTACCAGTACCATGCTGTTTTGGTTACTGTAGCCTTGTAGTATAATTTGAAGTCAGGTAGCATGATGCCTCCAGCTTTGTTCTTTTGGCTTAGGATTGTCTTGGCGAAGCAGGCTCTTTTTTGGTTCCATATGAACTTTAAAGTAGTTTTTTCCAATTCTGTGAAGAAAGTCACTGGTAGCTTGATGGTGATGGCATTGAATCTATAAATTACCTTGGGCAGTATGGCCATTTTCACGATACTGATTCTTCCTATCCATGAGCATTTTGCTTTTTGCCTAGAAGCAAAACTAGTGAAAATAAAAGTATAAAAATAAATACAATTTACATTAATATAAATAAATAACTTTTAAACTAAATATGGCATATAAAGCAATTGTTTAAAAACTATCCATACTCTGTTCAAATGTATTCTAAAATGTTTGTTAAAGAGAAAGGAAAAAGATGAGTCCTTTAAAAATGTTAGACTCAGGCTTGGAAAGGGCTGTAGGTCTTGAGGAGAAAAGTTAATGAATAATCTTTTGTGTCTGATGCCAGTTAGTTTTTGTAACAGTTTCAAGGCTTCAAAGGACAGGAAGCTGTAGAGCAGAGTTCAAGAGAAAATTTCCATCCAGACTGGAAAAAGCAGCAGAGGGTAATCCCAGGAAAACAGTGCATATGTAAACAGAATCATTTCCTTCTTTTTGGTTTAGATTGGAAAAAAGCATGATGCTGAAAGATACTGGAAGGCAAGCAAAACCTGAGCTGGGAAGAAAAACAGAACAGAAATAGTCTCTAGCGGTCAGGTGCAGTGGCTCACACCTGTAATGGCCAGCCACTTCTATGTGAGATACTTCATATGAATAGAATCATACAATATTTGTCAATTAGTGGCTGGCTATTTCGCTTAGCACAATGTCCTCAAGGCTCATCCATGTTGTAGCATATGAAAGGATTTCTTTCTTTTTAAAGCCTGCATTATACATCATTGTATGTATATAACACCTTTCCTCTATCTATTCATTCATCAGTGGACATTTGGGTTGTGTCCACCTCTTGTCTATTGTGAATAATGCTACAATGAACATGGGATTATTTTTAAATTCTGCTTTGAATTCTTTTGGATATATACTCAGAAATGGGATTGCTAGATCATACGGTAATTCTGTTTTTTGTTTTTTTTTTTGAGGAACCTTCATACTGTTTCCATAATGTAAAAATACCATTTTACATTCCCACTCACAGTGCATGTGGGTTCCAATTTTTCTGCATCGGTCATAGAAACAGAAAGCAGAAAAGGGGTTGCTAAGGGATGAGGTAGGGAGGAGAGGAAATTAGTGTTTAATGGGTATGGAGTTTCTGTTTTGCAAGATGAAAAAGTTCTAGAGAACTGCTGCATAACAATGTGAATATACTTAACACTACTGAACTTAAAAATGGTTAAGATGATAAACTTAATGTTATGTGTTTTGTCTTAAAAAACAGATTATGTCACACTGAAATCTTCTAATGGTTTAGCTTTATATAAACAACTGACTGCAATTATTGGTCAAATCTTAGACTTCGTTATCTATGCTTATGGAATGTCTTAACAGCTTGAACTGTGTGATTTACAGCCTCCAATTATACTCTGACATTTCTTGATTACTTCTGAAAAAGTCTTTCATTTTCAAAGAGACACATGTCTACTAAGAATTAAGATTAGTGAATTTAATAATCCTGATAAGAAAACTGAAGACTATAAGCCATTTTTTTCTTTGACTTTTAATCTTCCATTATCAGAACAAACCAATTCTCGTTGTCCATTGGACACATCTACTCCTCCCATTCACCTACTTCCTAATGGTAGAAAATTTTCAGGATTTTTTAGTTGTACAGCTGTCCAACTTGGAGGGACTTCTCAATGTGTGAAGTCTTTTTTTTTTTTTTTTTTTGAGATGGTGTCTCACTCTGTCAACCAGGCTGGAGTGCAGTGGTGTGATCTAGGCTCACTGCAACCTCTACCTCCCAGACTCAAGTGATCCTCTCACCTCAGTCTCCCAAGTAGCTAGAACCACAGGCATGCACCATCACGCCTGGCTAATTTTTCTATTTTTGGTAGCGATGGAGTTTCGCCATGTTGCCCAGGCTGGTCTCGAACTCCTGAGCTCAAGGGATCCACCTGCCTCAGCCTCCCAAAGTGCTAGGATTACAGGCGTGACCCACTGTGCCCAGCCTCAATTTGTGAAGTCTTAGTAGGGCTTTTTATTATTTAGAAAACCTTGAAATATTGAAGTTCACAACAGGTCATAAAAAACTAACACTTCCTTTCAGCCAGCTACATTAATCTTAAATCCATAATTTATTTCATATATTAAACAATACATCAAATTCATAATATATAAAATATAATTTATCATGGTTACAAAATTTCATAGCGAAAATAAAAGCAACTGGGATTACAAGTGTGAGCCACCGCACCCGGCCCATTTGGGTTTTCTTTAACTTTTTATCCCTTTTTTTTGCTCCTACTACAGACATGGAAGGTCTTCTTTAATGACGTTAACGTATACATCTGATAAGTACAATATCAGGATTTCCTGGGCCTGTTTCTCTTGTCTTTTTTTGTTTTCCCTCTTGGTGTTTAGTCAAATCTTGTCAGTTTGCATAACTGGTTATTTTTTACTGAGTTTCAGTTATTGTATATGGAAAACTGTAGAAATAACCTGAGGCTCTGGAACACGTTACCTTCCTCCAAAAATTTACTCTTCTTATTTGACAGGCAATTAAGCTAAAGGAAGATTGCTTGAAGCAGGATCAAGATGATAAAAATTAGGTTTCAGCCCTTTTGAATACTAGTCTATTTTTGGCTCACCCCTACTCCTAGGGTATAATTCTTCAGGGTTCCAATAAAAAGCCTGGGGTGTTTACCAGGGGCTCTCCTCCTTAGCAGCTCTCCACATTTTGCCCTTCTAGCCCCATAAGACTGCTGAAAGCCCTATTCAGTTTCTCAGCCTCTTATCCTTGCTAATTTTGTAAACAGCAATCACCTTGAGTGGTCCTAAATGTTGGGCTCACCTCTCTTAGCTTCTCCCTTCTACCAGATCTTACCCTCACAAATTCTCATTGCCTTGGTACTTTCTGATGCCTTCAGATTTTTTTATTTTTTAGACACAGAGTCTCACTGTGTCGGCCAGGCTAGAGTGCAAAGGTGCAATCATAGCTCATTGAGGCCAAGTGATCCTCCTGCCTCAGCCTCCCAAGTAGCTGGAACTCCAGGCATACACCACCATGCCCAGCTAATTTTTTTAGGGTCTTGCTATGTTGCCCAGGCTAGTTTTGAACTCCTGGCTTCAAGTGATCCTCCTGCCGCGGCCTCCCAAAGCATTGGGATTGCAGGCATAAGCCACAGCACCTAATCCAAACAGATTTTTAAAAATATTTATCTAGCCCTTGTGGACCTTCTATTTTAGAAGAAAGGCAATAAACAAAAAATAAGTAAATTGCAGTATATTAGAAGACAACTGCTATAGAAAAAAAAAAGTAGATCAAGGTTGGGTATAAAGGGCTAGAAGGTAAATTGTAATTTTAAATATGGTGGACAGGGTAGGCCTGCCTCACAAGAAGGTAAAAACTCAGCAAAAACTTGAAGAAGATGAGGGATTTGCCCATGTGAATATCTGAGTCAAAAACTTTACAAGCTGAGGCAATAGACAATATAAAGATCCAAAGACAGGAACATGCCTGGCATGTTCAAAGAATAGCAAGGAGGACATTATGATTGGTGCAGGATGAGCTAGTGGGACAGTAAAAGAGAAGTTAGAGCAGTAACACAGGGAAGGGTGACAGATTAGTTGGAGTCTTGTAAACTATTGTATGGAATTTGGCTTTCACTCTAAGTGAAATGAGGAACTTTTGCAGCATTCTAAGCAGACTACTATCATCCTGGCTGCTGTGTTGAGAACATACTATACTGAGGCAAGGGTAGGAACAGGGAGGCCAGTTACATGGCTACTGTAAAGAATTCACGGGAGAGATCACATTGGCCTGAATTAGGGTGATAACGGTGGAAAGGGTTGGAAGCAGTTCCTCCAATACTGGGGTTTACTTTCTTACCAATCTCATTTCTATGAAACTGCCTAAATATGTATCTCCATAAATAGAAAACATGCACAAGTGACCCCTAACAACATGGGATTGAACAACATGGGTCAACTTATACAAGGATTTTTTTTTCAACCAAATGTAAATAGAAAATACAGTATTGATGAAAATTTTTTAAAAATGAAAAGAAAGGCTGGGCACGGTGGCTCACACCTGTAATCCCAGCACTTTGGGAGGCCGAGGCAAGTGGATCACTTGAGGTCAGGAGTTCGAGACCAGCCTGGCCAACATGGCGAAATCCCCATCTCTACTAAAACTACAAAAATTAGCCGGGTATGGTGGTGTGTGCCTGTAGACCCAGCTACTCCGGAGGCTGAGGCAGGAGAATCGCCTGAACCCAGGAGAAGGAGGTTGCAGTGAGCCAAGACCACGCCATTGCACTCCAGCCTGGGAGACAAGAGTGAAACTCCATCTCAAAAAAAAAAAAAAAAGGAAGAAAAACAAAATAGAGTATTCATGAGATTTGCAACCCGCACATATGGAAGGTCCACTTTTCAAATAAGCAGGTTCCGCAGGGCTGACTATGGGACATGAGGATACAGGCTTCATTATACAGGCATGATTAATTAAATCATTGGCCACTGGTGATTAGCTCAAAATGCAGCCCCTCTCCCCTCCCCAGGGGAGATCAGGGGGTCGGGTAGAGTGAAGGTTCCAACCTACTAATCTCATGAGTGATTCTCCTGGCAACCAGCTCCTACCCTCACTAACATTAACTCACGTGTGGATGACAAGGACTTATGAAAAGCTGAAATAATTCATCAATAGTAGAAATTTTGTTTTTGTTTTTCTTTTTTTTTTGAGACTGAGTCTTGCTCTATTGCCCAGGCTGGAGTGCAATGGAGTGATCTCAGCTCACTGCAACCTCCGCCTCCTGGGTTTAAGTGATTCTCCAGCCTCGTAGCTGGGATTACAGGCACCTGCCACCATGCCCGGCTAATTTTTGTATTTTTAGTAGAGACGGGGGTTCACCACACTGGCCAGGCTGGTCTCAAAATCCTGACCTCAAATGGTCCGCCTGCCTCGGCCTCCCAAAGTGCTGGGATTACAGGTGTGAGCCACCACACCGGCCCTTTTTTCCTTTTTTTAAGAGACAACAGTCTCACTCTGTTACCCAGGCTGTGGTGCCATGGCACAATCACAGTACATAGCAGCCTTGACCTCTGGGCTCAAGTGATCTTCCCACCTCAGCCTCCTTACTAACTGGGACTACAGACGTCTGCTACCATGGTGGCTAATTTCTCTTTCTTTTCTTTTCTTTTTTTTTTCTCTCTCTCTCTCCCCCTCCCTCCCTCTCTCTCTCTCCCCCTCTCCCTCTCTCCTTCCCTCCTCTCTCCCCCCCCTCTTTTTTTTTTTTTGTAGAGACAGAGTCTCAAGCAATCTTCCCACCCAAAGTGCTGGGATTATGGTATGAGCCACCATGCCTGGCTTCAAACTCCTGGGCTCAGGCAATCCTCCCTCCTGTTTGAGCCTCCTGAGTAGCTGAGACTACAGGTATATGCCACCATGCCCAGCTAATTTTTTCTTTTCTTTTTCTTTTCTTTCCTTCTTTTGCTTTCTTCGATTTTTTTTTTTTTTTTTTTTTGGTAGAGACAGGGTCTTGCTTTGTTGCCCAGCCTAGTCTCAAACTCTTGAACTCAAGTGATCCTCCCACCTCAGCCTCCCAAAATTCTAGGATTACAAGTGTGAGACATCCTGCCCAGCAACAGCAAAAATTTTAAATGAAGTCCTTCAGGCAGAAAGAAATAATACCAAATGAAAAATATGCATTTGCACATAAAAATGAAGAACACTGGAAACAGTAGCAATGTAGATAAATTCAAATGACTTCATTTATTATTTAAATCTCCTGAAAATACAACTATTAAAAGAAAAACAATAACAATGTATTTTAAGGTTTACATTTTGTATAAAAGTAAAATGTGTGAAAACATTAGCACAAAGGCTGGTAGAGGAGAATGGAAGTGTGCTGTGATAAGGTACTAATACTATTAGTGAAATAGTACAATATCACTTGAAAGTAGACGGTGCTAAAGGTACAACCAAAGGTTGGCAAACTACAGCCTGCAGGCCAGATCTGACCTGCCACCTGTTTCTGTGAATAAAGTTTTATTGGGATACAGCCACAGTTATTCATTTATCTATTGTCTATGGCTGCTTTTGTGCAACAATGGCAGAATTGTAGTTCCAAGAGATAGTGTGATCTACAAAACCTAAAATATTTAGGCTATCTGAACATTTATAGAAAAAGTTTGCTGACCTCTGGTATATACTATACACTCTCAAATATGCACAAAAAGATACAGCTAATATGCCAACAAAGGAGATAAAATGGAATCACAAAAGATAATAAAAAAGGAGGCAGAAAAATAAGAAGAGAACAAAGAACAGATGACAAACAGGCAACAAATAGCAAGATGGTAGATTTAAACACAACCATATCAACAACCATGTTAAATGTAAGCAGCCTAAACAGCCCAATAAAAAAGGCAGAAATTATTACATTGGATAAAAAAGCAAGATCTGATCATACACTGCCTACAACAAACCCACTTAAAATATAAAGACATAAATAGGTTTAAAAGATTAAGCTTCTAGAGATGGATAAGATGGAGTAAGCACACTTTACTCTCTCCCACTGAAGGCAGCTTTCAAACTTGGAAAGAATGTATGCAGTAGTATTTGAAGATGCTGAAAAGTCATTAGTAGCAGACAGACTGGGAAAGGAGACCAGAATTTGAAGTACCACTGAACCAGCAGTGAGTTTATCCTTTTTTTTTCCCTCTAGTATACCCAGCCTGAATTCAACACATTCAAAAGCCCAGTAGTGAGTATTGGGGTGCATACAGAGAAAGATCCAGGAAAAGCCTCTCAAAGGGTAGGAAAAAGAACTCCTAATACTCAGAGAGAGTGTGAAAAATCCCCCACTTTTTCCACTTTCTTTTCTCCATTTTCTCATACCCCAACCTCCGGGCAATCCTGTCGTGATGGCAGTGAAAGCAGCAGCAGCTGCAGCACCAGTAGCAACGGGAATCATCAGAAGTCAAAATTCTGAAAAAGGGAGACTTTCCTCTCTTTTGGTAGAGCAGTAGTTCTAAGAGGATGAGACCAATTCTCACTCTGTCTTTTTCTGTTTTCCTGCTGCTTGGACCTAGATATGCAAGTATACATCAGAAAGGGGTAACTGTTCTAAGTTTCTGGTGAGAGAACAGAAAAGGGAAGCCTCAGGGAACCAGAAAGTACTAGGGAAATCACAGAGATGAAGAACTCAGGAGAGCAAGCCCATAAACTGGTTTATGAACTCCTGGCCCCAGCCCAAGTAGAGAACATGTAGATCTGTCCAATTCAGCATATAATAAACAGAAGTGACATTCATTGGAATTATAGGCCATAGCAGCCAGGTTGAAACTTGGGGTCTGAACCCAACCAGATAGACTGCCTACTAAAACAACAACTATCAACATAATCCGTAAGAGTTATCAAAAACCAGCTGACTACAAAAAACTCACTTCAAATACAATGATATAGGTAGACTAAAACGATTAAAAGTTTAAACATGGAAAATATATTACCATGTAAACACTAATCAAAATAAAACTGGAATGGTTATAGTAGTATGAGACAAAGTAGACCTTGAACACGCACACAAAAAACAACACAGATAAAAAAGAATATCATGTAATAATAAAAGGGTCAGGCAGTAATCCCACGGTGGCTGGGATTACAGGCATGAGCCACTGTGGAATTACTAGCTGACCCTTTTATTATGACATAATATTCTTCTTTATCTGCATTGTTTTTTGTGTGTTCAAAGTCTGCTTTGTCTTATATTACTATATGAGAGGTGGGTGTATTGTTTGAGCCTAGCAGTTCTAAGCCAGCCAAGGCAACATGGTGAAACTTCATCTCTACAAAAACATACAAAAATTAGCCAGCCATGGTTGTGCATGTCTGTGGTCCTAGCTACTCAGGAGAACAAGGTGAGAGGATCACTTGAGCCCAGTGAAGCTGAGGCTGCAGTGAGCCGAGATCACACCACTGCACTCCAGCCTAGGTGACAAAGTGAGGCCCTGTCTCAAAAAAATTAATAAATAAAAAGAATTATTAGAGATAACTACACATACATATTGGACAACTTTAATGAAATCAACTAATTTCTCACAAACTCAAACTACCAACATTCACCAAAGATTAAACAGATATCTGAATAGTCTTTTTGTTTTTTGTTGTTATTTTGAGATAAGGTCTTACTCTGTCACCCAGGCTAGAGTACAGTGGCACAATCATGGCTCACTGCAGTCTTGACCTCTCAGGCTCAGAAGATCCTCCCACCTTGGTCTCCCTAGTAGCTTGGACCACAGGTACATGCCACCATGCCTGGCTAATTTTTTGTATTTTTTGTAGACATGGAGTTTTGCCACGTTGCCCAGGCTGGTCTCAAACTCCTGGACTCAAGCAACTGGGATTACAGGTATGAGCCATGGTGCCTGGCCAATAGTTGTATATTTACAAGAGAAATTGAATAGGTGGCCAAAAACTTTCTGAAAAATAAATCTCCAGTGACAGACGGTTTCACAGGCAAATTCTTCCAAATATTTAAAAAAGAAATAATACCAATTTTATAAAATTTCATTCAGAAAAAAGAAAGAGGAATACTTCTAAACTCGTTTCATTATCCCAACACTGTTCTGTACTAAAGCCAGACAACAACAGTATTTTAAAAAAAAAGAAAACACAAGGAAGAAAACTATAGACTGCTGGACATGGTGGCTCATACCTATAATCCCAGCACTTTGGGAGGCCGAGGTGAGCGGGTCACACGAGCCCAGGAGTTTGAGACTAGCCTGGGCAACATGGTGAAACCCTGTCTCTACCAAAAAAAAAAAAAAAAATTAGCTGGGTGTGGTGCATGCCTATGGTCCCAGCTACTCAGGAGGCTGAAGTGGGAGGATCGCTTACACCTGGGAGGCAGAGGCTGCAGTGAGCTGAGATTGTGCTACTGCACTCCAGCCTGGGTGACAGAGTGAGACTCTGTCTCAAAAAAAAAAAAAAGAAGAAGAAGAAGAAAAGAAAACACAGACCAATATTTTTCATGAACATAGACACAAAAACTCTCAACAAAATATTAGCATACCAAGTCCAGAAACATATACAAAGAATAATATACCACAACAAAGTGGGCTTTCTTCTGTGAATGCAAAGCTGTTTCAATATTTGAAAAGTAATTTATGTAATCCACCATATTAACAGTCTAAAGAATAAAAAACATGATCATACAATTTGACACAGAAGAAAGCATTTGACAAAATACAACAACTGTTCATGACTTCAAACAACAGCAACAACAAAACTCTTAGCAAACCTGGAATAGAAGTAAATTTCTTCAACCTGGTAAAGGGTATCTACAAAAATCCTCCATCTAACAAAATACTAAATGGTGAAAGACTCAATGCCTCCTTTCTAATATCGGGAATAAGGCAATGATGTACATTCTCCCCATTCCTATTGAACACTGTACTGAAAATCTTAGCTGGTGCAACACAGGAAGAAAATGTAATAAAAATATACAGATTGGAAAGGAAGATATAAAACTATCCTTATTCAAAGATAACATGATTGTCTACCTAGAAACTCCCAAGGAATTTACAAAAAAGTGCAGTTAGCAAGGACTCAGTTACAAGATCATCATAAAAAAACCAAACATATTTCTTTATGCTAGCAATATACAAATACAAACATAAATTTAAAAAAAAACCAATTATAATAACTTCAAAAAAGTAAAATATTTAGGTATAAGTCTAACAAAACATGTAGGCGTCTATAGACTGAAAACTATAAAACAGTGATGAAAGAAATCCAGGAAGACCTAAATAAATAGATATACTGTGTTCACAGATTGAAGACTCAATATAGTGAAGATTTCAATTTTCCTAAACTTGATATATAGGTTTAATGCAATATCAGTCAAAATCGCAGATTTTTAAAAATATAGACAAGCTAATTTTAAAATTTATACAGAAAGCCAAAGGAACTGGAAGAGCTAAAATAATTCTGAAAGGGAAGAATAAAGTTAGAGGAATCACATGAACTTTAAGAAATACTATAAAGCAGCCAGGCATGGTGGTTCAAGCCTGTAATCCCAGCACTTTGGGAGGCTGAGGCAGAAGGATCATTTGAGGCCAGGAGTTCGAGACCAGCAAGGTCAGTATCACGAGATCTTGTCTCTAGAAAAAAAAAAGAAAAAATTGCCAGCCATGATGGTGCACAACTGTTGTGTCCCAGCTCCTTGGGAGGTTGAGACAGGAGGTTTGCTTGAGCCCAGGAGTTTGAGGCTGCAAGTGAGCTATGATCGTGCCACTGGACTCTAGGCTGGACAACAGCGTGAGACCCTGTCTCCACACAAATATGGCCAATCGATTTTGCAAAAGAAATAAAATCAATTCAATGAAGAGAGGACAGTCTTTTCAATATATAGGACTGGACACTGAACACTAAACATTGAACATCAATATGCAAAATGAATAAACAAACCTCAATCTAAACCTCACATTTTGTACAAAAATGTTTAAACGGTTTAGAATAAAACACAGCAGAATATCTTTGTGACCTGGGATTAGGCAAAGAGTTTTTATACATGTAACCAAAAGCAGACTCCATAAAAGAAGAAACTGGTAAGTTGGACTTCATTAACATTAAAAACTCTTGCTCTGACAAAGACACTATTAAAATATTGAAGAAACAAGCCACAGACTGGGAGAAAATATTTGCAAGACACATATCCAATAAAGGACTTGCATCTAGGATAGAAAACGAACTCTAAAAACTCAAAATAAGAATATGAACAAGTCAATTTAAAAATAGGCAAAAGATGTGGGTACTACTCTGAAGAGAATATACAAATGGCAAATAAGTACATGAAAAAATGTTCAGCATCATTAGCTCTTAGAAAAACGCAAATTAAAATCATTATGAAATATTACTACATACCAGTGAAAATGAGTAAAATAAAAAATATTGACAATACCAAGTGCTGATGAAGATGCAGAACCGGAACTCTCATGCTTTGCTGGCGTGAATACAAAATGGTACAGGCGCTCTGGAAAAGCATTTGTCAGTTTCTTAAGTTAAATATACACTTACTTACCATATTACCCAGCAATCCCACTCCTGGGATTTCTCCCTAGAGAAATGAAAACTTATGTTAACAAAAAAAAACAAAACTGGTTATCAACATTTATAGCAGCTCCATTCATAACTGCCAAAAATTAGAAACAACCCAAATATCCTTTAACAGGATAAACAATTTGTAGTACATTTATATAACAGAATACTACCCAGCAAAAAGAAAGAATAAACTATAGATACAGGCAACAACTTAGAGGAATATATCAAAGGCATTATGCTGAGTAAAAAAAGCCATCTAGAAAGGTAACACACTATATATTTCCATTTATATGACATTCTTAAAAAAAAACCAAAACTATAATGATGGAGAACAGATCAGTGGCTGCCAAGTATTAAGAGTGTAACTACAATGGGAGGGAGTTTTTTGGGGCGATGGAACTGTTCATATCCTGGCTATGGTATAGCTTACTTAAGTTTATACATCTGTTAAAATTCACAGAACTGTACATCAAAAGAAAAAAGTCACTTTTATTGTGTGATATTTTTAAAAATACTATCTATTTTTAGATTTCAAGGAAAAAAGAGAACAGGAAGAACAAGCAAAGGAGACTGAGATGGAGCTGCTAACAAGGTAGGAGAAAAACTAGGAGAGTGTGGTACCCTAAAAGCCTCGTGAAGAAAATGAATCAAGGATGACAGTGATCAACTATACCAAAAACTGCTGATATTCAAGTAAGAAAAGGACTGAGAAGTGACAACTGGCAATGCAGAGGTGGCTCTGATGAGAATGGATCTGGCATAGTAAACACTGGTTGGAACAGATTTAAGAGAAAATGGGAGGACAGAAATTGGAGTTAACAAGTATAGATAACTCTTGAAATATTGCTACAAAAGACAGTAAAGAGATAGGACAATAGCTGGTAGAATTAAGAGAATATTTTTTACTAAGAAATAAAAGTATGTTTTTATGCTAATGGGAATATCCAATAGAGAATAAAAAGCTGATGATGTAGTCCAGCTTTTTTCAGCACTTATAACTATTCGTTTATACAGATACCTACCATGTTGTAACCATAGTCTGAAAACAAAAGCAAATATCATGTCATCAAAAACTTAACTGATTTGAAAAAAAAAAAAAGTATAAAATACAAGTATCTGTTTCTAGACTTTTTTTTTTTTTTTTTGAGACAGAGTCTCGCTCTCACCCAGGCTGGAGTGCAGTGGTGCAATCTTGGCTCACTGCAACCTCCGCTTCCCCGGTTCAAGCAATTCTCGTGCCTCAGCCTCCTGAGTAGCTGGGATTACAGGTGTACATTACCACGCCTGGCTAATTTTTGTATTTTTAGTAGAGACAGGGTTTCACCATGTTGGCCAGGCTGGTCTTGAACTCCTGGCCTCAAGTGATCCACCCGCCTCAGCCTTCCAAAGTTGTTTCCAGACTTTATAGACTACACACACACACACAATTGTATACATACGTACTCATATTGACTATAAGCTCCATTGGCCAGCTCTATAAATCAACTTACTTGCCTATGAATATGCTTTATAGTACAGTCAAAGTAACTCCCTGATTTCCCAGTCCACTCCTGACTCACCACATGACCATCCTTGGTCCTACATTACCCACATTTCTGTTATTAACTATGAATCTAACTGAATTCTAAGTTTTCAAGGCTGAGAAATACAGTTCTGTTATTATAAATGCTCTATGGTTTCCCCACGTCCCAATGGACAAAAATGATATGTTCTGAATAACAAGTGACATCATCTTTAATAAAAGAAAAGATTAGCATTATCAACTTTTTTTTTTTTTTAAACAGGGTCTCACTCTGTTGCCCAGGCTGGAGTGCGGTGGTACAATATTGGCTCACTGCAACCTCTGCCTCTCAGGCTCAGGAGAACTCCTGACTCAGCTTCCTGAGTAGCTGGGACCAACAGGCATTCACCATCATGCCCGGCTAGCATTATCAGCTTTTAAAAGGGCTAAACATTATACCTAAAAATCTAAATTCTGAAAGTGGGAAATTCTAAATCAAAACATGGCTAAACTTCTGTGTAGATACTAATTTAAATAAAATGTCATACTAATTCAAGAGACAATTTGCTATAAAATTCCCTCCAATTACCACAAAGGAAAAGAGATAGACAGACAGACAGATATGTTTATCAACTTGCAGCTTCACTTGTAAATGTAGAATTACCATATAGAAAACGTTTTCTGCTTTGCAGAACACAACTGTACATTCAAATACAGTTCTAAGAAAGATCTCTTAATCTGTTCCATTGTTAGTTAAGTGGTTTACACATGCAAAAAAAAAAAAAAAGGAAGAAACCAGTTGGACATATATAATATGGAAAGGAAAAAATGGGGATAGGAGAAATAATCTCAACATTTCTTATTTTTCTCCTTTCTAAAAATCCCTTCTTCTTACTCTTCCCTTTTCTCATCACCCACACCCCCAAAAAACACAAGATCCATGCCAAACCCCACAAAAGCCCTTAGGCCTCTCTCAAGCATGCAAATGTAATTTTCTACCCAGACAACACACTTCCTTTTTAATGAACTCCAAAAACAATCTGTGAATGCCCACAGAAAAGAGGAAAATTGCAATAAAAAAAATAAAAACAGAGAGATGTGGGGGAGGGTCAAGATGGATATGGCAAATCCAGAGTTTAAATAGACATAAAAGATAATGAAGGTGAAGGGATTGTAATCAAACAAAGTGGTTTGCAGTCTGTCATTTCATACAAATGAGACTCAGAGAAATATATGAATATTCACTTAAATCAAAATCATTCATTACAGGAGTGGTCCTTCAAGTGAAAGGATCTCTGTCAAGGCCCAATGTGGCTGTCATTCTTTGTTTCATTTTGTAATTTAAAAACACAAAAAAATTGTATATGGATAAAAAGAGAAAAAATAATGTTACATATGCACAAACTCATAAAGCCATCAAGAGAGGGAACACATTTATTCATGATATAACCAAATACTACATCAAAATTAGGCCTTCAAAGAGTGTTCATAAATGATGAGACACTTCAGTCAATCACATGATTCAGGATCCCTCCAGATGCACATTATGATTCAGATTTGAACACTAAATAAAGTAGGCCAAAGGGTAGGGTGGGAGGACTTGAAGAAAAACACAATGCAAAAAAGGTCATCAAAATGAAAACTGTCTTCTTGCCACACAATTTGAAGAGAAGTTTCATTGAAAAAAAAAAAAAGCTGTAAACCAATTTAGGCTGAAATAATTGCTACATTTTATAATCTAACCTCTTAATAGTGAATAGAATTCTTCTCCCTGCTTAAGGATCAAATTGGTTGGGCTCTACACTTGTCTGGCACCATGCTGTGGGCTATTTCTTTTAATATATAACCAATCAAAGATGTATTCAGGCTTTTGTGAGATCCAAAGCTTTGTAACTAACTGCATATTCTAGAGCATCATGAAGTTTCTCTAAAAGGAGCAGACAAAGCTATACACAGTGATAGCCTCCCTCGGATAGCTAATATTCATTCCTCAAAGGTAGACACTGAACCCTTTATAATATACCAAATACAGACACTTTTTCTTATAGTGCTTGTCCTATAATATTCATACTAATTTTTTTCTTCCTTCAATTTGTATCAACACACCATAAGATCACAGCTGCTTAAGGGAATAACAACAACAACAAAACTCTTCAAAATACATATTAATAATTGTGGCTGGGCATGGTGGCCCATGCCTTGTAAGCCCAGCACTTTAGAAAGCCAAGACGCAAGGACTTCTTGAGGCCAGGAGTTTGAGACCAGCCTGGGCAATATAGTAAGACTCCATCTCTACAATTTTTTTTTTTTTTAATTAGCAAGGCATGGTGGCACATCTATAGTCCTAACTGATACTAAAGCAGGAGGGCTGCTTGAGTCTAGGAGTTTGAGGCTGCAGTGGGCTAGGATCGTACCACATCACGCTAGCCTGGTCAACAGAGCAAGACCTTGTCTCTAAAACTAAAAGAAAAACAAAAACATGATTGTTACATGTACAAACACAGTAAAATAATCTACCAATAGTAAGTACTAACTGAAAATCATACTACGTTTTTAGGCTTCATGATAAATGTCATCAACTGAATATACAATTTAGCACAAATCTTTATGGAATGATTATGCTCATATAAGGCATACATAAACACTATACCATTGTTAAATTTATAACTGATGGATGAAAGTAATTTCACATATTGGCATACATGTTACAAAGCACTATCAAGGGACTGATATTTTTTAGCTTTTTAAAACCTTCCTAACAAAATACATTAAGGTAACCAAATTAAATCATGGAGATAAGGATGAAAGAACATACATAACTGTAGTATATGAGTTAAATCTTGCTTTCATTTATCTATAACAGGCTCATTACCCATTGCATCCACATGGAAGTACAGAACACAGAGTTAAATATTTGTTTATATTAAAACATAACATCTATCTTCATAATAAATCTATTTCAAGTTTATCACATTCTTTATAAAACAATACTTTGTTCATTTTTCCCTATAAATTATGTTGAAACAAAAATTAATCCATTAACTTTTAAACTACCATATAAAAGGGACAAGAAGGAACATATACTCTGGGCATGGTGGCTCACACCTATAACTCCAGCTTTGGGAGGCCAAAGTGGAAGGACCACTTGAGGCCAGGGTTCAAAGATCAGCCCAGGAAACATAGCAAGACCACATCTCTACAAAAAAATTTAAATATTAGCAGGGCATGGTGGTGTACACCTGTAGTCCTAGCTACTCAGGAGGCTAAGGCAGGAGGACTGTTTGAGCCCAGGAGTTCGAGGCTGCAATGAGCTCTGATCACACTACTGCATTCCAGCCTGGGCAACAAAGTGAGACTCTATCTCTTAAAAAAAAAAAAAAAAAGAAAAAGAAAAGAAAAAAAGAAGATACATGAATGGGCAATAACCATTTTGAAAACATAGTTACATCAATCATTAAGAAAATGCAAATAACCACATTGAGATACCATTTCACATCCACTAGGATGGCTATAATAAAAACACCAGAAACTATGAAGTATTGACGAGCATCAGGAGAAACAGGAACCCTTGTAACATTGCTAGTAGTATGTAAAATGGTGCAGCTACTGTGGAAAACAGTTTGCCAGTTCCTTAAAAAGTTGAACACAATTACCATATGACCGAGCATGCTGAGTTTGAGGCAGAAGAAAGGCATCCAAATAGAGATGTTCATTTGCTTAGAATGCATTTACTACGATTTCTGCTCGTTGAAATTTTATCTTTCCTCTATCCACCTTCCAGCTCCCCTTTCTGCCCCTATACCCTTAACTCTTTGCAATTATTCTTTCCTTCTGTGATCCTTTAGCACATTTACATTTCTACTATTACTCTTATTACATTGTTTTATATCATAATTATTTTTCTACATGTTTGTCTTGTCGACCAGATAGTGAGTTTCTTGAGAGCAGCGAGAAAATGAAGTCTGGTATATTACTTTCATTTATCCCACAAGATCTTGCCCATGATCAATACTTAATAAATCTATCAACAATAATCCAGGGAAAGACCCAGACCTTTATGTGACCTAGATAACATCACCTAAACTTCCACATTGCCATTTGCAAGATGAACAGAAGGAACCCAGGATTCTCTGTAATTCCAGCATGACTCCTGATCTTCCCCTTGCTCAACATTCACGGCTTCACTATGCCTTGAGACTTTCAGAACTAATTTCATAATGTCTTCTATGCCCTGTCACTCCAAGGAGTCCAGAGCTTCCAGGTCATCCCTCAGTGCCCAGGTTCTAATCTACATATGTCTCTATGGACAATGAGACAAATTCTCCATATGCCTCAGCACTACTTATTTCCCCCACTTCTCTGCCTTATTTTTCACCATAGTATTTACTACCATCTGATTATTGAGTTTATATATATATACTTAAAAGTTATATATTTATATATACTTAAAAATGGTCCATGTCAATCTTTAAGTATAAGTTCCATGAGGGCTGAGATAAAAGTCTGTTTTATTCACTGTGGTAACTCCAGAACCTACAATAATACCTGGTTCATGGTATGGCTTGACAGATGTTTGCAAAATAAATAAATGAATATATATTTCATTTGTTAATTTAGCCAACAAATATTAAGTGCCTATAATACACCCCTAGGATACATTAATGAAGAAGAAAGGCACATTTTCTATAATTATGAAGGATTATAAGGAAAGAGAAGACATTAAACATTACATAATTGCATATAATTATTATATATAATTATGACAAAAGTTCTCAAGGAAAGTATAGGACATATAACAGGGATACCTAACCTAGTGGGATTAGGAAGGCCCGACAAAATACACTGAAGCAAAAACTGAAGGATAAGCAGGAATTAGGTAAGCAAAGAAGGGTAAAAAAGACAAGACAAAAAGAATGTGCCAAGACTCGAAAAAGGAACATGTTTTCTGTTTAGCAGCTTTACTGAGAAAAAATTGACATGCAATAAATTTTACCTATTTAAAGCATATAATTGTTAAGTTTTGACACATGTTAAGTTTGACGTGAGTTTTGACATACATGAAACCATCACCACTATTGAGATAATGAACATATCCATCTCCACCTTGGCACATAATTTTTATTTACTCAACTGGTACTTATTGGTATCTACCATGTGTCAGGTCTTGAGTATGCATTGGTGTATGATCTCTGCCCTTTTACAGTTCAATAGATGTCTAATTCAAGGAAGCAAAACAAAGGCAGGGCAACAATGTCTGGGGAGGTAGGTAAGGGCTATATTCTGCAGGGCCATGTAGACCATACTTGGATTTTTATACAAAGACCAGTGAGAGGCAAGCAGGGCCAAGCCATGCTGAACTTGAACAGGACGTCATTAGAAGGCATTCAGCAGGGCAGTGATATAATCATATTTCTTTTCAGAAAGATCTGACAAAAAAAAAGTGAAGAACAGAGAAGAGAAAGTCAAGAGTGGTTTCTGGGGGAACCAGTTACGCAAGTGCAATAATCCTGGCAAGAGACGATGGTAGTTTGGCCAAGGTGGTGGTGGCAGATAAGTTTTACATTGGTTCAAGAGATAATTAGAAAGCAGAACCATCAGGAGGTGGTGATGGGTTAAATATGATGAGTAAAGAAAATGGAGCACGTCTATAGCCATCTGATCTTTGACAAAGTAAACAAAAATAAGCAATGGGGAAAGGACTCCCTATTCAATAAATGGTGCTGGGTAGCTGGTTAGAGATATGCAGAAAAATGAAACTGGACCACTACCTTTCACCATATGCAAAAATAACTCAAGATGGATTAAAGATTTAAATATAACATCTCAAACTATAAGAATCATCTATAAGAAAACCTAGAAAACACCATTCTGGATGCTGGCCTTGGGAAAGAATTTATGACTAAGTCCTCAAAAATATTTGCAACAAAAACAAAAATTGGCAAGTGAGACCTAATTAAGCTAGAGGGCTTTTACACAGCAAAAGAAACTATCAACTGAATAAACAGACAACCTACAGAATGGGAGTAAATATTCTCAATCTACGCATCTGACAAAGGGCTAATATCCAGAATCTATAAAGAACTTAAACAATTCAACAAACAAAAAACAAATAACCCCATTAAAAAATGGGCAAAAATGCAAACAGACACTTCTCAAAAGAAGACATACAAACAGCCAGCAAACATGAAAAAATACTCAACATCACTAATTATCAGAGAAATGCAAACCAAAACTACAATGAAGTGCCATTTCACACCAATCAGAATGGCTACTATTAAAAAGTTAAAAAAAAAAAAAGAAAAAAGAAAAAACAGATGCTGGTGAGACTGCAGAGAAAAAAAAAAACACACTTGCACACTACTGGTGGTAATTTAATTCAGCCACTGTGGAAAGCAGCTTGGAGATTTCTCAAAGAATTAAAAATAGAGGCCAGGCTCAGTGGTTTACGCCTGCAATCCCAGCACTTTGGGAGGCCAAGGTGGGCAGATTACCTGAGGTCAGAAGTTCGAGACCAGCCTGGCCAACATTGCAAAAAATATAAAAATTAGCCAGATGTGGTGGTGTGTGCCTGTAGTCACCACTACTCAGGAGGCTGAGACATGAGAATTGCTTGAACCTGGGAGGCAGAGGTTGTGGTGAGCCAAAATTGTGCCACTGCCCTCCAATCTGGGCAACAGAGTGAGACTCTGTCTCAAAAAAAAGAATTAAAAATAGAATTACTATTAGACTCCCCAACATTACCAGGTATATATCCAAAAGAAAATAAATCATTCCACCAAAAACACACATTCACTCATATGTTTACTGCAGCACTATTCACAATAGCAAAGACATGGGATCAATCTAGGCACTGATCAACAGTGGACTGGATAAAGAAAATGTGGTAGATAACTTCTATTCAAATAGTATTGGAAGTCCTAGCCAGAGCAATCAAACGAGACAAAGAAATAAAAGGTATCTAAATTGGTAAAGAGGAAGTCAAACTGTCGCTGTTTGCATCTGATGATATGACTGTATACCTAGAAAACCCTAAAGACTCCTCCAAAAAGCTCCTAGAACTGATTAATGAATTCAGCTAAGCTTTAGGATACAAAATTAATGTACACAAATCAATAGCTCTACTATACACCAACAGTGACCAAGGTGAGAATCAAATCAAGAACTCAGCCCCTTTTACAATAGCTGTGAAAACAATAAAATACTTAGGAATATACCTAACCAAGGAGGTGAAAGACCCCTGCAAGGAAAACTACAAAACACTGGCGAAAGAAATCATAGACGACACAAACAAATGGAAACACATCCCATGTTCATGGATGGGTAGAATCAATATTGTGAAAATGACCATACTGCCAAAAGCAATCTATAAATGCAATGCAATTCCCATCAAAATACCACCATCATTCTTTACAAAACTAGAAAAAAAACCCCTAAAATTCATATGGAACCAAAAAAGAGCCCACATAGCCAAAGCTGGACTAAGCAAAAAGTACAAATTTGGAGGCACCACATTACCTGATTTCAAACATAAGGTCACAGTCACCAAAACAGCATGGTGCTGGTATAAAAATAGGCACAAAGACTAATGGAACAGAATAGAGAACCCAGAAATAAACCCAAATACTTACAGCCAACTAATCTTTGACGAAACAAACAAAAACATAAAGTGAGGAAAGGACACCCTACTCAACAAATGGTGCTGGGATAATTGACAAGCCACATGTAAGAGAATGAAACTGGATCCTCATCTCTCACCTTACACAAAAGTCAGCTCAAGATTGGCCAGGTGTGGTGGCTCACGCCTGTAATCCCAACACTTTGGGAGACCGAGGTGGGTGGATCACCTGAGATCAGGAGTTCGAGACCAGCCTGGCCAACAATGACGAAACCCCATTTCTACTAAAAATTAAAAATTAGCCAGGCATGATGGCAGGCACCTGTAATACCAGCTACTTGGGAGGCTGAGGCAGGAGAATCACTTGCACCCAGGAAGGGGAGGCTGCAGTGAATGGAGATTGTGCCATTGCACTCCAGCCTGAGTGACAAGAGTGAAACTCCAGCTAAAAAAATACAAAAAACCTCAAGATGGATTAAGGACTTAAATCTAAGACCTAAAACTATAAAAATTCTAGAAGACAATATTGGAAAAACCCTTCCAGGCAAAGATTTCATGACCAACAACCCAAAAGCAAATGCAACAAAAACAAAGATAAATAGGTGGAACTTAATTAAACTAAAGAGCTTTTGCACAGCAAAAGAAACAGCAGAGTAAACAGACAACTCACAGAGTGGGAGAAAATCTTCACGATCTATACATCCGACAAAGGACTAATATCTAGAGTCTACAAGGAACTCAAACAAATTAGCAAGAAAAAAAATCCCATCAAAAAGTGGGCTAAGGACATGAATAGACAATTCTCAAAAGAAGATATACAAATGGCAAACAAACATGAAAAAATGCTCATCATAAATTATCAGAAAAATGCAAATCAAAACCACAATGCAATACCACCTTACTCCTGCAAGAATGGCCATTATCAAAAAATAATAATACAAAAATAGATGTTGGCATCAATGCAGTGAAAAGGGAACATTTCTACATTGCTGGTGGGAATGTAAACTAGTACAGCCACTATGAAAAACAGTGTGGAGACTCCTTAAAGAACAAAAGTAGAACTACCATTTCAGCAATCCCACTGCTGGGTATCTACCCAGAGGTAAAGAAGTCATTACACAAAAAAGAAACTTGCACATGCATGTTTACGGCAGCGCTATAAACCTGCAACTGCAAAAATGTGGAACCAGCCCAAATGCCCTGCCCATCAATCAATGAGTGGATAAAGAAACTGTAGTATATACATAAGATGGAATACACGCAGCCATAAAAAGGAATGAATTAATGGCACTCACAGCAACCTGGATGGGATTGGACACTAGTATTCTAACTGAATTAACTCAGGAATGGAAAACCAAACATCGTTATGTTCTCACTCATAAGCGGGAGCTAAACTATGAGGATGCAAAGGGATAAGAAGGATTCGATGAACTTTGGGGACTTGGGGGGAAAGAGTGGGAAGTGGGTGAGGAATACAAGAGTACAAATTGGGTTCAGTGTATACTGCTCAGGTGATGGGTGCACCAACATCTCACAAATCACCACTAAGGAACTTACCCATGTAATCAAATACCATCTGTTCCCCAAAAACCTATGGAAATAAAAATTTGTTAAAAAAAGGAAAAAAAAATTAAAACTCAGAAAAAAAGAAAACATGGTATATATACACCATGGAATACTACACAGCCATAAAAAAAGAATGAAATCATGGATGCACCTGGAGACCACTATCCTAAGTGAATTAATGCAGAAACAGAAAACCAAATACCACATGTTCTCACTTACAAGTGGGAACTAAACACTGGATACACATGGACACAAAGATGGCAATATTAGACACTGGGGATTACCACAGAGAGAAAGGAGGGAGGGGGCAAAGACTGAAAAACTAACTATTGAGTACTATCCTCACTATCTGGGTGACAGGATCAATCATACCCCAAACATCAGCACCACACAATATACCCATGTAACAAGTCTACATATGTACCCCTGAATCTAAAATAAAAGTTGAAATTATTAAAAAAAAAAAAAAAGAAACAAAGAAAATGGAGAAGTCAAAGATAATTCTCAGTTTTCTGGCTGTACAATTAGTTGAATGTGATGTCATTTCCAAGACAGGGGACTCTGGAGGAGGAGGACTTTGATGGGAAAAGAGTTCAGTCTTGGACATACTGAGTTTGATGGGCTAAAAAGATATGTAAGTGGACATACCCAGAAGGCACTTAACTATACCTAATTTGGGTAGAGTAGGAACGTACTGCATACGTCAGGGTAGTGTGGGAAGTTAAAAAAAAAAAAAAAAGAACACAATGCAAAGGTGATTGAGAAAGGCCAGTTGGGCAAATAAAACAAATGGCGTCTAGATTGGAAAGGAGTAAGTAAAACTATTCTCTCTATTCACAGATAGCATGATCTTGTATGTAGAAAATCTTTAAGAATCTACACAAAAATTAACAGAGACAATAAGAGAGTTCAGCAAAGTTAAAGCCTCAAAGCACAACCTCAGTTGAACTTTACACACTTCCAATGAACAATTCAAAACTGAAAATAAGAAAATAATCAAAATAGAACCTTACCATTATCCCAGAAAGTTCCCTCATGCCCTTGTCAATCCCCTCCATAGGCAACCATTGTTCTGATTTTTTTAACCATTAACAAATTTTGCCTATTTTAGAACTTCATACAATGAAATTATACAATATGTACTTTTCAGTAAGGTTTTGTTTTTTCACTCAGCATATTATTATGGTTATGATTACTTTTGAGACAGGGTCTTCCTCTATTGCCCAGGCAGTCGCACACAATCTTGGCTCACTGCAGCCTCGACCTCCTGGGCTCAGGTGATCCTCCTGCCTCAGCCTCCCAAGTAGCTGGGACTACAGGCGCATGCCACCACATTTGGCTAATTTTTGTTGTTGCTGGTAGAGACAAGGTCTCCCATGGTGCCCAGGCCGGTTTCAAACTCCTGGGCTCAAGTGATCCTCCCACCTTGGCCTCCCAAAGTGCTGGGATTATAGGCATGAGCCACCATGCCTGGCCAATGAATTATTTTTGAGATACATTCATGTTCTTTTTATGTATCAATAGTTTATTGTTATTGCTGAATAGTAGTCCATTGTATGAATATACCAGTTTGTTTAGCCATTCTCCTATCCGTGTACAACTAGGATGTTTCTAGCTTGGGACTATTATGACCAAAACTGCTTTGAATATTTTTATACAGGTTTTTTTGTTGACATTGTTGAAATGCACTTTCATTTGGCTTGCATAAATACTTAGGAGAATTTCTCGGTCATAGGGTAAGTGTATGTATGGACCTTTTTCCAAAGTGGTTATACCATTTATATTCCCAACGACAATGTATGTCTGAGACTTCTGAATGCTCTATGTCCTGATGGACATTGGCTTCTAAATTTTAGTAATTATGGTGGGAATGTAGTATTATCTCGTTGTGGTTTTAATTTACATTTCCCTGATGACTAATGATTGAATGTTTTTTCATGTGTTTAATATCCATTTGTATATAATCTTTTGTGATGTGTTTGTTCACATCTTTTGTCCATATCTTATTGAGTTTTCTTTTTATAATTGAGTTGTTAGCATTCTTTAGCTATCTTAAATACCAATTTCTTGTCAACTATAAGTTTGGTGAATATCATCTCCCAAGGGACAAGTATTTATTGACTGAACTACATATATTTTGTATGTATACTACTATACATATATTTTTTTAATTTATTTTTATTTTTGAGACAGTCTTGCTCTGTCGCCCAGGCTGGAGTGCTGTGGCATGATCTCAGCTTGCTCACTGCAACCTCCACCTCCCAGGTTTAAGCAATTCTCATGCCTTGGCCTCCAGAGTAGCTGGGATTACAGGTGTGTGCCACCATGCCTGGCTAATTTTTGTATTTTTAGTAGAGGCAGGGTTTTGCCACGTTGCCCAGGCTGGTCTCAAACTCCTGGCCTCAAGTGATCCACCTGCCTTGGCCTCCCAAAGTGCTGGGATTACAGATGTGAGCCACCGTGCCTGGTCTGAACTACCTATAGATTTTAAATAATGTTACAGAACTCCTCTCCTTAAAATCAAATAGCCTTGAATTTAAAACCTGGCTCTGCATATAACTAGCTGTAAGAATTTGAGCAAGTTATTTAACTTTTCTGGGCACCTTTTTGCATCTGTAAAATAGATATAATAATTACCTTTATAGGGTTGTTGTGATGATTTAGACAATGGATTTCAACATGTCTGGTACATAAAAGATCCTTAATAAATGTCAGTTCTATAATGTGGCAGTTGCTGCCTTAAATAGCTGAACTGCAAATCTTAGACTGCAAAACTCTAAAAATTTAAATTTTCACAATAGTACAAATCATTACAATAGAGAAGATATAAAGAATTAGGGCTCCTGGGAAGAGATTAATATGTCTTTCTTTTATTCTAGCTCACTAACATATGTAAAATAAAGCTAAATCTAAAAATACTCAAATCAAATGAAATTCAGCTGGAGGTGAAATTGGAAAGAAAAAGGTGAATAATTTATATTAGGCTACCAGTTATCTCCTATAGCCTAGTGGAAAATTTAAATGATATGCTACTGCAAATACAACTGTACTGAATCCTATCCATACCAGAATTTCACCTCCTATAGAGATTCACATTTTAAAAAGTTTAACCTAAAAGCATTTTTAAGACAATAACTTCAGCATGTTAATATTTTAAGCAACTAAGTTATACTAATAACTTCATATAAGTTAGTGTAAGTTATAGTAATCACTATAAATAAGAGCTATATTATATAATATAGAACTTGCTTTATTGCTTTCTGTTCCCATATTTATTTATTGCTATAAAAATTTCAAGTTCTGGATCCAAATTCTGCCCACTTAACTAGTCAAGTTAATTAGCTCTTCTAAATGTCACTTCTTTCATTTGTAAAATGAGGATAATAATATCATCTTATGTCACTATAATGAGGATTAAATAAGTTTATAAACCTCTTACTTAACACGGAATACTTTTAGCATACAGTAACTACCAAATAAATATTATTTATTATTATTGTTAAAGAATGTTAATCAAAGTTTTTTAGATTTTCTATGACTAGTTTGGGCTTCACATTTTCCAATCTGGAGAGGTTATTGAGATATGATTATGATTCAATTTTTTTTTTCAGACAGAGTCTTACTCTGTTGGCCAGGCTGGAGTGCAGTGGCACAATCTTGGCTCACTGCAACCTCTGCCTCCTGGGTTCAAGCGCTTCTCCTGCCTCAGCCTCCCGAGTAGCTGGGATTACAGGTGCCCAATACCACACCCAGCTGATTTTTGTATTTTTAGAAGAGATGGGGTTTCACCATGTTGGCCAGGCTAGTCTCGAACTCCTGACCTCAAGTGATCTGCTCACCTTGGCCTCCCAAAGTGCTGGGATTACAGGTGTGAGCCACCGTGCCCGGCCTCTCAATTGTTAAACTGACTAAAAATCACTGATAGAAAGAATATACTTTGCAAACTTCAGATCTCAAATGTCACTTTTTTGATGAACTCTACTCACCAAAGGCCCTTCATTTAAGTTTTAATTTCTAATACAGTAAATATGAATAGGTGTGACTCAAATAAACAAGTGCTCTTTAAGGGTCTGCTGTAATTTTTAAAAATAGAAAAGGGTCCTGAAACCAAAGTATTTGAGACTGATAACAATGCATTGATTAGAAAATATATATACTTTTTTTGGTTGATCCAAAATATTTTACATATTTATTGGGTACATGTGAATATTTGTCACATGCATAGAATGTGTAATGATCAAGTCAGGGTATTTGAGGTGCTCATCATCCTAAGTATTTATCATTTCTATGTGTTGGTAACATTTCAAGTCTTCTCTTATAGCTAATTTGAAATATACAATACATTGTTGCTAACTATCATCACCCCACTCTGCTATGGAATATTAAGGTTTATTTCTTCCATCATCAACCTCTCTTTACCCCACCTTCCTACTCATGTACTCTTCCCAGCCTCTGGTATCCATCATTTTACTATTTCCATGAGATCAACTTTTTTAGCTTCTACCTTTGAGTGAGAACATGTGGTATCTGTCTTTCTGTGCTTGGCTTATCTTGCTTAATACGATGACCTCCAGCTGCACCCATGTTGCTGCAAGTGACAAGATTTCATTCATTCTTATGGCCGAATAGTATTTCATTGTGTATATATGTACCACTTTTTTTTTTTGAGAAGTAGTTTCGTTCTTGTTGCCCAGGCTGGATGGTAATGGCATGATCTCCGCTAACTGCAATCTCTTCTTCCCAGGGTTCAAGTGATTCTCCTGCCTCAAACTCCTGGGTAGCTGGGACTACAAGTGCACGCCACCATGCCTGGGTAATTTTTTTTTTTTTTTTTTAGACAGAGTCTCTCTTTGTCGCCCAGGCTGGAGTGCAGTGGCAAGATCTCAGCTCACTGCAAGCTCCGCCTCCCGGGTTCACGCCATTCTCCTGCCTCAGCCTCCCAAGTAGCTGGGACTACAAGCGCCTGCCACCATGCCCGGCTAATTTTTTTTTTTTTTTTTTTTTAAGTAGAGACGGTGTTTCACCATGTTGGCCAGGCTGGTCAACCCCTGACCTCAGGTGATCCTCCTTCCTCGGCCTCCCAAAGTGCTGGGAGTAAAGGCATGAGCCACCGTGCCTGGCCTATATACCACATTTTAAAAATCCATTTGTCTGTAGGTGGACACTTGGGTTGATTCCATATTTTTGCTATTGTAAATAGTGCTAATGATAAACATGCAAGTGCAGGATCCCTTTGACATAGAGATTTATTTTCCTGTGGATAAATACCTAGTAGTGAGATTGCTGGATCAAATGGTAGTTCTATTTTAGTTTTTTGAGAAATCTCCATATTGTTTTCAATAGTGGTTGTACTAATTTACATTCCCATTATTAGTGTGTAAGAGTTACCTTCTCTCTGCATCCTTGCAAGCATCTGTTATTTTTTGTATTTTTAATAACAGCCATTCTATGTGGGGTAAGATGGTATCTCACTGTGGATTTGATGTGCACTTCCCTGATAATTGGTGATGCTGAACACTTGGAAAATATGTGTTCTCTTGATTCAAAGTATACTATGGTCTGTCAAACTTCTAGGTGAGTTATTCCCTCCCCCCACATTTTTTTTGGCTAGATCGATTTTGAGTGGTAACTAAGAAGTGTGCACGTTCACTTTTCCCTATTGTAGTTATAATTACAATAAAGTTGCAAAGGCTAACTACAACTTCAGGATTTTCTTTATATTTCTTTTTACCATGAACTAGAATTTCATCAAGTCAATAAGGGTTACACTAGTTACCTTATGCCTATAGGAACTTATAACTGACAATTACATTTTTATGGTAATATGATTACTAATAAACACAGCTTACTTGTAAGATAAAAATATTTCCAAGCAGTAAATCCACGCTGCTCCATGAAAGTGAAAATATTAGGAATCACTGCACTGAAATTATCTATTCAATCCATCTCCCACTTCTAGCTCTAATGCCACTTTTTAGGTTAGTCACTCCTCTGCTCTCGCTTTTTCTATTACAACAGCCATCCTATGTTCATTCTTTAATTTCACCATCCAATCTCTACACTGAGACCAGTATGATCCATATGAAAATTAAATCTGGCAAGCCATGTCACCATACTTGTTATTAAAAAGATTTTATGGCTCCCAGTTATGTACAACAGATATCATAAACTGATAACTTATAGGCTAAATAAAGAATAAAGATTAAAGCTGGGCATGGTGGCTCACGCCTGTAATCCCAGCACTATGGGAGGAGGCTGAGGCGGGCAATCACCTGAGGTCAGGAGTTGGAGACCAGCCTGGCCAACATAGTGAAATGCCACCTCTACTAAAAATACAAAAATTGGGAGAGGAGGTTCCAAGATGGCCGAATAGGAACAGCTCCAGTCTACAGCTCCCAGGGTGAGCAATGCAGAAGATGGGTGATTTCTGCATTTCCAACTGAGGTACTGGGTTCATTTCACTGGGGCTTGTCAGACAGTGGGTGCAGCCCATGGACCATAAGCCAAAGCAGGGCGAGGCATCGCCTCACCCAGGAAGCGCAAGAGGTCAGGGAATTCCCTTTCCTAGCCAAGGGAAGCGGAGACAGATGGCACCTGGAAAATCGGGTCACTCCCACCCTAATACTGTGCTTTTCCAACAATCTTAGCAAACAGCACACCAGGAGATTATATCCCATGCCTGGCTTGGAGGGTTCCACGCCCACGGAGCCTTGCTCACTGCCAGCACAGCACTCTGAGATCGAACTGCAAGGCAGCAGCCAGGCTGGAGGAGGGGCACCCGCCATTGCTGAGGCTTGAGCAGGTAAGCAAAGCTGCCAGGAAGCTCAAACTGGGTGGAGCCCACCGCAGCTCAAGGAGGCCTGCCTGCCTCTGTAGATTCCACCTCTGGGGGCAGGGCATAGTTGAACAAAAGGCAGCAGAAACTTCTGCAGACTTAAACATCCCTGTCTGACAGCTTTGAAGAGAGTAGTGGTTCTCCCAGCATGGAGTTTGAGATCTCAGAACAGACAGACTGCCTCCTCAAGTGGGTCCTTGACCCCCAAGTAGCCTACCTGGGAGGCACCTCCCAGTAAGGGCCGACTGACACCTCATATGGCCAGATGCCCCTCTGAGATGAAGCTTCCAGAGGGATGATCAGGCAGCAACATTTGCCATTCTGCAATATTTGCAGTTCTGCAGCCTCTGCTGGTGATACCCAGGTAAACAGGGTCTGGAGTGGACCTCCAGCAAACTCCAACAGACCTGCAGCTGAGGGTCCTGACTGTTAAAAGGAAAAGAAACAAACAGAAAGGACATCCACACCAAAACCCCATCTGTACGTCATCATCAGCAAAGACCAAAGGTAGATAAAACCACAAAGATGGGCAGAAACCAGGGCAGAAAAGCTGAAAATTCTAAAAATCAGAGTGCCTCTTCTCCTCCAAAGGAACGCAGCTCCTTGCCAGCAACGGAACAAAGCTAGACAGAGAATGACTTTGACGAGTTGAGAGAAGGCTTCAGAAGATCGGTAATAACAAATTTCTCCGAGCTAAAGGAGGATGTTCGAACCCATCGCAAAGAAGTTAAAAACCTTGAAAAAAGATTGGATGGATTGCTAACTAGAATAAACAGCATAGAGAAGACCTTAAATGACCTGATGGAGCTGAAAACCATGGCACGAGAACTATGTGATGCATGCATAAGCTTCAGTAGCTGATTCAATCAACTGGAAGAAAGGGTATCAGTGATGGAAGATCAAATGAATGAAGTCAGAAGAGAAGCTTAGAGAAAAAAGAGTAAAAAGAAATGAACAAAGCCTCCAAGAAATATGGGACTATGTGAAAAGACCAAATCTACGTCTGATTGGCGTACCTGAAAGTGACAGGGAGAATGGAACCAAGTTGGAAAACACTCTTCAGGATGTTATCCAGGAGAACTTCCCCAACCTAGCAAGGCAGGCCAACATTCAAATTCAGGAAATACATAGAATGCCACAAAGATAGTCCTCCAGAAGAGGAACTCCAAGACACATAATAGTCAGATTCACCAAAGTTGAAATGAAGGAAAAAATGTTAAGGGCAGCCAGAGAGAAAGGTCGGGTTACCCACAAAGGGAAGCCCATCAGACTAACAGTGGATCTCTCGGCAGAAACTCTAAAAGCCAGAAGAGAGTGGGGGCCAATATTCAGCATTCTTAAAGAAAAGAATTTTCAACCCAGAATTTCATAACCAGCCAAACTAAGCTTCACAGGTGAAGGAGAAATAAAATCCTTTACAGACAAGCAAATGCTGAGAGATTTTGTCACCACCAGGCCTGCCCTACAAGAGCTCCTGAAGGAAGCACTAAACATGGAAAGGAACAACCGGTACCAGCCACTGCAAAAACATGACAAATTGTAAAAACCATTGATGCTAGGAAGAAACTACATCAACCAACAAGCAAAATAACCAGCTAACATCATAATGACAGGATCAAATTCACACATAACAATATTAACATTAAATGTAAATGGGCTAAATGCTCCAATTAAAAGACACAGACTGGCAAATTGGATAAAGAGTCAAGACCCATCAGTGTGCTGTATTCAGGAGACCCATCTCACGTGCAGAGACACACATAGGCTCAAAATAAAGGGATGGAGGAAGATCTACCAAGCAAATGGAAAACAAAAGCAGGAGTTGCAATCCTAGTCTCTGATAAAACAGACTTTAAACCAACAAAGATCAGAAGAGACAAAGAAGGCCATTACATAATGGTAAAGGGATCAATCCAACAAGAAGAGCTAACTATCCTAAATATATATGCACCCAATACAGAAGCACCCAGATTCATCAAGCAAATCCTTAGAGACCTACGAAGAGACTTAGACTCCCAAACAATAATAAGGGAGACTTTAACACCCCACTGTCAACATTAGACAGATCAACGAGACAGAAAGTTAACAAGGTTACCCAGGAATTGAACTCAGCTCTGCACCACGCAGACCTAATAGACATCTACAGAACTCTCCACCCCAAATCAACAGAATATACATTCTTCTCAGCACCACATCACACTTATTCCAAAATTGACCACATAGTTGGAAGTAAAGCACTCCTCAGCAAATGTAAAAGAACAGAAATTATAACAAACTGTCTCTCAGACCACAGTGCGATCAAACTAGAACTCAGGATTAACAAACTCACTCAAAACCGCTCGAGTACATGGAAACTAAACAACCTGCTCCTGAATGACTACTGGGTACTTAATGAAATGAAGGCAGAAATAAAGATGTTCTTTGAAACCAATGAGAACAAGGACACAACATACCAGAATCTCTGGGACACATTTAAAGCAGTGTGTAGAGGGAAATTTACAGCACTAAATGCCTACAGGAGAAAGCAGGAAAGATCTAAAATTGACACCCTAACATAACAATTAAAAGAACTAGAGAAGCAAGAGCAAACACATTCAAAAGCTAGCAGAAGGTAAGAAATAACTAAGATCAGAGCAGAACTGAAGGAGATAGAGACACAAAAAACCCTTCAAAAAATCAATGAATCCAGGAGCTGGTTTTTTGAAAAGATCAACAAAATTGATACACCGCTAGCAAGACTAATAAAGAAGAAAAGAGAGAAGAATCAAATAGATGCAATAAAAAATGATAAAGGGGTTATCACCACCGATCCCACAGAAATACAAAGTACCATCAGAGAACACTATAAACATCTCTGCACAAATAAACTAGAAAATCTAGAAGAAATGGATAAATTCCTGAACACATACACCCTCCCAAGACTAAACCAGGAAGAAGTTGAATCCCTGAATAGACCAATAACAGGCTCTGAAATTGAGGCAATAATTAATAGCCTACCAACCAAAAAAAGTCCAGGACCAGACGGATTCACAGCCGAATTCTATCAGAGGTACAATGAGGAGCTGGTACCATTCCTTCTGAAACTATTCCAATCAATAGAAAAAGAGGGAATCCTCCCTAACTCATTTTATGAGGCCAGCATCATCCTGATACCAAAGCCTGGCAGAGACACAACAAAAAAAGAGAATTTTAGACAAATATCCCTGATGAACATCGATGCGAAAATCCTCAATAAAATACTGGCAAACTGAATCCAGCAGCACATCAAAAAGCTTATCCACCATGATCAAGTGGGCTTCATCCCTGGGATGCAAAGCTGGTTCACCATACGCAAATCAATAAACGTAATCCATCATATAAACAGAACCAAAGATAAAAACCACATGATTATCTCAATAGATGCAGAAAAGGCCTTCAACAAACTTCAGCAGCCCTTCATGCTAAAAACTCTCAATAAACTAGGTATTGATGGGATGTATCTCAAAATAATAAGAGCTATTTATGACAAAACCCACAACCAATATAATACTGAATGGGCAAAAACTGGAAGCATTCCCTTTGAAAACTGGCACAAGACAGGGATGCCCTCTCTCACCACACCTATTCAACATAGTGTTGGAAGTTCTGGCCAGGGCAATCAGGCAGGAGAAAGAAATAAAGGGTACTCAATTAGGAAAAGAGGAAGTCAAATTGTCCCTGTTTGCAGATGACATGATCGTATATTTAGAACACCCCATCATCTCAGCCCAAAATCTCCTTAAGCTGATAAGCAACTCCAGCAAAGTGTCAGGAAACAAAAGCAATGTGCAAAAATCACAAGCATTCCTATACACCAATAACAGACAAACAGAGAGCCAAATCATGAGTGAACTCCCATTCACAATTGCTTCAAAGAGAATAAAATACCTAGGAATCCAACTTACAAGGGATGTGAAGGACCTCTTCAAGGAGAACTACAAACCACTGCTCAAGGAAATAAAAGAGGATACAAACAAATGGAAGAACATTCCATGCTCATGGGTAGGAAGAATCAATATCGTGAAAATGGCCATACTGCCCAAGGTAATTTATAGATTCAATGCCATCCCCATCAAGCTACCAATGACTTTTTTCACAGAATTGGAAAAAACTACTTTAAAGTTCATATGGAACCAAAAAAGAGCCCGCATCGCCAAATCAATCCTAAGCCAAAAGAACAAAGCTGGAGGCATCACACTACCTGACTTCAAACTATACTACAAGGCTACAGTAACCAAAACAGCATGGTACTGGTACCAAAACAGAGATATAGATCAATGGAACAGAACAGAGCCCTCAGAAATAACGCCACTTACCTACAACTATCTGATCTTTGAACAAACCTGAGAAAAACAAGCAATGGGGAAAGGATTCCCTATTTAATAAGTGGTGCTGGGAAAACTGGCTAGCCATATGTAGAAAGCTGAAACTGGATCCCTTCCTTACACCTTATACAAAAATCAATTCAAGATGGATTGAAGATTTAAACGTTAGACCTAAAACCATAAAAACCCTAGAAGAAAACCTAGGCATTACCATTCAGGACATAGGCGTGGGCAAGGACTTCATGTCCAAAACACCAAAAGCAATGGCAACAAAAGCCAAAATTGACAAATGGGATCTAATTAAACGAAAGAGCTTCTGCACAGCAAAAGAAACTACCATCAGAGTGAACAGGCAACCTACAGAATGGGAGAAAATTTTCACAACCTACTCATCTGACAAAGGGCTAATATCCAGAATCTACAATGAACTCAAACAAATTTACAAGAAAAAAACAAACAACCCCATCAAAAAGTGGGCGAAGGACATGAACAGACACTTCTCAAAAGAAGAGATTTATGCAGCCAAAAAACACATGAAAAAATGCTTATCATCACTGGCCATCAGAGAAATGCAAATCAAAACCACTATGAGATATCATCTCACACCAGTTAGAATGGCAATCATTAAAAAGTCAGGAAACAACAGGTGCTGGAGAGGATGTGGAGAAATAGGAACACTTTTACACTGTTGGTGGGACTGTAAACTAGTTCAACCATTGTGGAAGTCAGTGTGGCGATTCCTCAGGGATCTAGAGCTAGAAATACCATTTGACCCAGCCATCCCATTACTGGGTATATACCCAAATGACTATAAATCATGCTGCTATAAAGACACATGCACACGTATGTTTATTGCAGCATTATTCACAATAGCAAAGTGTAACAAAATTTGAGATTTGAATGAGACTATTCAAGTTATACTTCATATTTATTCAGTCTCTGCTTTAAAGAATCATAAGTTCATTATATGAATTTTTCAGTCCCAAATTTTTTTCTAAAATCTTCTCAAATTCACAGTCCAAAATGCAGAGGAAAATCTAATAATATTGTAAGAATGCTCAGAGGTGTGAACTCAGATGTAATGTTCAAAAAAAAAGGAAAGATAATCCATTTAGTGTTAGAACCAAAATGTGACTCACGGTTGCGAAACTAAACAAACATGATTCTGGTTGGGGGCTTCCCTATACTTTGTTTTGACCGTATTTGCTGAGCAAATATTAATAGTTGTACTCGTCTCTCAAAAAGTTAACTTGTCCAAAAAGGAAGATAAAATATCAACTTCAATTGGTAATAAACAGCAAATATATTGGTTAAAGGCAATATTATAATAACTGAAGAACGCAGAACCAAATTAGCAGTGCAGATATATTCTTAGTGAAGTGAACTGAAAAGAACAAAATATTTTTAAAAATATTTTACTACGTAAAAAAGCTGAAAAAGTGCTAATTTATATTTTTGAACTGTTTTATTTTGCAACATGATAATGAATGGCTGTTATAGTTGGTAGTTCTGCAGCAAACAAGTTACATAAGACCTTAGACAAGACACTAACATCAACAATACAGAGCTTTATATTTTAATAGGTGCCTCAGATACACTACCTCTTGCAGCTGAACTCTTTGGGGAAAAATATCCTCCCACAAAAGGAACTACAAAGATTGCTACATATCTTTTTCTCCCACAGCATGTCCTTGTAGTCTTATCTGGACCTACAGGATCACAGTTTAGAGGAGTTAAACAAAGGAATCATATATTTAGTTTATAATTATTATGCAAATCATTCTTAAAATCACTCTTCAGAATGTTGTGCCTCTTTTCTTCCTTTGTTAAAACTTACTGCTGCTAGGCATTGTGCTCATGCCTATAATCTCAATGCTTTCGGAAGCCAAGGTGGGAAGATTGCTTAAGACCAGGAATTCGAGACCAGCCTGGGAAACACAGTGAGACCCAGTCTCTACAAAAAATAAAAAAAATTAGCCGGGCATGGTGGCGTGTGCCTGTGGTCCCAACTTCTTGGGAGGCTGAGACAGGAGGATTGCTTAAGCCCAAGAGTTCAAGGCTGCAGTACACTATGATCATACCACTGTACTCCAGCCTGGGTGACATAGCAAGACCTTGTCTCAAAAATTATAATCATCACCAATTTAAACAATTTGGTACTACTAGAGAAAACGTTACTTTTGCATGAATACATAATAGGTCCACAACATATGAACTGAATATATTAGTCTCAATAACGGAGTTACTGCTCTGGTACAGCACCAACTAAATAATTTCTCTTTAAGTCTGTACATTAAAAGTGTGATATTACATAAAAGGCAAGAATGGATGTTACTAAGGCAATAAATATTAGTGTCACACACCAAATACAAAACCTATGTCTGAATTTTCTTATTTATAGACAGAAAAGGAAACAATTTCAGTATATAATTCCTAAATTTAACTGAGTTTTTTTCATTCTTTTCAATCTCTATAGGACTTAAGTTATCCATGCATTTTTCACCGTGCATAACTGAACAGTGATTAAGATCTTGAACACAGGAGCCGGGCTCTAACCCCAGCTGTCCCACATAACTACATAAATTTGGACTAGTTTCTTATCAGGGCCTCATTTCCTCATATGTAAAATTGGGATAATAATAGTACATACCTCAAAAGAATATTATATGGATTACATAAATTATAACATGTTAAATATTTGGCAAAGCGCCCAGCACTTTGTGTTAGCTTTTAATATTGTTATTATTGTTATGCAAATAAAAAGTGAAACTATATTAAGTGGCAATATTTACACAGCTTTAAAAGATTGTAAATTTATATAACCAATAAAGACATAATTGCTTAAAAAAACTTTAGCTTATAATCTGAGTAGGAACCAAATATCATTTAAAATGAAATTAGATGAGTTACGTATGTTTGTACTGATTATAATTTAACCTTTAAAATGAACATGAAGGCTGGGTGCAGTGGCTCATGACTGTAATGCCAGCACTTTGGGAGGCCAAGGTGGGTGGATCACTTGAGGTCAGGAGTTTGAGACCAGCCTGGCCAACAAGGTGAAACCCCATTTCTACCAAAAATATAAAAATTAGCCAAGTATGGTGTCATACACCTGTATTCCCAGCTACTCAGGAGGCTGAGGCAGGAGAATTGCTTGAACCCGGAGGCAGAGGTTGCAGTGAGCCAAGATCAGGCCACTGCATTCCAGCCTGGGTGAGAAACCAAGACCTTGTCTCAAAAAACAAAACAAAACAAAACAAAACATGAAATAAAACTAAAACATTCAAAAGTGATCTTTTAATAAAAATAATTGGAGATTTTTAATGTAAGCTAAGAAAAACATATTCTCTTAAACAATTCAAAATAAATAGGTAATTGGAGGAGTACTCACTATTAATCAAAGTTCATTCAAGTTGATTATCAGCTCAGTGAGGTGGCTCACACCTGTAATCCCAGGACTTTGGGAAGCCGAGGTGGGCGGATCACTTTAGGCCAGGAGTTTGAGACCTGCCTGGCCAACATGGTGAAACCCCATCTCTACTAAAAAAAAAAAAAAAAAAAAAAATTAGCTGGGCATGACACACCCAATACAAAATACTCTCCTACTCGGGGAGCTGGGACAGGAGAATTGCTTGAACCTGCAAGGTGGAGTTTGCAGTGAGCTGAGATCGCGCCACTGCACTCCAGCCTGGGCCACAGAGCAAGATTCTGTCTCAAAAAAAAAGAAAAAGATTATCATATTTATCCCTTTTTATTTTGAAACAATCTCAAACTTACAGAAAAGTTGCAAGTACAGTTCAAATAATTTTTAAATGAGTTATTGGAGAGTAAGTTGTCAACATACTGCCTTATCACCCCAGAATACTTTTTTTGTGTATTTCCTTCAAAGATATTCTCCTACAGAACTATAAAAATCATGAAAATCAGAAATCAATACCATAACATTATCATATAATGCACAGGCCCCATTCAACTGTTGCCAATTGCCCCAAAAATGTCACCATAAGGATCCAGTCCAAAGTCATACAATGCATTTAGTTTTTATGTCTCCTTATTCTCCTTCAATCTGGAACCACCTGTAGTCTTAACTTTCTGACTTCTGATACTTACGAAGACTTCAGGCTAGCTATTTTGAAGAATGTCCCTCAGTAGTGCCTGTTATTTCATCATGATTAGATTCAGGTTATCTATCTTTGGCAGTAATATCATAGAAGTGGAGCCATGTTCTTATTGTTTCCTATCAAATGGCACACAATTTTGATTTCTCCCATCACTGGTGAGGTTAACTTTGCTCATTTGATCACAGTAGTGTTTGCCTGGATTCCTCACTTTAAAGTTACCTTTTTCCCCTTATAATTAAAGTATCTCATGGGAACCATATTGACATTATGCCAATATACTCATCAAACTTTCAACTTACTCTTTCTAAAAATATTTTATTTTGGAGACAGGGTTTCATTCTGTTGCCCAGGCTGCAGTCAGTGGAGCAATCCCAGCTCACTGCAGCCTTAACCTTCTGGGCCCAAGCAATCCTCCCACCTCAGCCTCCTAAAGTAGCTGAGACCACAGGCATGCACCACCATGCCCGGCTAATTTTTTTAAATTTTTGTAGAGACGGTGTTTTGCCATGTTGCCCAGGCTGGTCTCAAACTCCTGGGCTCATGTGATCTTCCCTCCTCAGCCTCCCAAAGTGCTGGGATTACAGGCATGAGCCATGGCACCTGGCCTTTAAAAAAAAAAACCATTGACACAATGACCTCATGGGTTTCTATTTCATTCAATGGGTTGGTTATATCCATTATTATCATTATTTTGACACTCAATTCATCCCATATTTGGCTAATGGGAATCTCTTCAAAGCTGGCTTTTGTATCCTTTTTGATGTGTTGCTATAATTCTTTAAGAACCTCCCTGCTTTCTGGCACAAGAACATGTTCAAGGCTCATTTGATTTGATACTTTCTCTGCCTCACCCCTAAATTCAGCCATTTCTCCAAGGAGGCTTTGTTCCTTTTATCGGAGAAAAGTACTTGGAAACCAAGATATGGGCATTAGGTGTGCTTATTGCTATTGGGATATTACTGCTGTAAGGCCCTCTCAGTTAACCGAATGCCATATATATATATAATATAAAATATATATATATAATATAAAATATATATAATATAAAATATATATATAATATAAAACATATATTTTATATATATATTCCAATATATACTAAAAACCATGAGTTCACGTGGGTATCTCCAATTACAATCCAAAACCCAGAGTTCATTCACCTTTTCTCCCCGGTCTTTATCTTTTCTTATCTTATTTTATTTTTCAGACGGAGTCTTGCTTGTTGCCCAGGCTGGAGTGCTATGGCACAATCTCGGCTCACTGCCACCCCCAACTCCTGGGTTCAAGCGATTCTCCTGCCTCAGTCTCCTGAGTAGCTGAGACTACAGGTGCATGCCACCACACTGAGCTAATTTTTGTATTTTTTAGTAGAGACGGGGTTTCGTCATGTTGGCCAGGCTGGTCTTGAACTCATGACCTCAGGTGATCCACCCGCCTTGGCCTCCCAAAGTGTTGGGATTACAGGCATGAGCCACCGCACCTGGCCTGGTCTACATTTTAGCTACTTTTTCTGATAGTGAGAAATTTGGCTCCTGTTATCCTTAATTGATTTACTTAGTTGATCAATATCTATAAATAACCAATCTTTCATTGCCACCACAGCTCCTCCCTGCCAATAAGGACACTCTTCTCACTGTGCTCAAGCTCAAAAAACCTGCACCTACTGCTGCCACCCCCTGCTATGCCCACTTCACCCCATCTGAACACTAACACCCTATGGTTCTACACTCCCCTTCACCCCTATACAAAAGTCATCCTCAACCCTTTCAGACTCTGACATCTCAAATTATATCCCCCTTCATGTGGATACCCTCCTCACCCCACTTTGGCTCTAGCACCCCATGCTAGGCCACTGCTCCAGTTGGGCTCCAATATACCCTTTCAGGCCACTGCTACTATCCCTTCTTCCCATCTCACTTCCTTTTCTCTTGCTTCTCCCAGGTTTGGACTAAAGTTTTCAGGAAGGGAAGTCAGAAGAAAAGGGAATGATTAAGGATTCAGGAACTAGAGAGAGGAGGGAAGAGAAGAGCAGTATCATTGTATGACACCTCATAATTAGCGATTTTGCTATACAGTGATTATGTTTCTAAAACATATGCAGAAAATAAGGAATAAACACTAAAGAAAATAATAGGAAAGAAGAAAAGAATATGACACTGAAAAAGAAAAAAATTTATTAAATGTACTGAATGCTTGTTCTTATTTATTTTACACTTCCAATCATTAAGAGTTGTTACAGACTCTAACAAGGCTATGAACTATGGCCAACCCCCTTTTCCACATTGGAACTGAAAAACCTACACCATATACACAGGGAATTTAAGGTACTTAAGTTTGTAGGTTATACAGAGTGGTAACAGCAATAGAGCAATTTCTACAATTCCTACAACCCAAACTGTGAAATCAATAATGGTGAAAGTTACAGAGGGGTATGCAAAATATACCTTTAATAGCAAAATATTTCCCAGGTCTGAATCTCATGAAATGAAAGATGGGCATGAAAGGGGATTCTCTCTGCTGCTTTATAAGACAATTCGGGGAGATTGAGCAATCAGTTGCTACTTGATACCAAGCAGTAACCAGCTCTATGACACATCCTTATGTTGCCTTACCCTCCTTCCCTGTCTCATTTCATTTTCTCTCACTCTTGCTTCCCTGGGATCATATTCTTTAATAACACAATAGCACATTAAAAAGCATTTCCCAGTCTAATGCAAGCAGAAAAATCCCTTAATACAATGCATTCTATGGCACAAACAACACTGAGTTTTGTGACTTGATAAGGACCAAGGATTCCAGATTGGAAAGGAAGATAAAAGTTTATCTCTATTTGAGTAATAAATTCATTCCACAAGGGTGTTGGCCAGGCTGGTCTCAAACTCCTGATCTCGGGTGATCTGCCTGCCTTGGCCTCACAAAGTGCTGGGATTACAGGCGTGAACCACTACACCCGGCCTTATGTGATTTTATCTAAGGGACTTAAGCATCCTCAGGTCCTAGGGGGTCGTGAAACCAAAACCCCACGGATAGCAAGGGACAACTGTATCTTCAAATTAGACAAATGGCGCCGGGCACAGTGGCTCACACCTGTAATCCCAGCACTTTTGGAGGCTGAGGCAAGCGGATCACCTGAGGTCGGCAGTTGGAGACCAGCCTGGCCAACATGCTGAAACCCTGTCTTTGCAGAAATGAAGGGATAGCCGGGTGTGGCGGCGCATGCCTGTGGTACCACCTACTCCACCGACTGAGGCTGGAGAGTCGCTTGAACCTGGGAGGTGGAGGATGTAGTGGGCCAGGATGGCGCCACCACACTCCACCCTGGGTGATAGAGTGAGACTCCGTCTCAGAAACAAAACAAAACAAAAATTAGACAAATGCTACATTAATGTTTGGGTGGTCAGATTCTACTTTGAAGTCTGAAGTTTGCAGATATGCCTATAGATTTTTGGAGTTTACCACTTTCCTATTCTGTATCATTAATGTAATATCTTAAATTACTATATATTTTACCATTTTTCTGTATTTAGTAAGAAATTTGCATTTCTGATTTGATATAACAAAAGTTTTAATGTAATTTATATTAGATTTTGCATTTTTTAATCACTGTTATACTTTAACGTAAATGACTGATTTAATTGTATTAGTATTGTGAACAATCATGTGGAATGTTTTGAGACAGAGTACTGTATTGGTGAATATAATTTTATGGCTTTTTTCACTTAGTAAGAACCTTTCTATCAGTGTGGAAAACTAAGAAAATTGCTCTCTGCTGTATAATCTGGCATTCATTGTAGATTAAAGCTTATTTTTCTGTGAATAAAACATTCAATAAGAAACTATTTAAAATTAAAATAAATAAATAAATGAATGAATTCCACAAGGTTAGGGGTACAAGATCAACATACAAAAATCAGTTATATTTATATCTATATACACTAGCAACAAACAATTAAAAAATGAAATAAAGGAAACAATTCCATTTATGATAGCATGAAAAAGAAAAAAATATCTTAGGAGTAAATCCAACCAAGGAAAATAAGTCATTCTACCAAAAAGACACATACGTGTACCTGTATATTCATTACAGCACTATTCAAATTAGCAAAAACATAGAATCAGCTCAGGTGCCCACCAACAGTGGATTGAATAAAGAAAATGAGGTACATCCCATGGTACATATACACCATGGAATACTACACAGCCATGTACTTCACAAAAACATGGATGCACCTGGAAACCATTATGCTATGTTAATTAATGCAGAAACAGAAATTCAAAGACTAAATGTTCTCACTTACAAGAAGGTGCTAAACACTGGGTATATGTGGTTGTAAAAATGGGAACAACAGACACTGATGAATACAACATGGGGAAGGGAGAGGGTTAGGGTTGAAAAAAAATACCTATTGGGTACTATGCTCACTACCTGGGTAACAGATTCATTCGTACGTACTCCAAACTTCAGCACCGTGAAATATTCCTTTGTAGCAAACCTGCACATGTGCCCCCCACAATTCTAAAATAAAAGTTGAAAAAAGATAAAACTTCAACAAAACATTGTTGAAAGAAATTAAGATCCAATAAATGGGGAGACATCCCATGTTCATGGATCAGAAGATGAGATGTTGTTATGATGGCATGGTAAACAGAATAATGCCCCTCACCAAATATGTCCACACCCTAACATCCAGAACCTGACAAAAGGGACTTTACAGATGTGATTAAGATTCTTCAGATGTAGCAATTATCCTGGATTATCTGAGTGGGTTCAATGTAATCACATAGTCCTTATAAGAGGGAGGCAAGAGGCTTAAAGTCAGAGACAGGAAATGGGACAATGGAAGCAGAGGTTAAAATGATATGGTATAGGGAGGAGCCAAGATGGCCGAATAGGAACAGCTCTGGTCTACAGCTCCCAGTGTGAGCGACACAGAAGACAGGTGATTTCTGCATTTCCATCTGAGGTACCGGGTTCATCTCACTAGGGAGTGCCAGATAGTGGGCGCAGGACAGTGGGTGCAGCGCACTGTGCACCAGCCAAAGCAGGGCGAGGCACTGACTCACTCGGGAAGCCCAAGGGATCAGGGAGTTCCCTTTCCTGGTCAAGGACAGGGGTGACAGATGGCACCTGGAAAATTGGGCCACTCCCACCCGAATACTGCGCTTTTCCGACGGGCTTAGGAAACGGCACACCAGGAGATTATATCCTGCACATGGCTCAGAGGGTCCTACCCACAGAGTCTCGCTGATTGCTAGCACAGCAGTCTGAGATCAAACTGCAAGGCAGCAGCGAGGCTGGGGGAGGGGCGCCCGCCATTGCCCAGGCTTGCTTAGGTAAACAAAGCAGCCGGGAAGCTCCAACTGGGTGGAGCCCACCATAGCTCAAGGAGGCCTGCCTGCCTCTGTAGGCTCCACCTCTGGGGGCAGGGCACAGACAAACAAAAAGACAGCAGTAACCTCTGCAGACTTAAATGTCCCTGTCTGACAGCTTTAAGGAGAGCAGTGGTTCTCCCAGCACGCAGCTGGAGATCTGAGAATGGGCAGACTGCCTCCTCAAGTGGGTCCCTGACCCCTGACCCCCAAGCAGCCTAACTGGGAGGCACCCCCCAGTAGGGGCAGACTGACACCTCACACGGCTGGGTACTCCTCTGAGACAAAGCTTCCAGAGGAACGATCAGACAGCAGCATTCACGGATCACGAAAATCTGCGGTTCTGCAGACACCGCTGCTGATACCCAGGCAAACAGGGTCTGGAGTGGACCTCTAGCAAACTCCAACAGACCTGCAGCTGAGGGTCCTGTCTGTTAGAAGGAAAACTAACAAACAGAAAGGACATCCACACCAAAAACCCATCTGTACATCACCATCATCAAAGACCAAAAGTACATAAAACCACAAAGATGGGGAAAAAACAGCAGAAAAACTGGAAACTCTAAAAAGCAGAGCGCCTCTCCTCCTCCAAAGGAACGCAGCTCCTCACCAGCAACAGAACAAAGCTGGACGGAGAATGACTTTGACGAGTTGAGAGAAGAAGGCTTCAGACGATCAAACTACTCCGAGCTACAGGAGGAAATTCAAACCAAAGGCAAAGAAGTTGAAAACCTTGAAAAAAATTTAGACGAATGAATAACTAGAATAACCAATACAGAGAAGTGCTTAAAGGAGCTGATGGAGCTGAAAGCCAAGGCTCAAGAACTACGTGAAGAATGCAGAAGCCTCAGGAGCCGATGCGATCAACTGGAAGAAAGGGTATCAGTGATGGAAGATGAAATGAATGAAATGAAGCGAGAAGGGAAGTTTAGAGAAAAAAGAATAAAAAGAAACAAACAAAGCCTCCAAGAAATATGGGACTATGTGAAGAGACCAAATCTGCATCTGATTGGTATACCTGAAAGGGACAGGGAGAATGGAACCAAGTTGGAAAACACTGTGCAGGATATTATCCAGGAGAACTTCCCCAATCTAGCAAGGCAGGCCAACATTCAGATTCTGGAAATACAGAGAACGCCACAAAGATACTCCTTGAGAAGAGCAACTCCAAGACACATAATTGTCAGATTCACCAAAGTTGAAATGAAGGAAAAAATGTTAAGGGCAGCCAGAGAGAAAGGTCAGGTTACCCACAAAGGGAAGCCCATCAGACTAACAGCTGATTTCTCTGCAGAAACTCTACAAGCCAGAAGAGAGTGGGGGCCAATATTCAACATTCTTAAAGAAAAGAATTTTCAACCCAGAATTTCATATCCAGCCAAACTAAGCTTCATAAGTGAAGGAGAAATAAAATACTTTACAGACAAGCAAATGCTGAGAGATTTTGTCACCACCAGGCCTGCCCTACAAGAGCTCCTGAAGGAAGCACTAAACATGGAAAGGCACAACTGGTACCAGCCGCTGCAAAAACATGCCAAAATGTAAAGACCATCGAGACTAGGAGGAAACTGCATCAACTAACGAGCAAAATAACCAGCTAACATCATAATGACAGGATCAAGCAGACCTAATAGACATCTACAGAATTCTCCACCCCAAATCAACAGAATATACATTTTTTTCAGCACCACACCACACCTATTCCAAAATTGACCACATAGTTGGAAGTAAAGCTCTCCTCAGCAAATGTAAAAGAACAGAAATTATAACAAACTGTCTCTCAGACCACAGTGCAATCAAACTAGAACTCAGGATTAAGAAACTCACTCAAATCCGCTCAACTACATGGAAACTGAACAACCTGCTCCTGAATGACTACTGAGTACATAACGAAATGAAGGCAGAAATAAAGATGTTCTTTGAAACCAACGAGAGAAAGACACAACATACCAGAATCTCTGGGACACATTCAAAGCCGTGTGTAGAGGGAAATTTATAGCACTAAATGCCCACAAGAGAAAGCAGGAAAGATCCAAAATTGACACCCTAACATCACAATTACAAGAACTAGAAAAGCAAGAGCAAACACATTCAAAAGCTAGCAGAAGGCAAGAAATAACTAAAATCAGAGCAGAACTGAAGGAAATAGAGACCAAAAAAACCCTTCAAAAAATTAATGAATCCAGGAGCTGGTTTTTTGAAAGGATCAACAAAATTGATACACCGCTAGCAAGACTAATAAAGAAAAAAAGAGAGAAGAATCAAATAGGCACAATAAAAAATGATAAAGGGGATATCACCACCGATCCCACAGAAATACAACCTACCATCAGAGAATACTACAAACACCTCTATGCAAATAAACTAGAAAATCTAGAAGAAATGGATAAATTCCTCGACACATACACTCTCCCAAGACTAAACCAGGAAGAAGTTGAATCTCTGAATAGACCAATAACAGGATCTGAAATTGTGGCAATGATCAATAGCTTACCAACCAAAAAGAGTCCAGGACCAGATGGATTCACAGCCGAATTCTATCAGAGGTACAAGGATGAACTGGTACCATTCCTTCTGAAACTATTCCAATCAATAGAAAAAGAGGGAATCCTCCCTAACTCATTTTATGAGGCCAGCATCATCCTGATACCAAAGCCGGGCAGAGACACAACCGAAAAAGAAATTTTAGACCAATATCCTTGATGAACATTGATGCAAAAATCCTCAATAAAATACTGGCAAACCAAATCCAGCAGCACATCAAAAAGCTTATCCACCATGATCAAGTGGGCTTCATCCCTGGGATGCAAGGCTGGTTCAATATACACAAATCAATAAATGTAATCCAGCATATAAACAGAACCAAAGATAAAAACCACATGATTATCTCAATAGATGCAGAAAAGGCCTTTGACAAAATTCAACAACGCTTCATGCTAAAAACTCTCAATAAATTAGGTATTGATGGGATGTATCTCAAAATAATAAGAGCTATCTATGACAAACCCACAGCTAATATCATACTGAATGGGCAAAAACTGGAAGCATTCCCTTTGAAAACTGGCACAAGACAGGGATGCCCTCTCTCACCACTCCTATTCAACATAGTGCTGGAAGTTCTGGCCAGGGCAATTAGGCAGGAGAAGGAAATAAAGGGTATTCAACTAGGAAAAGAGGAAGTCAAATTGTCCCTGTTTGCAGATGTCATGATTGTATATCTAGGAAACCCCAACGTCTCAGCCCAAAATCTCCTTAAGCTGATAAGCAACTCCAGCAAAGTCTCAGGATACAAAATCAATGTACAAAAATCACAAGCATTCTTACACACAGACAAACAGAGAGCCAAATCATGAGTGAACTCCCATTCACAATTGCTTCAAAGAGAATAAAATACTTAGGAATCCAACTTACAAGGGATGTGAAGGACCTCTTCAAGGAGAACTACCAACCACTGCTCAATGAAATAAAAGAGGATACAAACAAATGGAAGAACATTCCATGCTCATGGGTAGGAAGAATCAATATCATGAAAATGGCCATACTGCCCAAGGTAATTTATAGATTCAACACCATCCCCATCAAGCTACCAATGTCTTTCTTCACAGAATTGGAAAAAACTACTTTAAAGTTCATATGGAACCAAAAAAGAGCCCTCATTGCCAAGTCAATCCTAAGCCAAAAGAACAAAGCTGGAGGCATCATGCTACCTGACTTCAAACTATACTACAAGGCTACAGTAACCAAAACAGCGTGGTACTGGTACCAAAACAGAGATATAGATCAATGGAACAGAACAGAGCCCTCAGAAATAACGCCGCATATCTACAACTATCTGATCTTTGACAAACCTGACAAAAACAAGCAATGGGGAAAGGATTCCCTATTTAATAAATGGTGCTGGGAAAACTGGCTAGCCATATGTAGAAAGCTGAAACTAGATCCCTTCCTTACACCTTATACAAAAATTAATTCAAGATGGATTAAAGACTTAAACATTAGACCTAAAACCATAAAAACCCTAGAAGAAAACCTAGGCATTACCATTCAGGACATAGGCATGGGCAAGGACTTCATGTCTAAAACACCAAAAGCAATGGCAACAAAAGCCAAAATTGACAAATGGGATCTAATTAAACGAAAGAGCTTCTGCACAGCAAAAGAAACTACCATCAGAGTGAACAGGCAACCTACAGAATGGGAGAAAATTTTCACAACCTACTCATCTGACAAAGGGCTAATATCCAGAATCTACAAAGAACTCAAACAAATTTACAAGAAAAAAAACAACCCCATCAAAAAGTGGGCAAAGGATATGAACAGACACTTCTCAAAAGAAGACATTTATGCAGCCAAAAAACACATGAAAAAATGCTCATCATCACTGGCCATCAGAGAAATGCAAATCAAAACCACAATGAGATACCATCTCACACCAGTTAGAATGGTGATCATTAGAAGTCAGGAAACAACAGGTGCTGGAGAGGATGTGGAGAAATAGGAACACTTTTACACTGTTGGTGGGACTGTAAACTAGTTCAACCATTGTGGAAGACAGTGTGGCAATTCCTCAGGGATCTAGAACTATCAATACCATTTGACCCAGCCATCCTATTACTGGGTATATACCCAAAGGATTATAAATCATGCTGCTATAAAGACACATGCATACGTATGTTTATTGTGGCATTATTCACAATAGCAAACACTTGGAACCAACCCAAATGTCCAACAATGATAGACTGGATTAAGAAAATGTGGCACATATACACCATGGAATACTATGCAGCCATAAAAAATGATGAGTTCATGTCCTTTGTAGGGACATGGATGAAATTGGAAATCATCATTCTCAGTAAACTATCACAAGGACAAAAAACCAAACACTGCATGTTCTCACTCATAGATGGGAATTGAACAATGAGAACACATGGACACAGGAAGGGGAACATCACACTCTGGGGACTGTTGTGTGGTGGGGGGAGGAGGGAGGGATAGCATTAGGAGATATACCTAATGCTAAATGACGAGTTAATGGGTGCAGCACACCAGCATGGCACATGTATACATATGTAACTAACCTGCACATTGTGCACACGTACCCTAAAACTTAAAGTATAATAATAATAAGAAAAAGAAAAAATAATAATAAAATCCCTTGAACCTCAGGAAAAAAAAAATGATACGGTATAAAAAAGGAAGAGGCTGTGAGCCACAGAATGCAGATAGCTTCTAGAAACTGGAAAAAGACATGGAAAGAGATTCTTTCCAAGAAAAGCCTCTAGATGGAATACAGCTCTGCCAACAACTTGGTTTTATTTATTTATTTATTTATTTATTTATTTATTTTTGAGACAGTGTCTCACTCTGTCACCGAGGCTAGAGTGCAGTGGCATGATCTCGGCTCACTGCAACCTCTGCCTCCCAGGTGCTTCTGCCACCAAGTAGCTGGGATTACAGGCGTGCACCACCATGCCTGGCTAAATTTTTGTATTTTTAGTCAAGACCAGGTTTTGCCATGTTGGCCAGGCTGGTCTCGAACTCCTGGCTTCAAGTGATCTACCTGCCCTAGTCCTCCCAAAGTGTTGGGATTACAGATGTGAGCCATCATACCTGCCCTCAACAACTTGATTTTAGCCCAGAAAACCCCCAGACCTGTAAAATATTAAATATGTGTTGTTTTAAACCACTAAGTTCATGGTAATTTGTTACAGTAGTAGTTTCCTTATAGAACACTAATAGAGATGCCAAAACTTCCAAACTGATCTACGGATTCGATACAATCGCTTTCAAAATCCCAACTAGATTTTTTTTTGCAAAAAATAAACTGATACTAAAATTCACAGGGAAACTCAAGGGAATGAGAATAGCCAAAACAATCTTGAAAAAGAAGAATAAAGTTGGAGGACTCACACTTTGCAATTTCAAAACTTACTAGAGCAAGAGTAATAAAGACAATGTGGTACTAACATAAGGATAGACATAAAGATCAATGGAATAGAATTGAGAGTCCTGAAATAAACTCATTTATGGTTAACTGGCTTTCAACAGCGTGTCAAGATCATTCAATGGAGAAAGACTAGTCATTTCACCAAATAATGCTGGAAAAAATGGATATCCATATTAAAAAAAAGTTGAAGCCCCTTCTGACATCACAAAAGTCAACTCAAAATGAAGCATAAAACAAAATATAAGAGCTAAAACTAGAAAACACTTAGAAGAAAACATGGTAGTAAATCTTCTTGATCTTGGGTTAGGCAATGGTTTCTTAGCTATACTATCAAAAGAAAGAAAGAAAGAAAGAAAAAAGCAACCGAGAAAAAAAATAAATTGTACTTCATCAAAATTTAACACTTTTGTGCTTCAAAGGACACTATCAAGAAAGTTAAGACACCTCACAAAATGGGAAAATATATTTGCAAATCACATATCTGATAAGGGACTAGTATCTAGAATGAATAAGGAATCACAATTTAAGAATAAAAAAATCCAATTTAAAAATGGGCAAAGGATCTGAATAAACATTTTTTCCAAAGAAGTTATACAAATGACCAATACACACATGAAAAGATCTCAACATCATTAGTCACCAGAGAAATGCAAATCCAAACCAACCACAATGAGATACTACTTCCGGGCCTCCACCAGGATGGAAATAATAAATAAGATAGATAATAACAAGTATTGGCAAAGATGTGGAGAAATCAGAACACTCATACATTGATAGTAGAATTATAAAATGATGCACTTTGGAAAATAGTTTGGCAGTTCCTCAAAATGTTATACATAGTTACTGCATGATCCAACAATTCTACTCTTAGATGTATACCCAAGAGAAATGAAAACACGTATCCACACAAAAGCTTGTATGCAAATATTCACAGCAGCATTATTCACAATAACCAAAAGGAAAACAACCCAAACATGCAACAACCAATTAATGGATAAACAAAATGTGGTATATCCATACAATGTAATATTATTCACCATTAAAAAGGAATAAAGTACAGATATATGTTACACATTTATGGACCTTTAAAACATTATGCTAAGTGAAAGAAGCCAGTCACAAAAGACTACATATTCTTACTCAATTTATATAAAATGGCTAGAATAAGCAAATCCATAGAGACAGAAAGTAGACTGGTAATTGCTTAGGACTATATGGGATTGGATTGGGGAGTGATACAGGGTTCTTCTGAGGTGAGGAAAATCTTCTAAAATTGACTGTGGTGAAGGCAGCCCCTACCTGTGAATATAGTAAAAGTCACTGAATTGTACACTTTAAATGGATGAGTTATACAGTACATGAAGTATATCTCACTAAAGATATTAGGTGGGGAAAACCTGCTGTAAGGTCCCCTCATTCCAGACTACAAAGTCTTCAGGGACACTGCTGGAGACTGGTTTTCAAGGCCTCATTAGGCAGCCTAGACGTCAAAACAGAGAGAAGATAGCCTCCCTAATAAAAACAAAACAAACAAAAACCCTAGCAAGGCTAACCTGTTTTGATGGTGTGCTAGACAGCATATTTATCACACAGATACATAACTGAGGAAAGTTAAAATCCAACTCCTTTTCAATTCTAATCTCCAAGTGAATAGATAAAAGGGAATAGGTACTGAAAAACCATTCACTACTAAATAAAGTTCTAAATAAAACTACACTAACATACTGGATAACATTCTGGTTGAGTGACTTCTTTTGTTGCTAATTACCTTGATGCTATATTAGCAATATTTGCAAGGGACCGGGCACGGTGGCTCATGCCTGTAATCCCAGAAATTTTGAGAGGTTGAGGTGGGCAGATCACCTGAGGTCAGGAGTTCAAGACCAGCCTGACCAACATGGAAAAACTCTGTCTCTACTAATAATACAAAAATTAGCCAGGGATGGTGGTGCACACCTACAATCCCAGCTACTTGGGAGGCTGAGGCAGGAGAATCACTTCAACCCGGGAGGCAGAGGCTGCATTGAGCTGAGATCATGCCACTGCACTCTAGCCTGGTCAACAGACAGAGACTCTGTCTCAAAGAAAATAATAATAATAATAATAATATTTGCAAGGGACAACACACAAAGTAATAATCTGAAAACTTTTGCAATTAGTACTTTAATAATATATCAAAGAACCATTAATAAAGCATATTCAACAATACTATATTTGATCTTTAAAACCTACATAATAGGCCAGGCTGGTGACTCACACCTGCAATCCCAGCACTTTGGGAGGCCGAGGTAGGTGGATCACTTGAGCCCAGGAGTTCAGGACCAGTGGGGCAACATGGCAAAACCTTATCTCTACAAAAAACACAAAAAGTTAGCCAGGCATGGTGGCGTGCACCTGCAGTCCCAGCCACTCGGGAGGCTGAGGTGAGGGAATTACCTGAGCCTAGAAGGTAGGGGCTGCAGTAAGCCATGATCTTGTCGCTGCATTCCAGCCTGGGTGACAGAGCTGGATTTCGTCTCAAAAAACAAAACAAAACAAAAACAACCTACATAATTACCTGATTTTAATGTCACATAATGTGCTATCTCAGCAACAGATGGTGTTTACGAAATAAAGCAGATTTATCAACACAAAGTAAAGTAACATCCCGGAGTAGAGGACATTTAGCATCTAATTTACCACTGGGGCATCTCTTGATACTTCCCAGCCCAATGTTGACAGTAAATGAACAAACGCAGTGGGCAAGGCCTGAGAAACGTCACAGTAACTAGGCTCAGGCTTTTTTGTAAAACAGTTGCTGGGTACAGTGGCTCACACCTGTAATCCCAGCACTATGGGAGGCTGAAGCAGGCAGACTGCTTGAACTCAGGAGTTCAAGACCAGCTTGGGCAACATGGAAAAACCCTGTCTCCACAAAAAAAATATTAAAATTAGCCAAATTAGCCAGGCATAGTGGTGCATGCCTATAGTCCCAGCTACTCGGGAGGCTGAAGTAGGAGGATCACCTGGGCCAGGAAGCTGGAGATTGCAGTGAGCTGAGATCATACCACTGTATTCCAGCCTGGGTGACAGAGCCAGACCCTGTCTCAAAAAAAAACAGTCACCACCCATTCCCAGGTAAACCACTTAGACCACCAGAGATTCTGGCTAAGAATCCATAATGGAGATTAGAGGAGCGGGACAAGATCAGCTGTCTTCTGGGGACTACTTTCAGTGACAGAAGTTGTGATTTGCCGCCTAATTTTACTCTTGTAAGCATCCCCAAAGAAGAGACCAAACAATCCTGGAGGAGCGGTTCCCTTATAGGGTGAATTTACTCTACGAAATGAATCCAAGAGTCAGAGGAAATGTAGCGCTCGGATCCTTCCTTCAGGACCAAGGCATTTATTCCTCTAACTGCCAGGAGAGTTGGCTGCTGAGAGGTTACAGCTATGTCCTCCTCCATGAGCTGCCCTCAACCAAAGTATCACAGATTGAGTTCTCTGAAAGGAAATACCAAGATAGAATGAGAAATGCAACACACTTACTAGGGATCAACATCTGTGAAAGAACGGCAACAGAAGCAGGACTGGGAAGAGGAAGAAATCAAACTGCAATGCAGGCCTGATAAAAGCTCAGCCAACCAGATTTGGCTCTCTGGAGAGCCTGTCTCCAGAGACAGGCTGTCGGAGAGTTCCATGTTCGACTGAAATAGCTGGAATTTTTTTTTTTTTTTTTTTTTTTTTTTTGAGACGGAGTCTCGCTCTTTCGCCCAGGCCGGAGTGCAGTGGCGCTATCTCCGCTCACTGCAAGCTGCGCCTCCCGGGTTCACGCCATTCTCCTGCCTCAGCCTCCCGAGTAGCTGGGACTACAGACGCCCGCCACCGCGCCCGGCTAATTTTTTGTATTTTTAGTAGAGACCTCGTGATCCGCCCGCTCGTTATCCTGACCTCGTGATCCGCCCGCCTCGGCCTCCCAAAGTGCTGAGATTACAGGCGTGAGCCACCGCGCCCGGCCGAAATAGCTGGATCTTTACGCTCCTACCTTGCTCAGTCATTTGCAGGCTGCCCTTAGAAAAGTATGACCTCAGATGAAGCAGATCTCTGCTGCTGAGACAGCCCGTGAATCAGCTGACAGTTGGAAGCTGTCTGATGAAAGCACTTCCGGCAGCTGGGCAGCAAGTAGTTCCCTGAAGAGAAACAGTGTAGTTCACCTTCATCTCTACCACATAAAGAAAAATACCCCACCCAGGGTTATGCCTCTTCTCCCTCAGGTCAGCCAGCCCACATCTATTTCCAGATAATTCTCAAGTGCCATCCCAGCTGCAGAGCTCCCCATAGGAATGACTGAAGTCTCCGTTGTGATTGCATCAATTCGACTTCTCTGCCCTCCTAATCGTGCTTTCCTCACTCCTTTATAAGTGTCCTGAAAGTACACAGAGAATTGAGGCTCAGAGAGGTTAAGTAACTTGTCCAAGGTTACACAGCTAGAAAGTGGCAGAACTGGGATTTGGGCCCAGGTCTCCAAACACAGCACTTAGGAATTTAGAGCTCATTCTCTACGAAACATAATGTTTGAAGGTTTTCCTTTCCTTTTTGTTTTATTGGAATATTTGCTTTTCTAATGATAGCTTTATTATGTAATTCATACATAATAGAGCTCACCCTTGAGAGGTACGCAACTTTGAAAAGTACACAATTTGGTTATTTAGTGTATTCAAAGATTTGTGCAACCATTGCCACTATCTAATTTTGGAACATTTTCACCCCAGAAGGAAATCCCATACCCATTAGTAATCACTCCCCTTACTCACAGGCCCTAGAAACCACTAACCTACTTTCTGTCTCTAGGATTTGCCTATTCTGGACATTTTGTATAAATAAAATAATATATGTGGCTTTTAACTTTTTTATTGTGGTAAAATATACTAAGATTTATCATTTTTAAGTGGACAGTTCAGTGGTATTAAGCACATTCACTTTGTTGTGCAACCATCACTCCTATCTCCAGAATTTTTCATCCTCCCATACTAAAATTCTAGTTCAACAGAACAGTAACTCTTCATTTCTCTCTCCCCTCAGCCCCTGACAACCTCTATTCTACTTCTATCTCTATGAATTTGCCTACCTAAATACTGCATGTAAGTGGAATCATATAATGTTTGTCCTTTGGTGTCTGGCTTATTCACTTAGCATAATCTTTAACATTCATCCATGTTGTAGCATGTATCAGGATTTCCTTCCTTTTCAGGGCTAAATGACATTTCCTGTAGATAGAAAGACAGAGAAAGGAAGGAAGGAAGGAAGGAAGAAAGGAAGGAAGGAAGGAAGGAAGGAAAATAGACCTTTTGTTTATCCATTCATCTGTCGATGGACACTTGGGTTGTTTCCATCTTCTGCCTATTGTGAATAATGCTGCTATAAAACATGGTTGTATAAATATCTATTCAATTCCCTGCTTTCAATTATTTTGGTTATACAACCAGAAGCAGAATTTCTGGTTCATATGGTTATTCTGTGTTTAATTTTTTTAGGAACTGCCATACTGTTTTCTACAAAAGCTACACCATTTTATATTTCCAAATGGTTCCAACTTCTCCACATCCTTGCCAACATTTGTTATTTTCTGGCTTTTTAAAAAAATAATAACCATCCTAATGGGTGTGAAGTAGTATTTCATTGTGGTTTTGATTTTCATTACTCTAATAATTAGTGCTGTTGAGCATCTTTTCTTGTGCTTATTGGTCATCTGTACATTGTCTCTGGAGAAATGTTTATTCAAGTCCTTTCCCATTTTTGAATTAGGTTTTTTCTTGTGGCTGAGTTGTAGTTCTTTAATATATTCTGGATATTAATCCCCTTATCAAGCAGTTCGGTTTTGAGTGGCTATTAAGATATCCATTTAGAAATATCTGGCAGGCAAATATATATGCTGATCTTTGGATTATTTGGAAGTGCTTCAGAGTTTCAAAGGGAAGAAGTAGCTGGCCATGCTGATTAAGTTCTGGTCTCCACCCCAATCCCCAACACAGCTCAGATTTTATCTGCTGCAAAAGCTGGAATTCCAGCATAAGATTTCCTTTGAAAGTTAGAGTACAGTTGCTTTAAACAAATTTTAAACCACTACATCATATCATGCTATCTTATGTTCATAAAATTGTAGTTGAAACTGTAGAAATAAATTAGATTGTAAATTAGAAGACTTGATATAAGAAGGCGCATCCTACTATTGTGGGGTAAGAGAATAAAAGAAAATAGAAAGAAAGCCAGAATGGTGAAGTAAAACAAAAATCTAGGAAGAAGCATTTCAAGAGAAATGTATAGTAGACTACAGAAAATTCTATACAGAGGTCATGAAGAATGAGGACTAGAAAAAAGATACTGTGTTTGGCAATCATGAGGTCACTAGCGACCTTTAAGAGATCAATTTTAATTTAGTGAATGAAAGCATAAGTCAGACTACAAAACCTTTAGAAGGTGGAGTGAAGGTTGAGGGAGGGAAGATAAATACAGAATACTCTCAATTTTGGTAAAGGCTGTAATAATAATAGTGAATATTTACATAGCACTTAATATGTGTTCAGCCTCATTCTAAGTGCTTTACATATTAACTAATTTAATTCTCAAAACAACCTATGAAGTAGGTACCATCATTTTGCCCTTTTACAGTTGAAAAAACTGAGACTTTGAAGGAGCCAGAATTACATATTTGTGATAGTACGTATGTGTACATATGTGTGCGTATGTGTGTATATATATATATATACACACATACACGCACATATGGTAGACATATCCAAATACATGTGATGGTAAAGACTACAATAATATAATATTCAGTGAGACAAAAGATAAGAGTTGTTCACAATAGGGAGCCATAATGTGGGGAAGGATTTTATATTACTAATAACATCAATGTATGTTGGTGATGTTGGCTAGTCATATCAGTTAGCAGGTATTGACAGATTTAAACAAAATAAGAACAAGCTGGCTTTTCCAGAATCTATCAGTGCTACAGGCCTCTATTCAATAAAACCATGAATGAATAGGGGGAAAAATGTAATTATCTCCAAGGCTTTCAAAGACACAATACATTTTCCTGTTGCTCACAGACCAAAAGATAATGGAAGCACAAAAAGCTATTTTCCTGATTAGTTCCATTGTATGTTTATACCTAAAAGAAGCAACAATTTTTTTTAACAAAAAAGGTAAGGATTATCTGAAGATAACAAAAAGCTATTTTGAAGCCAGAAATCTGTAAAGTTTACTCTCAGAAAAAAGGATTAATATTTGGTAACATCTTGTCATCTTCCTTCCTACTAATATTATTACCCCTTTGGATCAACTATGCACCAAAGTATTACGGGGCATACAAAATGTTAATACAGAAAGAATTTTATTAAAGCTTAATCTGGCCAGGCGTGGTGGCTCACACCTGTAATCCCAGCACTTTGGGAGGCCGAGGTGGGCGGATCACGAGGTCAGGAGATCGAGACCATCCTGGCTAACACAGTGAAACCCTGTTTCTACTAAAAAATACAAAAAATCAGCCGGGCGTGGTGGCGGGCATCTGCAGTCCCAGCTACTTGGGAGGCTGAGGCAGGAGAATGGTGTGAACCCAGGAGGCGGAGCTTGCAGTGAGCCAAGATTGCACCACTGCACACCAGCCTGGGCAACAGAGCAAGACTCCATCTCAAAAAAAAAAAAAAGGTTAATCTAACTTGTAAGCAGTAAAGTGTTTTCAATCTTTATTGCAATATTAGACATAATTCTAAAATTTCTTATAATTGGAATTATATTAAAATAGAGCAAAGTATCCTGTAGTCCCCACTTCCCAAGTTAATCACTTCCTACTCTCTTCCCCCATAGTAACTTCTTCTATTATTACAGAACATTGTGGTAAATGCCATTTTATCTATTCAGACCCTTAACTGATTTAATAGAAAATTTTTAAACGCCATTTTTATATGTACATTCCATAGTAAACTGTGTGCCTCTTAAATATAGAAATTATGTTCTGTTTTGTACAGATCATACTAAAAAATTTAAAGTTTTTGTTTTTTTGTTTTTGAGACAGGGTCTTGCTCTGTTGCCCAGGCTGCAGTGCAATGGCCTGTGATCACAGCTCACTGCAGCCCCAACCTCCCAGGCTCAAGCATTCCTCCCACCTCAGCACCCCCAAGTAGCTGGGACTCTAAGTGTGTGCCAACATGCCTGGCTAATTTTTTTTAATAGGGACAGGGTCTCCCTATGTTGCCCAGGCTGTTCTTGAACTCTTGGGGTCAAGTGATCCTCCCACCTAAGCATCCCAAAGTGCTGGGATTACAAGCGTAAGCCACTGTGCCCAGTGGGGAAAAAAAAAATAGGTTTTATAAATAAATAAATGGGTGAACAAACATGAAGAAAATCATAGCTTGGCATTACATTAAATGCAAATGTCTTTTGATGATAGTAACAATGACAATTTTTACTTTGGAATAAGGCCTCTCCAAAATACAGAGAGACATTCTTTGAGTAGTTAAGAGAATGATTTTCCTTCACATCCATTAATAAAGATAGGTGAAACAATAAATAGAAAAGAAAGTTGACATGGTCGATAGCATTTGTAGAATAAAAATTACATAATGTTTTGACTGCCAACAACAGGTTCAGAAACAATGATAACACTAATAAAGGTGTTAATTTTTCTTTTTCTTTTTTTTTTTTTAGACAGGTCTCGCTCTGTCACCTACGCTGGAGAGCAGTGACGCCATCATGGCTCACTGCAGCCTTAACCTCCTGGGCTCAAGCAATCCTCCCACCTCAGCCTCCCAAGTAGCCGGGACTACAGGTGAGCACCATTACACCCAGCTAGTTTTTTTTTTTTTTTTTTTTTTTTCAAAGATGAGGTCTCAATATGCTGCCCAGGCTGGTCTCAAACCCCTGGGCTCAAGTGATCCTCCTGTCTTGCCTCCCAAAGTGCTGGGATTTCAGGTGTGAGCCACCAAGCCTGGCCAGATGATCATTTTTCTACAACGGCATTTCTCAACCTCGGCTGCATACAAAATTACCTGGGAGCTTTCTAAAAATTCTGAAATTTGGTCCTAATTCTCAGCAGATTCTGACGTGATTAATTTGGGGTGAGTGCCAGGTACTGTTTTTGTTTTTTTTTTTTTTAATCTCCCTAGGTGATTTTAATGTGAAACCAAGATTGAAGCCCACAATTCCTTTTTTTTTTTTTTTTTTTGAGGCGGAAGTCTTGCTCTGTTGCTCAGGCTGGAGTGCAGTGGCGCGATATCGGCTCACTGCAAGTTCCGCCTCCTGGGCTCATGCCATTCTCCTGCCTCAGCCTCCCGAGTAGCTGGGACTACAGGCGCCTGCCACCACGCCTGGCTAATTTTTTGTATTTTTAGTAGAGGCGGGATTTCACCATGTTAGCCAGGATGGTCTCGATCTCCTGACCTCGTGATCTGCCCGCCTCAGCCTCCCAAAGTGCTGGGATTACAGACGTCAGCCACCGCGCCCGGCTGAACCCCACAATTCTTTTCTTTAAAATCAAATTTTTGAGGTACAATTTACAATCCGTAAAATTTGCCAATTTAAGCATACACTTTAATAAGTTTTGACAAAAGAATATAGTCATGTAACCACTACAGTCATTAACATTTCCATCACCCAGAAGTTTTATCACACCTACAAACCTGAGCCAATCTCCCAAGATGGATCCTGAGTGGTTAACTGGGCCTACATTTAAAATAGAGCCCAAGAGCCATTTACTGACTAGAGGTTACACACTTACTCTGAGTTCCTGGAAAACCCACACCTCTGCTTAACTTTGGGACTTTCATAGCTGACTATTCCTATTCACATTGCCCAAAACAACCAATAGGCTGTGGCTTGCATCAACCAATCAGAACTCAGCTGTGTTGACCAATCAGAACTAAGAAAGTTTGACTCCTTTATTTGCATACATGGACCTGTTTGGGAACCTGGACAGGAACTTTCAGTATAAAAGCCAAATCCCTTGTTCTCTGGAATGCACCTTTGTTTTACACCAACAGCTGCATCTTCCTGGTTTGCAAGCTGTTCTGTGGAATAGTCTCTTTCCTCTAAATTCCATTTCAGAGAACTTTTATTCACAAACTCCATTCCCTTCTACTTTGATCTACTGATCAAACCACTGATCTACTTTGTCATTATATCTTGGCTTTCTAGAATTTCATACACATGAAATTGTATATAGTCTTTTGGGTATGGTTTCTTTTATTTAGCATAATACTTTTGAGATTCATCCGTGTTGCTAGCCTATCAGTAAGTTTGTTCTTTTTTATTGCTGAACAGTATTCCATCTGTATGGATATACAACAATTTCCTTATCCATTCCCCCATTTGGTAAGCATTTGGGTCATTTCTAGTTTTGGGCTATTATGAATAAAGCTACTATAAATATTCAAGTACAAGTCTTTATGTGAACATATGAGGGTCTTCAAAGTTTGTGAAGTTTGTGGAAAATGAGTATTAGAAAAAAACTGCACATGGATTTCACTTTGTTTTGCACTAAGATAAACTCATACTAACTTGCTATAACATATCTGGATAGGATCTAGTTTAAGGCACTAAAAAGGATAAGACATTAGTTTGAAAAGAGCCCCTATCAGAGAAACATGAATACTGCTAAAATTGAAGCAAGAACAAACACCAAATTTATGGTGAAGCTTGGGAGAAAGAATGGTGAAACCACTGATGCTTTATAAAATGTATATGGGGCAATGCCCCAAATAAATCAGCAGTTTACAAATGGATAACTCATTTTAAAAGGATGAGACGATGCTGAACATGAAGCCTGCAGCAGCAGACCATCCACATCAATTTGTGAGGAAAAACATTCATCTTGTTTGTGCTCTAATCGAGGAGGACAGACAATTACAGCAGAAACAACAGACAATATCATAGACATCTCAATTTGTACAGCTTACACAATTCTGCTGAGAAATTAAAGTTGAACAAACTTTCCACTTGACAGGTGCCAAAACCACTGCATCCAGATCAGCTAATAAGAGCAGGGCTTTCATTGGAAATTTTAAACAAGTAGGATCAAGATCCTGAGGCATTTCATTGAAGAATTGTGACAGGAGATGAAACATTACTTTACCAGTATGATCCTGAAGACAAAGCACAATCAAAGCAATGGCTACCAAGAGGTGGCAGTGGTCCAATCAAAGCAAGACCAGACTGATCAAGAGCAAAGGTCATGGCGACAGTTTTTTAGGATATTCAAGTCATGTTACTTGCTGACTTTCTGGAGGGACAAAGAATGATAACATTTGATTTATTATGTGAGTGTTTTCAGAAAGTTAGCCAAAGCATTAGCAGAAAAATGCCCAGGAAAGCTTTACCAGAGTTTTTCTCCACCACAACAATGTTCCTGCTCATTCCTCTTATCAAACAAGGGCGATTCTATGAGAGTTTTGATGAGAAATCATTAGGCATCCACCTAACAGTCCTGATTTGGCTCCTTCTGACTTCTTTTTGTTCCCTAATCTTTAAAAAAATCTTCAAAAGGCACCAATTTTTCTTCAGTCAATAATGTAAAGAAGACTGCATTGACATGGTTGAATTCCTAGGACCTTCATTTCTTTAGGGATGTGCTAAGTGGCTTGTATCATTGCTTACAAAAGTTCTTGAACTTGATGGAGTTTATGTTGAGAAATAAAGTTTATACTTTTAATTTTTATCCTTTAATTCCATTTTTCCATGAGCTTTTGAAATCCCCTTATACGTTTTCATTTATCTCAGGTAAATACCTAAGAGTAGGATTGCTGAATCTTTTGCTTAAGTATATGATTAGCTATAAAGGACATTATTTTCCAATGTAGCTGCACCATTTTGCATTCATGCCATACATTACATACCAGCAATGTATGAGAGTTCCAGTTACTCCATATACTTGTCAGCATTTGGTACAGTCTTTTTTTTTCTTTAACCATTTTAGTGTGTGTGTAATGTAGGTATTTCCTTGAATTTTAATTTGTATTTCTCTAAGGACTAAAGTATACAAAGTATGCAAACAACTGCTGTTAAGGCAAGAAAACCACTAGGCAGAAGGGTACTTCAGCTTTTGCTTCAATAGTCTTTTTTTTTTTTTTCTTTTTGAGACGGAATCTCACTCTGTCACCCAGGCTGGAGTGCGGTGGCACGATCTTGGCTCACTGCAACCTCTGCCTCCCGGCTCCAAGCAATTCTCCTGCCTCAACCTCCTGAGTAGCTGGGACTACAGGCATACGCCACCACACCTGGCTAATATTTTTGTATTTTTAGTAGAGACATGGTTTCACCATGTTGGCCAAGATGGTCTTGATCTCCTGACCTCATGATCCACCAGCCTCGGCCTACCAAAGTGCTGGGAGTGAGCCACCACGCCTGGCCTCAATAGTCTACTTTTAAATAAGGTAACTATGTTATACTCCCCTAAATACCACATTCATCACTCCATTATAAAGAACAGGCAAATGACCAAAAAACATGTATGCAAGGAACTTTTCAAAAACAGGCTTCAGAAACTCTCAGAGTCAAATATTCACTGTTTCTAACTTCCTCCCTACCTAAGGAAGGCAACGTAATGTAGTCCTTAGTTTAGGCTTTGATGCCCAACCTAACTTTGTACTCTAAGATAGGAAAATGCAAAGTACTACAGAAAGACTTCCACCAAAAACAGGTAAACAATTATTTACTGAGCCTTACACGTAATAAGTGACTAAATGTTAATTCAATGACTGAACCAAGAACAAGTTAATAATAAGCTTCAAGGATAATTTTTATCTATGTAATGCTTTAAAAATCAGAAGCATCCAGAAATTGAGCCACAAATGCCAGTACATCTTTTAGGCTTCAGTTACATATAAATTAATTAAGAGAGATGTCATACTACACAAATATAAAAAATGATATGACAATGTACTCATTCCTTCAATAAACATTTACTGAGCACCAACTTAGGACAAACCACATTATACATCCTAAGGGGGAGAACAATTACACTGAAAACCAAAAATTAATCAGTTGACTATATACGATTACAAAAACTATCGCAGAGTAATTTAGCATATAATCACATAATACTACAGCTAATATTTAAATAAGTATGATTTTCTTAGTCTACTAGCTCCATGATAGGCTAAAAGTGTCCAAGAAGCATGCTGCCTATGTTAGAAAGAAATAAGCCTATAAATAAACCACAAGGTAAAAAAATTCACATAAAAATTATCTGGAATAAATTATTATTTATTTCTAATATCAAGCACTAATTCTAAACCATAGTAATTTAGGGTTTGGAAACAGACATTAAAACACTGTTCATATGCTTTCAAGGTTATCCATTTCTAAAGCTGAGTTATAAATGGTGTGCATGAAAAAAAACCCACAGTAATCTATTCATTCATATATGTATACCATGAGTGCTATATCACACAGTCATCATTTTTTATCAAGAATGACAATTTTAACCTTTAAATAACCACTTATTTGTCAAAAATATTCCACATGTATTAAGATTAAATAATCAATCATGCAAATTGAATCAAGCAAGTCTAAATAATGCTTACCTAATAAAATTAATGTGGTGATTTCCTAACTTAAGCCATACTTAATGTAATAAAGTTTAAAATTCACATGAAACTCAGATATGCAACAAGAAACAAGTATGAGAAGCTGTTATGGGCTGAATTATGTCACCCCCCAAAAAATATGCTGAAGTCCTAACCCCCAATACCTCAGAACATAACCTCAGTCCCTCATGATGTGACCTTGGGAATAGGGTTGTTGCGTATGTGATTGAGATGAGGTCATACTGGAGTAGGGTGAGCCCCTAATCCAATATGACCGGTGTCCTTATAAGAAGGCCATGTGAAAACAGACACACACAGGGAGAATGCCACGTGACCACAAAATCAGAGATTGGAATTTTGCAGCTCCAAGTCAAAGAATGCCAAAGACAGCCAACAAACCACCAGAAGCTAGCAAGAGGCAACAAAGGATTCCCCTGTAGGTTGCAGAAGGAGCATAGCACTGCCAACACCTTGATTTTGGATTTCTAGCCTCCAGAACTCTGAGACAATACATTTCTGTGGTTTTAAGCCAATCCAGTTTGTGATACTTTGTTACAGCAGCCATAGGAAACTAATACAGCATTTTTACAGTAATATATATGTTTCTCTTGTACATTATATCAATGCATTGATTTTTAAAAATTTTATTTTCTACGGTATCATATAGTAAACTTGACTTTTTTGGTGTATAGTTCCATACATTTTAACACATGTATATATTCATATAACCCTCACCATAATAGATTACTGACAGTTAATGTCTTGTTTTTTAATTGCTATTATTGAAACAAGAGAAATAAAATTGTCTCCCACAGGCATAAATTTCCAGCCTTTTCCATAATATATTTTTTAAATTCCTAAAATAAAGATAACCTCTAAAATAAAATTCACTCTCTTTAGTTTATCCATCATCTTTAAAATCCAAAGCTCTATCCTTGAGAAAGTCACCTTTAGAAAAATTCATTTAAAGCTTTCATTTGAAGAAATTGATAAATCACCATTCGTCACACAAAATAGATGGTTAAACACAGAAGATACACCTAAGTTGTAACACTCATACTACTTAATGCTATCAGTTTATTATATGCACAAATCTGGAGTTTTCCCCATATATTCCAATACCACTCATACTCAAAATTCAGGTCTCTCTCTGTTTTACAACACTGAGAAATCCATTCTTAACATTCAGTCATTCAACAAGCACTTATTGAACATTAAAATGTGTGCATATGTTATGTGTTAGGGTGGAGGGAGAGAACTCATTGATCAGAAAAAAAAAAGATAATGTGATTTAAAACTTGAAAAATTTCTATGCTAAAAAGCACACCCGCTTAAAGGAATGCAGCTGCCTTCTATGATGGAATATCTTAAATATCAATAAAGTTATTTTTCTCCACATGAAATTTTATTATAATTTTATTCATTCTAACTCACATATGATGCCAGTTTTTTCAATGTAGATATCTTTTGTTCCCCCAAACAATATAGATTAAAACAAATTACATATAAAAATCAACAAACTGTAATACTTGTTACTGATAAATTTCATAAAAGTTATACTACAGAAAAATTTCACAGACCTGTTTATTGATGATATACAAGTGTACACAATTTTAAACTTACTACTTGATGTTTAAGTTATAGATAACTTCCTGAAATGGGCCACTTTTTATATTTCCATTATTGACTTTGTAATTGTACCTCTTCCACATAAGGTAATACTTAGCATTCTGGTTCTAGTCTTGAAGACTTCAAGAACAAATCATGTACTTATTAAAAAATGTGTAGACTAAAACTATGGGGTTTTGTTGAAGTCACCTGTCAAAATCTACTTAAAATTTCTGGATAAATACGTACATATAACTAAGATGTACCAGGCGCAGAAGGCCCCTGCATGCCTTTAGCCAATTTTTAAAACTAAATATCCAAGTAAATATAACATTTCTGTGTTTAAGTGAGAAAAATTGTTAATGTTTTTTTCCTTCAATCAATTCAGATTTTCCTGAGAAAAAGCAAAGCTTCTTTAAGTTTTACCAAATACAAAGAAATCAATTTAAAATACAGTGGATAGCAAAAGGGTCAAAATGTTAAAACCGTTAGTAAATTATAGGTGTCTTATTCTTATGCCATCTGCAGACTCCTGAATAAGTATTTTCCCAAAGTTTATACTACTACTATATCCATGGGCTTCTGAAACAAGTTAAAAATGCAGATGCTGAAAACATTCATATGTTTTCAATAGAGTTCATACTCTAACCTTTACAATACTGAGATCAGACTGTAAGTCTATTGACATAGCTTCAAACTTACAGACATCCCTGAAGAGACTAATTTGCAATTTTCCCCTTTTAAAAGGAATACTACTTCTGATGCAGTACTTACATAAAAGAAATGTATCCTTTGAGCATAGCTGGAAAAGTTTTAGTTTTGATTTAAAATCTGAAGTATCCAATTTTTAACCAGAATTCATGACTTCCCATTACCAGATTTTGTGTGGAAAGTAATTAGAAATTACAGAATTTAATCTACCTACTCTTTCCACAAGTTTTTGTTTGTTTTTAATTTATTTGCCTTGAAGGCTTTTTTGTTTGTGCTTTCTTTTTTCATTTAAATTCCCTTTTTCATTAAATTCCCTTATGACTCTTTTTCTTAAAAAGATGTTGTCACAGAAATACCCCAACTTTCTGTTCTTCCTAAAGCATCGGCCTTCAGTAACTTCCCAAATCTGAGGTTCTATCGTTTAGAAACAGTAAGGAAATATGTAGAATTCTTAATTAGCATCACTTAGTAATTAATTGAGTTTGAAGTGCAGTTATAAACTGAAAAACACGATTACTATCTTGGTATATACGAATCACTTCCTTACTCATCTCTTGGCAATACTTTTAGAAAGCCTACTCTCTAGATTAAGTCATTTACTTATAACTTTAAGTTTAGGAGATGGGGGATGAGTCTCTATTAAAGGTGGTTCATACCAAAATACAGAACTCAAAAAGATGCAGAACAGGCTATCCTTCTCTCCTATACTTATTAACCTAAATTAAGGTCAGAATAATAAAAATTACACAGCTCGTGGTTCTCAAGTAGCATAAACTTAAAGTGATAAATTTATTCACCGGTCTTCGTCTTTGAAATCCAAAGTCAATCAGAAAACATGTTTGTTTATATGTGTCTTTTCTCAAGTCAATCAGAAAACATGTTTGTTTATATGTGTCTTTTCTGAAACTACCATAACAGAGCCTATAACTCCAGAACCACATTAACTTTCATATTATAAAGGGGAAATATCTGATTTAAACATGATCTAGATTACCCAAAATATCCTATTTCATTTGGAACGTGACACTTTAGTCACTTTAAAAATAGACACCTCTTTAAAACTCTTCCTCTCTTTTATTTGTTCCCTCAAGTTTGAAAATTCTTCCTCATCCATCTCTTACTATAAAATGACCACTTAAATTGATCCTTTTCCATTTAAAATATTTGAAACAAGAATCTTAAAAGTTAAATAAATGATCGAAACTCAGAAAAATTAAAATTTACAGACTAATAGGAAAATGATTGTATTTATTTTCATGTTTTCAGTGTTTCAGTATTAAAGCTGTACACCTTAATTACATATTTATTCAAGTCACTCTTTCAAAAATATACACAAATAAAGGACTAACCTCTTTCAAATAAACAAAACTTGCTCAAGCCACTGTCACTATATTCTGGCACAGGATAAATTTACATTTCACATTTGCAAAACAAGTTGTGGTATGCTGTTGTTTTGGTTAGAAACACAGGAATCAATGATTCTCAATAACCAGAAGCAGATTACTTTATATGAAACAGCACGATTCAAAGAAAAACATTTTTCAAATGTTTTCTCCAGGTTTAACCTGGAGAGCTAGATGTCTGGGGTTTGTGTCTTTCTGTGCTTGTTTAATTCTAAAAACAACCTCCCTTCAACTCCTTTCAAAAATCAGTATTTTCTTCAATTAATACGAGCATATATTGTACAATAAAACGCATAAAGATATGTACTTCCAGAATGCTATAATAATCCAAATAGAAAAAAATTCGTGTTTTAATTTTCCACATAGCAAAGTCAATGTTAATCATTTTTTTATCCTTCTCCTTAACCATTCCACAAATCAGAAGCACTGTATTTATATATTTAATAAGATTAACAAACTGACTAGAAGCTCCGGAGGAGTAAAGGAAGAAATCATTTGTATAATATATTTTTCCATAACAAAAAGATAAAAGCAAATAGGACTTGTTAAATGAGAAGCATTTGAAAAACCCAGCGTGACCAGCTTTTGATTTACCCCAGTCTGACAAGGAAGAGAGACCCCACCCCCACTCCAGATTGTATGGCTTTTTTTTTTTTTTTCCTTGGGTGGGGGTGTGGAGGAGAAGCTGTCACATTTCCATCTTCGGTTATTGTTAGTCCGCAGCCTAGATTCCCAAGCATCACCGGTCCAGGGGAAAAATCCTAACGCAGACAATTAAAACTGTCTGAAACATGCAGTATTTTGTTGGGGCTTTTTTCCCAGTGTTAATTTAATCGAGACTCAATCGGCTAGGGCTATAGATTGCCTCTGACAGTCTGTCCCTCAAACGCTCCCTCTAAAACCGCTTGTTCCAGATTTACTAACAATCCTCTCCTCTCCAAACTTAAATTAGGACAACACATTTGTGAAATTATTACATCCAAAAAGTCATACCTCCCCATTCTCTTTGCCTTGGTGTGGGGAATAGAAAGAGTGAAGAAGAGAGATCTATTCACTCTTCAAACAAAAAGAAATTGGGGTAGAGGGTCAGTGGAGGAAAGAGCAGTGGTGGACCTGAGTGAAAGGTTGAAAAAAGTTTTTGTGACTTGTTCGTCCTTCGGCAGGGGTACAGGAGTTGGGCAGAAGGCCGGGGTCTCGGCCCCAGGGCTCGGGCCGAGAAGAGGCACCCGCGGAAGAGGAGGCTGAGGACCCGAGAACGCCTGGACGAGCACATACCGACTTGCAGCACGTTCTCCACAGAGCCGCTGTCCAGCAGACGGATGCCCCGGCGGAACGGGAGCCCCTCGCCACCGCAGCCGGCCGCGCCGGCCCCTGCGCCCAGCCCGGGGGATGCCCCAGCCGCGACGCCCCCAGGGGCGGAGCCGGCCGGAGCGGCGGCCCCGGGGGGTGGCTGCGGCCCCTCCTCGGCCGGCGAAGCCCCCGCGGCGCCGCCAGCAGCGCCGGCGCCGGGGCCGCCCCGGTACTGGAAGCTGGAGTACATGCAGATCTCCCGCTCATTCCGCGGGAAGGACCAGTAGACGATGCGGCGCTGCACGGGTTCCGGGATCCGCTCGAAGCGCTCCTCCACCCGTTCGTATGCCCACTTTTCCGCCACCGTCTTGGCGGCGCAGTCCAGTAAGGACTCCGGCTGCAGGTGGGGGCGGGCCCCGAGGACCAGGCAGCTGCTGCCGACGCCCCCTGCCCCTCCGCCGGCTGCCCCAGGCGAACCGCGAGGGTGATGAGCCTGCGGGCTGGGCCACGAACACAGCCGCTTGGCCGGAGAGACCGGTGACGGCGAGAGCAGCTCCTCTCGCTCACCTCCGTCCGCCATTGCTGGGGACTGACTGACTGACTGAGGCGGCGGCGGCTGCTCGGGCTGCGGCGGAGACCCCGGCCACGGCCACGCGCCCCGCGCAAGCGCCCAGCGGTGGCGCCGAGGGGGGCGGGGCGAGAGAACCCGCGAGCCAGCCGGCCCGAGTGGGGAACTGCGGCCGGGCCCGGGAGCGCGCCGCGAGGGCAGACGCGGGCGGCCTGCGGGGTAGCGTGAGGCGGCGCGCGGTGTCCTGGCCGCCGCGGACGCGAAGACAGGCGGGAGCGAGCGCGGGCCCGCGGCGCGCTCCAGGCGCAAACAGCCCAGAACGCGAGCCGAGCGCTCTCGCGGATCCGGCGACCGCGGAGGGGAGAGGAGCGCTGGACGCTCTCGCACGCCCGCCCGCGCACCTCCAACCCACCTGCCGCCGGCCAGACAGGAATGGACTGTGTGACTGAATGAAATGGCGGGGCCATAAGCCATCCAAGGAGGCGCCTCCGTGAAGTTATAGGCTCGCGGGGTACAAGGAGAAAAAAACAATCCAGCTCCAACGGTACTGATGTGACAGGAGGTTGTCACAGCAGAGCGGAAGATCTGGCAGAAAGACGCTGGGAAAGAAGACACTAGGGGAAAACATAAGAAAGTTCGGATGATGAAAACTCGCCTCACGCCACAACAATGTAGGATAAAGCCGGCGGTCACCCCACCCCAGAGTGGGACAAAGTCGCACCACCCCTTGACAATGGGGCATCAAGATCTTATCGCCACGGGGGCTGCATCCTGGTGGGGTCTTTTGGAGGGTTTAGCACCTTGCATCCTAGAATACAAAACACTTTTGCGTGTTTTTTGGTAGAATTCTCTGATCCCCTACCTCCAATCTGAATTAGGTCTTTCATGTTTTCCTCACTTGGCTCAGTCTTCTACACCTTTACATAGTTGTATTTTTATATATTTGTTTAATGTCTGACTGTCAACTCCATGAGAGTGAGAATCATGTCTATTTCCTTCACTATAATTTATCCTCTGCCTGGCACATAGTGGGTGCTCAAGAATGGCAGCTTCATCACTAACTCCATAAACAACACGCAATTGTAAGTTACTGTTTCTTGCTCGATCAAGAAAGCTCAGATTATTTCAGAATTTGCTGACAAACTAATCTCTACAACTTTAAAACTTTCCAAGAACTGTTTTAAAAGAGTTTCTATAGTTGAGTTTGCCCTTCAAAGTGAGCGAGATTTAGAGTGTAGGATAAAGTAAGAGTAAGAAGAGAGTAAATGATTGGAGACAGGCTGGAGCCACAGTTTGGTTTTGCTGTAATCTCAGAATTAAAGAGCACAGGCAGAATTGGGTGTGAATCACACTTGCTGTGTGTGATGCTATTCATGATTCTATTAAATCATTTGCAAAAGGGAGCTAGTAATAATGCTTCTACACATAAATGTTGTAAGAATTAGAAATAATTCACTTTTAAAAAAGTTTTTTTAGAGACAGGATCTCACTCTGATGTCCAGCCTGGAGTGCAGTGGGGTGATCACTGCAACCTCAAACTCTTGGACTCAAACTATCCTTCCATCTCAGCCTCCAGAATAACTAGGACTACAGATGCACAGCACCACACCCAGCTAATTCTAAATTTTTGTAGAGGGGCGGTCTCCCTATGTTGCCCAGGCTGGCTGGAATTAGAAGTAATTCAAATTGTTTGCTTATTCAGTGTAGTAGGTACTCAATAAGTATCTGTTTAGGCCAGATGCAGTGGCGCATGCCTGTAATCCCAAGGCTTTGGGAGGCCAAAGTGGAGGATCCCTTGAGGCCAGGAGTTCTAGACCAGCCTGGGCAACAGAGCAGACTGGAGACCCCATCTCTACACAAGAAATAAAAAATAGCAGGGATTAGTGGCCTACACCCTGTAGTCCTAGCTACCCTGAAGGCTGATGTAGGAGGATTGATTGAGCCCAGAAGTTCAAGGTTACAGTAAGCTATGATCATGCCACTGCACTCTAGCCCAGGCAACAGAGCAAGACCCTCTCTAAAAAAAAAAAAAAAAAAAGAGAGAGAAAGAAAAAGAAATCTGTTTATATTGGTAAATGGATTTATATCTGTAAATATCTATAAATAGATTACTGCAAAATAGCATAATCCCTACTCCACCTTGAATCTGGTACCACATTTACAGGCTTCCATAACACACACTATTTTCCTTCCTATAATTTATCAGAGTTTTTTGGGAGAACGAATATTCCTTTAATGCCTGTCCCCCTAACTAGACTATGAGCTGTGGAAGGGCAGGAACCATTTCCATGTAAGGGCCTATTTCTACCACCTGCCAAAATGCCTACACATAGAAGATGTTCAGAAAATATTTGCACTTTGAATCAATGAATATGTTATTCTGATTTAATCAGTTACTGCCTTTTTTTTTTTTTTTTTTTTGAGATGCAGTCTCACTCTGTCACACCCAGGTTGGAGTGCAGTGGCACAATCTTGGCTCACTGCAACTTCCGCCTCCTGGGTTCAAGTGATTCTCTTGCCTCAGCCTCCCAAGTAGCTGGGTCTACAGGCGTGTATGCCACCATGCCCAGCTAATTTTTGTATTTTTAGTAGAGATGGGGTTTTACCACATTGACCAGGCTGGTCTCAAACTCCGGCTTCAAGTGATCTGCCCGCTTCAGCCTCCCAAAGTGCTGGGATTACAAGTGTGAGCCACGGCGCCTAGCCTATATTTATGTGTTTATTTGCTTAATGTCTGTTTCCCAAAATAGACTATAAGCTCCATGTTAGGCGGGCGTGGTGGCTCACACCTGTAATTCCAACACTTTGGGAGGCTGAGGTGGGTGGATCACTTGAGGCCAGGAGTTCGAGACAAGCCTGGTCAACATGGTGAAACTCCACCTCTACCAAAAATACAAAAATTAGCTGGGCATGATGGTGGGCATCTGTAATCCCAGCTACTCGGGAGGCTGAGGCAGGAGAATTGCTTGAACCTAGGAGGCGGAGTTGCACTGAGCCGAGATTGTACCACTGCCAGCCTGGGAGACAGAGTGAGACTGTGTCTCAAAAAAATAAATAAAAAATAAAAAATAAGCACATAAATATATAAATACAGATGGTAATAACACGGCAAATAAGACATTTGGGAATATGCAATATGTGGTTGTGAATAACAAGAATGCTAGATTAATTGGACCATAAGTTTGTGGTGAGAAATAGTGGGAAAAGACTGCAAGAGAGACAGGAGACATTGTGAAAAGCTTTTAAAAGCATTGTAAAATGCTAACTTGAGGAATCTGCATTTTCTTAGGTTGGTGGAGGGAAGCTAATAAAGGTATTTTGAGCAGGACAGTTATATGATAAAAGGCAGTGTTTTAGGAATATTAACCAGACAGAAATATGTAGGATGAATCGGGAGAAAGATAAAGTCTGGAGGCAAAGGATGAGTTTGGAGATAAACCAACAGTGTGGGAAGGAGGTAATAAAGGCTTGTAGAAGGCATTGGACGAAAAGATATCTAGACATCGGGCAAAAAGGGGCTGAAATCTGGCCTGCACTCCATTTGCCCATCCCTGCACCAACCAGGTTGTATCTGGGTGCCTCTTTCTCATTCTCACCAAGTGACCATATGGGCTAGCAATGGCTCTGGGCCTGTGTTACCTCTCTCTGTTTGATCCCTCTTCTCTGATGAGAGAATTGACATATTTCAAGGAGACTGTGGGAGTCTAAAGATACTTATTTTACAGCATTGCAATCCCCAGGGTGAAAACACAAATACCAAAAATCAATAACCAGGAAGAATACCTCACATCTTAAGACAACTCTTTTGATGTCAGGAACATTTTGATCCAACCTTAGAAATAAATCTTTAAATTTGCATTTGTGAAACATCCTCAACCCCTTTGCATGGAATGAAATGATGAGATGAAGGTGAGGGATAGAGTGAGACTCAGAGATGAGGATTTAGGTATCATTTGACAAGCAAACTATATGCAACCCAGTCATTTATTTAATAAAATTTATTTTGGCTTCTATTTCAAAATGTAGAAGATAGACACTTGTGCTTCCTGATAACACTTTGGGTATATAATAAACACTGAATGAAGTGGGAATGAGAAATATTTAGGAATTAGAAAGGAAGATCATGATTTTTTTTTTCTTTTTTTTCAGACAGTGTCTGGCTCTGTTATTCAGGCTGGAGTGCAGTGGTACCATCTTGGCTCACTAAAACCTCTGCTTCCTAGGCTCAAGCGATCCTACCACCTCAGCCTCCCAAGTAGCTGGAACCACAGGCATTCGCCACCACACTTGTAGAGACAAGGTCTTCCTATATTGCCCAGGCTGGTCTCAAACTCCTGGGCTCAAGCAGTCCTCCCATCTTGGCCTCCCAAAGTGCTGGGATTACAGATATGAGCTACCACGCCTGGCTAGAAGACCATGATTTGAATTGATTGGACCTATTACCCAACTCTGGTTTTTTTTTTTTTTTTTTTTTTTTGATACAGAGTTTCGTTATTGTTGCCCAGGCTGGAGTGCAGTGATGCAATTTCAGCTCACTGCAACCCCCACCCCTTGAGTTCAAGCAATTCTCCTGCCTCAGCCTCCTGAGTAGCTGGGATTACAGGTGCCCGCCACCATGCCTGGCTAATTTTTGTATTTTTAGTAGAGACAGGGTTTCACCATGTTGGCCAGGCTGGTCTTGAACTCCAGACCTTGGGTGATCCACCCACCTCAGCCTCCCAAAGTATTGGGATTACAGGTGTAAGCCACTGTGTCCAGTCAACTGCTATTTTTCTTGTGGTAGACTTCGTGGTTCTCTTCCTTCAGTTATGGAGCAGCCATAAAATTAGAGGACTTTAGCTCCAAGGGTAAGCGCTAACTTGTCTGATCAACTGGCATAATTCCATATCTCATTCTAAAGTGATTCATTCAGGGATAGGCAGAGATAAGTCAATCAGTGTATGGCATTTCCCTGGTCGTAGGGATTGGTTCAGGAATGAGCATAACCTATTGGGCCAATAAGATATGTGGTTTGCTAGCAACTTCCAGGAAAGAAGAAAGTTCTTACTCTTTTAAGAGAGCTTACAAAAGCAATTCTCTTAGTGCCTTGACCCAGAAAAGGAGGTTGTTGGTAGCATGCTGTGAATACAAAGGTAAGCCAGGCTTGGGTTGAAGCTGACATACCAAAAGACTTATGGGAAAGATGAAAAAAAAAATGAGATTTCTGATGGCATTGCTAAACAGCTGAATCAAAACCTGAAGCCCTCTATCAACATCCAGTTACATGAACCAATAAATCTCCTTTATTATTTTTTCAATACTTTATTGAGGCGGAATTTTCATGCATTAAAATGCAAAAATCGCCGGGCACAGTGGCTCACACCTGTAATCCCAGCACTTTGGGAGGCCGAGGTGGACAGATCATGAGTTCAGTAGTTCGAGACCAGCCTGGCCAGCATGGTGAAACCCCGTCTCTACTAAAAATACAAAAGTTAGCTGGGCATGGTGGCATGCACCTGTAATCCCAGCTACTCAGGAGAATCGCTTGAACCCAGGAGGCGGAGGTTATAGTGAGTCGAGATCGTGCCACTGCACTCCAGCCTGGGCGACAGACAGACTCCGTCTCAAAAAAAAAAAAAAAAAAGCACCAATCTTTTTTTTTTTGAGTACTTTTAATTAAAAGGCACAATTCTCAGGTGTACAGCTTGATGATGTTTTCCCCCTCTGAGTCTGCTTTCTAGGAAGACTTTTTACAAATGTATACAGCCATGAGGTCTTTACATAGAAAAAATGTAGAATGTTTCTGTCATTCCAGAAAAGTCCCTTATGTCCCTTTCAGCTTGATACCCACCTCCCAGAGATACCAATTATTCATTTAAATGGAATAATATGGCATAAATTATTTTATGTCTGGTTTATTATTAAGCATAATAATAATTGAGAGTCACCTATGTTATTCTCATGACAGTTTGTTCTGTTTTTATACTTAGTAGTATTCCACTATATAAATGTACCACATGTTGTTTGTCTATTCTCCCTCTAATGGACATTTAGGGTGTGAATTAGTCAAGATGGGATTAGATGTGCAAGAGATTTATTAGACGTTATGCTTAATAGGGAACATGGAGAGGAAGCTAGGAGCTAGGGAAGACTGTAAGAGACATCAGATCTCAATGCAGATGAAAGAGAAAAGAAAGGAAGGAAGGTTGAATGGGGGGGTCTTAGAGTGCAGTATAGTTCTAAGAAAGTTAGGCAAGACCAAATGTGCCCATCAGAGGAGTCCTGCGCCTTCTAGGAATGGACCTGTCTTAGTGCTCCTTCTCATTGTACTAAATCACTGGGTGGCAGCAGCCTGTGGAAAGCATTTATCCAGAGGTAAATGCAGGGATAGATTTTGGAGCACAGCAGCTAAAGTGGTCAGAAAAGTATGCCTCCCACAGCCAGAAATCTGAGAAGAGCATTTTCATGGCTGCCACAGTTCACCTCTTTTACCTCACCAATTTACTTCTTCATGCAAAATCAGGGAGCAGATCTTCCACAGTTCTCTTCCTGAGGGGAAACTCAGAAGAGGATAGTTAATGGGATGAGCTATATTCCCTATTGTTACAACTGGTCTTGGGGCCACAACTGGAACTCATCTTTTTCTTCTTCCACTATCCATTCTGAATTCCCCTCACCCTCAGTTATCACCTCAGCGGGTCTTGGAACTTGCTTAGAGATGTGATCCAAACCCTCAGTCCTTAGAGTTCTGAGCTCTCAGCAATCATACCTTTATAGGCCAGGATTATTCCATGTGTCTGTTCACAGTTACAGTGGGGCAGGGAGGCAATCAGGAAGATCTCTTCAGTTCTACACGTATTCCTTCCTGCTCACACTGTATAAGAGGAATACTGCCTCCTGCTTAAGGGTCAATGACTCCTGCCAGTATGCTAACTCCTTTTCTCACCTGCTAGCCCCTGGGCACAAGGAGTCTCTGATGCCCTGGCAGCAGCTGTAAGTTAGGGTGCAATGGATTCGAACCTTTAGTCCTGTAGAACCTAGAGTTGTGGGGACAGGAAGCACAGAATCTCCCAGCAGTTCATTGTAAATGATGATAAATAATGAGGCCACTCTTGTCTCTACTCCTTGGTTTCTCATTTCTGTTGGAGCCACAACACTATATAGAGGTGCCTAATTCATTGCATACTCATCATCTTGAAGGATGCCACCCCATCCCTTCAAAATGTGGTCTCTGAACTAGGCATATCAAATGTGTCTATAGAAGGGCATTTAAGCATTTTATAAGGCTGGTTGCTTCTATGCCTGTAGAAGGTCTTTCCAGCATTTTATGAGGCTGGCTGGATATTGTGTTATATGATATGACTAGGGTATTCAATGGTGATGCCAGATATCTTAGTCCATTTTGTGCTGCAATAACAGAATACCACAGACTGGGTAATTTACAAAGAATGTAAGTTTATTCAACACATGATTTGGAGGCTGGTAAGTCCAAGAGCATGGCACCAACATCTAGTGAGGGCCTTTGTGCTGTGTTTTCCCACAATGGAAGAAAGTGAGCCTGTGAGACAGAGGATGGGAGCCAAACTTCATCCTTTTATCAGGAACCCACTCCTGTGATAACTAACCTACTCTCATGATAATGACGGCAGGGCCCTCATGACCTAATCACCTCTTAAAGGTCCTGACTCTCAATGCTGTTATAATGGCAATTAAATTTCAACATGAGTTTTAGAAGGGACATTCACACTATAGTACCAGATGACTCTCAAACACCTGTTGCTGTGAAGTGGGTTCCCTGGTTGGATGCTATTCCTTGTTGAATTCTATGCCTGTGGATCAGGCATTTCATAAGTCCTTGGGTACTGGTGCTATTTGAGGTCTGTAGGCAGGAAAGGCAAACTCATATGCAGGTATCTCTCCTTTTGAAAACAAACTCTTGACCCTTTTAGAATGAAAGGGACTGGTGTGCTGTGTGATACAGTTGGCCTGTATCAGGAACAATGCTATATCAGGAGGTTAGTTGTTCATTTTGGTTGCCAACAGGTTGGACATTCAAGGCAGCAATAGCTAGATAAATCTTGATAGGTGGGAATGCCTGCTGTTGAGCCTATATGTAATTTCCACTTATGCCACCATGAGTTCTCTGTCATGTCCCCATCATACCAGTCCTGGGGCAGCCAGCTAGTTAGCACCAGGCTAGTTAGCAATACCTGGCCAAGTCATTTTTGTCTGCTTGACTGTTCAATGCCTCTTTCATGTTGGATGCTTTTAGGTGGCCATTAATATGTGACACAAAAATCCTTTCCCTTCCAGGTCCCTGACCAGAGGGCCCAAGCCCTCTGGTCATTGCCTTCTGGTCACTGCCCAGGAATCTATATATATATTCGCCTCTCTAGCCACTTTCACCTGCTCACAAAGCAGCTAGCCAGATGCACTGCTCCCAGCTCTACTCATTTGGAAAAGTTTTCCTTTCCGCCATTTTTCAGGGCCACTGCTGAATATGACTATAATGCCATTACTGTCCATTTTTGGCTTGTATCCACATTCCAAACAGGCCTACCCATAAACCAAGCTCAGGCTTTTTCTTCCTTTTTCAGCGCTCACATCAGACTTACCTTCTCTCATATAGATATAAGCACAAGCTTAGGGAAGAGCAATAATGCAAATATAGCAGGTGGTATAGGAGGCCTAGACTTCCTGCTCATGCTCTCTATTCCTCCTAAGGCTGTTATAGACCTGGATGTAATGTCTCTATCTAATGACAGATGCTGGTATGGCTGAATTTATGACTTGGCAGGTCTAACAGAACCCAGCTCATAATGGAAAGTTTCATACTCAAAGTAACTTAGTGCCCCAGAGTCAAGCGTCCCGTCTCTACCAGGGCCCAGTAAGGCACCAGGAGCTATTTCTCTTAGGGTATATAATCCTCTCCTGTGACTAACATGACCTTGTTCCAAATTCCCAGGACCTGCACTGTGATTCCTCCATTGGGGCTTCCCATAAACTCGATATTGCATCTTTTCCCACCACAGATACCTTCAACTGGGCCTGCTGGCTTATACAGCCCAAGCATCAAGGCTGCTTCCCCTACTGCTTGGCCCTGCTTCAGAGCCCCTTCCTACTCCAAGCACCACAAAGGATGATAGCATTCTGTGTTACCTCAGTATAGGGGCTAGAACAGTATTCCTAGGTGTGCAGTCCCTCTTACCTTCAGAACCTGAAGAGGCCTATCTGGCTCTGTGCTTCTTTCTATGTACTTGGGATGCAAGATGAAACAATTTTATCTTTCACTTTGAAGGGGATATCCTAACATGCCCTGAAACTGGGCCCCTAAGCGTTTTACCAAAATGACATGTGTCCAATTCACTGTAGTTTTCTCCCACCCTGCACAGCACATATGTGTCTTAATAAGGCCACTAGCATCCTAGCAAACTTTTGCTTATGCTTTTCAGTCAACTTGATGTCATCAATATAATGAATCAACATGATGTTCTTTGAGATGGTCCGGATCATACTACATTATGACAAAGGGCAAGAAATGTAATATAACCCCAAGGCAAAACTATAAATAACTGTAATGGTTAATTTTATGTGTCAACTTGACTAGGCTACGAGATGCCCAGATATTTGGTCTAGGTGTTTCTCTGAGGGTATTTTTGAATGAAATTAGCATTTAAATCAGTAGACTGAGTTAAGCAGATTGCCCTCCTGGATGTGGGTGGGCCTCATCCAACTAGCTGAAGGTCTGAATAGAACAAAAAGGCTGACCTTCCCCTTACTAAGACGGAGTTTTTCCTGCTTGACTGCCTTTGAACTGGGACATCAGCTTTTTTCCTGCCTTCAGACTCAAACTGAAATATTGGTTTTTCCTGGGTCTCAAGCCTCACACAATTCACACAGGAACTATACTCTCAGCTTTCCCGGTTCTTACACCTTCAGACTCAGACTAGAACTAAGCCATTGGCTCTCCTGAGTCTCCAGGCAAGGTAAGCTTGCCAACTTGCCTTGTAGATCTTCTCTGGAAAACTCTGACTAATACAATAACTATGTTTCATATGAATGTATGTCATTCTGATTCTTTCTTGATTAGGACAGAAAAGAAATGCATTTGCCAACAAAATGGCTACATGCTATGTACCTGAGGCCATATTAATCTAATCTAGTGATGATATCATGTCCAGTATGGCAGTTGCTACTGCCATACAATCAGGGCTGCTACTTGGTTGAGATTGTGGTAATCTACAGGCATCCTTTGGAAACTTTCTAGATTCTACAGGGGCCATATTGGCAAGTTAAATGGGGTTACAGTAGGGATCACAACCCCTCGCATCCTTTGCACCCTCTCAATCTTTAAACATGGCACTAATCTCCTCCACTGTCTCCACCCCAACTCTGAGGGTTCATAGGGATGGGGCATTTTCAGAGGCATGGTGGGATCAGACAGGCAGAATGGTCAGACCATGGTGCCAAACTTTGCAGCCGAATAGAGGGCTTCAGGGCAAAGATTTCCCATTAAAAGAGTCCTGCATTAAGCACAAATGGCAAGGCACATGTACAGTCATTGGCTAGAGCCTCCCTGAGAAAAGCATGCCTTCAGCTCACAAACTGAGGTAGAACCTGATGAAGCTAACAGCTGGAAACTATTAGCTAAACACATTGCTTGCAGTGGAGCAAATAGTCCTTCTCAAAAGGGGATATCAGTGACCCAGTTGTGTGTCTACCACTTTTTCCTTTCTTCCTATACACCCACCCTTATCAACTTTTCCAGGCACCTGGTATCTCCAAGCCCTGAGTTTTTCTAAGGGATGTAATCTAAACAAACCTTCTTTGTGGATTTCACCCCATGAAGATTCCCGGGTTTCTTCTTACTCCATTCAGCAAAGACAATTTGTCCAACTGCTTTTCATCTTCCAGATTGTTTAAAAATGTTGGTCCTCTGTTGTTATCGCATTTGTTCTTTCCATGGGTTTATACTTTTCTCATTCTCTTTTTGCCATCTAGATCAGGGGCTGGCAAAACTTTTTCTATATAGAGCCAGATAGTATATATTTTAGGCTTTACAGGCCATGCAAAAAACAGGCTGTGGCTGTAGTTCATCAGCCCCTGATCCAGAGCCTTACTATCCAAAATGTGATCCACAGATCAGCAACACTGGCATCACCTAGAAGCTTGATAGAAATGTAGAATCAAGCCTCACCCCAGAATTTTTGGATACATTGCATGTTAACGAGCTCCTCAGTTGATTCATATGCATGTTGAAGTTTGGGAAGTACTGATCTAGAGAGATTTAGCGGAAGGAGCAGAAATAAATGCAAATGTTCAACCCATTATAGTTAAACAGAAGTCTTTTTCATTAAAGCTATTCTGATGTGGGGTTTCTAATATTTGCAATTGAGGGTGTGCTAATTCACATCTCCTTGGTGATGGAGCCTCATGCAAATCATTTCACTTTTCTGGATCTTATTCTCTTTTCCATAATTAAATGTTTAAATCAGATGATCTTTTATGGTCTCTTCTAGCTCTCAGATTCCATGACCCTGTGTCTCTAGTCCTGAAGAAGAAAGAGAAACTGACGACCTGGGCAGAAAACAAAAATAAAATGAACTCAGACACAGAGACGCAAAGACCCAGTTACTGGACTTTAAATAAGAGGAGAAGGTTTGATCTCTGAATAAAAATAGATATAACATGATTATAATGAAGCTTAAGTTTCAAAACCCCTCACTTGCACTGGCTGATTTTTTTTTTTTTTTTTTGGTAGAGACAGAGACTTGCTCTGTCATCCAAGCTGGAGTGCATTGGTGCGATCTCGGCTCACTGCAATCTCCCCATCCCAGGTTCAAGCAATTCTTCTGCCTCAGGTTCCCAAGTAGCAGCTGGAATTACAGGTGCGCGCCACCATGCCCAGCTAATTTTTGTATTTTTAGTAGAGACGAGGGTTCACCATGTTGGCCAGGCTGGTCTTGAACTCCTGACCTCAGGTAATCCACCTGCCTCAGCCTCCCAAAGTGCTAGAATTACAGGCGTGAGCCACTGCGTCCAGCCGCACTGGCTGCTGGCTGCTGGCTGCTTTTAAACCGCACCTTTTTGTTTGTTTGTTTTTAGACAGAGTCTCACTCTGTCACCCAGGCTGGAGTACAGTGGTGTGATCTCGGCTCACTGTAACCTCTGCCTCCTGGGTTCAAGAAATTCCTCTTCCTTGGCCTCCCAAGTAGCCGGAATTATAGGCACATGCCACCAAGCCTGGCTAATTTTCCTGTTTTTGTGGAGACAGGATTTCACCATGTTGGCCAGGCTGGTCTCGAACTCCTGACCTCAAGAGATCTGCCCGTCTAGGCCTCCCAAAGTGCTGGGATTACAGGCGTGAGCCACCACACCTGGCCCCATTTAAACTCTTGTAACTAATTTGCTTTTGTGCTTAATCTTATATTCATAATTGTGTTCCTTTTCTTAAAGACAACACCTAGATTGCATAGGCTCCTGGTCCCACAAAACTTGGACCTGCCTCAATTTCTGAAAAGTAATAAGGAATAATTACCAGAATCATATATAAGACGAGAACGACCGGGTGCAGTGGCTCACGCCTGTAATCCCAGTACTTTGGGAGGCCGAGGCGGGTGGATCACAAGGTCAGGAGTTCAAGACGAGCCTGGCCAAGATGGTGAAACCCCATCTCTACTAAAAACGACAAAAATTAGCCCGGCGCAATGGCAGTCTCCTGTAGTCCCAGCTACTCGGGAGGCTGAGGCAGGAGAATCGCTTAAACTGGGAGGCAGAAGTTGCAGTGAGCCGAGATCACGCCACTGCACTCCATCTCCATCCTGGGCGACAGGCCGAGACTCCGTCTCGAAAAAAAAAAAAAAAGCTCTGAATTTATTATCCTTAGAAGATGAGTTATCCACTTATTCTACAAAAAACAATAGGCCATTGCACTGACTTCTTCTTTTCTTTCTCTAAAGATCACAGCATCCTGCCTTCTTTTTATCCTGCCTCCTACCAAATTTAAGCTCTTTGCCTATGCCCTCCAACTCACCTTCTCTGGGTCCTTCAGGATCTTCCTGTCATAATTAGCCCCTATTTTTCAGACCTTCTCAATTTCTCTCTCTCCGCTGGGGATTTTCACTTTCCCTTCCAGTATGTACAAACTCTCTTATTCTGAGAGGAAAAGAGTCTCTGTTTGACCCCTCAGTTCTCTCTGACTTGTGTTATATTTCACACTCTCTTTTCATTGTCATATTTGAATAAGTGGTCTAGATGTAAAGATCTCTATGTCTTCACCAGTATCTCCTTAATGCCCAGGCATTAATAAAAACTGGCAGTATCAATTACTTCTGAAACTAGGGATGAAGGAGAGTGGCTAAAATGAGGATTGGGTAAAAGCTATTTGAGTAGTGATTACTTTCCTACATCTCCTCCCCCATTTCCCTATGGTTACATGACCATCCCTCTCCCACTACAGTAGAAGTTTGGAGGCTGATTTTCTGGGGAGGATATGATGAAGACCTCTGGTCTGGGGGTGCCAGGTATAGTTAAAGGGTTGGATACCTTGTAAAAACAGGGAAATCAGATGACAATACACATACTAAATGCTGAGACTCTCTTAGTTCATCTCCCACACTGCTCCCAGAACATTGGCTGCAGCTGGACCTCTGCAGGCAGGAAATGCAAGACTCTCACCGGGCACTCTGACCATCCCAAAAGAAAGACCTAAAAATACTGACATTAGGGGTTTTTCCAACAAATGGCTCCTGTTGATCTGTTCACAGAGAAACTCAAAATGAATAAGCCCCACCTTGTGCTGAAGCTTCCAATCAGCTCTTTAACTTGTAATCATGATCAGATAACCAAGAATTTTTATATCTTTGAAGAAGATATATGTCTCACACCAAAGACATATATCAAAACAACCAAACAACAAATGGAAAAAAAAATCTTAGGGAAAATAAAGCATCTGCCAGGAGAAGAAAATTCCACAGAGAGAAGAGAGAATAACACAGGCATAAAACAAGAATAGGGTGTCATCAAGAATGAATTAATAAAAGGAGCATTTAGAGGACAAAGGAAAAAGAATTTTGGAAATTAAATACATAATAGCAGAAATTCACGTATTAATAAAGTTGAATAAATCTCTTTAAAGTAGTGCAAAATGAGTTAGAAATGGAAAACAGGAGAGAAAAGATGAGACAACTAGATGGCCAGTTCAAAAAGTACAACATCAGAATAATAGCAGTCACCCAAAAAAATCAAAGGGGAGGGAATCATCAATGAAATAATTTAAGCTGGGCAAAGTGGCTCATGCCTGTAATCCCAGCACTTTGGAAGGTCAAGGCAGGAGGGTTTGCTTGAGGCCAGGAGTTTGGGAACAGCCTGGGCAACACAGTGGGACCCCATCTCTACAAAAAAATTTTAAAAATTTAGCCAGGCTTGGTGGCACATGCCTGTAGTTCTAACTACTGAGGAGGCTAAGGTGAGAGGATCTCTCGAGTTCAGGAATTTGAGGTTACAGTGAGCTATGATCACATCACTACGCTCCAGCCTGAGTTACAGAGTGAGATCCTGTCTCTAAAAAAAGAAAAAGGAAAGGAAGAACTCAATAAAATTTCCCAGAATTGAGGCACACAAATTTCTAGATTTGAAAGGTCTATGGCAAAAAGTTTGAACTGACTGGAACATGAAGAGTTAGTGACGCCTGCTGAAGGACCCTTTATGCCATTCTAAGGAGCTTACATTTTATCCTGTAAGCACTTAGGAGCCAGCAGAGATTTTTAAGAAGGGAATGACCAGATTAAATTGTATACAAAGAGGAGGTAGAAATATGGCAGTAGCATGAAAATGGTGTGGAGAGGACAGAAAATAATGGCAATGAGAATGGTTCCATGGATATTTCAATGGGTTAGGAGAAGAATGTTAAAGCAGATTTAAGAACTATTTGGGAGGTGGACTAAGCAGACCTGGAGCTATAAAGAAGCTTTGATGAAAAATAAAGAAAGTAAAAAGTGGTTTCAAATCTTTAACTTGGACTATGTAGTAAAAGTTGAAGTCAATAACCAAAATAGAAAATTCAGGAGTAGCAGATTTCAAGGAAAGAATGATGAGTTCACTTTTGGGACATGTTAGGCTTGAGGTACTTGTGAGAAATCCAAGTGTAAATTGATCTGAAGCCTAGGAGAATAACTTAGGACAAAGAAGAATTGGGTAGGGTTAGGGTAAGAGCTGGGATCTTATAGAAAATGTTAAGACCACCCAGAACAAGTATATAGAGTTGAGGGTGGGGAGGCAGGGAGGAACTAGGATGAAACCAAGTGACCACCAATAATTGAGGGGTAGACATACAGGGAGAAGCAACAAAAGAGACTGAGTCATACAAGAAGTGGAGAGTGTGGTCATACAAGCCCAGTGAGGACTGGAATTTAAGAAGGAAAAGCAAAACAAGGGAACAAGGAAAGAACAAAAGCCTTAGAAGAGTCCCACTACTAAGCTAAGACTCAGACCTCTTTGGAGAGGGAGTAGCTGCCTCAGGAACAAGATGCCTTCAGTTAGTGAAAGAACTTGCCGAATGTTGCAGACCAGAGCTGGCTCATAGGACTGACTCACCAGAGGGAGGAAAAACTTGCCGGACCATGTAGGCAGCTGGATCTGCTTTGTAGGGGCACCCCACTGGCTGATGGAAAAACTTGCTGAAGGACGCAGGTTGGCTGTAGCTGGTCAGTAAAAGCAACCTGCTAGGTAGCAGAGAAATATGCTAAAGGATGCAGGGCAAAGCTGGCTGCTGAGGAGAGCAATACCAGGCCTCCTTCATGATGTCAAAAACCAGCTCAGTGGAACCAAGAAATGAAGTATCTTTCTTCTTCTATGGCCTTGCAGTGTTTCTCCAGAACTCCCTATTGACAAGACTAATATCAAGCAGCTGACAAAGTAAACCTGTTTACAGGGTCCATCTCCAATATTAAATAGCATGGCAAAGAAGGGTACATTTGGATCTGAGAAGCAATAAATTAATAAATGGCACAATTCATCCCTTTGGCTTCCATATGCACCCATTTACACACATTCAAACTTCCATACAACAATAAAACAACTCTATGTTTCTACCTAAAAAGATTCGGTTAAACTTTATATAAGTGAATTTCTCACCAACTCCACAAAATGAGGAGACACATAGTCCAGTCATTATATCCATCATTAGTTATACTAATGATGCAAAAGGAACAGCAGTTTTTGCATTGTTGGAATTTGCCTTTTGATATTGGGATACACTCTCAAATAAATGTGGTTATGTTATACATTATTTTAATGGACATTCTCGCTTTATTTTTTTTTTTTGCTGATGACATTACTTGCTGTTTATTTTATGTTTATTTTAGACTATGGAAATGATGTTAGACAAAAAGCAAATTTGAGCAATTTTCCTATTCAAGTTCAAAAATGTCGTAAAGCAGCAGAGACAACTTGCAACAATGCATTTAGCCCAGGAGCTGCTAACGCTAATGAACGTACAATGCAGTGGTGGTTCAAGAAGTTTTGCAAAGGAGACAAGAGCCTTGAAGATGAGGAGCACAGTGGCTGGCCATTGGGAGTTGATAATGACCAAAAGAGCGCAAACATCGAAGCTGATCCTCTTACAACTACACAATAAGTTGCCGAAGAAATCAACGTCGACGATTCTATGTTCATTTGGCATCTGAAGCAAACTGGAAAGGTGAAAAAGTTCAATAAATGGTGCCTCATGAGCTGACTGAAAATCAAAAAAATTGTTGTTTTGAAGTATCGTCTTCTCTTATTCTACCCAACAACAACGAACCATTTCTCGATCAGATTGTGATGTGCAATGAAAAGTGGATTTTATATAATTGGCAATGGCCAGCTCAGTAGCTGGACCAAGAAGCAGCTCCAAGGCACTTCCCAAAGCCAAAGTTGCACCCAAAAAAGGTCATAGTCACTGGTCTGCTGCCGGTCTGATCCACTACAGCTGTTTTTTTTTTTTTTTTTTTTTGAGACAGAGTCTCAATCTGTCACCCAGGCTGAAGTGCAGTGGCTTAATCTCGGCTCATTGCAACCTCTGCCTCCCGGGTTCAAGCGATTCTCCTGCGTCAGCCTCCCGAGTAGCTGGAACTACAGGTGTGCACCACCACACCCGTCTAATTTTTATATTTTTCTAGTAGAGATGGGGTTTCACTATGTTGGCCAGGCTGATCTCGCACTCCTGACCTCAGCCGCCTGCCTTGGCCTCCCTGGGATTACACACGTGAGCCACTGCACCCGGTCAAATCCACTACAGCTTTCTGAATCCCGGCAAAATGATTACATCTGAGAAGTGTGCTCAACAAATCAATGAGATGCACCGAAAACTGCAACGTCTGCAGCCAGCATTGGCCAACAGAAAGGATCCAATTCTTCTCCATGACAATGCCCAACTGCACGTCGCACAACCAACGCTTCAAAAGTTGAAGGAATTGGGCTATGAAGTTTTGCCTCATCCGCCATATTCACCTGACCTCTCTCCAACTGACTACCACTCCTTCAAGTATGTCGACAACTTTTTGCAGGGAAAATGCTTCTACGACCAGCAGGATGCAGAAAATGCTTTCCAAGAGAGTTTGTTGAATCCCGAAGCACAGATGTTTATGCTACAGGAATAAATAAACTTATTTCTCATTGGCAAAAATGTGTTGATTGTAATGGTTCCTATTTTGATTAATAAATGTTTGAGCCTAGTTATAATGATTTAAAATTCACGATATAAAACTGCAATTACTTTTGCACCAACCTAATAATTTAGCCTCAAATTTAGTCATGGTCCCACTGAATATTCTTCCACCTAAAGACACAATTGTAAAGTTAACCTCCAACAACTGGTATATAAAATAATAAGGGGAAAAAGAGAGTGAATGATAAAATAGTTAAATATACAAGTAAACATACATATAGTAAACAAAGAGAAAATAGGTAATGCTACTACAGTCCTCACGTCTATAATTGGCCATAGGTGGTATCTATGACTTCCTTCTTCCACTAGCCATCTTGTTCTTTTATAATGTAGAGGTGAGCTGAAACTTCATTCCTGAAAAGTCCTCAATAGTCTTGTGCTTTTAAAAAGTGCTATAGTTGATATATTCAGAGAAGGACTGTGTGGTAGATAGAGCTCCCTCTCCCCTCTCCCCTCTCCCCTCTCCCCTCTCCCCTCCCCCCTCCCCCGTCTCCCCTCTCCCCTCTCCCCTCTCCCCTCTTTCCACGGTCTCCCTCTGATGCCGAGCCGAAGCTGGACGGTACTGCTGCCATCTCAGCTCACTGCAACCTCCCTGCCCGATTCTCCTGCCTCAGCCTGCCGAGTGCCTGCGATTGCAGGCGTGCGCCGCCACGCCTGACTGGTTTTCGAATTTTTTTGGTGGAGACGGGGTTTCGATGTGTCAGCTGGGCTGGTCTCCAGCTCCTAACCGCGAGTGATCCGCCAGCCTCGGCCTCCCGAGGTGCCGGGATTGCAGACGGAGTCTCGTTAACTCAGTGCTCAATGGCGCCCAGGCTGGAGTGCAGTGGCGTGATCTCGGCTCGCTACAACCACCTCCCAGCCGCCTGCCTTGGCCTCCCTAAGTGCCGAGATTGCAGCCTCTGCCTGGCAGCCACCCCGTCTGGGAAGTGAGGAGCGTCTCCGCCTGACTGCCCATCGTCTGGGATGTGAGGAGCCCCTCTGCCTGGCTGCCCAGTCTGGAAAGTGAGGAGCGTCTCTGCCCGGCCGCCATCCCATCTAGGAAGTGAGGAGCGCCTCTTCCCGGCCGCCATCACATCTGGGAAGTGAGGAGCGTCTCTGCCCGGCCGCCCATCGTCTGAGATGTGGGGAGCACCTCTGCCCTGCCGCCCCGTCCGGGATGTGAGGAGTGTCTCTGCCCGGCCGCCCTGTCTGAGAAGTGAGGAGACCCTCTGCCTGGCAACCGCCCCGTCTGAGAAGTGAGGAGCCCCTCCACCCGGCAGCCACCCCGTCTGAGAAGTGAGGAGCGTCCTCCCTCCTCATCTGGGAGGGAGGTGGGGGGGTCAGCCCCCCGCCTGGCCAGCCGCCCCGTCCGGGAGGTGAGGGGCACCTCTGCCCGGCTGCCCCTACCGGGAAGTGAGGAGCCCCTCTGCCCGGCCAGCCGCCTCGTCCGGGAGGGAGGTGGGGGGGTCAGCCCCCCGCCTGGCCAGCCGCCCCGTCCGGGAGGCGAGGGGTGCCTCTGCCCGGCCGCCCCTACTGGGAAGTGAGGAGCCCCTCTGCCCGGCCAGCCGCCCCGTCCGGGAGGGAGGTGGGGGGGTCAGCCCCCCTCCCGGCCAGCCGCCCCATCCGGGAGGGAGGTGGGGGGGTCAGCCCCCCGCCCGGCCAGCCGCCCCGTCCGGGAGGGAGGTGGGGGGATCAGCCCCCTGCCCGGCCAGCCGCCCTGTCCAGGAGGTGGGGGGGGCGCCTCTGCCCGGCCGCCCCTACTGGGAAGTGAGGAGCCCCTCTGCCCGGCCAGCCGCTCTGTCTGGGAGGGAGGTGGGGGGGTCAGCCCCCAGCCCGGCCAGCCGCCCCGTCCGGGAGGGAGGTGGGGGGGTTAGCCCCCCGCCTGGCCAGCCGCCCCATCCGGGAGGTGAGGGGCGCCTCTGCCCGGCCGCCCCTTCTGGGAAGTGAGGAGCCCCTCTGCCTGGCCAGCCGCCCCGTCCGGGAGGGAGGTGGGGGGGTCAGCCCCCCGCCCGGCCAGCCGCCCCGTCCGGGAGGGAGGTGGGGGGGTCAGCCCCCCGCCCGGCCAGCCGCCCCGTCCGGGAGGGAGGTGGGGGGTCAGCCCCCCGCCCGGCCAGCCGCCCCGTCCGGGAGGGAGGTGGGGGGGTCAGCCCCCCGCCCGGCCAGCCGCCCCGTCCGGGAGGGAGGTGGGGGGGGTCAGCCCCCCGCCCGGCCAGCCGCCCCGTCCGGGAGGTGAGGAGCGCTTCTGCCCGGCCGCCCCTACTGGGAAGTGAGGAGCTCCTCTGCCCGGCCACCACCCCATCTGGGAGGTGTACTCAACAGCTCATTGAGAACGGGCCATGAAGACAATGGCGGTTTTGTGGAATAGAAAGAGGGGAAAGGTGGGGAAAAGATTGAGAAATCGGATGGTTGCTGTGTCTGTGTAGAAAGAGGTAGACATGGGAGACTTTTCATTTTGTTCTGTACTAAGAAAAATTCTTCTGCCTTGGGATCCTGTTGATCTGTGACCTTACCCCCAACCCTGTGCTCTCTGAAACATGTGCTGTATCCACTCAGGGTTGAATGGATTAAGGGCGGTGCAAGATGTGCTTTGTTAAACAGATGCTTGAAGGCAGCATGTTCGTTAAGAGTCATCACCACTCCTTAATCTCAAGTACCCAGGGACACAAACACTGCGGAAGGCCGCAGGGTCCTCTGCCTAGGAAAACCAGAGAACTTTGTTCACTTGTTTATCTGCTGACCTTCCCTCCACTATTGTCCTGTGACCCTGCCAAATCCCCCTCTGCGAGAAACACCCAAGAATGATCAATAAAAAAGAAAAAAAAAAAAAAAAAAAAAAAAAAAAAGTGCTATAGTTTTCTGTAACCTTAACTTTGGGTGTGAAAGTATCAAAAGTAGCCGGGCGCAGTGGCTCACGCCTGTAATCCCAACACTTTGGGAGGCCCAGGTGGGCAGATCACTTGAGGTCAGGAGTTTGAGACCAGCCTGCCCAATATGGTGAAACCCCATCTCTTCCAAAAATACAAAAATTAGCCAGGAGTGGTGGCAGGGCATGTAATTCCAGCTACTCAGGAGGCTGAGACAGGAAAATTGCTTGAACCTGGGAGGCAGAGGTTGCAGTGAGCCGAGATAGCACCATTGCACTCCAGCCTGAACAACAAGAGCGAAATTCCATCAAGGAAAGAAGGAAGGAAGAAAAGAAAGAAAGAAAGAAAGAAAGAGAGAGAGAGAAAGAAAGAAGGAAGGAAGGAAGGAATGAAGGAAAGGAAGGAAGGAAAGGAGGGAGGGAGGGGGAAGGAAAAGGGAAGGAAAAGGGAAGGGAAGGGAAGGGAAGGGAAAAGAAAGTATTAAAAGCAGCTCCAGAGAATCCCCTGGTGTCAGAATCGTTCTTTCTGCTCCACTGTGTAGCAGCAACTCAATTTTCCCATGGTACTAAGGAAATAATCATTGCATAAAGTAACTGTTTTATCTGCCTGTTGGTTCAGTGACGTAGGGAGCCCAAATAGTCAAATGGAGTTTCATCTTCTAATTCAGTGGAATTGTTGTTCTATTCCCCATTAGAAACTAAGATCTCCAAACCAACAGAGCTCAAGGTAGCTGAAGGGGAAAGCAAAAATCTGGTGAGTGGGTTATTACATGTAATAGAGAGAATAGCCATTTCCATCTCTTGATTTCTGGTTTCTGGTTATGGAAGAGACAGTGCCATATAATGATCTCTGATTCAAAGCATATACTGCATGCTGAAAGACAAAATCCCATCCTTTCATGGTATTGTCTTGTGACCTGATCATCTATAGTCATTCTCTAAGATCTATCCAGTCTCTGTAGAGGCCAAACAGGTGGTTTTTTTGTTTGTTTGTTTTGTTTTGTTTGGAGACGGAGTCTCACTTTGTCTCCCAGGCTGGAGTGCAATGGCACATCTCAGCTCACTGCAACCTCTGCCTCCTGGGTTCAAGTGATTCTCCTGTCTCAGCCTCCCAAGTAGCTGGGATTACAGGCATGTGCCACCATGCCCAGCTAATTTTTGTATTTTTGGTAGAGACAGGGGTTTCACCATGTTGTTCAGGCTGGTCTCAAACTCCTGACCTCAAGTGATCTGCCTGCCTCGGCCTCCCAAAATGCTGGGATTACAGGCATGAGCCACTGCACTCGGCTGAAACAGGTATTTTGAATGTGGACATGAAAGTTATCAGCATCTGAGCTGTTTCAAGCCTTTGATGGCACTAATATCTGCAATTCCTGTAGGGATGCAGTATTGCTTTCGGTTTGCTATTTTGATAGACAGGTTTAGCCCATTCTACCACAATGGTGCTCATAAACATGTTTATGCCAATTCAGGAGATAGGGAAACAACCATAGGATATTTCTGTGGACAAAGCAGTCCTACTTTAACTTAGGCTAAGATTCCATCTATCACCTGTCACCGATAGCCCCACTGTGAGCCACCTGTGTCATTTTGGATCCCAATTACTTAGCATCAATTCAGAGACAGTGCCTGTTAATACCTTAAAGGTCTGGATATTCCTTTTTTTTTTTCCTAGCTTACAGCCACTCTAGCAAATGGCAAAGGTCTCTTTGGATAAGGCCTAGAGAAAGTTTTATAATGTATTCTTGCAGCTGGATGGAATTTAATGTTGCTGGATCACTCCTTAAGGGAGAGAAGGCTCCCATTCAGTCAAGGGCTGTACGATTTGTAAACTGGCTTAAGTATGTCAACTGGCTGAGAGGCCATGATGCTCCATTGTGGTAACTCAAGTCGGGTTTTTGGCTACCAGACATAGGATAGGCTGCTCTGTTTCACTCCAAAGAACATCATAATTAATTGGCTAAAACCAAGGCTCCTTACGGATCTGCTATAGAATGAATGCTTGTATCCCCCCTCCCACCAAAAAAATCCATGTGTTGAAATCCTAACCCCCCATGTGATGGTATTAGAAGGTGAGGCCTTTGGGAGGTGATTAGGTCATAAGGGTGGATCCCCCATGAATAAAATTAGTCTCCTTATGAAAGAGACCCCCAGAAAGACCCCTTGCCTTTGCTGCTGTGTGAGCACACAATGAGACAATAGCCAGTCATCTATGAACTAAGAAGCAGGCCCTCACCAGACACCAAATCTGCCAGCACTTTGATCTTGGACTTCTCAACCTCTAGAACTGTGAGAAATAAGTGTGTGTTGTTGAAACCATCCAGTCTATGGTATTTTTGTTATAGCAGCCAAAACAAACCAAGACAGGGTCACAGCATCTTTATTACTGATAACATCTCTGCTGCCCTTTACAGTAATGCACCCACCCACCTTGTCTTTCACAGTTAAGTGCTGTCATTTGATATCTGCTACTTGGGCTCACATCATTTCTAGTGAAATCTGGGAGTTCATTTCAATGGCAGCAACTCACATGGTCATACCTTTCCCACAGAGGAAAGCAATCACAGTATGTATCACTCCATGCCCTAGTGACAGAAGTGTTTTCCAGGCCTCCTCAGGAGTTAGAGTGGGAAGATGAATGTGCAGTTTGCACATAATAAACTCACTCACTTTTCAATGCCTTTAAGTGTTTGGATTTCCTTCTTTACTTCATGCCAGTGAAGCTCCAGTATCTCATCCTCATTAAACATATGTCACCACTGAGTTAAAATTTCAGTCAACCAACTCATAAAGCTGTTACAGTCATCTCCATCTGCATACATTAACACATTAAACCTGGAATCTCTAGTAAGTGTCCCCAATTAATTAATTCTACATGATCAATTAATTCTACCGGTTACCTTGGTCTGACACCTTTAGAACCTACTACAAATGTTCTCAGGTTTCTGTTAACACTGTATATATTAGCCAAACCGTGTAATAATGGTGAATTAGCTATTTCTTCCTGGGTCATACAGTGTATCTGATATGGTTTGAATTTGTGTTGCTGCCCAAATCTCATGTCAAATTGTAATCCCCAATGCTGAAGGAGGGGCCTGGTGGGAAGTGAACTGGATCACGGAGGCAGATTTCCCCCTTGCTGTTCTCATGATACTGAGTGAATTCTCACGAGATCTGGTTGTTTAAAAGTGTGTAGCACCTCCCCATTCTCTCTATTCCTCCTGCTCTGGCCATGTAAGATGTTCCTGTTTCCCCTTCCATCATGATTGAAAGTTTCCTGAGGCCTCCCCAGCCATGCTTCCTGTACAGCCTGCAGAACTGTAAGCCAATTAAACCTCTTCTCTTTATTAATTACCCAGTTTCAGGGATTTCTTTATAGCAGTGCAAGAAAGGACTAACACAATATCCGACTCCCTAGAGCAGACTGAGATTGGATCCTACTTATGATTCCAGTGGCAACCAAAGGTGATTGTAGTGATTCTTGAGGAGGATGCATATCCCTTTGCAAAACTATCCCAGTTAGGTTGTTACCAGTTTTCAACCAAAGCAAGGCTAGTGTACGCAAACACAGGAAGACAAGCTACTTTCTTTGGCAAGGGAGGTTCATGGTGTCTTGGTTTGAGACAAAATTTTGTTTTGTATTTTTTTATAAAAACCCAGGGCTGAAATGGTTATTTGTTGGAGGCAGACACCCAGCCTTCTTTTATTTTGTTGTTCAGGGATACTCTACATGCAGTTTGCATCTTGTCCAAGATGCACCCTCCATTAAGTCTGGTAAGAGGGGCAATTATTGTATAGATCATGCCCCTTCCTTTAAAGCTACCACTCTGAAGACACACATGTCACTTTCGCCCACATCCTGCTGGCCAGAACTTAATCATACAGTCGCAACTATCTAAAAGAAAGACAAAAACAAAAGAATAAAGAAAAATTTTGTCTTTGTTCTGAGTACCCATGTGCCCAGTACAGATTTGGGGATTCTAATACCAAAGGAAGATAGAAAGAATAAATCCTGGGACTGAAAAATCAGCAGCTTCTGCCCCAAGTGTTAGGTTATAAAAGAAAATCACATCAAATACATTTGGGAAATTCTGTGTTAAACGAATGAGACCTCATTTTTTCTTGACAGCAGAATACATGGTTATGTCCATTGTGAGTCACCAAGACTTCTTTGGCCCTGAAAGTTTTTTAAAGACTACTTCAAAGGACTAGTGTCTCACAAAATACATTTTGCCAAATACTAGACGTAGCAATAAACATGAATGATTTTGAAAAAGATATACAAGAAAATCTCAAGAAAAGGCACAAGATTCATCTATTAATAATTTTGAAGGTAAATTATTTCAAGCCATAAATAAACATATAATTTCAATATTCTTTAAAATTTTCCAGACCAAGAAAAAGGAGAAAATGTTCATGATTTCTTTCACAATGCTACCATAACCCCAATTCAAAGGCCTCACAAGTACAGCACACAAAAACAGTTACAGAAAAATCTCACTTGACCAAAATTCATAAATAAAACTTTAGCACACTGATTCAGCAGAATATTAAAGAGTTATCCACCACAACTATATAAGATTTGTTCCAGGAACGTAAGAATGGTTCACTATTAGGAAATCTATTAATACAACTTAACACATAAATTTTCAAAGAAGAAAAATTATGTGAGCACCTTAAAAGGTGCCAAAAGGTTGAACATGATCTTAAAAAAATGTTGCCAAAGGCATTTAATAATGTATAGCATATATTCCTTATGATTTAAAGATGTTTTAGTAAAATAGGAAAGAAGGAAGAATACCGCTCTAACATTAAAAAAAACTATATCAACCACCAACAAATGTTGTATATTAATGTTGACACTCCAGAGATGTTCCTACAAAACTCAAAAACAAAGATTATCTGCTAACAACCCTATATTTTAACAATAGTTAACCTATTGTACTAGCAAAAGAAACAGATCCTTAACACTGAATATGGGTGAGAATATGGGGAAATAGAAACTTTCACCCACCTTTCTGGAGGCCAAGTTGAGAACCTGTATCAAAAAGTTAAGAATTATTCATATATCTTCAACTGAGCAATTTTCAGCTGTAGATATATATTGCGAAGGAATAATCAGACAAGTTCACCTGTGTACAGCAACATGTATTGTAGTACTGGTAGGTATGGGAAAAATCCAAATATGCTATCTTAGAGGATTAGTTGAGGCATAGTTGTATTTGGTCAGGGCTTCATTGCCTTAACTTTGCCCACTCCTCTACCCGAGGAGGAGGGAGGTTTGTAGGAGGTTTACCACTGCTCAGAAAGTTCTTCCCTGATCCTTCCTTCTGGGGTGCGGCTGCCACCTGGAGCAGGTAGGCAGGAAGCAGCCTCTTACTGTCTCACTATCACCAACACATACCACCTACTCTTGCCAGTTGCCCCCGAGTGTAACCTGAGTGTTAGATCACACTTTCCTAAGTCAATGTGAATTTTTTAAATGCAGAAAACATACCAAGACATAGAGTTTTTTGACAAGATGAAACCTAGTAAGCTTTTATTTATCTTAGTTACCCCATTTAGAAAGAATACAGATTGAGGAGTAATGAAACCTAAAATTTTGGAGAGAGGGGTTTTAAGAAGAGACAACTCTTGGCCAGGCGCGGTGGCTTATGCCTGTAATCCTAGCACTTTGGGAGGCCGAGGCGGGCGGATCACCTGAGGTCGGGAGTTCAAGACCAGACTGACCAACATGGAGAAAGCCTGTCTCTACTAAAAATACAAAGTTAGCTGGGCATGGTGGTACATGCCTGTAATCCCAACTACTCGGGAGGCTGAGGCAGGAGAATTGCTTGAACCTTGGAGGCGGAGGTTGCAGTGAGCCAAGATCATGCCACTGCACTCTGCACTCCAGCCTGGGCAATAAAGCGAGACCCTGTCTCAAAAAAAAAAAAGAAAAGACAGTTCTTAAGATCATTGGCAATGATCCTTGATGATAAATAGTGGGTGCCTTAGGTCGAAATAGCATGGTGAAACAGTGCTATTTGGCAGCATGGGAAAAGCAGCATTACAAACATAATTGAGGCTGGGCATGGTGGCTCACGTCTGTAATCCCAGCACTTTGGGAGGCCAAGGCGAGGGGATCACTTGAGGTCAGGAGTTTGAGACCAACCTGGCCAACATGTGAAACCCCGTCTCTGCTAAAACTACAAAAATTAGCCGGGTGTCGTGGCGCATGTCTGTAATCGCAGCTACTTGGGAGGCTGAGGCAGGAGAATTGCTTGAACCCAGGAGGCGGATGTTGCAGTAGGCTGAGGTCATGCCACTGCACTCCGGCCTGGGTGACAGACCAAGACTCCAACTCAAACAAACAAAACCCATAATTGAGTCACATAAATCATGTGAAATTTCTAGGAATGATCATATATTTACTGGAAGCTTCTTCTTCTTGGGCTGAAATGAGAAGTCTGAAGAAGAAAAAATAGACAAGTAACATAGTCATCAGAGAATATATAAAATTTTGAGGGAGAATGAAAAGTGCATCTGTGAATTGAATATGTTCATAACTTCTTTTGATTACAGTAAAACATTACATCTAATGTCATGCTCTCTAATTTGTACATTAGATGACACATCTTTTCTGGGCCTCTAAACCATATTGTTCAGTCTCCCACATCCATCCACAGGTAAATTATGAACCAGCTATTCTTCTTAAGTTCAAACCATAACTCTCTCATTTTGACCAAATAAATATCATTTCAACACGTTATTCATATGGTGAGTGGAGTCCTGACCATGAGGACATCGGGACTCCTCACTAGAAAATATGCCTAGCCAGCTAATTATTAGATTGGAGCAAAAGTAATTGCAGTTTTTCATTAAAAGTAATGGCAAAAACTGCAATTACTTTTGCACCAAACTAATACTTTGTATTTATATTAAATTCACTTGTTTTTTATGCCACAAGTTCTATGGGAATCAGTATTTTTAAATATAGAAAATTTGTTGGTTGATGGCATATTCAGACGTAGAAAAAAAAATCACAATCTCTTTTCTCCCAGGAACAAAAGCTAAGAGCAGGTAAGAACCCAGAAAGTTACTCATCAGTGCAGAAGAATAGGCTTAGGGTCTTTCCTTTGCTGCCAGAGTAGTGCTGATTTCAGCATAAAGACATCCTTCAGTTGAGAGGCCTTGCCACTCATCAGTGATGTTCACTTTGGTTAATTAGAAATACTAAACTAACATGGGAATAATTCTGCTAGCCTAAAAGTGCATGAATAAATTATATAAAAGCCACAAGTAAACAGAACATTCACATTAGCTTTTCTTTCTTTTTTTTTTTTTTTTTTTTTTTTTTTTTTGAGATGGAGTCTCACTCTGTCGCCCAGGCTGGAGTGCAATGGTGCGATCTCGGCTCACTGCAACCTCCGCCTCCTGGATTCAAGTGATTCTCCTGCCTCAGCCTCCTGAGTAGCTGGGATTACAGGCGCCCGCCACTGTGCCCGGCTAGTTTTTTGTATTTTTAGTAGAAACAGGGTTTCACTATGTTGGTCAGGCTGGTCTCAAACTCCTGACCTTATGATCTGCCCGCCTCAGCCTCCCAAAGTGTTGGGATTACAGGCGTGAGCCACTGGGCCCGGCCCACATTAGCTTTTCATAATGGTTCCCATCTCAACTTCACAGACTTGAAAAGGCTCCAAAGTTCAATGTGATGGAAAGTCAGAATAAGACTCAACTGGGCCCATTCACACTTCAGATACATAACTAGCTCTTGTGCAACAGACAGCATGCTGCAGGGGTAAGGAATCAGTTTCCCTGAAATGTATTTTTGCCATGCTTTCATGTGTACTTAAATAGAAATAAGGGGTAAATTTTTGGTCAAGGATGCAGTTATGATAAGTTACTTTCCTATGATGATCCATTTCAGAGGCTTTGGTGAGATTGGGGGAAATATAGTGAACTACCTTTCTCTCAGGTCCCAGAAGGATAGAGAGAGCAGTGGTTCTTGCCAGAATGAATGTTCTCACAAAGAGGAGAACAGCAGCTGGATCGACCCGTGGGACAGGTGGTGGCGCCGCAGCCATGGAGGGAGGCGGCGGCGGCGGCGGCGGCTCGGGTGGCTGCGCTGGGAGGCGGCGGTGAGAGGCTCGCACGCCTCCAGCCCGGCCCTGGCCCCCCGGGACGGAGAGCCGAGCAGCCCCGGCTCTGGGCTACGGACTATGGGCGAATAGCTCCGACCACCCGGCGAAGCATGCCGCCTGCCTTGGCCTCCCAAAGTGCTGAGATTGCAGCCTCTGCCCGGCCGCCACCCCGTCTGGGAAGTGAGGAGCGTCTCTGCCTGGCTGCCCATCATCTGGGACGTGAGGAGCCCCTCTGCCTGGCTACCCAGTCTGGAAAGTGAGGAGCGTCTCTGCCCAGCCACCATCCCATCTAGGAAGTGAGGAGCGCCTCTTCCCGGCCACCATCCCATCTAGGAAGTGAGGAGCGTCTCTGCCCAGCCGCCCATCGTCTGAGATGTGGGGAGCGCCTCTGCCCCGCCGCCCCGTCTGGGAAGTGAGGAGCACCTCTACCCGGCCGCGACCCCGTCTGGGAGGTGAGGAGCGTCTCTGCCCAGCCGCCCCGTCTGAGAAGTGAGGAGACCCTCCGCCTGGCAACCACCCCATATGAGACGTGAGGAGCCCCTCCGCCCGGCAGCCACCCCGTCTGGGAAGTGAGGAGCGTCTCTGCCCGGCAGCCACCCCATCCAGGAGGGAGGTGGGGGTCAGCCCCCACCAGGCCAGCCGCCCCGTCCGGGAGGGAGGTGGGGGGGTCAGCCCCCCGCCCGGCCAGCCGCCCCATCTGGGAGGTGAGGGGCGCCTCTGCCTGGCCGCCCCTACTAGGAAGTGAGGAGCCCCTCTGCCCAGCCAGCCGCCCCATCCGGGAGGGAGGTGGGGGGGTCAGCCCCCCGCCTGGCCAGCCACCCCATCCGGGAGGGAGGTGGGGGAGTCAGCCCCCCGCCAGGCCAGTCGCCCCGTCCGGGAGGGAGGTGGGGGGGTCAGCCCCCCGCCCGGCCAGCCGCCCCATCCGGGAGGTGAGGGGCGCCTCTGCCCGGCCGCCCCTACTGGGAAGTGAGGAGCCCCTCTGCCCAGCCAGCCGCCCCATCCGGGAGGAAGGTGGGGGGGGTCAGCCCCCTGCCCGGCCAGCCGCCCCGTCTGGGAGGTGAGGGGCGCCTCTGCCCGGCCGCCCCTACTGGGAAGTGAGGAGCCCCTCTGCCTGGCCAGCCGCCCCGTCCGGGAAGGAGGTGGGGGGGTCAGCCCCCCGCCCGGCCAGCCGCCCCATCCGGGAGGGAGGTGGGGGGGGTCAGCCCCCCGCCTGGCCCGCCGCCCTGTCTGGGAGGGAGGTGGGGGGGTCAGCCCCCCACCCAGCCGGCCGCCCCGTCTGGGAGGTGAGGGGCGCCTCTGCCCGGCCGCCCCTACTGGGAAGGGAGGAGCCCCTCTGCCCGGCCAGCCGCCCCGTCCGGGAGGGAGGTGGGGGGGTCAGCCCCCCGCCCGGCCAGCCGCCCCATCCGGGAGGTGAGGGGCGCCTCTGCCCGGCCGCCCCTACTGGGAAGGGAGGAGCCCCTCTGCCCGGCCAGCCGCCCCGTCTGGGAGGGAGGTGGGGGGGTCAGCCCCCCGCCCGGCCAGCCGCCCCGTCCGGGAGGTGAGGGGCGCCTCTGCCCGGCCGCCCCTACTGGGAAGTGAGGAGCCCCTCTGCCCGGCCAGCCGCCCTGTCCGGGAGGGAGGTGGGGGGGTCAGCCCCCCTGCCTGGCCAGCCGCCCCGTCTGGGAGGTGAGGGGCGCCTCTGCCCGGCCGCCCCTACTGGGAAGTGAGGAGCCCCTCTGCCCGGCCAGCCGCCCGGTCCGGGAAGGTGGTGGGGGGGTCAGCCCCCCGCCCGGCCAGCCGCCCCATCCGGGAGGGAGGTGGGGGGGTCAGCCCCCCGCCCGGCCAGCCGCCCCGTCCGGGAGGTGAGGGGCACCTCTGCCCGGCCACCCCTACTGGGAAGTGAGGAGCCCCTCTGCCTGGCCAGCCGCCCCGTCTGGGAGGGAGGTGGGGGGGTCAGCCCCCCGCCCGGCCAGCCGCCCGGTCCGGGAGATGAGGGGCGCCTCTGCCCGGCCGCCCCTACTGGGAAGTGAGGAGCCCCTCTGCCCGGCCACCGCCCCGTCTGGGAGGTGTACCTGGCAGCTCATTGGGCCATGATGACAATGGCGGTTTTGTGGAATAGAAGCGGGGGAAAGGCGGGGAAGGGATTGAGAGATCGGATGGTTGCCACGTCTGTGTAGAGGGAGGTAGACACGGGAGACTTTTCATTTTGTTCTGTACTAGGAAAAATTCTTCTGCCTTGTGATCCTGTTGATCGGTGACCTTACCCCCAACTCTGTGCTCTCTGAAACACGTGCTGTGTCCACTCAGGGTTAAATGGATTAAGGGTGGTGCAAGATGTGCTTTGTTAAACAGATGCTTGAAGGCAGCATGCTCGTTAAGAGTCATCACCACTCCCTAATCTCAAGTACCCAGGGACACAAACACTATGGAAGGCCGCAGCGTCCTCTGCATAGGAAAACCAGAGACCTTTGTTCACTTGTTTATCTGCTGACCCTCCCTCCACTATTGTCCTATGACCCTGCCAAATCCCCCTCTGTGAGAAACACCCAAGAATGATCAATAAAAATAAATAAATTAAAAAAAAAAAAAAGAGGAGAACAGAACTCTCCTGATATGCTATTTCTCTCCTCCCCGAAGGGGGACAACCACACACCTGGTTAGGGCTGCCCCTAAAAAGTAAAGGATACTGGAAAAAAATTTTTCTAGGGCCCCTACCCATATAAACAATTTAATTCACCCCAAGTCAGCATGTCAGCACCATTTTGGTAGTTCAATTTCATGCAATTCTATGAAATAAATGCCTTATTGGGTAGGGAGTATCCAATCTTCAGGCCACCTTTCTAGAACTGGGACCCAGCCATGGAAGCCTGGAATTACCCCATAGCATGAGTCAGAGAGTTCCTCAGAATATCTGATCAACTTCATGCATGAGGTATAAATAAATAATTGGAAAGTGAGATTTAAAATAATTCAATTTTTGGCCAGGCACAGTGGCTCACACCTGTAATCCCAATACTTTGGGAGTCCGAGGTGGGTGGATCACCTGAGGTCAGGAGTTTGAGATCAGCCTGGCCAACATGGTGAAACCCTGTCTCTACTAAAAATACAAAAATTAGCCGGACATGGTGGCATGCACCTATAATCCCAGCTACTTGGGAGTCTGAGGCTGGAGAATCACTTGAACCCAAGACGTAGAGGTCGCGGTGAGCTGAGATCATGCCACTGCACTCCAGCCTGGGCGACACAGTGAGACTTCATTTCAAAAAAAAAAAATCAATTTTCAGTGGCATCAAAAAACATGAACTACTTAGGTATAAATTTAACAAAACATATGGAAATCCTGTAAACTGAAAACTACAAAACAGTTGTAAGAGGTATATCAAAAGATCTATATAAATGGAGAAATATAACAGGTTCATGGGTCAGAAGACTCAGTCTTGTTAAGGTGTCAATTCTCCCCAAATTTATCTGTAGATTCAATCAGGTTAGGCAGGTTTTTTTTTTTGTTTTTAAGTAGAAATTGACAAGCAGTTTCTTAAATGTATATGAGAATGCAAAGGACCTAGAATCTAAATGCAAAGGACTAAACAACCCTAAAAGGGAAACAAGCTAGAGGACTCATACTACCTGACTTCAAGACCTATTATAAAACTATAGCATTAAGACTGTAGGGGCCAGCCTCAGTGGCTCACGTCTGTAATCCCAGCACTTTGAGAAGCCAAGGTGGGTGAATTATTTGAGCCCAGGAGTTTGAGACCAGCCTGGGTAACATGGCAAAACCACATCTCTACAAAAAAAAAAAAAAAATACAAAAATTAGCTGGGCATGGTGGCACACTCCTGTTGTACCAGCTACTCAGGGGGCTGAGGCAGAAGGATTGCTTGAGCCCAGGAGGTCAAGGCTGCAGTAAGCCATGATTGCACCACTGCACTCCAGCTTGGGAGACAAAGCAAGACCCTGTCTCAAAACAAAAACAAAAACAAAAACAAAAACAAAAAAACAAAACTTATGGTGGCATAAAGATAGACATATGGACCATTGGAACTGAATAGAGAACCTATAAATAAACTCACATATATATGATGAGTCAAAGGCACTAATATAGTTTGGATGTTTGTCCCCTCCAAATCTCATGTTGAAATAAAATCCCCAGTATTGAAGGTAAGGCCTGGTGGAAGGTGTTTATATCATGGGGGGGCAGATCCCTTGTCAATAGCTTGGCGCCATTCTTGTGGTAATGAATGAATTCACACAAGATCTAGTTGTTTAGAAGAATGTGGCACCTCTTCCCTCTCTCTCTCTTACTCCCAATCTTGCCATGTGACATGCTGTCTCCCTGTCACCTTCTACCACGATTGTAAGTTTCCTAAGGCCCTCACTAGGAGCAGATGCCAGCAGCATGCTTCCTGTAAAGCCTGCAGAACTGTAAGCCAACAGAACCTCTTTTCTTTAAAAATTACCCAGCCTTGGGTATTTCTTCATAGCAATGCAAAAAATGGCTTAATACAGGAGATTGGTACTGAGAGTGGGATATTGCTATAAAGATATCTGAAAATGTGCAAGTGGCTTTGGAACTGGGTATTGGGCAGAGGTTGGAAGTTTGGAGGGCTCAGAAGAAGACAGGAAGATAAGAGAAAGTTGGAACTTCATACAGACTGGTTAGGTAGTTGTGACCAAAATGTTGATAGAGATAGAGTTGGCCAGGCCCAGTGGCTCACGTCTGTAATCCCAGCACTTTGGGAGGCCGAGGCAGGCAGATCACAAGGTCAGGAGTTCGAGACCAGCCTGACCAACATGGTGAAACCCCATGTCTACTAAAAATACAAAAAAATTAGCTGGGCATGGTGGCATGCACCTGTAATCCCAGCTACTTGGGGGGCTGAGGCAGGAGAATAGCTTGAACTCGGGAGGCAGAGGTTGCAGTGAGCCAAGACTGCTCCATTGCACTCCAGCCTGGGCGAGAGAGTGAGACTCCATCTCAAAAAAAAAAAAAAAAAAGAGAGAGAGAGAGAGAGTGAAGGCCAGGCTGATGAAGCCTCAGATGGAAATTGAGAAGTTATTAGGAACTGGATTAAAGATCACCCATGCTAAGCCCTAGCAAAGAGCCTGGCTGCCTTGTGTCCACATCCTAGAGATCTATGGAAGGTTGAACTTAAGAGTGACAGCTTAGGGTATCTTGCAGAAGAAACTTGTAAGTGGCAAGGTATTCAAGAATTAGTGTGGCTGCTTCTAACACCTACAATCAGATGCAGGAGGAAAGGAATGACTTAAAGTTGGAACTTATATTTAAAAGGGAAGCATAGTGTAAAAGTTTGGAAAGTTTGCCACCTGGCCAAGTGAGAGAGAAAAAATTCAAGCAGGCTGCAGAGGAACCAATTGCTAGAGAGATTTGCATCACTAAAAGGGAACCAGGTGCTGATAGCCAAGAGAATGGGAAAAGGGCCTTGAAGGCATTTCAGAGATCTGCCAGGCAGCTCCTCCCATCACAGGCCCAGAGGCCTAGGAGGAAAGAATAGTTTCATGGGCCAGGCTTGGAGCACCAAAGCCCTGAACCACATCCCTGCATCCTTGCTGTTCCAGCTACAGCCACAGCTCAAATGGACCCAAGTACTGCTTGGACCACCACTTTGGAAAGCACAAGCTTTGGTAGCTTCCAAATGATGTTAAGTCTGTGGACACATGGAATGCAAGAGTGAAGGAGGCTTGGCAGCTTCCACCTAGATTTCAGGGGGTATATGAGAAAGCCTGGGTGCCCAGGCAGAAGCCTGTCTTAGGGGTGGAGCACTCACAGATAACCTCTATTAGGGCAATGCTGAGGGTAAATGTGGGGTTGGAACCCCCACACAGAGCCATCATCAGGGAACTGACTTGGACAGCTGTGGAAAGTGGGCCATGCCCTCTAGACCCAAGAATGGTAGAGCACCAGCAAGCTTGCAACCTCAGTATGGGAAAGCTGTAGGCACTCAACTCCAGCCTGTGAGAGCAGCCACAGAGGCTGCATCCTGCAAAACCACAGGGGCGGAGCTGCCCAAGGCTTGGGAGCCCACCTCTTGCACCAGTGCACCCTAAATACAGAACATGGAGTCAAAGGAGATTACTTTGGAGCTTTAAGTTTTAATAACTGCCATGCTGGGCTTAGGACTTCTGTGGTGCCTGTTTCTCCCTTTCTTTTGGCTTATTTCCCTTTAGGAATAGGAATGCTCACCCAATGACTATACCACCATTGTATCTTGGAAATAAATAACTTGTTTAATTTCATAGGATTATAGGTGGAAGGAGATGAGTCTTAAGTGAGACTTAGGACTTTGGACTTGATGTTGGAATGAGTTAAGACTTTGGGGGACGGTTGGGAAAAGTTGATTGTATTTTACAATGTGAGAAGGACAGGAGATTTGGAGGGCCAGAGGTGGAATGATATGGTTTGGATATTTGTCCCCTCCAAATCTCATGTTGAAATGTGATTTCCAGTGTTGGAGGTGGGACCCGGGGGGAGGTCTTTGTATCATGGAGGCAGATCCCTCCTGAACAGCTTAGCACCATCCCCTTGGTGATGAGAGTTCTCACTCAGTTAGTTCAGGCAAGAGCTGGTTGTTTGAAAGCCTGTGGCACCTCCCCACTCTGTCTTTTGCTCCAACTCTCACCATGTGACAAGCTTTCTCCCCCTTTGCCTTCCACCATGTTTATAAGCTTTCTGAGGCCCTCACCAGGAGCAGATGCTGGAGTCATGCTTGAACATGCGTTGCTATAAATAAATATCTGGGATTGGATAATTTATAAAGTTCTGTAGGCTGTAGCAGAACTGTAAGCCAATTAATCCTCTTTTCTTTATAAACTACCCAGCCTCAGATATTTATTTATAGCAACACAAGGACAAGCTAACAGAAAATCAAAGCAATCTAACAGAAAAGGGAAAGCCTTTTAACAAATAGTGCTAGAATAGATGAATATCCATAAAAAAAAAGATCCTCAACTCCTACCTCACACCATATACAAAAATTAATTCATGACACCTAAATGTAAAACCTAAAACTAAAGCCTTTGGTGGGGGAGAAAGGCTTGGGAGTAGACAAATTTTCTTAAATATGACATGGAAAGCAATAATAAATTTTAAAGTAATAAGTTAGACTTCATCAAAATTAAAACTTCTATTCATCAAAAAATATCATTAAGAAAATAATAGGAGGCCAGGTACAATGGTTCATGCCTGTAATCCCAGCATTTTGGGAGGCCAGCATGGGAGGATCACTTGAGTCCAGGACTTCAAGATCAGCCTGGGCAACAAAGCAAGACCCTCTCTCTACAAACATTTTAAAAAATTAACCAGGCATTGTGGCATGTGCCTGTAGTTCCAGCTACTTAGGAGACTAAGGCAGGAGGATCACTTGAGCCTGGGAGGTTGAGGCTGCAGTGAGCTATGATTGTGCCATTTCACTCCAGCCTGGATGACAGAGTGAGACCCTGTCTCCGAAAAACAAAAACGAAATGAAAACAACAACAAAAAGAAAATAATAGGCAAAACCACAAACTGGAAGAATATATCCACAAAACATATATTTGACAAGGGACTTGTATTCAAAATATATAAAGAATTACTAAAATTAATATTAATAAATAGGCAAAATATTTGAACAGACACTTCACAAAGCAAGATATATGAAAGGCCAATATGAACATGAAAAAGTGCTCAACCTCATTACTCACCAGTAAAATGCAAATTTAAACCACTACGCACCTACTAGAACAGCTATAATTTTTAAAAACTGGCATCACATCACCCTGGCCAGGTGCGGTGGCTCACGCCTGTAATCCCAGCACTTTGGGAGGCCAATGCAGGGGGGATCACCTGAGGTCGGGAGTTCAAGACCAGCCTGACCAACATGGAGAAAGCCCATCTCTACTAAAAATATAAAATCAGCTGGGTGTGGTGGCACATGCCTGTAATCCCAGCTACTCAGGAGGCTGAGACAGGAGAATTGCTTGAACCCAGGACGTGGAGGTTGCAGTGAGCCGAGATCACACCATTGCACTCTGGGCAACAAGAGCAAAACTCTGTCTCAAAAAAAAAAAAAACAACTGGTATCACCAAATGTTGGAAAGGATGTGGATCAAAGAGAACTCTCATATGTTGCTGGTAAGAATGTAAAATGAAACAACCACTTTGGAAAAATATTTGGTAAAGTCAAACATAAACATGTAGCATTATATTTCACTCCTGGGTATTTAGTCAAGTAATTTCACTCCTAGGTATTCAGCCAAGAGAAATAAAAACAAATATCCACAAAAGGAATTGTACAGAATGTTTGTAGCAGCTTTATTCACAATAGCATTAAGCAGCCAACAACCCAAACATTCTTCAGCAGTCGAATGGATAAACAAATTGTGGCATAGTCTTACAATTGAATAGTACTAAGAAATATAAAGAAACAAGTTACTGATATATGTACCAACATGGAAAAACCTCACAGACATTGCTAAGCAAAAGAGACTATGTACAAGAGTACATAATGTGTGATTCCATTTATATGAATTTCTAGAAAAGGAAAACCAATCTAAAGTGAAAATAATCAGAACAGTGGTTCTCTCTGGGGGTCAGGGGAAAGGAGTGATGGGGAAAGGACACAATAGAGCTTTCTGTATCTTGAAGGTGTGGGTTATAGACGTATATCTATTTGTCAGAATTATACAGTTAACTTTTTTGTATTTAAGTATATGTAAATTTTACCTTAAAAATAACTGCAGGGCCAGATGCAGTGGCTCACACCTGTAATCCCAGCACTTTGGGAGACTGAGGCAGGTGGATTGCTTGAGCCCAGGAGTTCGAGACCTGCCTGGGCAACATGGTGAAACCCCACTTCTACAAAAAAAAAAAAAAAATACCACAATAAAATGCAAAGTGTTCTTAAATGCTATTTTGAGAGGGGAAATCTGGGTGCTATGGTGGGGAGGAGGCATGAGCTGAACAATGCAATTATGTTGTTAAAAACATGAAACAACATGTTTCATGGCCAGGAGAAATGCCACTTTTTCAGATCTCTTCAAGTTTCATGACTCACTAAAACTCTTCACTATTTTAGTCAGGTTTTAGTTCAAATAGAGTGCAGATTTTTGCTGTGTGGTTTCCTTATAGGGCCTAAATATTTAAGAATTTTAAACATAAATATTAATAGAAATATTGATTCACTGAGACATGATAAAAGCTTTGGTGCTGGAATCAAACCAGATTGGGTGAAGCTCAAAACTGTAACCTCAAAGTGCCCAGTGTGATGGCCATGAAATGCACGGGACACAGCCCTTACAGGGAATAGAATGGTTCTGTTTCTCAGCACAACTGTATTAATCCATTTTCATACTGCTGATAAAGACATATCCGAGACTGGGCAATTTAAGAAAGAAAGAGGTTTAATGGACTTACAGTTCCATGTGACTAGGCCTTATAATCATGGCAGAAGGTGAAAGGCACTTCTTACATGGCGGCAGCAAGAGAAAGAACTTGTGCAGGGAAACTCCCGTTTTTAAAACCATCAGATCTCATGAGACTCATTCACTATCATTAGAACAGCGCAGGAATAATAATTCAATCACCTGCCACCAGGTTCCTCTCACAACATGTGGAAATTGTGGGAGTTACAACTCAAGATGAGATTTGGGTGAAGACACAACCAAACCATATCATTCTGCCCATGGCCCCTCCCAAATCTCATGTCCTCATGAGATTTCCCAACAATCTGCCAAAGTCTTAACTCATTTCAGCATTAATTCAAAAGTCCACAGTCCAATGTCTCACCTGAGACAAGGCAAGTCCCTTCTGCCTATCAGCCAAAATCAAAAGCAAGTTAGTTACTTCCTAGATACAATAGGGGTTCAGGCATTAGGTAAATACAGCCATTCCAAATGGGAGAAATTGGCCAAAATAAAAGGGCCACAGGCCCCATGCAAGTCCAGAATCCAGCAGGGCAGTCAGTTCTTTTTTTTTTTTTTGAGACAGAGTCTCACTCTGTCACCCAGGCTAGAGTGCAGTAGTGCCATCTCAGCTCACTGTAACCTCTGCCTCCAAGGTTCAAATTATTCTCACGCCTCAGCCTCCCAAGTAGCTGGGATTACAGGTGTCTGCCACCATGCTCAGTTAATTTCTTGTATTTTTAGTAGAGACTTGGTTTCACTGTGTTGGCCAGGCTGTTCTTGAACTCCTAACCTCAGGTGATCCACCTGCCTCAGCCTCCCAAAGTGCTGGGATTACAGGCATGAGCCATTGCACCCAGCCTAGTCAAGTCTTAAAGCTCCAAAATGATCTCCTTGACTTCATGTCTCTCATCCAGGTCATGTTGATGCAAGAGGTGGGTTCCCATGGTCTTGGGCAGCTTCACCCCTGTGGCTTTGCAGGGTATAGCCTCCCTCCCAGCTGCTTTCATGGGCTGGCATTGAGTATCTGTGGCTTTTCCAGGTGCATGGCGCAAGTGTCAGCGGATCTATCTTTCTGGGGTCTGGAAGATGGTGGCCCTCTTCTCACAGCTCCATTAGGCAGTGCCCCAGTAGAGATTCTGTGTGGGGGCTCCAACCCCACATTTCCCTTCTGTACTGCCTTAGTAGAGGTTCTCCATGAGAGCCCCAGCCCTGCAGCAAACTTCTGCCTGGACATCCAGGTGTTTCCATACATCCTCTGAAACCTAGGTGGAGGTTCCCAAACCTCAATTCTTGAATTCTGTGCACTTGCAGGCTCAAAAGATTGAGGCTTAGACCCTCTGAAGCCACAGCCTGAGCTGTACCTTGGCCCTTTTTAGTCATGGCTGGAGCAGCTGGGACACAGGGCACCAAGTCCCTAGACTGCACACAGCACGGGGACCAAGGGCCCAACCGACAAAACCATTTTTTTTCCTCCTAGGCCTCCTGGCCTGTGATGGGAGGGGCTATTGTAACTATCTCTGACATGCCCTGGAGACATTTTCTACATTGTCTTGGGGATTAACGTTTGGCTCCTCATTACTTATGCAAATTTCTGCAGCTGCTTGAATTTCTCCTCAGAAAATGGGATTTTCTTTTTTATCTTAGTGTCAGGCTGCAAATTTCCCAAACTTTTATGCTCTGCTTCCCTTATAAAACTCAATGCCTTTCACAGCACCCAAGTCATCTCTTGAATGCTTTGCTACTTAGAAATTTCTTCCTCCAGATACCCTAAATCATCGCTCTCAAGTTCAAAGTTCCATAAATCTCTAGGGCCGGGGCAAAATGCTGCCAATCTCTTTGCTAAAACATAAAAGTCATCTCTGCTCCAGTTTCCAGTGAGTTCCTCATCTCCATCCGAGACCACCTCAGCCTGAACCTTACTGCTCATATCACTATCAGCATTTTTGTCAAAGCCATTCAACAAGTCTGTAGGAAGTTCCAAACCTTCCCACATTTTACTGTCACCTTTTGAGCCCTCCAAACTGTTCCACCCTCTGCTTGTTACCTAGTTCCAAAGTTGCTTCCACATCTTTGGGTATCTTGTCAGCAATGCCCCACTCTACTGGTACCAAAGTAGTGTATTAGTCCATTTTCATGCTGCTGACAAAGACATACCTGAGACTGGGCAATTTACAAAAGAAAGAAGTTTAATGGACTTATAGTTCCACATGGCTAGGGAGGCCTCACAATCACGGCAGAAGACAAAAGGCACTTCTTACATGGCAGTGGCAAGAGAGAAAACTTTTGCAGGGAAACCCCCATTTTTAAAACCATCAGATCTCGTGAGACTCATTCACTATCATGAGAACAGCACAGGAAAGACCCGCCCCCATAATTCAATCACCTCCCACCAGGTTCCTCCCATGACATGTGGGAATTGTGGGAGTTACAATTCAAGATGAGATTTGGGTAGGGACACAGCCAAACCATATCAACAACAAAAGGCCCTTGGCTAATGTCCACAAACAAGGTGAGGAGTTAAAATTGTAAGGTTTTATATTTTCTGCATTCCTAAGATTACTTCTGTTAGTTGAATTTATTTATTCTGTAGTGTTTGGACAGTGTTAACAAAATCTCTGGGCACAAAATTCATATGGAACCAAAAAAGAGCCCAAATAGCCAAACCAATCCTGAGCAAAAAGAACAAAGCTGGAGGCACCATGCTATCTGACTTCAAAATATATTACAAGGTTATAGTAACCAAAACAGCATGGCATTGGTATAAAAACAGACATATACTCATGCCTATAATCCCAGCACTCTGGGAGGCTGAGGTGGGTGGATCGCTTGAGCTCAGGAGTTCAAGACCAGCCTGGGCAATGTGGCAAAATCCTGTCTCTACAAATAATACAAAAATTAGCCAGACTTAGTGTTTAGTACCTGTAGTCCCAGCTGTTTGGGAGGCTGAGGTGGGAGGATGACTTGAGCTTGGGAGGCAGAGGTTGCAGTGATCCAAGATCATGCCACTGCTCTCCAGCCTGTGCAATAGAGCAAGACCTTGTTAAAAACAAAACAAAACAAAACAAAACAAAAAAGCAGACATATAGACAAATGAAACAGAATAGAGAACCCAGAAATAAATGCATATGTTTGCAGCCAACTGATTTTTGAAAAGGTGCCAAGAACATACATTGGGGAAAAGGACACCCTTTTCAATAAATGGTGCTGGGAAAAATGAAACTGGACCCCTCTGTCTTACCATATACAAAACTCAACTCAAAATGGATTAAAGGCTTAAACAGAGACCTGAAACTAGAAAACTACTAGAATAAAATATAGGAGAAACACTTCAGAATGTTGGTTTAGACAAAGATTTTATAGCTAAGACCTCAGAAGTACAGATAATAAGAACAGAAATAGACAAATAGGACTATATTGAACTAAAAAGCTTCTGTACAGCAAAGGAAACAATCAACAGAGTGAAGAGACAATTTGTTGAATGGGAGAAATATATCTGCAAACTATTCGTTTGCTAAGGGACTAATATCTAGAATATACAGGGAATTGAAACAACTCAACAGCAAAAAACAAATAATCCCATTAAAAAGTGAGCAAAGGATCTAAACAGACATTTCTTAAAAGAAAACATAAAATGACCAACAGGCATATGAAAAAATGCTCAACATTGCTAATCATCAGGGAAATGCAAATCAAAACCACAGTGAGATATCATCTTACCCCACTTAGAATGGTTATTATTAAAAAGAAAAAATAACAGATGCTGTCAAGGATACAGAGAAAAGGGAACTCTTATACACTGTTGATGGAAATGTAAAACAGTACAGCCATTATGGAAAACAGTATGAAGATTTCTCAAAAAACTAAAAACAGGACTGGGAATGGTGGCTCACATCTGTAATCCCAGTGACTCAGGAGGCTGCGGCAGGAGGATGGCTTGAGCCCAGAGTTTGACATTACAATGAGCCATGATTGTGCCACTGCATTCCAGCCTGGATAACAGAGCGAGATTCTATCTCTTAAAAAACAACAACAACAACAACAAAAACCAAAACCCTAAAAATAGAACTACCATATGATTCAGAAATCACACTAATGAGTATTTATCCAAAGGAAAAGAAATCACTATATCAAAGGGATACCTGAGCTCCCATGTTCACTGCAGCACTATCCACAATAGCAAAAATATGGGATCAACCTAAGTGTCCATCAGTGGATGAATGGATAAAGAAAATGTAGTATTATCCACAATGGAATACTATTTAGCCTTAAAAAGAATAAAATCATGTTATTTTTAGCAACATGGATGGAACTTGTAGTCATTATGTTAAATGAAATAAGCCAGGCACAGAAAGATAAATATTGCATGTTTTCACTCATATGTGGAATCTAAAAAAGTTGATCTCATGGAGGTAAAGTAGAATGAGAGTTACCAGAGACTGGGAAGAGTGTGTGAAGCAAGGGAGATGAAAAGAGGTGGGTTAATAGGTATAAACATATAGTTAGGCAGAAAGAAAAAGTTATAATGTTCAATAGCAGAGTAGGATGACTATGGTTAATAATGTATTGTATATTTCAAATTAGCTAGAAGAGAGGATTTGAAATGTTCCCAATGCAAATAAATGATACATGCTCAAGGTGATGATAGCCTAAATATGCTGACTTGATTATTACACATTCTTATGCATGTGTCAAAGTATCACATGTACCCCATAAATATGTACAAATATTATATATTAATTTTAAAAACACCAAAAAAACCTAGTGGTTTATCTTCTTTCAGAAGAGTTATAAATAATACATATAGATATTCTCAATTTGAGGAGTTGGAGCTTAATTTCTACCCTCTCCCTTCTAAAGATGAGCTATGCAGAGTAACTCTCTATAAAAGGATAAAGCAGGGAAAGGGAGAAATAGTAACTTTACTGCATGGAAAGCTAGCAGATACCACTTTAACCAAGTGATGAAAGTTAACATCATTAGTGATATCATGTGGGTATCACTCATTGTTGATAGGATCTAATGAGAAGGGCACTTCACCTCTGTGATACTCTTTCCAAAAACCTAAAAGTCCAGTGTAATCATGAGAAAACATAGTACAAACTCAGATTGAGGAGCATTCTATGAACTACCTAGCCAGTACTCTTCAAGAAAATCAAGGTCATGAAAAACAAGGGAGGACTGAGAAACTATTACAGACTAGAGAAACCAGGAAGACATGGCAACTAAATACTAGTGTGTAGACATACAGGTAGAGAAAAAATTGATGTATCAGAAATGTATTTAGGCTGGGCACAGTGGCCCATACCTGTAATCCCAACACTTTGGGAGACCAAAGTGTGAGGGTTGCTTGAGGCCATCAGTTCAAGACAGGCCTGGGTAACATAGCAAGATTCCATCTCTATTTAAAAATTTATATATATATATATGTATGTATTTAGAGACAGAGTCAATAGACTTTGGTGTTGGGACTGATGTGAGAGTGAAGAAATTTGAGGACTCATGAATAAACCCCTTTGATTCAGCAATTACTGGATGGTGGAACCATTTTGTAAAATGGAGAACAATGGAGATGAAGATGGGAGTGGGCAGAGATAATAATGTCAGTTTTCTATGTCTACTGTTGGAGAGAAAATTCTGGCCTGGAGATAAAGTTGAGCACAACTGACATATAGATGGTAACCGAAATGATGACAATGAATGAAATCATCTAAGGAGAGAAGTTAGTGTGGCAAGAAAAGAAAAGAGCTGAAGAAATAGCCCTAAAACACCCTAACACTGGAGGATGAATAGTGGAGGAAGAGCCAGCCATTAGATGAGGAAGAAGCAGAGATATGTAATAAACTCCAAAAGAGAATGACAACATGAAAGCCAAGAATAGAAATTGTTAAATGCTGCTAAAGGCTGAAGCGTCCCTTGGATTTAGTAACAAGAGGTTACTGATAATAAGAGCATTGGAATGATAGAAATGAAAGACAAATTAAGTGGTTTGAAAAGGGAAAGGCTTAGGACTTCTGATTTTAAGATGGCAGAATGATTACTTACAGTAGTCTCCAAAAAATATAGGAGACTCCTTTAACCCAAGCTTTGAGAAGTGCATTGGTGAGAGGAGCACTACCATCCTTGAAAGGCTCTGTATTGGCCATTCTCTGCAAGTCAGGAATGCCAGTGGGTGATATTGTTTGGCTGTGTTCCACTCAAATCTCATTTTGAATTGTAGCTCCCATAATTCCCACATGTTGTGGGAGGGAGCTGGTGGGAGATAATTGAATCATGGAGGCAGTTTCCTCCATACTGTTCTCATGGTAGTGAATAAGTCTCACAAGATTGGATGATTTTATAAGAGAGCCAAGCCTTTCGCTTGGCTCTCATTCTCTCTTTGCCTGCTGCCATGTAAGACATGCCTTTTGCCTTCTGCCTTCTGCCATGATTGTGAGGCCTCCCCAGCCATGTGGTACTGTGAGTCCATTAAATCTATTTTTCTTTATAAATTACCCAGTTTCAGGTATGTCTTTATCAGCAGTGTGAAAACGGACTTCACTATCTTGCCTCAAGTCTGTGTTTACTCTCCAACTCTGTCATAATCTAGATTGTAGAGACTTTGATTGTATCACCTTTCCATAACACCTAACCAACTTCTGTAAGTAGTTGACATTTTGCTGACTGTACAATGAACAGGAAGTCACATAACAAATACCCTGCCTAGATGCTTTTGTAAGACACATGCATAGCCTGGAGTGGAAAATAAACATCATAAAAGTTCAGGAAATTGCTATGTTCTGAATGTCTGTGTTCCCCCGCCAAATTCATATGTTGAAAATGAAACACCAAGGTCATGGTATTAGGAAGTGGGGCCTTTAAGAAGTGACTAGGACATGAGGGCTCTGCCCTCACGAACGGGATCAGTGCCTTTATAAAAGAAGCCCCAGAGAGCTAGCTAGCTCTTTCCATCATATGGGGATGGGGATACAGCTTAAAGATACCATTTATGAACCAGGAACCAAGCCCCTACCAAACACCAAATCTGCCAATGCCTTGATTTTGGACTTCTCAGCCTCTAGAACTGTGAGAAGTAAATATCTGTATTTACTTCTTTATATAAGGAATATCCAATATCTTCATATAAGGTACCCATTCTATGGTATGATATTTTGTTACAGTAGCTAAACAGATTAAGACAAAGACCTCTACTTCTACCCCTACCCCTACCCCTACCTCTACCTCTACCTCTACCTCTTTCCTTTCTACGGTCTCCCTCTCCCTCATCTCCCCTTTCCACGGTCTCCCTCTGATGCCTAGCCGAGGCTGGACTGTACTGCCACCATCTCGGCTCACTGCAACCTCCCTGCCTGATTCTCCTGCCTCAGCCTGCCGAGTGCCTGGGATTGCAGACGCGCGCCACCACGCCTGACTGGTTTTTGTATTTTTTTGGTGGAGACGGGGTTTCGCTGTGTTGGCCGGGCTGGTCTCCAGCTCCTGACCGCGAGTGATCTGCCAGCCTCGGCCTCCCGAGGTGCCGGGATTGCAGACGGAGTCTTGCTCACTCAGTGCTCAATGTTGCCCAGGCTGGAGTGCAGTGGAGTGATCTCGGCTCGCTACAACCTCCACCTCCCAGCTGCCTGCCTTGGCCTCCCAAAGTGCCGAGATTGCAGCCTCTGCCCGGCCGCCACCCCATCTGGGAAGTGAGGAGCGTCTCTGCCTGGCCGCCCATCGTCTGGGATGTGAGGAGCCCCTCTGCCCGGCTGCCCAGTCTGGGAAGTGAAGAGCGCCTCTTCCCGGCCGCCATCCCGTCTAGGAAGTGAGGAGCGTCTCTGCCCGGCCACCCATCGTCTGAGATGTGAGGAGCGCCTCTGCCCCACCGCCCCATCTGGGATGTGAGGAGCACGTCTGCCCAGCCGCGACCTCGTCTGGGAACTGAGGAGCGTCTCTGCCCGGCGGCTGCCCCGTCTGAGAAGTGAGGAGCCCCTCCGCCCGGCGGCCACCCCGTCTGAGAAGTGAGGAGCGTCTCCGCCCAGCAGCCGCCCCGTCCAGGAGGTGGGGGGCAGACCCCGCCCGGCCAGCCGCCCCGTCCGGGAGGGAGGTGGGGGGCAGCCCCCGCCCGGCAGCCGCCCCGTCCAGGAGGTGGGGGGTGCCTCTGCCCGGCCGCCCCGTCTGGGAAGTGAGGAGCCCCTCTGCCCGGCCGCCACCCCATCTGGGAGTTGTACCCAACAGCTCATTGAGAAGGGGCCATGATGACGATGGCAGTTTTGTCAAATAGAAAAGGGGGAAATGTGGGGAAAAGAAAGAGAGATCGGATTGTTATTGTGTCTGTGTGGAAAGAAGTAGACATGGGAGACTCCATTTTGTTCTGTACTAAGAAAAATTCTTCTGCCTTGGAAAAAAAATAAAAGACAAAGACTTACATCAGTGAAGTTTTCAGGGGTCTAATGGTCTGAGGGATGGCAAGATATATTCTTCAAGGTGAAGGACAAGTTGCAGCTTGTACTTCCTACCCCTAAGAAAAAGGTTCAGTGCCTAGTGGATCTCTTTAGATTTTGAAAGCAGGACCACTTTGTTCATGAGCCTGTTAAGTGAAAATGGTGGGAGGTAGAGGGCTGGAGAAAGAGGCTGACTATACCACATTTGGGCCTGTTTCCTTCACGAAATAACCCATAAGGCTGCCAGATTTTTTTTTTTTTTTTTAGATGCAGCCTCGCTCTGTCACCCAGGCTGATGTGTGGTGGCATGATCTCAGCTCACTGCAACTTCCACCTCCCAGGTTCAAGCAATTCTCCTGCCTCAGCCTTCCAAGTAGCTGGGATTACAGGTGCCTGCCACCATGCCCGCCTTATTTTTGTATTTTTATTAGAGACAGGATTTCACCATGTTGGCCAGGCTGGTCTCGAACTCCTGACTTCAAGTGATCTGCCCACCTCGGCTTTCCAGTGTGCTGGGATTACAGGCGTGAGCAGCCGTGCCTGGCCAAGGCTGCCAGATTTTTTTAATTTTTTGTTGTTTTTTTAGAAATAGGGTCTCGCTATGTTGCCCAGGCTAGAGTGCAGTGGCTATTCACCAGTGTGATCATAGCACACTACAGCTTGAACTCCTGGCCTCAAGAGATCCTCCTGCCTCAGCCTCCCAAGTAGCTGAGACTATAGGTGTATGCCACCATGCCTGATTAGGCTTCCAGTTTCAAATGGGGCACAAATCAAGGAAAGGAAACATCTGGATTTCCATGCAAGCTGAATACAGTGGCGCTCAAAGTGTCTGTAGCAGACAGAGATAAAATAAAGCCTCTGCCACGTCATAATAGGATAATCATAGTTTAAACTCTCAGTATTTTGGAACAAAATTATGTTTTCTTCTGCAGACAAGCATTCTTTTTATGAAAAACAGCTTCTATAGAGACTAAATAATATCATGTGACTTGAGTTGCCCATCATAAACTATTCTCTGATCCTTCAAGCCATAAATTTGACAGGTATAGCAGCATTCTATCATCAAGTGTAAGAGAAAAAGATATGTATATACAAATATGTTACATATATATCTCATATATCACATGTGTGAGATTACCCTTGAGCTGGTCCTGAAGACACATGTGAGTTGCATGAGCAAGTGACTCAGACTCCTACAGCACCTACTCCTACTCCATTAACACCTGTCCTTCAACTCAGTTACATGAGGAAGAAAAAATCCAGGCCTGATTTTCTGATGAGTCTGTGCAATGTGGTGATATCACCTGAAAGGGAATGGTCACAGCATCACAGCCCCACTCAATGGTGGCTCTAAATGAACAGGAAATCTTCCCAATGTACATAACTTTGAGCAATGCACCTGGCTGTTCACTTTGCCTGGAAGAAGAGATAGCCAGAGGCATGTATTTATATTAATTCAAGGACAATGGTTAATGAATAGTTAGTGACTTCAAAGAAATGAGATTGAAAGGAAGTCTGAGAAAGAGTTCACTACAGCCTCGACCTCCTGGGCTCAAATGATCCTCCTGCCTCAGCCTCCTGAGTAGCTGGGACTGCAGGTGCACGCCACCATGCCCAGCTAATTTATTTATTTGTTTATTTATTTATTTTTATGGACATGGGGTCTCTCTATGTTGCCCAGGCTGGTCTCAAACTCCTGGGCTCAGTGATCTTCCTGCCTCAGCCTCCCAAAGTGCTGGGATTACAGGCATGAGCCACTGTTTTAATTTTTTAATAAAAATTTAAGAATTAGCTGGGCATAGTGGCATGTGCCTGTAGTCCCAGCTGCTCAGGAGGCTGAGACAGGAGGATCACTTGAGCCCAGGAGTTTGAGATATGATCATGCCACTGCACTCCAGCCTGGGTGACAGAGTGGGACCCTGTCTGTGAAAGAAAGAGAGAGAGAGAGAGAGACAGAGGGAGAGAGGAAGGAAAGGAGGGAGGGAGTAGTTGGTGTTTAGGTATTAATCCTTACTTCATTACATTCTTAATAGATATCTTTTGTTGAATAAAGGAGGGAGGGAGGGAGGGAGGAAGAAAGAAGGAGGGAGGGAGGAAAGGAAGGAGAGAGAGAGGAAAGGAAGAAAAAGAAAGAGAGAAGGAAGGAAGGAAAGAAAGAAGACAGAAAGAGAGAGAGAAAGAAAGAAAAGAAAGAAAGAAGAAAGAAAGAGAAAGATTGTTAAAAAAAGGGGAAAAAACAGTTGGTGCTGGAATTAGTTAAGACTTCTGGATATGTTGAGATGGGATGAATATATTTTGTACATGAGACATATGTGAATTTGAGGGGCTGAAGGGCAGACTCTACAGGGTTGAATATCCCTCAAAATCCAGGTCCACAGGAACTTCAGAATGTGATCTTATTTGGAAATAGGGTCTTTGCAGATGGAATCAAGTGAAGATGAGGTCATATTAGATTAGGGTGGGCACTAAATATGACTAGTATCCTTCTAAGAAGCCCATTTGAAGGCACAGACAAACACAGGAAAGAAGGCCATGTGAAGACAGAGGCAGAGATTGAGGTGATGCAGCTACAAGCCAAGAAAGGCCGGAGATTGGTGGCAACCACCAGGAGCTAGGGGAGAAGCACAGCATGATTCTCCCTTAGAGCCTCCAGAAGAAACCAGCTCTGCTAACACCTTGATTTTGGACTTGTGGACTCCAGAACTGAGATAGGGTAATTTCTGTGGTTTTAGGCTACCCAGTTTTGGTAATTTGTTACAGTAGTTGGTGTTTAGGTATTAATTGGTACTTCATTACATTCTTAATAGATACCTTTTGTTGAATATCTGGGTCACAAATCATTTCTTCCAATTCACCACTTAGCTTTTGACTTTGTCTATGATGCCATTGGTATATGTAGTTTTAAACGTAAAATGTATCAACCTTTTCTTTCATGTTTTGTGCTTTTTGTGTCCTGTTTAAGAAATCCTTCCTACTCTGAAACAATAAAGATATTTCCCACATTTTCTTCTAAAAGTTTATATGAATAATGTGGGATAGAATTATATTTTTTTCAATCAGTTGCTCCAGCACCATTTAGTAAAGAGCCTATCCCTTCTCCACTGAGATGTAACTCCATCTTTATCATGGATCACATTCCCTACATGCATGGGTATGTTTTTAGTCTCTCTCTTCTGTTCCATGGATCTATTTGTCTATCCTCGTACCAAATTAATTACCCTAACTTTATAGCAGTGGTTCCCAACAAGAGGCAATTTTACCTTCCAGGGCACATTTGGCAATATCTGGAGACATTTTTGGCTATCACAACTGGGTTGTTGGGGGGCTACTGGCATCTAGTGGGTAGGGGCCAGAGATGCTGCTAAACCACAATGCACAGGACAGTACCCCACAGCAACGAACTATCCAGCTGAAAATGTCAACAGGGATAAGGTTGAGAAACCCCATCTTATAGTGATACTTGGTATCGGGTAGGACCATACATTATCTCACTAAATCCTTGCAATAACTCTATATGATATGTATTATCACTAGCTTCACTTTACAGATGAGAAAACTAAGGCTCTAGGAGGTTGAATGACTTGTCCTAGATCACACATTTCTCAATAATTGGTGTAACTGGGTACAAACTAAGTAAAACTCCCCCTAATATATTTCTCACTATGTCCTAAGGCAGGGCTCCCAAATCTCAGCATGTTTTCTTTGATTGATTAATTTTATCAGAAAATTCACTGTGTACCCTTTATGTGCCAAGTCCTAGGCTGAATGGTGGGAATACCCAGCAAACAAACCAAGGCCCTTGCCCTCATGGAAGTCCATAGTCTAGTGGGAAGATAAACCTTGGAACAATCTCTCCTAAAATTGCTGTTGCAGAGGGTAACCATCACTTTGGCTTCCAGTTTTTTAAAATCTTCAAGGAAACTTGTCATCTTATGTACTCTCAAATTTTGTTCAAAATATGAATATTAATCTACAATGGGAGGGGTTTGCTAAGCAAAGTTTAACTTTAACCTGACCCCATTCAAAGTATTGCAAATTCCAAGCAAACGTATCAAGTGAAATTTTACTGTGTATAGGGGTATGTAAATGTTGGTATATATATATATAAAGGTGTATAAAAATTGGATAGCAATGTTTATGAAAAGACCAACAATTAAATCTCTTGTTTAGAGAAAATGCTTGTCAATTGTATCTGAATTAATAGCAAGGAATCTGTGATGAAACAGCAGAATGAAAGTTAGCACCATTTAACCTCTCTCCGCCTTTCAGAAGTTTGGAATGAAGATCTGCAGGGTCATTAACTTCTCTCTGTGGTAGCAGGATGGATGTGGTAGTCTCAAACCATCCATAATAGATGGGTGTCTGGTCTAGCCTTAGAAGTCTACTCATATGATGTTCGCTCCACAGCCTCCCTGGGCAGTTCTTAAGTGTTCTTAGAATTTTAATGTTTATTAAATCCAAACCTCATCAACTTATTTCCAAAGCCCAGACAATGGCAGACTGAATCTGTGGTAATTGATTAGTCACCTGTCCCTCCCTTGCCAGATTCTCCTCTTACATGCCAGGCACTTTCCAATGTCAAACTACTGCTTCCTTTTTCTCCTAATTGCCAGACTCTCTTCTGACTCTCAGTCTCCTCTAGACTCAATTCTGGGAGTGTTCCTGATTTTACTTGCTGGATTTTGAAACTTTACAATTACCTGTCTTACTTTTCTAAACAGCAATGCTTTAGGCATGAGATTAAAACTATTTAATTGCATATTACTGTACCTGGCTAAGGAAAATTAATGCCTTTTTTTTTTTTTTTTGAAACCGAGTCTTGCTCTGTCACCCAGGCTGGAGTGCAGTGGCGCGATCTCGGCTCACTGCAACCTCCGCCTCCCAGGTTCAAGCAATTCTCCTGCCTCAGCCTCCTGAGTAGCTGGGATTACAGGCACCCGCCACCACACCCAGCTAATTTTTGTATTTTTAGTAGAGACGGGGTTTACCATGTTGGTCAGGCTGGTCTCGAACCCCTGACCTGGTGATCCACCCGCCTCAGCCTCCCAAAGTGCTGGGATTACAGGCGTGAGCCACCGCACCCGGCCAGTTGATGCCTATTTTGTAATGTTCCATTTATGAGAAATAACCTAGCTTTGAAACTTTTCACCTAGTGATGCTCACATTACCAATTTAGCCATTTTTACATCATTTTCAGCTATGTATTTCTTTTTTTCTTAAGTAGATTGACAAAGGAGACCAAACTTCCCTCAGGATGATTTGGCCAATGTTTGGTTGAAGAGTCATGAAAAAAGCAATTCAATTTTAACAGTTCCTGCTCTGATCATTCATCCAAGAAATACTCACTTAGCTCCTATTGTGTTCCAAACTCTGGTCCTGTAGCATTAATAAGACTCAAGACTCTGTCTTCCTGGAGCTCACTTCCTTGGTGAGGTGCCAGGCATTTTGATTAATAATAATAATAAAATGTAATAACCGCTTTAAGTGTCAGAGGAGCACAGTGGAAATCAGCTTGGTCCCAAACATTTCCTAAGTGACTGCGACTTCAGTCTGACTGGCAGGTAATATATTGAGCAGGGTGGGTGGGGATGGCGGGCTACAAAGATGAACCATAGGCCGGGTGCAGTGGCTTATGCACTTTGGGAGACCAAGGTGGTGGATCACCTGAGGTCAGGAGTTTGAGACCAGCCTGGCCAACATAGTGAAACCCCGTCTCTACCAAAAATCCAAAAATTAACCAGGCATGGTGGCTCATGCCTGTAGTCCCAGCTACTCGGGAGGCTGGGGCAGGAGAATCACTTGAACCCAGGAGGCGGAGGTTGCAGTGAGCCGAGATCATGCCATTGCACTCTAGCCTAGGCGACAGGGCGAGACTCCATATCAAAAACAAACAAACAGATGAACCGTATATGGTCCCTACCCTCAGGAACTTACAATCTAGTGAGGAAGACTGAATGGGGCTAGATGTTTTGAAGTTTACAAAGATAAAATGCTGGGCTGAATCTTGAAGGATAAGAAGATAGTGGGCAGACAGAGGTGGAAGAGCGAACTCTTCCAGACAAGGTAATAGCCTGAACAAAGATACAGAGGCATAAACCACAGGGTATGCTCAATGAACCAAAGGTCATTTGGCACTCATGAGGGTAGAGAACAAGTCTGGGAATGGTAAAAGTTGAAACCAAAGAGGGAAATAGAAGTCTTGAGAGAGGATTTAATATTATAGACATGGCAGTGGTGATATAGACAGACTTTATGTTTTAGAAAGATCACTCAGGTTTTAAGGTGGAGGGTGGGTTTTTGGCTCAGGTAAATGGATAGATTTGGTTTGATTCACTTAGCTAGAGAACACCGGAGGAGAAGATGTGGGTCATGCAGGGATTGATGGAGGGGACACAAAAAGTTCAGCTTAGGGTACATTGAATTTGAAGTGTCTCTGAAACATCACAGGGGAAACATTTTATAGGAGTTTGAATACATTAAGTAGCCAACCTGTCACAGCCTGATGGGCTCTTGCCTGCTGCACTGAGAACAGCAGATAATGCTGAAAAGAAAGAGTTTAATATCACAGGACCAGCCAAGCAGGACAGGAGGCATTTCTCAAATTCATGTCCCCAACAATTTGGAGGCTAGGGTTTTAAGGGCATTTTGGCAGACAAGGGTCTAGGGAACTGAAACTATCGATTGGCTGGGGATAAAATCACAAGAGTGTTTAAATTGTCTTTGCACAGTCTAATCAGTTCCAGGGAGGGGGGCATCTAAGGACCAGGTAGCATCTCTTGTGTTGCCAAAATGCTAAATCTGAAAAGTATCTCAAAGACTAGTTCTTTAGGTTTTACAATAGTGATGTTAATTCATTTGAGTAGTTGGGAAAGTTATAAATCTTGTGACCCCCAGTTACATGACTCTGGGACAGCAAAAGCAACTTATAGAAAAGCAAGCTTGGCTGGGTACAGTGGCTCACACTTGTAATCCCAGCACTTCGGGAGGCTGAGGTGGGTGGATCACCTGAGGTCAGGAGTTTGAGACCAGCCTAGCCAACATGGTAAAACTCCATCTCTACTAAAAACACAAAATTAGCCGGTTGTGGTGGCGCATACCTATAATCCCAGCTACTTGGGAGGCTGAGGCAGGAGAATCTCTTGAACCAGGGAGGCGGAGGTTGCAGTGAGCCGAGACTGTGCCACAGGACTACAGCCTGGACAACAAGAGCAAAATTCCATCTCAAAAAAGAAAAGAAAGTTAAACAATGACAGGTGATTGTTTATGCCTATTCTATAGCAAAGTTCAAGTCCCTACCATGATTCTAATCTTGTTTTATGAAAGCATCTTCAATCTCCAAACATGGAAGGGGGTCAGTTTTCCTTACCTCAAAGTTTAGCTATAAACTAAATTCCTTTCACAGTTATCTTGGCCTCTATACCAGAATAAGCAAAAAACTATTTAGCCTGTGAGATTAGAAGCAAGATGCAATCAGTCATGTTAGATTTCTCTCTCATTACTGGCCTGACATGGTAGTTCATGCCTGTAATCCCAGCACTTTGGGAAGCTGAGGCAGGCGGATCACTTGAGGTCAGGAGTTTGAGATCAGCCTGGCCAACATGGCGAAACGCTGTCTCTACTTAAAAAAAATACAAAAATTAGCTGAGCACGGTGGTGTGCAACTGTAATCCCATCTACTCGGGACACTGAGGCAGGAGAATTGCTTGAACACGGTAGGCAGAGGTCACAGTGAACCAAGATTACACCACTGCACTCCAACCTGGGTAACAGAACAAGACCCTGTCTCAAAAAAAAAAAAAAAAAAAAAAAAAAAAGATTTATCTCTCATTACTTATAATTCTGCAAGGGTGGTTTCAGATGCAGGGAGTGATCAGGACCTGGGAAGATTTGTGAGTCATCAACTTATAGATGGTAGTTAAAACCAAGGGAAGTGATAAGGCCAAATATACCCAGACTCTAAAATATTAATGGATTAAAAAGTAATGCCAATTTCTCTAGGACAAACTTCTGGTGAATAGTGAATAACCTACGTTCCAATAATATAACTTCTTCCCATGGTATTTTTTTTTTGGCGGGGGTGGGGGGTATAGGGTTTCACTCCTATCACCCAGGCTGGAGTGCAGTGGCATGATCTTGGCTCACTGCAACCTCTGCCTCCCAGGCTCAAGTGATCCTTTCACCTCAGCCTCCCAAGTATCTGGGACTACAGGCACCTGCCACTGCACCTAGTTAATTTTTGTTTTTATAGAGACAGGGTTTTGCCATGTTGCCCAGGCTGGGATTAAACTCCTGAGCTCGAGTGATCCACCTGCCTTGGTGTCCCAAAGTGCTGGGATTACAGGCATGAGCCACTGCACCTGCACACTCCCCCGTGGTATTTAATAAAGCTTCATTTAGTTTTCCATTTCATTTTTTATTCCATTTAAAAATTTTTAAATGCAACAAGAGAGGAGAGGTGGAGGACAACTATATAGTAAGGAAACCTGTCAAATACTAACTCAGCTTGGTTATCAAGGTTAACATCATCACTGACAGGTCCTGTGATATGGTTTGGATCTGTGTCCCGGCCCAAATCTCATGTTGAATTGTAATCCCCAATGTTGGAGGTGGTGCCTGGTGGGAGGTGATTATATGATGGGAGTGAACTTCTTGTGAGTGGTTTGGCACCATCATTTTGGTGCTGTCCTCACCATAGTGAGTGAGTTCTTGTGACACCTGGTCATTTAAAAGTGTGTGGCACCTCCTTCCCCTCTCTTTCTTGCTCCTGCTTTCACCATGTGACATGCTTGCTCTCCCTTCACCATCCACCATAATTGGAAGCTTTCTGAGGTCTCCCAAGAAGCTGCTATGCTTCCTGTACAGCCTGCAGAACAATGAGCCAATTAAACCTCTTTTCTTTATAAATTACCCAGTCTCAGGTATTTCTTTATAGCTGTGCAAGAATAGACTAATACAGAAAGTTGGTATTGAGGAGTGGGGCATTGCTATAAAGACACCTGAAAATGTGGAAGCAACTTTGGAATTGGGTAATGGGCAGAGGTTGGAAGAGTGTGGAGGGCTCAGAAGAAGAAAAGATGATGAGGGAAAATTTGGAACGTTCTAGAGACTTGTTGATTAGTTGTGACCAAAATGCTGATAGTGACATGGACAGATATTGGACAGGCTGAGGAGGTCTCAGATGGAAATATGGAACTTATTGTGAACTGGAGCAAAGGTCACTTTTGCTATGCTTTAGCAAAGAGCTTGGTTGGATTGTGCCCCTGCCCTAGGGACCTATGGAATTTTGAACTTAAAAGAGATGATTTAGGGTATCTGGTGGAAGAAAGTTCTAAGCAGAAAAGTGTTCAAGACGTGGCCTGGCTGCTTCTAACAACCTATAGCTCATATGTATGAACAAAGAAATGACCTGAAACTAAAACTTATATTTAAAGGGGAAGCAGAGCATTAAAATTTGGAACATTTGCAGCCTGGCCATGTGGTAGAAAAGAAAGGCCCGTTTTCAGGAAAGGAATTCAAGCAGGCTGCAGAAATTTTCATAAGTAAAGAGGAGCAAAGTGATAATATCCAAGACAATGGGGGAAGAGCTTCAAAGGCATTTCAGAGACCTTCAAGGCATCCCCTCCCATCACAGGCCTGGAGGTCTAGGAGGACAAAATGGTTTGTGGGCCAGGCAGAGGACAGCCTTGGGACACTGCTGCCTGTGTCCCAGCCACTCTAACTCCAGCTGTGGCTAAAAAGGGCCCAAGTACAGCTTGGGCCACTGCTTCAGAGAGTGCAAGTAATATGCCTTGACAGTTTGCACATGGTGTTAAGCCTACAGGTGCACAGAGTACACAAGTTGAGGCTTGGGAGCCTCCGCCTAGATTTCAGAGGATGTATGGAAAACCCTGTATGTCCAAGCAGAAGCCTGCTGCAGGAGTGGAGCCCTCATGATGAACCTCTTCTAGGGTGATGCAGAGGGAAAATATGAGGTTGGACCCCACACACAGAGTCCCCACTGAGGCACTGCCTAGTGGAGCTGTGAGAAGAGGGTTATCATCCTCCAGACCCTGGAATGGAAGATCCACTGGCAGCTTGCACTCTGTGCCTGGAAAGCCATAGGCACTCAATGCCAGCCCCTGAGAGCAGTTGTTCTGGGGGCTGAACCAGCAAAGCCACAGGAGCAGAGCTTCCCAAGGCCTTGGGAGCCCCTTCCCTTGCATCAGAGTGCCCTGGATGTGAGACATGAATTCGAAGGAGATTATTTTGGAGCTTTAAGATTTAATGGTTGCCCTGCTGGGTTTTGGACTTGCATGGTGCCTGTAGCCCCTTTCTTTTGGCTGATTTCTCCTTTTTGAAATAGGAGTATTTACCCCAGGGGTGTTCAATCTTTTGGCTTCCCTGAGCCACAGTGGAAGAAGAATAGTCTTGGTCCACATATAAAATACACTAACACTAACGAGAGCTGATAAGCTAAAAAAAAAATTGCAAAACATATCTCATAGTGTTTTAAGAAACTTGTGTTGAGCCACGTCCAAAGCTGTCCTGGGCTGCATGTGGCCCATGGGCCATGAGTTGGACAAGCTTGATTTACACAACAGCTATACCCCCACTGTCTCTGTAAGTAACTAACTTGTTTTTGATTTTACGGACTCATAGGTGGAAGGGACTTCCCATTTCAGATGAGACTTTGGACTTTGGACTTTTGGGTTAATGCTAGAATAAGTTAAAATTTTGGGGGACTGTTGGGAATGCATGGTTGTACTTTGAAATGTGAAAATGACATGAGATTTGGGAGGGGCTGGGGGTAGAATGATATGGTTTGGATCTGTGTTCCTGTCCAACTCTCATGTCAAATTGTAATCCGCAATGTTGGAGGTGGGACCTGGTGGAAGGTAATTGAATCATGAGAGTGTTTCTCATGGATGGCTTAACACCATCCCCCTGGTTGCTGTTCTCATGATATTGAGTGAGATCTCATGAGATCTGGTTGTTTAAAAGTGTGTAGCACCTTCCCCCTCTCTCTCTTCCTCTTGGTCTGGCCATGTGAGATGCCTTGCTTCACCTTCACCTTCCACCATGATTATAAGTTTCCTGAGGCCTCTCCAGAAGCTGCCATTCTTCCTATACAGTCTGCAGAACCATCAGCCAATTAAACCTCATTTCTTTATAAATTACCCAGTCTCTGGTATTTCTTCATAGCAGTGTGAGAGAAGACTAATACCTCATGTTAATGGCAATGTACCCTTGATATTGAAACTGAGGACAAACCCAATTAGGCCCACCAAATTTAACTTACCTTACTTGTCTTTATTAATTTGCTTTTAGTTGATTTTAAAACCTATATAGCTAAAAGTCACATTGCTAAGTAATATATAACTAAATTTCCACTAGCTTTCTTGTAGATAACATTTCTGATGTATAGATCACCATGGTAATGGTTGCTTAAGTTGTTTTTCAGGGACTTAGAGAGTCAGTTCTTGTCCAGTTCAAGCCAGCTGAGACCACCAACCTTTCAACTGGGCCTGTGTGAGCATCTGATGGGTCACCTTTTGATGTCAGAGGGCCAAAAACTCCACCCTCAGATCATGCTAATGCTGTAATTTTCTGAACATATATTCTATGAAGAGCCATGAAGTCTGTTATGCTTGCACAGATGACCAATTACCTCAGTTTTCCTTACCACGATCACCTTTCCCCATGCTTTGGACCATCTTGCTCCTCTATTCTATAAATATCCCTAAAATTCCATCTTCAGGGAGGCAGATTTGAGACCTGTTTTCCCATATCCTTGTTTGGCTGCCTCATGAATAAACTCTTCCTCTGCTGCAAAACACATCATCTCAGTGATTGACATACTGCATGACAGGAAGAAGAAGCCTGGTTCAGTAACAATATGATGGGATGAGAATGGTATTTCACCTCTGTGATTTTGTCCAAAACCTATGACCCCAGTCTAACCATGAGAAAAACACTGGACAAATACAAATTGAGGGACATTTGCAAAAACAAACAAACCCTGGCCAGTGCTTCTCAAAACTGTCAAAGTCATCAAGGACAACAAAGTATGAGAAACTATCACAGACCAGAAGAAGCTAGGGAGACATGATGACAGAATGTAATGTGGTGTCCTGAAGAGGATCCTCAAACAGCAAATGGACTTTGGGGGGAAAACTGGTGAAATGCTAATAAAGTGTTTAATTTATAGTCACGTACCAATGTTGATTTCTTAGTTGTGATATATGTCCCATGGTAATATAGGATGTTAACAATAGGGGAAACTGAGTGAGGGGTATGTGAGAATTCTCTGCCCTATCTTCGCAACTTTTGTTTACATTTGAAACTATTCTGAAATTAAAAGCATAATTAAACAGCTGCACCCAGTAAACATTTCTGTTTTCCTTGAGTTCGCTTTTAGGCAAAAAATATTTCTCCCTGTGGTGTAGAGTGAGAAAAGCTGTGTAGAGAGAATGGCCCCTGAGGAAAATCAACATTTACAAGGCAGTCAGAGAAAGGAGGAAAGACAAGAACCATTGTTGAAGTCAGGAGAGTACAATGTTTAGGAGAAGGTCAACAGGATCCAATGCCAAGAAGTCTAGTAAGATAAGGACCTAAATGTCCACCAAAAAATAGAATTAAAAAGCCCTGAAACAGACATACATCTAAATGGAAACTTGATATATTATAAGGTAGCCTTACGAATCAGTGGGGGAAATTTTGAGTTATTCAATAAATGATTTTTGGGCAGTCAGTTACCCATATTGATCCCTACCTCATAGCATTTATAAAAAATCAACTCCAGCCAGGCACCATGGCTCATGCCTGCAATCCCAGCACTTTGGGAGGCCGAGGCAGGCAGATCACCTGAGGTCAGGAGTTCAAGACCAGCCTGACCAACATGGTGAAACCCCATCTCTACTAAAAATACAAAAATTAGCCAGGCATGGTGACGTGTGCCTATAATCCCAGCTATCCAGGAGGCTGAGGCAGGAGAATCACTGGAACCCGGGAGGTGGAGGCTGCAGTGAGCCAAGATTGCGCCACCGCACTCCAGCCTGGGTGACAGAGCAAGACTCTGTCTCAAAAAAACCCAAAAAATTAACTCCATGTCAAGGACTTGAATGTGAAGAAAAACCTGTATAAATCATTTAGAAGAAAATATAGGAGAATTTTTTTTACCTCAGGATAGAGTAAGATTTCTTAAACAAGATTCCGTATCTTCTAACTACAAAATAAAAGATTAATAAACTTTAAAATTACAATGCAAATTAAAACAACAGTGAAATACGCTAATTTATGCCATCAAATTGGCTAAGATTTAAAAGTCTAGCAATAGCAAGATTCGAAGATTTGGAGAAACTGGAACTCTCATACATTGCTGCCAAAATGGAGGCGTTGCCCTTGGCCCAGCCCAGAGGGCACCTGCAGCCCCTGAGAACAGTGGATGCCATACACCTCTAACACCTGCATCTCTTGGCTTGAAGGCTTTATCTGGCTGCAGGAGGAGTCTTGGCTTATGTGAGAGGGAGGCTGAGGTACTAGAGAATTAGCACCCTTGGGAGCAGTTCATAATCAATGTGGGGTGGGAGTTGGTGGAAAATGCCCCAGCTTCCTTACTCCTTGGTAGGACAATTCCGACGTGTGCTTCTACCCATTCCCTTAGAGGGTACCCAACAGGATGGAGCCCCAGTTGCTCCCAGCTGTAACCCTCTCGTTAATGGCTTTCTTCCCTTTTCTATCTCACTTTCCTACTCCCTCACCGTATTTCTTGGACTCACCCTCAAGTAAGGTACTTGTGCTTATCGCGTTATCTCAGTCTGTTTAGATGAACTCTAAGACAGAGGTCTTGTGCAGCTTCAGCAAAGCCTTCTCTCAAGCCCCAGGCACAGCTCTTGCTACCTCCGCTATACTCCCTTTGCTCCAGCTCCTCGCCAGCCTCTGTCATACTGTCCTGGAGCCTTCCTAACTCCAGGTCTGACTGGCTCACTTTGAATAGTTCAAAGCTGATGCCCTGTTATTTGTCCCCCTTGCTCCCAACACACCACAACTGCTCACCGAATGCCTGCTAAATGGGCTGAATTGTTTAAAGTTCTTACATTTTAACTGATAAATCATTACCTCCCAAGAAACCCTGTACTACCCATAGGTTGAGTACTATTTACAGGTGCTAAAATCAGGACGCATAAAGGTTGTGACAAAGTGAGAATAACTTTGTCCCCAGTTCAAACCAGAAATCAGCTAGGGAAAAAAAATCCAATAATTTGTTAGATTTATATATTAATTCTGACAGTTTGTCTTTTTAAAATTGTTTAATTATGTTAGGTGCTTTTAAGGGGTATAGATGAACTGGGGTAATTATTAATCCATTTCTGCTTATTAATAAAATGCAGCTGGGCACAGTCGCTCACACCTGTAATCCCAGCACTTTGGGAGGCTGAGGCAGGCAGATCACTAGAGGTCAGGAGTTCAAGACCAACCTGGCCAACATGGTGAAACCACAACTCTACTAAAGTACAAAAATTAGCCGGGTGTAGTGGTGAGCAGAGGAATCGCTTGAACCTGGGAGGCAGAGGTTGCAGTGAGCCAAGATGGCACCACTGCACTCCAGCCTGCGCAAACGAGTGAGATTCTGTTTCAAAAAAATAAAAAATAAAAAAATGCCTTGCTTGAAATGAACACAAACAGGTCAATTCTGGGCCACGGATCTCTAAGGGAAATATGTCCTATTGTTTTCAACATTGTGCCTTTGCGAGACAGGACAGGATGGTAGATAAGAGCATGGATTTTGAAGCCAGCCTGCCTCTGTCTTCATCTTGACTCTGTCATTACAGTCATGTGATCAGAAACAATTTACCTAATCCTTCTATTTTTCAGTTGCCTTAACTATAAAATGGAGGTAGTTACAGTACTTACTTCTTATGGTCACTATTATAGAGATAGAGATGGGGATGGGAATGATGATGTTGCTGTTGTTTTTCGCCCATCACTGCTAGCTTCTCAGTACCATCCTTTTCCTCATGCTCCATCAGAGAGCGTCCTGCTCCATGCCTGTCATTCCTGCTCTTCCTTCTTCCCTCAACCAGCCATGTCTTCAACCTCTTCCTCCTTCCTCACTACCTGGGTCCAGCCCAATATCTTTCTCCATCATTCACTTGTGCCCTCGTCTCTCCATCCCTCTCCCCACCTCCCTCTGCCTGCTTCATTTCTCTTCTCCAGTTTGAGGACATAACTATCTAGGAGAGGTATACTTGTAGGTCTCAGAATGAACGTTCAAGAAAGTACAATGGAATGATTAAGAAGCAAGACAAGGAAGGAGGGCTGGGTAAGTTGAAGGGGTGTGTAGAACAGGTGGGAAGGAGAGCTAGAAAGGTAAGGTGACCCCAGTGAATGGAATTCACTCTGAGTTTCTTGGAGGAAGAAGCACTAACCCCAACCCCTTTTCTCCCTAAGAGAGTGCATTTCCTGTCCTACCCAGGGCCTCAGGTGCATCTCTCATTCCAAGTGTCTGGAAGGAGTAACTGAATCAGAGGCATCTGTCTCTCTCATAGATAAAGGTAGCAGGTGTGTGGCTTCTGAAGCGAAGGTCTTGGGAAAGGAGGTGGGCTTCTCCAGTTTTCAACTTGCCCCAATCACACAGTATCATCTTGGCTATATCTGGCAAGTGGGAGACCATTTCTTATCTAGAAAACACTGGTTCTCTGGATGTAGATCTCTTTCAGATTACAATCTCCTAGAATCACGCTTAAGTTCTCTTTGGCACTGCAATAGGAGAACGCATGAAACTGCTGCATAGGAGAAAGCATAAACTGTGGTGTCAGAAAGACTTACGTCTTATGTTCAATTTTCACCTCCGCCACTCACCGGCTGTATGACTTTGAGCAAGTCATTTAGCCTCTCTGCACCTCAGTTTCCTCATGGAGATTAATATATCCACCTAAAAGCTTTTAGGAAGAAATAGATAAGATGATACATGAAAGCTCCACAACAACGTGAAGGCTGGAATTGTGCCAATTTGTTCATTATTGTGGTCCACTGCCTGGCACAGAGTATGCCCTCAATAAATATCTGTTATAATTGAATGAATAAGTAGGTACCTAACAAACTGTAGCCAGATATCCTTTTGTCCAGGCAGATGTTTGGTAAGAATTTGTGCTGATGGTAATGACACTCTGCCTTGACGTAGTCAGAAAAAAAAAATCACTACATCAAATCCAGGGATAGTGGCACACTAATCTAATATGCTGGGGTATTGCATCATGTCCCATAGGCTAAAAAGGGTTTGTGAAATGAACATTTCAATAGTATTGCTTGCGCCCACTGATGAGTTTCACATGGTGCTTCTCAAACTTTAAAGTGCCTCTGAATCACCTGCGGATCTTATTTAAATGCAAGTTCTGATTTAGTAGTTCCAGGTGAAGGCCTGACAAGCTCCGAGGTGATGCTGAGACTGCAGGCTTGTGGACCTCCTTTTGAGCATCAAGGATCTAGGCAAAGGATCAACATTTTCCTGTAAGGAACCAGGTAGCAAATATTGTAGTCTTTGTGAACTGTATAATCTCTGTTGCAACTGCTCAACTCTGCCATTCTAGAACAAATGAGGCCATTGACAATATACAAATAACTGAGCATGGTTGTGTTCTAATGAAATCATGTTTCCAAAAACAGGGGGCAGACTGGATCTGGCCTGTGGGCCATAGTTTGTCTCTTCCTGGTCTAATATATTTAAAATCAGTATACCATTCTTGTAATAGACATCCATTAATTTGTCTCCTGAGCTCCTAATAATTCCCTTGTACAGTATATGGTAATTTCCCTTAGCTACAAATCCACCTTCCCCTACCCACAATCTATATGGTTCCAGGAACACAGCACCCATTGCCAAGTTCCTGTATGGAACTCGGACTCCAGACTCCAGCTGATTGGTGCCCAAGGGGCATCATTCACATTCCCTTCTGTAAAATATGCACCGGGGGCACTATTTCATAGAATGGCATCCTTTAGAGGTTTAGATGAATGGCACCCTTTAGAGTTGTGCAGCTTGGCTGAACTAGGCACCAGACTGAAGCTGGTTACTCATGGACTTTCCTCAACGCTCTGGAATTGAGTCTGGGAGATTCCTGCCTCAGTCTACCTGTCTATCCTTTTATTTTTATTTATTTATTTTTGAGATTTGGTCTTGCTCTGTCACCCAGGCTGGAGTGCAGTGGCATGATCACAGCTCACTGCAGCCTGGATCCCCTGGGCTCCAGCAATTTTCCCACATCAGCCTCCTGAGTAGCTGGGACCACAGGTGTATGCCACCATGCCCAGCTAATTTTTCTATTTTTTGTAGAGACAGGGATCTCACCATGTTGTCCAGGCTGGTCTCTAACTCCTGGGCTCAAGTGATCTGCCTGCCTCAGCCTTCTAAAGTGCTGGGATTACAGGTGTGAGCCACCACGTTTGGCCTAGAGGCTTTTTTTTTTAAAGCCAGTGGATTAGGATACAGAGAACACTAGTGTCAAGTTCACAACTATGCCAATTGTCATGCTGGGGTATGAGGGGAGTGGGTGGATGAGCAGAAAGAACACCCAGGGGGGCCATAAGCAGGTGAAAGATGATTTTATTCAGCAGCAGCTCTCATCAACAGCTCTCTCACATTGTCCGCCCTGTCTTGGCTGCTTAGTCCGGCGGCTCCCACACACAGCTGCGTGGCTGGCTCTCCCTTGCCTTCAGGGTCAGCAGCTAAACTCTTTCTCTCTCTGGGCACAAGCAAGCCAAGCTGTGTCCTGGCTCCCCTCTGTCTGTCTGCAAAGATGGACAGCTTTGACTCTCTTTCTCTTTCTCTTGGCTCCAGCATGCCTGTACAGTGTTATCAGGGCAATTATACCTTTTACAGACAATAGTGGCTTAGAGTCAAGGAATGGCCTTCCCATGTTATGGCTACATGGCTATGATAACAAGTGGAGTTATACGCCTGCACTCTAAACTCGCTGAGTCACTCTGGATGTTTACCTTGGCCTATTTTTTACCAAAGCACAGCCATATTCCTTACAGTTAGTAATGAGAAAGAATGAAGGAGATACACAGAGAGAAAGAGTGAGAACTGGCAAGAGGGCTTCTTAAGTTCTCTTTAGCACTGTAATCCTTGGCTCCAGGTTATTCCTGAGGTTCTACCACTTCCTAGCCCTGGAGTTTCATGAGATGACCTGTATCCTTATATAAATTCATTTTTCTTTTGCTTAAATCTAGTATAATTCTGTTGCATGCAAACCACAGTCTTAATGGCACTAGAAAACAATAAAAGAATACTTCAATAGAATTTAAATTTGGTAGGATTTTTTGAAAAATCAATTTGTAGAATGTTGCAGGAGCATATATTTTTGTTTGAAGCTGGATGTCCCTGACAATAGAATATGTGAAATTTCATAAATATTAAATTACATCTGTATTCTAATAATCTACATAGTAATAAATCATGTCAGTTGTACAGGACCTCCTAGTCCCTTGCTTTGGGTTAGGTTTCAGTGGCAGAGGGAAAAAAAATTACTACTCCTTTGTACAGAAATGGATTTATTGTGGCCAGGCACAGTGGCTCACGCCTGTAATTTCAGCACTTTAGGAGGCCAAGGTGGGTGGATCGCCTGAGGTCAGGAGTTCGAGACCAGCCTGGCCAACATAGTGAAACCCCATCTCTACTAAAAATACAACAAATTAGCTGGGCATGGTGGTGGGCACCTGTAATCCCAGCTACTTGGGAGGCTGAGGCAGGAGAATCACTTGAACCCCAGGAGGTGGAGGTTGCAGTGAGCTGAGATCACATCATTGCACTCCAGCCTGGGCAAAAAGAGCAAAATTCCGTCTCAAAAAAAAAAAAAAAAAAGAAATAGATGTAATGCAAGATATTAAATGGCTTACAATATGATTAGATGGGCTGGAGAAACTGTAGGCCAGTCTTCCAGAAACAACTCTCAAAGCCACACTCTAGAGCTGAGCTGTAAAGGAAGCTGCTGCTCCCACTAAGAATAGTAAACTACCAGCTGAATCAGGGATTAACACCCAGTAGCCACCAACTTTCTGAAATCATGCCACCTCTTCCACTTCAGGAAGCTCCTGCCAAATTAGGGAGCCATCACTTGCACTTCCAGGTCCAGACCAAACAGCTCTATGACCATTGGGACCAGAAGGATGGATTCCTAAAACTCTCCCCTGGAACCATATAGATTGTGGGTAGGGGAAGGTGAGTCTGCAGGTAGGGGAAATTACCATATACTGTATGAGGGAATTATTAGGAGCTCAGTTCCTTTTCAGGTCCCATGTGAATGCATTTGATTGAAGGAACCTAAGTCTCATTTAGAACTCTAACAGTAAAGGAACCTGGGAAACGTAGTTTAACTTTTCAGTCTCTGCATTTCAGAAAGACACACCATAATGACATTGGAACAGATGATGAATGAGCTGGTCACAGAATAAGCCATATCCTAATTTACCACACAGTTGTAAAACAAAAATTATATTTTTGTGAAGAAAATGTAAACACGAGCAAACAAGCAATAATACAGTAGTTCACTGTACTTGTTAGATTAATGCTGCATAATTCAGACTTTCTCTGTTTCTACCAGTGTTAGTTGTACATTCATTCCTACCTAGGCAACTGGAATAGAATTTAACATCTGAATGATTGTGATAAGTACAGAGATTTATTCACTCACTTGTTTATTCAATAATATTTTTGAGTGTCTGCTGTGTGTGTATCAGACATTACTTCTGTGCTGGATTACAACAGGGAATAATGAATATTACATCTCACCAGGTCAAGTGATATGATTTGGCTGTGTCCCCACCCAGATCTCAACTTGAATTGTATCTCCCAGAATTCCCACATGTTGTGGGAGGAACCCAGGGGAGGTAATTGAATCACAAGGGTCAGTCTTTCCCATGCTATTCCCGTGATAGTGAATAAGTCTAACGAGATCTGATGGGTTCATCAGGGGTTTCTGCTTTTCCTTCTTCCTCATTTTCTCTTGCTGCTGCCATGTAAGAAGTGCTTTTCGCCTTCCATCATGATTCTGAGGCCTCCCCAGCCATGTGGGACTATAAGTCCAATTAAGCCCTTTTTCTTCCCAGTCTCGGGTATGTCTTTATCAGCAGCATGAAAATGGACTAATACAGTAAATTGGTACCAGTAGAGTGGGGTGTTACTGAAAAGATACCCGAAAATGTGGAAGCGACTTTGGAACTGGGTAACAGGCAGAGATTGGAACAGTTTGAAGGGCTCAGAAGAAGACAGGAAAATGTGGGAAAGTTTGAAACTCCCTAGAGACTTGTTGAATGGCTTTATCCAAAATCTGATTGTGATATGAACAATAAAATCCAGGCTGAGTTGGTCTCAGATGGAGATGAGGAACTTGTTGGGAACTGGAGCAAAGGCAACTCTTGTTATGTTTTAGCAAGGAGACTGGCGGCATTTTGCCCCTGCCCTAGAGATTTGTGGAACTTTGAACTTGAGAGAGATGATTTAGGGTATCTGGTGGAAGAAATTTCTTTCTGTTTTGTTTTGTTTTGTTTTGTTTGAGACAGAGTCTAGTTTTGTTGCATAGGCTGGAGTGCAGTAGTGCAATCTCAGTTCACAGCAACCTCCACCTCCCAGGTTCAAGCGATTCTCTTGCCTCAGCCTCCCGAGTAGCTGGGATTACAGACACCCGCCACCATACCCAGCTAATTGTTTTTTGTATTTTTAGTAAAGACAGGGTTTCACCATGTTGGTCAGGCTGGTCTCGAACTCCTGACCTCAAGTGATCCACCTGCCTCGGCCTCCGAAAGTGTTGGGATTACAGGCGTGAGCCACCACGCCAGGCCAGGCAGAAGAAATTTCTAAGTAGCAAAGCCTTCAAGAGATGATTTGGGTGCTGTTAAACACATTCAGTTTTATAAGGGAAGCAGAGCATAAGAGTTTGGAAAATTTGCAGCCTGACTATGCGATAGAAAAGAAAAATCCATTTTCTGGGGAGAACTTCAAGCCAGCTGCAGAAATTTGCATAAGTAGCAAGGAGCCTAATGTTAATCCCCAAGACCGTGGGGAAAACATCTCCAGGCCATGTCAGAGACCTTCATGGCAGCCCTGCCAACACAGGCCCAGAGACCACTCAGGAGGAAAAAGTGGTTTCAAGGACCAGGCCCAGGATCCTAGCGCTGTGTGCCGTCTAGGGACTTGGTACCTATGTCCCAGCCACTCCAGCCATGGCTGAAAGGGGCCCATGTATGGCTTGAGCTGTGGCTTCAGAGGGTGAAATCCCCAAGCCTTGGCAGCTTCCACGTGGTGTTGAGCCTGCGGGTGCATGGAAGTTAAGAACTGAGGTTTGGGAACCTCCACCTAGATTCCAGAAGATATATGGAAACACCTGGATGCCCAGACAAACATTTGCTGCAGGGGCGGGACCCTCATGGAGAGACTCTGCTAGGGCAGTGCAGAAGGGAAATGTGGGGTTGGAGCCCCCACACAGAGTCCCTACTGGGGGCACTGCCTAGTGGAGCTGTGAGAAGAGGGCCACCATCCTCCAGACCCCAGAATGGTAGATCCACTGGTAGCTTTCACTGTGCATCTGGAAAAACCGCAGACACTCAATGCCAGCCCATGAAAGCAGCTTGGGAGAGAGGCTGTACCCTGCAAAGCCACAGGGGCAGAGCTGCCCAAGACCATGGGAACACACCTCTTGCATCAGTGTGACTTGGATGTGAGACATGGAGTCAAAGGAGATCATTTTGGAGCTTTAAGATTTGACTGCCCTGCTGGATTTTGGACTTGCATGGGCCCTGTAACCCCTTTGTTTTGGCCAAGTTCTCCCATTTGGAACAGCTGTATTTACCTAATACCTGTACCCCCATTGTATCTAGGAAGTAACTAGTTTGCTTTTGATTTTACAGGCTCATAGGTGGAAGGACTTGCCTTGTCTCGGATGAGACTTTGGACTGTGAACTTTTAGGTTAATGCTGAAATGAGTTAAGACTTTGGGGGACTGTTGGGAAGGCATGATTGGTTTTGTAACATGAAGACGTGAAATTTGGAGGGGCCAGGGTTGGAATGATAAGGTTTCGCTGTGTCCGCACCCAAATTTCAACTTGAATTGTATCTCCCAGCATTCCCACATGTTGGGGGAGGGACCCAGGGGAGGTAATTGAATCATAGGTGTTGGCCTTTTCCGTGCCATTCTCATGATAGTGAGTAAGTCTCACAAGATCTGATGGGTTTAACAGGGGTTTCCACTTTTGCTTCTTCCTCATTTTCTCTTGCTGCCACTGTGTAAAGAAGTGCCTTTCGCCTCCCGCCATGATTCTGAGGCCTCCCCAGCCATGTGGAACTATAAGTCCGATTAAACCTCTTTTTCCTCTCAGCCTTATGTCTTTATCAGCAGCATAAAAACAGACTAATACATCAAGATTCCTTGTGAAAATTCTCTTTATCCTCTATGAAACTGAAAGGATTCAGAGGGTTCTGTTGACAGAGACAAAGACAAAGCGGTTGCAGTGGTTGATTACCCTTAAATATTTGACTTTTTTAACCCAAAAAGTACAAACTTTTGGTCAAAGCATGTAATAAAATGTAAATCAACTATTGCCTTAAAGATTGGGTAAAAATCTACATTTAAGATATTTTTTTAAAAAAAAACCTTTCTTGACCAAAATTTCATCATGATTTCATGATCCATAAGCGTTGTGCATTGTATGCCAACTAATCTTTGGCAGTGGATAGTGGAAGTACACGTATAATTAATCTTTCCTCATATTGAAATCACTCAACCAACACAGTCTTTCTAGGATTAGATATTTGTGCTATCTTGTTTGTGTTTTTACTCCAATTTGTATGGTTGAGAAAGTCCATAAAGTACAGAGAAAATGTAAAAGAAAATTTCAGGCACCTGTTGGAATTATTACTAATGTAATTCCTGATTTATTCCTGCTATGGTTTCAATGTGTCCCCCAAAGTTCATGTGTTATAAAATTAATCTTTAAGGCCAGGCACGGTGGCTCATGCTTGTAATCCCAGCACTTCGGGAGGCCAAGGCGGGAGGATCACCTGAGGTCAGGAGTTTGAGATCGGCCTGACCAATATGATGAAACCCTGTCTCCACTAAAAATTCAAAAATTAGCCAGGAATGGTGGCATGCACCTGTAATCCCCGCTAATTGGGAGGCTGAGACAGGAGAATTGCTTGAACCCGGGAGGCAGAGTTTGCAGTGAGCCAAGATCGCGCCACTGCACTCCAGCCTGGGCAACAAGAGTGAAACTCTGTCTCAAAAAAAAAATTAATCTTTAAGGCAACAGTCTTGGGAAGTGGGGCCTGATAAGAGGTGATTAGGTTCTGAGAGCTCTGCTGTCGTCAATGGATTAATGTCGTTATCAAAGGAGTAGGTTAGTTATCATGATAGTGGGTTGCTATAAAAGCGAGTTTGGCCACTTCTTGTTCTCTTGCTCTCACATGCCCTCTCTTGCCTTTCCACTTTTCACCATGAGATGATGCAGCAAAAAGGCCCTCACCAGAGGCAGACCCTCAATGTTGGACTTCACAGCCTCCAGAACTTTAAGAAATAAATTTCTGTTCTCTTAAAATTACCCAGTCTGGGCTGGGCATGGTATCTCACACCTGTAATCCCAGCACTTTGGGAGGCTGAGGCTGGCAGACTGCTTGAACCCAAGAGTTTAAGACCAGCCTGGGCAACATGGCAAAATTCCATCTCTACAAAAAATACAAAAATCAGCCAGGTATGGTGGCATGCACCTGTGGATCCAGCTACTCGGGAGGCTGAGGTGGGAGGATCACTTGAGCCCAGGAGGTTGAGGCTGCAGTGAGCTGTGATCATGCCACTGTATTCCAGCCTGGGCAACAGAGTGAGACTCTGTCTCAAATAAAATAAAATAAAATAAATAAAATAAAATAAAATAAAATAAAATAACCCAGTCTGTGGTATTCTGGGATAACAACACAAAATGCATGAAGATAATGCCAAACCAAAAGAAAACAAAAAATTGTTCATGAATATGCTGATTTGTTCATTCAGTATTAATTGCAAAATATTTTATGGTTAGTTATCCATTGCTACATAACAAATTATCCCAGAACTTAGAGACTTAAGACAACAACAATCATTTATTATCTCTCACAGGATATAACTTGGTGTGGTGGTTCTGGCTGAGAATCCCTTGTGAGGTTACAGTTCAGATGTCAACCAGAACTGCAGCTGTCTGAAAGCTTGACTGGGGCTGGAGAATCCACTTTCAAGGTAGCTTTCTCCCATCACTAGCAAGTGGTTGCTGGCTGTTTGTGGGAGGCCTCAATTCCTCTCCAGGTATCAACTAGAGAGGAATTGAGGCCTCCCACAGAATCTGGCTAATTCTTAGCCAGAGCCACCATACCAAGTTATATCTTATGAGAGAGAATAAATGATTATTGTTGTTTTAAGCCTCTAAGTTCTGGGGAAATTTGTTATGTAGCAATAGATGACTAATAATAAAATAGTTTTGCAATGAATGCTGAATGAACGAATTAGCATATTTATGAACAATTTTTTGTTTGTTTTCTTTTGGTTTGGCATTGTCTTAATCCATTTTGCGTTGCTATGACAGAATACCACAGGGGTGTTCTGGTTTTCCTCAGTGACCTCACAGCATGGTATGGCTTCCCCTGAATGAGTGATCCAAGAGTGAGAAAAATGCAGGGAGGAAGCTGTATCTTCTTTAACCCAGCCTCAGAAGTCACACACAGTCACTTCCACCACAGTCTATTTGTTAGAAGGAAGTCACTAAGTCTGGCCTTACATTCACGAGGAGGAAAAATAGACATCTGCCTTTGAAAAAAAGAGTGTTGGGCCAGGCACGGTGGGTGGCTCACGCCTGTAATCTTAGCACTTTAGGAGGCTGAGGCGGATGGATAATGAGGTCAGGAGTTCAAGACCAGCCTGGCCAACATAGTGAAACCTCATCTCTACTAAAAATACAAAAAACAAAAACAAAAACAAAAAACAATTAGCCAGACATGGTGGCAGGCACCTGTAATCCCAGCTACTTGGGAAGCTGAGAAAAGGAGAATTGCCTGAACTCAGGAGGCAGAGGCTACAGTGAGCCGAGATGGCACCATTGCACTCCAACCCTGGGAGACAGTGTAAGACTCTGTCTCAAAAAAAAAAAAGTGTTAAAACATTTGTAGACTTTTTTTTTGAGACAGGGTCTCAGTCTGTTGCCTGGGCTGGAGTGCAGTGTGGCACAATACAAAAATTAGCCAGGCATGGTAGCGTGTGTCATGAGGCTCACTGCTGCCTCAACTTCCTGGGCTCAAGTGATTCTCCTAACTCAGCCTTTTGGGTAACTGGGACTACAAGCATGTACCACCATACCTGGCTAATTTTTGTATTTTTGGTAAAGATGAGGGTCTTGCTATGTTGCCTAAGCTGGTCTTGAACTCCTGGGCTCAAGCAATCCTCCTGCCTTGGCCTCCCAAAGTGCTGGGATTACAAGCGTGGGCCACTGTGCCTGGCCTGTGGACATTTTTTAACTACCACAACTATTTTGTGTAAGTACTGGGATAAATGCTGGGAGACCCGGTATATAAAACAGGCATGGTCCCTCTGAAACTTACAGACAAGAAAGAGGAGAGAGGCTTTAATCAAATGAACACACAAATAAATGTAAAATTACAACTGTGATAAGTTCTTGAAGGAATGATACACAATGTGATGAGAGAGAATGGTGGGGGATCTAGGGTATATCCAAAGAAGTGATGTTTTAGTCAAGATCCGAAGGAAGACTAAGGGCATCCCAGGCAGAGAGCATGTGCCTCCTACGGTAGGGAAGAACGTGGCATGATGGAGGGTCTAAAAGGAGGCTACTGTGTCTGCAGCAGAGTGCAGTGAAGATTGGAGAGGGAGGCAGGGACCCCCCACAAACTGGGCCCTGGGTCTGAGTGACCATGTGACCCTGGGACAGATGCTCTGGGCCACCTAACACCCTCTTTTTATATTGTACCCACATATGAAGCTGCAGGAGTCCAGTACCCTGTTGTTACCAAATCACTACAGGAAGACTCTCAGCCACACCTGGCCTGTGTGTACCTCTTTCACCAAGGAATGCTTAAGATAAATTCTACCCAAAGGTGTCACCTTACCTTTCTAACTCTCCTTGTAACTCTCTACCTGTTCTATACATCCTCTCAACTGACCCAGCCTCCTTCTTTGTTTTGGTCCCCAATCATTCCTCTGTATCTTCTTGAACTTCCACTCTAAGACCTACAAACTTCCTCAGATACCTACATCCCCAAGGTTTTCTTAGAGTGGAACCTGCACTTCTATCTAAACAAAAATCTGGAGATGATTCTGGGCAGTTGGCAGAGTAGGAAGAACCAAGAATATATCTCCCCACCTAGACAACAATTGCACTGTCAGATTCTGTCTGATGTAACAGTTTTGGAAATCCAGAGTCTATTGAAGGCTTGCAACTTCCAGGGGAAGACTTGGTGATAAATTGTAGTTAATTTCAGTAAATTTCAACTGTTACCACAGGAGCAGCTACCCATCTCCCGCCAACAAGGAGGATGATATGATGTGTTCCTGGAGCAACCTGCACATAGCTTGTGGAAGCCAGGATGGCTCTGTTCTCCAAATATCAGGGATCTGTGCTCTGATTGCTGATTACTGCTTCTGGTAACAGAAGTGCAGAGAGTCAAAGGGCCATTGTTGTTGCACCTCCCTCCATTGCCACAAGTCCCTCCTCTATAGTTGAAGTGACTTCCTGGGGATTTAAAGGCCCAGGATCCATTTCTTCTCTCTTTCATTTTTTCTCCTTTTGGGAGCCAGACACTGAAGACTAGGACATTAAAAAACAATTGCATATAAAGTGGTTTTTGTATGTTAAAATATATAAATTAAAATTTAAAAGTATACATGCCTAGGAAAAGGTGCAGTTTCAGAAAAGACCTGAGAAGACCTTAAGTTTTCATCTCAGGCTGATCTTTGGCACAAACACTGCATATAAAATTTAAAAAATAAATAAATAAACAAAAACAATCACAAACCCCAGCAAACCCTGAGGAGAATCTGATTTCCAGAGTTTCCACATTAGATGCAAATGTCCAGTTTTCAACAATAAAATCACAAAACATTTTTTAAAAGCCAGGAAAATATGGCCCAAAGGAAAAAATAAATCAACAGAAACTGTCCCCGAAAAAGACTTAATGGGTGATGTACTAGAGAAAGACTTTATTTTATTTTATTAGAGATAGGGTCTCATTGTCTGTCACCCAGACCACAGTGCAGTGACCCTTATTTTTTTATTTTTATTTTTCTTGCGGAGACAGAGTGTTGCTATGTTGTCCAGGCTGGTCTCAAACTCCTGGCCTCAAGTGATCCTCCTGCCTCAGCTCCCAAGGTGCTAGGATTATAGGCATGATCCACCGCACCCCACCTGTAATGGATCTTCACAGGTGTGATCACGTGCGCTACAGCCTTGAACTCCTGGGCTCAAGTGATTCTCCCTCTTCAGCCTCCTGAGTAGCTCGAATTACAAGTATGAGCCACTGTGCTGGCAAGAAAGACTTTAAACAACAGTTTTAAATATGTTCAAAGAACTAAAGGAAGATGTGGAGAAAGCCAATAAAACAATGTATGAACAAAATAGTAATATAAATAAAGAGATTTTTTTAATCTACAAAAAGTAAATTATGAAGCTTAAAAGTGCAATAACTGAAATGAAAAATTCATTAGAGGGATTCAAAGGCAGATTTAAGCAGGCAGAAGAGTCAGTGAACTGAAGGTGGGACAATAAAAATTAGTGAGTCTGGAAAACAGAAAAAAAAAAGAAAAGTTGAAGGAAAGTGAACAAAGCCTAAGGGACCTCTGGGACACCATGAAGCTGACCAGCATACATATTGTGGGATTCTCAGAAGAAGAAGAGAGAGAAAGGGAGAAGGAGAGAATATTTGAATAAACAATGACAAAAAACATCCCAAATTTGATTAAAGACATGAATGTAAACATCCAAGAAGCTCAATGATATCCTAGTAAGATGCATTCAAGGAGACCCACACTGAGACATTATAATCAAAATTTCAACAGCCAAATACAAAATGAGAATCCTGAAACAGCAAGAAACAGCTCATCACAGGGGATCCTCAATAAGGTTATCAGCACATATTTCATTAGAAACTTCGGAGGCCAGAAGGCAGTGGACTGATATATTCAAAGTGCTAAAAGAAAAGAACTGTACACCAATAATTCTATATCTGTCAAAACTGTCCTTCAGCCAAGCATGGTGGCTCATGCCTGTAATCTTAACACTTTGGGAGGCTGAGGTGGGCAGATCACCTGAGGTCAGGAGTTCGAGACCAGCCTAGCCAATATGGTGAAACCCCATCTCTACTAAAAATACAAAAATTAGCTGGCTGTAGTAGCAGATGCCTATAATCCCAGCTACTTGGGAGGCTGAGACAGGAGAATCGCTTGAACCTGGGGGGCAGAGGTTACAGCAAGCTGAGATCATGCCCCTTCACTCCAGCCTGGGCAAAAGAGCAAAACTACATCTCAAAACAAACAAACAAACAAACAGTCCTTCAAAAGTGAGGGATAAATTAAGATACTCCTAGATGAACAAAAGCTGAGGGAGTTAATTACCACTAGACCAGCCTTGCCAGAAATGCTTAAGGGAGTCCTGCAAGGTGAAATGAAGAAACACTAGACAATAACTTGAAGGTATATGAAGAAATAAATACTTCATTAAAAGTAAATATGTAGGCAATTATAACAAGCTAGTATTATTGTAACAATAGTTCATAACTCCACTTTTTGTTTTCTTTATTTTTTAAATTAAAGATGAGGTTTCTCTCTGTTGTCCAGGCTGGAGTGCAGTAGTGTGATCACAGCTCACTGCAGTCTTGACCTCCTAGGTTCAAGTCAATCTCCTATCTCAGCCTTTCAAGTAGCTGAGACTACAGGTATGTGCCATCATACCCACCTAATTTTTATTTTTTATTTTTTATTTTTTAGTAGAGATAAGGTATCACTGTGTTGCCCAGGCTGGTCTCAAACTCCTGGACTCAAGCAATTCTCCCACCTTGGCCTCCCAAAGTACTGGGATTACCGGTGTAAGTGACTGCACCTGGCCAAAACTTTTTGTTTCCTACACAATTTAAGAAACTAATACATTAAAAAACAATTAGTCCAGGCCAGGCATGGTGGCTCATGCCTGTAATCCCAGCACTTTGGGAGGCCAAGGTGGGTGGATCACTTGAGGTCAGGAGTTCAAGACCAGCCTGGCCAATATAGTGAAACCCTGTCTCTACTAAAAAAAATTAGCCAGGCATGGTAGCATGTGCCTGTAGTTCCAGCTACTTGGGAGGCTGAGGCAGGAGAATCACTTGAACTTGGGAGGCGGAGGTTGCAGTGAGCAGAGATCACAGCATTGCACTCCAGCCTAGGCAACCGAGCAAGACTCCGTCTTAAAAAATAATAATAATAATTAGTCTAAAGGCTAGTATTATTGTAGTTTTGGTTTGTAACTCTACATTTTATTTTCTACATAATTTAACAGATAAATGCATTTAAAAAATGATTAGTTTATATTTTGGGGCATAAGGATATAAAGATGTAATTTTGTGAAATCAGTAACTGAAAAGAGTGGGGGAAAAGCTGTAAAGGAGCAGAGTTTTTGTGTGTTATTGAGGCTAAGCTAGTGCAAAATCAAATTAGAGTGTTATTACATTAAGATGTTAAATATAATCCCCATGGTAAGAAAAAAGTCATAGAATATACAGAAAAGCAGGCCAGGTATGGTGGCTCATGCTTGTAATCCCAATGACTTGGAAGGCTGAGGCAAGAAGATCACTTGAGCCCAGGAGTTTGAGGTTACAGTGAGCTATGATCATGCCACTGCTCTCCAGCCTGAGTGACAGAGCAAGACTCTGTTTCTAAAACAAAATAAAACAATTAAAAACCACATGATTCAACTATATGCTATCTACAAGAAACTCACTTTGGATCCAAAGACACACACAAATGGAAAGTGAAAGGATGGAAAAGATATTCCAAGCAAATAGTAACCAAAAGAGACAAAACAAATACCAGACAATATAGACTTTATTATTAATACTATTATTAGTTTGAGACTGTATCTTGCTTTGTCACCCAAGGTTGGAGTACAGTGGCATGATCATAGCTCACTGTAACCTCAAACTCCTAGGTTCAAGTGCTCCTCCCACCTCAGCCTCCCTAATAGCTAGGATAGGTGCATGCCACCATGACTGGCTAACTTTTTAAAAACATTTTGTCTCTAGAAAAACAACAATGAAAATTAGCCAGGCATGGTAGCATGTGCCTGTAGTTCCAGCTATTTGGGAGGCTGAAGTGGGAGGATGACTTGAGCCCGGGAAGCAGAGGTTGCAGTGAGCCAAGATGGTGCCACTACATTCTAGAGGGGTGACAGAGTAAGACCCTGTCTCAAAAAGAAAGAAAGAAGAGAAAGAAAGAAAGAGAGAGAGAGAAAGAAAGAAAGAAAGAAAGAAAGAAAGAAAGAAAGAAAGAAAGAAAGAAAATCCCTAGATATAATGGCTTCACTGGTTAATTCTACCACATATTTAAAGAAGAACTAGTATCAGTGCTTCTCAAACTTTCATTAAAAATTCAGGATGAAGGAATACTTCCTAACTCATCCTATGAGGCCAGCATTACCCAGATACCAAAATTAGATAAAGACATCACAAAAAAAAACACCACAGACCAATATCCCTTATGAATATTGACACAGAAATTCTCAACAAAATACCAGTGAACCAAATTCAGCCACATATTAAAGGGATTATGTAACAGAAACAAATGGAATTTATTCCTGGAATGCTAGGATGGTTGAACATATGAAAATTGAAAAATGTTATATACCACACTAACAGAATGAAGGGAAGTAAAATACATGATCTGCTCAATTGATGCAGAGAAAACAACAGGCAAAATTTGATACCCTTTCACGATAAAAAGCACTTGAAAAACTAAGAATAAAGGAAAACTACAACAACATAATTGAAACCATATATGAAAAACCCACAGGAAATAGCATACTCAGTGGAAAAAGACTGAAAGCTTTTCCTCTAAGATCAGGAACAAGACAAGATTCCCACTTTTTTTTTTTTCCAGATCTGCAGCAGGAAGGGATGCCCACTTTCACCATGTCTGTTTCACCACTTCTTTTCAGCATAATGGTGGAAGTTCTAGCCAGAGCAATTAGGCAAGAAAAAGAAAAAGCATCCAAATTGGACAAGAGGAGTAAAATTATCTGTTTGCAAATAATGTGATTTTATATGTAGAAAACCCTAAAGATTTCACAAAAAACTGTTAGAACTAATAAATGAATCAACAAAGTAGCAGGATATACAGTCAATATGCAAAAGCACTTGCATTTCTATATGCTGACAGTGAATAATCTGAAAAGGAAACTGGAAACAATTCCGTTTACAATGCTTAGGAACTAAGTTAACCAAAGGAGTGAAAGATTTATACAATGAAAACAGCAAAACATTGCTGAAAGAAATTAAAGAAGTTATAAATGGAAACACATCACGTGTTCACGTATTGGAAGACTTAATACTGTTAAAATTTCTGTACTACCCAAAGCAATCTACAGATTCAATGCAATCCTTATCAAAATCCCAATGACATTTTTAAATAGAAAAATGCATTTTAAAACTGATATAGGGGCCGGGTACAGTGGCTCATTCCTGTAATCATAGCACTTTGGAAGGCCAAGGGGGAGAACCTCTTGAGGTGAGGAATTTGAGGCTGCAGTGAGCTATGATTGTGCCGCTGCATTCCAGCCTAGGTGTAGTGGCACAATCGTAGCTCACTGCAGACTCAAAGTGGCACAGCCATTATATCTAGGGATTTTCTTTCTTCCTTTTCTTTTTTCTTTTTTTTTTTTTGTTGTTGTTTTTTGAGACAGAGTCTCCCCTGTCTTCACTCTGGAGTGCAGTGGCACCATCTTGGCTCACTGCAACCTCCACTTCCCAGGCTCAAGCCATCCTCCCACCTCTGTCTCTTAAGTAGCTTGCAACAGAGCAAGACTCTGTCCATGAAAATATAAATAAATGGCTGGGTACGGTGGCTCACGCCTGTAATCCCAGCACTTTGGGAGGCCAAGGAGGATGGATCACCTGAGGTTAGGAGTTCAAGACCAGCCTGGCTAATGGGGCAAAATTCCATCTCTACTAAAAATACAAAAGTTAGCCAGGTGTGGTGGTACGCACCTGTAGTCCCAGCTACTTGGGAGGTTGAGACAGGAGAATTGCTGAACCCAGGAGGCAGAGGTTGCAGTGAGCCGAGATCACGCCACTGCATCCCAGCCTGGGTGACAGAGTGAGACTCCGCCTCAAAAAAAAATAAAAAATAAAATAAATAAATAAAAATTTTTAAAAATTCAGGCCAGAAGTGATGGCTTACACCTGTAATCCCAGCACTTTGGGAAGCTGAAGTGGGAGGATCACTGGAGGCCAAGAATTCAAAACCAGACTGGGCAACATAATGAGACTCTGTCTCCACAAAAAAACAAATACAAAATTAGCTGGGCATGGTGGTGGGTGTCTGTGGTCCCAGCTACTCCGGAGGCTGAAGTAGGAGGATCACTTGAGCCCAGGAGTTTGAGACTGCAGTGAGCCATGATCATGCTACTGCACTCCTGCTTGTGTTACAAAGCAAGACACAGTGTCAAAAAAAACAAAAAATTACTCAAGCCCTGTCCCACACAATGTGGAAGTCTGTGCTAAAAAACTTTGTGTTTTGTATATTCCTTGGAAAAATCTCGTGTTCCCCTTATCTCTGCTTCTCCTGTTCTCCAGCTCATGATGACTTCTCTATTTGACCTAAGGTTCTTCCTTGGACCTTCCCATCTTCTCATTTATTCCCCTCACTGACCCCCTCTCTCCAACTTTCTCAGGCCTATTCCCCCAGGCTGCCCCAAACTCCAAATTTCTCTCACTTCTTCCTTTCTTGAGCAGAGCAATTCTGCTCTCTTTATCTCATACCTCCCCCTCCCTTCCTTACCCCTCCCAAGAATCACTGGCTGTTTCCTCAATAAAAAGAACCACCTGGCCAGGCGCGGTGGCTCACGCCTGTAATCCCAGCACTTTGGGAGGCTGAGGTGGGTGGATCACTTGAGGTCAGGAGTTCAAGACCAGCCTGACCAACATGGTGAAACTCCATCTCTACTAAAAATACAAAATTATCTGGGCGTGGTGGCGCATGCCTGTAATCCCAGCTACTCGGGAGGCGGAGGCACGAGAATAGCTTGAACCCTGGACGTGGAGGTTGCAGTGAGTGAGATCATGCCATTGCACTCCAGCCTGGGCAACAAGAGCAAAAAAACAAACAAAAAAGAACCACCTATCTGTGCCGCGAATGTTGTCCCTTCCCTGGAAGTGATAATAAGCCAGGAATTATCTTTCTGAAGAGCAACATTTTTCCTTCCCACTATTACATAGAGAAAATCATTCCTTTACCATCACCATCTGCCCATCCTCTGTGCCTCTCCATATACTGTTCCCTCTGCCTGGAACACCCCACACACTCCCCAGCACCGTCACTTGGCCCATCCATCATACGAAACTTCAAGTCTCCCTCAAACATTACCATCCCCAGCACCTCTTACATTTGCTGACTGAATAAATAAGTAAATTATGTCTTCTCAACTCTCAAATACAAACAGCATTCATCTCTGCAAAAAATCTTCAGCAAAAATAAAGCAAAATTGGCTCAGATTTAATCTCACGGGCCTCAAATTTTGAGCTACCATTACCAGTAGTTTCTCCTCCTGCTGCTTTATTTCCAGAATTGTTATTAGTTCCTCCAAGGTGAAAGTTAGCCAAGACTGGATCATACTTCCCTTTCCTTCCTCATGTTCATTAACTCCTTTAATTCCTGTATTTCCAGGATGGAGCACACTGCTTGTCAGAAACACAGCTGTTTCCCTGTGGTCTCTGTACCATTTTGTAAGACCTTTTTGGCATTTTGGCATTTGCTCAACATTTGTGGGTTTGCTTTCCTTCCTTTGCAAGTGAAATAGCTTCAATAGTAGCTAATAGCTAACAACACAATTCTTCTGATTTCTTAAAAATTACCCTCTAGATCATTTGGAAAAGAGCTGCTTTCACATCGTAAGTAGCAAATTTAGAGAAAGGAATGCTCACATTTATCGAGATGTGGTCTTAAGGTAAAAACAGGTAACTATACACTATGGCACTAATACTTTAATAATTATTTGTGTTGTTGATTCTAATGCTATTTTCCCATAGCATTCCCATATACATTGCAGATTAGCAAAGCAAATATTTCATCAGCCCCAATCTTCTAGAAAATGTCATATGTTTAACCCCTAACATATTGGTCATTTTTGTTGTTTCCCTTTTCAGTATTTTATAAAAAAACATTTTGAAGTGTTTTCACAAAGTTTACAATTTCCTTTTTCTTTTCTTTTCTTTTCTTTCTTTCTTTCTTTCTTTCTTTCTTTCTTTCTTTCTTTTCTCCTTCCTTCCTTCCTCTCTCTCTTTCTTTCTTTCTTCTTTCTTTCTTTTTTTGATTTTGAGATAGGGTTTCCCTCTGTTACCCAAGCTAGAGTGCTGCAATCATAGCTCACTGCAACCTTAAACTCCTGGGCTCTAGTGATGCTCCTGCCTCAGCCTCCTGAGTAGCTAGGACTACAGACACAAGCCACCATGTCTGACAAAATTTTTAAATTTTTTTTTGTAGAGGCCAGGCACTGTGGCTCACGCCTGTAATCACAGCACTTTGGGAGGTCTATGCAGGCAGATCACTTGAGGTCAGGAGTCTGAGACCAGCCTGGCCAACATGGTAAAACCGTGTCTCTACTAAAAATACAAAAATTAGCTGGGCATGCTAGTGTGTGCCTGTAATCCCAGCTATTTGGGAGGCTGAGGCAGGAGAATCGCTTGAATCTGGGAGGTGGAGTTTGCAGTGAGCTGAGATGGTGCCACTGCACTCCAGCCTGGGCAACAGAGCGAGACTGCATCTAAAAAAAAAAAAGGGGGGGGTGTTTTATAGAGACAGGGTCTCACTATGTTGCCCAAGCTGGTCTCAAACTCCTGGCTTCAAGCGATCTTCCCACCTCAGTCTCCCAAAGTTCTGGGATTACAGGCAACAGCCACTGTGCCCAGACTCCTTTGCCCATTTTTAAATTTAGTTATTTGTTTTCTCACTATTAGGTTGTATGAGTACATGTTCTTTAATTTTTTTCCCTTGCAAATCAACACAGAATGAACTGAATAAACACCAATGGGCATCCAAATTAGCATGAAGAGTCAGCATTTTCAGCATAACTTAATGGTGGCTATTGGATCTCAATTGTAATAAATTTATAAAATATGCATTTTGTCACCACTATCAGCAACTTCATTTTTCCATTTCCCACTTATTTATATAAAATACCAGTAAAATGCACAAAAAATTCAAATAGCTGTACAAATCATCTTGTACTGACAAAGTTGGCAAAACCAGAATTGCTTAGCACAGTATGAGATAAAAATGTTCACTTATCAGCAGATGTGCAAACATTCAACATGCTTTATTTAGGCCGGGTGCAGTGGCTCATGCCTGTAATCCCAGCACTTTGGGAGGCTGAGGCAGGTGGATCACGAGGTCAGGAGATCAAGACCATCCTGGCTAACACAGTGAAACCCCATCTCTACTAAAAATAAAAATTAAAAAAAATTAGCCTGCCGTGTTGGCAGGTGCCTCTAGTCCCAGCTACTTGGGAGGCTGAGGTAGGAGAATGGCGTGAACCCAGGAGGCGGAGCTTGCAGTGAGCAGAGATCGTGCCACTGCGCTCCAGCCTGGGCGACAGAGCCAGACTCCATCCCAAAAAAAAAAAAAAGCTTTATTTAGAGATATCAAAGTGTAATGTACAAAATTACAGGTTGTAATTAAGTCAAGAACTACCCCTACTTCTCTTTTGACCATCTTTTTTAAAGTTAATGACACTGGTTGGTGGAGCCAAGATGGCCGAATAGGAACAGCTCCCGTCTACAGCTCCCAGTGTGAGCGACACAGGAGACGGGTGATTTCTGCATTTCCAACTGAGGTACCGGGTACATCTCTCTGGGGAGTGTCGGACAGTGGGTGCAGGAGAGTGGGTGCAGTGCACTGAGCATGAGCTGAAGCAGGGCGAGGCATCGCCTCACCCAAGAAGCGCAAGGGGTCAAGGAATTCCCTTTCCTAGTCAAAGAAAGGGGTGACAGATGGCACCTGGAAAATCGGGTCATTCCCACCCTAATACTGTGCTTTTCCAACGGTCTTAGCAAACAGCACACCAGGAGAATATATCCTGTGCCTGGCTGGGAGGGTCCTACACCCACGGAGCCTCCCTCATTGCTAGCACAGCAGTCTGAGATCAAACTGCAAGGCAGCAGCGAGGCTGGGGGAGGGGCACCCGCCATTGCCAAGGCTTGAGTAGATAAAGCGGCCAGGAAGCTCGAACTGGGTGGAGCCCACTGTAGCTCAAGGAGGCCTGCCTGCCTTCCTTTGTAGACTCCACCTCTGGGGGCAGGGCATAGCCAAACAAAAGGTAGCAGAAACCTCTGCAGACTTAAATGTCCCTGTCTGAAAGCTTTGAGGAGAGTAGTGGTTCTCTCGGCACGGAGTTTGAGATCTGAGAACAGACAGACTGCCTCCTCAAGTGGTTCTCTGACCCCCAAGTAGCCTAACTGGGAGGCACCCCCCAGTAGGGGCAGACTGACACCTCACACGGCCGGGTACTCCTCTGAGACAAAACTTCCAGGGGAATGATCAGGCAGCAACATTTGCTGTTCACCAATATCTGCTGTTCTGCAGCCTCCGCTGCTGATACCCAGGCAAACAGGGTCTGGAGTGGACCTCCAGCAAACTCCAACACACCTGCACCTGAGGGTCCTGACTGTTAGAAGGAAAACTAACAAACAGAAAGGACATCCACACCAAAACCCCATCTGTACGTCACCATCATCAAACACCAAAGGTAGATAAAACCACAAAGATGGGGGAAAAACAGAGCAGAAAAACCGGAAACTCTAAAAATCAGAGCGCCTCTCCTCCTCCAAAGGAATACAGCTCCTCACCAGCAAAGGAACAAAGCTGGATGGAGAATGACTTTGACGAGTTGAGAGAAGAAGGCTTCAGACGATCAAACTACTCCGAGCTAAAGGAGGAAGTTCGAACCCAAGGCAAAGAAGTTAAAAACCTTTTTAAAAAATTAGACAAATGGCTAACTAGAATAACCAATGCAGAGAAGTCCTTAAAGGACCTGATGGAGCTGAAAACCATGGCATGAGAACTACGTGATCAATGCACAAGCCTCAGTATCCGATTCGGATACTGAGGAAGAAAGGGTATCAGTGATGGAAGATCAAATGAATGAAATGAAGCGAGAAGAGAAGTTTAGAGAAAAAAGAATAAAAAGAAACGAACAAAGCCTCCAAGAAATATGGGACTATGTGAAAAGACCAAATCTATGTCTGATTGGTGTACCTGAAAGTGATGGGGAGAATGGAACCAAGTTGGAAAACACTCTGCAGGATATTATCCAGGAGAACTTCCCCAATCTAGCAAGGCAGGCCAACATTCAAATTCAGGAAATACAGAGAATGCCACAAAGATATTCCTCAAGAAGAGCAACTCCAAGACACATAATTAACAGATTCACCAAAGTTGAAATGAAGGAAAAAATGTTAAGGGCAGCCAGAGAGAAAGGTCGGGTTACCCACAAAGGGAAGCCCATCAGACTAACAGCTGATTTCTCTGCAGAAACTCTACAAGCCAGAAGAGAGTGGGGGCCAATATTCAGCATTCTTAAAGAAAAGAATTTTCAACCCAGAATTTCATATCCAGCCAAACTAAGCTTCATAAGTGAAAGAGAAATAAAATACTTTACAGACAAGCAAATGCTGAGAGATTTTGTCACCACCAGGACTGCCCTACAAGATCTCCTGAAGGAAGCACTAAACATGGAAAGGAACAACCACTTCCAGCCACTGCAAAAACATGCCAAATTGTGAAGACCATTGAGGCTAGGAAGAAACTGCATCAACTAACGAGCAAAATAACCAGCTAACATCATAATGACAGGATCAAATTCACACATAACAATATTAACATTAAATGTATATGGGCTAAATGCTCCAATTAAAAGACACAGACTGGCAAATTGGATAAAGAGTCAAGACCCATCAGTGTGCTGTATTCAGGAAACCCATCTCACGTACAGAGACACACACAGGCTCAAAATAAAGGGATGGAGGAAGATCTACCAAGCAAATGGAAAACAAAAAAAGGCAAGGGTTGCAATCCTAGTCTCGGATAAAACAGACTTTAAACCAACAAAGATCAAAAGAGACAAAGAAAGCCATTACATAATGGTAAAGGGATCAATTCAACAAGAAGAGCTAACTATCCTAAATATATATGTATCCAATACAGGAGCACCCAGATTCATAAAGCAAGTCCTTAGTGACCTACAAAGAGACTTAGACTCCCACACAATAATAATGGGAGACTTTTACACCCCACTGTCAACATCAGACAGATCAACAAAACAGAAAGTTAACAAGGATATCCAGGAATTGAACTCAGCTCTGCACCAAGCAGACCTAATAGACATCTACAGAATTCTCCACCCCAAATCAACAGAATATACATTCTTCTCAGCACCACACCACACCTATTCCAAAATTGACCACATAGTTGGAAGTAAAGCTCTCCTCAGCAAATGTAAAAGAACAGAAATTATAACAAACTGTCTCTCAGACCACAGTGCAATCAAACTAGAACTCAGCATTAAGAAACTCACTCAAATCCGCTCAACTACATGGAAACTGAACAACCTGCTCCTGAATGACTACTGGGTACATAATGAAATGAAGGCAGAAATAAAGATGTTCTTTGAAACCAACGAGAACAAAGACACAACATACCAGAATCTCCGGGACACATTCAAAGCAGTGTGTAGAGGGAAATTTATAGCACTAAATGCCCACAAGAGAAAGCAGGAAAAATCTAAAATAGACACCCTAACATCACAATTAAAAGAACCAGAAAAGCAAGAGCAAACACATTCAAAAGCTAGCAGAAGGCAAGAAATAACTAAGATCAGAGCAGAACTGAAGGAAATAGAGACACAAAAAACCCTTCAAAAAATCAGTGAATCCAGGAGCTGGTTTTTTGAAAAGATCAACAAAATTGATAGACTGCTAGCAAGACTAATAAAGAAGAAAAGAGAGAAGAATCAAATAGACACAATAAAAAATGACAAAGGGGATACCACCACCGATCCCACAGAAATACAAACTACCATCAGAGAATACTATAAACACCTCTGCGCAAATAAACTAGAAAATCTAGAAGAAATGGATAAATTCCTCGATACATACACCCTCCCAAGACTAAACCAGGAAGAAATTGAATCTCTGAATAGACCAATAATAGGCTCTGAAATTGAGGCAATAATTAATAGCTTACCAACCAAAAAGAGTCCAGGACCAGATGGATTCACAGCCGAATTCTACCAGAGGTACAAGGAGGAGCTGGTATCATTCCTTCTGAAACTATTCCAATCAATAGAAGAAGAGGGAATCCTCCCTAACTCATTTTATGAGGCCAACATCATCCTGATACCAAAGCCTGGCAGAGACACAACAAAAAAAGAATTTTAGACCAATATCCCTGATGAACATTCATGCAAAAATTCTCAATAAAATACTGGCAAACCGAATCCAGCAGCACATCAAAAAGCTTATCCACCATGATCAAGTGGGCTTCATCCCTGGGATGCAAGGCTGCTTCACCATACACAAATCAATAAACGTAATCCAGCATATAAACAGAACCAACGACAAAAACCACATGATTATCTCAATAGATGCAGAAAAGGCCTTTGACAAAATTCAACAACTCTTCATGCTAAAAACTCTCAATAAATTAGGTATTGATGGGACATATCTCAAAATAATAAGAGCTATCTATGACAAACCCACAGCCAATATCATACTGAATGGACAAAAACTGGAAGCATTCCCTTTGAAAACTGGCACAAGACAGGGATGCCCTCTCTCACCACTCCTATTCAACATAGTGTTGGAAGTTCTGGCCAGGGCAATTAGGCAGGAGAAGGAAATAAAGGTCATTCAATTAGGAAAAGAGGAAGTCAAATTGTCCCTGTTTGCAGATGACATGATTGTATATCTAGAAAACCCCATTGTCTCAGCCCAAAATCTCCTTAAGCTGATAGGCAACTTCAGCAAAGTCTCAGGATACAAAATCAATGTGCAAAAATCACAAGCATTCTTATACACCAATAACAGACAGAGAGCCAAATCATGAGTGAACTCCCATTCACAATTGCTTCAAAGAGAATAAAATACCTAGGAATCCAACTTACAAGGGATGTGAAGGACCTCTTCAAGGAGAACTACAAACCACTGCTCAATGAAATAAAAGAGGACACAAACAAATGGAAGAACATTCCATGCTCATGGGTAGGAAGAATCAATATCGTGAAAATAGCCATACTGCCCAAGGTAATTTACAGATTCAATGCCATCCCCATCAAGCTACCAATGACTTTCTTCACAGAATTGGAAAAAACTACTTTAAAGTTCATATGGAACCAAAAAGAGCCCACATTGCCAAGTCAATCGTAAGCCAAAAGAACAAAGCTGGAGGCATCATGCTACCTGACTTCAAACTATACTACAAGGCTACAGTAACCAAAACAGCGTGGTACTGGTACCAAAACAGAGATATAGACCAATGGAACAGAACAGAGGCCTCAGAAATAATGCCGCATATCTACAACTATCTGATCTTTGACAAACCTGAGAAAAACAAGCAATGGGCAAAGGATTCCCTATTTAATAAATGGTGCTGGGAAAACTGGCTAGCCATATGTAGAAAGCTGAAACTGGATCCCTTCCTTATACCTTATACAAAAATTAATTCAAGATGGATTAAAGACTTAAATGTTAGACCTAAAACCATAAAAACCCTAGAAGAAAACCTAGGCATTACCATTCAGGACATAGGCATGGGCAAGGACTTCATGTCTAAAACACCAAAAGCAATGGCAACAAAAGCCAAAATTGACAAATGGGATTTAATTAAACTAAAGAGCTTCTGCACAGCAAAAGAAACTACTGGCAGAGTGAACAGGCAACCTACAGAATGGGAGAAAATTTTTGCAACCTACTCATCTGACAAAGGGCTAATATCCAGAATCTACAATGAACTCAAACAAATTTACAAGAAAAAAACAAACAACCCCATCAAAAAGTGGGCAAAGGATATGAACAGACACTTCTCAAAAGAAGACATTTATGCAGCCAAAAAACACATGAAAAAATGCTCATCATCACTGGCCATCAGAGAAATACAAATCAAAACCACAATGAGATACCATCTCACACCAGTTAGAATGGCGATCATTAAAAAGTCAGGAAACAACAGGTGCTGGAGAGGATGTGGAGAAATAGGAACACTTTTACACTGTTGGTGGGACTGTAAACTAGTTCAACCATTATGGAAGTCAGTGTGGCGATTCCTCAGGGATCTAGAACTAGAAATACCATTTGACCCAGCCATCCCATTACTGGGTATATACCCAAAGGATTATAAATCATGCTGCTATAAAGACACATGCACACGTATGTTTACTGCGGCACTATTCACAATAGCAAAGACTTGGAACCAACCCAAATGTCCAACAATGATAGACTGGATTAAGAAAATGTGGCACATATACACCATGGAATACTATGCAGCCATAAAAAATGATGAGTTCATGTCCTTTGTAGGGACATGGATGAAGCTGGAAACCATCATTCTCAGCAAACTATCACAAGGACAAAAAACCAAAACTGCATGTTGTCACTCATAGGTGGGAATTGAACAATGAGAACACATAGACACAGGAAGGGGAACATCACACACCGGGGACTGTTGTGGGATGGGGGAGGGGGGAGGGATAGCATTAGGAGCTAAACCTAATGCTAAATGACGAGTTAATGGGTGCAGCACACCAACATGGCACATGTATACATATGTAACAAACCTGCACATTGTGCACATGTACCCTAAAACTTAAAGTATAATAATAATAAAAAAAAGAAATCAGACAAAAAATATGTGTGTATAGACATAGACATATATATATATATGACTCCATTAAAAAAAAAAAAGTAAGTGATCTTTGTTCTTACACCATATGGTATAATAAGCACCTTTTTTCTTCAGGAATGATTGGATGTTCATAGAAATGCCCACTTAAATTCCTAGAGGCCGGGCATGGTGGCTCACACCTATAATCCCAGCACTTTGGGAGGGAGGCCAAGGCCTGCAGATTACCTGAGGTCAGGAGTCTGAGACCAGCCTGGCCAACATAGTGAAACCCGTCTCCACTAAAAACACAAAAATTAGCCGGGTGTGGTGGTGCACGCCTGTAATTCCAGCTACTCGGGAGGCTGAGGCACGAGAATTGCTTGAACCCAGGAGGCAGAGGTTGCAGTGAGCCAAGATTGCAAACTCCACTCCAGCCTGGATGACAGAGCAAGACTCTGTCTCAAAAAAAAAAAAAAAAGTTCCTGGAACTCTAGGCTGAGTCGGCAGAAAGGTGACATGTTTCTTTATTAGGGATTGTAATTGGTGAGTAGTAACAGAGATCTAACTATGATGGCTTGTACAAATTTATTCTCGCACATAAGAGAATTCCAGAGGCAGGCAGTCTAAGACTGGTATGCTCTAGAAAGTCACCTAGGATTCTATTTTTGTGCTTCACCATTCTTTAAGCAGCTTCTATCTTCAAGGTTAAAATGTGGCTACTGGCACTCCAGCCATCATATCATAGTTCTGGGCAGGAAGATGAAAGTTAAAGTTAAAGGGCTTTTCTGGAAGCCTTACTGCTTATAGCTCATTGGCCACCCTATCTAAAAGACAGGTTAGAATGTAAAATTTTTCCCCTAGACATGTGGCCAGTAAATTTTCCCTAACTAAGAAGGGAAAAAATCAATATTAAATAGGCAATTAATCGTCTGTAGATCAGAAGAAACAAAACATGGCCTGGCATAGTGTGTGTGTGTGTGTGTGTGTGTGTGTGTGTGTGTGTGTGTGTGTATACAGATATATACAGAGAGAGAGAGAGAGTACAATGAGATTTATTATAAGGAAATGGCTCATACAGTTATGGAGGCTGCGAAGTCCCATGATCTGTTATCTGCAGGCTGGAGACCCAGGAAAGCCAGTGATACAGATTTCAGCTTTAGTCCAAAGGCCTGAGAACCAGAAGCACTGATGGTGTAAGTCCCAGTCTAAGGGCCAGAGAAGACCAACGTCTCAGCTCAAGCCATTAGGCAGCCCCAGCAAACTATTATAGCCCCATTTAATCTTCCCACCGACCCCGCAAAGTCAATCATTAGCTCAATTTTATAGGTAAGAAAACTGAAACACAGAGAAGTGACATGACTTTCCCCCTCCTCCAGCTCATAAATGACAGGCTAGGGATGACAGCCCAGGTTTTCTTGACATAGAGATCCTGTGGCAACCAGGGCCCTTCCTTCCAGGGCTCTGGGCTACTCAGAGATTTGACAGAAATGTGGTGTACTCCCACTCACCTCCCCTCTCTCCCTGACCTTTGTGAGTTCTCTTGACCTCTTTCTCCGAGTACCCCAGCCCAACCCCAGGCATTGCCAATGACTCTCTGGCACAATTAGCTCTTTGCTTTCACTCAGGTAACTCAGAAATCTTCTGTGCCCTTGTAGAGATGCTCTTCCCTGAAATCCTCACATTTTAGAACCTGTATCAGCCCAACATCTCCAGCTAGTGTTAATTGGGAGGGATCTCTCCACCACTTTCCCCCTCTAGAGAGCTAGCCAGGGGCCAGGACAAATAGGCAAGCAGGCACTGCACCAGCTACCCTCACAGCAGTTCCCATGTGACATTCTATTTAATCCTCACAACAAAACTGTGAGTTAGGCATTATTATATCTTCATTTTACAGATGAGAAAACGAAGGCACCACACAGTAAAGAAACTTCCCTATGCCAGGCACAGTGGCTCACACCTGTATTCCCAACACCTTGGGAGGCCAAGGCAGGAGCATCGCTTGAGCCCAGGAGTTCAAGGCTGAAGTGAATCACAGTCGCATCATTGCGCTCCAGCCTAAGCAACAGAGGAAGGCCCCTGTCTCATTAAATACATAAATAAATAAAAGAAACTTGCCTAATGCCACATAGTTAATGATACTTGACCTAGACTAGAGAAAGCTTCCTTGAGAAGCTTTGAGCTGAAGGAGTAGAAAATAGAAGAATATTGCTATGGTGTGAATGTTTGTGTCCCTTAAGTTTCATATGTTAAAATTTTAACTGCCAAGGTGAAAGGTATTGGGGGGTGGAGGCTTTGGGAGAGATTAGATCATGAGGGTTCCTCATGAATGGGATTAGTGCTCATATTAAAGAAGCTCAAGGGAGCTTGTGTGCCCTCCCAGCATGTGAGGACACAGCAAGAAGGCGCCATCTGTGAACAGGAAGAGGGCCCTCACCAGACACCAAATTTGCCAGCACCCTGATATTGGAGTTCCCAGCCTCTAGAACTGTAAGAAATAAAGCTCTTTTGTTCTATAAGCTACCCAGTCTATGGTATTTTCTTATAGCAGCTCAAACGGACTAAGATGAGTATCATGTGCAAAGGTCCTGCGCCAGGAGGGAGCCTGTGTGTTTGAGAGAAGATCATGTAGCTGAAGCCGGGTAAGAGAGCAGAGCAAGAGGGGCAGAGGCCAGGCTAGACAAGGCCTTGGAGACCTCCTTGAAGTTTTGGATCTCTGTTATAAGAGCAACAGGAAGCCATCAGCTGGATTTAAACAGAGAAATAATGAAGTAAAGTCATCAGTGGGTTTTAAGCAGTTGGAAAAGATTCTTCTGGGACAGTGTAGATAAATGATTGCAGGGCAAGTGAAATGCAGGGAGACCATTAGTGTCCATGGTGGTAATCCAAGCAAAAGACGGTGGTAATCCAAGCAAGAGACGCTGGTAACGCGGATTAGGACAACAGCAGTAGAGACAGAAGTGAAAATGGAAAGAAGTGGATGCTTTCAAGAGCCATGTAAGAGAGAAAATTGGCAGCACTTGGTGATTGGACACGGCTACAGGGTGAGGGAGAGGTTGAGGTCCAGGTTTCTGGCTGGTGCAACTAGCTGGGTGGTACATGTTTCACTCAGATAGGGGATGCTGGGCAAAGAAAAGATTTGGGGGAAACTGTGTTCAGCTTGAGACATGTTGGATTTGAGTAAGACACCAAAGGGGAACTATCCAAAAGACAGCTGGACATGGGAGCTCGAAGGTCAAAACAGAGGTGTGGGCCTGAGTACATATTTGGGAGCTGTAACCAGGACCAGCCCATCCGCTAAGCACAGTAGAGACATGAGTGCCCCAGGACTTTTAGGGCTGACAAAAATGCTTTAATTCCTGATATGGTTTGGATGTTTGTCCCCACCCAAATCTCATGTCAAATTGTAATCCCCAGTGTTAGAGGTGGGACCTGGTGGCAGGTGATTGGATCATGGGGGTGAACTTCTCGTGAATGGTTTGGCACCATCCTCTTGGTGCTGTCTTCACAATAGTGAGTGAGTTCTTGCAAGATCTGGTCATTTAAAAGTGTGTGGCACCTCCCCCGCCCCACCCCGCCTTCTTGCTCCTGCTTTCACCATGTGATGGGCCTGCTCTCCCTTCACCTTCCACCATGATTGGAAGCTTCCCGAGGCCTCCCCAGAAGTAGATACCACTATGCTTCCTGTACAGCCTGCAGAACCATGAGCCTATTCAACCTCTTTTCTTTGTTTTTCTTTTTCATTTTTTTAAATAATTGAGATGGGATCTTGCCATGTTGCCCAGGCTGGTCTCAAACTCCTGGGCTCAAGTGATCCTCTTGCCTCAGCCTCCCAAAGTACTAGGATTACAGGCATAAGCCACCATGCCCAGCCAAAACTCCTTTCTTACAAATCACCCAGTCTCAGGTATTTCTTTTTCTTTCTTTCTTTTTTTTTTTTTTTTTTTGAGACAGGATTTTGCTCTGTCGCTCAGGCTGGAGTGCAGTGGAACAATCTCAGCTCACTGCAACCTCCGCCTCCTGGGTTCAAGAAATCTTCCCATCTCAGCCTCCCCAGCAGCTGAGACTGCAGGCACACACCACCACAACTGGCTAATTTTTTATTTTTCTGTAATTTTTGGTAGAGATGAGGTTTCTCCATGTTGCCCAGGCTGGAGGAATTTCTAGCAGTGCAAGAGCACCCTAATACAATTCCCTTTAAATCAGAAGAAAAAACAAACTTTTAAGTCAAAAGTTTTTTGGTTTGTTTGTTTGTTTTTGAGATAGAGTCTCGCTCTGTCACCCAGGCTGGAGTGCAATGGCGTGATCATGGCTCACTGCAACCTCCACCTCCTGGATTCAAGTGATTCTCCTGCCTGAGCCTCCCAAGTAGCTGGAATTATAGGTGCACACCACCACACCCAGCTAATTTTTGTATTTTTAGTAGAGACGGGGTTTCACCATGTTCGCCAGACTGGTCTCGAACTCCTGACCTCAAGTGATCTGCCTGCCTCAGCCTCCCAAAGTGCTGGGATTACAGGCGTGAGCCACTGCACCCAGCCTGTTTAAGAGACAGAGTTGCTCTGTCGTCCAGGCTGGGGTGCAGTGGCTTGATGATAGCTCACTGCAGCCTCAAACTCCTGGGCTTGAGTGACCCTCCTGCCTCAGCCTCCCAAGTAGCTGGGACCACAGGCTTGACTGCGCCTGGCAAAGAAGATGTTTTAATAAATAATATTAATATAATTTATCTTTGTGCTAATGCAGTCATAAAATATAACGTTAAAAAAATGTTTACAGGCCGGGCACAGTGGCTCAGGCCTGTAATCCCAGCACTTTGAGAGGCCAAGGTGGGTGGATCACGAGGTCAGGAGTTCGAGACTAACCTGGCCAACATAGTGAAACCCCATCTCTGCTAAAAATACAAAAATTAGCCAGGCATGGTAGCGTGTGCCTATAGTCCCAGCTACTCAGGAGGCTGAGGCAGGAGAATCGCTTGAACGCGGGAGGCGGAGGTTGTGGTAAGCTGAGATCGCGCCACTGCACTCCAGCCTGTATGACAGGGCGAGACTCTGTCTCAAAAAAATAAATAAATAAAAAGTTTACATAGAAAGGGGCCCACAAAAGTCTTAATGCTGCTCTGTTTGTAACAATAAACATGCTTTCTGCTATAACAGAAACCCACTGGCAATGGCTCCAACAGTGACAATGTTTAATTTCCCTTGTGTGAGGAAATTCAGCGTTAGTGTGGCCTCCAGGGTTGGCAGATCGAGTGCCCTTAAAGGCAAAGACTCCTTCCATCTCTCCGCTCTGCCACCTTTACTGTTGGCTCCATCCTCAGGTGTTAGCAAAACAGCTGCAGCAGTTCCAGGACACCTTCAGACTTAACAACATTCCCGGGAAAAAGAGATACTTCTGTTTACATCACTCTCACCTAGGGGTGAGGAAACCTTTCCCAGAAGGCCTTCAGCAAACGTCCTTATTATGGAATAAATGTTTGTGTCCTCCAACATTCTTATGTTGAAATCCTAACCCCCAAGGTATGTATTAGGAGATGGGGCCTTTGGGAGGCGATTAGGTCAGGTGATTAGGTGTTTGGTGCCCTTACAAAAGAGACCCCCAAAGAACTCTCTTCTTATTTTGTTTTTATTTTTTTAGAGACAGGGTCTTGCTCTGTCACCCAGGCTGCAGTGCAGTGGCACTATCATAGCTCACTGCAGCCTTGAAATCCTGGCCTCAAGTGATGGTCTTGCCTCAGCCCCCAAGTAGCTGGAACTACAGGTTCTCACTATGTTGCCCAGGTTGGTCTTGAATTCCTGGCCTCAAGCAATCCTCCTGCATTGGTCTCCCAGAATGTTGGTATTACAGGTGTGAGCCACAGTGCCCGGCCCCCAGAGAACTCTCTAGCCCTCTTTCTGCCAAGTGAGGTCACAGCAAGAAGACAGTCAATGAACCAGGAAGCAGGCCCTCACCAGACACCGAATCTTCCCATCCTTTGATCTTGGTTCCCAGCCTCCAGAACTGTAAGAAATACATGTGTATTGTTTAAACCATCCAGTCTATGGTATTCTGTTATAGCAGCCTGAACTGACTAAGACGGTCCCTTTCATCTCACTGAGCAGGGCTGGAGCATATCTTCATTCCTAAACCAACTACTGGCAAGAAGGATGGAATGAATGTGATGGGCTAAGATCAATCACGTGGGGTGGAAGAGTGCTTAGGGAGTCAACCCTATGCCTTCTCTAGAAGTCTTCCTCCGGGAGGTGGGAATTGAAGCTGAAAGCATGGATGAGCTCACCCAGAGAGTGTTCAGAGGGAGAGGCACAGAGGACCTAGGCGCTTCAGTTGAGCTGGAAATCCAGCTCAACTGGAAGGCTACAGAGGCAGACACCGAATCAGTTACGGCTCCTGCTGCAGAAGGGCTTCCTGTCTGATGGAAGGGACCGCCATCAAATACAGTTACAGATGGACCCAAAGTGTAGTTGGGTCAGCCTGTGACAGTAAACTGGATTGAAGTCCCAGTTGTGTATTAATAACTAACTGTGTGACTTTGGGCAGGTTACTTAAGCTCTATGGCTCAGTTTCTTCCTCTGTAAAGCACCCTATACATAGTAAATATCAAATAACTACAGTTATTATTGTCCACACGATTATGATATTTAGGTGGTGGGAGGCCAGTGGATGGGATCTAAGCAGGAAAGCGTCCTAGTCAGCTTTACATTTCAATCAGGTAGCTTGGGCAGCCTGTGTTCTGTCCCTGCTCAGAGGTACCTCTTACCCTCACTGAGTTTCCATCCATCTTCCCCCAGAACTGAGCCCCACCAGACCCTTTCAGGCCCCAGCAGCATCTCCACAAACTCTCTCTGTTGATTTTAGCTGTGCTTCTGTGCCTCGGAATCAGGATGAGTTACTGTCCCTCATTTCACCTCTGTCCACTTGGCATTGTTGCCGCTCCAAGAAATTAGTCAGGTTTATTAAGCACGACCTCTCTTTTGTGAGCCCTGTTCCTGGCCTGCTGATCTGTACCTGTCTGCTGCTCTCCTGGCTCGGCTCAACTGGAGAGGCCTCAGCCTCCATTACTGCTTTGGTGGGGGCAGGGATAGGCGGCCGGGTGGTCACATCTTTTGTTTGCAAAGACTGACGCACCAGGCTGGATCAGAGACAAAGGCAGGACGCTCTGCTAGAGTGAGCACAAGGCCCTTTGTTGCCATGGCTGTGGAAAAATAGGAACAAAAAGGATAAATGTTGCATCCAAATATGCTAATAATTAACACTTAGCACCATGGATATAAAAAGCACTTAATGCTAAATTACAATAATCATAATAGCTAGTCTTTATTCAGCCCTACTCCATACGGCACCATGGTTTGGTAGCTTAGTATGTGTGAGCTAGAGCCTAAGTGCTTGGGTCCAAATCCTGGCTCTGCTATTTACTAACTCTGTGACCTCGGGCAAGTTACTCAAGCTCTCCTCTCTCAATCTTTGCATCTGTAAAGCACAGATAATGAAAGTACACAGCTCATAGGGTATATGAGTTCACACCATGCTTAGAAAGCACTTCAACATGGCCTGCCACATAATAAGCACTCAATGAATATTTTATTTTTATATACATTTTTATAGACATTGATCAGCAAATTTAGACCTCAAAACAAACTTGTGACATAGATATTATTATTCCTATTTACCAGTTGAGGAACTCAAGACTCAGAGAGGTTGAGTAACTTTCCCAAGGTCACCCACCAAGAAAATAGCAGAACCCAGTTCTGTCTGACTATAAAGTCCTGTGCTTTCCACCGCACCAGGTGACTGTCTTCCATGAGCTTCTGGCAAGAAGCCCCAGGTCAGTGTAAGGGTACACTGTTGATGACTGTCTCACAGTTCCCTCTTCCCTTTAGTCACAGTTGGAACACACTAGGTGTTTTCAGAATGAAGGACACAGGAGTCCCGAGTACAAGGCAGCATCATCAGTCGTTTCTGTCCACTCCAGCCCTGCATTATGCTCAGCCTGCCCTAGAATGTGCAAGGCCCAGTTCTCTGATAGAAGATGGAAGGCCAGCTGTGGAAGGACAGAGACATGACCCAGCTCTGATGAGGACTTGCTCAAGCTCCACCTGTCCGATGATGTGGCTAGCTGAGTGGAGCCACAGGGCAGAAACTGGCCACACCACAGGGCAACGGGTCACACCAGACACAGGGGCTGGGTAGGTCTGGGGCCAAGGTGGCCTTGGCAGATTTTTGCATCCTAAGACTCTTGGACAGAGTCAAGGAAATGCAGTGAACCTGCACAGCCTAAAGCCCACTGCATTTCAATAGCAGCTCCCTGCTAGGGAACTTAAGATTCCTGAAGGATGTTTGTATTTTGTTTTTTAATATGAAGGAATCCCAGAGTCTGGCTTATTACACCTCCTGTGGAGGGGACATCTGGCTGCCAGGCCACTGCCCATCACAGTCAGGCCTTGGTCCATACCTGTACAAAAGCAACTTTTGTTCACTATTCAAAAGCAGCTCAATTCCTAAGTGACTGCCTGGGCAAAATAAAACTCAGCCTTACAATGTCCCTGGGAAGGAGAGAAGCCTGGCTATACAATTAACTGCAGTCATTCACTGAGCATGACCCTGGTCACAGCCCCCACCCAGCACTTGTCCCTCCAGTTTATGGCTAACTCTCGTGCTCTCCCATATCCAGAAGTCCCTTTGCAATCATATGAGAGTGGGCTAGGTCCATCCTGGACTCTGGGAAACATAGCCCTGGCTCCTCAATTAGAACCCAACTTGGTGTCAGAATAAGGGCCCATGAAGGAGCCTCCCTGGATGTCCCCAGGCTATGTCCACATTTAGCTCAAGGTGGCAGAGCCCACTCATGAAAGGACAAGCAAGCTGTCAATGCCATGTGCCCATCCCCTTCCCCAAGCCCTGATCACAGGCCCCCTTCCTCAACCCCTTCCACCCACACCTGCCTCTTGCTTCCCATTCATATCCCTGGGTTCCCAAATGAAGATTAGAGCAGCAGAAAAATGGCCAGGCTGCAGGTTCAGGGAAAATCGCAGGAGCTCTGTGGTTGAACAGACATGGGTTTGAATTTCACCACTTAACACCTGTGTGACTTGGGCTGGTTACTTAATCTCTGAGTCTCAGTTTTCTCATTTCCAAAAGGGGAGTAAACTGTACTCTTAGGATTTCTATAAGGATTAGAAACAATATGTGTGTGTTATACCCAGTGGCACTCACTAAATGGTAGCGATTGCCTGACAAAGGTGAGTCTCTTTATATTTATTTACAGTGTAAATACTGTTTCTCTCTTAATTCTTACAATCACCAGGCTGCATGCAGGGTCTGCCCACCACAGATGTTGCTGTGAGGGGCTTGGCTGGGTTGAAGCTAAGCCCTCTTGCTGGGCATAGACCTTGCTCCAGGTCAGATATGGGAGTTTTGGCTCTTCTGACTGTGGTTGGGTGACCAACTCTCCCACCTGCCTGGGATTATCCCAGCTTTAGCACTGAAAATTCCTTGTCCTTGGAACACTGAAAGTTCAGTCCTGGGAAAACTGGGATGGTTGGTCACCCTATCAAGGCAGCTGGCCAGGACAGATGGAAAGGTACCAGACCTGTGGGAAGAAGCTGGGCTTTTCGACAACCTTCCCAACTTGCTGGATGAACACACCAGGCTGGGGACCACTCAGCCTAGACTGAGTTAAGCTGAGGCCAATGATGACATCTACAGGTCATATGAAAAAACTGCAGCCTAAGAATCACCCACTTGGCCCGTAAGTGGTTCGTTCATATATTTATTGTGGTTCATATATTCATTGTGGTTCATATATTCATATATGTAATGTGAATAAACATATTCATATATTTATTGTGCTCTCAACACTGGGCATAAGTCTCAGGGGTCTTGGAAGGCATCCGCAGGCAAGTGAAATTTATGCTGAGGCTTGGTGATTGAAAAAGTGTTAGCCAGGTTAAGGTGAGAGGGAAAGAAAGAGCATTCCAGGATGGAGAAAACAGCAAAGAAAAAAGCCCTGAGTGCGAAGGAACAGAAAACCTTCAAGAAACAAATTATGGCATGGAGAAGGGGACAGCGGTAACCAAAAAAAGCTGGAGAGTTTGTCTGAGCCTAATCAACCATGGAAAAAGTTTCTGTCTTTACCCTAGGAGCAATCAGAACTTATTGAAAGGTTTTAAAAAGCAGGATAGTAACATAATTAGATCTGCATTTCTCAAAGTTAACTCTGGCTACAGGGTGGAAGCTGGTTTAAAGAGTAGCAAGCCTACCACTTCAACCCAGGGGGTCAAGGCCACAACGAACTGAGATCACGCCAGGGCACTCCAGCCTGGGGTACAAAGTGAGACCCTGCCTCAAAAAAAAAAAAAAAAAGAGTAGCAAGCCTAAAGCCAGGGAGGCAATTAGAATTAGAATATCATTGCAGTGTCCTGGTGGTACAGAAGGTGGTGGGGACAAAGGGAGGAAAAGAAAGGTGACCGTTGGTAAGAAATAATGGAAAATTGGCCCGGCGCAGCGGCTCATGCCTGTAATCCCAGCACTTTGGGAGGCCAAGGTGGGCGGATCACAAGGTCAGGAGATTGAGACCATCCTGGCTAACACAGTGAAACCCCGTCTCTACTACAAATACAAAAAATTAGCCAGGCATGGTGGCAGGCACCCGTAGTCCCAGCTACTCAGGAGGCTGAGGCAGGAGAATGGCATGAACCCAGGAGGCGGAGCTTGCAGTGAGCCGAGACCGCGCCACTGCACTCCAGCCTGGGTGACAGAGCGAGATTCCGTCTCAAAAAAAAAAAAAAAAAAAAAGGAAAATTAGCCAGGCATGGTGGTGTGTCTGTGGTCCCAGCTTCCCAGCTTCTCGGGAGGCTAAGGCAGGAGGAGCTGGAGAGGTTGAGGTTACAGTGAGGCATGATTGCACCACTGCACTCCAGCCTGGGCAACAGAGTGAGAACCTGTCTCAAAAGAAAAAAAAAAGGGAAAAAGATTATGGAAATAGAATGGGCAGGGCCATGGTGATTGACTAGAGGTGCGGATTGAGGAATAGGGACATTCAAGTAACCAGACCTGTAGGTTTCTGGCTAGGAGAGCAGTGGAACAGCTACTGAGATGGGAGCATGAGAAGGGGGAGGATAATGTTGGGTATGATTGATTTGAGGTCCCTGTGGGACATTCAACTCAAGATGACAAATAAGCAGTTGAATAAAGGTTAGGAAGGGAGACTTCACTGTGTAGATCAACTGCATGTAGATGGTAACCAAAGCTCTGAGCAGCACCAACATTTCAGAGTGGGCAGAGGAAAGACAACATGGCTAGAGCAAAACCAGGCGAATGTGGCACTATGAAAGCTGGGAGAAGAATGTTTCACAAAGGAGAGAATGGTCAACTGTATGAAGTCTTTTAGAGAAACAGTGAAATGAGATCTGAAGATTGTCCATAGGACAACATGAAGATCATTGGTGACCTTAGAGCCTTTGAAGGTGCAGTGATAGAGAGAAGCCAAATTAGAATGAGTTGTGGAGTGAGTAGGAGGTAAGGTTGTGGAGAAAGCGAGTGCAGACAATTTGAATAAATGTAGCTAAACAAGTCACTAGTGGGAGGGTAAATAGGTAAAATCATAAATTAAACACACACATAGCTTTTACCCCAACAATTCTACTTCCAAGAAATCAGCCTACAAATATACTCCATATGTGCACAAAGACCTACAGAAAGGATGTTTACTACACCATTTTATAAACAGCTACAATGCTAATCAATAGGGGGCTGGTTAAATTAATATAACACATCCACACAATATAACACACACAGGGTATTACGTGGCCATTAAAAATACCATGGTAGGCTGGGCGCAGTGGCTGACACCTGTAATCTCAGCACCCTGGGAGGCCGAGGCAGGTGATCACCTGAGGTCAAGTGTTCCAGACCAGCCTGGCCAACATGGCGAAACTCCCTCTCTACCAAAAATACAAAACTTAACTGGGCATGGTGCAGGTGCCTGTAATCCCAGCTACTCTGGAAGCTGAGGCAGGAGAATCACTTGAACCCCGGAGGCGGAGGTTGCAATGAGCCGAGATCGTGCCATTGCCTGGGCGACAGAGCAAGACTTCTGTTTAAAAAAAAAAAAAATCATGGTAGGGCCGGGCACGGTGGCTCAGCCTGTAATCCCAGCACTTTGGGAGGCCAAGGCAGGCAGATCACCTGAGGCCACGAGTTCCAGACCAGCCTGGCCAACATGGCAGAAACCCCCATCTCTACTAAAAAGACAAAAATTAGCCCAGCGTGGTGGCGCATGCCTGTAATCCCAGCTACATGGGTGGCTGAGACACGAGAATCGCTTGAACCCAGTGGTGTGCCACTGCACTCCAGTCTGGGCAACAGAACCAGACTCCATTAAAAAAAAAAAAAAGTACATATGGTAAATATTATGTGTATTTTACCAAAACAAGTTTTTATTTTTAAGGCACAGTCTTGCCCTGTCGTCCAGGCTGGAGTGCAGTGGCGCGATCACAGCTCACTGCAGCCTTAACCTCCCCCAGCTTGGGCGATCCTCCCACCTCAGCCTCCCGAGTAGCTGGGACCACAGGCCTGCGCCACTACGCCCGGCTAATTTTTGTATTTTTGTAGAGACCGGGTTTCACCATGTTGGCCAGGCGGATCTCGAACTCGTGATTTCAAGTGATCCGCCCGCCTCGGCCTCCCAAAGCGCTGGGATTACAGGCGTGAGTCACCGCACCTAGCCGAAAAAGAATTTTTTAAAGTCACCATCTCTACGAGGTTTTTCTGGGCCACCCCCCGGTAAAATGTCAAGCCCTCGACGAGCCGGGAGAGAGTCGGAATCCTGTGGGGGAGGCAGGGGCGTGTCCAGAAAGGCGGGAGCTTCCGGAACCGCTTAGAGCTAAGGTTGCTCGGAGCGGGGGCCGGGACCGAGGGCGGAGCAGGGTGGGGAAGGGGCGGGTCCAGAAAGACGGGAGCTTCCGAGGCCGCCTCCACAGGAAGGGAAAGGGGCGGGAGCTTGGAGGGGGCGGGTCCAGAATGGCGGGAGCTTCCGGGGCCGCCGCCTCTGGAAGGAAAAGGGGAGGGAATGTAGAGGGGGAGGGAACGTAGAGGGGGCGGGACCAGGAACGAGAGCGCTTGGGTTTCTGGGGTGTCCGCCGGCGCCCCTTGGGATTGGGGAGAGAGGGAAGGGCTGAGGCTCACGGTTTCGGAGTAAGGGGAGCGGCTCGGCGAGCCGCCGCGCCTGGGTTAAGAGCAGCAGGAGGAACGTGGCTTCACGAGTTCGGCTCCTCGGCCATCCACAGCCCGGGCCTCCGCCTCTGCTGACCTGGCGGCTGTAGAAGGCAGAAGAGGCCTGAAACCTGCAGCAGGAGCACCACCCTGCCCCGCGGCCCCGCGCGCCCTCCAGTGGCGTCATCCCATCCGTTTTGATCTCGACTGGCGCGCCTACCCTCGGCAGCGGCACCCCTTGGGAGCGCAATCGCGGCCAGACTCCGAGGACCCATCTTGCGAAAGTTCTGCGAGGTCCTGACTTTAAGGGAACAGGGGTCGTACTTGGGCCATGGCCGGAAGGGAGACCCAACATCCATGACGACGTCTACCCCCCAGCCTGCCCCTTCAGAGCCCAGTCTGTGCCTTGCGTCAAAGTCAAGCAAGGGCTCTTGTAGGGCACCGAGCCCCAGCCAAAATCACCCTTTTCTTTCAGATAGCCCCCACTTACCCCCAGAAACCTTACTCTCTCCCTCGGGAGCAGGTGGGAAGTGAAAGGCCGGGGGGGCTGTTTCTGCTCCGCCTGTCTGTACCTGTGGCCCTTGAGTGGAAAACCCCGCCGCTGGACCAAAGACCTGGAGGCTCCAGGATTGCCCACTTGGGACCCTGACTATGAAGGGTCAAGATAGCCCATTCTGCCCCAGCACTCAGAGCCCTATTACCAAGGCCCCTACTCCAAGAATCCACCATCAAAACCGGGGCCCTGCCAGTGCCTTCCCAGTGTTCAGGCCTAGGGAAGAATAGCCCCATTATGCCTGTTACTCCTGATCCTTCTGCAGTCTCTCTCTTTGTGACCCCATGGCCTTTGCTGCTATGTCTGCCCTGGCCCCACAGAGTGCCAGGTCAGAGCCACCCTGGCCTACATAGCAGGGCCGCGGTTCACAGGCTAAAACCTGGGCCTCCTGCCAGGCTGCAACTCCCAGCTGCACACCGCAACCTGAGACATCTCAGCACATTCTAGGAACTAGTAATGGGGACGCTTCCGACTCGCTGGGGAAGGGAGATGAGGGCCTCTAGCTCTCCATGCCCAGTCTCTCATCATCAAAGTCATTTAAGGCCCCAGCGACCCCAGGGTTCAGCAGCGTCCCGTTCATCATGAGCAGAGGGGTAACTGAATAGAATGGGAGGCAGGTGTGGCCTGAGCAGTTCCCAACCTGAATTTTCCTTTGAGCTTGGTGATTTGGGGCGGGGGATTGAGATATTTTCCTTTCACTTGTGGGAAATCTTGGGGCCCCACAAATCACTAAGCTGAAGGGAAAAGTCAAGCTGGGAACTACTCAGGGCAAACCTGCCTCCCATTTTATTCAGTCACTCCTCTGCTCGCTGAGATAGACACATGCCTGATTGCCTCCTTTGGAGAGGCTTATCAGAAACAAAATAATGCAACCATTTGTCTCTCACCTACCTGCGACCTGGAAGCCCCCTCCCCACTTCGAGTTGTCCCCGCCTTTCTGGACGGAACCAACGTACTTCTTACATATATCGATTGATGTCTCATGTCTCCCTAAAATGTATGAAAACAAACTGTGCCCTGACCACCTTGGGCACATGTCGCCAGGACTCCCTGAGGCTGTGTCACGGGCACGCATCTTCAACCTTGGCAAAATAAAGTTTCTGAATTAACTGAGACCTGTCTCAAATTTTCAGGGTTCACATTTTGGTAATCATTGAGGGATTCTGAGTGGAGATGCCCCTGACTTTTGACAAATCTCCCATTGGTGCATGGTACCAGCATGAGCTAACTTTATGGCTCAAACCAATAGGACAATTTGCTGAGGTCTGAGAGTACCCCGTCCAGAGAATCCCTGATCTCCCAAAATTTAGTCAAGATCTAAAGTTTATTTTGCTGTACAACTCCTCTTTTTCTAGAGTTTTACTTGCTTCAAGTTTTAGTTGCTACAAGGAAGGCAACTTTTCTCCTGCTTCCATGACAATGGAATGCAGGTAACTCCTATGGAGTCTGAGCTCACTTCTAACAGGGAAGATGAGTTTGTTTTTTGTTTTTTTCCTGCTTCTAGGATGGTAGAAAGCAGCCTTCAGCCTGAGACCCATCCCTAGATAGGTAACTGAATTGGGGTTTGTCTTGGATAAAGTTAAGATTAACAACCAGCTGGTCTTAATTTCTCCTTACCATTAGAGCGCTCAGTGATCATATTGTTGGTTTTTTTGTTGTTGTTGTTTGTTCCAGTCTGAAGTTGTTGTTTAAGGATCCTAATTCTTGTTCAGAGATGCATTCTAAAGGGTCTTCTCTATTGCTTTTTCTCCCAAATTTAAACTTAATTCGGTTTGTCTGTGTGCATTTGCGTGAAGAAGTGAACAGTTGTTTTCATACGTTAATGACAGTTTTCTCAGCTCTGAAGAGAAAAGGCATTTACTCCTCCCAGCTGAAAGCGCCCCTGGGTGACTGGGGGCCTCATGGGAGTCTCTGGGGGGTTAACCCCTTGCGACTTGCAGCAGCCTGGAGGGAAATCCCCAACAAAAATTAATTTTAAAAATGGCTCATCCAGGAAACGCATATAAGGGCTGATCCCCCAGCCTTTTGAGCCTTTTCTGGGGTCATAAACCTCTGGAGAGAGAAACTGAGACATGTAAGAGGGTGGAAACGACTCAGCGATGACACACTGTAGCATCCTGCCCACAAGCAGCACATAGCAATCAAAAAACCTGGGCCACAGCTCAGTTCCTCCTATTAAGAGAGAAAAAAAATTGGGAAACAATATAAGAATGAGGAGGAAACAAAGAGAATGACCCCCTTTCCAGCACTCCATAGGTTGTATGGCACATCTACTTGCCAAAGTTTATGTAAAATGGAAATAATATGGTCTTTGTGCACATTTACATTAAGGAAAAAGAGCCCTAAGATCGACCTGCAAATTATAGAATTCCTAAGTGCTCTTTTTCTCGATTTTTTTCTTTTCTGCCTGCTCTAAATCTGCTGTTATTTTTCTATTAAGATAAAAACCACTGCATCCAACAAGTTCTTTTTGCAGGCTGGTGAATTTGTGTTTATCTCATGGCTAAAAGTTCTGAAGTAAAAGCTATAGGATATTTGTTTATGTGTGCGTCTATGTGTGTGTGTATATATATTTAAAAGGCCTTTATAATTTCTACGATTTTATGCTTAATTGGCAATTAAATCTGTTTTAATTTCCCTCTAGCACACCAAACGTTTTCTCTCCGACCTTATAATGTAAATTTTGCTACTTGACTTTCACCTAAGTTGTTTCCTTTAATATGCAAATTTAAGGCTATTTAGCTGAAAACTGCCCAGGGTTATGAAATAGGTCATCAAGAATCTGAAAGTCTAATATAGGGGAAGAAAAGGTTTTCATAAATCTGTAAAATGTAGTTCTAAAGCATGCCTAATATGTCTGTGTATTTATGTGTTGTGTACACAGTGTTTCACTACTAAAAATATATAAAAGAGTGCTAATTAATTGGCTTAAAACAATGAAAAGCGCTTAAATCATATACTACAAAAGACTAGTGAAATGCTCTTTCAAGTTTATGTAACTTAAGTAAAATCTTTAATAAATAAGCTTGCTTTAAAATTAATGGTAAGGTAATATTAGAAACATCTTAAGAATTGCCCGCCTACATTTTTCTTTGCATGTATTAATGAAGCAATTTCATACTCATCCCTGCCAAATATTATAAGGTGTCAAAATTTGGCATAGGGGTAACAAAACTATAAACGCAGCCCAAGACAGAATGATCTTGCTTGTGTAACCTTTAACAAATAAGATGTTGATATTGGTTTAATGAATATAGTTATATCTTGAATTATTTAGTAAAATTACCATAACCTCTAATTTTGTGACTTTAGGCAGTCTAATCCACAGATGGTAGGTAGGTTTGTTTTGGGAAAGGACTGTTACCATCTTTGTTTCAAAGCTAAACTATAAACTAAATTTCTCCCAAAGTCCAGGAATGAACAACGACAGCTTGGAGTTTAGAAGCAAGATGGAGTCAGTTAGGTCATATCTTCCTCACTGTCTCAGTTATAATTTTGCAATGGCAGTTTCATAACTTTATTTATTTTTTATTTTATTTTTGGAGATGGCGTCTCACTCTGTCACCCAGGCTGGAGTGCAGTGGCACAATCTCGGCTCACTGCAACCTCCGCCTCCCTGGTTCAAGGGATTCTCTTGCCTCAGCCTCCCTAGTAGCTGGCATTACAGGCATCCGCCACCACACCCAGCTAATTTTTGTATTTTTAGGAGATATGGGGTTTCACCATGTTGGCCAGGCTGGTCTTGAACTCCTTACCTCCGGTGATCTGCCCACTTCGGCCTCCCAAAGTGCTGGATTACAGGCATGAAACCACGCCCAGCGGTTTCATAACTTTAAATCATGACTTTTGGGCCTGGGTGCAGTAGCTCAAGCCTATAATCCCAGCACTTTGGGAGACTGAGGCAGGCAAATCACCTGAGGTCAAGAGTTCAAGACCAGCCTGACCACCATAGAGAAACTCTGTCTCTACCAAAAATACAAAATTAGCCAGCTGTGGTGGCATGTGCCTGTAATCCCAGCTACTGGGGATTACAGTAGATTACAGGTGCCTGGGCAACAAGAGCGAAATCACATCTCAAAAAAAAAAAAAAAAAAAAAAAAAATCATGACTTGTGGTTTTCATAATCTAGGTAAACCATTAAAATAAAAAAATTAGGTAAATGTAATGGGATAAATACTGGCAGACAAACTTGTCTTAATTTATAATATAAAGTTAAATTAATAGATATTTCATTATTTGGGTATTTTCCAATAAAATATATAATATAGGAAAACATTCTTGATTTTAAAAAGTGTGAACTTTCTTAAAAAAGGTGAACAAGTTTTGTCTAATTCAAAGATTATTTTAAGGTTGTGAATAAAACAAGGTAAAAGAAACCAGGAAATAAAAAGAGATGTAAAGACAGGAAAAAAAAAAAGGTTTTTTGTGGTAAGAAAGCTTAAAGAGAAATAATGTTATACGAGAAAGAATCTTGTATGGTGGCTGCGAGCAGTGGCTTATGCCTGTAATCCCAGCACTTTGGGTGGCCAAGGTGGGTGGATCACCTGAAGTAAAGAGTTCTGGACCAGCCTGACCAACATGGTGAAACCCCATCTCTACTAAAAATACAAAAATTAGCCAGGCATGGCAGCATGCGCTTGTAGTCCCAGCTACTCAGGAGGCTGAGACAGGATAATTGCTTGAATCCATGAGGTGGAGATTGCAGTGAGCCGAGATTTCACCACTGTACTCCAGCCTGGGCAACAGAGCAAGGTTCCATCTCAAAAAAAAAAAAAAAAGCACTTATTAAAAAAAAATATTGAATGGTAAATTTAGTCCTAAAATAAAATGACTAGTTGTTTAAGAAGGAGGGATGTTCAGCTCAAGGCAACCTCTGCCTCCCGGGTTCAAGCGATTCTCCTGCCTCAGCCTCCTGAGTAGCTGGGATTACAGGCGCACGCCACCACACCCAGCTAATCTTTGTATTTTTAGTAGAGACGGGATTTCATGATGTTGGTTAGGCTGGTGTCGAACTCCTGACCTCAAGTGATCCACCTGCCTTGGGCTCCCAAAGTGCTGGGATTATAGGCATGAGCCACCACAACCAGCCCCAAAATTTTTTTAATTGAGGTTACTATATCCATGTGTCTTCTTGTGTGTACTTTTAAAGTCCTTGTGACCTTGAGTTACTGGGCTTTGACTCCTGGGTCAAAAAGGACACCAAGTCCTGCTAAATCTTAAACACTGACAGCAATTAAAGCCTCATCAGGCTCCGTAGAAGATGCCAGTCAAAATAAACTGCATTTCTGAGACACAGGGCCAAAAATTAAAGCCGTTCACTCCTTAAGGCCCAGGGACTATCATGGAAGAGGTGGGCACGTTAGATTCTAAGGGCTGATTTTGAAAGATAAAGTTCAATTTCTCTATATATTAATCACTAACGTCAAAGGCACTTGAATGTGCCGATGAAAGACCAGCATATGGGCCCCTGTGTCAGATTAAAAGAGATTCTCCTGCCTCTTTAAGCATTAACTGACTCCTTAAGAAAGGCTATAGGCTGGGCGCGGTGGCTCACGCCTGTAATCCCAGCACTTTGGAAGGCCGAGGCAGGCGGATCATGAGATCAGGAGATCAAGACCATCCTGGCTAACATGGTGAAAGCCCGTCTCTATTAAAAATACAAAAAATTAGCCAGGCGTAGTGGCGGGCGCCTGCAGTCCCCGCCACTCGGGAGGCTGAGGCAGAAGAATGGCATGAACCCAGGAGGTGGAGCTTGCAGTGAGCCGAGATCGCGCCACTGCACTCCAGCCTGGGAGACAGCCAGACTCCGTCTCAAAAAAAAAAAAAAAAAAGAAAGCCTATAAAGGTTATAAAAGGCTTATGGAAGCTCTATCTTATGGTCAACATTAAGATTTTCTAGATCACTTATAAAATTTTGAAAAACAAATTTAATTAGCTTATTGCTGTTTTTCTTAAGTCTTCTTGCTTGGAAAATTAAGTTGCCTCTCTCAAAGAATGAAGGTTTAAAAAAAAAAAACATTGAGTTATCACTTTGGTTAAATGAATGACTTATTTGACAATGACCTGTGATCCTATTTTGTGATATCAAGTGTTTTAAACCTTTGATATTCAACAAGCTTTCTAAAATCAAATTGTAAATTAGGTCTTTTTCTGATGTAATTAATCCTTTGAGAGATTAGTTTCCCTAAAGTCCAAAAATGACATAATTTGGTTTATTTGGTCTAAAAATGATACAGGTAGCATTGTCAAATATGAAATGGTGTCTCATTTTCTTTAGGCTGTATTTCTATAATTATGTTATTCATATGTGTTCCAAAATTATGGGAAACTCCTATAATTCTGATATAACTTAGTGTACATTATCAGTAATAATTATAATTGTTATGTTAAATTATTGTATGCCACAGAGGTAAATTTCCTTGTCAATTTTGTCTTTGACTATGGCTGCCCTAAATCCTTTTGTCATCTACGAACAATTATTGTCTTGTTTTGGTCCTCTTTGGAAGATGGTTCTATAGTCAGCTATGGAACTCTAACAGTTGTTCTTGAATGCAGGTTTCTGATAACTTTGGAGAGTGTTACATCAGAATAGAAGAAAAACTTTAGGACTCATGGAGAGCTAAAATGTTCATGAGTATCAGGCAGAACAGAAATTAACTGCATGGACTGAACTAATCTTTATAACTTTTTGCTTAAAATGTTTGCTGAACATTTGTTTTGTGTTTGAGAGTCTTAAAACTTTTCTTTTGAGCTACTGACAGCTTTTAACAATTTAATATACTCCTATGAAAAAATTTGGAGCATATTTGTTTCTCTCTACCTGATTTCTTCAGAAATTAGAAGCTATTTGTGAATATTCTTAACTTATGGCAAGACAGTTATTTGCATAAGTGCAATAAGAATCTGTTTTTGGCCGGGTGCAGAGGCTCACGCCTGTAATCCCAGCACTTTGGGAGGCCAAGGCGGGTGAATCACCTGAGGTCAGGAGCTCAAGACCGGCCTGACCAACATGGAGAAACCCCATCTCAACTAAAAATACAAAAATTAGCTGGGCATGGTGGCGTGCACCTGTAATCCCAGCTACTTGGGAGGCTGAGGCAGGAGAATCGCTTGAACCCAGGGGGCAGAGGTTGAAATCAAATGAGATCATGCCATTGCACTCCAGCCTGGGAGACAGAGTGAGACTCCTTCTAAAAAAAACAAAAAAAGAATCCGTTTTCATTTGTAACAGGACACAATTGGAGAAACTGGTTATTTAACCAAGGCTTTGACTGGAATAGTGTGCTTTCCTTTGAGAAATCAAACCTGACTTACGGAGCCAATAAAGCCCTTGGGAAAACTGGCATCATATTTTGTGTATACAGTCCCTATACAGGGTTTCTGATGTGTGGTAAGTAAATAACGTCACATTCTGACAGGCCCAGAAGCCCCAGGCTTATCTTGGAACCTCAAGAGGAGAGGAAATTCACCCAACTCACAGATATTTCATGGCACAAATCCATGGCTGGGCTCGACTTTTAAAAAGTCTTTTCTGAGATTCCTCTTATGTAATGAAGTTCCACCAAAGCCAATTTAAAAGCCTATGTATGGTGGACACGGTGGGTCACACCTGTAATCCCAGCACTTTGGGAGGCTGAGGTGGGTGGATCACCTGAGGTCAGGAGTTCAAGACCAGCCTGGCCAACATGGTAAAACCCCATCTCTACTAAAAATACAAAAAATTAGCTGGGCGTGGTGGTGGCCGCCTGTAATCCCAGCTACTCAGGAGGCTGAGGGAGGAGAATTGCTTGAACCTGGGAGGCTGAAGTTGCAGTGAGCCGAGATAATGCCATTATACTCCAGCCTTGGCAACAGAAGCAAAACTCCATCTCAAAAAATAAAATTAAATAAATAAATAAAAGTTTATGTAAAAAAAATTATTCTTGCTGCACTTTATACAAATGATTATGACAAGTATATAAAGCAAGCCAGTCCTACGATGATTTGTCTTTAGTAAAAATGGGAACCTGGATAGAGAAAAATTATGTTTTGGAGCTACAGTACACCTGTTGTTAGATTCTAGTCTTGCCTAATGTTTTTTCAATTTTTATTTTCTTTTTGCTTTTTTTTGAGATGGAGTTTTGCTCTTGTTGCCCATGATGGGGTATAATGGTGTGATCTCAGCTCACTGCAACCTCTGCCTCCTGGGTTCAAGTGATTCTCCTGCCTCAGCCTCCTGAGTAGCTGGGATTATAGGTATGTGCCACCACACCCAGCTAATCTTGTATTTTTAGTAGAGATGGGGTTTCTCCATGTTGGTCAGGCTGTTCTCCAACTCCTGACCTCAGGTGATCCGCCTGCCTTAGTGCTGGGATTACAGGTGTGAGCCAGTGTGCCCAGCCCAATTTTCATTATTTTCTACAGTCTGGACCGAATTCTAATATTTTCTTGGCTACAAGTCTTCAAAATGATGTTTTTATTTTTTTCTCCTTTTTTTTCCCCCATTTTTCCTAATTTGGAGTCACTGAAAACTAAGCTGTGCTTTCTTAAAGCCCTATGAACTGAAGCCAGACAACTTAAATTTCAGACTGTTCATGACATGCTTGGAGTTTCTGGTTTGTCCTGAACATCCCTCCTTCTTAAACAACTAGTCATTTTCTCATATGAAATTTCTCTTTCTCATATGAAATTACTTCTCCCTAAGCTGCCTGGCAAAAAAAAAAAAAAAAAAAAAACCTATTTATTTAGGGTTTTTATTTTAATTTATTTATTTATTTATTTATTTTTGAGATAGAGTCCCACTCTGTTGCCCAGGCTGGAATGCAATGGTGCCATCTTGGTTCACTGCAGCCTCCTCCTCCTGGGTTCAAGTGATTCTCCTGCCTCAGCCTCCGAAGTAGCTGGGATTACAGGTGCGCACCACCATGCCTGGCTAATTTTTGTATTTTTAGTAGAGATGGGGTTTCACCTTGTTGGTCAGGCTGGTCTTGAACTCCTGACTTCAGGTAATCCACCCACCTCGGCCTCCCTAAGTGCTAGGATTACAGGCATGAGCCACTGCACCTGGCCACCTGGCCTTATTTTTTTTTTTTGAGACACAGTCTCGCTCTTTTCGCCCAGGCCCCAGTGCAGTGGCGCTATCTCAGCTCACTGCAAGCTCCACCTCCCAGGTTCACGTCATTCTCCTGCCTCAGCCTCCCGAGTAGCTGGGACTACAGGCACCCACCACCACGCCCCGCTAATTTTTTATATTTTTAGTAGAGATGGGGTTTCACCGTGTTCGCCAGGATGGTCTCGATCTCCTGACCTCGTGATCTGCCCGCCTTGGCCTCCCAAAGTTTTGAGATTACAGGCATGAGCCACCAGGCCTGGCCTATTTATTTATTTATTTATTTTGAGACAATGTCTCACTCAGCCACCCAGGCTGGAGTGCAGTGGCATGATCTTGGCTCACTGCAACCACCATCTCCTGGATTCAAGCGATTCTCCCATCTCAGCCTCCCGAGTGGCTGTGATTACAGGCACCCACCATCATGCCCAGCTAATTTTTGTATTTTAGTAGAGACAGGGTTTCACCATGTTGGCCAGGCTGGTCTTGAACTCCTGACCTCAGGTGATCCACCCGCCTCGGCCTCCCAAAGTGCTGGGATTACAGATGTGAGCCACTGTGCCTGGCCAAACCTCTTTGTTTTTATAACTTCCTATCTTGTTTCATACATAAATAATCTTTGAAGTAGACAAAAATGATTCACCTTTTTAAAAGGTGAATTCACTTTTTTTTAGCAAGAATGTTTTCCTACAATATATATTTTATTTGAAAATACCCAAATAATGAAATATCTATTATTTAATATAACTTTGGATTCTAAATTATGACGTTTGTCTGCAAGTATTTATTGCATTTCATTTACCTACTTTTTTAATTGTTTACCTAGACTATTTATGAAAATTGTGATAGTCATCATTTAAAGTCATGAAACTGCCATTCCAAAATTACAGCTGAGACAGTGAAAAAGATCTGCCCTGAGTCCATCTTGCTTCTCACCTTCAAGCTGTCTTTGTTCATTCCTGGGCGTAGGCTGAACTAACTTTGGGAGGAACGTAGTTTATAGGTTAGCTTTGAAACAAAAATGGTAAAAGTCCTTTCCCAAAGCAAACTTCCTTACTAAATTCAAGATTTAGCTGTTTTCATTAAACAAATATCAATGGTTTATTTACTAAAGATTATAAAAAGCAAAGATCATTCTGTCTTGGGCTGGGTTCATAGTTTTGTAACCCTTATGCCAGATATTGACGCCGTATAGTATTTGGCAGGGACAAGTATGAATTAGTTTTAAATGTTTTCTTTGAGTTTTGGTTCTCTCTCCTCAAGGAATCTCTTGGCTCTTTTCGTTTTGGGATTTACAACTCAATCCAGAGCGTCCATGACTACCACTACCTGCAACTATTAACTCCAGCTTATTTATTTTATTTTATTTTATTTTTGCTCTGTCACCCAGGCTGGAGTAGAGTGGTGTGATCTCAGCTCACTGCAATCTCTGCCTCCCGGGTTCAAGTGATTCTCCTGCCTTGGCCTCCCGAAGTACTGGGATTACAGGGGCACCCACCCCAGTTTATTTATTATTTTACTTAAGTCACGTGAACTTGGAAAAACTTCTGTCTACTCGTTTTTCTTTGGTATCTGATTTAAGTGCTTTCTTTTTAGCCAATTAATTAGAGCTCTTTTATGTATTTTTAGTAGTGAACCATTGTATACACAACACATAAATACATACACATATTACGCATCCCGATAGATGTACGTCTTATAGATTCTTAGACTTTCAGATTCTTGATAAGTTGTTTCATAACCCTAGGCAATTGTCAGCTAAATAGCCTCAAATTTGCAGATTAAAGGAAACAAGTCGAGTGAAAATCAAATAACAATTTATATCGTAAGTTACAGAGATAAAAAGTCTGGTTTGCTAGGGGAAATTAAAGATGGATGCTGGCCAGGTGAGGTGGCTCATGCCTTTAATCCCAGCACTTTGGGAGGCCAGCTCACCTGAGGTTGGGAGTTTGAGACTAGCCTGACCAACATGGAGAAACCCTGTCTCTACTAAAAATACAAAATTAGTCGGGCGTGGTGTCACATGCCTATAATCCCAGCTACTCAGGAGGCTGAGGCAGGAGAATCACTTGAACCTGGGAGGCGAAGGTTGTGGTGAGCTGAGATCATGCCATGGCACTCCAGCCTGGGCAACAGGAGCAAAACTCCATCTCAAAAAAAATAAATAAATAAATAAAAGATGGATGCCAAATCAAACATAAAATTACAAAAATCACCAGGTGCAGTGGTTCACACCTGTAGTCCCAGCACTTTGAGAGGCTAAGGTGGGCGGATCACTTGAGGTCAGGAGTTTGAGACCAGCCTGGCCAACATAGTGAAACCCCATCTCTACTAAAAATACAAAAATTAGCTAGGCATGGTGGTGCACGCCTGTAATCCTAGCTACTCGGTGTCAGGTCTCTGAGCCCAAGCCTGCGGGTATACATCCAGATGGCCTGAGGCAACTGAAGAACCACAAAAGAAGTGAAAATGGTCGGTTCCTGCCTTAACTGATGACATTACCTTGTGAAATTCCTTCTCCTGGACAATGACTCTCAGAAGCTCCCCCACCGAGCACCTTGTGACCCCCGCCCCTGCCCACCAGAGAACAACCCCCTTTGGCTGTAATTTTCCGCTACCTACCCAAATCCTATAAAACTGCCCCACCCCTAACTCTCTTTGCTGACTTCTTTTTTAGGCTCAGTCCTCCTGCACCCAAGTGATTAAGAAGCTTTATTGCTCATACAAAGCCTGTTCGGTGATCTCTTCACACAGACGCGTGTGACATTTGGTGCCGAAGACCTGGGACAGGAGGAATCCTTTGGGAGACCAGTCCCCTGTCCTCGCCCTCACTCCATGAGGAAATCCCCCTATGACCTCAGGTCCTCAGACCAACCAGCCCAAGGAACATCTCACCAATTTCAAATCAGGTAAGCAGTCTTTTCACTCTCTTCTCCAGCCTCTCTCATTACCCTCCAATCTCCCTGTCCTTCCAATTCCAGTTCTTTTTCCTCTCTAGTAGAGACAAAGGAGACACATTTTATCCACGGACCCAAAACTCCGGCGCCGGTCACGGACTCAGGAAGACAGTCTTCCCTTGGTGTTTAATCACTGCAGGGACGCCTGCCTGATTATTCATCCACATTTCAGAGGTGTCTGATCACTGTGGGGACACCTGCCTTGATCCTTCATCTTAGTGGCAAGTACCACCTCCCCTGAGTGGCAAGTACCACCTCCCCTGGGTGGCAAGGACTACCTCACTGCCGTGTCTCTACCCTCTCTTTTCTCTGGGCTTGCCTCCTTCACTATGGGCAATCTTCCACCCTCCTTTCCCCCTTCATCTCCCTTAGCCTGTGTTCTTAAAAACCTAAAACCCCTTCAACTAACACCTGACTTAAAACCTAAACGTCTTATTTTCTTCTGCAATACTGCTTGACCCCAATACAAACTCAACAATGGTTCCAAATGGCCAGAAGATGGCACTTTTGATTTCTCCATCTTGCAAGACTTGGATGATTTTTGTCAAAAAATGGGCAAATGGTCTGAGGTGCCTGACGTCCAGACATTCTTTTACATATTGGTCCCACCCTAGTCTCTGCTCCTAATGTGACTTGCCCCAAATCTTTCTTCTTTCTCTCTTATCTTTTCCTTCAGTCTCCACCCCAAGCTCTGAGTCCTTTGAATCCTCCTTTTCTACGAACTCATCCCACCTCTCCCTTCCTCCCCAGGCTGCTCTTTGCCAGGCCAAGCCAGGTCCCAATTCTTCCCAGCCTCCACTCCCCCACTCTATAATCCTTCTAGCACCTCCCATCCTCACATCCAGTCCGCTTATCCGTGACTAACCCTCCCCCACCTGCCCAACAATTTCCTCTTAGAGAGGTGGCTGGAGCTGTAGGTATAGTCAAGGTTAATGCTCCTTTTTCTTTAGCCAACCTCTCCCAAATCAGTTAGCATTTAGGCTTTTTTTCATCAAATATAAAAACCCAGCCCAGTTCATGGCCCATTTGGCAACAACCCTTAGACGCTTTACTGCCCTAGACCCCAAGAGGCCAGAAGGCCGTCTTATTCTCAATATACATTTTATTACCCAATCCACTCCCAACATTTAAAAAAAGCTCCAAAAATTAGATTCCAGCCATCAAAACCCACAACAGGACTTAATTAACCTTGCCTTCAAGGTGTACAATAATAGAGAAGACACAGCCAAGAGGCAACGTATTTCTGAGTTGCAATTACTTGCCTCTGCTGTGAGAGAAACCCCAGCCACATCTCCAGCGCACAAGAACTTCAAAACGCATAAACCACAGCAGCCAGATGTTCCTCCAGGACTTTCTTCCCCAGGATCTTGCTTCAAGTGCTGGAAATCTGGCCACTGAACCTTGGAATGCCCACTACCTGGGATTCCTCCTAAGCCGTGCCCTGTCTGTGTGAGTCCCCACTGGAAGTCAGACTGTCCAGCTCACATCGCTGCCACTCCTAAAGCTCCTGGAGATTAAACCCAACATTCCTTGGCCGACTCCTTCCCAGATCTCCTCGGCTTAGTGGCTGAAGATTGACACTGCCCGAGCGCCTCAGAAACCTCCAGGACCATCACAGACCCTTTGGGTAACTCTTACAGTGGTGGGTAAGTCCGTCCCCTTCTTAATCAATACAGAGGCTACCCACTCCACATTACCTTCTTTTCAAGGGCCTGTTTCCCTTGCCTCCATAACTGTTGTGGGTATTGATGGCCAGGCTTCTAAAACTCTTAAAACTCCCCAACTCTGGTGCTAACTTGGACAACATTCTTTTATGCACTTCTTTTTAGTTATCCCACCTGCCCAACTCCCTTATTAGGTCGAGACATTTTAACTAAATTAGCTGCTTCCCTGACTATTCCTGGGCTACAGCCACATCTCATTGCCTCTCTTTTCCCCAGTTCAAAGCCTCACCCCTTACTATCCCATTAAAACCTAATCACCCTTACCCCACTCAATGCCAGTATCCCATCCCACAACAGGATTTGAGGTGACTAAAGCCTGTTATCACTCACCTGTTACAGCATGGCCTTTTAAAGCCTACAAACTCTCCTTACAACTCTCCTATCCTACCTGTACAAAAACCGGACAAGTCTTACAGGTTGGTTCAGGATCTTCACCTTATTAATCAAATTGTCCTTCCCATCCATCCTATAGTGCCAAACTCATATACTCTCCTATCCTCAATACCTCCCTCCACAACCCATTATTCTGTTCTGGATCTCCAAGATGCTTTCTTTACTATTCCTTTGCACCCTTCATCCCAGCCTCTCTTTGCTTTCACTTGGACTGACCCTGACACCCATCAGCCTCAGCAACTTACCTGGGCTGTACTGCCACAAGGCTTCAGGGACAGCCCCCATTACTTCAGTCAAGCCCTTTCTCATGATTTACTTTCTTTCCATCCATCTGGTTCTCACCTTATTCAATACTTTAATGACCTTCTACTTTATAGCTCCCCCTACAAATCTTCCCAACAGGACACCTTCCTGCTCCTTCAACATCTGTTCTCAAAAGGATATCGCGTATCCCCTCTAAAGCCCAAATTTCTTCCTCATCCATTGCCTATCTCAGCATAATTCTCATAAAAACACATGTGCTCTCCCTGCTGATCGTGTCCAGCTAATCTTCCAAACCCCAACCCCTTCTACAAAGCAAAAACTCCTTTCCTTCCTAGGCATGGTTACGTACTTTCACCTTTGGATACCTGGTTTTGCTATCCTGACTAAACCATTATATAAACTCACAAGAGCAAACCTAGCTGACCCCATCCTAAATCCTTTCCCCCACTCCTCTTTCCATTCTTTAAAAACAGCCCTAGAAGCTGCTCCCACACTAGCTTTCCCTAACTCATCCCAACCCTTTTTCATTACACGTAGCCGAAGTGCAGGGCTGTGCGGTCAGAATTCTTACACAAGGGCCAGGACCCCACCCTGTAGCCTTTCTGTTCAAACAACTTGACCTTACTGTTTTAGGCTGGCCCCCACATTATTTCTGATACCACACCTGACCCCCGTGACTGTGTCTGTCTAATCCACTTGGCATTCACTCCATTTCCCCATATTTCCTTCTTTCCTGTTCCTCACCCTGATCACACTTGGTTTCTTGATGGCAGTTCCACCAGGCCTAATTGCCACTCACCAGGAAAGGCAGGCTATGCTATAGTATCTTCCACATCTATCATTGAGGCTACCGCTCTGCCCCACTCCACTACCTCTCAACAAGCCGAACTCATTTCCTTAACTCGAGCCCTCATTCTTGCAAAAGGACTGCATGCTAATATTTATACTGACTTTAAATATGCCTTCCATACTGCACCACCATGCTGTTACATGGGCTGAAAGAGATTTCCTCTTCTCAAGGCCGCTTTATTTCCAAAGGAAGCTGGAGTCATTCACTGAAAAGGCCATCAAAGGGCCTCAGACCCCATTGCTCAGGGCAACAATTATGCTGATAAGACAGCTAAAGAAGCAGCCTGTATTCCTACTTCTGTCCCTCATGGCCAGTTTTTCTCCTTCTCATCAGTCACTCCTACTTACTCTCCCACTGAAGTTTCCACATATCAATCCCTCCCTACTCAAGGCAAATGGTTCTTAGACCAAGGAAAATACCTCCTTCCAGCCTCACAGGCTCATTCCATTCTATCGTCCTTTTAAACCTCTTCCATGTGGGTTACAAGCCACGAGCTCGCCTCTTAGAACCTCTCATTTCCTTTAAGACATTTGCCCTGCATTTCACTCCATCCTTGGCTACCTTCCCCTTGTTCTTCGGACTCTCCTCCTAGCCCTCCTCTTGCTTGCTTATACCTGGCCCCATGAATAGCAGTGAAAGGTTACTCATAGACACTATGCGCTTTCTCATACACCATAAAAATCGAACCTCCCCCTCTACCCAGTTGCATCATCAATCCCCATTGCAACCTCTACCTCCCAGGTACAAGTGATTCTCCTGTCTCAGTCCAAGTAGCTCAGATTACAGGCATGCACCACCATGCCTGGCTGATTTTTTTGTATTAAGTAGAGATGGGGTTTACACCATGTTAGTCAGGCTGGTCACGAGTTCCTGACCTCAGGTGATCCACCCGCCTCGGCCTCCCAAAGTACTGGGATTACAGGTGTGAGCCACCACACCTGGCCAGACTATCTGTCTTTTAACTGGCTCTCTGAGCTCTGGGCAGGGCCCACACTGAATCCTGGGTTTCCAAACCGGGAGAATTATTCTGAGGCTAGACTATCTGATGTTTTTACAGTGCACTTAAAAAAATTTTTTTTAAAACAAAGATATTTCTAAATGTCTAAACTACACCCTTCTTAAAAAACCCAGAGTACCCTGTGTTGCAATAATTATTATAGTCAATATATCCGGTAACACAATACAAAAGCAAGCAGCTTAAAGGCTGAGATGAACTTGTCTGTTTACACTTTTGGGGTTCTATAAGGAATAACAAGTTTCTCCCCAAAAGGGAGTCTGGCAACTTCTCCGTTTTCTTAAAGGAACCCCAGGTGATTATAAACTATTTTAGGTCCCTCATGCAGCAGAGGGTACAAGAGAAAGGAGAGACAGGAGAAGTGAATGAAGAAAACAGAATTCAGTCAACTAAGAAGAAAAAACTTTTCCTCAAAAATAAAGGACAACGTCCTAGGACAGAAAAAATAAATGACGGCCTTTGAATACAAACACACATAAGCACACGTACACACACACATCTTGGATGTTAGCTTTTAATTAAGCTGACTTTAACCATTGAGCTCCTTTAAAAAAATGTTTTTAAATTTCATTACCATTTTTCAGCTGGGACAAATTGCCGCTGTTTCAGAAGCACAGCCATTGCTCTTTCAGTTTCGCCTGACTAGCAAAAAGGTGGCCTTGTTATGTAAATAAAGCCCCTAAAGGGGCTAAAGTAGTCAAAATCCAAAATCTGTCCTCTTTTCTCCCTTTTGCTGGCTGTTTTTCTCCCTCACCACACCGCCTTTCTTTTTTTTTTTTAATTCAACCATTTGAGAGGCTTTGTTCCACATAATTTGGAACTTTCCTTTGGATTTGATCAAGTCAGATCTTTCACGCGCGTATGTGTGAAGACATCACCAAACAGGCTTTGTATAAGCAATAAAGCTTTTTAATCACCTGGGTGCAGGTGGGCTGAGCCTGAAAAGAGAGTCAGCGAAGAGAGATAGGGGTGGGGCCATTTTATAGGATTTGGGTTGGTAGTGGAAAATTACAGTCAAAGGGGGTTGTTCTCTGGCTGGCAGGGGTCACAAGGTGCTCAGTGGGGGAGCTTTTGAGCCGGGATGAGCCAGGAGAAGGAATTTCACAAGGTAATGTCATCAGTTAAGGCAGGAACCAGCCATTTTCACTTATTTTGTGATTCTTCAGTTACTTCAGGCCATCTGGATGAATACATGCAGGCTTGGGCTCACAGGCCTGACATTCCTGTCTTCTTATAGTAATAAGAAAAATAAAACAAAATAGTGTTGAAGTGTTGGGGTGGTGAAAATTTTGGGGGGTGGTATGGAGAGATAATGGGCGATGTTTTTCAGGGCTGTTTCGAGCGGGATTGGGGTGGCATGGGAACCTAGAGTCGGAGAGATTAAGCTGAAGGAAGATTTTGTGGTAAGGGGTGATATTGTGGGGTTGTTAGAAGGAGCATTTGTCGTATAGAATGATTGGTGATGGCCTGGATACGGTTTGGATGAATTGAGAAACTAAGCAGAAGATCCTGCTACAGTTTACTACAGTTAACCAGCCCAACCTATTCCTTTAATTCGGTCCATCCCTTCATTTCCCATAAGGGATACTTTAGTTAATTTAGTATCTATAGAAACAATGCTAATGACTGGTTTGCTGTTAATAAATATGTGGGTAAATCTCTGTTCGGGGCTCTCAGCTCTGAAGACTGTGAGACAACCAAATGGATTCTTGGTTTGGGAACAAAATCGTAGCATGAGTCATCCCCATTCCTGGGCCATCTCCTAATAATATGCCCAGGACTAATGTTCTTACCCTGCCTAATAAACTTTTTTCAAGGATTTTTAACTGACAGGATCATGGCCATTTCACAGACAACTACCCCAAAACATCTACAGATGGCGTTACTCCTACAGTCAATCCGAAACCAGAAAACTCTCCATCCCCGTCAAAAGGAAGTAGCCAGAAAGAACATGCCGCCCCTCTTTTTTTTTTTTTTTTTTGGGACAGAGTCTAACTCTGTCACCCAGGCTAGAGTGCAGTAGCATGATCTCTGCTCACTACAACCTGCGCCTACTGGGTTCAAGTGATTCTCATGTCTCAGCCTTCCAAGTAGCTGGGATTACAGGCATGCGCCCACCACACCTGGCTAATTTCTGTATTTTAGTAGAGACGGGGTTTCCACTGTGCTGGCCAGGCTGGTCTCAAACTCCTGACCTCAGATGATCCACCCACCTCAACCTCCCAAAGTGCTGGGATTACAGGCATGAACCACCGTACCCGGCCCTTTTTTTTTTTTCTTTTTTTGAGATGGAGCTTCGCTCTTGTTGCCCAGGCTAGAGTGCAATGGTGCGATCTCGGCTCACTGCAACCTCCGCCTCCTGGGTTCAAGCAATTCTCCTGCCTCAGCCTCTCAGCTTGCTGGCATTACAGGCGTGCACCACCATGCCTGGCTAATTTTTCTTTTTCTGAGACGGAGTCTCGCCCTGTCGCCCAGGCTGGTGTGCAGTGGCTCAGTCTCGGCTCACTGCAAGCTCCGCCTCCTGGGTTCACGCCATTCTCCTGCCTCAGCCTCCCAAGTAGCTGGGACTACAGGTGCCCGCCACCACGCCCAGCTAATTTTTTGTATTTTTAGTAGAGACGGGGTTTCACCGTGTTAGCCAGGATGGTCTCGATCTCCTGACCTCGTGATCCACCGGCCTCGGCCTCCCAAAGTGCTGGGATTACAAGCGTGAGACACCATGCCTGGCCTAATTTTGTATTTTTTTTAGCAGAGATGGGGTTTCACCGTGTTGGTCAGGCTGGTCTTGAATACTTGACCTCAAGCTATCCACCCGCCTTGGCCTCCCAAAGTGCTGGGATTACAGGTGTGAGCCACTGCACCTGGCTGCCCCCGTCCTTTTTATCACTATAGGGTCTGGACTGACGGAGCAGGAGCACTGCCATCTTGGACAAGCACTGCCATTTTAAGTTTTGCCTTGACCAAAAACTGCCTAAATCCAAAGGGCATCAGCCTAATGGCTAAGGTCAGCATGACCATAAACCACAAATGACATCTCTGACCAGAAACGTTCCAAGCCCCTCCCCAGCCAGAGACATGCCAGCCCCAAGATAACCTCCCCTTCGGCTGGAGAGGTGTCAGCCTCAAGATAACCTCCCCTCCAACCAGAGACATTCCAACTCCACCATAAACTTCTCCCCGACACAGAAACATTCCAAGCTCTCTCCAATAAATACTGTTAGTCTGGGCCAGACGCGGTGGCTCACGCCTGTAATCCCAGCACTTTGGGAGGTGGAGGCAGGCGGATCATGAGGTCAAAAGATTGAGACCATCCTGGCCAATATGGTGAAACCCGTCTCTACCAAAAAAATACAAAAATTAGCTGGGTATGGTGGTGCGTGCCTGTAAGTCCCAGCTACTTGGGAGGCTAGCAGGAGAATCGCTTGAACCCGGGAGGCGGAGGTTGCAGTGAGCTGAGATCTCGCCACTGCACTCCAGCCTGGTGACAGAGTGAGAATCCATCTCTAAATAAATAAATAAATAAATAGTCTGTAAGAGAGAGCACTCCTGACTGAAATCAGCCAGAAGCCCCTCTCAGGTTTGATTTTTGAGCTGCTTTTTGTGTTTCTTTCCTCTTTCTTTAACTCTTACTGTGACTTTGAATGGAATGGGAGGCAGATTGGCCCTAAGCAGTTCCCAGCTTGACTTTTCCTTTTAGCTTAGTGATTTGGGGCCCCCAAGACTTACTTTCCTTTCTTACTACCCAGGATTCCTTGGGGTGAGCTGCTCATTGAGTAGGCTGCCTAGCCTTTGGCCCATGCCAGTGAAGCCCCTGTCCCCATCTCTCTAGCAGGCCACACAACACCTTCTGGGAGGTACCACTGGCATTGTATCATGAGATAAAATAAAACAATAACTAAATAGCCAGGCACGGTGGTGTGCACCTGTAGTCCCAAGCTACTTGGGAGACTGAGGTGGAAGGATTGCTTAAGCCCAGGAGTTGGAGCCTGCAGTGAGCTGTGATCATGCCACTACACTCCAGCCTAGGTGACAGAGTGAGACCTCATCTCTAAAAAAACTTTTTTCTTTTCTTTTTTTTTTTTTGAGACAGATTCTCTCTTGTTGCCCAGGCTACAGTGCAATGGCATGATCTTGGCTCACTGCAACCTCCGCCTCCTGGGTTCAAGTGATTCTCCTGCCTCAGCCTCCCGAGTAGCTGGGATTACAGCTAATTTTTTGTATTTTTAGTGGAGATGGGGTTTCACCATGTTGGCCAGGCTGGTCTTGAACTCCTGACCTCAGGTGATCTGCCTGCCTCAGCCTCCCAAAGTGCTGAGATTACAGGTGTGAGCCACTGTGCCCAGCTCTGAAAAACTTTTTAAAATAAATAAATATTAGAATATGTGGGAAAATAAAAATAATTAAAAAAAAAACAGTAACTACAATAGCAACAGCTACTATTTACTGAACACTTACTCCACCTCACTTAATCACAACTCTTTGAAGTAGGTACTATTATTTCCATTTTTACAGATGGGCAAATTAAGGCTCAGAGGCGTTAAGCAACTTGCCCATACAGACAGTAAGTGTTGCTGGTGATTCAAACCCAGGTCTGTCTGGCTTTTGGAACTCATGTCCTCACATTCACTGGTCTGCAGAGTAGCACCAAGTACCTTTTACCACCCTGACCAGCTCTTGGGTACTGCCCTCCTGCCTGCAGGCCTGAACACCATGACATCCAGCTAGCCCCTGTCCCCTATGACATCCTTCTCCCTCTTGCCAATGAAACCCAGTAGATCAGGCTGCCTGACAAAAAAATTTCTTGTGATGCCTTGGACTGTGGCATTCATCCTAAATGCCTCCCTAACAGCATGGCCCATTGCTCCTCTAAGAGTCTGGCTCACACTCTTACTGAGTTTTTGCTTATGCCCTTTGCCCTTCTTAGATGCCCTTCCCTAACCCTTCAAGGGCCACTCAGTTGAAGTTCCAGAAGACTACAAATTCCTCAATCCAGTCATCTCACACAATTCTGGGTTTCAGAGCCAGAAGTGCCCCCACCACAGAAATCTCTGGCTCAATGCCAAGTCAGGAAGCTGCAAAGAGCAAGGAGGGCCTGTGTTCCAGTCCTCAAAGGATGGGGAAGGGGAATGAAAGCCAGGCAGCTGTTGCTTTCAGATCCCGAACCGTCAGATTTTTCCTCCAAATCTTGCTTGGGACAAGGGGTTAAATGATGTTGACAGAAGGGTGATTGAAGAAAGAGACAGGACTGGTTGAGAGATTGCCCAACACTTTGGGAGGCTGAGGTGGAAAGATGGCTTGAGCCCAGGGGTTTAAAACCAGCTTGGGCAATATAGCAAGACCCCATTTCTAAAAAAAAAAATTATTTTTAATTAGCTGGGTGTGGTGGCGTCTGCCTGTGGTCCCAGCTATTTGTGCACTGAGGCAAGGAAAATCGCCTGAACCCAGGAGGTGGAGGCTGCAGTGAGCTGTGATTGTGCCACTCCAGCCTGGGTGACAGAGTGAGACCCTGTCTCAAAACATATAAACGTGTGTGTGTGTGTGTGTGTGTGTGTATTCCAGGGAACATTAAGACTTAGAGGCAAACTCCAGAACTTAAAGAAAAAACATGAAAGTGCTAAAAAATTCCGTGCTTGTGGAGAGAGAATTCCAACTCTTTCCCTGAACCCGGGCTGAGTCCCTTTGCTGTGAGGTTGGGGGGATGAGTGGGAGCCCAGTGCCTGGCGCCGAGTGAAGGCAGCCATTGTGAGTTCCTGGGCTGGGGAAGGGAGGCTCAGTGCCCAAGGAGGTGACCAGGCGTGAGGCCCGGGGAAAGAGCAGCTCGGCGACCCCGCAGTATCCTAGGCGACAGGGTGTGGGGGAGGGGGTGGGGAGTCAAAGGCGGAGTCACGGGCTCCGCCCTCTTTCTCCTGCTTGGCGCGAGCACAGGCACCGCGTGGTTCTCACAACCAGCAGCTCGGCTCACTGAGACCCGGTGGTCCAGACGCTGCTCCTGGCTGGGGTGGCGCTGCAGGGAGAACCGCGAGCTCTCAGGGGTCGGCGGGTGACTTCTTTCCGGAAGAAAGCGAGGAACGCGCTCTGCGGGGTGAGCCGGACTCCCCAACTCCGGACGATCAGCCCAGGACTGAGAGCCCCGAAGTCCCCAACCACAAGTAAGCGGCCCCAGAAGGACAAGTCTAGGTCGCCGTCCAGAGCGCCATGGCCGCGCCCGCCCTTCGTTTGTGCCACATCGCCTTCCACGTGCCCGCCGGGCAGCCCCTAGCCCGGGACCTGCAGCGCCTCTTCGGCTTCCAGCCCCTGGCTTCGCGGGAGGTGGACGGCTGGCGGCAGCTAGCCCTGCGCAGCGGCGACGCGGTCTTTTTGGTGAACGAGGGCGCAGGGTCTGGAGAGCCGCTGTACGGCCTGGATCCGCGTCACGCCGTGCCCAGCGCCACAAACCTGTGCTTCGACGTGGCGGACGCCGGCGCTGCAACCCGGGAGCTGGCAGCGCTGGGCTGCAGCGTGCCTGTCCCTCCCGTTCGCGTGCGGGACGCGCAGGGTGCCGCCACTTACGCCGTGGTCAGCTCGCCTGCCGGCATCCTCAGCCTGACCTTGCTGGAGCGCGCCGGCTACCGCGGACCCTTCCTACCCGGCTTCAGGCCCGTGTCCTCTGCGCCTGGCCCCGGGTGGGTCAGCCGCGTGGACCACCTGACCTTGGCCTGCACCCCCGGCAGCTCCCCCACACTTTTGCGCTGGTTCCACGACTGCCTGGGCTTTTGCCACTTGCCGCTGAGCCCAGGTGAGGATCCCGAGCTGGGCCTCGAAATGACAGCAGGGTTTGGGCTTGGGGGACTGAGGCTTACAGCCCTGCAGGCCCAGCCGGGCAGCATTGTCCCCACTCTCGTTCTGGCTGAGTCCCTTCCGGGGGCGACGACACGACAGGACCAGGTGGAGCAGTTCCTGGCCCGGCACAAGGGGCCAGGCCTGCAGCACGTGGGGCTGTATACGCCTAACATTGTGGAGGCCACTGAGGGGGTGGCAACTGCTGGAGGCCAGTTCCTGGCTCCCCCTGGGGCATACTACCAGCAGCCAGGAAAGGAGAGGCAGATCCGAGCTGCAGGGCACGAGCCTCATCTGCTTGCTCGACAGGGGATCCTGCTAGATGGTGATAAAGGCAAGTTTCTGCTTCAGGTCTTCACCAAGTCCCTTTTTACTGAGGACACTTTCTTCCTGGAGCTGATTCAGAGGCAGGGGGCCACTGGCTTTGGTCAGGGCAACATCAGAGCTCTGTGGCAGTCCGTACAGGAGCAATCTGCCAGGAGCCAGGAAGCCTAAGGATGCCCAGGGCTGGGTGCAGCCAGCTGTCCTGCAGCTCTGGGGAGACCAGCACAGAACTGAGGAACATCTGCAGGAGGCCCAACTAGTGAAAGGCTTTGCCTCCGGGGGGCAGGTGTGACTTCCATTTCATCAGTGCCTGCCAGAAGCCGTGTCTCTCATTGGGCTCCAAAGAGGTGGGGTTTTTTAAAACTAAAACATTTCTTATATACAGTCTATAATAAATATGTAAGATACAAAGAACAATAAAAGAATTACACACTAGGAAACAGAACATAACCAATACTTTCGAGTCCTCCCTGTGTCCCGCTGTGATTCTATTTCCTCCACCCACTCCTCAAATCCTGTCATTATTAGCCCTTTGCTTTTCTGTATTGTTTCACTCCGTATGTAACATAACCCTAAATAAATTATTTCGTATTTGAGGTAGGAATTTAAAACAGAACAAATCTTCTCCTGTGCTTCCTCTCCCCCTAGGGAGCGACCACTGCAGGTGGGGAGGGGCTGGGTGAGAGTTGAGCCCAACTACCTGCTCCAGAGTGATGCCACCACTCCACACCAATTAGAGCTGACCTGAGACGTAGACAGAGGGTGTTGTGTGTCAGCCACTGGCAGGTTCTCCCTGTAGCTGCCTTGCCTTTCTCCTGGGGGTTGGAGGACAGAACAGTCTGGACAGCACCCCCACGCCAACCCCATCTGCCCGGGGCTGGCTGGGAGTTCAGCCAGAGAAAGTCAGAACCAAGCAGAACGTCACCACTTTTCTGGGTCCCTCCCTCAGATATAAGGGGTGAGGGGGCTAGGGAGAGGGTGGCTGTCCAAAATAGCTACAAAAGGGCGGGCGTGGTGGTTCATGCCTGTAATCCAAGCACTTTAGGAGGCTGAAGTGGGAGAATCACTTGAGGCCAGAATCACCTGAGTTCGAAACCAGTCTGAGCAACATAGCGAGACCCCCATCTCAAAAAAATACAACATAAAATAACTACAAAAATAAGCACTTTATTAACAACAGGATTCTCAGGGAATGGGGGCTTTCAGAGGTGTCACTGGGCTGCACTGTTGAGGCTGTGTGCATCAGTGGAGATGTGAGACCGAAAGAAATTATCCAGGACTTGCTGGCCCATGCGGGGCTTTTTCCGACTGCACGGAGAGGACACCTGGGACCTTTTGGAACCCTGTGAAAAAATGCAGGGAGGGAGGCCTTGTAGTTGGGGGAGGGGGAGCAGAGAATCCTCTCCTTGTCCTCTCTCCCTTTCCCCGACTCTACTGATCTAGCTCAGGCTTAGCCTGGAATGCTGTAGAGCTTTCATCCTGCCTCAAGTATCTGCCCCATCAATCAACCCTCCAAAAGGCTGCCTGAGGGAATCGAATTGTCCTAAAAATGCAAATCTGACTCCTCTCTCCTCCACCTAAAATGAGTCAGCAGCCTAGGGCTCACACCCTGACTGACCCAGCAGGCCCTGCTGACCTTTCCAGCTAAACCAACTGCTCACAGCTCCTTGAGCACTGCAGCCTGCACTGGGCTCCACCTTTGCTCACACTACTCTTGGGACTGGAAAGAACATCGCTACGGTTGATTCCCCTCCCAAACCTGAAGAAAAGGATTCATTTCTAGGACGCAGATTACCAGCTGCTTCCTCCAAACAGCCTTTCCTGATCCGTCTCCCAATTAGAACTGATAGCTCCCATGGATGGGTGTGGTGGCTCACGCCTGTAATCCCAGCACTTTGGGAGGCCAAGATGGGCAGATCACTTGAGGTCAGGAGTTCGAGACCAGCCTAGTCAACATGGTGAAACCCTGTCTCTACTAAAAATACAAAAATTAGTTGGGTGTGGTAGCAGGCACCTGTAATCCCAGCTACTTGGGAGACTGAGGCAGGAGAATCACTTTAATCCAGTTGTGGGAGATTGCAGTGAGCCGAGATCGGGTGACAGTGAGACTGTCTCAAAAAAAAAAAAAGAAAAAAAAGAACTGATGGCTCCACAATTCATATCCCACAAAACTCGGTACAGGCATTTCACACACCTGTGACACTGGAGAGTCCTCATCATTTTTTTCCTTTCCCTCTACCCTGCACCCCACAATGGAAGGTCTCCAGGTCAAGAACTATTCCTCTCTCCAGTGAAGCCTGGAGTGGAGAATGTTCACCCAGACATTCGTTAGTTAACTGACTAAAAACCTATGGACTCAGGCCTGGGGAGACACGGTTGGGAGAGGCCTAGGAGACTTACCATACAGGTCCCTGGCTGTTGGCCCTGATACACACGGAAAACCTAGACAAGAAGACAGGGAGGTGAGGGCTGGCACTTTTTCCAAAAGAGATAAACCGGTGTTCTGCCCTTAACTTCATGTCCCAGTACTTTTGTTTAAAATATGCTTTTTTGGCCAGGCATGGTGGCTCACGCCTATAATCCCAGCATTTTGGGAGGCCAAGTCGGGTGGATCACTTGAGGCCAGGAGTTTGAGACCAGCCTGGCCAACATGGTGAAACCCCATCTCTAAAAATACAAAAAATCATGGCTGGGTGTGGTAGCTCACACCTGTAATCCCAGCATTCTGGGAGGCTGAGGCGGGCGGATCACTTGAGGTCAAGAGTTGGAGACCAGCCTGGCCAGCATGGTGAAACCTCATCTCTACTAAAAATACAAAAATTAGCCAGGCATGGTGGCGGGCGCCTGTAATCCGAGCTACTCAGGAAGCTGAGGCAGGAGAATCACTTGAACCCGGGAGATGGAGGTTGCAGTCAACCGAGATAGCGCCATTGCACTCCAGCCTGGGCAACAGAGCGATTCTCTGTCTCAAAAAAAAAATGCTTTTTTTTCCTGTTTACACAGTAATATATTCATGTAGAACATGTAGGAAACACAAGGAAGTACAACAAAGACAACAAAGGTAGTGCCTTTTTCATGGCGGTGGAAACAGCTGCGGTGTGAAATTCCTCCTGGGTCAGCCAGCGAGCACCTGGTGGTACGGTGGTCACTGGGGTCTGCCCTTCCAAGGCCAGCCCATATACTTGATACGTCAGCTTGATGTGAGAGAAGGTGTGGACAACCTGGAGGAAGGGTCAAGGGGTTCAAATAGGCCTGTGGATATAGCCTCAAAAGCCAACATCCTTGGCTGTTCCGCTGCTCACTTACCTCCCCAAGGTGCCGGAGGCGCGTGGCTGGGAGGGGCCCAGCCCAACGCTGTAGTTCCTGCAGCAGGGCCTTGCGCTGAAGCTGCTCTGAGGGCTCCCAGGTCACGGACGGGAACTCCCACAGTCCTGCCAGCAGACCTGAGAGGGAGGGCAGCCAGGCAGGGGTCAGGCCTCAGCTGCCGATTCCCTCCATTCTCTCTTGTTACTCATGCCACTGCCCTCCACGCCCAGTATCCAGGTACCTGAGTTGGGCCTCTGCACCAGCAGAATTTGGGCCCCAAGGGCCCCAGGCTGTTCCAGAACACAGGTGGCAGAGCTCTCCTCCCTGGGGGGCTTGCGGCTGGCCTTTCTGGGGAAGTTGACCACTCCCAGGGTCTGGTCCCAGGGCTCCGAGGGAGGCAGGCACAGGTGGCACTGTCCGGTGTTGGGAGCTGGGAACGGAGATCCCCAAACCCTACTCAAGCCAAGAGGGCTTTAGGGGCCAACCTAGAGAGCGGGCTTTGGCCGGGTTCTGCAGAATCTTACTCAGGTTAGAGGAAGAACTGGAATGGGGCTTCTGACTGGGCCAGGAAGGGTTGGGGTGGGGGCTAGGTTTGGTGCTCACCACACTCCTCCACGTCAGGACTGCCCGACAGGCTCCGTGAGGCTAAGAGCTGTTCCCGCTCCACCTGAGAGGCACAGGGTTGAGTGTCATAGGGCAGAGTCACTCCTTAGGACTTCTCACTGCCCCTTCCCCAGTAGGCTTACTCTCTGGCGTGCCCGGCACAGGCTCTCCACAGGGCACTGGCTGCACAGTGGGCGCTGTGGGGTACACACTGTGGCCCCTAGCTCCATGGCTGCTTGGTTGAAATCTCCTGGCCGGGCTGGGTCCACCAGCTGCTGGGCTAGACCCCTAAAAGAAGGGAACACTGCTGTGAGGCAGAGCTCCTTTGGAGACACCCCTGAAGCACCCTTGTTACCCCAACATCCTACCAGAGCTGCTGGGAAACAAGGGTGCTGCTGGGATCAGCACCAATGGCTCGGACACGGCACAGCACCCGTGCTACGTTGCCATCCACCACACCGGTTGCCTGGCACAGAGGGGCCAAAGAGTTAGCCTGGGCTGGGAGGAAGGAGGCTGGGCACGCACAAAATGGGGGTGGGCTGTGAGATCACCTGGCCAAAGGCGATAGAGGCAATGGCCCCAGCTGTGTAGCGGCCCACGCCAGGCAGGAGCTGCTGCAGGGTCTCTGCTGTACGTGGCATGTGGCCCCCTAGCTCCTCTACCACCTGATTGAAGTGCAAGACTCAAGATTATAAGACACCCAAGACTCCTGGGTTCCTACCCTCCTGCCATCCCCTTACCTTCCGAGCTCCCTCCTGCAGCCGCCGGCCACGAGAATAGTAGCCCAGGCCAGCCCAGAGTTGATTCACCTCCTGTGGGTAGGATCAGAGGTCAAAGAGATCACCCATCAGTCCCTCTATCGTTCCTATTTCCCCTACCCTAGGGTGGCTCTCACCTCCAGGGAAGCACTGGCCAGGTCCTGCAGTGTAGGCCACTTCTATAGCCACAGGCAGGCAGAAAGAGACAAGGTCAAGGGTGAAGGTGGTAGAGGAAGCCTTCTCTACACCCACCCCAAAGTAGAGGCTCTCATCTGGGGTCTGACCCATGACCCTTCCCTTCCTCCCCTGGAGTCACCTGCATCCATCCGGTATAGTAGTTGATCACAGTGGCAACCTGGGTCTGCTGCAGCATGACCTCTGAGACCCACACTGGGGGAAAGGGGTTGGCATGAGGACACTGCTGACCTGCCCCTACCTGGCCCACAGCCCCCAGACCCAAGGGCCTCGAGGCAAAGTGGCCCTGCTCTCAGGAGATGTACTGACCAGCATATGCCCGCCTGTCCAGGTCCATCTCATCTTCTGCCTGTCAGTGCAACCCCAGATGAGGAGTTAGGGTGGAGGGGGCTGGGTGCCTGCCTCCCACCCACTGTCCCTGCTCCTCGCCTGCCTACCCGTCTTCTCCATGGTAGGTCCCGTTTCTCTTGGTCGTACCAGCTTAGCAGGCTCCCTCGGAAGGCTGTGACTTCAGCTATGTCTCTGAATAGATGGTATGAGGAGACAGAGGCCTGCAATACCACCTCTTCCGGCTGCCTGGCCAGGCCTGCTGGGGCCCCAGGACACTCAGCAATCATCCCTGCACAGGCTGTGCATCAGGGTCTTGGGACACAGCAGCCTGTGGCAGTATGCTCCCACTTAGGGCTTCCCCCAACCAACCCCCTTAAGCTTTGGAGCTGGAGTCAGACCAGAGTTATGTAATTGTGTGTAGCTGTGGCTAAGTTTCTGGCCTTAATTTTCTCAGGGTGGTACTACTGGCTTGTCTCTGAGCCATAATGAAAACCTAATAGTTTTAGCCAGGTAGAATGTATACTGGTGCAGGACCTTCCTATTCACAAAACACTTTCAGGCTCATAAATTCATTTGGTCCCATGAAAGCCACATGAGGGAGGAAATGCTGAACTACTGCTCCATTTTACTGGTAAGAAAGCAGCCATTCAGAGCAATTGTCCCAATGTCACACAGCAATACAGTCAGAATTACACCCTCAGTGAGTCTCTTTTGTTTTGAGACAAGAGTCTGGCTCTGTTGCCCAGACTGAAATGCAGTTGCACTATCTTGACTCAGTGCAACTTCTGCCTTCCAGGCTCAAGCGATCCTGTCACCTCAGCTTCCCAAGTAGCTGGGACTACAGACGCTCACCACCACGCGAGCATAGAGAGGGGATTTCGCCATGTTACCCAAGCTGGTCTCAAACTCCTGGGCTCAAGGGATCCACCTGCCTCAGCCTCCCAAAGTGCTGGGATTACAGGTGTGAGCCACCACACCTGGCCCTTAGTAAGTCTCTTAATGTCTTGATACGTATCACAATCCCTTCCCAGCCTGAATCTGCCTTTCATGGCCAATGAGCCTTGGGCCACAACCTAGTTCCTTACCATCACAGGCAGAAGGCTTGGCCTGACTGTTGTTCTTAGCATGCTTCTGCCTCCCTTCCTGGCTGGCTGCCTGCTTCCTGTGACCACTTCCCACGGCTGCTCGTGGCTTCCTCATGATGGCCTGAAACAAAAAGACCCAGCCAAAGCAGTCAGTCACAATGAGGCCAAATCTTGAGGCCTTCCAAGGGTGATAGCTATCTCCCTCTCATCCACCATTCACATAGGGTCCAGCTTCTCTCAAGCACTCTCAAGATGCTCACGGGTTTACTCTTGGCTGGCTGCAGCACTGAGATACAACTAGTACAGCTGAGCAAGTGGCCTCAAGGGGGCCAGCGTTACAGCCCTGGAGACATGCAAAGACTGAGAGGCCAGGGCTGGGATGGGTCAAGGATGAAAGCCTCCTGTTTGGGAGCATTTGTGTATCTCTGATGCTTACTGTGACTGTGTGTGGATAGGGGTTGTTTAGGTGTGTCTGGGAGAATGGGGGTAGGCGGTTTCTCTGCCTCTTAGAGATGTAGCATGGTTACACTGAAACAGCCTGTAGTAGTCATTAAGTCCAAAACCTTCATTTTATCCTAGAAGAAACCAAGGATCAGAGGGACAAAAGATCTGTCTGAGAACAGATGGCAAATCAATGGGAGAACAGAGATTAGCTATTTTTATTCCTAATCTAGTAAACCATAGGTGGCTGACCATCAACAATGAGAAAATGTGCCTGGTTGATTTTCACTGCTCCCTAACTGTTATAATGGCCGCCTTTTCTCTAACAGCTAAAATTAGTTGATATTTTGTGAGTGCCTACTCTATGTCAGACCCCATGAAGAGCTTTACCGGATCTCTCAATCTCCTGGTGACTCTATGAGGTATGTACTAGTATCACCTCCACCTTAGTTATAAGGAAATTGAGGTTTATGGAGATTAAGCGACTTGTTCTTTCAAATCCACAACCAGCATTCTTATACTGTGATAAAATGCAGTCCCTGCTAAGCCTCTGTATCAAACTCTCCCCCCAAACCTTTGACTTTACCACCTCATTTTCATCAAAAGAGCTTGCCTCCTCCTTCAGAAAAAAAAAAACCAACTTCAAATCTACCTCCATTTGCACTGTCTTACCCTCCTCCTCTTCAGGGTCCTGCTCCTCCAATCCCGTCTAACTGTTGGAACTCAGAAACTAATACCCCAGGCCAGGCACGGTGGCTCATGCCTGTAATCCCAACACTGCGGGAGGCTAAGGCAGGCAGATCACTTGAGGCCAGGAGTTCGAGAACAGCCTGGCCAACATGGCGAAACCCCATCTCTACTAAAAATCCAAAAAAATTAGCCAGACGTGCTCGCTTGAACCCAGGAGGCAGAGCTTGCAGTGAGCTGAGATCATGCCACTGCACAGCCTGGGCAACAAAGACAGAGCAAGACTGTCTCAAAAGAAAAGAAAAGAAAAGAAAAGAAACCAATAACCCAAAATATGGCCCTCTGACATGCTGAACTCAAGAAGCTGCAAGGTCTCTCTGATCCTTCCACCCCAGACTCTCCCAAAGCCAGGATGAAGTTGTTCTCTGGAACTCTTTATCTGCCTAAAGTCCAAACTCACTAAAAAGAATACTTGTTTTTTCTTCCCCTCCCGCTAAGACTAACATGTAACCACACCTGAACAAACCCTTTCACAGGTATTGTGTATCTCAGGATCACTCAAATTCCAAAGAGAACTATTAACAAGTCAACCTCTGTCCCCATTCCATTCTCTCTAGTAATCCTTTATTGCCCTTCAACAGAATCTCCTTCTGGCCAAAGTTTGGTTTATTTAAAAACAAATAGAGCTGGACATGCTGGCTCAGGCCTGTAATCCCAGCACTTTGGGAGGCCAAGGCAGGAGGATTACTTGAGCCCAGGAGTTCGAGATTAGGCTTGCAACATAGCAAGACCCCGTCTCTACAAAAACAGAAAAACAGAATTTCTCTTCTACCCCTTGTCAGGCCTCTGAGCCCAAGCTAAGCCATCATATCCCCAGTAACCTGCACTTATACATCCAGATGGCCTGAAGCAACTGAAGATCCACAAAAGAAGTGAAAATAGCCTTAACTGATGACATTCCACCACTGTGATTTGTTTCTGCCCCATGCTAACTGATCAATGTACTTTGTAATCTCCCCCCTACCCTTAAGAAGGTTCTTTATAATCTCCCCACCCTTGAGAATGTACTTTGTGAGATCCACCCCCTGCCCCCAAAACATTGTTCTTAACTCCACTGCCTATCCCAAAACCTATAAGAACTAATGATAATTCCACCACCCTTTGCTGACTCCTTTTTTTCAGACTCAGCCTATCTGCACCCGGGTGAAATAAACAGCCTTGTTGCTCAGACAAAGCCTGTTTGGTGGTCTCTTCACATGGACACACGTGAGACACCCCTCCCATAATCTGTTTTGCCAGATGGTATATAAACTCACGAACTCTGTAGGGAGATGGGTAATCACTTTGTGGTTCTCCCAATGTGCATGTTAATAAATTTGTATGCCTTTTCTCCAGTTAACCTGCCTTTTGTGAGCTGATTTTTCAGCAGATCTTCAGAGGGCAAAGGGAAAGATTTTCCCCTTGGCTCGTAACACAATCAAATCCCACCCTCCTTCCCTTCATAGCCAAACTTCCTTCACCAAACCTGCTTACTTCCACATTCATTCTACAATCCATTCTCCAAAGAGCAAAGGAATCTTTTCCAGATCACGTCACTTCCTTCCTTGTAACCTTCAATGGTTTCCCATTCTTTTTTTTGGGGGGGGGATGGGGTCTCACTCTGTCACCCAGGCTGGAGTGCAGTGGTGTGATTTTGGCTCACTGCAACCTCTGCTTCCTCGGCTCAAGCAATCCTCCCACCCCAATACCCCACCCCAACTCCAAGCAGCTGGGACCACAGGCGCACACCACCACCACATCCAGCTAATTTTTGTATTTTTGTTAGAGACAGGGTTTCACCATGTTGCCCAGGCTAGTCTCCACCTCCAGAGCTCAAGCAATCAACCCGCCTCGGCCTCCCAAAGTGCTGGGATACAGGCATGAGCCACGGCGCCTGGTGACACCCCATTATATTCTTTTATTTTCTTTCTTTTCTCTTTTTTTCTCCCTCCCTCTTTCCTTCCTTCCTTTTTTCCTTTTTCTTTCTTTTTTAAATGCTGTAGGCCTTTACTATGGGTCATTAAATTCTTGAGCAAGCTGGTTGTGGTGGCTCAACACTGTAATCCTGCTACTCTGGAGGCTGAAGTGAAGAACAGCTTGAGCCCAGAAGGTCGAGGCTGCAGTGAGCTATGATTGTGCCACTGCACTCCACCCTGGGCTCAGCAAGACCTTGTCTCTTAAAGAAAAAAAAAGATTGAGCAAATATTTATAGAGCCCCCTAATATGTGCCAAGCAGTTTTAGGCACTTGGCATACTTCAGTAAATAAAACATCAAAAGTTCCTGCCCTCAGGGAGCTTATATTCTAATGGGGACAGAAAAGGAATAATGAACATAAGTAAATTCCATACGATGTTAGGTGATAAATATTAGCATAAAAAGCAAAAATTAGACCAAGAGGGGAAAAAAAAGAGTGCCAAGGTGGGGTTTAATGTTGCAATTTTAAAGACTGTGGTCAAGGTAGACCCAAAGCATTCTAAGTGAGTGCAAAGGCCCCAAGGAGGGTGCCTGGTATGTCTGTGGTACAGTAAGTAGGTCAATGTGGTTAGAATGGAATGAGATGGGACTGAGTGGTAGAAGAGGTCAGAGAAGTAAACCAGATGAGGTGGGGAGAGGAGGGTCACAAAGTACCTTATAGGCCATTGGAGGGATTTGGCTGCCACACCCTTGCTCTTAGAAGGCAGTCCTCTTACTACAGCCTTGCAGGTCCAGTGATCCGGGCACCATCAGCCTCATCCCCTCACTATGCTCTAGCCAAGGTTGACTGAATTTAGTTGCTTAAACACCTCAAGTGTGTCTGCCCACCTTGGGGCCTCACACAATCCATTTCCTCTGTTTGGACTCTTTTATGCTTTTACCTAACACCTTATCATTTTTCAAGTCTTGACTGAAATGTCCAAATCAGGTCCCCTCATCTTATCCTATCACATATTTCTGCCTTGTAGCTCTTACCTAATGTAATTTTACATTACTTTGATTCTTTCCATCAGTGTGTACTTCCTGAATTTGACTGTAAAAAACGACTTGAGTGCAAGGACTGATTCTCTTGTTTGGTGTGTGTCCAAAGTCAGTGCCAGGTAAACTGTACACAATAGATACCTGTTAAATGAATTAATGGGATGGGGGATAGTCAAAAGAGTTTCCCTTTTTTAGGATAGGAGATATCCAAAGAGTTTTTTTATTTTTGTTTTTTTTTGTTTTGTTTTGTTTTTAGAGACAGTGTGTCCCTCACTTTGCTGCTCTGCCACTCAGGCTGGAGTGCAATGAGAACATGGCTCACTGCAGCCTCGACCTCCTGGGCTCAAGCCATCCTCTCACCTCAGCCTCCTGTAGCTGGGACTACAGGTGCGCACCACCATGCCCAACTAATTTTTAATTTTCTTTTTGTAGAGACAAGGTTTCACTATGTTGCCCAGGCTAGTCTTGAACTCCTAGGGTCAAGCGATCCTCCCACCTTGGCCTCCTAAGATGATTACAGGCCATAAGCCACTGCGCCCGGCCCAAGCAGTTCTGAATAATGATGAAATGGGCTCAGTTGAGAGAAGCTGAAGATTAACTATAAACAATGAGTAACAAAGGAGCACTGGAAGGCAGAGGTGGATGGGAATCGTAGTGTTTACGGAGGGACTAGTCTCCAATAGGAATCTCTTTTTTTTTTGAGACGGAGTTTCGCTCTTGTTGCCCAGTCTGAAGTGCAAAATGGCGTGATCTCGGCTCACCGCAACCTCTGCCTCCCAGGTTCAAGCGATTCTCCTGCCTCAGCCTCCCAAGTAGTGGGATTACAGGCGCCCGCACCATACCCAGCTAATTTTTTTTGTACTTTTAGTAGAGACGGGGTTTCACCATGTTGGCCAGGCTGGTTTTGAACTCCGGACCTCAGGTAATCCGCCCGCCTCGGCCTCCCAAAGTGCTGGGATTACAGGCGTGAGCCACCGCGCCCGGCCTAGGAACCTCTTTCAAGTTCAATCACCCTCTAGGTCGACTATACCGCCTAGCTGCTTCACAATTTGTCCCTTCCTCGCCATCCATACTGCCAGCCTTAATTCAAGTTCACATTATCACTTGATTGGATTATTACAAAAGCTTCCCTACCAATCGGTCGCTCTTACACCCTCGGCAGCCTCCTCCGATGGCCTACTCCCCGCCTCTTTCACTTTCTGGAGATCACTGAGCTCTCCATCCTCTCTGGGAATTTACCGATGCCCAGAACGCCCTTCTTTCCCCCACACGACCCTCTCCTAGTCTAACTCCTGGGCGTGCTTTAAGCTCAGCTCAGGCAGCGTCACCTTCTCTGGAAAGCCCAAACCCAGCCACCCCACTACCCCCTACCCGCGGCCCACGCTGATGAAGACAGCAGAACACGGAGGCCCCGCGTTCCCGCCGCGAGTGCAGGAGAGAAAGATTACCTCCCGCGAGCTCTAGCGCGCCCGGCTTTCCGGCGCACTCCAGGGGGCGTGGCTCGGGTCCACCCGGGCGGCGAGCCGGCAGCACAGGCCAATAGGCAATTAGCGCGCGCCAGGCTGCCTTCCCCGCGCCGGACCCGGGACGTCTGAACGGAAGTTCGACCCCTCGGCGACCCGACGGCGAGACCCCGCCCCATCCCCGACTGCCTGAACCGCGCCAGGAGACGGAGCGCAAGTCCAGCGTACCCACAGACGACTCAGGCGGGAGACGAGCGGTGTCATGGCCGCCGACAGTGACGATGGCGCAGTTTCAGCTCCCGCAGCTTCCGACGGTGAGCGGCTTCCCAGAGGTAGCCTTCAAAGCCTCTGCGCTCTGGGAGAGGGGAAGGCCTCGGGCTCATAGTTCTAGAGGCTCCTCAAGCTTCAGAGGACTGCTCCTTCCGCCTGAAGTAGCCACGAGGAGACTACAAGTCCCGTTGTACACCGCGGCTCCGGCTGCAAAAGCCTGGAGCGTTGGGAGCATGGGGCTGATGGAGGCATGGCGGGAGATGTAGTCTGGAGCTCATAACGGTTAGTAATAATAGTTGTGATTCAGTTCAGTGGAGTGGATTGAGCGTTGTGATCCAAAGGAAGGTAGGACGTATTGGGAGCTCTGGTGTGGGGCACTGCCAGGCTCTGGGGCTTACTGGGAGCTGTTGCTTGTGGCGCTGGGGCACCATGAGAACAGTAGTATGGATCCCTGTGGGATATTAAGGGAGCTGAGATCCTCAAGCCCTGCAAAATGTTTCCTGCAGGACATGGGAAAAAAGAATCAAAGGTCGTCTAGTCCAACTTTCTCCTCTACAGATTGTGAAAGCGAGGTGGGAAGTAATTTACCCAGGCTCATACTAGCCAGTAGAAGACTCAGGCTTCCTCTCCCCAAATTCAGGGCATTCTCCACTCCAAGGCCTGTGTGTAGAACACGTGGGTTACAAAGGCTTGTGGGAAAAGCTACCAATGGAAACTACCCCCCTTACCACCATCACCGTGGCCTAGCTTGGTGTCTGTTCCCCTGGGCTCTTTCCTTAAGCATGAACATCCATCACCCTCCTAACCCCCAGGTGGCGTCAGCAAAAGCACAACATCTGGGGAGGAGCTAGTAGTCCAGGTTCCCGTAGTGGATGTGCAAAGCAACAACTTCAAGGAGATGTGGCCATCCCTCCTGCTAGCCATAAAGACAGCTAATTTCGTGGCTGTGGACACGGTGAGAGTTGGGAAACAAGGAGGGCAGGTGGTTGTGAAGGGACTGGTGCTAGAGGCCTGTCACAACTCTCCCTTTACCTACCCACAGGAGCTGAGTGGGCTTGGGGACAGGAAGAGTTTGCTGAACCAGTAAGTATAAGCCCTTTTCTCTTTAGTGCCAGCCCTCAACTGTGGAGTGGGGGGGTCACAGACCTGGGTGGTTTGGGTCCTTCATAAGGCTAACTCCTAGCCACAGCAACCCCCATACCCAACCCCAAGGTGCATCGAGGAACGTTACAAGGCCGTGTGTCATGCTGCCAGGACCCGTTCTATCCTTTCCCTGGGCCTCGCCTGCTTCAAGCGGCAGCCAGACAAGGTATGAGCTGATCTCACCCCAATCCTAGGTGTGGCTGTGGGGTGGAGGGTAGAGAGATTCTGGGGAACATCAGATAGGAAGCATTTCTCTCCCAAATCTTTTTTTTTGACTTGATAGTTGTTTTTTTTTTTTTTAATTTGAATAGGTTTATGGGGAACAGGTGGTGTTTGGTTAAATGAGTAAGTTCTTTAGTGGCGATTTCTGAGATTTTGGTGCACCCATCACCCAGTGTACACTGTGCCCAATGCGTAGTCTTTTATCCCTCACCTGCCTCCATCCTTTCCCCCCCTGAGTCCCCAGAGTCCATTGTATCATTCTTAAGCTTTTGCATCCTCCTAGCTTGGCTCTCTGAAATCTTGATATAGCAGACTTCTCTTTCTCCCAGGGTGAACATTCCTATCTGGCTCAAGTGTTCAATCTCACTCTGCTGTGCATGGAGGAGTATGTCATAGAACCAAAGTCTGTGCAGTTCCTGATACAGCATGGCTTCAACTTCAACCAGCAGTATGCCCAAGGCATCCCCTACCATAAGGGCAATGACAAGGTAGGCCTCTAGCCTCCCTAGCCTTGAGTCTGCCCTTTCTGTGACTTTATTTCTTCCTACCCTAGGCTGGATGTCTGGGGAGAATCTGCTTCTTAGGGAGTATGGGGAATCACTAGTGACAGGGCTTGGGAAACAAGACTGGTATGAGGAGGGTGGGCAGCAATGGGTAAGGTAGAGAGAGAGCGTTCCAAGTGGGGAAGTCTGGGATAAGTGCCCAGCAGAAGAGGCTCCCTGGGGGACTCTGTCCTCCTCATTGACCCCTTTACTTTCATCTAGGGTGATGAGAGCCAGAGCCAGTCAGTACGGACCCTATTCCTGGAGCTAATCCGAGCCCGCCGGCCCCTGGTGCTACACAATGGCCTTATAGACTTGGTGTTCCTGTACCAGAACTTCTATGCACACCTCCCTGAGAGTCTGGGAACCTTCACCGCTGACCTGTGTGAGATGTTCCCAGCAGGCATTTATGACACCAAATATGCTGCTGAGTTTCATGCCCGTTTCGTGGCCTCCTACTTAGAATATGCCTTCCGGAAATGGTGAGGAAATGGTTGAGGGAAAGGGGTGGGGCCTGATACGAGTTTATTTCATTCACTTAAGATATTTATTGAGCTCCTACCATGTGCCCAGGCAGTGTTTTAGGTGCTGAGGATTCAGCAGTGAACAAAACAGACCACAAAACCCTGCTCTTATGGAGCTTATATGCTAGTGGACCATTACCCTCTTGCGCTGTTGCAGTGAACGGGAAAATGGGAAGCAGCGGGCAGCTGGCAGCCCACACCTTACCCTGGAGTTCTGCAACTATCCTTCCAGCATGAGGGACCATATTGATTACCGCTGCTGCCTGCCCCCAGCAACCCACCGTCCTCATCCCACCAGCATCTGTGACAACTTCTCGGTGAGAGCACCCACCTGTTTCTTGGGAGGGAAGGTTCTGATGCCTGGAGCCTCTTTCTAAGCCTCTTTCCCACCCCTAGGCTTATGGCTGGTGCCCCCTGGGACCACAGTGTCCTCAGTCTCACGATATTGACCTTATCATTGACACTGACGAGGCTGTGGCAGAGGACAAGCGGCGACGGCGACGACGTAGGGAAAAACGGAAGAGGGCTTTATTGAACCTACCGGGGACACAGACCTCTGGGGAAGCTAAGGATGGTCCTCCCAAGAAGCAGGTCTGTGGGGATAGCATCAAGGCTGAAGAAACCGAGGAGAAGGTGGCTGCCGATGAAACTAGGAACCTGCCTCACTCCAAGCAAGGCAACAAAAATGACTTAGAGATGGGGATTAAGGCAGCAAGGCCTGAAATAGCTGATAGAGCTACCTCAGAAGTGCCAGGGAGCCAAGCCAGTCCTAACCCAGTGCCTGGGGATGGATTGCACCGGGCTGGTTTTGATGCCTTTATGACAGGTTATGTGATGGCCTATGTGGAAGTGAGCCAGGGACCGCAGCCCTGCAGCTCTGGACCCTGGCTCCCTGAATGCCACAATAAGGTATATTTGAGTGGCAAAGCTGTACCCCTCACAGTGGCCAAGAGCCAGTTCTCTCGTTCCTCCAAAGCCCACAATCAGAAGATGAAGCTCGCTTGGGGCAGTAGCTGATGCAACTTCCACCTTGCTCTCAGGTGGAACAGAGGTATTTTGGGTCTCTCTAGCCTGAAGTGTCATCCTCAACTGCTACTGAGTTTAGGGGAGGGGGAATGTCCTGACAGACATCACTGCATTGCCCTGGACCGCCTCCTTTATCCCAGTGTTTGAGGTACAAGTAAGAAGGCTGACCAGCACCTGTAACACTGACTTTATTTTTAAGTCTGAAAATGTCTTGGGAAAGTTTTACAAAAAAAAAAATCAACAGAAGCAAGTTATGAAAATATTTGACCAGCTTCATCTTTGGTTATTTCTTATTGCAGCTCTGTAAGGACAGACTGTTCCCAAAGCTCCAGCCATGGCAGGAAGGGAAGCAAATCAGTCCCTGTATAAACCATTTAACCAATTGAATGTATCACATGTTGACAAATACATAGAAGCAGGCCCTAGGGCGTACAAAACCAGCCCCACTCCCAACCACAAGGTTGAAAGTCTTATGGGGCAGAACATTAAGACTCCTTTATAAATATGAAAATAGATTAATCAACAGGAAAAGGTCTTTGAATAGGTTAGCTAAGAGCCATGACCACCACGCTGCCTTGCTGTCCCCTTGCATAGAAATGTAGTGACGTGGTCTGACCATGCAGTAAGTGCAAACAGCAATTACTCAAATGTCTTAGAATACTGGCAAGAAGCACCCCAATATTCAGGTCTGGGAAACAGCCATGACCGTTACGGCCTCTTGGTCAGCTCCATGTTCCACTCAGTAGCTTATATGCCCCAAGAAAAGGCAAGAGACAGACCTGGGGTGGGGAAAGAACCGGGGTAATAGCTGCCTGCCAGCTCAGCCTAGAACTAGACATCCTCTGGTCCTATCTGGGGAAGTACACTGGAGAGGGTCTGGTGGGAGGCAGACCTCCTTGCCGGATCTCAGAGGCTTGGTATCAGCTGTTGGCCCTAACTAGGAAGGCCTCTCACTGCTGCCTCCCGTCATACACAGCCAATGGGCACTGGGAGCCCAGAAGTTGAGCCTGGCTTGGCCTAGCCTGCCTGCTCTGTAGGCTCCAGGGAAGAATCACGGCTGTGCACCTAGGGGGCCATATGGTTTCAGCTGAAGGTCCATCCCCAAGGTGAGGCAGGGACTAAACCCCCTCACCCATCCTGCTTTCCCTGGGTTTGCAGGCCTATGCCTGAGGTGGAGAAGGTGGCTGGAGTTGAGCCTGCTGGCCTTTCTTCTACCTCCATCTCCTCAGAAGCACCCGCAGGGCATGGACTGGTCCCCTGGGGCCTGGACCCAAAACCATTTTCTTCCTGGAGAATGGAGCAGTCCATAGCCTCATGGGCTTGAGCAGCTGGTAGGGCAGATGCCCGGAATGGTGGGATCTCTTTAACTCTGTACTTGAGACTACTTAGGCGTGGTGGGGGCCCATCAGATAGCGATTCTTCCCGGCCCACAAATGGACAAGCCTCTTGATGCAAGAACTCAGGCGAACCAGGCAAGGAACGCCACCGGCGAATAGGTGGGGCCAGGGGCTCCTGCCAGTCAGCCAGGGGCATAGTTCCGGGCCCTGGTGCATCCAGGTCAAATACCAGAGAGATGACAGACTTGCTGGGCAGGTCAAAAAACTTGATCTTGCCCCCCATGAGGTCCTGGCGAGCACTAAAAGGGTTGACTTTGGGGGTGCGGGCAGCACCATCTCGTGGCCTGTAGTATGGGTCCAAGACACTCACTGTACGTGGGGGCTTACGGGAAAAGATATCTGACTGGCTTCGAGACAGCCAGATGGTACGTCTTGGGCATGGTGACTTGTGGGGGATCTTGTCATCCAGTGAGCTTAGTCGCTTCACCCCAGGTGCTTTCTCCAGGAGTCCTGAAGAATAATCAAGTCTGGGTTACTCTCACTAGTCATAAAAAATACAAGCAGCATTTTACCACAGAATGTTTTCACTCATGAAAGCAAAGCTGATACCATGGCCCTGTTTTACCAATGAAGAAACAGACTCAGAGAGGGGAAGCAGTATGCCAAGCCACAGCTCTTAAAAAGGCCAGTACTTTCTGCATCATCTCCTTCCCCTCCCATTTGTTTCCAGACCTGGGATCCTGGCAATCACAACCCTAAGAGGAGAAGGCCCCACATCCGAATTTCCTCCCTTAGGGTTAGGTTGGGCTCCCTGGTCTAATCTCTTACCCCTGGCTGTGGGCTGCAGCTTCCTATCCCTCTCCTGCTCTTCTTCCTGTAGGCGGCTCAGAATTTCCTCCAGGGTCTTCCCAATCTCCACAAAAGATGGGCGCAGTTTGGGGTCCATCTGTAGGTATCCACAACAGCCATGAGCTCTGCCCTCCATCTCCCACCCCAAAGATGGCATTTGAGTCTATTTCTGGCATCTTTGAAGATTCAGATGTGCAGCTGAGACACCTTTTCTAAAGGCCCCAGACAATGAAGGTGATCCCTACAGTTCAGGTCAGGGAAAACACTACTGTGTACCCTCCCTGTCTTAGTGTTTGTCTTATCACCTTGTCACAGAACCTTCCAAAAGTATGCTCATACTAGTTTATTCTGTTCTTGAGTTCTGCTCCTAATGTGTTTCTGGGAGGTATCTGAACAAAGCCCACCTACCCCTTGATCCTAACAGGTAAGGTCCAGCCCCAGAGCTATATACATGAAGGCCAAGAAGAGCCTTTCTCATATGCCTCAGGACCAGTTGGATCCACAGTCCAACAATAAAACCAGACCAGAGTTCCATCAACACCTAAGGCAAGGAGTGATGGGTCTACCCTACAGGCTGAGGACCAGATAATACAAAACAACTTCTTTCTTTCCTTGGTCCAGAGCTCTGAATAGGTTAGCTGCCAGAGGGAGGAGGAGGAGGTGTGGTTGCTGTCACTACAGTGAAAATGAGGTCCCTCATGAAGCTAATTAGCAGCCTCTCTGTACAGTCCTAACCAGGTGAAAAGGGTTCAGCCAGCCCCTGATGAAAGGCAGAGGGAGAAAGACACTCACGTTACAGCAGTTGAAAGTAAGTTGCAGAAAATCTGGGGGACAGTCTCCCACCATGTGCTGGAAAGCATCATAGTCCAGCCCGAAATTCTGTGGATGGGTATGGAAAGCATAGGTAGACAGTTCATTAATCCCCCCACCCATCCTAGCCTGCTCAGTAGAAGTGGTTGGGAGCTGCCCCTGACAACCAGCAACAGAGAGTTCCAGCAAGTCCATCCCAGGGACAGAACAGTTCCATTGCTTCAAACTAGCCCCATCAGTGGCAATGATCCCCATGCTTGCAGCTCACCTCTGTGCGGGGAAGATAGTCCGGATCGGCCTGGATGCGGGCGATGATCTCGCAGAGGATGATACCATAAGAGAACACATCTGCCTGGTGGGTAGTCGGACTTTGGTTTCCCTCTTAATGGGTTGAGGGGTAGGGTATCTGCCCCTGCCCCTGCCTCCCCTGCACCCCACCATCTAACAGCCCAGGCCTGGGCCATATTGCCCATACTTCATCCCAGTCAATCACTGGGCAGCTGCCAGGTACCACCACTGCTCTTGGTAGGAACATCTTGGACACTCTGCTAAGAGTGGATTCTAAGGAGAATCGGCCGAGCGCAATGGCTCATGCCTGTAATCCCAGCACTTCGAGAGGCCGAGGTGGGCAGATCACTTGAGGTCAGGAGTTTGAGACCAGCCTGGCCAATATGGTGAAACCCTGTCTCTACTAAAAATAAAAAAATTAGCTGGGCGTGGTGGTGCATGCCTGTAATTCCAGCTACTTGGGAAGCTGAGGCAGGAGAATAGCTTGAACTCGGGAGGCAGTAAGCCGAGATCGTGCCACTGCATTCCAGCCTGAGCAACATAGTGAGACCATCTCAAAAAAAAGAAAAAGAAAAAAGGAGAATCAGGCCTTGAGATCCTCCAAACTTACCTTTTCATTATAGGGCTCATCTCGGAGAACCTCAGGTGCCATCCAGAATGGGGAACCCACCACGGCCAGCTTCTCACTCCCCATGCTGTGGGGTGAGATTATACAGAAAATGAGCTTACCAATGGCTGGTGCAATGGAATCTTTTGACCATTCCTCCACCCCAAGGATGGGTACAGACGAGGACTAAACAAATTTAGGGAGCTGAGGTTGAGCTGTGACCAAGTCCTGGCCTCTGGGGAGGAGGCTAGAATTTTCCCTTAGCTTCAGCCCCCTGTCCCTTGGACCCCAGCATCCAGTAGGGCTACACACCTGACATCGGGGATCTTCTCAGCCAGGCCAAAGTCAGCTACCACTGCAGAGTAACCATTCTCATCCCTCTTTATCAGGCAGTTCTAGGGTTCCCAGGAAGGAAGAGAAAATAATGTGGCTCAGAAGCGGGGATCAGCCAGCCATAGAGTTACCACCCATTCCCCCCTTCCTACCACAGGGCACCTTGTCCTCTGCTCCTTGGTGAACCGCACTCAAGCTGACCCCACTGGTCAGATCAGGGGCTCTAAGACAGCCAGGTGAGATGAGTTAGTCCTGGGTCTTGGGTGACTGTCCTAGGATACACTTCACATTCCAAACACAATTACTCATCTTTGCTTTCTAAGTGCTAGGCATAGTTTTAAGTGCTAGAAATAGCTAGATGAAAACAACCAAAACCCTTGTCCTCTTGGAGCTTGCAATATAGGGGAGAACAACAGACTATCAGGCCCCTGACCTCCCTTCCTCCTTCCTCAGAAACACAGACCCAAAGCCCAGGCCTGACCTTGCCAACTTGATATAAGCACAAGACAAGTGTCTAAGCCTTCACTAACCTTCACTGTCCACAAGATCACAACCAACCTCTTCTCTGGCATTAAAAGTCTATGATCTGGCTTTATCCAACTGGCCTAGCCGCTGTCCCCCTGTTCCTGGTGCCCCTATGCACATATCCTCATCCAAACTTGTCACAGACAAGCTTGACTTACCAAACCTGAACAGGTCCTTCAAGCCTTTGCCTTTGCTTACATTGTTCCCTTTCATTTGAAATATTCTCCCAATTATCCTTTTCACCTAAGAAAATTTTGTATTTTAAGGCAAGCTACCTTTTTAGCCATGACCTCATCTTTCTCCCTCTCATCTCAACTCCTTTAGCTCCTCCTCTATGCCACTCCTCTTATAGTCTAGCAGAAAAGCTATGAACCCCTCAGGAGCAAGTTCTGGTTTGCCTTCCTTCCTCACAGCTTTCAATTCATGAGACAGGCTGAGAACATGCTCACTGAACAAATGCTGTCTTCAGGTCAACCCAAGTGACCTGTAAATAAACAAAAAGCGGCAACCAGCTCTCCCCAAATAGCTGCTTTCAAAATAGCCCTACACTGCTCTGGCTCAAGAGGCACCTCACCCCACCCCCTTCCTTCAGAATAGCAGAGAGCAGGGATCCTTGGCTCACAGAAACACTTCTGGAGCCAGCAAGGCCCCATCTGACCCAAACCAGCCCTCCCTCTTCCTTGCCAGCCTTTGTATCTAGTTGCTAAGACATGCCAAGTCACCTCCTGCTTACTCCTGTCAGGTACAAATGAATCCCTTACTCTGGCCTTGACATGATTACACTATTTCCCTTCCCCAAGCTGGAAGGAGCCGTGATTTCATCACTTCTACCCTGGATCACAGGTAGACATGCCTCATCTCTGGCTTCCAGGAAGGACAGTTCTCGTGCTTGTCCTGGCTTTGGCTCTCTAATCAGTCCTGCTGGCTCAGCACTCGCAGCTCCCTGACTTTGACTGTCTGTGAGAAGATGGGCCCTAGGCCAGCCTGCCTATTAGCCAAAGCCCCAGCTATAGGGCACCAGCCTGTGAGGCAGTGGCAGCTCAGATATGTCACCTATGTCTCTTCCCTCCTAGAAGACTTTTGAGTGAGGTAGCCCTGCCTACACTAAGCAGTAAGAGAGGACCAGTCAGATTTCCCTGAGGCAAGAGGTGACCTTTTCAGTTTCAGAAAACAGCCCAGGCACTGTTGCTGCCTGGTTCCCATTCTTCATTTCCTCACACCTATTATATCACACTGCAACAGTGACTTACATGTTTGCCTCTTCACTGGCAAGGAATGATTTCATTTGCCTCTGTATCTGTAACCTAGCACAGGTACCCAGAAGGAGCTTGGCAAAAGTGTGTTAAATGAAAGTTTAGTCTGATGACTGAAGCAACTGGGCTTCTTTTAAAAGCATGTGTCAAGCTGGGTGTGATGGCTCATGCCTGTAATTCCAGCACTTTGGAAGGCCGAGGCACGCGGATCACCTGAGGTCAGGAGTTCGAGACCAGCTTGGCCAACATGGTGAAACCCTGTCTCTACTAAAAATACAAAAATTAGCCAGGTGCAGTGGCAGGCACCTGTAATCCCAGCTACTCGGGAGGCTGAGGCAGGAGAATCACTTGAATCCGGGAGGCAGAGGTTGCAGTGAGCCAAGATCACACCACTGCACTCCAGCCTGGGTGACAGTGAGACTCTGTCTCAAAAATTAAAATTAAAAAAAGCGTGTGTCAAACGTATACAATAATCATACATTCCACTCTCCATAGTGAGGACTGAGCTGACAAGAGACTCAAAAGGGTGGCCATGGATGCATTTTCTGGAAACCTACACAAATTCTTCAGAACTGGGCCAGATCAGACACCTGAAAGTGCCTGAGGTGTCCTGGAACAGCTGCACAGTCAGTATTAACACTGAATAAAGCCACCTGAGTGAAGAAATGCCAAGTCTATTAACTCATGTTCACTCTAAACATAAAGCTGTTTCTGCAACAAAAACAACAAAACACTTTCTATGTGGCTTCACCTCTTTCCCCTCACCCGCAACAAACTGACTCCCTAAACCCAGTTAGGATCAGGCAGGAAAAGACTGATTCTACTGAAAGACTGAACAGTTAAGAGGTTCTTTTCATAGCACAGGGAGATCAGTGACCGAACTGCCGGACTCCTAAATGCCTCAGGGACTGTTATATTTCAAGTCTCTTAGAGGATTATCTGTTTTGGTGTGATGTGTCCCATCCCTTGCCCTCAATCCCACCATGTGATCTCATACCTTTACCATAGCTCTTGTGTAATGGCCTGCTGACTTAAATATCTCCACAACTAGAGTAGAGCCCATGGAAGGTAGAGATTGGATTCCCCAATATTGTGCCCTCTAATAGCACAGCATAAATAGTTCCCAGAAGCCGCTGATGGTTTTAATTATAAAAATTAACTTTAGGGTACACTAACAGTCATTCTCTACATCCCTCCAGCATTCAACGTTGTTCCTAATTCATGTTCTCTTCACTCTGAAAATTGGCATTTTCTATTCCTCATTGTGTGGCATAGCCTAAGACCATAACTGAATAGGCTTTTCATTCCAGTGAAATCACCTAAGTGGCTTCTATGCAGTCAACAATAACAACAGAAAAGAACTAAGAACTAAAGGTGCAATTCATAATTCATACTCATTCCCAACAGTAATCACAGAAGATCAGTTGGGCAGTAATGGTATTAAGCAGAAGCAAACTACTTTCTCAGCTGCCCCCAAGAGCCAAGGCTTGGGTATGTGTGTACTGGTTACTTCTAGAGCTACTGATAAAAGCCTGTGTGTGGCTATTGGCACTTCTTCATAGTGCTCACAAACTGAATATTTTTAAAGCCACACTGCCTCCCACTTCCTTCCAAGTAAGTTCTTGGCCTTGCCACTGCAAAAGTCTGTTTCAGGCTGTTTCTTAGAAGTAATTACAAAATTAGACTGAATGGCTATATCTGACAGACATTTTACTCTTAGAGCATTATTGCAGTAGCTGCGGACATGAGTCCTATAAAGGTAATACTACTTTCAGGAGGCACGTTGATAGGAAACTAGGGATCTTTTTGCTTCTAACCACAGGCTTAGGATCATTTGGAAAAAGGCATCTTCTTCTCTCTGTCCTGGTTTACCCACTTGGAACATGTTACCTCTACTTTAAATCCCTCTTGTTAGCTCTGGTCTGAGCAGTGTGGACTGATCGCTCCTGCAAAGTCAAGGACAGCATCTGTTTTACAGACTGGGAGCACGGAGGTTCCAAGGTCACCGAAGTCGTTCAGAGATGGGGACAAAACTGGGCCTGGAACCCAGAATCTCATCTCTGGAGCAGGCGTTTTGGCCTCTTTGCTATCAAGCCCTTCGCCCTTCCCTGAAATAGGCCCAGGAAGACTTTACTCTCATAGGCTCTGTGCTAGGTGGTAAGAAAACAAAAGTAAATAAGAGAAGCACTTGAGAAACTCATGCTGGTGGGAGATACAGACACAACAGAACAATCAAGTGATATGGAGTGTATAATATTAAAATATAAGAAAGCCTGATACTGTCCTTAAAGAAATAAGACACAGACCCAAGATGGACTATGAAGAGATAATTTGGAAACCTCCGAGCCCTCTACTGTCCCTTTAGCTTTATTTCTCAGAGATGATAAAAGGGCAATGAACACAGACGGTATCTCCAATTGGACAGTCTGGTTCATAAGACTCACTTGTTTGTCTTCAACTTGAGATCCCCTATAGTGTACTTCCCAGCCTTCCTCTAGAGTTTGCAAACGTCCTTTGTTCTCACCACCTGGAATTATCCTCAAAACCTCCTTAAAGTCCGGACCCAAGAAAGTACAGCCCAGAAATATAGGGAGTTATTTCTCCTATGTTCCTAGTTTCTTGTCTCAAGTCAGTTGACACTGGGAATACCCATTCCCCATAAGGAAAAGCAAAGGGTAGAGGTCTTATCCTATAGTCCAAAAAGGTTATTTTTATAATACAGCACAACAAGCCCAGACAGAACCACACTTGGACACTAGCACAATGGGACAAAGTGCTTTTGGGGCACAGAAGGGAATATGATGAACTCTTAGGGAGTGGGGGCTTTCCTCGAGGAAGCCTAGCTACCCTGGCCTAGAGTGATCTTTCCTGCTCAGAAAACTTGTCGTCTGTGTAGCTAAACAATTATAAAATGCTGTGCACTACTTTTTAGTTATTTGCCAACAAAACTGTACATACCTCTAGGTCAGAAGTTCCTCTTTTCTAATATTCCTTCATCCTTGGAGCCAGGTATAGGAGACACTTGTGTGTGTGTGTGTGGTGGGGGGAGTATCTGTGTAACTGATACATATTTTGTCACAAACTCCTTCTATCTTAGAAAAAATGGTGCTTTCTGAGTAGGAAGCAAAGATTTGATATCTAAGTTGATTCAGTCCCATCCATTTGCCTGGAACAAATGCAATTTTCTTTTTCTTTTTTTTTTTTTTTCCAAGACGGAGTCTCGCTCAGTCGCCAGGCTAGAGTGCAGTGGCACGATCTCGGCTCACCACAGCCACCATCTCCTGAGTTCAAGCGATTCTCCCATCTCAGCCTCCCGAGTAGCTGGGATTACAGGCACCTGCCATCATGCCCGGCTAATTTTTGTATTTTAGTAGAGGAAGGGTTTCACCATGTTGGTCAGGCTGGTCTTGAACTCCTGACCTCAGGTGATCTGCCCGCCTCGGCCTCCCAAAGTGCTGGGATTGCAGGCGTGAGCCACCACGCCCAGCCTGCACTTTTCTTAGTCTTGGTTTTCCAAAACATTCTGGGGGAGAAGAAATGGCTAATAAAGAGATAAGATATCACCTTCCAGGTCCCAACTGCCTAACTGTCCAGTTCTTACAGACGGTAATGTAGATAAAGGGCTCCTTACAACTAGGCCTCTGCTGGTTCCCAGTTTCTACTTGCCAGTCTTGTGCTCCTTCAGGAACAGTGCAGCTGACTACAAATGACTCTGCCACACACCAAAACCATTCTATGTGAGGCATCCAGGTACTTACTGCTTTAGGCTTTATTGACTCAGTACTGCTACTTTTGTTCCCTTTCAAGCTTTTTCTTAAGATGGGCTCCCTTCCCCTCCCCTTCATCTGGGGCAGAAGGAGTAGGAGTATGTGCATGCATATGTGAATATGTGTACATGTAGGTATTGAGGGTGGGGAATGAAGTGACAGCTATTCTTAGGCAGGTACAAAACTCTTATACACCTCCCTAGCAGACTTTAATTCAGTTCTTGGGCAGCAGTCATATTAGATATGTTAGATTGCCTTATAGTTCCCCCATTAATAATCAAACAGTACTATTTATATAAGCCTTGTCATGATGGTATCTTAGGCCATTTGGCTATGAGGTGCCTGTTTTGTGGCATGGCCAACTTCCTCTGAAAGCGACTCTTTTCTAACCTGGTCACACAGCAATTTGGACAGCAAGAGAGTGCTACAGAGATCAGCTGATGCCAAAGAGGAACTGGCAGGGCAGCAGAAACTCAATCACACAGGCAGAAAATGGGTCAGTACATATGGCCCTAAAAACCTGCATTCAAGTGACTAAAAATCACTGAACTCCTGCTCTTAGCTAAGAACTACTTCCTGGGGCCACAGGAAAGAAAACTGATAGGCCCCTATACTGCCTTGACTGCTGTCATTCCTATAAGGCAAGAATTTCTTAACCCTTCTCATGTCATTTGCTCCTGTAACACATATTCAGGAGATTGAAGTTAAACATGAAGGCTCTCAAGATGTATGAGTTGGCTGGGCACAGTGCATGCCTGTAATCCCAGCACCTTAGGAGGCTGAGGTGGGTGACTGCTTGAGCTCACAACTTTGAGACCAGTCTGGGTAACATGGCAAGACCCCATCTCTATTAAAAATACAAAAGAAAGGCTGGGTATGGTGGCTCATGCCTGTAATCCCAACACTTTGGGAGGCCAAGGCACGTGGATCACCTGAGGTCAGGAGTTTGAGACCAGCCTGCCAACATGGTGAAACCCCATCTCTACTAAAAATACAAAAAATTAGCGAGGGGTGATGGCAGGCATCTGTAATCCCAGCTACTCAGGAGGCTGAGGCAGGATAATTGCTTGAACCCGGGAGGTGGAGGTTGCAGTGAGCCAAGATCACTCCATTGAACTCCAGCCTGGGCAATAAGAGTGGAAAAAAACAAAACAAGACCAAAATACAGCCAGGCATGGTGGTGTACGCCTGTGGTCCCAGCTATTCGGGAGGCTGAGGTAGGAGGATTGCTTGAGCCGATGGAGTGGAGGCTGCAGTGAGCTAAGACCATGCCACTGTACTCCAGCCTGAGTGACAAGGCGAGACCCTGTCTCAAAAAAAAAAAAAAAAAAAAAAAAAAAAATATATATATATATATATATATATATATATATATATGTTGGCTCACTCAGCACTGAAAGGAACCTGCTATAAGAAAATATAGGCTTATGATGGGGCACAGTGACTCACGCCTGTAATCCCAGCACTTTGGGAGGCCAAGGCGGGTGGATTGTTTGCAGCCAGGAGTTCAAGACCAGCCTGGCCAATATGGCAAAATTCTGCCTCTACTAAAAATTAGCTGAGTGTGGTAATATACACTTCTAGTCCCAGCTACTCAGGAGACTGAGGCACGAGAATCGTTGAACCCAGGAGGCAGAAGCACTCCAGCCTGGGCAACAGAGTGAGACACTGCCTCAAAAAAAGAAGGAAAAGATGTAGGCTTTCTAAGGACTAACTATAAAATATAATGAATTATGTCCTCTGTGATTAAATGTTAAATCTAACACAGCTTTCTTGGCAAAAGAGAAGGGTGATATCTCTCAATGAGTTGTGAGAGTAAAGCCTTCATACCTTAGATGTGAGGTCCCGATGAAAAATGCCTTTGAAGTGAAGGTAGCTGAGGCCCACTGCTATGTCATAGGCCAGTTTTACCCTCACAGTCCAAGGCAAATGCAGGTTACTGTCTAGCAACTGTTCCAGGTTCCCGGAGTTGATATACTGCAAAACAGAAGGAAAACCCAGCTACCATTTATCAGAAATATTTAGGCTAGTGGTGAAACCATTAGAGAGTAAACACCTGGAAGAGAGAGACTGTATTTTTTTTTTAAGTTACTGAGGGCTTATTCTGCCTCCAAGCACTATGGTAGGTGCTGCACACAATGACACTTTCCTTTAAGGAGATCACAATCTATTAAGGGACATAGTCAAACAATATCATATAATAAATATTAAAATATAGTTATGTGCAGGTAGGACAACACCATGCAGCGACAAGGATAAAGCTAAACTGTGGAGGCATGTCAGAGGAAATGCAGAGAGGAAATAAGGAGTCAGAAAGGATGACCTGGAGTAGCAGGAAAGTAGCAGGAAAGACACAGAGGGAGCAGCATATGCAAAGTTACAGGTTAAGTGCATGATGCATTCAGGAACTTAATTTACTTCGATATGGCCAGAGTGCATTTATAGATGAGTCAGGAAGTGAGGCTGACATGTTTTGCTAAGATATGTGAACTTTATCCTGTCTATAGGAAACAAAAGAAGCATTTTAAGCAGGAGAGCCACATGGTTATATTTGCTTTTTAAAGAAAATATTATTTTAGCCATGGTATGATAGATGGATTAGAGTGAAAAATACAGAGAAAGGGAAATAGGAGATTACTGCAATAATCCTGGTGAGAGCAGGGCATCTGAATCATGGCAATAGTGGAGGCATTGGAACAAGGCAAGATTCAAAATGTATTTAGATGGCAGAGTTAAAAAAAAAAAAAACTTGATAATTGCCTGGATTAGAGAATGAGAGCAATAGGCTATTGGTCCCTGGATGTCATTTTTAAATACCCAGAGAGCAAGGAGAGGAGTAGGTTTTTAGAAGAAGAGGCAATGTTAAAGGAGAGTGAGTTCAGGCCAGGTGTGGTGACTCATGCCTGTAATCCTAGAACTTTGAGAGGTAGAGGATCGCTTGAGCTCAGGAGTTCAGACCGGCCTGAACAGCATAGTGAGAGACTTAGTCTCTACAAAAATAAACAGAATTAGCTGGACGTGATGGTGCACACATGTAGTCCTAGCTACATGGGAAGATCGCCTGAGCCTGGGAGGTTGAGGCTGCGGTGAGCTAAGATCATGCCAATGCACTCCAGCCTGGGTGATAGACAGAGCGAGACCCTGTCTTTAAAAAAAAAAAAAAAAAAGATAGTGAGTTCAGCTGGGAGAAGTTAAATTATTAAAGGTACAGGTGCTTATTGGACAACCAAGGTGGAAATGATCTAAATAGAGTCAGTTTGAAGCTTAAGAACAAAGTCTAAGTGAAAGACAATATTTAGGAGGCAAAAACATTGAGCTGAAGCAGTCATGCATTCCAAGGTCATACATGCCCAGGGTTTAACATGTAAGATGGGAAATCAACAGAATCCCAAGGAACAGGCAAGAATGTCAATAGGAGAACATTCTAAATGTTCAGAAGGACGGCCGGGCGCAATGGCTCATGCCTGTAATCCTAGCACTTTGGGAGGCCGAGGCGGGTGGATCACCTGACATCAGGAGTTCAAGACCAGCCTGGCCAAGATGGTGAAACTCTGTCTCTATTAAAAATACAAAAAAATTAGCTGAGCATGGTAGCAGGCGTCTGTAATCCCAGCTACTCAAGAGGCTAAGGCAGGAGAATCACTTGAACCCGGGAGGCAGAGGTAGTAGTGAGCTGAGATCGTGCCATTGCACTCCAGCCTGGGCAACAAGAGCTAAACTCCATCTCATAAATAAATAAATAAATAAATAAATGTATATATGTATGTATGTTCAGAAGGACAATGACATTCTACATGTCAGAAGGAAAGCATTCTACAAAGGAAATGACTGACAGTATCAAAAGCCATGAATGAGGAAGACGAGCTTGAAAGGTATCCACTGAATTTGCAACCGGGAAATCATTGGCAACCTTGGACAGAGCAGTTTCAGTAAAGTGGTTAAGACGAGTAAGACTGAAGTGAACAGAGGAAAGAGTAGCAGATAAGGTTATGGAGAAACTATTTGAAGATAGTCTGGCTGTTCATCATTCCTAAATACCCATGAAGGGCAGCTTTGCTTTTTTAGTAAAAAAAAAAAAAAAGAAAAAAAAGTGAATAAGGCTGGGCACGGTAGGAGGCCAAGGTGGGAGGATCGCTTGAGGTCAGGAGTTTGAGACCAGCCTGGGGAAAGTGGCAAAATCCCGTCCCTACAAAAAATACAAAAATTGGCCAGGCACGGTAGCTCCCAGCGGTGGGATCATGGTAGCTAACACCTGTAATCCCAGCACTTTGGGAGGCCAAGGCAGGTGGATTACCTGAGGTCGGGAGTTCGAGACCAGCCTGACCAACATGGAGAAACCCTGTCTCTACTAAAAATACAAAATTAGCCAGGCATGGTGGCGCATGCGTGTAATCCCAGTACTCGAGAGGATGAGGCAGGAGAATCGCTTGAACACGGGAGACGGAGGTTGCAGTAAGCCGAGATTGCACCATTGTACTCCAGCCTGGGCAAGTGATGGAGTGAAACTCCGTCTAAAAAAAAAAAAAAAAAAAAAAGCCTGGGCACAATGCCTCACACCTGTAATCCCAGCACTTTGGGAGGCCAAGGTGGGCAGATCACGAGGTCAGGAGATCGAGACCGTCCTAGCTAACATGCTGAATCCCCGTCTCTACTAAAAATACAAAAAATTAGCCGGGCATGATTGCAGGCGCCTGTAGTCCCAGCTACTCGGGAAGTTGAGGCAGGAGAATGGCATGAACCCAGGAGGCGGAGCTTGCAGTGAGCCGAGATTGTACCACTGCACTCCAGCCTGGGCAACAGAGCGAGACTCCATCTCAAAAAAAAAAGAAATTAGCTGGGTGTGGTGGTGTGTGCCTATAGTCACAGCTACTCACAAGGTTGAGGTTGGGATGATCACTTGAACCTCAGGAGGTCAAGGCTGTAGTGAGCCATGATTGTGCCACTAGATTCCAGCCTAGGCAACAGAGAGAGACCCAGTCTCAAAAAAAAAGTAAGTATATGTATTTATAAATAATAATAGCAGCTGTTATTTATATAGTATCTAAATTGTTTCAGGCACTGTTCTGAGAGTTTTGCATATATTATCTCATTTAATCTGCACAATAACCCTATAAGGTAGGTACACTGGTACTTTTTTTCCTTTTTTTTTCATGTCAGACAACGTGCAGACATTAATAAGGTTTGAGGGTAGTACACCTCACACATGCACATGAAAATCCAATCATCGTGCTATGGACTACAAAATGACTACATACTATTACTCTTATTTTAGAGAAGGCATTTAGAAATTAAGCAACTTGCTTAAAGTTATCCAGTTATTAAGTGGCAGAGACTGGCAGACTCTGCAGTCTGGCTCCAGAGTCCATACTCTTTACCACTACGTTGCACTGGAGACTTAGAGACCACAGCATCTGAGTCAGAGAGCCTCATGCAGCACAGGAGCTCAAAAATGAATTTACTCAAACCTTATATGATGTATTATCTCCCTCCTCCTCCCAAGGGAGAAAAAGAGGGAAATTCCTCTAAGCCTAAAATTTATATCTTAATACATATTTTTGGGTACCATTGAATTTACAAAGGACTAGGGAACTTAATGGGATAAGAGGAGAAATATCTGAATTCTAGCCCAATTCAGCCTCCTAATAGCCATTTAACTTGGACAAATCAACTAATAAGGCTATCCATCTTTCACTTTTCTCAACTATAAGTAGGTATGATAATCCCTGATTCACCTAATTTGCAGTGTTGTTATGAGAATCTAATAAAGTATGTGAAAGTTGGCCAGGCGCCATGGCTCACGCCTGTAATCCCAGCACTTTGGGAGGCCAAGGCGGGCAGATCACCTAAGGTCAGGAGTTCAAGACTAGCCTGGCCAACATAGTGAAACCCCATCTATACTAAAAATACAAAAATTAGCCGGGCATGGTGGTGAGTGCCTGTAATCCCAGCTACTCGGGAGGCTGAGGCAGGAGAATCACTTGAACCCGGGAGGCGGAGGCTGCAGTGAAGTGAGATTGAGCCACTGCACTCCAGCCTAGGCAACAGAGTGAGACCCTGTCTTGAAAAAAAAATATGTAAAAGTTGGCCAGGCGAGATGGCTCACACCTGTATTCCTAGCACTTTGGGAGGCCAAGGCAGGTGGATCCCCTGAGGCTAGGAGTTCGAGACCAGCCTGGCCAACATGGTGAAACCCCATCTCTACTAAAGATACAAAAATAAGCAGGGCATGGTGGCAGACGACTGTGATCCCAGCTACTTGGGAGGCTGAGGCACGAGAATCACTTGAACCTTGGAGGCAGAGGTTGCGGTGGGCAGAGATCATATCACTGCACTCCAGCCTGGGCAACAGGGTGAGACTCTGTCTCAAAAAAATAATAATAAAATAAAATATGTGAAAGCGCTTCGAAAAAAATTTAAATGTCATGTATTTTCTGATGTGGTAATAATATAAGCACCAAAAAGAACCAGTTGGGGGCAGCACCATGCAGCACTTCAGATCCTTGGAAGCGTCGGACCAGTTTTGGCAAGACAGAAAGAATGACTAAAAATAAATCTTCCAACTTCTCAAAAGGGAAACTTGTTGATCTGCTTCATCCTGCTTGATAATCCATCTTTGAAAATCTTAAAATAAGGCATAATGACGGCATAAGCACAGCGCCTTGCTCTCTTCATTCTAGTTGAATCTGCCCAAGATTCACATTTGAGGTGCCCATTTGCTGAAAAGAAACTGAGCTTGTGAACTTCAGGGTTATAAGTGGGCAGTGAAGCTGACATCTAATCATGCAGGCAGATTTCTTTAGCTCTGAAAGTCAAAAGGTAGGCAGTGGTTCACTTCTTTAGCATGATGACAGTGTGATATGTCGGGCCTGTCTTCAGGAGCCACTCAGGTTTCCCAACTGAGTGCCAGGCAGAAGACACTATAATGAAAAGACTGTATGTGCACTCTCTATAGGCCAGGTGAGACCAGGACTCTTGGTTCTGGGAAACACTTGTTTACTCTGTTCAGCAGTGTCTCTGAAGGCCCTGGAAATCCATATGCAAAGCCAGAGGGTGGAGAGCACAGGAAAAGGTGACAAAAGATGAGGAATCACACTTGGCTAATAGATTCTGGCTTCTCCAGGCAAACTGGAAAAAGTGCAAACCAAGGACCAGAGAGGGAAAACAAATGGAATTTGCTTTTACAACCCATTTCTCTTGCCTGCCTTTGGTGAATACATTAGTTGGGCTGATAAGCCTGTAGGCCCTCAGAAACCGCTTCTCAATGTTTCAAGACCTCTGCATGCATAAGAAAAGGAAATTTGAGATTTGTCAACAAGGAAGATTTCTTTCTTTTTTTTGAGACGGAGTCTCACTCTGTCCCTCAGGCTGGAGTGCAGTGGCGCCATCTCGGCTCACTGCAACCTCCACCTCCCAGGTTCAAGTGATTCTCCAGCCTCAGCTTCCCGTGTAGCTGGGATTACAGGCTCGTGTCACCACACCCAGCTAATTTTTGTATTTTTTAGTAGAGACAGGGTTTTCCCATGTTGGCCAGGCTTGTCTCGAACTCCTGACCTCAGGTGATCCACCCGCCTCAGCCTCCCAAAGTGCTAGGATTACAGGCGTGAGCTACCGCACCCAGCCAGAAGATTGCTACACGGTCTCTGTGCCCATTAGCTGGAATGTTCACTTCTCCATAAGCAACTCCCAGTGCAGACTCAGCTGGTGTGGCCTCTAAACAAATCCCTCTGCAGGAAGCAGAGACAAGAGCAACTGCATTAGCATGTTCAGCTTTCCCGGATGGGGATAACAGCTGCTTTGCTTTCATTTTCAGCTAGACTACTCCCTCGGTCAGCCCTATAAAATGACCCAAGGCATTGGTAATACATTTAATTAATACAGAAGTTTTAATATTTTTAATTGTTGTTATTTTAACCTTTCAAGTTAGAAAACCATAATACAGTCAATAAAATGTGTTATAGATACTTCAATACCTCTCAGTGGCTGTTACCTTTTTCTATACCAACTTTACCTATACCAAAACTTGCCTCACTTCCTCACTGTCTAATAAAATAACAGAGTTTCTTCCATTTCCTTTGTGTTTGATACTTGGTTTCATTAAATATATACAGCCTTTTCCTAGAAGGCACTCAATAACTTTTTAAAGTGTATTGGTAATTCAACTATATTATGTAAATAAACCTTTATTACTAAAATGCAAGAAATCATATGCCAACATCTTTTTTTAAATCACCAAAGGCACAGAGAAGTGGACACTCAGTTCTCCACTCAGGAATATCAATTCAGGTTATTTCTACAAACATTTATTGAGCACTCCTCCCCCTACTGCCACTTCCATATGAGAGTAAGAACTTGTCTCTTGGCCAGGCACAGTGGCTCTCGCCTGTAATCCCAGCACTTTGAGAAGCTGATGTGGGAGGATCGCTTGAGGCCAGGAGCTCAAGACCAGCCTGGGCAACATAGCAAGACCCCCACTCAAAAAAAAGATGGTAAATTATATGTTATATGTATTTTACCACGATAGAGAGTGTGTGTACAAGTGTCCCCATAGTTCTTTAGTCCCTTCCACTATGTAAGGACACAACAAAAAGACAGGCATTTATGAACCATGAAGTAGGCCCTCACCAAACACTGAATCTGCCTGTGCCTAGATCTTAGATTGCCCAGCCTCCAGAAGTGTGAGAAATAAATTTTTGTTGTTTATAAGCTACCCAGTCTATGATATATTCTTATAGCAGCACAAATGGACTAAGACAACTGCCTAGGCTAAAGAGTATAGGTTCTTCCCACATATCCCTATAGGGTCTGGTAGGTACCAATTCAGGCACAGACAAGCACATAAACATATCCATACAGAGAATATTCTGGACTGGCTCTAGGGAATATGTACCTCTCTCTGAGGTAAAAGCACCCAGGACTCCAGTTCCCAATTCTTGCTGATTCTAGTCAGCTACAGTAGTTTCAACCAATTATAACTATTCAGAACACTAAGACAAAATGGTAGTTTTAAAAAAATTTGAATTACCAGTGTACTGATACCTGCAACCAAATAAGCTTATCTCTGAACAGTGGTTCAAAGGCATTCAGAGAAGGTCTGGAGAAAATATCAACTCTAAGAATTATTATTCCTTTTTGAAAAATCTACCCAACTGGCCAGGAGTTAGGGCATTTACCCAAAGAAGATAACTGTGCTGTCATCTAACTAGCAGAGATAATTTGCTACCATCTAATTAGCAACATGGTACTGAGAAAGATTCATCCATCCTTCTGTTCACCTACCCAAACACTGAAAACCTACAATGTGAAACACAAAGATAAATGGGGCCAGTCTCTGCCCACAGAGACTAGTCTAGCCTAGATGGTCTAGTAGGGATGCCATACAATCAACTAACACTTTTTTTTTTTTCACACAGGAGAATAACATGATCAGATATGCTACATAGAAATATTCTAACAGTAGTATAAAAATTGTATGAAAAGGTCAGGAACTGAGGCTGGGAGAAGAGTTAGGATAACCAAGGCCTGAATAAGACAATGGCAGCAAGAATGGAAAGGAGGTTATTATCTCAGAGACATTAGAGGTAGAATCAGCAAGATTTGGTGTTTGTTCAAAGGCAAGGAGTAATTAAAGAGATAAGGTCTAAATACAAAGTCAGTCCAGTTTGGTGTTTAGCTCATAGTACACAACTCATTCTCCCAATTAACAATATCTTTTTAAAATTTATTTTCATTTTTTACAACAGGTAGAACCCACTATCAATAACTTATCATTCTCACGCCTCCCTTAGGTTATTCCATTAGCTTTCTAACCTGTTTTCTTGCCCCCTTTTGCATCTTGAAAAGATTTAGCCCTCATTCCAATCCATTTTCCACAATATAGCCAAGACAATCTTTCTGAAATGCCAACCTGAAGCCACTCTCCTGTTAAAATTATTCAGTGATGTGCTATTACTTGTAGGATAAAACCCACAATCCTTAGAAAGGCACACAAAGCCTTTCACTCCTGCTTATAAAAGTCTGACTCCTGCTCACCTGCACATTTGTACACATTGCTGGTCCCTTTACCTCTAATATCCTTCCCCTTTCCCCACCTAGGCCTGGCTAATATTCACTCATTGTTGAGGATTTAATTCCATTTCATGGTAACCCATAGGCAGGGTTGGGGATAAGAAAGACAGTCTATGCAAAAGGAACACAAAGATAACAAAGCACAGAGATTAGTAATTATTCTTTTTTTTTTTTCTGTATAAGTAGGGGAGAAAGGATGAAGCTAAAAAGTTAAGATGGGCAGTATAATATAGTGGTGACTGCAGTTAGGCTGGCTAGGATTGAATCTCATCTCAGACTATAATAGTTGTAGAGCCCTGAGTTGGTTATTCAGTTTGTTTAACACACATCTATAAAATGGGAATAATAATAGTGCCTAACCCACAGAGTTGTTGTGAAGATTCAGTAAGTTGATACATGTAAAATGCTAAGAATAATGTCAAGGAAAGTGCTCAATATGTCAGTTATGACTATTTCTATTATTATTATTATATTTGTTATTAGTGCAGAAGTTCTGGAATACCAAGATGAAGCATCTACAGTTAATTCAGCAGACCACAGGGGCCACTGAAGGTTTATAGGTAAAGGTATAATATGATCTAATGGGGGTTGAATTACATCCCCCCAAAAGATGCATGCAAGTCCTAAACCCTGGTAAGGTAACTATAAATGTGACCTTATTTGGAAATAGGGTCTTTGCCAATGTAATCAAGTTAAGATGAGGTAATATTGGAGTAGGGCAGGCCCTTAATCCAATACGACTGGAATCCTTATAAAAAGAGTGGCAAGAGATATAGGCACACAGGGAAAATGTCATGTTAAGATAGAGGCAGAAATTGGACTGAGACATCTACAAGCCAAAGAACACCAAAAACCTACCAGAAGCTAGGAAAAGGCAAGAAGGATCTTCCCGTAGAGCCTTCAGAGAGAACAAGGCCCTACCAACACTTTGATTTTGGACTTCCAGCCTTCAGAACTCTGAGATAATAAGTTTCTGCTATGTCACCCACATTGTAGTGCTTTGCTATGGCAGCTCTAAGAAACTAATACATGACCCAAACTGCATTTTAGAAAGATCATTCTGGTAGCAGGATAGAGAAGGAATTAGAGGCAGTTTTGGAGGGTACTGCAACAGCCAGATGAGAGGTGACCAAACATCTAACTAACAGTGCTATTTATGGGCAAGAAAAAGTTGGCTATAGTCAGAATATAAAGCTTTTTAGCAACTGAGTGATAGATATGAGAAATAAGGAAAAAGAGTCAAAGACATCTCAGAGATTCCAAATTGAAAGGTTCAGACAGCAATGGAAAAAGATTTCAGAATCTTAAATGACTCAATGTGCCATCAGTAAGTCAGAAACCTGTCAGAAACCAGTATCAATGTCAAACAGCCAAATTAGTGGCTTGTTGGTACTCTACTCTTTGGAGGGGCTCTTTGCAGAAAAGGGTTTGGGCCCCGACCTAGTTTTCACTGTAGCCCAACAATACTTTTGTGCTGGCCACTGTATGTTTGTTGGTAGGCTCCAAACACAAAGGCTAGCCGACATCCCATCCTGCTGGCTTGGGTTAAGGAAGAAAAGAAAGCTTTGTTACTGCTCTGGGTAATTCCAGGACAGACATCCCAAGAGTGCCCTGTGGGAGGCTTGTGCTCCAAAGAAGCCTCCTGTTCTCAGCTCGAGGATCCACAGCCACTACAAGCGTACATCCGTATATCTGCCAAGGACTGAATTTGCCTACCGCTCCAGGAGGTTCACCAGGGCCTGCCTGACTGAAACAGTCAGTAGTAATGAGCTGACTCAAAAAGAAAAAGGGAACACTAGTTCTAGCCACAGAGTAAAACGTTGTTAATAACCCAAAATATATTTCAGAATATTTAAGTGTTTAACTCTTGGCCTTCATATATGCTTGCTGAATACCCTTCTTCATAGCTTTGCTAATTCTTATTCATCCTCCTTGTTTATTTATTTTCATTTTTATTATTATTATTATTTTGAGATAAAGTTTCCCTCTTGTTGCCCAGGCTGGAGCACAATGGCATGATCTCAGCTCGTTGCAACCTCCTCCTCTTGCGTTCAAGTGATTCTCCTGCCTCTGCCTCCTGAGTAGCTGGGATTACAGGCGTGCACCACCACGCCCGGCTTTTTTTTTTTTTTTTTTTGAGACAGAGTCTCACTCTGTCGCCCAGGCTGCAGTGCAGTGGCGTAATCTCAGCTCACTGCAACCTCTGCCTCCCGGGTTCAAGCAATTCTGCGTCAGCCTCCTGAGTAGCTGGGATTACAGGCGTGTGCCACCACACCTAGCTAATTTTTGTATTTTTAGTAGAGATGGGGTTTCACCATGTTGGTCAGGCTGGTTTTGAACTCCTGACCTTGTGATCCGCCTACCTTGGCCTCCCAAAGTACTGGGATTACAGGCATGAGCCACTGCACCTAGCCTAATTTTGTATTTTTAGTAGAGACGGGGTTTCACCATGTTGGCCAGGCTGGTCTCAAACTCCTGACCTCAGGTGATCTGCCTGCCTCGACCTCCCAAAGTGCTGGGATTACAAGCATGAACCACCACACTGGGCCTTATTTATTTATTTATTTATTTATTTATTATTTATTATTTTTTGAGACTGAGTATCACTCTGTCACCCAGGCTGGAGTGCAGTGGCGTGATCCCGGCTCACTGCAACCTCCACCTCCAGGGTTTAAGCAATTCTCCTGCATCAGCCTCCTGAGTAACTGGGATTACAGGCATGGACCACCACACCTGGCTAATTTTTGGTATTTTTAGCAGAGACGGAGTTTCAACATGTTGGCCAGCTGGTCTCAAACTCCTGACCTCAAGTGATCTGCCCGCTTAAGCCTCCCAAAGTGTTGGGATTACAGGTGTGAGCCACCACGGCCAGCCACTTATTCATCCTTCTGAACTCATGGAAAGCATTCCTTGATACTCCATCCCATTCTTAGTGCTAGGCTGGGCGCAGTAGCTCACACCTGTAATCCCAGTACTTTGGGAGGCTGAGGCAGGAGTATTGCTTGAGCCCAGGAGTTCGAGCCCATTCTTGGTGCCACTTTAGCATCCTGCACATGTTTCTACTATTGTTCATCACACTGTACTATAACATTTATGGCAGGAACTAGGTCCTGCTCAAATTTTGTAAGCCCCTTTGTAAAACTCAGTGAAATTGTTGAACAAATACATAATTAAGTGCATTTAAATAAATGGAGGTGGGTTTTAAGTTCCCTCTTTTATTGGAAGCCCCACCCCCCAATTTAATCATTAAAATGTAATTTAAGATATAAAAGAGAAATGTGCTTTTAGAGGAACTTTCCAATAAATATCATGCAAAAACAAATATTTAATAATGCTGGCTGGGCGCAGAGGCTCATGCCTGTAATCCCAGCACTTTTGGAGGCCAAGGTGGGCAGATCGCTTGAGCTCACGAGTTCGAGACCAGCCTGGGTAACATGGCAAAACCTTGTCTCTGCAAAAAATACAAAAATTAGCTGGGCATAGTGGTGCATGCCTGTAGTCTCAGCTACTCAGGAGGCTGAGGTGGGAGGATGGCTTGAGCTGAGGAGGCAGAGGCTGCAGTGAGCCAACATTGCAACACTGCACCCCAGCCTGGGCATTAGAGCCAGACCTAGTCTCAAAAAATAAATAAAATAAAATAAAATAAAATGTTTAATAATGCCTACTCAGACAAAGAAAGGCTCAGGCAAAAGACTGAGTCTGATCTTCTACATTGAGGAGACCATGTTGATTAGTGTTATGTTCAAAAAAACCAATTCCCAAGTAATGCATACACAGCTGAAAGAAGGAAGTATTCCAGCTGCACCCTCCAAGTTTTCTACATCTCAGTAAACGGCATCGCCACCCACCTAGAAACTGGGCATCATTTGGTTCCTCATTCTCCTTCTTTTTTTTTTTTTTTTTGAGATGGAGTCTCTGTTGACTCCGGGTTCAAGCAATTCTCTTGCCTCAGTCTCCCAAGTAGCTGGGATTACAGGCATGTGCCACCATGCCTGGCTAATTGTTGTATTTTTAGTAGAGATAGGGTTTCACCATGTTTGTCAGGTTGCTATCCAAATCCTGACCTCAGGTGATCCACCTGCCTCGGCCTCCCAAAGTGTAGGGATTACAGGCGTGAGCCACTGCATCTGGCCACAAAGCATTTTTTTTTTTTTTGAGATGGAGTTTCTCTCTTGTTGCCCAGGCTGCACTGCAATGCAGTGATCTTGGCTCACTGCAACCTCTGCCTCCCAGGTTCAAGCAATTCTCCTGCCTCAGCCTCCCGAGTAGCTGGGATTACAGGTGCCTCCCACCACGCCCAGCTAATTTTTTGTATTTTTAGTAGAGACGGGGTTTCACCATGTTGGCCAGGCTGGTCTCGAACTCCTGACCTCAGGTGATCTACCCACCTCAGCCTCTCAAAGTGCTGGGATTACAGGGGTAAGCCACCACGCCTGGCAAAGCACTTTCATAGTTACCTCATTTGACCATTGAAATTTTTTTTTTTTTTTTTTTTGAGATGGAGTTTCACTCTTGTTGCCCAGGCTGGAGTGCAATGGCGCGATCTTGGCTCACTGCAACCTCCGCCTCCTGGGTTCAAATGATTCTCCTGCCTCAGCCTCCTGAGTAGCTGGGATTACAGGCGCCTGCCACCATGCCCGGCTAATTTTTTGTATATTTAATAGAGATGGGTTTCACCATGTTGGCCAGGCTGGTCTTGAACTCCTGACTTCAGGTGATCCACCCACCTTGGCCTCCCGAAGTGCTGGGATTACAGGTGTGAGCCACCACACCCGGCCTGACCATTGTAATATCTTGAAACATTCTTGTCATCTTTTTGTTTTTGTTTTTTTGTGTGTGTTTTTTGTTTTTTTTGGTTTTCTTTTGTTTTGTTTTTGAGACGGAGTCCCGCTCCATTGCCCAGGCTGGGCTGCAGTGGCACAATCTCAGCTCGCTGCAACCTCCGCCTCTGGGTTCAAGCAATTCTCCTGTCTCAGCCTCCCGAGTACCTGGGACTACAGGCGCCTGCCACCACGCCCGGCTAATTTTTGTATTTTTTAGTAGAGACGAGGTTTCACCTTATTGGTCAGGCTGGTCTCGAACTCCTGACCTCAGGTGATCCACCTGCCTCGGCCTCCCAAAGTGCTGAGATTACAGGCATGAGCCACCGCACCCGGCTGGTTGTTTGTTCGTTTTTTGAGACGGAGTTTTGCTCTTGTTGCCCAGGTGTGAGCCACTGCACCTGGCTGGTTTTTGTTTGTTTGTTTTTTGAGATGGAGTTTTGTTCTTGTTGCCCAGGCTGGAGTGCAATGGCGCCATCTTGGCTCACCGCAACCTCCACCTCCTGGGTTCAAGCAATTCTCCTGCCTCAGCCTCCCAAGAAGCTGGAATTACAGGTTTGCGCCACCATGCCTGGCTAATTTTTGTGTGTGTGTTTTTAGTGGAGATGGGGTTTCACCATGTTGGTCAGGCTGGTCTTGAACTCCTGACCTTAAGTGATCCACCTGCCTCGGCCTCCCAAAGTGCTGGGATTATGGGTATGAGCCACCAGGCTGGCCCAGAGAACTTAAATAACTTGCCTATGATTATTCAACTAGTAAATAGTACAGCTTGGATTTGTATCCAAGCCTTGTGACCTAAAAGCCTGGGTTTCTTCTACCCTAGGAGTGTACATTTATGTAGGGAAGCTAAAGCAGAAAAAGCTTTAATAAATGAAAGAATGGGGCTGAGTGCAGTGGCTCACGCCTGTAATCTCAGCACTTTGGGAGGCCAAGGCAGGTGGATCACGAGGTCAAGAGTTCAAGACCAGCCTGGCCAACATTGTGAAACCCCGTCTCTACTAAAAACACAACAAAATTAGCTGGGCATGGTGGCGGGCACCTGTAATCCCAGGAGGCTGAGGCAGGAGAATCACTTGAAACCAGAAGGTGGAGGTTGCAGTTAGCCAAGATTGCACCACTGCACTCCAGCCTGGGCAACAAAAGTGAAACTCCATCTCTAAATAAATAAATAAATAAAAGGAAAGAAAAGAAAGAATGTGTAATAACAAAGGTACAAAAATTCTATATAGGAGAAGATGAATGGAGGGAAACATTATGACCAAATGAGTGGTGGCAGTGGAGGCGGGTAGAGAGGATGCGGCCGAGAAAAAGAATCAGGAAAGGTTTTATGGGGAAATAAGTGGACTCTGAGGCCAGGTCATGAAGGTAAGATAATTTTTCTTTTTTTTTTTTTTTGAGATGGAGTCTTGCTCTATCACCCAGGCTGGAGTGCAGCGGTACAATCTCAGCTCACTGCAACCTCCACCTCCTGGGTTCAAGCAATTCTCCTGCCTCAACTTCCCCAGTAGCTGGGATTAAAGGTGCGCACCATCACACCCAGCTAATTTTTGTATTTTTAGTAGAGATGGGGTTTCACCATGTTGGCCAGGCTGGTCTCGAACTCCTGACCTCATGATCCACCCACCTTGACCTCCCAAAGTGCTGGGATTACAGGTGTCAGCCACCGCGTCCAGCCAGGGAAAATGATTTCTATAGGACAGAGGGAAAGAGCATATTCTAGGTTGAAGAAACCATATGGATAAAGAGGCAGGAAAACACAGACCATGTTCAGTAAACAATAAGAAATCCAGTTTGCCTGAATTATAGAGTACTTGTTAAAGAAGAGGAGAACTAGGAGAAAAGTAGTATTATAGTAGGGCATAAAGGACTAGGATATCAGGCTGAGTTTATCCTGAATTCCATTTTTAAACTCTAGCTGTGAATCAAAATAATTTGTAGAACTTTATTTATTTATTTTTAAATACAGATATCTGCATCTCACCTAAGACTTTAATCAATGAGGAAATCGCTGAAGGTTTCTGAGCCAGGAAATGCCATTGATTGTTAATTTATTTATTCAATCAACAAATATGATAAGCAGCTACCATTTGTCAGGCACTGTGCTAGGAACCAGTGGATGTCAATGTAAATAAAACAATCCTTGCCCTCAAGGAATTTATAATCTACACATACGAACAGTCAGTTGAAATCAATGATAAATTATATTGTATTATGAGAGCACATAGGAGGGGTACCAAACTACTCTTGGAAGATCAGAAAAGGCTTCCCAGAGAAAATGAATTCTAAGCTGGGGCCTGAGGAATTGGTTGGGCCAGGGGGGATGAAGAGGTGTGTTCTGGGCAAAGAAAAAGTCTGGTGCAGAGCTCTAAAGGTGGAAAGGGTCATGTTCCATTTGTGGAACTGAAAGAGGTTCAGTACAGCTGTAGCACACAGTTGAGACAGGAATAGAGAGGCAAGAGAAGTGAGGAGTGAGGCCACAGAGATAAGCAGTAGCAAGATCAGTTTTGACTTTACCCTGAGGACAATGAGGAGCCACAGAAGGGTTTTTTCAGGGAGAAACAAAATTAGATGTGTATTCAAAAGTGGTACTGGCATAAAAACAGACATATAGACCCATGTAATAGAATAGAGAGCCCAGAAATAAACACCTATCAATTGGGAAAGGACAGTCTTTGCAACAAATGAGAAATGCAAATCAAACCACAATGAGATATCACCTCACATCCATTAAGATAGCTACTATCAAAAAAAAAAAAACACAGAAAATAACAAGTATTGGTGAGGATGTGGAGAAACTGGAACCCTTATGCACCATCAGTGGATTGTAAAATGGTGCAACTGCTACAGAAAAAAAATATGGCAGTTCCTCAAAAAGTTAAAAATAGAACTACTATATGGTCCAGCAATCCTACTTCTGGGTATGTACCCAAAAGTCTGGAAAGTAAGGTTTCAAAGAGATATTTGCATACCCATGTTCATAGCAGCATAATTTACACTAGCCAAGAGGTGAAAGCAACCCAAATGTTCATCAACCCATGAATGGATCAACAAAGTATGGTATATACATACAATAAAATATTTATGCAGCCATAAAAAGGAAGAAAATACTATCACATGCAACAACATGGATGAACCTTGTGGATATTATGCTAAGCGAAATAATGTGATCCCCAAAAGACAAATACCATATGATTCCACTTATATGAGGTATCAAAAGTAGTCAAATTCATAGAAACTGAAAGTACAGGCTGGGTGTGGTGGCTCACGCCTGTAATCCCAGCACTTTAGGAGGCTGAGGTGGGCGAATTGCCTGAGCTCAGGAGTTCGAGACCAGCCTGGGCAACATGGTGAAACCCCATCTCTACAAAAAATACCAAAAAAAAATTAGCTGGGCATGGTGATGCACGCCTGTAGTCCCAGCTACTTGGGAGGCTGAGGTGGGAGAATCCCTTGAGCCTGGGAGGTGGAGGTTGCAGGCAGCCGAGATTACACCATTGCACTCCAGCCTGGGTGACAGCGAGATCCTGTCTCAAAAGTAAAAAGAAAATAGAATGGTTGTTACCAGGAGCTGGGAAGAGGGAGAAATGAGTAGTTGTTGTTTAATGGGTATAGAGTTTGTTTCACAAGATGAAAAAGGCCAGCCATAGTGGCTCACTTCTATACTCCCAGCACTTTAGAACAAGGTGAGAGGATTGCTTGAGCCCAGGAGTTTGAGACCAGCCTGGGCAACTTAGCGAGACCTCATATCTACAAAAAATAAAAAATTAGCCAGATGTGGTGGCACATGCCTGTAGTATCAGCTACTCGAAAGGCTGAGACAGGAGAATCACTTGAGCTTGGGAGATCAAGGCTGCAGTAAGCCATGATCATCCCACTGCATTCCAGCCTGGGTGATGGAGTGAGACCCATCTTATTTTTGAAAAAATAACAATTAAAAAAAAAAGATGAAAAAGATCTGGCAGCCAGGCACAGTGGCTCAAGCCTGTAATCCCAGCACTTTGGGAGGCCGAGGCAGGCAGATCACCTGAGCTCAGGAGTTCAAGACCAGCCTGTGCAACATGATGAAACTCTGTTTCCACTAAAAATACAAAAAATTAGCCGGGTGTGGTGGTGCATGCCTGTAATCCCAGCTACTCGAGAGGCTGAGGCAGGAGAATCGCTTGAACCCAGGAGGCAGAGGTTGCAGTGAGCCAAGATCGTGCCACTGCACTCCAGCCTGGGTGACAGAGCGAGACTGTCTCAACAACAACAACAACAACAACAAAACAAGATCTGGCCTGGTACAGTAGCTACTGTCCCTATTACGTGGGAGGCTAAGGCAGGAGGACTGCTTGAGCCCAAGAATTTGCGGCTGTAATGCACTATGAACTCTAGTCTGGGCAACAGAGCAAGACTCTGCTTCTTTCTTAAAAAAAAAAAAGAAAAGAAGGCCAGGCACGGTGGTTCATGCCTGTAATCCCAGCACTTTGGGAGGCTGAGACGGGTGGATCATCTGGAGTTCGAGACCAGCCTCAACATGGAGAAATCCCATCTCTACTAAAAATACAAAATTAGCTGGGCGTAGTGGTGCATGCCTGTAATCCCAGCTACTTGGGAGGCTGAGGCAGGAGAATTGCTCGAACCTGGGAGGCGGAGGTTGCGGTGAGCTGAGATCGCGCCATTGCACTCCAGCCTGGGCAACAAGAGCGAATCTCCGTCTCAAAAAAAAAAAAAAGAAAAGAAAAGAAAAAGGTCTGGAGATCTGTTGCACGACAACGTGATAATACTTAATACTAACTGCTGAACTATATATACTTAAAAATGGCTAAGATGATTCAAAACAACAAAAAAAAATTTGTATTTCAGGACCACTCCAGCTGGCAATAGAGACTATAGATTTAAAGTGTGGAACAAGACTGACAAAGAGACTAGTTAAAAGGTTATGGCAAGACATAATGATGGCAGAAGGAATGATGTAAGATAAATGATTCAAGAATAGTAAAGAGGTAAGATGAACAGGACATGGTGATTGGTAAGATTTGGAAAAGGGATAGATTAGGGATAAAGGAAAAGGAAACTATCATTTGTAGAAGAGCCATTCACTATATTAATACTTTTGCAAGTTATTGATTCATTTAACAAACATTCATTGAGCAGCTACTTGTGCCTAGTATTACAGAAGATTTTACACAATCATTCTGCCACTATCATAGAACAGCTTCTCATTTTTTGAAGTTCACTAAACTAGCCCTTGACACAGTACCTGCTTAATAATTATTTGTTAAATAGGAAACAGACACAAGCAATTGCATTGAAATGAGCTAAAATGAGCAAGTAAGGAAATAAATGCCTATGACTGACTCTGGAAAACACTGATCTAAGAATTTATTATCTAAGCAAATAATGGTGACCAGGATAACAAGAAAAGACCACATAAAGAGAAAGAGAAAGTAAATACAGAAAGTGCAGACAGTGATTATGTATCAGGCACAGGGATGCAGAAATGCCCCTGAGTAGTAGCAATGTGTGAGAGGTATATTGGGAGACCCTCCTTCCATGGTCCTACTTGCTACAGATTCCAAAGTTGGAACAGCTCCCAGGAGCCAACATAGAACCAACTCCTGGGAATGATACCACTTATCAAGTTAGGAAAATTACACTTGGCAAATCTATTAGAAACATATCTAGCCTAAACTCAAAAAGAACTCTGTGAATTCAAGTGTCACACTAGTTTAACAATCATGAGGGGATTAGGAGAAAGATTAGCTAGAAATCCTCTGAAGAACTTTCTAAATCCTTCTGCTGTCCTCATACTACCAATGCTGTAAAAAGATTCATCAAATGGATGGCTGAAATGACCTTGAAAGAGGCAGATATCTTTGCAGCTAACAGTTTAACTGTTAAAAGCTCAAGTGTTGGGAGCAGTACTCATTTATCCATTTTCCATTTACCCAACAAATATTTATTGCATGCCTTTATGCTCCAGTTACTGACAATTCAGCAGTGAACAATAGCCAAGCCCAAGGAGCTCAAAGTCTAGTAAGTACAGGATTATAGTCAGCCAAAACTTGATTTAAATCCTAGCTCAGCTACAAGACCTTAGCTAACTTAATCTCTTTCTGAGCCTCAGATTTGTCATCTGTAAAATGGGAAAAATATTACCTATTTCATAGGATTGCATGCTAATTAAATAATATATTGAGAGGGAGAAAAAAAAAGCTTAGCAGACCCTGGCACATAGAAAACATTTAGTATGAAAAATCACTGAATGATTTTTTTATTTTTGTTACTCAGGAGATAATACAGCAGTTGAAAAATGCCTCCTTCCAAATCAATGAAACACTCTCTAATGAAAATGTTGATAAACAGGATATGAACAAGGAAGGTATCACTCAGAATACTCCTTCAGACACCAGTACCCTATGAAGATATCTCAACTCGAATGTCCAATAAATATCTCAAACTGAACCTATTCAAAAATGACCTCTTGATCATCTCCCATTGTGTACCTCCTATAGTCTTCCCATCTCCATTAATGGCAACTCTATTTTTTAGGTGTTCAGGCCAAAAACCTCAGAGTTATCCTTGACTTCTCTCATCCTCTCATACCCCACAGCCAATGCATCAGAAAAGCCTATTTGTTTGTTTTTCTTCTGCTTTCAAAATGGATCCAGAATTCCCAGCTCCACTGCTATCATTCTGGTCCATTACCATTAACTCTCACCTTTTTTGCAGTCTTTATGTATTGCACAGACTTTATTCTAACAGTCTCTTAACTGGTTTTCCTGCTTTCACCCTTTCTCTTTTTTCAGTCATTCACCAAACAGTAGCCAGGATGATCCCATTAAAGAATAAGTCACAAAAACCTCCAAAGACTTCACAATTTATCCTGAGTAAAATCTAAAGTTCTTACAGCAGTATATATGAGACTCTGATCTAGCCAGTGTTTCCTCTCTGACCCCATCTACTACTGTTCTCTTCATGCTCTCCACTGCAGTCACATCACCCACCTTGGAGTTATTCAACCAGACCAGGCACACTTCTGCCTCCACGCCTTTGCACATACTATTCCAACTACCTAGAACACTTTGATATCCACACAGCTAGTTCCTTCACCCTTTTTTTTTTTTTTTTTTTTTTTTTTTTGTGAGCCACCGCACCCAGCCCACCTTCTTAAATTTTAGCCTCTTTTATGAGGCCTTACCTGTCTACATGTTGAAAATTGTAAACCACCTAGCACTTAACATCACATATATTACAATTTGTTCCCTTGTTTAGTTTAACTCCTCTGCCCGCCCCCTGCTGATTAAAATATAAATTCCAGCTGGGTACAGTGGCTCATGCCTGTAGTCCCAGTGCTTTGAGAGGCCAAGGTGGGAGGATCACTTGAGCCCAGGACCAGCCTGGGCAACACAGCAAGACCCATGTCACTACCAAAAATAAAAAATATAAAATAAAGTTAAACTTAAAAAAAATTAAAACGTGGGACAGGGATTTTTATTTGTTCATTATTGTATTCCCAGTACCTGGAATAGTGCCAGACATGGTAGGAGCCAAATAAATATCTTTTGGATGAATAAATGAGCCAAAAGCAAGCAAGCAAGTCAGAGAAAAACTGTTTTAAGGATAAAGTAAACTAAATAAACTCTTCTATTATTTGTGGGCTAGCTTGCCAACCTCAAATTCTTGTTTCTCAAATGTCACAGGGAGTTACTAAAAATAAGAACAGAAATGTACCACAGTTTGAGAGTTTTTTATTACTAAATGAGCAAAGCAAAAAAATTAAATAAAAATTACTTTTTCCAAAAGCAAAGTACATGTCAAACTGTATTTGTAGAAATATTTTTTGCACATAGAAGTTTAAGTGAAATAAACTTCTAATTATGAAAGGATTTGAGATGTGACATTTCTTTCTCTCTCTTTTTTTTTTTTTTTTTTTTTTGAGACAGAGTCTCACTCTGTCACCCAGGATAGAGCATAGTGGTGTGATTTCGGCTTTGTAGCCTCTGCCTCCAGGGATGAAGCAATTCTCCTGCCTCAGCCTCTCAAGTAGCTGGGATTACAGGCCCCCGCCACCATGTCTGGCTAATTTTTTTTTTTTTTTTTTTAGTAGAGACAGGGTTTCACCATGTTGGCCAGGCTGGTCTTGTACTCCTGACCTCAAATTATCCATCTGCCTTGGCCTCCCAAAGTGCTAGGATTACAGGCGTGAGCCACTGTGCCTGGCCTTCACACTATTTTTGATTTCTGGCTCTTTCCGCTAGGGCTAATTCAGCTTTCTTAGAGTTGGGTCTACACTAGACCATCGACTACAAACACACACTAAACATATACTATGGGCCCAGCCACAAGAGTATTATTATAAGCTCTATCTAGGAGACTTAGTTCCATTAGAGAACCTGGGATTTGACACAGCTTGGAGAGAAGAGAGATAAGGACATTCCTAGTACTGGAAGGGACACCTAAAGCAAGAATGTATAGAAGAGAGCAAAAAGACCCATGTAACTAAAGGAGGGATTCGTATTATCAAACGAGATTAGAGAGAATTTAGAATAGGAAACATAATTTTTTAGACAGAAGCATCACATTATCAGGTGTGCTTGATGATGATTATTCAGATAGTAGTATGTCAAAATGAAGAAAACAGGTCAGGTGTGATAGCTCACACCTGTAATCCCAGCACTCTGGGAGGCCCAGGTGGGAGGATCCCTTAAGGTCAGGAGTTCGAGACCAGCCTGGGTGATATAGTGAGACTCCATCTCTACAAAAAATTTAAAAATTAGCTGGGTGTGGTGGCATGCACCTGTAGTTCCAGCTAATGGGGAGGCTGAGACAGGAGGATCATTTGAGCCCAAGGGTTTGAGGCTGCAGTGAGCTATGATGGTGCCACTGTATTCCATCTTAGGTGACAGAGCAGCAAGACCTTGTCTCTTAAGAAAAAAAAAAGTATTTGTAGGAATTGAGGCATGAAATAATATTATGGCTTTGGAATGAAGAGAAAGAAAAATAATCAGAAAGATATCACAAAGAAGAAAATAGGAAAAGACTGCGGACCGATTAAATTCAAGTGATGAGAAAAAATCAAAACTAACCCCAAAGAACAAAGGATTCTAATAAGAGAACAAGGATTTTTTTTTTTTTTTTTTTTTGAGACAGTCTTGCTCTGTTTGCCAGGCTGGAGTGCAGTGGCGCAATCTCGGCTCACTGCCACCTCTGCCTCCCAGGCTCAAGTGATTCTCCTGCCTTAGCCTCCCGAGTAGCTGGGATTACAAGCATGTGCCACCATGCCCAGCTAATTTTTGTATTTTTAGTAGAGACAGGGTTTCACCATGTTGGCCAGGCTGGTCTCGAACTCCTGACCTCAGGTAATCCGCCCACCTTGGCCTCCCAAAGTGCTGGGATTACAGGTGTGAGCCACTGTGCCCGGCCAAGAACAAGGATTCTAATAATGATAAGGGCCGGGCACAGTGGCTCACACCTGTAATTCCAACACTTTGGGAGGCCGAGGTGGGCGGATCACGAGGTCAGGAGTTTGAGACCAGCATGGCCAACATGGTGAAAACATGTCTCTATTAAAAATACAAAAATTAGCTGGGTGTGGTGGTGTGCGCCTGTAGTCCCAGCCACTTGGGAGGCTAAAGCAGGAGAATCTCTTGAACCTGGGAGGTGGAGGTTGCAGTGAGCTGAGATGGTGCCACTGCACTCCAGCCTGGGTGACAGAGCAAGACTCCGTCTCAAAAAATAAAGAAATGAAATGATAAGGTTGGAATGGATGGCCAGTTTGGGGAAGGTAACCAAGCTAAGCTGTACTGCAAACACTAGCAAAATAACTGAGTGGAAAAAAAGAATATGAACTATAATGAGTAACAACTATTAATATACAGAGAGATCTGAGAGTTAACAGCATGGGATAACAGATTTTTAAAAAACAGTTTCTAAGGAAGGGCACAGTAAGAATTTTCTCACTATCCCAGCCATTAACCATTGAGTTCATGAAAGACACTCCAGTGAACTAAAGATGGTCATTGACAGATGGCCTTAGTGACTTGCTTGACCAATAAAATGCAGCTTAAGGGACATTCTGGAACTTGCAAGGCTAGGTCATAAAAGGCTTGCAGCTTCCACTTGAGTGGTTTGTACCAGTCTAACTATCCTGAGATCACCATGCTGTGGGAAGCCTAAGCCATATGGAGATGATCTAAAGAATGAGACACCATGTGGAAAAAGAGAAGAACCAAGGAGTACCATTGCACCAGATATGCAAATGAAGAAGCCATCTTGGAAATGGATTTGCCAGCTCAGTCACTCCAGCTGACACATATGGATCAAAGATCCAGGAAAGCCCTTCTGCATACCTGACCTACAAAATCACAAGCAAACTAAAATTAGAAAGCCACTAAGTTTTGGGGTAGTTTGTTATGTAACAATAGATCATGGGAGCAGATGTCTTTTTATCCTAAACCTAGAGCCTAGCAAAGTACCTAGCCCATAGTAGATTCACTCAAAATGGTGTGTATCAAGTGAATCTCTACCTTCCCGTGTATTTTCTAATTTACATCTTTGTCGTTTCCCCCTCACTTGTCCTTTTAGGAAAACCTGAATCACAGATGCAATCACTGTTAGTACCTCTGGTGTGTCTCTAAACTACCATGTGGTGGTTAACAGCTGCCAGTCCCAAACTTGAAAGATAGGTATGCCTTTGCTGCCAAAGTTAACCCAAGGCAGGGCACCAAGCAACTTCACATCTTTATCATGGTAAATAAGGATAGGAAAATATTCTGTACTGAAACACACAAAAAAATAAGAAGCAGGCACAACTAATAACAATATCACATATCACAGCACACCAAAAAAACTGGAATCAGGGTCTGCCTTGCTCACTTTTCCTTTCTTTGAGATGGGGTCTCACTTTGTTGTGCAGGCTGGGGTGCAGTGGCAGAATCCTAGCTCATTGAAGCCTTGCCCTCCTGGGCTCAAGTAATCCTTCTGCCTCAGCACGAGTAGCTGGGACCACAGGCACAAACTATCATGCCTGGCTAATTTTTAAATTTTTTTGTAGAGATAAGGTCTCACTATGCTGCCTAGGCTGGTCTTGAACGCCTGGCCTCATATAATCCTCCTGCCTCTCAACCTCCCAAAGTGCTGGGATCACAGGTGTGAGCCACTGGACATGGCCTTGGCTTGCTCATTTTTATAAATAACGCATGAGTTTGGTCACTGAACCCATGGAGTTTCATTGTAAGCTGTCTGATTATATAAGGCTTCTTATAAGTCTGACAAAACCAACTCAGAAGCAATACATATCAACCCGCATAAACAAGAAATTTCCAAAGTCACTAATACTCTTTAATAAAGAAAGAAGATGTATGATTGGGTGGGAATAGGGAGTGACAGGAGGATCAGAGCTATGTGAATAACAAACTCTCTGCAATAGCCTTTAGCTAAAAGCATTTCTTTCAGTACCAAACATCTGCTCGACTGAGATGGCTCTGTTGTAAAAAGACCGAATCACCTCGACTAGGCCAAGGAATATTCTGCAACTGCAGAATTGGCTGAGTGGTTCTCATCGCCACAGAAGAAAATAAGAATAGTTTATTTTATTTTTTATTTTTTTTTTAGACAGAGTCTCGCTCTGTTGCCTAGAGCTCTGTTGGCTAGAGTGTAGTGGCATGATCTCGGCTCACTGCAACCTCCACCTCCCAAGTTCAAGTGATTCTCCTGCCTCAGCCTCCGGAGTAACTGGGACCATGGGCTTGTGCCACCCATGCCTGGCTAATTTTTGTATTTTTTATAGAGACGGAGTTTCACCATGTTGGCCAGGCTGGTCTCAAACTCCTGGCCTCAGGTGATCCACCCGCCTCGGCCTCCCAAAGTGTTGGGATTACAGGCATGAGCCACTGCACCTGGCTGGATAGTTTTCTTCATGGCAGAAAAGGCAAGAGAGACCCCCAAAACATCCTGCTCACCAAGCAATTCAATTGCTGACTCTCCTGATCAGAGAGTACTGCCATTTGTGATCCCTCTCCACAACCATATACCTTACCCAGTTCCCCAATCTTCTAGCCACTGAGAGGTTCTGCACTAACAGGTTCCCAAACTGCTTGATTTTGACGGTATTTCCTTCTCTGTGCCTTTCTTAACAATATTAAAAGGAAAAAGCGCTTTGAGATGACATACAATCTATCCAGAGGCATCTCTTTCTCTTCTCTCTTTCTTCCTCTCCTCTCCATCCCAACCTCCCACTCATCTTGGCTATAGAAGAGAAAACATATACCATGTAAGTTTTTGGCAGCTACTTTTTGATTATGAGTGACAGACATCTTTATTTTAGGATGAAACTGACAACATAAAGACAGAGCAAAGAGAAAGAATAAGGTCTCTGGACAGCGTCAATTTAACCATTGAATTATATCAATACTTAATCTAATAAACTGCTAAAATTCCAGTTATATGAGTCCTTTTGTTGTTTAAAGCCCATTTAACTATTTTCTGTTACTTGCTCCCAAACACATTCTAATACACCCAATGACCAGGAAGAAAGTATCTTTTCCAAATAACCCAGAATACATAAAAAGTGAGTCAGAATTGAATTCTACAAATACTATGCATGCTACACACATAAGATCTTGTGCTTAGCACTGTGGGGAATATAAAAATCAATTAAGCACAGCATGTTGTAATAGAAATAGACTTTGAAGTCAGATGAACCTGGATGCAATCCTACTTTGGGGAAGTAATTTAATTTCTCTAAGCTTTAGTTTTCTCATCTACAAAATGGAAGAAATAAGATTATAGCATTGTGAGAATTATAGTTAATATAAACTATCAACCATAGCATTCTGCCCATAGTGGGAGTTTAAATAACTAATAGTTGTTATGGTTTAAGAAATAGGAGAAATTCTTTACTCTCCAATGGGGCAGAAAACACAAATACTTATGATCTGCTGACTGGGATATTTACAGGGCATGGTTGATTGTCAAGGGTTCCAATTCTTCGCCTTCTACTGAATCTGTGCCTTTTGACACATAACTTTGCGGCGTATTCCTGATAAGGGCAGAGCATACTTCCTACCCCTGGACTCAAGCATGTGACTTGCTTTGTCCAATGGGATGTTGGCCAAGCAAATCTGAACATAAGGAGAGTCATGAAAATCAGTTGTGCAAATGGACTGTCATATTCTTGCTATTCTGGTATCATCTTAAAAAGGACAAGTCCAGTCTAGCCCACTGGCCCCAGAAGGAGGATGAGCCAGAGCAAAGTTCTCCCAGCAAATCTCAGCCTAGAGCAGACCACCAGCTGACCTGCAGATGCATGAGTGAGCCTGAGATCAGCACAACTGCCAAATCTAGCCCCACTCAGTTCAGCTAACCCTGGAAATGTATGAGAAATAAACGTTTATTGTATGCTTTTGAGGTTTTGTGGCTGGAGGGCAACAGCTAACCAATACACAGAATTATATTTTCTGTTAAAAAAAAAACAAAGATTTACACTTCCCTGATACTTGTGACTAAGTGAAAGACAAGGTTAGGTCTTGTGAATGAAAGACATACTTATGGTACATTCCTATTCTTTTTTTTTTTTTTTTTTAAGAGGTCTCTCTCTGTTGCTCAGGCTGAAGTGCAGTGGTACAATCATGGCTCATTGCATTCTCAACCTTCAACCTCCTGGGCTCAAGCAATCATCCTGTCTCAGCCTCCCAAGTAGCTGAGACTGTAGGTGTGTATCACCACATCTGGCTGATTTTTTAAATTTTTTGTAGAGTCTGGGTCTCACTATGTTGCCAAGGCTGGTTTCAAAATCATGGACTCAGGCAATCCTTCTGCCTCTACCTCCTAAAAGTGTTGGGATTATAGGCATGAGCCACTGCACCCAGCCTCAATACAGATTCTTATTTCAACTCATTAAATTTAAAAGGTTTCATGTGACTTTTCACCAAACCGTTTTCACTATATATTTTTTGAAACAGGGTCTTGCTCTGTCACCAAGGCTGGAATACAGTAGTGCAAGTATGGCTCAGTGCAGCCTCAACCTCCTGGGCTCAGGTGATCCTCCTACCTCAGCCTCTCCAATAGCTGGGACTACAGGTGCATGCTACCACACCTGACTAATTTTTGTATTTTTTGTAGAGACAGGCTTTTGCCATGTTGCCCAGGCTGGTCTCAAATTTCTGAGCTCAAGCAATCTGCCCACCTTGGCCTCTGGAAGTGTTGGGATTACAGGCGTGAACTACCATGCCCAGACTATGCTTTCACTTTAACAAATACTAGTTTGCTTAAAAACTTGAGTCAGCTGGCCGGGCGCGGTGGCTCACACCTGTAATCCCAGCACTTTGGGAGGCCAAGGCAGGCGGATCACCTGAGGTCAGGAGTTCAAGACCAGCCTGACCAACATGGAGAAACCCCGTCTCTACTAAAAATACAAAATTAGCCGGTCATGGTGGCGCATGCCTGTAATCCCAGCTACTCAGGAGGCTGAGGCAGGAGAATTGCTTGAACCCGGGAGGTGGATTGCAGTGAGCTGAGATCAGGCCATTGCACTCCAGCCTGGGCAACAAGAGTGAAACTCCGTCCCCCCAAAAAAAAAATCTTTAGTCTATCATTACTACAGGTAGTTTAAAAACAAAAACAAAATAAAAACTAAGTGTCTGACTGTTCCAAGTTCAATTAATGTCTACAATTACAAAGAAGACTCATGGAAATGGTTCAAGCCCAGGAAAGTCCAGATCACTAATGTATATGAGAAATATTCTTCCTAATAATGTCAATGTTTTATAGGTATTAATGAGTGCCATGCTTGTCTACTGTAATTATTGACAAATAAATGTGAAGAGAAATGAAGAATGGTACTCACATTACTTTGGAGGACAAGCATTCCACCAACTGAAAAGTATTTGGTGAATGTCATCTAAGTTTCAAGGACTGTGCTAGATATTTTTAATAATTTATTTTTTATTATCCTTACCATATAGTTGTGCTGCCAAGTCAAATTATAAGGCAATTAAACCTAGAAGTCTCCAAAGACCTATGCCATCAAGGCCTTTGCTGATCCCTTCTAAAAATAACCAAGAGCATTTGGCTATTTGGGCTTCATCACTACCAGTCTATTAACATCATATTAAAAATTACTAATATCATAAGCTATGTCAAAATCTCATTAATGCTGCTGGAAAGACTGGCAATAAATACTCTTCCATAAAGTACACATTGTATGTTTTATATGGCTATAAAGAAGCTAACAAGCAGCAGATTAAGTACAACATGGCCAAGAGAATATTGCATTATGATCACTCATTACTGTCATTTCCACCACAACCTGCTTTAAAATATGCAACTTAACACAGATTTTAACGGATGTTCTTCTCTGTCGGCAAAACTAACACACCAGCCCTTCCAATGAATTCACATTTCAGAGAACAATCACACATGCAGGGAATGCATCAAATACTTTTATGCTTATTAGCGTCAGAACTCTGGTAGACAGAAGGAAGGGGAGAATTTTATCTCTGAAGAATTTATAGACTCACCTCCAAGAAAAAAAATACATGGCAAATGTTTCTTGATCTGGGGTGCTGGTTATGGGTGTGTTCATTTGTAAAAATTTTGTGAGTGGTACTTTTCATATGTATACTTTTTCTGATATGTTATACTTCAGTAAAAAGTCTAATTTAATGACACTAACGGCGGTATAGGACTAAGTACAAAATGAAAAATATTAACAATTCAGAGTTCAGAAGAGGGACTAGTCACTGTTATTTTGTTCAAAGAGTTAACATGTATTAAATAATTTATACATGCCAGGCACTGTACTAAGTAAGTATTTTATATTTCATCCTCACAACATCCTTGTGAGGTCAACATTATATCAACAGCATTTGCCACAATTAATACTCCTTCCTTGAAACTCTTTCCTTTTCATTACAGGCCAGCATGTTCTTCTGGTTTTCTACCTACCTCACTAACTGCTCCTTCTCAGTCTGTCCTTCTCCTCAGACTTTCATTCATTCATTCATCTATCTATCTATCGACAGGGTCTCACTCTATGTATGTATGTATGTATGTATGTATGTATGTATGTATGTATGTATGTATGTACGTACGTATCTATCTATCTATCTATCTATCTATCTATCTATCTATCTATCTATCTATCTATCTATCTATCTAGAGACAGGGTCTCACTCTGTTGCCCAGGCTGGAGTGCAGTGGCACAATCATGGCTCACTATGGCCTCAAACTCCTGGGCTCAAGCAATCTTGCTGCCCCAGGCTCCTGAGTAAATAGGACTACAGGTACATGCCATCACATCCAGCTAATTATTAATTTTTTTTTTTTTTTTTTTTTTTGTAGCGACAGAGCCTTGCTATGTTGCCCAGGCTGGTCTCGAAATCCTGGTCTTAGGTAATCCTCTCACCTCAGACTCCCAAAACAAAGGAATTACAGGTGTGAGCTATAGCACCCGGCCTTCTCTAGACATTTAAAATTTAAATATTCTAGGGCTCAGCTCTTGGTCATCTTCTCTATCTAAACTCCCTGGGGCAGGTATTATTAATTATTATTATCCCCATTATACAGATGGAAACTTTGAGATACAGACAGATTCAAACCTATGTAATCAAGACTTCAGAGGCCATGCTCTTAACCTCTTCACCATTCTGTCTTCTTTGGCTTTCCATTTAAGAGGCAGGGCATAGCTGCGCACATTCCACATTCTAGTGCCTTCAGTAACTGAGAAAAGAGAGAGACTGAGGCACATGGGACCCTCTTTCATAAGCTATTAAGGACTAATACCAGTTACCAAGCCAGTAAAAAACCAACACTCTTGCAAATTCTGTTAAACAACTTTCCTTCCTAAGTTTCTTCACTTTGTACTTTGGTAATTGCTTCTCAAGGAGGAATGTGAAAAGAATCTAGAACATAGATTCTCAAATCCAGATGCTCATGAAATAATCTGAGGAGCTTTTAAAAATATAGATGTAATAGGCCCTATACCAACCTATTAAACCTAGAAGATTCCAGGAATCTGTGTTTCCAAGGAGCACCCAAGCAAGGTCTGAAGTTGATAACTTGGTACCTGAATTGGCTCTAAAGAGAGTTCTCTGATCCTCGGAGGATGAATAATGACTATCACATATTCCGCCTAGCAGAGGCTGGAAATGAAACGAGAATGAAGATGTAAACTGATTCCAACAAGTAATAAGACCAATCAGGAAACCACAGCAGGGACTGTGGAATTCTAGATCAGGACAGCAAACATTACCAGGTGGTCTGGTAATTTGTTGCCATAGAGAGTTTGCAGTGAAGTGCTGTCATCCCTTGGCTTAGGATGGAGTCATATCTAGGCAGCAAGAGCTAACTTAATACTTTAATACTTGAGCACTCATATTGTCAGAGTATTCACCAAGTATTATGAGGGAATACAAGGACATTAAGAAATACTGCCCATTCTGCACATGTACCCCAGAACTTAAAGTGTATGTGTATGTGTGTGTGTGTGTGTGTGTGTGTATATATATATATATATATATATATATATATATATATATATATATATATAGAAATACTGCCATTGTTCCCAGGTAATAGAATAAAGCATTATTAACACTGCCATTTTTGCATAAACATAAATGCACATACATTTTGTTTACATATGCAAGCAACACTTACTATGGAACTATAAATGCTGAAACTAAGGCAAATACGTTACTTCAACACTTACTGATGTCCTACCTCTGTAAGTGCATGCAGTTGTCCTTGATGAACACATACACCCATGAACCTAAAGAACAAAACAGAATGATTTAACAAGTGAAAAGGACACAAATATAAATTCATATAGAGAAATCAGGTTAGTTATCCATGCATTAGAAACAACCTGTGGGGTGCGGCATGATGGCTTACATCTGTAATCCCAGCACTTTAGGAGGCAGAGGTGTGCAGATCACCTGAGGTCAGGAGTTCAAGACCATCCTGGCCAACATGGTGAAACCACATCTCTATTAAAAATACAAAAATTAGGCAGGTGTGGTGGCATGTGCCTGTAGTCCGAGCTGCTCAGGAGACTGAGGCAGGAGAATCCCTTGAACCTGGAAGGCAGAGGTTTCAGTGAGCTGAGATCGCACCATTGCACTCCAGCCTAGGGGACAAGAGCGAGACTTTGACTCAAAAAAAAAAAAAGAGACTGCATCTAAAAAAAAAAAAAAAAGGAAAGATAGATAGAAAAGAAAGGAAGGGAAAGGGAAAGAGAAAGGGAAAGGGAAAGGAACGGAAGAAAGAACCTGTGAAGCCCCCTGCTATCTTGTACAGCCCTGTAGAATCTTAATCTTTTTGTTGTTTTTAATTATTTCAAGAGTTTTAGGGGTACAGGTTGTTTTTGGTTATATGGATTAGTTTTTTTACTGGTGATTTCTGGGATTTTGGAACACCTGTCACCTGAGCATTGTACACTGTACCCCATATGTGGTTTTGTTGCTTTTTTTTTGAGACAGAGTCTCACCCTGTTGCCAAGCTGGAGTACAGTGGCATGATCTTGGCTCACTGCAACTTCTGCCTCCCGGGTTCAAGCAATTCTCCTGCCTCAGCCTCCAGAGTAGCTGGGACTACAGGCATGCGCCACCACACCCAGCTAATTTTTGTATTTTTAGTAGAGACGGGGTTTCATCATGTTGGCCAGGATGGTCTCAATCTCTTGACCTTGTGATCCACTCGCCTCGGCCTCCCAAAGTGATGGGATTACAGGCGTGAGCCACCGCACCCAGCCCCATATGTAGTTTTTTATCCTTCATCCCCCTCCCAACCTTTCCCCCCAGGTCCTCAGGGTTCATTATATCATTCTTATGCCTTTGCATAAGATTTGGCATAAGACTCTTAATCTTGATTAAGATGCCAGGCTGATAAATTTCTAAATTTACCATGAAGTATCTGGTTGTAGCAAGACCTGGTGGTAAAAAGCAATGGTGGAAAAAGGAGAGTAGTCTTGAAAACAGCATGGTATAATGGAAAGAGCCCCAATTGGAAGTAAATAAACTTGATGCTGGTTTCAGCTCTGCCATTACCTAACTAAATGCTTACACACAGACACAAAGTCACTATTTCTTTTTAGTTTACACATTTAAGTGATATTTGAAGTTTTTCTCAACCAACAGGTTATATTTTTATATATGAATGATTTTTAAATAAAAACCATAAATCAATGAGTATGACTGATGATGATCATAAAGTAGGAGAAGATAAACGTCTTAAAGCCATTAACAATACCCAAGTCCCAAGTAAGTTCTAGTTTAGAAGAGCAAAGGAATGGGAAGAGACTGACTACAAGCAGAGTGTAAGGCAAGCAGTGACTGTGTTAGAAAGGATCATAAAATTTCCAGGAAGACAGGGTCCATGTCATATTCTTCCCTGTGTTCACAGAACCTAACACCACCTAGTAAACAAAGAGTAAGCAAATTCAGTAAATGATTGCTGAGTGAGAAGAAACAAAGGAGAATGCCTGGTTGGCTATAATATCACAGCAGAGTTTTTAAAACATGCTGCTTCCACATTTCAACTAATGTGGAAATATCGCAGCATTTTGGGAGGCCGAGGCGGGTGGATCACCTGAGGTCAGGAGTTCAAGACCACCCTGGCCAACATGGTGAAACCCTGTCTCTACTAAAAATACAAAAGTTAGCTGGGCATGGTAGCAGGCGCCTGTAGTCCCAGCTACTCAGGAGGCTGAGGCAGGAAAACCACTTGAACCCGGGAGGCGGAGGCTGCAGTGAGCCGAGATCGTGCCATTGCACTCCAGCCTGGGCAACCAGAGCAAAACTCTGCCTCAAAAATAAATAAATTAATTAATTAATTAATAATAAAAATAAAATAAGATGGGTCATTTTTCTCTAAATGTTCATACAACTCCCCAATCACTAGAATTTTGAGGGTATGCCATTAATTTATTAAACAATTATTTATTGAATGGCTGCTATGTTGAAAGTATTAAGGACAGAGAGTAAATAAAAACTTTCATTCTAGGGTCATTCTGTTGGAGGGCAATTATAATAAAAAGATAAATTATGCAGAATGTGGTTAAATTGTATACATGAACTGCTGTTTCTAGTCAGACTCTTTTAGAAAGACTGCTTCTCTGAGATTAAATTATATCCCTGCCTAGGAATAATTCTATTCCCATTATCCCACTATAACAAAAACAGTTAAAGTAAAATATGATAAGCTACATTTCCTGCTTGATTAAGGCTTTCCAAACTATGATGGGTACTAGCAGGAGTTGGCTAACTATGGCCAACTACCTGTTTCTATAAATTAAGTTTTACTAGAACATAGATATGGTATTATCTATGGCTTCTTTGATGTTACAATGGCAGAGTTGAATAGTTGTGACAGAGACTGTGTGACTTGTAAAGACTAAAATATTTACTATCTAGCCCTTTATAGAAAAAGTCTGCTGACTACAATGGTTTGAATGTTTGCTCCCTCCAAAACTCATAGTGAAACTTAATTCCCAATGTGGCAGTATTGAGAGGTACGGCTTTTTTTTTTTTTTTTTTTTTTTTGAGACGGAGTCTCATTCTGTCGCCCAGGCTGGAGTGCAGTGGCGCAATCTCGGCTCACTGCAAGCTCTGCCTCCCTGGTTCACGCCATTCTCCTGCCTCAGCCTCCCAAGTAGCTGGGACTACAGGCGCCCGCCACCACGCCCGGCTAATTTTTTGTATGTTTAGTAGGGACGGGGTTTCACCGTGTTAGCTGAGATGGTCTCGATCTCCTGACCTTGTGATCTGCCCGTCTCAGCCTCCCAAAGTGCTGGGATTACAGGCGTGAGCCACCGCGCCCGGCCGAGAGGTATGGCTTTTAAGAGGTGATTGGGTCATGAGGGCTCTGCCTAATCCATTCATGGATTAATGGATTATTGCAGGAATGAGTCTGGTAGCTTTCTAAGAGGAGGAAGAGACTGGGCACAGTGGTTCATGCATATAATCCCAACACTTTGAGTGGTCAAGGCAGAAGGATCGCTTGAATCCAGGAGTTCAAGACTAGCCTGGGCAATATAGGGAGACCTGAGACCTCGTCATATACATATGTTAGCTGGGTGTGGTCACACACTTTTGTGGTCTCAGTTACTCAGGAGGCTGAGGTGGGAGGACCACTTGAGCCCAGGAAGTTGAGGCTGCAGTGAGCTGAGATCATGCCACTGTACTCAAGCCTGGGTGACAGCGTGAGACCCTGTCTCCAACAAAAAAACACAGGAAGAGAGACCTGATCTGGCATACTCAGCCCCTTTGCCATGTGATGCCCTGAGCCACTTCGGGACTCTGCAGAGAGTCCCCACCAGCAAGAAGACTCTCACCAGATGTGGCCTCTCAACCCTGGACTTCTCAGCCTCCATAACTGTAAGAAATAGTTTCCTTTTCTTTATAAATTACCCAGTTTCTGGTATTCTAAGCAATAGAAAACACTAAGGCATTGACCCTTCCTCTAGAGCACAGGGATATCTCTCCATTTCCACCTGGGAGACATTAAGAAAGTTACCTAATCTTTATAAATCGCAATTTCCTCATCTATAAAAATGGACAGAAAAATAACACCACCTTAAAAGGTTGTTATGAGAATTAAATGGGATATTTTCAAGTATACTGTGTAGCAATGCCTAGTGTATGCTCAAATAAAGGTCAGTGGTTTTTATCATTATTAACAATCCTAAATTACATTATCCTTTACATGGCTATGAGAGTTACCTTTTCAAAACACAAAATATGTCATTCTCTTTTTCATAACCCTTCAATGGTTCCCTTCTGCCTACAGAATAACATTAAAACTTCCCATGATCCACTCCAACTTATCTTTGAAACCTCACATTTTCCCATGAGCCTTATTCTTCATCCACCTGTCCTTTTCCTCTGGGCTCTATGACCCTAGCCTACAAATATATAGTTAAATTTCCCTCATCTTAAAAAATTCTTCTGCCAGGCACAGTGGCTCACACCTGGAATCCTGGCACTTGGGGAGGCCAAGGCAGGCAGATCTCTTGAGCCCAGGAGATCAAGACCAGCCTGGAGAATACGGTGAAATATGATCTTTACAAAAAATACAAAATAATAATTGTATTTTTTATACAAAAAAATACAAAAATTAGCCAGGCATGGTGGCATGCCTGTGGTCCCAGCTACTCAGTAGGCTGAGGCAGGAGGATCACTTTAGCCAGGGAGGCAGAAGTTGCAGTGAGCCAAGGTCATGCCACTGCACTCCAGCCTGGGCAACAGAACGAGACTCTGTCTAAAAAATAAAAATAGAAATCTTCCCTTGCCCCCTCGCTAAAATATGAATCTAATTCACTCTTTTTATTTGTTACCAAACTTTAAGAATAGGTTACATTCTCTATCTATGTTTCTAAGGTTTTTTTTTGTTTTTGTTTTTGTTTTCTTTAAAAAGAGTCTTACTTTGTTGCCCAGGCTGGAGTGCAGTGGTGTGATCACTGCTCATTGCAACCTTGAACTTCTGGGCTCAAGCAATCCTCCCACCTCAGCCTCATGAGCAGCTAGGACTATAGGTGTGCACCACCACGCCTGGCTAACTTTGGTATTATTATTATTGTTGTTATTGTTATTATTATTATCATAGCAATAGGGTCTCATTATGTTGCCTAGGCTGGTCTGGAACTCCTGGCCTCAAGAAATCCTCCCACCTCAGCTTCCTAAAGTGCTGAGCTTACAGGCGTGAGCCATTGCACCCAGCCTCTAGCTACATTTCTTTTTTTTTTTTTGAGATGGAGTCCCACTCTGCGCCCAGGCTGGAGTGCAGTGGCGCGATCTCGGCTCACTGTAAGCTCTGCCTCCCCGGTTCACGCCATTCTCCTGCCCCAGCCTCCCGAGTAGCTGGAACTATAGGCGCATGCCACCACACCCAGCTAATTTTTGTATTTTTAGTAGAGATAGGGTTTCACTGTGTTAGCCAGGATGGTCTTGATCTCCTGACCTCGTGATCCGTCCCCCTCAGCCTCCCAAAGTGCTGGGATTACAGGTGTGAGCCACTGCGCCCAGCCCTTTTTTTTTTTTTTTTTTTTTTGAGACAGGGTCTTGCTTTGTTGTCCAGGCTGGAGTACAACAGTGTGATTATAGCTCACTGCAACCTCAACCTCATTGGCTCACGTGATCCTCCCACCTCAGCCTCCTGAGTAGCTGGGACTACAGGCACACATCACCACAGCGAGCAAATTTTTTAATTTTTTAAATAGAGCTGGGGCCTTGCTGTTGTCCAGGTTGGTCTTGAACTGTTTGTGTCAAGCAATCCTCCTGCATTGGCCCCATATCACTCTTGAAACTTTTCTCACTATGGAAGATTCAGAGCTTCATTTATCTCTGCATTTCTACTACCTAGTATAGTGTCTGGAACACAGTAAGCTAGTTATCAGTAAAGATTTATTAAATGGCATGAATGATTTTTATGACTTGGAAACTTGGTTGAAGTTCCTTCCTTGAATTGGAATACTATACTTACTGAAAATCATCCAAGATCAGCTAAAATTTCATCTTCTATACAAAGGATCTCCTGGACGCCCTTAGCATTAATCTCTTCTCTCTCTCTTTTGTCTCTCCCTACCTCCCACACTATAACTAGCACTTTTCACCCTACTTTGAATGACTGCTAATTAGTATTAAGTTAAGTGGTCTGGATCTAGAGTTAGACTGCTTTGATTTGAATCCTGGCTCTACCATTTACTGATGACCTCTCTGCAATTCAGTTTCTTCACATGCAAAATGTAAATATTAATATTACCTAACCCATATGGTTATTGTGAAGATGAAATAAGATAACTTGGGCTTCTGGAACATAATAAACACTAGAAAATGTTAGCTATTCTTGCTAATCTAACATTTCTGACTCCTTCCCCAGACTGGAATATAAGGTATTTATTGATTGATTGATTGACTGATTGAGACTGTCTCGCTCTGTCACCCAGGCTGAAGTGCAGTGGTGCAATCTTGCCTCACTGCAACCTCCGCCTCCCGGGTTCAAGCAATTCTCCTGCCTCAGCCTCCTGAGTAGCTGAGATTACAGGCACCTGCCACCATGCCCAGCTAATTTTTGTATTTTTAGTACAGACAGGGCTTCACCATGTTGGCCAGGCTGGTCTTAAACTTCCTCACCTTAGGTGATCCACCCACCTCAGGTGATCTGCCTGCCTTAGCCTCCCAAAGTGCTGGGATTACAGGCATAAGCCACCGTGCTTGGCCTATTTGAATATTTTTTAGCCCGGCGCGGTGGCTCACGCCTATAAACCCAGCACTTTGGGAGGCAGAAGCGGGCGGATCACCTCAGGTCGGGAGTTTGAGACCAGCCTGACCAACATGGAAAACCCTGTCTCTACTAAAAATACAAAATTAGCCAGGTGTGGTGGCACATGCCTGTAATCCCAGATACTCGGGAGGCTGAGGCAGGAGAATTGCTTGAACCCAGGAGGTGGAGGTTGTGGTGAGCCGAGAGCGCACCATTGCACTCCGGCCTGGGCAACAAGAGTGAAACTCTGTCTCAAAAAAAAAAAAAATTTATTTTTTAGAGATAGTATTGCTTTGTTGCCCAGGCTGGTCTCAAATTCCTGGGCTCAAGTGATCCTCCCACCTCGGCCTCCCAAAGTGCTAGGATTACAGGCATGAGCCACTATGCCGGGCCAAGGCTTTTAAGAGTACAGATCTTGTCTCATTTGTTTCTATATACAATGTCTCACACAAAATGTTTCGTACACAAGTTGCTAAACACACATTTATTGAATGAAGAAGCAATAATTACCAAATTAACTTCACAACGTAAACTCGTGTTACATTAAAGAACATTAGAGGCAAGTACAAGGCAGTAAAGCCAAGAGGTATTTGATTTTCTTTAATCAAATATTTATAAAGAAGTCAGGCAATAGGATTCTACTAGAAAAAGAATGGCTACATTTTAAAATCATGGGTTTTTCTAGAAGCTGAAAAGACCTGGTTTGGATGTGACACACCCTTGCTTTTCTTCCTCCCAGGCCCACTATTATTTTGACCACACCATCTACAGAGATGTCATAGCACATCCAGGCAGGCACTGGCTTCATAGGACAGTTTTCTGTCTGCTTTCTTCCCACCCTCTACTCAAATAACCATATCACAATTGTGTCACACAACTCTACTTCTACGTGCAACTTTACTGCCTAACCTCTCCCAAATCATTCCTAATGGAAAACCACCACCACATCCAAAGTGGTGTCACGGAGCTGGCAAGCTGAGACATGCATTAGCTTTATATTGGAAAAAGAGCGGCCGGGCATGGTGGCTCATGTCTGTAATCCCAGCACTTTGGGAGGCCAAGGTGGGAGGATCACGAGGTCAAGAGATCAAGACCATCCTGGCCAACATGGTGAAACCCCATCTCTACTAAAAATACAAAAATTAGCCAGGCGTGGGGGTGGGCATCTGTAGTCCCAGCTACTCGGAAGGCTGAGGCAGGAGAATAGCTTGAACCTGGGAGGTGGAGGTTGCAGTGAGCTAAGATTGTGCCACTGCACTTCAGCCTGGGTGACAATGAGACTCCATCTCAAAAAAAAAAAAAAAAAAAAAAAAGAGCTTGAACAGAGTTAATCACTCTAAATGTTGTAAAAAAACAATATACTATAAAGAGGAAATATTACTCATCCTTGACAGGGAAGTGACATGTGCCTAGAAAAGCACGTAACATCAACAATAAGTTTTCACTAAAGTTATTATTGCTAACTATATCAAAAATCAAAATGAAGCCTCAAATCATCGTCATGTCACAAGACCTTAAAAATTTATATTCTGAATGATTTTTATTCCCCTATCCCCATACCCCACCCCAAATCATACCAGCTAGAATTACTTAACTCAGGAAGGGGGTGCTTTCTTAATGCATGTGCTTTGAGAGTAAGTGATTACTCAACTTTGTTATTTTTAGTTTCATATGACATACAGATTCATGTTGAAAAGGAGGGTTGCTTTTTTTTTTGAGACAAGGTCTTGCTCTGTCGCCCAGTCTGGAGTGCGGTGGCACAGTGCAATAGTGTGATCATAAGCTCGCTGCAGCCTCAACCTCCCAGTCTCAAGTGACTCTCCTGTCTCACTGTCTCAGCCTCCTGAGCAGCTGGGACTACAGGCACACACCACAGCTGGCTTTTTTTTTTTTTTTTTTGGTAGAGACAGGGTCTCACTGTGTTGCCTAGGCTGGTCTCAAGTTCCTGGCCTCAAGTGATCTTCCTGCCTTGGCTTCCCAAAGTAAGCCACCACACTAGGCCAAGGATTGCTTTTGTACTTTAGACCACTGTGGAAACAAACCCATGAAGGATCTTGTCAAAATGCAGACTCGCACTCTGTAGGTCAGGGATGGGGCCTAAGAATCTGAATTTCTAAACTCCCAGGTGATGCTGATGTCGCTTGGTCTACAGACTACATGCAGTGAGTAGCAAAGCCTTTAAACAAATGACTGTTTATCACTGCTCTAAAGATAGTAAGACCAACAGGAAACTCTTCTTTTTTTTTTTAAAGACAGAACCTCACTCTGTTGCCCAGGCTGCAGTACAATGGCTCAATCTTGGTTCACTGCACCTCTGCCTCCTGAGTTCAAGCGATTCTCCTGTCTCAGCCTCCCGAGTAGCTGGGATTAGAGGCAGCCACCACACCTGGCTAATTTTTGTATTTTTAGTAGAGACGGGGTGTTTCACCATGTTGGCCAGGCTGGTCTCGAACTCCTGACCTCAAGTGATCCGCCCGTCTCAGCCTCCCAAAAGGCTGGGATTACAGGCATTAGCCACTGCACCCGGCCCCAACAGGAAACTCTTAACTCTGATACTACTGGTAAACTAGACTTTGTCTAGAGACTAGAGTCTTTTCTATAGCATGATTTACCATTCCCCATAAAGTGTCATTATTAAGCTTTTCCACATCTTTGCCTTTTCTCAGACTGTTCCCACTACCTAAAATGCCCCTCTCTTCATTTCCACATACCTTACTTAACGATGGGGATACATTCTGAGAAATGCATTCTTAGGTGATTTTGTGGTTGCATAATCACAGAGTGTACTTACATAAACCTGGATGGTATAGCCTACAATACCCTCAGGCTATACGGTAGAGTCTATTGATCCTAGGCTACAAGCCTGTACAGCATATTACTGTACTGAATACTGTAGACAACTGCAACAAAATGGTAAGTTTTGTGTATCTTAACATATCTAAACATAGAAAAGGTACAGTAAAAATATGGTATTATAATCTCATGGAACCACCATCATGTATGCGGTCTGTTGTTGACCAAAACATCTTATGCACTGCATTACTGTAGTTAGATTCTACTCATCCTCAAATACCAGTTCAAATACTTCCTTCTCATGTTCTTCAACTACCAAGGCAGCCATTTACACTCCTTTCTTTTTTTTTTTTTTTTTTTTTTTTGAGACAAGGTCCCACTCTGTCACCCAGGCTGGAGTGCAGTGTTGCAATTACAGCTCACTGCAACCTTGAACTCCTGGGCTCAAACAATCTTTCTGCCTCACCCTCCCAAACATGCTAGGATTACAGGTGTGAGCCACCATGCCCAGCCTATATCACCTTCCTATAGCATCATTTCCAAGCTTTAACTATGTTTTATCACATGCCTTATAACTTTTTTACTAGACCACAAGCTTCTTAACAGCAAGATACCATTCTCTTGCCTGGCATATGACAATATATAAACACTTGTTAGTCTTTCTCTGAAGGAGGTTAAAAACAAAAAACACTTGCTGGGTAAATTATGGTTTCTTTTGTTTTGTTTTGTTTTGTTTTTGAGGCAAGATCTAGCTCTGTCAACTACGCTGGAGAGCAGTGGCACTATCATAGCTCACTGCAGCCTCAAACTCCTGGGCTCAAGTGATTCTTCACTGGGTAAATTTATTTTTATTTTTATTTATTTATTTTTGAGACTGGGTCTTGCTCTGTCACCCAGGCTAGAGTGCAGCAGCGCTATCTGGCCTCCATGTTCAAGTGATTCTCCCACCTCAGCCTCCCAAGTAGCTAGGATTACAGGCATGTGCCCCCATACCTGGCTAATTTTTTTGTATTTTTAGTAGAGACAGGGTTTCACCATGTTGGCCAGGCTGGTCTTGAACTCCTGACCTCAAGTGATCCACCCGCCTCGGCCTCCCAAAGTACTGGGATTACAGGTGTGAGCTACTGCGCCCAGCCTTCACTGGGTAAATTTAAAACACAACTCAAAATTTTTTGAGTACCTATTATGTGCCAGGCACTGGCAACGATGATAATGATGATGGTATGAGATAATTCTTTTTTTTTTTGAAACAGAGTCTCACTCTGTTGCCCAGGCTGGAGTGCAGTAGTGCAATCTCAGCTTACTGCAACCTCTGCCTCCCAGGTTCAAGCAATTTTCCTGCCTCAGCCTCCCGAGTAGCTGGGATTACAGGCGCCTGCCACCATGCCTGGCTAATTTTTATATTTTTAGTAGAGACAGGGTTTTGCCACATTGGCCAGGCTGGTCTCGAACTCCTGACCTCAGATGATCCACCTGCCTCGGCCTCCCAAAGTGCTGGGATTACAGGCATGAGCCACCGCGCCCGGCCTGGTATCAGCTAAGTTTTTTTTTTTTTTTTTTTTTTTTTTGAGATGGAGTCTCACTTTGTTGCTCTGTTTCCCAGGCTGGAGTGCAGTGGCACGATCTTGGCTCACTGCAACCTCCACCTCCCAGGTTCAGGGGATTCTCCTGCCTCAGACTCCCAAGCAGCTGGGATTACAAGCGTGCACCACCATGCCTGACTAATTTTGGTATTTTTATTAGAGACAGCGTTTCACCATGTTGGCCAGGCGGGTCTCAAACTCCTGACCTCAAGTGATCCGCCATCCTCGGCCTCCTGAAGTGCTGGGATTACAGGTGTGAGCCACCACACCCAGCCTGGTATCAGCTAACTCTTAATGAGCACTTACTATGCAGGCATTGTTCTAAGCACTTTACCTTATATGAAATCATTTAATCCTCATAATAACCCAATGAAGTAGTACTTTTATTATCCCAATCATACCAATAAAGAAACTGAGGCACAGAGATTAAGTAACTTGCCCCAAATCATACAGCTAATAAAAGGCAGAGCCGGGAGTCGAACCTAAACAGTTGATTATAGAGTCTGTGTTCTTAATCACAATGCTATATTACCTCTCCGTATAGTTATACAAAGTATATAAAGATGAGCAAGACACAATCACTTCCCTTGAGAAACTGCTACTCAAAAAGCTTTTGTGGCAGCTTACAGATCCCGATTAAAGTCCAAATTCCTTACCATGTTATTCAAAGGTCTGAATGATCTGATCCAAACCTCTCTTGCTTTATCTCCTATTACATCCACCTGCATTCTCTCTCTTTTCTTTTTATTTTGCATTTTATAAAATTCTTATTTTTCCAACCTGGACCCAGAGCCAGCACCGCCTGCAGGCTCTGAGGCCACAGGCACCACCTGCATTCTCTATGTTGCAGTTATACAACCTGCCACTTCTAAATATGTCCTGAATCCTCCTACTTCCATATTGTTGTGAGAATGAGTCTCTCTGTCTGGAATCCATTTTTCAAAGCTCTATAAATCCTTAAAAACTTGGCTCAAGAACACCTCCAAATCACAACAACAATAATAGCACCAAACATTTATATAGCATTTAGTGTGCCAGACATGTCCACATATTAAATCACCTAACTCTTTTTGTGTTTTTTAGAGACAGGGTCTCACTCTGTCACTCAGGCTGGAGTGCAGTGGCGTGATCATAGCTAACTGCAGCCTTGAACTCATGGGCTCGCACGATCCTCCCACCTCGGCCTCCAAAATAGCTGAGACTACAAGCATGCACCATCCCACCTGGCTAATTTTTAAATTTTTTGTAGAGATGGGGTTTCCTTATGTTGTCCAGGCTACTCTCGAACTCCTGGCCTCAAGCAATTCTTCTGTTTCAGCCTCCCAAAGGGCTGGGATTACAGGTGGGAGCCACTGTGCCTGGCCTGTCACTGAATTCTTAAAATAGCTCTTTGAAGTTGGTTATAAGAATCTCTAGCTCAGAGATGTAATTTCAAATATTTCCAATCACAATTAATCTTTCTCGAGGCGGGAGAATCACTTGAGGTCAAGGGTTCAAGACCAGCCTGGCCAACATGGAGAAACCCAATCTCTACCAAAAATACAAAAAAAATTAGCTGGGTGTAGTGGTGTGCACCTGTAGTCCCAGTTACTCAGGAGGCTGAGGCAGAAGAAAATTGCTTGAACCCAGGAGGCAGAGGCTGCAGTGAGCCGAGATTGTGCCACTGCACTCCAGCCTGGGTGACAGAGCAAGCCTCCGTTTCAAAAAAATAATAATAATAAAAAATAAACCTCTACTGGAGCATTTATTAGGCCCTGCCTTCTACATCAAGTTTTACCTAATGTCTACCTCTTCCATGATATTAAAAGGTTTTTGAGGGCAGGGATCCTGTGTGTGGAAGAGAATAGCTACTTGTTCAACAAATTGCTTCCCCTTTCCTCCTGAAGTAGATTACATTTCCCAGTGTTCATTATAGTTGGTTAAGACTGTAACACTAAGTTCTGGCCAGTGGTATATGGGCAGAAGTGATTATGTCATTTCTAGGCCTGTTCCATAAAACCTCAACACTATTTTCCACAGCTTCTTCCTTCATCTGCCAGCAGATGCAGAAGATCCAGTGGAGGAACCTGAGGCCCTCTTCTAGGTGAAAATGAGCTCTCCTTCCACCTCTACCCAACCTTCATTGGACTAGGACCTGAAAAAAAAACAAAAAAACAAAACAAGCCTTTAAGCCAATAGTTAGTCCACCTGGACAACATATACCATGTAGTTTTGTGCCTCTCCATATACTTAAAACATTGCCTTGTTCACAGTTAGTTCTCAGTATTCATTGAACTTAAATAAAAGTTGAAATTTTTTTTTTTTTTTTTTTTTTTTTTTTTTTTTTTTTTTTTGAGACAAGGTCTCCATCTTTTGCCCAGGCTGGAGTGCAGTGGCACGATCTTGGCTCACTGCAGCCTCCACCTCCTGGGCTCAAGCGATCCTCCCACCTCAGCCTCCCAAGTAGCTGGGACTACAGGTACGCACCACCACACCCAGCTAATTTTTGTATTTTTTTGAGATGGAGTTTTGCTCTTGTTACCCAGGCTAGAGTGCAGTGGCATGATCTCGGCTCACTGCAACCTCCACCTCCCAGGTTCAAGCAATTCTCCTGCCTCAGCATCCCGAGTAGCTGGGATTATAGGCATGCGCCACCACACCCAGCTAATTTTTGTATTTTTAGTAGAGATGGGGTTTCTCCATGTTGGTCAGGGTGGTCTCAAACTCCCGACCTCAGGTAATCCGCCCGCCTTGGCCTCCCAAAGTGCTGGGATTACAGGCGTGAGCCACCGCACCAGGCCTAATTTTTGTATTTTTGTAGAGATGGGGTTTTGTCATGTTACCCAGGCTGGTCTTGAACTCCTGTGCTCAAGCAATCTGCCTGCCTCAGCCTCCCAAATTGCTGGGATTTCACAGGCACGAAGACACTGCACCCTGCCAAAAGTTGAAATTCTTATTCCAAGGCAGGTCTTTTCCTAGGACCTACTATTAGCCAGCAGTCTCCAAAATGGGTAATGAGCCGCATTATCCGTTGGAGTATGGGAAGAAAATGAAAACTTTTACTTATTTTTGATAACAAGAGAAATTTCATTTTACTAATATTTAATTATGGGTTAATAGTAGCACATGGGGATGTGCTCAAAAATGCTTTCCTAATGGGATACTGAGGTAGGCAGACTAATGGCCCCCCAGAGATGTCTATGTCCTAATCCCCAGAACCTGTGACTGTGTCGCATTATATGGCAAGGGAAATAAATAAAAATTGTAGATGCAATTAAAGTTGCTGGTCAGAAGACTTTAAAAGAGAGATTATCCTGGATTATCACTGTGGGTCCAAAGTAATCACAAGGTCCTCATAGGTGGAAGAGGGAGGCAGAAGAGTCAATATCAGAGTGATGCAATGTGAGAAAGACTCATTGCTGGGTTTGAAGACGGAAGGGGTCTATGAGCCGAGGAATGCAAACAGCCACTGGCAGCTGAAAAAAGTAAGGAAATGGATTCTCCTCTAGAGCCTCCAGAGAGGAATGCAGCCCTGCTGATACCTTGATTTTAGCCCAGTGAGACTCTTGTCAGACCTCTGACTTATAGAACAGTAAGATAAAATAAACGTGTGTTGTTTTAAGCTACTAAGTTTGTGGTAATTCGTTATGATAGCCACAGAAAACTAATAATAGGTACATAATACAAAAAATTGTATGGGTCACTCCCCTGTGATATAACGTTAACAGATCTAAAACAAATTTTAGACTTTAACTCTTTGTAAACTAGCATAAGGAAAATAACATTAACATGTTCCTTGGTGGCATTCGCATTCAATCAGTCAAATATTTATCAAATTCACAGTTCTGTATAAAGCTCAGAGTTAAACATTAAAGCATAAATGTCCTCCCTCAAACTTTATTACCTAAACAAAGAAGTGAACGAAGAGCCAGGCATGGTGGCTCACACCTATAATCCCAGCACTTTGGGAGGCCAAGGCAGGTGAATCACCTGAGGCCAGGAGTTCAAGACCAGCCTGGCCAACATGATGAAACCCCATCTCTACTAGAAATATAAAACTTAACCGGATGTGGTGGCACACACCTGTAATCCCAGCTACTCAGGAGGCTGAGGCACAAGAATTGCTTGAAACCAGGAGGCGGAGGTTGCAGTGAGCCGGTATCATGCCACTGTACTCCATCCAGCCTGGACAACAGAGCGAGACTCTGTCTTAAAAAAAAAAAAAAGAAGTGAAGAAAGAGGTGTGACATAGTCTAAAACATATCTAGCTGTCCTTACTCTGATTTAAAAAACACTGACACTACTGGCCAAGTGTGGTGGCTCACATCTGTAATCCCAGCACTTTGGGAGGCCAAGGCAGGTGGATCACCTGAGGTCAGAAGTTTGAGACCAGCCTGACCAACGTGGTGAAACCCTGTCTCTACTAAAAATATAAAAATTAGCTGGGCGTGGTTGCAGCTGCCTGTAATCCCAGCTACTCAGTAGGCTGAGGCAGGAGAATTGCTTGGACTTGGGAGGCGGAGATTGCAGTGAGCCGAGATCTCACCATTGCACTCCAGCCTGGGCAACAAGAGCAAAACTCCATCTCAAAGAAATAATAATAATAAATAAATAAATAATAAAAATTAAAAAAACACTGACACTACTATTACTACTGTTCATGGACCTCCTGAAGGCTGAATAACAGCACCTGGTAGGAAGAGTTCTGGGGCCACTGTATCAAAGCTGTCAAGAAAATTACTTACTGCTTACCTACAATATACCTGGAAACTGTGCTAATTGCTTTATAAATATATTACCTGAGATGAAATTATCCCCACTTTATCATCTAGGAAAATGAGGTTTGGAGTATTTAAATGACTTGACAAAGGTTAAAGAGGGTACTGGAATCTGGATGTTTGGCTCCAAAGTCTGTGTTTTGCCTCGTGATAATGAGTAAGAAAGAAAAAAAGGCCAGTGGTTCAATAAAACCACTTTTGGTTTTTGATTCATAAAAAAGAACTGCCTATCTACGAACCAATGAAAATCTACCCGGTTTGCTTTACGAGGTTTTCTGCTGCCAACGTTGAGCAGTAAGCAGCATACATATCATAGGGGTTCTTCTGACCCATACTGGTCTTTCCAGAAAAATGTGATTCTAAAGGTTATGGTAACAACAATTAAGAGGCCTAAATAAACCTATAATACAATGTTAAAACGTGGACATACTTTTGATACTTATGTTTTCTAAAAGGCCTACATCTAAAACACTGAAACCTTGCTAATAACCGTTAAAAAAAAAAAAAAAGAAAAGAAAAGAGGCCAGGCACAGTGACTCACACCTGTAATCCCAGCACTTTGGGAGATCAAGGTGGGAGGACCACTTGAGGCCAGGAGTTCAGGATCAGTCTGGGCAACATAGTGAGACCCTGTCTCTAAAAAAATAAAAAAATTAAATTAGCCAGGCATGGTGGTGTGTGCTTGTAGTCCCAGCTACTCAGAAGACAGCCAGGAGGATCACTTGAGGTCAGAAGGTCAAGGCTATAGTGAGCTATGACCATACCACTGCACTTCTCTGCCTGGGCAAAACAGCAAGATCTTGTCTTTAAAAAAAAAAAAAAAAGAAAAAGAAAAAAGAAAAAGAAACAGATGCATGCAAAGATTGATGAAACCTAAATAAATTGGTTTACTATTTTTTCTTTTTTTTTTTTTTTGAGACTGAGTTTCGCTCTTGTTGCCCAGACTGGAGTGCAATGGTGCAATCTTGGCTGACCACAACCTCTGCTTCCTGGGTTCAAGCGATTCTCCTGCCTCAGCCTCCCGAGTAGCTGGGATTACAGGCATGCAGCACCACACCAAGCTAATTTTGTATTTTTAGTAGAGATGGGGTTTCTCCATGTTGGTCAGGCTAGTCTCAAACTCCCGACTTCAGGTGATCCGCCCACCTCGGCCTCCCAAAGTGCTGGGATTACAGGCATGAGCCAATGCATCCAGCCTATTCTTTTTTAAAAAGTATGTTTTTCCAGAATTTTTATCTAATTTCCTCTCATAATTTTGGAAGAAAGGGACCTGTAACATACTCTACCAGACTCCACTAACCTTTAACACGTAGCACAAAATAAATTGCTTTGCATTTTACTCCCAAATAATACAAAGATACCATCATTTCTTGGACTTGGGCTAGAAAAAAAAATCACCAATAACAACAACAAAAAGGCCAGGTATAGCAGCTCACACCTGTAATCCCAGTACTTTGGGAGGCTGAGGTGGGAGGATTGCTTGAGCCCAGGAGTTCAAGATCAGCCTGGGCAACATAGGGAGACCTCATCTCTACTAAATATCAAAAAATTAGCTGGGTGTGGGGCACGCCTGTGGTCCTAGCTACTCAGGAGGCTGAAGTGGAAGGCTTGAGCCTGAGAGGTTGAGACTACAGCGAGCCGTGCTGGAAAAAAAAAAAAGAAAGAAAGAAAGAAAAAAATGAAGAAGAAGAAAGAAGAAGAGAAGGCAATGGCTGAGATCTCAAGTCCCAGAAGAACTATGAATCTAAACCCATAAAAAGGCAGTAATATCCTCGGGTGAGTGCAGTTCAAACATGTTTTAGAGGTATTACATCATGGAAAACTGGTTGTGCTAGGTCTTAGATAGGAGAATTCATAAGGAAAACTCAGCTGAACAGACATTAACCACCAGAGTCTCACATCAGGTGACACTAAGCAGAGCTAGTTCAGTCTCGCTTTCTCCTTTTTGTCTTTGTTTTTTAACAGTCCAATTTTAAGACAGCCAAAGGCAGAACAAACATTGCTTAGCAATCAGATCATGTCAATAGCACTACACATAACAAGAGGCCCAATCAAGTTCATGGTCCAATTTTACTTTTTTGGGGTAAAGCAATACAAAGATCTAAAAAGTTAAAGTCAGATCTGCTTGCTTACAAATATTAGAACAGTTTAATAAATAGAAAACACCCAAGATTTCTGGAAAGAAAATATATACCCTCTATCTTGAATAACAAACTGAAATTAAACAAAGAATGAATTTATAAGTAGTTTAACAAAAATTATAAATCACATTGCTCAAAACTGCCATGCAAGCAAAAAAAAAAAAAAAAAAAAAAAAAAAAAACAAGTCTCCTGACAAAGGCAGAACTATTAATACATATACATACAGTGACTTTAAATATGGCCAAAAAGCTTTTTCTTAATCCAGGAAGTTCAAAAGAGAACTAATATCCACAAACTCAACTATTTAAGTTGTCTTCCCAAGCCCTGAAAAAGTTTCTTCTTCCTTTCCAAATTTCTCCTTTATTCTAAAATTACTTATAAATTTACACCAAAGTAACAAAATAGAAATATAGACTTCAATCTATGTGAGCACATTTCTGAAACAATACTCTCACAATGATTTATTTCTTCTCCCTCTCCCAAAGTGAATGAAATGTATGGAGGAAAGAAAATGTCAATCTACTAAGTATGTATCAAGCAATTAATATTTGCAAGGTTTGTGCTCTCCACAGATAAATATTAGAGTACTTGAAATTTTTGTAATGCCTGTCACATATATATTAAGTACAGTGCCATGCAAAGGGGATTAAGTGGGGGCTACAGAAATAAATGTGATGTTCCCTTCTTCAAGGGAACAAACGATGGTGATGTATAACATTTACTGAGCACCTAAGGACGTGTCAGACACTGTTCTAAATACTTTTACAGAGCTTATCTCATTTAATCCTTGTAAAAATATGTGATAAGTATATTTCTATTTTATTTAATTATTATTATTTTTTTTGAGATGTAGTCTCACTTGATCACCCAGGCTGGATTGCAGTGGCGCGATCTTGGCTCACTGCAACCTCCACCTCCTGGGTTCAAGCAATTCTCCTGCCTCAGCCTCCCGAGTAGCTGGGATTACAGGCATGCGCCACCACGCCGGGCTATTTTTGTATTTTTATTAGAGACGGGGTTTCACTATGTTGGCCAGGTTAGTCTCAAATACCTGAACTTAGGTGATCTGCCCACCTTGGCCTCCCAAAGTACTAGGATTATAGGCCTGAGCCACCACACCAGGCCTATTTCTATTTTAGAGATAAGAAAAATAAAGATTAAGTGGCTCACCTAAGGGCACACAATGAGCAAATGGCGGAGTCAGGGAGTGGATTTTTACCTCTTAAACTTTAAGCTATACAGCCTCAATATATGATACTTCAGATTATTGTGACAGTAGTAATAACAATAATAAAAAATAGTGACAGGTAAGATTTAGTGCCTTTGTACTGTGATCAATTCTTTATGTATATTATCTAATTTAATCTTCCCATCAAGCTGATACAGCAGTACTATTATTATTTCCTACTTCACAGGTAAGAAAACTGAGGTTATAGATATTTCACAATTTGCTCAAAATCCCCTAAATTACTACGAGGCACAACCATCCTGAATCTCTCCTTTGAATTCCAAACTTGTTTATCCAACTGCCAAGTTATATTTCCTGATCTCCCATTTCCAAAACTGTTCCCCACAATGTCTCCCCAGTACAGTTACTGGCAATTCAATTCTTCCAGTTGTTCAAGTCACAACCTAAGTAATCTGCACATGTGTATGGTGGTTTGAATTAAAAAATGAATAAATTTAAAGTTTAAAAATTGACAAACAAAAAACCTAATTAAGAGGCATCCTTTATGCCTCCTTCCCTTGTGCTAATATCCCTCACCGATTTCCTCTTTAAAAAATATTCAGGGCCAGGTGCAATGGCTTACACCTGTAATCCCAGCACTTTGGGAGGCCGAGGCGGGCAGATCGCTTGAGCTCAGGAGTTCAAAACCAGTCTGCACAACGTGGTGAAACCCCATCTCTAAAAAAAAAAAATATATATATATATATATATATATATATATATATATATATAATCTTAGTGTGTGTATATATTTACATATATATATATACACACACACACACAAATTAGCCAGGTGTGGTGGTGTATACGTGTAGTCCCTGCTACTCAGGAGGCTGAGGTGGGAGGATGATTTTAGCCCAGCAGGAGGCCAAGGCTGCAGTGAGCCATGATGGTGTCACTGCACTCCAGCCTGGGCAACAGAGCAAGACCCTGTCTCAAAAAAAAATCTCTATTTTTTCTTGGAGAAATAAGAAAAATTAAAAGAAAGAAGATATTCAGAACCCAGCTGGTTGCAGTGGCTCACACCTGCAATCCCAGTATTTTGGGAGGCCAGGGTGGGAGGACTGCTTGAGCCCAGAAGTCCAAGACCAGCCTGGCCAACATAGTGGGTCAGTCTGTCTCTATAAATAAATTAAAACAAAAAAATTACCCCAGTGTGGTGGTGCTCACCTGTAGTCTCAGCTACTTGGCAGGCTGAGGCAGAAGAATTGCTTGAGCCAGGGGTTGGAGGCTGCAATGAGCTGTGATCATGCCACTGCACTCCAACATGGACAACAGAGCAAGATCTTATCTCAAAATAAATAATTATGAACAGTATTTTAAAATTTCTCAATAAAATATTTTGAACCTAAAATTATGTGGTTGGCCTGCCAACTAAATGTTAGGGCTTTAGCCAACAAAAGACTTTACCAAATGAGTAAGAACTCAAAGTCTCCAGGGTGTGGTGGCTCATGCCTGTAATCCCAGCACTTTGGGAGGCTGAAGTGGGATGATCACTTGAGGCCAGGAGTTAGAGACCAGTTTGGGCAACATAGAGAGACCTTGTCTCTACAAAAATAAGACAATTAGCTGGGTGTGACACATTTAGGTGGTACACGCCTGTAGTACCAGCTGTTGTGAAGGCTGAGGCAGGAGGATCGTTTGAGCCCAGGAGGTTGAGGCTGCAGTAACCCATGATCACACCACTGCACTCCAGCCTGGGTGACAGAGCAAGGCTCTGTCTAAAAATAAAAATAAAAATAAAAAAATTCAAAACCCAACTCCTCTTCACCTTTACTACCACCATGTGGTCCCAGTCATCATGAGCTCTATCTAGATGATTGCAATAGCCTCCTTAAGTAACTTAAGTTACACACTTACATAGCTTCAAATAGGCATATAATAAAAAATAACAGTCCCCTACCCTGCCCACACCACATTGAATCACCTCCTCAGAGGGAACCACTTTCAACTCTTTTTAGCTATTTATTCTATTTACCTTCATACATCTAGCTAACATACACTGCCATTTCTGACCTTATCTACTGATTTTACAGTGTAGCAGCTGAGGATTTAGCATTCTTAAATATTTCCCTTCCAATATTGTTATAAGATAATTTGGGGTAAAATTGACATTCAGGGGAAAAAAATCAAGACTCAGGATTACATCGTTAAAATTATTATTATTTTTTAGAGACAGGGTCTTGCTCTGTCACCCAGGCTAGAGTGCAGCAGTGTGATTACAGCTCACTGAAACCTTGAACTCTTGGGCTCAAGAGATCCTCCCACCTCAGCCTCCTGGGTAGGTAGGACCACAGGTGGTGGCCCCACAATGGGTTTTTTTTGTTTTTTTAATCTTTTGCTGAGACAGGGTCCCACTATGTTGCCCAGGCTGGTCTCAGCCTCCCAAAGTGCTAGGATTATAGGTGTGAGCCACCGTGTCTGGCCAGCATTTACATTATTATGACTGATTATAATCACTATGAGGCCAAGTACTATATTATGATTTCACTTTATTTCTTCTATAATTGTTTGTATTTTACCCCTTTTTTCATTTGCTTAGTTATCACATGCTATCATGGTTTGGTTGTGTCCCACCCAAATCTCATCTTGAATTGTAGCTCCCATAATTCCCATTTTGGAGGGACCTGGTGGGAGGTAATTGAATCATGGGGACAGGTCTCTCCCATGCTGTTTTCGTGATAGTGAGTAAGTCTCACGATATCTGATAGTTTTATAAAGGGGAGTTCCCCTGCACATGTTCTCTTGCCTGCAGCCATGTAAGACGTTCCTGTGCTTTTCCTTCATCTTTTGCCATGACTGTGAGGCCTCCCCAGCCACGTGGAACTACGAGTCCATTAAACCTCTTTCCTTTATAAATTACCCAGTCTTGGGTGTGTCTTTATTAGCAGCATGAGAAAGGACTTATATGCATGCCTACTGCTACTTCTTTCCAAAGCCTCCAACGAAATTGTAAAATTCTTCTGAATATGGATTTCCACCCTGCCAAACATATCAGGAAATACATAAGTTCTTTCCTCACACCCCCACTTCCCAACATCTCTCCTGAATCTTGTAATCCTTCGAATCCAACCTGAACTGCTTATTTTGTAGACTGTTGCACAACAGTCATCCTGGGACTTCCCATTACCTTTATACCCGCTTCTTTTTAGGTCTCAAGGCTTCCTTTTTATTTTTATTAGGGTGTTTTGTTTACTTCCCTGTTTTGAAGGGACACATCCTCCAATAGCATCATGAGAAGGGGCTCATGAGAGGCAAATTTTTTGACAATTTGCCTATCTAAAAATATCTTCACTCTACTCTCATGCTTGATTGGTAGTTCAGCTGGACATAGGATTCTAAGTAGGAAATCATTTTCTCTCAGAAAGCATCTTCCATTGCTCTAGCTTTTTTGTATGGGATTTTTTTTTAAATTTTTTCCTCTGTGGAAATGTTTAGAATATTTTTATTACCCATATTCTAAAATTTCATAATGATATGCTCTGGGTGGCTGTTTTTTCATTCATTGTGCTGGGCCCTTTCAATCTGGAAGCACATGTCCTTTGGTTCTCCCCTCCAGGTATCAGCCAGGCCCAGCACAATGGGTTAGTCTGCATACTGAATGGTGAGAACTCAAAGAGCATGAGCCTATGGCTCATATAAAAAATGTTTTATTTTTATTATATTGCCAAAGCCAAATACTTCTGAGAAAGGTTGTCATTTTTTAAAAACTGTCTTCCTTTATTTGGGTCTATTCATTTTCTCCAGGAAAAAATCCATCAATTTCCTGGCAAGTGGCAGGGTTGAGGGTAGGATAGGAATGATTCTTGCCTGCCTGAGAGCCAGGTGATGGAAGGTGACTAGAAGTCTTATGAGCCTCACCATTCCAGTATGCAGACTATCCCCCCATCTCCTCTTTTAGGTATTGCATTCTTCCCCATATTCTATCAGATGTTCACTAGTATGAAGTATTTCTGGTTCAATTTTTCTCCAAAAATAAACCATGTCTTATTGGGGTGGGTGATATTTAACTGATTAGTTACAAGAAATGGGGATGTTGACTTTCAGGCCCAGTTACCCCTTAAAAGACTTTGAATAGCCCTCTTATTTTTAGCCCAAGCCTGACACCCACCTTCAGTTCCTGAGCTTTTATAAGTTTCTGTGATGCAAACCGGCTTGGTTCTAATTGGCATCAGCTTCTAGAGATACTACACTACAGGCACTACAAATACAGTGGTGAAAAAGATAAACTTCTACCCTCAGAGAGCTCATTCAATACTGGAGGCTTTAAGCAATAGGTAAACAAATGAATAAGCTTCTTTTCAGAAGTAATGAGAACTTGTAACAAATATCGATGTCTATTTTAGACTAGTCAAAAAGATTTCTTTGAGGAGGGGCTATCTCAGCAGAAGTATATCATATGATTCTGGAATAAAGTAAGTACAAAGGCCCTGAAGCAGGGGAAAAAGCTTAATGTGTCTGAGAAACAAGAAGGTTAGTGAGTGTGGTTAGAATGATGTAAGAAAAAGGAAGAATGATTGGAAATATGGTCAGAGCCACGTAGGCCAAATCATTTAGGGCCTGATAGGTTAAAGCCCAGAGTATGAACTTTGAAGAATGACAAAAAGCTGTATTAGGAAATTCAGAAGGGAAATGACATAATCTGATTAACCTTCTTAAAATTCAATCTGGCTATTGTGGGGTAAAAGGGGAAGACAAGAGATCAATTAGGATGGTTGGGCTAGAGTAGTAAGTGTAGAGGTAAATAGACTCAGGACATATTTTGAAGATAATGCTGAACTACTTGATGGTTTGAAATAGGGTGTAAGAGAAAGATAATAAGAATGGTAAGTTTTTGGCTCAAGTGATAGATGAATGGTGGGAGAGGTCTGGAAAGAAGAAAGGGAGTGCGGCAGGAAATTAATAGTGGTCCATAATGGGTACTCAATAATTAGTAATCATTGTTTATATTAAAAATCTTCAGCCAAGACACAGTGGCTCACACCTGTAATACCAGCACTTTGGGAGGCCAACGGGGGCAGATCACTTGAGGCCAGGAGTTTGAGACCAGCCTGGCCAACATGGTGAAATCCTATCTCTACTAAAAATACAAAAATTAGCTGGGTGTGGTGGCACATGCCTGTAATCCCAGCTACTCGGGAGGCTGAAGCACGAGAACCTGGGAGGCGGAGGTTGCAGTGAGCAGAGATCATGCCACTGTACTCCAGCCTGGGTGACAGAGTGAGACTCTGTCTCAAAAAAAAATTAAGATCACCTTACAGGCTAGTGTTACAAAAGATGCTTTGTGAACTCTCTTGAGAGTCTTTCACCTAGTTACCCACCAGGATTACAATGATAAAATCAGAGAGATCCACTTTATTATTTTTTTTTCAACCTTCAACAGATGCAAAAAAACATTTTAGGCTGGGAGCAGTGGCTCACGCCTGTAATCCCAGTACTTTGGGAGGCCGAGGCAAACGGATCACCTGAGGTTAGGAGTTCGAGGCCAGCCTGGCTAACATGGTGAAACCCTGTTTCTCCTAAAAATACAAAAAATTAGCTGGGCATGGTGGCACGTGCCTGTAATCCCAGCTACTCGGGAGGCTGAGGCAGGAGAATCACTTGAACCTGAGAGGCAGAGGTTGTAGTGAGCTGAGATTGCACCATTGCACCCTAGCTTGGGCAACAAGAGCGAAACTCCAACTCAAAAAAAAAAATTTTTTTTTTAAAACACTGCCCATTTATTCTGGAACACACTCCACATCCACATTCACTCACCCTTAAGATATTTTAAAAACCTGATTATTTAAAAATTGTTCAACATTTAATTCAATGTGATTTCTTATTTATATATTTATTTATTTTATTTTTTATTTTTTTTTAACATACACGGTCTCACTATATCACCCAGTCTGTGTTTCAGTGGCACAACTGAAACCACCTTTGCAAAAGAGAAATCTGACATCGTTAACTCTATCTTGCCTCCAACCTCAAGCTGTTTGTCTTTGGTCATTCCTGGGCATAGGCCAAGCTAACTTTGGGAGAAATTTAGTTTACAGTTTAACCTTAAAGCAAGGATGATAATAGCCCTTCCCAAAACTAAACTACCTTTGTAAAACTAAGGAAAGGCCACAAGGTTAGGATTATGGGAGGGGAGAGAATTCTGCTAAAATGTAGGTATAGTTCTACAATTTCTTACTGCTTGGGAGTCATGTGGCTAGAGATCACAAGATTTGTGACTTCTCTAACTGCTCCTATAGATAACATCACTATTATAGAACCTAAGACTGGTTTTCTGAGAGATTTTTTCAGACTGACCCCACCCAGACTCATGACTCATGACTCAACTGGTCCTGTAGCCCAGCCTTCCCCAACCTTTTTGGCACCAGGGACTGGTTTTGTGGAAGACAATTTTTCCACAGACTCGGGTGAGGGTCAGGTGGAGGGATGGTTTTGGGATGAAACTGTTCCACCTGAGATCATCAGGCATTTGATTCTCATAAGGGACGTGCAACCAAGATCCCTCGCATGCACAGTTCACAACAGGGTTCACGCTTCTATGAAAATATAATGCCACCGCTGATCTGACAGGAAGCAGAGCTCAGGCAGCAATGCTTGCTCACCTGTTCACCTCCTGCTGTGTGGCCCAGTTCCTAACAGGCCACAGGCTGATACCGGTCCATAACCTGGGGGTTGAGGACTCCTGCTGTAGCCCTACACAGAGGCACACTCAGCGCACAAGGACTTTTCCACACCCCCAATTAATCAGCAGCACCCATTCCCTCAGCCCTGCCCACCAAATTGTCCATAAAAACTCTAACCTCTAGAGGGCTTCAGGAAGACTGATTTAAGTGATAACTGCCTCTTTGGCATGGCTGGCCTTGAGTCAATTAAACTCTTTCTTACTGCAATGCCACGATCTCAGGGAATTGATTTTGTCTGTGCAGCTGGCAGGAAGAAGCCATCATAGCTCACTACTCCTAGGCTCAAATGGATCCTCCCACCTCAGTCTCCCAAGTGCTCGGATTATAGGTGTAAGCCACCATGCCCTGCCTCAATGTGATTTCTAACAACTGATCTGGTCCATTCTCATTAAACAGAAGAAATCAAAGCACAGAGGTTAAATAACTTGTCCTAGAGAATATAATTAGGAAATTGTGGAGCTGTGTGAATTGTACAAGAGAAAGAGTGGAAGAAAAGGCTGGAAAAACAGACTGAACCTTAACTGTCAGTCTAAATAATTTTTGACTCGATTTTGAAACCAATGTGAGCCACAAAAAGTTTTAAGAAATAAACTATACAACCAGAGCTGAGTATCAGGAAGAGTGAAAAAGAGGGCAAAGAGACAGGGAAAATAATTCACTCCAGGTGAAAGTGAAGAAGGCTGAATTACAGCCCACATATACGGGAAGGAATAGATGCAAAAGCCTTTGAATATTTAGAATCACAGCTTAGCTTCTCATTAGAAGCAAGGAATACATGATAACCAAAAATGGCTGGAATTTTTCAGGATGGATAACTGGAAAGATGGCTGTCTTAATAACTGAGACTGGGAAAATATCCTGCCATATTCTCACAGCATTAGCTAATGCTAGTCTATTTCCTACATAGTATAGTTTACTTCTTAAGGAGACTCTCTGGGAGACAAGAAGCCTCTATTTCTCTTGCATTAATCATGATATTACCTAGCACAGGGAGGGACTGAGTAGTTCCAAGCAAATATTTGTGAATTGAAGGCATAGTCTTCAATTTCATATTTGGTGAATTGAAGGCATATTTGGTGAATTGAAGGAGACTAAAAGAAATATTAAATTTCTCATGGCATAAATAACAAAAAAGAGAGACCCAGTGCAGTGGCTCAAGCCTATAATCCCAGCATTTTGGGAGGCCGAGGTGGGAGGATTGCTTGAGCTCAGGAGTTCGAGACCAGCCTGGGCAATATAGTGAGAACTTTCTCTACAAAAAAATTTTCAAAGTTAGCCAAGTGTGGCGGCATACGCCTGCAGTCCCAGCTACTCAGGAGGCTGAGGTGGGAGGATTGCTTGAGCCCAGAAGGCAGAGATTGCAGTGAGCCTGGGCAACAGAGTGAGGCCCTGTCTCCGGGTCGTGGGGAGGTATGAGAACAAATCTGAGTGTATAGTTCCTCAAAAAGGCCACTGGGGAGTGGAAGTGAGTGGGGCATAGAACTGGGTTACAGATCTTGAGCATAAGACTTCCTGGCGTAAACAACCTTATTCACAAGAGACCTGAACAATCAGTCCCTGCATTCAACAAAGTACTTTATTGTTCCTTTTTTTAACTGATAACTTTGAGCAACTGATGATAAAATAACCAATCTTCACTGGGCCCATGTATAAACAGAATACACACACATGAACAAAATTTACACAAGTACTACCTCTATGACTTACCAGGCCCACACTTTTCCTCCCAAATAGAAATCTTAGGAGGAAGGGAGATAAAGGGAAAAAGGGAAACTAGGAGGTTGGGGTCAAGAAAAAGAGAACTACAAAGGTTCAGCTCACTCACTCCTGCTGGGCACACAATAGCTCTGGCAGAAGAGAACCAAGGTATGCCCAGAGGATTAAATGCCTACCACCTGGCAGATCATGCAGATAGGCTTCTTTCCCAAGTAGCCTTTCCAAAGCACTAACAGAAGAATTTTCAACTCATTCTCTTTCTTTCTTTCTTTCTTTCTTTCTTTCTTTCTTTCTTTCTTTCTTTCTTTCCTTCATTTCTCTCTCTTTCTTTTAAGCAAGAGACCTTTTCTTCAAAACTCTTATACAGAAGTTCAATATAAAAAAGATAAAAAGTGGAACTGTTCTGACTAGATGAAGCCAAGAGAACAGAAGTCTCATCTACTCAGCAACCTCCCATACCCGGGGCCAGCACCTGAGAAGGCACATCTGTGTAATCCTAGGGTTCCAAGAGATGGATTCTTCCCAATGTAGATCTAATCTCAATTTGGGGAAAAATTCTGGTTCATACTTCTGCACCTATAAAAGAAAGCTTATAATGTTTACAGCTTGAAAATAGACTAAGAGCCATACTAACAAATAGTAACCAAAAAATTTAAATCCTAAGTATTAACAGCAAATTGCTAAGACAACCAGAAAGCATTTAGAAAATACAAATTCTAAGAACCTTGAGAATAAAACATAGTCATGCTTAGTTTGGCATTTAAGGAGTCACAGGGAAGTATAATAAATGTTTCCATTACATTAATACTCGTCTGGGTAACAAAAGCCAAAAGGACTTTGTTTGCTCTAGGCCACTGGTTAGAATAATTTCCTTTTGTTGTCTTCAAAATATATAATGAAAGTGAAGACATAAAAACATAAATGATATAAATAATTAGAAGCTTCTTTTAAAAAGTAATCCATTTCAGGCTTTTAAACCACAGTATCTTTGAGACAGATGGCTTATGCAGAACAAAAATGGTCACCATCAGAGGGCAAACCCACGTGGTTAACAATAATTACATTCTCATGTATTATACTTGCAGTGTGACAGTTCCTGTGCCAGAGGCTTTATATATATCATCTCATTTGTGGGCTTATTGGGAAGATTTAGATAGACTGAATGCTACCTTTCATACATTAGAAAACTTGGCTGAGAGCAAAGAACATTACTTTTTTAAGTTAAGGGGGATGAGGGTGGAGGTGGGGATCATTCCTAAGCAATAGGATCAAAAGGAGATAAGCTAAGAAAGTACATCAAGGAGATATGGAATAGGAATGGTAATGTTGGTCTCATCACAACCCTACATGTTTCTAGGCTGGAATACATATACCCGTAGCAAAGCAAAGGCAAAGATGTAGGTAACCCAGCATTATCAAATACAGTAGGCACTAGCTTCATGTGGCAATTTAAATTTAAACCAATCCAAATAAAATTTTAATTTCTTGTTTGCATTAGCAATATTTCTGTGCTTATTAGCCACATGTGGCTACTGGACAGCAGAAATATAGAACATTTCCATCACTGCAGAAGGTTCTATTGGACAGCAATGCTTTAGTAGAAAAACGTTGAATCTATTAAAAGCAGCAGTAGGCACTCAACAAGTGTTTGGTGAGTAAATGAATAAAAAAAAGATAGGTGCTTTGTGGACACTGCTGCCACCACCGGGAGCCCCGTACTATCAGCCATGGTCAACCCCACCATGTTCTTCAACATCACAGTCAAACAGCAAGCCCTTGGGCCACGTCTCCTTCAAGCTGTTTGCAGACAAGGTTCCAAAGACAACAGAAAACTTTTGTGTTTTCTGACCACTGGAGAGAAAGGATTTGGTTATAAGGGTTCCTGCTTTCACAGAATTATTCCAGGGTTTATGTGTCTGGTTGGATGGCAAGCATGTGGTCTTTGGCAAGGTGAAAGAAGGCATGAATATTGTGGAGGCCATGGGGCACTTTGGGTCTGGGAATGGCAAGACCAGCAAGGAGATCACCATTGCTGACTGTGGACAACTCTAATAAATTTGACTTGTGTTTTATTTTAACCACCAGACCATTCCTTCTGTAGCTCAGGAGAGCACTCCTCCACCCCATTTGCTCGCAATATCCCATAATCTTTGTGCTTTCGCTGCAGTTCCCTTTGGGTTCCATGTTTTCCTTGTTCCCTTCCATGCATAGCTGGATTGCAGAGTTAAGTTTATGATTACGAAATAAAAACTAAATAACAACAACAACAACAACAAAGGCTATAATAGGCCACTGAAAGAAGCAGGCAGAGGAAAAGAAACTAATAATAATAGCTAACATTTACTGAGCACTTACCACATACCAGGTACTATTCTAAGTGATTTACGTGTACTAATTTAATTAATCTTCAATAACAACTCCGTAAAATATTTACTGTCATTACCCTCATTTTATAGATGGGAAAACTAAGGCTTAGAGAGGTTAACTAAACTTTCCTAAGATCCAGGATTTGAATCCAGGCAGTTTGATCTAGAATCTAGAGCAAGCTTGTCCAACCCACAGCCCATGGGCCACATGTAGCCCAGAATGGCTTTCAATGTGGCACAACACAAATTCATAAACTTTCTTAAAACACTATGAGATTTTTTTTTTTGCAATTGTTTGTTTTAGCTCATCAGCTATTGTTAGTGTTAGTGTATTTTATATGTGACCCCAGATAATTCTTCTTCCAATATGGCCCAGGGAAGCCAAAAGATTGGACACCTCTAATCTAGAGCCTTCTTTTTTTTTTTTTTTTTTTTTTTTTGAGACAAGCTCTGGCTGTATCACCCAGGCTGGAGTGAAGTGGTGTGATCTCAGCTCACTACAAGTTCTGCCTCCTAGGCTCAAGCCATCCTCCCACCTCAGCCTCTAAAGTCGCTAGGGCTACAGGCGCACACCACCATGCCCAGCTAATTTTTGTATTTTTTGTAGAGAAAACCATGTTTTCTCTACAAAAACCATGTTTTCTCTACAAAAAATACAAAAGAAAACATGGTTTCACCATCTTGCCCAGGCTGGTCTTGAACTTGTGAGCTCAAGGGATCTGTCTGCCTCGGCTTCCCAAAGTGCTGGGATTACAGGTGTGGGCACACCCAACCTAAAGCCTTCATTTTTAATCATACTATAGTACTACTTTTTAAAATAGATCAAACATAAATGTATACAGTGTAGAATGATTAAATCAAGCTAATTAACATATCTATTACCTCACATCATTTTTTGTGGTGACATATTTAAAATTTACTCCTATTCCTGGATCATATAGCAGTTCTATTTTCTGTTTTTGGAAATATACATTATTATTAACTATAGTCACCATACTGCACAACAGATTTCAGAAATGTATTCCTCCTATGTAACTGAAACTTTGTGTCTCTGACCAACTTCCCCCTATTTCCTCCCCCATCCCATCCACTCACCCCATCCTCTGGTAACCACCATTCTTCTCTCCACATTTTTTTTTTTTTTTTGAGACAGAGTCTTGCTCTGTCACCCAGGCTGGAGTGCAGTGGTGCGATCTCGGCTCACTGCAACCTCCGCCTCTCGGGTTCAAGTGATTCTCCTGCCTCAGCCTCCTGAGTAACTGGGACTACAGGTGTGTGCCACCACACCCGGCTGATTTTTTGTATTTTTAGTAGAGATGGGGTTTCACCGTGTTAGCCAGGATGGTCTCGATCTCTTGACCTCGTGATACACCCACCTCAGCCTCCCAAAGTGCTGGGATTACAGGCATGAGCCACTGCACCCAGCCTCTTCTCTCTACTTCTATGAGATCGACTTTTTTAGAGTTCATACATAAATGAGATCATGAGTTATTTGTCTTTCTGTGTCTGGCTTATTTCATTTAGTGTAACATCCTCCAGGTTCATCCAAGTTGTCCCAAATGACAGTATTTCCTTCTTTTTTGTTGTTTTTTGAGACAGTTTCGCTCTTGTTGCCCAGGCTGGAACGCAATGGCGCAATCTCAGCTCACTGCAACCTCTGCCTCCCAGGTTCAAGCGATTCTCCTGCCTCAGCCCCCTGAGTAGCTGGGGTTACAGGCATGCACCACCACACCTGGCTAATTTTATATTTTTTAGTAGAGACAGGGTTTCTCCATGTTAGTCAGGCTGGTCTCGAACTCCCGACTCAGGTGATCCACCTGCCTCGGCCTTCCAAGCTTTTAGTTTGATGCAATCTCATTTGTCTATTTTTGCTTTTGTTGCTTGTGCACATCCAAAAAATTGTCTACCCAATCTCATGGAGATTTTTCTATTATGTTTTCTTTTTTTTTTTGAGACAGAGTCTCGCTCTGTCGCCTGGGCTGGAGTGCGGTGGCGCGATCTCGGCTCACTGCAAGCTCTGCCTCCAGGGTTCACGCCATTCTCCTGTCTCAGCCTCCCGAGTGGCTGGGACTACAGGCACCCGCCACCACACCTGGCTAATTTTTTATATTTTTAGTAGAGACGGGGTTTCACCGTATTAGCCAGGATGGTCTCGATCTCCTGACCTCGTGATCCGCCCACCTCGGCCTCCCAAAGTGCTGGGATTACAGGCGTGAGCCACCGTACCCAGCACACGTTTTCTTTTAGTAGTTTTACAGTTTCAGGTTATACTATACCATTTTATTATATAACAAGTATATCTAAAGATTTTGCTGTAATGGAATAAAATTTATTTAAAGTCAACTTTCCATGCATTTGCTAGTTCAGTTCACAGTGAAGAGAGTAAGAAAAGGAATGATAAAATAAAAAGATTAGCAGGAAAGATGCCAAAATGCTAATACTAGTTTTAGCCCTACATGCTGAGATTAAGGGCAAGTTTTATTTTCTTTTTCTTACTAATTCTATTTTCTAAATGTTTGCATTGCAATTATGTATCACTTCTGTAATAATAAAAAAATTAAAATATTACTTCTTAAGCTAGATATTACTTAAAATATGATCATCTTAAAAATTCCTAAGCAGAATATCAAAGCCTCATCTACCTCACTCTCAAACATGGTGGAAGCCCCCTAACTGATCTCTTTGCTACCAGTCTCTCTAACACTAAACCATTCTGCATCTTGTCATCAATTACCTTATCATTCTAGTTTCTGCTCAGAATCCAATCACAGATCATAAACTACAATCCTTTGGATTTATGCAAAGCATTTCTGGATAATTTGACCCAATTCTACTTTTCCACCTTTATCTACCAATACTATCCTATCAAATCCTCAGTTCTTCTAAGAGAAGCCTGGTAGAAAGAACATAGGCCTTAGAGGAGACTTTGGCCCATACATAATCTCTTGGCCTCAATGGAGAGTGAGTGTGAAGATGAAATCTTTAAATAAGTAACACACCCAGTATACAACATGCCTTCAATAAATGGTCATTATTATTATTGTCATTATTAGCCAAATAGGATTTTATTCACTGACTCCTCAAAAAGCTTTGCATTTTTATATCTGTGCTTTCTATATCACTATTTGCTCTGAGTTCCTCCCCTATCTTCTAAAATCCTTTTAAAAATCAAGGTTCATTATTATGCACGACATGCCTGCATCAAAATATTTTATGTAACCCATAAGCAGATATACTTACTATGTAATCACAAAAATTAAAAGTAATTTAAAAAAAAATTCAAAGTCCGGTTCAAGTCCCCTCCTAGAAGGCTTCCCTGACCCCTTTTTTTTTTTTTTTTTTTTTTGAGACAGAGTCTTGCTCTGTTGCCAGGCTGGAATACAGTGGCGCAATCTCAGCTCACTGAAACCACTGCCTCCCAGGTTCAAGAGCTTCTCCTGCCTCAGCCTCCCGAGTAGCTGAGACTATAGGTGCATGCCACCACACCCAGCTAATTTTTGTATTTTTAGTAGAGACGGGGTTTCACCATGTTGGCCAGGATGGTCTCGAACTCTTGACCTTGTGATCTGCCTGCCTCAGCCTCCCAAAGTGCTGGGATTACAGGCGTGAGCCATCACGCCCAGACTTCCCTGACTCTTCAAAGTTAATATGACCCCTCACTCATTTGAACTCCTAAGGCACTTAAGAGTTTATTCTACTCAAATGGTGGTGTCTTAGTTAATTTATTAGTTCTCTTTCCATCAATGTAAGTAGAGCAAGTAAAGTATAAATTCCTTGCTAGCAGACACTCTATTTTATATATATCTTGATATCTTTCTGATGTCTGAATATATCACCAGGCATATAGTAGATGCTCAAAAAATGTGTTAATCTGGCCAGGTGCAGTGGCTCACACCTGTAATCCCAGCACTTTGGGAGGCCGAAGCAGGTGGATTACCTGAGGTCAGGAGTTCAAGACAAGCCTGGCCAACGTGGTAAAACCCTGTCTCTACTAAAAATACAAAAATTAGCTGGGTGTGATGGCGAGTGTCTGTAATCCCAGCTACTTGGGAGGCTGAGGCAGGAGAATCGCTTGAACCCAGGAGGTGGAGGTTGCAGAGAGCTGAGATCGAGCCATTGCACTCCAGCCTGGGCGACAAGAGTGAAACTCTGTCTCAAAAAAAAAGTGTTAATTTGACTTATAAATTTGAAAGAAAGTCACCACAATAAAAATACTGGCTGAATATTTTTGTAGTAGACTAGGAAGCCAATAATTCTATATAAGGATAAGACGTTTCAAGTAAGCAGTATAATTTAATTCCATAATTTAATACCATTGACCAAACATGTAAGTCATACTTAAGCCATATGAGTTCTCTCTAGCCTAATATAAACATACAAAAAATAGCAATAAATGACCCTAAGTAAATAGTACTTTAAACTTTACAAAGCATCCTGCACATAAACCCTAACTAAATATACATTGAATTAAATTGTCTTATTTGGTCTCATTTAAAAATATACTGGCCAGGTGTGGTGGATTACACCTGTAATCCCAGCCTGAACAACACAGTGAGACCTTATCTCATTTAAAAAAAATTTTTTTTAACAAAATCATTTTTGTTTTTAAGATAGGGTCTCACTCTGTCACTCAGGCTGGAGTGCAGTGCTGCGATCATGGCTCACTGTAGCTGTGAACTATTGGCTCAAGAGATCCTCCCACCTCAGCCTCCCGAGTAGCTGAAACTACAGGCACATGCCATTATACCTGGCTAATTTTTTTTGTTGTTTGTTGTTGTTGTTGTTTGTAGAGATGGGGTTTCACCATGTTGCCCAGGCTGGTCTTAAACTCCTAGGCTCAAGAGATCCACCCACCTTGGCCTCCCAAAGTACTGAGATTACAGGCATGAGCCATCATGCCTGGCCAAATAAAATTTTTTTTTTTTTTTTTTTTTGAGACGGAGTCTTGCTCTGTCACCCTGGCTGGAGTGCAGTAGCGCAATCTCAGCTCACTGCACTAGGTTCCCAGAGGGAACCTCCGCTTCCCGGGTTCAAGCAATTCTCCTGCCTCAGCCTCCCAAGTGGCTGGGACTACAGGCACGTGCCACCACGCCCGGCTAACTGTTTTTTTGTATTTTTAGTAGAGATGGGGTTTCACCATGTTAGCCAGGATGGTCTCAATCTCCTGACCTCATGATCCGCCTGCCTCGGCCTCCCAAAGTGCTGGGATTACAGGCGTGAGCCATCGCGCCCAGCCAAATTTTTTTTAAAAAGAAAATATACTTGCCTGACTAAAATATCAAAATAATTAAGGCAAGAAAGATTCAGATACGGATTATTAAAAAGTGACAATTACATAAACTTATAAAAATAATTCTCCACTTTGGGAGGCCAAGGAGGGTGAATTGCTTGAGCCCAGGAACTTGAGACCAGCCTGGGCAAATGGTGGAACTCTGACTTTACAAAAAATGTGAAAATTAGTTGGATGTGGTGGTGCGCCTGTAGTTCCAGCTGCTCAGGAGTCTGAGGTGGGGAAGCTCAACTGGGCCCTGGAGGTCAAGGCTGCAGTGAACCATGATCATGCCACTATACTCCAGCCTGGGTGACAGAGTGAGACCCTATCTCAAAAAAATAACAATTCTCAAAGGCAAAATGTGTCTCCTCAAGTGAGTGCTAAAAGTTAAGGATAGATAACTTGAGGGTGTAATTTTACATTTATTGCCACTCATTGATTTAATTACAATTTCCCAAAAAGTAATCAGGAAAAGTAAATAACCACATAAAGACCAATCTCTCCTCTTTGATAAATTACCAGTCAGCAATAGAAAACAATTGTTCTAATGAGCTGCTACTAATGTTCTAATGAGAGTAAAGCAACTTAAGAGATAAAGGAAGTTGCTTTATTAAATGCAGTTAATTACCAATAAATTAAGTCTCAATGGGTAGAAAACGACCTAGAGTACCACTAAACCCCAGCAAGATAGATTCAGCATGATAAATCCTGAATCCCTCCTTTTTTTCCTATTAGTGCTATTCTAGCAAGCCTCCAATGTTTCAGTTTTCTCATTGATCAGAAGGAAGGAAAAGCCATTACCTAAGGATGTTGGGATGGGAGAGTCTATTCATGAGCTGTACTTCTTTCAGCATGTTTGCCCGGTTACTGTTCAACGTGTTCATCTTAAGAGCCATCACCTGACCAGAAGCTCGGTGTCGTACCTAGAATATTAAATAGAACAAGAAAAGAGGGTCAAGGGCAATAGTTATATGTGAGGTCAACATCTCCAAATGTACAATATGCCAAGATATTTTTGTGCCACTTTAGATAAAATATACATCTAATTACATTAAAGTATCACTTCCATGAATGAAGATGAATTATTCTACCCAAGAACAGTATTATTTCACATTGAGTTGGCCAGAAAAACACTGTTACTAACATCTCAAGAAAACATGTCTGATATACACCATGGAATACTATGCAGTCATAAAAAGGAATGAGGTCATGTCCTTTGCAGGGACATAAATGAAGCTGGAAGCCATCATCCTCAGCAAATTAACACAGGAACAGAAAACCAACACTCCATGTTTTCACTCATAAGTTGGAGTTGAACATTGAGAACACATGGACACAGAGAGGGAAACAACACGCACCAGGGCCTGTTAGCGGGTGGGGGGTGAAGGAAGGGAACTTAGAACTTAGTCAACAGGTGCAGCAAACCACCATGGCACAAACCTGCATGTTCTGCGCATGTATCCCATTTTTTCTTTTTTTTAGAAGAAATAAAGAAAAAAAAGAAGAAATAAATAAAAGAAATCATGTCTGGTTTGTTGCTGTTGTTGTTTTTGTTTGAGACAGGATCTCACTGTGTCACCCAGACTGGAGTGTAGTGGCACAATCTCGGCTCACTGCAACCTCCACCTCCCAGGTTCAAGTGATTCTCCTGCCTCAGCCTCCTGAGTAGCTGGGATTACAGGCATGTGCCAACACACCCGGCTAATTTTTGTATTTTTAGTAGAGACAGGGTTTCACCATGTTGGCCAGGCTGGTCTCAAACTCTTGACCTCAGGTGATCTGCCTGCCTCGGCCTCCCAAAATGCTGGGATTACAGGTGTGAGCCACCATGCCCAGCCAATCATGTCTGGTTTTTTGTTGTTGTTGTTGTTGTTGTTGTTGTTGTTTTTGTTTTGAGACAGAGTCTTGCTCTGTCACCCAGGCTAGAGTGCAGTGGCGTGATCTTGGCTCACTGAAACCTCCACCTCCTGGGTTCAAGCAATTCTCCTGCCTAAGCCTCCCGAGTAGCTGGGATTACAAGCGCCTGCCACCGCACCCAGCTAATTTTTGTATTTTTAGTAGAAACGGGGTTTCACCATGTTGGCCAGGCTGGTCTCGAACTCCTGACCTTGTGATCCACCAGCCTTGGCCTCCCAGCCACCGTGCCTGGCCTGTTTTTAATACCTTAGAAAAAAAAAATGAGGGAAAATTTTTAAGCTGATTCCTCATGGCTGACCTTGGTGAGTCTTAAGACACCAACAGAAAAGAGTCCCTTCTGTGGCATTCTAAGTGTGCAAAACGAAGATATATGCATGAGCCTTATGTAACACTTAATGAAACTGTCTTTATAAGATGCTAAACCCACATACTCAAAGTCTCCCCCAAGTACCATAAAAATCCATAGGCCGGGCACAGTGGCTCACGTCTGTAATCCCAGGACTTTGGGAGGCCAAGGGGGGCAGATCACGAGGTCACGAAATCGAGACCAGCCTGGCTAACATGGTGAAATCCCGTCTCTACTTAAAACACAAAAAATTAGCTGGGCGTGGTGGCGGGCACCTGTAGTCCCAGCTACTCGGGAGGCTGAGCCAGGAGAATGGCGTGAGCCTGGGAGGCGGAGCCTGCAGTGAGTGGAGATTGTGCCACTGCACTCCAGCCTGGGCGACAGAGCGAGATTCCGTCTCGCGAAAAAAAAAAAAATCTATAAAAAAAAAAAATTTCATGCTAAATATAGAAAGAAGTCTGTGAACCTTTTAGAGCTAATATTGTAGTAACTCTACCCAAAGCACCTTATAATCATTTAAACACACTCAAGTTAAATACAACAAACATGGGCCACACCACTCACACTATTACCCATATGCACAGAGGAAAGTCTACTTCTAAAAGCATTCGCCCTCTATAGAACTCAATCTATTGTGCATGTGTAAATATTATTTATCATTTCAATGCACACTCCACAGGTTTCATAAACCATAACACTTCACTTGAGAAAGATTGTTTTCACCCTGTAAATGTGGTCTCATTGGTAGCAAAATAAGACCACCAGACAAAACATTTTGTGTGATTCAAAGAAGCTAAACTGAGATATGCGTGTTTCCTGCTTAGGAATTATGAATGAGGCAGTAGAAAAATCATGAAGTCACAAAGATCTTTCTCATTAAAAAAATGTCATTTAATATCTTGCACAACAGGGACTTTACTATACAAAAATGTCATCATCCTACGGACTTCAGGAGTATCATTTCAGTATGCTATACTCGACCAAATGGGAATTCCAAAAGAAAACATGACAACTTACTTAAACTCTTCAATATCCGAAAACTCCTTGAAATGACAATAGCTCCACAAGTTTATCATAGCTATTAATACAGGTCAGACATCACAGCTTATCTTAGAATTCAAACAGTGTTTCAGAGAGGCCAGGCAGAAGAGGGAAGGCTGTTGAGGGGGAGGCCGGGCCAAAACACAAAGAGCCACAGGAACCCTGATCAGAAAAACTAAGGCAGGCAGAACACTGGCTGCCTCTCCTCTCCTAGATCACTGAGTGAGATTTGGAACCCAGCTCTCTTCTCAGTGCATCAATGATTCTGTTGTAATGTACCTCTTGACTGATGAAAGAGAAGTAGCTTTCCATTTCAGATCCTGCATGGATAAGTTAAAAGAAACATTTATAAACAAAGAGCTCACTGGTAGTATTTTTCCAACTCTATTTACAGAAGACATCTGTGTTTTAATAAGGACTCTCCAGCTGAAAGTCACTCTTCTTATTTTTCCATCATCTGAAAACTGTCACACTAAGATTTTAACAAAATGGCAAAACCCATGAAAAGATCATTCATCCTGACCAACCGGGATTTATCCCTGGGATGTAAGGATAGTTCAACATACGTAAATCAATCAATGTGATACATTATATCAACAGAATGAGGGACAAAAACCATATGATCATTTCAATTGATGCTGAAAAAGCATTTGATAAAATTCAACATCTCTTCATAATAAAAACCCTCAAAAAACTAGGTATAGAAGGAACATAGCTCAAAAAGCCATATATGACAGACCCAAAGCTAGTATCATACTTAATGAAGACAAACTGAAAGCCTTTCCTCTGGGATATGGAACACAAAAAGGATCCCCACTTTTACCACTGTTATTTAACATAGTACTGGACACCCTAGCTAGAGCAATCAGACAAGAGAAAGAAATAAAGGGCATCCAAATTGGAAAGGAAGAAGCCAAATTATTCTTGTCTGCAGATGATTATGATCTTGTATTTGGAAAAACCTAAAGACTACACTAAAAAAACTATTAGAACTGATAAATTCAGAAAAGTTACAGCATACAAAATCAACATACAAAAATCAGTAGCATTTCTATATGCCAACAGTGAACAATCTGAAAAAGAAACCAAAAAGTAATCCAATTTATAGTAGCTCCAAATAAAATTAAATACCTAGAAATTAAGTTAGCCAATGAATTAAAAGAGCTCTAAAAGGCCAGGCACAGTGGTTCACGCCTGTAATCCCAATACTTTGGGAGGCCAAGACAAGAGGATTGCTTGAGTCCAGGAGTTCGAGACCAGCCTGGGCAACATAGTGAGACACTATCTCTACAAAAAATACAAAAAAATTAACTGGGCTTGGTGGTTCAAGCCTGTGGTCCCAGCTAGTCGGGAAGCTGAGGTGGGAGGATTGCTTGAGCCCAGGAGGTCAAGGCTGCAGTGAGCTGTGATCGTGCCACTATACTCCAGCCTGGGTGACAGAGCAAGACTGTCTCAAAAACAAACAAAAAAGTTCTCTACAATGAAAGTTATAAAACACTGATGTAAGAAACTAAAGATACAAAAAAATGGAAAGATATTCCATGTTCATGAATTGGAAGAATCGGTATTTTTAAAATTCCCATACTACTCAAATACTGAACTTTCTATGGAATCACAAAGACCCAGAATCGCCAAAGCCATCCTGAGGAAAAGAAAAAAAGCTGGGCCGGGTGCAGTAGCATATGCCTGTAATCCCAGCACTTTGGGAGGCCGAGGTGGGTGGATCACCTGAAGTCAGGAGTTTGAGATCAGCCTGACCAACATGGTGAAACCCTGTCTCTACTAAAAAAAAAAATACAAAAACTAGCTGAGCCTGATGGCATGCCCCTGTAATCCCAGCTACTCGGGAGGCTGAAGCAGGAGAATGGCTTGAACCCGGGAGGCAGAGGTTGCAGTGAGCCAAGATTGCACCACTGCACTCCAGCCTAGGTGACAGAGCTGAGACTTTGTCTCAAAAGAAAAAAAGAAAGAAACTGGAGGAATCACATTACCTGATTCAAATTATACCACAGAGCTATTGTAACCAAAATAACATGGTATTGGCATAAAAACAGAAACATAGACCAATGGAACAGAATAGAGAATCCAATAACAAATCCATAAATCTACAATAAACTCATTTTCAACAAAAGTACCAAGAACATACATTGGGGAAAGGACAGTCTCTTCAATAAATAGTGCTGGGAAAACTGTATAGTTACACGCAGAAGAATGAAACTAGACTCCTATCTCTAGCCATATGCAAAAATCTAATCAAAATGGATTAAAGATTTCGATCTAGGACCTCAAACTATGAAACCACTACAAGAAAACATCGGGGGAAACTCTCCCATTGGTCTGCAAAGATTGCTCGAGTAATACTCCAAAAGCACAGGCAACTAAAGCAAAAATGGACAAATGGGATCACATCCGGTTAAAAAGCTTCTGCACAGCAAATGAAACAAAGTGAAGAGTCAATCCATGGAATGGGAGAAAATATTTGCAAAATATTCATCTGACAAAGGATTAATAACCAGAATATATAAGAAGTTCAAACAACTCTATAGGAAAAAAAAATCTAACAATCAGATTTTTTAAATGGGCAAAAGATCTGAACAGACATTTCTCAAAAGAAGACATACGAACAGCAAACAGGTATATGTAAAGGTATTCAACATCACTGATCATCACAGAAATGCAAATCCAAACTACAATGAGATATCATCTCACCCTACTTAAAATGGTTTTTATCCAAAAGAAGGGCAATAAAGAATTCTTGCAGGCTGGGCACAGTGGCTCACGCCTATAATCCTAGCACTTTTGAGAGGCCGAGGTGGAGGATTACCTGAGGTCGGGAGTTGGAGACCAGCCTGGCCAACATGGTAAAACCCCGTCTCCACTAAAAATACAAAAATTAGCCGGGCATGGTAGTGCACGTCTGTAATTCCAGCTACTTGGGAGGCTGAGGCATGAGAATCACTTGAACCTGGGAGGCAGAGGTTGCAGTGAGCCAAGATCACGCCACTGCACTTCAGCCTCAGCAACAGAGCAAGACTCTGTCTCAAAAAAAAAAAAAAAAAAAAGAATTCTTACAAAGATGTGGAGAAAGGGGTAAGCCTCGTGCACTGTCGGTAGGAATGTAAATTGGTATAGCCACTATGGAGAACAGTTTGGAGGTTCCTCAAAAAACTAAGAATAGAGCTACCATATGATCCAGCAATCCCACTGCTGGGTATATACCAAAAGAAGGGAAATCAGTATGTCAAATACATATCTGCACTTCCATGTTTATTGTAGCACTATTCACAATAGCCAAGATTTGGATGCAACCTAAGTGTCCATCAACAAACAAATGGATAAAGAAAATGTGGTACATACACACAATGGAGTACTATTCAGCCATAAGAAAGGATTAGAACCTGTCATTTGCAACAACATGGGTGGAACTTGAGGACATTATGTTCAGTTAAATAAGCCAGACATAGAAAGACAAACTTCACATGTTCTCATTTATTTGTGGGAGTTCAAATAAAACAATTGAACTCATAGAGACAGAGTAGAATGATGATGGTTAACAGAGGCTGGGAAGGGTAGTGTGGGGTGTGGGGGAGTGGGGGCAGTTAATGGGTACAAAAATATAGCTTGATAGAATGAAGAAGATTTAGTACAACAGGGTGATTACACTCAACAATAATTTAATTGTATATTTTAAAATAACAGAGTATAATTGGAATGTTTGCAACACGAAGAAATGATAAATGCTTGAGGTGATGGATATCCCATTTATCCCAATGTGATTATTACACATTGTATGGCTGTATCAAAATATCTCATGTACCCCATAAATATTATCTACTATGTACCCATAAAAATAAAAGTTTAAAAAAGATGCCCCAACCATCATACACAGTTATAAAACAGCAATAACATAGCTAACATTTACAGCATTTGCTACATACTAGGTACTGCTGTATAACTGCTTTATACATATTAACTTATTTAATCTTGAAGATAATCCTGTGAGACAAGTACCACTAATAACCTCATTTTACAGCCATGGAAACTGAGGCACAGAGAAATTAAATCTTTCTCAAGATCGTACATCTATTAAATGGCAGAGACACAATTTGAATACAAACTATGCAAAGAATATTGAGCCTGATACAGTCAGACCAACTGATTCAAGAAAAAAAGCGCTGTGTGAACATTGCATAAATATTCTACCAAGGGATAATAATCATGATCTTGTATGTATCTCACAACATGGTCTTGTAATATAGAAAACAAAAACTGACAATGTAAGGCAAATGTGACAAATCTATGATCTTTATTTTTATTTTTTTTTAAACAGGGTCTCGCTCTGTCACCCATGTTTGAGTGCAGTGGCATGACCTCAGCTCACTGCAGCCTCCCCCTCCTGAGATCAAGCAATCCTCCCACCTCAGCCACTTGAGAAGCTGGGACCACAGCTGTGCACCACCATGCCCAGCTAATTTTTATATGTTTTTTTAGAGACAGGGTTTCGCCATGTTGTCCAGGCTGGTCTCAAACTCCTGGGCTCAAGCAGTCTGCCTGCCTCGGCCTCCCAAAGTGCTGGGATTACAGACATGAGCCACTGCGCCCAGCTCTAAATTCCTGATTTTTTTTTTTTTTTTTTTTTTTTTTTGAGACGGAGTCTCACTCTGTCACCCAGGCTGGAGTGCAGTGGCGTGATCTTGGCTCGCTGCAAGCTCCGCCTCCCTGGTTCACGCCATTCTCCTGCCTCAGCCTCTCGAGTATCTGGGACTACAGGCACGTGCCACCATGCCCGACTAATTTTTTGTATTTTTAGTAGAGATGGGGTTTCACCATGTTAGCCAGGATGGTCTCGATCTCCTGACCTCGTGATCCGCCTGCCTTGGCCTCCCAAAATGCTGGGATTACAGGCGTGAGCCACCGCGCCCGGCCCCTAAATATTATGAGACATTTTAACACATCTCTCAAAAACTGAAAGCTCGCCAGGTGCGGTAGAGATCAGGAGTTCGAGACCAGCCTGGCCAATACGGTGAAAACCCATCTCTTAAAAATACAAAATTAGCCAGGCGTGATGGTGCGTGTCTGTAGTCCCAGCTACCTGGGAGGCTGAGGCAGAAGAATCGCTTGAACCCAAGAGGCAGAGGTTGCAGTGAGCCGAGATTGTGCCATTGCACTCCAGCCTGGGTGACAGAGCGCAACTCCATCTAAAAAACAGATTTAAAAAAAAATTTTTTTTTTAAACCTGAAAGCTCAAGAAGACAAGAAATTAGTAAGGATATGGAACATTTCAATCACAAAAGTGGCATCTTTGATCTAATCCTTCCTCAAAGACAGGCATTTTTTTTTAAGTATATATGACAAAATTTATCAAAATGCTACTAAACAAAAATTACAGGAGGCCATAACAGTTTTGGATTGAGTTCCTGCACTAGGCTTTAACAGACAAGACTAAAAATGAAAACGGAGTTACCCGTGCTAAAGTTCTACTAAGTTGTTCCACTAAGTTGTTATCTGACTTTCCAAGAAATCAGGAAAGAGAGATAACAGCCAATCACCCAAACTGGCCAGCTTCAATCTTCAATTGGCATAACTAAAGTCCCTCCGCTTTAACTCTTACACAAAAGAAGTAGCCTGAAGTTAGTTGATGCTAACAAATCAGTTACTTTTCTGTTGTTTGATATCCCTGCCTTTGCATTATAAGAACTTTGAAAGGGCTAATAATACACTCTCAGGTCTTTGCTTCTGCTTTTTTAAGCCCTTCTCTGACTATAAAGCCAAATTCTTCCACTCAGCTCATTGGTACACTTATTCTATTTTAGGAAATGAAGAGTTGCTGGACTCTAGAATAGCAATAAAGACTATTGAAGTCTTTAAACTATATTTATTCTAATTTTGTCCTTTAACAGATGTGGCTACCACAAAGGGACCTGAAGGAGACTGCTGAAGACCCTGAGACCCTAAGCTCTGCTAACCCCTTTTTGGAAGAGAATCTGTCTTCTCATGGAGCCTAAAGAGTTGTGAAGATGGGTATGGTGGCTCACAGCTGTAATCCCAACACTTCGGGAGGCTGAGGCAGGTAGACTGCTTGAGCCCAGGAGTTCGAGATAGCCTGGGCAACATGGTAAAACACATCTCCACAAAAAAAAATACAAAAATTAGCTGGTTGTGGTGGTGTGCACCTGTGGTCCCAGCTACTCAGGAGGCTGAGGTGGGAGGATCGCTTGAGCCCAGGAGATCAAGGCTACAGTGAGCCATGCTCAAGACACTGCACTCCAGCCTGGGCAACACAGTGAGACCCTATCTAAAACAAACAAACAAACAGAAAAAATAGAGTCGTGAGTAAATCTCTCTCAGGTCTGAGCTCTGTTCTTTTGCCTTTGATCTCTCTGATCTCTTTGCCTTTTGGGGTACCAAGGGTTAGTTTGTGTTGTGAGAGAGCACTTGATGATGAGACAGCTAGGGTTAGTTTGTACTGTAGCATGGCACATGACTTTTGGGTTTGTGGTGGCTGACAAGTCACTGGCAAGGGTTGCATCTTTTTGCTTCCTCTTTGGCGACATTTCATGTGTGGTTCTATAAAAGGCTTGAGCCAAGCCCCCAAGAATATGGCTGGACAGAAATGTGGGTTACACCTCACTTGCTACTAATATATGGACGGACAGAAATATAGGTTGCGTTATATTTGTAGTTAGCGTAAAGAGCTACAGTTTTATAAGGCAGAATCACCCAAAAAATTCTGGAGATAATCCTCCAGTGACTTACACTTCCTGGACAAAAATTGAGCTTATGGCCTAGAACCCATCTACTGAAAAGTAAGCAGATTAAACAATATGAATTATTTACTCAACACCAATTTTCTTCTTTTTTGTGACTGAAAGAAACCCAGCCTGGCAATCTTCCTTGCAACTAGGAGAGTCTATGTTACATAGTGCTAGTAAGAAGATGCAAGAGGCCGGGCACAGTGGCTCACGCCTGCAATCCCAGCACTTTGGGAGGCCGAGGTCGGCGGATCACGAGGTCAGGAGATCGAGACCATCCTGGCTAATATGGTGAAACTCTGTCTCTACTAAAAATACAAAAAATTGGCCGGGCATGTTGGCACGTGCCTGTAGTCCCAGCTACTCAGGAGGCTGAGGCAGAAGAATCGCTTGAACCCGGGAGACGGAGGTTGCAGTGAGCCAAGATTGTGCCACTGCACTCCAGCCTGGGCAATAGAGCGAGAACCTATCTAAAAGAAAAAAAAAAAGATGCAAGTGGAAATTGCTGCATGGAATTTCTGGGGATGCTATTGCTTTCTTGATGAAATTGTACTTTTTACTTCCCCCTTATTATAGCCTGGAACAAAGACATGATGCGCACATAAAGAGTAGTTATTAGGGATGCTCAACCAGTAAGTATAATGCAAATATTCAAAAAAATTTTCCAAAATCCAAAACACCTCTGGTTCCCAGCTTGTGGATAAGGGATACTCAACCTTTTACTGGCCACCAGTAAAAACCTTGCTTGAAGGGGTCAGAGAAGGATTCCCAGAGGAAGTCATCCTTCAGTTTTCTTCAAGAATAAGAAAGAGCTTGTCAAATAGAACAAGCAAGGAAAGGGCATACTGAGCAGGTGTAAAAGCATGTGCAGAGTCTCAGAGGAATAAGAGCATGGGATATTCTAAGGAATGGTGAGAAACTGGGTTTGGCTCAAAGCCTGGTGGGTACATGTTAAGGAATTGCAAGCTTGTGATGAGCCTAGCATGGAAAGCAAGAACCAGAAAATAAAAAATTTTTAGGGCAAGGCACAGTAGCTCATGCCTGTAATCCCAGCACTCTGGGAGGCTGAGACAGGAGGATCACTTAAACCCAAGAGTTCAAGGCCAGCCTGGGAAACATGGTGAAACCCCATCTCTACAAAAAATACAAAAAACATTACCCAGGCATGGTGGTGCATGTCTGTGGTCCCAGATACTTGGGAGGCTGAGATGGGAGGATCACTTGAGCCTGGGCAACAAAGCAATACCCTGTCTCTACAGAAATAAAAATAGTCAGGCATAGTGGTCCCAGCTACTTAGGAAGTAGATCTTGAACACCTTGCATTAAGTGATCCTCCTGCCTCGGCCTTCCAAAGTGCTAGGATTACAGGTGTGAGCCACTACACTAGGCCGAGTATTTATCATTTATATGTATTGGGAACATTTCAACTCCGCTCTTCTACCTACTTAGAAATATACAATACATTGTCCAGGCACGGTGGCTCACGCCTGTAATCCCAGCACTTTGGGAGGCCGAGGCGGGCGGATCACAAGGTCAGGAGATCAAGACCATCCTGGCTAACACGGTGAAACCCCATCTCTACTAAAAATACAAAAAATTAGCCGGGCGTGGTGGCAGGCACCTGTAGTCCCAGCTACTCGGGAGGCTGAGGCAGGAGAATGGCGTGAACTGGGGAGGCGGAGCTTGCAGTGAGCCGAGATCAAGCCACTGCACTCCAGCCTGGGCAAAAGAGCCAGACTCCGTCTCAAAAAAAAAAAAAGATATATACAATACATTATTAATGATAGTCACCATACTCTCCTATTGAATATTATAACTTTTTTTTTTTTTTTGGAGATGGAGTTTTGCTCTGTCACCCAGGCTGGAGTGCAGTGGCATGATCTCGCCTCACTGCAATCTCCGCCTCCCGGGTTCAAGCAATTCTTCTGCCTCAGCATCCTGAGTAGCTGGGACAACAGGCACATGCCGCCACACCCAGCTAATTTTTTGTATTTTAGTAGAGATGGAGTTTCACCGTGTTGCCCAGGCTGGGCTCAAACTCCTGAGCTTGGGCAATCTGCCCACCTTGGCCTCCCAAAGTGCTAGGATTACAAGCATGAGCCACCGCGCCCAGCCGCTTTTTTTTTTTTTTTTTTGAGACCGAGTCTCACTCTGTCACTCAGGCTGGTTGCAGTGGTGCAATCTCGGCTCACTGCAACCTCCACCTCCTAGGTTCAAGCGATTCTTGTACCTCAGCCTCCCAAGTAGCTGGGACTACAGGCACGTACCCACCATGCCCAGCTAATTTTTTTTGTAATTTCAGTAGAGACAGGGTTTTGCCATGTTGGCCAGGCTGGTCTCGAACTCCTGGCCTCAAGTGATCTGCCCTCCTTGGCCTCCCAAAGTGCTGAGATTACAGGCATGAGACACTATGCCCAGCCTATAACTTACACTTTCTATCCAACTATATGTTTGTACCTATTAACCAACTTTCTCTATCCCACGCACCCTTCCCAGCCTCTGGTAACTATCATTCTACTCTTTACCTCTATGAGATCAACTATTTTAGTTCTCACATATAAGTGAGAACTTGCAATATTAGTCTCTCTGTGCTTGGCTTATTTCACTTAACATAATGACTTCCAGTTCCATCTGCGTTGCTGAAAATGACAGGATTTCATACATTTTTATGTCCAAATAGTGATCCATTTTTTATATATACCACATTTTCTTTTTCCACTTATCCATCAATGAATGCTTAGGTTGATTCCATATATTTGCTACTGTGAATAGTGCTGCAATAAACATGGAGATGCAAGTATCCCTTTGGTATATTGATTTCCCTTCCTTTGGATAAATACCCACTAATGAGATTGCTGGATCATATGGTAGTTCTATTTTTTACTTTTTTGAGAAATCTCCATACTGTTTTCTATAGTGACCATACTAATTTACATTCCCCCCAAGAATATAAGAGTTCCCTTTACACCGTTTCTTCATCAGATCTGGTTTGTTTTTTGTTTGTTCATTTTTGGGGTTTTGGGGTTTGTTGTTGTTGTTATTGTTGTTGTTGTTTTTGAGATGGGATCTCACTCTGTCTCCCAGGCTGGAGTGCAGTGGCATGATCATAGCTTACTGCAGCCTCAACCTCCTGGCTCTAGGGATCCTCCTGCCTCAGCCTCCTGAGTAGCTGGGACTACAGGCATGTGCCAGCACACCCAGTTAATTTTTGTATTTTTGGTAGAGACGAGGTTTCACCATGCTGCCCAGGCTGGTCTCGAACTCCGGAGCTCAAGCAATCGCACCTGCCTCCATCTTCCAAAGTGTTGAGATCACAGGCACTGGCCACCGTGCCTGGCCTGTTTTTGTTTGTTTGTCTAAGACAGGGTCTTGCTCTATTGCCAGGCTGGGGTGCAGTGGCATGATCACAGCTCACTCTAGTGTCAATCTGGGCTCAAGCGATCCTCCCACCTAAGCCTCTCGAGTAGCTTAAACTACAGGTGTGCACCACCACATCCAGGTATTTTTTTTTTTTTTTTTTTTTTTGTAGAGATGGGGTCTTTTTGTCTTTTTGATGGTAGCCATTCTAAATGAGATAATACCTCATTGTATTGATTTGCATTTCCCTGATTAGCAAATTTTTTATGATGTTGAGCATTTTTCGTATACCTGTTGACCATTCCTATGTTTTCTTTCAAGAAATTTCTGTTCATGTCCTTTGCCCATTTTTAAATGGGATTATCGGGGTAGGGAGAGATGGTTTTTTATTTTTTACTGTTGAGTTGTTTGAGTTCCTTGTATATTCCAAATATTAGCCCCTTTTTGGATAAATAGTTTACAAGTATTTCCTCCCATTCAAAAGGTTGTCTCTTCACTCTATTGTTTCCTTTGCTGTGCAGAAGATTTTTAGTCTAATATAGTCCCATTTGTCAATTTTTGGTTTTGCTGCCTATACTTTTGAGGTCTTTGCCATAAAATCTTTGCCTAGACCAATGTCTTGAAGTGTTTCCTCTGTTTACTTTTCTTTCTTTTTTTTTTTTTTTCTTTTTTTGAGACAAGGTCTCTCTCTCTTACCAAGGCTGGAGTGCAGTGGCTTGATCATAATTCACTGCAATCTTGAACTCCTAGGCTCAAGAAATCCTCCCACTTCAGCCTCCCAAGTAGCTGGGACTACAGGTGTGCACCACCATGGCTGGCTAATTTTTTATTTTTTTGAGTCAGGGTATCACTCTGTTACCCAGGCTGGAGTGCAGTGGTGTGATCACAGCTCACTGCAGCCTCAACTTCCTAGGCTCAACCAATCCTCTCACCTCAGTCTCCCAGGTAGTTGGGACTACAGGCACACGCCACCACACCCAGCTAATTTTTTTGTATTGTTTGCAGAGACAGGGTTTCACCACGTTGGCCAGGCTAGTTTCAAGCTCTTGAGCTCAGGCAATCTGCCTGGCTTGGCCTCCCAAAGTGCTGGGATTACAGGCATGGGCTACTGCACCCAGCCATTTTTTTTTTTTTTTTTTTTCTAAAGACAGGGTCTCACTATATTACCCAGACTCATCTCGAACTCCTGGGCTCATGTGATCCTCCTGCCTTAGCCTCCCAAAGTACTGGGATTATAGGCGTAAGCCACTGTGGTCTAATTTTTTTTTTTTTTTTTTTTTTTTTTTTGTAGAGACAAGGTCTCACTATGTTGCTCAGTATTCTTTTTTTTTTTTTAAGACCCAGAATAACATGCTGAAACCCCTATGTTTTCTTCTAGTAGTTTTGTAGTTTGGGGTTTTACATTTAAGTCTTTAAATTATCTTTATTTTATTTTATTTTATTATTTGAGACAGAGTCTCACTCTTTTGCCCAGGCTGGAGTGTACTGGTGTGACTGGATTTGACTTTTGTATATAGTAAGAGATGGAGATCCAGTTTCATTCTTCTGCATATATAATATACCATGTTCTCAGCACCATTTATTCAAGAAAGTGTCTTGTCCCCAGTGTACGTTCTTGGTACCTTTGTTGAAAATCAGTTGGCTGTAAACACGTGGATTTATTCTGTTCCACTGGTCTATGTGTCTGATTTATACCAATATCATGCTGTTGTGCTCAGTATAGCCTTGTAATATACATTGAAGTCAGGTAGTATGATGCCTCCAGCTTTGTTCTTTTTGCTCAGGACTGCTTTGGCTATTTGGTCTCTTTTTTGTTTCCATACAAAATTTTACGACTGCTTTTTCTATTTCTGTGAAAAATGACATTGGTATCTTCTTTTTTTTTTTTTTTTTTTTTTTTTTTTGAGATGGAGACTCACTCTGTCACCCAGGCTGGAGTGCAGTGGCGTGATCTCGGTTCACTGCAACCTCCACCTCCCAGGCTCAAGCGATTCTCCTGCCTCAGCCTCCTGAGTAGCTGGGATTACAGGCGCACACCATCACACCTGGATAATTTTTGTATTTTTAGTAGAGATGGGGTTTCACCATGTTGGCCAGGCTGGTCGCAAACTCCTGACCTCAGAAGATCCGCCTACTTCAGCCTCCCAAAGTGCTGGGATTATAGGCATGAGCCACCGTGCCTGGCCTTTTTTTTTTTTTTTTTTTTTTTTTTTTTTTTTTTTTGAGACGGAGTTTCACTCTTGTTGCCCAGGCTGGAGTGCAATGGCCCGATCTTGGCTCACCGCAACCTCCACCTTCCGGGTTCAAGCGATTCTCCTACCTCCCCTCCCGAGTAGCTGGGATTACAGGCATGTGCCACCACACACAGCTAATTTTGTATTTTTAGTAGAGACAGGTTTTCTCCATGTTGGGCAGGCTGGTCTCGAACTCCTGACCTCAGGTGATCCTCCCGCCTTGGACTCCCAAAGTGCTGGGATTACAGGCATGAGCCACTGTGCCCAGCCAACATTAGTATCTTTTTTTTTTTTTTTTTAGACAGAGTCTCACTCTGTCACCCAGGCTGGAGTGCAGTGGCACAATCTCGGCTCACTGCAACCTCTGCCTCCCAGGCTCAAGCGATCCTCCCGCCTCAGCTTCCCAAGTAGTTGGAACTACAGGCATGTGCCATCATGCCTGGCTAATATTTGTATTTTTAGTAGAGATAGGGTTTCACCATTGTTGGCAAGGCTGGTCTTCAACTCCTGGCCTCAATCCACCCACCTTGGCCTCCCAAAGTGCTGGGATTACAGGAGTGAGCCGCTGCGCCTGACCCAACATTGGTATCTTGATAGGGATTTCACTGAATCTGTAGATTGTTTTCGGGTAGCATGGTCGTTTTAACAATATTAATTCTTCCAATCCATGAGCATAAGATATCTTTCTATTTTTGTGTGTCCTCTTCAATTTCTTTCATTAGCGTTTTGCAGTTCTTCTTGTAGGGTCTTTCACCTTCTTGGTTACATTTATTCCTAGGTATTTTATTATAATTTTTGTAGCTGTACTGTAATTGGGATTGCCTTCTAGATTTTTTTCAGCTAATTAGTGGTGTATAGAAATGCTGATTTTTGTGCATTGATTTTTGAATCCTGTAACTTTACTGAACTTATCAGATCTAAAAGATTTTGGTGGAATCTTTAGGCTTTTTCTAGATATAAGATCATTTTATCCGCAAAGAGGAACAATTTGACTTCCTCTTTTCCAATTTAGATGCCTTTTCTTTCTTTCTCTTACCTCACTGTTGCAGCTAGGACTTCCAGTACTATGCTGAATAGGAGTGGTGAAAGTGAGCATCCTTGTTCCAGTTTTCAGAGAAAAGGCTTTCACAGCTTTTCCCTATCAGTATGCTATTAGGTGGGGGTTTGTCATATATGGCCTTCATTATGTTGAGGTATGTTCTGTCTATGACTAGTTTGTTGAGAGTTTTTATCATAAAGGGATGTTGAATTTTATAAAATACTTTTTCTAGATTTTGAAGGTTACCTTAACTCTGACTACCTGGAACAGTTAAATTCTGAAATGGCTGGTTTGATATGAGACAGACAAGCAAAGCTTCTTGGTTACAGACACACATAAGTGTTGCTCATAGATATTGGGGTTTGGGGATGGTTCTGAATACTTCCAAGTAGTCTTTTTGGGAGCATTTAATTTTTGTTCCCCAAACAGTCTTGGTATATACTGACATCTCAGTCACCCAGTGACTCTGAAAACTGGTATGTCAGAAATACCTAATAGGCTTTCTCCTAACTTTTACCTTTAAGTAGAACATCTACTATCTCACATCATCCTTACTGCCCAGTTCTTAGCCATCTCAACAAAAGTTACTTCATATAATTCCATGACTATAGAGCTAAACTCTTTTCTGATAGAGTAGTTATTAAAACACAGAAGCACTGGCTGGGCACGGTGGCTCATGCCTGTAATCCCAGCACTTTGGGAGGCTGAGGCAGGTGGATCACCTGAGGTCAGGAGTTCGAGACCAACCTGGCCAACATGGTGAAACCCCATCTCTACTAAAAATATAAAAACTAGCCAGGCATGGTGGTAGGCACCTGTAATCCCAGCTACTTGGGAGGCTGAGACAGCAGAATTGCTTGAACCCAGGAGATGGAGGTTGCAGTGAGCTGACATGGTGCCACTGTACTCCAGCCTCAGCGACAGAGTAAGACTCTGTTAAAATAATATCACATACCACTGATGAAGACACTTTTTTAACTTTTAAGTTTTTAACTTTTAATAAAAGTTTTAAGTTCAGGAGTACACATGCAGATTTGTTACATAGGTAAACTTGTATCATGAGGGTTTGTTGTTCAGATTATTTCATCACCTAGGTATTAAGCCTAGTACCCATTAGTTATTTTCCCTGATCCTCTCCCTCCACTCTATGATAGGCCCCATTGTGTGTTCTTCCCCTCTATGTGTCCATGTGTTCTCACCATTTAGCCCCCACTTATAAGTGAGAATATGCAGTATTTGGTTTGATGAAAACTTTTACAGTGAGATCTCAGAAAGGCATACAGAGAAATAAACACAACCATGAAATAAGATACTGATAATCTGAGGAAAAGCCTTAAGTATTTTAGATTCAGACTACAACAATAATCAACATTTAAAAGAGAAAAGATTCACTCTCTAGACAATTTCATAAGTTACTGTTTGGAAAGTTAAAAAATTAGTCAGTTTTTAGTACAGTTGTGACACTGAGGCCACCGTAGAAGCACCAGCATTTTGAGATCCAGTATCTAAGTTTTCAGACAAAGCTCCCAAACAGAAAATATAAAAACCTTTACCTATTCAAGCACAAAAATAAAATATCCCAAAATAACATAACATTCACTTACTAAAATGTTCCTCTTACTTTCCTTAAACCACAACTGTTACAACACTGCAAGAAATTTACAGTTTGCATGACAAACTGCATATGCACTAAATAATAAATGTATAACCATGAATGCGAATGAATCAATTTTTCAGTATCAAGCAGATGGCAGATACTAGCTCTTTTAGTTTCTACATCTTTGAAGCTCAGTTTTCTCATTTATGAAATGAAAGTGTAACTACTTACAAGATTGTTATAGATACTATGCAATAAAATGTATACATGTTCTTAATACAGTACCTAGCTCAAAGAAATAGCTCCATAGATATCAGCTACCTATATAACAGAAATAATAACTAGCCCTTAAATAGGGTGAATTATTTATAACATTATTCTAATGCTTTACGCATAATAGTTCATTATATTTTCTCAACAACTCTAAAGGTAGATATTATTACAATCCTCATTTTGCAGATGAGGAAACGGAGGCACAGAAGTCAAGGTCAGAAAGTTTGTAAGTGGTACAGCCAAGACTCAAACCCAGCTAGGCATGGTAGCAAACACCTGTAGTCCCAGCTACTCAGGAAGCTGAGACAGGAGAATTGCTTGAGCCCAGGAGTTCAAGACAAGGCTGGGCAGCATAGCAAGACCCCATCTCTCAAAAAAATTTAAAAATTAGCCAGGCATGCTGGTGGTACATGCCTGTAGTCCTAGCCATTCAAGAGGCTGAGGCAGGAGGATCACTTGAGCCCAGCAGTTCCAGGTTACAGTGAGCTAAAGTTGTGCCACTGCACTCCAGCCTGGGCAACAAAGCAAGTGCCCCCGCCACTGCCACTTTTTTTTTTTTTTTGAGACAGAGTATCGCTAGGTCACCTGGGCTGGAGTGCAGTGGCATGATCTTGGCTCACTGCAATCTCTGCCTCAAGCGATTCCCATTCCTCAACCTCCGGAGTAGCTGGAATTACAGACATGCACCAGTACACCTGGCTAACTTTTGTACTTTTTGTAGAGACGGGGATTCACCAAGTTGACCAGGCTGATCTCAGACTCTTGGCCTCATGTGATCTGTCCGCCTCTGCCTCCCAAAGTGCTGGGATTAAGGTGTGAGCCACCACACTTTGCCAAGGCCCCCCCAAAAAAAGGTATCATTGCTCCAATAAAAGCCTGTATAAAACATACAGAACGGACAAAGGAGGGAATGATCAATCATGCTATGAAAACTATGATAATGGTAAGAAAACAAGGCATCTCATTTCACATAATCATCAAAAATAAAATCACACCTAAAAAATAGTGGGGCCAGGGGCTGGGCGCGGTGGCTCATGCCCGTAATCCCAGCACTTTGGGAGGTCAAGGCAGGTGGATCACTTGAGGCCAGGAGTTCAAGACCAGCCTGGCCAACATGGCAAAACCCCACCTCTACTAAAAATATTAAAAAATTAGCTGGGCATGGTGGTGCGTGCTTGTATTCCCAGCTACCCAGGAGGCTGAGGCAGAAGAATCACTTAAACCGGGGAGGCAGAGGCTGCAGTGAGCCAAGATCGCACTACTGTACTCCAGCCTGGGTGACAGAGCAAGACTCGGTCTCAAAAAAAAAACACAAAAACAAACAAACAAACAAACAAAATATATATATATTTGTACCACTGCAGGTGACAGAGTGAGATCCTGACACTCTCGTTTGCTGACTTTAATGAATCAGGCAGCCACATTGTGTGCTGTCATAGAGAAAAGGCCACAATGGCAAGGAACTGAAGGCAGCCTTCAGCAAGAACTTGAGGCCCTCAGTTCGGTGACCTGCAGGGAACTGAATGCTTCCAACAACCACATAAAGTTAGTAGCAGATCCTTCCCCAGCTGAACTTCACATAAGAGAGCAGCTCTGACTGACACCTTCACTATAGCTTTCAGAGACCTTGAAGAAGGCAATCCAGTAATCCAGTTGAGTCAGACTTGGACTCTTAAACTACAGAAAAAGATATAATAAATATATGCTCTTTTAAATCACTACATTTGTGGTAATATTGCTTTGTTGTTGTAATTTTGTTTTTTTGTTTGTTTGTTTTTTGAGACAGAGTCTCGCTACATCGCCCAGGCTGGAGTGCAATGGCATGATCTTGGCTCACTGCAACCTCTGCCTCCCGGGTTCAAGCAATTCTCCTGCCTCAGCATCCTGAGTAGCTGGGATTACAGGTGCCTACCATCACGCCCAGCTAATTTTGTATTTTTAATAGAGATGGGGTTTTGCCATTCGCCATGTTGGTCAGACTGGTCTCGAACTCCTGACCTCAGGTGATCCGCCTGCCTCGACCTCCCAGTGTGCTGAGATTACAGGCGTGAGCCACCGCACCCAGCCTGTTGTTTTTTAATAGAGACAGACTCTTGCTATGTTGCCTAGGCTGGTCTTGAACTCCTGGCCTCAAGCAATCCTTCTGCCTCAGCCTCCCAAAGTGCTGAGATTACAAGCATGAACCACTGCACCCAGCCAAAATTATTCTTTTTTTTTTTTTTTTTTTGAGACAGAGTCTCACTCTGTTGCCCAGGCTGGAGTACAGTGGTGCGATCTCAGCTCATTGCAGCCTCCGCCTCTCAGGTTCAAGTGATTCTCCTGCCTCAGCCTCCGAGTAGTGGGATTACAGGTACGTGCCACCACGCCCAGCTAATTTTTCTATTTTTAGTAGAGATGGGGTTTCACCATGTTGGCCACACTGCTCTCGAACTCGTGACCTCAAGTGATCCACCTGCACTGGCCTCCCAAAGTGCTGTGCTGGGATTACAGGCATAAGCCACTGTGCCCAGCAAAATTGTTTTTGTTTTGTTTTGTTTTGTTTTTGAGACAAGGTTCTGCTCTTGTTGCCCAAGCTGGATTGCAATGGTGCTATCTCGGCTCACCGCAACCTCCACCTCCCAGGTTCAAATGATTCTCCTGCCCCACCCTCCCGAGTAGCTGGGATTACAGGCATGCGCCACCATGCCTGGCTAATTTTGTATTTTTAGTAGAGATGAGGTTTCTCCATGTTGGTCAGCTGGTCTCAAACTCCGAACCTCAGGTGATCCACCCACCTCAGCCTCCCAAAGTGCTAGGATTATAGGCGTGAGCCACCTCGCCTGGCCAAAGTTGTTCATTTTTAAAGAGAGACTTTTATGGTATGTGAATTATTTCTCACTAAAGCTTTTTTTTTTTTTAATTTACATTGATACTTTGCTGTGGGATGGGATTCCAGGTTTTATAGTTTTCACAATACATACCAACAGACTTACATCATGGGTAATGACGTGTACTTGAATTATCTCATGAGACTAGAACAATCATTTTCTTACAAGATTTCAAGGAAGGAGACTTTCTAGGAAGTTTCCAATTATACTCCCAAACAAAACTAGGACTATTATAAGAAGAAAGCAAGAGCCTTTTACTGTGTCCCAACAGAACCACTCTTTTTTCTTTTTGACATCCTCAACAGAAGCACTCTTAATTTGAAACATTAAACAGGTTGTCAGCCACTGCTACGCTGCAGCTGAAAAGCTTTTCCACTTACTAGAGGGTAGAAGCTGGCACAATTATTCCATTTGCTTTTATTTTCACAACTGCACACACATGTGCCACTTCCACTTCCACATACTTCAGTTCCTCCCTAAATAAATTTCACTAACATCCAAATCGTTCCAATTTTCTTTTTTCTTTTTGAGACAGTCTCTCTCTATCACCCAGGCTGGAGTGCAGTGGCGTGATCTCGGCTTACTGCAACCTCCACCTCCTGGGTTCAAGCAATTCTCCTGCCTCAGCCTCCCAAGTAGCTGGGACTACAGGCATGTGCCATCGCACCTGGCTAATTTTAGTATTTTTAGTAATGACGGGGTTTCAGTATGTTGGCCAGGCTGGTCTTGAACTCCTGAGCGCAGGTGATCTGCCTTTCTTGGCAAAGTTCTGGGATTACAGGAGTAAGCCAACATATCCGGCCTACTTTCATTATTTCTAAGAAGCTAAACACACTTAAAAGAGGAGATTTTCTGTAATCTCAGCACTTTGTGTGGCCAAGGTGGGGGGATCACTTGAGACCTGGCGTGAGCCACTGTGCCCGGCCAACTAAGGTCTATTTTTAAGGATGACCAGATGATCCTAAATTCCAAAACTAAATTATTTTAAAGGAAGACAAATAAACTGGCCGGGCATGGTGGTTCATGCCTGTAATCCCAACACTTTGGGAGGCCAAGGCAGGAGGATCGCTTGAGGTCAAGAGTTTGAGACCAGCCTGGCCAACATGGCAAAACCCCATCTCTACTAAAAAATACAAAAAAAAATTAGCCGAACATGGTGGTGCATGCCTGTGGTCCCAGCTACTCGAGAGGCTGAGGCAGGATAATCGCTTGAACCCGGAAGGTGGAGTTTGCAGTGAGTTAAGATCACGCCACCGTACTCCAGCCTGGGTGGCAGAGCGAGATCCATCGCAAAAAAAAAAAAAAAAAAAGGCATACAAATAAACTACATAAATCCACACTCTAATTGTAAAGTAATCCATCAACCAATCTTTATTTTGCTATCTAGGACAACTAAAAGTCCTTAAGTTACCTGCACCAGAAGTCAAATATTTCCTTTTATCACCACTGATATACTTTTTATTTAACCTGACCTTTAAAGCTCGATAATCATCTGTACTTTGTAATCAAAGATAAAACTAAACATCACCTACCGGTGCACTACAGCTATTAGATCAGGAGTCGGCAATTTTTTCTGTAAAGGGTAAAACAGTAAATATCTTAGGCTTTGAAGGCCAGGTACAGTGGCTCATGCCCGTAATCTCAATGCTTTGAGAGGCCAAGGTGGGAGGATTGCTTGAGGCAGGAGTTTGACACCAGCCTAGGCAACATAGCGATACACTATCTCTACAAAAAAATTTAAAAATTAGCTGGGTGTGGTGGCACATGCCTGCAGTCCTATCTACTTGTGAAGCTAAGATGGGAGGATCCCTTGAGCTCAGGAGTTCAAAGTTACAGTGAGTTATGATCATGCTACTGCACTCCAGCCTGTGTGACAAAATGAGACTCTATTAAAAAAAAAAAAAAAGGCTTTGAGGGCCATATGGTCTCTGTTACAAAGTACTCGATGAGTACAGACGTGTTCCAATAAAACTTTATTTCTAAAACATTGGTCCAAGGGCTGTAGTTTACCAAATACTGTATCAGACTATATTATATGCAACCAAAAATAAACAGACCTATTCCCCCCTTTCCCATTGATAATGTTTTCACCATAAAATTAAACAATTACTTTCTAAAATACCACAAAATACATTTAACTAGCTTTCTTCTATTTTGTAATAGGCATTCATAGTGGGATAACGCTATCCCTATTGCCTCAAATGAGGAATAACAGCCAACTATGAGATTCAGGTTTAGGATTCAGATTTGAACCACACACACTGTACAGAAAGACTGAGCCAATAAATAAAAATAAAGCATTTAGGTTCACATCCAGAATCTATTTGACCCCAGCAGAGGCAAAAGTGAGTTCACCATATTGGAACATATCCACAACCTAGAATAAAATAACTCCCAGGGAAAATGAAACCGCCTTTGCAAAATTGTAACAGTAAGAGAAATCTAACATCGCTGACTCCATCTTGCTTCTAACCACATAAGCTAAACTGTCCCTGTCCATATCCAGGCATAAGCCAAGCTAACTATGGGAGGAATTTAGCTCATGGTTTAACTTTAAAACAAAGATGATAACAGTCCCTTCAGGAAACTAATCCCCTGCTTGCTTGGGGATGAAACTGCCTTTATAAAACTAACAGACTGGCCACACAGTTAGAATTATGGTTCAGGGGTCATGCAGCCAGAGGTCACAAGATTTGTAACTTCCCCAATTGCTCCTACAGATAACATCACTATTGCAAAACCTAAGACTGGTGTTTGAGTATTTTTCAGACCTTGCATTCTGATGCATCAGATGGCACCACCTGGATTGGCAACCTATAACAAGAAACCAGCTTGACTGGTCTTGTGACACCCCCAACCACCACCACCTAGTAACTAACTCAGTGCAAGAAGGCAGTTTCAACCCCCTATGATCTCAACCTTGACCCAACCAATCAGCACTCCCCAATCCCTAGCCCCCTGCCTGCCAAACTATCCTCGAAAAACCCTAGCCTCTAAATTCTTGGGGAGATAGACTTGAGAAATATCTCTCATTCTCATTGCTTGGCTTGCTCTGTGATTATTAAATTATTTCTCTGCTGCAACTCCTGCTGTTCTCAATTTATTGGCTTTTCTGGGAAATGGGTAAGAAGAACCAGTTGGACAATTACAAAAACATCTACCCTTGAAGATGGGCTTTCAATAAAAAATTAAAACTCAAAGTAGAAACAAAAAGCCACGACCAGGTGCAGTGGCTCACACTTGTAATCCCAACACTTTGGGAGGCTGAGGTGGGAGGATCACTTGAGGCCAGGAATTCAAGACCAGCCTGGGCAACATAATGAGACCCTGTCTCTACCAAAAAAAAAAAAAAAATCAGTGGGCATGGCAGCATGCACCTGTGATCCCAGATACTTGGGAGGCTGAGGCAGGAAGGTCACCTGAGCCCAGGAGGTCAAGGCCACACTGAGCCATGATCACATCACCACACTGCAAACTAGGTGACAGAGCAAGACCCTGTCTCCAAGAAATAAATAAACCATGAAGAAGTACCAGTAAACACAATTAATAGCAGGACTTATGATCTACACTCTAAGAGTTGCAACTAACCTGAAAAGTATATAACAAAAAAAATTTTAAAGGTCAAATTTTACTCAGCTCTTTGCAAGTATATTAGAAAAGTTATAAGAAATTATAATTTTCTAGTAAAATACAATTTACAAAAATTGGCCTCAGGAGAAACAAAAACTTAAGTAGACCAATTATCCTAGAAGAATAGGAAAAGTTTTCCAAGTACTTGGCACAGAATTTCACAGTGGAATTCTACCAAATATTTAAGAAATAAATCATTTTAATACCACTTAAGCTGTTTCAAAGCATAGAAGAAAAAAAACTTCCTTTTTTTTTTTTTTTAGACAGGGTCTCTCACTATTCTGCCCAGGATAGCTCAAGATATCCAAGGTAGGCGGATCACTTGAGGCCAGGAGTTTGAACCAGCATGGGCAACATAGTGAGACTCCATCTCTACAAAAAAGTCAAAAAAATTAGCTGGGTATATTGTTGCATATCTGTAGGCCTAGCTACTCAGGAGGCTGAGGCAGAAGGATCCCGTGAGCCAAGGAGCTGGAAGCGCCAGGGAGCTATGATCGTACTACTGCACTCCAGCCTGGGCAACAGAAAGAGACCCTGTCGTCTCTAAAAAAATTTTAAATAAAAATAAAAAAGAGGAAACATTAAAGCTTAAATGCATATATTAGAAAATATGAAATATTAGGAAAAACTGAGATAAGAATAACATTCCAGATCCTAGAGAAAGAACAAAAAAATAGGACCAAGAAAGTAGGCAAAAGAAAGTAACCGAAGATAGAATTAGAAAACAATGAACTATAAAATGCATACAAACAGTAGATAATCAGTACAATCAAAGAGTAATTATTTGACTGTCAGGTTCTGCCCAGGGTAAAGCTATCAGCAGGTTTGGCAAATATACAAAGTCAAACTTCCCTAAGGCAGGTACAGGGCAAAACCAAATACCCCTGCCTCCATAATCCATTTTTTAAGCTTTCCATTTATCAGTAAACAACAGCTAGTTTAAAAAAGAAAGAAGGGGTATCCTTTGAAAGAAAACATAAATTTGTGTTAAGTGTGATTTTTTAAAATGGGGCCTCAGCCAGGTACAGTTGTTCACACCTATAATCCCAGTACTTTGGGAAGCCAAGGTAGGGGGATCATGTAAGCCCAGGAGTTAGAGACCAGCCTGGGCAACATAGTGAGACCTCAACTCTACAAATAATTTTTAAAATTAGCCAGGCACGGTAGTATGCCAGTAGTCCCAGATACTCAGGAGGCTGAAGCAAGAAGATCTCCTGAGCCCAGGAGTTCAAGGCTGCAGTGAGACAAGATAGTGCCACTGCACTCCAGACTAGGTGACTAAGTGAGGTCTATCTCAAAAACAACACAAAATGAAATTTAAAAATATAATTGCTTCTTTCACAGTAACACTTAGCTTAAAACACAAACACATTTACCAAGCTGTACAAAAATATTTTCTTTCTTTATAAGTTTTTTCTATTAAATTTTTTTTTTTTTACTCTTTAAACATTTATGTTAAAAACTAAGACACAAACACACACATTATTAGCCTAGGCCTACAGAGGTCAGGATCATAATATCACTGTCACCCATCTCCACATCTTGTCTCACCAGAAGGTCTTCAGGGACAATAACACACATGGAGCTATCATATCCTATGATAACAGTGCCTTATTCTGGAATATCTCCTAAAGGGCCTGCCTGAGATGGTTTTGCAGTTAACTTTTTTTTTTTTAATAAATAGGAGTACACTCTAAAATAACAATTAAAAGTATAATGTAGTATATATATAAACCATTAACATAGTCAATTATTATCTTTATCAAGTATTACATTCTGTACATAATTATATGTGCTATACTTTATACAATTGGCACTGTGGTAGGATTATTAGCACCTGCAATACCACCATCACGGGTAATACATCGCACTATGATATTACAACAGGTACACAATGTCACTAGGCCACAGGAATTTTCCATCTCTATTATAACCTTATAGGACCACCATTTTATATGCAGTCCATCATTGTCTGAAATGTCATTATGACTGTATATACAGGATCTATATGAGAAAAACCACAAAACTCTGATGAAAGACATCAAAGAAGAACTAAATAAAATGGAGAGATATTTCACATTCACAGACAGGAAGACTCAATGTGTGTGTGTGTGTGTATTTTGTTTTTTTTTTTGGTAGAGACCTTGTGTCTACAAAAAAAAATACAAAAATTAGCCAAGCATGCTAATGCACACTTGTACTCTCAGCTACTCAGGAGGCTGAGGTGGGAGGATCACTTGAGCTTGGTAATTCAAGGCTTCTGTGAGCCATGACCACACCACTGCACTCCAGCCTGGGAGACAGAGTGAGACCCTGTCTCAAAAAAAAAAAGAAAAAAGAAAAAGAAAACAATCTGATTAAAAAATTGAACAGATACCTCACCAAATAAGATACACAGATGGCAAGTAAGTATTTGAAAAATATTCAACATCATATGTTGTGTTAGGCCATTCTTGCACTGCTATAAAGAAATACCTGAGATCAAGTAATTTATAAAGAAAAGAGGTTTAATTGGCTCACAGTTCTGGAAGCTGTATATGAAACACAGTGCCAGCATCTACTTCTGGTGAGGGCCTCTGGAAGCTTACAACCATGGAGGAAGGTGACAGGGTGGGGGCAGCATGTCACATGGGGAGAGTGAGATCAAGAGACAGAGAGGAGGGGGAGGTCCCAGATTCTTTTAAACAGCCAGATGTCACATGAACAAACTGAGCAAGAACTCACTTATCACTGACGGGATGGTACTAAACCATTCATGAGGGATCTACTACCATGATCCAATCACTTCCCACTAGGCCCCACCTTCAACATTGGGAATCACATTTCAACATGAGATTTGGAGGGAACAAACATCCAAACTATATCTTATGCCATTAGATATTTGAAAATTAAAATAACAATGAGATACTACTATATACCACTTAGAATGGCCAAAATCCAAAACACTGACATCAAATACTGACAAGGATATGGACCAACAGGAACTCTTTATTCATTCCTGGTTGAAATGCAAAATGGGGCAGGGTGCGGTGGCTCACGCCTGCAATCCTAGCACGGTGGAAGGCTGAGGCAGGTGGATCACAAGGTCAGGAGTTCAAGACCAGCCTGGCCAAGATGGTGAAACCCCACCTCTACTAAAAACACAAAAATTAGCTGGGCGTGGTAGTGGACATCTGTAATCCCAGCTACTCAGGAAGCTGAGGGAGGGTATTGCTTGAACCTGGAAGGCAGAGGTTGCAGTGAGCCAAGATCACACCACTGCACCCGAGCCTGGGTGACAGAGCAAGACTCTGTCTCAAAAAAAAAAAAAAAAAAAAAAAAAAAAAAAAAAGGAATGCAAAATGGCACTGCCACTTTGGAAGAGTTTGGCAGTTTTTTATAAAACTAAACATATTTTTACCATACAGTCCACCAATTGCACTCTGTGATATTTATCCAAATGAACTGAAAACTTATGTCCACAAAAAAACCCCACACATGCGTGTTGACAGCAGCTTTATTCATAATTGTCAACATATTGAAGCAACCAAGATGTCCTTCAATAGGGGAGCAGATAAGCTGTGGTAGATTGAGACAATGGGATATTATTCAGTGCTAAACAGGAATGAGCTATTAAGCCATGAAAAAGCATGGAGGATAGATTAATTAATTAATTAATTTCATGCTATCAAGAGTGTGGTGATGCATAATTTCTTGAGATTGCTACGTTATTATATCCAGGTGTTTCTTTAACCACTGACACCCATTTTACAAGTTTTGATGCACATGTACAAGTGCCTGGAAGTAATTTTAAGACATCTCAATTTCAAAATAGTGAAAGTGTTAGAAATGATGAAATGTAGTAGACAGTTTTTTATGCTTAACTCATCTCGAGTTTATTTCAGTGTTTGAAATTAGGTATAAACATTTAATTTTATCTTTTTTCAGATAGTTAATTGTCTAAATACAATTTTTTAATTAGTCTACTCTCCCCCTAGTGGGTTGAAATTTCATTTTTATCCTTGAATTCTGGTGTGATTGACATTTGAATAGACAGAACAATGGAATAAAACAGAAAATCCAGAAGTAGGCTGAAATATATATGCTAATTTAGTGTATGATAGAGATATTTTCTTAAACTAGTAAGGAAAAGATGAACTAGTCAAAAGATGTTAACATAACTAGGTAATCATCTGAAAAGCAAATAGAATTGGATCAATGTTTTATACCTTATACTAGGATAAATTCCGAATGGATCAAAAATTTAAATATTAAAATTATAAAAGTTCTATAGCAGAATATGGAAGAATTAATTTTTTAAAATTAATAGGCTGGGTACAGTGGCTCACGCCTGTAATCCCAGCACTTTGGGAGGCCAAGGCAGGTGGATCACCTGAGGTCAGGAGTTCGAGACCAGCCTGACCAATATGGTGAAATCCCGTCTCTACTAAAAGTACAAAAATTACCTGGGCGTGGTGGCATGAGCCTGAAATCCCAGCTACTTGGGAGGCTGAGGCAGGAGAATTGCTTAAACCCGGGAGGTCGAGGCTGCAGTGAGCCGAGATCGCGCCACTGCACTCTACCCTGGGCAACAAAACGAGACTCACAAAACCCACAACTATGCTGCATCAAGTCCATAAAGGCCTCTTAAATAAAAAATTAAACTTCTAAGTAATGGGAATTGTCATAGTTTAATTGGCAAGAAGTACATCTTATAATCAATGGCATCTTATATTCAACGAAATCTGTCATAAAAGCATGAGGAAAACAGTATTTTAAAAACCTCTTAGGCTATATGCAAAATCCACAAGTTGTAAATGAAAAGACTGATATGTTTATTTTGTATTTATTTATTTATTTTTCTTTTTTTTTAATTTTATTATTATTATACTTTAAGTTTTAGGGTACATGTGCACAACGTGCAGGTTTGTTACATATGTATACATGTGCCATGTTGGTGTGCTGTTGCCTAGGCTGGTCTTGAACTCTTGGACTCAAGCAATCCTCCTGTCTTAGCTTCCCAAAGTGCTGGGGTTACAGGTGTAAGCCACCACTGCCAAACCAAGGTTTAACTACATAAAAACTAAAATGATAAAAGATGGGCAAGGAGAAAATACTTGCAACATACATAATAAATTACTATCAGGCAGGCGTCAGATGTCCCCAGCACACTGGAGTCTGGGATTTGGTGCTGATGGTGCCTCATCAGCATGGACAAACACTGCCTTACAGCTGGACTTTAGTGTTGGGAGCTGTTAATTATTCTAAAGTTCCATAGATTCATGATTTTATAGTTAGAGTTTATATCTACTTGTGTTTTTAGAGGAAGAACCCAAGGCCAAATTATTTTGAAGTGGGAGTGGGCTGGACCAGAGTCTTCCTGTGCCCTTTTCATGCTGTGTTTGAGGATGTATCCATTGCTACATCCATGTAACTCATCTGGGGCAGCAGATGTGTGACAGCAAACCATCTAACATTTTTCAGGGATAAAGTTAAGCAGAAGTATGTAGTAAATATGAGTGCAAAAGTGTGGCTGAACCATATGTGCCCTTGATTTGATTTGGGAAGCCTGAGGGAGGCAGCATTCCTAGCCACATGCTGCCTGCCCAGCACAAGGTAGGGTGGTACCTGGGGTGGTGAAGGGGCAGCTCTGTAGAGCATGGTCTGCCTTAGGACCTGAATTGTCCTCGAAGTGCATGGACTGTGGAAATTGTTCACATGAACCAGAGATATCACTCTTTAGAATTCTATTGGCAGCACCTAAACTGGCTCGACATTTGTGGAGGTGGTGTTTCTTTGAAGCACGAACCTTTGTTTTATAATAATTAAAATCTTTATTTGGTGGCTGGGAGTGGTGGCTCACACCTGTAATCTCAACACTTTGGGAGGCCGAGGCAGGCAGATCACCTGAGGTCAGGAGTTCAAGACCAGCCTGGCCAGCATGGTGAAACCCTGTCTCTACAAAAATATAAAAATTAGCCAGGCATGATGGCAGGTGCCTGTAATGCCAGCTACTCAGAAGGCTGAAGCAGGAGAATCACTTGAATCCGGGAGGCAGAGGTTGTAGTGAGCCAAGATCACACCACTGCATTCCAGCCTGGGAGACAGAACAAGACTCCGTCTCAAAAAAAAAAAAAAAAAAAAATTTATTTGGTATAATTTAATATAGTTTAGAAGCTATCTAATCTGGTTTTTTTTTTGGAGGGGCAAACTCTTTTGAAAATATAAGTTTTGCTTTTAATTAAAAATTAAGTCTTAGTTAAAACTCAGGCTGCACAAAATTCTTCAGTTACTTCCCATTACTTTATCAGTAATATTCACCACATTTTCCTAGATGTTTATTGATTACAGTGTTGGGATCAAATTCTGCATTAAATGTATGCAAATACATTGGACAGGCTTTGTGTTTTTCACTGTGAAATGCAATGGTGGCTTGAATAAGAAAGTATCTAGAAGCCAAATTAACATAATAATGACTTCAAAAAAGAATTACTATCAGGATATGTAAAGAACTACAAAAAAAAATCAACACAACAGAAGAAGGCAGGTAAGAACATAAGTGAACAAGTTTTATAAATGACTGATAAACAAAAGGACTTCACTAACCATCAGAGTACAAAAATTAAAATGAATTAACAACTCAGGAAGTTGAAGCAGGAAGATTGCTTGCGGCCAGGAGTTTGACCAGCCTAGGCAACACAGAGAGGGACCCCATCTTAAGAAAAAGCCTGGGCACGGTGGCTAACGCCTATAACCCAGCATTTTGGACTTTGGGAGGCAGGTGCAGGAGGACTGACCAGGCCCAGGAGTTCAAGACAAGCCTGGGCAACATAGCGAGACCCTGTCTCAAAAAAAGAAGAAAAAAAAAAAAGCTGAGTGCAGTGGCTCATGCCTATAATGCCAGCACTTTGGGAGACTGAAGCAGGAGGATCATTTGAGTCCAGAAATTCAAGATCAGCCTGGGCAACAGAGCAAGACTCCATCTGTACAAAACACTTTAAAATTACCTGACGTGACAGTAACATGCCTGTAATCCCAGCTACTTGGGAGGCTGGGATGGGAGAGTCACTTGAGTCCAGGAGGATGCAGTCAGCTATGATCACGCCACTGCACTGCAGCCTGGATGACAAAGTGAGATCCTGTCTCTAAGAAAAGAAAAAAAAGAGGCTGGACATGGTGGTGCACACCTGTAATCCCAGCACTTTGGGAGGCAGAGGCAGGCTGATCACCTGAGCCCAGGAGTTCAACACCAGCCTTAACATGGTGAAACCACAACTCTACAAAAAAAAAATACAAAAATTAGCCAGGTATGATGCTGTGTGTCTGTAGTCCCAGCTACTCGGGAGGCTGAAGTGGGAGGATCACTTGAGTCTGGGAGGTCAAGGCTGCAGTGAGATAGCACCACTGTACTCCAGCCTAGGTAACAGAATGAGACCCTGTCTCAAAAAAAAAAAAAAAAAAAGAGAGAGAGAGAGAGATAAACCCTCTCTAACATGGTTAATTGACTGTGACATGAAGGGTGCCAAAACCATTCAATGGGGAAAGGACAGTCTTTTCAACAAATGGTGCTTGTAAAACTTGGTATCCTCAAGCAAAAGAATGAAATTGGACCCTTACTTTATACGATATTGAAAAATTAACTTAAAATGATCAATAACCTAAATGTAAGAGCTAAAACTATAAAACTCTTAGAAGAAAACATTGTGGAAAATCTTCATGATATTGGATTTGGTGATGATTCCTTGGATTGACACAAAAAGCAAAAGGTAACAAAAGAAAAAATTAATTTGACTTAATCAGAATTTAAAATTTCTGTGCAAAAAAGGACACCATCATGGGAGTGAAAAGACAAACTACAAATTGTGAGAAAATATTTGCAAATCATATATCTGGTAAGGGATAAATATTCCCTATATATAAAATATATAAATACAATGCAATTCAAAAATGAGCAAAGGATTCAAATACACATTTCTCCAAGAAGATATACAAAAAAGGTCAATAAGCACATGAAAAGATGCTCAATATCACTAGTTGTTTAGAAAAATGCAAATCAAAACCACAATGAGATACCACTTTTCACACCAAATAGGATGATTACCATGAAAAAGAAAAATAAGTGTCAGTGAGCACATGGAGAAACTGGAACCCTTACGTATTGCTGATAGAACTGTAAAATGGCACAACCACTACAGAAAACAGTCTGGTGGGTCCTCAAAAAGTTAAACATAGATTGACTAAGTGAAATAAGGCAGTCAAAAAAAAGACAAATACTGTATGTTTTCACTTACATAAGATATCTAGGGTAGTCAAACTCTTAGAAATAAAGTAGGATAGTAGTTGCCAGGGGTTGGGGGGAATGGAGAAATGAGGAGTTGTTTAATGGGTACAGAGTTTCAGTTTTGCAAAATGAAAAAGTTCTGGAGTTTGGAGGCACAACCATGTGTACATACTTAACAGTTGTGTTAAGTATGTACTTAACATAATTAAATACTGTTAAGATAGTAAGAAAAAGATTTATTTTTTATTTTTTTATTTTTTTATTTTATTTTATTTTTCCCCCAGAGACAAGAGTTTCGTCATGTTGCCCAGGCTGGTCTCAAACTCCTGGGCTCAGGCAATTCTCCCATCTTGGCCTCTCAAAGTGCTGGGATTACAGGCGTCAACCACAATGCCCAGCCAAAATGGTAAATTTTGTATGTATTTTACCATAATCTTTTCTTAAACAGAGAATTACTCATATGACTCAGCAATTCTATTTACAGCTAAATACCCAAAAGAATTGCAAGCAAAGAACCAAATAGATACCTGTATATCAATATCCATAGCAGCATTAGTCACAATAGCCAAAAGGTGGAAACAGCCCCACCATCGACAGATAAAATATGACATATATACACAATGCAATATTAGCCATAAAAAGGAATGAAATTCTAATATATGCTACAACATGAATAACCCTGAAAACACTATGCTAAGTGAATTAACTCTAACACAAATGGATAAATATTATATTAACCCACTTATATAAGGTACCTAGAATAAGCAAATTCATAAAAACAGCAAGTAGAAGATATTAGTGGGTGGGAGTGAAACTGCCCCCACAGCGTTCACAAGAAGTGCATGCCAGGTTCTGGACAGAAATATAGTTATAATTAAGCATTAATCAGGCCGCACTTTGGCCCACTTCCTGGTTGCTAAAAGTCATATAGCACTAGATACTGACTATTTGCATCCCTATTGTTCCTACAGAATAGGATTTCTGACATTAGGGTCATAAAACTTTAAGATTTTATTTCTATCCCCATCTTTCCTATAACAGGATCTCTGACATTATAATCATAAGGCTTTTGTTTAAGGATTGCTTAATATGTTTTTCAGACCCCTGAATTCCAGCAACCAGTTTGAAGTCCCCCACAGAGGAACGGGATCTGCAAGAGAATACAGCTTCTTCATCTCCCTGTCCCGTGACTTCATCCTGTACTCTTTAACAAATAAACAATTGCCACACTTCGGCCCACTTCAAAACCCTTAAAAAACCTTAGCCCCCATCTCCTAGGGGAGATGAATTTGAGGTTTTCCTCCATCTCCTCATTCGGCGGCCCTATGATTAGACCTTTCTCTGCTGCAACCTGGAGTCTCAGCTTATCGACTTGCTGTGTGCATTGGGCAATGAAGCCATTTACAGTTACAGAAGGGAGAATTAGTGAGTTAACGTTTCATGGGTACAGAGATTCTGTTTAGGTGATGAGAAAGTTCTGGAAAAGCATAATGGAGATGGTTGTACAACATTGTAAATGTAATTAATGACACTGAACTGTACACTTAAAAAATGGCTAAGATGGTAAATTTATGTTATATATATTTTACTGCAATAAAAAGTATTTTAGAGAAAGACACACTAGAAAGAAAGAAGCTGGAAATGGTACATAGAGACAACTCTATGGAGTTGTTTTGGTCCCAAAAAAAACAAGACATGGGAAAGTATACCTATTAATAAAAGAAACAATAGGGGCTGGGTGTGGTGGCTCTTACCTGTAATCCCAACACTTTGGGAGGCCGAGGCAGGCTGATCACTTGAGCCCAGGAGTTCAAGAACAGCCTGGGCAACAAGGTGAAACCCCAACTCTCCAAAAAATACAAAAATTAGCTGGGCATGGTGTCATGCACCTGTAGTCCCAGTTACTCTGGAGGCTGAGGTGGGGGGATCATCTGAGTCCAGGGAGGTCAAGACTGCAGTAAGCCATGATCACACCACACTGCACTCTAGCCTGGGTGACAGAGCGAAACCCTGTCTAAAAAAAATAAAATAAAATAAAATAATAGAATAAAATAGGTTGGGCGTGGTGGCTCATGCCTATAATCCCAGCACTTTGGGAGGCTGAGGTAGGTGGATCACTTGAGGTCAGGAGTTCAAGACCAGCCTGGCCGAAATGGTGAAACTCTGTCTCTACTAAAAATACAAAAATTAGCCAGGTGTGGTGGCGGGCGCCTGTAATCCCAGCTACTAGGGAGGCTGAGGCAGGAGAATTGCTTGAACCCGGGAAGCAGAGGTTGCAGTGAGCCAAGATTATGCCACTGCACCCCAGCCTGGGCAACAGAGTGAGACTCCATCTCAAAAAAAAATAAAAATAAAATAAAATAAAGGGGAAATAACAGAGCCAAAATGTTTGGGTTTTTTTTTTTCCTTAAAAGAATTTTTTTAACATGTTAATGGTAATACTTAGTAGTGAAAATACAATGTAGAAAAGAGAGGGGAGAATTTCTTAGGCAATGCCTATTAGTAGGCAAGTGGAAATGGAATGTACAATATAAACAGAAATAATGGACTTAGGAGCATGAGTAGTTGATCCATAGTACAAGGTATAAAGGCCAAGTAACTGGGTAAAGATGTGTGTTGATAGCTATTTGTAGTAATGGGAGTCTGCAGAAGTTCTCTTCTGCTTGCTTCAATTTTCTCAGTGAATTGGGAAGCAATTCATTAATTACTGACAATGAGGACTAGTGAGGAAATACTGGGATTTGATGAGAGAAGAAAAGGTACAAAATACTCTCTTGAGGGAGTGAGTGAAACAGGGAAATATGATTGCTTAGGAGCATTATGGGCTCATATTTTTTGAGACAGGGCCTTGCTATGTTGCCCAGGCTGCTCTCAAACTCACAGCCTCAAGCGAGCCTCCTGAGTAGCTCGGGCTACAGGTGCATGCCATTGTACCCAGCTATCAATTTTACTAAAGATAAGCAAACAAAAACTATATATGTGGGTGTGTGTATATATAATTTTAATATATGTATATAAGGTGTGTGCATAATATATGTATATGCACAGAAAGAGTCCAGAAGTATACATACTGAATTGTTAATAGTGGTTATTACTGGAGAATGTATGTGTGGATACATACACACATGTGTGGCTGGGGGTAGAGGTGAGGTGGAAGAGAATCCTATGTTATTTGAATTTTTAACCAGCACATTATTTTTGGGATTCAAACAAAATATCTTAATATAAGTTAATAAATAGCTTGAAAGGAGAATTTAGAACAGTGTTCAAGATCCACAGCACCTTTATTAGGCAAATCCTACATCCTAATCAAACACAACTATCAACCTGCAGTAAATGTGACCACAGCAAGACAATATGAGAAAAGCTGAAGACTCACTCACCTTGAACACTTCAGAAAAGAAGCCAGACCCTATTTTTTCACAGGTGAAATCATCCAAACGTGTCAGTCTGGAAAAGGCACTTATAAGAGCTCGATACGAAGATGGCCAAACTCTTCCCACCTGGCTCACATTTCCTTCTCCTCCACCACCTCCTTCAAACTCTTCAAGACGCTCCACACGTGGAGGAAATCCTGCAATTGAATTCCGTTTGCTCCGATCCATAGTCTAAATAATCACTTTTTTCTTCTTTTAAGAAGGAACTCCACACATAAATTTTTGTTGAATTTTACTTCTCTTCTGGTTTGACACTAAAGAGATCAAAAAAATTTCCACTGAAATCTTTAATGAATAAATACATGCAAAGCAATAAATGCTCAATGCAAAAATATTTCCTTTCACATTCTAGTTCCTGGTTTTCAGATCTAAAAAATGCTTTATGTCTTTATCCTCAAATAACACTGATATATTTAAAGCCCAAGATATAGTCAGTCTTTACCATGAGTAGAATATCATGAAGATCACCAATTACATTCTAAGTAACAAAATAACAATGATAATATCTATCATTCATTGAGCACCTACTTTCTAGGAAACATAGTATAAGAGCTTGACATACATCATCTCGTTTGATTCTCAGATAATCCATGATATAAGGATTATTATGTTCATTTCACAGAGAGATCAATAAATCAGTCACTAAAAGGCAGAGATAAAATGGAAGCTGGGTGCAGTGGCTCACGCCTGTAATCCCAGCACTTTGGGAGGCCAAGGCAGGCGGATCACTTGAGGTCAGGAGTTTGAGACCAGCCTGGCCAACATGGTGAAACCCCATCTCTACTAAAAATACAAAAATTAGCCAGGCGTGGTGGCAAGCACCTGTAATCTCAGTTACTCAGGAGGCTGAAGTAGGAGAATCACTTGAACCCAGGAGGCAGGGGTTGCAGTGAGCCGAGATCGTGCCACTGCACTCCAGCCTGGGCAACAGAGTGAGACACTGTCTCAAAAAAAAAAAAAAAAAAAATTGAAGTGCAAAGCCTGTCTGATTCAAAAGCCTGTGCTTCTTTCTACCAATCAATACCCTTTATAGCCTCATATAATATTTTCTTTATTTCAAAAATTAATTCCAAATATATAAAACAAACATTACAAGGAGACCTCAAAATTATATATTATATAATTTTTAAAAAAGAAAACTATATCCAAAAGCAATCTAAAAATTCACTGTTGATGAAAAAGCACAGTCCAGTAGAAGTAACTATAGAAGGCTCCATCCCATCTGGTACATAACTAAGAATAAAAGCACAAGCCTACTTTTTCTTTTAGCCTGTCTCTCCCTCTTTCTACTTTTTTCCATGAGACTCAATTGTAAGGGTTCTATGCAAAATACAACATTGTGACTCCTCAATTAGTGAAATGCTTTCATAAAGGAGGTGGATACCTACTCAGTTTACCGCCACCACTTCTAACCAGCTCGGCAACTCAAAGAAAAGTGGCAGGAATCCCAGGGCCATCTTAGTAACATGAGTCTGCCTCCTTACCCATTGCCAGAAGTCAGCACCGTACCCAGTGTGTACAACCACAGTTTCTTTCCTGGCAATGTGCAATTGGAATTAAGATAGTCCAGTCTCAATATGGCGGCTTTCTAAAATAGAAGCCATGTAAACTCAGGAGCTGCTGGCCAGGGGCATTTTCTAAAATACTGCCTGGAAGGCAGAAGAAGTCAAGAGATTGAGGCCAATTTTCAAAGAAAAAAAAAGGAAGGGAACTTTTTGAATTCCCTATTCTGCTCTAATCCCCAATTCTTAAGGCCTAACTGCATCCTGAGGTTCCATGGGATCTACCTGAATCTAGTTAATCTAGTTCTACCACAGTCTTCAAAGAAGGAAGAATACTCTGAGTTCCCAAACAACAAAACATTTAAGTACCTCTATTGAACCTATGCCAAAAAGTGGCATCAGCACCACCACACCAAATACTTACATCCACAAGAACAAAAATTTAGGGTTAGCTGGCCACAGTAGCTCATACTTATAATCCTAACACTTTGGGAGGCCAAGACAAGAGGATCACTTGAGCTCAGGAGTTTGAAACCAGTCAGGGCAACATAGTGAGACCTCGTCTGTATGAAAAAATGTAAAAACTAGCCAGGCATGATGGTACACGCCTGTAGTCCCAGCTACACAGGTGGCTGAGGCAGGAGGATTGCCTGAGCCCAGGAGTTTGAGGCTGCAGTGAGCTGTGATAGCACCACTGCACTCCAGCCTGGGCAACAGGGCAAGACCTTGTCTCAAAAAAATTTAGGGTTATAAGACAAAAAATTTGCAGCCACAAAAAAGAATGAAATCATGTCCTTTGCCGCAACATGGATGCAGCTGGAAGCCATTATTCTAAGTGAACTAACGCAGAAACAGAAAACCAAATATCGCATGTTCTCACTTACAACTAGGAGCTAAATCTTGAGTTCACATGAACATAAAGATGGGAACAACAGACACTGGAGGACCCCAAATGGGAGACAGGCAGGGGCTGAAAAACTTCCTATTGGGTACTGTGTTCACTATCTCGGTGGTGGGATCAACAGAAGCCCAAACCTCAGCACCACACAATATACCCTTGTAACAAACCTGCACACATACCTCCTGAATCTAAAATATAAATGGAATTTTAAAAATAAAATAGAGGCTAGGCATGGTGACTCACGCCTGTAAAATCCCAGCACTTTGGGAGGCCAAGGCAGGCAGATCACCTGAGGTCATGAGTTTGAGACCAGCTTGGCCAACATGGCAAAACCCTCTCTCTATGAAAAACACAAAAAAATTAGCTGGGCGTGGTGGCAGTCACCTGTAATCCCAGCTACTCGGGAAGCTGAGGCAGGAGAATAGCTTGAACCTGGGAGGCAGAGGTTGCAGTGAGCCGAGATCATGCCATTGTACTCCAGCCTGGGCAACAAGAGTGAAATTCTGTCTCAAAGTAAATAAATTAAATAATAAAAATAAAATAAAATAGGGTCGGGTGCAGGGGCTCATTCCTGTAATCCAAGCCCAGGCTGAAGTGCAATGGTGCTATCACAGCTCACTGCAGCCTCAAACTCCTGGGTTCAGGCAATCTTCCTGCCTCAGCTACCTGTGTAGCTGGGACTACAAGCATATGCCATCATGCCTGCCAGTTCAAGACCAGATTAGGCAACACAGCAAGACCCCCCATCACTAAAAAAATAATAATAATTTTGAAAACCAAATTTTCTTAATTTTAGAGCCAGTAGAAAACATCAACTTCAGTCATTCATTTTATATTTGAAGAAACATAAGGCCCAGAAAGTGCAAATGCTAAAAGTTAATGCTATAACCTATTTACTAGCAAAGCTAGACTTGAAACCAAGAAGCCAAGGGTAGTGTATTTCTCAAAGTATGTCTGTTGATAATGTGCTTCAAACTACCTGAGGAGCTTGTTTAAAACCCAGAGTCATGGGTCATAATAGCTTTTTTTTTTTTTTTTTTTTTGGAAACACAAGGTTTCACTGTATTGCCCAGGCTGGTCTTGAACTCCTGGCCTCAAGTGATCCTCACACCTTAGCCTCACAAAGTGCTAAGATTACAGGTGTGAACTGCCCCTGGCCACTGTTTTTTTTTTAAACATCAGGAATTTTAAAAGCATTTCCTCATTTAATCTCAAAACGTGGCCAGGCACGGTGGCTCACACCTGTAATCCCAGCACTTTGAGAATCCCTTGAACCCGAGAGGCAGAGATTGCAGTGAGCTCAGATCACACCACTACACTCCAACCTGGGTGACAGAGCAAGATTCCGTCTCAAAAACAACAACAACAAAAAAAAAAAAACCAGCAAGGTAGGTCTGATCTCCATTTTACAGAAAAAGAAATACAGGCTCAGAAGATGAAGTAACTTGCCTAAGGATACAGAGCTAGTAGAACCAGAACTGGAACCAAGTTCTATCCAGCACCAAAGCTCAAACTTCTTCCATTTCATTATTACTTAGCTCAGTATTTTTCCACTATGAGAGCTGTAGAAAGAACAGAGACTTAAGTGCAGAGGAAGGCTAGGCTGATTATAATTTGAACAGAGACAGAAAAGAAAAAAGAAACTTTAGAAAAATAAAAGATATTGAAGTAATATACAAAACATATGTAAAGTACATAAAACATCGTTGACTATATAAAACATAGTTGTCTGCTAAACTGAACCATTCGATGTTTGCCATCAACTGACTTTTTCATTTTTGAGATATAAACTCTTTAATTTTTATGTGTACATAGTAGGTATATATATTTACAGGGTACATGAGATATTTTGATACAGGCATACAATGTGTAATAATCACATCAGGGTAAATGAGGTATCCATCACCTCAAGCATTCATCATTTCTTTGTGTTACAAACATTCCAATCGTACTCTCCCAGTTATTCTAAAATATACAATGAATTATTGCCGACCGTAGTCATTCTGTTGTGCTATCAAATACTAAATCTTATTCATTCTATCTAACTATATTATTGTACCTATTAACCATCCCATTTCCCACTCAACACCCCCAACACACTACCCTTCCCACCCTCTGGTAACCATCATTCTATTCTCTATCTCCATGAGTTCAATTGTCTTAATATTTAGCTTCAGCAATGAGTAAGAACATGCAAAGTTTGTCCTTCTGTGCCTGACTTATTTCACTTAACATGATGTCCTCAAGTTCCATCCATGCTGTTGCAAAAAAAGGGATCTCTTTTTTTTTTTTTTTTTAGATGGAGTCTCACTCTGTCGCCCAGGATGGAGTGCAGTGGCGTGATCTCCGCTCACTGCAAGCTCCACCTCCCAGGTTCATGCCATTCTCCTGCCTCAGCCTCCCGAGTAGCTGGGACTACAGGCGCCTGACACCACACCCGGCTAATTTTTTGTATTTTTAGTAGAGACGAGGTTTCACCGTGTTAGCCAGGATGGTCTCGACCTCCTGACCTTGTGATCCGCCCGCCTCGGCCTCCCAAAGTGCTGAGATTACAGGCGTGAGCCACCGCGCCCGGCAGAGGATCTCATTTTTTTATGGCTGAATAATCCATTTGTATAGGTGCCACATTTTCTTTATCCATTCATTTGTTGAACATTTAGGTTGCTTCCAAATCTTGGCTATTGTAAACAGTGCTGTAATAAACATGTGAGTGCAAACGTCTCTTCGCTATACTGATATCCTTTCTTTTGGGTATATATTCAGCAGTGGGATTGCTATATCACATTGTAGCTCTACTTTTACTATTTTGAGGGACCTCCATAGTGTTCTCCATAGTGGCTGTACTAATTTACATTTCTATCAATAGTGAACGAGGGTTCCCTCTTCTCCACATCTTGGTTAGCATTATTTGCCCATCTTTTGAATAAAAGCCATTTTAAGGGTGAGATGATAACTCACTGTAGTTTTGATGTGCATTTCTCTGATGATCAATATGTTGAGGAACTTTACATAGATCTGTTTGCCATTTGTATGCCTCCTTTTGAGAAATGTCTGTTCAGATCTTTTGCCCATTTTTTAATCAGATTGTTAGATTTTTTCCTATAGAGTTGTCTGAACTCCTTATATTTTCTGGTTATTAATTCTTTGTCAGATGGGTAGTTTGAAATATTTTCTCCCATTCTGTGAGTTGTCTCTTCACTTTGTTGACTGCTTCATTTTCTGTGCAGAAGCTTTTTAACTTCATGTGATCACATGTGTCCATTTTTGCTTTGGTTACCTGTACTTTGGGGATATTACTCAAGAAATCTTTGCCCAAACCAATGTCCTGGAAAGTTTTCCCAATGTTTCCTTGTAGTACTTTCATAGTTTGAGGTCTTAGATTTAAGTCTTTAATCCATTTTGATCAGATTTTTGATTAGGTTTTTCTTCTGCATATGGATATCCTGTTTTCCCAGCACCATTCATTGAAGAGATTGTCCTTTCCCCAGTGTATGGTCTTGGCACCTTTGTTGAAAATGAGTTCACTGTAGGTATATGGATTTATTTCTGGGTTCTCTATTCTGTTCCATCAGTCTGTGTGTCTGGTTTTTTGTTTTTGTTTTGTTTTGAGACAGGGTCTCACTCTGTTGCCCAGGCTGGAATGGAGTGGCGTGATCACAGCTCACTGCAGCCTCGATCTCCTAGGGCTCAGGTGATCCTCCCAACTTAGCCTCCCAAGTAGCTGGGACTACAGGTGCATACAACCACACCCAGCTAATTTTTGTACTTTTTTTTTTGTAGAGACAAGGTTTTGCCAAGTTGCCCAGGATCATCTCAAACTCCTAGGCTCAAGCGATCCACCCTCCTCAGCCTCCTAAAGTGCTGGGATTATAGGCATGAGCCACGATGCCCAGCCTATGTGTCGGTTTTTATGCCAGTATTCTCGTGTTGTTTTGGTTACAATAGCTCTGTGGTATAATTTGAAGTCAAGTAATGTGATTCCTCCAGTTTTGTTCTTTTTGCTCAGGAGGCTTTTGGCTGTTCTAGGTCTTTTGTGGTTCTAAAATTTGAGGATTTTTTTTCTATTTCTGTGAAGAGTGTCACTGGTATTTTGATGCAGACTGAACTGTATCTGTAGATCGTTTTAGGTAGTATGGACATTTTAACAATATCGATTCTTTCAATTTATGAACATTAAATATCTTTCCATTTTTTGGTGTCCTCTTCAATTTCTTTCATCAATATTTTATAGTTTATAGCCTGGCCAACGTGGTGAAACCCCGTCTCTATTAAAAATACAAAAATTAGCCAGGCATGGTGGCACACCTGTAGTCCCAGCTACTCAGGAGGCTGAGGCACAAAAATTGCTTGAAGCCGGGAGGCAGAGGTTGCAGTTAGCCAAGATCACATCACTGCACTCCAGCCTTGGTGACAGAGCAAGACACTGGATTAAAAAAAAAAAAAAAAAAAAAGTCTTATAGTTTTCATTGTAAAGATCTTTCACTTATTTGGTTAAGATTGTTCCTAGGTATTTTATCCTATTTGAAGCTGTTGTAAATGGGATTACCTTCCTGATTTCTTTTTCAGATTGTTTGCTGTTGGCACACAGAAATGCTACTGATTTTTATATACTGATTTTTTATCCTACAACTTTACTGAATTGTTATCAAGATATGTTTCATTCGTAACAAAATACCTTACTAACCTCCTCAGTGCCCTCAGGGTTCCCTGAGAGTGGCAAATCCTAGTTTTCCATATTACAGCACAGAAGACAGAATTGCTCATTGCAGCTCAATGGGTCTGGTTTTACATTCTCAGCTAGCTAGGAAGAGGTAAGAAACTGCTAATTGTGGCAGGGCACAGTGGCTAACTCCTGTCATCCTAGCACTTTGGGAGGCCAAGGCAGGTGGATCACTTGAGGTCAGGAGTTCCAGACTGGTCTGGTCAACATGGCAAAACCTTGTCTCTACTAAAAATACAAAAATTAAGCCAGACACGGTGGCTCACATCTGTAATCCCAGCACTTTGGGAGGCCAAGGCAGGTAGATCACCTGAGGTCAGGAGTTCAAGACCGGCCTGGCCAACATGGTGAAACCCCGTCTCTACTAAAAATACAAAACTTAGCCAGCATGGTGACGCACATCTGTAATCCCAGCCACTCAGGAGGCTGAGGCATGAGAATCACTTGAACACAGGAGGCGAAGGTTGCAGTGAGCCAAGATCACGCCACTGCACTCCAGCCTGGGAGATACAGCAAGACTCCATCTCAAAAAAAAAAGAAAAAGAAAAGAAAATTAACCAGGCATGGTGGTGTGCACCTGTAGTCCCACCTACTCAGGAGGCTAAGGCAAGAGAATCACTTGAACCCATGAGGCAGAGGTTGAAGTGAGCTGAGATGGCACCACTGCACTCCAGCCTGGGTGACAGAGTGAGACTCCAAAAAAGAAAGAGAGAGAGAGAGAAAGAGAAAAGAGATGGAAGGAAGGAAGGAAGGAAAAAAGGAAAGGAAGAAGAAAGAGAGAGACAAAGAAAGAAAGAAAAAGAGAGAGAAAAAGAAAGAAAGAAAGAAAGAATGCTAATTGCAACTGAGCTGCTTTGGTAGGAGTCTTGTTAGAAGTTTTACAATAGCACAATAGACTAAATTTTGGTATTTGTATCTTGGTTCACAGCACTTTTCAAGTGGGGTAAATGTATTTCTTAAATGTTATATGCTTAGAGATACTCTTGCACATAAACACAAGAGGCCTGAATAAAGATATTCATTTCATTTTACCAGTGTGTGTAATCAGCGGAAAGAAAGGAAACAACCTAAAGTTCATCTGTAGGAGTAATAGATAATAAACTGTGGCATATTACTCAATAAAACATACAGCACTTAGATGAACAAATTATAAGTAGCAATGTGAATGTATTTAAAAAGTAATGTAGAGTTGGGGGGAAAAGCAAGTTGTAGTTAGCGATATTATTAAAATTTAATTCAAGAAAAGGTTTTCAAAGAAGTTACTGAAAAAAAATTGCACAACCACCCCACGGTATACCATTTTTATAAAAATGTATTTTAAAAATACACAAAATAATATATACTAATCGGGCATGGTGCCTTACGTCTATAATCCCAACACTTTGAGAGGCCGAGGAGGTGGATAACTTGAGCCCAGGAGTTCGAGACCAGTCTGAGCAACATGGTTAAACCTAATTTCTACAAAAAATACAAAAATTGACCAGGCGCAGTGGCTCACACCTGTAATCCCAGCACTTTGGGAGGCCGAGGCAGGCAGATCACAAGGTCAAGAGATCAAGACCATCCTGGCCAACATGGTGAAACCCTGTATCTACTAAAAATGCAAAAAATATCTGGGCGTGGTGGTGTGCACCTGTAGTCCCAGCTACTCAGGAGGCTGAGGCAGGAGAATCGCTTGAACCCAGGAGGCAGAGGTTGAGTGAGCTGAGATCGTGCCACTGCACTCCAGCCTGGGCAACAGAGCAAGACTCCATCTCAAAAAAAACAAAAACAAAAACAAAAATTACCCAGGCATGGTGGCATGCGCCTGTAGTCCCAGCTACTCAGGAGGCTGAGGCAGAAGGATTAGTTGGGTCCCAGGAGGTCAAGGCTGCAGTGAGCCATGACCACACCACTGCACTCCAGTCTGGGCAACAGAGCAAGACTCTATCTCAAATAATAATAATGATAATATATATTATATATTATATATTACAGAAAAGCAGAATAGCATAGTCATGAATGCTATGACATCTACAGCCAAACAATCTGGGTTCAAATCCTTGCTCCGTAACTTCTAGTTATATGAACTTAGATATGTTATTTAACCTCTCTACATCTCTAGCTCCCTATCTGAAAAATGAAAATAAAACCAGTGCCTACATTTTATATCTATTAACTCATTTAATCCTTACAATAACCACAAAGTTATTGATTAAATGGATAGTACCTAAACAATAAGCATTCAACTCCTGTTTGTTATTATAATTATTAAAGATATTACATATTTATAGTGAACACCTAAAAGCATGAACTAAAAATGAAGACACTAAATTCATAATAGTATTTGCCTCAGGGGAAAGAAAGTGAAATGACAAGAAAGGGAAACAAAAGAGACATCCACTATACTAATAAAATTTTGTTTCCTTAACGTGATGAAGTGGCCAAGTGGTTAAGGTGATGGACTGCCAATAATATTTTTGTTTCCTTCTATTGAAAAACAAACCTGTGGCAAACAACACAAAATGATATATCTGTTAATTTTATCATTTTTCATTAATTAATATTTGTTAATTCTGGGTGTTATTTATTATACTGTACTCTTTTCTGCATTTAAATTTTTTTAATTTCAAAAAAGTTTAACAGGTTTGTTTTTTTTTTTTTTTAAGATGCAGTCTCGCTCTGTCACCCAGACTGGAGTACAGTGGTGCAATCATGGCTCACCACAACCTCCGCCTCCCAGGTTCAAGGGATTCCCCTGCCTCAGCCTCCCTAGAGGCACGCGCCACCACACCCGGCTAATTTTTGTATTTTTAGTAGAAACGGGGTTTCACCATGTTGGTCAGGCTGGTCTCAAACTCCTGACCTCATGATCCGCCCGCCTTGGCCTCCCAAAGTTCTGAGATTACAGGCATGAGCCACTGTGCTCGGCCTTCACAGTTTTTTTTTTTTTAAGTCTATTGCTAATGCAACAGCTATGTAGCATGCTTAAGCCAAAACATTGATAACAATTTGGCAAATAAACAGCATGCCAGTGTGCAAGCCAAGCCTCTAGACTCTCAAACTTTTATTCTGCTAAATTTCCACCGTAGTTTTTAGTCCTAGGAATATATATATCTTAGGCTAAAACTTCAAAATCACGGGTGAATTTTTGGATGGCCTAACTTATTTAAGTCCACAAACTTAAAATATTGGGTGGGATCACTGGCTCACGTCTGTAATCCCCCAGCACTTTTAGAGGCTCAGGCAGGATGACTGCTTGAGCCCAGGAGTTCAAGATCAGCCTGGGCAACATAGTGAAATCCCCGTCTCTACAAAAAATACAAAAATTAGCCCGGCATGGTGGTGCACACCTGTAGTCCTAGCTACTCAGGAGGCCAAGGTGGGAGGATTGCTGGAGCCCAGGAGGTCAAAGCTGCAGTGAGCCGTGTTTGGGCTACTGCATTCCAGCCTGGGCAATAGAACAAACGTCTGTCTCAAAAAAAAAAAATTAGAGAGCTCATAACAAACACTGATATTTAGTGTAGAGACCCTATCACATGCTAAAGTAATACTAATGATTAGATAGCTGAGATGAGTGGTAAGAAGTAGAGTCCTCTCCATGGGAGTAAGAACTGTATTAATCCATTTTAGAGAAGTGCTGAGCAAGAGAAAACTTCCAAACCATGCCTTCTGCTCCCTTGACGAGCAAACTAAATGACTATATTTTAAATGAAATCAACCAAGCTATAAATGGCTGTCAATTTATTCTGACAAATTTTAATAACTAATAAAAGGCAGCAAAGATATACATGTACAAACCCTAAAACCAAGCCCAATTTTATAAAATGTGGGAATGATTACTTTTAAAATAAGAAAATACATTATTTCAAATATATGACATTTTATGATGGTTTCTGCCTCTGGATTACCTCTCTTGGTCTTATATATTGAGTATTATCTATTGATACTAATAGTGTCCCTCAAAGTATTAATATACTTTTTTTGGAACAGAGATAACTACAGTTACCATCACATTACCAGAAAAACATAAGGCGTTATTGTCACAATGATGGGGGTGTGGGATGAGCACTACTGGTATTTTAGTGGGCAGGGGCTAGGGAAGCTAAATGTCCTACAATGCACAAAACAAAGAATTGTCCTGCCCTAAATGCCAATAGTGCCCTGGTTGAGAAACACTGTGTTAGAAAAGCTTAATCATTTTTGTTCTTAGACTAGGAAATAGCATTTAGCAGTCTTTCAAAAATGCCCAAATTATGTGGCTTATAAGGACACAAGTAATTTTTTAGTAACTATGTTCTCAACTTAAATATTATAAACTTGGAAGTTCAAAACTTTTTCTTTTCTACATAGGTAGGTTTGTTTTTTCAAATATTAATTTCATTTATATAGGAGTTGATTTGTTTTTCACAAAGAAAATACAACTAAAAGCTTTGATTGGGGAAAGTAATTTGAAAAGCTACCAATTAAAAAAAAGTTAGTGAACTAAATAGCCTATCTTCAATATTATATTTTTTTAATCTTTCCAAAGTAAGAATTCCAAAAATCATTTTTCAGAAATATCAAGGAAATTTTTAGGACTCTCAGACCACACTCCTGTCTGAAATATGCTTCTGGAAATAATAACTGCAGCCACTATTTACTACAGACCACGCATTCTACCAAGGGTTTTGTATGTTATCTCTAATCTTTGTGACAACTCTGCAAAGCATGTATTATCATCTCTAATTTAAAGAAAAAGAAATCAAAATCCTGAGAGATTATGACTTCTCCAAATATAAACAACTAGTGAGACTCAGGATTCAAATCTAGTAGTTTCAAACCTAAGCACTTCCCATTATAACATGTCTCCTTCAGAAATACATCAAATTTCTGTGAAAAATGATTTGTGGGTTAGCTATGTAGAAAGCTACTACTATTCCCCAACTTCCCTCAACAGGGTGAGTAAAAAGTGTACAAATGATGGCTCTACCAGTCTCTGAGGCAAAAGCCTTCCTTCAGTCATTCAATCACATTCTACAGACAGAAAAATCAGTATTGATTTAAACAGGCTTTCTAAAGAATGGATGCCATGCTGACAGGGAAAATATGCCAAATCCCAATCATTCTCTATTTTCCATTCTAATGCACAGTATCTGCTGTTTCTCACCCCTTCATTTCAGCAAAACAAAGTAGATACAACTTCACAATAGTCCAGACACAAATTTAATCCTGCAATGCACTAGAAAGCTATTTACCAACAGGTAGCTGGATTTGGCAGTGTCAGCCAGCAATCAAAAATTGTCAATGTCCATCCAAATAGGGAATCATATGTGCACAAAGTTGGTAATATTATCCCACAAAGTCATCAAAAAAGATTTCTGAGAATTCAGTGGACTTTCACACCCTAGATATAAAGAGTAGAAAAAGACTGCAAACATAATATACCAATAACCTCATCACATTGTTTTCTTTCTATAATCACAAAAAGTCCCCACCTAATCCAGAATAAATTAAGGATTCATTATGAGTAATATGTAGCCCCGAAAACTGGCCACTTATTTTCTAGAATGGGAATACTGACAAGTACATTAGCTGTGTATCAATACCAAACACATGGCAAATCTACATGACAAGTCTGCTCAGCTGTTATTCTTTCTATGGACCAACACAGCTAATACAGACACGTTTCAGGATGACTGTCTAATTAAAAATAAAAGCAATACTGCTGAGCTTACCTTCCTGCTGTGAAATAATGAGTTGCAGTTTCCATTCAAACCAAAGGCAATCTAGCATAAAAACTGGCATCCCTTATCTAATTAACCACGAATATACACAATGGCATATATTAGTACCAGACAGATCAAAAGCCAGTTCTTAAAAGTGTATTAGCTCTTCTAAATAAGCATCATATTTGCTGTGTAACTTCAATCCACCAGGCCCTAAGCCATGACATAAAACAGAAACTTAGGGTGAAAGTTATAAAGGCAGTTAGAGATGAACTAGTTTAATCTTTAGACCAATTCAGGAATCCCCTCTATTAGCTGACTCAAATGTTAATTGGGTAGCCACTAGGTGCAAGGCATTAGGACAGGTGCTATAGTATTTACTGAGCATTTACTATAATCCAGATGCTTTTCCAAGTGCTTTACATTTAATATCCATAACAGTCCTATAAAATAGATGCCATTATTACCCCCAATTTACAAATGGGTAAACGAAGGCATTAAGGAATTAACTTGCCCAATCTCACAACCAAGAAGTGGTAGAAGGCTGAGCACAGAGGCTCACACCTGTAATCCTAGCACTTTGGGAAGCCAAGGCGGGTGGATCACGAGGTCAGGAGGTCGAGACCATCCTGGCCAACATGGTGAAATCCCATCTCTACTAAAAATACAAAAATTAGTCAGGCATGGTGACGTGCACCTATAGTCCCAGCTACTCAGGAGGCTGAGGCAGAAGAATCACTTGAACCCAGGAGGCAGAGGTTGCAGTGAGCTATGATCACACCACTGCACTCCAGCTTGGTCAACAGAGCAAGACTCCGTCTCAAAAAAAAGAAGCGGAGGAGCCAGAATTCAAACCCAGAGGCTGTACTCTTAAATCGCTATGTTAATATTGCCTCTCTGGTAGGAGGATGTACAAAATGGAATAAAACATGACTCCACCTTTCCAAGAACTCAGTCTCCCGAAAGATACATGTAAATCAATGAATATAATAGAGTACAATAAGATAATTTTTTTTTTTTGAGACAGTCTTGCTCTGTTGCCCAGGCTGGAGAACAGTGGTGGGATCTGGCTCACTGCAACCTCTGCCTCCCGGGTTCAAGCGATTCTCCTGCCTCCACCTCCCGAGTGGCTGGGACTACAGGCACGCACCACTATGCCCAGATAATTTTTTTGTATTTTTAGTGGAGATGGGGTTTCACTATGTTGGCCAGGATGGTCTCAATCTCTTGACCTGGTGATCTGCCCAACTCAGCCTCCCAAAGTGCTGAGATTACAGGCATGAGCCACTGCACCCAAACAAGATAATTGTTAATGACAGATAAGAGGGAAGGCTTAATTAAGGTACTGGCAGTGAGGAAAAAGAAGTGAGAAGATAAGTGACCATTTTTTTAGAGATGGGGGGTCTCACTATGTTGCCCAGGCTGGACTTTACAGGCATGATCACTGCACACTACAGCCTCGAACTCCTAAGCTCAAGGGATCCCCTTTGCCTCAGCCACCTCAGCCGCCTCAGCACTACCATGCTGGGCAGAGATAAGTGACATTTTTAAAAAGGTGTTCTGGCCAGGCACAGTGGCTCACGCCTGTAATCCCAGCACTTTGGGAGGCCGAGGCGGGTGGATCATGAGGTCAGGAGATCGAGACCATCCTGGCTAACACGGTGAAACCCCGTCTCTACCAAAAATACAAAAAAATTAGCCGGGTATGGTGGCGGGCACCTGTAGTCCCAGCTACTCGGGAGGCTGAGGCAGGAGAATGGCATGAACCTGGGAGGCGGAGCTTGCAGTGAGCCGAGATAGTGCCACTGTACTCCAGCCTGGGCGACAGAGCAAGACTCCATCTCAAAAAAAAAAAAAAAGGTGTTCAAGTCCGGGCGCCGTGGCTCACACCTGTAATCCCAGCACTTTGGGAGGCCAAGGCGGGCAGATCACCTGAGGTCAACAGTTCGAGACCAGCCTGGCCAACATGGGGAAACCCCACCTCTACTAAAAATACAAAAATTAGCCAGGCATGGTGGCAGGCACCTGTGATCCCAGCTACTTGGGAGGCTAAGGCAGGAGAATCGCTTGAACCCAGGAGGCAGAAATTGCAGTGAACCAAGATTGCGCCATTGCACTCCAGCCTGGGGGACAAGAGCAAAACTCCATCTCAAAAAAAAAAAAAAGGTGATCAAGTAGACATATGAGGTACAAGAGGTACCCAGATGACTCCAAGTTTAACTAGAATCCCTCCCATGTTTCTGGTTTGGGTAACTGGGAGAATGGCTAGCCATTCACCTAAAGGATATGATGTGTAAGAAGATGCAAATTCTTCTCAGATCTTACAGAGTTTAAGTTGCCTGAAGGAACACCAGTTAACAATGTCCAGGAGGCTGTTGGAGACACCATACTGGAGCTTAGGAGAGAGGACTAGACTGAAGATGTACACTTAAAAGTTACTAGCATGCCGGGCGCGGTGGCTTACGCCTGTAATCCCAGCACTTTGGGAAGCCAAGGCGGGCGGATCACAAGGTCAGGAGATCGAGATCATCCTGGGTAATACGGTGAAACCCTGTCTCTACTAAAAAAAAAAAAAAAAAAAAAAAAAAAAAAATTAGCCAGGTGTGGTGGCGGGTGCCTGTAGTCCCAGCTACTCGGGAGACTGAGGCAGGAGAATGGCGTGAACCATGGAGGCAGAGCTTGCAGTGAGCCGAGATCGTGCCACTGCACTCCCTGGCAAGAGAGTAAGACTCCGTCTCAAAAAAAAAAAAAAAAAAAAAGTCACTAGCACTTACTAAAAAATTTCCCAAAGTACAGAATATGACTCTAGGTAATACCGAGTTCCTACCATGCACCAAAGCCCAGGCACCTTCTTTTTGTGCTTAGGTGAAAGCAGGTAAGTGGTCAAGGGAACATCAATATATACAGGACAAAAAAAGGAAGAGTATACAAATGAGACTAAAAAGGAAAAAAGCAAGAATAAAACCAGAAGAAAGTATATTGCCATTGATAGTAATGACAAAAACCACAATTACTTTTGCACCAACCTAATATGTCACAGAAACCAAAAGTGGAAACAACACACATATCAAATACCACAAAGTAGTATATGGTATGAAGAAAACTGTCCACTGGATTGGACACTACAGAAGGCAGAGTCAGCCTGGCCTACTAAAACAACACCAGTAACAAAGAGCTCACTACAGTAGTCTGTTCTATTATTGCAAAGTTCTGGTTGTTAAAAAGCTTTTCTTCTTTCCAATGACACAACAAAAAGCAAAGGCGTTGGAGTACACACTACTGTGTTCAAATTCTGACTCTGAAGAATTAACAGTTAAAATAACCAAATGCAATGATGATACTTGGCTAGATCCTGATTTGAACAAACCAGCTATAAAAGACAGTTAGGGATTTTTTTTTTTTTTTTAAGATAAGGTCTTGCTCTGTCACCCAGGGTGTAGTGCAGTGGCTCAACCATAGCTCATTTGCAGCCTCAAACGCCTAGGCTCAAACAATCCTCCCGCCTCAGCCTCCCAAAGTGCTAGGATTACAGGCATGAGCCATCATGCCCAGCCAATTGGGGAAGTTTTAATAAGCACGACTACCAGACAATAGTAGAAAATTACTGTTAATTTAGTTAAGTATAATAATGATATTAAGATCATATATGACATTTTTTGGCCAAGCACAGTGGCTCACACTTTGGGAGGCTGAGGCAAGCAGATCACCTGACCTCAGGAGTTCGAGACCAGCCTGGCCAACATTATGAAACCCTATCTCTACCAAAAATACACAAAAAATTAGCCAGGTGTGGTGGTGCATGCCTGTAGTCCCAGCTACTCAGGAAGCTGAGGCATGAGAATCACTTGAACCCAGGAGGCGGAGCCTGCAGTGAGCCAAGATTGCACTCTAGCCTGGGTGATGGAGTGAGATTCGGTCTCAAAAAAAAATTTTCTGGGCCATGCACAGTTGCTCACTCCTGTAATCCCAGCACTTTGGGAGGCCAAGACAGGAGGACTGCTTGAGGCCAAGACTTTGAGACCAGCCTGGGCAACATAGCAAGACCCCATCTCTTTTTTTTTTATTGTATTTATTTATTTTTTGAGACGGAATGTCTCTCTGTCGTGCAGGCTTAAGTGCAGTGGTATGATCTCAGCTCAGTGCAATCTCCACCTCCTGGGTTTGAGCGATTCTCCTGCCTCAGTCTCCTGAGTAGCTGGGATTACAGGTGTGTACCACCACGCCTGGCTAATTTTTGTATTTTTAGTATAAATGGGGTTTCACCATGTTGGTCAGGCTGGTCTCGAACTCCTGACCTTCTGATCCACCTGCCTTGGCCTCCCAAAGTGCTGGGATTACAGGTGTGAGCCACCACACCTGGCCTCCGTCTCTTTTTTTTTTTAATGCAGTTTCTGATCTTCTGTGTATACTAAATGTATCTATAACTTTATATGCTGGAATATGAAATAACACAAAACTAATATTGGACCCGATGCAAATAATGTGAGATGGTAAAGCACTAGGTGAATTTATGAATTTCCAGGATAATATCTCCTTTGATCAATTTTCCTAGTTAAATATGAGAAGGCCTGAAAAGGACCACTTGGGGCAGAAAGGCAACTCATGGGCTGGGTGCACAGCATGGCAACAGAGCAAGACTCTATCTCAAAAAAAAAAAAAAGAAGAAAAGAAAGGCAACTCACCTTTTCTTCTGATGTTAGAGGGCTATTTCAGAATTTCAGAGACTGTGGGAAAGAAAGTAATCAAGAGGAAAGAGGAAGTTAGGTTCCTTGTGTTAGCCTGGCCTTTTTTTTTTTTTTTTTTTTGAGTCTCGTTCTGTTGCCCAGGATGGAGTGCAGTGACGCGATCTTGGTTCACTGCAACCTCCACCTCCTGGGTTCAAGCGATTCTCCTGCCTCAGCCTCCCAAGTAGCTGGGACTACAGGCATGTGCCACCACGCCTGGCTAATTTTTGTATTTTTAGTGGAGACAGGTTTTCATCATGCTAGCCAGACTGGTCTCGAACTCTTGACCTCAAGTGATCCACCCGCCTCAGCCTCCGAAAGTGCTGGGATTACAGGCATGAGCCCCCACCACACCCGGCCAAGAGAATATTTTTATAGCCATGAAAAATGACAGTTACTATCAGTACACAAAGATATATGTACAAGAATATTAAAGTATAAATTGTTGGTAACTGTGATGGTTAATATTGAGTGTCAACTTGATTGGACTGAAGGACGCAAAGTATTGTTCCTAGTGTGTCTGTGAGGGTGCGGCCAAGGGAGATTAACATTTGAGTCAGTGGAGTGGACGAGGAAGACCCACCCTCAATCTGGGTGGGCACCATCTAATCAGCTGCCAGTGTAGCTAGAATAAAGCAGGCAGAAGACGGAAAAGCAGACTTGCTGAGTCTTCCGGCCTTCATCTTTCTCCCATGCTGGATGCTTCCTGCCCAAGAATGTCAGACTCCAACTTCTTCAGCTTTTGGACTCTTGGACTTACACCAGTGATTTGCCAGGGGCTCTCAGGCCTTTGGCCACAGACTGAAGGCTGCACTGTCAGCTTCCCTACTTTTGAGGTTTTAGAACTTGGACTGATTTGTCACTGGCTTCCTTGCTCCTCAACTTGCAGACGGCCTATCGTGGGACTTTACCTTGTGATCATGTGAGCCAATCTTCCTTAATAAACTCCCTTTCATATATACATATATCCTATTAGTTCTGTCCCTCTAGAGAACCCTGACTAATACAGTAACAGAGAAAAATGGAGACAATCCAAATATCCAAAAATAGAGATAGATTAAATAAATTACAGTACAGGCCAGGCACAATGGCTCACACCTGTAATCCCAGCACTTTGGGAGGCCCGAGGCAGGTGGATCATTTGAGCTTAGGAGTTTGAGACCAGCCTGAACAACATCAGGAGACTTTGTCTCTACAAAAAATACAAAAATTAGCTAAGCGTGGTGGCCCATGCCTGTAGTCCCAGCTACTTGGGAGGCTGAGGCAGGAGAATCGCTTGAGCCCAGGAGCGGAGGTTGCAATGAGTCAAGATGACACCACCGCACTCCGGCCTCAGCACTAGAGCAAGACCAATCAATCAATTCATGTGCATCCATACAACTTAATATTATGTAGTCATGAAAAGAATGAGGTAGCTAGCCAGGCGCGGTGGCTCACACCTGTAATCCCAGGACTTTGGGAGGCTAAGGTGGGAGAATCACAAGGTCAGGAGATCAAGGCCATCCTGGCTAACACGGTGAAACCCCATCTCTACTAAAAACACAAAAAATTAGCCAGGCCTGGTGGCACAAGCCTGTAGTCCCAGCTACTTGGGAAGCCGAGGCAGGAGAATTGCTTGAACATGGGAGGTGGAGGTTGCAGTGAGCCGAGATCACGCCACTGCACTCCAGCCTGGGAGACAGAGCGAGATTTCATCTCAAAAAAAAAGAATGAGGTAGCCAGGCACAGTCACTCATGCCTATAATCCTACCACTTTGAGAGGCCAAGGGGAGGATCCCTTGGGCCCAGGATTACAGACAGGAGCCACCGCACCTGGCCGATTTTTTAATTTTTTGAAGAGGTGGGTTCTTACTATGTTGACTAGATTGGTCTTGAATTACTGGCCAACGTGGTGAAACCACGTCTCTACCAAAAAAAAAAAAAAAAAAAAAAACAAAAATTAGCCAGGCGCGGTGGCACATGCCTATAATTCCAGCTACTGAGGAGCCTAAGTGAGGCAGGAGAATTGCTTGAACCCAGGAGGCAGAGGTTGCGGTGAGCTGAAATCGCACCACTGCACTCCAGCCTGGGTGACAGAGTAAGACTCTGTCTCAAAAAAGAAAAAAAAAATCAAAAAAACAAATACAAAAGATATAGTCATTAAACTGAATTCATACTAACTGATATATAATAGATGGAATTTCTTTAACTTTCTGATAGAGGTTTGCTTCCTTTAATATTTTTTCCTGATAAAAGTTCAGGAAAGTAAATTTCAGGCAGGTGGATCACCTGAGGTCAGGAATTCAAGACCAGCCTGGCCAACATGGCTAAACCCCGTCTCTACTAAAATACAAAAATTAGCCCAGCATGATGGCGGGTGCCTGTAATTCCAGCTACTCGGGAGGCTGAGACGGGAGAATCACCTGAACCTGGGAGACGGTGGTTGCAGTGAGCTGAGATCACACCACTGCACTCCAGCCTGGGCAGCTGAACGAGACTCCATCTCAAAAAAAAAAAAAAAAAGAAAGATTTTAACCGAATTTCAGACTAGCCAGAAGGAAGCAAACTGCAACCTGTAACTGTTCAGACAATACAGGTGACAGTTAAAAATCTTCAATGATATCTGTTGCTTATAAAATTCTTTAGCCCGGCATTCGAAGACTCTGCTCCACTATAATTAGGCTAATCATTATTCCCTACACTTAACGCACCCTTCTGATGTAGTGTTGACTTTCTGCCTCAGCTTATATGATGTTCATGTCATTCTAGCTCTTGTAGTAATCTGACTATACTACTTACTTGGCACTCAATTAATGTCTTTTTGGTCTTCCTAGCTCCACTCTCACACTTTTTTCAATCTGTTTCACCAGGCTAAGTAAACTTCTGAGAATCATTCATGTGTCATACAAAAGTTCTGCCTCATTTGACCCCTACCCACATCTGCAGCCTCATCTATGTCCATTCCTCTATCTGCAGTCACAATCTACTCCAAACATAGAGAATTGCTATATTTGTAGAGCCCTGCTCACACTTCAATATCTATGCATGTAATATTCTTTCTCCCTGGTGTGTTCTTCCCAGATTCTTCCACATGACTCTCTCAGTAATCATCTCATGTGGGAGGTGTTCTCTGACCCCTCAATCTCATTTTCTGTGCTTTGATATCACCCTGCACAAGTCTTAGTTATTATAGTCATCATATAGTATTTTAATTGTTGCTTATCATCTCTTTCACTGGACTATGAGCTTCCAGACTATGAGCTCTTTTAGTCCAAGCTAAGGGCTTGGACTCAAACTTACCTTCAAACTATGGCAATACAAAGTATAATACTACAATATTGAGTCAAAACGTACAGTGGAGAAAAAGCAAAATAAATAGGACATCGAGATTCCACATTTTCAGTGTAAAAAACATACTCCTTCTTTCATTCACTCAGCCAACATATATTTATTTAGCACCTCTTACGGGCCAGGCACTATGCCAAATCCTGGAGAGATGGTGACGACAATATAGACATACACAGACAAATAATTCTGAGAGGATACAGTCCAAAATGTTAACAATGGTTTTTAACTTTTTTTTTTTTTTTTTTTTTGAGACAGAGTCTCACTGTGTGGCCCGCTCAGGCTGGAGAGCAGTGGCACGATCTCAGCTCACTGCAACCTCTGCCTCCTGGGTTCAAGCAATTCTCCTGCCTCAGCCTCCTGAGTAGCTAGGATTACAGATGCACACCACCATGCCCAGCTAATTTTTGTATTTTTAGTAGAGACGGGGTTTCACCGTATTGGCCAGGCTGGTCTCAAACTCCTGACCTCACATAATCCGCCTGTCTCAGCCTCCCAAAGTGCTGGGATTACAGGGGTGAGCAACCATACCCAGCCTGTTTTTAACTTTTTGAATCATGGGCAAATTATGAATAATGTGTATCTTCTCCTTTAAAATCTCTATTTTCCAATTCTTCCTTAATGAATATGCATTACTTTTATAATCGCCAAAAAAATTTTTAACATCCTTCCAAAATACAAATTCCTAACAAACAGTAGCAATACAAAACCCAAAGTAAATACTATGCAATGTGAAAGTGAAACAAATGTTGAGAACTTTTAGTCAGATTCTAGTTACACCTAATACAAAGAATAATAGGACTAAAGTATAAAAAATACTTTATGATTTCCATAGTGAAATCATTGTGGAAGTCATTGTGAAGAAGATTCCATGAAATTGTCCAAGGAAAACACTGACCACAAGATCAATACCACCCTAGTTTTCCATACTGCAGAAAGAAAAAAAAATTTTTTTTTTTTTTTGGAGACGGAGTTTTTGCTCTTATTGCCCAGGTTGGAGTGCAATGGCTCAATCTCGACTCACTGCAACCTCTGCCTCCTGTGTTCAAGCAATTCTCCTGCCTTACCCTCCAAAGCAGCTGGGATTACAGGCATGCGCCACCACGCCCAGCCCCCCCAAAAAATTATATTATTCTATTTTATTTAATTCAGAGGAAGAGAGAATAGCCTCCATACTTGTTCCAAAGACAAATTAATAAATAACACCATATTTAATCTGTATAATGATTTACAGTTTACAGTTCACAGAGCATTTTGATCTTCACAATAATTGTTTTCTTGTTCCCATCGGATAGATTAAAAAAATAAAGGACTGAAATGCAGAAGGCCCTTCTTTTTTTTTTTTTTTTGAGATGGAGTCTCACTCTGTTGCCCAGGCCAGAGTGCAGTGGCAAGATAGATCTCGGCTCACTGCAACCTCCATCTCCCTGGTTCAAGCCATTCTCCTGTCTCAGCCTCCCGAGTAGCTGGAACTACAGGCGCATGCCACCACACCCGGCTAATTTTTGTATTTTTAGTAGAGACGTGATTTCACCATGTTGGTCAGCTGGTCTCGAACTCCTGACCTCAGGTGATCCACCCGCCTCAGCCTCCCAAAGTGCTGGGATTATAGGCGTGAGCCACCACGCCCAATCAGGCTCTTCTATCTTTTTTACTCAATATCCAAAAGCTATAAAAGAAAAGACTGAGGGCCGGGCATGGTGGCTCACGCCTGTAATCCCAGCACTTTGGGAGGCCGAGGTGGGCGGATCACAAGGTCAGGAGTTTGAGATCAGCCTGGCCAATAGGGTGAAACCCCATCTCTATTAAAATATAAAAATTAGCTGGGCGTGGTGGCACACACCTGTAGTCCCAGCTACTCAGGAGGCTGAGGCAGAAGAATTGCTTGAACCTAGGAGGTGGAGGTTGCAGTGAGCCAAGATTGCGCCACTGCACTCCAGCGTGGGCAACAGAGCAAAACTCAGTCTCCAAAAAAAAAAAAAAAAGAAATCTCACTTCTGTGAATTTATCCCACAAATATCCTTGCACACATATAAAATGACACATTCAAAGGCCCTTTTTATAGCATTGTTTATAATATCAAAACACTGGAAACATAAATGTCCATTATAAGGAATTAGTTAAATAAATTATGATACATCCATTCAATGGAATACTATGCAGGTGATTAAAAAGAAAATAATAATAATAATAAATGAATAAATAAATAATATATATATAGGCCACAGTGGCTCACACCTGTAATCCCAGCACTTTGGGAGGCCAAGGTGGGTGGATCACCTGAGGTCAGGAGTTCGAGACTAGCCTGGCTAACATGGTTAAACCCCATCTTTACTAAAAATACAAAAATTAGCCAGGTGTGGTGGTGCACGCCTGTAATCCCAGCTACTCAGGAGGCTGAGGCAGGAGAATCACTTGAACCCGGGAAATGGAGGTTGCAGTGAGCTGAGATCGCACCACTGCACTCCAGCCTGGGTGATGAAGTGAGATTCTGTCTCAAAAAAATAATAATATATATAACCAAAAAAAAAGAATGAGGAAGCTCTCTATGTACTGATCTGGAAAGGTCTCTAAGATATATAAAGTAAATAAGCGGCCGGGCCTGGTGGCTCACGCCTGTAATCCCAGCACTTTGGGAGGCCGAGGCGGGCGGATCACAAGGTCAGGAGATCGAGACCATCCTGGCTAATACGGTGAAACCCCATCTCCACTAAAAATACAAAAAATTAGCCAGGCGTGGTGGCAGGCGCCTGTAGTCCCAGCTACTCGGGAGGCTGAGGCAGGAGAATGGCGTGAACCCGGGAGGTGGAGTTTGCAGTGAGCCAAGATTGCGCCACTGCACTCCAGCCTGGGCGACAGAGCAACACTCCGTCTCAAAAAAAAAAATAAGCAAGATTGGGGGTGGGAAGTGCAGAACAGTGGGGAGCCATGGGCAACTGTACATGAAAAGTGGGAAAAACAGGACTGTACAATTGACCCTTGAACAACACGGGTTTGAACTGTACAGGTCCACTCATGTGCTGTAGTTATTCACAAGTGTGATCATAGCACACTATGGCCTCAAACTCCAGGCCTCGAGTAATCCTCCCACATCAGCCTCTGGAATAGCTGAAACTACAGGCAAAGCTGTATTACATACAGATTTTTTTCAACAAATATATTTTTTAAATTTTTGGAGATGTGTAACATTTTGAAAAAAACTCAGAAACAAAACACCTAGCCTAGAAACATCAAAAAAATTAAGAAAAAGTTAGGTATGCCATGAATGCAGAAAATATATGTAGATACTAGTCTATTTTATTATTTACTATAAGATATATACAAATCTATTATAAAAAGTTAAAATGTATAAAAACTTATGCACACAAATACAAACCATACATGGTGCCATTCATAGTCAACAGTAAACAAATGGAAAGGTGCAGTATTAAATCACAACTGCATAAAATTGACTATAGTATATACTGTACTTCTGTAATAATTCTGGAGCCACCTCCTGTTGCTGTTTCAGTGAGCAAGTGTTGTGAGTAGCCCCTAAAATGCTGTGTGATGCTAATCGTCTCCACGTGAGCAGTTCCTTCCTCCAGTAAAAAGTGTCACAGTAAAAAGTGATCGCTCAAGGTTCGTGCATATTTTTCATCAGGCTTAGTGCAATACTGTAAACCCTGAATAACACCATGAGATCCATACCAAGTGCCACTAATGCTGGAAGTGCTCTCAAGAAACAGAAAGGTCATGACATTATACGAAAAAGTTGGCCAGGCATGGTGGCTCACACTTGTGATCTCAGGACTTCGGGAGGCTGAGGCAGGAGGATCGCTTGAGCCCAGGAGTTTGAGACCACCCACGGTAACATAGTGAGACCATGCCTCTACAAAAAAATAAAAACTTATCCTGGAGTGGTGGCACACACCTGTAGTCCCAGCTACTCGGGAGACTGAGATGGGAGGATGGCTTGAGCCTGGGAGGTCGAGGCCATAGTGAGCTATGATCAGACCACTGCACTCCAGCCTCGGCAACCGCCCCTGTCTCAAAAAAATAAATAAATAAAAATTTGAATTGCTTGATATGTACCACAGATTGAGATCTGCAGCAGTAGTGGTCAGCCATTTAAAAAAAAAAAAAAAAAAGTAAATTCATGAAGCCAGGCTATGCAATGCCAACAGCAACAGCAGTTAAGTTTTGCGGGAAGTCAAAAATTATACCTGGGGCCAGGCGTGGTTGCTCACACCTGTAATCCAGGCACTCTGGGAGGCCAAGGGGGGTGGATCACCTGAGGTCAGGAATTTGAAACCAGCCTGGCTAACATGGTGAAACCCTGTGTCTACTAAATATACAAAAATTAGCTAGGCGTGGTGGCAGGCCCCTGTAATCCCAGCTACTCGGGAGGCTGAGGCAGGAGAATTGCTTGAATCCAGGAGGTGGAGGTTGCAGTGAGCTGAGATGGCGCCATTGCACTCCAGTCTGGGCGACAAGAACAAAACTCCAATTCAAAAAAAAAAAATGTCCAGGCGCGGTAGCTGACGCCTGTAATCTCAGCACTTTGGGAGGCTGAGGCGGGCAGATCACAAGGTCAGGAGATCAAGACCATCCTGGCTAACACGGCGAAACCCCATCTCTACTAAAAATACAAAAAAAATTAGCCAGGCATGGTAGCGGGTATCTGTAATCCCAGCTACTCAGGAGGCTGAGGCAGGAGAATGGCGTGAACCCAGGAGGTGGAGCTTGCAATGAGCTGAGATCACGCCACTGCACTCCAGCCTGGATAATAGAGAGAGACTTCGTCTCAAAACAACAACAACAACAACAACAACAAAAAAGAGGAGCCGGGCATGGTGGCTCACACCTGTAATCCCAGCACTTTGGGAGGCCGAGGCAGGTGGATGGCCTGAGGTCAAGAGTTCAAGACCAGCCTGGCCAACATGGTGAAACCCTGTCTCTACTAAAAATACAAAAAAATTAGTTGGGCATGGTGGCGCACACCTGTAAACCCAGCTACTTGGGAGGCTGAAGAGGGAGAACTGCTTGAACCCGGTAGGCAGAGGTTGCAGTGAGCTGTGCCATTGCACTACAGCCTGAGCAACAAGAACGAAACTCCGTCTCAGAAAAAAGCAAAAAAAAAAAAGGAAATTAATGAAGCCAGGTTATGCAACACCATCACCAACAGCAGTAGTTAAGTTTTGCCGCGAGGGGACGGCGGAGGGGGGGTCAAAAATTATATTTGGGGCCAAGGCACAGTGGCTCATGCCAGTAATTCCAGCACTTCCAGAGGCTGAAATGGGAGGAGTGTTGATGCCCAGGAGTTTGAGACCAGCCTAGGCAACATAGGGAGGCCCTGTCTCTACAAAAAAAAAAAAAATTAGCCAGGCATGGTGGCATGCACCTGTGGTCCCAGCTACTCATTCAGGAGGCTAAAAGGGGAGGATCACTTGAGTCTACAAAGTTGAGTCTGCATCGAGCCATGATCCTGCTACTGCACTCCAACCTGCGCAACAGCAAGAGATTCTGTCTTAAAAAAAAAAAAAAAATTATACTTGGATTTTCTACCGCACAGGGGTTGGCTTCCCAACCCCTGTTTTGTTCAAGGGCCAACTGTATCATTTTATTTTTAATTCTTCTTCTTCTTTTTTTTTTTTTTTTGAGATGGAGTCTCCCTCTTGTCGCCTAAGCTGGAGTACAGTGGCGCGATCTCGGCTCACTGCAACCTGCGCCTTCCAGGTTCAAGTGATTCTCCTACCTCGGCCTCCCGAGTAACTGAGATTACAGGCACCTGCCACCATGCCTGGCTAATTTTTGTATTTTTAGTAGAGACGGGGTTTCACCATGTTGGCCAGGCTGGTCTCAAACTCCTGACCTCAGGTGATCCACCGGCCTCTGCCGCCCAAAGTGCTGGAGTTACAGGCGTGAGCCACCACGCCCAGCCATATATTCTTATTTGTAAGCATTCGCCTAAAGAAAGTCTAAAAGAGGCCGAACGCGGTGGCTCATGCCTGTAATCCCAGCACTTTGGGAGGCTGAGGCGGGCAGATCACTTGAGGTCAGGAGTTCAAGTCTAGCCTGGCCAACACGGTGAAACCACGTGTCTACTAAAAATTAAAAAATTAGCCGGGCGTGGTGGTGCACGGCTACTCAGCTACTCAGGAGGCTGAGGCTGGAGAATCGCTTCAACCCGGAAGGCGGAAGTTGCAGAAAGCCGAGACTGCGCCACTGCACACCAGCCTGGGCGACAGAGTGAGACTCTGTCTCAAAAATAAAAAATAAAGGGCCGGGCGCGGTGGCCCAAGTCTGTAATCCCAGCACTTTGGGAGGCCGAGGCGGGCAGATCACAAGGTCAGGAGATCGAGACCATCCTGGCTAACACAGTGAAACCCTGTCTCTACTAAAAATACAAAAAATTAGCCGGGCCTGGTGGCAGGCCCCTGTAGTCCCAGCTACTCGGGAGGCCGAGGCAGGAGAATGGCGTGAACCCAGGAGGCGGAGCTTGCAGTGAGCCGAGATCGCGCCACTGCACTCCAGCCTGGGCAACAGAGCGAGACTCCGTCTCAAAATAAATTAATTAATTAAATCAAATTAAATTAAAAATAAAAAATAAAGTCTAAAAGAATATAAAGAGACTATTCAAAGTGTTTGGGAGAGGGCATGGAACCAGGTTAATAAAGAACAGAGATGGGAGTAAGATTTTTCACTGTTTTTGTTTTGTTTTGTTTTGTTTTGTTTTGTTTTGAGATGGAGTCTCGCTCTGTCGCCCATGCTGGAGTGCAGTGGCGCGATCTCGGCTCACTGAAGCTCCACCTCCCGGGTTCACGCCCTTCTCCTGCCTCCGCCTCCTGAGTAGCTGGGACTACATACATGTGCCACCACGCCCTGCTAATTTTTTGTATTTTTAGTAGAGACGGGGTTTCACCGTGTTAGTCAGGATGGTCTAGATCTCCGGACCTCGTGATCCGCCCGCCTCGGCCTCCCAAAGTGCTGGGATTACAGGCATGAGCCACCGCGCCCGGCCGACTTTTCACTGCTATATAAATTTATTTTTTATTTTATTTTTTTTTTTGAGACGGAGTCTCACTCTGTCGCCTAAACTGCAGTACAGTGGCATGATCTCGGCTCACTGCAACCTCCACTTCCTGGGTAGAAGCGATTCTCCTGCCTCAGCCTCCCAAGTAGCTGAGATAGCAGGCGCAGGCCACCTCACCCAGCTAATGTTTCATATTTTTAGTAGAGAGGGGGGTTTCACCATCTTGGCCAGGCTGGTCTCGAACTCCTGACCTCAAGTGATCCACCTGCCTCAGCCTCCCAAAGTGCTGGGATTACAGGCATGAGCCACCGCACCCAGCCCTAAATTTATATATTAAAAAAGTTTACATTTAATAACCAGTTGAATGTATTATCTATTCAAAGATTAAATGTCTCTAAAAAAAAAAAAAAACTAAAGCTCACAAAAGATAAGTAATTTGCCTTTATATTAACCATCATATAGTTAATAACAACAGAGTTGAATACAACTAAGGTTTTCCTAATGTTCTTTTCCTTTTATCACACTGCCTTTTGGAAATTTTCAGGAATGGAAGACATAAAACTTATTACAACCAGGCTTTTCTCTGAAACAGCCACTGCCTGTGATTGTTCAGGGAAAATAACACTAGTGAGACTACACTGAAGTCATCTCCATATGATGACTTTGTAAATAGTATAATAGCCATTGTTGGGTCAAAACATTCACCATCACCCACACAATACAATGTAATAATTGGGCTTCATCTACCAGAAGGAGATGAAATTCCCATAAATGCCCTTACCATAGGTTTCAAATTCCAACACTACATTATTTTTGCAAAACAAAATGAAATGTATGACACTAAGAATATATGTATAAATACTTTCGTACAGGCAAGAAAGCATAAAAGCAAGTCAGTTTTCTCCTCAAAATAAGTCCGGGATGAGCATATTTAAATGTGTAATTTTCTTTTTACAATTAACTAAAACCTTTTGAGACCAGCCTGGCCAACATGGTGAAACCCCATCTCTACTAAAAATACAAAAATTAGCCCTGCATAGTGGCCCTTGCCTGTAATCCCAGCTACTCAGGAGGCTGAGGGGCAGGAGAATGGTGTGAACCTGGGAAGCGGAGCTTGCAGTGAGCCGAGATCTTGCCACTGCACTCCAGCCTGGGCGACAGAGCAAGACTCCATAAAAAAAAATTAATTTAAAAAAAAAAAACGCACACACACACAATTAACTAAAACCATAAAAAAATGTTACTGAGGATCCTGAGGTGGAGAGTCCCTAGCCTCCCAGCATACACACACACACACACACACACACACACACACACACACACATATATATACACATTTTTTTTTTTTTGAGACGGACTTTCGCTCTTGTTGCCCAGGCTGGAGTGCAGTGACCCGATCTCGGCTAACCGCAACCTCCACCACCCGGGTTCAAGCGATTCTCTTGCCTCAGCCTTCCAAGTAGCTGGGATTACATGCATGCACCACCACGCCCGGCTAATTTTTGTATTTTTTTTTTTCAGTAGAGACAGGGTTTCTCCATGTTGGTCAGGCTGGTCTCGAACTCCTGACCTCAAGTGATCCACCCGCCTTGGCCTCCCAAAGTGCTGGGATTACAGGTGTGAGGAACCGCACCCAGCCAGCACATATATTTTAAACAGAATCAAAGCCCATCATATGTCAAGCTTACAGAGGATTTTTTGTGTTTGAGGGTCTATCCCAAACATATATCTGTAAGAGAGAATAACACATCATACATCCAGGGCATCAAGTATCTGAGGATATCACCATTAATTCATATACAAACATCTGTACCATTTGGTACTACTTTTCAACAAGTGCCAAGGAACCACCAATCCAACTCTGGGTCCCTCCTTGGTGAGCAGGCCCACCTATAGGACTTACTATCTCCTCTGCTCAATCTCCTGCTATCATGCTGGACAACTGTGACATTCATATTGATGACATATTCAACACAGCCCCCTCATCTCCCACTACTTCAATAACCTACACCTCCATTCCCCTTCAACAGCATTGAGACAGTTAAGCCAGTTTTTGTCTTTACCTTGAAATAATGAACTCTGGGCTGTCCAATTATATATTTCTTACAAAATCTGGTCTTCAACCACATTTCCGATTGTCTTTTTATTCTCTAAGTACACCAGCCTCCCTCTAGATTTTGCTTCTTATAACTCCCAGCTTGGTCCCTTGGAATGAAACATATCTCCTACACTATCAATAGCAGTGTAAAGTTGCTTCCCATTTTATCTTTCTGTCCTGCAAGTTTCCATTTTGAATCAATCCAACCATCTTTTTTGTCCTACTATTCTTAGGCTGTTGAAGAAAGTGTAAAATCCATGCTCCTGGGCCCCATTACAAATATATTATTTCTAACTAGTAGGACCCTCAATGTGGTCAACAATCTTTTAGCTCCTGAGGTTTTTTTTGCTTTTTTTTTTTTTTCTTTCCCCCAGGCTGGAGTGCAGTGGTACAATCTTGACTCCCTGCAACCTCAGCCTCCCGGTTCAAGCAATCCTCCCACCTCAGCCTTTCCAGTAGCTGGGACAACAGGCATGCACCACCACACCCAGCTAATTTTTTAATTTTCTGTAGAGACGAGGTCTCATGATGTCGCCCATGCTGGTCGCAAACTCCTGGGCTCAAGCAATCCTCCCACTTCAGCCTCCCAAAGTGCTGGGATTAAAAAATCCAAAGTGAGCCACCACACCTGGCCAACAATTTTTTTTGTTAAATCTTTATTCTCTTTCATTTTCCATTTAAGATTCCCATGGCCATAATACTCAAGTCAGAAACTCGCCATAGTGTCTTCAGTCTCCAAACTGACTTCTCCACAGATAAGTAATCACATCAATAAGGCCATCTGTTAAACTCCCTCACTTTCCTTCCCTTCTACCACATCATTATCCATTTTCACTACTATCCTTTTGGTGTCAAAGGGCAAAATGCCTGACTGACATATTTCCTAGATGAACTTTCCCCTCACTTACAGAACTGTTTCACCTGTACTGAAAAGAAAAACACACATGTGCCATAATGGAAAGAACACAGGTTTCAGAACTAGACATACCTGCTCAAATCCTTGTCCACAGTACTCTCAACTGTAAAAGAGGGATACTGACATGTTAACCACAAGGCTGTTGTGATCTATAAAGCATCTTTATGTACCTGGCATATAGTATATTCTCAATAAAGATGAGTTTCACTAGAACCAGCTCTCCTTCACAACCAAACTCTGGAGAATAATTTTACTCATTTCTTCTCATTTATTCCTCAATCCATCATGATCTCACTACTACCTTCATTGCCATCCCCACCCTACCAAAACTGCATTTCAGAGGAAACAAGTGACCTCCTGATTGCTAAATATAGGGCAGGCCAGGCATGATGGCTCACCCCTGTAACCCCAGCTCTTTGGGAGGCCGGGGAAGGCAGATAGCTTTGAGCTCAGGAGTTCGAGACCAGCCTGGGCAACACAGAGAAACCCCGTCTCTACAAAAAATACAAAAAATTATCTGGGTGTGGTGGCTCCTGCCTGTGATCCCAGCTACTCAGAAGGCTGAGGTGGGAGGATCCGAGACTGCACCACTGCACTCCAGCCTGGGCGACAGAGTGAGACCCTGACACCAAAGGAAAAAAAAAAAAGCTTCTTAACTTTCATTCAGCTGGACCTCGGAAGCATGTGACATTGATAGTCACCGCCCCCCCCCCCTTCTTGAAATCCTTTCTTTGGCTCCTATTATAATGCTGTTATGTTCTAGTTCCTGTCCCGTTCCTTTAATCTCTCTTTTTCAGTGTCTATTACCTTTCAAACAATGATGCTCCTTCTGGTCCACAGCCCTTCTCATCTTTCAGTATTACCATTCCATACTAAGGCATACAAATATCCCCCATATATTCTCTTGACCCTCCAAATTTATGTATCCAGGTCCAAGCTTTCTCCCAATTTTCAGACCCAAATTTCCAGATACCCACAGTGATATTTCAAAACACCTCAAACTCGGCTGGGAGCAGTGGCTCACGCCTGTAATCCCAGCACTGTGGGAGGCCAAGGTGGGCGGATTGACTGAGATCAGACGTTCGAAACCAGCCTGGCCAACGTGGGGAAACCCCGTCTCTACTAAAAGTACAAAAATTAGCCGGACGTGGTGGCGCATGCCTGTAATCCCAGCTACTCGGTAGTCTGAGGCAGGAGAATCGCTTGTACCTGGGAGGAGGAGGTGGCAGTGAGCTGAGATCGTGCCACTGCACTCCAGCCTGGGTGACAGAATGAGACTCCGTCAAAAAAAACAAAAACTAACAAACAAACCCTGAAACTTAACTTGTTCAAAACCAAATTTATTACCTTCTCTCAAAATTGCTTTTTTATGCTCCCTATTTCAGATGAGATCAGGAGCGTTGAGGGTGGTATAACCGGAGACTATGTTCCCTATTTCAATTAACACTACCGATTCACACCATCAGCCAAGTCAGAAACTTTCTACTATTCTTCTCAACTTTATTTTGAAACCTCTTGGAATTTCGGGCCATTCCCTCCCGCCTGGATGAGCACACTCGTTTTCTGCCTACCTGGCCTTTCCGCCTCCACGGTCTTCACTTTCAATCCTTCCTCTATATTTTCACCAGAGATAATGCAATCATACCAAGCTCCTGCTTACAAAACCTTCAACGGCTCCCCATGCATGCAGCATAAAGTCCAAATTCCTCAGTAAGTTCTTCTCAGAGGTATACAATTTAAAGATTTTTAAATTACACAAACCTGGATTTCGCTTGTAGCGAAATCTGAACACTGGCTTAGTCCACTCTTCACAGCGAAGAGTAAAAAGCAGAGAGGGGAAAGGAAGGGAGATGATGACAAGCGAGGAAAGAAGAGGGGGAAGGCAGTAGGGTCTGAGGGGAGGGAATTGTTTTCCTGGGTAGAGGTGAACGTTTTCGAGGGAAGAGCGTATCGGAGGGAAGTCAAGTGAAGGAACCCAGATCTCTGAGGCAGGAGCGGGTATGCGAGCAGGGAGGCGCTCAGTGGGGAGCTGGAAGTCTCTGAAACAAGAGTTTTCCGAGAAAACGAAAGATCCCTAATGCGAGCGAGGTAACTTCTAATGGGTTCCCAGGTTCTAAGGGGGAGCAGACGTGGCGGGGAGCCTGAGGGAAGTGAGAAGGAAAGAGGAAAGCGGCCAGGAAGGGAGCGTCCGCCGCCGCTGAGAGGGGGACCTCTGGGAAGCCGAGGGGTCCCGTCGGGTGCGGAGGGACGCAGGCGCCTCTGCTCCGGGGCAGAGGAGGTGGAGGGGCAGCGCGCGCGGGCCAGGAAGGATGCCCGGGTTTGTGACCCCGTCCTCTTTTCACGTTACCTGAGGCAGGACTGAGCAGCCAGAGGGGTGCCTGCGCGGGCAAGAGGAGGAGACGGCGGCAAAGAGGGAGCATAGTAACCCTCACAGCTCGTTGGTGGCAGCGGCTCCTTAGCCTGCGGAGGCGGTGGGAGCCCCTAGCGCAGAAGCCGGCGACTCAGCTAGGCTAGCGGCGGCGGAGAACGAGGAGACTACTGCCATGGCCCCACAGTCGGGGCCGCTCCCCCCGCCTGTTTGGCGGGGCCAGGAGGACGATCCCACCAGCGAAACCAACAGGGCAGCTGGTAGCTCTGCTGAGCTCCCGGGCCGCGAAAGACTGAAACGCCTACCCGGCCCAGCAGGGGGGTTGGGGGCGGGGTCTCGACTGGCCACGCCCCCCCCTCAAGCCCTCCCTCAGAGTAGCCAGTCAACCGTCAACTCCTGATAAACGAGGTAGTGGAATTGCCCAATTAGCGCTAGGAATGCCACGTGGTATGAGGGTGGGCACAATGGGCGTCCAGAAAAGCCAATCAACAGCCGTAGGCGCCAACTCCGGAGGACGAAGGGAACCAATAGGAAGGAAGTCGAGGTAAAAACAGAAGAAGCAGTGTGTGGGAAAGGCGGAACCGAGGAGGAGGGAATACACCTGGGGGAAACCCAAGTCCAGGAGCCTCTTAGAGGGCGGGGCAGTAAACACAAGATGGACCAATAAAAATGTTAAACACAGAAATGATTGGTAATTGATAAAGCCAATTGAAAATGGACTAGACTGGCGCGGCTTTCGGGTTGGTCAAGGTATAGCTGAGTAAGGAAAAGCGGTAAGAATGCTGCGTCCTGCAGGATTTCAGTATAGTGAGGAGGAAAAAATATATCAATAATACCGACTTGAAATAGTAAGAGCAATCAGTAGAGCTAAACAAAATGCTAGGGAAGCAATTAATCATGACTATGAGATTCCGTTAAGTGAAAGCTTAGAGGAGGTAACACTTCAGCTAGCTTGAAAACAGATTTTGAAAGAAAGCTGGTGCGGAATAAGTTGGGATTTTTTGTTGTTTTTGTTGGTTGCTTTTTTTTAGAAGGGTCTCACTCTGTCGCCCAGGATGATGGAGTGCAGTGGAGCGATCATGGCTCACTTGCAGCCTCAAACTCCTGGATTAAGATGATCCTCCCAACTCAGCCTCCGCGGATAGCTGGGACTACAGGCACACGCCAGCACGCCTGACTAATTTTTTGTATATTTTGTAGAGACGGGGTTTACCATGTTGCCCAGGCTGGTCTGTAACTCCTGGACTCAAGTCATTGGCCCACGTTGGCCTACGAAAGTGCCGGGATTACAAGCGTGAGCCACCGCTCCCAGCTAAGAATTCTGCCCAGCTGTTCAAGGCACATATTTCTTCACTTTTTGCATGTGCCTGGACATCAGGAGCTCATAATCTCATGACTGAAGAGACTAGAACAGGAGGAGGGCAAGAGCAAGCAGTATGGGCCTTACTGTATTAGCACTCCCAGGGGTTACAGACCCCTTTTCAGACATCTTAAGACTTTCATCCTCCTGGAAGAGTATAAGTGGTATGCATTCCTGGTGGCCATAAAGTTTAAGAAATATGGCCAGGGCCGGGAGCAGTGGATCACGCCTGTAATCCCACCACTTTGGGAGGCCGAGGCAGGGGGATCACGAAGTCAGAAGATCGAGACCATCCTGGCAAACATGGTGAAACCTCGTCTCTACTAAAAATAGAAAAATTAGCTGGGTGTATTGGCGCGTGCCTGTAGTCCCAGCTACTCAGGAGGCTGAGGCAAGAGAATCGCTTGAGCCCGGGAAGCAGAAGTTGCAGTGAGCCAAGATCGCACCACTGCACTCCAGCCTGGGAGACACAGCAAGTCTCCATCTCAAAAAAAAAAAAAAATATGGCCAGACACAGTGATTCACTTCTGTAATCCCAGCACTTTGGGAGGCCAAGGTGGATCACTTGAAGCCAGGAGTTTGAGACCAGCCTGGGCAACATAGCGAGACCCTGTCTGTACAGGAAAAAAAAAAAATGAGCCCAAAATGGTGGCATGTACCTGTGGTCCTAGCTACTTGGGAGGCTAAGGCCAGAAGATCACCTGAGCCCAGAGGTCAAGGCTACAGTGAGCTGTGGATGGTGCCACTGCACTCCAGCCTGGACAACAGAGCAGGACCCTGTCCCAAAAAAATATAAAAAGAAAGAAAGAAGTGTGGTAGGAGATATTGGAGAGAGAAGAGGCTGCATGTGGGTTGGGCTTAAATGCCAATATTCAAATTTGTCTTTTGTTTTTTATGCTGTGAGAGCTATTCTTGAGCAGGACCATAAACTAAACAGGGCAGTGTTTTAGGAAGATTAATTGGTAGCTCACAGAATCTCTGAAGGGAGAAGAGAGATCACCCCAGCCCAGTCCCCCTGACCAAAGGCTTTTTGGTACCATTCTTCTGGCAACAAATCATGTGCTGCCACCTGGTGACAGCTCAAATAACAATTTTCCACATTGCTATTTAATATTTCTGTTGAGGTTGGGTGTGTGGGCTCAGACCTGTAATCCCAAGGGCTTTGGGAGACTGAGGTAGGAGGATCTCTTGAGCCCAAGGGTTTGAGACCAGCCTGGGCAACATAGTGAGACATGTCTCTACAAACAAAAATCCTTTTATAATTAGCTGGGTGTGGCATCACATGCCTGTAGTACTAGCTACTAGGGAAGCTGAGGCAGGAGGATCACTTGAGCCCAGGAGTTCGAGACCAGCCTAGGCAAGATGGCGAAACCCTGTCTTTACAAAAAGTACAAAAAATTAGCTGGGTGTGGTGGCGCATGCCTGTGGTCCCAGCTACATGGTAGACTGAGGTGGGAGGATCGCTTAAGCCCAGGAAGTTGAGGCTGCAGTGAGCTGTGATCTCGCCACTGCACTCTGGCCTGGGTTACAGAGTGAAACTCCATCTCAAAAAAAAGAAAAAAAAAAGTGGAGCCATGCAGTTCATGTTCCGTGTTGTCCAAGTAGTGAAAAGGATCAGGATCATTAGTCACAAGGCATTTTTTAATGAAATATAATAGAAAATATCAGTGTATCACTCCCACTAAGGATAAAAAATAAATCATAACATTTTTATTTCAGTTAATAAATCTACACACATATTTACTAGGTCACAACGTAAATTGTATTTCTTACTGGAAGTCACAGCCAAAAAATTCTTAAAGCCACTGGATTAGAGGCAGAGAGACTGAAAGAAGAGACCAGGGAAGAGGCTGCTACAGAAATGCAGTCTGGGCTGCTAAGGATGATGTGTGGAGATGCCAAAGAGAGCCTCAAGCAGCAGAAGCTGGGGCTAGGCATGGTAGCAGCTCACATCTGTAATCTGAACACTTTGGGAGGCCAAAGTTGGTGGATCAGTTGAGCCCAGGAGTTCAAGACCAGCCTGGGCAACATGGTGAAAACCTGTCTCTACAAAAAATATTTAAAAATTAGCCAGGCATGATAGCATGTGCCTGTAGTCCCATATATTATTACTTGGGGGGCTAAGGTGGGAGGATTGCTTTAGTACAGGAAGCGGAGGCTGCAGTGAGCCAAGATCATGCCACTGCACTCCAGCCTGGGCAACTGAGTAAGACCTTGCCTCAAAAAAAAAAAAAAAAAAAAAAAAAAGGCAGAAGCTGGAGATAAGGAAAGGTAGCCTCCTACTGTCCAGATCCAAGTCCCACCAGAATATCTCATCCTCCTTTGCATCCCCCAGCACTACTGCCCTAGAGCAGTGTCCTACCTCATTCTACTCACCAGAATGGGAGCTCCCATTACTTTCCAAGTTCAACTGAGCTTGCACTCAGAAGGTACAGCTATAGGCTGGGCATGGTGGCTCACAACTGTAATCCCAGCACTTTGGGAGGGCGAGGCGGGCAGATCACTTGAGGTCAGAAGTTCAAGACCAGACTGGCCAACATGGTGAAACCCCCTCTCTACTAAAAATACAAAAATTAGCGCACACCTGTAATCCCAGCTACTTGGGAGGCTGAGGCAGGACAATTGCTTGAACCTGGGAGGCAGAGGTTGCAGTGAGCTGAGATGGCACCACTGCACTCCAGCTTGGGTGACAGACCACGACTCCATCTCAAAAAAAAAAAAAAAAGATACAGCTATAAATGTCTATGAACTTGGATTTCAGGGGTAGACGCCACAGAAAGCACTCCAAGTAACAGGAAGATGAACAGGTACAGCTGATTCTATCCCATGTGGGTGCTGACTCACAGAAAACACATCAGGGAGGGTTAAACCATTGTATTGCAGTTGGGGGGCAAGGATGGGCAGGCAGTGAAAAGCCTCAGTAGATAAGACAGATAATAGCTACTTCAAGAAGGTAGGGGCGGACAGCCCAGAAACAGGGCCTTGGAGGGGAGGGTGGGCAAAGAAGCCTTCATCCTACTATTCTTAACGAGTCCTTACAGGTCATTCAGGAGCATTTTGGGGCCCCAAAGGAATAGGTCCTCTTGCTTAAGACTCTGGGCATGGAGCTGAAAGATGCTGGGCTCCAGGTTAGAAAGGGTGCTCCTCTGGGGATCTAAGAGGAAAGAAAAGGGAAGAGAAAACAAGTCATCAGCAAGCATTGTGATATGCATAGAACTAGGCCCTAGGCCTTTCTAATAAAGAGGGGCATACAGGACTGACAGGATAAACAGCAACAGAGGTCAGTGAGTTCACAGAAAGGCAGAGACTCCATTCTACCTAGTGTTAAATAATTAGGCAGCTGGCATTCAGGCACCATTCAGATTTAGCCTCCCCCAAAACGGGAATCCTTGTCCTTATCCTCACCTGGCTTCCATAAAAGTTCTCAGCTAGTGTTACTGTCCAGAAGACTGAATTAAGAGCTGGATGAAGAAACAGACATGGTGAAGGTAGTGGGCAGAGGCAGCTTAGATTGGAAAACATGAATGGAGATCCTGGAAAGGGGAACAGAACCAGAAACAGAGAAGATAATGATGTATCAAGGGGGCCCTTCCAACACAGAACTGTCCTCCTTCCTCAGGCTAGGACTCTGGTCTCCTCCCTCTTTTTTTTTTTTTTTTTTTTTTTTTTTTTTTTTGAGATGGAGTCTCACTCTGTCACCCAAGCTGGAGTGCAACGGCATGATCTCAGTTTACTGCAACCTCCACCTCCTGGGTTCAAGTGATTCTCCCACCTCAGCCTCCCGAGTAGCTGGGATTACAGGCACCCGCCATCATGCCCGGCTAATTTTTGTAGAGATGGGGTTTCACCATGTTAGCCAGGCTGGTCTTGAACTCCTGACCTCAGGTGATCCACCCACCTCGGCCTCCCAAAGTGCTGGGATTATAGGCGTGAGCCACCGCGCCCTGCCGATCTCTCCTCCCTCTGTAACATCCAAACATACAAAGGTACCTCACTGACTCTCTATCAGGTAAAGAATGCCCTTATGGGATACAACCCAGATACTCATACTACCCCAAAAGCCCAAGTCAAATCTAGGATAGCTGAACTTTGGTCCCCAGTGCCCGACCTGTGAGACAATTTCCCTCCAATGGCACAGCACCCACACCCCCGACCTAAGGAGGTTGTGCTCCCTCCAGGCATCTTGGTCCTCTGTCCTGGTAGCCTCCAGGGTATGACCCTTGCCTTCCTGGCCACTTTGCAACTGCTGTAACATCTGCCAGATCATGGGCTCAGGTGGAACCAAACCTCTCCCTCTCTCCCTCCCCATGACTGTCCTCTTCAGCACACTTGGAACCCTCATGTCGGCAAGGATAGTTTCTCATGGCCGGGAGCAGAAGGGTTAGGAAGAAGAGCTCTGGAGAGAGAGAGAGTCAGCACAGGGAAGAGAGGAATGGAGACAGGGGCAGGAGAGGGTATCCTGGCCTCCCTGCAGAACAGGATAGACAGAGAAAGGAAAGGTCCTCCATAGAGAAATATGCAGAGACAAGTCTGAACCTAGTCCTACCTTCCAACTGCCAACCTGAGCCTGTCGTCCCTCAGCCAGCTGTTTCAGCAGCAGCTCCTGGTGCTGGCCTGCAGATGAGAGAGAATGTAAGGGGGCTGTTCCCCAACTTCTTTCCTTCTCCCTCCCTGCCTGTGACCAGCCTGCTGCCAAAAACTGAGACAGAAACATTCTGGCTCAGCCATTGGGACGCTTCCAAGCTGACTGAAGAGATTAAACTCACACCATGAGAGACAAAGAGTGCAACAAAATACTTGGCCACACTTCTCAGTAGCTCAGGCAGTTGGAGCCATGGCCACTTAATGGGAGAGCAAGAAGACTTTCCAGGCCAGGCGCAGTGGCTCACACCTGTAATCCCAGCACTTTGGGAGGCCAAGGCAGGCGGATCATCTGAGGTCAGGAGTTCGAGACCAGCTCGGCCAACATGGTGAAACCCCATTTCTACTAAAAATACTAAAAATACGAAAAAAAGTGGCCGGGCATGGTGGCGGGCACCTGTAATCCCAGCTACTCAGGAGGCTGAGGCAGGAGAATCGCTTGGACTCGGGAGGCAGAGGTTGCAGTGAGCCAAGATTGCGCCATTGCAACACAGCCTTGGCAACAGGCAACAGAGCAAGGCTGGGCAACAGAGCAAGACTCCATCTCAAAAAAAATAAAAATAAATAAAAATAAATAAAAGAAGATGACTTTCCAGAAAAGGGGACAAGGAAACGCATATTTGCCCCCAACCACCTTTTACTTACTCAACTGGTACTGCAGCAACTTCAATTCCTTCTGCATAATCTCTGAGTCCTCCCACAGCACTGTAGGAGTGACAGCAGTGCTATTCTAAAGTCAATCAACAAATCCAGAGTAAGAAGGCAAGTAGAGTATCTAGGGTCTTGTGAAACTCTTAGAGAGGATGATCCCCAACTTGTCCCACTACAAATGCCAAAAGTTCAAAGGCCTCAAGAAGGCAAGGTCTTGCCTATCCCTTACTCAGTCTGCAGCTCCTGAGGAAGGCCATTGGTAGTACTGCATTCTCCTGGTCCTGTTTGCATCTGGGCTTGGGCTGGGGCTTGGGCTTGCTCCCACACCTGGCTCTGAAGGCCCTGCAGTTCCCTTCTCAGCTCTTCCAGGCGTTGCTCCAGGAGAAAAGCACTCCCCTTTGGGGCCCCCTGCAGCAACCTTAGTGATGCTGTAGTGGGACAAGTTAGGGATCATCCTCTCTAAGAGTTTCACAAGACCCTAGATACTCTACTTGCAAAACAAGACACATGTGCACACAGAACAGGTGTGTGGCAAAATTGTGTGCATACATATGAAGCTGTGTATATGAAGAAAATAACTGGCCAGATACCTTCCAGGACACTGATCTGGTACTTCTGCTGCTCTCGCTCTTCTAGCAGGCCCTGCACTGCCTGCCTTAGTGCCTGTCACCTCCCCAGATAGAAAAAAGCACATGAACTACTGTATAACAGCTTTTCCCGACCCCTAGTATCCTCATCTCACACAAACATCACATATACACACCAAGGATTCCAAGCCTCACCTGAGCCTGAGATTGAAATTGGGATCAGAGAATAGCAACCTCATCCCAGAGAGAGGATGGGCTCTAGGACTCAGGGCAGCTCAGCCTTTGTGGAACTATGGGAGTCTCTAAAGCCCAAGGCTGTTGAGCTTGGACTCCTAACTGCAGAGGCAAGTGATGAGAGGAAATCCAGGTCCCAGCCAGGTCCCCGGCTGAGGAAATAACGAAGGGTTAAGTGCAGGGTCTGTGTGGGGAAACAGAGTTCAGGAAAGGACAGAGTTGGAATTTGGAAGGAATAATGGATGATACGGGCACTGGAGGAAGGCACAGAAAGAGAAAGGGCTTGGAAGTAGAAAGAGACATTACTTACCTGCGGTGGAGACCCCAGGAGGATACAGCCACTGCTACAGAAGAAACAGATGCACAGGCCAATGAGCTCTGTGGAGACCCCAAGAGGATACAGCCACTGCTACAAAAGAAACAGATGCACAGGCCAATGAACTCTGAGAGTCCCTTAGCCTCCCCACGCAAACTGGGGACTTCCACCAACCCCTCACCTTATTCCGGACCACATTTCCATCAGTAGCGTTGAGAAGCACATCCAGCTGCTCCAACCAGCTGAGGCTCGTATTCATATCCTGTGGCAGGGGAGCGGCAGGGGTCTGGCTCCCTGGTGTCTTGTGCTTGCTCTCCCAGCGGGGGATACCCAAGGTATCCCCAGGAAAGGCCACCACGTTAGATGGAAAGAGGGAAGTGGGGATGCAACACTGGGGTAGGTGGATGCGCTATCAGACCAAAACTGCGATCCTGTGACTAGGGAAAGGAAGGACGCTCTTGGGGAACTGGGGGAAAAGCGGGATACCGTGATGATACGCAGATATCAGGTGGGGATTGAAGGTGCCAGAACCTGGTCGAGACCTCCCCAGAAGTAGTACACTGGCGCCGCCACGCTAAACCTGTGCCAGTGACAACTGCCGCCGCCGGGTTCAAAACTTCGGGTTGGTTTTGAAAGTCCGACTTTGGACTGGCTGCCGCAGCGCCACCTGGGAAACTGAGTTCGCCTCTTGCGAACACAACCGGCGATGGAGGCGGTGGAACTACCTTTCTCTAGAAGAGACACGTACATGCACACCCCCACCGTGTAGCTTGCCGGGAAACTGAGTCTTCCCGATTTCGTGTGGCTGTCTCCAAGGAGGAAACGAACTACGCATCCCAAGATGCATCGCGCATAGGCAATATGGTCCCGCTACTGGACCCATTTCCTACCTGGGAAATGGAGTCGAAGCTGACTCAAAACGTAACGGCCCAATTGTCCTTGAGACTTCATTCCCCAGCAAGCTCAGCGTGTAACGTGCGCTATGGAGCCGAAAGTCGCAGAGCTGAAGCAGAAGATCGAGGACACGCTATGTCCTTTTGGCTTCGAGGTTTACCCCTTCCAGGTTAGTTTATCCCTCCTGCTGTTCTAGGGCGAAATATATGATTGGCTTCGTTGCAACTGGCGTGAGGCCTCGGGAGCCTCTGATCCTCCTGGGTTCCTGCAGCCCAGTGTCCATGTGACAACAGGGACAGCGTTTCAGTGGGGGCTTGGGTTAAAAAGGTAGTGGTCGAGGCCGGGCATGGTGGCTCACGCCTGTAATCCCAGCACTTTGGGAGGCCGAGGCGGGCGGATCACCTGAGGTGAGGAGTTCGAGACCAGCCTGGCCAACATGGTGAAACCCCATCTCTACTAAAAATATAAAATTAGCCGGGCGTGGTGGTGCATGCCTGTAATCCCAGCTACTCGGGAGGCTGAGGCAGGACAATTGCTTGAACCCATGAGACGGAGGTTGCAGTGAGCCGAGATTGCGCCATTGCAGTCCAGCCTGAGCAACAAAGAGCGAAACTCCGTGTCAAAAAAAAAAAAAAGTTGTCGCATGTTTAACCTTTTACCCCCATATAATGCCGGATTCGTTAACGGGAGACACCATATGACCTGTAGCGTGTGTGGCTCAGATTGTCACCTATATAATTTACAAGAAGAAAGGGACCTGTGAGGCAAAGTCACCTTGGAACTTCCTAAAGGATTTAGGAGAGGGCAAAGCCTAGAAGGTTTGCATTGCTATCATTTAGGTCAGCTGAGGAAGGAAGGGCATTCCTGGTGATGAACTGGCAAACAATTGGCTGGTTTGTTCCCTCTACCAACAGAAGGATAATTCATGATATTTCCAGTCATCAGTGCTGGGCTGGGTAATGAAACTTTGTACACTTGCCTGGCACAGCAGTCTCAGCACCACACCCCGACCCCCATTTACACAGTTACATTTCCCCACATCAGTGCCCTGTGCACTGAGCAGTTAAGTTATAAAGCTAAATCAGCTCAGCTTGAGCCCTTTGCCTGATGCTTAAGAGACTACCCACTTCCCATTCCTTCTGCTGAGTGGCTCACAGCAGTCCTGGGAGAGGATATAGAGGGAGAAGTAGGTTGGGTCTAGCTTGAGACTGGTCTTGCCAGAAAAAATGGAATTGAGCTATATATGAAAAGATAGATTGGAAGGAAGGAGGGTTATGTACATCCCAAATATCAGAAAAAGCTTGAGCAAAGGTGTGGAGATAGTGGTGTGGTGTTACCAAGTAAAAGGGCTTGATGCCTGATGTGCTGGAAGCTAATATTATGACACTGGGTTTTTGAGAAAACAAAAGCTATTTGTTGCAGATCGACCTTTAACTCTTTGAGACACCGTTTCAGTGGATGGCAGGTGTGTGGGAGAGTGAGAATGCCTATCTGGCAAGTTGAGTAGACCTGGGTATTAGGAGCTTTTGTACTGAACAAAGCCAACTGCAGCCCTGCCAGTCACCCTAGGCTCCTACCTCTCACCTCCCTACCCCCCCCCCCCACATCCAATCAGCCACCAAGACCTATAAGACTGTCTACTGAATCTCCCAAATCCATTCCCTTGTATTCCACCCATCTATGCTGTGGTCCAGGCCACCATTTCTCACTTGGATTACTGTAATAACCTCCTTGCTGTAATTTTACCTCCAGTCCATCCTCCACACTGCAGCCAGTTTGATCTAAAAATGATCATGCTAGTTTACTCCTTAAATCTTCAGTGGCTCTTCACTGTCACCAAATTAAATCCATATTCCTTAAATTGGTATTCAAAGCCAATCAAAATCTCACTCCTATTGATCTCTCCAGCCTTCTCTCCCTCTGATTCCCTCTACAGACCCTTCACTTCCACCAAACTAGACAATTCTCAAATATACCCAGGAATTTTCTGCCAGTGTGTTTGCTTATGCTGTGACTTGTTTATTTTATTCTTTATTTATTTAGAGACAAAGTCTCACTCTGTCCTCCCGGCCGGAGTGCAGTGGTGCAATCATAGCTCACTGCAGCCTCAAACTCCTGGGCTCGAGTGATCCTCCCACTTTAGTCTCCCAAGTAGCTGACTCCAGGCATGCACCAACACTCAGGGTCTCACTTTGTTGCCCTGGCTGGTCTTGAACTCCTGGCCTCAAGTGATCCTCCTGCTTCGGCCAGCCACCCAAAGCACTGGGATTACAGGCATGAGTCACCGCACTCAGTCTGTGACCTCTTTTTAAAATACACACCAGTGAGTTTATGTCTTTTTTGGTGAAATATAAATAATAAATAAATGCACACCAGATTCTCCTCCCTACATCAACCTGACAGTTGACCAGTTGACTTTCTAGCCTTCAAGACTTAGCATCCAAGGAAGCCTTTTCTTTTCTTTTTTTTTTTTTTTGAGATGGAGTTTCGCTCTTGTTGCCCAGGCTGGAGTGCAATGGTGCGATCTCAGCTCACCACAACCTCTGCCTCCTGGGTTCAAGTGATTCTCCTGCCTCAGCCTCCAGAGTAGGTAGGATTACAGGCATGTGCCAACATACCCGGCTAATTTTGTATTTTTTTTAGTAGAGACAGTTTCTCCATGTTGGTCAGGCTGGTCTTGAACTCCCGACCTCAGGTGATCTGCCTGCGTTGGCCTCCCAAAGTGCTGGAATTACAGGCATGAGCCACCATGCCCGGCCACAAGGAAGCCTTTTCTAATTTCAGAGGACCCTCATCTGACCCTGTCATTGCACTAGCTATAGTACAGTCATTTCTATTGTTCTTAGTGGTTCTGCCTATTAGAACTTTCTGCAGCCAAGCGTGGTGGTTCTCACCTATAATCCCAGCATTTTGGGAGGCCAAGGTGGGTAAATTACTGGAGGTCAGGGGTTCAAGACCAGCCTGGCTAACATGGTGAAATCCCGTCTCTACTAAAAATACAAAATTAGGTGGGCGTGGTGGTGTGCACCTGTAATCCCGGCTACTCGGGAGGCTGAAGCAGGAGAATCGCTTGAGCCCAGGAGGTGGAGGCTGTGGTGAGTCGAGATCACGCCATTGCACTCTAGCCTGGGCAAGAAGAAGAGCGAAACTCCATCTCAAAAATAATAATAATAATAACTCTCTAACTCTCTGCCTTTTTTTTTTTTTTTTTTTTTTTGAGATGGAGTCTCACTCTGTTGCCCCAGCTGGAGTGCAATGGCATCATCTTGGCTCACTGCAACCTCTGGCTCCCAGGTTCAAGCGATTCTCCCGCCTCAGCCTCCTGAGTAGCTGAGATTTCTGCCTCTCTATTCTAAGTTCCCTGCCATATAATACATGAACCTATAATAGACATGAGGGGGAACAGACCTAACCACAACAGTCACATTATTAGTTGAGCACCGACACAGACTTCACTTATCTGTTACAGCAGTAAAACCAGCTACAATCAAACGAGTAATGGTCATCCCACTCTCTCCCATTAATGCACAACCCCAGGTAGCCTGTGTAGACCTGTGTCAAGTGTTCTGCACTATAAGTCAGAAATCCCCAGTAAGTGATGCCGGTATATACATAGCACTTTGTGTGAACAGCAGAAACCTCCACAACTACGTGATTTAGCAAGTTCATTGCAGGTTATGTTATGGGTCTTCGGTTTGGGCTTCTTGTGACATCTCTTCTCCATGTTCAGTGCGTGAATGTGGGTGTAGATGGTGTTACAGGTGAATCCAATTTCTTGGATGTCCAGGCCAAGTGGACAAAAGCAAATACTGTGTGTCCTAAAACTGAAAATAAAGTTTGCATTAATCACATATTTGCTTTGCTGATTGGTCAACCTCAAAAACACAGGCTTGCTGGCCGGGCACGAAGACTCAAGCCTGTAATCCCAGCACTTTAGGGAGGCGGAGGCGGGTGGATCATCTGAGGTCAGGAGTTCAAGACCAGCCTCGCCAACATGATGAAACCCCATCTCAACTAAAAATACAGAAAATGAGCCAGGTTTGCTGGCAGGCACCTGTAATCCCAGCTCCTCGGGAGGCTGAGGCAGAAGAATCACTTGAACCCAGGAGGCAGAGGTTGCAGTGAGCCAAGATCGCGCCACAAACTCCAGCCTGGGGAACAAGAGCAAAATTCCATCTCAAAAAAAAGAAACCAAACACAAGATTCCTGTTAGGGGTTTGTAGACTAATATGGTGTTGACCGTGGTAACAAGAAAGTCTGTCAAAAGCAGGAAAATCCCATCCTGGGCAACATAGGGAGACCCTGTCTCTACAACAAATTATTTTTTTGTTTTAATTAGCCAGCCAGGTGTGGTGGCTCACACCTGTGGTCCCAGCCACTCGGGAAGCTGAGGAGGGATGATTGCTTGAGGGAGGGAGGTTGAGGCTGCAGTGAGCTGTGATCACCTCACTGCACTCTAGCCTAGGTGACAAAGCAAGACTGTCTCAAAAAAAAGAAGCAGAAAAACCCCTGATGGGCTCAAGTCAGAGGTTAAGTACGTTTCTAGCCTCTTTGGTAGCATCAGTTCATCATTAACTGATAAAAATGGTTTTTTTGGCCTGGCACGGAAGCTCACGCCTGTAATCCTAGCACTTTGGGAGGCCAAGGTGGGCAGATCAGTTGAGGCCAGGAGTTCGAGACCAGCCTGGCCAACATGGCAAAACCCCATCTCTACTAAAAATACAAAAAATTAGCTAGGCCTGGTAGCACACGCCTGTTAATCCCTGCTACTTGGGAGACTGAGGCACAAGAATCACTTGGACCCAGGAGGCAGAGGTTGCAGTGAGAACATCATGCCACTGCACCCTAGCCCCAGGGCGACAGTGAGACTGTATACATTTTAAAAAAAAAAAAAAAAAAAAAAAGGGCCGTTTTGTTTTTAAAGACAGGTTCTCGCCTGGCATGGTGACTCACGCCTGTAATCCCAGCACTTTGGGAGGCCGATGCAGGTGGATCGTGAGGTCAAGAGATCGAGACCATCCTGGCCAACATGGTGAAACTCCATCTCTACTAAAAAATACAAAAATTAGCTGGGCGTAGTGATGCACGCCTGTAGTCCCAGCAACTTGGGAGGCTGAGACAGGAAAATCACTTGAACCCGGGAGGTGGAGATTGCAATAAGCCGAGGCTGCGCCATTGCACTCCAGCCTGGCGACAGAGTGAGAATCCGTCTCAAAAAATAAAATAAAATAAAATAAAAAAATAAAGACAGGTTCTCACTCTGTTACCCAGGCTGGTCTAAAACTCTTGGCCCCAAGCAGTCCTCCTACCTCAGCCTCCCAAAGTGCTGGGATTGCAGGCATGAGCCACCGTGCCGAGCCTAAAAACAATATTTTAAGAAACTGCCTGGTCTGGGCCCGGTGGCTCATGCCTGTAATCTCAGCACTTTGGGAGGCCAAGTCAGGTGGATCACGAGGTCAGGAGATCGAGACCACCCTGGCCAACATGGTGAAACCTCATCTCTACTAAAAATACAAAAATTAGCCGGGCGTGGTGGCACGTGCCTGTAGTCCCAGCTACTCAGGAGGCTGAGGCAGGGGAATCACTTGAACCCGGGAGGCGGAGGTTGCAGTGAGCCTAGATCACGCCACTGCACTCTAACCTGGGCAACAGAGTGAGACTCTGTCTCAAAAAAAAAAAAAAAAAAACTGCCTGTTCTCTCCAAATTCATCTCTAGAGTTAGGGTTATATAGCCTGGAACTATGATCTCGTCTTTTGATCTGTCTGTATGGAGATGCTCTGGATATAGTAAAATTTTAATCTATTATAACCCCTTGATCTTCAGTGAAGACATAGCTTGCTGCCACTGATAGTTTCCCCTGATGACATATCAAAAGGATAAAGTGCTGGTTGGGAAGAGACTGGTGGAACCACATCGTTTTGTGTCATTTGAGGATGAGTTGGACTGTGGCATGAACGGCATTGAGGGTTCAGGTGGCTTTCTCCCTCTCAGGCTTGGCTGCAGCAACATGCTTCTCCAGATTAACAATATTTTTCTGAACAACTGTCATGGCATCATATGTTGATTCTGCTTTGAGAAATCTCCGATCTTGTTTTTGTCTTAGAATGCCTTCAAGGTGTTGGACTTGGAGGGCAAGTGCGTTGACAGCCACTTTGACTGTTCCTATGCCCTCATGCACCTCAGTCAGTTGTGGATTTAGGAACTCTGCTCTGTGGGTCCTCATTCCTGGGTTTTTAATTTTCTTTTATTATTATTATTTTTTGAGGCGGGGGTCTCACTCTGTTGCCCAGGCTGGAGTGCAGTGGCACGATCTTGTCTCATTGCAACCTCTGCCTACCGGGTTCAAGCAATTCTCCTGCCTCAGCCTCCTGAGTAGCTGCGATTACAGGCGAGTGCCACCATGCTTGTCTAATTTTTGTATTTCTAGTACAGGCAGGGTTTCACCATGTTGGCCAGGCTGGTCTCAAACTCCAGACCTTAGGTGATCCACCTGCCTCGGCCTCCCAAAGTGCTGGGATTATAGCTGTGAGTCACCACACCTGGCGGGGTTTTTCATTTTCATTGGTTCATTTGTAGTTGGATGAGGCCTGAAATTATTTGTTGTCAGTCAGTCCTTCAATAAATAAAATAATTCCCTGGGCCAGGCTCGGTGGCTCACGCCTATATAATCCCAGCACTTTGGAAGGCCGAGGCAGGTGGGTCCTAGCTGAGGCCAGGAGTTCGGAGACCAGCCTGGCCAACATGGCGAAACCCTGTCTCTACTAAAAATACAAAAACTAGCCAGGCGTGGTAGTGCACATCGTAATCCCAGCTGCTCGGGAGGCTGAGGCATGAGAATCACTTGAATCTGGGAGGCCAAAGTTGCAGTGGGCCAAGATCATGCCACTGCACTCCAGCCTGGGTGACAGAGCAAGACTCTGTCTCAAAAAATAGTGAATTCCCTGTCAAATTCAGTTGAGTTGCTCATAAAAATGCATCACATAGCATCAGTGAAAATTCACTGAATGAGTGAGATGGAGGCTGGGGCAAAAGTGTGAGGCCTGAAGGTTAAGGTGTGGGCCAGGCTGAGGCCTAGACTGGCCCTCTCCAGCCTGGCCCGAATTTTCTGTTTCAGGTGGCATGGTACAATGAACTCTTGCCTCCAGCCTTCCACCTACCGCTGCCAGGACCTACCCTGGCCTTCCTGGTACTCAGCACGCCTGCCATGTTTGACCGGGCCCTCAAGCCCTTCTTGCAGAGCTGCCACCTCCGAATGCTGACTGACCCAGTGGACCAGTGTGTGGCCTACCATCTGGGCCGTGTTAGAGAGGTGAGGAAGGCTCAGTTTTCCCCCAGCTCCCAAACCTACAGCTGCCTCCAGTTCCTCCACACTCAATGCAGGATCTAGACCTAGGGCTAGGAGCCACTTCAAAGGTGAAATGATACCCTAAAGCCAGGCTTGACATTCTGTGATCTTTCCTCATTCTGCCTTCTCACACACCCAGGTTCCACCACCCTCATCTAGCAGTCCCCCAGTGTGAAATTAGTCTCACTCACCCTACACTGATGGGCAACTATATGAACCTCAGACCAGGTTTTCCTTGGCCTCCAAGTGGAATAGGAATGAGTCCAACATTCCCCAGGCATTGCTTTGTCCTAGACCTGCAAGCTTTATGCTGTCCTTTTGAGGACAGAACAATATTCTCCCAACACACACTCACATACACACATAACTATGTACATACCCACTGGATCTCCCCAAAGCTGACCATGCCTTCCTTCACACCAGGTGTTATGTATTTCCCTTCAAACATGTGCCCTTCTGGAAATAACTATAACTATGTCCACACTGGAGCCTCCCAAGTTAAGGTCATGTTTTCCCTTCTGAGGACAGGACCATGTTCACACACACAAAACAAACTAGGGCTCCCTCGGACAAGGTCATAACTCCCCTCATGCTGACAGTACCCTCTATTTTGTCCACTGTTCCAGAGCCTCCCAGAGCTGCAGATAGAAATCATTGCTGACTACGAGGTGCACCCCAACCGACGCCCCAAGATCCTGGCCCAGACAGCAGCCCATGTGGCAGGGGCTGCTTACTACTACCAACGACAAGATGTGGAGGCTGACCCATGGGGGAACCAGGTGAGAGGGAAAATGTAAATAGAGGCTGAGATAGACTGGTAAAGGCCTCTCCCTACCAGGTCCCACATTCCTCAGCCTTCCCTGGATGGATGTGACACAACCCAGAACAAATTAGCTTTGTTCTGGATGGGAGGCAGTCCTGTCACATGCGGTTGTCTAACTGGGTACTCGTGAGATCAGAAAACTTAGTCTGCAGAACTGTCTTAGGATACAGGGGGCACAGCAGTGTTAAGACTAGTGGTGAGACTAGGAAGCCCAGCCCTCCCTTGTGCTCAGAATAGTTTATGAAAGGGTTTGCCAAGAAAAGGACAGAGGTTTACGTAGAGTCAGTGTACACTGAGTGGGAAGTGAACAGGCCTAGCTTGCAATGATGGCAGTTGACTTGGTGCCAAGGGGACCTCCATAACCTTGCTTTTCTTCACCCTCTCCCCAGCGCATATCAGGTGTGTGCATACACCCCCGATTTGGGGGCTGGTTTGCCATCCGAGGGGTAGTGCTGCTGCCAGGGATAGAGGTGCCAGATCTGCCACCCAGAAAACCTCATGACTGTGTACCTACAAGAGCTGACCGTATCGCCCTACTCGAAGGCTTCAATTTCCACTGGCGTGATTGGACTTACCGGGATGCTGTGACACCCCAGGAGCGCTACTCAGAAGAGCAGAAGGCCTACTTCTCCACTCCGCCTGCCCAACGATTGGCCCTATTGGGCTTGGCTCAGCCCTCAGAGAAGCCTAGTTCTCCCTCCCCGGACCTTCCCTTTACCACACCCGCCCCCAAGAAGCCTGGGAATCCCAGCAGAGCCCGGAGCTGGCTCAGCCCCAGGGTCTCACCACCTGCCTCCCCTGGCCCTTGATACCTTTCTCCCATGTAGACCCTGATTTACGGTGGTACTTGCTAGGACTTAATTGGCTTTGGCAAAGCAAAAGGTTTTGAGTACAAGATTACTATTTTTGATAATATAGTAGAGATCTTCCATGAAGGTAACAAGGCTCAAGGAAGTTAGGTTTGGCCAAGATAAAGGCCAGGGAACCAAAATTCCCATCTGCCTTCAAATGAGTTTTTTTTTTTTTTTTTTAGACAAGAGTCTTACTCTGTCACCTAGGCTGGAGTGCAGTGGCAGTCTCTACTCACTGCAACCTCTGCCTCCTGGGTTCAAGCAATTATCTGCCTCAGCCTCCTGAGTAGCTGGGATGTCAGGTGCCTGCCACTACACCTGGCTAATTTTTTGTATTTTTAGTAGAGATGGGGTTTCATCATATTGGCCAGGCTGGTCTTTAACTCCTGACCTCGTGATCCACCCATCTTGGCCTCCCAAAAGTCCTGGGATTACAGGAATGAGCCACCGCACCCAGCCAAGACTCTATCTGTTCCCATTTCTAAGCAGTGCCCCAAGATGTTGTTACAGGGCCTAAGGGGCAAATATCCTCTAAAGAGTACCTAGCAGCAGGGTGTGGTGGCTCCCGCCTGTAATCCCAGCACTCTGGGAGGCCGAGGCAGGTGGATCATGAGGTCGAGTTTGAGACCAGCCTGGCCAATACGGTGAAACCCCGTCTCTACTAAAAATGCAGTTAGCCGGGCATGGTAGCGCAGGCCTGTAGTCCCAGCTACTCAGGAGGCTGAGGCAGTAGAATCATTTGAACCAGGGAGGCAGAGATTGCAGTGAGCCGAGATTGCATGGCTGCACTCTAGCCTGGGTGACAGTGTGAGACTCTGTCTCAAAAAAAAAAAAAAAAAAAAGTACCTACCTCAGGTAGGGACTGAATAAACACGTGTAAGGCACTTTGGAAAAATACCTGGCATATAGTAAGCAGTATGTTGGCCATTACCAAAGGCCCCGGGAATTCTGTACTGCTGCTCATGGGTGTAGTCGGTTCTAGAGGGGTGGGCAGGTGGGAGTAGCTGAGGAAGACAAGTGGCTGGAATGGCATCACATGATACACAGAAGTATCCTCAGTTCTGAATCTACCTTGGCCTCAAGGGCCCAGGAGAATAACTTTTCCCAGCTGACAGCCTCTCTGAGGACAATGACATATGAATGAGGATCAAAACGAGCTTTGGCCAGGCACTGTGGCGCTCACTTGTAATCCCACCATTTTGGGAGGCTGAGGCGGAGGACCGCCTGAGGCAAGGAATTCAGAACCACTCTGGGCAACATAATGACACTAAAAAAGACTATCTCTAATCAAGGCTAGAACCAAGGGAAGGCTAAGAATTGCCCAGTACTGTGCAACTACTGAAAGCCCTACCCAAGGCCACCAGCCTTGTCTTCCTCTTTCCTCTGTCAGTTCAAAAGGAACACAAACCTCCAGCTCTTTTACATAGCAGGTACCAGGCATTTATCAGAAGAGGCCAAGCTTCTGGTTCCCATGCAGCCCTTTGAATAGTGTGTCTAAACAAAAATAGGTGTCCAAGTAGTCACACTGAGACTTTAACTGGTAACCCAGCCTGTGGCGTCAGTCGCAGTGCTCTGGCCAACACTATAGCAGGGCTTATTCTTCTCCCTCATGTGTAGTGAAACAAAATGTAACACCTTGGGTTCATTCAGTTCCATTCCCTATGTCTACCTGTGTCAATATAATTCCCTGATTTGGAGGCAGCTCTCCTCATTTTCCCCAAAACAGGGAAAGCAAGGAGTAAATTCCTCTTAAAATCAAAAGCTAATAATATGCTTCCTAAAATAAAGACTCATCAAGGTCTCAGTTCAAGTTTAATACAAACTACAAAAGATTAATGGGTTGCTCTACTAATACATCATACAAACCAGTAGCCTGCCCACAACGCCAACTCAGGCCATTCCTACCAAAGGAAGAAAGGCTGGTCTCTCCACCCCCTGTAGAAAAGGCCTGCCTTGTAAGACACCACAATTCGGCTGAATCTGAAGTCTTGTGTTTTACTAATGGAAAAAAAAAAATACAGAAGAGGTTTTGTTCTCATGGCTGCCCACCGCAGCCTGGCACTATAACAGCCCAGCGCTCACTTCTGCTTGGAGAAATATTCTTTGCTCTTTTGGACATCAGGCTTGATGGTATCACTGCCAGGTTTCCAGCCAGCTGGGCACACTGCAAGAGAAAGGCACCACTAATTAATAACCTTCTCAATGGTATGCACCACCATTCTCCTATGGACAAAACCAGTTCTGCACCTGAACACTCAGATACCAGGAAACCTACCCCTGCAATCAGTCTAAGATCATTCACCCTTTTAGTATAAGCTAACCATTTTACAAACATATAATCATCACCACAGCCTTAAGATACTATCATGCCTAATTTATTCATGTAGCACTTGAAATTTAAATTTTCCACAAAAAAAGGCAAAGTTTAAATGATTTGCCAACACTCTCTAATCCTTAAGGGGAAAAAAAAGCTAAATAAACGACACACATAGGACTATGTAAACCCTTAACACTAAACTGTTTCTGACAGCCCTTCAGAGCTCTGAAGACAGCAAACTCAGTCTGCCTTCTCAGCATTCTTCTAACTCTACCAAACTGGATAGCCTGAACCTTATAAAGGATCCAGAACTTAACAGAAGCCCCCGCTTGTTTCATTAAGTAACTGCCATCTACCCCTTGGTAAGCAAAAGGCAGAGTTTGAAATTTTTCATAGATTTATACAGAAAGCACAGCCTTCAACCTTTTCCTGACAATGCCTAAGAATGTGCCTCAGGCTAGCCTGAAGAAAATGAGGCAAGGGGACTAATCTCTTATTTTTCTTTTTTCTTTTCTTTTTTTTTTTTTTTTGAGATGGAGTCTCCCTCTGTTGCCCAGGCTGGAGTACGGTGGCGCAATCTCCACCTCCGTCTCACTGCAACCTCAGTCTCCCGGGTTCAAGCGATTCTCCTGCATCAGCCTCCCAAATAGCTAGGATTACAGGCACCCACCACCACACCCGGCTAATTTTTGAGACAGTCTCACATTGTCGCCCAGGCTGGAGTGCAGTGGCGCGATCTCAGCTCACTGCAAGCTCCGCCTCCCGGGTTCATGCCATTCTCCTGCCTCAGCCTCCCGAGTAGCTGGGACTATACAAAAATAGTGGGGCGTGGTGGTGGACCTCTGTAGTCCTAGCTACTCAGGAGGCTGAGGCAAGAGAATCACTTGAACCCAGGAGGTGGAGGCTGCAGTGAGCTGAGATCACACCACTGCACTCCAGTCTGGGCGACAAAACAAGACTCTGTCTCAAAAAAAAAAAGTGTTTGGCATTCATTGGCTCTTAAATGGTACCTATTTAAGAGGCTGTACATGTTCCAGTGGGATGGGAAGCAGCAGAGACCAACAGAGTCTGAAGAAGCAAGCTTCTGAGTTATGAAAGCCTGGGTTCAGGAGACTAACCTATATGTAGGTTCCTAGGAAAGTCCAGTTAAAGGGCCTACTTTGCCACTGCCGCCTCCTTCTTAATGCTGAACCTCATCTCCCACAAGGGGGCAGTCTCAGCAGGTGTCAGCTGAGCCATGTGTCATCTGTCCAGGCTAACTGCCCACACATCCTTCTGCAAAGGGTACCTCTTGGTTATCAGTGCTCACTGATCCCTATATAATCAGACTCTAATCCCTGTAAAAAGATTACTTGGTGCTAGCCAAGCTAGCACCTTTGGGTCTTCCCAAACATACACCACTAATCCAGACTCTAATAACTTCATTTCCTTTAAATCGCAAGATCAGAGCTGAAATAGGCCTTAGAAAGCTAGTCTGGGCTGGGCGCAATGGCTCAGGGGAGGCGGAGGTTGCAGTGAGCCAAGACTGCGCCACTGCACTCCAGCCTGGGCAACAGAGCAAGACTCCATCTTGCAAAAAATAAATAAATAAATAAATAAATAAATAAATAAATAAAAATAAATATGAACTATATGGATTAACCTCTTCTCTCAATAAAGTTATTTAAAAAATGGCATGCTTTATCTCTAGACGTGATTCCCAACCATTTTGTTTCGCCCTAATACATCTGTGAGATCATCCTACATTCAGTAAGTTAGATCTTTGGGAGTGACTGATTCTAAATGAGCAGGACAGAAGAGAGGAGTATGTATACTTTGAATAAAAAGCCTTTATATTCTCCTTCCCAAGCTTTTCCATTACCCTCACCCTCACAACACACTGTAATCCAGGGGCTTCAATTTATGAAGAGAGATACCCATTTTCTTATTTGGCAGCTTCTGTTCCTACTATCTTTCCCATTCTACCACTGTGGGGAAAAGAGAGATCAGATTGTTACTGTCTCTGTGTACAAAGAAGTAGACATAGGAGACTCCATTTTGTTCTGTACTAAGAAAAATTCTTCTGCCTTGAGATGCTGTTAATCTGTAACCTTACCCCCAACCCTGTGCTCCCTGAAACATGTGCTGTGTCAACTCAGGGTTAAATGGATTAAGGGCTGTGCAAGATATGCTTTGTTAAACAAATGCTTGAAGGCAGCATGCTCGTTTTAAGAGTCATCACCACTCCCTAATCTCAAGTATCCGGGGACACAAACACTGCGGAAGGCCACAGGGACCTCTGCCTAGGAAACCCAGGTATTGTCCAAGGTTTCTCCCCATGTGATAGTCTGAAATATGGCCTCGTGGGAAGGGAAAGACCTGACCGGGGTCCCCCAGCCTGACACCCTGTGCTAAGGAGGATTAGTAAAAGAGGAAGGAACGCCTCTTTGCAGTTGAGACAAGAGGAAGGTATCTGTCTCCAGCCAGTCCCTGGGCAATGGAATGTCTCAGTATAAAACCCAATTGTATGTTCCATCTACCGAGATAGGGGAAAACCGCCTTACGGCTGGAGGTGGGACATGCGGGCAGCAATACTGCTCTTTAAGGCATTGAGATGTTTATGTGGATGCACATCTAAAGCACAGCACTTAATTCTTTACCTTGTTCATGATGCAGAGACCTTTGTTCACGTGTTTATCTGCTGACCTTCTCTCCACTATTATCCTATGACCCTGCCACATCCCCCTCTCCGAGAAACACCCAAGAATGATCAATAAATACTAAGGGAACTCAGAGGCCGGCGGGATCCTCTGTATGCTGAACACTGGTCCCCTGGGCCCCCTTATTTCTTTCTCTATACTTTGTCTACGTGTCTTTTTCCAAGTCTCTCATTCCACCTAACGAGAAACACCCACAGGTGTGGAGGGGCAACCCACCCCTTCATACCACCACTCTGTTGTCCTGTTATCAGACAGATGGCTTACCTTCCCCATGTTTGTCAGTGAACTGGAAGGCCTGAACTAGTCTCAAAGTCTCATCCACAGAGCGGCCAACAGGGAGGTCATTTACAGTGATCTGCCGAAGAATACCCTTATCATCAATGATAAAAAGGCCCCTGGGAAAAGAGATGAAAGGAAAAGTAATACAGGTTTAGAGATGTGCTTTGTTAGAATACAGAGGCTTGAAGCCTGAAGGAAATGGACTGGTCTCCACATTCCTACTGGCCTGGCTTTAGTGAGGAGGCCCCTGCATAAAGGAATGAAATGACAAGGAGTCTCTACAGATCAGGGCTCTAGATCTCTCCAAATAAAAGGCTTTCAGCCAACTGGACACTTGTCCTGATGACATACCTGAACGAGATGCCTTCGTCAGCCTTTAAGACCCCATAATCCTGAGCAATGGTGCGCTTCGGGTCTGATACCAAAGGAATGTTCATGGGTCCCAGTCCTCCTTGTTTCTTAGGTGTATTGACCCTATGGCAAAAGGAAAACATACAGTTACATTCAAACTCTTGACTTAACTGTACCCATTCCTCTTTCCCCTTTCCCATATTCCTAACCTAACTTTCCAAAAAGACTCTTTTTTTTCCTGTTTTCCAGCAATAAAGTGAATGCTGAGAACAGTTAAGGTAGGTCACTAGGGTACACTCAACTGCAATTGAAGCTGCTTCTTCTCTGCTGCCAGGTCATGAGAGCAATAAGAGAAAGTCAGACTTTGCACTCCCTTCAATGAGAAGGCAATACTTGAAAGTCTATTGCCAAAGCTTCCCAGTTGCTGTTTTAAAAGTTCACATGCCAGCCAGGTGCAGTGGCTCACACCTGTAATCCCAGCACTTTGGGAGGCTGAGGTGGGCAGATCACGAGGTCAGGAGATCAAGACCATCCTGGCTAACACGGTGAAACACCATCTCTACTGAAAATACAAAAAATTAGCCGGGTATGGTGGCAGGCGCCTGTAGTCCCAGCTACTCAGGAGGCTGAGGCAGGAGAATGGCGTGAAACTGGGAGGCAGAGCTTGAAGTGAGCGGAGATCACACCACTGCACTCCAGCCTGGGCGACAAAGCGAGACTCCATCTCAAAAAAAAAAAAAAAAAAAAAAAGTTCACATGCCAAATAGACCAAGAGATTTACCATGCTAGATGACAGAAGTGAGAATCCACAGAAGCACCAATCACTTGGCAGTTGAGTTTCTTAAATTCTTCTGCCCTATCACTGAAAGCAATGATCTCCGTGGGGCACACAAAGGTGAAGTCAAGAGGGTAAAAGAAGAACACAACATATTTTCCTGGGGGAAAAATCGGAGTCATGGTTAGCATTCGACACAGACTTCCTTGCTTTATATTTTCCTATACAAAAAGAAGCAAGTTGATGGCTGACACAATAACCACTAACTGCCAAGATGCTCAATACAGATGTCTCCTAGAAGCTACTTTTAGAACCTGGTGCATTAGGAATACCTGAATGAAAAAAACTTCCAATCCCATACTTTATTCTCCTGCCTCCATGTCATAGCTACCAATACAGAGTAAACACTGTTCAGTCTAATTTTGATCTTTTCTGAGTGGCTAAAATTAACATAAACACCAAGTTCTCCAAAGATAGCAAAGCAAGGATGCACTTATAAGCATGGCCTAATGCCAATGCTTAACAATACTCAGAGAAAGCTGAATTGCAGTACTCCTCTGCTGTAGAGATAAGACACCAATAAGAAGTCAGAGCCTTTGCACTTCTCCCGTGATGAACCATAGTAATGGAAGAAGCATGGTTTAAGTGATCACATGTGTTCCTAACGTGCCTGACAGGACAGGAAAAATTTTAAGCCAGGCACAGTGGTGCGTGTCTGTAGTCCCAGCTACTTGGGAGGCTGAGGTGGGAGGATCCCTTGACCCCAGGAGTTTGAGGCCAGCCTGGGCAACACAGCAAGACTGTCTCAAAACAACAGAAATATATATATACATATACACACAGAGAGAGAGAGAGAAAGAGGGAGACAGAGAGAGACAGAAAAGACAAAAGTACTAGTGAGTAACAGAACTTCTAGCTGCAATTTTAATGAAGTCACTGGGATTAACCACTGAAATAACAGATCTTCAAACTGGCCAGGCAGCCTTCTCGCCACACCCACCAGGCTTAAATACTAGAACAATTCCAAATATTCACTCATTTCCAGGTAGCAGCAATGTTTGAAAAGTCAAACAGGCTGGGAGTGGTGGCATGGTGGCTGACGTCTGTAATCCCAGCAGTTTGGGAGGCAGTTTGGGAGGCCGAGGTGGGTGGATCACCTGAGGTCAGGAGTTCAAGACCAGGCTGACCAACATGGTGAAACGTGTCTCTACTAAAAATACAAAAATTAGCTGGGTGTGATAGCGGAGGCCTGAAATCTCAGCTACTGGGGAGGCTGAGCCAGGAGAATCGCTTGAACCGGGGAGATGGAGGTCACAGTGACCTGAGATCATGCCACTGCACTACAGCCTGTGCGACAAGATCAAAATTCCACCTCAAAAAAAAAAAAAAAAAAAAAGCCAAACAAGCAGCCCTTTTTGACATTTACCACTTTGCAGTATCACTGGAAACTAACTCATCTAAACAACCCCTCCAGGGCTTTGCCTAACAAGCACTTTGGGGCCTCAGCAGGTCAAGCTCTGGAGGGCAGAGAGCAGCTCCTCCTAGACCTCCTGCTTATACCCCTGGGCCCAGGTCACCTCCCTATGGTACAACTTACCTTGTTTGCTGGGAGAAGCCCCAAGAACAAAGTGTGATTATGTCAGGAAACCTAGTCAAATGTTCTACCAAAAACTAACTCCAGGAACTAATGCTACACCACTGAGAAAAGGACACTTGACACCTGAGTTTCAGGTTAGCATTCTAAGGAATCTATATCCTCAACTGTCCCAGGAGATCGAGCTGCTCTGGGACTACAAGGTAAAGAAAGGAGGAGCCTCAACAGAACTTGCCAAGTGTCTGCATGAAACTATGACAACAGAGGCCGCGCGCAGTGGCTCACGCCTGTAATCCCAGAACTTTGGGAGGCCAAGGCAGGCGGATCACAAGGTCAGGAGATCGAGACCATCCTGGCAAACATGGTGAAACCCCGTCTCTACTAAAAATACAAAAAAATTAGCCAAGCATGGTTGCGGGCGCCTGTAGTCCCAGCTACTCAGGAGGCTGAGGCCTGAGAATGGCATGAACCCAGAAGGCGGAGCTTGCAGTGAGCTGAGATCGCACCACTGCACTCTAGCCTGGGCGACAAAGCAAGACTCCGTCTCAAAAAAAAAAAAAAAAAAAAAACTATGACAACAGAAAGGAGAGTTGTTCCATCTGTAATATCAACTCTCCTCCGGGGTCAAAACAGGCAAGGGAAAGTGCCTAGCCCTCAGCCTAATATTAACAGCTGTGATATATACGTGACCCAAACAAACTGACGAGCAGTGTCACAGCTCCAGAGATTTGAGTGAGCTCTGAGACTTTAAATGTAGAATGTCTCTTATAACAAGAGATAATGAGTATTTCTCCAATAATAAAATAGAGGAGGGCCAGATGCAGTGGCTCACACCTGTTATCCCAGCACTTTGAAAGGCTAGGGCAGGCAGAGTGCTTGAGCCCAGGAGTTGGAGACCAGCCTGGGCAACATGGCGCCCAGCTCTACAAAAAGTACAAAAATTAAGCCAGGCGTGGTGGCTCATGCCTGTAATCCCAGCATTTTGGGACGCCGAAGTGGGCGGATCATCTGAGGTCAGGAGTTCGAGACCAGCCTGACCACCATGGAGAAACCCCATCTCTACTAAAAATACAAAAAAAAATTAGCCAGGCATGATGGCGCATGCCTGTAATCCCAGCTACTCGGGAGGCTGAGACAGGAGAATTGCTTGAACCTGGGCAGTGGAGGTTGTGGTGAGCCGAGATCACGCCATTGCACTCCAGCCTGGGCAACAAGAGCAAAACTCCATCTCAAAAAAAAAAAAAGGTACAAAAATTAGCCAGGCATGGCAGCATGCCCCTACAGTCGCAGCTACTTGGGAGGCTGAGGTAGGAGGACCACCTGAGCCTAGAGAGGTAGAGGCTGCAGTGAGCCATGACTGCGCCACTGCACTCCAGCCTGGGTGACAGAATGAGACCCTGTCTCAAAAATAAAAATAACGAAAGAAAATAGACGAGGAATACTGAAAAGATAATTGAGCTAGTATGTCCAGACATAATGAAGCATGTAGTTTCTCCAGAAGTGGTTTGGTCCTAGGATATATACCCTGTAATCACTTGATAATCACCACTTCAACATGAAGGTAACAACCTAAATACTTCTTCCTAGGAGACAAAACATTTTACAGTCAAAGAACATTGACACAAATCTAACAAGCCACCCCTAGAATATAAAATAACTCCATCTCAATGAGCCCAGTGTTAATTCTCTCACCTTTGTAGTCAGACAGGCTGATATCTTTAAACTGACCATCTGGCATAACAGCTGTGGCTTTGAAGTTGGGGGCAGGGTGCCCAATTTTAGCATTTCCTGAAGACATCTTCCTATCAGCTAGAAATAACAGAAATGAATTAGAAACAAGCCTTAATTTTCTACATAACCAGCAGCCTTCACCTACTTAAAGAGACTTAGCTGTAAACAATCAAGGCATTGTCCAGTGTCCCTGAATACATTAAATGTTGTTTTAGTAAGAAGCTCCAGCCGGCAGTCAAGGGTCACAGTCTGAGCTTTCCAACTTTTGGAACGAAACAAGTCTCTGAATCTCAGCCTTTGTTTTCATTTAAAAACAGCAAGGCAATTTCTTTATATACTGAGATAACCTCTCATTCTTTCTGAACCATAATTAGTGCAGTGGCATCTTATTCATTATACAGAAGCAGAGAGAGAGGCAGATGAAGACTCTCAAACCAGAATCCAAATGCACAATGCCACAAACACTTTTGTTTGGCTCCCCAAAAGTCACGTTGACCTTTCCCATCACTGTGCCTCCACCTGCCTTCATAACATCAGAAGCATATTTGACTTTTCTCCAGGTAGCTTTGTCCAAGACAGCACACAACCTATAACTAATTCAACTTGTTTTATTTGTTTTTGTTTTTTTTGACGGAGTTTCGCTCTTGGGGCCCAGGCTGGAATGCAATGGCGTTATCTCGGCTCACTGCAACCTCCACCTCTCAGGTTCAAGCGATTCTCCTGCCTCAGCCTCCATAGTAGCTGGGATTACAGGCGCAGGCCACCACACCCGGCTAATTTTTTTGTACTTCTATTAGAGACGGGATTTCTCCATGTTGGTCAGGCTAGTCTCAAACTCCTCACCTCAGATGATTGCCTAACTCAGTCTCCCAAAATGCTGGGATTACAGGCGTGAGCCACCGCGCCCTTCCAGTCAGTCCAACTTTTAAGAGGCAAGACCACTGGGCGCAGTGTCTCACACCTGTAATCCCTGCACTTTGAGAGGCTCAGGCGGGCGGATCACCGGGTCAGGAGTTCGAGACCAGTCTGGCCAACATGGTGAAACCCCGTCTCTACTAAAAACACAAAAATTAGTCGGGCGTGGTGGTGCATGCCTGTAATCACAACTACTCAGGAGGCTGAAGCAGGAGAATCGCTTGAACCCGGGAGGCAGAGGTTGCAGTAAACTGAGATCGCGCCACTGCACTCCAGCCTGGGCAACAGAGTGAGACTCTGTCTCAAAAAAAAAAAAAAAAAGAGGCAAGACCAAGATATTGATTGGCATCTGCTTAATTTCAAATCTTTAGGTATTGTGTAAGCCCTAGAATTCCCTTCACAAATGGGTTCCTGACTTTGGGGCTAATATCCCAGGGCGAAAACAAGTATAAGAATCAATTTACTGCTGAAAAGGAAGGTTGCGCTGGATTCACCCAGATCAACACCAAGATTAGTATTGAGATCTTGGCCAAGCGCTGTGGCTCAAGCCTGTAATCCCAGCACTTTGGGAGGCCGAGGCAGGCAGATCACCTGAGGTCAGAAGTTCGAGACCAACCTGGCCATCATAGTGAAACCCCATCTCTAACAAAAATACAAAAAATTAGCCGGGGGTGGTGGCACGCGCCTGCAGTCCCAGCTACTCGGGAGGCTGAGGCAGGAGAATGGCGTGAACCCGGGAGGCGGAGGCTGCAGTGAGCCGAGATCGGGCCACTGCACTCCAGCCTGGGCGACAGAGCGAGACTCCGTCTAAAAAAAAAAAATACAAAAATTAGCCGGGGCTTGGTGGCACAAGCCTGTAATCCCAGCTACTCCTAAGGCTGAGGCAGGAGAATTGCTTGAGTTCGGGAGACAGAGGTTGCAGTAAGCCGAGACCGCGCCACTGCACTCCAGCCTGGCCGACAGAGCGAGACTCTAGCTCAAAAAACAGAGATTTAACCCACTAAGCCGCGGTCTGAAAGCTTTTCCAAGTCCCAAAGTTCTTAGTTCACAATACCACAAGCAAAAGAAATTTTGTAAGCATGGATCTTAGCAAACTTTTAACTGTTTTTTAAAAAGTCCTTAACACCTTTAACGACAAAAAACAAAAACCAAAAACTAAGGCATGCTGCAACTTGGTGCCCCCAAATGGCCTTCTCGTCCAATCCTTCTTTCCCAGGTGGCCCCCAAGTACAAAACCCAACCAATTCGGGGTAAAGGCTGCTGGGATTCAGGCCGGCGCCAGGCCCCTTCAGGGGATCTGCCCAGCGTAGAGGGCCACATCCCTAAACCCCACTTCAGGTACCCCCTGTCCCTCCCCAGCACTGGAGAAAGCACCAGCAGAGAGAGTGCTTCAGCGGGGACATTTGGGCTCATCGCTAACTCCATTCCACGTACAGGAAAATAAAGACGAGGAAAGGGTACCCGAAGCTCCGCAGCTAGTCAAGGCTCAGGACCCGGAACAGCCAAATACATAGAGGCTGTCTTCTACAGCCACGAGTCCGGATACAGGTCCATTCCAGAAGCTTCCCGAACCCACCCCGTCCGGCAGGAGGCTAGTCTCGGAGACCCCCACCACCAGCCCGCCCAGACGCCGCGCCACGTGCTCGAGTTGCCGGGGGAAGACTCGACTCGAGTCCACGCTAGCCTTGGGGTTCAACCAGGTTCCCGCACCTACGTGGGGGGCCCACGAGAGGGGTGTGCGCAGCGCTCAAGCGGTCTCGGACTCCGGGCCTCCCCCGGCTGCCTCACGCATCACAGCACCCCCACCCGAGCGCGGGCGGGCCCCGGACAGGAGGAGGAAGAGGCAACAGGCAAGAAGGGCGCGCCGCGCCTCACTCCGCAGGGGCCGCACTGCCCACACTCACCAGTCCCAACACAAGTCGCAGAAACTAACCACCGACACCAGGCAAGAACAAGACGCGCAAGAGCTCCTCGGGGCGCTGCCTTTATAGCCAGTAGGGCTCTCGCGAGAGTCGGAACGGACGGGGGTGCCGGAGGAGGAGAGAGAGGAGGGGGATGTGGCCCGAGCCCCGCCCGGCGCGCCCCGCCAGAATGACTCGGCGCTTTCCCTCGTTGGGGCGGGTGCGGAAAAATACTAATACCCCACCCTGTTGCGGATGGCTGAGGTTGGAATGAGGCGCCCTTGTGGCCGCTCCCGAACCCGAACGCTTAGGTTAATCCTAGATCTCTGCGGAAAACCAGGATTCTCTTTACTTCCAGGACCACTACGCACTGTGCCCTCAATGCCCAAACTGGAGTAAGCGTCTTAGCTGCTGCCCATGGAGGACCACGTCTAACCACACCAAGCCATGAGAACTGTCTATCCAAATATTTCTTAAGTTCGCAGCCTTAACCCCAGCGCAGATCCTCAGTAATCCTCATGGCTTAGATAGCTTCCTTCATTGTTCTCTTTAATTACAGGGTTGCTGCTTTCTGTTGTAAAGGAAAATAAAATATCAGGACTCCTAAACTTACGCCAAAGGGAAAGTTCATCTTGGGAGGCTGACTCAGTTACACGACCATCCTCTCCCCGGATGAATAATTTGACTTTACAATCTTGAGTCAAAACATTACACATTAGCCAGACCCACACGGTAAGGCAAAAGGCCTCAGACATTTCCTGATGACTACCCCCCACAAACACACATACACAAAATCATAATTAATTATTTGCTCCCCTGGAAACCTTTAAAGTATGTAGCCTCCCATAAAACAAGGACGTGTCAATTGCAACTAGTTCCTAAAAATAAAGTCTAGTTCCTAAAACTAAAGTTTGTTCTATTCCACATTTTTTTGAGACGGAGTCTCACTCACCCTGTCGCCCAGGCTGTAGTGCAGGGGCACGGTGTTGGCTTACTGCAACCTCCACCTCCCGGGCTCAAGCGATTCTCCCGCCTCACCTCCGGAGTGTCTGGGACTACAGGCGCGCACCACCACGCCCAGCTAATTTTTTGTATTTTTAGTAGAGACGAGGTTTCATCATGTTGGCTAGGCTGGTCTCCAACGCCTGACCTCAGGTGATCCGCCCGCCTTGGCCTCCCAAAGTGCTAGGAATATAAGCGCGAGCCACCGCACCTGGCCTCTATTCCACAAATTCCATAAATGTTCACTACTAGATTACCTTTCTACTAGACTACTTTCTACCTTTCTAGTAGTACCTTACTACTAGATTACCCTGAGTCCACCACATAATTGTTTTCTTCCTGCATTCCCTTTTTCTTCAAACATTCACCTTATCTTATGTAAAAATGTAGATTTAGGCCACCTAGGAGGGCGGATCATAAGGTCAGGAGATCGAGACCATCCTGGCCAACATGGTGAAACCCTGTCTCTGCTAAAATACAAAAACTTAGCCGAGTGTGGTAGCGCGCCTGTAGTCCTAGCTACTTGGGAGGCTGAGGCAGGGGAATCGCTTGAACCCGGAGGCAGAGGTTGCAGTGAGCCAAGAGCACCACTGCACTCCAGCCTGGCAACAGAGCAAGACTCCGTCTCAAAAAACAAAACGTAGATTTCCTGAGCATTAGCTAGTCTTTGCCTCAATCTTTCCCACCCCCACTTTTCAAGGAAAATGTATAAATACTAAAAATCTCCTGAGAACCTCTTGGGAAGAAACAGCCACAAAAGTGTCTGTGACATGGTTTAGTCAGTTTAGTCACTCATTTCAATTAACATTATCTCTTATCCATCCCTTCCACTGCAGCTGAAGGAAATCTTTCTGAAGTCTGATCATGTCACTCTTATTCGTGATTTAAAAGCTGGGGCTAAAGAAAGAAAGTAAAATTTAAAAAGAAAAGAAAAATAAAAAAATAAAATAAAAGCTGAGGCTCTGTAGTCAATTTACTGAGTTAAAACTCCTCACTGTCAGGGCCGGGCGCGGTGGTTCATGTCTGTAATCCCAGCACTTTGGGAGGCTGAGGAGGGCAGATCACCTGAGGTCAGGAGTTCGAGACCAGCCTAACGTGGAGAAACACCATTTTTTTTTATGGGAAAACCCATCAAAAAAAAACCACACACACAAACACAAAAACTCCTCGCTGTAATTTTAGTTGTGAACTTGGGCAAGTCTTAAACTCATTAAACCTTACTTTTCTCAACTGTAAAATGGGAATAATATTAATACTTTATTGTGATTATGTAGTTCAGTACAGTACTTAGTTCTTATTATAAATTAGAAATGTTAGCTGCTATTAGTATAACTCTTCCATCCTTCACACTTATAACACCCAGAACACAGTGTAGCTGTTTCAAGCCTTCAGATTTTTTTTTTTAAGACGGAATTTCGCTTTTCTTGCCCAGGCAGGAGTGCAATGGCACGACTTCTGCTCACTGCAACCTCCACCTCCAGCGTTCAAGCAATTCTCCTGCCTCAGCCTCCCAAGTAGCTGGGATTACAGGCGCCCACCACCACGCCCGGCTAATTTTTTGTATTTTTAGTAGAGACAGGGTTTCAGTATGTCAGCCAGGCTGGTCTCAAACTCATGACCTCAGTTGATCTACCTGCCTCAGCCTCCCAAAGTGCTGGGATTACAGGAGTGAGCCATTGAGCCCGGCCGCCTTCAGACTTTTGTTCGAACCTGGAAAACTCTTTCCCTAGAGAAAACATGTCTTTCAGCATTACTTTCTCTCTGGCTGTTTCTTACCTTTACTCATTCCCAGGATTTACAATTCCCCTCCTTTGTGTCCAAACAGTAGCTTGTATAGCCAAAAAAATCTTTTAAGCAATTTTAGTTTTACATTTCTTCCTCTGCCTGCTAGAGTGACTTTCTGGAGAGTAGGATGTGGGTGACATCTGTCTCTGTGTCCCCAAAGTCACAACAAAGCATCTGATATAAAATAGGAGCTCAGTCAGTGAGCATTCAATCAATAGTATCATGTTTCTGTCTCTGTCCCCAGCTCCCTCACTAACTCCCTTGGCTCTTATAGTGGTATAATGAATGAGGAAGTGCTGTCTCATGCTCATTGAGCATCTCAATTTTTGTTATTTATCATACTACTTTGCATAGACGTGATTTATTTGCTTTTTCCTTCTTTGCCTGAGGCTGAATAGTTAGTTGGCATTATTCCTTTTTTTAATTTTTATGTAACTTTTATTCTTTTTTATCAGGCAGCCACCCGAGCCAGCGTAGGCTCAGAGAGACTCCCCTTTCTTTCTTGCAGGAGCAAGGGCAGCATGAAAGTTCAGAGCTTAATAATGGATGGTTATTGGCTATGGGCAGGCTAAACCAATACACAGTACATACAGTCATACTTCAGCCCAAAGAAAATTGCCACCTATTGTATTCACCATATGCCAGGCATTGGGCTGGGCACTTGAGTTTATTTTTCTAATTTAAGAACAAGGCCAGGCACGGTGGCTCATGCCTGTAATCCCAGCACTTTGGGAGGCTAAGGCGGGCAGATCACAAGGTCAGGAGTTTGAGACCAGCCTGGCCAACATGGAGAAATCCCATCTCTACTAAAAATACAAAAATTAGCTGGGTTTCGTGGTGTGCACCTGTAGTCCCAGCTACTCAGGGGGCTGAGGCAGGAGAATCTCTTGAACCCAGGAGGCGGAGGTTGCAGTGAGCCGAGATCGCGCCACTGCACTCCAGCCTGAGTGACAGAGTGAGACTCCGTCTAAAAAAAAAGAACAAAAGCCGGGCATGGTGGCTCAAGCCTGTAATCCCAGCACTTTGGGAGGCCAAGGTGGGCAGATCATGAGGTCAGTAGTTCCAGACCAGCCTGACCAACATGGTGAAAACCTGTTTCTACTAAAAATATGAAAATTAGCTGGGCGTGGTGGCAGGCACTTGCAATCCCAGCTACTCAGGAGGCTGCAGCAGGAGAATCACTTGAACCCGGGAGGCAGAGGTTTTAGTGAGCTGAGATCCCGCCACTGCACTCCAACCTGGGCGACAGAGCAAGACTCTGTCTCAAAAAAAAAAAGAAAAGAAAAAAGAAAAAAGAACTAAAAGAGAGTGGAGCACATTTGGCATGTGCCTATAGTCCCAGCTACTTGGTAGGCTGAGGTGAGAGGATCACTTGAGCCCTGGAGTTTGAGCCCAGCCTAGGCAGTGCTGCAAGAACCAGTCTCTAAACAAACAAAGAAAAAAAAACAGGAAAAAAAAAAAAAGAGTTATCCTAGCCTAGACAAATGTTAACAGTCTATCCCCTTAAGAACATAAAAGTGAAATAACTGGACAGAGTACTGAAAAAAGAAGAAATCTGTTGAACAAGTCTAAGTGATTTGTAGAGTCTCTCCAAAGGACAGTAAAGATTTCAGAACCATGGGGAGGAGGCTTTCTTGCAGGGTCTGGTGTATACCTCTAATTCTATTTTTAGATATATTCCATTGTGCTCTCTTCATTTGCTAACCATTACCATGGGAATTATTCCTCTTGTTTTATTTATATTTGTAGTAACAAGTCTAGCACAGTAACTGGCATAGAAGTACTTAATAAATGTTACAATGTGTTGAAGACTTTTGAGAAGTAGAATTAAATTATTTGAACTACGTTTTAGGAAGTTGACTCTGGAAGCTGTGTGATGAATGAATTTAGTGACTAGGAGATTAGGCAAAGAGAGCAATTGGGAGGCCACGGCAATGATCCAGACAAGAGAAGTCTCAGAACTGTAATATGACATTAGCAGCAGGGTAGAAAGAAGGAAATACAAGGTATATTTCTTCAGGCTTTAGGATTAATTGGATTTAGGATGAAAGGAAAGAGTAAATTAAATCCAGTTTCTTGGTGACATGAGTGATGTCATTAACCTGTGACATAGGAAACACTGGAAGAAAAGCAGGTTTGAGGTTTAAAATAATGTTAAACAGGCCAGGAGCGGTGGCTCACGCCTGTAATCCCAACATTTTGGGAGGCCAAGGCAGGAGGATCATCTGAGGTCAGGAGTTCGATATCAGCCTGGCCAACATGGTGAAACCCCGTCTCCACTAAAAACACAAAAATCAGCTGGGCATGGTGGCGGGCACCTGTAGTCCCAGCTACTTGGGAGGCTGAGGCAGGACAAGTGATTGAACCCGGGAGGCGGAGGTTGCAGTGAGCCAAGATCGCACCACTGCACTCCAGCCTGGATGACAAGAGCGAGACTCCATCTCAAAAAAAAAAAAAAAAAAAATGCCGGGTGTGGTGGCTCATGCCTGTAATCTCAGCACTTTGGGAGGCTGAGGCAGGTAGATTGTCTGAGCTCAGGAGTTCAAGACCAGCCTGGGCAACACGGTGAAACCCCGTCTCTGCTAAAATACAAAACAAACAAACAAAAAAAATTAACCGGGTGTGGCAGTGTGCCCCTGTAATCCCAGCTACTTGGGAGGCTGAGGCAGGAGAATTGCTTGAACCCAGGAGTAGAGGTTGCAATGAGCCAAGATCGCACCACTACACTCCAGCCTGGGCAACAGAACAAGACTCCGTCTCAAAAAAAAAAAAAAGCAGTAGTTACATCACTGCACTAATTTGCTGTGGGAGACAGTTACCTGACACATCAACAGCCATTGTCTCTTCTTCACAGCCAACTAAATGTAAAAGGTAAGGCAATTCAATGTAAGTATAAAGCCCATGTCCCAGGACAGCAATCATTTTAACAGTAGGACTTGCTAACCTAATAGCAGCCTGCTATAAACTTATAAACCATTAAAATTAAACCTATAAACCATGAAACTAAATGCTCTCAGATAATTGTAACAACAAATGCAAAATAAAATAATGGACGCCGGGCATGGTGGTGCATGCCTGTAAAGCCAGCACTTTGGGAGACCGAGGTGGGCAGATCACTTGAGCTCAGGAATTTGAGATCAACCTGGACAACATGGCGAAACTCCGTCAGTGGGGGAAAAGCAAGAGAGATCAGATTGTTACTGTGTCTGTGTAGAAAGAAGTAGACATAGGAGACTCCATTTTGTTCTGTACTAAGAAAAATTCTTCTGCCTTGAGATTCTGTTAATCTATGACCTTACCCCCAACCCCGTGCTCTCTGGAACATGTGCTGTGTCAAACTCAGGGTTAAATGGATTAACGGCCGTGCAAGATGTGCTTTGTTAAACAGATGCTTGAAGGCAGCATGCTCCTTAAGAGTCATCACCACTCCCTAATCTCAAGTACCCAGGGACACAAACACTGCGGAAGGCCGCAGGGACCTCTGCCTAGGAAAGCCAGGTATTGTCCAAGGTTTCTCCCCATGTGATAGTCTGAAATATGGCCTCGTGGGAAGGGAAAGACCTGACCGTCCCCCAGCCCGACACCTGTAAAGGGTCTGTGCTGAGGAGGATTAGTATAAGAGGAAGGCATGCCTCTTGCAGTTGAGACAAGAGGAAGGCATCTGTCTCCTGCCCATCCCTGGGCGATGGAATGTCTCGGTATAAAACCCAATTGTACGTTCCATCTACTGAGATAGGGAAAAACCGCCTTAAGGCTGGAGGTGGGACGTGGGCAGCAATACTGCTTTGTAAAGCATTGAGATGTTTATGTGTATGCATATCTAAAAGCACAGCACTTGATTCTTTACCTTGTCTATGATGCAAAGACTTTGTTCACATGTTTGTCTGCTGACCCTCTCCCCACAATTGTCTTGTGACCCTGACACATTCCCCTCTCAGAGAAACACCCACAAATGATCAATAAATACTAAGGGAACTCAGAGGCTGGCGGGATCCTCCATATGCTGAACGCTGGTCCCCTGGGTCCCCTTATTTCTTTCTCTATACTTTGTCTCTGTGTCTTTTTCTTTTCCAAGTCTCTCGTTCCACCTAACAAGAAACACCCACAGGTGTGGAGGGGCAACCCACCCCTTCACCATCTCCACAAAAAATAAAAAATTAGCCCAGTGTGGTGGTGTGTGCCTGTGGTCCTAACTAGTCCAGAGGCTGAGGTGGGAGGATTGCTTGAGTCCCAGAGCTCGAGGCTGCAGTGAGCCGAGATGGCACCACTGTACTCCAGCCTGGGTGACAGAGTGAGCAGAGTGAGACCCTGTCTCAAAAAATAATAAAATAAAATAATGGGAACCCAAATCACAAGACAGCACTCATTTTTCTTTTCTTTTCTTTTTTTTTTTTTGAGACAGAGTCTTGCTCTGCTGCCCAGGCTGGAGTGCAGCAGCATGGTTTCGGCTCACTGCAACCTCCACCTCCTGGGTTCAAGTGATTCTTGTGCCTCAGCCTCCCAAGTAGCTGGAATTACAGGTATGTGCCACCATGCCTGACTGATTTTTGTATTTTTAATAGAGACAGGGTTACGCCATGTTGTCCAGTCTGGTTCCGAACCCCTGGTCTCAAGGGATTCACCCATCTCGGCCTCCCAAAGTACTGGGATTACAGGCTGAGTCACCACTACCGGGCTTATTTTTCATACAGATGATTTAGAATATGTTTATGTTAAATTTTTTTAGATTATCACTAAAAGAAAACAGTTGAATTCTTCAATTTACAAGGATTCAATTTTTAAAATTATATTTGAATGTACAGAGGCCTACAAATACCAATTTCAGAAACACTGTTATCAAGGATATCTATTTGTTAAAATTGAATGCAACTGAAAGTAACAGATTAACTGCAAATAACAAGCTTAACCAAATAGGGGATTAATTTTTCCCATTTGACAAGGAGACAGGGCCGGGCACAGTGGCTCACGCCTGTAATCCCAGCACTTTGGGAGGTCGAGGCGGGTGGATCACTTGAGGTTGGGAGCTCAAGACCAGCCTGACCAACATGGAGAAACCCCGTGTCTACGAAAAATACAAAATTAGCCGGACGTGGTGGCACATGCCTGTAATCTCAACTACTCGGGAGGCTGAGGCAGGAGAATGGCTTGAACCTGGGAGGTGGAGGTTGCAGTGAGCCAAGATCGTGCCATTTGCATTCCAGCCTGGGCAACAAGACGAGCTCCATCTCAAAAAAAAAAAAAAGCAAGTAGACAGGGCCAGGTGGAGTGGCTCATGGTTGTAATCCCAGCATTTTGGGAGGCCGAGATGAGAGGATCATTTGAGCTCAGGAGTTGGAGACCAGCCTGGGCGACATAGGGGTACCCATCTCTACAAAAAATTAAACAAACAAACAAAAAATAGCCAAACATGATGATGCATGCCTGTAGTCCCAGCTACCCAGGAGGCTGAGATGAGAGAATTGATTGAATCTAGGGGGTTTAGGCCACAGTGAGCCATGAATGCACCACTGCACTCCAGCCTGAGCGACAGAGCAAGACCCTGCCTCAACAAAAAAAAAGCAAAACAAAATGATAAAAAGCAAGTAAGGCAGGGCACAGTGGCTCACGCCTGTAATCCTAGCACTTTGGGAGGCCGAGGCAGGCAGATTATTTGAGGTCAGGAGTTCTAAACCAGCGTGGCCAACATGGTGAAACTTCGTCTCTACTAAAAATACAAAAAAAATAGCCAGGCATGGTGGTGGACACCTGTAATCCCAGCTACTCTGGAGGCTGAGGCAGGATAATCGCTTAAACCCGGGAGGCGATCATGCCACTGCACTCCAGACTGGGCTACAGAGCAAGGCTCTGTCTCAAAAAAAAAAAAAAAAAAAAAAGGAAGTAGACAGCTGTTACAGTATGTTAAGCTCCACAGAGACAGCACCAGGGCAAGTGAGAGCCTGACAGGCACAGGGTAACTCTGTGCCTCACTGAGGAAAAATAACTAGACATGAGCAAAGGAGATCCTCAGAAACCTAGAGGCAAAATGTCATCATATGCATTTTTCGTGCAAAACTTGTTGGGAGGAACATAAGCACCCAGAGGCTTCAGTCAGCTTCTCAGGGTTTTTTTTTTTTTTTTTTAGATGGAGTCTTGCTCCCATCGCGCAGGCTGGAGTGCAGTGGCTCGATCTCGGCTCACTGCAACCTCTGCCTCCCGGGTTCAAGTGATTCTCCTGCCTCAGCCTCCTGAGTAGCTGGGATTACAGGTGTGCGCCACCATGCCTGGCTAATTTTTGTATTTTTAGTAGAGACAGGGTTTTTGCCATTTTGGCCAGGCTGGTCTCGAACTCCTGACCTTAGGTGATCCACCCGACTCAGCCTCCCAAAGTGCTAGGATTATAGGCGTGAGCCACCACGCCCAGCCAGCGTTTTCTAAGAGTGCTCAGAGAGGTAGAAAACTGTATCTGCTAAAGAGAAAGGAAAATTTGAAGACATGGCAAAGGTGGACAAGGCCCGTTATAAAAAAGAAATGAAAACCTATGTCCCCTGTAAAGGGGAGATAAAAAGAAGTTCAAAGATCCCGGTACATCCAAAAGGCCTCCTGTAGCCTTTTTGTCTTTCTGTTCTGAGTATTGCCCAAAAATCAAAGAACACCCAGGCCTATTCATTGGTGATGTTGCAAAGAAATTGGGAGAGATGTGGAATAACACTGCTGCAGTCGGGCATGGTGGCTCACGCCTGTAATCCCAGTACTTTGGGAGGCCGAGGCGGGCAGATCACGAGGTCAAGAGTTCGAGACCATCCTGGCCAACATGGTGAAACCCTGTCTGTACTAAAAATACAAAAATTGGCCACGCGTGGTGGTGCACGCCTGTAATCCCAACTACTCGGGAGGCTGAGGCAGGAGAATCGCTTGAACCCGAGAGGTGGAGGTTGCAGTGAGCAGAGATCGCACCATTGCACTCCAGCCTGGGCAATAGAGTGAGACTCTGTCTCAAAAAACAATGACCAAAAAAACACTGCTGCAGATGGCAAGTAGCCTTATGAAAAGAAGGCTGAGAAGCTAAAGGAAAAATAGGAAATGGAAATTGTTGCATATCAAGCTAAAGGAAAGCCTGATATAGTAAAAAAGGGAGTCGTCAAGGCTGAAAAAATGAAAGAGAAAGAAGGAAGGGGAGAAAGATGAGGAAGATGAGGAGGAGGAAGATGAAGATGATTAATAAGTTGGTTCTATCACATTTTTTTTTCTGCCTAAAAAGCATTTAACCCTTCTGTATACAAATTACTCCCTTTAAAGAAAAAATTGATGCCGGGCGCGGTGGCTCATGCCTGTAATCCCAACACTTTGGGAGGCCAAAGTGGGCAGATCACCTGAGGTCAGGAGTTCAAGACCAGCCTGGCCAACATGGCGAAACCCCATCTCTACAAAAATTAGCTGGGCATGGTGGTGTGTGCCTGCAATCCCAGGTACTCGGGAGGCTGAGTCATGAGAATCGCTTGAATCCGGGAGGCAGAGATTGCAGTGAGCTGAGATCGCGCCATTGCACTCCAGCCTAGGCGACAGAGCAAGACTTCATCTCAAAAAAAAAAAAAAAAAGAAAAAAATTGAAATGTAAGGCTGTGTAGGATTTGTTTTTAAACTATACAGTGTCTTTTTTGTATAGTTAACACACTACTAAATGTGTCTTTACACAGTATCTTTTAGTTTTTCTAGAGACGGAGTCTTGCTCTGTTGCCCAGGCTGGAGTGCAGTGGCACCATCATAGCTCACTGCAGCCTGGAATTCTCGGGCTCAAGCAATCCTCTTACCTCAGGCTCCTGAGTAGCTGGGACTATAGATGGGTGCCACCACGCCTGGCTAATTTGAAAAAAAAAATTTTTTTTTTTGAGATGGAGTTTTGCTCTTGTTGCCCAGGCTGGAGTCCAGTGTCACCATCTCTGCTCACTGCAACCTCCGCCTCCAGAGTTCAAGCAATTCTCCTGTCTCAACCTTCTGAGAAATTGGGATTACAGGAGCTCGCCACCACACCAGGCTAATTTTTTGTATCTTTAGTAGAGATGGGGTTTCACCATATTGGCCAGGGTGGTCTCGAACTCCTGACCTCAGGTGGTCCGCCTGCCTTGGTCTCCCAAAGTGCTGGGCACCACGCCCGACCTAAAACATTTTTTTTTGTTGGCCAGGAGCGGTGGCTCACACCTGTAATCCCAGCACTTTGGGAGGCTGAGGTGGGTGGATCATGAGGTCAGGAGATGGAGACCATCCTGGCTAACACAGTGAAACCCCGTCTCTACTAAAAATACAAAAAATTAGCTTGGCGTGATGGCAGGCGCCTGTAGTCCCAGCTACTCGGGAGGCTGAGGCAGGAGAATGGCGTGAACCCGGGAGGCGGATCTTGCAGTGAGCTGAGATTGTGCCACTGCACTCCAGCCTGGGTGACAGAGTGAGACTCTGTCTCAAAAAAAAAAAAAAAAATTTTTTTTGTTCTTTAGACAGAGACTCTTTATGTTGCCCAGACTTGTCTTCAATTCCTGGGCTCAAGCAGTCCTCCTCCTTTGGCCTCCCAAAGTGCTGTGACTATAGTTTTTTGATTAGAAAAAAAAAAAAAATACAAGTTAAAAACTGGTATGATCACTCCACACTGTATCAGGAACTCAGCTCACTGCAACCTCCAACTCCCTGGTTCAAGCGATTCTCTGGCCTCAGCCTCCCAAGTAGCTGGGACTACAGGCACGCACTGCCATGAGCAGCTAATTTTTGTATATTTAGTATAGATGGGGTTTCACCATGTTGGTCAGGATGGTCTCGATCTCCTGACCTCATGATCTGCCCGCCTCGGCCTCCCAAAGTTCTGGGATTACAGCCGTGAGTCTGGCCTACTTTTATTCTTATGATAACCCTATAGTCACAAAATGTCTGCTCTACTTCCAGCCTGGACAACATAGTAAGACCCAGTCTCCAAAAAAAAAAAAAAATTTAATTCATTTCAAAAATAAAAAATAAATGTATTTAAGTTGCTCTTTACCTGTCTTTTTTTTAAAGAGATGAGGTCTCACTATATTGCCCAGGCTGGTCTTGAAATCCTGGGCTCAAGAGATTCTCCCACCTTGGCCTCCCAAAGTGCTGGAATTACAGGTGTGAACTGCTACACCCAGCCTACCTAATCTTTATTTGAACTTTTCTTTTCTTTTTGAGATGGCATCTTGCTCTGTTGACCAGGCCAGAGTGCAGTGGCGCAATCTCAGCTCACTGCAACTTCTGCCTGCCAGGTTCAAGCAATTCTCCTGCCTCGGCCTCCCGAGTACCTGGGATCACAGGCATGCACCACCACGCCTGGCTAATTTTTGTATTTTTAGTTGAGACAGGGTTTCGCCATGTTGGCCAGGCTGGTCTCTAATTCCTGACCTCAGGTGGGGACCTCTTGGCCTCCCAAAGTGCTAGGATTACATGCATGAGCCACCACGCCTGGCCTTTTTTTTGAGATGGAGTCTTGCTCTGTCGCCCAGGCTGGAGTGCAGTGGCTCAATCTTGGTTCACTGTAAACCTCTGCCTCCCAGGTTCAAGCAATTCTCCAACCTCAGCCTCCCGAGTAGCTGGGATGATAGGTGCCTGCCGCCACTCCTGGCTAATGTATTTTTAGTAGAGACGGGGTTTCACCATACTGGTCAGGCTTGTCTCGAACTCCTGAGCTCAGGTGATTCACCCGCCTCAACCTCCCAAAGTGCTGGGATTATAAGCCACCGCACCCGGCTTTTTTTTTTTTTTTGAGAGATGAAGTGGGCTGTGAGTGCTGGCTCATGCCTATAGTTGCAGCATTTTCGGGGTGCTAAGGCAGTAGAATCACTTGAGCCTAGGAATTCAAGACCAGCCTGGGCAACATGGTAAGACCCCATCTCTACAAAAATTAAAAATTAGCTATGTGTGGTGGTAGGTACCTGTAGTCCCAGGAACTTGGGAGGCTGAGGTGGGAGGATTGCTTGAGCCTTGGAGGGTGAGGCTTTAGTGAGCTGTGATCATGCCACTGCAGTCCAGCCTGGGCAACAGAGTGAGACCCTGTCCCCAAAAACAACCAAAAAAAGGAGAGATGGGGTCTTGCTCTGTCATCCTGGCTGGAGTGCAGTGGCTGATGATGGGTCACTGCCGCCTTAAACTCCCCAGCCCAAGTGAATTCTCCCGCCTAAGCCTCCTGAATAGCTGAGATTACAGGAGTATGCCACCACGCCAGGCTTGAACTTGTTTCTGGGTTTACATTGACTTCCACTCATTATTTTATTTTTTATTTTTACAAATCTGACATTTCAATTTTTTTTTTTTTGAGACAGAATTTTGCTCTGTTGCCAGGCTGAAGTGCAGTGGCACAATCTTGGTTCACTGCCACCTCCGCCTCTGGGGTTCAAGCGATTCTCCTGCCTCAGCCTCCCGAGTAGCTGGGACTACAGGCATGTGTCACCATGCCCAGCTAATTTTTGTATTTTTAGTGGAGACGGGGTTTCACCATGTTGGCCAAGATGGTCTCGATCTCTTGACTTCGTGATCTGCCCACCTCGGCCTCCCAAAGTGCTGGAATTACAGGCGTGAGCCACTGCACCCAGCCTCAATTCTTATATTTTCTATCAGATATCCACCTTAAATTCAAGTATGATTTGATAATTGTTCTTCTATTGCTGTCCTGGTTAATACTATGCTGCTTTTCATTATTAAATAAGGCACCCATTTAGGATATTGAACGCTATGGATTTTAGCTTCAAGTTTTCATTTTCCCAGAAGATGAAACTAGAGACATAAAATATTGATTTTTCTTCTTTTCTTCCCTCTTCTTTCCCCTCCAATTTTAGGGGATCAAGAATGAATGTAGAGATATAGTCCAGACCAGAGCAGTAAAGGGAACATGACCAAATTGGATCAATCATGAAGCCAACTTGGAATACTAAAGTTGGTTTTTACCTCTAGCTACCTGATGCTTCAGCAACTAATTAATTCTCAGATTCTTTTTTTTAGAACCAAGTCTCTGTAAGTAGAAGCACTTTTCGGTTATTTCTTAATCTCAACACTATTGGCATTTTAGGTTTGATAATTATTTGTTATGGAGGGACTGTCCTATGTGTAATAGGATGTTTAGCAGTATCCTGGCCTCTTCCCTCTAGATGCCAGTAGCACCCCCCACACACGGTGCCAACTGTCTCCCCAGGTTGAGAACCGCTGAGTTAGAGAAGGTCAAAAAAATGACTAGAGGACTCCTAGTTTATCTAACCTTCTGACCTATTTGTCCTGTTTGTCCTGCCTGGCAGGGTCAGCTCTGCCTAGAGGCAGGGGAAAAATCTTTTACTTCTTTCATGTATTCATACGTTACTTCTAGCTATCCATCCTGGCCAAAGCTTCCAGAAATTAGGAAGCTTGCTTGCCAAAAGCACTGCAATTAGGAGAGTGATGATGTCGGGACTAGAAAGACTCACACCCACTGTAATCTGTCTTCATATTGCTCTTGAGTGCCACTCTGCCCAAAATTTATCATGTTGACAAATGACAAAAGGCTCTGAAAAAGCATACACATGAAAAAGGAGAGCTTTACGTCTAGGCAAGAATGCTTCACTCTGATTAATTCCTACCCCCAACCACACCCCTCACCACAAGATAGAATCTTGTCTTTTGTGAGGTCTTAGTCATGTTCCTTTGGCCCACTGCAGGCCATAATTCTGCAACTAGAGACATCTCTAATTCTCTCCTTCCACCTTCCCCTAGAGAAATGTCAGGCCTGACAGATGGACCCTAGTTTGAGATCTCTATGACCAGAGTGGGTTCTGAGGCAGGACCAACCCTTACGGTTGAGCAGCCTGAGCATCTGACAAAAGGGAATAGTGGGTGGTCTGGTAACCTGTCCCTAACCTGCTCATCAGAGATGGTTTGCTGAACCACGAGAAAGCTTGGCCCTTTCTAATTATAAAATAAAACAGAATTTCACTCAGTATATGTTTCAAACCAGAAGATTTATCTCCCCTCTTTTCTTCTTTAACTTAAACAGCCCCATTTCCCCAGCTGCTCCTTAACTGACCTGCTTTCCAAACCCCTGCTGATATCTTCCTATAGCATTTAGCTTAGTATCAAGTTCAACCTCCTTCCTTAGCTTGACACACGAGGCTCTCTACCCTCTGACCCCTTGTCACTCCTCCCTCATATACACCTCCTGCCGCTCTAGCCGTAAAGCACTATTTGCAGTCCCCGGAGTGTGTGTTGCAGATCTCAGTGCTCTCCCCAATTCTCTCCACTTACTCTTTGCCTAAATCCTGCTTGAAAAAATTGGGCTTAAGTGTTACCAGTTCAGTGGTAGCTTTCCTGACAACCTCCTTATTCCCAGTCTGATTTTCAGTGCCCCTTCCTCTGTATTTCCACCATACCCTGTGCATATTTCTATCATATGCTTACATAGGTCCATAATTGTTTATAATTTATGTTTCTTTTCCCCCTTTGGACCATGATCTTTGTGAGTCAAGGTTATGGTGGTTGTAAGTATCTCAGAGCATTGAATAGAAACCGATAGAACCATTGCATTGAACTATGCATTCCTTGAGGGCAGGGCCATATCTTCACCTCTGCATACCAACATCTAGCATATCACCAGTAAATAGTTGGTGTTCAGTGAATGAAGAATGAATACATGAATGCTTCAGGCAGAAGGTTGCTCTCATGTGGCTAGCTACACATTTGGTGATCTTTTTTTGTTTGTTGGTTTGCTTGTTTTTTGTTGCTGTTGTTTTTGTTTTTTGAGACAGAGTCTTGCTCTGTCCACCAGGCTGGAGTGCAGTGGTGTGATCTCGGCTCACCGCAATCTCTGCCTGCCGGGTTCAAGCTATTCTCCTGCCTCAGCCTCGGAGTAGCTGGGACTACAGGTGTGCGCCACCACACACAGCTAATTATTGTATTTTTAGTAGAGACAGTGTTTCACCATGTTGGCCAGGATGGTCTCAATCTCCTGATCTCGTGATCCGCCCACCTTGGCCTCCCAAAGTGCTAGGATTACAGGCATGAGCCACCGCACCCGGCCTTTTTTATTTTATAAAGACAGAGTCTTGCTCTTGTCACCCAGGTTGGAGTGCAATGGTGTGATTTTGGCTCACTGCAACCTCTGCCTCCTGGGTTCAAGCGATTCTCCTGCCTCAGCCTCCCGAGTAGCTGGGACTACAGACACCCACCACCACACCCAGCTAATTTTTGTATTTTTAGTAGAGACAGCATTTTACCATATTGACCAGGCTGGTCTCGAACTCCTGACCTCAGGTGATCCACCTGCCTTGGCCTCCCAAAGTGCTGGGATTACAGGTGTGAGCCACCACACCTGGCCCTTTTTGTTTTTTTCAGTCTGAATCTTTTTCATTCAGCCTGCTGCCCAGGCTGGAGTGCAGTGGCGTGATCTCAGTTCACTGCAACCTCCACCTCCCGGGTTCAAGCAACTCTCCTGCCTTAGCCCCCTGAGTAGCTGGGACTATGGGCGTGCACCACCAAGCCCGGCTAGTTTTTGTATTTTCTGTTGAAACAGGGTTTCGCCATGTTGGTCAGACTGGTCTCGAACTCCTGACCTCAAGTGACCCACCAGCCTCAGCCTCCCAAAGTGCTGGGATTACAGGAATAAGCCACCATGCCCGGCCATATTTGGTGATCTTATTTTTGAGTGTCATGACGATGCAAAGAGGACATGTTGGAGCCAGGAGACTGATGGAATCCTGCCCTCACCCAATTTATTGGTATCTGTCATAAGTGTATAAGTCCCATATTCATGTCAGCAGAGAAAGTGCTGAACAGGGCCGGGCGCGGTGGCTCACGCCTATGATCCCAGCACTTTGGGAGGCCGAGGCGGGCGGATCACAAGGTCAGGAAATCAAGACCATCCTGCTAACATGGTGAAACCCCGTCTCTACTAAAAAATACAAAAAATTAGCCGGGCGTCGTGGCGGGCGCCTGTAGTCCCAGCTACTGGGGAGGCTGAGGCAGGAGAATGGCGTGAACCCGGGAGGTGGAGCTTGCAGTGAGCCCAGATCACGCCACTGCACTCCAGCCTGGGCGACAGAGCGAGACTCCGCCTCAAAAAAAAAGAAAAGAAAAGAAAAGAAAGTGCTGAACAGGTATTTGCTGAATTAATCAGTCTCAATTTCCCCATTTTCAAAGATCTTAGTACCTGCTTCCTTCTACCATATGTTAGCAAGAAGATTAAATATAAAATTAATATACTTATTACTATTTTCTGAGTTTGTTGGAAGCAGAGAGTGTGGTAAGTCAGCCTCCTCTAAAACGGAGCCAAACACAGCCACTTTGGATGGTGGCCTGGAACTGCTGACAGGAGTGAGCTTTACTTATGGAGAACTAATCTAAGCCTGAGAATTGCACTGTAACTTCTATCCTTCTCCTTCCTGGGGGTGGGGGGGAAATACAGGCATTTTTCTTTTTCTTTTGAGATGGAATCTTGCTCTGTTGCCCAGACTGGAGTGTGGTAGTGCAATCTCGGCTCACTGCAACCTCCGCCTCCTGGTTTCAAGCAATTCTCTTGCCTCAGCCTCCTGAGTAGCTGGGATTACAGGCACCTGCCACCACACCCGGCTAATTTTTTTTTTTTTGAGACGGAGTCTCGCTCTGTCGCCCAGACTGGAGTGCAGTGGCACGATCTCGGCTCGCTGCAAGCTCCGCCCCCTGGGTTCATGCTATTCTCCTGCCTCAGCTTCCCAAGTAGCTAGGAATACAGGTGCCCGCCACTATGACCGGCTAATTTTTTGTATATTTAGTAGAGATGGGATTTCACCGTGTTAGCCAGGATGGTCTCGAACTCCTGACCTCATCATCCGCCTGCCTCGGCCTTCCAAAGTGCTGGGATTACAGGCATGAGCCACCACATCTGGCCCCAGAGTAGCTTTTTTTTTTTTTTTTTTTTGAGATGAAGTTTTGCTCTTGTTGCCCAGACTGGAGTGCGGTGGCATGATCTCGGCTCACCGTAACCTCTGCCTCCCGGGTTCAAGCGATTCTCCTGCCTCAGGCTCCCGAGTAGCTGGGATTACAGGCATGCACCACCATGCCCAGCTAATTTTGTATTTTTAGTAGAGATGGGGTTTCTTCATGTTGGTCAGGCTGTTCTTGAACTCCCCACCTCAGGTGATCCACCTGCCTCAGCCTTCCAAAGTGCTGGGATTACGGTTGTGAGCCACTGTGCCCAGCCCAGAGTAGTAATTTTGTTTGTTTGTTTTTTGAGATGGAGTCTTGCTTTGTTGCCAGGCTGGAGTGCAGTGGTGTGATCTTGGCTCACTGCAACCTCCACCTCCCAGGTTCAAGTAGCTGGGAATACAGGTGCGTGCCACCACGGCCAGCTAATTTTTTGTATTTTTAAGTAGAGATGGGGTTTTACCGTGTAAGCCAGGATGATCTGGATCTCCTGACCTCGTGATCCACCCGTCTCGGCCTCCCCAAGTGCTGGGATTACAGGCGTCAGCCACCACACCCAGCCCAGAGTAGCTATTTTTTAAGTGTGTAAGAATTGGGCCCCTACTGCCTTAGGTGGGACAAACCAGTGTGGGGATTTTCACTGGAGAATGTTTTTGATCAGTGCTATAAACTGGATTTGCTGCTTCAATCTCAAGGGGGTTTTCAGACAGGGTCTGGCCAGGGAACTCCAGAGTTCTAATTAACTACTAATTGGCCATTTAAATAATAATATCTTGGTCTGTCCAATGCTCAGAGATCCTGAAGGATTTTATCTAATGAAGAAGGTATTTTGCTTCTTACTAGTGTCCCAGGCTTATGTAGAGCTTAATTAATGTTCATTGAGTGCCATTTGCTTCTGGTGACCCTGAAATCCTGTTGCCTCTCCAAAATAGACTCAAATATCTTGTCTCCAACTGGACAAGAACACAGCCAAGCCAAGTAGCTTGGCTATAATTGGTCTATGACTAACAGGGCAGCCTTATATCAAAGGCTTATTGCTAGAATCCCTAGAAAAAGAAATGAGGTAAAAGTACAGCAGGCGCCATGTCTGGCCACAAAGACGGCAAGAAGCCCCTGAAACAGCACAAGGAGCAGGCCAAGGAGATGAATGAGGAAGATGATGCTTTTAAGCAGAAACAAAAAGAGAAGCAGGCCAGGCCAGGCATGGTTGCTCATGGTTGTAGTCCCAGCACTTTGGGAGGCTGAGGCTAGAAGATCACTTGAGTCCAGGAGTTCGAGACTAGCCTGGCCAAAATGGCAAAACCCTGTCTCTACCAAAAATTTTAAAAATTAGCCAAGTGCGCTGGTGTACACCTGTAGTCCCAGGACACCTATAGTCAGGAGGCTGAGGTGGGAGTATCACTTGAGCCCAGGAGATCAAGGCTGCAATGAACCATGATCACACCATTGTGAGATCCATGATCCAGCCTGGGTGACAGAGTGAGATCCTGTCTCAAAAAAAAAAAAAAAAAAAAAAAAAGGGAAGCAAAAAACCAAACCAAAACAAAACAAAAGATAACATAAAAACAAAACAAAAGGAAGCAAAAGGCCAGGCATGGTGGCTCACATCTGTAATCCCAGCACTTTGGAAAGCCAAGGCAAGCAGATCACCTGAGGTCAGCAGTTCGAGACCAGCCAGACCAACATGGAGAAACCCTGTTTATACTAAAAAATATATATATATATATACACAAATACAAAAATTAGCCAGGCGTGGTGGTGCATGCCTGTAATCCTAGCTATTCTGGAGGCTGAGGCAGGAGAATCGCTTGAACCCGAGGGGCAGAGGTTGTGGTGAGCCAAGATTGCACTGTTGCACTCCAGCCTGGGCAACAAGAGCAAAACTCCGTCTCAAAAAGAAAAAAAAAAAAAAGGAAGCAAAAGAAACTCAAGAGCTAAAAAACGGAGGTCTCAGGGACGGGCCTGGCTGAGGTGTGAAGATCACTTGAGGTGGGAAGTTCAAGACCAGCCTGGGCAACATAGAGAGACACTGTCTCTACAAAAAAGTGAAGAAATTAGCAACGCTAGTGGTGCGTGCCTATAGCCCTAGTTACTCAGAAGACTGAGGTAGGAGGATCCCTTGAGGCCTGGAGTTTGAGATTACATTGAGCTATGATTATACCACTGCACTCCAGCCTGCACAATAGAGCAAGAATAAACTTTTGGCTGGGCATTGTAGCTCATGCCTGTAATCCCAGCACTTTGGGAGGCTGAGGTGAGTAGATCATGAGGTCAGGAGTTCGAGACCAGCCTGATCAATATGGTGAAACCCCGTCTCTACTAAAAATACAAAAAAAATTAGCTGAGCCTTGTGTCAGGCACCTGTAATCCCAGCTACTCAGGAGGCTGAGGTAGGAGAATTGCTTGAACCCGGGAGGCAGAGTTTGCAGTGAGCCAAGATCGCGCCATTGCACTCTGGGTGTGCAAAGGAGAGTCTCTGGAGCAAGACTCCGGAGCAAGACTCCATGTTAAAAAAAAAAAAAAAAAAAAGAATAAACCTTTATAGAAAAAAAAGAAAAATCATACAGTGGCTTATCATCTCCCAGCCCAGAATCCTACCAGAGTTGGCCCTTTGGTCTTTGTTCTACTCTAAATTATGTATCACCTGGAATTAAACCAACTGATTTAAAAAAAGAAGAAGAAAAAAAGAAAGGAAATCAGGTTCTTAAAGCCCAGCACTAGTAGAGCTCAGACAAGTTACCTTTTTATCCTAATGAAGTAGGAAGGGCACCACTATGTACCTAGCACCCAGGAATGTTTAACCTTTACTCACGTTCTGCCTGGAGAAGGAAGCCAGGCTGCAATGCAGGGATCTGGCTCCTGAACTCTGTCAAGGCTGAGGCAGGGCTGGATAAGAAATCTCTACCCCCATGTCAGGCTTGTGACCAGCCTCCTCCCTCATCTTGCACAACCTTGATCCAGGGGCAGGAACTGATACACTGGCCTTTGGAAGCCGTAGGACTTTGAACTTCAGAGCTGAAGGAGCTGAACAGAGCTGGTGCCAAACCCACTTTTAGTAACCCCATAGTTTTTTTTTCCCCCCACTTAACAACATATCAAAGACATTTTTTCCACAACAATACTTACATATTTACTTTATCCTTGTTGTGTCTGTATTTATCACATGGATGCACAACAATTTATTTTGGCTATTCCCTTCCTACAAATATTTACGTAATATATTTTAATTTTTTTATATTAAAAATATATTTAAAAAATAGAGACAGGGTCTCGCTATGTTGCCCGGGCTGGTCTCAAACTCCTGGCCCCAAGCAATCCTCCAATCTTGGCCTCCCAAAGTGCTGGGATTACAGGCGTGAGCCACCATGCTCAGCTGATTTGGGTAATTTAAACAACACAGTAAACAGCCTTGTCACTTTTCTATTATTTCCTAAAACTAAGTTCCTTACAATTGCTGAATCAGAAGGGATGGACATTTAACATTTTCATATATATTATCAAATTGCCTTATATATGTGTTTTCTTTTTCTTTCTCCTACTTGTATTTTGAAGTATATATATTTAAATTTTTAATACTTTTTTTTTTTTTTTTTTTTTTTTTAGAGACAGGGTCTCGCTTTGTCACCCAGGCTGGAGTGCAGTGGCACAATCATAGCTAACTGTAACCTCAAACTCCTGGGCTTCAGTGATCCTCCCACCTCAGCCTCCATTGTAGCTAGGACTACAGGTGCACAACACCTCTATTTTTGTAGAGACAGGGTCTCACTACGTTGCCCTGGCCTCATGTGATCCTCCCACCCAGCCTATGCTCCCTTCTTATCAAACCACATGTAGTTCCTGGAATGTAACATCCTGCTTCATTCCTCCACAACTTGGCACATATCAATTCCTCTGCTCAGACTACCATTCTCCAGCTTCCTTTAACTCCCTTCCCAACAACAGTCTATTTTTCCAAAAAACTCCTGGCACATGGTAGATATCATTAAATGTTGGTCAGTCGAATGAATAAATCAATCACTTCTACCCACTTTTAGCACAGAGCAGCCTCTGTGGGTGACATGTGCAACAGAAGACCATAAAATTAGGAAATGCAGTTGACAGGGGAAATCCGCACCGCCATATGACAGGCTGTCTGCTTCCGTCAGCGGTTATTCCCTTGCCTGCCTGCCCTAGCCCACACCACTTCCTCCTCTTCCCCCCACCCCTGACTTTCCAGTCCCAGTCCATTGGTTTCAGTTGGCTGCAGCCTCCTTTCCACCACTTCACTGCAGCATTGATCTTTGTAACTGCCATAATAGAACTGATTCCTACCCTGATATAACTATAGCTTCTATGCCAACAGCTGTAGCTCTACATAATCATGTGTGTGCATGTACAGGTGTAAGTGTGCTTGCATGGGTGCATGAGTGTATATGTGCGCATGCATGAGAGAGAAAGAGACTGCAACCCTGTGCAGAGTCCTCCTCCTCTATTCTGGAGTTCTGTCTCTGTCAGGGATGGGTGGCAGTTTGTAGTAGTTTCACTTGAAAGGGTAGGAGAAGAGGGAACAGTTTTCCTATTTCAGCCTAGCTTGCAGCAGCCTATTTTGAATATAAATAATAATCATTACCACTCATTAAATCTCTATGTACCACCAGGCACTTTACATCCATTGTTTCATTTAATCCCCAAACAACTCAAAAAAGTAAGCATGGCCGGCTTGGTGGCTCATGCCTATAACTGCAGCACTTTTGGGAGGCCAAGGTGGGAGGATCGCTTGAGCCCAGGAGTTTGAGATCACCTGGGCAAATATAGTAAGACCTCGTCTCTACAAAAAATAAACAAAATTAGCTGAGCGTGGTGATGGACACCTATAGTCCCAGCTACTTGGGAGGCTGAGGTGGGAGGATTGCTTGAGCCTGGGAAGTCAACACTGCAGTGAGCCGTGATCATGCCACTGCACTCTAGCCTAGATGATAGAGTAAGACTCTGTCTCAAAAAATAAATAACATATATTTAAGAAATTAAGAATTTTGCTTTGGTGCATAATCAGGAAAAAAGCAATAAATGGTTCTGAGGACCAAGTCACTCTGGTGGGATTGGGGATTGGAGCTCAGATCCCAAAGGATGAGGTAGCTGACTGCATAATGCAGTCCCCAGGGCCTGGTGCCAGCCTTGCTGGCTCTCAGCAGCCACTTGAATGGGACCACAGGATTTGAGGGGCCTGAGAGGGAGAATAATGCCTCAGTGCACAGGCCCAGGGCCATTTCCAGTAGCTACCTGTGTAGGGACTTTCACTACTTGGGGGAAATGAGTCAGGTCTTGTGAAGTTGGTTTCAGAGCTGGCCAGAGTTTAGGAATGATTCAGCCCTAATAGGGGATTAGAAGGAACTTAAATGTGTTCCTTAAATGTGCGCTCATTACAATGTCACTAGAAGGTCCGCGCATAAAGTCAAGATCTTGTTCAGGCCCCCTTATCGCCCTGCTTCGTATATGGGTCCTCTGGGAACCTGAACTCTGTTCTTCATTCTCATTCAGACAGCCTAGCCTACAGTAAGCAGGAAGTGCCAGCAAATAAGTCACTGGGGTAGCTCCGGGACAAACTCAGAGACTTGGACAGCAGGCATTTATTTCTTCATCTCTTCTACCTGGCCACATTCCTCTTAGGGTCTAGAAACCCCTGCCAAATGCTAAAACGCTCAGTGAGGGGTGCTGAGAACTTAACCTTTCCCTCCCTCCTGCCTAGTTGTCCAGAAAGGGATGCTCCCTTCTCCTTCCTAGACAGCCATTCTCACTTTCTAGCTCTTCATCTGTTTCAGCCTCCTCTGTCGCCACACAAGGCCAACCCTGCACACACACATAGGTATGCATTCTGCCTGTTCTACATTAGCCCCTCTGGACTGTGAACCTTGAAGGCAGAGAACAAGGCTGGTCCTTTTTTTTTTTTTTTTTTTTTTTTTTAATTTTTGTGATGAAATCTCGCTCTGTCACTCAGACTGGAGTGCAGTGAACAATCTTGGCTCATTGCAACCTGCACCTCCTGGGTTCAAGCACTTCTCCTGAGTAGCTGGGATTACAGGTGCCTGCCATCACACCCGGCTAATTTTTGTATTTTTTGTTTGTTTGTTTTGATTTTTGTTTTTCCGTCGGATTTATTTCCTCACATTACAGCATACTTTTCATATGAGCCTACACATATCAGATGGTGACTCTGGAATGGGTGAGTCTGTGACACTGACCCAGCACAGCTGTGAGGGTGATGACAGGCAGGTTAGCAGGTGCGCACAGAGGGGCTTTCTTCTAAATTGGAGGTCAGGTTAGATGATTCAGCTCCGCAGAGCTCATTCAGTGCTCCGTCTTCTGGTGGCTTCCCTTGATTTCTAATAAAAGCTGCAGATGGAGTCACTCAGCTCCACATGGCTGGGGAAGCCTCAGCAAACTTACAATCAAGGTGGAAGGCACCTCTTCACAGGGTGGCAGGAAAGAGAATGAGTGCCTAATTTTTCTATTTTTAGTAGAGATGGGGTTCCACCATGTTGGCCAGTCTCGTCTCAAACTCCTAACCTCAAGTGATCTTCCCACCTTGGCTCCCAAAGTGCTGGGATTGCAGGTGTGAGCCACCGTGCCCGGCCAAGGCTGGTCCATTTTTGTGCCCAGTGAAAGGACTAGGGCATAGTATATGCTAAGTAAATGTTAGCTAAATGTATGATCCATGATCCCCCCCCAATTATCCCATTATTTTTTTTCTTTTTCTTTTTGTTTTTTTTTTTGAGACAAGAGTCTCGCTCTGTCACCCAGGCTGGAGTGCAGTGGCATGATCTTGACCCACTGCAACCTTCACCATCCAGGTTCAAGGGATTCTCATGCCTCAGCCTCCAAAGTAGCTGAGATTACAGGCGTGCACCACCATGCCCAGTTAATTTTTTGTATTTTTACTAGAGATGGGGTTTCACCATGTTGGCCAGGCAGATCTTAAACTCCTAATCTCAAGTGATCCACCCGCCTTGGCCTCCCAAAGTGCTGGGATTACAAGCTTGAGCCACCGCGCCCAGCTTCCCTCCATCATTTTCTCCACTTTCATATCTCCTGTCTCTTCCACTGGACCCTTCCCCGCTGCTTAGCACGTGGTCATGCTCGCATTTCCCACATAGTGAAAAACTCTCCCTCCATCTGCATCAAGTCACTATTAACCCATAACTTTTCTTCCTCTTACTTTTCTTTTTTTTTTTTTTTTTTTGAGACAGGGTCTCACTCAGTTGCCTAGGCTTTGTAGTGGTGGGTGCGATCACAGCTCACTGCAGCCTTGGCCTCCCAGGCTCAGGTGATCCTCCCACCTCAGCTTCCCAAGTAGCTGAGAACACAGGTGCATGCTACCATACCCAGCTAATTTTTGTATTTTTTGTAGAGATGGGATTTCACCATGTTGCCCAGGCTGATCTTGAGAACCCCTGGGTTCAAGTGATCTGCCTGCCTTGGCCTCCCAAAGTGCTGGGATTACAGGCATGAGCCACTGTCCCTGGCCTTTACTGTATCCTTGAGAAGTCCTTCCTCTGATTCTCCATGTCTTCATCTCCTGTTCATTCCTGAATTCAGGTCATCTGGCTCAGGATTAACCATTCCACTGAAGGAGCTCTCCACATTGGTCACCAATGATCTTCATGTCCACCAAATCCAAAAGTTTCTGCTGTGGATATCAGACAACATGAATATAAAGACTATGGTAAGTAGTGGATGCTCAATAAAGTGGTTGTTCTTATATTCTTATTTGCTCACTTCTGTTTTTTTGTTTTTTAAAAATTATTATTTATTTTTGAGATGGAGTCTTGCTCTGTCACCCAGACCGGAGTGCAGTGGCACCATCTTGGCTCACTGCAACCTCTGCCTCCCAGGTTCAAGCAATTCTCCTGCCTCAGCCTCTCAAGTAGCTGGGATTACAGGCGCCTGCCACCATGCCCAGCTAATTTTTGTATTTTTAGTATTGATGGGATTTCACCATGTTGGCCAGGCTGGCCTCGAACTCCTGACCTCAGGTGATTGGCCCGCCTCGGTCTCCCAAAGTACTGGGATTACGGGTGTGAGCCACCACACCTGGCCTGTTTGTTTTTAGACAGGGTCCTTGGTAAAAAGAATTTGAGGGGAAAAAAAAAGAGACAAGGTTTTGCTCTGTTGTCTAGGCTGGAGTAGAATGGCACAATCATGACACACTACAGCCTCGAAGACCTGGGCTCAAGCAATCCTCCCACTTCAGTCTCCTAAACACCTGGGACTATAGGTGTGCACCACCGTGCCCAGCTAATTTTTATATTTTTTGTAGAGATGAGGTTTCACTATATTGCCCAGGCTGGTCTTGAACTACTAGGCTCAAGTGATCCTCCCTTCTTAGTCTTCCACAGTGCTGGGATTACAGCCATGAGCTACTGTGCCCAGCCTGTAGGTTTCATGCAGTGGCATGAGCCACTGCGCCCAGCGCGATTTTTGTATTTTTAATAGAGACGGGGTTTCACCATGTTGGCCAGGATGGTCTCGATCTCTTGACCTTTTTTTTTTTTTTTTGAGACAGAGACTTGCTCTGTCACCCAGGCTGGAGTGTAGTGGTGCGGCTCACTGCAACCTCTGCCTCCTGGGTTCAAGCGATTCTCCTCCCTCAACCTCCTGAGTAGCTGGGACTGCAGGCGCGTGCCACCATGCCCAGCTAATTTTTGTATTTTTAGTAAAGGCGGGGTTTCACCATATTGGCCAGGCTGGTCTCGAACTCTTGACCTCGTGATCTGCCCGCCTTGTGCTGGGATTACAGGTGTGAGCTACTGCGCCCGGCCCCTTTTTTTTTGAGACAGAGTTTTGCTCTTGCTGCCCAGGCTAGAGTGCAATGGCACAATCTTGCCGAACGCAACCTCCGCCTCCTGGGTTCAAGTGATGCTTCTGCCTCAGCCTCCTGAGTAGCTGGGATTACAGGGATGTGCCACCTCATCTGGCTAATTTTGTATTTTTAGTAGAGATGGGGTTTCTCCATGTTGGTCAGGCTGGTCTCAAACTCCTCACCTCAGGTGATCTGCCTACCTCAGCCTCCCAAAGTGCTGGGATTACAGGCGTGAGCCACCATGCCTGGCCTATTTTATTTTTTTTTGAATACAGGCTGGAGTGCAGTGGCGCGATCTCGGCTCACTGCAACCTCCGCCTCCCTGGTTCAAGTGATTCTGTTGCCTCAGGCTCCCAAGTAGCTGGGATTACAGGCTCGCATCAATACATCCAGCTAATTTTTTTTTTTTTTTTTTTTGAGGGGCAGTCTAGCTTTGTCAAGAGGCTGGAGTGCAGTGGCTCGATCTCGGCTCACTGAAACCTCCGCCTCCCGGGTTCAAGCGATTCTCCTGCCTCAGCGTCCTGAGTATCTGGGACTACAGGTGCGCGCCACGACGCCTAGCTGAATTTTTTTTTTTTTTTTTTTTTTTTTGAGATGGAGTTTCACTCTTGTTGCCCAGGCTGGAGCGCAATGGCGCAATCTCAGCTCACCACAACCTCCGCCTCCCAGGTTCAAGCAATTCTCCTGCCTCAGCCTCCCGAGTAGCTGGGATTACAGGCATGTGCCACCACGCCCGGCTAATTTTGTATTTTTAATAGAGACGGGGATTCTCCATGTTGGTCAGGCTGGTCTCAAACTCCCAACCTCAGGTGATCTGCCCGCCTTGGCCTCCCAAAGTGCTGGGATTACAGGCATGAGCCACTGCGCCCAGCGCGATTTTTGTATTTTTAATAGAGACGGGGTTTCACCATGTTGGCCAGGATGGTCTCGATCTCTTGACCTTGTGATCCGCCCGCCTCTGCCTCCCACAATGCTGGGATTACAGGCATGAGCCACCATGCCCGGCCATTTCCGTGTTTTTAGTAGAGACCTGCCTCAGCCTCCCAAAGTGCTGGGATTACAGGTGTGAGCCACCGTGCCTGGCCCTGACCTGGTTCTTTTAAATCATTCTGTTCTTCTCTCTCTTTCCACTCCTTATAAAATTAATATAGTTTTATCTTAGTCTAGAAAACTATATTAGAAAAACAGAGCTCAAGGCAAAGCTTACATGCTAAGGATTTAATAGGAGGTATAATCTCAGAACAAGAATGAGAGAAAAACAGAAATTAGCCGGGGAAGAAGGGAAAGAAAATAACAGGTGGTGTGCCATAGACCTAGCTATAGTTTCATAAGAAGACACAGCTAAGCACTCAGTTACATAGGACTGAGAGGCTATATGAAACCACTATATGTATGGTGTCTAGGAATCATCATGTTTTAGGGGCAGCAAGGGCAAACTATCTGTTGGCTGTTTCCTTCTCTTTCTCATTGGTAGGGAAGCAGTATATTCTTTTTTTTTTTTTTTTTTTTTTGAGACAGAGTCTTGCTCTGTCGCCCAGGCTGGAGTGCAGTGGCATAATCTCGGCTTACTGCAACCTCCGCCTCCCGGGTTCAATCGATTCTCCTGCCTAAGCCTCCCGAGTAGCTGGGATTACAGGCATGCACCACCACGCCCGACTAATTTTGTATTTTTAATAGAGACGGGGATTCTCCATGTTGGTCAGGCTGGTCTCTACCTCCTGACCTCAGGTGATCTGCCTGCCTCGGCCTCCCAGAGTGCTGGAATTACAGGCGTGAGCCACCGCACCCGGCCGAGTCTGATTGTTTTTATGAGGATGGCCTGATACATTAGACATTTGGTCCACCAGGACATCACTTATGTTGGGGAGACAGTGGGGGATAATGGGGGTGGGGAAATGGGAAGAGTGGCTCTCAGGGAGCAAAGGTGTGGGGAAAAGCAGAGCCAAACCGAGATAACCCTGTGTCTTGCCCACCCCTGCCAAGGAAAACACATACATGCAAGACACCTCTCCACTCAAACAGCACAGACCATTTCAAATCGCAGATGTGTCATTTAATTAATACCTGTGTGACTTTGGGAAAATTATAAATAGCCTTAACCTTGCTGAGTCTGTCCAATCTGTAAAATGGATTATGAATACTTTCCTCACAGGCTTATGGTGTGCTGGTAATATCTGTATCTTCCTCTGGATGGCAGTTACATTGCAAAAAATAATTTAAAAAAAAGAACTGTATACATTTAAGATTTATACATTTTCTTTCTTCCTGGATGTAGAATAGGAAAAAAAGAAAAAGAAAAAAAAAAAGACTGCTGTATTTTCTGTATATATGCTATACTACGATTTTTAAAAAGGCTTGTACGAAATAAAAGAATATTCCTTTCGGCCAGGCGCAGTGGCTCACTCCTGTAATCCCAGCACTTTGGGAGTCCGGGGCGGGTGGATCACGAGGTCAGGAGTTCAAGACCAGCCTGGCCAAGATGGCGAAACCCCGTCTCTACTAAAGAATACAAAAAAATTAGCCAGGCGTGGTATCGGGCGCCTGTAATCCCAGCTACTCGGGAGGCTGAGGCAGAGAATTGCTTGAACCAGGGAGGCGGAGGTTGCAGTGAGCCAAGATCGCGCCACTGCACTCCAGCCTGGGCGAGAGCGAGATTCCGTCTCAAAAAAAAAAAAAAAAAAAAAAAAGGAATATTCCTTTTCCAGGATTATTATGAAGATTCAATAAAACCATGTTTATTAAGTGTTAAGCACAGTGCCTGGCACATAACGTGCTGGGCGGGATCTATGGTCCAGACACAGGGACCAGGCATTTTCCAGCGCCTGGATCTGCAGACGCGAGGTCTTCTGTATTCTGGCCAATCTTGGTGTTGCAGCTGCTCTCTGGGCCTCAGTTTGCTTGAACTAAATGTAACGGAGCCAACTTAGGTGAACTTTGGGAATCCAGCCAACCTGACTTTAGGGAGAGTATGGAGCCACGGATGGCATTGTGAATCCGGAGGGCCGACATCAGAAGAACCTGCAACGTGGCATCTGCTAGCTTACTTCCCCCGGAAAAGCGCCTGCGGCGGCGCCTAGGCGCGCGGTGCAACGTGGGCCAGCAAAAGGCGAGGCTGGCCCCGCCCCTTGCACCGCCCACGTGGCCAGCGCCACCTGCCTCATTGTGCCCAGGAGTTCTCCAAACCCGCGCTGCGGAGTGAGTGACCAAGTTCCGGCCAGTTCGACCTCGAGGATCCAGAGGTGGAGACGGTACTACCTCCCAGCTCTGGTTTCCATCCCCTTCAGGTCCTTCCTCGGGAGGCGGCGAAGGCGGTCCATCCTGCGCGTGATCCTTTATGCCCGGCCCCTGCCCCTCCCTCCGGGTGGAACTTCCCCCTCACCGCCAGACTTAAGCTGAGGACTGTTGGATCTCTGGCGGGGTGCAGAACTGAGCCCAGGCCACAGTACCCTATTCACGCTCTGTGCTTGTGGCAAGGTGAGTTTCTCTTGCTGCTGGCCTATCTTTCTCCCGGAGGAGATGGCCTCGATCCTTTACTACTGAAATGTAAGCCCCTGGGGTTGAGCGGAGAACGCAGAGCACTGGAGGGGACGAGACTTGGTTTCGGATTTGAGCTCTTCTTTTTCTCTGTATGATCTTGCTAACTTCCCAGTTTCTCTGAACCTGTTTCCTCAGCAATAAAATGAGGTCCTACATTAGAACTGTAGCAAGAATTGAGATAAAGCTTTGAAGGCGCACAGCGCATACTAGGTGATCTGCAAGTTTTAATTGCCATCTTTTTGTTTGCTCACCTATGTGCTTTTTCCAGCTGCTCCGGCTTTCTTATGCAGGTGCAGGGATAGTTCTCAGAAGTGGAGAGAAGTGGGGATAATTCTGTTACTTAGACACCTGCTTTGGGTCTGAGAAAGTCTGACATGTTATTCTGTTGCCCCAGAACTCTGTTAAAGTAAGACACAGATCTGAACCTTCACTGGATGAGGCCACTGTTAATTAACTCTTCCCCTTCAGATCGTTCATACTCAGGGCTGCAGGCCTGTTACTTTTCCAAGATCTGTTTCCTTATCTTTAATACAGGAGCAATCTCAGTATGATTCTATCTGGTCCACTGGGATTTTTTGCCGAGTATAGTAAAGTGCTTTGATATTCTCCAAGAGGATTCTTTTCAGGTTTTCCAACAGGTAAAGGAAGAAGGTGACAGAGGCAGCGACTTCCTCAAATGTCCTTCCAGCTGGCCAAACTCAACCTGTCAAGATCTCTCCCCCATAAGCTGTGTGTGTGTGGTGTGTGTATTGTGTACATTGTATGTATGTATGTATGTATGTATGTATGTATGGGACAGGTACTCTAGGAGTGAGGGGTTCAGGCAGATGACAGGCTCAGACCTCAAGGAGTAGCCAGGTTTGTGGGGGAAATTTATATATAAACAGAAAAATGTAGTGATGTGCACATGCTATCAGTACATGAAAGTAGCCATCCATTTATTTATTTATTTATTTTCTTTTTAGAGATGGATGGGGGTCTCTCGGTCTTTTGCCCATGCTGGAGTGTAGTGGTGGAATCCTTGCTCAGTGCAGCCTCAAACTTCTGGGCTCAAATAATCCTGCCACCTCAGCCTTTGGACTATAAAGTACATGCCACTGTGCCCAGTTAATCTTTAAAATAAAAAAAAAAAAAATTCTCCCTAGCAAGCAGACTCAGAAAGAAAAAAACAAATTTTTGTAGAGACAGTGTTTCCTTTTGTTGCCCAGGTTTCAAGTGATCCTCCCGCCTCAGCCTGCCCAGGTGCTGAGATTACATGTATGAGCCACTGCACCTGGAAAGGAGCCAGAAATGTAAAGTGCTAGCTGAAGGATGAGCAGCAGCTAGCCAGGCAAAGGTAGGGTTTGGGGAAGGAAAGTGTGCACACACCTAGAGTCAGGTAAGTGATGTGACCCTGTTGAGTGTTCAAAGTCTGGAATACAGTCTGACATGAGGAGGTGGTGAAATGAGAAAGATAGAAGCCAGGTTTTGAGGAGCCTGGACTTTATCCTGAATACAGGGGAGAATTGCTGGAAGGGTTTGAGACTGGGAGTCACATGGTTGGATCTGGTGATGGACTGCGGGAAGAGGGACCACTCTGGAAGCCAAGATCTGTGGTTTAAGTAAAGAGTGATGGTCAGCTGGGCACAGTGGCTCATGCCTGTAATCCCAGCACTTTGGGAGGCCAAGGCGGGTGGATCACCTGAGGTCAGGAGTTCGAGACCAGCCTGGCCAACATGGTGAAACCCTCTCCGTACTAAAAATACAAAAAGTAGCTGGGTGTGGTGGCACACACCTATAATCCCAGCTACTGGGGAGGCTGAGGCAGGAGAATCACTTGAACCCGGGAAGCAGAGATTGCAGTGAGCCGAGATCATGCCACTGCATTCCAGCCTGGGCAACAGAGTGAGACCCTGTCTCAAAAAGAAAAGTACAGGAGAAAATACTCTCCTCACCAACTACTTATCAAAACCATAATCTGATAATACTCATAAATGCCTGCAAGGAACTGCAAATACTTTCTTTAGATGGCTTTTATTTATTTATTTTTTAGACAGGGTTTCAGTCTGTGGCCCAGGCTGGAGTGCAGTGGTGTGATTTCAGCTCATTGCAACCTCTGCCCCCCAGGCTCAAGGGATCCTCCTGCCTCAGCCCCCTGAGTAGCTAGGACCATAGAGACACATCACTATGCCTGGCTAATTTTCATATTTTTTGTAGAGACTAAGTTTTGCCATGTCCCCCAGGCTGGTCTCGAACTCCTGGACTCAAGCAATCTGCTTGCCTCAGCCTCCCAAAGTGCTGGGATTAACAGGCATGAGCCACCACACGCAACCAGATGTTTTTTTTTTAAGGCCCAAATGGATTATACTATCAACATGTTGTCTGGTTTGCTTTAACACTTGTTATCCAGGGCTTTGGTCTTTTGGTGAGATAGAGTACAAAGTCAACACTCTATCCACAAGTTGCGCATCTGCGCATTCAACCTAGAATCAAAAATACTTGGGAACAAAAACCAATTTTAAAAATTCAAATAAAAAAATACAGTATAGGCCGGGCGTGGTAGCTCACGCCTGTAATCCCAGCATTTTGGGAGGCCGAGGTGGGTGGATCACCTGAGGTCGGGAGTTCGAGACCAGCCTGACCAACATGGAGAAACCCTGTCTCTACTAAAAATACAAAATTAGCCAGGCGTGGTGGCGCATGCCTGTAATCCCAGCTACTCGGGAGTCTGAGGCAGGAGAATCACTTGAACCCAGGAGGCGGAGGTTGCGGTGAGCCAACATTGCGCCATTGCATTCCAGCCTGGGCAACAAGAGTGAAACTGTGTCTAAAAAAAAAAAAAAAAATTATAACACCTATTTACCTAGCATTTAGCATTTATATTGTATTAGGAATGATAAGTATTTAGAGTTGATTAAAATATACAGGAAGATGTACTTAGGTTTATGCAAATACTATGCCATTTTATATAAGGGACTGGAGCATCCCAGGATTTTGGTATCTGAAGGGGTCCTGGAACCAATCTCCTGTGGATACCAAGGGATGACTATACAGAAAGAAGAGCATGGGTTAGGCCCTGTGCAAGGTGCTTTAGATATAGTATCTCTTGAAAATATCAGAACTGAGATTCAAACCCAGGTCTGTGTAGCCCCACAGCCTAAACTGTTTCCTCTGTACTCTACTGCTGGATTTGATGAGTACAGTTTTGGACATGGCGAATCTCAGATGTCTACACATACTAGTGGAGAGGTCCAGAGGGCGTTGAATATACAGAAGTGGGGTGAGAAGAATCAAAGCCTAAGGCGATAACCGAAGACATGAACTCAACTAGGGAATGAGAAGATTGAGGAGAAAACCCTGAAGGCACCTTTCCTTTGCCTCCCACACCAGCATATGTGGGAGCCAGAGGAGAGGCCCATGCAGCTAGGAAACACTCATGTAGATATTGTTTCCTTTTTTTCCTGTGTCTTCTAGTTCCCTGCATCCAGGCAGCAACTGTAGAGCCCTTTGAGAAAGAAAGAATTCAACAGAGGGAAGGAACCTAGGCATTGAATTGGAAATAATAAAACCTGATTCCTGATAATACCCTCCTCCCCACTCAACCCACACATCTCCCTTTTACACTTGAATATAACATGAAGGTTTCCGCCGGGCGCGGCGGCTCACGCCTGTAATCCCAGCACATTGGGCCGAGGTGGGTGGATTGCTTGAGGTCAGGAGTTTGAGACAAGCCTACCCAACATGGTGAAACCCCGTCTCTACTAAAAATACAAAAAATTAGCCAGGTGTGGTGGTGGGCGCCTGTAATCCCAGCTACTCTGGAGTCTGAGGCAAGAGAATCACTTGAACCTGGGAAGTGGAGGTTGCAGTGAGCCAAGATCGTGCCACTGTACTCCAGCCTGGGTGACGGAGCAAGACTCCGTCTTAAAAAAAAAAAAAGGATAGCCGGGCGCAGTGGCTCACGCCTGTAATCCCAGCACTTTGGGAGGCCGAGGTGGGTGGATCACAAGGTCAGGAGTTCGAGACCAGCCTGGCCAATACAGTGAAACCCCGTCTGTACTAAAAATACAAAAATTAGCCGAGCGTGGTGGCGGGCGCCTGTAGTCCCAGCTACTCGGGAGGCTGAGGCAGGAGAATCGCTTGAACCTGGGAGGTGGAGGTTGTGGTGAGCCAAGATTGCGTCATTGCCCTCCAGCCTGGGCAAGAAGAGTGAAACTCCATCTCAAACAAAATAAATAAATAAAGTAAAAGATAGGCTGGGCACAGTGACTCATGCCTGTAATCCCAGCACTTTGAAAAGCTGAGGCTGGTGGATCACCTGAGGTCAGGAGTTCAAGACCAGCCTGGCCAACATGGTGAAACCCTGTCTCTGCTAATAATACAAAAATTAGCTGGGCGTGGTGGCACATGCCTATAATCCCAGCTACTGGGGAGGCTGAGGCAGGAGAATCGCTTGAACCCAGGAGGCGGAGGTTGCAGTGAGCCAAGATCGCGCCATTGCACTCCAGCCTGGGTGACAAGAATGAAACTCTATCTCAAAAAAATAAAAATAAAAAAGATAACATGAGGGTTTCTGAATGCTGCCAAAGGTCCAGATAGGCAGTTCCTGACAAGCTCAGAGTCTGGAATCTGTTCACGCACAGCTAGGCTGGAAAGCAGTTGTATCAAGCAGAAGATGAGGAAGTCAAGAGCTGGCCGAGGATGATTTTCTGTCCTAGAGAAAAACATCTATGTGGCACCTTCATTCTTCCCTAGGGAGCTCTTGTTCTTTGCAGATCTCCTGCATCTTTCATCCCTGTTCCCCAAGCCTCAGCCTTTTCGGTGTTCAGTTTCACCAGCAAAAGAAAGGGAGAAGCAAGATTCAGGTTTCTTCTTCCTTTTCCCCTTAAGCCAGGGTGTTGTTCAAGCTCTCACCCCAGGTGTAATTTCAGAGCCTTCTCATGCGTGCTGGGTAATCTGCGAGAGGCCAACAGATCATTGGGCATTAAGCCCAAGAAACCTGCCTTAGACCCTGGTGGCAGCAGGCCACCAGGTTCCTCTTGTCAAGTCCAGACTTGCTTGCTTGATCCCTTGGAAATTTGATTATAAAGAGCATTGCGCTGGTAGCTTGTGGTTTGACACTCAGATTGAAGTTTTGATTTTGTTTTAGCAGAAAAGAGTGGTTTCCAAAACCAACTTAAACTAGACTATAAAATTCTTCCTGGGTCAGAAGTATTAGGAAAGACAGTGTTGGTGTACTGGCTTTACTCACAACTTGTCTTTTTTTTTTTTGAGATGGAGCCTCACTCTGTATCCCAGGCTGGAGTGCAGTGGCATGATCTCAGCTCACTGCAACCTCTGCCTCCTGGGTTCAAGCGATTCTCCTGCCTCAGCCACCCGAGTAGCTGGGATTAAGGTGTGCACCACCATGTCCAGCTAATTTTTGTATTTTTAGTAGAGAGGGGGTTTCACCATGTTGGCCAGGCTGGTCTCGAACTCCTGACCTCAAGTCTTAAGTGATCTGCCTGCCTCGGCCTCCCAAAGTGCTGGGATTACAGACGTTAGCCACTGTACCCGGCCTCAACTTGTCTTATTATTATTATTATTTTTTGAGACAGGGTCTCGCTCTGTTACCCAGACTGGAGTGCAGTGGCACTATATCGGCTCACTGCAACCTCCGCCTCCCGGGTTCAGGTGATTCTCATGTCTTGGCCTCCCAAGTAGCTGAGATTACAGGCATGTGCCACCACGCCCAGCTAATTTTTTTTTTTTTTTTTTTTTTTTTTTTTTTTGAGATGGAGTCTTGCTCTGTCACCCAAGCCGGAGTGCAGTGGCTCAATCTCGGCTCACTGCAACCTCCACCTCCCGAGTTCAAGCGATTCCTCCTGTCTCAGCCTTCTGAGTAGCTGGGACTACAGGCACGTGCCACCATGCCCGGCTAATTTTTGTATTTTTAGGAGAGACGGGGTTTCACCATGTTGGTCAGGCTGGTCTCGAACTCCTGACCTCGTGATCTGCCCTCCTCGGCCTCCCAAAGTGCTGGGATTACAGGTGTAAGCCACCAAACCCGGCCTAATTTTTGTATTTTCAGTAGAGACAGGGTTTCGCCATGTTGGCCAGGCTGGTAATACCCTGACCTCAGGTGATCCGTCGCATCGGCCTTCCAGAGTGCTGGGATTACAGGCGTGAGCCACCACTCCTGGCCACAACTTGTCTTATTACTTGCTCTATCCTACATCCTTTTAGAACCTGGAAACTAAGATTATATTTATAAAGATATTGTTGGCAATTAAATCAATCCCAAGAGTGATATTCATGGTACTGGTGAGATCAAGGGAAAAGGTTGTATCTACCTCATTGGCTCTTGGTGTGAACATTCTCTCTCCTTTTCTTTCACTTGAATAACTCCTGTTCAGTTATTCTTTAGGACTTGACTCAGGAAGAGAATCCTCCAAGAAGCCATCCTAGCAAGGTTACTCTTTTCTTGCCGCCCTTGTGCAGCTCTTGTGCAGAATTTGATCAAAGCTCTTATCACAGTGTACTGATATCACCTGTTCCCATTACAAGACCATAAACTGAAGGAAGGCAGTTTAAATATTTAAATATATTTTTCTCTTGGGTTTAGCACAAGAGTTGGAACATTCAATTTACTGACAAAACGAGTATTCTTGGGCCATTTGGTGACCTCTTATTTGCATAGCTTTCCAGAAGGGGAGGCTCTAGTTACCTGCTTTGTTTGGTTGGAAATTTACTTGTATCTGTAATTAGTTATTTTTCTGCTGCACTGAAGTCATGTGTATAGTTTCCCTTCCTGGAAAGAGCTCTTCCCCTTAACTCTTGGGAATTCTTAAAAACCAGTGTCAATATTTCTTTGTCCTTGCCCTTTTCTGTAGTACATCATACTTGTGTCTACTGTGAGTATCTTTTTATAGGTCTGTGTTTATTTGCCTTTTTTCCATTAGCTCCTCCTTAGATCCTTGGTTTTGCCACTTCTTTTCTCTTTTCTTTTCTTTTCTTTTTTCTTTTTTTTTTTTTTGAGACGGAGTCTCCCTCTGTCACCCAGGCTGGAGTGCAGTGGCATGATCTCAGCTCACTGCAACCTCCGCCTCCCGGGTTCAAGCAATTCTCCTGCCTCAGCCTCCCAAGTAAGTAGCTGGGATTATAGGCACCCGCCACCATGCCCGGCTAATTTTTCTATTTTTAGTAGAGACGGGGTTTCACTATGTTGACCAGGGCTGGTCTCGATCTCTTGACCTTGTGATCCGCCCACCTCAACTTCCCAAAGTGCTGGGATTACAGGCGTGAGCCACTGTGCCCAGCCAGTTTTGCCACTTCTTAGCTGTTGATTTGGAGCAAATAACTTCACTTTTTTTTTTTTTTTTGAGATGGAGTCTGGCTGTGTCGCCCAGGCTGGAGTGCAGTGGCGCAATCTTGGCTCACTGCAACCTCCGCCTCCCGGGTTCAAACGATTCTCCCGCCTCAGCCTCCATAGCTGGGACTACAGGTGCATGCCACCACGCCTAGCTAATTTTTGTATTTTTTGGTAGAAATAGGGTTTCACCATGTTGGCCAGGCTGGTCTCTAACTTTTGACCTCAAGTGATTTGCCTGCCTTGGCCTTCCTATGTGCTTGTATTACAGATGTGAGGCACAGCGCCCGGTCTAACTTCACTTCTTTGAGCCTATTTTCTCAACTAAAAAATTAAAGATCTGGATATGGTGGCTCATACCTGTAATCCCGGCAACTCAGGGTGCTGAAGTGGCTGGATAGCTTGAGGTCAGAAGTTCAAGACCAGCCTGGGCAACCTAGCCAGAACCATCTCTAAAAAAGTTTAAAAACATCCAGGTGTGCTGGCACAGGCCTGTAGTCCCAGCTACTTGGAAGGGTGAGGCAGGAATATCACTTGAGCTTAGGAGTTCAAGGCTGCAGTGAGCCATGATCACACCACTGTTCTCCAACCTAGGAGACAGAACCAGACCCTGAGTCTAAAAAATAGTTCCTTTTTTAGGACTCCCTTTACCTCCCTTGCAGGAGCCCACTCGGGCCTACCAGCATGGCTGACCAGACCTCTGTGAAAGGTACTTGGAGAATCTCTGCAGTTCTTTTTTTTTTTTTTTTTTTTTTTTTTTTGAGACAAAGTCTCGCTCTGTTGCCCAGGCTGGAGTGCAGTGGTGCAATCTAAGCTCACTGCAACCTCCGCCTCCTGGGTTCAAGTGATTCTCCTGCCTCGGCCTCCCAGGTAGCTGGGACTACAGGCACCCGCCACCACGCCTGGCTAATTTTTTGTATTTTTAGTAGAGATGGGCTTTCACTGGGTTAGCCAGGATGGTCTCGATCTCCTGACCTCATGATCCACCCGCCTCGGCCTCCCAAAGTGCTGGGATTACAGGCGTGAGCCACCGTGCCTGGCCGAGAATCTCTGTAGTTCTGACAACCTCCTGGGAACATTCATTTCATTCTCAGAGAAGTGGCCCCTTCCTGGGCCTATTCAGTTACCTGGTCTCTCTCTCATAATGGCCTTTGCCTGCCTTACACTGGCTTGAGACCTTATTTAGTCAAGACTGGGTGCTTCTGTGTGACCACCCTGCTTTTGTTTTTAGATAGTGCAGTTCTTTAACAGAGATCTTTAGCCTGCCACAGAGAAGGGCAGCCAGGCTGGTGGTCTGGTTAGTGTTTGTCCAGGAGCTACTGGCCATGGTTGGTTTTGGGCACCCTGTCTCTGCTGCCTTTGCTCACAGGCACATATATAACCACGTGTTTGTCCTACACATCTGTCCCCTCTTCCCCACCCCTTCCTGGCCCATGCTTTGTAGTAGTGAGACAGAGTATTACTCTGTCACCCAGGCTGGAGTGCAGTGGCGCAATCTCAGCTAACTGCAACCTCCACCTCCCAGGTTCAAGTGATTCTTGTGCCTCAGCCCCCCGAGCAGCTGGGACTACAGGTGCGCGCCACCATGCCTAGATAATTTTTGTATTTTTAGTAGAGATGGGGTTTTACCATGTTGACCCAGCTGGTCTTGAACTCTTGACCTCAGGTGATCTGCCCGCCTCAGCCTCCCAAAGTGCTGGGATTACAGGCGTGAGCCACTGCACTTGGCGCTTTGCAGTATTCTTGACAGTGGATATCTGAGACCTGAACAACAGCACTAACCCCGACACCATTCTCTTCCCATCTGTGTTTCAGGGGGCAATGGCGGCTTCCTGTGTTCTCCTGCACACTGGGCAGAAGATGCCTCTGATTGGTCTGGGTACCTGGAAGAGTGAGCCTGGTCAGGTGAGGGATGGGGGAAGAAAAAAGAAACTTGTTGAGCCTCTGCCTGCATTTTCCTAGCAGCCCCACCCCCATACTCCCCTTCCAGCGAGGATGAGCCAGTGGGAAGAGATAAGAGAAGACACCAATTATACATCCTGGGCTTCCCCAGCTGACTCAGAGAGTGGGCTGAGGGGCCCAGCAGGGCTGGGGGCATAGGAAGGACATCTTTCTCTAACTGGATCTGCACTGAGTGCTGTGGCAAACATGGGGCCCCTCTGTGCCCATCCCTATGCTGTGACCCCTAATATGGCAGTTATCACCCTGTGCTGTGATCATGTCTCCTCTCCCACACTGGGTTCCTTGAGGGCTCAGCCTCTCCCTACTGCTCAGTCCAGAATTAGGCACATAGCAGGTGTCAAGGTTTGAAGAATAACTAGGTGAATTGTATATTGTATAGACCAAAGGTCAGCAAATTTTTTTTTTTTTTTTTTTTTTTTTAACTCGAGACAGGGTCTCGCTCTGTTGCCCAGGCTGGAGTGCAGTGGCACAATCTTGGCTCACGGCAGCCTTGACCTCCTGGGCTCAAGTGACCCTCCCACCTCAGCCTCCTGAGTAGCTGGGACCACAGGCACACACTAACACACAGGCCCAGCAAACTTTTTTTTTTTTTGAAACCGTGTCTCACTCTGTTCCCCAGGCTGGAGTGCAGTGGCGTGATCTCGGCTCACTGCAACCTCTGCCTCATGGGTTCAAGTGATTCGCCTGCCTCAGCCTCCCGAGTAGCTGGGACTACAGGCATGAGCCACCACACTTGGCTAATTTTTGTATTTTTAGTAGAGACAGGGTTTTACCATGTTGGCAAGGCTGGTCTTGAACTCCTGACCTCAGGAGATCCACCTGCCTTGGCCTCCCAAAGTGCTGGGATTACAGATGTGAGCCACCTTGCCTGGCCACAAACTATTTTTTAAAGAACAGGATAGGGCCAAGTGTGGTGGCTCATACCTGTAATCCCAGCACTTTGGGAGGCCAAGGCAGGAAGATTGCTTGAGCCCAGGAATTTGAGACCAGACTGGGCAACACAGTGAGACCCCCGTCTCTACAAAAAATTAAAAAAATTCGAATGCGCCTGTGGTCCCAGCTACTTGAGAGACTGAGTTAGGGGGATTGCTGGAGCCCTGGAAGTCGAGGCTGCAGTGACCTATGATCATGCCACTGCACTCCAGCCTGGACAGAGCGAGACCATCTTAAAAAAAAAAAAAAGGTAGGCCGGACACTGTGGCTCACGCCTGTAATCCCAGCACTTTGGGAGGCCAAGGCAGGTGGATCACAAGGTCAGGAGTTCGAGACCAGCTTGACCAACGTGGTGAAACCCCGTCTCTACTAAAAATACAAAAATTAGCCAGGCGTGGTGGCACACACCTGTAATCCCAGCTACTTGGGAGGCTGAGGCATTAGAATTGCTTGAACCTGGGAGGCAGAGGTTGCAGTGAGCCAAAATTACGCCACTGCACTCCAGCCTAGGCAACAGAGCAAGACTCCGTCTAGGGGGAAGAAATTAAGGAAAAAAAGTTAAAAAACAATTAGATTCTATTGGACAAGTTATAGATGGAGGTGATTATACACTCATGTGACCTTTTAATATGTAACCACTTAAGCTGGGTGTGGTGGCTCATGCCTGTAATCCCAGCACTTTGGGAGGCTGAGGCAGGCGGATCACCTGAGGTTGGTAGTTCGAGACCAGCCTGACCAACACGGAGAAACCTCATCTCTACTAAAAATGCAAAATTAGCCAGGCGTGGTGGTGCATGCCTGTAATCCCAGCTACTCAGGAGTCTGAGGCAGGAGAATCACTTGAATCCGGGAGGCGGAGGTTGCAGTGAGCTGAGATCGTGCCATTGCACTCCAGCCTGGGCAACAAGAGCAAAACTGCGTCCCAAGAAAAATAATAATAAAATAAATAAGTAACCACTTAAAAATATAAATGTAGTTCTTAACTCAAGAACTGTTAAAGTTGATAATTGACTGACCCCTGGTGTAGACCATCCCAGCTGAGGGGAGTCTGGGAATGTGGACCTGCTCTCTCAGGGTGGACGTAGCTATGAGATTTGGCTCCTGCCTGGAATGGGGCATTTCCCCAGGGCTTCTTCCTTCTTCCTTGGAAATCTTGAGTCAGAGTGAAGAGAAGTTTGGGGATTAAGTTTCAGAGAAGCCCCAGCAGAGAGAACAGATTCTTCTATCTGGGATTTAGACTGATGTTTGTGGTGTGCTTGGATGACCTGTGTCTCTTTTCCCTTTTGCTTTCTTTCCTATAGCTGCCAAGGAGCCTGGAGCCAGGGTCCCTGTGCTTCAGGCAGGCACTTCTCACAGCCTCGGAGAAGTCCAGGAGCTAGGTCAAGGCAGGGGGTGGGGGCCACAGACAAGGCCAAGGCGGGGCATGGAACAGCAGGGGTCAGATGTTAGGGGAAGTACGTCGGCACCCGGGTGGGGATCTTGAATACTATGTCAGGCACCCACAACAAGAGCTTTGGGTGCTTTGTGTCTAGGGCCGGGTACCCTTGTTTCTGCTGCTGATGCCATGTTTCCAGTCTGGATTTTAGCAAAATTAACTGACCCATCCTTCTATCTGATGCCTGTTTTCTTCTCTCTCATTAGGGAGTTCTGGGTCCAGCTTTTAGCCCACTTATCTGCCTCCAGCTTTCAGCCTACTTATCTGCCTTCCTTAATCTTTTCCCCCTTCTAACCTCTTTTGCTGGCCTGTGCTCCCAGAGTTCCCAGAGTCTGTCTACACAACTCCCTGTATGTCCTTGGCCTAGGAATTTTTTCCTGTGTTTCTCTAACCAGCTCCTTAGAACCTGGAACTTGTTTCCATGGTCTATACTTCTTTTCTCTATTTATCCGTCTTCTGATTGAAAAAAAAAAATATTTATTTTTGAAAATTTTTAAATTTTTATTTATTTATTTATTTATTTATTTATTTATTTATTTAATTTTATTTTTGAGATGGAGTCTTGCTCTGTCGCCCAGGCTGGAGTGCAGTGGCGCAATCTCGCCTCACTGCAAGCTCCGCCTCCTAGGTTCACACCATTCTCCTGCCTCAGCCTCCTGAGTAGCTGGGACTACAGGCACCCCCTACCACGCCCAGCTAATTTTTTGTATTTTTAGTAGAGACGGTGTTTCACCGTGTTAGCCAGGATGGTCTCGATCTCCTGACCTCATGATCCACCCACCTCAGCCTCCCAAAGTGCTGGGACTACAGGCGTGAGCCACCACACCCAGCCATTTTTTTTTTTTTTTTTTTTTTGAGAAGGAGTTTCACTCTTGTTGCCCAGGCTGGAGTGCAATGGCATGATCTTGGCTCACTGTAACCTCCACCTCCCAGGTTCAAGCGATTCTCCTGCCTCAGCCTCCCAAGTACCCGGGATTATAGGCATGCACCACCACGCCCAGCTAATTTTGTATTTTTAGTAGAGATGGGGTTTCTCCATGTTGGTTAGGCTGGTCTCAAACTCCCGACCTCAGGTGATCCACCCACCTCGGCCTCCCAGAGTGCTGGGATTACAGGTGTGAGCCACCGCGCCTGGCTTTTATTTAAAAAAAAAAATTTGTTTTCAATTTTTTGTTGTTATTTTTTGTGTGTTTTTTTGAGACGGAGTCTCACTCTGTCTCGCCCAGGATGAAGTGCAGTGGCATGATCTCAGCTCACTGCAGCCTCCCCCTCCTGGGTTCAAGCGATTCTCCTATCTCAGCCTCCTGAGTAGCTGGGACTACAGGCATATGCGACCATGCACAGCTAATTTTTGTATTTTTAGTAGAGACAAGAATTTCACCATGTTGGCCAGGCTGGTCTCAAACCCCTGACCTCAGGTGATTCACCTGCCTCTTCCCAAAGTGCTGGGATTATAGGCGTGAGCCACCACGCCTGGCCTTAATTTTTTTTTTTTTTTTTTTTTTTAAAGAGGTAGGGGTCTCGCTGTGTTGACTAGGCTGGTCTTGAACTTCTGCCTTCAAGCAATGCTCCCATGTCGGCTTCCCAGAGTCCTAGGTTTACAGGCGTGAGCCACTGTGCTCAGCCTGAAAAAATATTTACGGAAGCCCTCTTTATGGTAGATGCCGGGAAAATATTGTTAGTTTTTGCTAGACCTTGCTGAGATGGCTTGGGTAGGAAGGCATCTTAGAGACTGGTTGGCGTGGGAGCAGAGCAAAGCGTTTGGAGCCTCTGAAGAGGCTTCTGGTCCCTTAGACTGAAACCATCTTCCATCTTTTTTTTTTTCTTTCTTTTTTTTGAGATGGAGTTTCGCTCTTGTTGCCGAGGCTGAAGTGCAGTGGCACAATCTCAGCTCACTGCAACCTCTGCCTCCTGGGTTCAAGTGATTCTCCTGCCTCAGCCTCCTGAGTAGCTGGGATTACAGGCACCCGCCACCACACCTGGCTAATTTTGTATTTTTAGCAGAGATGGGGTTTCACCATGTTGGCCAGGCTGACCTCCAGCTGGCCAGGCTGGTCTCGAACTCCTGACCTCAGGGGATCTGCCCACCTCAGCCTCCCAAAGTGCTGGGATTACAGGCGTGAGCCACCGCGCCCAGTTCATCTTCCATCTTTTCACCTCCACTGCATAGATGTGCCTGTTATATTTCTGAGCCCCCTTCCCCCAGCATTGACCTTGGGGTGGCGACAGTAGAAGGCTGAAACCAACATAGCTGAAACCTCTGCTTCTCTCACCTGGCAGGTAAAAGCAGCTGTTAAGTATGCCCTTAGTGTAGGCTACCGCCACATTGATTGTGCTGCTATCTACGGCAATGAGCCTGAGATTGGGGAGGCCCTGAAGGAGGACGTGGGACCAGGCAAGGTAAGGACTGGGGTTGTAAATAGAGGTGGGATAAGAGAACTTAGAAGCTGAAGCTAGGGCTGGGGCCCAGCTGGAGGGAATCTGGCATCAGCTTCCTTCCAGTTCCTCTCCCAGAGTTGAGGGTGGGTGAGACCACGTGCTCATGGCTCTTCTCACTGTGGGCCCTGCCCCCTGCACTAGGCGGTGCCTCGGGAGGAGCTGTTTGTGACATCCAAGCTGTGGAACACCAAGCACCACCCCGAGGATGTGGAGCCTGCCCTCCGGAAGACTCTGGCTGACCTCCAGCTGGAGTATCTGGACCTGTACCTGATGCACTGGCCTTATGCCTTTGAGTGAGCCTTGCCAGAGCCTCATCTGGGGAATCAGGGGGTTGAGCAGGATGGTGTTAGTAACTTATTGTAAGTCACAGCAGCAGAGCAGGATAGGAACACTCATTTGCATGCCAAGCTGAGGAGCTTGACATGGGATCTTAGCCTCTTCTGCTACAGCAGCTTAGCTGTAGCTACAGGAGTTTAACTCTGGAAAAAGGAAGGCAGTCTCACATGGTGTGTACCCCAGGGTATGCACCTGTAACCCTCCTGCTCCCTTTATTCATTTAGAAAAGGTGCTGACTTTTCTGTTGAGCACCTGGGGTTACAGTAATAAATAAGTCTCAGCAGAAGATGTGAGAAGAGCTCACCATTAGTGCCGTGCCCTGTGCTGGAAGAAGGGTGGATAACTCCCTGAGGATGAGTTAAGGAAGACTTCCTAGGGGAGAGGAGATATCTAGGTCTAGGAAGAGGAGGGGGCATAGGCATTCCATGTAAACTTAACACCTGGGTTACGATCTGGAAGGATGAAAAAGCATGGCTTTTTTTGGCCAGGCGCGGTGGCTCACGCCTGTAATCCCAGCACTTTGGGAGGCTGAGGCGGGCGGATCACGAGGTCAGGAGATCGAGACCATCCTGGCTAACACGGTGAAACCCCGTCTCTACTAAAAATACAAAAAATTAGCTGCGCGTGGTGGTGAGCGCCTGTAGTCCCAGCTACTGGGGAGGCTGAGACAGGAGAATGGCATGAACCCAGGAGGTGGAGCTTGCAGTGAGCTGAGATAGTGCCACTGCACTCCAGCCTGGGCGGCAGAGCGAGACTCCATCTCAAAAAAAAAAAAAAAAGAGAAAGAAAAAGCATGGCTTTTTAAAAATTCTTGGCCCTTTGTCCTCTCTGGGATTGGAGTTTGGGACATAGAGTGGCTGGATGGGCAGGTAGGGTAGAAGCCTGGCATTTGTGTCCACACTTGGTGGGGCTGTCTCTCACTCAGGCGGGGAGACAACCCCTTCCCCAAGAATGCTGATGGGACTATATGCTACGACTCCACCCACTACAAGGAGACTTGGAAGGCTCTGGAGGCACTGGTGGCTAAGGGGCTGGTGCAGGCGCTGGGCCTGTCCAACTTCAACAGTCGGCAGATTGATGACATACTCAGTGTGGCCTCCGTGCGTCCAGCTGTCTTGCAGGTAAGGACAGCAAGCAGATGAGTGGTTTAGGGGTTGTCTGCTCAAGAGCATGAGGGAGCAGATGATGGATCTGCTTAAGGGAGATAGCTAGCAAGTTGTCAGAGTGTTGGTGCAGAAGTCCTCTGCATAAAGGTGGGCATTGAAGCAGTGGGAGAGAATGAAATTGCCGGTGGGAAATGGTGAGAAAAGGAGGCTGAAGGGGAGTGGAGGAGTCAGCAATAGGGGGTGGTCCAGACATGCATGTCTGGGATGGGCCAAGCAAGCTGGGTGTCACCACTTCATGGTGATGGGTTATTCTTTGGCTCAGGTGGAATGCCACCCATACTTGGCTCAAAACGAGCTAATTGCCCACTGCCAAGCACGTGGCCTGGAGGTAACTGCTTATAGCCCTTTGGGCTCCTCTGATCGTGCATGGCGTGATCCTGATGAGCCTGTCCTGCTGGAGGAACCAGTAGTCCTGGCATTGGCTGAAAAGTATGGCCGATCTCCAGCTCAGATCTTGCTCAGGTATGGGGCAGTCTTAGGGAGAGGGCCCTGGGTTGGGAGGCAAGGGTTAAGGGATTTCTTATTTCAGTGTCTGGGTGAGGCTGAGGATCTTGCCTTGTGATCTGGAGGGAGGCCACTCTAGGCATATTTCCCATTTCAGCAGGGCTCAGGTGCTCCAGGAGCTTAGGGAAGCTGCATGGGGAACAAAATAGTGCTTATGAATACTGACCCCTTTTCCTCATCTGTCTAATCCCCCAACTTAGGTGGCAGGTCCAGCGGAAAGTGATCTGCATCCCCAAAAGTATCACTCCTTCTCGAATCCTTCAGAACATCAAGGTACTTGGTAATGGGTTCTGTCTTCTTTAGCTCTTTGGGACATTTTCTTGGCCCTGACTCTACCTGGCTAAAAAGGCAGTGTTGTGGAACCCCAGCTTCTGCTCACAAAGCTGGCTTTCTTGAACCCCACTCTCCATCCTCAGGTGTTTGACTTCACCTTTAGCCCAGAAGAGATGAAGCAGCTAAATGCCCTGAACAAAAATTGGAGATATATTGTGCCTATGTTTACGGTGAGGATGTATCAGCCTCCTAGACTTGGGGAATGTGAGATTTGGGGTGGGATTCTGGCCCAGGTGTGACCTAAGGCTTGCTGGTTGTGAGAAGGACACAATGTTGTGGGTGGGATTGCTATGCTGGACATAGCGCCCTCATTTCTCTTTATTGAGCTCAGGGAAGTAGTATGGCTCAGGGATAAGGCATATAACCTGTGAGTCCCAGTCCTGCTTCTTGATATCTTGTAACCTAGAGCAAGTTATTAAACTTCTCCAAGCCTCAGCTTCCTATGTGTAAAATGAGCCCAGTTCCTGACATGTAGTAGATTCTCAGTAAATGATATGAGGAGAGCCCAGAAGGCATTGTTGACCTCACTCGAGGGATTGGGGTTGGGAGGGAAGTCTGCTGTACTTAGGGAAATAAATGGTTCCTGGCCTCTTGATCTCAGTTCAGACTGCAAACTCTTAGGGGCAGGGGTAGCTACATATCAGGCTATGGGTTTGGTGCTAGAATGGTGTTGATACTGTGGTGTTCTCTGAGGATGGGGATCCCAGCCACTGCCATCTGGCATAGTGCTGTACACAGATGAGTTTGTTTAGGAAGATTTGGGGAAGATGCCTGGAGTCTTTGGAATGGCAACTCCTGCTGATGGAGTAATCTATCTGTCTCTCTTTCCAGGTGGATGGGAAGAGAGTCCCAAGGGATGCAGGGCATCCTCTGTACCCCTTTAATGACCCGTACTGAGACCACAGCTTCTTGGCCTCCCTTCCAGCTCTGCAGCTAATGAGGTCCTGCCACAACGGAAAGAGGGAGTTAATAAAGCTATTGGAGCATCCATATTGCTTGCTTGTCTTATTTGCCTGGTCAGGCCTGAGATGGAGGCTGTTTCCCTCAGGGATGACAGACCTCGGGCTGCTGGATGTGACCTGCCCTTGAAGCCCAAATATTCATATCCTGGTTCTGGAGGAACCTGTGAGGAGGCTGAGTAATTCTGTATCCTTGCATTAGGCACGTTGGGAAGTAGCGCCATCTACTGGCACATCTTAAGCACTGCATGCTTCCCTGCAGTCTTCTCAAGAATGCCTCAAATTGGCCACCTCAGGAGTGAGCGATCAGGGCAATGATTGTCCGTTGGTTTCAAGGCAGTGCTGGACCTGGGCCTTAAGTTTCCATCCCCCTGTCCTGACCAGTGCCTAGGTTTAGTAATTTGAAGAGTCCAAGCGACTTACATTAAGAAGTTAGGGAATCCTAGCTTGCAAACTCACAAAAGGTGGGGACAGGGGCTTTCTCCATCAGACACTATAGTCAGTGTGCATAGGTGACCTGCAGGAGGCAACAGTCCTGCCCAGACCTTGTCACTCGGCCCCTAAGGCCCTATCTTATGCACTTTTTATTGGTGGGCACCAGAGGCCACTGATAAACAGGTTTTAGGAAGGTTTTTGGCAAATCTCTCTAACCTCCAGTCACACGAAACTCTTTACTTTCCCAAACCATTGCTCTTTGTTCAAGAAGTATTTATTGGGTACTTATGGGTTAGGCATGATGCTAAGCCCTGGGGATATAGCTATAACCAAGACACATAAGTCCCTACAGCCTACTTGAGGAGACAGACTAAGTAATTGCATAATTAGTTTAATTACAGTCGGAAGAAGTGTTATGAGAAGTGCAGGGCGAGTAGCCTACTTATTTAATCAGCTAAGACCTGAAAGATGAATAGGGATTAATTAGTTAAAGGAGGTAAGAGTGGGAACAGCATTTCATACAAATTGGACAGCTGAGGGAAAAGTCTTGAAACTGGAAGACGCTGCTAGAAAAACCTAAAGAAGACTTGTATGACAGCAACTAAAAGTAAGGGGGACCTGGTGGTAGAGGCGATGGCATAAAACAATGCTGGAATTGGTAGGAACTGATGATTGGAAGGCCTAGAAGACTGTTGAGATTTCTATTATTTATTTTTTGAATTGAGGTCTCTGTCACCGAGGCTGTAGTGTACAAAAATTTTAAATTTTTATAGAGATTAGGTCTCCTTATGTTGCCCAGGCTGTTTTTTGTTTGTTTGTTTTGTGATGGAGTCTCGCTCTGTCACCCAGGCTGGAGTGCAGTGGCGCCAACTCGGCTCACTGCAACCTCCGCCTCCTTGGTTCAAGCAATTCTCCTGCCTCAGCCTCCTGAGTAGCTGGGATTACAAGTCCCCGCCATGACACCTGGCTAATTTTTTGTATTTTTGGTAGGGATGGGGTTTCCCCGTGTTGGCCAGGCTGGTCTTGAACTCCTGACCTCAAGTGATCTGCCCGCCTCAGCCTCCCAAAGTACTGGGATTATAGGCGTCAGCCACTGCACCCGGCCCTCCCAGGCTGATTTTGAACTCCTAGGTTCAAGACTCCTAAATTCTTGGCCTCCCAAAGTGTTGGGATTACACGTGTGAGCCACTACACCCAGCCGCTTCCAAATCTTTGTGAACAGTGCTGCAACAAACATGGAAGTGCAGATCTCTCTGATATACTAATTTCCTTTCTTTTGGGTATATACTCAGCAGTGAGATTGCTGGATCATATCGTAGCTCTATTTTTAGTTTTTTGAGAAACCTCTAAAATGTTCTCCATAGTGGTTGCACTAATTTACATTCCCACCAACAGTGTTTGAGGATTCTCTTTTCTCCACATCCTCTCCAGCATTTGTTATTGCCTGTCTTTTGGATAAAAGCCATTTGAACTGGGGTGAGGTGATATCTCATTGTAGCTTTAACTTGCATTTTTCTGATGATCCATGATGTTGAGCACCTTTTCATATGCCTGTTTTCCATTTGTATGTCTTCTTTTGAGAAATGTCTATTCAAATGTTTTGTGTATTTTCACTGGATTATATTTTTTCCCATAGAGTTGTTTGACTTCCTTATATACTCTGGTTATTAATCCTTTGTCAGAGAGATAGTTTGCAAATATTTTCTCCCATTCTGTGGGTTATCTCTTCACTTTAATGATTGTTTCCTTTGCTGTACAGAAGCTTTTTAACTAGATGTGATCCCATTTGTCCATTTTTACTTTGGTTGCCTGTGCTTGTGGGGTATTACTCAAGAAATTTTTACACAGATCAATGTCCTGGAGAGTTTCTCCGGTGTTTTCTTGCAGTTGTTTCATATTTCGAGGTCTTAGATTTAAGTCTTTAATTCATTTTGATTTAATTTTTGTATATGGTGAGAGATAGGGGTCTAGTTTCATTCTTCTGCATGTGGATATCCTGTTTTCCCAGCACCATTTATTGAAGAGACTGTCTTTTCCCCAGTATGTGTTCTTGGCACGTTTGTTGACAATGAGTTCACTGCAGGTGTGTGGATTTGTTTCTGAGTCCTCTATTCTGTCCCATTGGTCTATATGTCTGTTTTTATGCCAGTACCATGCTGTTTTGGTTACTATAGCTCTGTAACAAAATTTGAAGTAAGATAATGTGATTCCTTCAGTTTTGTTCTTTTTGCTTAGTATAGCTTTGGCTATTCTGGGTCTTTTGTGGTTCCATATAAATTTTATGATTGTCTTTTCCATTTCTGTAAAGAATGTCATTGATATTTTGATAGTGATTGCATTGAATCTGTAGATTGCTTTCAGTAGTATGGACATTTTAACACTATTGATTCTTCCAATTCATGAACATGGAATATCTTTCCATTTTTTTGTGTCCTCTTCAATTTATTTTGTCAGTGTTTTATAGTTTTCATTATAGAGATTTTTTTCTTTGGTTAAGCTCATTCCTAGATATTTGGTTTTATTTGTAGCTGTTGTAAATGGGATTACTTTATTTCTTTTCCAGACTGTTCAGAAATTAGTCTTGACTTAAACATCTCACCCTGCCTAACATTAACATTCTCTATAGCAAATGTCTATTTTGTTGTTGTTAACAACTTACCTGAAAAATTAGCAACAGACATCTTTGTCTAATCACTGTGGTTGTAGGAAAATCCAGGTTCTTGTCACGTGAACAGGAAAGATTAGGCTCGCAGAAACTTTGAGGGGTGAGGGGGATGGAATTTATTGGGGAAAAAGGAAAAACAACACAGCAAAGCAAGAGAGGGGTTCCTGTTAACAGGCCCTCATCTCACAGATTGAATCCCAGGTTCCACACAGGAACAGGAGGGGCCAGGCTCCTCCCCGCTGCAAACAGCATGAACTTCCATGGCTCCACCCCATTCTCCCAGTGCACAGGCCAGTCAGAGGTTCTCTGGGAACTCCTTTATACTTGGCTGTCTCATTCCCCCGTCTAAAGAAGTACATCTAACTGCCCTTAGAGTGAGGCTAAGGAAAAGACCAATCTTAACTGCTTCCTGCTGACAGGGGGTGCTGTTTTGGGAAGACAGCAGTCAGATCTCCCTCAGAGGCCTATATTAGGGTCCCCTGCAGAAGGGGCCATTGTCCAAGGCTCTGGTTGCATGTCTGTTTGGAGTTTGATGGCCTGAAGCTGAGAAGAGACAAACTGGGTTATTAGAAAACATGTATCAAACCAAAACAAGGGTAAGGACAGGTGAAAAATCATGAGGCCTTTTACCAGTTTGTATGGGGAGAGGGAGGCCAAAAGCCCAATTGGTAAAAAAAACTTTTACCCTTTTGCTGGCATGTCAGGCTTCTGGGTTCCCTTCCTCTGAGCCCAATTCTAAGTTAGCCAGTTTAAGGTTCGGGAAATTAACTCTTTCTCAATTTGGAGGATTATCTGAGGGGAGAAAAAAAAGGTGTTTTTTCAAAGGAGTCCCAGGAGTTCAAGATGCATTCAAAAGGAGTACAAACTGAAGGTGAATGGCTACTCATCTAGAAAGGGGCAAGCAGGCGCCCCTAGTTCCTTTCTCTTCCTACCAAATACCTGGGGTATGTGAGGGAGGGAAAGTGAGGCATTCCTCTTTCTTTCCACCATCCTTGTATCCCTGAGTCCTGGCGAATGCAACAGCATGCCACCCATGGGTGTTAAAGAGGCTTTTACCCATGTTAACTAGCGGGGCTGGGGGTGGGAATTATTCACTCTACTCACATACGCCTTATCTCCCCTGCTGTAAGTAGCCGTGAATTCCCTAGACTTCATTTACGCCATGGATACTAGCATGACTTTTATCCATGAAACAGAAAGCTTAGCTTAATTGGCAGGAGTCAGCCACGCTCACCTGTGCTGTGCCTTTTAACTTCCATTATCATCTGCCTCTGGATCCCTCAGATCCAGTCTTCTTTCCTAGGGCTTTGACCCAAAGCTTGGAATTGAGTTTGAGACAAAAATGTGTCTTGGAGGGAGTTGCACGGACTCCTTATCATAAGCCAAATGCTAAAGTGAAGCTGTGGAATTGAGTCCTCCCCCAACAAGGGAAAGAAAAGGTTGTCTTGTGACACACCCAGATAACTGGTGGCTATAGTTATGCTTGCTAGGATTTGGGTGCATGATGCTTGGCTTTGGTTAGCTCCCTTGGTCTTGCTTTCCCCAAAAGGAAACCCCCAGGTGATGGGCACCCTATTTATTCCCATTGCCTGGCAGGATTTGATGTATAATTGCTCAGAACAAGAATATTGATCCAGATTTCTACATTACCCATCCCTTTTGTTCTTTCTGAGCTGTAGCTGGAGATTGCTGGTTGGTTCACAGGAACAAGCAGGGTTAGTCTAAAATGCAGGCAAAGACTTAAAAACAACTAATTAGTTTAGAATTTAATGACAAATGAAGTTGGGTGCGGTGGCTCACGCGGGTAATCCCAGCACTTTGGGAGGCCAAGGCAGGTGGATCATGAGGTCAAGAGATTAAGACCATCCTAGTCAACATGGTGAAACCCCATCTCTACTAAAAATACAAAAATTAGCTATGGTGGTGTACGCCTGTAGTCCCAGCTACTCAGGAGGCTGAGGCAGGAGGATTGCTTGAACCCTGGAGGAGGAGGTTGCAGTGAGCCAAGATCGCACCACTGCACTCCAGCCTGGCAACAGAGTGAGACTGTCTCAAAAAACAAACAAACAAACAAACAGAATTTAATGACAAATGTATACGTTTTGAAACATAATTTCTTTCTCTGCAGTTCTCATTTATTTTTATTTTTCAATTTTTCTTTTGTTACCAGTTATCATTTCTGTTAAAAAATCATGATAGGACTGAGTTGTTTGCAAAATAGACTTTAGTCTTATACTTGGCCTGATTAGTTGCATAAAGTGCAGCAAGAATAACTATTTCTACATAGGCCTTTTAGATTGGCTTTGATGCAACTCTGTTCCACAAGGACTCTTAGAGAAGACCTTTTAAAGCCGAGCCCAGCCATGGGTCTGTATCCTTAAATACCTGTGAGTTGAGTGCTCCTCTTCTCTTAAGGTCCCAAGATAAACTTGGAACTCTGGGCCAGTTAGAAAGTGACACTCTTGGCCGGGCATGGTGGCTCGCACCTGTAATCCCAGCACTTTGGGAGGCCAAGGCAGGCGGATCACGAGGTCAGGAGATCCAGACCATCCTGGCTAACATGGTGAAACCCCATCTCTGCCAAAAGTACAAAGAAAAAAAAAAAAAAATTAGCCGGGTGTGGTGCCACATGCCTGTAGTCCCAGCTACTCAGAAGGCTGAGGCAGGAGAATAGCTTGAACCTGGGAGGCAGAGGCTGCATGCAGTGAGCCAAGATCATGCCATTGCACTCCAGTCTGGGCGACAGAGCAAGACTCTGTCTCAAAAAAAAAAAGGAAAGTGACATTCTTTACTGACCACAGGTCAGGAACCCTGTACAGGGACTGTGTAGGCAAGGGTATGAAGCCAGTTTTCTCCCCAAGGGGATTTTTTTGGCTCTGCAACTCGAGCTTGACTGCTTAAAGGGAAGCATACCCTTGCACTCAAAGCCTTGGTAAAACAACCAGTTTCTCCAGTTGCATCCTGTTGCAAAAGAAAATGGATTCTTACTGCACTGATGCAAACAACTATATTACCACAAGTTAAAAATACTCACAGAGGCTGGGTGCGGTGGCTCACGCCTGTAATTCCAGCACTTTGGGAGGCCGAGGTGGGCAGATCACCTGAGGTCAGGAGTTCAAGATCAGCCTGGCCAACATGGTGAAACCCCATCTCTACTAAAAATACAGAAATTAGGCAGGCGTGGTGGCAGGCACCTGTAATCCCAGCTACTTGGGAGGATGAGGCAGGAGAATTGCTTGAACCCGGGAGGTGGAGGTTGCAGCGAGCTGAGATCATGCCATTGCACTCCAGCCTGTGTTGCGGGAAGTCAGGAACCCCGAATGGAGGGACCGGCTGAAGCCACGGCAGAATAACATAAATTGTGAAGATTTCATGGACATTTATTAGTTCCCCAAATTAATACTTTTATAATTTCTTATGCCTGTCTTTACTTCAATCTCTGAACATAAATTGTGAAGATTTCGTGGGCACTTTTCACTTCCCCAATCAATACCCTTGTGATTTCCTATGCCTGTCTTTAATCTCTTAATTCTGTCATCTTCGTAAGCTGAGAAGGATGTATGTTGCCTCAGGACCCTGTGATGATTGCGTTAACTGCACAAATTGTTTGTAGAGCATGTGTGTTTGAACAATATGAAATCTGGGCACCTTGAAAAATGAACAGGATAACAGCAATGTTCAGGGAACAAGAGAGATAACCTTAAACTCTGACTGCCAGTGAGCTGGGCAGAACAGAGCCACATTTCTCTTCTTTCAAAAGCAAATGGGAGAAATATCACTGAATTCTTTTTCTCAGCAAGGAACATCCCTGAGAAAGAGAATGCGTCCCTGAGGGTAGGCCTCTGAAATGGCCACTTTGGGGGGCAGCTGTCTTTTTTGGTCGAAGCTGTAGGGATGAAATAAGCCCCAGTCTCCCGTAGCGCTCCCAGGCTTATTAGGACAAGGAAATTCCCACCTAATAAATTTTGGTCAGATCGGTTGTCTGCTCTCAAACCCTGTCTCCTGATAAGATGTTATCAATGACAATGTGTGCCAAAACTTCATTAGCAATTTTAATTTTGCCCTGGTCCTGTGGTCCTGTGATCTCGTCCTGCCTCCATTTGCCTTGTGATATTCTATTACCTTGTGAAGCACATGATCTCTGTGACCCACACCCTACTCGTACACTCCCTCCCCTTTTGAAAATCACTAATAAAAACTTGCTGGTTTTACAGCTTGGGGGGCATCACGGAACCTGCCGACATGTGATGTCTCCCCCGAACACCCAGCTTTAAAATTTCTCTCTTTTGTACTCTTTCCCTTTATTTCTCAGACTGGCCAACACTTAGGGAAAATAGAAAAGAACTTACATGACTATCGGGGGCAGGTTCCCCCGATAAGCCTGGGGGACAAGAATGAGACTTCATCTCAAAAAACAAACAAAAAAACAAAAAAGAATACTCACAGATAGTTTCCAAATTCTAGAGGAACAAGGCAGAGAGAAACAAAAAACATGCTCCAGATTTTGTTCAGAAGAGTATACCTTACTCCTCATGCCTGTAATCCCAGCACTTTGGGAGGCCGAGGCTGGCGGATCACAAGGTCAGGAGATTGAGACCATCCTGGCTAACACAGTGAAACCCCGTCTCTACTGAAAATACAAAAAAAAATAGCCAGGCCTGGTGGCGGGTGCCTGTAGTCCCAGCTACTCAGGAGGCTGAGGCAGGAGAACAGTGTGAACCTGGGAGGCGGAGCTTGCAGTGAGCTGAGATTGTGCCACTGCACTCCAGCCTGGGAGACAGAGCGAGACTCCATCTCAAAAAAAAAAAAAAAAAAAAAAAAAAAAAAAGAGGATACCTTACTCAATTTATTAAAGGACATAAATAGCTCAAAGTAAGTTTCCTTGACTCTGAAAAACAAAATAAGGATCAGCAATATTCCAAGCAAAAGTTAAAAAGTTTGCTTCAGTTTCTTGAGTACATTCAGTTAACTCTTGTTTTACTTGATATTTGTGAACATTTTAGCTCTTCATGAGTCCTGTACGTTTTTCCTTTATTCCAATGTCACAATCTCCAAAGTTATCAGAAACCTGTATTTGAGAGCACCTGTCAAAGTTCTATAGCTTATTATAAACCTTGTTTTGAAAAGGATTAAAACAAAACAACAATTGTCTGTGAATAACAAAATGTTCAGTGTAGTTACAGTTAGAAGCACAATTGACAAAGAAGTTTGATTATCTCCGTGGTTTACAAAAACTTAACAACCTTAATTATGATTGATAGCATATACTCAGACATTAGAATTTTAGAAATTCCATACAATTTTGGAACATGTATTATTCACCAAAATGTAACCTAAAGAAGATTGAACACAGTATCAAGTACCTAAATGTTTCAAATAATCCTGTTTAGCTCTCTTTTCTGGACACTCTAGGGGCCCTTCTGAAGTATTCGAAAAGCCAGGTGTCAGGAAAGACAATTTTGAAACTGAAGTTTTATTTTGGAAAGCCTGTTAAATATGTTAGAGGTTTGAAACACTTGAAATAGAATTCCAGATTACAATAAATTATTTATTTTGCCAAAATAATGACTCAGAGACATAAAAAGAAAAAAAAAACCTTTTATAAGCCTTTACAAATTTTGCCAAAGAGCAGATTAGTGCCTTAAGAGTACCTTATTGTGCTTTTATTTCAATGTTCAATTTACAGAAAAATCATACAATACACTTTTGAATTTAGTCAATATGTTCACACAGAGAATTTCTTTGCAAGATTAATTTTTTTTTTTTTTTTTGAGATGGAGATGGAGTCTCACTCTATCACCCAGGCTAGAGTGCAGTGGCATGATTCAAGCTCACTGCAACCTCTGTCTCACGGTTCAAGCAATTTTTGTGTCTCAGAGTCCCGAGTAGCTGGGACTACAGGTGCCTGCCACAATGCCAAGCTAATTTTTGTATTTTTAGTAGAGACCAAAAAGCAGTTTATAACCATAAAACATTTAGCCAACCTGGTATCTGACCTGCATAATTTAGTCCAACTATTTTTTTTTTTTTTAGACAAAGTTTTGCTTTGTTGCCCAGGATGCAGTGCAGTGGCACGATCTCGACTCACTGCAACCTCTGCCTCCTGGATTCAAGCAATTCTCCTGCCTCAGCCTCCTAAGTAGCTGGGACTACAGGAGCACGCCACCATGCCCAGCTAATTTTTTGTATTTTAGTAGAGATGGGGTTTCACCCTGATGCCCAGGCTGGTCTTGAACTCCTGAGCTCAGGCAATCCGCTCACCTCAGCCTCCCAAAGTGCTGGGATTACAGGCGTGAGCCACTGCACTCGGCCCAGTCCACTTATTTATATTTTGATGACATTGGCTTTTTACCAATAATCTTTAAGGCTGTTTTCATTTCTCAAAGATTAAAGTCACGTGAACTGAAAAGTACCACAGGTTTTATCTTCCCTTTTATTTTTTTTGAGATGGAGTTTCGCTCTTGTTATCCAGGCTTGAGTGCAATGGCACAATCTCAGCTCACCGCAACCTCCACCTCCCAGGTTCAACTGAGTCTCCTGCCTCAGCTTCCCAAGAAGCTGGGATTACAGGCATGGGCCACCAAGCCTGGCTAATTTTGTATTTTTAGTAGAGATGGGGTATGTCCATGTTGGTCAGGCTGGTCTCGAACTCCTGACTTCAGGTGATCCGCCCGCCTTGGCTTCCCAAAGTGCTGGGATTACAGGCGTGAGCCACCACACCCAGCCTATCTTCCCTTTAATAAATATTTGATCCAAGTGCTTATCTTCCTTTAGGCCAATTAATTAGAGCTATTTCTATAGACGTCACACACAACACGTATATAACTCCACGGACAGGCAGAAGAAAACCCAGCCCCCACAAGATCCTTCATTTGCCAATATCCTATTTGGACCATTGGCCTTTGAGGACTTTTAATTCCTGGGGTTACATGAGGAAAACAGGCCGGGCATGGTGGCTCATGCCTGTAATCCTAGCACTTTGGGAGGCCAAGGTGGGTGGATCAGCTGAGGTCGGGAGTTCAAGACCAGCCTGGCCAACGTGGTTAAACCCCATCTCTACGAAAAATACAAAAATTAGCTGTGCACGGTGGTGCTCGCCTGTAATGCTAGCTACTCAGGAGTCTGAGGCAGGATAATCACTTGAACCCAGGAGGTGGAGATTGCAGTGAGCTGAGATCATGACAGCACACTCCAGCCTGGGCGACAGAGTGAGACTCTGTCTCAAAAAAAATTTAAAAAGTACATGGATTTAAAATATACTTATTTTTTAAAATTTTTATTTTTTGTTTTTTTGAGATGGAATCTCACTCTGTTGCCCAGGCTGGAGTGCAGTGGTGCAATCTCGACTCACTGCAACCTCCGCCTCCTAGTTTCAAGCGATTCTCCTGCCTTAGCCTCCTGAGTAGCTAGGATTATAGGCGCCCACCACCATGCCCGGCTAATTTTTGTACTTTTAGTAGAGACGGGGTTTCACCATGTTGGCCAGGCTGGTCTCAAACTCCTGACCTCAGGTGATCCGCCTGCCTCGGCCTCTCAAAGTGCTGGGATTATAGGTGTGAGCCACCCTGCCTGGCCTTATTTTTATTTATTTATTATTTATTTATTTTTGAGACAGAGTCTCACTCTGTCACCCAGGCTGGAGTACAGTGGTGCAATCTCAGCTCACTGCAACCTCCACCTCCTGGGTTTAAGTGATTCTCCTGCCTCAGCCTCCTGAGTAGCTGGGACTACAGGCCCCCACCACCATGTCCGGCTAATTTTTGAATTTTTAGTAGAGACGGGTTTTTACCATGTTGGCTAGGATGGTCTTGATCTCCTGACCGTGTGATGCACCCACCTTGGCCTCCCAAAGTGTTGGGATTACAGGCGTGAGCCACTGTGCCCAGCTATTCATTTTATTTTATTTATTTATTTTTTGAGATGAAGTCTCGCTCTGTTGCCAGGCTGGAGTGCAGTGGCACGATGTCGGCTCACTGCAAACTGCCTCCCAGGTTCAAGCGATTCTCCTGCCTCAGCCTCCCGAGTAGCTGAGATTTCAGGCGCCTGCCACCACGCCTGCCTAATTTTTGTATTTTTAGTAGAGATGGGGTTTCACCATATTGGCCAGGCTGGTCTCAAACTCCTGACCTCAGGTGATCTGCCCGCCTCGGCCTCCCAAAGTGCTGGGATTACAGGAGTGAGCCACCGTGCCCGGCCTGCATCCAGCTATTTATTTTTTTTGAGATGGAGACTCACTGTCGCCCAGGCTGGAGTGTAGTAATGCAATCTCAGCTCACTGCAACCTCCAACTCCTGGGTTCAAGTGGTTCTCTTGCCTCAGCCTCCCAAGTAGCTGGGATTACAGGAGCTTGCCACCACTCCCGGCTAATTTTTGTATTTTTAGTAGAGATGGTGTTTCACTATGTTGGCTAAGCTGGTCTCGAACTCCTGACTTCAAGTGATCTGCCTGCCTCAGCCTCCCAAAGTGCTAGGATAACAGGCACCTGCTACCACGCCCAGCCTAAAATATATTTTAAAATATATTTCTCTGAGTTCCTCAAAGGTAGAGTCCATGTCTTTTGTCCCCAGAACCTAGTACAAAGTCTTGTACCTCAAAGTTGCTCAGTGAATATTAATTTAATGGATGAATCGGTCACACCAGTAATTGCAGAGGTTTTCTCAGGCCCTAGCCCTGGCTGCAAGGACTTTGGAGAGATCTCCCCTCCCAACACCCTCCATTTACCACATCATCAGACTGTGGTAGCCATTCAATGAGTGCTTAGCGTGAATTCTACACAGTGCTAATTACCTGTAATTCTCACAATGTCCTTAAGCGGTGGCTACTAATATGTCTTCATTTTACACTTAACCTTAATCCTAGCTACTCGATTACAATCCGGGTTACGTGACCTGGCTCACGTCACCTAGCTAATAATGGAAGAGCCCATGTATGTTTGCCATAGGAATTGGCATTTTCACGTCCAGCTCTCTAGCCCCAAAGATTTCAACCTCTTCGAGCCTTGACAGATTGGAATAAGAATCCTCTCCAGGAATCTTTCCCAATATGCTGGAACCTAAAGGGAAATAAAAACCCCTACTCCGATCAGCGTAGACTGGGCCATGGTGAAAAGGAATGGATGATACTCCAGGTGTGAGGAATTGCAGCTTTTTAGCCTGCCAGTTATTTTTCACTCAGCCATTTGCAGGAAATGAGGCACACTGCTTTCCATAACCGATTTGTCTTGCAACTTTCTGAACAAGTCACAGCTTCCCTTTTTTTTTTTTTTTTTGAGACGGAGTCTCGCTCTGTTGCCCAGGCTGCAGTGCAGTGGCGAAATCTCGGCTCACTGCAACCTTTGCCTCCCGGGTTCAAGTGATTCTCCTGCCTTAGCCTCCCGAGTAGCTGGGATTACAGGAGCCTGCCACCACACCTGGCTAATTTTCGTATTTTTAGTAGAGACGGGGTTTCACCATGTTGGCCAGGTTGGAACCTTGGCCTATTTATTTATTTATTTTTGAGACGGAGTTTCGCTCTGTTGCCCAGGCTGGAGTGCAGTGGCGAGCTCTCGGCTCACTGCAACCTCTGCCTTCCGGGTTCTAGTATTCTCCTACCTCAGCCTCCCGAGTAGCTGGGATTACAGGCGCCCGCCACCACGCCCGGCTAATTTTTGTATTTTTTAGTAGAGACGGGGTCTCACCATCTTGGCCAGGCTGGTCTTGAACTCCTGACCTCGTGATCCACCAGCCTAGGCCTCCCAAAGTGCTGGGATTACAGGCGTGAGCCACCGCGTCCGGCCCCTTGGTTTATTTTTCTAAGAAACAGGCTAACACTGATCTCACTAGTAGCATTGTTAATATTAAACAAGATAGCTAATAGCTTTAAAGCGTCTAATCACGGTACCCCCACGAGTAGTAGTCACACAGCAAATCATAGGCAGGAGTGGACAAAAAGCGCTGGGAGCATTAATCCTGGTAGATTTGGAGTCTGGGCAGGGCCTAAGAGGATGGGATCAGCGGATTGGGCCAGCCAAAGGGGGCGGGTTCAGAGGGAGGAGCCAGCTGCCTCCCGCGGCAAGCCCCGAGCTTTGAATCAAGCGCGGTAGTTTCAGCTGTAGCCAATCCTAGAACAAAATCTTCTTGCGTCAGTTGTTGCTGAGGCCCAGATCTCACCCAGATCAGTTCTAGTCGCTGCTGCTTGTACCCGTCCTCGGCCCTTGCGTGTCCGTCCGTTACGACTCAGAGGACGGAGAGAAAGTCTAAGTCACCTTCCTCAGTATCCAGGCCGGAAGGAGACTCTCAGCTACTCGCCCTGAACATGCAGAGCAGCACTGGCTTCCCTGTCTCTGGATGCCGCAGGGGCGTCCTGTCAGGAGTTGTAGTGTCAAGATTCCAGTTCTTCTTATGCGACTTGCTGGAGAAGCAGGAAGTTGCTGTTTATCGGAGAAGTCGGGCTAGGGAGGGAAACAATCCCGCGGAGCCATATGGAGAGGGCAGGAGGTGTCTAGATAGTGGTAGGCCGGCGGGGGACGGAGAGTATGGGTGTTGAGTCCTGGCCCTTTAAACCCGAGGGGGAGGATCCGGAAGTGGATGGGCGGGGCGAAGGGTCCTCGTATATAAAAGGGCCCCGGCCGCGCGGGGTCTCTAATCTGCCATTTTCTGTCCCTGAGTGAGTCTCTGGCGTCCCAAATTGCCTGTTTTTCTCGCAGGCTCTATTCCGTTCGCTGGTTCGCCACCTCAGGGGAACGATGGCCACGGAGTCCACAGCCACTGCCGCCGTCGCCGCGGAGCTGGTTTCTGCCGACAAGTAAGCGGGACTGTGGAAAGCTTAAGGCACTGGCCAGTCCGCGGGGAGGGCTAATGGACGGGGGCTCCGGAGAAGGGGCAGACCGGTGGGCGGGAGTACTTGCCTTCCCAAGAGCAGCTGTCGCTGTTCGGGAAGGCCTGGTCACTGGAGCAGTCCTTCTTTTGCTGAGAGCCTCGCGCAGCAGCGGTAACGGCGGTCGGCTGGCGCCCCCTGCCCCGCTTTTCGCGGCCGCCATCTTGCCGGGGGCAGCGGCGGCTGTATCCTTCGCCTGCCCCTCTCCTTCCTCCCCCGGCCCGGGGCGGTTGGCCGGGAGGCGGGGCCCTGGCGCGCGGGTTGGCCTTCACGCCCCTTCTGTCCCTAGCGTGTGCCTCTGGTAGAATCCCTGGATAACCCGGGAATATAACCAACGGAGATTTGGCGCCAAAAGGGAAAAAAAACCTTGCACGAGGAAGGAGGCTGGACCTGAGGGGTCGGGGTGGGCGGGGCCTTGCTGAGGGCGGGGTTTTGCGCGCGTGCGTTCCCTTTCCTCGCCGGCTCTGGGGCAGGGGGCGGGGCCTTGAGGAGGCGGGAAAAGTCCATTGTTTGGGGCCGCTGCGGCTCCAGCAGGAGCTTTGGACTATCTCGGTGGGGCCGGCGAGGCTAGTTCCCCCCCACACCTCGCTCACGTCTTGTGCTAGGAGATAGTTATCGCTCCCCGCGACACCGTGAGCCCCTGCCTGTGGTGGGGAGGATTGTCGTTCTTTAGACTTTGGAGGTGTTGCCTGTTTGGGGGGAACATTATCCGGACGTAAAGCGTCTTCAGGAAGCGCTGTCTGGAGCTCTCACCAGCACTGTTTGGTTGCTAGGTGAATCGGCAGTAGTATGCACGAAGTGGAGAAGGACTGGAGGGAAACAAGATAGAATTGCTTTGAAAGCGGCACAGTGCCACTCAGGCGTAATCTGTTTTTTGAACAGTGGAGGGAAACACTACACGAGTTCAAGGAAACAAGTGCTGTTTCCGATACAGTAGGTCTGATTTCCCAATCTTGCCATATTTTTTTAGGCATCTGGTTCTATTTTTTTTTCTAATCTTGTGCGCTTTAGAGGTTAGCTGCCTTCCCTGTAAAAGGAATGGTTGCTGTGAAGTTTTTTAAATTGATATTCTATAGGCTTACACTCTGTCATGATTATGTCTTTGTTTGTTTATAGTTAGAGATTTACTTATATCACTGCTTACCACCTTTTCTCTCTGCGTTCTTGTAGAGCAGTGGTTCTCAAGTCACCCTGAGAATCATTTGGGAACTCATGGGAAATACAATTTTAATTTCAAACTCCCATTACCTGCCTCTTTCCCCATTGATTCGATATAAGCAGTATAGATTGGGCTTGGGAGTCGTGCTATAGCTATTATAAAAAGAGCTGCTTTTTATAATGTTTCCTAGACAGCTCTAGCAGTCAGTATTTCACTGACAGCTGTGTGTTTTTGTTTTGTTTTTGCAGCCAGGGTCTGGCTCTCACATCCAGGCTGGAGTGCAGTGTTGTGATCATGGCTCACTGCAACCTCGAACTCCTGGGCACAACTGATCTTCCCTAGTAGCTTGGGACTACAGGTGTGCCACCACACCTGGCCAATTTTTTGTAGATACAAGGTCTTAATGTTGCCCAGGCTGGTCTCAGACTCTTGGACTCAAGCAGTCCTCCCGCCTTGGCCTCCCAAAGTGTTGAGGTTACAGGCGTGAGGCACGGCGCAGGGCCAGGTGTTTTTGTTTTTGTTTTTTGAGGTAGAAGTATGCAACAAATACCTCTTGCAGGTCCCCTGTGTCTAGCCAGAGTTAGGTCATTAGTGAATTTAGTTTCCTGGCAGGTTATACATAGAGAAAGTTTATGTATATGTGGCTAGAAGAAAGCAAACCATTTAGTTCCTCACAGCATAAATTGAAAGCTAAAACTGAGCAATTGTATGTGCTGGGTGTGTGGTGGGCGGGGGGGGGGCAGGGTCTCTGTCACCCAGGTTGGAGTGCAGTGATGCCATCTCGGCCCACTGCAGCCCCTACCGTGTGTGTGTGTGTGTGTGTGTGTGTGTGTGTGTGTGTGTGTGTGTGTGTGTGTGTGTGTCACCCAGGCTGGAGTGCAGTGATGCCATCTCGGCCCACTGCAGCCCCTACCTCCTGGCCTCAAGTGATTGTCCGGCCTCAGCCTCCGGAGTAGCTGGGACTGCAGGCGCACACCACAAGGCCCAGCTGATTCTAGTATTTATTTTGTAAAGACGAGTTTTCGCCATGTTGCCCAAGCTGGTCTCCCAACTCCTAGGCTCAAGGGAACCACCCACGTGGGCCTCTCAAAGTGCTGAGATTACCGGCGTGAGCCACCAAGCCTGGCTAGTATTTTCATTTTCATTCTTCGTTTCCCCATCTAATTAGTGTGAGAACATGAAAGCAGTGTGTCTCAGTTAAGTAAGTTAGTGGGGACACTTAGAGGTAAAGTTTATAAGGTCCTCATGTTTAAGGGTAGGATAAAGAAAATGACTTGAATTTAGACTTTAGGTAAGAATGTACATTATAATTCGAGGATGACCATTGAAAGAATAAATATAACTTCCAAACCAGTAGAAAGAAAAAAAATGGAATGAGAAATAAACCTCAGTTCAGGTTTTTTAAATTTAGGAGATGAGGATCTTACTATGTTGCCCAGGCTGGATTCCCAACTCCTAGTCTCAAGCAATCCTTCCATCTCAGCCTTCTGGGTAGCTGGGACTACAGGCATGCATCACCTCGCCTGGCTTAGAATTGGCTTTGATAGCAGCTTCATTGCTTCAGTAGTGATATTGGACCACAGTTTTGTCGTCTGCAAAAAGTCTTGGGTTGGCTTTTGTCCCCTCGTGCCATTAAAGCAGTATTGTTTAAGGTGATGTATATCTACATGCTAAATTAATCCTGTTATTCTTAGCTTTCTAACTAGTTCTTAGTTGGTTTTTTTTTTTTTTTTTTTTTTTTTTTTTGAGAGGGAGTTTTGTCACCCAGGCTGGAGTGCAGTGGCACAATCTCTGCTCACTGCAACCTCCGCCCTCCCAGATTCAAGCAATTCTCTTGCCTCAGCCTCCCAAGTAGCTGGGACTGCAGGTGTGTACCACCACACCTGGCTAATTTTTTGGGGTTTTGCCATGTTGGCCAGGGTGATCTCGAACTCCTGACCTCAGGTGATCAGCCGGTCTCGGCGTGAGCCACCGTGCCCGGCTGCAGTTATGATTTAATACTGCATCTTTGTTCATTTACATATCTCAACTGTGGATGGTGCCGTGTATGGTCTGTGTGTTTTGATGAATTTTAACTTTTTATAATTTGTGTGTATTTTATGGTAGTGAAGAAGACTAGTACCTACATATCTTTTATGCATTGATTACATACATTTTGTTAATTCAACATTTCTAGGCTATGAGGTTTGTCTTGAGTTTTTTCTTATATATATATATAATTAATTGATTAATTAATTAATTTTTTGGAGAAAGAGTCTTGTTGTCTTGCCCAAGCTGGAGTGTAGTGGCCAGATCTTGGCTTACTGCAACTTCTGCCTCCCCTGTGCAAGCGATTCTTGTGCATCAGCCTCCCAAGTAGCTGAGACTACAGTTTACAAAAATTAGCTCAGCATGGGTAGCGGGGTCCTGTAATCGCTTGAAACCGGGAGGCAGAGGTTGCAGTGAGTCGAGATTGTGCCACTGCACTCTAGCCTCAGAGCAAGACTCCATCTCAAAAAAAAAAAAAGGCCAAGTGGTGTGGCTCACGTGGTAATCCCAACACTGTGGGAAGCCAACACGGGCATATCACTTGAAGCCAGGAGTTCGAGACCAGCCTGGCTGACATGGCAAAACCCCGTCTCTACTAAAAATACAAAAATCAGCCAGGCGTGGTTGCGCATGACTGTAGTCATTCAGAGTCTAACTCCGTTGCTCAGGCTGGAGTGCACTGGCGCGATCTAGGCTCACCGCAGTCTCCACCTCCAGGGTTCAAGCAATTCTCCTGCCTCAGCCTCCCAAGTAGTTGGGATTACAGGCGCCCGCCACCACACCTGGCTAATTTTTGTATTTTTAGTAGAAATGAGGTTTTACCATGTTGGCCAGGCTGGTCTCGAACTCCTGACCTCAGGTGATCCACTCACCTTGGCCTCCCAAAGTTCTGGGATTATAGGCGTTAGCCACCGTGCCCAGGCTACACTTCTTTTTTTAAAATTAATTTTTTGAACTAGAGAAGGGGTCTCATTTTGCTGCTTAGCCTGGTCTCAAACTCCTAGCCTCAAACAGTCCTTCTGCCTTCCAAAGTGCAGGGATTATAGCTGTGAGCCTAGCCTTGAATTTCTGTTAGCAATGTATGGGAGTACAATTTCTCCTTAACCCTATCTTTGACTATTCGATGGGTAAAACATACTTTCTAAGTATAGTTTTTTTGTTTCTCTTAAGAATGAGTGGCCGGGCGCGGTGGCTCACACCTGTAATCCAGCACTTTGGGAGGCCGAGGTGGGCAGATCACGAGGTCAGGAGATCGAGACCATCCTGGCTAACACGGTGAAACCCCATCTCTACTAAAAATACAAAAAAAAAAAATGTAGTCCCAGCTACTTGAGAGGCTGAGGCAGGAGAATGGCGTGAACCCGGGAGGCGGAGCTTGCAGTGAGCCGAGATCGCGCCACTGCACTCCAGCCTGGGCAACAGTGCGAGACTCCATCTCAAAAACAAAAGAATGAGCAGTAGCAGGTGGTCAAGTGTTTGTTTGTTTGTTTGTTTGTGAATGTTTATATTAAATCCATTAATCTATTCCCATTGGGCTTTTTTATCCTGTTGACTAAGATTCTATGTATATTTGCTAAGTTAACCTTTTGTGAAATGAATTAGATGGAGTAGAATCTATCAATATCCTATGGTTTCTGGTTTGTTTGTTTATTTATTTGAAACAAGGTCTTACTCTCTCACCCAGGCTAGAGTATAGTGGTATGATCATAGCTCACTGCAGCCTCTATCTCCTGGGCTCAAGCAATCTTCCCATATCAGTCTCTGGAGTAGCTGGGACTACAGGCATGTACCACCATGCCCATCTAATTTTATTTTTGGTAGAGATAGGTCTCGCTATGTTGCCCAGGTTGGTTTTTGAACCCCTGAGCTCAAGCAGTCCACCTACCTCGGCCTCACAAAGTGTTGGGATTACAGGAGAGAGCCACTGCACCCAGTCTGGTTTCTGGGTTTAAAACGGCCTTCTCCAAACAAATTACCAAGTAATTTCCCTATCATTTCCTCTAGTACTTCTCTGGATTCATGCTCATTCTAAAAGTTCATAATGAACGTCATAAAACTATGAAGCCATAGCTTCATAGTTGTAGTGACTATTAGAATTAACATTTTAAAAAATAACTGGATCAGGCTGGGCGCAGTGGCTCACACCTGTAATCTCAGCACTTTGGGAGGCCCAGGCGGAAGGATCACTTGAGGTCAGGAGCTCGAGACCAGACTGGCTAACATGGTGAAACCCCATCTCTGGTAAAAAAAAACAGAAAAATTAGCCAGGTGTGGTGGTGGGCGCCTGTAATCCCAGCTACTTGGGAGGCTGAGGCAGGAGAATTGCTTGAACCCAGAAGGCAGAGGTTGCAGGGAGCTGAGATGATACCACTGCACTCCAGCCTGGGCAACAGAGAAAGACTGTCTCAAAAACAAAACAAAACTGAATCAGACATATCTATTGCCCAGATAGGACATGAACATCCGTTTATAATTTTTATTCTGATCCAGTAGTCCTCAGAGCATGGTTCTAGAAACCAGCAGTGTGTCACCTGGGCAGTTGTTAGAAATGCAGATTCTTGAACCTTACCTCAAACCTTCTGACTCAGAAACTGTAGGGGGTGGAGCTCAAACTGTTTTAACCGTTCCTCCAAATGGTTTGCATACAGACTAAAATTTGAGAAACACTGCTTTAATTCATCTTTTTTTCCAACTGTACAAGTACTGCCTTAGTTCACCCTCTTTTCTATTTGTCTAGGCTTGTGCTAAGCAAGAATAGAAATAAATTTATCGGCCGGGTGCAGTGGCTCACACCTGTATTCCCAGCACTTTGGGAGGCCGAGGCAGGTGGATCACGAGGTCAGGAGATTGAGACCATCCTGGCTAACACGGTGAAACCCTGTCTCTACTAAAAATACAAAAAAATTAGCTGGGCGTGGTGGCCGGTGCACAGGCACCGGCCTGGCACCAGGCCCAGGCTGAGGCAGGAGAATGGCGTGAACCCGGGAAGCGGAGCTTGCAGTGAGCGGGAGATCGTGCCAGGGCACTCCAGCCTGGGCGACAGAGCAAGACTCTGTCTCAGAAAAAAAGAAAAGAAATTTATCACTGATAAATGCTTTACAATGATACTTAATAGTGTTTTTACTGGTTCCTTGCTTTTAATGGTATTCAATTCAGAGTCTTATATTGCAGTCACAGTGTAACTTTTTTTTTTTTTTTTTTGAGACGGAGTCTCGCTGTGATATCTCCCTGACATTGTATTTTTAAAAACCTGTGTGTTATAGACTGGAAATAAAAGACCTAGTCCCTTAACCACAGGTAGTTTGAGAGGCTCTGTGCTAGACCATTTGGTCAGAATGACCTCTTAATAAAACTATTCGATATACATGACTGGCTGTGACGGAGTTTGTAGATAAGGATCCAAGACCATTTCAAGATTCTAGGCAAATGGCCCAGATAGCTTACAACCTGTAGCTGAAAGCACTGCCCTTAAAGTTGTTCCTCATCCCTGTGGTTATAGCTGTGAAGTTGCCACTTATTTTCAGCCCTGGATATTTGAGTGAGTAAGAATTAAATGAATTAAATTTGATAATGTAAGTAAGTAAATAATACTTGAGTATTTAATAAATGACAGCTCTTTTATTCCTTTATATTTTTCTGAATTTATTTTATTTTCAGGCTTAATAATTGCCTCCAGTTTTACATTTTTTCCCCTTTAATTTTTTATTACAGAATTGAAGATGTTCCTGCTCCTTCTACATCTGCAGATAAAGTGGAGAGGTAAGATTATTTACATGGTACAGTTAGATTCGTATCAGGAACATAAACTAAGAGCAATATAACTTTAAAGTTATTTTTATTTTTTAATTAATTTATTTTTGATAGAGGCAAGGTGTCGCTTTGTTGCTCAGGCCGAAGTGCAGTGTGCAATCAGGGCTCACTACAACCTTGAACTCCTGGGCTCAAGCAATCTTCCCACTTCAACCTCCTGAGTAGCTAGGACTATAGGCACATGCCACTACACTTGGCTCATTTTTAAATTTTTTGGAGAGATGGGGTCTTGCTATGTTGCCAAGGCTGGTCTCAAACTCCTAGCCTCAAGCATTCCTCCCTGCCTAAGCCTTTCAAAGTGTAGGATTATAGGTGTGAACTACCAGGCCCGTCTCACCTCCTCCCCCTGTAACGTTTCCATCTTGATACGGCTATGGTTTTTTGTTTTTCTTTATCTCAGATCTACACCCGAAGTGACTATGTTTCTTAATCAAGAGGTGGGCATAATAATTAACTAAAAAGCTTACCCAAAAGGTAGATGCTAGGTTACATCCCTAGAGATTTCTTGTTTCATTTTTTAGAGACAGGGTCTTGCTTTGTTGCCCAAGCTGGAGTACAGTGATGTTATCATAGCTCACCACCACCTCAAACTCCCGGGCTAAAGGGATTCTTCTGCCTCAGCCTCCTGAGTAGCTGGGACTGTAGGCATGCACCACCACATCTGGCTAATTATTTTATTTATTTATTTTTTAGACTGAGTTTCACTCTTGTCACCCAGGCTGGAGTGCAGTGGCGCAATCTTGGCTCACTGCAACATCTGCCTCCTGGGTTCAAGCAATTCTGCCTCAGTCTCACAAGTAGCTGGGATTACAGGCGGGTGCCACTACACCCAGCTAATTTTTCTATTTTTAGTAGAGATGGGGTTTCACCATGTTGGCCAGGTTGGTCTTGAACTCCCGACCTCAGGTGATCTGCCTGCCTTGGCCTCCCACAGTGTTGGGATTACAGGCGTGAGCCACTGTGCCCACCTGAATTATATTTTTCGAAGCGGAGTCTTGCTTTGTTGGCCAGGCTGGTCTCCAACCTGGGCTCAAGCAATCCCCCTGCCTTGGGCTCCCTAAGTGTTGGGATTACCAGCCTGATCTACCATGCCCAGCTGATTTTATTTGTTGAGCTTGAGATAAAATTTGGGTTCATGTGTTATGGAAAAGCTTTCTGATAAGATTGAGAATTATTACTGTTAGAATATCTTACAAATATTTTGTTTGTTTGTTTTTTGAGATGGAGTCTCACTCTGTCACCCAGGCTGGAGTGCAATGGCATGATCTTGGCTCACTGCAACCTCTGCCTCCCGGGTTCAAGCGATTCTCCTGCCTCAGCCTCCCAAGTAGTTGGGATTACAGGCACCCACCACCATGCCCGGCTAATTTTTGTATTTTTAGTAGAGACAGGGTTTCGCCATGTTGGTCAGGCTGGTCTCGAACTCCTGACCTCGGGTGATCCGCCCGTCTTGGCCTCCCAGAGTGCTGGGATTACAGGCATGAGCCACCACACCTGGCCACAAATACATTTTTTAAGCGTCCATAGGGTTTTATGTTTTTCATGTTTGAAATCCTGTTGTCATCTTGGTTATTTAACCCTTTTCCCATTTGCCCTGAGAATACTTGCTGGTGGTGCTTGGGGCTGCTGCATTTACCCAGTGAAAACTGCCATGAAATAGCTCTCCTTTATTATTATTTTCACATCACTCTAATATATAGATTTTGGATAAAAAGACATCATTCTATTTATAGCACTTTGTTTTTAGTAATGGTTATTTCCATTTACAAAATAGGGTAATTCTCAATTGCTGTAAATGTCAAATCCTAGAAAACGTAGCATTCCTATGTATGATGTTAACATCATTCTCAAATGGTTGTTGGCCAAAGATTCATTTGATGAATCCAATTTTTATGAAATAGGCGATTCTGATATTAGTTGTGTTTAGAAATAACTCCGGCCAGGCAGGTGGCTCATGTCTGTAATCCCAGCACTTTGGGAGACTGAAGTGGGCTGATCACTTGAGGTCAGGAGTTCAAGACCAGCCTGGCCAACATGGTGAAACCCTCTCTCTACTAAAAATACAAAAATTAGTTGAGCGTGGTGGCGGGCGCCTATAATCCCAGCTACTCGGGAGGCTGAGGCAAGAGAATCACTTGAACCTGGGAGGTGGAGGTTGCGTTGAGCCAAGATTGTGCCGCTGCACTCCAGCCTGGGTGAGAGTGAGACTGTCCCCCCCAAAAAAAAAAAAAAAAAAAACTCCGAGAACAGTTTTATATTTTTATTTTCATGCTGAAAGTCAGATTTGCTTCAGCTTCAAAGAACATGTTTATGTAAAATTAAATGAGTGCTGGCAATGAGCTGTACTTTTTTTTTTTCTCTTAAACGGGAAAAGGGTTAAAATAAGTCTTATGAAATACTGCTTGGCTGGGTGTGGTAGCTTACACCACTAATCCCAACACTTTGGGAGGCCAAGCAAGACCTCCATCTCTGAGAGGATCACATGACCCCAGGAGTTCGAGACCAGCCTGGGCAACATAGCAAGACGCCATCTGTACAAAAAAAATTTTTTTTTTAATTAACTGTTCGTTGTGGCACTTGCGTGTGGTCCCAGATACTGGGGAGGCTGAGGTAGGAGGATTGCGGAAGCCCAGGAAGTTGAGGTGGTGGTGAGCTATGATCCTGCCACTGCACTCTAGTCTGGGTGACAGAGTGAGACCCTGTCTCCAAAAAAAAAAAAGAAAAAAAATAGGGCTAGGTGCGGTGGCTCACGCCTGTAATCCCAGCACTTTGGGAGGCTGAGGTGGGTGAATCACCTGAGGTCAGGAGTTCAAGATCAGCCTGGCCAACATGGTGAAACCCCGTCTCTACTAAAAAAGATACAAAAATTAGCCGGTCGTGGTGGCTAGCGCCTGTAATTCCAGCTACTTCGGAGGCTGAGGCAGAAGAATCACTTGAACCCGGGAGGTGGAAGTTGCAGTCAGCCAAGATCACGCTACTGCACACCATCCTGGGTGGCGAGCGAAACTCTCAAAAAAAAAAACAAAACAAAACAAAATATCTTGTGAGTTAATCTGGTATTTGGGTGGTATGAATACTGAATACTGTTTAGGGTTGATCCTAAACACAATACTTTCAAGGGGGTTATTCATAGGATGTACCATAGTATTTAAGTTTCTGGACTGACTAAATGTAGCTAGGCTACCCGAAACACAGTGCTTGATATGTAATCATCAGTATTAAACTCCATTGCCCAGGTTGGAGTACAGTGGAGCGATCGTGGCTCACTGCAGCCTTGACCTTCCCTGGGCTCAGGTGATCCTCCTGCCTTAGACTCCTGGGTAGCTAGGATCACAGATGTGTGCCACTATGCCTGGCTAATTTTTGTATTTTGTTTTTAGAGATGAGGTTTCATCACGTTGCCCAGGCTGGGGCTCAAGCCATCTTCTCACCTCAGCCACCTGAAGTGCTGGGATTACAGGTGTGAGCCACTATGCTTGGCATAAGCATTTGATTTTTAGAGGACCAGAATATTCTGATTCTGAGAGAAACATGAAGGATGGTTGGAAAACACATTATTAGTCTCACCTTAAATTTATAACCTCTGACCTGAAGTGGGTTTTTAGTTTTGATTGGCAGTTATACCGCATTTCTCCGGTCAAGTTGTTTTCCCATTCTGCGGAACTGCTTAATCTTTCCTTCTTTTTTTTCCCCCTTTGAGTCAGGGTATTGCTCAGCCACTCAGGCTGGAGTACAGTGGGTCCTGATCCTGGCTTGGTGCAGCCTCAAACTCCTGGGCCAAGAGATACTCCTGCCTCAGCCTGCCAGACTAAGTTGTGTGTGTGTGTGTGTGTTTTAGAGACAGGGTCTTATTATGTTGCTCAGGCAGGTCTTGAACTCCTGGCCTCCCTATGATGCTCCCTCCTCAGCCTCCTGAGTTGTTGGAATTACAGGCATGAGCCACTGCACCCAGCTGATCAACTTTTTCTTTATATATTCTTAAACATTCAACACCATACCCGTCATCTTGCTTTTACCTGATGATTTTCCTTTGTTTTATATTTGGTTCTGGATTTTTGTTTGTTCACTGAATAAACAATATGAAGAGAAATTTCTTAACACTGTGCCATAAATCTGTGCCCATATATTCTCTCCTTTTGAATGCCTGTTCATGCTCTTATTCAGCAGTCCTCAAAGTTTTTTTCTTGTATACCTTTGGGGTCTCCAGTACTCTTTCAGGGATAATGTAAGATCAAAACTTTTTGTAATAACAAGACTGCCTTTTTGACCACTGGCAGTGATCGTGCAAAAGTAATGGTGGATAAACCTGCTGTTACCTTAACATAAATCAAGGCAGTGGCAACAAAGAGTACTAGCAATTCTTGTGTTCTTCACTATCACCTTCACTTAGAAAATGTCCATGATGAAGCATTACAAACTGAAGTTTATTAATTCTCAGTCCTTGACTACATGGTTTTAAGGTAACCTGGCAAAATAGGAATTATGGATGGAGCGCTTCAGCATATCAAAAGTGGGTACAATGGTTTTCTTTATGAAAAGCCCTTGTGTGATTAAGAGTTGATTGAGCTACTGTTTTCATGTAACTTTACTGGCTTTTATTCGAAAGAATGTTTTATTCGAAAGTTTTATTTTTGAAAGAATGACCAACAGACAAACTTTTATTTAGACTTGATACTTAGCAGATGTTTTCTCCAAAATGAATACAGTGAGCCTGTCACTTTAAGGGAGATAACTGACAGTATTGGGTGCTAGTGATAGAATGTGAGCTTTCACATGAAAAATAAAAATTTTGGATAAGTTATATATCAACTGCTGTTGTGAGACTGACAGTATCCTAATACTTTGACTGTTCTGATGAAATTGATTTTTAAGTTGTGGTAAAACACACATAATATAAAATTTTCCATCTTTTTAAGTGTGTAAGTCAGTAGTGTTAAGTAAATTCACATTGTCGTATACCCAATCTTATCTTGCAAATCTGAAACTATTACCCAGTAAACAACTCCCTCTTTCTGTCTCCCCTAGCCCCTGGCAACCACCATTCTGCTTTCTGTCTCTGAATTTGGCTACTTTAGGTACCTCGTATAAATGGAATAAGAGAATATTTACCTTTTTGTGACTGGCTTATTTCACTTAGCATAGTGTTCTTAACGTTCATCCATGTTGTGGTGTGTCAGAATTTCCTTGCTTTTTATTGTGAGTACTGCTGGTGTGACGTTGGGTTTATGTAATCGTTCATAAGTAGAAGATCTAGAATACAAGATAGACTGGTTTTTAATGTACCAGTATGAGAAGTTCATCAGTGTTTTCAGATTATACAGTACAACTAACCTTTAAGAAATTACCACTTGTTGGTCAAGTGCTGTGGCTCACACCTGCATCCCAGTACTTTGGGAGGCTGAGGCGAGAGGATCAGGAGTTCGAGACCAGTTTGGCAAACATGGTAAAACCCTGTCTCTAGTAAAAATACAAAAATTAGCAGGGCATGGTGGCATGTCCCTGTAATCCCTGCTACTCAAAGTGGCTGAGGCAGTAGAATCGCTTGAACCTGGGAGGCAGAGGTTGCAGTGAGCTGAGATCGCACTACTGCACTCCAGCCTGGGCAATAGAGTGAGACGCTGTCTCAAAACAAAACAAAAAAAAAGAAAAGAAAAAAGAAATTACCACTTGTTGGCTGGGCATGGTGGCTCACGCCTGTAATCCCAGCACTTTGGGAGGCCAAGGCAGCGGATCACTTGAGGTCAGGAGTTTGAGACCATCCTGGCCAACATGGTGAAACCGTCTCTACTAAAAATACAAAAATTAGCTGGGTGTGGTGGTGCCCGCTTTTAATCCCAGCTACTGGGGAGGCTGAGGCACAAGAATGGCTTCAACCCAGGAGGTGGAGGTTGCAGTGAGCTGAGATCGTGCCACTGCACTCTAGCCTGGGCGACAGAGCAAGACTTTTTTTTTTTTTTTTTTTTTTTTTTTTTAAGACAAATGACCACTTGTTGGGTTTGGGTGTGGTAACAGAAGAATATGCAGTTATCTGAAAGGACTATTTAAATATTCTGTTTCCAACTACATATCTGTATCAAGTCAGATATTCCTGTACTTTAATGAAAAGAAAACATGGTAGAGTAGTGAATATGAAAATCCTGTTCTCTTCTACTAACAGACATTTAGGAGATTTGTAAAAATGTAAAACAGTGCCACTATTCTTATCAAATTTTTGTTTTGAAGAGTTATTTTTCAAAGAAAGTCATGTTATTAACATGTAACATTTTAAACTATTTAAAATTATTTTAGTTTTAATTTCAGTATGGCAAATACTGACAGATATAACTTGGATACACAGAGGCTTTTGTGGGGGGCTTCAGTAACGTAACAGTGTAAAGGATCCTGACATCATAGTTTCTTTGCTCTTACATAACACCAACATCTCCGTTTGTTCACAAGATCCCACTCATCATTTACTTAATAATAGAACTCCTTTAGTTCTTTATGCAACAATACTCTTCTTGTTTCCTATGAGATTACTTATATCAGCCCACTAGGTATCATCAGATTTAACCATTTGTTGACCCCCTCATACTTCCCTTCGTCTGTTACCTCACATCAGTTTCTTTGACAGGAAAATGTGAAAGGTGTCCACTCTGTTTATCTGCTACTACTTCTGTTCTTAATTGAAGCTGCTTCAATCAAGTTTTTCTCTACCATTCTACTAAAATAGTCTTGTTTATGGTCTTTAATACCATCCATATTCCTTACTCTAGTAGTCATTTCTCAGCTCTCTGAGTTAATCTTGTCAGTAACATTTGACCCAATCCATTACTCCTGTTACTTTTTTTTTTTTTTTTTTTTTTTTTGAGATGGAGTCTTGCTCTGTCACCCAGGCTTGAGTGCAATGGCACGATCTTGGCTCACTGCAGCCTCCTTCTCCCAGGTTTAAGCAATTCTCCTGCCTCAGCCCCCCAAATAGCTGGGATTACAGGTGTGCACCACCATGCCCGGCTAATTTTGTATTTTTAGTCGAGACGGGGTTTCGCCATGTTGGCCAGTCACTGCGCCTGGACCCATTACTTTTCTTCATACTATTTTCTTGTCTCTTTTCCTTCACTGGCTATTCCCCTCAACCCCCATTCTTCCTCGTCGTCCCTACCTCTAAATGTTGGAAGGCTCCCAGGGCTCAGTCAGTCCTACAACGTCTTTATTAGTAGCCACTCCCTGTGTATTCTCCTCTGTTAAGTCCAGTGGCTTTAAGTAACTGACTCTCCCATTTGTATCTCCAGTCCCCATATCTCTCCCAAATTTCTCCCTTTTAATATCTTGGAGGTCTAATAGGGATCTCAGAATTAACATATCCAAAGCTAAATACTGTACAGTAATTGATTGCCTTGTTTCTCACTGGCTTTTCCTTCAGTTGACTTTTTAATCAGTCAGTGGCAATGTTCTAGAATTTTTCATCTAGATTGTGTAGATTTGAATCGCTGCCATTAATATTCAGTTTTCCATCTGTAAAGTGGGGGTAATAATTCAATAACTTTATGAGGTGTAGATCCTAGGATTTAAATGTAGATAAAATTTCTACATAGTCCATTATTAACACTTAATACCAGTTGCCCAGGCCAAAAAAACATTTGCTTCATCTCTTTCATTCAATAAATTATATATCTAGTCCATTAGCAAATTTTAAAATAAGTATATTCAGAATCTAACCCTCTCTAATACTCCTCAGGTTCCTGTCTAGATTTTTATGGTTTCTTTCCTTTTTTTTAAATAGAGAAAGAGTGTTTTTGTTTGTTTGTTTGTTTGGACATAGGGTCTTGCTCTGTTGCCCACGCTGGAGTGCAGCAGTGTGATCCTAGTTCACTGCAGCCTTGAATTCCTGGGCTCAAACAGTCTTCCTGCCTTAGCCTTGCGAGTAACGGGGACTACAGGTGCATACCGTGATGTCAGCTAATTTTTGTATTTTCCTATAGAGATGCTAGTCTCTAACTCCTGGGCTCAAGTGATCCTCCCACCTTGGCCTCCCAAAGTGCTGGGATTACAGGCATGAGCCACCGTGCTCAGCCTTAGACTTTTTCTTTTCTTCTCTTTTCTTTTCTTTTTTTGAGATGGAGTCTCGCTCTGTCACCCAGGCTGGAGTGCAATGGCACAATCTCGGCTCACTGCAACCTCTGCCTCCCTGGTTCAAGCAATTCTTCTGCCTCAGTCTCCCGAGTAGCTGGGACTACAGGCACACACCACCACGCCCGGCTAACTTTTGTATTTTCAGTAGAGAGGGGGGTTTCACCATCTTGGCCACGCTGGTTTCGAACTCCTGACCTTGTGATCTGCCCCCCTCAGCCTCCCAAAGTGCTGGGATTACAGGCATGAGCCACTGCCGCCCGGCCAGACTTTCTTTCCAACTGGTTTTCTCCCCAGTTCTGTTCTTGTTCTATCTTAAAGTCTATACTAATGTGATGCTGCTCTCTCCCTCTTCCTCACCTTTATTTCCCATAATTCTTCCCCAGCTTACTCTAGCCAGAAGAGTTTTCTGTTTCTCAAATATTTTAAGCAAGCTTCTTTTAGAGCTTTGAACTTACTATTGCCTCTGTCCTAGAGTGCTTTTCCTCTGTATTTTTTTTTTTTTTTTTTTTTTGGCTTGCCTTCTTAAGTTCTCTGCTTCAATTTAACATTGTCCATGTGGTCTTAGCTCATTCTTGTTATAATCACAGTGTCTGGAATTGTGCCCAGCAATATCAGGTACCCAAGTATTGTTGATTGAATTAAGAAGAGGGATTATCCTTCCAAATAATTTGGTTTTCATTAATGGAACTTAAAATGTCACTGACTCTTGCTCTTTTGACCCAGGTTTTTCTTAAAGCTATAAGAAACATTAAATGAAAGTCTAAGTGACATACAGGAAACTGCACATAACTTTAAAGTAACAATTATGAGTTTCTACATATGTATACACCTGTAAACCATTATCACAATCAAGATAATGAGCATTTTCATCACCTCAAAGTTTCCTCATGTGCCTTTGTACTTCATTCCCTCCCCAGCAACCATTAATCTGCTTTCTGTCACTGAAGATGGGTTGCATTTTGTAGAATATTATCTAAATAGAATCATACAGTAAGTACTGTTTCTTTTTGTATAGTTTCTTTGATTCAGCATAATTATTTTGAGATTCATCCATGTTACCACCTGTATTAATAGTTCATTCTTTTTGTTAGTGAATGACATTTTATGATGTAGATATATCACAATTTGTTTATCCATTTGGGTTTCCAGTTTTTGGCTTACAAATAAAGCTGCTGTGAATATTTGTGTACAAGTCTTTGTATGGGCATTCATTTCCATTTTTTGGGTTCATACCTAGGAGTAGAATGGCTAGATCATATGGTAGGTATATGTCTAACTTTAAGAAACGTCCAAACTGTTTTCTAAAGTGATTCTACCATTACATTCTTACCAGCAGTGTTTGACAGTTCTAGTTGCCCTACATCCTCACCATCATTTGATATGTGGTCAGTCTTTTAAAATTTTAGCTATTATAGTGAATATAGCAGTATCTTATTGTGGGTTTAGTTTGTATTTTTTTGAGTGAGCAATAATGTTGGCATCTTTTCATGTGCTTATTTGCCATCTGTGTATCTTTGATGACATGTTTGTTAAAATCTTTCGCCCCCTTTTTATTGGATTGTTTTTTATTACTACGTTCTAAGAGTTCTTTATATATTCAAGTCCTTTATCAGAAGTTTTGCATATATTTTCTCCCAGTTTGGCCTGCTTTTTTTGTTTTTATAACAGTGTCTTTCAAAACCAAGTTTTTCATTTTAGTGGTGTGTCTAGTTTATTGTTTTTTTTTCCTCTTGTTAATAGTTTGTGCTTTTTGTTTCATATTCAAGAAGTCTTTGCCAAAGCCAAAGTCACTAAGATTTTATCCTGTATTTTCTTGTAGAAACTTTATGGTTTAAATCTTATATTTAGGAAGCCTATGATCCATTGCAGATTAATTTTTGTATGAGATATGAGATAACAGTTGAGGTTCACTTTATTGCATGTGGATTTATAATTACTCCAGCACCATTTGTTAGATTATCCATTCCTCATTGCATTGCCTTGGTACCTTTTTCAAAATTTCAGTCAGTCATATATGCATGGATCTGTTTTTGTACTCTGTGTTCTATTTGATCCATTTGGTTTTCTTTATGCCAATACTACATTGTCTTAATCTTGAAATCACTGCCTCTTGCCCTGTTTACCTAAATGCTTCTTAATTTTAATATTTCTTTTAGCTAGTGCAATTTGTATGAATTTATGGTTCTTTTATGATACCTTTTTTATTTGTGGATTAATTAGGAAATATTTATAGTAATATACAATACAGGCTTTGTGATTAGATGAGCCGTTAAGAGAATTTTTTTTTTTTTTTTTTTTTTGAGGTGGAGTCTCGCTTTGTTGCCCAGGCTGGAGTGCAGTGGCGCATCTCAGCTCACTGCAAGCTCCGCCTCCTGGGTTCACGCCATTCTACTGCCTCAGCCTCCCGTAGCTGGGACTACAGGCACCCGCCACCACGCCCGGCTAATTTTTTGTATTTTTAGTAGAGACGGGGTTTCACCATGTTAGCCAGGATGGTCTCGATCTCCTGACCTCGTGGTCTGCCCGCCTCGGCCTCCCAAAGTGCTGGGATTACAGGCATGAGTCACCGCACCCGACTGAGAAAATACTCTAGTCAGGCTTCTGGGAATGTTGCCTTTAAGATTTCTTTTGATTTTGTGATGGTAAATAAGTGTGTTAGCCAGGCCTTGCCAGAGTAGTCCAAAAGTTTTAAAAAATTAAACTATTGCTCAAATGTAGCAGGTATTCAAAAAATACTGATTTAAACAGTACTTGACACTAGAAAAAATCTTTTTTTTGCAGTCTGGATGTGGATAGTGAAGCTAAGAAACTATTGGGTTTAGGACAGAAACATCTGGTGATGGGGGATATTCCAGCAGCTGTCAATGCATTCCAGGAAGCAGCTAGTCTTTTGTAAGTATTGTATATTTTGCTATGATGTAATATTATGTTCTAATAAACCTTGAGTTATCAAAAATTATTTTATGGGGAAAAAGCATGAAGAGCAAGAGTTTTAAAACATTTGATTATTTTTCATGTGGTTTGTACCAGTAACTATAAGTGTAAAACTTAAATATCACCAAGCAGTTTCACCCTTTCATTTTCCTGAGTATGTAATTTGTATTCCAGTCACTACTAATTTGGGTGACCACACCTTGTCCTGGTTTATCTAGGACCTCTCTCCCCATCTCTCCACCCCCGCTTTTTTTTGTTGAGACAGGGTCTCTGTCACCCAGGCTGGAGTGCAGTGGCACAATCTCATGCTCACTGCAGCCTCAACCTCCCAGGCTCCCCAGTAGCTGGGACCATAGGTGTGTGCCACCATGCCCAGCTAATTTTTGTATTTCTTTTGGTAGAGATGGGGTTTCCCCACATTGCCCAGGCTGGTCTCGAACTCTTGGGCTTAAGCGATTCGTCCACCTTGGCCTCCCAGAGTGCTTTGCAAAGGGATTACAGGCGTGAGCCACTGAGCCCCAGCCTGACTTTCCGAGTTTTAACACTAGAAGTTCTGTGTCTATGGAAACTCTTTAGGTCCAAGCAAGTCATGATTGATAGTGCTATTATTAGCACAGCATTTTTTCATACATTTTTAGCACATTTTTCATACATTCTTAGCACTGTTGTTGGATTTGCTTAGAAGTTGGTAGCTACCACCAGGTAGCCATATAGACCTATATCCTGGAGGAAAAGGTTAGCTTTAGTGCCTTAAAGATCATTTATTTTCCCCAAAGACTTTAATGTACCTCCATTATCTGAGAGAAAAAAAAGCAAGTTAAATCGTCAAGCAACAGGCTTTTGGTCTATGGCGAGGTTTGAGTTTCCTCAAATACAATATTAGCAATTGCAATTGAACTTGAAGGTCAATCATTGCATACATTACATACAGTTGATTACATTACATATAGTTAAGTTAAATCTTCCTTATAAAAGAAATGGTTATAACAAAGCGTTTGTGGGTTTCAGGTTTGACGCTTAATACCAATCCATTCTTTTCCTAAACCCCTACCGCCTCTGCCAACATCCAGAACAGAATCTTACTCCTGGATATCTGCAAAAATCTTTTGTCTGATTCCTGTCCTCTTTGTTCCTCTCTGCTTGACCTTAATGAATTGGGGCTCTGAGAGACTAAATTTTATCTGGTAGTATTTAGAGATTTTTTTTTTTTGAGATGGAGTTTCGCTCTTGTTGCCCTGGCTGGAGTGCGATGGCGCGATGTCAGCTCACTGCAACCTCCGCCTCCCTGGTTCAAGTGATTCTCCTGCCTCTGCCTCCCAAAGTAGCTGGGATTACAGGCATGCATCACCACGCCTGCCTAATTTTGTATTTTTAGTAGAGATGGGGTTTCTCCATGTTGGTCAGGCTGGTCTCGAACGCCCGACCTCAGGTGATTCACCCACCTCGGCCTCCCAAAGTTCTGGGATTACAGGCGTGAGCCACCGTGCCCAGCTGTATTTAGGTATTTTTATTTAAAAATGCATGGTTGTCTTACAACATAAAATGTTACCTAAGTTTTTAAGCACACATAAATACTTTCTCTTAGGTTATTTTTCCCAGATTACTGGAGAGGTCAGTATTCCCACTTTCCTGCCATTAAGGGTATTTAGGAGGAAAATTTGAGATGTCTTATTCTAATCTAGTAGACTACCCTTAAACATGACCTCCATCACAATTTACTGCTTAGATTCTCTAGTTACTCTCAATAGACTCTTAGGCCATTAGTTGGCCTGACTTTGCATGAATTCTGCCAGTATTTTACTCCATGAAAGCCAGTCTTCTTACTTTCTCCTTTTGTTCATTATACTTACGTAATTTTTGTCCTTCTTCCTTCTGTCTAGATATTAATAGCTAAGACTTAATACACAGTGCTATTTGTTGTCTAAACATTGTTTTCAGTGCTTTTACATACATTAACTCATTTAGTTCTTGCAATAGCTCTTTGAACAAACAGTTATTAACATTCCCATTTTACAGATGAGAAAACTAAGGCACTGTGAGAATAATTTGTCTAAGGTCTCACAGCTAGTTATGGGTTAAAGGTAGGATTTGAATCCAGTTAGAAGAACTCCAGATATTCTGCGCTTTACATCATGCCTTTCCGTGGGCCTTAGTCATCCTCTAGGTCCCAGCCAAAGGTCCTTTAACTATTCTGATCCATACTGACATCCATCTTTTAGCAGGAGGAATACCTATTAATACCTTAGGGCTGTTTGGCCCTACATTATGTATTACTAATTGTAGCACATTTATGTCACTTAGGATGTGTATATATATTATATATTGATAAAGAGCATACAAAATTTTCATGCATTGTTTAATGTCACTTTGACCTTGAAAGCAAGAGGGGTATTGGTTTTCTATGAGTATGTTACTGGAGAAATATCAATTTATAACTGAAGAACTAGAACTAAATGTTTTAGATTAGATGGTAATTCAGATTTTAGATGTTTATTCTCTTTGTAGAGGTAAGAAGTATGGAGAGACAGCTAATGAGTGTGGAGAAGCCTTCTTTTTCTATGGGAAATCACTTCTGGAGTTGGCAAGGTATGGATGTTGTATTTAAAAACTGAAGTTTCCTTGTTAAGATTGTTTACTAGCTTTGAGATTTCACAGGAGCTAAGCAAGATTGGTTTTACCTAGAGAGTTTTGAAGGAGCTTGAAGTAGTGATGGAAGTTGTGAATGGCACTTGATACAATTAGTAGTTATATTTAAGTTTTGACTTTTGGAGTCAGTAGAAGCAAAGATCTTTCCAATAGTGAATGATCCAAAGTTCAGTGTAGAGAGAGAATCTTTAAAAGCACTGTGAGCTAGCTCAAAACAAGGACTGAATAGAGGACAACTGGAAAGAATTAGCAGGTGAGACTGTCCAGTAAAAAAGACTTTTACTATTGAAAAGTTCTTGGCTATGTTCTATCAGAATTTATTAATCAGAATAAGTTCTGTTTAGGGTATACAAACTAGCAAATGATGTCATCTATTTAATCTCAGTTCTGGTAAGGTTTTTTTGTTTTTTGAGATGGAGTCTCAGTCTGTCACCCAGGCTGGAATGCAGTGGCGCGATCTCGACTCACTGCATCCTTCATCTTCCGCGTTCAAGTGATTCTTCTGCCCCAGCCTCCTGAGTAGCTGGGACTACAGGCGCGTGTCACCACACCCGGCTAATTTTTTATTTTTAGTAGAGACAGGGTTTCACCATGTTGGCCAGGCTGGTCTCGAACTCCTGACCTCAGGTGATCCACCCACCTCGGCCTCCCAAAGTGCTGGGATTACAGGCGTGAGTCACTGCGCCTGGCCCAGTTCTGATAAGTTTTTTTTTTTTTAAGACGGCGTTTCACTCCTGTCACCCAGGCTGGAGTGCAATGGTGCGATCTCCGCTCACTGCAACCTCTGCCTCCCAGGTTTGAGCGATTCTCCTGCCTTAGCTTCCTGAGTAGCTGGGATTACAAGTATGCGCCACCATGTCCAGCTAATTTTGTATTTTTAGTAGAGACGGGGTTTCTCCATGTTGGTCAGGCTGGTGTTGAACTCCTGACCTCAGGTGATCTGCCTGCCTCCGCCTCCCAAAGTGATGGGATTATAGGCGTGAGCCACCGTGCCTGGTCTCTGGTAAGTTTTTAATCTCGTAATCATACAGAACTTTCTCATGATTTGCCGTGAAAATCTTGCTAGAGTATTTTTGGCTATTTAGAGAAATGGGGTGGATACAAAGTTTGGGAAATAGTATGGTCCTATTACAAATGGAATGCATATAGGTCTTGTTCTTTTGACAAGAGACATGCTTTTCAGGCGGCTGGCTGGAGGAATATGCTTATTTCCTTCAGTGCTCTTGCAGTCTTAATTTATATTACTAAAGTTTTGATCATTGCTTCCTTGAATATACATAGTTTTGTATTGCCTGCGCTTGGCTTACACTTCTTGCTTTTATAATATAGGACTGTATTTTCTGTCTTAGAAAAAATTGCTAGGTTCTAGCCATCAAACCTTTGGTGCTTTCTTTTGTTCTCCTAGAATGGAGAATGGTGTGTTGGGAAACGCCTTGGAAGGTGTGCATGTGGAAGAGGAAGAAGGAGAAAAAACAGAAGATGAATCTCTGGTAGAAAATAATGATAACATAGATGGTATGTGGAGTTGCATGTGACATTCAAGAGATGCGACGTTGTATATTTCTTGTATACAGTGGTGGAAACGGGGTTCTACCTGTCCTGGATGGTCTCTCCTAAGATGCTTGGGGTGATGATGCCTGCATCTGGTGGAGATTGCAGTGGGGGTAGCTGTTTACTGAAGCTGACAGCAGATTTTTGAAAGAGAATAACTTATTTCCTCAAGTAAATCCAGTTATTTCGATTGGGGTTTTTTAAATCAAAAAGATAAAAGCAAGATTAAATTGGTGTTTTAAATACTATTACAACCTTAAGTATTTTTCTGATGCAAATTTTTTTAAACAGCCTGTGCAGTTCAGTTATTTTAATAGCAGTACTTTTAGAGCCCTTGTACATTTTTTATGTGTGCGAAAATTATATAATTTCTAAGCTGAATTTGGCTGCTATAGTTTTACATATCAGATGGGGGAGAATGAAAAGCTTGGCATCTCTTACCTAACTGGTAATCAGAATGCTCAAGTAAAACAATACCTAGTGTAACAAGCTTGGGTTTCTTTTGCAGTAAGTTGCTCTGCTAGCCGGGATGCTCCCTTTCCTTTTCTCTAGGGGGCAGATAATTTTTAGGCCATCTGCTGAAACTTGGTAGGCTTTTTGAGGGTTTAAAGGGAATGTATTTTTAGTTTCCATTTATGCCTTTATCATTAAACTCGAAGACATGTTTATGCTTCATGTTCTTTAACCATGTAGAGGAAGCAAGGGAAGAGTTGAGAGAACAGGTTTATGACGCCATGGGAGAAAAAGAAGAAGCCAAAAAAACAGAAGACAAGTCTTTGGCAAAGCCTGAAACTGATAAAGAACAGGACAGTGAAATGGAGAAGGGTGGAAGAGAAGATATGGATATAAGTAAATCTGCAGAGGAGCCACAGGAAAAAGTTGACTTGACTCTAGATTGGTTAACTGAAACCTCTGAAGAGGCAAAAGGAGGAGCAGCACCAGAAGGACCGAATGAAGCTGAGGTCACTTCTGGGAAGCCAGAACAGGAAGTACCAGATGCTGAGGAAGAAAAATCAGTTTCTGGAACTGATGTCCAAGAAGAGTGCAGAGAAAAAGGAGGTCAGGAGAAGCAGGGAGAGGTAATTGTGAGCATAGAGGAGAAGCCAAAAGAAGTTTCAGAAGAGCAGCCTGTGGTGACTCTAGAAAAGCAGGGCACTGCAGTGGAGGTAGAAGCAGAGTCTTTAGACCCGACAGTCAAGCCAGTGGATGTGGGTGGGGACGAGCCAGAGGAGAAGGTAGTTACCTCTGAAAACGAGGCAGGAAAGGCGGTTCTTGAACAACTGGTAGGTCAAGAAGTGCCACCTGCTGAAGAGTCACCAGAGGTGACAACAGAGGCTGCAGAGGCCTCAGCTGTAGAGGCTGGATCAGAAGTCTCTGAAAAGCCTGGGCAGGAGGCTCCAGTTCTCCCTAAGGATGGTGCAGTCAATGGACCGTCAGTTGTAGGAGATCAGACTCCTATTGAACCACAGACTTCTATAGAAAGACTGACAGAAACAAAAGATGGCTCAGGACTAGAGGAGAAGGTCAGGGCAAAGCTGGTTCCTAGTCAGGAGGAGACTAAGCTGTCTGTAGAAGAGTCTGAGGCAGCTGGAGATGGGGTTGATACCAAGGTAGCCCAGGGAGCTACTGAGAAATCACCTGAAGACAAAGTTCAGATAGCTGCTAATGAAGAGACACAAGAGAGAGAAGAACAGATGAAAGAGGGTGAAGGTAACCGGGATATGCAAGAGCTGCAGTGGGTGGAGTACATTCTGGATTTGACTCACTAATTATGGGTAAAAGTCAGCCTTCCATTCAGGATTTTCCGTCTGCCTTTGGATTAGGAAAGGGCTAAATGAAAAGGGGGGTAGTTTAACAAGGTCGTGATAGTCAAGTAAGCTCAATCAAAAGCAGCAAGTCTTCTTTAGCTGGCTTATAAACTAACACTTTTACTAACTGCAAAATAGGCCTTCTGTGTGATTTCTGAGACTTGGCTAGCTATCAGTAACTTGTTGCAGCATACTAGCCAATAAAGTGGGATGGAAAAGGTAGATGAGGGGTGGGGTAGGTAGGGAAATAGTGGGCTAGGCTGGCAGAGAATGCTGAATGGATGTTCACTTGCATGCCTCTGGATTTTAAAATTATTGTTCACATGACTCCTTTTCTGTGCGTTGGGAAGCAGCTACAGAGCAGTAGAATCCACTGAATTGGTACACTGAAGCAGGCATGCCATTTAAATGAAGGCAGTTAACCTTGACTGTTGTATCACCAGAGTTAAAGAATTCTGGTGCCCCTCTCTAAGTCTTCAGGAAGTGTTTAGAGGCTTATTCACATTAGTTAAAACAGGCCCCCCCCACCTTCCCCAAGGCAACAGAAAACATAACCATTAGCTCTCTTCCTGTTTTCCTTCCTCATTTCATGCTTGCTTCGGCTGCTAAACTGAATTTTTGTTACTTAGAATATTATAAAGTGTGGATGCTTTCTATAATGCTATTGGTCTAAGTGTGATTAAATTTCATTAAGGTGTATAAGCCTCTAATTATTACATAACTGGCACGTCTGACTTTTGCTATCATTTGAGGATTCTACTGTATATAAGTTTCATCTAACATTGGCATTAATAACCACAGGTATATTCCAACTAATTGTTACTTCTTGTAATTGCCAGACTACTTCAAGAGTTCTCGTAAGTTTTAGATTTTCAGAGACCCATCTTCAATACTTTGAGCTCATTCTGGTAAACTTCCTTCTACCTATGTGCAGGTCCCTGTACTCCAGCCAACACAGGCTCAGTAACTGGAAATGAATTGGCTAAAATGGTAGCACCATTGGGTTTCTTAATGGAGCTTTAGGAGTTCTTTATGGAAAAAAGCACAGAACTGAATTCCTCAAAAAACAAACAAACAAACAAAACCACACACACAAAAAAACAAAACTCCCATGTCTTGATCTTAATGATTGTGAGCAAGGATGGTAAAAAGCTCTGCTGGCTGGCCCCTAAGACCTTGAATGGTAAGCTACAATGGAGATATCACAGTCCCTTACAGATTGTTCGAAAACTCGTTGGATCATAATTAACATTGTTAGAACTCTCATACATTACATCTGATCCTAAAACATTACTATGTGATAGGTAGTATTGCCCAAGTTACAGTGATGAGGTTGAGGTTTAAAGATTACATGACTTGTTTAGGGTCATAATACTGAATCTGAACCCAGATCTGCCTTGAATATATTATTCTTCCCAAGTTACCACACATTTGAAGAAGACAGTGTTCATCCTTTTCCTACACCCACTGCTTAGAAATTTTGTCGTGGGCTGGGCGCAGTAGCTTCACACCTGTATCCCAGCACTTTGAGAGGCCGAGGTGGGCAGATCACATGGTCAGAAGTTTGAGACCAGCCTGGCCAATATGTTGAAACTTTGACTCTACTAAAAATACAAAAATTAGCTGGACATGGTGGCATGCGCCTGTGGTCCCAGCTACTTGGGAGGCTGAACCAGAAGAATCGCTTGAACCTGGGAGGCAGAGGTTGCAGTGAGCTGAGATCATGCCGCTGTGCTCCAGCCTGGGCAACACAGCGAGTCTCTGTCTTCCAAAAGAAAAAAAAAATTTGTCACTTATTTAAAAAATTAACTATATTTTAAAAGCCCCAGGCTTTTCATATGCTGCATTTTTTGGTGTTGTATATCAGATACTGTTCTGCTTGTAAAGACAATACAGTTTTCCATATTTTACAAAAGAAGAAATGGGAGAAAGGGGTTTAAGTAACTTGCCCTAGTCACACAGTAAGGAGAAGCCTGCTACCCAAACTTCTGGCTTGAGTACTCAACCACTTACTTTCTGTGCTTTATTTCCCTTTACGTGGCAGCACCATTCTGCAGAAAACTTCCAAGCAGTTTTTTTCACTTAAAAATTAAAACCCTGTTTACTGCGACCTCTTGACTCTTTGCCATGTGTTGGGCTGTACATTTGCTTCTAATAAAGATACTTGGTCTGTTCTTTTTCTCTTTGAATCGGGTCTTGCTCTTTTGCCAGGCTGGAGTACAGTGGCATCGCAGTCATGGCTCACTACAGCCTCAAACTCCTATGCTGAAGCCATCTTCCTCCCTCAGTCTCTCAGGCAGCTGAGACTATGGGTGTGTATCACCATGCCCAGCTGGAGTGCAGTGGTGCAGTCTCGCTCACTGCAACCTGCATCTCCCAGGTTCAAGCGATTCTCCTACGTCAGCCTCCTGAGTAGCTGGGACTACAGGCACATGTCCCCAGGCCCGACTAATTTTTTTGTATTTTTACTAGAGATGGGATTTCACCATGCTGGCCAGGTTGGTCTCGAACTCCTGACCTCAGGTGATCCACTAGCCTCAGCCTCCCAGAGTGCTGGGATTACAGGTGTGAACCATTGCACCTGGCCCACCATACACCATTATCTTCTCATATCCACATTTCCAAGTGGGTCCGGGCTTAGTTCCCCAAAGTTAGACCAGATGGATGGTCTTATTAACTCTGCCCATCCTCTAGCAGAATATGCAGAAAAGCTGAAGTAGATTTACATATGTAGGATAATTGATAGAAAAGTAAATACTTCATCTTCCCAATTCGTAGGAAAAATTAAATTGATATTGTTATCTTCTATTCTTACCTGTTATCTCTTCCTACTCATACCAGAATACTAGAAGACAAACTCTAATTTGAAACAAAATATCTTAATTACTTAGAAGTTTTACCTCAAATTTTTAAATTAAAATTCCTATAATTGCTTCAGAAGAATATTACTGGTTCCACTTGAGGAATCTACCATCTTCAAGGAATGGTGGGGAGCTAGGTTAAGGAGAAAGCCATCGCCATTACTTTTTTTTTTTTTTTTTTTTTTGAGACAGAGTCTTGCTCTGTCACCCAGGCTGGAATGCAGTGGCGTGATCTAGGCTCACTGCAACCTCCGCCTCCTAGGTTCAAGTGATTGTTCTGCCTCTGCCTCCCAAGTAGCTGGGACTACAGGCATGTGCCACCACGCCTGGCTAATTTTTTGTATTTTTAGTAGAGACGGGGTTTCACCGTGTTAGCCAGGATGGTCCCAATCTCCTGACCTGGTGATCTGCCCACCTTGGCCTCCCAAAGTGCTAGGATTACAGGTGTGAGCCACCGCGCCTGGCAGCCATTGCCATTACTTTAAAACCTTTCCCAACTTGTGCCCAGGTATCAATGGCAATGCCCTGATGTCCTCAGTAAATTTGTTAAAGTATTTTTTTTTTTTTTTGAGACGGAGTCTTGCTCTTGTCACCCAGGCTGGAGTGCAGTGGTGCGATAATCCGCTCACTGCAAGCTCCACCTCCTGGGTTCACGCCATTCTCCTGCCTCAGCCTCCCAAGTAGCTGGGACTACATGCGCCTGCCACCACGCCCGGCTAATTTTTTTGTTTTTGGGGTTTTTTTTTTTAGTAGAGACGGGGTTTCACCATGTTCGCCAGGAATGGTCTCAATCTCCTGACCTCGTGATCCGCCCGCCTCGGCCTCCCAAAGAGCTGGGATTACAGGTGTGAGTCACCGCGCCTGACCCTGTTAAAGTATTTTCTAAGCTTCTTTGAAAACGGAATCTCTTTGTGGTTGCTGCTGATAAAACTCCTTTGACCTGACGATTGCTCTAAGTCCTAATTGCCATATTTATATTCCCATAGTAAGAGTGTTTGGAGATAGTGTTTGAGCTTTTTTGCTGGTGTTAAAAATGCATAATGAAAGATGGCAGAGAGAGGCATATTATATCCAATTCATGAGTTGCTTGTGTTAACAGAAAGCTTATTTTAATCACTTAACATTGTTGATTTGTCTAATCACAGTAGAGCTATTGATTAGGAGCCTGACCTTTAGATGGTTGACTTGTGAGTGTGTTCAATATGGTGAAATATGGTGTTGATATATGGCTGCAGATTTTAGAGGCGTCATTAGCAAGGTATAGGAGTAAAATAGGGGTTATAGTATTCCTTACTCAAATTCTGTATGTGCTAGAGCTGGCTGGAGTCTGTGGCATGCTCATTGGTGTAAGTCGGTAAGGACTATGCTTTTTGCTCCACATCTCTGTTGTGGGAAAGCTAGTCTCTTGAGCATTCTTGATCAGAATGGACTGGAATAATTTAACTTTCGTACTTTCCCAGGCTATTAGTATTATCTAATGAGTGGCTTAAAGATACCAGAAACACTGACTGAGGTCTCCACCTGCTTCTGGCTGAATGAATGGGAGCTTCTAGCCATTGAATAAGAGGCAGTAGCCAATGTTTCTTATTCTGAATGGTCCAGGTTGACTTTTATGAGAGAAACACTCAGCCTTTTAATTGCTGAAGGTCTGACCCATAGACTATAAGATTGCGCATTCTTAGTCTAGGTTACACTTGAACTAGACTGCACCCACTGACGATATATTCAGTTCAGGTGTTAACTCACTTGGATTAGCATCTGGCCTGTCCTATCTCTGAATATAGGTTGAGACGTGTATTGGAATCTCTGACTAGTCAGAATATGTTCTTAGTTATATTCTCAATACTGAGGAATTTTTACTTGTAGAAACTGAAGGCTCAGAAGAGGATGATAAAGAAAATGATAAGACCGAAGAAATGCCAAATGATTCAGTCCTTGAAAACAAGGTATGTTGTTAGCCACTCAGTACTGTTGTCAGCCTTTTTCTGTTTTTGGGAGACTGGAGCTCACTCTTGTTGCCTAGGCTGGATTGCAGTGGGGTGATCATGATCATGGCTCACTGCAGCCTAGACCCGGGCTTAAGTGATCGCCTCACCTCAGCCTCTCAAGTAGCTGGGACTACAGGCTTGTGCCAACATGCCCAGCTAGTTTGCAGGACTGTAGCTTACCTAGTTTAGGCACAATTATTATTTTTTTAAGAGATAGAATCTCTGTCTCTGTTGCCCAGGCCGGAGTGCACTGGCATGATCAGGGCTCACTGTATCTTCAGCCTCCTGGGTTCAAGGAATCCTTCTGCCTCATCTTCTCAGATAGCTAGGTCTCCAGATGTCTGCCACCATGTCTGGCTAATTTGTTCTCTAATTTTATTTTGTTTAGACGGCCGTCTTGCTGTGCTGCCCAGGCTGGTCTCAAACCCGGCCTCAAGTTATTCTCCTGCCTCAGCCTCCCAAAGTGTTGGGATTATAGGCATAACCCACCATGCCCAGCCCTAGGCATGATTATTATAGATAACTGTCTCTTGGTTATGGATTAGGGACCCTTTATTCATGCCTAGGATGGGTGGATATATTTGATCCTGGGGTTCTTGTGTGTTAGTATGTGAGCCAACATTTCACTGTTAAAATATCAGTGACATGGTCATGACTTAAGACAGTATGTGGACCCATTCTCTAGATTTTAGGGAGAAAGTCCAAATTTTGAATCGTATATCAACTTTTTTTAAGCTACGCTAAGTTATACATTTAGATTTGTATTTGAAAAAGATGCCTATCTTTTTATTATTTGGTTATACTTTAGTCTCTTCAAGAAAATGAGGAGGAGGAGATTGGGAACCTAGAGCTTGCCTGGGATATGCTGGATTTAGCAAAGATCATTTTTAAAAGGTAAAACTCTTGGTGCTTCTAGGCTTGGGTTGGGAGTTTGGTGGTTAAATAGAAACCAGTTAGGGTTAGACAGGTACTGTTAAGGTTTTTGATCAATTTTCCTTCTTTTAGGCAAGAAACAAAAGAAGCACAGCTTTATGCTGCCCAGGCACATCTTAAACTCGGAGAAGTTAGTGTTGAATCTGGTAATGCATTTTCCATCTTATACTCTCCTACTCTCTTCAGCTCCCTCGTTCTTCCTCTAATAGATTCTCTGGAACCGAACTTGATCTTTAAAAAGATAGGTCTGTGTTCCCTGTAGACCCTGGAACAATGAACAGTCTCTTCCAAGTGGCACTCAGTCTTCCAGTAGGTTTGTTTTGTTTTGTTTTTTTGAGATGGGGTCTTGCTGTGTCGCCCAGGCTGGAGTGCAATGGCGTAATCTCGGCTCACTGCAACCTCCGCCTCCTGGGTTCAAGCGATTCTCCTGCCTCAGGCTCTCGAGTAGCTGGGATTACAGGCACCCACCACCACGCCCGGTTAATTTTTGTATTTTTAGTAGAGACGGGGTTTCACCATATTGGCCAGGCTGGTCTTGAACTCCTGACCTTGTGATCTGCCCGCCTCAGCCTCCCAAAGTGCTGGGATTACAGGTGTGAGCCACCACGCCCAGCCTCAGTAGGTTTTTAAAAGTCATTTTGACTTTCTTTATAGCCAAGGGTCCTGGAAATAACTACAAACAAAAATGGAATGTTAAATATGGGTGCATTCCCATAGGATGGGTCTGAATTCTGGAAGTATTTTATGTTAAATGCTGTCCATTTACTTGCTCTTCTTTTTCTCTTCGTTAGAAAACTATGTGCAAGCTGTGGAGGAGTTCCAGTCCTGCCTTAACCTGCAGGAACAGTACCTGGAAGCCCACGACCGTCTCCTTGCAGAGACCCACTACCAGCTGGGCTTGGCTTATGGGTACAACTCTCAGTATGATGAGGCAGTGGCACAGTTCAGCAAATCTATTGAAGTCATTGAGAACAGAATGGGTGAGTGAAGACGAGCTGCTTCATGGTGATGTTGGATCCAGCAATTAACAAGGAAGAAAACAGTTCTTTTTTGCGCCATTACTAATCACTTTATTCTTTTTAGCTGTACTAAACGAGCAGGTGAAGGAGGCTGAAGGATCGTCTGCTGAATACAAGAAAGAAATTGAGGAACTAAAGGAATTGCTACCCGAAATTAGAGAGAAGATAGAAGATGCAAAGGAGTCTCAGCGTAGTGGGAATGTAGCTGAACTGGCTCTGAAAGCTACTCTGGTTGGTTCCGTTAACATTTTGATAATAGCATGTTTGGTACCATTTATGTTAATGTTCTATTTGCCAGGAACTTTTCATCATGACTTGGTTTCCAGGGAGTTGGTGGGCTCATCTAATTATTCCTATCAGTAATGCAGTGGTTAAGAGGAAATACCCTGGAGCCCCAGACTATCTGGGTTTTAATTCCATACTTACGTGTGGCCATGGGCCTTTCTCTCCCTCAGTTGACCGATTTGTAAAATGGGGATAATACAGGTTGAGTATCCTTACCTGAATGCTTGAGACCAGAAGTGTTTCGCATTTCAAATGCTTTTGGATTTTGGAATATTTGCATCATACTCAACAGTTGGATACCCTTAATCTAAAATCTGAAATGCTCCAGAGAGCATTTCCTTTGAGTGTCAGTCAGTCCTCAAAAAGTTTCAGATTGTTGGATTAAGGGATGGGATGCCCGACCTGTAGTACATATGTGTAAAATATACTTCTGACAGTACTGGAAAAATAGACATTTCTTAAAAAATGTAAGTTGCTATTTCCATCTCCAAGAACTCATTTGCATAAATTAATGAGGCATTGAGAGGCATTCACCACAAATTGCCTGGTTCTGTTTTTGGCACAGACCTTTTTACCCTGCAGGTCTATGTATAGACTATGCTCTGGGTGGCTGCTAGACAGGCATAGGTGGGCCAGGGGTAGAACTTGATACTATATGGAGGCCACTAGCATTTCAGGTCTTAGTCAGTTGTTTGGATGGTGATGGGTACCTGTTATAAGGCTGTGGGTGGCCTGGGTTCTATCTTCAAACTAATTTGGATTTGTCATTTCTCGCAGGTGGAGAGTTCTACTTCAGGTTTCACTCCTGGTGGAGGAGGCTCTTCAGTCTCCATGGTGCGTATTCAGGTGGTTTTTTGGTCACTTACATTAAGTCTCAGTGTTGGCTCATGCCTGTAATCCCAGCATTTTGGGAGGCCAAGGCAGGAAGATTGCTTGAGGCTTGGAATTCAACACTAGCCTGGGCAACATAGTGAGACCTTGTCTCTGAAAAACTAAAAAATTATAAAAGCCTCAGCATTGATCTCATATAGCTTGTACAATTGCTAATAAGGGCTTATTTTGCCAGATTGCCAGTAGAAAGCCAACAGACGGTGCTTCCTCATCAAATTGTGTGACTGATATTTCCCACCTTGTCAGAAAGAAGGTAAGTCTACATGTGGTGTTTCTTTTCTACCGTTTCCTCAGACTCCATTTTTAATACCTTTCCTATAAACCCCTCCCTATAGTTGGTGCATATAAGACACTTATTTTCCAAAGGTGGTAAGGATTTGTGAGTGGAGACTGTTGTGTTTTGTTTTGTTTTGAGACGGAGTCTTGCTCTGTCACCCAGGCTGGAGTGCAGTGGCACGGTCTCGGCTCACTGAAACCTCTGCCCCCCGGGTTCAAGTGATTCTCCTGCCTCAGCTTCCCAAGTAGCTGGGATTACAGGCGCCCGCCACCACGCCTGGCTAGTTTTTGTATTTTTAGTAGAGACGGGGTTTTGCCATACTGACCAGGCTGGTCTTGAACTGCCGACCTCGTGATCCACCCACCTCGGCATCCCAAAGTGCTGGGATTATAAGCGTGAGCCACTGCCCTCAGCCAGGGAACTCTGAACTCCTGTTCTGTTTCCTGACTCAAACACAGGAATTCAAACTTGTACAGTGATTACCATTCACATCTCCTCACCCCAACCCTATCTCCCTGTGCTTCCGGTAGAGGGGCCTGAAGTGACATGGTGGGACAGATTAATTTATTCTGAGAGTACAGGTTGGCATCTGCCTGTGGCTAGGGAGAGAGACCCTTAGAGCTGTGAATCCTGATGTTCAGGATCTTTGCACCACAAGGGTTAAGGAAATGTTTTGCAGTTGTCTTTTTAAAAACATTAAGCACATTTGTGAAGCCTTCACAATTATATCTTTAGAGGAAACCAGAGGAAGAGAGTCCCCGGAAAGATGATGCAAAGAAAGCCAAACAAGAGCCGGAGGTGAACGGAGGCAGTGGGGATGCTGTCCCCAGTGGAAATGAAGTTTCGGAAAACATGGAGGAGGAGGTGGGCAGTTAAGCAGGGCTTAGCCTCTTGCCTCATTCCTTGTTCTCAGGACCTGGGGAAATCAGTCCTCTCAAGTGCATGCTCCCCACCTTGAGCCTGCTAACGATTGTTGAGTGCAGTCCTCACAGAAAACGGTACTTGTGCAGGAAAACAGTTTGGTTATGGGAGTGTAGGATGACTCACTGACAAATGGAACCTGTATATTATAGGTCCCTCGATGAACATATGAGAAGGCACTTGATGGGCAAAACCATTAGGTCACTTCCTTCCACGTGATGATTATTGGCTCTGTCAGCCCCATTATCACAGAGTATTCAAGAAATACTTCGTGGTCACTGCCCTCTTAATATAGGGAGCAAAGCAGAGTTTGGGTGACTTTTGTATATGCTTCCTCTGACTGAGGCCTCAGTTATATAAGACAGAATGGCTTAAACTAGGCTCACTCATGCCCAGGTTCTGTTTGTCTTCCAGGCTGAGAATCAGGCTGAAAGCCGGGCAGCAGTGGAGGGGACAGTGGAGGCTGGAGCTACAGTTGAAAGCACTGCATGTTAAGAGGGGGCACAGCCCTCCTCCCAAGGGAAAGTGTTTTTGTATATAATGTATTTTTTCACTTTTGGAGGATTCTTTTTGTATAACTTCAATAAAGATTGTAAGCAAAGGTTGAGGCTTTGATGGTTTTTTTCTTAATTATTGGCTGAATCTGCCTTGGAGCACTGCTGGTTTTATATATTAGCCAAAGGTTTTGTTCTGGCCTTCTGTACTGATCTGTGTTCCTGATCCTAATTCCTATCTGTCTAGCGTGGAGGTGATCAAGTGTGGCTGTAGGCCTTTGTTTTCCAATGGTGCTATATTCTGTTTTCAAACACTTCACTGAACCCAGCTGTCTTGCAAACTTTCAGTGGTGCTGTCCCTGGATGGGGGCTACAAAAACAAGACTTGGTGAAGATCTTGCTCTTCAGTGCTGAAAATGGATGATGGACTTTGGCTGTGAGCCAGGCCTAGGATGGTTCTTGTCCTATATCCACCTAGTCGTCACCTGGGGCTATAATTCTGTCCCGGAAAAAGAACTCTGAAAACCTGGGTCAGGGGAATGATTCCTAAGGAAAACGGTCTGCATTTGAGCTCTGGTTTGAAAGTAGCCAAGGGGACTGATGGTGGACACTCCAGATGTGGTTGGAAGCATATGTGGGGAGGCTGGCTGGTTGAGTTTTGTTATTTTCTGTATAGAAAGGTTGAGATATATCAACACTTGGAATTGTTACCCATCTGCAGAATTGACTTCTCAAATAAAGATGCTAAAAATCTCCTTGTCTGGAATTATGTTTAAAGATCTTAAGTGGGGTCTTAGGCTGTTTTTTTTTTGAGATGGAATCTTGCTCTTGTCGCCCAGGCTGGAGTGCAGTGGCGTGATCTCGGCTCACTGCAACCTCTGTCTCCTGGGTTCAAGAGATTATCCTGCCTCAGGAGGCTCCCAAGTAGCCAGCACTACAGGCTAATTTTTGTATTTTTGGTGGAGACGAGGTTTCACCATGTTGGCCAGGCTGGTCTCGAACTCCTGACCTAAAGTGATCTGCCCACTTTGGCCTCAGAAAGTGTTAGGATTACAGGCGTGAGCCACTTCACCTGACTGCCTGGAGCATTTCTGTGTGCAATAGAGGGTTTCAAAGGCAGAAACGAGCCCACCAGTCCAAGGATGCTGGTGGTGAGGGCACTAGTATTAATGTTAGACCTGTTGTGCTCTCACTGGTGTCTAGGGGTCAGGGCTCACTTGAGACTGAACTGCCTCTGACCTGACTCTTAAGTACCAGTTAGGATCTGAATTCCAAACAATGCCTGCCCTATATCACCACCTCAATTTAGTAGTCCTGACACCCATAGGGCTGCTTTGTTGCACTGGAGGCAGAGGAAGCGATGGCCGGCCCCTAAATTCAACCCCATTTTTCAGACTAAGTTTTTCTGGGCTGGTCACAGTAAGTCATGGTTGCACGATCTCTGGCTTATCCTGGCTGTGGAGTTTCTTCCTGATGTTGCCCTTGCAGTATATGTTCCAGGTCCTGAGGCGCTTTGCCCCCTTTTCTTGGTCAGGACAGTCATGATGTAGTTTACTCCCAGGCACTTGACCTTCTCTGGTTGGCACTGGGATCCAGGGCTAGGCACAGTATCTAAGCTAGATCTCACATGTGACCCCTGGTTGGGGGAACAACCTTGGGCTGGGGACCTATCGCAGAATCAAAGTACATAAGGCCTCAGGAGCTTCCTGTTTATGGGTACATTGAGAACCTGAAAGGTTTCCTGGCAGAAATACTGAGGAAACGGATTTAAGTTTGGCAATAAAACTGGCTTTACCAAAAAAAGCAGTGGGAACTAGTGGGAATTTAAAGTTGCTTTAGTGGGAATTAATGCCCCCTAGTCACCTTTCGGAGAACTTCATAAGTGCCAGACAATATCACAAATACCTGACAAATTCATTTAATCCTTAATCTGTTTTACAAAAACAGAAGAGGTACAGAAAAGTTAAGGACTCACGGGAGGTGGTAAAGCTGTGGTTGGAACTGGTTTTCTGTACTCAACTGCTAGATGCTTCTAGACCCAATGTCAGAACATGGAGTAGTAAAGCTGTAGGTCTGGAAATAGGCCCCAGTCCTGTGCATGTTCAGATGCTCATCTCCACATTCACTTGGGTTCAGAAACTCACTGGGGGCAAGTCAGAACTGTGGTGAGGGCCCAAACCCTCATCTCTATCCTTGACTCCACTGAGGGGCTCTTCCGTACGAGGTGGGGGATCAGCAAAGCCAGCTGCGGGGGTGAGGAAGTTGGCTTCCGGTGAAGATGTGCTGGACACCTGTGGAACAGGGAGAAGGCAGGTTTTGAGCAAAAATGTAAAGGTTAAGCACACAGGTTTTGGAGTTAGGCTTCCTTAGAGTCTCACTGTGAACCAAGTTAACCTGGTCCTGCTTTGATTTCCTTATCTGTTACATAGTAGGACTTCATAGAGATGTGAGGATCAAACAAGAAAGCATTGGTAATGACTGGCACACAGTGGTCAATAAAGGCTGGCTGTTAGCCATACCAGCCACACCGGTATGTGTAGCTGTGGTGTCCCTAGCTGTAGCTGGGCCCTCACCGGAGGTGGGTACTGGTACTCATGGACACTTGCTGGATTGATCTCTGCCAGTGTCTGGACAGCTGCATCTCTTGCATTCACCAGCCGCAGAAAGAGCTCAGCCTGACCTGCCTGGGGAGAGATGAAATGGTATTGCACTTGTACTTTGCTGTATGCCCAATCCCTGCGCACCACACTCACCTGAGGAATCCCATTCAGCTGCCCAAGGCTAAGGCTGGGGTCCAGAGGAAGGGCCCGAAGTGGGAGGCGCCAGCGGCCACTTAGCACCCGCTGTTCTTGGTCAAATAGTCCAAGTGAGACCCAAGCCTTTGGCTGTGGTGCCCTAGCCCATGCCAGCCCCTGCCAGACCTGCAGCTCACAGACCAAAGATACTGATGGTGAGGGTGGTAGTCTGTAGAATAACCAAAAAGCAGTGTCGGAAGCCAGAGCTACAGTCCCTTCCTAGGACTTAGCCCTTTAGAGCCAGCGGCCTCTGTATACAGATGAGAAAACTTAGCAGAATGGTGGATAAGCCTCAATTGTGGCAGAGTACCAGAGTCATGATCCCCACCTACTGACCTGGGCACAGGCTGCCTGCTGGCAAGGATGGCACAGTTGCCCATGGGCCCGGGAGCAGGAGGTGGGGGCAGGCAAAGGGCTGGGGGCAACACTGTGGTCCTTCCTGTATCCTGTCCATCGCGTGCCAAGCCAGTCCTTAGTTGCACCCAAATCCAGGAAGCCTCAAGGCCCCGCAGGAAATCATAGAAAATGACCAGGCCAGCCCTGGGGAACACAAGTCTTAGCACAGAAATACCCAACTCCTTTCAACCTCCCTCCTCTCAGGCAGGTCCCTAACCCTATCTGGTCCTAGTGGGCTCCCTTAACCAGCAGTGCTGGCCAAGTCACAGAGGCTGTCGAAGGTGGCATGGGCCTCACCCAGGATCATAGGGTGCAGGGCCCAGCATGTCCGATGTGGGCAGGAGGAAGTGTGAGTCCAGGCCCAGGTTTCTGGTCATTGTTCCAGGAAGCTGTGGCTGTGGGGAAGAGAGCTGACTCCTCCAGAAAGCCTTGTAGCTGCTCATGTTCCCCCAACTGCTCAGAGCAGAGCTGCCTCCAACCTGTTCCCCCAACCCACCCCGTGTCCTCACAGCCTTTGCCCCACCCAAGAACTGAACCTCCGAGAAGCCTGGAAGTGGTGGCAGTGGTGGTGCCACCGGTGGCGGGAGGAGTGGGGGATCTCTCCTCCCCTTCGGTTGTAGGCTGGCATCCCCCAGGAGTCGCAGATCCTGGGGCCCTAGGAGCAGAAGAGTTAGGGTGCCCCTAAGTTGGACAAAGCAGGTAATTAGCTGAGATACCCCTCCCCCAAGAGTTGGGCCCACAAATGGGTTGGCGGAGCCCTGTGGATACAGGGATACACACGTGCAGACATGAACTAGGGGAGTCACAAACACGGGTCTTGTTCCCCATGCACTGTCTGCCTGAGCCAGGCCTGCTGGGGAGAGATAGGTGGGATGGGATAGGGTTGGGGTGCTCACTGACCCAAGGGTGCCCGACCCCTCTGCATTTGCAAAGCCAAGATTTCTGCCTCCAAGCGCCGGTTTTCAGCCTCCACTACTGGAAGCTCCCCTGAGGTGGCACCTGCCCTTCCTGCGATGAACAAGTGTGACCTGTCACCTTTGACCTCTGGTGACTGGCCGCGTCCGGCTGTGAGCAGCTCTCCAGCGCTAAGGCTCTTCGGATAAGGCTGGACTTGTCAGCTCACATGCCATCCACAGCCACAGGCCCTCCCTCGAGTTCTTTTCTCCTCCCAGGACTGACCACCGCTGGCGAGAGGCCCTCCTGTTCACCTCTGCGGGTCTGCGACCGCTGCAGCTCCAGTGCAGACGCCTCCACCTGCAACTGCCATATCTGGCCCAGCACGCCGGGGTCCCGGCCCCCGTCTCGAATGTAGGCCTCCCGCAGCGCCCTAGGGAGTGGGGAACAGGAAGGCCGTCTTTCCAGAACTGCTCAGCGCTTCGCCCTATGCCCATCTCCGGCCCTGGCTCTCACCGGATTTCGGCAGCCAGAGTTCCCGGGTTGGCCTTTAGCACTGGAGAATAAAGTTCTGCCTCTCGCCGGGAGCGCAGAGGGTTCCTGGGGTGGCAGGCGACGCGCAGGGAGACGGTAACGCATCAGAGGCCCCGGAGCTGCAGCCAGCCCGCCCCTCCCACCCCGGAGCCGCATGTTCCGGGGATCCGCTTAGTCGGGTCTCACCCTGGCTCCGCCTGCAGCTCCTGAATGCGGGCCCCCAACACCTCTAGAGCTCCCCGCGTCCTCCCGGCCTCAGCTTGTAGTTCTCGAATCTCCTGCTCCAGGCCGAAGAGGCGGGACATCCCGCCCCGCGTACAGGCCACAACTTGGAGGCGTCGGCTCAGTTCTGAGGGAATGCGGGCCGAGTCAGAACCGGCCCGAGCAAGCTTAAGCCAAAGGGCGAGGGCAGAGGAGGTCCTTGGTCCCCGTCCCCCATCTCCTTCACCCTCGCCGCGTAGCTGCAGGGCCCGGCTCTGCGCTTCCATCTCCGCCACGCGCCTCGCGCGAGTCCTGAACAGCGCCCGCAGCCGCTCGCTGGGGCTTCCCACCGCCTCGGACATGGGACTCTGAGGCCGCGCCTCGGAACGTGTCCAGGGCCCCGCGAACACCCTGGGGACCTCTGTTATCCAGGGCCGCATTTCCTGTAGGGATAGCCGCAGCCACTGCACCTGGAGGTAACAGCGATCCGCGATCTCTGCGTGGGCAGAATCTGTCCCAAGTATGATCTACAGGTTTGGGGAAGACGCTCAACGTTTTGAGCCCTGGGGGGAAGGTAGGTAGCTGTACCTCCTCTGTTAACCTCTTTAAAGCAGATCTACTGGCCTGCTGGTCTGGGAGGCCCTGGGGTTCTTGTGGCACGCCCTGGTGTTCTTGTGGCACAACCTGGGGATACGGTGTAGTAGGATGAGGAATCATAAAGGTCCTGGCTCCTTTGAATCCCCACCCATGGCCATGGAGGCCCTTACCGCGGCCCGCTGGGGTTCAGTGGCAACTGATGCCTGTGCTCCAAATGTCATCTCTTGGGTCGGGTGGCCAATGCAGAAGCGCTGAGTGTGGGTGGCTAACAGAGCTGAGGAGCGGAAAACCATGTCACAGGTCCCACAGGGCAGGAGCGCTGGCTCCCCAGAGTGGGAGTCCATGGGATGGGACCTGTTTCCTGAAACCAGCCAAGACCTGCAGAAGGGATCAAGGGCAGGGGAAAGGCAGAGGAGGATGAGAGACATAAAGCCAGAGGCAGAGAGGAAAGGCCGGGTCTATTAGGTCTGTGAGATCTTCAAGTTTGTTTGGGGAGAGCCTTAGCTCCCTGGACAGCAACCACAGGGCTGGGCAGGTCAGGAGAATGGGTGGGGAAACCTCGGCCGTTTGGGAGGAGCCACTGGCTTGAAAAAGTGTTACAAAGTCTGAACGTGGGCAAGTCTCTAATTGTAGCTTGGTTTCCCTGACTATTAATAAAGAGGAAAAAGCAGCTGCCTCCTAGACTAGCTGGGCCCTTATCACTTACTACATCATTGGTCATTTAATAGCCTCTAAAAGGCAAGTGTCATCTTTTTCATTGCTGTACTCCCAAGTGGATGTAACAGTTTGTACCATTCTCCAATCCAGAGAACTACCTGGCAAAGGAGGCACTCTGACCTTTCCAGCATTCTGCCTGAAAACCATGTCGCACCAGGGATAGCAGTCTCTCCCTAACTCCCATTCCCTGATTCCTCATTTTTCAGCTGTAGACAAAGATAATCAGCACAGCCCAAGAAATGAAAGCTGTGGGCGAACAGAATGAATCTATCAGATGAGGGAATCAAGTCCAGAAAGAAACCCCTTCTCTCTCCCAAGATTGGCCAGAAGCCAGAAAGACCCTGAACTGTTGGTGAAATTCTTCACTCCACTCCCACTCCCAAAATATATGGAGGAGCTCTGAGGTGACCGCATATTTCTTAAGAAACCCTCTTTACTTTTTTTTTTTTTTTTTGAGATGGAGTCTCGCTGTCGCCCAGGCCGAAGTGCAGTGGCGCGATCTCAGCTCACTGCAATGAGCTCTGCCTCCTGGGTTCACGCAATTCTCCTGCCTCAGCCTCCCAAGTAGCTGAGACTACAGGTGCCCACCACCACGCTTGGCTCATTTTTTGTATTTTTTAGTAGAGACGGGGTTTCACCATGTTAGCCAGGATGGTCTCGATCTCCTGACCTCGTGATCCGCCCGCCTTGGCCTCCCAAAGTGCTGGGATTACAGGCGTAAGCCACTGCGCCCGGCCAAGAAACACCCTTTTCTTTTCTTTTTTTGAGACAGTCTCGCTCTGTTGCCCAGGCTACAGTGCAATGGCAGGATCTCGGCTCACTGCAAGCTCTGCCTCCCAGGTTGACACCATTCTCCTGCCTCAGCCTCCCCAGTAGCTGGGACTACAGGCACCTGCCACCACACCCGGCTTTTTTTTTTTTTTTTTTTTGAGACGGAGTCTCGCTCTTTCGCCCAGGCCGAAGTGCAGTGGCACTATCTGGGCTCACTGCAAGCTCCGCCTTCCGGGTTCAAGCCATTCTCCTGCCTCAGCCTTCCGAGTAGCTGAGACTACAGGTGCCCATCACTGCGCCCGGCTAATTTTTTTTTATATTTTTAGTAGAGATGGGGTTTCACCGTGTTAGCCAGGATGGTCTTGATCTCCTGACCTCGTGATCTGCCCGCCTCGGCCTCCCAAAGTGCTGGGATTACAGGTGTGAGCCACCATGCCTGGCCGAAACTCCCTTTTCTAAACAAGACAGGGACTTAAGACATTTCCCTACTCAGTACCTAAAGCCAAGGTATGACCCACCAGCAGCAAGTTACAAAGTGTTCAAAGTATGTCATCTCAGTTCAGCTTAATTCCAACTGACATAAAGAGTACATTTTTAGAAATATGTTTTCAGAAAACAAGTAAATGGCAAAGCCCAAATCGAAACCTCCTTTTCAACAACTAAGTTTGTCCCAATTTTCAATGGTTAAGACTTCTGACTGGTTGACTTTACAATGGTGCAACAGTGATAGGCATTCAGTAGAAATACTACTACCATTTTTTTTTTTTTCCCTCAAGAGACAGCTTGTAGTTCTCTGATCTCCTGCTCTAGGCCGAAGAGGCGGGAGCAGGATTGTCATCCAGGCTGGATTGTAGTGGTGCCATCATGGCTCACTGTAGCCCTGAACTGCCTTGGAATCAAGCAATCCTCCTGCCTTAGCCTCCCAAGAAGCTGGGACTACAAGTGTGTGCTACCACGTGGACCTGTCTATTTTGTTTCTGTTTTTGAGACAGAGTCTTGCTCTGTTGCCCAGGCTGGAGTGCAATGGTGCAGTATGGGCTCACTGCAACCTCTGCCTCCTGGGCTCAAGCAATTCTCCTGCCTCAGCCTCCTAAATAGTTAGGATTACAGGTGCTTGCTGCCATGCCTGGCTGTTTTTTTTTTTTTTTTTTTGAGACAGAGTCTCACTCTTTCTCCCAGGCTGAGTGCAGTGGCGCTATCTCAGCTCACTGCAAGCTCTGCCTCCTGGGTTCACGCCAATCTCCTGCCTCAGCCTCCCGAGTAGCTGGGACTACAGGCGCCCGCCACCATGCCTGGCTAATTTTTTTGTATTTTCAGTGGAGATGGGGTTTCACCATGTTAGCCAGGCTGGTCTCGAACTCCTGACCTCAGGTGATCCACCCGCTTCAGCCTCCCAAAGTGCTGGGATTACAGGCGTGAGCCACGCCTGGCTGGACCTGACCATTTTAATGTTTTTGTTTTTTATAGAGACAGGTCACTGTGTTGCCCAGGCTGGTCTTGAAACCCTGTCCTTTTCTTAGATCACTGTCTATTCTCTCCCCTACTGGGCTGGGCACTCCTTGCATCCTCAGAGCCTTGCATAATGCCTGGGACATACAACAGGGGCTTAGAAAGTATTTGTTGAATGGGCCGGGTGCGGTGGCTCACGCCTGTAATCCCAGAACTTTGGGAGGCCGAGGTGGGTGGATCACAAGATCAGGAGATTGAGACCATCCTGGCAAACACGGTGAAACCCCGTCTCTACTAAAAATACAAAAAATGAGCCAGGCGTGGTGGCAGGCGCCTGTAGTCCCAGCTACTCAGGAGGCTGAGGCAGGAGAATGGTGGGAACCTGGGAGGCGGAGCTTGCAGTGAGCTGAGATCGCTACTGCACTCCAGCCTGGGTGACACAGTGAGACTCCATCTCAAAAAAAAAAAAAAAAAGTATTTGTTGAATGAAAAAACCTGCTTCCTTCACTAGCCATTCAGCTACCATCGTCCAACTCTCCCCCAACCCCCACTCCAAGTTCTTATTTAGTAGGAAAACATAACAGACCTCCCTTAAAATACATACACTGGTAAATACATGGGCACTAAAAAACAGTTTCAGGAAAAAAAAAAACTTGGTTTCTGACTTTATTACTGGTAATTTATTGCACAGGTTTTTCTGCATCAAAAAAGTATCTGCTAAAATAGAGAAACAGTTGTGTCTGAATTCACATTTCCCCCCAACTTCTAAAAATATTTCCCCTAAAAAAGAATCCACTCATCTAATTTTAAAGAAAATATACTTCTTACACAAGACAATCCAAACTGATGCAAAATATTTATTCCAAGTTAGTTATTTTATGCAGTAGTTTCCCCCTCGAGACTTGTGATAACCACATCTTTTAAATCTGTAAATAATGTTATCAAAATAATCTTAATCTTTGAAATCTCACAAAAATTTATATTTTACAATCCACCCTGAATATCAAGGCTGCAAGAATAACACAACATTTCCTATATCCAAATATTTTACAGCTGTACCCAAAAAGGAAAAAGAAAAAAAACAAAAACAAAAAAACAACCAAAAAAACCCACATATGCTTGGTTAAGGGCTAAAGTTACCCGAGCAGCCAAAAATAAAATAAAATATCCAAATTATTAGCATTAATTTAATACAATTATAACTTCAATAGTCACTTTGTCATTGACAATGATTGCTTGATCACAGGGGTGAGTGCCCCAAGGGCTGGTAGTAGAAGCTGTTGCTGCAGACCAGTGTCTCCTCTTCCCTGCACTGCCAGCTCCTACCTGTGCATCGCCCCATATATACTGGGTGTGTATGTGTGTGTGTGTGTGTGAGTGTGTTTAAAAAATCTGTCCCACCACACAAACTTCTATTAAGCAGATAACAGGGAAGAACAACAACAAAAGCAAAACAAGCCAATCGCTCTCTCTTTGGGATATGATTATTTCCCTTGTGAATGAAGTATTCAACAACATAAGAAAAGGAAAAGAACGATTTCTTTTGTATACTCCCTAAACACACAGAGTTTACTGGGTCAGATTTAACTGTGAGCATTTATATGCCTACTTCCAGGCATCGTCATCTGATGTTTCACTGCTACTGGTTTCGGTGTCTGAGTCCTCAAACTCTGCTTTGCAAGTGCTTCTCCAAGGGGAGAACAGGCTGGAACTGCGGCTCTGCAAGAAGCCATTCTTTCCAAAGCCATTTCTTCTCAGCTATGGTTAGCATGGGAGAGAAAGAAAAAAGAAAAAAATATCAATGACTGTACTGACCCATAAGCCCTGGGAAAGGCCAGGCCTCAATTCAATTCTAGGTAGAATGTGGGGCGGGGGGTGCTTCTAAGAGACCCTCTGAGATCTCTTATAGCAGTGCTTTTCAAATTTTAATTTACGAGTCATCTACGCATCTTTCAAAAATGCAGATTCAGATTCAGAATGTCTGGGATGGGGCTTGAAAGTCCTTATTTCTTTTTATTTATTTATTTTTTTGAGACGGAATCTCGCTCTGTCACCCAGGCTAGAGTGCAATGGCACAATCTTGGCTCACTGCATCCTCCGCCTCCTGGGTTCAAGCGATTCTCCTGCCTCAGCCTCCCAAGTAGCTTGGATTACAGGCGCACACCACCACGCCTAGTTAATTCTTGTATTTTTAGTAGAGATGGCGCTTCACCATATTGGCCAGTATGCTCTTGAGCTCCTGACCTCGTCATCTGCCTGCCTCGGCCTCCCAAAGTGTTGGGATTACAGGCGTGAGCCACTGTGCCCAGCCATAAGTCCTTATTTCTAACAGAGTTCTAAGTGGCAAGGTCTCACATCAGCTTGTGCCATGCCCCTTTTAAGGACTTGGCCAATTGTGCTGTAAATACAGGCCACCAGAAGTTCAAGGATTTTTATAGAAACCCCATTTGTCTTGTTCACCCTAAGATCTAGCAGTGTTTTATTCAGAGAAAGAATCCAAGCAACTGCTGGATAAACTGACACAAGCTATTTAGCTTCTTAGCTCTGGCCAGAGGACCAGGAAACTACAATGCAGATCAGGAAGCAGAGGAAGGTGAACCTGCTTCCTTAAAGACCAAGAGCTCAGACCATAACTCTGGAACACAGCCTTGTGGTTCTGATAAGGAGTTAGAGCTGTTAGGATGAAAGAGCATACTATTTTTTGGAATCTGCTAATCACTGACACTTGGTTTTTGTATCTAATACTGGGGATCCTTATTTCCCAGGCAAATTTAGGGGCCCCACTACATTTCTACTAAGGTAATCCCCCCCCCCCCCCCCAGATCTTTCTCTCACATTAAACTTGCTCCCTCAGGGCAAGAACTGTCTTGACTCCTTATTCTCCTGGTTACTAACTGGTCTCTAGGAAGAAGGTTTACAACATACCTGCTCTGTCTTCATGTGGAACTCTTTGAGCTCATCCTCTGTGAGGGGAAGGCAATTCTCATCGTTTTCAGGATATTCCTGCCAACCCATAGCTTTCAATAACCTGGTGGACGCAGAAGGACAGGTAAAGAGAATACAACATCACTAAGCCTAAGTGAACAGCCCACCACTTTTCACAGAAAAGTTTTCTGCCCAGGGGCAATGGATGTTAAAGAAGGAATTTTGTTTTCCTCCCTGTGGGACAAGCTTTAATTGTGGCTACCTGGGTGCTGTAAATAAATGGAGGCTCTTCACAGTTGAGAGAGGAAGAGCTAAAGAAGAGACAGTAGAAGCAAAACCAAGACAGTGTAAGGAAGAAAAGAGAGCACTTGCAGTCTGGCTTTTTTTTTTGGGGGGGGATGGAGTCTCACTCTGTCACCCAGGCTGAAGTGCAGTGGTGCAATCTCAGCTCACTGCAACCTCCGCCTCCCGGGTTCAAGCCATTCTCCCATCCCAGCCTCCCTAGTAGCTGGAATTACAGGCGCACACTACCATACCCAGCTACTTTTTGTATTTTTGGTAGAGACAGGGTTTCACCATGTTGGCCAAGCTGGTCTCAAACTCTTGACCTTGACTGATCCACCCACCTCAGCCTCCCAAAGTGCTGGGATTACAGGCATGAGCCACTGCGACCGGCCTGAAGTTAAAAGTATTAAAGTATTGGAGAGTAGATTGTGGAAAAGATGGCTGAGTTTGAGAGAGAATGCTTGATGAGCAACAGGCCAACCTGGGGCATACACAGAGAACAAGTTATGACTGGGCCACTTCTCTCTGCATGTGGGACCTATCTATCTGAGATATCTTCTCCAGTATGTTCAAGGTCCTTAAAGGTCAGACACTGCATGCCCTGTGATGTCCTCCTCACTTACCTGTGCTCTGCTTCTAGAGAGTGTGAGAGAACCTCCCCTTCTTCCACTACAGGGAGGGAAAGACCATTTTGATGACAGCCTTCCTCCCCATTTTCCTTTGGTTCAGGTGTGCTGTTGTCCTCCAACTGCAATAAGGAAAAGGAAGGACACAGTTGGTTTAAGGTTCCTTTGTAGTAATATAAGCAACCTATGAAATCAAGGACTCACGACCCAGGAAAGTGTTTTCCAAAAGACAGCCTCAGCCCACAGATTTTTTCCCCATTTACAAATGAGGACCTGCTGCATCAACAAACTGATTCTAAAGTTTTAATGAAAAGGCAAAAGGTCCAGAACAGCCAACACAATACTGAAGAATAAAACCAGAGTACTGATATTACCTGACATCAAGACTTACCACAAAAGCTAGAGTAATTAAAACAGTATGGTAACAGTGCTCATAAGAGGTGTGGGGGGAAAAAGTGTGGTACTGGCAGAAGATGACACAAATAGTCCAATGGGACAGAACAGAGAGCCCACAAATAGATAACTGATCTTTAACAAAGGAAATACAATGGAGAAAAGATAGTCTTTTCAACAAATGGTGAGGGAACAATTGGACAGCCACACTAAAAAAAAAAATCAATCTAAACAAAGACCTTACAGCCATCACAAAAATAAAGTCAAAATGGGTCACAGACCTAAATGTAAAACACAAAACTATAAAACTCCTATAAGGATAACATACAAGAAAACTTAGATTACCTTGGGTATGACATTTATTTATTTATTTATTTGTTTATTTACTTACTTATTTTTGGAGATCAAGTCTCACTCTGTTGCTCAGGCTGGAGTGCAGTGGCGCGATCTCGGCTCACTGCAACCCCCGCCTCCCATGTTCAAGTGATTCTCATGCCTCAGCCTCCCATGTAGCTGTGACTATGGGTGCATGCTACCATGCCCGGCTAATTTTTCTGTTTTTAGTAGGAACGGGGTTTCGCCAGGTTGGCCAGGCTGGTCTCAAACTCCTGACCGCAGGTGATCCGCCCACCTCAGCCAACCAAAGTGTTGGGATTATAGGTTTGAGCCACCGTGACTGGCCTACAATTAATTAGGCTGGATTTCATTAAAATAAAAAAAATTTCTGCTTTGCAAAACACTCTGTCAAGAGAATTAAAAGACAGTGTAGTTGCTCACACCTGTAATCCTAGCACTTTCGGAGGCCAAAGGTGGGAGGACTGCTTGAGTCTAGGAGTTTAACACCAGCCTGAGCAACATAGCAAGAAGCTATCTCTGTAACAAACAAAATATTAGCCAGGCATGGTGGCACAAGCCTATAGTCCCAGCTACTCGGGAGGCTGAGGCTGAGGCATAGCTTGAGGAGGGGAGGTCGAGGCTGCAGTGAACTGTGATCATTAATGCCACTGCATTCAGCCTGGGCGACAGAGTGAGACACTGTCTCAAAAACAAATATGGCCGGCTGGGCATGGCAGCTCATGCCTGTAATCCCAGCATTTTGGGAGGCTGAGGTGGGTGGATTACCTGAGTTCTGGAATCCGAGACCAGCCTGACCAACATGGTGAAACCTTGTCTCTACTACATACAAAAAAAATTCCAGAAAATAGTATACTCTTTCATCCTCACAGGTCTAATTCCTTATCAGAACCACAAGGCTGTGTTCCAGAGTTATGGTCTGAGCTCTTGGTCTTCAAGGAAGCAGGTTGGCCTTCCTCTGCCTCTTGTTCTGCACTGTAGTTTCCTGGTCCTCTGGCCAGAGCTAAGAAGCTAAATAACGTGTGTCATGTGGTGGCACATGCCTGTAATCCCAGCTACTTGGGAGGCTGAGGCAGGAGAACTGCTTGAACCTGGAAGGCAGTGGTTGCAGTAAGCTGAGATTGCTCCATTGCACTCCAGCCTGGGCAACAGAGTGAAACTCCATCTCAAAAAATAAAATAATACAAATAAATAAATATGGCCACATGTGGTGGCTTATGCCTTTAATCCTAGCACTTTGGGAGGCTGAGACAGGCAGAACACTTGAGGCCAGGAGTTCAAGACCAGCCTGGCCAACATGACGAAACTCCATCTCTACTAAGAATACAAAAATTAGCTGGGCGTGGTGGCGGGTGCCTGTAATCCCAGCTACTCAGGAAGCTGAGGCAGGAGAATCGCTTGAACCCGGGAGGCGGAGGTTGCAATGAGCCCAGATCGTGCCACTTCACTCCATTCTGGGTGATAAGAGCGAGACTCTGTCTCAAAATAAATAAATAAGAAAGAATGAAGAGTCAAATCACAGACTTGGAGAAACTGTAGTCAAAGACACATCTAATAAAGGACTATTAACTAAGATATACAAAGAACTCTAAGAACTCTTAAAACTTAGCAATAAGAAAACAGACAACCTCATTAAAAAATGGGTAAGGGACCTGAACAAACACATCAACAAAGAAGATACATAGATGGATGCTCCACATGATATGTCATCATGGAAGTGCAAATTAAAACTACACACCTATCAGGAGGGCCAAAATCCAGAACACTGATAATATCGAATACTGGTGAGGAGGTGTAGCAACAGGAATTCTCATTTATTGCTGGTGGGAATGCAAAATGGCACAACCACTTTGGAAGACAGTTTGGTGGTTTCCTGACAAGCTAAACATGCTCTTACCATATGATCCAGCAATTGCGCTCCTTGGTATTTACCCAAAGGAGTTGAACTTATGCCAGCACAAAAACCTGCACATGGATGTTTACTGCAGTTTTATTCATAGTTGCCAACACTTGGAAGCAACCAAGATGTACTTCAATAGGTGAGTGATTACTAAAATAAACCCGAATTTAACATTTTTGCTGAAAAAAGGATTAAACTCACTTTACTATGTGGTCTAGAAGGCAGTTACACCTACAGACAGTATCTCTGTACATTTAAAAATCTTGCCACATCTTTATCCTTTAAGAAGAAGAAATCACATATGTATCAAAGGAAAATTCCTAGGCTACCCCCAGAAAAGGCGGATGCTCTTACATCTTCCAGCTTGTCACAGTCTCTGTTCTCTGAGAAGTCTCCATTCCGGTCATCCTTCAGAGTTTTCAGGAACTCACTCTTCCTGTCGGTGGTTCGGCGGGTCAACTTGGTCAGACGAGAGGAGCTGATCTCAATTGGAGGGGTGGTGCTGGAGGGACTCTGGGCAAATACCACAAACAGGTTGCTCCTGACAGCAAAGAGCAAGAACTGGGGTTCTCTTCTACTAAGTGCTGACTTCAAGAATCTGGTAGCCTATTTATCACTCTGTCTTAAACCAAACAATCCTTTTATTTAAGCAGTTCAAACTTCAGTTTTGCAGGGTTTATATAGTTAAGAGCAGCTGGCTTACATGGCACCTCTTTGATCTTTCTACAGACATCAGCAGAATGCCAGTCTAACATAGGATGACCTTGGTCCACCACAGAGCATCTATCCCATTTAGCCACTGCCCACTTTTGGATGCTAACAGAAAACATCAATAAAGAAACTATTCTCAGCTAAATATAGCTACAAAACAAGTGTCACAGCTATACATATTACACTTGTTATCTAAGTGAACGGGAAATGGCAATTTCAGAAAAGACTGTCCTGCTTCATCCTCACTCACCTCTTTGGGAGAACTCAGAGCTGCACCACTAGCCAGTACCACTGGTTTGGTAACAGAGATTGGACTGGTAAAAGCAGACTCCCGGCTAGAGGAAAGGGATCCTGACTTGTGCTCCATCCTGTTAGCTTTCCATGCATTAGGCTACACAGGGTGAAAGAACAAATCAGTCAGAACAAGCACACAAACAGAAGCTCAGCTTATAAAATCATAAAGCAAAGAGTGAAATGTTACATGAGAACATAAGTTTCCAGGGCTTACCTGTCTTAACATGTTTGGGAAGTATGCAACCTCTTTTGGAGGTTAGGCACTTCAAGGAAAATGGTAGATGGGATACAGAAGAGCCACTGGACATTAATAGTGACTTCCCAAAAACAGGGCTCTACTTCAATAGTTCAATGAGTTTGGGAGGTGCCAGGGTGAAAAAAGTTCAACAAGGTTCTTCACTGTGCAATTTCTCAAAGCACGTAACTGCACATAAGAATTTGAGAGGCAGTTATGCAGCATTTTCCTAATTTATTGAATCCCAAAACTTTTTTTAGTAGTGTTTGTTAACTTTGGATGTAATCCTGATAGCCCACAAAGTGCATCACAAAATTGCTGCTTTCCAGGAACTCTGATGGCAAAAGGCTAGTTCCAGGCCAGGGTGGCTATTGTAAATGGTTGAACAATCCTGATTTATTTAGTCTGGAGGCCCGTCTACTCAACTCTGCAGGGTCTGGGCCCATTCTGTCACTCTGGCCATAACCCCAAGTATGATAGAAAGCTGGAATACTGAGTTACCGCACTGTCCAAGGAGACCAAGGAAGATGTGGCAAGCCAGTGGAGTGGTGCTGAAGCAAATGAAAAACTTCCAACTTATTTTTCCAGAATGAAACACTTAGAAATGAGGACCTCCAGGACAAAGGGGCCTGAGTGAAATGGATTCCCTTCCTGGTTGCTTTCTTGATTGATGGGTATTAAAAGAAGACACAATAATAGCTTTAGGAAAGGAATTAACTTTACTATCTACCATGTACCAGGTGATGGTCAGACTGTTTTATTTAATTCTTAAACCAATCAGGAATAATAATTGTTACGCTGACTTTTAATAGAGGATGACACTGACAATAAGGAAGTTCCACAATTTGTTCAAGGTTATTCAGCTAGTAAATGAAACCACCTTTCCACTATCCCAAAATGCCTCCACAAAGAACAAGCAAGCAGATAAGAGAAACGATGACCCAACCAGAATGAAGATTAATTTTTTTCTTGCATTGATAAAAATCTAAAGATGGTTGCTTGTGTCAGGTTAACTCTCAAAGATGATTTGTGGCTTCCCCTGAGTTGTAGTCACCAGATGTCCTGTCTTTAAAACAATGTCACTCCAGAGCACAGAAACACTTGGGTTTCTGCCACAGTAGTACAAAAGATTTACTCTGTTACATACAACAGAATATCTATGTCTGTGCCAATTTTATTTCAACTTAATTTTCAGTAACTTAAACCCTATGAGATAGCTAGACTACCCCCTGGAAAAATCATTATGCCCCACACCTGTTTTTATTAGATGATTATATATGTAAAAGTCCATTAAAGTGAATTGTATAACCAGTTTTTTTTGTTGTTGTTTTTTAAATGTTCTCTCCTTTTCCTCTGAATTCTGAATCAACCCTAGCTTGCTCCACTTCAGAATCTTCTTCTACTGGACTAAAAATTCTAGAATCACTGGGCTCAAACTTTCTCCCACCTCCTCTGCCATTTGCCCCTCAAGTTCAAAGGAATGTCCTCCTCCCTTTCTAGCATTTTGTTCTCTTTCCTTTTGGGTTTATCAAATATGCTAATCCACCTTATTGAAATTAGGAGGAAAAGGCCAGACTTCTTATTTTCCCTCAATCTTATATACCACCTTCTTATTGCCAAACTTCTGAGTAAGTCAGTATACATTATCTTTCACTCGTTCATTAACTATTTACTGCTTAGTTCCCTGCAATACTCACCTCTATCCCCAATTTTAGTAAAACTCTTTCATAAATAACCAAAACTTTCATCCTTATATTACAAAGGCCAGCTCTAAAAAACCTGTCTTCTTTGGGAAATGCGATATTGCTCATTATGAATATTTTCTGAACCTGTCCCTTTTTCCCTTCTTGATTTCCTGATGCTTCACTCTCTCAGTTCTCTCTTTACCTCTTGAATTCCCTTCTTTTCAATGGATGTAGGTATACTAGCATTCCAGACTCAGTACTCTTCTTCTTCTGTAGTCTGTTGAACTAGGTGAATTTCATTAGAAAAAGCAATTACTTATAACTGTTTCAGTTTAAAATGTTAAAACTGTGTAGATAATATGTAAACTTGCATCTCTACCTACTTTAACTTCTCTCCTGTTCTTTTTATACAGGCCTCCATCAAGTCTGACTTCCCCATTCACTTTCACATACCAGCCATACCGAACCAATATGGTTCCTTTACTCCAAACATACCATATTCTGCATCCATTTTCTGGTTAACAACAGGTTCCCTCTGCCGAGAATGCCCTACCTACTTGCTTTCTAATGAACTACCGTACTACTGTTTTTAAACGTCCACTTACTGGGTAATTAGGATGTTTCAAAAACTATATTCCAAGTACTTGCTCCAATTTACGGTCAAGAAGAGTTTAGCAAAATCTAAAAACTTGCTTAAGATCACAACCCTAGAAAGTGTCACAAAGATTTCAACTTAGTTAAGTTTGAGTCAAAAGATTAATTTCTCAACTTCCTCTTCTATTCTTCATCCTTCAAGACAGGAGGCATTCTGGAACAGTAGAAAGAGCCCTGGTTTTGAAGTCAGACCTGAGTTAAAAGCCTGACTCTATCACTTATTAGCTATGTAACCCCACAGTGTGTATTCTCTATATCCCAGGATTAAAAGAGTAAATGCTTTAATATGTGTAAAAGCCCTAACCAAGCAACATAGTAAGATGTCAACAAATGGCAGTTCTCTTTCCTTTATCATGTATTTGAATCCCAGTTATCCGTAAAGACTTTGATGACCCTCCCCAGGAAGAGAAGCACAATTTTTTTCAAATAACTCTTTCTTCACTAGACAGTAAACTCTTTGCGATTACAGGCCAAGTATTATTTTGTGTCTCTAGTGACACAGTGTTTACTACTCAGATACTCAATAATTATTGCTAATGTTTAGATAAAATGAATGGATACATCAACATCTGCTTATTAGTTATCTTACCTCTTCCTCCCTGTAACATCTCATATCCTACGTACCCAGAACCACAATCACATTTCCTGAAACCTGACCTTCCATATTTACCCCAATTTTCCCAGGAAGAATGTCTTCTGTTTTCTTTTGCTGCCTAATTTGCCTCCCACTATCTGCCATTACCTCTGCCAACTGTTACCATCTCTGCCATTCTCTGCCAACTGTTACCATCCTCTTCAAGCTTCAAGAGCAGCAGCCTTTACATTAGTTTTCCAATCTTCATTCTACCCCTGACTCACAACAGGGCTAAAGTGATCTTAAGTTTTGTATCATAATTTTTATCCTTGTAAAAATTTTTTTACCTTTTGATTTATGAGATCCTTGAGGACACAATGACATTTTCTTACTCATTTTTATATTTTCTGTAGTCCTGCAGAATGCTTGCAGACATCTTAAAGTAACACTTAAGAAAGTCTTTATAAACTCTCAAGAAATGGGACAAACATAAGTTGTGCTGGCAGGTTGGTAACAATAGCTACCATTTATTGGCACTTATTATATGCCAGTTTTAGGTATTTCATAAAATTTTCTCATTTACTCCTCACAAAAAAAAGGGGGGCATTGTTATGTCTATTTTATAGAAGAAGAAACTAAGACTGGGAAGTGAAGAAACTTGCTCAAGGTCGTAAGATGAAGAAGGTGTAAGGTGGAATCTGTCTATTCCATAGCCCGGCAGTTAACTTCCATGCTCAGCTGTTTCTTTGTAATAGTTGCTCTCTTCACTTGAATTCACATTCTTTCCCTTCTACATCAGAGGAAAATAAACCCTAAGTATCCTAAACCCTTTTCAAAGATAATTGTACTTGTCAATTAGTTTTATTCCCACATATTTCTTCTTGGCCCATAATCCTTTAATGATCTCTTCCAAGTACAGTTCAAGTTGCTTCCAGTGGCTTCTTCCAACAGACTTCCTCATCCATTCACTTATCTTTTCCACTGCCTATATTCTATCTAGTTCCTTTTACTGTCAAGGTTAAAAGGTGCCACTACCTCCACATATTTCCAAAAGCCCTTGAAATACTGTTTCAGCCCTACTTTATTCCCTAAAAACATCAACTCAAAAGTCTCCTAAGATAATCACTAAGGTTTTTTCTCAGTTATTTTCCTCAACTTGTTACCCCTGTTGCTATTGCAAACTCACCCACTTGTATTTCTGTGAGAGTTTACCATTTTTTTCTGAACTAGTTTCTCAGTACTATCCCATTCTTTACTCCTCTTCTATCCTCTTCTCTTCTTCCATCCTCTTCTCTTGTATATCTAATCTACCTTGAAAACTCCAATCATTATCACTAGGATAGTAACTCCCAGTGAATTTATCCAGAGGGTGAGCACGGTGGCTCACGTCTGTAATCCTAGCACTTTGTGAGGTCAAGGTGGGAGGATGCTTGAGCCCAGAAGTTCGAGACCAGCCTGGGCAATATAGTGAGACCCCAATCACTATTTTAAATAAATAGATGAAAGAAAAGAAAGAAAATTATTCACAGAGAGGATGGCATGCGCCAGAATAATTTCTTCCCGGGTAAGAGAAAAAAGGGGCAATAAGATGCAAAAGATGGATTAGAGTTTGGCTATGAGAAACTTCACAGACCTCTGCTTACTCTGCACACTGACTATAGGACTAGCACACTATGACCCATGGGCCAAATCTTGCCCAAGGCATTTCTGTATGATTCATGAGCTCATACTTATTTTTACATTTTTAAAGAGCTGGAAAAAAAAAAGGCAATGTGTAACAAAAATCATATATATCAAGCAAAGCCTAAAATATTTATTATCTGGCCCTTCATAGAAAAAAATTACCAATCCCTGCCATACATTGTTTGGAGCCACTGAAGGAATTCAGGAAGGCATGTGATATATTCAATTGTTTTGGGATGATCATTCTGGCAGTTCTGTAGGACACAGAGACATGAGAAAATAGAAAGGTATACTAGAATAGTAAATGTGAGAAGACAAAGTCCTGAACAAGGACAGCATAGAGAGAATAACAGGGACTTTGTAATTCCTTGGCTGAGGAGAATGACTAAGGAGGAAGAGAAGAGAAGTAGCCAAGATAGTCAAGCTGAGTGATTAGGATGTTGTTGCTATTACAGAAAACCAGAGGGGCCAGGTGTGGTGGCTCACGCCCATAATCTCAGCGCTCTGGGAGGCTGAGGCAGGAGGATTCCTTGAGGCCAGGAGATAGAGACCAGCCTGGGCAACAAAATGAGATTCTGTCTCTACAAAAAATAATTAAAAAAAAAAAAAAAATGGCTGGGCGTGGCGGCTCACGCCTGTAATCCCAGCACCTTGGGAGGCCGAGGCGGGCGGATCACGAGGTCAGGAGATTGAGACCATCCTGGCTAACACGGTGAAACCCCGTCTCTACTAAAAATACAAAAAAAAAAAACGAGCCGGGTGTGGTGGCGGGCGCCTGTAGTCCCAGCTACTCGGGAGGCTGAGGAAGAATGGTGTGAACCCAGGAGGTGGAGCTTGCAGTGAGCTGAGATCGTGCCACTGCACTCCAGCCTGGGTGACAGAGCGAGGCTCCATCTCAAAAAAACAAAACAAAACAAAAAATAAAATAAATTAAAAAAATAGCCAGGCATAATGGCGTGCCCCTGTAGTTTCAGCTACTTGGGAGGCTGAGGTCACACTGAGCCATGATTGTGCCACTGCATTCCAGCCTGGGTGACAGAGTGAGACCTTGTCTCAAAAAAATAAAGAAAAAGAAAAAAAAAAAAAGCAAAGAAAGCTGTATACATATAACAGGTACTGAATGAATATCTGGTGACTGATTCGGCAAGAAAAAACAAATTTATTAATTTTTTCCTGATTTATTCCCAAACCTCTCTTGTATAAGGTTCTTGCCCTGATTCTAAATCATACCTTGGAAGGAGGTGGTACAGGCTTAGGAACCAGGTTCTTATAGACACTTGGAACCACGGATGACAATTTGTTCCCATTTGCATGGTGAGATCCTGGTGAGGTGAATGCAGCAGAGAAGGCAGCAGCAGGATCCTCTTTGGAAACTTTTTTGATAACTAGCATCTTGGAGGGTTGCTTGGCACTAGGCGGGTTTTCTGTGAAGTACAAGAGTGGAGAGACAACAGAATGTCAAACCTGTTGTGTAACATGAAGCATAGTTTATACAAAGGCCTTAGTCAACAAAACAGCTGACAGTTGAGACAGAGGGATTAAACATTCCCTGGTATGCACTTAATAGACACTCTCAAAAGTGAGACTACTCAGGAACTGTACAAAAAAATGCAGCATATGAGGAACTGGATACTAAATTTATAAATCAGCCAGAAAGTCCAAAGATGTTAGCAGTCCTTCAGGGGCACAATATGTCTGATGGACAGTGTGATCAGTTAAGCATGAACCAAACAAGAATAAATCCAAGGGCCGGGCACTGTGGCTCATGCCTGTAATCTCAGCACTTGGAGGTGCTGAGGTGGGCAGATCACTTGAGTCCCAAGAGTTCGAGACCAGCCTGGGCTGGCAAACCCTGTGGCAAATCCCCATCTTTACAAAAAATACAAACATTAGCCAGGCATGGTGGTGCACACCTGTGGTCCCAGCTACTCAGGAGGCTGAGGCGGGAGAATCACTTGAGCCCAGGTCGAGGCTGCAGCGAGCCATGACTGTGCCACTGCACTCCAGCATGGATGACAAAGTCAGACCCTAACTCAAAAAAACAAAAACAAAACAAAACAAAAAAAACCACCTAAAAGTAGCAGCTCCTGTCAGCATGAGAATAGAGAGAGATGAGGTAATCAGGGATTGGAGTCTGCCATGAAACCCTCTGATGAGGCAAACTGGAGCAAAGGTATACACCATTAGCAAAGAGGAGAAGGTACATCGATCAATCTTAATCCTATAATACTGGATTCTAAACCCATCATTTAGATATGTTAAAGACTTCCCATGTTCATGGCTATCAACATGTCTAATGAAGAAACCAGGAGAGTCCAATTTGTAAATGCCAAAGATCCCAATGCCACAGATGAGGTTTGGTTTGAAATACAGATTCCTATCGCACCACTGCACTCTAGCCTGGGCGACAGAGTGAGATTCTGTCTCAAAAAACAAAACAAAACAAAACAAAACAAAAAACCACAAACATATATATACACACACATACACATAAACACACACACACACACGAATATTTAAACATACATATATATGAATGTTTAAGAATATATTGTTATGGGCTGGGTATGGTGGCTCACGCCTGTAATCTCAGCACTTTGAGAGGCCGAGGCAGGCGGATGATGAGGTCAAGAGATCGAGACCATCATGGCCAACATGGTGAAACCCCATCTCTACTAAATAACAAAAATTAGCCGGGCATGGTGGCATAGGCCTGTAATCCCAGCTACTTAGGAGGCTGAGGCAGGAGAAAAGCTTGAATCCGGGAGGCTGAGGTTGCAGTGAGCTGAGATCTCGCCACCGCACTCCAGCCTGGCAACAGAGTGAGACTCCATCTCAAAAAAAAAAAGTAAGTGAAGTAGCAATGTTAATTAAGTTACTTTTCATGAACTTTTTCTACTTAAAATCTGCTTCCATGTTGGCTACGGTGGCTCATGCCTGTAATCCCAGCACTTTGGGAGGCCAAGATGGGTGGATCACTTGAGGCCAGGAATTCAAGACAAGCCTGATCAACATGGTAAAACCCTGTCTGGACTAAAAATACAAACATTAGCCAGGCATGGTGTAGTCCCAGCTAGGGAGGTGGAGGCTGCAGTGAGCTGAGATTGCACCACTGCACTACAGCCTGGGCAACAGAATGAGACTGTCTCAAACAAACAGACTAACAAACACCACCACCAAAACAACTGCTTCCAAATTCACGGTTCTATAAGCTCTCAGTTGTCTGTATTTTGACTCTACTACCATGGTAACATTTCAGTGGTGTTTGGGGGTTGGGGGTTGGGGGGTGGGGTGGGGGGCAGAATAACCCGCTACAGTCAGATGTTAGTTACCATGGGCAAATGCATGAGATGAGAAACAAGAGATAAAAAGAAATAAGGAATCTTTGCTCCCCTCCCTGCTAAGAAAAAATTTTAAAGTTGTGCCTTTAAAATGGCAAAATCTACCTACCCCATACTCCAGAAGGTGTCCCAATAGGTCTGCATGGCTGATGCTGTTTGCCAGCTTCTGGATTCAAGGAAGGCTAGGAAAAAAGGGATATGAATGGTTGATACAGAAAGCTGATCATTTTGGCACTTTTCACAAAGTAGCCATCACCATGGAACCTATCAAATAATTACATATTTTACATATTAGCAACACTTACTAATTTGACACTGTATTCAGAAACGTAACAAACAGAAAATATCAAAACACAAAATCAATAGGTATTATGTTAATATTAGGTTCTGAGTTTCATTTCCTTTGATATAAGGGATTTCATTTATTTTAAATAAACAGACTAAATGTGCGAATTCCCACTTTCCTATAGGATATGTATGCCAAATAAGGAGGCACTGAAAGTTAGATGAACAAGAATGTGGATCATTTTCCTCAGATTAAAGGAGGACAATGTGGTCAGTGAAATGTATAGTATTCATTGCATTTCTAAGATGGGTGTAGGGCAGGGGCAGACCATATGCCAAGGACTGTGCTAGAAATACAATAAAGAGCCCCTGTCTTCACACGGGTCACAGTTTTGCTATAAAAACTTCTAGACAAGTTAAGTACAATAAAAGGTTACAAGGACGATGAAAAAAATTCATATTAGGGAAGAAGGAGTACTCAGTAAGAAACATCAATTTTACTTGAAAGACAAGTGCTATCAGAAAAGGCTTTACTAACAGGTGATTTAAGAATCCTTAAAGATGAATTCCAAAGCTGGAAAATCGGTAATTCCAGGAACAGAAAGCATTAAAAAGAACAGAATATTCAGGTCTGCAAATAGTTCAGCATGAGTAGTGCTAGGGAAGGAGGGGACCCTTCTGTGGGGAAAGAGGTATCTGGCAAAGCAGGCAAGAGCCAGCTTGTGGAGGATTTCTTAGGGGAGATTAAGTTTTATTCTACAGGTAATGAGGATCCATCTTTCATGCAGTTAACATTATCTAATTATCAACTTACAACCGTCACTCTAGTAGCAGCTTGAAGGATGGATCTGAGGTATTTAAACATCAACTAAGAGACCATTAGGAGATCAATTCCATAGTCCGGGAGGGTAATAAAGGTAACAGAAGTAGAGAACGAGATAAGGGAAAGGGCAGGGAAGAGTTAAGAGCAATAGACTAGACTTAATAACTAATCGTATGACACTGCTGTCCTAGCCCAAACTTTACAATCTGGTAACAGGGTAGGAAAATGGCTTTTTTTTTTTTTTTTTGTGACAGAGTGTCACTCTGTTGCCCAGGTTGGAGTACAGTGGCACAATCTTGGCTCACTGCAACCTCCACTTTCCAGGTTCAAGCAATTCTCCTGTCTCAGCTTCCTGAGTAACTGGGATTACAGGTGCGCACCACCACACCCAGCTAATTTTTGTATTTTTAGTAGAGACAGGGTTTCACCATGCTGGCCAGGCTGGTCTCGAACTGACCTCAAGTGATCCACTCACCTTGGCCTCCCAAAGTGCTGAGATTACAGGCATGAGCCACTGTGCCCAGCAGGAAAATGGCTTTTCAGCACAATTGCCTGTGAACATTATACAAACAACAAAAAGACACCCAGGCTCCACTACAGAGCTTCAGAATCAGAATCTCCAGGGGCAGGGCCTCTAGCAGGTATGTATTTTCCAAGCAATCAAGGTGAGAACCACTACAATAGGAGAACAAGCACAAATGCAAATGAAACTACCAACTCTCTATATAAGTGGACAAATCAGTGACAGATTTTCAAGGACAGGTAAATACATTCCTCTAGATGGAGTAGTAGAGGCAGAAGGAGTACCCAGCCATAAAAGCTGTGGTTGTTTCCTTGTTTCATTTTAATAGGCATGTTGTACCCAGGGTTCTCAGAGACAATGCTCCTATTTATACAGTATCTTTGATCTCTTTCTACTGTTTTAAAAAATACAGTTTTAAAACTTGTAAAATATAAACAGGAAAAATATAAAACAAATGAATAAGTTAATGGGTAAAAGTTCTTTTAAACACTACATGGTTTAAGCAACATAACATTACCAGACAAACCAGAAAGACATTACAAATCTCATTAGAAAAAAACCCCAAAACTACTCATACTTATGGTGATCACTGCATTTTTTTTTTTTACTAACCCATTGTGTCTCCCTTGACACTATAGTTTTGTCTCCAAAAACAATCTCAACTTTCAATCTACTAGTTTTTAGAAAATCTTAAGCCTCTTTCTATAAATTGGTAGTTGGTTCTAGAGGTTACAGAATCCTTAGTGGTTTTGTATTCTTCCATTAGGAGACACACACAAATAACATGTGGTTGTGCTTCTTTTAGTGATGCTGGCAGACACTGGTGCTCATAGCCTAAAACTGTCAGCTCAATACAAGATGCAAAAACAATGATCTAATTTTACAATTCTTTATAAAGTAGTATACTTCCATAAATAGGAACTTCCCCTATTTGGCGATTCAACAGTACAGTTCATATAGAAAAAATATCATACATGCTTGTTCCTAAGGTGAGGTAGGTATCATTGTGAATTCACAGATTTAAATCCAATTTGATGTGATTCAACCCTTGTCGTTATTATTATTAATTGATGCATAAAACTGTCCCATGTTTGGCCTATGGAACCCTCTTCAATTTGGCTTCTAAATCCTTTTGCTACAACCCTAAGTAGTTCTTTACTTCTTTGTTATCTAGTTTGAAAAAATATTCCAAGCTCTTCTTTTAAGTATGCTGTCTGGATAAACTATTTCAAGATCACAATCCAGGCAGTAGAGCCACTCATTGCTATGGGGTTGTTCACTGTTTTTATGTCTTTTCAGTGGACAGAACCGCCTAGAAGTATGTATTTTTCACTCCAAAGCTAAAACACCTCATATCTTATTACTGATATTCCCAATTCAAACTGAGTACCCTTGTGGATTTTACGGAACATCTATTTTATGTTTTTATTTCCTCCTACAAGAATCCTGATTCTCAAGCATACAAAGGATAGAATATCATATTTAATTGCTTTATCCCATATTATGCACAAGTTTCAGAATAGCAATGTCAGTATTTCACCAGTGACCAAAATGTTTTGTTTTGTTTGGACATGTTCTCCCCATCTTCCCACTTTAAAAAAGTTATACTATGTCCAGATTGTGAGATCATATAACTATCACATGCTAACTCTCTTTTAACCCTCATTTCTTCTTAGCTCTACAATTAACCATACATTTAATATTTACCACCATTCCTTTTGTAATCTTTCTGGTTAGTTTGTCAGAAGCTTGGAAAAGTCTTGGGAACGATATTCCGAAATTTTTTGTTGTTTTTTTTTTGAGGCATTTTATTTGTAAATATGTATTGCATCCCTAGAAACAAAATCCAAGGATTTTCCCTCCTGTGTGTTTTCGTCTTGCTTCTTCATGGTCCATGATACCAGCTAAGGCTGTCAATATGACGAAGTCAAATGGTTGGGATAGAAGCAGATTGTTCTGCCGTTTTTCTAGATCTTTGAGTTGCAAATCAAAGCTGGGGCTCTACACTTGTTTAGCCTGCCTGTGAGGTTCACAATTTTCCCAGCTCTGTTATCATCAATGATTTCAAATTTGCCAATGTAACGATGCTTCATCATCACAGCTAGAAGTTGGACAATGACTTTGGAGCATGGCCTAGTAAGAACCGGCGTTTCCCTCTCTCTTCGGCATCGGTGATACTCTTGAGAGCAACAGGTAGGATGTTCACACACACCATTGTGGCAGCGCGAAACAATGCCTCCCAAAGTGCTGCAATCACAGGCATGAGCCACTGAACTGTGACTACGTGCTATTTCTATTTTCTTTAAAGATCTTTTTACTTTGTACTAGTCAATCCTTCATTACTCCAATCTTGCTATAGTTAACAATTCCTTATATTAACTTTCTCTATTCAAACTACTGTGTGGTTTGAACTCCTGACTGGTCCAGTCAGATCCTTCATACCTTATCCCAGAGCCCCTGTATTTACTTGTTATTCCATTACGGAACACTACTCCCGATTAACTGCTGCTCTTCTCAAATATGCCCTACGAGCTTTCCAGAAAAACGGTTGGCTCTGCTAGCATTCTTTATGCTGTCAGGTGCTCTGCTGCTTCCCTTCAGTTCCCCCTGCACAAATGCTAGTATTAACCAAGCCTCTTATATAGATTTTGGTGGTTTGTCCCTATCCCTTTACGGGTTTGTGGGGAAATATCATTTTGCTTTGACGTAGATGGCATCTGTAGATTTTGTTGGTTCCTCAACTCTACTTGCTTTGTCTTATTTTTAACTTTACCTTAAAATAATTTCAGGGCTGAGCACGGTGGCTCACGCCTGTAATCCCAGCACTTTGGGAGGCTGAGGCAGGCGGATCACTTGAGGTCAGGAGTTTGAGACCAGCCTGACCAACATGGCGAAATCCCGCCTCTACTAAAAATACAAAAATTAGCTGGGCGTAGGGGTGCGCATGCCTGTAATCCCAGCTACTTGGGAGGCTGAGGCAGGAGAATGGCTTGAACCCAGGAGGCGCAGGTTGCAGTGAGCCAAGATCGCGCCATTGCACTCCAGCCTGAGACACAAGAGTGAATCTCTGTCTCAAATAATTTTGTGCAGGAAACAAAAGTTTTCACTGCAACCTGTTGCATGAGATCAGGTATGGAATTTTCTACTTGTGGCATGACATCCACACTCAAAAAGTTTTAGACTGCAGATGCTCAACCTGTATTAATATTTCACATTTGCTTCCCCATTCTTTCTCCTGAACCATGTGCAAGTTGCAGGACTTGATGCCACTTACCCTTAAATATGTATTTCCTTAAAAGGATATCTTTTACATAATCAGAGTAATTATTAACACTTATACATACTATTATCTAATCTACAACACTTATTCAAATTGTCCCACTGATGTTTTAGCAAAAGAAAATTTTTGCAAAATGGTTTTGCCTCACCCAGTAGTTAATCTAGGTTTACATGTTGTTTTTAGTTGTCATATCTCTAGTTCTTTAATCTGTAGCTTTTTTTTTTTTCATGGCCTTAACATTTTTGAAGACTACAGGCCAGTTATTTTGCAATTCTTTTGTAGAATCCTCAATTTGGGCTTGTCTGATGTCTCCTATGATTAGATCCAGGCAATGCATTTCTGGAAGGAATGTTATAGAGGTGGTGGTGCATATTTCTCAGTGCCATCATATCAGGAGGTTTAAATCTGTTTCACTACTGGTAATTTTAATATTTTTTAATACTAAAATTTTCATACAGTAAAATGTACACATATAAAATATACTCAATTCTATGAGTTTTTAAAATGCTAATACCACCCTAACTTCTTTGAAGATTATTAACACTTCCATCAACCAGAAAGTTCCCTTCATACCCTTTTTCCCAGTTAATCCCCACTGTGCACAGGCAACCATAAAACCATTCTGATTTTCTTTCCCATCATAGATTATTTGGCTGTTCTGGAATTTCATATATAGTTTTTCTACAGAGTCCTTAGGATTTTCATTTCACCTGCAAACACAAAGTTTTATTTCCTCTTGTTAAACTGTATACATTTCTTTTTCTTGCCTTATTGTACTTGTTAGGACCTCCAATACAATGATAAATACAAGTGATAAGAGTAAACATCTTAATATTGCTCCCAATATTAAAGGGAGCTCTGCTTTTACTGGATAATTGGGGAAGATGAAAAAGCTGTAACCAATACTGCTGGCATCCTCTCAGAGTCCCTTCTCTCCACCAATTTCTTACTCCTCAGGTTTCAAACACATCCAAGTCTCCTAATCCTAGAAAACTCTACCCTCACACCTGGCTCTTTATTGTCCAAAGAGTAGTGCATCATTCATCACCAACTTACTCTCTAACCCTTACAACCACACTTGTCACTTTTGAAAGGCCATCCCAAACTGCCAGAGTCAAAGCTCTCTCCCATACTTAGTAACAGCTACCATTTAAAAATCTGTGTTCCTGTCTATATCATGTACTTCAAAAAAGCAAAAAACAAAAACCTATCTGTCAAGGTCTGTGCTGAGTGGTTCACAAACATTCTCTAACAACTCAGGGACAATTAGGACTATTTAACTTGCCCAGGTAACAATATAGGACTGTTAATTACACGAAACCAATACGATTTTAAAATAATTTTCTAATTATACATACATATGGTATAGAAAAAAATAATATAGAAAATCTACGCAAACAATCAGGTCCCAAAACATCTTCAATTTGTGATTTTTATCTACCTACTTTTTCTTGGTATACTTGTTCCTTCTTCACCTAACCACTTCTCAGTCTCCCTTACTGCTAATCCACAGGTTCTGCTCTACACCTCCCTTCTTTCCAATGTATTACTCTCCTTGAGCGATTTTATTTATCCACAAACCTCAACTATTATCTCTATTTTCAAGTGCACTTCTCTAGACCTAACCCATCTCTTTGGCATCAAGAATTTGTTTTCTCCAACCAATTCTGCTCCTTCTGCTTTCTCTCTTCAAGTTAATTACATATTATTCATCAAGTCACTTTGGATAGAAATCTTTAGGAAAATTTGCATTACCTTCTTTTTTATGTAAAGAAAGCTCAACAGTATACATTTAATCCAATTGGTGGCAAGTTCTTTAGCCTTTGCCTTTTTGAGCTTGGCAATGCGAGTCACAGACTTGGGACCCAGGACATTGCCTCCCCAGTGATGGCAGATCTCATCGTATCTGTCATTGTAATTGATCCTGATAGCTTCCACCAGCTTAGACAAACCTCCTTTGTCTTCCAAGTTAACCTGTGTGAAGGCAACCAGTGGTGCAGGTCTTTCTGTGGAGTAGACATCCCACTCTTGACTTCCCCTTGATAATGCAGTAAGGGACCCCCATTTTACGACACAGGGCAGGTAGAAGACAACCAGCTTGATGGGATCCATGTCATATGCAATCACCACTAGCTGAGTCTTCATGTTCTCCACCAAGGTGGTGAAGTGCTGACTCCTGCTTGAAAGACAGGTGGTCTCTTACTGGGGACATCCCCTTTGCTGGCAGCTTTCTTCTCAGCCTGGGCCAATAGCCTCTGCTTCTTTCTCTTGCTTTGTCTCTGATCTGTACTTGTGGGCCAGCTTAAGTAGCTGAGTAGCTGTTTGGCAGCGCAAGGCCTGGATGAACTGGTTAATCGCAGGAGGCATTTTCAGCTGCATATAGAGGATGGCTCTCTGCCGCTGCAACCTGATATAGCAGGGCCATTTCACAAAGCGGGTGAGGTCTCTTTTGGGCTGGGTGTCCCATCCAATGCCAAAATTCTTAGGCCTTTTCTTAAACAGCGGATTCACCACTTTCTTGGCTCTGCTTCTTGACGACAGCAGGGGCCAGAGCCAACTTCTTTCCCTTGCCCTTCTTTCCTTTCGGCATCTTGGGTGGCGGGAGGAGAAGAAATCTTATTTTTGACTCTTCCTTCTCTAATTAACAATACCTCAGTTCCAATCCTTTAAGTTTAGTCTCCAAAACAAGGTCTTTTACAAACTGAATTTCCATTAACAGAAAAATGGATAAATAAATCAAGTGTATTCACACAATATAATATTTGCTATAGAGTAGTAAAAAAGATCTAGAGCAAGGTTTGTCAGCCATGACACTACTAACATTTTAGCCTGGTTAATTCTGTTATGAGGCTGTCCAGTGCGTTTTAAGTGTTTAGCAACATCCCTGATCTCTACATATTAGATGATATTAACACTAACCCCAGTTGTGACAACAAAGATGTCTCCATATAATGCCAAATATCCCCCAGCGGGCAAACTTGCCCCTAGTTGAGAACCACTAAGCTAGAGCCTCATGATTCAACACATGTAAACTTCAAACAATTTTACATAAATAAGAGAATTACAGTACGAATTATTCATATGAAGGTAAAAAATTGCACAAATTGATAAAATAGAATGTTTGTATCATTCCCACTGGGAATGTCACAGGACTGATAATGAAGTTTCTAATCAAACTATGCTAATCAGTAGCATACTACCCAGTTTAAAAGGTACAATTACTTCTACTTTACTCCACACTATTTCTTGTTTGCTACAATCTTCTCTTTTTCTTATTGAAGTACATAAGAAATCAAAACTATTGGGGATTCAAATAAATTAGTCTTCTATATGCACAGTTGGCTATGGTTATAATATTAGATATACTCTAAATATTTCATTTCAGATACAAATTATGTTAAAATCATTATGGGTTTATTTAATCATAGAATAAAAGTATTAAAGGAAAGTTGTTTTTTAATAAGAATATACTGTAATTGCTGCATTTTTTTTTTTAAGAGATAGAGTCTTGCTTCCACCTCCGCCTCCCAAGTAGCTGGGGCTATAGGTGCACGCCACCCATGTCCACCAGCTCTGTTGCTAATGCTTTCATTGCTAGTTTGATATGAATTTCATCAAGTTCCTTAAGTGTAATGAGCAACATACATTGTTTTCAAATCATTCCCACTGGTCTTTCTTGGATTTGCTTGTAATACAAGTTTGCTGTATAAATAATAAAGATTACATTTGAAATTGTAGTAATTTCTGGACTATTTGTTATCTAGAACATTCTGGACAAATATTCAATATGTAAGGGCAGTATAGACCTTCCTGAGGATAAAGTTTTGAAGAACAGTCACCTGGGAATAGGAATTCACATTAATATATAATTTACAGCAAGGACCCCAGGTCACTTCCTAGACTTGAGGGTAGAGGAGCTAATGCCTAAATTTCACTCCTCTTTAGGTGACTCTACTAACTGATGAAATGGCTATAACAGAAGTGACTGATCGATGTGCTACTTAAAAACAGCTAGAGGCTGGGTGCGGTGGCTGTCTGTAATCCTAGCACTTTGGGAGGCCGAGGTGGGAAGATCACTTGAGGTCAGGCATTTGAGACTGGCCTGGGCAACATAGTGATAGCTAGTCTCTATAAGAAACAAAAAAATTAGCTGGGCGTGGTGGCATGAATGCAGTGGTGCAATCATAGCTCACTGCAGCCTCAAACTCCTGGGCTCAAGTAATCCTCCTGCCTCAGTCTCCCTAGTGGCTGGGACCGCAGACATGTGCCATCATGCCCAGCTAATTTTTCAAAAATTTTTTATAGAGACAAGGATCTTGCTGTGCTGCCCAGGCCGGTCTCAAACTCCTGGCATCAAGCAATCCTCCTGGCTTGGTCTCTGAAAGTGCTGGGATTACAGGCATGAGCCACTATGCCTGGCCAACTTAAAGATACTGATTTGTTAAAATGATAATCTTTTTTTTTTTTTTTGAGACAGAGTCTCACTCTATTGCCCAGACTGGAGTGTAATGGTGCAATCTCAGCCCACTGCAACCTCTGCCACCTGGGTTCACGTGATTCTCCTGCCTCAGCCTCCTGAGTAGCTGGAATTATAGGCACTTGCCACCAAGCCCAGCTAATTTTTGTGTTTTTAGTAGATATGGGGTTTCACCATGTTGGTCAGGCTGATCTTGAACTCCTGCCCTCAGGTGATCCACCCGCCTCGGCTTCCCAAAGTGCTCAGATTACAAGCATGAGCCACCGAGCCCAGCCTGATAATCTTTTCTTAAATAAAATATATTTTAAAAATTTTAAAGATACTCTGAAAATGCTACCTTTGATTTAAGAGGCCAAAAGGCATGTAATTTAACACACAATAACATCAAGTGTTACTGAACGCATAGGCAACAGCTGAAATACTCCCAATTACATGTTCATGTCACAGTAACTTTATGTGATAGAGAACAAAATCAAGAGAAAAAATGTTTTATCATAGTTGGAAAAAAGACAATTTAACATGCAAGAGTACATTTTAATATAATTATATTTGAGTAAACTTTATAAGACTTAAGAGAAATTAAATATTTTTCTAAATTCCAAAGACACAAAGATGAAAAATTTGCTACAAGTTACATAGGAGTTTTGGTCACCATTTTCAAATATTATCAACTTAACTTCTTTCCTCTAAAAACAATAAAAACCTCAACTTACAAATTCCTTTTTCTGTAATTTCTGAAATGTTCTCATTACTAACAGGGTCTCATATTTCAGACATTATTTGTTGGCTTCTATCCACACATCTAAAGATTCATACTTACAAAGTCCTCCTCTTCAAACTGCAACTTTTCCACCTTGTCTTCTTTCTTTTCTTCCCTAATCTCCATAGGTGGCTTTTCCTGAAAAGCACACCCTTTCCGGGAGTGGAAGCTGCCATTCCAGTGGCGATGGTTCCCTGTGCCACCTCCACTACGTTGGCTCATGCCATCATGACCTCGGGAAGAGCTATGCCAACCAGATGGGTTCCCTGTGATTCCAGCATATGCTCCCTTAGAGACACCAGAATCCACAGAATCATGGCGGAACAGGGAGGGCTGGTGCCAAGAATCTAGAATAGTAAAGAAAAGGACTAATTAGATTGTTTGCTTCCTGATTTGGTTTACGGTATTGGCCAAAGGCCTTCAGGGGACCTCGTTAATAAAAAGTCCACACAAAAAAAAAATCAAAAAATGTATCTTTTCTTTGTGAGGTAATTTCTGAAATCAGTTCAACTGAACAGATGATTCATGAGAATCATAATCATAGTTAGACCTAGAAAGCCAATGTAGTTGCGTAATGACTACTAGAGAATCTAAATGAAAACTATGTTCAGAAAAGATCCTGTTTCAAGATTACAGACATGTACCCACAGCCTGGGCTTGTCCTAAATGAGTAGCTTAAATATAGTCATGAAAGTTGGACATGGCTCACCTCCTGCAGTTCGTAGGGGACCATTGTTAAAAAAACCATCAGAGGAATTATGTCGACGGCGGCTTACTCCAAATCTACCTTCTCCTCTGGGTAGGTGCTCTCCGTGTTTTTCGAAGGTGGCAGTAGGTGACTAAGATGATGAAGTATGGAGAGGCAAATGGATAAATAGCTATTAGTCCTTTTCAATATCTTAATAGGCTTTGCATAAGGCCTTCAAAAAACAAGTACTAATGGTGATAGAAACTCATATTGTAAGCATATGGACCCTAAGGGTACCCACAGGTGCCTAATTTAGAGAAGTCCTAGGTTATATATTCAATTGCTAATTCACTTCCTTTATTCCAGGAGAGGAGAAAAGCTAGCCACTTCAATTGTTTGCATGAAAGGAGGCGGAGGGGAAAAAAGCCTTGCAAATATTCATAAATATAAGCTCCAAAACTTTACACTTAAAAATATTTATCTTGTAGGAGAGGAAAATCAAGATGATTGCCTCAAAAATAATTCTAAAGTTTTAGTATTTCTGGAATAAGGGTGAAGGCAACGGTTGAAATATCACCTTGGGAGGTCAGTAGTAATTACAGAACTTTAAAAAAAAAAAAAAAAAAAGAGATGAAGTCTCACGGTCGCCCAGGCTGGAGTGCAGTGGCACAATCAAAGCTCACTACAGCTGCTTACCCTTGAGCTTAAAGGATCCTCCTGCCTCGGCCTATGGAGTAGCTAGAACTATTGGCCCATGCCACTAAGACTGGCTAATTTTTTAAATTTTTTGTAGAGATGGGGGTCTCACTATGTTGCCCAGGCTGATCTCTCAGTCCTGGCCTCAAGCAATCCTCCTGCCTTGGCCTCTCAAAGCTCTGGGATTACAGGTATAAGCCACAGCTCCCAACTACTAGAGTTTTTACAGTTTTATAAAACATTTATTTCCAGATATAATACCTGTAACAATACTAAACTTTTGGCATCATACTCATTTTACTCATTTACACATAATGAAAGAGGTCAGAGAGAAAAAATAAGTCTTTGAGGTAACAAAACTGGAAGGAAGCAGTTTGAGAAACATTATTATAGATGAACTCTAATATCCCTTCCTATTTCAAAGAATTTTATTCTATGACATTCTTTAATGATAGAGACCAAAGTCCACAAAGCCATGAAAATATGGGTATGTTTGACAAGGAAAACCGTAAATCGGGGCATGTTTACATTTATTTTTCTTACTATCAACATCCTTGCCAATATTTTACCCATTCGAGTGGGTAAAAAGATTTTCTCCTGTTTTCTCTTAAAAGTTTTATGGTTTTAGCTTTTTAACTTATGTTCCATTTCAGGTTAATTTTTTTGTGTATGAAGCAAAGGCTGAGGTTCTTTACTCCACCCCCATATAGATAGAAGCTAGTTCTTCTAGCTCAAAAACACAACACTATCACTTCCCCATTGAATTACCTTTGTACTTTAGTCAAAAATCAACAAAATACATAAATAAACCTTTTTTTTTTTTTTTTAAGAGCCAGGGTCTCAGTCACCCAGGCTGGAGTACAGTAGCCCGATCACAGCTCACTGTAGCCTCAAACTCCTTGGCTCAAGCAATCCTCCTGCCTTAGCCTCCCAAGTAGCTGAGATGACAGGTATTCACCACCACACCTGCCTAGTTTTTGTTGTTGTTGTTTTTTTTTAATTTTTCTTGTAGAGACAAGGTCTCACTTTGCTGCCCAAGCTGGTCTCAAACTCCTGGCTTTCAAGCAATCCTTCTGCCTCAGCCTCTCAAAGTGCTGGGATTACAGGCATGAGCCACTGAGCCCAGCCTCTACAGGCCTATTTTTGAACTCTCTATTCTATTCCTTTTATGTCTATCATTATGCCAAAACCACAGGGCTTTGCTTATTATAGTTTCCAAAATGAAAGAATGTCTTCTAATTCTTTTTACTTAAGTTCGCGGTGCTAAAACAATTATTCTTCTCTGATAGATCTATATACTTTTCAGGTAGCCCACTAGCTCCAAGCCTTGGGTCAGATTAGGCCAATTATGAGGTCCTGCAAATTTTGTTAAGACAATTTGAAATGAAGTTTAGAGCCGGGTGTGGTGGTTCATTGCTGTAATCCCAGCACTTTGGGAGACTGAGGCAGGTACATTGCTTGAGCCCAGGATTTCAAGACCAGCCGGGTAACATGGCAAAACCCTGTCTTCTACAGAAAACTACAAAAAATTAGCTGGGAGTGGTACTGTGCGCCTGTAATCCCAGCTACCTGGGAGGATGAGGTAGGAGGATCGCCTGAGCCAGGGAAGTCAAGGCTGCAGTAAGCCATGATCGCACCACTGCACTCCAGCCTGGGCAACAGAGTAAGACCCCGTCTCAATAAAAAAACAAACAAAAATCCCCAAATGAAGTTTAGCCTGGTACAGTGGCTCATGCCTGTAATCTCAGCACTTTTGGAGGCTGAGGTGACAGGATCGTTTGAGGCCAGTTCTAGACCACCTTGTGCAACATGGTGAGACCCTATCTCTACAAAAAACCCAAAAAAGTTAGCTGGGCATGGTGGTGCTCACCTGTAGTACCAGCTACTCTAGAGACTAGGGCGAGAGGATTGCTTGAGCCCGGGAGTTCAAGGCTGTAATGAATTATGACCATGCCACTGTACTCCAGCCTCGGTGACAGAGACCCTGTCTCAAAAATAAATAAGTAAAATAAAATTGAAACAAAATGAAGTTTAGAGCAAAAGATCATGGGTCTAGATGAGACCAGAAGCACCTTCCCGAAAGTCCACATTTTAAAATAGGAAAGGTAGGCCTTTATTTTTGGGAATGCCTACCAATTTCATCCTTCCTCTATTCACTGGCAAAATGGGAAGCACTTTTAAGTTTACTAGCTTCCCAAACGTTTTATCAATAACTCAGGCTGATTCTTTTGTGTACTGTGACTAGGTCTGCTTTAATCTATATAAACTGGTAATTCCATTTGTGTTTACCCTTAATACAACACACATCCCCCCTGAAACTATTAAGTAGGTTAATGCCTCTAAAACAGTTTCTAGGATTTAATCTGAGATCCATGTAGTAGTTGAACAATCACTGCCTCTGCCTTTTCCTCCTCTTCATCTATCGCCATAAACAAATGTGTGTTCACTCCAAAGGTCTGTTTACCCAAGTGCCATTCCCCTTTTACTTCTGCCCCTTTGACCTCCACAATAGGTTAGCAAGTAGGTTTAATCTCCAAAGTGTGCTGCAGCTAATACAAGACTTAACTGTGTCATGTAATGAGAAAAGCCTTAGGATATAATGAAAAAAGTGAGATACTTAAAAAAAGAAAAAAAGAAACATAAAAAAGTGAGATACTTGGCAGTAATAAGGTAGACATTCATGTGGACTGCCTAATTACTTACATCCTTCTAACAGAAAGCTATTAAGTCTATGAAAATGTTTTTGAACTCCTCACACGAGGTTGAATATATTAAAAAACATCAAGACTGGGCTGAGTGCAGTGGCTCACGCCTGTAATCCCAGCACTTTGGGAAGTCCAGGTAGGCGGATCACTTGAGCTTACGAGTTGAAAACCAGCCTGGGCAACATGGTGAAATTCCATCTCTATAAAACAACAACAACAAAAACAAAAATTAGCAGGGCGTGGTGGTACACAGCCTGTAGGCCCAGCTACTCTGGGAGCTGAGTCAGGAGGATTGCCTGAGCCCAGGAGGCCAAAGCTGCAGTGAGCTGTGATCACATTACCGCACTTCATCCTGGGTGACAGAGGGAGACCCTGTCTCAAAACAAAATGAAACCAAAAAACAACCAAAACCACCCCCAAACCCTCTCGTATTTGAGAAGTTACTACAGGAATGGAGAACAGTACCTTAGCTGACTGTGGTGTTGAGAAATTTAGCCAAGCAGGAACAAAATCATGCTGCGCCATTTAGGTCCAGTGTCTCCTTTCAGTAAGGTGAGGCATCCAACCTCATGGCCAGGATCTGAAAACAAAACAATTCAAATCACTTATGTTTACAAGAATCTGATACCAATGTGTAAAGGAATCTGTAATTATTCTAAGATTCCTCTTTACAGAAAGACCTGCCCTCTGAGCCTGTCTACAGATTACTTACCAAGCCTTATAACTCAGAGAAGTTCTAAATAAAAGCAATTTTTGTTAAAACAAAAGTTCTAAACAAAAGAAAACTGTAACATGAGCCTGGAAGATTTATTTTTATTTTTTGTAGAGGAAGGGTCTTGCTATGTTGCCCAGGCTGATCTTGAACTCCTGGCCTCAAGAGATCATCCTGCTTCAGCCTCGCAAAGTGTTGGGATTACAGGTGTGAGTCACTGCGCCCAGTGAATCTGGAAGGTTTTATGAAGGAAGCTAATGAATTCTTGATTGTTACATCAAAGAACATGAAGAATTAAACATCTATTTAAAACCACAGACACTTATGAAAAGAGATTAATCTGCTTCAAGTACTCAGGTAACTTCTAGCAAAAGCAGTAGAAAAGATCTTCTTGGCTGGGCACGGTGGCTCACACCTGTAATCCCAGCACCTTGGGAGGCCAAGGTGGATCGCTTGAGCCCAGCAGTTCGAGACCAGTCTGGGCAACATGGCAAAACCTCATCTGTACAAAAATAATAATAAAGGAGCCAGGTGTGGTGGCACATGTCTGTGGTCCCAGCTACTCTGGAGGCTAAGGTGGGAGAATCACCTGAGCTGGGAAGGTTGAGGCTGCAGTGAGCTGAGATTGCACCACTGCACTCCAGCCTGGGTGACAGAGTGAGACCCTGCCTCAAGATGGGGGAAAAAAAGATCTTCCTAGAGAAGGATGATACAACCTCTCAAGAGCTTTTGTATTTAGTTCACATTAATTTCTTCAAATACCAACTAGCATCAGTTTTCCTGAGATCTGTTGGTGTCTTCAAACCACCCCACTGATATTCTCCAAAATTAAATAAATCAGAAAGCAGTAGGTATTTTTCATGATGCATATACATAGAGCCTTCTTTCCAAGTTAGACATATGGAGAATATTTACCCCAGAGTGTAACCTCTGTGGTCCTGTTTCTGAACTCGAGCCGGCCAGCTGGATCTCCCACAAGGTTTCCTTGTTAAAAGGGTGCTTAAGTAACCTGGCCGGCAGCACGACTTATGATGAAGCACGAAGAAGCCAGGTTCTGTGTGGATCACTCTCTCAGTCCCCTCAACTGCTCATCTTAAACTATCTGGTTCCTGACACGTTTCCAAAAGGGGAAAGGGGAAAAGGGGAAGGGGGGAAGGGGAACATAAAAAGTATTTGTTACATTTAAAAAGGGGGGGAAGGGGAAAGAGCTGTATCTATGTTCACCTCATTCAACTTCCTTGAGTTATGGCACTATGATGTTGCTTAATTAGGTAAGACATGGATATTTGCACCGAGTGCAAATACTGTTCATAACAAGGTCATAGCTAGAAAGACAGATGGGCTCAAGTGTGGACAAATAATGTCATCAAGGTAATAGATCAAAAATACTAAGCCCTATAAAAGATCTGAGCAGTCAACTCCAAAACATCCACATGACAAAGTCCTTAAAATACAAATCTCATTACTCTTACTCATGCAACTGCTAAAAAATAGTGTGCAGATATGTATTTATATTTGCCTTAACCTTCAAAATCTAGGGACATAAATCTTGTCTTTGTTAAAAAAAAAAAAATAAAATAAAAATAGACAGGAATTTGCTACTTTTCCCTCCACGAACAGCAGCTTTCAAGGCAAATTTCTTGGTATAAAGCTACTAAATGTATATTCTATGTCTTTGGCCTTTACTATTTATAAATTCAGAGCAAACTTAAAACATTAGAAAGATGGGTAGGATGGATATTAAGAAATAGTCAAGGAGAAATATAGGTCCAAAATGAGGATTTCTTCTCTTCAGTTTTCTGTGTTTCACTTGTTCTGCTCCTTCCCAAAATCTAAATTGAGCCACTGGAAGGAGATATGAAGAATCTTCTATGCTTTGGTAGAGAAGTCACTTAATATTTTGGATCCATTTCCACCACTTCACAATCATTTGAAAGGCCACACGAATCTATCACTCTGTAAATGAAAAAACAAAACATAAAATCACAGAAGGCAAAATCACTATCACATATACATATATCTGCTAAAATGAGACACAGTTAAATAATGAAATCAAGGTCCTGAGAGTCAAAACTCTTAAGTCCAATTTAGATACTACAGATGTATGTCACCACCTATACCAAGAAGATGACTTGGATATAAATCTTTTTTAAGGCTTTGAGAAAAGTCATCTAAACAGTTTGCTCTTTTTTTTTTTTTTTTGGAGATGGAGTTTTGCTCTTGTTGCCCAAGCTGGAGTGCAATGTTGCCATCTCAGCTCACTGCAACCTCCACCTCCCGGGTTCAAGCGATTCTCCTGCCTCAGCCTCCTGAGTAGCTGGGATTACAGGTGTGCACTACCATGCCCGGCTAATTTTTTGTATCTTTAGTAGACATGGGGTTTCATTATGTTGTCCAGGCTGGTCTCGAACTCGACTTTGTGATCCGCCCACCTTGGCCTCCCAAAGTGCTGGGATTACGTGAGTGACCCACCATGCCTGGCCTGGAGTTTGCTTTTTTATATAAAAGCACATGTAATCTCAACACTTTGAGAGGCCAAATTTTCCAATCAGCTATCTAAGGTATTCAGAAGTGCAAAATACTAGGTCTTTCAGATATAGATTTTTCTCTCATAAATGGGACAGGTTGCCATGAGTGGTCAAAGAACCATATAGCTTGCTGGTATATCACCAACTACCTATTTGTTTAGTACTAGCCACAGCTAGGATCCTTGAGATATCTGTCACAGTATATTTTATATATTTATATGGTATATATTTTTAGATACCTGGCTCTCAATTCAGAGATTTAAAACTTTTATAATCTAACTTGTTAGGCACGGAGTGAAACAAAAATTTCTTCGGTAATTTCTCAACATTCTTTCAGGGGATACAAATTAGAAACAGGGTCTCACCCTATTGCCTAGGCTGGAGTACAGTGACTTGATCGTAGCTCGCTGCATCCTTGAACTCCCAGGCTTAAGCAATCCTCTCAGAGACCTCAGCTTCCCGAGTAACAAAAACCATGGGACTACAGATATGCACCATCATGCCCATCTAACTAAAAAACATTTTTTTGTAGACACAGGATCTCACTGTGTTGCCCAGGCTGGTCTTGAACTCCTAGGTTCAAGCAATCCTCCTGCTTTGGCCTCTCAAAGTGCTGAGATTACAGGTGTGAGCCACTGTGCCTGGCTGTGGAAATAATTTTTTGATAGAAAAGAATTTTTGCATCTATGGGCAATTCTGGTCTATACTGGTAAATCTTAGTTTGGAAGATATTTCTCATATATCCAATTCAGCAGCCTTGCACTTTTGTTCATGGGAATAAGTTCATAGGAATAAGAAATATCAAATTCAGGATAGTAAGTATCTCTGGGGAAATGAAGGGCAATAAAAGAGAGGCCCCAAAGAGTTTCAACTGTATCTGTAATGCATTATTTCTCAAGTTGAGCGATGGGTACAAGATGACTATTCACTTATTGCTCTTTTTATAAACTTCTAACACTTAAAAGAATATTAGGCCGGGTGCGGTGGCTCACGCCTATAATCCCAGCACTTTGGGAGGCCGAGACAGTGGATTAATGGAGGTCAGGAGTTCAAGCCCAGCCTGGCCAACATGGTGAAACCCCGTCACTACTAAAAATACGAAAATTAGCCAGGCATGGTGGTGCATGCCCATAGTTCCAGCTACTCAGGAGGCTGAGGCAAGAGAATAACTTGAATCCGGGAGGCGGAGGTTACAGTGAGCCGAGATCCCACCAACGCACTCCAGCCTGGGTGACAGAGCCAGACTCTGTCTCAAAAAAAAAAAAAAAAGCAAAAAACCCCAAAATTGTTTTTATATAAGCCTACACCTGTAACTCTCAGTAATAGATACATGAAACTGTCCCTGTAGTGAAGTTATTCTGGAAAAATAATCAAGTCAAGCATCCATATGGAAAAGATATAATTAACTGTCTGGTGCATACTTTTTATCTTACGAATTCTAGTTTAAACCACAGAGAACCTGAAGTTCAAGACAGAGAGACAAATCATCTGTTAGGGTATAAAGCTGTTGGACACAAAGGAAAATGCCTCAATTTTCAACATAAACAATTCCCTCTTTTCAATCACCACTAGGTACTTTCCGGTTTTCCAACTGACACACACCACCACCTTTTCAGTGTTTTACATACCGAATCCAAAGTTTCTATAGCAGAGTCCCAACTTAGGCAGTGACTGTAGAAGAAATACTAACTAGCAATACTTTGCTACTATTACGGGTCCTACAGCTGTTATATATCCCATAACAACTACTCACCCATCACCCTCAAGAAGCTGGGATATCTGAAGTGTAAAGAGTGTGACCTACACATGCATGTGCAGAGTATGTGGTTGAGAGGAGATGCGCCATAAGTGGGGACATTTAATCAAACAGAACAAATAAAAAATGAAGAAGACAGATAAAAGAGATTTCTGTTCTGGAAGTAAAAGACTAAAAGGAAAAATCCCAAAATGTTAATAATGGTTTTATTAGAATGGTGGAATTATGGGCATTTTGTTTTATCTTCTCTATTAGTCAAAAGTTTTTGTAACGAACGTACTTGCTCTGCAAATTTTAAATTAAAGATCTTTAGTGATGTCTTTTAGGGCTGTGGCTATTTTTACAGAACGGCTAACTGGGAGACTTCTGCTTATTACTAAAAAATTCTGAGAAGAAAAAACACATCATTTAAAATTCTCTTAGAACTTTTTTTTTTTCTGAGACAATAGAGCAGGGTCCTGAGTAGCTGGGACTGCAGGTGAAAGCCACCATGCTGAGCTAATTTAAAAAAAATTTCTTGGGCCAGGCGCGGTGGCTCACGCCTGTAATCCCAGCACTTTGGGAGGCCGAGGTGGGCGGATCACGAGGTCAGGAAATCGAGACCATGGTAAAACTCCGTCTCTACTAAAAATACAAAAAATTAGCTGGGCATGGTGGCAGGCGCCTGTAGTACCAGCTACTCGGGAGGCTGAGTCAGGAGAATGGCGGGAACCCGGGAGGTGGAGCTTGCAGTGAACCGAGATCGTGCCACTGCACTCCAGCCTGGGTGACAGAGTGAGACTCTGTCTCAAAAAAAAGGCCGGGCGCGGTGGCTCACGAGGTCAGGAGATTGAGACCATCCTGGCTAACACGGTGAAACCCCGACTCTACTAAAAATACAAAAAATTAGCTGGGCGTGGTGGTGGGCGCCTGTAGTTCCAGCTACTACGGAGGCTGAGGCAGGAGAATGGCGTGAACCCGGGAGGTGGAGCTTGCCGTGAGCGGAGATGGGCCACTGCACTCCAGCTTGGGTGACAGAGCAAGACTCTGTCTCAAATAAAATAAAATAAAATAAAATAAAATAAAATAAAATAAAATAAAATTCTTCCATAGAGATGGGGTTTCACTATGTTGCCTAGGCTGGTCTCAAATGCCTGAGCTCAAGCATCTCACAGTTTTTTTGTTTTGTTTTGTTTTTGAGATGAAGTCTTACTTCGTGACCCTGGCTGGAGTGCAGTGGCATGACCTCGGATCACTGCAACCTCTGCCTCCTCCCGGGTTCAAGTAATTCTCATGCCTCAGCCTCTCAAGTAGCTGGGATTGCAGGCACTCACCACCACACCCGGTTAATTTTTGTATTTTTAGCAGAGATAGAGTTTCGCCATGTTAGCCAGGTTGGTCTTGAACTCCTGACTTGAAATGATCCACCGCCTGGGCCTCCCAAAGTGCTGGGATTAAAGGTGTGAGCCACTGCACCTGGCCTCATAGAACTGTTAAAAAAGATGAAAGATGGCCGGGCGTGGTGGCTCACACCTGTAATCCTAGCACTTTGGGAGGCCAAGGGGGTTGGATCACCTGAAATCAGGAGTTCGAGACCAGCCTGGCCAATATGGTGAAACCCCTGTCTCTACTATAAATACAAAAACTCGCTGGGTGTGGTGGCTGGCACCTGTAATACCAGCTACTTGGGAGGCTGAGGCAGTAGAATTGCTTGAACTCGGGAGGTTGAAGTGAGCCGAGATCACGCCATTGCAGGCTGAGGGAGACTCTCACAAAGAAAAACAAAACATGAAAGACTAGACTGGAGGGGAAATCAAGATTCTTTCTAATATGAGATGTCAAGCATGTGCTCTGGAGCTCAAAGGGGAGGTGAGTTCTACTGGTAGAATTTTCATAATTGTCAGTATTTGGTAGACAACATTTAAAGTTTGGGAATAGGTGAAATCCAAGGAGAACATAAAGATGGAAAAGTTGGCCAAGCGCGGTGGCTCACACTTGTAATCCCAGCACTTTGAGAGTCTGAGGCAGGCGGATCACGAGTTCGAGACCAGCCCGACCAACATGGTGAAACCCTGTCTCTGCTAAAAATACAAAAACTAGCCGGGTGTGGTGGTGCATGCCTGTAATCCCAGCTACTCAGAAGGCTGAGGCAGGAGAATCGCTTGAAACCGGGAGGCGGAGGCTGCAGTGAGCCAAGATCACGCCACCACTGCACTCCAGCCTGGGCAACAGAGCGAGACGCCGTCTTAAAAAAAAAAAAAAAAAAAAGGAAAGTTTCCAAGTCTTGTTTATTTCATTACTTCTTTTCCACTTGTTACTTTCGACTCTTCAAGGTCAAATTACTCTCTAACTTAAAAAACTAATTTTTTAGGCACTACTAGTCTCTTTCCACCATCTGCCTCAGCCTCTCCTACTGGTTGCCACTCTCTGTTCCTAGACTTAGGCTGTAATTATATCACTACCCTGCTCAAAAAGTTCTGATTTCCCACCAACAATACGACAGGATTTAAATTCCTCAGTCTAAGAGACAAGAAATAAGCCTTTCTCCCACCCCTCAAAAACCAGTCTAAAAAGTCTCCTTTTAATACTCTGTCTGGAAGTAATCCCTGCCTCTGAAAATGAAATCTTCAAACACTTTCTTTTTTTAGACGGAGTCTTCTGTCACCCAGGCTGGAGTGCAGTGGCACCCACTGCAACCTCCATCCCCCAGTGGCACCCACTGCAACCTCCATCCCCCAGGAGAATCAAGCAATTCTCCTGTCTCAGCCTCCCAAGTAGCTGGGACTACAGGCGCCCACCACCACGCCCGGCTAATTTTTGTATTTTTAGTAGAGACGGGGCTTCACCATATTGGTCAGGTTAGTCTTGAACTCCTGACCTCAGGTGATTCGCCCGCCTCGGCCTCCCAAAGTGCTGGGATTTACAGGTGTGAGCCACCGCGCTCGGCCTCAAAGTACTTTAATTGTGCCTATTAAGCCACTAATACTCACTTCTTCCAGGACACACACAGCATGTATCTAGCATGGTACCATGCATATGGTAAGGATTCAAAAGTTTAATAAATTTTTATGAATTATAATAAAGCAAGGATGCAGAGAAATTAGAAACCTAATGTATTGCTGGTAGAAATGTAAAATGGTGCAGCTACTGTGAATAACTGATTAAACACTGAGGCACCATATGACCTAATAATTCTACTTCTAGGTATATATCCAAGAGAAATAAAAACATGTCCACACAACACTTGTACATGAACGTTCACAGCAGCCTTATTCACAATAGCTACAAAGCAGAAACAACTGAAATGTCTATCAACAGATGAATGAACAAAATACTGTATATTCACACCACAGGCTATTATTCAGCTATAAAAAGGAAATGAAGTACTGATATAAGCTACAACATGGATGAACCATGAAAATATTACGTTAAATGAAAGAAGGCAGACACAAAAACTGTAAGTTGTATCATTCCACTTATATGAAACATCCAGTCTCACAGAGCTAAAAACAGATCAGTGATTACCAGGGACTGGGAAGAGGAGGGAATGGGGTGTGACTGCTTAATATAGATGAAAATTTAGTTTGGGGTAAGAAAAGGTTCTGGAACTACATAGTGGTGATGGTTGCACAACACTGAGAATGTACTTCATGCCACGGAATTGCACACTTTTTCAATTGGTTATGATGGTAAATCTTGTATTTTCCCATAACTAAAAAAATTATAATAAAGCAGTCAATGTTAATATTAAATACAAACACTGCCCTACATCACCCATTCTTTTTCAGATTACATAAGTACTTTTGCTCCCTCTCTACAAACTCCTTGTATCTGAATACTTGATCCAACCATTCATTCATAAACATCTGTCAAATATTTTATCTCTTCAAAACCTCCAACTTATCGGGCACCTCATATGTCAGGCGCACTATTCGGTACTTCACAACATGACCTAATTTTATATTTTATAATTAAGTTTATACTGCTAGGAGAGCACCTCCCCGGCCAAGAGTCTTATCTCAATTACCTCTACTTCAGGCTCCTTTTACCTAGATACAACACTACCAGTGCTCTTGGCTTCAACCACTCATTTTCTCCAGAGTCCAGTAGCATCATCAATTTATTCCTTCTGGTAACTTCAACTTCTATTTACACTGAGTCCACTTAACAAAAAACTGTATCCAATTCTCCAAATTAAAACAAACCCCCTTCCTAGAGCCTGTATCTTGCTCCAGGTATATCCTTTATGTGCTTTACTCTCCAGTTCTTTAAGACAGAGTCTCATTGTCGCCCAGGCTGGAGTACAATGGCTCAATCTTGGCTCACTGCAACCCCCACCTCCTGGGTTCAAACAATTCTTGTGCCTCAGCCTCCCGAACAGCTGAGATTACAGGCATGTGTGACCTGTATTTTGTATTTTTAGTAGAGACGGAGTTTCACCATGTTGGCCAGGCTGGTCTCCAACTCCTGGCCTCAAGTGATCCACCTGCCTTGGCCTCCAAGAGTGCTGGGATTACAGGTGTGAGCCACGCCTGCCCTCTAGTCTTACAAAAATCTATACAGAATAGTGTACCCTTATTGTCTTTATTTCCTCACTCACCCATTTATTCCTGAACCCACAGAAAATTACCTTTCTCCCACAGCTCTGACTGGTACCCCTCTATTTTCAAAATATTCCCATTAAGTTAATCTAACTAGTATATGATAGGCATAAATAAGTTTGCAGAGAAATGGTTGATGAATGACAGTGAAGAAAAGATATGCGCTGAAATAAGAATGAATATATTTATAGTATTCAAAATTCTGTAGGAATATTTATGAAATTTTTTAAGTACCTAATAAATTAAATTGCACACTTAAAAACAGAACACCTAGCCAGGTGCGGTGGCTCACGCCTGTCATCTCAGCACTCTGGGAGGCTGAGGCAGGCGGATAACTTGAGGTCAGGGGTTCAAGGCCATCCTGGCCAACATGGTGAAACCTCATCTCTACTAAAAATACAAGAATTAGCCAGGCATGACGGCACACACCTGTAATCCTGGCTACTTGGGCTGTTGAGGCACAAGAACTGCTTGAACCCGGGAAGTGGCAGAGGTTGCAGTGAGCCGAGATCACACCACTGCACTCCAGCCTGGGCAACAGAGCAAGACTCTGTCTCAAAAACAAAAACAAAACAAAAAAACCAAAACAGAACACCTGCATCTACATATTAGGCTGAACAAATGTTCTTGAGGATGTTAATGGCCGATGTAATGCCCTAAACTTGAAAAACTTCACCAGCCTAGGCAAAATAGGGAGACCCTGTATCTACAAAAAAATTTACAACTTAGCCAGGCATGGTGGTGGGCGCCTACAGCTACTTGGGAGGCTGAGGTGAGAGAATCACCTCACCTTGAGCCCAGGAATTCAAGGTTGCAGTAGGCTATGACTGTACTGCTGCGCTCCAGTCTGGGTGACAGTGAGACCGTGTCTAAAAAAATAAAAATTAAAAGCTTCACTTAATTTCAATACATTCTCCATCTGTCATTGATACACCATTTTAATTCTGTCAAAAGCATAATTTTGAGCACATCTTCAACCATGAAATAGTTTCCATTCTATCTATACTATATAAAACAATTAAAAAACATTGTCCTCTCTGTAACACCATTTAAGTTTGGCTCAAATACAGAGATTATTCTTTCTTTTTTTGGAGACAGGGTCTCACTCTGTTGCCCAGCCTAGAGTGCATTGGCACAATCATAGTTCACCATAGCTTCAAGCTCCTGAGTTTAAGCAATCCTCTTGCTTTAGCCTCCCAAGTAGCTGAGACAACAGGCGCATACCACCAACAGTGGTGGTAGAGATGGAGGTCTCACTATGTTGCTCAGGTTGGTGTCAAACTCCTGGCCTCAAGGGGCCCTTCTGCCTCAGCCTCCCAAAGTGCTAGAATTATAGGTGTGAGCCACTGTGGCCAGCCCAGGGATTTAATAGCTCTATGGGAAAATCTAAAAGTATGCAGCATCTGACTTTTGACCAGCCTTGTTTAATTTTGGCTCCATAAACAAAGTGACTTTAAATAAAAGAATAACAGACATAGTTTAGTCATTTGAAAGTCTTCTTCGGGGTAAAGGCTTTTGGGTATGACCCCCCCCAAACCTCCTGCCAAAATTGAGAAAATGACTAAGTAACATGATTTCATAAATTAATTGGATAGTTTACAATCTGTGTATTCCACAAAATAGAAAAAGAATGTAGTTCTCAGCTAAGGGATCATTAAAAATAATTTTTGATGGATTGTGAAGTGACTTTTAGTAAATACAAGGATTCAAAGAACTGAGTGGCACTGATCAAACAGTATGTAACATTCTTAGAACTTATATCCATAAAAATGAAAAACATAAGTTGGCACAAAACTGAACTCCTTTTTAGTATTTCCCCGTATCACTAGTTATCAATCTATCTTTATCTGTCTCCCACTGATCCCAAGCACATAGAACACTATCTGGAACATAGTAGATAAATATTTCCTGAATGAGTGTATTAATAAACGCTTTGGTGACTAGTAGGGCAGTACATCTTCAACTTCACAAGGTAATGTCATAATACTTCTGAACAACGTGTAACCAGTTTTCACCATCAGCAGCAGCATTTTAAGTGTTCCATCTGCTTTACATCTTCAACCAAACTACATATGGCCAGACTGGAGGTTATTCTTTGCTCTGCTGGTAGGTTTAACATGATCACCTACTGTGTGGTCTTTTAATCTATTTATCAGGTCTTTGTACTTCCCTTTTTATAGGATACCTATTCTTTTTACCATTCTTCTTTTGGTTGTTGATCTTATTAATGCAAGAGAATAAATCAGATACGAATCCTATGATTATATGAGTTGCAAATACCTTTTTCCACTTCATGGGTTATCTTTTGATTTTCTTTCCCATGTCTTGATGAGCACACGTTCTTAATTTAGATGCAATCAAAGCTGCTGGTCATTTCCTTTATGATTCACATTTCTGTGTCTTGTTTGTAACAGTTCTTCTCCAAGGTCCAAACAATTTACCTATATTGACTTCTTAGTTTTAAGTTTTGTCTTTCACATTTACAATCAGTTGGAAATGATTTGTATACGGTATGAGACCCAGGTCCAATTTCATTCTTTTCCATATGAAAAAAAAACTGTCCCAGAAGTATTCTTTTTCCACTGATTTATACAGCCAGCTCTATCATAAATTGTTTCTATATATGTATGCAACTGCTTCCAAATTTATGTTCCATTGGCTTATTTACATATTTCTACACTACTACCATATGTCTTTTTTTTTTTTTTTTTTTTTGTGAGATGGAGTCTCGCTCTGTCACCCAGGCTGGAGTGCAGTGGTGTGATCTCGGCTCACTGCAAGCTCTGCCTCCCAGGTTCACGCCATTCTCCTGCCTCAGCCTCCCGAGTAGCTGGGACTACAGGCGCCCGCCACCACACCCAGCTAATTTTTTGTATTTTCACTAGAGACGGGGTTTCACTGTGTTAGCCAGGCTTGTCTCGAACTCCTGACCTCAAGTGATCCACCCGCCTCAGCCTCCCAAAGTGCTGGGATTACAGGCGTGAGCCACCACGCCCGGACTACCATATGTCTTAACTATTATACCTTTACAATAATATTCTGATATGTATTAGAGCAAGGCCATCTCCCCTCATAATATACCTATAAAATGCCTTAGCTATTCTTGGCTCTCTGGCTTTTTTTTTTTTTTTTTTTTTTTTGAGACAGTCTCACTCCATCACCTAGGCTGGAGTACAGTGGTGTGATCTCAGCTCACTGCAACCTCTGCCTCCCAGGTTCAAGCAAATCTCGTGCCTCACCTTCTCAAGTAGCTGGGATTACAGGCATGTGCCACCATGCCCAGCTAATTTTTGTATTTTTAGTAGACACGGGGTTTCACCATGTTGGCCAAGCTGGTCTTGAACTCCTGGCCTCAACTGATCCACCTGGGCCTCCCAAAATGCTGGGATTACAGGCTTGAGCCACCATGCCCAGCCTCTCTGACTCTTTAATATTAGTTTTAAAACAGGCCAGGCGGCCGGGCGCGGTGGCTCACGCCTGTAATCCTAGCACTTTGGGAGGCCGAGACGGGCGGATCACGAGGTCAGGAGATCGAGACCATCTTGGCTAACACGGTGAAACCCCGTTTCTACTAAAAATACAAAAAATTAGCCGGGCGTGTTGGCGGGCGCCTGTAGTCCCAGCTACTTGGGAGGCTGAGGCAGGAGAATGGCGTGAACCCGGGAGGCGGAGCTTGCAGTGAGCCGAGATCGCGCCACTGCACTCCAACCTGGGAGACAGAGCAAGACTCCGTCTCAAAAAAATAAAAAATAAAAAAAATAAAACAGGCCAGGCACGGTGGTACATGCCTGTAATTCCAGCACTTTGGGAGGCTGAGGTGGGAGAATCGCTTGAGCTCAGGAGTTTGAAATCAACCTCAGCATCATGGTGAAACCCCATCTCTACAACAAAGAAAATACAAAAATCGGCTGCATGTGGTGGCTTGCACCTGTAGTCCCAACTACTCAGGAGGCTGAGGTGGGAGGATTGCTTGAACCTGGGAAGCTGAGGCCGCAGTGAGCAGAGATGGCATCACTGCACTCCAGGCCTGGGTGACAGAGTGAGACTCTGTCTCTAATAATAATAATAATAAATAAATAAATAAAATAATTTTAAAAACAACTGTCAAATTTAAGGGGGAAAATATTGTTATGACATTGCTTGGAATGGCAATAAATCTAGATCAAAATGGGAGAACTGACATCTTCATAATAAATCTTCCAAATCATGAGCACGGTCAACTTCTTATTTAAGTCTTCTTTAACATCATCAAATAAAGTTCTAAACTTTTCTCCATAAAGATGCAATAATACCTTTTTAAAAAGATTTATTCAGGCCGGGTGCGGTGGCTCATGCCTGTAATCCCAGCACTTTGGGAGGCCAAGGCAGGCAAATCACGAGGTCAGGAGCTCGAGACCAGCCTTGCCAACACTGAAACCATGTCTCTACTAAAAATAAAAAAATTAGCTGGGCATGGTGGCCAGGCGCTTGTAGTCCCAACTACTCGGGAGGCTGAGGCAGGAGAATCACTTGAATCCGGGAGGCGGAGGTTGCAGTGAGCTGAGATTGTGCCACTGCACTCCAGCCCAGGCGACAAAAAAAAAAAAAAAAAAAAAGGATTTATTCTTAGGTACCTTTATATATATTTTTTGATGCTATTGCATTATTTCCTTTAAATGGCTGTTTACTGCTGGCATAAATTATATCCAGCAACCTTGCTAAACTCTCATTAATTCTAATAATTTGTCTATAGATTCCACAAATAATGAGAGACAGAAGAACTCTTTTTATACACATGTTAACTTTTAGGTGCCTACCAGACATCGAAGTGGAGATGTTAAGTAGATAGCTGGATAAGAGTCTGCAGTTCATGACAGAAATACAGACTGTAGGCCAATTTTATTTAAATCCATGGACCCAGATGAGATCATCAACAAAGTGAATGTAAAAAGAGATGGAACCTTGATATACAGCTTTAAAGACTGGGGAGACTGAGGAAAAAAACCATCAAAGTGTGGGGACCCAGAAGCTAAGCAGAAACATGTTTCAAGAAGGTAGAGTGACCATTTTCAAATGTTATTAAATAGGATAAAAAGCTGAGAACTCATCACTGGATTCACATGGAAGTGTCAGTGATGATGTTGGATAGGGGAGGTGGTGAAAGCCTGATTCCAGTGAGTTCAAGAGGGAAGGAACTGGAGACTAAAAGTATAGACAACTCTTTTGAGAAGTGTTGCTGCACAACAGAGAAAAGGAGCATGTAGGCTAGAAGGGGATGTGTGGTCAAAATAAGTTTTTTACTGCACTGATAGGAATAACCCAGTAGAAAAAGAAAACGATGCAGCTGATACAGAAAACTGCTGAAATATCCTTCAGCAGTTCAGAGGGGTGAGATGGGATGTACCAGTAAAGACTGGCCTTCAGCAGGCTCATGAATACTTCCTTTACAGGAACAGGTGGGAAAGCAGAACACGTGGGTACTAATGCAATGAGAGCTTGGAAGGTCTACCCTGATTGCTTCTATCTTCTCAACTAAGTAGATAGCAAGACCTTCAGCTAAAAGTATGGGTAGGTGCAGAGGAGTTGAGGGGTGTGAGAAGAATTAAAGCGTGAAACTGAAGAATGAACTACAGAGATACAGTAGAGCTTCCCAGCAGAGTAAGGGCCCACACTTGTAAGCTACCATGACTTTTGACTCCCTGAAGTCTCTTGCTCTTCTCACTGACCCATACCCAATTCCCCAAATGCCAATCTAAGTTAAGATCCCAGTTCTTGCTTACTTTGCTTGTCACCCATGAAGCTGACTGTGGTTGAAAGAGACACAACCATGCTTTTAAATATTTGTTTTCGGCTGGGCGCGGTGGCTCACGCCTGTAATCCCAGCACTTTGGGAGGCCGATGCAAGCGGATCACAAGGTCAGGAGTTCAAGACCAACCTGCCCAATATGGTGAAACCCCATCTCTACTAAAAATACAAAAAAATTAGCCAGGCGTAATGGCACATGCCTGTAATCCCAGCTAGTCGGGAGGTTGAGGCAGAATTGCTTGAATCCGGGAGACGGAGGTTGCACTGAGCCAAGATCACGCCACTGCACTCCAGGCCAGGCAACAGAGCAAGACTCCGTCTCAAACAAACAAACAAACAAAATTGTTTTCTACAACAAAGAACCCTAATCAATATACTCTCAAAAGTCAATGAAAGCCGGGCACGGTGGCCCAAGCTTGTAATTCCAGCTACTCAAGAGGCTAAATCACGAGAATCTCTTGAACACGGGAGCGGGAGGCTGCAGTGAGCCGAGATTGTGCCACTGCACTCCAGCCTGTGTGACAGACTGAAATTGTCAAAAAAAAGAAAAAGTCAATGACCTGTGAATCCCCAACTTCAATGGCTTACACTGTTTACATGTTCCTTAGCAAAACCCATCTTAAATCCCCTGATTTCCATGACATTACATCATTAGACCAGCAGTTCTCAAACCTGGATTACATCAAGCTAAAAAAATTCAAAAGATGTTTTAAGGACTGACACAGGATTGCCTATTTTATTTGGATAAGTAGAAGATTAAAAATTTTAATATCACAATTTCATTAAAGACAGTATGTCATAAAAGACAAATCTTGGAAAAAGGAACAACTCACCTTAAAAAAAAGTTAACAATCTTACATTGATAATATTCACAAAGGGCTGAAGTCTTTGTCAGAGAGCAGCAATGAGTGACAACCACTGTATTAATATATCCTGATCTTCTCCCTACCCTGTGATTACAGATGGTCCCTAACTTAGGACGATAGTTCAATTTAAGATTGTTCAACTTTACAATGTTGTGAGGTGAGAAAGCAACTCAACAGAAACCATACTTTGAATTGTGATCTTTGCCCAGGCTAGCAATACGCAGTACAATATTTTCGTGTGATGCTGGGCAGTGCCAGCAAGCCATAGCTCCCAGTCAGTCTCAAGGGTCAGACAACAGTAAACAACTGATACTGTACAGGGTTATGTGTTGCCAGATGATTCTGCCCAACAGCAAGCTCATGTAAGCATTCTGAAAATGTGTAAGGTAGGCTAGGCTAAGCTATGATGCTTTGTAGGTTAGGCATATTAAGTGCATTTTCAACTTAACGTTATTTTCAAATTACAATGGGTTTATCCAGATGTAAGTCAAGGAGTAGCTGTACTTTTTTCGGACTCTTCCTTTCTCTTGTCAATGTAATGGTTCTTTAAATGCTTCCATGTAGTCCTTTTCTTGTTTTTCTGTGCTCTTCATTATTTCATCAATTTTCAAGACTTCAGGTCTCCAAGTGAGTGACTTAAACTCTTGCTTCATTGGGAGGCCGAGGTGGGCAGATCACAAGGTCAAGAGATCAAGACCATTCTGGCTATCAAGGTGAAATCCCGTCTCTACTAAAAATACAAAAATTAGCTGGGCGTGGAGGTGCATGCCTGTAGTCCCAGCTATTTGTGAGGCTGAGGCAGGACAATCGCTTGAACCCAGGAGGCGGAGGTTGCAGTGAGCCGAGATCGAGCCACTGCACTCCAGCCTGGCAACAGAGCGAGACTCTGTCTCAAAAAAAATAAAAATAAAAAAATAAAAATAAAAAAATAAAAAATTCTTGCTTCATGGGCCCATCACAATGCGTTACACTTACCTTTTTATGTATTTATCTCCCTTACAAATGGGACACACTTGGTAGGGATTAATAGCAAAGGTGATTATCTCTATCTTTTTATAGACGGGGTCTATTTAGTGGGTGCCCAATAAATGGTAATTTTTTAAAGGTGTTGACAATTCTATAAATTAGTATCCCCTTCATCTTAACTGTTCTTTTTTGAGACAGGGTCTCACTCTGTTGCCTAGGCTGGAGTGCAGTGGCACGATTACGGCTCATTACAGTTGACCTCCCAGGCTCGAGTGATCCTCCCAGCTCAGCTTCCCAAGTAGCAAGGACTACAGGCACCTATCACCATGCCTGGCTATATTTTGTAATTTTTGTAGAGACAGGGTCTTGGCCATGTTGCCCAGGCTGGTCTCAAACTCCTGGACTCAAGCAATCCACCAGCCTCGGCCTCCCAAAGTGCTAGGATTACAGGCATGAGCCACTGTACCCAGCCTTCTTACTGTTCTTAAGAGCTATCCTTGAGCATTCCTTATTCCTTAAACTGCAGATCCTAAGACTATAGTATGTTTATCTTTAAATATTCACTAACCCTAATATTTCTTTTCAAAATCTCATGATTTGAAAACCACACAGGTTTAAGGGACTTCCTTCAAAGGACTGTATAACCTTACAGTACTCTATATACTCATTTTCTATCTGTACATAGTTTCCCTCCTAAGTCCTCAACAAGGAGAACTCAAGGGTTATTAGTGCCTTGCTTCTTTTATTTCTAATTCTTAACAGAAAAGAGCCCAAAGCCATTTTCTACTTTAGTACTACTTATTTTATCTCCAGAAGAGAGAAATTCCTATTTAAGATTTTCTGAAGAATATGAAATTTGAGCAAGTCTTTCAATGAACCTAAAGGGGTCATAAGATACCTTAAGATTTTTTTTTCCCATACAGCATTTCTGTCTATTAAGAAAATACTTGGGGCTGAGCACAGTGGCTCATGTCTGTAATTCCAGCACTTTTGGAGGCCAGGGTGGGCAGACTGCTTGAGCCCAGGAGTTTAAGACAAACCTGGGAAACAGGGCAAGACCCCATCTCTACAAAAAAACACAAAAAAATTAGCCAGCTTTGGGAGGCCGAGGTGGGAGGATCACCTGAGGTCAGGAGATCGAGACCATCCTGGCTAACACGGTGAAACCCTTTCTCTACTAAAAATACAAAAAATTAGCCGGGCTTGGTGGCAGGCACCTGTAATCCCAGCTGCTCGGGAGGCTGAGGCAGGAGTATCGCTTGAACCCGGGAGGCGGAGGCTGCAGTGAGCCGAGACTGCACCACTGCATTCCAGCCTGGGCAACAAGAGTGAAACTCTGTCTCAAAAAAAAAAAAAAAAATTAGGCATGGTGGCACATGCCTGTAGTCCCAGCTACTTGGGAAGCTGAAGTGGGAGGATCACTTGAATCCGGGAGGTCTAAGCTGCAGTGAGCCATGATTGTGCCACTGCACTCCAGCCTGGGTGACACAGAGAGACCCTGTCTCAAAACAGCAACAACAACAACAAAGTACTTCGCCAGGAACGGTGGCTCATGCCTGTAATCCCAATACTTTGGGAGGCCGAAGAGGGAGGATCACTTGAGCCAAGGAGTTTGCCATCAACCTGAGCCACATGGTAAGATCTCTACCAAAACAAAACAAAACAAAACAAAACAAAACAAAACAAAAAGGGCCAGTGCAGTGGCTCATGCCTGTAATCCCAGCACTTTGGGAGGCTGAGGCAGGTGGATCACTTGAGGTCAGGAGTTTGAGACCAGCTTGGCCAATGTGGTGAAACCCCATCTCTACTAAAAATACAAAAATTAGCCACACATGGTGGCGCATGCCTGTAGTCCCAGCTACTCGGGAGACTAAGGCAGGAGAACTGCTTGAACCTAGGAGGCGGAGGTTGCAGTGAGTGAGCTGAGATTGCGCCACTGCACTCCAGCCTGGGTGACAGAGGAAGATTCGTCTCAGGAAAAAAAAAAAAAGAATTTTAGCCAGGCATAGTGGTGTTGTAGTCCCAACTACTTGGAAGGCTGGGGTGGGAGCCTGGGAAGTCAAGACTACAGTGAGCTGTGATGATCATGCCACTACACTCCAGCCTGTGCTACAGTGTGAGACCCTGTTTCACAACAGCAAAAACAAAGAGAAAGTACCTAATACTATGGTGATTAACATGGATATGTAAAGTCTATTATGGAGTCTAATAAACAAAATCCCTGTAGTGGCTAGGAAAAGAAAAAAATATAAACAAACAAAAATTGTATTTCTATCACAAATTCAACGACAACAATGGGATTTCTGTACCCATAAGAGGTGCATGAGAGAAATCATGTGAAGTGCTATGACATAATATAAAGCACAATATAGAACATTATCTCGAATTATTCACTAATTCATACTCTTAAAACCTGAATCAAATCATGAGACTATTTTACACCTATCAAACTGGCAAAAGAAATTCTGACACTACAAAGTGTTAATGAAGATGAGGCACAAACAAAGAATTCTCATATATTGCTGATTAGAGTGAACACTGGCACACAACCACTTTGGAAACTGGCAAACAAGTTGTAAAACCTCTATGACCCATTAATCCTAATCACCCATGACCACAAGAAATTCTGATAACATCCTACAACATGGATGAACCTTCATCCATTATGCTACATGAAAGAAGCCAGACACAAAAGACCACATGGTATACTTATATGAAACATCTAGAATAGGCAAATCCAGAGAGAGAGAAAGTAGATTAGTGGTCGTCTAGAGCTAGAGAGGAATGAAGAATGACTGGTAATGGTTACAGTTTATTTTGGGATGATGAAAATGTTCTACAATTAGTAGCAATGGTTGTACAAATGCGAATATACTAAAAACCACTAAATCGAACACTTTAAATAAGTGTACTTTGTTATATAAATTACAGCTCAATGAAGCTATTCCCCCAAAAATTAAGACCAATGATTGATAAGGGACTGGGAAATCCTTCGCCACCAAGGTAACACCATGCAAATTAGTTTCTTGTTCTAAGGGGAAAGATTGTTTAATATATAGATAGGACTACCTTAATAAAGAACCAATCTTAGCATTACAATGTCTTTTGTGATACAATGCAAAATGAGGAATTGCTATGCTGTATTTTAGTCAACAATGTTTAAAGGTGAATCCATCAATCTGTCAGCTATAAACTTTAGAGAAAAATATAGGAATTTAAAAAAGAACAAGCTAAATAATACCATAAGGATGCAATCATACCAAACCACTCTAGGGTAAGTGACACAGTCTCAAAATCAGTGTCACTGAAAAATAAAGACTACACTGCACTAAAAAGATATAGACAAATTAAACATTTGCAGCAAGGTCCTGAATCAGATAATGGCTTGGATAGCTAGCTGTAATAAACATTTTTTGGATCAGCTGGAGAAATTTGAATAGCACCTGGGTATTAGAAGAAATGATCATTTACTCACATGGAAAGTGGGTATCACCAACTAAAAAAAGCAAGTTGATCTCATTTAGTAAAATAAAAATAGAAACCTAAACATATGCACTTAGACTACAATCTGGAAAAAAATGCACGAAGTTGTGAACAGTAGTAACTCCTGTGTGATGGGAATGCCAAGGCTTTATTTTTGCATATCTATATAGTCTAATATTCTACATTACCCTTACATTGCTTCTGTAATAATAAAAAGAAAGAATGACACGGAGAGTTTTAATAAACCACTGATGTCCAGGCCTTACCCCAGATAAATTTTAAAAGGTTGAGAACTATCACTTTTGAGAATTGGGGCAGATAAAAGGGAAAATTGTCTGACAAGGTTTAAAAAGGAATTTATCAGAAGAACCCTGGGAATTCAGAGGACGAAGCAGAGGCTCCCTTGACTTGGCAAACACAAAAAACCAAAGGAAGCTAAGCATTCAAAACCCCTGCCAAGGTCATGCCACAGGAAGAGCCTGCTTAGGAAACTGCTCCAGCTAGTAATGCCACCACCAACAGCCACTGGAATGAACTCCAAACGGTCCTTGCATCTTTGCATCTCTCACTTCTGGTGCAAGTCCCCAAAGTAAAGGGCATCTGACTGGCACAGTTTGGGTAACATGACCCAGCTCTAGCTGCCAGGGGTCCAGCACAGAAAGTTTATCTATATGGTATGTGTATGTGTGCACCCAACCTTTCCAGCATCCTCTCCCAATAAGATTCACAAAAAAGCAATACCGGAAGGGGGCTAAAATCGTAAACAGACAAAAGAAACAACAAAGGATCATTTTAAAGCCCAATTAGTAAATTGTCCAACACAGGAATCCTGCCAGTCTTGCCATTTGGAATCAACTTGAATTACTGTGCCTTCTTCTACTTCATTGTTCCAAAAAAATTTCCTAAAAAGTAATTTTAGGCAAGGCACAGTGGCTTATGCCTGTAATCCCATCATGTGGGGAGGTAAAGATGTGAGGAATTGCTTGAGTCCAGAAGTTCAAGACCAGCCTGGACAACAGCGAGAGACTCTTATCTATACAAAAAAAAAATTAGCCAGGCATGCTGGCACACACTTGTATTCCCAGCAGGGCGGGGGGTGGGGGCCCAGGATGGAGCTGAGGTGGGAGGATCACTTGAGCCTAGGAGGTCAAAGCTGCAGTGAGCTATGAACATGCCACTGCACTCCAATCTGAGCAACAGAGCAAGACCCTGTCTCTACAAAATAAATAAACTTTTATCAGTTTCAGCAGCACCAAAAGGCTCTATTTCCCTATGATTACAAGTAAACAGGCTATTTGTAACATTTTCAAAACTATAGTTTTTTTAAACAAATGAGTGATTTAATAGTAGTGACTAACAGATAGAGACACGCTTTTTTTTTTTTTTTTCCTTGAGACAGAGTCTCGCTGTGTCACCTAGGCTGGAGTTCAATGGCACAGTCTTGGCTCACTGCAACCACCACCTCCCAGGTTCCAGTGATTCTAGTGCCTCAGCCTCCAGAGCAGCTGGGATTACAGACATTCACCACCATGCCCGGCTAATTTTTGTATTTTTAGTAGAGACAGGGTTTCACCATGTTGACCAGCCTGGTCTTAAACTCCTGGCCTCATGTGATCCGCCTGCCTCAGCCTCCCAAAGTGCTGGCATTACAGTTGTGAGCCACCATGACCAGCTGAGACATACTTTTTTTTTTTTTAAAAAGAATCATTTAAAAGCATCTCTAAAAATCTCTTCTTAAGATGAGCTTCACTTCCAATGCAAATATTAATTTTTAAGTTAGAATAGCAAATTCTGGACCTAGAAGGCTCTGTCACACACTAGCTGTGTGACTTTGAATAAGTTATTTCACCCATTTTTGTCCCAAATACCTACCTAATTTGGAGACTCTTGAATTGTTGATTAAATGAGTGAATGTATATAAAGTGTTAAGAGTAATGCCTGGATGTTGTTCCCTGCAAAAAGAAAAAAGAATAGTGTCTAGCCTACAGTGAGTATACCATAAGTGCAAATAATAAAACGCCTAATAGTTGGAGGGTAGAAAATAGGGAAAAAAATTCAGTTTTGAGAAATTTTCAGATTGAATATGCTGAGACAACTATTCATTAGTAACCAAAACCAGGAAATAAAAACACTGAAAACCCATGATACTTGGCTCAATTTTATAACAGAATAAATATACAAGTAGGAAAAAAAAAAGGCAGGAAAGAAACTACCTGGAAAAGTTAATACTGAATTGGGCACCAAAGCAAACCAAACACTCCACTTTACTTAGCATCTCAAACGAGAGTAAATAAACCATAAAGTTATTCTATGTTGCCCAACAGAGAAATTGCAAGAAAATGATACAGATGAGAACCACTGAACAAACCAGAAAATAAAAATCCCCAAATACACAGAATCACCTAACAAATTTAGTCTTCTCAGTCTTCTCTATCTCCAAATCAAATCTCAATCTAAGCCTCTATATCCAACTACCAATTTACAAGGAATCAAGAAAATCTAGAATGTGGGAAACTGCAGGACAAATGACCTGGTTTCTTCAACAAAGTACAAGGAAAAAAACTGAGGAGAAATATGCAAATTAAGGCATTTAAAATGGCAGCCAATTGCAGTTTGTGGGACCTAGATCCTGATTCAAATAAATTACAAAGGTCAACAGAAAAGTAGTATCTAAGAAAGAAAAACACCACTCCGTGTGCAACTCATCTGTGCAGATTTCACTGAATTTCACTGGATTGGTGTGTTAAAGGATGTTCATTAAAGACAACTTCTCTAATAATCATGAAGTTCTTACCGTCAGACATTATTTTAAGAATTATACAAATATTATTTATTTCAACAACCCTAGGAGAAGGTACTATTATTGTCCCTATTTAACAGATGAAGAAACAGGCAAACAGTCTCATTTAAATAATTCACTCAAAGTCACAAAGCTGTAAGCAGCAAAGCTGAGATTCGAACCCAAATGGTCTGGCTACAAAGCCAACCACTGATTACCATACTATGCCATTTCTCTGTGTGCTATGGTGGAAACTATGCTTTGGAATCACAGAAAGCGGCCCAAATCTCCATCTCTATGTTACCGAAATTACTTAACTTCTTGGAACCTCTGTATACTCTCTTGTAGAAGGGTTAATATCTACTTCTTTAAATAGTAAGGAATAATAAGATTACATAATTGACTCTATTACAGCAACTGAGTTTATGAAGCCCACAATAAATGGTTCCTATTGCCCTTCCTGCCATACGTGGTAAGACGAATTAAAAAGTAGAAAAATTTACAAACAGCACAAAAACTGGAAAAGCTCTACTTTCAAATTAACTAAACAGCCCCAAAACCAACTTTTCTATATACTTATAAACTTTAAAGATAGCAATAATTCAGACAATAACTTTTTTATATACCAAACTTTTAAACTTAAGCAGAAACAGAGTTTGCAAGCTCAATTTAAAGTATAGCTAAACTTAACCAAATGAGATTTTTCTGGGGGAAAAAACTTATTCCACACAAATAGACCTACTGCTCAGAAAAGGGTACTAAAACTTTGTTCATTCAGGTGATTCTCTAGGCTGACCTCTGGTTAACAAAAGGCAAAGTGGTTTTTATCTTAGAAAAGGAAGGTGAACTTAATGAGTTTGTTAAAATCAACTCCTTTAAGAGTAATTGCTTTTTATGTTATCCTCCAACTATTAAGTATTATCTGTTAAACCGTAAAGTTCTTTGTTTTATGGTCATCTAGATACTCCCAATCCCTAGTTTCTTAACAAAAATAAATGATTGAGCTGTTTTAGCTGAAAAATGATTCAGCTAACAGATCAATTATTTGCCTTAGTAAAGAAATAGGCTCTTTTAAATGTTTGCCTAGCACGTTTGAAATCACCTATAAAAATTCAATTTACATAACATTAGAAATATATCTACCTCAGTTAAAGTATACCTGTGGACAAAAGTTCAGTTCCTCTTACTGAACTATTTTCCAAGTTTGATTATAGGCTGTTTGAGGCAGATTTCAGTGGGAAATAGGAAACACTGAGTCTGATTTAGAAGTAACTTGGGCAATTAGGTCTCTAACAGCACAACGTATTAAATTCCAGACAACAGCAACTACAGCCACTTATGAGGTGGTATGTTATTTTTCCCCTCATCTATCTGAACAACCATAAATACACCAAAATTTGCCTTTCCCATTAGTTTTTTTTTTAGTTGGAATCCTTTAAAATTTTGTCTGCCTTTCATCTTTTAGACCAACAGTCTTACTTTCATGTTTAAAGGCAGTGACCATAACAGTCAAGTTAAACACAACAACTTAGATTGCCTAAATTTGAATATAGGCTTTTTTTTTTTTTTTTTTTTTTTTTGAGAGGGAGTCTCGCTCTGTCCCCAGGTTGGAGCGCAGATCTCGGCTCACTGGAAGCTCTGCCTTCCGGATTCATGCCATTCTCCAGCCTCAGCCTCCCGAGTAGCTGGGACTACAGGCGCCTACCACCACGCCCAGCTAATTTTTTGTATTTTTAGTAGAGACGGGGTTTCACAGTGTTAGCCAAGATGGTCTCCATCTCCTGACCTTGTGATCCGCCCGCCTCGGCCTCCCAAAGTGCTGGGATTACAGGCGTGAGCCACCGCGCCCGGCCTAAATATAGACTGTTATCTACCAGCTGGATGAGTCTCTGGACTCCTTTTCCTCAACTACAAAATAGGGTATAAAACAGTATCTACTTAGACCTGGCGCTGTGGCTCACGCCTGTAATCCCAACACTTTGGGAGGCCAAAGTGAGCAGATTGCTTGAGTCCCTGAGTTCGAGACCAGCTTGGCAATAGGATGAACCCTCCCCCTCCTAATAAAATACAAAAAGAAAAAAAAAAATTAGCTGGGTGCGGTGGCAAGCACCTGTCGTCCCAGCTACTAGGGAGGTTGAGGTGGGAGGACTGCTTAAGCCTGAGAGGTGGAGGCTGCAGTGAGCTGAAATCATGCCACCGCACTCCAATCTGGGTGACAGAGTGAGACCCCGTATCAAAAACAAAACAAAACAAATAAACCAGTATACTTATAAAAGTAAACAACAAGCCGGGCGGGGGCGGTGGCTCATGACTATAATCCCAGCACTTTGGGAGGCCAAGGCAGGCGGATCACCTGAGGTCAGGAGTTCAAGACCAGCCTGGCCAACATGGTGAAACCCATCTCTACTAAAAATACAAAAAATTAGCCAGGCGTAGTGGTGAGCCCCTGTAATACCAGCTACTCGGGAGGCTGAGACAGGTGAATCGCTTGAACCCAGGAGGCGGAGGTTGCAGTGAACAGAAATCAAGCCACCGCACTCCAGCCTGGGCAACAAGAGTGAAACTCCGTCTCAAAAAAAAAAAAAAAAAAAAGAAAAAGAAAAGAAAAGAAGGAAAAAAAAGTAAGTAACAAATACAAAGCACTTTAAACAGCAGTCAGTCCCTGGCACATCAGAGTTATAACCATAAAATAAAGATATGCAATCTTCTGAAGTATGATTCACGATTGTGTCTTATCTTTAACTCAAAATTAAAAATGAATTACAAGCAGAAATGTGCACCAGATTTCTTATCATTCTAAATTTAAATGGTTGAATGTGTCCTCCTCAGCTAAGCATTTTAACAGCCACTGATGAGCAATCTAGTAAATTGAATTCGCTCAAAATAAAGAGGTTTCCCCAAGAGTTCCCCCCACACCACAAATCAAGAGCTCTGATAAAGACACCATCCAGAATCAACTGAATGTTTATATTAACATGTACAAACCACTGAGTACCCCCCCAAAAAATCAAGATCTCACTCCAGTTTAGTAGTTAACAGTGACAAAACACAAAGCAACTAGCTTGTAATTTCTATTAAAAACTTTAAATATTTTTCCTGTAAAACCACCAAAATGATTTAACAACAACAACAAAAAATCCTAGGGGTATTAACAAAAACCAACTTTTGTATTTGAAAAAACGTCAAAAGGTACATTGAAAACTGACTCCCTAGGAAAGATGAGTTTATTTTACTATTAATTTCAAAGTTCTCATTCACAATTAGCATTTCACTCTTTTATCTTTTAAATAGATACAGGCTTCAGCACCTTTCCAAATATTGAAATTTATTGGTTTTGGTTTCCAATCTATGACTTTTTGTTTAAACTTCTGGATCTATCGATTAAAAAAAAAAAGCAAACAAAAGACAGTCTCTTGTTCAAAAGGGCACGACAATCAGGTACTCCATACCTAAAGTATGTTTTCACTTGTTAAAATGTCTTACACTATTCTAGTAAATATCTCAAACTTAATAGCACCCTAATTTCCTTTCAAATATTGGATATAAAAGACCTTAGAAAAGATCAGCAGTCTACTAAATTACAAATATAAGTCTAATGAGGACTGACTGACTACCAATCACTTTACTTTTGGATAAGATTTACACAAGAACATGACTTACTACTAAACTAAAACATGAACCACTATTATTCACTCTGTATTTTTCTGGTAAGCAATAAATGTCAATGTTAAAAATATTTCAACAAATACGACAAGCCAACTTCAGAGCACGAAGTTGGCAGATAAAATTGACACCACAGCACAATTTCAAAACTATAAGCAACTATTAAACACACACACCACCGCACCGCACCCATTCTTATGTAAACTTTTGGAATAGTCAACTTTGTGAGCCTCACCTTTGTTTTCACCCAGCATAAGGAGAGTTAAAGGTGAGACACCAACTGCAAAAAACCAAAATATCAAAAGATTCAGTTAATGTCCCCACAGGGGAAAGGACTAAAATCTTTAAACGTTAATGTATTTAAGTAATCGAAGGGCAGGGCACTTCCCCAAGCTACAGCCATTTTAGATTCAGACTGTCTTTCGAATTTCACGGGTTGGGGAGAACTAGATTTAAAACAACAGAAAAAAAATAACACTTAAAACATTTCAGGATCGACCAGCTTTCCCTGCCCCTCCAAGGAAAGGAGGTTGGTAGATATCGGATAGACTCAATCTAAGCGAAAACACCTCGCTACCACAGAGAACCGGAAAGCTGGGGGTTAAAACTTTTTTCCCCTCAGATATCCAACATTTGACTTACACTTTTTCCTCCTTAGGTTTTCCTTTGAAGGAAAACAAAAGCCCTTAGCTCTCATTTCAAGAAGGAAAGAAAAAAACCCGTAAGCCAAGTCACTCAACCAGCACCAAGCCGGATCGCCTGGAGAGGAGCCAAAGAGCCGCAGGTGAGCGTTCCGACCCTACGACCGAAGTTAAAAGTAGGAGCGCTTTCGCGGAGCCCCGGCGACGCTCGCGTGCAAAGCTCCACGCACGGGGGAGGCGGGGGTGCCGCATCCGAACCACTTGACCCGTGGGCTCCGCTCGCCCCTCTCGGGTCGGACCTACACCCAACCACCTGTGTGAGAGCTTCTTTCAACTAGTTTTAACAGCCGGTTGGTTAGGCACCGGGCGGAGCCCCGCGCCAGAACGACTCCAAGATCTCCTACTGCCCCGTTTCCCAAACTCCCACTCACCGGGCAGCGGCGGAGCTATGGCCAGGGACTAGACGCAGCGTCTGAGGACGCGTCCCCAGCTTGTCGACCCGGCAGAGGCGGCTAGTCCACAACCATAACAAAGCTCTTCCCAAAATGGCTGCCCGGCCCACAAGGTCCAAGAGGGGCAGAGCGGGTGGAGGAGGAGGAGCGACCAGCAGCACGGCCCTCCCATCCCCCGTCCGACCCCGCCTTACACACGCCCACCTGAAGAAGCGCATGCGCAAGGGACCTGCTCCGGCGACCCTCCAGGACGCCAGTTCCCTACGCTGCCAACATTCGGCCTCCAGAACGGCGGTTATGCCCTGCCCCGCCCCCGGCTCCCTTCTTCGCCGCTTGAGGCGGCGCGTGGTCGCCTCTGCCCCCTACAGAATTGAATCCTCTGCCTTTCCTCGTGCCGCCTGAGGCACGGACAAGCCTAGTTTAGTACGCCCCTTCTAACCCCCCTGCCCACTTCCAGGGCCTGGGCGCGTATGAATGAGTGGGTGGGTATGCATGTGTGTATCCCTTTTTTCTTCACCCTCCCACAGCCCGCCCCTGGGCCAGTGCGCGTCCCGAAACTACCTCTACAAGGACTTGCAAACCGGTTTCGGAGGAACGTGTGTTTTCCGGCCCTTTCCCACCTTCCGCTCCTTCACGTGTGCGCGTCGTTGAGACTCCAGTCCCCAGCGGGCCACACGGCCTGGCCCCGGGGGCTGAGCGGCTGCGTCGGCCGCGCTACCCGCTGGGAGTAGTAGTTCCCCTGGAGCGCAGGCGTCACTCCCCCGCCCCAGCGAAGGGCGGGATTCCGGCGAGAGCCTGCGCTTGTGACAGTGCCGTTTCTCCTACCTGAAGTCTCATTGGGTATCGCACTACTGGAAGGGGCGGCGCTGCCATGACAGAGAAGGCAATAAAACTGAAGGCCTAGCTCGACTAAAAGCGCTTACTATTAAGGAAGACTTCGCTGTGGCTCCATCCGGCACGGAAAGCTAAACCGTGTAATGGCTGGCAACCGGGAAGCTAGACTACCTAGAATCCGGAGGATTGGAGGGACTGGCCGGCGTGGGCCCCTGAGATTGCCTATTACATGTCTTCAGTTTTATCCATAGACACAGAAGGACACTAAAATTGCCTGGTGCCATTTCCTGTGAAACAAGTCTAGATAAGAGAAGGGACTTGCCCAAGGTCACATAGCCGAGAAATAAAGCCGAGGGCAGTAGGAGAAATGATCTGACTTTCCGAACCACCCCCAAGCCTAGGGCCCTTATCACCACACCTTTCATGGAAGTGAAAATCCTGCTCTTGTGCTCTTTAACCCTTAATGAAGTTTATAGGTCCCAGCAAAGAAAATGGATGTAAGAACTGGGCTTTTTTCCCCCTCTAAATGATAGTAAAGGGCCCTAATGCAGAGTGAGATGTGTCCCCATAGGCCTTATAAACCCTGTTTTGCAAAGTAAAACATAAGTTCCACAGATGGCAAGCAATTCAGGTCACACTGGGCCTAAAATCCCGTTTCTTACCTTCCTTCACCACCATCATTCTGAGATTGTTTCAGTACTTGCACTCTACTTTCCCGAACTCTGTGGGCAGATTCTGCTGCCTGGGAGCCCTGGAATAGAACTTCAAGGACCGTTCAACATCTGGATTCAACTAGAAATTAAGAATGGCCCCCAAACAGTAAGCCGGGCCTAGGAACCAGTTAGCGCAGGTCAAGTCCCTACCCGGACTCATTTTTTTTCAGCCCTCAGGAAGTAGGGGCCTCTCTGAATCCACTTGCCGGAAGTGCCTTTCCAGTGGACCTGGGCTGTTGTTGCGGTTGTTTTCCTTCTCTCCGTGCAACGCTGGCAAGTCTCAAAGTCGCCACAGGTGCAGGTTGGGATGGGAGGCACCAAGGGTTGGTAGTAAATTTGCGACGTTGGGATGGGAGGGCACCAAGGGTTGGTAGTAAATTGGAGACGCGGGCACTCTCGGGCAGGGTTTCCCGAAGACACTGGCGTCTAAACCCCGCCTTCCTTTCTCAGAGGTCAGTTTGAAGCTGGCAGTTTGCAGTCTTCCCACCAGGGCAATGGGAATATTGAGCTTTTTCATTTATATTAGGAGGATTAAGCTTTGAGTCTCAGTCCTTAATCCCGCATCACCTGCCGTCCCTGGACTTTTTAGGTTATCACTTTTTAATACCCACTAGTTGGAAAGCACGTGCCACAGAGGAAAGGGAGTTTCCAAAGATGGGGGGATGGTTGAGATTTTAAATGGAGTGGTCTGTAAAGTCCTTACGAAGAAAGTGATTTTGAACAAAAGTGATGGGTACGCTCTGCGGGCATTTTGGTCTGGGGCTCAGGTGGGTGGGTGTGGGTGTGATCTAAATTCTACTCGGAGGCCCAGGATTACTTACCTCCCTACTTGCTTCCTTAAGTATAGCATGAAGACATTAACTGGTATACAGGATTTCTTGACCCAGCCCTAAGATCTGTGATCAATAAATTAGTTCAATCGATTTTTTTTTTTTTTTTTTTTTTTTTTTTTTTGAGACGGAGCTTCGCACTGTCGCGTGGGCTGGAGTGCAATTGCGCGATCTCGGCTCACTGCAACCTCCGCCTCCCAGGTTCAAGCAATTCTCCTGCCTCAGCCTCCCGAGTAGCTGGGATTACAGGCGACTGCCACCACGCCCAGCTAATTTTTTGTATTTTTAGTAGAGACGCGGGGGGGAGGTTCACTACGTTGGCCAGGCTGGTCTCGAACTCCTGACCTCGTGATCCACCCACCTCGGCCTCCCAAACTGCTGGGCTTACAGGAGCGAGTCACTGCGCCCTGCCCAATCGATTTTTTAAAATTAAGCAGCAACTGTAGGTTTTCTTAGACATCCCATTCTCTTGGTTAAGAATGAAATTGTCAGATCTAGATCCATATTATCATTCACCTGTTTTTACTGGCTGCTTACATTAGAGTTTTTAATCAGTCCCTCCTGTGTAAAGTGCTTTGCGTCAGGGACGGTTCTCAGCTATTTACATGTAGTAACTTATTAAGTGTTGTATCAGGCTAAGTGGCATACACCTGCAATCCCAGCACTTTGGGAGGCCGAGGCAGGTGGATTGCTTGAGCTCAGGAGTTCAAGACCAGCCTGAGCAATATGGCAAAACCCCTTCTATACAAAAAATACAAAAATTGGGGCCAGGCACGGTGCCTAATGCCTGTAATCCCAGCACTTTGGGAGGCCAAAGCAGGCAGATCACGAGGTCAGGAGATCGAGACCATCCTAACATGGTGAAACTCCATCTCTACTAAAAATACAAAAAATTAGCTGGGTGTGGTGGCATATGCCTGTAGTCCCAGCTACTCAGGAGGCTGAGGCAGGAGAATGGCATGAACCTGGGAGGCGAAGCTTGCAGTGAGCTGAGATGGCACCACTGCACTCCACCCTGGGCGATAGAGCAAGACTCCGTCTCAAAAAAAAAAATTGGCTGGGCATGATGGCGTGGCCTGTAGTCCCAGCTCCTTAGAGGGCTGAGGTGGTAAGATCCCTCGATCCCGGGAGGTCAAGGCTGCAGACAGCGGAGAGCACGCCACTGCACTCCAGATTGAGTGACAGAGCGAGACCCTGTATCCAAAAAAAAAAAAAAGTTACATCAACCCTATGAATTAGTACCCATATTTCAAAGGTGAATGAACTGCACCATAACAAGATTAAATAATTTGTTCAAAGACACACAGCTAATAAGTAGTGGAGCCAGGATTCCAACCAAGTTTGACACCAAAGTCTGCACTCCAACAGGCTATTCTCTCTCAGTACTAAGTTAATGAGGTTATTTTGAGCATTAAATGAGTTAATGCTCACCGGGCGCGGTGGCTCATGCCTGTAATCCCAACACTTTGGGAGGCCTAGGCAGTTGGATCACCTGAGGTCAGGAGTTCAGGACCAGCCTGGCCAACATGGCGAAACCCCATCTCTCCTGAAAATACAAAAATTGGCCAGACATGGTGGCAGGAGCCTGTAATCCCAGCTACTTGGGAGGCTGAGGCACAAGAATCGCTTGAACCCGGTAGGCAGATGATGCAGTGAGCCAAGATCGCGCCACTGCACTCCAGCCTGGGCGACACAGCAAGACTCTTGTCTCAAAACAAACAAACAAATAAAAAAAACCTAAATTATATTGGTTGGTACTATCGTTATTTTGAGTTGTGAACTCTTAAGCCCCAAAATAGGAGGAAAAAAGGAAACAAGCTATGACCTTCCAGTTTTGTTTTGTTTTTTTTTTTTAATTTCACAAAAACACCACTTAGAAGACCCTTCATTTTAAAGATGAGAAAACCGGTACTCAAGCAATTTGCCCAGTGTCACACAGCTAGGAAATGGTGGAAGTATCTGTAAAATCTCTATGTGCATTACTCTATTACACTAGACAGGCAAAGCTAAAAGAACAGTTCAGGTACTAAAAGGATCTATTTTGTTACTGTGTTACCGACAGTTTGAAAACATTAATGATTCTTTTCAAAGGAAAGTGTTATATTCATGAATTACTACTATTTAAAAATTAATGTATAAAATGAGGAAAATTAAGTGACACCTTGTGTTATACACAGAAACATGCCCCTGATTCAGTGCCTCTGCTTAGCTGTAACATGTTAATCAGAACTACCTGGCATCTTCCTGAACAAGACTTTGAATAGGGGCCAGTATGCTTCGCTTCATCCAGAAGTTTTCTCAAGCATCTTCAAAGGTTGGTTTGTTCAGCAGATATTTGAGCACTATTTGCCAAATATTGCTTGGGCTAGGTCAGTAGCAGTGAAAAAGACAAAAATCCTTACCCTTGTATATTCAGGTGATGGAGGGAAGAGTTAAGTAAAATACAAGTAAGTAAAATGTTTATTATATCAGGCTGGGTGCAGTGGCTCACGCCTGTAGTCCCAGCAATTTGGCAGGCCGAGGTGGGTGGGATCACTTGAGCTCAAGGAGTTCAAGACCAGTCTGGGCACATGGCAAAACCCCATCTCTACAAAAAATTAGCTGGGCATGGGGTCACACGCCTATAGCCCCAGCTACCTGGGAGGCTGAGGGAGGAGGATCGCTTGAGCCCAGGAGGTTGAGGCTGCAGTGAGCTGAGATCATGCCACTGCACTGCAGCCTAGGTGACACAGCAAGACGATGTTTAAAAAAAAAAAAAAAAATTGGCTAGGTGCCGTGGCTTACGGCTGAAATCCCAGCACTTTGGGAGTTGAGGCAGGTGGATCACTTGAGGTCAGGAGTTCAGTACCTGCCTGGCCAACATGGTAAAACCCTTGTCTCCACGGAAAAATACAAAAATTAGCTCAGCATGGTGGTAGGCGCCTGTAGTCCCAGCTACGTGGGGGGCTGAGGCAGAAGAATCACTTGAACCCAGGAAGCAAAGGTTGCAGTGAGCCGAGATTGTGCCACTGCACTCTGGCTTGGGTGACAGAGGAATACTTCATCTCAAAAAGTAAAAATTAAAAAAAATAAGGCCAGGCACGGTCACTCACTCCCGTAATCCCAAAACTTTGGGATGCCAAGGCGGGCAGATCACGTGAGGTCAGGAGTTCAAGACCAGCCTGGACAACATGGTGAAACCCTGTCTCTACTAAAAATACAAAAATTAGCTGGGCATGGTGGCGGACGCCTGTAATCCCAGCTACTCGGGAGGCTGAGGCAGAGAATCGCTTGAACCTGGGAGGCAGAGGTTGCAGTGAGCAGAGATTGTACCACTGCACTCCAGCCTGGGTGATAGAGCAAAACTCAGTCTCAAAAAAATAAAAATAAAAATTAATACATCAACTGGTAAATGCTGTGGAGAACTATAAAGCAGGGAAGGGCAATAGGTAGTGTCAAGATGTAGGATTGGACTTATAAATGGCAGGGGATCAGAAATAGGTAACTGAGGGAAGAGCAGTAAATATGGAAACAGGGAAATGGTTCCAAGATGGAACCATTCCTAGCATGTTTGAGTAATCACTGAGATTCTTCAATAACTTCAATTTTTTCTTTAATGCAACACTTTTTAGTTGAAGTCTGGTCACTAAAACACAGAATCAGCAGGAAAGGTTATTACTTTGCCCGTGTACAATGAAAGGCAGTGGGGATTTTAAGGCAAGGAAAAAAATATGGTCCTGGCTCTCAAGTCTACTGAGACAAAGACAAGTAAACACACAATTTTAATTCACCGTGAGAAGAATTATGATGGAACTGTGCACAGGGTGCTTACTATAGGAGCATTAAATCAGACCGTAGAAGGGTAAAGGAAAGCTTTAAGTTGAATGTTGAATGTTGAGGTAAGTTTCCTAGATAGGAAAGTAGTAAGAGCTAGAATTCTAGGCAGAGCATACACAAAGGTGTGGAACTGTGAAAAGTATGTGGTGTTTATAAAACTAAGTTGGAAGGTAGATTTATTTTCTCCATATAAAAACAGCATTCCCACGGTAATTAGTGCTGCTGCTTTTGCTATTTATAAATAAAAGAGGCAGTTTAGAAGGCCAAATTCTGAAGATCTAGTCTTTACCTGCTCCTCTTTCAGATATTTTTCTCATGGAATAAGATTAAGTGGTAGGTTGAAATATATCACTAGTTTGTGTTCAGTGGTTTCTTTTGTACATTGTATAGCCATTTAATACTCTTACCAGCAATAATATCACTTCAGAGTTATTAGTTCATCCTTTCTGTATAGTTTGATGTGGTAATGGAAAGCAGATCTTTTTTGTTTGCTCCTTTCAAACAATCCCAATTATTTCATACTGGGATTGACTAAAATCTGATGACACATATATATATTTTTAATTTTGTCTTTTGGTTCTATTTTCTTTGTAGATACTGAAGTACTCTTTCCCAGTGGGACTAAGAACCAGCAGAACAGATATACTTTCTCTCAAGATGTCTCTCCAGCAGAACTTCTCCCCATGTCCAAGGCCTTGGCTTTCCTCATCATTTCCAGCGTATATGAGCAAGACACAGTGCTATCATACATCCCCCTGCAGCTTTAAAAAGCAGCAGAAGCAAGCACTTCTAGCCAGGCCCCCAAGCACCATCACTTACCTAACTGACAGCCCAAAGCCAGCATTATATGTAACTCTGGCAGGACTAATCCCCTTCATTGCTCCACCACTGGTCATGCTGATGACAAAAACTTATATTCCCATATTAGCTTTTACTCAGATGGCTTATGGAGCCAGTTTCCTATCTTTCTTGGGTGGGATCAGATGGGGTTTTGCTCTACCAGAAGGTAGTCCAGCCAAACCAGACTACCTTAATTTAGCTAGCAGTACAGCTCCTCTTTTCTTTTCATGGTTTGCCTTCCTTATTTCTGAAAGACTTAGTGAAGCCATAGTCACAGTAATAATGGGTATGGGAGTAGCATTCCACCTTGAACTTTTTCTCTTACCACATTATCCCAACTGGTTTAAAGCCCTGAGGATAGTAGTCACTTTATTGGCCACTTTTTCATTTATAATCACTTTAGTAGTTAAAAGTAGTTTTCCAGAAAAAGGACATAAGAGACCTGGTCAAGTATAAAAAATATAAAAGTCTGGGAAGTGAGGAGCACCTCTGCCTGGCTGCCGCCCCGTCTGGGAAGTGAGGAGCGCCTCTGCCTGGCCGCCTGACCATCTGGGAAGTGTGAGAAGCGCCTCTGCCCGGCCGCTGTGCAACCTTCCACGTGTGAAGTGACAGCCTTGTGTGTGATCTTTTCTGTCTTCCCCAAGTTTGCATTTTCGACATTAAAGTTTACTTTTTAGTTAAAAGTTTTAAATATGTATATATATATAAATACACTGTAGATAACATTTGTATGCCAGCTACACCTTTTTCTACTTCTGTTTGGCTTTTTTTCCCCACACCAATGGTAATTTATCTTCACAGATTGTTCTTCATTTCTAGAAATTGTTACTTCATGGTAATTACTTGAGCAAAAGCTTGAAAATCCCTGACAAGTACTTTTCATCTCATAGTATATTAGTTTTCACTCAGTCATTTTATGAATAATATAGTTATCCACTTAAACATTTCAATATTTTAACCATCTTGAAAATTAAAGATTAAAAATCCCCTTTGTTAGAGTCTTGTGATCATTGAAAAGAATGCACATATTCTCCCACTTCAAGCGGAAAACCTCGTATCTGTGAGTATCTGAAAAGAAAAGGTAGTTCCATTGAGTTTTCACAGGAGTTACCACTGGGAAAGGCATGTCCAAGCTTATTTCACATGGTATAACCCAATTATATGAGCTAAAAGGATCTATGGCTCTAAAGTCAGTAGGGAGCAGTGTCATGAGGGAAAGCCACATTCAAAGGTAAGTCGGACATGTTTTCCAGTTTTTATTAGGATATTTGGCATGGTACAGATAACAACTTGTCCCTTACCACCAAACACATAATAGCTGGTCAAAATGATTATTTTCAAAGGAAACTAAAATAAAGCCACTAGTACATATAAATTAGGAAAGAAAAGTCAAGCTGGAGCCATCTTGATATTCTAATGAGCAGGCCTATCTAGTTCTACATCTTTTTTTTTGAGATGGAGTTTCATTCTGTCGCCTAGGCTGGAGTGCAGTGGCACGATCTTGGCTCACCGCAACCTCCACCTCCCGAGTTCAAGCGATTCTCCTGCCTCAGCATCTCTAGAGTAGCTGGGATTATAGGCACGTGCCACCATGCCCAATTAATTTTTTGGTGTGTATTTTTAGTAGAGGTGGCATTTCACCATGTTGGACAGGCTGGTCTAATTCTACATCTTTTAAATCACAGAGAAGCTTTTAGCTTTGGTGTGTTTTTGTTTTTGTTTTGTTTCGTTTAAACGCAGGGTCTCACTCTGTCGCTCAGGCCGGAGTGTAGTGGTGTGGTCATGGCTCACTGCAGCCTCGACCTCCTGGGCTCAAGCAATTCTCCCACCTCAGCCTCCTGAGTAGCTGGGACTACAGTTGTGCACCACTATGCCAAGCTAATTTTTTAATTTTTTGTAGAGACAGGGTCTGCCTATGTTGCCCAGGCTGGTCTTGAACTGAGCTCAAGCAATCCTCCTGCCTAGGCTCCCAAAGTGTTAGGATTGCAGGCGTGAGCCACTGCACCCAGTGCAGAAGCTTTCTTAAAACAGCAAAAGCAACACCTTAGATTTTCACTTGAAAACGTAGTCTCTAATCACTCTACTTAAGGTGGAGAAAAAAAGAATTAACAGAAAACCTAGTTTTCTGAAATTCCTAGTCTCACCAAAAAGGAAAAACATTAAAAATGGTCTAAGAATATAGATCAGGATATAGTATAACCTGGAATTTTTTTTTTTTTTAGATGGAGTTTCACTCTTGTTGCCCAGGCTGGAGTGCAATGGCGCTATCTCGGCTCACCGCAACCTCCGCCTCCCGTGTTGAAGCGATTCTCCTGCCTCAGCCTCCCGAGTACCTGGGATTACAGGCATGCGCCACCATGCCCAGCTAATTTGTATTTTTAGTAGAGACAGGGTTTCTCCATGTTGGTCAGGCTGGTCTCAAACTCCCAACTTCAGGTGACCCACCCACCTTGGCCTCCCAAAATTCTGGGATTACAGACATGAGCCACCGTGCCCAGCCTGTATATTTTTTAGAGATGATGTTTCCACTCAGTCTCAATCTGATTCTACTCAGATTGTTTTGATAAGGAAACTCACTTCTTTGTTATTAAATTGCATGAATGCTATACAAATTTAAGACTTTTCCATAATCTGAATTAAATGAATTATTTTCCAGAATAGAGGCAAATCATATTTTTAGGCTAATTGCCTAATTTTACTTAAAAATGCTATTTTTCCAGGTGAATTACAGTGTATGCTTCTTTAAGAAAACTGATTTTTAAGTACATTTGATTAAGTACATTGGCAGGATACTTAGAAGCATATCGGATTGTTAAAACATTTTGGAGGTAGATCACTTTAATCATTTCTCAAAAAACAGAATTAAATGTAAAATGAAATGTGCAAGTCCTTAAAGTTAAAACAAAACCAACTAAAAAACTTGTGCAATCCTACTATAGTTTGGTAACCCAGAATGCCACTGATAAAGTAATACAAAGAAACAAAAAAACTAGATACTTTATTAGTACATTCTTTTAAAAACAATCTTGTTAGCCTGGTGAGGTGGCTCATGCCTGTAATCCCAGCACTTTGGGAGGCCAAGGCAGGCAGATCACCTGAGGTCGGGAGTTCGAGACAAGCGTGACCAAGATGGAGAAACCCCATCTCTACAAAAAATACAAAATTAGCTGGGCCTTGTGGTTCATGCCTGCAATCCCAGCTACTCAGGAGACTGAGGCGGGAGAATCGCTTGAACCCGGGAGGCAAAGGTTGCGGTGAGCCAAGATCATGCTATTGCACTCCAGTCTGGGCAACAAGAGCGAAACTCCATCTCAAAACAAAAACAAAAACAAAACCAATCTTGTCATTACCTAGGAATAATAAGCATATTTACAGTCACCTATTTTCAGGGATCTTCGGGACCTGTTAAAACACTGACTGCCTTGACATTACATTTCTGCCACAGCTGTGCAAAGCACACCCCTTCAAAGTGTCATTTTCAGTTGCTACTAGACAATAATGAGAAATTAGTTGTAGAAGTATTTTGTAAATCTGTTTTGAATCAGAATACAGATTCTCTGTAACTAGAAATAGTAAAGGCACATGAGTTATAGCTTAGTCTATAAATTATCTTTATTCTTTGACATCTTACAGATCTCTACACAGACATCTGTGACCCTTCAGACGTTCAGGATGCCCCAGAGAAGGGAACATAGAGCTTCCTGTCTGCATTACATAAACTTTTCCTAATAAATGCATATGGTTAAGTTATAAGGAAGGTATAGTTGTAGACTAAACCAAATATTTTTTGTTTTATTTTTTTTTGAGACAAAGTCTTGCTCTATGGCCCAGGCTAGAACACAGTGGTATGATCTCAGCTCACTACAACCTCCACCTCCTGGATTCAAGTGATTCTCCTGCCTCAGCCTCCTCAGCAGCTGGGATTACAGGCATGTACCACCACCTGCTGCCAATTTTTTGTATTTTTAGTAGAGATGGGGTTTCACCATGTTGGCAAGACTGGTCTTGAACTCCTGACCTCAAGTGATCTGCCCACCTCAGTCTCCCAAAGTGCTAGGATTACAGGCATGAGCCACGGTGCCCGGCCTAAACCAAATAATTTGGATATGAGTGCTACCTGATTCATTAATGCAATTAAAAGTTTTCTATCTAAATAAGTTGATGATGCTTATAGTAATATACTGAAGGACCTTAGCAAAGAAATGGGAAATCGGCAGAGTGCGGTGGCTCACACCTATAGTCCCAGCACTTTGGGAGGCCAAGGTGGGCAGATCACAAGGTCAGGAGTTCAACACAAGCCTGGCCAACATGGTGAAACTCCGTCTCTACTAAAGATACAAAAAATTAGCCAGGCATGGTGGCTCACGTCTGTAATCCCAGTTACTCGGGAGGCTGAGGCGGGAGAATCGTTTGAACCAGGGAGGCAGAGGTTGCAGTGAGCTGAGATCGCACCATTGCACTCCAGCCTGAGTGACAGGGCAAGACTCCATCTAAAAAAGAAGAAACGGGAAATCAAATCCTTAAGTCAACTAGTTAAATTTTACTGTATGCAGCCGGGCACGCTGGCCCATGCCTGTAATCCCAGCACTTCGGGAGGCCAAGGCAGGTGGATCACCTGAGGTCAGGAGTTCGAGACCAGCCTGGCCAACATGGTGAAACCCCATACAAAAAAATTAGCTAGGCATGGTGGTGGGCACCTGTAATCCCAGCTACTTGGGAGGCTGAGGCAGGAGAATCGCTTGAATCCGGGAGGCGGAGGTTGCAGTGAGCCGAGATCACGCCTTTGCACTCCAGCCTGGGCAACAAGAGCAAAATTCCATCTCAAAAAAAAATTTTTTTTACTGTATGCAAGACCTTTAATATATATTGCTCCAACTGGCCAGTAGAAATAACTTAAAAGTAACCGCATCATACACCCAGTAAATCTTTCTCTTAGAAATGAACAGAGAACAATTCTTTAGAATGCTTCTCAGGGAGAAAATGAGAAGTTTTGAGAAGCAGTTTTGTTTGGGTCAAGGGGTACTTTCAAATTACACTTATGAGTCAGTATCTATAAAAAGTTTCAGAAGTACCTACAATTTAGCCCTCTACATCCAAGCAGTAGCTTTGCAGTATGCTCTTACTTAGGTTTGCCCAAGTACAAATAAATTTTACAAAGCTTGATAATCTAATAAAATTCCCTCTTCCTAAAGCCAAACAGATAATTTTGGTGACAACAATCTAGCAAAAAAGGAAGAATTTTTTTTTCTTTTTTTTTTTTTTTTTGAGACAGGTTCTCATGCTGTCACCCAGGCCGGTGTGCAGTGGCACAATCTTGGCTCACTGCAGCCTTGACCTCCTGGGCTCAAGTGATCCTGCAACCTCAGCCTCCCAAGCAGATGGGACCACAGGTACAAGCCACAACGCCCGGCTAATTTTTATATTTTTTTTGGTAGAGACGGAGTCTCATCATGTTGCCCAGGCTAGTCTCGAACTCCTGAGTTCAAGCCATCTTCCCGTCTCACCTCGGCCTCTCAAAGTGCTGGGATTACAGGTGTGAGCCACCATGCCCAGCCTAAAAAAGGGAGAAATTTCTAGGTGCATACTGCCTGCTGGACTGTATAGCCCATTACAACATCTGGTCACTAAGAACCTCCTATTAATTCCTTACTTGCATTCTCAGGATCAAGACAAAAAATATGAGCAAGCAAAAACTTATCATCAAGCAAAAAGGTATCTATCTATTAAAATAGCTAGATATTTCCCAAACACCCTCCTAGGATATCTGCTGCCAATAAAAAGTTTGGGGCTAGTGAAAACTCTTGGCATTAAATAAAAGTAGGAATCTATTTCATTGGCTTTCTCTGTGGCTCAAACTATGGCCATGGGAAATTATGCTCTGGATATAATTGTGAATATAGAGGTCTTTAAACTGTGTCATTGACACTATTCCTATATCACATAAAGTTTTATGTTACAATTTATACTGCACTGGAGAAGTAGCTAAAGGGACTATTTGCCAGGAAGCTTCTAGTAAATAATTTCTACAAATTTGTAAAATAGGAGTTGTCTACACTTAAACTGGAGAATTCTACAGCATAAATGGCATTTCTATTATTAGTAAACCTGGCAAATCTGTGTGAGCTCTTTATTAATTGGGATATATTCCATATCCATTCTCACTCATATTTTTAGAAAAATCATTCTTGAGTTTATTTTTTTTCTTTAAGAGACAGGATCTCATTCTGTTGCCCAGAGTGGAGTGCAGTGGCATGATCGTAGCTTACTACAACCTCAAATTCCTGGGCTCAAGTGATCCTTCTGCCTCAGCCTTCCAAAGTGCTGGGATTATAGGCATGAGGCCACTGCGCCCAGCCTCGTTAGTCATTTATCTACCAAATACATGGAAAACTCATAGAATCAGAGGGTCTTATCAGCAAATCTATGTTTGCTTTGCAAAAGGTCAGGTCCTGCATTTTCAAAATGTTCCTTGTGCTCTGTTATGCTTTATATTTCATAGCACAGCAACGCCCCCTTCACAACGACTGGTGATCATGTTACCAATTTCTGTCCATGTATCTGAATGAGGGTTATAAACTTCAACTGAGTCCAAGGTACCTGGAGCCAAAAAATCATGGCTGGAAGATCGACCTCCAGAAACATACAGAAGACCATTGACTGCCACAACACACATGCCTGCTCTAGGCACTTTCATTGAGGCAACTTCAACCCACTTTTCCTGGTTAAGAGAGAAAAAAAAAAATATGTTAGCAGTGTTATGAAATGATAGTAAAGAAATCCACTGAGAAATTCGATATCCCAGTTCTTTTTACATGTTTAAATGTAAAACTATCTAGTTAGGTAAGCATACAGATTTTTTTTTCTTTTTCTTGCTTTGTTTTTTCCTTGGAGACAGGGTCTCGCTCTGTCACCCAGGCTGGAATGCACAGCACGATCTCGGCTCAATGCAGCCTCAACCTCCCAGACTCAAGAGCTCCTCTTGCCTCAGCCTCCTGAGTAGGTAGGACTACAGGTGTACACCACCACACCTAGCTAATTTTTCTATTGTAGAGATGAAATTTCACCATGTTGTCCAGGCTGGTCTTAAACTCCTAAACTCAAGTGATTGTCCCACCTCAGCCTCCCAAAGTGCTAGGATTACAGATGTAAGCCACAGCACCCGGCCCAGAATATTTTAAAATAAACTTGAAGTGGGCATGGACAAAGTAAATTTAGAGGAATATAATTTTTTAAAAGGTCTGATTATAAAACATGATCAGGAAATGACCTAGAACTCATACACAGGACAACATTCTAAGAAACAAAGTCTATGGAATACAAGTAGGTAATACACTCAAAAATAAGCAAATAAAAACAAAAGAAACACAAAGCTCCAAGGAGAAAGAAGCTTATAAACCAAAGGATTTTTTAAAAGCCTTTAGTATTTTAATGAGTCTTAAAAATGTCCAAGAGAATGACACAGCATGGAACACCTGACAAATTTACTTGACCATGGAATCCTTTTTACAAGGAGCATCCAGTGGAGTTAGTAATCTGCAGAACATATTTTCAAAAAGGTGGGCTAACCAGGGGTTGGGAACTATAGTCTACTTTGGTATAGCCTGAGAACAAACAATGATTTTCCCATATTAAAAGATATTTTTTAAAAAAAGACAAAGCATATATCAAAAAAGGATATTGTGTATGGCCCACAGGCCAAAAATATTTACTATCTGGCCTTTTACACAAAAAGTTTGCTAACTCCTGTTATACATCGTTCCCTGAAGAAATTTCAATGTGCTGCTATAGCCAAAATGACTAGTAGTGTCTTACTTTTTTTTTTGTTTTTTTTTTGAGACGGAGTCTCGCTCTTGTTGCCCAGGCTGGAGTGCAATGGTGTGATCTTGGCTCACTGCAACCTCTGTCTCCCAGGTTCAAGTGATTCTCCTGCCTCAGCCTCCTGAGTAGCTGGGATTACAGGAACCCGCCACCACGCCTGGCTAATTTTTAGTATTTTTGGTAGAGACAGTTTCACCGTGTTGGCCAGGCTGGTCTCGAACTCCTGACCTCAAGTGATCCACCCGCCTCGGCCTCCCAAAGTGCTGGGATTACAGGCGTGAGCCACCGCACCCAGCAACTAGTAGTGTCTTACTTGAGGGAAAACGTCCATACTCAGAAAACAAGAAAGCTACTAAAGGTCCTAAGAAGTAATTAGGAGAGCAAAGAGCAAGTGGCCAGGTAATGGGAGAACAGATTATCAATCTTTAAATAAAGCATATGATGAACAAAGTTTTTTTAATCATAAATAGTGAAGACTGATTATTCATCAATGCTAGAAAGTAAATTTTTGAGGACAGGGACTTGAGCTTCTCATCCCAGTACCCACATAGGTACTAGGATAGTGCCATCACATTATAAACAGTTAGTGTATGTTTGCTGATGTGAACTTAAATAAGATTATGAAATACTAAACCAGGGACAATTCTTTGAAAGTGAAGGACTAGATTAAATTTGAAAGCTATTTGATCATCTGAAATTACACAGCACATCACAAAACTGACACAACTGAAAAATACTTACATTTTAAAATATAAATACATTATCAAGAAGATCCATTTCTGGTTAAGATAAATTAGGATAATTTAGGTTATGTTTATAATTAGGGAGAACCTTTGCTCTCCCACAAAATGCCCCTTGACAATAACAAAGGGACCTTAGGGCTCATCCTATATTGTTCTTCTTTCATTTCTACCAGTGTATTAGAACTACAGTTTAATTTTTAAATTTTTATTACTTTATTTTTGATTTAATTGACATGTTCTCATCTAATATAATTTGCTTTTTATCCCATGTTACCTCAAAAAAAAAAAAAACTCTGTAAGAACACTAACAAGTTTTACATTATCTTTTCTGGATTTGTAACACAAATTGTTAGTAGGTAGTCAACAACAATAAAATTTCATATGCATAAAAAACAAGGTAACACATTGTCGTTGTTGTTGTTGTTATTATTATTATCATTTGAGACGGAGTCTCACTCTGTCGCCCAGGCTGGAGTGCAGTGACATGATCTTGGCTCACTGCAACCTCTGCCTCCTGGGTTGCAGCAATTCTCCTGCTTCAGCCTCCCAAGTAGCTAGGATTACAGGTGTGCACCACCACTCCCAGCTAATTTTTGTATTTTTAGTAGAGACAGGGTTTTACCATGTTGGCCAGGCTGGTCTTGAACTCCTGATCTCAGGTGATCCACCCACCTCAGCCTCCCAAAGTGCTGTGATTACAGGCATGAGCCACTGCACCCGACCAGTAACAATTATTGATAAGACTTAATTTGAAACTAAAATCTATTCATTTCAAAGCCATATAGAAAAATTAGCAACAGAAAGTGCCCTCAAAAAGTTCACTTTCTATATTAGATAAACTCAAATAGGATCATGGAGAAAGGAATTTGAAATGTCACCAAAGTTTAAAACTTGTCAGAAATGAGAATCAAAATCCTTATGCTTTACAACAAGACATGAAAGTCCATTCTTGCCACTTCAACATTGTACTGGAGGTTCTAGCTAGGGTAATGAGGGGAAAACAATGAAATAAAATGCATCTAGTTTTAATCCAGATTTAAGAAGAAGTAAAACAATCTTTTTTGTTCGTTTGTTTTAAAGACAAGGTCTCACTCTGTGGCCCAGGCTGGAGTGCCGTGGTGCAATCATGACTTACTGCATCCTTGACCTTCCTGGGCTCAGGTGATCCTCCCACCTCAGCCTCCTGAGGAGCTGGGACTACAGGTGTGCACTACCACACCTGGCTAATTTTCACATTTTTTATAGGACAGGGTTTTCACCATGTTGCCCAGGCTAGTCTTGAACTCCTGGGCTCAAGTGATCTACCCACCTTGGCCTCCCAAAGTGCTGGGATTACAGGTTTAAGTCACTGCACTCAGCCAACAATCTTTATTTACAGATGATAGGATCTTGTATATAGAAAATCCTAAGGAATCCACCAAAAAAAAACTATTAGACTATGAGTGCAGCAAGGTCGCAGAATAAATTGTATTTCTACACACGAGCAATGAACAAACTGAACATGAAATTAATAAAACAATTTATAACAGCATTAAAAGGAATAAAATACTTCTGAATAAATTTTAACCAAAAAAGTACAAGAAACTAAAAATTATAAAACATTGTTGAAACAATCTGAAGCCCTAACTAAAAGGAAAGACATCCTCTGATGAATCAAAAGACTTAATACTGTTAAGTTGGTGATACTCTCCAAATGGATCTCAAATTCAATGGAATCTCTGTCAAAAACCCAACTGGCTTCTCTGCAGGAACTGACAAGCTGATCCTGAAATGCGTATGAAATTCAAGTTACCCAGGAGAGCCAAACAAATTTTTAAAAGATCAAATTTCTTGAAGGACTCACACTCTCTGATTTCAAAACTTACTACAATGCTGTAATAAGAGAGTCTGGTACTGGCAAAAGGATAGAGAGACATACAGATAAATGAACAGAATAGAAAGCTCAGAAATAAACCCTCACATTTATGGTCAACTGATTTTCAACAAAGGTGCCAAGACAATTCAATGGGGGAAAGAACAGTGTTTTTAATCAGTGATGCTGGAAGAACTGGATACCCAAATACAAAAGAATGAGGGTGGGTCTCTTCCTCACATCACATATAAAATTAAATCAAAATGTATCAAAGACCTAAATACAAAAATTAAAACTATAAAACTTTTAGAAATAAGCATAGTTGTAAATCCTTATGACCTTGGATTAAGCAATGCTTTCTTAGTTATAACAAACGCACAAATAACAAAAGAACAAAACAAATTGGACATCAAAATTTAAACGTTATGCTTGAATACCAACAAGAAAGTGAAGAAAACACACATAATGGGGCCAGGCGTGGTGGCTCACGCCTGTAATTCCAGCACTTTGGGAGGCTGAGGTAGGTGGAACGAGGAACAAGGTCAGGAGATCAAGACCATCCTGACTAACACGGTGAAACCCCGTCTCTACTAAAAAAAAAAAAAAAAAAAAAATGGGTGTGATGGCGGGCGCCTGTAGTCCCAGCTACTCGGGAGGCTGAGGCAGGAGAATGGCGTGAACCCAGGGGGCGGAGCTTGCACTGAGCCAAGAGCGAGCCACTGCACTCCAGCCTGGGCGACAGAGCAAGACTCCCTCTCAAAAAAAAAAAAAAAAAAAAAAAAAAAAAAAAAAAAAAAACACATATAATGGGAGAAAAAAATTGTAAATTATATATTTGACAAAGGACTTGCACCTAGATTATAAAAAGAACTTTTTTTTTTTTTTTTTTTGAGAAGGAGTCTCGCTCTGTTGCCCAGGCTGGAGTGCAGTGGCGCGATCTCGGCTCACTGCAAGCTCCGCCTCCTGGGTTCATGCTATTCTGCGTCAGCCTCCCGAGTAGCTGGGACTACAGGCGCCCGCCACCACGACTGGCTAATTCTTTTTGTATTTTTAGTAGAGAAGGGGTTTCACCATGTTAGCCAGGATGGTCTCGATCTGACCTCGTGATCTGCCTGCCTCAGCCTCCCAAAGTGCTGGGATTATAGGCGTGAGCCACCGCGCCCAGCAGAACTCTTACAACTCAATAATAAAAAGACAATCCAATTTTAAAACAGATAAATTGAATAGATGTTTCTTCAAAGAAGATAAACAGATGACCAAAAAACAAATGAAAAGATGCTTATCAGGGAAATGCAAATCAAAATCACAATGAGATACCCATTTATACCTACTAGAACAGCTATAAAAGAAAAACTAAATAATAACAAGCATTAGATGTGGAGAAACTGGAACCCTCAGACACTGATGGTGGTTATGTAAAATGGTGTAGATACTTTAGGAAACAGTCTGGGATTCCCTAAAAAGGTTAAACACGGATGGGTGCAGTGGCTCACACCTGTAATCCCGGCACTTTGGGAAGCCCGAAGATCACCTGAGATCAGGAGTTCGAGATCAGCCTGGTCAACATGGTGAAACCCCGTTTCTACTAAAAACAAAAAATTAGCCGGGCATGGTGGCGCACGTCTGTAATCCTAGCTACTAGGGAGGCTGAGGCAGGATAATCATTTGAACCCTGGAGGCGGAGGTTGCAGAGAGCCAAGATCACCATTGCAGTCCAGCCTGGGCAACAACAGCGAAACTCCATCTCAAAAAGGAAACAAAAAACAAACAAACAAAAAGGTTAAACACAGTTACTATGTGACCCAGCAACTCTACTCCTAGGTATATGCCCAAGAGAAATGAAAACACATGTCTACACAAAAACTTGTATGTAAAACTTCATAGTAGCATTATTTGTAATAGCCAAAAAGTAGAAACAACCAAAATGTCTGGTCAGTGAATTATATTTCAATAAAGCTGTTAAAACCCTCCTACTTAAAAAAAAAAAAAAAAGTAGAAAAAAAAACTTAACTTTTTTTTTTTTTTTTTTGAGATGGAGTCTCGCCCAGGCTGGAGTACAGTTGGGTAATCTCAACTCATTGCAACCTCTGCCTCTCAGGTTCAAGCAATTCTTCTGAATCAGCCTCCCAAAGTAGCTGGGATTATAGGCCACCAGCATGCCCAGCTAATTTTTGTATTTTCAGTAAAGACGGGCTTTCATCATGTTGCCCAGGCCGGTCTCGAACTCCTGACCTCAAGTGATCCACCAGCTTCAGCCTCCCAAAGTGCTGGGATTACAGGTGTGAGCCACTGCACCTGGCCAAAAGTTCTGAAGGTTTTACTAACCATAAGTGACATTAAAAACCATAAAATTCAAATAAGACTAAACCTTATTTCTCAAAATTTGTTCCCTGAAACACTTCCACAAGATATTCTGCAAATATCCACAGAACAAAGCAAGGGTGGTTATGTTCAAGTGAATTTGAGAGACTTGACATAAAGATTCATAAAGTACATTATTGTACTAAATTGTGTAAAGAAGTCCTGTGGTAAAGAAACTAATTTAACCTGGTTTAACCCAGATTTCCTTGAATATAGTTGACCAGGGAAACTCAAGTTACTCAATTCCTATTAACAGTGCAAAAAATTAGTATTCCATGGAAATTAATTCGGAAAAAGCTGGCCTAACCTGTAAGTCTAGGGCATAACACACTTTGTACTTCACTTTCCCAGCACTTAACACATTGTAACATAACTGACTATTTATTTCTCGTATTCCTCACTGCAATGTAGCCTCCTTGAGAGCAGTGGCTGTATATGTTGAGTTTGTTCTTGTTTCTGCCTGGCATGGTGTCTGATCCATACTTACATACTAAGAAGTCTGTATTTGTGAATGAATAAATGAGCTAATGAACAAATACATGACAGAACAGTGACTCAGTGAAGATGCAACCTCCTGTCTCCTACCTTTCTCTTCTCTTCTCTTACTATAAGCATAATTGTGTCAACCCAGGAACTGAGGGAATGAGGGAACCCTGGGGAATTCACCTAGGCAGTGACTGGATGGGTCACTGGAGATGTTAGGTGGAGAAGACAGCTGGTATGGTAAGAAAATTGGCTTCATTTAGCAAATAAGTAAATTGAATGAAATATTGAGGATAATGGAAGCAAAGTCTTTTTTTTTTTTTTGAGACAGAGCCTCGCTCTGTCACGCAGGCTGAGTGCAGTGGCGTGATCTTGGCTCACTGCAGCCTCGGCTTCCTGGGTTCAAGTGATTCTCCTGCCTCAGCCTCCAGAGTAGCTGGGATTATAGGCGCCTGCCACCACGCCCAGCTAACTTTTGTAATTTTAGTAGAGACGGGGTTTCACCATGTTGGCCAAGCTGGTCTTGAACTCCTGACCTAGCAATCCACCCGCCTCGGCCTCCCCAAGTGCTGGGATTACCGGTGTGAGACACCGCGCCCGGCGGAAGCAAAGTCTTTAACTGACAGAAAAGGTATTTACAACATGGAAAGGGAGAAGGCCTGAAAAAACCTGGTGTACTAGAATTGGAGCTATCATTATGAATTCATGGTTTTACAATATAACTGCACAAATAGATATAGAAATATTTACAGATGAATATGTGTGTGAAAACCTGTTTACATACATACATTTCCTAGCTCTGTTTACTGAGGGTGGCTATGAGGTAGAAGGTGGTGAATCAACTCCAGACAAGATTGAAGACTAGCTGAAACAGGGAAGAGGCGAAAGCAACTCTCTGTAAGACACACCCACCAGTGCCCTGTCAGTTTACCATTGCCAGTGGCAACACCCAGAAGTTACTGTCCTTTCCATGGCAACAACCCAGAAGTACCACCCTTTTTCTAGAAAATTCTGAATAACCCACCACTTAATTTGCACATAATTAAAAGTAGGTATAAATGACTGCAGAACTGCCTCTGAGCTGCTACTCTCAACACACTGTCTATGGAGTAGCCCCGCTCTGCAGAAGTAGTTACAGAGCTGTAACACTGCCACCTCAATAAGGTTGTTTTCTTCTACCACCAGCTTGCTCTTAAATTCCATCCTGAGCAAGGCCAAGAACATTCCTGGGCTAAGCCCAATTTGGGGCTCTCCTGCCCTGCTACAGCTAGAAGCAGCAACATCCAAGTAGCATTTAGTACTCTAAGTGTGTACATCTTGGTTTCTAAATACTGTCCTTCACCAAAAGGAAATAAGGCTTCTTGAAGAAATGGCTGATTCCAGGGCTAAAGCAGAAAAAGTATAAGATAAACTGAAAATATTTCTGCCAGAAAATAAAGAAATGCTGAATGAATGACAGTAATGTATCAAAAGGACACAGGAGAGATTTCCATTTCCAGACATAATAGATCAATTGTTACCAAACTTGCCCTCTGACCCTAAAGACCTAGAAAACTAGATAAAACATGAAACAAAACTTTTAGGCATTAGGCCAGGTGCGGTGATGGCTCACGCCTGTAATCCCAGCACTTTGGGAGGCTGAGGTGGGCAGATCACTTGAGGTCAGGAGTTTGAGACCAGCTGGCCAACATGGCAAAACCCTGTCTCTACTAAAAATACAAAAATTAGCTGGGCGTGGTGGTGCGCACCTGTAATCTCAGCTACCTGGGAGGCTGAGGCACAAGAATCGCTCGAACCCAGGAAGTGGAGGCTGTAGTGAGCCAAGACTGCCCCACTGCACTCCAACCTGGGAGACAGAGTGAGACATCGTCTCAACAAACAAACAAACAAACAAAAAACCTCTCAGACATTAGATAACAGGCAATGTAAAACTGTAATCCCTGAGAAAATGAAACAAAGTAAACACAGCCAGCTAGACTTTATGCCTGGAGGGGCTTTTTGAAAACAGCTACACAGAAGGGGATCTCAAGCAGTGCATGATAGTCAGCTGATACAGGAGACAGAGATCAGAGTTTGGTACAGTATAGAGGTCCCCTTCAGTCTTTGACTGAATACTACTAATCTATGCATGCTAAGGTGAGATTCCATGGGTACAGGCAAAGGACAACTAATGGGAGGAGTTGTAAGCTGAGCAATTCCTAGAGCTCACACAAGGCTATGAGATATTTGAGTTCTGACCAACCAAAGTGAAGATAATTTGTTGAACACCTGGGGCAATCAGCAGAGACCCAAAAAGAGTCATGCTTTAGTAATAGGGATAAACTAGATCTAAAGGAAGGGCTACTCTAGACCTTCCCTACAAAGCCTTAAAACAAGTCTCAAGCTGGGTACCATGGCATGTATCTGTAGTCCCAGCTTACTTGGAAGGCTAAATTGGGAGGATTACTTAAGTCCGGGAGTTTGCGTCTAGCCTGGACAATACAGCAAGATCTCATCTCTGAAAAAAATTTTTTAATAATTTTTTTTTTCCAAGACGGAGTTTCACTCTTGTTGCCCAGGCTGGAGTGCAACTGCGTGATCCCAGCTCACTGCAACCTCTGCCTTCCAGGTTGAAACGATTCTCCTCTCTCAGCCCCCCAAGTAGCTGGGATTACAGGCATGCACCAACCTGCCCAGCTAATTTTGTATTTTATTAGTAGAGACAGGGTTTCACCATGTTGGCCAGGCTGATCTCGAACTCCTTACCTCAGTGATCCACCCATCTTGGCCTCCCAAAGTGCTGGGATTACAGGTGTGAGCCACTGCACCCAGCCTAAATAATTTTTTTAAGTCTCAAAAATATCAGTCTGATTTGCAAATAATTGAATTATTTAACAAAACGAAATTCAACACTTAAAAGAAGAAAACAAAATCCAAATACTCAGCAGCATAATATTTACAATGTCTACCATCTAATCAAAAGTTAATAGAAATGTGGAGAAGCCAGAAAAAATGTTACTCAAACCAGGAATTTAAGAAGTCAACAAGGCACCATAGTACATGTCTGTAGTACTAGTTACTCAGAAGGCTGAAGCAGAAAGACCACTTGAGCTTAGGAGTTTGATGCCACCCTGAGCAACACAGCAAAACCTTGTCTCTAAAATTTTACAAGTCAACAGATACATATCCAAACATGACAGAGATGATGAAATTAGAAAAGACTTTAGGCTGGGCACAGTGGCTTACGCCTGTAATCCCAGCACTTTCGGAGGCCGAGGTGGGTGGATCATGAGGTCAGGAGATCGAGACCATCCTGGCTAACACGGTGAAACCCCATCTCTACTAAAAATACAAAAAATTAGCCAGGCGTGGTGGTGGGCGCCTGTAGTCCCAGCTACTTGGGAGATTGAGGCAGGAGAATGGCGTGAACCTGGGAGGCGGAGCTTGCAATGAGCCAAGATCGCACCACTGCACTCCAGCCTGGGTGACAGAGCAAGACTCCATATCAAAAAAAAAAAAAAAAAAAAGACATGACTTTAAAACTAATATTATTAATTGTTTGGGGAGCTAAAGGAAAATATGAACATGATGAGGAGAGAAACAGAAGACATAAGAAAACAGATCTTCTAGAGCTAAAAAATACAATATCTAAAATGAAAAATTCCATAGATGGGATTGGACACTGCGAACTAGAAGTTTGGATACTCTAAAGGATTAATAAACTTGAAGACAGAGCAAAACAAACTAGACAAACTGAAGCATAGAGAGAAAAAAGAGTGGGAAAAACTTAGCAGAGCCTCAATGGCTGTGGGACAATATTGGGTGGTCTTACATATATATATATAATTGGAATCCCAGAAAGACAAGAGAATATTTGAAAAAATATGGCAGAAAACATTCCAACTTGATTAAAGCTATAATCCCACAGATTCAAGAAGTTCAATGAATTCCAAAAAGGTTAAACAAAAATAACAAGGCACATCATAATCAAATTACTGAAGACCCATGATGAAGAGAAAATCTTAAAAGCTGCGGAAGAAAAAACACGTTACATATGGAGGAACAAAGACAAAAATTACTACTGACTAATTGTCAGAAAAAAATCTAAGAGGAAATTAAAAAACATCTTCAGGGTGATTATTTTATTTTATTTTTACTTTTTTTTTTTTTGAGATGGAGTCTCACTCTGTCGCCCAGGCTGGAGTGCAGTGGCATGATCACGGCTCACTGCAAGCTCCACCTCCCAGGTTCACGCCATTCTCCTGCCTCAGCCTCCCAAGTGGCTAGGACTACAGATGCCAGCCACCACGCCCAGCTCATTTTTTGTACTTTTAGCAGAGACAGGGTTTCACTGTGTTAGCCAGGATGCTCTCAATCTCCTGACCTCGTGATCTGCCCGCCTCGGCCTCCCAAAGTACTGGAGTAACAGGCGTGAGCCACCGCGCCCAGCCCAGGGTGATTAAAGATAAAAAAAGCAACCTAGGGCCAGGCGCGGTGGCTCACATCTGTAATCCCAGCACTTTGGGAGGCCGAGGCAGGTGGATTACCTGAAGCCAGGAGTTCAAGACCAGCCTGGCCAACATGGTGAAACCCCGTCTTTAGGAATAATACAAAAATTAACCAAGTGTGGTGGTACACACCTGTAATACCAGCTACTCAGGATGCTGAGGCAGGAGAATCACTTGAACCTGGGAGGCAGACACTGCAGTGAGCCAAAATCGCACCACTGCACTCCAGCCTGGGTGATGAGAGTGAAACTCACCTCCAAAAAAAAAAAGCAACCTAACATTCTATACCCAGCAAACTATCTTTCAAAAATGAAGGAGAGTCTGAACGCGGTGGCTCACGCCTGTAATCCCAGCACTTTGGGAGGCCAAGGCAGGTAGATCACCTGAAGCCAGTAGTTCGAGACCAGCCTGGCCAACATGGCAAAACCCTGTCTCTACTAAAACAATACAAAAATTAGCTGGGCGTGGTGGTGGGTACCTGTAATCTCAGCTACTTGGGAGGCTGAGGCAGGAGAACTGCTTGAACCCGAGAGGCAGAGGTTGTAGTGATCCGAGCTCGTGCCGCTGCACTCCAGCCTGGGCAACAGAGCAAGACTCCATCTCAAAAAAAAAAAAAAAAAGGAGAAAAAAAAGACAGTTTCAGAAAATGAAAGCTAAGTGAAGTTCATCACCATCACCACCAGACCTGCACTGGAAGAAATATTAAGAGAAGCTCTTTGGCTGGGTGCGGTGGCTCACACTTGTAATCCCAGCCCTTTGGGAGGCCAAGACAGGCAGATCACGAGGTCAGGAGCTCGAGACCATCCTGGCTAACACGGTGAAACCCCGTCTCTACTAAAAATACAAAAAATTAGCCAGGCATGGCGGCATGTGCCTGTAGTCCCAGCTACTCAGGAGGCTGAGGCAGGAGAATGGTGTGAACCCGGGAAGCAGAACTTGCACTGAGCCGAGATCATGCCACTGCACTCCAGCCTGGGTGACAGAGAAAGACTCCGTCTCAAAAAAAAAAAAAAAAAAAAAGAGAAGCTCTTTGAGCTAAGAAAACATGATGTGAGATAGAAATGCAATTCTACACAAAAGAGTTAATAGAACTAGAAATAGTAAACATATGGGTATTTATAAAAGACATTCTCAACTGGGCACGTGGTTCACGCCTGTAATCCCAACACTTTGGGAGGCTGAGGAGGGCAGATCACGAGGTCAGGAGATCATGATGGAACCCCATCTCTACTAAAAATACAAAAAAATTAGCTGGGCATGGTGGCATGCGCCTGTTGTCCCAGCTACTCGGGAGGCTAAGACAGGAGAATTGCTTGAACCTGGGAGGCGGAGGTTGCAGTGAGCCGAGATCACGCTACTGCACTCTAGCCTGGCGAAAGAGAGCAAGACTCTGTCTAAAAAAAAAAAAAAAAAGAGAGAAGCTCTTTGAGCTAAGAAAACATGATGTGAGACAGAAATGCAATTCTACACAAAAGAGTTAATAGAACTAGAAATAGTAAACATATGGGTAATTATAAAAGACATTCTCAGCTGGGCGCGGTGGCTCACGCCTGTAATCCCAGCACTTTGAGAGGCTGAGGAGGGCAGATCACAAGGTCAGGAGATCATGATGGAACCCCATCTCTACTAAAAATACAAAAAAATTAGCTGGGCATGGTGGCATGCGCCTGTTGTCCCAGCTACTCGTGAGGCTAAAACAGGAGAATTGCTTGAACCCGGGAGGCGGAGGTTGCAGTGAGCCAAGATCACGCTACTGCAGTCTAGCCTGGCAAAAGAGAGCAAGACTCCATCTAAAAAAAAAAAAAAAAAAAAAGGATTACAGGCGTGAGCCACCGCACCCAGCCAGTTGTGGTCTGTTTTTTTGTTTGTTTGTTTTGAGACGGAGTGCAGTGGTGCGATCTCAGCTCACTGCAAGCTCTGCCTCCCGGGTTCAGGCCATTCTCCTGCCTCAGCCTCCCGTGTAGCTGGGACTACAGGCACCCGCCACCATGCCCAGCTAATTTTTTGTATTTTTAGTAGAGACAGGGTTTCACCGTGTTAGCCAGGGTGGTCTCGATCTCCTGACCTCATGATCCGCCTGCCTCGGCCTCCCAAAGTGCTGGGATTACAGGCGTGAGCCACCTCGCCTGGCCCTGTGGTCTATTTTTTAATTCAGTTTGACAATCGCTGACTTTAAATGGCTTTTAGAGTTTATACTATTTATATTCTATGTAATTACAAATATGGTCAGTTTGTAGACTCCTATTTTGCTGTTTGTTTGTTCTTGTTCTTTTTCTTGAGACAGCCTTGGTCTGTTGCTCAGGCTGGCGGTGCAGTGGCTTGATCTCATCTCACTGCAACCTCTGCCTCCCAGGTTCAAGTGATTCTCCTGACTCAGCCTCCTGAGTAGCTGAGATTACAGGTGCCTGCCACCATCCCTCCTAATTTTTGTATTTTTTGTAAAGCTGAGGTTTCACCATGTTGGTCAGGCCAGTCTAGAACTCCTGACCTTGAGTGATTCCCCCGACCCTGGCCTCCCAAAGTGCTGGGATTATAGGTGTGAGACACCATGCCTGGCCTTGCCATTTGTTTTCTGTTTATGAAATCCATTCTTTGATTCTTTTTTCCTCCTTTCGTCTTTATGTTGATTTTTTTAGTATTCCATTTTATCTCTTTTATTGTCTAGTTAGCTATATTTCTTCACCTTTTTTCTTGGTGATTGCTTTAGAGTTTTGTGGGTGGAAAAAACAGACTCAACATGTTTTCTACTCTGATCTCACATCACAACAATCATCAACACAGAAAACTTCTGTGACTAAATGTGTGTGGGTTTTCCCCTACACATCAAGCAGCAGATACCAGCTACGTGTCCTCTAATTCAATTAAATTCTTATACTGTTTACCTGGAGATAGCCTCAGACCCCACAGGTTGAGGGCTCAGTCCCCAAGACTGCCCCCTCCTTCAGGCACTATTCCAAGTCCAAGCCTCTGGAACTTCTGACCAACTGGCTCCAAGTTGGGGTTCTCACAACACCCTCTTTGGAGTCTGTTAATTTGCTAGAGTGGCTCACAGAACTCAGGGAAACACTTACTTATGTTTATCAGGTTATTATAAGGGATATTTCAAATGATACAGATGAAGAGATGCATATGGGGAGGTATGGGGGTATGGCATGGTACTTCTATGCCCTCTCTGTTTATGCCACCCTCTAAGAACCGCCAGGTGTTCAATTATCAGGAAGTTCTCCGAACTCAGTCCTTTTGGTTTTTTTTGTTTTGTTTTTGTTTTTGTTTTTTAGACGGAGTCTTGCTCTGTCACCAGGCTGGAGTGAAATGTTGCGATCTAGGCTCACTGCAACCTCCACCTCCCGGGTTCAAGCAATTCTCCTGCCTCAGCCTCCCAAGTAGCTGGGACTACAGGCACACACCGCCATGCCCAGCTAATTTTTGTATTTTTAGTAGAGACGGGGTTTCACCATGTTGGCCAGGATGGTCTTGATCTCCCTCAGCCTCCCAAAGTGCTGGGATTACAGGTGTGAGCCACCACTTCAGGGCTGGTTTTTCTGGAGATTTTATTACATAGGCATGATTGATTAAATCATTGGGCATCCACTTAACCTTCAGCTCCTCTCCCCTCCCCGGAAGTCAGGGGATGGGACTGAAAGTTCTAATTCTGTAATCATGCCTTGGTCTTTCTGGTGAGCAGCCCTAATTCTGAAGCTAACTATGGGCTTCCATCCATCAGTCAACATTAGAAAAGGGCATCACTTTGGATATTCTCAGGATGTTAGGAGTTGTATGCCAGGAAATGGGTTGAAGGCTGTGTACTTCATAATATCACAGGTTTACATTATGTATTTTTGGTGTATCAAATCCGCAATATCATACTGTATCACTTGAAAGTAAGGAACTTACAAAAATACACTTTTGCCAAGCACAGCGGCTCACGCCTGTAATCCAGCACTCTGGGAGACAGAGGCGGGTGGATCACCTGAGGTCAGGAGTTCAAGACCAGCCTAGCCAACATGGTGAAACCCTGTCTCTACTAAAAATACAAAAATTAGCCAGGCATGGTGGTGCACACCTGTAGTCCCTGCTACTCGGGAGGCTGAGGCAGGAGAATCACTTGAACCCAGGAGGCAGAGGTTGCAGTGAGCTGAGATTGTACCACTGCACTCTAGCCTGGGTGACAGAGCGAGACTCCGTCTCAAAACAAACAAACAAACAAAAAACAGACCACAACTGGCTGGGTGCAGTGGCTCACGCCTATAATCCTAGCACTTTGGGAGGCCGAGGTGGGTGGATCCCGAGGTCAGGAGATGGAGACCATCCCAGCCAACATGGTGAAACCCCATCTCTACTAAAATAGAAAAGAAAAAAAAAATTAGCCAGGCATGGTGGCGGGCGCTTGTAGTCCCAGCTACTCGGGAGGCTGAGGCAGGGAATTGCTTGAACCTGGGAGGCGGAGGTTGTAGTGAGCCAAGATCACGCCATTGCACTTCAGCCTGGCAACAGAGTGAAAACTCCGTCTCAAAACAAAAAACAAAAAAAACCAGACCACAACTATGTGCTGTCTAGAAGTGCAGTTTGTAAAGACACAGAAGTAGAAGGAAAGAAAAAGATAAAATATACCATGAAAACACTAATGAAAAGAAAGCTTAGAGGCTGGGTGCAATGGCTCACAACTGTAATCCTAGCACTTTGGGAGGCCAAGGTGGGCAGATCACTTGAGGTCAGGAGTTTGAGACTAGTCTGGCCAACACGGCAAAACCCCATCTCTACTAAAAATACAAAAAGTAGCTGGGTGTGGTGGCACATGCCTGTAATCCCAGCTACGTGGGTGGTTGAGGCACAAGAATCGCTTGAACCCAGGAGACAGAGGTTGCAGTGAGCTGTGATCATGCCACTGTACTCTAGCTTAGGCGTCAGAGTAAGACTCTGTCACCAAAAAAAAAAAAAAAGTAGACTTCAGTATAAAGAATATTACCAGAGATAAAAATCAAAGAATCCATTCATTAAGAAGACATAATAAACTTAATGGGTATGCATCTAATAATGGATCTTCAAAATATGTGAAGCTAAACCTGACAGAAATGAAAGGAGAAACAGACAAATCCATAATTATAGATGGACATTCTAACACTCCTTTTTTAAAAACTGACAGAACAATTGTGCAAGTAGGACAGACAAGGGAAGATCTGAATGACACTAAAAAACCAACTTGAGGCCAGGAGTGGTGGCTTACACCTGTAATCCCAGCACTTTGGGAGGCTGAGTCGGGTGGATTGCTTGAGGTCAGGAGTTCGAGACCAGTCTGGCCAGCATGGTGAAACCCTGACTCTACTAAAAAAATACAAAAATCAACCAGGCATGGTGGCGTGTGCCTGTAATCCCAGCTACTCGGGAGGCTGAGGCAGGAGAATCACTTGAACCCGGGAGGCCAAGTTTGCAGTGAGCTGAGCAGCCTGGTGACTGAGCAAGACGACGTCTAAAAAAAAAAAAAAAGCAACCAACTTGACTTAATGGACATTAGAACACCACATTCAACAATAGCAGAATACAAATTCTTTTCAGATGTACATGACGTATTAATAAGACAGAAGCAATACAAAATATGTTTTCTGATTATAATAGAAATAAATTAGAAGTCAATAATAAAAGATTTATCTGGAAAATCCCCACATATTTTTAAATTAAATAACGTTGTTCTTACAACCCATTAGTCAAACAAGAAATTACCAGAAAAATTTAAAAAAGAAAAAAAAGGCCGGGCACGGTGGGCTCATGCCTGTAATCTCAGCACTTTGGGAGGCCGAGGCAGGAGGATCACAAGGTCAGGAGATCGAGACCATCCTGGCTAACATGGTGAAACCCTGTCTCTACTAAAAATACAACAAAAATTAGCCAGGCATGGTGGCGGGCATCTGCAGTCCCAGCTACTGGAAGGCTGAGGCAGGAGAATGGCGTGAACCCAGGAGGCGGAGCTTGTAGTGAGCCCAGATTGCACCACTGCACTCCAGCCTGGGTGACAGAGACTCTATCTCAAAAAAAAAAAAGAAAAAAAGAAAAAATAATTATATATATATATATATATATATATATATATATATATATATATACACACACACACATACACCATCCGCCTTGGGCTCCCAAAGTGCTGGGTTTACAGGCATGTGCCACCATACCTGACCTAAAAAATATTTTAATATAAATGCCAACTAATTAAAAGGCAACATATCAAAATATGTGGGATGAAATTAAAGCAGTGCTTGAAGAGAATTTACAGTTTCTATTATAGAAAGACGAAGGTCTAAAATCGATCATCTAAGCTTCCACTTTAAGAATCTAGAAAAAAAGAGCTGAGATTGTTGGGATTTGGGGAGCGTAGTGGCTCCGAAAGATCTGTAATGCCAGTGCTTTGGGATGCCAAGGCAGGAGAATCGCTTAAGACCAGGAGTTTGAGATCAGTCTGGGTTACATAGCGAGACCCTAACCATAGAAAAAAAAAAAATTCAGGTGGGTGCAGTGGCTCATGCCTGTAATCCCAGCACTTTGGGAGGGTGAGGCGGGCGGATTACCTGAGGTCGGGAGTTCGAAACCAGCCTGACCAACATAGAGAAACCCCGTCTCCATTAAAAATACAAAACTAGCCAGGTATGGTGGCGCATGCCTGAAATCCCAGCTACTCAAGAGGTTGAGGCAGGAGAATTGCTTGAACCCAGGAGGCGGAGGTTGTGGTGAGGTGAGATGGTGCCACTGCACTCCAGCTTGGGCAACAAAAGAAAAACTCCGTCTCAAAAAAAAAAAAAATTACTCTTTTGAGAGAGGGTCTCTTGCTGTTACCGAGGCTGGAGCACAATGGCTTGATCACAGCTCACTGCAGCCTTGATCTCCTAGGCTCAAGTGATCCTCCCACCTCATCCCCCTGAGTAGCTAGAACCACAGGTGCATACCACCATGCCCAATTAATTTTGTTATTTATTATACAGACAGTCTCACTATGCTGTTCACGCTGGTCTTGAACTCCTGGGCTCAAGCTATCCTCTCATCTTGGCTTCCCAAAGTGCTGGGATTACAGGCGTGGGCCACCACGCCCAGCAGTACAAAAAAAGTTTTTTTTTTAATTAACTGGGCAGGAGTTCAATGTTACAGTGAGCTATGATTATATCAGTGCACTCCAGCTGGGCAACAGAGCAAGACCTTGTCTCTTAAAAAATTAAAAAATAAATAAATAATCTAGAAAAAGAAGAGCAAACTCAATCAAAAACAAATAGGAAAAATGGAAAAGTAAGAACAGAAATCAATAAAACAGAAAATTGACAATAGAAGAAAAGCAGTGACACCAAAAGTTTCTTCTTTGGAAAGAAAAAAGGGGAAAAAAATCCACGAATGATCAATATCATGAGTGAAAAAGAGTGCATCACCACAGATCTTACAGACATTAAAAGAATATCAGGATACTAAATATCTGAAATCATCCAACCTACCTCTTCAAAGGAATATTTTTCTACAGTATGAAGAGCATCTTGGGTCTCATTCCATCCTCCAACAGAATAGATGCAGTCATTGAGTGCAGCCACACCAAGATATGCTCTCCTGGTTCCCATTGGAGGAAGTGGAGACCAACGCTTAGAAAGTGGATCATAGACTTCAAAAGAACGAAGTTCTATTCCTTCATTGCTGATGCCCCCAATTACATAAATTAAACCTGGAAGTGGAATATTTTTGCTCAGATGCTACAGATAGTGAGATACAAATAATGATGAAAAGTAATGATTGTGATCTATGTTTCCAATGCCGATGCTATGTTTAATCTACGGCTTACAATATTATTTAAGAGAGAAAATCAACTTTGTCAACTTTATCACCTCACTATTCAGCAAGTTGCAAAAAATTAGTGGAATTAATTTAAAATAGCATTGAGTTTTCAAATAACTTGAAATAATCTGTCAGCTAAGGATTTTCTATCTAATTGTCTGCTTGGTGATCTCAGGTTCCAGATCCACCCATAGATAAAACAGGAAAGGAACATGGATTTTTTTTTCCCTAAAAAATGTCATGCACTTAAGCTGGGAATTACATGGCCCTCTTTAGTGACAGCCTATCTGTTGCTCAGATGGACATAAAGTAGGGAATTTAAATTTAAATAGTATATGGCTAAATTAAGATATCAGAATCAATTACTACAGTACACAGCTGGGTGTAGTGGTTCACAATCCCAGCACTTTGGGAGGACAGGGCAGGCGGATCACTTGAGCTTGAGACCAACCTGGGCAAAAAATACAAAATTAGCCAGGCATGGTGGTGTGTGCCTGCAGTCCCAGCTACTCAGGAGACTGAGGTGGGAGGATGGCTTGAGCGTGGGAGGCAGAGGTTACAGTGAGCCAAGATTGCACCACTGCACTCCAGCCTGGGCAACAGAGCCAGACCTTCTCTCAAAAAAAAAAAAAAAAAAAAAAAAATTACTACGGTAAAATATAATGTAATTTACATAAAATTTCCTTATAAACTCTGGCAATCTACAATTATTTTTGAATCTCTAGTGTTGTACTTCATCTTCTAAAGTGAGGAGTTACAAAGAATTATATTTTAAGAAATGTGGGCTAGGCCGGGCACGGTGGCTCACGCCTGTAATCCCAGCACTTTAGGGGGCCAAGGTGGGCAGATCACGAGGTCAGGAGATTGTGATCATCCTGGCTAACACGGTGAAACCCCATCTCTACTAAAAATACAAAAAATTTGCCAGGTATGGTGGTGGGCGCCTGTAGTCCCAGCTACTCGGGAGGCTGAGGCAGGAGAATGGTGTGAACCCGGGAGGCAGAGCTTGTACTGAGCCAAGATTGCACCACTGCACTCCAGCCTGGGCGACAGAGCGAGACTCCATCTCAAAAAAAAAAAAAAAGAAATGTGGGCTAAATATTAGTATAGTAAACTTGGGTTTTAGTTCCAGCCTTGCCAGTAACCAGCTATGAGAAAAGATAACTCACAACCTTCCTGATCTTCAGCTTCCTCATCTATAACTTAAAGAAGTTGACATAGATAAGTTCAAAGATCCCTTTCTAGCTAGCTCTATGATTTCAGATGGGATGATAAAAATAATAAATATAAAACAACTAGGAGACAATATAATATTAAACAGTAAGATATAGTCTGCACCGCATAATTTGCTAATGGAAATCAGAGAAGGTAACCACAAAGCAGAAAGAACTTTAGCAGGTTAGGCTGTCATACAACAATGGGAAAGTTGCTTTCTTCTCCACAGGTGCATAAAAATCAGCTCTCCAATCCTACACACAGAATCAGGTTCTAGTTAAAACAGCTTACTACCTACCTCTCAAGAGTATAGTAGACAATTAAAATAATGTTTGTATACCACTTTAATATGCAACATAGAATCCTTTAAATCTGTCACAGGATTATATGTTATGTGAGCGGCATCACAATGTACTTTGTAGAAAAAAAACGCTAAAGAAGCCTATAGACCATGAAAATAATTTATTTTTATTTATTTTTTGAGATAGAGTCTCACTGTTACCCAGGCTGCAGTGAAGTGGCACCATCTCGCTCACTGCAACCTCCGCCTCCTGGGTTCAAGCAATTATCCTGCCTCAGCCTCCCTAGTAGCTGGGATTACAGGTGTGTAGTAACATGCCCAGCTAATTTTTGTATTTTTAGTAGAAATGAGGTTTCACCACGTTGGCCAGGATGGTCTCGAACTCCTAACCTCAGGTGATCCTCCTGCCTCAGCCTCCCAAAGTGCTGGGATTACAGGCATGAGCCACCACACCCAAAAACTGTTTCTGATACTCTCTCCCTACTTAGAAATATTTACTTAGATGTTCATGGGAGAGAAAAGACAATAACAGATAACACTTCAAATGTTTATTGTGCTAGTCAGATATTCCTGCTTACTTACAATTTTTAATTCTAGCCTTGTTTATTTTTGAAAAAATCAAATCAATTATTTTAGCAATACAGAAATAAAAGTCAATGATAGGAGGTAAAAAGCAGAACTTCTATGCTGCTAGTATCAGTCATTCAATACTAACAGACTTAAAATATACTTTTGTGAAAATAAGGCCTCAAACTCAAACAGTTTTTCAGAACTACATTTTGAGGAAAAATATTTTATAAAGTGATTACCTTGCATTTCACAGCACCCAAAGTAGTAGCGTGACACAGCCATGTTACCAACTACTTCCCATTTATTTTCATCAGGATCAAATCGTTCAATGGTGTTCCCTATCTCAGCTCCAACCCATCCACCTGTAATGAAACAGAAAAATGTTTGTTTCTGGGATAAAAGATTCTTATTTATGACAAAGACCTTAGAAAACATCTAAACCAAATACTTCATATTATAGATATCACATGAGCCAAAGAGGTTATCTGTTCCACGATCCCATGAAAAAGTTAGAATTTGACCATGAGTAGAACTCAGGTCCTTTGCATAACTGATGCTCTTTTGAGAAAAAAAAAAAAAAAAGGAATTCAAGTCTTTTAACTCCCTATTTTTCACTAAAGACTAAAACAAAACAAAACAACAAAAGCCCCAAAACTTCAATATATTGCATGGAAAAGATGGTATTTTGCAAAACTACCTTTTGAAATTACTTCTGGCTATTTAGAATGTTTATCCTAATCAAGGCCAGCTCCAAACCTAATCAGAGTATACCGTGTATTTGGTGTAATTTCAGGAACTTCAAAAAGGCCCCTTATCCCCACAATAACATTTTCTTAACACTCTCCAATTCTTTTTTTTTTTTGAGATGGAGTCTCGCTGTGTCACCCAGGCTGGAGTGCAGTGGTGCAATCTCGGCTCAGGCTCAGTGCAAGCTCCACCTCCTGGGTTCATGCCATTCTCCTGCCTCAGCCTCCAGAGTAGCTGGGACTACAGGCACCCACCACCACGCCCAGCTAATTTTGTTTGTATTTTTAGTAGAGACAGGGTTTCACCATGTTAGCCAAGTTGGTCTCGATCTCCTGACTTCATGATCCGCCCGCCTCAGCCTCCCAAAGTGCTGGGATTACAGGCGTAAGCCACCATGTCCAGCCAACACTCTCCAATTCTTAAAACTGAAAATATTATTTCCCACAATTAACTGAAAAATGCAGATACTTATGGAGGTAATAAAATATAATAGATTAAATTCACCTTAAGGTAACTGATATTTTTTCCACAATAGGTTTGGATGAGGGGAAGACACTGAGTTACAGTGAACTGAAGAAGGAGTGAGAAGGAGAAAATAGGGGAGGCTGAGAGCTACGTCAACTTATAACTTTCCCTAGGAACAACCTTGATTGTAACATTTGTTACACAGATAATCAAAGTAGAATACCTTGCTCATAATCATTCACTACATATACAAGAATAAAAATAATATAGTACAGAACTTCCTTGTGATATATTTAATTTTTTGGCATGTGCTTTCTTATATTAGACATAATTAGGCCACTATGCAGGGTGGTAAAAATGTTATATGCTTAATTAAAATAATGAGATTTAACTATTCAGCTAAAGTACTTCACTGGATGTCTCATCTATATTTTATCTCCAGTAATACAATTTTGAGAATAATAATTTAAAGAGCTGACAAGTGCATCTACAGCATACAGTAGCTCCAGAGATACCTGCAGAAGAATGTGTGTGACTAGCAGCTTGGTCAGCCAGCCAACTGGCCAGGCAGGCATCTACCATCTGCCCAAGAACTGATGCATCTGCCCAACAAGGCTCTGCCCTGCAGGTGCTCAGGTCCTCCTGTACCATCCCCCGCCTGAGTGCCTCCTTAGGATGGACAGCCCAGGAGCACCCCCTCCAACCCCTGACCAGCTGACCCCCACCTACACCTTCCCCTAAGACCTTGCCCAGCCTCCAGAGTATACAGATTAAAGCCAGTTGGTTTTTAAAAAAAGAATGTAAAGAGCTGAAAAGAGGGAAAGAACATCTCCAAAGTCATCAGAACCCAATAATTTAAATAATATTAGCTATCTTTATAAACATTGCATATTCTCACTTCTTTGTGGGATCTAAAAATCAAAACAATTGAACTCATGGAGATAGAGAGTAGAAGGATGGTTACCAGAGGCTGGGAAGGGTAGTGTAGTGGGGGTGGGGAGGGAGGAGGTGGGCATGGTTAATGAATACAAAAAAAAAAAAAAAGAATGAATAAGACCTAGTATTTGATAGTGCAACAGGGTGACTATAGTCAATAATTTAATTGTACATTTAAAAATAACTAGAAGAGTATAACTGGATTGTTTGTAACATAAAGGATAAATACTTGAGGAGATGGATATCCCATTTTACAAGATGTGATTATTACGCATTATGTGCCTGTATCTCATGTGCCCCATAAATATATATACCTATTATGTATCCACAAAAATGAAAATTAAAAATACATAAACAATATTAGCTATCTTTAAACTGAACAACATAATTACCCAAAGCATAGATAGCCCCATAACACACACACACTCCTAAGCCGCAGCGGGGATGATTCATCGAAGCTACAGTTGTCCACTGTTTAGTAACTGGATCATAGCATTCAGTACAGTCAAAAATCATTGAATCCTTTTCACCTGAGTTAAATAAAAGAGACAAATATTATAAAGTTTAGTAATGCCAACAGACTAGCACCATAACACAATATTCAGTAGTATTCCCTATCGTCAAAAATTCAACCATTATGTCTGATTTTATACTATTCATTAACTTTCATTTGCCTGTCAAGCAGTATTTTGAATCTAGAGCACTGTCATTTATTAAAGCCCACTTATGAAACAGAGGCACAATTTTCCTATTATCTATTTCTACCACCCAAACAATCAAACAATCCATGTAATGTTTTAGGATACAATTTGCATTTTAACACTTCTATATTTTTTTTCACATATTAGTTTTGGTGGCTGGCCCTGGTACAATTTGAGTTTTAATGTAATCCTTTTCTAACAACAAACTGAAAATGAAATTTTTCTTTTTTTGGAGATGGAGTCTCGCTCTGTCGCCCAGGCTGGAGTGCAGTGGCACAATCTCGGCTCACTGCAAGCTCCGCCTCCTGGGTTCATGCCATTCTCCTGCCTCAGCCTCCTGAGTAGCTGGGACTACAGGCGCCTGCCACCGCGCCCAGGTAATTTTTTGTATTTTTAGTAGAGACAGGGTTTCACCTTGTTAGCCAGGATCACAAGATCCTGACCTCGTGATCCGCCCACCTCAGCCTCCCAAAGTGCTGGGATTACAGGTGTGAGACACCGCACCTAGCCTGAAAATGAAAAAATTTTTAAAAGATACCCAAATTTTCATGTTTTTGATATTTATTTATTTATTTATTTTTAGAGACAGAGTCTGGCTCTGTCACCCAGGCTAGAGTGCAGTGGCACAATCATCGCTCACTGAAGCCTCGAACTCCTGGATTCAAGCGATCCTCCTGCCTCAGCCTCCCAAGTAGCTAGGACTATAAGCATGTGCCACCATGTCCAGGTAATTTAGAATTTTAAAATAAGATATTTAGGAGTAAATCTAACCAAAGATTATGCAATGCCCCTATGGATAACATTTATAAATTTTATTTAAAGTTTTAAATTGTGGAACATCTAAATAAATGAAGAGATGAATAATGTTCATGAATTATAAGAGTCAATGTATCATGAAGATTTTTGTATTTAAAAAAAAGAGTCAATGTAAAGATGATAGTTACCCCATATTGACTTAAAGATTTAATGTATTCCCAATCAAAAAAATCCATTTTTTAATAGATTTGACAAACTGATTCTAAAATTTATATGGAAGTACAAAGGGCCTAGAAGAGCCAAGCATTCTCGGAAAAGAATAAGGAGAAACAGTCCCATCATATATCAAGACATATAACAAAGCTATAGTAATTAAGAAAGGGATAGACAGAGACTAATGGAACAGAAAAGAAATTCTAGGAACAGAGACGTACCTATATGATTACTTGATAGAAGACAGAGTTAGCACTACAGAGCAGTAGGGAAACAACAATCTTTCATGCTAGAATAATTGATTATACATTGGGAGGAAACTAATGCCCTACTGCATATTATCCATAAAAACTCAATTCCAGGTAGATTACTGACATAAGTATGAATGGAAAAACTATAAAACTGTATAAAACAATGAAGGTATAGGTCCTTATGATTTGGAGTAGGGAAAGATGTCTTAAATAAGATGCAAGAAACATTAACAATAAAGGGAAAAAAATAAGAGATTTGACTACACTAAAATTAAAAATATCTGTTCATCGAAGGATACCATAAAGAGAATAAAAGATGAAGCAGCACAGTAGAAGATACTTACAGCACATATGACTTTATGAGGGTCTAGAATCCTGAATATAAACAAAATTCCTATTGTACAGAAAATAATTAACATAGCAGGCCTAAAAATGCCTGTCCTTAGAAAGGCCTACTTGGAAGATTGACCCTTTGCTGGAATCTGGGAATATGGCTGGTTAACAGTTCCCTCCACTGATACAAAATTTTCCCAAAATGGTAAGAGTGGCTCACTGTGCTTAAACTGTACAAACAATGTGGTTTATGCTGAACACACGCTTTCCTTCTGAAGGTCTGGAATTTTGGTATGTGCTAGGAAGAAGGAGGCTATGTCATCAGCTGCCTGCAAAAACCTTGGGCACTATGTCTCTAATGAGCTTCCCTGGTAGACAACACTTCCCACATGTTGTCACAACTAATTGCTGAGGAATTAAGCATGTCATGTGTGACTGTGACTCTACTGGGTGAGGACTCTGGAAAGCTGTCAACTGGTTCCTTCCAGACTTCATCACATGTGCCTTTTCCTTTTGCTGATTTTGTTTTCTACATTTCAGCTAAGATTTCTAATAAATCTTAGCTGTGGAGACAATTACATGCTAAACCTTGTAAGTCCTTTTAGCAAATCACTAAAACTGGGAGTGGTCTTGGGAACCCTGATGCACCTACAAATCAACAAAATAGACAATTTTTAAAATGCACTAAGTATCTAAAAAGTTACTTCTTGAAAGAAGAAATCCAGCTGGGCGTGGTGGCTCACGCCTGTAATCCCAGCACTTTGGGAGGCCAAGGCGGGCAGATCACGAGGTCAGGAGTTCTAGACCAGCCTGACCAGCCTGACCAACATGGTGAAACCCTGTCTCTACTAAAAACACAAAAATTAGCCAGGCGTGGTGGTGCGTGTCTGTAATCCCAGCTACTTGGGAGGCTGAGGCAGGAGAATCACTTGAACCCGAGAGGCAGAGGTTGCAGTGAGCCGAGATCACGCCACTGCACTACAGCCTGGCACAGAGTGAGACTCCGTTTCAAAACAAAAAGAAACAAACAACCAACAACAACAAAAAACTGGCCAGGCATGGTGGTCTATGCCTGTAATCGCAACTACTTGGGAGGCTGAGGCAGGAGAATCACTTGAACCCGGGAGGCAGAGGTTGCTGTGAGCCGAGACTGAGCCACTGCCCTCTAGCCTGGGTGACAGAGTGAGACTCCGTTTCAAAAAATAAAAATAAAAATACAGGGTGGTGGCTCACCCTGTAATCCCAGCTCTTTGGGAGGCCAAGGCGGGTAGATCACCTGAGTTCAGGAGTTCGAGACCAGCCTGGCCAACATGGCGAAACCCCATCTCTATTAAAAATACAAAAATTAGCCAGGTGTGGTGGTGCATGCCTGTAATCCCAGCTACTCGGGAGGCTGAGGCATCACTTGGATCCAGGAGGCAGAGGTTGCAGTGAGTCGACATTGCACCACTGCATTCCAGCCTGGGCAACAGAGCGAGACTCCATCTCAAAAAATAAATAAATAAAATAAAAATAAAAATAAATATTTTATGTAAGGAAAAAGCAAAAAAAGAAAAAGTTAATAACAATATATATCTCAAAAAGTTAAATATAGTTACCATATAACCTAACAATTCTACTCCTAAGTATATACCCAAAAGAAATCAAACTTACATCTACACAAAAACTTTTACTTGAATATTAAGTGGAAACAATGTAAATGTCCATCAACTACAGAATGAATAAACAAACAAAATATGATTATTTCCACACAATGAAATATTATTCAGTCATAAAAAGAAATGAAGTACTGATACGTGTTATGACATGCTAAGTGAAAGAAGTCAGACACAATATTATATGATTCCATTTATATGAAATGTCCAGAATAGGCAAGCCATAGAGACATAAAGTAGATTAGCGGTTACTAGGGTTTAGGAGGAGAGATGGGAAGTGACTGCTGATGGGTACAGTGTTTCTTTCTGGGGTGATGAAATGTTCTGGAATGAGATAGTGGTGACGATTGCACAACTTTGTGACTATGCTAAAAACCACTAAACTATATTCTCTAAATGATGAATTTGGTATGTGAATTATATCTTAATTTAAAAAACCCAACATTTAGAATATGAACCCAGATATGTATGTATCGGGAAGAAACTAAACCAAAATGTTAACTGTGATTATTCTGGGTGGTATGATTATGGCATAAGGGATTTAAATTTTCTTTTTCATATGCTTCTGTTTTAACAAAATTTTCTACAACAAACCTCAATTACTTTTATAATTTTAAAAGTATTTAAAAGTTATATATTAAGGAATATCTTAAGATAGCAATGTTGACAGTATTAATAGCTAGTGAAGTCATAGCAGTTTTGAAGAGCCTCCGTAAGCACTTCTGTGGTATCAGGGGATGGAATACATACATATGCAAGTGTCACAGAAGGACCTCTGACCCTAGGTTAAACAGAAGAGTTCAAGTGATAAAACTATGCATAATTGACAGAAGACACATAAAAGGAATTATTAAAGTTGTAGTCAAAGACTATACAGAATTGTGCTCTTTATGCCGACAGGAAGTTATTGCTTAAAATTCTAATTTCCTTGTTGGAATTTTCTGTTGCACATGTCATTTCTTGATTTAACAAACAGTTCTGAGTTATATACCCTCCAAAGTAAAGATAAAAATCAAATAGTTCCTATATCGCCACAATTTAAACTGACAGTACCACAGTCAGAAAATATTTATAAAATTTTTGGGTGGGGATGACTCACCAAACCCTGGCCCACTAAAAAATAAATAAATAAAATAAAAATAAAAATAAAATAATTACAATTTTTTTTTATATACAGTCTGGGTGCCATGGCTCACATTTGTAATCCCAGCACTTTGGGAGGCTGAGGCAGGAGAATCACTTGAGCTCAGGAGTTCAAGACCAGCCTGGGCAATATAGTGAGACCCCATCTCTAAAAAAAAAAAAAAAATGGCCGGGCATGGTGGCTCATGTCTGTAATCCCAGCACTATGGGAGGCTGAGGCGGATGGATCACCTGAGGTCGGGAGTTCGAGACCAGCCTGACCAACATGAAGAAACCCTGTCTCTACTAAAAATACAAAATTAGCCGGGCATGGTGGTACATGCCTGTAATCCCAGCTACAGAGGAGGCTGAGGCAGGAGAATCGCTTGAACCCGGGAGGTGGAGGTTGTGGTGAGCTGAGATCACCAGATCATGCCATTGCACTCCAGCCTGGACAACAAGAGCAAAACTCCATATCAAATAAATAAGTAAATTTTTAATGAGCCATACATGGTGATGCATGCCTATAGTCCCAGTTACTTTATTATTTAATAATTCATAAAAACAGTTTTACAAAACACCATGATTTCGACCAAGAAATATATCCTACTATTTTGTTGACTTGGTTTTTACGTATCCAGTATCCATACTGCTTGGTTTATTAAATGAATCATTATGCAGCTTTCAGAATTTAAAAAAATTCTATCATAAATATTGATCTAAATTTTGATGCCACTTTTTTTTTTTTTTTTTTGAGATGGAGTTTCGCTCTTGTTGCCCAGGCTGGAGTGCAATGGCGCGATCTCGGCTTACTGCAACCTCCGCCTCCCGGGTTCAAATGATTCTCCTGCCTCAGCCTCCTGAGTAGCTGGGATTACCAGCACCCGCCACCATGCCCAGCTAATTTTTTTGTATTTTTAGTAGAGACAAGGTTTCACCATGTTGGCCAGGCTGGTCTTGAACTCCTGACCTCAGGTGATCTGCCTGTCTCAGCCTCCCAAAGTGCTGGGAGGGATTACAGGCATGAGCCACTATGCCAGGCAGGTGCCATATTCTATAAACAACTTTTCTTTTCTTTTTTGAGAGAGGGTCTTGCTCTGTCACCCAGGCTGGAGTACAGTGGCACGATCATGGCTCACTGCAACTTCTGCCTCCTGGGCTCAAGCAATCTTCCCACATCATCCTCTCAAGTAGCTGGGACTACAGGAATGTGCCACCACATCTGGCTCATTTTTAAATTTTTTGTAGAGATAAAGTCTCGATATATTGCCCAGGCTGGTCTCAAACTCTTGAGCTCAAGTGATCCGCCTGCCTTGGCTTCCAAAAGTTCTGGGATTACAGGTGTGAGCCACTGCACCCCGCCACAACTTCATTAAAACCAAACCTAAGTATTCTGGCTTGTGATAAATCACAGAATTCATCTGATATGAAATATTGACCATCTTGCCCTTCCCCTTCCCCTTGCCCTTCTCTTCCCTTTCTCTTCCTTCCCTCCCTCCCTCCCTCCCTCCTTCCTTCCTTCCTTTCTGTAAATACTTATTGAGGACAATTAGATATATGTATATCACATAGCAACATATAAATCATAAAGCATATTAGAATATAGCCAACAAGACTAATAAAGAAAATAAGACATTTTTATTATTACCTCCAATAGCGTAGACCATCCCTCCCAGAACTGTTACTCCCAGCCCACTTCGAGCCTGATGAAGTGAAGACACAGTGGTCCAGTACTGGCTAAAGGTGTCAAAACGTTCTACACAGCTGAGGGCTCTGCTATCACTCCAGCGACCCCCCTGCAACCGAGTATATCCACCTAAACAAAAGAAGAAAAGGTAGTAATGAAAATCTACTGTTCTACATCTAAACATTTAGTATAACTACTATATAACAAGAAATAAATGGTTTAGAAATTACTTTCTCTATATACATATAATGTAATATTCTTAAATTTGCCAATTCCTGAAAGATTGTGGCTTAAATACAGTAAGAAGGTTAGCCTCAGTGTTTTACCACTTGGTCTTGGTTATAAATAGAATATTATATGAAATATAAATCTAGGCACTGCTTATCTGTTAAATTAGGAAAGTTTCATTATAACTTTCATTAATGTCTTTTTCAATTAAAAATAGTCAGTTGAAAGCTGTGTGTGTGTGTGTGCGTGTGTGTTTGAGGCAGGGTTTCACTCTGTCACCCAGGCTGGAGTGCAGTGATGTGATCACAGCTTACTGCAGCCTCGATCTTCCCTCATTAACCTCCTGATGAAATCCCTGTTTTGACTATACATCCAATCGGCAAAAAAATTTTAAGAAGCACCCAAAAGCATTATACTTAAATATTAATACATATATGTAATTATATATATGTAAATTATAAATTATCTCATACATAAGGTACTTACATAAAAACAGTATTATATATACAGATCTGGACTATATGTATCAATATGCTATATATTATATGTATTTTAAATGCTGATTAAGTTTAATGCTTTTTTTTTCTTTTTTTGAGACAGGGTCTTGCTCTGTTGCCCAGGCTGGAGTGCAGTGGTACAATCTCTGCTCACTGCAACCTCTGCCTCCTGGGCTCAAGTGATCCTCCCACTTCAGCTTCCCAAGTAGCTGGGACTACAGGCACACACCACCACACCAAGCTAATTTCTGTATTTTTGCATAGAGACAAGGTTTCATCATGTTGCCTAGACTGGTCTTGAACTTCTGGGCTCACACAATCCTCCCACCTCAGCCTTCCAAAGTGCTGGGATTACAGGCCATGAGCCACCACATCCAGATGTAAGTTTAATGCTTTTTAAAATAAAAATGAAAAGAAGTTGTAATATGTGGCAGGGCACAGTGGCTCACGGCTGTAATCCCAGCACTTTCGGAGGCCAAGGCAGGCAGATCACAAGGTCAGGAGTTCGAGACCAGCCTGGCCAATATGGTGAAACCCTGTCTCTACTTAAAAAATATATATATATATGTATACAAAAATTAGCTGGGCATGGTGGCGCATGCCTGTAGTCCCAGCTACTCAGGAGGCTGAGGCAGTAGAATCGCTTGAACCCAGGAGGCAGAGATTGCAGTGATCCGAGATCGCGCCACTGCACTCCAGCCTGGGAGACAGAGTAAGACTACCTCAAAAAAAAAAAAAAGAAGAAGTTGTAATATGTTAGTCTGATATTCCTATGGATCATCTTTTATAACCACACTTTGGAGATCATTGGTTCCTATCACTCCTAATGACTAGGATACTGTGAATAGTTTAAAAACTTGAGATTTATTTTCTTTATTTTTCACAATAATTCAAATTTTTTACTTTTAAAGCAGCACTTCTTTAGTCACTTATTTGATAACTGGATAATCTACGAACTCAAAGGATTAGATCACAGAATAACAGATATCAAATGAATAGCTATTTCTTTTTAGACATATTTGTCATAATATATAAACGCAGTTTATAAATCTGTAGTCTGTATGTGAAATTAAATATGCCTCTTCAACACACCTACATATTCTGACATGTATAGTAATAACAACAAAATATTAAAAAGGTTTGATCTGGAACACAAATATAATTTCTATTACTTTTTTTAAGGGCTCTCTCACCTACTGCATACAGGTACTTTCTTGCTTTCTTCCGAGGTCGAACCTTAGATGTCTGCAGAAAACTACAAAACTTGTTCTCTTTGGGAGATTTGCATACTTCACAGTACTCTTTCAGAAGTGTTTGCAATGCAACACGAAGATTAAAATCGGATACTCCTAAAACAATATTTAAAAAGACAATGTTTTAAACAATTTTTAAATAATATTGAAAAAACACATTTCTATAAAGATAAGATACATTTAACCATCAAGAAATAAAAAATCATCATCAAACAATGGTGTTTGTTTCCTACAATACCAAATATTGGTACTGACTATTTTAAGGAAAGTATTTTCTTCACTAATGAAGAATAAAAAAGGTTGTTGTTAAAATATATGCTTCATATATAAGCAGAATAGCAACTAAAAAATATATATGCTTCACAGTATCCCCCCATGCATAAGAATTTCCAGGCCAGACGTGGTAGTTCACGCATGTAATCCCAGTACTTTGGGGGGCCAAGTCAGGTGGATTGCTTGAGCCCAGGAGTTAGAGACCAGCCTGGCCAATGTGGTGAATGAAACCTTGCTGCTACAAAAAATACAAAAATTAGCCGGGTGTGGTGGCACATGCCTATAGTTCCAGCTGCTCAGGAGGTTCATGTAGGAGTACCACTTGAGCTCAGGAAGCAGAGTTTGCAGTGAGGCAGGATTGCACCACTGCACTCCAGCCTGGATGACAGGGTGAGATTCTGTCTCAAAAATAAAAAAAAAAAAAGAATTTCCAAATAAAGATTGCAAACTGAAACAAGATCACAATTACCTAACAAAATTTAAAAATTAAAATAGCCACAAATTCTATACTTACAACGTAACAAAAAAGATATAAAATTATGTCATTAACATTTAAGAATGATAGACAAAGCAAGAAAAATAAATTCTGGTGGCATGAGTACCATATCCTAAAAGGATTATGCATATGATGAGGTAGGTTGTCCTTGCTCAAGCATGCTTAGCTGAGGAGGTAAACGGCAGGAGAGTCAACCTGTGTTCATTTGCCAAGTTGTAAGACCTGTTCTCCCTGAAAGGGCACTATTTTCTAATTTGCACAAAGGCATTATAAATGCTAGCAAGAGATTGTCTCCTATCCTTCCATCTCTAATCTTTTCTCTGTATCCCAGACAAGAAGCAATATTGAAGAAAAATGGTCAACTAACAAAATCTTGAGAATTCTCACTAATAATAATTTGCAGACAGAATCAAGAATGAAAAGCAGAACTGAGAAAAGTTGAGGAACAAAATCATCAAAAGGAAAAGTCTCTACAAGACCATCAGTTAAGGTAGAAAGGATCACCTGGATTTGCTCTCTAACAGAACACTGTGCTAGCCAAAGTCCACTACATCTCTGGCTAGGTTAAGTAGACCCAGATATAAGATAAATAACAAGAACTCAATAGAGAGATATCAAAGTCAAGTTCCTAAGTAAGGATCTCAGCCCTAGTGGATCTCTAGTCTTCAACCACCCTCATGCCTCAGGCTAGAAAGAAGTGGCAAGGGCCAGCACAGTGCCTCATGCCTGTAATCCCAGCACTTTGGGAGGCTGAGGTGGGAGGACTGTTTGAGGCCAGGAGTTCAAGACCAGCCTGGGCAACACAGTGAAACCCTGTCTCTACAAAAAATTTTAAAATGAGCTGGGCGTGGTGGTATGAACTTTTAGTTCCAGCTACTCTGGAGGCTGAGGAGGGAGGATCACTTGAGCCCAGGAAGTCAAGGCTTCAGTGACTATGACTGCCCTACTGCATGACAGTGTGAGTGACAGAGTGAGACTCTGTCTCAAAACAAAACAGAACAAAGGTGGCAAGAACACAACACATAGCCTTCAAATTTTAGACTAGAGAAAACAAAGTAGTTGTACTAGGTAGAAAGAGTGCCAAGGAGAATTAGTTCTTGTATTAACAGAACAGAGTTTGAACAGAGTTGACATGAACAACAGTTCAGTATGAGCAAGATATCAAGAAAGAGCATATGCCTTATTAAAGTACATCCCAGGGCCAGGTGTGGTGGCTCACGCTTCTAATCCCAGCACTTTGGGAGGCCGAGGGGGGCGAATCATGAGGTCAGGAGTTAAGAGACCAGCCTGGCCAACATAATGAAACCCTATCTCTACTAAAAAATACAAAAATTAGCCAGGCATGGTGGCACATGCCTGTAATCTCAGCTACTCAGGAGGCTGAGGCAGCAGAATTGCTTGAACCCGGGAGGCAAAGGTTGCGGTGAGCCAATATCACGGCCACTGCACTCCAGCCTGGGTGACAGAGCAACACTCCGTCTCGGGGGAAAAAGAAAAAAAGTACATCCCAGGAAAAAGAAGATAAGAGATTGAAGAATTCAGTCAGAAGAAAACATCAGCTACAAATAGACAGACTCCTCGTAAGTGCTTCACATGATACAATTGTTTAAGAATGTCGCTCCTGGCTGGGCACGGTGTCTCATGCCTGTAATCCTAGCACTTTGGGAGGCTATGGCGGGTGGATCACCTGAGCTCAAGAGTTCAAGATCAGCCTGGCCAACATGGTGAAACCTCATCTCTACTAAAAATTACAAAAATTAGCTGGGCGTTGTGGTGGGCACATGTAATCCCACCCACTTGGGAGGGTGAGGCAGGGAGAACTGCTTGAACCCAGGAGGGGGAGGTTGCAGTGAGCCGAGATCACGCCACTGCACTCCAGCTTGGGCAAAAGAGCGAGACTCCGCCTCAAAAAAAAAAAAAAACACAAAAAACAACGTAGGTCCTGCAAAACAAGAGCTCAAATACAGATGAGATGCATTGCTAAGAAAACAAAGTAAGAAATGAAATGACAGTATTGTAGAGTTAATAAATTAGACACAATAGATATGACTGAAAATCAAATTACTGATGTGGAGGAAAGGCTTGAGAAAATAATTGTGAATAGAGAGAAAAAATACTGTAACATTAGAAGATGATAAATATGAATGACAAAGAAGTTCCAATAAAAGGAAAAAGACTACCAAATGAAACATTTAAAGTATTTTTATTTATTTATTTATTTATTTTGAGACAGAGTCTTGCTCTGTCGCCCAGGCTGGAGTACAGTGGTGCGATCTCAGCTCCCTGCAAGCTCCACCTCCTGGGTTCACACCATTCTCCTGCCTCAGCCTTCCGAGTAGCTAGGACTACAGGCGCCCACCCCCACGCCTGGCTAATTTTTGTATTTTTAGTAGAGACAGGGTTTTACCGTGTTAGCCAGAATGGTCTCAATCTCCTGACCTCGTGATCTGCCTGCCTCAGCCTCCCAAAGTGCTGGGATTACAGGTGTGAGCCACCGTGCCCGGCCTTGAAACATTTAAAGTATTTAGAAATTTCACATAAGAAAATTTCCCCAAAATGAAGGAAAAACTAAAATTTCAAAGAGAAAAGGTATATGGCAGTCTAATGAAAAAATGATCAACTTCAAAACAAATCAAGAATAATGAAAGAGAATTCCTTAGATATTCAATCAGAAAAATCAAGTCATGGCCAGGTGCAGCGACTCACGCCTGTAATCCCAGCACTTTGGGAGGCCGAGGTGGGCAGATCACAAGGTCAGGAGTTCGAGAACAGCCTGGCCAATATGGTGAAACCCCATCTCTACTAAAAATACAAAAATTAGCCGGGCATAGTGGTGCACGCCTGTAGTCCCCAGCTACTCAGAAGGCTGAGGCAGAAGAATTGCTTGAACCCAGCAGGCAGAAGTTGCAGTGAGCTGAGATCACACCACTGACTCCAGCCTGGGTGACAAAGTGAGACTTCATCTCAAAAAAACATAAATAAATAAATAAATAAATAAATAAGCAAGTCATTAAAAAAAAAAAAAACCCAAAATCCAAACTATGCCTTACAAAGTTTGAGGAGAGGAGACACAGGAGAATCATTATAATTAAAGAATATTGGCCGGGCATGGTGGCTCACGCCTGAGCACTTTGGGAGGCCGAGGCAGGCGGATCACCTGAGGTCAGGAGTTCAAAACCAGCCTGGCCAATATGGCGAAACCCCGTCTCTACTAAAAATACAAAAATTAGTCGGGTGTGGTGGTGGGCATCTGTAATCCCAGCTACTCGGGAGGCTGAGGCAGGAGAATCGATTGAACCTGGGAGGCGGAGGTTGTAGTGAGCCGAGATCACGCCATTGCATTCCAGCCTGGGAGACAGAGTAAGACCTCGTCTCAAAAAAAAAAAAACAGTATTATGCCCACCCAAATTGGTGTGAAATTTAAAAAGCAACACATAGAAATTCTCAAATATGAAGGAATTCAGGAAACACAGTAATCATGAGGCTTTCTTTAAAAAAGCACTTGATGATGAAATCCAGCCAACCAAAACAATGCATATTAAAAAAAATCATCAATGAAAAGACCATGGTCAAAAAGCTAGTAGAGAACATCAAATCCATTTAAATTCAAAACTAAAAGGACAGAGCTAGGGGAATCATGACTACAAATATATATATAAATAAGGGCTATACACCTTGACACAAAAAAAGGAGTGGAAAGAAAAATAAAAATGCTAATTACCTAATTTTTCTTAGCAAAAAGTTGATACTGTTTAAAATTGAAATACAATTTGAAACTATGATTCTTTTAATGATTTTCATCTTTTGTCCTTAATTCTACATGAACCTTTTAGAATAAATATTTCTTGGGACAAGGGAACATAAATCTGAAATTAGTTATTACTTCAGTTTCTTCTTTTGTTAACTTATAGCAAGATTTAGGTAAATTTTTTGTATTATAAATAATACGTATAAAATTATTTTTATTTTTATTCTTTTCTTCCTTATTTTTTTTTCTTTGAGACAAGAGTCTTGCTCTGTTGCTCAGGCTGGAGTGCACTGGCACAGTCATAGCACACTGCAGCCTCAAACTCCTGAGCTCAAGTGATCCTCCCCGTCGGCCTCCCACCAAGTAGCTGGGACTACTAGTAGGCACCACCATGCCAGGGTAATTTTAAATTATTTACTTATTTATTTATTTAGATACAGAATCTCACTCTATCGCCCAGGCTGGAGCGCAGTGGTGAGATCTCGGCTCACTGCAACCTCTGCCTCCTGGGTTCAAGCAATTCTCCTGCCTCAGCCTCCTGAGTGGCTGGGAATACAGACATGCACCACCACACCTGGCTATTTATTTTTCTTTGAGACAGAGTCCTGCTCTGTTGCCAGGTGGGAGTGCAGTGGCACAAACTCAGCTCATACCAACCTCCACCTCCCAGGTTCAAGCAATTCTCCTGCCTCAGCCTCCCAAGTAGCTGGGACTACAGGTGTGTGCCACCACACCCAGCTAATTTTTGTATTTTTAGTAGAGACAGGATTTCACCATGTTGGCCAGGCTGGTCTAGAACTCCTGACCTCAGGTGATCTGCCTGCCTTGGCCTCCCAAAGTGCTGGGATTACAGGCGTGAGCCACTGTGCCCAGCCTAATTTTATTTGCTTTTATTTTGAGATGGAGTCTTGCTTTGTAACCCAGGCTCCAGTGCAGTGGTGCGATCTCGGCTCACTGTAACCTCAACCTCCTGGGTTCAAGTGATTCTCCTGCCTCAGCCTCCAGAGTAGCAGGGACTACAGGCACATGCCACCACGCCCAGCTAATTTTTGTATTTTTAGTAGAGACAGAGTTTCACCATATTGGCCAGGCTGGTCTCGAACTCCTGACCTCAAGGGATCCACCTGCCTCTGCCTCCCAAAGTGCTGGGATTAAAGGCATGAGACACCACACCCAGCAACTAATTTTAAATGTTTTTTTTTTGTAGAAACAAGGTCTTGCTTTATTTTTTATCTTTTTATTTTATTTTTTATTGATTTAATTTTACTATTTTTTTTTTTTTTTTTTTGAGACAGGGTCTCATTCTCTAACCCAGGCTGGAGTGAAGTGGCATGATCACAGCTCACTGCAGCCTCGACCTCCTTGGCTCAATTGATCCTCCTAGCTGGGACTATATGCAAGCACCACCAGACCTGGCTATTTTTTTTTTTTTTTTTTTTTTGTGAGATAGAGTCTTGGTCTGTCGCCAGGCTGGAGTGCAGTGGTGCGATCTTGGCTCACTGCCACCTCTGCCTCCTTGGTTCAAGCAATTCTCCTGCCTCAGCCTCTCGAGTAGCTGGGACTACAGATGCGTGACACCACACCCAACTAACTTTTTGTAGTTTTAGTAGAGATGGGGTTTCACCCTGTTAGCCAGGATTGTCTTGATTTCCTGACCTCGTGATCCACCCGCCTCGGCCTCCCAAAGTGCTGGGATTACAGGCATGAGCCACCACACCAGGCCATGCCTGGCTAATTTTTAAAAAAAAATTTTTTGTAGGCCAGGCGCGGTGTCTCACGCCTGTAATCCCAGCACTTTGGGAGGCCAAGGAGGGTGGATCATGAGGTCAGGAGATCAAGACCATCCTGGCTAACACGGTGAAACCCTGTCTCTACTAAAAATACAAAAAATTATCCGGGCGTGGTGGCACAGGCCTGCAGTCCCAGCTACTGGGGAGGCTGAGGCAGGAGAATCACTTGAACCCAGGAGGCGGAGGTTGCAGTGAGCCGAAATCACACCACTGCGTTCTAGCTTCAGTGACAGAGCGAGACTCCATCTCAAAAAAAAAAAAAAATTTTTTTTTGTAGAGACAGGGTCTCACTATGTTCAGCCCAGGCTAGTCTCAAACTCCTGGTCTCAAGTGATCATCCCGCCTTGGCCTCCCAAAGTGTTGGAATTACAGTTGTGACCACCACGCCAAGCCTATTGTTGTTTTTATATTTCTGTATTACCTAAACTTTTTATAATAAGCATATTCCATTTAAAGATAAGTAAAATCATTCTCTAAAATATAAGAAACAGACATATAATCAAATATCTAATAATATTAAATTGCCTAAATTATTTCAGTTGTAAGTACAATAATATATATACTATGGAAAAAAATCTACACATTTCATGTAATATAACTTAACCATTTAAGATTTTGCTCCCTCTGAATTTTATAGTCTCATTTTTCTACACAAGTTGCTTATATTTTCTCCAATATGATCAAAGAGGAAAAATTTCAAAGTTGAAAAATATTATGGTTGCCTTAAAAAAAAATCAATTTACTTCTCCCTTGATCTTTGCAGTATTTTCCTTCACTGAAATACCACTAGATGATAACTACTGGGCATGCTTAAAAAACACTTCCGGACTTGAATTAGACACTCTCACTGTGTCTAATTTTAAATTATAAATTATAATTTTAAAAGGCTGTAGGAGGCGGGCGCGGTGGCTCATGACTGTAATCCCAGCACTTTGGGAGGCCAAGGCGGGTGGATCACGAGGTCAGGAGATCGAGACCATCCTGGCTAACATGGTGAAACCCCGTCTCTACTAAAAATACAAAAAAAAAAAAATTAGCCGGGCGTGGTGGCAGGCGCCCGTAGTCCCAGCTACGCGGAAGGCTGAGGCAGGAGAACGGCATGAACCCGTGAGGCGGAGGTTGCAGTGAGCCGAGATCGCGCCACTGCACTCCAGCCTGGGCGACAGAGCGAGACTCCATCTCAAAAAAAAAAAAAAAAGAAAAAGCTGTAGGAAAACATGTCCCATTTCTAGGGGACACTGCCTTGCTCCTAGCAGAAGAAATTTCTGTTAGTACTCTGTGTCTGCTACACTTGGAAAAACCAACTCAGTCATGAAAGCTTTTGTCCCACTCCTAAATTCTCACCTGATTCATGCCAATGTGTGTCTGGATAATTTCTCTCCCTTGTTTAAACATTTAAATAGTGTATTCCTATACACAATTAAATAAGGAATAAGATGTATTCCTTATTTGTGAATATACCTACTTGCTAAAATGTATTTGTAACCCCAAAATTAATATAGTAGTCCCCTTATCTGCGGTTTTACTTTCCATGATTTCAATTACCCATTAATATTTCCAAAATATTAAGTGGAAATTCCAGAAATAAACAATTCTTTTTTTTTTTTTTTTTTTTTTGAGACAGGGTCTGGCTCTGCCACCCAGGCTGGAGTACAGTGGTACGATCTTGGCTCACTGCAGCCTCAGCTTCCTGGGTTCAAGTGACCTTCCCACCTCAGCCCCATGAATAGCTGGGTCTACAAGCACATGCCACCATCCCCAGCCAATTTTTCTATTTTTTGTAGACACAGGTTTCACCATGTTGCCCAGGCTGGTCTTGAACTCCTAGGCTCAAGTGATCTGCCCACCTCATCCTCCCAAAGTGTGGGGATTACAGGCATGAGCCACCGTGCCTGGCCCAGAAATACACAGTTCTTAAGTTTTACATTAGTTTTGATTAACAGCCTAACACTGTAACACAATGCCTAGGTCATTCACCTCATTTCATCTTATCACATAGGTACTTTATCATCTCATATCATCACCAGAAGGGTAAGGACAGTATAATAAGATATTTTAAGATAAAGTACATCCACATAACTTTTATTACAAATATGAACATAATTGTTCTACTTTATTATTAGCTATTATTAATCTCTGTCTCTAATTTATAAATTAAACTTTATCATAGGTATGTATTTATAGGAAAAAACATAATGTACATTAGGTTCATTATCACCTACAGTTTCAGGCATCCGCTGGGGGTTTCTTAGAATGTATCCCCCATGGATAAAGGGGGACTACTGCACTTGTTCTTTTGCAGTCATTCACAGACATGCACAGAGTGGCAAAAAATTTAAATCACCCTACATGTACTTTCTGGGTGAGGTCAAAGTTTCACTCTGTCTTCTCATTTCAGCTCTTATGCTATAAACAAGTATCCTTTTCCACAGTCTATTTAGTGTCATTTTTTTTTTTGCATTTTTGTGCTTTTTGTTGGTAATTTTGCTGTTTAAAATGGCCCCTAACCATAATGTTCAGTTGTTACCTAGTGTCCCTAAGTGCAAGAAAGCTATGAAGTGCCTTACAGAGAAAATACCTATGTTAGATAGAGTTTCATTCAGGGATGAGTTATAGACTGGTGGCCATGAGTTCATTGTTAATGAATCAATAATATATATTAAATAAGGTGGTTTTAGACAAAAACCTATATAGGCCGGGCGTGGTGGCTCACACCTACAATCCCAGCACTTTGGGAGGCCGAGGCGGGTGGATCACGAGGTCAGGAGATCAAGACCATCCTGGCTAACACGGTGAAACCCTGTCTCTACTAAAAATACAAAAAATTAGCCGGGCATGGTGGCGGGCGCCTGTAGTCCCAGCTACTTGGGAGGCTGAGGCAGGAGAATGGTGTGAACCCAGGAGGCGGAGCTTGCAGTGAGCCGAGATTGTGCCACTGCACTCCAGCCTGGGTGACAGAGCAAGACTCCATCTCAAAAAAAAAAAAAAAACAGAACAAGAAAAAAATCTATATAAAACAAGGCTCTATTGACTATGTGACAAAAATGTTGTGACTATAGGCTTGCAGGAACCTAAACCTGTATTTCCCCTAGGAGCAATTGTTCAGTATTTGCTAATTCCGTGTTTGCAGCAGACTTATACAACATAACTACTGCAAATAACAATCAACTATATCTGTAGTAAAACAAGATATCACTCAGAAAAACCTACAAAATTATGTTAACATTGCTAAGAGTGGAGAAAAACTAATAACTCATTATTTTAAATTATGTATTTACAGAATTATACCGTTAATGCTTAGTAGTGTATTTAACTTGTAATAAAATCATTTGTAATTCAATAGCAACCTAATCTTTCAGTGCATGACAAGAGTAAAAACTTCAAATCTCAAAACCAGGTCTAAAGTAGGCTGGAGAGCAATGGCACAATCCTGGCTCACTGTAGCCTTGACCTCCTGGACTCAGGTGATCCTCCCACCTCAGCCTCCCAGGTAGCAGTGACTATAAGTGCATGCCACCGTGCTGGGCTAATTTTTTGCCTTTTTTTTTTTTTTTTTTTTTTTTTTGTAGAGACAGGGTTTCACCATGTTGCCCAGGCTGGTCTTGAATTCTTGTGCTAAAGCGATCTGCCTGCCTTGGCCTGCTAAAGTGCCAGAATTATAGGCGTGAACCATTGCACCTGGCCTAAAGTAATTCTTAGAAATAAATTTAAACATCATTTTTCTAATATAAACATAAAAACTATTTTATACTATGGTAAAACATATTTTCAGAATTAAGTTTAGAATCTAAAGATGATTCAAAGGCTACTCAGAGGCCATAATTGTATATCAATACCAAATTTATTTTATAATGAAAGGATTTATAGGATTCATTGAGTTTTAGTGTATGCATTTTCTCCAAGTGTTAGGTTTTGCTTAATTTTTCAGAGTAGCAAGAGGAAATCTTTTTTTTTTTTTTTTTTTAATTGATCATTCTTGGGTGTTTCTCGCAGAGGGGGATTTGGCAGGGTCGTAGGACAATAGTGGAGGGAAGGTCAGCAGATAAACAAGTGAACAAAGGTCTCTGGTTTTCCTAGGCAGAGGACCCTGAGGCCTTCCGCAGTGTTTGTGTCCCTGGGTACTTGAGATTAGGGAGTGGTGAAGCCTGCTGCCTTCAAGCATCTGTTTAACAAAGCACATCTTGCACCGCCCTTAATCCATTTAACCCTGAGTGGACACGGCCCATGTTTCAGAGAGCACAGGGTTGGGGGTAAGGTCATAGATCAACAGGATCCCAAGGCAGAAGAATTTTTCTTAGCACAGAACAAAATGAAAAGTCTCCCATGTCTACCTCTTTCTACACAGACACAGCAACCATCCGATTTCTCAATCTTTTCCCCACCTTTCCCCCTTTTCTATTCCACAAAACCGCCATTGTCATCATGGCCCGTTCTCAATGAGCTGTTGGGTACACCTCCCAGACAGGGTGGTGGCCGGGCAGAGGGGCTCCTCACTTCCCAGTAGGGGCAGCCGGGCAGAGGCGCCCCTCACCTCCCGGACGGGGCGGCTGGCCGGGCGGGGGGCTGAAACCCCCATGTCCCTCCTGGACGGGGCGGCTGGCCGGGCAGGGGGCTGACCCCCCCCCACCTCCCTCGCGGACGGGGCGGCTGGCCGGGCGGGGGGCTGACCCCCCCACCTCCCTCCCGGACGGGGCGGCTGGCCGGGCAGGGGGCTGAGCCCCCCACCTCTCTCCCGGACGGGGCGGCTGGCCAGGCGGGGGGCTGAGCCCCCCACCTCCCTCCCGGACGGGGCGGCTGGCCGGGCGGGGGGCTGACCCTCCCCTAGGAAATCTTAACTGAAATAATTGGTTCTGTCAACAGCAGTGGTATGTTAGTAGCTCTGTCAGTAATTTTTATCTATAACACTAATCTGCCTTAGTAATCAATCTCAAGAAAGATTTTGATAAAAATAGTGGGTAGAAATATTAAAATACTACTGCCCACCCACAAAACACAAAAGTTGTATCTTACATAATCATTCAATACATTTTAAAAAAAGAAAAAAAAAGAGTAATCATTCAATAAATGTCTGTTACTGAACCAAAAAATGAAAACACTCTCCCACATTTCAGAGAACACATCACTGGATAATTAATCAACTAATTCGATATATAGCAAAAAAGTTACCTTCTATATACTTTAAAAGTCTCTGAGGAGGTAATAAAGGGAATCGAATTGGGTCTAGCACTTCCACCACATGTTTTCTTCTTTTTCCCAAATCTTTCAGAATCCATTGCATTGCAGCTAAGAAGACCTGGTATTCATCCTCAATGCTAAGCTCTTCACTTCGCAAAATTTTGATCAGCTGATCTTTCGTAAGTGCCAGGAACTCTTCTCCACTATGAACCTCCAAGAAATGGACATGAATGTAGTTTTCTGAGAATTCCAAGAGATCATGGCAGGCAATTTGCTCAGAGAACTGAAAAATTCCAATGCAGTTCAGTGGATCAATTTGTCCTTTCAGAAATTCACAGCAAAGATGAACAACTTCAGTCAACTGTAGCATGTCTGCTGCAATAATCAACTCCTGGACATTATTTACACCTATGTTCACTATACCTAGAGAAGTAGGAAGACAAAATGGCCAATAAAATAAAAACAAACATTGGCTTACCATATTCAAAAAGTATTATACTTGATTTCACTGATAGTTTGATGCCTGCAGAGTAGACAGACACTAAAAAAGGCAATCAAGGATTTGAGTAAAGAGCACAAAATTTAAATGATAACGATACCCAACACATTTATGAAAAACTTACAATGAACCAGGTGCAGTATTAATTGCTTTATATGCTAATTTAACCCTTATTATAATCCCATGTGGTAGATATTATTATTTTTCTTATTTTCGTATTAAAGAAACAGAATCAAAGTTTAAGTCACTTGTCCACAAGTTGCATGGTAAAGCAAGTTGCAAGGTAGGGGTTGACATCAAAGTCCATGCTTTTGCCATAAAAAAGAAGGAAATCATATGCTTTACAGCAACACAGATGGAGCTGGAGGCCATGATTCTAAGCAAATTAACACAAGTACAGAAAACCAAATATCATATGTTCTCACTCATAAATGGGAGCTAAACATTGCATACACATGGACACCAAGAAGACAGGGATACACATTCGGGCCTACTTGAGAGTGGAGGGTAGGAGGAGGGTAAAGATTGAAAAACTACCTATCAGGTATTATACTGATTAACTGGGGGACAAAATTATCTACATACCAAGCCCCCAAGACACACAATTTACCCATGGAACAAACCCGCATATGTACCTCTTGAACCTAAAAGTTGGAAAGAAAAAAAACAAACAACAACAGCAACAACAGCAACAACAACAAATAAAGTCTATGCTTTTAACATAAGGTTATATGCATGTAACAGACATTTACTGAGGCACTGGGGAGAGGAAGACAAGGTCTCTATCTTCAATTATGATAAAACGCCATATAATGTTCATTTTATGTTTGTGCTTGTTTTGAGACAGTGTCTCATTCTGTTGTCCAGGCTGGAGTGCAGTGGCGCAATCTTGGCCCACTGCAACCTCTGCCTCCCACGCTCAGGTGAGCCTCCCACCTCAACCTCCCGAGTAGCTGGTACTACAGACACTCACCACCATGATCGGCTAATTTTCTGTGGTTTTTTTTTAGAGACAGGGTTTCGCCGCATTGCCCAGGCTGATCTCAAACTCCTGGGCTCAAGCAATCCACCCACCTCAGCCTCCCAAAGTGCCAGGATTATACACAATGCTAGTTTTTAATATTAGGAATAACCAATAATCTATAACATAAGAGAAACTATTAAATACTTAACTACGTATACCACTTTCTTTTCCAAGGGCTTCACTTTCTTTTATTTATTTATTTTTTTTTTCGAGACAGAGTCTCACTATGTCACCCAGGTTGGAGTATAGTGGTGCATCCTCGGCCCACTACAACCAACACCTCCTGGGTTCAAGTGATTTTCCTGCCTCAGCCTCCTAAGTAGCCAGGATTACAGATGCGCACCACCACAACCAGCTAATTTTTGTATTTTCAGTAGGGACGAGGTTTCACCATGTTGGTCAGGCTGGTCTCGAACTCCTGGCCTCAGGTGATCCACCCACCTCAGCCTCCCAAAGTGCTGGGATTACAGGCGTGAGCCACCACACCCATCTTTTTTTTTTTTTTTTTTTTTTTCTGAGACAGGGTCTTGCTCTGTTGCCCAGGCTAGGGTACAGTGGCATGGTCTCTGCTCACTGCAACCTCTGCCTCCCAGGTTCAAGCAATTCTCCTGGCTCAGCCTCCTGAGTAGCTGGGACTACAGGTGTGCGCCACTAAGCCCAGCAAGACTCCGCCTCAAAAAAAAAAAAATTAGCCAGGTGTGGTAGCATGTGCGCCTGTAGTCTCAGCTACTAGGGAGGCTGAGGTGGGAGGATTGCTAGAGCCTAGGAGTTTGAGACCAGTCTGGGCAACATAGCCAGACATAATCTCTACAAAAAAAATTTAAAAATTAGCCAGGCATGGTGGTGTGTGTTGTGGTCCTACAGGTACTCAGGAGGCTGAGGTGGGAGGATAGCTTGAGCCCAGGAGGTCAAGCTGCAATGATCTTGCCACTGCATTCAGTGTGGGTGACAAAGCAAGACTCTGTCTCACAAAATAAAAAATAAAAGAGGCTGGGCACAGTGGCTCTCCCCTGTAATCCCAGAACTTTAGGAAGCTGAGGTGAGTGGATCACTTGAGGTCAGGAGTTTGAGACCAGCCGGGCCAACATGGTGAAAACCCGTCTCTACTAAAAAAAAAAAATACAAAAATTAGCTGGGCATGTTAGTGCAAGCCTATAATCCCAGCTACTTGGGAGGCTGAAGCAGGAGAATCGCTTGAAACTGGGAGGCAGACGTTGCAGTGAGCCAAGATTGTGCCACTATACTCCAGCCTGGGTGACAAAGTGAAATCCCGTCACCAAAAAAAAAAAAAAAAGAGTAATATATATTCACTGTGGAAAAAGAACTTTAAGACAGAAAAACTAAAATGAAAAACATATTTTTCCATACACAGACATACATTGTATTAACACTGTAGTGTCTTTCTTCACATAGTTTTTCTCTCTCTCTTTTTGAGACAGTGTCTTGTTCTGTTGCCCAGGCTGGAGTGCAGTAGCATGATCATCACTCACTGAAGCCGCAGCATCCTGGGCTCAAGTGATCATCCCATCTCAGCCTTTCAAATCTTTTTTCTATGCATATTTATTGCATATCCTGTAAGACTATACATCGTTTTGGTGTGCCTTCTCTTTCTTTCCCCTTCCCCTACTCCCCTCTTCATCATTCCAGTTGTTTTATTTTATTCAGAGATGGGGTCTCACTCTGTCTCCCAGTCCAGGGTGCAGCAGCTTGATCATAGCTCTCTGCAGCCTCAAACTCCTGGATCCTCCCACATCAGCCTCCCTTTAGCTGGGACTAAAGACACAAGCCACACACCCAGCTAATTAAAAAAAAATTTTTTTTGGCTAGGCGTAGTGGCTCATGCCTGCAATCCCAGTACTTTGGGAGGCCGAGGCAGGTGGATCACGAAGTCAAGAGATCAAGACCATCCTGGCCAACATGGTGAAACCCCGTCTATACTAAAAATATAAAAATTAGCTGGGCATGGTGGCACACGCCTGTAGTCCCAGCTACTCGGGAGGCTGAGGCAGGAGAATCACTTGAACCTGGGAGGCGGAAGTTGCAGTGAGCCGAGACCACGCCACTACACTCCAGCCTGGTGACAGAGCGAGACTCTGTCTCAAAAAAAAAAAAAAAAAATTTTTTTTTAGCCTGGGCAATGTAGTGAGACCCTGTCTCTACAAAAAATTTGTTTTACGTTAGTCAGGCATGGTGGCACGTACCTGTAGTCACAGCTATGCAGGGTGGTGAGATGGTAGCACTACTTGAGCCCAGGAGATTAAGGCTGCATTGAAGTGTGAGTGCACCACCGCACTCCAGCCTAGACAACAGAGAGAGACCCTGTCTCGAATAAAATTTTTTTTGTTTTAGAAATGGGGTCTTGCTATGTTGTCCTGCATAGTCTTGAGCTCCTGACCTCAAGCAATCCTCTCACATTGGCCTCCTGAAGTGCTGGGATTACAGGCATGAACCACTGTGCCCCTGTGTACATTCTCTAATGTTATTAAAACTCTTCAAAAACATTTAAGAGATAGTTTTGAGTAAAATAACATATGCTGATTATAAACACTTTGTGGAAAAAAATTACCTACAGATAAATGCTATCAAACATTCTGGCTGCTTTCTCATGTGTAAATACATATAAGTTTTTTTGGGTTGTGTTTCAAACAAAATAGGGGTTTATTTATATCCTGATTTTTAAAATTCTATATATTGTAAACATTCTTCCATAATAGTATACATATATTTTAAGATTTGTTAGATCTCATTTGTGAGATCTATACCTGTATCATAATTTATTTAGCCATAAAACCTACTGAGACAAGATTTTATTCAATTATATACTACTATAAAGTCACAGGCCAGGCGCAGTGGCTCACGCCTGTAATCCCAGCACTTTGGGAGGCCAAGGCGGGTGGATCATGAGGTCAGGAGATCGAGACAATCCTGGCTAACACGGTGAAATCCTGTCTCTACTAAAAATTAAAAAAAAAAAAAAAATTAGCCAGGTGTGGTGGCATGCGCCTGTGTCCCAGCTACTCAGGAGGCTGAGGCAGGAGAATCGCTTGAACCTGGGAGGCAGAGGTTGCCATGAGCCAAGATCGCCCCACTGCACTCCAGCTTGGGCGACAGAGAGAGACTCCATCTCAAAAAAAAAAAAAATAATAAAATAATAATAATAATGTTACAATAAAATCCTGGTTTGTAAATATGTGCCTGCATCACTAATTAATTCCTTCAGATTCCTAGAAAAGGAGCACCGGGTCATAAGATATGAATTTTCAGTCACATAATAACATGTTGCTAAATTACCTTCTAGATAAGTTAGATCAATTTATATTTCCACATTAGCGCATGAGTGATTGAATCATTCTTCAGTCAAAGCAACAGACTCATGTAACATACCTGTGTAAATGAAATCTAGAAGTATCTGAAAGATTCCTGCTTCAATTCCTAGAATCGGTACAACATCTTTTGAGGACTCTTTCATTCCTCCAGTGAACAAAGCTGCAAAGTAAGGACTGCTGGCAGCCAAAACCAGCCGATGAGCTTTAAAACTTTCCTGTCCAACTTGCAGCTGCACATCACAGAAATGCTGTCCATTTCTCATCTTATTGATTTGGGCCAAGATGAGTTGGGCATGTTTATCTGATGAAAAAGGACTATCAGCAGCCTTGGGACAGTCCTCATTAGCCATGATGATGGTAGATTAATTAAAAGGACTGTTGCCCATAATCTGTTACTACCCTGAAAAACAAAATACAAAGAGATCAAGCAACAAAAATTTTTTAACATGCTTTCTATTCACACATAAGAAGCATTCTCTATACTTAAAATCTACTTAAGGACATAAAACAAACATAAAACAAATAAGGACTAAAGTGTGGTACTATTACTATTTCTAATATGGTTTCAGAGAATGAAATAAGTAGGGAAGCTAAAATAATTGGAGAATGCTTCACACAAGAAATGGGACCTGCACTAGAACTGAAAGATAAACAGTTAATATTAAGGTATGAGGAGAGGACACTTCTTGATGGAGTAAAAAAAATAATAATAAAGCACAAAGACAGAAAGTTAACAAAGCACACATCACAGAGCACACATCACAGACAACAGCAACTTTGGAAAAGCAGTTGTGATCAGTCTAACTGCTTAAAATCATTCAATGTGTACACTTCCCGTAGCACACAAAGCCCTTCGGGATTCTTGTTATAATTTAAGACTCTGTTCAAATATAACTTCCTCCAGGAACCTTTCCCCATTGCTCCTCTGGAATTGTGGAAATATGGTCCCAAACTCATCTGAGTTTGTTGCTCACCCTAAGCTTATTGGTTTTACATTCTATAGCACAGGTCTACCTTATCAAATACCCTACCACCCTACTCCTAGTGCGCGCATGCACGCGCGCGCGCGCACGCACGCACACACACACACACACTCAGAGCTCCTTGAAAGACAGCCCTTTAAGGGCAGGTACTATCTTTCATAGCTTTAGCACCAGTATATAACATATGTTAGGTTTCCAATGTTTGTGAAATGAATGAGAACAAGGAGAAATAACAATAGCTTAGGTTGGGTTTTTTTTTTTTAACTTTTAGCTTCTCCACATATTATGTCAATGGTAACTCTCACAATAATTAAGAGGTGAGAAGAAAAGATAATCTTATCTAAAATGAGAGAAAAGGAAACTGAAGCTCAAAGTTTCCCCAAGGATACAATGTTAGTATGACAGTCTCAGTATCTGAATCCAGGCCTTCTTACTCTAAATCCAGGACTGTTCCACCATATCACACTGCATAGGAATTATTAGGCCACCGGACACGTTCTAAATTACTTTTTAAATAAAGAAACTGCTGGGCACAGTGGCTCACGCCTGTAATCCCAGCACATTGGGATGCTGAGGCGTGAGGATCACTTGAATCCAGGAGTTCGAGACCAACCTGACCAACATGACAAAACCCCGTCTCTTCTAAAAATATAAAAATTAGCCAGGCGTGGTGGATCAGGGCTATAATCCCAGCTACTTGGGAGGCTGAGGCACAAGAATCGCCTGAGCCCAGGAGATGGAGGTTGCAGTGAGCTGAGATCACACCACTGCCCTCCATTCTCCAGCCTGGGTGACAGAGCAAGACTCTGTCTCAAAAAACAAAACAAAACAAAAAAAAAACCCATGAGATCCTGTAATATAAGACATATGGAATAGCACAGGGAAATTTAAGATGACTAAGATTTTGTAATTTAGGTATCAATGACAATGGGTAATAAGACTTATAGTGTGGGCTGATGTTAGAAAAAAATGGTTACGTTTATAGCATTTAAACTTATCAAAGTCAAAATAACAAGGCTGATTATCATCACTTTCTAGGAATTAACTTATTGAGAAATTTGATTGAGAGATTCGAAGGTAGCTGCTAAAACTTCATATCACCATCTACAGAATATCAACATATTACATATAACTAGCATGTAATAGCAAGCAGTGTTTGAGGTGATGAATATGCTAATTACCCTGATTTGATAATTATACATTATATACATGTATCAAAATATCACACTGTACCTCATAAATGTAAATATAAAACAATTCTTATGTGCCAATTTAAAAAATATCTATTTTGGGGGACAGGGTCTCACTCTGTCACCCAAATTGAAGTGAAAAATAAATTTTTTAAAGAGGGTGAAAGGGGCTGGGCACAGTGGCTCATACCTGTAAGCCCAGATTTTTAGGAGGCTGAGGCAGGCAGATCGCTTGAGTCCAGGAGTTTGAGACCAGTCTGGGCAACATGGCTAAACCCTGTCTCTACTAAAAATACAAAAAAATTAACCAGGCATGATAGCACAGGCCTGTAGTCCCAGCTACTCAGGGGAGGCTGAGGTGGGAAGACCACCTGAGCCAGGGAAGTCCAGGCTGCAGTGAGCTGAGATGGTGCCACTGCACTCCAGCCTGGACAACAGAGCAAGACCCTGTCTCAACAACAACAACAACAACAACAACAACAACAACAACAAAAAGCAGGTGCAGTGACTCATGCCTTTAATCCCAGCACTTTGGAAGGCTGAGGCGGGTGGATCACCAGAGGTCAGGCGTTCAGGACCAGCCTGGCCAACATGGTGACCCCATCTCTACTAAAAAATACAAAAAATTACCCAGTCATGGTGGTGGGCGCCTGTAATCCCAGTGACGTGGGCGGCTGAGGCAGGAGAATCGCTTGAACCTGGGAGGCAGAGGTTGCAGTGAGTGGAGATGGAGCCACTGCATTCCAGCCTGGGCAACAGAGAGACTCCGTCTCAAAAAAAAAAAAAAGGAAAAAAAGGGGGTGGGGGCGGAGAAACCATGTATTTGGCCCTACACAGAAATGTGACCTGGAACTATTATCAACATGACATGACTGTCAGGCCTTTTCTGTTTTACATTTCTGTCAGCACATTTTGAACACTAGTGGTTTAATTACAAGGTACCTCCTCTGTCCCCTACTTCAAAGCATCAAGCACAGCCACTGAGCTAAAATGCTGCCTCCTGCTACAAGAAAGAGTTGACTGAATATCCATTCGGGTGGCAGACAACAGAAATACTAGTCTGTTGCCATGCTTCTCAGTAACTGCTGATACCATCCCACTGTCAGTGGAGTAGGAACGTCATCCCAAAAGGTGGCATGTGGAGTGACCATATTTCCAAAGGAAAAGAGCACAATTCTGTGACGTTGCATGCCTCACGTGCCCCAAACTTGAAAAGCAGATTGTTGACTGGGCAAGGTGGCTCACACCTGTAACCCCAGCACTTTGGGATGTCCTGGCGGGAGGATCGCTTGAGTCCTAGAGTTGAAGACCAGCCTGGGCAACACAGCGAGCCCCCCCACACCCGCAAAAAAAATTTTTTTAACGTTAGCTGGCTGTGATGGGGCAAGCCTGTACTTCCGGCTACTTGGGAGGCTGAGGTGAGAGGATCGCTAGAGCCTGAGAAGTCGAGGCTGCAGTGAGTTGTGATCGCACCACTGCATTCCAGCCTAGGAGAAGGGGCGAGACTGTCTCAAAAAAAAAAAAAGCAGATTATTAAGAAACGGTAGAAATGCCCAGAGGAACTAAAGCGGACCTATGTTTGCTGGCTTTGAATTCACTGCTGGGAACATGTGGAAACTGCTTCAGCAAAGGGGTGTCAGAAAGAATCCCCGGAACAAGTGTCAAAACACCCGTGGTTCTTTGTGCTTGAGTTGGGGGCCCGACCTAGAGAGCTAGCCCTAAACTGCTGCTACACTAAAAGCTAATAATCGTTCCTGCGCTACCTAAAGGTCAGGGAAGGGATCTCAGACAAACGAGGCGACAACAGAGGGACTGGGGACACAGCCTCAGGATTCCCCAGTTGGGGCGGGGGAGGCAGGAGCGGTCCGGACGAGAAGGTCTGGGGAGAGCGACACTTAGACTGTCGGAGGAAGGCCTGCGGCGGCAGGAGGAAAGACAAGGAAATACACAGTTCTAGAGGCTTCTCTCACTCCAGTCCTCAGGGGTCCGGAAAGCCGGAGGGAGTAGAAGAGGAAGTTCCCAACCCCGTCACAGACGCGCCCGAACGCAGGCCCTCCTTACCCGCCGCTTCCCCTTCCCTCCGGCGCCCGCTCAGGCCCTGCGCGCGCAGTCGCGACCAGCCCCGGCCGGAGAGGGCGGGGGAAACCTGGCGGGGGTGACGAGGCGGGAGTGACTGAGCCGTACAGTTCCCCGAGAACTGGAGGCGAAGCCGGGCAGTGGGAAGGGACTTCTGACGCTTCGCGGGCCCTGGGTTTTCACTGCGCGTGCGCGAGGTTCTTCCGCTCGCGGGAGACTGGGCCGCTGGCGCCTCTCAGTGCCCACTGATGGGGCCCAGGGCTTGGGCTTGCTTCCCCAAGGATCAACAGCCTAGCTGCAAGCCTCTGCTTCTGCCTGCTGGGGCCGGCTGGCTCGCCCTTTCCATTCCGCTTGCACTCTGATTCTTGTGGTGTCCCAAGAAGGCCGCGGATCTCAGTTAAGCAGAGACGAGCCGAACACCTGGCACGGTGCTTCTCTACCGTTCTCTCGAATCGGTTTCTGAGTCTGCATGACTGAGCCTGGCACTGAAGGGATACTTATTTTGGGGAAGGAAGAACTCAAAAGTCCAGTTTTTTTCACTGTTGACCCTCATGTGTCACATTAGTGGCTTTCAAACTGTTTTGATCCCAGCCTACGGTGAACAAAAATATTTTACATCAAACTCAATACCACATACTTGTGAGTATATATATAGAAGTATATATCTAACACAAAATCTCATTTCTTTATTTTTATTTTTATTTTTTTATTTTTTGAGACGGAATTTCGCTCTTGTTGCCCAGGCTAGAATGAATGCAATGGCCGGATCTCGGCTCACCGCAACCTCCGCCTCCTGGGTTCAAGCGATTCTCCTGCCTCAGCCTCTCAAGTAGCTGGGATTGCAGGCATGCGCCACCATGCCCGGCTAATTTTGTATTTTTAGTACAGGCTGAGTTTCTCCATATTGGTCAGGCTGGTCTCAAACTCCCCACCTCAGGTGATCCGCCCGACTCGGCCTCCCAAAGTCTATTTCTTTCTCTTTTTATGAGACAGGGCCTGGCTTTGTCGCCCAGGCTGGAGTGCAGTGGTGCCATCTCGGCTCACTGCAGCCTCGACTTCCTGGGCTCTGGTAGTCCTCCCACCTCGGCCTCCTGAGTAGCTGGGACTACAGGCCTGTGCCACCACCGCCAGGCTAATTTTTTGTATTTTTAGTAGAGACAAGATTTCGCCATGTTGACCAGGCTGGTCTCCAACTCCTGGGCTCAAGTGATCCGCCCGCCTTGGCCTCCCAAAGTGCTGGGAGGTGTGAGCCACCGTGCCTGGCCTGAAACAAAATCTTCACAAAACTATGTTTACACTTACGACCCGCAGTGCACTAAATTTTTATTTCTTCTTTTCTACTTCATTACCAAAAACTGCTAACAGGGACCTATTGTCAGCAAACATTGTCAAAGACTTGGAAATGAGGAAAAGAGAATTCTGTGTGCCCTTTCAGTGTAAGGCTGGACGGATTTGCATCCATAGGGAGCTCTGACTTTCTATTGACTAAACTATTTCACCAGAAAACTGGTAGTACTTAAAATAATTCTTGCCCATCTGTAGAAAAGATACACCAAAACATTGTTTTATTGACCTGTAGCATATTAAGCCATTTTTACCCTTCTCAGCAAATTCATTTAAACATTCCTGATTCTTAGCAAATTCATGCTACATTCCTAAACATCTTACTGGCTCCCTTATAAGTTAATGAGATAAATAAAATATTTGATACTTTTTTTTTATATTTGTAAGACAGTCATGATTTTACTTTTCAGAAAATTATACTTCAGCACTACTAAAATCAATTTCATGACTTACTCTGGATTACACTTGTGAAAGTTAAGCATACAAATTGGGCCATTCTTCTCATACCCAACGAAAATGGTGGGAGGGGAAACACTGAGGGCACATTTCATTGCTCAAAGAATGTAATTCTCTGCAACCCTGTCTGCTGAAACTGCCTGTTGTAACCTGAAACCAGCTTTACCCAATAGCTATTGAAACAAACTGCCATGACTCAAAGACTAGTTTGGTTTTTTGGTGGTTTTTGTTGTTGTTGTTGGTTGTTGTTTTGTTTTTGACAGGGTCTCTCTCTCTGTCACCCAGGCTGAAGTGCAGTGGTGTGATTGGGGCGGGGCTCACTGCAGCCTTGACCTCCTGGGCTCAATCAATCCTCCCACTTTAGCTTTCCAAATAGTTGGAACTACAGCTGCATACCAGCAAGCCCAGTTAATTTTTGTCTTTTTTGTAGAGACAGGGTTTCATCATGTTGCCAGGCTGGCCTTGAACTCCCAGGCTTAAGTGATCCACTCACCTAAACCTCCCAAAGTCCTGGGATTACAGGCTATGAGCCACTGAGCCCAGCCTCAAAGGACTAGTTTTACCCACGGCAGTCACTCACCAATCAGAGCTTGCCAGCAACCTAAAACTTTCCTAGTGCCAATGAACTTTCTTTCAAAGCCATATGTAACATTTCTCCTTTTTGTAAAACCTCAAAGTGAACCCAAGAACACCCAGTCTGTGTATATGCTTTGAATTGCAATTCTTGCCTCCCGAATAAAATGTTAACTTTAGAATTGCTTGGACCTGGGAGGCAGAGATTGCAGTGAACTGAGATCATGCCACTGCACTCCAGCCTGGGCAAAACAGCAAGACTTTGTCTCGAGAAAAAAAAAAAATGCTTATAGGCTGCTATAGACTAAATTGTGTCCTCCCCATAATTTACATGTTGAAGCCCTAGACTCCAATGTAATGGTATTTGGAGATACCACAGTGAGGCAGTGGGATGCGTCTCCCCATAAAAGATAATCGCTAGCCCCTGCCGAAGGAGAACAGGATCCCAGACGAGCCCCCAAATTTATTGGAAACAAGTGCTTGGCGTAGCCAAAAGAAACCCACACTTAGACAGAAAATTTCTCAGTAAGGCACCTTTACTTCTGCAGGACGGTGCTGCTTGCGCCTGTTAAAATCACAAGAGCACACCAAACAAAGGAGGGAAGGAGTTTTTAATCCTAATGCAGTTCCTGTTTTTGTGTCCTTCCCCTATTGACTGGGGTTGGACTGCACAATCTAAGCTGATCCTGACTGGCTAAGACTTAAACTTTTCCAAATATGGTAAACGCACAATTTGCAAAAAGAAGAAGAAGGGGGGCAGGTAGGATTGATTTACAACTTTTACAACTTATGAGCAGAAAGTTGAGTCTTTGAAGAGGCACTTAGTTGTCCCAACAATTTCCCCTCTTCTGTTCTATAGCTCTTCCTCTTCAGATTTCTTCAACAGGATTTGGCTTTGTTGTTCTTCTTGATTATCTAGGAGCAAGAACTTATCTGAGTACAGAGGGGGAGACGTAGGGGAGGATTTTGTGAGAGCTGCTTCTATGAGCCTTTGGGTTAACCCACGAATATAAGGTATGATACAGCAGCCCACAAGGATGAGTACACCTGTAACAATTGCAAGGGAGGTAATGATTGAGGTCATGAGTCCTTTCCATTTTCCAAACCACCTTTCCATCAGGCCCATAAAGGGATCTTCTATTCCAGAGTTTTCGGCTAATTCATTTGCTGGGGTGGTAAGGCCTTGTAAGGTTTTTGAGATTGTCCCATCGGGTGGTGTATTATTAGAGATAAAAGTACAACACTGGACCCCAATCATGACACAGACTCCGCCTTTTTTGGCTAACATCATGTCAAGCGCTATTCTATTTTCCCAGGCCATCTGGCTGGTAGGGCCTAATTGTTCAGCTATTCCTTTTATGGCATCTCTGGTATAATTGATGAATCGCTGCTGATTGTAGTATATATAATTTATCCAGTCTACATTTTTATTTATAGTGTACCACCAGAATAAGATAGACTCGATCCCAGCAGCTATTTGGTTTCAAGTGTTGAATTCATTTGGTACCCCTGGCAGGACCCCAATGCTGTCTATGTAAACGTGGGGGTCAAAGGACCTGTTAATTGGGACTTCTCTTTTTCTTCAGGTTACCTGCTTCCTGTCTGGTTGATGAAATGCCAAGGTGAAAGGGATGGCCAATTGGATCAGAGCGCAAGTGCCACTCCAGTCGTTTGGCAGTGTACCCAATATTGGTCCCCCACAATACCACCACACATCCACTCAGGGATGGATAGGGCCGACTGATTGAAAAAAGTTTGAAAAAGTTTAGTGTCACTACATCCTATTATGTTTCCAAGGAATGTCAAATTTTCCCCTTGCCATGAGAGACATGAGGTAAAATTGGCATCAAGAGCTGGAAGTTGAATGGCCCTTGGGGGCTGTCCCATAGGGCTCCTGACCTTTGGGAAAAGTAGTGAAAGAGTGGCACATGACTTGTTTCCTCAAGCTGTGGGGTGCTAGAAGAGAGCTACCATACAGTCCATGCTGGGTTGGTTGGCCCATCCGAGTGGGAGGGGAACAATTTGGATTTCTGGCCTGCCCGTTGCACAAGCATAACAATTGCTTTTATTTAGTGTGTCAACAGAATATTTAATCCATTTCAGCCAGGCATTTACATCTTGATACCCGGTTTCTATGGCTATGGTTTGGTTTAAGTCCTTGACTTCTACTGTAGCTACTTTGGTTTTGTCATTGGGCATGAAGACAGAAATGGTTTGATTTTGTGGGTTTGGGGAGGGGGTAATGGTGGAAGATGGAGGAGGAGGAACAAAGCGCGTTTCGAAGAAGCCTATAGGGTCCTTTCCAGTGACATCTGCTCCTAGGCCATAAAAGCACTCTAAAGTGGGTGTAGGGTTGGTGGAGGTAGGGGTATTAATAAAGATAAGTACTGGGTTGCAATGGTAAGATTGGCAACTAGAGAGGGTGGTTCCTTTGATGAAGTGGAGGTAGGATTTAGTGCGGTGCAACCCTCTGAGGAGGTCCAGCCCTGATACTTAGTAGTCCATATAACATCTCCCCAAGTATAGCAAAACCATTAATGCTAAGTTCGTGCCCATTCGGTGCAAGAGTTAGTTTTGTAGGCAGTGTAATTTATCCTAGAGGGACAAAGGTACTTTTCTGAAGAGGCTAGCTATCTTTGACTTTGGAGATCCCCACAGGGCATGACAAGACAGGCATTGAATATAATTGTTTGGGGGGAGGGTGATTGGGTTACACTGATGATAAGATGTCCTTGGGTAGCTAAAGGCAGAAGAAAATGACAGATTAAACCCTTTTGAATGTTAGTTTGGAGACGTAGGTCCTGGAGTGAAAATCCATGACTCTCCAAGGGGTGGGGCCTTTTTTACTCAAGTGTTGTGGGTCCATCCTTTTTCAGCTGTTGGGATTGCTGTTTCAGTGGTTAGGAGTGCTAGATAAGGTCCCTCCCAGGTTGGTTTGAGCTTTCCCTCTTTCCAACTTTTGATAAGGACGTGATCTCCGGGCTGGTGTTGGTGAACTGGGAATTCGAGGGGTGGAGTTTGCGCTAGGAGGCCCTGAGTCCTGAGGGAGGAAAGGGTGGAAGACAGACCAAGTATATAGTTTTTGAGAAGCTGACCTTTTGTTTCAAATGTGGGAAGGTCAGTAGTGGAATTTAGATAAGGCAGCCCGCAGAGCATTTCATAAGGGGACAGGCCAAGATCTTTTCAAGGGACAGTTTGGATTCTTAGTAAGGCCATGGGAAGGCATTTTGTCCATGGTAACTGGGTTTCCTAGATTAATTTGGTTAGGTGATTTTTTTTTTTTTTGAGACAGAGTCTCACTCTGTTGGCCAGGCTGGAGTGCAGTGGCACGATCTCGGCTCACTGTAACCTCTGTCTCCCAGTCTCAAGCAATTCTTCTTGCCTCAGCCTCCTGAGAAGCTGGGATTACACCGCACCTGGCCTGGTTAGGTGATTTTTTAGAGTTTGATTCATTCTTTCTACCCTCCCTGGTGAGGGGAAGTGCCAGGGAGTATGATATTCCCATTTTATTCCTGTTGCTTGGGTTAGCCCCTTAATGATGTGTGCAGTAAAGTGGGTCCCATTGTCTGAATCAATGTTCTCTATTAGTCCAAAGCTGGGTGTGATATGTTCCAACAGGGCTTTGACTACATTGCTGGCTATTGTGCTTGGGAAGGGGATGGCTTCTACCCAGTGGATGCTAGTCTACTATGACTAGCAAATACTTGAGACAGCCTATTGGGGGCATTTCAGTATGGTCAACTTGGACGCTTTAGAACGGCCTCAGCCCTGGGTTTCTTCCCCCGGGAGGCTTGCCTCTTTAGGGTTTGCTTATTAGTTTTTCTGCACACTATGCAACCATCCGCCACTTGCCTATCGAGGGTATATATCCCTACACACCCATAGACCCTAAGGGCTGCATTGCATATAGCTCGAGGACCCCAGTGAGTTCCTTGATAAAGCTGTGACAATACTTCCCTCATGAGGGGTTTAGACAGCATTTCCCTTCCATCTGTTAGTACCCACTTGCCCTTTGGGCTCTCCTTAGCTCCTATTTTCTTTAGTTTCTCTTGGTCTGCGTGGGAGAAGATGGGGATTGCAGCTGGAGGGGGAAGAGAAGAAGTTAGATGGAAAATGGGTGCCACTTGGGAAGAGGCAGCTTGCTTAGCTACTTGATCTGCGAGGTTATTTCCCCAGCTTTCAAAAGATGAGTTCTTTTGGTGTTGGTGTTGTGGGACATGGACAACCGCAATCTCTTCCGGCAGCTGAAGATTTTCTAATACTTGCATGATTAATTCCTTGGGGACCAAATCTTGGCCCTTACTATCGATGAGGCCTTGTTCAATCCAGATCTTTCCAAAAGTATGGACTACTCAGAAGGCATACTTGGAGTCAACGTAAATAGTTCCTTCCTGATTCTGCAAGGATTTTAAGGCTTGGTTTAATGCAAAGAGTTAACATGTTTGGGCAAACCAGTTATTTGGCAGTCTTCCTGACTCTACCTCTGTGAGGGTTTCCCCACCAACTATGGAGTACCCATTGTGCCTTTTTGCTTCAATGACCTAGGAGGAGCCATCTGTAAAGAGATGACCCTCTATTTGGAAAGGGGTTTCACTTAGATCCACTCTGACTCTAGTTTGATAACTGATTAAATCTAAGCATTTATGCTCAGGTTCTTCCTGGTTTGGATTTCCTGTTAGGAAAGCAGTGGGGTTGAGTGAATTGTCAGTGGTTAGTGTTAGGTTATCCCTCTCTAATAAGATAGCTTCATATTTTAAAATTCTTGAGTCAATGAGCCATCTCCCTGACTTCTGATTAAGAACGGTTCTCACTTGATGAGGGACACTTATGATGAGGTTTCCTCCAAAGGTTATTTTCCTGCTTTCTTCTGTTAGCAAGGGAGTTGCTGCTATGGATTGGACACATTCGGGCCATCCACAGGTTACTGGGTCAAGGATTTTTGACAGGAAGGCTATGGGCTGCCCGTGGCCTCCGTGTTTTTGGGTGAGTACCCCTAAGGCCACTCCTTTGCTTACATTAACAAAAAGGTGGAATGGCTGTTCTAAGGAGGGCAAGGCTAGAATGGGGGCAGTTACAAGCAGGTGTTTTAATTATTTTACCTATTGGATCTCTGATAGGGTCCAAAGGAGCAGGTCTGCTCCTTCTTGAGTGAGTTTTTATATAGGGGCTTTGTTTTTAAGGCATAAGAGTCAATCCACAGATGACAATATCTGACCAATCCTAAGAATTTCCTTAGTTCCTGCTTTGTTTCGGGTAAAGGCAAAGATATGATATCTTCAATTCGTTTGGGCTCTATCTTTTGCTTACCTTTGCTGATTAGGTGTCCTAGATATTTTACCTCAGGTCCTACGACTTGAAGTTTGTTCTTTGAGACCTGTAACCCTTGTTCCCTCAGGAAATTTAGGAAGTTAACTGAAATTGCTGTTACTTGATCCTTGTTATCTCCTGAAATGAGCAGGTCATCTACATATTGGCATATGGATGAAGGCAGGGAGAAGTTTCCAAGACTTGTTCTAAAATTTGACCAAATAGATTTGGGGACTTTGTAAACCCTTGGGGCAAGACTGTCCATTGGTACTGCTGTTTTTGACAGGAGTGAGGGTCCTCCCACTCAAAGGCAAACATGTCCTGGCTGTCCTCTGCTAAAAGGCAAGCCCAAAAGGCATCTTTTAAATCTATCACCGTGAACCGCTGGTGGTTGTGAGGGATTCTACTGACATTGGCGTAAGGATTGGGAACAACAGTGTGGGTGGTCTGAACTATTTGATTAATAGCCCGGAGATCTTGCACTAGCCAGTATGACCCATCTGGCTTCCTTACAGTGTTATAAGGGGACATACAGGGTTTAAGGAGTCCGTCATGGACAAGGCTTTCAATTAGAGTTTTAAACCTATCCTGGCTTCCAAGGGAATAGGGTATTGTTCTCTTCTCACTACTTCCCCAGGAGTTTTTAATTAGACATGGATTGGAGTAACCCGTAGCTTTCCTCGATTTCCTTCCTTCGACCATATGTTGGGATGGATGTGGCTTTCTTCTGAAGTGGTGAGCAGGTTTAAGGAAGTAAGGAGCTTTTCCTGATTAACATATAGGCCTATGCCTAATCTTAACATTAAGTCCCTTCCTAATAAATTAGTTCCTGCTTCAGGAATTAACAAGAACTTAGTAGTAACCAACTTATTCTTATATTTGACTTCGGTTTCCTCTAGAGTTTTTGCCCTGAACCCTCCCCTTTAACTCCTGAGACAGTATGGTCTTCTGCTGACCAGGCTAAACCTGATGGGAGAAAACATAGCGGGAAGCAAGCCGCTCCCGAATCTACTAAGAAAGTGACTATCTCCGATTTGGGTCCCACTGTTAAATTTATCAAGGGTTCTTGGTGGGACACGAGATGGAAGATGTAGAGCCCCTGACCCCCCTATTCTTCTTCAAATGTCATGAGTGGAAGGACTTTCTTTTCCCTCTCCCATTTGGGACATTTCCTCTTAGAATGTCCTGGCTTTCCACACCTGAAACATCTGTTTTCCCTTCTTCCCCTCCCTGTTCCCTGACTCTTGGTTTTCATCCCTTTGCTTCCTGTATAGGGTCTGGCAGCCAGGGTACTTAGAAGGTTTACAAGTTCTAGTTCCCTGGGCTCCCTGTTGAAGAGTTCCCTGTTGTAGGGTGTACAGCATAATTTTTGCATCTTGCTTCTGCCTTTCCTCATCCCTTCATACATATACCTCTTGGGCCTCTCTTAAAAGTTCTTCTATGGGACGGTCTTTCCAATATTCTGTTTTTTATAATTTCTTTGTAATGTCTGGCCAACTATTGGTGACAAAGTGGAGCTTTAACATCCCTTGTCCCATTGGATCCTCTATGTCCAAACTTGCATATTTCCTTATCTGTTCCTTAAATCTGTTCAAGAATTCCATGGGTCCTTCATCTTTCCCTTGTTGTATATTAAATGCTCGGGAAATATCTTGGGTTTGAGGAATGGCTTCCCAAATCCCTTTAATTATCATATCTCTGAGATCTCTCATGTTTTCTTGGTGGGCCGCACTGTTATTATTCCATTGAGGATCCTGGGCTGGGAATTTATGCTCCACTGCAAGGACATTTTGACAAGAGGGGTGCTTGTGCTCCTAGACTATCACAGCGGTCCTGTGGATCATGGTTCTTTCCTAAGAAAAGAATACCTAGAATAGACATTACTTCAGCCCAAGTGTACAGTTGTGGCCCCAGAAATTGGTAAATTTGATCTGCGACTCCAAAAGAGTCATCTAACTGGTTTGAGTTCCTTTTCTTTAGATTTCTAACCTCTGAACTGGTTAAGGGGGCATTTATGAAGCCAATATCCCCTCCTCCTGGTGGTATTTCCCTTAAGGGAAAAAGAGTTGGGGCACACTTCTTTGAGGAAGAGGGGAAACGAAAGTTTTGAATATCCCTTGGCATTGTTCTATTTCCCGTTGGAACTTTCCTGAGGAAGGGGCATGTTCGGGTGGCTGTCCAATGGGGGTGTGGGGTGTCAAGGCCCATGGGGCAGGGTTATATGGGGGAGGGACTGAGTGTTCAGCTTGGGGCAGAGGGGTAAGCAGGGGAAGGGCTGAGTGTTCAGCTTGGGGCAGAGGGTTAGGCGGGAGAAGGTGGTCTAGAGGATCCCATGCATCTTTAGATATGGGATATGACTTAGCTAGGTCGTCTTTGGGGGATTTTAAGTTTGGCTTTGCTTTTTCGTCCTTTAGGGGATAGAGAAGGAGAGGTCCTTGTCTCCAACATAGAGCATAATCTATCTCCTCTTGAGAAACTGGACTTTTATCATTGACATATTGGATCAGGAGTTGGCATATCCAGTCCTTGTTCAACCCAAACTTTGGCCAAAAGACCAAAGGTCTGAGGATGGGTTCCTTAGTCCAAATAAAACAGCAATACTTTATCATTTGTTGTCTTTTCTTGTGTTTGGTCCTTTCATTATCCTTGCAGTATTTTAACATAAGGCCTAGGGGCCTGTCGGGGGAATTTTATTGTCTGCTTGGCCTTTTATAGTCCCTGTCTTACTTGGGGTATTTCCCATCCTGGGGGCTGATGAGGCTCAATCTCTTGTATTAGAGATTTCTTGCACTCCCATATCCTAAAGGTTCAACCTCCCCTTTTCCCACTGGAGGTTTCTTTCTTTTTTTCTTTTTTTTGAAGACAGAGTCTCACTCTGTCACCCAGGCTGGGGTGTGGAGTGCAGCGGCGATCTCGGCTCACTACAACCTCTGCCTCCCGGGTTCAAGCCATTCTCCTCCCTCAGCCTCCCAAGTAGCTGGGACTACAGATGCATGACAACATGCCCGGCTAATTTTTTTGTATTTTTATTTATTTTTAAAATTTTATTTATTTATTTATTTTTGAGATGGAGTCTCGCTCTGTCGCCCAGGCTGGAGTGCAGTGGTGCAATCTTGGCTCACTGCAAACTCCGCCTCCCGGGTTCACACCATTCTTCTGCCTCAGCCTCCCGAGTAGCTGGGACTACAGGCACCTGCCACCATGCCTGGCTATTTTTTTGTATTTTTAGTAGACGGGGTTTCACCATGTTATGCAGGATGGTCTCGATCTCCTGACCTTGTGATCCAAAGTGCTGCCTCGGCCTCCCAAAGTGCTGGGATTACAGGCGTGAGCCACCGCGCTCGGCCTTTTTTTGTATTTTTAGTAGAAACGGGGTTTCATCGTGTTGCCCTGGCTGGTTTCAACTGCCTGAGCTCAGGAAATCTGCCCACCTCGGCCTCCCAAAGTGCTGGGATTACAGATGTGAACCACCATGCCCGGTCCCCACTGGAGGTTTCTTGCACTCTCGTGAGCACTCACTTCGTCCTTATTGGCTAATTCCCTTGTGAGAATTTTAGGCCCCTGTTAGCATTGGCAGGTCAGTATAATCCCCTAACTGGAAAACGGCCCTAAGCCGTATGAGGTGACCATGGAACCAAGTCTGGACTCTGCACTCGCATCACCCGCAATGGCGAATCTCACTTACACACTTTCAACCTCCAGAGACCCTGACCACCAAGGAATACTTTGTTGCCCCAGTAGGGACATTTCTTACCTTGGTCTGTGCACAGAGTTATCTGTTCACCATGGAGTTCTTAAGGATCCTCCCTACTGCCCACGTTGCTGAGAGTCTGTATTTATTTGTCACTTCGTGCGGGAATCAATCCTCCACTCCTGGGGCCACCACAATGAGGCAGTGGGATGCATCTCCCCATAAAAGATAATTGCTAGCCACTCCCAAAGGAGAACAGGATCCCAGATGAGCCCCCAAATTTGTTGGAAACAAGTAGTTGGCATAGCCAAAAGAAACCTGCACTTAGACAGAAAATTTCTCAGCAAGGCATCTTTACTTCTGCAAAAGGGTGCTGCTTGCACCTGTTACAATCACAAGAGCACACCAAATAAAGGAGGGAAGGAGTTTTTAATCCTAATGCAGTCCCTGTGTCTGTGTCCTTCCCGTATTGGCTGGGGTTGGACCACACAATCTAAGCTGATCCTAATTGGCTAAGACTTAAACTTTTCCAAATAGCATAAATGCATGATTTGTGAAAAGAAGAAGGAAATGGGGGGTAGGATTGATTTACAACTTCTATAACTTGTGACCGGGAAGTTGAGTCTTTGAAGAAGAACTTAGTTGTCCCAACATTGCCAGTATATTCTTCCAATTTGTGGTTTATCTATACCTTTTATTTATTGTCTCTTGTTGAACAAAAGTTCATAATTTTAGCAATTTATCAGACTATTTATGTTTTGCACTTTTGGTGTGTGCTTAAGAATGTCTTCCCTCCCCGATATCATAGAAATGTTATATTTTCTTCTAAAAGTATTATATTCCATCACATTTAATTCTTTCAGTCACTAGGGATTAATTTTTGTGTACAGATTGGGATAGGGATCCAATTTCTTTTTTTGTTTTTCCTTATGTATAATCAGTTGTCATAACACTCACTATGTATTCAATAGATCATATTTCCCAGCTGATCTGCAGTATCAGCTCTCCCATGTAATGTTTTCCTTTGGGCTAGGATCAATTCTCTATTTAATTCTATTGCTCTATTCACCCATGCCTTACTGTTTTAATTGCTGTAGCTTTGTGATAAGTCTTGATATCTGGTAGGACAAGTTTCCCTATCTTGTTCTTCATCTTCAGTGGTGTCTTAGCTATTCTTGGTACTCTTGGTTCTTTCACATAGATTTTAGAATCAGCCTGTTAAATTTTACACACATACACACACACACACACACACACACACACACGTGGGGTTTTATTAGAGTTCCTATAAATCTATATGAGAATTTGGAGAGAACAACTTCATAATATTGAGTGTTCTTATCCATTAACAAAATTAAATTTTAGACATTTTTAGTTTCAGAAGTTTATCCATAATAATATTATATAGCTTTTATTCAATTTATTCCTGAATATTTTTTTCTTTGTGCCATTGTAAATTATATCTTTTTAAGGATTACAGTGGGGCACGGTGACTCATGCCTGTAATCCCAGCACTTTGGGAGGCCAAGGTGGGCAGATAGCCTGAGGTCGGCAGTTCAAGACCAGCCTGGCCAACTTGGTGAAACCTCGTCTCTACTAAAAATACAAAAATTAGCCAGGCGTGTGGCAGGTGCCTGTAATCCCAGCTGCTCAGGAGACTGAGGCAGGAGAATCGCTAGAACCCAGGAGGCAGAGGTTGCAGTGAGCCAAGGATGTGCCATTGCACTCCAGCCTGGGCGACAAGAGCGAGACTTCATCTTAAAAAAAAAACGGTATTTAGGGCCAGGCCTGGTGACTCACACCTGTAATCTCAGCACTTTGGGAGGCCGAGGTGGGCAGATAAACTGAAGTCAGGAGTTCGAGACCAGCCTGGCCAACATGGCGAAAACCCATCTCTACTAAAAATACAAAAATTAGCTGGATGTGGTGGCAGGTGCCTGTAATCTCAGCTACTCAGGAGGCTGAAACAGGAGAATCATTTCAACCCAGGAGGTGGAGGTTGCAGTGAGTTGAGATCGCGCCACTGCACTCCAGCCTGGGAGACAGACTCTGTCTCAAAAAAAAAAAAACAAAAAAAGATATTTAGATACAAAAAGTAGCCAGGTGTGATGGCGCATTCTTGTAATCCCAGCTACTTGGGAGGCTGAGGTGGGAGGATTGCTTGAACCCGGGAGGTGGAGGTTGCAGTGAGCCAAGATTGTGCCACTGCACTCCAGTCTGGGCGACAGATTCAGACTCCATCTCAAAAAAAAGAAAGAAAGAAAATGGTTTTTAGAGACCATAGTTTGGGCACAAGAGGGGGTTAACAGCTACAGTGTTAGAACATATATCATCTTAAGAAGAATCTGGGCCGGGTGTGGTGGCTCACGCCTGTAATCCCAGCACTTTGGAAGGCCAAGGCTGGCGGATCACGAGGTCAGGAGATGGAGACTATCCTGGCTAACACGGTGAAACCCCGTCTCTACTAAAAATACCAAAAATTAGCTGGGTATGGTGGTGGGCGCCTGTAGTCCCAGCTACTTGGGAGGCTGAGGCAGGAGAATCGCTTGAATCCATGAGGTGGAGCTTGCAGTGAGCCAAGATCGCCCCACTGCACTCCAGCCTGGGCAACAGAACGAGACTCCATATCAAAAAAAAAAAAAAAAAGAAGAGTCTGAGTTGTTAACACAGTTTGGATAATAGAGCTATTTTCCTTGGAAGATTATGTTACAGACTAGAGAATGGACACTTTCCAATTAAGCAATCTGTTTCACAAAGAAATAGCCAGAATATAATAATCAGAAACTCATTTTTTTAAAATTTCTTTTCTTTTTTTTTTTTGAGATGGAGTTTTGCTCTTGTTGTCCAGGCTGGAGTGCAATGGCGCAATCTCGGCTTACTGCAACTTCTGCCTCCTGAGTTCAAGCAATTCTCCTGTCTCAGCCTCTTGAGTAGCTGGGATTACAGGTGCCTGCCACCACACCAGGCTAATTTTTGGTATTTTTAGCAGAGACAGGGATTTACCGTGTTGGCCAGGCTGGTCTCAAACTCCCCACCTCAGGTGATGTGCCTGCCTTGGCCTCCCAAAGTGCTGGGATTACAGGCGTGAGCCACCACGCCTGGGTATTTCTTCTTGTTTTGTTTTGGGTTTTTTTCTGTTTTTTTTTTTTTAGTATTTATTGATCATTCTTGGGTGTTTCTCGGAGAGGGGGATTTGGCAGGGTCATAGGACAATAGTGGAGGGAAGGTCAGCAGATAAACATGTGAACAAGGGTCTCTGGTTTTCCTAGGCAGAGGACCCTGCAGCCTTCCGCAGTGTTTGTGTCCCTGGGTACTTGAGATTAGGGAGTGGTGATGACTCTTAACGAGCATGCTGCCTTCAAGCATCTGTTTAACAAAGCACATCTTGCACCGCCCTTAATCCATTTAACCCTGAGTGGACACAGCACATGTTTCAGAGAGCATGGGGTTGGGGGTAAGGTTATAGATTAACAGCATCCCAAGGCAGAAGAATTTTTCTTAGTACAGAACAAAATGGAGTCTCCCATGTCTACTTCTTTCTACACAGACACAGTAACAATCTGATCTCTCTTTCTTTTCCCCACATTTCCCCCTTTTCTATTCGACAAAACCGCCATGGTCATCATGGCCCGTTCTCAATGAGCTGTTGGGTACACCTCCCAGATGGGGTGGCGGCCAGGCAGAGGGGCTCCTCACTTCCCAGATGGGGTGGCCGGGCAGAGGCGCCCCCCACCTCCCTCCCAGACAGGGCGGCTGGCCAGGCAGGGGCTGCCCCCCACCTCCCTCCCGGGCTTGTTGTGAGACAGAGTCTCACTCTGTCGCCCAGGCTGGAGTGCAGTGGCATGATCTTGGCTCATTGCAACCTCTGTCTCCTGGGTTCAAGCGATTCTCCTGCCTTAGTTTCCCAAGTACCTGGGATTACAGGCATGCGCCACCATGCCTAGCTAATTTTTTTATATTTAGTAGAGACAGGGTTTTGCCATGTTGCCCAGACTGGTCTCAAACTCTTTACCTCAAATGATCCACCTGCCTTGGCCTCCCAAAGTGCTGGGATTACAGGCATGAGCCACCATGCCCGGCCATGCTTTTTATTTCTTCTTAAAAATAATAGTTTGGGCTGGAAACGAGATTTAAGAAAGAAAGGCAATTTAATTTAAAAGCCTGCTTTGGCTGGGCATGGTGGCTCACGCCTGTAATCCCAGCACTTTTGGAGGCTTAGCCAGGCAGATCATCTGAGGTCAGGATTTCGAAACCAGCCTGGCAAACATGATAAAACCCCGTCTCCACTAAAAATACATGCACGCGCACACACATACACACACACACACAAATTAGCTGGGTGTGGTGGTGCGCACCTGCAGTCCCAGCTACTCTCGAGGCTGAGGCACGAGAATCACTTCAACCTGGGAGGTGGAGGTTGCAGTGAGCCAAGATTGGGCCACTGCACTCCAGCCTGGGCGACAGAGCGAGATGTTAACTCAAAAAAAATAAAATTAAATTAAAAATAAAAAGCCTACTTTTAGGTTTGGACAAAAAAATTTCTGTAGAATTACCAGAGGCAAAAACAAAGCAGAAATTCTGATGTTAGCCAAAGAAATGTATAACTCTGAAATGCAGGGGAGATAGAAAACAATTCAGTCATTCCTTTAGGAAGACAGTAAAGGAAAGCAACGGGAGTCAGCAAATTATATGGAGTAACTACTGCTTAGTTGGGTTGTTTGGTTTTGTTTAGAGACAAGGCCTCACTCTCTCACCCAGGCTGGAGAGTAGTAGCATGATCATAGCTCACATATCCTCAAACTTCTAGGCTCAAGGGAGCCTCCCGCCTCAGCCTCCCAAGCAGTTGGGACTACAAGCACATGCATCTGCACCAGGCTAATTTTTGTTAATTTTATTTTATCTTATTTTATTCTATTTTATTTTATTTTATTCTGAGACGAAGTCTCTTTCTGTTGCCCAGGCTAGAGTACAGTGGCACGATTTTGGCTCACCACAACCTCTGCCTCCCGGGTTCAAGTGATTCTCCTGCCTTGGCCTCTCAAGTAGGCAGGTACCTGTAATCCCAGCTATTTGGGAGGCTGAGGCAGGAGAATTGCTTGAAGCCGGGAGGTGGAAGTTGTGGTGAGCTGAGATCACACCAGGGCGCTCCAGCCTGGGCGACGGAGCGAGACTTCATCTCAAAAAAAAAAAAAAAAAAAAAAAAAGCCATTTTGCATCTAAAACATGTGTTGGTTTTTATCTTTACTTAATACAGCTTTATTTTAGTAAAGAGGAGAGAAGTGAATGCTGGCTGGACATCTTGAGATCTGGATTATATTTCCTCTAGGGGTCAGTTTCAGGGCTTCCAGGAGTTCGGTTGAGTGAATCACACCCCAAACAGGATGTCTTTCCAACTGAGTCTTTTTTTCACCGAGTACTTTCCAAAGATAATTGTCTATTTCAAAGTCAGTTCTCAACCCTGGCCACCCGTTAGAAATCACCTGAGGAGTTATAGAAACAATACCATGCCTGACCCCCAGAGATACTGACTAAATTCGTTTAGGGTAGGGCACACACTTCTCAGTAGGGCACACGCTTCTCACTGACACAAAAATAAAATCTTTGGATGGGTGTGGTGGCTCATGCCTGTAATCCCAGCAGTTTGGGAGGCCGAGGCAGACAGATCATGAGGTGAGGAGTTCGAGACCAGCCTGGCCAATGTGGTGAAACCCCATCTCTATTAAATATACAAAAATTAGCCAGGCATGGTGGCACATTCCTATTGTCCCAGCTACTCCGGAGGCTGAGGCAGAAGAATTGCTTGAACCCAGGAGGCAGAGGTAGCAGTGAGCTAAGATTGAGCCACTGCACTCCAGCCTGAGCAACAGAGCAAGACTCTGTCTCAAAAAAAAAAAAAAAATATATATATATACGTATATATATCTCCTCATGTGTTTCTAATATACAGCTAGAGATGAGAACAACTGTTCTAAATAGAGTAAAAAACTTGGAGGCTTTTGATAATTGGGCAAAAAAAAGTATACATAGAAAACTGTACATGCCAGCCTGTTTGATTATATACTCTACCAGCAAAATACATTAAGTGACTTCCAAATATATGTATATTTATTTTTGTTTGTTTGTTTGTTTTTTGAGACAAGATCTCACTCTGTTACCCAGGCTGGAGTACAGTGGCTCGATCTCGGCTCACTGCAACCTCTACCTCCTGGGTTCAAGTGATTCTCATGCCTCAGCCTCCCAAGTAGCTGGGATTACAGGCGCATGCCACCACGTTCTGCTCACTTTTTTTGTATTTTTAGTAGAGATAGGTTTTCGCCATGTTGGCCAGGCTGGTCTTGAATTCCTGACCTCAAATGATCTGCCCTCCTTGGCCTCCCCAAGTGTTGGAATTGTAGGTGTGAGCCACCACGCCCAGCCATGTATATTTATTTTTGTGTAAATTATAAATAAACTATAACATTAAAATATGGGGACTGGATGCAGTGGCTCAGGCTGGGTGCAGTGGCTCACGCCTATAATCCCATCACTTTGGGAGGCTGAGGCAGATGGATCACTTGAGCTCAGGAGTTGAGACCAGCCTGGCTAACATGGCAAAACCCTGTCTCTACTAAAAATATAAAAGTTACCTGGGCGTGGTGGCGTACACCTATAATCCCAGCTACTCATGAGGCTGAGGCAAAAGAGTTGCTTGAACCTGGAAGGCAGAGTTTGCAGTGAGCCGATATCCTGCCACTGCACTCCAGTGTGGGCAACAGAGTGAGACTTCGTCTGAAAATAATAATAATAATAATAATAATAATAATAATAAAGTAAAATATGGGGCTGGGCGTGGTGGTTCATATTTCTCTTCCCAGCACTTCAGTAAGCTGAGATGGTAGACTGCTTGAGTTCGGGAGTTAGAGACCAGCCTGGTCAACATAGTGAAACCCTGTCTCTACAAAAAATACAAAAATTAGCCTGGCGTGGTGGCTCATGTGCCTGTGGTCCTAGCTACTTGAGAGGCTGAGGTGGGCAGATCACTTGGGCCAGGGAGATAGAGGCTGCAGTGAGCCACGTTTGAGCCCTTGGATCACTTGGGCTGAGGAGGTAGAGGCTGCAGTGAGCCACGTTTGAGCCCTTGCACTCCAGCCTTGGTAACACAGTGAGACCCTGTCTCAAAAAAAAAAAAAAAAAAAAAATGTTGCTTTAATATCTTGTGAAACAGTACTATGAAGATATCATTCTAAATCCAGTTCCTTTCTATACTTGACTTTAATGGATATTATAGTTTAAAAAGATAACTTGGAAAAAGATCCATGAATCCTTTCAGTCCTGATACTAAAAGATGTGAGTAACTAACTGCTATTAGCTATCTACTGCTATGTAACAATAATATCACAAATGTAATGGTTTAAAACAACACATCTTTACTATCTCAGTGAGTCAGAAGTCCTAGCATGCCTTAACTTGGTCCTCTGCTTCAGGGTCTCACAAAGCTATAAACAGCTTGTCTGCCAGGGCTGCTAGCTCATCTGAGGCACGACTGGATACAGATTCACTTTCAAGCACTTGTGGTTGTTGGCAGCATTGAGTTCCTTGCAGGCTGTGGGATTGAGGGCTCCTGTTTCTTGCTGGCTGTCAGCAGGAGGCTGCCCTCAGCTCTGCCAGGTGGCCCTATGGCAGCACATAACATGGCATCTTGCTTCTTCCAGGCCAGCAAAGGAGAGATAGAATCTCCTAGCAAGATATTTAGAATTTTATGTAATATAATCACATACAGAAGACCACATACATTCAGTCACCTTTGCCATGTTCTATTGGTTGGAAGAAAGTCAGAGGTCCCACCCACACTCAAAGGGAGGGAACCACATAAGGCAGTGAACACTGAGATAAGGCAGGGATCATGGAGACGACCCTAGAGTCTGTCCCCGACACTAACTATAAAGACTTAAATACATAAATAACAGAGGAAAAAGGAAAAGCTATTTTTCATGGTAGCAGGCCAACTAACAAATGAAGAAGAAATAATAGAAAGAAAATCACTATTTTTCAACCATCATACCAATAAATGATATAAATAAGAGTTATCAATGGATGCTTAAAGCTGTTGCATAAAAATAGGGCCAGGCATGGTGGCTCATGCCTGTAATCCCAGCAATTTGAGAGGCTGAGGCGGGCAGATCACCTGAGGTCAGGGGTTCGAGACCAGTCTGGCCAACATGGTGAAACCCTATCTCTGCTAAAAATACAAAAATTAGCCAGGCGTAGTGGCACGCGCCTGTTAATCCCAGCTACTCAGGAGGCTTAGGCAGGAGAATCTTTTGAACCTAGGGGACGTTGCTGTGAGCCAAGATTGCACCACTGCACTCCAGCCTGGGCAATAGAGACAGACTCTGTCTCAAAAAATAAATAAATAAATAAATAAATAAATAAATATAAAAATATATTGGAGAACAGACATTTACAAAATCTTGAAGTATTCCCCCACAGACCTTCACTTCCAACCGCAATTTACCGGTACTCTTACATAAAACATCTAAAAAACTGGACAAAATATTTGAGGAAACATTTTTCAAATGCTGGGAAACAGAGAGCACAAGAGGGTGATCCCTGACATAAGGGAAACCAATGAAGTGAGCCCTATAGTTGCCCCAGCTTACTGCATGGAGATAATTTCCTGGCCACAGTTCAAGGAGCAAGAAAAACAGAGTTCAGCATTCTCCCTGAGTTGAGGAGAGAGAGCTGAGAATTTGAGAAGGCCAAGGTGGATCAAATTTTTAGGGCAAAGTACCAGAGAGGAGAGAGCGGCACATAGAAGAGAGAGCTGGACAGAGGGAGCACTGTGAGATCTGCAGAAGGTTCCCCTCCTATGTTCTGTTGGATACCGATCAGTACAAGGGTGTGAAAAAACTATCCAGATCTTGGGAAAGCAGATGGGAAAAATCCTATCTTCATATAGGCCAGAAATAGTTAATGTTCCCAAGAGGCAGAGTAGGTCATCAGGTAGAGTACTATGCTCAGTACTCTTCAGTAGTACTTTAGTAGTGTAGCAAAATTAGCCATAGACTAACTGCTGCACTGATTCCATTGAACAGAGCTTAAAAGCAAGGCTTGGAGGATCAAACTGTTTCCTGGAACAAAGCTCAAGAATATTTATAGGAATATAAAAATATCTAGCACCTAACAATTGACAATGTAAGGCATCTAATATCAAAAACAATCAGACATGCAAAGAATATAACCTATAATGAGGAGTAACATCCATCAGTAGACAACAGATCCAGAAATGAAACGAGTGATAGAATTAAGACAAGGACATTAAAATAATTTGTTCCAACTGCATTTCATATGTTTAAGAAAGTAGGCCAGGCACGGTGGCTCATGCCTGTAATCCCAGCACTTTGGGAGGCTGAGATGGGCGGGTCACCTGGGGTCAGGGGTTCAAGACCAGCCTGGGCAACATGGCGAAACCCCGTCTCTACTGAAAATACAAAACTTAGCCAGATGTGGTGGTGAACGACTGTGATCCCAGCTACTTGGGAGGCTGAGGCAGGAGAATCATTTGAACCCAGGAGGCAGAGATTTTGGTAAGTAGAGATTGCCCCACTGCACTCCAGCCTGGGCAACAGAGCAAGACTCTGTCTCTTGAAAAAAAAAAAAAAAGAAGAAGAAGAAAGAAAATAGAAGGAAGCATGTGCATGCTAAAGAGAAACCTGGAAGATATTTTGTAAATCCCAAATAAAACTTCTAGAGGCAAAAAAATAAATTAAAAATATATTGAATGAGATTTACAGAAGATTAAATACTGCAGTTCAGTTAACCTGAAGACATAGCAATAGAAACTATCCAAAATGAAACGAAGAGTAAAAAGGCTGGAAAAATAATGGCCACAGGCACAGTTGGAACCCACGAAGATGGACTGAAATCTGTGTCAGTTCTCATTGTCTCCGACCTTGATGGCATGTATATCCTGCAGAAGCCTTGAACATTATCAACCACTTGACCTAACTGACATTTATAGAACTCTATAACCAATATCAGGAATAGATACTATTTTCTAGTATAGATACAATATTCACTTAGATAGATTATATTATTCTGGGCTTTTAAACAAGTCATAATAAATGTAAAAGGATTCATATAAAAAATGTGTTCTCTGATCACAAATACAGCTCACTACAAACTCTGTCTGCCAGGTTCAGGTGATTTTTGTGCTTCAAGTTCTCAAGTAGCTGAGATTACAGGCGCATGCCACCATGCCTGGCTAATTTTTGTATTTTTAGTAGAGACGGGGTTTTGCCATGTTGGCCAGACTGGTCTTGAACTCCGGGCCTCAAGTGATCCATCCACCTTGGGCTTCCCAAGTGCTGGGATTATAGGTATGAGCTACCATGCCTGGCCACACAAATAACATTAAATTAAAAATTGTGACATTCAAATAAATTTATATATGGATGAAAACATATACATATTTTTTTAGTACCCAGCTGAATAATATACAGGTTTTCGTCCATAGATCCTGGCTATTAACTTCCATAGCCCTTATAACAGTTTGCAGAATCTCTCTCTCTGACCTTCTCCTCTCTCCTCTTTTCACCAGCCCAAGGCAGGACTATAACCTGACTGTGGGTCTTAAGACTCTCATTTCGAAAAGGGTCCTGCCCCATACTCTGGAGGAAGGAATGCTTCGCAGGGAGGCCAAGAAGAATCTAAACAGACAGGCCTTGCTGGGTTTAGATTATACTCTTTTTGTCCAATCACATTTCTACATGGTTGTCAACCACACGTATGTAATGAAGCCTCCATAAAAACCCAAAGGACAGAGTTCAGAGAGCTTTTGAACAGCTGAACACATGGAGGCTCCTGGGCAGTGGCATGCCCAGGGAGGGCATGGAAGTTCTGTGCCCCTTCCACCATACCTCACCCTATGCATCTCTTCCTTTATAATATCCTTTATAATAAACCAGTAAACACAAGTGTTTCCCTGAGTCCTGTGAGATGCTTTAGCAAATTAATTGAACCCAAACAGGGAGATGTGGGAACCCTAACTTGAAGCCAGTCAGTCAGAAGTTCCAGAGGCCCGAACTTGTGACTAGGATCTGAAGCAGGAAGCAGTTTTGGGGACTCCAAGTAGATAGTGTCAGAAATGAATTGGAGGACACCCAGTTGGTGGCTACTGAAGAATTGATTGCTTGCTTGGTGGTGGGGGGAAATTCTCCCTCACACATTTGGTCACAGAAATCTTCTGTGTTGATGACTGTTGTGGTGTGAGAGCAGAAGAGTGTCTGGAAAATCCCCTACTATTTGTTAACTAAGTAAGATGCTTCTAAGTGACACATGAAGCTGGGTGTGGTGTCTTATGCTTGTAATTCGAGCACTTTGGGAGGCCAAAGTGGGAGTATCGCTTAAGGCCAGGAGTTCAAGACTAGCCTGAGAAATGTAGCAAGACCCCTTACTCCATTAAAAAAAAAAAAAAAAAAAAAGCCATGCATGGTGGCATGCACCTGTAGTCCTAGGTACTTCGGAGCGTGAGGCAGGAGGATCACTTGAGTCCAGAATTCAAGGGTACAGTGAGCTAAGATCCTGCCAATGCACTCCAGCCTGGGTGAGAGAAAGAGAGCTTGTCTCTAAGAAACAGAACAACAAAAAAAAAACAACAAAAAATTCTGATTCAAAGAGGAACTCAAAAAGGAAATTAGTTCAGAAGAGGTGGCTCATGCCTATAGTCTTAACATTTTGGGAGGCCAAGGCAGGAGGATCACTTGAGCCCAGGAGTTTGAGACCAGTCTGGGCAACATAGCGAGACCCCCGCCCCACCCCACCATTATAAATTTTCTTATTTTTAAAAAAATATAAATATAAATATAAATAAATGAGCTGGGCATGGTGGTGCACACCTACAGTCCCAGTTACTCCAGAGGCTGAGGTGAGAGGATCGCTTGAGACCAGGAGTTCAAGGCTGCAGTGAGCTGTGATAGTGACACTGCACTGCAGCCTAGGTGACAGAGCAAGACCCTATCTTAAAAAAAAAAAATAGAGAGATAAATTGGAAAATAATTTGGCCTTAATCAAAATGAAAACAACATATTGACATGTGTGAGATATAGCTAAAGCAGTCCATAGGGAAGTTTGTAGCATTAAATGTGTATGTTAGAAAAAAAGAAAATGTGGCTGGGTGTGGGGGCTCATGCATGTAATCCCAGCACTTTGGGAGGCCAAGGCGGGCAGATCACGAGATCAGGAGTCAAGACCATCCTGGCTAACATGGTGAAACCCCATCTCTACAAAAAATACAAAAACAAAATTAGCTGTGCGTGGTGGCGGGCACCTGTAGTCCCAGCTACTCGGGAGGCTGAGGCAGGAGAATGGCATGAACCCAGGAGGTGGAGCTTGCAGTGAGCTGAGATTGCGCCACTGCACTCCAGCCTGGGTGACAGAGCGAGACTCCGTCTCAAAAAAAAAAAAAAAGAAAAAGAAAAAAAAAAAGTCCCAAATCAATGACCTAACCTTCTGCCTTAAGAAATTAGGAAAAGGGGCCAGGCATGCAGTGGCTCACACCTATAATCCCAACACTTTGGGAGTCCAAGAAGTTTGAGACCAGCCTGGGCAATATACGGAGACCTTGTCTCTATGAAAATTTTTTCTAAAAATTAGCCAGACGTGGTGGCTCCTGCCTATGGTCCCAGCTATTTGGGAGGCTAATGGAGGGGGATCGCTTGAGCCCAGAAGGGTCAAGCCTACAGTGAACTATGATGGCACTACTATGCTCCAGCCTGGGTAACAGAGGGAGACTCTGTCTCAAAAAGCAAAAAAAAAAAAAAAAAAAAAAAAAAAAAGAGAGAGAGAGAGGAGACATCTCTACAATGTCCCATAGATATTACAACCATAATAAGGGAATAACATGAAGAACTTTATGCCAAAAAATTCACCAACTTTGATGAAATGCATACATCTTTTGAAATACATAAACTACCAAGACTCACTTAATAAGAAACATATAGCCTGGATAGTCATGTATCTATTAAAGAAAACCAACATTTGGTTAAAAACCCTCCCATGAAGGAAACGCCCATCCAAAATGTCTTCACTGATTAATTCTACCAAACATTTAAGGAAGAAATAATACTAATTCACAAACAACACACAAAGTATTCCAAAAAGTTAAAGAAGACATACATCCCAACTCCATCTATGAGACCAGCATTACACTGATGTTATGCTCATGTCAGAAAGTTATTACAACAATGTCTCTTATAGCTGTTTTTGTTTTGTCAAACCAATATCCCATTAAAGTTCATTCATTGGGTTTAGTTTTACCTCATTAGTGTTTTTGTTTTTGTTTTTGTTTTTTTATGCGGAGTCTCACTCTATCATCCAGACTGGAGTGCTGTGGTGTAATCTCGGCTTACTGCAACCTCTGCCCCACAGGCTGAAACAATTCTCGTGCCTCGGCCTCCTGTGTAGCTGGGATTACAGGCCCATGCCGCCATGCCTGGCTAATTTTTGTATTTTTAGTGGAGACAGGGTTTCACCGTGATGGCCAGGCTGGCCTTGAACTCCTGGCCTCAAGTGATCCACCAGCCTCGGCCTCCCAAAGTTCTGGGATTAGAGGCATGAGCCACCATACCCGGCCTTTTTTTTTTTTTTTTTTTTTTTGAGACATAGTCTCCTTTGTCACCCAGGCTGGAGTGCAGTGGCACGATCTTGGCGCACTGCAACCTCTGCAGGGCTCAAGCGATTCTCCTGCCTCAGCTGCTGAGTCCCAACATGGGATTTTGCCTTGTTTGTCAGGCTGGTCTCGAACTCCTGACCTCAGGTGATCTGTCCACCTCGGCCTCCCAAAGTGCTGGGGTTACAGGTATAAGCCACCTTGCCTGGCCACATTAGTGTATTTTAATCTAGAACAGTTCTTCTACCTTTTATTTTCTCTCATGACGTCAGTTCTTTGAGGAGAGATTACATCAGTTATCTTCTGAATGTCCTATATTCTCAATTTGTCTTATTTGTTCTTTAGTGATATAATTTACCTGTTCTTTGTGTTTCCTGTAAATTAGAAGTTTGGTCTAAAAGTTTTATTACATTCAATTAACAGACGGGGTACAGTAGCTCTCGCCAGTAATCCCAGCTCTTTGGGAGGCCAAAGCTGGAAGATGGCTTGGGGCCAGGAGTTTGACATCACAGTGAGCTATGATGTCACTGCACTCAAGCCTGGGTGACAGCAAGACCATGTCTAAAATAACTAACTAAATAAATAAATTCAATTAAGCATTTAGGCAGGAATGTTTAATAGGTTTTGCTGTGTACTTCATACTGTATCATATCATGAGGCACATAATGTTATGTTTTTCATGAACAGCAATGCTAAATTGGATGACTTGATTTCAATAGCAAACCCCAGATCTCTAAATTATAAAGATTTGTGGTTTATTTTTTCAGGTTTTTCTTTTTTTGAGACTGAGTTTCGCTCTTGTTGCCCAGGCTGGAGTGCAATGGTGCAATCTCAGCTCACTGCAACCTCTGCCTCCCAGGTTCAAGCAATTCTCCTGCCTCAGCCTCCCGAGTAGCTGGGATTACAGGCATGCGCCACCACGCCCAGCTAATTTTCTATTTTTAGTAGAGACGTGTTTTCTCCATGTTGGTGAGGCTGGTCTCAAACTCCCGACCTCAGGTGGTCCACCCGCCTCGGCCTCCCAAAGTGCTGGGATTACAGTCATGAGCCCCAGCTGTTTTTTTTTTTTTTTTTTTTTTTGAGACAGAGTTTCACTCTTGTTGCCCAGGCTGGAGTGTAATAGTGCAATGTCCGCTCACTACAACCTCCGTCTCCCAGGTTCAAGTGATTCTCCTGCCTCAGCCTCCTGAGTAGCTGGGATTACAGGCGCCCACACCACGCCTGGCTAATTTTTTGTATATTCAATAGAGATGGGTTTCACCATGTTGGCCAGGCTGGTCTTGAACTCCTGACTTCAGGTGATCCACCCACCTTGGCCTCCCAAAGTGTTGGGATTACAGGCATGAGCCACCACACCCGGCCTGACCATTTTTGTATTTTTAGTAGAGATGGGGTTTCACCATGTTGACCTGGCTGGTCTCAAACTTCTGGTCTCAAGTGATCCGCCCGCCTCAGTCTCCCAAAATGCTGGCATTATTGGTGTGAGGCATCATGCCTGCCCAAAGATTTGTTTTTCTCTTTGCAAGTAGCAACAAAATAATCTCTGGGTGACGCTTTGGCACAGTGCAGATACTCTGTTCCCTCAAAGCCTTTCACCCAGTGGTTTTAGCATCTAATGATTGCTCTTGCCTTAATTAATTACAGTCATGTGACACATAAACATACCATATGCATGATGGTGGTCCCGTAAGATTATAAAGGAGCTGAAAAATGTCTATTGCCTAGTGACATCGTAGGCCATTGTAATTTTTTTTTTTAATCCAGAATTTTTTTTTTATTATACTTTAAGTTTTAGGGTACATGTGCACAAAGTGCAGGTTTGTTACATATGTATACATGTCCCATGTTGGTGTGCTGCACCCACAAACTCGTCATTTACATTAGGTATATCTCCTAATGCTATCCCTCCCCCCTCCCCCCACCCCAAAACAGGCCCCGGTGTGTGATGTTCCCCAACCTGTGTCCAAGTATTCTCATTGTTCAATTCCCACCTATGAGTGAGAACATGCGGTGTTTGGTTTTTTGTCCTTGTGATAGTTTGCTGAGGCCATTGTAATGTTGTAGCACAAGTACTTTATTATTTATTTATTTGTTTGTTTATTTATTTATTTTGAGATGGAGTCTCGCTCTGTCCCCCAGGCTGGAGTACAGCAGCGCGAACTCAGCTCACTGCAAGCTCCGCCTCCCAGGTTCATGCCATTCTCCTGCTTCAGCCTCCTGAGTAGCTGGGACTACAGGCGCCCGCCACCACACCCGGCTAATTTTTTTTATTTTTAGCAGAGACAGGGTTTCACCGTGTTAGCCAGGATGGTCTTCACCTCCTGACCTTGTGATCCGCCCACCTCGGCCTCCCAAAGTGCTGGGATTACAGGTGTGAGCCACCACGCCCGGCCACAAGTACTTCATTTTTAAAGTAAATTTAGTGTAGCTTAAGTGTATATTATTTATAAAGACTACAGTAGTATACAGTAATGTTCTAGGCCCTCACATTCACTTGCCACTCACTAACTGACTCATGCAGAGCAATTTCCAGTCCTACAAGCTCATTCATGGTACGTACCCTATACACATGTGCCATTTTTAATCTTTAAAAATTTTTTTTGAAACAGGGTCTCACTGTTGCCCAGGCTGGAATGCAGTGGCATAATGAGGGCTCACTGCAGCCTTGACCTCCTGGGCTCAAGCAATCCTCCCACCTCAGCCTCCAAAGTAGCTGGGACCATAGGCACATGCCACCATGCCCAGCTAATTTTTTTTTTTTTTTTAGACAGAGTTTCGCTTTTGTTGCTCAGGCTGGAGTGCAATGGCACAATTTTGGCTCACTGCAACCTCCACATCCCGGGTTCAAGCGATTCTCCTGCCTCAGCCTCCCGAGTAGCTAGGTGCCACCACACCCAGTTAATTTTTGTATTTTTAGTAGAGACAGGGTTTTGCCATATTGGCCAGGTTGGTCTTGAATTCCTGACCTCAAGTGATCCACCCACCTAGGTCTTCCAAAGTGCTGAGATTACAGGTGTGATCCACCGTGCTGGGCCCGTCATACCTGCTTTGTTCATTGTTCTGTTGACCTTTGAGTTTGGATGTATCTGAAGGAACTCAGTAGAAGATTTCATCTGGTCTGACTGACGTCTGCAGATTCAACCACCTGCAGACTTTTTATTCTTAAGGTTTTTAAAATTACCCAGTATAGTTTCTTGTATATAGCAGGTGTTTAACAAATTATTTTTGAAGAGATGGATGAATTTCAGCGGCAAGTCTTTTTCAAAAGCAAGTGGATAAAACGGCTAGAGCAGAGGTGAGTTTGAAGGTTCTGTTGTCATTTGAAGGAAGACCGATAATGAAGTAGGTCAAATAAATGGGGTGTGAATGTATTTTGGTTTGAAAACAACCCTAATTGCTTGGGGACTGACAAGGATTCTGTCTGGGCCTGAAATTTCCTGTCTGTCCCAATATCAGCTCTGAAGACCTAGTCATGGGAGCAGATCCACCCAGATGTGCTGGATGTCTAGTTCTCTGGATTATTTCAGATCAGGCCCAGTGATCAAGGTTTGGTGCAAAGAACATGTTCTCTCTCTAACAGAGAGCTGAAAAGGCCCTTTAATATCTTTGAATCCATCTCCTCAGGGCAGAAAAAGGCAATCCATATAGTATAATGGTTATAACATTAGAGGAGAGGCTCCAATGACAAAATTGCTTTAATACTTTTTTTTTTTTTGAGATGGAATTTCGCTCTTGTTGCCCAAGCTGGAGTGCAATGGCGTGATCTCGGCTCACTGCAACCTCCACCTCCCGGGTTCAAGTGATTCTCCTGCCTCAGCATCCAGAGTAGCTGGGATTACAGGTGCCCGCCACCACACCTGGCTAATTTTTTGTATTTTTAGTAGAGATGGGGTTTCACTATGTTGGCCAGGCTGGTCTCGAACTCCTGACCTCAGGTGATCCACCTGCCTCAGCTTCCCAAAGTGCTGGGATTACAGGCATGAGCCACCACACGCGACTTGCTTTAATACTTCATAGCTGTGTAAACTAATGCTCTTTTGCTGCCCATCAAGCTTTCCTACCCCACTTGTTTGGATAATAACTTGCCCCTCTTTGTCATAGGACACGTAACTCAGCCACATCTGTCATAGTATTTCATCTCCCTGGTGCAGTAATGGGTCCACAGGGCACATGTAACCCAAGAGAGCTAATCAGAATCTTTTATTGGCTTAATCTATATACTGTGAGAGAGAATCCCTCTCCTTTTTCATTGCAGGATCTTGTCTGAGATAATGTAAGCCTGGGGCTGCTGGCTACCATCTTTCCTACGGTGGAGAGAAACCAAGTAAATGAGAGAGTATTGAATAAGACAGATGCCTAGTACTTAGTAGGCACTTAGAAAATGTTAGATTCCTTTCACCATAAGCCTTGTAAATTCAGGGCTCAGTTAAAAAATCTTACTGTTCTTGGCCAGGCACAGTGGCTTACACCTGTAATCCCAGTACTGTGGGAGGCTGAGGCGGATGGATCACCTGAGGCCAGGAGTTCACAACCAGCCTGGCCAACATGGCAAAACCCTGTCTCTACTAAAAATACGAAAATTAGCCAGACGTGGTGGCACATGCCTGTAGTCCCAGCTACTTGGGAGGCTGAAGCACTAGAATCACTTGAACCTGGGAAGCAGAGGAAGCAGAGCTGAGATTGTGCCACTGCACTCCAGCCTGAGCAACAGAGTGAGACTTGGTCTCAAAAACAAAACAAAACAAACTTACTTCTCTTGTTATTTAGCTTTGTAGATGACAAATGGTTCTTCTTGAACCTCTATTCTACCTATAGCCTTTATTTTTTATTTTCCCCAGTGAGGGAGCTAATCTAAGAGGATCCGAGGAAGTGTTAGCAGAGGAAATCTAGGAGAGGAATTTAATAGTACTGAAGACACAGAGATAAACAAGGTAGACATAGTCCTTGTCCTCAAGGAGTTGGTCCTTTTTTTTTTTTTTTTGAGATGAAGTCTCGCTCTGTCTCCCAGGCTGGAGTGCAGTGGTGCAATCTCAGCACACTGCAACCTCTGCCTCCCGGGTTCAAGCGATTCTCCTGCCTCAGCCTCCCAAGTAGCTGGGATTACAGGCGCCTGCCACCGTGCCCAGCTAATTTTTTTGTATTTTTAGTAGAGATGGGGTTTTGCCATGTTGGTCAGGCTCATCTCGAACTCCTGATGTCAGATGATCCACCCGTCTCAGCCTCCCAAAGTGTTGGGATTACAGGCGTGAGCCACCACACCCGGCCGGAGTTAGTACTTTAAGGGGGAGATAGATAATGACAACACCATACACAAAATGCAATGATTGAATTGTGTATTGGAGTCTGTGGGTGGAGCGGGTGAAATCATGGAGAGATGCAGGGCAGGGGAATGAAACTTTGGTCTGCATAACTGCATGCTCTATCTGCAGCACTAGCAAAGAAAAGTTCTCCAGGCAGCTGATGCTTTGATACCACATGTAAGTGCCCAGCTTCTGTTCTGCAATATAGACTGCTGCGGTGTTGACTCCTGCTAATGAGGACCTCTGAACTTTCTCTACAAATATTGTCTTTCCAGAAAACAGAGCTGGGAGACCTGTATAGCCCAAAGGCAGCTATGGCTCCCAGGGAGGAGAAGAGGACCAGAAGAACTGGTGGCAGGGCAGGGAGGGGAACCAGGCAGGAGACAGCAGTGGCTGGAGAACAGGTGTGGGCAGACTGGAAGAAATGCAGACACTTGTTTCCCATCTTGCAAGATGGTGGGTGAAAAAGTTGAGAAGCCAGATGCTAAAGAGAAGAAACCCAAAGCCAAGAAGGCTGATGTTGGTGGCAAGGTGAAAAAGGGTAACCTCAAGGCTAAAAAGCCCAAGAAGGGAAAGCCCCATTGCAGCCGCAACCCTGTCCTTGTCAGAGGAATTGGCAGGTATTGCCGATCTGCCATGTATTCCAGAAAGGCCATGTACAAGAGGAAGTACTCAGCCGCTAAATCTAAGGTTGAAAAGAAAAAGAAGGAGAAGGTTCTTGCAACTGTTACAAAACCAGTTGGTTGTGACAAGAATGGCGGTGCCCGGGTGGTTAAACTTCGCAAAATGCCTAGATATTTTCCTACTGAAGATGTGCCTCGAAAGCTGTTGAGCCATGGCAAAAAATCCTTCAGTCAGCACGTGAGAAAACTGCAAGCCAGCATCACTCCCGGGACCATTCTCATCATCCTCGCTGGATGCCATAGGGGCAAGAAGCTGGTTTTCCTGAAGCAGCTGGCTAGTGGTTTGTTACTTGTGACTGGACCTCTGGTCCTCAATCGAATTCCTCTACGAAGAACATACCAGAAATTTGTCATTGCCACCTCAACCAAAATTGATATCGGCAATGTAAAAATCCCCAAACATCTTATTGATACTTACTTCAAGAAGAAGAAGCTGTGGCAGCCCAGACACCTGCTGTTGTTGGTGGATAGGAATGCTAGTGCTTTCTGCTAGTGATTGATTTTGTATCCTGAAACTTTGCTGAAGTTGTTTATCAGCTTAAGAAGCTTTTGGGGCCAAGCGAGGTGGCTCACACCTGTAATTCCAGCACTTTGGGAAGCCGAAGCGGGTGGATCACGAGGTCAGGAGATCGAGACCATCCTGGCTAGCATGGTGAAACCCCGTCTCTACTAAAAATACAAAAAATTACCTGGGCATGGTGGTGGGCGCCTGTAGTCCCAGCTACTCAGGAGGCTGAGGCAGGAGAATGGCATGAACCCGGGAGGTGGAGCTTGCAGTGAGCTGAGATAGCACCCCTGCACTCCAGCCTGGGTGACAGAGCGAGACTCCATCTCAAAAAAAAAAAAAAAAAAAAAAAAAAAAGTAGATTGGAGCTGAGCGTAGTGGCTCACATCTGTAATCCCAGCACTTTGGGAGGCCGAAGGGGGAGAACCACTTGAGACCGGGAGTTCCAGACCAGCCTGGCTAGCATCGTGAAACCCTGTCTCTCCTAAAAATACAAAAAATAAGCTGGGGGTGGGGGGGTGTACACCTGTAATCCCAGCTATATGGGGGATGCTGAGGCATGAGAATCTCTTGAACCTGGGAGACAGAGGCTGTAGTGAGCTGAGATCATGCCACTGCACTCTAGTCTGGGCATCAGAGTAAGACTGTGTCTCAAAAAAAATAAATAAATAAAAAATAAAAGTAGATTGGAAAGCAATTGGTCTTCAAATGCTCATATCATTTGACCTAATAATTTCACTTAATCTATCCATTCTAAGAAGAGAAATTGACACATGGAGGCTATAGTAGACATCTCTTGGGGTATCTTCCCAGCTCACAAATGATTCACCCTTTTCTGAGAATAGTGGAACTGATTCACATCACCACCTTTCTTATTCAAGCCTCAGAAGCAGAACCTTGATCCACTGACCACTGTTGATTAGACTGGGGTAGACACCTGGCCAAACTAGGTCAATTGTATTGTCTTTCTCACCTAGGAATTCTGGTTTAGTTTGGACTGATATCTAGAATGGAAGGAGTGTGAAAATTTAGGAACTGTATCACGGCTATTGTCCTCCAGATAGACTGAAAAACAGAGAAAGCCAGTCTGCAGAGAGAGGAGAATAGGGGCAAAGATGTGGAGAGAAGCAGATAAGATGCAGAGACAAAATATTCTCTGGAGCATTTCACCTACATTCTAGTCACTTTTTGTATTCCTACTTCTGCATCCTGAGAAACACTTCAGTATCCTTATAGCAGCTTATATCTTTTCCTTAAGCTAGCTTGGGTGAGTTTCGATTATTTGCATCCAAAATTGTATCATACTTTACTGATAATAATGGGAATATTGAGTACATACTTACAAGTTATTTGCATAGTACATTATCAAACTGCCATTTAATGTTTTAGAGAACTATTAATGACATGGAAAATTTTTGACACACGAAGAGTAAAAGTATTGAGATATACAATTTTGTGTGCGTAGAAAAAGTTTGCAGACACACAAAACTTCTAGTAATAATTACCCTGAAGTGAATTTTCATTTATTACTTCATATGCTTTGGGTTTATTTGAATTTATACATGGAACATTGCTAATATAATTAAGGTTACATTGAAAGTATTTTCTTTCTCTCTTTTTTTTTTTTTTTTTTTTTTTTTGAGATGGAGTCTCGCTCTGTCACCCAGTGGTGCAATCTCAGCTCACTGCAACCTCCACCTCCCGGATTCAAGCAATTCTTCTGCCTCAGCCTCCCTAGTAGCTGGGACTACAAGTGCACGCCACCATGCCTGGCTAATTTTTGTATTTTTAGTAGAGACAGGGTTTCACCATATTGACCAGGCTGGTTCGAACTCCTGACCTTGTGATCCACCCACCTCAGCCTCCCAAAGTGCTGGGATTATAGGCATGAGCCACCGCACCCGGCCAAAAGCATTTTCTGTGTTGCTATATCCTTTTTATTTGGTATCATTTTAATGGTTGCATAAGGTTGCATTGTAACAGGATATCGTAATTTATTAGGCCAGTACTTAACTATTAGGTTTTTGTTGTTGTTGTTGTTGTTGTTGTTGTTTTTTGAGACAGGGTCTCGCTCTGTTGCCCATGCTGGAGTGCAGTGGCGGGATCTCGGCTCACTGCAAGCTCCGCCTTCCGGGTTCATGCCATTCTCCTACCTCAGCCTCCTGAGTAGCTGGGACCACAGGCGCCCGCCACCAGGCCCAGCTAATTTTTGTATTTTTAGTAGAGATGGGGTTTCACCGTGTTAGCCAGGATGGTCTCGATCTCCTGACCTCGTGATCAGCCCGCATTGGCTTCCCAAAGTGCTGGGATTACAGGTGTGAGCCACCGCACCCGGCCAACTATTAGTTTGTAAATTATTTTTAATCTTTTAAGCAATGCTGTGAAAAACATCTTTAATACATAGGGCTTTTTTTCCACAGTTTGGATTATTTGCTTAGGATCTTTTTTCAGTGGTGAAATCATGGGAGTGGAACATCTCTATGGTTCATGAATAACTCTGGCCACAATACTTACTCTAAAGGCTGTGCCTATTGCCTTTGTCATCTGAAACACAGCTGAGCACCCAGGTCTAGCACATTGCCTCAGTAGCCAGCCCACTTGCTAATCTAATAAGCTTTTTAGAATGACTTACCTCCTTGTTTTGATTTACATTTCTTTGATCACTAGTAAGTTAGAACATTTTTCATGTTTGTTAACTCCTTTAATTTTTTTTTTTTTTTTTTGAGACAGAGTCTTGCTCTGTTGCCCACATTGGAGGGCAGTGGTGTGATCTTGGCTCACTGCAACCTCCACCTCCCAGGTTCAAGTGGTTCTGGTGCCTCAGCCTCCCAAGCAGCTGGGACTACAGGTGCGTGCCACCATGCCTGGCTAATTTTTTGCATTTTTAGTAGGGACTGGGTTTTGCCGTGTTGGCCAGACTGGTCTTGAACTCCTGGACTTAAGTGATCTGCCCACCTCAGCCTCCCAAAGTGCTGGGATTACAGGTGTGAGCCACCGTGCCCAGCGACTTCTTTAATTTCATCCTTTGTGAACTACCTATTCCCTGCTTTCTGCTCCTTCATTCATTGGAAGCTTTGTGATTTTTTTTTTTTTTTGAGACGGAGTTTTGCACTGTCACCCAGGCTGGAGTGCAGTGTCGCAATCTTGGCTCACTGCAACCTCTGCCTCCCGGGTTCAGGCGATTCTCCTGCCTCAGCCTCCCAAGTAGCTGGGACTACAGGGGCGCACACCACCACACCCAGCTAATTTTTTTTGTATTTTTAGTAGAGACGGGGTTTCACTATGTTGGCCAGGATGGTCTCAAACTCCTGACCTCGTCATCTGCCTGCCTCAGCCTCCCAAAGTGCTGGGATTACAGGCATGAGCTACTATGCCCAGCAGCTTTGTGATTTTCATATTGACATGTGTGGAATCTTTAGGAACTAAGGTTAGAATCTGGTGTTAAAATCTGTGTGAAGTATGTAAAGAGAAGAACTGACAGCCAAAGTTACTGTTAATAATAATTCATTTTGATTCAATCAGTAATTCTTTTTTTTTCACAAGAAACAAAACCCTTGAAGTTGTTCTTAACTTTTCCTTCTTTTTCACTGCCCTCCCCTGAAACCAATCAGTCAACTATTGATTTCTCCCTAATTATTTTTTGAATCTGTCTTCTAACTCTGCTACCACCACCCTCGTTCAGGTTTTGTAGTAAGTATCTGTGGTTTTGTCTGTCAGGCATCTTCCTTCCGGTAGGCACTGCCTCTCCTCCCATTCTATTCATGTGGTTCCTACTGGAGATTGCATGTCCATATTTGACCTACCCTATCTGTCTATGGTTGATAGGTCTGCAGGCAGTCATGTGGCCCGAAGTGGGACAATGAGTTTCTTCTTACTTTTTAATATTTAGGACCAAGAGAGTGTGGTTAATCTCTCTTCAATGACTGTAGATATACAGTGTAAAACATAGAAGCTGTTGTTGGCCATGGCCATATTTTCTTTCTTTCTTTTTTTTTTTGAGATGGAGTCTTGCTCTCTCACTCAGGCTGGAGTGCAGTGGCACTATCTTGGCTCACTGAAACCTCTGCCTCCTGGGTTCAAGCGACTCTCCCACCTCAGTCTCCTGAGTAGCTGGGACTATAGGCACGCGCCACCACACCCGGCTAATTTTTGTATTTTTAGTAGAGACAGGGTTTCACCATGTTAGCCAGACCGGTCTCAAACTCCTGACCTCATGATCCGCCCGCCTCAGCCTCCCAAAGTGCTGGGATTACAGGCATGAACCACCTCGCCCAGCCAGCCATGGCCGTATTTTCTGCCATGTGGATCAAGGAGTAAAGAAAGCCAGAGGAGTGCAAGAAAAGAAAATGAATCCAATATGCAAAAGACAGTAATGGGATTCAGTGTGAATAATCTGAGTTATTTTAGGATTTTTCCAACAAATTCTCTGTATCAGTTAGGGATGTGTTTGGCTGCAAGTAATTAACATGGCTTATCCATATAGGAGTTAATTTTCTTCCTATCAATAGATGGGGCAGGCACAGTGGCTCATGTATGTAATCCCAGCACTTTGGGAGGCCAAGGCCAGTGGATCACTTGAGGTCAGGAGTCTGAGACCAGCCTGGCCAACATGGCGAAACCCCATCTCTACTAAAATACAAAAATTAGTCCGGCATGGTGGTGGGCACCTGTAATCCTAGCTATTAGGGAGGCTGAGGAAGGAGAATTGCTTGAACCCAGGAGACAGAGGTTGTAGTGAGCCAAGATCACACCACTCACCACTGTATTCCATCCTGGGTGACAGAGTGAGACTCCGTCTCAAAAAAAAAAAAAAAAAATGCTTAGAGGTAGGCATTCCAGGGTTAGAGCAGTTGCTCCAGGTTACAGGATGTCATAAAAGACCCAGGCTTCTATGTTTGCCTGCTCCACTATTCTTAGTGTGAGGCAAGATAGTGACTGTACATCCCAAATGGAGTCTGCTTTCTTAGCAAGAAGAGAGGGAAAAGATGAGGGACAAAGGGCTAAAAGAACAAGCATAACAGGCATGTACCTCTGCAAGCCTAACTCTGAAAATTCCTTTATTCTTCCAGTGGCCAGAACTGGGTCATATGGTCTCCCCTAAGTGCAGATTATCCCAACCTGCACTCTGGAAAGGTAAATATTTTAGCTACTACATATACTGCTGACCCATACTAAATTGGGCTTTTCTTAGTATGCAAGACAAGGAATGGATATTGGAGAGACAATTTGCAGGTTGTTCCATGTTCACTTTTGCTTGTCTGGTTAGGTTAGGTTTTGATCACTTGCAATCAGAAAGTTTTGACTAATACAGTCCTCCTCATCTCCCTTCTGGATTACTGCATTGGGTTCCCCACTAGCCTCTCTACCACCAATTTCCACCTTGCTTGGAATGATTATACAAGCGCAACCAGCCTTCTCAAATCATGTGTCTGAGCCTGGCTACTCCATTACCTAATATGGAGGTCAGCAAATGTTTTCTGTAAATGGCCAGACAGTAAATCTTTTAGGCTTCTATTTTTCTTTATTTCTTTTTTCTTTGTACTTTTTTAGAGACAGGTCTCACTCTGTCAACCAGGCTGAAGTGTGCAGTGGCACGATCATGGCTCACTGCAGCCTTGAACTCCTGGGCTCAAGTGATTCTCCCACCTCAGCTTCTTGAGTAGCTAGGACTACAGGTGTAAGCCATCATGCCTGGCTATTTTTTTTTTTTTTTTGTAGAGACAGGGTCTCACTATGCTGCCCAGGCTGGTCTTGAACTCCTGACCACAAGTGATCCACCTGCCTTGGCCTCCCAAAGTGTTGGGATTACAGGCATGAGCCATGGCACCCAGCCTCTCCTTGTCTTTTGATGGTTGATTGAATGGCATTAATTCCCATGGTCCATATACACTACTTAGATTAATTACATCTGGGTCCAGTCAGAGAAATAGAAATGGAGTCATGCCACGTTGTTAAATAGAAGGAATTTTATACAGGAGGGTAGTTACAAATGGGTTGGAAGTGAAATAGGGAATGGGGAAGCAATTCAGAAATTAGCAACAGCAGGAAGCCTCTACCACCCCGAGGGCTGGAGAATCAGCGGAGGAGGTAGTGGTTACAGAACCCATGAGCTGGGACCACTCAATGGGAACTGAAACCACTAAGGGAAGGACCACCCCGTGGAAGCAAGATAAGGAGGAAGAGACTCTGGTGAGATCAGAAAGACAGTCAATGTTGAAGATGCTGGCTGAAGCAGAAATCCTCCAATATCCCTCCCATTAACCAAAAGTAAACAGGTGAAAGAACTTTAGAAATATAAATTGCGGGCCTGACGCAGTGGCTCATGCCTGTAATCCCAGCACTTTGGGAGGCTGAGGTGGGCGGATTGCCTGAAGTCAGGAAATCAAGACCAGCCTGACCAACATGGTGGAACCCCATCTCTACTAAAAATACAAAAATTAGCTGGATGTGGTGGCAGGCGCCTGTAGTCCCAGCTACTCGGGAAGCTGAGGCAGGACAATCACTTGAACCTGGGAGGAGGAGGTTACAGTGAGCCGAGATGGTGCCATTGCACTCCAGCCTGGGCAACAGAGTGAGACTCTGTCAAAAAAAAAAAAAAAAAAAAAAGCAACAAGCAAGCAAGCAAGCAAGCAAGCAAGCCAGCCAGCCAGCCGGGCACAGTAGCCTATAATTCCAGCACTTTGGGAGGCCAAGGTGGGTGGATCACCTGAAGTCAGGAGATCAAGACCAGCCTGACCAACATAGTGAAACCTCATCTCTACTAAAGATACAAATTAGCTGGGCATGGTGGTACATGCCTGTAATCCCAGCTACTTGGGAGGCTGAGGCAGGAGAATCGCTTGAACCTGGGAGGCAGAGGTTGCAGTGAGCGAAGATCACACCATTGGACTCCAGCCTAGGCAATAAGAGCAAAACTCTGTATCAAAAAAACAAAACAAAAACAAAAACAAAAAGAAAGACATATAACTTGTGGCTGGGCATAGTGGCTCATGCCTGTAATCCCAGAACTTTGGGAGGCCAAGGCAGGAGGATCACGAGGTCAGGAGTTTGAGACCAGCCTGACCAACATGGTGAAAACTCGTCTCTACTAAAAATAAAAAAATTAGCCAGAAGTAGTGGCGCACAGCTGTAATCCCAGCTACTCAGGAGGCTGAGGCAAGAGAATCGCTTAAACCTGGGAGGTGGAGGGTACAGTGAGCCGAGATTGTGTCACTGCACTCCAGCCTGGGTGACAGAGTGAGACTCTGTATCCAAAAAAAAAAAAAGAAAGAAAAAAGAAACATAACTTGCACCAGCTAGTCCTCTGCAGTGTACAGCAGTGTAGAGGAAGGACAAGAAATGGATGGAGACAAGCATAATTAATAATGGCTGACGTTTTCAAAGATGTTCCCAAGTCTATCAGGATTTTTAAAAATCTAACTTCAAAATTATAAAATTTTAAAAACAGAAATAGAAATGTCAGGACCATGTGGGTTTTCTTATCTTATTATCCATTGATTGCTAAAGTAGAAGCAGCATTTTAATTTGTTTCATTTTTAAACCATGGTTTTATGTTTTTCTGGAAATTCCTTATTAAAAATTATTTTATTGTTTTTTAGAGACAGGGTCTAACTCTGTTGCCCAGGCTTGAGTGCAGTGACATGATCATAAATCACTGCAGCCTCAAACTCCTGGGGTTAAGGGATTCTCCTGCTTCAACCTCCCAAGTAGCTAGGACTACAGGTATGTGCCACCATGCCTGGCTAATTTTTAAATTTTTTGTAGAGACAGGATCTCGCTGTGTTGCCGAGGCTGGTCTATGAACTCCTGACCTCAATTGCTCCTCCTGCCTAGGCCTCCCGAAGTGCTGGGATTATAGGCATGAGCCACTGTGCTAGCTAGGTAATTCTAATAGCCATTCTTTTAATCTTGTTAGAAGCTACTGTCTTTGTTGCCATATCAATAAAATCTTTCATCTTCATAAACATACTATCATTTAGTTGGCATTTGTTCCATTTTAACTATTTAAAACATTAAAAAGGGTTTTTTGCTTTTATTATTTTTCACTGACACATAATAATTATATATATTTACTGGGTACAGCGTGATATTTTTTTTTCTTTTTTTTTTTTTTTTGAGAGAGAGTCTCGCTCTTTTGCCCAGGCCGGAGTGCAGTGGCACTATCTTAGCTCACTGCAAGCTCCGCCTCCCGGGTTCAAGCCATTTTCCTGCCTCAGCCTCCCGAGTAGCTGAGATTACAGGTAACTTTTTCATGTTTTCACAAATGATAGGATTTTGTTCTTTTACCGATGAATAGTATCCCATTGTGTGTGTGAGGGAAATTAAGTGTATGTGTATATATATGTGTGCGTGTGTATATATATTCCATTGTGGGGGTGTGTGTGCGTATATATATATATAGTATTCCATTGTGTGTATATATATATTCCATTGTGTGTGTGCGTATGTGTGTATATAGATATAGTGTTCCATTGTGTGTGTGTCTATATATATTCCATTGTGTGTGTGTTTATATATATATTCCATTGTATGTATTATATATGTGTGTATGTATATATGTACATACACATATGTGTATATATATGTGCATATGCGTATATACACACACACAATGGAGTATATACACACACACAATGGAGTATATATATATACACATAAAGAAAATGTGATATCTATCTATATATATCTGTATATAACCTATGGATATACATAGGGTGTTGTGAATAGTGTTGCAATAAACATGAGAGTGCAGATAACATAATTTCCTTTGGATATATGCTCAGTAGTGCAATTGCTGGCTCATCAGACAGCTCTGTTTTTCTTTTTTTCTTTTCTTTTTTTTTTTTTTTTGAGACGGAGTCTCACTCTGTCGCCAGGTTGGAGTGCAGTGGCGCGATCTTGGCTCACTGCAACCCCTGCCTCCCGAGTTCAAGCTATTCTCCTGCCTCTGCCTCCCGAGTAGCTGGGATTACAGGTACATGCCATCATGCCCAGCTAATTTTTTGTATTTTTAGTAGAGACGGGGTTTCACCGTGTTAGCCAGGATGGTCTCAATCTCCTGACCTCGCGATCCGCCCACCTCGGCCTCCCAAAGTGCTGGGATTACAGGCGTGAGCAACTGTGCCCGGCTTTGTTTTTCATTTTTTGAGGAACCTCTATACTGTTTTCCATAATGGCTGTACTAATTTACATTCTCTCCAGCAATATGTAGAGTTCCCGTTTCTCCACATCTTCTCCAGAATTTGTTATTTTTTTGTCTTTCTGATAGTAGCCATTCTAACTGGAGTGAGATGTTATCTCATTGTGGTTTTGATTTGAATTTCCCTGGTGATTAGTGATGTTGAGCGTTCTTTTATATACCTGCTGGCCATTTGTATGTCTCATTTGAGAGATGTCTATTCAACTCATTTGCCCATTTAAAAAAATTGGATTCTTTGGGTGTTTTTGCTGTTCTATTGTTTGAGTTCCTTGTATATTCTTGGTATTAATCCTTTGCCAGATTAATATTTTGAAAATATTTTCTCCCATTCTACTGGTTGTCTCTTCACTCTGTTGATAGTTTCCTTTGCTGTGGATAAGATTTTAGTTTGATATAGTAATAATCCCTTTTGTCTATTTTTGCTTCTTTTTTTTTGAGACAAAGTTTTGCTCTTATTGCCCAGGCTGGAGTGCAATGGCATGACCTCAGCTCACTGCAACCTCTGCCTCCCGGGTTCAAGCAATTCTCCTGCCTCAGCCTCCTGAGTAGCTGGGATTCCAGGTGCCCACCAACATGCCTGAATAATTTTTTGTATTTTTAGTAGAGATGGGGTTTCACCATTTTGGCCAGGCTTGTCTCAAACTCCTGACCTCAGGTAATCCACCTGCCTCGGCCTCCCAAAGTGCCGGGATTCCAGGCATGAGCCACTGGGCCCAGCTATTTTTGAGTTTGTTGCTTGTGCTTGTGAGGTATTATCCATAAAGTCTTTGCCCAGTCCCATGTTTTGGAGTGTTTCTTTTATACTTTCTTTTAGTAGTTTCATAGTTTCAGGTCTTACATTTAAGTCTTTAGTCCATTTTGAGTTGATTTTTATATATTGTGAGAGATAAAGGTCTGGTTTCATTCTACAGCATACAGATATCCAGTTTTCCTAGTACATTTATTGAAGATACTTTACTTCCTCCAATGAATGTTCTTGGTGCCTTAGTCAAAAATCAGTTGGCTGTAAATACATGGATTTATTTCGCGTTCTCTATTCCATTCCATAGGTGTATATATCCATTTTTAAGTCAGTACTATGCTGTTTTAGTTACTATAGCCTTGTAGTATATTTTGAAGTCAGGTAGTGTGATGCATCCCACTTTGCTCTTTTTGCTCAGGATTGCTTTGGCTATTAGGAGTTTTCTGTAGTTCCATATGAATTTTAGGATTTTTTTCTGTGAAACATTCTGAGAAGAATGTCACTGGTATTTTGATAGGGATTGCATTGAATCTATAGACAGCTTTTGATAGTATGATCATTTTGACATTATTGGTTGTATGATCATTTTTATGTTACTGGTTCTTCCAATCCATGAACATGAGATGTGAGATGACTTTCCATTTTTTTGTGTGTCCTCTCCAACTTCTTTCTTTTCTTTTCTTTTTTCTCTTCTTTTCTTTTCTCTTGTCTTGTCTTGTCTCCCCTCCCCTCCCCTCCCCTCCCCTCTCCTCTTCTCTTCTTTTAGTTTTTTAAGACAGAGTCTTGCTCTGTTGCCCAGGATGGAGTGTAGTGGTGCGATCATGGCTCACTGCAGACCCCCCCTCCCAGGTTCAAGCAATTCTTGTGCCTTAGCCTCCCAATTAGCTGAGACTACAGGCACGTACTACCATGCCTGGCTAACTTCTGTATTTTTAGTAGAGACAAGATTTCACCATGTTGGCCAGGCTGGTCTCAAATTCCTGACCTCAAGTTATCCTCCCGCCTTGGCCACCCAAAGTGCTAGGATTACAGGCGTGAACCACTGTACCCAACCTCCTCTTCGGTTTCTTTCATCAGTGTCCTATGGTTTTCCTTGTAGAGATCTTTCACTTCTCTGGTTAAACTTATTCCTAGGTATTTTACTTTTTTGTAGCTATGTTAAATGAGATTGCTTTTTATATTTGTTTGTTGTTTGTGTATAGAAATGCTACTAATTTTTTGTATGTTGATTTTGTATTCTGCAATGTTACTGAATTTGTTTATGAATTTTAGGAGTGTTTTGGTGGAGATTTTAGGGTTTTCCACATGTAAGATCATGTCATTTGCAAACAGGAACAATTTGACTACTTCCTTTCCAGTTTAGAGATCCTTTATTTCTTTTCTTGACTAATTTCTCTGGCTAGGACCCATTTTAACTTTTGACTTATTTATTTATTTATTTATTTATTTACTTATTTATTTATTTATTTATTTTGAGACAGAGTTTTGCTCTGTCACCAGGCTGGAGTGCAGTGGCGTGATGTCAGCTCACTGCAACCTCTGCCTCCTGGGTTCAAGCAATTCTCCTGCCTCAGCCTTCTGAGTAGCTGGGACTACAGGTGCGTGCCACCACGCCTGGCTAATTTTTTGTATTTTTAGTAGAGATGGGGTTTTACCATATTAGCCAGGATGGTCTCGATCTCCTGACCTCGTGATCCTCATGCCTTGGCCTCCCAAAGTGCTGGGATTACAGGCGTGAGCCACCGCACCCAGTCCAACTTTTGACTTTTTATTCTAATTTGGAACAATTACACTTTAGGCTTGTTGTGTAGCTAAATCTTGATATTTCTTTTCATTGTACTTTTATATTAGGTCAATTGTTTCTCCCCATATCAACCTTTTTTTTTTAAAGATTTATTTATATTTTTTGCTGGAATACACACTTGTAATGAATTTTTTTTTCAAGAAGAGTACATGGAAGATGAAGTTTCTGAACAACTAAATTTCCAAAAGTGTAACTGATAAGTTTGATGTTTGGGCTTGTTTTCAAAGGAAAATAAATAATTATAATGGGGAAGGAATTCGTTAATAAAATTTCCCCCACCCAAATACCAAAATAAGGAGACTTAGGGCACCAAATCTCCTAGGGTGATTCTTCCATTTATTCTCAGGATATATTTAGAAGTACCAGGGGAGTTTGTGGCTATCTATGGTTAGAGAGAAGGATGTCAAGTAGTGCAGCTGTTCCAAAGACTGCTCCGATTTATTATTTTGATCTTTGTTTCCCTTCTCAGATGTTCTCTGTTCCTGCTAACTTCAATTTAGAAATTCTCTCTCCCAGGAAGTCTATTTCCACTCCCATTTTAGCCTTTTCTGTGCATAATCTGGACCAGGGGTCCCTAACCCCTGGACCACCTGGTACTGGTCTGCAGCCCGTTAGGAACCAGGCTGCACGGCAGAAGGTGAGTGGCAGGCACATGAGCATTACTGTCTGAGCTCCACCTCCTGTTAGATCAGCGGCATTAGATTCTCATAAGAGCACGAACCCTATTGTGAACTGGGCATGCAACAGATCTAGGTTGTGCCTGCCTTGTAAGAATCTAACAAATGCCTGATGAACTGAGGTGGAACAGTTTCATCCTGAAACCACCCCCACCCCCCGGAAAAATTTTCTTCTACGAAACCAGTCCCTGGTACCAAAAAGGTTGGGGACTGCTGTTCTGGACTGTGGCTTTTTCAACTCTAGTTTATCCATCATTATGATCCTATCTCTGTAAAAAAAATGTGTCTTCTTTTTTTAATAATTGTATGGGATTAGATATTGTATTTGTCTGCTTTTAGTCTTTTAGGAATTTATCACAGACTGGATTTATTTTATTTATTTTTGGTACAAATTCCATGGGACTTTTGGAAGGGAAGTTGTAAAAACACGTGCTTAGCTTTGTACATTAAACAAAGCCTCTTGACTTATATTTCTTAGAAACCAGTGCTGGATGAAGCATAGATTGGAGAAGACAAAAGTAGGAGTGGGGAATCCAATTATTTTAGTTGGAATGAGTTCCAGGCTGTCTAAACAAAAATATTATAATAATAAAAATAATTTTAAAAATTACATGAGTGTGGTGGCTCAAGCCTGTGGTTCCAGCTCCTCAGGAGGCTGAGGTAGAGGATCTCTTGAGCCCAGGAGTTCCAGGATACAGTGAGTTATGTCCATGCTACTGTACTCCAGCATGACAGAGTGAGACTTCATCTTAAAAATTTTTTTTTTGGCTGGGCACAGTGGCTCATGCTTGTAATCCCAACACTTTGGGAGGCCGAGGTGGGCAGATCACGAGGTCAGAAGTTTGAGAACAGCCTGACCAACATGGTGAAACCCCGTCTCTACTAAAAATACAAAAATTAGCCTGGCGTGGTGGCGGGCACCTGTACTACTCGCAGCTACTTGGGAGGCTGAGGCAGGAGGATCACTTGAGGTGGAGGTTGCAGTGAGCCGAGATTGCACCACTACACTCCAGCCTGGGTGACAGAGTGAGACTCTGTCTCAAAAAATAAATAAATAAATAAATAAATTTTTTTTTGTTTGTTTTGAGACAGAGCCTCGCTTTGTCACCCAGGCTAGAGCACAGAGGCATGATCTCTGCTCACTTCAACCTCCACCTCCTAAGTTCAAGTGATCCTTGTGCCTCAGCCTCCCGAGTAGCAGGGATTACAGGCGTCTACCACCATGCCTGGCTAATTTTTGTATTTTTAGTAGAGACAGGGTTTCATCAAGTTTGCCAGGCTGGTCTCAAACTCCTGACCTCAGGTGATCTGCCGCCTTGGCCTCCAAAAGTGCTGGGATTACAGGCATGAGCCACCGCGCCCGGCCTAAAAAAATTTTTTTAAAGTCACGGCATGGCGGCTCATGGCTGTTATCTCAGCACTTTGGGAGGCTGAGGTGGGTGAATTGCTTGAGGCCAGGAGTTTGAGACCAGCCTGAGCAACACAGTGAGACCCTTGTCTCTACAAAACAAAGTTTTTAAAAAATTAAAATAAGTAAATTAAAAAAAAGTTGTGACCCACTAGCTTCTCTAGCAAAAGAGGAATCAGAATCATCATAGTAAATCATTAAGATAGAAATTTGGTTACTCGTGGCCAGGCATGGTGGCTCATGCCTGTAATCCCAGTACTTTGGGAGGCCAAGGCGGGCAGATCACTTGAGGTCAGGAGTTGGACACCAGCCTGGCCAACATGGTGAAACCCTGTCTCTACTAAAAATACAAAAAATAGCTAGGCACGGTGGTGCATGTCTGTAATCCCAGCTACTCAGGAGGCTGAGGCACAAAAATCACTTAAACCTGGAATGCGGAGGTTAGTTAGCTGAGATGGCGCCACTGCACTCCAGCCTGGGTGACAGAGTGAGACTGTCTCAAAAAAAAGAAAGAAAGAAAGAAAGAAAAGTTTGGCTACTTGTTACGGATACCCAAAGTAACTGACTTCAACAAGATAGGAGTGTATTTCTCTCTCACATATAGTACAGAAGGCAAGTATGGCAGTTCTGCTCTGTCAGTTCATCTAGGAACTTTCTTTACTGTTGCATTGTCATCCCTAGGATGTTTTTCCCATTCCTGTGGTCCAAGATCAATTTCTGCCATGATACTTTCTAAGAAACAGGATGAAAGAAGGGCCAAAAGAAGAAAGGGAAGATGTGTTTCTTTTTAAGAGCATAATTTAGAAGCTGCGCTCATCACTTATGCTCACATGTCACTGGCCACAGCTTAGTCACATGACTATATTTAGTCACAAAGAAGGCAAAGAAATTTGTCTTTATTCTCGGTGTCCATGTGTCCAACAATAAGAAGAAGGGGAGAATAGATACTGGGGGACAACTATCTGTTTTTGTCATTATTTCTGTAATAATACAGAAATCATTGACGCTGGCTCTTTTTTTTTTTTTTTTTTTTTGAGACAGAGTCTTGTTCTGTCGCCCAGGCTGGAGTGCAATGGCATGATCTCAGCTCACTGCAACCTCCGCCTCCCAGGTTCAAGCAATTCTCCTGCCTCAGCCTGCTGAGTAGTTGGGATTACAGGTGGCTGCCACCACGCCCAGCTGGCTAGTTTTGTATTTTTAGTAGAGACGGGGTTTCGCCATGTTGGCCAGGCTGACCTCAGGTGATCTGCTCACCTCGGCCTCCCTAAGTACTGTGATTACAGGCGTGAGCCTCTGTGCCCAGCGCGAAGCTGACTCTTCGAAGAGTAATATGGGCCCTTTTGAACTACCTAGGGAGTCTTAGAAGAGCAGGGCGTGTTAGAATCACTGAAAGCAGCCTTCTCCTGGAGGGTATGTGTAGATTCCCCAGCCCGCTAGGGTAATCTCCTTTAAGAGGATTAGCAAGTAATCATTGCCTAAGAAAAGGGAGCATAATTACCCCTTCTTTTTTTTTTTTTTTTTGAGACAAAGTCTCACTCTGTTGCCAGGCTGGAGTGCAATGGCGTGATCTTGGCTTAACGCAACCTCCGCCTCCCGGGTTCAAGTGATTCTCCTGCCTCAGCCTCCCGAGTAGCTGGGATTACAAGCATGGGCCATCTTGCCCAGCTAATTTTTGTATTTTTAGTACAGACGGGGTTTTACCATGTTGGCCAGGATAGTCTCAATCTCCTGACCTCGTGATCCACCAGCCTCTGCCTCCCAAAGTGCTGGGATTACAGGCGTGAGCCACTGCACCTGGCCTCCCCTTCTATATTGAGTGTTTAACAGGAAGAGCAGAAAGTCCGTAGGAAGTGGATTTCTTGGGAGAACTTGTGCTGGGGCTGCTTGTTTCCCTGGGAGATGACTGTGCTATGCATGGGACATGAAAAAGTGGAGGACTAAGCTTCAATTATGGGAACTCTGGCCTGAGCATCCTTGACTGAGCTTAGTACTGAGGGAAATTGTCCTCCTTCAAAAAAATCTCTGTTGAATCAGAAGGACCTTTCTTGAAAGTAATGTTATGTGGTTTGTATTAGTCTGCTTGGGCTACCATAACAAAAGAACACAGATTAGGTGGCTTAAACAACAGAAATTTATTTTTTTCACAGTTCTAGAGGCTGAACATCCAAAATCAAGGTTCTAGCCAATTTGGATTCTGGTGGGGGCACTCTTCCTGGCCCATAGACAGCTGTCTTCTCACTATGTTCTCACATGGCCCTCCTCAGTACATGTGCCTCGAGAGAGTGAGTGCTCTGGTGTCTCTGCTTATAAGGACATTAATCCCATAGGATTAGGGCCCTACCCTTAAAACCTCATTTAAGTTTAATTACTTCCTTAGAGGTCTCATCTCCAAATACAGCCACACTAGGTGTTAGGACTTTGACGCACAAATCTGGGGGAGACACAAACATTCAGTCCATAATATGGTCCCAGGGAGCAAAGATGCCAATGGACTGATCTAATTATAGCTGAATTTGGCTATGGAAGTTGGACTGATCTTCCTGAAGTAGATTTCAAAGACAGCCACAAGTTCTTCCCCTCCCTGAATCTATTCCCCCTTGCCATGTAACTTTAGTCCCTGGCCACACTGACTTGCTTTGGCAATGACTTGCTTTGTGACTTATAACTTGCTTTGGCAATGACACAGTTGCTAATGTGGCATCAACAGAGATTTGAAAAGTGCTTTCACATTGCGGCTTGCTGTCTCTTCCTCCTCACGGGACCCCCTACCACTGCTGTCATGTGAAGAAGTCCAAGTAAGCCTGAAGGATGGTGAGAGCTATATGGGTTAGTCATTCCCACTGCCATGGCCAATGGCCTGCCAATTGCCATATGTGTGACAGAAGTCATTTTAGATGACTTAGCCACCAGCCAGCCAGCCCTCAGCCGACTGCAGATGCATAAGCAAGCCTAGCAGTGATTAGATAAACTGGACCAGACCATAAGAACTGCCCAGTTGGCTCACAAAAATGTCAGCTAAATAAATGGTTGTTGCTTTAAGCCACAAGTTTTGAGACAGTTTGTTATATGACAATAGATAACTGCTATACTTACCTTTTATTTTTGAGACAGGGTCGCATTCTGTCACCCAAGCTGGAGTGCAGTCGTGTGATCTTGGCTGACTACAACCTCCATCTCCCACGCTCAAGTGATCCTCCCACTTCAGCCTCCTGAGTAGCTGGGACTACAGGCATGTGCCACCATGCCCAGCTAGTTTTTGTATTTTTTGTAGAGATGGGGTTTTGCCATGTCACCTAGGCTGGTCTCAAAAATCTTGAGCTCAGGGGGGAGGGGGAAGGGATAGCATTAGGAGATATACCTAATGCTAAATGACGAGTTAATGGGTGCAGCACACCAGCATGGCACATGTATACATATGTAACTAACCTGCACATTGTGCACATGTACCCTAAAACTTAAAGTATAATAATAATAATAATTTAAAAAAAAATCTTGGGCTCAAGTGATCATCCCACCTTGGCCTCCTAAAGTTCTGGATTACAGGTGTGAGCCACGGTGCCCAGCCCATACTTAACTTTTAGAATATAAAACAATTTTGGAGTTCTTAGATAATTAAGGAGGAGATACTAGGCTTCCTAATAATATGACATAAGGGGCCTAACTAGAATAAGGAAAAGTAATGTGATCACATTTATATTCTAAGAGTATGGTATTGTTCATATCGGTTAAACATCTAACTATGGGTGGCCCTCAGTTCTGAGCTCTACACTGGTGTAACCAGTAGCTTACTAGACATCTTCACTTGGATATCTCACTGGCACTTCAGAGCAAACACATCTAAAATGGAATTGACCATAATCTGTTTCACACTTTTTTTCCCTCTTCTGTTCCCGACCTCAGTTGTCCAAGCCAGAAACTTGGAAATCATTCTTAGGGCTTTTTCTTTCTCTCTGCACCTTTGATGCAGTTAACAGGTCCTGTGGTTTCTACTTTCTGGATCTCTCTAAAGTCCACCTGTGTTCGTCCGTCCCCGTTATCATTGTCTCAGTACTAGTCACTAACACCTCTCCCTCAGCTAATTATAATATCCTACTAATTTGCACAGGATTTGCCAGTGGAATGGATATGAAGTATGTGAGAAAGAGAGAACTCAGGGATCACTCCGAGGTTTTGGCCTGAGCAACTGAAAAAAAAAATTGACTTGTCACTTATTGAGCTGGTGAAGACAAGTATAAAAGTGGATGTGGGGCCGGGCGTGGTGGCTCACGCCTGTAATCCCAGCACTTTAGGAGGCTGAGGTGGGCAGATCACCTGAAGTCAGGAGTTCAAGACCAGCCTGGCCAACATGGAGAAACCCGTCTCTACTAAAAATACAAAAATTAGGCGGGTGCAGTGGCATACGCCAGTAATCTTAGCTACTCGGAGGCTGAAGCAGGAGAATCACTTGAACCTGGGAGGCGGAGGTTGTGGTAAGTGGAGATTGAGCCATTGCACTTCCAGCCTGGGTGACAGAGTAAGACTCCATCACAAAAAAAAAAAAAAAAAGAAAAAAAAGTGGATGTGGGCCACATTGTGTCACATTGCCATTTCTGACTGATGGGAGGCTGAGAAAGTATCTGGCTGTATTAGTTTTGTATTAACATGTAATACAAATATATAATTACCACAAGCTTAGAAGCTTAACATAACATGCATTTATTATCTCACAGTTTCTGTCTAGATTTGTGTTAGCTTGGTTCTTTGCTTCAGGGTCTCATCAGGCTTCCACCCAGTTGTGTGGGCTGTGTTCCCATCTGGGTGCTCAACTGGAGAAGGGCCTGTTTCCAAGCTCAGTCTCACTGTTAGGAGAACTCATTTCCGCCTGCTTGTAGGATTGGACCTGCAGAGTTTTTTGTTTTGTTTTGGTGCTGTTGGGCCAGAGGCTGTCCTAGAGGTTGCCTGGAGTTTACTGCTACATGGACCTCTCCATAGGCAGTTCAGAGAATGACAGCTTGCTTTGTCAAGGCCATTAGGAGTGCAAGAGTGAGTCTTCTAGCAAGATAGAGTCTTATATAATGTAACATAATCAAGGAAATGATATCGTCTTACTTTTTTTGTATTCTATTGGTTGGAAACAAGTCACAGGCCTCATCTCCATTCATGGGAAGGGATTACATAAAGGTGTAAAATACTGGGAAGCAGGTAGAGCAGGAGGACTAGCTTAGAGTCTATCTGCCCAATAACTCTCGCAGTACCAGTATGGAAGGTGAGAAGGTAGAATGGGTTCTGGTCCTTAAGTTACCAAGGCTGAGTCAGTGGGTTCTCCTGCCAGAGACTGTTGATCTGTAATGATGATGCAACTATGAAGAGAGGGTTAGAATTACTTTGCAGGGGTGCACAGTAGCAGCGCAGCTCATTGCCTGGTGGTTGTGACAGCAGTGTCCTGAGATTGTCCCTGAGGTTCAGTCTGTGGGGGCTCCTTGTTTCCTGCCAGCTACGTAAGCCTTTTTCTCCTATCTCTGTTCAGCTCTGTGATCCATTCTATGTAGCTTTCTAAGAAATTACCCCTTAGGCTTAAGATAGTCAGAGTTGTTTGTTATTTGTAACTAAGGATGTGACAGACCCTGTACATGTAGCTGGAATAATTATAAATAGTTGTCACCGCATGGATTAATGGGAGAAGGAGAGGGAGGTAGAGGCCAGATTTGGATGGCCTTGCCAGCCATAGTAAGTTTACACTTCATCTTGAGATTCATTTAATTGCTTTTTTTTTTGAGATGGAATCTCGCTCTGTCGCCCAGGCTGGAGTTCAGTGGCGCGATCTTGGCTCACTGCCAGCTCCGCCTCCCGGGTTCACGCCATTCTCCTGCCTCAGCCTCCCGAGTAGCTGGGACTACAGGCGCCCGCCATCACGCCCAGCTAATTTTTTGTATTTTTAGCAGAGACAGGGTTTCACCATGTTGGCCAGGATGGTCTTGATCTCCTGACCTCGTTATCCACCTGCCTTGGCCTCCCAAAGTGCTGGGATTACAGGAGTGAGCCACCGTGCCCGGCCTCATTTAACTGTTTGTTCTTTTTTTTTTTTTTGAGACGGAGTCTTGCTCTGTCACCCAGGCTGGAGTGCAGTGGCACGATCTTGGCTCACTGCAAGCTCTGTCTCCCAGGTTCATGCAGTTCTCAGCCTCCTGAGTAGCTGGGACTACAGGCACCCACCACCACGCCTGGCTAATTTTTTGGTATTTTTAGTAGAGATGGGGTTTCACTGTGTTAGCCAGGATGGTCTCGATCTCCTGAATTCATGATCTGCCTGCCTTGGCCCCCCAAAGTGCTGGGATTATAGGCGTGAGCCACTGCACCCGGTCCATTTAATTGTTTTAAGCAAGCAAGTAACATATAGGAAGAGTCTTGTGAGGGCTTTTTGAAGGATGAGTTTAAAGACAATGAGACTGGCATAAGTGAACCCGTTAGAAGGCTTTCTCAGTCAAGTAGCTGAGGGAAGATGAGACTTGAGGTGGTGCCAATGGGACGGAAAGAGGAGGCAGATTGGAGAAATAGTGAGGTTATAGAGGCAATAAGACTTGTTCATTTATTGGATGTGAGGAAAGGACAAGGAAGGAGTCCAGGATGATTTCCAGGTTTCTGGTTGAGGCAACTGGATGGGTGGTAAGGAACTGGGACAGGGAATAGAGGAGCAGGCTGGTGACAGGCCGTAGAGCACATTGGTTATGTGCATCCTCCCGGCCTCCCAGAAGGAATCCATCACTTTTTCCACTTTTATAGGTGTTTCCGCACTGTCTTTCTGTCCGGATCTGACAGACCTGGGTTTGAGTCCTGGCTCTGGACTTATAAGCTGTGTGATGTTGAGCATATTATGTAATTTGAGCCTATTTCCTCAACTGTAAAATGGAAATACAACTTACTTCTTGTTTGTGTATGTCTGAATTGAATGCACAGTGTGTGGTATCCAGTGGGCACTCCATAGTGTTGGCTATTTTTATTACTCAGAAAGGGGTCAGGGAAGAGGCCCAGGACAAATGGGTGAAGGCTTTAAGCAAGGCTTCTAGGTCAAAAGAGGAAAAACACAACATGTGGCAGACCAGCTGAAGCCAGAGGGAGGCCAGAGCTGAGCTACCACCACACGTTGCTGAGCAGATGAGTCACTGCAGGCAGCAGGTCAGGCTACCCAGGCCACAGCAGACTGGGCTGGGCTCTACACGATGACTTCATTGTATGCCTTTTTTGTCCTCTCCTCCTCCCAGAAGGAATCCATCACTTTTTCCACTTTTATAGGCGTTTCCACACTGTCTTACTGTCCGGAAAGAGCAAACACGGTGGAAAGGGACAGAAGAGCCAGAATTCCGTCTAGTTTGATCACTGATTTGCTGGGTGACCTGGTGCATTTCACTTCGCCTTAGTCTCTTTATCTGTAATATGAGAATGCGCAGATTTGCCTCCTAAGTGTGATGTGAGAATTAGGTGAGAGTTGGCAGGCACTAAATAAAAAGGCATGCATTAGCCTTCTATTCATTAGTTGTGTTATTCTGTCTCCTTCCTGCTCCCGGCCCCTCTCTCCCTAGTTCCTTGAGGACACCGATCGACTCGAACTCATTTTTGGGTCCCCAGCACTGAGCTTGGCCCAGCAGTTTCATGCATGGATGAATGAAAGATTCAATGGGAGTCCGCAGCCGCTGCCGGCGCGGCGAGAGCCCCGCCCGCTTCTGGTCCTCCGACTGCGCGCCAGGGCCACGGGCGGGTCCTTTGCGACCGTTCGCTGGCGCGTGCGCGGGAGGCGGCGCGCGGCCGGAGGTGGCGGGCGGGCTCCCGGTGCGCGCGCGTGAGGGGCGGGGCCGGCCGAAGGCTGGCTGTAGGCAGGCGGCTGAGCCGGCGGCGGGTGGCCTGCCCAGCGTGTGCTGGGTGGGAGAAGGCGAGGCGGCAGCGATGCTGTTTCTTCCGTGAGGAGCGCAGAGGAGGTCGCGGCGCCGGAGGCCCCAGAAGGCTCGAAGGCGCCGCGGGCTGGGGTCGGTGGCTTAGGGAGCCCGCCCGGCCATGGTGGCCGCGGGTGGTGGTTGGCGCGGCTGCGCTGCGGCCCGGGGCAGTGCGGAGCCGGGACAGTCGCGGCGCTGACGCCCGCGGGCCCCAGCTGCAGATATGAAGCGGAGCCGCTGCCGCGACCGACCGCAGCTGCCGCCGCCCGACCGCCGGGAGGATGGAGTTCAGCGGGCAGCGGAGCTGTCCCAGTCATTGCCGCCGCGCCGGCGAGCGCCGCCCGGGAGGCAGCGGCTGGAGGAGCGGACGGGCCCCGCGGGGCCCGAGGGCAAGGAGCAGGTAGGGCGGGTTGGGATCCGGGAGGGTGAACCTGAATGGAAGCCGTGGGGGAGGGGATCTTCGGCGGGAGGACCCGGGCTGGAGCTTTGGAGGGGTGGGGTCTGAGTAGTTCGCGGAGAGGAGTGGGAGGTCTGGGGAGGCCGAGAAATGGGGAGTGGAGAAATGGAAGTGGTGGCCTGGGGTTGTATTGGAAATGGGGGAGTAGAAGAATGAAAAATTGGTGCAAGAGATAGTCAGGGGTTCTGGATGGGGCGAAAGGACGCTGGAATGTGGGCTGAGTGTGTGAGCTGCAACGAGTAGGCTTACTAAAGAGGCGTTGAGGAGTTATCCATAGGATTAAATAGAGTAAGATGTAAGTCAATTTGATATAGTGTTATCCTGTTTCCTAGAGGTTGTCCTTAAAATTGTAAAAACGGATGACACTCCCAAGCATTCTCTGATTTGGCCATCATTATACTTTTGTACCAGTGTGTTCACAATCATTGTTAAGGCTCTCTTTACCAACCATCTATTTCACAAGAAAGCACTTGTGAAACACCTGCATGTGAGCAGTGTTAAGCCCAATTTTGTGAACAGAATTCGTAGATATATGGTTTGCCTGCTAGTTTTCCACTGAAAACACATTACTGGGAAAACACAGCAGCATACAAATATTCATGGAGTTTCTGAATGAACAGGATATGTTTATGTAATTTATTAGTCAAGAGTAGGTGTATTTATGAGTAGGGGATAAAGGTCAGTTTTATCAGGCAGGAGAAGCTGCCACTAGTAGCGGTAGTAAGTTTAGTGAAAGGAGAATAAGTGATACTTGGTCTTGTTGGATTTACAGAAAAATGTTCTGTAGTAATGAACTCTAGTGACAGCTTTCCTTTTGTTCAGCTCTATTCGGGATCCTACTGACTTCATCCTTGAATGTTTTAAGACTTCTTATAGGTCTCTTACCTCTTTTCTCTCAGATAAATTAGCATTTTCCTTAGACATTTTTTTTTTTGAGACGAAGTCTCGCTCTGTCACCCAGGGGAGAGTGCAGTGGCATTATTTCGGCTCACTGCAACCTCCACCTCCTGGGTTCAGCGATTCTCCTGCCTCAGCCTCCCGACTAGCTGGGATTACAGGTGCCTACCACCATGTCCAGCTAATTTTTTTGTATTTTTAGCAGAGACAGGGTTTCACCATGTTGGCCAGGCTGGTCTCGAACTCCGACCTCAGGTAATCGGGATTACAGGCATGAGCCAGTGTGCCCGGCCCTTTAGACAGTTTAAAAATTATATACCATGCTAGGTAGCCCTTGGACTTTTCCCCCCTTTTGTTCTTCCACCTCTTATTCCCCACTGAGCCCTGAGGAGACTGCACCATTGACCATCTCTGCCCCTGCTTCTAGCTGCTGAGCATTGTCCTCTTGCTGCAATTTACTCCCCCATGTGCCTAATACTTAGCTTTTACATTCTCTGCAGTATCATCTAGTCAAAACTTGTACAATGAACTTCAAGTCCAGGTCCTTTCCTGTCTCAGTTTACCTGTCCAGTTGACCTTACTGCGTATTTCATGGTAGAGTTCAAGATTACTTGATTTTTCCCTCCTCTTTATTTTATGATTTTTGTGTTTTCTCATCCTTAGCTTCAGTCTCAGAGAAAAGTACTCATCCTCCTCTCCGAGGCTAATTTCTCCACTTATGTCCTTGATTTCATCCTCTTTTGTTTGCCTTAGACCCTTTTTACTCTCTTTGTTTTATATCACAAATAAAAACAAAACAACATAATTTCCCTGAATTGTGTAACCTACCCAAACTACTTTGTTATCTCTTCTTTGCTTCCCCAACAACCTTCTTGAAAAATGAGTTTGTATTCAGTGTCTTAGCTTCCTCACCTTGTATACATTTCTAATATGGTTTGGCTTCTTCACTTATGCTTTCCCAAAACTGATGTCTTTAAGGTCACCAAAACCTTTTGTTGTGTGGGATTACTTTTTTATTGAGGTTTGACAAATCAAAGGTTCATTCAGTCCATGAAATATTACAGAATGAGTACCTGTATGATCACAACTCACATCAGGATGGAGAACATTCCCAGTACCCTAGAATGCTCCCTGTGCTTTCTCCTAGCACTACTCTTTTACAGATGTAACCTCCCTCACCACCTCTGTCACTATAGATTTGTTTTGAACTAATACTTCATATAAGTGGAATCATAGTGTGTACTGTTTTGTGACCAGATTCTTTCATTCGGATCATGTCTTGAGACTCATCCATGTTGTTGCTTGTAGAAACAGTTCTTTTTCATTGCTGTGTAATTTTCCATTGTATGAATGTATTGTGATGGTTACTAAAACTTATTTTTGTTTTTGAGACAGGATCTCACTCTGTCACCCACGCTGGAGTGTAGTGGTGCCGTCATAGCTCACGGCAGCCTTGAACTCCCAGGCTCAAGTGATCCTCCTGCCTCAGCCTCCCAAGTAGCTGGGACCATAGGCACATACCACCATGTCCAGCTAATTTTTTAATTTCTTTTTCTTTTTCTTTTTGAGACAGAGTCTTGCTCTCTCGCCCAGGCTGGAGTTCAGCAGCACATTCTCAGCTCACTGCAACCTCTGCCTCCCGGATTCAAGCGATTCTCTTGCCTCAGCCTCCCGAGTAGCTGGGATTACAGGCATGCACCACCATGCCTGGCTAATTCTCTATTTTTAGTGGAGATGGGGTTTCACCATGTTGGCCAGGCTGGTCACGAGCTCCTAACCTCAGATGATCTGCCTGCCTTGGCCTCCCAAAGTGCTGGGATTACAGGCGTGAACTACCACGGCCTAATTTTTTATTTTTTGTAGAGGTGGTATCTTACCATGTTGCTCAGGCTAGCCTCAAACTCCTGGGCTCAAGTGATTCTCCCACCTTGACCTCCCAAAGTGCTGGGATTATGGGCATGAGTGCCCAGTTTGTTTTTCAAATTGAAATATAATTCATGACTACTTGTGAAAAGTTTTCATTGTGAAATAGTTACAGAGAGAAATATGTAAAAGTCCTGGGAACCTTTAAATTACTAAATCTGATAGTCTTTTCCTCATCTTGTCCGTCCGACCTCTGTGAACTATTTGTCACTGTTGACTGTGTGTTCCTTGTTGACATTTTTTTCTTTTTTAATATTATAATATCCATTCTGTTACTGCTTCTCTAACTGCTCTCTTGTGTGTCTTTGTCTTGTGTTTTCTCTTCCTGTTCCTGAAATGTTCCTTGAGGACATGTCCTCTGTCCTTAGCTTGATCCTTTATTGTACTCTATTTAGCAGGCTCATTCTGTTTGTAGATGTTGAGGATGTAGAACAAGGGTCTGCAGTCCTCTTTATTTATGGCATTGTATCACAGAACATCCTTGTAAAGTGAGCTGAGTCTCTTTAGGTGTGACCTCTTTCCTTAGCTCTACATTTCCATTTTTGTGCTTAACATTTCCACCATAGACTCATCATTTGTGTTCTTAACATTTGTGATTTTTTTTTTTTGAGACAGGGTCTCACTTTGTCGCCCAGGCTGGAGTGCAGTGGTGGGACCTCAGCTCACTGCAACCTTCGCCTCCCAGGCTCAGGTGATTCTCCAGCTTCAGCCTCCCCAGTAGCTGGGATTGCAGGCGTCCGCCACCACGCCTGGCTAATTTTTGTATTTTTAGTAGAGACGGGGTTTCACCATGTTGGCCAGGCTGATCTCGAACTCCTGACCTCAGGTGATCCACCCACCTCGGCCTCCCAAAGTGCTGGGATTACAGGTGTGAGCCACTGTGCCCGGCCTAACATTTGTGAGTTTTATAATTTGACAGTGACCTTGAAAGTTCATAATTTGTAACAATTTATGATTTTAAAAAGGCCAAAATTTTCATTGTATGTGTCGAGACTGGTTGAATTCTATTTATTTGGGTAGTAAGAGCCCAGCTGATCAGCAAGCATCTATATCTCACACGTAACTTTTTTTTCCCTTTCTCATGACATGGAACAGTGCTTGTTACAGTTTTTATTATACTAGTATTTAAGAATACGTTCCAGTCAGGATGTAGAACTTGGATCTCCAGAAGGTCAGTGGTTTACTGTATCATGAAAATAGAATAATTTCTGTGTTGAAATGTGCTTCTCTCTGTATCTTTCCTTTTTGTCATCCAACATGAAATTACATCCATGGCTTTTTTTGTTTGTTTTATTTTGAGATGGAGTCTTGCTCTGTCGCCCAGGCTGGAGTGCAGTGGCGCGATCTCGGCTTATTGTAACCTCTGCCTCCCAGGTTCAAGCGTTTCTCCTGTCTCAGCCTCCTGAGTAGCGCATGCCTGGCTAATTTTTTGTATTTAGTAGAGATGGGGTTTCACCGTGTTGCCCAGGCTGGTCTCGAACTCCTGAGCTCAGGCAATCCACCCGCCTTGGCCTCCCAAAGTATTAGGATTACAGGCGTGAGCCACCGTGCCTGGCCCACATCTGTAGTCTTTTACTTCTTCTCCTTTGACTCCCTTAGCCAGTCTGGCATTAGGTTCTCTCGATTCTACCTTCATGAAATCTTTCAAACCATTATTCCCATTGTCACTACCTTAATTTCATATTTATAAACTTTAGTCTTGGTTGTTGCAGTATCTTAACTGTATTTACTCAGTCTTCAGTCTCTTAACCTCTAATATATTTCACGTTCTATTAACAAAAGATTGGAACTCATTGCCTCCCTGGCTAATGGTAAGTGCTTTATAAATACTCGTTAAATGTTCATTTCATTTCTCCTTATTCATATACCTTCATTAGCTTCTTATTACCCGTAGAATTAAGCCTGAAGACCTTGGCATTCAAGATCTACTTGATACTTAGCACTTTTTGTTAGAAGAGTCAGTTAGTTGCCACTTCTCTTGGTTCCTTAGGACCGTCTGCTTTTCTCGATCATGGCATACAATATTAAAATTATCTTGTTTCTCTCATTAGTAAGTTCTTTGAGACTCAGACTGTTCCATTTACTTCTGTATACCTAGGGCTTAGTATAGTACTTGAAACATAGTTATTTGTGTATTTATTAGAAACATAGATATTTGCTCAATGTCCTAATTGATTGTAAGTCAGTCAAATGAATTCCTCTGAGGCTGTCTTAATCATCATGGTATCTTCAGCCTCTAGTATTTTAACTGGTATGTAATAGACATTCAGTAAGTAATTGTTTATTGTTAGGCACTTTGATATACTTTAATTAGTCATCAGTTTGAGAAGCTCTTTATTCTCTGCTTCTGCATATTAAAATTCTACTCAGTTTTCCAGGCCTAACTCAAATGCCACAGAAACTTCTGTGAGGCCAGGTGTGGTGGCTCATACTTGTAATCCCAGCACTTTGGGAGGTTGAGGAGGCGGGTTGCTTGAGCTCAGGAGTTTGAGACCAGACTGAGCAACATGGTGAAACCCCATCTCTACAAAAAATACAAAAATTAGTCGGGGTTGGTGGTGCGCGCCTGTGGGCCCAGCTACTTGGGAGGCTGAGGTGGGACCCCCGGAAGTTGAGGCTGCAGTGAGCCAAGGTTGTACCACTGCACTCCAGTCTGGGTGACAGAATGAGACCGTGTCTCGTAAAGAAAGCAAAAAACAAACAAACAAAAAACAAAAACAAAACCACACACCCAAAAAGAAACTCTTCTGCAAAGTTGTTTTTCCACATGGGATCCTTGGAGGATCCTTAATTGGGCTTCAGGAAATCTGTGAATGTCCTGAAATTCCAGTTCTCAAAATTCTGTGGTTTAAAAGTGAAAGCTTAGGTTCCAAGAGATCAAATGCAAAAATGACTGGAAAGCACATAATAAGTAGGTGCTTAATAAGTAGTCTTATCTCATTTTGTTTCTGTAACATATTGTTTGATCCATTCCTGGTCATATAAAGTAGATGCTGAATAAATATTTGCTGAATGAAAGGATGAATCAGTGTTTTAGCACTTTCAACTTTCTGTGTTCATTTGTATTTCATTTTTGCTTTTAAGTTGCATGTTATTGAAGGTAAGAACTATGTCATCATTTTGTCTAACAATGCAGAGCTAAAGGCTTTGCTCACAATAGGTGCTCAGTAATTATTTATTGAATGAATGAATGGAGAATGATTCAAATATTTTGAATTTTGGTAATTTGAGTAATAATGGTTATATGATAGGAGTAGACAAAGGAAATAGAATATTTTTGAGGATGGCAGAAGATGAGTTCAACTTTAGTTCCTAAAATACCCTCAGTGTGACAGGAATTTTAAAAAATTATTTTAATGGAAATCAGAACCTCTTTCCTCTGCATTACAGGGTTAGTACATTGGGAAAAGCATAGGGCAGAAAGCACATAGAAGGGAAGCTGCATAATATATATAGGGAACTATAATCGGTTTGTTATTGCCAGACCCAGAGCTTTACCTTGAAGGCGTAAATGCTAGGTTAGAGATTAAAGAAGCCTTGATTGTTGAGGGTCTTTAGTGTGATATAAAAGGATAATTGGCTGGGTGTGGTGGCTCACGCCTGTAATCCCAGCACTTTGGGAGACCAAGGTGGGTGGATCACCTAAGGTTAGGAGTTTGAGACCAGCCTGGCCAACATGATGAAACCCCGTCTCTACTAAAAATACAAAAATAGCCAGGCGTCTTGGTGGGCGCCTGTAATCCCAGCTACTTGGGAGGCTGAGGCAGGAGAATTGCTTGAACCCGGGAGGTGGAGGTTGCGGTGAGCCAAGATCGTGCCACGGTACTCCATCCTGGGCGACAGATCGAGACTCCGTCTCAAAAAAAAAAAAAAAAAAAGGATAATAAGTAGGGGAGCAGTATATATATATATATTTTTTTTTTGAGGCAGTCTTGCTCTGTGGCCCAGGCTGGAGTGCAGTGGCACAATCTCAGCTCACCGCAACTTCCACCTCCCGGGTTCAAGCTATTCTCCTGCCTCAGCCTCCCAAGTAGCTGGGATTACAGGCATTGGCCACCATGCCTGGCTAATTTTGTATTTTAGTAGAGACGGAGTTTTTCCATGTTGGTCAGGCTGGTCTCAAACCCCCGACCTCAAGTGATCCACCTGGCTCGGCCTCTCAAAGTGTTGGGATTACAGGCGTGGGCCACCGTGCCTAGCCGAGAGCAGTATATTTCTTTTTTTTTTTTTTTTTGAGACGAAGTCTCGCTCTTGTCTCCCAGGCTGGAGTGCGATGGCACGATCTCGGCTCACTGCAGCCTCCCCCTGTGGGGTTCAAGCAATTCTCCTGCCTCAGCCTCTCGAGTGGCTGGGATGCCACCACGCCCAGCTAATTTTTGTATTTTTGTATTTTTTTTTTTTTTTTGAGATGGAGTCTTGCTCTGTCGCCCAGACTCGAGTGCAGTGGCGCGATCTCGGCTCACTGCAAGCTCAGCCTCCCGGGTTCGCGCCATTCTCTTGCCTCAGCCTCCGGAGTAGCTGGGACTACAGGCGCCCACCACCACGCTCGGCTAATTTTTTTGTATTTTTAGTAGAGACGGGATTTCACTATGTTAGTCAGGATGGTCTCGATCTCCTGACCTCGTGATCTGCCCTCCTCGGCCTCCCAAAGTGCTGGGATTATAGGCATGAGCCACCGCACCCGGCTTTTTTTTTTTTTTTTTGACACAGAGTCTCACTTTGTCACCCAGGCTGGAGTGCAGTGGCCTGATCTTGGCTCACTGCAAGCTCCGCCTCCCGGGTTCCCGCCGTTCTCCTGCCTCAGCCTCCCGAGTAGCTGGGACTACAGGCGCCCGCCACCACGCCCAGCTAATTTTTCTGTATTTTTAGTAGAGACGGGGTTTCACTGTGTTAGCCAGGATGGTCTTGATCTCCTGACCTCGTGATCCGCCCGTCTCGGCCTCCCAAAGTGCTAGGATTACAGGCGTGAGCCACTGCGCCTGGCCTAATTTTTGTATTTTTAGTAAAGATGGGGTTTCACCATGTTGGCCAGGCTGGTCTGGACCTCCTGACCTCAGGTGATCTGCCCGCCTCGGCCTCCCAAAATGCTGGGATTACAGGTGTGAGCCACCGCGCGGCACAGGAGCAGTATATTCTTATTTGTGTTTTAGTTGGATTACTCTGGCAACTGTGTGGAGGATAGGATGCAGGACATGCTGTTTGAGACATGAGCATTTGAGAAATCTTCCGAGTTTTCAGTGCAAAAGTTTATTTGACCTCCTTTCCCTCTTATCCAGGGTATGGGTAAGGGCTAGCTCCTAAAAAGCTGTTAACTTTGAAATATTTAGTTTCATCAAAAGTACTGGGAGCAGAGAGTCTATGGTGGCTTGAAGCAGGTTGGCAAATGTTCCCTGATGAGGGTAGGACACATGTGCTTACAGAGTTTTCCCATCATTGTTCTGGATGTCTCTTGGCCTAAAGATCAATCTATAAGCTTTTTTTTTTTTTTTTTAGACGGAGTCTCGCGCTGTTGCCCGGGCTGGAGTGCAGTGGTACCATCTTGGCTCACTGCAACCTCCGCCTCCTAGGTTCAAGTGATTCTCCTGCCTCAGCCTCCCAGTAGCTGGGATTACAGGCATGTGCCACCACGCCTGGGTAATTTTGTATTTTTAGTAGAGACTAGGTTTCTCCATGTTGGTCAGGCTGTCTCAAACTCTCGACCTCAGGTGATCCGTCCACCTCGGCCTCCCAAAGTGCTGGGATTACAAGCATCGGCCACTGTGCCTGGCCCTACTCCTATTTTTAATAGTCCATGTAACATTTTCATTTGGATAGCTCAGAGACCTCTCAAACTTAACATGTCCAAAAATGAAGTCTTGATTTTCACTTTCTAGTCTGCTTCTTCCCCAGTCTGCCTCATGTCAATAGATGGCACTACTCATTTACCAGAAGAAAACTGGAGGTTGTGTTTGATTTTTTTCTTAACCTTACCTGTATTCCACATTCAGCCCCTCAGGTCTGTTTGCTGCTACAGTTGTCCCTCAGTATCTCTCGGGGATTGAGTACATGACCCCCTGCAGATACCAAACTCTGGTATGCTCAAGTTCTATCTATAAAATGGCATAGTATTTGCATGTAACCTATGTATATCCTCCCATGTACTTTAAATCATCTCCAGATTATTTATAATATATAATACAATGTAAATGCTATGTAAATAACTGTTACACTCTATTACTTAGGGAATAGTGACAAGAAAAAAAATCTATACATGTTCAGTATAGATGCAACTATTCATTTTCTTTTTCTCTGCATACAGTCATGTTCCGCATAATTATGTTTTAGTCAATGATGGATGACATACAAGATGGGGGTCCCATAAGATTATTATTATTATTATCATTTTTTTTTTGAGACCGAGTCTTGCTCTGTTGCTCAGGCTGGAGTGCAGTGGTGCGATCTCAGCTCACTGGAACCTCCGCCTCCTGGGTTCAAGCAATTCTCCTGCCTCAGCCTCCCAAGTAACTAGGATTACAGGCAGCTGCCACCACGCCTGGCCAATTTTTTTTTTTTTTTTGAGACGAAGTTTTGCTCTTGTCCCCCAGTCTGGAGTGCAGTGGCACGATCTTGGCTCACTGCAACCTTTGCCTTCCGGATTCAAACGATTCTTCTGCCTCAGCCTCCTGAGTAGCTGGGATTACAGGCTTCTGCCACCACACCTGGCTAATTTTTATATTTTTAGTAGAGACAGTGTTTCACCATGTTGGCCAGGCTGGTCTCGAACTTCTGACGTCAGGTGAGCCGCCCACCTCGGCCTCCCAAAGTACTGGGATTATAGGCATGAACCACTGCGCCTGGCCAGATTATTATTTTTTTATTAAAAAAATTTTTTTAAATAGAGATGAAGTCTTGCTATGTTGCCCAGGCTGGTCTTGAGCTCTTGGCCTCAAGCAATCCTTCTGCCTTGGCCTTCCAAAATGTTGGGATTATAAGCATGAACTATTATGCCTGGCTTCCCATAAGATTATAACAGAGTTGAAAAATTTCTATTGCCTAGTGACATCTAGCTATTACAACATTGTAGTGCAACACATTACATGTTCATGGTAATGCCTGTGTAAAACCTACTGCACTGCCGTGGTATAAAGGTACAGCACATAGAGTTAGTGCATGCACAGCACATAATACCTAATGATGATAATATACAACTATGTTACTTGCTTATGTATTTACTATACTGTACTTTCTATTGTTAGAGTGTACCCCTACTTATTAAAAAAAAAAGTTAACTGTAAAACAGCCTCAGACAAGTCCTTCAGTGTAATTCCAGGGAAGGCATTGTTACCATAGGAGATGACAGCTCCATGTCACCTCCATTATTGCTCCATTATTGCCCCTGAATACCTTCCCATGGAACAAGATGTGGAGGTGGAAGACAGTGATATTGATGATCTCGACCCTGTGTAGGCCTAGGCTAGTGCGTATGTTTGTATCTTACTTTCTAACAAAACAGTTTAAAAAGTAAAAAAAGAAAATTTTTTTAATAGAAGAAAGCTTATATAATAAGGATAATGAAAGAAAATATTTTGTATAATGTAAACACATACACCAAGGCGGGTGTATCACCTGAGGTCAGGAGTTTGAGACCAGCCTGGCAAACATGGCAAAACCCCGTCACTACTAAAAATACAAAAATTAGCCCAGCGTGGTGGCGCACGCCTATAGTTCCAGCTACTTGGGAGGCTGAGGCAGGAGAATTGCTTGAACCCGGGAGTTGGAGGTTGCAGTGAGCCAAGATCACGCCATTGCACTCCAGCCTGGGCGACAAGAGCAAAACTCTATCTCAAAAATAAAAAGAAAAAGCTATCTTGACCTTTGATTTGTTGGTGTTATTAAACTGTTCTTTTATTTTATTCAGCTTGAAAGGAGACTTTAATTTGTGCATTTTCCCCTTCAGGGAAACTTTTATGGATTTCTTTATTAAGTAACTGGCTTAGAAGATAGAATAGTCTCCCTAGGTTTTAGAATGTAATTAAGAAAAATTCAGCCCAAGGGAACCATGTGTTAAAATTAGGTGATACCATCTTAGTTGTACCAGCTTGAGTGTAGGTTCCTTAAGAGTGAACCTGAGTAGTAGATGCATATATCCTTTAACCATTAATTTGTTGGAGATTAATAAGCTACATCGTTTCTTTGCCGTTATTTCAGCAAAGCAGAAGTAATATAGTTTTGTCAGATCTTCTTTTTTTTTTTTTTTTTTTTTTTGAAACTGTCTCCCAGTCTGGAGTGCAATGGCGTGATCTCGGTTCACTGCAACCTCTGCCTCCCAGGTTCAAGTGATTCTCCTGTCTCAGCCTCCTGAGTAGCTAGGACTACAGGCACATGCCACCACACCCAGCTAATTTTTATGTTTTTAGTAGAGATGGGATTTCACCATGTTGGGCAGGCTGGTCTTGAACTCCTGACCTCAGGTGATCCACCCTCCTCAGCCTCCCTAAGTGCTGGGATTACAGGCGTGAGCCACCGTGACTGGTCAGACTTTCTATCTGTTAGGCTTTCAGGAATGTTTTGAAAAGCAGAGGATTTAGAAATAGTTGTTAATAGTTTTTTTTTAAAGTCCTTAAGTTATTTCATAGGGGTGTTACCAAGGTGATTTTTGTTTAAATGACCCAGGAACATTTAAGTTCTACCTTTAACCAGTAAGAGAAAGTGATACTTTGTGACTAGCTCAGTCTTTGGTCTTTTATATTAAAGAACATTACTTGCTGTAACTGATTCACAAGGACCCCTTGATTGAGGTGCTTACATTTTCTACACATGGCTTCCAAGGTCAGCTGAGGAAAGTGGAGGATGGGCCAATCCTATAAATGGATTAATCACTTCCACTCATATTCCATTGCCAGAACTCAGTTTCAGGGCCATGCCTAACTACTGGAGGGCTGGGAAATGTCATGTGGCCTGTGCCCAGGAGGAAGGTGAATCATGCTTGATCAACATCTAACTAGTCCCTGCCACAGGACTCAAACCCCAATGTAGTCCTTAGCTTAGAACCATACAGAAATCCATTTATTTTGGTTATAGACAGCATGGAACCATAGCCTCCTCTTTTTCCTTGTAGACACACAGAGTTTTGAGTTATAACAATTTTGAATGCAAGTAAAGGCCTTTTTCCCAAGCACAGATAGGAGATCTGGAAAAGCTTTTCTGCGGCCTGTGGCAGAGGTAGTCTCTGGCAACCCCAAGAAAGGCAGCTTGGTATTGGGGGTGGGGGGGGAGAGAGAGAGAAAGAGAGAGAGAGAGAGAGAGAGACCCAAGTCCCTTCAAATACCTGGAAAGTCTTCCCAAGAATAACAGATGCAAACAAGCCCAGATCGCAAAGGCTACAATGTATATTTAACCCTTCAATGCCCAGACACTGACAAATACCCACAAGCGTTAAGACCATCCAGGAAAACATGACATCACCAAACAAACTACATAAGGCACCAGGGACCAATCCTGGAGAGATAGAGATACATGACCTTTCAGACAGAGAATTCAAAATACCCGTTTTGAGGAAATTCAGAGAAATACAGGATAACACAGATAAGGAAATCAGAATCCTCTAAGGTAACTTCAGCAAAGAAATGGAAATAATTAAAAAGAACCAAGCTGAAATTTTGGAGTTGAAAAATGCAGTTGATATACTAAGGAATGCATCAGAGTCGTTTTATAGCAGAACTGATTAAGCAGAAGAAAGAATTTATTTATTTATTTATTTATTTTTTGAGATGGAGTCTCGCTCTGTTGCCCAGGCTGTAGTGCAGTGGCGTAATGGCTCCCTGCAACCTCTGCCTCCCAGGTTCAAGCGATTCTCCTGGCTCAGCCTCCCAAGTAGCTGGGATTACAGGTGTGTGCCACCACACCTGGCTAATTTTTTTGTTTTTTAGTAGAGACGGGGTTTCACCGTGTCAACCAGGATGGTCTCGATCTCCTGACCTCGTGATCCACCTGCCTCGGCTTCCCAAAGTGTTGGGATTACAGGCATGAGCCACAGCGCCTGGCCCCAGAAGAAAGAATTAGTGAGCTCGAAGACAGGCTATTTGAAAATACACAGCCAGAGGAGACAAAAGAAGAAAAAGATAAAAAGGAATAAAAAGCATGCCTACAAGATCTAGAAAATAGCCTCCAAAGGGCAAATCTAAGAGTTTTGGCCTTAAAGAGGAGGTAGAGAGATAGGGGTAGAAAGTTTATCGAAATGAATAACAACAGAGAACTTCCCAAACTTAGAGAAAGATTTCTATATTCAAGTATAAGGTTCTAGAATGCCAAGCAGATTTAGCCCAAAGAAGACTATCTCAAGGCATTTAATAATCAAACTTCTAAAGGTAAAAGATGAAGGATCCTAAAAGCAGTAAGAGAAAAAACACAAATAACATACAATGGAGCTTCAATATGTCTGGGACCAGACTTTTCAGTGGAAACCCCTTACAGGCCAAGAGAGAGAGGCATGACATATTTAAAGTGCTGAAGGAAAAAACTTCTACCCTAGAATAGTATATCTGGTGAAAATATTCTTCAAACATGAAGGAGAAATAACGACTTTATAAGACAGAGAAGTCGAGTAATTTCATCAACACCAGACCTGTCCCACACAAATGCTAAAGGGAGTTCTTCAATCTGAAAGAAAAGGATGTTAATGAGCAATAAGAAATCATCTGAAGGTACAAAACTGACTGGTAATAGTAAGTACACAGAAAAACACAGAATACTATATTAATAACAATAATTATGGTGTATAAACGACTCATATCATGAAAAGATGAATTGATCAAGAATAATAACTACAACAACTTTTCCAGACATAGTATGGTATTAGGTTGTTGCAAAAGTAATTGTGGTTTTGGACTGTGAATTTTAAATCATTATAACTAGGCTCAAACACATCTTTATTAATCAAAATAGGAACCATTACAATCAACACATTTTCGCCAATGAGAAATGTTTGTTCTTGTTGTGTAAAAATCCATGCTTTGGGATTTGACGAACTCTTGGAAAGAATGTTCTGCATCCTGCTGGTCATGGAAATGTTTTCTCTGCAAAACGTTGTCGAGATGCTTGAAGAAGTGGTAGTTGGTTGGTGAGAGGTTAGGTGAATATGGCGGGAGGGAAAACTTCATAGCCCAATTCGTTCACTTGTTGAAGCTTGGTTGTGTGATGTGCAGTTGGGTGTTGTTGTGGAGAATTGGGTCCTTTTATTGACCAATGCTGGCGTCAGGCGTTGCAGTTTTTGGTGCATCTCATTAAGATTGCTGAGCATACTTCTCAGATGTTATGCTTTCACTGGGGTTCAGAAAGCTGTAGTGGATCAGACTGACAGCAGACCACCAAACAGTGACCGTGACCTTTATTTGATGCAAGTTTGGCTTTGGGAAGTGCTTTGGAGCTTCTTCTCAGTCCAGCCACTGAGCTGGTTGTCACAGGTTGTCATATAAAGTCCACTTTTCCTTGCATGTCACAATGTGATCGAGAAGTGGTTCATTGTTCTGTAGAATAAGAGAAGATGACACTTCAAAATGATGATTTTTTTGATTTTCACTCAGCTCATGAGGCACCCACTTAACGAGCTTTTTCACCTTTTCAATTTGCTTCAAATGCTGAATGACTGTAGGATGGTCGATGTTGAGTTCTTCGGCAACTTCTTGTGTAGTTCTAAGAGGATCACCTTCGATGATTGCTCACAATTGGTCGTTGTGAACTTCCGATGGTCGGCCACTACACTCCTCACTTTCAAGGCTTGCCTCCTTTGCAAAACTTTTTGAACCACCACTGCACTGTACAGTTGTTAGCAGTTCCTCTCCAAATGCATTGTTGATGTTGTGAGTTGTCTCCTTTGCTTTACGACCCATTTTGAACTTATTCAAAAATTGCTCATATTTGCTTTTTTCTAACTTCATTCCCATAGTCTAAAACATAAACAGCAAGTAAATAAGTCTCTAGCCAAAAAACATAAAAAATGAACATTAAAATGATGTATAATATAATGACATTTATTTAAGAATGTATTCCAAGACCAGGCACAGTGGCTCATGCCTGTAATCCCAGCACTTTGGGAGGCTGAGGTGGGTGGATCACCAGAGTTCAGGAGTTCGAGACCAGCCTGACCAACATGGTGAAACCTTGTCTCTACTAAAAATACAAACTTAGCCAGGCATGGTGGCACACACCTGTAATCCCAGCTACTTGGGAGGCTGAGGCAGGAGAATTGCTTGAACCCAGGAGGCAGAGGTTGCAGTGAGCCGAGATCATGCCATTGCACTCCAGACTGGGCAACAAGAGCAAAGTCTGTCTCAAAAAAAAAAAAAAAGAATGTATTCCAATATCAGATGACAAATTCTAACCATGCAAACCACCGCAATTACGTTTGTACCAACCTAGTAGTACTGGAAGTCTTAACTATGGTAATTAGACAAGAAAAAGAAATAAAGGGTATCCAAATTGGAAAAGAAGTCAAATTATCCTTGTTTGCAGATGATTTGATCTTATATTTGGCAAAAGCTTAAAGACTTCACCAAAAAACTATTAGAACTGATAAATTTAGTAAAGTTGCAGGATCCAGAGTCAACACACAGAGATCAGTAGTGTTTCTGTATGCCAACAGTGAACAATCTGAAAAAAATAAAAAAAGTAACCCCATTTACAATAGCTGCAAATAAAATACCTAGGGATTAACCAAAGAGATGAAAGATCTCTCTAATGAAAACTATTAAACACTGATGCAAGAAATTGAAGAGGACATTAAAAAAATGAAAAGATATTTCATGTTCATGGATTGGAAAAATCACTATTAAAATGTCCATAGTACCCAAAGCAATCTACAGATTCAATACAATCCATATTCAAAATACCAATGACATTCTCCACAAAAATAGAAAAAACAATTCTAAAATTTACGTGGAACCACAGAGGACTCAGAGTAACCAAAGCTATCTTCAACATAAAGAAGAAAACTGGAGAAATCACATTACCTGACTTGAAATGATACTAGAAAGCTATGGTAACCAAAACAACATGGTACTGACATAAAAACAAACATAGACCAATGGAACGGAATAGAGAACCCATTAATAAATCCATACATTTACAGTGAACTGGTTTTTGACAGAGGTGCCAAGAACATACTTTGGTAAAAGGACAGTCTGTACAATAAATGGTTCTCGGAAAACTGGAAATCTGTATGCAGATATCTACATGCAGAAGAGTGAAACTAGATCCCTATCTCTTCCCATACACAAAAATCAAAAATGTATTAAAGATTTAAATCTTAAACTTCAAACTCTGAAACTACTAAAAGAAAACTTTGGGGAAACTTGCTAGGACATTGGTTTGGGCAAAAATTTCTTGAGCAATAAATACCCCACATGCAGAGGCAACCAAAGCAAAACTGGATCAAGGGGATCTTTTCTCACTTCCTTTTGTGTGTGTTTTTTAGAATTTTTTTTTGGTTGCTATGGGGATTACATGTAACATACTAAATTTATAACAGTCTAGTTTGAAATGGTACCAGTTTAACTTCTGTAGTATACAAAAACTTTATTCCTGTATAGCTCCATTTCCTTGATATGTTGTTTTTGTGGCAGATTACATCTTTATTCATTGTGTGCTAAATATCATAGATTTATAATTTTTTTAATGCTTTTGTCTTTTAAGTCATATAGGGAAAAAAGGTGGAGCTGAAAAACAAAAATAGAATAATACTGGCTGTGATATTTGTCCATATAGTTACCTTTGCTGGGGATCTTTATTTTTTATTTTTTGGATCTTCATTTTTTCAGATGGCCTTAAGTTTCTGTTTAGTGTCCTTTCATTTCAACTTGAAGATGCCTTTTAGGATTTGATGTAGAACATATGTAGTGGTGATGGACTCTGTCTGCTTTTTTTTTTTTCTTAAAATGCCTCGATTTCGATTTCTCTTTCTTTCTCTTTCTTTTTTTTTTTTTTTTTTTTTTTTTGAGTCAGAGTCTTGCTCTGTTTCCCAGGCTGGAGTGTAGTGGTGCAATCTTGGCTCACTGCAGTGTTGACCTCCTGGGCTCAAGCAATTTTCTTGCCTCATCCTCCTGAGTAGCTGGGACCACAGGTACATGTCACCATGCCCAGCTAACTTTTATGTGTTTTGCAGAGACAGAGTTTCGCCATGTTGCCCAGGCTGATCTCAAACTCCTGGGCTCAAGCAATCTCCCTACCTTGGCCTCCCAGAGTGTTGGGATTACAGGTGTGAGCCACTGCACCCAGCCTTTATTTTTTCCTCATTTTTGAAGGACAGTTATGCTCAAGATAGAATTCCGTATGTCATCCTACTCACTTCTGGACTCCACAGTTCTGATGAGATATGAGCTGTTCGTCTGATTCAGGATCTCCTGTATTTGACAAGTTGCTTTTCTCTTGCTGCTTTGAATATTCTTTCTTTGCCATTGGCTTTGACAGTTTGGTTGTCATGTGTCTCCATATGAACCTTTTTGAATTTAACCTGCTTAGAAGTCACGGAGCTTCTTAAATGTGTAGATTTGTATCTGTCATCACATTTGGGAAGTTTTGGTATGTTATTTCTTCTTCTTTTTTTTTTTTTTTGAGACAGAGTCTCGTTCTGTTACCCAGGCTGAAGTGTAGGGCAGGATCTTGGCTCGCTGCAACCTCTGCCTCTTGGGTTCAAGTGATAACTGTGTCTCAGCCTCCCGAGTAGCTGGAACTACAGGCATGCACCACCACGCCAGCTGATTTTTGTATTTTTATTAGAGACGGGGTTTCACCATGTTGGCCAGGCTGGTCTCAAACTCCTAACCTCATGATCTGCCCGCCTTGGCCTCTCAAAGTGCTGGGATTACAGGCGTGAGCCATAGTGCCCGGCCTCTTCACATGTTCTTACTGCCCCCTTCTCTTCTAGAATTCCCATATTCATATATTGTTTCACCTTCACCTTTTTTTTTTTTTTTTCGGTGACAGAGTGTTGCTCTGTCACCCAGCCTGGAGTGCAGTGGTGTGATTTCTGCTCACTGCAACCTCCGCCTCCCAGGTTCACGTGATTCTCGTGCCTCAGCCTCCCAAGTAGCTGGGATTACAGGCACGTGCCATCACGCCCAGCTAATTTTTGTATTTTTAGCAGAGATGGGGTTTTGCCATGTTGGCCAGGCTGGTCTTGAACTCCTGACCTCAAATGATCCGCCCACCTCAGCCTCCCAGAGTTCTGGGATTACAGGCATGAGCCACCGTGCCTGGCTATTTTCAGTGTTTTAATCTTGATGCTGCTTAGTGGGTATGTTCAATTTGTGAAAATTCATTGAGTTCTATGCTTAGGTATGTGTACTTTTCTAAAATGAGTAATGTACTTCAGTAAAAGTTAAAAATCCTAGCTTAAAAGTTCAAATTTCATATTTAATTTATATTTCCTTTCCTTTGCCAGGTTTTGACTTGAAGAGACTTGCAGTAAGAAGGGGTGTGATCCTCTCTTTCTTTTCTCCTCTCCTCTGTTATCTGGTTTCTGTACTTTGGTGTCTTGTGGGAAGGAATAGAGAAATTGAAAAGTGTATGTGTTTCTCTTAATTGGTACTGATCAAATTCTTTCTTGATTGTTCTTTCTCTGGCTAAGACGGATTATTCATCCATACAGTGTAGCAGGCATCCAAATGCTGGTTCTCCCATGCAGCTGGTTGTAAGTTTTTTTGAGATAGGGTCTTTCCCTCTCCACATTGCCTTCATAGAGGATATCCACTTTAGCTTGATGTCTTCCAAGGCCTCCTCAGTTCTCTCTACCTAGAGCTTCTTGCTGTGCTTGTCACCTTTGTGAGTGGCCAACCCTCTTTAATGGGTTACCAGCATTAGTCCAAACTCTGCTTCCTTCCCTGGTTTCTCCTTGATCCATAGGTACTGTTTCATCCTTGACATGACAAATAGTGCAAATACAAGCTGTTCCCTTGCTACCTTCTGTTTTTGCATTAAGTTCTATTTCCTGTTCCCCCTGTCTCACTGCTCAGTCCTGCTACAGTTAGGTGCCTGGACACATCAATTGTTTGATTCAGTGCCTCAGTATCCTCCTTTATCCTTTTATTCACTTACCACCATGTTTTGAAATTGTCTTTTTCTTCTTTTCAGGTATTTTTCTTCACCAACTTCACTCTTCTTTTTATGTTTGGGCATTTGTAAATCATGTTTTGGATAGTCACCACCAACCAATATTAGTACTTCCCCATTTTTTTGAACTCACTAATCACAATATATAACTGTATAGAATTTTTTTCTTTTTTTTTTTTTAATCTTAGAGAACTGGAAATTTCCTCCTTTTTTGCCCCTTGTGGCTTTTAGTATTGCTATGGTGCCAGTTACTTGAAGCTTGTTTTTCAAATGGCAGGTGACATGGGGTCAGTTATTCTCTTTTTTTTTTTTCTGAGACGGAGTCTCGCTCTGTTGCCCAGGCTGGAGTGCAGTGACATGATCTTGGATCACTGCAACCTCTGCCTCCTGGGTTCAAGCAATTCTCTGTCTCAGCCTCCCGAGTAAGCTGGGGTTACAGGTGCCTGCCACCACGCCTGGCTAATTTTTGTATTTTTAGTAGAGACAGGGTTTCATCATCTTGACCAGGCTGGTCTTGAACTCCTGACCTCATGATCCACCTGCCTCAGACTCCTAAAGTGCTGGGATTACAGGTGTGAGCTACTGCACCCGGCCCAGTTATTCTCTAATGGTTCTTGTCTCTGTACTGTCTAGATCAGTTTGATGTGTTACTTATCTGTATTTGTTACAGCTTCCTTCATTGACATATAATAGATATAACTCATTGGGCTGATTTTTTTCAAAAGTTTCTTATTTATTATAATACTCCTGATTAGGTGGGTGTTGGCTTAAAAATGTCTACATGTTGATGATATTATTGGACACTGCTTACTGAATGAGGAGAAAGAGGTGTTGGAGTGGAATGGGAAGGTTCTGTCAATGTTTCGTATTGCCTGTATTTTCTGATAGTACTTTTATACTTTTTCTTTGAAAACTTGTATTTAGCTCCTCTTATAGGCATATAAAGAAAGCTCTAACATTAATTTTAGCATTAATTGAATGTTAGAGATATTTCTGACTTTGTATGCCAGGTAAAGTCTACCATTTAATGATTTTTTTAAACTAAAATATGCTTTTCTTTATTGGATATAGGAAGGGTATGAATAAAAGGATAAACATAAATAAACTTAACTAAGAAGTGCACTCATTATGAATACTATATCCTGTCAAAATGTCTGTCATCCCATGACCTTTCTCACCTATTTTTCCTTTGGCATTTTAATAATCAATATCCTGTGTCCTTTATAGCATACCTAGCTTTTACTAAGAAATATGTTTCTGGTTTTAGCTATGGAGGGGGAAGTATAATATTTTGGCACTTTTAAATTGTACTGAATGCTGTAGAGATGTTTAATATAAAGTTTTTATACTTCAGAGGAGATATTAAAGACTCATGTTTTACTCTTTTTCTCTTTGAAGGATGTAGTAACTGGAGTTAGTCCCCTGCTCTTCAGGAAACTCAGTAATCCTGACATATTTTCATCCACTGGAAAAGTTAAACTTCAGCGACAACTGAGTCAGGATGATTGTAAGTTATGGAGAGGAAACCTGGCCAGCTCTCTATCGGGTAAATATCTGATTTTGTTGTTTTAAGAAATGTGGGACCATGTGGTCAATATTTAAGTGTATATTAATTGAATTGGCATCTTGACAGTTTCTTCTCTGTTAGTAGTCTTGTATAGAACATTTATGGTAAGGCTGTCTTCCTCTCCTTACTTCTTCCTCATGGAATCTCTGATTGCTAACCTGTAGGACCTGATAGGTATTTCTTGGTTGATCACCACTAGTGGTCACTCTCTCTTACTCTGATTTTTGCTCTCTGCCTATTTCTGTAAACTTTATATTCTTTGCTTCTGTAGATTTTCTTTTTTCCTTCATTCTCAAAACCTAAAACTCAAAGTGGCCTCTACCTCCTTCAAAGAAAAGACTTAAAAAATTCAGGGGGAAAAAATTATACGAAGAAGTCACAGTACAAAAGGAAGCAATTACATTGTACATTGTGGCATAATTCTTTTCTTTCGTTTTTTTTTGAGATGGAGTTTCGCTCCGTAGCCCAGGCTGGAGTGCAGTGGTGTGATCTCGGCTCACTGCAAGCTCCGCCTCCCGGATTCATGCCATTCTCCTGCCTCAGCCTCCCGAGTAGCTGGGACTACAGGCATCCGCCACCATGCCTGTCTAATTTTTTGTATTTTTAGTAGAGGCGGGGTTTCACTGTGTTAGCCAGGATGGTCTCGATCTCCTGAGCTTGTGATCCGCCCGCCTCAGCCTCCCATAGTGCTGGGATTACAGGCGTGAGCCACCGCACCCAGCCTCTTATATTTAAATTTGTATTTTTGCTGGTCATATATTTAGTTACATAGAGCCATTTCTTGTTTGGTTTTTCATAACATTCTCCTCTTTTTTTAAAAGGATGCGATTATCTTCTCTTTTTTTTTTTTTTGAGACAGAGTCTCACTTTACTGCCCAGGCTGGAGTTTAGTGGCATGATGTCTGCTCCCTGCAACCTCTACCTCCCAGGTTCAAGTGATTCTCCTGCTTCAGCCTCCTGAGTAGCTGGGATCACAGGTGTGCACCACCATGCCTGGCTAATTTTTTTATTTTTGGTAGAGACAGGGTTTCACCATGTTGGCCAGGCTGCTCTTGAACTCCTCACTTCAGGTGATCCGCCTGCCTTGGCCTCCCAAAGTGCCGGGATTACATATGGGAGGTGAGCCACCACGCCTGCCTGGGATGTGATTATCTTCTGATTGTCATGAGTAAATTAGATTTTTTATTTAAAAATGTGGCTGGGTGTGGTGGCTCACGCCCGTAATCACAGCACTTTGGGAGACCAAGGCAGGCAGATCACCTGAGGTCAGGAGTTCAAGACCAGCCTGGCCAACATGGCAAAACCCCGTCTCTACTAAAAATACAAAGATTAGCCAGGCATGGTGATATGTGTCTGTGATCCCAGCCACTCTGGAGGCTGAGGCACAAGAATCGCTTGAACCTGGGAGGTGGAGGCTGAGTGAGCATCATTACACTCCAGCTGGGGCGACAGAGCGAAACTCTGTCTCCAAAACAAAGCAAAACAAAAAAAAAGTAAAGTTTTCTTACCTGGATCAGCTCTTTCTTTTGAGCATCTAACAACCAGCATATTCAGTGTTTTGTTCTAAAATGCTAAATCCCTTTTATCCTGTGAGGTAATTGCATGGCTGCTGGGTACATTGTTGAAATGTGGTTGTGTTTGACTGTTCTTTCTATGGAATTTTCCATTTATCTGATTGCAGCCCGTGTCTTACTTTATGACGTTTGGGGTGCTTTTCATTTCTGAGTGCTTAGTCTAAGAGTTTGCAGGGCAGATGATACCTCACTTTTTTTTGAGACAGGGTCTCCTCTGTCGCCCAGGCTGGAGTGCAGTGGTGTGATCTCAGCTCACTGCAACCTCTGCCTTCTGGGCTCAAGTGATCCTCCCACCTCAGTCTCTTAAGTAGGTAGGACTATAGGTGTGCACCACCACACCCAGCTAATTTTTGTATTTTTAGTAGAGAGGGGGTTTCGCCATGTTGCCCAGGCTAGTCTTGAACTCCTGAGCTCAAGCAGTCCTTCCTTGGCCTCCCAAAGAGCTGGGATTATAGACCTGAGCTACCAGGCCAGGCCAGATACTCCACTTAATTGCAATCCCCTCCATGCTTACTATAGCTTATACCTTTCTTTGCCCAGTTGCATTGGTTACAGTCCACCTATCTGCTTTAGATTTCCCCACAGTTTTTTCACCCCCTCATTATCAGTGTCTGGCCGTTTCTGTCATTATGGCCTTTGTTTGCTTACTTTTTATTTTTATTTATTTATTTATTTTTGACGGAGTCTTACTCTGTCACCAGGCTGGAATGCAGTGGCGCGATCTCGGCTCACTGAAACCTCCGCCTCCCTGGTTCAAGCGATTCTCCTGCCTCAGCCTCCCAAGTAGCTGGGACTACAGGTGCCATGCCACCACACCCAGCTAATTTTTGTATTTTTAGTAGAGACGGGGTTTCACTATGTTGGCCAGAATGGTCTCAATCTCTTGACCTCGTGATCCGCCTGCCTCGGCCTCCCAAAGTGCTGGAATTACAGGCAGGAGCCACCACGCTCCGCCCAGGTTACTTCTTTTGTCTCATTTTTATGGTGTTTCCTGGAGGACAAAAGATAAAAGCATGTGCTTGGTCTGCCATCTTTAACTGAGAATGTTTTATGCATTAGCCTCTTGAATTATTATAAGAATAGTAATTAGAATTTTTAAGAGGTTTTCTTTTTTTCTGTGTTATTTATTTACTAAAGAGCTGCTTGTTATTCTGTTTGTTTATGTTGTTCCTTCCTTTTATTTATTTTCCTCAAGTTCTTGGCAGTCTGCGGTATGCTTCAGTCTTTACTGGTGTACAGAGTCAAATAGGTTTCTTCTACAGTGTGTAAGCCTCTTTCCCAACAGGCCTTTATTTTGAAGAGAGAGATGATAGTAATCTTTGTGTAAATAGGATAAGTTAAGCTGACTTTCCTTTAGAATTAATAGGTGAGAAGTAGGCAGGTCATCTGGAGAAATGCACATTTGCAGAATGAAGGAAAGAAGGCAGGCAGGCTCTACTCTGGGCTTATGGAAGTTTTGAGCAGAACACCATCATCATCATCATTATTTTTTTTTATGGAGGGCTTTATGGAAAGACTTTCCAGTAAAAGGTACATTTGAGACTTGAAAACTTAACTAGATTTTAAAAGTATATTGTAATTTTCTAGTAAAACATGCTAGTTATAAAAAATGTCACTACAAAAACATGCATTATGTCAAAGTGAAGTCTTTCCTTTTTTTAAATTTTTTGAGACAGCTTCTCATTCTGTTTCCCAGGCTGAAGTGCAGTGACATGACCATGCCTCACTGAAGCCTTGACCACCTGAGCTCAGGTGATCCTCCCCCCTTCTCCTCAGCCTCCTGAGTAGCTGGGACCACAGGCACACACCACCATGCCTGGCTAATTTTTTTTTTTTTTCTTGGAGATGAGGTCTTGCTATGTAGCCGAGGCTGGTCTTGAACTCTTGGGCTCAAGTGATCCTCCTGCTTCGGCCTCCCAAAATGCTGGGATTACATGTGTGAGCCACAACACCTGTCCTGAAGTCTTTCTTAATTTTTACTTTCTTCTATGTCTTAATTTTCTTCTGTGGTTAGCTTTGCTAAATTGTTCTCCAAATGAATTGTATCATATTTTGTTGGCAGCAAAAACAAAAATATCCCCCAAGCCCTTTCTTAACATCTTTACTACATTGGGTATTTTCATGACTAAGATTTTACCAGGCACAGAAAGGATTTTCAAGTGAGTCGAGTGATCATGATAAAGCCAGGGGAAAGTGCAGGGCATAATACTGAAGTTGAGTGAGTGAATAAGTGTGGAAAAGAGTCGAAGGAGATGAGACCAGAAAGATAATCTGGATTTATGGAGGGTCTTTTTCATATGCCAAAATGTCTGGCATAATATCTTCAAATAGTAAGGAGCCATCAGAGGCTTTTAAGGAAGGAAATGACATGAACACATTTTTGTTGGTTAGATCACAAGCAAAAGTGTGAAGAATGGTGGGAAGAAGGGGAGAAATGAGACCTTCACCTCATTTATAAAGTCATTGCAGGTGGGGCGTGGTGGCTTATGCCTGTAATCCCAGCACTATGGGAGGCCAAGGCGGGCACATCACCTGAGGTCAGGAGTTGGAGACCTGCCTGGCTAACATGGCAAAACCCCATGTCTACTAAAAATACAAAACATGAGCCAGGTGTGGTGGCGCATGCCTGTAGTCCCAGCTACTCAGGAGGCTGAGGCAGGAGAATCACTTGAGCCTGGGAGGCAGAGGTTGCAATGAGCTGAGATCACACCACTGCACTCCAGCCTGGGCGACAGTGAGTGACACTCTGTCTCAAAAAACAAAAAACAAAAAACAAAAAACAAAAATTATTGGAATTCCCTATACTTGGTCTTTATAAGTGACTCTCTTTCATTTAGATTAAGGCAGACAGTAAACCTGAACTGAGCACATGGAGTCTAGTGAGAGCAGAATAGGTTCATTGTTTGCCTGCTGGAAACTTGCATCTCTAATGTTACACTGAGGTGATGAGAAACTATGTAGGCTAGAAGGGATTGGAAAACTCCTAGACTGCTAGTTTGGGTGTTAGAGTGGGAGGCTGGCATGTGGTGAATATTATAGAGAACATAAAATAGTTAATCCATTTCAGTGTTCCACTTGCCATTATCGTCACCACCAAGACAGTCACAATTTTTAATGGATAGTTGGAAATTTTAATAGATTCTAAAATGGATGTGAACAATTTTACTTTGTATCAGTATGGTTTTATCCACTTGATATCACTGTATTTGTATTTTTTCACTTGTTTATCAATAAATAATTACATGTATATTTTCCAAACCTTGTATTTGAAGGTAAGCAGCTGCTCCCTTTGTCCAGCAGTGTACATAGCAGTGTGGGACAGGTGACTTGGCAGTCGTCAGGAGAAGCATCAAACCTGGTTCGAATGAGAAACCAGTCCCTTGGACAGTCTGCACCTTCTCTTACTGCTGGCCTGGTAAGTGTTCATAAAGGTGGCATTTTGCTCTATGAAAAATCCATAATTGTCATTTGTCATTGCAACATCTATTCTTTTTCCTTTTTAGGATTTGGAGAATTCAGTTTCCCAAAATGAAGTATGGAAGAGAATGAATTTATTATTATTTTTTTTAGAGATAGGGTCTTGCTTTGTTGCCCAGGCTGACTTCGAACTCCTTGGCTGTAGTATTCCTATTGCCTCAACCTTCCAAGTAGCAGGGACTACAGGTACATGTCATGGCATCAGGCTAAGAATGAAATTTTTTTTTCTTTTTTTTTTTTGAGTTGGATTTTTGCTCTTGTCACCCAGGCTGGAGTGCAATGATGTGATCTCACCTGCCTCCTGGGTTCAAGCAATTCTCCTGCCTCAGCCTCCTGAGTAGCTGGGATTACAGGTGTGTGCCACCACCCCTGGCTCATTTTTTTGTATTATTAGTAGAGATGGGGTTTCACTGTGTTGGCTAGGCTGGTCTTGAACTCCCGACCTCAGGTGATCCTCCCTGCTCGGCCTCCCAAAGTGCTGGGATTACAGGTGTGGGCCACCACTCCCGGCCTTAAGAATGAAATTTTAATTGTATCTATTTTTTTTTTTTTTGAGATGGAGTCTCACTTTGTTGCCCAGGCTGTAGTGCAATCTCGGCTCACTGCAACCTCTGTCTCCCAGGTTCAAGTGATTCTCCTGCCTCAGCCTCCCAAGTAGCTGGGATTACAGGCACTCGCCGCCATACCCCGCTAGTTTTTGTGTTTTTAGTAGAGATGGGGTTTCACCACGTTGGCCAGGCTGGTCTCGAACTCCTGACCTCATGATCCACCCACCTCAGCCTCCCAAAGTGTTGGGATTACAGGCTTGAGCCACTGTGCCTGGCCCAGTTAAGTCTATTTTGATTGCCCTCTCATGCTGTCAGTGTCACTGGTACTAATTGTATAGTGAGGGTCAAGGAAAAGATTCTGTAAGGTTGTAACTTCAGTGAGTAAATTTTCCTGGGAAAGAACATTCTTTTTATAGAAATGATTCTAAATCTGGTACAGTTGTGCTGCTTTGGTTTACAGCTCTGTGGTATACATATTTAGTACATGAGGATAGGGAACATGTTTGGCACATCATGGGTACTTAAGTATATATATAAGAATGAGGGCCGGGTGCAGTGGCTTATGTCTCTAATTCCTGCACTCTGAGAGTCTGAGGCAGGAGGATCGCTTGAACCCAGGAGTTCAAGACTAGCCTGGGCAACATAGTGAGACCTTGTCTATACAAATAATAATAATCATAAAAAAAAATTAGCCGAGGATGGTGGGGTGTGCCTGTAGTCCCAGCTACTCAGAAGGCTGAGGTGGGATAATCGCTTGAGCCTGAGCAGTTGAAGCTGTAGTGAGTTGTGATTGTGCCACCACACTCTGGCGACAGAGTGAGACCTTGTCTGAAAAAAAAAAAAAAAAAAAAAAAGCCTTTTGTTTGTCTAGGCTTTGTGTGATAGGCAGGGCCTTACAAAATTAAAGCTGTGTAGCCTGGGCAGGTTGCTTTGTTTCTGCCTGTTGTTACAAATTATACCCTTTTATCCTCAAACTTGCTTTTGTACCAAAGGCACCCACTGGCTTTCTGCTCATCTCACACTGTTCCCTCTATCCTTAGGTCTAGGCACCTACCAATTTGTAGGGTACAATAACAGAAACTTGTTACTATTAAAGTCTCATCTACACTTGAAGATATAAGCCTTTTGGGTCAACATATGTGGAGTAGAAAGTTTTGTCCATTTGTTCAATATGGGAAGTGGGAGTAGCGGGGAGGATGTCTTTGTGTAGCAGGTGGGAGGCTAATTTTTGGATCAAAGGATATCCTGATAATACCGAAGTTTGTGATTCTCAGGCCACAGAGAGAATCAGGATCATTTGTGAAAATTCCTACCTCCTTAATTTTTTATTTTGAAATTTTGAAATCTGCAGAAAAATAGACAGAATGGTACAGTGAACACCCATGTAAGTTTTACCTAGACTGACTAATTTGTACATTTTTTCCATATTTGTTTTTTCTGTGTGTATATATGTATTTTTTTCCTGAAGCATTTCAAAGCAAGTCACAGACTAATTACGATACCTCATTCTTAAGTATTTCTCCTAAGGTGAAGGATACTCTCCTAAATAACTACAATATATGACCAGATCTAAGAAGTTTAATACTTTTTTTTTTTTTTTTGAGACTGAGTCTCGCTCTGTCACCCAGGCTGGAGTGTAGTGGTGTGATCTTGGCTCACTGCAACCTCTGTCTCCTGGGTTCAAATGATTCTCCTGTGTCAGCCTCCCAAGTAGCTGGGATTACAGGTGCGCACCACTACACCTGGCTAATTTTTGTATTTTTAGTAGAGACGGGGTTTCACCATGTTGGCCAGGCTGATGTCGAACTCCTGACCTCAAGTGATCCACCTGCCTCGGCCTCTCAAATTGCTGGGATTACAGGCGTGAGCCACCGCACCTGGCCACATCATTTTAATAGTAACATCTAATAATGTGAAGACCATATTGAGATTTTCCTACTTGGTCCCAATATGTCTATTAAAGCCTCGCCTGCTTCCCTTTTAACCTCTGGAACCTAAAACAAACAAACAAACAAGCAAAAATGGATGAGTGTACCCTCCTAGAGATTTTGATCCAGATGTCTGGGGTTAGTCACAAGCATCTGTGTTTTCTTTTCTTTTCTTTCTTTCTTTTTTTTTTTTTTGAGACAGGTTCTCCCTCTGTTGTCTAGTCTGGAGTGCAGTGTCATGATCTTAGCTCACTGCACCCTGTGCTTCCTGGGTTCAGGTAATTCTCATGCCTCCCGAGTAGCTGGGATTACAGATGTGTGCCACCTCACCTGGCTATTTTTTGTCTTTTCAGTAGTGATGGGGTTTTGCCATGTTGGCCAGGCTGGTCTTGAACTGCTGACCTCAAGTGATCCACCGGCCTTGGCCTCCCTAAGTGCTGGGGTTACAGGTGTGAGCCACTGTGCCTGGCCTGTATTTTCTTTAAAGTGTTACCCTGATTCTAACAACGTACTTCTTTGAGAACTACTGCCACCATGATACAGCTGAATATTCCACTTTAAGGTGGTATGTTGCAGAAGGGATTCCTGGACTGAGGTTACTGGAACCTAGGCCAAGTGAGCTAGAATATTCCTGAATTAAGTTTTTTTTAAATTAACAGTTTATTGAGATATAATTCACATATGATATAATTCACCCACTTAAAGTATACAGGTCAGTATTTTTTGGTGTATTTCACAGACATGTACAGCCATCACTGTAGTCAATTTAAGAATATTTTCTTTACTTTAGAAACTGTACTCTTCAGGTATCACCTCCTCATTGTTCCATCCCTATCCCCGCCCCCACACTAGGCAACCACTAATCTACTTTCCACCTCTATAGGTTTGCCTATTCTGTATTTTTCATATAAATCAAATCAAATATGTGGCCTTTTGTGGCGGCTGCTTTCACTTAGTCTAATGTCTTCAAGATTCATCCATGTTGCAGCATGTGTTCCTTTTTATTGCCGAATAGTATTTTGTTGTATGTATATATCATGTTTTGTTTAGCTGTTCATCAGTTGATTCATTTCCTTCATTCTTCACCTTCATTTTCTAATGTTTATTGAGAGGATTTATCTGAGGGCTTATTTTTCCCATATATGTAGAAATCATGATCCTAATTAGTGATTACCAGGGCATGTTCTAAAAAGGATCATACAATCGTATCATTATATGTGCCTAGGGATGGAGGAGAACTTAGGTGGCATATTGTTCAAGATTAGTTCTTCTTCTTCTTCTTAAAAAAAAATTACATAGAGTGAAAATCTGTTCTTAAAAGTGGGTTGTTTCTGCCTTTTGGCTATTATAAGTAATATTGCTATGAACATTCATGTACAAATTTTAATGTAGATATATGTTTTCATTCCTCGTGGATATATATCTAGGAGAGAAGTTGCTGAGTCATATGATAACTGTATTTAATCATTTGAAGAACTTTGATTTCTCTACATCCTTGCTATCCTGGTGGGTGGGAAGTGATATCTTGTGTCTTTGATATGCATTTCTCTAGTGACTCATGATGTTGAGCATCTTTCATGTGCTTACCGGACATTTGTTTGTCTTCTTTGAAGAAGTGTCTATTTGGATTATTGGCCATTTTTAAAATTGAATGTTTCTTTTATTGTAAGTTTGTAAAATAATTGTTTCTTTAGACCTGAATCCAATTTCTTCTCTTTCCCAGGGAACTGCTTTTTGTTTTCTCTTGTGCTTTTTTTTTTCCTGAGCTACTTATTTACCTACTGTAACTTCAAGCTAGCTCTTCTCTTCCCATTCTCCCGCCTAAAGATTTTCAGTTGAATATTTTATGTTAGGTGGCACATTTGCTAGTTGGTATTAAATACCTATTTCTGCTTTGACCACCCATACTGGAATAAACCTCAGTGTCTACCCTGCTTCTGGCTGTGACATTTCTGAAAAATCTTAACTAGAATGTATTCTCTTTGGAGGAACGGCCGTCTATAGTACATGGACCCAGCCTCCAAAGAACTTTTGGGTTAGCAGAACAGGATTCACATGTAATAGGACAACTATTTAAAAATAATAAAACATCACATTTAAATAAATATTGTATTGATTATTATTTAAATAGTAACAAAAGGGGGCAAGAATTATGCTAGTTATAATTATTGGAATGATAACTGGTAGGAGGTTAGACTTGACCAGAGTCTGGAGAATAGATAAGCAAAAACCTTAAAGTTGCAAATATTTCCATTTTGAGGCCATCTAGATGATGTTTTTATGAAGAGATTTTTGGACTTCTTCATTTTCTGATGTCTATTGAGAGGATTTCTCAAAGGACTTATTTTCCCCATATATGTAGGAACCATGATCCTAATTAGTGGTTCCCAGGGCATGTTCTAAAACAGATCGTAGAATCATATTATTTATTATATGTTCTTAGGGATGGAGTAAAACTTAGATAGCGTCTTGTTCAAGATTAGTTATTATTTGTATTCTTAAAATATATATACAGTTAAAATCTGTTGTTAAAAGTGGCATAGGAGAAAGACCCCTGCATTAGAAATCAGAAGACCAAGCTCTGATGCTGCTATGTGAATCTGAATAAACATACTGGAGCCTATGTTCTTCTCATCTGTAAAATGAGGTCAGTTCCTGCTTTGCTTTCTCCTGAGTATGTTAACTAGTATCTGCAGTTTTGATCTTTGCCTTCTGTATCTCTGATGTAAATCCACTTGGCTGTATCACCATTTCTAAGACTCACCCTACCTGTCTACTGTCTTTCCATCCGCCCAAGCCAGTTCTTCCTTGTTCATTCCCTGTCTTTTTTTTTTTCCATAATTGAAATTTTATTGGTAGTGTTGAGGATCAGTACACAGACATTTCCATTTGTACACAGTTCTTAACATATCTACTGGAAATCTAAAAAGCCATGTATTGTATTTGTTTTTTAAACAGTTATTCCAGTGACTTTCCAGCTTAAAATTTGGAGGCAAATTTCCCTTAGGAGGCCGTCAAGTATCCTAAGGAAAATACCAGTATTGTCAAGTGTTACATACATCCTACCAATCTACCAGTTCACAAGTTAGTAGTATATATACTACATACTCAAATTTTCAGTCTTTCGCATCACATTAACAAAGTTATCAGGAAAGTAAGACTACTTTGACTACAGATGTTACAGAGTGCACACAGTTCTGACAGGGAGAGCCATGATCAAGGAGTGATTTTCGTTAGGAAACAATTCTACTAAAAAACAGCGTGAGAATAGAAGTAATCTAAAATGTTCAAGTCATGATTACCAATAACCATTCTAACATGATACTGTGATTATAGCAAACTGCTATAATCTTAAACTGAATTGGGAATATTTCTAACCAGAACAAAAGATATGATATTCTGTTGAACATTTTATCATCAGTTCTCATGTTGAATATGATGTCATTTTGGGTGCCATATTATTATTGAATTTTGTTGAGATGAGATTTTCAGATAACATAAAATTAACCATTTTAAAGTGTACATTTTAGTGGCATTTCATGCATTCACAATGTGTGCAGCCACCACCTTTATCAAGTTTTAAGACATTTTCACCACCATCCCCTGCAAAAAAAAATCCTCTACCCATTAAACAGTCATTATTCATTCCACCCTCATTCTAGCTAGGGCAACCACTAATCTGCTTTTTGTCTCTTTTTTTCTGCATTATAGCATGTATCAATACTTTATTCCTTTTTTATGGCTGAATAAGATTCTGTTGTATGGGTAAACCACACTTCTATCCGTTTGTCTGCTGATAGACATTTGAGTTGTTTCCACCTTTTAGCCATTGTGAATAGTACTGCTGTATTTGTGTACATGAATTTGTTTTGAATACTTGTTTTCTGTATTTTGGGTATGTACCTAAGAGTAGATTTGTTGGATGATACAGTAATTCTTTAACTTTTTGAAGAACTACCACACTTTTGGTTTGCTACACCATTTTATATTCTTCCCAGAAATATATGAGGGTTCCAGTTTCACTGCATCCTTGCCAGTACTTTTCTGTGTTTTTGATTATAGCCATCATAGTGGGTGTTAAGTGGTGTCTTATTGTGGCTTTGATTAGTATTATATTTTAATAATATTTTAGAACTGTCTGTTGAGGTCACATGGAGTATGCTGTTAAAGGAAATAACACAACTCCAAGACTTTTCTTAGAACCTAGAACCTTTTCTCATCATTAAAAAGATTCTTATTTTAATTTATATTATTTTAGTTGAAAAGTAATCCCATCATTCTTAATTTATTTTTCCTTAATTTTCACGAGTTCAAAGAGGAAAAACCCATAGACGTTTGTTTTACCTACTTCAGTATTATAAAGAGATTCCAAATTCAGCACTTCCCCTTTCAGTATTACCTTTCTGCTGCTGTAGTTTTGCATTTTCTACTGTGAAAGGTGGAGATATCTATATCTATATGTCAGTTGGCTTTATTGAGGTATAATTTACATATAATAAAATTCACCCGTTTTAAGTGTTTAATTTGATGACTTTTGGCAGATGTATACAGTTGTGTCACCACCACCACAATTATGATATAGTTATATAAGAATTATGGTATAGAACAGAACAGCATTCCCCAACCTTTTTGGCACCAGGGACGGGTTTCATGGAAGACAGTTTTTCCACAGATGGGTGGAGGGGGGATGGGAGGTGGTTTCAGGATGAAACTGTTCCACCTCAGATCATCAGGCATTAGCTAGATTCTCATGAGGAGCGTGCAACCTAGATCCCTCGTATGCGCAGTTCACAATAGGGTTCATGCCCCTACGAGAATCTAATGCTGTGCTGCTGATCTGACAGGAGACGGAGTTCAGGCGGTAATGCTCACCCTCATACAGCTCATCTCCTGCCATGTGGCCTGGTCCCTAACAGGCCATGGACCTGGTATAGAATATATAATGCTCACCCTCATACAGCTCATCTCCTGCCATGTGGCCTGGTCCCTAACAGGCCGTGGACCTGGTATAGAATATATCTGCCACCCCAAGTTCGCTTGTGTCCCTTTGCTGTCTGTTCTCTCTCCCCAGGCCCAGCCTTTGGCAACTACTGATGTGCTTTTTGTCACTGTGGTTTTGCCTTTTCCAGAATTTCATAGGAATGGAATCATACAGTATGTAGTCTTTTGTGTCTTTTTTCACTTAGCATAATCCTCCTGAGATTCATCCATGTTGTTTTGAGTATCAATAGTTTGTTCCTCTTTATTGCTGAAAAGTGTTCCATTGGCATGGGTATATAGACTTTTCCATTCCCTAGTTAATGACCATATGGGTTGTTTCCAGTTTTTGCCTGTTAGAGAGAGAGCTGCTGTGAAAGTTCATATAAGTTTTTTTGTTTTTGTTTTGGTGTGGAATATGCTTTATTTCTCTTGGGTAAATACCTAGGAATGAAACTGGTGGAATGTATATTTACCAGTGTAAATTTATCTTTATAAGAAACTGCCAACCTGTTTTCTAAAGTGGCTATACCATTTTTGCATTTCCACCAGCAGTTGCTCCACATCTTATCAGTACTAGGTATTATCATATTTTTTTTTTTGAGATGGAGTTTCACTCTTGTTGCCCAGGCTGAAGTGCCGTGGCACAATCTCGGCTCATTGCAACTTCCACCTCCCGGGTTCAAGCCATTCTCCTCCCTCAGCCTCTCAAGTAGCTGAGATTACAGGCGGACGCCACCACGCCCAGCTGATTTTCGTATTTTTAGTAGAGGTGGGGTTTCGCCGTGTTGGTCAAGCTTGTCTCAAACTCCTGACCTCAGGGGATCCACCCGCCTCAGCCTCCCAAAGTGCTGGGATTACAGGTGTGAGCCACCGCGCCCGGCTATCATTTTTTAAATTTTAGCCATACTAGTGGATGTGTGGGAGTTTCTCATTGTGGTTTTAATTTTCATTTGCATTTCTCTAATGACTAATGAGATTGAACATATTTTTATGTGCTTATTTGCCAATTATATATATTCTTTTTTTTTTTTTTTTTGAGATGGAGTCTTGGTCTGTTGCCCACGCTGGAGCGCAGTGGCATAATCTTGGCTCACTGCAACCTCCGCCTCCTGGGTTCAAGCACTTCTTTTGCCTTACCCTCCTGAGTAGCTGGGATTACAGGCATGCACCACCACGCCTGGCTAATTTTCTCGGTATTTTTAATAGAGATGGGGTTTTGCCATGTTGGCCAGGCTCTTCTCGAACTCCTGACCTCAGGTGATCCACCCGCCTAGGCTTTCCAAAGTGCTGGGATTACAGGTGTGAGCCAATGCGCCCAGTCAGCTATTTTTATATATATACATTCTATGATCAAATGTCTGTTCAAAACTTTTGTCTATTTAAAAAAAAATTTTTTTTGTCTTATTGAGTTTCAGGAATCTTTGTATATTCTGAATACAAGTTATATATCAAATATATGCCTTCTAAACATATTCTCCCTGTCTGTGACTTACATTTTCATTTTCTTATCAGTTTTACACAAATATTTATATACAAAAAATGTGGAAATCAGTTGTATCCCTCTATACTAACAATGAGTAATTAGAAATCAAAACTTAAAAATCAGGACTGTTTGCAATAGTTTAAAATATGAACTACTTGAAGATAAATTCCAGAAACCATTTGGAAGACCAGTACATTGAAAACTACAAAACATTACTGAGACAAATTAAAGAAGACCTAAATGAATGGAGAGATACAACATTTTTGTGTATTGGAAGACTCATATCTTTTCTTTTTTTTTTCCTTTGAGACAGGGTCTCACTCTGTCATCCAGGCTGGAGTATAGGGGTGTGATCTTGGCTCACTGCGACCTCCGCCTCCTGGGCTCCAGTGATACTCCCATGTCAGCCTCCCAAGTGGCTGAGACTACAGGCACCATCACAAAAATTTTTTTTTTTTTTTTTGAGACGGAGTCTCGCTCTGTTTGCCAGGCTAGAGTGCAATGGCATGGTCTCAGCTCACTGCGACCTCCGCCTCCCGGGTTCAAGTGATTCTGCTGCCTCAGCCTCCCCAGTAGCTGGGATTACAGGTGCCTGCCACCACGCCTGGCTAGTTTTTGGTATTTTTAGTAGGGATGGGGTTTCACCATGTTGGCCAGGCTGGTCTCGAACTCCTGACCTCGTGATCTGCCCGCCTCAGCCTCCCAAAGTGCTGAGATTACAGGCGTGAGCCACCACGCCCAGCAACATCTGGCTGATTTTTGTATTTTTTGTAGAGATGGGGTTTCGCCATGTTGCCCAGGCTGGTCTTGGACTCCTGTACTCAAGCAATCCTCCTGCCCTGGCCTCCCGAAATGCTGGCTTACAGGCATGAACCACCTGGTGCCCAGTCTAGGAAGACTCATATCATGAAGATGTAAATTTTCTCCATTAAGCTATAGATTTAATGCAGTCCCGATCAAAACCCAGGTAGTATTTTTCAGAAAATATCAAGCTGATTTCAAATGTATATTGAAATGTAGAGGACCTAGAATAACCAAAACAATATTAAAAAGAAGACCAAAGTTAGAGGAATCAAACTTATTTTATGACTTTGTATAAAGGAACAGTAATCAGGTCAGTGTGATTATTGGTATAAGGATAGATATATAGATCACTGGAACCAAATAGACAAATTTGCCAAGGCAATTTAATGGGGGAAAAGGTAGTCTTCATAACAAATGGTGTTGAAACAATTCACACAAAAATATCTACCTCGATACTTACCTCATGCTGTACAAAAATTAACTTGAAGTGAGTAATTGAACAAATGTAAGAGCTTAAATCATAAAATGTGTAGAGGAAAACGAGAAAATTTTTGTGATTTTAGGTGGGGCAAAGGTTTCTTGGAGTAAAAAAAGCTTAACCTATAAAAGGAAAAAAATTGGCTTTTATCAGAAAGAAAAATTTTTGCTCTTCAGTATTTATTTTTAATGGAATGAAGAGGAATTGAAGTGTATCTACAAGGGGGTGGAATGATGAGTAAAACTTGTGTTAAAGAGTTATTAACAGATTTTGTTATCTGTTTGGATTTTAATACATATCACTACCTTCTACCTTTGGAGGTAGAAATCTAGAAGTCATAATGAATGTTCTTTGCATGCAACTCCTGTGGGTTTACCCATTAATTTATACTTTTTTCATTTCTACTCAAGAAAATATATTTGAATGAAATCATTGTGAATGCCTTCTACTTTACAAAAGTAAATACAAACTCAGGCTGTACATCTGTGTTCCACATCCTACTCCTGCCACTTAGTAATCATATGACCCTCTACAAGTCACTGAACCTCTTTAAGCCTCTGTTTTCTCATCTTTAAATTCAAAATAATATTAAGACTTCGCTCATGCAGTTTTTAGGATGAAATGAGACAATCCATTTAAAATAGCATAGTGCCAGATTTATAGTTAAATTTAGAGGCAGCCAAAAGCTACCTCCCTACGTAGTGAACTATAACCTAATTTAATATATAAACTACCTGCAACCTAACCTAAGAGTATACTCTTGTAACAAGTAGCTGAGCCTCAGTCAAGCATAGCAGCCAAGTTTTCAGCCAGTCATATAGGCTGAATATTGCCAAAGCATGTTCAAATAAGGCAAACACCTGAACTGCAGCCCATCAGGCTACTTCTGTATGTCATTTCTGTTTCTCTGGCTATAAATATAGCCTACATGCATTGGGGGATGGAGCATTCTGAACTGCATTTGGTACTGGATGCTAACTGGTTCATTAATCTCTATTTTTTTGAGACAGGGACTTGCTTAGTCACCCAGGGTGAAGTGCAGTGACATGGCTCACTGCAGTCTGGACCTCTTGGGCTTGAGTGATGCTTCTGCCTCAGGCTGCTCCCTCCCCCACCTTTCCCGGAAGCTGGGACCACAGTTTTCATTTCCTTATTATTTGTAATGGGGGTTGGGGGTGGGGGCTCCCTGTGCTGCCCAGGCTGGTCTCAAACTTCTGGGCTCAACCAATCCTCCAGTCTCCACCTCTGCCTCCCAGAGTGCTGGAATTACAGGGGTGAGCCACCGCACCTGGCAAATCTGTTTTTTGTTCAATTAAGTCATTAAATTTAACTTGTCTCAGGTTTGTCACTTAACAATATGAACAAAATGTATATTTTTTTTCTTTTTATGCCTCGGTACTTCAAATAGTTATTAGTAGCTGTGATACAGTAAGAAATATTGTGTATATTTCTTACCGTATATAGAAATATATACATATATATATTTCTTCTGTATATATATATAATTACTGTGATACAGTAAGAAATACATGTATTCCTTATATATGTAGCTGGGACCACAGGTGGATGCCACCATGCCTGGCTAATTTTTTGACTTTTTTGTAGAGACAGGATTTCGCCATGTTGTGCGGGCTAGTCTCTGCTGGGCAAGGTGTCAGAACCCGGCAGTGGAGAGTGGTTGGCTCACTGGTGGTAAAAGAATTTACTGACAGCAGTATAGGTTTTAGAAAGGAAAGTTTTATTAGATAGAATGCTGCAGCAGAGTGCAGTACAGTGCTTCATTCAGCAAAAAGGACTGAGTGTGTTGCGGTGGATTTTCCTTAGGGGTATTTATGGACTTTAAAGCAGGACCTTAGGGTAATTTGGACCATATTAGTTATGTAGGTCATGGTAAATTATTACATTTGTAGACTTTGGGTGCCTTGATGTTAGCAAGGGTTGCAAAATAAGTTTTGACATTCATGCATTCTGGAGATGTATAGAAATTCTAGTTACTTATAAATTTTTGGGAAAGAAGCCTGGTACCAGATGCTGGCTTTAGATAATAGAGAAGTCTAATTACTTTTCAATTTTTCAGATAAGGAGTTTTGTCTTCGGATGGTCTGCTTGATTGCCACTAGGTGATCGTTGTATTCTTCTGTGTCGAACTCCCAGGCTCAAGGGATCCCACCCGCTTTGGCCTCCCTAAGTACTGGGATTATAGGAATGAGCCACTGTACCTGGCTGTTACTTTTATCTGAAATTGAGAATACAGGAAAAGGAACAGGTTTGGGGGAGAAAATGAGTTTGATTCTCAGATGATGACAGGTAATCTGGTGTACATATCCTTTTAAAAATATTGATATGAAATTTACATAACAAAATCAACCATTTTAAAGTGAACAATTCAGTGGCATTTAGTACTGGCAGATTTGTTTTTCACAATACAACTGCCACCTCTATCTAGCTGCAAAACCTGCCTGTTACTTTAGATTTAAACCTCTTATCCATTAAGCCCTTTCTCCCCACTCCCCTTCCATGCAATCTGCATTTTGTCTCTATGGATTTCTCTATTCTGGATATTTTATATAAATAATATTATACATATGTGACCTTCTGTATCTGGTTTATTTCATTTAGCATAATGTTTGGATGTTCATCCACATTCTAGCATATATTGGTACTTTATTCCTTCTTTTGGTTGAATAATATCTCATTGTATGTGTCCAACACAACTTTTTATCCATTGATGGACACTGGGCTGTTTCCACCTTTTGGATACTGTGAATAGTGCTGCTATGAACTATATGTATACATGTACTTGAGTACCTGTCTTCAGTTCTTTTGGGGATATACCTGGGGTGGAATCACAAAGAAATACGGTAATTCAACTTTTTGAGGAATAACCAAACTGTTTTCTGTAATAGCTTACCATTTTACAGTTCCACTAGCAATGTACTGAAGGTTTCAGTTTCTCTATATCTTTGTCAACTTGTTATATTCCGTTTAAAAAATTATTGTTTAGTTATACTATCCTGGTGAGTATGAAGTGGTACCTCATTGTGGTTTTGATTTGTAGTTCTGTAATGACTAATGATGTTGAGTATCTTTTCATGTGTTTTTTGACCATTTATATATCTTCTTTGGAAAAATGTCTATACAAGTCCTTTGCCCATTTTTTTTAATTGAATTTTTTTGTTGTTTTAAGTTTGTTATATATTCTGGGTATTAGACCCTTAGTTATATGATTTCCAAATATTTTTTCCTGTTCTGTGTGTTGTCTTTTTAGTTTGTTGGTAATGTCCTTTGAAGTTTAAAAATGCCCTTGATGAAGTCTAACTTATCTGTGTTTTTCTGTTATTGCTTATGCTTTTGGTTTCATATCTAAGAATCCATTGCCAGCTCCAAGGTCATGATTTACTTCTGTGTTTTCTTCTATGAATTGTATGGTTTTACTTCTTATATTTACTTCATCGACCCATTTTGACTCAGTTTTTATATTCAGTGTGAGGCAAGAGTTTATTTTTTTGCATGTGGATATCACTTTTTAGGTATCCTTTCAAGAGTTAGATGTCCAGAGTAAAGTACAGCAGTTTAGGGCTATAGATGTGGACTTGGAAGCTGTGGATTAAATCACCATGGGAGAGAGTAAAGAGAAATAAAAGGAATGTAGGGGAACATGAAAAAATTACATGTGAAAGGATAGATAATGTTAGACAGTGAAGTATTCAACTTGGATAAGAACTGTAGGAGTTTAGATAAAGTGCATTCACTTGAGAATTGCTGTCCTTTTCACTCTTTTTCTTTTTGTAAGAGGAACTTGTTTCTAATGCCATCTAGTGTCTTTTGAAGGGTATATGAATAATGTTAAGAGGTTTTAAAATAAAAGTTGTGAAATTTCATGAGACTTGAGCAGTATATTGGCAGTCTTAGCTTACTCTCAAGAGCATCCTTAAGAGAGAAGTAAAAGAACACATTAAATACTTTGCCTGAACAAATTCGGAGCTGAATTTCATCTTGAATAGTTAAGCATTTTTATCATCTCTTTTGTGTTAATTTGTAAAGAATTTAAGATACCTTAAAAATAGTGACGTCAAATTTTTTTCTTATCTTGAATTTGTCTTACAAAAATTATAGACAGCCTTACTTTTTTTTGTTTTTGTTTTTGAGACAGGATCTTGCTCTGTCACCCAGGCTGGAGTGCAGTGGTGCAACCTTGGCTCACCGCAGTGTCAACCTGCTAGGGTCAAGTGATTCTCCTGCCTCAGCCTCCTGAGTAGTTGGGACTACAGGCATGGGCCACGATGCCTCGCTAATTTTTATTTTTATTTATTTTTAAACTTTTATTTATTTATTTTTTGAGACGGAGTTTCACTCTTGCTGCCCAGGCTGAAGTGCAGTGACTCACTGCAACCTCCGACTCCCAGGTTCAAGTGATTCTTCTGCTTCAGTTTCCTGAGTAGCTGGGATTACAGGTGCCTGCCACCATGCCCAGCTAATTTTTTGTATTTTTAGTAGAGATGGTGTTTCACCATGTTGGCCAGGCTGGTCCCAAACTCCTGGCCTCAAGTGATCCACCTGCCTCGGCTTCCCAAGGTGCTGAGATTATAGGTGTGAGCCACTGCGCCCAGCTTAATTTTTATTTTTAAACTTTTTGTAGAGGTGGGATTTTACAGTGTTTCCCAGTTTGGTCTCGAACCCCTGGTCTCAAGCAATCCTGCCTCAGACTTCAAACTATCGGGATTACAGTTGTGAGCCACTGCACCTGCCAAGCATCTAAATTTTTAAAAGGCATTTAAAATAAAAAATTTTTTTAGATAAATTTGTTGGTTGATTGGTTTGTTCGTCCGTTTTGTGCTGCTATGACAGAATACTCAAAACTGGGTAATTTATAAGGAATCAAGATTTATTTCTTAGAGTTCTTGGGGCTCAGAAGCCCAAGATCAAGGTACCAGCATCTGGTGAGGGCTTTCTTGGTGTTTCCTCACATGGCAGAAAGTGGAAGGGCAATAGAGAAGAAATCCATTCCTGTAAGCCCTTTTTATAGTGACATTAATCCATTCATGAGAACAGAGCTTTCATGACTTAAACACCTCTCAAAAGGCCAAATCTCCCACCACTGTTGCATTGGAAATTAAATTTCCAGCACATGGATTTTGGGGAACACATTCATACCATAGCAGTTGAGGTTACAGAAGGAGATCTTACTGAATTTGTTGATGGTTAGAATACATGGGAGAACGTTTATGCAAGTTTTTGGTAAGGTGTCATATATGTCAAGGAGAACGGCATTATTAAACCACTAGTAAAAAGTTATAAGAGCAGGTTTTGTTTTTACTCTTATACAAAAAATATCAGTGCTAGTCTTTTTGTTTTTTTCCTTTTTCTTTTTTGAAATTGCAGAAATAAATTTTATTTTTAATTTTCAGAGGTTAAAAAAAGTTATGATACTTTAAACTGTTAACAAGACTTAGTTGATATCCAGTTAACCTAATACAGCATTAATGTTTTTATTATTTTCTTGAAAAGACTCAAATACACCTGCATTGTGCTCTTTTTTTTTTTTTTTTTTTTTTTTTTTTACTTTTCTTTTCTTTTTTTTTGTTTTTTATTGATCATTCTTGGGTGTTTCTCGCAGAGGGGGATTTGGCAGGGTCACAGGACAGTAGTGGAGGGAAGGTCAGCAGATAAACAAGTGAACAAAGTTCTCTGGTTTTCCTAGGCAGAGGACCCTGCGGCCCTCCGCAGTGTTTGTGTCCCTGGGTACTTGAGATTAGGGAGTGGTGATGACTCCCAACGAACATGCTGCCTTCAAGCATCTGTTCAACAAAGCACATCCTGCACCGCCCTTAATCCATTCAACCCTGAGTGGATACAGCACATGTTTCAGAGAGCACAGGGTTGGGGGCAAGGTCACAGATCAACAGGATCCCAAGGCAGAAGAATTTTTCTTAGTACAGAACAAAATGAAAAGTCTCCCATGTCTACCTCTTTCTACACAGACACGGCAACCATCCGATTTCTCAATCTTTTCCCCACCTTTCCCCCCTTTCTATTCCACAAAACCGCCATTGTCTTCATGGCCCGTTCTCAATGAGCTGCTGAGTACACCTCCCAGATGGGGTGGTGGCCGGGCAGAGGAGCTCCTCACTTCCCAGTAGGGGCGGCCGGGCAGAAGCGCCCCTCACCTCCCGGACGGGGGGGCTGGCCGGGCGGGGGGCTGACCCCCCACCTCCCTCCCGGACAGGGCGGCTGGCCGGGCAGAGGGGCTCCTCACTTCCCGGTAGGGGCGGCCGGGCAGAGGCACCCCTCACCTCCCGGACAGGGCGGCTGGCCGGGCGGGGGGGCTGATCCCCCCACCTCCCTCCCCGACGGGGCGGCTGGCCGGGCAGGGGGCTGACCCCCCCACCTCCCTCCCGGACGGGGCGGCTGGCCGGGCGGGGGGCTGACCCCCCCACCTCCCTCCCAGACAGAGCGGCTGGCCGGGCAGAGGGGCTCCTCACTTCCCAGTAGGGGCGGCCGGGCAGAGGCGCCCCTCACCTCCCGGACGGGGCGGCTGGCCAGGCGGGGGGCTAACCCCCCCACCTCCCTCCCGGACGGGGCGGCTGGCCGGGCGGGGGGCTGACCCCCCCACCTCCCTCCCAGACAGAGTGGCTGGCCGGGCAGAGGGGCTCCTCACTTCCCAGTAGGGACGGCCGGGCAGAGGCGCCCCCCACCTCCTGGACAGGGCGGCTGGCCGGGCGGGGGGCTGATCCCCCCACCTCCCTCCCGGACGGGGCGGCTGGCCAGGCGGGGGCTGATCCCCCCCACCTCCCTCCCGGACGGGGCGGCTGGCCGGGCGGGGGGCTGACCCCCCCCACCTCCCTCCCGGATGGGGCGGCTGGCCAGGCAGAGGGGCTCCTCACTTCCCGGTAGAGGCGGCCGGGCAGAGGCACCCCTCGCCTCCCGGACGGGGCGGCTGGCCAGGCGGGGGGCTGACCCCCCCACCTCCCTCCCGGACGAGGCGGCTGGCCGGGCAGAGGGGCTCCTCACTTCCCGGTAGGGGCGGCCGGGCAGAGGCGCCCCTCACCTCCCGGACGGGGCGGCTGGCCGGGCGGGGGGCTGACCCCCCCACCTCCCTCCCGGACGAGGAGGGAGGACGCTCTCACTTCTCAGACGGGGTGGCTGCCGGGCGGAGGGGCTCCTCACTTCTCAGACGGGGCGGTTGCCAGGCAGAGGGTCTCCTCACTTCTCAGGGCGGCCGGGCAGAGACGCTCCTCACATCCCGGACGGGGCGGCAGGGCAGAGGTGCTCCCCACATCTCAGACGATGGGCGGCCGGGCAGAGACGCTCCTCACTTCCCAGATGTGATGGCGGCCGGGAGGAGGTGCTCCTCACTTCCTAGATGGGATGGCGGCCGGGCAGAGACGCTCCTCACTTTCCAGACTGGGCAGCCAGGCAGAGGGGCTCCTCACATCCCAGACGATGGGCGGTCAGGCGGAGACGCTCCTCACTTCCCAGACGGGGTGGCTGCCAGGCAGAGGCTGCAATCTCGGCACTTAGGGAGGCCAAGGCAGGCGGCTGGGAGGTGGTTGCAGCGAGCCGAGATCAACGCCACTGCACTCCAGTCTGGGCGCCATTGAGCACTGAGTTAACAAGACTCCGTCTGCAATCCCGGCACCTCGGGAGGCCGAGGCTGGCGGATCACTCGCGGTTAGGAGCTGGAGACCAGCCCAGCCGACACATCGAAACCCCGTCTCCACCAAAAAAACACGAAAACCAGTCAGGCGTGGCGGCGCGCGCCTGCAATCGCAAGCACTCGGCAGGCTGAGGCAGGAGAATCGGGCAGGGAGGTTGCAGTGAGCTGAGATGGCAGCAGTACCGTCCAGCTTCGGCTCGGCATCAGAGGGAGACCGTGGAAAGAGGGGAGAGGGGAGAGGGGAGAGGGGGGAGGGGAGAGGGGAGAGGGGGGAGGGGAGAGGGGGGAGGGGGGAGGGGAGAGGGGGGAGGGGGAGGGGAGAGGGGGGAGGGGAGAGGGGGGAGGGGGGAGGGGAGAGGGGAGAGGGGAGAGCCAAAATATTCTTTATACATACACAGTGCTGAGGCTCCGAAGCCCATACTCCAAAATCTTTACTTTTCTTTTCATGTTTTTGTTTTTTGAGACAGAGTCTTACTCTGTCGCCTAGGCTGGAGTACAATGGTGCAATCTCGGCTCACTGCACCTCCATCTCCCGGGTTCAAGCAATTCTCCTGCCTCAGCCTCCCGAGTAGCCGGGACCACGGGCGCCCGCCACCATGCTCAGCTAATTTCTCCATTGTGCTCTTTTAAAAACATATTAAGGATACTTGTATTTAACAAGTTTTTTAGGAAAAACATTGTACAACATTCATGTTTTTCATGATGCTGAAAATGCTGAATTATATGTCAATTTAATTTATCTCTTAGAAGAAAAAGTAACATAATTAAAATCACTGGGTCTCTAATCTTTAGTTCTCTCTCCACAAATAAAACCTGTCACTTTTCACAATAAAAAAGCAAAAAATAATATACAATTAAAAGGAGCTAAACTGAAATTCTTTATCCTCTTTTTCCTTTTTTGAGACGGAGTCTCACTCTGTCGCCCAGGCTGGAGTGCAGCGGTGCGATCTCGGCTCACTGCAAGCTCTGCCTCCCGGGTTCACGCCATTTTCCCACCTCAGCCTCATGAGTAGCTGGGACTACAGGTGCCCACCACCATGCCCGGCTAGTTTTTTGTATTTTTAGTAGAGACGGGGTTTCACTGTGTTAGCCAGGGTGGTCTCGAACTCCTGACCTCATGATCTGCCCGCCTCGGCCTCCCAAAGTGCTGGGATTACAGGCATGAGCCACTGTGCCCGGCCTCTTTATCCCGTTTCAAAAGATAAATTAATTGTGGGAGATCAACATAACAATCATCACTGATTTTTTTTTTAACCATTTAACTCTGGTTCAAAAGATAAATAATAATCTATAATCCACCAGTGTATACAAATTTTTTATCACATTTTCCCTTATGTTGTAAAAAAAAAGAAAATAGGTTTAATGTTTAAAGAAGGATTAATTTGATATTATTACTGAAAGACAATTTTGCTGTTATCACAGCTCAAAAAGTAGTGACAGGAATCTTTTAGGAAACAGGTTACTGTCCGTTTCACAAAATGTGAAATTAGATGATCATAAATATACAAGAAAATCAAAACATTTTCTGTCCTTAGTTATATTGCTCCCCCCGGCCTGAAATTCAGATGAAAAAGATTAAACAACTTTTGCAGATCACGTCTATCTATTTTAGCAACTTAGTATAAATGAAAAGCAATCTTCATTTTAAAATAAATATCATAGGCCAGGTGCGGTGGCTCATACCTGTAATCCCAGCACTTTGGGAGTCCGAGGCAGGTGAATCACGAGGTCAGAAGTTCAAGACCAGCCTGGCCAACATGGTGAAACCCAGTCTCAACTAAAAAAACACAAAACAAATTAGCTGGGCATGGTGGGGGGTACCTGTAATCCTAGCTACCTGGGAGGCTGAGGCAGGAGAATTGCTTGAACCTGGGAGGCAGAGGTTGCAGTGAGCCGAGATGATGCCACTGCACTCCAGCCCGGGTGACAGTGCAAGACTTCGTCTTAAAAAAAAAAAAAAATTCATAACACCATTTTTGAAACTGCAAATGAAACTCTCATCATATAAGAGAATGTCAACATCAAATTCTTGTATCTTGATGATTATGTACCATAATCAATGAATATAATTTGAAGCTCTCAAATTATTTATTTTGAATTCAAGTGAAGATGATTAGGCTAATCCAGTCATTTCCTCATCTGAGTCATTTGATTCATCGTTTAGTTCCAATTCCACTAAATCTTGGTCTGTAGTTATAATAGTTTTCCTCTTGCACTTCTTGGGAATTGCATCATCAGCGCAGATTTTTCTCATTTTAATATTTGGCAATTTCTTCAGATCAAAGTCCCATTCCCTAAATGTTTTCAGATTACTTGCATTTAGAATGTCTGGAATCTCAAGGCCACATCCTTTATACTGCTGTCCCTCCCGCTCCATCGTCTGCTTGATGATGGTGTCCTGGAAACAGTGCTGCCTGTCCTGCTTGTCCCTGATACTGTTATGTAACTCAATCTGCTCCAACTCACTGCTAAATCAATTTAATTTAAGTACCTTTCAGTTAGTTCACAAGCATCTTTGTTTGAATATCTTTTTTGGGGGGGGATCAAGATGATTTTGAAACCATTGCAGTTTTTCACGAATAAGATTGAAACACAAGGCCTTTTCATTCTTCAATTTTTCCTTTTTTTCTTATCTGTGGGCCTCTCTCATAATTTGAGCTGCTTTTCTACTATATGGATGAATGACTTTTTTTCCCATCCTGCACTTTTTCCCTTTGGTGCTTTAGGTATAGTGACGTCCTCACGGCCACAGAGGAGCTCTGCACTCTAGACCCAGGCGGTCTCACCAACCACAAGAGCAGCAGCTCACAGGAGTACCCGGGCCAAATCCCCCTGGGGCCTCCCTTTTTCTTTTTTTAAGATGAGATTTTGCCATATTGCCCAGTCTGGTCTCGAACTCCTGGGTTCAAGCCATCTCCCCACCTCAACTTCCCAAAGGGTGTGAGCCACTATGCCCGGCCAGTACTAGTCTTTTAATTAGGCTGTTATTGTCATGTGTTGCTTCGCACTGGTATATTTACAGTGCTGAGCAAAGATTGAAAAGCAGTGCTACTGGTGCATTCTATCATATAGACAATATAATTACTAGTGATAGTTTAGTTGTAATAGAGAACTAATATTTACTAGACCCTATTCCTAGTTTAACATATGTTCTCCTTTATTTTCTCCAGAACATTGAGTTGTCATTCTTCATTTTTGCAATATGTCTTATCTATAGAATGTATAGGGAACAAGGCTGGTTTCAGCATGTGTAGACTGGTGGCCTTAAGAGATAGGAATGTTAAGAAATAGTAGTAGTGTACAATAAACCATTAATATAGCAGTCCTGAGACTACTATCCTTAGAAAGGCTTGTGCGGAAGGCCGACCCTTGGCTGGTATCTGGAAACTTGAATGGTAAACAGTTTCCTACACTGATAAAAATTTCCTTGAATGATAAGAGTGACTTACTGTGCAAACAATGTGATTTATGCTGAACATTTACTTACCTTCTGGGAGTCTGAAATTTTGGTATGTAGTAGGCAAGAGGGTGCCCGTGTGAGCAGCTCCATTAAAAACTTTGGACACTGAGTCTTTGGTGAGCTTTCCTGGTAGACAACATTTCATGGATATAGTTACCAGGTGTTGCTGGAAGAAATAAGCGTGTCTTATGTGACTTCACTGGGAGCGAACTCTGGGAAGCTTGTGCTTGGTTTCCTCCAGACTTTGCCTCATGCACCTTTTCCATATGCTGATTATATGCAGGGTCCTGTGAGTACTCCTGGAGGATCATGGAACCTGGGGATGGTTTTGGTGACCCCTGACACAGGTAGTCTTTGAAGGATTTATGAAAATAGTTAAGGGTATAGCCGGAGTAATCAGGCAAGAGAAAGAAATAAAGGGCATTCAAGTAGGAAGAGAGGAAGTCAGATTATCCCTGTTTGTAGATGACATGATTGTATGTGAAGAAAACCCCATCATCTTGGCCCAAAAGCTCCTTCAACTGATAAACAAATTCAGCAAAGTTTCAGGACACCAAATTAACGTACAAAAAACCACTAGCATTCCTATCCACCAACAACAGCCAAGCTGGGAGCCAAATCAGGAAGGCAATCCCATTCACAATTACCACAAAAAGAATACAATACCTAGGAATACTGCTAACCAGGGAGGTGCAAGATTTCTACAATGAGAATTAGAAGACACTGCTCAAGGAAATCAGAGAAGACACAAACAAATGAAAAAACACTCCATGCTCATGGATAGGAAGACTCAATATCATTAAAATGACCATACTGCCTAAAGCAGTTTACAGATTCAATGCTATTCCTATCAAACTACCAAGAACATTCTTCACAGAACTAGAAAAAACGATTTTAAAATTCGTATGGAACCAAAAAAGAGCTTGAATAGCCAAGGCAGTCCTAAGCAAAGAGAACAAAACTGGGGGCCTCACGTTACCCAACTTCAAACTGTACTACAGGGATACAGTAACCAAAACAGCATGTTACTAGTACAAAAGGCACATAGATCAATGGAACTTTATTTCCGGCAGAAATAAAGCTGCACACCTATGACCATGTGATCTGTGACAAAACTGACAAAAACAAGTAATGTTACTGGGATAACTGGCTAGCCATATGCAGAAGATTAAAGCTGGACCCCCTCTTTTCTTTTTTTTGTTTTTTTTTTTGAGATGGAGTCTCTCTCTGTCACCCAGGCTGGAGTGCAGTGGCGCGATCTAGGCTCACTGCAAGCTCCGCCTCCCAGGTTCACACCATTCTCCTGCCTCAGCCTCTGGAGTAGCTGGGACTACAGGCGCCTGCCACCACACCCAGCTAATTTTTTGTATTTTTAGTAGAGATGGGGTTTCACCATGTTAGCCAGGATGGTCTGGATCTCCTGACGTCGTGATCTGCCTGCCTCAGCCTCCCAAAGTGCTGGGATTACAGGCGTGAGCCACTGTGCCCCGCCCATATTTTCTTTATCTAGTCCACTGTTGATGGGCACCTAGGTTGATCCCATGTCTTTACTATTGTGAATAGTGCTGTGATTAACATGTGAGTACATGTGTCTTTTTGGTAGAATGATTTGTTTTCTTTTGTATATTTACCCAGTAATAGGATTGCTGGGTTGAATGGTAGTTCAGTTTTAGGCTCTTTGAGAAGTCTCCCAACTACTTTCCAGAGTGCTGAACTAATTTACATTCCTACCAACAGTGTATACGTGTTCCCTTTTATCTGCAGTCTTGCCGGCATCTGTTGTTTTTTTGCTTTTTGATAATAGCTATTCTGACTGGCATAAGATGGTATCTCATTGTGGTTTTGATGTGCATTTCTCGGATGGTTAGTGTGCGGAACATGTTTTCATGTTTGTTGGCTGCCTGTATGTCTTCTTTTGAGAAGTGTCTGTTCATGTCTTTTGCCCATTTTGTGATGGGGTTGTTTTTTGCTTGTTTAATTGTTTAAGTTCTTTATAGAGTCTAGATATTAGACCTTTGTCAGATGCATAGTTTGCAAATATTTTCTCCCATTCTGTAGGCTGTTAACTCTACTGATTGTTTCTTTTGCTGTGCAGAAACTCTTTAGTCTAATTAGGTCCCACTTGACAATTTTTGTTTTTGTTGCAATTGCTTTTGAGGACTCAGTCATAAATTGTTTCCCAAGGTCAGTGTCTGGAATGGTGTTTCCTAGTTTGTTTGTTTGTTTTTTCCCTAGGATTCTTACAGTTTGAGGTCTTACATTTAAATCTTTAATTCATCTTGAGTTAATTTTTGTATGTGGTGAAAGGTAGGGTTCCAGTTTCATTCTTCTGCATGTGCCTAGCCAGCTATCCCAGCACTATTTATTGAATAGAGTCCTCTCCCCATTGCTTATTTTTGTTGACTTTGCTAAAGATCAGAAGATTGTAGGTGTGTGGCTTTATTTCTGGGTTCTCTATTCTGTTCTATTGGTCTATGTGTCTGCTTTTGTACCAGTACTATGCTTTTTTTTTTTTTTTTTTTAAACACTGTAGCCTTATAGTATAGTCTGAAACTGGGTAATGTAATCCCTGCAGCTTTGTTCTTTTTGCTTAGGATTGTTTTGGCTATTTGAGCTCTTTTTTGGTTTCATGTAAATTTTAGAATAGTTCTTTCTAGTTCTGTGAAAAATGACATTGGTAGTTTGATAAGAATTATGCTGAATCTGTAGATTGATTTGGACAGTATGGCTGTTTCAACAGTATTGATTCTTCTAATCCATGAGCATGAAATTTTTTTCCTTTTGTTTGTGTCACCTGTGATTTCTTTTAGCAGTGTTTGTAGTTCTCCTTGTTGAGATCTTTTACCTCCTTGGTTAGATGTATTCTTAGGTACTTTTTCTTTTTCTTTTTTTTGTAGCTATTGTAAATGGGACTGCATTCTTTACTTGGCTCTCAGCTTGAACGTTACTGGTATATAGAATTGCTACTGATTTTTGTACATTGATTTTGTATCTTAAAACTGGGAAGCCATTTATCAGTTCCAGGAGCCTTTGGCGGAGTCTTTAGGGTTTTCCAGGTATAAAATCATATTGTCTGCAAAGAAAGATAGCTGGACTTCTTTGCTGTTTGGATGCCTTTTCTTTCTTTCCTTTGTGTGATTGCTGTGGCTAGAACTTCCAGTGCTCTGTTGACCAGCAGTCAGGAGAGTAGACATCCTTGTCTTGTTCCAGTTCTCAAGAGGAATGTTTCCAGTTTTTCTCATTCAGCATGATGTTGGCTGTGGATTTGTCATAGGTGGCTTTTATTTATTTTGAGATATGTTCCTTGTATGCCTAGTTTGTTGAGGGTTTTTATCATGAAGGGATGGTGGATTTTATTGAAAGCTTTTTCTGCATCTATTTATCTAACTTCCTTTTTTCTGCTTGACCTAATAGAAAAAATTTTCAGCCCTACTTGAAATGAATTACCTGAGCTGAGGGACTGAGATTGCTGCTGGCAAATAGAATTAATGGACTGTTTTTTAAAGAGGGCAAAAAGCTCCAAACAGAAACGTTTCTGAGATGTGTTGGGGCATTTTGGGAATAAAGTAACATGCATTTATAGGGAGATAGTAAAATGAAAATATAGGAATTGCCTTTTTTTTCAGTTATTTAGCCTTTAAAAAAATACTTATGGATGCATAGGAAGTTGCAAAAATAGTGCAGAGTACTATGAACCCTTCACCCAGCTTTCACCAATAGTGTCATCTTATATAGCTATAATACAATATTAAAACCATGAAAATGACATTTGTACAATATCATTAACTAGATTATAGCCCTTATTTGGTCTTTATATACACTTGTATATGTTTGTGTGTGTATGTACAAGTCATGCAATCTCATCCCATGAATAGATTTGTGTAGTGGCCACCACCACAATCAACATACAGAACCGTGCTGTCATTACAAAGGAATTCGCTTGGGCTGCCCTTTTATATTTGCACTCCCACCCCGTCTTTATCTTCTTGCAACCACTAATGTGTTCTTCTCTATGTGAATTATATTTATATTTATATTTCCTTTTGAGACAGGGTCTCACTCTGTCCCCCAGGCTGGAGTGCGGTTTTGCAGTCATGGCTCATTGCAGCCTCCACCTCCCAGTCTCAGGTGATCCTCCTGCCTCAGCCTTCCGAGTAGCTGGGATCACAGGCACAAGCCACCATGCCTGGCTAATTTTTTTTTTTTTTTTAAATTTGTAGAGATGGAGTCTTGCTATGTTGCCCAGACTGGTCTCGAACTCCTGGGCTCAAGTGATCCTCCTCCCTCAGCCTTCCAAAGTGTTGGAATTAAAAAGGTGAGCCACTATGCCTGGCCTTTATGTGAATATTATATAAATGGAACCATATAGTATATAACCTTTTGAGATTTTTTTCAGTAAGTATAATGTTTTTGAGATCCGTCTAAATTGTTGCATGTATCCACTCAGTTCTTTCCCTCTTTGTGTGTAGTATTCCATTGTATGGTCACACATCACTTGGTTATTTACTCACATGTTGATAGATTTTATGTGTTTGTTTTTTGAATCTGCACCACTGGCAATGGATTTTTTTAAAACTATTTACTTTTTTTTTAAATTAAAAACAATTATTTTTTGTTGAGATGGTATCTCTGTCACCCAGGCTGGAGTGCAGTGGCATGATCTTGGGTCACTGCGACCTCTGTCTCCCGGGTTAAAGTGATTCTCATACCTCATCCTCCCGAGTAGCTGGGATTACAGTCACCTACCACCATGCTCACTAATTTTTGTATTTTTAGTAGAGACAGGGTTTCACCATGTTGGTCAGGCTGGTCTCGAACTCCTGAGCTCAGGTGATCCACCTGCCTTGGCCTCCCAAAATGCTGGGATTACAGATGTGAGCCCCATGCCCTAAAACTATAAACTTTTAAAAGTTTTGTATGTATTCTAAATATAAATTCCTTGTTGGATATGTGGTTTGCAAATAACTTTTTTATTCTTTTTAACAGAGTGTTTTGCATAACACATTTATTAATTTTTTAAAAATTATTATTGTTTTTTTGAGTCAGAGTCTCTGTCACCTAGGCCATAGTGCAGTGGCTCGATCTCGGCTCACGGCAACCTCTACCTCCTGGGTTCAAGTGATTCTCCTGCCCAGCCTCCTGAGTAGTTGGGATTACAGGTGTGTACCATCACGCCTGTGTAATTTTTGTATTTTTAGTAGAGACAGGTTTTTACCATGTTGACCAGGCTGGTATTGAACTCCTGACCTCAAGTGATCCACCCACCCCGGCCTCCCAAAGTGGTGGGATTACAGGCGTGAGCCACTGTGCCCATCCTAAAATTGTTTTTCTGTTTCTTAAAAGAAAAATTTTTTATACTACCTTTATGTGTACAATCTCTTTTTTTTTTCAATCAGCTTTCTTAGGTTGAAAAATGTCTTTAATTTTGATGAAGTTCAGATTGTGTTCTTGGTGTCATGTCTAAGAACTTTTCACCTATTCCTAGGTTCTGAAGATTTTCTCCTATGTGTTCTTATAAAAATTTACAGTTTTATTTTTTACATTTAACTCATGATCAATTTTGAAGTAATTTTTGTGTATAGTGTGAGTTGTAGGTTAAGCTTATTTTTTTATTTAGTTCATGGATGTCCAGTTGTTCTAGTATAAGTTATTGAAAAGTGTGTCCTTTCTGCATTGAATTGCTTTTCCACTTTTGCCAAAAATCAGTTGGACATATTCAGGCCGGGCACAGTGGCTCATGCCTGTAATCTCAGCACTTTGGGAGGCTAAGGTGGGCAGATCACCTGAGGTCAGGAGTTCGAGACCAGCCTGGCCAACATGGCAAAACCCTATCTACTAAAAATATAAAAATTAGCCAGGAGTGATGGTTCATGCCTGTAATCTCATCTACTCGGGAGGCTGAGGCAGGAGAATCACTTGAACCCGGGAGGCAGAGGTTGCAGTGAGCTGAGATCGTACCACTGTACTGCAGCCTGGGTGACAGAGTGACCCTCTGTCTCAAAAAAAAAAAAATTGGACATATTTGTGTGGTTTATTTCTGGGTTCTCTTTTCTGTTCAGTTCACTTATGGGACTCTCCTTCTGCCATTACCACAATGTTTTGATTACTGCTGCTATATAGTAAGTCTTAACATTGGGTAGAGTGATTCCTTACACTTACTGTTCTATTTCAAAATGGTTTTAGTGATTTTTTTTCTTTCTACTTAAATTTGAGAATAAGCTTTTTTATATCTACAAAAAGTCTTGCTGGGATTTTGATAGGAATTACATTAAACCTATAAAGAAATATGAGATAAAGGAAAAACTAAACTTTTACCTACTCTCAAACTCACCACAACACAGGACCCTTCTGACACCACATTTATGGGTTTTTTTTCCCTGTACACCAAACAGCAGACAGAAGCTGGGTGTCTTATAATTTAACTCAACTCCTATACTGCATGCCTGGAATAAGCATCAGATCCCATAGGCTAAGGCCCTGTCCCATAAGATTGCCCCTACTTTAGATCCAGTTTCAGTCCTAGCTGGTTTTACCTGTTCTTTTGACTGACCAGCTATAAATTGGATACAGATGAACCACCAGGTGGAGAAGCACATAGGATGAGGCAGGTGGGAAGGAGTGTGGAGCTTCACCCGCTCTGGGCTCACTATCCTCCAGGTACCTGCATGTGGTCAGGATCCTGGAAGCTCTCTGAACCCTGTACTTCACTGATTTTCATGGCAGCTTTATCACATAGGCATGATCCCCTTCCCAGAGGATTGGAGGGTGAGGTGGAAAGTTCCAATTTTCTAATCATGGCTTGGTCTTTCTGGTGCACAGCCTCCATACAGGAGCCCAGTTAACATTCCCTTTGTTAGAACAGAAGGCATGTCTATCACCCAACAAATTCTAATGGATTGGGAGCTCTGTGTCAAGAACTAGGATGAAGACCAAAAAATATATATTTTTATTATAAATCACGATATCACAATAAGTTTTGAGGAGAAATGGCTTTTTTTTTCTATTTGATTCTTCTGACCCATGAAAATAGTGTGTCTCTCCATTTATGTAGATTTTTAATTCTTTTCATCAGCATGTTGTAATTTTTAGCATACATATCTTGTATATGTTTTGCTGCATTTCTGTCTCTAAGTATTTTATCTTTTTGTATTTTCATGCTGCTTGCCAGGAACAGTCTCAGTCCCTCAGCGCTGGTAATTTATTTCAAGTGGGGTTGAAATTTAAGAGGTCAGATAGAAAAAAGAAATGAGATGAAACTTTTTTTTTTGCAACTTTAAATGATGTTGTATTTTAAATTTTAGTTTTTACATGTATGTTGCTACTAGTATATAGAAATATGGTTGGTTTTCGTGTGCCGATCTTGTATCCGGTGAGTTTGCTGAACTCATTTAGGAGTTTTTCTTGTAGATTGAGCTTTTCTACATAGGCAATCATGTCATCTTCAAATAGGACAGTTTTATTTTTTCCAATCTATATATTCCTTTTCTATCATTTTCTTTCTTTATTGCTCTGGCTAGGATTTAATTAAACACTGAATTTTTATTCTGGTAGTGCTGACTTGAGGAGCCTAATTTGGGACTAGCAAATGCTAGTTTTACTCACCTTATCATTACAGTTTCAGATCTTCGGCTTCTCTTGGGCTTCAGAAGTTTAACTTGGATTGATCTTGAATATTGATCTTGAATATGCTGAAGGCAGGAAAAGCTCTGTCCTGAGTGTGTACACAGTGCAATATAATTTTTATTTATTTGCCTCCCTTGAGTGTGAGCTTCTTGAAGAAGACAGTTCTGAAGATACAGGGCTTGGTACACAGCAAACTTGTAATTAATGTTTGAGGCCAGGCATGGGTGGCTCACATCTGTAATCCAGTGCTTTGGGAGGCTGAGGTGGGAGGATTGCTTGAGGCCAGGAGTTCAAGACCAGCCTGGGCAACCTAGCAATATCCCGTATCTAAAAATAATAATAGTTACAATTGTTTGTTGAGCAAATATTTAAATAAATAAATGGAACTAATATGTGGCTTCTTCTCATATAAGAAGTCTAGGGAAAACCTTTTCAGACAAGGTATAGCGTAACTCAGGTTGAAATGACAAATGTGAGACTATTTGCAGTCACACACGCAGTTGCACATGTGATTTTGACATCAAACATTTTTGTTTATTTTTGTTTACTTGCATGCCTTGTAAGTTTCATGTTTTACTAACAAGACACTTTATTCTTTGAGTGTTACATGTCGTTTGGTTTGGCTTGCTTCTGTATGTTAAAAAAACGTTCTGTCTTTTGAAAAGATACCATTATCTAATTGGTTTTAAGTTAGGAGAATTCTAAATTACAGGGCACAGTAAAATAAATGAGCAATTATACCGAGGAAGAGCAAAACAAACAAAAAAGAATCATGGAACCATGTTTTGTATATACGTGGGGAGAAGTTATCCTTTAGATCTGTTTTTTTTTTTATGTGAGTATGCTTGAATGTATATGTCATGAGGGTAGTGGGCTGGGCTGAGCTGGGGAGGAGATGTGCATCATATGTAGGGAGTAGACTTAAGCTAGTTATTTTTAAATAATACTTTAGCAAGGGAATTAGTACTTGTTTAAGTGTTCATATTGCCTTAATATTAGCATAGCTTTTTCATCAATATGTTCAGTATCTCAAATGTCAAATTTGCATGAAAATATTCTCCCAAACCCCTAATCCTTCCCTGTTTTATTTTTCTTCATTGCATTTATTATCTTCTAACATACTGTATATTTTATGTATTCATTTTTTGTTTAATGCCTGTCTACATCCACTTGAATGTAAGCTTTAAGAGGTCAGGGATTTTTATCTATTTCTATTAACAGTTGTATAGCTAGGCCCATGATATCATCTGGTACATAGAGAATACTTAATTTGTAAATCAATGAAAGGAAGATTACTTTGAAAAGAGTGATTTCTAGGATCTTGGAATGAGGAATCTTAATCATAAGCCTATGTGAATGATAAAATATTATCCCTATGGAATAGCAGGAAAGTGATTGTCCTTTTACCCTGAGGAGCATTTGTCCTCTATAAAAAGGCCTTTCTATTTGGAAGGAATTTTACTTGATTGATTGACTCTCTGTTTAAGCAACAAATGAAAAAGAATCCTTTGTTGAGAAGCTACCACAGACTGTAAAGTTTCCAGGTTCTGTGCTTTGTGCTGGATGGGGCACCACTGTGATGGGCCTGATGAGTCTCTGAGACTGCTGCAGGACTTGGATTTTGTAACTAAAGTTAGTTCTTTTTTTTATACTTTAAGTTCTAGGGTACATGTGCACAATGTGCAGGTTTGTTACATATGTATACATGTGCCATGTTGGTGTGCTGCACCCATTAACTTGTCATTTACATTAGGTATATCTCCTAATGCTATCCCTCCCCCCTCCCCCCACTCCATGACAGGCCCCAGTGTGTGATGTTCCCCTTCCTGTGTCCAAGTGTTCTCATTGTTCATTTCCTACCTATGAATGAGAACATGCGGTGTTTTTTTTTTTTTGTCCTTGCGATAGTTTGCTAAGAATGATGGTTTCCAGCTTCATCCATGTCCCTACAAAGGACATGAACATATCCTTTTTTATGGCTGCATAGTATTCCATGGTGTATATGTGCCACATTTTCTTAATTCAGTCTATCATTGATGGACATTTGGGTTGGTTCCAAGTCTTTGCTATTGTGAATAGTGCCGCAATAAACATACGTGTGTATGTGTCTTTGTAGCAGCATGATTTGTAATCCTTTGGGTATATACCCAGTAATGGGATTACTGGGTCAAATGGTATTTCTAGTTCTAGATCCTTGAGGAATTGCCACACTGTCTTCCACAATGGTTGAACTAGTTTACAGTCCCACCAACAGTGTAAAAGTGTTCCTATTTCTCCACATCCTCTCCAGCACCTGTTGTTTCCTGACTTTTTAATGATTGCCATTCTAACTGAAATGAGATGGTATCTCATTGTGGTTTTGATTTGCATTTCTCTGATGGCCAGTGATGATGAGCATTTTTTCATGTGTCTGTTGGCTGCATAAATGTCTTCTTTTGAGAAGTGTCTGTTCATATCCTTTGCCCACTTTGTGATGGGGTTGTTTGTTTTTTTCTTGTAAATTTGTTTGAGTTCTTTGTAGATTCTGGATATTAGCCCTACGTCAGATGAGTAGATTGCAAAAATTTTCTCCCATTCTGTACGTTGCCTGTTCACTCTGATGGTAGTTTCTTTTGCTGTGCAGAAGCTCTTTAGTTTAATTAGATCCCATTTGTAAATTTTGGCTTTTGTTGCCATTGCTTTTGGTGTTTTAGACATGAAGTCCTTGCCCATGCCTATGTCCTGAATGGTATTGCCTAGGTTTTCTTCTAGGGTTTTTATGGTTTTAGGTCTAACATTTAAGTCTTCAATCCATCTTGAATTAATTTTTGTATAAGGTGTAAGGAAGGGATCCAATTTCAGCTTTCTACATATGGCTAGCCAGTTTTCCCAGCACCATTTATTAAATAGGGAATCCTTTCCCCATTGTTTTTGTCATGTTTGTCAAAGATCAGATGGTTGTAGATGTGTGGTATTATTTATGAGGGCTCTGTTCTGTTCCATTGGTCTATATCTCTGTTTTGGTACCAGTACCATACTGTTTTGGTTACTGTAGCCTTGTAGTATAGTTTGAAGTCAGGTAGCATAATGCCTCCAGCTTTGTTCTTTTGGCTTAGGATTATCTTGGCAATGCGGGCCCTTTTTTGGTTCCATATGAACTTTAAGGTAGTTTTTTCCAATTCTGTGAAGAAAGTCATTGGTATCTCGGCTCACTGCAACCTCCGCCTCCTGGGTTCAAGTGATTCAGCTGTCTCAGCCTGATGAGTAGCTGGGACTACAGGCACAAAAAGCGCCATCACACCCAGCTAATTGTTGTATTTTTAATAGAGATGTGGTTTCACCATGTTGGCCAGGCTAGTCTCAAACTCCTGGCCTCAAGTGATCCGCCAGCCTTTGCTTCCCAAAGTGCTGGGATTACAGGCATGAGCCACCACGCCTGGCCCTTGAGCTGGGTTTTGAAGAATGAATAGGAGTTTACTAGGTAAGAGCTGAAGTAGGGAACCTCTCCAGTAGGTGGGAACGTGTGCCAAGATATGAAGCAGTGAAACAAAGTGGTGCATGCAAGAGAAGTACTCATAATTTGATGTGGCCAGACACAACATGAGAGGGAGAAAATCAAGATGAGCTGATCAGGGAGGCCTAAAGTTAATTTTTTCATTGTGCTTATCTTGGCTTGCTTACCATGTAAAGAACCTTATAGCTTTCCACATGGGGTTAGTTATATTTTATTCACTTACTGATAAATAAAAGGATAATTTATGTTGAGGAAATGTTTAGATGCAGCCTATTCTGAGAATTTATGTATTTACTTTTATTTCTGCAAGGTGTTTGACTTTTTATCTAGTCATTGGCTGATAGTCCTCTCAATACTAATAACATAGTAGAGAAGATGATGAAAATGTTTTATTCATCTGTTCTTGGACAAGAAACCCTGCTCTTTCTGTTCTTTTTAGTTGAAGCTGAATAAAGCTGAATGTTCTAGTCGGAAGCATGGGTTCAAGTTTCTACTACACTGTTTCTGAGCAGGTTACGTCTCCTTCCTGAGTCTTAATTTCTCCAGTTGTAAAATAGGGGATTTGAGGTAAATTAGCATATCCACTTTGATAAAAATTTATCTGGGCTGGGCGGGGTGGCTCATGCCTGTAATCCTGAGGTGGCGGGTTGCTGAGATGGGCAGATTACTTGAGGCCAGGAGTTTGTGACAAGCGTGGCCAACATGGTAAACCCCTGTCTCTACTAAAAATACACACACACACACACAAATTAGCCAGGAGTGGTGGCGGGCACCTGTAATCCCAGCTACTCGGGAGGCTGAGGCAGGAGAATCACTTGAACCTGGGAGACGGAGGTTGGAGTGAGCCAAGATCATGCCACTGCACTCCAGCCTGGGTGACAGAGTGAGAATCTGTCTCAAAAAAAAAAAAAAAAAAATTTATGTGAAGCAAGAATCAATACATATATGACCCATTAGGGTAATTTTTCTTGGCAGTCCTTCCCTTCCTGGCTGCTGTTTACCAACTTAATTATTCTTCCTGTTTCATGTTAGATTCTATAATCAAGTATACATCTTACTACTCTTGGCCGGGCGCAGTGGCTGATGCCTGTAATCCCAGCACTTTGGGAGGCCAAGGCAGGCAGATCACCTGAGGTCAGAAGTTTGAGACCAGCCTGGCCAACATGGTGAAACCCCATCTCTACTAAAAATACAAAAATTAGCCAAGCGTAGTGGCGGGTGCCTGTAATCCCAGCTACTCAGGAGGCTGAGGCAGGAGAATCACTTGAACCTGGGAGGCAGAGGTTGTAGTGAGCCGAGATCATGCCATTGCACTGCAGCCTGGGCGACAAGAGCGAAACTCCGTCTCCAAAAAAAAAAAAATCTTACTACTCCTCTCAACTCCTGCTATTATCTTTGTTATTTTCAGCAACCATGTAGATGAATCCATCCAATAATATCCTGGCATAGTTGTTGACCTCATTATCATTTCTAGTCCACTTAGCTCTCTGCCTTGTCATACCTCTGAAATGTTCCTTCACTAAAATCGTAACTCAAGGTAACCTCCTCACTACAACCTGATAATTTTTTTAGCTTCCTCATTTAATTATTCTTAAAGTATACCAGTTCTCAGACTTACCAGCACCTCTATTAAATCTTTTCTTCCTGTCTTTTCGTCTTTACTTTCCTCCTCTTTTAGCTTAGATTCCATTGTTACTCTCTCTATTCCATGTCATAAATTGTTTGCCCCATTTTTGGTCAATTTATCTGGTAAAGCTGTTTAGTAAAACTTTGCCTTTGCATTACTGTAGTCTACTGAAGAAAGCCACACAACGGAGCAGATTGGTGGGCCTGTAAAATGATGATGAATGATGTAGGTCAGTCCTTAACGCTGCTTACCAATTCTACTTTTTGTTCAGCGTATTTTCTTGTTCTCTGTATTATCTCTCAATTTTTTTTTTTAACTCATCTCAAATTTGGAATTTCCTTGCTCTGCTGATTTCCTTTTTATTTCATGGAGAAAATAGCTATAATGTGGAAGCTTCTTTAGCTTCTTTACCACTAAAGTTACAAATATTTTGTTACCTGTACCTGCTTTTTCCTTTTCATCTGTTGTGGTGGAAGAAATATTCCTTCTATCACTGTTTATGCTCTCAATCCCCTCCCTTCCTTTTCATCTTTTATTGTGGAAGAAATATTCCTTCTATCACTGTTTATGCTCTCGATCCCCTCCCTTCCTTTTCAAGAATAACTTTTTTTTGAGAACTTTGGCTGCAGAGAGTATGGAGAGTTAAATGCAAACTGGAAGAGTTGTCTAGATTCACCGTCTTTATTTCCTCATCTCCTACTCACTGGAGTTGGGCTTTTGCTCCTACCACTCCTCCACTCCTGAAACTGTTCCTACAAAGGGTACCAGTTGACTTCAAGTCAGTTCAATTGGATGACATTCTTTAATGATGGGCCTCCAGGCAGCATTTGTTCAGCAGTCCCTGACTATCTTTTCTTGGCTTCTTTAATAGCATTTGCAGTCTTGATTTCCTTCCACCTCTCTGGTTACTCTTCTTCTGTTTCCTACAGTTTAATCAGTTACTACAAATATTACTGTAACATAAACAAATAAAGGTTTATTATCTTACAGAGAAGAATGCAAAATTTGCATAAATTTTGAGAACCAAACAGGCTTTAAGGAAACCAGGTTATGGCAGGAAATTTTGAGCAGGTTACACACTACTCTGTGAGAGATACTGAAAAAAGTTGTGAATCATTCATACATGTTTCATAAATGATTCCTTTCAACAACCTTATAAGGTAGATGGTTGTATTCTTGTTTATCCACAAAGGATTTGAGGTGGGGAAAGATGGGGTATGTTCAGGAAACTGTGCCTTGTTCTTTCCAATTGGAAGGTTAAGTTACAATAAGGTACTACTGAAGATAAAATCTGTTGTTTCCATGATATGGGGTGTCTTGAATGCCAAGGGGAGACGCTTTTTACTTAATTTTTTAGATAGTGAGGACTGAAGATTTTTTTTTTTTTTTAACCTTGAGTGGCTGGAGTGCAGTGGCACGATCTCAGCTCTGCAACCTCTGCCTCTTGGGTTTGAATGATTTTCCTGCCTCAGCCTCCCAAGTAGTTGGGATTACAGGTGCCTGCCATCATACCTGGCTAATTTTTGTATTTTTAGTAGAAACACGGTTTCGCCTTGTTGGCCAGGCTGGTCTCGAACTCCTGACCTCAGATGATCCACCTGCCTCGGCCTCCCAAAGTGCTGGGTGAGCCACTGCACCTGGCCAGGTTGAAGATTTTTAAGCTGTGTACAACGTTTTGGGAAAGGAAACCTGTCTTGGCGAAAGGTTGATAATCCCATAACGTTAGTTTTAGTGGCCAAATGGCACTTCCACTTGAAGCCTTTTTGTAGGCTTTCCACTATAATGAATTGAGCCTTCTTTGACACTCCCATAGCACTTTGTCATACCTTTTAGCACACTTCTCATGTGTCATAATTACTTGTTTGTATTTGGCTTCCCCATTGGATTTTAGCTCTTCTAGAATAGGATTATTAGTTTATGGTTAATGTTGATTTTGGTAATCTTTCCTCATCCCTATCTCAGTGGTTGGCAAAATAAATGGTTCTTGAATTAGTAAATGAATAAAGAGTTTGAATTTTGAATCTTTTGTCTGAATAGCTTCTCAGAATGCATCTTTTTAATATTTTTACTGATTATCGGGTTGAATAAATTAGAAGCCACTCCTACTTCCTCTCTGCTGATACATATGTTTTAGCTAGTTAAACCTATTTTGATAGAGGAGTTCTATGACTTTAAAGGCCTATGACTTTGCAGACACTCATACAGTGTACAGCATACCCTATGCAAATCAGCTGTCTGTTCAGGTCTTGTGTTTGTTTTCCCCATAGACATAATCCAGCCGTTAGTTATTCAAAGCAGCAGATGGGAGAAGGAATCCGTGGAGATGTGGATTTATTAGCTCTCACAATGAAAGACCACACTGGTTATGCTAAGGATTAGAAGATTTCTGCTGAATGAAAGGGACATGTATCCTGTTTTTTGTGCTATTTTCAGCAGTGTGGCAATTTCTTGTGACTATATTCAGTTGTAAAACGACCAGAAAATGATCTTGTAAATAGACTTTCCTTCAAGCCCTAGACTGTTGGTTGCAGCTGTCATAATTATAGGAGGGACTGCTTTTCTTCCTTTTTGGGTGCAGACTGAATCTGGCCTTTAGTTATTGCTATATTTACACCTTAGGTAGTATAACTGGCTGATTATGTGCTTTATACATACCTTTATCTGTCAAATTAGGGAATTTGGATTCATGTCTCCTGAATTTTGTTGGAGAGTAATTATTGTAGCATGTCTTATAGTTTGGAAAAAATGATAGAATTTAATGTGTTAAACTCACTTCCTAAAAATATAATGCTGCCTTCACTAACAATTTTGTGTGTGTGACTTGTTAGAAAGATCAGCAACTTTCCTTTGTGTTTACTAAGATTCTGACAATTACCATAAAGTTGGAAAGTTTAAACGTTGCTTATGGAGTGTGTAAGGAACAGAATCATATCATGAGAACAATCTTTCACTCTTAAAATCTAAAAGATTATGTATTTTGAGCCATGAATTAAGAAACAGAAGCATCTTTAAACTTGGCTGAAGTTCTACTTTAAAAATGGCAGCCAGTAACCAAAGAAACAATTCTTGAGATCATTAAAGCTTGGATAAAATGAGACTTTTTCATGCTGTGCCCTTTTAGAAGTCTGGGGGAATGGGGAGCGTTTCCTGTGACAGCACTGTAAGTGATGAATAGCTGAATGAATTTGTCCATGCTCAGAACTCACAACACGTGGACTAGCCCCCTCCTGCACATAAAAGAGCAGGGAAACCGACCTTAGCAATGATCTAGCTCCTGAAGAAAGAGGCTTTCGTTACTGTCCAAGAAGTGAAGACCAGTGAGTCTAGCGATAAAGAAACAAAAGAGCCCCTGACAGTATCGAAAGAATCTGACATTTGCTTTGTCTGTACAAAGGATGAAAGGAATTTTGCCGACTTAGTCAAAACAATAACTGGTTTTATATCATTTTGAGTCTAAAATACAGGCATCAGAATCGTATGTTTTTCTTTGTATTTCTGAAGAATTGTCATCTTTTTAAAAACGTATGTGGAGTGGTTTTGTTTCTGGAAAGGAAAACGTGACATGGATTTTATAAGCTTAGTAGCTGTAGGTGGAGACTCTTGTTTTGTTTGCTAAACCTTTTTAATAAGCAGCAAAGTCAGGATATCAAAGATTGGAATTTTTCCCCCGGAACCTTTTGTTCTTTTCTTAGTACTTCAAATAATTTCAACCAAAGGGGTATGCATGGAAAATGAAAACAAATATGAAGTCTTTCCGCTATTTGGCAGTGCTTCAGATGAGATGTATCTATACTTCTGTGAAGAAAGACGTGATTCTGATATGAGGCAGTGATTGTATACTTACGCTGGACAGAGGGATAACTGGTTTAGTGGAACAGTGGGTTAGTGGTGTGCTGAAAGGATTGTTTGCCTCTTTATCCAGCAGTAAGTAGGCACTAGTAGTTGACTGTCTGGGGAGTGGCTTTTTTTTGTCTGATATCTATTATGGATGATTCCAGTATTCTGAGAAGGAGAGGGTTACAGGTGAGTAAAAGAAAACCTTTTTCACTGATCTCCTTCCTTTTAATGTCTCTTGTAAATGTACTGAACAGATTGTTATAATTTATTTAATTCATTTGAGGTAGGAGGCAGAGTGGAGTGCAGCTAAGTTCCTCTATTCTTTGATGTATAGTTATAATTAGAGAACTTATCTAAAATCTTGCTATTTTGATAGAAAAATGCTGCTTGGGCTTATTTACACTGTATTTAGTGAGTAGAGCAACTAAATCAGACCTGTATGGGATACAAGCCTAATTTAGAACATTAGACATTACTGCTGACAGATTGTTTACGGTGAACATATTCTGTTCCTGACCACCATGCCTGATCTGCCCCCGATTAAGTCACATGTATGGTAGTATATGCTTGATTCTATGCATAGTTTTAAGAACTTTTCTAAATTATCACTTGGCATATATACATTCCATCCACTTATCTATTGTCTGTCTGTGTTGTCTGTCCATCCATCCGTCTGTCTGTCTACCTGTCTACCTACCTACCTACCTACCTACCTACCATCTTTTCCTTCTTAAATCATAGGTAGTTTGTTAGATGAAGAGGTATGTAAGATATAACAGTGAATGAAAATAGACTGATAGGCAACCTTCAACTGAGTTTTAATGAATATCCTTAGCACTAAAAGAATACATGCCAAATTTGATGATTATTTTTTTCATGCTTTGTAGATTATCTCATCTTAGTCTTGTTAGCAAAGAGCAAGCCAGCTTCTAGTCTATCACTAAATGTTTTTGAGAATTGACATAATGAAGATTCTAGTGTAAATCACTGAGCTAATCAATCAACCTGTGATGGTTTAGTCATGAAATGTAGCTATTTCTGTTGTTTTCATTTTGTTTATTTGACATTATTTATAAAGCACTTTTTTTGTACAAAATACCTAAGGATTTTAAAATTATCATGAATTAACATTATTTTAGTTTCTTTAAAGTTCTCAGGTAGAAAATGTATAGGATTAGTAAACTTAAAATATAAATTTAAACAAATTGTATTGTTTCTAGTTATTATATGTACTTCTTATTGATGGTGCTGTAAACATTCAGAGCCCGTAGGGAGAACCCACTGAATCTTTAGCAGTTGTCCAGTATGACCTGGGCTTTAAAAGTCAATAACATAAACTCCAGCGCCTTATACTAATTTCTCCTGTTAGCACAGTTGATTCGATGAGATTTGTCCCTTGATTTCTTGGGGTTATTTTGAGTAGTATTTATTTAGTACTGTACTCAGATGACCTCTCATAAGTAGTGATGTATGTTCAAGCAGCTGCTAATTAAAAATGGCTGGCTCTGTAAGCCCATTTAGTTGCACTGCTTATTTATATCTTTATTTCTCTTTAGTTGCTAGGATTCAGAAAGGGAATCCTATTTGTTGAATGGGAAATATTTTCTGTTTTGTGTTAAATCATTCATTTTCTCCCTGATGCCTGAGTCAGTCTCTAGTATTTGCTACCTTGTTTACTGATGCCCTTCCTCTCGAGTCTTTGTTTCTATCTAGCAGGAGTTCTAAACTGCCAGATTACATAGCACTGGAAGATCTTTTCCTACAGCCTTATACTTATAAAAAATTTTTCCCCTCTTTATTTTGTCTACTTTTTTTTTTTTTTTTTGAGATGGAGTCTTTGTCACCCAGGCTGGAGGTGCAGTGGCGTGATCTTGGCTCATTGAAACCTCTGCCTCCCAGGTTCAAGTGATTCTCCTGCCTCTGCCTCCCGAGTCGAGTAGCTGGGGCATTACAGGCATGTGCCACCACACCTGGCTAATTTTTTGTATTTTTAGTAGAGACGGTGTTTCACCATGTTGGCCAGCCAGGTCTCAAACTCCTGACCTCAGGTGATCCACCCGCCTCGGCCTCCCAATTGCTGGGATTGCAGATGTGAGCCACCGCACCCAGCTTATTTTGCCTATTTTAAAAAAATAAACTTTAAGGTTCATTCTCCAGAAGATTGCTTTGGAACATTCCAAAACAGAGCTAATGCTTGAAAAGCAGCAGTTTAGATTATTTGTTTTAAATAGTTACATTATAATATAAAGATTTAAAGGTAAGTTTTATTAATAGATTTATATAAATAAACACACAAAGGTAATGTGTGCCTGGTGGTACAGGTAATCTACTGGGTAACCTCAGATTTGAAGGTGAAAATCCAAATAAATATTTGGCTTCGCTAATTGCTTTCTGGTGAAATAGATTTCCTAAAACTTTTCCAGAAGATCAGCTAAGACACAGCCTACTTTGATACCTCCAGGTTTTTCTGCAGAGTTTCTTGGGGAGGTAGCAGAATAGTAAATAGTGCATTTAGAAGTTCCGTGACAGCAAAGACCTTGTCTATTTTGTTCAAATTACAGTTCTGCCATGTTCTAGTCATATAACCACAGCCAAATTTCATTTCATTTCTGTACTCCACTGGTATATTGAGAGTAGACAGTGGAGGCAAGGGCTGCAGCAAAAAGACCAATTATGAGACTGTTGTGGTCAAAAAAAGCAAGAAATAATAACAGATTGGAGGGGGGGTGATAGCAGTGGACGATGTGGAGGACTTTCTTATTGGCCATTTTTACAGATACGTGAAGCTCAGTTGCTTCCTCAAGGACAGACAAGTAGGTGTATGGCCAGGCTAGATGTATAGATTAGGGTACTCAACTACAAGTAACAGAAATTTTGACTCTGAGTGGTTTAAATGTTAGGTAAATGTATTGACTCACAACAATGAAGTCCAGAGGTTGGATGGGTTTCAGAGTTGGGTAATCTGGTGTCTTTGCTCAGCTTCATTGCTCTTTTGCCTTCCTCTGTGTTTTGGCCTCATTCTCAAGCTTGCTTCCTGTGTGTTAGAAAAAGAACTGTAGCAGTTTCAGTCTGCACAGTCACACACTACAACATCCCTACATCTTAATGGTAAAAGGACATCTGGGAGACTATGTGTGAGCATCTTTTCTTTACACTAGAGGAGCCTCTGTTGGTGTAGGAATTGACACTGTTTTGCTTGAAAAGCTGTTCAAGTTGGGTCTTTTTTGTGGTAAAAATTGGCTTTCATCTTACATCTACTTTTGAAGCATCTACACATGGAGAGACATTTGAGATTGAAGTTCCTTGTGAATTGAAGGAGGTGCTTTTATACTTGCCCTGTTTCCCAATCAACTTTATGGGGGATGATTTTAACTTTGAAAGGTCAGGGACTAGCCACCATAAGCAAATTTTTGTTATCAACTCTCTTAGTGCCATAATTTCCACATTATTTGCCCATAAGGCACATATAGTAATCTGTCTTCATTGTATAGACAGTGCAATTTCCCAGGTTCTGAATTGAAAATATTTGTTGTGCTGATAAAATTATTGCCTTCAGGCAAAAACTAAATTGTGTAGTATTTTTATGCACCCCCCCCCCCCCAACCCCCTGCTTGCTTTTTGCCTTTGCTGTTCAAAAACGAGAGTACTTAGAGTGTCATTGTTTACGGGTACTTAATTATTTTGGAGGATATATGACAACATAATGCATACTGGGAAGCATTATTATTGAGAAAGCCTTCTTGGGACTTTTTTTATTTTGCAAATTATGACTGTCATAAATTATGGTCATCTTACAAAATGTGATTCAGCTAATTTTTAGTCCTTAAAAACAAAATCTTCAAGAACCAGGTAGATTTCAAACATTCAATTTCTCCTTGAAATTTCATTTTAAAAAGGCTGATGACATGGATAAAAATGTAACCTAATTATTTGCTTCTGTTGTTCTACATTTCCTTGTTGTTTTCTGTGGGAAGCTTGATAAAGGAAACATTTCAGTTTGTACTCTTCAGTTTTTAGTACCACTAAGATATTTTCATCAAGTCAGTAAATTAGATGGCTTTGAAGGTGAAGGAATTTATCTCACTCTTGTCCCTCTTCTTTGCCCTGACTCATGTATTCCTATTCTATGTTGCAGCTACACCAGTCTTGTACCTTTGTTTGTTTTTTTCATAGTCATTTTTTTCTGACATTCCGCCCATTCCTGAGTGGTTTTATCCTCCTTTTCTACCTATCAACCTTCTGATAATCCCCATGCAGTTAAAACCTGAGTACCTAATTTTCAAATATTATATAGTCATTATGGGTAACTCCAGTATCTTTGTAGACAAGGATAATCAGTCCAGCCTCAGATCTTTAGAGTTCCTTGGCTATCTGGAGTCTGTGTTAACAATACATTCCTGTAGATGCCATGTATTCTGTAGAGGGAACTGTTTGATTCAGAAATCTTACAGTGATTTACAGTTACATCCCTTGATCACCTCTGAATTAAATTCTGGTGTTCTCTGTGTAAATCTAGATCACAAATTGGTGGTCTGGTGACTGTTTCCTGTAGATATATTTTATTTAGCCACCTTTGGAGATTTAAAGAAAAATCAACCAACATAGTCTCTATCAGTCCCCTTTTGTTTTATCCTCTGCTGCTTTATATATTTACTGAATTTCATCTATTCTAAGGCTCACATCTTTTTACTTTATAACAGCTTTGAAATAGCGGTGTTACTCTTGATGCTGTGTTATACGTTAATTGGCCAGGCTTATTTTTGTTTTGCATTTTAAAAAATGTTTCTTACTGTTACAAAAAATAACGGTGTCTTTTGCAATTGATAGTTTTTCAGATTTGATAAAGTACAGTATATTACCTTACTGGCTTATTAAAGCATTTGAGTTTGCACCATTTATTTCTCAATGTAAAGACCTCCACCTTTTTTTAGCTCTCTCCCTTTCCTTTTTCTAAAGTCTTGAAGATCTCTGTTCCTGTGATTCTTTTGTTTGTTTGTTTGTTTGTTTTTGAGACAGAGTTTTGCTCTTGTCACCCAGGCTGGAGTGCAATGGTGCAATCTTGGCTCACTGCAACCTCCGCCTCCTGGGTTCAAGTGATTCTCCAGCCTCAGCCTCCTGAGTAGTTGGGATCACAGGTTCCTGCCACCACGCCTGGCTAATTTTTGTATTTTTAATAGAGACAGGCTTTTGCCATGTTGGCCAGGCTAGTCTCGAATTCCTGACCTGAGGTGATCTGCCCACCTTGGCCTCCCAAAGTGCTGGGATTACAGGCATGAGCTACTGCGCCCAGCTTTTGATTCTTTGTATACCTGTTTGACATGCCTTTCTATATCATCTGATATTGTTTTATTTTTTCTCAATTTATTTGAGGTATATAACATTTGTGAATTTTTTATTGTATAACCACATTCACATTTTGTTGGTAAACCCAACTCAGGAATAATGTATGATTCAGTTTTTTAAAATGCTCATGTATATAATGTAAGTTTCCTACTTTTCATCTTGAGGTAGTTTTGGTAAGGTATATGTTTTTAAGAGTTCGTCCATTTTGTTTATTTTGTTATTTATTGAGATCAATTTGTTTATATATATATAATTTTTTTTCTTTTAAACCTTTGCTGATTTGTTCTTCTGTTTCTCTTTGTATTTCTAATATTGGGTATTAAGACTCTTTTTTTTCATTATCAAGTATCAGTGGAATGCCGAGTACAGTGGCTCATGCCTATAATCCCAGCACTTTGAGAGTGCCAAGTGGGTGAATCACTTGAGCCCAGGAGCTGGAGACCAGCTTGGGCAACATGGTGAGATGTCTGTACAAATTAAAAAAAAAAATTTAAGTAGCCAGGCGTGGTGGTGCACACCTGTAGTTCCAGCTATTTGGGAAGCTAAAGTGGGAGGATCGTTTGAGCCTAGGAGGTCGATGCTGCCGTGAGCCATGATTGTGCCCCCTGTACTCCAGCCTGGGTGACAGCAAGACCGTGTCTCAAAAAAAATTAAAATAACAAAAACAAAAATTCATGGAAGATTTTTTTTGTTGTTGTTAGTTTTTCCAGAAACCAACTATCCCTTTATTTCAACCTTTTCATATCAGTTTGCTTTTGGTATATCTCTTGCAAATGGCATACAGTAGGTTTTCTTTAAAAAAAAAAAAAAAAAAAGTCCTGTTTGTAATGAAAAGTTTGTCTGTGTACATTTATTATGATTAATGATATATTTGGACTTGTTTCTGCCATATTATTTTTTGTATTCCATGTCCTACATCTCTATGCCTTACTGTCCCCCCCTTTTTTTTTTACCCTTTAAAAATATTGGTAGAGTTTTTTTTCTTATTTTCTTTTTCTATTTCTACTGGTGTGTTAGAACAAATTCAAACTTTAACCCCCTCCTGAACACTACAAGCACTCCTTGTCTCTTATTACCTCCCCCAAACTTATTTGGCCATGTAATCAAACTGAACTGAAACAGGCCAGTTTAAAAAACAACAACAAAACCATGAAATTCACTGTAACCAGAGGTGACCCAGTTTACCTGAGCTAGCATGATAAGAAAGTTCTGTTTTAACTCTATAAGGAGAGTCACTTTGTAATGAATAATCTGCTTTTTGTTCCCTGTTTGTGCTTTCTTAACCCATTTTCTGCTTAGAAAGCCAGCCCCCTCTGCTTAGCTCAGCAGAACACGCATTCTATTTTAAAGAATGAGATGTTACAGAATTGCAAACAAAAGTCAGTTTGATCTTTAAACTGAAAGTCAGTTTGATCTTTAAACTAAATCTGTTGTAATTTTGTCCTTTGACAATGGTATTGTCATCAGCAGTGGATTCTGAGTAGGCCCTAGAATGTTCACCACTCCTACCCTAACCCCAAGCAGTGTTATTTATGTTAGTTACATTATGTGGGTTTAATTATGAGTTATATCAAGAGACATATAATATTTTAGTGGCAGAGAATACCTTTTTTTCGTCATTGATTTGTTTGTTTTTCTTGAGTTCTCACTATGTTACCTAGGCTGGTCTCAAACTCTGGGCTCAAGTGATCCTCCCGCCATGGCCTCCCAAAGTGTTGGGATTACAGGCGTGAGCCACAGCACCTTGCCTGGTTGATTTTAAATGTTAGTTGAAAAGTTATTGTCTCCAAAACCCAATTCTCTATCCACTTCCAATGGAGTGGATTATTGGGTTATGTTTCTTAGAGTCTGTTAATTTCCTTCTCTGGAAAGAGTGCTGCTACTGCAGTGGGGATCAATGTACGTATAGTGTGAGAATTCAATAGCAAATGAGCCAGGCTGAGTCCCAGGGAGGGAGTTGCCTCAGGCATAGACAGCTTTGACCCATAGTCATCTCCATGCTGGTGACTGTTGACATAAAGGACAAGGACCAGCCTTGTGACTCCTGGCTTGCATATTTACTTGTGGGGGTAGCGGTTACTGCCTTTGGACACTTGGCCTTTGTCTTTTCTTTGGAAATATTTTATGGCTTTAGTCATTGTGAATAATGAGTAGTGCATATAGGCAGTGAATCCTCATCTGTGGGAATAGCACCATTTCGTGGTTTGTTTTTTTTTTTTTGAGACGGAGTTTTGCTCTTGCTTCCCAGGCTGGAGTGCAATGGGGCAATCTCGGCTCACCGCAACCTCCACTTGCTGGGTTCAAGAGATTCTCCTGCCTCAGCCTCCTGAGTAGCTGTGATTACAGGCATGCGCTACCACGCCCTGCTAATTTTCTTATTTTTAGAAGAGACGGGGTTTCTCCATGTTGGTCAGGCTGGTCTCAAACTCCCGACCTCAGGTGATCCACCAGCCTTGGCCTCCCAAAGTGCTGGGATTACAGGCGTGAGCCACCACGCCTGGCCATGAATGGCACCATTTCATGTTTTATTTAATACCTTTAGAAGTTTGCTTTGTGGACAATGAAAGAGAGTGACTGGTTATTTCTCTAGGATTTAGTATGTATAACTTTCTTTGTAACTTCAGAATATAGTTTAATATCTTTTATTTTGTTCAATATAGTCAAACATTACTTAAAGTTCTTTGGGAAATATCATCGTTGGCAGAAAGTATCAAAATGTATCAATTTGAGGGATCCAAATGGTAATAAAATTTTGGAGACTGTTAAAACAATATACCTTGAATATTTGGGGTGGAGTGATAGGGATGGAGTATTGGGGGTGGGGTTAGTTTTTAGAGAATAGCATCTTATCACTTAGCTTTAGAGCTTCGCTACTGGTGGGTTAGATTAGAAAAATGCAGTTTCTTCTTCCTATTTTTTTTTTTCTTTTTTTTGAGACAGGGTCTTGCTCTGTCACCCAGGCTGGAGTCCAGTAGCGTGATCTTGGCTCACTGCAACCTTCACCTCTGGTCTCAAGCGATCCTCCCACCTCGGTCCCCTGAATAGTTGGGACTACAGGCGTGCACCACCACTCCTGGCTAATTTTTTTTGAGCTTTATTATTAGAGACGAGGTCTCACTGTGTTGCTCAGGCTGGTCTTGAACTCCTGAGCTCAAGGGATCCTCCTGCCTCAGCCTCCCAAAGTGCTGGGATTACAGGTGTGAGCCACCACACCTGGTCAATTTCTTATTATTAATCCAAAGTGTCTTACTTTAAACTTTTAAGTTTATTTTAAAAATTTAAGCCTAGGAATAACTTTTGTGAGAAAGGCAGAGTAGGTATTTTTATCTCAGGTGAACAGGTAAGAATAATGAGGTTTAGAAAGGTTTAATGACTGACCAAGATTTTATAAGGAAGTAAGTAGCAGAATTGCATTCACATATTTTTCTGACTGAGTCCTAGTTTCTTTATACCATGTAGAAATATCCTGTTAATATCATCAAGCTGTTCATCAAACTCAAATGAGAATAACACATTATTTATAGAATAAAGGTTTTTGTTTGTTTGTTTTTGTTTTTTCTTCTTGAGACAGAATCTCTCTCTGTTGCCCAGGCTGGAGTACAGTGGTGTGATCTTGGCTTACTGCAGCCTCTGCCTCCCAAGCTCAAGTGATCTTCCCACCTCAGCCCCCTGAGTAGCTGGGACCGCTGGCACATGCCAATATGCCCAGCAATTTTTTGTAGTTTTTGTAGAGATGGGGTTTCACCATGTTGCCCAGTCTGGTCTCGAACTCCTGAGCTCAAGCAATCCTCTCGCCTCGGCATCCCAAAGTGCTGGGATTACAGGTGTGAGCCACTGTGACTGGTCTAAAGTATTTTCATGTACATTACTTTATTTGACTTTTACAACTGCTGTATCTAAGCCTTTGAGGTAGATGGAATCCCAGGTCACACAGTTACATGTTTTTGAGCCACGACAGAAGCCTAGTTTTCCAAACTTTAAATTTTGTGTTCTTGACCAGGCATGGTGGCTCACGCCTATAATCCCAGCGCTTTGGGAGGCGGAGGCAGGTGGATCACGAGGTCAGGAGATAATGTTCCTTTTAAGACTAGATAGTAAATGATATTAACATAGATTTTCTTCCTCGGTAATATTTTTCTCTTCTTAAAGCATTCCGACTCTCCATGGAGTAACTACCAGCCAGGAGACTGTCAGTAAATAATATGTGATAATAGAGCATATTCTTCCCCTAGTAAAGCTTCTTGCTGAAATTATTGCAATTGATAGTTTTCATCAATGCAACTCCAAACTGGTAGGCAGGACCCTATTGTCTTATAATTGCCTTATAATGATGATAACAATAATAGTATGAACCATTTACTTACTTGATGGATTCATAGATTTATTCATCCAGTATTCATTTGTTGCCTACTAGGCTAGGTATTCTGCTGGGTGCCAGGAATGTCCTTGAGAGCAAGACTAATTCCTACTCTCCTGGAGCTAACAGTCAAATAAAACAGATAATTTAGCAAATAATTATAATAACCAGTGAAGTAGGTATGATTGAGGAATTAAAGGAATATTTGGATACTATATGAAAGGAGGCTGGGGAAACTGTAGAAAAACTTTCCAGAGGAAACGAAGTTTAAGCTGAAGTCCAGGAATGTATAAAAAGAGATAAAGAAAAGTAATCCAGACCAGGAGAACAATAAGTGTGAAGACCTGAAGGTGAAAGAAAGCATGGCAAGCCTGAGTCCAAAACTCCAATAAGACCGGAGAATTATGCAAATGATACTGAGGAGGGAGGCAGTCAGAGCCAAGTAGTGCCCTGTAGACTACAGAAAGGATTTTAGACTTTATCCATTGCAGAATTATAAGAGAGAAAGGACACATTTAAAAAAGTTATTTTTGGCCGGGCACGGTGGCTCACGCCTGTAATCCCAGCACTTTGGGCGACCGAGGTAGGTGGATCACCTGGGGTCAGGAGTTCGAGACCAGCCTTACCAACATGGTGAAACCCTGTCTCTACTAAAAATACAAAAATTAGCCGGACGTGGTGACGCATGCCTGTAATCCCAGCTACTTGGGAGGCTGAGGCAGGAGAATCGCTTGAACCTGGGAGACGGAGGTTGCAGTGAGCCAAGATCGCGCCACTGCACTCCAGCCTGGGTGACAGAACGAGACTTCATCTCAAAAAAAAAAAAAAAGTTATTTTTGACTTCAGTATTTATTTCATTATACCCACAGTTATCACTCAGAAAACAGGTACTATATATGATATTTACATTGATATAACATTAATCAAGGGGGACAAAACTGAATGAAAGGGAGACCAATTAGGAGGATGTTATAGGATGATGGTGGCTTGTGCCCGGGGAAATAGAAGTGAATTGACAGATTAAAGATAGATATTTTGGAAGTAGAATTGACCGAGCTTGATGAATAATGGATGTAGAGAGTGAGAGAAAGTGAAGAATGAAGAATGACCCTGGGTTTGGTGGTACCATCATCAAAATAGACAACAGAGAAGGAGCATGACTGAGTAGAAAGATCAGCTGAGTTTTAGACATATTAAGGACAAGGTAGTTGTATGTACAACTATAGAGGTCAGCAAAAAGATCTGGGATAGAGATACAAATTTGAGATTGTAAAATACATAGAGAAAGGAGAGTGTACAAGCAGAACTTCAAGGGCAGTCCACATTTAAGGGTCTAAGGTGATGAAGGATGGGCCTGCAAAGGTGTTTAAATGGTGTGTTTGCAGGGATAAGAGGAAAAACAAGAGAATGTGGCTTCATGGCAAGAAAAGTCTTCCAGGACAGAAGAGTGAATGATACTATCAGGTGCTGTTGAGCAGTGGAGCCAAAAAAGATAGGTGGACTAAAAATGCAGTGAAGCTTCATTACACTGGCGTTATACATTACATTGGCAGTGTGCCAAGAATGGTTTAAATGGGCTGGTAAGGTCTAGGGATATTTATAGAGTGTTGAAGAATGAGTAGGAAGTGAGAAATTAGAGACATTGGATGTAGATAACTCATTCAAGAAGTGTGGTTGTGAAGGGAAATAAAATTGATAAGGCAGTATTTGAAGAGGGATGTGTAGTTATTAAGGGAATTTATTTCCTTATCTCAAGCTGGAATAGACTTGAATGTGTTCAGAATGCTAATCAGGAAGATCATTAAGAACATGAAGAGTCAAGAGATAATGAGTAGATCAGAGAAGGCTGAATGGAATGGGCTTCACCTGATATTGTAATGTATTACCAGGTATTACCAGCCTAGTTGCTGGAAGGTTATGAGTAAAATAATTTATGGTTATCTGTCTAAATGGGAGTACTCTTGCCTCAGCCAAGTTTCCTGATTGTGTAGCTTTTCTCCCCAACTTGCTGTGAATATTCCCTGGGAAAAGGAGGATTGAGAAATCATTGCTATTTGGACTACCTTTATGTGGTTGGGCCCTTCTTGTTCCACTGTGCCTTAGTTGTCACAGAATGTACTGATCTGGAGTCCTGGGCATCAAATGCAGGCTTTTGTATAGGTGTAAGGAAGTCGGAAGGGATGGATTTCCACGGATGCGCTTCCGTGCCTCTAAAGGAATGCAGAGAGGGGCATATATGCATTTTAGGAAATTTTATTATTGTTAGCCAAAACTATAGTCTACCATATTACCCATTTAAACTATTCAAGAAGTCAGAACTGTCATGTAGATTCAAAGAACAAATATTTCCAGTTTTATATAGATTGTTTCAGAAAGTAGAAAAAGAGGATATATTACCTTAGCACATTTTATGAGTGTCTTCGTCTGTTCGTGCTGCTATAAAAAAATACCACAGATTGGATCATTTATAAAGAACAGACATTTATTTTCTCACAGTCCTGGAGTCTGAGAAGTCCAAGATCAAGGTGTTGGCATTTGTGTGGTGAGTGCCTTCTTGCTGTTTCTTCACATGGTGGAGGATGGAAAAGCAAAAAGGGCTGAAAGCTGTATGAAGCCTCTTTTTTTTCTTTTAATTTTGATTTTTTTGAGATGGGGTCTTGCTCTGTTGGCCAAGCTGACCTCAGACTCCTGGGCTTAAGCGATTCTCCTGCCTCAATCTCCTGAGTAGCTGGGACTACAGGTGCACATCACCATGCCTGGCTTAAAGCCTTATGAAGGCCTTAATCCCGTTTACAAGAGAGGAGGCCTCATGACCTAATCACCTCCTACAGGCCCCACCTCGTAATACTATCACATTGGATTTTAAAGTCCAATGTGAATTTTGGACGAGACACAAACATTGAAACCTTAGCAGTGAGGATAGTATAAGTATGATGTCAAAATTGGACAAGAACAATTTGAGACGAGAAAGTATATAGGCCAGTCTTACTTATTAACATACAGGCAAATATCCTAAATAAAAGTTTCTAGGCCTAGATACTTTTATTAGTGAAAGCTGTTAATATTTAAGGCAGAAATAACACCAGTCTTACATAATTTCTTTCAGAAAATAGAGGAGTAAGGAACAGTTCCCAGTCAGTTTTAGGAGACCGGCATAATTGTGATATATAAAAATCTGACAAAGAAATTATAAGAAAATTAGAGATTATTATCCCTTATGAAAATAGGTGCAAAAATCATTAAAAAGATATTAGCTAATAGAATCTAGCAATGTATTTGATAAAATTGAAGTTAGGTTGGGCGCGGTGGCTCACGCCTGTAATCCCAGCACTTTGAGAGGCCAAGGCGGGTGGATCACCTGAGGTCAGGAGTTTGAGACCAGCCTGGCTAACATGGTGAAACCCCGTCTCTATTAAAAATACAAAAATTAGCCAGGCATGGTGGCACATGCTTGTAAACCCAGTTACTTGGGAGGCTGAGGCAGGAAAATCACTTGAACCTGGGAGGCAGAGGGTGCAGTGAGCAGAGATCACGCCACTGCATTCCAGTCTGGGTGATGGAGCAAGGCTCTATCTCAAAAAAAAAAAAAAAGTTGACTTTAACTCAGAAATGCAAAATTAGTTTAATCTTAGCAAATCAATCACTGTAATTTGCCACATTAACAGAAGAGAAAAACTATGTAAGCATTTCAGTAGATGCAGAGAAAGTATTTGACATAATCCATGCCCATTTGTGAGAAAGACTATGAACAAATTAGGAATAGAAGAGAACTTGATAAAAAGTTATCCATGAAAAACCTATAACTAACATAATATTAAATATTCAAAATGTTAAATGCTTTTCTTGTAAGATCAGATGAGAAGCAAGACAAGGATGTCTACCACTTCATTTAACATCTTATAGAAAATTCTAGAAAATGGAAAGAAGTAAAGCTCCCTATTATAGAAGATATGATTGTTTATATAGAAAAATTCTAAGGAATGTACAAAACATTTATGATTAATAATAATTTTACCAAAGTATAGGATACATGGTCAATATAAAAATTAATTGAATTTCTATAAACATGCAAGCAATTGGAAAATGAAATAAAAGTTTTTATTTATAATAGCTTTAAAAAATCTACTTAGGGATGAGCTTAATAAAAGGAGTGCAAGGTGTTTTTGTTAAAAACGATAAAACATTGCTTAGAGTAATTAAAGAACTCGGTAAATGGAGAAGTACTATGTTCATGTATTATAAGACTTGATATTTTGAGATATCACTTCTTTCCAAATTGATGTATAATCCCAGCAGGCTTTTTTTTTTGGTAAAAATTAATAATTGAATTCAAAAATTCAAATCGAAATGCAAGAATCTAGAATATCTAAAGCAATCTTGGAAAATAACAAAGTTAAAGGACTGTACAATCTGACTTTAGGACTAAATATAAAACCACAGAATCATGATAGTGTGGTGCTTGCATAGGGCAGAAAAATAGATCAGTAGGATGCAATAGAGAGCCCAGAAAGGTTAAAAAAAAAATTGTTAGGGAAAGGACAGTGTTTTCAATAAATGGTATTGAAATAAGTGGATATCCATATAAAAAAAATGAACCTTAATTTCATCTCACATACTACCTCAAAATTAATTTTCACTCATCAAAAGGCTCCACTGGCCTGGCATGGTGGCTCACGCCTGTAATCCCAACACTTTGGGAGGTTGAGGCAGGTGGATCACCTGAGGTCAGGAGTTCTAGACCAACTTGACCAATATGGTGAAAACCCATCTCTACTAAGAATATAAAAATTAGCTGGGCATGGTGATGGGTGCCTGTAATCCCAGCTACTCGAGAGGCTGGGGCAGGAAAATCACTTGAACCCAGGAGGTGGAGGTTGCCGCACGCCGAGATTGCACCACTGCGCTCCAGCCAGGGTGACAGAGCGAGACTCCATCTCAAAAAAAAAAAAAAAAGGCACCACCAATAACTTTAGTAGGCAAGCCACAGATTAGAACATATTTACAAAACACATATGACAAAGCACTTGTATTTAGAAGATTATGAAGAGCTCTTATAATTCAATAGTAAAAAGATAACTCAATTTTTAAAAAGGTAAAAAAATTTTAAGATACTTCACAAAGGAATATATATTGATGGTTAATAAGCACATGAAAAGATACTCAACATCGTTAGTCATCAGGAAAATGATTAAAGCCACAATGAGATACCCGTACACACCTAAATGGCTAAAATGTAAAATGACTAAAATATAAAAAACTGATACCATGTATTGGCATGAATGTAGAGTAGTTCAAACTTTCTTATATTATTAATGTGAACATAACATGTATTAGCTAGGATGTGAAGCAGTTGAAACTCTCATACATTGTTAATGGGAATGTAGCATGGTATAATCACTTTAGAAAAAGGTCTGGTAGCTTCTTATAAATCTAAATATATATCTACCCTTTAACTGAGTAATTCTACACTTTTAGGGATTTACCCAAGAGAAGTGAAATATAGCTTGTCAAAAGACATGTTATAGGAATGTTAATAGCTGAAAAATGGAATTGGAGAAAAGATAAATTAACTGGGGTATATTATTCATATTGCTATTGTGTTACCTGCAACAACATGGATACATCTCACAAATACTATGCTGAGTTGAAGAAGCCTATGTAAAAAGGTTTATATTTGTATGGTTCCATTCATATGAAGTTTTGAGGAAGTAAAAGTAATCTGTGGTGACATAATGAGAATAATATTTGCTTGGGGTAGGAGGATAGTGGTTTGTTTGGGGATTTATGAAGAAAGGACATGGTGGAACTTTCTGGATTGATGGACATGTTCTATATTTTGATAGAGATTTAGGTTATGAGTATATGTACTTAACAGACTTATCAATTGGCATACGTAAGATTAAGTAATTTAAGATTTGTACAGTTGAATGTTTGTAAATTTACCTAGAAAAACACACAAAAGAATTGCAATCAAATACTGAATTTTAGCAAAAATAATTTTATAAAATAAGTGAATTTTACAAAAATAAGGCATATTAAACTTATTGTGAAAAGTAAACCGGCTGGGCGTGATGGCTCACACCTGTAATCTCAGCACTGTGGGAGACCAAGGTGGGAGGATCACTTGAGGTCAGGAGTTTGAGACCAGCCTGGCCAACATGGCGAACCCCTGTCTCTACTAAAAATACAAAAAAATTAGCTGGGCATGGTGGTGCATGCCTGTAATTCCAGCTACTCAGGAGGCTGAGGCAGTAGAATCGCTTGAACCCAGGAAGTGGAGGTTGCAGTGAACCGAGATCGGCCAGCCTGGGTGACAGCGTGAGACTCCATCTCAAAAAAAAAAAAAAAGAAAAGAAAAAAGCAAATCTATAAAATGTTTAGAAGAAAATATAAGCACATATATTCATGACTGTGTATCAGGGATATATTTCTTACATGGGCAGTTGTTTTGGAGAGCAATTTGGAATATCCAGTACTTTATGACTCAGTAGTTCAACATCCAAGAAACTTTTTCTACATGCGCACTAGGAAACAACTACAAGAATGTTTACAAGAGTATTGTTTTAATGGAGAAGAAAAAGATGGAAAGAAAATTAAATTTCCATTTACTAGAGAATAGATAAATAAATATTGGTATATTCATAGACTGGACCACTGTCTGAAGATCAGTGAACTAAAGTGAAATATATCCACATGGGTGAATCTCCCAGTTTTCATAATGTTGGCTGATGTCAACAGAGGAATACATATAATATAATACCATGTATATATAATTTTAAAACATGTAAAACAATACTACTAATTTTTTACAAATCCAAAAACACGTATTGAAAATATTAAAAAAATTAAGAATAGTTGTTAATTTAGGACTGGTGGGAGGTGGGACTTGATACACTTGGAAAGCAAGTCACAGGGGCCCCAGCTGTTATCTGTTATCGTAAAGGTTATTTCTTATGCCAGTGGTGTGTGAAGTCATCTCTTTGTTATATTATTAACTATACTACTTTATTTGTCTAAAATATTTTCTAATTATCACCCACTGCCCCTAATCCTATTTCATTCCTTCTGTATGCTTGCCACTAATGCCCTTTACAATTCAGCAGCAGTTAATGGCTGGCCTAGAGTGCCTGTAATCTACACTGGGGAGATGGTTCCATCTAGTGGGAAAAATGTTGCATGTATTCTATGAGACATTCCTTTTAGGAAGGAAGGATAAAGAAGTAATAGTTTGCCTGAGTCCTTTTATTTCACAAAAATTTAAGAGACAGGCTGGGCATGGTGGCTCACACCTGTAATCCCAGTACTTTGGGAGGCCGAGGCGGGCGGATCACGAGGTCAGGAGATCGAGACCATCCTGGCTAACACGGTGAAACCCCGTCTCTACTAAAAAAAAAAAAAAAAAAAAAAAATTAGCCAGGCGTGGTGGCGGGTGCCTGTAGTCCCAGCTACTCAGGAGGCTGAGACAGGAGAAAGGCGTGAACCTGGGAGGTGGAGCTTGCAGTGAGCCGAGATTGCGCCACTGCACTCCAGCCTGGGAGACAAAATGAGACTCCGTCTCAAAAAAAAAAAAATAAATAAAATTTAAGAGGCAAAGAAAAAGTTATTATTTAGAAATATGTGGCCTTTTCCATTATTAAGATAATGCTGTGAATTTCCTAGGACATTTAGGTAGACCAACAGGACTCAGATGGGTTCTTATTTCTAACTTGCATATGTTTTGTTTTTCAGAAGGAGTTGAGCCTTCCAAGAAGAGGCAGCTTGTAAGTAGATGATTATTACCATTATGATTATGATCTCCTACTTAGGAACCCCTCTTGGGAACATTTCCCACTATCATGTGGAGGAATCCCGCTCAGTACACAGTTTCTTTCTGTGTACTCCTATCTGAGCTAGGGAAGCCAGCAGGCCAACTGACTTCTCCCACCAGGTCAGATCTTCCCGTCCTCCCCATTCCTCCCGACCTCCAAACCTCTTCCCTCTCAGTTTCTACATAGCATTCTGGGAAAGTTACAACTTAAATATTCATCACAGTCTTATACTTGTGCTTTGGGATTTACTGAGTTTTCGTAGACTCAAGCTAAGGAAGTAGGAATATTAAAATGGAAACCCTTTGCATTTACATCTATCCCGTAACATGGTATGAGGAGAAGACCAACTTTTCTGATAAGTTGAGGCAAGGCCAGCTAAGTTTGGAGCCTATGTTGAATGGAATAGGTTCCCAACCTGTTTGGTTTTTTTCTGGTTTCAGGGTTAGGGGAGATTAATAAATAGTCTTTGTCCCTGGATTTTAATTTCTTAAATTCTCTTGGACTGCTTTTCCTCTAGGAATTCTGTTGGGGCAGTATTAGAAATTTGGCCAATCAGAATCTCCTGGAATGTTTGTTAAAGTGCAGAGTGTGAACTTAATGCATTAAAATCTCTGTGTTGGGGCCCAAAAACCTGTACTGTATATACCTAAAACATACTCATATTTACCATGATTTACTAGTAAAGTCACATCTGGGGAACCCTAAGGAAATAGAGCTGTGATAAAACAATGGCTTTTAAACTTTTCCTTAACAAAAAAAGAGATGTAATTAAGGAGGAGATCACAACAGCATTCATATTTATTAAGTATACTTTATATACACATCATATGCAATTTTTAAATGTTTAAATGAAACATGTAGTAATTCTTTCTGTTACTGTCCATTTTAGGATTTTGTTTTGTGAAAAATGCTCTAGTGATTAAATTTTCCTCTGAGGTTTTTGTGAAGCCTTTTGGGCTGTTTACGAAAACTTATTTTGGTTTGATATGAAGAGACTTGAGTCAGAAAACTCATAAGGTTCAGTCTTGACCATGCCATTTAACTAGCTTTGTAAACCTAGACAAATCACTTTATCTTCTTAAACCTCAGTTGCCTTATCTATAAAATGAAGATAATGTTACCTGTGTTTTCTTCTTACTAAGCCTGTTAGAAGGATCACTTAATATATGTATAGTGCTTTATTACTTATAGTTTAATTTTAATATATATTAGTTTTAGAATTCTTAATGGGTTAAATTTGGATGAATTCTATTATTTAAGAGGCACATTTTAAATTTTAAATTCAGTTTCTAGCAGTGGATATTCAGTCTAGCTTCACAAGTGTCCTGAGTCTTCTGTAAATGGCAAGGGCTCTAACAGGACTCTTAGAGGAATGAGACACCAAATAGGTATGCATAACTGAAAAGGAGTAGCTTTTCAGCATCATAGTCAGGAAATATTTGTACTTGGTCATTTTTCTAATATTTCTGCCCCCCCCCCCCCCCCCCGCTTTTTTTTGGTTGCTTCTATTTGAAAACTGCCTGAGATTTGCCTTTTCTTAGTATTAAGTGAAATAAATTAAGGCCTGAGACAGGTAGCTTCTTGCAGAAATGTGTGTCCTCAATGAATGGAGTTGCTGGGAAGAAGGAGAAGGAGGAGTATTCTTATTTTTATTTTATACCAGAATAATTTTTTGGTCATTTTAGTGATATCTAAAGTTAGGCCTACTCTAACTGCCTTAAAAACGTTTAATTAATAAGGATCAGAAATAGATTTTCCCTCCTCTTTTTTGATAAAGTAACTCACATTTAAACAATTGATCACTCAGTAAATACACAGTAATATCTACTCTGGGTCAGGTGCGGTGGCTCACACCTATAGTCCCAGCACTTTGGGAGGCTGAGGTAGGTGGATCACCTGAGGTCAGTAGTTCGAGACCAGCCTGACCAATATGGTAAAACCCTGTCTCTACTAAAAATAAAAATAAAAATTAGCCGGGCGTCATGGCGTGCGCCTGTAGTCCCAGTTACTCAGGGGGCTGAGACAGGAGAATTGCTTGAATCCAGGAGACGGAGGTTGCAGTGAGCTGAGATCATGCCACTGCACTCCAGCCTGGGCGACAGAGTGATGCGCCGTCAAAAAAAAAAAAAAATAAATAAAAAAGACTACTCTGTGCTGGGTAGAGAGATCTAAGTTCTGAGGCTGTTAAGATTCAATTAGATAAATTCTTCTCTTTTGAAGAGCTTACACTTAAGTAAGCCAGAAGTTCTTCAGTTCTTTAATATAAACAATATCCTTTCTTATCTTTAATATTAGAAGAGTCGAAAAAGTTTTGTTCTGGAAGGAAGCAAGGAAACATGGGTACTAATATAGGCTTTGCCACTAACAAATTATGTGTGGCTTTAAAACAGGAGCTCCCACTTCTGGACCTGAATTGCCATACTTGTAAAATGAAGGGATTGGCTACCTGATCTCTATGCTTAGTCATCTCCCCAAACAATTATAGTTCCATGGTACCTCTTGTACACAGAGCTGGGCAAGTCTTTGTAGGGATTGTGCAGTAGGAGGCAAAGTACTGCTTAGCATTTGTAGTAAAGAAAACAGGTAAGAACCACAAAACAAATATTTGAATAAGTTTAATTACTACAAAATTTGTTGTGTGGAAAAACTGATGTTAATAAAATGAATGACTTACCATTTGCTCCACTGTTTCTCGTCCTCATAGCCTGATCTGGAAAATTTTTAAAGTTTCTATAATTGTCATTTAAGTCTTGGTCAGAAGGAGGGGGCATTATATTTGTGTCCCTGTTTGCCTTTCTTAGAATGGTTCTCCCAAGAGCGAATCCTATGGTGTGCTCATTCCAGGTTATAAAGGCCCGTTTCCTCTGACATATCCTTCATGGACATAGAGAAATTTAGAATTTGCCTCTAGTTTGGTGTTCTTGTCCTTTGAGAGAGCGTTTTTGTTAATTAATTTTTGAGGTTTTCAATTGCTGTGCTTTTCACGTAATATGTTAGTTGCATTAAAATGGACAGGAACTCAAATATGAGTTTCTAGACTTATGTGACAACTTGGCATTATACAAAATACACATTCTTCCACTCAACAAGTAATTCCTCCAAAGTCTCCAAATTGGTAAGTGGAAGTATAGCATAAAAATTAACAGCTTGGGTTTGCAAGTCAGGCAGATGTGGGTTTCAGTCACGGCACTATTACTTACTAGATGTTTTTTGGTAAAATCAGTTACTATATTTTTGTCTTTTTGCCTCCATTCACTTTGTCATTTGCTCAAATCTTTCCATCCATGCATCCATCATACTATATTATTTTAGTTCCAGTTAGGTGTAGGCACTATTCCAGATACTGGAGATACAGTAGTGAATAAAGCAGACAAGGTCCCTGTGCTCACGGAGTTTCCATTCTACTTAAGAGAGACAAAAACATGTATGATATGCCATATGGTACTTACTGCTATGAAGAAAAATAAAGCCAGATATCAGAGAGGAGGATGTGTGTTTCTGTGGGGGTGAGGGTTTAAATTTTAAATTTTAAATTGAATTGTCTAGGCTGGGTGTGGTGGTTCACACCTGTAATCCGAGCACTTTGAGAGACTGAGGCAGGAGGATCGCTTGAGTCCAGGAGTTTGAGAACAGCCTGGGCAACATAGTGAGACCCTGTCTCTACAGAAAAATTTTAAAAATCAAAAAATTTTGGATTGTCCAGGAATTTTCTCATTAAGGCAACATTTGAGCAGAGAACAGGAGTCTGGAATGAGTGATACTGAGATAGAGATAGATCCATAAATATATATGTATATATTATATATATTTATATACTTATATAAGTATACATATATATTTATATATTATATACATATTTATATATGTATCTATAAGTACACACGCACACACACACACACATTTATAGTGACATTGGTCAGATTAGGGAAGAGAGCTGTTACATTCCAATACGCAAAATGCAAACATCATCTATGCCTGCCACGATAAGGGCTTTATTGGGGCAAGGTGGTTATGAAAGTTCTTTTGGCCTGGCTCATACCATTTATTTTAGATGTAGCTTCCTGAAACTAAATCATTTTCATTTTTAGAAAGCTATTTCATATTTAAACCCATCTGGGTATTTTTTTAATGCATTAAAAATGTAGTTTAGAATATCAGACCTAAGGGAGTTGATAACTTTGTTCAAAGTACAATATCTGTGAAAAGAAGATTTTGAAGTTCTAAAGTTACTTGTATCTGTTTACCCAGGCTAGAAGGGTTTTATATTTTACTTTTTCATAATTGAAGCAGCTCTGAATGGCTTTTCTTGCCCAATGCTATAGTGGGGGCCTCTTTTTGATGATTCCTTTCAAATAGGATTGTTTCTTTTGCTGTTGTTGTTATTTTGTTTGTTTTTGTGACAGGGTCTCATTCTGTAGCCTAGGCTGGAGTGCAGTGGCGCAGTCTCAGCTCACTGCAGCCTGGTCCTCCCTGGCCTCAGGAGATCTTCCCATCACAGCCTCCTGAGTGACTGGCACCACAGGCACCTGCCACCACATCTGGCTAATTTTTGTATTTTTTGTAGAGATGGGGTTTCACTATGTTACTCAGGCTGGTCTGGAACTCCTGAGCTCAAGCTATCTGCCTACTTTGGCTTCCCAAAGTGCTTAGATTACAGGCATGAACCACAATGCCTGGCGACTGTTTATTTTGTTTGTGAATTTCAGCACCAGTACCTAGACCCTGCATTTGGGAGCTTAATGTAAATAATGCTTATGTCTCCAGTTACCCTGAAAGTAAAGCTTTTCTAATACCCATTAGGCTTAAGATAATTTTCCTCATATTTCATGAAATGTCTTGCTTTATTTCTTAGAGGCTATGAGCAGTCAATTGAGATAACAGACTGTAGGAGTGGAGAGGTAGCTGTTGGTTGCATTCATCATGGGGTATGTGTATATGTGTGTGTTGATATTATTGGCATTGCTGGCTTGTAGTCTTTAGAGCCCTTGGGGATAGTTAACCTTTTATTTTGTCAGCTTATTCATTTGGGCAGTGGACTTAGATACCAGATATTGGATGAAAGTTAATGTCTGGTGTCTGCAGTGATAGGCACTGCATAGTGGGCAGGGAGGAGTTCCTGGGCCCCAGGGATGTGATGTGTCAAACTTTGTTCCTATGAAACTGACAGCGTCATGTACTTTCCCATTCTGATGCAATTTGATGCCTGGATCAATGCTTCTGGAAAATGTGCTAAAAAGAGATACCACCTGCTGCATACACATAATAAACCCTTTGTTGAGGTATCAGTGGTGTCTGATATAGGGCTTTAGGTTTTCTGTGGGGCTTTGAAAATCAGGAAATTTTGCAATCTTTCAAGACTCTAAAGCCCAGAGTGATAGCTTTGTGTTACATTTAAGACCCTGTCTTTTAAAAGTTGGTGGGAAGTAATTTCATATAGATTCTCTAAGTGTCCAATGGGAAGGCAGGACATAGCAGAGGTTGGGAGGGAAGTAGCCATAGTCATCACTCATATCCCTACAGGGAACCATTTTGTTGTTAAAAAATGGACGTAGTTGTTGGCGAGCTTTACCTGTGTAGGTGGGATCTGAAAATCCTTGAGAACCTGTTTTTGTTACTGTATGTTGAGAATAGTTGTCATGCTCATTATCCCCACATTTATATCGCTAGATCTCATAACTGTCCATTCACCATAATGTGACTGAATATTTCAGAGACATCTGAACTGCAGCATTTATGAATCTGAGTCATTGTCTTTCTCAAAAATCAGGTCCTCTCTTATACTCTAGCTTATTAAATGGTACTGCTTCCTCAAGATAGAAAATTTAGTTATTTTTGTTGCCATGCTCTTCCTTACACTCACAAGTCTTTTCTGTTATACCTCTCAAATATCTCTTGGTGTTCTGTCTTTATTTTTATTTTATTTTATTTTTTTGAGACTGAGTCTCGCTCTGTGGTCCAAGCCAGAGTACAGTGGCGCCATCTGGGCTCACTGCAAGCTCCGCCTCCCGGGTTCACACCATTCTCCCACCTCAGCCTCCTGAGTAGCTGGGACTACAGGCCCCCACCACCACGCCCGGCTAATTTTTTGTATTTTTAGTAGAGACCGGGTATCACTCTGTTAGCCAGGATGGTCTCGATCTGCTGAACTTGTGATCCACCCACCTCGGCCTCCCAAAGTGCTGGGATTACAGGCGTGAGCCACCGCGCGCGGCCTCTTTTTTTTTTTTTTTTTTTTTTTTTTTGAGATGGAGTCTTGCTCTCTCGCCCAGGCTGGAGTGCAATGGCACAATCTCGCCTCACTGCAACCTCCGCCTCCCAGGTTCAAGTGATTCTTCCGCCTCAGCCTCCCGAGTAGCTGGTACTACAGATGTGTGCACCACGCCTGGCTAATTTTTTGTATTTTTAGTAGAGACGGGGTTTCACCATGTTAGCCAGGATGATCTCAATCTGACCTCATCATCCATCCGCCTCGGCCTCCCAAGTGCTGGGATTACAGGCCTGAGCCACTGTGCCCGGCTGGTGTTCTCTCTTTCTTTATACTACCACTGGTTTGTCCAGATAGTCCCAGCCATTGTAATCTCTTGCCTCTGCTACTGCCATAACCTCCTAACTGGCCTTTCTTTATCTGGCATTGCTCACCCTCAGTCTACCTAACTATCATACAATAGCCAGGAAAAGCTTTTTAAAATGCGGATTTCATTATTAGATATTAATTTAAACTTTTTTGGTGAATTTTTTTTTTTTTTTGAAACAGAATCTCACTTTGTCACCCAGGTTGGAGTACAGTGGTGCGATCACAGCTCAGTGCAGCCCCAGCCTTCCTGGGCTCAGGTGGTACTCGCACCTCAGTCTCCCAAGTAGCTGGGACCACAGGTGCACGCTGCCACACCCAGCTAATTTTTGTACTTCTTGTAGAGATGGGGTTTTGCCATGTTGCCCTGGCTGGTCTCGAACTCCTGGGCTAAAACTACCTGCCTTCCTCGGCCTTCCGAGGCGCTGAGATTACAGGTGTGAGCCTCTGCACCTGGCCTTTGGTGAATTTTTTCTTACTCTTAGGATCACACCTGACTATCTATACAGTGTGGTTGCTATATTTTTCTCCATGTTTTACACAATGTGTTCTCTGTGCCTGGAATTTTTGTTTTGTTTCATTTTGTTTTGTTTTTTTGAGACAGAATCTCACTCTGTTGCCAGGCTGGAGTACAGTGACGCAATCTTGGCTCACTGCAACCTCCACCTCCTGGGTTCAAGCAATTCTCTTGTCTCAGCCTCCTGAGTAGCTGGGACTACAGGTGCACGCCATGACACCCAGCTAATTTTTTTTTAATTTTTAGTAGAGCCAGGGTTTCACCACATTGGTCAGGCTGGTCTCGAACTCCCAACCTCAGGTGATTAAGCAATTCTCCTGCCTCAGCCTCCCAAGTAGCTGGGACTACAGGTGCGCTCCACCATGCCGAGCTAATTTTTATATTTTTAGGGTTTCACCATGTTGGCCATGATGGTCTCAATCTTTTGACCTCGTGATCCGCCTGCCTCGGCCTCCCAAAAGTGCTGGGATTACAGGCATGAGCCCCCGTGCCCAGCTGGAATGTTCTTTTTCCACCTATACCAATCTAGTTCCTACGCACCTTTCAAGTCCCAGCTTACACCTCACTTCCTTATGAAAGGCGTTCCTGACCTCACCCAAACCTTGCTGTCTGTAGACTAAGTTGGGTTTCCCAGAACATACTTTCAATAAAGCCTCTACTTTTTCTTCATAGCTCTTACATCAGTTGTAAATAAAGAACTATTTGTCTGCCTTTTCCCGTTGTGTAGTATGTAAGTATTAGCTCAGGCTGCTGTAACAAAATACCACATGCTTAAATAACAAAAATTTATTTTCTTACAGTTATGCAAACTAGTAGTCCAAGAAGGTGACAACATGCTAAGTTTCTGGTAAACCTCTCTTCCTGGCTTGCAGAGAGTGGCCTTCTTGCTGTGTGCTCACATGGCCTTTATGTGGTACACCAGCCTGAGGATAGGGGCATAGATCTGTCTCTTCTTCTTTTTCTTCTTCCTTCTCCCTCCTTCCTTATTTTTTCCTTCATTTTCAAGCCCAACAGTCCTATAGGATTAGAGCCACCCCTATGACCTCATTTAACCTTAATTACTTCCTAAAGAACCTATATGGAAATATAGTCAGATTGGGGGTGAAAGCTTTAACATGAATTTTGGGGAGACACAGTTTAGTCCATAGCAGATGGTAAGCTCCGTGAGGTCAGGACCATGTTGTGCGGTACAATATGCTGATCCCAGAGCCTACTATAGAGTTTAACACAAATTGGCAATCATTTGAGCTTGTTCCAAACATTGGTATGGTCTGGCACAAGAATACAAATAGAGGTATACACGTTTAATCATTTAAAATAGAGCTACCAAATTGTAAAATAAAATAAATGCTTTATCCTCCTACCTCTAGAAATATAGTTGCATAATAACAAATTTTGAAATATGTGTAAAGCTATTGATTTTTTAAAAATAAGCACATGTTAAATATTTAACTCATTGTTAGTAAGGAAATCTGGCAGATATATTAGCCAGTTCAAAGAAGTAAAAGAACCACAAGGTGATATGTGGTATGTGTATGTGTAGTGTTGAAATAAATGTATTATTTATTATAAAATTGAGTTTTTCCATGGAGAGAAGGGAAGTCAGTTGCACCTTCACTGTACAGAATTGATCAGCATGTCTATAGACAAACATTATTTTGTGCACTGGATGTACTAGCTCACACCTGTAATCCCAGCACTTTGGGAGGCTGAGGCAGGAAGATCACTTGAGCCCAGGAGTTTGAGCCCAGCCTGGGCAATGTAGTGAGACCCTGTCTCTGCAAAAGTTTTTTTTAAAAAATTAGCCAGGTATGGTGGTGACTGCCTGTAGTCCTAGCTACTTAGGGGGCTGAAGTGGGAAGGTTGAGCCTGCAGTGAGCCGTGATTGTGCCACTGTACTCCACCCTGGGTGACAGAGAGAGACCGTTTCAAAAAAAAAAAAAAAATTATTTCACATAACGTCGTTACCTACCTATAACTTACAGAGTTGTAAAGTAGCTCAAAGACAATAAAAGACAAACTAGAAGAGTATTCTCTAAACAATATGCATAGTTTTTTATTGGAAATATCTAGTAACCTTTTTTTCTTTTTTAACTTTTTCCAATTTTTTTTTTTTTTTATAATCTCCTACCTTTTCATCTAAAATAATCTGAAACATTTTTGTTCACAAAACAAGGGTGGTCTCATTGGGTTTGGCCTGATTATTTGCATAGTGTGGCCAGAATATTAATTTACCATAAAGCCTTCTTAAATTTACTTTGCTGTAAATTTTCATAAAGAATCTCAGATTGGACTTTTAAAGGCCTCTATTATTTGTATTTCGAGGCTAGGAAGGCAAGCCTAAGAAATACCACATTTCACTTGTAATAACTATAAATTTGGGTGAATTCCTAAGGGTCCTGGGCCTTCCAGGAAGTGACCTTCCTTACCATCTGTAAGTCTGGACCCTGTAAAGCCAGATACCAGGCCAGTTTTCTCAGGAAGGTTTTGTAAGTATTGGCTCCATAAAGTCAACCATAGTTCCTTAAAAGTGGTTTGTTATACCTGATCAAATAAGCATGATTCTCAAATGTGACCTTTCAGGCAAGCTCTTTGTTGGACAACCATTTTTTACAATTATATTCTGCTCAAAAGGAGAACAGATTCTTGTTTAGCCCTATTCAAATAACCATATTGCCTTGAACTGTAAGGAGACTCAGTAAGACGTTCTTAGTTCTGGGTTAGGGGAGGGTCAGTGAGAATCAGATGTGATTTAGGAATGTTTCATTTTACAAGAGCAAAGTCTACTTAATTGTTAAGAGTTATAGATAGCCTAACAAGGAATACAACTGGCTCCCTTGCATATTAGAAAGTGGACATTAAAATAATATTTCAAACAAATTACTATAATCATTTCTTATAGTTCATACAGTTCTGTGTACCTAATTCTCATTTCACTGGATCTTACGTTAGTAGTCGGCTTCTTAACTAGAAAAAGTTCTGGAAATTCTGACTCATTCCACTGGAATGATCTGGAAGTTGTCCAGTTGTCCAAGCAATGCTATTGGAAGCCTGTCTATTCTTTGATGTGTCAGTAGTTTTAAAATACCTGCCGCAGTCCTTTTCCGTGGAGCTCTGAGACAACCCTTCTTTGTTGAAGACACAGACTCTGGCTTCTAGCTGATTGTAGAGCCTTCAGACAGGCCTCAGCACAAAACAGAATCTCTCTGCATGTGACAGAGTCTCATATCATAAGAATAATGCAACTAACAAGGAAATTAAGTTGTTTTTGTCACATGTAAAATGAGAATAATAAGGCCAGTCCAAAAACTTATAGCAAACTGTAAGAGATTATTGCAAATAAGACAGTGAAGGTTACATCTGATTTGGAAAACATAGATAAACATAATTTTTAGAGAGGGAAAAATCTTTATGTATAACTTACAATATTCTTGTGGTATTATACAGACACCAAAAACATACCAAGAATATACTAAGGATATCAAGTAAAGAGATTCAGTGGGTCTGGAATAAGTCCTATACATCTATATTTTTATAAAACTCCAGTCCTATGCATCTATATTTTTATAAAACTCCACTGACCTAGAAGGTGCTGGATTCAAATGTTAAAAGTAAGGTTGTTACCAAGTAAACATTTTCAATTTTTATTATTTATTTATTTATTTTAGACAAGGTCTTGCTCTGTTGCCCAGGCTGGAGTGCAGTGGCTCTGTCATAGCTCACGGCAGCCTCAACCTCCTGGGCTCAAGCGATCCTCCTGTTTCAGCTTCTCAGGTAGCTGGGACTGTAAGCATGCATCACCATGCCCAGCTTATTTATTTCATTTAATTTATTTTTTATTTTATTTTAATTTTTTGCAGGGGGCAGGGTAGAGATAGGGTCTTGTAATGTTCCCTAGGCTGGTCTCTAACTCCTGGGCTCAAGTGATCCTCCTGCCTCAGCCTCCCAAAACGTTGGGATTGCAGATGTGAGCCACTGCACCTGGCCAGTATTTTAGATAATAACTGAAATTAAGACTGAAAACACTTCTTCCTGTAGGAGATTAAAAAAAAAAAAAAGACTGAAAACACTAAACTTTTGTTTCCTAAAATCTGGCAGAGTTCTGTCAGGACTCAGAAACATTATGGATAATGAGGACATTGACAAATCTCTAGGAGTTTTCTATTAATCATACAATAACTAGAATATTTATAGTAATAGCATTTTACCCATACAACTTTAACCTAGGGAACACTGAACATGTCTTCTGGTAGATAACTTTTCTCATGAAATTCATTAATAACAAAATATTAAACCTAATTATTTCTAACATTTCTCTAAAAAGGAGAAAACACGTCTTTGTGATTTTGCCAAGGATGTTTTGGGATATCTCAGAGATAGTTTTTGGTAGGTAAAAATACACTGACCCCAGCACTTTGTGAGGCCAAGGTGGGAGGATTGCTTGAGCTCAGGAGTTTGAGACCAGCCTAGGCAACATGTTGAAACCCTATTTCTACAAAAATATGTAAAAGTTAGCTGGACGTGGTAGCGCACACCTGTGGTCCCAGCTACTTGGGAGGCTGAGGTGGAAGGATTGCTCGAGCCTGGGAGGTGGAGGTTGCAGTGAACTGAGATCATGCCACTGCACTCTAGCCTGGGTGACAGTGAGACCCTGTCTCAAATTAAAAAAAAAAATTACACTGAAAGTTTTATTTTATTATTTTCTACACGTAGGATCTGATTTGGGAAAGACAAATCTTCAAATAATTGTTAGTGGAAACACTTAAGATAGGATTGTTGGTGCTTGAGAAATAATACCTGGTTACTTATTTAACCGAAGTGACGGTAAAACATTTATAAACAAACATAGAAAGTAACACAATTTTAAGTAACTGTAGTTTTTTTTATGAGGAGCCCTATGCTTGCTTGATTAAGGACCTGATAAGTCAGCATAAAGCACAGAAAATTTTTCTAGCAAGACACAAAATATTTGCTAACTAGGCGTATTACATAGCAAAAAGAATATATTTTAATATTGTAGGTAATGGATGGCAGTAAACAGTAAACCAAGGACATGGACTCACCAAAATTGAATAAATTATTTGCTAAAATTTTAACCAGTTTTAGCTTTTCAGACTCAGGTATTATAAACCATGACAGCCAAAATTCACATTCCGAGTTGTGCCCTTCATTAGTCTTCATATTCTGGAACAGACTTATGCTTTACTTGAGTACAAGTTTTAGGGGTTCTCAAGGTCAGAATTAATTTGATAATGAGTACTAAGACATTATTAAGATGCAGTGCATTTTTAGTGTTATCATCACATGAATCAGTAAGTGTTTTTTAATGTCTCAGTTTCCATTTTCAATACTGTAATTATTGATGGTTATATCCCACAGAAACAATTTGGGGTCCTTCATTTTATGAATTTTGGCAAATATATATACCCATGTAACTACAACCACAATTAATAGATAGAACATTTTTCTTACCCCCAAATATTCCTTCTGTAGTTTTGCAGTCAATCCCATCTTCCACATCTTGGCCTCAGGCAACCACTGATCTATTGTTTGGCACTACAGATTAGCTTTGCCTGTGGTAGAATTTCATAGACCTGCTTTTTTGTAATTGGCTTCCTTTATGTTTCAGTGTTTCCTTTTGTGACTATACCACTATTTGATGGATATTTGGGTTGTTTCTAGTTTTTGGATATTATGAATAAAGCTGCTATAATCATTCATGTATAAGTTTTTTTTTTATGGGCATATGTTTTCATTTCTCTTGGGTACATACCCGGGATTGGTCAGCCCATAAAATCAGTGTCCCACTCTGCTGCCACAAATGGGAATAACTTAGCTATAAATAAATACAAAACAAAACCCAGTTATGTAAAGAAAAATTGAAATTAGAAATGTGGAGATTCCGTAAACTTCTTTGTTCATCTGGGAGCCAACTTCAGATTACCACTTCAGATTTACCTGTGGGAACCAAGCACTGATGTACATGGATGGTCCACGTGAGGTGTACTTCTCTGATGTGACTCACAGGTTAATTCTTTGGACATTTGGTGGAAGACTTCCAGAACTGTTTAACAGACAGTTTTTTTAAAAAAAGTAAAAACAAAAAATCATGGCTTTCATCCAGATATAAAATGAAAACATTCAAAGATGAAAGAAAAACAGCATATCATCAAAGAGAGAAACAGGCAAATATTAAAACCAATTCCATTATCAATTTTTATACAATTGAAAATGGCAAAATGTCAAAAATGACAGTTGAATGAACACTGCACATGTCTATGTGTTCATCTACTTAAATGAGCAATAAAGGCAAATTCATAAATTATTAAAATATTTACACTTTTCTTTGGCTTTATTTTTACCAAAATTGTTATTTGTAATCAATAATTTCTTGTAAATTGTATTCTTTTAATAACAATGCCAAATGAAACAGACTTTCTTGAATGACTATATTTCTTAGATTTTTTTTTTTTTTTTTGAGACCGAGTCTTGCTCTGTTGCCCAGGTTGGAGTGCAGTGGCACTGCAACCTCTGCCTCCCTGGTTCAAGGAATTCTCATGCCTCAGCCTCCCGAGTAGCTGGGACTACAGACATGGGTGCCACCACACCTGGCTAATTTTTGTGTTTTTAGTAGAGATGGGGGTTTCACCATATTGGCCAGGCTAGTCTTGGACTTCTGACCTCAAGTGATCCGCCCTCCTTGGTCTCCCAAAGTGCTGGGATTACAGGTGTGAGCCACTGTACTTAGCCTCTTAGATTTTTATTTTAATATTTACTGGTTTATAGGATATTGCAAAGGATAGAGATGAAGAGATTCATAGGGTGAGTTACTAGGGAAGGGGCAGGGAGCTTCTGTGCCCTCCCCAGCTGTGTCACTTCAATAACTTCCATGTGTTCAGCCATCCTGAAGCTCACTGAACCCTGTCCTCTTGGGTTTTTATGGAAGCTTCATGAAGTCAATATTTCTTGCCCCAGGTGTAGGGTGGAACTCTCTCATGGGAGAGCCTTAAGACCCACAGTCAGAAAGGTTGGGGAACATTAAAGTGAAAGGAGAGCTGGAGAAGGTCAGAGGCCTGCCCCGAGGCCTAACGCAGCCAACATTCTAACAAAAGACTGTAACTAGGGCTATGGGAGTTATAAGCCAGAAACCGTAGATTAAAACCAGTATGTATATCATAACACCACAGGTCACCCCCTAGTTTGTGACCACAGATCTTTTATATCAAACAATATTTGTATATGCAGTCATTAATCATTAGTCCAGTACATCATATTGTATGAATGTCTCCCAGGATGAGGCCATTCAGGTTTGCAAGTTTCCTAAATCTTGTCAAGTTCCAAAAGCAGGATTGGCCTTGGTAAACATACAGCTTCATACTTTCATGCATCTGGAATAATTGACCTTGAGATAGTATCATCTTTTGTTCTTAGACTCTTTTGGGCTGTTAACATAACATTGAATTTTCCTCAGTTAGTAACCCTAACTCATTTATTCACTTCTTTACTTTCAGCTATGGTTTCTCCTTCTTTCCGTTTATACCCAAATTTTTTCACCTTTGAAAGGGACATTAGAATCTCTCTTGTGCTGTTCCAGATTGCAGGCAGCAATACAAGTCTAGGAGTAGGTCTTCCTCAGTCCACTCCCATGCAGATAGGGTGAAGTTATATAGGAGCAGAACTAGTGAGCTATTTTTACCATCAGGCAATATAGTTGCATTCACTGTTAGTCCCACTTTTGCTAAATGGGGTGAAAGCACTACTCACCCCAGTAATGTTCTTAGGAATTTTGCCATTAGGTTTAAAAACATAGTTACAGTTTTTTCTTAGAAATCATCTCTGATGTTTCAGCACTTGTAGTTGCAACCCTGGTCCTAGGACCACTGCATCAGGTAGGAGAGAAAAAATAAATTTTTTAAAGGTGATTTGGGGAGGAAAGAAAAAACTATAGGCTAGGCGAAGTGGTCATGCCTGTAATCCCAGCACTTTGGGAGGCCAAGGCAGGAGGATTGCTTGAGCTCAGGAGTTTGAGACCAGCCTGGGCAACATGGCAAAACCTGTCTCTACCAAAAATACAAAAAATTAGCTGGGTGTGGTGGTGCTTGCCTGTGGTCCCAGCTACTCGAGAGGCTGAGGTGGGAGGATCTCTTGAGCCCTGGAAGCGGAGGTTGCGGTGAGCCGTAATCACGCCGCTGCACTCCAGCCTGGGCAACAGAGCAAGACCCTGTCTTAAAAAAACAAACAGAGCCAGGCACAGTGGCTCATACTTGTAATCCCAGCACTTTGGGAGGCCAAGGCAGGCAGATCACCTGAGGTCAGGAGTTCGAGACCAGCCTGGCCAACATATAGTGAAACTCCGTCTCTACTAAAAATACAGAAAAATTAGCTGGGCATGGTGGTGCATGCCTGTAGTCCCAGCTACTTGGCAAGCTGAGGTGGGAGAATCGCTTGAACCTGGGAGGCGGAGGTTGCAGGGAGCCGAGATGGCTCCACTGTACTCCAGCCTGGGCGACAGAGTGAGACTCTGTCTCTCAAAAACAAACAAACGAAACCAAAAAAAGAAAAGAAAAAGAAAAAATTATAGTAGTTATACAAGTGCGCTCCTCCCCTGGTAAGAATTGTGTAGTCATACTAGCATCCTCCCCATCCCCTCTTCCTCAGATCAACCAGAAAAACAGAGAAAAAGTCCCACGTTAAGTATGAGCACATACGTCCTTATGATCGCCTGTAAGCCAGCCCTTCATGCTTTTTATCTCCCCCTGTTTTAGACAACCAATGTTTCAATTGCCCATTCTACTTCTCTATCAAACTATTACTCTAAGGAGGATATCTCACTCTGTCCATTGTTGGACATTATGGGCTGTATAGTGTGTTCCTTGGTCTGAAGAATGATGGTGGGCCATCCAAATCCATGCAATATCTTCCGTTCTGTTTTTTTTTTGTTGTTGTTTTTGTTTTTACTCTGAGAATTTTTATCTTCCATGGGATAAGCAAAGCCCACTCCAGAGTCAGTGTCTATTCCTGTCAAGACCCCTTTGTAGCTCCCAGGGCTACCAGCATCAGTCTCATTTGCCAGCCATGTTCAGGGCCTTCCTACCAGAGAATCTGCGCCATAGCCATCAGCAATCTCTGTCTCTGTTGCTGAGAAACAGAACAGTTCTTTCTGGCATTTTGTACCTGAAAGGGTGCAAAAGGATCATGTCTAGATTCAGCTCACCTCTGCACTGCTGCATTGCCCCCATACTCACTTTTTTTCAGGGACTGAGTTGGCCACCTCAAGGGAGCACATGGGATGTCTACTTATCCATCCCTGTCACCTTAATGCATCCCTCAAATCTCCTTAGGGCCATGCTCCATATGGGCATTCTTTTAACAGGCCAGATTTCCATTGTCCTCTCACCTGAGTATATAGCCAAGCCATTGGTTACATTGCATGAGGTCAGTAAAGACTCAAACACAGGGGCTTCTACCATTGTTCAATTCTTCCATCAGTCACTGTTAGAAAAATATAATGCAATTCAGCCCACCAAGCAGATCTGTTTTTACCTTCTTTGATCAGAGGAGTAGTCTTCCAAAGCAGGATGATGGTTTTCATTTACCTTGGAATTGCCATCCATGAACCAAGCAGCTCTTGGTCAATTTTTTTAAATTAAATTTTATTTGGAGGAGATTTGCTCTGCTGAAGCAATAGAAATTAGAATTGGCCAAAAATATTTTTCCTTTCTTTTCTTTTTTTTTTTTTTAGATTCAGGGGTACATGTGCAGGATTGTTACATCGATATATTGTGTAATGCTGGGGTTTCGGCTTCTAGTGAACCCATCAGCCAAATAGTGAACATAATACTCAATAGGTAGTTTTTCTATGCTTGCCATACCTCCTCTCCCCTTTTGGAGTCCCCAGTGTCTATTGTTTCCATCTTTATGACCACACGTACCCATTGTTTAGCTCTCACTTATAAGTGAGAACACATGGTATTTGATTTTCTGTTTCTGAGTTATTTCATATAGAATAATGGCCTCCAGCTACATCCACATTGCTGCAAAGGACAGGATTTCATTCTATTTATGGCTGCATAGTATTCCATGGTATATATGTACCACATTTTCTTTATCCAATCTACTGATGGTGGGCACCTAGGTTGATTTCATGAATTTGTATTGTGACTAGTGCTGCGATAAATGTACCAGTGTAGGTGTCTTTTTGATAAAATAATTTTCTTATGCTATGTCATAAGGCCCAAGGGAAAAAAAAGAGCTTTACAATTTAAAAAAAAAAATTTTTTTTAAGATTTCTTTTCCCGGCCCAGCGCGATGGCTTATGCCTGTAATCCCAGCACTTTGGGAGGCTGAGGCAAGTGGATCACAAGGTCAGGAGTTCAAGAACAGCCTGGCCAACATGGTAAAACCCTGTCTCTACTAAAAATACAAAAATTAGCCAGGCATGGTGGTGTGCACTTTTAGTCCCAGATGCTTGGGAGGCTGAGGCAGAAGAATTGCTTGTACCTGGGAGCCAGTGGTTGCAGTGAGCCGAGATGGTGCCACTGCACTCCAGCCTGGGCGACAGAGCGAGACTCTGTCTCTCAAAAAAAAAAAAGATTTATTTACCCTTGGGTAGATAGCCAGTAGTGGGATTGCTAGATCAAATGGTAGTTCTATTTTTAGTTCTGTGGAAATCACTATACTATTTTCTGTAGGGGTTGAACTAATTTACATTCCCACCAACAGTATATAAGCATTCCCTTTTCTCTGCATCCTCACCAACATCTGTCATTTTCCATTCTGACTGGTATAAGATGGTATCTTATTGTGGTTTAATTTTCATTTCTCTGATGATTAGTGATGTTGGATATTTTTTTCATGAGTTTGTTGGTCACTTGTCTTCTTTTGTGTCTGTTCGTTTCTGTTGCCTACTTTTTAGCAGATTTATTTGTTTTTTTCTTATGATTTAAGTTCCTTATAGATTCTGGATATTAGTCCTTTGTTGGATGCATAGTTGGCAGATATTTTCTCCCATTCTATGGGTTGTCTTTTTATTCTGTTGATTGTTTCTTGTGCTGTACAGAAGCTCTTTAGTTTAATTAAGTCTCATTTGTCCATTTTCGTTTTGGTCATATTTGTTTTTGAGGTCTTAGTCATAAATTATTTGCCTAGGCCAATGTCCATAAGAGTTTTTCCTAGGTATTCTTTTAGGGTTTTTATAGTTTCAGGTCTTAAATTTAAATTTTTAATCCATCATGTGTTAATTTTTATATATGGTGAGAGATAGGGGTCCAGTTTCATTCTTCTGCATATGGCTAGCCAATTTTCCCAGCACCATTCATTGAGTGGAGTGTCCTTTCCCCATTGATTATTGTGGTCAACTTTGTTGAAGATCACTTTACTGTAGGTGTATGGATTGACTTCTGGGTTCTCTGTTTTATTTCATTGAGCTGTGTGTCTGTTTTTGTACCAGTACCATGATGTTTTGGTGACTATAGCCTTGTAGTATAATTTGAAGTCGAGTAGTGTGATGCTTCCAGCTTTGTTATTTTTGCTTACGATTGCTTTTACTATGTGGGCTCTTCTTTGGTTCCATATGAATTTTGGAATGGTTTTTTCTGATTCTGTGAAAAACGACATTGGTAATTTGATTAAAATTGCTTTGGGCAGTGTAGTCATTTTCACGATATTGATTCTTCCTATCCATGATCATAGGATGTTTTTCCATTTGTTTGTGTTGTCTGTGATTTCTTTCATCAGTGTTCTTTAGCTCTCCTTGTAGAGGTCTTTCATCTTCTTGGTTAAATGTATTCCTAGGTATTTTATTTTGGTTGTGGCAATTGTAAATGGGATTGAGTTCTTGATTTGATTCTGAGCTTGAATGTTGGTATATAGAAATGCAACTGATTTGTGCATTAATTTTATATCCTGAAACTTTACTAAAATTGTTTATTGGGTCTGGGAATCATTTGGAGTAATGTTTAGGGTTTTCTAGGTATAGGATTATGTTGTTAGTGAACTGATATAATTTGACTAACTCTGTTCCTATTTGGATGCTTTTTATTTTTTTCTCTTGCCTAATTGCTCTGGCTACCACTGCCAGTACTATGTGGAATAGGAGTAGTGGGAGTGGACATCCTCGTGTTGTTCCATTTCTTAGAGGGAATGTTTTCAGTTTTTGCCCATTCAGTATGATGCCATTGGCTGTGAGTTTATCATATATGGTTGTTACTATTTTGAGGTGTCTTCCTTCAGTGCCTAATTCGTTGAAGGTTTTTAATCATGAAGTGATGTTGGATTTTATCAGATGCTTTTTCTGTGTCTGTTGACATGATCATATGGTTTTTGTTTTTTATTCTGTTTATGTGGTGAATCACATTTATTGATTTGTGTATGCTGAACCATCCTTGTGTCCCAGGCATAAAACCATTTGATCATGATCCAGTTATCATCTTGATGTGCTGCTGGATTCAGTTTACTAGTATTTTGTTGAGGATTTTTACATTCATGTTCATCAGGGATATTGGCCTGTAGTTTTTTTGTTGTGTCCTTCTCAGATTTTGGTATCAGGATGATACTGATTTAGTAGAACAAGTTAGGGAAGAATCCCTCATACTTAGTTTTTTTTTTTAATTAGTTTCAGTAAGAGGTACAGTTCTTCTTTGTACATCTGGTAGAACTTGGCTGTGAATCCTTCTGGTCCTGGGCTTTTTTTTTTGGTTCGTAGATTTTTAAATTACTGATTCAGTTTTATAGCTCGTTATTGGTCTGTTCAGGATTTCCATTTCTTCCTGGTTCATTCTTAAGAGTTTGTGTGTTTTGAGGAATTTATTCATGTCTTCTAGGTTTCTCTGGTTTATGCTCATAGAGATGTTATAGTAGTCTCTGAGGAGCTTTTGTGTTTCTGTGATATCAGTTGTAATGCCACTTTTGTCATTTCTGATTGTGCTTATTTAAATCTTCTCTTTTCTTGGTTAATCTACCTAGCAGTTTAACAGTTTTGTTTATCCTTTGAAATAACCCACTTTTTGTTTTGTTGCTCCTTTATGTCATATTTTTGGTCTCAATATCATTTAGTTCTGCCCTGATCTTTATTTCTTTTCTTCAGCTAGATTTGGGTTTGGCTTGTTTTTGGTTCTCTAGTTTCTTTAGCTATGATGTTAGGTTGTTAATTGAGATCTTTCTTTTTGATGTTAAGCATTTAGCACTATAAATTTTTGTCTTTTTTATTTTTTGGAGACAGAGTCTCACTCTGTTGCCCAGGCTGGATGCAGTGGTGTGATCTCGGCTTACTGCAACCTCTGCCTCCCAGGCTCAAGCGATTCTTCTGCCTCAGCCTCTTGAGTAGCTGGGATTACAGACACTCACCACCACGCCTGGCTAATTTTTGTATTTTTAGTAGAGACAGGGTTTCACCATGTTGCCCAGGCTGGTCTCAAACTCCTGAGCTCAGGCAATCCTCCCGCCTTGGCCTCCCAAAGTGCTGGGATTACAGGCATGAGCCACTGTGCCTGGCCTAAACTTAACTTAGCAGTCTTAACACTGCTTTTGTTGTATTCTAGAGGTTTTGGTATGTTGTGTCTCTATTTTCATTTATTTCAAAACATTTTTTGATTTCTGCCTTAATCTCATTGTTTACTCTAAAGTCATTCGGGAGCAAATTGTTTAGTTTCCATGTACTTGTGTGGTTTTGAGAGTTCCTCTTGATGTTGATTTCTAATTTTATTCCATGAGGTCTGAGAAGATGGTTGATAATGATTTTTATTTTTGAAAAATTTATTGAGACTAGCTTTATGACCGAACATGTGGTCAATTTTAGACAATGTTCTGTGTGCACATGAGAATGAGTTTAGAAGTGGATTCTTCCTGAATCGGGTCTCCATATGAAAACATAGCCCAGGTGACACCTTGCTTGCAGCTTTAAGAGACCCTAAGCAAGGACCCAGCTAAGCTGTACTTGAATTCCTGAATCAGAAACTGTGAGATAGTAAATGTGTATTGTTTTAGGTGGCTAAGTTTTTGCTAATTTGTTATGCAATAGAAAACTAATACATCATGAAAGTCCACTTTTCCTATGTTCTTGCTTGCTTATTTGCTTATTTATTTGTTTAGACACAGGGTCTCAGTTGGCTAAGCTGGAATGCAGTAGCAGTATCATAGCTCATTGCAATCTTAAACTCCTGGTCTCAAGTGATCCTCCCACCTCAGCCTCCCTAGTAGCTGGGACTATAGGTGTGTGCCACTGCACCCAGCTAATTTTTAATTTTTTTTTTTTTTTTTTTTTTGAGACGAAGGCTTACTCTTGTCCCCCAGGCTGGAGTGTGATGGCGTGATCTCAGCTCACTGCAACCTCTGCCTCCCAGATTCAAGCGATTCTCCTGCCTCAGCCCCCTGAGTAGCTGGGATTACAGGCGCCTGCCACCATGCCCGGTTAATTTTTATATTTTTAGTAGAGGTGTGGTTTTACCATGTTGGCCAGGCTGATCTAGAACTCCTGACTTCAGGTGATCCACCTGCCTCGGCCTCCCAACGTGCTGAGATTACAGGCATGAGCCACCGTGTCCAGCCTTAAATTTTTTTTAGGCAGGGTCTGGCTATGTTGCCCAGGCTGGGGTGCATTCGCGCAATCACAGCTCACTGCAGCCTTGAACTGGGCTCAAGCAGTACTCCTACCTTAGCCCCCCTGAGTAGCTGGGACTATAGACACATGCCACCACACCCAGCTAATTTTTGTATTTTTTGTAGAGATGGGATTTTGCCATATTGCCCAAGCTGGTCTCAAACTCCTGAGTTCAAGTGATCCACCCTGCTTGGCCTCCCAGAGTGCTAGGATTACAGGCACGAGCCACCGCACCCAACCCAGACTGTCATTTTCTTGCTTTTAGTTTTTGTGTATTTTATTGCAATGCCACTTTTTTTGAGAGAGAGGCCTTGCTCTGTTGCCCAGGCTAGAGTGTAGTGGTGTGATCATGGCTCACTGCAACCTCAGCCTCCCGGGTTCAAGTGAGTCCCCCACCTCAGACTCTCAAGTAGCTGGGACCACAGGGACATGCCATCATGCCTGGCTAATTTTTTTTAACTTTTTTATAAATAGGTGATCTCCCTATGTTGCTCATCTTGGTCTCATACTCCTGAGCTCAAGTGATCCTCCTGCCTTGGCCTCCCAAAGTTCTGGGATTGTAGGCATGAGCCAGCGCACCTGGTCACAAAGTTACTTTTGTTGTAGTATCTGGTGCATGAAAACTCTTTTGACTAAAATATGTTTAATCTTTTTTTTTTTTTTTTTTTTTTGAGGCAGAGTCTTGCTGTGTCACTCAGGCTGGAATGCAGTGGCACCATCTCAGCTCACTGCAACCTCCGCCTCCCAGGTTCAAGTGTTCAAGTGATTCCTCTGCCTCAGTATCCCAAGTAGCTGGGAGTACAGGCATGCGCCACCGCATCTGGCTAATTTTTTTGTATTTTTAGTAGAGACTGGATTTCACCATGTTTGTCAGGCTGGTCTCGAACTCCTGACTTCAAGTAATCTGCCCGTCTTGGCTTCCCAAAGTGCTGGGATTCTAGGCATGTTTAATCTTTTAAAAAATGAAAGAGCCGGCTGTGCGCGGTGGCTCACGCCTATAATCTCAGCACTTTTGGAGACCAAGGCGGCGGATCACGAGCTCAGGAGTTTGAGACCATCCTGGCTAACACAGTGAAACCCCGTCTCTACTAAAAACACAAAAAATTAGCTGGGCATGGTGGCGGGCACCTGCAGTCCCAGCTACTCGGGAGGCTGAGGCAGGAGAATGGCGTGAACCCAGGAGGCAGAGCTTGCAGTGAGCTGAGATCACACCACTGCACTGCAGCCTGGGAGACAGAGCAAGACTCTGTCTCAAAAAAAAAAAACACGCCAAACTTAGATTTAGGATACTACCCCTAACCCCCATCAAATGGTAACTGGTAAGTGTATGTTTAAGTTTCTAAAAAATTGCCACATAATTTTCCAAAATGTTTATACTGTTGTACTTTCCTACTAGGGATGTTGAGGGTTCCAGTTGGCCCACGTCCACATCAAAACTTGTTATGATCAGATTTGAGCCATTTTATTGAGTGTATACTGGTATATCATTGTGGTTTTGACTTACATTTCCCAGATGAATAATGATGTTGAATATGTTTTTCATGTCCTTATTTGCCATTTGTGAATCTTTTGTGAAATGTGTTCAGATATTTTGCTTATTTTGAAAAAAATGAATAAAAAATTATTGAGTTGTACAAGTTATTTATATATTTCAGATACAGATATTTTGTCAGATATATATAGTCATGCAATACCATGCAATGTTTTGGTCAACAACAGACTGCATAGACACTGGTGATCCCATAAGATTATAAAGGAGCTGAAAGTGACATCTTGATGATCCTGACCCTGTGTACACTTAGGCTAAAGTGTATGTTTGTGTCTTCATTTTTGGCAAAAACATTTAAAAAGAAATAATAAATTTAAAATTAAAAAATAAAAAGCCTATAGCCTGCAGATGTAGAGAACAAAAATATTTTTGTGGAGCAGTACAATATGTGTTTTAAGGGTAAAGTTAAAACTTAAATAATTTAAGGTGAAAATGTTACAGTAAGCTAAGATTAATTTATTGTTAAAAAAATAATGTAGCCTAAGTGTACAATGTTTATATGTTATTATTATATAATGTTGTATATATTATTATTATATAATTATATAATGTTATTTTATATGATACAATTATATAATATATAATTATATGTTTGTAACATACAATAATTATATTATTATATGTTTATATAATGTTATTATGCAATATTAAATAGTGTAGCCCAAGTGTACAATGTTTCTATAAAGTCTACAGTAGTAGACAGTAATGTGCTAGATCTTTACATTTACTCACCACTCACTCAGTCACCCAGAGCAAGTTCTAGTCATGCAAACCCCACTCATGGTAAGTGCCCTATACAAGTGTACCATTTCTATCTTTTACATGTATTTTTACTGTACCTTTTTTATGTTTAAATGCACAAATACTTACCATTGTGTTACAGTTGCTTACAGTATTCAATGCAGTAACATGCTATACAGGTTTGCGGCCTGGAAGCAATCTATAGGCTATACAATACCATATAGCCTATGTGTGTGGTAGGCTATACCATCTAGGTTTATGCAGGTATACTCCATGATGTTCACATAATGATGAAATCGCCTAACAATGCATTTCTCAGAAGGTATCTCTGTTGTTAAGTGATGCATCACTATATATATTGTGACTTATTTTTCTCCAGCTTGTCTTTTCCTTTTTGGAAGGATGTCTTTCAAAGAGCAGAGGGTCTTAATTTTGATGTTCTTTGTGAGTTTTAATAGTTAGTACTCACTCATTCTGTCCAAGAAATCTGTGCCCATCCCAAGATCATGAAGATTTTCTCCAATGTTTTCTTCTAGAAGTTTGTAATTTTAGCTTTTATGTTTGAATCTTAACTCCTTTTGAATTAATTTCTTTAAAGTCTTAAAAATTATGGCAAGGTATATATAACAAAATTTGCCATTTTAACTTTTTTTTTTTTTTTTTTGAGAGAGAGTCTCGCTCTTATCACCCAGGCTGTGCAGTGGCGTGATCTCAGCTCACTGCAGCCTCTGCCTCCCAAATTCAAGCAATTCTTGTGCCTCAACTTCTGGCATTTTAACCATTTTTAAGTATACAATGTAATGACATTAACTATATTCACAATGTCATGCAACTGTTGTCACCATCTATTTCTAAAACTTTTCCATGGTCCCAGGTAGAAACTCTGTGCCCATTAAGCAGTAACACCCTTCTTCCCTTACCCCAGGCCTTGGCAGTCTCTGTTCTACCAGGCCTTGGCAGTCTCTGTTCTACTTTCTTTTTCTATGCATTTGCCTCTTCTAAATACTTCATATCAGTGGAATCATATAGTATTATTCATTTGTGTCTGGCTTATGTCACTTAGCATAATGCACATCTATATTAAAGTCAGTTTTGGTAAGTTATTTTTTGAACTTTTTGTCTATTTTAAATAAGTTATAGAATGTATTGGCATAAATTGTTCCTGCTATTCTCTTATTATTCTTTTGCTGTCTTTAGATTTGTTGTGATAACTCATCTTTTATTTCTGATATTGATGATTTATGTTTTCTCTCCTTTTCTTCTTGATGTCTATTACTGTGGTTTTATTAATTTTATTAATATTGTCAAAGAACCAATTTTTGGTTTTGTTAATTTTTTCTATTTTCTGTTCCTAATTTCTGCTTTCTTTTCTTTATTATATTTTGAATTTAATTTACTTTTAAGTTTTTTTAAATTGTTTTTTATTATACTTTAAGTTCTGGGATACATGTGCAGAACGTGCAGGTTTGTTACATAGGTATACACATGCCATGGTGGTTTGCTGCACCCATCAACCCATAATCTACATTAGGTATTTCTCCCAATGCTATCCCTCCCTGGACTTTTTAAAGTTTTTAATGCAGAGGTATGGATTAGTGATTTCAGGTCTTCCTTTTTTGATATAAGCATTTAAAGCTATATATGTGCCTCTAAGCACTCCTTTAACTGTATTCCATAATTTGGTATGTGTGTCTTTATTATAGTGTAATTCAAAATATTTTCTAATTTTCTTTGTCATTTCATCTTTGACCAATAGATTATTTAGAAATATGTGGTTTCGTTTCCAAATATTGGAAGATTTTATATTTTATTGTAGTTGATTTCTAATTTAATTCTGTTGTGGTTAGACAGCATAATTTATGGAATTTCAATATTTTGAAATTTCTTGAAACTTTTTTTATGGCCTAGCATGTGGTCTTTCTTGGTGAACATGCAATGTCTGCTTGATTAGCTTACCTGAACTCTAGCCCATGCCTCCTCAGCTTAGTGGAACTACTGTGCTCTGCTTGAACTCTAGCTGTCTGCCCTTGTAAGAAAATTGCTCCCAGGCAGCTGAGGAGGGAGCAGCCTGACTTTTGAGTTTCCCTTCTTTCTGGGTTTTCATTCTTGCATTACATGTGTCCCAGTGCCTGAAAACTATTACATTGTATATTTTGTCTATTCTTATGGTAATTTGTAGTAGAATGGCTAGTTCTCTTTTCGGTAATGTCATAGTTACAGTTGGAAGTTTGCCAATCTTTAGGTCCCTGCCTAAAATCGAAACTTTTTTTCTTTAGTTCTCACTGAAGACAAAGCGTGTACTTTTTACATCAAATGTAAAGCTATAAAATTCTCATTTATTTCTACTTTCTTGTTTTCTTCTTTAGGTAACTCGACAGTATGTAAAGTTTGTTGTTTAACATGACTTTTGTCCCTGTTATAATCTATAGAACTGAATAATATTTACTTTAAAAAGTTAGGTATTTTTTTCTCACTTTATTACCAGTTAAATAAATAATTTCTTTTAAGGCTTTATCATAGGCAGTGACTGTTTTATCATTTTAAAAATCTATCTTATATGTGCAGCCATTTTAACGTTACTTTTCAATATCATTTACGTTAAACCTATAAATTTTCCATTGTTTTCTGTGACTATTTTTAAACCATCGGAGGAGAGGGGAATCTGGCTAAATATTGTATATGTAATATTATGCTTTTAAGAACAATCACACCATCATTCTATATCGTCTTTTTTTTTTTTTTTTCCTTCTTTTTGGAGACAGAGTCTGGCTCTGTCGCCAGGCTGGAGTGCAGTGGTGTGGTCAATTCACTGCACCTCCCCCTCCTGGGTTCAAGTGATTCTTCTACCTCAGCCTGCCAAGTGGCTAGGACTACAGGCGTGCGCCCCCACGCCCAGCTAATTTTTGTATTTTTAGTAGAGACGGGGGTTCACCATGTTGACCAGGATCGTCTTGATCTCTTGACCTCGTGATCCACCCACTTTTGCCTCCCAAAGTGCTGGGATTACAGGCGTGAGCCACCCCACCTGGCCCTTTCTTTTCTTTTTTGAAGACAGTCTCGCTCTGTCGACCAGGCTGGAGTGCAGTGGTGCCGTCTCGGCTCCCTGCAACCTCCGCCTCCCGGGTTCAAGCGATTCTCCTGCCTCAGCCAGGCTGGTCTCGAGTTCCTGGGCTCAAGAGATCTGCCTGCCTCGGCCTCCCAAAGTGCTGGGATTACAGGCATGAGCCACTGTGCCCAGCTACTTGTCTTTTTTGAATACTCTGGTTTATTTTCTGTGTTTCCAATCTTCAGTGATAGTAATTGTGTAAGTACTTTTTGTGTGCAGTTTTTTTTTTTCCCAAATTTAAGCAGACTAGCTTATTTGTAGATTTTCTCTTTTTCCTCTTCTAAGCTCTACTGTCTTATTTTTCTGTCTATGTTGGGATCACAACGTACTCATTTTCAGTGATCTGTAGGATTTAAAAATAAGATGTAGTTATATCCACAGAGTACAAAGTTTGAATATATTCTCATCAAAAATATAAAGCGTAAAAAATGGAAGTTTTTTATTCTTTTAAAAGTTATTTTTCTTTTAAATATTCAAAATTAATTTAAATAAGCTGAATTTAAAATTTTTGTAAGTACATATTTTTATAAAAATAAATTGTATTTCTAGCATTAAGTGTTCAACCATTTATCAGTGTAATAAATTGGTTCCTTGCCTTACATGTGCCATTTCTAGACCTGCATATAAATACATTTACTAGTAATATGAATTCCTTAATTCTGCAAAATGTTCCTCAATTGCTGCGTGCTACTGTTAGGAATAGTGAGCTAAATTATGAGTACCTTCAGAACTGTGAATTGGAACAGGAAGAAATCAAATAAATGGATGTTTGACTCTGTTAGGAGACAATACTTTCTTAGGAAAGGTATCTATGATATTGATGTTATTTGACAGGAAGGATATAACAGTTAATTTGTCTTGTCTTTTATTCTGACACCCTGTGCTGCTCAAATATTTCATAATCTCAGGCAGAGTTCTCTGAAGTTTGCAGTTTCACAGCCCATAAATGGCGTTCTGATATAGTTGCCTCTCTTTTAAAGGACATGGGAAGAAATATGTGGACAAAGGTTTTCCTGTGGTCTGAACTGTACAATTTACAAGAATGGATTTTTAGGGTTCTGCTTTGCCAGTGCAGAATCTTGTGACAGAGGAAACCCCATTTCTTTAATGAATTTGTTTTTTGTGTGTGTGTTATTTTGCAGGATCTCTAAATGAGAAGCCCATAGCAGAGGCCTTTCTTCTGGCTCTATAGTCAATAAATAAATGTGTGAATGAATAAGAGAAGGCAGGTGTTTCTTTCACCATACTGCAAATTATTGAGCCCTGTCACCAGTCCCAGGGAAATGTTAGGCCTTCCTAGTCCTGGCAAAGTCACAGGAATATTGGCACAAATGGATTCTAATGCCACTAAAGAAAGTACTCTGTGTGGGGATGTGTTACCTGGAGGTAAAAGTAATATCTTCTTTGGTCAGATAAAGGATGTAAAATATGGCTTTCATTCTCTAAAAATCAAACAAATATTTTCTCACTTTGGCATTATTTAAGGAGCTCCGTGTTCTCTCTCCTCCACCCAAGGAGTACTGCTCTGCAATAGTACTGCTCTTCAATATATGCAGAGCAGGCTAGAAAGAATCCATTTGCTGCTGTTGTCAGAAATTTCTACTGAAAGGTAAAGCGCAGTGATTTATAGCATTGGAAACTAGAGTTAGACTGCTCCAGTTTACCAACTTGGCTGAAGACAGGAACACTTCTGGCTAGTATAATTCATATATAGGTAACCAGGTGCCAACATATTGAGGAAATGCTACTTTTCTACTTACCATTGGCATGATCTTAACCTCTCTGTGTCTTTAAAAAATAATAATTTTAAAAATAATAATAATGGAATAATAGTACATATATCATATGGCTATGATGAGTACTACATGAATATTAATGTGTAAAATGCTTAGAATAGAACCTAATAAATAGTTAAGCACTTAATAAATGTTGGTTGCTGTTATGTCATTATTATTATTGTTATATTATTATTATTATTATTATTATTATTATGTAGCCTGGTCTTGGGTATTAGAGAATTGGAGAATATTGAGTAGAAACTTAGGATTCAGCCATAACTGCAAGCCTTAGCTGGGGATGGGAGGATAGACCCAAGGTTGGGGCTTTTGGCAACTGACCCTGATATCATCACAAGGCTTTCCAAAGTAGGAGCCAGTACTTGTTGAGAACTGCTAGATTTCTAAGGTGTTCTAGTTATCTTTAGGACCTGCTACTGAACTGGGGATTCTGAAAAAAAGAGGGTGCTGAGAGGGCTGAATAATTGGACTAATACATGGAGAGGAAAAGTGAGGGCCTGTGGCTACTAGGTGGGTGAGTTTGCTTGGGTAATTAGAACAGTGGCTTTCAAACTTTTTAGACTTTGACCTCAATAACAAATAAAGTTTACATTATGACGCATCACACATTTGTATATTTGTATGTATTTCAGTAATGGATGTCATAAACACACATTTCACAAAACAGTGCTTACCCTTACTGTGTGCGAAGGACTAATATTTTCTTTTCTATTCTATTTCATTTGTATATGTACTTTTTGTGTGCAGGTAGTTTCCCTTTTTAGAAAATGTTGATCCTGACTTCCTAAATTGATATAATGTCATACTAAAGAGGTGTGACCCACATTTGAAAAAGCACTGGTTTGCCTATGAATTAGTCCTTTGAACATTACCCTAGAAAAAACAGTTTGATATGCTTTGTCATCTAGGTGAATGAGAGAAGCCCCTCAGAGTTGGCAGAGCCTCTGAAGCAGGGGACAAGACTTGCTTCTCTTTGGCTCTCTTAGCTGCCAGGGTTTAGCTCCACAGTTTACTTGATCACTTGGTTTTCTTGAGTCTAGGTTCTTTTTCTCAGATGTCTTCCTATTTGTTGGGACTAATCTCTTCCTTTAGACTGGGAGATTGCTCCAAGAGGGCAAGACTTACAGTAATAGCTAACACTTTTATAGTGCTTTCTCTGTGCTACGCACTTTGCTGTTTACATGTATTAGTCCTCACCACAACCTATATATTAGGTACCTTAATGATCTTCATTTTACAGGTGGGGAAACCAAAGCATACAGAAGTATGCTTAGCTTACCCTTCAATAGAGGTCTTCTGCAACTTACCTTAAACATTAATGGATGAAATTAAGCTAGTTTCTGGGCTTATTTTCTTAACTTTCCTTATGGCTTTTCTTACCACAAGAATGATTAGAGAGTAATAGAAATTGAACAAAAAATGGCACTGAACTTTGTCTGAAGGAGTACAGTTTAGTTAAGTTGGTCAGATTCGGCATTTGAATAATGACTGTGCTTTGAGCCCTAACATTAAAGCCCTGTAGTCTTCCTTCAGGCTTGGGTTTGAGAATGAATAATGCTGCAGAAACGCCCACATAGTCTTCGCTCATTATTTTACCAGTTTCTTCCAGTCCCTTGCCCACTGCAACAGCTGTTTAGCCTGGCCCATGCCTTCTGGGTTAATAGTATTTCTGACACAGTGTGAGTTTTCAAGTTGCTATGTATAATTTCTGCCAGAGTCTTTACTGCCGCCAAGCCTCAGGGTTGGAGGTTGCAACTGATTTGTGGGGGAGGGAGTTTGGTGCTTGTCACTGACGCAGGAACAAGGTGCTTTCTGTAGCTCTGATTTGTTGGTGGCTGAGTGTGAATGATGTCAGGCAGATCAGAGGACAGCTGATTCATTTGGGATCTGGAACTTGTCACTGTCCCACTGCTGCCTCGTGGGCTCTTAGGTCTTTTGTGGGGGGATGGGAGGGGTGTTCTGAAGATCATGTTTTTGAAGAAAAGTACTTTAATTTTTGCCGTAAGTTTGGGAAGCTTTTATAATTTCCTTTGGCTGACAGAACTGCATACCCCTTGTGTGAGAGAACTTCCTACCAAGACTCCAGTGTGAGGGCAAAACTTGAGTAGCCAGGAGAATGATGAAACGGAGGCGAGAGAGACTGGGAGCACCATGTCTGCGGATCCAGTAAGGAGGTTGGGGTCTCTATGGAAACTGGCAGATGTCAGGAAAAAAAACTAATGCCAACTAACACAGCTTCGTTTATTTGGATGAAGACTGTTTTGGAGATGCCTGTCAGGAAGAGGGCTGAGCTGGCTTGATTAATTCAAGGTCAAAACAGTGGTCCTTGGCAGGGGCATATGAGGTTTCCAATTCCAGAAACTGAATTAGATGTCATTTTAGGGGTTCCTGAATACTTGGAGAACTGGGTAAAAAAATGAAGACAATTATTTTCTTCCCTTGAAAGCAAATGTTTATTTAAAGTTAGTGTCAAGGCTGCAAATACAAACCCCATGAATGTGAGAAACCAATGGAAACAAAAAGTACCTCCTCCTTTGACTAGAGAGGGCATTGTATTTCTGCCCATGGCCTGTCAGGTCAGGACCTCAGATCTGCCCCTGCAGATTCAAGCATGGGTCCTTTAGGGTGTGACCTCTATTTTATTTCTATATTGGCCAATATAGAAATAAACTTTATTAGGTGAGAATATCAAAGCTGGGAGTGGAAGAAGCCTTCCTCTTCAGGGTGACTTTTCCAAGAGCAGCTCAGGCTTATTTAATGAAGAAGTGCCAAGTGAATTCATCAGTAAATTAGAGAACCAGTGAAAGAAGAGACCTAGAATCCATTTCACCTCAATTATCTGTCTTGAACTGCCTTTGTTTAACCCACAGGGCTAAGGGAGTGTACTTCAGATTTTCTTCCTGAGTCAAACTGCTTGCCCCAAGACAGACAGGCTTCTTCAGTGGGCTTCCTTTGTGATGTTGCCCTTCAGTGTCCGTGGATGCTTATTGATTGAATTAATGATTCTATTAGACCTTGAGAAACAGGATTTGTTTGAAGTATATAGTTGTAGTATTGACACACTTTAAAAAAAACCTTTTATTACCATACTGACACAGAAGTAAAAGACCATTTAAAAACAGACTTCATCAACTAATGTGTTATTTAAAGTAAAGGTCACTTGTTAACAAAATTAAAAATTTTTAAATGGAGTTTGTAGCTTAAGAAAACTTAAATGGTCAAAAATCATGGTTCTGTTTTTGTTTTTGAGAGTGTCTTACTTTATGGCCCAGGCGGGAGGGCAGTGGTGCTATCACAGCTCACTAAACCTTGACCTCCTGGGCCCAAGGGATCCTTCCACCTCAGCAGCTGGGACCACAGGCATGCACCACCAAGCCTGGCTAATTTTTTAATTTTTTTGTAGAAATAAGGTCTCTCTATGTTGCTCAGGCTGGTCTGGAACTCCTGAGCTCAAGTGATCCTCTTGCCTCAGCCTCTTAGAGTGCTGAGATTACCATACCTGGCAAATCATGCTCTTCAAATGTGGGTACACTGCTGTTGGTAATCATTTTCTCTGTTTTACTGACTTTGAGTTAGAAAAATACCCCCTGAGGAGCTAATAAGTAGTTTGTATATCACCTTTTCCTGTTTCAAACAATCCTTTTTAGACTCTAGACCCATTGTATAACCAGTTTGCAGAGTAGTAATTAGGGGCAAAAAGAAAATGAAATTTGCCGGCCAGGCGCGGTGGCTTACGCCAGTAATCCCAGCACTTTGGGAGGCCGAGGCGGGCGGATCACGAGGTCAGGAGATCGAGACCATCCTGGCTAACACGGTGAAACTCTGTCTCTACTAAAAATACAAAAAATTAGCCGGACGTGGTGGCAGGCGCCTGTAATCCCAGCTACTCGGGAGGCTGAGGCAGGAGAATGGCGTGAACCTGGGAGGCGGAACTTGCAGTGAGCCGAGATGGCGCCACTGTACTCCAGCCTGAGTGACAGAGTGAGACTCTGTCTCAAAAAAAAAAAAAAAAAAAGAAAGAAAATGAAGTTTGGCTTACATAGATTTTTATAATTTCAATTATATATTGAACAAAATGTCTAAACCTCATTTTATGTGATAAGACTTAAGGCTTCAAAATTTTGTACAAGCATATTATTCAGGTTAACAAGTAAGTGCTGTCTAATGTTCTAATTAGTTCTAACTTATATATATGAAGGAGCTTAACTTTGAAATAGTTCTTTGGAAGAGTGAAAATTCTTTTTGAAAATGAGAAATTAACTTAAAATTAACATTTTTACTTCTTTTAACTTTAAAAAAATGTTGAGTTTGTGGAAATGTGGGCATAACTGTAATTTTAAATAGTTGTGTGCCCTCCTATTTTCTATCCTGTTACTACCCCATATTGTGTACCCACCTGAGAAGTAAACTGAAGACCACTAGAGTTATAATGACTAGGAAAGTGAAGATTTCCTTTGAATATATGTAAGCAAGCACAAGTAGAATGTCACTGTATCCATATTATAAACAGTCAGAAATAACAATACGAGAAACTAACAATGTTATCATTTTGAATTAGATCAGGTACTTATGTGATACTTAAGTAATTTTTTTACCTTGGAAATTAAATAATGGTGTGTGTATAGAAAGCCATGCCAATAAGGTAGCAAATTAAATATTATGAATATTATTTTTATTATTTTTATCATGTGTCATTTCTACTAATGGTGGCAAATTAGAAATCTGTATTTATTACCTGTTTTCAATCTAATGATCTTATTTATTTAATAATCTTCGATAGGACTTAACATATCAAAATGGCTAGATTGTTTTTATGGGAAAAAATAACCTGGGAATCTAAAATTTAAGTAGAAGCAAAATACATAGTTAACTGACATTATCTGATACATTCATTAGAGAAATGTTAGCTGAACAAATTGGTATTATTGTTGATATAATCAATAATTTATAAACTATTCAGAATGTTTTACTCTTAGGGACATATACATTTCTTTAGGAAGTTTTAGTCATTGAATATTAAATATTAACTGTTGCCTGCTAATTGATGTAGTAAATTTGCAGTGTTTGGTTTGCCCAGAAACCAATTCTAAATACTTCAGGCTGGGCACGGTGGCTTACATCTGTAATCCCAGCACTTTTAGGAGGCCGAGGCGGGTGGATCACTCGAGGTCAGGAGTTCGAGACCAGACTGACCAACATGATGAAACCCTGTTTGTACTAAAAATACAAAATTAGCTGGGTGTGGTGGTGCATGCCTGTAATCCCAGCTACTTGGGAGGCTGAGGCAGGAGAATCGCTTGAACCCAGGAGGCAGAGGTTGCAGTGAGCCAAGATCGTGCCATTGCACTCTAGCCTGGGCAACAAGAGCAAAACTCCGTCTCAAAAAATAAAAATAAACAACAAATATGTTGAATAGCCAAATCTTAAATGTTGTATTTTAATTTTATGGATTAAGTTTTTGTCTCTGTTGTCATCCTGTACCAACATTGGTACTGAAGTATGATATTGGAGAATGATTTTTGACCACTTACTTTTCTTGAGCTTTTTGCCTAAACCAAGCCACTTTGAATATGTTTCTTTTTGGTTGAAAAGTTATCACTGACCTTGTTTTTTTCCTATTGTGGTACCTTGTCAGAATCTCTACCCTTTGCCGAGGAGCTGAAGTAAACCAGCACATGTTTTCACCCACATCCGCTCCAGCCCTCTTCCTCACTAAAGTCCCATTTAGTGCTGATTGTGCTTTGGCTACTTCTCCTCTTGCCATTTTCCTGAACCCACGAGCCCACAGCAGTCCTGGCACTCCTTGTTCCAGCCGCCCACTGCCGTGGAGGTAAGGAAACTTGCTGTGAATCTGGGCCTTGACAATTGCTTCTGGCCAAATGGTAAAACCCATACCTTACTCCTTAATAATGGGGAGAAATGGAGTAAGAGTCTTGGTTCTGTCACAGAGAAGAGTAAAATAAATATCACAGATTTCTGTTGTATTCAAAATGTCAGGAGAAAGGAGGGTAGGTTATCAGTACTTGGATTTTTGAGGCTATTATAAGTTGTGTGCCCATCCTGACCATTGGACAGCCTTGTGAACTATGACCTGTGACCATCCCATAGCATGGCAGAGTGCTAGAACTCATAGGAGGTAAAAAAGTTCAAACCTCACATTTTACACGATGGGAAAATTTGAGTCCAAAACAAGTTAAATGGTTTGTTCAGGTTGAGGAAAATAGCCCTTCTCCCATTTCTTTCTGCCTTCCTTTTCTTATATTCAACATTATTTGATTACGTACTATCTGCTAGGACACTGTTTTGGGCATGGGAAACAAAGCAGTGAACATAAAGCAATAAAATCCCTGTCCTCAGGGAGCTTAGATTCTAGTGGAGAGAGACAAGTTAATGAGTAAATATGTAACATAACGGATAGACAGTGCTTCTGAGAAAAATAAAGTAGGATAAGAGAATGTAGAGGCCAGGGCTTGACATTTTATATAAGGTGGTCAGGTAGGTCCTCAGTGGTAAGTTGACATAAAAGACCTGAAGGAAGTCATAGAGCCTGAATGGAGATATCTGAAGAAGAGTGTTCCAGGTGGAGGCAACATGAAGTGCCAGGGGCCTGATCTAGGAGCTTGCTCCATGTATTCTTTGTGCAACAGAGTCCAGTGATACTGGTACAGAATAAGTTAGGTGGTGAGTATTGGGAAATGAGGCCTGAAGTGTAGTGGGCAGCCAGATTAAACAATTTTGAGGCTTTTTGAGATAGAGTTTCACTCTTGTCACCCAGGCTGGAGTGCAATGGCACAATCTCTCCTCACTGCAACTCTGCCTCCCAGGTTTAAGTGATTCTTCTGCCTCAGCCTCCCGAGTAGCTGGGATTACAGGCGGCTGCCCCCACACCCAGCTAATGTTTGTGTTTTTGGTAGAGACAGGGTTTCACCATATTGACCAGGCTGATCTCAAACTCCTGACCTCAGGTTATCCACCCGCCTCGGCCTCCCAAAGCACTGGGATTACAGGCATGAGCCACCACTACTGGCCAGGACTTTTGTTTTTATGCTGGGTGAGATAAGTAGCCACTGGAAGGTTTAATTAAGAATGTCATGATCTGACGTAGATCAAAAGATCACGCTGGGCTGGGCGCAGTGGCTTACACCTGTAATCCCAGCAGTTTGGGAGGCCGAGGTGAGCGGATTGCTTGAGTTCAAGACCACTCACAAGTTCGAGACCAGCCTGGGCAACATGGTGAAACCCCATCTCTACAAAAAATACAAAAATTAGCTGGGCATGGTGGCGCGTGCCTGTAATCCCGGCTACTCTGGCGGCTGAGGTGGGAGGATGGCTTGAGCCTGGGAGGTGGAGGTTGCAGTGAGCTGAGATCACACCACTGCACTCCAGCCTTGGAGCCAGACCTTGTCAAAAAAACAAAAACTAACAAAAAAACACACTCTGGTTATAGTTAGAAGGCCACTAGGTAAGAGACAATGGTTATTTGAACCCATGATGATTGAGATAAGAAGTGGTCAGATTTGGGGATTATTTTAAAGGTAGAATTGATAGAGGAGGAAGAGATATCCAAGGATTGAGCTCTGGGGCAAGTTTTAGAGGTTGGGGCGATAGTGAGGAATTAGACTAAAATGAATTAGCTATTCATTCAGGAACAAGGACTAGGAGAAGTATCTTAGAAGCCAGTTGAAAAAAAAATGTTAAAAAAGGAAAGCGTGATTGATCAGTAGGTATTTGTTAAGCTTTTTGTTAGAGAATAGTAACCTGAAAAACTAAAAGTTTAAGTGAAGCACAATGTATCACACAGATTTAAGTGACATTATTTGATATAGGAGCTTAAATTAAATTCCACAGACAGTTTGGGACAGTGATAGACTGACATAGGACAATGTTAGAGGCTAACTTCTCTCAGAAGGCACCTCTTCTAGACGTACTAGCGCTTGGCATATGAGGCTGAGAAAGATTGTAAGTTGGGTAGCCCCCAAGATGTACCCAGTCCTGGCACATGGTTTTGAGTATCTCTTGATGACTATGGTCTCAGAACACACAACCTGGAGCAACATCTTACAGCTTTGGAGCTTGTTAAATTTCATGGTTTTTTTTTTTTTTTTTTCCATAGACTTGCTAACATGTGTGGTCACTGTATTAGTGCTTCATTCCATTCTTCTTTTGTATCCATGCCATGCAAAGTGCCAGTTCATTGATATGACAAGATTATTTTAGCTTGTTGTTTGCTAGATATTTTTATATTCCTTTAAACATTCTTGAGAATCTGGGATGCAGTTATTTAGAAATTGTTTGATCCTTTGAAGGAATACTTTCAGGCTTTGTTTGGTGAGACCAGGGCAGCACTTGAGGCTAATTTTTTCTTACTACTGAGGCAATACTTTGAGTACTCTATTTGATGCCCATGTATTGTGAGTTTTTTCCACTCAGGCTGATGGGAGCATGAACGATTCTGCGTCCTTAGCCCTGAAGAGGGTACCTGCTCATGTTCTTGGATAGTTTCCTTATCCACATATGCTGATAGATATTCAGCTAAAAACTCAGAGGAAGCCCCTGCAGATCTCCAGAGTTCCCCTCTGTATATCTGTCTTCTCTGGTACCCTGCTTTGAAAATTCTAGCCACCTTAGCCTCCCCAAGTTCTCAACTCTGTCTTCTCAACTCAGGGAGACTGCTGGACTCTGTTTGAGTACCCCCTTTTGCTGCTTCCTAGGCATGCAGTCTTAGGGCTTATTTTGCATGTTTCCCATCGGTCCAGTGTCTGCAAACTATTGTTTCATATATTTCATCTAATTTTTTTGTTTTTAAGGTGCAAGGGTAAATCTGATCTCTGATTCCCCATAATGATGAGAAGCAGAAGTCTAGTCTTGCTAATATTTTGAGCTCATGCTTCTATCATCAGTTGTTCTTATTGCTTTATGAGATTATTGGTTGACTGATTCACGTTGCATAAGCCCAATAGAAGCAGATTATTTTAAAATTATTTTATCTTCCTTAGTCAAGAAAAGTTGGAAAATGTAATGTCAAAAGAATAAGAATAGGTAACATTTGCTGAGCATTTACTATGTCTTAACATTTTTAAAATGACTTACATTTGTTAAATTTAATTCTCAAAATACTCTGATGAGGTGGGTGACACATGTTCATTTTTTTTTGATGAGGTGGATAATCTGAGTAAATCTGTTTTATAGATGAAGACACTGTAGTACAGAGAAGTTAAGGAAGTTATTAATAAGTAGTAGAAACTACCATTCAACCCCACAGTATCTTACTCCAATGTCTGTGGTGTTTTTTGTTTGTTTGTTTGTTTGTTTGAGATGGAGTCTCACTCTGTCACCCAGGCTGGAGTGCAGTGGCGCAATCTCGGCTCACTGCAAGCTCCATCTCCCGGGTTCAAGCAGTTCTCCTGCCTCAGCCTCCTGAGTAGCTAGGATTACAGGCACCCGCCACCACGCCCAGCTAATTTTTGTATTTTTAGTAGAGACGGGGTTTCACCACGTTGGTCAGGCTGGTCTCAAACCCCTGACCTCGTGATTCACCCACCTCGGACTCCCAAAGTGCTGGGATTACAGGTGTGAGCCACCGCGCCCAGCCTATGTCTGTGGTCTTAACCCCTCAGCTGTTGTTACGGGATCCTGGGAGGTGTTGCTTTTCTAGCTAGAAACCTCTGTGGCTGGTGGCGCTTTTGCCTGAGCTTTGTTTGCTCAGGCCTGCTGGGCCCACTTGGCCCAGCAGGCTGCACTTGCCTCAAGCTACCAGCCTGGATCCCATGCCTCCAAAGAGACTGGAGCGGAATAGTGAAGGGTGTGTGGCAAGCAAGCATAGGGTCCGGCCACTGCACGCAGTCAGGCATGCCAACTGCTGCAGCAGGGCGGCTAGCTCCAAGGGCTGGCATGGGTGCTAGCTCACTGTGAGGCTGCATTGGGACCAGGTGCCGCGCAAGCAACTTCCACAGCTGGCACAAGGGAACGCGGTGGTGCCCAGAAACTTGGAGACTTTAGGAGCCACCAGGCCCCAAAGCAGGAGTCACAGCTCAGGCTCGGGGAGCTCTCAGGTCTGGTCTCTCCAAAGGGCTGCAGCTCTTCTCTCCTTCTCTCTTCTCTCCTTCTTGTTGCCCACAATGTGTTGAGCAAGGGGCATGTTTCAGCTCTGTTTGTATTACAGCTCTTTTGGCCCTGCCATTCGGTGGGTCCCGAGTTCTTGTCCTGCATCCAAAAGGAATGAGGTACACAGACAAATATAGGGTGAGCAAGACAAAGGGGAACTTTATTGAGTGATATAATAGCTTAGAGGGGACCCGCAGTGGGTAGCTCCTATCTGTAGGCAGGTCCTCCCGTTGAGTGTTCAGCTCTCAGCAGAGAGGAGGTCCTGGAGTGGGTGGCTCCTTTCTGAGGCAGGTGGTCCCATTATCTCCCTATGGTCCCTCCCTCCTCTCCCCAAGCCTGGCTGAGTCCAGGGGTTTTTATGGGCCTCATAGGGGAGGAAGTGCATGCTGGTTGGTCCATGGGCAGCCATGGGTGGGCCCAGGGAAAAGCACCACAAGTTGCCCTTGCGGTTTCTGGGACTGGCGACCCAGCCCCCAGGCTTCAGGCTTTCCCTGGCTTGGAGGTGGGTCTTCACTGTGGACCAGCTTCTTTCCACCCAGGAGCCTGTCTGCCTCCTGCTGCTGTTCATGGTGACCAGTCTGTTCATGCTAAGGGGTGCCTGCAGGCCAGCACTGGGCTGTCCTCAGTGCACCCCTCAGCCTCCTTCCCATGCTTGTCAGTGCCCAAAGCCTGGAGGGGGCCAAAGTGGCAAGGGGGTTGGCATGTCAGCACTGCCCCGAGCATGTGCACACTCAGCTGGGCTGTGACAGCTCCCGGGCTGGGTCCCAACTTTGCTCCGAGGTTGGAGTAGGCACCGACAGAGGGGAGAAGCCAGGTAGCGGGAGTGGACGATTCTGAGCCTGCGAGGGGCAGGGGCCTTCCTAGGCCCGAGAGTTCAGAGATGCCTGGGTCTGAAGCTGCAGCAGGGCGGTGGCGGCTGCACCCGGGGGGCTCCCACCCCACCAACTCGGAAGAGGTGGGGCTCCCACTTTTCCCTGGCTCCCACCGACTCTGTAGAGCATGCAGCCCCAGCTCCATCTCCTAGCAGTCTTGGGCAAGGGCTCCAGGTCCAATGCATTGTCCTGGGCCAGGTGCTGGGCTGCTCCAACGCATCGAGTCTGCTGCTCCTGGTGGTGACCGTGCCAGTTGTTTACATGGTGATCTGCTCCATGGGGCTGGTGAACAATGTGGGCATGCTGTACTTGCTGCTGTGGGGTGCCGCTTTCACTTCCCACCCTGGGCCCCTGAAGCATGGCCCCAGCTCTGTGTCTCGGGCCAGACCTCTGTGCCCCATGTGCAAGCGCGGGACCACCCTGGGCCCAGCTCTGCCCTAGTGCCCCTCTCTGCCTGTTCCTCTGTGCACTTCTCTCCCACTGGCGGACGGCTCAGCTTAGCCTGGCCCAATTGTGGCAGTTCCCAGGGGTGGGTTCCCAGGGCAGTGGGCTTGTGGGGGGGCTTCCAAAGGAGGGTTCCAGGGACTGTCCACCTTGGCGTCTGCACTGGAAGACCCGTGTCCTGCATCTGTACCCCACCGCAGCCGGCGTCACGGCAGTGACTGCTTCATGGCAGTGACGGGCTGCCGCTGCCATCACTGTAATGTTTCTGATGAACCATATGCAATCGAGAATTTATTTAATAAATTTACAAACTCTGAGCACTTACTAGCTCCCAGGCACTGTTCTTAGCACTTTAAAATGTAAAGGTCATTTGCTTCTCACACCAGTTCTGTGAGAGAGATTATCATTGTACTTATTTCACACAGGAAGCGAGGGTGCAGAGAGATTAAATAAATTTCTCAGGATAACACAGCTGTATAAGTGGCAGAACTGGGATAGAAACCTGGGTAGTCTGGCTTCAGAGATCACATTCTTAACAACCACACTGTTCCATGTCTCCATCTGAGATATTTTCATTATGTAATATCATACGTTCTGAACCAAAGTAGTTTTTGCAGCCTTGGATCTTTTCCCAAGGTGATGTATTAATAACATTGTTTAATAAATCCTCCAATCCTGGGGGTGGGAATTGGTATTCCCACAGTCTGTTGTCACTTCTAGGTCATTACCTTTATTACCTTCTTGTGAAAACCTCTGTTCTTTTTTTTTGAGACAAGTTCTCACTCTGTCACCTAGGCTGGAGTGCAGTAGCATGATCTCGGCTTACTGCAACCTCTGCTTCCCAGGTTCAAGCAATTCTCCTGCCTCAGCCTCCCCAGTAGCTGGGATTACAGACACCCGCCACCACACCTGGCTAATTTTTGTATTTTTAGTAGAGACTGGGTTTCATCATGTTGGCAAGGCTGGTCTCAAACTCCTGACAAGTGACCTGCCCACTTCAGCCTCCCAAAGTGCTGGGATTACAGGCATGAGCCACCACACTCAGCAAAAAAATCCCTCTGTTTTTTTAGGCCTGTGTCATTCCATTTTACCCCTGCTCATTACTGTCATCTATTAATTTAGTTTTGTTCTCTGTACTCAAATTCACAGTCCAGGACAGAATCTGTGCTTAGTGAAAACGGTGATGAACCTCCATTCTGCAACATCTTTATGATGAACCTCTCTTACTCAATTTATTAAGCAAATAAGCAAGTAAAGTAGAAAGATGAGAAAAATGGTTCCAGTAAACAATGTGCATAAGTGAAGAACTGAAAATTGAGTGCTACTGGCAGTGAATTTGACTCTGAGTTCCAGAAGAGAGGGAACTAGGAGGGGGGACTTCCAGGGGCGGGTTCCAGGGACTGCCCACCTCGGCATCTGCACCTGAGGACCCGTAGCCTGCTCCTGTACCCCACTGCAGCCAGAGTCATGTCAGTGGCCATATTAGGATGTCTTTTTTATCTCTCTTTTTTAAATTTGATGAGTATAACTATTATAGGCTGAATTATGTTCTACTAAAATTTGTATAGGTTGAAGTCCTAACCCCTAGTAACTCAGAACGTCACTGTATTTGGAGACAGGATCTTTAAAGGGGCAATTAAGGTTAAATGAAGTCTTTGAGATAGATCCTAATCCAGTATGACTTGTGTCCTTACGAGAAGAGGGGATTAGGACACAGACAAGCACAGAGGGAAGGCCATGCAAAGACAAAGGGAGGTAGCCATTTACAATCCAAGGAATGAGGTCATAGAAGAAACCAACCCTGCTAATGCCCTTATCTTGGACTTCTAGCCTGAACTATGAGGAAATAAATTTCTGTTGGTTAAGTCACCCAGTTTGTGATACTTGGTTATGTATGGCAACCCTAGTAAACCAACACAGCTATTGAGGCATTTGGCTGCATTGCCCCAGAGAGTTGGAAAACAGTGTCCCCTTGCATCATAGTGTAGTGAGGACTAGCCCTGCTTAAGGTCTTAAGCCTCTTTATTGACTGCATCTTAGGGATGGTCTTAGGACCTTACAAATTGTTGCCCGTAATAATTTGAAGGACAATGAAGATACAGTCTTGAAATGATACCCACTCTAGCTCTGTAATACATTGCGTTTTATGCCTTGATTGGAAGGAATGAGTCTGTTATAAACAAACGTTGATGCTAGCTCTTAAGTGTCTCAGATGGGTATGATAAACCTTAAGAGGCATAATAAATTTCATTGTGATTTGGGTTAAATTAAATAACCACTAACCTTTACTCCATTTGCATGTCTTCTAAGAAAATGATTCCAGAGTATTGATTGGCACTCAGATGGGGGTGTTGCATTTTTAGAGTAAGAGTGCTAGATTGACTTTGTGTTGTAAGTGGTGTCCTTGAAGAGAGGAGGCAGTTATGTCTCTGGCTATTCACTGGCCCAGCTGTAGGCCTGCTGGAGAGAGAAGTTTGATGTTAACAGCTTAATGGAACACAGAATGACTTAGGTTTTGAATCAGTTTTGAATTGCCATAGACTTTGTCAGCCCTGAAGTAGGAGGGCTTGCAGCAGGAAATCCTTACTAGAGTGATTTTTATATTGGAAGCATTCTAGCTTTAGCTTGCTTCCTACTGCATAGGAATTTCTTCCATACAATGTCTAGCAAAAAGCTATTCGGCCTTTGCTTGAACATCTTCAGCAACAAGCAGTTCACTCTCAAAGCTTTCATCCATTGGTACCAATTTAGTTCTCTGGCACCTCCTATGTCACACGTATGAGAGACTTTTGGTAGACTTGCGTGGCAAATGGACAGGTGTTCCTTTGGGCCTCCTCCAGAACTAGGCAACCTTTGAAACCCCTTTTTGGTAGTGTCAAAATTATTTCCTGCCAAAGAGAAAGCACTATTTTCATTTTACCAACACCTGCTTTTCTTGTCTTGTCTTTTTTTAAACAACTGCTTTTCAGAGTAATTTCAAAAGAGGAACATCTCCCAGAACTTGTTCTTATCCTGGCCCTGCTGCATAGTGGTGGTAGGCAGATTACTTCACTTCTTTCTACCTCAGTTCTCTTCATTATTAAAATGGGACTCACAATAGTATTTCAAGGATTATAGTAAGAATTAAGTGAGTCAGTACATCTACAATTGATTAGAATATTACCTGGGCTGCTAGACTGGTTATTTTGCTGCTTCCATTGTTGGGAGACTCAGATGTTGCTAATTCTTAGCACTTCATTTTGCTTCCATTACTTTTTTCTTTGCTTCTATTACTTTTCTCATATTCTTATTATCCCTTGGATAACTCTATGTATTGCCTACCATATGTCCATACTGCAGAACCTCCATTACTGGCTTAGGTGAGGCAGTGGCAGCTGGGTGCCCTCCTGCCCTCTCATGCATTCTCACTAATTGTTTCTGCTGAAAATTGGCCTGTTGGGGCTCAGCAGGACATGGACTGAAATGAAAAACACTTTGAATTACATTCTTTCTAAAAGACCATTTTTTGGCAATGAGGAAAGTCCATCAAAACGGTTTTAAGGTATTTCATTTCTCCTCTTACAGCAGGGAAAGTGCATCTTGAGAGTATCTTCAGAAGAAGTGATTCTCTTGTTAGAGAAGGGAAGGTTTTTTGATTTTTTTTTGTTGTTGTTTTTTCATTGAAAAGGTAAAATAATGAAGACTAGTAGCTGTGCTTTAACTTCAGGAACCCTTATATGCGACAGATAGTTTTTCATAGACCCTGGCTCCAGGTGACCCTGAATGAAGATATAATCCTGTATGGCTAGATGCCAAATGGTTGCTCTTGCCTATCGGAGGACCTGTCCCGATAATCATGTAGGTTCTTTTATATTTTTCCTAAGCGTCGGCTGGCTTGAGAAATAAAGGGACAGAGTACAAAAGAGAGAAATTTTAAAGCTGGGTGTCCGGGGGAGACATCACACATTGGTAGGATCCGTGATGCCCCACAAGCCACAAAAACCAGCAAGTTTTTATTAGGGATTTTCAAAAGGGGAGGGAGTGTGCGAATAGGTGTGGGTGACAGACATCAAGTACTTAACAGGGTAATAGAATATCACAAGGCAAGTGGAGGCAGGGCGAGATCACAGGACCGAGGCGAAATTAAAATTGCTAATGAAATTTCGGGCACTATTGTCATTGATAACATCTTATCAGGAGACAGAGTTTTGAGATCAACTGGTCTGACCACAATTTATTAGGCGGGAATTTCCTCTTCCTAATAAGCCTGGGAGCGCTATGGGAGACTGGGGTCTATTTCACCCCTGCAGCCTCAACCATAAGAGACAGGCCACGCCCAGGGGGGCTGTTTATAAGCCAATACCTCCTGGCGCGTATTCTCTTTCTCAGGGACGTTCCATGCTGAGAATAAGAATTCAGCGATATTTCTCCCATTTGCTTTTGAAAGAAGAGAAATATGGCTCTGTTCTGCCTGGCTCACCGGCGGTCAGAGTTTAAGGTTCTCTCTCTTATTCCCTGAACAATTGCTGTTATCCTGTTCTTTTTTCAAGGTGCTCAGATTTCATATTGCTCAAACACATGCTGTATAATTTGTGCAGTTAACACAGTTATCACATGGTCCTGAAGCGACATGCATCCTTTTCAGCTGACAGGATTAAGAGATTAAAGTATAAAGACAGGCATAGGAAAGCACAAGGGTATTGATTGGGGAAGTGATAAGTGTCCATGAAATCTTTACAATTTATGTTTAGCGATTGCAGTAAAGACAGGCATAAGAAATTACAAAAGTATTAATTTGGGGAACTAATAAATGTCCATAAAATCTTCACAATCCATATTCTTCTGCCATGGCTTCAGCCGGTCCCTCTGTTTGGGGTCCCTGACTTCCTGCAATACTTGCCTAAGAGCAGGAAGCTGAAGCTTTCTAGGATACTTCTGTTTCTAGAACTAGGAAAATTTTATTTACTAAATTTAACATTGTGTTATGGAAAAATCTCAAAAATGTTCAAAAGTAGAAAGACTCATACTACATCCCCAGTATCGTCTACATTGTCAGCTCATGGTATACTATCTCATCTACATCCCCACCTATTTTCTTTCTCTGTCTCTCTTGCTTATTTTGAAGCAAATCTCAAATTTTATGTCATTTCATCTATACATATTTGTATCTCTAAATGTAAGGACTCCTTAAAAATGTAATCACAGTATTATTACCACACCTAAAACAATAGTTTATCAATGTAATCAAATATCCAGTTTATGTTCAAATTTTTTTTGCAGTTGGTTTTTTGGAATCAGTAGCCAAACTATGTCAGCACAGTGTATTTGGTTAATACATCTCTTAAGTAGGGTGGTGATACAATTTAGTGTCTAAACTAGGAAATTTTATATAATGAAAGAGGATTGTTAATATTACTGGGACAACAGACATAAACCTGTTAAATAAAATAATTGGGATGTCTGATCACTCTTTCTTTTTTTTTTTTCTTTTCTTTTTTTCCTTTTGAGACAGAGTCTCTCTCTATTGCCCAGGCTGGAGTGCAGTGGCACAATCACAGCTCACTGCAACCTTGAACTCCAGGCTCAAACAATCATCCAACCTCAGCCTCCCAAGTAGTTGGGACTACAGACATGCACCAGAAGCCTGGCTAATTTTTTCTATTTTTTGTAGAGATAGGGTCTTGCCGTGTTGCCCAGGCTGTACTGCAAAGTTTATTTTAATCTAGGGTGTTCTCACCTTCTTTTTTTTTTTCCTTGCAATTTATTTGTTGCAGAAACCGAGTTGTTTGTTCTTGTAGACTTTCCCACATTCTGGATTTTGCTGATTGCATCCTTCAGAGGTTTTTTTCTGACATGTTCTTATGAGCTCTGTATTTCCTATAAACTGGGGGCTTGACCTGATTGTGGTTTGGTTGGGTTGAGGGGGTGGGAAGAATACTTAACAGTTGGTTCAGTGTATATCTGTCAGGAGGCGGGTAATGTCAAGTCTCTCCCTTGTTTTGTTAGTAGTGGCCATTGATAATTATCACCTAGATTCATTATTTTCTTAGGAGTTTGCAAAAGATGATTCTCCTTCCCTTTATTAACTACAGTACTTACACAAAATAATTTTCTCCTCATTATCTGTTTTTTTTACCCTGAAGTACAGATAATTACCCTTATTCGCATTGACTCAGCTTAGACTCTTTCCTGAGTCCTCAGCCTAAAGCCTGAGTGTCCTCAGTTCCTTGGTCAGTGTTTCATACCTGCTTATTACTGCTTCATAGTGAAGATTGTTTGCCCAGAGCAGCATGGGGGGAGTTGTTGGTGGTGAAGCCCCTTGGAGTTTGCCATTTACATAGCTAACTGATTGCTCAGCTGAGGAAAACCTTGGCTTCCTCTTCTGGCCCACGTAGAAAGAGGAATTATCTGTAGTAGTCATGCTTGTTATATAGACCCTGGGACTCTGAGAGGTGAGAATGCATCTAGAAGGCAGCAGCTTTTCTTTCATGTCCCTAGATGCCACAAGAGGAGGAGCCATTGCTGATCCTGATGGCCTCATTTTGGTAGATAGGATGGGCTTAGGGCTAGAGAGTCCTGCTGTTAAGAAACCAGCATACTGGAGTAGTCAGAGAAACGATGAATTTACAATAATAGATCCTTGACATAGAAGAATTAATTTTCGTGGCTTTGTTTGTTAATATATACATATGTGTGTGTAAATAGATGGATTTTTTTTTTTTTTTTGGAGGGCTATCTTCAGGATAAATTACTAGAACTGGGATAGCTGAGTCAAAAATTAAATGTATATGTAGTTTTATTAGATATTGTCCAGTTTCCCTTCACAGTCTATGGTTATACTATTTTACATTTCCATCAGCAGTTTAAGATAATGTCTATTTGCACACAGCCTTGCCAACAATATGATTGTCAAGCTTTTGAATTTTTGCTAATCTGAGAGCTAAAAAATGGTATCTCAATGTAGCCAAGTAAAAAGTCATATTAAAATATTCCTAAAGGATGAAGTTTGTTTTGAGGGGGGATGGAATTTCTCTGTCGCCCAGGCTGGAGTGCGCGATCTCAGCTCACTGCATCCTCTGCCTCCAGGTTTAAGCAATTCTCTGCCTCAGCCTCCCCAGTAGCTGAGATTACAGGCACCCACCACCACGCCTGGCTAATTTTTTTTGTATTTTTAGTAGAGACGGGGTTTCACCATCTTGGCCAGGCTGATCTTGAACTCCTGACCTCATGATCTACCCGCCTTGGCCTCCCAAAGTGCTGGGATTACAGATGTGAGCCACCGCGCCTGGCCTGTTTTTTGTTTTTGTTTTGTTTTGTTTATCTTATGTGAAGGGAATCCGTTTCCTGTCCTGGGAAGTTGAGATAGATGCATTCATTCATTCATTCATTCATACATTCAACTGCATACTAGGCCCTCTGAGCAGGAGAAGATGCCCACATAGGCAATAGAAAACTTCGCAGCACGGGGTAGAGTAAAAGGGATGCTTTTTATTTCATAAGCTTTCAGCCTTATTCACCCCTATTCAGTCATTCCCAGAACTTTTCAAGTGATTTCTCTGGATGTTAGCAGAAATATTTTTTTAATGTCAAAATTCCAAGAATAGTTCAAAGAGCTTTTCACCCCCCAAACCAGGGGTCAGCAAAATAAACCCCATGAACCAAATGTGACCTGTAGGCTGTGTTTATACAAGCCACAAGCTAATAATGAAGTTTACATTTTTTAAGGGATATTTACAAAAAACAAGGAATATGTGACAGAGACCACATGTGACCTGCAAAGCCTAAAATACTTATTATCTGGCCTTTACAGAAAAAGTTTGACAGCCCTTGTCCTAACCCATACTGAATTAGCTCCTGATATGTTATCTCATCAGCCCTGAACACTTTAGTGTATACTTCCTACAGAGACATTTTCATAACAATACAGCCATTAAAATCAGAAAATTAACATTAATAAATATTACCATCTAATCTACAAGTTTAATTCATATTTCACCAAATGTCCCAGTAATATCCTTTGTAACAGAAGGCTCCGATCCAGGATCATGTGTTAGAATTTTACTGTTATTCGTCTTCTATCTCCTTTAATCTGATGCAGTTTTGTAGTTATTTCCTCAACTTTTATAACCTCAATACTTTTGAAGATTACAGACCAGTTTATTTGATAGGATGTCCTTTAATTTGAATTTGTCTGTTATTTCCTCAGGGTTAGAATCAGGTTATGAACCTTTGGCAGAAATATCACAAAAAGGTGGTATTGTGTTCTGTTTTTTTTTTTTTTTTTTTTTGAGATAGAGTCTTGCTCTGTTGCCCAGGCTGGAATGCAGTGGCACAGTCACTACCTCCTGGGCTCAAGTGATCTTCCCACCCCAGCCTCTTTTGTTGTTTTTGTTTTTTTTTGAGAGTGTCTCGCTCTGTCATCCAGGCTGGAGTGCAGTGGCACGATCTGGGCTCACTGCAACCTCCACCTCCCGGGTTCAAGCGATTCTCCTGTCTCAGCATCCTGAGTAGCTGGGACTACAGGCGCCCGCCACCACACCTGGCTAATTTTTGTGTTTTTTTTAGTAGAGACGGGACTTCACCATATTGGTGAAACTAGTCTCGAACTCCTGACCTCAGGTGATCTGCCCACCTCAGCCTCCCAAAGTGCTGGGATTACAGGTGTGAGCCACCATGCCCAGTCCCACCCCAGCCTCTTGAGGAGAGTAGCTGGAAATACAGGCATACACTACCATGCCTGGCTAAGTTTTAAAAAATTTTTTTAGAGACAGGGTCTTGCTGTGTTGCCCAGGCTGGTCTTGAACTCCTAGGTTCAGGTAATCCTCCTGCCTCGGCCTCCCAAAGGGCTAGGATTACAGGCATGAGCTACTGCATCCAGCAATGTTGTGTTCTTCTCATTGTGTCCTGTTAGGTGATACAGGCTTTCGTTTTGTCCCATTACTATGAAGTTAACCTTGATCACTTTATTAACGTGGTGTTTTGCTGCTGTAAAGTTTTGCTGCTGTGAAGTTACTCTTTTTTTCCCTTTCTAATTAATAAGTATGTTATGGGAATGTTCTTAAAATTATGTAAGTACCCCATTCCTCATCAAATTTTAACCCTCTGTTTTTAGGATCCATTGATGTTCCTGGTTGCATTATTATACTATGCTGGTCACCAAATGGTATTTTTACAATTTCATAATTCTTTCTATACCCATCAGTTGGCATTTCACCATAGCAAAAGCTTTCACCTCTCCCTATTCATTTTTCACTTACTTTATTATACTGTATAAATTCAGTGGACTTTTGACCGGGCGCTGTGGCTCACACCTGTAATCCCAGCACTTTGAGGTGGGTGGATCACTTGAGGTCAGGAGTTCAAGAGCAGCCTGGCCAACGTGGTGAAACCCTGTCTGTACTAAAAATGAAAACTAGCCAGGCGTGGTGGCTTACGCCTGTAATCCCAGCTACATGGGAGGCTGAGGCACGAGAATCGCTTGAACCCAGGAGGCGGAGGTTGTAGTGAGCCAAGATCGCACCACCGCACTCCGGCCTGGGTGACAGAGTGAGACTCTGTCTTTCAACTGCCCCCTCCCCACTCCAAAAAAAATTTAGTGGATTTGTCTTATTTGATGGGTTATATAATCTGTTAATACCATTTTAGTTTTGATGCTCAAAATTGTATCATATCTGGTCAAGGGAAGTTTCTTCAGGCTGACTTTTTGTCTTTTTGATGTCTCTGTCATTCTTTGAGAACTACGTAACTTTCTGCCCTGAGAAGATATTCCTGGCTGGCTTATTTTGTACCCTCACTAGCCCTTGAGCTTTTTCTCTAGGCAGCATAGTTCTTTTTAGTGGAGAATGCTTTTTAAAAGCCAAAATATGAATCAGGCATGGTATAATCCCAGCACTTTAGGGGGCTGAGGAGTTCAAGACCAGCCTGGGCAACTTAGTGAGACCCCATTTCTTAAAAAAAAAAAAAAAAAAAAAGGCCAAGTGTGGTGGCACATGCCTGTAGTCCCAGCTACTCAGGAGGATCATTTAAGCCCAGGAGTTCAAGGTTGCAGTGAGTTATGATCACATCACTGTACTCCAGCCTGGGCAACAGAGCAAGACCCTGTCTCTTTAAAAAAAAAAAGCGGGGGGAGGTTGGGGGGGGCAAATGTTGACGGTAGACATGGTTGCCCATACTTAGGTTCACTGCTCCCGGGAAATGTATACATGTAACACACATGTATTTATTTCTTAATTTCTGTTATTGAAAACTATAAGCTCACACTGATACCTCCACTTCTAATTCTAGTTTGGTTCTAGTTTTTGTTTTTGTATTTGTAACTTCCTTCTTTGAAAGTGAGAACTCTGGCTGGGCACGGTGGCTCACGCCTTTAATCCTAGCACTTTGGGAAGCCAAGGCAGGTAGGTCATCTGAGGTCAGGAGTTTGAGACCAGCCTGGCTGACATGGTGAAACCCCGTCTCTACTAAAAATGCAAAAAAAAAAAAAAAAAAAAAAAAAAAATTAGCTGGGCATGGTGGTGGGCACCTGTAATCCCAGCTACTTGGGAGGCTGAGGCAGGAGAATTGCTTGAACCTGGGAGGCGGAGGTTGCAGTGAGCCAAGATCGTGCCATTGCACTCTAGCCTGGGCAACAAGAGCAAAAACTCAGTCTGAAAAAAAAGAGAAAGTGAGAACTCTGACCCCCCATTACCCTTGATATATTTACTTATTTTTTTTCTAGTCTCTAATTACTAGTTTATTTTCCTCAATTTGTTTTAGTAAACAAAATATTGTATCCTTCTACTTTAATGAAAAATTTTAAGTTTTTTTTTTTCCCCCCAACTTTAGCTTTAGGGTCAGGGGGTATTGTGCAGATATGTTACATGGGTAAATTGTGTGTCGTGGGGATTTGGTGTACAGATTATTTTGTCACTCATGTAATGAACGTAGTGCCCAATAGGTAGTTTTTCAGTTCTCTCCCTCCTCCCACCCTCCACCCTGATGTAGGCCTTGGTGTCTATTATTCCCTTCCTTGTGTCCATGTATATTCAGTGTTTAGCTCCCACTTATAGGTGAGAACATGGAGTAATTGGTTTTCTGTTCCTGCATTAATTCACTTAGGATGGTGGCCTCTAGCTGCATCCATGTTGCTGTAAAGAACATAATTTCCGGTGGGCGGATCATGAGGTCAGGAGATCGAGACCACCCTAGCTAACACGGTGAAACCCCGTCTCTACTAAAAAATACAAAAAAATTAGCCGGGCTTGGTGGCAGGTGCCTGTATTTCCGGCTACTCGGGAGGCTGAGGCAGGAGAATGGCCTGAACCCAGGAGGCAGAGCTTGCAGTGAGCTGAGATTGTGCCACTGCACTCCAGCTCTGTTGCCTAGGCTTGAGTGCAGTGGCATGATCTCAGCTCACTGCAACCCCTGCCTTCTGGGTTCAAGCGATTCTCATGCTTCAGCTTCCCAAGTAGCTGGGATCACAGGTGTGTGCCACCACACCCGACTACTTTTTGTATTTTAGTAGAGAAGAGGTTTCACCATGTTGGCCAGGCTGGTCTCAAACTCTGCCTCAAGTGATCCACCTGTCTTGGCCTACCAAAGTGCTGGGATTACAGGAGTGAGCCACTGTGCCCGGCCAATTTCATTCTTTTTAATGGCTCTGTAGTATTCTGTGGTATGTGTATATGTACCATATTTTCTTTATTCAGTCCTCTGTTGATGGGCACCTAATTTGATTCCGTGTCTTTGCTATAGTGAATAGTGCTGTGATGAACATGTGAGTGCATATGTCTTTTTGATAGAACGACTTATTTTCCTTTGGGCATATTTCCAATGATGGGATTGCTGTGTTGAAAGGTAATTCTACTTTTAGTTCTTTAAGAAATCTCCAAACTGCTTTCTACAGAGGCTGAACTAATTTACAATTCCACCAATAATGTACAAGAATTTCCTTTTGTCTGCAGTCTCGCCAGCATCCATTATTTTTTGGCTTTTTATTAATAACCATTCTGATTAGTGTAAAATGGTATCTCCTTGTGGTTTTGATTTGCATTTCTCAGATGATTAGCGATGTGGAGCATGTTTTCGTGTTTGTTGGCTGCTTGTGTGTCTTCTGAGGAGTGTCTGTTCATGTCTTTTGCCTATTTTTTAATGGGGTTATTTGTTTTTTGCTTGTTCAGTTAAGGCTTTTTGTAGATTCTGGATATTAGACCTTTGTCAGATGTATATTTTGCAAATATTTTCTCCCATTCTCTAGGTTGTCTGTTTACTCTGTTGATAATTTATTTTGCTGTGCAGAAGCTCTTTAGTCTAATTAGGTCCCATTTGTCAATTTTTGTTTCTGTTGCAATTGCTTTTGGTGTCTTCATCGTGAAGTCTCCCAGGGCCTATGTCCAGAGTGGTATATTTTAGGGTTTCTTCTAGGGTTTTTATAGTTTTAGGTTTTACCTGTAAGCCTTTGATCATCTTGAGTTGATCTTTGTATATGGTGAAAGGAAGGGGTCTAGTTTCAACATTCTGCATACGGCTAGCCAGTTATCCCAGCACCATTTATTGAATAGGGATTCCTTTTTGCATTGCTTTTGTCCACTTTGTCAAAGATCAGAAGGTTGTAGATGTGTGGCTTTGTTTCTGGATTCTCTAACCTTTTCTATTGGTCTGTTTGTCTGGTTTTGTACCAGTACTATGCTGTTTTGGTTACTGTAGCCTTGTGGTATAGTTTGAAATTAGGTAGTATAATGCCTCTGGAATTGTTCTTTTTGCTTCTGCTTCAGATTGCCTTGGCTATTTGGGCTCTTTTTTGGTCCCATATGATTTTTAGAATAGTTTTCTCTAACTCTGTGAAAAACGTCATTGGTAGTTTGAGAGGAATAACATTGAATCTGTAAATTGCTTTGGGCTGTATGGCTATTTTAACAATATTAATTCTTCCTATCTGTGAGCATGGCATAGTTTCCCATTTGTTTGTGTCATTTCTGACTTCTTTCAGCAGTGTTTTTTAATTCTTGTTGTAGAGATCTTTCACCTCCCTCTTTAGCCATATTCTTAGGTATTTTATTCGTTATGTGGTTATTGTCATTGGGATTTCATTCTGGATTTGACCCTCAGCTTGGACGTCATTGGAATATAGAATCACTACTGATTTTTGTACGTTGATTTTGTATCCTGAAACTTTGCTGAAGTTTATCAGATCTAGGAACCTTTGGGCAGAGACTGTGGGGTTTTCTAGGTATATAGAATGGTAATTGTCTGTGAAGAGAGAGAGTTTGCCTTTTGTTTCTTTCTCTTGCCTAATTGCTCTGGCTAGGACTTCCTATGTGGAATAGGAGTGGTGAGAGTGGGCATTCTTGTTTTGTTCCAGTTCTCAAGGGGACCGTGTCAAGCTTTTGCCCAGCATGATGTTACCTGCAGGTTTGTCATAGACGGCTCTTATTATTTTGAGGTATGTTCCTTTGATGCTTAGTTTGTTGAGGTACTTGATTGTCTGATCATTTTTTCCTCTGTGTAACTAATCTCCTTTTGTAACCACCAGCCTTCTGTGTGTATGCCCTTCTCACTTCACTGGGTCTCCAATACCCCATGAAAGACTGGCACCACTGTTCTCTTCAAGCAGACAACTTCCTTATCCCCATCAGTCTCTGACATCCCAGGTCAGGTACCTCAACCCCAACCCAGCCACATGGCCACCATCATCATCATCTTGTGGCCTCTAGACTGAATTATTCAGGAAAGAAGGAGAGGAAGGAGGATTCTAAAGCCCCCTAAGTACCTCAGATTCAGTCTCAGGGGCCTGCACATTTTGAAACATCTGACTTGAGTTTTTTTAAGTTTCTTTATTTTTTAGAGATGAGTCCTCTCTTAGTTGTCCAGGCTGGCCTCAAACTCCTAGGCTCAAGCAGTCCTTCCACCTGGCCTCCTGAGTAGCTGGATCTAAAGGCATTATACCACCATGCCTGGGCTTTTTTTTTTTTTTTCTCCAGTCACTTTTGTTTTTATTTATTCTAATATTATTTGTTTGTTTATTTATTTTCTTTCTAGAAATGAGATCTCACTATGTTGCCCAGGGTGATCCTAAACCCCTGGGCTCAAGTGATCCTTCCACTTCAGCCTCCTGAGTAGCTGAGACTAAAGGCATGTACCACCATGGGCAGCTTTTTTTTTTATTACAGTCACTTTTATTTTTATTTTAAAATTTTATTTATTTACTTGCTTGTTCATTACTTTTTTTTTCTAGAAATGGGATCTCTCTGTTGCTCAGGCTGATCTCAAACTCCTGGGCCCAAGCGATCCTCCCACCTCAGCCTCCCAAGTAGCAAGGACTACAGGAGTGTGCCACCATGCCTGGCTGAGACAAAATTTACAAAGTATAAAATATGCCCATTGTGGTTGGGTACGGTGGCTTACGCCTGTAATCCTAGCACTTTGGGAGGCCGAGGCAGGTGGATCACCTCAGGTCAGGGGTTCGAGACCAGCCTGGCCAACGTGGTGAAGCCCCGTCTCTACTAAAAATACAAAAAAATTAGCCGGGTGTAGTGTCGCGTGCCTGTAATCCCAGCTACTTGGGAGGCTGAGTCAGGAAAATCACTTGAACCCGGGAGGTGGAGGTTGCAGTGAGCCGAGATCACACCACTGTACTCCAGCCTGGGAGACAGAGCGAAACTCCGTCTCAAAAAAAATAAATAAATAAAAATAAAAAATTGCCCATTGTAAGCAATTCAACGTAAGCGATTCAATGGTTTTTACTAAATTTATATAATTATGTATTGACACCATAATCCAAATTTAGAACACTTCTGTCACTCAGAAAGTTTACTTGTACCCACCTGTAGTTAATCCTACTCTTCTAATTCCTAGCTCTAAGCAATAACTCATCTGCTTTTTGGTTCTGTATTATGTGCTGCTAAATGTAGTTTTTTGTTTCTGGTTTCTTTCACTTAACATAATGTTTTTGAACTTTATACATGTAGCATATTCATTCCTTTCTATTGTTGAATAATGTTTTATTATTGGATAGACCATATTTTGTTAGTCCATTCACCAGTTGATGGACATTTATATTGTTTGCAGTTTGGGAGTATCACGTTAATGGTGCTGTGTACATTTCCATGCATATCTTTGTGTGGACATATGTTTTTATTTCTTTTGGGAGTCAGAGAATTGTGTTGTATGGTAAGTTTATGTTTACTTTTCTCTTTTCTTGGAGATGGAGTCTCACTCTGTCATCCAGGTTGGAGTGTGGTGGTGTGATCATGGTTCATTGCAGCCTCAATCTCCTGGGCTCAGGGAATCCTCCTGCCTCAGCCTCCCAAGTGACTGGGACCACAAGTGCACACCACCATACCCAGCTAATTATTATTTTTTTATTTGTAGAGATGAGGTCTCACCATGTTGCCTACACTGGTCTTGAACTCCTGGGCTCAAGTGATTCTCCTGTCTTGGCCTCCCAAAGTGCCGAGATTACAGGTGTGAGCCACTGCGCCCAAACTATGTTTACCTTTTTAAAAAACACCAAACTGTTTTCTGCAGTGGACTGCATCATTTCACATTCACAGAGTTTATTTTTTAACATTCTCACCGGCACTAATTACTCTCTCTTCTTGATTTTAACCATTCTAGTGGTGTGTAGTATATCACTGTGGTTTTAATTTACATTTCCCTAATGGGTAATGATCTGAGCATCTTATCTCATTGTTAGCCATTTGTATATCTTTTTTGGTGGAATGTCTGATCAAATATTTTTGTTCATTTAAAAAATCTGTTCGTTTTTTTTTTTTAATATTGAGCCTTGAGTTCTTTGTATGTTCTAGATACAAGCCCTTTATTAGCTATATGATTTGCAATTATTTTCTCCCTGTCTATGGTGGTTCTTTCCATGTATTTGGATGGTGTCTTTTGAAATGCAAAAATTGATAATTTTTTATTTTTTATTGATCATGCTTTTGGTATCTAAGAACTTACTTGCCTAACCCAAGCTGTTTTTTTTTTTCCATTTTCTTCCAGAAGTTTTACATTTTCTACTCCTAAATTTAGGTTTATGATCCATTTGAGTTAATATTTATGTATGGTATGAGGTCAAATGTGTGTGTGTGACTGTCCAATTTTTCTAGCAGAATTCGCTGGAAAGGGTATCCTTCTACTGTTGAATCCTCTTGACACCTTTGTTGAAGTCAATTGACCACAAGTGTTAACAGTTTATTTCTGGACTCTCTCTTGCCTTCCATTAATCTATATGCCTATCCTTGTGCTAATTCCACACTATCTTTGTTTAATGTGGCTTTATACTAAGTTTCGAAATCAGGTGGTATAATTCCTCCAACTTTGTTCTTTTTCAAAATTATTTTATGTGTTTTGGGTGCTTTCTGTTGCTATATAAGTATGAGGATCAATTTTTCAATTTTTTTTGGGGGGGGGTGGGGTCGCAGGGGACAGTCTTGCTTGGTAGCCCAGGCTGGAGTGCAGTAGCGTGATCTCAGCTCACTGTAACCTCTGCCTCCTGGATTCAAGTGATTCTTGTGCCTCAGCCTCCCAAGCAGTGGGACTACAGGCATGCACCATCACACCTGGCTAATTTTTTTGTATTTTTCCTAGAGACGGAGTTTCACCATGTTGGCCAGGCTGGTCTCAAACTCCTGACCTCGTGATCTGCCCACCTTGGCCTCCCAGAGTGCTGGGATTACAGGTGTGAGCCACCGTGCCTGGCCCAATTTTTCAATTTCTACAAAAGACCTTGCTGGCATTTTGATAATGATTACTTTGAATTTATACATCAGTTTGAGGGAGAATTGCCATCTCAACAACACTGAGTTCTAATCCAAGAATGGAAGTTCTCTATTTATTTAGGGTTTTTATTTTTATTTTTATTTTTTATTTTTTTTGAGATGGAGTTTCGCTCTTTTGCCCAGGCTGGAGTACTGTGGCACAATTTCGGCTCACTGCAGCCTCCACACCACCCCCACCCCGGGTTCAAGTGATTCTCCTGCCTCAGCCTCCCGAGTAGCTGGGATTATAGGTGCCCACTGCCATGCCTGGCTAATTTTTGTATTTTTAGTAGACACGGGGTTTTGCCGTGTTGGCCAGGCTGGTCTCGAACTCCTGACTTCAGGTGATCCACCCGCCTCGGCCTCCCAAAGTGCTAGGATTAAAGGCATGAGTCACCATGCCCGGCCTATTTAGCTTTTTAAAATTTTCTTTTAGTGTTTCATAGTTTTCAGCATACAAGTCTTATACTTCTTTTGTTAAATTTATTTCTAAGTATTTTAATATTTCTAATGCTATTGTGAGTGGGATTGCCTTCCTAATTTCATTTTTGGGTTGTTTGTTGCTAGAATATAGAAATACAATTGACTTTTGTCTATCTGTGTCAAAGTCAAATAAAAATATAGAGATAAATCTCTAAACAAAATGTTTTCTTTGGGAAAACAGAAATGTAATTTCGGGCATACAAACAGAGTAGAGTAGTCTTCAGTGTGTCTACAGAGCAAAGAGAAGGTTGAGGATCTTTTTTTTTTTTTTGAGACAGAGTCTCGCTCTGTCGCCCAGGCTGGAGTGCAGTGGCGCGATCTCAGCTCACTGCAATCTCCGCCACCTGGGTTCATGCCATTCTCCTGCCTCAGCCTCCTGAGTAGCTGGGACTACAGGCGCCTGTCGTCACGCCCTGCTAATTTTTTTGTATTTTAGTAGAGACGGGGTTTCACCGTGTTAGCCAGGATGGCCTCGATCTCCTGACCTCGTGATCCGCCCGCCTCAGCCTCCCAAAGTGCTGGGATTACAGGCGTGAGCCACCGCGCCTGGCTTGCGAGGATTTTATTAGAAAGAGAATTGTTGCATATTGTTTTTAAAGAAAAGTCATTGGTACTTGCAAAGTTTTTAGAAGCTGGCAAGCTCTGATTGGTGAATGACAGTGGTAGATAAAACTGGTCTTAAGGTTTTAGCAGGTTATTTTGGCAGCTAGCTTGCAGTATAATTTCTGGGTTGGTGCTTTGTGCCCTGAGTGCTTTTCTTTTCCTCTTGTCTTGATTCTACTTGGGTATGACAAGATAGCTCCAATTCATATAATCAGTTTTTCACACATGTATTTGGTGACATGACCAAACTTATTTATATAAGTTTTATTAGGTGTTTTTGTTTTTTTATTTGTTTGTTTTTGTTTGTTTTGACAGAGTCTTGCTCTGTCACCCAGGCTAGAGTGCAGTGGCAGGATCTCGGCTCACTGCAGCCTCCACCTCCTGGATTCAAGTGATTCTCCTTCCTCAGCCTCCCGAGTAGCTGGGATTGCAGGTGCCCGCCACTGCGCCTAGCTAATTTTTCTATTTTTAGTAGAGACGGGGTTTCACCATCTTGGCCAGGCTGGTCTTGAACTTCTGACCTTGTGATCCACTCACCTTGGCCTTCCAAAGTGCTGGAATTACAGGCGTGAGCTACCGTGCCTGGCTGTTTTATTAGTTTTTTAAAAATTTCTTTGGGATTTTCTACATATAGGATTGTTTTGTGTGTGAATGATAACAGTTTTACTTCTCTTCCAATCTTTTTTATTTGTTTATTCCTATTTTTTATTTGTTTTTTGTTTTTTTATTTGTTTATTCCTTATTGCACTGGCTAGAACCTCTAGTACAATGTTGAATAGAAGTGGTAGAAGCCAACATACTTGCCTTGTTCCTCCTCTTAGGGAGAAAAGCATTCAGTCTTGTTGTCAAATATGTCTTCTGCATCTATTGAGATGGTTGTGTAGTTTTTGTCCTTTATTCTTCTTGTAATATATTGTAACAAAATTATGAAGAAGTGTTTGGAGAGTAATACATTCGCTACTAGAACAGTTTAGGTTTGCTTTTGTTAAGGTGCGAGAAGTTTTACCCACCATTGCTTTTATAACATCAGTGCAAATGCCAACCCAGTGGATAAGGTAAATGATGTCTCAATATTCCTGTGAAAATAGTTTTGACTTTGCTGTCCTCCTGAAAGAGTCTCAGGGACCCCAAGAGGTTTGCCAACCATACTTTGAGAATCACTGTCCAGCTTGATTGTAGTGGGTTTCTTTTTTTTTTTTTTTTAACTGAACCAGCTCAAGTTTTACAGAATTAAAACATGTATGTTTATAAAGGATATGGAACTGTAATTTTCTTAGACTGTTGCTATCTGGCTTTGAATCAAAATTACAGTAATGTTGTAAATTAACTTAAGCAGCTTTTTCTCTTATTCTATTTTCCAGCACTTTATAAGACAAAGACCACTTGTTGTTTGAAAGTTTTTTAGTTTTCTTCAGTAAAGCTACCTGTGGTGATGAGGACATGGAGATGCATAATAGAGTTTTACACTTGGCAACATGTATTCATGTGGGAAAAGTCAGTGATGAGTAACTCAAAGAGGTGCTGAGAATTCGGTGCTTGTACACCATTTCATTTATTTTTTATTTTTTAACTTTTAGGTTTGGGGTACATATGCAGGTTTGTTATATAGGTAAATTGCATGTTATGGGGATATTATATACCATTTTAGCAAAGGATGATTAATTGTGAAGTAACTAGACAAAGGCTTGGGCTGCTAGGGGCAGTAAATTGTGTGAAGGTGACTAGGAAATGTTTGGTAAATAAGGGTTGTTTAGTAACACTTGTCATGTAGATTCAAGTCACTGCTGTCTCTAGTGATAAGAATGATCTCCAGTGATTAAGAATCTTCCTGGTACATGAGATAGAACACCTTTACAAATGCAAATTTATATTACTTTTACAAAAGGGAAATTTATACCTTACTTTTAGGCAGAAAGGGGGAAGGCAGAGAGTTTGTTGCTTCTCAGTGTCTTTAGCTAAAATAGTCCTTATGCCAAAGTGGCATACTTTAGGATAACATTTCCTGGTCCCCTTTAGAAGAATAATACAAGATTCAGTGTCAGTGTATGGAAGCCAATCAATCCCCAATTCTGTCCTGGAGAACACAGGGAAGGCTTCAGAGAGAAGGAAATTTGAGCTGAGAAGTGAAAAATTAACATGTATTAGGTATACATTTGGGATAAGGGTATTTAAGTTGAAACAGTAGCATATGCAAGAGAATAGAGACATAATGGTATGGCCTTGTTTACTACTGGATGTAAAGTGTGTGCATGGTAGATTCTTGGAGGCATGATGATGGGTGGGACAAATTAACAGGGGGCTATACCATGAAGAGTCTTGATTGTCATGCTCATCACTAATTTGGATATTTATTTATTTATTTGGCCATAGCAGTTGGAGGATTTTGAACAGGAGATTTATGTGATCATCTGATAGTTTGGTCAGGGGCATCCAGACTAGAGTGACTCCATCTTGATTAAAGGCCAGATAAAGCCAAACCTCCTGGGTTACATTCCCAAGGGGTTGGACACTGTTGGTCACAAGATGTTTAGGGTTGAGGGAACAAGTTAATGATGCTAACTAACTAAAAGATGCTTATGAAACTTATGAAATGTTTCAGTACTTGAAGATCAAAAAGCATTCTTAGTTTAATAATAGGTTTTGCTTTCATACAAAATTAGCTGGGCGTGGTGACGCATGCCTGTAATCCCGGCTACTCAGGAAGGCTGAGGCAGGAGAATCGCTTGAACCCGGGAGGCAGAGGTTGCCGTGAGCCAAGATCATGCTGTTGCACTCCAGCCTGGGCAACAAGAGCAAAACTCTGTCTCAAAAAATAAATAAATAAATAAATAAATAAATAAATAAATAAATAAATAAATAAAAAATAGGTTTTGCTTTAAAGATAATAATGCACTCATGAATTTTTGCTAAAATCCGTAGTAACATAGGGAAATAACACTACTGATAGCCTGTCACAGCTGATCACAAGCCTTTGTAATGAAGTACACTATCCTTAACAACCTATATAAGCAAGCAGTATGTTTAAGGTAGGGGTGTTCCTCCTCTTGAATTCTGAGGATGTCCTGCTCTGTAATAGAGAAGTCTCTAATAAACTTCGCTATACTCTGTGACACCCTGAATTATTTCCTGCATGAGATCCAAGAACCTGCTCTTGGGGTCTCAGACAAGACCTCTTTTCTAGCGACAGTCTTCTTTAAACATGCTACTATAGCTTGGATTTGAGCCATGATTGTACCAACTAAAATGCACAATAATTACTGCCATCACATTCTCCTACCTAGGTAATATCACTTCCTTTCTTGTACTCTTTACATAAGTGTAAGCCACCCACATTTTAAATTTAATTTTTATTTTGTCAAAGAAATATGTGGACATAATTTCAAAAGTCTGTTAGTTCTTTAAAGCTAATAAAGGGATTTTGAAATTCCCTTACCCCATTCCTACCATCCTTGATTTTTATTTATTGAAACCAACTACTTTAAATTTTTTTTATCTATTTCAGTGTCAAATTAATACAACTTAATATTATTTCTAATAAAGTCATTGTGCATTATGATTATGTCTGTTTTCTTTTGCAACTTTTTGTTTTCCTGAGGGTAATAATGGTCTCACTTTTGCATTGCTTTATATTCTATGTAGCAATCATTTATTCACCCCAAATTTTCTATCAGAGCTCCAAAATGTTTTTCAGTATATTACATTAGATGATTTAATCTCCTAATTTAATCTTCTCCCCCACCATACTCCATCCTTCCAGAAACATTTCTTCTAGAGCCTTCTCGTCTTCTCCTCCACCTCAGAGTGATTATTTTCTAGTCCCCTTGCATATTTATTTGCCATCATGGTATTTCCAGTATCTCTCTCTACTGTGGGTTCTGAATTCCTCAGATCTTCTGCCTTCCTCTTGGAAGCCTCCTGTCCTTCTGTGCCACGACTGCCTGTGCCAAAATATGTTGTGAGTTCTCTTCTTCACATATCTAAGTCTCTTCAGCTATGAGCCTCTGAAGGCCAAGGATTGAGTATACTTGCACCTTTTTGAGTATTTTAAGTGCCTGACATAGAACCTTGCAATTAGCTGTCATTAAAAAATGACTGTGGACCAGGTGTGGTGACTCCTGGCACAAGCCTTTGTAATGCCCAGCATTTAGGGAGACTGAGGCAGGAGGGTCACTTGAGCCCAGCAGTTCATAACCAGCCTGGGCAACATAGTGAGATCTTGTCTCTATGAAATAATAAACAAAATTTAGCCAGGTGTGGTGGTGTGCACTTATTCCCAGCTGCTCAGGAGGCTGTGGTTGGAGGATCACTTAATCCTGGGAGGTCAAGTCTATAGTGGACTGAGATTGCACCACTGCAATCCAGCCTAGGTGACAGAGTGAAACCCTATCTCAAAAAGACTGTGTTTTCTGATCATGGCATGTGACAAATAATACAAATGAAATAAAAAATAAAAAATTGAGGGTAAAAGAAAAAACAGAATAATAAAAAGATAAAACAACCACCATAAAAATGACCATGATGATACTGGTCTATTGAAAGTGGGGGGCCTGGTCCTTATGTAGCGTCTCTACCCATGGCTGCCTCGTAGAAACTAACTGTGTTCTAATCTTTTCTGCTATGGAAATTTGGGCACAGGCCAGACAGCTGGGCAATTTATTGAGGAAGGAGGTAGAAAAGAAGGATTGTTACTAATACAGGATGGGTTTAATCTGTATTAGTAGCAGATTAAACTGTGTATTAAGTAACAGATTAAAGTATGTATTAGTAACACTTAAACGTATGTATTGGGCCAAAATACATAGTGATTACAGGACATTTTGCATTTCCTGTCAACCACTAGCTCTCAAAGCTACTGGTCTAGAAATGTAACCTGTGAGTGGGCTTATAATTTGGAGCTTCCAGAGAAATCCAGAGGCCATGGGAACTAGTAAAGACAAACCAAATATACCACAACTTCCCAGACACTATGTTATCAGGGCAGTCTATACTAGTTCCAAGGCCCATGTTTGTGGATGGCCTCAATAGTGGAAGTGTACTCCATTCAGAGAAAAAAATCTATAGTCTCACTGGCTGCTTTCCTTTGATTACCAAGAGATGTACTGCTTTAAGAATACATTACAAAACCATTATCTCCCTTTCCTTAATTCTCCAGTCTCTCCCATTCATTAATTCTCCAAATAATAAACATGTATCAGGCACTGTCCTGGACACTGGAAATATAGGCATGCCTAGAATACCCAGAATCTGAGGCAGTGCCCAGTCTAGGGTTTTTAAATTTTTCTCCTATCTCTTTTACCAGGTTGATTCCATTAGAACTGTGTGAATGTCAACTGCAAATAATCAAAGACAGAATTATCTTGTTTTCTTGGTGGTGGGGAGATTTACTAAGGTGTGGTGGAAAATCCTATCCTCATCTTGAGACTGGGGATGGAGACAAGTTGCCTGTCATGAAGGGAACTTGCTACTACGTCACATAAATTATTCCAGGGCAGAAGATTGTACTGGCTTATATTTGGCCAATTTCCTCCCTCTCTTTATGTCTTTTCTTTAAAACCCTTGATTCCTTCCAAGTGTTCTTAGTCTATTAAATTCATGATATCTTGGGCTTGGCATTTCAGGTTTAGACCTGTATTTGTTTCTTTTCCCTGTAAGTTGTAACTGTTGCAGGAACATGTAGCAGAGATGTTTAGATTTGGCTGGTATAATCTGCCTGGGACTGAATTATGCTTCCTTTGCATTGCTGGTGGTCTTTTCTGCTATAATATATAGTGAAAGGATTCAGGATTGTTCAGTGTAGAGATAATCTGTACCTCTTTATTTTTTGTCTGGCTCAAGATAGCACTCTCTTTATTGTGTCCTGATATAGGGTTGATAGTCACAATAGTAGTCAAGGTGGTCACGACTAAAGACTTTGGTGGGAGCATACTGTTTCCTTAGTCTCTGTCATAGCAGACCTGCTCCCCAATATTTGTGCCTACGTCAGAGTTTTGCGCCACTCCCTAGGGTACTTATTGCTGTCCTCTCATCCATGAAGTTTGGCCACATAAAATGCCCTTGATTTTCTGGATACTTGACTTTTAGATCATTTGAGGATGAAGCACCACACTAAGAAAGTCCGAGGGCAAAGAAAATTCAAGTTAGATTAGGCCTTCAAATAATGTTATTATTTTATCTTGACTTAGGGAAAGCTATGTAGCATTTCTTAGCCTTCAGTTCCTTGTCCAAATAAAGGGATAATAATAGTCGCTGCTTCATAGGGTGTGAGATACTACATGTAATGCTTTAAACCAGGGTTGTTAGTTTTACAAGCCAATCTTTTGACTTCCCTCTGCCACATAGGAAGAATTGTCTTGGGCCACACACAGAATACACTAATGATAGCTGATGAGCTTTAAAAAAAAAAACAAAAAAAACCCAAACACCTCATAATGTTTTAAGAAAATTTCCAAATTTGTATTGAGCCACATTCAAAGCTGTCCTGGACTGCATGTGGCCTGTGGGCTGCCAGTTGGACAAGTTAGCTTTAAACCAAGCCCAGTGAGCTCTTAGTAATTGTTAGATATTATCATTGTTGTTTTAAATGCATAGCTGATTTCAGCAGAACATGAGGAAAACCCTGAGGGACCCAAATCAGAGAGAGAAAACAACACCTAATCAATAAGAGTAGAAGTGCTAGCCAGAGCAGTAGGCAAGAGAAAGAAAGTGTACCCAAATAGAAAGAGAGGAAGTCAAACTACCCTTGTTTGCAGATGACATGATTCTATATGTAGAACACCTGATAGTCTCAGCCCAAAAGCTTCTTTTATTTTTTTGAGACGGAGTCTCGCTCTGTCGCCCAAGCTGGAGTGTAGAGGGGCCATCTCGGCCCACTGCAAGCTCCACCTCCCAGGTTCATGCTATTCTTCTGCCTCAGCCTCCCGAGTAGCTGGGACTACAGGTGCCCGCCACCACGCCCAGCTAATTTTTTGTATTTTTAGTAGAGACAGGGTTTCATCATGTTAGCCAGGATGGTCTTGATTTGCTGACCTCGTGATCCACCTGCCCTGGCTTCCCAAAGTGCTGGGATTACAGGCATGAGCCACCGCGCCTGGCCCCAAAAGCTTCTTAAGCTGATAAACAACTTCAGCAAAGTTTCAGGATACAAAATCAATCACTAGCAGAAAGCACTAGCATTCCTATCCGCCAACAGCAGCCAGGGAGAGAGCCAAATCAGGAAGGCAGTCCCATTTACAATTGCCACAAAAAGAATAAAATACCTAGGAATACAGCTAACCAGGGACGTGAAAGATCTCTACAATGAGAATTGCAAAACACTGCTCAAAGAAATCGGAGAGGACACAAACAAATGGAAAAACATACCATGCTCATGGATAAGAAGAATCAATATCATTAAAATGATCATATTGCCTGAAGCAATTTATAGATTGAATGCTATTTCTATCAAACTACCAAGACTATTCTTCACAGAACTAGAAAAAATTATTTAAAAAATTATATGGAACCGGGCCGGGTGCTGTGGCTCACGCCTGTAATCCCAGCACTTTGGGAGGCCAAGGCGGGTGGATCATGAGGTCAGGAGTTCAAGACCAGCCTGGCTAATATGGTGAAACCCCATCTCTAGTAAAAATACAAAAAATTAGCTGCATGTGGTGGTGTGTGTCTGTAGTCTCAGCTACTTGGGAGGCTGAGGCAGGAGAATTGCTTGAACCTGGGAGGTGAAGATTGGAGTGGACTGAGATCATGCCACTCCATTCCAGCCTGGGCGACAGAGTGAGACTCCATCTCAAAAAAAAAAAAAAAAAAAAAAAAAAAAGTCATATGGAACAAGAAAAGAGCCCAAATCGCCAAGGCAATCCTAAGCAAAAAGAACAAAGCTGACTTCAAACTATACTACAGGGCTACAGTAATTAAAACAGCATGGTACTGGTACAAAAACAGGGACATAAACCAATAGAACAGAATAGACAGCCTATTTTAAAAATCAGGGGTTTTAAAATCGTAGGCCACACACCTATGATAACCTGATCTTTGACAAAGCTGACAAAAACAAGCAATGGGGAAAAGACTCCCTATTCAGTAAGTGGTTCTGGGATAACTGGCTAGCCATAAGCAGAAGACTGAAGCTACATAGTACCCCTCCTTTACATCATATACAAAAATCAACTCAAGATGCATTAAAGACTTAAACGTAAAACTATGAAAACCCTGGAAGACAACCTAAGCAGTACCATCCTGGACACAGGAATGGGCAGATTTCATGACAAAGACACCAAAAGCGATCGCAACAAAAGCAAAAATGGACAAGTTTAATTAAACTTAAGAGGTTCTGCACAACAAAAGAAACTATCAACAGAGTAAACAGACAACCTACAGAATAGGAAAAAATATTTGCAATCTGCATCTGACAAAGGTCTAATATTCAGCATCTATAAGGAACTTAAACAAATTTACAGGAGAAAAACAACCCCATTAAAAAGTGGGCAAAGGACGTGAACAGATACTTTTCAAAAGAAGGCATACATGTGACCAACAAGCATAAGAAAAAAAGCTCAATATCACCGAGCATTAGAGAACTGCAAATCAAAACCACAATGAGATATCATCTCACACCAGTCAGAATGGCTGTTGTTAAAAGTAAAAAAATAACAGATGCTGGCAAGGTTGTGGAGGAAAGGGAATACTTACACACTGTTGGTGGGAGTGTAATTTAGTTCAACCATTGTGGAAAGCAGTATGGTGATTCCTCAAAGAGCTAAAAGCAGAAGTACCATTTGACCCAGCAATTTCATTACTAGGTATATACCCAGAGGAATATAAATCATTCTGCCATAAAGACACATGCACACGAATGTTCATTATAGCACTATTCACATTAGCAAAGACATGGAATCAACCTAAATGCCCATTAATGATAGATGGGATAAAGAAAATGTGGTACATATATACCATGGAATGTTATGCAGCCATAAAGAACAAGATCATGTCTTTTGCGAGAACATGGATGGAGCTGGAGGCTACGATCCTAAGTAAACTAACTCAGGAACAGGAAACCAAATACCGCATGTTCTTACTTATAAGTGGGAGCTGAATGAAGATAACTCATGAACACAAAGAAGGGAAAACAACAGACATTGAGGTCTACTTGGGGGTGGAGAGAGAGGAGGGAGAGGAGCAGGAAAAGTAACTATTGGGTGCTAGGCTTAATATCTGGGTGATGAAACAACCTATACAACAAACCCCTGTGTCAGGAGTTTACCTATGTACCTGAGTATGTACCCCTGAACCTAAAAAATAATAATAATAACAGTGGGAGCCAGCTTTGAAGCTTCCAAAAATGGGGTCAGGGAGGAGATGTGCTAGTCTCAATAACCTTGAGGGGAAAAAAGATGAGGTCTTGGCTTGTTTAGTGTAAGCAGTTAGAATGGACACCCCCTACATACAATTAGGACCCTCAAAAGACTTCACCCTCAGTGCAGGAATGGACTAGGAAAACCACTGGCATGTACAGATAAAAAGAACTTTCTTAATCTTATCTGGATTTTAAATAGGGCTTTTAATAAAGGAAAGACATCTCCCTTGAAAATTTCTACCTGTAAGCCTTCACTTAACTGAAATTGGGGGTTGGAGTTTATACTCTTTGTGTGGTCTAGAAGCTGGTTCTGGGCTGGTAATAACTCTGGCTCATCTGTCAGAAACAAACTTAACACTTCTATTAAGTGACATACCCTCAAATCAGGTAGCATAGGATTCTCATAAATGCAGCTTCACTGAAGGTAAGTTTGTAGTACAAAATTACAAACCAACCAACCAATCTCCCCTAAGTGAAAATCAATAGATAAAAGAAACAGTTTGGAACTTAGGAAAGTAGCATTAGAGGGTGGGCACAGTGGCTCACAACTTTCATCTTAATACTTTGGATGGCTGAGGCGAGTGGACTGCTTGAGCCCAGGAGTTCGAAACCAGCCTGGGCAACATGGTCAAACCCTGTCTCTACAAAAAAATACGAATGTTAGCTGAGTGTGGTGGCTCATGCCTGTAATCCCAGCGCTTTAGGAGGCTGAGGTGGGAGGATCGCTTGAGCCCGGGAGTTCAAGACCAGCCTGAACAACATAGTGAAGTCTCATCTCTACTAAATTTTTTTTTTTAATTAGCTGGGCATGGTGGTGCATGCTTGTTTTCTCAGCTACTTGGGAGGCTGAGGTGAGGATTGCTTGTGTCAGGGAGGTCAAGGCTGTAGTGAACTGTGATTGTGCCATTGCACCCTAGCCTGGATGACAGAGTGAGACCCTGTCTCAAAAAGAAAAACAAAGTAACATTAGAGATTAAGACTGTAAGATTAGTATATTTAAAATTATTAAGAATATAAAAGAAGGAGGCTGGACGTGATGGCTTATGCCTGTAATCCCAGCAGTTTGGGAGGACAAGACGGGCGGATCACTTGAGCCCAGGAGTTCAAGACCATCCCAGACAATATGGTAAAACCCTGTCTCTACAAAAAATACAAAACTTAGTCAGGCATGGTAGCATGGGCCTGTGGCCCCAGCTACCCTGGAGGGTGAGGTGGGAGGATCACCTGAGCCCAGGAAATAGAGGCAACAGTGAGTGGAGATTGAGCCACTGCACTCCAGCCTGGGTGACAGAGTGATCCCCTGTCTCAAAACAAACAAAAAAGAATATAAAAGAAGGAAACAGAAACAAGAGAAAAAAAGACCAAATATATTTGGACAAAAAGCTAATTAGAATTCGAGGAATAAAATATATGTATTGTGTTGTTGAAATTGAAAATGCAACAGTCGTGTTAAATAATAGAGCTGTGGACAAAGTAAAATTTTTATCAAGAGTGCAAGACAGAAATGGGAAGATATAAACTATGAATGAAAGCTAAGAAATACAGAAGATATGATCAGATGGTCCAACAGAATATGGAGAAATGGGAAGAGGCAGTATTCATAGAGATAATGACTGAGACCTTCCAGAACTGATTAGAAACAAACAAGGAACATCTTGAAGCATGGTGAGTCCCCACTATAATAAATAAAAATAAATCCCCATCTAGATACATTGCAGTACTGCAGAGCCATGAAAACAAAGAGAATATCTTAAAAGAACCCTCAAGAATTCACTAAAGTAAAAGAGCTCAGCAAGAAAGTTCACTCAAGAAAATTGAAAATATATGTTCATGCAAAAACTTGTAAACAAATGTTCACAGCAGCAGCATCTATGATAACCAAAAAGTAGTAACAACCCAAATACCTTGTCATTTTATGAAAGGATTAACAATTGTGGCATGGAGAATTTATGCATGCCACAACATGCATGAAAACATGCTGAGTAAAAGAAGCCAGACACCAAAGACTACATAATGTATGATTCAGTTTCTGTGAAATGTCCAGAATACGTAGAGTCCATAGAAACAGTGAATCCATAGAGACAGTACGTTGGTGGTTGGTTGTGGGGAGAATGGGATGGAGAATGACTGCTAATGGGTACAAGGTTTCTTTTTGGCAATGAAAATATTCTGGAATTAGATAGTGGCAGTGCTTGCACAGCCTTGTGAATATACTAAAAATGAATGAGTTGTACATTTTAAAAGGGTGAATTTTATATTGTTGGAAATATATCTAAAAAAATAAGTTAATGGTTAAAATAAAGCAACCAGACAGAAAAAGAAAAATTAAGTACAAAGGAACAGCACTTATGCTAAGAGTAAGCTTTTCAACAGCAATAACAGGAGCCCTAAGACTACAGAATAATATTTTTAAAGTATTGAGAAAAAAGTTACTCTGAACAAGACACTAGAATTATCCATACTTGCTAAATTAGCAATGGAAGTGAGTGACCAAAAAAAGCCATTTTCAGACCATCAAAAACCAAGAGAACAAAATCTATAGAGAAGATTTATTACTATCAGATCCTCTCTGAAATAATTACTACAGGATATATTTCAGAAACAAAGAAGAAATACATGAGATCCCAAGAGGGAATGTTAAGCAGTGAAATTAGAAAATACATGAGTAAATCTAAGCAAGCAATTATTGTATAAAATAATAATTACTAATTTGGCAATGTAAAAGTAAGATAGACCTGAAATAATAGATTGTAATAATAGGTAAGTTGAAAGGGAGTGGGAGGATTGGAGTTAAAAGCGATCTAGGATCTTTTAATTTTGTTCAGAAAGAGAGTTGAGGTGCTGGTTAACTTTAGACTTTGTTGAGACAAGAACACCTATTAAACCTTGAATAATAACAACTACTTTAGGACAGAAAAAAACAAAACAATATGTAATTTCTAAACCAATAGAGCCGAGGTTAAAAAAAAAAAAACTTGATTAATTCAAGGAGAGTTGCCATCAGACTTGGAGGAAAACTTTACCTTAGAGCAAAGACTTTTTTCCTAGTTCCTCTGATGCCTGCTGCCCTTGCGGGGAATTCTGACTACCTGCTTCTGTGGAAATACATTCATTTGTTGAATAAACACTTGTCGAAAACCTCCTATGCCCTGTGTACTATTTCTAGGTGATTGGGATACCTCTTAGAGCACACTCTAGAAAAGAAGAAACAGACAGTAAACATAGTTTATGTAGTATGTTAGAAGATGACAAATGCTATTGGGAAAAAAGGTAGACCAAAGGGGATTCAGGAAAACAGAAAATTGGGAAGGTGACATTAGAATAAAGCCTTGAAGGAGTGAGGGATTTTTGCCATTGTGTAGTTGAAGGAAGGACATTGCAAGTAAAGGGAACAGTTAACGCTGGTCCTAGTAGCTAGAAGTGCCTGTGCAAAATTAGCAGCCTGTGGAAGGTTTTGAGCAGAGGAATGAAATAATCAGATGTGTGCTTTAAAAGAATCACTGTGGCTTGCTCATATTAAGAACAGATTAGGGTAGAAGACAAGAGTAAACCAGAGAGACTAGTTAGGAGGGTATTGAAATCCGGGTAAGCAATAAATAATATATCAATAATAATATAATGGATACGTAATAATATCTCCCTTTATTGTGGAGGGAATATGTATTTTTCTCCCACTCTCACTTCCCCGTCTTAACCAGGACATCTTGGTTGTTACTCTGAAATATTATAGCATCTGGAAGTGCTTGACTGTAACCAGCTCCACATTCTTCTTTATATTGTTTACACTTATTGAAACAGAAGTGATCTTTTCCTCATTCTAAATTCTAAAAGGTGCCTGCCAAGTACTATCCAGTCACGGAGTGCTCAAGTTCCTAGGAGCAGCTAGACCTCTGAGATTTGGAGACTGGAGAGACCTAAGGGATCTGCAACCAGGCATCTTATTCCATACCCTTTGTTGCTTCACAGTGGGAAGCAGGCTTCCTAAGTAAATTTACAGCAGCTCTTGCAGGGGTCAGATTTTCCGAGTGCCTGCTAGTTGCTGGAGGGAGGGGTTTTTGAAGGCTAGAAACGAGCTACTACTCTCCAAATGTGGTTACAATTCAACATTGTCACAGAGAATGCACGATATGCCTTAGCCCTTGTTCTTGCTGTTGACTGAGATGACCATGGCGAGGTATGTAAGAAATTGAAATGCCAAGTCTCACTCCAAGTAGCCAAGTGACTGGGATGATTTAACACCAGTCTTTGCATGAGGTAGCTAGCTCAGGGGGCTTCCAGGCTACCACTCGTCCGCTGAGAGTTAGTGTACCCAACTCTGCAGATATCCAGTACTTCATCTTACTGGAATGAAAGAATTAAGACTTGCCCTTTATCTTCTTAGGATCCTGGGGAAATGGCCAGAGCCTGTTGAAATGGAAAAATTAGCCAGTTCCTTGTTGTGGATCTCAGCTGAGTCATGGTATCTGTAGCAGAGTGTCTGACCTTTTTTTCCCCTGGCAGCTGTTAAAGATTTGCCAAGTGAGATTATGTGTACCTTTATAAAAAGGCATGTGGCCTGGAAATACGATCTTTAGTGTTTTGGCTTTTATTTTAAATTTTAAATAAGGTTAAGGCAAATGAAGCTGGAATTAATTATCCGTCCCTGAAGTTTCAAGAAATTTTCACTTTCAGACACAAGGATTTAGATATAACAGTTTGATTTACCTTTCATAGGCCAGGTATACATGTATCTTCTTTATTTTAATCCTTGTAACAAATCATACTCATCCATTCATTTAACAAATACTTATTGAGAGCCTACTGTGTGCCAGGCAGTGTTCTAGGTATTGAGGAGTGCAGCAGTACACAAAGCATACAAAAGCCCCTGCCCTCATACAGTTTAATTTCTGATGAGAAGAGAGACAACAAAATGAATGTGCAAAATATATACCATCATATATATATTGGGGATTAGTTCCAGGACCCACACGGATACCAAAATCTGCAGATGCCCAAGTCTCTTGTATAAAAGAGCATACATAATATTCGCATATAACCTATACACATCTTCCTGTATACTTTAAATCATCTCTAGATTATTTATAATATCTAATACAAAGCAAATCCCTGCAAATAGCTGTTATACTATATTTTTAAAATTTATATTATTTTAAAAGTTTAAAAAAATATTTTCCACCCATAGTTGGTTGAATCCATGGATGTGGAACCCACATGCTGACTGTAGTGTGTTAGATGATGATAAGTGCTAGGAGAAAAATATATCAAGAAAGGGGGATAGAGAGTTTGGGAGGGTTTGCAATTTTAAATAGAATGATCGGGGAAAATTCACCCAGAAGATTGTACTTGAGCAAAGACCTGAAGGAAGAGGGGAGCAAGCCTTGAGGCAACCTGGGAGAAACATAGGCAAAGGAAATCCCAATTGTAAAGGCCCTGAGATGGGTGGATCGCATGGCATTTTCTAAGAAAGGCAAGGAGGCCGGTGTGGCTGGAGAGTGAGCAGGAGGGAGAGAGGTCATGGAGAATCCAGACCATATAATGCCTTGTAGGCCATCATCAGAACTGGCTTTTTCTCTCAGTGAGACAAGGAGAATTTTAAATGGAAGAGGGACATGATGTTGCTTACATTTTAAAATTTTTGTATAGTTTTATTGAGGTATGATTGGAATATAATAGATTGTATGACTGTGATAATGAACATGAAGATAATGAACAGATGTATAACTCTCAGAAGTTTCCTCATGACTATCTATAATCGATTCCTTGCTTCTCATTGGGCAACTACTAATCTGCAGTCTGTCACTATAGATTAGTTAGCATTTTCTATAATTTTATATAAATGGAATTGGATCAACTAAACAATTTGTCCTTGTGAGTCCCACCAGTGAAATTTCTTAATTGTGGTGGGTCAAATTCAAATTTTATTTTTTTAGTGGTTCTACTTTTGAGAAAATTTTTATTTCACCTCTCCCAATGGATAGATGTTTATTTCAAGATACATTGCAACCTATTGTCAACACTTCAAACCTGCCAATCATTGACTTCTTGAAGGAGTGTAATTTGTTATCTATGGCTCCTAAATGTTCCTCATATCACCAACCCTTACTGTGGGTGGTACAATGCCAGTATAATAAAGACAGCTATTCATGGAAATTTGTTCACTGCAATTGCCAATCAGCATGAGTCTGTCTTTGAAAGGATTATTTTTTCACAAAATCCAGCATTTCCCTGAATAAGTGGCTTCATCTTCCCTTGTTATGGTCTATGGAAGTCACAGAGAGAGCAACTACTGCTGTTACTGGAATTTCAGTCCATACTGTGGTCAGTGTCCACAATTTCTGTCACAAAGTATGCAAGCATTACTTTGAACTACATCCGATACAGCTTAGTGGTTTAGGTCATTACTTGCAAATCAGTGAGTCCTGTTTTAGCCACGAAATCAAGTGTCACTATAGCCATGCTCTGGAGAGAGAAATAATGGGCTTTTGGTATGGTGGATACACCCATCAGCCAGCTATTGGTTATTTGGAAATTGTTGGTGACTGTTCTGCCCAAACCTTGCCACCTATTTTGCAGTGCCTAGTTGAGCACAGTTCATATCATCTCTTGGCATACATACCCAAAACATCTAGTGCTATTGAAATAAATGCAAAGCAAAGTGCAAGACCATGAGAGGAATTCGTCACAATGTGTTGGACTTGTATTTGGTTGAATTTATGTGGGATGATTGACTTGGAAATAATGTTTTCAATTCCCTTTTAGTGCATGTGTCAGAACAGTCTCCTGTTAAGTAACATTATGTTTGACTTTTGTTTTTAGTATATTTTAGTATAAATATCCAGGGACAAATTTTTTGATTGAATACACCTGAGAGGCAAATTGTTCAACTCATCCATGAAAGCATACAACATACTCTTTTTTGTCTGGCATCTTGCTTTCAGCATAATTATTTGTGAGATTCATCCATTGTGTGAATCAATTATTCATTCCTTGTTATTGCTGAGTAGAATTCCATTATGTGGATATACTGTGATTTGTTTGTCACTCATCTGTTGGTGCATATTTTAGGTGGTTTGTAGTTTCGGGCTTTCACAAATAACAGCATATAAGTGGATCCTGCTATTTTATCCAGTCTGACAATCTCTGCCTTAACTGGCTATGTACTTAGAACATTTATATTTAATATGATTATTGGTATGATTGGGTTTAAATATGTTATTTGTTTTCTAATTGGCCCAACTGTACGTGTTCTTCTTTTTCTGGCACAATCATTGGCTCATTGTAGCCATGAACCCCTGGAGTCAAGCAGTCCTCCTGCCTCAGTCACCCAAGTAGCTAGGACTATAGGCATGTGCCAACATGCCCAGCTAATTTTTTTTAATTTTTATTTTCTGTACAGATTTGAGGAAGGAAAAGGGGTATTGGAGGTTTAAGGAGAAAATGTGAATTAGTTGTCTTGGAGAGTGAGCAAGCACATTACTCTGGTAAATGTGCTAAGATTGTCAGGCAGTAATGAGGCCCCACTTGATGTTTGTCACTGTGAATATAAAGACACATCAGCGAGCATGATTCTGGGTTTTTCTTCAGTCACTCTAAGTTCCCAGGTGCAGTTGCAAAATAGATGGAAAGCTTGGTTGTAAAGGGTTGGGATTTCACCAGGACTTTGGTGTCCTTGGGAGGTAGCAACGTTTCATTTGGAGCTAGAATTTAAAGCAGACACTCAGAAGAGAAATTGGGGATATAGGCAGTTTACTGATGACATACTGAGTTCAAGGAGGCAAAGTATAAGCTTTTCTCAAAGGTTCAGAGTAGTGGGAGACTGTCAGGTTAGAGAGTGGAAGGCATTCCATGGTGACTGAGGTAGTTAGGGGTATGGGCATGATTGGATTCCTCCTGATGGTTTCTTAGGGGAAAATGGTTATCATTTCTAATGATAATCTCTTTCTTGAGATTGATCTCATTCCTTCCATCAGCCCTACAGAGTCTGGCTGTGGCCTTCCCCATAGCTTCTATAACCTACTTTTTCTGTCATTCTCTCCTCCTGTCATCCACTCTTGACTTCTTTGCTATTTCTTGAACATCCCAAATTTGTTCTTGTCTCAGTGCCTTTACCTTTACTTTTCTCTCTGCCTCTCAGCTCTACTTTTGTCTGAGTCCTTCATATCATTCAGCTCTCTCATCAGATTTCACTTCCCTAGTTAGCACTCCCACACCAGTCTCTTATTTCCTTTCTCCTTTTCTCCCTCTCCCTCCCTCCCTCTCTCTCCCCCTCTATCCCCCTCTCCCCCTCTCCCTCTCTCTCCCTTTTTCTGTTCTTTCTTCCTCTTCCTTTTCCCACAGCACTGTTCACTCCAGTTATGAGGATAGAGACTGTTCTTTTGTTCCCTACTGCTTCCCTCCTAAGACACTGCCTAGTGTGTAGTAGGTGTTCAATAAATATTTGGATAAATATAAATGGCAAACTTCCCTAATGCCTTCAAAAGATAGACTGACTTTCAAATAAATTAATATGGACTTTTCAGTAATAGATGTTGCATGAAATGGCTTTTCATCACCATCTGGTTTTCTCCAACCAGAAGAAAAAGCTTCAGGCATTAACATGTAGTGGAAAGCCCGTTTATAGAAGAAACCCAGGGCTGTTCTGACATTTATTCTGAAATGAGAATATTACTTAATTCACGGACTAAACGTTCTAAAAATAATAATTTCATAGATTAATAGTTTTGGGGGGTTCTTAGAGAATATGAGAATATTTTGACTTGTGCTTTTTATTTTGTAAATCAATTTGCAGTGGTCATTCTTCATTAGATACTGTTTAAAACATGGTTTTTGCCCATAGGGAGCTCCTTGTGTTTGCTTGGGAAGTAAAACTAAACATTGGAAAAGCACAGTGGCAATACAAGATGAAAGTCAAGGCAGTGAAAAAAGTTATTCCAAGGAGGAACACAGTGCTTTATGGAATCTAACTGGTGCCGAGTGTAATTGCTGACCCAGTTCAGTTTAAAGAAGTATACTGTGCGGCCCGTGAAATGGTGTCCCTCTTTAGTTCCTTAAAAACCACTCAAGGTCTCTGGGCCCATGGTGTGGCCCTATTATAATTCATATTTTGTTTTCATTGCAGTTGTCGGACAAGTAACCGCAAGAGCTTGATTGTGACCTCTAGCACATCACCTACACTACCACGGCCACACTCACCACTCCATGGCCACACAGGTGAGTGCTTGAAGGTTAAGAAAGGTTGAATGAAAGAGTGGCCACAGATGCCCAATTTCTTTCCTACTTCTCATGTTGTGCAGTTCCGTATATTACATTGTCACTTTACTTGGCTGACTGAAGCAGACAGAGCTCATGGGCTTGCTTTCTGTACGAGAATGAGTTAGCCTGCTTTTGACTCTTAGTTGTTTCTTACCTTGTTCTCTCAACATTCCTTTTAGTCTTGTACATATCTTGGGGCCAGGTATGTGTCCTGGGTTTATGGCCTCTGTTCTAGTGTGTTCTAGTGTGTTACAGCTCCATTCGTCTTGGGTCATTTGATGAGGAGTCCACTAATATTTTGTACTACCATGCCCAAGGATTAGGGCTCACAGAGAGGGTTTTTCGTCTAATGGGACTCCTGTTAACCTTCCTGCTCTTAGATTAGGAGATAACAAAAGCAAGAGGAGTATGTGTTTGTTTGTTTGTTTGTTTTTAAATAGAAACGAGGTTTCTCTATGTTGCCCAGGCTGGTCTTGAAATCCTAGGCTCGAGTGATCCTCCCACCTCATCCTCCAAAGTACTGGGATTATAGGTGTGAGCCACTGCACCCGGGTTGGAGTATTTGTTTCATAATGATACTGATATTACATACTGGAATTAAAGCAAATGACCTCATGGATTCAGGCTGCTCTAGCCCTGGAATATGGGCTCTTCCCGACAGTATAAGGACTGATTTACATGGCTCCGAAGAATAGATAAAAATTATGAGGCAGCTGGGCACAGTGGCTCCCGCCTGTAATCCCAGCACTTTGGGAGGCTGAGATGGGCCAATTGCTTGAGCTTAGGAGTTTGAGACCAGCCTGGGCAACATGGCAAAACCCCGTCTCTACAAAAAATACACAACTTAGCCGGACATGGTGGTGTACACATGTAGTTCCCGCTACTTGGGAGGCTGAGGTGGGAGCATCGCCTGATCGCCTGAGCCCATGGAGGTTGAGATCATACCACTGCACTCCAGCCTGGGCAGCAACAGAATGAGACCCCATCTCAAAAAGAAAAAAAGAAAAAAGAAAAAAAATACGAGGCTTCCATTGATTCTGGCACATTGTCCTTCCCAGAGAGGGGCAGAAGAAAGACCTCATCGGAGTCAGCCATGTGCTTCTGTGTAGAAGGTATATTCTTGTATCCCAGGGGAACCAGGCCACGGGACTCAGCTTTGCTGAAAGGACTGCAGCACTTCTGTGCAGTTCATTGCTACACTCTTTATAATGGAAGATCTAAACCTACAGTTAGTGGCAATTGACAGACTTAGAACTGTTCAGAGCTTGCTGCCTGGGCATAGAAAGCCATGGTCACTGTTGTCCTAAGCCTGGACCTTGTCTGTCTTTGGGCGTTAAAGCAGGATATCAAAGCAGTGAAATGGGTCAGCATCAAGCTGAGTAAGATGTGTATATTCTCCATGGATTTGTTTCCTTGCTCACAGTTTACTGTCTTTGGAGGGAGAAAGTGAGGGTACATGTGGAGTATTTGAGGGTCCTGAGAGTCTGGTGATTCTGAAACTGAACTTTGTCCTTGGGAGAAGGATCTCACCTTCTTTGGCTCAGATTCTCTTAGCCTAGAAGCCAGCCTTTTAGTGTGATGATGGCCCCTTTCCAAGAATCAGTAAATCTCTCAATCACAAGCTGTCACTTTAGAAGATACCACCAAGAGAACAGGGATCCCAGGGAACTGGAGACATACTTGACCTTTAAAGCAAAGCTCTCATTGTGCTTAGGTGCTTTCCTCTAAAAAAATTGACTGAGATTAGCTGGATTAGCTCAAACAGCACATCCTAGATTTTTAGAGAAACTCAGCATACATCTATCTGACCTGACCTTTTTATCATATAGGAATAAATTTAACATGTCTAGACCTTGTATATAGTTGCACAACTAATGTGAGTACTGAGCAGTAGTTACTACTGGCTGCTCTTCTCTAGATGATTATCTCTCTATTTAGATTCTCCACAGTTAGCATTTAGAACTAAATCTTCCTACTCAAGTGGCTTTGATTGAGAACACCACCTGGCCTTTTCAGCCTGCCTGGATCTGTAGACTCCAGCTTTGAGTTAATGTGTGTAACATGCTTAGTACTTTACAAATGTTAGCATCTGTATTATCTCTTAGCAAATCACTGCAGAAAATCTAGGGGGCAAGAATGGACATAAAAGCCCAGTTTGTGACTGTAGACTATACTTATCCAGCTGTTGAGACAGGCAGCACTGATTGTTCCACGCAGATGCCACATGGCATTAGATTATATCCTCAAATCTTTTTTTATAGATAATTTTATTATACTTTAAGTTCTAGGGTACATGTGCACAACTTGCAGGTTTGTTACATATGTATAGATGTGCCATGTTGGTGTGCTGCACCCATTAACTCTTCATTTACATTAGGTATATCTCCTAATGCTATCCCTCCCCCATCCCCCCACCCCACAACAGGCCCCGGTGTGTGATGTTCCCCTTCCTGTGTCCAATGTTCTCATTGTTCAGTTCCCACCTATGAGTGAGAACATTCGGTGTTTGGTTTTTTGTCCTTGCGATAGTTTGCTGAGAATGATGGTTTCCAGCTTCATCCATGTCCCTACAAAGGACATGAACTCATCATTTTTTATGGCTGCATAGTATTCCATGGTGTATATGTGCCACATTTTCTTAATGCAGTCTATCATTGTTGGACATTTGGGTTGGTTCCAAGCCTTTGCTATTGTGAGTCGTGCCGCAATAAACATACATGTACATGTGTCTTTATAGCAGCATGATTTATATTCCTTTGAGTATATACCCAGTAATGGGATGGCTGGGTCAAATGGTATTTCTAGTTCTAGATCCCTGAGGAATCGCCACACTGTCTTCCACAATGGTTGAACTAGTTTACAGTCCCACCAACAGTGTAAAAGTGTTCCTATTTCTCCACATCCTCTCCAGCACCTGTTGTTTCCTGACTTTTTAATGATCGCCATTCTAAGTGGTGTGAGATGATATCTCATTGTGGTTTTGATTTGCATTTCTCTGATGGCCAGTGATGATGAGCATTTTTTCATGTGTCTGTTGGCTGCATACATGTCTTCTTTTGAGAAGTGTCTGTTCATATCCTTTGCCCACTTTGTGATGGGGTTGTTTGTTTTTTTCTTGTAAATTTGTTTGAGTTCTTTGTAGATTCTGGATATTAACCCTTTGTCAGATGAGTAGATTGCAAAAATTTTCTCCCATTCTGTAGGTTGCCTGTTCACTCTGATGGTGATTTCTTTTGCTGTGCAGAAGCTCTTTAGTTTAATTAGATCCCATTTGTCAATTTTTGCTTTTGTTGCCATTGCTTTTAGACATGAAGTCCTTGCCCATGCCTATGTCCTGAATGGTATTGCCTAGGTTTTCTTCTAGGGTTTTTATGGTTTTAGGTCTACCATTTAAGTCTTCAATCCATCTTGAATTAATTTTTGTATAAGGTGTAAGGAAGGGATCCAGTTTCAGCTTTCTACATATGGCTAGCCAGTTTTCCCAGCACCGTTTGTTAAATAGGGAATCTTTTCCCCATTTCTTGTTTTTGTCAGGTTTGTCAAAGATCAGATAGCTGTAGATGTGTGGTATTATTTCTGAGGGCTCTGTTCTGTTCCATTGGTCGATATCTCTGTTTTGGTACCAGTACCATGCTGTTTTGGTTACTGTAGCCTTGTAGTATAGTTTGAAGTCAGATAGCCTGATGCCTCCAGCTTTGTTCTTTTGGCTTAGGATTGTCTTGGCAATGCGGGCTCTTTTTTGGTTCCATATGAACTTTAAAGTAGTTTTTTCCAATTCTGTGAAGAAAGTCCCTGGTAGCTTGATGGGGGTGGCATTGAATCTATAAATTACCTTGGGCAGTATGGCCATTTTCACGATATTGATTCTTCCTATCCATGAGCATGGAATGTTTTTCCATTTGTTTGTGTCCTCTTTTATTTCATTGAGCAGTGGTTTATAGTTTTCCTTGAAGAGGTCCTTCACATCCCTTGTAAGTTGGATTCTTTGGTATTATATTCTCTTTGAAGCAATTGTGAATGGGAGTTCACTCATGATTTGGCTCTCTGTTTGTCTGTTATTGATGTATAAGAATGCTTGTGGTTTTTGCACATTGATTTTGTTTCCTGAGACTTTGCTGAAGTTGCCTATCAGCTTAAGGAGATTTTGGGCTGAGACAATGGGGTTTTCTAGATATACAATCATGTCATCTGGAAAAAGGGACAATTTGACTTCCTCTTTTCCTAATTGAATACCCTTTATTTCTTTCTCCTGCCTGATTGCCCTGGCCAGAACTTCCAACACTATGTTGAATAGGAGTGGTGAGAGAGGGCATCCCTGTCTTGTGCCAGTTTTCAAAGGGAATGCTTCCAGTTTTTGCCCATTCAAAACTGGCTGTGGGTTTGTCATAATTTATTGAGAGTTTTTAGCATGAAGTGATGTTGAATTTTGTCGAAGGCCTTTTCTGCATCTATTGAGATAATCATGTGGTTTTTGTCTTTGGTTCTGTTTATATGCTGGATTACGTTTATTGATTTGCGTATGTTGAACCAGCCTTGCATCCCAGGGTTGAAGCCCACTTGATCATGGTGGATAAGCTGTTTGATGTGCTGCTGGATTCAGTTTGCCAGTATTTTATTGAGGATTTTTGCATTGATGTTTATCAGGGATATTGGTCTAAAATTCTCTTTTTTTGTTGTGTCTCTGCCAGTCTTTTGTATCAGGATGATGCCGGCCTCATAAAATGAGTTAGGGAGGATTCCGTCTTTATTGATTGGAATAGTTTCAGAAGGAATAGTACCAGCTCCTTCTTGTACCTCTGGTAGAATTCAGCTGTGGATCCATCTGGTCCTGGACTTTTTTTGGTTGGTAAGCTATTAATTAGTGCCTCAATTTCAGAGCCTGTCATTGGTCTATTAAGAGATTCAACTTCCTCCTGGTTTAGTCTTGGGAGGGGGTATGTGTCGAGGAATTTATCCATTTCTTCTAGATTTTCTAGTTCATTTGCGTAGAGGTGTTTGTAGTATTCTCTGATGGTAGTTTGTATTTCTGTGGGATCGGTGGTGATAACCCCTTTATCATTTTTTATTGTGTCTATTTGATTCTTCTCTCTTTTCTTCTTTATTAGTCTTGCTAGCAGTCTATCAATTTTGTTGATCTTTTCAAAAAGCCAGCTCCTGGATTCATTGATTTTTTTGAAGGGTTTTTTTGTGTCTCTATCTCCTTCAGTTCTGCTCTGATCTTAGTTATTTCTTGCCTTTTGCTAGCTTTTGAATGTGTTTGCTCTTGCTTTTCTAGTTCTTTTAATTGTGACGTTAGGGTGTCAACTTTAGATCTTTCCTGCTTTCTCTTGTGGGCATTTAGTGCTATAAATTTCCCTCTACGCACTGCTTTAAATATGTCCCAGAGATTCTGGTATGTTGTGTCTTTGTTCTCGTTGGTTTCAAAGAACATCTTTATTTCTGCCTTCATTTCGTTATGTACCCAGTAGTCATTCAGGAGCAGGTTGTTCAGTTTCCATGTAGTTGGGCGGTTTTGAGTGAGTTTCTTAATTCTGAGTTCTAGTTTGGTTGCACTGTGGTGTGAGAGACAGTTTGTTACAATTTCTGTTATTTTACATTTGCTGAGGAGTGCTTTACTTCCAACTATATGGTCAATTTTGGAATAGGTGCGGTGTGGTGCTGGGAAGAATGTATATTCTGTTGATTTGGGGTGGAGAGTTCTGTAGATGTCTATTAGGTCCACTTGGTGCAGAGCTGAATTCATTTCCTGGATATCCTTGTTAACTTTCTGTCTCATTGATCTGTCTAATGTTGACAGTGGGGTGTTAAAGTCTCCCATTATTATTGTGTGGGAGTCTAAGTCTCTTTGTAAGTCTCTAAGTTAAGGCCTTGCTTTATGAATCTGGGTGCTCCTGTATTGGGTGCGCATATATTTAGGATAGTTAGCTCTTCTTGTTGAATTGATCCCTTTACCATTATGTAATGGCCTTCTTTGTCTCTCTTGATCTTTGTTGGTTTAAAGTCTGTTTTATCAGAGACTAGGATTGCAACCCCTGCCTTTCTTTGTTTTCCATTTGCTTGGTAGATCTTCCTCCATCCCTTTATTTTGAGCCTATGTGTGTCTCTGCACGTGAGATGGGTTTCCTGAATACAGCACACTGATGGGTCTTGACTCTTTATCCAATTTGCCAGTCTGTGTCTTTTAATTGGAGCATTTAGCCCATTTACATTTAAGGTTAATATTGTTATGTGTGAATTTGATCCTGTCATTATGATGTTAGCTGGTTATTTTGCTTGTTAGTTGATGCAGTTTCTTCCTAGCCTCGATGGTGTTTACAATTTGGCATGTTTTTGCAGTGGCTGGTACCAGTTGTTCCTTTCCATGTTTAGTGCTTCCTTCAGGAGCCCTTTTAGGGCAGGCCTGGTGGTGACAAAATCTCTCAGCATTTGCTTGTCTGTAAAGTATTTTATTTCTCCTTCACTTATGAAGCTTAGTTTGGCTGGATATGAAATTCTGGGTTGAAAATTCTTTTCTTTAAGAATGTTGAATATTGGCCCCCACTCTCTTCTGGCTTGTAGAGTTTCTGCCGAGAGATCAGCTGTTAGTCTGATGGGCTTCCCTTTGTGGGTAACCCAACCTTTCTCTCTGGCTGCCCTTAACATTTTTTCCTTCATTTCAACTTTGGTGAATCTGACAATTATGTGTCTTGGAGTTCCTCTTCTGGAGGAGTATCTTTGTGGCATTCTCTGTATTTCCTGAATTTGAATGTTGGCCTGCCTTGCTGGGTTGGGGAAGTTCTCCTGGATAATATCCTGCAGAGTGTTTTCCAGCTTGGTTCCATTCTCCCCATCACTTCAGGTACACCAGTCAAACGTAGATTTGGTCTTTTCACATAGTCCCATATTTCTTGGAGGCTTTGTTGATTTCTTTTTATTCTTTTTTCTCTAAACTTCTCTTCTCACTTCATTTCATTCATTTGATCTTCCATCACTGATACCCTTTCTTCCAGTTGATCGAATCGGCTACTGACGCTTGTGCATTCATCACGTAGTTCTCGTGCCATGGTTTTCAGCTCCATCAGGTCCTTTAAGGACTTCTCTGCATTGGTTATTCTAGTTAGCCATTCGTCTAATCTTTTTTCAAGGTTTTTAACTTCTTTGCAATGGGTTCGAACTTCCTCCTTTATCTCAGAGAAATTTGATCGTCTGAAGCTTTCTTCTCTTAACTCATCAAAGTCATTCTCCATCCAGCTTTGTTCCATTGCCGGTGAGGAGCTTCATTCCTTTGGAGGAGGAGAGGCGCTCTGATTTTTAGAATTTTCAGTTTTTCTGTTCTGTTTTTTCCCCATCTTTGTGGTTTTATCTATCTTTGGTCTTTGATGATGGTGACATACAGATGGAGTTTTGATGTGGATGTCCTTTCTGTCTGTTAGTTTTCCTTTTACCAGTCAGGACCCTCAGCTGCAGGTCTATTGGAGTTTGCTGGAGGTCCACTCCAGACCCTGTTTGCCTGGGTATCAGCAGCGGAGGCTGCAAAACAGCAAATATTGCTGAACAGCAAATGTTGCTGTCTGATCGTTCCTCTGGAGGTTTCGTCTCAGGTACCCGGCCGTGTGAGGTGTCAGTCTGCCCCTACTTGGGGGTGCCTCCCAGATAGGCTACTCGGGGGTCAGGGACCCACTTGAGGAGGCAGTCTGTCTGTTCTCAGATCTCCAGCTCCGTGCTGAGAGAACCACTACTCTCTTCAAAGCTGTGAGACAGGGACATTTAAGTCTGCGGAGGTTTCTGCTGCCTTTTGTTCAGCTATGCCCTGCTCCCAGAGGTGGAGTCTACAGAGGCAGGCAGGCAGGCCTCTTTGAGCTGTGGTGGACTCCACCCAGTTCGAGCTTCCTGGCTGCGTTGTTTATCAACTCAAGCCTCAGCAATGGTGGGCGCCCCTCCCCCAGCCTTGCTGCTGCCTTGCAGTTCGATCTCAGACCGCTGTGCTAGCAATGAGCGAGGCTCCATGGGCATGGGACCCTCCAAGCCAGGCGCGGGATATAATCTTCTGGTGTGCCGTTTGCTAAGACCATTGGAAAAGCGCAGTATTAGGGTGGGAGTGACCCGATTTTCCAGATGCTGTCTGTCACAGCTTTGCTTTGCTATGAAAGGGAATTCCCTGACCCCTTGTGCTTCCCGCATGAGGCGATGCCTCGCCCTGCTTCGGCTCACGCTCGGTGCACTGCACCCACTGTCCTGCACCCACTGTCTGACAAGCCCCAGTGAGATGAACCCGGTACCTCACTTGGAAATGCAGAAATCACCCGTCTTCTGCGTCGCTCACCCTGGGAGCTGTAGACTGGAGCTGTTCCTATTCGGCCATCTTGGAACCCCTCAAATCTTATACATCCTGAAATTTACATCCACAGGATATGCCATGACGCTTTACTATCACTTTTAAGTTTTGAATCTGTTGAATAGTATGAGGCCTGTTAATTTGAAAGTAGGTTCATTTATTCCATACAGTTCAATTCAGTATTAAATATCTACTACATAAGTAGGTTACAGTGTCAGTAATGTCAGTTCAGTAGGTACATACCCAGCCATTCGAGAAATGGAAACTCCCTACCTTATTTTTTTTTAATTAATAAACTTTATTTCTTAGAGTAGTTTTAGGTTCACAGCAAAATTGAAGAAGATACTGAGATAAACCATATACCCCCTGCCCTCACCTGTATATAGGCTCCCCATTATCAGCTCCCTACCAGAGTGCTGCATTTGTTACAGTTGATGAGCCTACACTGACACATCACCCAGGCACTAGTTTACATTAAGATTCACTGTTAGTGGTATACATTTTGTGTGTCTGGGCAACATTATCATTTACCATTATAGTATCATACAGTCTTTTCACTGTCCTAAAAATTATCTGTGCTCTGCCTATTTATTTCTTTCTCCCCTTAACTCCTGGCATCCAGTAATCTTTTGACTGTCTCCACAGTTTTGCCTTTTCCAGAATGTCATATAGTTGGAATCATACAATAGCCTTTTCAGATTGGCTTCTTTCACTTAGTAATACGTACTAAAGTTTCCTCCATGTCTTTCCATGGCTTGATAGCTCATTTCTTTCTGAATAATATCCTGTTGTCTGGTTATACCACGGTTTATTTTTATCCACTCACCTACTGAAGGGCATCTTGGTTGCTTCTAAGTTTTGGCAATTGTGAAAAAGCCGCTATAAACATCTGTGTATAGGTTTTTGGGTAGACGTTAATTTTTAACTTATTTGAGTAAATAAGGAGCACAATTGCTATATTGAATGGTAAGAGTGTATTTGATTTTGTAAAAAACAAACAAAAAAAACTCTTCAAGCTGGGCGTGGTGGCTCACGCCTGTAATCCCGCACTTTGGGAGGCCAAGGTGGGCAGATCACTTAAAGTCAGGAGTTCAAGACAAGCCTGGCCAACATGGTGAAACGTCATCTCTACTAAAAATAGCCAGACATGGTGGTGTGCACCTGTAATCCCAGGTACTTGGGAGGCTGACGCAGGAGAATCACTTGAACCAGGGAGGTGGAGGTTGCAGTGAGCCAAGATTGTGCCACTGCACTCCAGCCTGGGCAAAAGAGTGAGACTCTGTCTCATAAAAAGAAAAAGAAAAACTCCCAGGCTGCCTTCCAAAGGAGTGGTACCATTTTACATTCCCACCAGCAGTAAATGAATAGCTCCTGTTGCATCATATCCTTGCCAGCATTTGGTGGTGTCAGTGTGTGGATCTGGGTCTTTTTTTTTTTTAGGCAGGGTCTCATGCCATCATTCAGGTTGGAGTATGGTGGCACAGTCACAGCTCAATACAGCCTTAAGCTCTCAGGCTCCCAGATTTTGGCTATTCTAATCTATGCGTAGTTGTATCTCATTTAATTTTCAATTCCTGGCAGAGCACGATGGCTCACACTTGTAATCCCAGCACTTTGGGGAGGCCCAGGCAGGCTTTTTTTTTTTTTGAGAGAGAGTCTCACTCTGTCGCCCAGGCTGGAGTGCAGTGATGCAATCTTGGGTCACTGCAACCTCCACCTCCCGGGTTCAAGCGATTCTCCTGCCTCATCCTCCCGAGTAGCTGGGACTACAGGTGTGTGCCACCACACCCAGCTAATTCTGTATTTTTAGTAGAGATGACGTTTCATGTTGGCCAGGCTGGTCTTGAACTCCTGACCACAAGTGATCTGCCTGGCTCAGCCTCCCAAAGTGCTAGGATTACAGGCGTGAGTCACTGCACCTGGCCTTGCATATAACTTTTGACTGCCCCGAAATTTAACTACTAATAGCCTGCTGTTGACCAGAAGCCTTACTGATAACATAGTTAATTAACACATAATTTGTATGTTTTATGTGTTATATACGATACTCTTATAACAAAATAAGCTAGAGAAAAGAAAATTTGTTAAGAAAACCACTGGAAGAGAAAATATACTTACTGTTCATTAATTGGAAGTGTATCATCATAAAGGTCTTTGCCTCATCATCTTCACATTGAGTAGGCTGAGGAAGATTAAGGATTAGTCTTGCTATGTCAGGAGTGGCAGAGGCAGAAGAGGTGGAGGAGGTGGAAAGGGATGCAGGAGTGGCATACAACTTTTACTGAAAAAATTTGTGTATAAGTGAACCCGTACAGTTCAAACCTGTGTTGTTCAAAGGTCCACTGTAATCCAAATCAACCTTCAAATACCACTATACCACTTTGCCTTATGGATGGCAAAATACACCTAAATCCTCTCTTCAGTACCTTGTAATTTTGCTGTCATTCATTTCACTTATATATAAGCACATGTGTGTACGTGTGTGCATAATGTATGTAAAAGCATACCTAATCACATACATTGTTGCTGTTACAGATTAAGCACCCCCAGTCCAAAAATCTGAAATCCAAAATGCAAAACTTTTTAAGCACCAACATGAACCTCACAGGAAATGCTTGTTGGAGCCTTTTAGATTTTGGGCTTTCAGATTTGGGATGTTCAGCTGGTTAGTATAATGCAAATATTTCAAATTCAGAAAACAAATTTGAAATTTAAAACACTTCTGGTCTGATAAGGGATACTTATCCTATATTATGTTGAACAGACTTATCTATTAGACAAATTAAGAATAAGAAAAACAAGTATTTAGTTTACCTTCATCACTTCTCCAGTGTGCTTGCTTGTTTCATGTAGAGTTCACTTTCTCCCCTATATAATTTTCTCTCTGAACAACTTCTTTTAACATTTCTTGCAAGGCAGATCTACTGCTATAAAATCCCCCATTTTTTGTTAGGGAAAATCTTTATTTCTTCTTCACCTTTGAAGTATAATTTCACAGGGTACAGAATTTTAGGTTGCTTGCTTGGTTTTTTTGTTGTTTTTTTTTTTGTCTCTCAACAGTTTTAATATTTCACTCCACTATCTTCTTGCTTGTGCGGTTTGTGAGAAGTTGGATGTAATTCTTGTCTTCGCTCCTCTGAAGATAAGGTGTTTTTTCCCTCTGGCTTCTTTCAGATTTTTGTGTACCTTTGGTTTTCTATAGTTTGAATATGATATGTCTAAGTGCAGTTTTTTTCTGAATTTATCCTGCTTGGTATTTTCTGAGTTTCCTGAATTTATGGCTTTGTGTCTGACTTTAATTTGGGGAAATTTTATGTCATTATTGCTTCAAATAATTCCCTTCCTTTCTCTCTTTTTCTTCTTGTATTACTGCTGCATACGTATCACACGTTTTGTAATTGTCTCACAGTTCTCGGATGTTCTGGTGTTGGTTTTTTTTTTCGGTCCTTTTTTCTTTGCTTTTTAGTTTTGGAAGTTTCTGTTATCATATCCTCAAGATCAAAGATTATTTCCCCAGCAGTGTTCAGTCTATTAATGAGCCCATCAAAGGCATTCTTCAGTTCTGTTACAGTGATCTTTAACATTTTCTTTTGATTCTTCCTTAGAATTTCTATTTATATTATCCATCTGTTCTTGGGTGTTGTCTACTTTTCCCATTAAAGTGCTTAGCATAATTAATCATCGTTTTGAAAAATTCCTAGTCTGATCATTGCAACATTCCTGTCATATCTGACTCTGGTTCTGATGCTTTTTCTGTCTCCTCAAACTATTTTTTGCTTTTTAGTGAGCTTTGTAATTTTTTTGTTAAAAGGTGGACGAGATGAACTGAGTAAAAGTAGCTGTGATAAATAGGCCTTTAGTAATGTATTGGTAAGGTGTAGGGGAGGAGAAGTGTTCCATAGCAGGGATCCGCAACCCCTGGGCCACGGACCAGTACTTCTCATGGTCTGTTAGAAACCAGGCCACACAGTAGGAGGTAAGTGTCAGACAATCAAGTGAAGCTACATTTGTATTTACAGCCACTCCTTATCACTCACATTACTGCCTGAGCTCTGCCTCCTGTCAGATCAGCTGCGGCATTTAGATTCTCATAGGACCATGAACCCTGTTGTGAACTGTGCATACAAGGGATCTAGGTTGCACACTTCTTATTAGAATCTAATGCCTGATGATCTGTCACTGTCTCCCATGACCCCCAGATAGGACCATCTAGTTGCAGGAAAACAAGTTCAGGGCTCCCACTGATTCTATATTATGGTGAGCTGTATAATTATTTCATTATACATCACAGTGTAATAATAATAGAAACAAAGTACACAATAAATGTAATGTGCTTGAATTATCCTGTAAACCCCTTGCCTCCCCACTTCCTGGTCCATGGAAAAATTATCTGCCATGAAACCAGTCCCTGGTGCCAAAAAGGTTGGGGAATGCTGTTCTATAGTCTTGTGACTAGGTCTCAGTCTTTTGATGAGCCTTTGTCCCTGGACTGTGAACTTCTCCAGTGCTTCTCAGTATTTCCCCCACACCGTAGCTGGGACAGGATCGTTCTTGGCTGCTGGAATTGGGTATTTCTTCCCCCAAGTAGAGCTGGCATTGATAAAATCCCAGCAAGTTAGATGCAAACAAAATAGTTTCTCCCAAGGACAAGCTTGTTAAGAACAGAATGCTCCGGCGCATATCAAAACAGTTCCTTTTCCCTCCTCCTGCTGGAATCATGAGATTTTCTTCAGTAATCACTGTGAGGATCCAGTAAGGCTCCTTTGGATAAAACTTACAAAAATTTGGGAGCCCCCCCATGACTAGATCCCCCTGGAGTTTTTAACTCTCAGCATAATCCACACTGAGCTTCCAGGAATTCCTCAGTTACAGTTCAGGTCTTCTTGCCCTGGCACTGGTTGCTATGGAGGTTTCTGCTTAAGAATTTCTGCTCCTGCCGGGCACGGTGGCTCACACTTGTAATCCCAGCACTTTGGGAGGCCAAGGCGGGTGGATCACGAGGTCAGGAGTTCGAGACCATCCTGGCTAATATGGTGAAACCCTGTCTCTACTAAAAATACAAAAAAAAATTAGCTGGGTGTGGTGGCGGGTGCCTGTAGTCCCAGCTACTCAGGAGGCTGAGGCGGGAGAATGGCTTGAACCCAGGAGGCAGAGCTTGCAGTGAGCCCAGATCGCACCACTGCACTCCAGCCTGGGCAACAGAGGAAGACTCTGTCTCAAAAAAAAAAAAAAAAAAAAGAATTTCTGCTCTGGTAAGTTGTACCTCACTGTGTCTGCTGTCTGTCTGTCCAGTTTTGGGGGCAATGGTTCATCCTGTGATGTCACTTCGCTGACAGACTAAGAAGTGTTTTTTTTTTTTTTTTTTCTCCTCCAGTTTGTTCAGCTTTTTACTTGTTAAAACAGAGTGGCAACTCCTAAGCTCTTTACATGCCAGGCCAGAACTGGAAGTCAGTTTATTTATTTTTATAACTTGTAGAGTATTTCATTGTATAACTGTACCACAATGTATTCATTTTCTTATTGGTGAATATTGCATCAGTCTAGGCCCAATCAGGAGACAGATAACAGACAAGCGATTTAAAAAAGTTTTAATAAAAGTAATACAAACTATGACAATAAGAGCCTAACTTCCATAGGGTACCATAGAGCTGAAGGAGAGTTCTCAAGGAAGAACTAACTTGGAAGGAGGATTCTCTAGGCTGGATTCAGGACTTGTTGTAGTTGCAGCCCACTGGATGTAGTTGCAGCCCACTGGATGGCAGAGATGTTTTCTGGTTTGCCCAGACCAAAGCTGGTCCACAGTTACTCAGCAATCAGGGAATAGCCCTCTGGAGCACAGGTGAGTCTCAGCCAGTGGTCAGGCCTAGAGAGAGAAAGTAGAGGTGCTGCTGTGAGCACTTTGTGTCCTCAGGAAGGACGTGAAAGACAAATCGTGGGGGTCGGGGTGTTGAGCAAGCAAACAGAGAGAGTCAGTGGGGACAGGCCTGGAGCACACAGTATCTTTGTAGGTAAGGCTGTGGAAAGGTGTCTGTGTGATTGGGGCAGAGCAACCCACATATCCACGTTCCCACACCACTGACTGGTAATGCAGTTGCTAGAATTAGCACCAAGAGCCTTTTCCTTCTGCAGTGTGCCTCCAATACCCTCTACTGAGAAAGTTTAACATCATGCTCACTGTAGAGGATAGATGATGCTTAAAGGAATTCTCTTCTTTATCTCAGAGCAGGTGTTGAAGGATTAATTTGAAGCTTAGTGGCATTAAATTGATAACCAGCATAGACATTTAGATTGTTTATACTTTTCCACTATTATAGTCATCAATGCTACAGAAACATCCTTCTTCATATTCTTTTTGTATATATGTACACAGACTTTTTCTGGCATATATATGGAGGCATGGAATTGATAAGTCTTGGAATAAACTGTATAAATTTTTAGGAGTAGGATCAATAGGTCAGGAGGCATGCATATTTTAATGTTGTTTGTTACATATCATCTAATTGATTTTACATGAGTATTCTGGAACTAAGAGTGTGCCTTCCATAAAAGCATTCAGTCCCTATCATTCAAGGTCAAGCTCAAGCCCTAGTGTCAAGCAGGAAGATCCAGCTGCCAATTCCAGGTGAGGACTCCTGCTGCATGGAAGATGACTAAGATCGTAATAATGCCAGCCGTCAGTAGGAGTCCACAGACCTCGGCCCACTGCATCTTCTTTGGGTTTGAAGCTGTCAAGGAGGACTCAACATTCAGCACACTGGTTGGAACAGCATTTCACTTACAGAAAGGACAGATACAACAAGATCAGAGTCTGTGATGTGCACCAGTGGCAAAGATCCCATTCCATCCTGTGGTGGGCAGATACACTGGTGGGGCTGGCCGTGTGCCACATGCCACACACACTTAAGCAATACAAAGAAGTTTACTCCATACCCAGAAGAGGGGAAAAGTTTCTGCTAATAAGGAAGAAGAATCTGTGGCCAAGTGACAGCTTGCCACACAGCTTCCTTATGAGGGAAAGTTTTAGACCCAGGCCACTAATTGGGTAGTCTTGGAGAGGGATGGCAGGTCATGTGACGGCTACATCCCTTACAGCCAGTAATCCATCCCTCTTTACTCCCTGACACATACAGACTCCTCACCTCTATCTGCATTGAATCTATTTGGGCTAATTTCATTATCCCTTACTCCTGTTTATGCCCATCGCCACAGGAACCCTCAGGTTACCCGCACCCCATCATCTACATGCTTAATTCATCTAAACCTCTGAACATTCCCTCCTCTGTCTTATCCCTCCCTGACTCTGGAAACCCTTCCAGTGTACCTTTTGGAATTCCAGTTCTTTATCAGCAAGATCTGTCTCGTAATCTGTTCTCTAAACATTCTTTCTTCTTCCTATTCTAGTGGAATCATAGGGGAAGAGGGAGAGTTTAGAACACTGATTATCTGCAGACTACTCAAGTGTTAGCCCTTTTCTCATAATCTCAAAGCATTGGGTCTAGTAGTAAGGGTAGATGTCCTCTGTCTTTTCATTATTTTCACTGTCTTCTCCCTAATCTCCCCATACTTAGAATCTTATATATCATTAATTTGTATCATTTAGTACCTATCATTGCAGCTGTAAAACTCTTCATACATTGCAATTGTAAAAATTTTAGCTCTTGACTCCAATTACTCTCTTCAGTTCTACTCCTGTATTATTCTTTTTTTCAGTCTGTTTTTGAGCTGTAATGTGTTATTCTTGGTGGTTTCGATACACCCATAGTTGATAACTCCAGTTCTTAAGACTTTCTGTTCTTTGAACTCCTGTCTTCCAGTGAACCTCTCCACTACCCTACCTCAATCACTTATGCCCTAGATCTGTACTTTAGACCTTGTCTCCATAATTTCAGTTTCCTTCTTCCTGCTCTCTGAGCACCACCTCTAATCTTTCTATAGCTTGTGTCATCTAGAAACCCTACCTTTGAAAAACAGTCATTTGATCCTGGGACCTTTAATCCTTGGGAACCTTCGATAACTATATTGAGATGTCTTCCAGACATCTGTGTGAATAATTCAGTATGTTTGTCTTGATTTCAAGGAAAAAATAGGGCTAGAGATACAAATGTTGGACTTTCACCATATAAAAAGATCTTAAATCTGTGTGTCTAGATGTCATCACCTAGGGAGTGAACATAGACAGAAAGGACTAAAGGTACAAGGACTGAACCCTGGGACATTCCAGTTTTCAGAGACCAAAAGAATGAGGAGAGACCCAAAAGGAAAGAGGAAGACTTAGAATATATAGTGTCCTGGAAACCACATAAAAAGAGTATTTCAGAAATAGCATGTGATCACCTGAGCCAAATGATATAGACAGATCAAGTGACATGAAGTCTGAGTATTGCCAGTGGGATGTAGCAATGTGATGTCAGTGTTGACACTGATTAGCTGTTTTGATGGAATGGTGGGGGCAAAACCTAATTGGTGAGTCAAGAAAGAAAGGGAAAAAGAAAATGGAGATAATAACTAAATAATTTGTCAAGGAGTTTTGCTGTTAGAGCAGAAATGAAATGCAAAGATGGGTAGAGAGATCAAGAGAGTTTTCTTATTTGAAAAAAGTAACAGTGTCTATGTACATACACTGATGGAAGTGATTCAACAGCAAGAGAAGATCTGATAATGCAAGAGAAAGGAGAATGGCTGGCACAGTGTCCTTCTATAGTTGAGAGGGGATGGGATCTGGTAAATAAGCAGTAGGTTAGCCTAGCTAGGAGCACAAACAGTCCTTCTCTAGGAATAGGGGAGGATGTGGGGAATACAGTGCAGATTATGGCTGGGTAGATGTGGTAAAGATAGCTTATTGAAGTTCTTCTCTGATTAGTTGAGGCCAGGTGCTGTGGCTCACGCCTGTAATCCCCACACTTCAGGAGGCCAAGGCGGGAGATCATGTCAGCCCAGTAGTTTGAGACCAGCCTAGGCAACATGGTGAAACCCCATCTCTACAAATGATACAAAAATTAGCTGGGCATGGTGTTGCATACCTGTAGTTCCAGCTACTTGGGAGGCTGAGGTGGGAGGATCATCTGAGTCTGAGGAGTTCGAGGCTGCAGTGAGCTGTGATTGCACGGAACTGTGATTGTGATTTTGAGACAGAGCAAGACCCTGTCTCAAAAAAATATTTTTTTCTCACTAAAATGGAAAGTGAGGTGATTAGCTGAGCCTGAAGAGAGAGGATAAAGTATGATACAGTCTTTTAAAAGGATGGGAGAAACAATACACTAAGAAGTATGGTCTGATTTCCAGTAGTATGAAGAGCCAGAGTTAGTGATCATACACATAAAGTGAGACTAATCAGCTTTTCTATATGACTTTCTGAAACTTCTCAGGCTAGGATTTTGGAAAGATTGTGTGAAGATACTGAAATTACTCCTGACAGAAGGCATGATAAAAAGAATGTGAGTGATACAGGAATAAAATCTTTAAAGAGTGAAGGGGATTTCCCAAAGGTTTGTATGTGACTTTTAGCAAGGAGGAGTAATGGTTGTTGTAGTCTGATGACATCATTTCAAACCTGGGTGTTTTTACGGAGAACAGAGGGAGAATGCCTGAAGATGAAATGAGCCAGCAGGATGTCTACCCCACCTCTAGGTCTAGTGGTACAAAGGGCATGTGAAATCCAACAGCCATCATTTGAGAGAGCTGCCAAGGAAGCTGCATCCACAGGGGACAGTCAAGTTGCAACCTGTTCAGAGTATGTTAAGGGCTGTACTAAATGTGTGTCCAGGGTGCTTGGGAGTACAAAAGTAAAGATTTGTAACCCAAGCTAGTCATTAAGCAAGGTGTTCTTTTTGGAGGTAGCTCATTGAATGAGGTAGAAAGCTCATTCTAAGATCCGTATGAAATAGAATTATATGATTAGGAAATTAACAGTCCACAGCATTATAGTTGCCTGGATACGATGGCTCACTCCTGTAATTCCAACACTTTGGGAGGCCAAGGTGGGAGGATCACTTGAGGTCAGGAGTTTGAGACTAGCCTAGGCAATACAGTGAGTCCCTGTCTCTACAAAAAAAAAAAAAAAGCCAGGTGTGGTAATACACACTTGTAGTCCCAGCTGCTCAGTAGGCTGAGGTGGGAGGGAGGATCGCTTGAGTACAGGAGGTCACGGCTGCAGTAAGCCGCGGTCACGCCACTGCACTGCTCTCCAGCCTGTGAAACAGAGCAAGACTCTGTCTCAAAAAAAAAAAAAAAAAAAGCACAGACCATAAAAAAGTACAGATCGTATGTTACTAGATTATAAACTGCTAATCAAATATGGATGGGTAGGCAGAAAGTCACGGAGGGCTATATGCAGTGCTAAAGGGATGAGGTATGAGGAGTCCATGGCATGGACTCTTTTTTACCTAAGATCCATGGACCCTGAGTGGTTTTAGAAGTGCCATAAATCCCCTAAAATTATATTCCCAATTTTGTATATATGTTCATTTTCTTGTGGAGGCAAGATTTGCCAAAGGTGGTTTTTTAATCTAAAAACTGAATACTTTTTTTTTTTGAAACAGAATCTCTCTCTGTTGCCCAGGCTGGAGTGCAGTGGTGCAATTTCGGCTCACCGCAACCTCCACCTCCTGGGTTCAAGTGATTCTTGTGCCTTAGCCTCCCAAGTAGCTGGGACTGCAGGTGTGCACCACCACACCCAGCAAATTTTTTTTTATTTTTAGTAGAGACGGGGTATCACCATGTTGGCCAGGCTGCTTTTGAACTCCTGACCTCAGGTGATCTGCCCACCTCAGCCTCCCAAATTGCTGGGATTACAGGTGTGAGCCACCACACCCGGGGAAAACTAAATACTCTTTAAGGCTTGAAGAGGCAAAGTGGTCCGGGCACAGTGAGTCACACCTGTAATCCCAACACTTTGGGAGGCTGAGGTGGGCAGATCACTTGAGGTCAGGAGGTGGAGACCAGCCTGGTCGACATGATAAAACCCCATCTCTATTAAAAATACAAAAATTATCCAGGCATAGTGGCACATGCCTGTAATCCCAGCTACTCGGGGCCACAACATGTGAGAAGAATGCAAGGAAAACTCTGGAAACATTAAAATCACATTGTTCTAGTGGTGATTACCTGTGGAAAAAAGTAAAAAAGCAGCTTTAACTTTTTATTCAATTTGCTACGGTTTTTGGCCATAAGAATTTGTGAATTGTACGATAAAAATGTTAAAATAAAAGTTATTAACAGAGGGCAGTGCTGGCAGTTGGAAGACCAGTTAAGAGGCCATTGCCATTATCAAGATGTTAGGGGAATGTTTGAAATAAAGAAAATATATGACTATGAGAAAAATGTAAGAGATTAAATCAGTGGCATGTGGATTGATTGTCTTCAGATTCCCTGAGTGATTAATGCCATGTGTTGATACCCTTAACTTAGATAAGGAATACTAATAGGAAGAGAAGAGTTAGGGGGAGGAAGACGAACCCAGGATCAAATTTACACGTATTCAGACACTTGATTTATGACAAAAGTGGCACTATAGAGCTGTAGGCAAAATCCATTGGATGTTTGTATAGAGAAATTGGAAAACGTGGCTCTTCACAAGAAAATCAATTCCAGGTGAATTATAATTTTAAATGTGAAAGGTAATACAGTAAAAATGTGAAAGGTAATACAGTAAAAGGTGTATAGAAGAAAATCTGCATGGCCTTAAAATAGGGAAATTTTTTAAAAACAGGATATAAAGGATAAGATTCCTAAATTTGACTACATTTAAAATGAAGAATTTCACCGGGCACGTGGCTCATGCCTGTATTCCCAGCACTTTGGGAGGCCAAGGCGGGTGGATCACCTGAGGTCAGGAGTTCGAGACCAGCCTGGCTGACATGGTGAAACCCGGTCTCTACTAAAAATACAAAAATTAGCCAGGCGTGCTGGCGGGCGCCTATAATCCCAGCTACTCAGGAGGCTGAGGCAGGAGAATGGGTTGAACCCGGGAGGTGGAGGTTGCAATGAGCCGAGGTGGCGCCATTGCATTCCAGCTTGGGCGACAAGAGGGAAACTATCTCAAACAAACAAACAAACAAAAAGGCCGGGTGCAGTGGCTCACGCCTGTAATCCCAGCACTTTGGGAGGCGGAGGCGGGCAGATCACAAGGTCAAGAGATCGAGACCATCCTGGCTAAGACGGTGAAACCCCGTCTCTACTAAAAGTACAAAAAAATTAGCCAAGCATGGTGGCATGTGTCTGTAATCCCAGCTACTCGGGAGGCTGAGGCAGGAGAATCGCTTGAACCCAGGAGGCGGAGGTTGCAGTGAGTCAAGATCGCGCCACTACACTCTAGCCTGAGTGACAGAGCAAGACTCTTGTCTCAAAAAAAAAAAAAAAAAAAAAGTTCTGGTTATCAAAAGATACTATGAAAAGAGTGAAACGAGAAGCCACAAGGTGCGAGAAGATAATGTGACACATAAAAGTAACAAAGGACTTGGGTTCAGAATATATAAAGAACTCCTGGGGCCAGCACAGGTGGCTCCTATAATCCTAGCACTGCGGGAGCCTTAGGTGGGCGGGTCACTTGAGCCGAGGAGTTCGAGACGAGCCTGGGCAACATAGTGAAACCCTATCTCTTATATTTAAAAAACAAAAACAAAAACCACACAAAAAAACCTGTAAATCAATAAAATAAAAAGATAGTATGATTGAAAAATGGCCACGGGACTTGGACAGTTCACAAAAAAGAGATCCAAGTGGTCAATAAATGCATGAAAAGATAATTTACTCTCATTAGTAATTATGAAAATGCAAAAGAAGCCGGGTGCGTTGGCTCACGCCTGTAATGCCAACCTTTTGGGAGACCGAGGTGGGCAGATCACTTGAGGCCAGAAGTTCAAGACCAGCCTGGCCAACAGGGCAAAACGTTGTCTGTGCTAAAAATACAAAAAAATTAGCTGGGCATGGTGGCGCACACCTGTAATCCCAGCTACTCAGGAGGCCGAGGCACAAGAATTACTTCAACCTGGGAGGCAGAGGTTGCAGTGAGCAAAGATCACGCCACTGCACTCCAGCCTGGGCAACAGAGCGAGACTCTGTCTCAAAAAAGAAAGAAAGAAAATGCAAAATAAAATCACAAAAAGATATTATATGACCAATAATGGCTTAAAGAGTGACAAAACCAAGTATAGATGAGTATGTGAAACAGTAGGAATCCATAAGTGCTGCTGGTGAGTGTATAAATTAATACAAGTATTTTGCAAAACAGCTTGGTGTTTTCTTACGTAAAGTACAGAAACAAGCAAACTAGAACACAAACGGACACATATTATATAATCTCATTTCTATGAAATGTCCAGGATACACAATTTCATAGAGGCAGAAAGTAGATTAGTAATAGCCAGGGGCTTGTGTAGATGGAAATGAAGAGTGACTGCTAACACTCAAGTAGAGGAAAATGAAGAGTGACTGCTAACAGGTATAGATTCATTTTTGGGCGATAAAAATGTTCTGTAATTATATAATGGTTATGATTGCATAGCTTTGTGAATATACTAAAAACCTCTAAACTGCACACTTAAGGGTAAATGTTACATGAAAGTTATATCTCACTTTTAAAATTGTATGAGAGAAAAACTAGAGTGTTTAGAGTTGCATATTTAGTTGGTAAAGCTATAAGGAAATGATTATCATAATATTGACTTTAGATGGGGTAAAGGGAGGGGTTTTGATCAGGAGGGATTATGTGGAGGGATTTTGGAAGATGGCATTGTTAAACCTAGATGGTGTTTACACAGGTGCTTGCTATATAATTATATTCCTTTATAACCAGTTAAACTGTATAAATGAAGCAGCTGATTCAAGGTCAACTGACTGCTCCCAGTTTTGTTTATAACTTGTTTCTCTGGGATGAATCATCGCTTACCTTTGAACTGTCTCCTCCAGCTGCTAAAATTGATTCATAAAGTGGAAAAAGCCTGCTTGCTAGGCTGCTAGATTTTCTGTCAGATATATATATATATATATTTTTGGTCCCATTGAGCCAGTTATTGCCATCCTTAAGGAAGGATTCTTCTCAATAATGTCATTTTTTCTGGAGCTAGAACCGTGAATGTAAGTCATTAATAACAATCAGCTTAGCTGGGCACAGTGACTCACACCTGTAATATCAACACCTGGGGAAGCCAAGGTAGGGGAATTGCTTGAGACCAGCCTGGACAACATAGTGAGACCCCCATCTCTTCCAAAAATTAAAAAATTATCTGGCTTTTCCACTTTATGATGGCTTACACCTGTAGCTCCTGCTCCTCAGGAGGCTGAGGTGGGAGGATCATTTAAGCCCAGGAATTTTGAGGCTGCAATGAGCTATGCCTGCACCACTGCACTCCTGGGTGACAGAATAAGACCCTACCTGAAACCAAAACAAAAAAAAAAAAAAGTAGCTATAAAAAAGAATGAAATCACTGATGCAGCTGGAGGCTATTGTCCTAAGTTAATTAAGGCAGGAACAGAAAATAAAATACTGCATGTTCTCCCTTATATGTGGGAGCTAAACAGCGGGTTACTCATGGCCATAAAGGTGGCAGCAGGCCAGGTGCAATGGCTCACGCCTGTAATCCAGCACTTTGGGAGGCCGAGGCAGGTGGATCACTTGAGGTCAGGAGTTCAAGACCAGCCTCGCCAACCTGGAGAAACCTCATCTCTACTAAAAATACAAAAATTAGCCTGGTGTCATGGCACACGCCTGTAATCCCAGCTACTCAGGAGGCTGAGGCAGGAGAGTCGCTTGAACCCAGGAGATGGAGGTTGAAATCGCCCCACTGCACTCCAGCCTGGGCAACAGAGTGAGGCTGTGTCTCCAAAAAAAAAAAAAAAAAAAAAAGGCAACAAAAGATTGGAGACTACTTAGAGGGGGCAGAGAAGGAGGGGGCAAGAGTTGAAAAAGTAGCTATTGCGTTCTGTGCTCACTACATGGTTGATGAGATCAATCGTACCCCAAACCTCAGCATCACGCAATATACCCAGGTAATAAACCTGAAAGTGTACCCGCTGAATCTAAAATAAAAGTTGAAATTATTTTTTATGTGAATTTTTAAAGAATCAGTTTAAATATTTTCTTCAGAATGTTTTGTTGTTTTTGCTTTTGTCTTTGGAGACAAGGTCCCACTTTGTCACATAGGCTGTAGTGTAGTGGCATGATCACAGCTCATTGCAGCCTCAACCTGCTGGGCTCAAGCAGTCCTCCCACCTCAGCCTCCCGATTATCTGTGACTACATGTGTGCACCACTATGCCCAACTAATTTTTTAATTTTTTTGTAGAGGCAAAGTCTCACTGTGTTCCCCAGGCTGGCCTCAAACTCCTGAGCTGAAGTGATCCTCCCGCCTTGGCCTCCCAAAGTGCTAGAATGACAAGTGTGAGCTACCATGCTGGCCCAGAATGTTGTTATAACATCTTAATCTTCCTTCCCCCAAAATAAGACCAGTTCAAATTGTAACCATCCAATGGGTCCTCCTTGCCCACTGTCCAGATACAGCCAATTTATCAAAACAGGGGAATTTCAATAGAGAAAGGGTTTAATATATGCAGAGCTGGCCAAACAGGAGACTGGAGTTTTATTACTGAAATCAGCCTCCCCCACATTTCTGAGGCTATGGTTTTGTTTTGTTTTGTTTTGTTTTGAGATGGAGTCTCAAAAATTGCACTCCAGTGCCCAGGCTGGAGTGCAATGACGCAATCTCGGCTCACTACAACCTCTGCCTCCCATGTTCAAATGATTCTCCCACCTCAGCCTCCTGAGTAGCTGGAGTGCATCACCACACCTGGCTAATATTTGTAGTTTTAGTAGAGATGGGATTTCACCATGTTGGCCCGTCTGGTCTCAAACTCCTGACCTCAGGTGATCCACCTGCCTTGGCCTCTCAAAGTGCTGGGATTACAGGTGTGAGCCACTGTACCTGGCTGAGGCTAGGGTTTTTTAAGGATAGTTTGGTGGGCAGGGGGCTAGGGAATGGGGGAATGTTGAGTGGTTGAGTCAGGGATGATGTTATCTATAGGAGAATCTGTGAGGTTAGGAATCTTGTGGCCTCTGGCTGAATAACTCCTGAGCCATAATTTTTAACCTTGTGGCCAATTTGTCAGTTTTACCAAAGTGGTCTGGTCCCCAATCCTTCAGAGGGTTTTTCCCAGGAGGAGCTGTTACCTTCTTTGTTTCAAAGTAAACTAAATTCGTACCAAAGTTAGTTTTGGCCTAAGCTCAGAAATGTACAAGGGCAGCTTGGAGGTTAGAAGCAAGATGGAGTTGGTTAGGTCAGATTTCTTTCATTGTCATAATATTCCTAGTCAGATTTTTCTCACTGTCATAATTTTGGCAAAGGCAGTTTCAAAATTATTGATTTTATTCTGTCAACAAACTTTAAAATGGTAGTAATTTTGGCTTTTTTTTTTTTTTGAAAGAGTCTCACTCTGTTGCCCAGGCTGGAGTGCAGTGGTATGATCTCAGCTCACCGCAACCTCTACCTCCCTGGTTCAAGCAATTCCCCTGCCTCAGCCTCAGCCTCCCGAGTAGCTGGGATTACAGGTGCACACCACCACGCCCAGCTAATTTTTTTGTATTTTTAGTAGAGACGGAGTTTCACCATGTTTGCCAGACTGGTCCCAAACTCCTGACCTCAGGCAATCTGCCTGCCTCGGCCTCCCAAAGTGCTGGGATTAGAGGTGTGAGCCACCGCGCCCGGCTGTAATTTTGGCCTTTTAAGGTAAATGTATATTGGAGAAATAGAGAAAACCCAATAAAAGTAGCACGCATTTTTAGGCCTTAGCATCTGTGGTAGAATAAAGAATTTCTGTGATCTTTGTTCCAGATGTAGGCACAGAGCCTCTGAAAACCTTGGAATTTCCTGAAACATAGGATTGTCTTGTTGTACCAGTGAGGTGACTGGTACCTCACTGGTACCTCACAGGTACCTCACAGGTGTACCAGTGGGCCCCTGGATAGTTTCAGGTTGGGGACTGATCACAAGAAAGACAAACCACATTATTAGAAGGTTGAGATAGAGGCCGGGAGATTGAGTTCAGTCATTTAGCCAATCATTTAATCAATCATGACTATGTAATGAAAATTAAAACTCTGGACAACCTTAAGCTCAGTAGAGCTTCCTGGTTGGTGAACACAGGAGGGTGACACTCCCGGATTCCACAAGGAGAGGGCACAGGATCTCTACTTCCCCTCCCACACCTCACCCTGCCTTTGTGTATCCTTTATAATAAAACTGTAATAATAAGTATAGTGCTTTTCTGAATTCTATTAGTTGTTCTAGTAAATTATTGAATGTGGGAGGGCTGTGAGTACTCCCTGAACTTGCAGCTAGTCAGCCAGATATGCTGGTGGTCTTGGCCCCTCCCCCTGCCATCCCCACAAAGACTTATGACTGGTGTTGGAAGTGCGGCAGTCTTGTTGAGGACTTTGCTCTTAAACTGTGGGGTCTATGCTAACTCTATATGGATGGCATCAGAGTTTAATTGCAGTATACCCAGCTTGAGGTAGTGTCAGAATAGCATCTTCTGAAAAGTCTGCAGAGCCTGGCCAGTTGGAAAGAATGCTTGTTTATTATATTGTTGCTTGCAGTTGGTGAGAATTCATCATTACTTCCCCTTGCATTACAGATGCCTTTTGCCAAAGATTTCCATCACATATATAGTGGTCTGTTTTTTGCTATTACCCTGGCAACAACTCCATAACTTGGAAACCATTTCTTTTCTCCAACATTGGCCATATTTGGTAATGTAGAATGTTGAATTGTGAATCAGCTCTAAAAATCCTAATAAATAAATGAACCTTAAAAATTGATTACTTAATAAGTACAGTATTTACCTTATTTATATAAGAGCAAAGACTTATCATATGATGCCTTTCATTCTGGTAGGTGTCACCAAGAATTCAATGTAAGACTCAGAAAAAGTCTTTGACTTAGAAGGTGTTGTAAACTAAGCACATTCTGATTTCATTATCATGGCCTTATGGAAGCCCTCATCACTTTTCATTTGGCTTATCGAAGATACCCCCTAACTCCTTTTCCCTCTCTATTCTGTCCATTCTAAATTTTAGAGTAAGACACTTTTTTTTTTTTTTTTTTTTTTTGGTCTGAGACAAGATCTTACTCTGTTACCCAGGCTGGAGTGCAGTGATATGATCGCAGCTCACTGCAGCCTCTACCTTCCAGGGCTCAAGCAGTCCTCCCACCTCAGCCTCCCAAGTAGCTGGGACTACAGGTGTGCACCACCACCCTCAGCTAATTTTTTTTAGTTTTTGTAGAGATGGAGTCTCACTATTTTGCTTAGGCTGGTCTTAAACTCCTGAACTCCAGAAGTCCTCCCACAGTGTTAGGATTACAGGCCCAATTTTCTTTTACAAAATATGTTCCAAATATGCCAACTTTTTCTGTGCTAACAAGTGATTTTTAGTAGTATACTCCCTAGGAGATTTGGGATAAGGGGCACAAACACTCTTTTTAGGGCGAAGGTGATATTTTATCATTGAGTGCAAAGGTAGCTACACTTTAAAAGAAATTTGTGCCATGAAAAAAGCAATTTGAAGATGGACGTTTAGAAATGTTACCATCTATATGTGATTTTGGTTGAAAAATGTTATGTCTCCTCTAAAAGCTGGTAAGTCTATCATTTGAAAACATTGGAAATAGAATGTTTCTAATCTTCCAAAAGAAAGGTTCAATTTTTAATCTATTGTTTAAAAATATAAAACTATAATACCTCTTCATTAGGTTCCAAGAAAAATTGCTGACATTACAGAAGATAAAAATTTATCATCCCTTGGAGGGAATTGAAAAACAAGTATCATGATTACAGCCAACAATGCACTTCTTCCATTGGGAGCTATATGTCTTTGTGAGGTTTATTTTATTTTATTTTATTTTTAATTTTTTTTTTTTGAGACAGAGTCTCATTCTTTCAACTAGGCTACAGTGCAGTGACACAATCGTGGCTCACTGCAGCCTTGACCTCCTGGGCTCAAGTGATCTTCCACCTCAGCCTCCCAACTAAGTACGACCACAGATGCACACCACCACACCCAGCTAATAATTTTTTAAATTTTTGTAGAGACAGAGTCCCACTGTGTTGTTGCCCAGGCTGGTCTTGAACTCTTGGCCTCAAGTGATGCTCCTGCCTCATCCTCCCAAAGTACTGAGATTACAGGCAAGAACCACCACCCCTAGCCTATTTTTTATCTATAATAAAAGCAAGTCAAAATCTAAATTAAAAAACCAAACCACAGAAGGGTTTAGACTTAAGATTTTTAAAAATAAGAGCCACCTGATCAGGCACAGTGGCTCCCACCTATAATCCCAACACTTTGGGAGGCCAACGCGGGAGGATTGCTTGAGCCCAGGAGTTCAAGACTGCAATGAGCTGTGATTGAGCCACTGTACTCCAGCCTGGGTGGCAGAGCAAGACCCTGTCTCAGAAAAAAAATCCATAAAAATGAGTAAATGAGTACATAAATATGAGCTATCTTCAATCACATTGCATTCTAAATGAAAAGGTAAAAAAATTTGTACCATGAATATGTAAGGTATTTAATATATTTGTTTTACTTATTTATATTGATTTTTAAACAAATGTTACTGAGATAAAATTGATATACAATATTCAAAGTATAAAATTAGATAACTTTCTCTTTTTTTTGAGACGGAGTTTCACTCTTGTTGCCCAGGCTGAAGTGCAGTGGCGTGATCTCAGCTCATTGCAACCTCCACCTCCCGGGTTCAAATGATTTTCATTCATTTGAATGAAACCTCAACCTCAACCTCCTGAGAAGCTGGGATTACAGGCTCCTGCCACTACATCCTGCTAATTTGTGTGTGTGTGTGTGTGTGTTTTTTTTAGTAGAGACCAGGTTTCACCATGTTGGGCAGGCTAGTCTTGAACTCCTGACCTCAGGTGATCCATCCGCCTTGGCTTCCCAAAGTGCTGGGATTACAGGCGTGAGCCACTGCACCCAGCCAGCTTTCGACCTATGTATATACATCTGTGCAGCTATCATCGCGATCAAAATTGTGAATACATCTGTCATCTCCTAAAGTTTCCCTAGGTCCTTTTGTAATTACTTGCAGGCAACCACTGATGTGCTTTTTGTCACTCATAGATTACTTTGGATTTTGTAGAATTTTATCTAAATGGAGTTATATAGTATGTACTTTTTTTTTGTCTGGCGTCTTGTCCTTTGTATTTCCATATGAATTTAAAAATCAGATTATCAGACAGGCAGCTGGTATTTTTATTGGGATTGTGCTGAATCTGTAGATCAGTTAGGAGTGAATTGACTTCTTAACAATATCAAATCTTTTAACCCATGAACATGCTTTGTTTCTCCACCTATTTAGATCATCTTTAATTTCTCTCAACATGTTTTCTGAAGTTCTTATGCCTCTTTTGTCAAATTTATCACTAGGTGTTCCATATTTTTATGCAATTATAAGTGGTATTGTTATTTTTCATTTCTGACTATTTACAGTATGTATAAATGTAGTTGATTTTGTATATTGATCTTTTATCCTGCCAACTCTCTTATTCCAGTAGCTTTATTGTAGATTCTGTTGTATTTTCTGGAGATACTCCTGTTGTCCATGAAGAAAGACAACTTGCCTATTCCACTGGGCTGGAACTCCCAGTATAATTTTGAATAGAAATGGTAATCGTAGATACTCTTGCCTTGTTCCTGATCTTAGAGCATTTTGTCTTTACTATTAACTGTGGTGTTAGCTCTAAGTTTGTCATAGATACCCTTTATCAACTGAAGAATGTGTCCTATTCCTAGTTTGCTAAAAGTTTTTATCAAAAATTATTATTGAACTTTTGTCAAATGCATTTTCTATGTCTAATGAGATGATTATATGTTTTTTTCTTGATTAGCCTACTAATGTAGTGATTTATATTGATTGATTTTCAGATTTTAAGCCAACTAGAATTCCTGAGATAAACGTTACTTGGTCATGATGTATTTGCTCCCACCTCCCATTATTTAGAGAATATTCGTTTGTGCCGGGCACGGTGGCTCATGCCTGTAATCCCAGCACTTTGGGAGGCCGAGGCGGGCGGATCACAAGGTCAGGAGATCAAGACCATCCTAGCTAACACAGTGAAACCCCGTCTCTACTAAAAATACAAAAAATTATCCAGGTGTGGTGGCGGGTGCCTGTAGTCCCAGCTACTCGGGAGGCTGAGGCAGGAGAATGGTGTGAACCTGGGAGGCGGGAGCTTGCAGTGAGCCGAGATTGCGCCATTGCACTCCAGCCTGGGTGACACAGAGAGACTCCGTCTCAAAAAAAAAAAAAAAAGAATATTCTTTTGTATTAGTCTTTTTATATGTTGTTGTATTTGATTTGCTGAAATTTTAATATGTATGCATCTATATTCATAAGGAATATTAGTCTGTAGTTATCTTATAATATCTTTGTCTGGTTTTGGTGTCAGGGTAATGCTGACCTCATAGTTTTGAGTTGGGAAGTATTCCCTCCTCTTCAATTTTCTGGAAGTGTGTAGAATTGTTACTACTTCTGTCTTATATGTTTGGCAGAATTCTCCAGTGAAGCCTCTGAACCTAGAATTTGTGGGAAGATTTTAAATTATAAACTTAATTTTGTTAATAGATATAGGATTATTTAGGTTATCTGTTACTGAGTGAGCTTTGGTAGTGTATATCTTTCAAAGAATTTTCAGTCTCCTCTAAGTTGTCAAATTAATTAACATAAAGTTGTTTATAATAATTGACAAAGTTGTTCTGATAACTGTAGAATCCATAGAAATGTGACCTTTCTCATTCTTGATGTTGGTAATTTCTGTTTTGTCTTTTTTTTTCCTGATTAGTCTGTCTATCATTTTAATTTTATTGATCTCAAAAATCTGTGTATGTTCTTTGTTGGGTTTTTTGGTTTGTTTTTTGAGACAGGGTCTGTCACCCAGGCTGGAGTAGGGTGGCACAAATATGACTCACTGAAGCTTCAACCTCCTGGGCTCAAGCAGTCTTCCCACTTCAGCCTCTCAAGTAGCCAGGACCACAGGCACACCGCCATACCCAGCTAATTTTTAAATTCTTTGTAGAGATGGAGTCTCATCGTGTTGCCCAGGCTGGTCTTGAACCTCTGGATTCGAGCAATCCTCTTGCCTTGGCTTCCCAAAGTGCTGGAATTACAAACGTTAGCCACTATGCCTGGCGTTGTGTATGGTTTTATACATTTTCTCTCTTGTTTTCCAGTGGTTTTTTTATTAATTGATTTCTACTTTGGTCTTTATGATTACCTTTCTTCTGGGTTTCATTTGCTCCTCTTTTTAAAATTTCTTAAGGTAGAAAGTGAGAGCATTTCTTGTTTTGTTTTTTTTTTTGTTTTTTTTTGGTTTGGTGTTTTTTGTTAGAGACCAAGTCTCACTATGTTGCCCCAACTGATCTTGAACTTTTGGGTTCAGGTGGTCCTCCCACCTTGGTCTCTCAAAGTGCTGGGAGTTAGTCTTTCCTTTCTAATATAGTGTAGTGATATAATTTCCTTTCTAATATAATGTAGTGATATAATTTTCCCCCTAAGAACTGCTTTAGTGGTATGACATGTGTTTTCATTTTTATTAAAAAGACAGAGTCTTGCTCTGTTGCCCAGGCTGTAGTGCAGTAGCCTGATCATAGCTTACTGCAGACTCGACTTCCTGGGCTTAAGCGATCCTCCTGCCTCATCCTCCTAAGTAGCTGGGACCACAGTTGCCTGCCACCACACCCAGCTAATTTATTTTATTTTTTGTAGAGACGTGGTCTGGCTATGTTGCCCAGGATGGTCTTGAACTCCTAGCCTCAAGGGATTCCCACACCTTGGCGTCCCAAAGTGCTAGGATTACAGGCATGAGCCAGCACACCCAGCCTCTAATTTCCCTTTTGATTTCTTCTTTGACCCACAAATTATTCAGAAGTATATTGTTTAGTTTATGAATATTTGGGGATTTTCCAGAGATGTTTCTGTTACTGATTTCTAATTCTATTTCATTGTAGTCAGAAAACATATTTTATATGACTTGAATCCTTTTAAAATTTATTGAGTTTTGTTTTATGACTCAGAGTGTGATCTTTCTTAGCAAATGTTCAGTGTTCACCTGAAAAGAATGTATATTACTACTGTTTGGTAGTGGTCTGTAAGTGTCAATTATGTCAAGTTTGTTGGTAATGTTGTTCAAGTGTTCTACATCCTCACTGATCTTCTTCCCATTTATTTATTCAATCATTTATATCAGTATGAACTAATAGGTATTTATTATCTAGATCAGACTGTAATCCATCAATACTTTAGTTTTTTTGCTTAAGTTGTTCCGTTTTGGCCATCAAGGTCCTTTCAGTTGGCTCCTTCCCCCGCTTGACATACATCAATTTGGTGGTTTTTGTTTGGTTGGTTTTGGTTTTGGTTTGTTGTTGTTTTATCCCTTCCTTACTATCTGCGACTATAAGATATTCCCGGCTCATGTTGTATATTTCTGACCCCAGTCCTAGAATCAGCCATTTCTCCAAGAGGTCTGGATTTTTAAATTGGAGAACAGTATTACAAATCAAGATCTGGGTTCTAGGAATGCTTGTTTCTACTGGGGTGTCCTTTTTCTAGTCCCTCTTAGCTGATTGACCAAAGACATATAGTATTAGTATGTATACTAACCTGTGAATATACACATATCTATAAATATTTTATATGTAATTGTCTGTATTTATATTAAACATGAATTCTTCTTGATGTCTCTGGCTCCAATTCAATATCACATGGATCATTCTAGCTTCTTCTTCCCTTTGCTGATCTGTAAATTTCCACTCCAACAATGAGAAACCTGGGTCCCATCATCCACCATCCATACACATAAACTACTCAGTTCCAGTGTACATGTGTAGCAGTATCAAAATTATTAACCCATACTCCTTGAGAAACAACTTTATCAAGTTGAGTTCAGTACTTACCTGTAGTTCCTTTGATCTTTAGTCTAACTGATTTCATTCATTTCCAAAGTTTCTTAGGTCAGCACTTTTCCCTTCACCCTCTTCAGTGATGTTGTTTCATACATTTGTAATACAGTTAGATTCTCTTGTCATAGTCTGCATTCTTCTCTGGGATCCTCTGATCTCATAAGTTATTTTTTTTTAATTTGCCTTTAGAGGTGACAAACCAAGGCTTAAATTTTTTTTTCCCTTACATTACTCTCTAGGTTATAAAGTTCTGTATGTTTTGACAAATGCGTAATGTCACGTATCTGCCACTACAGTATCATACAGAGTAGATTTATTTCCCTAAAATAGTGCACAGTACTTCACCTATTTGTCCCTCATCATCTTCCCGCTGGCACCATTGATTGTTTTACTGTCTCCATAGTTATACCTACCTTTTCCAAAATGTCACAAGGTCAGAATCTTATGACATATAGCCTTTCAAATTAGTTTCTTTCACTTAGCAATATGCCTTCAAGGTTCCTGTCTTTTCGTAGGTGGATAGCTTGTTTATTTTTATCACTAAATAATATTCCATTGTATGGATGTGCCACAGTATGTTTATCCATCATCTATTGAAGGACATCTTGGTTGCTTCCAGTTTTGGGCGATCACGAATAAACTTGCTTATACACATTCATGTTCAGGTTTTTGTGTAGACAAGTTTTCAACCCAAGTAAGTAATTATTTAGAGCAATTGCTGGATTGTGTGGGAAGACTGTGTTTAGCTTTTTAGAAACTGCCAAACTGTCTTCCAAAGTGGCTGTACCATTTTGCATTCCTACTAACAATAACAAGAGTTCCTGTTGTTCCCCATCCTTTTTAGCCATTCTAATAGGTATGTATGAGTATCCAATTGTAGTTTTAATTTGCAATGTCCTGTGCCAAATGATGTTGAGAATCTTTTTATATACTTGTTTGCTATCTGTATATCTTCTTTGGTGAGGTGGCTGTTCAGATCTTTTGCTCATTTTTAAAATTGGGTTGTTTGTTTTCTTGTTGAGATTTAAGAGTTCTTTACACATTTGTCTTTTATCAAGTATGTGGGTTTTTGGTTTTGTTTTGTTTTGGGGGTTGGGGATTGGGACTTGACTTTTCTTGTTTGTTTTTGAGACAAGGTCTTGCTCTGTCACCCAGGCTGGAGTTCAGTGGTGCAGTCACAGCCCACTACAGCCCAAGCTCAAATGAGCCTCCCACCTCAGCCTCCTAAGTAGCTGAGACCAGGTGCGTTAGGCTGCCACACACAACTAATTTTTAAATTTTTTGTAGAGACAAGATCTCCCTGTATTGTCCAGACTGATCTTGAACTCCTGGGCTCAAGCAGTCCTCCATCTTCAGCCTCCCAAAGTGCTGGGATTACAGGCATGAGCCACCATGCCCAGCCAAGTATGTGTTTTTTACAGATATTTCCTCCTAGTCTATGGTCTGTCTTTTTCATTCTCTTAACAGTATCTTTTGCAGAAGTTCTTAATTTTAATGCAGTCTAGCTTATTAATGTTTTTTTTCATGGTTTTGCTTTTGGTTTCATATCCTAAAAATTCATCGCCAAACCCAAGGTCACCTAGATTTTGTCCTATGTTATCATATACAAGTTTTATCGTTTTTTGTTTTTACATTTAGGTAAATCTTACATTCCGATCATTTTCATGACCCATTTTGAGTTAATTTTTGTAAAAGGTTGTATCTAGATTCATTTTTTTGCATATGAACATTCAGTTGTTCCAGCACCATTCGTCAATGAGAATATATATTTTCTTCATTGAATTGCCAGTGCTCCTTTGTCATATATCAGTTGACTATATTTGTATGGGTCTGTTTGTGGAGTCTCTGCTTTGTTCTGCTGATTTATGTATCTGTTCTTCCACCATGTTGTCTTGATCACTATAACTTTATAGTGAGTCTTGAGGTCAGGTAATATCAGTCCTCTAACCTTATTCTTCTTCAGTATTGTATTGGTTGTTTAGGTTATTTTGCCTTTCCATGTAAACTTTAGAATCAATTTGTCAATATTCACAAACTAACTTGCTTGGATTTTGATTGGGATTGCATTTAATCCGTAGATCAAATTGCTTATAATTAACATTTTAGTCATATTGAGTCTTCCATTATGATCATGCAATGTCTCATTTATTTAGATCTTTGATTTCTTTCATCAGAGTTTCGTAATTTACAGTGTATAGATTTTCAGTGTATTTGTTAAATTTATATGTAGGCATTTCAGTTTTTCTGTTAATGGTATTGTGTTTTTAATTTCAAATTCTGATTATTCATTTCTGGTATAAAGGGACACAATTGACTTTTTAATATTAGCATTGTATCCTGCAACCTTGTTGTAATTGCTTATTAGTTACAGGAGTGTTGTTTGTTGATTCTTTAGAATATTCTACATGGACAATCATGTCATCTCTAAACATAAACACCTTTATTTCCTCCTTCCCAATGTATTTACCTTTTATTTCCTTTTCTTGCCTTTTTGGTTTTGTTTTGCTTTTTTATTTATGTATTTTTTTTAGAGATGGGGTCTCACTATGTTGCCCAGGCTGGTCTTGAACTCCTGGGCTCAAGTAATCCCCCCAACTCAGCCTCCGAAAGTGCCAGGATTACAAGTATGAGCCACTGCACCCAGTCGTCTTTTCTTGCCCTATTGCACTGGCTAAGACTTCCAGTATGATACTGAATAGGAGTAGTGAGAGGCCATCCTTGCCTTGTTCCTGTTCTTGGAGAAAAAATACCCGGATTCTCCCCATGAAGTATGATGTTAACAACAAGTATGTCTTCTGTAGATGTTCTTGGTCAAGTGAGGACGTTCTCCTGTATTCCTAGTTTGCTGAGTTTTTATCAAAAAAGTTTTAAATGGATTTTAGATTTAGTCAAGTGCTTTTTCTGTATCAGTTGATGTGACCATATGATTTTTCTTCTTTAGTATGTTGATGTGGTAGGTAATTGATTTTCAAATGTTGAGCCATCCTTGCATACTTGGAGTAAATTCTATTTGGTGACGGTATATAACTTTTTTATACATTGTTGGATTTGATATTTCTAATATTGAGAATTTTTGCATCTGTTTTCATAAGAGGTATTGGTCTGTAGTGTTTTTTTCTTACAATATCTTTATTTGGTTTGTGTAATAGAGTAATACTGGCCCCATGGAATGAGTTAGGAATCATGTTACAGTCATCTTTGGTTGGAAGAGATTGTAGAGAATTGGTATCATTTCTTCTATAAGTGTTTGGTAGAATTAATCAGTGAAACATCTGAAACAGGTGCTTTTTTTGGAGATGATTAGCTATTGACTCAGTTTCTTTAATGGAGTCTTTCTTTTTTTAAAATTCAATCTAACAAGCTCTACCTTTTAATTGGGGCATTTAATGTGGTTGTTGATGCGGTTTGTTTATGTCTACCACCTCCCTATTTGTTTCCTAATTATTCCACCTGTTTTTTTCTCCTTCCGTGATCTTTTGCTGCTTTATTTGGGGTTAAGTGTGTATTTTTATTCCATTTATGTCCTTTATTGGCTTATAGGCTATAACCCTTTATTGTTTAGTGTTTGCCTTAGCATTTATAGTATATATCTTTAACATATCCCTCATATCAATCTTCAAATAATATTATACCACCTCACATACAGGATAAGAATCTTCCATTTCTCCCCTTCCAGCCTTTATATAGTTGTTTTCAAACTTTTGATCCTCATGTGTTGTAAATCCCACACTATTATTATTTAATAGCAATAATATTATTATTATTTAAACATTTACTGCTTTTTAAAGAGATTTAAATAATAAGAAAATGTCATGCATCTTTTTCCATGCAGTTAAGTTTCCCATTGCTCTTCATTCTTTTGTGCAGATCCGTATTTCCACCTGGCATCCTTTGCTTCTGCCTAAAGGACATTTTTAAAACATTTTTTTGTAGTGTGGTTTGCTGTTGAGAATTTTATTTAGTTTTTTTGTTTGAAAAAGTATTTATTTTTTACCTCTGTCTTTTAAAAATATTTTTGCTGAGGCCGGGAGCAGTGGCTTATGCCTATAATCCCAGCACTTTGGGAGGCTGAGGCAGTAGGATTACTTGAGGTCAGGAGTTCGAGACCAGCCTGGCCAACATGGTAAAATACCGTCTCCATTAAAAATAGAAAAATTAGCCAGGCATGGTGGCGCGTGCCTGTAATCCCAGTTACTTGGGAGGCTAAGGCAGGAGAATCTTTTGAACCCAGGAGGCAGAGCTTGCAGTGAGCCAAGGTCGCGCCATTGCACTCCTGCCTGAGCAACAAAATGAGACTCCATCTCAAAAAAAAAATTTTTTTTGCTGGTACAATGACTTCTGACACTAACTATCCCAAATTAGGCCAAACTTTACAAGGGCCCAGGCTGCTACAAAACTGCCCTCACTTTAGACACCAAGCAGAAGTTTGGGGGTTCCCAAGTCACCCATACTTCTGACAAAATGGATACAAATTTGAGGTTTCTTACTACCTCCTGAGTTCAGTAATTCACTAGAATGATTCACAGAGCTCAGAAAACCCCTATACTTAGGTTTACAATTTTATTGTGGCAAAAAAGACAAAAATCAGGTCCGGCCAAAGAAAACATGTGTAGGACAAGGTCTGGGAGGGTCCCAACACAAAGCTTCCAGTGCCTTCTCCCTGTGAAGTCAGGATGCATCACCCTCCTAGCACATGGATGTATAACAATACATACAAATTATTATTAAGCAGGGAAGCTCACAGGAGCTTTGTGTCCAGAGTGAGGTTTTATTTTATAAGCATGATTGATTGACTCATTGGCCATATGACTGAACTTAATCTCTAGCCCCTCTCCATTTCTGGGAGGTCAGGTTTATGTCAGACTGATAGCAAGTGGCTCAAAGCCCTAACCCTCTTTTTTTTTTTTTTTTTTTTTGAGAAGGAGTTTCACTCTGCTGCCCAGCCAGGCTGGAGTGCAGTGGCATGATCTCGGCTCACTGCAACCTCCGCCTCCTAGGTTCTAAGCAATTCTCCTGGCTCAGCCTCCCAAGTAGCTGGGATTACAGGCATGTGCCAGCACAGCTGGTTAATTTTTGTATTTTTAGTAGAGACGGGATTTTGCCACATTGGCCAGGCTGGCCTTGAACTCCTAACCTCAGGCGATCTGCCTGCCTCGGCCTCCCAAAGTGCTAGGTGAGTGCTAGCACTCCCTGGTGCTAGGTGAGCCTCAAAGCCCCAACCCTCCAATTACATGGTTGGTCTTTCAGGTGTGGCCAGTCCCCATCCTGAGTTATATCATTAGCATAAAGTATCAGGCCCTATCATAAATAACAAAAGCACTCCTATCACTTGGGAAATTCCAAGGATTTACAGGCTCCTTCCCAGGAACTGGGTACTAAGGCCAGTCAGATTCTTTACTACACAACAGCTGGGTCTAGAATTCTAGGTTGGCAGGAGAATAGCCATATCTTCCATAATTTTTTTTTTTTTTTTGAGACAGAGTCTCGCTTTGTCGCCCAGGCTGGAGTGCAGTGGCGCTATCTCGGCTCACTGCAAGCTCCACCTCCTGGGTTCACGCCATTCTCCTGCCTCAGCCTTCCGAATATCTGGGACTACAGGCGCCCGCCACCACGCCCGGCTAATTTTTTTGTATTTTTTAGTAGAGACAGGGTTTCATTGTGTTAGCCAGGATGGTCTCGATCTCCTGGCCTCGTGATCCGCCCACCTCAGCCTCCCAAAGTGCTGGGATTACAGGCGTGAGCCACCACGCCTGGCCCGTATCTTCCATAATTTAAAGATATTGCTCTGCTGTCTTCTTGCATTGTTTCCAACGAGAAATCTGCTATAATCCTTGTCTTTGTTCCTCTGTATAACATATCTTCTTCTCACTTTACTGAGCTCCACCAAGCTCTAGCCACTCTAAAGATTTTTCTCTGTATCTTGAGTTTTGAGCGATTTGACTGGGTATTCTTTGATGTACTTCTCTTGTTCTTTCTCATGTTTGGGATTCTTAGAGATTCTTAGATTTGTGATGTTACAAGAAAAACTTGGGACTGCAACGTCCCATCTAAACTGGGAAGGAGCCATGAGACCAAAGAATGACTCAGACAAATTTAACTTGATGAGTAGACGAGTTTATTCAACTTACATACAAGGCACTCCTGGATGGCAGCAGGACAGCTCTAGAGATCCACACTGCCTCCTGTCTCTAAACCGCATTTTTTGTTTGTTTGTTTTTAGACATGGGGTGTTTTGCCATGTTGCTTAGGCTGGTCTCAGACTCCTGGACTCAAGTGATCGCCCTCCTCAGCCTCCCAAACTGGCATGACAGGCCTGAGCCACTGTACCCGGCTCCCTCTAAACTGCTTTTAGGCTAATTTTCTGGATCTTTGCCTACTGTGTTTGAACAATGATACTGTTTTTCTTGAGAGATTCTCAGATACTCTCTGGGATGTTTGGTTGGTTCTCAGGGATACCTGCTCCTCAGCTGGGTACCATTGCCATGGGCCTAGCCTTCAGGTTTCAGGCAGTGAACATATATGTACCTTTAAGTAATCTAGTAAAGGACCCATCACACAACATGTGGGTATATGGTTTTTATCAAATTTGCAAAATGGTCCGCCATTATTTCTTCCTATCTTTTTTCTGTATCCCCTGCTCTCCCCTCCCCCTGCTTGAAGTTGTCCTACAGCTCAGTGGTGCTGTTTATTTAGTTTTTTTGCCGCTTTTTTTTTCCCTCTCGGTGTTAGCTATTTCTGACATACATGTGTGTTATGTAACCCTAGCTGTACTATGCGCACCTGGAAGATTCTTTGTACCTCTGTAACCAGACCGATCCTTGGAAGGCTGGTCATTGTAGGATGCTCATGTCCAGGCATCTCCTTGAGGCTTTAGCTGGGTAGTTTTGGGAACCAACAAAGGGCATCTGACTTTGCATGTCAAGAATCAAACTGTGGGTATTTGTTAATCTTTGACATGAGATGACACTATCAAAAAAGAACAGAATTTTTTTAAAAAAATAAGCCTTGATACTTCTGAGGAGGCCTGATCCTTATTAAGTCCTGGCTAAGGAAACAGCTACTCAGGATCACTTCCCTTATATCCTGGTGCCCACTAGCCAGAAGATGGGGAGAGGTCATAACAGATATCCCTGACACAGAGCATGGAAAACCCAGAGTTCATGCAATGTTGAGAGCAGATCCACTGGATGAAGTTGTATATTTTATGCACCTGGGGGTGAGAAGAACTGAAAATGCCTCTTATTATTTCAAACAAAAACAATGCCATTATATAATTGATACAGAGGTGCTGCTGCATAGGGTAGTAGGAGCACTGATTGAGAGGCTGGTTTCTACTAGATCAGTATAAAAAGACGTTAAGTGCTATATAAGCCCTATTGGATAGAGATAGTGGGAAACAAAGGGGTAGGTTTTTGGCAACTTGGAACATCCATACACTGTGCAGGAAACATACTATCCAAGAGAAAGCCAGCGCATGTTGAAGTACCAGGCCCCTGGGAGGTAAACACAGAAGTGAGGAGGTGGACAGGGGTTAGAGGGGAGCCAGCACAGCATGGAGTATGGTGCTTACTTCAACATGGCCTTTTGAGTAGAGTCATATTAACAACTGCCAACTAGGGGCTCCTACGTACCAGCCCCCAGCTAGAAGATAGCCCAGAGAAGTATGGCAGGCTTAGGTTTAAGAACCATAGGGATTAATGCAAAGGTAAACTTACAGTTTTGTTCAAAGCTTCTGAGCTTTAAGTTAGCAAGTTACAGGGAACACGTGAATACTAATAAGAAATGGCGGTATGCTTTGTAGACTTGGGGGCCTTGATTACGAACTATCTTAAGGTTTACTACTATCCTGAGTCCCTACCTGAGAACTTCTCTTTCCCCTTAAAACACACATGTTCCTGGTTTAGCCCTTGGATACAGTGCGCAGAGATATATATGCAAGAAACTTTTGGATTAGGGGTCCTGTTGCCCTTTGAGAAAGTGTGAACATTTGGCTGTACCCTCTGACTGAATGAGCTCTTTATGCCTTCTGAATGTTGGTTCACTTGACAAAGACAGATTGAAGTCTCAGGTGTGTTCCTAGGAGGGCAGGAAATAGTCAAGTTGCTGCTAGATCTAGAATGGTTATCTGAGAGACATGGGTTGTTACAGCAAACTTGGGAACAAGGGAGAAAACCTCTGGGCTATGAAACTTTTACAGAAAGAGACTCATTAAACTGATAGTGGCCCTGAGAAAATAACCATATAATTGCCAGTGCTAGGGGAATATTTCTTGCCCGAAAGTCATGTCCACCCTCCTCACAAGCAAACCTCACAGAGTTTTGTTTCTTTTCCCATCCACAGGTAACAGTCCTTTGGACAGCCCCCGGAATTTCTCTCCAAATGCACCTGCTCACTTTTCTTTTGTTCCTGCCCGTAGGTAAGTTGATAGGAAACCTCCTCTGGGACCAGCACATGTGGCACTTGCATGAGGGTTAGTTGAATGTCAGATTCCTCCTTTAAGTGTCACTACTCTTTCAAGTGTATTACCTGAAGCTCCCATCCATCAAAACTCTGTCTTTGCTTTCCTCTCCTAGGTTGTAATGATCGTGTTCTGGTTTTGCTTTATATGTGCCCCATGTATTTGTGTTTGAATGTTTAAACAGGAGAGTAGATATTAAGTAAAAGTAGATTTATTTGTATAATTCACTTTTTTTTAGTCCCTGATGTCCTACGGGTATGTTCCAAAGCATTATACTCTCAATTTAGAACTGTCCTAGAGTGATGAATGAGAAAATAAGCTCTCCTCCAGGAGGACCCAAAGTTATATTCTTTGTCCTCTCTAACTCAGCTAGTTTAAAGCAGCTGAAAGGGCTCTTTGTGCCTCTCTCCTTGACTTTGAGCTGGAGTTCGTTTGGGGGATAAAGAGACTACAGGGACTTCACTTTTCCTTCTATGAATTTAGAAAGATTTGGTGCATACAGAGCCATGCTTACAGTCCTCCTCCCATGTTTCTTCCCTCTTGAGAGTGATAACAAACCTGTCTCTGGCCCATGGCAGCAACGCTGACAGCTCTGCCTGTGGCTGGAATATCATCAGGCCTTTAGAGAAAGCTGAATGAGATTAATCCATCCAAATCACATACCTAGGCTCTATACACAAATGATTTCTTGTCAGAACTTTTCTAAGATTCTTTGCCAGAGTTTATATTTATTTTATTTTATTTTTTAATTTTTAAAATTGTTCTTGGTTAGAGTTAGTCCCTGGTATAAGACCTCCAGGAAAATTATGGCTCCAGATTTGTAACCTTTAATGGATGGAGAATGTAATATAGCCGGAGGCCAGGACAGTTTTAATACTTAGACTACTTTTTTTTTTTTTTTTTTTTTGAGACGGAGTCTCACTCTGTCACCCAGGCTGGAGTGCTGTGGCATGATCTCGGCTCACTGCAAACTCCGCCTCCCGGGTTCACGCCATTCTCCTGCCTCAGCCTCCCGAGTAGCTGGGACTACAGGCGCCCGCCATCACTCCGAGCTAATTTCTTTTTTTGTATTTTTGATAGAGACGGGGTTCCACCGTGTTAGCCAGGATGGTCTTGATCTCCTGACCTCATGATCCACCCGCCTCGGCCTCCCAAAGTGCTGGGATTACAGGCATGAGCCACCGTGCCCGGCCTACTTAGACTACTTTTTAAAAAAAGACATATTAGGAAAAAGAGAGGCTCCTGGAAATGGTGTTAACTCACTATTCCAATGATAACCCAAAATAAATCCATCCTCTTTCCAGGATTCTTTGCAGCTGAAAAGAACATGAACAGGTTGGGATAAGTTTGATAGCTGACTTGGGTTTCCTCCTTCAACCCACTTACCTTATTCAAAACAAATTTTATCCAGGTTTGTTCCAGGGGCTCATCTCTCCTACCCTATGGAACTTCCAATTTGTTAAGCAAGGATCCAGATAAGATCACTTACAGTATAAGAATATGCTGGTTTGATGCATTTGTTTGTCCAACCCAGCTGGAAAGACTTATCCCAGACTTCTTGCCTGGACTATATATAAACTGTACTCTCAGAGTAGGTACGAGCTGGGACACCAAGACCTGTGGCTAGATCCCCATAGGTGGCATTGAGTTACTTCTCATTCATTTGATAAATATTTGCTGAGCACCACCAACTAGAGTCAGGCGCACTCGGCTGGGTGCTTAGTTATGTAGTGGTAACAAAATAGACATAGTCCCTACTTCCCTGAAACTCAGGATGTAGGAGAGTCTGTGTACTGGTTGTTTCCTCTGTAAGGAATGCTGTTCCCTCAGATCTTCATTTAGCTAACTCATTGTTATGATTCATATCTCATCTTAAATGTCACCTCCTCAGAGAGGCCTTCCCTAAACATTCAATCTAAAGGGGTCTTCTTGTCTTTCTCCATCAAATCATCCAGTTTTATTTTCAAACTAGTACTTTTCAATTCCTGATATTATCTTATTTGCATATTTTCTGTCTCAATTCAACCACAATCAAGTCACCTTTAATAGAGATACCTTCATTTGTTGAAAGCTGTGTCCTGGCGGGAAGACAAATGAGTAGTGGGAGAGAAAGACAAACAAATATATGTTTATAAATTATGACAAGCACCGTAGAGGGAAAGAGCATGATGCTGCACGAAAGAACAGGAAGAGGGCCAGGCACAGTGGCTCACGCCTGTAATCCCAGCACTTTGGGAGGCCGAAGCAGGCAGATCACTTGAAGTCGGGAGTTTGAGACCAGCCTGGCCAACATGGTGAAACACCATCTCTACTAAAAATACAAAAATTAGCCAGGCATGGTGGTGCAGGTCTGTAATCCTAGCTGCTCGGGAGGCTGAGGCAGGAGAATCACTTGAATCCGGGAGGCAGAGGTTGCAGTGAGCCGAGATCGTGCCACTGCACTCCAGCCTGGGCGACAGAGCAAGACTCCATCTCAAACAAAACAAAACAAAAAAAGAACAGGAAGAGACTAAAGCCAGAGAACCTCCACTGGGTGGCTATGTAAAGCCTCTCTGAAGGATGAGAAGCAGCTGCCATGTTAGGTGCGAGGACCCAGGTGTGTGTAGACCATTCCAGGCAGTGGGAACAGCCTGTTCCATTGATACCATGGATCTGTTTCATTGCCTGGGTTTAGGAGTAGGACCAACTAGGAGGCTTCAGGGCCTGGTTTTTTACCACTGAGACCCAAACAGGTCTATGCTAAGTGGCATGACATTTGAGTCATGTGCATGGAACATGGATCTCTGGGCTGTCCTCTTATAGAACATAGTAAGAAAAGCTGCTGGTTATTGGGATGGGGAGAAGTGTTTCAACCCTGCCAAACAGAGTATCAGGAATTGTTTGTTTCTGTGTTACTGGCTGGCGCTTTGGAGGATCACATTGGTTTGCAATGTCAAACAAAAGACAGATTGAATTGAACACTAAGGATAGACCCATTGGTCCTACAATTTCACTTCAAACTATCACACATTCCTAAACAGAAGGAATGTGCCAAGCTAGACCAAATACCAAGATTCAAAAAGATCACTCTCTCTGGTTCCTTTGGTTCTCACTATAATGTGTATTTTTTTACTACAGCCATAGCCACAGAGCTGACAGGTAATAGCGGGTATAATGGGGAGAGGGGCTGGGAAACTGCTATGCATGGCCAGACAATATGGTTTGTGATGTTGTGGTTGGTGAAAACTGGTTGTGATGATTCTTCTCTGACTGTGGGTATGAACATTGGGCCTTTCATGTCTTGCAAAGAGGCCCAAAGGGATCTCCCTCTACCTGCTGGAACCAAGGCTCAGAGCTCATATGCTTGGAGGCAGGAATTGCTGAATAGTTCCAAACTTCTGAGCTTAGGGACAAGTCACCCTTATTCCCACAGCTTTGCACAGTCAGATGACTGCAGTGACCAGATAGAGGAAATAGAGGCATCATGTGGTGGCATTTCTTCCTGACTCTGGTGGCCCCTGCTGTTCATTATACAGAGAAATTGCTGCCATGCAGCTAGTTTTCATTTGTATCTAAGGGGAGGAAAACTCACATGTACAAAAGTGTATTTGACAAGGGTTTGGGAAATCCATCCCTGAGTTATACTTGTCTCATCTTTGCTGAGCTATTTCCTGGAACCGACTTGCTTTATTGCGTGGTGCTCCCAGGACCCAGCAAAGGTCAAAGAGAACATCATGTCTGAGCACCTTCCTGGACATGTCTGAACCTCAGAGACTAGGTTCCAGCAGAGTTATAGCCTATATGTGCTGCTGCCAGGGTGGCATGAAGTTTGAGTCATGTGCATGTGGCATGGAACCTGCGGCTCACCCCTTACGGAACAGAGTAGAAAAGCTGCTAGGTATTGGTAAGGGTGGGGAGGAGTGCTTCGAAGGGAGAAGCCCCAGCAAGATTTATTCCTTTTTGCTTCTTCTTCTCCCTGTCCCTGCCATAACCATGAAGCCTTGAACAAACCACCCAAATCTCAGGATCTTAGTGTTTTCTCTGTAAATTGTAATATGAACTTATAAAGATCCTCCATTGCTGATAGTCTCAGGTTCTGTGAGTAACAGCAAAAAAACTTTGTATCTAACTTCAACCAGAGCAGGCTGTACCCTTAAGCTCTACAAAAAAGAATACACCACATCCCACAGTCCAGGCAAAGAATCACACGTTCATATTATAAAAGTTTCAAACTAGATCCCTGCTTGATCTTTCCCCTCTACAGTAAAGCAAATAACTGTGGCGGGGTGGGGGGGCATGTTTTGTTTGTTTGTTTTGATGAGAGCTGTGGGGAGCATCCTTTTGAGAGCAGCAGGAAGCCTCCCCCAAAGTCTCATATACAGCTAAGGGTATGTCACCTCCCTCCTCTTTCATAAAGTTACTGTCACTCTTCAACAGACATTCCCAAATATTGGTTTTATGAGTCCTAACGGCTCCTAGGCAGCCTATAACTGTTTCCCATTGATTAGCTCAGTTCAGACCCAGATGGTGGCCCACTTCTTCCTGTTGTCAGCCAGTGGCCTGGGGAAGACCAAAGAGCCCTTAACACGGAGCCTTCACAAATGGAAATAGCTGCATTTCAGTGGCAGTTCTATCTTGTAATGTTGCCTATAGCTGGAATCCTCTGTCATTGTTTCTATGAAAGTAAGTTGAGAGTATGAAAATATATATTCCAAAACCACAGTATTATATGACAGATGTTCTTCTGTTATACAAAGTTATGGACTATTTTATAGTCAGAGATGTCTGTCTTTGCAGGGAAAACAACAATAAGCCCTCTGTAGGGGAGAGATATAAAAGCATGTACTGGACTGAGCAGTAATGTCTTAAGGAGGAGCCCTACAGTGAATCAACTGCCCCCAAAATGCTGATGAACAGACAGGCAGGTTGTGGGTCAGGGTGTAGTCCTGCAGAAACTGCCTAATACTTTTTCTTGCATACAGGACTGATGGGCGGCGCTGGTCTTTGGCCTCTTTGCCCTCTTCAGGATATGGAACTAACACTCCTAGCTCCACTGTCTCAGTAAGTAGCCAAATCTGTGGCCATACTTCCTTCACCCTAAGGAAGTACTTCCCTTTGGGTTATCTAGTGTCACAAAATGGTTCTCAACTTTTTCTCCAAAGTCAAACTCAGAGAGGTTGCTGAGAGATGATGTTGGGTGCAACAGAGGGCTGGGGTCCCTTCCCAACCATAGCCAGCTCCATAAGTGCCTTCGGAAAGGATGACCAGTGCCCTCTCTGGGAATCAGTTACTTCTAGTGGAGGCAGAGGAGAGCTTGAGGATGAACTTTTGCTTTGACAGTGAGACCAGATATGGGGACTCCTAAGCACACTTCCCCTACTCCTCCATCCTTATTTCTAGAACTGGAACCAAGAGCAGATCACCTTTCTCATATCTGAAGCACTTGGTAGACTCTCCCCTCTTTTTCACCTTTTTCTTTCAAAAAAGAAGGGAAGAGTGATTGTTATTTGATATCCAAGTTTGATGCATATGAAGCAAAAAGCTGGACCTGTCTCTAAAACGTTTATTTCTTTTGGAGAATGTTTTAGCCTAAAACACAAGAGCTGTACTAATTGCTGCTATGCACAATTGACCCTTAAGTAAGCCCTCATTGAGCAACTTTTTTTTTTTTTGAAAGAGCGTCACTGTCACCCAGGCTGGAGTGCAGTGGCGCAATCACGGCTCGCTGCAGCTTCAACCTCCCCAGGCTCAGATGATCCTCCCACCTCAGCCTCCTAAGTAGACTGGGACTGCAGGGGCATGCCACCACCCTGTAGCAGGCTAATTTTTTGTAGAGAGGGGGTTTCATCATGTTTCCCAGGCTGGTCCCAAATTTCTGGGCTCAAGCAATCCATCTGCCTTGGCTTCCCAAAGTGCTAGGATTACAGGCGTGAACTGCCACACCCAGCCGAGCAACTTTTATTAAAACCACAGTGACAAGGTTGGCCAACTTTTTCTGTAAAGAGCCCAACGTGGAGTAAATGTTTTAGTCTTTGAAGGCCATACAGAAGCAGGCCGTAGACCTGCTGACCCCATCCCCATTACTTGCAGCATTCTTCAGGTCTTCCCTGCTCAGTGTGCCTTTATTCCTGAATCTCGAGCAGGGAAAAGGAGTACATTTCCTCTCCCAACCTAGATACTACTATCACATTAATCCAAAGATGTCATTGGTCTTTGGCAACTGTTAAGTTTAAGATCTTTCTCTAATAAACATTCCCCTTCCCGGGCCAGGCGCAGTGGCTCACACCTGTAATCCTGGCACTTTGGGAGGCTGAGGCAGGCTGATCGCAAGGTCAGGAGATCGAGACCATCGTGGCTAACATGGTGAAACCCCGTCTCCACTAAAAATACAAAAAATTAGCTGGGCGTGGTGGTGGGCGCCTGTAGTCCCAGCGTCTCAGGAGGCTGAGGCAGGAGAATCGCTTGAACCCAGGAGGCGGAGATTGCCGTGAGCCGAGATCACACCACTGCACTCCAGCCTGGGTGACAGAGCAAGACTATCTCAAAAAAAAAAAAACAATCCCCTTTCCCATAACTCTTTACTCAAACAAGTGATTTTTTTAGAACCAAGGTAAGTCTCATCTGCAAATTTTAATAGACTTAACTCATTGCTCCAGCTTATTAGGATTCTTTAAAATACCAGTTTTGCCCACTGTAGTTTACATTGCCTCACTAGTTTCATGTTAGCTATAGCTGGTAAGAATATTTTTTGCAACTTTGATCCAAATCATTTATTAAAATGTGGCCAAGAAATAACCCTGTGGAGACATCTCACTCGCTGTTTATAACTTCATGTATTATAGCATTCTATGAGAGAAAATGTGCACTGTTAGCAAAAAAGAAATGCTGATTTCTCACTTGTTTATTGAGCCTGTGACAACAGAGTTATCTCAGTGTGGTGCTTTAGCTTTGATTCTTAAATGGATTTAGATATTTAAACCTTGGCTCTGGGAGCAGTAGCTCAGGCCTATAATCTCAGCACTTTGAGAGGTCAAAGCAGGAGTTCCAAAAGACCAGCCTGGACAACACAGCAAGACCCTGTCACTTAAAAAAAAAATAGCTGGACATGGTGGCATGCACCTGCAGTTTCAGCTGCTTGGGAGGCTGAGGCATGAGGATCACTTGAGCCCAGAAGTTTGAGGCAGCAGTGAGCTATGATAACGCCACTGCACTCCAGCCAGGACAACAGAACAGAATCCTGTCTCTAAAAAAACAAACAGGCTGGGCGCGGTGGCTCACGCCTGTAATCCCAGCACTTTGGGAGGCCAAGGCGGGCAGATCACCTGAGGTCGGGAGTTCCAGACCAGCCTGACCAACGTGGAAAAACCCCATCTTTATTAAAAATACAAAATTACCCGGGCATGGTGGCACATACCTGTAATCTCAACTACTCAGGAGGCTGAGGCAGGAGAGTCACTTGAACCCGGGAGGCGGAGGTTGCAGTGAGCCAAGATCGTGCCATTGCACTCCAGCCTGGGCAACAAGAGCGAAACTCTGTCTCAAAAAAAAAAAACAAAGCCCCAGATCATTGATTAGTTTGGTAAATAGAACTTGGGCTGGCCCTGACTTGCCTGTTCTCTTTGTCAGTCTTGTCAGGTAATGGAGGGGGGAGTCCCCTGATCCTGGGACTGAATGGGTGCTTCAGCATTAGCTGCGCCTGTAGAAGTCCTGTGATAGCCGAGCACCCTCCCTCAGATGGCCTATTGAGATTGGCAGTGCTGTTGTGAGGAATCCTCAGTCACTGAGCCATGTTTAGAATTCATGAGTGTTTTCAGGTCAAGCCTAATCTTCAGGTCCAGATGTAAAAGTAATTTTCTTCCCTGCTGGATTTTCTTGCCTGCTGGACATCAGGCCATAGTTGGTCTGCAGGCTGTAGTTTGCTAACCCCTGGCATAATACATTGGCCAGCTTGAGTGAGTCTGGGCACAGCCTTCACAGCCCCAGCAAAGGCACTTCTCCTCCAGATAACAGCCAAAGGAAACATTGCTGAGCTGCCCCCAGGGTGGCTCTCTCAAGATTGTGGAAGGGCGAACTTAAGAGGATGTTATTTGCAGCTGGGTACACCTAAAACATGTCCCAAGTGAGGAAGCATGATTTATTAACTACTTTTGCAGTTCTAAAATTCCATGAAGGTCTGGGCCCAACTCCCTGCACAACCCTTGAAGGACACCTGTATATTGAATTCCTCAGGGCTGAGGGCTCTGAAGGGCTGGAGAAAAACAGGATCAAGCACAGGCAAGGCTAAGGGAGTAGGGGAAAGAAGACCTGCTTTGGGTTTATAGAGACTGGGAAGTTCCCTGACCATTTTCAGTCCTTCCCCATTCTTGGACTGCTCTGGGACATGTCTTTAATGCCACTTCTTAATGTTTTCCCCTCTAGTCATCATGCTCCTCACAGGAAAAGCTGCATCAGTTGCCTTTCCAGCCTACAGCTGATGAGCTGCACTTTTTGACGAAGCATTTCAGCACAGAGAGCGTACCAGATGAGGAAGGACGGCAGTCCCCAGCCATGCGGCCTCGCTCCCGGAGCCTCAGGTGAGGGTGCTCTCTGCCCACTGTTCCAGTGCATGTGGATTTCAGCTTGTTTGCATAACACAGAGGTGGGCACACTTATGCTATAAAGGGCCAAGATAGTAAATATTTTTAGGCTTTATAGGCCATATATCTCTGTCACATTCCTCAACTCTGCTGTTGTAGTATGAAAGTATCCACAAATAATATATAAACTTTATTTACAAAAAAAAAAAAAAAGTAGCAGGCCATAGTTAGTCTGCAGGCTGTAATTTGCTAACCCCTGGCATAATACATTGGCCAGCTTGAGTGAGTCAAGTTCAACAAAGCCCAAGCTATTTTTGGCTTCAGGTACAGCTCAACCCATCACCCCAGGAGGTATTTAACAATACTGTCAAGTGGTCCCTCTCTTTTTCTGTTTAAAGGTAGTTAGCAGCAGAAATATACTTTAGATTACATCTGGTAAAAGGAGAACAATGGTATCATCAATTCTGATGGTTATCTGGCTCCAGAACCCATTGGCCCTGGGTGTATGATCTAGGCCAGCTAAAAAAGTTGCTGCTAAAGACAGGTTGCTGGCGTGGGGAAGAAGCCCATTTCAAAAGCAGAATTAAATGTCCATTTGAATATGTCTTTATTCTGTGAATCACCTGGGCACATCTTCATCAAACCAAAGTAACCTTAACAGCTGCTGATTAATTTTCGATTCTCTTTGGCATTAGCTGGTAAATCAGTGCCAGAATTTTAGGTTAAGGAAGGTGATGGAGATTAAAATGAACATGACTTTAATGACTGAGCTCAGTTTTGCAGGGTCCCTAAGAAGTAATTAATTCGCTAAGATGTGCAGGGTAGGATCCCAGAGGAGCAGCAGTTCCTCCCAGAAAGAATCCCCTCAGGTAATGCTGGCACTGCACCAGGAGTGACAGGGAGTAAGCTGGGCCAGACCACAATGACTGGTTCAGGTGTAGAGATTGATGAAGATGGTATCTGAGGCTCCAGTGCCTTTCTCTGTGTCACAGAGGAACACCTGAGTCTTGGTGTTCTCAACAACCCATACACAGAGAAGGGTACCTTTTAGGCCAGTTGAGATTGAGAGGCCCATAGTGATGCTCAGAGAAATCCATGCTATATTACTCTTAAATCCTTGGTAATGTGCAGCAGTACAGCAGGCAAAACATGGCACATTCCAGGGAAGAAAGACAGAGTGGGACAGTTGTGAACCTAGAACATCTGGGATCATGTGTCAGGGGCAGTAAACTGGGCAAGACCCACATACCCATTCAACTGTGTGGCTCCAACTTTGAAATTTTTTTAAGGAGATACAACGACACATGAGCCAGAGGGGGAGATTTAGGTTATCAGGGAAGACAATAAATTAAGGCAGAAAACATATCGGCTGCCTTCAGTAAATCACCCAGATGTATAACTCACAACAGTCTGGACTGGCCTCATTCATCCCCAGGTTAGGTCCATGGCTGCAGCTAGTTTGGAAAAAAATGTACGTGTGCACCGTCTTCCTTTTTGGTAGTTTTTTTATTTGTTTTGTTCCCAAGAATATGCTGGGGCACACCCAACCCTATTGACCAAAACTAAGAGGACACAGAGAATCCTACTCCGGGGGAGGTTATCCTGGGAAAGCCACCAGTGAGCTTAGGAGTAGGTCCCTTTCTAGGTCTTTCTAGCCTAGAAGAGGTCTTTGTGAAAACCAAGCCTAGCTCCATATAGTACCATTTTGAACTGAACAAGGTACACCGGAAACTCCAGGAATAAGAAAGGCTCTAGAACTCAGTACCCATTAAAGTGGGAGTATGTAGCTGCTGAAGATGGTGGGAGGGGCAGGGTCTCTGGGGATGGCCATCTTTCTTCTTGATAGTTCCATAGCACTAAAGTAACACAATCATTTCTTTCTTTTTTAGTCCCGGACGATCCCCAGTATCCTTTGACAGTGAAATAATAATGATGAATCATGTTTACAAAGAAAGATTCCCAAAGGTAAGGATCCATTTAAAAGGAGAGTGGCAATACCCCTCAGGGTGGCTGCCTACAGCCAGCCCCAATGGGAAGACTCTGGAGTGAAGGAATGAAGTGCTACCTCCAGAGATAACCAAGAAGAAGAACAGAAAGTCAGCCAGGAGGCTGTGGACACAGCAACAAGGGCTTCCAGACTGCTTGAGAAGGAGACAGCAGGAAGCTATGAGTTTGGGAACTGTATTTGCAGAGCCTTTGTTTCTTCACTACCCAGAAGTAGAGTTATCCAGAGGGGAATGTCAGAAAGGTAGCCCACCATATATTAAAGAGGAAAGAAAGAACTGGAGGCTTTACTTCTCACTGTGCACATGAGGATCCATGAGTCAGGGTTCACTCATTACAGGATTTGCCCTCTGGTGGCATATTCATTTGATAGAGATTTCTTAAGCAGCACCTCATTACCAGGTGTCAGAGAGTACACAGACAGAAGTAGGCTGCACTGGCAAGAAGGCCAGAGAGAGCAGTAGGAGTGGGAGACAGATCTCAGAGTTGCTTGCTAACATCTGAATTTTCATTTTCAAGCAGGAAAATGCTGAGGAAGGAAAGTAGGTTGTTATCCTGAGATAGCTGAGAAGTAGCATTCGTAACTCTGCTGCTTGGCTGTGAACCTCCTTGTATATGGAACTAGGATCTTGTTTCCCATTTGCATGTCTCTTTTTTTGTTAAGAGATGGAGTCTTGCTCTGTCACCCAGGCTGGAGTGCAATGGCACCATCTCGGCTCACTGCAACCTCTGCCTCCGGGGTTCAGACAATTCTCCTGCCTCAGCCTCCTGAGATGCTGGGACTACAGGCATGCGCCACCACGCCCGGCTAATTTTTGTATTTTTAGTAGAGATGGGTTTTGCCATGTTGGCCAGGCTGGTCTCGAAATCCTGACCTCAGGTGATCCACCTGCCTCAGCCTCCCAAAGTGCTGGGATTACAGGCATGAGCCAGCCACTGTACCTGGCCCCATTTGCATGTCTTTTTCAACACCACATGCCTGTACGCTCTGACCTGGCCTCCTGAAGATAGGCCCTGTTCCTGACTGAGAGGGGATACTGGACTGCAGAACCTGTGCCCTGTGGTCTGTGCTTTCCAGCTTTGGAGTGGGCACTAGACAATAAGCATGAAGAAGGAGGCAGAACAAACACCTAGGAATTCATTTTGACGTATATGGTGTTTATGAAGTTTGCAAGTATATAATGTTGAGAAATGTATCTCATGCTTGTCCTCCTCCTCCTTGTATGTTAGGTGTTTTTGTAGCATTGGATGTTTGTGTTTATAGGCATGTTTCCAGTTCCTTCCTATAGGCTGAACTGTTGTTGGAGAAAATGTGTTAAGATTCCTTCACTTCCTTCTTTCTCCTCTACTCCCACTTTTTCACCCTCTTCCTCTTTCATTCTCCATGTAGACACACCACATATATATGTATGTAGGTATACATTTGCCTAAACACACACTGGAAATCAGAAATCACCACCTGGTAGCAAAAGAAATAAGGCAGAGTCTTAGATAGACAGCTTAGATAGGCAGCTAAGAACTCGTTCACAGATGTGTATCTGTCATTTTGACATGACTGTGTAGTTAGGTCCCTAAGAGGTTTGGAGCCAGACCTCCATTCTCCTCTGCTGGGGATCCAGGCCAGGGTCATGTTCCTATCCACAGTCCCCCCATTCCAACTCACCATCTGTGACCAGACAGGTTCACTAAGCAGCTCTCCAAGCACCTGCCTAACTCCCTTGGGTCCTAAGGTTAAGTAAGAGGATCCTGAGATAAATGAAACTCTCTCTCACTTAACAAACTTCCCAGTTTAGAAACCAGCAGTGCCCATACACTAAGTTTACACAGTTGGGAGGTCCAGTGGAAGAACAGAGGAATGGAAACCCATTTGCCTGGGGAAATGAAAGACTTCCCAGAGGAGACACAATATTTGAACTGAGATTAGAAGGAGAATTAGGAGTTTGTCAGGCAGGCTTGGCAGGGTGAAAAAGCCACACACTGGGAACAGCATAAACAGACAGGCATGAAACAGCATAGTAAAGGAGGAAGATAGCAAACACCTGTGTGTCCGTACAGCAAAAGAGCTTGCCCTGGAGGGAGTTGGGGGAGATGGGCAAGACCAGGTGAAAGAGGGCCTTGAATATAAAGCTAAGGCATCTTGAGTTGACTTTACTTGAAGGTGATCTATTAATGTCTTCAGTTATCAGGTTTCCCAAATGCAGTTTAAGGAAACCAGGATCAGAGGGAGCCCATTATTTTGCTATTTCCAGGTCCTTCAGGCTTAGCTCCAACTGAGCTGGAACTAGAAGGGAAGTGTTTCTTTCTTGCTTTTCTTCCCAGGCCACCGCACAAATGGAAGAGCGACTAGCAGAGTTTATTTCCTCCAACACTCCAGACAGCGTGCTGCCCTTGGCAGATGGAGCCCTGAGCTTTATTCATCATCAGGTGATTGAGATGGCTCGAGACTGCCTGGATAAATCTCGGAGTGGCCTCATTACATCACAATACTTCTACGAACTTCAAGAGAATTTGGAGAAACTTTTACAAGATGTGAGTGTCCTTGTGCTGGGGTTCTGAAAAAACCTCCACCTGGTATTGGATTCATAATCCCAAGCTAAGATTAGGGCATTAGTGGTATTCTCAGTCTTCACAGACTGCTTGTTACCCACCCTCAAAGGTAGAGCTGAGGGACTTAGATTCCTCCTCAGTCCCCTGCAATACTGAGAGAAGCCTGCTTGGTATCAAAGGAAGTCACTTCTGTTCCTTTTCTAAATCCAAAATTGTATTACTTTGTTGTATTACGCGAAGCTCCACCATGGGTAGTAGTCATAAGTATTTGACTAGGAGGTTTGCTACCCAAAGCCAAAAAGTGGCTCCAGTGGCTGTGACGGGCTTTCTTCTACTGGAAATACTGGTTTAAGCAGAGCCTTCAGACTGTTTATCCTCAGCCAAGGGAAAACAGGTATGAGGCTTGCACGATGGGTTTAGCCATTTGCATGGTGAGAAGTTCTCTAGTTGGGACTTACATGTTTTGAGACCTGATCCTCGCTGGTGTGAAAAAATCTCTGGGAGGCTAAAGGTAAAGTAATCCAGAGATGGCCAAGACCAAAGCACATGAGAGTTCTTAAGCACTGCTTCCTGCACGAGTGCTTCCTTTGCTATCAGCCTCTTGATTAAGGTGGCCAGATGCCATCTCACTCAGACCACAGCGGCTCCATGTTATCCATTAATACAGTTTGGGGGAGAGAGGATGTGCCTGTCCCCCCAGAGCTCATCACGTCACTAGAGAATTTCCCAGTCCAGAACCCCTTATTACCTCCAGACCAAGACCTCTCTCTCTGGAGTAGTACCAACTGAGCTGAGGGCCCAGGGCTAATGATCAAAAGGACATCAGTGTGTTCATCTAGAAATAAGAAGGAGCAGGGAGTTTAAACAAATTTTCAGAGAACAGTTGAATCTAGAGAAAGGGTGACTAAAGATGATCATGATTATTGTTGTCAAGTAGTAGAAAGTTTCTCACATATAAAAGAGAGCAGATTGTTCTTAGTACCCCTGAAAGACATAATTAGTCCAGTGGGCAGAAGTTACAGCGAGAAAGGTTTTGATTTAATAGGTGAAAAAGTAGTTCCTTCTACAAAAATACCTTTTTGTGATTTCAAAAGAAATACTTAAAATAAAACATTGTAGAAGTATAACTTTAGAAAGCCAGAGTCCCATGAAAATCACTGGTAGCTGTTTGTTTCTGTTCAAGAAAAGGTTTCTGACAGTTTTCCAGCAATGGAAAGGGGTACCCCAGAGACATATAGGAATCAGGGATTACTGCATCAGGTAAAGGATTAATGTAGAGTAACTTCCAAGTTTCCTGGTATGTTTAAGATTTATCTTCTAAAATGCTAAAGTCAGAGCCTTGCCCAAAACCTTTAGGCATTTTCCCAGACTGACTGCTTGTGTGGTTAGGTTGTTTGATACAATAGGAAGAGCACTGAATTTGGAGCCAGTTTGTTCATCTGTTCCCTAATTTGTGAAGCCCTTGGAATGCAGAAAAGAATTCAGTGCAGGCTCTATCTTAGGGAATTTGCCATCAGTGAGGTTACAGACCCATCAACATGTACTTAATAAAAATAACAGTTATTACTATACTGAATACTTTATATGAATTCTCTCACTTCCACTGACTGCAATACAATGTGATTGACGAGCACTAGAGATAAGTAGGTTCTGAGCACAGAGGAGAATATGCTGACTCTTTGTGGAAAGTTCAGAGAAGGCTAGATCTTAACAAACAGGTAGGAGTTCACTGAAGCTAGAAAACAGCATAAACAACCTTTTGCTTGGGCACAGTGGCTCATGCCTGTAATCCCAGCACTTTGGGAGGCCAGGATGGAAGGATCACTTGAGCCCAGGAGCTTGAGACCAGCCTGAGCAACAAAGTGAGACCCCGTCTCTACACTAGCCAGGCATTTCACCATGTTGGCCAGGCTGGTCTCAAACTCCTGACCTCAAGTGATCGCCCTGCCTCGGCCTCTCAAAGTGCTGGGATTACAGGTGTGAGCCGCTACAACTGACCAGCTGGCAGATGAATTTGAAGAGTTGGACTGGGGGCCAGATGCTGAACGGCCTTGTGAGGAGCTTAGATTGTATCATGAAGGCAGTGGGTATCATCCAATGTGACAAATTGAAAAATGACCTGATCAGATTTTAGAATAATAAAAGTCAGTAACATTTATGGAGCATTTAATACATGCTAGACACTACATTACCTCATTTAATTTATCTGGTTAAATCTTCACAACCGTGTAAGAAAGGTACTTAATATTATTTCCTAAATTTACAGATAAGGAAACTAAGTTAGCTCAAGATAACTGATTTTTTTAAGTAGCAAAACCAGGACCCAACCCAGATTTGGCTTATTCCAGAGCCTAAGATCATACATTTTCAAACAGTCAACAAACATTGACTGACATCTGCTGTATAGGAGGCATTCTGCTAGGCTTAGCATTTGAGGAAAGAAACAGGGCCAGGTGCGGTGGCTCACTCCTGTAATCCCAGCACTTTGGGAGGCTGAGGCAGGCAGATCACCTGAGGTCGGGAGTTCCAGACCAGCCTGATCAACACGGAGAAAACCCATCTCTACTAAAAATACAAAATTAGCTGAGCATGGTGACGCACGCCTGTAATCCCAGCCGCTCGGGAGGCTGAGGCAGGAGAATCGCTTGAACTCAGGAGGTGGAGGTTGCGGTGAGCCAAGATCATGCCATTGTACTCCAGCCTGGGCAATAAAAGTGAAACTCTGTCTCAAAAAAAAAAAAAAGAAAAGAAAAAGACACAGAGCCTCTTTACTCACTAGGCCCAGCAGTGTAGCTGTAGAGACAGACAGCTCATTATGAAACAGCATGACAGTACCATGTGGTATGCATGAACAGCCAAGAGAACATGTTAAAGACAGCAATTCTTTTTCTTCTCGTGTGTGTGTATATGTGTGTTGGGAACAGGAGACAGGTTTTAAAAGAATAAATGGGATTTCACCAACTGCTCAACCTTTCTCTTCATTTCATAACCAATACTTTAAAAGAAGAAAAGTCCTCATTTACTGTGTTTTTTTTTCCAAAGAAAAATAATTTTAAAATAATTTGTAAGCAAAAATAATCCTAATTAGGCATTCATGGGAAGATATTTAGGAAAATGTGGTACAATTTGAAAATAATAGCCATTAGAATCTAAGATATTATTGGTAATTATATCTTCGTTTTCATTGATTTTTAATACTATTTAATTTGATTATGTATTTTTCTTTTTTTTATTATTATTATACTTTAAGTTTTAGGGTACATGTGCACAATGTGCAGGTTAGTTACATATGTATACATGAGCCATGCTGGTGTGCTGCACCCATTAACTCGTCATTTAGCATTAGGTATATCTCCTAATGCTATCCCTCCCCCCTCCCCCCACCCCACAACAGTCCCCAGAGTGTGATGTTCCCCTTCCTGTGTCCATGTGTCCTCATTGTTCAATTCCCACCTATGAGTGAGAATATGCGGTGTTTGGTTTTTTGTTCTTGAAATAGTTTACTGGGAATGATGATTTCCAATTTCATCCATGTCCCTACAAAGGACATGAACTCATCATTTTTTGTGGCTGCATAGTATTCCATGGTGTATATGTGCCACGTTTTCTTAATCCAGTCTATCATTGTTGGACATTTGGGTTGGTTAAGGGATCAATTCAACAAGAAGAGCTAACTATCCTAAATATATATGCACCCAATACAGGAGCACCCAGTTTCATAAAGCAAGTCCTGAATGACCTACAAAGAGACTTAGACTCCCACACAATAATAATGGGAGACTTTAACACCCCACTGTCAACATTAGACAGATCAGCGAGACAGAAAGTTAGCAAGGATACCCAGGAATTGAACTCAGCTCTCCACCAAGCGGACCTAATAGACATCTACAGAACCCTCCACCCCAAATCAACAGAATATACATTTTTTTCAGCACCACACCACACCTATTCCAAAATTGACCACATAGTTGGAAGTAAAGCTCTCCTCAGCAAATGTAAAAGAACAGAAATTATAACAAACTGTCTCTCAGACCACAGTGCAATCAAACTAGAACTCAGGATTAAGAAACTCACTCAAAACCACTCAACTACATGGAAACAGAACAACCTGCTCCTGAATGACTACTGGGTACATAACGAAATGAAGGCAGAAATAAAGATGTTCTCTGAAACCAACGAGAACAAAGACACAACATACCAGAATCTCTGGGACACATTCAAAGCAGTGTGTAGAGGGAAATTTATAGCACTAAATGCCCACAAGAGAAAGCAGGAAAGATCCAAAATTGACACCCTAACATCACAATTAAAAGAACTAGAAAAGCAAGAGCAACACATTCAAAAGCTAGCAGAAGGCAAGAAATAACTAAAATCAGAGCAGAACTGAAGGAAATAGAGACACAAAAAACCCTTCAAAAAATTAATGAATCCTTGTATCCTATTTACTACTCAATCTTCTGCCTTCCAGTTTCCCTTCCCACCAGTCTAGACACAACTAAAAAAGAGAATTTTAGACAAATATCCTTGATGAACATTGATGCAAAAATCCTCAATAAAATACTGGCAAACCGAATCCAGTAGCACATCAAAAAGCTTATCCACCATGATCAAGTGGGCTTCATCCCTGGGATGCAAGGCTGGTTCAATATACGTAAATCAATAAACGTAATCCAGCATATAAACAGAACCAAAGACAAAAACCACATGATTATCTCAATAGATGCAGAAAAGGCCTTTGACAAAATTCAACAACCCTTCATGCTAAAAACTCTCAATAAATTAGGTATTGATGGGATGTATCTCAAAATAATAAGAGCTATCTATGACAAACCCACAGCCAATATCATACTGAGTGGGCAAAAACTGGAAGCATTCCCTTTGAAAACTGGCACAAGACAGGGATGCCCTCTCTGACCACTCCTATTCAACATAGTTTTGGAAGTTCTGGCCAGGGCAATGAGGCAGGAGAAGGAAATAAAGAGTATTCAATTAGGAAAAGAGGAAGTCAAATTGTCCCTGTTTCCAGATGACATGATTGTATATCTAGAAAACCCCATTGTCTCAGCCCAAAATCTCCTTAAGCTGATAAGCAACTTCAACAAAGTCTCAGGATACAAAATCAATGTACAAAAATCACAAGCATTCTTATACACCAATAACAGACAAACAGCCAAATCATGAGTGAACTCCCATTCACAATTGCTTCAAAGAGAATAAAATACCTAGGAATCCAGCTTACAAGGGACGTGAAGGACCTCTTCAAGGAGAACTACAAACCACTGCTCAGTGAAATAGGATACAAACAAATGGAAGAGCATTCCATGCTCATGGGTAGGAAGAATCAATATCGTGAAAATGGCCATACTGCCCAAGGTAATTTTTATAGATTCAATGCCATCCCCATCAAGCTACCAATGACTTTCTTCACAGAATTAGAAAAAACTACTTTAAAGTTCATATGGAACCAAAAAAGAGCCCGCATCGCCAAGTCAATCCTAAGCCAAAAGAACAAAGCTGGAGGCATCACACTACCTGACTTCAAACTATACTACAAGGCTACAGTAACCAAAACAGCATGGTACTGGTACCAAAACAGAGATATAGATCAATGGAACAGAACAGAGCCCTCAGAAATAACGCCGCATATCTACAACTATCTGATCTTTGACAAACCTGAGAAAAATAAGCAATGGGGAAAGAATTCCCTATTTAATAAATGGTGCTGGGAAAACTGGCTAGCCATATGTAGAAAGCTGAAATTGGATCCCTTCCGTACACCTTATACAAAAATTAATTCAAGATGGATTAAAGCCTTAAACGTTAGACCTAAAACCATAAAAACCCTAGAAGAAAACCTAGGCATTACCATTCAGGACATAGGCTTGGGCAAGGACTTCATGTCTAAAACACCAAAAGCAATGGCAACAAAAGCCAAAATTGACAAATGGGATCTAATTAAACGAAAGAGCTTCTGCACAGCCAAAGAAACTACCATCAGAGTGAACAGGCAACCTACAAAATGGGAGAAAATTTTCGCAACCTACTCATCTGACAAAGGGCTAATATCCAGAATCTACAATGAACTCAAATTTACAAGAAAAAAAACAACCCCATCAAAAAGTGGGCGAAGGACATGAGCAGACACTTCTCAAAAGAAGACATTTATGCAGCCAAAAAACACATGAAAAAATGCTCACCATCACTGGCCATCAGAGAAATGCAAATCAAAACCACAATGAGATACCATCTCACACCAGTTAGAATGGCAATCATTAAAAAGTCAGGAAACAACAGGTGCTGGAGAGGATGTGGAGAAATAGGAACACTTTTATACTGTTGGTGGGACTGTAAACTAGTTCAACCATTGTGGAAGTCAGTGTGGCGATTCCTCAGGGATCTAGAACTAGAAATACCATTTGACCCAGCCATCCCATTACTGGGTATATACCCAAAGGACTATTAATCATGCTGCTATAAAGACACATGCACACGTATGTTTATTGCGGCACTATTCACAATAGCATTTACTGTTTTTCTTTCCTTGTATCCTATTTACTACTCAATCTTCTGCCTTCCAGTTTCGCTTCCCACCAGTCTACCAAAACTGTTCAGCCAAAATTCACCAAGGAACTCACTGGCCAATTGCCAAATCCTGTGGCCACTTTCAGTTCCCATCTTCTGCCACCTCTCGGTGGAGCACAGTGAATACTTCCTAAACTTCCTTCCCCAGTTGTCAATTCACTGTTCTCACCAGTCTTGCTGCCTCTTCACAAGTTCCTTTGCTGCCCACCTCTTCCTACTGGTGTGTCACAGGGCACCATCCGGCATGCCTGGTCTCCCCTTTCTCTTTCCTCCACTCTCTCTCTGATGTCTTGCCACCTGCTCCCATGTCTTCAGTTGTCATCTCTACGCTGAGGACTCCCACATGTGGCTGCCACTCTTACTGTTCTCCTGAGCTTCAGATCAGTGCACCCAGCTGCCTGCTGGACTCCTCCACTTTGACTTCCCTATATTGGTTCTTATTCTTTGGTTGCACGTAATAGAAACTGACTCAGAATAGTTTAAACAGTAAAGGGAAACATTATAAGAGTAAAAGGAGTAGGTCTTAGAGAATTGAAGCGAGGGATATAACCAGGCCTTAAGAAGGAACCAGAACTAGAAACCAGAAGCTCCAGGAAGCTCAGGAAGTCTTCATTCTTCCTTTTTCTGTATGCATCTTTTCCTCTATTTCCATGGTAGGTATGGCCATCTCTTTTCACAGTTCTTAAACAGTTCTGCCACACTGACGTTAACAGTTGTCTTTCTATCCTTTTTTAAATTCCTAGGAAAGTGATCCTCTCTGGTCAGCTATTAGAGGTGGGAGGGAAGGTACAGACACACAGTACAAATGTGGCTCCTAGAAACCAGAGCAGTTCTCAGGAAAAAAGAGAAAGGCCCATTGGCCAAGCAGATACCCAAGAGACTCTCATATAGGTGCCTGAAACTGCACGCCCAGAACTGAGCTTATCTTTTCTGTCTAGCTGTTCTTTCTCTAAAACCAAATGCAGTACATTCTTTATGTATCACCTAAATGGCTTCTTATAGGTACTATTTCACTTACTCATTGAAATTTTCCTAAAATTGAAGTTGCAGTTGCCTTCTGTCGTGCTTCTTTCACCCCTTATCTGCTTCTGTAGTAACCCACGTCTATCCCCTTGTCTGCATTCTTCTGCCTTGACCTATGCCTTTTTCATCTGAATTATTAGAGTTGCCTGCTAATGGGTTTTCCTGCATTTAGCCTTTCCCTCTTTAGTGTACTCTCTACACTGCAGCCAGAGTGATCCTTCTGAAGTACTTTCTGGTCATATGACTCCTCAGCTTTGAGGTCTTTCCACTCCTTACAGTCTAGGGTGGAAAGTGAACATCAGTGAAGGCACCATTGAGAGCTGCCCCTTGAGCTGGGGTCTGGAGGGTAAGTGAGGCTTGTTGGATGGAGGAGCAGGTACAGCTGTATGTCTGTGTGGCATTTCTTGGTGTCATGTAGTGTTCTAAAGCAGAAATGGTTCCCTAAGAGCAACTCGCTCCCTCTCACAGCCAGCCAGCCTTCTCTGAGTTCCTTGCTTTGCGGAGCTCTCTATGCTACCGAATTGTTTCTCCTTGGAGTCAGCTCTGCCCTGTCTGGTCCTGCTTAGCCCAGCCACACTGGGCCAATAGATTAAGCAACGCTTCTTTTCTCTATAGGCTCATGAGCGCTCAGAGAGCTCAGAAGTGGCTTTTGTGATGCAGCTGGTGAAAAAGCTGATGATTATCATTGCCCGCCCAGCACGTCTCCTGGAATGCCTGGTGAGTGGACTCTAGGAAAGTCAGGTGGGCAGATTTAGAGGAGGACTATAGAGGAAGTATCCTGATGACAGCAAAACTGTGGTGGTAACCACTGCCATTTCTGTTGCTTAGGTCCTTATTTAAATATGATTTGCCACCATTGGGGGACTAAACAGGTTTTTGTGAGGACAAATGTATGGTCCTGAGGGGATGTGGCAGGGAGAATTATTAGTCTAGGCCACCCCCACATGAGCAGGGCTCACATCAGTGGGGGTCTTGGGGGTGAGAAGCGTCAGGAGCATAGCCCAGTTTAGTTTGCACAAGTTGAGTCCTTCATTTTATCTTCAGCAATACTTGACTGAGTACCTACTTCCTGCTAGACACTGGAGATACAGACATGAATAAAGCACAGTCTCTGATCTTGGGATGTTTCCTCTACAGTGGAGTTGGGAAGCATGAGGCATGAGGACATGTAAATAGTAATTACAATACTGCAAGAAGTGTTGCAGTTGAGGTCAGTACACAGCGTAACGGGAACCTGGAAAAGGAAGTGCTTTAGTCTTCCCTGGAAGGAACATTCAGTGAATGCTCCCTGGGGGACGTGAGGCTTATTCAGCAAACCGAAGGATAAGTCTAAGTTTCCCAGATCGGGAGCATGGGAAGGAGCATTCAGTGGGGCACAGGGTGGGTTTGAAGAAGTGCTGAGGGGTAAGCCTGGAAGGTAGGCTGTGACAGGGTCATGGAGGGTGTCGGGTTCTCGGCTCTGGAGTTTTTCATTACCCTTACGGCCACTTGGAGACACCAGAAAGTTTAGGTAAGAATGTGACATGGCCGCATTTACTTTTTTCTTAAAAAATATTATTAAGGTATAATTTTCATACAATAAAATATATCCCTTTGATGGTACAGTTCATTGAGATTTAACAAATACACACTTGTAGAATCGTGGCCACAGCTGACATAGAGAATATTTCTGTCATATAAGTTCCCTTGTGCCCCTTTGAAGTCAGTCCTCTCTTCCTCCTGCTCCCAGACAATAACTTAACTGCTTTGTTTCACTAGGGATGGGTTTGCCTTTTGTACAGTTTCCTAGAAATGAAACCATGTTTCTGTGTGGTTTCTGTAGTATGTTCTGAATTCTTTCACTCAGCATGTTTGTAGAAATTCATACATGTTGTTGCATGTATCAGTAATTGGTTCCTATTTATTTCTGTGTAAATATTACATCAGATTTAGTCCTAAGAAAGATTACTTTGACTGCAACATGGATAGTGAATTGGAAGAGAGGGCAGGATGAGCCAGGGACATCAGGGGAGAGGTACTCAAAGCAATTCATGTGAGATGGGGTGGCCAGAACTCAGACAGTGAATGGTAGGATAATAGAGAGAAAGAGGTGGATTAGAGGGGTATTTATGAGAGAGACATTCTGACCAAATAGGAGCTAAGGAAGGATAAGAAGTTAAAAGGACTTCCAGGTCTGGCGTAGGTTATATCCAGATAGGTACAGTTCTCCAAAACAGTGAGGCCACAGGGAATGAGAACAGAGTTCAGGGCAGAGGCTATGCTGTGATAGAGCAGAGAGCCTCTCCCTCAGGAACATGAAGTCCTTGGCTAAGCAGGGGCTTGGAGTCAGACCTGGGCTGAATGCTGGTTTTCTGTTCCTTCCTACTTCTGTGATTATGGACAAATCAGTGCATCCCTGAGAGCCTTGATTTCCTCAGTGAGGTCAAAGAGTTGCTAGAGGGTTTAACCCAGTGTGTGGCACTTAGTAGGCACTCAGTTATTATGTGCAGACAAGGATTGTGCTTTTCAATGGATCTCCAGCCTCTAGCACATAGGAGGTGCCCAGTAAATATTCGAAGGTATACATGCACCAGTAGGGCTTTGCCAAAGCTCTTGTGAGCCATAATTGAGTGTGTGCCAGGACTGCTGTGGACTGGGCATCTGAATACACCAGACAGTGCCACCTGGCTGATGGAAAGCATGGGACCAGATCAATAGGCTGAGCTCTCTTTAGAGTAAAACCTCTAGTTCTTACTGCCAGGAAGACAGCATATGCTTAGCATGTCCAATCTGGAGGTGACCTGTAAGACATCTTTGTCCCCATTCCTGTGATCCCTGAATCATGTTGTTTCTGAATATTCAGGGGTGGGAGTGTCCTATCACAGAGAAAGTCTTGTTCATCTCAGTCTACTATATGCTGTAAAACCAAAGACGCCAGCAGCTTTCGCTTATATCTGTCACCACTGACTGCCTCTCTCCCTTGGTACAGGAGTTTGACCCTGAAGAGTTCTACCACCTTTTAGAAGCAGCTGAGGGCCACGCCAAAGAGGGACAAGGGATTAAATGTGACATTCCCCGCTACATCGTTAGCCAGCTGGGCCTCACCCGGGATCCCCTAGAAGGTGAGCATGCTGCCTAGTGGCTGCAAAGAGGCCCCACCGCTGCTGGCAAGCTCTAACAGCAGGGAAGCTGCTTGGAAAAGAGACTTAGCTTGGACATGGACACAACATGGCCCCGGGGGCCTCAGGATTTTAGGAGATACACTGTGATCTCTGTGACAAAACAGTCTTTACTTTGGAACTGCTGTTCACATCTGCCTGATAGATCCCAACCTGGATTGCATCGGCCCGGCTGAGTTGCATTTAGAACCTCAGTTCCAAAGAGGTCAACAACAAAGGGCCACAATCACATTTGCAAAAATGGTCACCTCCTCTGCAACTTGCCTCTACTCTTGGCCACCTTACAGGTCTTCCTGTGTCTTTGGGGTAGTCCAACACAGGGCTTCAGAGGATACCACCATTCTTCTGGGCTTCCTGCTGAACCCCTGCAGCAACCATGGGCTTCCAAGTCCCTGGTCTGTAGGTATCCTGCTCCTGCCTTCTGTGCTTCCCAGCCCCATCCAGTGAAGCAGTCTTGGCCAGCAGGATGGGAACTAGTAACCCAGTTTCAGGCCCTGTTTTCCAGGAAATGTCCCAAGTTTATAGAATTTGCCAGGCCCTGTGAATGGCACTGGACTTCTGGAAATGGGAGTAGCAGTAGGATTTGGCTTCTTTCCTGATCCAAAAGCTGGGACTACATTGGGTATAGTGCCATGGGACTGAATTCACATCCTAGGCTGATGCAAAAAGCATTAATGACTACCCTACATGCACCTGTTTTGTGATCTGAGGATACTGCTGAGATACCTGACGTTGCCACGCACATTCTTCTCTTGTATCTTTGTTTCCAGAAATGGCCCAGTTGAGCAGCTGTGACAGTCCTGACACTCCAGAGACAGATGATTCTATTGAGGTAAAAACCCTGAGCTCCTACCCCATTCCTGGAGCCTGGGCCCTATGAAGCAAAGAGCTATGAATTCTCTTTAAGAGAATATCTGAGGAAGGGATGGGGGAGTTGGTGACAGCAAACACTGAGAAGTCATTCTACTCCCAGAAGAATGGGCAGGAGACTGCACTAAAGCTGACAGCTGAGAAGATGCTAGAGCCATAGCTTCTGCAAGGATATGGGCTCTGAGAAGCATGCCTGTCTCCTGCCTTTTCCCTTGTCTTCCAGGGCCATGGGGCATCTCTGCCATCTAAAAAGACACCCTCTGAAGAGGACTTCGAGACCATTAAGCTCATCAGCAATGGCGCCTATGGGTAAAGGCAGGGGTCAGGGTGTGGCCAGGACTGAAGCCGGGTCAGCCTTTGATCTCTTCCATGTGAGAGTGTATGCTGCCCAGTCCTCTGGGCAGATGCCTCGGGGTGGACCTTCTCACTCCCAGAAGCCTCCTGGGTGGGCAGGAGTTCAGATTCCTCTGACATCCGATCATTGTTCCTTTCCCAGACAAGATTCCCACGCCTCTTACTACCACGCATCCTCCATTCCCTGAGCTCTGGGGAAGCATTGAGCCGTATCATCAGGACATGGTCTATCAAGAAGTTTAAGAGTTCTATGGACCAGGGGGTCCCAGACCCTTCTCACTGATATGCATGCCCTTGCCCCCTTGTTCTGTGCATTAATTAAGGTGTGAGAGAAGGCAGTTTGGGTGGCAGAGAGCACAGCTCAGGTGCTGAGGGTCCATGGGGGATGGGCCGGACTTTGTTTCCCAGGGCTGTATTTCTGGTGCGGCACAAGTCCACCCGGCAGCGCTTTGCCATGAAGAAGATCAACAAGCAGAACCTGATCCTACGGAACCAGATCCAGCAGGCCTTCGTGGAGCGTGACATACTGACTTTCGCTGAGAACCCCTTTGTGGTCAGCATGTTCTGCTCCTTTGATACCAAGCGCCACTTGTGCATGGTGATGGAGTACGTTGAAGGTACTGAGGCAAAGGTGGCCTGGCATGGAGGCCAAGGCACAGTCTGAGACTTAGCCTTAAACAGGGACCAGCAGCTTTGTACAGAGGTGAAGTTTCAGGGCCCAGCTTTCCAGTCCACCTTTGGCATTGGTTTCTGCCTCAGGATCACAGAGACCATTTGGCCACAGTGGGCACAAAGCTCCCTGCCTCTACCATGAGAGGCATTCTGGGATAGGATGTAGCAGGCCAGCAGCTATAGAATCTTGCACCCCAAAGCCTGCACGCTCTCTACTGCTGGTATCAGACAGCAACAGAGGAGGCAGCAGAGCTACAAAAGCCCAGGATTAGGTGCTAGGAGGATTGCATCTGGACCCTCAGAAGAAAGGAAAGCCATTAATTACCCTGACTGGCTTGCAAAGGGGACACCCCTTAAAACCAAGCAAAATGCTCTGAGAATAGAACAGAAGAGCAACATGGGGCATAGTTCTGGAGGGAGGCAGCAGCTTTGCCAGTGGCCTTCCCTCTCACCTTCTCACTGTGTGTACAGCCTCCAAAGATATTGTGCCTAGTCTTGAAGCTGAAGCTGAACAAAACTGTCCTTTAGTGTTTACTGGGTACATGCTGGGAGTTCATAGTGTTACTTTACTCAGAAACTAAAAGCCAGTAAGAAGGAAGTAACATGAACAGATGTTAACATCTCAGCCAGATGTGTTTACAGTATGCAGTATTCCTGTCCTAAAACATTAGGCTGGTACAAAAGTAATTGCATGTTTGCCATTACTTTTAATAAAGGCCTGGGTTCCTTCCCTCTCTGGCCTGAAAAATGTCCATGACAGCTATTAGCAGATTCACTTTACTTTCCACCCCCCTCCATACCCTGTGTATTTTCATGCTGCTAATAAAGGCATACCAGAGACTGGGCAATTTACAAAAGAAAGAGGTTTAGTGGACTTACAGTTCCATGTGGCTGGGGAGGCCTCACAATCATGGCAGAAGGTGAAAGGCATGTCTCACATGGCGGCAGACGAGAGAGAGCTTGTGCAGGGAAGCTCCCCTTTATAAAACCATCAGATGGGCTGGACGTGGTGGCTCATGCCTGTAATCCCAGCACTTTGGGAGGCTGAGCCAGGTGGATCACCTGAGGTCAGGAATTTGAGACCAGCCTGACCAACATGGCGAAACCCCGTCTCTACAAAAAATGCAAAAATTAGCTGGGTGTGGTGGTGCACGCCTGTGATCCCAGCTACTCGGGAGGCTGAGGCAGGAGAATCGCTTGAACCTGGGAGGCAGAGGTTGCGGTGAGCTGATATCACACCACTGCACTCTAGCCTGGGTGACAGAGCAAGACTTTGCCTCAAAAAAATAAATAAATAAAAATAACCATCAGATCTCATGAGACTTATTCACTATCACGAGAATAGCATGGGAAAGACCCACTTCCATGATTCAGTTATCTCCCTCCAGGTCCCTTCCCACAACACATGGGAATTATGGGAGCTGCAATTCAAGATGAGCTATGGGTGGGGACACAGCCAAACCATATCACCCTGTCTCCCACCCATGCCAGCAGCAAAGGGGCTAGAATCAGAGTCTCCAGCACCAGGATATTCCATGAAGCTGTCTCCTCTGGGACCTCAGAAACTGCCAGATGGGAGCTGGCTAGCTAGAGCAGGGAACTGAATCCTTTCCTCATGGTAGCCTGGGCTTGTTGCAGGGGGAGACTGTGCCACTCTGCTGAAGAATATTGGGGCCCTGCCTGTGGACATGGTGCGTCTATACTTTGCGGAAACTGTGCTGGCCCTGGAGTACTTACACAACTATGGCATCGTGCACCGTGACCTCAAGCCTGACAAGTATGTCCACAGTCTGTGTCCCTTGTCCAGGGTCTCCCTCTTGGGTCTCCAGATAAAATGTTGGCAAGCACAGTAGCTCTAAATCTATCCAGATGGCTACTGGGAAAACATGCTCCTGTGTGTGTCCATCTGGGCCTAGTTCTCTAGCCCCCCGACCGCCCCAGATGCAGATCATTGCCTCAAGGTCTGGCTGGAACACTATAAGGCTTCGGTGACATGGAAGAGTCATTGAGGAGCCCCACTGAAGAAACCAAGCAAGAACAAAAGAATAAGCACATCTAGTAGATGGCTAAACAAGTGTCCTGACGTTTACTGACATCTACTCTGTGCCAGCACTATATTGTGGGTTTTTAAATGTAGTCCCTGGCATGTAGAACTTAAGTCTACAGTGGGAAACAGAAATATATGTATACAGGCTTCTTCTCAGAGGGTATTAGTCAAGTGGAAAAAGGAAGACCTGCTTTCTAAAGCAGGAGAGCAGAATGTGCAGAGTCACACAGATGCAAGAGAACAGCACTTGTTCAGGAACTACAAATAGTGCAATATGGCGACAGCTTAGATGGTGAGAGAGTAGTAAGAGAAAAGGCTAGAGAGAGAGGCAGGAACTAGTTCATCAAGGGCCCTTTTGTTATATTTGGGTTTTATTTTAAAGGGGCCTAGAGAGTCTTGGAAGGGTCTGCTAACCAAAGATATGATAGAATGGCATGCCCAGATTATGGTTTAGGTTTAGAAAGCTCACTCTGCCGGTGAAAAGAGACACTGAGACCACTGCCAAAGAGATACTGAGACCAGGGAAAGACAGCAATGCCTGCAGCAGAACAGGGAGTCAGGATAGAAAGAAGAGGGGTAGTGTGGGGAAGTATAAAGGAAAGAGGATCAGGCTGGGGTGGGGGTAGGAAGGGAAGTGAGGGAACAGAAGAGGCTGGGATGTGTTCCAGATTTCCAGCTTGGGACTGGTGCAGGGTGATAAGCCTCTGTGGGAGAAAGTGGCTTTGACATAAGACAGACCTGAATTCAAATGGCCACTCTTCTGCTTATTAAGTCTGAGTTTGAGTCTATTAATTAAAGTTTCCCTGACCCTCACGTTCCTCCTTTCTAATATAGGGAATAATTACACCTACCTTTGATGTGTTACTCTAGAAAGCATTTCAGGGGCCAGAATATTTTTAAAGCACTTAGCACAGAGCTCAACAGATAACCAAAATTATTGTTTTTCACTGAGGAGGGGAACCAGTTGGGAGGCATGACTTTGTTTTGGACAGGTTGAGTTTCTGGAGCCCGTAAGACACATGGGCAGTTGGGTAGGCCTGGAGCTCAAAAAGGAAGTCAGAGCCAGAGGTACTATTTGAGGAATCATTAGAATAAAAGGGTGGCAGGGTAAAGCCTTCAGCACAAAATGAGTGGCTCAGGCAGAGTATATAAAGGGATCTTAGTTCTAGTTTCTCCCAACTAACCCTCCTCCCAAGACCAGCCATGGACATGGAACAAAATTATGTGTGCCCCCTGCCCCTCTCCCTGAAACAGGAGTATTATGGGCCACTCAGATTGGGAGAGGGGACTAGGAATGGCTCCAGCAGCTGCCTTAGGATGAGGCTGATCTCAGCTCTGTAGAAGAAACTCTGTTCCTCAACTGAATGACTCCTGCCCCCAACATAGAATACAGTTAGGGCAATAAGCAGAAATGGAGTTGTGGGAATGGGCAAAAGGCAGGTTCGTTGCTTGTGCAGAATGCAGCACTCACACAGCCAGAGCAATTTATGTGTCCACACCTGCCTGTCCCCCCAGCTGAAGCTACCCAGCTTATGTCTCACAGTACCCCCATGGAAGCCTGAGTGGGGAAACTGGGCATATACTAAAATCAGTACTCTCAGAAAACCAGGAATAACTTCTTAATTTTATTTCTTCGTTCTCCCAGCCTCCTAATTACATCCATGGGGCACATCAAGCTCACGGACTTTGGACTGTCCAAAATTGGCCTCATGAGTCTGACAACGAACTTGTATGAGGGTCATATTGAAAAGGATGCCCGGGAATTCCTGGACAAGCAGGTAAGGAAGGGTAGTTGATAACACTGGGGGTTAAATTCTAGGCCCTTGTCCTGGCGCAGTGTCTTACGCCCGTAATCCCAACCCTTTGGGATGCTGAGGCAGGAGGATCGCTTGAGGCCAGCCTGGGCAACATAGTGAGACCCCATCTCTACATTTGTGTACACATACATAGATTCCAGGCCCTAGAATAAGGCCTTGGGGCCATATGCCTACCTTGTAGCTAGATGTTAAGATTGGGAACCCCTATCTTTTCTACCTTTGGGTTCCAGAGAGGCACTGAGATAGGTAGCACATTTGGAAAACAGGATGAGCCTTGAGAATCATATGGATATAAAATCCAAAGTCATCTTCCTCTTCAGGGTTTGGGGAAAATAGGTCATGTAACTGTTAGCACAGAGTTTCATATGAGATCAGTCCTGAATCTCCCAGCCTGAATCAAGGGCAAGGCTCTCCTGGAGCCTGAGGTTCTTGGAACACAGCTCTGAATTTCCATTGGGCTGTGGCCCAGTGTCCTGAGAGGCAGCCTCTGGATGTTCCCTGGTTTGACATTTCAGGTTGTGACTGTTCACCAGTCCCTGTAGTTGTTACGTGACTGATAGGGTCTGTTTTGTTAGAGGCTGGAGTGCAGAGGCCAATTGTGGGATCAGATGCCAGAGGTGGGTGTTGAGGGCTTAAGGGATGGTAGTTCCGGGCTAGAATGAGACATTTTTGTTAATTAGGAAATACCTACTGACAGTTCCGACTCTTGTTCCCTGGGGCTTCTGTTGATCTTGTTCATTAACTAAGGTGGGCTGAGTCTTCATTCAGAGATTCTTCTGCTCGAGATGGGAGCATCCCCCATCTCCGGCTGTCATGCCAGTCAGCAGCCTCAGGAGGCTGAGCCAGCCTGGCTTTTCTGTGCCCAGGTATGCGGGACCCCAGAATACATTGCGCCTGAGGTGATCCTGCGCCAGGGCTATGGGAAGCCAGTGGACTGGTGGGCCATGGGCATTATCCTGTATGAGTTCCTGGTGGGCTGCGTCCCTTTTTTTGGAGATACTCCGGAGGAGCTCTTTGGGCAGGTGATCAGTGGTAGGTACTATGCCCCTGGCCCAGTGGGGAAACAGAGTCTGAATCCACAAATATGATGTATGCAGGCAGCTCGTGAGGCCTGTGAGCTCTTGTTCTGAACTCATCATGTGTGTTTGTGATGTCTGCTGCTTTGGGGATGGGTGTCTCTGTGTTTCTGCATGTACATACATGTGCACACTGTGTCTCTTGGGGCTTCACATGTCTCTCATAGACACCTGGTCTCTGATATACACCTGGGTGTTCCTGTCTGTGTATGTGCACATCCCATAAGTGTGAGGGGTACGTCTGTGTATGTTTTGTGGAGTATAAAAGCAGGGTGAGCTAGAGCTTTGCAGTGCCTGCTGTGGATCAAAGATCAAGCTATGGTCTAGGAACCTATAGAATTTAAGGACTGGGGTCCCAGGCAAGGCTTTCAGGGGCTCCGGGCTGGGTCCTTTTTGCCTCCTTTCCTTTCACTGTTCTGGGACCCTCTTCTGCATCTCTCCACTCTACCCACAATTTCTCCTTTCCCTCTCACCCCTGATGACTTCAGATGAGATTGTGTGGCCTGAGGGTGATGAGGCACTGCCCCCAGACGCCCAGGACCTCACCTCCAAACTGCTCCACCAGAACCCTCTGGAGAGACTTGGCACAGGTAGGGCAGGCCCCGCTAACTTTTCTCACTACTTGGAAAAGGGGTAAGGGAGGCTGAGTCATGTACCCTGGAGGTTCAGGCTTCGGTTACAGGCAGCCCCTCTGGATCCTGAAACTCTGCCCTGCTCTGTAGGCAGAAAAGGGAAGATGCTTGAGCTGATCCCCTAGGTATAGCTTCTGAAGGTCTGGCTTCTTACTAGATTTGCTGACCTAGACTCCATGCTGCTCATCCTACCCCCTTGCCCATGTCCTCCCTGTCCACAGGCAGTGCCTATGAGGTGAAGCAGCACCCGTTCTTTACTGGTCTGGACTGGACAGGACTTCTCCGCCAGAAGGCTGAATTTATTCCTCAGTTGGAGTCAGAGGACGATACTAGCTATTTTGACAGTAAGGCCACCAATGGGTGGGGTGGAGGATGGGTCCTACCTGTTTGCCTAGAAACACCTGTGCACACTGAAATTGCATTGGGAGCAACTTCTCAGGGCTCTGCTGAAATCTAATGGGGTCACAAGGAGGCCACCAGCAGGGCTCTGAAGGAAAGTGTCCTTTATGTCTGGCCCAGCCCGCTCAGAGCGATACCACCACATGGACTCGGAGGATGAGGAAGAAGTGAGTGAGGATGGCTGCCTTGAGATCCGCCAGTTCTCTTCCTGCTCTCCAAGGTTCAACAAGGTGTGACTGAGGAGGCCCAGAATGGGCAGAACAGGCTGGAGGATCAGAAGAAGAGGGCCTGTCAAAGGGCACACCTGGGGCAGGCTCAGGGAGTTGGGGTTGGGGCCACCTCTAGAAAAAGAGGAGCTAAGGGTTGGGGCTACATATAGCTATATATAGGTGCTTCTAGAACCACTGCTGTCCCTGACATGAGATGCCAGGTCAGATCAGTGGAATAACTCCTTCCCCAAATATTCAGCAGGGGTGTGTGAAGGAGGGATGGAACCGACTGGTTCAAATTCCTAGGTTTCCGATGCCAAGGATGCTTTATGCCACTTGGGAGGTACGGCTGCCAGAGCCCATCCCCAGCGCATCCCCTGTGCCCACAGGTGTACAGCAGCATGGAGCGGCTCTCACTGCTCGAGGAGCGCCGGACACCACCCCCGACCAAGCGCAGCCTGAGTGAGGAGAAGGAGGACCATTCAGATGGCCTGGCAGGGCTCAAAGGCCGAGACCGGAGCTGGGTGATTGGCTCCCCTGAGATGTGAGCACCCAGAGTTCACCCAGGGTGGGCGACACAGCTATCCCTGCATTGTCACAGATCATGGGAGAGATTCCGATGCCAGGGAGGAGTGCAGGTGGCAGGGAGGGGGCATTCACAAGGGTGGCTCCTGGAGGAATGTCTGCGGAGGAAAGTTCTGTTACTATAACCCTTGTGTGCCCCTAAGGAGACCTGGCAGGAGGAGGGGGACCACCTGGGTCACTCACCCCAGGCCTTGTGTCTCATAGATTACGGAAGCGGCTGTCGGTGTCTGAGTCGTCCCACACAGAGAGTGACTCAAGCCCTCCAATGACAGTGCGACGCCGCTGCTCAGGCCTCCTGGATGCGCCTCGGTTCCCGGAGGGCCCTGAGGAGGCCAGCAGCACCCTCAGGAGGCAACCACAGGAGGGTATATGGGTCCTGACACCCCCGTCTGGAGAGGGGGTATCTGGGCCCGTCACTGAACACTCAGGGGAGCAGCGGCCGAAGCTGGATGAGGAAGCTGTTGGCCGGAGCAGTGGTTCCAGTCCAGGTATGGCCCAGTGGGCGGCCAAACGACCTAAGCTGGAGGATACTGCAGGGCAGGGAGGCTCAGCGGCATCGCGGGTCTCACTGCTTACTTGGGCCTACAGCTATGGAGACCCGAGGCCGTGGGACCTCACAGCTGGCTGAGGGAGCCACAGCCAAGGCCATCAGTGACCTGGCTGTGCGTAGGGCCCGCCACCGGCTGCTCTCTGGGGACTCAACAGAGAAGCGCACTGCTCGCCCTGTCAACAAAGTGATCAAGTCCGCCTCAGCCACAGCCCTCTCACTCCTCATTCCTTCGGGTGAGGCCCCTGGGGAGCTGGGATAAAACTCACAGGAAGGGCCTTGTAATCTCTAGGCCTTGGGAGGGTTCTGCACGTGGCAGGTGTGTGTGTGTGTGTTAAGCACGGATCTGAGAGACTGTGGTCTCTGAAGGTGTGTATTGGTGTCTGGGGTTGTGTATACATGTGCCAGAAAGCAGGACAGCACCATGTCACAAGTGCAGGCTTTGGGGTAGAGAGCTCACACTCAAATCCTGGCTCCATCACTAACAGGCTCTTGACCTTGAGCAAGTTGCTTAACTCCTCTAAGCCTCAAGTTTCTTATCCAAAAATGTGGATATAATAGAGGCCAGCTGATAGGTTAATTGTGACATTTAAATATATATGACAAGCTTATATAGTCCCTGATACACACATAAATGCTAGCTGCCATTTCTCATCACCACCACCGTCTCTTGGGGTCTGGACACGGGAAAGGGCTTCACAGGTCAGGGGCTGTGGGGAAAATGGACCTAGGCTTAGGCTCTGTCTGTGACTAGAGTTGTGCTGACATCAACAGACTGGACCAGGGGCCAGGCCAAGGCCCTCTGACCCACTAAGTCCTGGCTTCTCCTTCTCCAGAACACCACACCTGCTCCCCGTTGGCCAGCCCCATGTCCCCACATTCTCAGTCGTCCAACCCATCATCCCGGGACTCTTCTCCAAGCAGGGACTTCTTGCCAGCCCTTGGCAGCATGAGGCCTCCCATCATCATCCACCGAGCTGGCAAGAAGTATGGCTTCACCCTGCGGGCCATTCGTGTCTACATGGGTGACTCTGATGTCTACACCGTGCACCATATGGTGTGGGTATGTCTGACCATCCAGACCTGCTGTCTCCCTGCTTCATCATCCTTCCAGCTTCCCCTTTGTGGAGCCCATCTGTCCCTGCTGGGGGGTCAAAGGGTGGTGGTGAAGGGGCTCACAGCTTAATGTCCAGAACCAGGCCCCATACTTCGTGTTCAGGCTCCAGTCTGAGTACTGTTCTCTTCCTGGCACAGCACGTGGAGGATGGAGGTCCGGCCAGCGAGGCAGGGCTTCGTCAAGGTGACCTCATCACCCATGTCAATGGGGAACCTGTGCATGGCCTGGTGCACACGGAGGTGGTGGAGCTGATCCTGAAGGTTAGTGCTGGGCGTGCTGCCTGCATGGTCCCTGAATGACCTCAGCCTGTGAGTCTGTGATGGCAGTTAGGGGAGTGGGTGAGTTGGGTGCACACCCATCTACACCGAGTATGGATGTAGGTACACACAGGCCGGGCGCGGTGGCTCATGCCTGTAAATCCCAACACTTTAGGAGGCTGAGGCAGGTGGATCACTTGAGACCAGAAGTTTGAGACCAGCCTAGCCAACATGGTGAAACCCTGCCTCTACTAAAAATACAAAAAAAAAAAAAAAAAAAAAAAATGCCTGGGTGTGGTGGCTCACGCCTGTAATCCCAGCACTTTGGGAGGCCAAGGCAGGTGGATCACCTGTGGTCAGGAGTTTGAGACCAGCCTGCCCAGCATGGCAAAACTCTACTAAAAATACAAAAATTAGCCAAGCGGTGGTAGGCACTTGTAATCCCAGCTACTCGGGAGGCTGAGGAAGGAGAATTGCTTGAACCTGGAAGGCAGTTTGCAGTGAGCTGAGATCATACCACTGCACTCCAGCTTGGGAGACACAGCAAGACTCTGTTTCCAAAAAAAAAAAAAAAAAAATTAGCCGAGTGTGGTAGCACATGCCTGTAATCCCAGCTACTTGGGAGGCTGAGGCAGGAGAAGTGCTTGAACCCAGGAGGCAGAGGTTGCAGTGAGCTGAGATCGCACCACTGCACTCCAGCCTGGGTGACAGAGTGAGACTCTGTCTTAAAAAAAAAAAAAAAAAAGATGTAGGTACACACAGAACTTGAATGTGGCACAACAGAGAGTTTTCTCCACAAGGCAGTACCCTCCCTGACTAAGGCCCAGGGATCCTTCTGAGCTGTGGGTAGGGCTGCAGAATGGGACGGATTAGCCTGTTTTCTACCTTCTTACCCCAAACCACTCTGGGGCTCCAATGGGAGCCATTTCCTCATCTGTAAAAACAATAATATAGGCCTGTGGTTCAGATGTGTTGGTGCAGGGTCAAAAAGCTGGAGCTGTGGTATAGCCATGCCAGAAGGGAAGGATTGGGGGAGGGGAGGGGCAAGAATATGGCTCCAGCTTAGCCTAGGCCTCATGCTTTGCTCCCCAGAGTGGAAACAAGGTGGCCATTTCAACAACTCCCCTGGAGAACACATCCATTAAAGTGGGGCCAGCTCGGAAGGGCAGCTACAAGGCCAAGATGGCCCGAAGGAGCAAGAGGAGCCGCGGCAAGGATGGGCAAGAAAGGTGAGCCAGGCGCAGTGAAGAGGGTTTTCTCTGAGCCACATGAGTGCTGGTATGTGGTGGGTGCCTTGGCCCTGGGGGTCCAGTGTGTGCTGTGCTCACTGCACCAACTCAGCCTTTGACCCTTATCCCCGCAGCAGAAAAAGGAGCTCCCTGTTCCGCAAGATCACCAAGCAAGCATCCCTGCTCCACACCAGCCGCAGCCTTTCTTCCCTTAACCGCTCCTTGTCATCAGGGGAGAGTGGGCCAGGCTCTCCCACACACAGCCACAGCCTTTCCCCCCGATCTCCCACTCAAGGCTACCGGGTGACCCCCGATGCTGTGCATTCAGGTATGAAGGGCTCCCTGCAGATCAGTGACAACCCCTGGGAAATAGGAAAGTTCCTAGGCCCTGTGTGCTTCTGACAGATCTCACTCTGAGTCTCTCATTTAGCCCACCCCCTGAAAGATCCTGTAGTCTTGGGGAGGAATTAATTGATGGGGAAGGGGGTAGCTTGGTTTCTGGGACATAACAGGGCTAAGCCCTGTCTTGCCCTTGAGTCACTTCTAACAGCTAACACTGCTCTGCTTTTGTCTGTCTGTCTGTCTGTCTCTGTACAAAGTGGGAGGGAATTCATCACAGAGCAGCTCCCCCAGCTCCAGCGTGCCCAGTTCCCCAGCCGGCTCTGGGCACACACGGCCCAGCTCCCTCCACGGTCTGGCACCCAAGCTCCAACGCCAGTACCGCTCTCCACGGCGCAAGTCAGCAGGCAGCATCCCACTGTCACCACTGGCCCACACCCCTTCTCCCCCACCCCCAACAGCTTCACCTCAGCGGTCCCCATCGCCCCTGTCTGGCCATGTAGCCCAGGCCTTTCCCACAAAGCTTCACTTGTCACCTCCCCTGGGCAGGCAACTCTCACGGCCCAAGAGTGCGGAGCCACCCCGTTCACCACTACTCAAGAGGGTGCAGTCGGCTGAGAAACTGGCAGCAGCACTTGCCGCTTCCGAGAAGAAGCTAGCCACTTCTCGCAAGCACAGCCTTGACCTGCCCCACTCTGAACTAAAGAAGGAACTGCCGCCCAGGGAAGTGAGCCCTCTGGAGGTAGTTGGAGCCAGGAGTGTGCTGTCTGGCAAGGGGGCCCTGCCAGGGAAGGGGGTGCTGCAGCCTGCTCCCTCACGGGCCCTAGGCACCCTCCGGCAGGACCGAGCCGAACGACGGGAGTCGCTGCAGAAGCAAGAAGCCATTCGTGAGGTGGACTCCTCAGAGGACGACACCGAGGAAGGGCCTGAGAACAGCCAGGGTGCACAGGAGCTGAGCTTGGCACCTCACCCAGAAGTGAGCCAGAGTGTGGCCCCCAAAGGAGCAGGAGAGAGTGGGGAAGAGGATCCTTTCCCTTCCAGAGACCCTAGGAGCCCGGGCCCAATGGTCCCAAGCCTATTGACAGGGATCACACTGGGGCCTCCCAGAATGGAAAGTCCCAGTGGTCCCCACAGGAGGCTCGGGAGCCCACAAGCCATTGAGGAGGCTGCCAGCTCCTCCTCAGCAGGCCCTAACCTAGGTCAGTCTGGAGCCACAGACTCCATCCCTCCTGAAGGTTGCTGGAAGGCCCAGCACCTCCACACCCAGGCACTAACAGCACTTTCTCCCAGCACTTCGGGACTCACCCCCACCAGCAGTTGCTCTCCTCCCAGCTCCACCTCTGGGAAGCTGGGCATGTGGTCCTGGAAATCCCTTATTGAGGGCCCAGACAGGGCATCCCCAAGCAGAAAGGCAACCATGGCAGGTGGGCTAGCCAACCTCCAGGATTTGGAAAACACAACTCCAGCCCACCCTAAGAACCTGTCTCCCAGGGAGGAGGGGAAGACACAGCCACCTAGTGCCCCCAGACTGGCCCATCCATCTTATAAGGATCCCAGCCAGGGCTGGCTATGGGAGTCTGAGTGTGCACAAGCAGTGAAAGAGGATCCAGCCCTGAGCATCACCCAAGTGCCTGATGCCTCAGGTGACAGAAGGCAGGACGTTCCATGCCGAGGCTGCCCCCTCACCCAGAAGTCTGAGCCCCGCCTCAGGAGGGGCCAAGAACCAGGGGGCCATCAAAAGCATCGGGATTTGGCATTGGTTCCAGATGAGCTTTTAAAGCAAACATAGCAGTTGTTTGCCATTTCTTGCACTCAGACCTGTGTAATATATGCTGCTGGAAACCATCGTTATGTCTTTTGCTTGCTTGTTTTCCTTCGGTCAACCCACGTGTAACTAGGTCCTGTGTTGCTGCTGGGAATATAGTGGTGAATAAAACAGTTTCCACCACCAGGGGAGGGCCACCTAACCCAGCTTGACTTCCCAAAGGCTTTGACATTTGAGCTCAAACATGAAGAATAGATGATAGGTAGTAGTTTGCTGGGTGTGGAAGAGTGGAGGTTGGCTTAAGAAAGGCTGTCCAGGCAACGTTTAGCACATGCAGTATACCTGGCATAGTCAAGGAACCAAAGATAATTCAAAGTAGAAACGGGTCTGGCAAGTGAGGCAAGGGCCATGTCTAATGGTCTTCCAGGAGATTTGACTTTGTGAAGGTGATGGGGAACCAGAAAATACCATGTAGCAACTAAAATTCCTTCATAGATAAGGGCACTAAGACTTTGACGCCCATGGTAATACAGTAGCTTGGGTAGAACGGGGGTTAGAACGTAGGTCTCCCTTGGACTCCAGAACTCACATGTCTCTCCTAACTGGGATTGCCTCAGCCAGGAAATGAGGAGGGGAAGAAGTGAGAGAAGGCAAAGAGTTTAACTTTGGGTGTGTTTGAGATAAAAGAGAAGACAGAAGCAGCAACCAGCAGAGTCATAAAGTCTATGGGAGGAGTTTTAAAATGGACGGAAAAGTTAACGATAAATGCTGAGGTGAGGGCGAGATTAAAACAGAAAGCTGCCAGTCGTATTTAGTAATAAGCCCTTCATAATTGTAGCCAGTGAGCTCTTCCTGGGCTGTTGCAGGTAGAGGCCTCAGCACTGGAGGTGGATGGACATTGTGTGTGTAGCCCGCATTGAGTAGAACTTCATTTGATGGTAGTGTGGGAGGAAGGGGGAGGACATAAGTGGGACCAGTGCCAGGGGAGTCAGGAGGTGGCATCACAGGGCAGGCAGTGGGGCTTGGTAGAGCACCAAGGCTTTGTCTCCATAGTGATGGAGGACTTGAGAAACTGTCTTGCACTGGTTGCACTGATCGTCCCACAATCCAGTGCCTAGGTCTGAAGAAGACGTGTTAGGAGGCCTGAAGACGAAAATGCCTCTGGGCCATTGCCTGGGAAGGCTGTGGCCACCAGAGGGCGCACTGTATCCACAGTGGCAGAGCCCATTTGTGCAGATATTTGGCCCCTCAGCCTTCTAGTCCTCTCCACTTCTTCATTCATTCACAGCGGACCCTGGGCTAATGTACTGGGACCTGGGCAGACAGATCACAGGTTGTGAGCGGGAGAATAGCAGGGGCATGGCTGAAGTAGCAAGTGCCCCATGCATGTAGGGATCTGGTCAGAAGCACCATACCACAGGTGAAAAGGATGTTGGGAACTGCCCTCCTAGAGGGCTGGAAATGGGGATGGGAGGAGGAAGCAGAGATGCTAAACATCCTATACCACATTGGGCAACTGCCCCAAGTGTCAGTGGTGTTCCCCTTGAGAAACTGGTGGGATTATCCTGAGGGTAGTGAAGAGTTTCTAAAAGGTAACTTCAGGGAAGTGGTATTATCATTTGCTTTAGAAAGATCACTCGCTGCAGTATAGAGAGGCTGGAGTGGAGTGAGCGTACCACAGAGGATGATGTAGTGACCCATTTTGGTGGTCTGAACTAGAACAGCAACAGTGAGGAGGTAAGGAAGGAAAGGGTGGGAAGCTGGACATCTAGATTTGGGAGCCATCAGGAAGTAGAGGGCAATGAAAGCCACAGGAGATGAGGACTGTCCAGGGAACATACGCAGAATGAGGAAGAAGTCCCGAAATACTGGCACTAGCTGAGGGGATAGAGCCAGTGAAAAGTTGAAGGTGGGGAATGAGATCCTCAATCAGGGAGAAGCCAGACCATCTAATTTTGTAATTCACCCTAAGATCAATGGAGACTTATTTAATGTTTTACATCGGTTCAGATTTGTATTTTGAAAAGATGACTGGTTGCTATAATGAGAATGGATCTGAGGGGGACAAGAATGGAAGAAGGGGGGGCCTTCCAGGATGAAGGGTGCAGATGGTAGTGAAGCAGTGAAGTTAGAAGTGATGTTTTGATTGATACTTGGTGAAGGACTTTAGGTATGAAGCAGAGGGCTATCAAGGATGATGACTGACTACATTTTTGACTTATATAACCAGATGAATTGTATTTCCATTCACCTAAATAAGAAACAAGGAAGAGAACCAGGGCTAAGTAGTTCAGTGCTGCATTCCATACGCTAAATATGAAGTAGCTTCCAATAGAGGTCTGGGCAAATGAAATAAACAGATGTAATCAGCCTAGAGATGGTAGGTGGATTCATGGCTGTGGATAAAACTGCCAGGTAAAATGGCATTGAGAACTGAAGGAATCCAGGAGATGTAAAAGAACAGTCAGATGTCAGAAGAATATTAGATTAGTGAGTTGTGATACAGTCCATGAAGGAGCTTTCCATGGAGAGGATAGTTAACAGCGATGGTTATTGAAGGCATCAAGAAAAGCAGTTTCAAACAGTGGTGGAACCAGTACTGAAATATTTGAGATGGGGAAATAAGGAACTTTAAGACAGCTCTTTCCAAAGGCTTGGCTTTGAAGAGGAGAAAAGAGATAAAGGTATATGGGATGATTGAGTAGGGATTAGGGGAGTAGAATGAGAACCAACCAACCATGTTTAAGTGTCAGTGGAAATGATCCAGTTGAAGTAGAGAAAGAATTGATCTTAATCTTGGGAGATTCCTGAGGTGGAAGAAAATAGATTCCAAAATACATGTGGAAGGATTGACTTTAGTTGGAGGGGACTATTGTAATTTAACAGATGGGAGGGAGAATAGTTATGTAGATATAGATAAGGTTGTAGGTTTGGTGGTAGGAAGGTGAGGAAATTCATAGCCAATCGTACTTTTTCTGACAAGTAAACAAGTTTGCTTTTTTGAGACAGAGTTTCGCTCTGTTGCCCAGGCTGGAGTGCAGTGGCGCGGCCTCAGCTCACTGCAACCCCTGCATCCCAGGTTCAAGCAATTCTCATGCCTCAGCCTCCCGAGTAGCTGGGATTACAGGTGCATGCTACCACGCCCAGCTAATTTTTGTACTTTTAGTAGAGACGGGGTTTCACCACGTTGGCCAGGCTGTTCTCGAACTCCTGACCTCAGGTGATCCACCCGCCTCGGCCTCCCAAAGTGCTGGGATTACAGGCATGAGCCACCACGCCCAGCCCCAAGTAAACAAGTTGGAAGTGTCGGTGAGATACCCAGGAGCCCAACGGAAACATCCAGCCAGCAAGTAGAGTTCAGAAGAAAGAACTGGGAAGGAGCTAGGAATTTGAGCATCCTAAACACAGAAGTGCGAACAACTCTGGGATTAGGAGAAATCCGTAGTTCCTGGCAGTGGTCTTGGGATGCTGTGTAGCTAAAGTGTAGTGGGGAGAAAAGACATAGGCAAGGTCACTTAGAACAACAGGCTGTTCCCTGCCCAATCTGACTTATTTGTAATTGAGTACACATGGGTGGGGCCTGAGACATGGATGAGCGCTGCAATATCCTATGCAACAAGAGGTTATCGCATGTTGGCTCATTACGTTCCCAGAATACAGGAAGCTCAACAGCGTGCCTTGGCAGGAGATGACAAGGGCCTGGGGCAATAAGAGGATAGATTATAAAGCTGGGCCCATTTCCCCCTCCCCCAGAGTAGAATGTGGAAACACTTTTCATTCTGGGCAGAAATATGATAACCAATAAACAGCTTATTAGTCAGGAGTGGGCAGTGAGGTGTGGAGGAAATGGCATTCAGTTTTAATTTTCTCAGAGTCAGTATCTAAGACTTCCTGTGTCTGTGTTCGGTGGACAGGACTCTGGCATCATGCTTAGTTGGAGTCAATGTCCTCCCCTAGGAAGAAAAGAGCCTCTGGCTGCCCCAGTTCAGCCCCAGTACTAGTCTTTTGGTGCTTACTGGAGAGAAGGTTTGGAAGTTTCAAGGGCTGTTCAACACCTGAGTACTCTTCTCTCTTGACCCCCACTCTGCCCCCAGCCCACCCCTTCATAGCATGAAGACAAAAAATTACTTTATTGCAATGTCTTTATTGCATTACTGGAGCAAGTTGGCCAGACTGTCCCCTCTTGGGGAAGGTATTAAACAAAAAGACCAATAAGTATCTCCTCTCGCCTTTCCCCCTACCCTCCCCAACAATTGCACAGCAATGTCTGAACACATCTGGTGACAAGAACAATTTGTAAAGTGGTCTAGCAACTACATTATGAACTGTCCCATCACAAGACATACAGTTGGCTTTCTTGTGAGTCAGATATTTTTACGTAAACTACACGAATTTTCTTGGACACAACAAAGACAACAGAATAGATTTTTCACAAGTAACGGCACCAAAGTCACATGCTGGAATTTGTAAGGAAACGAGGTTGTTTGCCACAAGTGGCTGGAGCTAAAGCAGGGTTCAGCAGTTGGCAGCAGAGGGCCCAAGCAGGCCCCCTATCTGGACCCTCTGGTTTCTGAGGCCACTGAAGCCTCACAGAGGCCTACTCTGGGTTCTTAAATAGCAGCAGAGACCACCTTAGAAAACAGGAATTGCCCAGGTGCAATTCTCAGTTTAAGAGAACACATGGGGCTGATTACTTGTAGCAAAAAAGAGGAGACCCGTGGAAGACACCACATTGGCTCTCAAAGCTTCTTCAAAGCACATGAGGCCTAAATAAGTGGAGGTCCCATCAAGGCTTGGAGAGGGAGTGAAAGTGTTGGGAGGGCCTCCTTCTTGGCCAGATCAGTGGTAAGGATGCAGGCAGTCTATCCAGGCCCGAATCATGGCGTGCCATCTAAGGCCAGGTGGAGACAGCACTGTTCTGTGATGAAAGCTTCACCTGGAAACGATGGGCCTAGTATCTGTGTCCAGCCAGCCCCAAGCTGCTTGCATGTCAGTAGCTGGGTTCTCTAGCCAGGGGTATAATGAACCCCTCTGATCTTGGTCTCTCTTTGCCCTCTGCCTCATTGAAACTGCAGTTAAGATGCCAAGACAGACAGTCCCAGGGTCCAGATCATGGGACAGGACATGGCACTAGACTGTCATGAAGGAGGCCAAGACCTGCTCCCAAGTCATGGGCGTAGAGAAGCACCTTGCTACCCTCTCCCCCTCTACACACCAGGCCCAGTGGGTAGTAGACTGGTCCCTATGCCATTTCCACAGGCTCAGGGTCAAGCAAGTCATGTGGCAACTGGTCAGAAAAGATAGTGTCAAACCTCTCAAATGACCCCTGGGTCTTAGATCCCACAAAACAATGAATTCAAGAATGAAAAAAAAATGAAGGAATGTAGGACTGAAAAAAAGCAGCCCTTCTCCACAAGCCAGCCCAAGTGTAGATAAAGATGGTACTTGGTCTCTCCCTGAACACCGTTGGTGTCTGCCCAACAAGGAGCAGACACATTACTGAATACTACAGGCATGTATCTGTATTTCCATTTTGGTTTAAAAGACACTCAGAACACACTGAAATTTTAGTACCAGATGGGAGGGATTCCTTGCACGTAATCTTGAGCATCCACCTGCTTCAGCAGGTTCAACACCAGGTGCAAAGCCATCCAGGTGTGCCCAACAGCAATTAGCTTGGTATTATTCAGTAAAACTTTCAGTTAAGATTTCAATAGACAGTTTGGGGAAGGGATGTGCTGGCTATTAGTTAAATGACTTTAGAGGGGGGTTCATTTGTCTCTGTCTCACCCAATCCTGAAACTGCAGTGTAACCAAGAAAAAGCCAAAGAGAAGCACTTCCCTTCCTATCCTCGTCACTAGTAACTGGAGGTTTTTCTAAAATTAAAAATCTATGTCTACATCATGGTCCATATTTTAGACCCTGTCATGGAAATAAGTGCTCAGGTAAACTAATATTTTTCTTTCACCCCCAGAACTAGAGCTTTCCTAGCTGTAAGCCTTATAAACCAAGAAGCAGGTACTGGCTTCTCTAGCTCAGCCAGGATGCCTGACTGCACAGCTTTGGGTTCAAACAGCTGACTCACTCTGAGCCTATTATGGTCCCAGGACTGGCTCAGAGGCAGCTGGACTCTATTTGTCAAATGAGTGTTGACTGATGGGTGTGGGGCATGATGGGGGCAGGAATAGATGCCTGCCCCCACTCCATTTGCCTAGCTTCACTCAGCTGGAAGGCTTAAGCCACATGGAGCAGAAGATTCCTGGCCTAAAATCAAGGCCACTGGAGCATGAGGGCAGACTGCACATAGCCTTAATGGCAGGATCACAAAAAAAGGCAAAGAGAAAAGCTTCCAGATGGCTTCTACTAACAGTCTAAACACTAAGCCATCTTCTCTCCCTGCAAAAGCTTCAGAAACCACTGTATGGAAGCACATGTGTAATGTGGTGTGACTCTCACCCTGGACCACAGGGCCCCTGGGTCTGTGATTTACTGAGGCACCTGACCACAATCTGACTCCCCTCCTTAGCAACCTATAGCTCCCAAAACCCCATCCAGCAAAGGAGGGAGAGATGAAGGGAAATTAAACCATGTTTACTATTTCTGCAGGGCCTTTAAACTTGGGGAAGCACATATAATAATGTTGTTCTATATTGTTATTTGGTATATCAAGCCATCTAAAAGCACTGGATTGCACCTTTTCTTTACTCATACAAACAAGTTACAAAGGTTTCAAACAACAGATCATTCTTTAGGCTAAGGAAACACCATACAAGCACCGACTTCATTTTATGATTCAAAGCTCACCATCCCCACAAAAAGAATGCTATTCCTCATCTCAGAGAAACAGGCAGGAAGGACAGAAGGGGTTAGTTACAGTGATCAATTTTAGTGTTTGCTAAAACTCACAAATTCTAGTCTTTTTATGTTCAAGTTTTGGTACAGAAGTATACATTCAACTACGAGTGCCACGTTTTCCCATCAAACATTGGTCTGGCAACAAACTGTTTTGTTGGCTTCTGAACATAATACTTCTTCAGAGGGTGGGGCTGGTGAGATGCTGAAGCCTAAATTATGTTGGTAAGAAACAAAGTACCTTCAGTTGAAGGTTTTTTTTTATCATCTTGGCTTAGATTATTTAAATGAAATCCCAAGCCTCCCCATTTTCCTTTGGTTGTCTTTTTCATCAAATCCCATTCTATCACAAAACCTAAACAGCCTTCTTCGTGGGGGGAAGAGAGACTGCCAAAGCAAAACACAACTCCCAGCAGAGCCATGCCCCTGCTGCACTCTCAAGAGTTAGATTTAAAAAAGACAAGGCCTCTTCAGAGGCTTCCAAATACAACCCCACCCGCTATAACCATCAAGCCTAATATTCTGTTGAGGGTGCCTGGCTAAACAAAACAAAAACCCCAATGAAATAGACTGTCAAAAAAAACATCTGCTTCCAGCTTAGTATGTCAGTGCAGCGGCATGGCTGAGTCCTAGAGAACCTCAGGCCTCTAATGCCCCCATCCCGGCCGGCTGCTGCTCGGCCTCTCCACTTCACATTCACAAAATCACTTCTTGTGCAAAACAAGCAGTCTATGTAGAAAGAATGCCCTCATCGTAGTCTAATAAAAACTGTAGGAAAAAATGCCAGAGAACCACCTCTCTTCCCACTTCCTCTTTATCTGCAAAGCGAGGGCATCTGTGCATGAACAGGGTAGGCAAGCCTGACGTTGAGGGAGTCGTTGTGCTGAACCAAGGATGTCTGCTGGTAATGGAGCACTAGCTCCTTCAGAGAGCTGTACAGGTTGTAGGGCTCTGCAAAGCCATAGCCCCGAGCAGTGCTGTAGATCACACAGTGCTTCACTTCCCCATCGGCCCTGCAATGACAAACCACAGAAGAAATGTTAAGGTAGGTAACAATAGATAAAAGGACACTAAATGGCCAGAAGTCTGAGAGCAATTGTTATGCAAACAAGTGTTTTTTGTTAACCAGGCAAAGCTTGTGAAATTGCGTTCCCCCCATTCCCTACAGACTTGGCCATAGATACGGGTGTTAAAACAACCACAAATGTAAGGGTTTCTTTCTTTCTTTTTTTTTTTTTTTTTTAGACAGGGTCTCGCTCTATCACGAAAGCTAGGGTCCAGTGGCTTGATTACAGCTCACTGCAGCCTTGAACTCCTGGGCTCAAGTGATCCTCCCACCACAGCTTCCCAAGTAGCCAGGACTACAGGTGTGAGCCACATGCTCAGCTACTTTTTTATTTTTAGTAGAAATGGGGTCTTGCTATGTTGCCCAGGCTGGTCGTGAACTCCTGGGCTCAAGGAATCCTCCTGCCTTAGCCTATTAAAATGCTGGGATTACAGGTGTGAGCCACCACGCCCAGCCAAGGGTAGTTTTTGATTAATCAGTTTATGTAACGACTCCAGCCAAGTCCTGAACCTACAGGCTGCCACCCAATAACCTGAGTGACAGTGAGCGACTGGGCTTACTGCCTGCCTTCTTTTTATTATTCTTAGAAGATCCTAAGTCTTACAAGAACCATTCTCACCTATATTTCCACTCAGATAACTTCAACAGCCCAAGTGAAGGAGAAATGAAATGTTGCAAGTAGTTCTATCCTTGGATAACAGTAATCCAATGCACTTTTCAACTCCTCCCCCATTTTCTGCCCATAAGACATCCCATTCATCTTTTTGAGGTCCATCTCAGATACCTTTTCCACAAAACCTCCCAATCCGCTCTTTCTCCACTAAAATTAATGCTTCCACATGTGCACAGCCTACTAATGATACTTATTTCACAGTGGTTCTATTCATTGTGGATATTTGGTGAAATGAAAAAAGCCTGGTGCAATAGAAAAATGTGGGTTTTGAAACCAGGTAAACTTGGATTCAAACTCTGACTCCATGATAGAAGTAGAGCACTATGAACAAGATGATCACATAAAGCACTGAGCAGTCTGTTAATATGAATGCCTTTCGTCTATCTTCTCCACCTTGCCCTCTAAGGGCACAATCATTTTGTCACTTTGTTTGCCTTCTGCCACATCCATCAGTAGCATCATCATCATATTAGTAGGTGACATTTACTTCTTATGTCCCTGCACTGTTAAAAGCATATTGTATTACACAGATTAACTCATTTAATCCTCACAAAAACCCTAAAGTAGGCATTATCCTTATTTTACAGATAAGGAAACTGGGCAAAGAAAGATTAAGTAATTTACCCAAAGTTACCCAGCTAGTAAGCAGTAGAGCCAGGAGCTGAACCCAGTATATCTGGCACCATCATAACTCTTTTCTAAGTGTGGCTTTTGTCAGTGAAGATGTTTGCCTTCTTAAAGAATATATTCCACACTCAGGCAAAAATCTGACTGAAGCACAGTTAGTTACCCCCAAAATTTCACTTTCCATTAAAAGGAAAATAGGCTTTTCTCAAAAAAGTCACGATTATCTTATGGAAAACACGCCCACATTTCCTGTCACTACATCAACAGAATAATATGTAATTTAAAATTTTAGATAGAGTTTTCCTTCTGAAGTAGAAACAGTTCTATTTAATCAAGCCTTTCCTAATCTGACACTGGAGACCATACTAGACATATAGGATACTACTAAACAATTAAGTGTTTTTTTTTCTGTTTTTTTTTTTCAATTTAAGATCTCACATTACCTTTCACAGACACCTGAAATCCAACAGCAATACTGCAGGGCCTAATCTACTTACCACGTAAATTAAAACTCCAAGATAATTTCAGATATCATTTCTCATAAAGCTGGGTTTTTTTGTACTAATAGTTATGGTCCGAGCCATGGGTCCTCGTTACTGTACATTAACTAATTTCATCTGAATTTTATGAGGGGTTGATTTTATATTAATTGATGCAAAAGATTTCAAAAGGTTATATCCCCAGAGAAGACTTACACCACAGAGCAAGCATAGCATCCTTTCTTGCTACTCTCACGAATTAAGAATGCACCATCAGGTTTCCCATAAAGCAAGTCCTCTGCTTGTACTCGATTGATATCCTCAACAAACCAGGTTTTCTCATCATAATGGGGCAGGTTTTCATCTTCCTCATTGATAAAATAGTTCCTAAAAATTAAATATTAATATATTATTCTAACAAGTTACTTCTATCTAAAAGCAAATTCATAAATAAAACACTCTTCTAAATCTTTAAACCACAAATGACAAAGCAAAATTGCAATTATTTGGGTGTTAACTTCATTACTTGCTATGGTGCATAAAGCAAAGAATTCATGTTTCATCCAATAAGCTGAAATATGAACATCTGAATAAAAGTGCTTTTACATCCAGATTTTGAGTAGCTATACTCAAAGTAGCTTACACATCCAGATTTTGAGTTCAGAGGCAGGTCTCTGAACTCCAGTGCCTATAGGGTACCTTCAGGCAATTCAATTCAAAAGACAGTCAAAGTTCTAGATTCAATGTCCTCAAGTGACAATGACAACCAATATTTACCACGTATAAACAAGGCGCATGTCTTATATTGATAACAAAGCCCTCTGACAGAAAGGTATAGAGAGAACTTACTCATCAGCATCCTCATTCTTAATTCCCAGCCAGACATTCAGGCGTTTCTGTCTCACTCCTTTGTGATTGAGCCATCTGCCAGAGGAAAGACACCAGTGTCAGTATCCATGCAAACTCTGACTGGACAAACTAGGTATGTCTGAGCCAACTAAACTTCTAGAGTCTAGACACCTCTTGTTTTTCCTAATCCCACAGAATGGGCAAAGATTTCCCAAAATTAGTCTCTCGATTACTTTTCTTTCAACTACTATCAAGATGAACTGATCTTTTCCAGAAAAAGGCAGAAACATAGAGGGCTACTTGAAATTAGGCCCTTCACTTTTCATTTTTCTTTTCTGGAGGATGTGCCACCACAAGCACACACATACTCGCACTCACAGTGGGACATCTGTTTCTGAAAACATTAGGTTAGCATGGTGTCACATTTGCAATCTCCACTAAGCCTGAGGACACACTTCCTGTGTGACCTACTGAATTGAGTTGAATATTTTAACTAAAAACTTCAAGATCTATTTTTGCATTTAAGCAGGCCACAAGAAATTCAGGGTAGCAATCTGAGTAATTAATATGAGTGAACTTCATTACCAAGAAAATCATAGTATCCAAGCCGGGCGTGGTGGCTCATAGGCCTGTAATCCCAGCACTTTGGGAGGCCAAGGCAGGTGGATCACCTGCGGTCAGCAGTTTGAGACCAGCCTGGCCAACATAGTGAAACCCCGTTTCTACTAAAAATACAAAAATTAGCCAAGTGTGGTAGTGCATGCCTGTAATCCCAGCTACTAGGGAGGCTGAGGCAGGAGAATTGCTTGAAACCAGGGGGTGGAGGCTATAGTGAGCTGAGATTGTACCACTGCCCTCCAGTGTGGGTGACAGAATGAGACTCCATCTCAAAAAAAAAAAAAAAGAAAGAAAGAAAAGAAAAGAAAAAATCATAGTATCTTAAAATGTGCTAGTATTTTAGATGTAAAATGAGGTAAACCAGCACACTTTGTTCCTTTCAGATGGCCAATAGTCTAAAACTAGGGTGGAGTGGAAAGCATCTTCGTTCATCATTACCCACCAAGCAAGGCTCCTATCATTCAGGTTTCATCATCAACACCATCCCCTCAGGGAGGACTATCCTAACTGTCCCAACTAAGGCAGTCCCCAGTCACTCTCTACACTTTACCTTGTTTTATCATCTTCATAGCACTTAGCTAAAATCCATTATTTTATATTTTTGTTTGTTTGGTTGGTTGGTTGGGGTTTTTTTGAGACGGACTCTCACTCTGTCACCTAGGCTGGAATGCAATGGCACAATCTCGGCTCACTGCAACCTCCATCTCCAGGGTTCAAGCAATTCTCTCACCTCTGCCTCCAGGGTAGCTGGGACTACAGTCACGCGCCACCATGCCCAGCTAATTTTCGTACTTTTAGTACAGACAGGGTTTCACCATGTTGGTCAGGCTGGTCTTGAACTCCTGGCCTCAGGTGATCCGCCCACCTTGGCCTCCCAAAGTGCTGGGATTACAGGCATGAGCCACCGTGCCAGGCCTATTTTATATTTGTATTTGTTTATGTCTGTCTCCCCAATAAAATGTAAGCTGCTGTAATGAAAGGGGTCTGTCCTGTTCATGGCTATGTTGCCAATTATTAAAACAGCACATGCACATAGACATTCAATTGTCAGTAAATATTTGCTGGTGGGCTGCTTTTAACAAAATCTTCACAACTCCAGGATCATCCTGTATCTCTCTCCAGGATCATCCTGTATCTCCCCAAGTATACAAGATAACTTGGCATCACACCTAATTTTAAAGTTCTGTTAGACAGATTTCACAGTCTTTCTCAGTAAGAATTGCCCTTTAGTTAACTTGGATTTCATTTTTTATTCTTAGCAAAACTGGAAAATAGATAATATGTGATCTTGATACAACTGATTTAGTAACAAACCCCCTCCCCCACACCATCGCGTCTGTCATCAAAATATCCAGATGTCCTCCTCCAAGCATTCTTATCACCCAAAGTTTTCTATCCTTAAAGAAACTGACCTTCTCTTTATCAAAGAAATATGCACACTGGGTAAAAAAGTGTGAGTTGAATGAATGCACCACATTTTCTCTTGAATCCCCATTTTCTTTTAACCACCAACCTCTTTAAACTGAGCCTCCCTTTCTGCCACACACAATGTTAGGAACTCATTTCCTAACACTTTCCTAATTGAAAAAAAAAAGAAAAAGAAAAATTGCTTTTGCTCCACCCTCCATTTATGATGGTGCCTACCTTCTGACTTAGGCAACTTTTCCAATCTCCTAAAAGTCCATTTCAAAGACTTATCTAGTTCTGAGTCCTTACAAACCTATTAACAATGCCAGGAGCTGATTAGATTTTAAAAACCATTTTCAAAAACCTCAAATAGCTTTAGTAAATACGTTAATTCACATTTAATGTTATCGAATCATGCACTGATCACAAATAGATGCAATAAATTCTACAGGAAAAATCTGAGGCAAAACATTCAAAGACCTAACATCCAGCTCTGATTCTGTTGGTGTGGTAATTGGGTTGTAAAACCAATTAGATTTTTAGAAAAGATACTATATATACATATTTTTTGGCATGGTCTTGGACCCATCTCTCTTTGGCCCAGCAATCTCTTCTTAAAAAAAAAAAAAAAAAGGAAAATACTACTTCCATAGATTAAAAATAGCTGGTGTTAGCATATCTTTTCCTAGCCCTACCCCAGCAAGTAAGGGAAAAAATATGTATTATATAGTGTCCTTTCTAAAGATCTAATTGGTTTTACAGCCCAACTACCACACTTTAAGAAGAGAGTTTGTGTTTCAGTCTAAGACAAAAGGATTAAGCTGGGAAGCCCCTGAGAGAGAAGGACAGGAGAAACGACTTTGAAGCTGACGCCTTCGTCCTGGAAGAAAGCAGAAGCTTAGAGCCTGGCTGAAGTAGAAAACGGGGTGACAGAAAACGGTGCCTCAGGCACAGGGCATCCTGGATGGAGAATGAGGTTTTAAGATGCAGCATCTGTTGGTAGCCAGTGATGAGATTACTGTGAAGGACAGCTTGGAATTTTCTAAAATAGCCAGATGGCAAGACCCAATGATTAGGCAGAGGAGCACCCAATGACAGTAGTCAAGAGGGAGGCACAAAGGACTTTGTGCTCCTCTAATTTTCTGGCACTACTTCAGGATGACATTCTTACATGATCCAAGTGTCAGTCTGTGTAGGAGGTATGAATGATACCAGAGATCAAATATTTTTAATGTAACCAGGCCAGTGGGAGCTTGGAATAAATTTAATTAAAAAAAAAATGAGGAATGCAGCTGGACGCAGTGGTTCATGCCTGTAATCCCAGCACTTTGGGAGGCCAAGGCAGGCGGATCACCTGAGATCAGGAGTTCGAGACCAGGCTGGCTAACATGGTGAAACCCCGTTCCTACTAAAAATACAAAAAATTAGCCAGGCATGGTGGCGCACGCCTGTAATCCCAGCTACTTGGGAGGCTAATGCAGAAGTGCTTGAACCTGGGAGGCAGAGGTTGCAGTGAGCCGAGATCGTGCCATTGCACTCCAGCTTGGGCAACAAGAGTGAAACTCTGTCTCAAAAAAAAAAAAAAAAAAAATGAGGAATGAAACTTGTCTTCCACCAAATTTTATGGACAGACATATTCTCTACATAAAAACAAAGTGGGATAACATATACAATACTTTAAAAAGAAAAATCACTTTTTAAAAAAATTTAGTTATCAGAAATATATTAAAGAATGAAGCCAGGTGCGGTGGCTCATGCCTGTAATCCCAGCACTTTGGGAGGCTGAGGGAGGTGGATCACCTGAGGTCAGGAGTTCGAGACCAGCCTGGCCAACATGGTGAAACCCCATCTCTACTAAAAATACAAAAATTAGCTGGAGGTGGTGGTATGCAACTATAATCCCAGCTACTCAGGAGGCTGAGGCAAGAGAATTGCTTGAACCCAGGAGGCAGAGGTTGCAGTGAGCCAAGATTGCACCATTGCACTCCAGCTTGGGCAACAAGAGCAAAAATCTGTCTCAAAAAAAGAAAAGAAATGTATTAAAGAATGATTCATTACTTTAAGAAACCCCAATTATCACTACTGGTGTGAATGTAAAATAGTGCAACCACTACACAAACAGTCTGGGCAGTTCTTCAGTGAGACACAGATAATTACCATATGATCCAGGAATTTCACTCCTCAGCATATACCCATGAAAAATGAAAATACACATCCATCCAAAAACCTGTACATAAATGTTCACAGCAGCATTACTGAAATAGCCAAAAAGACAGAAACAACCCAAATGTCCACCAACTGATGATGATTAAACAAAATGTGGTATAACTATACAACAGACTATTATTTGGCCATAAAAAGTAATGAAATACTGACATAGGCTACAACGCAGACAAACTTTGAAAACACCATGCTAAGTGAAAGAAGCCAGTCACAAAAGAGTACATTTTACATTATTTTCATTCATATGAAATGTCCAGAATAGACAAATCCATAGATACAGAAAGTGGATTAGCGGTTGTTTAGGGCTAAATGAAAGAGGTGATAGGGATGTTAAGTAAACAGTGCAGGGTTTTTTTTAAGGTGATGAAAATGTTCTAAAATATGTGGTGCTGACAAAATACCTGTGAACATACTAAAAACATTGAATAATACACTTTAAATGGGTGAACTTGTATGCGATGTTAACTGTATCTCAATAAAGTTGTAAAAGCAAAAAATAAAACCAGAACACACCACCCTCCACAGAACTTTTTTTTCTTTTTTTTTTTAATACAGAGTCTCATTCTGTTGCCCAGGCTAGAGTGCAGTGGGGCGATCTCAGCTCACTGCAACCTCCACCTCCCGGATTCAAGCAATTCTCCTGCCTCAGGCTTCCCACTAGCTGGGATTACAGGCATGCGCCACCATGCCTGACTAATTTTTGTATTTTTAATAGAGACAGGGTTTCACCATGTTGGCCAGGCTGGTCTCGAACTCCTGACCTCAGGTGATCCACCTGCCTCAGCCTCCCAAAGTGCTGGGATTACAGGTGTGAGCCACTGCACCCGGCCACATAGAACTAACTCCTTTATCTGCAAACTCCTCTATATATATATTACTCAAAACTCATCAATTCCCTAAGCAGAATATGCATCAAAAAACCCATCATCATTATGTACCTATATTGTTATGGCCATTATTATTTTAAATTTATGAATTTTGGTTTATGAATACTATAGTCCCTGCTTATCCATGGGGAATAGTTCCAAGACAACCAAATAGATGCCTGAAACCAGACAGTACTAAACCCTATATATACTGTTTTTTCCTACACATACATACCTGTGATCATTTAATTTATAAATTAAGCATAGTAAGGGATTAACAATAACAAATAATACACTTTGGGAGGCCGAGGCAGGCGGATCACAAGGTCAGGAGATTGAGACCATCCTGGCTAACACAGTGAAACCCCATCTCTACTAAAAAAATTTAAAAATTAGCCAGGCATGGTGGCAGGCGCCTGTAGTCCCAGCTACTCGGGAGGCTGAGGCAGGAGAATGGCGCGAACCCGGGAGGCGGAGCTTGCAGTGAGCTGAGAATGCACCACTGCACTCCAGCCTGAGCGACAGAGTGAGACTCCATCTCAAAAAAAAAATTAAATAAAATAAATAACTAAGAATAAAATAGAACAATTATAACAATATGCTGGAATAAAAGTTATGTGAATGTGGTCTCTCAAAATGTCTTATTGTGCTGTATTCACCTATCTAGACTGTGGCTGACTGGGGATACCAGAAAACACGGAAAGCAAAACCGCAGTAAGCAAAACCATGGACCAAGGGGGACTACAATACCAAAAAAGGTAAATGGTAATCATGAAAGCTAGCCTTAACTCATGAGGAAAAAGAATTGCATATTAACAACAAAATTCCTTGCATATTAACAACAAAATTCCTTTTTTTGAAAAGGAATTTTTAAAAAAATTGATACCTAAGAAATTTTTAATTTATTTATTGAGTTATAATACACATAAAGCACATTAATCTTAAGTGTACTGATAAATTTCTACCTATGTATAAACCCATGGAACCCCACTCATATCAAGATTCGAACATTTCTAGAACCCTTAAAGGCTCCTCATCCCATTTTCCCATCAAAATCCCCACCATAAATAATCACTATTTTTAATTCTATCATCATAGATAGGTTTTACCTATTCTTGAGCTTCCAGTAAATGGAATAATATCATAAAAATTTTTTTTCTATATTTAAGCAATGAAATTCTGTATTTAAACACTCAAGAATATCCTACTAGTAGTACACCAAGCTCTCAGCAGACAATCACATAGAATCCTTGTGGGCTATGGAATGGCCAGTCAAGGAAATGACCACATCCAAAGAGGGCTTAAAGAACTAATGACAGTCTTTAGCTAGGTATCACAGAATTCCACCCTATTCCTTTAAAACAAGACCAGAGAGAGATCATACTCAGTATCATGCAGCAATGCTAATATGAGACACATATTTTACTACCAGTCTTCTTCAGGACCGACTATACAAATTCCAGCATTAGAATAGATCAAATCCACCAAGCCCAGAGACAATTCTCTGTTAGAAACATCAAAGCATGGACCATGGGACACTGAACTATTCTCCTGGAAGCAGCCCTTCCAAAAGAGGTAATGGCTGTCTGTGTCTCCCTACACTTCTGAGTTGTCCTTACTTGTAGGTTATGAATTTGTCATCCATGATGTTATCTAAACTCTTTTATATTTGTTGTTGTTGTTGTGTCACTGTTTTGTTTTTTGTGTGTTTTTTGGTGTGTATGGTTTTTGTTGTCTTTTTTTGCTGTTGTTTTCTTTCTATCTTCTGTATTTAGTTTATACAACCCATTAAAGAAACTTCCAAGGTCTGGTTTGTCACATGCTATATAGTCTGAATGTTAGTATCTTCCCAAAATTCATAGGTTGAAAATCTAACACTCAAGGTGACGGTATTAGGAGGTGAGGACTTTGGGAGGTGATTAGGTCATAAAGGCAGAGCCCTCATGAATGGAATTAGTGCCCTTATAAAAGAGGCCTGATAGAGACCCCCTAGCTCCTTCTACCAGGACATAGGTAGAAGGCGCCATCTATGAACCAGAAAGCAGATCCTCACCCCTCACCAGACACCAAATCTGCCAGTGCCTTGAGTTTGGACTTCCTAGCCTCTAGAACTGTGAGAAATTTCTGGTGTTTACAAACTACCCAATTTATGATTTTTTTTATAGCAGCCTAAACAGACTAAGACACCACACTTATTCACGCCCCTTGGGATGGTATATTCCTTGTATTTCTTATTGCTTTTCAGGGCAAAGAAGGACTTCCATTCATCGTTTTGGTGTATAGCATAGCCTTTTTGAGCCTTTCTTCAGCTTCATGATGTGATCAGAACCACGTGAGCATTCCAAGAGCAGACACACCCTATTTACAGATAAGAGCACCCTCCTTGCCTTGTTTACAAAGCTCTTCAGTATGCTATATACACTTGGCTTGACTTTTGGCCACAATAGCAAACTAAAATGATCTCTTGAGAGAGCTGGTATTAAAAACTACTCAGCATGGTGTAGTTGTAATTGTTTACCCCAAGAAATATCAACTTAGGCTGGGCACAGTGGCTCATGCCTATAATCCCAGTACTTTAGGAGGCCAAGGTGGGTACATCACCTAAGGTCTGGAGCTTAAGACCAGCTTGGTCAACATGGTGAAACCCCATCTCTACTAAAAATACAAAAATTAGCTGAGCATGGTGGTGCATGCCTGTATTCCCAGCTACTCGGAAGGCTGATGTAGGATAATCACTTGAACCCAGGAGGTGGAGGTTGCAGTGGGAGCTGAGATTGTGCCATTGCACTCCAGCCTGGGTGACACAGTGAGACTCCGTCTCACAAAAAAAAAAAAAAAAAAAAAAAAAAAAAAATCACCTTAAATCTTCCTCTACTGAAACTCTTCTGCCACAGTTCCAATCTCTAGGTGTATATTTCATCCTCTCCCTCTTTCTCACACAAAGAACCCTGAAGTCTATGGAAAACCCAGATTCAGAGGTCTCTGCTCTGTCTTCTCCTGCCAGTAGTTTGAATTGAGTAGTGTTACATGCATCAAGGTCGCCCATAGATGCATTTCAAAACAGTCTATTCATTACCCAGAACTAAGCCCAATATCCAGTATCTTCCTTTCTCATGCATTCTGTCCTATGAAGCAGTTATTTATGTTTCTAAAAATATAATTCACACATTTTATTCTGATACTATCTTTCCATTTATATTTGGATATTATCTCTATTATGCCTATATTTGGCTAAATTATATAGTTTTCCCTCATACTAAAGAATTACGTTTCACTACTCAAATTACCTCAAGTGCCTTCTATAGACACATTTCTGTTATTTAAATAAAGAATGTCATTTTGTTTTTGTTGTTGTTTTTGAGACTCACTCTGTTGCCCAGGCTGGAGTGCAGTGGCACGATCCCGGCTCACTGCAACCTCTGCCTCCCAGGTTCAAGCGATTCTCCTACCTCAGCCTCCCAAGTAGCTGGGATTACAGGCGCCCACCACTATGCCCAGCTAATTTTTTGTATTTTTAGTACAGACAGGGTTTCACCATCTTTTTTTTTTTTTTTTTTCCCAGATGGAGTCTCACTCTGTCACCCAGGCTGGAGTGCAGTGGCATGATCTCGGCTCACTGCAACCTCCGCCTCCAGGGTTCAAGTGATTCTCCTGCCTCAGCCTCCTGAGTAGCTGGGATTACAAGAATGTGCCACCACGCCCAGCTAATTTTGTATTTTTAGTAGAAACGGAGTTTCACTATGTTGGCCAGGCTGGTGTCTCAAACTCCGGAACTCAGATGATCTGCCTACCTCGGCCTCCCAAAGTGCTGGGGTTACAGGCGTAAGCCACAGTGCCCAGCCTAGAACCTATTTCCCCTCAGAGGAAATAGAAATTCTCCACTCAGTTCTAGTATGTAAACAAAGATTCTGATTTTTATGTTTTAGGCAAACATTAATCTGTTCTTGTTAAGATATAGCATTTTACTCATGCCACAGCCAGCCTCTGAGATTTCCAAGGCATTTGTATGGATCAAGAGTCCTACATTCTGGTTTGCTCCACATATTAACTTCAGATTAACTCTGGTACCCCCTACAACTACCAAGGACACTTTCCTAAATTCTTACCACCTTACTGGCCAATTCTCAATTACAAATCTCTAATCTCTTCTTCCACCTCTAGTGTCTCTAGTGCTGGTAGTAACCTGGCACTAACGTCTCCCTCCCCATACACTCCCAGACTACTTACACAAGGTGTTGATCTCGGATCTTTCGCAGCTGGATCAGGTCAGGTTTGATACTATTCATTTTTTTATCTATTTCTCGGTTGTCCAAAGCTTGTTTCTTCAAATCCTGCTCTAGACGCATTTTGCTATCATGAATCTCTCCCAGACGTGATTTCAATTTATCATAATTCATCATAATTCTGTAAAAATATTTGACATGTTAAGGCTAAAATAGAAATCAAGCAGACGGATCCTACTGGGTGAGCACGGTCCTAATATCCTTTTTTTTTTTCCCTTGAGATTGAGTCTCGCTCTGTCACCCAGGCTGGAGTGTAGTGGCATGATCTCAGCTCACTGCAACCTCCGCCTCCCGGGTTCAAGCAATTCTCCTGCCTCAGCCTCCCCAGTAGCTGGGATTACAGGCGCATGCCACCACACCCGGCTAATTTTTGTATTTTTAGTAGAGATGGGGTTTTGCCATGTTGACCAGGCTGGTCTCAAACTTCTAACCTCAGGTGATCTGCCTGCCTCAGCCTCCCAAAGTACTGGGATTACAGGCGTGAGCCATTGCACCCAGTGAGGTCCTAATATCTTAAGCGTGGTGAACATTTGTTTTTGCCTGGCCCATATCCATTCCCATTTCTGGTATTAGCACCCTGATGTTCCCTGGAGGTAAGGATTCATTCCCCCGTCTCAGATCCAGGGATGGAAACACACATGGCCCAGACTGGCCAATAAGAATATTCCACTCTATCCCATCCCTACCCTCAGGCCACAGTGACTGGTTCAGGAATAGGAATAAAACTCAAACTGACCCAATGAGAGTCAATTCTAGAACATTTGCTAGAACTGTATTGTTAAAATAAATTCTCTCTTTCCACACAAATTGCTAAATTATGAATATGCAGTTCTCATCCCAGCAGCTATACTGTCACTTCACCGGCAATGCCTGCCTGAGGATAAAATCAACCCAGAGAAAAACTGAGCCAAAATACAACATGAGAGAGAATCCCAATAACCTTGTTTGGGCCCTGAATCCAGCAATGACTGAACAAGTAAAGCTATACGTTTGATATTCCAGAGGTAGCATAACACAACAGTTAAGAACAATGGTTTTGCAATTAGCCTACCTACCTCTGAATCTCTGCTGTCACTTGCTGTGGGGCCATGGGCAAGTTATTTAACTTCTCAGTGCCTTCATTTCCTCATCTGTTTAAAATGGTGATATGGTTTAGCTGTGCCCTCACCCAAATCTCATCTTGAATTGTACTCCCATAATTCCCACATGTTGTAGGAAGGACCCGGGAAGAGATAACTGAATCATGGGGGCGGTTCCCCCATACTGTTCTCGTGGTAGTGAATAGGTCTCACAAGATCTGATGGTTTTATCAGGGGTTTCTGCTTTTGCATCTTCCTCATTCTCTCTTTGCCTGCTGCCATCCATGTAAGACGGGACTTGCTCCTCTCCTTGCCTTCCACCATGATTGTGAGGCTTCCCAAGCCACGTGGAACTGTAAGCCTAATTAAGCCTCTTCCTTTTGTAAATTGCCCTGTCTTGGGTATTTCCTTATCAGCAGCATGAAAACGGACTAATTTAGTAAATTAGTACTAGTAGAATGGGGCACTGCTGAAAAGATACCCGAAAATGGGGAAGTGACCTTAAAACTGGGTAACAGGCAGAGGTTGGAACAGTTTGGAGGGCTCAGAAGAAGACAGGAAAATGTGGGAAAGTTTGGAACTTCCTAGTGTTGAATGGCTTTGCCCAAAATGCTGATAGTCATATGGACAATAAGGTCCAGGCTGAGGTGGTCTCAGATGGAGATGAGGAACTTGTTGTGAACTGGAGCAAAGGTGACTCTTGTTAACGTTTTAGCAAAGAGACTGATAGCATTTTGCCCCTGCCCTAGAGATTTGTGGAACTTTGAACTTGAGGGAGATGATTTAGGATATCTGGCGGAAGAAATTTCTAAGCAGCAAAGCATTCAAGAGGTGACGTGGGTGCTCTTAAAAGCATTCAGTTTTAAAAGAGAAACAGCATAAAAGTTTGAAAAATTTGCAGCCTGACAATGCAATAGAAAATAAAATTCCATTTTCTGAGGAGAAATTCAAGCCGGCTGCAGAAATTTGCATAAGTAACAAGAAGCCAAAAGTTAATCCCCAAGACAATGGGGGAAATGTCTTCAGGGCATGTCAGAGGTCTTCAAGGCAGCCCCTCCCATCAAGGCCTGGAGGCCTAGAGGAAAAAGGAGTTTTGTGAGCTGGGCCCAGGATCCCTGAGCTGTGCGCAGCCTAGAGACTTGGTGCCCTGCATCCTAGCCACTCCAGCCATGGCTGAAAGGGAACAACATAGGGCTCAGGCCATGGATTCAGATGGTACAAGCCCCAAGTCTTGGCAGCTTCCATGTGGCATTGAGCCTGCAGGTGCACAGAAGTCAAGAATTGGGAACCTCCACCTAGATTTCAGATGTATGGAAACACCTGGATGCCCAGGCAGAAGTTTGCTGCAGGGGCGGGGCCCTCATGGAGAACCTCTGCTAGGGCAGTGTGGAAGGGAAATGCGGGGTCGAAGCCCCCACACAGAGTTCCTACTGGGGCACCGCCTAGTGGCACTGTGAGAAGAAGGCCACTGTCCTCCAGACCCCAGAATTGTAGATTCATTGACAGCTTACACCGTGTGCCTGGAAAAGCCGCAGACACTCAAGGCCACCCTGTGAAAGCAGCCAGGAGGGAGGCTGTACCCTGCAAAGCCACAGCAGGGGCGGAGCTGCCCCAGACCATGGGAACCCATCTCTTGCATCAGCATGTCCTGGATGTGAGACATGGAGTCAAAGGAGACCATTTTGGAGCTTTAAGATTTGACTGTCCTGCTGGATTTCAGACTTGCATGGACCCTGTAGCCCCTTTGTTCTGGCCAATTTCTTCCATTTGGAACGGTTGTATTTACCCAATGTCTGTACCCCCACTGTATCTAGGAAATAACTAGCTTGCTTTTGATTTTACAGGCTTATAGGCAGAAGAGACTTGCCTTGTCTCAGATGAGACTTTGGACTGTGGACTTTTGAGTTAATGCTGAAATGAGTTAAGACTTTGGGGGACTGTTAGGAATGCATGATTGGTTCTGAAATGTAAAGATAGAAGATTTGGGAGGGGCCAGGGGCAGAATAATATGGTTTGGCTGTGTCCCCACCCGAATCTCCTCTTGAATTGTACTCCCATAATTCCCACATGCTGTGGGAGGGACCAAGGTGAAACAACTGAATCATGGAGGCGGTTTCCCCCATACTGTTCTCATTGTAGTGAGTAAGTTTCACGAGATCTGATGGTTTTATCAGGGATTTCTGCTTTTGCATCTTCCTCATTCTCTCTTTGCCTGCTGCCATCCATGTAAGACGTGATTTACTCTTCCTTCCCTTCCACCATGATTGTGAGGCTTCCCTAGTCATGTGGAACTGTAAGTCCAATTAAATCTCTTCTTTCTGTAAACTACCCCAGTCTCAGGTATGTCTTTATCAGCAGCATGAAAATGGACTAATACAAATGGGTACCTACAACAGTACTTACTTCACTGGGTTTTTCTGTTAATTAAATGTGACAATACATGTAAAGGACAAAAACATTCCCTGACATTATCTTGGTAAGCACACAACAGATGACAGCTATAAGCTTTTCCAACACACAACGTTTTGCTATACTCTGAACCCTTATGGTAATGACTGTCTACATTATTCCCTTGTCACTCAATATGTGGCTTTATATTACTATTAAAACTTCATATGCTGGACACACACCTGTAATCCCAGCACTTTGGGAAGCTGAGGGGGGAGGATTGCTTGAGCTCAGGAGTTCAGGACCCCATCTCTACAAAAAGATTTTTAAAAATTAGCCAATGCAGTGGCACTTGCCTATAGTCCTAGCAACTCGGGAGGCTGAGGCAAGTGGATCCCGTGAGCCCAGGAGGTTGAGGCTGCAGTGAGCCATGATCATGCCACTTCATTCCAGCCTGGGCAACAGAGCAAAACCCTACCTCAAAAAATAAAAAAAATAAAAAATAGGCTGGGCGCGGTGGCTCATGCCTGTAATCCCAGCATTTTGGGAGGCCAAGGCGGGCAGATCACCTGGGGTCAGGAGCTCAGGACCAGCCTGGCCAACTTGATGAAACCCTATCTCTACTAAAAATACAAAAATCAGTCGGGTGTGGTGGCATGCACCTATAATCCCAGCTACTTGGGAGGCTGAGGCAGGATAATCACTTGAACCCAGGAGGCGGAGGGTGCAGTGAGCCGAAATCGCACCACTGCACTCCAGCATGGGCGACAGAGTGAGACTCCGTCTCAAAAATAAATAAATAAAACAAAACGTTATCATGCTACTTTACTTCCCTCTGCAACAAAACTACAAATCCTTTTCTGTTTCTTCATCGTTAATAATAATTATAATTAGGCCAGGTGCAGTAGCTCAAGCCTGTAATCCCAGCACTTTGGGAGGCCAAGGCAGGTGGATCACCTGAGGTCAGCAGTTCAAGGCCAGCCTGGCCAATTTGGCAAAACCCCATCTCTACTAAAAAGTACCAAAAATTAGCCGGGCATGGTGGGGGGTGCCTGTAATCCCAGCGACTCAGGAGGCTGAGATACAAGAATCGCTTGAACCCAGGAGACAGAGGTTGCAGTCAGCCAAGATGGCACCACTGCACTCCAGCCTGGGCAACAGAGACTCCGTCTCAAATAAATAAATAAATAAATAATTATCATTTACTGAAAGCGCATCATGTGCCAGGATATATATTACTTAATTCTCTAGCATTCCAACAAGATATTATTCAGTTTATGGAAGAGAAAACAGACTGAGAAAAGTTAAGTAATTCACCCAAGTTTATACAGCTAATAAATGGCTAATTCAGAATTCAAGCCCATAGTTTTAACCATTTAAGCTACACTGCCTCACAGCACTTAGCTCTAAACTCATGCTACTAAGCTACACTGTCTCACAGCACTTTAACCATTAAGCTACACTGCCTCACAGCGCTTAGCTCTAAACTCATGCACACAGAAATACACTAATACTGTGGTCCTAACATGAGAAATAATTTTGCTTTTCCATTGCATATTAATTACTTGTATTTATTATCCACTTTAGCACTCAACCCACTATAATCTAGCTTAGTCCTCCAATACTCCACTAAATTTGCTTTGATAGGATTTCAATATCCTTTTAGTTATCAAATCCATTACTTCTCCTGCCACATCCTTTCTGTGTAATTTCATTCTTAGCATCTACCATCAACTACGCACCTATGCCTCCCAAATCCTTTCTATACCAAGTTCCAAATCCAAATAATCAGCTGCCTGCCCCCTAGTGAGCTCCATTTGTGTTCTCACAGGAACCTCGAACTCACTGGTTCCAACCCTAAACTCTCCTCATGTACTTCTTATTGTGGTGAAAAACACCATCTTCCAGTCTCTCACACCAGAAATCTAGGAATAATCTTTGACTTCTCCCACACCTACCATATCTGGTCAGGCATGAAGTCCTTAGCATTCCCATGACCTCCCGCTTCTTTTCTGCTATTTCTCTAGTCCAGGCCCTCATTATCGTTTAACCTGATGACCACAACCGTTGCAGTCATGTGCAAGTCAGGCTGGTGTTCCTGCCTACAGTCTTGTTCTACTACAATTTATTCTCAGACTGCTGCCAAAGTTGATATTCAATTCAAAAAAATATTCAATGAGCACCCATTATGTACTCCCATACATAAGTAGGTACTAGGGCTACCAGGGAAAATAAGCCACCATGCCTACTCTCAATGAGTTTACAGTTGAGTGGGCATGGCATTCAGTAAATGTTACACTAGGGATCAGGACCAGACACTGTAGGGACCCAAAATACAGCCCCTAAATTGGTCTCCGGAATCAGGGAACAGTTTCTAGAAAAGATGATATCTAACCTGAAGTCCTAACGGATAAGCAGGAGTTTATCCGTTTGGGAGAATGAACAAAGAGCAGAGGAGAGAGGAAGTTCAATTTGGTGCCATTAGTGGAAACAGCAAGTGGTTCCAACAGTAGGGCTGTGCAGTTTGAGGGGGTAAAAGCAAACAAGACAGAAATTATTGGGGAAGAAAAGAAATCCTGTCTCACTGATGCCCTTGGAGGTACTAAGTAGACTTACCGTTCAATCTCCTTTTCATTCCCCTCTCTGCGAAATCGCTCAATATATTCTTTGCTATGTTGTTCTTGTGTGTGACACTGCTCTTCAAATATTTTAATTGTTTCATTAAAAGCTTCTATTGCAGTCCTCTTCATCTGTATTTCCTACAGGAGAGAAAAAGAAAAAACACAGGCTTCATTATCTTTATTATTTTCTTCTAACCTTGGTCTTAAACAAATTTTGTAATTCCAGTTATTAATGTAATCCCATATAACACCTAGTCTTTCAAAAGTCTTTCTCCTTGTTTAGGAGGACTAAAACAAGAGCTTTTATTCAACCCCTACTCTATTACTTGTATGTAAAATACATCATTTAAACTATAAAATAGGCCAGGCGTGGTGGCTTACACCTGTGATCTCAGCACTTTGGGAGGCTGAGGCAGGCAGATCACTTGAGGTCAGGAGTTCAAGACAGCCTGGCCAACATGGCAAAACCCCGTCTCTACTAAAAATACAAAAATTAGCCAGGCGTGGTGGCGGGCGCCTGTAATCCCGGCTACTCAGGAGGCCGAGGCAGGAGAATTGCTTGAACCCGGAAGGCAGAGGTTGCAGTGAGCTGAAATTGTGCCACTGCACTCCAGCCTGGGCGACAGGGCAAGACTTTGTCTCAAAAAAACAAAAACAAAAAGGCATCTGAATCACGATTCCCCAAAAATCTTCAGATTAAATTTCGTTCAGTTTGCTTTTTAGAAAGGCAATAAATATGCATAAGGGTCTAGAAAAACTGCTGTCCTGAATGTTTACAATTCTAGAAGTTTTGATGTTTATGGGATAATTCCTACATTATCTAGCACTTACTAGGCTGGGGTGTTTGGTTTTGGTTTTGGCTTTGGTTTCGGTTTCGGTTTTGGTTGGTGGGTGGGTGGGTGGATTGGTTTTTTTAAAACTGTTGCCTAAGCTGGACTTGAAATCCTGGGTTTAAGGGATCATTCCACCTCAGCTTCCCAACTAGTTGAGACTTTAGGAGGGCACCACACACCCAGCTTAAGCATTTGTCACTTTCGGCAATTGATTACTGAGAATCCACTATACAGAAATTACCATCTGGTGATAGAGATTTGTGAAACGTGAAGTCTGCCCTCCAGGACTCAGAATATACAGGTAGAACAGATTTCTGAACTCTAATAAGGTTTGGTTTCATGTCATGGAAGAGGCAACCAAGTGATATTAACTAGTTATTTATTGCTTTACAGAGACTTCACAGAGGAGGTGACACTTAAGCTAGGTCTTAAAGAACTGAGATAGAGGAAGAAAATACAGCACTGCACAAAGGAGGCATGGTATAATGTATACATAAAATAACAAGGCATGTTCAAGGATTAGTAATTGCCCAGTAGGGTTAGAACATTAGAGGGAGGCTGGAACCTTGTGATAGTCCATACAGTTAAGATTACATCATATGTATCTTAATACTAAAAACTAACTAGAATTCCCATATGCCAAATATCTTGGTACTAATTCTACAACTCTTAAATTATAGTGGAGAGCTTTAGCTCCCTTGCCAAGTTAGAAATTACCTATAAAGTTCTGGCCCTGGATCTTCAAAGAAAACACTAATAATTTAGACTTTATTAACACTGGTAGATATATTGGTAAGTAGAACAGCAAAGGGAAAAGTATTTGATATCACTACTAAGTCAGCACCTCCCCCATCAACAATGCCACTATACCACTACACCTGCCACCAAAACTATAAACCCACCTGTTCACCTCCTCTCTTCCTTCCCCTCCCTTTATTTACGTGTGCTCTGGGTCTCAGCTCCCCTTCCTTTCTGGGTACTTCACTCTATCGTATCAGCTAGCCCCTTTTACATCATTAACTCTCCCAGTCTAATGGTTCCTTCTTAGCAGCATATAAACAAGCTCTGGTAACAACACTTTGAAAAAAAAGCATTCTTATTCCAAAACTCTCTTCAAATCACAGATAAGCTTCTTAAAGAGTTGTTTATGGCTGGGCACCGTGGCTTACGCCTGTAATCCCAACACTTTGGGAGGCTGAGTCGGGTCGATCACTTGAAGTCAGGGGTTCAAGACCAGCCTGACCAACATGGCGAAATCCCATCTCTACTAAAAATACAAAAATTAGCCAGATATGGTGGCGGATGCCTGTAATCCCAGCTACTCAGGAGGCTGAGGCAAGAGAATCACTTGAATCTGGGAGATGGAGGTCACAGTGAGCCGAGATTGTGCCACTACACTCCAGCCTGGGCAACAGAGTGAGACTCTGTCTCAAAAAAATAAGTAAGTAAAATAAAAAATAAAAAAAAAGAGCTGGCCAGGCACGGTGGCTCACGCTTGTAATCCCAGCACTTTGGGAGGCCGAGATGGGCGGATCACCTGAGGTCAGGAGTTTGATACCAGCCTGGCCAACATGATGAAACCCTGTCTCTACTAAAAATACAAAAATTTGCCGGGCATGGTGGTGCACACCTGTAATCCCAGCTATTCGGGAGGCTGAGGCAGGAGAATTGCTTGAACCCGGGAGGCGGAGGTTGCAGTGAGCTGAGATGGTGCCACTTCACTCCAGCCTGGGCGACAGAGCAAGATTCTGTCTCATAAAAATATCAATAATAAAATAAAATTTAGGTCAATAAATGTCAAAAGAATATAACTTTAATGAATATATTTACTAACAACAAAACTAATTTAAATTAGAAATAAATAATATATTTGAAAGTCCCAAATATTTAGAAATTAAAAACACAAGGGGCAAAAGAAGAAATCACAAAAAATAGAAAATATTAAAAACTGAATAATAAGGAAAACAGTATGATAAAATTTGTGAGATGCATATACACAGTGCTTAAAGGAAAATGTATTGCTTTAAATTCTTATTTTAGAAAAGAGAAAGTTTTTAAACCAATGAACAAAATTTCCACCTTAAGAAGCTAGGAAAAGAGAAAATTAAACTGAAAGCAAGCAGAAAAAAATTAAAAAGAGCAGAAATTCATGAAACAGAAAGTAAACACTAAAAAAATCCATTATTGTTATCTACTAGAAAGAGCCCAAGGTAAGTTATTGTTGCACTAAGAATTCACTAGGAATTAAGTCGAATCAACATAGACTAATGCTTCTATAAATCATTTGATATTCAAAATAATAACCTGTGTTCCAAGACAATGTACATGAGAAATACAGTTAAATATATTTTCCTAAGCCACTTCTACCCAAATATTATAAAAGGTAAACTTCTCTGAAGATATTCACCTTCATCAAAATTCCAAACACTTTTGACAAACTATGTAACAACTTAGGGCAAATTAAACCAATCCAAGTCTAGCTAAAAAACAATCTAAAAAGTAGTCAGGCCTAAGAAGTCCTAGGAAAGAAACTAGATTATTCAACAGAATTTTGCTCTATATCATAAATATGAAAAGTATTACTGGTTATTAAAGTTAATGATCTAAAAACTGTGTAGCTAAGTCTACTAGTAAGCCCACAATTTCCATCCATCAGCTCCTTCTTCCTCAGTAAATCCCCACATTAGCTGAACACACCTGACCAAATAAAAAATAGATTTCTCAGCCTCCCCTACAGCTAGCTGTGACCTGTAGCTAGGTATGCCCATGTGACTTAGTTCTAGCCAGTGGGATAAAAGTGAAAGCAGAGTGTGCTCCTTCTAGGAAGTTGTCTTAAAGATAGAGAACCTTCCTTTCTCCTTCCTATTCTTACTTCCTGTTTACTAGAATATGGTTGTGATGGCTGATATTAGAGTAAGCCCTCTTCCACAGATAGCAAAGCATCAAGACAGAAAATGTCTATAAGTTCTGAGGATGGTGGAGTTACCCTAACACCCCTGCAGTGCCTATATACACATGAAAGAAAACTAAATTTCTATCTGAAGCCTTTGTGTTTTTTTTGTCACTTGTGACCAGTTAATATTAACTGATACAAATTATATCCTTAACCAATTAAGAAGGGAGGGGAATTTACATCATTAAAGTTTCAAAAAGGCTGTTTAAGCCTTTAAGACATTAAAACAGCTAAAGATCATCAAGTGAATGATCGAAAATTTGATGTAACTAAAACATTGCACACATATTAGTCAAAAACAACATAAATATACCAACCTGGGATGTTCTAGTATATTCTTCATACAGCCTATCATACTCTTTACTCTTCTCCTGATACTGAGAGTGGTATTCTTGCAGTTTTTTACCTACTGCATCAATATTATCTTCTTTTACCAACTGATCCTATACAGGTAAAGAAAAAAATAAAGAATGTTAACAATTCTGACATATGTGGAAATAGATTTTCCACATCTATTTTTTAAAGGAAAATATCACCTCAACCATCTATTATTTTTAAACTATATTTCAACTGTACAACTTTAAGCCACTGTATTAATATCAAGCACACAAATATACCAAATCCTTTGATAATATTAAGATCAGCCTTTAAGTCACATCAAAATGATTAATACTTTAAAAATTAAGAAATGAAGTGGGAGACATAAACATAAGTATTTTTATATAAAGGTAACAAGTACATGCAATAAGATATTACAGAAGGGTAGCCACAAAATAAGTTCCAAAAATATCTAAAATCTTAAGTAGGCACTAGGCGCAATGACTCATGCCTATAATCCCAACACTTTGGGTGGTCAAAGTGAGATGACTGCTTGAGCCCAGGAGTTCAAGACTAGCCTGGGCAACATGGCAAGACCCTGAAGTTGTGGCATGCACCTGTGATCCCAGCTACCGGGGAGGCTGAGGCAGGAGGACCACTTGAGCCCAGAAGGTCAAGACTGCAGTGAGCCATATTCATGCCACTGCAATCCAGCCTGGGCAACAGAGACCCTGTCTCAAAGTAAATAAATAAATAACAAAATGGCTAGTTTTTTAAAACTGATAAGCCTGGTAAATAAAATCAAATAAGGCTGTTAAATAATCACTTGCTCAATAGCTAGCAAAGATTTCCATAATCATACCTGTTGGTATCTGGACACTGGGTACATCAGCTTCACATCAAGTTTGGGATTGTACTGAGCAAGAGATTCATGGTGATAGTGGTTAATGAGCTCCACCACGGAATTAAATGTCAGAGGATCAGAAAAGCCATATTTACCATCCCGGTGATAGATCTTTATTAACTTATTATTGCCTCCCTTCCTGTGAACAACAAGACAACAACTGTGGATTTTTTTCCCCCAAATTCAACTGAACTACTGCTTTCATATGGAGACGTGAAAGCTTCGTGTCACATGATAAACAAGTTTTACTATGTTAATGAGGCTGGAAGGAGTGAAAAGGCATGTTATTGTGTGTGTGAACATATATATATATATATATATATAATTCATTTTGCATTGTTTTGTCCATAAAATACTTTGGTTATTAAAGGTCAACATATCTACACAGCATTCAGTATGAACAAATGTAGCAAAAAAAATCACTTAAGAAAAATAAAACAGAAGTAAATTCTATTTTTGTTTATATTCTGAATGAATTTTCAAATTTAAATTCTATCAATATTTTTATCAGGAAGAACAGAAAAAATCTCTTAAGGACCTAAAGATATGTGGTTGTATGTCTCTGTGGGGGGAGCAGAAGCCATCTCTATATGAAGGGAATGATAAACATTTGTCACACAATCACCAACACACTCAAGGTTTTGTTGTTAATGCACAAACATAACTGAGCTCCTTAATCTATGATTTATAGCTGCGTAATTAATCTAGAACCTTATACTATTTTGTCTTTTACACTTGCTTATAATTCTCAGAAATGACTGTTCAGGCAATCACAACATGTAAATGATTCAAGTCATTCAACTGTTTTACAAAGTATAGCTTTTGAAGAGCTATGTATATTAGATGAATGTAATTTCATGCTTGGACAGTTCAGGCCACCTTTGTTTACTGAGTCATATCTAAATGGTCCCTTAAAAGATAATTTATAACTAAAGTTTAAAATAGCAATGTTTTGCAAGTCCCATAAGGCATAATCTAAAACCACAGCAGGTTGATTCATAGCAAAATGCTGTACCATTCCCATTCAACCATTCTTATAGCAGCACGCAGGCTTATGCCCCTAACTCTCTTTATGCCATGTCATTTTATATAAATAGCATTTACATAAATGACCATTTTATATAAATGACCTTTTTGTAAAAGGTCAAACACAGTAAGATTGACCCTATAAGCTGATTTAAACAATGTTTAGGTCAGTTTTTAGATGGATGATAAATTATTTCTATTAAATGTACATGAGAAGGACCATCTAATCATATACAGTTACTATAAATGTGTACACTCACACATACAATAATTGCAAGCTGGCCTCTCTGTTAAAGTTAAAAGACATTCATTCATTTAAAATGATGTGCTGAATATCTATGTGCCAGGAATTACACAATGCACTACAGATATATGATAAACAAGCCAGACACAGTCCATGCTCTCATGGAGCTTCCAGTTTAACAGCATAAGGAACATATCTCTGTCTTTCAGTTTATTAAGGAAGATAACAAACTTCTCAAGATAGAACACAAAAATAAACAACTAAATATACCAAAGGTAATAAGTCTGTTGGGAAAAAAAATAAAGCAGAGTAAAGGGAAAGGAGTTCTTGTGATGGAGGAATTGTTTGTACTGCTCAAGGAAAACCTCTCTGTTCAGGTGACATTTGAACAGAGTTCTAAGTGAAGTGAGGGAGCTAGTACAGCAGATATGTACGGGAAGTTTCCTAGAGAGAGGTGCGGTAAGGGCGTGCTTGGCATGTTCGAGGAACAGCAAGAAGGCCAGTGATGCTGGGCCTGAATGACCAAAAGGGAGAGTAATAGGAGACTAGGTAAGACATGTAAAAGGAGCTTAGATTATGTAATAACAGTCTGTAGGTTACTGTAAGGGCTTTAGCTTTTACTGAGTGAGAAGGGGAGGCACAAAAGGGTTTTCAGTAGAATCATATAATCTATCTTGTGGCTTAAAAGATTCACTCTAGCTGCTGAGTTGAGAAAAGACTGTTCAAAGGAGGCAGCAGTAGAAGTGGAAAGATCACTTGTGAAACTTTTATAATAATCTAGGCAAGGCATGATGGTGTCTTGGATGAGGGTAGCAGTAGTAGAGGTCATGAGAAATAGTGAGATTCTTAACATATTTTGAAGATAGAGCTGACAGGATTTGCTGATGGCTTGGATACAAATATGACAGAGAGACAAGATAAAGATGATTTCAAGGTTTTTGTCATAAGCAATCAGAAGAATGGAATTGTCATTTATTGACATGAAGAAGGCTATTTAAAAAGAATGTGTTTAGACCAGGCACGGTGGCTCACGCCTGTAATCCCAGCACTTTGAGAGGCCAAGGCAGGCAGATCACTTGAAGTCAGGAGTTCGAGACCAGCCTGACCAATGTAGTGAAACCCCGTCTCTACTAAAATACAAAAATTAGCCTGGCGTGGTGGAGGGCACCTGTAATCCCAGCTATTCAGGAGCCTGAGGCAGAAGAATCGCTTGAATCCAGGAGGCAGAGGTTGCAGTGAGCCGAGATCACGCCACTGCACTCCAGCCAGGGGTACAGAGTAAGATGCCATCTCAAAAAAAAAAAAAAAAAAAGAATATGTTTAAAGGGGGAAAAAGTTTGGTTTTAGACACTTTAAGTTTGAGATGCCTCCTAAACATTCAAAAGCAGATGATCCAGCAGGCTACTTAAAGAATCTAAAGTTCAGGAGAAAGGTCTGGGCTAAAGATAGAAATTCAGGAGTTACCAGCCGATGTATGTTATTTGATGGTGAGCATAGCTGGACAGAAGAGGTCCAAGGCCTAAGCACTGGGGTATGCCAATGTTTAGTGGTCAGAGACATGGAAGGAAGAATCAGCAAAGGAAACCAAAAGGGAGCAATTAATGAAGTGAGAGGAGAACTAAGAGTGTGATATCCTAAAAACCAGTACGTACAAAAGCACTTCAACAAAGAGGAAATTATCAACCAAGTCCAATGATAATTAGGTTTGGCAAAGTAGATAGCACTAAATGAACTGACTAAATGGTTTCAGTGAAATGGTAAGGATAGAACCCTGACTGGAATGGATTCAAGAAAATGAAAGAAGATAGAAATGCCCATAGACAAGTGTCTCGAGGAACACTGCTATAAATAAGGGCAGAGAAATAGGGAAGTATCTAGAAAGAGATATAGGGTCAATTATTTACTATTCTTAAATGGGAGATAATAGAGTATATTTATATGCTGATGGGAATGACTCAATAGACAAAAATTGTTGATCCAACAAAGAGGACAAGATTATTCCTAGAGTGATGTCCTTGAGTAGATTAGAGGGATGGGATGGGATCCAGTCTACAAACAGAGAAGCAGACCCTGGACAAGGACATGAACAGTCATCCACTGGAACAGAAAAGCGGCAGACTATTCACATTAATGTGTAAATATGTTGATAGCTGTGGTAATAGGAGCATGAAGGAGTTCTCGTCTGACTGTGTCCACATATCAGTGAAATTAAAAGCAAGTTCTATAGTTAAAAGTGGGAAGAAAGGTTGTCCTTTAAAAGAGAAAAAAAGAACATGTGAAATTGTCATTTACGAAACTGACGAGGAAGCAGGATGAATGCATTGTGGAAATGCAGAAGTTAAGCTGGGCAGTTTTAAAGGTCACTTAAGGTTAGTGGTCATAATTAATGTGAAACCAGTCCATGTGGTCACGTCCCCTTCTCCACATTCAGCAGCTCAAGTATAGGGAAGGACTAGGTGGAGAACTGAATTTAATACCGTGTTGGAATTTAGTCTGGTGACTACACTGGAGGAAGAGAGGAGCAAGTTTGTTAAGGATATATTCACATGGGTAATTTTAATAATAATGTACATGGACTCTAAGCAGAGATGAGAGAAGGAATGAAGGAACTGAAGGTCATGCTAGTCCTCCTTGTATCTCAGCACCTAGTCCAATGCCTGGCAGATAGCAGATTCTTAAAGATTTGTTAAGTATCCAGATTTTCTACAACAAATACTATTTACCAATTTAAAAAATAAGAGCTATTGAACTGAAAAATCTCTATTTCTTCACTACCTACTACTCTCTGCAGTCTGGTTTTACTCTCATTCCTCTCATTTAAGAGTCACCAATGACTTTGAACAAATTCAGACTCTGTCCCCTTCCTTTATCCCAGGCCTTCCTTCTCCCTCACTCTCTCCCTTCTTAATATTTCATCCTTCCATAACTTTGATGAAATTATTATTTTCTTTCAACATCTCAAACCACTCTTCCTGTCTCCTCCAACCCTAGTTATTCCCTAAAAAAAAATTTTGCCTTCAGCCTCCACCTTTTAAATTTTATATATTTTTTTCCATAAAAATCCCATTTATGCATATGGTAGCTTGACTCTTTTTTTTTTTTTTTTTTTTGAGACGGAGTCTCGCTCTGTCGCCCAGGCTGGAGTGCAGTGGCGCGATCTCGGCTCACTGCAAGCTCCGCCTCCCGGGTTCACGCCATTCTCCTGCCTCAGCCTCCCGAGTAGCTGGGACTACAGGCGCCCGCTACCACGCCCGGCTAATTTTTTGTATTTTTAGTAGAGACGGGGTTTCACCATGTTAGCCAGGATGGTCTCGATCTCCTGACCTCGTGATCCGCCCGCCTCGGCCTCCCAAAGTGCTGGGATTACAGGCGTGAGCCACCGCGCCCGGCCTAGCTTGACTCTTTCTCTGGTCCTGTACTCTCTCCTAAGCATTAAACCTAAATTTCTAGCTATATCCTAGATACATTTTTACCTTGCAGTTCTGGAGCAGCTAGAAGTCAACATCTATCCCCGCGGTAGCTCACGCCTATAATCCCAGCATTTTGGGAGGCTGAGGCGGGCAGATCACCTGAGGTCAGGAGTTCAAGACCAACCTGGCCAACATGGTGAAACCCTGCCTCTACCAAAAATACAAAAATTAGCTGGGCGTGGTGGCACACGACTGTAATCCCAGACTCAGGAGGCTGAGGCAGGAGAATCACTTGAACCTGGGAAGCGGAGGTTGCAATGAGCCAAGACTGCGCGCCATTACACTCTAGCCTGAGCAACAGAGCAAGACTCTGTCTCCAAAAAAAAAAAAAAAAAAAAAAATATATATATATATATATATATATATATATATATATACACATAGCGCCTGATCACAATTTCCCTGCCGAAAAAATGCAGTGGTTCTCCCCACCTACCTACAACATTAAATACAAACTCCCAAGTTTTGGAATTCAAGGCCCTCTTAAACATGACCCCTTTCCTACCTCCTATCCCCTACCACTTCTTCTTCACAAACTTTATCTTTTAGCCAAACAGGACTACATCTCACAGAAAGCAGCTATAAAATCTCACCTCCGTATATTTGCTCCTATTGTTATCTATTCCTGCTACTCCCCTCCCACTTTCTACATGTCCAAACCTATCCCCTTCTTCAAGATATTCTGCAAATGTAATCTCTTCTGTGAAGGTCAGTTTTCTACATTCTCTTAACAAAGATATCTCTTTTCCTCCTTTCAGTCACCAAAGCATATTTTGTGAAACTCTCCTGCTATTAAACTTTCACTCAAAGCCATTTTCTCATTCCCTTTGTCCTCACTAGATTATACATTCCCAGAGACAAAAGTTTTAACTCATTGTTAGATACCCTGCAGAGTAATTAGCACTAAGTTGCAACTATTTATTAAATTGAATTAAGATCATCACTCTTCTGCCTTGCAAAAATCTATCAAGGCCTAGCTCAACTGTCATTTCCTGCGAGAAACTTTCTCTCTGTCTTTCTCTCATTAATTCTTTCATTCAAACATTTACTCAACACCTATCAAACACCTACTGTATGTCAGACCTTGTGATAGATACATGAAAACTTTCAAACATTCTTGCTAATGCTATCAAGTGATAAATGGATAAACAAAATGTAGTATATACATATAGCAGACTATTATTCAGCCTTAAAAGGAATGAAATTCCACAACTTAGTGTGGGATTAAAACCATTTTCCAGATAAATAAGAAGCATATTCATCTATTAAATAAGTATTTATAAGCTGGGCATGGTGGCTCATGCCTGTAATCCCAGGACTGGGGAGGCCAAGGTGGGAGGATCACTTGAGACCCTTAGTGTGAGACCAGCCTGGGCAACATAGTGAGACCTCATCTCTACAAAGAAATTTTTACAAAATTAGCCACCAGGCATGGTGGCACACCCCTGTAGTCTCAGCTACTCGGGAGGCTGAGGCAGGAGCCTCAAGGCTTCAGTGAGCTATGATCACATCACTGTACTCTAGCCTGAGTGACAGAGAGAGACCCTGTCTCAAAAATACAAATATAAATATATAAATATATATATGTGTGTATATATATATATATATATATATATATATATATATATATATATTAGGCATCCATTCTCTAATGCTTACCCAGTATCAGGCACTAATCTAGACACTGGAGATACAGCAATCATTAAACAAAATCCCCAACCTCAGAGAATTTAAATTGTAGTAGGCCAAGACAGACTAGGTGGGAAGGGAGAAGAAAATAGACAGTGAGCTGCCCATACAGTGAATTAGTCAATGCCACAGGTCTACATGAGTCAGACTATTCTGACTGTTGCTTTGCTTCTGCTGTCTGTTATGATAACCATGTCCACCTTGCCTTTGTCAAATGAGTCCCTTCACTTGGCCTCTGCTACCCTGGAATCCAGTTATTCCCATTGCATTTAAATTTTCCAATTGACTGACTGCAGTTTCCATTTTAAGGTCCGGCCTACAGAGAAGGGCAATCATGGCATTTAGGGATGATGGGGTTCTCCTCACAAATCTGTTTCTCAAAGTACTGCTGAAAAGTATGTGGTCTGGACTCACCCAGTGTAAATAAGTAGATTTTAAGTGACAAATCCACTGTAGCAACCCAGTCTCCTGCCTAAGCCTTTGAATCTCTTCCTCTGTGTTAACCAAGGTAGATCAGACACCTCCAGCTGGCTCACAGTAGGCCATCTTTTCATCCATGTTTCAGCCAACTAACCAAATAAACCGTTGCCTTTCTTTTTTAAGACGGAGTCTTGCTCTGTCACCCAGGCCGGAGTGCAGTGGCGCGATCTTGGCTCACTGCAACCTCCACCTCCCAGGTTCAAGCGATTCCTCTGCCTCAGCCTCCCAAGTAGCTGGGACCATAGGCGCATGCCACCACATTCAGTTAATTTTTTTTTTTTTAGTATTTTTAGTAGAGACGGGGTTTCACCATGTTGGCCAGGCTGGTCTCTAACTCCTGATCTCATGATCCGCCTGCCTTGGCCTCCCAAAGTGCTGGGATTACAGGAGTGAGCCACCATGACTGGCCAACTGTTGCCTTTTCTAACTCCCTGAGCCACAATATTAAATGCAGAATGTGTTTGGTGGGCCAAAAACAAATTCAGCTGGGCGCGGTGGCTCATGCCTGTAATCCCAGCACTTTGGGAGGCCGAGGTGGGCGGATCACGAGGTCAGGAGATCGAGATCATCCTGGCTAACACAGGTGAAACCCCGCCTCTACTAAAAATATAAAAAATTAGCTGGGCGTGGTGGCGGGCGCCTGTAGTCCCAGCTACTCAGCAGGCTGAGGCAGGAGAATGGTGGGAACCTGGGAGGCGGAGCTTGCAGTGAGCCGAGATCAGCCACTGCACTCCAGCCTGGGCGACAGAGCTAGACTCCGTCAAAAAAAAAAAAAACAATAAATTCAGCCTGACTCAACTTTATGTTCCTTCCACCATTATCTCACACCCTAAATACACCCTAAATATCTATTCCCATACATATTTTCCAGATTTCTCCTTGTATAAATTAGAAACCTCAAGTAGCTTTTTTACCATGTAGCACATCTCCTCACGAGTAAAACTTTGTACCTCATCTTTAGGGGCTGCTGGGACTCAAGTCTAGCTATAGGTCTAGAAGCAAAGAGGTGTGGTGGGGGTGGGTCCTGAGAAGACTCAGCATCCTCTGGCTTAGCAGCTGCCTAGAGGAAGGCCATTATGGTTTCCTCAGGCAATGCAGAGTCAATCCCCTCAGACAAAGGTGGAAAGGCCAGTGTAGGGGGGATGCTGTTACTGGGGGTGGGAGGCCATTTCTGCTGGCAAACAAGACTCATCAGAATTTAGGAGCTCAACGTCCCCAGCCTCATCAGGGTCTTCCCACACATCCCCATCCAAACGTATAGAATTCCATCTTTCCCAACCAATGCCCTCATTTTAACAGCAGATACCTTACAAGGCTGATATTTCACCTTTGATTGTAATTCAGCTAATCACATGATGAGAGTATGTGTTTGATTTTGTGCAATTTCAGACCTTTGGCAACAGAAGAGAAGATTCTGACTTAGGGCATATTTAGAAGCTCTTGGGCTATTTATGGCAGAGTTGGGGCCAGGAAATCAAAACCCTGAGCTCACCCCTTTCTTTCATCACTTCGTCCAGCAATATTAGAAAACCTTGGTTTTCTACAAACGTTTGACAGTATCAAATACAGGGTTGCCAAGTTCCTTGCCTCTTACAGGTGGTAAATTAGAAGTATCAAAGGCAGATATTTAGCATATCGCTATACAAACAGTTCACAGCATGGACTGTCAGTGCTCTCTGTACTATTAGAAGTAGGGTCCTTAGCATTTTTAAGTCTCATCAAATTAAGAGAGCCAATTCCGGGAACCCCAAAATTAATTAAGGAAACTCATCCTTAAAATTCTCTTCCTCAGGCTGGGCACAGTGGCTCACGCCTGTAATCCCAGCACTGGAAGGTCGAGGCAGGAGGACTGCTTGAGCCCAGGAGTTTTGAGACCAGCCTGGGCAACACAGGGAGACTCCATCTCTACAAAAAATAAAAAACACAAAAACTAGCTGGGTGTGGTGGCATGCGCCTTTGGTCCCAGCTACCCAGGAGGCTGAGGTAGGATGATCACTTAGGCCTGGGAGGTTGAGGTTGCAGTGAGCCATGATCATGCCACTGCACTCCAGCCTAGGAGACACAGCAATAACCTGTGTTAAAAAAAAAAAAAAATTACCTTCCTCTAGAATCATTCCTGGTACCAAATTTGTGTTAATCAGAGTTCTCCAGAGAGACAGAACCAATAGGAGAGAGACAAAGATAAATATGAGGGGATTTATCAGGGGAATTGGCTCACATGTTTATGGAGGCTGAGAAGTCCCATTACAGGCCATCTGCAAGCTGGCATGCCAGTAGTGTGGCTCAGTCCAATTCCTAAAGCCTCAGAACCCAGGAAGCCAATGGTATAACTCTCAGTCCAAGATTGAAGGCCTTGAGAACCCATAGGGGGTGAGGAGGATTGGTATAAGTCCTGGAGTCCAAAGGCTGGAGTTCTGATTTCCAAGGACAGAATAAGAGTGTGCTCCAGCTCCAAGACAGAGAGATAAAATTTTTTTCTTTCTTTTTGTTCTATCCTCAGCCAATTGGATGATGCTTACCCACAGTGAGGGGCGATCTTCCTTACTCAGTCCACTGACTCAAATGCTAATCTGCTCTGGAAACACCCTCACAGACACATCCAAAATAATGCTTTACCAGTTCTCTAGGTAATCCAGCCAAATTGACACTTAAAATTAATCATCACATATATTAAGGCCATGGGACAGGACAAGCTCACCTTAAGAGAATGAATACAGAGAAGAAAAGGAGGCCCAGGTCCCAAGCCCTGGAACACTTAAAATTTAGATATTGAGCAAAGTAGCTTAAAGTTAGGAAGAAAATCAGGAAAGTGTGACGTCTTAACAGCCAAAACAATAAACTGCTTCTAAGAAGAAGTGTCTATGACTAATGCTGCTAAGAGGTCAAGTAAGGTAAGAAGAGAAAAGTGTTTAGCAGTCTCCGTGGAGTGGTGGAGACAGAAGCCTGAGTGGAGTAGAGGAAAAATTGTGTTCAATGAATTACTGTAGAACACTGATTAGTCAGCACAATTCAAGTGCAAAGGTATTAATTTCTTTAGCTCTTTACCAGAAACTAAAATAGTGCCTCCAAATTTATGCCATACTAGCATAAAATGAAGCATTATTTTTCCTAAAGATATTAGGCTGGAAAGGCAGCAAACAGCCAGATGAATCTGGATTTAAACTCTTCCTCTACCACTTTCTAACTATGTGACTTTAGGCAAGTTCCTTAACCATGTTAACCCTTAGTTACCTCATCTATAAAATGGGAATAGTAATAATACCTACCTCATAAGGTTGTTGTGAAGAATAAATGATCTATTGCATGTAAAGGCCTTAGTACAAGAAAGTTAGTCATTGTTATTGTTACTGTTATTTTCTTTTTGTTAAATATTTCCTTTTTAAAAAAAATCATAAGGCTTTACTGTAACTGGGCTACTTTAATTATTAAAATTAAATGTGGAAATTTCTCATGCAGTTTTCTTAACCTTTTAAAAATATGTGCAAATATTAAAAAATCATATATCCATCACTTAAAAGACTCTAAATATGCCCATATGAAAAGCATGATATAGGCTAGGAACTGCTTTATCTTCAGCATATCCTCATCAACCAAAATTATGTTGAGTTCTGCTTTCTAAAGTCTGCATTAAGGAAGATAATAGGGTTATTCAAAGGATAGATTCATTTTTAACCTTAGAATATGCCCATGACTTCTACTTCCTTTATAAGGTCAACAGTATGCTTCCTACTCCCTTACATTTTGGGATTTTAACCTTTTCATTTTCTTTCTACATTTTTTTAAGTCGCCATTTTTATACAAAATGTTTAAATACTTAATGTATAGAAAAAAGAATTAGCCAGACTGGAAATTATGTACATAAATTAAATGAAAATATGAAAAATTGTATAGATAAAGATTTAAATACAGAAATGTCTGTATACCCAGAACTAAAATAACATCAGTAGAGAACTAGCCAAAAGACTGAAAAGTACTTACCGCAAAGTCAAAGTATAATCTCCCTGCATTTTTGTTGAGGCATCTCGGACCAAGAAGGTCCCATCTGGCATATCCCGCAATTTGTCATTTACCTCCTCCCTGAAGAACAGAATTATAAGAAAAATGAAAAAATGTCAACACTGGTGGCTTCGGCAGTAGGTGTGCCTTCTTTACATGTTACTACTAAGGCAGCTTCGGCAGTAGGTGTGCCTGAGGTTATAGAATAACGGAGCCATTTAGAGGTCATTTAGTTCTTCCCTGCATTAAATATGCTCTTTCTGTTTTGATTTTTGGTGTTACGCAATCTACAGAAGAGCTATTTGATTTTTAAACTCTTCCAGATTTCAAATGTGTGTAAGAGATACTGTTTCCATCAAGCCTTTAAGGGTTTCCTTAGGCAGGTCTGAACTTGTAAAGTTTCAGGAAAAAAACAGTGGCTGTTTAGAAAGAAGGTTATATTTAAGCAACAGTGGCAGCTGTTTCTGAACAGAAGGGGGAAAATTCACTAAGTTCATAACCTTTCAATAGGATAGTCTCCTAGTTTGAATTTGTCCCGATAACAAATTCCTTCTGTAGAGTTGATTTAGGACTTTAAGGCACAACACTAGAACACTTAAAGGAAATGGCAGGGCATAAAAGACCCTTGAATCATATCAGAACCACGTGATCTTAAAATTAAAAAAAAGACTTTTATTGTACAATATTAAAATAGAAATATTCTAACCAATTTTAAAATAAAATGGCTGGGTGCAGTGGCTCACGCCTATAATCCCAGCACTTTAGGAGGCTGAAGCAGAGAGGTCACTTGAGGTCACGGGTTCGAGACCAACCTGGCCAACATGATGAAACCCTGTCTCTACTAAAAATACAAAATTAGCCGGACGTGGTGGCAGGGCAAGTGCCTGTAATCCCAGCTACTTGGGAGGCTGAGACAGGAGAATCACTTGAACCCAGGAGGCGGAGGTTGCAGTGGGCTGAGACTGCACCACTGCACTCCAGCCTGGGGGACTGAACGAGACTCTATCTCAAAAAAAAAATTTTTTTAATGAAACATATTAAGTCCTCTTCAAAAAGTTAAACACAGAATTACCTACCATATGACCTGGCAATTCCATTCCACTACTGGGTATATACCCAAAATAACTGAAAGCAGGGACTCAGATATGTGTGCACCAATATTAATTGCAGCATTATTTACAACAGCCATAAATTAGAAACAATCTAAATGTCCAGATGAATGGATTAAAAAAATATATAACATATACATATATTAGCCTTAAGAAGGAATGAAATTCTGACACATGCTACAACATGAATGAATCTTGAAGACGTATGAAGAAAGTGAAATAAGCCAGTCACAAAAGTACAATTATTATATGATTACACTTATGCAAAGTACCTACAATTGAATTCATAAGACAGAAAGCAGAATGGTGGTTGCCATGAGCTGAGGGAGGGGAGAATGGGGGGTTATTGTTTAATGGGTACAGAATTTCAGTTAGGGAAAATGAAAAAGTTCTGGAGATGGATGGTGATGATAACTGCACAACAATGCAAATGTACTCTTAAAATAGTTGAAATCGTAAGGGTAAAAAAAATTAAATAAATACCATTTTGGTAGAGGAAGAGAACAGAGAAGAGAAAGGGATAGGTAAGTGTTCTGAGTAATACAGCATCAACCTGGAAACTGATTTGACAGAAATGGATAAGGCTTTAAAAAGAAAATACATCTGAGACCCACTAAAGCAAGTTTAACAAGAAAAAAATTTAGTAAGAAAATACAATATTCAAATTAAATGTATATAATTCCCTCTTTAGGTTCAAAATTACCTAAAACTACACTTTACCCAGAAAACAAATCTGTCCTAGAGTCCTGTTTATCAAACTGGGGTGTGTAAAGAGACTGCATCAAATTCACCCAGGGAATCTGTTAAATGCAGATTCCTGGGCTCCACCTCAATTGATTTTTGTGCATGCAAAGACTTTGGAACCACTGGCTTAAGAGAAAGAAAGGTACAGAAATGTTAAGTACCCACAAATATTTTTAATTCTAAAACACATGTAACTATCCTAAATGTCTACATGTCACTTATTTAGAAATCCATCCTCAATATAGTATTAGAAGTAATAATCACACCCATAATTTAAAGATTTTCAGCCAGGTGCAGTGGCTTACACCTGTAATCCCAGCACTTTGGGAGGCCAAGGTAGGTGGATCACCTGAGGTCAGGAGTTCGAGACCAGCCTAGCCAACATGGTGAAACCCTGTCTCTACTAAAAATACAAAAACTAGCAGGGTATGGTGATGCATGACTGTAATCCCAGCTACTTGGGAGGCTGAGGCAGGAGAATCGCTTGAACCCAAGAGGCGGAGGTTGCAGTAAGCTGAGATCATGCCACTGTACTCCAGCCTGGGCAACAGAGTGAGACTCCATCTCAAAACAAATAAATAATGAAGATTTTCTTGTCACTTTTTCATGGGAAGAAAAGTATTAAGACACTAATGAAGCGTTCCCATGCAAAATTTTTTAAATGAGCTTTTTCTTTTTTTTTTTTTTTAAGAGACAGAGTCTCACTGTCGCCCAGGCTGGAGTGCAGTGGCACTATCTCGGCTCACTGCAACCTCCGCCTCCCAGGTTGTAGCAATTCTCCTGCCTCAGCCTCGCAAGTAGCTGGGATTACAGGCGCATGCCAACACGCCCAGCTAATTTTTTGTATTTTAGTAGAGACAGGGTTTCACCGTGTTGCCCAGGCTGGTCTCAAACTCCTGAGCTCGGGCAATCCACCCACCTCAGCCTCCCAAAGTGCATTGCTTACAGGTGTGAGCCACTGCACCCGGCCTTAAATGGTAATCTTTAAATAACAATTAGTAGAGCATTACAATGCTCTTTTTTTTTGAGAGTTGGGGGTCTTACTCTGTTGCCCAGGCTGGAGTGCAACAGAGTGCTCTCTACAGCCTCGAACTCCTGGTATCATGTGATTCTTCAGCCTCAGCCTCCTGAGTTGCTGGGATTATAGGCGTGAGCCACCATGCCCAGCTTAAAATGGTTTACTTTAACTACTAATTCTCAAAAATGACTTTTTAAAAAACTGCATTCAATTACAGTAGCATTCTAGTTACCTTGAAATATCCCCCCAGTACCATTCTGCATCCTGAAGAGAAACAGAACTGTCCTTCATTCCATTTGGAACTGCTGAAGTCATTGGCTTAGGTGGCTTTGGTGGAAGAGCTAGAAGAGAAATGAATATTACTCTGTAGATGTAAATTATTTACTGTTTTCTAATTTCCTCAGGAGCAGCTCACTAACCAAGGTATATTAAGATTCTAATAATTATCAATCAAATTGAGTATTATTTTATGTTAAATGTTAGCAACAGAAGGAATCCTTTTGATTGCCTAAAAAGTGAAAATGTCAAGATATTTGTTTTTTTCCTTCTTATGAAACATTGACTTCTAAGTCTGTAAAACTTCATTCACATCTCTCAAAAGACAACATGCAACCCCTTTCCAAACAACTCAGTCCAAAAGCCACTAAGTGACCAATGTACAACATGAGGATTATAGTTAATAACATTGTATTATATACTGGTAATCTGCCAAGTGAGTAAATTTTAGGTATTCTTACTACCAAAAAAAAGGGTAACTATGAAATGATGGGTATGTTATTAATAATTTGCTCAACCGTAATAGAATGAACCCCCTTGTCTTGGACTAGAATTAGAGCTACAGATATCAACTCATGAATTTCAACGTATATAAACATAAATATGTAAATGTCTATACACAGAATACATATATTCCCTAGCTCTGTCCCGAGACAGAGATTCCCTAACCCCCGGGCTGCGGACTGGCACTGGTCCACGGCCTGTTAGGAAAAGCGCCACACAGCAGGAAGTGAGCAGTGGGCAAGCGAACATTACTGCCTGAGCTTCGGCATTAGATTCTCATAGAAGCACAAACCCTACTGTGAACTGCACATGTGAGGGATCGAGGTTGTGTGCTCCTTATGAAAATCTAACTAATGCCTGATGATCTGAGGTGGTACAGTTTCATCCTGAAACCAATACCCCCAGCCTAACCCCACCCCAGCAATGAAACTGGTCCCTGGTGCCAGAAAGGTTGGGGACTGCTGCCCTGAGAGGTCCTGGGGGCAACAACACCCCAATATGTACACTGAGCACCTAGACCTTGCTTTCTAATAACATTCTCTACTAAAAGGAACCAGGGCTCTTTGAAGAAATGGCTGATTCCAGGGACAGAATAGAGCAAGTACCATATGAGCCTGAACATCATCATGTGCCAAAAAGGAAGGAAGTGCTCAAAGAATGGGAGAGGCTATGTTAAAAGAACAAAACAGCGAGCTGGAAGGGGCTCTCACTGACCAAATCTGGAACAGCTGGCATATCAATACAAATAATAATAGTAAAGAAATATAACTCATTAAACAAAATAGGAATATATGTGTTCATGCAGATATAAATAAATAAATAAATAAAAGAAACAAAGATCGATGAGGACCAAGATTACTGTTATCTCAATATACTGTCCCACAAAATCCTAATTGCAAAAGGAAAAACAATAATAGTGAAAAAGCCTGGCAAATACCACCTTAATCAAGAATCAAGGTTAATATTAGAAATAATGGCAAAACTGTGGGCCCCAATACAATGCACTAAAAAGGATGTAACATCACTTCTGTGACATTCCTGCCAAATATGTATAAACTGAATCTAATCATAAAGAAACATCAGACAAACCATGATTGAGGGGTATTCTACAAAATAACTTACCTGTAATCTTCAACAATGTACAGGTCATGAGGGTCAAGGAAAGACTGAGGAAATGTTTCAGATTGAAGAAGACTAAAGAATCCTGACAATTAAACGCAATGTGTAATTCTGGACTGGATCTTTTTTGCTATTAAGGACAACACTGCGACAATGGGCAAAACTTGAATGGGATCTGAGTACGACATAGTAGTAGTACAGCAGTGTTAGTTTTCTGATTTTGATGGTTATATTGTGCTTCTGTAGGAAAATGTTCTTGTTTGTGGGAAATACACACAACATGGTCATCATATGGCATCACGTTGACAACTTACTCTTCAAATGATTCAAAAAAATTATGTTCTTTGAACTGTACTTGTAACTTTTTTGAGATTGTTTCTTTTTTCTTAATTTAACCAAAAAATTGTAAGCAATCTTGGGGGGAAGGAGAACAATGTGAATATTTCCCCCCAAAGAGAAGTCCCTTAGTTGGCCGGGTACGGTGGCTCACACCTGTAATCCCAGCACTTTGAGAGGTGGAGGCGGACAGATCAGCTGAGGTCAGGAGTTCGAGGTCAGGAGTTTGAGACCAGCCTGGCCAACATGATTAAACCCCATCTCTACTAAAAATACAAATATTAGCTGGGTGTGGTGTTGCACACCTGTAATCCCAGCTACTCGGGAGGCTGAAGCAGGAGAATTGCTAGAACCCGGGAGGCAGAGGTTGCAGTGAGCCGAGATTGCACCACTGCACTCCAGCCTGGAGACAGAGTGAGATTTTGTCTCAAAAATAAATAAATAAAGAAATAAAGTCCCTTAGTCAACTGATTTTCAACATGGATGTCAAAATAATTCAATGAGGGAAAGAATATTCGTTTTAACAAATTGTTCTGGAACAAGCGGATATCCACATGCAAAAAGAATGAAGTTGGATCCCTGCCTCACACCAAAATTAACTAAAAATTGATCAAAGACCTAAATATCAAGACCTAAAACTATAAAATTCTTACAAGAAAAAATAGGCTTAAATCTTTCTGACTTTAGATTAGGTAATGGTTTCTTAAATATGACACTGAAAATAACAAGAAAAAATAGATTAACTGCATCAAAATTAAAAACTTCTGTACTTCAAAGGACATCATCAAGAAAGTGAAGAGACAACCTATAGGATGGGAGACCGTTTTTGTAAGTAGAAATGATAAAATATATTTTTGTAAATATTTGTAAATGTATCTATAAATATATTTTTGTACTTGTATCTAAATACATAAAAGAATCCTTTCAATTCAATAAAAGACAAATGACCCAATTAAATATGGGGAAAGGATCTGAATATATATTTCTCCAAAAGACAAACAAGTGGCCAATAAGCACATGAAAAGATACTGAACATAATCAGCCAACAGAGAAATGCACATCAAAACCACAGTGAAATACCACTTCACACCCACTAGGATGACTATAATAAAAAAGACAGATAATAACAAGTGTTGGTGAGGATGTGGAGAAATTGGAATACTCATAGACTGCTGATGGGAATGTAAAATGATGCTGCTGCTTGGAAAACAGTCTAACCTCCTCAAAAGGTTAAATGCAGAGTTGCCCAGCAATTTCACTCTTACGTATACCCAAGAAAAAAGAAGCATGTATCTACACAAAAACTTGCACATGAATGTTCATAGTAGCTTTATTTATAATGGCCCAAAAATGGAAAACAACCCAAATATCTATCAACAGACGAATAGATAAATAAAATGAGGTATATATCCATACAATAGATTATTCAGCAATAGAAAGGAATGAGGTACTGATATGTTACAACATGGACGAATCTGAAAACATTTTGCTGAGTGAAAGAAGCCTGTCATGAAAGGCCAAATATTATATAATCCCATTGTCCAGAATAGGCAAATCTATAGAGACGGAAAGTAAATCAATGGTTGGCTAGGGCTGGGGAGTAAAGTGGGAAATAGGGAGTGACTGCTAATGTATAAAGGATTTCTTTCAGGGTAATGAAAATATTCCAAAATTGGCTATCATGATGGTTGTACAACTCTGTGAAGATACTAAAAATCACTGAGTTATACAATGTGGGTGAATTATATCTCAATAAAGCTGTTTTAAAATAAATAAATATCAGGCTTCTGAAGTTACTAGATGGGGGTGGATTTGCTATAATCCATACTTTTTTTCAAAGTAGCTAAATAACCATCTTGTTTGAAAAGGATTTTATGTGACTTATAAAAGTAGCTACAGTTTGAACTATAACTTAGCAAAATTTATAATTCTTCTACTTACCCACTTAACACAAGGATTAACAGTGTAAACTTGTGCTATACAAAGCACTGCACTATAGCTATGAAAAGTTACAAAGACAAGGTGTTCCCTGCACTCAAAAGAACAAATCCAGAGAGAATGACACATAGAAACACCTAACTATAATACTCATCAGAATGGGGTAAAAAGCAAATTGTAACAGAAACCCAGCAAAAGGGAAACTTTAAGGTCAAACACTAAACTTCTCAAATCTAGTCCTTAGTGATTTGAGTACATGACCAACAGGGCTCAAGAACCAATGTGCTTCATTGTATCAGCAGGTGGGTTACACTCTAATCACCTTCAAACGGTGTTATGGAGACTTTTCTACATCCCTTCACTGGAGGAGCTCTATATTGAGATGAGTTGAGCTGACCAGACTGCATGAGGAAGCTGCTATTTATGGATAATGATAGTTCACAGACAGCTCTACCACCAACAAACATGTAATGACCATTTCACATCTATTACAGAGGGCTGCCTCCTTGTATCTTGCTGTTCTCAACTACAGAAATGTAAGAAGAATGAAATTATTATAAAGGCAGTTGCTACATAAAGTTGCTAAAAGAACACAATCATAAGATCTGAACTGAATGCAATACTGGCCTATTTCTACATTCCTACTATCTATAATCACTCCACACATACATAGGCAAATATGTATTGAACACCTCCCATGTTCCAGAAGCTGTGAACATAACAATGAACTAGATTAGATAGACATAGTCTCCATACATATGGACTTTATAATCCAAAAGGATAAATTTCAAGATAATTCATTGTTCCTAAAATTGTGAGTACACTCAAATGTAGCTCTATCAAACTAAACTGAATCTTCCATCTAAATGTTTTACCTTCTCTGAGAGTTGCTCCCCACCCTCCCATGTAGATTGTAGAATATACTGGGCAAATGTGAATAAAAATTTATCTCCTAATAACCTCCTAATTGCATGAAGATAAGCAGATTTATATCTATCTTCCAGGTTGTGATATTATAAATAAAGGTAAAATAATTCCAAATCATTAAGCTTTTAAGTAGTTCAAAAGGACTATCTTGAGGGAAAAACTGATTAGGATACATTAGTTATCTTTTCAACTCCTTGACAAAGTAGTTCTTGCATTAGGTGAGCACTGCAATGCTGAGTGATAAGTTAGGTGCACCTAAGCAAATACCTTCTGAAATGAGTATCCATAAAATATATAGCACTTTTATTTCTATTTAGTAGACAATGAAAAATATTTCTCTTTCCATTTTTAGAAACTATATTACAAGTTTGGGTTTTTTCCAAATTGTGAGACAGGGTCTCATTACGTTGCCCAAGCTGGTCTCGATCTCCTGGCCTCAAGTAATCCTTCCGCCTTGGCCTCCCAAAGTGCTGGGATTATATGCATGGGCCACTCACTCCTGGCCTATATTAACAAGTTTTAAAATATTAGCAATACAGAAAGATATTTTCAATTCCGTTTTAATTAATATGTAGCTATATGAAGAAACATAGAGACATATAGATGTTTTAAGTGTGTGTATGTGTGCATATAGATATGTGTGCACAGAAACATATGAAGAATACACAAACTGTTAATAGTGAATACAATAGGGATGGGGAACAGCAGAGAACACTGTAGGTATGTATGTATATTGTATATGTTTTCTTTATATGTTTTAACAACAAAAATGGTGCCAGGTGCAGTGGTGTGCACCTATACCCCCAGCTACTCGGGAGGCTGAGATGGGAGGATTGCTTGAAGCCAGAAGTTCGAACCCACAGTGTGCTATGATTGCACATGTGAATAGCCACTGCACTCCAACTTGTAATCCCTGAACTTTGGGAGGTCGAGGCAGGTGGATCACCTGAGGTAAGGAGTTTGAGACCAGCCTGGCCAACATGGTGAAACCCTGTCTCTACTAAAAATACAAAAATTAGCTGAGAGTGGTGGCGGGCACCTGTAATCCCAGCTACTCGGAAGGCTGAGGCAGGAGACTCGCTTGACCCCGGGAGGCAGAGGTTACAGTGAGCCGAGATCATGCCATTGCACTCCAGCCTAGGCAACAAAGTGAGACTGTCTAAGAAAAAAAAAGCAATCTGATTCACACCACTGTACTCTGGAAAGGCCAGGAACTGGAAGCACAATGCATCTCTGAAGGGAGGATTGAGTCATGTGGCCAGAAACAGAAGAGTTGGCTGACAATCTATAGAAAGAGCAGTTAAGTCCTTAGTTCTCCTCCCTACCTGCCCAAGCAACCAGGCAACTACCCATCCTCCACCCTAGATAAAGGGTGCCTGTCAACTCACCAGTCCAGAGAAACAATCAGAAAGGCTCTGGACTCTTCATCCATGTCCCTACAAAGGACATAAACCATCATTCTGAGCGAACTATCGCAAGGACAGAAAAACCAAACACTGCATGTTCTCACTCATAGGTGGGAACTGAACAATGAAAATACTTGGACACAGGGTGGGGAACATCACACACCAGGGCCTGTCGTGTGTGGGGGAATGGTGGAGGGATAGCATTAGGAGATATACCTAATGTAAATGACAAGTTGATGGGTGCAGCACACCAACATGGCACATGTATACATATGTAACAAAACTGCACGTTGTGCACATGTACCCTAGAACTTAAAGTATAATAATAAAAAAAAGAAAGATACAGCATGCTCAGTGCTGTGTTTTAGAATGTAAAAAAAAAAAGAAAGAAAAAAGAAAGTCTCTGGACTCAGGGAACACCAAGCTCGCTGAGAATAGGGGTGAGCCCTATATTGAAAACGGCATAACTAAAGAAAAGTTTACCAAACAGGTAGATTCCCCTATCCCTTTCTGGTTACCTAAACAATGAGCTGTCAAGCATATACCCCCAGTCAGGAGTTGGGAGATTTTTTCCATAGAAACTGACAGGACCCTAAAAAGCATCTAAAAATACAGATATTCTAGGGTTACCCAATGAAAAACATATTCATCTTTTTTTTTTTTTTTTTTTTTTTTTGGTAGACACAGGGTCTCACTATATTGCCAAGGGTGGTCTCGAATTCCTGGGCTCAAATGATCTTCCTGCCTTGGCCTCCCAAAGTGCTGGAGTACAGGTGTGAGCCACTGCACCTGGCAGGTATTCATCACCTTATCACTTCTCAGTGAAGGCCTCCAGTTAACAAGTTCCTGCCCACTCACATGGAGCTTCAAAATGGATGAACATTGAAAATATTATGCTAAGTGAAATAAGCCAGTCACAAAAAGACAAGTATTATGATTCTTCCTACATGAGGCTACTAAAGTGTCAAATCCGTAGAGACAGAAAGTAGAATGCTGTTGGCCAAGGGCTGAGGGGAGGATGGAATAGAAGTTAGTATTTAATGGGTATAGAGTTTCAACTGGGGAAAATGAAAAAGTTCTGGAGGTGGATGGTGGTGATGGTTGCACAACAGTATGAATGTACTTAATGCCACAGAACTTAAACATTTTAAAATGGTTAAAAACAGCTGAGTGTGATGGCTCATGCCTCTGATCTCAACATTCTGGGAGGCCAAGACAGGAGTATTGCTTGAGCCCAAGAGTTTGAGACCAGCCTGGGCAACAGAGCAAGATCCCATCTCTAAAATAAATAAATAAATATTTTAAAAGAAACAGATAAAATGGTTAAAATGATAAATTACATGTTACATACATTTACCACAACTTAAAATAAAAAAACAATAGACATTTGAGGAAAGCCATTACATTAAAGGAGACCAAAACAAGAAGAAACTTGGGAGTAACCAGAGAATTAAAGGGAAAAAAAACTTCACAGACACACAAAGACAGCATAATATCTCAGATATATAAAAGGAAAGACTGCATCTATGAAAGACAAACAAGATCTATATTAAAGTAACATTCAAAGAACAAGAGCCCTTATATATTAAAATTATGATAGAAAAAATTTTAAGTTGTTCACAATCTGGCAGGTAAAGCTGAAATCTCCCAGGAAGTGGAACAAAGAGAGAAAGTAATGAAAAAATAGGGGAAAGATAAGAGAATCAGAGGATCAACTCAGAAGATCCAGCATCAAACTAATAGAAGTTCCAGAAAGCAGGAAGAGAAACATTAAAATAAATAAGAAAAAATTTTCAGAACTGAAGGACACACATTTCCTGAATGAAAATGCCCACAGAGTATGCCACACAATGAATGAAAAAGATCCACATCAAGCTACACCCCTGTGGAATTTCACAACACTAGGGGAAAAGAGAAGGTCCTAAAATCTATCACAAGGGGGAAAAAAAAAAAAGGTCACAAAGGACTAAAGAATGTCTTTGGGTTGCTCAACAACACTGGAGACTAGCAACACTGAAGATAAACCTTCCAAATCTGAGGGAAAATGATTTTTCAAGCTAGAATGATATATCCCGCCAAATTATCAATTACATATGATGGTAGAATAGATATTTTCAGATATACAAGATCTCAACCAACTTATCTCTCAGCATCCTTTCTTAGGAAGCTCCTGAATGATGTGCTCCACCAAAATGAAGAAATACACTAGGAAACCAGGTGGTGTAAAATGCAGGAAAATGGATGCCAACATAAGAGAGAAGCAATGGCAATGCCCAGTATAATGCTGAATGCAGTACTAGGATGACAGCTGAAAACAAGTTAGAATTCAAACAGGAGGATGAAGGGCAGTTTAGAGGGTATGTTTAAGAAAAGAATGGAAATGGTAAATTATTTGATGTTTAACCATACTGTGATGAATTTTATGGTTCTGTTATATGGCTCTGTCAGAACCATAACATTCTGTCTTTAAATTTATATAAAGAAAGGAAATGAGGCCAGGTGTGGTGGCTCACGCCTGTAATCCCAGCACTTTGGGAGGCCGAGGCAGGCAGATCATGAGGTCAGGAGTTCGAGATCAGCCTGGCCAATATGGTGAAACCTCATCTCTACTAAAAATGTAAAAAATTAGCCAAGTGTGGTGGTGTGTGCCTGTAGTTCCAGCTACTCGGGAGGCTGAGACCGGAGAATTGCTTGAACCTGGGAGGCAGAGGTTGCAGTGAGCCGAGATCACGCCACTGCACTCCAGCCTAGGCAACAGAGTGAGACTCCATCTCAAAAAAAAAAAAAAAAAGAAAGGATGCAATTATAGTATACTAATGGCTTAGCTGTGAACACTGTACAGTAATAATAGTGTAAATATTGGAAGATAATTTAAGAAAGTTATAATTGTGATATAAATACACTGGAAAAATGCATAGAAGGAAAGAGTGTATGGCATAAGAGAAGTAAATCACTATCTTCCTTAGAAGGAATAAATAACATCAAAAAGTGAAAACTTATAAATAGCAGTATTACCGTATTACAAAAAATAGGGAGGTAAAACACCAGAAGAAAAGGCCGGAAGAGTTAAGTGTTGCCCCTAGGGGCTAGAAAGTGGCAGAAGAGAGGGTAGGACAGGCAACTGATGATTTTGTACTATAAACCTTGTAGTACTTTTTGACTTTTTAAACTATAAACCCATATTGTTTTAAGATAAAAATAAAAAGAAACCTAGAGTTTATTCTGATTCCACCACTTAAACTAGATTTGGTAAATTATCTCACCTCTCTGAACCTTAAGTTTCATGCTATGTTGAATTCAACTTGTACAGGCTAGTGAGAGCTGATTGTTGTATTTTCAGGAATTTTGCAAACTGCTGTTCTACGCAGTCTTTTTTTTTTTTTTTTTGAGACAGAGTCTCCCTCTATTGCTCAGGATGGAGTGCAGTGGCGCAATCTCGGCTCACTGCAACCTCCACCTCCTAGGTTCAGGCGATTCTCCTCCCTCGGCCTCCCGGGTAGCTGGAACTACAGGTGTGTGCCACCATGCCCGGCTAGTTTTTTTTGTATTTTTAGTAGAGATGGGGGTTTCACCATACTGGCCAGGCTGGTCTCAAACTCCTGACCTCATGATCCACCTGCCTTGGCCTCCCAAAGTATTGGGATTACAGGCGTGAGCCACCATGCCCAGCCTCCACACAGTCATTATTAAATATTAAATCATGTAAGTTCACAATTAAATATATTAAAAATAAAGTTAAAAAATACTCAAAACTCATTGCTTCATTAATACTGTATTTAACTATGCTTTTAAGAAACATCTATTGTATTTATATAATGGAAATACTGTGTGCTACTGAGGATTTCTTTCAAATTCTGCATTTGGTATGTCAGTCACACTAGTAGACTGAAATCAGCCACAGTGGGAGTATTTATACTTTGGAAATCAGCAAATACTACAAATCAGAGCTTGATTTATTGTGGTATTGATGATCTGCCTGGGGTTAGCAAACTATGGCCCTCTGCCTGTTTTCCAAGGTGCAAAAAATAGTTTTTACTTTTTTTATTATTTTGAGACGAGGGTCTCACTATGTTGCCCAGGCTGGTCTCAAACTCCTGGGTTCAAGTCATCTTCTCGCCTCACCCTCCTGAGTAAAGGCGTGCACCACTGTGACCAGCATTTTTACTTTTTTTTTTTTTTTTTTTTTTGAGACAGAGTCTCACTCTGTTACCCAGACTGGAGTGCAATGGTGCAATCTCGGCTCACTGCAACCTCCACCTCCCGGATTCAAGCAATTCTCCTGTCTCAGCCTCCCAAGGAGCTGGGACTATAGGCACGTGCTATCACGCCCAGCTAATTTTTGTATTTGTAGTAAAGACGGGGTTTCCCCATGTTGGCCAGGCTGGTCTTGAACTCCTGACCTGAGGTGATCCACCTGCCTTGGCCTCCCAAAGTGCTGGGATTACAGGTATGAGCCACCACGCCTGGCCCATTTTTACATTTTTAAATGGTTATAAACACACACACACACATACACACACACACACACACAGAGAATGTGAAAGAGACCATTTGTGGCCTGCAAAGCCTAAAGTAGTTACTATATGGCTCTTTACAGAAAAAATGTCAATTCCAGATCTAGACTTAAGGAAATGATAGAGAAAATATTAATTCATTGTAATAATCTCCACTCTTCTGAATTCTATGGCTGTAGCTTTAGTGCAACGAGCAAATTTGAGGGTATTCAAAACCAAATATATATAATCATCCCTCAGTATCCTCATAGGATTGCTTCCAGGACCCCTGCAGATACCAAAATCCAAGGATGTTCAAGTCCATTTTATAAAATGACGTAATATTTGCATATAGCTTATGCACATCCTCCCATATACTTTAAGTCATCTCTAGATTACTTGTATCTAATACAATGTAAAGGCTATGTAAATAATTGTTATACTATATTTTTATTTGTATTATTTTTGTTGTTGTATTGTTATTTTTATTGGTTTTTTTCACACACACCCTGAATATTTCTAATCCACAGTTGTTTGTTATTTCAATCCGAGAATGCAGAATCTGAATACAGCGGGCCCACCATATTTCCTCACCTGTCCTATCCACCCTATCCTGATAAAGGGCACCACTATGCATTTGTCAAAACTCAAAGAACTGTACACCAAAGAGTATAAACTTTACTGTATGCAAATTTTGAAGTATTTTTTAATCAGCTGTATAACATCTTAAATGAAGGCGCCTTAGCCCAACTCCCTACAGATTCTGATTCCATTGATCCAGAATGAGACCTGGGCAACTATGTTTTTTTAAAAAAGGCAATTGGTAATTCTGATATAAAACCAGAATAAGAATCACATTCCTAACCTCACAAACGTACTCCTTGACTTCTGTTTTGTTTTGTTTTGTTTTGTTTTTGAGACGGAGTCTCGCTCTGTCGCCCAGGCTGGAGTGCAGTGGTGCTATCTCGACTCACTGCAACCTCCACCTCCCAGATTCAAGCAATTCTCCTGCCTCAGCCTCCCGAGTAGCTGGTACTACAGGCACGTGCCACCACGCCCGGCTAATTTTTTGTATTTTTAGTAGAGAAGGGGTTTCATCGTGTTAGCCAGGCTGGTCTCCATCTCCTGAACTCGTGATCCGCCTGCCTCGGCCTCTCAAAGTGCTGGGATTACAGGAGTGAGCCACCGCGCTTGGCCCTCTCTCTACATCTTTACCACTTACTCCAATAATCCCAGTTCTTTCACCTCAATGAGACCTCCAATTTACAGCAATACTACCACTGTTCTTTCACCTCAGTAAGACCTCTAATTCCTCAAACTTAGTACTTTCTTTCTATCCCATACTGGTCTTCATTCTCTCTCTCTCTCAACTAATACTATCATCTCTTTTGCTCTCTTATCCTCCCACTGTACCTGTCTGGCAAGACCCCGACTATAGCTCAATCCATTTTCATGCTTTTACTGCTATCTCTCTCGGCTAATAAAGAGGAAAAAAGTTACATCATCTTCAATTGGTTTCACTAGTAATGGTCTCCAACCATAAGTGGACCCTCAAAACAATCCAAAAATCTTACCCTAAATTTACCTCTCTCCCATTCTTCACTATAAGCTACTTCAAAATCATATTCTACCTCCCTGAACCAGCCCTAAGTAACATATGTAGAACCAAAAACGACAAACATAAAACTATTATTCTTGTGTTAGGAAAAAGTCCCCAGTACTTCCAGCTTAATTAGCTGGTACTGGTAGTTTAGTATACTAGAGATCATAAACTAGTAGATCAGAATTTGCCTTTAAGTTTCATTAGGAAGAAATAAAGACACTATTACTAATTCATGTTTCTGGTTTGCAGTTAACTCATTTAAGCTATATTTAGTTACTCATTTTGGTCAATCTACTGAAAAGAAATACTGTAAGGGATTTGCAATGCCCCCTAATTTCTCCTTCTCTGTCAACTTCTCACATTTGCTTTCTAAAAAATTCTTAATATTTACCTTCCAAATAGTAAATGCGATCTTCTACAAATATCTTTGACATGAAAATGCTCAGTTTAAGAAAAATGTTTCAGTCACATAAATCTTTGCTATATAGTATTGAGGGCATTTAAATACTAAGAACATAAATTATTATGTTAAATGCTGTCAGCCAAGTGTGGTGGCTCATGCATGTAATCCTAGCACTTTGGGAGGCCTAGGCAGGCAGATCACTTGAGTCCAGGAGTTTAAGACCAGCCTAGGCAAATTAGCCATGCGTGGTGGCAGGTGCCTGTAATCCCAGCTACTTGGGAGGCTGAGGCAGGAGAAATCGCTTGAACCCAGGAGGCAGAGTTTGCAGTGAGCCAAGATAATGCCACTGCACTCCAGTCTGGGTGACAGAGTGAGACTCCATCTCAAAAAAAAAAAAAAAAAAAACATCCTAGGCAACATATGGAGAAACTGTCTCTACAAAAAATACAGCAATCAGCCGGGTATGTGGTGTGTGCCTGTAGTCCCAGCTGTTTAGGAGGCTGAGGTGGGAGGATCACCTGAGCCCAGGATGTCGAGGCTACAGTGAGCCAAGATTGCACCACTGCACTCCAGACTGGGCAACAGAGTGAGACCCTGTCTCAAAAAAAAAAAAAGTGTCGAAGATGAACGATGTTATCAAAGACACAAAACAAACCTAAAATATTCCATCAGATAATAAATTCTGACTATCTGTTAAAGAACCAAGAAACAAGAAAAAAATCCCAAAGATATCTATTTGTGATAACTAGATATTATAAAAGGTTCAAAATACAAAATAAAACAAAATAATCTGATAATATATACTTCCTAAAATTAACAAATCTATTTTATTTTAGAGGAACAAAAAATGAAGTGAATTAGAACTATCTTGGATGTTAGGATATAATCTTAGATGCAGAATAATGCTTAGGAAAAAAAGACTAATCAAGCTAACCAAGGGGAAAACATTTATTTTAATTAAATCTTCAGCTTTTGAAAGCCTAAAAATAAAATTATGGAAACAGGAAAAGAGAAAAAAGACAAAAAACATTTCATCTTTCTAAAAGGGAAAAAACTGACAGCTTTTACCAAGTTCATTTTAAAAGACAATGATTAAACAAAATTTCCCCCCAGCATCAGTGAGCTGCCACATCCAAATCCAAACTTCACTGACTATTTGGCATCCAGCATTGAATTACAGAACAACTTTGCTCATGCATGGACAAATGCTATTTTTCCCCAGTGGAATGATTTCTCTGTAGTGTGCTCATTAGTAACACTAACCCCTTCCTATACCCCAACAACCAACTGCTTTGTGAGCTAAATCCCAATCCCAAATCAGACACTGTTGGCAAAACTAATCTCTGAATGAAAATGGTACAACAGCCAATCACAACATAGAATTTGGATCATATGTTACTGACGTTGAGACAGAAAACTGTGCCATTTCCAGCAGGTAGTTTTAGTTGAGTTTCTTGGCTCAGCAAAATTGAACAATGATTTTATCTTTGGAGACACATATGATATTTTCATAAAATTATACTACTATTTCTCTCTGAAAATACATTTTTTAAAAACTGTTTCGCAATCAAAATAAACAATTACTTCAACAACTAGAGTGTGGCGATTCCTCAAAGACCTAAAGGCAGAAATACTATTTGACCCAGTAATTCACTACTGGGTATATACCAAAAAGAATATAAATCATCCTATTATTAAGATACATGCATGTGTATGTTCATTGCAGCACTATTCACAATAGCAAAGGCACAAAATCAATCTAAATGCCCATCAATGATAGACTGGATAAAGAAAATGTGGTATATATACAGCATGGAATACTATGCAGCCATAAAAAGGAACAAGATAATGTCCTTTGCAGGGACATGGATGGAGTTGGAAGCCATTATCCTCAGCAAACTAACTTTGAGAGGCCAAGGCAGGAGGATCTCAGGAACAGAAAACCAAACACTGCTTATCCTCACTTATAAGTGGGAACTAAATGATGAGAACGCATGGACAACATGGCAGGGAACAACACACTCTGGGGCCTGTCGCGGGGTGGTAGGGGGAGAGAGAGCATCAGGAGGAATAGCTAATGGATGCTGGGCTTAATACCTAGGTGATGGGATGATCTGTGTAGCAAATCACCATGGCACATGTTTACCTATGTAACAAACATGCACATCCTGCACATGTACCCCTGAACTTAAAAGTAGAAGGAAAAAAACAATTAGAAGGGAAAACAATTAATTAAAAGTTAAAGGTTGACACATTTAGGTTGATATATTAGATTGATACATTAATGTGATTCTCCCTCTATACCTCTTTCCAAGTTGGAGACAGTTTCTTCAAGATTTCAATTCATTTTGATACCACCCACTCATGATATAATTTGGGTAAATAGTTTCTTCAGTTAAAAGTTAATTGCTTTGAAGACTTCCCAAAATGCTGTTGATATTAATAATAAATTTCCTCCTGATAGCAATGAATTATATGTATATTTTTCATTTTTTATGGAGACAGGGTCTCGCTGTGTTACCCAGGATGGTCTTGAACTCCCAGACTCAAATGATCCTCCTGCCTTGGCCTCCTAAAGCGCTGGGATTACAGGCGTGAGCCACCGTGCCCGACACAATGGATTAATTATATGTTCTAGGGCTTCTCCAGCTGGAGTATAGAATGAGTGGGCACGCATATACACTTACATCATTCAAATAAATACTGTATTTGTTTCTTAGCATTGTTCACAAACACACAGATGAAATTAAACCTTTTTTTAAAAAAACCTATCCTTTTCACACACTACTAATCATTGGTGAGTAAAAACTACCAAAGTAAAATCTCCTGGCTCAGCCAGGTAAGCTAGCAGTGTAACTTTGGACAATCTGGTCCATTTATCTGTAAAATGGTTGATTATATCACCATAGTCTCTCTCATCTCTAATTTTTATGGACTTTTATATTCAGCCATCTGAAAGACAGTATACTAGGCAGATTTCACTGGAATACCAGAAATTTCATAATATTCTGCTGGGTGCCACAAGTCATTCCTCACAGGTAAGCTAAATTAAATTAGAATCTAACAAAGTATTTCTGTGTGTTCTTAAAAAGAATAACTGGAACAAAAGAACAGCATTAATATATTTTTAGAAGGCAGTAATAAAACTGGCCAGGTGCAGTGGCTTACGTCTGTAATCCCAACACTTAGGGAGACGGGCAGGCCGATCACCCGAGGTCAACAGTTAGAGAGCAGCCTGGCCAACATGGTGAAATCCCAGCTACTTGGAAGGCTGAGGTGGGAGGATCGCTTGAACCTGTGAGGTGGAGGTTGCAGTGAGCACAGATAGTGTCACTGCACTCCATCCTGGGCAACAGAGCGAGACTCTGTCTTAAAAAAAAAAAAAAAGAAAGAAAAAAGAAGAGGAAGTCAATAACAAAACTGAAGAAAACTAAGATCAGATAAGTATTCAGGGAACTTCTCAACTCATTCTGTGAGGCCAGTCTTCCCAATACCAAAACCAGAAAAAGAAAAAAAGAAAAAAAAAAAAAAAACAGGAGGAAAAAACTACAGGCCAATATCCTTTATGAACACGGACAAAAAAATCCTCAACGAAGTACTAGCAAACCAACTCCAGCAACATATAAATAGGATTATATATCATGACCAAGCGAGATTTGCTTCCAGGAATGCAAGATTGGCTCAACAAACAAAAATCAATCAAGGTAACACACTGTATTAACAGAATAAAGGACGAAGACCAGCATAATCATCTCAACAGATGCAGAAAAATCATGTGACAAAATTAAACACCCTACCAGGTGCAGTAGCTCACATCTATAATCCTAGCACTTTGGGAGGCCATGGCGAGAGGACACCTTGAGGCCAAGAGTTCAAGACCAGCCTGGTCAACATTGTGAAACCCTGCCTCCACAAAAAAATAATAATTCAAAAATTAAACACCTACTCATGATAAAAATACTCAAAAACTAGATTAAAGGGAATTTCCTCACCTGATAAAGAGTATCTACAGAAAACCCACATCTAGCATCATAATTCATGATGACAAACTGAATGCTTTCCCCTATAATCAAAAACAGCACAAGGATGTCTGCTCTCACCACGTCTATTCAACACTATAATTAAGATTCTAGCCAGGGGCTGGGCGTGGTGGCTCATACCTGTAATCCCAGCACTTTGGGAGGCCGAGGCGGGTAGATCACCTGAGGTCAGGAGTTCAAGACCAGCCTGGCCAACATGGTGAAACCCCGTCTTTACTAAAAATACAAAAAATCAGCCAGGTGTGGTGGTGGGTGCCTGTAATCCCAGCTACTCAGGAGGCTGAGGCAGGAGAATCACTTGAACCCAGGAGGGGGAGGTTGCAGTGAGCCGAGATCACACCACTGCACTCCAGCCAGGGCAACAAGAGGGAAACTCCATCTCAAAAAAAAAAAAAAAAGATTCTAGCCAGGGCTATTAGGGAAGTAAAATAAATAAAAAGCATCCAGAGAGAAAAGGAAAATGACGATCTCTATTTGCATACTCAATCATAAGAAATACTCAAAAAACTACTAAAGCTAATAAAAGAGTTCAACAAGGTTGCAGAATACAAGGAATATGCAAAAATCAAGAGTATTTCTACACACTAGCAATGAACAATCCAAAAATGAAATGTAAAAAAAATCCCATTCCAACAAGCACATGAAAAAGATACTCAGCATCATTAGTCATTAGGAAAATGCAAATCGAAACCACAGTGACATACTACCTCACATCCACTAGGATAGCTATAATCAAAAAGATACATTACGAACAAGTCTTGGTGACAATGTGGAAAAAGTGAAACCATAACACACTGCTGTCAGGAAAGTAAAATATGACCCAGTAATTCTACTCCTACATGTATACGCAACAGAACTGAAAACTAAGTTCACATAAAAACTTGCAATGAATGTTCATGGCAGCATTATTCAAAATAGCTAAAGGTGGAAACAACCCAAATATCCATTAACTGGTGAATGGAAAAACAAATATCCACAGAGTGGAATATTGTTTAGCCATAAAAAGGAATGAAGTAATGATACATACCACAATTGGATAAACCTTGAAAACATTATGCTAAGTGAAAGAAGTCAAACACAAAAGGCCATATACCATGTCATTCCATTTACATGAAATGTCCATAATAGGCAAACTTATAGAGACAGAAAGTAGATTAATAGTTGCCACAGACTGAGGCTAAGAAGAATGGGGAGTGACTTTTTCTTTTTTTTGAGACAGGATCTTACTTATCCACCCAGGCTGGAGTGCAGTGGCACTATCATAGCTGACAACCTCAAACTACTGAGTTCAAGCGATCCTCCCACATTGGCCTTCCAAGTAACTGGGACTACAGACACACGACACCATGCTTAGCTAATTTTTTTTTTTTTTTTTGTAGAGACAGGGTCTCGCTAAATTGCCCAAGCTGGTCTTGAACTCCTGGCTTCAATTGATCCCCCCACCTCAGTCTCCCAGAGCTGGGATTATGGGCATGAGCCACCCCACCCAGCCTAGAGTGACTCTTGATGGTTACAGGACTTCTTTTGGGGTGATAAGAATGTTCTGGAATAAGATAGTTGTAATAGTTGCACAACTATGTGACTATATTAAAAACCACTGATGTGGTTAAAAACACTTTTAAAAGGTGGATATATGGCATGTGAATTATATCATAATAGAAAAAGTAGTCAAAGGTACTTTCAAAATTCTACCTAATTTAAAACAGAATTTTATCAGATCTTTTTAAGTTGTAATAAAACACAAAAATACATACACAAAGATCAATCAGAGAGAATTAGATGTTTCAATTCAGGACTTACTTCAACCTAGTACAATTTTTTATATGACAGAAAAACTACCTGGTTCTAATCTCTGGCTGCTCCTTTTTAGATTCCTTGGAATGCAAGGTTGGTTTTCCCTCAGGCTTTTCTTCCTCCACCACTGCTTTTTACCCCTCCCAAATTCCCTTATTTTTCCCCAGGGGTTCCATCTCCTAACATATTTTGTATCTTTATGAACTTTATACAGGAGGAATCTTTCCACAGCATTTCATTCTGCATTACATCTTTAGATTAATTTATGTTGATACAAGTAGGTATTTTTATTTTCTCACTGTTCTCTACCATTACATGAATATTCTATAATTTCTTCATTTTCTTAATGATGGACATTTCAGCTGCTTGTAGTTTTCTGCTTTTACAAACAATGTTGCTATGAACTTAACGGTACTTGTCCCAGGTACAAACTCTTGTCCATCTTCTAGAGTTTCCCTAGGGTATACACTTTACTAGATATTGCTAAGTTGCTCTCTACAATGAGGCTCTAGTTGATACTCCACTGTCCACATAAGTATAAGAGAGTTTTCCTTATTCTACATCCTCACCAAAATGATGAGTGTAAAATATTATTCCACTGAAGTTTTAATTTGCATTTCCATGGCTACTAAAGAAGTTGAACACCTTTTCATGTCTGCAGGACATTTGTATTTCATCTTCTATGAATTTCCAATCTACTGTCTTATTATTATTACTGGTTGGTAAAATATTCTTCATATATCCTGATTATTAATCCTTTTTAGTTATTTTTTCTGCAAATATTTTCTCCCAGATGGGTTATCTATCTCATGCTGAATTTCAATAACTGTACATTTTTTATTTTAATCTAGACATATTTATCAATCTTTTTCTTTTACAGTTCAAATTTCAAGTCCTGTTGAAGAAATCCTTTCTACCTTCCCTGCCCTAGTATCATAAAAACATTCTCCCACTTTTTTCTAAAAGTTTAACTTTTCACATTAACATCTTTAATCATCACATACATTTTTTAATATGGTAAGTAGAAATCTCATTTTATTTTCCATATAAATAACCAATTGTTCCATTATCATTTACTGTTTAGTCAGTCCATCATCTCCTTACTCATCTTCAATGCTCACTGTCATGTATTAAGTTTCTTTATATTCGGGGGTTCTATTTCTGGGCTCTTTATTCTTCCCAGAGGTTGGTCTATCCTGTGCCAATACCACATTGCCTTAAATATTAATAATATGGCTTTATAAATAATGCTATGTGAAAGACTAAGTGCTCCTTCCTAATTTTTCTTGGCAGTTTACTCTCCTACATACATTTTAGAGCTTGTCAAGTTATATGAAATACCCTGTCATTATATTAAACAGAAGTGTATTGAACTTATAAATTAATTTGGAAAGAATTGACATGTTTATGTCACTGGGTCTTCCTATCAGTTAATATGGTATCCCAATTACATCTCTTCTCATGTCTTTTAATGGAAATTGTATAATTTTCAACATTAAAAGTCATGTGCATCTTTTGCTGATTTTGTTCACTGGTACCTTTCAATTGTTGTCATTGTAGCTGTTGCTGCTATAATGAGTATCTTTTTAAAAATATATTTTGTAGGCCAGGAACTGTGGCTCATGCATGTAATCCTAGCACTTTGGGAGGCTGAGGTAGGCTAGGAGTTCAAGACTAGCCTAGTCAACATGGCGAAACACTGTCTCTACTAAAAATACAAAAATTAGCTGGGTGTGGTGGCACATCTGTAATCCCAGCTACTCGGGTGGCTGAGGCATGAGAATCATCTGAACCCAGAAGGCAGAGGTTGCAGCAAGCTGAGATCACACCACTGCACTCCAGCCTGGGAAACAAAGCGAGACTCCGTCTCAAAAAAAAAAAAAAAAAAATTTGTAAAAACATCCCAAGTGGGCTGGGCGTGGTGGCTCACGCCTGTAATCCCAGCACTTTGGGAGGCTGAGGTGGGCGGATCACAAGGTCAAGAGACGGAGACCATCCTCGCCAACATGGTGAAACCCCATCTCTACTAAAAATACAAAAAAAGTAACTGGGTGTGGTGGCATGCGCCTGTAGTCACAGCTACTCGGGAGGCTGAGGGAGGCTGAGGCAGGAGAATCGCTTGAACCTGGAGGCGGAGGTTGCAGTGAGCCCAGACCACGCCACTGCACTCCAGCCTTGCAACACAGCAAGACTCTGTTTCAAAGAAGCAAACAAACAACAACACAAAAAAAACCCAAGTGTCCACCAACAGATGACTGAATAAACAAAATGTGGTCTATATGTACAATGTGGTATTATTCAGCCATAAAAATGAGTAACGTTCTGATACATGCTGCAATATGGATGAACACCAACATTATGCTAAATGAAATAAGAAGACACAAAAGGACAAATATTGTATGATTCAATTTACATGAAATATCTAGAATAGGCAAATTCATACAGGAAGTTGAACAGAATTTACCAGGAGCTGAAAGTGAAGGGAGAATGAGGGAGTTATTGCTTAATGGTTATAGAGTTTCTATATGGAAGATGAATATAGCTGCACAACACTGTAAATGTAATTAATGCCACTGAATTGTACACTTGAAACAGTTAAAATGAAAAATTTTGTCATTCGTATTTTATAACTTTAAAAAATTAACAATGTAATGTATCAAAATATTGAATTGTATACTTAAAATTGGTGATTTGTATGGTATGTGAATTATATCTCAATAAAGCTTTTTAAAAATTACATTTGTTATCTGCTACTTGTATAAAGGAATCCAACTGTATAGTGGTCTTGGATCCAACAACCTTATTTCATATATATCAGCAAATAATCTTTAGCTGTTTATACAGTATTTATCTTAGAATAACCCATTAAATACTTAAATGAGAATGAGAATGTTTCTTCTTTTTCTTGATTTAGGAAGAATTTATATGAAATTATGATTGTCTATAAATGTTTGGTAGAACTCATTTATAAATCTATATGGGCCAGATTAAGATGGCTACTAAAAGAAAAAAGAAAGAAAAGAAGAGAACAAGTGTTGGTAAGGAAGTGGAGTAACTGGAACCCTTGAGCACTGCTGGTGAGATTGTAAAATGGTGCAACTGCTATGGAAAACAGTATGGAGGTTCCTCAAAAAAATTTTTAAAAATACCATATGAGCCAGCAATCCTTCTTATTCCGGGTATATATCTTAAAAAAAAAAAAAAAAAAAAAAAAAACCTGAAAGCAGAGTCTCAAAGAGACATTATAGTAGCAGACCCATGTTCACAGTAGCACTATTCACAATAGCTAAGAGGTGGAAGCAACCCAAAGTCTATCAACAGATTAATGGATAAACAAAATGTGGTATATACATAAAGGGAATATTATTCAGCCTTAAAAAGGAAGAAAATCCTTTCATATGCTACAATATAACTGAAACTTGAAGACATTATACTGAGTGAAATAAGCCAAAGACAAATATTGCATGATCCCATTTACTTATACGAGGTAACTGAAGTAGACAAAATCATAGAAACAAAGTAAAGGTTGGTTACCAGGGGTTGCGTGATAGGGGAAAAGACGAGTCACTGTTTAATGGGTACAGAGTTTCAGATGTGCAAGATGAAATCTGGAGATCTGCTTCAAAACAATGTTAATATGCTTAGTATCACTTAACAATACACTTGAAAATGGTTATGATGGGCCAGGCACGGTGGCTCACGCCTGTAATCTTAGCACTTTGTGAAGGCAGACTGCCTGAGCTCCGGAGTTGGAGACCAGCCTGGGAAACATGGTGAAACCCCGTCTTTACTAAAATACAAAAAATTGGCCAGGCACAGTGGCAGGTGCCTGTAATCCCAGCTACTCAGGAGGCTGAGGCACGAGAATTGTTTGAACCCGGGAGGCGGAGGTTGCATGAGCCAAGACCGTGCTACTGCACTCTAGCCTGGGCAACAAGAGCGAGACTCCGCCTCAAAAGAAGTTTATGATGGTATTATTTATTTATTTACTTATTTACAGACAGAGTCTTGCACTGTTGTCCAGGCTTAAGTGCAATGGCATGATCTCGGCTCACTGCAACCTCCACCTCCCAGGTTCAAGTGATTCTCCTACCTCAGCCTCCCAAGTAGCTGGGATTACAGGTGCCTGCCACCACGCCCAGCTAATTTTTTGTATTTTCAGTACAGACGGGGTTTCACCATGTTGGCCAGGCTGGTCTCGAACTCCTGACCTCGTGATCCACCTGCCTCGGCCTCCCAAAGTGCTGGGATTACAGGCATGAACCACCACGCCCGGCCATGATGGTATATTTTATATTATGTGAAGTTCTTTTTTTGTTTGTTTTTTTGAGATGGAGTCTCACTCTTTTGCCCAAGCCGGGTGAAGTGATGTGATCTCAGCTCACTGCAACCTCTGCTCCCCGGGTTCAAGCAATTCTCCTGCCTCAGCCTCCTGCATAGCTGGGATTACAGGATGCACCACCATGCCTGGCTAGTTTTTTTTTGTATTTTTAGTAGAGGCGGAGTTTCACTATGTTGGCCAGGTTGGTCTCAAACTCCTGACCTCAGGTGATCCACTCGCCTTGGACTTCCAAAGTGTTGAGATTACAGGCGTGAGCCACCACGCCCGGACATGAAGTTTTTTAAAACTGCAACGATAAAAAAAAGGAAATCGTACGGGCCTAGAATTGTTCTGTAGATTTTTTAAATCACTAATTAAATTTCTTTTACGGTTACAAAATTAAAAAGATTTTCAATTTCTTTTCAAGTCAGTTTTGGTAAGATTTGCTTAGTTATTTTTAAAAAGTGCTTTACCTATTAAAGCTATCTTTTCATAGCTCACTAAATTGTCTAATATTTAATTCTGTGTAGTTACCATGTAAATCCTATCAGAAAGTATCAAATACCCATTTGAAGCCATAATCCATTAAATGAAACATCTACAAACGAGACAGATTACAATCATGAGAATTTGCACCAAAGCAGCAGTTGCATTACCACAGTTCTATCTTCACCTTCACAATGTTTCCCTTGGTCGAAAATGCACTAATGGCCAGGCACAGTGGCACACACCTGTAATCCCAGCACTTTGGAAGGCTGAGGCAGGTGGATCATTTGGTCAGGAGTTCGAGACCAGCCTGACCAACATGGAGAAACCCTGTCTCTACTAAAAATTACAAAAAAATTAGCTGGGCATGGTGGCAAGCGCCTGTAATCCCAGCTACTCAGGAAGCTAAGGCAGGGAACTTGAACCCGGGATGTGGACGTTGCAGTGAGCCAAGATTGCGCCACTGCACTCCAGCCTGGGTGACAGAGTAAGACTCCATCAAAAAAAAAAAAAAAAAAAAAACACACACTAAGTCATCTCCAAGTTCAAAGCATTCTGCAAACAATTGCAAGGCAGAGCCACCAGAAACATACACCTGATTTTCATGACAAATACAGTAATGCTGTATTAGCTAGTGGAGCCACTTTCTCTATTGCTGTATGGACTTATGTAGCAACTCAAATTGGAATAGAATGGAACCTGTCCCCTGATGGGAGAGTCACTCCAAAGGAATGGAGAGATCAGTAATCATCCCAGCTGGTGTAATACTGAATTGTTTAAAAAACAGCTCATCAGCTGGGCATGGTGGCTCACACCTGTAATCCCAGAACTTTGGGAGGCCGAGGCGGGCAGATCACGAGGTCAAGTTCAAGACCAACCTGGCCAACATGGTGAAACCCTGTCTCTACTAAAAATACAAAAATTAGCTGACATGGTGACTTGCACCTGTAATCCTAGCTACTTGGGAGGCTGAGGCAGGAGAATCGCTCGAACTGAACCCAGGAAGCGGAGGTTACGGTAAGCCAAGATCACGCCACTGCACTCCAGCCTGGGTGACAGAGCGAGACTCTGTCTCAAAACAAAACAAAACAAAACAAAACAAAAAACAGCTCATCAGGTGGAAACAGTGGCTCATGCCTATAATCCTAGCACTTTGGAAGGCCGAGGCAGGTGGATCACCTGAGGTCAGAAGTTCGAGACCAGTCTAGCCTGGCCAACACAGCGAAACCCCATCTCTACTAAAGATAGAAAAATCAGTAGGGTGTGGTCACGGGTACCTACAATCCCAGCTACTCAGAAGGCTAAGGCAGGAGAATCGCTTGAACCCCGGGGCTGGGGTAGAAGGGGGAGGTGGGGACAGAGGTTGCAGTGAGCCAAGATTGCGCCACTTCACTCCAGCCTAGCCAAAAGAGCAAAACTCCGCCTCAAAAAAATAAATTAATTAATTAAATAAAAAACAGCTCATAATTGAAGCCAAGTAAAAGCACTGTGTACCCATTAAGATATGGCATAAATGAAGAAATAAAGTATATTTGAAACCTTCAAAAAATTACAATGATGACTACTTCTTGTGGAAATTAACTTACACATGGCAATTATAGGCATCTCAAATATAAAAACTGATGAATAATAAATCCACATACAGCATTCCCTATTTTAACCTTGAGTACAGGGCAATCATTTGTTTATTTATTTATTTATTGAGACACAGTCTTGCTCTGTTGCCCAGGATGGAGTACAATGGATGACTATGGCTTACTGCAGCCTTGACCTTCCAGGCTCAAATGATCCTCCCACCTCAGCCTCCCTAGCAGCTGGAACTACAGGTGCATGCCACCACACCCAGCTAATTTTGTGTGTGTGTGTGTAGAGACAAGTTTTCGGTATGTTGCCCAGGCTGGTCTCAAAATCCTGGGCTCAAGTGGATAGACCCACCTTGGCCTCCCAAAGTTCTGGGATTACAGGCATAAGCTATCATACCAAGCCTCAACCATTAAATCCTTTCTGATATATTCTTGATGATTATCTCCCTGCCCCCCAAAAATCTCGATCTTTGGTTTCAATGGTTTTTAGTAGTTATTTCAAATTGCTTTTCTTCTACTAACCATAGTAAAAAATAATAATCAAATATAAACGACTTAGCAGAAAAATAACTTTAGATAATGGATGGATAGATACATTATATTTACACTTTAAATATATTCTAGAAGGCCTATCAAGGAGTTCATGACTCAACTTGGAAAGTTAGTTGGAACCCATATTTCTTCCATTCCTTTGCAAAGTTAGTTGGAAGCCATATTTCTTCCATTCCTTCCAAAGCAATCTTAAATGATACCCCAGGGATCAGCAAATAATGTTGAGTCCTTTATGATATCCACAGATTGATTGCCTTAGTCTTTTTTTTCTTTTTTTGACAGAGTTTCACTCTTGTTGCCCAGGATGGAGTGCAATGGCGTGATCTCGGCTCACTGCAACCTCTGCCCCCTGGGTTCAAGCAATTCTCCTGCCTCAGCCTCCCAAGTAGCTGGGATTACAAGCACGTGCAACCACGCCTGGCTAATTTTGTATTTTCAGTACAAACAGGGTCAGGCTGGTCTCTAACTCCTGACCTCAGATGATCCACCCGCCTCAGCCTCCCAAAGTGCTGGGATTACAGGCGTGAGCCACCGCGCCCGGCTGCCTTAGTCTTTTAAAAACAATAAGCAGCTCATGCCTGTAATCTCAACACTTTGGGAGGCCAAGGCGAGTGGATCACTTGAGGTCAGGAATTCCAGACCGGCCTGGCCAACATGGTGAAAGCCTACTAAAAATACAAAAATTAGCCAGGCATGGTGGCAGGTGCCTGTAATCCCAGCTACTCCGGAGGCTGAGGCATGAGAATTGCTTGAACCTGGGAGGTTGCAGTAAGCCTAGATTGCACCACTGAGATCATGCCACTGCACTCCAGCCTGGGTGACAGAGTGAGACTCTGTCTCAAAAAAAGAAAATAAAAAAGCAAGACTTTTTGTCTAAGCAAAGGCTCCAGATACATGAGATTCTAGACTATTACAGAGTACTATTATTTTTTTAATATGGAAAGGAATAAATCAAAGAGACCAGGAAGCGGAGGTTACAGTGAGCCAAGATCACGCCACTGCACTCCAGCCTGGGTGACAGAGCGAGACTCCATCTCAAAACAAAACAAAACAAAACAAAAACAGAAACACAGCTTTCTATATGACTGTATCATCATTTACTTAAAAAGACTATCCTACCTATCCTTCACAGTCCAAGTTCAAATATGATTATCTCCAAAGTCTTTCTTCGACTCTAGCCTACATCTTTCTTTTGAACTTCTCTAGCACTTGGTATCACTCTTTGCAACTTGCAAAGTTAGTTGGCATCCACTATTTAGATAATTCATACTTAGTTATCCATTGCTTATATTGTTACTCTCCTTTGAGTGTGCTTTTTTAACTAAAAATTAAAATTAGAGCAATATGTGAGAAAAATATTAATACTACATAGATAAAACAATGCCTGACACAGTAACTATTCCATAAATTATAATAGTTCTCTTTGCCACTTACCAAATTTGTGACCCTGAACAATTCACCCTTACTAAAGCTCATTTTCTTCACCTATAAAGAAGAACTAATAATCTCTGTCAAATAATTGTCTTCATGTGAATAGGTGTGACCAATACAATGGTTTTGTATCTTTTCATCATTATGCCCTAAACAATCTCTTGAATATTACAGTTATTACTAACCCTTTGTACAATATACAGCACTTTTATTACCTTAACATTATAAAATAAGTACTTTTATAAACTCTTCATAAACATAAATGTTAATAGCAGAAACACAGCTTTTTATATGAATGTATCATCATTTACTTAATTATTCACTTAATGTTGAACATCACCCACTCTCTTGCCAGGATCTCTCCAGGTCCCTATGGTTCTTTTGCCACACTAGCCAGTAAATCTCTCAACCAGGAGGATCAATCCAACCTCCTGCTTCCTCTATTCCCATACCACAGCTACTGAGTCCTGCTGAAGAAAATCATAATAGGTTAGGAATTCATGCCACTACAAATTTACAGTTTCTAATCCTAACTGAGATTACTATGCTGTTGGTAATTCATCCACATGCCTCTGGATCAGTGACCTTTTCCATCCCAGACAGTAATCAATGGGTACTCTAAATCTCAAGCCAAACACTCTATACATCTCTTCTCTCACAATTGCCCTTTACCAGAAAAAATAAATCTGACCTCACCCCATTTTCCAGCCTACACTCTTCGTCATACCCATATCCTTCATTCTAAATGTTAGGCAAAGGTTTATCTCCTCCTTCCCTGAGCTAGCACAGTAGTCCCTTCTTGCCTCCACACCCACCACCTTCCTGTTCCATCAAATCACACAGCCCTAAATATTCAGTCTTAACTCTATTCTACTCCACCAAAACATAACACATGCTTAACTTTCATCTTCAAAAAAATTATGTTTCTCGGCCAGGCGCGGTGGCTCACGCCTGTAATCCCAGCACTTTGGGAGGCCAAGGCGGGCGGATCACGAGGTCAGGAGATCGAGACTATCCTGGCTAACACGGTGAAACCGTGTCTCTACTAAAAATACAAAAAATTAGCCGGGCATGGTGGTGAGCGCCTATAGTCCCAGCTACTGGGGAGGCTGAGGCAGGAGAATGGCATGAACCCGGGAGGTGGAGCTTGCAGTAAGCCAAGATCGCGCCACTGCACTCCATCCAGCCTGGGCGACAAAGCGAGATTCTGTCTCAAAAAAAAAAAAAAAAAAAAAAAAAAAATTCTGTTTCTCTGCTCTACTTCTCTAACTACCTCTTACTTTTGCTTCACAGGAAGTTTTCTAAAAATGGTCTACATTTGCAGTCTGTTTTCTCACCTCCCAGTTACTCTTCTATTGGAATTTGGCTTCTACCCCAATCACTACATAAATATGTATCTTGTTAAGGTTGTCTCAATAGCAAAGTCCAGCAGTAGCTTTTGTATCATTATTTCACTTAATCACTTTAAATTGTACACTGTTAGCCATTTTTTCCTTCTTGAAAAATCTCTCCCCGGCTTACCAGAGACCAATGTCCTGGTTTTTTGTTTTGTTTTTTTTTGAGATGGAGTCTCCGCCTGTTGCCCAGGCTGAAGTACAGTGACGCAATCTCAGCTCACTGCAACCTCTGCCTCCTGCGTTCAAGCGATTCTCCTGCCTCAACCTCCCGAGTAGCTGGGATTACAGGCGCCCGCCAACACCCCCGGCTAGTTTTTTTGCATTTTTAGTAGAGATGTGTTCACCATATTGGCCAGGCTGGTCTCGAACTTCTGACCCCATGATCCGCCCACCTCAGCCTCCCAAAGTTCTGGGATTACAGGCGTGAGCTACCACGCCCGACCAATCTCCTGGTTCTTTTCCACCCTTCTCTGCTTCTTTTGAGTTTCAAATCTAACCATAATGGTTTAGCACACTATGTTTCAAGAGTTCCACACCACATACAGGATAAAGTTCAAACTCTTCAGCATGGCATAGAAGGCCCTACATGGTCCAGTCTCTGCTTACTCTTCCAAGCTCATTTTCCTATTACTTTCCCACAGGCACCTTTCACCCTAGATACACCAATACCTGCAGCTCATCCAAACACACAACTGTTTCTCATGCCTTTGCACATATCCTGTACCTCATAAAATGCCCATCCCTATCTCTTTTACCAACCTGCCTCATCCACTTTTTTTTTTTTCTTTTTGAGATGGGGTCTCACTCTGTTGCCCAAGCTGGAGTGCAGTGGCACGATCTCAGCTCACTGCAACCTCTACCTCGCAGGTTCAAGTGATTCTCCTGGCTCAGCCTCCCGAGTAGCTGAGACTACAGGCACATGCCACCAGGCTTGGCTTTTTTTTTTTTTTTTTTTTTTTTTTTTAGTAGAGTTGAGGTTTCACCATGTTGGCCAGGCTGGTCTCGAACTCCTGACCTCAAGTTATGCACCCACCTTTGCCTCCCAAAGTGCCGAGATTACAGGTGTGAGCCACCAGGCTCAGCCTGAGCCACCACGCCCAGCCCAGCTACTTTTTTTTTAAGACTCAAATTATGCATGTTTTTTTCCATGAAACTTTCCCTCATATTCTCAGGCCTTGTTAAGTAATACCTCTTCTTTGATTCTACAGAGCTCTTCTCAACCTTCTAATATAAAGTTTAGTGATTATAGTTTAGTTGTTGAACCCTATCTTTGTACTCAAAGACTATGAGCTCCTTTAGGGCACATATTTTCTTACCCATCTTTGTATCTCCAGTGCCAAGTGTTTCACACATAGAAGCCATTCAATAAATATTTGTTGAATTACTGCTTGAGATGGTCAGCATTTAGGCTTACCATAGAGAGGAAGTGAAGATCCAAGAAGTAATTATGCTGAACAGCAGTGGAATTTTACTGAGACACAAAATGAAAAAAAGCGGAGGGGGGAGGGTCAGCCTGGGAACAGAAAAAGTTGGTTTTTTTTTTTAATTTTCCCATAGAAAAAGTTGAAATGACCCATAAAAAAAGAAAGATGGTCACTCACACTTGCTACATTGCTTCTCTTGTCCCAAGATTTTACCCATCCTGATCTTAGAGCCAAACATACTAGAGCCAAGTAGCCTCTAGCAAGTAAGATACGTAGCTGCCTCTAACAAAATCTCTAGCACAAGCTCTACACATTTCCCTATTACTATATCACGAAAACACTGACCTTCACAAAAGATGTATAGAGTACCTGCTATATGCCAGATACTGGGTGTTATTTCATTACATATATATGTGAATATATATATGGGCACATAAATATTATAATTCTTATTTAAAAATCCTTGTGAATTAAGTATTATTACTTCCATTTTATATGACAACCATTCAATGTCACATAGTTGGTAAGCAGACCAAATTCAAACCAGTCTTCTAACAATACTTCTTCCTCTCAAGGCAGCATGTACACAAAGCTTCTCAGAGACCCAAAACATGCCCCACCGCTGCCTTCTTACCTCTGGGGGTAAGAAGGGGAATATAATTAGAAAAGGGCATGTTTTAGGCTCCGCGCAGTGCTCATACCTGTAACCCCAGCACTTTGGGAGACTGAGGCGGGCAGATCACTTGAGGCCAGGAATTCAAGACCAGCCTGGCCAACATGATAAAACCCCATCTCTACTAAAAATACAAAAATTAGCCGCGTGTAGCTGTGCGCGCCTGTAATCCCAGCTACTCAGGAGGCTGAGGCATGAGAATTGCTTGAACCCAGAGGCAGAGATTGCAGTGAGCTGAGATCACACCACTGCACTTCAGCCTGGGTGACAGAGCCAGACTCTGTCTCAAAAAAAAGGGTGGGGGGGCATGTTTTGGGTCTCTGAGAAGCTGGCTATCTATAAAATCTTTATCTAGGTGGTGGTTAAGTAGCTGTTCAATTTATATGAAGTCAACAAACTGTATGTTTATGTTTCCTACACTTTTTAGTATTATTGTATTTCACAAAAAGAAAGTTAAGTCACCATATCAGTGAGGCCTCCTCTGACTACCCAAAATAAAATAGCAATTCCATCTCTGTCCTCCATCCCCCTTAAGCCAGTAGTTGTTTTCTCTATAATATTTATCTCCACCTAACATACTATATATTCACTTCTTATTTATTGTCACATGTCCTCCTACGTAAAACAAGGACTTTGTTTTGTTCACTGTGATATGCCATGGAAAGAGAACCTGAAATAAAATACACCTTTACACCTTTCTTCAGGTTCCTATAATCCTAAAAAAGAATGTGAAACATTGTTTTTGGTTTTTTATAAAAATGGGATCTTATTATACACATTTCTTTATAACTTGTTTGTCTTACTCTACAATCTATTACAGACATCCCTCCAGGTAAATACATACAGACTTATGAACACATTCTCTGAGTTGCAAAATATTCCACAATACAGGTACATGACAACTTATACTTCCTACTATTGATGGATATTCAGGCTGTTTTTAGTAGCAAATATTGGAAACATTATAAAAATATCCATACATATACCTTTATATGTTGATACTTTTATTTCTACAGAACAGATTCCCAGAAGAGCTATTTTACTATATATTGACAAACTTTCCAAAACAGCTGCAGCAATTCACATCTCCACCAATAGTGAAGCTAATTCATGAATCTTAAGAGTTAATTTTCTTATAATTTATACACTTGCTTTCAAAAAGGATGAGGCAGTTTAAACATCTGAAAACTAAAAATTACTTTAGCAACTAAAACCTGGAAGCATTCCATTCTCACTGTGATCTCTCCCCCACCCTACGAACTCAGTAATATCTGATTTACTATCATCCGCTCTAGTCCCCAAACCTAGAAGTAGCAGAAGCCACTCTCCTCTCCTGCCCAAGTGAAGCCTAAGAGAAAAAGAATCCCACCAAAAGGAGAGAACCTGGGCCATTTCACCATTCCCTCATTTTTATGTAAGAGGCCATATAATCCAAATCTGTCCTTCTTCCTCAACTTGCTTCTCTTGGTTTATACTACCACCATCTACCAAGCTAGAAAACCAAAAGTCATTCTAGATTATTTCATTTTCCTCAGAATAGCCTCGAAGCCCACCAATCCTACTTTTTAAACAACTCTACTATTCATTCTCACTGCTACAATCTTAGCCTTAGGCTTTCATAACATCTTTCTTCTGTACTAAAATAGCCTCCTAACCAGTTTTCCTTCTTTAATCTTATTCTCCTCCAATCTATTTTTTACCTTACAGCCAACGTACTCTCTTCCCTACTTAAAACCAATCAGTCAGTGGCTTCCCAAATGCCTGCAGGATAAAATTCAACCCCTAAATATAGCCTTTGGGGCCTTTCATGATCTGGACCCCACCTAGTGGTCCAGATTCATCTAATACCACTTCCTATCTCTCAATTTTTTTTTTTTTTTTGAGACAAGGTTATGCTCTGTTGCCCAGGCTGGAGTGCAATGACCCAATCATAGTTCACTGCAGCCTCCTGGGCTCAAGGAATCCTCCCACTTCAGCCTCCCAGGTAGCTGGGACTACAGTCATGTGCCACCACACCCAGCCAGATTTTTTTAAAGAGATGGGGGTCTCACTATGTTGCCCAGGCTGGTATCAAACTCCTCAGCTCAAGAGATCCTCCCACCACAGCCTCCCAAAGTGCCAGAATTATAGGCATGAGCCACCATGCGCAGGCCACGTCCTATCTCATACACTGTCTTCAACAAAACTTAAGGTGTTTTAATAACTTTATGCATTTATTCAGGCTGTTACCTCTCCTACTCCACCAGTAAACCAATCATTCCCTATTTCATTTATATATTCTTCTATTGCTATACTTCGACATTCATTCAATCAATATTTACTGAATACTTTGTATGTGCCAGAGACAGGGCTAGGTATTGAAGATCCAGCAACTAATTATGGACTCAGTCCTTATCCTGATGGAATTTATAATTTAATGAGGACTAAAGACACTAAACGATAATAAGTATGGTTAAGGATTATAAAGGTGGTAGTACAGTATCTATTAAAAATATATTTTAGATGACAGGAGAAAGAGAAGGAATTATAAAGAGGAGCGATGCATGGGTATATTTACAGGTATGTCTTTCATAATTACAGTCTGAGCTTCTTGAGGACAGGGATTATGTAATCTTCATATCCCTAGCCAGGACAGTAAACAGCAACGTATAGTAACGTACACTGACTAAACTACAAAGATCACTGCCCTATTCACTCCTGGGCTGATCACTGTGACTATGCAAGTGCTCTCATTGACCAGGCCTAGATCATGTGCCCACCCTTAAACCAATGGGTTAGGCCAACCACCCAAGCCACATCATTCCAAATGAAGGAGGAGTGGTTCCAAGAGAAAAATCAGGAAGTTCTTACCTAAATAAGAGGGAAGAGGGAAGAGAAAGTAGATATGCAAAAAAACCAGCAGTCCTCTCTTCAGTGGACATTGTTGTTATCTTCCAAAACATCTTACCGCCTCCCCTCACTGGTAAAAAGTTTAAGTGGGATTGACCCCTTCCTCAGCTCCAGAAGTAGGCCCTGATTTGACATAACAGTGGTTCTTAAAGTGTGGTTTGTGACCAGCAAAATCAGTAACATCTGGGAACGTGTTACAAATATAACTTCTTGGAACCAAGCCTACGGAACCTACTCAACTAGACATTTTGGGGGTAGGACCTAGCAATTTGTGTGTTTTGTTTTTGTTTTTTGAGATAGCATCTTCTCTGTCATCTAGGCTGGAGTGCAGTGGCATAATCACAGCTCAGTGCAGCCTCAACCTCCCAGGTTCAAGCAATCCTCCCATCTCAGCCTCCCAAGTAGCCGAGACTACAGGCATACACCACCAAGCCTCATTAATTTTTTTTTTTTTTTTTTTTTTTTTTTTGGTAGAGACAGAGTTTCACCATGTTGCCCAGGCTGATCTTGAATTCCTGGACTCACGTAATCCTCCCGCCTTGTCCTCCAACAGTGCTGGGATTACAGGCATGAGCCACAGTGCCTGGCTGCAATCTGTAATTTAACAAGTCCTCCAGGTAGTTCTAATGCACACTCAAGTTTAAAAGCCACTGGTCTAGACACAGAAAGCTACCCAGATTTTAAGACAGTGATCCTTTGGAGCACAAGATGGTTCAATTAGTGTCAAGCTTAGGATTTTGCACTGTATTTGTAGGAAGCATCTACTTTCTCTCCAGGAATGAGGAAACATACAAAGGCAGCCATCTTGTACTACTGGGGAAGCCCGTCTGAGAAAAAAAAGCTAATACAGGGTTAAAGCCAAGAGAATTATAGAAAAACAGGGCCAAAGCCTGTACCCTTGATCAAACCATGCCAGGGGCCCTCACTCCCTTTGGTCTTTTCAATTACATAAGCGTATGTAAATCAAATTCAAATTCCCTTTGTTTTAACTAATTTGAGTTGCATTTTCTGTTATCAAAACTGAAAGTATCCTCATATCCACCACATCAAGTTACACATGTACTCTTAAACACCATAGAAAATGTACTAGAAAATACAGCCTAGTCAGCATCCTCTCTCTAAATTAAGGTTGCTAGATTTAGCAAATAAAAATATAGGACACACAGTTAAATTTGAATTTCAAATAAACAATGAATAATACTGCATGGTCCATACTGCATATATTTTATCTGGCAATACTAAATTTCAAGGGCTGAACACTAGGAACCAGTCCCAGTTAGAGAGATATGATAGCAGCTCTTATATAGTTTATGACTATCTGGAGAAAAACTAAATTCCAAGTCCCGAATTAATGTCCTGCAACAGGTCTGAACCACCTCGTTGTCCTTCTAAAACTAAACAGACTTGTTTTCCAAAAGCCAAAACATATTATATCCTCTACCACAGATAAGTGTGACAGAAACAAAAATGTTGCTATATTTGAGTATTCATAGCTTCTTTTCTTTGCTCTCTTGGTTCCTGGCCCTTATTGTACAGATCAGAATAATGACACGGGCAAAGGAGAGAGTTTAATGGGAGACAGGTACTCACGGAATAGAAACTTAATAGGTTTGAGAAGGGTTACAAAAGAAACGCAAAAATAAGACTGCTCAAGTTGTCATGAGTTGGTAAGTTTTAAGAGAGAAGAAAGTTTGGGATTAACCATGCCAAACATGAAGAAATAGGATTTTAAGTAGTATTGTAGTTTTATGAATGTAAACCCCTTTGGCATTTTTGAGAGGATGGAATAAATACTTAAATTACTTTTCAATTTAATTTGAAAATTAGGTTGGTTCTTCCTCTGAATGGGACGCTATGGAGATGAGCCACAAAGCATCCCAGTTTTATTAATAATAATGAAAATAGGCCAGGCACAGTGGCTCATGCCTATAATCCCACTGCTTTGGGAGCCTGAGGCAGGAGGATCACTTGAGGACAGGAGTTTGAGACCATCCTGGGAAACACAGTGAGACGCCATCTCTACAAAAATTAAAAATAAAAAAAATTAGCCAGGCATGGTAGTGCATACCTGTAGTCTCACCTACTTGGGAGGCTGAGGGAGGAGGATCCCTTGAACCCAGCAGCTCAAGGCTGTAGTGAGCTATGATCAGGGCACCGCATGCTAGCTTGGGTGACAGAGTTAAAACCTTATCTCTTTTTCAAAAATGTGTTTTTGCAGTCCCAGCTACTCGGGAGGCTGAGGCAGGAGAATTGCTTGAACCCGGGAGGCAGAGGTTGCAGTGAGCCGAGATCGCACCACTGCACTCCAGCCTGGGTGACAGAGCGAAACTCCATCCAAAAAAAAAAAATTTTTTGTTTTAAATAAATAAATAAATAATAAAAATAATAACAACAATAACAGATACCTGCCCTAAGTGTCTTATGTGTACTATTCCATATAATTCTCACAATAACCCTACAGCAGGATTAATATTCTTTTCTATGCTATACAGATTAGAAAACTGCCCAAGGTCACAAACTAGAAATAGGCAGGGCTAGAATAGGAAATCCCAACAACCTGAGTCTGGAGCTCTTAAACACAGATACTTTACCCATTTTATATCAATATCTATCTATACTCAAGCACTTAAACATTATGCCAAAAAGAAAATAACATAAATCTCTATTAATTATTCTCAGAAAGCAAGAACTTCAGCACATAAAGTAAAATGAAACATGTATGGCATGGCTTCGTTCTCTTTAGTTTCTTCTCCCCTTCACAGCCCACCAAAAAAATTAAGAACATCAGGAAATTTTCTTTTCCAAAGTTACTTCTGAAAGTAAATTGTCTGGGTGTGGTGGCTCACATCTATAATCCCAGCACTTTGGGACGCCAAGGCAGGAGGATCCTTTGAGCTCAGGAGTTCAAGACCAGCATGGGCCACACAGTAAGACCTCATCCCTACAAAAAATCAAAAAATTAGCTAGGTATGGTGGCACACACCTATAGTCCTAGCTACTCAGGAGGCTGGGGCAGGAGGATCACTTGAGCCCAGGAGGTCACGGGTACAGTGAGCCATGTTTGTGCCACTGCATTCCAGTCTGGGTGACAGCAAGATCTTGTATCCAAAAAAAAAAGTAAATTATAGTACAATCTAAATTTATCAACTAATGTTTATTTAAAAAGTAACTCATGAACAAGCTTTCATCAAACAACTAAGGCCACATATACTGTTAGTTGGCAACTGGATGTCAGAGATCTGAATCACTTAACACTTCAAAAAAGAGAAAAATTAGCTGGGCATGGTGACATGCACTTGTAGTCCCAGCTACTCGGGAGGCTGAGGTAAGAGGATTGCTTGAGCCTAGGAGGTTAAGGCTGTAGTGAACCAAGATCATGCCACTGCACTCCAGCCTGGGCAACAGAGTGAAACCTGTCTCAAAAGAAAGAAAGAAAGAAAGAGAGAAAAATAGGTCAGGCATAATGGCTCAGGCCTGTAACCCCAGCACTTGGGAGGCCAGGGTAAGGGAATTGCCTGAGGCCAGGAGTTCAAGGCCGGTCTGGACAACACAGCAAGATTGTGTCTCTACAAAAATAAATTTGTTTTAATTAGCCAGGTGTGGTAGTGCACGCCTGTAGTCGGTCCTAGCTACTCAGAAGGCTAAGGTGGGAGGACCACTTGAGCCCAGGAGATCAAGGCTACAGTGAGCTGTTGGTGACACTGCACTCCAGCCTGGGCAACACAGCAAGACCCAGTCACGCACATAAAAAAAAACCCACACAGAAAAATACATCAAAATATATATAAATAGCTTTGGCATTACTTTAAAAGTTAGACTTATTAATTATTAAAGCATATATAGCATATGGAGAAATACAAAGCTAAGAAATTAGAAAATAAAGTGAGTAAGTCAGTTTGGAAATGACAAGCTATATAACTAGTAACATTCAGAACGCAACCACTTTTTACAACCTCATAGCTTCTACCCTTGTCCAAGCCACCATCATCCCTCAGCTTGACTGTTGCAATAGCCTCCTAACCAGTTTCTCTAATTCTACCTTTCCCTCTTTCCACCAGCAGCCAGAATGATTCTTTAAGCCAAGAATCATAGTACATCACTGTTCAATACACTTTGATGGCTTCTCATCTTATACGAGTTTTAAAAGCCAAAGTTCTTACAATGGCTTACAATGGCATACATGGTGGGAAAGCCCCACCACCCATACCATTACTTGTCTTTTTTTTTTTTTTTTTTTTGAGATGGAGTCTCCCTCTGCCACCCAGGCTGGAATGCAGTGGCACGATCTCAGCTCACTGCAACCTCTGCCTCCCGGGTTCAAGCGATTCTGCTGCCTCAGCCTCCCAAGTACCTGGGATTATAGGCGCCCACCACCACACCCAGCTAATTTTTATATTATTAGTAGAGACAGGGTTTTGTCATGTTGGCCAGGCTGGTCTCAAACTCCTGACCTCAGGTGATCTGCCCACCTCGACCTCTCAAAGTGCTGGGATTACAGGCATGAGCCACCACGCCCAGCCACTTGTCTTTTTTTACTACTTTCCCCTCATTCCATTCTAGCCATACTGGCCTCCTAGATGATCCCTGAATATATCACGGAGATGCTCCTGCCTCAGGGTAGGTCATCTGATATCCTCTACCTGGAACCCCCATCCTCACACCTGTTATATTTCCATATGACCTGCTCCCCCATTGCTTTAGGTCAGGCCCTCCCTGGCCTCCTATTTAAAATAGCAGATCTCTCACCCTATACTCTATTTTTATCCTCTGTTTCTTTCTCCACAGCATTTAACACCATCACTATGTATTTTACTTATGGAATTTGTTTATTCTCTGCTCTCCTCACTCCCTTGGAAATGTACAGTCCATGAAGCATTTTTGCTGTTTTGTTCACTACTACACTTAGAATAGTGCCTGGCAGTCAAATATTTGTTGAAAAACATGAATTAACACACAAACAAAAAAAATTTACAGGTGTTTACTATGTTCTAGGTACCACACTAAGTACTTGACAGTTATTAATCTACTAAATCCTCATAACCCTATTGAATGACCATTATCACCCTACTTTTTGGGTGAGGAAACCACAACACAGAAAAGGTAAGTAAATTGCCAAAGGACATATGTTAAGAAGTGGCAGAGGCACAATCTGAACTCAGGCGTTCTGATTCCAGAGACCCCTCTCTTAACTACTCCACTATACTGCCTCTAGATTTCTAACATACTGAGAAAAATCAATACTTAGGCACATCATACATTTTAATTGAAAGATATAATCTACAGGTTACTTTAAAGTAGTATTCCATTTTTTTGTTTTTTTTTGAGATAGCCTCACTATGCTGCCCAGGCTGATCTCCAACTCTTGGTCTCAAGCCAAACTCCACCTTGGCCTTGTAAGTAGCTGAGACTACAGGTATGTGCCATTGTAACCAACTCCTAATTTTTTTTTTTTTTTTTTTTTTGAGACAGGGTCTCGCTCTGTCACCCAGGCTGGAGTACAGTGGTATAATCACAGCTCAGCGCAGCCTCGACTTCCAGGGCTCAAGTGATCCTCCCACCTCAGCCTCCCAAGTAGCTGGGACTATAAGAATGCACCACCATGCACAGCTAATTTTTGTAAAGACGAGGTTTCTTCATGTTGCCCAGTCTGGACAGCTCCTAATTTTTCAGGCTAGCTTTCAAATCATAAATCATTCCACAGGTCCCAAGTTTACTTAATTTACTGAACTTTAGAATTTTAAGTGTATAGTTTTGCAAAATGTTCTCTTACACTCATTTGCTTGCTACACTAACACTCTATTCCAATGCCTATATTCCTCAAATTAGTTAACTGTAAACCAGAGATGTTAGCTTCCTCATCTTCTAGTAAGCAACCAACAAGATAGAAAAAGGTCTGTCTTATATTAACTCAATACTATGTGACCCTATGAGGTCCAACTTAGAAAATGAAAATGTGGCTGGGCGCGGTGGCTCACGCCTGTAATCCCAGCACTTTGGGAGGCCAAGGTGGGTGGATCACAAGGTCAAGAGATCGAGACCATCCTGACCAACATGGTGAAACCACATCTCTACTAAAGACAAAATTAGCCAGGCGTGGTGGTGGGCGCCTGTAATCCCAGCTACTCAGGAGGCTGAGGCAGGAGAATCGCTTGAACCTGGGAGGTGGAGGTTGCAGTGAGCTGAGATCGTGCCACTGCATTCCAGCCTGGCGACAGAGGGAGCCTCCGTCTCAAAAAAAATAGAAAATGAGAATGCATTTCCCACAGCTAGATTTTAACTTTGAAAAAGTAAAAAATAACTTGCTAATACTGTTTATTGACAAAGACAATAACACTGAAGAGAGTTATGGTTTTCCAAATTACTTTCCTAGCATCAATTCTCTCCCTCTTCCTCTTTAACAGAATCTCTCCCCAATACAACCATATACCTCAGTAGAAGCCAACACCATTCCAGATTGAGAAACATGATTAACCTAAGGGTTATTTACTGGTGACTGGTTCAGGAACTAGCCTATGACCCAATTCTGGCCAAAAAGATGGGAAAGAAGTTTGCTAGAGGTTTTTGTAGAAAGTTTCCTCCATCCAAAAACAGTGGCACAGGAAGAGATACTTTTCCTCTTCTTTTGGAAGTTGCTGTTTATGGATATGATATGATGCCTGGAATCACTGCAACCATTTTGCTACTAGCCTGAGGATGAAGCCAGTCCCAAGGATGGCAGAATTGAGCAATATATGGCTAAGCAAAATATGGGTTTATACTGACATTGTTGAACTAATGAAATCAACTAACTCTATTAAATGAGAAGATAAAATTTATTATTTTTAAAGCCATTTTGAATTAGTTCTGTTGCTTGCAGCTGAAAACATGAATTAAACACTTTTTATAAAATACATCCCAGAACTAATATCAGAAAAAAAGGTTGTGGTTAATTCTATAAATGTCTATTAGAAGTTCAACATAAATTAGACCATATTGAGTGACCCTGTTGTAAAAAGGTCACTCTATCCTCTATGGAAAAAAAAGCTTAATACATATGTAAGAACAGAATCTAAAGCAATATATTTCCAGCACAACAATTCCTTTCAGCAAGACCTTTTTCAGAGCAATTTTCATTCAGATTTTTAATTTTGATTCATAATTGAATTTTTCTTAAGTTTATAAATAAATACGGGTTGGTCACGGTGGCTCACACCTGTAATCCCAGCATTTTGGGAGGCTGCGGTGGGAGGATTGCTTGAGCCCAGGAGTTCGAGACAAGCTTGGGCAACCTGGAAAGACTCTACCTCTATTTAAAAAATAATAAATATTTAAAAATAAATAGTTAATAAATAAAAATTATCACAATATTTAAGATTACACAGTTGCATGCTCTGGATTTGTTGTTACATATCCTCAGGTAAGGATAGGCAATCTGGCCCACAAACAGAACATGAAACAGGAAGTCCAAGTATGGATAAGGGTAGATGGTATTGACTTTGGCTTTGTGTTGGCTCATCAATACCAACTCATAGGGCAGTTTTCATACTGATATGCGACATGCAAAATGGTATGATTTGGCAGGCTGGACATAGCCTACTGCCTCTTTTATTAAAATAATGAACTTTAAAAATTAGCCAGGTGTGGTGGTACATGCCTGTAGCCCCAGATACTTGGGAGGCTGAGGTGGGAAGGCTACAGTAACTTGTGATCATGCCAATGCACTCCAGCCTGGGCAACAGAGCGAGACTCCATCTCAAAAATAAAATAAAATAAAATAAAATAAATAAATAAAAGAAAAAGAAAACAATAAGATAACCCTTTTACTTTATGTGAATTTACAAATATGCACAAGGAACAATACATACAACATATATGGGCAAGCAATGTGGAAATTGATCTTTAATAAGGCTTGATGGCTCACTTTACTTGTTAAAAGTCAAGTCTTACACACGGTAAAATTAAGTGGTATAATAACACACTGGATAACTTAAAACTCTCCGTTTGGCCCTGTGCTATGTAAAACTAACCTAATACACTGTGAAAAACTTACTACTCATTTCTTTTTTGAGACAGAGTCTCGCTCTGTCACCCAGGCTGGAGTGCAGTGGCGCGATCTCAGCTTGCTGCAACCTCTGCCTCCAGGGATCAAGCGATTCTCCTGCCTCAGCCTCCTGACTAGCTGGGACTACAGGCGTGCCACCACGCCTGGCTAATTTTTTTATTTTTAGTAGAGATAGGGTTTCACCATGTTGGCCAGGCTGGTCTCGAACTCCTGACCTCAAGTGATCCACCCACCTCGGCACCTCAAAGTGCTGGGATTACAGGTGTGAGCCACCGCGCCCGGCCTATTCATTTCTAATTGTTCAAAGTTTCAAACACAATTTTACTCAGAACTATATAAATCTTGCTAATAACATTAAGTATTGCATTTTTTTTCATTATTCCCTTTGTTACAATAAGTGCCCAGCCAATTATCTTCATAAGTTTAGAGGTCACATGCTGATAATAAATAATATTAACATTTTAAAGCTTAAGTCACAAAATGAAGCTAGTTGGATCCATGGGCCTAAAATTTAACAAAATACTTGGGCACTGGATGTTTAGGGAAAAAAGATACAAGCTGGGCATGGTGACACATGACTGTAGTCCCAGTTACTCAGGAGGCTGAGGTGGGAGGATCAGCTGAGCCCAAGAGTTTAGGCTGCAGTGAGCCACTGCACCCCTCAGTGACAAAATGAGACCCTGTCTCAAAAAAAGAAAAAAGAAAAAAAGATATGAAGGAAATACAACAGCCTGACCTCAAGAAACTTATCTTGTTTGGGAGGTGAATTATATTCATGAAATAATTATCATAATATAACACATGATTCCAAGTCAAAATAACAGAGACAGCCCTACATATAAAAGGGTACAGTGCTAGAATTTTTGGAGAAAGTTTTAAGAAGGAAAGGGGACGCAGACAGGCTCTTGATTTAAAGATGGAGGTGAGACGGGCATATTCTACATAGGAAGCAGCTTAAGCAAAAGCTTGAGATAGGAATGAGCAATCAGGGTATTGGGCTAGAAGGAATTCGACTAGAAGTATGAATAGAAAATTAGTAATAAAGTTATAAATATGTAAGTTAGGTGCCATATTACTAAAGACTATGTATACCAAGTTTAAGAATATTATCTCTACTTAAAAGAAATGAAGAGCTGATTATTTTTGAAAAGAACAGTAAAACAATGAAAATAACATTTCAGTAGAACTAACCTGTCTGAAGAATTTGGGACAAATTTATAGTGAGGGGTAGAAGAAATCGGAAACAGAGCAACCAGTTTGGAGGTACTGGTTAAGAACCTGGGCTTTAGTTAGGCAGATGGACCTGCTCTGCTACTTGGTAAGTTACTAAACCTAAGTCTCAGTTTCCTGTCTGTAGAGTGGGATAATAACAGTGCCAATTTTATAAGGTTGTTGTGTGGCTAAAAGAATACATATAAAAGCATTTAACATAGTGCTTGGACTATAATAATTTCTTCAACAAATGTTAGCAACTATTACCTTCATTACAAATCATTTCTAAGGTGAGGTATTGAGGAACTGGACAAGAGGCAATAGAAACTAAAAGGAAAAGATGACTTGGGTTGACATTTCCATAGACTCATGAAACGTTATAACTAGAAAAGACCCTAGAGAACAATTCCAAAACCCAAAATGGATAAAATGTGGCCCCAGTAAACACTGGGAAGGAAGAAAAGAATGGGGCAAAATAGCTCAAAGGTTTTGACTGCAAGAGTACCCAAAGAGGTAGACATGGGATAATTACATGTTTTCAATAAGAAGCTCTAAATACAAGCTACACTTATTTGGTACACAATATATGTCAAATACTATACTAGATATTGATACGGTACATTTAATCCCCACAACTCTACAAAGGTAAGAGTTCAATTTTACAGAAAACAGATGCACAGAGAGGTTTTCTCTGGGCAGGATAAGAAGCAAAGCTAGTTTTGTAATCTATGTCATCTATTTCCAAAGCCTGTGTTCTTTCTACTACACTCAGGCTGTCTCCCCCTTTAATACCAATAAAAAATTATATCATATCACATAGATACATTTATATTTTTCTACCTATCTTGTTAAATATGGCAATCATAAACACGTCCTATCTTTTCTACATTCTAAGAAAAATATAAAAGTATTCATGATCAGCTGGGTGCAGTGGCTCACAACTGTAATCCCAGCACTTTGGGAGGCCGAGGCAGGCAGACCACCTGAGGTTGGGAGTTCGAGACCCGCCTGACCAACATGGAGAAACCCCCATCTCTACTAAAAATACAAAATCAGCTGGGCGTGGTGGCACATGCCTGTAATCCCAGCTACTTGGGAGCCTGAGGCAGGAGAATCGCTGGAACCCAGGAGGCGGAGGTTGCGGTGAGCTGAGCTCGCACCATTGCACTCCAGCCTGGGCAACAAGGGTGAAACTCTTTTTCAAAAAAAAAAAAAAAAAGGCCGGGCGTGGTGGCTCACACCTGTAATCCTAGCACTTTCGGAGGCCGAGGCGGGTGGATTGCCTGAGGTCAGGAGTTTGAGACCAGTCTGGCCAACATGGTGAAACCCCGTCTCTACTTAAAATACGAAAAATAAGCTGGGTGTGGTGGTACACACCTGTAATCCCAGCTACTCGGGAGGCTGAGGCAGGAGAATTGCCTGAACACAGGAGTCGGAGATTGCAGTGAGCAGAAATCATGCCACTGTACTCCAGACTGGGGGACAAGAGCGAGACTTTGTCTCAAAAAAAATTTAAAAAATTAAAATTAAAATTAAAAAAGCATTCAGCATCAAAACAATGAGAATAAATTTTAAAAGCATTATCAAATGGGAGAATCACCATACTTCTAGTGAAACATAGTTGGATACACTATACATTATAATATATTAAATGAAAGCAATGACTAATCTTTTTCAATAAGAAGACAAAAAAACTGGCATGGCTTTTACATCATTTGATTATATGAGCATTTGTCCCAAACGACAATATCATTAAAAACTGACACCTAGATCATAAAAGAAACATCTTACTACACACAGGAGAAGTATTTATATAAGATGAATCCAAATGTGCAGGGTTAAAAATAAAAATTCAACCACATAAGGCTGCTTAACCTGTTAACAGTAAGGATCATGAAGTGGCAGATGACCTATTTATTCTATGTAGCTCTCAGCAGATATTTTCCCCAACCATAGGGCCAGTGTACCAGTTTTCCACCAAAATGTTACTTAATCTAAATTGTGCCAGGTTGAAAATACCAAGTATGTCAAGGTAAGCAAATAAGCTTCTTCGAAACCACCTTTGTGTCTGGCTTCAAAGTCAGAAGATACTTTACCAGGTTGTCCACCAAACTATGTAGTCTAATTTCTAGACTAGTAGGTCTCAAAATGCGATCTAGAGTTTCTTTTTTTTTTTTTTCTTGAGACAGAGACTTACTCTGTTGCCCAGGCTGGAGTGCAGTGGCACCATCTTGGCTCACTGCAAGCTCTGCCTCCCGGGTTCATGCCATTCTCCTGCCTCAACCTCCCGAGTAGCTGGGACTACAGGCGCCCACCACCACACCCAGCTAACTTTTTGTATTTTTAGTAGAGATGGGGTTTCACCACGTTAGCCAGGATGGTCTCGATCTCCTGACCTCGTAATCCGCCTGCCTCGGCCTCCCAAAGTGCTGGGATTACAGGCGTGAGCCACCGCGCCTTGCCGCAATCTAGAGTTTCTAAGACCCTTCAGAGGGTCCAAGAGGTCAGAACTATTTTCATAGTATCACTAAGATACTATTGGCCATTTTCACTCTCATTCTCTTATAACTGTACAGGGGTGTTTTCCAGAGGTTATAACCTGTAATATCTCAGTAGACTCAATGCAGCAGCAGACATGAGAATTTAAATGTCTTCTATTGGCCAGGCATGGTGGCTCACACCTATAATCCCAGCACTTTGGGAGGCCGACTCGGGTGGATCATTTGAGGTCAGGAGTTCAAGACCAGCCTGGCCAACATGATAAAACCCCGTCTCTACTAAAAATACAAAAATTAGCCAGGCATGGTGGTAGGCACCTGTAACCCCAGCTACACTCAGGAGGCTGAGGCAGGAGAATTGCATGAGCCTGGGAGATGGAGGTTCCAGTGAGCTGAGATCACACCACTGCACTCCACTCTGGGCAAAAGAGTGAGACCCTGTCTCAAAAAAAAAAAAAAAAACCAAATAAGTCTTCTATGAAGCTGGATAGTAAAGATGTCAATGCCATTCTTCCCACTAACTCTTTTTGCTTTTAGAAAATATAGTTATTTTTTCATTTAGAAAAATTATGCTAACATGTTTGCCAGGCATGGTGGTGCAGAGGGATGCTGAGGCAGAAGGATCACTTGAGCCCAGGGGTTCAAGGCCAGCCTGGGACAAGAAAGCAAGACCCTGTCTCAAAAAAAAAAGCCACATGTATAATGCTTTATTATTTTTTAATGAATTAAATATATTTTAATTTCTCAGTTATATTCTAATACTACAAATATCAATAGATATAATCCACTTAAAGAGAAGCCCTTTGAGGTCTTCTAATTTTTTAAGTCTAAAAGGGGTACTGAGACCAAAAAAAATTGAGAACCACTTTTCTAGACTTTCCTATATTCATGTTTTGCCAAACAAAACTTTTCATTTTCTAATTATCTAAGGAAGAGACGTTGCTGCCCTAAAGATAATTTTAGGCTGGGCGCGGTGGCTCATGCCTGTAATCCCAGCATTTTGGGAGGCTGAAGCAGACAGATCACTTGAGCCCAGGAGTTCAAGGCCAGCCTAGGCAACATGGCAAAACCCTGTCTCTACCAAAAAATAATTTTTAAAACATTAGCTGGGTGTGGTGGCAAGCACCTACAGTCCCATCTCCTAGAGAGGCTGAAGTGGAAGGATCATTTGAGCCCAGGAGGTTGAGGCTGCAGTGAGCCATGATCATGCCACTGTACTCTAGCCTGAGCAACAAAGGTGAGACCCTGCCTCAAAAAAAAAAAAAAAAAAATATATATATATATATATATATAATTTCAGAAGTCTGTCTTGATAAGAACAAAAAAAGCCAACAATTTTTTAAAAAGAATTGTCCATTAATTTAAAAAGGAAGTTATTTATTAAATTTTCCTAAAATGAAAATAACAACGTCAAAACTAAAGTGCTGAGCTAACAGACCACTAGCTACAACCTTTTGTGTATGAGTTATAATCAGTTGTGTATAGGTAATCCTCAAAAGACCAAAGGTGACGCTCTTTGAGAGGCCTCTATCCAGCTTTGCTACAGAATAATCCCAATTCCCGAAGTCATAGCAAGACTAACCAAGATGCTTACAGGCGATTCTCTGTACTACAATCTTAACATTTCTACAATAAAAGTTTTGTTGTTGTTGTTGTTTGTAGAAATGGCATCTCTACAAAGCTGTTCTGGTCTAGACCTCCCGGCCTCAAACGATCCTCCTGCTTTGGGCTTCCAAAGCACACTGGGATTACAGGCATGAGCCACCACACCTAGCCAACAATAAAAAGTTTTATGTTTCATCTACTGCTGCCAGGAAATACACAAACATTAAGACATTAAACTCCCATTTGGATTCAACTTTTACATTACTATGACTGTAGATACACCAATCCATGCAGTTATTAGCAACCTTCAGGATGCACAACAATGTTAGTTATTGAAAAGATAGGCTAGAGGGAAACATCTTTGAAAAATAGTTTTTGAGGCCACTAGAAGCAATAATAGATAAAACTTGGCATTTATGGCTCAGTCTAAAATTAAGATGAAAGGCTAGGCATAGTGGCTCACGTCTGTAATCCCAACACATTGGGAGTCCGAGGTGGGCAGATCACTTGAGGCAAGGAGCTCAGGACCAGCCTGGCCAACATGGCAAAACCCCATTTCTACTAAAAATACTAAAATTAGCCAGGCATGGTAGCATGCGCCTGTGTAGTCCCAGCTACTCGGGAGGCTCAGGGACAAGAATCCTTTGAACCCAGGATGCGGAGGTTGCAGTGAGCCGAGACAGCGCCACTGCACTCCAGACTGGGCGACACAGCGAGACTCTGTCTTGAAAATAAAATAAAGATGAAAAAACATATAAAAATATTGGCACCATTACAGTTAAGGGCCCTAAGTCAACAAATGTCTAATTCAAAAGTTATTTAGCCCTAGGCTACTACAATAGCCAAGCAATGAGTTGAGCAAGGACCTTAAGTAGAAAGGCACCTAAAGACTAGAAGGAAACAATGTTCCTTATTTACTAATTCAACATATACTGACTAAATTGTCTACTACTTGCAAGACCCTGGGCAAGCTAAGCAGCTCATGACCAGGTGGGAAGCCAATTTCATAGGGAGAAGCATACATAAATAGTACAGTAGCTTCTCTAGACAGAATGGAAAAAATTTCATCTGAGAAGTACTACAAGAGCAGGCCAGGCGCGGTGTCTCACGCCTGTAATCCCAGCACTTTGGGAGGCCGAGGCAGGCAGATCACCTGAGGTCAGGAGTTCGATATCAGCCTGGTGAAACCCTGTCTCTACTAACAATACAAAAATTAGCTGGTGTGGTGGTACATGCCTATAATCCCAGCTACTTGGGAGGCTGAGGCAGGAGAATCACTTGAACTCAGGAGGCGGAGATTGCAGTGAGCCAAGATGGCGCCACTGCACTCCAGCCTGGGCAACTGAGTGAGACTCTGCCTCAGGAAAAAAAAAAAAAGAAGAAGTGCTAGAAGAGGGAGGCAAGAGGAAGGAGGGATGACTTTTAACAGAAGTGTTTAGAGAACATATTCTGACACCAAAGGTATCTGACCTGGGTCCTAAAAACACATACATATAAGATTTCAACATGTAACTATTGTGAGTGAAAGGCATCCCAGGAAGAGGAAAAAAAGCATACATTCAAGTAACAGCAAATACAAAATTGCTTCTATAGAATTTATGATGCACTCCAGGAGGAGAATTAACTAGAAAATTAAGTTGGAAGCAAAAATTAGAGGGACTTATATGAGAGGGTAAGCAATTGGGGGATTTTTTTTAGTTATTTATTTATTTATTTATTTTGTAGGCAAAGGGAAGCCATTCGGAGGTTTTTAAACCCATTGGAAGATTTATCATTGTAAGATAAATCATCAGATGATACTCTTAACATTACCGTGGCTGGAACAGGATAGAAATGGGAGAGCAGTTAGTACGCTATCATAGCAGTCCAGGAAGGAAATAATAAGAGCTTGATGTGGGGTGGGAGCTAGGAAAAACCTACAAAACATGCTGCAACCACTTCACTAATGATACAGTTTTAAATGTTTTGAAAACTTAATTTATCACATAAAACAAGGTTGACATTCACACTATTTCCATGAAAAACCATTCACTTCATAGGCAATGTTTCAGCATACTCAAGTGTGCTTCGTTTTTAAAAAGCTGTTAGGAATAACTAACCATATTCTACATTAAAGCTACAAAAGGGGTAATAAAGAACAGCATATGTATTTTTCAGTATTCTCAATAGAATCTCAGTATGCACAATTTCATTCAAGGATGAACATTTTAAACTCAAAAGTTTATTTCCATGGAAAATAAAGTTTGGATCAGAATTTTCTATACAACCTTATAAGACCCACGTCTCCATATAGTTATAATAGTCAACTTTTCTTAAAATTATTTTTGGACAACTCAACTCAACTTGACCAGTATTTTTCTACTAGGCTAATATATTTCAACCATAAGTGCATTCTTCATTTTCTCCCCTCCTCCCTACTCACCTCCCACCCAACAAATTCCCTTTGTATGTCTGCAAGGCAAGGTACTATATAATGCAGTATAATTCTAAGGCAGTTTGAATATATAATTCTTATAACAGGAATCTAGAATTATTAACCTTACTTTTTACAATAAAAGTACCAGTGATGTACTAAATTTCTATTCATATGTATGACAAATGTATCTAACATGCTTTACCGTTAGGGGGAAACAAAGGGGGAAAGACACAATAGATGGGTGGCAAATCTTACAAACTTTACAAAACACTGAAAAGCTGCATCTGGATTGCAGTCACAATTATAAAAGCAAATAAAGCTCTGAAATGAAGGAAAAGAAAAAAATCCTAAGTGATCATCAAGAGTGAAAAAGGTTTATTCAATATTAGTTTTTAGTACAGCACCATTTAACACTGACTAATTGAAAAAAAAAACAGGATAATTCACCGTTTGCAAGGACACAGGAAACAATTTCTACATACCTTCTATAAGACAGTTACACTTCTTCACACTTGCATGGCTCAAATCCTTTCAAACGTTTCCAAAAATACAGTCTTATAATAAACGAGGTTCCCCAATGACACACATTTTATTCTGTAGACTTAGCCATAACACGTTTTAAAATACATAAAGAATTCATCCTCGACAGAAACAAGGAGTCACAAAGGCTCTCTACTTATTCAGAATCATTACATAAAACACCATCTGTAACTGCAAACAGGGTTTGAGAAAATCTGACAGCTAATAATCATAAAATGGGGTAGACTTTAAAGGAAAAAAAAGCCAACTTTTCCATTTTGCTTTCCTTTTCCTTTCCTACCAGATACACAAAATGTCTGTAATAGCGTCAGACAGAGCTTTAAAATACAAATATAGTGCTATATATGTACACTTTACATTACGTGTATAGGAACACATATGTATATATCACATGTTCACAGGAAACAGGTTCCTTCGTTTTTGTTTTTGTTTTTTCTTTATTCTAGGAATTGAAGTTACATTAAACCCTATCCCATAAATTAAGTTAAATCATCATTAAATTAAAGAGTAATAAAATATTGCACGTAGATCTCTCTGAGCGACTATCTTCTGAGAAGGAAAACCTCAGACTAAGACCATGGCTGAATACGAACGCCCAATCCCTAAAAAAAATCACTAACCGGCGTTTGTTTCTGCAAGAGAAAAAGGGAGTCTTACAATGAATAATCACATAACTCAGTTTCAGAAGTTAACCGGGGTAAAACACAACGAACCAAATTAGACAAATGTATGAAAGGACAAGCTTTCAAGAATTCGCCCAAAGTGAAAGACTGGTTTTAACCCCGGGATATAAAACATCCTTTGCAGGTAGAAGAGTCTTTAATTGAAAAAGAAAAAAATAAAATAAAGTGGCGGGCACAAGAAAAACCTGAACGACACGCAAAGGCAAAGTAAAAAATAATGATAATTTTAAAAAGGGGTCTCTCCTCCCACCCCCACTTCCAGCCCCCACCCCCACCTTCGCAGGACAATAGGTTCAGGGTCCTAACTGCAAACTTTAAACGTGTAAACCAGAAGCAGTTTTACCGCAGCTGTAACTGCAAATCTCCTCATCCCGAACCTAGCGCACCCAGGAATACTTCTGCCCTGAAAACATCAGCAAGCTCTTGGTAAATACAAATCAGACCCATCACGAGATTCTTTTTTTTTTTTTCTCCCAAGTACCTGGAGGATCCATTTCAATATAAAATATCAGTTCTGTCGAATAGGGCATCATCACCTCCCTCCAGTCTGCGTCATCGCGGTCCATACTCCACACCGTATTGTACATCGCGCTGTCAGGGGCAGGTCGCCAGGAGATATATAGAAGGCATATATTTTTTATCTGGTATTTAAAAATCTAAAAATATATATCTGCAAAAGTTCCACACGGAAATGTACTTCGGGTTTTCCAACGGCCAGTACCAGTCCGGCCAAACTACCCGAACAGGGTCCTCCCCCTCTCTCCTACAGAACACAACAAAATGCCCCCGAACTTTCAAGCTATGGGCTTTTCTCCTCAGAGGATTACACAGAGGCTTGGGGGACGGAGAGCAGAGGTGTTAAAAAGCGGCTTCCCAAAAATCCTTTCTACACAGTCGCTCTCCGGGGAGAAAAGCTCCCACCGCCTCCAAATCTTTCCGCGGAAGCCACTTTGTGTCCTTCGAAGGAGGGAGAATGAAGAGGGAAAAAAAGAACACGTTGGGAGAAACCCGGGCAAGTGACAAAGGAAGGCAAAAAAGGGGGCTGGAGATTGCGTTCAAGTTTCGGGGTCCCACTGGTCTGCAGAGAGCGAATCCCCCAGAGGCCGGGACTCGGGCTCCTCTCCGGTCGGGCTCGGAACCGAAGCTGCCGCAGCCTCGGGAATGGGGCCGGCCGGAGAAGTCCAGTCAGCTCGGCTTGTCTGGGCGCTCCCGCCGGGGTGTAAGAACCAACCCGCCCGCACCAACTGCCCTCACGCTCTGCCCGGACTCCAGCCACTAGAGTTTCATTTTAACGGCGCGGAGGGGACACCCTCCCCGCCCCATGCTGCCCACCCGCTGAGGCGCCACCCAACCGCGCCGGGAGGGGGGACAGCAGGCATCACCACCGCCCCTTCCGCGCCGTCCCGCCTCGATGTACCGGGATTCTGTCAAGTGCCTGAGAACATGTTCAAAAAGCTGCTCTGCATCTCGACTTTCACGTCTCCCCACCGCTCTCTAGGCTTCGGCTCCCCAATCAGCCATCCGCGCTCTCCCCCAGCCTCAATCAGAATGGTACGATCCGGGCGCTGGCCGCACTCCAGGAGTCAGTGCCGGGAGCACGCGAGCCAGGCGAGGAGGGAGTGGGGCGAGGGAAGAGAGGCAAGGTGGGTGGTGATTGGCTGAGGCCGGTTGCCGGAGCCTGGAGCCTGCGTCTTTTGTCTGCCTTGCTCCTGCGAAGGAGCGGGAGACGGCTGCGCGCCCCAAGCGGGCCAATCAGGAGACAGCCGGCGCCGGCCGGTAAGGCGGCGATTGGTCAGAGCCCAGTTACTAAGCGGGACAAAGGCAGAAGGGGAAAAGAAAAGCGGAGGAAAAAAAAGAAAGAAAGAAAGGAAGAAAACGCAAACGGCGGTTACTGACAGGCTGGGCGAGCGCTCGGGGGCTCAAACTGCCTGGAGACAGGCGGGGCTCCTGCTGAGGCTTGGTCCGCCCGAACGAGTAAGGAGAGGAGCCAGGGAGGACCTGCTGGCGTGAGACGCCTCTGCCCGGTGACTGGCCGCGGGGGAGGGGAGCGGACACAGAGGGGGCGCGTTTTGTCACTTGGCGGGGTGCGCGCTCTTCTGGTCCTTAGGAGGTCTCTGGGGAGACTCCTTTCCTACAGACCTCTTCACCTTGCTGGGACAGCCCTCTGCGCACCCTTGACAAGTTGTCAAAGCAATGGTCCCCAAACCCACTTGCCACCTTACCACTCAGAGGATGTGCCCGTGGCCCCTGCAACCTTCCTGGCTGCTACCTGACCCCACTCCCTGCTTCTCCCCTTGAGCAATTGGGCATTTCTGAGGGCGGCATTTCGCAGTTCCTCTGTGCTTCCCACCCAAGGACTTTTGAACCCAGAGGTAACTCCCCACGCCTAAAATAGTGAGAGGTCTCAGCAAGCCCTCCTGCTCGAGTGCTCAAACCAATTAAAAAAAAAAAAAAGTCTTGGAATTACAGTGCATGTGTAATTTCTAAGATAAGTCACAGGTGTTGGAATCTCTCACCAAAAGGGCTCTATTCTGTTTCCCTGAGAGACCCTCTTCCTCACATACTCATTCCCACCCCCAAAGCTTAAATCTGGGAGATTGGCTTCACTATGAAAATGCTGAATATTTCCATGCATTTCAGAAACAGCTAATTAACTTGCTGGGGAACACTGAATAGCTAAAAGCAGATTTGTGTCTCCTGAAGATTGTGCCTGGAATTGCCATCCTGTATACCCTACAATACAGTCTGAGGAGGCCAAAAACTGCTCCATTTCCTCTTTACACAGGAGTAACAAAGCCCATTGTGTTTGAGTTGACAGCCTGATTTAAGCCCTAGCAAAACCTCCTACCTTGAGCATGTCTGCTATATTGATTCGCCTATGGAAGAGTTGCCACGTTTCACCCTCTACCTCCTAAGGTGGTTCTGCCTTCCTTAAAGATGCCCTGAGTTGAGACAGTTCCTGAGGGCAGACAGTCAAAATGTATATGGACTGGGTATAGAGTAACTGGTTTAAAAGGGCCAGAAAGTATGGATGGACATGGTTGAGCTAAGAAAAGACACCAGGATTCTTATATGCTTTCTTATTATTTCTGAAATCCAAATATGATTTCAACTTTGGGGCAGGACTCATTAATTATAATTTCCTGAACCATTCCTTACAGGTAGAAGATACTGGAAGATCAACTCTAATTTGTGGCTGCCTTCCCAGCAGTCTCTACTTCAGCATATCTGGGAGCCAGAAGCACTCAAGTTTGATAACTCAAAAGACAGAACAATCAGTCAAGGGTGGGTTGGTTTATTTTTGTTCACTGGTGTTCATGTGCATTCCCAAACAAAATGAGGGTGAAGAGAGAGGAAGTGTGGAAAAGATAATGGCTTTCAGATTTCCACAGCACCTTTTGCCTGGACCACTTTTCAGCATTTAGTGGTGGGGTTTCAGTTTCTAATACACAGAGCAATCACCCAGGCTTTTCCCACAGCTAAGGCTTTGAGGGATGAAGTGACGTCCAAGCACAGTATATAATCAAGTGGTCAAGGCTGACACATGGAGTAAAGCTGTGATTCAGTCTTTCCACCTAAAATTGTATGACCCAACTCTCCAACTTAAATAGACCTTTGAATATATCTCCAGAGAATAAGTGATGCAAGAGGCAATGATGAATCAAGGGGAAGCAAACTTTCTTAGTCCTTGAGCTTAAACCAGTGCCCTGCCATGGGGGAAAGCACCTGTCAGATGATTCTGGTCTTTCTTTCAGTTGAGAAATAGAAGTGAGGTTGTGATTGCTTGTCACCAAACTGCCCCAGGCTCTTTGGCAAAGGTAAAAAATGTTAGCTCGGGTGTCCTGGACCACTTCCAAGTTGGAGAATTATATTTGGCCTGGGTGTGGATTAAATTCAGCTCTAAGCACTCAAACTCCTGGGTCACAACCTGCTACTTTGGGAGCTGCTTGTTTTCCTTTGCCCTCTCCCTTTCTTTTTTTAATTTAAAGTAGTCTTAGGTAAATCATGAAATCTGCTTTCATTTATATATCTGTGAAATAGATTTATGCAAGCTGCTTAGTTTATAGTGAAACACTTAGAATGAAAAAATATGCCACTTAAGTATTTAAGATTAATAGTACTTTTCTGTAACTCCAAATGGCTAGGATGCCCTTCGCTTTTCACCCTGGCATGGTTTTTTTCTGCAACTGTTCAAATATGCTTCATTTCTTCCTCTTTATTTCAGGGATGGATGAAATATTTCTTCTGTGCTCTGAATATAGGGTATGATCTCAGAGCTCTCTGTGCCAGCAGAATCAGTCTGAAACTCAGCCAGAAGTTCTTCGTGATTAAAGGTGCCATCTGAGCGCACAATATTTTTTTAAAAGCCTTGCAAAATGGGGCCGGGCACGGTGGCTCATGCCTGTAATCCCAGCACTTTGGGAGGCTGAGGTGGGCAGATCACGAGGTCGGGAGTTTGAGACCAGCCTGGCCCACGTGGTGAAACTCCATCTATACTAAAAATAAAAAAACTAGCTGGGCATGTTGGCAGGCGCTTGTAATCCCAGCTACTCGGGAGGCTGAGGCAGGAGAATCATTTGAATGCAGGAGGCAGAGGTTGCAGTGAGCCGACATCACGCCATTGCACTCCAGCCTGGACGACAGGGCGAGACTCAGTCTCAAAAAAAAAAAAAAAAAAAAAAGCCTTGCAAAATGGAAATATACTTTTTTTTTTTTTTTTTTTGGTCACTAGCATTAGCACCAGAACTGACTTTAGACTTTGGGTAGGGATTCTACCAGCCTCAATACCTTCTTTTTCTTCTCTCACCATTTTCCCTTGACCACTTGTCTTGTGATAAAGCCCAGTCCATGCAATTAAATAAACTCATTTAACAAATATGACTCCCAGAAAGCCCTACAAATTATCAGTTGCAGATTTTTAGGGCCTCCCCAGACACTTGACTTGTAAGTAGAAGATATATCAAGTTTTGATGGAAAAGTTTGCCTTCACAATGTACAAAGAACCATGTTAGTGGATCTTCTGGAAAGACATCTCACCTGAAAATCGATAGTCATCTCTTGAGACAGCAGTGTCTAAAATCGTGATTTTCCATTTTTTCCAAATGGTATTCCTTGTATTTGGCATTTGCAATTTTTTACCTTTCCTCATCTTTCTTAGCGCTTGAATACCCATGATAGAGTTAATCATTTAACCCAAGGCACTGAGAAATTATGACATTATATGAATGAGTAGACTTCATTAAAGTGGCATTCCCCTAGATGCTGCTGAATTCCGGGGCTTAGGGGACAATGTTTGAGGCCTCACTTATACACCTCAGCATGTGATGTAGATCTGCTCTGCCTCACTCTTCCCACTTTGGGTCCTCATTTAGGTTTAGGGGTAACAAAAGAAGCAAATCTCTCTAGCTTGACATCTTCCTCACTTTTGATGTCTGCCCTCGTAGTAACACAGGGGCCAACTGGATGATATGTATGCCATTGCTGCAAACTTCCCCTCCAACAAGGCAACAGATTTCAGCTCAGCTCTCACCAGGGGAGAGAGCACAAATTAGATCCAAATGGCAGGAACAATAGTCCAGGCTGTTTCAGGAGGACAGGGCACAAACAGGGCAGGCAGCTGGTGAAGCTCTGTTACCTCATTTAATCTCCATAACCCTGGGGTGGAAGGCTGTATTTTTATTCTCATTTTACAGATGAGGAAATTGAGACCCAGAGCAATGAGGGGATTTGTTCAAAGTCATGCAGTCACTAGTAGCAGAGTCAGGATTAGAGCCCCATGTCCTGACTACCAGTTCATTGCCTTTCCCACTGCACCACACAGCCTTCCTCTCCCATTCACTCACTTAGCAAATGTTTGTTGGTGCTTCCAAACACTGAAGATACAAAAGTGAATAAGACTGAGTCCCTAACGTTGAGTCCAGAATTCATAGAGGAGGGACCAACAAAGGAATAAATAATTAAAGACACAATAAGCGCTATTATCAAAAATTTGACAAAGTGTGTTGGGGGAGCCCCAAAAACAGTGCTGATCTCTAACCATGTGCAGGTGAGTAGAAGCTTCCTGGAAGAGGTGACATTTGGCTGCCCCAGACTTGCATGCACCTGCTTTAAATGTGTGGTCCTTTACTTCTCAGTTTTCGCAATTCACAATTAACTCTAAGCCTGAAAAAGTTTCGTCGAAAGCTGATTCCATTAAAAAGTGGCAAACTCCTACTTCTCTGCATCTGATCTTACACATTGTGCTCACACAGACCCCTGTGCTGGCCTCTGCACAGCCCTTGGCACACAATGTTCAAAGTGTTTGCTTCCAGGTCTCTCTCCTATCACTCTTTAGAGTTCCTCATGTTGGACAACAGTGGTTCCTCATGGTCCTTTAACCATCAATGCCCAGCCCAAGGCCTGGCACACAGTGGGTAGCCAGTGAATATTCTTCGAGCGAATAAGCAAAAGTGCAAGTAAACTCTCCAGGAAGGCTCTGGGGAGTCTAAGTTCAAATTATCCTAGTAATCCTTTCTGTAGGTCTTCAGCTGACTTTGTTTATTTAAACGGAGGAAAAGAAAACCAAAAACTTGTACAGTTCTTTGGCTACAGGAACCAAGAGGGGCAGACAATGACCTTTCCCTCCCTCTGGCTGACCCTAGGGTCTTCACCACAGACACTGAGTTCCGCTGCCCTTTTATTTTATCAGCTGTGAATTGTTTGCAAAATTCCAAGCAGTTTGTAGGAAATTCAGGAAAATTCAGCAGCTAGAAGAGAAACTGGTTTCATTTTCCAGCTCAGCTTTTTTCTGAAATATAACACCATATAGGGCTTTAAAGCATGCTCACTTCCTGTGGTCATTATTTCAATAGCTTTGAGCAACTTGTAGTTTATGCCTTCTTTCTGGAATGTCCAATAATTGCCCTGTAATTCCACAGGTCTCAAATCTAAAAACCATTTTATACGTTTCATTGTTAGAGGGCAATATCAGTCCAGTTCCCTTATTGGATAATTTTGGTTTAGAAAGATAAAAAGACCAGGCATGGTGGCTCACGCCCATAATCCTAACACTTTGGGAGGCTGAGGCAGGAGGATCACTTGAGCTCAGGAGTTCAAGACCAGCCTGAGTAGCATATGGAGATCCCTGTCTCTACAAAATTAAAAAAAATCAGCTAGGTGTGGTGGTGTGCTCCTGTAGTCCCAGCTACTTGGGAGGCTGAGGCCAGAGGATCGCTTTAGCCCAGAAGGTCAAGGCTGCAGTGAGCCAAGATAGTGCCACTGCTCCCAGCCTGGGCACAGAGTGAGACCTTGTCTCAAAAACAAAGTCCTGCAGCCTCCCCAAACACTTCTGCAGGGGCATCATTCTTGAAATCTGGGAAAATGGTGTGACTTCTAGGGTTTAAAGATCACCACTTGGGTAAGAAAGTATAAGCATGGAATGTAAAAGGCATGAACATGATTGTTTGTGTCCTCAGCTTTGGGCATTTGATTGAAAATGATACACTTACAGTGATTTTCTTCCAGGGTAGAGGCTACCTTCCATTCTGCTCATCTTACGCTTCTTGGAAAGTAGACATTCGGTGAAGATAACTACTATTCTCCAAACTTCATTCGGGACCCTATTCCTTCCCTGTTGATGTCAGTGTGTGAAATTCTAAATTATGTCATGGGTGTATACGTTCAAAAGCAATATATTTTCAAATAAACAAAAAATATAATTGTCCATCACATATACCAAATATGCAATATGATAATTGTGCCTAAAGTAGATTAATTAAATGTTAATGGTAAACAGGAAGAACAGTTCAAAATGACAAGCTCTTTCAGTTTAATTCAACTGAGTCCCTCCCGTGGGTCAGATCTTTTGCTCAGTACCCCATAAGACACTATTTCTGCCCTTTATGAACCCACCACCTACTAAGGGAGACTTATGAGAACACTTTTGCTGACCCACGTGCTTTTTTTTTTTTTTTTCTTTTTGAGACAGAGTTTCACTCTTGCTGCCCAGGCTGGAGTACAATGGCATGATCTGGGCTCACTGGAACCTCTGCCTCCCCGGTTCAAGCAATTCTCCTGCCTCAGCCTCCTGAGAAGCTGGGATTACAGATGCCCACCACCACGCCTGGCTAATTTTTTCTATTTTTAGTAGAGATGGGGTTTCACCATGTTGACCAGGCTGGTCTTGAACTCCTGATCTCAGGGGATCCACCCACCTTGGCCTACCAAAGTGCTGGGATTACAGGCATGTGCCACTGTGCCCGGCCTTACCCATGTGCTTCTAAACGGACTAACTCTCCCTAAGACCATAAGATCAGGACAAGAGAATACCCATCCTCCTCGTCTTTCCTCTTCAACAGCCTTACACTCTTTCTCAGCTTCTTGCTGGCATCCTCGACTGCTGAGTATTAACCTCACACTTCTCACTGATTCTGTTCTTGCAGCATTGACTTCTGACTCTGTTCCCTAAATACAACTCACACATACCACTTGGATCCTATCTTCTTTTCCAAGACAATGGAGGAATCTAGCTCAGTATCCTACCCTGACATAGGGGCATGTGGTTGGTGTTTCTGCTGAGTTTCCCAGGACCCTGCAAACAAGAACCAGACAAATCTGTCATACCTATGAACTGCTCCCCATCTGAAATTTTTTTGAGGGACAAGAGGAATGGCGTCTCGCTCTGTCACCCAAGCTGGAATGCACTGGTGTGATCATGGCCCACTGCAGCCTTGACCTCCTGGGCTCAAGCAATCCTCCTGCTTCAGCCTCCCGAGTAGCTGGGACCACAGGTGCACACCACCATGCCTGGCTAATTTTTTATTTTTATTTTTTGTAGAGACAGGGTCTCCCTATGTTGTCCAGGCTGGCCTGAAACTCCTGGCTTCAAGCTATCCTCCTGCCGCAGCCTCCCATGTGCTAGGATTACAGGCATGAGCCACCACACCCTGTCCCCTCTCTGAAATCTTTAATAGATGACTCTCTTTGACCTATGCCAACCCCCACCATTTTTTTTTCTGGCCAAGCACAGACATTGGGGGAAAATTACCACTAATACTATTTTAATGAGCTGAATAGTGATACCCAAAAAAGATATGTCCAACTCCTAAACCCTGGAAGCTCTGAATGTGACCTTATTTGGAAGAGGGTCTTTGCAGATATAATTAAATTAAAGATCTTGAGATAAGATCATCCTGGATTTAAGGTGGATCCTAGATCTAATGATCAGTATGTCCTTATAAGAAAAACAGAGGGAGATTGGAGACATAGACATAGATGAGAAGGCAATGTGAAGACAGTAATAGAGATTGGAGTGATATAGCTATAAGGCAAGGAACACTAAGAATTGCTTGCAACCCCCAGAAACTAAGAAAGAAACATGGAGTGGATTCTCCTTCAGAGCCTCAGAAGAAACCAACCCTGCCAACACCTTGTTTTGGACTTCTGGCCTCCAAAATTGTGAGAGAATAAACTTGTGGGTTTTTTTGTTCTTTGTTTTTTGTTTTTTTGTTTTTTGTTTTTTTTTGTTTTTGTTTTTGAGACAGAGTCTTGCTTTGTCACTCAGGCTAGAATGCAGTGGCATGTTCACGGCTTACTGGAGCCTTGAACTCCCAGGCTCAAACAGTCCTCCCACCTCAGCCTCCTGAGTAACTGGGATCACAGGTGTGCACCACACCTGGCTAATTTTTTTTTCTTTCTTTTTTTTTTTTTTTTTTTTTTTTTTTTTTGAGACGGAGTCTCGCTCTGTCGCCCAGGCTGGAGTGCAGTGGCGCGATCTCGGCTCACTGCAAGCTCCGCCTCCCGGGTTCACGCCATTCTCCTGCCTCAGCCTCCCGAGTAGCTGGGACTACAGGCGCCCGCTACCACGCCTGGCTAATTTTTTTGTATTTTTAGTAGAGACGGGGTTTCACCGTGTTAGCCAGGATGGTCTCGATCTCCTGACCTCGTGATCCGCCCGCCTCGGCCTCCCAAAGTGCTGGGATTACAGGCGTGAGCCACCGCGCCCGGCCTTTTTTTTCTTTTTTGTAGAGACAAGATCTCACTGTTTCCCAGGCTGGTCTTGAACTCCTGTGTTCAAGGGGTCGTCCCACCTTGGCCTCCCAAGGTGCTGGGATTACAGGCGTGAGCCACTGCACCTGGCCGATTTCTGTTGTTTTAAGCTACCCAGTTTGTGGTAATTCATTATGGCAGCCCTAGGAAATGATACAACCACCATAATTTAATTTTTTTCAAGCACATTTTATTTTACTTTATTTTATTTATTTATTTTTGAGACAGAGTCTCATCTGTCACCCAGGCTGGAGTACAGTGGCATGATCTCAGCTCACTGCAACCTTCCGCCTCGCGGGTTCAAGCAATTCATTGCCTCAGCCTCCCGAGTAGCTGGGATTACAGGCGCCTGCCACCACGCCCAGCTAATTTTTGTATTTTTAGTAGAGATGGGGTTTCACCATCTTGGCCAGGCTGGTCTTGAACTCCTGACCTCAGGGGATCCACCTGCCTCGGCCTCCCAAAGTGCTGGGATTACAGGCGTGAGCCACTGCGTCCAGCCTTCAAACACATTTTGAAATCAATATGTAGAGATCATATAATTTTAGAATAAGGGATCATCTTTCCCAATGAATGACTGTAAGTCACATTAAATATAGTGCTTAAACCTATAAAACTTTGTCATAGACTAACTCTAGTCCTAGAAACCAGAAACCTAATCCCAACGTGAATCTTTTTAACCATTTTCTCCCAGTGTCATCAACTGTCTCTCTCCTGTCTTTCCAAAAGAGTCAGCCAGCCAAAGCCAAATCCCAGGCCAAAACAACAGTCTACTTCTGCTCTTATGCCCAGGTAGTTGGGCTTAGGTAAAGAAAACCAAGTTTACCAACTTAGCTCTGGGCTGGTCTCTGGTCATAATTGGGATTCCTTTGGCTCATTCTGTATCTGCTTATTCTGATACTCCAAACCTTCACTACTCATCTCAAGTGACTACCTTCCACTGTCAGATCAGTAAATGTGACCTCTCCTTTTACTTGACAGAAATCAACAGGCATAATACTCCCTTCCTGTATTCATCCCTTCAAAAGCCTGTAAACCTGTACCCATTCTTGCTTCCTTGCCTTCCTTTCTGAAGAAGCATGTCTTTCCTGGAGTTGAAAGCTAATCACTAGATTTGACTGGATGGCACCCTCTTCAGCCTCCTAAAACCAGTCCTACCCCCTCTCCTGTCTATCCAAATGCCTACTGGATGCCACACAAATGTTTCAAAATCATCATATCTGAGCTAGTTCCTTTTCTAGTTAGGTGACAGGGCCAGATGAAAATATAGGCCAGACAGGAAGAAAACATGTACAAAACCCCAGAGGAGAGCACATCGCTCTTTGAGGACATTGAAATTAATTACAGAGGCCGGGCGCGGTGGCTCACGCCTGTAATCCCAGCACTTTGGGAGGCCAAGGCAGGTGGATCACGAGGTCAGGAGATCGAGACCATCCTGGCTAACACGGTGAAACCCCGTCTCTACTAAAAATGCAAAAAATTAGCCAAGCGTGGTGGCGGGCGCCTGTAGTCCCAGCTACTCGGGAGGCTGAGGCAGGAGAATGGTGTGAACCCGGGAGGCGGAGCTTGCAGTGAGCCGAGATCATGCCACTGCACTCCAGCCTGGGCGACACAGTGAGACTCCGTCTCAAAATAAAAAAAAAAAAAAAGAAAAAAAAGAAAGTAATTGCAGGCTGGCCTAATGTTAAAGGAGGTAAAGGGTGGTGGGGATGAAGCTACAGGGTAGGCATGAAGAGGCTTATAAGTCAAGATAGGAATGTGTACTTTATGCTCAAGCAATGGGGGGAGTTTAGGAGTTTTAAGCAGAGGAGTGTTGTGATGAGATTTGCATTTGAGAATCATCAGATTGCAAAATGGATTGAAGGGGCAAACTTTGAAGACTTGGAAAACATTGTTGCAACAACGTGGGCAAACGATCAAGAGTCCTGTGTAGATTTGTGTAGATGTGAGAGATGCTTAGGAGGTAGACAAGGCCACACTTAATGAGTGATTAGGTAACCAGCATGTCTCCACCCTAAAGAATGGACCACTCAATAATGAAATTACAGCCTTTCTTGTGGAGAATCTCTCCCTTCATTGGTAGTATTTTTCTCCTTCGCTTCTGCGTGTGATTCATTCATTTCCAGGACCTCACTGGGTAGATCAGCTAGCTCCAAGATCACTGCTAATGGGTTAACGCCTAAGGGTGTGAGTGGATCAATGACCCAGGCTGGTCAGTCAATTGCTCCATTGTAGTAGATACCTTTTTTGTGTTTATTTTTTTAACTGATACAGAATACTTTACATATTTATGGGGTACATGTGATTTTTTTTACGTATATACAATGTGAGATGATCAAGTCAGGGTATTTGGTGTATCCATTACGTTTGAGTGTTTTCTTGTTTTGTTTTGTGTTTTTTGAGACAGGGTCTCACTGTGTCGCCCAGGCTGGAGTGCAGTGGTGTAATCACAGCTCACTGCAGCCTCGACCTCGACTTCATAAGCTCAAGTGATCCCCCCACCTCTGCCCTCCCCACCACCACCCCCGCTCTTCAGTGCCAGTAGCTGGGACTATAGCACATGCCACCATGCCCAGCTAACTAAGAAAAAAAATTTTTTTTTTAGAGACAGGGTCTCACCATGTTGCCCAGGCCAGTATCAAATTTCTGGACTCAAGCAATCCTCCCACTTTGGCCTCCCAAAGTTCTGGGATTATGGATGTGAGCTGCTATGCCTGACCACCTTGAGTATTTATCATTTTTATGTGTTGGGAACATTTAAAGTCTTCTAGCTACTTTGAAATACATAATACTTGCATCTCTACTCTGCCGTTGAACATTAGAACTTACATTTTCTATCTCACTGTTAACCAACCTCCCTTCATCCCCCCCTCCCACCCACACACCCTTTCCCAGTCTCTGGTATCTATCATTGTAGTGGATACTTTTTAGTACCTCTGGCCAGTTCACCATGATGTCCCCCTTCTCAATTTGTACATGACTGTGTCCCTGGCCATAGCTGATAGGGCCTAGGCTAAATTGATTAGAGTTTCTTTCATAAATATTTGGAAATAGTACCCAAAACAAGATCTAGGCTCTTCAGGGGTTTGGACCTATAACACGGAATCAATCTCTGGAGGTATTATGGCCATGTTCACCCTGAAGGCTGAGTTGCAAAGGAAGCCAGTCTTCAGAAAGCCAAGGAAGGATGAAAGAAATGCTCTGAAAGGAGCAGAGGTGAGGAATGGAAAGAATACGAGCAGTAATCAATTTCCTGAGTATAGAGCTTCTTAAGGCCCAGCTTGGTTCCTATACTAAGGTCAGGCCTACACCTAACATTTGCAGGGCCCAGGATGAGAATATAAATGGAGAGCCATATACCATATGTCAAAATACTTGAAAGTTACAAATCAGGCCAACCATTAAATAAAAAATACTCAATCCTCGGCCAGGTGCGGTGGCTCATGCCTGCAATCCCAGCACTTTGGGAGGCCGAGGCGGGCGAATCGCAAGGTCAAGAGATTGAGACCATCCTGGCCATTGTGGTGAAACCCTGTCTCTACTAAGAATACAAAAGTTAACTGGGCATGGTGGCACGCACCTGTAGTCCCAGCTACTTAGGAGGCTGAGGCAGGAGAATCACTTGAACCCGGGAGGTAGAGGTTGCAGTGAGCCAAGATTGTGCCACTGCACTCCAGCCTGGTGACAGACCGAGACTCCATCTCAAAAAAAAAAAAAAAAAAAAAAACACTCAATTCTCCTATCTTGCCAAATATATCTTCATGCAAACTTAGAAGACTGGGTTGAGGCTGGGCACGGTGGCTCATGCCTGTAATCCCAGTACTTTGGGAGGCTGAGGCGGGTAGATCACCGAGGTCGGGAGTTTGAGACCAGCTTGACCAACATGGAGAAACCCCATCTCTACTAAAAATACAAAATTAGCCAGGTGTGATGGCGCATGCCTGTAATACCAGCTACTCGGGAGGCTGAGGCAGGAGAATCGCTTGAACCCAGAAGGCGGAGGTTGTAGTGAGCTAAGATCGCGCCATTGCACTCCAGCCTGGGCAACAAGAACGAAACTCCACCTCAAAAAAAAAAAAAAAAGAAGAAGACTGGGTTAAAATTTAGAATTCACAGATCCTTAGAGTTCTGACAAAACATGGGGGAGATGGGAGGGAGAGAACTGACCCCTTTTTCTTCCTACCCTTGGCTCTATCCTGCACTGTGAGACTGTCAAGGGAGTCTTTGTATACATGTCCAAGCTGCTTCCATCCATCCCTGTCTTAGTCCATTTTGTGTTGCTATAACAGAATACCTGAGGCTGGATAACTTTAAAAAAAAAAAAAAAAGATATTTATTTTGACTCATGATTCTGTTGGCTGGAAGAGTCCAAAATTGGGCAGCCACATCTGGTGAGAGCCTCATGCTGCTTCCATTCATGGTGCAGAGTGGAAGGGGAGCTGGCATGTGCAGAGATCACATGGTGAGAGAGGACACAAGAGAAAGCAACCAAGGAAACAAGGCTCTTTTAACTCATCCATTCCCATGAATTCAAGAGCTCACTCACCCCTACAGGAAGGCATTAATATATTTGTGACCCATCCTCCTCCATGACCCAAACACCTCCCACTAGTCCCTACCTCCCAACACTGCCACGTTGGGGATCAATTTTCAACATGAGTTTTGATGGGAATAAACCACATACAAACCATAGCAATCGCCTTACAAATAGCTGTTCCTTGACCACCTCTTGGTTCTAAAGGTGCTGATACTGACAATGCTCTCCTTAGGAGAACAGATCCAGGGAAAAGGCCCATGCAGTTCCTAGAAACAGGCTAAAGTCCATTTGGGCAGAGAATTCCAGGACTCAGGATACTAAGCATAGTTGAGAAGAGGGAGGTGAAATAAGTGGAATACTTATCTGGGTGGAGAAGTACCCTTGGCCATATGGATTTCTCATCCTATGAAGAGAGGTAGGCTGAGAGAAGAGCCAAAGCAGGGCCCTCTAGACATGGGGCCCAGGGCAGGAGTCCCTCTTTTTCATGTCTAATGGGGCTGCTTATACAAATGTATTATTTATTTAAGGAGACTCCAACTACATTCTGTTACTTGCAGCCCAAGAATCCTAAGTTCCCTTTACCCTCTGAACCACTGTCCAGTTTTCTCTCTGCTCCCCAAAGATCCCAGAGTAGTACCTGGGAGAGGGCTTCCTCGTGAACTCTAATGCTGACCAAATGCGACAGAAGCAGGGATGCAGCTTTTTTCATGGGCTGTGCTATCAGTGGTAAATTATTTTGGTCAATCACTGTGACTTTCCTCACCCACTTACAGTCTATACATTTTACCTCCAGTTAGAGATTTTGAACTTAATAGGCAGCCACAAACTCTAAAAATCATACTTTATTTTATTCTTGCATCTTCTGGCAACATACTCAATATCATATCAGAGTTTAAGGGCCCTGCCTCCCATCTGATTTGGAAGTCCTCCAAAATGGGAAAGGTGTTCAGATGCTAGGCAGCCAAAAATGTCAAATGTTCCCTAAAACCTCATCGATCAGGTCTTGAAGCTATCTCCCTTGGAGGAGGCTCCAGTTCTCTCCCTTGGGAAGCCTTGAGTATTTTAGGGACAGCCCCCCTCCCCTCCAACTCTACACACACACACACACACACACACACACACACACACACACGGCTTTGGTCCTGCCCATCTCTCCTCTCTCCAATTCTATACTCATGGTTGGGGTAGTAATGATCTGCCATGGACCACACAGTCAAATGCCACCATAAGCCTGGTATTCAAGACAGGAGCTTCCTGCTAGACCTGCCTCAGAGCCTCACGCTCAGTGGCCTGAGTATACCAGTGAAGAGAAAACATCTGTACCCTCACGGACCTATAGTGGCCTCTACTAGAAGCAACCAGCCTAGCACTGGGAAACAAATGGGCAGGGACTGGAGGGAGGGTAATCTAGCACCTGACACTCCTGCTTTCTCAGAACTTACCTGTGATTTCCTACTTTTGCAGCAGGAACTCTGTTTTTTATTTTATTTTATTTATTTTTTGAGATGGAATCACGCTCTGTCGCCCAGACTTTGGAGTGCATTGACATGATCTCAGCTCACTGCAACCCCCTGCTCCAAGGTTCAAGCGATTCTCCTGCCTCAGCCTGTAGCTAGGACTACAGGTGCCTGCCACAAGGCCCAGCTAATTTTTGTATTTTTAGTAGAGACTGGGTTTCACCATGTTGGCCAGGCTGGTCTTGAACTCCTGACCTCAAGTGATCCACCTGCCTCAGCTTCCCAAAATGCTGGGATTACAGGCGTGAGCCACCACACCCGGCCAGGAACTCTGTTTTTGTTGTTGTTGTTGTTTTGAGACGGAGTCTCGCTCTGTCACCAGGCTGGAGCGCAGTGGTGCGATCTCGGCTCACTACAAGCTCTGCCTCCCGAGTGCACGCCATTCTCCTGCCTCAGCCTCCCGAGTAGCTGGGACTACAGGCGCCCACCACCACGCCTGGCTAATTTTTTTTGTATTTTTAGTAGAGACGGAGTTTCACTGTGTTAGCCGGGATGGTCTCGATCTCCTGACCTCGTGATCCGCCCACCTTGGCCTCCCAAAGTGCTGAGATTACAGGCGTGAGCCACCATGCCCAGCCAGAACTCTGTTTTTTTAAATAGTGTTGCACCTCACTATCAGACAGATTTGTGCTAATGAAAACAGCAGATTTTCGCTCTTCCGCACTTTTCTAACATGATGCCTTCCAAACATCCATGTGGGTCAGCAATTGCTAGGAGAAGCTTCAACCAAGTAACTCACCAAAACTACCAAGGCACTGAACTCTCAAAAAAAAAAGGGAGTAAGAAAATTGACTTCCTTCTGGATTTTAAGCTGACTTCTAAATTGGTGCCCTGGATCTGCACTGATAATGCCAAGTTAAAACACTAAAGAATTTTGCAATCTTGGAAGAGTTTTTCGTAAACATTATGAATGCTTCTAATTTTTAGTGATGGAGAGGGACCAGTGTTAATAATGGAGATCTTCTCATGGCCTGTGCTTACCCACTTGATGATATTACACCTTTCACTGAGATCAAGCAAATCTACTGAAGCTGTAAAGGGACAACTTCAGGCTCGAGTCTTCCATATGGTCCAGTATCACTGTGGTATTAGCATGACTTTTCAGTTGCAAGTGACAGAAAACTAGCTTAAGACAAATAAAGGGGTAGTCTCACTTCAGGAACAGCTGAGTGGAGGTGCTCAAACAATGTTAGCAAGAACCAGACTCGTTCCCAGTTCTCCTTCCCTCTGTTGTTTCCCCAAGAGGTCACAAGGATCCTGTCAGGCAGTTCCAGGGTTACATTGCATCCAACTAGCAACTCTTTCCAGCAGAGTGCAAGTTTCTCCATATAACTGCAAAGTTCTGGAGTTGAATCTCATCAGCCTAGCTTGGATCACATGCTTACTCCTGAACCAATCAGAGTCCAGTTAGGTGGAATGTTTTAATTGGCCAGGCCTAGGTCATATAGCCACCCTTGGAAGCAGAGTGCAGGGATCAGTTGCACTCAAGCTACAGAGACTGAAAATTGGAGAAGAGCATTTCTCAAATAAAATCTGAGCAGAACAAAACATATTTACTACTCTTGAAGAACCATTGTTTGTGCTTCTCCAAGATTTTGGAGAGAGAGAGAGAGACATGAATAGAGAATGAATATATAAATGAAAAAAAAAATGCCTCCAGATAAATTCAAATGATAAATGACTTTCTCCATCAACCTTTAGGCATTGAAACCAGAGCAACTCCATCTTAAATAAGGGCTGGGTGAAATTAGGCTGAGACCTGCTGGGCTGCATCCCCAGAAGGGGATTCTTAGTCATAGAATGAGACAGGAGGGCAGCACAAGACACAGGTCACAAAGACTCCACTGATAAAACAGGATGCAGTAAAGAAGCTGGCCAAAACCCATCAAAACCAAGATGGCTATGAAAATGACCTCTGGTCCCTCACTGCTCATTTTATGCTAATTATAATGTATTAGCATGCTAAAAGATACTCCCGGCTGGGCGGAAGTGGCTCACGCCTATAATCCCAGCACTTTGGGAGGCTGAGGCAGGTAGATCACCTGAGGTCAGGAGTTGAAGACCAGCCTGGGCAACATAGTGAAACCCCATCTTTACAAAAATACAAAAATTAGCCGAGCGTGATAGCAGGTGCCTGTAATCCCAACTACTTGGGAGGCTGAGGCGGGAGAATTGCTTGAACCCAGGAGGTAGAGGTTGCAGTGAGCCGAGATTGTGCCACTGCACTCCAGCCTGGGCGACAGAGCAAGACTCTGTCTCAAAAAAAAAAAAGACACTCCCAGCAGTGCCATAACAGTTTATAAATACCACGGCAACATCCAGAAGTTACTCTATATGTTCTTTGTGTGTGTGTGTGGTTTTTGTTTTTGTTTTTGTTTCTGTTTGAGACTGAGTCTTGCTTTGTCACCCAGGCTGGAGTGCAGTGGCGCGATCTCAGCTCACTGCAGCCTGCTGGGTCTAAGCGATTCTCTTGCCTCAGCCTCTCAAGTAACTGGGACTACAGGCATGCACCACCACACCCAGCTATTTTTTGTACTTTTAGCAGAGGCGGGATTTCGCCAAGTTGGCCAGGCTGATCTCAAACTCCTGACCTCAAGGGATCCACCTGCCTCAGCCTCCCAAAATGCTGGGATTACAGGCCTAAGCCTCCGCACCCGGCCAAGAAGTTACCTTATATGTTCTAAAAGGAAGATTTCCAGGAAATCCGTGTAAACTCAAGAATAATCCACTCCTTATTTAGCATATAATCAAGAAATAACCAAAAGTATACTCAGTCAAGCAGCACATACTACTGCTCTGCCTATGGAGTAGCCATTCTTTTATCCCTTTACTTTCTTAATAAAGTAAGACAGCTTCCGTTATCCAAAGATAATGCCATTAATCAGTAGCTCTTTGCACGAAATCCAAGAACCCCCTTTTGGTGTCTGGATCAGAACCCCTTTCTGGTAACAACATGGATTCCTGAAACCCCCATCCCTTCATATTGATGACCTATACAAGACAGACAAAATCCCCCGTCTATGTCCTCTTATGCAGTTGTAGGGATATTATAATACCTTTTCTGACGCTCATTGCTGGAAACAACTCACTCCATAGGAAGTGGCTAAGCTATCCTGTATGTGGAACACAGTGTGCTGGGCTATTGTGGAATGTCTGTTGAGAGCCAGGAAATCCACACAAACTCAGATCTTACCTGATTTTTTCCCTTCACTATCACTAAATGGAATATATAGGATATGGAATCCAGAGTTAATGTAGTTAATCAGTAGGTCTTTGAGGTGATTTCAAAAATCATCCATCTAAGATAACACAGACTTTCTGTACCATTTTCTAAAGAGTCTGGGTTTCCCATACTTTAACTTATGCTACTTACCCTAAACCCATTATACTAAGCCCCATTCTTGGAGAGAGAAAACTACTCCTGGTTTGGCCCTTCCATGACAACTTCTCTTTCTACTTTTTGAATTTTGGGGAATCCCCCAAATTAAAACTCTAAGTTAGAGAACCCAGAGTGGAAGCAGAGAAAATGGGAATTATTGGCTCTTCCCTCCCTTTATTTTGCTGTGGCTTCCACACCTGGATAAGGATAAAACATCTAGATACTCTATTCCTACATGCTTCTGGTAAACACTTTTTTTTTTTTTTTTTTGAGACAGAGTTTTGTTTTTGTTGCCCAGGCTGGAATGCAATGGTGTGATCTCGGCTCACTGCAACTTCCGCCTCCCGAGTTCAAGCGATTCTCCTGCCTCAGCCTCAGGAGTAACTGGGATTACAGGCATGCACCACTGTGCCCAGCTAATTTTTTTTGTATTTTAGTAGAGTCGAGGTTTCACTATGTTGGTCAGGCTGGTCTCGAACTCCTGACCTCAGGTGATCCACCCTCCTTGGCCTCCCAAAGTGCTGAAGTTACAGGCGTGAGCAACTGTGCTCGGCCGCTGGTAAACATTTTTTAAAGAGTCTAGACTTGATCCCCACCAATGTACCTGCCTCTCCTGAACATTGCCAACATATACCCACAGATTTTTCATCTCTTCCCCCATCTCCACAAGTCCTATAGGAAACTCAAGCCTGACAATTTGTCCCAAAGCCACATCTGATCCATTCCATTTTTGTGATGGGAGGTGGCTTGGGTGCTTGCTACTTGTGAATTTGTCATTAAGCCCCTCTTGAGAGTTGGTGCTTTTATGGCTGCCCCTCTTTCTAGGATTATCCCTCCACAAGAAAAAGATGGGATCTTTGCCTGGCAGAGGCCTCCTCTTTTGCAGGTTGAAGACAGTCAAACCCCAGCCAGGCACAGTGGTTCACATCTGTAATCCCAATACTTTGAGAGGCCAAGGTGGGAGGGTCACTTGGGCCAGGAGTTTGAGACCAGCCTGGGCAACATAATGAAACCCCATTTCTGCAAATAATAATAATAAAGACAGATCAAGCTCTAGGCCCATTCCTGGTCTCTTGTTCCCTGATGCTCTTCAACTTTAGGAATGCTATAGCTGGGATTTCTTCTTGGCCAGGAGCCTTCTCATCCCCAGCTTCTCCAGTGTTCTGCTTTTTAGGGACTCAGAGGTGTCCATGGTTATATCTCTTTCCCCAAAACCTAAAGGGCCTCCATTAGCCCTTTCATCTGTCCCATGAAGTCTTCATGTATAGTAGTCATTGGAGTCCTTGCTGGGTATCTACAATCACCTCAATTGATTGAGTTTTCTCTACTCCATAGCTTGAGCTGCCTCTCCTCCTCCATTTTTCATGTTAGTTTCAAAAAGTAGAAGAATCTAAAAGACCACTCTGGGTTTGGCAGCTGGGAAAACCCCAAAGTCTTATCCTGGAACAGCCCTAAAACTCACCTGTTATACAGGAGACCTGATTCATGCTGTTCGGATCTCTAGCTCCTGTTTCCTCTGCCTTCTATAAGAGTTTCTTTAGTCCTGGTTCAGAAGTATCTTTTCTCTCACCCTCTGATACAACAGAGAAAAATTCAGAACATCCCTGTGGTTATAAACCCTCCCCACTGCTAGCTTTGTCAGAGCATTCAACACTCAGCCAACTAACACTGAGGCTTGAAAATTCCCCTTGCCAGACTAAGAGGTTCTGCCATCAATTCTCCATGTCGGGTATCTACCACCCACAGCATCTCAGTAGAGTAGTACCCCAGCCAAGAGCACTCTTTCCCCATGCTAGGGGTGACCTTTCCTAAAAATACCCTCAACTTTCAGATCCTCATAAGTCTCTAGATTAACTAAATAGTCTTTCCTTCACCTCTCCCCCAATAACTAGGCCAACGATTTTGGTGGCAATTGGGTTGTTTTCTTATGGAGATTGTCTAACCATATCTAACACAACAACTCCATTCCCTGGTATCTCCCTTGGATTGTAGGCTGATTAACATCTTTTTTTTTTTTTTTGAGATGGAGTCTCACTCTGTCGCCCAGGCTGGAGTGCAGTGGCGTGATCTCTGCTCACTGCAAGCTCCGCCTCCTGGGATCACGCCATTCTCCTGCCTCAGCCTCCCGAGTAGCTGGGACTACAGGTGCCTGCCACCACGCCCGGCTAATTTTTTTGTATTTTAGTGGAGATGGGGTTTCACCGTGTTAGCCAGGATGGTCTCGATCTCCTGACCTCGTGATCTGCCCTCCTCGGCCTCCCCAGTGCTGGGATTACAGGCATGAGCCACCGCGCCCAGCCTGATTAACATCTTTAGCAAACTTAAGTAAGGCTGTGTTTTCCCCCTCCTGAAGACCTTGCTGGGCTCTCTTTATTTGTTCAGGAACTTAAGAGAATTTGCATGGTCTTTTCAATTTTATGTGTGTTTATTTTTTCACAGTTATTTTGAATCTCACAATTCTTAGAGGCTTCTGGAAGTCTATATCTACCTCCACGTGCAAATTTTCCAATGTTATCTTCATCCTTGCCCTAAATATCAATTGGCTTTATTTCTAGAGGTAATGATGAGTCCATGGAATGGATATAAAATTCAATAAGATTCAAAATAATTCAAAATATAATCCATATATCCTCAGCCTCATTTGCCTGTAAAGACAAAATTAGATATTATTTAATAAGTTTTTTTACCCAACTTACTCTAGGATGAGCACCCACTTTCCTACTTGTAGGAATTAACCCTACCTCAAAGTGTCCTTCAGCCATTTTAAAGAGTTTCTCCAGGGCCTCTTGAGTTGAGAATAAGTTCTTGAATGGCTAGTCATCTTGCCAGCATACTACTTGTTCAGCTTCTATAGCAGATGGCTCCCAGGAGCTTGCTGCATCTCCAATAGTGACCACAAGCAGCAACCTATTTTGGCTTCCAGCGGGGACAATGCTTTCTGTCCTGGCTGCTGCCACCTCTGCTGATGGGGCTGAAATCTGCCTCCTTAAGGCTGGTGTGACTTGTAACTGCTGTCCTGATACTACCTGACTTCCTCCTCTCTTTACCAATGTTTTTCCCAAGATCTGGGCAATACAGACTTTTTCATCTTGTTAGAATTGGATGTGGGAATTGAGGAGAAAGGAAAAATGAAGGATGTCTGTACTCCCCCCAACTCACTTCTCACAGAGAGTGTACTATCACCATTCACAATTATTTGCCACATGTCTGTCTTTCCCTCTAAACCACAAACTCCTTATTTACCACACAGTGCATGACTTAGACTCCTAGTCAGTGCTGCTTAACTAGTGGAATACTATGATAGACATACAAAGTCCCATGAGGCAATAAAGAAAATCATCTGTCAGGATCAGATAACTTTTCCTGGAGAGGATAGGAAAAGCAGTACTTAGGACTTGATCTAGAAGGATAAGTAAGAATTCACTAGGCAGATAAGCGAAAGTGAGAGTAAAAGGTAAGTCACATAATAAAGACACTGCATGTACAGTGTGTCAAACAAGACAGAAGTTTGTTTTCTTGTCATGTAACAGTCCAGAAATAAGCAGGTAGTTCAGGTTAGGTAGGAAGCTCTAAACATAGGCCCTGTTAAAACATGGGGAAATTCTATTGCTGAAAGGAAGAAGGAGACAGTGGTTACAGCCATGCATTCCAGCTTGAGGCCTATGCAAAACTCATGAATATAAAAAAGAACAGCTTGTTTGGAGAACAGAAAAGTTCAGAATCCTGTTGAGCATGGTGGTGCACGCCTGTAATCCCAGCACTTTGGGAGGCTGAGGCAGGCAGATTGCTTGAGCCCAGCAGTTCGAGACCAGAACTGGCAACACAGCGAGACCCCAACTCCACAAAAAAATTAAAAAATTAACCAGATGTGGTGGCACACACCTGTAGTCCTAGCTACTTGGGAGGCTGAGGTGGGAGGATTGCTTGAGCCTGGGAGGTTAAGGCTGCAGTGAGCCATAGTCATGCCACTGCACTCCAGCCTGGGTGACAGAGCAATACCTGTCTCAAAAAAAAAGTTAAGTTCAGAATCCTAGGAACTAAAGTGTGAGAGACAGAACTGAGGAAATGAGTAATAGAGATAAGTGGAGGCCTCATTTTGAAGCTCCCCTGTCTCTCACCTCATCTCCTTTTAACCCTCACCCTCCCAACACACAACCACTCATTCACATCTGCTTCAGCCTTTTATCTGTCAGGATTTGATAGGCCTCAGGTTCTTTATAGGTATCTGCTCTCCCTCTACCTAGAATGTTCTTTCCCCCAGATCTTCACTATAACTGTCTCCTTCTCTTCATTCAGGTCTCAGCTCAAATTTCACCTCCTCAAAATGACCTTCCCTCACAGTGCTAGCCAAAGAAGCCCTCTCCATATCAACTTTTATTCCTATTTTAATGTCTCACTAGGATGTATCACAATCTGAAATAACTTTACTTATGTTTTTTGTTCAATGCCTATATCTTGATCTAGAAAGTAAATTCTGCCCAGGCACAGTGGCTCCTACCTGAAATCCTTGCAATTTGGGAGGCCAAAGTGGGAGAATCACTTGAACCCAGGAGTTGAAGACCAGCCTGGGTAACATGGTGAAACCCCATCTCTACAAAAAATACAAAAAATTAGCTGTGGGTGGTGCCATGCACCTGTGGTCCCGACTACTCAAGAAGCTGAGGTAGGAGGATCACTTGAGCCCAGGCATTCAAGGCTACAGTGAGCCATGATCATCATACCATGCACTCCAGCCTAGATGACAGAGGAGACCCTGTCTCAACAACAACAACAAAGAAAAAAAAAAAACAAAACAGGAAACTCTGCAGAGTCAGATATATGGTTTACATCTCTGTATAGCCAGTGCCTAGAATGCTGCTCCACAAGTTTTGTTTCCTTTTTCTTTTTTACCTTTTTTTTTTTTTTGAGACAAGGTCTCACTCTGTCACCCAGGCTGGAATGCAGTGGCACAATCTCAGCTCAATGCAGCCTCAATCTACCAAAGCTCAGGTGATCCTCCCACCTCAGCCTCCTGAGCAGCTGTGACTACAGGCACGTGCCAGCACACCCAGCTAATTTTTATATTTTTTCTTTGTTTGTTTTTGTAGAGATGGGGTTTTGTCAAGTTTCCCAGGCTGGTCTTAAACTCCTTGGCTCAAGCTATCTGCCCACCTTGGCCTCCCAAAGTGCTGAGATTACAGGTGTGAGCCACCATGCCCAGCCTAATTTTTTAAAAAAATTTTAATTGTTATGGGTACATCTACATTTTTTAATGATTGGGAAAAAATCTCAAGAAGCATAATATCTTGTGAAAATTATAAATTCAGATTTCGGTATCCATAAATAAAGTCATACTCATTCATTTACGTATTGTCTGTGGAGGCCTGGCAGATCTGAGTATTTATAACAGAAACTGTATGTCCACAAGGCCTAAGATATTTACTATCTGGCTCTTTACAGTAAAAGTTTGTCGACCCCTGGTTTAGTAATAGTAATGTACATGAAAAAGAGTAAAATTTACTTATATAAATTGTAAAACGTGTATCTTAAAATGTGAAACTATAGATGCCTACACTGAGTTATTATGAGCTGTGCTGGCATACACATTTCTATAAATGTGCATGTTCTTCCTGGTTTTTCTCACAGAACATAGACAGTGAATAATAGGAATTCATTGCTGGCTGGGTTTTGATGCAAAAATTTCCTGTTTAAAAAAAAAATTGTCAGCCTGGCCAACATGGTGAAACCCCATCTCTACTAAAAATACAAAAATTAGCCGAGCATGGTGGTGCACACCTGTAATCCCAGCTACTCCCAGAGGCAGACAGGAGAATCGTTTGAACCCTGGAGACGGAGGTTCCAGTGAGCCAAGATCGTGCCACTGTACTCCAGCCTGGGCGACAGAGTGAGACTCTGTCTCAAAAAAAAAAAAAAAAAAGGTATGTGACATTTCTGACCGTGAAGAATCTCATTCAGTCTCCTGGACACAGAGACAGTTATCCAGAGAAGACATCTGTGGTGAAGTAGCTAATACCCCATGCAGTTGTTATCAGATCAATAACAGAGCCTGACCGGGTCTCTCTGAGCCACAACTGCCCCTGGACTGAATGGGGCATTTATCACACTGTTGTGGACAAACCAGCTGACCATCATGCACACAGGCCCAAGCGCCTGTCAATTAGCTTCTGTCCATTAGCTGTCCAAACCCACACTCTGGCCCTGGTACTGCAGTCACGTTATCAGTTCCCTCCAGACCCTGCAAGCATGATCGGCCATGAGTTCCCATCTCCTACCATGCCTCAACTCCACTTGGACAAACTGTCAGTTAATTAGCTAATGTGAACAAAACACTTGAAGCTAAAAAAATGCTCAGCTGGGCTATTATGATATTTGTCTCCTGATCCTCAACTCCCTGCAATTCCCTCCACTCCAAAGTCTGCCCACAGGACTCCTTCTATCTGTCAATAGGAAAATTACACAGGAAGTGATGGAACAGTCACCTATGTTCAAGGCCAAAGCCTCTCAATCCTCCTGACGTTGCTGCTATGGATTCAGGCAACTAGAATCATAAATCCCAGGGCCTGAGGTTTGGATTGGCTTTCCTATTTATTTTAGGCAAGGTCTGACTCTATCGCCTAGGCTGGAGTGCAGTGGTGTAACCTCAGCTCACTGAAACTTCTGCCTCCTGGGCTCAAGCCATCCTCCCACCTCAGCCACCCAAGTAGCTGGGACTACAGGCACATACCACCACACCAGCTAATTTTCATATTTTTTGTAGAGACAGGGTTTTGCCATGTTGCCCAGGGTGGTCTCGAACTCATAAGCTCAAGCAACGTGCCCACCTCGGCCTCCCAAGCTGCTGGGATTACAAGACATGAGCCACTGCGCCTGACCATAGATTGGCTTTCCTCTTTAAAAGGAACTAGTGGCTCAGCAGATCCAGAGTTCCCCAAATTATCAAATTTGGGATGATTTTTAATTTCTTCAGCTGGATGGCCCATTTAGAAAGTCAAAACAGCCTTTTGGAATGATTATGTGGAAATCAGCCTTATTCACTTTAAACCTTATATTCCCAGGGCCAAAACTCAATTCTTCGTCTCTCAATTCAAGCTCCTCTCGCTGCAGTGGAGGAGGAAAGCTTAGAGTCAGCAGGGACTCCAAGAGAAATCCCTGTTCAGAAAGTTGGTCTTTGAAGGACTGGGTGATGGCCGAAGTGCCCAAGGGTGCTGAAGCTTTGTGTAGTTATCAGATACCAAAACAAGAAGGTGCCCAGGGCAGACACATGTTATTCCCTTCTATCTTCCCTTCTGAAAGGTATTTCATAATACCTTTATGGAGGGGACTGAAAATAGCTGACCTCAACCACCTAAAGCCCAATTTCAGAAGAGTTAACAGCACATTTTTATTGCAATCGTATTTGGGCAATTCCTACATGCTCCCTGATAATCCTTGGGGAGCAGGTAGCACATCCTTTGTTTCTCCCTGCATTTCTATCATCACTTCTCTCCATTTCCATTCCTAAGGCTTCATCAGTACTCACTATGACAGCTGTTACAGCCTCCTGGGTCACCCCATCCCACTCCTTCTCACCCCTATTCCTGCTGACTCTAAGCTGTCCTCCTCCACTGCAGTGAGAGAAATCATTTGAAAACACAATTGTGCCTATTTCACTCCCTGTCTAAAAGTGTCCAATGGCTCTCTATCATTCTCAGAATACATCCAAACTCCCTAACTTAATTAACTCACTTTAGAGTCTGCTCTCCACTTCTCACCTTCCAACATACCATGCTTGTACTCTATCAGGCAGTTTCCCCCACCCCACTTGTGACTTGCGCATGCTAGCGTCTCACGCCTTTCCTTCTTCCTGGAATGCCCTCTCCACTTCATCTTTATCCACCCTCAGAGGTCAGTCCAAGTGCCACCTCTTCCAGAAAGCCTTCCATGAGCTCACCTCTGAACTCCCAGAGCACTGCACTTGTTATTCTCTTGGGCCTGCTCTGCTTTATACAGTGGCTACTAATGTACAGCTGTTCTCTCCCCCATGGGACAGTAGGCATCTTAAGAAAGTCCTACAACCTAGTGTGTAGCATATAGCAGGTGCTGGTACATTTAGTGACTGATTAACAAACTGCAGAAGAAAGATAAGCTAAAAAGATCATGAGTCAGAGAAACAGAACTGGGATGGAGGGAGAATCACAAATCATTATCAGAAAAGAATGGTTGACAAGGTCGAAGACTAAGTTGTCATCTTAATAACAATAGATTACAGCCGGGCACAGTGGCTAACGCCTGTAATCCCAGCACTTTGGGAGGCCGAGACGGGTGGATCACGAGGTCAGGAGTTCGAGACCAGCCTAACCAATATGGTGACACCCCGTCTCTACTAAAAATACAAAAAATTAGCCAGGTGTGGTGGCGCGTGCCTGCTATCCCAGCTACTCAGGAGGCTGAGGAAGGAGAATTGCTTGAATCTGGGAGACAGAAGTTGCAGTGAGCCGAGATGGCACCACTGCACTCCAGCCTGGGCAGCAAAGTGAGACTCCATCTCAAAAATAAATAAATAAATAAATAAAATAAAATGGCAAATAATCCCCATGGCACTCTCCTTACCTACTTTGTCTCCCCGTTACCTGCTTTAACTCCATAGCACTTATCTCCATCTGTAATACTACCTATTTTATTCATTTGTTTATTTTCAGTCTCTTTCCACTAGATTATAAATTCCATGGTCACACAGTCGGGGCAAAGCCCAGATTCAAACTCAGTTCTGACTCCAAAGTCAGATGATAAAGTTACAGTCATGTGGAACAAAGGGAACAGACTCTCCAGGGCCCTTAAAGGCAAATACCTTTCATCATAGGAAGGCTTTAGAGAGGCTAATTTTGCCTTAATATAAGACAAAATTATATTATAATAAGACTGGATTTTGAGCATGATCCAGTTGTTAGCTGGGGCTCTCTCTGCCCCTTAAGGACCAGATAAGACTGGCTCAAGCCCTCATTCCCAAAGATTCCCCAAAATATTTCCAGAGATTACAGAAAATCATTACATTGTCATCATCACCTCTGGCTCTAAGTTTCAGCTTCCACTATCTGAATTTAGCTTGTAGATCACCACACATGCCACATGTGTTATCCCCGTCCTGCACCTGGTTCTCAACCCTCTCTATGAGTACCATACACACACACACACACACACACACACACACACACACACACACACACACACACACAGAAAAACAAATCACTTACCAGGGGCATTTGTTACCAAACTTCACTGTCATGAGATTTAGCATAGCCACAGGAAACTACCCAAATTTAATACTAAATTCTTGTCATTACCTTTCTGCTATGCCGTGTTGTTTTTTACTTTCCTTTTCCTCCTCTTTTACTCTCCAGCCCTCTCTTCCTGACTCCCAGATTCTCAAAAGCAAAAACACACAAGCAAACAAAAACCTCATTTTTTTATTCAAATGATGTAGCTCTGTTCTGTCCCTAAACTTAGTTCTTTAGCCTCTCCTTTTGCACAGCCAATGATTTGTCCAAAATAGTTGGTTCATCAGATTAGGTTATTCTTATCCTTTGTCTTATTTTCAGGCATGGGGATAATTTATTTAGTTCTTCCAGTTTATGAGAAAACAAAAACCAAAAATCTCTCCTTCAGCACTGACTCTCCAGTGATGGGACAGATGACCTCTTAAGACAGTGAGTACTCCATCCTTGGATTTAAGCAAGCAAAGACTGGACTGATATCTAACTAAAATACATGTAGGTCTGTGTATAAAACATGGAAGAAGAAGGTGGTGAAGATTCTTCAACTTTCAGAACCTACGATTCTGTAACAAATTAGGCACATTTGCCTTTTCTGAACACCATGCAAAACCACAGGACTTTTTCAGTTGCATATAATAGAAACCTAGCTCAAACTGTCTTTTTAAAAGGGAGGATTTGTTGCCTCATTAACAGAAAACCCAGGCAGCTGAACCCAGGAGCTCAAAAAAATCTTCAGGTATGTGTCTTCTCCATTTCTTGGCATCTCTTAACTAATGTTGACTTCCATCTCAAGTAGGCTGTCCCCTTGAATGGCAAAGATGACCAACAGCCATCTCCAGAACTACATTTTTCAGCTTCAGTTCTCTATCCTTAATCTCGTAATAGGAGAGAGGGCCTCTGTCCCATTTATTCCAGCAAAAGGCACTCATTGCCCCACTTGGGTGAAATGCCCATCACTAAACCAATTTTTGTCATGATTGGCCAAGACAGGATTTCAGTGCCCATCCCTGGAATTCAGGTGTGGACTAGGCCCAGTTAGAACACATGGACCAAGATGGGGAGGAGTGTTCCCCAGAGGAAAATGGGGAGACCGTAACCAAAAGGAGGAGAGACTCCCAGGAGTGTAAAAAACAATAATGGCCAAACCGCATCAATGTAGTTAAGGAGATAGTCTGATCAGTAGAGGAATTCACCAGTCAGATTGGACCACATCATTGACCTGATGAAACTATGCCTCTTGGTCCTCCAAGAAACTACTAAACACCCAAAAAGTAATGATTCACTTATCAAATTTGCAAGGATTTTTTTTTTTGTCAGGGTCTCACTCTGTCACTCAGAGTACAGTGGCACAATCATAGCTCACTGCAGCCTTGAACTCCTGGGCTCAAATGATCCCCTGACCTCAGCCTCCCTTAGTAGCTGGGACTACAGGCATGTCCCACCATACCTAGCTAATTTTTTTTTTTTTTTTTTTTTTTTTTTTTTGTAGAAACAATGTCTCACTATGTTGCCTAGGCTGGTCTCAAACTCCTGGCCTCAAGTGATCCTCTTGCCTTGGCCTCCCAAAGTGCTGAGATTACAGGCATGAGCCACTGCACCCAGCCAAGGATTTTTAAAATGTTAATACTCAGTGCTATGTCATAAGACAGGTACATTAATATCAGGGTGATGGCATGTAATTGGCACAACCTTTCTGGAAAGCATTTTGGCAATATATGTCAAGATCCTTAAAAATATTTTGATCCTCTGATCCAGTAATTTCACTTCCAGAAAAAATTGTAAGAAAATAATCCAAGCCAGGCATGGTGGCATGCACCTATAGTCCCAGCTACTTGGGAGGCTGAGCCAGGAAGATCACTGGAGCCCAGGAGTTTGAGGCTATAATGTGCTATGACTTCACCTGTGAATAGCCACTGCACTCCTGTCTGGGCAACAGAACAAGACCCAATTTCAGAAAAAGAAGGAAAGAATGTAAGCCAAAATATCAACAAAGATTCATGCATAAAGATTTTCTTCAGGCCAGGCACGGTGGCTCACGCCTGTAATCCCAGCATTTTGGGAGGCCAAGGTGGGCGGATCACGAGGTCAGGAGATCGAGACCATCCTGGCTAACATGGTGAAACCCTGTCTCTACTAAAAATACAAAAAATTAGCTGGGTGTGGTGGCGGGCACCTGTAGTCCCAGCTGCTTGGGAGGCTGAGGCAGGAGAATGGTGTGAACCCGGGAGGCGGAGCTTGCAGTGAGCCGAGATCGCGCCACCGCACTCCAGCCTGGGCGACAGAGTGAGACTCCGTCTCAAAAAAAAAAAAAAAAAGATTTTCTTCATAGTATTTTTAGAATAGCAAAAAATTAGAAACAATTTATACGTCTAAGGGTAAGAGTTTGGTAAAATAGGCTAAGCATGGTGGCTTGAGTGGGGTGGCTCATGCCTGTAATCTCAGCACTTTGGGAGGCCCAGGTGGGGGACCACTTGAGCACAGGAGTTAGAGACCAGCCTGGACAACATGGCAAAACCCCATCTCTACAAAAAAATATAAAAATTAGCTGGGAGTGACGGTGTGTGCCTGTAGTTCCAGCTACTCAGGAGGATCACTTGAACCCAGGAAGCAGAGGTTGCAGTGAACCGAGATCGTCCCACTGCACTCCAGCCTGGGTGACAGAGTGAGACTCCATCTCAAATAAATAAATTAATTCATTAAATTAAAGCAAGATATAAAACTGTCTATGTGGTATAATATTAATAATGTAAAAGAAAACCACATATACCCCAAAATTTAAAAATACATGATACTCGGATTTCCATATATAAAAAATTAGAGCAGTGTTTATTTATTTATTTTTATTTTTCCGAGACAGAGTCTTGCTCTGTCGCCCAGGCTGGAGTACAGTGACACAATCTCGACTCACTGCGACTTCCACCTCCGAGGTTCAAGTGATTCTCCTGCCTCAGCCTCCGAAGTACCTGGGATTACAGGCGTGCACCACCACACCCGGCTAATATTTTGTATTTTTAGTAGAGATGAGGTTTCACCATGTTAGTTAAGCTGGTCTCAAACTCTTGACCTCAAGTGATCCACCCACCTCAGCTTTCCAAAGTGCTGGGATTACAGGCACGAGCCACCACGCCCGACCGCACTGTTTATTTCTTAAAGGATACTTTATATATTTTTTCTTTTTATTTGCCTGTATTTTTCAAGTTTTCTACAATGAACAAACATTACTTAAACATTATTTTGGAAGTCACCTGTTCTTACCTATGAAGAATATGGCCACCCCTTTTTACCACATCAGGCTGCTTCAGCCTTTTGGACACCTGAGGGAAAATGCTTGATGGATGACAGATGAAGGTTAGCGACATTTCTTTTATGTCTTAAAACCTTCCCTCAATTATCCACAGAAAGTTTTTCTCATAATTGCCAGTCCTTCTTTAGACAGAATCTATCACTTCATAACATGATGCTTTTTTAAAAAGTAAAATAAAACTGGAGAACAGAACATAAACTTGTGCTGACCCTGATATGAAAATGAATAGACAACTGGGTTTCCAGCTGCTAGTGAAGTACCAGTGCAAAAGGGATGCCCCAGCGGACCAATGCCAGAGACTGAGGTAGAAGTGCCCCCATGTCAGGCTTGCCTGTGGGAGCTGTCTGCAGGAATTCCAGCTTGCCACTTTTTGAGGTCCAAGGACACATTCTGCCTAGAGGTCCTTCAGACAAAAAGGTCTCCCTCACTGCAGGCAACAAGTGATTGTCAATGATTACTAGCTAGAGAGACAGAAAACAAGATGATGCTTCTACGACAACACAAATGGTACGACCTCCAGGAAGCTTTCCCTGTCTCCTTCCTGATCCCTACTACTCCCCAAATGGCATTCCTCCCCCAAGGAACCATGGCCCTGGTGCTTTCCCTGCCCTCTTAGAGCAGATGTCACCATTGATGATGTGGCAGCTGGTACTGTGAGAAGACGTCACACAGACCTTCATTCACCTCCTGGCTCTACCACTCAATTCCTGAGCCTCAGTTTCCTCAGCTGTAAAATAGAGACGGTAATCTCCACAGCACAGAGCACTGTCCCCCTCCTTGGATTCTCTTTGGGAACAGTCTGACAACCCAGTCCTTGAGCTCATATAACATGATTGTGCCCAGAGAAACTGCCTGGCTGACCAGACCACAAAGGGAGATGCACTAGGCCCCGCCCAGTGGTAGCAGGGGCACCCCCTACCTCTACGGCCTTGCCAGTCAGACCTCCAATGAGCCACAGCCAGGGAACAAACAACCAGCACTGACTAATAATACCTCTCCCATCTCTGGACAGAGTAGTTAACAGGTAGGAGGATTACAGGACTCCAATTATTGAGGATCTATCTAGGGGTGTGGTCATAGGCATGTCCAAAACTGAACTCAAGCCTCCTCCCAAATATGTTATTCTTCCTGCTCCCTGTCTCAGCGAATAGCACCACCCAGGACCCAAGCTGGAAATTAGGATATCATCCTCATACCTCCCTCTCACTCAATTCCCATTCAATTCATCACCAAGACCTGTCACTTTTACCTCTCAGCTCCATCCATTTCTTTCCATCCCAGGGCCAACACTGTGGTTCATACCACGATCCCTCTCCCTTGAGGCATTACCACAGCCTCCTCTTCACAGGTCTCCTTGACTCCCCACTGCCCCACAGGGAGCTTATCTCCTGCTTCTGCTGAAAACCCCTCAAGGGCTCTCAGGATAAAAACCAGCTTCAACAGGAGAATCGCTTGAACCCGGGAGGCGGAGATTGCAGTGAGCCGAGATTGCGCCATTGCACTACAGCCTGGGCAACAAGAGCGAAACTCCGTCTCAACAACAACAAAAAAAACTGGCCTCAATAACTCCAAGCCCCCCACCTTGCCCCAGTCTGGTCCCTGCTTACCTTTCTAACCTCATCTCTTTCTACTTCCTGTCTTACACCTGTAGTTTCCCCAGATTTTCTGTCCTGGCTCTTACATACCTGGTTTTGCTTATGCTATTCCCTCTGTCATTAACATCCTTCTCTTCCTCCCCACTCCCCCATCCCTTTTTTTGAGATGGGGTTCTCACTGTGTGTTCCAGGCTGGAGTGCAGTGGCATGATCATATCTCGTTGCAACCTCAAACTCCTGGGCTCACAGGATCCTCCTGCCTGAGCCTCCCAAGTAGCTGGGACTACAGGTGCATCACTGTGCCCAACTAAGTTTTCTACTTTTTTTTAGAGATAGGATCTCACTATGTTGCCCAGACGGGTCTCAAGCGATCTTCCCATCTCAGTCTCCCGAGTAACTTCCTCCCTTTGTTTCCCCCAGACCAGCTCCTACTCATATTTTGAGATTTAGCTCAGATTTCTACTCTTCCAGAAGACTTTTTGCTCCCCAGTTTGCCACACATACCCCCAAACTAGGCTAAGTGTTCTTATTGCTGCCATTTAGGGAGCACTATTCAAACACCTCTGATGCCTTAACTCAACCCTCACAACACCTAGGTATTTCTATTCTTCTTCTTTTTTTTTTTTTTGAGATGGAGTTTCACTCTTGTTGCCCAGGCTGGAATGCAATGGTGTGATCTCGGCTCACCACAACTTCCCCCTCCCAGGTTCAAGTGATTCTCCTGCCTCAGCCTCCTGCGTAGCTGGGATTACAGGCATGTGCCACCATGCCTGGCTAATTTTGTATTTTTAGTAGAGACGGGGTTTACTCCATGTTGGTCAGGCTGGTCTCGAACTCCCGACCTCAGATGATCCGCCGTTCTCAGCCTCCCAAAGTGCTGGGATTACAAGCGTGAGCCACTGCGCCTGGCCCCTATTATTCTTACTTTACAGATAAGAAAACTGAGGCTTGGAGAAGTTGAAGCAAATTTTCCAGGGCCAAACCGTAAATGGTTCAGCAGTGTTGAAACCCAGGTCTATTTATTTGTTTATTTTTAATTTAAACTGCTGCTTTGTCCTTTTTTTTTTTTTTTTTTTGAGACTGAGTCTCACTCTGTAGCCCAGGTTGGAGTGCAGTGGCGCGATCTCGGCTCACTGTAAGCTCCGCCTTCCGAGTTCACGCCATTCTCCTGCCTCAGCCTCCCGAGTAGCTGGGACTACAGGCGCCCGCCACCGCACCCGGCTAATTTTTTGTATTTTTTTTAGTAGAGACGGGGTTTCACCTGTGTTAGCCAGGATGGTCTCGATCTCCTGACCTCGTGATTCGCCCGCCTCGGCCTCCCAAAGTGCTGGGATTACAGGCGTGAGCCACCGTGCCCGGCCTGTCCTTTTCTTATTATGAAGGTACCAAGAAAAAATAAGAAGCACTCTTTTTTTGGTCAATTTGGTGAACACACTTCATCTGGTATGCATAGGCACTCAATAATACCATCTGTCTATTCCTATGCTTATAGGCTTTTTTCTTTTCTTTTCTTTTCTTTTTTTTCTGAGACAGAGTCTCGCTCTGTCGCCCAGGCTGGAGTGCAGTGACATGATCTTGGCTCAGTGCAACCTCAGCCTCCCAGGTTCAAGCGACTCTTGTGCTTCAGCCCCCCGAGTAGTTGGGATTACAGGTGTGCGCCTCCACGCCTGGCTAATTTTTGTATTTTTAGTAGAGACGGGGTTTCACCATGTTGGCCAGGCTGTTCTCCAACTCCTGGCCTCAAGTGATCTGCCCGCCTCTGCCTCCCAAAGTGCTGGGAGGCGTGAGCCACCACACCTGGCCAGGTCATACAAGCTTTTTACACCACAAACTGCAGTTCTCTTTTCTGAAGCTGGAGCCTCTGGAAGTACACAGCACACCCCTAGTTCGGCATGCCCTTCCCCCACCCCTCCTTCCGGTCCCCAGAAGCCTCAGGCTGTCAGGCCCTTGAGTAGTAACTGCTAGTGAGCCCACTTCGCTTCCTTGCGAGGGTACCTCGAGGATGAGAACAGTAATCGGTCGAATTCGCTAGTCGTGTCCAAACTGCGTTTAGACAGGGACAAGCAAGACAATGGAGCCGCTTTCCGGATAGGGGACGTGGATTCTACATCCTCCACCCCACGCCCCCAACCTTAAACATGCTTGCCAGCCTCAAACCTTCAAATTTTCTTTACCAAAACCCAGGCTCAGACCTCGAGACCAGGGTCCAGCCTGTTTAAGGAGCTCCCCAGACCCCGCACTTCTAGCTGCGTTCAACCAGGCTCGGGAGGTCCTTCAAGATCTTGGCTTCCTTTTCCTGACTCCGCGCCCGGCGCGGTTAATTATAGCCCCACCCCGCGACTCCCTGCTTCGCTCCCACCCGCGCGCCCAGGACCCTAGCTGCGGGACTCTAGCGGGGAAGGCACCCCCAATTCTGGGCCCTGGCGCCCCTGGGTCAGGGCCAGGAAAGGCACTTCCAGCCAAGCGCTGGCGCCGGGTGCGCCTCGCTTTACGGAAAGAACGCCCCGCGAATAAATCCGGAGCGGATTTGCATCACAGCAGCCGCGAGAAGGCTAGCTGCTGCCAAAGCTCGGAAGCTCTGGATGTCCCCAACCCCCCCTGGTCCAGAGACGAGGGTGTGGGGGGATGGGAAATGGGGCAGTGGGGAGGAAGCTACTGCAAGGAGGGGGTGTGCACCCTGGCCTTGAAACCTGGGTGGAGAGGCAGCTAGCTAGGTGAGGAGCAGCCTCCTCCTCTAGGCCAGATCTCGAGGTGGGCCTGGGTTCTCGTGGAGGGAGATAAGGGTAAAGGCTTTGTGTGTATGTGTGTGTCTTGGATTAAAGGAAACTGCCAGCCTGGAGGTGGTGAGTATAACAGCCCCCACCTCTACTGTTAAGAATCTCCCAGCTGTAGTCTCACCAGGTTCCCCCTACCTGCTCCTTCTGGGGTCCTCATATCCCTGAGGCCTGCACCTTGGTGACTACTGTGTGCTCACAGAGCACAGGCATCCTGACCTCAAGTCCTGGCCCTGGCTATACTGCTGCCCTTCAGTCATCTCACACGGCCAATCAGTGCCCACTCTGGGCTTCCACTCATGCTGTTTCTCAATCAAGAAAGTTCTTTCCCCTTTGCATTAGCTAAAATTTTGCCCATTCTTTAAGCCCAATTTAAAAACTACCTGTGGCCGGGTGCAGTGACTCATGCCTGTAATCCCAGCACTTTGGGAGGCTGAGGACAGCAGATCACTTGAAATCAGGAGTTTGAGACCAGCCTGGCCAACATGGTGAAACCCCGTCTCTACTAAAAATACCAAAATTAGCTGTGTGTGGTGGCGCATGCTTGTAACCTCAGCTACCTGGGAGGCTGACGTATGCACTTGAACCTGGGAGGCGGAAGTTGCAGTGAGCCTAGATCACACCACTGCACTCCAACCAGGGCGACAGAGCGAGACTCCATCTCAAAAAAATAAATTAATTAAATTAAATTAAATTAAAAAAAATACCTATGCCATCTTCTGTGGAGCCTCTAGGAGGTCTGTGTCCCTACTTCTCTAAGCTCTTAGTATACTAAGTCCAAGCCTCTCTTTTAGCCCTGACATTTTTCTTGGTGTGTCTGCTAGTCTGTTTTCTCCATTAGGGTGCAAGCTCTCAAGAACAAGGACCACGACTGATTCAATTCTGTGTCCTTGGTGCCAAGGGGAGTGTTGGGGACAGCAGTGGTTCTGTGTGACCCTTGGAAGGGCCTGTTCCCTCTCTGGACCTCAGACTCCTTCACCCTTCCAGTGAGGGAGCTAAATGAGATGACCCCCAGGGCTGCCTCCAGCCCTGACTCTATGAGCCAGTGACCCTATCAGCCAGTGGCTGGATTACCCAGCCTCCTTATCATAACCCAACCTTGGGCAGGGCAGAGCCGGGCTGGAATCAGGGGATCTGAAATCCTCCCACCTCCCTTGGATCAGTTAACTGAGGCAATTGTGCAAGATTGCTGGGAACCTCAAGGCAGTGAATCTGGTGTCAACACATCATGATGCTATCCCAGCTGGAAAGTCCCCCTGCCCCTAGCTCTGGAGGCCTGACAACCAGCTCCAGCTGGGGATGGTGGGGAGGGTGAACTGGCACATCCCAGAAAGTGAAGAAGCCCCCTTTACACCCCCTCCTCAACACACACACACTATCTCCAGGAACAGTGGCATAGCCCCTCAACTCCCTGAAGACCAGTTCAGGACCATTCCACTCTCCACTCCAACCTCCTCACCCCCAGTTCAGCCCAGCTATCTCCAATCTGAGCTGAGACTACCCAGAGTTCCCAAATAGAAGGAACCTTGGTTCAGCTTTTTTCACAGCATAAAAAGCTGTCAGCCCCTATTGCACTTACGAATGGAACTCACTGCCTCTCAGGGCTGCATGGACCACTTCTTCCTGAAACTCTCATCCATGGACTTACATTTTACCTATTGAAGCCTCATGGAGTAATGCTAATCTGAAACCACAGCCCTCAGATTTAGACAGACTTAGTTGAGATTCCAGTTCTGTTACTCCCTAGCTGGATGATCTTAGGCATCTTATCTACCCTCCCTGGACCTCTGTTCCTTCGTCTATAAAATGGGAGCAATGATTTATACACAAAGAGTGGTGGTTGTGGGCGTAAGATTTATGAAAACACCCATCATAGGCATTGACACATTTAGGATGTCAAATGTGGGCATTATTTTTATTCCCTATTCCCTGCATTCTCCCCTGAAGCTGCCTGATACTTTTTCTGGAAGCTGGGAATGGAGATACCTGAAGCTAAAACTTCTCTGGACAAAAGCAGGAATATACAATCCTAAAAGCTGCACTTAAACCCAATTTTAGACTTCAAAAGACAGCAAAGGAGATTTGAGGCCCAGAGATGGGATAGAACTTGCCAAAGGTCACACAGCAGGTATAAGTAGGTAGAACAGCAGGCAAGCAAGGAGAGGGAGACAAATGGGCGTGTGAGTAGAGGTCAGGGCTGAGGTATTGAGCTGAATCCAAGGACAGACAGCTGAGCAAGAAGACCTTCAGCTGACATTGCCCCATTTCCCATGCCCAGCAGGGCCTGGCATTTGCCTGTCTTTGGAACTGCTCCTTCTGGGTTCCTGAGTTTGCAGTAGTTTCCCAGAAGTGCTAGGTAAAATACCTTTGTTGTTTGCTGAATAACCAGCCCCAAAGATTGGACAAGGGTCCCCATACAAATTTTGCCTCAAGATTGGCTCCTTCTATAGAGATGATCAGCCCCCCTAGGCACAACCCCACCCAGATGCTCTCCACAGGGTCCTCTATCAGGGCCTTGCTGGGAGCTCTGAACCCCACCACATGGAGTGGCTTTGGTGTGCATCATGTGGCTCAGGGCTTAGCACCTTTGAAGACAGTCTATTCCTCCCAGCCACCCCGAGAAAAGCATGGAGTATTTTCTGTTCAGTACCTTTCTTCCCAAAAAAGATAGCCATTCCAATATGATAAGAAGTCTTACTAACCTTTGGAAGGAAATGTCCTGGGCTGATGGTAACCGCAGTTATGGGGAAGCTGGAGATGCTGGGGTCAGCATATTATGCTACTTGATGATTCTTTCTTTAGGTTATGTTTTCTTTGTTTGTATAATTCTGCTTTCTCTATCCCCACCTGCTGCCCCTGCCCCTCATCTTCAGGAACCAGAAATGTGTTCTCATGGACAAAGTCTGTCTTCTGTCTGGTTTGGTGTTTGTTTGTTTGTTTGTTTTGAGACAAAGTCTAGCTCTTGTCCCCCAGGCTGGAGTGCAATGGCATGATCTCGGCTCACTGCAACCTCTGCCTCCCAGGTTCAAGCGATTCTCTTGCCTCAGCCTCCCAAGTAGCTGGGATTACAGGTACCTGCCACCAAGCCTGGCTAATTTTTGTATTTTTAGTAGAGGCGGGGCTTCACCATATTGGCCAGGCTGGTCTCAAACTCCTGACCTCAGGTGATCCACCAGCCTCAGCCTCCCAAAGTGCTAGGATTACAGGCGCGAGCCACCGCGCCTGGCCCTGCCTGGTTTAAGCTTATGTGTCCCAGGCTCCCTACCTCCCCTCAGTGTTCATGTGTGGACACCTTTGCCTATCCCCAGCAGGAAATCCTCTAGTTTAGACAGCCACCTGAATGTAAGGGCTTTATTAATTGATTTCTCAAGATGTCCATTTCAAGGATATTCTAATTTTGTCATCTGGAACTCAGTAATGCCACAATTCTGAATTTCTTAGTTTCTATAACCCAGATTTTACCATGCTGGAATTCTGTGATGCTAAGATTCCATAACTGTGAACTCCATGAATCTAGAATTTCATGATTTTTTAAAATTGTGTTTAATGAATTTTGTTGGTAATAGTAGTCAGCACTCTCTTGGCCTCAGTTTTGTGTTTGTTTTCTAGAAGTTGCAAGTCTCAGCTCCAGGCTCTCTTCTCTGGGCATGCTGGTGCAGAGGAAGGTCATTCCCACCTCTCCCGAGGCTCAGGGGTTGGGATAGTACCCAGGGAAGCCCAGTCCTAGGGCCCAACACTCAGTCTACTCCCTCTCTACTGAAAACTCTTACTTGGGCTTCAGTACCTGAGGGTAGCAGGAAAAGCAGTCTCCTTTGCAGTCCTTCCACCCAGCTTCCTGTCCTCCTTGCACTGCCCCACGGTCCAGGGAGAGAAAGTTTTGTGGGAGACTGGCCTGGCTGAATGGGTAGGTGTGGGAAGAAGGGTTAAGCACTGGGCAGAGAGCCAGTGGAGGAACCAGGGGAAATTCCCTAGGGAGCCCTGCAGCCTTCCCCAGAGGTGAGGAAGGAACAGAGGCCGGAAGTGGGGGTGTGGGTGAGGGCACTGGTAAGGGTGGGGTGACCGGTATTGCATTGTGGGGTTGGAGCTGGGCTTCCGGCCATTGACCTATTAGTGACAAGCGACCTCCAGCCTGGCGCCCCAGGGGCTGTCTGTTCGTGCCCTTACCCACTGACTCTGTGTTCCTGTGCCTGAGTCAGACTCCCAGGAAAATCTCGGGGCAAGAGTTGGGGTCTGGGGAACCTATTTCTCTAGAGCGGAGCCACAGAGGCGAAGAGAGGGGCCAGGACATTCCAAGGATCAGATCAGGGCTTGGGGCAGAACCGAGACTGAAGCTCCGGGCTCCTGCCTCTAGCCCAGAGCTGTTCTCTTCACGGTCCAAAGGGTCCCAGAATTATAAAGTAATACTCCCCCAACTAGCCAGGTGGTGAAACTCAGGGCTAGAGGAAGAGCCCGTGCTAGGCTGCCTCCCAGGAGCAGCCTGGACCTTCTTCCAGTCCTGCAGCACATGGCTGAAGCTGCCAAACCCGATTTTCCAGTGGCTGCCTGAGGCTGGCTGGAGCGGGAAGCCCTCCTCCTGGCATGAACCCTCAGGCCATCGTCCTCCTCCCCCTCACCTCCCGATTCGGTGGCTTGGCCTGGCCTGCTCCTCCTGCACCTGTGCCAACTGTCCCAGTGTGCCACCACTTCCTTCTCCACCTGCCTGCCATCTCCCCTGGGCTGCTCCCCAGGCACTGTGAGGTGTGGTCCAGAGCTGTCCATTTCTGAGCCTCGGTTTTCTCATCTATAGATGAGGAATAGTGGCCTGCCTCCCAGGGATTGACTACAGGAAGATTTCAAAGAAAAGTGAGGTGGTAGGGGGCAAGCAGTAGCTCACGTCTGTAATCCCAACATTTTGGGAGGCTGAGGCGGGAGGATCACTTGAGCCCAAGAACTGGAGTGCAGTGGCATGATCTTGGCTGCAACCTCCACCTCCCAGGTTTAAGCAATTCTCGTGCCTCAGCCTCCTGAGTAGCTGGGAGAACCTGTTTCTACAAAAAAATGTTTAAATTATCCAGGCGTGGTGGCCTGCACCTGTAGTACCAGCTACTTGTGGGACTGAGGTGGGAGGATAGATTGTGCCCAGGAGATTGAGGCTGCAGTGAGCTAAGGTCAGGCCACTGCACTCCAGTATGAGTGACAGAGAGAGACCCTGTCCCTAAAAACTAGGCAGGGGAAAGGGCTGAGCCAGGTGGCTCATGCCTGTAATCCCTGCACTTTGGAAGACTGAGGTAGATGGATCACTTCAGGCCAGGAGTTCAAGACCAGCCTAGCCCACATGGCAAAACCCCATCTCTACTAAAAATACAAAAATTAGCCAGGCATGGTGGCACACGCCTGTAGTCCCAGCTACTAGGGAGTCTGAGGCACGAGAATCACTTGACTCTGGGAGAAGACGGTTGCAGTGAGACAAGATTGCGCCACTGCACTCCATCCTGGGCAACAGAGCCAGGCCCTGTCTCAAAAAAAAAAAAGAAAAGAAAAAAGAAACAAACAAACAAAGAAAAAGGAGATATGAGTATCATGGGCCACCAATTAGTTGGATGGTGTGTTAGTGCCATGTTGGGAGCACAGCCTAGGGTGTGAGAAGGAAGCACTGCTCTGTGGAATTCTGGAGATATGGTTGTTAGGATGAAGGGTGCAAGGTAAGGGCTGTATTCCCTCTGATTTCCTCAGGTTATCTCACCTATGGGAGAAGGAAGAACAGAGAGAGGCAGAGAACATCATCTCAAACGGAGCCCCTGTTACAAGTGCTCAGAGCCCTCCTCACGATTTAATGAAGAGCTTGTGTAATCTGTGTAATGTGCCTCTCACTGAGCTATAATTCCTCTGGGAAAGAACTCCCACTGCCTTGCTCACTGCTGTATCTCCAGAATTTAGTACCATCCCTGGCACACAGCAGGCACTGTTGACTGACACAGAGTTGCAGATTGAAAAGCAGAAGCAGAGGCACCTTAAGGGGTGGAGACCATCTAGGTCAGCTCAGCTAACCCAGGCCCTTCCAGCCTGAGAGCCTGGTGTTCTCAGCCACCAGGGAACTCTGGCAGGGTGGGAGAGAGTGGGCTGCACCCGCTCATCCGGGAGCCACCTAAACTGAGGTGGTGGGTGCCCTCTGGCTGCTGCTGCCTCCGGGAGCCTAGATGGGGAGGAGAATTAGGAACCTGAAGGGGGAGGGGCAGTGAAGAAGCCATCATTGCAGATACAGCTAAAAATAGCTGGAAGAGATGATGTCATCTGGTTCCCACAGCTTAGCACCCCCATCATACACACACTCGAGCACAAACACACACTCTCACAGACACAGATACACACAGACACAAGTGTGGGCATGAGTGCATGCACACACACATACTACACACTCATATAGGGGAGGGAGGCTTCTGGGTCCCAGGGCCGCAGGGGCAGGGAAGTCTGGTGAGTGTGTCTGCATGCATGTATGTCTGTGTGTGCCTGGGTTTGCATGAGTGTGAAGGCGTGTGTCTGCATCTGGATGCTTGTGTGCTTGTGTCTGGGTGCATGCATGTTTCTGTCTGTGTTCATTTAGAGGCATGCGTATGTGTTGTTACATATATCGTGTGGGGATCTATGCATTTGTGTCTGCGTATATCTGCTTATAGTATGTGCTTGCATGCATGTGTGTGGTTGTTGCAGTATGTGTCTATGAGTTCACTTATATTTACATGTCTGCATGTGTTTGTGAACTGTGTCATGTATCTTTATATGTATGGCCCCTCTTGGGCCCTTGAGCATGGCCCAAGCACCTTCTAGCTTTGGCTGATGTTCAGCAACCCCCATCCCATAACCTGAGGAGCCCAGCACTGTCTGGGCATGGTGTGTCAGTGAATTCTCTGCCTCAACCCCCCTCAGGGTCCCAGTCTCTGGCAAGAGTTGGGGTAGATAGACATAAGCACAATTCACTTTCCCTTCACAGGCAGCAAAGGACATTAGCCACACTTCCTGAACCCCAGGGGGCCAGGCCACCAAAGGTCTCAGGGTTCACTCCCTTCCCTAGCCCCTTGGGAAGGTAGCCTGGAAATGCAGCCAGATCTCGGAACGGTGCGACACGTATTAGCCCATGCATGATGCAACATATTAGAGACAGAGTCCTACAAAATGTTCCCAGCGACTGAGACACAACCCCACAGAAACCCGGTTACAGCCAGTGACACATGAGCACACACTCAGAAATCCAAATGGAAAATCCCCAGGCCAGAGAGCTTAGCACCCTCCCTACTTTCTGGGCTCAAACTCAGTCTTGCCCCACCCCTAAGCACCCCAGCTCAGCTGCCAGTTCTGGAAAACACTGACCTCAGAGAATGGTTGAAGGGCCGAAGGTAGTATGCCTTTCTCAGAATCTCACCCTTCTCCATGTTCTCCTCCTTTAGGCTGTTCCCCATCCCCCTCCTGACCTTCACTTTTCTTACCAGGGCTGATGTCCTCTCCGGCACACCCATACCCTCACAAACGCTCCTTGACACTCACAGTCAGTCACAGAGGCACATTAAATCACAAAGGCACATTCAGCCACATCTACTGATACTCCTATTCTCCCGGCCTCAGACACACACACCAGCAGCTACACCTACACGCTGACCATCACAGGCACACAGAGGCACATCCACCTCACATCCACCTCATACTTGTGTACTCTCAGGGTTCAATCTTTCATCCTATCCCTCTCTGATCTGTGCCTCCCAATACCTTCCAAGATGTTTACAGAGACCCTTCTCCCTGTGCAGTTAGGAGTGTAAGGCAAGACAGCCCCTACTTCATGGGGCAGATCAAGAGCTGAGACCAAAGATGGTCTATGTTGCTGACCTTGTCCTGTCCTCCTGCTGTCTTAAACTATGATCCCTGCTGCGGTCACTGAAGCCTTTCCCTGTAAGTATTCAGCCGTAACCCTCCCCTCACGCCCTGCATAGTCAGCTGGTTAACACCTCTGTGTGGAATAAGGCAGTTTGAGCAGAATGACTGTATTTGTTGTTCACCACCCACACGGCCCCTAGGAGATGCAGGTCCAGGGCAAACCAAGCTTCTGGGCTAGCTTCTGGGCACTTCTAGAGGATCAGAAAAATCCCAGGTTGCCTGAGATGTCTGAGAACTGAGGAGAGGAAGGAGAGGGAAGAGTTAGAGGAAGGAAGCAGTTCTGGAAGTTCCCTGCCTCTTGGATTCAGCCCCTCCCCAAACCCTCTGCTTCCAGCCAATCCATCCTCCATTAAGGCTGTCAGCACTTTGGGGTGCCTGCCATCAGGAGTCCCCCATATATGTAGGGGTGCTATTTCACAGAGATCATCCTTTGGCGTGCCTAAACAGAACCAGGTAGGGAAATCTTCACTGGCTCTGTTTTTTTTTTTTTTTTTCTTGAGACAGAGTCTAGCTCTGTCACCCAGGCTGGAGTGCAGTGGTGCGATCTTGGCTCACTGCAACCTCTGCCTCCCGGGTTCAAGCAATTCTCCTGCCTCAGCCTCCCAAGTAGCTGGGACTAAAGGCGCGTGCCACCACGCCCGGCTAATTTTTTTTTGTATTTTTAGTAGAGATGGGATTTCACCGTGTTAGCCAGGATGGTCTCGATCTCCTGACCTTGTGATCTGCCCGCCTTGGCCTCCCAAAGTGCTGGGATTACAGGCGTGAGCCACCGCACCCAGCCTAGTGGCTCTGTTTTTTAAAACCCCACCCTTGCTCACAGGCCCCCTGGCTAACCTTGAGGTGGGAAGATCCACACTATGGTGGTGTCAGTGTGGGTGTTGTTGATACCCATGGCCCTGGTGGCAGGATTGATGGCTGCACTGCTGGCAGTTCGACCTCGGAGACCCTGCTGATATCTTCTGCGGCTACACTTGAACATCCTGGGAAATCGGGGCCTGGGCCAGCCCATACCTGGCCTGCGGTAGGGGGAACGCATGCCCTGGGGCCGAGGGCCACGGACAAGCCGAGATGGCCCCATGGGCACAGGGAGCTTCTGCAGTGTGCCTGGGGGGTGCCGTTGGCCAGGGTAGCTGAGGCCTCTATGACATACAAAGTCTGCATAAGGGCAGGGCCCTTTATTACAAGTCGTGGGCCCTGGCCCCTCCTCATGGGTCAGGCTCCTTCACAATCTTCTTTATTGGGTCTGGCCTAAAAGCCAGCCCAAGAGCCAGACAGCCTCAGTTTGGCCCCTTGGGAAAAGAGGCCCTAGAGGCGGAACTCACTTCCTCACTTTCTCACTTATCCATATAGTAACAATATTAACAATGTTTTTTGAGCACTTACTACGTGCCAGACACTGTGCTGAGCACTTTACCAACGTTATCTCATTTAATCTCAGCTACTTTACAAGGATATGCCATCATTATACCTATTTATATACAGTCAATTCTCATTATTCCCAGTAATGTTCTATAAAGTCGCCACAAACACTAAATACTGAACAAAGGGTAAATGCAAGGTTAGGTTCCTGAAACCCTCTGGTCACAATATTTTTGTCAACTGATCTATACATATAACCTGATTTTATGTGTGGAGACACCTTATTTAATATATATTGTTGGCCAGGCATGGTGGCTCAAGCCTGTAATCCCAGCACTTTGGGAGGCCGAGGTGGGCAGATCACCTGAGGTCAGGAGTTCAAGACTAGCCTGGTTAACATGGCAAAACCCCATCTCTACTAAAAATACAAAAATTAGCTGGGTGTGGTGGTGGGTGCCTGTAGTCCCAGCTACTCAGGAGGCTGAGACAGGAGACTAGCTTGAACCCAGGAGGTGGAGATTGCAGTGAGCCCAGATTGCACCATTGCACTCCAGCCTGGGCAACAGGAGTGAAACTCTGTCTCAAAAAAAAAAAAAAAAAAACATTATCTATCTATCTATCTATCTATCTATCTATCTATCTATCTATCTATATTTGAGTCATTGACATTGAACTCACGGCCAACAGCATTATAACTTGTGCCTGAATGAAACTTATCTAAAGCACGTATTTCCCCTATAAGGCACATCACAGCCTTCTTGCACTTAGAAAGACTAGAGAGCACTTCAGCACTACAACTGGGGACCATTTTAGACAGTAAAATCACCAGCAAAAAACACCAAAAAATGTGAGAATATGCGTCACTAAATAGACCACCAAAAAGCACATTTGTTTACTCTATGAAAACTGAAATAAGAAGACAGAGAGTCCTCTTGTTCAACAGACCTCAGCTGGAAATAAGTGTGTTGGACGGCTGAAATTTTTTGCCTTTCTGCTCATGTCCATGAATGACTGCAAAAGTACCACAAGTACTGGTTTGGGAATTACAAATAAATTTCAGTAAGCAGGCAAATTCACAGGTATGGAATCTGTGAATAATGAGGATCCACTGTATAAGGAAACTGGGGCTCAGTGAGGTGAAGTCACACAATTAGAGGCAGGCAGGAAGCAAATCCATGATGATCAAGATCCAAAACCCAGAGCACTTAACTCTCATTATTCTGCACTCATTCACTCAGGAAATGTTCACTGACAACTTCTTATGTGCCGAGCACCAGGGCCATAGATGAATGTAATCTGGTCCCAGTGCTTCCTGAGAATGAAACAGAAAGGTTCCAGGTGCGGTGGCTCATGCCTGTAATCCCAGCACTTTGGGAGCCCGAGGTGGGTGGATGACTTGAGGTCAGGAGCTCGAGAGCAGCCTGGTCAACATGGTGAAACCCTGTCTCTACTAAAAATACAAAAATTAGCTGGGTGTGGTGGTGTGCATCTATAATACCAGCTACTCAGGAGGCTGAGGCAGGAGAATCGCTTGAAACTGGGAGGCGGAGGTTGCAGTGAGCCAAGATTGCGCCACTGCATTCCAGCCTGGGCAACAGAGTGAGATTCTGTAAAAAAAAAAAAAAAATAGACCTTCTCCTTCTCCTTCCACTCCTCAGTCCCTTCTTCCTTTCCCCCTTACTCTGCTCCTCAAAGGCCCCCTTCCCAACTTCATCCTCCTTTCTGTTCGTGGAGGACTCTGTGGGACCCTTAGTACCACCCTCACAAACCTCATCTTTCCCCCATCCCCTCCTCCAGCCTCTACTCTTGCCATCCTCAGTCTTAAAATATGACCTTGCTTCCACCAACTTCTAGCAACTGTAACTATAAACCGACCTGCTCCTGCTCCTCCTCTTCCTCAGGTCAGACCAAGGCCTCTTCCCTTGCTCTTTATGGAAGCCAGCCTTGTCTGCCTCTTTAGAGATTCCATCAGTGTAGACAGTCTGCTTGGTGGTTAAGATGTAGACTCTGGTGCCAGACTAACTGGGATTGAATCCTGGCTCTGCCACTTACAGGCGTTGTGATCATGGTAAGTACCTGACCCTTTGGTGCTTCTATTTCCCCATATTTAAAAATGGAGATCAGAAAGTCTATCTCATGGGATGGTTGTGAAGAGGAAAAAAAGCCTTAATATATGCAAGACATTTAAAATAAGATCAGTATTATTAGTTTAGTCTGTAATACTATTAGCCCCTCTCTCTTCTGTCTCTTCAGCTGCCTCCTTTCACTATAAAAACAAAATAAACTTAGAAATCCACTTCCTCAGCTAGGCACAGTGGCTGATGCCTGTAATCCCATCACTTTGGGAGGCTGAGGCAAGAGGATTACTTGAGCCCAGTTCAAGACCAGCCTGGATAGCATAGCAAGACCTCGTCTGTTTAAAAAAAAAAATTTGCTTGAGTGCCGGCAAATACCTGTGGTCCCAGCTACTTGGGAGGCTGAGGATCATTTGAGCTCAGGAGGTCAAGGCTGCAGTGAGCTGTGATGTTGCCACTACACTCCAACCTGGGCAACAGAGCAAGACCCTGTCTCAGAAAAAAAAAAAAAAAAAATCAACTTCCTCCATCTCATAGCCCCATTGCCTGTGACTCTCTCGACTTTGACCTTCTTGCTCTGTGCTCATTCCCTACTGTCCCTTCCTTCTAGAGCAGGAAGAAAATCTCATTTGAAAAGCCCAGAACTATTCTGTTACACAGAAGACCAGGAAAGAGAAGTTTAAAACCAAGTCTAAGAAAAGTCCCCAGGGTCACACAGTTCATAAGCAACAGAGCCAGGATTCCAGCACCTGGTCTGAATGACCCAGAAGCCAGGACTTTTCCCCCGCACCTCTACATCAGGCGTGCTGGAGCAGGAAGCGGTCAGGCAGCCCCACTAGGAGTAACAAAGATGGGATCACAGAGCCTTGGAACTGGGGGTGGCTCCTTCATGAGACCATGGTGCCACCTACTGGCAGAAAGGGAAGGGGTGTACACAGAGCGCTAAGAGAAGACTGGGAAGGGGAAAAAGAAAAAGATGGGGAAGGAGAGGAGATGGAAAGATGAAGGGAGGGGAAAAATGGGGAATGTGAGGTTTCATGGAGGGAAGAGGATTAGGAACTATTTGCTACTCGGAGGAGAGAGCGGAAGCTGCCAAATCTCAGTCATTTCCTTGAAAGTGAGTGAGAGACAGAGAAAGAGAGAGAGGGAGTGTGTGTGTGTGTGTGTGTGTGTGTGTGTGTGAGTGAGAGAGAGAGAGAGAGAGATACTTAAGTACGTACGTCAGATATTATTCTGTTGTTTGTTAGTTGCTGGGAGTCAGTCCACAAAGAATTTAGTGTGCGTGTGTGCACACGGACGCACACACACACGTGCATTCAGGAACACTAGTACATGTTTATGTATGTAACTGGGTGCTTGCTGTATGAACATATGGATGGCAGCATGAGCAGATGCGTGTGCATGTGAGCATGAGCACAGAGGGTATGTATGAGTGTATCAGCAGATGCAGGGTAAGAAGCACATTACACTGTTGTGGTGGAGGGCACGCAGACATTCTGGGAAGCCACTTGCCCCACCCCTGGGCTGCTTCTTCTTGAGATCAGGAGGGGCGTTGCCCAGGGCTGGTGTTGCCAGGTGGAGGCCTGCTGAGGCAGTGGTTGTGGGGATCGGTCTCCAGGCAGCAGGGGGCAGCAGGGTCAAGGAGAGGCTAACTGGCCACGGGTGGGGCCAGCAGGCGGGCAGAAGGAGGCTTTAAAGCGCCTACCCTGCCTGCAGGTGAGCAGTGGTGTGTGAGAGCCAGGCGTCCCTCTGCCTGCCCACTCAGTGGCAACTCCCGGGAGCTGTTTTGTCCTTTGTGGAGCCTCAGCAGTTCCCTCTTTCAGAACTCGCTGCCAAGAGCCCTGAACAGGTAATGGGATAGGGATACAGATTATCCTGTGAAGTGATATCGATCTGGAAACAGGTCTGGGGAACTGGAGGGGCTCTAGTGAGGGTTCTGGGAGGGTCTGGGGTTAGTGTAGGGGGGAGCGCAGGATATACAGGTGCTAGGAAAGAGCATGGAGTGACCTGCAGTGTGGGAGTCAGGCTGGGTGTGCAGGTGGAGGAACCTGGGGTGTTAGGATCTCAGAGTGTCAGGTGCTGGTGGAGGTCCTGGGTAGTATAGAGGGGTAAGGGTGTTAGGATAGAAACTGGGAAAAAGTCTGTGTCAGACCAGGTACAGGAGAAGCTTGGTGAGATATGGGTTCAGGATCCTGGGGTCTGGTATATCTGGCTGAATATCTGAAGCCAGGGCCAGCCCAGGTGGGCCCAGGGGAAACAAGGCCCTAACTTGCACATGTCTACCTCCCAGGAGCCACCATGCAGTGCTTCAGCTTCATTAAGACCATGATGATCCTCTTCAATTTGCTCATCTTTGTAAGTACGGACATTGTGGACTCTTTGGGGCTCCCTATAGGAGCAGGTCACAAGCTGAGTAGAGACTAAGCTGGGGAATGGGAGACTGCTATGCCCAGGCTTCGTCCTGCATGTGTCCCCCTTATGAGTGGGATGCAAAGGTCTCCCCAAATGCTGCTGATTCCTAGTTCCAGCAGCAGCCAGGCTGCCATACAGGTGCGTATGTGAAAAAGGGGATGGAGAAGCTAGGGGCACCCCCTCTCTCCTACAAAGCTTTAGCCTAGGCTTCAGGCAGGGCAGAGTAAGCTACCAGGAATGATTCTCCACCCTTTATAGGCACTGGGGGCCCAGAAAATAGAAGGGCTCCACCCAAGTTTACCTACCACAGAAGGAAATTCAGTACAGAGGAAATTCTTCTGTATGATGGGGAGCTGAAAGGAGGGAGGGCCTACCTCTCATCAGAGCAACAGCCCTTATTCATTCGACAAACATTCATTGTCTAGGATACCATGATGGGTGCTGGGGTGGCAGGTAAGCAAAGCCTTTCTCTGCCCTGAAGGATCTCAGCTCCGATAAGCCAGATAGGCAGATAATAACAACACAGTGTGTTTGGGCTTAGGACGGAGGTTATGGGAGCCTGAACTCAGCCTGGTTGGAGAATACTTCCTGGAGGAAATAGCTGAAGCTGGGAAATTGCACTTGGTGGGGGAGTTATAAAGCATGCATAAAGGGCCAGAAGTAGTGAAACTTGATATCGTTCAGAAAACCAGAAACAGATTGCATAGGGCATGTTTGAGAAGCTGAGCCATGAGGCGTAAATCCTGGAGATGGTGGTGGAGATAGGGAGAAACGGACAAAGTGGACAAAGGACAAAGCCCTAGGATGATGGCTGAGGGGTAGAAGAAGGGGCAAGGGAGACAGAGGTCTTGGAGATGACGCCCATATCTCTGGCATGAGCAACCCAGATGGCAGGGGGTGGGGCCTGGTTTGTGGGAAGGGGTGTCCCACTAGCAGATGTGTACCCAGTGGAGGTGCAGCTCAGATTGGAGCTGGCCATGGGTATTTGAAAATCATGTGCACACAGGTAGCCACTGAAGCCATGGGAGTGGATGAGAACACTTGGAAAGTGAACTCTGGGAAACCCAATTTATTAGGGATAAGCAAAAAAAAAAAAAAAAAAAAAAGCCACTGTGAAGGAGATGGAGAAGGAGCAGTGGGAGGGGGAGAGGAAAACAAGGAGAGTAGTACACTAACCACATTAGAGTAGGTTAGTGTAAGTGAAAGTGAGGAAGTGGGCCAGGCGCAGTAGCTCACAACTGTAATCCCAGCACTCTGGGAAGCTGAGGCGGGCAGATTAGTTGAGCTCAGGAGTTCGAGACCAGCCTGGCCAATATGGTGAAACCCCGTCTCTACTAAAAATACAAAAATTAGCTGGATGTGGTGGCGCATGCTTGTAATCCCAGCTACTTGGGAGGCTGAGGAAGGACAATCACTTGAACCCAGGAGGCGGAGGTTGCAGTGAGCCAAGATCACACCACTGCACTCCAGCCTGGGCGACAGAGTTTATGTATGTATTGATTAGTTTAGAAGCGTGGGTAGACTCTCTAGTTCTGATGTGGTCTGTGCCTTGGGCTTCCTTCGGCTGCAGGGAACTTGTGTTTTTGTTGTTGTTGTTGTTGTTGTTGTTGTTTGTTTCTTTGAGACAGGATCTTGCTTTGTCACCAAAGCTGGAGTGCAGTGGCATGATCATGGCTTACTGCAGCATCAACCTCCTGGGATCAAGGGATTCCCCTACCTCACTCAGCCTCCTGAGTATCTAGGACTACAGGAGTGTGGCACCATGCTCAGCTAATTAAAAAAAATTTTTTTTGTAGAGGCGGTCTCACTATATTGCCCAGGCTGGTCTTGAACTCCTGGACTTAAGTGATTCTCCCACCTCTGCCTCCCAAAGTGCGGGGATTACAGGCATGAGCCACTGTGCCAGTCCTGAACTAGTCTTTATCCCTGTATCTGGAGGAAGCAATAGGATTCCAGGGATTTGGACAGGAGAGGCTCTGCCCTGAGAGGGTTAAAGGCAAATCCGGTTTGATTTCTGGCCTCTGTTACCCAGACCTTGCCAGGCTGGGCAAAGCAGGATAGGGCAGACCTCCAGCTCCATGAAATTTGACCCTGCAGGCTAGAAGTCCAGCTTTCTGTCCTTGGGCAAACATGCCTGGAATCCAGCCACAATCTGCCACCTCACTTCCCGTTCTAGCCTCAGTTTTTATAGCTGGCAAGTGAGGACTAGTCACTAAGGTGGTGTCAGGCTGATTCATCCACTGAAGCCCTGGGCCGGGAGGCTTTCCTCTAAGATCTGTGGGAACTGCGCAGGGCCCTCCTCAATCTAGGCCTCAGAATTTCCCCTGAGGTTTGGAGTTGAGCTAGACAGCCTTTAAGAGAAGCTGTGGCTGTATTCCCACTGGTACCTCACTTTCCTCTTGTGAGGCAAGGAGGTCTTGTCTACATGAGGGGCGGGCCTGAAGTTGGATTCTGGAGGGCAGCCAAATGGGGCCTCAGGTGGGTGAACCTTCTCAACCTCCTCCCTCTCCAAGGTTGCCAGCAGGTGGAACCTCAGCCTCGCCTCCATTACTATGGTGACTATTGAGCCTGTTCTGCTACCACCCCCGTCTCCACCTATCAGAGGACAGAGGTGTTCTAGGCACCCATAGCCCAGAAAGGAAATAGGAGGCTGGGCCCTCACCTGCCTATTTTCAATCCTAGCTATGTGGCAGGACCCTGGCAGCAGTGAGGGAAAGTCTTGCCCCTCTGCCCACCCTGAGGATATTTCTAGGACCCCTGATCTCCTTTATATCTGCCCAGGTGTGCAGCCTGGTCCTAGCTATGCATATCCCAGCTCCCATTTTTCTGGCTCTAGAGGATGTTTCCCTCCTTACAGGATGAGGTTTTAGACTCCCTAGCCAATAAAGAGGGAAGTTTCTCGGCTCCCATCCTTCTTACTCAGCTGTGTGGTAGTAAGCTACTTGCCAGCACTGTTTAAAGCCTGCCTGACCTCTCTCTCCCCAGCTGTGTGGTGCAGCCCTGTTGGCAGTGGGCATCTGGGTGTCAATCGATGGGGCATCCTTTCTGAAGATCTTCGGGCCACTGTCGTCCAGTGCCATGCAGTTTGTCAACGTGGGCTACTTCCTCATCGCAGCCGGCGTTGTGGTCTTTGCTCTTGGTTTCCTGGGCTGCTATGGTGCTAAGACTGAGAGCAAGTGTGCCCTCATGACGGTGTGTCAAACCCAGCTCCACAGGCTGATGACCAAGAGTCCCCTCGCCCTTGACACCAGGCCCTGGGATTCCCAAACCCTGCTTTGGATCCCCCTAGGCTAAGGCTTCTGTCTCACTTTTCCGGCGGGGGTGGATTAGGGCAAGGAGGGCATGAGGGACTGTCTCTCCCTAAAACCCAGACCCCTGTTCCCCACTCAGTTCTTCTTCATCCTCCTCCTCATCTTCATTGCTGAGGTTGCAGCTGCTGTGGTTGCCTTGGTGTACACCACAATGGTGAGACACTGGGATGGAGGAAGGGAAGAAGATTGGGCAAAACCCTGGGAATGGGCTGTGGCCTGTGAATGGCCACCTTCTGTACCAGCCCCTAAACACTGGCCTGCCTCACCCAGGCTGAGCACTTCCTGACGTTGCTGGTAGTGCCTGCCATCAAGAAAGATTATGGTTCCCAGGAAGACTTCACTCAAGTGTGGAACACCACCATGAAAGGGGTAAGGTTGGCTGGGGGAGGTTTTAGGGTGGAGAGAAAGAAGCAAGGCCCCACCTCCACCCTCATCTTGTCTCCAGCTCAAGTGCTGTGGCTTCACCAACTATACGGATTTTGAGGACTCACCCTACTTCAAAGAGAACAGTGCCTTTCCCCCATTCTGTTGCAATGACAACGTCACCAACACAGCCAATGAAACCTGCACCAAGCAAAAGGCTCACGACCAAAAAGTAGAGGTGTGGGCTGGCATGAGTGGGTGGGGACTGTTTTCATGGCCTCAGAGTGGCAAACGGGGTTGGGAGTAGGGCAGCTGCCAACTATAAATGCTCTTTTCTCTTCCTGAAGGGTTGCTTCAATCAGCTTTTGTATGACATCCGAACTAATGCAGTCACCGTGGGTGGTGTGGCAGCTGGAATTGGGGGCCTCGAGGTAAGCAGATGAGGAGGCTGGGACTGGGACATGGGCATGAGACCAGGGCTGCTCAACCCATCTGAGGCCTCTCTGGAGGAAACAGACTTCTAACTGGGCCTCAGGTAGGGTGTCTGTGGGACAGGCTTCAGGATCCCTATCATGTTCCCTCATCTCTCCCTGTTCCTCCCTCTCCAGCTGGCTGCCATGATTGTGTCCATGTATCTGTACTGCAATCTACAATAAGTCCACTTCTGCCTCTGCCACTACTGCTGCCACATGGGAACTGTGAAGAGGCACCCTGGCAAGAAGCAGTGATTGGGGGAGGGGACAGGATCTAACAATGTCACTTGGGCCAGAATGGACCTGCCCTTTCTGCTCCAGACTTGGGGCTAGATAGGGACCACTCCTTTTAGGCGATGCCTGACTTTCCTTCCATTGGTGGGTGGATGGGTGGGGGGCATTCCAGAGCCTCTAAGGTAGCCAGTTCTGTTGCCCATTCCCCCAGTCTATTAAACCCTTGATATGCCCCCTAGGCCTAGTGGTGATCCCAGTGCTCTACTGGGGGATGAGAGAAAGGCATTTTATAGCCTGGGCATAAGTGAAATCAGCAGAGCCTCTGGGTGGATGTGTAGAAGGCACTTCAAAATGCATAAACCAGTTACAATGTTGCCAGTTGGACTCTTCATGTATCCTTGGGGAGAGGGGCCTAAACTGGCCACGGATTCCTGTGGGGCTGCCAACTCAGAAGGCCCTGGAAAGGAGGGAAGTAGGGTGGGGTTGGGGGTCAGAAGTGATTATTTCTCCCCTTCATTTGGGTTCCAGGCCTTGGAGGGAAACTAAGAGGGATGGCTGAGAGGGCATGAAGAAGTACAGTTGGGTTAGGCCAGTCTGCCTCCTTATAAAGGGAACTTTGGACTGAAACTACCCCCTCCTGGGTAGGGGCACTGGACTGGAAAGCTATGAAAATAACAAGCTTGTGACGAATTCTTACCAGGGCAACGGGAAAGGGTCACTCCTTAGGTTCTGGGAAGCCCTTCAGGAGCCCCCTTCCTAGGGTCCAGGCTGCCTGCCTTTCCCACTCAGGCAAAACCCCAGATCTGTCCCTGCTTCTGGGATCTCAGCAAGCACTTCATTTTTTCGTTGCTGCTGGCCTACCTGGTGTTCTTCAGACCTCATCTCTTTTTCTTTTCTTTTCTTTTCTTTTTTTTTTTTTGGGACAGAGTTTCGCTCTTGTTGCCCAGGCTGGAGTGCAATGATGTGATCTCGGCTCACTGCGGACTCTGCCTCCGGGTTCAAGCAGTTCTCCTGCCTCAGCCTCCTGAGTAGCTGGGATTACAGGCACCTGCCACCACGCCTGGCTAATTTTTTTTTTTTTTTTTTTTTTTTGAGACAGAGTCTCGCTGTCACCCAGGCTGGAGTGCAGTGGCGCAATCTCGGCTCACTGCAGGCTCCGCCCCCTGGGGTTCACGCCATTCTCCTGCCTCAGCCTCCCGAGTAGCTGGCACTACAGGTGCCCGCCACCTCGCCCGGCTAATTTTTTGAATTTTTAGTAGAGACGGGGTTTCACCGTGTTAGCCAGGATGGTCTCGATCTCCTGACCTCGTGATCCACTCACCTCGGCCTCCCAAAGTGCTGGGATTACAGGCATGAGCCACGGTGCCCGGCCACGCCCGGCTAACTTTTTATATTTTTAGTAGAGACAGGGTTTCACCATGTTGGCCAGGCTGGTCTCGAACTCCTGACCTCAGGTGATCCACCTGCCTCAGCCTCCCAAAGAGCTGGGATTACAGGCGTGAGCCACCTCACCTGGCCTAGACCTCATCTCTTCTTTAGCCCTAACCATCCCTATGCTCCAGGTAGGAAACTAGGGATCGGAAAGGCCAAGCTACTTGCCCCAGTCCCACAGGCTTCCGTGAAGAGCTCAGCCTAGATTTGGGCCCAGAACTCCAGCACCTGGTGTAGTCCTGGCTGACATGGTACTAGTTCCACTTGAAGGGGCAGCTGGCCAGAATGTCTGATATAGACCTGATCACTGTTGAGCCAGGAGTGAGAGGCCTGAGGGAGGCTATGGCAAGAGGGTACAGTGACTGCTACCAAGCAAAGCCCAGCCTAACAAACCAGTCCCCCTCCTTACTTCCCTTTGACCCCTGTAACTCTCTTCCTGAGCTTTTCCAGGGCAGCCCAGAACCACCACCCCCTTGCTGAGCCCAGAAAGGAAGAGGGACCTGGCCAGAACCAAACAGTGCCTTAGAGCTGGTCTGTGAGGGCCAGACCAGGAGCCTGCCAGGGTGCGGGACGGGGGGAGGAGCTAGCCTGCCTCACCCCTTCACCACCATACTGTGCCTCTCACACTTCTCCTCCGCCGTGTGCCTGTGTGGAGGCTGCATGGGATTTGTTTGCCCAGGGCGGGCCTCTACCTCATCATGGGCTAATTGCTGCTCAACCTGGCTGTTGTGCCACCTCAGGCACTATATCCAGCTCCAACAAACACTGAAGGCGTCAGGGTGGCAAGATATGTCCAAGCGACATACCACCCATGCTGGCGCCGAGTTGGGCTCCAGGCACCTGTGAAAGAGGCAGGGCAGAGAGCAGGCAGGAGGGCTGGAGTTCCAGCTGGAGTTCTGTACTTGTACAGAGGCAGGCAGACCCTTTCTGAAGAGGTGCTCCACACTCATCCTCCTGACATTAGGCCCTTCACAGATCCCTTAAATGTCCTTTTCCCTGCCGTAGGCTTTCTCCTTCACTCCCTCTGGACAATCCCATCCATTTTCTGGTGCCTCTATGACTAACTTAGATCTTCCTAACCTCTTTGGGTTACTGGCTATGTGAGAATCTGATGAAGACCATGACCTATTTCTCCACAAAAATGCCCAGATAGAGAATTCTGAATAGCAAAGTGCTCTAAGGGCCATAGACACCCTTGCTCCTACATCTCCATCTGCACCCTAGCCCGTCTCTTGAATGATGCCTGCCCAGTCCTGTCCCATCCACTTCCTTCCCACCCCTACTATGCACACCTGCTCTCTCATTTCCTCTTCCAACTCCTCAGTATCCCTTTTTGTTCTCTCCTGCTCTGTCTCTGGGGACAGGTGCCCGGCCCAGGCAAGATAAGCAGGAACCCGGCTGGTGGTTAAACGGTGGGGAAGAGGTAGGGTGGCTGCTCCAAGCCTCAAGTAGGGCGGGGCTAAAGTCAAGCTGTCCTAGGGTAGAGTTGGGGAAAAACCTTGGAGTTTGAGACTCAGGCATCCCCTGGTGGCCAAATGGCCCCAAATGGAAGATAAACTCTGTGAAGGACAGTAAGGAAAACTCACCATCCAACACAAGTATTCTCTCCACCACTTCCCTCCAGCACCCCCCTGACACACAAAATCACAATCACAAGACATCCCCAGAGGGCTTCTCCTTTTTTAATCAATGACCAACTTATCCAGCTTTGGAAATCTGGACAAAGAGAAGGCTGAGAGGAGGCCTGGTCCAGTGTCTAAGGGTCTCTGAGTGAGTCTGTGTCAGCATGTGGGCCCCAGTTGGGCCTGTCCATGGGTTGGGCACAGCAGTTTCCTGAGTAAGAGCCAGCCCCACCCTCAGGGCAGCATTCCAGCCCAAAAAGAAATCCAGGCCCTCCAGGTTCGGCCTGTTTTCAAGGCCCTCAGGACAGTCAATAAATAGGTTAGATTCTGAGCCAGGCCTGGAAAGTGAGGGTATTCAAAGGGCAGGATGAGCTGCTAGGGATCACAATGATTCCCAGGTACTCTCCTGCCCTTCTCCAACAAGGAAGTAAATAAATAGACTTTTAACTCAGGAACGGGGTGTTGGAGCAGGGGAACCCTCCCCTTGGAGTTAGTAATTAAGTCTCATGTTAAAAACAAGGTAGCCCCAGCCCCTACCAGCATCTACAAAATCCTACAGGATGGAGGGAAGGGCTAGCCAGCCTGGGGGTACACAGTACCCAGCCCCGCAGGGTCCTGGAGGAGGTCTCATGTCTGTTCTGGGGCTCCTGGGGCTCCCTCCTCCTTTGGGGGTGGCTCCAGGAAAATTGGGGTGACTGAGGGTGGCTTCTTCACTCTGGGAAAATAATACAAGAATGTATAGAGAAGAAGCCATTAGCTATATCCCTGGATCTCACTGGGCCTCCCGTTTCCCAGGGCAGAAAAGGGTCACTCACGAGTAGGGGGAAGCCGGGACCCCCACCACCAGGAAGTGGTTCTTCTTCCGAAACAATCTCCACAGGCCCCGATGGTTGCCACGCACATCCAGGTCCCAGATATGGAGGCACTAGTGAGGGTGGGATGGAGACAGAGACATGGGTCAGAGAGCTGTAGGGAGGGGTCACTGCAGACCCTTTGGCCCAGCCCCCACCCCTCCTCAGAAACCACCTCAATTTGTAAGAGATAGCATCTTTTAGAATATGAATTTGGACAAGGAGGTTGGAAGAGGTGTTCTAAGAGTATAAAGAGGAGGTTCTGAGGTTGAAGATTCCAGAGCAAAGGCTCCCTGGATCTTGGGGCAGTATGTGTGTGAGGGAGAGGGGTTCTCCAGGGTGGGCATGGTATTGGAGCACCTTGGCAAGCTGGGTCCAGGTGGTGAAGTCATCATCTTTCTCCATTCGAATAAAGGCCACGTAGGTGTGGCCCTCTGTGTCTGGCAGGAAAGAGTCTTCACAAGGGTTCTTGCTGTGGTCCAGAACCTCAGCCTCACTGCAGTAGAGGGTGGGAGAATATAGCCATGACAGGGCCCACTTCATGGGTGTGTCCCACAGGACCCTGTACCTGGTTGAATGCTCTGCTGTTGCCACCTTGAAGTTCTTTTTTTTTTTTTTTTTTGAGATGGAGTCTCGCTCTGTCGCCCAGGCTGGAGTCTCCTGCCTCAGCCTCCCAAGTAGCTGGGACTACAGGCGCCTGCCACCACGCCCGGCTAATTTTTTGTATTTTTAGTAGAGACAGGGTTTCACCATGTTAGCCAGGATGGTCTTGATCTCCTGACCTCGTGATCCACCCACCTCGGCCTCCCAAAGTGCTGGGATTACAGGCGTGAGCCACCGCGCCCGGCCTGAAGTTCCTAATGTTTGAGATGAGGGCCCTGATTTTCATTTTGCACAGGACCCTGTAAATTATGGGGCCAAGATCCCCAGTATTTGACTCTTTGCTCCCTGCTACACCCCAATTGTCCTAGGCCATACCTGAGCAGCCTGTGAACTTCCACTTCATAAGCTTCTTTCTTCAGACTGAAGAGGAGGGAGAAATGGGTCAGGGGAGTGGGCAGGCCCTCAGGTCCCATGGGTAGCACTGAGCAGGGCAAGGGGTCACATGGGAATCTGTAGCAGCAGGGCTGGAGTAAACACACAGGCCCAGCATTGGAAGGACTTTCAGGGACTGGCCTCCAAATCTCCTAGATATCCACCCCTTGCCCTGCTGCCAGCCCCAACCTGTCCACATTCCTGAGCTGGACACCTGGAACCGTGTTGAACTTGTGCTTCTTGAAGTAGGCCTCCTGGAGTGGGTATGAGAGTGAAAATCAGCACCTCACATTGTCTGGCCCACACCCACTTGCTGACCAGCCAGACATCTATAAGACACACAAATGAAGTCCTAGAACTGTAAAGAGCCCTCTAATTTCCCACCGTCTTCTCCATCCTCTTTGCAGCATCCTCAGCAAGCTCTTACTAGCTTTAATTTGGCCTCCACCATTGCTGGAGAGCTCATGCTGTCACGGCAGCTCACACTACTGCACCACAGACCCATGAACTAGCAGTCCCTGCCTCTTGTAGTTCTCCCTGGGCCTGCTGTTCTAGAGCCACAGATGGCAGAAATAGGCCCTGCAGGAGGTGGTGGGCAAAGGGACGGGCTGGGCTGGGAAGGAAAAAACTACTTTGACTCTGGTACTGAGAGTGACCTGAGGGAAGCGCCTGCCCCTCTCTGGGAGAGGAACGGGGCTCGCGTATTAGTCAGCCTCTGAGGGACCTCTGGCTTCTAGGAGGTTCCAAGCTGGACGCTATTCATTCCTTTGGGCTGGGCTGGCTCAAGGCCTCCCTTGCTGTAACTGGGGAATGGTCCTCTGAATGCAGCCAGGTGGGTTGGGGGTACCTAAGGACTTCCCTGTTCTCCTCAGGCTGAAGCATAGGCTCCAGCACTTGCCAAAACAGGAAAGGGCAGAGATTGCAGGGCTGGACCAGTACTTAGAGGCAGAAATACTCTCCCCAGACACCCATAGTCTAGTGCTAAAAATAGTAAAAATAAAAACAATACCAGCTGACCCTTATATATGTTTATAATTCAAAGCACTTTACATATATTGACTCATTTAAACCTCAAAATATCGTAACCCAGTGAGGTAGTAGTATTTTATCCTCTTTTTTTTTTTTTTTTTTTTGAGATGGAGTCTTGCTCTGTCACCTAGGCTGGAGTGCAGTGGCGTGATCTTGGCTCACTGCAAGCTTCGCCTCCTGGGTTCACGCCATTCTCCTGCCTCAGCCTCCCAAGTAGCTGGGACTACAGGCGCCCATCACCAGGCCTGGCTAATTTATTGTATTTTTAGTAGAGATGGGGTTTCACCATGTTAGCCAGGATGGTCTCGATCTCCTGACCTTGTGATCCACCCGCCTCGGCCTCCCAAAGTGCTGGGATTACAGGCGTGAGCCACCACGCCCAGCCCTTTATCCTCATTTTTCAGATAAAGAAACTGAGGCAAAAATAGGATAGCTCTTTCCCCAAGGTTACATGGCTAGCAAGTAGCAGAGCTAAGATTGCTTCAGAGTCCATGTTCTTGTTCTTGACTGTCATGCCACACTGTGCCCTGCTCCCTGCCTCCCACTCACGTGAAAGTAGCCATTCATGTTGAGGCCGACGATGCCAAAGTGGTAGGATCGGGAAACGTCAGGGATGATGCACTCTCGGCCCCGGCGTTGTTCAGGCATCCGCATCCACATGTCCCAATCCCAGAGCTGGCAGACACGGACCACGATGAAGGTTAAGATGTTTCAAGTTGGTAGGGGACTCCAGCCCCCTCACCCTACCCTGACAGTTACCTTTTCCGGTGTAGGCCACTTGGGCTCAAGCTCCTCCTTGTACAAGGACCTCCTGAGCACCCAGCCCAGCCCAGGCATGGTCTCCACACGGTACAGTAGTGCTGGGTCCTCAGCCGTGTGTTCATACCCCTGGGGACAGGGGGCCATAGTGGGAGGTATTAGCTGAGGCCTCATAAACTCGCCTGCTAAACCCTGGTCATTCCAGCCTACCTGGTCATTCCAGGCAGAGATGCAGTACAGGCTGTCATCCTCCTCCAGTAGGTGGATGGATTGGCTCAGGAAACTGAGAGAGGCAGGGTCAAAGAGTTCAGGGAGGGACAAGGATAAATCTAGTCACACAGAGATGCTGGAATTGCTGGAGCTAGGTCTCAGGAGCACCTCCTTCCTGGAGTACCTCCTTCCCCCAAATCCCCACTGTCTCCATTCATCCACTCTACCTTCAACAGCAGCCCCAACACCTGCCATCCTACCTTTGCCCAGGCTTCGCCCCCACTTGTGAGCTCATGTCCTCCAGAAAGCTCTCTAGGACACCTCACTGACTCTTTCCCTGCAGACTGAGGGATCTCAACTGAAACCTAGAGACTCCCCTCACCTGAAAAAATCCACAGCAATGTCCAGGTCCTCTTCCAGAACCACAGCAAACTTGGCCTCCTAGAAGGGGAATGGGACATCATGGTCCCAAAGGGGTCTCTCCATCCTGTGGTCTCCTTTGCCCCCAACCCTCTTCTTGCAGGCAGCATTACCCCCATTTTCCAGATGTGAAGGATGAGGCCCAGTGAGGGGAAGAGCTTGCCACGTAACAGGCCCAGACCTTATGCCCATGTTTCCCCCCTCCCAGGCCCAAGAGTTGTATCCTTAGTACTCACCGGAAACAGGTTGAAAGTGGCAGTGAGGCTGGCCTTGTAGTGCTGGGAGTGGGGTGGGAATAGGGCACATGAGCTTTAGGGTAGAAGGCAGAGCCAGGTGTCTGCCCCATCCCCACTTGCCTATGCAGTACCTGAGACACGCGGGCATTCTTGATGCTGATGGGAGTATGCTGGATGCCCCTCAGACCAAACAGTGCCACCACATCCATGGGTTCCTGGGGGACATGGCCACTGCTCACCATGTGAGGTCACTTTCCCCCTGCCCACCTCTGCAATCCAAGGCCTTCACATTTCACAGCCCTTGCCTGGGCGGTCTCCCTTGCCCGTCCCTGGCAATCACTGCTGCTCCATGTTGTACTCCACCCGAGGCACCCCCCAAGTCCTGCTCACCTCATAGTAGCCGTCAATGAAAACTGTTATCATCTGAGGAGACACCCCCTGGGCTGAAAGCAGAGAGCGCAGCATCCTGGGGAGCCCAGGGATAGGTTAGGGTCACTTCATCACCCCCCAACTCAGGCTCCCCTGTGTTTACAGCTGGGCCCAGAGTCCCTGTGCTTACCCACAGAGGTGAATGCATCTAGAATCTATTGCCTTTCTGCCCACCTCAAGAGTTCCTCCTGAAGGTAGATGACCTAAGCACCCTCCTGTTCAGTGCTGGGTATAGCCCATTCCCAGGCTTACCTGTACAGGTAATTGGGTCGGTTCCCTGCAATGACAGCCACAGGCACATTGAGGACCTTGTTGTCTGGGAGCTGTGGGAGAAATAGCATTTAGCTCTTGCCTTATTCCCCCTTCAAACTGGTATCCCCACCTAGGGAAGACTTCTCAGGTGAGGGTAGGTGCAGACTGGAGTAGACAGGGAAGGGATAGAGGATCTTCCCTGTTCTGGGCTCTCCACACACTCAGCCCAACTCTAGCGCTGAGCTTTACTCACATGGCCTGCCCCTTCACCCCAGCCCTGTCTTTCAGAGCGCAGTGTAAATCCTGCCCCTGGTTCTCTCCCAGGCTCAGGTAGGGAAAGCCCAACCTAGATCATTCCTGGGGCCCCCCTGCTGAGCTGGGAAGGAGTCCAAACCTCACTGTCTTAAGGCCCCACTCACTGGGTCAGGGCTGAACTCGATGGGTGTGGGATCCTTGCAGCTGCATACACTTCCATAGCCCTCAACTTTGCTGCAGAAGCGCCGGCGGCGACGGTTCAGCTCTGTGTCTGCCCAGTGGCACTCTGCCTCTGAGGGAAGGATGCGGTTGTCATGGAGGCATGGGGCCAGCAAGGTTTGAAGAGCCCCAGGCACACAATCAAAGGAATAAAGCTCCACAGAGAGATCTAAATGCCCACCCCCAGCCCAGGCCCTGCCCCATCCATGCTCCACTAACTCCACCTTCTGCTGAGCTCAACGGCACATCTGTCTTCAGCAGGACTGGGTCCCCCCAGGAAGAGAGGGCAGGTGACTTAGAATGTTTCTCCCCGAGGACAGGACCTGGTAGGAGGCAGGAATGAGGGCCATGGGGGCCCAGACACCAGTTTGGGGGCTTTTCCCCATCTCCCTGCCTACTTTCATCCAACCCACTGCCACTGGCTCCTATTTGTTCCCCACCCCACCCCATCTCCTAGGGTTCTGCTCCTCCCAGGCTCTTGATACTACAGAGTGGATGGCCTCTGATGCCGGCACCTCCTTTTCGTCCCACGAAGGCCCATGTGTCCCTCCAGCCCAGGGCAGGGCCAGCCTGGCTGCCCAGGCTCCTCAGCAGAGCCTTGGCTGTGTCCTTGAGGTGGAAGGAGCCCTCATCCTGGGGGACCAGAGAAGGCAGTTAGCCTGACTGGCATGGTTCCAGGAGACCTGGCCTCACAGAGCACGAACTATGTAGCAACCTTTTACTTAAAATAGCTCATTACATTATTGCAATAACCCTCTATGGTTACTCTCTTTCACAGATAAAATAATAACTGAAGGCTTAGAGATTCTAAGGTCATCCAGCTAATAAGTCCTTTCCACAAACCCACACGATCTGCACCTCTCTCTCCCGCCACTCTCTGCCTTCTTTTCCAACCACTCTCCTACTCTCCTCCCTTATTCTGCTCCATCTCGACTAGCATCTTTGCTGTTCCTCAAATATGCCGTGTACCTTTCCACTATAGGGGCTTTGCACTTGCCATTCTTTCCACCTGGAATGCTCTTCCTCCAGATACTCACCTGGCTCACTCCTCAATTCCTCAGCTTTCTGCTCACATATCATCTCCTTGCAGGGGCCTTCCCTTTCTAAAATGTCCCCTCCCCTCTATCATTCATTATCCCCTGCTTTATTTTCTTCTTTATACAAGTTATCATTTACTAGCATTATCCACATTTACTTGGCTGTTTCTGTTGACCTCCCACTGCTGGAATATAAGCTCCATGAGGGTGGGGAGTCTGTCTTGTTTCCCATTGTATCTTCAGCACCCAGAGCAGTACCTGGCATACAGCTGTTGCTCAATAACTATTTGCTGAATTAATACAAATGTTAAGGCTGAGATTGGAACCTGAGTAACCTTCCTTCAGAGAATCTTCCCACTATGTTATATGAGGGGCAGAGAAGCCGGGGCTAGAAGCAGGGTTGGAGCTAGGGAGTAGGGGTCAGGGTCAGGACAGAATAACTGACCTTGACAGTGCAGATGAGCACTCGGCCGGGCGCTACCATGTTGAGGAATAGCACCATGGCCTCATCCTCATGAGGTGAGTACGTGTCAAACACACGTTTTGCCATCACGTGGCCCTGGCAGGGGATATACTTCTGGTGAGTTGGTGTCATCAGCAAGAAGAGCCCAGCTCCAGCCCTCTGGGTCACCCACCCCTAGAAACTCACCGTGGCCTGGTTGAGGACAATGACATGGATGCCCCGGCCCTGCTCCCGGGCCTCATCCTCCAGCACCTACACAGTGGCAGAGACAAAGTCCAACTTTTCACTCTGGCATTCAAGGTGTCTCTGTCTTAGGGGTACTTAAAACACCAGCTGCTTGAAACATCACCTCCTGCCTATGCTTCTGTTCACACAGTTCTTTTCCAACTCAGCTCGAAGGCCACCTGTTCCAGAAAGCCTCTATAGCACTCCCATCAGAAGAGATCACGTCTTTCTACAACCCTCCCCTCCATGATTTTCATGGCTCTTAGAGCCTCTGCTGTCTCTGCTTCAACCTGGAAGTATCACAATCCTCCACCACACTGAACCCCTCAAGGTAGGGCCAGGTCTGATTACTTTCAGGTCCCCAGTGCCCAGCACAAGGCTGAGGCCAAAGAAAGGACCAGGGGATGGTTATAAAATAAATCAATGAATTGACTGCCTACTATTATGAATGATTACTTTTGAGATCCCACTACATACAAGACACTTCACAAACTTTTCATTGAATCCTGACAAGTAGAAATCATTAGTCCCAGTCTATAGATAAGGAATCGAGGACTCCAAAGTCACACAGCTAGAAACTGGCAGAGTTGCAGTTCCCACTTAGGCAGTAGACCCTGCTGCCAGTGGACCATGCCCTGAGCAGAATAGAGTGACTGTACACCAGACCCTGGCCCACTGACCGTGGTGCCATCCACTGCCACATATACTTTGCTGCGACTTGAATACACCTCTACGTCCAGGACCCGCCGGGGACCACTGCCTCTGCGCCGTGGGGGCTCCAGGCGGCCTAGGGCCTCATCTGTGGGGTACAACAGGTCATGGAGATAGTCTCCTCAGCAGAGTCTCACCCCTTAGGGTCTGCCTGCCACTCCAGCTGTGAGTTCCAAGGCCCCCTACCCCATCCTTAGCCTGGCCCTACCATAGTCTTGCTCTGGCTCTGGGTCTTCATTGGCTTCACTGATGGCTCGCCGAGTGTCCAGGATCAACTTGATATTGACAATGACAGTCACCAGCAGGAAAAGCACGGCCCCTGTCTGAGGGGAGGGGTAGGGATGATTAAGAGGAGCACCTCCTTCAGATCCTAGAGGGTCTTTCTGAAAGGAGGGCCCTGGCTGCAGTGAAGACATCCAGAGAAACTGGGTCCTGTCCCTTCCTCTGTCTGCCTAGCTCTACTCCCCTGACCAGGGCCTAGTTTCACAGCCACTTTCCCCAGGGAACCTCCCCTGACACTTCCCCCTCCATTAGGGCCCTCCCTACCCAGTGCTCCTGTATTCTTCTATTTGAGACCTTGATTTCCTTGGTCCCCTCCATTGTTGGTTTCTAGAGATGGAGCCAGGCCCAGGGACCCAAGCGGGGGATCAGACCTGGGTCCTGGCCCTAACTGCCTCACAGGGGTGTGCCTCTCTGCAAAGCCAGCCTGATCAGACTTCAGGCTTCCGTCAGAAGCTTAGAAGTTGTACTTGGGTTCCGATTCCAGAACTTTGGGTTCAAATCATTACCTATAGGGACATGACACATAGAGGTCTCCCCTCTAGGAACCTGCTGCCCCTTTCCCACTGGGGCTGGCCAACAGGGGTCCCAGTGCCTGATTTAGGTGGGGAGGAAGCTGGGAGGGAGCGCTCGGTGGGGAGGGTTTGGGACATCTCTATACCTGACAGAATCTCCGCAGGGCCCGCTGGTTTGTCAGTTTATACTTCCAGGTAAGGTACCAGCTCCGCTTCTTCCGAGCCCCAAAGGGCTTGATGAGGGGGCTGGGCTTCCAGTCGTCCATACCGGATTGGCGGGTCACCAATGTCCTGGCCAGCCCATGACTTCAGGAATCTGAAGGGACCAAAGGGCCACATGGGGTAAGATGCTCCTCCCAAAGTCTGATGCCTTCTGGGGAGATGAGGGAGGACCTCCCAGCAACTCTTCCCTGCAAGCGCCCATACTGTGTGACATGGGGAAAGTGGCTCAACTTCTCTGGGCTGGCAGGAAACCCTTCAGTGGGGTTGGATCACCTGGAAATTCCCTGAGACTGGAGTAACTCTCTGAATCAAGGCTGTCCAAGGGTGGAGGCCAAATAATCGGCTCAAAGTTCATTAGCCCCTACAAGGACCAAGTTCCAGGCCTTCCCAAGGCTGTGGTGAGCAAAGAGCGACCTCTCCTGCCCCAGTCTTCAACCCTCGTCCCATCCTATTTGCCCCAGCTTCTCTCCTCCTCCCAGGGCCCGGAGCCGCCCGAGGGCTCAGGAGACCTGCACCGGCAGCGCTACCCGTTCCGGACACCCACGCGGAGGCACTCACGGCTTAGGGGCCCCGGGCCCCGCTCGGGCCCCCGCTAGGGCCCTCACTGCTCGGCCCGGCTCGCCGCGGCCTCCGCCTCCTCCATGCCGCTTGCGGCCCCGCCCCGGCCTGGCCCGCCCCCCCGCTTCCGCCGCCGCCGCCGCCGCTGCCGCGGGGTGAGAGGGCGACGGGCGGTGCTTAGGGCGGCGGCGGCGGCGGCGGCAGTGGCAGCGGCGTCGGGGTGTCAGCAGCCAGCGAGTAAGGCGAATGCTCAGACCGTGCTAGGCAGCTTCGCAGCCCGGCTGGCTGGTGGGGCTGCCTGCACGAGAGCAGCCCGCTCCCCAGCACCGCCGATGGCAAGCCCGACTCCAGTCAGAGGCCTAGCACCTTGGACCAGATCACAGGGCACGCCAGGGTCAGAGGGGCTGCAACCCTTGGACACAGCGCACACACCACCCGCCCCATACCCGTCCTGGGCAAGGCCGTTACCTGGTCCTGGGGCATGCACAGCTATTGGAGGCCAAGAGAGATTAAAATCCAGGTTCTGTCACTGTTCTAAGCACCTTACTGATGATGTTTAATTCCACAACAACCCCAGGAGGTAGGCGCTATTATCATTATTATTGTTTTTTTTTTAATTGAGACGGAGTCTCGCTCTGTCGCCCAGGCTGGAGTGCAGTGGCACCATCTCGGCTCGCTGCAACCTCCGCCTTCTGGGTTCAAGCGATTCTCCTGCCTCAGCCTCCTGAGTAGCTGGGACTACGGTCGTGCGCCACCACACCCAGCTAATTTTTATATTTTTAGTAGAGACGGGGTTTCACCATGTTGGCCAGGCTGGTCTCGAACTTCTGACCTCAAGTGATCCGCCCGCCTTGGCCTCCCAAAGTGCTGGGATTATGGGCAGTGAGCCACCGTGCTGGCTATAGGCGCTATTACTATCCCTGTCGCAGATAAAGAAATAAGACCTAATATCACAAAGCTAGGAGAGGTGGAATTGAAACTCAGCCTAGCTCCAGATTCTGCTCTTAACCACTGCACTCTGCTGGCAACAATACATAAGAATTGCCAGGTTTAAATAACATCATACATAGAAAGCAGTTAGCTTAACACAACGGTTCTCAAACTTTAGCTTGCGTCAGAATCACCTGGAGGACTTCTTAAAACAGAGGTGCTGGGCCCCATCCCTAGAGTTTTAGATTCAGTGGTTTGGGGCAGGGTGGGATTTTGCATTCCTAAGAAGTTTCTAGGTGATGTTGATGCTTGTTTGAAGTGGATAGCCATAGAACAGTTTTAGGCAGGGGAGCAATATAATCCAATTTCTGTTTTAAGAGAACCTTTACTTTTTTTGTGGAGAATGGGTTGGAAGCAGACAGAGGAAGCCAGAAAACCAGTTAGATTTTTTTGAGCTTTCTGTATTCCATCTGCTTCCTGAATGGTGGGGTAATATCCCCCAAAATGAAATGTTAACAGTACTTGTCTTAGGAGTTAAAGAAATAGATGATTTTTCCTAGTAAGTATGTATAAGAATGGAAGAAAACCCAACACATTTTATTACATTTGAAAAGATGTCCCGGCTGGGCACCATGACTCACGCCTGTAATCCCAGCAGTTTGGGAGGCCGAGGTGGGCTGGTCAGTTGAGGTCAGGAGTTTGAGACCAGCCTGCCCAACACGGTGAAACCCCGTCTCTACTAAAAATACAAAAGTTAGCTGGGCGTGGTGACAGGCGCCTATAATCCTAGCTACTCAGGAGGCTGAAGCAGGAGAATCGCTTGAACCTGGGAGACAGAAGTTGCAGTTGAGATTGCACCACTGCACTCCAGCCTGAGTGACAGAGCAAGACTCCGTCTCAAAAAATAAAAAAATAAAAATAAATAATTAAATAATTAAAAGATGTCCCTCAGGGTTCCTTCCTGACCCTCTTTTCTCCTCAAACTGACTCTTCATGGATGATCTCATTCTCTTATGACCTCTGTTACCAATCTAGATGCCCAAACTGACATTGGCAGTTCTAACCTCTTTCCTGAGCTCCAGGCTGCCTGATGTCCAGCAGGACATCTTCACAGGCCCCTCTAACGCAACAGCACAACTTCTGGCATCATTTCCTTTCACTCCTAGATTTCCTGTGGGTTCCCCTCCTCAGTGAACTGCACCAGGCCAAACAGCTGGGAGTCACCCTTGACTCCTTGTCTATCTCCAGTGACCAGTCCAGGTATGTCTTGCTCACCATTGTATTCTCCACACCACACACAAAGGCTGGCACATAGTAAGATCTCCGTAACATTTGTTGAAATCATTCATTTGTATTTTTTAACAAATTTTTATTGAATGCCACTATAAATGAATGTAACCAGTCACCTAGTCCTGTCAGTCTTACCTCCTAAAGAGCCTTCCATTCTAGTCTAATTCTTCTTTGACCTCACAATCAGCCCCAGTGCAGGCCATTTCAGTTTCTTGCTTTCCAGCCAGTCTCATTGACTCTAGATTTTTACTCCTCCTATCCTTTTCTCCTTGCAAAATCCAGAGTGATTTTTTTTAAGGCAAATGTTGCCGGGTTCGGTGGCTCATGCCTGTAATCCCAGCACTTTGGGAGGCCAAGGCAGGTGGATCACCTGAGGCGGGTGGATCCGCCTGGCCAACATGGTGAAACCCCGTCTCTACTAAAAATACAAGAATTAGCTGGGTGTTGTGGCAGGTGCCTGTAATTCCAGTTACTCGGGAGGCTGAGGCAGGAGAATGGCTTGAACCTGGGAGGCAGAAGTTGCAATGAGCCAAGATGGTGCCACTGCACTCCAGCCTGGGCAACACAGCCAGACTCTGTCTCAAAAAAAAAAAGACAAATGTTTTGTCTATCTCTAACTTAAAACCCTTCCATGGATCAAAAAGTACCAAGGAAAATGATGTTACTTAAAATTATAAAGGTAGGCCAGGCATGGTGGCTCATGCCTGTAATCCCAGCACTTTGGGAGGCTAAGGTGGGAGGATTGCTTGAGGCCAGGAGTTCAAGACCAGCCTGGGCAACATAGCGAGACTCTAGCTAAATTTAAAAAAAAAATTAATTACAAAGGTAACCTTAGATGAACTAAAAAGAGTGATAGAAATATGTAGTGCCAGGCCGGGTGCAGTGGCTCACACCTGTAATCCCAGCACTTTGGGAGGCTGAGGCAGGCAGATCACGAGGTCAAGAGTTCGAGACCAGCCTGACCAACATGGTGAAACCCCCGTCTCTACTAAAAATACAAAAATTAGTCGGGCATGGTGGCACGTGTCTGTAATCCCAGCTACTCAGGAGGCCGAGGCAGGAGAATCGCTTGAACCCAGGAGGGCAGGTTGCAGTGAGTCAAGATCGTGCCACTGCACTCCAGCCTGGGCGACAGAGTGAGACTCCATCTCAAAAAAAAAAAAAAAAAGAAAAAGAAAAAAGAAAGAAAGAAAAGAAAAGAAATATATATTGCCAATGGGGGAAAGGAACTACAGAGTGTGAGTTAAACCCATATATCCATATTTATCTGAATAGGACAATAAACAGCAGATGAATGTTTAAAATTGAGAAGTAGTGTGGCTGGGCATGGTGGCATACTCCTGTAGTCACAGCTGCTTGGGAGGCAGGAGGATTGCTTGAGCCCAGGAGTTTGAGTCCAGCCTGGGCAATGTAGGAAGACCCTGTCTCTAAAAAAGAAAAAAAAGTAGTGGTAGGATTTACAATAAGAAGATAGTTACTCCTACCCTACCCTTTCACACCTCTAGGCCCACTCCCAATTGGCAACCACTTTTAGTTAACTCTAAACAATAACGTTATGGGTATGAACACCAAAAGAAAAAAAAAAACTAAAAGTTATTTTTTGCCAATTGGGAGTGGGCCTAGAGGTGTGAAAGGGTAGGGCAGGGGTAACTATCTTCTCATTGTAAATCCTTCTGCAACCATGGGCTGGAATTACTTGAATTAAAAGCCTAAACAAACCAGAGTTTTCATGGCTGTTCATTACCTGTTAAATAAAACCCAAACATCTCAGAACCATTTTCTGTAACCTTGTTACTCAAAGTGTGGTCCCTTATTACTTGAAGTGTGGACCAGCAGCATGGCCATCACCTGGGAGCTTATTAGAAATGCAGGATCTTGGCTGGGTGCAGTGGCTCACACCTGTAATCCCAGCACTTTGGGAGGCCGAGGCAGGCGGATCACTTGAAGTCAGGAGTTCGAGACCAGCCTGGCCAACATGGTGAAACCCTGTCTCTACTAAAAATACAAAAATATTAGCTGGGCATGGTGGCGCATGCCTGTAATCCCAGCTACTCAGGAGGCAGAGGCAGGAGAATTGCTTGAACCCAGGGAGGCAGAGGTTTGCAGTGAGCCAAGATCGCGCCACCACGCTCCATCCTGGGCAACAGAGCGAGACTCTGTCTCAAAAAAAAAAAAAAAAAAGCAGGATCTCAAGCCCCACCCCAGATTTACAAAATCAGAACCTGCATTTTAACAAGATCCGCAGATAATTCATAGGCACAGTCAAGCTTAAGGAGCATCTTGCTTGTGAACCCAACGTGGACCTCTTCAGCTTCAGTACTGGTTGCCCTTTTCTACTCCGTTAGTCTGAATTCTAGCCCCGGGGGGAGGGGTGGTGGTGGTGGTGGTGGTGGTGGTGGTGGTGGTGGTGGTGTGTGTGTGTGTGTGTGTGTGTGTAGCTAAAATCCAGTCATCGTTTTAGACCCAATTCCTCTGCTCCAGGAAGACTTCCAAGCCCTCTGCAGCTCTCTGTTACCACTGTTCCTTAAACTCCCACATCTCTGACTGAAGCTGCTTAGACTTCATTCTGCAAACATGTATTGGGCGCCTGCTGTGTGCCTGGCTGGATTCAGTGCCAGGGTGGGGCGAAGGCGCTGAGGTCTCCGAGTGCTCTTTCAGGTCCAACTCCAGAATCGCCCAGCCCCACGCAATCCAGGGCCAGAGGTTGTGTGCGCAGCACTCGAATACATCCACAGACGGTGCTGCGCGGCTTTTCTGAGTGTTACGGCGCCCTCCTCCCGCCCCCGCGCCGCGCAGGCGGGGACCCACCGGTTTTGCTCCGCTTTAGCAGCGGCGAAGGGAGGACCCCCGGGAGCCGGTCCCCGGCGTCCGGTTGCCCAGCCCTTTTCAGGCGTGGGCCCGCATGGAGGGGACCGTGGAGTCCCAGACGCCTGACCTGCGGGATGTGGAGGGTAAGGTGGGCAGGAAGACCCCTGAAGGGCTGCTCCGCGGGCTGCGAGGCGAGTGTGAGCTGGGAACCTCTGGCGCCCTGCTGCTCCCAGGGGCGCCTAGCACCGGCCACGACTTGGGGGACAAGATCATGGCGCTGAAGATGGAGCTGGTGAGTGCAGAATCCATGGGCCAAGGGGACGAGTCCCTAGTGTAGGGCCGGGAGGGACGAACTCATGCTCCCAGAGTTAAGCTGGAGAGGAGGTAGTTAAAACTCTCCACCTAACTGCTCAGAATCCCTCCCAGATCAATCCGTAAACGCTGGGGTGGAGATGGAGTGACGTCCATTACTTGTCCCCCAAGAGTGAGTGGGGTGTTGATGGTCCTGAGGACTTGGGGTGGGAGCAGTGGGTTTTGGAAGTTATTCCTGCCAAATAATTGGGAGGAGAGAGATGAGGACTGGGAAGTACTGAGAACCCAACGCAGCACAAATTCCCCCCGCCTGTATGGGCCACCTATTCCCCGCCAGTCCCCGTTGTAAGGCAACCGGTTTTTTCTCCTTCTGCTAACCGGGAAAGGGTTTAAGTTCCTGTGAGGCCGCAGTGTTCCGCACAGAAAAGATGTGGGTAAAGGGGCCTATCTGCTGAAAACTACCTGGACCAGGGGCACTGAAAACCTTCTCCGTTTCCTCTACATCCCCCAGCCCTACTTAAAATAATGGAAAGTTCCTAGACCCATAGCAGGGACAGAGAGTAGCAGCACCACTGGTGCTGATTCCCTCGCCTCAGACTCAGTCTCCTCCCAGCCAGCCCCCCAGGTAAACTGGATATTTGGATCTCATCTGTACATTCTTGGGGAGAAGAGGAAACAGCAACCCTCCCCTTTCTCTATTGCTGCTGGTCTAGATTCAGAGCCAAAAGGGCAGCCGAGGCCCTGGCAGGTTCCCCAGGGCCCTGATTCCGGTGAAGTGGGTGATTTACACCTGCCACTACTTTGCAGCCAGTTCTGGGGAACTGAGGAATTGCCATCGGCTTCCTGGCTCACAACCAGGAGCCCACAGTGAGTACGTCAGCTAATAAGTCTTCCTGTGTGCCCAGCCTGTGCCAAGCTGGTCTGTGAAGGAGCAGGGGAAGGAAGTCATGGGGGCTCTGAGACCAGCCAGGGCTCCGATGCCTGAGCTGAGAGGCTGGGAAGAGAGTCTGGTGGGCGGAGCAGTCAGGAAAGGCCCCCTGGGAGAAGGACTTGAATGCCAAGTGTGCACTTGGCCTTGAAGGTTGGAGGTGAGTGCCCAATTCTCCAGAGCAAGGCTGTGACTGTACCCACCTAAGCGGGGGCTTGCCTTTGCCTCACTGTACAGACTTTAGCTCAAGGCCTAGTAAGAGCCTATCTAGACTGTCTAGTTGCTTTGAAAACTAACTTTCACCCAGTGCATGTGCCAGGCAGCTTGCTGAGCACTTTACATGATGCTCTCTTCATCTCCACAGTAACCCTGTTAAGTAAGTGATATTTTATAGATGAAGAAACTGAGGCACAGGGTGGGCATGGTGGCTCACGCCTGTAATCCCAGCACTTTGGGAGGCCGAGGCAGGCAGATCGCTTGAGCCCAGGAGTTTGAGACCAGCCTAGGCAACAAAGCAAGACCCTGTCTCTACAAAAAATACAAAAATTAGATGGGTGTTGTGGTGTGTGCCTGTAGTCCTAGCTACTCTGGAGGCAGAGGCAGGAGGATCACTTGAGCCCAGGAAGAGGAGGTTGCAGTGAGCTGAAATCGCACCACTGCACTCCAGCCTGGGTGACAGAGCTCAGAGCTTGACCCTGTCTCAAAAAAAGAAGGGGAAGAAGGGGAGGAAGGGAGGCAGGGAGGGAGGCAGGAGAAAAGAAAGAAAACAGAGGCACAGGGAGTTTAATAACTGCCCAACATCACGCAAAAAGCAGGGCCATGATTTGAACCCAGATCATCTGACTGCACTTTGCATCTTTACTTTGAGACCTGCTTTGTGCCAGATAGTCTGAACATTTTATGTCATTGAAATGAGAAAACTGGTCATCATTTCTCCCATCTTACAGATAAAACGTGCTTGCAGATTCTGAACTCACATAGGGAGTCAGTGGAAGAGCCACGCCCAGTCTCTCTGGCTCTCTTTTCTGCCTTGGTGGAAACTATCTGTAAACTTTAAGGGGCTGCATTTAACTTTTGATTTTGTCTCTCTGTATTCTTGACCCAGCTTGCCTGGGGCCTGAGGCTGCCCGAGAAAGGGCACAAGGGAGGGAGCCTTCTGGGGCCAGAATGAGGAGAGATCCCCATCCTATTTTTTCTCCTTCCTCAGGCCAGGATGTTATTAATATTAATCTCTTCTTGTGCTCTGCCCTGCCTACTGGGTTGCACCCAGGAAGGACAAGGGGTGGGGCAAGGGGTTTCCCTTCGGGCTACTGAAGGCAGGACTGGTTCAAGCCCTCTAAGGACTGTCCTTCAATTGTTCCTCTCCCAGCTCTCCTTGCACAAAGGGGGAAGGCCTCCCCTTGAGGCCAAGGTCAGTCCTGCCTCTAGGCCTCGTCCCTCTGCTTTCTTCCTCTACCCTCCATTCAAAGGTTGAGTGAACAAGCCAGACTGGGATATGTGGGAATGGGAAACAGTGGCAACTTCTTCTTAGTTCTCCCACCCAAAGAATTGTTGCTATGACAACCCACCTCCACAGTGGCAGTTTGAGAAAAAGCTTTAGGCAAGGAAGAATGCACGGGTTCAAGTCTTGGCTCTGCTTCTGAAACGTTTTGTGGTCTTGAGCAGCACTCTGTCTCTCTCCTGGCCTCAGTTTTTCCTCCTTTTGGTGGAGGGGGTAGAGGGAGATGGGGACTGTGGAACCAGATGATTGTAAGAACCTTTGTAGTAACAATATTCTGATAGTCCCCGCTCTGGGAGCTCGGACTGGGATTTCCAGGCTTTTACCCTAGGGCCTGATTTGGATTGAGCAATGAGGAAACCATACAGGACCCCAGCGCTGGGCAGAGAGTCTGGTATGTAGATGTTAAGGAGAGGAGTAGGGAGCCTGAATCTCCTTGGAAGGAGAATTGGGTTTGGAGTCGCCTCTGAGGCTGCATCTCTCCTGAGCTGTTTATCCTATACTCTATTTTCTTCAAGAGATGGTGTGAAAAGAGTGTTTCTTTTTCTGGCAAGAAAACCTTGCTTTCTTCTATTCTGGGAATGATGCTGTCACAGTCAGGGAATCCCACTGCCACAGGATTATAGAATCTGCTCTCAGATTTATTTCCCAGCAACACACTACAACCCAGACCCCTGAATCCTGGGAACCATCAAAGGGGTCAAGGATAGTAAAGGCAAGAGAATCGCAGAACTGAATGTGACCTCCTTAGCCCTGGGCCGAGCACCAGAAATGGATTGGGCAGGATCTGCTCTCAGGGAGCTCACAGTCCGGTTAGGGAAGGAGGAGACAGAAGAACATTTCTAGTACAGGATGATAAGTGCTGGTAGAACCCAGGAAGGGCCTCCTGGAAGAGTCTTCACTGTAGAGTGATGTGGTTGGGTTTGTGCTCTAGAAAGGCGACTTCAAATTGGAAGGAGGCACAGGCTGTTTCCTCTGCTTGAAATGCTTCTCTCCACCTCTTTGTCTGGCTGAGTCCTTCCATTTTTTTTTTTTTTTTTTTGACACAGGGTTTCACTCCTATCACCCAGGCTGGAGTGCAATGGTACAATGTCAGTTCACTGCAACCTCTGCCTTCCAAGCTCAAGCGGTTCTCCTGCCTCAGCTTCCTGAGTAGCTGGGACTATGGGCATGTGCCACCACACCTAGCTAGCTTTTGTATTTTTAGTAGAGACGGGATTTTGCCATGTTGGCCAGGCTGGTTTCGAAGTCCTGACCTCAAGTGATCTTCTGCCTCAGCCTCCCAAAGTGCTGGGATTACAGGTGTGAGCCACTGCGCCCATCCTAGCTGAGTCCTTCTTAACCTTAAATTTTCAGCTCATGTCCCTTATCCTAGGAAGCATTTCCTGACCTGGTTAGGTTATGGCCCTCTAGGTATCTACAGTCCTCTGTATAGCAGTTGTTTCCCCTAGCGTTTGCCACACTGAACTTTTCTTTTTTTCTTTCTTTCTTTCTTTTTCTTTTTTTGAGATGGAGTCTCGCTCTGTCGCCCGGGCTGGAGTGCAGTGGTGCGATCTCGGCTCACTGCAAGCTCCGCCTCCTGGGTTCAGCCCATTCTCCTGCCTCAGCCTCCCGAGTAGCTGGGACTACAGGCACCTGCAACCACGCCCAGCTAATTTTTTGTATTTTTAGTAGAGACGGGGTTTCACCATGTTAGCCAGGATGGTCTTGATCTCCTGAGCTCGTGATCCGCCCACCTCGGCCTCCCAAAGTGCTGGGATTACAGGCATGAGCCACCGTGCCAGGCCTGAACTTTTCATTTTTAAATTATTTATTTATTATCATTATTTTTTTTGACACGGAGTTTCGTTCTTGGCGTCCAGGCTGGAGTGCAATGGCGTGATCTCGGCTCACTGCAACCTCTGCCTCCCGGGTTCAAGCAATTCTCCTGCCTCAGCCTCCTGAGTAGCTGGGATTACAGGCACCCGCCTAATTAATTTTTGTATTTTTAGTAGAGATGGGGTTTCACCACGTTGGCCAGGCTGGTCTTGAACTCCTGACCTCAAGTGATCTGCCTGCTTCGGCCTCCCAAAGTGCTGGGATTACAGGTGTGAGCCACCCTACCAGTCTTATTTGTTTTTTTAATATAGACAGAGTCTTGCTATGTTGCCCAGGCCAGTCTCAAACTCCTGGCCTCAAGCAGTCCGTTTGTGTCAGCCTCCCAAAGTTCTGGGATTGCAGGCTGAGCCACAATGCCAAGCCAACCACACTGAATTTTAAGTGCTTGCTTCATTGTCTTATCTTACCCACTAGATTATGAACCCTCTGAAGGTAAGAAATGATGCCTTTTCTTTCTTCATCGAACATAGTGCCACACCAATAAGAAACAATAAATATTGGTTCCATAACTGAGTGGATTAATTCCATCTCGAGGAAGGGCAAGGAAGACTTCCTCGAGGAGGTGACATTTGAGCTGGGGCTTGAAGAATGAATAAAGTCAGTGGGAATTCCAGTTCAAGATACCAGATTGAGGGCCGGGCACGGTGGCTTATGCCTGTAATCCCAGCATTTTGGGAGGCCGAGGCGGGCGGATCACCTGAGGTCAGGAGTTCGAGACCAGCCTGACCAACATGGTGAAACCCCATCTCTACTAAAAATACAAAAATTAGCTGGACGTGGTGGTGCACCTGTAATCCCAGCTACTTGGGAAGCTGAGGCAGGAAAATCGCTTGAACCCTGGAGGTGGAGGTTGAAATGAGCCAAGATCGTGCCACTGCACTCCAGCCTGGACGACTGTGCAAAACTCTGTCTCAAAAAGAGAAAAATAAATAAATAAAATGAATAAAAGGCACGAAGCCGTTATGACAATGAGAATAAGAAACAAGGTAATAGGAACAAAATTTTGGAAACTGAAATTCAGAAGGAAGAGTGGTAACTAACTCAGACCTAAAAAATGCTCAGTCCCAAGCCAGCAGTGGGGAAAGCTGAAAAGCAACACTTTTTTATTTTGGGGGGGATAGAGTTTTGCTCTTGTTGCCCAGGCTGGAGTGCAATGGTGCAATCTTGGCTCACCGCAACCTCCGCCTCCTGGATTCAAGCAATTCTCCTGCCTCAGCTTCCCAAGTAGCTGAGATTACAGGCATGTGACACCATGCCCAGCTAATTTTGTATTTTTCATAGAGATGGGGTTGCTCCATGTTGGTCAGGCTGGTCTCGAACTCCCGAACTCAGGTGATCCATCCGCCTCGGCCTCCCAAAGTGCTGGGATTACAGAGCCACCGCCCCCTGCCAAAGCAACACATTTTATACTGCAAAAACCCTTAAAGGTCTTAGGGGTTGGAAGCACCAGGTATTTCTGGAACTGGGGGCACAAGTGGGGCTGAAAACAAAAGGGCTGGTTGAATGTTTAAAAGTCATATTCTAAGATCCCCTCCCTAACTGTGCAACCAGGTGCCAGCTAATTCTTTATCTAGCAGAAGACTGGAGATGTAAGTTTTGTTCTTGTTGTTGTTGTTGTTGTTTTCTTTTTTTTTCTTTTTTTTTTTTTTTTTTGAGATGGAGTCTCACTCTGTTGCCCAGGCTAGAGTGCAGTGGCCCAATCTCAGCTCACTGCAGCCTCAGCCTCCCGAGTAGCTGGGATTACATGCACCCGCCACCACACAGCTAATTTTTGTATTTTTAGTAGAGACGGGGTTTTGCCATGTTGGCCAAGCTGGTCTTGAACTCCTGACCTCGGGTAATCCACTTGCCTCAGCCTCCCAAAGTGCTGGGATTACAAGCATGAGCCACCGTGCCCGGCTGTAGATGTAAATTTTGGAAAGAGGAAGGAAGGGAGGGATGGAGGGAGGCAGAAAGGAAGGAAAGGAGGGAGGGGAAAACAGCAGGACAAGTGTTTTTAGTATGAGGAGCTTTGTTTAATGTATTTAGTTTGGTCATGGACTAGGACAGTTGTCTTCACTGTTCATATATTTGTCTCCAGGATGAAATAATTGAAGATAATCTCCTTTATCAAGTTAATAGTCTGTACAGTCTGATATTGCAGTTATTTATGTTCATCTCCCCTTATTGAGACTGCAAGCTTCTATTAAGCAGGAACAACTTCTCCATTATCTTTGTAATTATTAGCAAATCCATGTACCCAATAGTCATTTGTTCAATTGAATTAGAGTTGTGATATTCTTCCAAAAACACAAATAATTTCAGGTATAAAATTTTTTTCTATGCTTTTGCCATAGTGTTTAGAAAACCCTAAACTCTGTGTGTGTGTTTTTTTAATTTTTTCACTTAATGCAACACAACAATAATCATTAACACAGAAGACCCCAAAATATATGAGGATTTCTTCCCACCAGCAAGCAAGCAATCAGTTCTGCAGCAGATACCAGCTGGGTGTCTACTAATTTAATTTCAACTCTGTCTACCTGGAGACAGTGTCACATCCCACAGGTTGAGGGCTCAGTCCCCAAGACTGTCCCCCTCTTCAGACACTAGTCGTAAATCTGGGCCTCCTGACCTTCTGACCAACCAGCTTCAAATTGGGGTTCCTATGACCCCCTCCTTGGGTTTGATTGGTTTGCTGGTGTGGCTCACAGAACTCAGGGAAACACATTTACTGGTTTATTATAAGGATATTACAAAGGATATAGATGAAGAGATGCATGGGGCAAGGCATACGGGAAGGGGTGCGGAACTTCTGTGCTCTCCCTGGGTGCACCACCCTCCATCTATTCAGCTACTTGGAAGCTCTCTGAATCCTGTTGTGGGGACCTTTTTTTATTTTTTGAGACAAGGTCTGGTTCTGTTGCCCAGGCTGGAGTACAGTGGCTCAATCACAGCTCACTGCAGCCTGTACTTCTCTGGCTCAAGCAATCCTCCCAGTTCAGCCTCCTAAGTAGCTGGGACTACAGGTGTGCAATACCACACTCACCTAATTTTTTTTTGTTTTTTTGGTAGAGACAGGGTTTCCCTGTGTTGCCCAGGCTGGTCTTGAACTCCTGGGATCAAGCGATCCTCCCACCTCAGTCCCCTAGAGTGTTGGGATTACAGGCTTAAGCCACTGTGCCTGGTCCTTTGGGCCTTTTAAAGAGACTTTATTGGTTGTCCACGATTGAAACATGGACAACCATATCAAAATGTTATTGGACAAAAAGGGTCTGATCAAAACCCAGCAAAGCCTGTCTGTTTAGATTCTTATTGGCCCCTCTCTGCGGCATTCCTTCCTCCAGGGTATGAGTCAGGACCTTCTCTGGAATGAGGGTCTTATGACCCACAATCAGATTAGAGTTCTACTCTGGGAAGGTGAGAGGAGAGCAGGAGAAGGTCAGAAAGAGACTGTTTCCTGAAGCCTACTTCTGAGTGCCCCAGCATTATAACAAAAACTGTAACAATGGCTATGGGGCTTATGAGCCAAAAACTGGATGAAAACCTGCACACATACATACACACACACACAGTAATATCACAACTAGTAAATAAGTCGACCATAGTAATATGTAGAGCCAAATAGCCTACCATTTATTGATTTACAGTATTATACTTGTCAGATGGTATGCTATGCATGTTAATATGTTCCTTCGATGTCTCATGACAAACCTTTAGATAGTACCTCGTATTATAATAAAGAAATGAAGGTTTAAAGAAATCAATTTTAATTTCATATGGCTCATTAATGGCAAAACTGGAACTCAAATCTAGGTCCATTTAATTCCAGTGTCTAATTTTCTCAATGTACAAATATATATATATATATTTTTGAGACGGAGTCTTGCTCTGTTGCCCAAGCTGGAGTGCAGTGGTGTAATCTCGGCTCACTACAACCTCTGCCTCGGTTCAAGTGATTGTCCTGCCTCAGCCTCCTGAGTAGCTGGGCTTACAGGCGTGTGCCACAACGCCTGGCCAATTTTTGTATTTTTATTAGAGACGGGGTTTCACCATGTTGGCCAGGCTGGTCTCAAATTCCTGATCTCAGGTGATCTTCACACCTCGACCTCCCAAAGTGCCGGGATTACAGGAGTGAGCTACCGCGCCTGGCCTCAATGTACAAATATTAATACATGGTCTTACTCCGGTTTATCATAGATGTGAATAAAGCAGTTATTTCCTGAATAATTCAATAAACATTTTTCAAATACAAAAAACATTTACTGTGTTTGTGTGACCTGCGGGATTTGACCTGTATATGTAAATACACATACACACATAATGACGTTTTGGTCAATGTCAGACCATGTATAACATAAACAACCATGTAAATTTTTTTTTTTTTTTTTTTTTTGAGACGGAGTCTTGCTATGTCACCCAGGCTGGAGTGCAGTGGTGCGATCTCAGCTCACTGCAAGCTCCGCCTCCCGGGTTCATGCCATTCTCCTGCCTCAGCCTCCCCAGCAGCTGGGACTACAGGCGTACGCTGCCACGCCCGGCGAATTTTTTTGTATTTTTAACAGAGACGGGGTTTCACCGTGTTAGCCAGGACGGTACAGTGGCACCATCTCCCCTCACTGTAACCTCTGCCTCCTGGGTTCAAGTGATTCTCCTGCCTGAGCCTCCCGAGTAGCTGGGATTACAGGCAAGAGCCACCATGCTTGGCTAATTTTTTATTTTATTTTATTTTATTTTTTTTTTGAGATGGAGTCTCGCTCTGTCGCCCAGGCTGGAGTGCAGTGGCGTGATCCCAGCTCACTGCAAGCTCCACCTCCCGAGTTCACACCATTCTCTTGCCTCAGCCTCCTGAGTAGCTGGGACTACAGGTGTCCACCACCACACCTGGCAAAAATTTTTTTTGTAATTTTTAGTAGAGACGGGGTTTCACCGTGTTAGCTAGGATGGTCTCGATCTCCTGACCTCTAGTGATCTGTCCTCCTCAGCTTCCCAAAGTGCTGGGATTACCATATAAACATTTTGATCAATGATAGACTACATATGTCAAATAAACATTTATCGTGTGTATATATGCACATATATAAATAAACATTTATTATATGTATATAAGTGTGTACACATACACAAATATTTATATGATGTTTTGGTCATCATACGACCAAAACATATGATGTTTTGATGAACAGCATATACCATAGTGATTTCATAAGATTATAACACAGCATATACACAAATATGATATATGGCACTTGATATTGGCATAGCAGATCAAGTAGGGATTGATATTCAGTAATTGTGCTGGGACATTTTGTTTTCCATATTTTAAAAAGTATATAAATTTTTTAAAATGTCATCTAGTTTGTACATTTACCCTGTCATATTTGCACGGCAGTAAAACCTCCTGCTGGTGTATTTCTCTAAGCATATCCCCATTGTTACGTGACAAATGACTTTATATATAGAGAATAGAACAGAAGGTCTCTAGATTAAAAGACACTGAGCATAGTTGAGGACAAGAGGGACTAAATAAAAATATACTAAATACGGCCAGGCACAATGGCTTACGCCTGTAATCGCAGCACTTTGGGAGGCTGAGGTGAGGAGTTTGAGCCTGGGAGTTTGAGGCTACAGTGAGCTATGATCATGCCACTGCACTCCAGCCTGGACAACGTAGCGAGACTTTGTCTCTACAAAAACTTTAAAAAGTACTAAATATCATGAAATACCTCTCCAAGCCTTTACCCCTACTTGGCTCCTAGGATACTGACAGCCTTGCTTACATTATACTCTCTAGAGTGGTATAATATGGGGAATATGATTAACTCAAGAGAAAAAAAAAAGATACAGACTTTAGACCTCCAATTAAACAGCCCAATCAGATCATCCTGTAGTGAGGCTCAGAGTTGGCAAGCTTCATACATACACGGTTTCTAGTCATTGTAGAGATCCACTCTGAAGGGTGAGCAGGAGTTAAAGATCATAGACATCTGACCCTCTATATAGACCTAAATAAATAGGAAAAAGCAACTTGAGGCCGGGCATGGTGGCTCAGGCCTGTAATCCCAATACTTTGGAAGGCCGAGGCTGGATGATCACTTGAGGTCAGGAATTTGAGACCAGCCTGGCCAACATGATGAAACCCCATCCCTACTGAAAATACAAAAATTAGCTGGTTGTGGTAGCGGGCACCTGTAATCCCAGCTATTCAGAAGGTTGAGGCATGAGAATCGCTTGAACCTGGGAGGTAGAGGTTGCAGTGAGCCGAGATCGTGCCACTGCACTCCAGCCTGGGTGACAGAATGACATTCTGTCTCAAAAAGAAAAAAAAAGGAAAAGAAAAAGCAACTTGAATGAAATGGAGATAATACAGAGAGATACGAACTTATAAAAATCATTAAGCATATCCTTAAAGAGATAAAAGATAATATTGTAGCCATGAACAAAAACAAGAAGGTGTAAAAAGGTAAACATTCAGAGAACTAGAAACAGCACTTGGAAATAAACACATCATGGCGGGGAAAAGAAAAAAGAAAAACCAAAGAGTTGATAATAGGCCAGGTGTGGTGGCTCATGCCTGTAATCCCAGCACTTGGGAGGCCAAGGCAGTGGATCACCTGAGGTCAGGAGTTCGATAGCAGCCTGACCAACATGGTGAAACCCCATCTCTACTAAAAATACAAAAATCAGCCAGATGTGGTGGCAGACACCTGCAATTCCAGTTACTTGGGAGCCTGAGTCATGAGAATCACTTGAACCCGAGAGGCAGAGGCTGCAGTGAGCCAAGATGTGCGCCATTGCACTCCAGCCTGGGGGACAAGAGTGAGACTCCATCTCAAAAAAAAAAAAAAAAAAAGAGGAGTTGATAAAGTTGAAATATTTCAGAAATTAGAGCAAGTATAGAAATAGATGTGACTGGGTGCTGTGGCTCACGCCTGTAATCCCAGCACTTTGAGAGGCCAAGGCAGGTGGATCACGAGGTCAGGAGATTGAGACCATCCTGGCTAACATGGTGAAACCCTGTCTGTACTAAAGATACAAAAAATTAGCCGGGTGTGGTGGTGGGCACCTGTAGTCCCAGCTGCTTGGGAGGCTGAGGCAGGAGAATGGCGTGAACCCGGGAGGTGGAGCTTGCAGTGAGCCAAGATCTCACCATTGCACTCTAGCCTGGGCGACACAACAAAACTCTGTCTCAAAAAAAAAAAAAAAAAAAAAAAAGAGATGCAAGAGTGAAAAAAACAAAAACAAAAACATAGAGGATCATCAGTTCAGGACACCCTCTGTCCAAGTAATAAGATTCCCAGAAAGAACAGAAAAATACTGGAGGATAATCATCAAAGAAATAATTTTTAAAAAATCTCCCAGAACTGAAGAACGTCAGTTTCCAGATTGAAAAGGCCCATCAAGTGGCTAACTCAATAGATGAAAATAACCCACACCATGGCAAATTGCTGTAAAAACAGAACACTGGGAACAAAGAGAAGATCCTAAAAGCTTCCAGCAAGAATGGGAAAAGGGTCACATACAAAGGATCAGGGATTGGAATGGCATTAGATTTTTAAATGCTAACACTGAAAATTAAAAGACATGGAGGCTGGGTGCCATGGCACATGCCTCTAATCCCAGCACTCTGGGAGGCCAAGATGGGCAGATCCCTTGAGCTCAGGAGTTTGAGACCAGCCTGGGCAACATAGTGAGACCCCATCTACAAAAAAAATTTAAAAATTAGCCAGGTGTAGGTACATGCCTGTAGTCCAGCTACTTAGGAGGCTGAGGCAGGAGGGTTGCTTGAGCTCAGGGGATCAAGGCTGTAGTCAGCCATGATTGTGCCACCACTGCACTCCAGCCTGGGCTATAGAGTAAGACCCTGTCTCAAAAATAAAATAAGACAATGGAACAATGCCTTAACCCCTGAGGAAGAATTATTTTCAACCTGGAATTCTATATCCAGCCAAACTATCAATAGTGTGAGGAAAGATTAATAACTTTTTAAAAATAATTTCAACTTTTATTTTATCTTTTTTGTGTGTGTGACGGAGTCTCGCTGTTGCCCAGGCTGGAGTGCAGTGGCGCGATCTCGGCTCACTGCAGGCTCCGCCCCCCAGGTTCTCGCCATTCTCCTGCCTCAACCTCCCGAGTAGCTGAGACTACAGGCGCCCGCCACCTCGCCCGGCTAATTTTTTGAATTTTTAGTAGAGACGGGGTTTCACCGTGTTAGCCAGGATGGTCTCTATCTCCTGACCTCGTGATCCACCCGCCTCGGCCTCCCAAAGTGCTGGGATTACAGGCATGAGCCACCACGCTCGGCCCTATTTTATCTTATTTGAGAGAAATCTCATTCTGTCACCCAGGCTGGGTGCAGTGGCACCACCATGGATCACTGCAGCCTTGACCCCCCAGGCTCAAGCAATCCTCTCACCTCAGCCTCCCGAGGAGCTGGGTCTACAGGCACATACCACCACACCTGACTAATTTTTAAATTTTTTGTAGAGACAGTGTCTCACTCTGTTACCTAGGCTGGTCTCAAACTCCTAGACTCAAGTGATCCTCCTCTCTTGGCCTCTCCAAGTGCTGGAATTACAGGCAAGAGCCACCATGCCCAGCCCAACTTTTATTTTAGATTCGGAGGGGGGTACCTGTGCAGGTTTGTTACATGGGTATATCACATGATGCTGAGATTTGGGATACTGTTGAACCCATCACCCAGGAAGTGAGCATAGTACCCAACAAATAATTTTTCAATCCTTGCCCCCACCTCTCTCCCCCCTCCAACAGTCCCCAGTGTCTATCATTACCATCTTTATGTTCATATACCCAATGTTTAGCTCCCATTTATAAGTTAGAACATGCAGTATTTGGTTTTCTGCTCTTGCATTAATTCACTTAGGATTATAGCCTCCAGTTGCATACATGTTGCTGCAAAGGACATGATTTCATTATTTCTTATGGATGTGTAATAACATTTTAAAACATGCAAAGCTTCAATAAATTTACCTCTTATGCCAACTTTCTCAGGATGCTACTAGAGGGAAAGAACCATTCACCCAAATGAAGGAGTAAATGAAAAAAGAAGATATGGAATCTAAGAAACAAGGGATCCAGCTAAGGAAAGAGGCAAAGGAATTACCAAGATGATAATGGAGGGAGATCCCTGGAGGGCAATTGTGCAGCAAGGACAGATGGAAGCAGAGCAGAGGGCTCCTTAAGAGATGCCTCTCAGAAGATGGAATAGATAGAACGTGTCATGCATTCAAAAGCCTGGAGAGGGAAATTCAGAGAATTGAGGGAGTGTTTGAGGTTGACTTACTGATAACTACATAGCAAACTAGGCAATATAATAATAATAATAATTCTAAGGATAAAATGTTGTAAGAAATAAAAAGTAACTATAGTAAACTACATGGCTTAGCTGTGAAGAGCATTTCCAAATCCTAATAAAGTAAACACTGAGTAATTTTATTGCCTATTAGGAGGATGGAAGATGGGAAGGGTATCTGTATGGCAGGGGAGTGGGGAGTGGGATGAAAGTTAAATCCTGCCTGGGCGTGGTGGTTCACGCCTTGTAATCCCGGCACTTTGGAAGTCCAAGGTGGGCAGATTATTTGAGGTCAGGAGTTTGAGACCAGCCTGGCTAACCTGGTGACGCCCTGTCTCTACTAAAAATACAAAAATTAGCCAGGCGTGGTAGGTGATACTTGTAATCCCAGCTACTCAGCAGGCTGAGGCAAGAGAATCGCTTGAACCCTGGAGGCGGAGGTTGCAGTGAGCTAAGATGGCGCCATTGCACTCCAGCCTGGGCAACAAGAGAGAAACTCTGTCTCAAAAAAGAAAAAAGAAAGTTAAATCCCTAATCTTATATAGTGTGGGAAATCAATAGAAAATGCCTAAAATTTAAATACCAAGAAATAGCAATATAAATATGGAGATTAGGAGGTAAATACCAAAATAAACGCTAAATAAATAATAATAGTTGTTTCTGGGAAGTAGGACCAGGATGGGAGAACTGTTCATGTTCATAATCTTGTGGAACTGTTTGCCTCTTTAATCTCTGTGCATCTGTTACTTTGATTAGAAATAAAACTGGGCTGGGTGTGGTGGCTCACACCTGTAATCCCAGCACTTTTGGAAGAATTGCTTTGAGCCTAGGAGTTTGAGACCAACCTGGGCAACAAGGTGAGACCTTGTCTCTACAAAAAATAAAATTAGCCAGGTGTGGTGCACGCCTGTGGTCTTAGCTCCTTGGGAGGCTGAGGTGGGAGAATCGCTTGAGACCAGGAGATGGAGGCTGTAGTGAGCCATGACTGTGCCACTGCACTCTAGCCTGAGTGACAGAACAAGACCCTGTCTCAAAAAATAATAATAAAAGTAAAACTAAATAAAACTAGTTTTAAAAAGTCATTTGTGGCAGCACCTTGGGTTCACAGAGCAGAATGCTAGAGGCGAAACTATAGAGATGGGCGAGAGCCACATGTTACAGGCTTTTGAATGCCAGTTGCTAAAATGTTTAGATTTCATTCTCTAAGAGGAGGGCGGAGTTCCCTGCTATTGTAGATGTTCGGATTCGGCACTCTCTAAGAGCAGTGCAATGCCTATAAAGGCTCTTGAGCAGGGAGAGACAGGTTCAGACTTGTGCTTAGGGAAGGTAACAGTGCATCTGAGCTGGAACGGACGCTTGAGATTACCCTGTAAGTCAAATTTACTTCCAGTACGGACAGGTAGACTGGTGTGTACAGGCGAGAAGGCCTGAATGCCCAGCCAGTGGGATTCTGATCCTTCTAAGCTCTGGCCAACCCTTTCCCCTCTCGGTGGCTGCTACCAATGCCCTGAAAAGACTAGGGAACCAGGTTAGCTCTCTTTATTCCCCAGCTCCTGCCTCCTTTTGGCCCAATCTACTTCCTGATTAACACCCTATCTTGCTATTCTTTATTTCTATGTCTTTCTGGGGAATATGGGCAGGCTCAATAGTCAGTACCCTGTGGCTGGGCATGGTGGCTCATGCCTGTAATTCCAGCACTTTGGGAGGCTGAGGTGGGCGGATCACCTAAGGTCAAGGGTTTGAGACCAGCCTGACCAACATGGTGAAACCCGTCTCTACTAAAAATACAAAATTAGCTGGGTGTGGTGGTGCACACCTGTAATCCCAGCTAATTGGGAGACTGAGGCAGGAGAATCGCTTGAACCCAGGAGGCGGAGGTTGCGGTGAGCCGAGATCACGCCATTGCACTCCATCCTGGACAACAACAACGAAACTCCATCTCAAAAAAAAAAAAAAGAAGTACCCTAAATATGAAGTTCAAAGCTTAGTAGGATTGGATTTTAATACTTAACATTTACTGAGACCTTCCTCTGTGCTAGGTACTGTGCTGAGTACTTAATAGACAGCATTTCAGAATCCTCACAGCTACCCTGTGAGGTAAGTGATTTAATCCTGTTTTAGAAACAAAGAGACTGAGGCTCAAAGAAGATATGTCTAATCAGTGGTAGAGCTGAAATGTTAGGCAGCAGTCTGTCTGCTTCTGAAGCCTACACTGCAAGCCGTTATAATTCCATCCGTCTTAAAGTGAAACATGGTTGGCTGAACCACAAGGTAGTGGCCTCTGGAAACGCTGGGGAAACCCATGCCCCAGAACTGGGACTAATTCCTTCTCCCACTCCCCCAGGCTTACCTGCGAGCCATCGATGTGAAGATCCTGCAGCAGCTGGTGACCTTGAATGAGGGCATCGAGGCAGTGCGCTGGCTGTTGGAGGAGCGGGGGACGTTGACCAGTCATTGCAGCAGCCTCACCAGCAGTCAATATAGCCTGACAGGCGGGAGCCCAGGCCGCTCAAGGCGAGGCAGCTGGGACAGCCTGCCAGACACCAGCACCACCGACCGGCTGGACAGTGTCTCTATTGGCAGCTTCCTGGACACAGTGGCCCCCAGCGAGCTGGATGAACAGGGCCCACCTGGGGCTCCACGTTCCGAGATGGACTGGGCAAAAGTTATAGCTGGTGGAGAGAGGGCCAGGACTGAGGTGGATGTGGCAGCCACCAGGCTAGGGAGCTTGAGAGCTGTGTGGAAGCCCCCAGGGGAGAGGCTTCAAGGTGGACCACCTGAGTCACCAGAGGATGAGAGTGCCAAGCTGGGCTTCGAGGCCCACTGGTTCTGGGAGCAGTGCCAGGATGATGTGACCTTCTTGTAACAACTATTCCACCCTTTTGTAATCCTGTGGCTCTTTTATCCATTAGCTGTGGTCTCCCCCAAAATTGATTCTCCCTCAGTCTGAGACTAGGAAGAGGCTGTACTGAAATCAGTTACCATGGAAACCTGGCTCATCATTTCTCTAGTCCCTAGGGAGTCTCTGCCTTTATCCCTCAGTTATTGGGTCCCTAGAGCTAGCTTGCTCTTTCTTTCTTTCTTTCTTTTTTTGAGACAGGGTCTTATGCTGTTACCCAAGCTAGAGAGCAGTGGCATGATCACAGCTCACTGCAGCCTTGACCTACTGGGCTCAAGCGATCCTCCTATTTCAGCCTCCCCCATAGTTAGGACCACAGGCATGCACCACCATGCCCAACTAATTGTTTAATTTTTTTTTTTTTTGTAGAGATAGGGTTTCCCTGTGTTGCCCAGGCTGGTCTCAAACTCCTGGGCTCAAGGGATCCTCCCGCCTCAGCCTCCCAAAGTGCTGGGATTATGCCCAGCCCCTAGAGATACTTCTATAGAGATATTGACTCTAAAGGATTGACTTATGGCTTTTGGTATTTAGTATCTCTCACTACTCCCCCCAGCTAAGTAAGGATTTAAGGAATTTAGGACTCCCTGGAGTTAACAGATGAAGAGATGGGGGCATAATTACTTCACCCAAAGTCTAGAAGCCTTGGCCCCTCTCTTGGCCAAGATGGAGGATTGAGGAGGGACATGGACCTTCAGGACTAACCCTCTATGGATTGGCCCTCCCAGAAGCGTTTGGGCTGGTAGACCCACCCCTTCCTACCTGCTGAGTGATGTCATTTCCTGCCAGGATGGGGAGCCCTTTGTACGGGTCCTTGGATGGTAGTAGGTCATATAGGGGTATCTGAGCCCCTGCTGCTAAGTGAGATCACATTATTTATCGTCCATACCATTACTTCTTGTGAACAGTAACATGTCACTCCTCCTGGCAGGAAAGTTTCTCATTGTCAGATGTTTGTGCTTCTTTTCAGGTCTTACTTTTTAAATAGAGTGTTCTCATTTTATCCTAGGGGATCTCACTTCCTCTGTGGCTCCATCCCTGCATCCCTGTCTGGGCCAGCACTCCTGACTGCTTTTAGGGAGAGAAGCTTTCAGGGGCCTCCATTTATTCCTCTCAAGTCTGTTTGGCTCACCCTGCCATGGTCCCCTGTCTTACCCTGTCCCTATTCCTGTATTCTATTTTTTTGTTTTGTTTTGTTGTTTTTTTTTTGAGATAGGGTGACAGGGTCTCCCTCTGTTGCCCAGGCTGGAGTGCAGTAGTGCTCACTGCAGGCTCGACCTCCTGGACTCAAATGATCCTCCTTCCTCAGCCTCCCAAGGAGCTAAGACTACAGGCATGCATCACCATGCCTGGCTAATTTTTGTATTTTTTTCCAGAGACAGGGTTTTACCATGTTGCCTAGGGTGCACTTGAACTCCTGGGCTCAAGCAGTCCTTCCGCCTCAGCCTCTTAAATTACTGAGATTACAGGCATGAGCTGCTGTGTCTGGCCCTATTCCTGTATTCTGACTCCATATCTCCCTTCCGGGAGGTTCAGCTTCTGTGTGTCCATGCCTTTTCAGTTTCTCCAGGCCTTTTATATGCAAATGAGTCCTGGCCCCCTCTGCCCTTTGTTGATGGGAGCCAGGGAGAGAGAACCTCAAGGTCTCAGAGCTCTGGGGGTGTACCAGAATCTTGGATAGGGGAGGTGTCATCCTTTCTGACTTTGTGACTGCCCTTCCCCCACCCTGTCCCCAGCCTTCCACCATTTGGTCACAAGGATGCCTGCCTGAGGTCGGGACACAAGGAATCTCCTTGTCTAGGCTGCAGCGTGGGGGCGTGGCAGGGAAAGACAGAAGCTCTTTGGTCCCTGGGCCCCATCCTGGAAAAGGAGAGGGAGCAAGGGAAAGGCCTGTTTACTTCCTCCCTTAGAGCAAGCCCTGACTCCTGGAAACTGAGGAGGGAGCAGAGCCTGGGTCTCTGAGCCTGGGTCCCAGAGCCCTGCCGAATTACAAATTATATCATAGAAGGAATTCAGGGAAGCTGCCAACCTGGGGCTCAGAGGGGACGGTCCCAGAGACGGGGACAAGAGCTGTGGCTGGTGTCCGAGAATGAATTCTTAGAGATTAACCCTTTGAACTCTGGGTAACTGCTCCATATGTTAGTCCCTGCCTTTCCTGGGCCTTGAAACTGGGATACTAGAAGGAAAAAGATGGAAAAGGATGTCAGATGACTTTGGCTGTTCACTGCATCCTCCTGCAAAAGAGGCGTCCTCCTCAAATCCTGGAATAACTCGTGCCATTTCTCTATTTTGTATTCTGTGTTGGGGAAGGGAAGGAAGCCAAATTGATCATCTCTGCTTCCCTAAATTCCTCAAGTCTCATTTTGAAACTCCCACCCCGGTCCTTCTGGAGCAATATTCAGTCCATGGCTTGTCCCTAAACACCCTCTCTTCCCCTCCCACCCCCTCAAATGATTGAAATCTCCAAAGTATATTCTCAGCTTCTTCCACTGCTCACAAGACCTCTCCATACCACTCCTATGGTCTTGGGACTCCTGACTTCCCCTCAGACTGGGAATTTGAATCTCCTATTCCAGTCCCTACTCTGTAGTCATTTTGTAGTGTGCCCTCGGTTAATTACCCTTCCTGTTTTTTGTTTGTTTGTTTTGTTTTGTGTTTTGTTTTGTTTTTGAGATGGAGTCTCGCTCTGTCATCCAGGCTGGAGTGCAGTGACGGGATCTCGGCTCACTGCAACCTCTGCCTTCCGGGTTCAAGCGATTCTCCTGTCTCAGCCTCCTAAATGTCTGGTATTACAGACGTGCACCACCATGCCTGGCTAATTTTTGTATTTTTAGTAGAGACGAGGTTTTGCCATGTTGACCAGGTTGGTCTTGAACTCCTGACCTCAAGTGATCCGCCCATCTCAGCCTTCCAAAGTGCTGGGATTACAGGTGTGAGCCACCTGCCTGGCCTGTTGTTTTATTTTTAAGACAGGGTCTCACTCTGTCGCCCAGGCGGGAGCGCAGTGGTGCGATCTCGGGTCACTGCAGCCTCTGCCTACTGGGCTGAAGTGATCCTCCTCAGCCTCCTAAGTAGCTGCGACTACAGGCACGCATCACCATGCCCGGGTTACTTTTTGTATTTTTTCTAGAGACAGGGTTTTGTCATGTTGCCTAGGCTGGTCTCAAACTCCTGGGCTCAAACAATCCTCCCACCTCAGCGTCCCAAAGTGCTGAGATTACAGGCCTGAGCCACCATGCCCAGCCTTTATTTCGTTTTTTTTCTCTTCAGCAACACTGTTCATGGAATTATACCCTTCTTGGAAGCCACTGTATAGTATTCCTATTTGAGGTTCACTTGTTCAGTCTACACACTTATGAGCTGAAGAGGTTGCCCGCCCTCTTGTGGCCATTATGCACCACTGCTGGAGTTGCTGTGTGGAACCTCCAAGCTCAAATAAAACATGGCCTTCTAAAGACCAGCCCCCGTCAGTGCGCAGAAAGGCTAGTGAGTCAGACCTAAAGAGGGCATAGACTTGCCCAGCATCACCCATTGTAAAGTTGTGGCGACGTCCAGGTCAGAAAACCCAGATCACAAGCCCACATGCCCACAGCTCCATCACTTGGCCAGTCAACACCACTGAAGCCCAAAGGGACTGAAAGCAATTTTGCCCCTGTTACAATGTTTGCGTTCTCACCTCTTCCTAAAGAGGCAGCTTAGTCTTTAGAGGAAGAGCTGCAGGAAAGAAAACCCTGGGCCTGGACTGGATGAAGGGGTGAAGGATGCACTAGTCTGGATCACAGATAGGAGGAAAAATCAATCCTGGACCCACCATTTTTCTGGGAAGGAGGGCTAGTAGCTCCAGACATCATAGGAACAGAGCTCAGCATTTCAGACCTGGAGGTTAGAAGCAGAGGTGGGGGTGGGGAGCTGTGAAATTAGGAAACTTAGATGGGTCTTGCAAAAGTAGGTGTGGCTCCACAGGTCAGGGAATTACGGGTCAATTGGATAGGCACCTGAGAGTGTTGTGGGGCTGGAAAGCTGGGGTGAGTGAGGCTGCCTGGGTATTCCGCTTAGGTCTAGGCATCCTGGCTGAATACCTTAGATTTCAGTTCACCACCAGAGAAGCCCGGAAACTCCAGTAAACACATATCTTTGGTCCCTTCTACCTGCCTCTAACTTGGCTGGTTGAGGCTCAGCTTCTCTCTAACTAGACTTTTCTGGCTTATAGGGTACAGCTGTTTGGGAGCTCAAAGAAGGAGAAGGTAAGAAAAAGGAGAGAAATGCAGAGAGAGGAGAGGATGGGATGAAAACAGGGTGTGGAAAATATCAGAGGGTGCATACTGCCCTCAAGTGCACTGGGGGCTTTTGTCCGGGGTCAGAGTAAAGACAAAGAAGAGGCTGCTCATGGAAGCTGCAGAAACAGTGCCTGGGGGGATAAGCGGGGGTGGTGCTGGCTGAGACAAGAGACCATGGGAGTGGGCATTGTAAAGACCTGCATTTATTTATTTTATTTATTTATTTATTTATTTTGAGACAGGGTCTCACTCTGTCGCCCAGACTGGAGCGCAGTGGCATGATCTCGGCTCACCGCAACCTCCGCCTACCAGGCTCGAGCGATTCTCCTGCCTCAGCCTCCTGAGTGGCTGGGACTACAGGCGCACGCCACTACCACCCAGCTAATTTTTGTATTTCTAGTAGAGATGGGGTTTCACCATGTTGGCCAGGCTGGTCTCGAACTCCTAACCTCAAGTGATTCACTCGCCTCGGTCTCTCAAAGTGCTAGGATTACAGGCTTGAGCCACCATGCCTGGCTGAGGCCTGCATTTAGGATGGAGGCATTGAGGTTGAGCACTGAGCTAACTGGAAGCTCAGTGACAGCTTCAGTGAGAAATGCTTGAGAGTTGTAGCAGACACAAGCTCATTGTGTGTATGGTGCCAGGCATACACTGGGTGTTCCGTGACACCTGTTCAGTGAATGGAAGAATGAATATGTGTAAGCCCACAAGGAGATGTGACTTAAAAAAAAAGTTGCTAATTTACAAATTAGGTAATTGAAAATATTTTTAAATTTACTTTTTAGCAATCCTATAAACAGTGCATTGTTAACAATAGTCTTACTTAGAAATTTGCTCAAGGTCAGTTAAGTAACAAATGAGCTGTAATAACCCAGATCAACCTGACTGCAGGGGCTTCCAGGAAGCCTCCTCTGATTCCCTACCCATGCCATACACTCACTTAGACCCTACTCTCCTAGGAGAACAGATTAGTGCTGCCCAGAAGCTGGGGCAGGACATTAGTTTCCTATTGTCACTGTAATGAATTACCACAAAGTGGCTCAAAAAACAAAATTATTATGTTACAGTTCAGAAGTCCAAAATCAGCTTCACCAGGCTAAAGTCAAAGTGTTGACAGGTCTACATTCCTTCCGTGGGCTCCAGGGAAGAATATTTCCTTGCTTTTTCCAGCTTCTAGATGCTGCTTGCAGTGCTTGATTCGTGGCTCTTTTCACCATCTTCAAAGCCAGCAGCAGAGCATCTTCTCTCCTCTCTAACCTCTGTTTCCATCCCTACATCTCTCTAATTCTACTGCCTCTCACTTGTAAGGATTACATTGGGTCAACTGGGATAATCCAGTATCATCTTCCCATTGGCAAGATCCTTAATTAAATCCTGCCTTCAAAGTCCCTTTTACCATTTAAGATAAAATGTTCACAGGTTAAGCAGCTGGTGCGTGTCTGTAGTCCCAGCTACTCAGGGGGCTGAGGCTGGAGGATCACTTGAGCCCAGGAATTCAGGCCAGCCTGGGCAATATAGTAAGACTCTTCTCTTAAAAGAAAATTTATATTTATCCTCAGGTCCTGGGGATTAGGAATTGGACATCTTTGGGAGAGGGGCTTTTAGCCTGACACAGGCAGGGTGGAAAGTGGGCAGGAGGATGCACCCAGGCCCAGAATGAACCTCTGTGCTTTGTCCAGCCTCCCCTAGCCTGGAATGAGAGGTGGTACCAAGGCGGAGGTGGCAGGTCCAGACCCCGTGTCTAGAGAATGTCAAATGCCTCCTGTACCATCACCACCAGGGAGAGCCAAAGATGAAGATCAGGCTTAGGAGAAAGTCTCAGTTTAGGAATCTTTTTAGACCTGAGACCTTCCTGGTAACCACAGTGGAGGATTCCTCAACACTGTCTCCTCTCCAGAACCATTCTGTGCTCCTATTCCCCAAGGCTGAAGATAATTATATTCCCAGTGAACTAACCTGGGTTCTCTCTGGAAAGGGCAGATTGGATAGATTAGTTGTCTTCTTTTTAAATTGTTATTTTTAATTATTTAATAGTTAAACCATGCTTCTCATAGCATAGTGAATTCCATCACCAGGCCCCTTTCTTATTTTATTTTCTTCTTTTTTAAAAAAATTTTAGACTGGGCACGGTGGCTCATGCCTGTAATCCCAGCACTTTGGGAGGCCGAGGAAGGTGGATCACCTGAGGTCGGGAGTTCGAGGCCAGCCTGGCCAACATGGTGAAACCCCATCTCTACTAAAAATACAAAAATTATCTGGGCATGGTGGCGCATGCCTGTAGTCCCAGCTGCTCAGGAGACTGAGGCAAGAGAATTGCTTGAACCCAGGAGGCAGAGGTTGCAGTGAACCGAGGTCATGCCACTGCACTCCAGCCTGGGCGACAGAGCGAGACTCCGTGTCAAAAAAAAAAAAAATTAATTTTTTTTTAAGAGACTGGGTCTCACTGTCACCCAGGCTGGAGGACAGTGATGTGATCTTGGCTCACTGTAACTTTGACCTCCTGGGCTCAAGCAATGCTCCCACCTCAACCTTCTGAGTAGGACTACAGGTGCACACGAGCATGTCCAGCTAATTAAAAAAAAATTTTTTTTAGAGATGGGGTCTCACTGTGTTGCTCAGCCTGGTCTTGAACTCCTGGCCTTGAGAAGTCTTCCTGCATCAGCCTCCCATAGTGCTGGGATTACAGGTGTGAGCCACTGTGCCTGGCCTCTTCTTTTGATCCCTCGTCCCTATTCTCATTCCTCTCCCTGTGTCAGTATATGTTTGGATATGTATGTATCTTTGAAAATATATGTAATTATGTGCCTATGTGTTTTAATATATATAAATGGTATACTTTTATGGTAAGCCAACTTCTGTTATGAATTGCTCCCATATTTCAGTGATTTAACACCACAGATTTATTTTTAACTTATTCTACATGGCACGGGTGTTTCTGGTTGGACAGCTCTCCTCCACTGTCCACTCCAGCTCCCAGGCTTCTTTTATTTTCAGATGGTGATAGCCTCATCCCAGCATCATAAAGTTTCCGGTCAATTTTTCACCAAGTTGTTTTACTATCCGTTGATTATCATTTTATGAATTGCTTGTTTCACTAGGGATTACAGAATGGTGATTTTCTAAGGCTATTAATTTTTCCTCATTTATTAGCTCTAATTCTGTACAGAAAACCTTTTTCACATCCTCTAGGACCATTTGATTACTCTGAAATAAAATTCATACCAGAATGGCAAGATAAATGCTTAAATCTCTTCCCTTATCGTTTTCAAAGCAGTTATGTCCTAACAACTTCTAATGGTGTTCAATGATTTTTTTTTGTTTCACTCTCTTTTTAAATGATCTCAAACAACCTGTAGTTCTTATGCATTTAATGTCGTTTAATCATTTGCCATTATTTTTTGCTTTATATTATATAAAGTATCAAGCATATACAAAAATACAGAAAATAGTGTAATGAATTCCCAGGGACCCAGCTTCAATAATTATCAATTCACGGCCAATCTTGGTTTATTTATTCCCTCAACTACTTTCCCCCTAACCAAGATTATTTTGAAGCAAAACCAGATATCATACCAATTTAATCTGTAAATGTTTTAGCATGTATCTCTAAAAGATAAGGATTTTTATTACCATTATTGCACCTAAAAAGTTAATAAATTGTCAGTATAATAAAATATAGTTGGTGTTTAATTTTCCCACAGACTTAATTTTTAAAAGTTTTGGGGCCGGGCGCGGTGGCTCACGCCTGTAATCCCAGCACTTTGGGAGGCCGAGGTGGGCGGATCATGAGGTTGAGAGATCGAGACCAGCCTGGCCAACATGGTGAAACCCCGTCTCTACTAAAAATACAAAAAAAGCCGGGCATGGTGGTAGGCGCCTGTAATTCCAGCTACTTGGGAGGCTGAGGCACGAGAATCGCTTGAACCCGGGAGGCAGAGGTTGCAGTGAGCCGAGATCGTGCCATTGCACTCCAGCCTGGGCAAAAGGAGTGAAACTCTGTCTCAAAAAAAAAAAAAAAAATTTGGTACCAGGGTTATGCTGGCCTCCTAAAAAGAGTGAAGTACTGTTTCCTCCTCCTTTGCTTTATCTTTGTGTAAGGTTGGTAGTAGTATTTAGTACTTGACATAATTTACTTAGTGAAATCATCTGGGCCTAGAGTTTCTTTACGGGGACGTTTTTTGGTTTTTTGAGGCGGGGTCTTACAGTGATGCCCAGACTGGAGCGCAGTGACACGATCATGGCTCACTGCAGCCTTGACCTCCCCAGGCTCAGGTGATCCCCCGACCTCAGGCTCCTGAGTAGCTGGTACTACAGGCGTGACACCATGCCTGGCTAATTTGTATTTTTTTTGTAGAGCCAGAGTTTTGCCACGTGGCCTAGACTGGTATGGGGGATGTTTTTGATAACAGTTTCCTTTAGTAGATATAAGGCTATTTAGACTTTTACTTTCATTTTGATTTAGTTTTGGTAGGTTTTTTTTTTTCAAAAAATTTGTCCATTTTATCTAAATTGTCGATGTTTTTGGCATAATATTATTCACAACATTTCTGGCCAGGCATTGTGGCTCATGCCTGTAATCCTAACACTTTGGGAGGCCGAGGCAGGAGGATCGTTTGAGCTCAGGAGTTCAAGACCAGTGTGGGCAACACAGTGAGACCTCATTCTTACAAAAAATAAAAAAATTAAGTTGGGCGTGGTTGCTCATGCCTGTAATCCCAGCACTTTGGGAGGCCGAGGCAGGCAGATCATGAGGTCAAGAGATCGAGACCATCCTGGCCAACAGGGTGAAACCCCGTCTCTACTAAAAATGCGAAAATTAGCTGGGCATGGTGGCGTGCGCCTGTAGTCCCAGCTACTCGGGAGACTGAGGCAGGAGAATCTCCTGAACCCAGGAGGCAGAGGTTGCAGTGAGCCGGGATCTCGCCACTGCACTCCAGCCTGGCGATAGAGCCAGACTTTGTCTCAAAAAAAAAGAAAAATTAGCCAGGCGTGGTGGCAGGTGCCAGTAATCCCAGCTACTGAGGAGGCTGAGGCAGGAGAATTACTTGAGCCTGGGAAGCGGAGGTTGCAGTGAGCTGAGATCGTGCCACCACACTCCAGCCTGGGTGACAGAGTGAGACCCTGTATATAAAAAAAAAAAATCGTAACATTTCCTTGTTATTCTTTTTTTTTTTTTTTGAGACAGGATCTTGCTCTGTCGCCCAGGCTGGAGTGTGGTGGTGAGATCTCAGCTCACTGCAACCTCCATCTCTTGATTCTGAGGTGATTCTCCTGCCTTACCCTCTGGAATAGCTGGGATTACAGGGGCACACCACCACACCCAACTAATTTTTTATTTTTAGTAGAGACGGGGGTCTTACCATGTTGGCCATGCTGGTCTCGAACTCCTGACCTCAAGTGATCTGCCCACCTTGGCCTCCCAACATGCTGGGATTACAGGCATGAGTCACCGACCGCACCCAGCCAAGTATCTTAATTTTTTTTTTTTTAGACGGAGTCTCTGTTGCCCAGGCTGAGTGCAATGGCGTGATCTCGGCTCACTGCAACCTCTGCCTCCTGGGTTCAAGCGATTCTCCTGCCTCAGCCTCCTGAGTAGCTGGGATCACAGGTGCCCACCACCACGCCTGGCTAATTTTTGTATTTTTAGTAGAGACGGGGTTTCGCCATGTTGGCCAGGCTGGTTTCCAACTCCTGACCTCAGGTGATCCACCCACCTCGGCCTCCCAAAGTGCTGCGATTACAGGTGGGAGCCACCGCACCCGGCCAAATCTCTTAACTTTTAAGGTTCCACTTTCATCCTTTTCTTAATTTCTTACAATTTTCTTTTTGTTATTTATTTATTTATTTGGAAACAGAGTCTTACTCTGACGTCCAGGCTGGAGAGCAGTGGCATGATCTTGACTCTCTGCAGTCTCTGCCTTCCAGGCTCAAGCCATCCTCCCACCTCAGCCACCCGAGTAGCTGGGACTACAGGTGCGTGCCACCATGCCTGGCTAATTTTTGTGGGATTTTTTTTTTTTTTTTTTTTTTTTTGAGACAGAGCCTCACTCTGTCACCCAGGCTGGAGTGCAGTGGTGTGATCTTGGCTCACCGCAACCTCTGCCTCCCACGTTCGAGCGATTCTCCTGCCTCAGCCTCCTGAGTAGCTAGATTACAGGTGCATGCCACCATGCCTGCCTAATTTTTTTTTTTTTGTAGTTTTAGTAGAGACCGGGTTTTGCCATGTTGGCCAGGCTAGTCTGAAACTCCTGACCTCAGGCAATCTGCCAGCCTTGACCTCCCAATGTGCTTGGATTACAGGCGTGAGCCACTGTGCCCAGCCTCTTAATTTCTTACAATTTGTTTGTTGAAGATTCTGGGCTATCTGACTTACAGAATTTACTGCAGTCTGGATTTTGCTGATTACATACTCATGATGCAGTTCTAAATGTTCTGTGTCCTTGCTATGTCCTGCAAATTAGTAGTTGGATCCAGAGGCTGGATTAAACTCTGATTTGATCACTTTGGCAAGACATTGGAAGGCATATGAATCAGTGGGGCACAGTGGCTCATACCTGTAATCCCAGCATTTTGGGAGGCCGAGGCAGGTGGATCACCTGAAGTCAGGAGTTCGAGACCAGGCTGCCAAACATGGCAAAACCCCGTCTCAAATAAAAATACAAAAATTAGCCAGGTGTGGCAGCAGGTTCCTGTAATCCTAGCTACTGGGGAGGCTGAGGCATGAGAATCACTGAACCTAGGAGGTGGAGGTTGCAGTGAGCCAAGATCACACCATTGCACTTCAGCCTGGGTGACAGAGTGAGATTCCATCTCAAAAAAAAAAAAAAAAAAAAAAAAAAGAAGGCATATAAATCTAGTTGTCTCTATGCTTGGGATTTTTTTCAAGTGTTGCCTGTATTTATTAATTCATTGGAGATTGCAAAATGGTGTTCTTAATTCTATAACTTTATTTTATTTTATCTTATTTATTTTGAGACAGGGCCTTGCTCTGTCACCCAGGCTTGAGTGCAGTGGTATGATCCCAGCTCACTGCAGCCTCCACCTCCAGGGCTCAGGCGATCCTCCTACCTCAGCCTCCTGAGTAGCTGGGACCACAGGCACGAGCCACCACACCCAGCTAATTTTTTTTTTCTTTTGTAGAGATGAGGTTTTGCCATGTTAGCCAGGCTGGTCTTGAACTCCTGAGCTCAAAGTGATCTTCCTGCCTCGGCCTCCCAAAGTGCTGGGATTACAGGCATGAGCCACCGCACCCAGCCCTAGTCTTCATTTCTACAATGCTTTTTTTCTTGTATTTCCAGTTCTTTCCTGATTCCTTTCAGAATTAGTTCTGTCATCTCATTTCTGAGTTTTTCTAGTTCTGATTTATGTTCTTTCATGAATATATTATATCATTTTTTTGGTGTCCTTTAGCTTGTTTGTATTTTGATATGTTTTGTTGCACATCTTTTTGGTGTACTTTCATTGTCTGTAGTAATGTTATTCTTCTGGTTATTTTATTTTTTAAGACAGGCTGGAGTACAGTGGCATGATCACAGCTCACTGCAGTCTCGACCTCCTGGGTTCAAGTGATCTTCCCACCTCAGCCTCTTGAGTAGCTGGACCACAGGTGTGTGTCACCACGCCCAGCTAATTTTTGTATTTTTAGTAGAGACAGGGTTTCACCACGCTGGCCAGGATGGTCTTGATCTCTTGACCTCGTGATCCACCCGACTCGGCCTCCCAAAGTGCTGAGATTACAGGGTGAGCCACCACGCCCAGCCTTTTTGTAGACAGTCTCACTCTGTTGCCCAGGCTGGAGTGCAGTGGCAAGATCTCAGCTCACTGCAACCTCTGCCTCCCGGGTTTAAGCGATTCTCCTGCCTCAGCCTCCCGAGTAGCTGGGAGCCAAGTAGCCACCATGCCTGGCTAATTTTTGTATTTTTAGTAGAGACGGAATTTCACCATGTTGGCCAGGCTGGTCTTGAACTCCTGACCTCAAGTGATCCGCTCACCTAAGCCTCCCAAAGTGCTGGGATTACAGGCCTGAGCCACTGTGCCCAGCCTTGACTTTGTTACTTTTCTGTTGCTCATTTTATGTGAAATTATCTGAACTGAAAGAATGAGGTGGGGTTCAGGAGAGTTTTTATAACATTGTAGAGCTCCCTTGTCTGTTGTTTCCTGTGGCAGCTTTCTGCAATTTCCTGGCTCTGTTCCCCTCTTCCATGTTGGTCTTTAGCTCCTCATTTTTCCTCTGTTGTCCTCATCCTACTACATATTGATTCCACTCAAAGCTATTGCTTTCTTTCTTTCTTTTATTTTTTGATACAGTGTCTCATTCTGTCACCCAGGCTGAAGTGCAAGTAGCACTATCTCTGCTCACTGCAGCCTCGACCTCCTGGGTTCAAGTGATCCTCTCACCTCAGCCTCCTGAGTAGCCGGGACCACAGGCGTGTGCCACCACACTCAGTTCGTTTTTTTAATTTTTGTAGAGACGGGGTCTTGCTATGTTGCCTGGGCTAGTCTCACACTCCAGGGCTCAAGTGATCCTTCTGCCTTGGCCTCCCAAAGAGCTGGGATTACAGGCATGAGCCACTGTGCACATCCTCTCTCCCAGGAATTTATCCTCAGTGTGGGGCATGGTAATAGAAGGAAGCCCTCATGGGTCAGTTTTGACAGTTTATAGGGAACCAGACCTGCTCCTGCCCTTTAGTCCTTCTCACTGTGGGCTCCTTTCACTCACTTGCTATTTCATTTTATTTTATTTTTTATTTATTTTATTATTATTATTTTTTTGTGATGGAGTCTTTCTCTGTCACCCAGGCTGGAGTGCAGTGGCCCGATCTTGGCTCACTGCAACCTCCGCCTCCCGGGTTCACACCATTCTCCTGCCTCCGCCTACCGACTAGCTGGGACTACAGTCGCCCGCCACCACGCCTGGCTAATTTTTAGTATTTTTAGTAGAGACGGGGTTTCACTGTGTTAGCCAGGATGATCTCGATCTCCTGACCTCGTGATCAGCCCACCTTGGCCTCCCAAAGTGCTGGGATGACAGGCGTGAGCCACCACGTCCAGCCTCATTTTATTTTTAAAATTAATTAATTAATTATTTTATTTTATTTTATTTTGGAGACAGAGTCTCACTCTGTTTCCCAGGCTGGAGTGCAATGGTGTGATCTCGGCTCACTGCAACTTCTGCCTCCTGGGTTCAAGCAATTCTCATGTCTCAGCCTCCTGAGTAGCTGAGATTACAGGGATGCACCACCAAACCTGGCTAATTTTTTTTATTTTTAGTAGGGATGGGGTTTTCATTCTGTTGACCAGGCTGGTCTTAAACTCCTGACCTCAGGTGATCCGCCCACTTCAGCCTCCCAAAGTGCTGGGATTACAGGCATGAGCTACTGCACCTGGCCTATTGTTTTTTTTCTTAACTATACATTTGCTGTCTCTCAGTTTTTATTTGGGAATTCAAAGAGATTGAAAAGCTGCTACCATAGCCATCATCTTTCCAGTTCTCCTCCCTTTGTCCTTTGATGTCTATAGGATCTATAGTGGCATCCTCTCATTCCTGATATATACTTTGTGCTTCTTCATTTTATTCTTGATTATCTTGCTGGAAGTGTATCTATTTTCTTTATCTTTTTAAAAGACCATCTATTGGCTTTGTTAATTTTCTTAGTGTTTCTCTCTTTTCCGTTTCATTGGATTTTACTTGATCTTTATTATTTCCTTCCTTCTACTTTGGTTTTTTTGTTGTTTTTGTTTTTGTTTTTGTTTTGTTTTGTTTTGAGGAATGGTCTTACTCTGTCACCCAGGCTGGAGTTTAGTGGTGTAATCACAGCTGACTGCAGCCTCCACTTCTTGGGCTCAAGGGATCCTCTCACCTTAGCCTCCTTAGTAGCTCAGATTATAGGTATGCACCACCACTTCCAGCTAATTTTTTATTTTGTATGGACAGGGTCTTGCTATGTTGCCCAGGCTGGTCTCAAACTCCTGGCCTCAAGTGATCCTTCTGCCTCAGCCTCCCAAAGTGCTGGGATTACAGACGTGAGCCACCATGCCCAGCCTCCTTCCTTCTACTTTATATTTAATTCGCTCAGCTTCCTCCAGCTTCTGTTTTTTATTTTATTTTTATTTTTTCACATTTATTTATTTATTTATTTACTTTTGGGACAGAGTCTCACTCTGTCGCCCAGGCTACAGTGCAGTGGTGTGATCTCAGCTCACTGCAACCTCTGCCTCCTGGGTTCAAGTGATTCTCCTGCCTCAGCCTCCCTGAGTAGCTGGGACTACAGGCGTGCCCCACCACACCCAGCTAATTTTTGTATTTTTAGTAGAGATGGGGTCTCACCATGTTGGCCAACCTGGTCTTGAACTCTTGACCTCAAATGATCCACCCACCTCAGCCTCCCAAAGTGCTGGGATTACAGGTGTAAGGCACCATGCCCAGCTTATTTTATTTTATTTTTTGAGAGAGGGTCTCACTCTGTCACCCAGGCAGCGGTGTGATCTTGGCTCACTGCAACCTCCGCCTCCTGGGCTGATGCGATCCTCCCACCTCAGCCTCCTGAGTAGCTGGGACTACATGCGCATGTCACCGTGCCCGACTAATTTTTTTTTTTTTGTAGAGACAGGGTTTTGCTATCTTGTCCAGGCTGGTCTTGAACTCCTGGATTCAAGTGATCCACCTGCCTCAGCCTCCCAAAGTGCCGGGATTACAGGAGTGAGCCACTATGCCTGGCCCTCCAGCTTCTTAAGGTAGAAACTTAGATCATTAGATAATTGATTTTAAGCCTCTATTCTCTTATAAGCTATAAATTTATCTCTAAGCACTCTTTATCTACACTGTATACATTTTTACTATTGTATTTTATTATTGCTCAGATAAAAATGTCTTATGGCCAGGAGTGGTGTCTCATGCCTGTAATACCAGCACTTTGGGAGGCTGAGGCAGACGGCCACGAGTTCGAGACCAGCCTGGGCAACAAAGCAAGGCCTTGGCTCTACTAAAAAGTAAAATTAAATTTAAAAAATTATTGGGCAGGAGCGGTGGCTCTTGCCTATAATCCCAGCACTTTGGGAGGCCAAGGCGGGCAGATCACAAGGTCAGGAGATCAAGACCTTCCTCGCTAACACAGTGAAACCCTGTCTCCACTAAAAATACAAAAAAAATTAGCTGGGCGTGGTGGCGGACACCTGTAGTCCCAGCTACTCAGGAGGCTGAGGCAGGAGAATGGCATGAACCTGGGAGGCGGAGCTTGCAGTGAGCCGAGATCGCACCACTGCACTCCAGCCTGGGAGACAGAGCAAGACTCCATCTCAAAAAAAAAAAAAATTATTAATAACAAAACATGGTGGTGCACACCTGTGGTCCCAACTATTCAGGAGGCTGAGGTGGGAGGATCACTTGAGTCCAGGAGTTGGAGGCTGCAGTAAGCCATGATCAAGCCACTGTACTCCACCCTGGGCAACAGAGCAAGACCCTGTCTCAATTTTTTTTTTTTTTTTTGAGACGGAGTTTTGCTCTTGTTGCCCAGGCTGGAGTGCAGTGGTGCAATCTCGGCTCACTACAACCTCAACCTCCCAGGTTCCAGTGATTATCCTGCTTCAGCCTCCCGAGTAGCTGGGATTACAGGCATGTGCCGCCATGCCCAGCTGATTTTTTTGTATTTAGTAGAGACGGGGTTTCATCATGTTGGCCAGGCTGGTCTCGAATTCCTGACCTCAGGTGATCCACCTGCCTTGGCCTCCCAAAGTGCTGGGATTACAGGCATGAGCCATCACACCCAGCCTCAAATTTTTAAAAAAACAAAATAAAATTCTTATAATTTCCTTTGTTATTTCTTCTTTGTCTTGTGGGTTAATTAGAAGTCTTTTTTTCTTTTTTTTGAGTCAGGGTCTTGCTCCGTAGCCCAGAATGGAGTGCAGTGACATGAGCACAGCTCACTGCAGCCTCAACCTCCTGGGCTCAAGTGATCCTCCCACTTCAGCCTCCTGAGTAGCTAGGACTACAGGCATGTGCCACCACTCCTAGCTAATTTTTTATTATTTGTAGAGACAGGGTCTCACCATGTTGCCCAGGCTGATCTCAAACTCCCAGACTCAAGAAATCCTCCTGCCTTGGCCTCCCAAAGTGCTGGGATTACAGACATGAGCCACTGCACCCAGCCTAGAAGTATATTGTTTAACTACCAAATATTTGAGACTTTTCTAGAAAGCCTATTCTTACTGATTTCTCATGTAATTCAGAGAACATATTCTGTAAGTTGTTGATTTTTAAAAATTTACTGAGACGTGTTTTATAGCCCAGAATGTGGCCCATCTGGGGAATGTTGCATACCCTCTTGAAAAGAACATCAATTCTTCGGTTGTTGGGTATTCTGTAAGTATCACTTTGATCAAATGTTTGATAGTATTGTTCAAGTCTTCTATGTATTTGCTGAATTTTTGTCTACTTGTTCTGTCAACAGATGAAACAAACAGAAAACAAGTAGCAAATGGAAGCCTTAAATTTAAACATATCAATAATTACACTAAATGTAAGTGGACTAAACGCTACAGTTAAAAAACAGAGACTGTCAGACTGAAAAAAGAGCTAGATTCATGTGCTGTCTACAAGAGGGATTTTATTTTTAGTTTTAGTTTTTTGAGGCAGTGTCTCACTCTGTCACCCAGGCTGGAGTGCGATGGTGCAATGATGGATTACTGCAACTTCGACCTCATGGGCTCAAGTGATCCTCCTACATCAGACCCCCAAGTAGCTGGGACTACAGGTGCACACCATCACCTGGCTGATTTTTGTATTTTTTTATAGAGTTGAGGTTTCATCGTGTTGCCCAGACTGGTCTTGAAATCCTGGGCTAAAGCAATCCACCTGCCTTGGCCTTGCAAAGTGTTGGGATTACAGGGATAAGCCACCCTGCCTGGTCAAGAGATTAATTTTAAATACAAAAATACAAATAAATTGAAGGTAGATGGTTGGGGAAATATATCATGTAAACACTAATCAAAGAAATGTGGGAAATTAGTATCCAGCAAAATAAACTTCAAGACAAGGAGTATTACCAGAGAAAAAGAGGGACATTTTAAAATGATAAAAGGACCAATACATGAAAAATACTTAAAAATTTAAACTTTATGGGCTGGGTACAGTGGGACATGCCTGTAATCCCAGCACTTTGAGAGGCCAAGGCAGGTGAATCACCTGAGGTCAGGAGTTCAAGACCAGCCTGACCAACATGGTGATACCCCATCTCTACTAAAAATACAAAATTAGGCCTGGCACAGAGGCTCACACCTGTAATCCCAGCACTTTGGGAGGCTGAGGCGGGTGGATCACGAGGTCAGGAGTTCGAGACTAGCCTGGCCAACATGGTGAAGCCCTGTCTCTACTAAAAATACAAAAATCAGCTAGATATGGTGGTGGGCACCTGTAATCCCAGCTACTTGGGAGGCTGAGGCAGGAGAATTGTTTGAACCCAGGAGGCGGAGGTTGCAGTGAGCTGAGATCATGCCATTGCACTCTAGCCTGGGTGACAGGGCGAGACTCCATCTCAAAAAAAAAAAAAAAAAAAATTAGCTGGGTGTGGTGGTGCATCCCTGTAACCCCAGCTACTCAGGAGGCTGGGCTGAGGCAGGAGAATTGCTTGAATCGGGGAGGCGGAGGTTGCAGTGAGCTGAGATCGCACCATTGCACTGCAGCCTGGTTAACAAGAGCGAAACTCCATCTCGAAAAAAAAAAAAAAAAATTAGCCAGGCATGGTGGCACACACCTGTAATCCCAGCTACTCGGGAGGCTAAGGCAGGAGAATCGCTTGAACCAGGGAGGCAGAGGTTGCAGTGAGTGGAGTTGCACCACTGTACTTCAGCCTGGGTGACAGAGCAAGACTGTCTCAAAAAAAAAAAAAAAAAAAGTAATACACCCAGAGACTGGAGTTGGAGTTTTATTATTATTCAAATCAGTCTCCCTAAGCATTCGAGGATCAGAGTTTTTAAAGATAATTTGGTAGGTAGGGACTTGGGAAGTGGGGAGTGCTGATTGGTCAGGTTGGAGATGGAATTATAGGGGGTCAAAATGAGGTTTTCTTGCTGTGTTTTGCTTCTGGGTGGGATGGCAGAACTGGGTGAGCCAGATTACTGGTCTGGGTGGTGTCAGCTGATCCATCCAGTGCAGGGCCTGCAAAATATGTCAGGCACTGATCTTAGGTTTTACAATAGTGATGTTATCCCTAGGAACAATTTGAGGAGGTTCAGACTCTTGGAACCAGAAGTTGCACAATCCCTAAACCATAATTTCTAATCTGGTAGCTAATTTGTTAGTCCTGTGTATTACTCCATTTTCACACTACTTATAAAGACATACCCACGAATGGGAAATTTACAAAAGAAAGAGGTTTAATGGACTTACAGTTCCACATGGCTGGGGAGGCCTCACAATCATGGTGGAAGGCAAGGAGCAGTGAGTCATGTTTTACATGGATGGCAGCAGGCAAAGAGAGAGAGCTTGTGCAGGGAAATTCCCCCAGATAAAACCATCAGATCCCATGAGCCTTATTCACTATCATGAGATCAGCATGGGAAAGATGCTGCTCTCATTTTTCAGTTACCTCCCACTGGGTCCCTCCCATAACATGTGGGAATTCAAGATGAGATTTGGGTGGGAACATAGCCAAACCATATTACCCCTCAAAGGCAGACTTATCCCCAGGCATGAAGGGGGTCTATTTGAGAAAGGGCTATTATCAATTTTGTTTCAGAGTCAAACCATGAACTGAATTCCTTCCCAAAGTTGGTTTGGCCAATGCCCAGGAATGAACAAGGACAGATTAAAGGTTAGAAGCAAGATGGAGTTGGTTAGGTCTGATATCTCTCACTGTCATAACTCCATCAGTTATAATTTTTGCAAAGGCGGTTTCACTCTGGCCTAGTCCTTTGAGTTATTGCTCTCAGATGTACTACACCTACATATGTTATAAACACCAGAATATAGTTATAGTGTTTGTTTTAACATGTCATATGTCTTTTAAAAAGAATTATTTTTTTGAGCCAGACTTTTATATTAACCAACAGAAGTTTCCTATATCTGCTGTAACAAATTGACACAAATTAGTGGTGGAAAACAACACAAATGTATTTGAGTTTTGGAGGTCAGAGGTCTAAAATACGTCTCATTAGGGTAAAATCAAGATGCTGGCAGGGTTGTGTTCTTTTTTGGAGGCTCTAATGGATAATCCATTTCCTTTAATTTTCCAGGTGACACTGACTCCTCTGCCTCCCTCTTCCATTGATGAGGACCCTTGTGATTACAGTGGGCCCATCCAGATGACCCAGGATAATCTCCCCATCAAAAAGTCAGACAATTGACTGGGTGTGGTGGCTCATGCCTGTAATCCCAGCACTTTAGGAAGCCAAGGCAGGTGGATCACCTGAGATCAGGAGTTCGAGACCAGCCTGGCCAACATGGCTAAACCCTGTCTCTACTAAAAATACAAAAATTAGCTGGGCATGGTGGCATGTGCCTGTAAGTCCAGCTACTAGGGGGGCTAAGGCAGGAGGATCGCTTGAACCTGGGAGGCAGAGGTTGCAGTGAGCCGAGATTGTACCACTGCACTCCAGCCTGGGCAACAGAGTAAGATTCCATCTCAAAAAAATAAAATAAAATGAAATGAAAGTCAGACAATTAACAACCTAATTCCATCTGCAGTCTTAATTCTTCTTTGCTATGTAACCTATCATCTTCCAGATTCTGGAGATTGAGGCATGACTTTTTTTTTTTTTTTGAGACAGGATCTCTCTCTGTTGCCCAGGCTGGAGTGCAGTGGTATGATCTTGGCTCACTGCAGGCTCAACCTCCGGGGCTCAAGAGATCCTCCTACTGTACCTCCCAAGCAGCTGGGACTACAGGAACAGCCCACACCACCACACTTGGATAACTTTTGTTCATTTTTTGTAGAGATGAGGTCTCACTATGTTGCCCAGGGTGGTCTTGAATTCCTGGACTCATGCAATTCTCCTGCCTGGCCTCCTAAAGTGCTGGGATTACAGGTGTGAGCCACCCAGCCTATGAATGTCTTTTAGATGCTGTTATTCTGTCTACCACATTCACATATTTACCATTTTTGGTGATCCTCATTCCTCCCTGTAGATTGTTGGGTGTCATTTATTTTTACTTTTATGTATTTATTTATTTTTTTAGATGGAGTCTCACTCTGTCACCCATGCTGGAGTGCAATGGGGCGGTCTCTGCTCACTGCAATCTCCACCTCCTGGGTTCAAGTGATTCTACCACCTCAGCCTCCCAAGTAGCTGGGACTACAGGCGCGTGCCACCATGCCCGGCTAATTTTTGTATTTTTAGTAGAGACGGGGTTTCACTATGTTGGCCAGGCTGGTCTTGAACTCCTGACCTTGTGATCCACCCGCCTTGGCCTCTCAAAGTGCTGGGATTACGGGTGTGATCCACCACGCCCGGCCTATTTTTATTTTTTGGCACAGGGTCTCACTCTGTCACCTAGGCTGGAGTACAGTGGTACAATCACAGCTCACTGCAGCTTCAACCTCCTGGGCTCATTGATCCTCCTTACCTCAGCCTCCTGAATAGCTGGGACTACAGGCACACACCACCACGCCCAGCTAATTTTTTTTTTTTTTTTTTTAAGACAGGATCTTGCTCTGTCACCCAGGTTGGAGTACAAGAGCATGATCTCGGCTCACTGCAACCTCCACTTCCTGGGGTCAAGTAATCCTCCCAACTCAGCCTCCCTAGTAGGTGGGACTACAGGCACACCCACCATGCCTGGCTATTTTTTGTATTTTTTGTAGAGACGGGGTTTCACCATGTTACCCAGGCTGCTCCTGGGTTCAAGCGATCTGCCCACCTCTGCCTCCCAAAGTGCTGGAATCATAGGGATGAGTCACCAAGCCTAGTCTGTTATTTTCTTTAGTGTGAAGAATTTTCCTTAGTATTTCAAGTTTGGTGGGGATGAATCTACTGTTTTTGTTGATTTTAAATTGTATTTTGTTGTCTTTTTTTTTTTTTAATTAAAGGCTGGGCACAGTGGCTGACCCCTATAATCCCAGCACTTTGGGAGGCTAAGGTGGGAGGATTGCTTAAGCCCAGGAGTTTGAGACCACCCTGGGTAACATACTGAGACCTTGTCTCTACAAACAATCAAAAAATTAACTGGGCATGGTGGTGCATGCTTGTGGTCCCAGCTACTTGGGAAGCTGAGGTGGGAGGCTTGCTTGAGCCCAGGAGGTCAAGGCTACAGTGAGCTGTGATGGCACCACTGCACTCCAGCCTGGATGACAGAGCAAGATCCTGTTTGAAAAAACAAACAAACAAAAAAAAACCTACTGTAATGCCACATCATCTCAATGTAACCCATCATCTCAATATATAGAATGTTTTCATCCCAGGTTGGGCATGGTGGCTAATTCCTATAATCCCAGCACTTCGGGAGGCTGAGGCAGAAAGATTACCTCAGGAGTTTGAAACCATCCTGGGCAACATAGTGAGACCCCCAACTCTACAAATAATTCACAAAATTAGTCGGGAATGGTGGCACATGCCTATGGTTCCAGCTACTTGAGAGGCTGAGGTGGGAGACTGAGCCTGGGAGGTCAAGGCTGCAGTGAGCTGTGATAGTGCCACTGAACTCCAGGCTGGACAACACAGTGAGACTCTGTCTCAAAAATTTTTTCTTATGCCCTTTGCAGAATTTTTCTCTGAAGAACAGCTTTAGTTCTGGCAGGCAGCTAATTTGGCTAGATTTTTAATTCCAAATCAATCATCTCCAGCAGAGGGCAGAAGCCAAAATCTTCACCCAGTTCTACCTTCTAGCTGCTGCTTTTTTTTTTTTTTTTCTTTTTTTGCTGGGTTTCTTGTTACCCCTACACATGTATACGTAAGCAGTCAACCAAGGAATTGGGAGGACTTGTCTTACCCAAACGTTGGGGCTCACCCCCTCTGCAATACTCTCCTTTTTAGGATTTCTCCTGTAGCTTTTTGGTTGCTCTGCCTGCCTCAAACTCTGTTCCCTGACCTGCCTCAAACTCTGTTCCCTGACACCTCAAGGTAGTAAAGCTGTGTCTTCCCACCAGAGTTCCCACACAGGTAGTAACTCTGTGTCACCCAAGAGTTCCTTGCAGATTGGGGAATGCCCTAAGTAAGAGGCCACAGCTTTTCTAATCTCACCAGTTGCAGTTGTTCTTTAAGGGTAGGTAGACTTCCTTCTGGAGCCTGCTTAAATTTGGCCACTGTCCAGTGCCCTGGAATAATTGGTTTTTCAAAATATTTTTTTCCCTAGAGTTTGTAATTGTTATTTGTGGGAGGGTTAATCTGACTACATTTATTTGCTATTACTGGAAACTAGAACCAGAAATATTTATTTATTATTTTTGAAATGGAGTCTCGCTCTGTCGTTCCGGCTGGAGTGCAGTGGTGCGATCTCGGCTCACTGCAACCTCCCCTCCTGAGTTCAAGCGACTCTCCTGCCTCAGCCTCATGAGTAGCTGGGATTACAGGCGCCTGCCACTACGCCCGTCTAATTTTTGTGCTTTTAGTAGAGACGGGGTTTCACCATGTTGGCCAGGCCGTTCTCGAACTCCTGACCTAAAGTGATCTGCTGGCCACAGCCTCCCAACCGATTAATACTTAATTAAAACGATATTTCTCTCCAGAATTCTTTTTTTTTTTTTTTTTTGGGACGGAGTCTCGCTCTATCGCCCAGGCTGGAGTGCAGTGGCACGATCTCAGCTCACTGCAAGCTCCGCCTCCCGGGTTCACGCCATTCTCCTGCCTCAGCCTCCCGAGTAGCTGGGACTACAGGCGCCCGCCACCGCTCCCGGCTAATTTTTTGTATTTTTAGTAGAGACGGGGTTTCACGTGTTAGCCAGGATGGTCTCGATCTCCTGACCTTGTGATCCGCCCGTCTCGGCCTCCCAAAGTGCTGGGATTACAGGCGTAAGCCACCGCACCCGGCCCAGAATTCTTTGTTTTGAGATAGGGTCTTGCTCTGTCGTCCAGGTTGGAGTGCAGTGGCGCGATCTTGGCTCACTGCAGCTTGACCTTCCAGGCTCAAGCGATGCTTCCAAGCTCAGCGTCTGCAATAGCTAGGACTACAGCTGTGCACCACCATGCCTGGCTAATTTTTTTGTAGATGTGGGGTTTCTCCGTGTTGCCCAGGCTGATCTGGAAGTCCTGGGCTCAAGCAATCCTCCTGCCTCGGCCTCCCAAAGTGCTGGAATTACAGGTGTGAGCCACCATGCCTGACCTCAGAATTCTTGATAACCCTGTGAGGATGGCTTAAGCTATACTCAGGTGTGTGACCTTGTACAAGTTACTAGCCTATCTAGGCCTGTTTCCTCACTTACAAAATGGGGACAAGAATAAACCTACCTCATAGTCATGAGCATTACATGAACTGTTATATCTTAGAAGCTCAGAAATGCCTGGTGGTAAATGCTATAAATATACCCTTATCATTATTAGTGAGTACCTAGGTTGTGCATGCCACTGTTGGGTGCTTTACGCACATTAATTTACTTGTCAGAATAGCCATGGGGGGGAGGTACTATTATAATGCCACTTCAGATATGAAGAAACTGACGTTTTGAGAGATTGGATGATTAAATCTCTGACTCCAAACACAACGCTTCCTCCAACGCGGTTTGGCCTTGGAGAGGAAGGCAGCTTCTTTCAAGACACCCCTGAGCGAGAAAGTCGCGTCATCCGGGGGCTCCCACTGCCCGAGCCCGCCATGTGGCAGTCTGGGCCGAATGCCTCTCCCCACTTTCTGGGTGGGCGAGGCCTGACTCCAACCCCAGCCCTCCGCTCTAGACCTGGTACCACTGTAGATTCAATCCAAACTCCCAGAAATATGCCGCCTTTCATAATCCCCAGCTGTCCACTACAGGTGGTAACTCCCCTGCTGCTCAATGTGGCGTAAATCTTCCCTTCCATAGCTGCGGGACCACAGGCACCGACCTGGGACAAACACCCAAGACGGGCCGAATTCCAGCTCGCAGGTAGTAATTCCGCCCCTCCCCTCCCCGCTCCGTCGCCTCCAGTCCAGCTCTTCTAGCCCTGCCCCGCTCCTCTAGCCCAACCGCTCCCCACTGTTGGCCCCGCCCCTCCCCGCCCCGTCCAGCTCTTCTCGCCCCGCCCCGCTCTTCTCGCCCAACTGCTCCCCGCTGTTGGCCCCGCCCCTCCCCCCGCCACCCCCGCCCCCGCCCCGCCCCGCCCCGCCCCTCTCTTCTCGCCCAACCGCCCACCTCTGTTGGCCCCGCCCTCCCATCTAAGTCACGCCTCCTAGTAGGTCAATTTAGCGTCTCCAGCTCCAGAGCCTAGACTCCTCATTGGGCGCAGCACTATTCCCGCCTCTTCCTTGGGTCGCGAGCGCCGAACTCATCGAACGCAGCCAATGGGTGATACGACGGCAGCGCGGCGGGAGGTTCGATTGACCCGGTCTTGGCGGGTCGGTGAGTCTTGGCGGCTGTTAACGCGCGCTTTGGGAACAGGAAGGTTGAGAGAGAGGTGCTGGGGTCTGCGTCTATCTCTGTCGCTCTTTTCAGCCCCTCCTGGTATTCCCCTCCTAACCTGGGTCTTTTACACGCCCGCGTGGCTTCCTGCTCGACCTCCCTGAGTCTGATCCTGGTTTCCACCTCCAGCCCTGGGAAATCTCCTTTCCCCAGACTCGCCCTCCCCACCCGGGCCTCGGACTTTCACCCCAGCTTCTCTCTCCTGGCCAGTGATTACCCACCCCCAATCCCACCCCGCCCCGCCGCGCAACTACCTCCTCCTTTCACCCGGACTGGGACCATCATCCCCACTCCACTCCACCCAGTCTGGGACTCCACCTGCCTCCTCCCCAATCCCACACTAATCTCTGCTTGGTCTCTTCCTCTTTGGCCTAATCTCTCGTCTCGGCTTACTGGGGACGGCCACTCTCACAGTTTGGTTCCAAACACCAGTTCCTGGATGGATTCCCGCCATCCATGCCCCCTCTTTAATTAGCCGGTCCTCTCAATAATGTAGCAGCCCCCTCTACGGATTAGACCCTGGTCCTACACTCTTAGCCGCTGCCTGCTTTTGACCTTTGGCTCATGGGTACTTGACGTTTTAAACTCCTAGGCCCAGGATGGTAAGTGTGGGCCTAGGGGAGACTGGGAATAGCCCTGGGTCAGGGTCTAGTAGGCCTAGGCTGCAGGATCCTTGCAGGCACTGTTTCTGTTCTCCCTTTACAGAGGAGGAGCTTGGCTCCCAGCCAGCTGGCCAAGAGAAAACCTGAAGGCAGGTCCTGTGATGATGAAGACTGGCAACCTGGCCTAGTGGTGAGCACTCAAGGGGACAGGGAAGGTGGGTAGAGCTGTTTGGACAGAAAAGAAGCCAGGACTTGGTTTCTAGGGTTACATAGCCAATTCCAGATGCCTCTTTTGTATGTTCAATAAACTTTTAGTGAGTACTTACTATGTGCCAGGCATTGAACAAGATTAGTAAAATCTTTATCCTCAGGGTAGTCACTAGAAGCTAATATAGCCTCAGTTTTCCTGGTGGGAAAAGATAAGCAAAAGAGCCAGTTGGATTGGACCTTTTGACTCTGCTTGGAAAAAAGGACTACACAACAGCAATTAGCAGCCGGCTCTTTTGCTCTTGGTCTCCTGCCCAGTGTCACAGAACAGTAGAGTGTTCTGGGCCTACCTTGGAGTCCTGGGCTCACTTGGGCCTAGATCTGACAGGTTGTGTCCTTCCAGTCCTTGCTCATACTCAAGTACAGTATATTCTACTTTAGGTTGGGCCCTGGGCTCTGCTTCCTGTTTTGGAGGCTTGTTGGGGCTGGCTGTGGGCAGGACCTATGTAAACCAAAATAAATAGGACAGTGCAGCATGGACTTCAGAGAATAAGAGCAGTTCAAGAGGTGGGGGCTTGGCCACTGGAACTTTGAAGGAAGGGATCAGCTACGCAAGGACTAGAAGGCACTTTTTGGCAGGAGCAGTGTGTGAATAAGGTGTGGGGTAGGGGTGCTGGTGTTTGTTTCAGGTGTGTCTTACAGGATCACTGAGGCTTCAAATATCCTGGCAAGCTGGTACAAGTGTGTTCTTGCCTAATGGCTTGATGGGGCTTGTTCAATAGTTGTACCGTGGTGTGCAAGGGGCTCCTCTACCTGTGAAGGAGGCACATTGGCTGCCCCTTGCCATGTACATGGGTCTCAGACTTGAACTTGGGGCAGCATTCTCTGCATCTGGGTCTGCTGTCAGTTGCTGGTTGCTTCTGAAGATGCTTTTAGTGCCAATGTCCTCACAGCCATGGGTGGCCTGAGTGGGGATTGGCCTCAGTGGCCTGGGAGTTGAAGGCAGCTGTATTCTTGCCCCTTGGAAACTCAGCGAAATGTTTGGTTGCTCCATCATTCCATGGAGCTTTTGGAGTGAAGCTTTGGGCCACCAGGACTCCATGCTGTTGGTAGACTTGCTCTTCAGAGGCCCATTTTATTTACCTCTTCCATTGCCCCGCTCAGTTTAGGCAGGTTATTTAATCTCATTAAGCTCTAGTTTTCTCACCTCTTAAATAAGGATAATAACTCTACATAATAGAGTTGCTATGAAGATGATACACTATGACATGTGTGAAGAATTTAGCACAGTGCCTGGCACTTAATAAGCACTTCAAGTGTTAGTTGCCATTATGGTGATTTCTGTGGTCTTCTAGACTTCACCTTTCCCAATTCTCTTTCCTAGACTCCTAGGAAACGGAAATCCAGCAGTGAGACCCAGATCCAGGAGTGTTTCCTGTCTCCTTTTCGGAAACCTTTGAGTCAGCTAACCAATCAACCACCTTGTCTGGACAGCAGTCAGCATGTAAGCCAGAACTGCAACCTGCATGTGTATGTCTGTGCCCAGTCACTCAGCCTAGGTAGACTCCTGTCCCTGTACACTCCCTCAGTGCTTTCTAGAGTGGCCAGAAGACACACATCTGTAGGGGCTTTGGACCTGCCCACAGCTGCTGGGGCCTGCTTAGAGAGGTGTGCCTGACTTGTGCCTGGTTTATAGTAGCTACATGGGCACCAGATATCAGATGGTTCAGATTCCTGAGGAAAGGAGGGTAAAGGAACTAGGATCCTCATGTCAGCTCAGACTCTGACTCTGTATATGACTTTAAGGAGTATCAGAGTCATGTATTTCCTCTAGTAAAGTCAAACTTAATCACCACCATGGCAGGTTCTGTGCATTGCCTCATGTAATTCTCACGTTTGAAGATGAGAAAACAGTCTCAGAAGGGTTAAGTAATTTGCTCAGAGTGGGTGGAGCAGATCTGTCTATCTCCAAAGCTTTTCCACTAAGCTTTATGAGGAATGTTTTGAAGGAAAAGTAGGAATACATAATGGAGATTAGTCATTTGTGCATTCAGCAAACATTTAAAAACGGTTTTGTGGCCGGGTCGGGTGGTTCACGCCTGTAATCACAGCACTTTGGAAGGCTGAGATGGGTGGATCAACTGAGGTTAGGAGTTTGAGACCAGCCTGGCCAACATGGTGAAACCCTGTCTCTACTAAAAATACAAAAATTAACTGGGCATGGTGTCATACCCCTACCCCTGTAGTCCCAGCTACTCAAGTGAGGCATGAGAATCACTTGAACCCGGGAGGCAGAGGTTGCAGTGAGTCAAGATCACGCCACTGTATTCCAGCCTGGGCAAGAGTGAGACTCGGTCTCAAACAAAACAAAACAAAACAAAACAAAACAAAACAACTAAATGAAAACAGTTTTGGGCCAGGCGCAGTGGCTCACGCCTGTAATCCCAACACTTTGGGAGGCCGAGGTAGATGGATCACCTGAGGTCAGGAGTTCAAGACCAGCCTGGCCAACATGGTGAAATCCCGTCTCTATTAAAAATACTGAGAAAATTAGCCAGGCATGGTGGTGCATGCCTGTAATCCCAGCTACTTGGGAGGCTGAGGCAGGAGAATCACTTGAACCCGGGAGGCAGCGGTTGCAGTGAGCCGAGATCATGCCATTGCACTCCAGCCTGGGCGACAAGAGTGAAAATCCGTCCCCAAAACAACAACAAAAAAACAACAGTTTTGTGTAATACTTGATAAATATAGATATATCACGTAAGTTATAAAACACAAACACCCGTGAACCCATCATCCAGGACTAGAACATTGTCAAACCCATAATCCCTTTTCCCATCCCCAGAGGTAATCATTATCTTGAATTTTATCCATCATCTTTTGCTTTTATGATAGTTTTAGCATACATATAAAAATCACTAATACAGCCTTGGCAACAGAGTGAGACCACCTCAAAAAAAAAAAATCACTAATACATTGTTTAATTGGTTCTTTGAACTTTAAAAAATGGTGTTGGGTGGGCATGTTGGTTCATGCCTGTAATCCCAGCATTCTGGGAGGCCAAGGTAGGCGGATAGCTTGAGCTCAGGAGTTTGAGACCAACCCAGGCAACATGGTGAAACCCCATCTCTACCAAAAATACAAAAAAAATTAGCTGGGTATGGTGGCGTGTGCCTGTTGTCCCAGCTACTTGGGAGGCTGACATGGGAGGATCACTTGAGCTTAGGAGGTGGAGGTTGCAGTGAGCTGAGATTGGCACCATTGCACTCCAGCCTGGGTGACAGAGCGAGACCCCGTCTCAAAAGAAAGAAAATGGTGTTAAAATGGTGTGTAATCCTCTGGGACTGTTTCATTCAGGATTTGTTCAAAGTTGTCCTGTGTAACTACATGGCATAAGTGCAGTTGTGGGAGTGCACAACAGGAGACCTACGGGTCTGGAGACTGGGGAAGACCTGCCTCTGAGAGATGTGCTGTTAAGTCCTGAAAGATATGAGGGGTTAGACAGGTGAAGGGAGTGGAAAACATTCTAATAGAAGGAACAGCTTATTGGAAAGACTGGCAGCAATAGAGGCAGGTACTGAAAAGAGAGTGTGGGGAGTTGGGGGATGGTGGTGAGAGATGAGAGTTGGAGAGCTGTGCAGTGGCTAAGAGTGGAAGGCCTTTCAGAAGCCATGCTAGGAGAGTCTGGACTAAGGTCACTGAAGAGCTTTAGAAGTGTTTTAAGTGGGGGTAGGAGGTAACAGCAGTATAGAATATTTGTTGGATGGGGAGAGACTGGAGGTAGGGAAACTAGTGAGAAAGCTATTGCAGGTGGCCAAGCAAGAGAGGATTATGGCCTGGACATGGGTTTTAGGGGAATGGGGAATGGGAAGAAGTGGGTGGATTTTGAGAGATACTTAAAAATTACAAGTGGAAAAACTTGGGATTGATTACATGTGGGGAGAGGGAAAATTGAGGATGAAGTTGGGATTTTAGGCTTTGGCAAGGTAGATGGATGGTGGTGTCATTTGCTGAGATGGGGAACACAGAAGAAGAATGGCATTTGGTGGGAGGGAGATGGCAGGCACTGTAATCAGGAGGCCTATGAAGTTGAATGTATTATACAAAAGCTATTCTCTTTTAATAGCAAAGTTACAGGAATAGAACAGAAGATAGACAACATTAAAAATGTACTTGCAGGCCAGGTGTGGTGGCTCACACCTGTAATCCCAGCACTTTGGGAGGCTGAGGCAGGAGGATCACTTGAGCCCAGGAGTTTGAGACCAACTTGAACAACATAGTGAGACCCTATTTCTAAAAAACAATAAATAAATTGGCTGGATGTGGTTGCATGTGACTGTAGTCCCAGCTACTCTGGAGGCTGAGGTGGGAGGATCGTTTGAGCTGAGGAGGTCAAGGGTGCAGTGACCCGTGATACTGTCAGTGCACTCCACCCTGGGTGACAGAGACCCTGTCTCAAAAGGAAAAAAAATACTTGCATATAGGAAAATTCAGAAAAGTATAGTTAATGGGTAGAATCTGCTGTATGATAAGAATGCTACTAACACTGTTTAGTTGCTGTCAATAAGAAATTGTATTTTAAAAAATCCATTGTCCAGAAGATATGAACAGGTTTGTTTATGGTTGTTATAAAATTGAAGTGCTGAAACTTGTTCACTGAAACATTTTGACTTGTATTAATGCTTTACATCCCTACATTTATATTAAGAATTCACACAAAAGGCCGGGCACGGTGGCTCACGCCTATAATCCCAACACTTTGGGAGGCCTAGGCGGGTGGATCACAAGGTCAGGAGATCGGAGATTGAGACCATCCTGGCTAACACGGTGAAACTCCATCTCTAGTAAAAAGTACAAAAAATTAGCTGGGTGTGGTGGCGGGCGCCTGTAGTCCTAGCTACTCGAGAGGCTGAGGAATGGCATGAACCCGGGAGGTGGAGCTTGCAGTGAGCCAAGATTGTGCCACTGCGCTCCAGCCTGGTGACAGGGCGAGACTCTGTCTAAAAAAAAAAGAATTCACACAAAAAATGAAAATGGAAAAACTGCAAACTGCAATACCGGATTTCTGTCCCCTATTTTTCTACTCACAGTGATATACTTAGGTACTCTTTTTTTTTTTTTTTTTTTGAGACAGAGTCTTGTGTTCTCACCCAGGCTGGAGTGCTGCAGTGGTGCTGTCTTGGCTCACCTGCTTACTTATCTCCATTCTCCTTCAGCTGGAGCTTGGTGAGCTAACACTGCACTTAGAGAGCGATGGTGATCTTTAATTCCTTTTGAAATCAGAAGAAAAAAAATACATAGTAATCCAGCCTGATTATATTATTATAGTTATCTTTATACCAATGCAGTCTTTTTTGTTTTTGTTTTTTCTTTTTTTTGATAGAGAGTCTTGCTCTGTCGCTCAGAATGGAGTGCGGTGGCGTGATCTTGGCGCACTGCAACCTCTGCCTCCCAAGTTCAGGCGATTCTCCTGCCTCAGCTTCCTGAGTAACTGGGATTACAGGCACCCGCCACCATACCTGGCACATTTTTGTGTTTTTAGTAGAGACATGGTTTTACCATGTAGGCCAGGCTGGTCTTGAACTCTTGACCTTGAGTGATCTGCCTGCCTCGGCCTCCCAAAATGCTGGTATTACAGGTGTGAGCTGCTGCATCTGGCCTTTTTTTTTCTTTTTTTAATGGAGGAAGGGGTCCCAAAGGCAAAAGTGCCTGGGGCCCACAAGAGTCATAGTGTGGCCTTGGAGATGAGGACTTCAGCCTTAGACATGATGATTTTGAAGTCCCTGCAGGAGATCTAGGTCTGGAGTCAGTTGTAAATGTGGATGTGGAGTAAGGTATAACTAGAAATACACCTGGGACTCATTAGCATAGATATATTTTATACCTAGTAAGTGGATTGGTGAATGGGTAGTCAGAAGATCTGAGGGCTAAACCCTGAGCCCTGGGGAGCACTGACTTTTTTTTTTTTTTTTTTTCCTGAGACAGGGTCTTGCTGTGTCACCCAGGCTGGAATGCACTGGTGCGATCACGGCTCACTGCAGCCTCAATCTTAGGCTCGGGTATTGCTGCCACCTCAGCCTCTGGAGTAGCTAGGACCACAGGCATGTGCCACCAAACCTGGCTAATTTTTAAATGATATGTAGAGACCAGGTCTCACTGTGTTGCCCAGGCAGGTTTCAAACTCCTGGGTTCTAGCAATCCTCCTGTCTTGGCCTCCCAGAGTGCTGGGATTACAGACGTGAGTCACTGCAGCCGGTTGGGAGCACTGAGCTCTGGGGATGGGTTGAGGGTTAAAAGGCAGAGGAAAAAGCTCATTAGGGGACTGAAGATGAGATCCCAGAAAGGTGGAGAGTAGTGTCATGGAAATCAAAGGCAGAAAATATTTGAGGAGTGGTCAGCTTCGTCAAGTAAGATACATGTCCATTGGAATTAGGGTCATGTAGGCCATTCGTGATCTTGGCCAGAGTGGAAGGGGCAGAAGACAGGAAGAGTGGGAGGAAAGAAGGGGAGCTATATAACTTACTAGAAGTTTGCCTGTGGAGAGGAGAGATAAGCAATCAAATGAATATTTGTTTTTAAGATAGGAGATAATTAAGTCCGTTTTAAATGCTGGTAAGAGCTAGTAGAGAGGGAGAGGTTGAGATACAAGAGTGATCAGTCATAACAGAGTGATTCCCTGCAGAAATGGGAAGCTTTAGCCTTGGTGGGGAGGAGGGATGCTGTCTCTCATCTATCAGAAGGAAAGATTGGTATGAATTATCAGTAACTAAATGAACACAGAATAAGAGCATGCTCCCTCCCCTGCCCCCTGCTATAGAGACTGATGAGTCACCAAACCAGATCCCTGAAGGTTGGCCATTCCTTTTTTTTTTTTTTTTTTTGAGACATGGTCTTGCTCTGTGACCCAGGCTGGAGTGCAGTGGCGTGATCTCGGCTCACTGCAGCCTCTGCCTCCCAGGTTCAAGTGATTCTTGTGCCTCAGCCTCCCAAGTAGCTGGAATTATAGGTGCCCGCCCCCACGCCCAGCTCAGTTTTTTGTACTTTTAGCAGAGACGGGGTTTCACCATGTTGGCAAGGCAGATCTCGAACACCTGACCTCAAGTGACCTGCCCGCCTTGGCCTCCCAAAGTGCTGGGATTACAGGCGTGCACTGTGCCCAGCAGGCCATTCCATTTTGCAGGCTGAGCCCTCAGACGTTTTTGGCCAGGGGTCTCCACATTCTTCCTTACCAGTTATGCAAGCCTGTAGTTCTCCCTGCAGAACCTATGGTTCCTGTGTTCTATTGAAAGTCTTTTTAAATTTAGGGCATAAATTCTTGGCTACTCAGAGCCTCAAATCTAGCCTTCTGTACTGATAATTTTGAAAATATTTCTGTTTTAGAACTGATGCCAAATTAAAAAGAAAATTAGGGTCCATCTCCTTTTCCTCTCATTTGACTTAAGAGTAGCTTTTTTTTTTTCCTTTGAGGCAGGTCTTGCTGTCACCCAGGCTGGAGTGCAGTGGTGTAGTTGTAGCTCACTGCAGCCTTGAACTCCTAGGCCAAGTGATCTTCCTGCCTCAGCCTTCTGAGTAGCTGGGACCATGTGCCACAGTGCCTGGGTAATTTTTAAATTTTGTGTACGGGGTGTGTGGGGGGGTCTCACTACGTTGCCTAGGGTGGTCTCAAAATCCTGGGCTTAAGCGGTCCTCCCACCTCAGCCTCCCAAAGCACTGGGGTTATAGGCATGAGCCACTGCACTGGCCAAGGGTCCTTTTTGTTAGCATCTTTCATAATGATTATCATTGCTATTCATAGTTACAGTCATGCTAATTAAAAATAGTAAAGGCTGGGCATAATGGCTCATGCCTATAATCCCAGCACTTTGGGAGGCCAAGGTGAGAAAGATCCCTTGAGCCAGGACTTAGAGACTGCAGTGAGGTATGATCACCACTACTGTACTCCAGCCTGGGCGACAAAATGAGACCCTGTCTTTTAAAAAAAAAAAAAGTCAATAAAAGATTTTATTCAGATGCAAAGAAATTTGCAAATAAACAAAAGCATTTGAGTTTTTTGCCAACTTTGCCTTTATGTTATGTTATTTAGTGTGATATTGTCATGTTATTTAGTGTGATAAGGAAGTTCATTTCTACATACTTGTTTTCTGTCTTCTAATATCACAAAAAAAATTCATTACTTTTTTTTAATTTAAAGTACATTTGAGGCCAGGTGTGATGGCTCATGCCTATAATCCCAGCACTTTGGGAGGCCAAGGTGGACGGATCACTTGAGGGCAGGAGTTCAAGACCAGCCTGGCCAACATGGTGAAACCCTGTTTCTACTAAAAATACCAAAATTAGCTAGGTGTGGTGGCGTGTGCCTGTAGTCCCAGCTACTTGGGAGGCTGAGGCAGGAGAATTGCTTGAACCTGGGAGGTGGAGGTTGCAGTGAGCTGAGATTGTGCCATTGCACTCCAGCCTGGGCAACAGAGCAAGACTCCATCTCAAAAAAAAAAAAAAAACAAATAAAGTACATTTGAATTTCTAGACATTTATGATGTGTGAAGAAATGAGTCAGAAAACAAAGGTAAAAATATCAGGGCAGGCTTGCTTTTTTTCCTATTAGACTACGTTTTTTGCTAGAAGGGACATTTTTTCATTACTGCTTTTTCCACTAATATATTCCCATTAAAACTACCTTCAGGGTCTCTGCTCTTTATTTCTCTGCTCTCTTGGGTTCCACCTCTGGTTTTGTTGAGGTTCACAGGCTATCACAGTTCCGCAAAGGGCTCAGGTGTGTGTGGACCAGAACTTCCATGGGAGCTGTCAGAGTTAGCTCAGTGTTAATTTTTCTGCCTTCTCTGTCCCTGCCCCAGCCCCATAGCCCATGGAATAATGCTGGTTCAAGGCAGAAGTGCTTGTACAGAGGCTTCTTGCCTTTAGGTGGAGGAGTCACCAGTGCTACCTCTCTAGGACCCACATATGTCTACCTGCTGTCACCCTTGTCCCACTTGCTTTTTCTTAGTGTTGGGCTTAGCTTCTCTCTCATGTCCCTTTCTCATGTTCCTTCTCTTGTGCTTTACATGGCAGGAAGCTGCTGGGTCTGGGCTGATCTGCATGGCTGTACTCAGAGTGGGTGAGAGGCCACGTTGCCTACTGAGTACAAGTAAGGACCCTAGAACCAGGAAAGTCCTGCATTTGTAATGGCTTTGTGACTTGAGAAAGTGACTTAATCACTCTGAGCCTCAGTTTGCTCATTTGTAAAATGGAAACACCAGTAATATATGGACCTCATACAGCTGTTAGGATTAAATGGTAACATGAATGCAAGAGGCTTAGCTCTGTGTCTAGCATACATTGGTAGCCATCATTATTTTTATTTATATTTTTAAATATATATTTTTAAAATAGAGATGGGGTCTTGCTATATTGCCCAGGCTGGTCTCGAACTCCCAGACCTAAGTGATCCTCCTGCCTTGGCCTCCCAAAGTGTTAGGATTACAGGTGTGAGCCACCATGCCCGGCCTGGTGTTGTTAATATTATTTTATTAATACGATGGCTCCCATTTCTCCATCACTACTTTTTGATGAGCTGTTTAGTTCCCAAGGAGGCTGATGTGAGTATTAGATATATTAGACATAACTGATGTAGCCAAAAAAAAAAAAAAGAATTGTGAGGTGTGCTTGGGAAGGTGTAACCCTATATGACAGTGGTTAAACCCAGACATTAGAATTATCCATTATTACTCAGGTTGGCTAAGTCTGTGGTATTTGCTTTCCAAGGTGCTATACCCTAGGGAAGAGCTAGGTATGCTCACTGGCATGGTTTTTAATGAGTGAATGGTTTCCTGGGTTCTAAGCCTCGTGGTTGACTGAGGCTGGGCCCTTCTGCTATCCCTGGATATTTGTAGAACCTTACATAAAGCCTTGAAGATGGATGCTGTTGTACAAAACCTAATGTGAAGCATATCATGATATTGTCCCATAACATCTCCAGTCAGTCCTGAATCCCTGTTTCTCCTTTCTTTTTAGGAAGCATTTATTCGAAGCATTTTGTCAAAGCCTTTCAAAGTCCCCATTCCAAATTATCAAGGTAAAATGGAGGTTTTTCTGTTTTTGAAATCAGTCATATGTACGTGTGCCTGAATAAATTAAAAACCTGCTTTTGTAAATACAAGCTTAGCTGGGAATTGAAGGTGCCAGTCCAGCGGTGGCTGTGTTTGGGGTGACCCTCCTGAGGCCTGCATGAAAACTGTGTTAGCCTCAGTAAGGGCTGCCAAGACTAACTGCCCCTCATCTTCTTGGTAGAGGTGTCCTGGTGCTCAGAAAGCTCCTGGTGGGCCAAGATGGCTGATGGACCTGGGCTTCATTCAATCCAAGTGCATTCAGTAGCATCCCTTTTATGAGGCTGTGTGGGAGGCCTAGATTCTATAAGGTTTTTCCCTGTCTTATGTAGGGTACAGCATTATGCTAAAACTGGGGCTTGGAGGAATAGGGAGGCCAGCTTTCTCTCTCTCTCTTTTTTTTTTTTTTTAATTTAATAGAGATAGGATTTCACTATGTTGGCCAGGCTGATCTCGAACTCCTGGGCTCAAGCGATCCTCCCACCTCGACCTCTCAAAAAGTGTTGGGACTACAGGCTTGAGATACTACACTTGGCTGTGGCCAGCTCTCAGGAGCTCTCAGAAAGCTCCATGAAAGCACCCTTTAGAATTTCAGGCCTTCCCAGGATTGTCTTGAGTTGAAATGAACCAGATCTGGCACCTCAGAAGTTTGTAATTGAATGGGAGAAATAAAATGGGAAAAGCTCTGATTCAAAGCAGAATAATTCTGGGGGCTGGGCATGGTGGCTCACGCCTGTAATACCAGCACTTTGGGAGGCCAAGGCGGGCAGATCACCAGAGGTCAGGAGTTCAAGACCAGCCTGGACAACATGGTGAAACCCTGTCTCTACTAAAAAAAAAATACAAAAATTAGCCGGGTGTGGTGGCGGGAGCCTATAATCCCAGCTCCTTGGGAGGCTGAGGCAGGAGAATTGCTTGAACCTGGGAGGCAGAGGTTGCAGTGAGCCGAGATTGTGCCACTGCACTCCAGCCTGGGCAACAAAGTGAGACTCCATCTCAAAAAAAAAAAAAAAGCAGAATGGGATAATGGTGATATAGAGATGCCCAAACTGAGTTTGGAGGCATTCTCAGAGAGAGAGGGTCATATGGGAGCTCGGGAAAGGTTATGTGAAGGACAAGTATTTGAGCTGGGCTTGCTGGAGCTCCTAAACATAGATTCAGGTGACGGAATGATTATTGGTTTGTAGGTCCTCTGGGCTCTCGGGCATTGGGCCTGAAAAGGGCTGGGGTCCGCCGGGCCCTCCATGACCCCCTGGAAAAAGATGCCTTGGTTCTGTATGAGCCTCCCCCACTGAGCGCTCATGACCAGCTGAAGCTTGACAAGTATGTGCACTGGTATTTCATAAGCAGTTTTGGTTCTCTGTATATGCACGCATACTTGGGAGGGCAGAGGGTATTTTGGTGTGATTTCTTTTTAGGATTGACATATGTTTTCAGAGAGTAGATGATTGGGGAAGGAGACTGCTTGGGGAAGAGCCTGTGGTCATGTCCAGTGAGTGGGCATTCCTCATCCCCTCCTGCCTTCCCAGGATGCTCACTCAGGAGGAGGAGTGATTGAGGTGATGACACAGGGAACCCATCCCTCTCTGAGCTAACTTTCTAACTCCTAAAGTAGGAACTTGCTATGGTTTTATGATTTATCAGCCAAGAAGGTCTTCTTTTAGGCAGCTGCCTCTGTTGCCTCCGGATCAGCAGGACACAGCTTCCTGAGGGTGCTCCCTTGCCCATGTCTGAGCACGCTGTTTTCTTTGCTGTGTTTTCTCAGGGAGAAACTCCCTGTCCATGTGGTTGTTGACCCTATTCTCAGTAAGGTTTTGCGGCCTCATCAGAGAGAGGTAAATGAGGGTGAGGGGAACGAGGTATGGGCTATGGGCTGAGCCTGGGAGACTACCATCCCTGGGACAGCAGCAGCGTAGGTGCCAAAGTGGACTGAAGGCTGTTATTCTCTAGGGAGTGAAATTCCTGTGGGAGTGTGTCACCAGTCGGCGCATCCCTGGCAGCCATGGCTGCATCATGGCTGATGAGATGGGCCTAGGAAAGACGCTGCAGTGCATCACATTGATGTGGACACTTTTACGCCAGAGTCCAGAGTGCAAGCCAGAAATTGACAAGGCAGTGGTGGTGTCGCCTTCCAGCCTGGTGAAGAACTGGTACAATGAGGTTGGGAAATGGCTCGGAGGGAGGATCCAACCTCTGGCCATCGATGGAGGATCTAAGGATGAAATAGACCAAAAGCTGGGTACGGAGCCCTAACAAAGATGGCTGCACTCTCCTGCACAGCCTGCTGCTTTCTTACGTGTATGCTCATTTATGGCCAGGGTGGAGGGCAATGCAGGGGTAGAAGAAAAGAGAATTTCCATTGAAAATAGTTGAAGTGGAGTCAGTTGTTTCCAGGCTAAATTAAAGAACTGTCTAATTGTTTTTTTTTTTTTCAAAAGATTCTGAATTGTTCCCTTGACACCTTTTCTGTTGTAGAAGGATTCATGAACCAGCGTGGAGCCAGGGTGTCTTCTCCCATCCTCATCATTTCCTATGAGACCTTCCGCCTTCATGTTGGAGTCCTCCAGAAAGGAAGTGTTGGTCTGGTCATATGTGACGAGGTACTTGACTCTCAGCAGTCTGGGTGGTAGGAGAAAATCTGTCAAAATCTCTTCACTGAGTATTGCCTTCCAAGGGCTGTGCTAGTCACTGGGGAATGCTGAAGACAGGATGCTGCCTTGGAGACAAGTGACAGGGAGAGCCTGTGATACCAAAATACAAGATACTGTCTGCCAAAAGAGGGCTGAAACAATGCTTAGAACCCTGAGGAGAGTGAGATACTGGGGGCTGATTGGCTTTGTTGCCTCCGGATAGTATTCCTAGACTAAAGAAGGACCTTGAAGGGTGGGTGGCAATGTTTAGAGGATATAAACCAGAAAGTGTCTGAGACAAGTCTCAATTTAGAGATTTATTTTGCCAAGGTTGAGGATGCTCTGGGGAAAAAGAGATACAAGCCAAAGTAGGATCTGCAGCCTGTACTTTTTCCAAAGAGGTTTTTGAGGACTTCAATATTTAAAGGGGGGCTGGCCACGATGATTCACGCCTGTAATCCCAGCACTTTTTGAGAGGCTGAGGTGAGTGGATCACTTGAGCCCAGGAGTTTGGGACCAGCCTGGGCAATATGGTGAAACCCCACCTCTACTTAAAAAAGATAAAAATAGTCAGGTTTGGTGGTGCACCTGTAGTCCCAGCTACTCAGGAGGCTGAGGTGGGAGAATCAGCTGAGCCCGGGAAGTAAGCTGAGATTGCGCCACTGCACTCCATCCTGGGTGATGGGGTGTGAAACCCTGTCTCAAAACACACATATGACTGGGCGCGGTGGCTCACACCTGTAATCCCAGCACTTTGGGAGGCTGAGGCGGGCGGATCATGAGGTCAGGAGTTTGAGACCAGCCAAGATGGTGAAACCGTGTCTCTACTAAAACTACAAAAATTAGCCGAGCGTGGTCGTGGGTGCCTGTAATCCCAGCTACTCAGGAGGCTGAGGCAGGAGAATCTCTTGAACCCGGGAGGCGGAGGTTGCAATGAGCCTAGATAATGCCACTGCACTCTAGCCTGGGTGACAGAGCAAGACTCTGTCTCAAAAAAACAAAATAAAAACCAAAAAACACACATATACACAGACACACATGACCCTTTCTCAAAAAACAACAACACACAAATATGCATAAAGGGGCAAGAGCAGGCAGGAGGGAAAGAGGAGCCATCAGTTATGCATTCAGCTCAATAAATCTGCATTTTACATACAGTTAAGTAAATAAAGAGTAGAGGAAGAAGTCAAATACACATTTGTCTGGGAGGGAGGATTTCTAGTCTTGTCTTTGTCCCCTGCTTGTAAAGATGAGCTGTTTTTTTACATTGTCAGGGTGAGGGAGGCCACCTGGGGAGAGGCATGGCATTCTATCTGCGGCTATCTGTTTAGGAACAAAAGGAAAGACATTTTTTTGCTTGACTAGTTCCCAAGCTTAGTTTTTCCCTTTGGCATAGTTTGGGGTCCTGAGATTTTGTTTTCCTTTCACAGGGAACAGGTTCTAGAGTTAGAGACCTTTATTTGTATCCTGGCTCTGCCACTGACCAGCAGTGTGACCTTCAACAAGTTACTTTATCAGCTGAACCTCTGTTTCTACATCAGTAAAATGGGGTGATAATATCTGCCTCATAGGATTATTGTGAGGATTAAATGAAATTATTAAGAAAAAGCTCTTATCGCAGTGCCTGGTATGTCATAAGGCCTTGGCAAACGTAAGCTCTTGGTGGTTATTCCAGGCTGGGGGTACTTGCAAGAACAAAAGCAGAGATAAGAAAGGCCATAGACCTTGTAGTAGTAGTTTGTGTTGACTTCTTGTTTCTTGTTTCTGGAACTAAGGGAATATGGCCGTAGTTACTTCCTGGCCTTTTCCAGTATGTGTGAATGGCAATAGACAGGCTAGTACTTAGGAAGCAGTGAGGGTGGCTGGGAGCTTCCTACTATAGAGAATTTCCCAGGACTTCCCAGTGGGCTTGGCGACCCTGAGGCTATAGTCATTGTTTGCAACTTCTTGGGAGAGTTAACCTCCTTTGTATACCCCAGAGGTTCTAGTGGAGAGGTGGCTGAAAGACTTGGCCCTATCTGTCAACCAGTTGTCAGGCTAGGCTCAGCTCTGGGTACTGTAGATTAGCCCAGTTGTCTGAGGAACTTCAGAGAGGGGACAGAGGGAAAAAGCTTGCTTTTGGGTACCATGCTTTCTAGTTGTGAGCTATTTTCTGGTCAGTCATTGGCGGGTCTTCAAACTCCCAACTTCCTGGTAGGAGTAGGGAACTTACCAGGTTGAGGTGAGGTATGCATGTTACTGCCCTGTGGTTCAAGGCCCTGACATCTGCTTCATCACTGTGGAGGGGGACTATGCCAGGAGCCAGGTCCAAAGCATTGTGGGAGAGGAAGGCAGGCTGTAGCTGTTGAGCCTTTGAGGATTAGGGAGCATCTAAATTTTTTTCTACTTTTTGTTTTTTTTTGAGACAAGGGTCTTGTTCTGTTGCCCAGATGGAGTGCAGTCACGTGATCTTGGCTCACCGCAACCTCTGCCTCCCATATTTAAGTAATTCTCCTGCCTCAGCCACCCGAGTAGCTGATATTACAGGCGTGCACCACCACTCTGGCTAATTTTTGTATTTTTAGTAGAGACGGGGTTTCACCATGTTGGCCAGGCTGGTCTCGAACTCCTGGCCCCAAATAATCTGCGGCCTTGGCCTCCCAAAGTGCTGGGATTACAGGTTTGAGCCATTGTGCCCAGCCTTTTTCTACTCCTTAGTGTTTTTTTCTTCCCCACTCTGTCCTGTTTTATGAGCTGACTCTGTGCAGGGCACAAGGGATGAGGTGCCTCTTATCACACTGCAGCCCCTTGGCTGTTTACCTTTCTACTTGTTTACCTTTTATTTTGTCAACTGTCAGAGATCTGAGGAACCAAAAGTCCTGAAAAGATGGTCATCTTACTCCAGGGAAGGAGAGGGTTTGTCCTGTTCAGACCCTGGAAAGGGAAGGTGCCATTTCAGGCTTTCATGTTCTCAGCTCCCACAGCATCTTCCTCCCAGCTAACGCTTTTCTCTGGAACACAGTTTTTCATAATAACTTCTATGTACAAAATCTTTGATCCTCAATCAAAAGACACGGGATCAGCTCTGGCTTTGCCACTTACAAGCGTGACTTTCCACAGATGAGACTGCTCTGAGATTGTTTCTTCATCTGTAGAGTGGGTGGCACATGGGCTACTTGAAAGGGATATGATCCAGATCAAGAGAGGATATATGGGAGCACTTTGTACAAGTGTATAAATAGCAGAGGGATTGACCTCATCGTCATCTCAATCTTAAAGATTAGGAGACAAACTCAGGGAAGTGCGTAGTGACTTGCCCAGGTTCTCCTAGCGAGTACATAGTAAGCTGGAATGTGAATGCAGGTGTGAGATTCCAAGTCGTGGCTCTTTTTCCTATCCCTCTCTGCCTTGGATGCTTGGTGCAGGAAGAAGCTTGCCTTGGGTATGGAAGGGTTGTCCCTGTGCTCCTCATTGAGACCCATGTGGATCCTTAGTGACTGGTCCAATAGGGAGCTGGGGTTGGCTTTCTCTTTTGCAGAGACAGGATAGTGTGGCAGCCCATTTCATTCGCTGGGTTATTTATTAAGTGCCTTTTATGTGTCAAGCCCTGGAGATCTCACAATGCTGTCCCTCAGGGAGCTTCAGTTTAGAAGATCTAATTGTTGGTGTCCATTTCCCCTGGACCTGTTGGGTAATTTCCTCTGACTTTCAAGTCTCATTTCCCTCTTCAGTTCAGAAGTCTAAGGCTTTTTTTAGGGCTAGTACTTGGAGCCTCTAATAATTTTTTTTTTCTTAATTAAATTTCTAGGCCAAATGCGGTGGCTTACATCTGTAATCCCAGGACTTTGAAAGGCTGAGGCGGGCGGATCACTTGAGGTCAGGATTTCAAGACTAGCCTGGCCAACATGGTGAAACCCTGTTTCTACTAAAAATACAAAAGTTAGCCCGGCATAGTAACACATGCCTGTAATACCAGCAACTCAGGAAGCTGAGGCACAAGAATTGCTTGAACTGGGGAGGCAGGCACATGCCACCACACCCAGCTAATTTTTGTATTTTTAGTAGAGACAGGGTTTCACCATGTTGGCCAGGCTGGACGCAAACTCCTGACCTCAGGTGATCCACCTGCCTTAACTTCCCAAAGTGCTAGGATTACAGGCATGAGCCACCATGCCCCGTTGGTTTATTTAATCTTTAATAGCAACATTGGTCATTATTTCATTCTTTCATTCAACTAATATTCACTGAGCTTTGTCCTATACACTGAAATTATACAGGCGAATCTGACATAGTCTCTGCCTTAAGAAATCCTAGTCTCTGCCTAGTTGAGAAGATAAAGTACAGTAGAGTGTGATTAGTACTCTAGTATATATATTATGGATGAGGGCAGAGTGGTACAGTGTCCAGACTCAGAGTCATACAGACCTGAGTTCAAATCCCAGCTCTGCTACTTTCTACCGGCATGATTTTGGATAACTGTTTACCTCTCTGAATCTTAGTTTCTTCATCTCTAAAATGGATAATACAATTTCCATTCGTGTGGATTACAGAACAGAATACAGGTAAAGTGTTTAGTTAGTACCATGCCTACCACATTAAACGGGTTCACTAAATAGTAGCAGCCATTATGTATATAGTGCCACAGGAGCACAGAGTTGAGAGAGACAAGCAGCCTGCAGTCACTGAGGAAGGCTTTGCATAGGAGGTGACATCTGAGGAACTTGCCTGTGGAAAAGAGCTCTAGGCAGAGGGGTGGCATGGGCAAAGAGACATAAGGAAATCCAGCATTAGGAGTGACAAGGTCAGGATTCCTGGACTGTGACAAGCTTGGAGAGTGTCAGAGAAGTTCACTGGGGCCTCATTGAGAAGGGCTTTGAATGCTAAGCTAGTGAGCTTAAAGAGCTTGGACTTGATGCTATAGATGGAAGAGTCAGTGAAGGGTCTGCGTTTAATTGCGTTGTCAAAGCCTGACCCAAGGGAGCAAGACTGATTGCTGATTCTTGGTTGAGTGGTTGAGTTTTGTGTGCCTTCCCCAGTATGGGGCTGGATGTAGAAAAGGTATGGGCCTAATCTTGCCCATGTAGTTCTTGGAGAAAGAGGGAAGGTTGTCCTTTATGATTTTCTTGAAAAAGGCTTAAAAGAAGTAGTAGAGGTGTGGAGAGAATGGGAGGACAGGACAGGGAGAATAGGGATTGGGGAAGAGATGTGAAGGGAAGCAGAGGGAAGCTCTTTAGCTCTACTAGCTGTGAGGATTCTGGTGGGACATGGAGCCTGGTCCAAGTCCCTTTAACACTGATGGCCCAGACAAGGCCTGGAGTCTAATACAGAAGGCGTCTGGCTCAGAAGGTTCTGAGTTGGGTAGGCTGATGTGGAGGGGAGGACTCCCTGAAAGCATGGGTTTGTCATATGTCCACATGATCTCTGAAGAGTATAGGTGGGCTGCCAAGGCTCTGGAGGTGGGGCAGGGAAAGGGATGGAAAGGAACAGAGGGAATCTTTGCTTTATGGGTATAGCACTGGTCTGGAAACAGGAAGTCTGTCTTTTGAGCCTAATATTCTCCATAGTTAAGTGGGTGAACCCTCTCTCATGCTGCCCCCTGCCTAGTTCCCAAGGCCCTAGAACCTGTAATGTTTTTGTTTTTTGTTGAGACAGTTTCTCACTATGTCACTATAGTGGTGGCATATGCCTGTAGTCCCAGCTACTCAGGAGACTGAGGTGGGAGGACTGCAGTGCACTCACGGCTCACTGAAGCCTCAACCTCCTGGACTCAAGCGATCTTCCCATCTCAGCCTCCCAAGTAGCTGGGGCTATGGGTGTAAGCTACTATGCCCAGCTAATTTTTGTATGTTTTGTAGAGATGGGGTTTCATCACATTGGCCAGGCTGGTCTGGAACTCCTGGGCTCAAGTGATCCGCCTGTCTCAGCCTCCCAAAGTGCTGGGATTACAGGCATGAGCCACGGCGCCCGGCCTGGAATGTTTTTGACTCCTCTTTTCCTGTCTACATGAGACTTTGCTACCGTATAGGGAATGCCACATTGCGCTCTGAATAAGGATTCTCTTGCAGGGACACAGGCTCAAGAACTCTGAGAATCAGACTTACCAAGCCCTGGACAGCTTGAACACCAGCCGGCGGGTGCTCATCTCCGGAACTCCCATCCAGAATGATCTGCTTGAGTATTTCAGCTTGGTACATTTTGTTAATTCCGGCATCCTAGGTAAGAATCTAGCCTTGTTTGCCACATCAGAGAGGAGCCCTGCCTTGTCTTTGGGAGTATAACTCCAGCTGAGGAGAGAAAGAAGAGAATGCTAGTTATATGTGGGTCACTAGGCATTCTTGTAGGAAGGCTTCTCTTGTCAGGGAGTAGCAAAGCCATTGGGAGGACTTGGATCTGCTGAGCAACTCAGCAAAGCCCATGTTGGCCATTTTTCCATTGCAGAGGTGGCAGGGGCTATACAGGGAGTGGTGTCATGATGAGCTGAGGGTGGAATTATTATTTTTGTTCCTCAGATCCTAGCTCCCTTACAAGAGTTTTGGCCTCAGAGCAAGCTCTGTCTTGGGCAGACGTATGTGTTTTAAAAATCATTTTAACCATTTTTAAATGTAACAATTCAGTGGTATTAAGTACATTCACTTTGTGCAACCATCACCATCATCCATCTTCAGATTTTTTTTTTCTATTTGCTAAGCTTAAAATCTACCCAATAACTCCTCTCCCCTCCCCTCCCAGTGCTTTGAGAGGCTGGGGTGGGAAGATCACTTGAGGCCAGTTCAAGTCCAGCCTGGGCAACATAGTGAGACCTCGTCTCTACAAAATAAGAAAATTAGCTGGGTGTGGTGGTGTGTGCTGGTGTTCCTAGCTATTCAGGAGGCTGTGATCATGCCACTGCACTCTAGCCTGGGCAACAGAGCAAGGCCCTGTCTCTAAAATAGTAATAATAATAAAAACTCCTCATTCCTCCCTCCCCTAATCCCTGGCAACCACACATATATTTGTGAAAGGGTGTGTTAGTGTCACCCCAACTTGCCAGTGCTCAAGAGTAGGCAGAGAACCTGCTGAGTGGCAAGATTATGACCAAGTGAACACATTTGTGTAACCACCATCAGATGAATTACTAACACTCTCTCAGCAGCCCCTTTTCTAATCACTATCCTCTCCTTTTGTCCCGGCAGCAAACTCCTTCCTGACACTATAGGTTGGTTTTGCCTATTTTTGAATTTATGTTAATGAAATCATATAGTATGTATTCCTTTACATCTGGTTTCTTTTGTTCAACATTATGTTTATAAAGTTTATCCACATTATGTGTAGCAGTAGTTTGTTCATTTTCATAATTGCATACTATTCCATGTTATGAGTACACTAGAATTTATTCTACTGGTTTGGTTTTGTTTGTTGAGACAGAGTCTCTGTTGCCCAGGCTGGAGTACAGTGTTGCAGTCATAGCTCACTGTACCCTCAACTTCCTGGGCTCAAGCAATCCTCCCACTTTGGCCTCCTGAGTAGCTGGGACTACAGGCATATGCCACCACTATTGGCTAACTTTTAAATTTTTTATAGAGATGGGGTCTCATATGTTGCTCAGGCTGGTCTTGAATTCCTGGGTTCAAATGATTCTCTTGCATCAGCCTCCCAAACTGCTGGAATTATGGGCATGAGCCCCTATGCCTGGCTTCCATCTTTTTCTGTTTGGATATCTGGTTCACCCTACATCATATATTGAAAAAACTGTTCTTTCCCCCATTGCTTTGCAGTGCTACCTTCTTCATAAATCAAATGTTCATATATGTGTTGCTCTATTTATGGACTCTATTCTGTTCCTCTGGTCTGTTTGTCTCCTTATGTCAGTACTTCTCTGCTTTATTTACTGTGGCCTAATAAGTCTTGATATCCATTAGTGTGAATATTCCAACTATAGTCTTTTTTTTTTTTTTTTTTTGACACAGGGTCTCGCTTTGTCACCCAGGCTGGAATGCAGTGGTGAGATCATGGCTCACTGCAGCCTTAACTTCCGGGCTCTAGTGATCCTCCTGCCTCAGCCTCCTGAGTAGCTGGGACAACAGGCACACACCATCATGCCTGGCTAATTTTTGTATTTTGGGTAGAGGTGGGGTTTTGCCATGTTGCCCAGGCTGGTCTTGAACTCTTGAGCTCAAGCAATCTGCTCAGCCTCCAACTATATTCTTACTCCTTAACATTGTCCTAGATATTCTTGGCCCTTTGCATTCCCATGTAAATTTTGGAATCAACTTGTCAATTTATACACCTACTGCCTGCCATACCCACCAAAAAACTCTAACTGGATTTTAATTGGGCTGTATTGAAACAGATAAATTCTGAAAGATCTTTCATTTTTATAATACGGAACCTTCCAATATATTAATATGATCTGTCTCTCAACTTGTTTAGGTCATCTTTAATTTCTCTCAATGTGGCCAGGTGTGGTGGCTCACAACTGTAATCCCAGCACTTTGGGAGACCAAGGCGGGAGGGTACCTTGAGCCCAGGAGTTCAAGACCAGCCTGGGCAACATGGCAAAATCTCATCTCTACAAAAAAAATACAAAAGTTAGCTGAGTGTGGTGGCATGTGCCTGTAGTCCCAGCTACTTGGGAGGTTGAGGCTGTGGTGAGCCATGATTGCCCCATTGCATTCCAGCCTGGGCGACAGGGAGAGAACCTGTCTCAAAAAAAAAAAAATTGGCCGGGCACGGTGGCTCATGCCTGTAATCCCAGCACTTTGGGAGGCTGAGGCGGGCAGATCGCGAGATCAGGAGTTCGAGACCAGTGTGGCCAACATGGTGAAACCCTGTCTCTACTAGAAATACAAAAATTACCCGGGCACGGAGTGGGGGTGCCTGTAATCCCAACTACTCGGGAGGCTGAGGCAGGAGAATTGCCTGAACCTGGGAGGCAGAGGTTGCAGTGAGCCGAGATTGCACTCCAGCCTGGGTGACAGAGCAAGACTCCATTGCAGGAAAAAAAAAAAAAGTCCACTCTGGCCATGTTTGTCTTTTTAGTGGACTATTCAATCCATTTACATTTACTCTAAGTAATTATATATTTGGATTTTAACCTATCATCTCACTTTTGGCCTTTCAAGTCTTCACTGCTTTGATACCTCTCTGATCTGTTAAACAGAAATTGGCCTATATTTTGTTTAGCCTTGTTCTTGGTAGGAAGCTGGTTTGTGAGAAGGTAGTCTGCCATCACTAGCTGTGGGAAAATCATTCCTTTTCCACATTCTTCTGTTTTCCTTCTCTCCTGTGTTTAGGGACTGCCCATGAATTCAAGAAGCATTTTGAATTGCCAATTTTGAAGGGTCGAGACGCTGCTGCTAGTGAGGCAGACAGGCAGCTAGGAGAGGAGCGGCTGCGGGAGCTCACCAGCATTGTGAATAGGTAATGACCTTAAGCGAAGTCATTAGAATTGCCTCCCAAACCATCCATGGCCAATCCCTTGGGGGCTTTGCCTCTCTAGAGCCCTCAAAGGCTGGGATTCTAGGAAGGGAGTGGGATCTGTGTCCTAACTATGGCCACTGAATAAACAAGGGAGTCTTGGAGGTGAAGTGCCTGCTTTCTTTCTGGCTTGGGCTCTGTGGTCTGGTTTTGGTCTGTTTATCAGCCTGCTGAGGAAGCTTTTCTCTGATGCTGCTGGACTTCTTGAGCAAAGTATACCTTGGAGCATTACTAGTATTTCAGAAGCTTCCTGTCAGTTGGTCTCAGACCCGAAACATTAGGCTTCTCTTCCCAGGCCCCATAGTCATTCTGTGACAGGTAGGAGAAGATCTGAAAGGTGGTTGTGGCTCCCAGGCTAAGGGGACTGACTTTTTCATGGGAGTTACATAACCCAGAGGGTAGGCACATTCTGGACTCCTTTGTCCAGAGGTGGTATGCACACTTGATAGGTTACATTCTAAAGAGTCCTCCTGCCCTTCCCAACAACTGCCTGGCTACCTGGCTACCTCTCCCTACCAATTTTAGATGGCAGGACGGGCATGGTGGCTCACGCCTATAATCCCACCACTTTGGGAAGCTGAGGCGAGTGGATCACTTGAGGTAAGGAGTTCGAGACCAGCCTGGCCAACATGGGGAAACTCCCATCTCTACTAAAAATACAGAAATTAGCTGGGTGTGGTTGGGGTGCACCTGTAGTCCCAGTTACTCTGGAGGGAGAGGCTGGAGAATCGCTTGAACTTGAGAGGCGGAGGTTGGAGTGAGCTGAGCTGCGCCACTGCACCCCAGCCTGGGTGACAGAGCAAGACTCCGTCTCAAAAAAAAAAAATTAGATGGCAGGAAGAAGAATTGGTGTTTTCTTAAGATCTGCTTCTTAGGTGCCTGATACCTATCCTTCCTAGTCTTCCCAGGAGGTCTATGCTTAATTTCATTTAGCCTGGGGCCATGTAGCAGCGGGCATTTGGACAAATGCAAGCAGAAACTCCCCTAAGGACTTAGTAATTTACAACTTGCTTTTCCTGTTAGAGCTCCTGTATCAATGGGAAGCCTCAGTCTTCTCTTGAAGACTAGGCAACCTATTGAAGGGGAAGAGAAAGTGCTGCCTGTCTAAGCTAGCATGTTTGGAAGGTCTCTGTTCCCACAATTGAGACCCTGATACAGATGTGTTTGACATAGGTCTGATGACTTTTTTTTTTTTTTTTGAGATGGAGTCTCGCTCTTGTTGCCCAGGCTGGAATCCAATGGGGCGATCTCGGCTCACTGCAACCTCCACCTCCTGGGTTCAAATGATTCTCCTGCCTCAGCTTCCCGAGTAGCTGGGTTTACAGGTGCCTGCCACCACGCTTGGCTAATTTTCGTATTTTTAGTAGAGATGGGGTTTCTCCATTTTGGCCAGGCTGGTCTTGAACTCCTGACCACAGGTGATCCGCCCGCCTCAGCTTCCCAAAGTGCTGGGATTACTGGCGTGAGCCACTGCGCCTGGCCGAGTCTCTGACATTTAATACTGTAAAAGAGGGCTAGTCTTGGTCCTTTGGGTGGTAGCTTTTATTCCAGTAGTTAGCATGGCAATTTTACCAGCCTCTTGCCTTTTTATCCTGTTTTCTCTAGATGCCTGATACGGAGGACTTCTGATATCCTTTCTAAATATCTACCTGTGAAGATTGAGCAGGTCGTTTGTTGTAGGTACTGAACTCAACTGAAAGATGTGGAGTGGGTCAAAGCCTAGCTCCTGAAGCATGGCTGGGCTCTCAAGGTGTTCTCAGAGGGCAGGAGGGTGGTCTAGCTTTTTCCACTGACCCAGCTGCCTTTTTTAGGCTGACACCCCTTCAGACTGAGTTATACAAGAGGTTTCTGAGACAAGCCAAACCGGCAGAAGAATTGCTTGAGGGCAAGATGAGTGTGTCTTCCCTTTCTTCCATCACCTCGCTAAAGAAGCTTTGTAATCGTGAGTTGGGCTTGTGTCCTGGTGTCCTCTGTGAGAGTGAGCAAGGGAGGGTAGGTTCCTGTAGTGGCCTGGCAACCCTCGCTAAAACTCATCCAGAGTCATCCTCATAGAGGCCACATGTGATTCCAACCCTACCCAAGGCATGAACCCTGCATTGTGGAGTCTGTTTACCAGACCCTTTGCTTTGGAAAATTGAACTCATCTTCTGTCCAGCCCATGCTTGATGACCTGGGATGTGTCGACTGTTTGTGAGTGCTTGCCTGTACACATGCTCATATACAATGTTGGGCAGGAGGAAAAATAACAAAGAAACCTTGCCTGCTCTGTTATAGCTCCCTTCTTGTTGGGAGAACACATTAGTGAGTGACATTGTCCATCCATCGTCCCAGATGGCACCGACTATATCCTGTTGGAATTTGGTAGGATGAAGATCAAGCAAGTCTGATGTTGAGGAAGGCCTTTTGGGCTAGGCTTCTAGAGGGAGTTCTAGTGAACACTGAAGTGGAAACTTCAGAAAGCAAAGTATCTGAGTTTGGTTTTGTTTTCTCCCAGATCCAGCTCTAATCCATGATAAGTGTGTGGAAGAGGAGGATGGCTTTGTGGGTGCCTTGGACCTCTTCCCTCCTGGTTACAGCTCTAAGGCCCTGGAGCCCCAGCTGTCAGGTGACCCTTTTCCTACCAGTATTTGGGCTTCTCTAGGAGGAGGGTGGGAGATTTTTTTTGTGCTAGGGCTGTCCTGTTTCAAGGCAGGATATCAAGAGTAAGAAGCCTGGGCCATTGGGACAGCCAGTAGGGGACTGCTGGTTGCTGCTCTTCCCAGGTAAGATGCTTGTCCTGGATTATATTCTGGCGGTGACCCGAAGCCGTAGCAGTGACAAAGTAGTGCTGGTGTCGAATTACACCCAGACTTTGGATCTCTTTGAGAAGCTGTGCCGTGCCCGAAGGTAGGGAAGATCCTAACCAGGATGCCAAAGGGGGATAAACCCCTCCCCTACTGTCTGTCTAGTTCTGATTTGTGGATGTGGGCCAAGATCTGGGCACATAAGGGCTTTCCCTGGAGATATCTTCCCTTATTGCTATGATGGCCCCAGCTCTATCTCCAAGTAGAAGATCCCCTAGTCCTTCAGGTACTCCCTTAGGAAACAGTCTTGGCCTCTAGCTCCCTGCCCCTGCCTTTGGGAGCTTAGGGCCTCAAGCATGGTTATTTCAGTCCCTTCAGTGGCTCTCCAAGGGACTCTGCTTTCTTGGGTCTTTTTAAAAAATTTTTTATTTTTAAATTTTTTCCCCCTAATCATTGAAGCTTTATTTTCTTGGGTCTTGAATCCCCCTTCAGGTACTTATACGTCCGCCTGGATGGCACGATGTCCATTAAGAAGCGAGCCAAGGTTGTAGAACGCTTCAATAGTCCATCGGTAAATGCACATCCCTGTCCCCACACCACCAATGCAGTATCATCAGAATTAAGGAATGATAGAGAAGCTATAAGGGGTTACCTTGATTTTTTTTTTTTTTTTTAATTCCCCTAGTGGATATAGTAGGATTTGTCTGGTTGGTGATGGCTGGGCTGGAAACTGACTGTGCGTGTTGGGATTGGCTGGCTGGTGAGCAGATAAACTGGTGGTTTTCACAATTGGTACTGAGTAGTATAGAGGCATGAGGGAGGAGCTGGTTGGGCTGAGCAGGATCCCAGTTTAAGCTATAAGAGGTTCCTTTTCTCCTGTTTCTTCTCTTTCCAGAGCCCTGACTTTGTCTTCATGCTGAGCAGCAAAGCTGGGGGCTGTGGCCTCAATCTCATTGGGGCTAACCGGCTGGTCATGTTTGACCCTGACTGGAACCCAGCCAATGATGAACAAGCCATGGCCCGGGTCTGGCGAGATGGTCAAAAGAAGACTTGCTATATCTACCGCCTGCTGTCTGTAAGGATGGTGATAGTAGTCATAGTAGGGGTGGGTCATGGAACGAGATCTTCAGGACCATCTTGTTCCTTAGTGCCTCTCTTTGGCCTTTCTGCCTCTAGCAGTAGCCAAGCTATGGGCCCAGAAGTGAGTCCTTTATTCTTCTGTTCTCCCTCCCCTTCTCTCCACCCCATTCCCTCAAACCATTCTTACTGTGCCATCTGGACACCTGTTCAGTACATCCTTTTCACAGGACACCTGCTTCCCTCATACATGATTTCTGCTGTGTCACTGGCCTTGTAGTCTTCTCTCATCCCCTGTCCTATTTGCATTCTCCAAGTTATAAATTATCACCTTCAGACCATCCGTCCCATAGTTCCTCTCTTGCAGCTTATGTCGTTGGACTTGACTACACTCTTTTCTTCCTTGCTGCAGTCCTCTATCCTCTGCTATATTCCTAATTCATTGATGACTTTGGACATTAGCTCAGCCTTCATTTCTTTCCCAAATCCAGCAATCATACTGGCTGACGTTGAGGACCATGTGGTTATCCAGCACTCTGCCTTCATGTTTCCTTGACCTCATCTCAACCCCGCTTCGTCTAATTATTCCTAAGATCACACCGTGGAACTTGTTAGAACCCAGAACCTTAATAACTGTCATTCTACTTTCACTTCTTGTCCTCCTAGCTTTCACATACCTGCTGTATCTGCTTTAGCCTAATGTTCCTGTAGCCTCTCCCCTTCTCACCCTCCCACTCATCTGGCTTGACTTCCTTGTTTATTTAGCCCAGTCTTCACTGTGCATCCTTTCAGCTACTCTTTTCCCAATACCCATTCCAGTTGGATTATCTGAGCTGTTTTCAGCTTCTACACCAGCTACATTGCATTTACATGTTGGTACTACCACAAATTCATGTTCTCTTTTTGAGGTGGGCCATATCTCATTTCCTTCAACCATTTCAAGCATCTACCATTTCTCTCAAATTTCCTACCTAACTCATCTTCTTTCTACTCACTCATCAGACTCCTTATACCACTGAACCTACCTTCAAATATACTACTGAATTCCTAATTGCCAAAACAGGAGACTATGGATTTTTCCTCTTTGTGTATCTCACACTGTTGACTACTAATCCCTTAAAAAATGCTCTTCTAGGCTGGGTGCTGGAGGATCACTTGAGGCTAGGAGTTCGAGGCTATAGTGAGCTAGGATTGTGCCACTTTAGCCTGGGTGACAGAACAGGATCCCGTCTTAAAAAAAAAAAATTTTTTTTTCTCGTCTTTGGAAACTCCACTCTGGTTCTTCTACCTCTCTGATTACTCATTATACTGACAAATCTCTAACTATAAAATTTTAGCCCAGATCTCTTACCTGAGCTCTAAATCCCTATTTCCACCACTTAATCTACATTTCCACTTAGATTTCTAATGAGCACTTTAGAAGTATCATGACTAAACTCATTCCCCTTCCTTCTGATTGATTAACTGATTGATTTTGAGACACTTTCTTTCTGTTGCCTAAGCTGGAGTATAGTGGCACGATCATGGACCACTGCAGCTTCAACCTCCCACCTCAACCCCCTGAAGTAGCTGGGGCTACAGGTGTGTGCCACTACACCCGGATAACTTTTTTTCTTTATTTTTTGTAGAGAAGGGGTCTTGCTATGTTGCCTAGGCTGGTCTCGAACATCTGGACTCAAGCGATCCACCTTGGCCTTCCCAAGTGCTGGGATTAACGGCATGAGCCACCACACCTGGCTCCCCTTCTGAATGTTGTTCTTAATGGCTCCATTATCCACCCAACCCAAAACTGGGAATAATCTTACTGGACTATTCTTTTCTCCTAATAACCAGATTCCCACCAGTTTTCACTGATTTTTACCTTCTTGAAATTTCCTTAATCTAACCTTGCTCTCCAAGCCCTCCTGAGGTCATGGTCATCTGTCACTTGGATATTGCAGCAGCTTCCTAATTGTTTACTTCTGTCTTATCCCAACCCATTGTTCACATACTGCTTCCAGAAGGAGCTTTCCAAAAATTCAGATTTTATTTTTCGTCTCTTCAAAGACAAGATTAAGGCCTTCAGCATGGGATCCAAGGTTTGTTTTTTGTTTTTTGAGATAGAGTCTTGCTCTTGCTGCCCAGGCTGGAGTGCAATGGCACCATCTCGGCTCACTGCAACCTCTGCCTCCCGGGTTCAAGTGATTCTCCTGCTTCTCCTGAGTAGCTGGGATTACAGGTGCCCACCACCACCCCTGGCTAATTTTTGTATTTTTAGTAGAGACAGGGTTTTGCCATGTTGGTCAGGCTGGTCTCGAACTCCTGACTTTGTGATCTGCCTGCCTCGGCCTCCAAAATTGCAGGGATTACAGGCGTGAGCCACCGTGCCTGTCCCCAAGGTTCTTTAATGTGGCCTCTGCTGACTTCCCAGTCTCAGCTCTTACTACACTCCCACCAACCTCTAGTTAGCCTGAACTACTCACAGTCCTCCAATAGGCCAGTAGTATTCCTTTGTTCCTATGCTGGGAATACCTTTCTTTGTGTCTTTTCTTACAAACCATCTACTCATTTTCAAGATTGAGCTCAAGGATAGAGTTTCAAGTTTTCAATACTGTTCTACTCTACCATCCTTATGGACTCGCAGTTACCCTGTACAGATTTCTATCATTGTATCAGCTGTTTAAATGTTTGTCTAGGAGCTAAAGGATAGGGGATATATATGATTCTTTTTTGTATCCTAATGTCAGCACAGGGTCTGGAATAGAATAGATACCTAAATGATATTTATTGAATGAGTTAGAGTTGGGCTTGGTGCAGAAATCTGAAGCTGCAGCAGACAAACCTCAGTTCACCCTGACGGGATTTAACCAGGCCCTGGGACCCTTCATTAGTATAGAAAGTAGCCTGGGTGGGCAGACTATTCATGTCATGTTCTCAGGAGACAGACTGGGAAAATGGACCTCAGCTGAGTAGAGATAATGTTCTGGGACTCATACTTTTTATTCATCTCCTCTTCTCGGGTAGCTGTAGTTTCAACCCTTTGGTTTTCCTGCTCCCTTTTTATGAGGATGGCTAAGCGCTGTATCTTTTGACATTCCCCCACCTCCTCTTCCCCAGGCAGGGACCATTGAGGAGAAGATCTTCCAGCGTCAGAGCCACAAGAAGGCACTGAGCAGCTGTGTGGTGGATGAGGAGCAGGATGTAGAGCGCCACTTCTCTCTGGGCGAGTTGAAGGAGCTGTTTATCCTGGATGAAGCTAGCCTCAGTGACACACATGACAGGTGGGGAAGTGCCCTAACCATTATCTCTAAGCTACCCACACAGTAGGGAGATGGGATCTGTAGTGACTTCAGCTGTGCCTTCTGTCCCTAGGTTGCACTGCCGACGTTGTGTCAACAGCCATCAGATCCGGCCACCCCCTGATGGTTCTGACTGCACTTCAGACCTGGCTCAGTGGAACCACTGCACTGATAAGTGGGGGCTCCGGGATGAGGTACTCCAGGCTGCCTGGGATGCTGCCTCCACTGCCATCACCTTCGTCTTCCACCAGCGTTCTCATGAGGAGCAGCGGGGCCTCCGCTGATAACCAGCTGGTCTGGGTGTAGCTCTTAGAGGAAGGAGATAGGGAAAAGGGGCTCCTTGCTCCACAGGGCCCTGTTGAATTTTGTTCTCTGGGAGAAAATCATCAAGAAGGGCTGCATGATGTTTGCCCAAAATTTATTTTATAAGAAAAACTTTTTTGGTTAAAAAAAAGAATAAAGGTATGAAAGGGTTTGAGGCCTGAGAGCAGTGTGGTAAGCCCAGCAGGGAAGAAGCCCCCTATACTTCTCTAAAGCCTGGGTGCCTGCTTGAGGAGGGAAGGCAGGAACCCAGGGGCAGGGGAGGGGATCTCTTCAGCAATTACGATGACCACTGTAACCTCCTGGCCCAAGGTTCCCAGGATACTGAGTAAGGGGCCCAAAGACTATAAACCCAGCTGTGAGAATGCCTGTTTGCTGGGCCTCATCAAGGCCTCCAGGACCTCAGTGCAAGGGAAGAAGGAAAAAAGAGAAAAAAGGTGACAGAAAGAGAAAGATAGAACTGGTGGTTGGGGTTCTGGGCAGCCCATGCTTCAGCCCCTGCAAGCTGATGGTACCGAGCATGAGACTGTGAGGTACGGGCCCCATCACATGGTGCTAACATAATCTGCGAAGGCCTGGGATGAGTCCCATGAGTCGCTAACCACATGGCAGGTAGCCCGGAGCCGCCGGATGGCTTCCCTGGCTGTGACTGCATCCTGGTCCAGCCAGTTTTGGAAGAGGCGCAGGTGACCAAAGGCTCCACGGCCCCAGCGCTCCAGCCGCTTGGCGAACTCCAGAAGCCCATCTGGCTTGATGCAGTTGGAACTGGTAGGGTGAGATGGATTAGATATCCAGGAAGCAGTGAATTCCTGGTCTATATCTCTAGCCCCATCCCTTGTCTTGCCCCTCCCCTCATGTACCTGATGTCCAGCTGACAGAGAGAGGAGGATGAATCCTCTGAGAAAACATCTGCCAAGGCCAGCAGGCCAGCATTCCCTGGAGAGAAGGGGAGAACGCCTATCACCTCCACCCAAGAACAGGGGACAAGGGTATCCCAACCCAACTATGGCTGGCAGAACCAGCCCTGCTGGTTCCTGAAGCCCCAGCACAGAAATATCTGTATTCCAACTCCCACGTTCCCAGTGGAGAGGTCTTTGCCTTTATCCAGTGAGTTTTTAGGTCAAAGGCCTAGCTCCTTTCCCCTCTCCCTCCCCAGGGTCTGGCCCCCACCCAGGCGGTTCCCTGGCAGCCGGAGGCCCTTCAGTGTGGAGTTGCCCTTCATAGCAGCAACCATCTCAGGCAGAAATTGGGCTGGGCGCTTCTCAAACAGACGGCAGAAGGAGAAGGTAATCTCTGTCAAGAAAAATTATAGTAAATTCTGATGGCTGCATTAGGACTGGTGCTGCCCCTCCTGCCCCAGTTGGCCCTAGCAAGGGGTATTAACATTATAGAGGCCCAAAAAGAGGAAGGAATTTGTCTAGACTCCAAGCAAGGCTGGAACTAAATCAGAATCCAAACTAAAGACTGAACCTAAATGTTCCCTATAAGAAGGTTCTCTGCATGGACAATTCTCCATTCACTTCCTTCTTTCCCTAACACTGGCCACCCTCTATGCAGGGGTGGGGATCAGAGAAAAGTCTATGAGGGGAGCCTGGCACAGTACATTTATTTTGCCCCACCACCACCATTTTGTCCACCTCTGAAAGGTAAGAGCAACTTTTGGGTGAAGCACTCTAAAAGAGCGATTTCTCATGTTTAGTAGAGGAAGAATTGAGATTGGGGCTTTTAGAAGGAAAATCATGCAGGTTCTATATCCATTTTATAGCTGAGGACACAAGGCCAAGAAAGGAACAGTGGTTTGCTCACTCAGATTATGGCAGAACCATAGTGAAGACCCAGGAAATGTCCAGGTTCTGAATAAGGAACTTACCTTGCAGAGTCAGATTCTGTAGCAAAAAGAGCACCTCGCTCTGACAGTCAGCGAGATTCATGTCATGGAAGCTCAGTCTTTTCAGGGCTAGGTTGTACTCTGGATAGGAGGCAGAGACCATGGACCATGGACCTTAGCTTTCCTAGAGAACAGTGCTAGGTCCCCACCTACTCCTCTCCCTTCACCATTCTGGCTGGGTCCTACCTTTGAGTGTTTGCAAAACAAGCCCAAAATCCTGGGGAGAGGCAAAGGTGGCACTATCCAGGGACAGCTGCTGCAGAGAACCCGAGGCCTTCAGAACGGAGCACAGCAGTGGGGCTGGCTGGGCTCCCCGTGGAAATCCCATCTCCAACTGCTCCAGGCAGTTTTCTGGATATGGTGGGGAAAGAAGATTCCAGCTGGCCATCTCTACCTCACTCCCATAGCAGGTCCCATCCTGTTCTTAAGGGATTCATCTAAAAAATTATTTATTCATTCACTTGTCGTTGAGTGCCTACCATATGTCAGCACTGTGCTAGATTCTAGGAATTGAGCACTAAATATGAGATTTAGTCCTTGCCCTTGTAGAAATTTTAGACCAGGAAGACAGGCTACCCAGACACAAGCAAATAAAGTATGCAGAGTGGTGGGATAGGAGACATACAAGAACTAAGGGAACATATAGCAGGGGAACTAATCCAGTCTAAAGATCAGTTCTTTTCCTTTTCTGGAGACCAAGCTGCCTTGGTCACTCTCTGCTGGTCTTATGGTGGTTTAGGCCCTGTCTAGCTCAAGAGTATCTTAGTGGTAGGCTCTAAAGGGGGAATAGGTTCCAGATAAGCCAGGAATGAGTGATAGAAGAGGTCCTTCCCCTTTCCCCATACGAATGCATCTGCACGTTTGTGTGGGGATACACGTGCGTGCACACACACAAACACACACACAGTGCTTCACCTGGTATCTCCTCATCGCCTATTATGTGGCTAGGGGGCCCTGCATTCCCTGGCACACCAGGGTTGTCCCGCTGGCTTGGGTGGTCAACACGAATAGAGAGGACCCGTAGCAGGGGCAGTGCTCGCACGATAGCACGTGTCAGCTCCAGGATGGGCAGTGGTGAGAACAGGTCACTGAGATGCAGGGCACGGAGGCGACATCCAGCCTGGCCTGACAGGGCCCGCAGGCTGTCTAGCAGGCGGAAGATGTTAGAGCCCAGGCCTATGGCAAGAAAGAGATTAAGTCAGAACCATGTGGGAGTGTCAGCAGGGGTAATATATTCAAATACAACTCCAAATACTTTTGGTTACTAGCAAATCTCTTGGGCTTTGGCTCAGCTTATTTAAACCCATTTGTCTTAACTACTCATCCATGTCTTGCTTTTTCCTTAGGTAACCAGCAAACTGAGGTCTGCTGTTTTGGGTTATGCCCACAAGAAGCACCAGTCAGGGCAGAGTAACAAAATTGAGAAGATACAATATGGTGAGGCAGCATGTGGCTACTAGCTGAATGACAGGCACAGACAGTAGCAGTTCTCTGGATTTCTGGGTTCTGAGTAGTTTTCTGAAGAAACTGGCCTTGAAGAAAGGAAGTTTTGGATAGAGGGAGAAGACATAGTCAAGAGTCCCAGCTAGCCGGGAGCGGTGGCTCACGCCTGTAATCCCAGCACTTTGGGAGGCCAAGGTGGGCAGATCACTTGAGGCCAGGAGTTCCAGACCAGCCTGGCCAACATGGTGAAATCCTGTCTCTACTAAAAATACAGAAATTAGCTGGGCTGGGTGGCACATGCCTGTAGTCCCAGCTACTCGGGAGACTGAGGCAGGAGAATCACTTGAACCTAGGAGACGGAGGTTGCAGTGAGCTGAGATCACGCCACTGCACTCCGGCTTAGGTGAAAAAGCAAGACTCTGTCTCAAAAAAAAAAAAAAAAAAAAAAAAAAAAAAAAAAAAATCACAGCTAGGAGAGTGCAAGGCATGAATGGGACGCTTGCTTGTTTGACTACATGAGGCTCAGGAAACAGCTCTAGAGGGCAGGGCACTGGAGGCCACATTATGGAAAGGCAAAGGGATGGTTTAACCTAGACGCAATAGGGAGCACCTAAAAACTATGGAGAGTGACAGTGACCCAACTGGGATACTTAAAAGAATCAATGGGTGGGAATGGGGCAGAAAAAGATAACCAAATCCCACAGCATGGACTAGGATCCAGGAAGGTTAGTTGCTTAATGCCACAGGCAAATAATTCCTTGGACTATGCAGGCTCCTGTTCATTCATTCAACTAAACTACCCAGTGCCTACTAAATATCAAGTTTTTTGCTAGACACTAGTGAGCAGCACATTGCTTTTTTTTCTTACATAGCTTGATAATGCGACGGGAACTGGGGGAATAAAGTACTATGAAATTACAAAGGATGAGTACCTAGTCCAGCTTACATCAGTAAAGGCACTCCAGCTAAGTCCTAAAGAACATAAAGGGGACAGGCTAAAATTTAGGAAGAATGATTGTGGCAGAGGCAACTTGGCATATGTAGAGGCCTGAAGGAGAACAAAAAAATTTCATAATGGCTGGTGTGAGAGTGTGAAGGGGGGAAGCATTCAAGATACAACTATAGGCCAGGTGTGGTGGCTCACACCTATATAATCCCAGCACTTTGGGAGGCTGAGGTAGGCAGATCACCTGAGGTCGGGAGCCCAAGACCAGCCTGGCCAACATAGTGAAACCCCGTCTCTCCTAAAAATACAAAAATTAGCTGGGCATGGTGGCATGTGCCTGTAATCCCAGCTACTGAGGCAGTAGAATTGCTTGGACCCGAGAGGCGGAGGTTGCAGTAAGCCAAGATTGCACCATTGCACTCCAGCCTGGGTGACAACAGAGACTCCCTGTCAAAAAAAAAAAAAAAAAAAGATACAACTAGAGAGATGACCAGGAGTAAGAATATGAATGACCACTAAGTAAAATTAAGCCATTGAAAGGTGTTTGCATAAATGAATGACAGGGTCATTTTTGACTGATTTTTTAAAGAATCAAGACTGCATTTTTCAAAGGATGCTTGGGCTGCAGTGCAGATAATGGATTTGTATGGCAAGAGTAAGGAGTCCGGAGGAACTACTGAAATTAGTTCAGGTAGTGGGTAATAGTAGCTTGAATTAACGATGTGGAGATAGAGAAATAAATGTATTTAACAAATTGTAAAGATAGGGCTGGGCGTAGTGGCTCATGACTATAATCTCAGCACTGTAGGAGGCCGAGGTTAGTGGATCACTTGAGGCCAAGAGTTCGAGACCAGCCCGGCCTATATGGGGAAACCTTGTCCTTACTAAAAATATAAAAATGCATTCAAGTTGGATGTAATGAGTTGGGTGGGGTATTGTGGGTTATGAAGTTGTCATGTCTATTAGCTGGATAAATGGGTCTGGAAGTTCAAGAGAAAGATCTGGGGTAATGTCACATAATGGGGAGTCTTTAGCATAGTTGGCCTTTGAAACCACAGGAATGGATGAAATTGTCCAAGAAGCGTGCATAAAGTGGGAAAGCTCTGAGGAACTCTGAATAAACAGAGGAGGAGAAAACTTTTTTTTTTTTTTTTGAGATGGAGTCTCACTCTGTTGCCCAGGTTAAAGTGCAGTAGTGCAGTGGCACGATCTCCAGTCACTGAGTAGCTGGGATTACAGGCGCCCACCATCACGCCTGGCTAATTTTTGTATTTTTAGTAGAGATGGGGTTTCACCATCTTGGCCAGGCTGGTCTTGAACTCCTGACCTCGTGATCCACCCACCTTGACCTCCCAAAGTGCTGGGATTACGGGCGTGAGCCACTGCGCCCGGCCAAGAAAACATTTTTTAAGGTAGTGAAAAAAAATTTAATGAACAGCAGTAAATCCTGCCAAGAAGAGTTACTGAAAAGTATACATTGGATCTAGTAACAAGGAGGACCCTGATGACATAGGTCCTTGCCAGTGCAGTGGTAGGGGTATAAGAGGCTGGAAGGGGCTGTGAGTAAGAGAAGTGACAGTACAGATAACTAAGGTTGTGAAGAATAGGAGATAACAGTTTATTAATATGGCATAGAGGGAGGTGTTGGTGGCAGTTTTTGATGGAGACCTGTTAAAATGCTGATAGGAGAGAGACAGTGGAAAGGAGAGTAGCATAGTTGTTTGAAAGCATGAATCTGCAGTCTGATTGCCTGGGTTTTGAATCCTAGCTCTATAATTGCTAGGTTATCCTGAGGAAGTCACTTGCCCTCATAGGGTTGTGAGGATTGTTAGATCAAATTATCAAGAATACTTAAAATATGCCAGACACATACTAAGCAGTATATAAAAATTAGTTTGAGAAACAAGCTTCCCTAAGAAGGTAGAATGCTTGTTTCTCAAACTGATAATTTTTATATACTTTGTTGTGAAGCTCTATGCATCTAGAGCACAGGTGGGAGAATTAGCCTTAGAAAGGATGGTGGTCTTTTCCATTCTGGTAAAGAAGGATGAGTGCAGATGGAGAGTTTATAGGCTGCTTAGCAAGCTAAAGAAACTCATGTGTGATGGCTTCTATTTTCTCTGTGAAGTAGGTGAGGTCATCCCTGAGAAGGGAAAAGGAGAGTTTGGAAGTGGTAGGAATGGGAGCTGATGTTGCAAGCACAGTGAAGGTTCATATGAGGTTAGTGATCATATAGTAACACTGATTTGCATAGTTGTATGATTTGTCTCTAGCAGTGCTCAGCAACCTAGGCAGATTGCTGGATTTAGCCAGAGTTGAGGTTTTGCTAGCTGGTCACAAGCAGGAGGGAAATGAGGACTGAGGACTGCTTTGCAGGTTGTTGGTCTGATAAGAAATTGTGTCCCACACCTTGTCTGGACAGCTACTCTGATATGACTGGTGAGGTGGTGAGGTCAAACTCTAGCCCTGCCTGAGCATGCATATACTATACTGCTCCCACCTGCCCTTGGACTGCCTTCCATATCTAAAATGTATTCATTCTTCCGATTCCAGCTGGCTTGTCTCACTGCCCCTCAGGAACCCCTGCTTTCAACAACTAATCAAGTGTATAGACTTTATGTTCCTCTCTTCTAGCAATGACAGTCTCCCCTGCTATGAGGCATACAAGCCTTCCTCTCTAACCTCCTGATCATACCCCCAATTTGCCCCTCCCACCTCCCTAGAATTAGGCACACAGCTAGTGCTGCTAGGCAATCCAAGCCCAATCCCTGCCACTCCAGGGTGCTCACCATTGTAGGAGAGTGTGAGGCTCTCCAGTGACACCCAGGAGCTCAGCAGGTGGCATAGTGTCAGGGCTGCCTCTGTGGAGAGTGGAACTGTGAATAGCTCCAAGGTGGAGATGCTGCGGAATCTTTGTGAAGCTTCCAGTGCTGGAAGCCCCAGGCAGCTGGGATCTGATCCATCCAAAGCTCCACAAGCCACTTCCCCAATCTCCATCTCTTCGCCATCCTCCTTCTCGCCAGCCACAATAAAAACAAAGTCATACAGGTCTTCAGACTCTGCACCAGGCCCCTGACGGGTGCGAGCACCCTTCTTCCCTGCAGCTCGCTTGAAACGCTTTAGGGGCTTAGGCTGTGGGGCTGAGCTAGCTGGTGCCCGTTTGTATGAGGATGTAGAAGAAGAGGCAGAGGAGGTGGCTGCTGGAGCAGAAGGTGACCGCTTGGTGCCAGGAGCCTCATGGGAGGTGGCTGGGGGGTGCAGCTCCCTCTTAAGGTCTGTTCCGCCTGCTGTCAGGCTCTCCTGTGTGCTCCGGCGTGTTACCCGAGTGGCAGGTGCAGCTCTGGGCATCTGCTTGGCTTCACTCTTACGCCGGCTGGCCATCAGGGCTGCAGCACATCGCTCAGCAGCATCCCGGCGGGGCCGACGTGAGCCCAATAAGAGGGACCCTTCATCTCGGGATGGGGCCCGGCCTCGGGAGGCCTCTCCACAGAGGCGGCAGGGTGGGCCACCAGGCCCTGGTTGCCAGAAGCCAGCACTCATGGTGAGAATAAGGATGAAAAGGGCTGACTCAGGCACAGGCCAGGAGTATAGCGACACTTGACTGACAGCCCCATGGTGAATGAGCTGATGCAACAGCTGCCGAAGTGACTGCTGAGCAGCCACATCAGAGAACAGCAGGTGGCGGAACTTGAGAGTGTGCAGGGAGCTGGCCAGGGTCTCCAGAACCCTGCGGTTGGGCTCAGCCACCAGCTCGGTTGCACCCTGCAGCATGTTACAGATGGTGAGCTGTCGGACATGGCGGGAGCTGTGCAGAAGAGGTGAGAACCGCTGATCACAAAGACGCCTGTCAGAAGACACATCAATGGTCCCACGTAGAACATGGGAAAAAAAGGCCTCCATAAACTTGGCTCGCCAACATGTCACACTCTGAAACGCAGAAAACATGCCAGACAGCCATGATATATCCATGAAACTGTCCAAATTTCCCTCTCTTCCAATAGCACACTATTTACTGAGTCAGGCAACACTACAAATTCATTTAATCTTCACATCTCTGAGGTATGTATTATTATTAGCCCTATTTTACAGGTAAAACCGAGGCACAAAGAGGTGGCCACACAGGTAAGTGGTTGGATTATTTGAACCCGGGAAATCTGGTTCCAGAGACCATGCTTTTATTATAGTGTCTCCACTGAAACACTCACCCCTGTAAGTTCTTCCATGTTTGTTTCTAGAACCTTATCCCAATTTTTTTTTTCTTTTTAAGATAGAGTCTCACTTTGTAGCCTAGGCTGGAGTGCAGTGGTGTGATCTCAGCTCACTGCAACCTCTGCCTCCCAGGTTCAAGTGATTCTCGTGCCTCAGCCTCCAGAGAAGCTGGGATTACAGGCGCCCGCCACCACACCTGGCTAATTTTTGTATGTTTCACCATATTGACCAGGCTGGTCTTGAACTCTAGACCTCAAGTGTTCCGTCAGCCTTGGCCTCCCAAAGTGCTAGGATTACAGGTGTGAGTCACCGCACCTAGCCCCTTAACCTAACTTCATTTTTTTTTAGACGGAGTCTCACTCTGTCACCCAGGCTGGAGTCCAGTGGCGTGATCTCGGCACACTGCAAGCTCTGCCGCCCGGGTTCACACCATTCACCTGCCTCAGCCTCCCGAGTAGCTGGGACTACAGGCGCTCGCCACCAGGCCAGGCTAATTTTTTGTATTTTTAGTAGAGATGGGGTTTCACCCTGTTAGCCAGGATGGTCTCGATCTCCTGACCTCATGATCCGCCCGCCTCGGCCTCCCAAAGTGCTGGGATTACAGGCGTGAGCCACCACGCCTGGCCTCCAACTTCTGATTCTTACCACCACCAGCCCCTTATCACCTCACACCTGACCACTAGCTTCCTGATTGCTTTCCCTGTCCCCAAAGTAGTGTTGTAAAACACTAATTACATCATACTGCTTTAAAACCCTGATGTCTCCCTACTGCCCTTCCACCCTCTGCCTGAGAAGCTTTATTTCCCACATCTTGCTTATGAGAATGCTTTGCTCTAGCCAAGCTGGTCACCCCACGGACTTGAACCTGCCTATGTCCTTTCCTACATCTACCAGAAATGTCTCCATTGCTGAATTAGACTTCCTGAAAGAACTTAGAAACATGTCATTTGAGATTCTTGTTGGGACTCCTCTGACACTCTGAGTACTCAAGACTAAGAGGCTGGTATGTTGTCTCATGGTGTTGAGTCCCTTTGCCTGTGTACATGTCTTATCCCAGCCAGATTAGAAATTCTTAGAAAGCAGAAACCAAATCTTGATTTGTTTCTTCCAAGGCAACAGTTATTTATTTTGATGGATAGGAAATCTCATCAGACTATTCTGCACTTGATCTTAGCCAAAAAGCCGAGAAGCGATTCATCAGACTATTCTGATGTGTTTAATACAACTCTGAATGCAAGTGATTCTCAGCCTTTGGTGCACATCAGAATTCCCTGTGGAGCTTTTCTTCCCCAAAATTCATATACCAGACACCCAGACTTGGTGATTCTATGTTACATCGGAGGTAAGGTCAAGACATCTTTATTGTTTGAACCATCCCAGATGTTTCTGATGTATATCAGAGGTTAGGAATTACTGCTGATCCAGAAGGGCACACCAAGACAAAGACAGGTACTGGACCCCAAAGTTTCTAATTTAAGATGATCCCTAAGTCATCTCAGGGGCAGTAGAAAGTCAGGTCCCAGCTCTTTCACTATACTCTGGACTTCTCTGAACCTCTTCCCTCATCTGCAAAATGTAGATAACCTGCTTCACAGGATTGTTGTGAAGATCAAAATGAAGTAGTACAAATTAAAGCACTTTGTAAACTGTAAGATATAAAAAATGTTACTGCTGCCACTGCTATTAGCCTAGCTGGGATATGAAATGGAGGCAGAGCCTGTTAAGCATGGTGCTCATTCAGACTAAAGCCAAGGCTGTGGGGGCCTGAGGTTCCCCAAGACTAAAACATTTCTTTGATCCTTACCCTGCCTCCATGCATTCCTCCATACTGGAGTGACTCTCAGTTCCTATTTGAGGTTCTTAGAAGGAACTAGGCCTCTGCTGTCCTCAAGCAAAAGTGTCATTCCTGTTGCCTTAGCTATTTCCCCAGACTCTACTTACTGTGGTAATAATTAGGAATGACTTCCTGCTTGAAATAACTGCATAGCAGCAACACAGAAAGGCCTTGCTCATCAGCAGCAGGACATTAAGAGCAGGAAAAACAATACCTGGCAACCAAATCTCTGCTCAACTTTGAGTGAAGGCAAAGAAGGTATCCTTTGGTCCTACCTCACACTAGCACTTTTCCTACAGATTTGCTGGCCCACACCCAGTCTTGAAAAACACTTGCAGGTAACCTTAGCAAGGCTTCAGCTTTATAAGTGAGTGAGTCAGATGGTTATTACAATATCTGGGCCTAAAATATGGACAAAGATGGTGAGCCAAGATATTGTGGCTGTTTCTGGCTATAAGAGGCACAGGGGAAATATAGGTTAGATAGGTAAATACTGGACTTTTTCAGACATGTTAATGGTTGATGAAGACAATGGGAGACAGAATATTTGGAACACCCCAGACACAACTGCAGTGAGCAGCATGACACAGTGATCAGGAACATGCACTCCAGAAGCAGACTGCTTCAACCTGAATCTGGGTCTGCCATTCACTAACTGTAATTTAGGCAAGTCATTTCACCTCTTTCTGCCTTAGTTTCATCATCTATAAAGTGGAAGATCACTATACTGACATCACAGCATTTTTGTGACAGTTAAGTGAGTAAAGTTATGACAGCTCTCAGTGGCTTCTTTCTCACAAATTAACGTACGAGCAGACAAGAGATCATGAAGTTTTATTCCATCACCACTCTTAAGAAGAATCTATGGGCCGGGCGCGGTGGCTCACACCTGTAATCCCAGCACTTTGGGAGGCCGAGGCGGGGGGATCACAAGGTCAGGAGATCGAGACCATCCTGGCTAACACGGTGAAACCCCGTCTCTACTAAAATACAAAAAATTCGCCGGGCGAGGTGGCGGGTGCCTGTAGTCCCGGCTACTCAGGAGGCTGAGGCAGGAGAATGGCGTGAACCCGGGAGGCGGAGCTTGCAGTGAGCTGAGATCGCGCCACTGCACTCCAGCCTGGGCGACAGAGCAAGACTCCGTCTCCAAAAAAAAAAGGAGTCTATGCTAAAATTCGAAGCTGAGAGATGCTTGAGATCTAGTCCAGACCACTCATTTTATGGACTCGTATGCTATCACGATGCAAAGTGATTTAGTACTTTGTTTTCTGTGAGGGTAAGGGAAATGAGGCATGATCAATGAGGTGAAGTGACATTTGCCCAACAACACAATCCTTGGCCCATCCTCAGTGGGCTGGTAGGGGAAGAGGAAGTATTTGTACAAACTAGGGAGGGCTAAACATCTTGTGCTAACTTGTTAGAGCCAACAATATTCAGAAACTATATTTTGTTCATTATTTTGCTGATACCAGAAATACTGTGTGTGAATAGAGAAGCAAATGAAAAATCATGGACGAGGCATGGTGACTCATGCATGTAATCGCAGTACTTGGGGATGCCAAGGTGGGCAGATTGCTTGAGTCCATGAGTTTGTGATCAGCCTGGGCAATGTGACAAAACCCTATCTCTACTAAAAATAGAAAAAATGTAGCTGGGCATAGTGGTGCATGCCTGTAATCCAGCTACTTGGGAGGCTGAGGTGGGAGGATCGCCTGAGCCTGGGAGGTTGAGGCTGCAGTGAGCTAAGATCGTGCCACTGCACTCCAGCCTGGGCAACTGGAGTGAGACCGTCTCAAAAGTGTAAACTAACTCTGGAGTATTTACATATATGAGAGTACCTATATATATTTGTTTTTACAACATTGAGACAATTCTGAACAGTTTCAAATGCTGGGCTTTTAAAACATACCATGTATTCAAATATTTTTAGAATATTTTATTTTGAAAATGTGTACCATATGTAATAATACTTGCTGTATTTAATATTTCCATTGTTTCTAGCTTTTTTTTTTTTTTTTTTTGAGACAGAGTTTCTCTGTCGCCCTGGTCTGGGCTGGAGTGCAGTGGTACAATATTAGCTCACTGAAACCTCTGCCTCCCGGGTTCAAGCAATTCTTGTGCCTCAGCCTTCCAAGTAGCTGAGACTACAGGCACACAACACCATGTCCAGCTAATTTTTTGGTATTTTTTAGTAGACAGGGTTTCGCCATGTTGGCCAGGCTGGTCTCAAACTCCTGAGCTCAGGTGATCCACCTGCCTTGGCCTCCCAAAGTGTTGGGATTACAGGCGTAAGCCACCATGCCCGGCCTGTTTCTAGTTTGTTTTTGTTTTTGTTTTTGTTTTTTTTAAAGACATTCCTGCTCTGTTGCCCAGGCTGGAGTACAGTGGCACGATCTCGGCTCACTGCAACCTCCATCTCCCAGGTTCAAGCTATTCTCCTGCCTCAGTCTCCCAAGTAGCTGGGATTACAGGCACGTGCCACCACACCAAAATAAATTTTGTATTTTTGGTAGAAATGGGGTTTTGCCATGTTGGCCAGGCTGGTCTTGAACTCCTGACCTCAAGTGATCCGCCGCCTTGGCCTCCCAAAGTGCTGGGATTACAGGTATGAGCCACAGTGCCTGACCCTGTTACTAGCTTTTTTATATTAAACTCTTCTGTAATAAACATCTGGAAATAAATCTTCATGAGTATCTCAATTTTTATATACTATAAATTCTAAGGAGTAGAACTTATAGCCAAATTATTTTTTTAAGAGACAGGGTCTTGTCCCATCACCCAGGGCTGCAGTGCAGTGGTGAGATCATAGCTCACCGTAGCCTTGAATCCTGGGGCTCATGCAATCTTCCTGCCTTAGCCTCCCAAGTAGTAGGGACTATAGACGCATGCCACTATGCACAGCTAATTTTTAAATTTTTTCTGTAGAGATAAGGTCTCACTGTGTTGCCCCAGCTGGTTTTTTTTTTTTTTTTTTTTTTGAGATGGAGTCTTGCTCTGTCGCCCGGGCTGGAGTGCAATGGCGCAATCTTGGCTCACTGCAACCTCCACCTCCCAGGCTCAAGTGATTCTCCTGCCTCAGCCTCTTGAGTAGCTGGGACTACAGGCATGCGCCACCACGCCCGGCTAATTTTTGTATTTTTAGTAGAGACGGGGTTTCACCATATTGGCCAGGCTGGTCTTGAACTCCTGACCTCAGGTGATCCACCTGCCTCGGCCTCTCAAAGTGCTGGGATTACAGGTGTGAGCCACCACGCCCAGCCTAAATTTTCTGGGGAGGAAAGGGTCTCTGTCAGCCAGGCTGGAGTGCAGTGGTGCTATTATAGTTCACTGCAGCCTCAACCTCCTGGGCTCAAGTGATCCTCCCACCTTAGCTTACCAATTAGCTGGGAGGTACATGCTAACACGCCCAGCTAATTTTTAAAAATTATTGCAGGCCGGCCACAGTGGCTTATACCTATAATCCCAGCACTTTGGGAGGCCAAGGTGGGTGGATCACTTGATGTCAGGAGTTCGAGACCAGCCTGGCCAATGTGGTGAAACCTTGTCTCTACTAAAAATACAAAAAGTAGCCGAGCTGATGGGCGCCTGTAATCTCAGCTACTTGGGCCAAGATCATACCACTGCACTCCAGCCTGGGCGACAGAGAGAGACTCTGTCTCAAAAAAAAAAAATTATTGTAGAGATGGGGTCTCCCTGTGTTGCCCAGACTGGTCTCGAATTCATGGGCTCAAGTGATCCTCTTGCCTTGGTGTTCTAAAGTCTGGAATTACAGGTAAGAGCCACCACATCCAGCCAGCCTAGATATTTTAAAGTCTGAACAAATATTACCAGATTGCCTACCAAGAAAGTTACAACAATTTCTGTTCCCTCCAATAGCATAGTAAAATGCAAATTTCGCCATGGCCAAACCTAGGCATTACCTTTGCGATGAAAACCAAATCAAAACAAGACTTTACTAAACTAAGAGGTGAAATAGGGATTTTACTTTCTCACTTTTATCATGAGACTTAACATTTTTCACTTTACTGGGGATTTTTGTGTATTTCATGATGTGTCCAAATCCTTACTCATTTTATTTTACTGGGATATTTGTCTTTTTATTTTGTGTCCCTTTGTTTTGCAAATATTGTTGCAAATGTTCTTTCCCAGTGTATTTACCTTTTAAAATTTGGTTATGGTGCTGGCATTTTTATTTTTTTAATTTAATCAATACAAAGTCCTGAAGATAGTGTTAGCATTTTATGTGGTTAAATATGTCTGTATTTTCTTTCTTGGTTCTGTGCATTTAATAATTAGCACTCTCAGCTGGGCACGGTGGCTCACGCCTATAATCCCAGCACTTTGGGAGACCGAGGCGGGTGGATCACGAGGTCAAGAGATGGAGACCATCCTGGCCAACATGGTGAAACCTCATCTCTACTAGAAATGCAAAAATTAGCTGGGCATGGTGGCACGCACTTGTAGTCCCAGCTACTCGGGAGGCTGAGGCAGGAGAATCACTTGAACCCGGGAGGCAGAGGTTGCAGTGAGCTGAGATCGCACCACTGCACTCCAGCCTGGCGACAGAGCGAGACTTCGTCTCAAAAAAAAAAAAAATTAGTTCTCTCTCCATCCTGAGATTAGGATGGTCACTTTTATTATTTTTTTAGTTGTTTTGTGCTCTTTTTTAAGACAGGGTTATGACACTGGAGTGCAGTGTCATTATCATTGCTCACTTCAGCCTTGACCCCTGATGCTCAATTGATCCTCCTGCCTCAGCCTCCCTAATAGCTGGGACTAGAGGCGCACACTAGCACCCCCAGCTAACTTTCGTATTTTTTGTAGAGACAAGGTGTCGTCATGTTGCCCAGGCTGTTCTTGAACTCCTGGGCTCAAGCAATCTGACCACCTTGGCATCCCAACGTTTTTCTGGGATTGTAGGCATGAGCCATCACACCCGGCCTGATTTGTGCTTTTACTTTTTTTTGTTTATTGGTTTTATTATTTTTGGAGACAGAGTCTCACTCTCACCCAGGCTGGAGTGCAATGGAGCGATCTAGTCTCACTGCAATCTCTGCCTCTTGGGTTCAAGTGATTCTCATGCCTCAGCCTCCCAAGGAGCTTGGATTACAGGTGTGTGCCACCACGCCCGGCTAATTTTTGTATTTTTATTTTGTTTTGTTGTTGTTGTTGTTTTTTGAGTCAGAGTCTCACTATGTCACCGAGGCTGGAGTGCAGTGGTGCCATCTCGGCTCATTTTAACCTCTGCCTCCTGGGTTCAAGCAATTCTGCCTCAGCCTCCCAAGTAGTAATCCCAGAGTAGCTGGGATTACAGGCATGCACCACCATGCCTGATTTTCAGTAGAGACAGGGTTTCACCATATGCACCAGGCTGGTCTCAACTCCTGACCTGAAGTATCTGCCCACCTCGGCCTCCCAAAGTGCTGGGATTACAGGTGTGAGCCACCACACCTGCCTGTTGGTTTTATTCTTTTTTAAATTATTTTTTTCTATTCTTTGGTGTTGAAACTTTTTTGTTGTTTTTGTTTTAAGACAAGTTCTGGCTCTATTGCCCAGGCTGGAGTGCGATGGTGTGATCTCGGCTCAGTGCAACCTCTGTCTCCTGGGCTCCCTCCCACCTCAGCCTCCTGAGTAGCTGGGACTACAGGTGCACACCACCACAACAGGATAATTTTTCTATTTTTTGTAGAGATGAGGTTTCTCCATGTTGCCCAGGTTGGTCTCAAACTCGTAAGCTCAAGCAATCCATCCACCTTGGCCTCCCAAAGTGCTGGGATTACAGGTGTGAGCTACCGCGCCCAGCCCTTTCTTTCTTTTTTTAAGAGACGTGGTTTTGCACTGTCCCCCAGGCTGGAATGTAGTGGCATGATCACAGCCTCCAACTCCTAGGCTCAAGCTATTCCTCTCACTTCAACCTCTGGAGTAGCTGGGATTATAGATGTAAGTCACTGTACCCGACTCTTGTGCCTTTACTTTTTACAACTAATTCTTTTTTTTTTTTTTTTTTGAGTCGGAGTCTTGCTCTGTTGCCCAGGCTGGCGTGCAGTGATGTGATCTTGGCTCACTGCAACCTCTGCCTCCTGGGTTCAAGCAATTCTCCTGCCTCAGCCTCTTGAGGAGCTGGAACTAAAGGCACGTGCCACCACGCCCAGCTAATTTTTGTATTTTCAGTAGAGACAGGGTTTCACCATGTTGGCCAGGCTGGTCTTGAACTCCTGATTTCGTGATCCACCCGCGTTGGCCTCTCAAAGTGCTGGCATTATAGGTGTGAGCCACTGTGCCCGGCCACAATTTATTGTTTATACAAAAGTCATTAGAGTATACTGTAAAGTGAGGCTCTAACTTAACTTTTTCCAAATAGCTAACCAATTGCTAGAGAATAATTTATTGGGTAAATCTTAATTTATTCATTGCTTTTTCTCCAGATTATCTATTCTATTATACAGATCTTTTTTCATTTGTTAGTTTTTTGAGACAGGGTCTCTCTCCTGTTGCCCAGGCTCTGGAGTACAGTGGTGCGATCTTGGCTCACTGCAGCCTCAACTTCCCAGGCTCAGGTGATCCTCCTACCTTGGTCTCCCGAGTATCTGGGACTACAGGCATGTGCCACCATGCCCAGCCAGTTCTTCGTATTTTTAGTAGAGACAAAGTCTTGCCATGTTGCCCAGGCTGGCCTTGAGCTCCTGGGTTCAAGTGATCCACCTGCCTCAGCCTCCCAAAGTGCTAAGATTACAGGTGTGAGCCACCGTGCCTGACCTTACAGATCTCTTTATATACCCCAGTACTACACAGTTTGAAATACTATTGCTTTATAAGCATTCTATATTTATCTTGTTCACCATTGTATCCCTGGAACCTAGCATAATGCATGGAACTGAGCAGGCACTGAATAAGTGTTTGTGACTTATGAGCTGAAGGCTATTGTCATGCAAAAGTGGGAAGCGGAAAGACACCCTCTGGAATGGACATGCTCCAAGTTAGGACCTCTGCCTAACTGACTGTTGGGCCACCAAGCCTGGGGCCTCTAAATGCTCTGAAATGCTTTGAGCCAAGAAGACAGAAAGCTTTCTCCAAGAGAAAAATATAATCTTTATCACCTGCTGGTCAACTATACTGCTTGTGAAATACTGGAACAAAGTGAATCTGATGTTTCCTTAAAGATAGCAAAAAGCAGTTACTGTTTTCTAATATTCTTGAGTCTGCTTCTCTTCCTCATAAGGCCTGTTGTCCTCATTCTGAACGCCAAGGGTTGCAGTCCAGATTTGGAAGTGAATAAGCTGAAGGAGATGGGGTTCAATGTTACTGAACCCAGTGCATCCCCAGAAATTAAATCTCCAATTCCTGACATTAGCTTTTTTTCCACCTGTTATTTGGCCTCATTCACCATAGAAGGCCCAGTTCAAATACTACTTCCTAGGAAAGACTTTCTTATTCTCTTCTCTCTCAACCTCCTTACTATCCTCTATTACACCACTTATCCTATCATATGTGATCTATTTGTAGATTTCCCTATTAAACTGGTAGGTCCTTGCCGGGCGAGGTGGCTCACGCCTGTAATCCCAGCACTTTTGGAGGCCGAGGTGGGCGGATCAACTGAGGTCAGGAGTTCGAGACCAGCCTGACCAACATGGAGAAACCCTGTCTCTATTAAAAATACAAAAAAATTAGCTGGGTGTGGTGGCGCATGCCTGTAATCCCAGCTACTTGGGAGGCTGAGGCAGGAGAATTGCTTGAACCCGGGAGGCAGAGGTTGCAGTGAGCCAAGATCGCGCCATTGCACTCCGGCGTGGACAACAAGAGCAAAACTCCGTCTCAAACAAAACAAAACAAAACAAAACTGTTAGGTCTTTAAGATTAGAGGCTGCATCTATTCTTCCAATATCTAGTGTAAGATCTGGTACCTGGTTAAGTTTCAGTAAATGTTTATTGAATTAAATCTACCCCATCACCTAGTTATGGGGCAGCAAAAGAAACTGCTTAAATGAGAGCTCCAGTGATTTATATCTGTATCAGTGAATAATAGAATCTCAGGTCTAAAAGGAGCACTAAAAGTCATCTTGTGCAACCCCTTTTACAATGCTGAATCCCCTGCAGAACACCCTAGTGTCAAGGAGTTATACAGACTCCATTTGAACTTAGTGATGGGAAGTTTATTACCTCTAGAATTAGCTTGTTTCATAAGCTCAGGGTTTAAGCTTTACGTAAACTTCAGGTTAGCAAAAATGTATCTTCCATTAGCTTCCATCCAGAACAAGTCTATTAATCCCTCCTTCATGTGACAGCCATTCATATATTTCAAGATGGGTCATGTTTCCCAAGTCTTCTCTTTTTCAGGAAAAACATCTCCAGTTGTCCCAATGTGACTCACATAATGTGGCTTTGACTTCTTTCTCCAATCTCCACGGGTAGCCTGACCAATGCAGAGCTAGGCAGGACTGTTGTCCACCTTGTCCTTCAGCCTATACTATATTTACATTAGTTCACACAGCTCAAGGTATAGTCGTTATAAGTGGCTTCAACACATTGTTGACTAAACTCCCTTAATCTTTTTTATACAAGCTGTTACTAATCATACTCCTTTATCCCTCATCCCGATGCCATGCAATTGGAACTTTTAAAACTCATTGAAGTATTGGTGTATTCTATTAAATTTCATTTTGTTAGATTTGACCACTGCACCAACACCATCAAGAACTCTAGGAATCCTGGCTCTGCCATCCATTGTGATCACTAACTTTCCCTGTTTTGTGTCCCCTGCAAATACAGTGAGCAAGCAATTCAGTGACAAATGCCAAATGGACCAAAACCTTGTGACAAGCCATCAGAGCCCTCCTCCCAAATCCATTCCATCATTGCCTCTGCACTTTATCAGTACCCAGCTTGTGTTTGTGTGCTATTCCTGCTTTTACCATGCAAAATCAGGCTAGCATTCTACCTGATACCTTAACTTACTTCCAAACTGGAAGGCCTTGTCTTCATCAGTTCATCCCAGAGTCGGCGCCAGATGGCCTGAGTTGAGAGGCCTGTAAGGAGAAATATCACACTTGGCTGCTTACTGGCCACCATGAGTAAAGTACATCAACCTTTCATGTTGTCTTCTGGGTTCACAGGAGCAATATGGCAGAGTGATTAAGGGCACTGGCTCTAAAGACAGATTGCCTGGGTGTGAATATCAGCAAACTACACTCCAGCTATGTGACTTTGCGCAAGTTACTTAATTTCTCTGTGGTTCAGTCTCCTCATCTGTAAAATGTTAATAACAGCTATTTCATAGGGTTGTTGAAAGGATTAGGGTAAATGAGTTTCTCTGGGTAAAGTGCCTAGGACAATGCTTGACACATTAGGGTTAAATGTTACCTGTTAACAGATGTGTCTAATGAGGGGAGGAAGCTTGGTAAAATAGAGAAACTAAGATTCACAAGATATGGGTTGTTGTTCTGGCTTTGCTATTAATTGTGGTGTGCCTGTGTCTCACTTTTATCAGTATAATAAAGATCATATACTTGGCTTTGTGTTTCATAGGACACTGAGGAATGAGGAAGAAAAATAGGTGTGAAGGTACTTTTTGAAAAGCACGAAGTTCTAGCAGGTATCAGGGGTAATATTTACCTGAAGAACATTATGGTGCCTTGCTCATAATCATGGACTGAGAAAGAGACAGAAAGATACTCACCTTTCTTGAGGGCAGTTTCCTCAATCCTCTCCAAGTAATATATATTGAGCAGAGGTAGGATGCTTTGAAGTATTGGGCCTGGGAGGGCTACAAAAATCAAAACAAAAGTTTACTTTTCCTCCCCTCCCCCTCCCACCCAAGAGGGTTCCAAGCATTATTTATTCTACTGGAAAGGAAAATGGAAGGGTAGACTTCTCACTTGACAAATGGAACCTCTAGAAGCTAATCTAGATCTGTTCCAAACTCTAGTCCACTTATCTTCAGCCACTCAGTTGGAAGCTGGAATTTCAGGGGCAAGGGTGAGATCATCCCACAAAACAAGCTGACATGCTAAATGAGCTTGACATGCTTATTTAGGAGCTGGTCAGTTCACTTCTGCCCAAGCAAAATGAACCATTTGGCATTGAAAAGGACCTACTGAATATGTGTGATAAAAGGTCTTTCATAATCTGCCCTGCTAGTATCAGCTCCCTGCTTTGCCTCCTACATTTCAGCCACACTTAACTACTTTTTCATTTACCTAACATATTATGCCACTTTCTGCCCCTGTACCTTTGTCATGCTGTTCTTTCCAATAGGAATGTCCTTTGTCATGCTGTTCTAATAGGAATGTCGTTGCCACTTTCAGTATATCAACTACTCATCTTTCAAGTATCACATGCCCTTTATTAAGTCTTTCCTGAATTCCTTTCCTATTTTTCCAGATTAACCACTACCATCCTTTGGGCTACTGCTATATTCTGAACTAGTACTTTCCTATGAAGAATAGAAACAATTCATGTCTCTAAAGTCAATATATCTTAAAAACAAAACCTGCTCTTGCCAACTTCTCTAGTTCTAAGAGCTGTTATAGTATAGTGTCTAAAGGGTTTGGCCTCTAGAGTAGGACAAATCTGAGTGCAATCCTAACTACTTAGTTAAATGTGAATCCTTGGACAAATTATTTAAGCCTCTTTAAGCCTTAGTTTCTTCAACTGGAAAAAAATGGAGGCTGGGCACAGTGGTTCACACCTGTAATCCCAGCATTTTGGGAGGCTAAGACAAGAGGATCGCTTAAGCCCAGGAGTTCGAGGCTACAGTGAGCTATGATCACACCACTGTACTTGAGCCCAGGTGACACAGTGAGAACCCTATCTCAAAACAAAACAAAAATTAGCAGAGTGTGATGGTGTGCACCTGTGGTCACAGCTACTTGGGAGACTAAGGTGGGAGGATGGCTGGAGCCCAGGAGGTTGAGGCTGAAGTGAGCTGTGCTTAGACCACTGCACTCCAGCCTGGATGACAGAGCAAGACCCTGCCTCAAAAAATAAAAAATAGTTGGGATGCAATGGTTCACACCTGTAATCCCAGCACTTTGGGAGGCCAAGGCGGGCAGATCACTTGAGGTCAGGAGTTTGAGACCAGCCTGACCAACATGGTGAAACCCCATCTCTACTAAAAATACAAAAATTAGCCAGGTGTAATGATGCATGCCTGTAATCCCAGCTACTTGGGAGGCTGAGGCACAAGAATCGCTTGAACTCAGGAGGTAGAGACTGCAGTGAGCCGAGATGGCGCCACTGCACTTCAGCCTGGGCGACAGAGCAAGACTCTGTCTCAAAAATAAAATAAAATAAAATAAAATGGAGATAACAGTAATTAACTCATGACATTGTTGTGAAGATCATGCTTATAATCTGTTTAAAACAATGCCCAGGCATAATAAGCTCGCTAAATGTTGGTGGTTATTTTTATCCTGTCAATGGCATCTCTGTCCAATCAAGAACAAGTCAAACTCACACCTGTAATTCCTGTAATCTTTGGAGGTCAGAGGTAGGGAGCATTGCTTAAGTCCAGGAGTTTGAGACTAGCCTGGGCAACATGGCAAAACCCCATCTCTACCAAAAATACAAAAAAAATTAGCTGGGTGTTGTGGGGCACGCCTGTGGTCCCAGCTACTCGAGAGGCTGAGATGGGAGAATTGCTTGAGCCCAGAAGACAGAGGTGGCAGTGAGCTGATATCATGCCACTGCAATGCAGCCTGGGTGACAGAGTGAGACCCCATCTCAAAGAAAAAGAACAAGTCTAAGATCTTGGAGTATACCAAAACTTCCGCTCCAGGGTCTCTTTTTATCTTTACTTACAGAATAACTGAATCTTGACATCCAAGAATCTAGTATAATTATTTGTACATAGTAGGTCCTCGATGTACGGGCTGAATGAAAGCGTTAATTCCCTATGCTTTTACACGAATGTAGTCCACATCACCTTTCATCTGGTCTATTACAACAGCCTAACTGCTCTCCTTCACTTCAGTCTCCATCCAGTCCCTCTTCATCCTCCTCTTGGTGATGACACTACCCTCCTCAAAACCCTTGGAGGTCTCTCTGCTGCATTCATGATAAAGTCCAAACTCCATATCCTGGTATTCAAGGTATAATATACCTTATTCTAAAGTTTCCTCATTGTACCCTTTCCTGCTGCCTCTATACACCCGCTGCCCCAACTCCTTACACAAAGCGATGCTAGTCCACTACCTCCAGGAAGCCTTTCCTGGCTGTTAGCCCACACAGACCTTCCTCCAAAATAGCAATGCTTAGCAGGCCTCTTCCTTGGCTATTCTCCTAAAAGGCCTCACTTGATTCAGCTTTTTCTGGTCTGGGCCCACAGGAGCTCTTCCTCCCCTGTCTCCTCTCAACTTGGCTGGGGGCTCAGCCAGTAATGGGATTGTGGTATGTACAGCAGTGGTGGGGGAGGGAGAAGGGGAAAGGGAGATTCAGTAAACTGTCAATTGTTTTAGGGGGAAGAGGCAACACGGGAAGAAGTTCCTCCAGAGCCTTACCCCTTTTCCCTCCAACCTGCTCCCCTCTAGTTAGCCATCTCTTCTTGCAGCCACAGGAATTCTCATCCCCAGTTACCCACAAACTCCTCTCTTCCTTTCTCCATTCTTCTTAAGCCGGGATTTTCCTTGCTTCTTTCTAGCTTGCACCTTTAATGCTGCTGCTTCCCAACCTGGGCCTCCGCACCCAGTCATCTTCCTTTTTAGCCAGTCTTAGCATCCCAGAAGCTCCAGGCGGAAAAGCCAGACCCTCTCTGCCTTCTTCCCCATGCCCTAGGACTTTTCTGAGCTCCCTGCTCAGCTCTACGGAGCCTTTCCTCCTGTTCCCCATGGGTCGGCCTGCCCCTTGTCTTCTCAGCCGCTGGCTGGCCTGGGGCCTCCACTGTCCCCTCCGCACACCGGCCGACTTCTAAAAGCCTCTTCAAGCCTCTTCCACCACCACTATGCAGGACACTCAGGCCTCATGGTACTGGGCTCCACTCCCACAGCCAAGGGCCTCCCCGACCACCCTCCAGCTTATCCCGGAGCTTCAGTCCCCCTAAACTCCAGGGCCTTTTCCCCACACCCCCTCCTCATGGCATAACTCAAACTCCGCGCCCTGCAACCTCGAGTCCTCAAAGTCCTCACTCCTGTCCTGACCAGGGCCTTCCTCCTGCAAACACGCCACGGCCACCCGCAAGGCCTCCCGGTGGAACCTCCCCCGCGCCGCCTCCAGGCCCGGGGCCTGCTCTCCTGCCCCCCTCCCCAGCAGGCCTCGGCCGGGCCTGCCACCTCTTCGCCCAACTAAAGCCCCGGCCTCCCGACCCCACCCTCACACCAGCAGCCTCTCAGGCCCGAGGCCTCCCCTGTCCCCAGCGCGGCTAGGCCTGCTTGGCAGAGCCTCACTTTCCCCTCTTTCACTTGCCCCACGTCGGACCCAAGTTTCCCTCGTCAGCGGCCAGGCCGCGGCCAGCGGTCCCCAACCCACAGCCCCGCCTCCCAGCCCAACTGGCCGGTTCGCCCTCCCCGGCCGTTCATCCCGGCGCCCCAGGCCGCCCTCCATCCAGGCCCGGCCCTTTGGTCCCGGCCGCCTTCAGGCCTGGGGCCCCCGTTCACTCCCATTCAGCCCAAGGCCTCTTGGCGGCGCCGCGCCCCCTGCCACGGCAGCCCGGCAGTCCGGGATCCCCGGGCCGTCGCCCCGCTTGGGGCCTCCTTGGCCCTTCCCGCCTGTCCGTCATTCGAGCCTCCCTCGCTTGTTTAAGCCGCTCCGGGCCCCCCTCCACTCGCTCTCCGGTCCCTCCTCGCCGCTCGAGCCGATCCGAGTGGCCTCCGGCGCTCCCTGTCCTGCGAGTCGCACGGTCGCTCGGTCGCTTAGTCAGTTTGGCACCCGAGACCCCGGTTGTCGGTTCGCTCCCGTCAGCCCTGGGCCGTCAGCCAGGCCGCGGCGCCCCGAGCCTTTCGTTCGGCCTCTCCCCCTGCCCCATTCCCTCGCTCTCCAATCTGCTGTCCTCCCCTCCGCCCATCGGCTTGGCCTCCGGAATCTCGACCCCCGTGGCGTGTCAGGCAGATACTGGAGCCCCGGGGCCATCAGTCAGGTTCGGTGGCCCCGGGCCTGGCCTGGCCTTGCCTTAGGCCGGGCCTCCTAACCTCGGCCCCTGCCCCAGGGCAGCCGGGCCATCGCTGCCCACCGGTTCGACATCCGAGACTCCCCTGCTCGGCCCAGCCGAGTGTCAGTTCGCGGCCCACAGCCGCAATCCAGCCTCAGTCGCCCGGGCCCAGCCTGCTTCGCTCCAGACCGGGCCTCCTGGCCTCGCCCCCCGCGCCCCCGAGCCAGGCCGCGGTGCGGGTCAGCCTGCCCATTAGGTCTCCGTCTTTACTCTGTCCAGCCCTGTCAGTCACAAAATTCATGCTCCGATCCTACGAGCTGGCTTTCAGCGCCCCAGGCTGGGCCTTGCCCCGGGCCTCCCGGCCTCGCCCCCCGCGCCCCCCGGCCGCTGGGCCGCCCCTTGCTCTTAGCCAGAGGTAGCCCCTCACCCCGCGACTTACCCCACACCCCGCTCTCCAGAACCCCCATATGGGCGCTCACCGCCCGCCCGCACAGCTCGAACAGGGCGGGGGGAGCGTTGGGGCCTGAGGCCGAGCTCTTCGCTGGCGCCGCCTCCCGGGACGTGGCCTCCATGGTCGTTGCCGCCGCTACCTCACAGAACCAGCAACTCCGGGCGCGCCAGGCCTCGGGCGCCGCCATCTTGGGGAGGTGCGCGAGCGCGAGAGTGTCGCCCGCGGACCGCCATCTTGAAAAGGTCAGCAGTTAGGACGGCTCCATAAGCGATATGGGGAAGAATGTGAATTATGCTAAAGAGATTTCGAAGAAATTAGCACACTTTCCAAGTCTCTTAGGAGCTACTATTTTAGATAAACTCCTAGATCAATTATACTTCGGTCTGGTGTGACTAAGGGGATGTTTCTTAGCAAAGCCTCCTCAGGTGCAAACATCAGCTACCCCTAAGCCCTGTCTGCGGCTGGTAGTACATGCCAATCTGAGCATGTGTTCGCGACCACGATGAGTGTGCCGCACTTCCGGCCAGATCGCCGGATTTCCGCTGAGTGACCCTTACAAGTCCTTCTTGATCCTGAACTGGGTTAGGTGCCGCTGTTGCTGCTCGTGTTGAATCTAGAACCGTAGCCAGACATGGGACTGGAGGACGAGCAAAAGATGCTTACCGAATCCGGAGATCCTGAGGAGGTAAGGCAAGGCGATCCACTCGGCCCTCTTCTCTGCCCTGAAGCCCAGGACCTAGCCCGCCAAAACACGCACGGGGCCCTCTTAGCCCCCAGTTTACCCTCTAGGGTTTGCATAGTCGGGAGCTCTAGTTCCCTCGACCTTTCCCCAGAATTCGTCCGGTGACTTTGGACAGATAGATGACTAGTTTTTCTCTGGGCCTCGGCTTCTGCATTCTGTGAATGTAGTGAAGGTTTGAGAACGAAAATGTTTTGTGGACTAAAGTCTTGTAAAAATATGACCTATGTTTGCAGTCAGTCAGATGTACTGAAGCCCGCGTTTCACAGATTTGGGGAGCAAACAGACCGCCTTGCCCCAGCTCAGGTTAGGAATCCCTACCACATCTTCTATGGAGGTTCGGAAGACCTGGCCTTGTGATTTCCTTTTCTTTGAGGAAGGTGTGTGTCTTTGGGGACAATGAAAGAATGTACGATGTGATTCTGTGATGGAAGAGGGAGCTCTTTCCCAGAGAAAGAGTGCTGCTATAATTATTGACTGCTTGCTATTCCAAGTGCTTTATATGCACTAATTAATTTTTTTTTTTTTTTGAGATGGAATCTCGCTCTGTCGCCCAGGCTGGAGTGCAGTGGCGTGGTCTCGGCTCGCTGCAACCTCCGCCTCCAGGGTTCAAGCGATTCTCCTGCCTCAGCCTCCCAGGTAGCTGGGACTACAGGTGTCCGCCACCACGCCTGGCTAATTTTTGTGTTTTTAGTAGCGACGGGGGTTTCACTCTGTTGGCCAGGCTGATCTCGAACTCCTGACCTAGTGATCCGCCCACCCCGGCCTCCCAAAGTCCTGGGATTACAGGCGTGAGCCACCGCGCCCGGCCCTAATTCATTTCATCTACACACTATTCCTATGAAGTAAGTGTTGGGTACTATTAGTGCCATTTTTACAGATGAGGAAACAAGCATAGAGGTTAAATATCTTTTCTAAGGTCATGCAGCTACCAAATTGGTGCAGCCAGGAATTGCGGCCAAGCAGCGCGGTTCTAGAACCAGGACTCTTATCCATTTTGCGACACAGCTACTAGTTGTTTCTAATCTCATTTCCTGTCCGTCTGTTCTCTGGTCACTTCGGGGCAGCCATTCTGGGCTGTGGGTTCAGAATAATTGGAGACTTATTTATCCCTTAATTTTTCTAGTCTTATTATTTCTAAAAAGAAATAGAACCTGAGGCCGGGCGCAGTGGCTGACGCCTGTAATCCCAACACTTTAGGAGGACGGCCGAGGCAGACAGGTAGCATGAGTCCAGGAGTTGGACCAGCCTGGGCAACGTGGCGAAACCCCATCTCTACAAAAAATATAAAAATTAGCCGGGCATGGTGGTGAACGCCTGTGGTCTCAACTGCTCAGGAGTTTGAGCCCAGGAAGTCCAGGCTGCAGTGAGCCGTGATCGTGTCACTGCACTCCAGCCGAGGCAACCCGAGTGAGACCCTGTCTCAAAAAAAAAAAAAAAAAAAAAAAAAAAAACTAAAGAAAGAAATGGAGCCTGCCTCAGAAAGGTCAGCAAGATCCACCGCTGCAATAGATAAGAAAAAGCAAGTAATTAAGCAGTCAGTTTTGAACTAGGGTATTCTGGCCGGGCGCGGTGGCTCATGCCTGTAATCCCAGCACTTTGGGAGGCCGAGGCGGGTGGATCAGGAGGTCAGGAGATCCAAACCATCCTGGCTAACATGGTGAAACCCCTTCTCTACTGAAAATACAAAAAATTAGCCGGGCGTGGCGGCGGGCGCCTGTAGTCCCAGTTACTCCAGAGGCTGAGGCAGAATGGCATGAACCTGAGAGGCGGAGCTTGCAGTGAGCCAAGGTCGCGCCACTGCACTCCAGCCTGGGCGACATAGCGAGACTCCGTCTCAAAATAAATAAATAAATAAAATAAAATAAACTATGGTATTCTATGAGGAACCCATAATTTTTTTTTTTTTTTTTTTTTTTTTTTTTTTTTTTTTTTTTTTGAGACGGAATCTTGCTCTGTCTCCCAGGCTGGAGTGCAGTGGCGTGATCCGGCCCACTGCAACCTCCGCTCCTGGGTTCAAGCGATTCTCTTTTGCCTCAGCCTCCTGAGTAGCTGAAATTACAGGCGCACGCCACCTAATTTTTGTATTTTTAGTAGAGACAGGGTTTCACCGTGTTAGCCAGGATGGTCTGGATCTGACCTCGTGATCCGCCCTCCTCGGCCTCCCAAAGTGCTGGGATTACAGGCCTGAGCCACCGCGCCCGGCTGAGGAACGCAAAATTCTTGAGGATTAAATCTTTTTATCTGGTGTGATCTTGGTTTTTCTCAGTGACTGGAAATTTTACATGTAGCAATCCATATTCAAACATATTTGGATTTATTTTTTCAAAACCTGCCATGTTATTTTTGACACAAAATTATCAGTGACACAGAATTACCAGTGTTGTAGCATTGCTAATAGGGAAATGATATAAGGGTCTTGTATCTACGGTCCTAATTTCTGTTTTCTAACTTGGGCAGAATGTAATTTTAGTTTTTTTGGGAAAACTTTTTCAGTTTTTTTTTTTTTTTTTTTTTTTTTTTGAGACGGAGTCTCGCTCTTGCCTGGCTGGAGTACAGTGGCGCGATCTCACTGCAACCTCTGCCTCCTGGGTTCAGGCAATGCTCCTGCCTCAGTCTCCCGAGTAGCTGGGACTACAGGCGTGTGCCATCACGCCCAGCTAATTTTTGTAATTTTAGTAGAGATGGGGTTTCACCATGTTGGCCAAGATGGTCTCAATCTCTTGACCTCGTGATCCTCCTGCCTTGGCCTCCCAAAGTGCTGGGATTACAGACATGAGCCACTGCACCCGGCTTTCAGTATGTTTTTTAAAAGAGCAGCATTAAGAAACCTTGTTAATGAAAAACTAGAATTTACATCCTAAATAGCATCTTCATATTTAGAAGAAACCTTTGCCAATTGTGAGAATAAATAGCCTGGATTCCAAATTGAACCTTTCCTACCCCTCACTCCCAGCTTGTATGAGCTTTGGTGGCTTCACTGAATGGCATGGTAGAGGATGAAACATGTATTAGGACTTTTTTTGGAGACGGGGTCTCACTCTTGTCACCCAGACTGGGGTGCAGTGGTGCAGTCATAGCTCACTGCAGCCTCAAACCCCTGGGCTCAAGGGATCCTCCCACCTCGGCCTTCTGAGTAGCCATGACCACAGACGTGCGCCACCATGCCCGGCTAATTTATTTATTTTTGAGACGGAGTCTCTCTGTCGCCCAGGCTGGAGTGCAGGGGTAGGATTTTGGCTCCTGCAACCTCTGCCTCCTGGTTTCAGGTGATTCTCCTGCCTCAGCCTCCTGAGTAGCTGGGATTTCAGGCGCGTGCCACCATGCCCAGGTAATTTTTGTATTTTTAGTAGAGACGGGGTTTCACCATGTTGGCCGGGCTGATTGAGAACTCCTGACCTCGGGTGATCTGGCCACCTCAGCCTCCCAAAGTGCTGGGATTACAGGTGTGAACCACTATGCCCAGCCTGTTTTTAATTTTTTTAGAGATGGGGTCTTGTCATGTTGCCCAGGCTGGTCTCAAGCAGTCCTCTCACCTGGCCCTGTATTGGAGTTCTGAAAACATGATTCCTGAGCTAGTTCTTTTTATTTCCCTAGATACCTTTTCTTTCCTTGCCCCCAAATGTGGGTACCTGCAGGCACAGGCAGGCAAACACCTTATTTCTGAGGTCAGATTTTACTATATCCCAAATTTAGGCCTAAACTGTTGCTCCCATGGGCAGTTTTTTACACTACTATCCTTGAAGAAGGAAACTAAGTTTGAGGTTGTGCATTTGAATCAGAAGTGAATAGGTGGGGTCTGTTCTGTATTTCCAAGCTCATGAGTGGAGTTGTGCACTTTTATTTGATATACTTAGTCTACTAGGGGTTCTGGGAGTTCAGCGAGCCAAAAAGCAGTGACTATAACCATCCTTAGTTAAGCTTTGACCAAACAAGGGTTTTTAGGTTTAGCAGTTTTCATATTCCTAATTTAAGTTCACAGTCTAGAAAAAAATGGGTTTTCCTCCTAACTTGGTTTGGGATGTAAGGACTAAATTTTGCTATTTGTAGCAATACTGGGACAAATACTTTAGATTATGTAGGCCCCATGTGAACATCTGGCAGCTTGAATCTGTATCAGAAAATGTCTAATTACTGTTTATTATCTCTAAACTGGGATTACTTCCTTAAGGGACTGTTGTGATTAATTAAATCATAAGAGATATGAAGGTGCTTTATAAACTGGAGAGTATTAAGCACACTTAGGTTCTTGTTAATGAAAGTGAGATGGTGTCTCTATCTTGAAATATACCTGGGATTCGTTTTAACCAAGTATGGTAAGGTGACAGACCTGGAGACAACCGCCTTTGAAAGAAGAGTTTATTATTACTTAAAGTTCCTGAAAGAGAGGGATATGCCACACAAAAAAATGCAGAGCTATATGGGGAAGTGTCTGAGCTAGTCAGGAGGCAGAAGGTATGAGGGGAAGGAAGCATGGCTCAGCACCTTGGTTTCTATGGGAAGGAATTGGTGGGCAGCGTAGGTACACTTGCTCAAATTTAGGATTGGATAGTTTGAATAATTTCGTTGGGCTCTAGCTTATAGGGCTGGTTCCTAGTTGTCCTATATTTGTCCCTGGGGTGATTTAGAGAAGGGGAAACAGGAGCTTAGTGTACAAAACTTAGATAAAGGAGGCAGGGCCAGGCTGAGTGGCTAATGCCTATAATCCCACCACTTTGGGAGGCCAAGGTAGGAGGATTGATTGAGCCCAGGAGTTTGAGAGCAGCCTGGGCAACATAATGAGACCCTGTCTCTACCACAAAGAAAATTTTTAAATTAGCCAGGCATGTGGCGTGTGCTTATAGTCCTAGCTACTCAGAAGGCTGAGGCAGGAGGATCACTTGAGCCCAGGAGTTTGTGGCTGCAGTGAGCTATGACAGAGCAAGACTCTGTCTCTTAAACAAAAGATAAAGGAGGCAGTTTGCTACAAGCACTTTGGATAGTTACGTTGCATATGAAAGGTATGCTCACAGGCAAGTTTGCTGTCTAAAAATTAGCCCTGGAAGAGCAGGATTAGCTCCAGGATTAGCAAGGCCTCTAAAATGTAAAAACATCATAAAACACAGAAAACAAAATAACATCGTTAATAGTGTCAGTGTCTATCATCAGTAATTACATCAGTATGATCAGGAATAAATATGTCATAAAATTGCTGCTGACATTAATTTTGTTTTCCTTTTGTAGGAGGAAGAGGAAGAGGAGGAATTAGTGGTAAGAACTGTCTCAGGTTTGGAAACATCTCAGTAAGAGCAGGGTTTGAGCTTCATGAAATTCTAAGGGCATTTTAAGGAGTTTTTACTTGATACCTTGTAGATAATGGGGGTGGAATAAGCTTTGATACTTCCTGTGCAGTGGAGAGTTTAGGGTGTGAGCCTTGGAAGCTGAGTCTGTTCTGGGTTTGGGGCTTCTTCAGTTGTGGTACCAGGGAGCAGATGGCATCTTGAGGGCCTGGCACTCAATCATCTGCTATTTGTGGTTTAATAAAGAACTTTGGGCTAGGCATGGTGGCTCGTGCCTGTAATCTCAGCACTTTGGGAGGCCAAGGCAGGCGGATTACCTGAGGTCGGGAGTTCAAGACCAGCCTGAACAACGTAGAGAAACCCCATCTCTACTGAAAATACAAAATTAGCCGGGCGTGGTGGCACATGCCTGTAATCCCAGCTACTCGAGAGGCTGAGGCAGGAGAATTGCTCGAACCCGAGAGGCGGAGGTTGTGGTGAGCCGAGATTGCGCCATTGCGCTCCAGCCTGGGCAACAAGAGCAAAACTCCGTCTTAAAAAAAAAAAAAAAAAAGAACTCTGAAGGAACCTTTGTTAGATAGTCCTTCTCTATGTTAGCATTGCCTTTCTAGTTGGGCAGCTGGGGTGCATAGGCCTGGTTCTCAGACAAGGGGATTTGAAGTTTCAGACGTGTCATATTCCAAAATGCTGTGTTAACAAGTAAGGCCTCCTATAGATCTACTTCAAGTTTGGCCAGGTTTCCTTTACCACCTTGTTTTTCAGATAGGACTGAGGCTTTCAGTGCATACTGGCAACCTTGGAAGGCAGGAATGTGAAACTTTTCCCTACTACTTAGCATCAGAATTGAATGGGAGACCGCATTCTGCCATTTCTGGCGGCAGTGTGGCTCTGCCAGCTGGCCTTCTGCACGGTAATTCAGAGGCAGCACCTTGGTTTGGTGGTTGTGTTAATCAAAGCATATGTGTTTGGTGGGTCTCTGCTAAAAATGCCCATTTTGTTTTTTTTCTGTTTCTACATCAGGATCCCCTAACAACAGTGAGAGAGCAATGCGAGCAGTTGGAGAAATGTGTAAAGGCCCGGGAGCGGCTAGAGCTCTGTGATAAGCGTGTATCCTCTCGATCACATACAGAAGAGGATTGCACGGAGGAGCTCTTTGACTTCTTGCATGCAAGGGACCATTGCGTAAGTCAGTGTGAAGTCAGGAAGGGGAAAGGTTGCAATGATCAGGGAAGACTTGGTGCTAACAATCTTTCCATGCTAGGGAAAGGCCCATCAGTTACTCTGGGCCCAATATATGTGACATACGGTGCGCTGAGCATTTTATGTAAATAACCTATTCTATTTTATTGAGACAGGGTCTCACTATGTTGTCCAGGCTGAAGTACAGCGGCATGATCGTAGCTCAGTGCCAACCTTGAACTCCTAGGCCTAAGTGATCCTGCCTTGGCCTCCCAAGTAGCTGGGACTACAAGTGCATGCCACCATGAGAGGCTAATTTTTTATTTTTTAATTTTTTCTAGTGACAGGGCCTTGTTATGTTGCCCAGGCTGGTCTCAAACTCCTGGGCTCAAGCAATCCTCCCATCTCGGCCCTCTGAAGTGCTGGGATTATAGGCATGAGCCATTGTGCCTGGCCTATAAATAATCTTGCCTAATCCTTACTACTTCCACTGGAGATAGGTATCATTATCCCATTTCACAGATAGAAACTGAGGCTCAGAGAAAAAAACATAAACATCCCAACATGCACTACTAAACAGTGGGGAAGCTGGATTTTGTACTCTTCAATAACAGACTGTTCTTTAAAAATAATTTGTATTGGCCGGGCGCGGTGGCTCACGCCTGTAATCCCAGCACTTTGGGAGGCGGAGGCGGGCGGATCACGAGGTCAGGAGATTGAGACCATCTTGGCTAACACAGCGAAACCCCGTCCCTACTAAAGTACAAAAAATTAGCCGGGCGTGGTGGCGGGCGCCTGTAGCCCCCAGCTACTTGGGAGGCTGAGGCAGGAGAATGGCGTGAACCCAGGAGGCAGAGCTTGCAGTGAGCCAAGGTTGTGCCAAAAAAAAAAATAATAATTTGTATCCTCAAATGTGTCTAATATATAGTAGTTGGTCCAAAAGGTTGCTTTTTTTTTTTGAGACGGAGTCTTGGTCTGTCGCCCAGGCTGGAGTGCAGTGGCGCGATCTCGGCTCACTGCAAGCTCCACCTCCAGGCTTCACGCCATTCTCTTGCCTCTGCCTCCCGAGTAGCTGGGACCGCAGGCGCCCGCCACCGTGCCCGGCTAATGTTTTTTTTGTTTTTTTGTTTTGTATTTTTAGTAGAGACGGGGTTTCACTGTGTTAGCCAAAATGGTCTCAGTCTCCTGACCCCTGTGATCCACCTGCCTCAGCCTTCCAAAGTTCTGGAATTACAGGTGTGAACCACTGCACCCAGCCTTTTTTTTTTTTGAGATAAGGTCTTGCTTGCTCTGTCACCCAGGCTGGAGTGCAGTGGCGCAATTATGGCACACTACAGCCTCTACCTCCTGGTTCAAACAATCCTTCTGCCTTAGCCTCTGAGTAGCCAGGACTATAGGCACATGCCACCATGCCTTGGTAATTTTTTTTTTTTTTAATTTGAGACTGAGTCGCACTCTGTCACCCAGGCTGGAGTGCAGTGGCGCAATCTTGGCTCACTGCAACCTCCACCTCCTGGGTTCAAGCGATTTTCCTGCTTCAGCCTCCCAAGTAACTGGGATTAAAGGTGCACGCCACCACACCCAGCTAATTTTTTGTTTGTTTGTATTTTTAGTAGAGACGGGGTTTCACCATGTTGGCCAGGCTGGTCTTGAACTCCTGACCTCCAGTGATCCACCTGCCTCAGCCTTCCAAAGTGCTGAGATTACAGGCGTGAGCCACCGCACCTGGCCCATACCTGGGTAATTTTTGTATTTTTTGTAGAGATGGGATTTTGCCGTGTTGCCCAGGCTGGTCTAGAACTCCTGGGTTCACACATGCCACTCATCTCAGCTTCCCAAAGTGTTGGGATTACAGGTGTGAGATACCATGCCTGGCCTCAAGGGGTTGTTTTTTAAAAGTAAACTCAGGCAGGGCATAGTGGCTGACGCTTATGATCCTAGCACTTTTGGAAGACCAAGGCAGGAGGACCCCTTGACCCCAGGAGTTAAAGACCAGCCTGGGCAAGATAGGGGAACCCTGTCTCTATTTTTAAAAAATCAAAATTAAAAAAATAAAAATAAACTTCTGCTTGACTCTTACATATAACACAGTAAGGTATTTTACATAAATTATACATAAGCAAAGTTTGATGTGGTTGCTTCTATTAAAACTAATTGGATGGCCAGTAAACGTATGAAAAGATGTTCAACATCATTAGCCACCAGGGATACTACCATGAGATAACACTTTATACCAACTGCCCACTAGGATGGCTATAATAAAGAAGATAACGAGTGTTGAAGACAATGTGGAAAAGTTGGAAACCTCATACGCTGTCAGTAAAAGTGTAAATTGGTACAGCCACTGTGGAAAACATCTGGCAGTTCCTCAAAAGGCTAAATATACAGTTAATATATGACACAGCAATTACACTCGAAGTTATATACCCAAGAGAAATGAAAACATATGTTCCCATAAAAACTTGTACACAAATGTTCATAGAAGCATTATTTATACTACCCAAAAAGTGGAAACAACATAAATGTCCATCAGCTAGGCTGGGCACTGTGGCTCATGCCTGTAATCGCAGAAATTTGCGAGGTCAAGGCAGGCAGATCACCTGAGCCCAGGAATTTGAGACCAGCCTGGGCAACATGGTAAAACCCTGTCTTTACAAAAAATATATATATAAAAGCCGGGCGTGGTGGCTCACGCCTGTAATCCCAGCCCTTTGGGAGGCAGAGGCGGGTGGATCATGAGGTCAGGAGATCGAGACCAGCCTGGCCAATATGGTGAAACCCCATCTCTACTAAAAATACAAAAAAATTAGCCGGGCATGGTGGCGGGCGCCTGTAGTCCCAGCTACTTGGGAGGCTGAGGCTGGAGAATGGCGTGAACCCGGGAGGTGGAGCTTGCAGTGAGCTGAGATTGTGCCACTGCACTCCAGCCTGGGCGACAGAGCGAGACTTCATCTCAAAAAAATATAGATAGATAGATAGATAGATAGATAGATAGATAGATAGATAGATATAACCAGGCATGCTGGCTCACACCTGTAGTCCTAGCTACTTGGGAGGCTGAGGTGGGAGGATCACCTGAGCCTGGGGTGGGAGGATCACCTGAGCCTGGGGTGGGAGGATCACCTGAGCCTGGGGTGGGAGGATCACCTGAGCCTGGGGTGGGAGGATCACCTGAGCCTGGGGAAGTCAAGGCTTCAGTGAGCCATGATCACGCCACTGCACTCCAGCCTGGGTGACAGACTGAGACCCTGTCTCAAAAAAACAAAAATCAAGTTCTTTTCTCAAAAATTAAACATAGAATTATGTACTATATGATCTAGCAATTTCACTTCTAGGTATATACCCAGAAATATTGAGAGTAGGCTTAAACAGATATTTCCACATTCATATTCACAATAGCCAAAAGGTAGAAACAACCCAATTTTCCATCCATAGATGCAAAGATTTTTTTAAAATGTGCTTTGTATATACAATGGGATATTATTCAGCCTTAAAAGAGAAGGGGGCCGGGGCACGGTGGCTCATGCCTGTAATCCCAACACTTTGGGAGGCCAAGGCAGGCGGATCACAAGGTCAGGAGATTGAGACTATCCTGTCTAACACGGTAAAACTCTGTCTCAAAATACAAAAGATTAGCCAGGCATGGTGGCGGGTGCTTGTAGTCCCAGCTACTTGGGAGGCTGAGGCAGGAGAATGGCATGAACCCGGGAGGCGGAGCTTGCAGTGAGCTGAGATCATGCCACTGCACTTCAGCCTGGGTACAGAGCAAGACTCCGTCTCAAAAAAAAAAAAAAAGAGAAGGGGCTGGGCATAGCAGCTCATGCCTGTAATCCCAGCTCTTTGGGAGGCTGAGGCAGGTGGATCACCTGCTGTCCGGAGTTTGAGACCAGCTTGACCAATATGATGAAACCCCGTCTCTACTAAAAACACAAAAATTGGCTGCGCGTGGTGGTATATGCACCTGTAATCCCAGCTACTCGGGAGGCTGAGACAGGAGAATTGCTTGAACCCCGGAGGTGGAGGCTGCGGTGAGCCAAAGTTGCGCCATTGCACTCCATCCTGGGCAACAAGAGCAAAACTCCGTCTCAAAAAAAAAAAAAAAAAGAAGGGAAACTCTGACACATGCTGCAACATTGATGAACCTTGGAGACATTAAACTAAGTGTCAAGGAAGACAAACATTGTATTGTTCCACTTTGGTGAGGTACCTGGAATAGTAGTCACATTCATAGAGACAGAAAGTAGAATGGTAGTAACCAGGAGCTGAGGGGAGAAAGGAAATGGAGAGTTACTGTTTAATGGATATAGTTTTGATTTAGTAAGATGAAAAAGGTCCCAAGGTTGGACGTTCTAGAGATTGTAGGGGACTGTATGGTTGTAGAACAATGGGAATGCACTTAACTGCCACAGAAATGTACAGTTAAAAATGATTAAAGTGGGGCCTTGTGCGGTGGTTCACACCTCCTACACTTTGGGAGGCCAAGGCAGGCATGTCACTTGAGGTCAGGAGTTTGAGACCACCTCGGACAACATGGTGAAACCTTGTCTCTACTAAAATAAAAAATTAGCTGAGTGTAGGCCAGGTGCAGTGGCTCACGCCTGTAATCCCAGCACTTTCAGAGGCTGAGGCACGTGGATCACCTGAGGTCGGGAGTTCGAGACCAGCCTAACCAACATGGAGAAACACCGTCTCTACTAAAAATACAAAATTAGCCGGGCGTGGTGACACATGCCTATAATCCCAGCTACTAGGGAGGCTGAGGCAGGAGAATCGCTTGAACCTGGGAGGCAGAGGTTGCGGTGAGCCAAGATTGCGGAGGTTGCGGTGAGCCATTGCACTCCAGTCTGGACAACAAGAGTGAAACTCTGTCTCAAAAAAAAAAAAATTAGCTGAGTGTGGTGGCGCACACTTGTAATCCCAGCTACTCAGGAGTCTGAGGCAGGAGAATCACTTGAACCCGGGAGGCAGAGGTTGCAGTGAGCCAAGATTGTACCACTGCACTCCAGCCTGGGGGACAGAGCAAGACTGCCTCAAAAAAAAAAAAAAAAAAAAAAGATTAAAATAGAAAAAAGAAAAAATTACTGAAGTGGAAAATTTTATCATAATTTTTAACAAAATAAGTACTGAACATGCTACAACATGGATAAACCTTGCAAACATGCTAAATGCTAAGGGGAAAAAGCCAGTCACAAAGTAAAAAATATCGTATGATATGATTTGTATGAAATGTTCAAAATAGGCAAGTCATGATCTGTTCCCTGAATTAACATCCCTACTGTTGATTTTCCCCCTCCCACTGTGTGGTCATTCTAAAAATATTTACATATATTTGTCAGCCAAGCACTGGTTTAGGATCTGGGAGTAAGATAGACATGGTTCATTCCTTCACTGAGTTTATGAGCCAGCATAGGAAACAGAAGTAGAACAAGTGCTAAACTTTGGTAAGTCTCTCAGGTATACCTTTCTCAGGGTAATATTAACTGAACCCCCCGCCCCGCCTCCCATTTATTTTCCTCCTAGCATTTCCCATTATCACAGGTTACCTTATTTATGTGTTCATTTTAACTCATTACCCTGTAAGTTTCTTAAGTGGCAGGCATGTTTTGTTACAGTTATAACTCACTCAGCACTTAGAACACTACCTGGCATATAGAAGATGTCCTGTTGAATTAATATGTAATGTTAATGTCACTGATGGGGAGGTACAAGTTTTTGTGGAAAGATAGGAGGGACAGATTTGTGTGTGGATAGGGGCTTGTTTAGAGAAGGCTTGCAGGAAATGACAGTTATCAGATCTAAATTCTAAAGGAAGAATAAAAGATAAAAGTGGGGAGTTCACTAGGACTCAAGTGCTGCTTGCGTATGTGAGAAGGGGAGTGGTGAGAAGAGGGGCAGTACTGTTTCAGGTCTTGAAGGACCTTGTAAGCCATGACATTAAAGCTGCCAATTGATTACCTCCTTTTCTTTCCCCCATCTAGGTGGCCCACAAACTCTTTAACAACTTGAAATAAATGTGTGGACTTAATTCACCCCAGTCTTCATCATCTGGGCATCAGAATATTTCCTTATGGTTTTGGATGTACCATTTGTTTCTTATTTGTGTAACTGTAAGTTCACATGAACCTCATGGGTTTGGCTTAGGCTGGTAGCTTCTATGTAATTTCCAATGATTCCATCTAAATAAAAGTTCTATGATCTGCAAACCTGCCTGTCTTTTTTTTTAATTGAGAATTTTTTTTTTAATTTGATATTTTCTTTTAGTTTTGAGGGGGTGGGGAGTGGCAAGGAGGACAGGGTCTTACTTTGTTGGCTAGGCTGGAATGCAGTGGCGCAAACAGCTCATTGCAGCCTCCACTTCCTGGGCTCAACTGACCCTCTCACCGTGGCCACCAAGTTGCTGGGACTACAGCATGCATCACCATACCCAGCTAATTTTAAAAATATTTTGGACCGGGCGCGGTGGCTCACACCTGTAATCCCAGCACTTTGGGAGGCCGAGGCGGGTGGATCACGAGGTCAGGGGTTCGAGACCAGCCTGACCAACATGGTGAAACCCCGTCTCTACTAAAAATAAGAATATTAGCTGGGCATGGTGGCGGGCACCTGTAGTTCTAGCTACTCAGGCAGCTTAGGCAGGAGAATTGCTTGAACCCGGGAGGCAGAAGTTGCAGTGAGCCAAGATCACGCCACTGCACTCCAGGCTGGGCAACAGAGCGAGACTCCGTCTCAAAAAATAAAATAAAAAATATATATTTTCTAGAGATGGCATCTCTCTGTGTCCAGGCTGGTCTTGAACTCTGGCCTCAAGCAATCCTCCCGCCTCAGCCTCCCAAAGTGCTGGGATTATAGGCATGAGCCACCACACATAGACCACAATTTTTAAACATATAAGAATAGATGTACCCATCACCTAGCAAGTATGTATGTCTTCATGAGGGCTGGGCCTGGCACGGTGGCTTATACCTGTAATCCCAACCCTTTCAGAGGCTGAGGCAAGAGGATCTCTTGAAGCCAGGAGTTCAAGACCACCCTAGGCAACATAGTGAGATCCTGTCTACAAAATTAAGTAGCTGGGTGTGATGGTGTTCTCCTGTAGTCCTAGCTACTTGGGAGGTTAAGATAAGAGAATAACTTAAGCCCAAAGTTCAGGGGTTACATTGAGCTATGATCACTGAGTCTGGGACACATAGTTGAGACCCTGTATTTTTTAAAAGAAGAAGCCAGGTGAGATGGCTCACACATGTAATCCTAGCACTTTGGGAGGCTGAGGTGGGAGGATTACTTGAGGCTGGAAGTTTGAGACCAGCATGGGCAACATAGTGAGACTCTGCCTCTACAAAAAAAAAATTACGTAAGAAACTTTTGGTCAGGTGTGGTGACTCATACTTGTAATCCTAGCACTTTGGGAGACCGAGGTGGGCGGATTGCCTGAGCTCAGGGGTTCAAGACCAGCCTGGGCAACATGGTGAAACCCTGTCTCTACTAAAATACAAAAAAAATTAGCCGGTGTCGTGGCGTGCGCCTGTAGTCCCAGCTACTCTGGAGGCTGAGGCAGGAGAATTGCCTGAACCCGGGAGGCAGAGGTTGCAGTGAGCTGAGATCCCGCCAGTGCACTCCAGCCTGGGCGACAGAGCGAGACTCCGTCTCTAAAAAAAAAAACAACTTTTCAATTTGGGAGGCCAAGGCGGGGGAATCATGAGGTCAGGAGATCGAGACCATCCTGGCTAACACAGTGAAACCCCATCTACTAAAAATACAAAAAAATCAGCTGGGCATGGTGGTGGGCGGAGAATGGCGTGAACCCGGGAGGCGAAGCTTGCAGTGAGCCAAGATTGCGCCACTGCACTCCAGCCTGGGCAACAGAGTGAGACTCCATCTCAAAAAAAAGAAAACCTTTTTGGCCAGGCACAGTGGCTCATGCCTGTAATCCCAGCACTTTGGGAGGTCAATGGGCGGATCACCTGAGGTCAGGAGTTTGAGACCAGCCTCAACATGGAGAAACCCCATCTCTACTAAAAATAAAAAAAAAATTAGCCAGGCATGGTGGTACATGCCTGTAATCCCAGCTACTCGGGAGGCTGAGGCAGGAGAATTGCTTGAACCTGGGAGGTGGAGGTTGTGGTGAGCTGAGATCGCACCATTGCACTCCACCCTGGGCAACAAGAGCGAAACTCAGTCTCAAAAAAAAAAAAAAAACTTCCTAAAAAGAAAAAACCAGGCGAGGTGGTTCACAACCCGTAATCCCAGCACTTTGGGAGGCCGAGGCGGGTGGATCACGTGAGGTAAGGAGTTTGAGACCAGCCTGGCCAACATGGCAAAACCTCTCTAAAATTAGGTGGGTGTGGTGGTGGGTACCTGTATCCCAGCTACTCGGGAGGCTGAGGCACGAGAATGGCTTGAACAAAACCTCTCTAAAATTAGGTGGGCGTGGTGGTGGGTACCTGTATCCCAGCTACTCGGGAGGCTGAGGCACGAGAATGGCTTGAACTAGGGACGTGGAGGTTGCAGTGAGCTGAGATTGCACTATTGCACTCCAGTCTGGGTGAGAGACAGAGACTCCATCTCAAAAAAATAAAAATTTAAAAAAAAAATTTATTTTTCAAAAGACAGGGTTTTGGCCGGGCTTTGTGGCTCACACCTGTAATCCCAGCACTTTGGGAGGCTGAGGCAGGTGGATCACCTGAGGTCAGGAGTTCGAGACCAGCCTGGCCAACATGGCAAAACCCTGTCTCTACTAAAAGTACAAAAATTAGCTGGGCATGGTGTCACGCCTGTAATCCCAGCTACTCAGGAGGCTGAGGCAGGAGAATTGCTTGAACCCAGGAGGTGGAGGTTGCAGTGAACCGAGATCACACCACTGCACTCCAGCCTGGGTGACAAGAGTGAGACTCCATCTCAAAAAGAAAAAAAAAAGAAAAGGTAAAAACCAGAACAAATGCTGTGGTGTTTAGGTATTGGTATGCACACACACACAAAAAAGACAGGGTCTTGCTCTGTTGCCTAAGTTGGAGTGCAGTGGCAACATCATAGCTCACTGCAGCCTCGAACTGGGCTAAAGAGATCCTCCTACCTCAGCTTCCCAGTAGCTAGGACTTACAGGTACATGTCACCATGCCTGGCTAATTTTTTAAAAAGGGAATGAGGGCCAGGCGTGGTGGTTCACTGCTGTAATCCCAGCACTTTGGGAGGCCAAGGCAGATAGGTCACTTAAGGTCAGGAGTTTGAGACCAGCCTGGCCAGGCCAACATGATGTATCCCGATCTCTTTTTTTTTTTTTTGAGATGGAGTCTTGCTCTGTCACCCAGGCTGGAGTGCAGTGTCGCGATCTCGGCTCACTGCAAGCTCTGCCTCCTGGGTTCATGCAATTCTCCTGCCTCAGCCTCCAGAGTAGCTGGGACTTACAGGCACCCGCTACCACACCCGGCTAATTTTTTGTGTTTTTTTTTAGTAGAGACGGGGTTTCGCTGTGTTAGCCAGGGTGGTCTCAATCTCCTGACCTCGTGATCCACCCACCTTGGCCTCCCAAAGTGCTGGGATTACAGGGGTGAGCCACCGCGCCTGGCCCCAAATCTCATTTCAAATTGTAATCCCCAGGTGTCAAAGGAGGGACCTCGTGGGAGATGACTGGATCATGGGGGTGGTTTCCCCCATGCTATTCACATGATAGTGAATGAGTTCTCACGAGATCTGATGGTTTAAAAGATTTTGACAGTCCCCCCCATCTCATTGCCAGCTCCTCTCTGACCCCGCTGCTGCTATGTGTGGGGAAAAGAAAGAGGGATCAGATTGTTACTGTGTCTGTGTAGAAAGAAGTAGACATAGGAGACTCCATTTTGTTCTGTACTAAGAAAAATTCTTCTGCCTTGAGATGCTGTTAATCTGTAACCTTACCCCCAACCCTGTGCTCTCTGAAACATGTGCTGTGTCAACTCAGGGTTAAATGGATTAAGGGCTGTGCAAGATGTGCTTTGTTAAACAGATGCTTGAAGGCAGCATGCTCCTTAAGAGTCATCACCACTCCCTAATCTCAAGTACCCAGGCAAACACTGCGGAAGGCTGCAGGGACCTCTGCCTCGGAAAGCCAGGTATTGTCCAAGGTTTCTCCCCATGTGATAGTCTGAAATATGGCCTCGTGGGAAGGGAAAGACCGGACCATCCCCCAGCCCGACACCCGTAAAGGGTCTGTGCTGAGGATAATTAGTAAAAGAGGAAGGAATGCCTCTTTGCAGTTGAGACAAGAAGAAGGCATCTGTCTCCTGCCCGTCCCTGGGCAATGGAATGTTTTGGTGTAAAACCCAATTGTATATTCCATCTACTGAGATAGGGGAAAACCGCCTCAGGGGTGGAGGTGGGACGTGGGCAGCAATACTGCTCTTAAAGGCATTGAGATGTTTATGTGTATGCATATCTAAAGCACAGCACTTAATTCTTTACCTTGTCTATGATGCAGAGACCTTTGTTCACCTGTTTATCTGCTGACCTTCTCTCCACTATTATCCTATGACCCTGCCACATCCCCCTCTCCGAGAGAGAAACACCCAAGAATGATCAATAAATACTAAGGGAACTCAGAGGCTGGCAGGATCCTCCATATGCTGAACGCTGGTCCCCTGGGCCCCCTTATTTCTTTCTCTATACTTTGTCTCCGTGTCTTTTTCTTTTCCAAGTCTCTTGTTCCACCTAACGAGAAACACACACAGGTGTGGAGGGGCAACCCGCCCCTTCAGCTATGTAAGATGTATCTTGTTTCCCCTTTGCCTTCCCACATGATTGAAAGTTCCTGAGGCCTTCCCAGCCATGTGGAACTGAGTTAATTAAGCCTCTTGTGTTTATAAATTACTCAGTCTCAAGTAGGTTTTTTGCGACCAGGCGCGGTGGTTCACGCTTGTAATCCAGCCTGGGCAACAGAGTGAAACACTGTCTTGACAAAAAAAAAAAAAAAATTCAAATATACACCAAGGGTGAAATTTTGCAGTGAACATCCCTAAACCCATCACCCAGATTTTAGTAAATATTTAGTGATTGGTTTGGCTCTGTGTCCCCCCCCCAAATCTCATCTTGTAGCTGCCATAATTCCCATGCGTTGTGGGAGGGACCTGGTGGGAGATGATTGAATCAGTGGGGCAGGTCCTTCTTGTGTTGCTCTTGTGATAGCGAATGGGTCTCACGAGATCTGATGGTTTTAAAAACAGGAGTTTCCCTGCACAAGCCCTTTTTGCATGCTGCCATCCATGTAAGATGTGACTTGCACTGTACTACAGTAAGAGTAAGACTCTGTCCAGGAAAAAAAATAAAGAAAAGAAAAAAGAAAGAAATGCCTGAGATGGCCGGGCGCGGTGGCTCATGCCTGTAATCCCAGCACTTTGGGAGGCCGAGGCGGGTGGATCACGAGGTCAAGAGATCAAGACCATCCTGGCTAACACGGTGAAAACCCATCTCTACTAAAAATACAAAAAATTAGCTGGGTGTGGTGGCAGGCGCCTGTAGTCCCAGCTACTCGGGAGGCTGAGGCAGGAGAATGGCGTGAACCCGGGAGGCAGAGCTTGCAGTGAGCCGAGATCGTGCCACTGCACTCCAGCCTGGGCAATAGAGCGAGACTCCAGCTAAAAAAAAAAAAAAGAAATGCCTGAGACTGGGTAGTTTATAAAGAAAAGAGGTTTAATTGGCTCACAGTTCTGCAGGCAAGCATGGGTGGGGAGGCCTCAGGAAACTTACAATCATGGGAAGCAGGCTCATCTTACATGGCTGGAGCAGGAGGGATAGAGAGAAGGGGGAGGTGGTATACACTTTTTGTTTTGTTTTGTTTTCAGACGGAGTCTCACTCTGTCGCCCAGGCAGGAGTGCAATGGTGAGATCACGGCTCACTGCTGCCTCCACCTCCTGGGTTCAAGCCTCAGCCTTCCGAGTAACTGGGACTACAGGCACATGCCACCATGCCCGGCTAAATTTTTTTTTTTTTTTGTATTTTTAGTAGAGATGGGGTTTCACCTTATTGGCCAGGCTGGTCTCGAACTCCTGACCTCATGATCCACCTGCCTCAGCCTCCCAAAGTGCTGGGATTACAGGCATAAGCCACCACGACCAGCTGGTGCTATACACTTTTAAACAACTTGATATGAGATTTGGGCAGGGATGCAGATCCAAACCACGTAAGGTTTTAAAATGGTTAACAGAAAAATGGCTTAAAATTTTAATTGGCTTTATATGGCATTAAATTTAATTAATTAATTAATTTCTCTTTCCCCTCCCTGCCCTCTTTTATGGCATTTTAGTTCCCAGAAGTGGTCTACATAAAACTGTCAAAAGTAAAAAAGTTAAATACATATAAATAAATATTTGTGGGTGTGCTTTTTGTGTGGCTTAAAATCTTAAACTGGAGCAGGATTGGCCGGGCACAGTGGGTCATGCCTGTAATCCCGGCACTTTGGGAGGCCCAGGCGGGTGGATCATGAGGTCAGGAGATCGAGACTATCCTGGCTAACAGGGTGAAACCCTGTCTTTACTAAAAATACAAAAAATTAGCTGGGTGTGGTACCATGCACCTGTAATCCCAGCTACTCAGGAGGCTGAGGCAGGAGAATCCCTTGAACTCAGGAGGCAGAGATTGCAGTGAGTCGAGATTGCGCCATTGCCTGGGTGACAGAGCAAGACTCCATCTCAAACAAAACAAAACAAATAAACTGGGGCATGATTTCTTGATTCCTAGATTTTCACTAAAATTTATGTTTGTTAAGAATTTAAGGTAACATGTAATTCTGTATATAAAATATGCCAAAAGATGGTGCTCTTATTAAATTTTTTCTTTTGGCCAATTTGGGTATTATTTAAAGAGAAGTTTAAAATAAGAAACTGGGCCAGGTGCAATGGTTCACACGTGTAATTCCAGTACTTTGGGAGGCCAAGGCAGAGGATCAATTGAGCACAGGAGTTTGAAACCAGCCTGGGCAACATAGGGAGACCCTATCCCTAAACAAACAAAAAAATGAGCAGGGTGTGGTGGCACATGCCTGTGGACCCAGCTATTCGTGAGACTTAGGTGAGAAGATTGCTTGAGCCTGGGAGGTTGAGGCTGCAGTAAGCTATGATTGCTCCAGTTTGGGCAACAGACTGAAACCTTGTCTCAAAAAATTAAAAAATAGAAACCAGTAAGTAGGAGAAAGAGATATAAAGAAAGATATAGGCCGGGTGCGGTGGCTCACGCCTGTAATCCCAGCATTTTGGGAGGCCGAGGCGGGCGGATCACCTGAGGTCAGAAGTTCGGGACCAGCCTGACCAATATGATAAAACCCTGTCTGTACTAAAAACACAAAAATTAGCTGGGCGTGGTGGTATATGCGCCTGTAATCCCAGCTACTCGGGAGGCTGAGACAGGAGAATCGCTTGAACTCGGGAGGCGGAGGCTGTGGTGAGCTGAGGTTGCACCATTGCACTCCAGCCTGGGCAACAATAGTGAAACTCCGTCTTAAAAAAAGAAAGAAGGAAAGAAAGAGAGAGAGAAAGAAAGAAAGAAAGAAAGAAAGATACAGAAATAAAGATGTATTTTTAATTTTAAAAATATAGGCCGAGGCCGGGCATGGTGGCTCACGCCTGTAATCCCAGCACTTTGAGAGGCTGAGGCAGGCGGATCATGCGGTTAAGAAATCAAGACCATCCTGGCCAACATTGTGAAACCCTGTCTCTACTAAAAACACAAAAATATTAGCTGAGCGTGGTGGTGTGCGCCTGTAGTCCCGGCTACTCCGGAGGCTGAGGCAGGAGAATCGCTTGAACCCGGGAGGCGGAGGTTGCAGTGAGCCGAGATCCGTGCCACTACACTCTAGCCTGGCAACAGAGCGAGACTCTGACTCAAAAAAATAAAAAATAAAAAATACACACACACACACACACACACACACACACGAGTAATTTTACATGAGGTAAAATCTTATGTGGTAAATTCTTGTGCTAGAGTGAAATGACTGGTTATTTATTTTATTTTATTTATTTATTTAGTTTTTTTTTTTTTGAGATGGAGTCTCGCTCTGTCACCCAGGCTGGAGTGCAGTGGCACGACCTCGGCTCACTGCAAGCTCCGTCTCCCGGGTTCACGCCATTCTCCTTCCTCAGCCTCCCGAGTAGCTGGGACTACAGGCGCCCGCCACTGCACCCGGCTAATTTTTTGTATTTTTAGTAGAGATGGGGTTTCACCATGTTAGCCAGGGAGGTCTCGATCTCTTGACCTCGTGATCCACCCACCTCAGCCTCCCAAAGTGCTCAGATTACAGGAGTGAGCCACTGCACCTGGCCTACTTTATTTTATTTTTGAGATGGAGTTTTCCTCTTGTTGCCCAGGCTGTAGTGCAATGGCACGATCTCGGCTCACCAAAACCTCCGCCTCCTGGGTTCAAGTGATTCTCCTGCCTCAGCCTCCCAAGTAGCTGGGATTACAGGCATGCACCACCACACCCGACCGATTTTGTGCTTTTTAGTAAAGACGGGGTTTCTCTATGTTGGTCAGGCTGGTCTTGAACTCCCGACCTCAGGTGATTCACCTGCCTCGGCATCCCAAAGTGTTGGGACTACAGGCGCCCACCACCACGCTGACTAATTTTTTTGTATTTTTTTAGTAGATACAGAGTTTCACCGTGTTAGCCAGGATGGTCTCGATCTCCTGACCTCGTGATCCGCCCTTCTCGGTCTTCCAAAGTGCTGGGATTACAGGCGTGAGCCACCGTGCCCGGCTGATAAGTTCTTAAAAGAAACAGGTTATAGTATTGAAAACAAAATTTCTTGTAATTTTTTTTTTGAGACAGAGTCTCACTCTGTCCCCCCACCCCGAGAATCAATTACAACCAAAATAAAAGAGCCTTTAATAGGTATTGTTAAGTACCCCCAATTACTGTTAACCTTTAGGAAATCACTAGCTGGGTACACCTGTCCAATATTAAACCTGTTTCTTATGAGTCCGTGTAGGTGTAAAAGGAGGACATCATGACCTACACTTGTGAACTTGTAGCAGGATGAGCCGCAGACAAAACCTCTCAGACACCGAGTTGTAGAAGGAAGGGCTTTATTCAGCTGGGAGCATTGGCAAGCTACTGCCTTAAAATCCGAACTCCCCAAGAGAGCAATTCCTGTCCCTTTTAAGGGCTCACAACTCTAAGGATTTCACATGAAAGGGTCGTGATTGATTTGGAGCAAGCAAGGGGTATGTGACAGGGGCTGCATGCACCGGTGGTCAGAGAGAAACAGAACAGGGCAGGGAGTTTCACAATGTTCTTCTGCACAATGTCTGGAATCTATGAATAACATCGTTTTTTAAGTTATGAGTTGATTTTTAACTACTGGGTTTAGGCCAGGCAGGCCCTGGCTTGGTTTCGGGCCTGGCGCCGGGCTGCCTGTCTTTGGTTTTACTTCCTTGTTTTTTGTTTTTTTTTTTTCTTAAAATAGGTACTGAGTATAAAACAATATAAAACAATATGAGAAGGTCTCTCTCTCCCCTCATTTCCCCCCTTTGAGACTCTCACTTTCTATTAGTGGGAGTTCTGACTTTTATTTTTGCTACTTATGTCTTTTTGTGCAATAGATTGATAGTGATTTATATAGTACACTTGTGCTAAAGCATTTTGGTGAACTAAGATAGTGATGAAGCTTTTTATCATTTGAAGAAGTACAGGTAGCAAACAAGGAAGCAGTAAACAGGTTCTTATTACTATTATAAATTCTATTATAAGAGTTTTAAATCCTTCTAGTGCTGGGAACTAATTTTTAAACATGGCTTCAGGATCGAATTCATGCTACACTTGCATGGGCACATGTGTCAGTTTTGTCATATTTTTAACTATGTCTTTAACTACTTGCCTTTGATTATCTATGTGTAGACAGTAATTAGTAAGGTTAAATTTCTTATAGACCTCTCTTTCAGCTGCTAGCAAGTAGTTGAGAGCCAATCTATTTTGATAGATAGCATTTCTTATCTGAGTTTCTTGCTGGGCCAGAATAGTCAAGGCTTGACTGGTTTTACTAGTGATGATTTCTAAAACAGCTTGCAACTGTATGATTCAGTTGAGCATGTAAGTGGGGGTCCAGTATCCCCATGAGCCATCTTGTGTCTAAGCGGCAGGCCTATAGTATTATATAATTTTTTTTTGGAGGTCATTTATCATCTTCCCAATTTCCTATGGCTATGCTTCATTTTCTGCGGGAAGCATAGACAGGGAAGCCCAGGAGTTTGCCTGTTTTTATGGGCAGTAGAAAGAAAGATGGTTTAATAGTGCCAATAACACAACTACCTGTCCACTGGTCAGGCAGCTTAGCTTAAGCTCTATGTCTACATATTCAGTATAACTTGGTGGGGGCAGTCCAGTCTCGGTGGAATTCTGGGTGGGCCCAGACAGTCTGCAACCTTGGAAATTTACTGAATGGATCTCTTTCTATATAATTGGAACTTCACCATGTAACTGTTTTTTTGTGGTACCATTATACAGTTCTTGGCCCAAACAACTAAGACATCCTATAGAATGAGTGAATTCTTTCTTTTTTCTAGCTATGCAATATTGTCCAATAATTGAGACTTTTAGAACCTAGAGATGATCAGGGTGATTCTTGTGGGCCAGGAATTCATCAGGAACTGCGTCTGTAGGCACTAATTCTTGGGCTTTTTATGGCCATTGAGCTCTTATTACAGTTTTTTCACAAACATAACATGAAGTGACATTTAGAGACTGGGCTACACGCTCGGCTAATTGCAAAAACAAATTTCTGGTTTTTCCTGGAGTCTCTTGGTACTGGCAAATTTAGTTCATCATAGAAAGTCTGAAATACTGGTTCCGGAGAGAGTTTACAAAACTCCTCTTTTACTAAGATATTTGCTGTAGGACCTAGTCTTTTCCTATTGATGCCCAGAGATACGTGTTCTCCTTTTTTCTACCTTGGGTTTAAGGGATTTGTAATTATTAATTTCAAGGGGTTCCAATGTCCACTCGTACAGGAGGGGCTGCCTTCTCCTTTTTGGAGCTAAACAGGATCTTTTTCATCCTTTTTCTAAGTAGTCTAGATGACACAAGACCAGTAATTACACACATTTGCACATGAGTTTAATTCATGGCAGATATACTTATTTCCTGCCGTGTAACCTTTTTTTTTTTCAACTTAAAGAACTGCATCTTATTTTATGCCAATTACTATTGATAGTGGCCCAAGCATTAAATTTTAGGGTTATATGCTTGGAGACCCCTCTTTCTTCTGTCCTAGCTATTACTTTACTTGTGTCGCTTAGAAAAGGACCAGTCATTAATTTTATTTTAAAAACTGATCATGGGAGGCTTAAAATGGGTCATAACACGCATCAGGTTGGTTATTACCTGGGCTACATACCTTGGATAGAATTGCATTATACAAACAACTTTTAGAGTCCTGGTACACTTATAATAACCATAAAATAATAGGACTTTAGCAATCTTTTGTCCCTCAGTGACTTGATGTATATACTGGGAACAGCCCTCAGTCTTAGGAGGGTCAGTTGAAGTCCTTACAATACAAGTCCAAATTTTAAGGAAAATGAGTCCCCTGCTATGAGTTTCCTCATGCTTCAGCTGTGTGTGGACCAGTCAGCTTCCGGCAGGGCTTGTTGTCTTCTTCAGAGTCACTTTGCAGGGGTTGGCGAAGCTGCTCCCATCCGCGTACAGCTCCCAGTCTACTGCTGTTTAAGGATGGTCTCGGAGTTTGGGCCCACTAGAATAAACTGAGTCCAATACTTCTACACAGTTATGTTTAACTGGGCTCTCTGATACAAGATGCCCAGCAAGATGGCGGGGTTTAGGGTGTTGCAAACTTCAATGGTTATGCAGGGATTTTCACAGAGCAAGCTTTGGTATCTAGTTAGTCCAGCATTCATTAGTTAATGGTGTCCTTTGGTATTTATTAAAATTACCACAGCATGGGGGTACTTTATGTTTAGGTTTTGCCTAAGAGTTAGCTTATTTGCTTCTTGTGCTAACAGGGCCGTTGCTGCCAGGGCCCTTGGACATGGGGCCAGCCTTTGGAAACCCCGTCTAGTTGCTCTGAGAGATAGGCCACTGGCCTTGGCCAGGGCCCTACAGTCTGGGTTAAAACTCTAACTGCCATTTTTTCTCTTTCTGACACATAGAGTGTAAAGAGTTTTGTCAGGTCAGATAGCCTCAGGGCTGGGCCCAAAAGGAGTTTTTTTTTTAACTCATGAAAAGCTCATTGTAATAGATGTAGTTTATCTAATCTACATTTTTATTGACTGTCATCTATCAAAATATTGACTTAAATCCTGTAACTATTTGATTTCAAGCTTTAAATTGATCTGGTATTCCTTGCGGGGCTCCAGTTGCATCTAAATAGATGTGAGAGTTGAAAGACCTATAAGGAGCTTCTCTCGCTTTATGATGTCTTATTTTTTTTTTTTCCTCTGGTTGATGAAATGCCAGGGTAAAAGGGATAGCCAAATGGACTAAAGCACAAGTGCCACTCTAGTTATTCAGCAGAGTGCCCAGTAAAGGTCCACCACAATACCACCATACATCCACTCGGGGATGAACAAGGGCTGACTGATTGATAAGCTCTTGAAAATTCTTAAGCTCACTGCATCCCTTCAGGTCTCCAAGGAATGCTAAATCTCCTCCCTGCCATGAGAGACAAGAAGTGAACTTAGTGTTGGGAGACATAAGTTGGATGGCCCTCGGGGGCTGACCCGCAGGGACTTCAGGATATAGCAGAGAGAGCTTGGCATGACTTATCACTCCAGGCTGTAGAATCCTGGAAAAGAGCTACCATGCAGCCCATGCCTGGTCGACTGGAGGACCACCTTAGTGGAAGGGGAACAATCAGGGCCTCTGGCCTGCCACGGGCACAAGCATAACAATTGCTTTTGTTTAACGTGCAGATGGAATATATGATCCATTTCAACCAGGCATTTGCATCTTGGTATGCTGTCTTAATTGCCAAAGTTTGTTTTAAGTCTTTAACTTGTATGGTCCTCTAGTAAAATGAATGTTTCCTTTAGCACCTATTTTTATTAGTTTTTAGACCAAAGAAAGCTAAACATTATTTTATATTTAATAATGTTTCTTGTATGATTTTTATACCAGATAAGTTAAATTTTACCTTTATATTAGTGTGTTGTTAATGTTAAACTTAATTTTAATAAAACCTTGTAGACATATTTATCCAATTTTTTATGTTTGACCAATTTTTTATGCTTGAAGGCAGCATGCTCATTAAGAGTCATCACCACTCCCTAATCTCAAGTACCCAGGGCCACAAACACTGCAGAAGGCCTCAGGGACCTCTGCCTAGGAAAGCCAGGTATTGTCCAAGGTTTCTCCCCATGTGATAGTCTGAAATATGGCCTCGTGGGAAGGGAAAGACCTGACCATCCCCCAGCTCGACACCCGTAAAGGGTCTGTGCTGAGGAGAATTAGTAAAAGAAGAAGGAATGCCTCTTTGCAGTTGAGACAAGAGGAAGGCATCTATCTCCTGCGCGTCCCTGGGCAATGGAATGTCTCAGTGTAAAACCTGTATATTCCATCTACTGAGATAGGGGAAAACCGCCTCAGGGGTGGAGGTGGGACATGCGGTGGGCAATACTGCTCTTTAAGGCATTGAGATGTTTATGTGTATGCATATCTAAAGCACAGCACTTAATTCTTTACCTTGTTCATGATGCAGAGAGCTTTGTTCACGTGTTTACCTGCTGACCTTCTCTCCGCTATTATCCTATGACCCTGCCACATCCCCCTCTCTGAGAGAGAAACACCCAATAATGATCAATAAATACTAAGGGAACTTAGAGTCCGGCGGGATCCTCCGTATGCTGAACGCTGGTCCCCTGGGCCCCCTTATTTCTTTCTCTATACTTTGTCTCCATGTCTTTTTCTTTTCCAAGTCTCTCGTTCCACCTAACAAGAAACACCTAAAGGTGTGGAGGGGCAACCCACCCCTTCATTTTTTGTTTACAACTTTTGCAGACAATTTTTCAACATGTCTCAACTTTCTGACTTATTACAAACTTTTTTTCTTTAAACAAACAGTTAATTTATTTCAGGAAAAGAATTTACCATATAACACTCTTTTTACATAAATTTTGCCTGCCCCCTTTTTTTTTTCTTTTTTTGAAGATAACCATTCCTTATGTCTTTGGACTAGACTGTGCAAGGCCACAAGATTAGAAGTTACCATAATACGTGTTACACTGTTAACTTTTAGCAAACGTCACTTTTGTTGAAAACCTTGTAAGTTTGGGATTTCAATTATCCTTTGCTATTAATAAGACCTTGTTTAGTCTAAATTAACTTAGAATTGGTATAGATGGCCTCTTTTTCTCTCTGCTGGTCTTTCCTTGCCTCTGCCAGCCATTTATGCCGCTATTCTCTTTTTTTTTGAGATGGAGTCTTGCTCTGTCGCCCAGGCTAGAGTGCAGTGGCGCGATCTCAGCTCACTGCAAGCTCCGCCTCCTAGGTTCACGCCATTCTCCTGCCTCAGCCTCCCCAGCAGCTGGGACTACAGGTGCCTGCCACCACGCCCAGCTAATTTTTTTTTTTTGTATTTTTAGTAGAGACGGGGTTTCACTGTGTTAGCCAGGATGGTCTCGATCTCCTGACCTTGTGATCCGCCCCCCTCGGCCTCCCAAAGTGCTGGGATTACAGGTTTGAGCCACCGCGCCCGGCCATTATGCTGCTATTCTCTTGACTGCTGTGGGGGGGAAGGGAGTCTAAAACCAGCTGTAACTGTCTATGTACGGAAACTGGTCTGGGTGCCTTGGCTTACAGGTTGCCTTCTGTCATACCTTTGAAACAACGGACCTGTCCAGGCCAACCCACCTCTAATGCTGTCCAGTCTATTTCACACAAAGTTTTAAGTTTTCCTGGTGTCACAGTAACACCGTAATCTCCCTTAAATTCTCTCTTGAAATTCTTTTCTTTTTAACATAGTTCCTAGTGGGGTGGGCTTATTTGTGCCTGACCCATGCTGCTTTTTTTTTTTGATACAAAATACCATGCTCACATCACACACACTCACCACAAGACAAAGAACAGGTAAAAAGGGCACACATACACTTTTACCGTTTATACCAAACCAAAATCACGAAATTCAAAATCCGAGTACCAAAAAATTCAAGCCAAGTCAAAACCAAAACCAAAACCAAAGTATCCAGCAATTCAAGTCAAGTTAAAACCAGAACAAAAGTGCCAATGCAGACCCGCCGTGGGTGATCAGGCCATGCTTCCACTCAGATGGAGTGGGGCAAGTTCCAAAGACTAGTCTTACCAAGTTTCAGATGTCCGGACTCCAAGTGCCTGTTCCTTCCTGGTGTTCAGCCACTGTGTTAATCCTCTGTGGGGGCCTGCTACATGCTGCTCTGGCGACGCGTTCCAGCGGGGCAATTGCCTACCCGGGAGCACCCTTTGGATCGCGTCACTCAAGCTGTCCGGAGTCCGCCACAGGGACGCTCCACAGGGCAGGCTTAAGCCGGCCGTCAGTCACCTCGCTTCCCGGTCAGGGAACCAAGAAATGTAGCAGGACAAGCCGCAGACAAAACCTCTCAGACACCGAGTTGTAGAAGGAAGGGCTTTATTCATCTGGGAGCATCGGCAAGCTACTGCCTTAAAATCCGAACTCCCCGAGTGAGCAATTCCTGTCCCTTTTAAGGGCTCACAACTCTAAGGATTTCACATGAAAGGGTCGTGATTGATTTGAGCAAGCAAGGAGTATGTGACAGGGGCTGCATGCACCGGTGCTCAGAGAGAAACAGAACAGGGCAGGGAGTTTCACAATGTTCTTCTATACAATGTCTGGAATCTATGAATAACATCGGTTTTTAAGTTATGAGTTGATTTTTAACTACTGGGTTTAGGTCAGGCAGGCCCGGGCCTGGTTTCGGGCCTGGCGCCGGGCTGCCTGTCTTTGGTTTTACTTCCTTGTTTTTTTTTTTTTTTCTTAAAACAGGTACTGAGTATAAAACAATATAAAACCATATGAGAAGGTCTCTCTCTTCCCTCAAACTCTTATAAGACTTAAAGTTGTGGCCGGGCACGGTGGCTCATGCCTGTAATCCCAGCACTTTGGGAGGCCGAGACGGGCGGATCACGAGGTCAGGAGATCGAGACTATTCCGGCTAACACAGTGAAACCCCGTCTCTACTAAAAATACAAAAAATTAGCTGGGTGTGTTGGCGGGCACCTGTAGTCCCAGCTACTCGGGAGGCTGAGGCAGGAGAATGGCGTGAACCCGGGAGGCGGAGCTTGCAGTGAGCTGAGATCGCGCCACTGCACTCCAGCCTGGGGGACAGAGCGAGACTCCGTCTCAAAAAAAAAAAAAAAGTTGTTATTTCACAAACACAAAACTAAATAATATTACAAGGCTGAGTATGTGCGGTATTAAACTATACGTGTTATTCTCACCTGGTTTTTACCTTTCCTAAGACTTTTAAATAGCGATTCTATTATTACTAATTTTTGGCCCTTGCTTGTTTAACCTCCTAGTAACATTTGTGTCTTCTAGACTACAATAATTCCACATGAAAACAATGCTGGCACAAGACTTCTAACCCATCCCATCTTCTGACTTAGAAAATAAAAACAAGCTGCTATTAGACCCATCAGATTAGGTATCCAGAGATTGTCACTCCTCCAATGCTAGGCAGGGCCTATGACCATAAAATTAGCAGAAAACAGCTACAGAAGATGGCCTTCTGCCCTTCTGCAGCCCATTTAAGGTCTTTTTAAAGAGAGAGTCTCACTCTGTCCCCCAGGCTGGAGCGCAGTGGTGCTATCTTGGCCCACTGCAACCTCCTCCCGAGTTCAAATGATTCTCCTGCCTCAGCCTCCTGAGTAGCCTGGACCACAGGCCTGTGCCACCACGCCCAGCTAATTTTTGTATTTTTAATACAGATGGGGTTTCATTATGATGGCCAGGCTGGTCTCGAACCCCCGGCCTCAAGTGATCTACCTGCTTTGGCCTCCCAAAGTGCTGGGATTACAGGCCTAAGCCACCACACCTGGCCGCCCCTTTAAGATTAAGGAGGAGTATCTAATCTCTGAGGGGGAATGAAGTAGGGGACTGGCAGGAATTATTTCCAGCTCCCAAGGTGCCGCTTAGATAAAATGAAGAAACTGGCAGGAACCAGCAGATGGCAACAAAAACCATCCCTAGCTACCCTCACTGGTCATTAGCATAAGATACTTCCTCTGGGGCATATTTACAGATGCTATGGCAATGACCAGGAAGTTACTGCCCCTTTCCTAGAAAGTTAGGAATAACCTGCCCCTCAATTTGCATTAGCCTGCTTCTTAATTTGCATCTAATTAAAAGTGGGTGTAAGTGGCTATAAATACAGTTGCTAACAGGACAAGAGCGGCTCTGGGCACACTGCCTATGAGTTGTCTCTACTCTACAAGGAGTAGCTCCAGTTCAATAAAAATTGCTGTTTGACCACTCATGGTGGCTGATGCCTCCAATAACAGCACTTGGGGAGGCTGAGGCAGGAAGATTGCTTGAGCTCAGGAGCTTGAGACCAGCCTGGGCAACATAATGAGATCTTGTCTCTACAAAAAATACAAAAATTAGCTGGTCATGGTGGTGGGCACCTGCGGTCCCAGCTACTTGGGTAGCTGAGGTGGGAAGCTTGTTTGAGCCCAGTAGGTTGAGACTGCAGTGAATTGGGATTGCACCACTGCACTCTAGCCTGGGTGGCAGAGTGAGACCCTGACTCAAAAAAAAAATTGCTGTTTAACACCACCGGCTCACCCTTAAATTCTTTCCTGGGCAAAGCCAAGATCCTTCCCAGACTAAGCCCCAGTTTTGGGGCTCGCCTGCCTGTCTGCATCTAAACCACAGCCTTGCACAAAAACCATCACAACCTTACACAAAATACTACTGTGAAAACATCTGCCCAGTAACTGCCTGTCCAACCTTGGACTGATGCTTGTTATTGACTAACCCTTGTTACTAATTCTTGTAGCAAGGGATAATTGTTCCAAAACAACTTACTATGTGTAACGATTCTCACTTTTCCTTTAACCCCTGCCCCCCCTGCTTTTTTTTTCAGGTCAGGCATAGTGGTTCATGCTTGTAATCCCAACTCTTTGAGTGGCCAAGGCAGGTGGTCCCTTGAGCCCAGGAGTTTGAGACCAGCCTGGGCAAAATGGTGAAACCTCATCTCTACAAAAAATACGAAAATTAGCCAGGTGTGGTGGCATGTGCCAGTAGTAGTCCCAGCTACTTGGGAGGCTGAGGCAGGAGGATTGATTGAGCCTGGGAGGTTGAGGCTGCAGTGAGCCATGACTGTGCAACTGCGCTCCAGCCTGGGCAACACAATGAGACCCTGTCTCAAAAAAAATTAAAAAACAAAAAACAACTCTTGTTTTCCTTTACCTCCTCATATGCCCGTAGGTTAATATGGTACCATATTCCACATTGCAATGCTTACTCCTGAATTAATTGATTATATTTGGATAATCTCTTTTATTTAGTTTGACAACAGAACTAAGGTAGAAAGAAATCAACTATAAATATAAGAGTGGAAATCAATTACATATAAAAGAAACGGAGGAAAACAACAAAACCGAAAGCTAGTCCTTTGAAAAGTTCAATAAAATATATAAACATCTCATTAGCCTGATAAGGTACAAAAGAGGGAAGACACAAATTGCCAATATCAGTAATAGGGGACATCACTAAGGATCCTATAAACCAAAGGTCAGCAAGCTTTTTCTGTAAAGATTCAGGGAGCATGTTTGGCTTTGTGGGCCACACATGATCTGTGGAGCAACTACTTAACTCTATTGCAGTGGTAAAGGAGCCATAAAAATTATGTATTTATATTTCAAAAACAGGCTGCAGGATGAATTTGGCTTGTGGCTGTAGTTTGCCGCCCCATACTATAGACATTAAAAGGATAATAATGGAATATTCTGAAACACTTTATATGAAGACAATCAATACCTTAGATGAAATGGACACATTCTTTAAAAGACTAAAATTGTTGGGGCTGGGCTTGGTGGCTCATGCCTGTAATTCCAGCACTTTGGGAGGCTGAGGCAGGGGGATCACCTGAGGTTGAAAGTTAGAGACCAGCCTGGGCAATATGGTGAAACCCCGTCTCTACTAAAAATACAAAAATTAGCCGGGTATGGTGGTGCGTACCTGTAATCCCAGCTACTCAGGAGGCTGAGGCACAAGAATCTCGAACCTGGGAGGTGTAGGTTGCAGTGAGCTGAGATTGCACCACTGCACTCCAGCCTGGGCGACAGAGTAAGACTCTGTCTCAAAAAAAGAAAAAAAAAAAGATTCAAATTGTCAAAACCAATGCAAGAAGAATTAGAAAGTTCAAATAGCTCTATATTAGGGTTTCTCAACCTCAGCACTATTGATATTTGGGTTGGATAATTGTTGTGGGGAAGGGCTGTCCTGTATATTGCAGGGTACTGAGCAGTATCCCTGGCCTCTACTGACTAGATGCCAGAATGACCACCCAGTTGTTACAACCCCAAATGTCTCCAGATGTTACCACATGTCCCCTAAGGGAGGGATAAAATCACCACTGCCCTATATCATTAAAGCAATTGAGCCAGGCACGGTGGCTCATGCCTGTAATCCCAGCACTTTGGGAGGCTGGGGCAGGCAGATCACCTGAGGTCAGGAGTTCGAGACCAGCCTGACCAATATGGAGAAAACCTCGTCTCTACTCAAAATACAAAATGAGCCAGATGTGGTGGCACATGCCCGTAATCCCAGCTGCTCGGGAGGCTGAGGCAGGATAATTGCTTGAACCTGGGAGGCGGAGGTTGTGATGAGCCAAGATGTGCCATTGCACTCCAGCCTGGGCAACAAGAAGGAAACTCCATCACAAAAAAAAAAAAAAAAAAAAAGGCCAGGCGCAGTGGCTCATGCCTGTAATCCCAGCACTTTGGGAGGCCGAGGCAGGCAGATCACCTGAGGTCAGGAGATCGACACCATCCTGGCTAACATGGTGAAACCCTGTCTCTACTAAAAAATATAAAAAATTAGCCAGGCGTGGTGGTGGGCACCTGTAGTCCCAGCTACTTGGGAGGCTGAGGCAGGAGAATGGTGTGAACCCAGGAGGTGGAGCTTGCAGTGAGCCAAGATGGCACCACTGCACTCCAGCCTGGGCGACAGAGCGAGACTCCTCAAAAAAAGAAAAAAAAAAAAGAAAATAAATTGAGAAGTTGGTTAATGGGTACAAAAATACGGTTAGAGAGAAGGAATAAATTCTAGTATTTGATAGTAAAGTAGGGAAATTATAATTATAAATAATTTAGTGTATATTTTAAAATATCTAGAAGAATTATAATGATTCCAACACAAAGATAAATGTTTGTGTTTGAGGTGATGGATATCCCAATCCCTTCATAATTGATCATTATACATCATATACATGTATCAAAATATCACATGTACTCCCAAAATATGTACAATTATTATATATCAATAAAAATCACCAGCCTGGCCAACATGGTGAAACCCTGTCTCTACTAAAAATACAAAAGAAAAAAAAAATTAGCCAGGTGCGGTGGCGGGTGCCTGTAATCCTAGCTACTCAGGAGGCTGAGGCAGGAGAATCGCTTGAACCTGGGAGGCGGAGGTTGCAGTGAGCCGAGATCATGCCATTGCACTCCAGCCTGGGCAACAAGAAGGAAATTCCAACTCAAAAAAAGAAAAAATTAAAAAAAAAAAAGAAAACAGAAGTGAAGGGACATTTCCTAAATTCATTTTATGAGGCCAGCATTACCCTGATATCAGAATCAAACAAAGACTTTATAAGAAGAAAAAACTGCAGGCAAATACGACTCATTAACTCAGACCCAAGAATCCCAACAATATTTAAAAAGAATACTGTATCATCGGCTGGGCGCAGTGGCTCGTACCTGTAATCGCAGCACTTTGGGAGGCCAAGGTGGGTGGATCACCTGAGGTCAGGAGTTCAAGACCAGATTGGCCAACATGGCAAAACCCTGACTCTACTAAAAATATAAAAATTAGCTGGGCGTGGTGGCCTGCACCTGTAGTCTCAGCTACTCAGGAGGCTGAGGCAGAAGAATAGCTTGAACCTGGGAGGAGTGGGTTGCAGTGAGCCAAGATTGTGCCACTGCACTGCAGCCTGGGTGACAGAGCAAGACTCTGTCTAAAAGAAAAAAAATACTGTATTTGTATCATGAATTGATGTGTTTTTTACAAGAATGCAAAGTTGGTTCATATTGAAAAGTCAGTCAACATGATGCATCATAGTAATGGAATAAAGAAGTAAAACTGGCTGGGCGCAGGGGCTTGCACCTAATCACAGCACTTTGGGAGGTGGGCGGATCACCTGAGATCAGGAGTTCGAGACCAGCCTGGCCAACACGGTGAAACCCCATCTCTACTAAAAATACAAAAATTAGCCGGGCGTGGTGGTGCATGCCTGTGATAACAGCTACTCAGGAGGCTGAGGCAGAAGAATTGCTTGAACCTAGGAGGCGGAGGTTGCAGTGAGCCGAGATGGCACCACTGCACTCCAGCCTGGTGACAGAGCGAAACTCCGTCAAAAAGAAAAAAAAAAAAAAAAAGGAGTAAAACTGTATGATCATCTTAACAGAAAAAAAAAAAAAAAACCTTAAGGAAAATCAACAACTATCATGATTTTTAAAAATCTCAGCAAACTAGGAACAGAAGGGAACTTTCTAAACCTAAGAAAGGACATCTATACACATGCAGGTACACGCACACACAAAACTACAGCTAACATCATATATAATGGTGAAGTACTAAATGCTTTCTTCTTAAGAATGGGAACAAGGCAAGGATGCCTACCATCACCACTTACATTCAACTGTGTACTGGAAGTCCTAGCCAGTGGAATAAAGCAAAGAAAAAAAAAAGGGATATAGATAGAAAAGAAAGAAGTTAAAGTGTCTTTATTTACAAAAGACATGACCATATGCATAGAAAACCTGAATAGATTTCCAAAAAGTTACCAAAAGTAATAATTGAGTTTAGGAAGGTCTCAGGATACAAGGTCAACAGAAAAAATCAATTATATTTTAATATACTAGAATTTTTCTTTTGAGACAGAGTCTCACTCTGTTGCCCAGCCTGGAGTGCAGTGGCATGATCTCAGCTCACTGCAACCTCTGCCTCCTGGTTTCAAGTTATTCTCCTGCCTCGGCCTCCCAAGTAGCTGGGATTACAGGCATGAGCCACCATGCCCAACTAATTTTTGTATTTTTAGTAGAGACTGGGTTTCACCACGTTGGCCTGGCTGGTCTCCAACTCCTGACCTCAGGTGATCCACCCACCTCGGCCTCCCAAGTGCTAGGATTACAGGAATGAGCCACAGTGCCGGCCAGGCTTTTTCTTGAAAAATGAACAAAGTGAGCCTGTCACTTCAAGGAAAATAACTGACAGTATTTGTTGCCAATAAGAAAATCCCAAAATTCCACATTCAAATGCCAAATAAGAAAAAGCTTTCGGCTGGGCGCAGCGTGAGCCACCGCGCCCGGCCAAGTTTTGTATTATTTTTCTTAACTATGTCTTCTCAAATTGCGGAAGCTTTAGGCCCCACAACATTTGACATCACCAGTAGGGATCCAGTGGAGAGGAGGGACATGATCAGAAACTGTGTTTTTAAATGATCATTCAACAGCCAATTATCAGGGTGGGTAGGAGTGAGGCAGGGAGATCAAAAGGCAGGGAGATTGGCTGGGATTACAGGCATTGTTACCAGAAAGGGGTCCCGATCCTGACCCCAAGAGAGGTTCATGGATCTCGCACAAGAAAGAATTCAGGGCGAGTCCACAATGCAAAGTGAGAGCAAGTTTATTAAAGTACAAGAATGAAAGAATGGATATTCCATAGATAGAGCAGCCCCAAGGGCTGCTTGCCCATTTTTATGGTTATTTCTTGATGGTACGCTAAACAAGGGGTGGGTTATTCACGCCTCCACTTTTTTTTTTTTTTTTTTTTTTTTTTTTTGAGACGGAGTCTCGCTTTGTCGCCGAGGCTGGAGTGCAGTGGCGCGATCTGGGCTCACTGCAAGCTCCGCCTCCCGGGTTCACGCCATCCCTCAGCTTCCCGAGTAGCTGGGACTGCAGGCGCCAGCAACCTCGCCCGGCTAATTTTTTGTTTTGTTTTTTTTTTTTTGAGACGAAGTCTCGCTCTGTGGCCCAGGCGGGAGTGCAGTGGCGCAATCTCGGCTCACTGCAAGCTCCGCCTCCCGGGTTCACGCCATTCTCCTGCCTCAGCCTCCCGAGTAGCTGGGACTACAGGCGCCTGCCATCACGCCCGGCTAATTTTTTTGTATTTTTAGTAGAGACGGGGTTTCACCGTGTTAGCCAGGATGGTCTCGATCTCCTGACCTCGTGATCCGCCCGCCTCGGCCTCCCAAAGTGCTGGGATTACAAGCGTGAGCCACCGCGCCCGGCCTAATTTTTTGTATTTTTGGTAGAGACGGGGTTTCACCGTGTTAGCCAGGAGGGTCTCGATCTCCTGACCTCGTGATCTGCTCGCCTCGGCCTCCCAAAGTGCTGGGATTACAGGCGTGAGCCAGCACGCCCGGCCAGGTCCCGAAACTTAAGCTTCATTTGTTTCACTGCAAATCTGCTTCTGCCTACAAGCCTGGTCTCATTTTCCTCTACCTAAGGATCTTCCTCCATGCAATTTCGGCCTAGGAGGCCCTTCCCGCCTAGCTAACTCTTTCGGTACTCAACCACCAACTCCTAATCCTCCCTGGTCCCCCAAGTGGGCTAGGGGCTTCTTTGGAGTCCCTCGCACTGCTCTAAGCATCCAGGCAGAGTCATTATTCCGGGTGCCAGGTTGCTCTTTTTCCAGCAGCCTTCAGGGGACCCCTGGCTGGGCGGAGTCTGTAGAGGCGCGCGGAGTCCTGGGAGAGCGTCAGATGTATTTCCTTCCCCTTTTTTCGCTCGTGTCCCGCCGGGTGGCGCTCACCACCTCCCCGGAACACGCGAGTCTCCTGTCGCGGTTCCGGTCGGAATTACCCCGTGGAGCACGCCGATATGGCTGCGCTGACACTGAGGGGTGTCCGGGAGCTGCTGAAGCGTGTGGACTTCGCGACGGTCCCGCGGAGACATCGATATAAGAAGAAATGGGTAAGGTCCGGCTGGGGGCGCAGGAGGGAAAAGTGAGGGTGGAAACTTCTCCAGTCTTTCCGTTTCCCGGCCCTCTAGAACGCCTAGCGTCTTTCCCAAGCACTCCACGGAGCGTCCTTAGGCACCTCCCTCTCTCGTCTTTTCCGTCACCGCCTCTGTCCGCACTCTATGTCCCGAGCGTTAGTGTCTTCCACTTGTTACGTCTGCAGTCTCCTGACTCCGCCCCTCTAAGTTGCGTCATCACCTTCGCCTTCATTCTTTTAGTGATGTCACTGTCTCTTGTTCCCCAGCTGTGTCCACCTACCTTTCTGTCCCCCACTCCCCCTTTTACTTCCCTCCCTCCCCTCCCCCTTTCCCTTGCCCATTCTTCCCCCACATGACTTCTCCTCCTTTCCTCATTGATTTTCCAGCCCGGTCGCCCTCACCCCTCGGAAAATACCATAGCGACCTTGCCTGCACTCCTGGGTCTCCGCCGCCTTGCAGGAAAGGATTCAGCCCCTTCCTCAACCTCGAGCTGCCTCTGGCGACCGGGAAAGGTTACAGCGACCACCCTGTCCATACTGCCGGCCCAAACCCTGGCAAAAGGTGCAACGAATCCTCTCATCCTCTGGACTCTCCCTGCTTCTCCAGAGACCCTTTTTCTTGCCTCACTGGAAGCCCTGGAATTTCTTCTATGACCGGCACGCCCCCCTGCCCACCCCAGCCGATTCCCTCGCCACCTCCACCATCTCTTCCACCCCCACAACCTTCCTCGCACTCAGGGAGATGGTCTTTTGAGTCCTCTTCCCCACTCCTGGAAAGGACCTACTGCCGCTAGCCCTGCCACTCGGGTTCCCCACTCTCCAGCCCTTATTTTGAGCAGTTCAGCATTCCGGGGTCACCCCCTCTCTGTCAGCAGACCCCTTATTGCAGCTGGATGAGTCCCTCCAGAATGCGGCGTCCCTGTCTTCAAGGCACGTGCTGTGACCAGCACACTAATCTCTGTTACTCTAGCGGATGGCCTTCAGCTTTTGGAACCAGCCCGGCAACCTCCTTTCCCCTTGCTCATCAGTCCCCGGGAACGAGCCCAGTGACCTCCCCTCAGCTCACTCATGTACCTTTGGAAACTGGACCCATGATTTCGCCTCCTCCTACACATAGGACCCCGGGAACTTGCCTCACGATTTCACCTCCTCTTGCTCGCCGGCCGGTGGAAACTAGTCCTATGGCCTCCCCAACCCTTTCTCACAGAGTTTTGGAAACTGGGCTGATGATCTCTCTGCCCTCTCACTGGTTCTCAGGGAGAAGTTATAATGACCCCCTTCTCTCCCCAGCATCTTCCCCACCTACTGGCAGCTTTTACCATGGCAGCCTTAAGCCTCTAGACTCTTGTGAACCCAAACCACAGCTTGACTTGCCCCTTGAGAAAAATTGTTGTGGCTTCCCACTCTCTTCTCAGGCAGGCATGCCTGGCTCTCCCAGCTCACCTCAGGAGGGCTCTTATCATTACTCCCATCTTTCCTCAGAGGCCTACATACCTACCCCTGGGAGTCCTTGCTATGCCATCTGCCTGTGCCCCGGGAGTACTGATTCTCCTTGCTCACCCCAGTCCCAGGCTCCCAGGAAGGCTTGCATTGAGTCCCTTCTCTCCTGGGAGGCAACTGGGAACTCTTACCTCATCCTAACCCCGGACACCACAACTTCTGGTCCCCCCTGTTCCCAGGAACCATCTCGTCCCCATGGTCCTCATTCTGTCCTTTCCTTCCCTTCACCCCTGGGCAACCAGTTTATATCTCCACCCCAGTCACTTCCCCGCAGAAGCTATAATGAACCCCCTCTTCCCACTCCAGTTTCCCCCCAACCGAAGTCCCCTAAGTCCCCAGAGTTAAGACAGTCACGTACTCCCCACAAATGTCTCTCCCTAGTCAACACTCCCCAGCACACCCCTTCTGGCCAGCCCAAGCCCGCTAAGGCCCACACCTGTCCCCCACCTCCCTCCTGCCTCTCTGGTCCTTCTTGTATGCAGCCATACATCAAAACTCCTTCAAATTCCAGCCCCAAAGAACTTCCCCCAGGGACTACCTTACCGACTGTGGTCCCTAGAACTCTCAAAAGTGTTATCCCCACTTCTCTTCCCCTCTGCCTTCCTTGTGATCCTGTCTCGGCCAATAGTTATGCTCAGAGCAGCCCCCATGGACCCTCCATAGGGCCCCCCTGCAATACCCATATATGCTCTGTGGTTCCCTCCACCCCCCATCCCTGCCCACTGTCTGGCTCCCTCAATCATTCGACAGGCCCCCCTCCCATTGTGCCCCTGTGTGACACCTATAGCACTCCCAGGGGCCCACCCCAACCTCGTTGTCAGCCTGTGATGCCTCCTTGTTCTACCCACATCTATTCTTTTATCCCTTTGAGAACACCCTTTGATCCTCAAAGTTTACCCATTGTCCCCCGAGTCCGGGCCTACCCTGATACTGTCCCCTGTGGCCTCCATATCTACCCTGTGGCCTCTCAAGGCCCTTGCAAAGAGCCTCTGCAGATCCCCTACAGCTGCCCTTTGCCTTCATCCAAGGTTTCCAGCTGTAGCACCAATCCCAGCTGTAGTTCGACTATTATTAGCAAATGCCAGAGTAGTGACAGCGAGAGCAGGAGTTCCCACCAAAGCCAAAGCCAGAGCCAAAGCAAGAGTCCCCATGATGGCAGAAGTCAGAGCTGGAGCAAGAGGCATCATCTGAGCAGAAGTCCAAGTCAGAAAAGGAGTCCCTATCCTAGCAGAAACTGGGGCCGGAGCAGTAATCCTCAACAAAACACAAGTCAGGGCCAGAGTGAGAGTCCCCAACTTAGCATAAATGAGCGCCAGGGTGAGAGTCCCCAGATTAGCAGAGGTCAGGGCAAGAGCAAGAGTCTATGATGGCAAAAGTCGGAACCGGAGCAAGAGTCCCCAACATGGCAAAGGTCAAGGCCAGAGCAAGAGTCCCCAACATAGCAGGAGCCAGAGCAAGAGTCCCAGCGAGGCAAAAGTCACAGAGCAAGAGTCCTCACCATAACAAGAAATGAGGGCCAGAGCAAAAGTTCTGACCAGACCAAAAATCTAGGCCAGAGCAAGGCATAGATAGTAACAAGATTGCCAGCTATAGCAAGCATCCCAGCTGCAGCAACCAGGACCGACTTGTGCACTCCTCATCTGAAGTCTTCATTTCTCTTTTACTCTGCCTCCTCGTTCTTGTCCTCTTGTCCCCTGCTACCCCCATAGCAGTCATCCTACAAGTCCCTGTTTTGGTTCACACCTCAAGATTCTGTGGGCCCTCCTTATCCAACCTTTCTGGGGTCTGGGAACTCTCCCAGCATGACCCTCAACCCTCTGATTCTAAGCATGGTGGTGCTAGTCACTGTGTGATGCTAGGTAAGTTACCCACATCTCTTCATCAAATTGAAATGTTGTTAATTTTTTTTTGTATCTTACTGAGCTATCAGTTGTAGTGCTCACATAAGCTAGTAGACATGAAAGTGCTTTGAAAATAGAACTGTTCAGAAGAAAAGGGCCTTTTGCTTTTAAGTTCAAAGCTTCCCAGAGCCTCCATAGTTTCTCCTAATCTTCTGCAGGCTCTCCTCAAGAGTCCTCTCCTGAGCTCCCATATTCCTAAGTTCCTCTTTCTCCAAGGTCCCCCTTCTTGATGACCCCCGCACAGTACCGTGAGAGTTACATCTTTATCTGAGAACCCTGGGATGGGAAGGCCCACCCTCCACTACTTTTCCCTCTCACACTTCTCTGGCAGGCAGGCAGGATGCAAAAGCAGGAGTGGGCACTAGCTGGATCCAAGTTTGCCCCTAGGCTCTGAGGTGGGGTCAGGTAGTAGGGGGTAGAGTCAAGACTGGGAAAACCAATAAGCCTGTCCTCTCTCTTTAAGGCTGCCACAGAGCCCAAATTCCCTGCTGTTCGACTGGCTTTGCAGAATTTTGACATGACTTACAGTGTGCAGTTTGGAGATCTTTGGCCATCAATCCGTGTCAGTCTCCTCTCAGAGCAGAAGTATGGTGCACTGGTCAATAACTTTGCTGCCTGGGATCATGTAAGTGCTAAGCTGGAGCAGCTGAGTGCCAAGGACTTTGTGAATGAAGCCATCTCCCACTGGAAACTGCAGTCTGAGGGTGGCCAATCTGCAGCCCCATCCCCTGCCTCCTGGACCTGCAGTCCGAACCTTCGATGCTTCACTTTTGACAGAGGGGATATCAGTCGCTTCCCTCCTGCCAGGTAGGATCTGGAGCCATGACTGGAGCGGTCCTGAGTGTCTGCTGGAAGTAGACATGTTGAGACCCAGCTTCTACCCTCTGTAATAAGGACCATAATATTGCTAATATTTATGGCATGTTTATACAGACTAGGCATTTTTTGAGGTGCTGTACATATGTTATCTCTTTTTGTTCTGTCAGCAGCCTTATGAAGTAGGTAATATTATTGCTCTTTTACATTTGGAGAAACTGAGGTACAGAGAAGTTAAGATTCTTACTTGCTTTAGGTCCCTCAGATGGTAAGTGGTGTGACTAATATTTAGACCCAGAACCTGCACTTTGAACCCACTCTGCTCTGTGCCTCTGGTAGAAAACAGCCACCTTTTACATGAGCACTCACTGGGCCTTCTCAAGTTGAAATGTGTGTTATTCACAGCAGTCTTCTCATTTTGCCCTCACAGCCACCCATCAAAGTGAATAGGAAAAGTAACTTCATGGTAGCAAAGAGGTAGTGGGACTTTCCTAGGAAATAGGGCTGGCCTAGGGGCACAAACTTGGTATTAGACTGGGAAAAAGAAAGGAGAAGTTCAGTTTCTTGATTCAATCCTCATGTATATGAAGTTGAATGAGAAAAGACTGCAGAATCAAATGCTGAATTATGCTTTAACAATTAAGGAGAGCTCAATGTTAGTTGTAGGGTATGGGAATTGATTTTTGAAAGACTGATTTATTTATTAAAAAATATTGGCTGGGTGTGATGGCTCACGCCTTTAATCCTAGCACTTTGTGAGGCTGAGGCGGGCGGATTGCCTGAGCTCAGGAGTTTGAGACCAGCCTGGGCAACATGATGAAACCCTGTCTCTACTAAAACACAAAAAAATTAGCTGGGTGTGGTGGCGTGCGCCTGTAGTCCCAGCTACTTGGGAGGCTGAGGCAGGAGAATTGCTTGAACCCAGGAGGTGGAGGTTGCAGTGAGCTGAGATCGTGCCACCGTACTCCAGTCTGGGCGACAGAGCGAGACTCTGTCTCAAAAAAAAAAAAAAAAAAAAATTATCTACCAAATGCTAGGCATTTAAGTGCCTTGATGAACAAGCCCTCATAGAGCTTCCAGTTTAGTGAGGAAGACAGCTATTTAAAAACAATAATTGGCCAGGCACAGTGGTTCACACCTGTAATCCCAGCACTTTGGGAGGCCGAGGCGGGCAGATCATCTGAGGTTAGGAGTTCAAGACCAGCCTGGCCAAAATGGCGAAACCCCATCTCCACTAAAAAATACAAAAAATTAGCTGGGCATGGTGGCACAAGCCTGTAATCCCAGCTACTTGGGAGGCTGAGGCAGGAGAATCACTTGAATCTGGGAGGCAGAGGTTGCAGTGAGCCAAGATTGCGCCACCGAACTCCAGCCTGGGCAACACAGCGAGACTGCGTCTCAAAAAAAAAAAAAAAAAAAAAAAAAATTAGCCAGGCATGGTGGCGGGCACCTGTAATCCCAGATATTCAGGAGGCTGAGACGGGAGAATCACTTGAACCTGGGAGGTGGAGGTTGCAGCGAGACGAGATCGTGCCACTGCGCTTCAGCCTGGGCAACAAAAGTGAAACTCCGTCAGTCAATCAATCAGTAAATAAATAATCATTCTGGCTCCCGTATAGATGAGTGAATAAGTGAATAAGTAAGTGTGGGTCTGAAAAATGAGTTTTTGGTGATTGGAGCTCAAGCCCCAGAGGGCATGGACTTGGTGGCCTAGACTCCCAGTGGGTGTCCTGACCTGGAATTTAACAATAAAGTGGTCTCCTCTTTTCCAGACCTGGCAGCCTGGGTGTCATGGAGTACTACCTGATGGATGCTGCCTCCTTGCTGCCTGTTCTGGCCCTCGGCCTGCAGCCTGGGGACATCGTGCTTGACCTATGTGCAGCTCCTGGGGGAAAGACACTAGCGTTGCTTCAGACTGGCTGTTGCCGTAAGTCAGGGTGCTGGTGTGTTGGGCAGAGAGAGCTCCCCACCTCACCTAGTCCCAGGTACATTTAATATGGTAGGTTCGGCCAGGCGCAGTGGCTCCCGCCTGTAATCCCAGCACTTTGGGAAGCCGAGGGAGGCGGATCACCTGATGTCAGGAGTTCCAGACCAGCCTGGTCAACATGGTGAAACACCATCTCTACTAAAAATACATAAATTAGCTGGGTGTGGTGGTGCACTCCTGTAATACCAGCTACTCAGGAGGCTGAGGCAGGAGAATTGCTTGAACCCGGGAAGTGGAGGTTACAATGAGCTGAGATCCTGCCACTGCACTCCAGCCTTGGCGACAGAGTGAAACCCTGTCTCACACACACACAAAAAAAGAATATGGTAGGTTCTCTAGTCCCAAAGTCAGAGTGGAGGGTAGTACTTACTTTCTAAGCTTGTGTATTTTTTCATTAGTTCCTCTCTTTCTCTGTCAATTGGTCAAGAAAGATTGCTGAGCAAGTTCTCTGAAGTCAGATTGAAGTAGGGCTCTGATCAGTTGATCACATGATACACACTCCTCTTCATCTGTTTACTTTTCCTCTAAGATTAAGCCCATTTCTTTAGCCTACCAACTAAAATGATAAGATCTGCCTGCAGCCACCATTTATATGCTTTATATGTCACTCTTCTAGGCTTTATGTGCTTTAACCTTACTCTGCTACTCTCTGTTGCCTTTGCTCTTGTTAAATTTTCTCCCTGGAATTCCCTCACCCTTGGCTGTCCAAATCCTTTTGACTTTCTTTTTTTTTTTTTTCTTTTTTTTTCTCTTTTTTTCGAGATGGAGTCTCACTCTGTCGCCCAGGTTGGAGTGCAGTGGCACGACCTCGGCTCACTGCAAGCTCCGCCTCCTGGGTTCACGCCATTCTCCTGCCTCAGCCTCCCTACTAGCTAGGACTACAGGCGCCCACCACCACGCCCAGCTAATTTGTTTTTGTACTTTTAGTAGAGACAGGGTTTCACCCTGTTAGCCAGGATAGTCTCAATCTCCTGACCTTGTGATCTGCCCGCCTAGGCCTCCCAAATTGCTGGGATTACAGGCATGAGCCACCGCGCCCGGCCCCTTGTGTTAAGTACTCACTTCAGCCATCCACTGGCCGATATCCTGCCTGCCCAGTCATCCTTTTGACTTTCAAGCCTCAGCTCAAGTGTGCCACCTCCTGGACGTCTGTCCTTATGACCTCTGCTGGCCGGTTCAGAAATGATGCCTGTCTCCTATGCTCCCACAGCATGGGTATCGCCCTTGCAACATTAGCCTTGCCTTAGGGCTTTACTAGTTATATATCTTCTCCCTCTTAAAGATGATGGATTCTGGCACGGTGGCTCACGCCTATAATTCCAGCACTTTGGAAGGCTAAGGCGGGTGGATCACCTGAGGTCAGGAGTTCAAGACAAGCCTGGCTAACATGGTAAAACCCCGTTTCTATTAAAAATACAAAAAATTAGCCGGGCCTGGTGGTGGGCTAATCCCAACTACTCGGGAGGCTGAGGCAGGAAAATCGCTTGAACCTGGGAGATGGAGGTTGCAGTGAGCCGAGATCACGCCATTGCACTTCCGCTTGGGCAACAAGAGCAAAACTCTGTCTCAAAAAAAAAAAAAAAAAAAAAAGTGGATTCCTTGGGGATAGGCCCACATCTTATTTGTCTCAGTAAAGTAGCCCAGCGAAGGCCTTGTGCACTGTTTTTTTTTTTTTTTTTTTTGAGAAGAAGTTTCGCTTTTCTACCCAAGCTGGAGTGCAGTGGCACGATCTTAGCTCAATACAACCTTCGCCTTCTGGTTCCAAGCGATTCTCTTGCCTCAGCCTCCTGAGTAGCTGGGATTACAGGCACCCACCACCACACCTGGATAATTTTTGTATTTTTAGTAGAGATGGGGTTTCACCATGTTGGCCAGGCTGGTCTTGAATTCCTGACCTTGCAATCCACCCACCTCGGCCTCCCAAAGTGCTGAGATTACAGGCGTGAACCACCGCGCCCAGTCTTGTGCACTGTTTTTTTTGGTTTGTTTTTTTTTTTTTTTTTTTTTTTTTTGAGACGGAGTCTTGTTCTGTCACCCAGGCTGGAGTGCAGTGGCGTGATCTCGGCTCACTGCAAGCTCCGCCTCCCGGGTTCATGCCATTCTCCTGCCTCAGCCTCCCAAATAGCTGGGACCACGGGCGCCCGCCACCATGCCCGGCTAATTTTTTTGTATTTTTAGTAGAGATGGGGTTTCACCGTGTTAGCCAGGATGGTCTTGATCTCCTGACCTCGTGATCCGCCCACCTCGGCCTCCCAAAGTGCTGGGATTACAGGCGTGAGCCACCGCGCCTGGCGCCTTGTGCACTGTTAAGTACTCACTTTAGCCATCCACTGGCCGATATCCTGCCTTAAAATAGATAGTTTTTTTCCTTTGGCCCCTGACAAAGGGCTGTAATTTACACACCTAACCTGGAGCTCAGCCAGGCTTCTCTTGCCGTGTGCCCAAGCCCTTCTGTTGGACCTAGACCCTTCTTTTCCAGGTCTTGTCAGCCAGCTTGCACAGTTTGAGTCAGCATCCAGCCTTATGATAGGCATTGGTTGATTCAGAGAGATATCACATTTGGTCATAGCCTTCTGGAAGTCCAGAGGGAGAGAAGAAAAGGTGGGGTCATGGGCTTAATGAATCCAATGCAAGAGAGCCCAGCCTGTGTGCTGGACAATTCTTCTCTGACTGAATGCTGTGGGAATCCATTAGAAGGGAGATGAGTAAGGGTAGGGTTACTTGGAGGAGGAGGAACTTGAACTAGGAGGAGGAAGAAGGGCAAAGAAGAAGTAATTGAGAGTTGTTCTTCTAAGGCATGCTTAACTATCAGCACCTCACCTTCATCCCAGCTCCTCATCAAGTGACAACTCTTGATCTGAGGAAAACAGGATCACAGAATTTGTATAAGAAGGGAAATTAGTGTTTACTTAGTCTAGCCCTCATATTTTATGGAGGGAGAAATTGAGTTCTGTGGAGATTAAACAAATAATACAAGAATTGGAGGTAGAGCCAGAACTGGAACCCATCTTTCTTTTTCTCAGTTCATATCCTTCTGCAAATTCCTCTAGAGCAGAGAATACAATTTTTACTTCTTTGAGCGCCCTCAAAAATGGAGACATTGGCCGGGGGGCGGTGACTCACGCCTGTAATCCCAGCACAAGCTAGGAGGCCGAGGCAGGTGGAATACTTGAGTCCAGGAGTTCGAGACTAGCCTGGGCAACATAGACCTCATCTTCATTAAAATAAAAAAAAAGGAGACATTTATTTATGGGATTACTAAGCTGGTTCATAGTAGTGACCACTATTAGATAAGGTGGACACTTGCATCTCGCATTCTTTACCATTCCCACCCTACCTTGTTGTTCTTTGACTCAGAGGCCAGGTATCAAGTGTCATTTATCATCAAGCTTGCAATATTTTTCTCATAGTAGCACTAAGAGCAAAGTGAGATATTTCTTGAACTCATGTCTACCAATAAAGAGAAAATGAAAGGTAGATGGTAAATCAGAATTAGGTTTGGTTGCATTTGATAGAAAACCTAACTAATTGGCTTAAAGAGGAAACATTAATTTATCTCTTACATAAGAGAAGCTGAGATATAGGCACTCCAGGTATGGAGGCTCCACAATCATCAGGGACTTAAGCTCCCTTTTTCCTTTTGCAACGTATTTTGTTGCTAGTGTCAGCCTTAGCCTCCCTCCCTTTAAGAGGGAGAAGATATGTAACTAGTAAAGCTCTAAGGCAAGGCCTCATGGTCCAGAATGACTGCTGGAAGTCCAGCCATCACATCCATATTTGAGTCAAGAGGAAAGGATTGGGCAAAAGAGACTCATTTCATCTCCCAAGTATGTCAGCCTTTTAAAAATATCTTCCCAGAATTCCTATCCAATACTTATGCCTACAACTATGACCAAAAGTTAGTCATATAGTCATACTTAGTTGTAAAAGAAAGTCTTAGCCGGGTGTGGTGGCTCACACCTGTAATCCCAGCACTCTGGGAGGCCGAGGCAGGCAGATCACCTGAGGTCGGGAGTTCAAGACCAGCCTGACCAACATGGAGAAACCCCGTCTCTACTAAAAATACAAAATTTGCCGGCGTGGTGGCGCATGCCTGTAATCCCAGCTACTCGGGAGGCTGAGGCAGGAGAATCGCTTGAACCCGGAAGGCAGAAGTTATGGTAAGCCGAGATCGCGCCATTGCACTCTAGCCTGGGCAACAAGAGCGAAACTAAAGAAAGGTTGAGAAATGTAGTCTTTTGGGGCAATTTTCCCCTTCCAAAAAATTGGGGTTCTATTAATAAGGAGGAAGAGGAGAATGATTTTGGGTAAATAAACTGTAGTATCTACCAAAGATGAAGAGAGCCATAGGTTTCCAGAATAGTGGGAGAGCATATTTTTTTAGAAATAAATATTCTTGGCTGGGCATGGTGGCCCACACCCATCATCCCAGCACTTTGGGAGGCTGAGGTGGGAGAATTGCTTGAGGCCAGGAATTCAAGACCTACCTGGGCAACATAGTGAGACCCAGTCTCTCTTTTTTTTTTTTTTTTGAGATGGAGCCTTGCTCTGTCGCCCAGGCTGGAATGCAGTGGCGCCATCTCGGCTCACTGCAAGCTCTGCCTCCCGGGTTCACGCCTTTCCCCTGCCTCAGCCTCCCGAGTAGCTGGGACTACAGGCACCCACCCCCATGCCCGGCTAATTTTTTGTATTTTTAGTAGAGACGGGGTTTCACCATGTTAGCCAGGATGGTCTCGATCTCCTGACCTTGTGATCCGCCTGCCTTGTCCTCCCAAAGTGCTGGGATTACAGGTGTGAGCCACCGTGCCTGGCCTTCCGGTCTCTTTTTAAAAAATTATTTAAATGTATTTTTATTTTTGTAGAAATGAGGTATCGCTATGTTGCCCAGGCTGGTCTTGAAGTCCTGGGCTGAAGCAATCCACCTACTTTGGCCTCCTCCCAAAGTGCTGGGATGAGAGGTGTGAGCCACTATGCCCAGACTCAGAGACCCTGTCTTTAAAAAAAAAAAAAAAAGAATGTGGCTGGGTGCAGTGGCTCACACCTGTAATCCTAGCACTTTGGGAGGCCAAGGCAGGCGGGATCACCTGAGGTCAGGAGTTCAAGACCAGCCTGGCCAACATGGTGAAACCCTGTCTCTACTAAAAATGCAAAAATTAGCCGGGTGTAGTGGTGCACACCCATAGTCGCAGCTACTCAGGAGGCTAAGGCATGATAATCACTTGAACCCAGGAGGTGGAGGTTGCAGTGAGCTGAGAGTGTGCCACTGAACTCCAGCCTGGGAGTTCATCCAGAATGAGACTCTGTCTTTAAAAAAAACAAAAGGAAAGAGAGGGAGAGAAAGAAAAGGAAAGGGAGGAAAGGGGAGAGGGAAAGGAGAGAAGAAAGGGGAAAGGAATGGGGAAAGGAAAAGGGGAAAGGGGAAAGGGGAGAAAGGGGAGAGAGGACAGGAAAGGAGAAAGGAAAGGAGTCTTACTTGGTCTGCTTTATTCATTGACTTAAATAACTTTGATACTTTCTGGCCCATTTAGGTGTTTGCCATTGTAACCCCACTCAGAATGACTGATGCTGTGCCATGCACATAATAAACGTTCCTGATGCTGGGGTTTGCATTGGCTAGGACTGCCTGAGAATTGGTCTGACTCCATCAGTGCCATTGCTGGTGGAATGTTTCATTGGGCCATGGCCTCTGAAGTATCTTTATTTCCATAGGCAATCTTGCTGCCAATGATCTCTCCCCGTCCCGAATAGCCAGACTACAGAAGATCCTTCATAGCTATGTGCCTGAAGAGATCAGGGATGGAAATCAAGTTCGAGTTACCTCATGGGATGGCAGGAAATGGGGAGAACTGGAGGGGGACACCTATGACCGGGTGAGTGATTCTTGATTTAGGACATGCATCCAGCTTAATGTGGCCTCCCCATCCTGGTTCTAGGGCCTGAGGGGTTAGGATCCAGCCCCTATGTTTGAGCATGTAGAGCTGTTTCTGGACTGGCCAGTTCTACATCGGTGATTTGACCAAAAGAAAAATCAGCTTAGATGACTGGTTATTATCTCTATTAAAGATAGTTGGCAGCAAAAAAGAATTTGAACCTATTTGAGTAGGGGAAAAATTTACTAGGCTTACTTTATTTCTCAAGTCACTTGGTTGCTCAGAAAGCCTCATGAAGGTAAGTAAGAATAAGCTCATTTATTTATTTTTGAATGTTAGTACAGCACATGGTACAAAATTCAGAAGGCACAAAAGAGTATCCAATGAAAAGTGAGTTTTTCTCATCTGGCCTGTAGCCCCCTACTTCCCCACCCTATAGATAACGATTGTTTCTTTTTTTTTTTGAGACGGAGTTTCGCTTTTGTTGCCCAGGCTGGAGTGCAATGGCGCGATCTCTGCTCACTGCAGCCTCCGCCTCCTGGGTTCAAGCAATTCTCTGCCTCAGCCTCCCGAGTAGCTGGGATTACAAGCGCCCACCACCACGCCCGGCTAGTTTTTGTATTTTTTTTAGTAGAGACGGGGCTTCACCATCTTGGCCAGGCTGGTCTTGACCTCCTGACCTCATGATCCACCCGCCTCGGCCTCCCAAAGTGCTAGGATTACAGGCGTGAGCCACTGCGCCCAGCCGGTAGTATATTATATTATACTCACTATCCTGAACTTTGTATTTTTTTATTTAATAATGTGTCCTGGGGTTAAATCCTTTTTTAATTTTGTTGACATTGTGGAAGTATAGTTGTTGAATAACAGTTTACATCCATTTAAGATTTTGATAGCGATTGCTAAATTTCTCTGTGGAGGTTAAACCAGTTTCACTCCTACTGGTAATGAATGAGTACTGATTTCCCACATGCTGCCAATATTGGTGCTATCAAACTTAATTTTTTTGCCAAATGGATAGTATCTAATTTACAATCTCTTATTAATCATGTTGAAAATCTCCATATTAATTTTTTTAAAGTTTTTTTTTTTGAGTGGCATGTTTTCACTTTGTCACCCAGGCTGGAGTACAGTGGTGTGAACACGGCTCACTGCAGCCTCAACCTCCTGGGCTCAAGGGGTCCTCCTGCCTCAGTTTCCCAAGTAGCTGGGACTAGAGTGTGCCACCATGCCCAGCAAATGATTTTTTGTAGAGACGGGGTCTCACTATGTTGCCCAGGCTGGCCTCGAACTCCTGGGCTTGAGCAGTCCTCCCACCTTGTCCTCCCAAGGTGCTGGGATTATAGGTGTGAGCCACTGTGCTGGGCCAGTCTCTTCATGTTTTTAAGTTATTTGTTTTATTTTAAATGGCATACTCTAAAAATATTTGTTTAGAACACATATTTCTAAAAATATATAAAATATATAGCTGTTGTCTCTGTGTTGTCACCTGATTTACCTAATCTGTCTAGTTCTCACCATTCTGCCTCAACCACTCTAAGAAACTGAAAGAAAGACCAAGGCTTATGGAATCTTAGATAGGCTTGAGACTTGCTTTCTGCCTGTGTAGGAATCCCCTACTCATTTTTTTCTTTTTTTTTTTGAGACAGTTTTGCTCTTGTTGCCCAGGCTGGAGTGCAGTGGCGCAATCTTGGCTCACTGCAGCCTCCGCCTCCCGGGTTCAAGCCTGGGTTCAAAGTTCGATTCTCTTGCCTCAGCCTCCCAGGCAGCTGGGATTACAGGTGTGTGCCACCACGCCTGACTAATTTTGTATTTTTTTAGTAGAGACGGGGTTTCACCATGTTGGTCAGACTGGTCTCGAACACCTGACCTCAAGTGATCCATTCGCCTCAGCCTCCCAAAGTGCTGGGATTATAGGCGTGAGCCACTGCACCCGGCCTATTCATTTTTCTTGATATGAGAGCAGTGGAACATGATGGAGAGAGCATGACCTCTCCTGTCAGCCTAACCAGTTTCTACATTACAGGTGTGCTACTTACTAACCTTAGGCAAACTGTTGATCTTGCTGAACTTCAACCTCTTCGTTTGTGAAACAGGGTAATCCTACCACTTAGGATTATTGTGAGGATTCAGTGAGAGTATCCAGGGAAAGCACTTAGTATAGTACCTGGCGGTGAAGATTAGGCAAGCAGGACCCATTATCATTATTCAGCCTATGCTTAAACACATCCGTTGATGAGTGCACACTGAGATTCTGTTGTTGAACACTTATAATGTTAGGAAGTTCTGCCTCTTACTGCAATCTGTAGATAGCATGGTATATGGGTTAGGGCAAGGATTCTGGAGTCAGACTGCTTGGATTAGTCCTGGTTCCATTACTTATCAGCCAGAGAAGTTTCGGTGAGTTACTTAACTTTCAGTTAAGCTTCAGCTTCTTCATCTGTAAAATGAGGATAATAGTATAGTGCCTATCCCGTAGGTGAAAATTAAATAAGAATGCATTTGGCACAATGTCTGGAATATAGAAAACATTCAGTAGTATTATAATCATCACAATCCTTACCATTATTATTATTATTTCCATTCATTGATCCTAGCTACTTATTTTAGAACAATATAGAATGAGTGACCTGCTATTTCACTTGACAGCTTTAATGTTTGAAGATGTCTTTGTTAACTTGTTTGTTGAAAAACTAGTTGTGGCCGGGCACGGTGGCTAACGACTGTAATCCCAGCACTTTGGGAGGCCAAGGTGGGTGGATCACCTGAGGTCAGGAGTTTGAGACCAGCCTGGCCAACGTGGTGAAACCCCGTCTCTACTAAAAATACAAAATTAGCCGGGTGTGGTGGCAGGCACCTGTAATCCCAGCTACTTGGGAGGCTGAGGCAGGAGAATTGCTTGAACCCGGGAGGCAGAGGTTGCAGTGAGCTGAGATCGCGCCATTGCATTCCAGCCTGGGGAACAAGAGTGAGACTTTGTCTCAAAAAAAAAAAAAACTAGTTGTGTACAATATACTCTGTGGTAGGCAAGTGTTAAGCACTTTTATTTATTTATTTGAGACAAGGTCTTGCTCTGTTGCCCAGGCTGGAATGCAGTGGCGCAATCATGGCTCACTGCAGTCTTGACTTTCTGGGCTTAAGTGATCCTCCTACCTCAGCCTCCCAAGTAGTTGAGACTACAGGCATGTGCACCATGCCTGGCTAATTTTTTAACTTTTTGTAGAGATGAGGTCTCACTATGTTGTCCAAGCTGGTCTCAAATTCCTGAGCTCAAGTGATCCTCCTGCCTCAGCCCCCCAAAGCATTAGGATTACAGGTGTGAGCCACCGTGCCCAGCCGTGTTAAGCACTTTAGATGCAAAGAAGAATACTACTTCAAGGCTGGGCGCGGTGGCTCACGCCTGTATTCCCAGCACTTTGGGAGGCCAAGGCGGGCGGATCACGAGGTCAGGAGATCGAGACCATCCTGGCTAACACGGTGAAACCCCGGCTCTACTAAAAATACAAAAAATTAGCCGGGCGAGATGGCGGGCGCCTGGAATCCCAGCTACTCAGGAGGCTGAGGCAGGAGAATGGCGTAAACCCTGCGGGGCGGAGCCTGCAGTGAGCCGAGATCGCGCCACTGCACTCCAGCCTGGGAGACAGCGAGATTCCGTCTCAAAAAAAAAGAAGAAGAAGAAGAATACTACTTCAGGGTTCTACATACTCTTGGTAACTCCATCCTTCTCCCGCTCCACTTGTCCATCAGCTGGAGAAGGGACAGGATCTCAGAGCTCTGCATGTTCATGGAAGACACTAACCCCCCCATGTCACAACTTTCTTTTTTATGTGAGCTCAAGTTTATTTCAAATAATACAATGTTTATTTGAACATGTTTCTATCTTCCCTTATAATACAATATTATACAAATTGATATTAATACAAATAATATTTGTTAGACACTTGCCCAGGGCTGAGATTCAGTGGGAGCACTATCCTGGCACGACTGGTTATTTATGACTGACATCCATGCCAGTGCCTGATGTGAAGATGCATGTGCCATATCTGATGTTGAGTGGTTTGACTACCCTCCCTAAATGTTTCCTAAGTGTAGTGCAACAGTACAACTTCCTTTTCTTTCTTCTGTGACTGAGTGAAATCAACATATTTTTTTATTTTTGAGACAGGGTTTCACTCCCATCGCCCAGGCTGGAGTGCAATGGCACAATCTCGGCTCACTGCAACCTCTGCTTCCTGGGCTCAAGCAATTCTCCCGCTTCATCCTCCCAAGTAGCTGGGAGTACAGGCACGTGCCAGCATGTCCAGCTAATTTTTTTGGTATTTTTTGTGGAGACGGGGTTTTGTCATATTGCCCAGGCTGGTCTCGAAATCCTGGGCTAAAGCGATCCGCCCGCCTTGGCCTCTCAACATGAACATTTTCCACAGTTGACACTACTGAAACAATATTAGAAATATATTAGAACCAAGATATTCAGATATATTGCCATCGATTTATAGTCCCCTTGAAATTACATAGCTCTGCTGTTTCTCTGCATTAGGGGCTCAGGAGTCCAGCGGTCCTAAGTATACCTTGCAGCCATCTTCCTAAGAGTTCTGGCCATGACTGAGGACACTGAGAAGGAATAAGGAAAGAGTCTGTAGACATTTCCTCCTTTTTGGGTTGGGGAAACTCCTACAGCTTTTTTTTTAAAGCATTGCAGTTATACCTTTGCTCATCCCTTTATATTTAGGTCATTTCCTTTTAGGTGTATCTCTTATATGCTGCATAGACAGGTTTTGCTTTGTGAGCCAATCTATAAATTTTATTCTTTTCATTGCTGACTTAAGCAATTGATGCCATTGATGATTTTGGTCTCAGCTCTGTCAAATTATTATCATTTTATTTATTTATTTTTTGAGACAGTCTCGCTCTGTTGCCCAAGTTGGAGTACAGTGGTGCCATCTTGGCTCACTGCAACCTCCACCTTCCAGGTTCAAGCAATTCTTGTGCCTCAGCCTCCCAAATAGCTGGGATTACAGGCGCCCGCCACCATGCCTGGCTAATTTTTGTATTTATTTATTTATTTATTTATTTTGAGACGGAGTCTCGCTCTGTCACCCAGGCTGGAGTGCGGTGGCGCGATCTTGGTTCACTGCAACCTCTGCCTCCTGGGTTCAAGCGATTCTCCTGCCTCAGCCTCCTGAGTAGCTGGGATTACAGGTGCCCGCCACTGTGCCCGGCTAATTTTTGTATTTTTAGTAGAGACAGGGTTTCGCCATGTTGGCCAGGCTGGTCTCGAACTCCTTACCTCAGGTGATCCGCCCGCCTCGGCCTCCCAAAGTGCTGGGATTATAGGCGTGAGCTACTGCTCCTGGCCTAATTTTTTTTTTTTTTTTTTTGAGATGGAGTCTCACTCTGTTGCCAGGCTGGAGTGCAGTGGTACGATCTCGGCTCACTGCAACCTGTGCCTCCTGGATTTAAGCGATTCTCCTGCCTCAGCCTCCCGAGTAGCTGGGACTACAGGTGCGTGCCACCACACCCAGCTAATTTTTGTCTTTTTAGTAGAGATGGGGTTTCAGCATCTTGGCCAGGATGGTCTCGATCTCTTGACCTTGTGATCTGCCTGCCTCGGCCTCCCAAAGTGCTGGAATTACAGGTATGAGCCGCTGCGCCTGACCCCTGTCAAATTATTTTACTGTGTTTATTTACCATGTTTCTTTCACTGTGGGGTCTCTGTCCTTGCTGTTTTGTTTTTCTTTTAACTTCTTTTGTTATTTAGGAAGGTTTATATTAATATTTTAATTCTACATTGGATAATTCCTATATCAAAACTATTGTTGACAATCAGTTACAGATGGAACTTCATCTACTCTTTCTCCCCTTCTCACTCCTGCTCTTTCTCCCTTTCTCACTCCAGCAGTTGACTAGTCTCATTGAAAAAACAAATTGGGGCCGGCCAGGCATGATGGCTCATGCCTGTAATCCCAGCACTTTAGGAGGCTGAGGCGGGTAAATCACCTGAGGTCAAGATTTTGAGACCAACCTGGCCAATATGGCGAAACCCCGTCTATACTAAAAAAATACAAAAATTAGCTGAGCGTGGTATTGTGCGCCTGTAGTCCCAGCTACTTAGGAGGCTGAGGTGGGAGAATCGCTTGAACCCAGGAGGTGGAGGTTGCAGTGAGCCGAGATCGTGCCATTGTGCTCCAGCCTGGGTGACAGAGCAAGACTCCATCCCAAAAACAAACAAATAAACTGGGAATTTAGTTTTACTGGTTGCTGTTTCTGCTGACTTGCTCAAGGAGTCGTGTTTCCTTTTAAGTTTTGTGGTTATTTTTGTGTCCTGTAGTAAGCTTTTTTTTTTTTTTTTCGAGGCGAAGTCTCACTTTGTTGCCAAAGGCTGGAGTGCAGTGGCGCGGTCTTGGCTTACTGCTACCTCCACCTCCCAGGTTCAAGCAATTCTCCCACCTCAGCCTCCTGAGTAGTAGCTGGGACTACAAGAGCGCTGCCACCACGCCCGGCTAATTTTTTTTTTTTTTGAGATGGCGTCTTGCTCTGGCGCCCAGGCTGGAGTGCAATGGCGCGATCTTGGCTCACTGCAACGTCTGCCTCCCAAGTTCAAGCAATTCTCCTGCCTTAGCCTCCCGAGTAGCTGGGATTACAGGTGTGTGCCACCATGCCTGGCTAGTTTTTAAATTTTTTGTAGCTGGGACTACAGGTGCATGCCACCACGCCCGGCTAATTAAAAAATTTTTTTTGTGCAGGTGGGGTCTCACTATGTTGTCCAGACTGTAATAACTTTCCTATTGGAGTATAATACAGAAGTGACCAAATCATAAGTGTACTGTTTAAAGAATTATCTTATAGTTAGTCTGGGCAACATAGCAAAATGCTGTCCCTACAAAAATACAAAAATTAGGCCGGGCATGGTGGCTCATGCCTGTAATCCTAGCATTTCAGGAGGCCAAGGCGGGCGGATCATGAGGTCAGGAGATTGAGACCATCCTGGCTAGCACGGTGAAACCCCGGCTCTACTAAAAATACAAAAAATTAGCCGGGCATGGTGGCAGGCGCCTGTAGTCCCAGCTACTCGGGAGGCTGAGGCAGGAGAATGGCGTAAACCCAGGAGGCGGAGCTTGCAGTGAGCCGAGATTGCGCCACTGCACTCCAGCCTGGGCGACAGAGCAAGACTCCATCTCAAAAAAAAAAAAAAAAAAAAAAATATATATATATATATATTTATATATAAAAATTAGTCTGGAGTGGTGGTTTGCATCTATGGCCCCAGCTACTCGGGAGGCTGAGGTGGGAGGATTGCTTGATCCCAGGGAGTTTGAGGCTGCAATGACCTATGATCACATCACTGTACTCCAGTCTGGGCAACAGAGCAAGATTTGTCTCTAAAAATTAAAAAAAAAAAAATTATAGTTACTTGTGTGTTAGTTTTGGGTTTTTGACCAGCCATGAATATTCCCAAATATACTATTTTCCACTCATTATTTCACAATTGTCTACCAAGTTAAAATGAAGAACTTTGTCAGGTACTCTGCAAAGGAGGGATGGGCAGAGGGAATGTTTCACAAACTTAGGCCAGGGGCCTAAAACATCTCTGGCCTAAGGAAGAGAAGCCTATAAGGATCTTTAATACTTTACCCTTTAACACTCTGGGTAGGTGCTGGTGGATGTGCCCTGTACCACAGACCGCCACTCCCTTCATGAGGAGGAGAACAACATCTTTAAGCGGTCAAGGAAGAAGGAGCGACAGATATTGCCTGTGCTGCAAGTGCAGCTTCTTGCGTGAGTGACAGATTTTTAAACTCAGGACTTTGTGCCAGAGTGCTCTGGGAGACTGGGGGACTGGAAGCTCTTACCAAGACCATAACCCACACAAGAATCTTATGGCTGGAGATCTGCCTAGAGGAGACAGAAATGGGATCATCTCTGGAACATAAAAACCCTATTTGAATTAGCTGGGTGTGGAGATGCACACCTGTAGTCCCAGCTACTCAGGGGGCTGAGGGAGGAGAATCACTTGAACCTAGGAGGTGGAGGCTGCAGTGAGCTGAGATCGTGCTACTGCACTCCAGCCTGGGTAACAGAGCAAGACTCTGTCTCAAAAAACAAAAACAAAAACAAAAAAGCAACCCTATCTAGTAGGATATATATACTAGAGTGGGCTGCACAGATTGACTCATGCTATTTCATCCTCAGTACCAGTGAGTAGCACATGTTTGAAAAATAGCTGCTAGAGTAAGGACTCATTCTATAGCCAGCATAGCAATTTGGTCCATAAACAAGAGCTCAGGGGGTCATTGTAAGGAGACTTCCTAGTGAAGAGCTCATGGAGTAAGGTTGGGTTGCTATCTGCCTTGAGAATGACTTTTCAGACAGTGTCATTGTGGAAGGGACTTGAGAGGCAGTCTAACCAGCTACCCATCCTGTAGTAGCCTTCCCTTATCCATGTTTCCAGCTCCTTATGTTGCTCTTCTACTGCTGGGAAGCTCACTAGTCACTGCTTCTGTCTCTTTCTGGTTTCAGGGCTGGACTCCTTGCCACCAAACCAGGAGGCCATGTTGTCTATTCTACCTGCTCACTCTCACACTTACAGAACGAGTATGTGGTGCAAGGTGCCATTGAGCTCCTGGCCAATCAATACAGCATCCAGGTACAGGTGGAAGATCTGACTCACTTCCGAAGGGTTTTCATGGACACATTTTGTTTCTTCTCATCCTGTCAGGTTGGGGAGCTGGTAATACCAAACCTCATGGCCAATTTTGGCCCCATGTACTTCTGCAAAATGCGTAGGCTGACATAGTATCACCCAATCCCTGAAGCAAGAATACAAAGGGTATACTCTGTTGGATGCACCAGAAACTGGAAACTGGGACCAGTGGCAGAGATGCACTCTGGGTCCTGTCTCCATCCTGTTCGTGTCTTTCTGCAGTTTTTGGCAATAAGAAGTAGAAGATTTGCTGTCCTGCTGTCCAATTGTGGAGCATCAGCAGGTTTCTAACTCACTCATTACCCCCTACCCCATCTCCAGGCCGGTACTAAAGTTTGCTGCCCGCTTAGGGGCTTAGAAGGAGAAGCCAGTGAGCAGGCTCACACTAAGTTGTAAACATAGGAGAAGCATTTGGCCAATAAAGTTGTTGAAACTCTATAGACCTGGGGCTGCAGTTGGGGACTTCATGTCAGTGCAAATGCCATTAGTTCCATTTGTACCAGCCAGTTACTGAGCCCCTGTCACCCTTGAAGTGAGTTCCACCTGACCAGTCTTGAGCAGCCAACAGGCTCAATTAAGCCCGCCTGGTTTTTCCATATGGCTCATGATCTAATTTAAGGAACAAGTAACTAAAAATGTTAAGCCAGTGCAAAATAATCTGCTTATCTACTCACATTGGAAAAGCCCTCTGAGCTGAATAATTCTGGCCCTTCCTGCTGTCAACAATACTGCTGCCCAAATGTGGCTTAGGAGGCTGCTTCTGCCACAAAACCGTCATACTCTTGTGCGTGCCTTGTTCTTTGTTCATTCATCTAGCAGGTATTCCCAGACCTCGTGTATGACAGGTAGCTAGGGAGCTCTTGGAGATGTAGCAGTTGGGATTGTGGGAGATTACTGGGCTTCCTCATCCTTTAGAATGGTAACTCTCCTTTTGCTTTCTAAACACCTAGGAATTTCCTGATGTTTTGTTTTGTTGGATTCCAGACTTTTTGTTGTTTCTAGTCTGCAGCTGAGCTCTGGTGCCTGTTCTTTGGCCCACCCCCTAATCCCTAACTCTTCCCTCAGCATCACAGGGCTTCACTGCACACACTGTGTTCAGGGCAAGATTTCATCATTTACTGACTGCATACTCGATATGTTGTTTTTGTAACTTTAGCCAAAAGAAAGTAACCTTTAGTGGCAGGGATATAAAAAATTGCTCAGGGTCACTTGCAGATATTTTATTTTTAAACTTTTCTTTTTTTTCCTGGAAAACATCCTGTGCAGAAAAGGGTATATAATTTTAGGATACCCGAAGGCTTCTTGGCTCTTCCACTTTCCTTATTCCTCCTCTTCCTGCCACTCTTTTTGTCCCTTCTGTCTTTCCTGCTCATCCTTATTTGGGTATTAGAGGTGTCAGTTGAGGAGGGACTTTAGCTGAGGTTAAGCCTTCTTTTGGGATTTGCATTGTAATTGAGGGCCCTGGAAGATCTCTGAGACTCAAAATCAGGTGAAGCTAGGAAGATGGAGCTTTAAGGAGCATGGCTAGTGCTCTGAGTAGGACCGTAACCAGCCTCCGTGCGTGGCATATGGTCCCTGCATGCTGTTCACTCTGTATAGTACTTAGTATTTGCTGAGGCTAAGAGGCCTCAGGTGCCTGGGCTTCTGCCCTTGGACTCCTGGATATCCAGCCTAGTGCTAATTGAATGCTAAGCAGTGGTAATTCAAAATGAGAGGGTCCCCTGCCTCTAGAGTCATCATCTAATTGGGGACAGGCAGACCTAGATAAGAAAAGCAGAGAACTACTTTGGAAAACAGTTTATCTGCTGTAATTGAACATTCAGCTACCCTATAACCCAGTTAATCCAATACTGGGGATAAATCCTAGAGAAACTCATACATGTACACCAGGAGACGTGTACAAGAATATTCATAGCAACCCTATTCACAAAAGCAAAAGCCTAGAAATAACCCAGATGCCCATGAGCAAGAGAGTGGACAAGTAAACTGGAATATTCACGTAATAGAACATTATACAATTGTCAAATGAACTATAATGATACCTAACCATATGGATGAATCTGAGCAATAAAATAATTAAGTGAAAAAAGTTTAATCCCAGAAGAGTAAATGTAGCATGATGCCCTTTCTAAATGAAAGGTTTTTTCTTTTCTATGGAGTTATTCTTTACATACAATATAGTTCATAAATTTTAAATATATTGTTTAATAAATTTTGATAATTGTATATAATAGTATAGTCACCATCACCATCAAGATGTAGAAAATAGAAAATAGGCTAGGCACAGTGGCTCACGCCTGTAATCTCAACACTTTGGGAGGCCAAGGTGGGAAGATCACTTGATCCCAGGAATTCTAGATCAGCTTGGACAATATAGTGAGACCTGGTCTTTACCAAAAAAAAAAAAAAAAAAAAAAAAAAAATTAGCTGGGTGCGCTGGCATGTGCCTGTGGTCCCAGCTACTCAGGAGGCTGAGGCAGGAGGATCACTTGAGCACAGGAGTTTGAGGCTGCAGTGAGCCGCCTGGGCAAGAGAGTGAGACTCCGTTTTGTGCCACTGCACTCCAGCCAGGGTGACAGAGTGAGACTGTGTCTCAAAAAAAAAAAAAAAAAAAAAAGGCATTGGGATTTATAATGTGCTGTTTAAAGTCTGAAGCTCGGCCAGGTGCGATGGCTCACGCCTGTAACCTCAAAACTTTGGAAGGCTGAGGCAGGTGGATCACCTGAGGTCAGGAGGAGTTCAAGACCAGCCTGGCCAACGTGGTGAAACCCCATCTCTATAAAAGTACAAAAGGGCATGATGGCAGGTGCCTGTAATCTCAGCTACTCAGTAGGCTGGAGCGGGAGAATTGCTTGAACCTGGGAGGTGGAGGTTTCAGTGAGCCAAGATAGCGCCATTGCACTCCAGCGTGGGCGACAGCAAGAGACTTCATTTCGATAAATAAGTAAATAAATAAATAAAGTCTGAAGCTCCACTGGTCACTCCTTTTATTGATTATTTGCAGCTGGTCTAACCAGTTACATATGTCTGGCTTGATTACATGGCCAGAGCAACATAAAAGCCCTGCTGGGAACTTCTGATTTGAGCTCTTCCAAAACCAGGATGGATGCCTCACATAGATCATGATGATTCAATCCAAAGGCACTTTGCAGTGCAGTCCACATGTGCATAAGGACCATGGGGAGCTTGTATTTGGGAATTCTGAGATTCCTGATGTTTACCTACCTAGTCTTTCTCTTGCTGCCCTGTATCCTTTGCCTTTAAATAAAAAGCTTAAGTGATTATGCTCTGTGAAGCCTGGATAATCCTTTCAAATATTTGGTCTTGGAAAATTTTTGCATATATACATGGAATCATACAATATGTAGTCTTTGGTGTTTGACTTCTTTGACTTAGTGTAATGTTTTTGAGATTCAGTTTGTTGTGAGTATTAATGTTTTGTTCCTTTTTATTGCTGAATTGTATTCCATGGTGCAGACATACCACCATGTTGTTTATCTGTTCACCAGTTGATGGACATTTGAGTTGCTTCCAGTTTGGGGCTATTATTAGTAATGCTGCCAATACCTTTTGGGCATATAATTTTGTGAGTACGTGTTTTCTTTTTTTATTTTTTGAGATGGAGTCTCACTCTTTTGCCCAGGCTGGAGTGCAATGGTGCAATCTCAGCTCACTGCAACCCCCGCCTCCCAGGTTCAAGCGATTCTTCTGCCGCAGCTTCCTGAGTAGCTGGGATTACAGGCACCCACCACCATGCCTGGCTAATTTCTTTGTATTTTTAGTAGAAACGGGGTTTCGCCATGTTGGCCAGGCTGGTCTCGAACTCCTGACCTCAGATGATCCACCTACCTCGGCCTCCCAAAGTGCTAGGATTACAGGTGTGAACCACTGTGCCCAGCCCATGTTTTCTTCTGAGTAAATACTTAGGGGTAGAATTGCTAGGTCATATGGTAAATGTATGTTTAACTTTATAAGGTACCACCATACTGTTTTCCAAAGTGGATCTACCATTTTGCACGGCCATCAGCAATGTATGAGAGGTCCATTTGCTCCACATCTTTACTAACACTTAGGATTATCAACCTTAAACTTTATTGTAGTGGGCCGGGCAAGGTGGCTTATGTCTGTAATCCCAGTACTTTGGGAGGCCGAGGCGGGCGGATCACTTAAGGTCAGGAGTTCAAGACCAGCCTGGCTAACATGGGAAAACCCCGTCTGTACTAAAAATGCAAAAATTAGCCGGGTGTGGTGGCACATACCTGTGATTCCAGCTACTTGGGAGACTAAGGCATGAGAATCACTTGCACCCAGGAGGTAGAGGTTGCAGTGAGCTGGGATTGCACCACTGTACTCCAGCCTGGGCAACACAGGGAGACTCTGTCTCAAAAATAAATAATAAATAAAAACTTCATTCTAGTGGATGTATCTTGATACCTCGTTGTGGTCCTAATTTGCATTTCTCTAATGAGTAGTGATGCTATAAAATTAAATACAATTAAGAATTTAAAAACATGTAAAAAGAACATGTATGCAGTAAAACCATGTAAGAAGGAAAGAATGGTTCTCACTATGGAATTCAGTATAATGGTTCTTACAGATAGGGGGATAGGATGGGGCTGGAGGGAACATAAAGTTAGATTATTGTTAAGGCTCTAGCTTTTATGTTTGGTGCTTATTGAATTATTAAAAGCAGCTAAGTTAATAAAAAGTTATACATAAAAATTTGTTATTCATGACAAAAGTGATAAAAGTATGTTATAAACAAAGATTATGATTAATTCAATTTTGTACACCTGAGGTCTCCCTAAAAAAAGAGAAGGGGGTTGGCTGGGCATTGTGGCATGGTGGCTCATGCCTGTAATCCCAGTACTTTGGGAGGCCAAGGCAGGTGGATCACCTGAGGTCAGGAGTTCGAGACCAGGCTGGCCAACATGGTGAAACCCCATCTCTACTAAAAATACAAAAAAAAAAAAAAAAAAAAAAAAAAAAAAAAAAAAAAGCGGGTAGAGAACCAAGCCCACAGAGAATAATAATGCAAAATATGGCTTAATGTAGGAGGGATCATATTGAGAGACCTGGAAGCTTAGCAGTATTGCCTCAGTCTTGTTCATGAGCTCCTCTTTCCTTGTGACTTGCAACAGTTCAACCACAGCAGAGGGTCAGGTATTGGGGCAGTTATGGGTCAATATACATTGATAGCTTGGATCTATGGTTTTCACCTTTTAGGAGTCACAAATCTGTTTGAGAGACTGGTAAAAGCTTTGGCCGTTCTCAGAAAAATAAAGACAAAAAACACCATAGCATTTTACATATAATTTCAGGGGCTTTGGTACTTCCTAAGGCCTATCTCCCCCAAGTTAAGAACCTTTGGATTAGAAGATCTCAGATTTGAGGGTCTTTAGTGGAAGGCAAGGGGGTCAAGCAGAGACCCCAGTAACAACTCAAATCACCACTCTCACCCCTGCCAATCTGCCCTTCTTCCCATCTGCATTCTTCATCTCCAAACTTAACACCACCCTTTACCCTGCTGCCCATGCCAGAAACTGCAGCTATCCTTGATGCAGTGACAGTAATCACTACTGTATATCGAACGTACCTGAGCCAGGCCCATGTGAAAAAAGCATTGTTTTACTTACATCATTGTTTCTTACTTTCACAGAAACCCTGGGATATGCTCTTTTTTGTTGTTGCCTATTTATTATAAAACTTTGAAAGAGTTATTTGTTAATTTGAACATTTTCATCCATTTTGTGGCTTTTCTTTGCACTATTTTTATGGTGTGTTTTTATTGCAGGGCAGGCAAGCCTCAAAACTGGGGCTTAGCCTGGGAAAAAGCCAGGAAAGAATTCAAGGGCAAGCTAGTGGTGTTAGACAGCAATCTTTTATTGAACAGTACTGCTCCTTGCAGAGTAAGGCTAACTCATAGGCAGCAAATCCAGAGTCAGCTGATATACTCTTTTTAGTCCCATTTTATAGAGAAGGAAACAAGCTTAGATTGCTTAAGTAACTCAAAAAGTTACAATCTGAAATTTCTTTTTTTTTTTTTTTCTTAAGACAGGGTCTGGCTCTCACCAGGGTGGAGTGCCGTGGTGTGATCTCGGCTCACTGCAACCTCCGCCTCCCAGGCTCAAGTGATCCTCCTGCCTCAGCCTACTGAGTAGCTGGGACTACAGGCACATGCCACCGCGCCTGGCTAATTTCTGTATTTTTAGTAGAGATGGGGTTTCGCCATGTTGCCCAGGCTGGTCTTGAACTCTTGAGCTCAAGTGATCAGCCTGCCTTGGCCTCCCAAAGTGCTAGGATTACAGGCATGAGCCACTGCGCCCAGCCACAATCTGAAATTCCTTTCTTGAAATGTCGCTTATATTTCTCTCCTTCCTAGCATTCCTACCTTAGGTAGGGCCTTATCATTTCTCACTGATCAAAGGCAGTAGCCTCAAAACTCATTTCTATTACTCTAATCAGCCCTAAATTCTTCCATTCTCCCCCATCCTCTCATGCCACCCCTTATCTGTTGTGTGATCGCCGATCACAATAATTCCTCCCATCCTGTCCCAGTACAATGTGACTTTGCTGCTTCTGTCATTAAGAGATGGAGTCTGTTTCCCCACCTCTTGAATCTGGGCTGATCTTATGATTTGTTTAGACCAGTAAAGTCTGGTGGAAGGGATGCTGTGCAACTTCTGCATGTAGGCCTCAAGAAGCCTCGCAACTTCCACGCTCATTTTGGAGCTCTTCTGCGGCTCTGTGAAGAAGCCTGGACCAACCTGCTGGAGACATGTGCTGGAAGCTGTCTTAGACCTCCCAAGCTCAGTTAAACAGTTAGGTGACCCAAACAGCATGAGTGACCCCAGCCAAGACCAACCTAAATCGCTGACCTCCAGAATCATGAACAAATAAAGTAGTGGTTGTTTTAAGCCAGTAAGTTTTGGAAATGGTTAAGTAAATTTAAATAAAATTTTAACATATGTCATTTGTGTTAGTAAGTAACACAAATCTGAGTGTCATTCATCTGCTTATAATTCTTTGTTCTTTAGGCTGGGCATGGTGGCTCATGCCTGTAATCCCGGCACTTTTGGAGGCCAAGGCAGGAGGGTCGCTTGAAGCCAGAAGTTTGAGACCAGCCTGAGCAACATAGCGAGAACCCATTTTTACAGAAAGATCCTTTGTTCTCTCTGCATTGCCAGCAGGATCAAGTCTAGACTTTTGCCCTGATCCCTGGTTGTTGATGCTGTTTTATCTGTGTCTGTCATGCCTTGCTGCTCCCCTTTTGCACAAATTCTTTGTCTATCCATGCATAGCATACCCCAATGCTTCTGGGTCAGGACAAATTGTCTCCTCTGTCTAAATGCCTTTTCCCTTGTGCTTTCTTGCTAGCTCAAATGTCCACCCCTCTGGAAGCTTTCTCTAATCCTTCTAAAGCTGGATTGATCCTCTTCTGTGCTCCCCAACCTTCTCTATAATACAATGAATATAGCACTTTCCATGGCCACTTTTTCTTCTTTACCCATCTCCAAACTAGGAATTGTTAGGGACAGTAAGCTGGTATTTATTTTTGCATCCCTAACCCCCAAGTACCAACATGCTTAGTACCTATTTGGTAGTTAGTATATATTTGAGTACCTCCTATGTGCTAGGCTTAACTGTAGACGCTAGAGTGGTGAACAGAGCAGAAAAAAGTCCTTGTTCTCATGGGATGTACAATCTAGTGGGCAAGATAGACAAGTAATTACAAGTAAATTACAAGCAATTACAATTAGTTATAAGTAAATTATGAGTGAGCCAAGTACTGAGAGAAATGTAAAGTGCATATACCTGAGGGACCTAACCTCGCCTGGAGGAAGAGATGTTTAAACAGAGCTGAAGATAAAGAGGAGTTAAATTAGTGAGGCAGAGGAGGATGTTGGGAGTGCCCTAGCAGAGGGAACAGTTCGTGTGAATGTGAAGTCAGGAAAGAGGACATTCTAGATTCTGAAAGAGGTCCAGTATCCTGCAGTGTAAGGAGAAAGGAATGGTTGTGAAACACAAGGCTGCAGAAGCAGGCAGAAGCCAACCTACAACAGGGCTTTCTGGGCCACTTGAAGGAATAGGTATTCCATCCTGAGTAACTGGAAGCCATTGTCGGAGTTTTAAGGTGGAAAATGATCTGATCAGATTTCATGGGCCCCCCAGTGGGAATATGATTATCAGAATTTACTGAATGAGGAAGTTAAATAACTGTCTCTACAGAAATTGCTTCTGAAAGTCAGTCCTGTCCTTAAGTTTACTCAGCCTTATCTCTCTGAGTAAATGGGAACTCTTGAGCTCCAAGCTGTTCAGACCATATTTTGAGGTGACACTTTAGGAGGTGTACTGGCTGAAGAGGGTGACCAGGATGGAGAGGAAACCGAAAGTCTCATTCTGGGGAGAACTGGGGGAATTGGGAGTATTTTGCCAGGAGAAAGACAGACTTAGGGAAGAGAGATGTTGTCTCCAACTAGAACTGTTCTGAGGCAGGGGAAGCAGATGTGTTTTGAGTATCCCCAGGGGCAGAGCTGGGACCAGTAGAAGGAAGTTGTAGTGAGCCAGACTGTAGGTTAGCATACGAAACCTTTCAATGAGTGTTTTCTGAATTATCGCTCACAACCATGAATCATTAGTGGTCATGAAGTCAATTTGTGGGTATGATAAGCCTTAGGACTTCTCACAAAGGAGTACTTAGTTACTCCTTCTCTTGGACATGTAGTAGGCTTGCCTTCCCCACTCCCTCTGCAGGTAGGCATAGCCATGTGACTTGCTTTAGCCAATGAAATGTGCACAGAGGTGCTGTCATTTTTTTTTTTTTTTTCCAGATTCATTTCACTTTTGTTATGAACAAACACAATCTCAGATCAGTATAACTAACTTCAGAGTTGATATTAATAGAAATTATTCCAAAATTATTCTTAGGTCACAAATTACTAGTATGCCACATAAAAAGGGAAAAATCCCACCTCATCAAAGAAAAGGTGTCCTGTGTATGTTTCCATGGGAATGAGTTTAAGCATTCTCAAATTTTCTCCGGCTAGTTATCCACCACTTCTCCAATGGATTCATTCAGTCTCTTAGAGAACCATATAGACTAATGATAGCTTCCGGGACACACAGACAGATCAAGTTCATGGTGGACATTGTTATTATAAAAAATACTCAGGTCTTGAGAATTCCTTTGCTGAAGGATCCCAAAATGCTTTATAAAAAGCATTAGTCATGCCTCAAAACTGCCCTTTGAGGTAGCTCAGTATTACCCCCATTTTAACTGAAGAAAACTGAGGCATATTAGAGTTAAGTGACTTGCCCAGGGTCACATAGCAAGTCAGTGGCACTGTGGTAGGAGAGGCTCTGTCCTTAACCACCAGCATAACATTGCCACCTTGATTTTTTTTTTTTTTTTTTTTGAGACAGAGTCTTGCTTTGTTGCCCAGGCTGGAGTGCAGTGGTCTGATCGTGGCTCACTGACTCCCAGGTTCAAGCAATTATCCTGCCTCAGCCTTTCGAGTAGCTGGGATTACAGGTGCCTGTCACCACGGCTGGCTAATTTTTCTTTTTTACTTTTTTTTTTTTTGAGATGGAGTCTTGCTCTGTCGCCCAAGCTGGAGTGCAGTGGTGCGATCTTAGCTCACTGCAAGCTCCACCTCCTGGGTTCACGCCATTCTCCTGCCTCAGCCTCCCGAGTAGCTGGGACTACAGGTGCCCGCCTCCACGCCTGGCTAATTTTTTTGTATTTTTAGTAGAGACGGGGTTTTACCATGTTAGCCAGGATGGTCTTGATCTCCTGACCTCGTGATCCGCCCACCTCGGCCTCCCAAAGTTCTGTGATTATGGGCGTGAGCCACCGTGCTCAGCCTAATTTTTGTGTTTTTAGTAGAGATGGGGTTTCACCATGTTGGCCAGGCTTGTCTCAAACTCCTGACTTCGTGATCCGCCCGCCTCGGCCTCCCAACGTTCTGGGATTACAGGTGTGAGCCACCGCGCCTGACCAGGGAGCTTTCAATCATGATGAAAGTGAAGGGGGAACAGGCTTGTCACATGGCAAAAGCAGGAGCAAGCAAGTGGGGGTGGAGGTGGGCGGGGGGTGCCACACACTTTGAAATGACCAGATCTCATGTGAACTCAGAGAGCAAGGGTATGCTTATCATTGAGGAGATGGCCCAAACCATTCATGAGGGATCCGCCCCTATGATTCAAACACCTCCCACCAGGTCCCACCTCCAGTAGCGGGGTTTACATCTCAACATGAGATTTGGGTGGGGACAAATATCCAAACTCTATCAGAGTCCTTCTTTCCTTGTCTTGATAATCCCTTCTCTCTGTACTAATCTCTTTAGCAAACTGGTTGCTGGGCCATACCCTTGGTTTCCTCTCCCAAACATGCCTTTTTACTGTTTTTTTTTTTTTTGAGATGGAGTCTCGCTCTGTCACCCAGGCTGGAGTGCAGTGGTGCGATCTCGGCTCACTGTAAGTTCCGCCTCCCAGGTTCATGCCATTCTCCTGCCTCAGCCTCCCAAGTTGCTGGGACTACAGGTGCCCACCACCACGCCTGGCTGGTTTTTTTTTTGTATTTTTAGTAGAGACGGGGTTTCACTGTGTTAGCCAGGATGGTGTCGATCTCCTGACCTCGTGATCCACACGTCTTGGCCTCCCAAAATGCTGGGATTACAGGCATGAGCCACTGCACCTGGCCGCCTTTTTACTATTTACATGGCCAGGCTGAGTCTTCCAAATCTTTCCACTTTACTTCCCTTTTGATTATAAATTCCATCTTTAAGTCATTTTCCCCTTCTCACAGCTTAATATAGGTAGTTAAAAGTAGTCATGCAGCAACCTGAATGCTTTGCTGCTTAGATATTCCTAATTTCTCCCACCAGATGGCCTAACTCACTGCTCTTCAATTCTGCATTCCATAGAGCCCTGAGGCATGGACACAATCTATCAAGTTCTTTGACAGTTTTTTGTTTTGTTTTGTTTTGTTGTTGTTGTTTTGAGACAGAATCTCAATCTGTTGCCAGGCTGGAGTGCAATGACGTGATCTCAGTTCAATGCAACCTCTGCCTCCCAGGTTCAAGCAATTCTCCCACCTCAGCCTCCCAAGTAGCTGGGACTTCAGGCGCGTGCCACCACGCCCAGTTAATTTTTGTATTTTTAGTAGAGACAGGGTTTCGCCATGTTGGCCAGGTTGGTCTCGAACTCCTGACCTCAAGTGATCCGCCTGCCTCGGCCTCCCAAAGTGCTGGGATTACAGGTGTGAGCCACTGCATTCAGCCTCTTTGCCCATTTCTAACAAGGATGGCCTTTAGCTTCCATTACCTTGTTCTTCAGGTCCATCTGAGACCTCATTAGAATGGCCTTTACTGTCCATATTTCTGTCAGCATTCTGGTCACAACCACTTAAATAATCTCTGAGAAATTCCAGACTTTCCCTAATCTTTTTGTCTTCTGATCCTTCACCAGCACTGCCCTTAATGCTCCAGTCATGTCAATACAGACCATGCTCCTTGCCAACCTGCTCCTCCAAATTCTTCCAGCCTCTGCCCATTATCCAGTTTCAAAGCTGCTTCCACATTTTCAGGTGTTCATTTTTAGCAACAACCCCACTCCTCAACACCAATCTTGTGTCTTAGTCTGTTTTCTGTTGCTATGAGTGACTACCTGAAGCTGGTTAATTTATAAGGAAAAGAAATTTATTTCTTTCAGTTCTGGTGGCTGGGAAGTCCAAGGTTAAGGGGTCCCACCTAGTGAGGGCCTTCTTGCTGGTGGGGATTGTCTGCAGAGTCCCAAGGTGGTACAGGACATCAAATGGCAAGGGGGCTAGAGCATGAGCCAATCTGGCTTTTATAACACCCACTCTTGTGATAACTTGATAAAAGCTGGAGGCTGCCCTCAGATCAGGCCCAGGAGGCCATCACCAATAATCCATTACCATGATAACCCATGAATCCATTAACCAATTAATCCATGAATGAATTAATCCACTCATGAAGGCAGACTCCTTATGACCTAATCTCCTCTTCAAGGCCCCACCCCTTAATACTGTTACATTGGGGATAAAGTTTCAACATGAGTTTCAGAGGGAACAAACACGCAGGACACAGCAATGAGGAATCTGAAAAAGTGGAAGTGGAAGTAGAGAATAGAATGGTGGTTACCAGAGGTGTGGGGTAAGGCATTGGGGGATGGGGACGGATGGGGGTGGGGAGATGTTGGTCAAAGGATACAAAATTACCGTTAGAAATAATTTTAAGAGATCTAGCCAGGCGCAGTGGCTCACACCTGTAATCCCAGCACTTTGGGAGGCCGAGGCGGGTGGATTACCTGAGGTCAGGAGTTTGAGATCAGCTTGCGCAACACGGTGAAACCCCATCTCTACTAAAAATACAAAAATAGCTGGGCGTGGTGACACATGCCTGTAATCCCAGCTACTCGGGAGGCTGAGGCAGGAGAATCGCTTGAACCTGGGAGGCGGAGGATGTGGTGAGCCGAGATCGCGCCATTGCACTCCAATCTGGGCAACAAGAGTAAATCTCTGTCTCACCAAAAAAAAAAAAAAAAAAAAAAAAAAAAATAGAGATCTATTGTGGCCAGGCACGGTGGCTCATGCCTGTAATCCCAGCATTTTGGGAGGCTGAGGCAGGCAGGTCATGAGGTCAGGAGTTCGAGATCAGCCTGGCCAACAGGATGAAACCCCATCTCTACCAAAAACATAAAAAATTAGCTGGGCATGGTGGTGAGCTCCTGTAATCCCAGCTACTTAGGAGGCTGAGGCAGGAGAATTGCTTGAATCCAGGAGGCAGAGGTTGTAGTGAGCTGAGAGGGCGCCACTGCACTCCAGCCTGGACAACAGAGGGAGACTCCGTCTCAAAAAAATTTAAAAATAATAAAATAAAATAAAAGGGGATCTATTGTATAACATGGTGACTAGTTAATGACAATATTGTATTCTTGAAAATTACTAACAGAATAGATTTTAAGAGCCGGTGGGCTTGGGGCACTTAGTCCCAGCTACTTGGGAGGATGAGGTGGAAGGATTGCTTGAACCCAGGAGGTCTAAGCTATAGTGAGCCATGATCATGCCACTATACTCCAGCCTGGGTGACAGCATGAGACCCCGTCTCTGGAAAAAAAAAAAGAATAGATTTGAAGTGTTCCCACCATACACAAAAAATAAGTATATGAGTAATGCATATGTTATTAGCTCAATTTATTCGTATTTCAAAACAATATTTGCACACCATAAAGATATACAATTTTTATTTGTCAGTTAAAAATTAAATTTTTAAAAAGGGTAATAATAGTTTATTTGAACAATCAACATAATTGATAAACCCCTGACTAAACTGACCAAGAAAAGAGAAAACAAATTACCAATATCAAGAATGGGGCCAGGCGTGGTGGCTCATGCCCATAATCCCAACACTTTGGGTAGCAGAGGTGGGTGGATCACCTGAGGTTGGGAGTTTGAGACCAGCCTGACCAACATGGAGAAACTCATTCTCTACTAAAAATACAAAACTAGCCAGGCATGGTGGCGCATGCTTGTAATCCCAGCTACTCGGGAAGCTGAGGCAGGAGAATTGCTTGAACTCAGGAGGCGGAGGTTGCAATGAACCAAGATCACGCCATTGCACTCCAGCCTGGGCAATAAGAGCAAAACTCGTTCTCAAAAAAAAAAAAAAGGGCCGAGTGCAATGGCTCACGTCTGTAATCCCAGCATTTGGGGAGTTGGAGGCGAGAGTCTTTTTTGAGCCTAGGAGTTCAAGACCAGCCTGGGCAACATAGTGAGTCCTTGTCTTTACAAAAAATAAAAACAAAATTAGCCAGGCGTGATGGTATGCACCTGTAGTCCCAGCTACTCTGAAGGCTGAGGTGGGAGGATGGCTTGAGCTCGGCAGGCAGAGGTTCTAGTGAGCTGAAATCATGCCACTGCACTCCAGCTTGGGCAACAGAATGAGACTCTGTCTCAAAAAAAAAAAAAAAAAAAAAAAGGAAGAATGATATTCACAATAGGTCTGATTTATATTAAAAGAATAGTAGTAAATAGGCCAGTGCGTGGCTGGGCGCGGTGGCTCACGCCTGTAATCCCAGCACTTTGAGAGGCCAAAGCGGGTGGATCACCTGAGGTCGGGAGTTCAAGACCAACCTAACCAACATGGAGAAACCCTGTCTCTACTAAAAATACAAAATTAGCCGGGGGTGGTGGCACATGCCTGTAATCCCAGCTACTCGGGAGGCTGAGGCAGAATTACTTGAACCCAGGAGGTGGAGGTTGCAGTGAGCCGAGATCGCGCCATTGCACTCCAGCCTGGGCAACAAGAGCGAAACTAAAAAAAAAAAAAAAAAAAAAAAAAAAAAAGAGGCCAGGTGCGGTGGCTCATGCCTGTAATCCTAGCACTTTGGGAGGCCGAGTGGGTGGACCACCTGAGGTCAGGAGTTTGAGATCAGCCTGGTGAACATGGTGAAACTCCGTCTCTACTAAAAATACAAAAAAATAGACGGGTGTAGTGGTGGGGCACCTGTAATTCCAGCTACTCGGGAGGCTGAGGCAGGGGAATTGCTTGAACCTGGGAGTTGGAGGTTGCATAAGACAAGATCACACCACTGCACTCTAGTCTGGGTGACAGAGAAGGACCCTGCATCAAAAAAAAAAAAGAATAGTAGTAAAGATGTATGATGAATAAGTTTTTGCCAGTGAATTTATAATTTAGATGAAATGGACAAATTACTTGAAAATTTTCACTGACTCAAGATGTAAGATAAAATTTAATAGCACCTCCTTAGATAATAGATTAGTCTGTCTCTCTAAAAAAAAATTAAAGGAACCACAACAAGCAAGTTAATAAATTAGATGGCTACCTTTAAATGAAAGGATAGAATAGAAAACATGTGCAACACACATAGTAAAGGTAAGTATTATATTATGAAGCATTTGCTTTAGAGAGCATGTGTGTGTGTGTGTGTGTGTGTGTGTGTGTGTATAGAAACACACTTACTAGGTTTTTTTTTTTTTGAGATGGAGTCTTACTCTGTCACCCAGGCTGGAGTGCTGTGGCACGATCTTGGCTTGCTGCAACCTCCACCTCACAGATTCCAGCAATTCTTCTGCCTCAGCCTCCCGAGTAGCTGGGATTACAGGTGCGCACCACCATGCCTGGCTAATTTTTGTATTTTTAGTAGAGAAGGGGTTTCACCATGTTGGCTATGCTGATCTCAAACTCCTGATCTCAGGTGATCTACCCACCTCAGCCTCCCAAAGTGTTTGGGTTACAGGTGTGAGCCACTGCACCGGCCTTTTTTTTTTCAAGACAAAGTTTTGCTCTGTTGCCCAGGCTGGAGTGTAGTGGCGTGATCTCAGCTCACTGCAACTTCTGCCTCCCAGGTTCAAGCAATTCTCATGCCTCAGCCTCCAGAGTAGCTGGGATTACAGGTGTGTGCCACCACACCCGAGTAATTTTTGTATTTTTAGTAGAGACGGGGTTTCACCATGTTGGCCAGGCTGGTCTCAAACTCCTGACTTTAAGTGATCCACCCGCCTTGGCCTCCTGAAGTGTTGAGATTACAGGCGTGAGCCACCATGCCCAACCAGAGCTCTTTAAATAATAATAGACTTACCTTAGGATTTGATTTGCCTACAACCTACCAAGAATATATTCTCTGTGAAATATGACATAAATGTGGGATAATGACCCAAGAGTGCTTCTCAAGACGAGAGATGTGCTTTTCTGCATGTCTGATTTTCAAAAACTGGTTTGCCACCCACGAGATGTTTTCTCCTACACCAACTTGGATAGAAGAGCTTATGGCAGACAGCTGACTCAACACTCAGACTGATGTCAACAGATCAAAGTGAAAAATATGTAGCTCTCATGATCCAAATAAAAATGTTTTCGTAATAAAATTGCCATTGCTGTGGATCAGTTTTAGTCACACTTTTATTTTATCTAATGATATAGTCCTTGCTATATGTCAGGCACTGTTCTAAGCATTTCCTGAACATTAAGTCATTTAATTCCCACGGCAACCAATGGGGTAGTACAACATCCCCATTTTATAGATGAGGAAATTCAGGTACCGAGTAAAGAAACTAACCCCACAGTTTCAAACAAATTATAGGTGGGAGACAGCATGTATTTCATGTGTATCCAAAGAAGGCATGGGTGAAAACAGGTTGAGGAAAACAGATTTAAGGTGAGGTATGGCTGATGGGTTTCCAAGTTAATGATTGGGAACCTTTAATAACAATTCTACAGTCTAGTTGTAGGTGTCCATGTTACAGAGGTAGCAGGGCTTTTTAAAAATTTTTATTTTTTTAAATAGAGACAGGGTCTCCCTATGTTGCCCAGGCTGGTCTCGAACTCCTGGGCTCAGTAGATCCTCGGCCTCCCAAAGTGCTAGGATTACAGATGTGAGCTACCATGCCTGGCCATAGCAGAGATTTTTTTTTTTTTTTTTTTTTTTGAGATGGAGTTTCTCTCTGTTCAGGCTGGAGTTCAGTGGTGCAATCTTGGCTCACCACAACCTCTGCCTCCCTGGTTCAAGGGATCCTCCTGCCTCAGCCTCCTGAGTAGCTGGGACTACAGGTGTGTGTCACCACACCCCTTAATTTTTGCATTTTTAGTAGAGACGAGGTTTCATCATGCTGAACAGGCTGGTCTTGAACTCCAGACCTCAAGTGATCCTCCCGCCTTGGCCTCCCAAAATGTTGGGATTACAGGCATGAGCCACTGTGCCTGGCCAAGGGATTTTGAGTCTTGAAGATCCAGGTGTGATTCACAGTTGGGCCCTCCACTGACTGTGTAGCACTGAGCAAGTGACTGGTTGTCTGTAAGGCCTCGGTTACTTATCTGGGCAATGAAGATCAGGAGATGTATCAGTTAGCTATTGCTTTGTAATGAACCAACCTTCAAAGTGGTGGTTTAAACAACCATTTATTATTCTCTGAGTCTATGGTTTGGCGGGTGGTTCCGCTGACCTTAGTTGGCTTGGCAAGACTCACTCATGTATCTGCAGTCAGGTGGCTCTGCTCATCTTGGCTGTCTCGCCTGTGTAAGGGCCTGACCAAGGGCAAATGGGCTGAGCAGGCTTTTCTCCACATGGTTTCTAGTCCTCCAGCAGGCTAGCTTGGGCTTTTTCTTATGGCAGTGGCAGGGTTCCAGGAGAGAGAGACAAAACAGTTCTCTTACAGCCTGGGCTAAGAAGTAGCACAAAATTCCTTCCACTACTTTCCATTAGTTAAAGCAAGTCACAAAGATTTACATGGGTAGGGAAATAGACTGTACTCCTGGGGAGAGGAGTTGCAAAATCACTTTGCAGAGAGCACAGATACAAGGGGTCCTGGATTATTGGGGTCATTTATGTAATCAACTTAGCAGAGAAGACAAACTCTCCCCAAACTCAGAGGAGGGTGTAGAGGTTGGTAGGGGGCCCAGATATCTGCATTCAAAGTCCTGACAGTGCTTTGTAAATTGTCAGCACCCTAGGCAGTGCTTCTGAGTGTGGAATCCTCCCTCCTATGTGGGGCTGTGAGTTCCTGTCTTAGTCCAGTCATGCAGCTATACCAAAATACTTGAGAAGGGCCAGGTGGGGCGGCTCACACCTATAATCCCAGCACTTTTGGAGGCCAAGGTGGGCAGATCACAAGGTCAAGAGATCTAGACCATCCTGGCCAACATGGTGAAACCCCATCTCTACTAAAAATATGAAAATTAGCTGGGTGTGGTGGTGCACGCCCATAGTCCCAGCTACTTGGGTGGCTGAGGCAGGAGAATCGCTTGAACTTGGGAGGCAGAAGTTGCAGTGAGCTGAGATCGCACCACTGCACTCCAGCCTGGGCAACCAAGTGAGACTCTGTCTCAAAACCAACCAACAAACCAACCAAACAACAAACAAAAACAACTTGAGAATGGGTAATTTATAAAAGAGTGGAACATTTATTTCTTACAGTTCTAGAGGCTGGGAGGTCTAAGGTCAAGGCACTGGCAGATTTGGTGTCTGGGGAAGGCTTGCTCATTGCTTTATAGATGGTGTCTTATGGCTGAGTCCTCCCACGGCAGAAGAACAGAAGGGAAAAGGGGCTGTGAACAGCTACCCCATACCTCTTTTATAAGGTCTTTAATCCTATTTATGAGGCCAGGGACCTTTTGACTTAATCACCCCCCCCAAAAGCTCCACCTTCTAATACCATTACCTTGGTGATCAGGTTTCAGCATGAATTTTGAGGGACACATACACTCAAATCATAGCAGTTCCTTAGAGCTGGACTGCATCCTCCCCTTTAGTAGGCCCCTGGGAAAGGCTCACGGAAGAGAAAGGAAATGAAGAAGCAGAGCATTTACTGCTCCCATCCCTGGAACAAAGACAGACTTCACACCCTCTGGAATCTGAGAAGCTCCCTTCCCTTCTTCTCTCCCTTGGACAGCCCTGCCCCCACCTCAGAGGGTGCCAGGGAAGGTATTACCTGTCTTCCCACTCAACAGCTGAAGACACATAAGAATAACTTACCATCACCAGCTGACTGCGGATGCTGACAGGGAAACTTACCAGGGTCTGCTAGAGGGGCTGTGGGCAGGAGTAACTCTTGCATGAATGACCTGACAGCAGATTATGGCTCACAGAATGGTGTGGTGTTACCTTCTGGATAACACAAGTGGAGCCCTGGAAACCCACCCCCATTGGATCTTTGCATCCACCTGCTCTTCTAGTCCATGACCTTAGCTTCCAGCTTGCCTCTCCCAACCCTCCTCCATACTGCCTTCTCAAAATACTGGTTGGATTGCATATATCTCTGCTTAAAATAAAGTGAGCTAATATTTATTGAACACTTACAGTGGATGAGGTGCTGTTCCAAGCTCTGCTTGGATTAACTTGCTTAATGTTCACATCAATTCTGTGAGATAGTCACCAGTGTTATCCCCATTTTACAGATAAGGAAACTGAGGCACAAGAGGTTAAAGAGGCTTACTCCAGGTTACACAGTAAGTGGCAGAGTTAGGATTTGAACTCAGGCAGTCTGGTTCCTGAGCTTGGGATTCTCAGCCCATAAAACCCCTCTCTGTAGGCCTCTATTTTTCTAATAATAAGTAATAACAACAGCAATAATAATAATGATTAACATGCATGGATTTTTTACTATACATATGCTAGGCCCTGTTCTGGTTGTGTTACATGCATTAGCTCATTTGATTCATATAATAGTACCAGAGTATTTGCTGTGGGGGGGTACTATTATTACCATTATTTGACAGGTAAGGAAATGGGGACACAGAGAGTCACACAACAAGGATGGGTTACTAGCTAGTTCTACTCTACAGCCAAGCTCTAAAACACTTGCTCTGAATCATGTGCCATCTTGCTTCCCCCAAAGACTCTCCCCAACACAGTCCAAGGGCCCAGAATCCAAGGCCCTCTGGGTTATGCAGCACGATCTCTGCATTTCCACCAAAGCCTGTCTTGGTCTATGCAATCTTTTTTCTTCCCATTCAGGCCAGATTTTTGGTCTACTATTCGTTTAAGTTTCCCTAGAGCACAGCATATAGTAGCAGGTGTCAGTGGATGTCTGTTGAATTGAATCACTGGATGTCAGAAGGGTTTCTGGATCCTCTCTCACAGGAACAAAGTGGCCACTCACTGTGACTTGAACATTAGAGTCAGTCCAGGACTTGCTGCACTGGCCTCCAAACCCACTCCTAACCCCTAGACCCTTTTTGTAAATTAGGTTATATTTAATATGCGCCCAGGGAGCTTTCTGTTTAGAGAAGCCATCATTTCAGCAAACACAAGTGAATGCTTTGCAACTGGAGTCCCTAAAGTAGCAAATCTTGGCCCTACTCACAACAGGTTACAAACTTGGTGATTAAGCCTCAGGAATGACCAGTGTTTCCCTAGGACTATATATTATTTTCCCTTTGAGAAGGAGAGAGGGTCTGGAAAAATGCTTCTCATTTTGCAAAAGGAAGAATTGAGTTACCCAAGGTCATCCAACAAATGAATGGTGAGTTGAGGGCTAGAATCCTATTCTTTTACTCAGGAAATGGGGTGAGGTGACCTCATAAGAACCACTTCAGATTGCTGTTTCTGTCATCAGCACCTGTCAGCTCCCTTTTTCTAGGGAAACTGAGGTCTAGGACTTGAAACTTGTAAAGGGTTATCAGTGCTGAGTAGGAACAGAGGCACTCAATCCTCACTGAAGACAGAAATGCGAGGATTTGGGACCTTGCTTAACATACTCAAGAGCCTGACTCAAGGCCCTCAGGCTGGGATTCTTCCATTACCAACCAAGTCTTTCCATAGGTGGGCCTTTCACTCCATTCATAATCATTTATGGAGGGCCTACTAAGTGCCAGGCAGTGTTGCTAACAATCTTGCAAAGTAGGCATCATAACCAGCCCCCTTAGAAAAGTAAAGGCGCAGATTCAGAGACGTAAAAACAACCAGGATCTGGGACTGCACCTCCACCCGGGAGCCCCTCCCCATGTTTCAGGAGACAGTGTTTCCCGGCACAAAGCACTTACCTGTGCCCCATCATACTTTAAGTAAAAAAGTCGTTGGGACAAATAGGGCCACTATGCAATGAAAAAAGCTACACGTCAACCCAAAGATACACACATTCTAAACTTTTACGACCCATTCCCAGGGGCAGTAATGGTGGTGCTGACGGATAGGGAAGAGCTCTGGCTTTCGGCTTCCCAGTGGAATCCCCATCCACTCAGCCACCTGTGTGACCCACAAAAGTTACTTTTATTTTTTAAATACTTAATTTATAAACATCAGTTCTATGGGACACAAGTTATTTAATGCCATTTGTCTTCAGTTACTTCATCAGTAATATGAGCATAAAAATGCTTCTTTTTTTTTTTGAGACAGTCTCACTCTGTTGCCCAGGCTGGAGTGCAGTGGCATGATCTCGGCTCACTGCAACCTCCACCTCCCAGGTTTAAGTGATTCTCCTGCCTTAGCCTCCCAAGTAGCTGGGATTACAGGCACAAGCCAAAACGCCCAGCTAATTTTTGCATTTTTTGTAGAGACAGGGTTTCACCATGTTGGTCAGGCTGGTCTCGAACTCCTAACCTCAGGTGATCCACCTACCTCGGCCTCCAAAAGTAATGGAATTACAGGTTTGAGCCACTGCACTGGGCCAAAAATGCTTTTCTCATAAAGTTGTTGGGAGAACAACTGAGATAAAGCACGTAAAGTTCTGTGAGAGAGGCCAGGACAGCAGTAGGGAACCTGTGTGTGTGTGTCTGTATCCGTGTAATTCATCCCCCTCTGAAGCGGACCAGGTCCCCAGACTCCCCCTGGTCTGGCATTCCTTCTGCTTCTTGGATGTAAAATCCAGAAGTACCCAGGACTGGGACAGGGTGACCCTGGGGAGGCCAGTCTGCAGGAAGTGGCTGAGCCAAAGGACAAATAATGGGTGGATTGGGCCATGAAGAAGAGCCCAGGGTGAGAGACCCGGTGTCCCGGGTTTGGGAAAGAGGAGGGGCAGGGGGTGGACGCCCCAGAGACTCTTCCAGTGTTTGTCCTGGGCTGGCGCACCGGAAGCCCCATGCTGGGGAGAGGTGGGCACCCTGTGGTGCATGACCAGCCTCCTGGTTCTCCAGGAAAGATACTGCTACAGGGTTTGTGGAGGTTAAAGAGGTCTGTGAACCCAATCTGTCACTGCTCCTGATCTTGTTGGCTGGTGTTTTTTTTTTGTTTTTTTTTTTTCGAGACGGAGTCTCGCTCTGTCGCCCAGGCTGGAGTGCAGTGGTGCAATCTCGGCTCACTGCAAGCTCTGTCTCCCGGGTTCATGCCATTCTCCTGCCTCAGCCTCCCGAGTAGCTGGGACTACAGGCGCCTGCCACCACGCCTGGCTAATTTTTTGTATTTTTAGTAGAGGCGGGGTTTCACTGTGTTAGCCAGGATGGTCTCGATCTCCTGACCTCATGATCCGCGCGCCTCTGCCTCCCAAAGTGCTGGGATCACAGGCGTGAGCCACCGTGCCCGGCCAGGCTGGTGTTATAAATAAAGTTTTGGTGCCACAAAAGAAATAGCACTCAAATATAAAATTTTCTTTTTTTTTCTTCTTAGCAAGGCAATTTACCTCTATAGAAGGGTGTGCCCTCACAGATGGAGCAATGGTGAGTGCACGGCTGGACAAGGGAGGGGAAGGGTTTCTTATTCCTGATGCATGTGGCCTCTGCTGCTGTGTGGTTCACCTATTGGCTAGGGTTAGACTGCACAGGCTAAACTAATTCCGATTGGCTAATTTAAAGAGAGTGATGGGGTGAGTGGTTTGGCGGGAAAAATGGTTATGGCAGAGCAGGAGATCGGAATGGGTCAGGGTGGAGAATGAGTCAGGGCAGAGCAGGTAATTGGAATGAGTCGGGGTGGAGTAGGTAATCAAAAAAGGTTGCTTTACAAGGAAGTTAAGTTTAAAAGTAGAAGGCAAATAATTGAACATACTGACATAGTGATTCTTTGAAGAGAAATTTAGAACTCACATCTAGTAATCCCTCCTCTTGAATTTCCTTGCAGCTCTTTCTCTTCAAACTTCTTTAACATGTCTTGGCTTAGTTGTTCTGCTTGATTTTCCAAAAGAAGAAGCTTCTCTGGATAAGGTGGAGGATAGTTAAGGGAGGTTTTAGTAAGTGCTGTTTTTATGAGCCTCTGCACCAACCCACGGATGGATGTATGACACAGCACCCGATAAGAATAAGTACACCCATTACGGCTGTGAGGGAAGTTAGAATTGAGGCTATTATTCCTTTCTATTTACCAAACCACTTTTTAGCCATGCTGTAAAGGGATCATTTACCACTGAGTTGTTGGCTAACTATTGGACAGAGCAGTCAGACCTTGCAATGTCTTTGTTACAGATAGACAGACTAAACTTTTCTTAGCTTTAATTTGGTAGGGCTTGATCCAGGAACAATGGCCCATGATTCTGATGATAATGGCACTTGCTTGACTCAGGTGTGATGTGTCCATCCCTTTCCGCTGTATCAAAAGCAGTCTCGGTGGTTAGCAGCACAAAGTAGAGTCCTTCCCAGGCTGGCTTGAGTTTCCCTTCTTTCCACCCTTTGACGAGAACATGATCCCCAGGCCGATGCTGATGTCCTGGCAACTCCAAAGGTGGCCCCTGTGCTAAAAGACCTCTTGTTTTAAGGGAAGAGAAGGTGGAGGATAAACCAAGTGTATAATTCCTAAGAAATTGATCTTTTGGTTAAAATGTGGGGACATCAGCAGTGGACTTCATAGTCCTTGGTGCCTTCTTGCTGAGAAATTTTCTTTAGCACCTATTTTTATTAGTTTTTAGACCAAAGAAAGCCAAATACCATTTTATATTTAACAATGCTTCCTGTATCATTTTTATACCAGATAAACTAAATTTCACCTTTATATTAGTGTGTTATTAATGTTAAATTGAATTTTAATAAAATCTTGTAGACATATTTATCCAATTTTAATGTCTGACCATAAGGTAAGATTTTTATAGATTGTTTTCAATCTTTTATAATTTTTGTTAAAGAGCAGGTTAGTGCTTTAAGAAAAACCTGTTGTGTTTTATTTCAATGTCAAGTTCACAGAAAAACTGGATGATACCCATTTAACTTTAGCCAATGTTTACACACAGAATTTCCTTTATAATTGTTTTCAAAACTTGCTTAAACCTTTAAAACAATTTTTTAACCTTTTAATGTAGATAAAAATCCACATTCTTATGCTTCCTTATAACCTTTTACCAAGGTATAATTTACTTTCCTTACACACCTTGCACATAAACTGTTTCTTCAATAGTTTTACATTCAGGAGGCCTAATTACTTTTAAATTATACAACATTTCTTGCATAAATTCCCTTTTATAACTTTTTTCCATGACTTTTACAGACAATTCTTCGACATGCCTCAACTTTCTGACTTGTTGCAAACATCCCTTTATTTAAACAGCCAGTTACTTTATTTTAGGACACGAATTTACCATATAACATTCTTTTTACATAAATTCTACCCGCCCCCCCCCACATTTTTTTTTTCAGTTGCAAGACTTAATAGAGTGAAAACAGAGCTCCCATACAAAGGGAGGGGACCCAAAGAGGGTAGACATTGCTGACTCGAATGCCTGGGTTTATATCCCAATCATTGTCCCTCCCGCTGTGCTCTCAGGCGATAGATTATTTGCTATTTCTTTACCTCCTGTTTTTGCCTAATTAGCATTTTAGTGAGCGCTCTTTACTACCTGATTGGTCGGGTGTGAGCTAAGTTGCAAACCCCGTGTTTAAAAGTGGATGTGATCACCTTCCCAGCTAGGCTTAGGGATTCTTAGTTGGCCTAGGAAATCCAGCTAGTTCTGTCTCTCAGTACCCCCCTCAACAGGAAAACCCAAGTGCTGTTGGGGAGGTTGGCCGACGACTGCTCTAACTGCTTCCTGCTGAATTGGGGCGAGTAGGGGTCGTGCAGATGAGATTTACTTGGGAGGGGTGCCTTTGATGTCATCAACATTGGAGCGTGGGCTAGCAGGCTGGTCCAGGGGTCCACAGTAGATCTTAGTCATGGGCTGCATCTGGGGCTCCATTTGAAGAACAATTTGTAGTTTTACAGCTTTGATTCTGGAAGAGACAAACTTAATGAGGAGGTTAAAGATACAGGGATTGAAATATATGGCCTGCAGTATAGGGGATTATTTCTTTGGCACACTTTACAGGCCCTGAATATCTGCTTGATAGTTTTAAAAAGGCCTGGTCCAGTAAATAATAATTTGGCCACCTGATGGGTGCTATCAATGCCTAAGTGAAAGGTTTGGCAAAGGGTTTTAAGTAGTTTTCATTGGTTAGCTGCAGGCAAAAGTATTTTTCCTTTGTTGGCTAGCCATCCTGAGGGGGGGAAACTATGTCCTTGTAAGGTTCCCTATTCTATTTCTCCTGTTGAGTACTGGGGCTTGGTTTCCCAGAGGGGATTACCCCATACTAGGGGTCCTTCTATAAGCATTTTTAATGGAGGGTCCTGCCTTGTGGCTCTTTTGGCTTCAATATTCGCTTGGCGGTTCCCTTCTATTTCCCTTTCCTTTCCTTTCTGATGACCCCAACAGTGTAAGACTGCCACCTCTTTAGGTTTCTGTACAGCCGATAATAATCTCCTGATGGCTTCCTGATGTTTGATAGATGTTCCCTCGGAAGTTAGGTATTCCCTTTCTCTCCATATTGCTGCATGGGCATGGAGGACTAGGTAAGCATACTTAGAGTTTGTATATATGTTTACCCTTTTTTCTTTTTCTAATTTTAGTGCCCGAGTAAGGGCTATTAGTTTTGCCAGCTGAGCGCTAGTTCCTGGAGTGAGGGGATTATTTTCAAGTATTCCATTATCACTGACCACTGCATACCCTACTTTTCGAAGTCCTTTTTCTACAAAGGAACTTCCATCAATATACAAGTTGAGGTCAGGATCAGTCAAGGGAACCTCTAGAAGGTTTCCTCGAGCGGCATAGGTTTGAGCAATCACCTGTTGACAGTTATGTTCTATCTTTTTTTCAATGTCTGGAAGAAATGTGGCTGGGTTAAGAGTTGCACAAGTGCACAGTTGCAGCACTGGCCCTTCAAGTAATAGACCCTGGTATTTAAGTAAATGGCTGTCTGACAGCCACAGGTCTCCTGTAGCAGTGAGTATGCTGTTCACATCATGAGATGTCCACACAGTAAGATCTCTTTCCTGTATTATTTTAACTGCTTCAGATACTAAGATTGCTACTGCCACCATTACCCATAAACAATGAGGCCAACCCTTTGCCACTACATCAGTTTCCTTACTCAGGTCTGCCACGGGTTGCAAGCTCATTCCTTGGACCTGTGTAAGGACTCCTAGAGTTATTCCTGTTTTTTTCTGTGACATATAAAGAAAAGTCTTGCCCCGTTGGCAAGCTTAATACTGGGGCTTGGGTTAGGGCCTTCTTTAGGGCCTGGAAAGCCACTTCTGCTTTAGGTGTCCATCTTACTAAATGGGTATTGGCTTTCTGAGTTTCCTTAATTAGCGTATATAATGGCCTGGCTATTTCGCCATACCTGGGAATCCATATTCGGCAGAAGCCTGTTATGCCAAGGAACCCTCTTAGTTGCTTTAGGGTTTTGGGATGAGGATAAGCCAGTATGGGCTGGATACATTCCTCACTGAGGGCCCTGGTGCCTTTGGATAATTTTAGCCCTAAGCATTTAACCTGTTGTGAGCAGAACTGAGCCTTTTGTTTGGAAACCTTGTAGCCACAGGTGGCGAGGAAATTTAAGAGCGCTTGGGTGGCTTGATGGCACAAGGTTTCTGAATGGGTGGCTAAAAGCAAATCATCCACATACTGAAGGACAAGAGTGTCAAGGTATGAGAACTGGCTCAAGTCTTGGGTTAACGCCTGGCCAAATAGATGGGGGCTATCCCGGAACCCTTGGGGTAAAACAGTCCAGGTGAGTTGAGACGTTGGGTTCGAAGGATCTTCAAAGGCAAACAAGAATTGAGAGTTAGGTTGTACAGAGATGCAGAAAAAGGCATCCTTAAGGTCCAGGACTGTAAACCACTCTGCTTCCTCTGGTATTTGGGAAAGCAGAGTATAAGGGTTAGGTACAGCTGAGTATAGAGGGACAATACCTCATTTATAATCCCGAGATCTTGCGCTAGCCTCCACTGCCCGTTGGGTTTCTGTACTCCTAAAATTGGAGTACTACAGGGGCTATTGCATGGTTTTACTAGGCCTTGGGCTTTTAGGTCCTTAACAATCTTTTGGAGTCCTTGTTGGGCCTCAGGTCTAAGGGGATACTGCCTTTGGTAGGGAAAGGAGGCGGAATCCTTTAATTTAACTTGAATGGGACGGGCATTCTTCGCTCATCCATATCGTCCTTCTGTTGCCCAGACTTCAGGATTAATTTCTTCCTTAAGCAGGGGACAACAAACGGGTGTTCCTTTTCCTATGTTCAGGTGTATAATGGCCCCTGCTTTTGCTAGAATATCTCTTCCTAACAAGGATGTGGGGCTTTCAGGCATAATTAGAAAAGCATGTGAAAAGAGTAAAGTTCCCCAGTCACAACTTAGTGGCTGGGAGAAGTATCTAGTGACTGGCTGTCCTAGGACCCCTTGGATAGTGATAGATCTGGAGGACAGTTGTCCGGGACAGAAGAGTAAGACTGAGAAGGCCACGCCAGTGTCCAGGAGACAGTTAACCTCCTGGCCCTCAATGGTCAAGCATACCTGGGGCTCTGTGAGGGTGATGGCATGGGTTGGCACTTGCCCCGGGCACCCTCAGTCCTGCTGCTGGATCATCTGGTTAGTGGCTTCTGACTCAGAGGGCCTTCGTCCCCTGGGGCAGTGGGCCTTCCAGTGATTCCCTTGACATAAGGGGCATGGACGAAGGGGTGGCTTATTTCTACTTGGACAATCTTTTTTCTTTTTTTTTTTTTTTTTGAGATGGAGTCTTGCTCTGTCGCCCAGGCTGGATGAAGTGCAGTGGCGCAATCTCAGCTCACTGCAAGCCCTGCCTCCCAGGTTCATGCCATTCTCCTGCCTCAGCCTCCCAAGTAGCTGGGACTACAGGTGCCTGCCACCATGCCTGGCTAATTTTTATATTTTTAGTAGAGATGGGGTTTCACTGTGTTAGCAAGGATGGTCTCGATCTCCTGACCTTGTGATCCATCTGCCTTGGCCTCCCAAAGTGCTGGGATTACAGGTGTGAGCCACCTCACCCAGCCTACTTTGACAATCTTTTTAAAAGTGTCCTTGTAGACTGCACTGGAAGCAAGCCCTATTAGGTATTCGATTTGCCCAGTTTTTCCCTTTTCCAGAGCCTCCAAAGTCCACTTGCCTGAGGGCCATGACTAAAGTGGTGGCCTCTTTTTTATCCTGTTTGTCCCATTCCGCCTGCTCCTCCTGATCTCTATTATAAAAAACCAAGGTTTCCAAGTTCAATAGGGTTTCTAAGTTTTGCTCCAGGCCTAAGGCGGACTTTTGAAGTTTTTTTCTAATGTCTGCAGCTGACTGAGTGATAAACTTATTCTTCAAGATTAGTTGGCCTTCAATAGAGTTAGGTGACAGAGAGGTATGCTTTCTCAATGCCTCCCTTAGTCTCTCCAGAAAGGCAGTAGGATTTTCTTCCTTTCCCTGTATTATAGTGGACATCATTGAATAATTCATAGGTTTCTTCCTAGTTTTCCTTAGTCCTTCTAGCACGCAAGTTAGCAAATGTCTGCTGCACCAATCTCCATGTTCTGATTCTGTGTCCCAGTGAGGGTCTACACTGGGAACTGCCTGCTGGCCTGTGGGGAATCGTTCTTTCCTCTGTTGTCATCTTGTCATTGACCTGACTGAGATACCAGAGATCACCAAACTCTCGGGCTGCAGTTATGGCAGCACTTCTCTCATTTGGGTTTAGTGTCTGATTTAGCAATAACATTATATCTTTCCATGTCAGATCAAAGGATTGTCCTAACCCTTGGAAAACATCAATATAGTCATCAGGGTTATCTGAGAATTTACCTAGGCCTATTTTAATTTGCTTTAAGTCTGAGAGAGAAAAAGGTACATGCACTCTGGCTGGGCCGAATTCTCCTCCTCCCATTGCTTGGAGAGGGGCATAATTGGGGAATATTAGCACTCTTTGGTTCATTGTTTACCCCTTTGTCTATCTCCTTTTGGACGTTTGGGTTGAAGGGGGGTCCTCATTAGTTGGGGAAGGAGTCGGGGGGACACCAGGGTAGGGAGGTAGACTCTGAGGGCTTCCTGTAGGACATAAATCACACTTTTTACATAATTGCGAGTTGTCTCTTAATGAAAAGAAAGTTTGTACATACGGCACTTCATTCCATTTGCCTTCTTCTCTACAAAAGAGGTCTCACTGTAAGATGGTGTTATAATTTATATTTCCCTCAGGAGGCCAGGTTTCTCCCCCTTGAAGAGGATATCATGGCCAGGTGGTACTGCAGAAGAATATAAGTCATTTCTTTCTTAGCGTCTGAGGGTCAAATTGGTCCCAAATCTCCAGAATACATCTTAGGGGCGTTTTTGCCTTGTGGGGAACGTTTCCCATTGCTTTAGAGGTCCCTTCGTGGTCGCCAAATGTTACTGGGGGGTCCTTGCTCCCAGAGCTCCCAAGATGGTGGCGGGCCGCTTCCAAGATGGTGGCAAGCCTGGTGTTCTCTGACCTGGGGTTCTTGGCCTCACGAATTCCAAGGAATGGAATCTTGGGCCATGCGGTGAGTTTTATAGCTCTATTAGAAGCCGTGGGTCATGGAAGAGAACCGTGGAACCCAGTGACTAGTGTTCAGCTTGATTAGGATGAACCTGGGCACTTAGCCGTGCAGGAACAATGGCAAACCTTTAGGCTGATTGGGAGCGGCAATGGGCGCCTCGCTGGATCAGGAGCACAGTAGACACCCTGCCGGATCCAGAGGGATGGAAGTCGGCGGCAGGTCTGCCATGGCAGCAAACAGTAGTGGATGTCGAGCGAAAGCTCAGCTCCAGCCATAGCAAACACGGACCAGAAGAGAGTGCAGTTGCAAGATTTCATAGAGTGAAAACAGAGCTCCCATACAAAGGGAGGGGACCCAAAGAGGGTAGCCATTTTTTCACTTTTTTTTTTTTAACTTTTGTTGAAAACATTTTAAGTTTGGAATTTCAACTATTCTTTGCTATTAATAAGACCTCATTCAGTCCATATTAACTTAGAATTGGTATAGATGGGTCCTTCCTGATTATGTAAGTGCTTTAAGGCTTGGCTGAGTGCAAACAGCTCTCACATTTGAACAGGCCAATTATTAGGCAATTTTCCTAACTCTGCTTCTATAAGAGTTTCCTTATCACTTACTGAATACCCATTGTGTCTTTTTCCCTCAATTACCCAGGAGGAACCATCTATCATCCTGTCCTGAAGGGAGTTCTTCCTAGGTCTGGTCGGACCTTTGTATGGTAATTAATTAAGATTTAGATCCCCTGTTAGGAAACCTGCTGGGTTAAGGGAATTTTCAGTGGTTAATGTAAATCATTTTTTTCTAACAGAACAGCCTCATACTTTAAGGTTCTTGAGTCAGTAAGCTACCTTTTTTTTTTTTTTTGACTTAGGATAGTTCTGATCTGATGAGGTGTGCTCACATGAGGTTTCCTCTAAAAGTTGTTTTTCTACTTTCTTCTGTTAGCAAAGCAGTTGCTGCTACAGATTGAATGCATTTGGGCCATCTGCCAATTACTGGGTTAAGGAGTTTTGATTAGGGAGGTTACGGGTTGTCAGTGGCCTCAGTGCTTTTGGGCTACATCCTTGTTTACACTGACAACAGGGTGGTATTGGAGTGTTAATAGGGTCATGGAGAAGACCTTCAATTATCAATTACAGGTTTTAAATTTTATCCTGGCTTTTAAAGGAATAGGGTACACTGTTTTCTCTTTACTACTTCTATCTCTCTTTCTCTCTCTCTCTCTTTGACTCTCTCTCTCTTTCCCTGTCTCTGACTCCCTCTCTCTCTCTCTTTTTCTTTTGAGACAGAGTCTAGCTCTATCACCCAGGCTGGAGTGCAGTGGCGCGATCTCGGCTCACTGCAAGCTCCGCCTCCCGGGTTCACACCATTCTCCTGCCTCAGCCTCCTGAGTAACTGGGACTACAGGCGCCCGCCACCACGCCTGGCTAATTTTTTTGTATTTTTAGTAGAGATGGGGTTTCACGGTGTTAGCCAGGATGGTCTTGATCTCCTGACCTTGTGATCCGCCGGCCTCGGCCTCCCAAAGTGCTGGGATTACAGGCATGAGCCACCACGCCTGGCTTCTTTCTGTCTCTTTCTCTCTCTGCCTCTCTTTCTCTCTCTTTGCCTCTCTCTTTCTCTCCAACTTCCTCTCCCAGTTTCTCTTTCCTCTCTGCTGGTCTTTCCCTGCCTCTGCCAGCTGCTTATGCTGCTGTTCTCCCCTCTCCTTCCCCTTCCCCTAGGGAAGGGACCGTCAGGAGTGCAGCTACTTTTTCTTCCCTGAGAAGAAAGGAAAGGGGAATTCTGAATATTTTTCTTACTACCGGAGGTTTGTGTGAGGTTTTTGATCCCCTGAAATTTGTGGAAGGCTCAACGCCTCAAACCAGGGGGTATCTTGCCTTGCCTGACCTGGAAGGCTCAACCCCTCAAACCAGGGGGTGTTTTGCCTTGCTGCCCTGGAAGGCTCAACCCCTCAAACTAGGAGGTGTCTTGCCTTGCTGCCCTGGAAGGCTCAACCCCTCAAACCAGTGGGTGTCTTGCCTTGCTTTCCTGGAAGCCTCAACCCCTTAAACCAGGGGGTGTCTTGTCTTGCTGCCCTGGAAGGTTGACCTGTTTCCTCCCTTTCCCCCTCTGAAGGTCCTTTGCACACTTCCCACTCGTGTTGTCCTCTCTGGCTGCTCCCCCAAGGGAGAATTAGGCCCCCCTCAGCATTGGCATTCCGGTAGAAATCCCACCGCAGGATCCTCCCTAAGCCATATGAGGTAGCTACGGAAACGTGGAGAGGACCCACTCACTCCGTCCAGCAGTAGGACTTGCCATCATCCACACGAACAACACCACAGGTAGGGTTGTTTGTGATCATTCACACACACACACATTTAGCCCTCCAGAATTTGACCACCAAGGAAGTACCTTACCGGCTCCCTCGGCTTCTTCCTTTGTCTGTGCACAGAGTTGTCTCTGCAGTGTGTGAGGATGCTTTACCCTAGGTTGCCTGCTGGTTTCTTTTCGCATTGCTGAGAGCTCAGGTTATTTCTTGCACTGGGTGAGTCCTGATTTCTCACCCCTGAGGCCATCACAAGAGGGTGGGGCATACCTCCTCAGGAGAGAGAACCAGAGACTGCCCCTGAAGGGGAATGTAATCACGAGCAAGCCCCCAAATTGTTTAAATAAAGTTTCCCCCCAGTGACGCAAAAGAAATAGCACTCGAATATAAAATTTTCTTTTTTTTCTTCTCAGCAAGGCAATTTACTTCTATAGAAGGGTGCGCCCTCACAGACGGAGCAAAGGTGAGCGCACACCTGGACAAGGGAGGGGAAGGTGGTTCTTATGCCTGACCCACGTGATTCCTGATGCTGTGTCCTTCCCCTGTTGGCTAGGGTTAGACCTATAGGCTAAACTAATTCCGATTGGCTAATTTAAAGACAGTGAGGGGGTGAGTGGTTTGGCGGGAAAAATGGTTACCGCAGAGCAGGAAATCGGAATGAACCACGGTGAAGAATGAGTGAGGGAGGAGCAGGTAATCGAAAAATGTTGCTTTATGAGGAAGTTAAGTTTAAAAGTAGAAGGCAAAGAATTGAAGATACTGACATATTGATTCTTTTAAGATAAATTTAGAACTCATATCTAACAGCTGGCATGTCTGGCATGGGGCTCCGGCTGGGGCGCAGTCTTCAGCATTTGGGGCTCTGGGGTGCAGGGGGCAGAGGCCGGCCGGGGCTGTGGTGCCCAACCGGTGCTAAACTCAAGCTTGGGAGGTCGCCCACGCGAAACAGTCGCCCTTCCCCACCCGCCTGCTCGGCTTGGCGGGGAGCGGGATGTCGCTGGGGGCGATGCCAGGCGGGCCGCCTCTGATAGCCTCTAGGCTCTGGCGCGCTTCCCCGCGCCGGCGGGCGTGGGATCCCGGCTGATCCAGTCCGGGTTTTGCGGCGGAGCGGGCGGGCTGCTCGTGCGGCGGCTTCAACTGTCGCGGTAGGCAGCAGCAGGCTGAAGGGATCATGGTGCAGTACGAGCTGTGGGCCGCGCTGCCTGGGGCCTCCGGGGTCGCCCTGGCCTGCTGCTTCGTGGCGGCGGCCGTGGCCCTGCGCTGGTCCGGGCACCGGACGGCGCGGGGCGCGGTGGTCCGGGCGCGACAGAGGCAGCGAGCGGGCCTGGAGAACATGGACAGGGCGGCGCAGCGCTTCCGGCTCCAGGTGACTGCCGGAGCGTAATGGGATGGGCGCGGCCTGAGGGTACTCGCAGCGGCACTTTCAGCCGCCGGACCCGCCGAGGGACAGGGGATGGGGCGGGCAGAGCAGATGTGTAACTCTCCAGAATCTCTCCTTGCCCTAAGATATTCCGCACTTTCTGAGCCAGGTAGAGCACGGGGGAAGAAAGGAAACGGTAGTGTCAAGGCAGGTGGTGTAAGGCCTTTCCCTCACTGGGTCAAAGAGGAGTTTTGCTTTGTGCCAAAGAATCTCAGGATTGCTGCCTATTGGAATGCGAAAACGCAAGCGTGACAACCAGTGGGATGCCAGGGGTTGAGGACTTTGGAATCGCAGAGTGTAATGGCCAAGGGGATCTGGAGAGCTTAGAGTTTTTGTTTTTTTTTGTTTTTTTTTTTGAGACGGAGTCTCGCTCTGACTCCCAGGCAAGAGTGCAGTGGTGCGATCTCGGCTCACTGCAACCTCCGCCTCCCGGGTGCAAGCGATTCTTGCTGCCTCAGCATCCCCAGTAGCTGGGATTACAGGGGCCCGCCACTACGCCTGGCTAATTTTTGCATTTTTAGTAGAGACTGGGTTTCACCATGTTGGCCAGGCTGATCTCAAACGCCTGACCTCAGTTGATACACCTGCCTCGGCCTCCCAAAGTGCTGGGCGTGAGCCACCGCGCCTGGCCGAGTTCAAGCTTCTTGATTTGTGCATTTGGATCCTAAGAGGGAGCCAGAAAGAAACCTGCCAAGTGCACAGGGAGATCTTGGCAAAGCCAGGCTAGAAGGGAAGTCTCTCTGGCTCCTGCTGTGGTGTCCAACCCCTGGCAAGCCCTTTCCATGAGCAGGTTTAGTTCCAGCCCTCCGTGGGTGGTCTGTCAACAAGCTTTTCTTCTCCCTGCGCTGCCTTTGGATCACCTCAGTATGTGGGTTTGGAGGCGTGGAAGGGCCTGGCTGAGGGTTTGGAAGACGTGGCTTGAAGAGGGGCTTTTCCTCTGGGTGTGTGAAACACTGACCCCAGTTAAAGCCTTCTTATGTGCTGAGAGAGGGAGGGCTTGCTGTATCTGTGGGACCTGACAGGTGGGAAGGCTTTCCAGGTTGGGAACCGCAGGATTCAAGAGGGTGTGCCTGGGTGGGAGACAGAAAGAGTCACAGAAAATTGTGTTCAGCAGATGTTCCGCAAGTGATTTTTGAGTTGGGGCAGAGCTGGAACTAGAACCTAGGTGCCCGCTGCACTCTTCAGCCACACTTTCATGGAGAGGAACAGGAGAGAGATATGAGGAAGGCACCTTGCATGCCAGCCCAGGGTGTAGCCTTGCATGTTGAAGGGGGCCAGCCCCTCCACACCTGTGGGTATTTCTCCTCAGGTGGGATGAGAGACTGAGAAAAGAAATAAGACACAGAGACAAAGTATAGAGAAAGAACAGTGGGCCCAGGGGACCAGCGCTCAGTATAGGGAGGACCCGCGCCAGCACTGGTCTCTGAGTTCCGTCAGTATTTATTGATCACTATCTCTACCATCTCGGTGAGGGGGATGTGGCAGGACTATAGGGTAATGGTGGGGAAAGGGTCAACAGGAAAACATGTGAGCAAAGGACTCTGTGTCATAAGTTTAAGGAAAGGTGCTGTGCCTTGATGTGTATGTAGGCCAGATTTATGTTTGACTTTATACAAGCATCTCAGTGCAGTAAACAGCAGTATTGTCACCAGCATGTCTCACCTCCAGCCATAAGGTGGTTTTCTCCTATCTCAGTAAATAGAACGTAGGATCGGGTTTTACACTGACACATTCCATTCCCAGGGATGAGCAGGAGACAGATGCCTTCCTCTTATCTCAACTGCAAAGAGGCCTTCCTCTTTCACTGATCCTCCTCAGCACAGACCCTTTATGGGTATCGGGCTGGGGTATGGTCAGGTCTTTCCCTTCCCACAAGGCCGTATCTCAGGCTGTCTCAGTGGGGAGAAACCTTGGAGAATACCCAGGCTTTCTTGGGCAGAGGTCCCTGCGGCCTTCCGCAGTGCATTGTGCCCCTGGGTACTCAAGACTGGAGAATGGCGATGACTTTTTACCAAGCATACTGCCTGCAAACACATTTTTAACAAAGCACATCCTGCACAGCCCTAATTAAACCTTGAGTCAACACAGCACATGTTTCTGCGAGCATAGGGTTGGGGCTAGGTTTACAGATTACCAGCATCTCAAGGCAGAAGAATTTCTCTTAGTACAGAACAAAATGGAATTTCTTATGTCTACTTCTTTTTACATAGACACAGTAACAGTCTGATCTCTCTTTTCCCCACACATGTGTTGCGGTTTTGGCTGGCTGTAATGTATGAATTTACTCCAAACCATCCCTGGGGCCAAGATATCTCATATTTATTTAGTAAGATAAAAAATATGTCTGGTTCCAGCCTCCACTCACCAAGCTGGCTGAAAAGTCCACCATCAGTCAGTTTTTAGGGTTTCTTCCTTCCAGAGTGGGAGGGCCCTGGTGGTCAACCCAAATTGGCCATCTCCCCTACACAAGCACAGGTTCTTCACTGTCTAGTTGCCCTCTCTGGCTGGGCGCTGGAGGTCCTCCTTAGAGATCCTCCTGTTTATCCCTGGCTCTGTGCAGCCAGCTGAGTTCTGCCAGCTCCAAGAGCAGCGTGGGCAGCACTAGCAGGGATCTGCTCACAGTTCTTGCCTGCAGAACTCCCCTCCTGGTTGCAAGGAATCCACCTGGCTGGCAGGGGTGTGGGATGGTAGCAGGATGGGTCTTCCTGCACTTCGGCTCCAAACAGCAGCATCTATATGGTTTTCCTCTGGAGCAACTGCTCTTCATTATTTTTACGAACAGATTATTCCAGGACAGAAGTTTTGGCTCTGAAAGCTTGGCTCTTTCAGGAGGAGAAGAGGGAAATTACCTTTCAGGTTTCCAGTGATTGTGGTTTTGAGTAATCAGCAAAGGGGTGGGGTCCTGATTGACAATAGCTTTGTAGGCTTTGGGGGGGAGTAGGATTTTTTTTTGTTTTTTTTTATTTTTGTTTTTTGTTTTTGAGATGGGGTCTTGCTCTGTCGCCCAGGCTGGAGTGCAATGGTGCGATCTCGGCTTACTGCAAGCTCTGCCTCCCAGGTTCAAGCGATTCTCCTGCCTCAGCCTCCCGAGTAGCTGGGATTACAGGCGCCTGCCACCATGCCCGGCTAATTTTTGCATTTTTAGTAGAGACGGGGCTTCACCATGTTGGCCATGGCTGGCCTCGACCTCCTGACCTCAGGTGATCCGCCCGCCTCGGCCTCCCAAAGTGCTGGGATTATAGGCATGAGCCACCGCGCCTGTCCAATGCCTGGCTAATTTCTGTAGTTTTAGTACAAACGGTTTCATCATGTTGGCCAGGCTAGTCTTGAACTCTTTTTTTTTTTTTTTTTTTTGAGATGAAGTCTCACTTTGTTGCCCCAGCTGGAGTGCACTGGTGCAATCTCGGCTCACTGCAACCTCCACCTCCCGGGTTCAAGCCATTCTCCTGCCTCAGCCTCCCTAGTAGCTGGGGTTACAGGTGCCTGCCACCATGCCCGGCTAATTTTTGTATTTTTTAGTAGAGATGGGATTTCACCATGTTGGCCAGGCTGGTCTTGAACTCCTGACCTCAGGTGATCTCCCTGCCTTGGCTTCCCAAAGTGTTGGGATAACAGATGTGAGCCACCTCACCCGGCCAGGACGTGGGAGTTTTAGCTGAACCCAGCCCAGGCTTGGGAACAGCTCTTTCCCCCGCCTCTCCTCCCTTCTGCCTACAACTCCTAAGGCACCCTTCTGTTTGGCTCTGGAGTCCTTGAATGATGGGCAGGTAGGATCTGTGACTGTCTGGGCAACCTTTCTTCTGGGGCTCTTAGCCCAGCCCTGAATCACAAGGGGGCACCTGAGATAAGCAGGGCTCCAGCAGGCCCTGGGAGAACACAGCGATTTGTAGTAAAGCTCCTGTCTGATAGATTCTGGACAAAGCGATTTGGCAACCAAGATTCTTTTTTTTTTTTTTTTTTGAGTCAGAGTCTTGCTCTGTTGCCCAGGCTGGAGTGTAGTGGCTCAATCTTGGCTCACTGCAACCTCCGCCTCCCGGGTTCAAGTGATTCTCCTGCCTCAGCCTCCTGGAGTAGCTAGGACTACAGGTGCCTGCCACCATATCCAGCTAATTTTTGCATTTTTGGTAGAGACAGGGTTTCGCCATGTTGGCCAGGCTGGTCTCGAACTCCTGACCTCAGGTGATCCGCCTGCCTCGGCCTCCCAAAGTGCTGGGATTACAGGTGTGAGCCACCACTCCCGGATTCTTAGCTGTGTCCAAGGAGGACACAGCTGGATGAAGGGGTACCTAAACACCTTCTGAATTTTCACAAAATAGTTCACCTCTCTCTAAACTCTTGAACAAATCTAGAGAAAAATGTGTTTCTGGTAATTCTGTTGACGCTTCACCCATTTTTTTCCCACCCTGCCCCCTGAATAAGTTTTGATATCTTTTCTAGACCGAAGAGAAGGACCACCATCAATAGAATAGTATAGCTGGGAGAGACATCACAGAACACCTATTTATGCCCTTATGCCTTTGTACATGCAGTTTTGTTTTACCCTGAATGGTTTTTCCTACATCTCTTACAACCCGCTTATCAATCCCACTGGCATTGTGGTTCAGAAGGAGAAAACAAAACAGATGGAGGAGGGGCAATGCCTCCTAAGTGATTGGTAGAGTATCCCTCTCTTGAAAAATTGTGCATGCAGGTGGCCACAGGTTTAGATGTTACCTGTATACTATACTTCCCTGCATTCTCCGCAAAATCAGGTTTCCGCATGTTCACTGATTGGTCTCCTGGAGGTGCAGACTTACTTTGGTGTCTAGGAGAAAATGTCTCAGCTGCCTGACACTAGTTGAAGATTTAAAAATAGCTGTTAGCAGCTGTGTCATTAACTGTCAACAGGCAAGAACATAGGAAAGAATGAAAATGTGTGCTGAGCGTGAAGGGGAGCACGTTGCTAGCTGCTAGCTGCCGTGCACAGGCACTCTGTGGGCACCTTGTAGCGAGGTCGGGGGAGTTGGTGACCGGACTGTCAGGTGGCAGTTATTCCAGGGTGGTGAATGCTCTGCTGATTTTGATGTCCTTCTCCATACTCTTAGGCATTTTTTAAAATACAATGAACCTGTATTTATATAATGAGAACAAAAATAAAGCAAAATTTGATTTTCATTGTGAGATGGGAAAGGCAAGATGCAGTACTGTGTGTATAGTATAATTCCTTTGTGCAAAAAAGAATATATATAGACAACTGTTGACATGGTGGGTTTTTCATAAATATTTTCTTTTCCTGTAAGAGTACACCAGAAACTGTTAATTATAGTTTTCCTTTATAGAGGAGGGACTGTGCAAGGGGAACCAGGGGTGGAGGGAATGCTCACTTTTCATTTTGTATACCTTTAAAGAATATATCAAGAGGATTATCTGGTGTGTTTGGGGAGAAGTCTTGAACCCATTTTTTTCTTCTTTGTAGCTCCTTGTGTTAGAAAAAAAATCCAAAGTAAGTACTATATCAGTTCAATGAATTCAGGGAAATGCTCCTGACACTGAGGACATCAGGGGGCAGAGGCTGTGGCATGTGCCCGGAGAGGGCAGGCGCCAGGCTCTGGGGTGTGGGGGGTGGGAGGGGGCAGTGGTGCCTGGGTGGGGAGAGGTGCACATGAGTCTGAGAGGACCACAGCTTGGAAGCACCTCCTGGAATATGCTCTGGAGCCTGTGGTGTGATGAGATGGGGATTTTAAGGGGAGAGGCAAGGCCAGGTTGGGTTTTGCACTGTCTGGCCCTAGTGGAAAGTGTGGGTTGGAGGGGCAGGACCTGGGCAGGGCAGCAGTTGGGTGGCCCCGTGTGACCCAGGAGACAAGGATGAGTCTGAGGCCCGGTGAGGGCCTTGGTAGAGGGGATGGAGAGGTGACCATTTTTCAGAGCTACTTAGCTTGGTGACTGGATGCAGGTGGTGGTGGGAAGGAGGAGCCAGAAAGACACCTGTTTCATTTCCTGAACACCTGGATGGATGGCATGGCCTCCCCTGAGTACAGGGTACAGGATACACAAGGAGGAGCTGGTCGAAAGTCGGGCAGGTGATGAGCTTAGAGGAAGGACAGGGAAGGTGTACAGGTGACAGGAATAGCCCAGTGAGCTGGTTTGGGCTCCATTGCCTCGGGCTGGGTAGGGGATCTGGGGGATGTGGGATGAGTGGAGAGCCTGGAGTCAGAGGTGCTTAGGGGAGGAGTGGAAGCCAGGGTAGGGGAGGAGGGTAAGAGGGGAGGGGAGGAGGGGAAGGGTAGAGGGGAGAAGGGAAAGCAAGGGGAGGTGAGGAAGGGAAGGGGAGAAGGGGAAGGAAGGGGAGGGGAGGAAGGGAAGGGAAGGGTAGAGGGGGAGGAGGGGAAGCAAGGGGAGGGGAGGAAGGGAAGGGTAGAGGGGGAGGAGGGGAAGCCAGGGGAGGGGAGGAGGGAAAGGGTAGAGGGGAGGAGGGAAAACCAGGGGAGGGGAGGAGGGGAAATTGGGGAGGGAAGAGGGGGAAGTGGGGAGGGGAGGAGAGGGAAGCAGGCCAGGGGAGGAGGGGGAGTAGGGGGAGGGGAGTAGGGGGATTAGGGGGAGGGGAGGAGTAGAAGCAGGGTTGGAGGGGAAGCAGGAGGAATGGAAGCAGGAGGAGGGGAAGCCTTCTCCCAGAATCAGAGAGGGAAGAGAAGGTACCCAGAGCTCTGTCTCTCCCCACATCTGGCATCTTCTTATCCTTCAAATCACAGCTGAAATGTGGCTTCTTCAGATAGGCAGCCTTTAAGAACTGGAACACTCACTGTGAGGGTCCGCGGCTTCATTCTTGAAGTCAGTGAGACCAAGAACCCACCAATTCCGGACACAGAATGAATGTGTAAACCCTTCCTTTTGGGTGTGGCCTTCAGTCACAGACCCAGCCTCCCAAGATGGGGTCTTCTTGTTTTTGCCCTTCCCTACTAGAGGTTGGCAACCCCCTGAGTAGTGTTCAGAGCTGCTCTGTGGGTGTGGGGATGGCATGGGGTCAGGTGCAGGCAGATGGCTGGTGGGCAAGAAGGCACCTCTCTCTCAGCCTCAGTTTATCTGTGCAATGGGAATGGCAGTAAGACTTAATCAAAACATGGATGACATCAGCGTGGTGCTTGGCACACAGAAGGCAGCCACTGCTGGTGTATATTTGTAGTGGTTTAATCATCAGTCTGGAGCTAGGCACAGTAGCATGTGCCTGTAGTTCCAGCTACTCGGGAGGCTGAAGTGGGAGGATCGCTTGAGCCCAGGAGTTCAAGTCTAGCCTGGGCAACACGGCCAGACACTGTCTCTAAGGAAAAAAAAAACCTACTTGGGCAGGTCGGCTCGCTGGGCACCCCTTCAACAAGCTTCTGGAGGAGACAGAGCTGCATTCTCTAGGGATGGCAAGGGCCTGCCCAGGCTGGGCCATGTCAGAGCTGCTGGGGCATGGGCCACTGGTGTCTGCTGGCCCATGAGACTTCGGCGAGTAGGGGACTGATCTGAGTTTGTCCCCCACAGAACCCAGACCTGGACTCAGAGGCGCTGCTAGCCCTGCCCCTGCCTCAGCTGGTGCAGAAGTTACACAGTAGAGAGCTGTCCCCTGAGGCCGTGCTCTTCACCTATGTGGGAAAGGTAAGGCCAGCCAAGGCCAGCCCCTCCCTTTCCCCTCCCTCTGTCCGCACAGGCTGTGGGGAAAACCTGGCCTGGAGTTAGTCCTGCTGGGGGCCATGGTGGGACCTACAGTGCCAGGGACTGCCAGGGAGGGAAGGAGCCAGAGCGTGTGCGTGTGTATATGTATGTGTGTATGAGACACTGAGCATGCTGTCTTAGCTAGTAACCTGGCTTTTAGCCCAGACTTCCCTCTCCCTCCCGCCTCCACCCCATCGGGCAACAAGTCTGGTCTGTTCCCTTCTTTTTTTTTGAGATGGAGTTTTGCTCTTGTTGTTCAGGCTGGAGTGCAATGGCACAATCTTGGCGCACTGCAACCCCCACCTCCTGGGTTCAAGCAATTCTCCTGCCTCAGCCTCCCAAGTAGCTGGGATTACAGGCATGCACCACTACACCCGGCTAATGAAAAGAAAAAAATTTTTTTTTTTTTTTTGAGATGGAGTCTCGCTCTGTTGCCCAGGCTGGAATGCAGTGGCACGATCTTGGCTCACTGCAGCCTCCACCTCCTGGGTTCAAGTGATTCTTCTGCCTCAGCCTCCTGAGTAGCTGGGAGTACAGGCACCTGCTAACACACCCAGCTAATTTTTGTATTTTTAGTAGAGATGGGATTTTACCATGTTGGTCAGGCTGGTCTGGAACTCCTGACCTCAAGTGATCCACCCGCCTCGGCCTCCCAAAGTGCTGGGGTTACAGCTGTGAGCCACTGCAGCTGGCCCCCAACTAATTTTTTGTATTTAGTAGAGACGGGGTTTCACCATGTTGATCAGGCTGGTCTCAAACTCCTGACCTCAGGTGATCCACCCGCCTCGGCCTTCCAAAGTGCTAGGATTACAGGCGTGAGCCACCATGCCCGACCCCTTCTTTTTTTTTGAGATGGGAGTCTCGCTCTGTCGCCCAGGCTGGAGTGCAGTGGCATGATCTTGGCTCACTACAACCTCCACCTCCCGGGTTCAAGTGATTCTCATACCTCAGCCTCCCGAGTAGCTGGGATTATAGACATGCACCCCCATGCTTGGCTAATTTTTGTATTTTTATTTGGCCGGGCTGGTCTGGAACTCCCAACCTCAGGTGATCCTCTGAAAGTGCTGGGATTACAGGCGTGAGCCACCGCGCCTGGCCTGTTCTCTTCTTTTACCCAGCCCTCTCCTGTCTCCATCCCCTTTGGCCACCCTGGCCCGCCACCACCACCTCCCGCCATGCCCAAGCACCAGCCTCCTGGTCAGGTGCCCTCTTGTGTCCCCAGCTCTTCAGGCCATCTCTTGTACTCCTCCTCTGTGTGTGGCATCACCTCTGGCCAAGGCCTTCTGGAGCTTGGGTGTCAGCAGCTCTGCACTGGCTTGGGTGGGGCTCCTTTACCTGGAAGGCTGTTTCCCTCTTCTTTGCCCCTGTCCGTGCCACGGGCTCCCCTGGCTGAGCCTTCGGGGCTCAGAGCAGGAGGCACCGTCTTCCATTCCCCACCTGAGGTAGGGTTTCCTCTTCCAGGCCTACTCTCATTCTAATAGCACATTTCTCATCACAGTGTCAGGCTTGTCTTCTCTATCTCTTTCCCATGGGGGGTCTTTGTGGACAGAGCTTGTCTCATTTGTCTTTGAACCTTAGTGCTCAACATGTTGCATTTCACGTAATAAATGCTCAAGAAATATGTTTGAAAAGAAAGGGAGGGAGGGAGGAAAGAAGGAGACAAATTGTGCTTTGAGTGTGGCCTGCATGATTTCTTGAAAGGGTGTGGGACAGTGAGTGTGACCCCTAGGCAGGTGAACTTATCTGGGTGCAGTGTATGTGACAACGCTGTGGGGGCTGCAGCTGAGGGAGCGAGCGCATGCTGGGCTGGTGTCACTGAGAGGGGGCACGTACATAGTCTCAGCAGATGGTCTTGCTTCTTCCCTGTCAATGTCCCTGAAAAGGCTTCTGCCCTTCCTAGTTAATCTAGTCTATCTGGTTAGATTAGCCTTCTCTGTTCCTGCCTCAGGTACCCCGGGGACAGATTTTGCACATGCCTGAATATGGCAACACAGCCCACCCTGTTTGCCCCAGATACTCCCCAGGAGCAGGAGTATTTACTGAAAGCTGCATCTCACTCTGCCCTCACCTTTCCTTCTGTAGGACCCTGTGTGGTGAGGTTTGAGCATTCTAGGCAGATTTCCACTATTAGCATGTTCTTCCCTTTTGTCAAGCTCCTACTCCACATGGCTTGATTATCAAATTCAAGATTTCCTGGGTAAGGGGAGGCTTGACTGGGCTACGTGTGGGGAAGGCGTGGGGTTGAGGAGAGACTGCTGGGCTCCGGGAGGCAGGAGTCTGGTCTAGTCCTGCTCTGTGGTTGCCCTTCAGTGTGACCAGTGACGGGGCGCTGCCCCTGTCTGGTTTCTGTCTGCCTCACTGGCAGAGATGTGGCTTGGGGGAGGTGAGGGAGTGGCCAGTGGTCATCTTCCTCCCAGCTCAGCCCCTACCTGGGGGGCACCTGAGGCCAGTATCTTGCTCCCTTGAGTGTCCCGGTTGTGCCCTGGTCCTGGTTGAAGGCCAGAGACAGCCAGGATGAGGCCTGGGCCAAATATCCCTAGTGAGGCAGATGCTGAGCCCTAGGTCATCCTCTGTGCCCCAGGCTCTGGGCCATGTTGCTGGTTACCCCTCTCCCTGGGTATACTTTAAAAGGCCAGTTCTACATGATGTATATTTCACCACAATTTCTTAAAAAGGCCAGCCTCCTTTTATCTTATGTCTACTTCCCCTTCCTCAGGCCTGGGAAGTGAACAAAGGGACCAACTGTGTGACCTCCTATCTGGCTGACTGTGAGACTCAGCTGTCTCAGGCCCCAAGGCAGGGCCTGCTCTATGGCGTCCCTGTGAGCCTCAAGGAGTGCTTCACCTACAAGGTATGCTCTGCCTCAGCGCCAGGCCTCCATCGTCCCCTCCATCCCTGCCAGCCTGCTCTGCATCTTGGGTCATTTTGGGCCGTTAGAGGAGGTATCAGGTCCAGAGGCCTTCCGAGGAGACACTGGTATACCTGTCTTGGCCTGTGTGACAGTTGTTGGAGTGGACCCTTGGCTGCCCACGGGCCCTGACTCACTCCCTTCTGGTGCCCATCCCTCCTCCCAGGGCCAGGACTCCACGCTGGGCTTGAGCCTGAATGAAGGGGTGCCGGCGGAGTGCGACAGCGTAGTGGTGCATGTGCTGAAGCTGCAGGGTGCCGTGCCCTTCGTGCACACCAATGTTCCACAGTCCATGTTCAGGTTAGGTCTTGGGGTGGGGCGGGGCGGGGCAGGGGCACCGGTCCCAGCATGGCACAGGCTGACCCATTCTTGCCTCCTCCAGCTATGACTGCAGTAACCCCCTCTTTGGCCAGACCGTGAACCCATGGAAGTCCTCCAAAAGCCCAGGGGGCTCCTCAGGGGGTGAAGGGGCCCTCATCGGGTCTGGAGGCTCCCCCCTGGGCTTAGGCACTGATATCGGAGGCAGCATCCGCTTCCCCTCCTCCTTCTGCGGCATCTGCGGCCTCAAGCCCACAGGGAACCGCCTCAGGTAAGGTGGGTGGAGGGCGCTTCTGGGCCCCTCGCTGTGTGACCTTGGCCTAGCTTCCAACCTCTCTGGGCTCCTGGCGGGGATTCGGTCTCCGGGGTTTTGCTGGGAGGAAGCATTACAGTACCACTGGCCGGGCGTGGGTCCTAGTTTCCAAAGCGGTGAGTGTTCAGAGCTGCTCTGTGGGTGTGGGGATGGCGGCGGGTGGCCATTTCCTGTTTCCAGCATCTTATGTTTCTTATCCAGCAAGAGTGGCCTGAAGGGCTGTGTCTATGGACAGGAGGCAGGTGAGGTCCGTGGTGCTCTCAGTGCCCCGAGGAGGGTGGGGGTCGGCCTGACCCGCTTCCGGCCGTGCTTCTCAGGTGGCAGGGCAGTGTCTGGCCCCCAGGCTGCTCTAGGTCTGGGTTCCTCCCTCCTTGTCTGCTTACCTCCCTCACCTCTCTGCCCCACAGTGCGTCTCTCCGTGGGCCCCATGGCCCGGGACGTGGAGAGCCTGGCACTGTGCCTGCGAGCCCTGCTGTGCGAGGACATGTTCCGCTTGGACCCCACTGTGCCTCCCTTGCCCTTCAGAGAAGAGGTGAGCAGGGCTGGGTGGGCATGAGTGTGGACCGCTGAACCCAGACAGCCACCCCAGGCCTTGTGGGCAGGCCTTGGAGCCCCTGTCTCCTGAGAACCGTCCCCCAGGCCTCTGAGGCCAGGGCGGGTTGCTCCTCCACAGACAGCCACCAGATGGAGCCCTTGCCTGCATTTGTAAATCCTCAGGCTTTTTTTTTTTCCTTTTTTTTTTTTTTTTTTGAGACTGAGTCTCGCTCTGTCCCTCAGGCTGGAGTGCAGTGGCGCGATCTCGGCTCACCGCAAGCTCCGCCTCCCGGGTTCACGCCATTCTCCTGCCTCAGCCTCCCGAGTAGCTGGGACTACAGGCGCCCGCCACCACGCCTGGCTAATTTTTTTTGGTATTTTTTAGTAGAGACGGGGTTTCACCGTGTTAGCCAGGATGGTCTCGATCTCCTGACCTCGTGATCCACCCGCCTCGGCCTCCCAAAGTGCTGGGATTACAGGCTTGAGTCACCGCGCCGGCCGGAAATCCACAGGCTTTCAAAGGTGCCCAGCCTCTGCTGCTGGCACCAGGGATGCAGGAATCATTTCCCAGCCTGCTGACCTTCAGCAAACAGCAGCCTTTCTAACAGTATTCCTGTCCACATTTTGGGAGCAGCACGCCACGCTGCCTGCAGACCCCAGCTCATGTAGCCTGTTCCTGCCAGACTTGCTGCTACGTGAGCCAGGGTCTGCAAGCAGCGTGGTGTGCTGCTCCCCAAAATACCACTGCAGCAGCCTGTTGCTGAGACAGGCTGGGCTTGTTGCTTTCTGTGGCGAGGCAGCACTGTCTTGCAAAGCCTTAGGATCATCTCAGAGGGCAGGAAGGGTGGCTGAGATTTTGAAGTCTGGTTTAAGGTGGATCTTTCAACATGGGGGTTGGTTAAAATTGGTTTAAGTTGGTTAAGATTGGTTAAGATCCTTAATCCCCATGTTAAGGATTGGTGGGCACAGCAGGGTGTGGATTTTGAGGCGAGAGGTGTCAACCGATGCTTCCTGTTGAAGAGTTGGAATGAATCGGAAGGTTATTTGTGTTATGTGTGTTATTTGGAGGAGGTGGGGGAGTGGCCAGCGGTCATCTTCCTCCCAGCTCATCCCCTACTGCGGGGCATCTGAGACCAGTATTTTGCTCTCTTGAGTGTTCTGGTTGTGCTCTGGTCCTGGTACTCTCTCTCTCTCTGTGTGTGTGCGTTGGGGTTGAAGGCCAGAAACAGCCAGGTTGAGGCTGGGGCCAGATGTCCCCAGTGAGGCAGGTGCTGGGCCCTAGGTCATCCTCTGTGCCCACTCCAACAGAGTGCAGGAGCTGTAAAGTTAGATTGGTGCAGACAGAGGAAGAGTGAAGTCACGTTAATGTAGACAGTAAGCTGTGTGACATAAGCCCCGTTTCTCAGCAGTCCAGCGATTGTCTATCTTGTACAGACCTCTTGCCCTCGCCCCAGCCAAGGTTGCCTTGGAAAGGCTGAGGGTTTGTGGACGGGAAGGAGAGTGGGCCTTGGTGTTTCTTGGGAGTGGGGCAGCAGGGCAGATCTGGGCTGGGTAGGGTGAACTCCCCCTCCCCAGGCAGAGGGAGATATTCTAACCGAACCCACGGGGATAGGCAGCCGTGAAGTCCTTCCTCGGAAGAGAGGAGGAGATGAGGTCCCTGTCTGGAAGTCTGGAACAGTTTATCATGAGAGCCAGGACAGGTGGTGGAGAGCCTCAGCTCAGAAGACAGGATGCCTGCATTCCAGACCTGTCTTGTCACTCTGCATTGGGTAGCTTTGGGCAAGTCCCAGTCCCACCTAATCTCCCTATTGAGACCTCAAGCCTCAGTTTCCTCATATGACCAGTAGGAATCCTTATCCTTGCTCTGCCCACCTGAATCACTGTGAAGGTGTTTTATGAAAGGGTCAGATGCAGAAGGGGCTGGCCTCGCTGACTGCAGCCTCGCAGCTGTGTCTGGGGCTGAGTAGTTTCTCTGATCTCTAGGGGTCCTGCCTAGAGCTGTCTTCTCCTGACCTGCCCCTGTCCCCTGTGTTTTCCCTCCAGGTCTACACCAGCTCTCAGCCCCTGCGTGTGGGGTACTATGAGACTGACAACTATACCATGCCCTCCCCGGCCATGAGGCGGGCCGTGCTGGAGACCAAACAGAGCCTTGAGGCTGCGGGGCACACGGTATGACTGCAGGGTCCTGGAAGTACTGGCATCTCCTCCCCTCACGGGAAGCCTTCCTGGTACCCATGGCTACTCCATCCCTGGCATCCTGGCACTCTGACGGTGTTGTCGTCGGGGTGAACTGTGGCCCTGTGGGACAAGTATATAGAGGGCTGATCAAGAGTATTGGAGTGAGTGATTGATGGAGAACTTTAGCCCTGTGCTTTGTGATGTGTGAGCACTGCATGTGGGGAGGCTCTTCAGCTCTAAACAGTGGTGCACAGCTGTCCAGAGGCTCCCAGGGCCAGTGGGTTTTGGTCTGGTCATTACACAACTTTATGTGTGGCTCCAGACTTCTCTCATGCTGTGCATTCCACAGTGAGTTTTCATGGGTCAGTAAGGCTGCCTTTGTAGCTCTAGTGAGAGCTATCTTGTGGGCAGGGTTGGTCCAATCCATCCTCAGGGCCGCCCAGACAGCATGGGGATCATGAAGCCAGTTTTTAGGTCAGGAGGCCTTACACCCCTCTATCCCTGCAGCTGATTCCCTTCTTGCCAAGCAACATACCCCATGCTCTGGAGACCCTGTCAACAGGTGGGCTCTTCAGTGATGGTGGCCACACCTTCCTACAGAACTTGTGAGTGATAGTGGGCTTTGGGGTCTTGGTGGGATCAGACAAGTAGGCAGACCTGGGGGAGCAGCAGGGTGTGGTGATGCCTGGATGGGCCTTAGCTGAATCCAACAAAGGCCTGAGCACTCTGGGCAGGGACCTCGCTGTCCCTCCAGCTGGGCACATTGAGCCTGGAGATCCCTTGCCAGGGTGCCAGCCCGAGGGTAGGCTGGGTTGAGTATCTGTGGCCTACCCCTGATCTGAGCTTGTTGTGAGGTAGGAGGTGGGCAGGAGGTTGCCTCTCTGTTTGGGAAGGATTTGGGCCAAGGGCAGGATCCAGACAGGAGGGTGGGGGTTTGGACTTGATGCTGTGACTCCAGGCTCTGTCTGACTTGAGCCAAGTCTTCTTTTTGAGCAGGACCTCAGCTTTCTCTCCTGTAAAGTGGGTGGGTTGGACCAGACTCCCTTTAAGGGACTTTGCAGAGCTCAGTTTTAGAGAAGTTCGTTCCTCTGGGATGCTTTTAGTCATTAAAGGTTGTCAGGGGCAGAGAACAGGCCTGCAAAGGTGCCTCCTGGTGACATACCTCTGCTGGATGGACTGGAACCCTTCAGAACACAGTCCCCCTTCCTCCGCTTCACTGATGGAGAACTTGGCCCTGCAGCCTGGAGCTTGGCCCTGCAGCTTCACTCAGTCAAGGGCCCAGCCTGTCATGTTCCTTTCCTTCCCCTAGCAGCCAAGTATGGTCCAGGCTTCAGTGGAAGGGGTCACTCCTCACTCTGGCCCTGGGAATGAGTCCCCAGGATCAGCTGCCTGAGACCTTTCCCTGAGATCTTGAGCCAGAGATAGCCTCAGAGCCCTGCTTCATGGGCAGCCCACCCTCGATTTCCCCACCTGTGCCTCCAGGCTGTACCTCCCTAAGGGGAGGTACCCTCAGGGAGGCCTCATCAGGGAGATGTTGCCCTCAGTTCTTAGAGCTCTGAGCTGGGTTTGCTGGAGAGGGATACCCTGAGTCCTGCCTTGGGGAGCTCCCGTGGATGTGGGTTGCAGCCCAGGCATCCCAAAGGATCAGCAGAAACAAACGGCATGTTTGGAAGGAGGGAGCTGAGTCTGGTGAGGAGGAGGTGGACAGGATCCCTGCATAGAGAATGGGATTGCTGTGGGCCGGGCGAACAAGCCGGGAAGGATGTGGGGATGGGAGTGCCTGGACCGAGCATTTTGTTTCCCAGCAAAGGTGATTTCTTGGACCCCTGCCTGGGGGACCTGGTCTCAATTCTGAAGCTTCCCCAATGGCTTAAAGGACTGCTGGCCTTCCTGGTGAAGCCTCTGGTGAGGGCACAAGGAGTGGAGGGGCTAGGATGGCTGGGGGGGAACCTAGGGCCTCCTATCGCATGATCCCCCATGGCCTCCCTCAGCCTCTCTTGGTTTGGGCAGGCATGGCCTCCTCTTCTCTCCAGTCCCCACCCAGACTGCTCTCCTCCTCTGTCCCCTGCAATCTTCAGCCAACCCGCATGCTGAAAGGGGTGCCGACCTGGGCCCTGGGGGGAGGCATGGAGGGAGGGGTCCCCAGTGGCTTGGCCTGAAGAAGGTTGACGTCTGCCGTGGCCCAGAGCTGAGTCACCGACCCTGCGTCTGTCCTGTGCAGCTCCCAAGGCTGTCAGCTTTCCTCAGCAACATGAAGTCTCGGTGAGGGTTCTTCTGTGTCTAGCTGCCGGCCCCTGCCTGTCCTGATCCGAGTCTGGGTCTGGGTAGTTTCTGACAGGAAAGGACTTGAGGGAAGTAGCCTCTGAGGCTGGAAGTGGCCCAGGCAGGGGGGCAACCTTTGTGGCCTTCAGATGGGACTTTGAAGTTGTCTTGGCAAGGTCCAGTTCTGGCTGGAGAGCAAAGGCCTGAGGGGGACAAGAGGATGGGGGAGTTGGAGGGGAGGAGGTTGACCTGGCTGGGGCATGAGTGGAGAGGACCAGGAAGTGGGGGTTGGCCTGGGCCGAGGGTGGGGCACCCAGGAGAGATGCTGCTGTTAGAGATCTGAGCTGACCTGAGCTGCGCCAGGCCCTACTTGCCCCTTAGTGGCTTGGGCTGGAAAAGCAGGGCATAAACCTCCCCGTTTCATGCCCTGACGTCCCATGGACTCACTCCTTCCCTCACCAGCAGGCTTCAGGACTGGCAGCAGCTATGGCCTCTCCCGTGTCCTGAGGGTAGCGTGGAATCGGGCCTGGGCTAGTCCTGGCTCTGCTGTGGAGTCACCAAGTGCCAGCCTGTGCCCCTCTGGGGCCTGATTTTCTCATCCAGACAGTAGGGGTTTGAACTTCCCTCTCAGAGCTCCCATGGGTTTGTGAAGGGTCCACAGAGGGGTGAGATCTAGAGGGTTGGCCGTAGGGGTCTGATGTTGCTGATCTCCGTGGCTGTGACCATCATGGCTGGTGACCACACTCCTTCTGCCCAGGTCGGCTGGAAAACTCTGGGAACTGCAGCACGAGATCGAGGTGAGGCCAGAGCCTCTGGATTGGAGCAGGGTGGTGGGGGGAGGGTGGAGTTGGACAGGGTACCCACTAGCAGTGTCTCGTGGCCACTGCCCCCATGGGGCTCCTAGACTGGCCTGTCATCCCCCTTCCACTCCCTGGACCACCACTTGGGCCCAGCTCTCTGACCCTTACTTGCCTAGATGCCCATCCTTTGAGGCTGGGTCAGCCCCAGGCTCCTGTCCTGGCCGCCTTTTTGCCCCTCTGGAGCTGCCTTTGTGTGGCTCCGCCTCAGCGGGAAGAGGCGTATCCACAATTCATTCTGGAGGCAGAACGAGTGATGCCCTCTGAGAGGCAGCACTGCCTGCCCGGAGGACCTGTGTCCCACTGTGGCTCTGTTCAGATCCAGGGGCAGGTGCTGGGGCCAGAGCCACCCCAGCCACAGTCCCTGAGTTAAAGAGCCTGGGGTGGGCTAGGTCTGAGTGCTTTCACCTGGTGTGCTGTGTCCTCCGCAGGTGTACCGCAAAACCGTGATTGCCCAGTGGAGGGCGCTGGACCTGGATGTGGTGCTGACCCCCATGCTGGGCCCTGCTCTGGACTTGAATGCCCCAGGCAGGGCCACAGGTGAGGCCCGACACCCTGCCTGTCCCTTCTGTGAATCTGGCCATGTGCCCTGCAGGGCTGCGAGGAAATGGAAGAAGAGCCCTCTGGGAGGACCCTGCCCTCTCGGGGCCCACAGTCTGGCTGACTGGAGACATGGGAGTCATGTGGGTTGCCCTGGCAGGGATTGATTTTCCTGTCATCAGCACTATTCAAGTTGGGGATCTTGAGTTACAGAATCTAGTTTGGGGAGGTGATGGTTTGAAGTCCAGGTGGGATTTAGATAAATCAAGAAAATAGGGGCCAGGGCGGTGGCTCACACCTATAATCCGAGCACTTTGGGAGGCTGAGGCTGGAGGATCACTTGAGCCCAGGAGCTCAAGAGCAGTCCAGGCAACATAGTGAGGCTCCTGTTGCTACAAAAAATAGAAAAATTAGCCGGGTGTGGTTGCATGTTCCTGTAGTCCTGGCTACTCGGGGGGCTGAGGCAGGAGGATTGCTTGAGCCCAGGAGGTCAAGGCTGCAGTGAGTTATGATCACACCACTGCACTCCAGCCTAGGTGACAGAGTGAGACTGTCTCAAAAAAAGGAAAAGGAAAAGAAAACAGGAACAGCATTCCCAGTGGAGAAAGTACATGGGCAAAGGCATGGGGCAAACATCAGTGGGTTGTCCAGCCTGGCCCTGAAATCTGAATTCCTGGGCTTTGTCACTCAGACCTCAGTCCTGGGAGAGAGGCTTTCTCTGGCTGTAGACACAGGGTGCCATTTCATATGAGGTTTGACTCAGGCCCGGAGTTGGCACTGAAGATTCTCAGGGCCTGCTGCAGCTGCCTGTAATGTGTTCCAGGGGCCGTCAGCTACACTATGCTGTACAACTGCCTAGACTTCCCTGCAGGGGTGGTGCCTGTCACCACGGTGACTGCTGAGGACGAGGCCCAGATGGAACATTACAGGGGCTACTTTGGGGATATCTGGGACAAGATGCTGCAGAAGGTGAGGACTGGCCTGCCCCTCAACTGGACTCACTCCCCACCCTGACTCTGGCCGCTGTGGAGGAAACAGTACCAGCACTGCGGGTTTGCCAGCCTTTCTTAAGCAAGACCTGAAGGACTATGGCCTGGCCCTACTTTGTGGCCTCTCTCTAGCTGGGTGCTTCCTGGGACTGGGGGTGGGGAGTCCTGCCTCGCTAACCCTATCCTGATGCCTGTATCCCCTATAGGGCATGAAGAAGAGTGTGGGGCTGCCAGTGGCCGTGCAGTGTGTGGCTCTGCCCTGGCAAGAAGAGTTGTGTCTGCGGTTCATGCGGGAGGTGGAGCGACTGATGACCCCTGAAAAGCAGTCATCCTGATGGCTCTGGCTCCGGAGGACCTGAGACTCACACTCTCTGCAGCCCAGCCTAGTCAGGGCACAGCTGCCCTGCTGCCACAGCAAGGAAATGTCCTGCATGGGGCAGAGGCTTCCGTGTCCTCTCCCCCAACCCCCTGCAAGAAGCGCCGACTCCCTGAGTCTGGACCTCCATCCCTGCTCTGGTCCCCTCTCTTCGTCCTGATCCCTCCACCCCCATGTGGCAGCCCATGGGTATGACATAGGCCAAGGCCCAACTAACAGTCAAGAAACAGCTCCTCGTCTGTGTGGTTTCTGGGCGTCATCGTGAGGGTGGGGGTTGGAGCCTGTTGAGAGCAGGGCTGGCTTGACCGTGCATACCCAGGCTCCAGCCATGCCAGTCTCCTGCTCCACAACCTCCCCTGGTGCCCATCACCCACAGGAGGGGTGCAGGCTTGTATCCCCCAGCACTTCGGCCGTGCCCCTCCTCTCTCACCTACACTAAGCCCTGCTCTGCTGGACACTGCCCTTGGTCTCCTTCCTTCCTCTGCTTCTTTCCCTGCCTAGAAAGCTCTTTCTGTTCCTCTGCTTTCTATCCTTTGAGACCTGACTCAGATCCTTCTCTCTCCAGGAGGCCTTTCCTCCTCCCTCTGGGCCCTGGAGTATATGGGCTATTTCTTCCCAGTCTGCCCTGTGTGGTGGGCATTGGTGGGTGTGTCTGCCTGCCTTAGCACACTGGCTTTCCTTGACGGCAGGGAACCCATTGCCACATCTCTGTCTTCTGTGGCCAGCACAGGGCAGCAGGGGAAGCACTGAGTTGGGTTGCAGAGAGTCCGAAGTGCTGGCCCTGAGCTGCTGCTGTTTGGGAGAGGAGCCCATGGGCCTGGGGAGGCCGACATGAGACAAGGTGACCTGGTAGAGTGTGCTCTCAGGGCTGGCCAAGGCCTGGATTGCCCTGGGAAGGTTTCCTGAAGGAGGTGGACGTGTGTTGAATCTAGAAGTTTTCCAGAGACTGAGCTAGGGGTTGAGGACATCTCAGAGAGAAGGGACAGTATGCCCAAAGATCAGGGTGGGTTTGCTAAATGGCAGGCATGTTGAATGGGCACAGGGGAAGCAGAGATATAGGTGAGGACAGATCAAGGTGGACTTGGGCAGCCAGGTCAGGAACTTGAGTTCTGTCTCAAGGACAGTGGGACTCTGGAAAGATCATAGCTCGGCCTGAGGACTAGACTCGCGGGGCAAAACCTGTAGAAGGGTAAAGAAGCTGCTCCATGATCCCTAATTTGGGGAGAGGGGCATAAAGCCTGAACCTTGGCCCAGGGGTAAAGAGGGGCCCTTTGGGAATTGACAGGATGGAGGTGAGCTGTCTCAGCTTGTCTGCTATCTACCTCTTACTGGACTATGTCACCTGGCTGGTAGAAAGGTGGCATCTGTAGCCGACCCTAGGAGTTTCCTTCTTTTTTTTTTTTTTAGCAGAGTTTCGCTCTTGTTGCTCAGGCTGGTGTGCAATGGTGTGATCTCGGCTCACTGCAACTCCGCCTCCTGGGTTCAAGCAATTTTCCACCTCTTGGGTTCAAGTGATTCTCCTGCCTCAGCCTCCTGAGCAGCTGGGATTACAGGCATGCGCCACCATGCCTGGCTAATTTTGTATTTTTAGTAGAGACGGAGTTTCTCCATGTTGGTCAGACTGGTCTTGAACTCCCAACCTCAGGTGATCCGCCCACCTCGGCCTCCCAAAGTGCTGGGATTACAGGTGAAAGCCACCATGCCCGGCTGACCCTAGGAGTTTCTTAACCCCATTAGCCCAGTTGCTTTGCTCTTCCCTGGCCCCAGCCCTAATTCTCCTGCTGGCTGGAGATGTTTCAGAGCCTGAGCCCTCTAGGTAGGGCAGGTCCACGGCTCCTACCTGTCTGTCTCAGATTCTTTCTAGAAGAGTTGCCTTCCCAAGACTTCCTTCTCCACCCTGGTTTTCATACTCCTCCAGAAGTGCTTTGCCCTCCAGGTCGCCACACCCATTGGCGCCTGCACTATCTCCCAGTGCCATCCCTGCCTCTGTGGGGCCATTTTCAGGGCAGAAGTGAGGTCCCAACCTACATGGGGACACCCAGATTGGGACATCTAGATAGATGCCGCACTTTGCCCTGATTTCTTGTAACCACTGCTGTAATTTTGCCTTTTTCATAAAACCACTACCATCTGCCCCAGCTTCCTCCTCCTGCCCCATTTCTCTCTTTCAGTTACCGATATCCTTTTGCCTTCAGACATGAGGCTGCAGAGTGGAGGTGCCTTCACTGGTTCATTGATTCAGCCCTTGGAGCCTCAGCATGGCCATGTCCAGACCTCAGCTGACCTGAGTCAAGCCTGGGCTTCTGGGGACGTGGACATTGACACAAACACATCTGTTCCTCCTGTGATTAGGGCTGGGGGACAGGATAGACAAGGGGTCAAATGCTGCCAAGGGGAGGGGGAAGTGGTCACTGAGGCTAGTACATGGCCACTGTGTTTCATCTCCACCACCACGCTCTAGTCCAAGCCACCTCCCTCATCTGGACGCTGCAGTGACTTCCCTTCTGGGCTCCCTGCTTTCAACCCTGGCTGCCCTCTAATCCATTCTCCACACAGAGCTGGAATGATCTTTTAAAAGTATAAATCAGGCTAGGCGCAGTGGCTCATGCCTGTAATCCTCGCACTTTGGGAGGCTGAGGCGGGTGGATCACCGAGGTCAGGAGCTCCAGACTAGCCTGGCCAACATGGCGAAACCCTGTCTCTACTAAAAGTACAAAAAGTCTTGACAGGCATGGTGGCGTGCATCTGTAGTCCCAGCTACTGAGGAGGCTTGGAACGTGGCTCCAATGTCACCTTCCCTGCTCACCCATTTATAAAACGGCCTCCTTTGTTTCTTTTTTTTTTTTTTGAGACGGAGTCTAGTTCTGTTGCCAGGCTGGAGTGCAGTGGCGCGATCTCAGCTTACTGCAACCTCCACCTCCTGGGTTCAAGCGATTCTCCTGCCTCAGCCTCCTGAATAGCTGGGATTATAGGCAAGCGACACCACGCCCAGGTAGTTTTTTTTTTTTTTTTTGAGATAGAGTCTTGCTCTGTTGCCCAGGCTGGAGTGCAGTGGCGCGATCTTGGCTCGCTGCAACCTCCCTCTGCCTCCTGGGTTCAAGCGATTCTATTGCCTCAGCCTCCTGAGTAGATTGAATTACAGGCACACGCCACCATGCCCAAGCTAATTTTTGTATTTTTAGTAGAGACAGGGTTTCACCATGTCAACCAGGATGGTCTTGATCTCCTTACCTCGTGATCCGCCCGCCTCGGCCTCTCAAAGTGCTGGGATTACAGGTATGAGCCACCACGCCCGGCCTTGGTTTCTTGATTATCTCAAGCTGGGCCCTGCTTCAGAGCTTTCATGTTAGCTCTTCTCTCTGCTTGGAACACGCAGCTCCAATGTCACCTTCCCTGCTCACCCATTTATAAAATGGCCTCCCTTGTTACTCTCTTTTCTTTTTTCTTTTTTCTTTTTTTTTTTTCTGAGACGGAGTCTTGCTCTGTTACCCAGGCTGGAGTGCAGTGGCGTGATTTTGGCTCACTGCAACCTCTGCCTCCCGGATTCAACCAATTCTCCTGCCCCAGCCTCCCAAGTAGCTGGGATTACAGGTGTCTGCCACCATACTCAGCGAATTTTTGTATTTTTAGTTGGGACGGGGTTTCAACATGTTGGCCGGGCTGGTCTTGAGCTTGTGATCTGCCTGCCTGGGCCTCCCAAAGTGCTGGGATTACAGGGGTAAGCCACTGCACCCGAGCCCTTGTTTCTTTCTTTTCTTTTCTTTCTTTTTTTTTTTTTTTGACAGAGTCTCACTCTGTCACCCAGGCTGGAGTGCAGTGGCACAATTTCAGCTCACTGCAACTTCCGCCTCCTGGGTTCAAGCGATTCTCCTGCCTCAGCCTCCTGAGTAGCTGGTATTACAGGCGTGCGCCACCACGCCCAGCTAATTTTTATATTTTAGTAGAGATGGGGTTTCACCATGTTGGTCAGGCTGGCCTCGAACTCCTGACCTCATGATCTGCCTGCCTGGGCCTTACAGGCGTGAGCCACCACGCCCTGCCCCTTGTTACTTTCTAACAGGTTACCCTTTGTTCTTTTTTTTTTTTTTTTTTGTTAAGACGGAGTTTTGCTCTTGTTGCCCAGGCTGGAGTGTAATGGCAGGATCTTGGCTCACTGCAAACTCTGCCTCCTGGGTTCAAGCAATTCTCCTGCCTCAGCCTCCCAAGTAGCTGGGATTACAGGCATGCGCCACCATGCCCAGCTAATTTTGTATTTTTAGTAGAGATGGGGTTTCTCCATGTTGGTCAGGCTGGTCTCGAACTCCCGACCTCAGGTGATCCACCCTCCTGGGCCTCCCAAAGTGCTGGGATTACAGGTGTGAGCCACCGCGCCTGGCCACCCTTTGTTCTTTGTAGCATTATCACTCTCTGAGCTCTTTTACGTTTTTTTGTCTCCTCCACTAAACCATAAGCTTCCTGAGAGCTGTGCTTTGTCTTGTTCATCACTTGTTCTTGGCTTGGAGGATGGTGCTCCACAAATTCTGGGATGATAAAGTGTGGCTGTGTGAGGGGCCAGGCACTGTGCTGGGTGCTGGCAGTGACAAATGAGGCAGCCCTGGCCCCTGTCCTCGTGGAGCTCACATTCTGGAGGGATTTGTTGAATGAACAGAAGGGGGACAGAGAGTTGTGCTAATGAAGACCTCTAAATATTTAATGTCTGGAGTGATAACATGACTTTTGATCCGGAAAAAAGGGGAAAGAGAATTCTAGACCACATTTACTGAGTACCTACTATGAGCCATCTACTTTCTGGGCACTTTACAGTCATGCCATTTAATCCTCTGTGAACCCTATGATAGGCATTTTTGCCCCCCTTTTACAGAAAGTTTACGTATCTTGCCCAGGGTCCCACAGCTAGAAGTTGGGGGCTTGGAACCAAAAGCTAGGCCAGTCTTTGTCAGCAACTGCATGAGGTCTTTCTGTTGATGCCAAGCCCCAGTGAGTACGATGGCCAGAAGAGTGAGAGCACAAATCAGCCTCCTCCTCATACCTCCCTGACCACCAGTGTGCTGGTGGCTACTGCCTGTTTTCATGGCCTTTCCCCTTCTCACCGGGTCCACTGCCACAGCTTCTTTTTTTTTTTTTTTTTTTTTCGAGACGGAGTTTCGCTCTTGTTGCGCAGGCTGGAGTGCAATGGCGAGATCTCAGCTCACTGCAACCTCTGCCTACAGGATTCAAGTGATTCTCCTGCCTCAGCCTCCCGAGTATCTGGGATTACAGGTGTGTGCCACCATGCCCAGCTAATTTTGTATTTTTAGTAGAGATGGGATTTCTCCATGTTAGTCAGGCTGGTCTTGAACTCCTGACCTCAGGTGATCTGCCTGCTTTGGCCTCCCAAAGTGCTGGGATTACAGGCGTGAGCCACTGTGCCCGGCCTGCCACAGCTTTTTGCCTCGCTTCCCTGGGCTCCAGACTGGACATCTCCAACAGTCTTTCACATGGCAGTTAGGCAACCTCATGCTTAAAATCTTTGGACTCACTTGTGCCAAGTCCAGAAGCCTTGTTATGACCTGCAAGGCCATGCTTAACCTGACCCTGCAGCTGGCCCCTGAGGCCTCATCTCCTGCCCTTCCTCAGTGCTCACAGCCCGGCCACATGGCCTGCAGGTAATGTTCAGAACACCGAGTGATCTCCCGCCTCTGCGCCCTTTGCTCTTGGTGCTTGCTGTGCCTGGAGTGTTGTTCCTGGGGTCTCCACCTAAAGACCACCTACTCGTCCAAGGTGAGGGCAATTGCTCTTCCAACTCTGTCAGGCTGTGTTGAAAGAGCTTCTTTGTGCTTCTGCACGTGGTCGAAAGCAAGGTCTGTGTATTAATAGAACCCAACATCTGTTAGGCTGTGGAGTTGAATACCCATTATCTCATTTGGAAAGTGGGCATTACTATTTCCATTAAAAAAATTTATTTATTTATTTATTTTTTGAGACAGAGTCTCTCTCTGTCGCCCAGGCTGGAGTTCAATGGCACGATCTTGGCTCACTGCAACCTCTGCCTCTGGGTTCAAGTGATTCTCCTGCCTCAGCCTCCCAAGTAGCTGGGATTACAGGCGCCTGCCACTGTGCCCGGCTATGTTTTGTATTTGTAGTAGAGATGGGGTTTCACCATGTTGGCCAGGCTGGTTTCGAACTCCCGACCTCAGGTGGTCCACCTGCCTTGGCCAAAGTGCTGGGATTACAGGCGTGAGCCACTGCACCTGGTCTTTTTTCTTTTCTTTTTCTTTGAGATGGCGTCTTCCTCTGCCACCCAGGCTGGAGCGCAGTGGTGCGATCTCAGCTCACTGCAGCCTCCGCCTCCTGGCTTCAAGCGATTTTCCTGCCTCAGACTCCCGAGTATAGCTGGGACTCCAGGCGCCTGCCACCATGCCTGGCTATGTTTTGTATTTGTGGTAGAGATGGGGTTTCACTATGTTGGCCAGGCTGGTCCTCAACTCCTGATCTCAAGTGATCCGCCCGCCTTGGCCTCCCAAAGTGCTGAGATTACAGGTGTGAGCTACCGTGTCTGGCCCTATTATTTCCATTTTATACTTAAGGAAACTGAAGTTCAGAGGGGATTGCTGACTTGTTGAAGGCTGATCATTATGGGTTACAGAGAAGACTTGAAACCCACATGCTCAACTCTAAACTTACTGTGCCTTCCTCATTTGTACAATCATCACAAGAACATGCATTCAACATTCTTCGGACACCAGCCTCTGTGCTAGGCGACCACAACACTTTGAAGACAGAAGCAATCCTGTGTACTGTGCACCTCTGCCAATATCTGTTTACAGGAGATAGCTGCCATGTCCCTGTCCACCCTCCCTTTTCTCTCCTGGCGATTGCGATATTGGAGTTTTAGGACACAGCCAGAGCACTTGTCATTTGTTCCTGTTGGACGCCATTTTTAGGATTATCCCAAGGGCTCTGGCTGTTTATGCTCTTCCTCCCAACTTGTGCTTATCCATAAATCTGAGCACTGGACCTCTGCAACTTCAAGTCACCCATAAACCTATGGATCAGAGCAGACCAAGGAAAGGGCGTGACCTACACCCTTAACAGACAGACACATAACCGAGTTTTGAGCTTCCCAGCCAGATGTATCTTTAGTTCACATTTCTCTGGCTGGGCTTAGCTGGGCCCTCCCAAGTTTCCTACACATAGATTTGGGGTGGCGGCCCTGGGCACCTCAGGAAGGTGAAGCCACTTGGGATCGGGGCTGTGTATGCTCAGCACCCAGCATGGTGCCTGGTACTCAGTGGGTACCCAGAGAAGGCTTGTTGAATGGAGCAATGGGTGACTTGTTATTAGGGAACCCATTTTGGTCCATTCTGATTACTTCCTCCTCTCACCTCCAATAGGGAATTTTCCAATCAGTCCCTGACCCTTTGCTCCTTTCACATTTATTGTATCTACCTCCATGATCTTTTTTTTTTTTTTTGAGATGGAGTCTTGCACTGTTGCCCAGGCTGGAGTGCAATGGCAGGATCTCGGCTTACTGCAACCTCTGCCTCCTGGGTTCAAGCGATTTTCCTGCCTCAGCCTCCGGAGTAGCTGGGATTATAGGTGCCTGCCACCACGCCCAGCTAATTTTTTGTATTTATAGTAGAGACGGGGTTTCACTATGTTGGCTAGGCTGGTCTCGAACTCTTGACCTCAGGCAATCCACCTGCCTCAGCCTCCCAAAATGCTAGGAGCCATGATCTTGATTAGTGCCCATGAGGACAAATAATTCCCAGTCTACATTCAACCTATAGCTTTCTCCTGGTCTGTAGATCCTCATCTATCCACTTCTCTCATCCTCTTAACTCCTTCATCTCTCTCAGGCTGTTGAAAGAGCTTCTTTGTGCTTCTGCACTTGGTAGAAAGCAGGGACTGTGTCTTAATAGAATCCAACATCCGTTAGGCTGTGGAGTTGAACCCATTATCTCCTTTGTAAAATGGGCTTATTATTTCCATTTCATATATAAGGAAACTGAAATTCAGAGAGGGTTGCTCTCTGAACAACAATGGAGGGTTGCTCCCTCCATTCATCCTCCCATCCATGCAATAAAAATATTGAATTCTTCCCACAGTATGTTCAGGGTAACCAATCAGAAATAGTCCTTGCCTGAATGGAGCTTCCATTCTACCAGGAAACAGACATCAAATGTAGAATTACACAGAAACACTCATTAGAAGTGCAATCAAGCAGAAGCCCTGGGTATTATGAGAATAAACCATGTGGGACCTGATCCAGCCTGAGATGTGTGTATGTGTGTGTCAGGGAATGCTTCCTGGAGGAAGTAACATTGAAGCTGAAAACTGCATTGTCACCTGAGCCAAGGAATGAGTGTGTTTCAAGGAGGGTGAAGCTGACAACTCTAAATGCTGCTGATTTACTCTTGAGGAGATCACTGGGATGATATAGGCACAAGCCAGACTTTGTTGGGTGGGGGAGTGAGTGAAAGGTGAAGAAGTAAAGGCAGCCCGTGTAGAAAACTGGAAAAGTTCAGGAAGCGGACAAAAGACGTGGTAGGAGTTAGGGAGGGTGTAAATCTGAGGGAATCATCCCTCATCCCCCAAGATAGGAGAGACTTAGCATGTTAAATGCTGCTACGAAAGAGCTAGCAGCAACGCACAGAGGGGGGAAGTCAAGTTAGGAATGGAGGGCTCAACCTGCCATCATTTCTTCACTGAAGAGATACCATTGAACACATACCATGTGCCAGGTGTTTTGAAAAAGGCTGACAAGGTCTATGCTCCCCCTACCCCCCAGCTAATTTTTTTGCATTTTCTGTAGAGATGGGGTCTTGCCGTGTTGTCCAGGTTGAGCTCAAACTCCTGAGCTCAATTGATCCGCCCAAAGTGCTGGGATTACAGGCGTGAGCCACTGTGCCTGGCCTCGTCTGTGCTTTTACGGAGCTTATTTTCTAGGGAGGGAGGCAGGAGGTGAGTAACAGATCAACAAGAAAACTTCAGCTAATGATAAGTGTAATGATGAGATAAAATGAGGTATGTGGTAACGGAAGGGTGTAACCCAGGAAAAGGTGAGGTCACGAGGCCTAGAGTGCTGTGCCGTGGGATGTGGTGCGGGTGACAAGTGGCCTGGGGGAGCTGAAGATATGGGGGAGAGCTGGAGTTCATGAAGGTGGAGTGGGGGCTGTGGAAGAAAATGGTCAGAAAAGAGGCAGAAGGACAGAGGAGGGCTGGTCTGGAGGCCCCAGGGAGATGACAGAGTGTTACAGAGTGGGCAACTTCAGGGTCACCCTTAGTCAACTGCTGACCTCGCATCTGTTCCTTTAGACCCTCGGGTACTCAGACTCAACATTACCAACCACGAATTCAGTTCCTTCCCACCCTAACCTGCTGCTGCCCTGGCTTCCTGGTCTGGAGGGCAAAGGCGCCATTCTCCTGGGTACAGTGACTTGCAGCCTCAGTGATGACCATTGAGATGGAGACTGGATGGAGGCCCCTGAGGAGAGCAGAATGGTTCCCACATCAGGGCCCCTCTGCACCACTTTTCCAGTCTCCTCATGTCTTCTCTGTTCCTCCTCTGGGAAGTCATCTCCCTTACCCCCACAACTCCCCTCCACCAGCAGGGAGAGTCAATAGACTGGGGAGGCTGGAACCCCAGATCAGAGTCATGGCCTTGCTTTGGAGTCAAGGGGGAAGCCCAGCTGGGCGGGCTGGTCTCATGTCCTGGCATCATCTCCCCTGGGGTGGATGCCTGATGAGCCCTGCCCGCTCCTCCAGGTGTTCTTTCCTTTCCTCTCTTCCTGTCCCCCAGAACCTCCACTCTAGGCAAACATGGCCTGTTCAGTTCCACCTCCATGCGTCTGCTTATGCGGAACAAAGGAGCTTTGGGAGAATCCTGAAGGCAATGGGAACCCCAGGAGCAACCCCATCCATAACTCCTGAGGGTTGGAGTAGGGAATCTGAGGGGTGGGATCTGAGAGGTAGGATGGGTGGGAGTAGGATGTGACAGAGGTGAGGTCAGCTGCCCAGCTGCAGGCTTGGGCCCTACTTCAGGCTCGCCTGCTAAAGCCTCTTCCTCTGCGTGGCCCGGGAGATAGGGGTTTTGTCCCCAGGAAGTCCAGATGGGGTAAGAACTAGGAGGAGGTTGATCACTGCCACACCCAGGGCCCGAGATGTGCGTGGGTGCCCTGGCAGCATCGCTGACAAATACTCCTGAGGAAACAGCAGCTGGATTCACACAGGTCGCGCAATACCTAAGGTGGCTTGGCTGTTTGACTCCCTGATGATGCTACTTCTGCTGGCCCTGCTGGGGGCTGGCCTACTGGGGGCTTCCCTGCTCACCTGGTGGCATGCTCCAGCCCGGAACAAGATCCCCAGGGCCCAGAAGTGGAGGGAGGTAGCACTGCAGAAGATGGAGGACCTGGCCCAGTGACTCCGGCAGCAGGTGAGTCAACACGGGTCCCGGAGGCCCCCAGCCACAGGGGGCCTTGGCCCTCAATCCCAACAGGAGGACTACACCTCAGGATGCCCCTCCCGTCCATGGCCCCAGCCCCCGCAGACACAGGGAGCAGGTGGGCACTTCCCCACCCCCAGTTCTCCCCCCATGCCAGCTCTGTGTGTGGTTGTCAGTTCTCCTCCATCCCCAGCCTTTGAGACCCTGGAGATTGGGGGCAGTGTATTCTTTCTCTGTTCTCCCAGCACTTGGCACATGGCTCAGTAACATGGGAGGTGCCCACTTAGGGTATTTGCGGAAGTAAGATAAACTGATGGAGGCAATTGGAGGAGGGAGGCCCGATCTCTTTTAGCCCCTGAGCACTCCAAAATCCCCCAAGACAGGAACCCTAGTCTACCTGTCCCCTCCTACCTCCACCCCATTCAGCTCTGAAAACACTTGCTGAGCCCTGATAAGTGCAGAGCATGGGGGGCTGGGGATGGGGTCTCCCAGGAAGCTGCAGGTCTTAAGAGGCAGCTTTGGCAACTCGGAGTGGGGGTATTTCACTGGGATAGCCTCTGTGGCTGGCTGGGCTGAGACTGGCAGGCGAAGTGGCTGAGCCATAGATGTATCAGCAAAGCCTGCCCCAGGTGGCAGAGAGAAGGGCGGGAAGGAGGGACATGGAGACAAACATAGACTGAGCTTGGGATTTGCTGTGTGGCCTGGAGGATGTGACAACCCGTCTCTGGGCCTTGGACTCCCCAGCTGTCCGAGGGGGGATGGGCTCATGGTCTCTCGGGGTCTCCAGCTTTGGTTGATGATGGTGGACTCAGTCTGGGAGCCCGGAGGTAGGGGCTGGGGCTAGTGCCTGAGGTGCTGTTCCCATGCTTTGGAGTTCCTGAGTGTCCTCTGCTGTCCCCTGGATGGTGATTGATGGCCCCAATGGGCAGCTTCTCTGTCTGAGTTGCTGCAGTTGCTGAGTATGTGTATTAATATTAATTAGGGCTAATTAGTTGGATAAATCAATCTGCCCCCAGAGAGCAGCTGCCCCTCCCTGGTTGATGAGGAGGAAGTCTGGGCTAATGGGTTGCAGTGGCAAATGGGCATGATGGAGGTGTCCTGTGTGCGTGTGGAGGCCCCATCTGTGTGCGGTGGTGGGTGTAGCTTCCTTTACTGCGGACGAGGGCCTGCTTTCTTGTGCCTCCTGCTGGCATTTCATTGTGTTGTGGTTGGTTGTGTGTCTGGTCTGGCTGTGTGGTTATGTGCCTGGCTGGGTGTGCATGTGTTGGGTTATTGGTTGGAGTGTGTACATCTAGCTATGTGTGGCTGGTGTGGGTCTGAATGTCTGGTAGAGAGTGTTTGTGTGTGGTTGTGTGTCTGATGTGTGGGGGCAGCTGGTTTGGTATGTGTCTGGGCATCTGGTTGGTGAACATGTGGATGTCTGGGCTGTTGGGCTGGGGACCTGGAGGGGGTATATGTCTGGATGGCTGGAGGAGTGGAAGAGGTTTTGGGGTGAGGTCACTCATGGTGTCTCCAGCCTCCCATTGTGGTTTCAGGCTTCTTGGCTCTCAGCACCTTGCTGTCTCCCCAACAAGCTATACAGGTCTGTCCTGGGCACCTTCTCAGTCATGTCACCCTCTCTCTGCCAGTGACAACCTCGAGACCTCAGGTGTCCACCTTTATGTCCCGGGGAGGTGCAAGGCTGGGACACAGGTCAAACCCTCACAGGCTCAGCAAACAAATCCAATTCTGCTGAGTTTAGTAAAATTTCCCAGGGAATTTCTCCAGGTCTTGCCCCGTGCTGAGCTCTGGGGACACATTCATTATAAAGATGAATCTGACCCCTGACTCACACTTGTGCTAAAAACGTTCCCAACCTGGGAGGGGCGTGGTGGAGATAGAGCTGTGCAGACTATGCAGGGCGGCAGCACGGCAGAGTGTGGTGAGGCCAGATGCCCACAGAACTGGTGACTTGGCAGGAGGGTGGCTGGTCTGTCTGGAGAGGATCATGTTGGGAGGGCTCCCCAGATGGGTGGTGAGTGAGCTGAACCTCATGGCACCTGTAGGAGTTTTCTGAAAGGAGAAACGAGAAAGGCAGTACCAGGGAGGGAGAAGCCCCAGATGAGGCAGTGTTTCTGTAGAACGTATAGAAAATAATATTCCTAGGACCCATTGGGTAAATGGACCAGCTGCTCATGGCTGGAACTGCTCAAGCTACTCATGGCCAGGAAGCTCTGCTCACCTCAGGCAGAGCCTGGCCACCTTGAGAGTTGACGGTTTTTATGATACTAAACATTTAACCACCACATTGGAATTTTTTTTTTTTTTGAGACGGAGTCTCACTTTGTTGCCCAGGCTGGAGTGCAGTGGCCTGATCTCAGCTCCCTGCAACCTCCACCTCCCGAGTTGAAGCAATTCTCTTGCCTCAGCCTCCAGAGTAGCTGGGATTACAGGCAAGTCCCACCAAGCCCAGCTAATTTTTGTATTTTTCGTAGACATGGGGTTTCACCATGTTGGCCAGGATGGTCTTGATTTCTTGACCTCGTGATCCTCCCACCTTGGCCTCCCAAAGTGCTGGGATTACAGGCGTGAGCCACCGTGCCCGGCTGTAAATATTAATAATACATTGATTCACTAAAAACTTTAAATTACATTTTTTTTTGTTTTTCAAACTAGGCTGGAGGCAGCACCCTGAGTACAGAGAAGGCCGGATGTCCATGGGGCTGTGGGATGGAGCTGGAGGGAAGGGTTAGCTCCAAACTAAATTATATATTAAAAAGTGATATAACTTGAGGCTCAATTTTTCATCAAATTATTCAAATAATTTGTTGATTTTTAGCTTTTTTTTTTTTTTTTTTTGGAGACGGAGTTTCGCTCTTGTTGCCCAGGCTGGAGTGCAATGGCATGATCTCGGCTCACCGCAACCTCCGCCTCCCAGATTCAAGCAATTCTCCTATCTCAGCCTCCCAAGTAGCTGGGATTACAGGCATGCACCACCACGCCCAGCTAATTTTGTATTTTTAGTAGAGATGGGGTTTCTCCATGTTGAGGCTGGTCTCGAACTCCTGACCTCAGGTGATCTGCCCACCTTGGCCTCCCAAAGTGCTGGGATTACAGGCGTAAGTCACCGCGCCCGGCCTTTTTTTTTTTTCTTTTTTTTTTTTTGAGGCAGAGTTTTGCTGTTGTTGCCCATGCTGGAGTGCAATGGCGCAATCTTGGCTCACTGCAATCTCCGCCTCCCGGGTTCAAGCGATTCTCCTGCCTCAGCCTCCTAGGTAGCTGGGATTACAGGTGCTCACCACCATGCCCAGCTAAATTTTTTTTTTTTTGGATTTTGAGTAGAAACGGGGTTTCACCATGTTAGTCTCGAACTCCTGACCACAGGTGATCCGCCCGCTTTGGCCTCCCAAAGTGCTGGGATTACAGATGCTCGCCACTGCGCCTGGCTAATTTGTTGATTTTTAGAATTTGTTGTGAGGATCCTGTGATGTGGCTATCATCTTTTGAAAGTTGTCCCTGTCTTTCAAAGCGCTCCTGATACATTGGAGTCATTAGGTCACTTGCAGTCTGATTAAGGAGAGTCTTTCTCTTAACGTTAGTGATATTGTTCCGTGGGTGGAGTCCTCTCTCAGCTTTTGCTGAACCAGTAGCAATTACACTCACAATTTTCTAGCTTTTCTAATACAGTGTTAGATTTCATGTAGTTAAGCATCTCTGTTGTCAATTAAGTAATAAACATTGTTATTAGAATGTCATTAACACTAATTAGAAGTTGTCTAGCATGGCAGCTAAGAGTGTGGCTTCTGTTGTTGGGCTGGCTGTTTGAATCCTGACTCTTGACACTTTTTATTTTGTTTGATTTTATCATTTTACATTGTCTTGAACTCCTGGCCTCAAGCAATCCTCCCACCTCAGACTCCCAAAGTGCTAGATTACAGGCGTGAGCCACCAAACCCAGCAAACACTTACACTTAAATGACTACTCTGTATCTTAACTCCTTCATCTCTACAATGGTATGATGATTGTAATGATAGCACTCAAACAAGTTAATAAATGTTTACAGTGGTGCCTGGTACACAGCAAACACCATACAGATGCTCCTCGACTTACCGTGGGGCTTCATCCTGATAAACTCATCCTAAATTGAAAATATTGTAAGTTGAAAATGCACTTAATACATACAACCCACCTAACATCATAGCTTAGCCTAGCCTTTTTGAAACGTGCTCAGAACACTTACGTTAGCCCACGGTTGGGCAAAATCACCTGGCAACACAGTACCCTGTAGAGGATTCACTGTTTCCCTTGTGATTTTGTGGCTGACTGGGAGCTAGTCTTGCTGGCACTGTCCAGTATCGAGAATCAAGAGAGTATCTTACTGCTTTTTTTTTTTTTTTTCTTTTTTTTGAGACGGAGTCTGGCTCTGTCTCCCAGGCTGGAGTGCAGTGGCGCAGTCTCAGCTCACTGCAACCTCTGCCTCCCAGGTTCAAGAGATTCTCCTGCCTCATCCTCCCGAGTAGCTGGGATTACAGGTGTGCGCCACCACGTCCGGCTAACTTTTGTATTTTTAGTAGAGACAGGGTTTTGCCATGTTGGCCAGGCTGGTCTTGAACTCCTGACCTCAGGTGATCCCCCCACCTTGGCCTCCCAAAGTGCTGGAATTACAGGCGTGAGCAAATGTGCCCGGCCTTTTACTGCTTTCCGATGAATGTATATCAATTGCTTTTGCACTACCGTAAAGTCAAAGATTGTAAGTTGAACCATGGTAAGTTGGGACTGTCTGTACAAGTGATAGTTCTCACTTTAGGAATGAAGCTACTGTTGTTGTCCATGGTGAGTGGGTATTTTGGGTGAGCAGAATATGTTCTATTAGATGGATGTGACATTCTGTCCTCCCAGGTCCCTGGAGCGCCTGCTGTGGTCTCAGCAGCCACCTGCAGAGGTCACATTAGCCACTCCCCAACCCCTGCCCTTGCCTGCTCTTCCCACCTCTCCCCAAGCTCCCTGAGAGTCAAAGTGCCCCAGAGGCTGCCATTCCCACAAATGGCCATGCAAGGACAGCTGCAGGGGAAGGCTAGCCTCAGGGGCCCAGAGGGACACATTGGGCACTTGCCCATGGGGGTGCCACCAGGGGTGTTGTCTCTCCAAGTAGAAATATAGAAATGGGGGCTGGTGTGCAGCTGCTGATGTCTCTGGGGTGCGTCTGGGGACCTGTGAGTGCAGGGAGGTCCCTGGCGGGGCCCGCTAGGGCTCCTTAGGGTTGGAGGGCGCAGGGCAAGGGATGAACCCAGGCTGGCCCTCCACAGTCCCTATGCCTAGAGGGTCCCTGCTGGGCTGAGCATTAACTTTACTTGCTGGACTGTGTAGAGAGGGTGGAGTCCTGGGGAGGGGCTAGGACAACTAGGGTGGTGGTGGGTGCCCAGCAGAGCAGCTTTTTGCCAAGTGACTCAGAAATGTTTCAGTAGTTTAGCCACTGGCATGGCTGTGGTGGTGCATCCTGGCTGAATGCTAGCCCTGTCCAAGGGATCTGTGTCTGGACCCTCCTGAGAGTACCTGTGGCACACCAGCTGGGGAGGTCTGAGCTGAGGCACAGCAAGGAAAGGGACTGGACAGTGTGGCTGGAGCAGCATGCATGGGAGAGGCTGAGAGAGACAGGCCCATTGGACCCAAGCAGGGAAAGACCCTGGTCCAGTGCCTGGCACCTTAAAAAGCCTCCCTTCCACAAGATGCCCCAAGAGCCAGGAGAGGGTAGTGGTTAAGGTATGGACGGCCTGGGTTTAAGCCCAGGCTCCCCTGTCCTCTGACCTTGGGCAAGAGAGTTAGTCTCTCCGGGTCTCAGTTGCCTTCACTGGGGAAATGGAAACAGTAATAACAGCACTTAGCCAAGGGTTTTCGTGAGGATTTAATGAAACGGTGCAGTAAAGGGCTTGAGAGGGTTCCCAGCCCCACAGTGATACTCTGAGTACTTGGTCAATGGGAATTGTGTACATCGAAGCAAGAACGCATGTTACACGTTTACAGTGAAGGCTTTGCAAGTGGTGCTGGTGAGAATGGTGCTGCAATGTTATCCTGAGGGCTACTGGGACCTATTTTCAGAGTGGGCCTTATAAGATCTTAAAAGGATTGCCCAGGCTGCAGTGAAGAGGCTGAGTTGGAGGAGTGGAGGCCAAGCCGTGGAGGCCAAGCCAAGGAGGCCAGTGAGGAGGCCAATGAGCCAACAGAGAGAGGTCCTTAGGCAGGCAGGAGGCCTGAGGGTCCGAGGTGGGAGATACGAAGGAGTAGAACCACCTGCAGGCAGTGTGTGCAGTTAAGAATGTGGTCACTGGTGTTGGACTGCCTGGGTCCAGCTCTGCCACTTACTGGCTGTGTATCCTCGGGCAAAGAGGAGGAGGTCTCTGTGCCTCAGTGTTGTGTTCTGCTGTGAAATGAGAAAACGATGTGACCTACCTCTTAGGGTTGTTACAATTAAAAATTGTAAATTTTTAATTTACAATTTTCTTGGAGACAGGGTCTCATGTCATCCAGGCTGGAATGCAGCAGTGAGATCATAGATCACTGCAGCCTCAAACTCCTGGCTTCAAGAAATCCTCCCACCTCGGCCTTCCAAAATTCATTATAGGCAATGACTGATTATATGCAAAGTGTCTGGAATAGGGCCTGGCACTATTAAGTGTTAGAACACATCCTAGTGTGATTATGTTAGCTAGTGTAACTATTATCAGAACTTGGGTGTGAGGGAGGACCTAGGATGATTCTGAGGTTTGTTGCTTTGGTGACATGCATGTCATCGATTGGGAATTTCAAGAAGAACAGATTTGGCTGAAAGAAGGTGAGTCCTGGGGAGTCTGTGTATATGTGGGTAGGTAAAGGGGTCTGAGTCCTGGCGGAAGAGAGGCCTAGGTTAGAGAAACAGGTGGCCTGCTTATCCTTGGGGTGCACCTGGCTGCCGAGGTCACCCATGGAGAGTGGGCAGGCAGGGAGAGAAAAGGTCATGCCCTGAGGAACACCAACATTTCAGGCAACTGAGAAGGAGCCACCTGAGGGTGGGAGGAGGCCAGCAGAGTTGGGGGCATAGAGAGCTTCGGGAGGGAGAGTGTCAGACGCTGCTGAGGAGAGTGAGATGAAGACTAACCCGAATCCATAAGATTTAGTAACCGAGAAGTCTTGATGCCCTTGGTGAGAAGGGGCCCAGTGCAGAGGGGAGGACAGATGTCAGACTGGTTGCTTTGAGGAATGAAAGAAGACAGACTGGAGCCAGGGGATCCTAACCTCCCAGGGAAATTTATTTGTCTCCACCTTCCCCCACCTCCAGGACCAAGAAAAGCCCACTTCTTGCCCAACCCATACTCCAGCTTGGAGGCATCGGGGTCTTAACCAGAGCTGAGGGGGGCAAGACGAAGAGAACTTTGCCTTCCTGAGTGCCTGCTGTGTGCTAGACCTTTGTCATGTCACACTTGCCCAGGGCGGCAGTCCTGAGGGCCTGGTATCAGACCTCCCCTCATATCCTGAAGGACGGGGCTCAGAGCAGTTGAGGGGCTGACTCAGGATTGACTCCTCGTCCTTCCCTCTCTGAGGAGACCTAGGCCATGGGAGGAGCAGAGAACCACCTCCAGTTACCTAGCTGACCAAGGGCGCGGCCAAGATGGTGCTAACTCTCTTGCCACCCATGCTGGACTCCTGCCTCCCCAAAGTCAGCTCAGCAGGGGGAGGACTGGGTAGGGAGGAGAGGTGGGATGCCTGGGATGCCCCTGAAGGCCAGCCACCCAGGGCTGAACTTCACTTCCATAACCTCCAGTCTCATGATGTCACGTGTGGAGTCACCCCCATTCCAGTTGTGACCCTTCTGAAGAGCAGCATGAAGGGGCAGGCCCTTCTCCACGCCAGGCCCTGGGCTGGCCACTGGGGGCAGAGGCAGAGGAGAACATCGTGCCCTTGGAGGGTTTTCATGACAACCTGGAGACACAACAGATGTATTTAGTGCTAAGCATGAGTGCCGGAACATGTACCGAGAGACATGGGCGTGTGTGCAGTTGTGCGTAGGGGAGTCTGGGGTGTGATGTGGAGTGTGTGGGAGTGGGCCTTAGCAGGTCCATCTTTGATATCTGCCTACTCCATCTCATTTCTGCAGGAGCCAGATCTGGACCCCAAGCCAATCCTGGAGCTGCCCCTGGCAGAGCTGGCCCAGCAGCTTCGGACTGAAGAGCTGAGTCTGGAGAGCATCCTCTGTAGCTACTTAAAGCAGGTGGTGGCCAGGGCACAGGATCCAAGCCCGGGGCTCTGGGCTGGAGTGGGGGATGTCACTTGTCATTGTTTTACTCAGAGGAGCTGAGGGGCAGGTGTAACTCTGCCACTGACTTGGGAGGTGGCACATGCCACAGTTACCTCAGGGTGGCAGGAGGGGCTGGGGCAACCGAGTGCCCTGCTTTGGTCCTGGCCTCACCTGGGGCTGTTGTCTGCTGTCTTCACTGTTGTTCAGGCACTGAAGGTGCACCAGGAGGTGAACTGCCTGATGGATTTCCTGGGGGAATGTGAGGAGGAACTGCAGGCATTAAAGAAGCTTAAGAAGAGTGAGAGAGGCCTTCTCTATGGGGTCCCCATGAGCCTCAAGGACACCTATGACAGCATGGTGAGCCTGGGGTGTACATGCACACGAATGTGCATATGCACGCTTGTGCCACCAGCCTGGAGCTTGGTGTGTGACACTGGGGGGCTCAGTGTGTGACAACGGGTGAGTCATTTAAAACTGCACAGCTACAAAGCGGCAAACTGAGGTTTAAACCCAGAATTTGGGTTCCAAACCCCAAATTCTCAGCCACCACACTCTTTTGCCATCCGTGAAATGCTGCGCTTGTGTCCCCAGGGGTGTGAGAGTGTGTGTGAGTGGGGGTGGAATGGGGCTGAAAATCAGCCAGCTGGCTGGTTCCACCCTGACCCCCATGGCTGGAGGTAATGTTCCTTCCCTGCAGGGCCATGACTGTACATGCCGCCTGGCCTAGTTCCTGGAGAAGCCTGCGACCAAGGACGGGGTCATTATGAAAGTGCTCAAGGCCCAAGGAGCCATCCCCTTTGTTAAGACCAACATCCCACTGACCCTGCTCAGGTCTCTGAAGCGGGCTAGCTGGGGTCTGGGGCTGGGCTAAGCCCAGGGCTGAAACAGCTCTTTGAAGTCCCGATTCAGGGCAGAGGGTGAGGAGGGGGCTAGTCATACAGACTTCAAAGACCAGGGTTCTTGGGCCAGCCCCTTCTGTCCCCGGGGCTGAGTTTCTTTATCATAGAACATGTGGATGGACTCCACAGTCTGTAAGGGCCCTTCGGGCTCCAAGGTTCTGTAAAGCTACACTCTTTTTCTATCCCAGTTTCTCTCTCAAATTGTTCTATTTCTACCCAGGCTTCTCTCTTTGATTGTTCTCCCCATCGCTTATTCTCTCCCTTCCCTACTCAGCCTGTAGTGCATCTGTGTTTCGTGAGGAACATGTTCTCAGTTCTGATGGCAGAGCTGTGGGCTCTTTGGTCCTGATATTAGGAGTCATGGCTGGTGTCTGATCTTGGTCTTTCTTGCAGCAGCAGCCCCTCACCCCAGCTGGAAGGGAGCCCAGGAAGCCTCAGCCTTAGGGAGGAGCTCATGGAGCCCAGGAAGCCCTGGGGTTGACTCTGGAGGGTGGTTGGCCCCCCTATGGGGAGAGGTCTGCCGAGTGAGGCTTTCACCCTCAGCTCATTTTCTTCTGCTTCCCTTAGCTTTGAATGCGGCAACTCCATCTATGGCCAGATGTTGAGCCCACTGAACTTAAAGAAGACATGTGGGGGCTCCTCAGGGGGTGAGGGGCTCTGCTGGCAGAAAGGGGGTCCATCCTAGGCATGGGTACTGACACAGGTGACAGCATCTGCATACCAGCCAGCTTCTGTGGTGTTTATGGCCTCTGGACCACAGGTTCCCGCCTCAGGTACTCATTGATGGTGGCGGTGGGGTGGGCTCGGACCTGCCTAAGGGAACTAGAGGGTGGGGAAGTAGAGGGGTCTGCTCCTCCCATCAACTTTCATCTACCCAACTCAGTACTAGGGGAAGTGGGTAGGAGGGCTTCAAATAACTCCTGCAGTAGCCATGCTAAACATACCATATTTTTCCAGGTGGCAGTAGAATAGACGTTCCACTCATTAACTCATCAGCTCATTAATTCATTAATCTATACAGCTATCCATCCACATACCCCTTCTCTTACTTACTCATCAATCTGTCCATTTATCTATCTGTCCTTCATCCATTCAATCACCCACGTGGTCATCATCTCAGTCTCTATCCATCAATCAATTTTACCATTCATCCACTATTTATTTAAAAGATTTCTATTGACTATTTACTGTGTCAGACACAACAGCTCCTTGGGTACTAGCTACTTGGGTTACTTCGGTGAACAAAAGAGACAAATATCTCAGCCCTTGAAAAACTTACACATACTCTTCCTTCCAACCATTTATTTATCCATCCATCTTTCCATCCATCCATTTGTGTATCCATCCATCAATCCACATTTGTATCTCTCCATCCATCCATCCATCCATCCATCCATCCATCCATCCATCCATCCATCCATCCATCCGTTCATCGTATATGCATGCATGCATCCACCCATCTCTCAACCCCTCTCTGTGTACCCACACCATGGCCCCTATTCTGGGGACATAGACCACTCTTGGACCCAGCCCCTGCCCCTGCTGTGCTCTTAGACACACAAATGAGTTAGTCAGAAAGTGATCAGGTCTCTAAGAGAGGGTCAAAGCTTGTGGGAATGCACAAGAGGAAGCTGACATTTTCTTTAACAGAGATTGATTAAAAGCTTATACTCTTGACTTTCAGAGGCAGGGCAAGGGAAGGGAAGGATTCCTGGAGGAGGCAGCATTTGAGCGTGGTTTTGAGGGCCAGACATGCCAAGATGATGTGGCGTCTAGAAGGCTGTAAGATTGTTTGTAAGCGGCTGACTTTGCCTGCAGCAATATGCACGTGTGGAAGGGCTAGAAGGGGAAGCCATGGAGAGTTAGAGTCTTGAAAAGCAGTCAAAGAGATCAGACTTTATGCTGTGGGCAGCAGAGGGTCAGGGAATGTTGAAGCAGCTCCTATTTTTGTGGGCTGCGCCCTGGGGGAGCACATCGCCTGGGTGCTCAAGCCTCCTGGCACCCAGGCCCCTCCCTTCACATGCTGAGCTGGGCTCTGGGTCGGAATGTTTTGCAGCTACACTGGAATTGCCTCTGCCATCAAGGGGAAAAAAATCGGGTAAGTCCTGGTCTGTGCCTGTGGCCACCCCATTTAAAGATGAAACTGCCAGTCTTTCTCCCAAGGACATTTTGCTCAGCTCATATCTCCAGACAGATCAGCCCCACAGATGATGACTGAGAGGGCGGACTGCATGGTTCCCACCTGGCCTCCCCTTGTCCAGTGACTCTTGGCCCTCTGAGAAGGGCTTTTGTCCTGCTATCTAGCTTTAATCTCTTCCTTCGTCCTGACCATGACCCTGGAACCCACCCTCTGAGGCCAGGCAGTTGGGATCCCCAGGGCACAACAAATGAGAGGTGCTTGCTGGGCGCAGTGGCTCATGCCTGTAATCCCAGCACTTTGGGAGGCTGAGGTGGGCAGATCACTTGAGGTCAGGAATTCGAGAGCAGCCTGGCCAACATGGTGAAACCCCGTCTCTACTAGAAATACAAAAATTAGCCAGGTGTGGTGGCGGGCACCTGTAATTCCAGCTACTGGGGAGGCTGAGGCAGGAGAATCACTTGAACCTGGGAGGTGGAGGTTGTAGTGAGCAGAGATGGTGCCACTGCACTCCAGCCTGGGTGACAGAGAAAAACTTCGTCTCAAAAACAAACAAACAAAAAACAAAACACAACAAGCAAACAAAATGAGAGGTGCCTGCCTCTCTCCCCTCCTCTTTGTGCAGTGACCACGGTGGCTGGCCCCATGGCCCAGGACGTGGAGAGCCTGGCGCTGTGCCTGCAAGCCCTGCTGAGTGAAGACATGTACCGACTGGACCCCACTGTGCTCCAGATGCCCTTTAGGGAGGAGGTAAGCCAGGTGGGAGAGCAGACCTGGGGGTTTCCTTGCCCCCCACCATCATTCCTCCCTGACCTGTCTGCCATCTTACCTTCCCAGGTGAAGACCCCCTTTCCCACCCCAGGCTGCAGTGAGTGAGAAGCCCACATGCTCAGTCCAGTTTGTTTCCTTCCCCTGCTGGATGCCAGCTGCTTTAGCTTCTTGGCTATCTGGAGCCATAGCTTGTAAGTGCCCCCAAAGAGGGCCTCCAGTGCCATATACCCAACCCATGCAGGCAGAATACTCAGCAAGTGTGGTTGAGAGGGTGTGGCATCCAGTTAAGCTGTTTTTAACCCTCTAGGTAACCCTGGCCAAGTCATATCTCTTCTTTCAGCCTTAGCCTCCCCATCAGTACAATAAAGAGGTTAGGCTGGGAGATCACTCCACACCCTTCTGTCTACAGCAGCCTTCATTTATTCGTTAATTCATTCAACAACATTTGCTTGTACCAGCTGTGTGCCAGGCTCTGCGTGTCTCATCCTAACACTCTATAGAGTGAGCAGTGCTCCTCCCATTTACAGCTGGGGAGACTGAGGGAAAGTGAAATGACTTGCCTAAGATCATGTAGTTAGTAACTGGCAGAGCTGGCTTTGAACCCAGCCCTATCTAACTGCAGAACCCTCTCCATAGGGCAGTTTCTGTCTACGTCCCGGCAATGTCTGTTCCTCGGATTCCCTACACCCCTCTTAGCATTATCAACCTGAGATCGTTGTATATCATCCATGATTTGCCCCTACAAACATGTGTTGTGTGACGGGTGAGGGGCGGCTGCCTTTCTGGCAGCACCCCACTTCCCAGGACTAGGGGCCCTCCATCTCAGACCCTGGTCTGGGTATTTGTCCCTATAGATCTCCATCCTCATATTCTCCTAACATTTCTTTAGCTTAAAGATATTTGTGTCTATGCATGACTTACTCACCTGCTCACCCACTCAACTCCAACCATCCATTCACCCACTCACCCACATATGCATTCAACCCTCTGCCCACCCAACTACCCACCATCTCATACATACATCCACCCACCCACCCAGGAGTCTGTCTACCATCTATCTACTATCCACCCCATCTGCCCAACCACCCATCTCATCCATTTCTCCTTCCTCCAGGGGTTTCCCCAGAGCACCTAGAGCCTGGAGAGTATATAGGGAGGCTCCCAGGGGGTCTTGGGGTGTCCACATGGATTCCCCCCTTTGTGAGGACAGCTGTAGACCAAGGCCCTGCCCTTAAAGTCTGGCTCCTGGATAGAGTGGGGCCACCTTGTCCCCAGCACAATCTCTCCTCCGAGCTCCATCCAGCCCCTTGTGCCCCTAGGTTTACACCAGTAACCGGCCCCTTCGAATTGGCTACTATGAATCAGATGGTTACATCCAGCCATCCCCTAGCATGGCCAGGGCTGTGCAGCTCACCTCCTGGCTGCTCCAGGATGCTTGACACCAGGTAGTCTCACCTGGTCCTGGGTGAGAGAGAGTCTGGGCCAGTGCGAGGATGCCGGGCGGGGCCATCCTTGGAGACAAAGGTGGCTACATCTGAGTTTGAGGTGCTGAGATAACTGTGTTCCCCCTATGCTTCCTGGAGAAGACTGATGGGATGGAGGTGGGGATAGGGTGAGCCCTACCCTATAAGGAAGGCATCAAGCTTTTGTGCTTCCTCCTTCGGTGGTGGAGATTCAGGGACTCACTCCTATAATTCCTTCAGCTTGGGTCTCTGTTGCCTCCATCAAGTGGCCGTAAGGAGCTTTCTGTCTCCAAAATCCCCACCTTAGCCCTACCCCAAACTCCCCTGCCCCCAGTGGCTTGTCCTGGCCTCACTTCCCCTTTGAGATTCTACCATGTGATCTTGGGCTAGCCTCTTAACCTCTCTGGGCTTGTTTTCTACCCAATGCGGTGGCTGTGAAGATTAAATGTGGTTCCATAGATAAAGCACTTGGCACGCTGGCTGGATCACAGTGAAGCATGAAGGAAATGAGGGCTGCTCTCGTTCTGTTCTGTCACATCTGTGTGTGAGGGTGAGGGAGTGGGGTGGCAGGAGAGCAACCAGTGACACAGGCCTCCCATGCCATGCTGAGGTGCTGAGGTGGACGGAGATGCACGAGATGATGTGGCATCCCTCTTGAAATCTTGGGGGATGCAGAGACAGAGAACCAGGCAGGGTCGGGGAAGCTCCAGACACTAACTCTGCCTCTGCCTCCCCAGGTTATCCCCTTCTCCATCCCCCAGGCAGAATACGCCATCAAAGACTTGTACACAGGGGGGATGTTTACTGATGGAGGGGCCACTCTTCTAGAGAAGCTGTACGTTATCTGCTGGGACTCAGGGGTGGGGCATGGTGGAAACAAGGTAGGGGAGTGGGCTGGAGCCAACCTGAGTCCCAGGAGGGAAACTGGGGGCCTGGGCTGGGGTGCCTCTGCCTAATAGTGTGACCTTATGCCGCAAACCACACACTGGGCCTGTCTTTAGGATGCACCTGTTCCGGGGGTGGGGCAGAAGTGCATCTTTGGGTTTGGCCTCCTTCTTGTCTACGGCGTGGAAGTTGGGTGGCTGTGGGGGCAGGCCATTGGCTAAGGGCTGTGACTTACCCATCTGCGACTGGTTCCTCAGAGAGGGGGACATTGTGGATCCCAGCATAAAGGGCATGGTCAACCAGCTCTGCCTGCCAGACCCCTTCACATGTTTCTTGGCCTGGATCCCGAAGTACATAGTAAGTGCAGGCCCTGGTCAGGGAGGGCTTTGGAAGGGCAGGGGGCACAGGGAGTAGGAGGGGCTCAGAAAGCAGAGGGAGCTCACAGAAGGAGTGGAAGTGGGGTCAGAGAGGAGGATGAGCCCCAGAGAATGGTGGTAGCTCAGAGAGGGGTTCAAAATGGGGAAGAAGAATGAAGGGCTGGGTGCACAGTGGCTCATGTATGTAATCCCAGCACTTTGGGAGGCCAAGGTAGGAAGATCACTTGAGCCCAGGAGTCTGAGACCAGCCTGGGCAACATAGTGAGACTCCATTCTCTAAAAAGAATGGAACAAAAAAATAGCTGGGCATGGTGATGCATGCCTGTGGTCCCAGCTACTCAGGAGGCTGAGGTGGGAGTATCACTTGAGCCCAGAAGATCAAGGCTGCAGTGAGCTGAGATTACGCACTGCACTCCAGCTTGGGTGACAAGTAAGACTCTGACTCAAAAAAAATAAAAAAAAATTAATTAAAACAAATAATGAAAGAAGGGGATGGGGCTAAAAGAGTAGGGTGCTCACAGAGAGGGGAGGGGGTTTCAGAGAGGAGGCTCAGAAAGGGGGAAGGGCATTTGGAGGGCTACAGGGCCAGTGTGAGCTCAGGGCTTGGTGAAGTGGTGTAGGCTTGTTGAGGATCGGAGGGTTCCACGTCAGTGCGTTGAGCAATGCTACCCTTCTTGGACCCCCTCCTGGGCAGGCTGACTGTTTCCCTGTGGGTTCTGAAGTTGGACTCCCCCTCTCAGCCCCCCTCTAGGATCCCCAAACTAGCCAGCATCTTGAAGAGATTTGTGGAGTAGGGTGAGTCTCCCTAGGGCCAGCTCTTGCTCACAATGGTTGTCCATGGGATGGTGGGAATTGAGGAGGGGCATGAGGCTAGAGCTGGTATCCACTAAGGGGGGAACTATTTAGATTTCGGACTCTAATTAGGGTTTTAGGATCATGCCTGACATTAGCTTAGATTGAGACTTTTGATTGGTGTTGGGACTTTATTTGGAGTTAAGATCTGAATTAAGGCCGGGTGTGGTGGCTCATGCCTATAATCCCAGCACTTTGGGAGGCTGAGCGGGGAGGATCACTTGAGGCCAGGGGTTCAAGACCAGCCAGGACAACATGATGAAACCCTGTCCCTACTAAAAATACAAAAATCAGCGGGTGTGGTGGTATGTGTCTTTATCCCAGCTACTCGGGAGGCTGAGGCACGAGAATCACTTGAACCCAGGAGGTGGAGCTTGCAGTGGGCCAAGATGGTGCCACTGCACTCTAGCCTGGGTGATAGAGACAGATTCTGTCTCAAGGGAAAAAAAAAATCTGAATTAAGGCTAGGTTGAGGTAAAATTTGGGACTGAAGTTGAGATTAGGTTTTATTTGGGGATGGGCTTAAGACTGAGGCTGGGGTTGGAGTTGGTTTGAGTTGGGGTTGGTGGGGCGAAGATAGATTTGGAAGAGGGTTGGGACTGAGGCTGGAGTTGGGGTAGGGCTAGAGTTAGGGTTAGAGATGAGGTTGGGAGAGGCTGGTATGGGCTTGGGTTTGCTGTTGGGCTTGGCCTGGTGGGGCTGGCATTGAGATGCTGGGCAGAATTGGGCTGGAGTGGACTGAGGGCTAACTGGGTGCCTCACAGATTAGGGTAAGGAGCCTGTGGCCTTTGAGGCAGCCCATGAGTTCCTGTGACTGGTGGAATGGGGGGTAGATTGACCAGAGGATGTGTGCTCTTGGGGACCTTGAGCAGGGAAGATGTCTTGGCCAGGGGACAAGACACGGGGTCACTCCCAGCCCATCAGCTGATTTGCAGCGTGCACTGAGGCCTTGGTTGTCATGTCCCCATTTGTATAAAAGGGTTCCCTCCCATGCTGACCTTTGAACTTGTCAGAGTCTTCCTCATTCTTTCAGGACACCCAAGAAACTGTGGGAGCAGCACACAGCAGTGGAGGTAATGCATGCCTGGGAAGACCTTGAGGGGCTGCTGGAGCTGGGGCTGCAGACACCTGGGTAGTGCCCTGAGTGGTCAGAGTTATGAACTGGCCTGCAGAGAAGGCCCAGCTGGACCTGGGTTGGGGGGGCTTGGTGACCTCAGAAGTTATTCTAGTCCATTTCCCTAGAGCATTGTCCCCAAATCCTTGTGACCTGAAATTCAGCTTCCCATCCCTTCACCTCTGTCCCTGGGAAGATCCTGAACCTCCACAGGTATCTCAGGCTGAAGCTTATAGCCTGAGACTTCCTCCTGGTGTGCAACTCAGTGCTGCCTGGCAGCATCTGACCTTGTCTGGCAAACAGTAACCCCTGCCTTCCTACCCCTCCCATCCCTCACTGTCCCTGCAGGAATATGAGCAAGAGTTCATAGCCAAGTGGAGGTCCCTGGACCTGGATGTGCTGCTGGTGCCAGTTCTGGGCTCTGCCTTCTATATAGGCTCTTCCTCCCTAGCATCAGGTGAGAGCACACTGGGTCTTGGTGGGGTTGAGATTGGGAGTCCGGGACTCCTGAGTCCTGCCCCAGCTTCTGTGATCTTGCCCTCTATCTCCATTAACTTTTTAAAAATATTTCTTAAATTGAGATAAAAGTCAGATAACACAAACTCACCATTTTAAAGTGTACAATTAAGTGGTTTTTAATATTTCAAAATGTCGTGCAACCACCACCATTATCTAATGTCTGAACATTTCTGTCACCCTGAAAGGAAAACTCGTACCTGTTAGCAATTTCCATTCACTTTAAAAATGAACTTTATGGAAGTATAATTTACATGCAATAAAATTCACCGATTTTAAGTATAATTTGATGAATTTTGACAAATGTATACTGTTGTATAACCACCACTATAATCAGAAATACAGAACAGAATATATTTTTAGATTTTACAGATATATGTTCCATCACCCCCAAATTTCCCTCATGTCTCTGCAGTTCACTCTATCCCTAACCCCAGTAACCACTGATCTGCTTTCTGTCACCATAGTTTTGCCTTTTCTAGAATTTCATACAAATGGAATCAAAGGGTGTGAAGCTTTTGTGTTTGGCTTCTTCCACCTAGCACATCCATTTACTGTTTTTTTTTTTTGTTTGTTTGTTTGTTTTGAGACAGAGTCTTGCTCTGTCACCCAGGCTGGAGCGCAGTGGCATTATCTCAGCTCACTGCAACCTCCTCTGCCTCCTGATTTCAAGCAATTCTCCTGCCTCAGCCTCCCAAGTAGCTGGAATTACATGTGTGTGCCACCACGTCCAGCTAATCTTTGCATTTTTAGTAGAGACGGGGTTGCGCCATGTTGGCTAGGCTGGTCTCGAACTCCTAACCTCAGGTGATCCACCCACCTCAGCCTCCCAAAGTCCTGGCATTACAGGCGTGAGCCACTGTGCCCAGTCCATCCATTTACTCTTAACATGCCCTCTGCTGCCCTACTTCAAAAGGGGTCTTCAGCCCAGCCTGCCCAAAACATGGGCTCAGGACAGGGTAATATCTGGGCCATCCCTGGGTCCCATGCACAGGTACTGGTCTCAAAGGTGCTACCCAAGGCAGGATAAAACTCAGTTCCAAACCTGAGCCTGGACTCCTCTCCCCTGACCTTAAGAACATGTCCTCCTGGGTCCCCCGACTGTGGCCAGCCAAAGGCTCATCCCACGCCAGACTCTCCCTGCACACATGTGGCTGCTGCAGAAGAGCTGTCCTTTCAACTCCAGGTGGCGCTGTACACCCTTACTATCTTGAAGTCCGGTGCACAAGAGGGCGTGGGCTGAATCCTCTGCCATCCACTAGCTGTGTAGCCTTAGAAAAGGCTAATCCTGCCCCTAATCCTGCCACCTCGATTTCCTCACTTGTACACAGTCAATAGTAATCTACACCTCACAGAGTGGAGAGGATTCAAGGGATCAGCAATGTGATGAGGCCCGCACAGTGCCTGGCACTGAGTGAGGCTTCTGCAATGCAGATTCCGCCCTTCCCTCCACCCTGGGGAGAGCATGAGGCCATTGTCAAGATGACCCCTGACACAAACTGGCTAGTCCGAGCCCAGAGCGCTGAAGTTCCCAGAAGGACCGGGAGGGGGCGCCCACCCACATTCTTCCCCACCTGAGTCTGCGCTGACGATTTCCTGGGCTTATCTGGATCTTCCTGCAGAAAGCCAGTCTTACGTGACCCTGTACAACCTCCTGGACTTTCCCGCGGGCGTGGTGCCTGTCACTATCGTGACACTACAGGACGAGGAGGAACTGGCCTTCTACAAGGGGTGCTACGGAGATAGTTCTGACAAAAATTTCTCGGAGGTCAGTTTCCTTCTCCGAGCCTCTCCCGGAGCCGGGACAAACCAGGGCTGGTTCTATCCGGGTTGGGGCCCCTGACGGTAGTGGTGGAGAGAGTAGGGCGGGGCTCGTCATTCCTGGTGTTCACCCTTTGGCACTTATGCTAGTTTCACCCCAACCCTGAGGACACATCATTTGACTTTCTTGTCAGCCCCATCCATGTCAGGGGAGAAAACTTTGCAAAACCAGTGGTTTTCTTTGTATTTCTTCTGCCTCCTCCTCCTCCCCCTCCCCCTCCCCCTTCCTCCTTCTCCTCCTCCTCTTCCTCCTCCTCCTCCTCCTCCCCCTCCTTCTTCTTTTTCTTCTCCTCCTCCTCCTTCTCCCCCTCCTTCTTCTTTTCTTCTTCTCCTCCTCCTCCTCCTTCTCCCCCTCCTTCTCCTTCTTCCTCCTTTTCCTTCTCCTTCTCCTTCTTTTTTGAGACAGAGTCTTGCTCTATCGCCCAGGCTGGAGTGCAGTGGCACGATCTCGGCTCACTGCAACCTCTGCCTCCTGGGTTCAAGTGATTCTCCTGCCTCAGCCTCCCAAGTAGCTGGGATTACAGGCACCTGCCACCACGCCCGGCTAATTTTTTTTTTTTTTTTGAGATGGAATCTCACTCTTTTGCCCAGGCTGATGTGCAGTGGTGCGATCTCAGCTCACTGCAACCTCCACATCCTGAGTTTGAGCCATCCTCCTGCCTCTCAGCCTCCCAAGTAGCTGGGACTACAGGCATGCACCACCATGCTCGGCTAATTTTTGTAATTTTAGTAGAGACAGGGTTTCACCATGTTGGTCAGGCTGGTCTCAAACTCCTGGCCTCAAGTGATCCGCCTGCCTCGGCCTCCCAATGTGCTGGGATTACAGGTGTGAGCCATTGCGCCCGGCCTTCTTTGCATTGCTGTAGGTAAAAATGATCTCAGAGGCAGGGAGGGCAGAGCAGGGCAAAAGCCGCTGGTTATGAGCTGGATATGACCTCTCTTGGGACCTCTGTTTCTTCACTAGGAAAATGGAAATAAAAACATCTACTTTGTAGGGTTGTGCTAAAGGTTAATTAATTTGAAAAAGTGAATGAAGCAATTTGCATAAGGTCTTGTGTGTAGGAAGTGTTCAATAAATACTATGATTAGTAAGTCAGAGTGGTTTCATAAAAGAAAATATTACCAAATATTTAACTGCAGGGTCTAAAATAACACACCTGACTTTGGTGAGAGAGAGAAGGAGAGAGAGGAAGAGAAAGAGGCCGACTCTGAAACATATGCACGTATCTGAGTCAGACATTAAGTAACTTACTTTTTCTGGAAATTGATTTTAGTGCTAGAGTTACCCAGTGGAACTGCTGACCTGAATTCTGAGAAAATAACAATAATGACACTATCTCATGTGTCTTGAGCACTTACTCTGTTCCAGGAGCTGTTTAAAAGTGCCATGTATAAATATTAAATCATTAAATTCAATAACTCTCCTGTGAGGTTTTTTAAATGAGGAAAATGGAGGCACAGACAGATTAAGGGACTGGGCCAAAGCCACACAGCCAATTGAAGTGGAGGAGCTAGGACTTGAAACAGGTGATCTGACTCCAGAGACAAAGGCAAATAAAGCCTCAAATGATATCATCATAAAGCAAAGAAAACAGGTTTGAATTCCTACAAGGATGTTTGGATTTCGTGGCAGGGACTCAGGCTTAGCCCCCATGTTCCTGGGCCTGTTTTGGGCCAAGGCAATGCTTTCACTATGGAAGGGTAACCAGGCTCTGGATCAGGGATTAGCATGCTTTTCTTTCTCTTGCTTGAACATTGAGTGGATGCTCGGCTTTCTCTTTCGTCATTATAATCAGCATTCTGCACAGGGAGCAAGTTTTACATGTTAACCCTGAAGAACTATGGGCAATAAAATCAGAACAGTCTTTTCAGGTTTCACTGAGAGCTGAGGAAGCCTGGAATTCTGAGATCTAGGTCATTTTTACCTTAATATAGATTGGGAAAGGGATGTTTGGACTAAAGCATACCTAGACCAACCCTTGGTACAGAGGCCCAGAATAGCATGGGTGATGAACTGAGCCAGGCAAGGGGCCTGTGAAGCAGGCTCTGAGTTCCCGACCTTCTCTACTGGCAGGCGGTAAGAGGATCCGTCGGACTTCTGGTGACTGTGCAGTGCATTGCTTTGCCATGGGAAGAGGAGCTGTGTCTCCGGTTCATGAAGGAGGTGGACACCTTGGTCAAGAATCAGAGGGGGCCCAAGTGATAGGCTCCTGGAATGGAGTAACAGCTCATGAAACATGGGGCTGGTTGTGGTGGCTCATACCTGTAATCCCAACAGTTCAGGAGGCAGAGGCTGGCAGATCGCTTGACGCCACGAGTTTGAGACCAACCTGGGCAACATAGTGAGACCCTGTTTCTAAAGCATTTTCTTGGTGTTACTCCTGTAGATCCTCACCCAAGTGTGCTCCTGATGCCCCTTCCTTCTCATGAATACCATGTCCACCTTATGTCTCCTCCTTCTGGAACCCCACCAGGTTCCTTTTCTTTGTTGGTCCCTCTGTGTGGGTGCTCAATATTCCTCAGATGGGCCCAGGATGGGGAGCAGGGTGAGGAGCTCAATAAACATTTTCTGACTGGCCCCGGCCTCATCATCTCTGGTCTGGGTGAGGCTGTAATCCCCTGGTGGTCTTCTGCCTCTAGCTGCTTTCCTCCAATTCAGTCCCCCTGATGCTACCCCCAGACTGCAGTGGAGAAAGAGCCCCAAACAGAGAGGCTGGAGATCTGGGTCCAAGTCCTGACTCTGTCTGTGACTTGCTGTGTGATGCTGGGAAGTCCCTTCATCTCTCTGGACCTGAGTTTTGTCATCTGAGTTTCAGATTGAGGTGGTTAGATTTGATAAGGTCTATGGTGCCTACCAGCTTGACCATTCTGTGAGCTGTGATTTCTAGGCACTGTCCTGATTAAGAACTTGCCATGATTCCCACTGACGTCTGGAGAGGGCTCCAGAGAGCAAGGCTGAGACAGTGGAACCCAGTCAGAGTGGAGCTTGGGTTAGGACCTAGACCCCAGGCTCACAGTTCAGTGCTTTTGCCACAAAACACCAATTCCTTGGTCTGACATCAGCATGTCTCCAGGATCCTCCATAGCCTCCTCTCCCATGGCTCCACCACAGCACTGCCTCCTTCCGTTCCCTCAAACTGGAGCCTTCTCACCAGCACAAGCCCACCTTATGCTTCTGGCTCCATGTCGCTATTCAGATTGTTCCCTCCACCTGAACACCATTGCTGCCTTCTGTGTCCTTCAAACCCTGTGTCAAATACCACTTCCTCCAGAAAGCCTTTCTTGATCCCTCCAACATACCCCCCCCCCATTATTTTCCCTTCATCTGAACTCTCTTGAGATCCTCCTCCCATCAAATCTCTCCCTTCCCCCATCCCATTCCTCTTTGTAGCCCTACTTCCGCCAACTATGCAAATTAACGAACTCACTTTTCCCTGTGCTTCATAGAACAGATCTTCTGAAGACAATGCAAAGGGATGGAATTCATCCATGCATGCTACATTTTTTGAGTACTCCCACTGAACACAAATGTGAAATTTCAGCCAGAAAAATCCTGACTTAAAAGAATTTAACTCAGATGAAGACCCCAGGAATTGCACAGCAGAGGGGGCAGCCCTGCCTCTGCCTCCCATAGAAGGAACCACTCGGGGTGTCCAGGTGCTGGATGGACAGGGCTATTGCTGACGTCACGTGTCCCCCCACACCAATTCTACCACAGAGTCTGAGATCTCTGCAGGAGAGGGAGCCTCAGAGTTTCCCCTCGGACTGGGTTAGTAGGGCTGGTGCCCTGTGTTCCCTGCCCTGTAAGAGGGAGGTCTGAGTAGCTTGGAAAAGGTGAGAGACCTCAGGTGTCTCCTGCCTCTTCTTCCTGCATCCCATTGCTGGCGCGGCATTCTGGGCACCAGGGGGCAGAATTGAGCTTCACAAGGCTCAGACAGCCCTTGCCCTCTGCTCTTAGATCCACTGTCGCTGCGACTTCTCCAGTGAGATCCTTTGCTCAAACTCCATTGCGCTGATGGGGAAACTAACGAGTGGAAGGACAGAGATAGAGGGATGCAGGAATTAGCAGGCACTTTGGCTTTAGGTTAAATATTTGCAGATTTTAAGATGGAGGTAGAATTCTATTTTGGCTGGAATTAGCCTGGGGAAAAGTGGTGGCAGATACCAGCTCGAAGGACTGAATAAATGGGAAGCCCTATGCTAGGCGCAGACTTCTTTTCGGCTTGGGCTTTCTCTAGTATCTCCTGAGCTGATGTTTGGAGTCATCAACCTCCCCACCTCCAGCGCCAGCTCCAGTGCTGACCCCTACTCTGACTCGTGACAACTACCTGCCAGCACCATCTTCATCTGAAATCACTCCGTGATCTGTGACTGTGGATGTCATTTGCTGTCTTGCTGTGGGGGCCTCTTTGAGGTCCATGTGTGGGTACATATGGAACCTCCTGGACCATATGTCTCCTCCTCCCCTTCCCACTCCTATTCCTTCCACCATGGAGGGTTTGGTCGGGGTACACACGGGTCCAGGTTCTGGCTCTCTTTCCTCTGAGACATTGTGCAAGTCTCCAGCTTCTCTAAGCGTCTGTAACTTGAGGCTGAAGATCACGTCTGTCCAGCTGCAGGATGAGACAGACCCTCAGAAACCGAGGGAGCAGGTGGGAGAGACTCGGGCTCCCGCTCCCCAGTCGCTGTGGGGTGAGGGGCCTGCTCAGGTCTGGGTGTCTGTGCCCAGAATTCACGGGGAGGAGCCAGCCCCTCATGCGGGTGCCTGTGAGAGAGCAACAGGGTGGGTCACTCCAGCGGAGGAATTTAGCTGAGAAACAGGAGCATTTCCAGGGTGAGGGGCTCTAGAAAAGCTGGGACTAAGGGCCCTGACTAGGACGTTACGGGAAGGGGGTCTTGAATTCTGATCTCGTTTCTGCCTAAGACCTATCGACTTTTTGAACCTCAGTTTCCCCTTTGGCTGCATAGGGAAGGGGTGCCCACATGCCCCCGCCCGCATTCAGTTCGAAGGACCAGCCAGTAGGCCCTGCGCCGCCCAGGGACCGCCCGGCCTTTGCGTCCGGCCCAGCGCAAGCCCCTTCCGCCGCGCGCGGCCTCGGGAGCGCTGGGCAGGCAGCCCGGGTGGGAGCGCCCACGTCTCCCGCGGACACGGACGGACGGACGGGCGGCCGCGCAGGCCCGCGCCCCGCTCCCGCCCCGCCTGCCGCGCCTCCCGGGGCGCCCGCATTAAAGCGCATATGCAAGCCATGAATTATCAACTGAAAGGAGTCAATTACCGGCTCTAAAAACGAGTGTCTGCGCCCGCAGCGCCCCGGGCCATCCGCCTATTTACGGAGCGATCTACCCCGCCCGGCTGGGGAGGGGGCCTCGGGAGGGAGAGAGACTGAGAAACGGAGCCCGAGACCGGGAGAGAGCCGGAGAGGCAGGGACTGGAGAGTCTGGGACACGAAGGAGAGGCGGGGAGAGACCGAGATTCAGCGAGACGCGCGGAGGGCCGGACGGGAGCCAAGGCGGCTCAGTTCCTCTTCTCCCCCGAGCAGGCGAGGAGAGGTGGGGTCTCAGGACCTCCAAGGCCCTGTTCCCCTTCCATTGGCATTTGTGTAAGGACGCAGGCCCTCCGCACTGCTGACTATGGCACTGGGCAGGGAGGCCCCTAGACTGGGGGTTTGGGGTTAGATCTGGGGCTCAGGCAGCGCTGGGCTGGGCGTAGTTTGCTGAGGGACCGGCCGTCCTGGCAGGAAACTGGGGAGGAGGCCGCGGCTTTGTCCAGGGTGGAGGTAAGAACGATGGTTGGACAGCATGACCACGAGTAAAGGGAGGAGGGCTTGAGGATAGGGACAAAGTGATGTGGAGCTTATGTAGGGGATGATGCGCAGCCTTTCAGCATTGAGAGAGAAACCGGGAGACCAGCCAGCCTCAGTGGGCCCAGGAAGTGCTGCTTCCTCCCCACCCGCTCAAGCTGTTCCCTCCTCTGGAAATGCTTTTCCTGCCTTCCCTCTACTCATTCTGTGATTCCTGGCCTCCCCAGCCTCTGTGCTACCTTAGCCTCAACACAATACACTCATTATTATTATTATTATTAGTGACAGGGCCTCACTCTGTCACCCAGGCTGGAGTGCAGTAGTGCAATCATAGCTCACTGCTGCCCTAACCTCCTGGGCTAAAGTGATCCTCCCACCTCTGTCTCCCAAGTAGCTGGGACTGTAGGCACATGCCACCATGCCCTCCTAATTTTTTAAATTTTTTGTAGACATGGGTCTTGCTGTGTTGTCCAGCCTGGTCTGGAACTCCTGGCCTCAAGCAATCCTCCCACCTCAACCTCCCAGTGTTGGGATTACAGGCATGAGTCCCACGATACCTGGCAACACACCCCATTCAATTCCATGATCCAGACCTGACTTTACCATAGGGCCAGACCTTGTCCATGTTGCTCAGTATTGTGCCCTTGGAAGAAGGTCCTTGAATGTTTCCTGAAAAAATGAATGAAGGAGTAAGCTGAGCTGGAGGACACATTGGCCTGGACAGAGGCTGTGACAAAGATGGCAGGGCTGGTGAGCCCAGATATGGGCCTCCCATACAGATCAGATGGAAGGCTTTAGGCAACCACAGTACTGGGGTGAGGTCACAGAAGCTGAGTCCAGCCCTTGCTTGGGGAGACGGGGACAGGAAGTAGCAGGGGCAGGGAGGGAAGGGGTAGTTGGAGAGCTGTCATCAGCACCAGCAAGTCACCGCAAGAGCCCCGGGGCTTTGATTTGAATGCTTCACGGCCCCTGAAATCCTAGGTCTCTTCTGGGGGAAGAGGTTCAGGGAACCCCCAGTGACTTTGAGGAAGGAATGGGGCCTACACTGGGGCAGTGAGAAGATTCTCATCTTGGGAATCAAACAGAGCCTTTCTCTTCTAGCTGTGGGATCCCAGGCAAGCCTCAACTTCTGAGCCTCAGGTTCCTCATCTATGAAATGTTGCTGGCCAGGGGAGGTGCCTCACGCCTGTAATCCTGGCACTTTTGAGCTCAGGAGCAACAGACTTTGTCTCTATAAAAAAAAACTAGCTGGGCGTGGTGGTTCATGCCTGTGGTCCCAGCTACTCAGGAGGCTGAGGTGCCATTTTTGAGGCTACAAAATACCAAGCACTATGATAATGGATTATCTCTCTACTCTTCACAACAGCTTCTTTCTAAGATTGCTAAGTCATTTTGCAAACAAGGAAATTCTAAGACAGGCAGGGATTGGGAAATGGCAGATAAAGTTTTGAAGCCAGTTCTTACTCCAGAGTCTCTTTAACCTGTGTACCATGAAGCCTCCTAGACCTGGTCCATATACCCCCTGCCCTGTTCCCTCAGCCCTTCCAGCCTGGCTGAGTCCAGACTGGGGGAAGTGGGGGCTGCACAGCAGGCAGGGCAGCTCAGGTCCAGCAGAGGTGGCCCCTGGGGTCTTGTTCCTGCCATGGCGTGGGCTGGGCGTCTGTCCAGCTTGATGAGTCTCCAGCCCCGCCATGCCATTAGCGGGCAGCCAGAGGGGGTGTCTGCAATCGCCAACACTGGGGTTCCCACTGTTGCTTGCCTATTAGTGGCTGGTGGCTTCATGGTGATTTATTGGGGCTTCTTCATTTCCCCTTGGTCCGCTATAAACATATTTATACCACCAGAGTGACCGATAAATTTCCCTTATGAATCCTGTTATCTCCCCTATTAACCATCCGTCACCTTTTATGTGGCCACAATGGGCCAGGCCAGGGCACCAGGGCTGGGTGGGACGCCTGCAGCCCACAGCCCCGGAGCCCGGTGAACTCTTCACCTCCCCCACTGCTCCCCAGACAGGGCAGCTGCTGCCTCCTCGGAGCTGCCTCTAGGATGAGGATACGGTCCTGGGAACAGACTGGACTTACACGGGGCCTTTGAAATGTGGCTTCCTCCAGGGTCTCAGTATGGGAAGTCCCTCTCAGGGTTAACCTGAGTCTCTCCTACTGTAGCTCAGCCTTCATCTCTTCTAAGTGATCAGGAGCCTCCTGAAGCTGCTACTGCTGCTGCTCTTCCTTCTCTCCCCACCCTCAGCTCTCATCCTTATCCTCTAAGTGCAGCAGAAAACTGAGACACAGTTAGATGTAGCATGGGGTTGGGGGGAGATGGCAGCTGGCATTTGCTGAGCATCTCCTCTGTGCCAGTCACTTTGCATTCATGACTTCATGTGATCGTCACACAATCCTAGACCCAGGCATTTATGGCTTCATTTGCCAGATGAGGATGAGGAAATAAGGCTCAGAGACATTAAATGAAGAGCCCAAGATCACCCAGCCAAAGGGCAGAGCTGTGATTTGGGGCTTTTCTGGCCCCAAAGCTGGTGCTTTCAACCACTGCACTATACAGCCTCTTTGAATGCTCTTGGCTGGGAGAGGTTAATCAAAGAAAGTTTTCCAGAGTGCTATGGAGCAGGAGAGGGAAGTAAAGAGAGGGGAGGAGAGGGGGGCCCCTGTGGAAGGCTGATCGGGAGAAGTGGGCAGGGATGTGGAGTAGGGAGTAACCTCTTTTGCTTTCCAGTCAGGGAAACTTGGACAACTGTTCAGTCAGGCCCCATGTTGCTGGGAGTAGGGGGTAAGGTCTCTAAGAGCTGGAAGCCACCTGTATTGCCAGAGCCTGGGCTAGAGGACTAGGGCCTGGCTCAGACCTCCTCACCTGTACGCCTGGGACGGAGCACCCCTCATATTTAGGACTCAACCTTCTCCTGCACCTGGGCATGGAGGATTCTACCTCTTGACTACTTGATATACCAGCTTCCTTGGGAGATGGCTGAGTGTGTATATATATTGGGATGCCTGGGAGTCTTGTTTCCTCCAACATCACCCATAAAATCGGCCACAACTACTGACAACTCCTCTGGAGTTAAGATGACCCCCATGCTCCAATGAAGAATTCTGAGACTTGAGGAGACTGAGGTCTACCCTCTGAGTCCTGGCATTGCTTCTCCAGCTCCAGGATGATGGGCATAGAAAGGCATTGTTATTCCCATTTTACAGATGAGGCAACTGAGGCCCAGAAAGGGAGGAGATCTTAACAAAGAATGGAGTCCCAGGGCAAGGGATGGTGACTGGGGTGGGGTGGGGACTCAGCAGCATGAGAGACAAGAGGAAGCAGAGTGGGGCTGGGGGTGGAGTATCGTCTGTGGGCCTGGGTGGCCATGGGTGGAGGTGAGGGGCTCAGCATTCTGGAGGATGTCTAATTATTCATGTCCTCAGCAACAGAGTCCCAGGTGGTCTGATGGTGGCTATGGAAGAGAGGATTATGGGCTTAGCACCCCAAGGAAACAGATTCTCTTCTGACTACCAGAGGATATGGAGAGGTCATTCTGGCCATTCCCCTGCCTCCCATGGTCCAGAGGGAAGAGCTGTTGGAGGGGCAGATGGCTACAAGATCTAGCTCCTTTACCTCCTGGCTCCCCATACCCCAGCACCTGTGGGACACGGAGCCTAAGCTGGGAGGAAGTTCTAGGTTCAGGCCCCATGTGGTCACTGACCTGCTATGCAACCTGGAGCATGCCTGGCCTCCTCTGGGCCTCCCGCTTTAGAAAATCTCCAGCTCAGACTCTAGCTTCCATGCTACCATATGCCACAGGGACATCCTCCCCTCAGAGCAGAGCTCCTGAGAGGGGGGCCAGGGCAGGGAAAAGCCAGACACTCTGGGTGTCTCTCCACAGTGGTTCTCAGCCTTGCTCTGTGTCCTGGGCTCACCTGCTCCTCTCCCTCCCCGCCTTCCACCTGCCATCCCTGTCCTACCATCTGTCATCTGTCTGTCTGTCTGTCTGCCTTTGTCTCTGATCTGGCTGCTTCCTCCCACTCCCCCATGTCCTCTCCTGTCTACAAGGTTGGTCTCCCTTGGAGGGAGGGGTAGGGCCGTGAGTGTGGTGAGAGCACACGCGAGCTCCCTCCCTCTCCCTTCCCGCCCCTCCTGCCCTCTCCTCCTCCCATACTCACATACACGCTCTCTCTCAGTCATTTTCAATGTCATAAATTTCCACGTCTCTCTCCTCCACTCGGCTATTACCTGCGCCTCCGTCACCGGGCCGCGCTCTCGCTCCCAGATGGGCTAGGCCATCTCCGCTCTGCAAATGACTCAGGGAGAGAGAGGCAGGGAAGGAGGGAGAGAAAGGAGCAGAGACGAAGAGAGATTGAGAGAGATTGAGAGAGAAAGCAAGCGAGCAGAAAGAGACAGAAGCAGAGAGGGAGAGAGGCAGCCCGGGGTAGGGCTCAGCCCCTCATCCTCCTCCAAATGCAGAGGTCACTGCCAACAGGGAGCCTGCCTGCCCTGGGCTGCAGGCAACAGGGTAGGATTGGGAGCTGGTGCTGAGCCTGGGGTGGAGTCAGGTCGCCCAGGTCTGCCTGCACCCATTATGGGACTCTGTCCTTCCCCTCCACTCACATTTCCTGTGCACCACCCTTGTGCCAGCCCTGTGCTGGTATTTTCTCATTTCAGGAGGCCGGCCCTCTGCTCTGCAGTGCAATAGGACCCCGTGGGGACACTGCTGTGCAGTACAATAGGACCCCTTGGGGACACTGCTGTTCAGTGCAATAGGACCCCGAGGCGACACTGCTGTGCAGTGCAATAGGACCCTGTGGGGACACTGTCAGGTGTGTTCAGAGTTCCTACAGCTGGGGGTGGGGCTGCCCTGGGAGCTGTGCCTCTTTCTCCAGAAAAGGACTCTGGGCACAAGGGACTCTCTGCTCAGACCAGGGCTTCTCACCACCAGTTTGAAGCTCCCTTCTTCTCTCCTATCTTCATAGGAACTCCTAGCTTTTGCAGGACTAGTTCTTTGGATGAGAGCAGAGCAGAGCAGAGCTGGGAAGATCCAGGTGGTCTGGGGAGAGAGCATTTCCAGGTAACCCCATGCGACAGGGAGTGGAGCTGAGGAAGGGTCACTCTCCCAGGCAGGAGTAAAGTAGCAGGACTGGGAGAAAGTGGACAGGGAACCCCAGGCCTCCGAGATGCGTCTGGGAAGCATCAGCTGGTGGTATTAGTGATGGCTGTGATATATGCACACTGCTGCTATTGCTGGGAGGGTATGAACCCTAGGCCTGGTGTGGATACCAGAACTTCCAGAAAGGTTTACCAGCTTCTGCTATCCATACCTCCAAGTGTTCCTCCACCTAACAGAGTGATCTTCCTGAGGCAGGAAGATCGGCTTGAGCCCAGGAGTTCCAGGCTGCGGTGAACTATGATCGCACCTGTGAATAGCCCCTGCACTCCAGCCTGGGTGACAGAGCAAGACCCCATCTCTAAATAAATAAATGAAAACAAAACAATGCAAATATGATCATGACACTCTCCTGCTTAACCCCTCCAGTGGCTCTACCTCCCATGGTGAACAAAACCGAAGCCCCTGCTGGCCCCAGCCTCTCCTCCTGTTTCTCCATGGACCTCTGTCTCCTGACAAGACCAAGAATACGTCCAGTGTCTCCGCTATTTCTGTTCCCCTTTTTCCACAGAGCTGGCTCCTCATTCCTCAGCTCAAATGTCACTGCACAGAGGAGCCGACCCTGATCAAATGCCAGGTCATTCCATGAATTTCTATCATGGTCTTCTGAACACCTGTTTTGTGGCCCTTTTTGCACACTGTCATTGTGTTTCCTCATCTGTGTACTTGCTCAGTGTCAGACTCCTCTGATGGGCTGTACCTCCATGAGGTCAGGAGCTGTGTTTGTTCTGCTCACCAGAGATGGCACCTGCCATGTTATGAGCCTTCAAGGAGTGTTTGTTGACTGAATGATGATGTTGATGTAGGTGCATCCTCTGACCTTGGTTTGGATGGGGACTGATGTTGGGATGGATGTTGAGGTTGGACTGGTGGTCTCAGGGTTGCTGTCCATCTGGGAAATTTGATAAAATTCCAGTGTGATAGGATCTATTCCAACAGGGAAAGGCATCTTGCCCTGATGTTGGGAATTTAGCCTATGACCAGGGTCAGGCCTCATAAAAGAGAGTTTTTCTTAACTAACGGCCACACTCTGGTGTCCCTTCATCTGTGGGTAAACATACAGACACACACTCACACACACAGACACACATGTGTGCTCACCACAGGCATCTCCATGCACAGAGTGGCCTCAGGCAAGCCACACTCACACACATACAGTCCTCAGAGATGCTGTACACACACCTAGGCACACAAAGTGACAAACCCAGTTATGTACATTCCTGCACATGCCAGACACAACCCCACAGGTGTATTTGTGAGCAGATGTACACATATATGTACACATACCTGCAAGCATGTACGTATGTGTGCAGACACAGTCAAAAACCCAACATAAACACTTAGAATGGCATCAATGGAGAAGACACCTGTTCACCTGCTTGTTTGCTGGGGCGTCCACACCATGGAGTAACAGACTGGGCTTGGACCTCCCCTCTGGCAGTGGGGTGCATTACACTGAGGAGTCCATGTTCTCCAGCCTCCCCTCTACAACCACCCACCCCCACCCCTGACCCCCCTCCTCTACCCGTGCCCTCGTGGTCTTGTAAGAGACTCAAGCTTCTGCAGACTCACTCTGTGGCCAGAGGCAGGGCTCGGCTGGAACTGGGGTCAGGGCTTGGTCTGTGGACAAGGCCAACGTTCACTGGGTGGCTGGGGTCAGGCTCATCTGGGACCAAGGTCAAAGGTGAGTTGGGGGTGAGGTTTTCTTGCTTTCTGTGTCTCTGCTTACAGGTGTACCCACCCCAGTGTGTGCCACCCTCAGGAGCCCCTGGCAGGACCAAGACTCAGGGTCCTCATTGTGGGCCTCTGCAGCTTGTGGAAGGTGAAGGGGGGCAGGTGGGGGGCCAGGCCTGGGCAGATAGCTGTGAGGTACGTTTCCATCTCTGCGGGTCGGGCGGGCGAAGCCATTTCCAATCTGCTCTCTATCATTTTCAATATCATTAATCCCAGACACTCTATTTTCCATGCCTGCGCAGCCAGGCCCCCGAGTGTGCGCCGTGTAAAGTGACACATATTCATCACCGGCTCGTGGCGCCGGCGCCGACGCTGATACAATATTAGTGTTGCCCCCCCTTTCGGAGCCCGCTCCGCCCGGCTCCCCGATGGCACGAATCCATCACCTGGAGCCCGTGTCACTTTCCCCAGCAGCCACATTTGTTTGGGCACTTAGGAGGTAATTGTGGCACATTAGCCGGGGCGGGGAAGGGCGCTGGGCCCCCGGGAGGAGGGGGAGGCCAAGGCATCTTCTTCTATAGCCACAACCCATCCTGGCCTGGTCCAGCCCCTGGGTTCTGGATTCTTGCTCATTCTTGAGGGAGAGGATCTTGGGAAGGAACCCATGTGGAAGAGGTCAACTCGGGCCTCATCAGGAAGTCTCAGGTGGTTCCCCAGCTCTCCTGTAAGCCCCAACATTGGGAGTTGCTCCACAAAGACGCTGGCTTGGAGGTGATGGATTTAAAACCTTTTCTTGCCAACCAGTCCGCATCCCAGCACTGAAACTCAGGATGTGGCAACACCAGCTCTGCTGGCCCCCTTCTAAGTTCCATATGGGAGCGAGGAGTAGAGGGAAGCAGGAGGGAAGACACTCCAGCCCTTGGGAGCCCAACTCTGAGGGAAAATCTGGCTCTGCCCTAGAAGCCTGGGCTGAGACGGGAGGCCCCTCCTCTGAGAGGGGGTGACATGGCCCACCCCTCAGGAATCCTATCTGCATTCAGGTGGAGGGGACATCACCCAGCCTGACTAATTGAGGTGGCCCAGGTCAGGGTGCTTTTGGGAAGGCTGCCTGGAGGTGGTGAGCTAGACACAGGGACAACCTCTGGATACACAGAGGCCCAGAGTGGCTGCAGAGTAGAGAGGAGCAGCAGCCGGGGTCATTGATCTGAGCAGAGGCCAGGCTGTGCAGGGGCATGGGTTCTCCCTCCCTAGTCCGCAGGGCTAACACCCATTAACCTCGTCAGCAGACAAATTGCCCGTCTTGTCAAATTCCCATTTAAAATGCAAACTCGATTTGACAGAGTAAACGGAGCAAAGGTGGGAGCGGATAATCCAGTGGAGGCTCATTAGCGAGGCCCAATGAGAGGGCTCTGCTGGGATGGCCTAACGGACCTGTCATGATGAACCTCTCAGCCTCTTAGCATCCCACCACGCGCTCAATACCCTGACTCATCTGCCCTACTGCCCAACCCCTCACGGAGTCTGGGGACCCCAGCTGCCTACCACCACCTCTGGGAAGGTGCATCTGAGGGCTTTGGAAGCAGACAGAGCTGGGAACCAGGCCCTGCTTCTCTGCCTGTCCACTCAGTGGCCTTGGGCAGTGACAACAGCAACCATTCCCCCAGAGATCCCACTGGATCACAGTGTTTCTATTCTCCTAGAAGGCCCACGCTGTAGGGGTCCTGTGAGTTGGCATGATTAACTCACGAATGAGAAACTTGGGGCTCAGGGAGGTTGCCTGGCTAGAAAGAGGCAGGTGGAGTGCGGAATTGAACCCCAATCCATCAGACTCCAACAGTCACACTTGTAACCACTGTACTACTCTGCCTTCCTAGATTGTAAATGATTGTCCTTCCTTTCTGCCTCCCTGGTTTCAGTGCTGTCACCAGCTCTGTGGGTCTAGAAAAAGTGACTTCCCTTTGAACTTTGTTTATTTCATCTGTAAAAAATGGGTGAACAACAGTTGCCCAGGGCAAGGGTTAGGGTAAGGAGAATTTTAGTAAGTATTTGGCTTAATGAATACTCATAACCACCCCTGCAATATCTGCAGACAACTTAGCCTGGGGGGTGGGGGTAGGAAGGGATGGGGCTGAAGGGGAGAGAAAGATGCCAGATTTTCTCAGGAAGCAGCTCATGAACAGACCACAGGCCCTTCCTGGTGCTTGGGACCTGGACACCTCTAGACTGGCACCTTCCCCTGCCTTCTCAGCTCCATGCCTGGACACCTCTAATAGGAAAGAAGCTCATGGCCACTCTCAGGGCCTGGAGTGGGGCTGATGGGTCTCCCAACTCTGGGAAGGGGTGTCTTGGGCAGGTGAGGGTCCCGCTCCCAGGCCACTCCTTCCCGTCCCGTACTGCAGCCAGGCTCTTGCTGCCTGTTCTTAGTAGTTGGAATAATAGATGATTATGAGGCTCTGGAGGGCAGCTGCTGAGAGGTAATGGGCTGTTGCCCTACCTTACCTTTCCCTAGGTGCCCCCAGCTCTGCTCCCTCACAGGTGCACGTTGATGCCCCCATCCCCCAGGCTCAGGCTGCACCTGTCCCTGCTGCCACACAGGGTGTTGTGCTGCTTGGCTGCCTGGGAGCTGGTGCTGGGTGTTCTCTCTGGGTCCCATTGCCGTTGCTGACATCACAGCAAGAGCCTCACCCCAGCCTCTGCCTGCCTCAGAGGACGGCTTGCCAGACAACCAGAGGGAGCTGGAGAGTGCCACCCACTCCTTTGCCCTTCCTCCTTTGCAGCCCACCCCAGCCAGGCTTCACAGGCACCAGACCAACTGCTCTGAATCCCACCATGACTCCTCAGCATCCCCAGGGGAGAGCCAAATCCCTCAGCTGGCATTCAAGGCCCTACACAATCTGGCCTCAGTTTGCCTTCTGGTTTCTCTCCTGGCACACTCTCCTGAGCTCCACTCTGTCTGCCTTTGCCAAGCTGTGGGTTACCCTTGTATCCTTGCCTAGCACCCCCTCTAGATTCAGCATCGGCCTGAGAGGTGGGGAGCCTCTTCCTCTTCAGCCCCCTCTGCCCCGTCCTCACCTGGTCCTAGCAGGGAGCTGGTAGGGATCCTTCTGGGACCCTGGTCCCTGGCTGGGGGTGGGGGTGAGCCACAGAGGAGGAAAGGCTGAAGGGTGGGTGGTGCTCTCAGCCTTCCTCCAGTTGTCTGGCAAGCCATCCTCTGAAGCTGGCCTAATTCCCTTCAGAGCCCGGCTCCCATCTTCAGGGTGGGGCTTAGGGAGCTGAGAGCCCAGCGCTAATGCCTAAGAAAGTCGTGGGTGGATTAGAAATCGAGGGGGATTAGGGCCAGAGCTGGTGGCTGATGCAGGAGCGGAGCCCCTCCCTCTGAGGAAGAGGAGGCTAATCCTGCTTAGCGACTGAGGAGCTGTCATGCTGACGGGGGCTTCTTCCCATCCACTTGGGCTGCCCAGGCCCAACAGGAGCAGCATGAACACCCATCCACTCCCTCTGTCCTCCAAACTTTTTGTCTCATGTCCCTCCAAGCCATCCTGCTCTGCCTTGTCCTCCACAGAGCCCCAGCCCTCCACATAACCTCAAAACTTCTCATGCTGCTGTGCCCACCAAAACTGCCCCATCTAGCCATGTCCACCAACATTCATTACCACCTACATCTCCATGAACCGAGCCATCGCTAGGGCCCATTCATCCCTCTGCCCAGAAAGTCTGCAGTGGATGCTGTGGTGCTGCCCAGATTGCCCTTGAGGGCCGAGACATTCCTGCAGTGCTGGGAGTGTTGGCCGCTGTGGCCTCACGGTTGAGTTCCTTCCTGGGGAAGTGTCCTCAGCTGCCTCTCCCAAGGTTATGTCCCCTTGTTGGGGGCAGTCCACAGGCGACTGGTCAATGCGGGAGTCTGGCCTCCCCACTTCAATCTGGGACATCTCTGAAAGGCCATCCCAGCAGCAGAATGGGATGTGAGACTGGCCAAGGCCACTGTTGCAAGGGCAGCCCAGTTCAACCTCTCCCTCTGGCTGTTGCGGTGTCCCTACTGCCTCACCAGGCCATTGTTCCCCAGAGCATTCCAAAGACCCCACTGCACACTCCCTTCCTGATCTCTGCAAGAAATCTCACCTTTCACTTTCTTAAGTCCCAGGTTCGAGGATGGAAGATTAGATTGATCAGGGAAGGGCCTGGATTAGGAACTTCTGACCTGGATATTGAGTGAGGACCAGCAGTCCCTTCCCTGGGGATTAATCCTCCTCAGGGCTCCTTTAGTTTTAGTGGTGTAGGTAGCAGCCCCATGGGCTGAGAAGGGAGAGAGGTGCTGCCCTGGAAAGCCAGTCTGGGATCCTGGCCTCAAGGGGGTGGCAGATTCTGTCTGGGGAGCTGATTAAGGAATAAGAGCTTCATCTGAGAGTGGAAACAAATCGTGCCTCCCTTCAACTCCCCATGAGTCTGGCCTGAGAGGAGAGGCAGAAGTCTGACTTGGGACCCTGCTCTGAGCAGGGAGGAAGGACTCTATACTGAGAGCTGAGTCTGAGGGTGCAGGCTGGCCTCTAGACCACGAGAAGAGGCCGGTGCCAACCCAAACTGCCTGCTCTACTGGGTCCCTGGCCCCACCATCAGCTGGGTCTTCGCTTGCCAGCCTTGGCTGGCTCTTCAAGCAGGCAGCCAGTGTGATGCCTGCATTGGGGGAGTGGGTCTATGTGTTAATAATGGGAGGGCATTGGAGAATAACTAGAGAGGGCGTTGGAGAATAGCTGGCTCCTTGGTGCCATCAGGGTTGAAGCTCTGTGGGGATGGAGACCTTCCTGCATGCAGGGCCTCTGAAAAATGCTGGTCCCAGGGTAACTTGAGAGCAGGGGCAGGGAAGGGGATGGATTGACCTTTGAGAGTCAGTTTGGGATGTGGGGTCAGTGGAGGGGGACCACTCCCACTCTGTTCCCTACCTTTGATGGACAAATGCTAATGACATTACCAGCGATTGACTAGAAACGAATAAATAATTCAGTCTGGCCTGAAAATGGGAGAAAAGTACTTAAATGCTATTGACAAGCCAGTCCCTGGTCTCATTACCCATGCAGACTCAGGCCTCCACATCGACCATGTCCCCCGATTCCTCCAAACCTCACTGTGGGCAGCCTCAGGCTTCCCTCCCACCAGCCTGGCCCAAGTAGCGTGTGCGGAGGGTTACCTGAGGAGACCAGGTGGAGGGCTGAGGCTTGTGGCTCAGACCACAGGGACCCCACTGCCCAAAGGACAGCAGTCCCCCAAGTTCTTCCTTTTCCCAGATACTGGCAGCAGCGTCTCTTCACAGGCAGGGCGGTCCTGGGAAGTCCCTCTGTAGCCCCGTTCCAGGTGCACATGCACAGGGGTACAGGCGGGCACTCACAGGGACACACAGAGCCCGCCCCACAGCTGCGGCATCCTCTTCCAGGACACAAGAAGAACAGTGACCCCCAGGGCGGCTGTCAGTCACTGTGCTCTCTGGGAATACAAACTCATTAAACGTTTCCCTGCCTTGTCCCAGGGGCCCTAGTCCCCGAGTCAAGCCTGAGGAGAAGGAGGAGGAGGAGGAAACAAATGTGCAGCTGATCCTTTCAAAGCACATCCTGTATTTCTGACCCTGGAGAAGAGATGAGGGGATTACTGAGGGTGAGGATTACCCCTGGAAGGCCCTCTCTGTGGGTTCCTAGGGAGCTAGCATTTCTAGCCCCTATAACACACCCACAACTCCTCCAAACAACAACTCTACAAAACAAAACCTTCCATTTTCTTTAAGAGTCTCCCTCTGTCTCTTCCTTAGCTGCCTGGGCTTGACACCCCTTCAGGGTGCCTCCTCTGGTATTAACAATCGGAAGCCAACAACACCTGCTGGTCAGAGATGGGGGAGCCTCAGAGACCCTTTAGCCCAAGGGATGGGTCACAAACAAGGACTCAGTGGAGGGGAATTTGAGAGAGCAGGCTGTGGCCTTGGACCCGGGCACTGCATGATGCTCCAGTGGATATGAAGGGGTCTATTCCAGCCCAGCCCAGGAAATCATTCTAAAAGGGACCCTATCTCTTTGCAAACCAAATAACCTTCTCTCTTGGTGTGGGCAGAGGCCCTGGCAGCCCCCCAGTGCCTATCACTGGTAGACCTATCTCCTCCCTCCCTTTGGAGACCAGACCCTTCACCTTGCAGTCTGTAGGGTTTGGGCTGGGGTTGCCAGTCCCTGCCTCCCTCCTGGTCTCCTCCCTACTGCCTGCCAGAACTCTGCACCAACTAGGCTTGGCCTCAGAATATACCTGGACCAGCCCGTCCCTTTCATTGCCCCTGCCCCACAGAAGTCCAAGGGCTCCTCAGCTCTCCATGCACAGCACCCCCCACCTCTGGAGTGGGCTGAAAAACTCTGCTGTCCTGCTCATCATCCAGAAGGCCCTTCTTGTTCTGCATTTCCTCCCACCGTTGTGTCCCACGGGGAGTCATTTATCTGATCGACTGGCTCTCCTCAGTGCAAACATTCACAGGAGCATTAACAAGCCTAAAACCCAATTAGCCTTCAATTACTCAGGCCTTAGTCAGATTTTCTGTGGTGGGGACAGGGTTGAGGAATGTATTTGGACACTGCCTGGGTGGTACTCCTGCCCTTTGGCCAACGCCCCCACCCATGCACTAGCACTCCTGTTGCAGCCAGCCTGCTGTCCCCTGCGCTCCCTCCTGCCCTATACCACCTTCTTTCCTTCTTATTCTTCTCTCCTGACCCCTTTCCTACACCTCTCTAAAAACAATCATTGTTTTAAAAGGTACATACCCAATACATGGGTTTGCAAAAACTCATAAAAACATAATGCAAAAGAAAAGAAAATGAAAAGCTAAATCCCACTCTACCTCCCATCCTGTAAATCCTGCTGTCAGTAATTGGGGGTTCTCATTCCTTCCCTATGTTGGATTCTATACATTTACAACCCCCCTCAACATAGTTTTAAGTGTTCTTTAAACATCTTCAAATTGGGATCACACTATATATGAATAGTCATATAACTATTCATACCTACTCCTTTTTCTTTCTTTCTTTCTTTTCTTTTCTTTTCTTTTCTTTTTTTTTTTGAGACAGAGTCTTGCTCCATCACCCAGGCTGGAGGTGCAGTGGTGCGATCTTGGCTCACTGCAGCCTTTGCCTCCGGGGTTCAAGCGATTCTCCTCCCCAGTAGCTGGAATCCTAGGCATGCCCACCATACCTGGCTAATTTTTGTATTTTTTAGTAGAGACGGGGTTTCACCATGTTGGCCAGGCTGGTCTCAAACTCCTGACCTCAAATGATCCGCCTGCCTCGGCCTCTCAAAGTACTCGGATTACAGGCATGAGCCACCATGCCCGGTCCATACTTATTCTTTTCACCAACCAATGACATCTTATTTAGTTCGTACTTCTCTTTTCCTTCATCTGCTTTCCCTCTGTACCTCTCCTGCATCTTTCTATACCTCCTCCTTCTCCTTGGACACATAGTATTCCATGGTTTGGACACCCTCTAATATATTTAATCAGCCCCTTCTTGATGGACATTTAGTTGTTTCTAATGTTTGGCAATGACAAGCATCATTGCAGGGACCAGCTCTGTACTTACATTATGTGCAGAAGTCAGAGTTTCTGTGGGACAGATTCCTAGAGTTGGAATTATTTGGCTACAGGGGATGCATATTTAAAATTTTGATAATTATTGCCAAATAATTAATCAATAATTGCCCTTTATCTCCAGAACCTCCAAGGTTGTACCAATTTGTACTCCCAAGAGTCTCCATTTCACCCTACTTTCATTAGTATTTGGTATTATCTTTTTAAAAATAATATTGGCCAGGTGCAGTTTCTCATACCTGCCATCCCAGCACTTTGGGAGGCCGCAGTGGGTGGATCACTTGAACTCAGGAGTTCAAGACCAGCCTGGGCAACATGGTGAAACCCCCGTCTCTACAAAAAATACAAAAATTAGTTGGGCATGATGGCTTACGCCTGTAGTACCACCTACTTGGGAGGCTGAGGTGGGAGGCTGGGAGGATTGCTTCAGCCAAAGATTGAGGTTGCAGTGAGCCATGATTTTGTCACTGCACTCCAGCCTGGACAATGAAGTGAGATGCTATCTCAAAAAAAAAAAAAAAAAAAGATTACTATTTTTATTTTAATCTCATTTGATTTGTACTTCTTTTTCCTCATCTCCTTTCCCTCTTCACCTCTCCTTTACTTTTGTGCCTCACCACTTCCTCAATTCCCTCCCTCCTACCTTGCTCCTGTCTCTCCTTCAGCCCCCTCTTTCCTCACCTCCTTTGTCCCTTCCACACGTTCTTCCCCATATCTTCTCATTCTTTCTTTCCCCTCCTCTTCTCCCTCCTCCCTTGGGTACTGCAGTCCCCGGGGGAGGGCAGCCAGAGAAGCTATTAGCTCTGCCCCCCTAATACTCTGAGTCCCACTCGCCTCTTAACACCTCCCTGAGCCTGGGCCTCTAAGCCCCATCTCACTCTCGTCTCCCTCTAATCACTAAGGCTTATTTCTGATTTTCTGAAGTGACAAGGAGCTGGGTTTGGGGGGAGGGAGGGCTGTCAGCCAGCATCTCCCAGGATTGAGGGAGGGAAGGATGCAGGGAGGGAGGCCTGGCTGGTGGGATGGGGTGGTGGAGACTCTGGCTAGGCCCTCCTCACTCTGAACAGGGAGGCCAAGTTCTCCAGCCCCTTCTGCCTTGGCTGATAGTGCATATGCTTCCAACCTTAGGATGTTCTTTTAGGCTAGATTCTATTTTCTCTGGTTTCCTCTGTAAAAAGGAAAGTGACTTCCTCCCCTCCCTTCACTCAGGGGAGCCTCTGTGGACAGGGCCTCTAATGCCCTTCTCCCTCCCTTGCCACCACCCTGCTAGGAGAATCCTGCCCTCATCTCTCCCTGCCTCACCCCTTTGATCCTGTAAGTGGGAAAAGCCTCCAGGCTGCAAAGCCTATGTCTTCTGCTTCCCACCTTATAGAAATCCCGGTCTCCCCTCCCCTGTCCCAAATCCATCCCTCCAAAAGCTCAGTGAATTGGCATAAATTTAATTAAGGACAGCAGCAAATCTCTCGTCGTTTTAAAGACATTTAAGGTTTAAAATACATGCTGAGAGTGGAGGTCTCAAGAGAGGTGGGATGAGGGGGCCAGAACTAATTCCGGGGAGGAACAGTTGGGCCTCTGTTCTAGCCCTAGTGAGTGACCCTGGGTGCTCCCCTTGGTGTCTCTGAGCCTTGATTTCCTCATCAGCCCCCTAAAAGTTCCGCAAGGCCCAGCAGGACTACCTTGCTCTCGCCTGGAAGTGTTCTTGCTGTGCTAATTTAATTACATGGCCTAACTGGGCCCAGGCTGAGGAGACAGTTAATGGCAGCTGCAGAGACAGTGAGTAATCAAGAATTAATTAAGCGTTTCTGGGGATTCCCAAGTCTAGGCTAGGGATTCCTGGGAGCCTGGCTATGGCTGGGCAGGAGTGGGGCCCCTCTAGCTACCCCCTACCCTTTCCTGGCTCCTCAGGAGTTGGGGAAACAGCAGGCCCTAGGTGCAGGAAGGTTCTGAGTAAAGGGCTGTCCATCCACTAAGGCAACCTCAGATCAATGGGATATGGAACCACACAGTGGGGGCCAGGCACAGTGGCTCCTGCCTGTAATCCTACCACTTTGGGGGGTTGAGGCAGGAGGATTGCTTGAGCTCAGTAGTTAAGACCGGCCTGAGCAACATGTTGAGGCCTCATTTCTACAAAAAATCAAAAGCAAAAAATTACCTGGGCATGGTGGCAGCTGCCTGTACTCCCAGTTACTCAGGAGGCTGAGGTGGGAGGACTGCTTCAGCCTGGGAGGTTGAGGCTGCAGCGAGCCATGATTACACCACTACTGCACTCCAGCCTGGGTGACAGAATGAGATCCTGTCTCAAAAATAAATAAATAAATAAAATAAACCCTCACAAGGGCCAGCAGTGGGGTGGGCTGTGTGGAACTGAACAGGTGCCTGTGCCTGTGGGTCTGGGACATTTTTGTGAAGGGCTTAGCCTGTGTCGAGGCTGGGATCAGTCCACGCTGGGTGAGTGAAAAAAAAAATGTGGCATTTCAGCCTCTGGGCTTTGGAGTCAGGCAGCCCTGAGTTTCAGTCGCTGCATTACTATTTGCTAATAGTGTGCCCTTGGCTGAGGGCTCCCCCCAAAATGCTTTACCCTCTGCCCCAATGCTTGTCCTCTAGACATTCCCAGAGCAGGTTCCTTCATGCCATGCAGATTTCAGCCAAAACGCACCTCCTTAAGAAGCCATCTTTGACCACTCAGTCTCATTTACCTCCCCTTCCCCTACAGTCACTGCCACATCACCTTGCTTTATTTTCCGTTCATTTATTTCTTGTTTCCTGTGTGTCGCCTGCCTCCTTCACTAGAGTCAAGTTCCACGGAGGCAGAGACGGGGTCGGTGTGGCTCACAGGGGTATCTGCCGAACCCCAAACAGTGCTGGGCACACAGAAGGCGCTGGGAGAAGGAAGAGGCCTCTCTCAACCTGTTCCCTCACCTGGAAAGTGGGGCTAATCACATACCCTGCAGGCTCTGAGGTGGTTGTGAGGGGGATTCAGAGAGGGGACCCGGGGAGCTCTGAGCGCAGTGCCAGGCCCGGACGTGGTCACCGCTTCGTCACTTGCGCATTTCATGCTCTGGCCTCCCAGGCCGGGCGATGCGGCCGCGGGGCTGCAGCTCCCGGCCAGGCCCGCCAGGCCCCCGCCCCGCCCTCCTCGGGCCCCCCTCCTTCCCAGGCGCCCCCGCGCCGGCGGCGCTTTGAAGTCCCAATCCGGCAAATAGAGTCAATCAATTATGAAGGGAACAATCTGGCGGCCCCTCGGGGAGCGGCGGCCGAGCGATCCCGGGGGATTAGGCCGCAAATCGCGCTGAGCCTCCCTAAGTGACAGCGAGAGAATCGCGCGCGGCGGCGACGGCGGCGGCGGGAGCGGGAGGGAGCGCGGCCGCTAACCCGATTATGCAGATCCGCGGGGGGCGCGGATTAGGCCTCGGGGGCGGCTTCGCCCTAAGCGGCTCTCGGATTTGGGAAAAGTTTACTCGGGCGGAGGGGGCGGAGACTCCCCCGGGCGGGCGGCCGGGACTTCTCCCAGCCGGGTGAATGGAGGACCCGCCTGCAGGAGCAGCCGCGAAAGAGTGGAGCGGGCGCGCCTGCTGAGCCACAGCCACAGCAACACTTTGCAGGCGCGCACACTCACACGCACACCCAGGCCACAACAGCCGTGTCTGCACCAGCCCACGGGCGCACGCGCGCTGCCCACGATCACCCTCCCAAGCCACAAAACACTCGCCAACGTGCGAGGCCGCACCAGCCCACATAGCCAGACCCACGCCGGCTCACACGCGCACGCAGCACTGCCTCGTGCTCACACAAGCATGCACGTACTCACAGACACGCAATTTGATGTTCGGATACCTGCCTCCTGTGGTTCCAGCAGAATCCCTCAGTGACATAAGGTGTCCCTGCCAGCCTATGTAGACGTAGGACTGGTGCACGGCCCTGCACCTGTGCTCTCCCACGGACCTCCCTGCAGCTCCTCTCCTCTGAAGGACCTTGAGGACAAGTGTGTGTTAGTGTCTGTGAGTGTGTGTGTGTGTTTGAGTGTGGCCTGTCTCTGGAGTCTGGGCCCAGTTTTGGCTTCTGCAACTGGGGCCTTCTCAGGGTAGGTGGAAAAGACTGAGGCAGGACGCTGGGATGGAAACAGGCCGAGTCCTCTTGGTGACTCTGGCTAAGGGGTCCTCTCCGCAGGGCTGGGGATCCAAGACATTCCTCACCAGGCCCCTCAGGGCCAGCCCCTTCTCTGAGGTGCTATCAGGGAGGAGGCGGGGGAGAGGGAGAGTGGCTTCCTTTTACCCATCTAGGAAAAGGACACAGAACCCAGCTCCAAGCCTACCCAATGCAGGATGTGGGAAAGGCTCAGTCAGACTCGTTTCATTTGTAAAACGCCCATTGTGTGTGATCAGTGTGTGTCCATGGTCCATACATGTGTTCATGCTCAGTGTGTGTCCACAGTCTTCGTGTATGTCCATGGTAATATATATGTTTTTATACAGCATGTGTTTGTGGTCAGTGGAATGTGTATCTCTAGCCTCACACCCCTTGCACAAACATCACATCACACACAATGACTGTGGACACACACTGACCACAGACAGGCACTCATCATGGACACATACAATGGCGATGGACACACTGTTCTCTCTCTGACACACACACACATGCACACACACACACACACACACAAAACTCCTGATAGAGACCAATCCTTTGAATGGACAGATGGTGGACATTGAATTGTTGCCATAGTGGCACAGGGCCTTGGGTGTGGTGGCTTACACCTATAATCCCAGCATTTTGGGAGGCTGATCAGGTGGATCACTTGAGGCTAGGAATTCGAGACCAGCCTGGGCAACATAGTGTGACCCTGTCTCTATAAAAAAAAAAAAAAAAAAATTTAAAAATAAAAAACCCAGAGTGGCAGAGGGTAATTGCTGTGGCATGGAGGGCACCCCACCCCATGCCCTAGGCAGTGATGGAGTGACCCTGTGGCTGACTGGATCAATGAGGAAAGAGGGGTCAGGGTCAATAAGTCTTTAGCAAGCAGGGCACCGGCTGTTGCCTCCAGCCCCCATGCTGCGTGCATGTGTATGCCTGTGTGTCCATCACACCCACCACTCTTGTCACACACACAGAGGGTGTGTGTGTGAGTGTGTGTGTGTGTGAGTTATCTCCAGAATCTGGGATCCACCTCGAGGTGGCCTGGGCTGGCCCCTGGGATCCCAGTCATGGTGAGATGGGGTGCTCTATGGCAGGGTGAGGATGTGCGCTGGGTAGTTTAGTCTACTGGGGTCAGTGAGAGTGATGGGGGAGACAGGCATGTGCCCCTCCCTGTGTAGCCATAGCTAAGCCCTGGCCTTGTCTGGGCCTGGTTCTCTCACTGGCTTTTCCTCCTCTAGCCTTTCTGGTTCGGAGTCCCTGGGAGGAGAAGCCAGAAGAGTCAGACCCTTGAGAAGAAATCCCATCAAACCCTCTTCTCTGGGGCATCCCTGACCCACTGGACAGGACCCACCAGGCAGCCTCACCCCCCCATTAAGGTGTCTAGCCCCCTATGGGGCAATCAGGCCCAATTTCACGCTTAGGAAGGCTTCCTCTGGCCACCAATGGGGCAGATCTGATTAGGCGGCTGCAGAGAGTGCTTGGTCACAATTAATCAGCAGCCAGGGGTGGGCAGAGGCCCACCCACGCAGGAGCCCCATCCCAGGGGTGCACAAGTCAGGCCTATGGAGCTAGAGGGAGTGAGGATGGGAAAAAGCAGGCCCCCACACACCCAGGGAACCTCCAGGTGGGGGCTGGGCCATGACCTCCTTCCCCAGAGCCCTGCCCTGGTCCAGATCCTGCTGCACCCCTTAGTGGATGTATATCCTTGGGCAAGGTACTTAGCCTCTCTATGCCTCAGGCCTCATCTTTAAAATAAGGATGAAAACAATACCTTCCTCATAGGACCTATAAAAGAAAATGTAAAGCAGGTAGCAGAGTGGCTGGCACCTAGTAGGTGCTCAAGCTGTAGGAACTTCTATTATTGTTACTATAGTTTTTAGTTCAGAATAGGCAGACAGGCAGACTGCAGAAAGAATCTAACAGCCAATGAGCTCTTGAAACCCCCTCCCGCAAAGGAGGATGGCTGGGGAAAAGGGAGACTTTTGGGAACCACTGCAATTTTCCCCACCCCATTCAGGCTCATCACTTAGGAGAGCACAGAGGGGATGGGGAGCCAGTCTGGGGCAGCCTGCCCTGTGGGGAGGGGAGCCTGAACTCCCTCCTCTCCCTCCAGTCTCCAAGTGTGTGTGTAGGGGTGGGTGAGAAGAGGAGAGGCTGAATCTGAAGTGGCTCAGTGGCTCAGTTGTTTCAGGCCAGAAGCCATTACCTTCCCGGAGAGAGAAGCCCACAGCCCATCTGAGGCTGGGGCAGGGGCAAGCGGGGGTACAGATCGGAGTGAGACTCCGGGCCCGCCCTGGGGCCTCCTTGCCTTCCCCGTTCCCCTTGTCTGCCCAGGTGAAGAGGCAAAGTCCCTGCTCTTCTCCAGTTTGGGTCTGCTTGGCACTGGCCCAGGGGGTGGGGTGAGAAGGGGACCAGGAGGAGAGAGGGGTCCCTGCCTGCAGTGCCTTCTGTGATTGTCATTGATTGTGCCTACTGTGTGCTAGGGGCCAGGCATCTCCTGTTTACTTTGTACCCTTGACACAGCTGGAAACCAGCAGGGACCTTTTCAAGAAAGTCATCCGATTATCTAGCCTGGGGGCGTGACTGGACAGTGGGAATGGGAAGATTTCCATATGAGGGACGTTGGAGTGTGGACTGGAGGGATGGGGGCTTGAGACTCTGCCTGCTGGCTTTGCATAGCAAACGTGCTGTCTTATGAAGATTGCCTGCCTATTTAGGACTGCTCAGGACTGCTGGTAATTGAGGGAAGGGCTAGTGCCGCCTAAATCACCCGGACACCACTGGGGTTAAGCTCAGGGAAAGCACTGGCCTACAAAAGTCCAGGCCCAGAAGTCATTTGAGCTCAAGATTGCAGTCTGTTGGGTCATCCCAAAGGTGGGTAAAGGGCGTCAGGGATGGGCTGAACCCCCAGGCGTGGGCTGTGTGCATGTTCTTACCCAGGAGTGGGACTGTAGGTTTGTGTGCAGCCCACATGCAGGGCATCCTGGAAAGGGCTTATTTTGCCTCTTCAGCAAGCACCTCCCCCATCTCTGCTGGGTGCTTGGACCCTCTGAGTGCGACGGATGCCACTGGGTCCTCTTCTGCCTCATGCCCTCCTGGCTTCTATCCTCTTGGCCTCTCTACTTTTGGCTGCTCCATGTCCCTGTTTCTACCTCTTAGTGTCTTGTCAAAGGCCTGTGAATCTGTGTCCCTGTCTCTGTCTGGCTGTATCTCTCTCTGTCTCTGTGATGATCTCCGGCTCTTCCTTGTCTGTCTCTAAATCTTGGTGTCTCTCCATGTGTACCTCTCTGCTTCACGGCTCATCTTGCCCTCGGCAAGCCTCTGTGTGGCTCAATGTGGTCTCTGTGCTCAGGTTTTGTTTTTTGTTTTTTGTTTTTTTTGAGACAGAGTCTTGCTCTGTCACCCAGGCTGGAGTGCAGCGACATGATCTTGGCTCACTGCAACCTCTGCCTCCCAGGTTCAAGCAATTCTCGTGCCTCAGCCTCCCGAGTAGCTGGGATTACAAGCATGTGCCACCACACCTGACTGATTTTTGTATTTTTAGTAGAGATGGGGTTACACCATGTTGGCCAGGCTGGTTTTGAACTCCTGGCCTCAAGCAATCCATCCGCCTCTGCCTCTCAAAGTGCTGTGATTACAGGCATGAGCCACTGAGCCTGGCCTATGCTCAAGTTCTAAGGATGCTGTAGGTCAGGAGCTGAATGGAGAGAAGAGGCTGGGAGACAGGGTGTCCTGGATGCCTAGTGTCCCCTCTGAGGGGATTTATTCTTCAGAATCTGCACTTGGACTCAGTCTAGGTCAGTCCAGGAACACTCTGAAGGCTCCAAAGACTTAGCTTCCCACTTTATACTGTGTTTCAAGGGAAGAGCCTTGCCTCCATTCAGACAGGCAGCCAATTTCTCTGCAATTTCCTCCTTTCTCCATTTTTTTTTTCCCAAAATGAGAAGGAATAGAGAAATGATTTTTGGAGTCAAACAAACTCAAGTTCAAGTTCTGGACTTGCTAGTAGTAAGCTCTGTGATAAGGAGTACGGTATTTGATCTCTCTCAGCCAGGGACACCTCATCATCTATAAAATGGCGATAGGAACAGTCCCTATCTCTCTGGATTGTGGTGAAGTAAAATGTGTAAAGCACTTAACACAGAGCCTGACTCAAGAACTGGAAGCCATTTTTATTGCATTTCCTTGATTTTTTGTTTACAGAGCCCAACACATGCGCAGACCCATAGGAATCTTATTGAATGAATGCAGAGTTCTCTGTTGTTCGTTTCCTTATTTTCCTTCTGGCTCCCTTTCCTTCTATGGATGAATGGGCCAGGAGAACCTTTTGAGCATCCCGTATGCACCCAGCCTTGAGCCTGGTTCTGCAAATGGTGACAGGCTCTGTAAACAATAATGAGATCTATATGTGGGGTTTGGCTCTGCAAATAGGGTCTTTGTAAAGTCTAGGGTTCTGAAAATGGTAACATGTTCTGCAAATTATCATTGGATCTGTGACAGTGACAGATTCAGAAATCAGTGATGGGATGTGCTCTGCAGATGGTAGTAGGCTCTGCAAATACTGATGAGCTTTGCATATGATTTCAGGCTCTGCAAACAATGGCAGGCTGCAAACTTTAAGGCTCTGCAAACAATGATGAGCCTTATAAATAGGGAGAGACTCTGTGAAGGGTAATGGGCTTTGCAAATAGTGATGGCAAGCCGCGATAGGCTCTGCAAAAACTGAATAATCATTCTTAAAGGACAAGAGATCCCTCCTGTGGGTCCCTAAAGAATAAAGCTCTGTCTCAGTACCATGGACAGCAAGCCCCCCCCCACCCCCCGGCCCGCCTGCCCCCCGCCAACACACACACACATCCCATTCCCTTCCAGGCCTAACTAGAGCGCCTCTGTCCACTTATTCACTGATGTTGGGTATGTGTTGTGGGGTGGAGGATGTAAGTGAGAAGTAGGACAAGGAGAAGAACAAGGCCATGTTCCCACTCTCAAGGCTTTCAGTTGGTCGAGAAGACAGACTTCTAAGTAGCCAAATAGAAGGATTGTGTCTGTGTTGACAAATCTGTTCTCAGCGTAGCTATTTGTGAGGTAGAAGGTATCTTATCACATCAGAGGCTCTCAGAATGCTAAAAGGGTGTTTAAACCACATTGGGCCTCCTAGGGGCACTGAGAAGTCAGCTTTGCAAAGCATGTCTTGCAGGCTCCAGCCGACCTTAAATTCTAGCTGGCACCTGAATAGCTTTGTAGCAATTTAAATTTCTTTGCCTGTCCTTTCCAGATCTGGCCACATTAACAGCTCTGTATCACAGGGCACATGCATACCTCTCAGAGTACAGGGCCTAGGGAGGGTAAAACAAGAATCTGTTTTAGATGGGCTGTGAGTAAGGAGCAACGGTGCTGAGGGTCTGATGGTTGTTGAGAGTGGGATGGAGATGATGACATCATCGAGGTGGAGATAGTTGGATAGCCATGGAGGTGGTGGTGGTGCTAACAGGCTGATGGAGGTCGGGGAAGAGCTGGAATGTTGACAATGATGAAGGTGACAGGGAAGTGATGGATATAGTCAAAGTACTGTGGGCAAAGTAGGCCCTAATGGGAGATAGGTTGACTTCTGGTTCTGACATTAGCCGTGTGACCCCAGGCAACTTATTTAACTTTTCTCTGCCTCAGTTTCCTCTCCCATAAAATAGGGATGCTAATAATGCCTACCTCATAGAGTTCTTGTGAGGATTAAATGAGTTAATAAAATCTACACAATACTTAGACTAGTGCCTGGCCCATAATAAATACTATGTAAGTGATAGCTGCTATTACTTGTTTTTTGTTTGTTTGTTTGTTTGTTTTTGTTTTTTTTGTTTTTTTTAGATGGAGTCTCAGTTTGTCGCCCAGGCTGGCATGCAGTGGCGAGATCTCGGCTCACTGCAACCTCACCTCCTAAGTTCAAGTGATTCTCTTGCCTCAGCCTCCCTTAGTAGCTGGGATTACAGGCGCATGCCACCACACCCAGCTAATTTTTGTATTTTTAGTAGAGACAGGGTTTCATCATGTTGGCCAGGCTGGTCTCGAACTCCTGACCTCAGGTTATCCACCCACCTCCTGATCTCAGGTGATCTGCCCACCTCAGCCTCCCAAAGTGCTGGGATTACAGGCATGAGCCACTGCGCCTGGCCTGCTATTTCTGTTAAGGAGGGCAGTGGAGGTGGTGATGATGAAGGTGGGAGTGGTGGCAATGAAGTTGATAATGGTGAGAATAGGGATAATAATAATGAGGATAAGATTTATTGAGTACTAACTATGTACCCTGCACTATTCTAAGTACTTTATATGTAATAACTTGTTTAATCATGACAGCCCTCTGAGGTGGCTAATATTACCCTCATTTAAAGACTATGAAACTTAGACACCGAGGGGTTAAAATATGTGATCCAAGGCGACACAGCTAGTAAATGGAGGTGCTCCAGAGCCTGTGCTCATAACCATTGCTAAGTGGGGATGAGGATGGAGTTGGTGATAGCAGTAGTGATTATGGTGTCCTTGTGGAAGCAGGGTTGGGGGTGGAGACCCTGGTCGAGGTGGCCTGGGCAGCAGTGGCTGTGGTGATGACAGGAGGAGGCGGCAGTGAAGTGCTGATGGAGGAGGTGAAGGTGATGGGGTCTGCGGGGGCAGTGAAGGCCGGCTACAAGAACACCCACTGCCCAGCTCCCAGCAGGGCTTTGCAGCTGCTGCTATGAGGCTGTGCTCTGAGAGCAGGGAGGACAGCAAGGAGCTCACTTTCTGTTCAGCAGCTGGGGGTTGTAGGTCCCAGATAGTGAAGTGGAATGGAAACAGGCAGACTCAGGGTAGAGGGGTAGAGGGGTAGAGGGATGTGCAGGGTTTTCCATTGGCTCTCCACCCTTTCCCTGCGATTTGGCATTCTCTGACCCCATAACTACCAAGTCTGCACGCTCCATGCCAGGGCCTGATCTGCACTAATGGAGCAGACAGCAGCAGAGGTAAGCTGCCCACCCCATCTGAGAACCTCCCTGCCTCGCGCCCGCCCAGTGCCGACTCTGGCCTGCTTCTCGCTTGCTGCTGCGCTGAGGGGAAGCCTTAATAGAGAATCCGCCTCTGTGCTGCCGCCCCCCACCCACCAGCCCATCCCTATTATCAACACCATCAACGGCAGCAAATGACACTCTCAGAATCTTGACTCCAATCTGATGCCTGGTCCCCGGAGCCGCAGAGAGGCGCAGGCCAGCCAGGCTGGGGGGGCTGGGGAGGGTATGTGCAGTAATAGGATGTGGCCGAGGATGGTCTATTAGCAGCAGCGCAACTGCTGATGAGCCCCCTCCCTAGCCCCTTGGCGTCCCCATCCCCGCTCAGCCAGGCACAGCAAGAGGCCTGGGGGCTGCTGGGGTGGGGAGCAGGAAGGAAGGCAGCTGCGGGGGTGGGGCTAGGCTAAGCCATCCTCAAGTCCAGACATCAGGCTCTCTTGGGGGGACATGGGGATAGGAGGGGGAATCTGAAGAAATGAGGCCACTCAGACACTTCCTTCTGACCATGTGTCTGGGGAGGAAGAGGAGTAGGGGAGCAAGTGGTCTGTCTGAAGGTGGGTGATTTTTCCTGTTGCTCCCTGGGAGCAGCCTGGGGTTTCAGGTCTAAGGAGCCTCAAGGAACATGCCATCCAGCCTTCCTTCTCTGGCCTCACCTGGAACTCTCTCTGGCATGGGAAGCTCAGCACCTCCCTGGGCTGCCTCTCTCATTGCTAAGTGCCTCCTCATTTGGAGTACTGATTGGTCTTTCAAGACTTACTTTAGATCAAGATTTACCTTAGACCAAGACCCCTCCGAGGCCCTCACCCCACAACCAAGACAACCTTCCAGGGTTTTGGAGCCAGAAGGTAGGTCTCATTTGCTCACCTGGGCCCTCATCCCTCCTCCTGGCCACAGATCTTCTGATTGATGTATAGTATGTGTGTGGAAATGTTATAAGAGTCTGGGGGTGGATGGCTGGACCCACTACAGGGCCCTAGAGAGGCAGGGGAGATAGTGGAAGGAGCCCTGGGTGAGTGCAGGACACCCGGGTTCCAACCCAGATCATCTGCTGGTGACCATGGGTGAGTTACCCACATGGCTCACCCTAGTCTGCCTCCCCACAACAACCCCTCAACAAAGGCCTGCCAGGCATGGTGGCTCACGCCTGTAATCCTAGCACTTTGGGAGGCCGAGGTGGGTGGATCCCTTGAGGACAGGAGATCGAGATTAGCCTGGACAACACAGTGAAACCCCATCTCTACTAAAAATACAAAAATTAGGTGGGTGTGGTGGTGGATGTCTGTAATCTCAGCCACTCAGGAGGCTGAGGCAGGAGAGTTGCTTGAACTTGGGAGGCAGAGGTTGGCCACTGCACTTCAGCCTGGGCAACAGAGCGAGACTCCATCTCAAAAAAACAAAACAACAATGCAAAAAAAAAAAAAAAAAAAAAAAGGCCATGGCTGAGAAAAGGGGATGATGAAGTCAGCTTCTCTCCCTCAGGGGACTGGGTAGATCAATGCTTTAGGGGGTAAAAGTTATGAATTTGGGGCTGGACAGTCTATAAGCATAGTCTAATTAATACTCCTTCCACCCATGCATACACAGCACCACGTGGATAGAAGAAAATGAGGCAGAGTAGAAAGTGGGATTGGAGCCGGGCACAGTGGCTCATACCTGGAATCCCAACACTTTGGGAGGCCAAGGCGGGAAGATTGCTTTAGCCTAGGAGTTCGAGACCAGCCTGGGCAACATGGTGAAACCCTGTCTCTACTAAAAATACAAAAAATTAGCCAGTAGCTGGGACTATAGATGGTACACACTTACAGTCCCAGCTACTTGGGAGGCTGAGGTGGGAGAATCACTTGAGCCGGAAAAGGGTAGGTAGGTGGGGTTTGAGGCTGCCAGTGAGCTGTGGCTGATTGCACCACTGCACACCAGCCTGGGCAATAGAGGGACATCCTGTCTTAAAAAAAAAAAAAAAGAAAGAAAGAAAGAAAGAAAAGAAAAAGAAAAAAAGAAAGAGGGCTCTTGGGCCTGACTGTGTGTGCTGGGGTACACCATGGAGGGGCTGGAAGGCAGGGTTCTGTCCTGTCCTGAAGGGTGCCTGGTAGGCTAGGAGCCTCAGCACTTGGGCCAGCTGGACAAAGCTCCCTTCTGGGCTTCACAACAGGAGAGAAAGGCTGGGCCTGCCTTAGAGAGGACCTTTGGGACAGGCCAGAGAGGGAGGGAGAGGAGCCAAGCCTGGCTCACAAACCTCCCCTGACCCCTGCCAGGTCTGGGCCTCAGACCACGGCACTGAACTCAATCTGTTCTGCCCACTGCCCCCACCATGTCTCATAGTCCAGAGGCTACAGATGTCCAAGCTGTTTGCCTCTGCTGAGTGGCCACCCTCAGTGCCCCCAGCAGGGGCCTAGCCATCAGTCACAAGGCTGCCAGTCCTCAGGGCTGGACATGCAGAGCTGGATGTGGACCAGTGGATGGCAGGCAGCAGGGGGCACTGACTGCTACGCATGGGCTGCCTTGGAGGCCTCCCTATGCCTTCCCTGCCCCCTTTTCTCTCCCCCAGCCCACCTGTGCCCTCACCTGTGCCCATATCTCCATTCCCCTGTCACCTGGGTCTACTTTACCTGCCATGTCTCTGGGCCCTTCTCACCTGTGCCCCTCTGATTTGTCCCCTCTCTCTTCCTTCATCAGATCCCTCTCCCTTGCCCCTCCTCTCCAGTCTCAGGGCCACTTCACCCCAGACTGACTTCTCCTGTTTCCTGTGTCGGTCTCTCCCTCCCGCTCCGTACCTTAGGGGTGGAAAAGTCAAGATTCAGCCTTTGAAACTCCATCTTTCCAACCTTGCTGCCCTTACCTCAGCCTGGCCCTCTCCTTTTCGAGGCAGCTGCCAGTGGGGGAATTGGAACATCAAGGCAGAATGGGTTTTTTGACCCAACCACAGGCATGTGGAGGTGAGAGGTGAAGGCCTTGTGTGATTACGGGACTACATAAAGAGCCTGGGAGGGGCACCCAGGGGAGAGGGTGCAGTTCTGAGAGTCAGACAGCAGGGGGCGGCCGATCCTTGGTGACGTCTGGTTTGTTCCTGTTCTTCAACCCCCTGGCTGGAATTACCCAAAGGGGTAAGTGTTGAGTACATTGTGGGTGGAACCCTAGGGCCCTCAGAAGGGGCAAGCTTTCTCCCAGTCTGAAGTTGGTCCTGGATTGTTAGCTTTTTAAAGAAACCCTTATCTGTTACCCCAAAAACCCCTCTCTATTTGAAATCCTGCAAGGGATGAGTGAGCTTGGGGTTTAGACCCTTGGAGGAAAGGGAGGGGAAAAACGCATTTTGGTTTTCCTGGGGAGCGCTATCTCCTCTGTCCTCAATCCTCAGGGAGGCTGCCATCTTGCCTCTTAAATGGTCCTATTTTGGGTTACAGAAGGAGTAAGAGTCTCCCTCCCAGCCCCCAAAGAATCCCCCTCTCTCATCTACAGGCAGCGTCCTCGCTCCACGGAACTCTCATACCTACACCAGCTCTGGAAGGGAGCAAGCCCAGGGCGTTCCCTATAGACCTCCTGTCCTGTGCTAATTGGCACAGAGGAGGGAGAAGGGTCTGGGAGGAGTGGGCCCTCCGTATGTGACAGTGTGACAGCAGGTGCATTCACCGTGTGTGCACAGGTGTGTGTGTATGAGAGAACCACAGTCCGGTCTGTTCTGTCGGTGAGTCCTGACATGAGTGTTTCAGTGCTCCCCTACCCTACTTTTGAGGAAGGAGCTGAGCCTGAGTGTGAGGTCACAGCAACTGTGTGTGACACTGATGCCAATTAGGTGGAGTAGCCCTCTGGGGCCTGCGTCACCACCCTCTTTGTCCTCAGTGCCTGCAAACTCACTATTAAAGTTTTTATCCTCGGGAAGGAAGGCACTGCCTCAGATTTTGAATAATATAATTATTATATTACATTAATAATGTGATGGGACAGCATGAGAACCCAATGTACTGGAGGGGACCCAGGAAACTGGACACAGAGGGTGGCAAGGGAGACTTCCTGAAGAAGGCTAGACTTGATGGGGAGGGGTCTTTCAGATATCCCTGTGACTGCAGACAGGAGGAACGGCCTGGTGCAGTCATTTTAGGTCCCATAAACACCTTTCTGGGCCTCCCATGATGCTGGGAACTGGAACTGAGATCCTCAGCGTAACACGCCACCCCTCCCAAGCAAGCCATGGGAGGTTGGTAAATATTGTAATCAGATTAGTGGAGTGGAGACAGCAGAAACTATGGTGGGAAAATGCTCTGGGCTGGCCTGGCCCCCACCTCTCTCCTGGGAATCCACCCTCTTGCCCTGCCCACCTCCTCCCCTGTGGGCCCCAAGGCCATCCTGGCTCCTCAGTGACCCCTGCCAGCCTGGGTGACCCACCTGGCACCTGGCCCTCTCTGAGCCTAGTGGAGGTTTCTGCACCCTGGGTCTCCTCAGCTTAGGAGAGCGATGGGGCAGCAGAATGCCCAGCCCTGTTAACACCCTCTTCCCTAAGAAACTAGCCCTTTGGGCTGCTTTTCTCAAGCCATGGAGCCCAGGAGAGACCCCTGCCCCTTCCTCTGGCCATGATGCTGCTCACCTGTGAGACCGGCATGAAGCATCAGGAGTTCAAAGTGGTCATGGGTGGAGAGAGTGTCTGGTACACGACACAGGTTTAATCAGGGTCGAGTCAGAATCACTTCCCTCTTCCGTCTTCTCATGGCCAAACTGAGCACAGGTCTGAGTCCCTGGGGTACCGGGAAGCCTGGTCAGGTGGAATGGCATAGGGCAGAGTGAGGCAGATGCATCCCACGGAAAGGTAGGGGTGTCTGCCCAGCTCAGGAGGGGAAGGGCTGGGAGAACAGGGCTGGCATTCTGTGGAGCCTGGGGTGGGGAACTGGGGGAGAAAAGCTGAAAGGTTGTGAGATGGAGAGTTAAGGATTGTGGGCTGAGAATCAGGAGAGGTGGATATTGGGTGGCTGAGGGGCTGGGAGTCTGGGTTACTAAGGAATGGGATGATATTGGGAGGGGCTGAGGATTTTGGATATTGGGAAACTTAGGGGCTGAGAATTAAGAACTGGGGTCCTGGTGGGGGCTAGGGTGGTAGGGCCTGAGGAGACCAGGTTAAGGTGTTTGGAGGCTGAGGAACTAGCAGGCCAGTGTAGCTGACACGGGGGGAAAGGAAGTGGAGAAACATGCTCATGGACAGAGAAGGGTGTCCATGGGTGGATGGCAGGATGTGCCCAACAGTCCTAGGCCAGGCCTCCCTCAGCCCCTGTGGCCGTGCTGGGGCCATGGGGGCGGGCAGCGGGCCTCTCCTTGTCGGGCTGTCAGAGCGGGTTAGGCTCGGGGAATTGGTTCTCTGGATCATCTCCCGGGAGCCAGCCCCTCCTGGCAGCTTTGTTTGGCAAAAGCGCAGGGATTAGCAGGGCTGCCCCCACACCACCTCCCGGCTGCTAGCTCCTGGCGCTTTCATCCCTGAAGGTCGCTAAAGCCGAAGTGCTTTGAGATTAGGCCCCACAAAGGGGCCCCTTGTGCTCCAGCCAAGCCTTAGGGGCAGGGAGGGGAGGGGGTCCCGAGAGCTCAGTGCAGGCCAAGCCCCTGAGATAAATCCTTTTCTCTGTCCCTGTCGCATCCCAAAGGGTCCCCCAGGCCAAAGGCCAAAGACCCCTCTGACCCCCCTAGCCCCAGCTCAGAGACTGTGTGCCCAGTGGAACCTGGTAAGGGAGCATCCCAGGCCCAGCCAGCCTGGCCCAGAATATCAGCATCCACCTGTGGTCATTTCAGGGTGGAGGTGGATGAGGGAGTAGAGCAAGAAGGGCTGCAGGGCTCAGGGTAGCAGTTGGAGTGGGTCTAGATCACAGAGTGAGAAGGAACATCAGTCTGCACTGCTCACTGAGCAGATGGGGAGACCAACCAGGGCTCAGGATAAGAAGGGGCTTGCCTCAGGTCACACCAAGTTGCTGGCCAAGCTGAGGCAGGAATGTAGTGAGCTCCCCCTTTTCACCAGGTGTTTGAACCCAGGCTAGAGGTCAGCAGGTGTTCTTGATGGGGAAGGGGCAGTTTTGTGCTTTCTATGTAGAAGAGGATGGTGTTTCACATGTTTGCATTTCATGGGCCAGCAAAAAATGTTTTAAATATGAGTTCCAGAATAAAATTGCCAGCTATTAATTTTGCCATATAAGGGCACAGATGGAAAACTACTAACTGCTGTCAGCATCATTTTATAAAAAAGAGGATATTTTAGAATCAAAAAAGTAAAAAAGACATAATCCCGGAATAGAGAGGATAGATCTTCAAATTGAATAGATGTAGCTTTATGAAAATTTTCCTATAAAAACCTTATTTTTCTTATTTATTGGTATTTGGATGAAAATGTTTTGGGGATCCTAGACCGAGCAATCTTGGAGAGGTTCCCTGCCCCAGAGGGCTAAGGCTCCTAGGCCCTATGCACTCAGGTCTCCTAGATTAGAGCTCTGCCTACTCCTCTGTGTCAGGGGTGGAGTTGGGGAGGGGGTAGTTGTTTCAGGTCTAGTGCTGGGAAGACTGGGCTGCTGCTTTGGGGGCTCTGCTGAGAGGACAGCCTTGGCCTTGGCCCTCTCATTGGCAAGGAGACTTATGGAGAGGAGGGGGAGGGAGCAACCCTGACTGTGGGTCGATAGAGGAAAATTTCTCCCTGTCCTCTTGCTCGTAAAATGTTTGTGGCCAACATATTGCACAACATTCCCAGAGAGGCCACAAAAGGCAGTGCTGGGCTGGCAGGGTCAAATGGTGCTCACGGAGCCCAGCCCCTCTTCTTGGCCCCCTGGCTGGGTCAAACTGTGGGGCTGGTCATAGGGAGGGGTCCACAGTAATTGGGGAGGTGGTGGTGGGTATATGGGATTAGCCTGAGGAACATCAAAGGTGCTCAAGAAATCCCTTGTGAGAAAGTGTTCACAGGGAGGGGGTTGCCAATGACAGTGAAGAACTGATAGTATTAGCTGATACTTATGTGGCATTTCCCACATACCAGGCATGGTGCTAAGTGGTAACTCATTTAGCACAATCTTTATAACAAACTGAGGGGGTAAACATGATTATTTCCCCCATTTTCCAAATAAGAAAACTGAGGCACAGAGGTTGACTTGCCCAAGGTCACAGCTAGTAAGTAGCAGAGCCTGGTGAGGAAGCATCCCTCCCTCATCCCCCTGAATTTGAACCCAGGCAGTCTGGCTCCAGAGTCCATGCATTTAATTACCATGCACGCTATAATGCTGTATTGTGGTTCTAAGCAAGGGATACTTCAGAGTTCCCACCATCCCTTGGCCCTACCCTTCCAACTTCAAGATAGCTCCACGGTTTTCCTGGGATTTGGAGACATCAAGAGGTGCTCATCATCTTGCAGACACTGGGTAAAATGGTAATGTCTCCTTGCCTAGTTGTGGCAGTTTAAATAAAACACGCCCACAAATTCTTTGATAACTTCTTCCTTTGAGAGGTGGAGCTTAATTCTCTTCTCCTTGAATATGGGATGGACTTGGTGACTTGCTTATAATGAATAGAATATGACAAAGTGGCAGGATGTCACTTTTGAGATTAGCCTATAAAAGACTACAGCTTCTGTCCCCCCCGCCTCTGTCCCTCTCTCTCTCTCTCACTCTCTCTCTGTCTCTTTCTCTCTGATCCATCTCAGCCACCATATAAAGAAGTCCAGGCTATACTCCTAGAGGCCACATGCAAGAGAACTGAGGCATCCCAGCTGACAGCCAGCACCAACTGCCAGGCATGTGAGTGGACTTTCCTAGAATACGACCCTCCAGCTCCCGTCAATCAAGACTGAAGATGATATAGCCCTGGACAGCGCGGCTTGACTGCAACCTCATGAGACACCCAGAGTCAGACCACCCAGCTAAGCTGCTCCTGGATTTCTGACCCTCAGAAACTATGATACAATAAATATTTGTTGCAAGCCACTAAGTTTGGGGGTAATTTGTTATGCAGCAATGGATAACTGATAAACCTCACCAGTCTCACTATTGGGAATCTCATCATTAGAGTTTCACCCTGTGAGTGGGTTAAGTCACAATCTCCCCCATGACTCTCCCAACCCTGAGGTAAATAACAACTGGGCTAATGCAGATTATCTGAATCAGATAATGGCTAGAGGACACCTCCAATCCAGTTAGGAGATGCCATGCTGAGGATGGCATGTTGCTGCTTAATCATTCTTAATTCTTAATCTTGATCATTCTCAACTCACCCAGGGCTGGGCCAGGTGTCACAAGCAGGTGTACAAGCAGCTTTGATAGAGTCACACTTCATAGCTTTCCTATATGGCTGGTTCCTTCCAGGAAAAACCATCCCTTGCTTTAGTTGACAGTGAGAGGGGCAGGGCTGTCTTGGGGATGAGGAATTGAGGAGCACTGGGCTTTGGCCATAGTAGGGCCCAGGCTCCACAGATCCCATCTTTTGGGCTCTCTCCATTCTCTGCTTGTAGTGGCCACAGCTGCATTTGTGGGACTCCTCAGCATCTTCCAACCTCCTTTCAGAGTCCCAACCCCTGGTTGCTCAGTGACCCAGTGTTGGAAGTTAGCACAGTGTGACCGTGCACATCTCAGTGTCCCAGTGTGTATGTGTGAGTGTGTGCAGACATGGAATGGGAGGTATCTGTGTGTAGTGTGTGCTGGGGGCCTTCAAGTAGCATGCATTTGTGTGCAGGTGCATCTGATTTGTGGGTTTCTGGGTTGGAAGGAGTATGTGTGCAGCTATATTTCTATGTGTATCTGGAAGAGCGTGTACATGTATGAAATATGTGTATCTGCATGATGGCTTTATCAGGGTGGGGGCCCCATGCACTTTGTGTTTGCGTCTGTGTTTGCTGCGTTTGGGATGTGTATCTGTGTGTCCGTGTTTCCATGGCCAGGCACCAGCCTGAGGTGTGCCTGAGCTGTGGTCCTCAAAGGGTTAAGGGAAACCAGCGCCACCATAACTCTTAATCATAGCTTTGCAAGCTTAGCCAGTGCCCCTGTTGAAAAATGTTTCAAAAAGCAAAATAAATGATCTTTTAGTTACAGAAGTATTGATTTTGCCCACATCTAGTAATAAAGAGCAAGTCACCTGTAGCTAAAACTCTTGTAAAATATATTTTATACTCTAATAGTCTGCAGATAGAGTCACCCGCTGAGCACAGATGACAAATCTCCCCAGCGCGGCCTGCGCCCCCATATTTCACGTCAGGGACGTGGTGGTGGCGCAGGCAGCGATAGAGCTGGGCCTCGCCTCAGGTGAAGACGTGGCCTGGTTGGCTGGAAGAAAAGAAAAAAGCCAGACTCCTGGCACATGGTACATCCCCCTGCCTCTACCCTGGGCCCACAGCACCAACCTGGGTGGAGATTTAAGACCAGCCGCCCTGAAGATAGAGTGGGCCTCCTCTGTCTGGACCCCTCAGGAGCTCCCCCCAGGTTCTCAGAGGGCCATGCCTCTCCCCAGCACTCTGTGGAGGCTGACAGTTTGGGAATGCTGAGGCTGGATTTGAGAGAAGAGTGAACAAGGAGGTGGGGGCTCTTTCCTGGTTTGAAGGCCAGTTACCCCAGGTGTACACAGGCATGTTCACACATGTGCCACACTCAGGCCTTTCCCAGGCCTCCTTGTACACACAAGGGGCACACTTAGTCCTCAGTGCACACAAACATAAGGCAATCTCTCGGCACATGTATGTAGGGGGACACACTTGACCCCCCTACCATGTGTGAATGTACACAAACGTATGACACTTGGCTTTATGCAGTCAGACACACACTTGGGTGTTCCCCAAGTGAAGGGGTGCACATCCAGTCCCTTCACACAGACCTGTGTAGTACATCTAAAGCACCAGGCCACATCCTCTCTACCCAGAGAATTCCTTCAAAAAATTGACTTCTGTCTGAGACCATCAAATAGTCACTCTGCCTTTGGGGATGAGAATGTGTACCATACTCATATTACATATACAGATTCAGGCCGGGCACGGTGGCTCATGCCTGTAATCCCAGCACTTTGGGAGGCTGAGGCGGGTGGATCACTTGAGGTCATGAGTTCAAGACCAGCTTGGCCAATATGGTGAAACCCCATCTCTACTAAAAATACAAAAATAAATTAGCTGGGCGTGGTGGCAGACACCTGTAATCCCAGCTACTCAGGAGGCTGAGGAGGGAGAATCACTTGATCCCGGGAGGTGGAGGTTGCAGTGAGCCAAGATCGTGCCATTGCGCTCCAGCCTGGGTGACAGAGTGAGACTCCATCTCAAAAAAAGAGAGAGAGAGACAGAGATCCAGATCCAGCCAAAAGCCCTCTTACACATCTGCCTCTCCAGGTGGGAGGAGCATTGCTTAGTGGGAACTCCTTATCTCTTGGTCTCCTTTACTTCCCAGAGCAAGTGCAACCGGAGAGGAAGCCCAGGCCTTGGCCTTCCTGCAGTCAGCCTGCCTAGACGTGGGTTGGGGGGCTGGAACTATGCTCAGGAGCGCCTGAGCCATTGCCCCCTAGCTGGCACGGGGTGAGTGGGGTTGAAGGCCACCTTACCTGCCCTTCACAGTACAGTTACTTGTGGGCAAGAGTGGTCAGAAGAAACTCAGCATGCTCAAAGGCACTACAGGAGACCCCCCACTCCAAAGCTGCGAATAAATAGGGTTTTCCAATCTCTGCTGGGGGTGGCTGGCGGGAGGAGGGTGGAGAGGGCAGAAATGAGGAGGTCCTCTGGGTGTCAGCAAGTTCTCGAGGTGAGAAGGAGATGGGTCAGGTAGCATTGGGGGAAAGGCTGGGAGTATTGGGGGAAAGGCTGGGAGCACGTGGGGTATTTGAAGAACCGGGGTTGGAGGGTGGGAGTGGAGCAGGTAGCGGCTGGAGTAAGGGAAGGAAGGAACGTGCATGCAACTAACAGGGTGTGTGTGTGTGGTGGGGGCGGGGGTGACTTTTGGGTGGTCGGAGAGGGTCAGGAACAAGCGGGGGTATCTCTGAGCGGTGAGGGGGAGTAGCCGTCGGAGGGCGGGGACAGAGCGGTAGCTGCCTTGCGCTGGGATTGGGGGTGGGGGTGGGAGTGGGGAGGGCTCTTTAAGCGGCGGCCGCGCTAATAACCTGTCCAGGAGATGGCTCGTGGCAAATTGCTTTGTTAGTCTTGTCAGCGCGGCCGGGGCCGCCGTCAGCGCGCGCCATGGATCAAGATGATGAATCGCTGCGGACGGCGCAGATGCGGGCGGCCCGCGGCCGGGCCCCCGGGTAGGGGTGGGAGGTGGAGGGGGCCGCGGGGGGCCCGGCCGCCGCCATTAACTCCGGAATTAGGTCTAAGCCGCCCACCACCCAGCCACTGCCCCGGGGAGCGCCAGCCGTTGGGGCGGGAGCGGGCCCAGGATGGGGACTGAGACCCGCGTCCCCCACCCGAACCTGGACCTAGCCTCCTCTGAACGCAGAGGGCAGTGGGCCGCCCGGAAGGGGCGGGGAGGGGCCCCGGCCCTCAAGCCGCACAGCCCGGTGTTCCCGCTCTTCGAGGACATCCCCTGCCCGCCTGGAGGTTGAGAGGGCGGCCGCATGGGGCATTCGCCAACCCCTCTCACCCGCCCCAAACCCTCGCTGTGAGCTGCTAGGGAGCCTCCGTGGGGGTGGAGGGGGAAGCTAAGGAGAAACAGAGAGAGAGGGACAGACGGACAGACAGACAGAGTTGGGGTGTGAATAGGGTGGTTGGGTTTGACATTGCTACTCTAAACTGAGCTCAGAGACCAGCGATGGTGGGGCTGGAGCCTGCCCTGGGACTTCAAGGGGACCTAGGCCCCTAAAGTGGTTCCGGGCAGACAGCTGGGACCCTGTGTTCTTTGCATTTCCAGACCAGTTGGAAACGGTGAACACCTAGTTTTCCCAAGTTCCTAAATTAACTCACCCCTTACCCACTTCCCCCTTGGTCCAACTTAGAAACATCTCCCCCAAAACACACACACACCACACGCACACCTAGGAATTTACAAACTCACACAATCCACATAAGCACAGTCTACATTCACATGTAAACGTGTATACGCATATATTACACACAAATATAGGAGTATATACTTAAATGTATTCATATACTCATAGCACAGGAAAATGAATTCGAACAAATATAAAACCACATCCAGAAATGCACCACTGCCTGCACTCCTAGTCCCAGCAGCCCAGGAAAGTCTACTGGGGACAGGTCCCCAGTTCCTCAGGGGATGCCTTTCTTTTAAGCCCTTTGAAGGCGTCAGCAACAGCCCTGGGCAGGCAGGCGGGGAGACTCCAGGAGGAAGGCCCTGAACTATTTCCACTTCTTAATTCCTGTCTAGACGGTGGCACTTTCAAAATGGTTTTGTGAAATCACTAAAACCCACCCACATCGTGGCACATCAAGCTTCCCATCACTCAGGCCTCCCTAAAGGACGTGTTCCCTTTCCCTGTTCGGTCCTGTTTCCCTCCGGACTTTCCATCTCAGCAAGAGAGCTTGCTAGGGATTTTTGTTTTTCCCTCAAACTTTGTCCCCACACCCAGAAATCTACAACCAGCCCTGAATGCAGCCCTTGGGCTGCAATGTCTGTGAAAGTGTGTGGGGGTAGGAAGTGAGTGAGTGACCGCAGCTCTTTCTGTCCATGGTGTCCCCCTATATGGAGGTCTGTGTGTCTCTGTGAAGGTGGGTCTGGCCTGGTAGCGTGGGCTTCTCCAGGTATCTGGGGATCTGAGTCTGTGGAGGCCTGGTTGTATCATGAGGCTCAGGGCATACCGCCCACCCAGCCACACACCACCTCCAGACCTTGGGGACGGGGACAGCTGGCACAGGTGGGGGCCTTGGTAGCCTGGGATAGGAGGCAAGCAAGGATTCCCCCAGCTGGACTCAGAATCTGTGTGGCAGACAAGTTCCTTCCAAGAGTGGGTGCCTGGTTGAGCCTGATGCCCTGCTGCCTCAGTAGTCCTCAGCCAACGAACAGAACTTGTGCTGTTCTCAAGCCCCCTTCCCCCAGCCCGGGCAGGTCTGGCCCACTCAGGCCCGGGCTGAGTTGAGGTCATCATTCCTCCAGCCTGCCCAGCAGCTCCTGCGCTATCTGAGGTGGGGACCTAGGGAGGAGGTAAGTTGGAGTTGAGTCCCTGGGCAAAGAAACATGATGCCCCCTCCTACTGGAAGGGGAGCCCCAGTTGGGGATGGGGGGCAGAGAGGATAAGGCCTACCTGAGCAAGCCTTCTCCATTCTACCAGTCGGGATGGCAGGGAGGGACTTTGGTGCCCCCTCATTTGTTTCTCCGTATGTGACCCTTCCACATGTGCACCTGGCCCCATGTCTGTGTGTGTGACTGAATGATGCTATGTGTGTGCAGGGGGTTATAGCTTTCTCCAGAATCATCTGTGTGCCTGTTTGTGTGTGGAGGGCAGCCAGATGGGGGCGCATTGTCCTTCCCACCATCTCCTCAGCTTGTGTGGAGCTCTAGCGGCAGTCTCAATTATCTAAGCCAAAGAAACAGCCTTGGCTCCCCTTCCCTCCCCTCCTCTCCACTCCCCTCCCGCACAGGGCCAGGATCCCTGAAGAGAAATTAAAAGGTTATTTAAAGCCCCCGCCTCCGCCTTTCTTGTCCCTTTAAATCGAGCCTAAACGGTTTTGCTTTGGCAGAAGAAATCTTTTCTGGAGCTTTGGGGTGGGGGTGGGGGATCCTGGTGGGAGAGAAGGGTCTAAGCGGCCTAATCCTCTTACCGCCCCCTCCTCTCCTCTCCTCTCCCTTCTGAGGCCCACGGCTCCCCCCAACCCCCCGAGGCACCCAGCCCCTAACTCTGACTGAAGATCGACCCGGACCCTCAACTCTGCCTGTGGCCCCTTCTGCCCCACCCAGCACAAAATTCCTGACGCCCTCAACCCAGGCTGGGGCTCTAAAATCTACTGGCAGTATTGGCCAGCCAGCACCAGCTCCTCCCGGTGCCTGAGCCCCTAAGCAAGCAGCCCAGCTCCCAGGAGGTAGACCTGAGAGCTTCGCTTATAGACCAGAGGGACTGCCAGAAGCAGGGTCCTGCTGCTCTGGTCCCAAGACTCTGTGCCCATCCTGTGCGCAGCCACCTGGATTTGCAGCTACGTTTGAGCTGAAAATTGCACAAGGGCTCGCTACACACACACAAAGGAGTCACCACCATATGAAACCCCACAGCTGCACATGGATTCGTGGTCACGGGAGCACCAGTCACAAGGGCACACTCAACATGTGAGTCACAGTTGCAGCCACTGAGGCCAAAGGCTGGTTGCACAGTGTCCCCTCCCCACCTACCCCACACCCCCCGCACACACTTGGCCAAGGCCTCTCCAGCCACCTCCACACAGCCACATCCACAGAGCCTCCCAGAATCTCTATAGAGCAACTTGCCACCCCTGCATCCACTGGCAGTGTGGGCGTACACCTGCCCCCTGGCACACAGCTCAGACACACACCTTTTGGGAAGCCGAGCCTCTGCCTGATTGAGAGCCGGCCCCAGAACGTCCTCTTCCTATGAGCCGGTTCCCGCCTGGAGGGAGCAGAGCGCTGGTAAGAGCAGGACCATCTCAGGCCCAGGATTTTCCCAAAGTGGACCGGTCGTCGAGTGTGTTTGTTCCCCCAGTCCCGGCGACAGGTGCCTGTGCTGTGTGTGAAGCCGCGAGTTCCAGCCTGCGGCCTCCCGGCCCAGAGGCCAACATCCAGGTGCTAGACAGGTGAGCGGCTGCTAGGAGCGCCAACCAGCGCATCCGCGGGGTGTGTGGGCGGCGAGTTCAGAGTACTGGCTGTGGCGCTGCATGGTGGCGCGGGGGTGGCAGTGTTGTTGCAGGTGGTGTGGAACTGATGGGAAGAGGTATGTGTGCGCGCGTGTGTGTGCGCGCGCAGCTCGAGACCAACCTTGAAGGGACAGTGGGGACGGGAGTCCGTCGGGGCTCCCCCAGGTCACCTCTACGGACTCCAGGTGCCAAGCGTCGGGGTGGGACCGGCGAGGGGGAGGTTTCTCAAGACCTTTCAACACCCCAGGGATCGGCCTGCGGCTTCCGCGGACCCGAGAGAGGCAGAGATCCCTGGACCGGGAGCCAGAGCTCGAGGAGCAGAGATTCGGGAGAGGTGACGGACGCGAGCCCGGCGCACAGACCCACCGAGTGTCGGGCCACCTTGGTCGGGAGCTGGGCTGCGGCACCGGCGGGGCGGGGCAGGGAGGGGCGGGAGCGAGGCGTGATTGGCAGCCACCAGGGCCATTAGGAAGCGCCCGGGCCCGCGCCGGGCGCCCGGGAAACGCAGTTTAAAACTCCAGCCCAGGCCCCGTCGCGCGTAGATGGCAGCGGAGGCGGCGGCGCGGGCCGGGGTGACCAGGTACGAGCGGGCGGGGCTGGCGGGCCGAGCCGGGAGTGGTGCGGGACAGTCGCTGCAGGGAGGACGCGGGCCGTGAGAACCCGAGGACAGCCTCCCCTCTTGCGGTCCTGCAGTCCCGGACCCACTGGGCGGATCAGAAAGTTTGCAGGGAGCCAGGGACTAGGAGACAGACAGACAGCGCAGGGACAGAGAAAGCGGAGGGATGCCAGAAAGACCGAGTCGGGGACAGACAGAGAGACCCAGGGTGAGACAGAGGAAGAGATACCCGGGGCTGAAAACGGTGGCAGAAAGTGAGCAACTTAGGGAGACAGAAAGAGCGCAGAACTCGAAATTCCGAGGCAGAGAGAGCGGAGGGCAAGCCGTGGGTAGAAACGCGCCGAGGCGAGGAAGAAGGCCTTGGCCCGCGGAGACGCAGGCACCCGCGGAGAACGCTTCGGATCCGTCACGGTTTTGCCTCATTTGGAAGATATTACTTCGCCCCTGAAAAAAAAAATACAAAAAAGGTTTGGATATTAAGCGGAGACAAATCCTTCTCAGTTTGGAAGGGGGCGGCGCGGGGAGGGAGGTGGCCGGCGTAATGCGGACCAGATGCGGCCTGGGGAGTTGCGGAGCCCTGGGCGGGGGCTGGGGAGGGGGCGCGGCCGGCAGCCCAGTTTCCAGCCTGCGGAGCGCAGAGGCCGCCCACACCCTCCCAGCTTCCTGGTCCACGCGAACCCCGCAGTGCTCCGGGCATTGCCCGGGTCTGGCTTTGGTCTCGCCCGCGCAGATCCCGTTCAAACTCAGCTGCCACCAAGTGCGCCTTTTCTCTCTGGATTGCGATTCTGCACGAATTTTCCAGTTGAGGGTGGTTCGGCGCTCAGCCAGCCTCTGCCCTCGAAGACGCGGCCTTGGGCTAGGAACCTCCAGGTGGGTGTTTGGGGCGCAGTGGCCCTAGTTCCCTGGAATTCGTTTTGCCTCCCGCGGCCTCAGCCGGCGTGGGTCAGGCGAGCTCCGGCGAGGAACGGCAGGCTGGGGCCAGTCCCCGGAGCGGCTCTCGGGGCGCTTCTAGGGGAGCAGCCAAAGGGTTGCGAGGACTGCCAGGGTCTTTCCTCCCTAGGCTTCCCACACTGGATGGCCGTAACTCAGTCGTTGACGGCGACAGGCCAGGGGCCCTGATGGACTGTGCAGGGTCCCGGGCACCACCGGCTGAACTTTCTGGCGGTCACAAATTCCCGGAACCTGCGCAGGGGCTTCGTTGGCACTGGTGGTGCACTTAAGGAGCTTGAGGGAAACCTCCTCTTCCCCAAATTCGCACCAAATCTGGGGCCCCGACTTTTCCTGGATTCCAGCCACACTCGGTTTGGGAGGCAGTGGGCTCCTCAGGCTTGTGATTTGCGGCAGGAAGGAGTCCCGGAATGGAAGAACGGGGAGGACGAGATCCGAGGCCGTTTCACCCTCTTTGCAAGCATGCAGTTCACCAAAGCCGAGAACCCACCGGGCCTGGAGCGCAGCCTCAGCGCTGGTTCCGACCTGGGCCCCAGAAGGTCTTTTTCGTTTGAGAAAACTCCTTGGAGGCCGGGGCAGGGTGCGCCGATATTGGTTTACTAAGGGCGCCTCCAGTTTGAGGGCGTTGGGGAAAGAGGAGGGCTTTATTGACTTGATGGACCTTGGAGGAAAGGGGCTGTCTGTGCCGCAAGGGTTGTGTGCTCCACAGCCGAGGAAATTGTGCAAGTTCCTACCTGGCTGTGGCGATGGCAGGGCGACCAGAGTCCTTTCCCCTCTCTAGTGCTAGGGATTCTGTGCGCTGCAGGCGGGTCAGCTCTGTCCAACCCCTTTCTAGAAAGTTCTATGGTCTGTTAGTTTTAGGTGGGTGTAGTAGGGGTTGTTTTCAATTTTTCGGGGATTTGTGTTTCACTTACCCACATCCCTGGTTCTCCCCTCGAATGGAAAGGCACTCTGGCCTAAGGACCAATGAATTTAGTTCCTACCTCCCCTTTCTGCAAACCAGCTGTGTTTATGTGTGTCTAGGTGTTCAGAAAAAAATCGAATTTGCTGCCTAGTGAGAGCAAATTCTCTGGATAATTGGCTCAAATCTCTCACCTGTATGGCTGGGGTAGACACACTCTTGGGAAAAGAAGCAGGGCATTGCTACTCAGGAGGGGGGTAAACACCTTACCCCACCCCTGCAGTCTTTGGGGGCGCCTACTCCTGCAAGGAGGCGGGAATCTGTCAGCCCAGACCCCGAATGGAATGCAGAACAGAAAGGCAGAGGTGCAGAGGAGTGGAAACCCGCCCCAGGCGAAGACCACGGCGAAGGACAAGCACTCGGGCCTCGGGATGGGCTCTGCCAGATAGTGGGCTTACGGGTCAGCTTCACGGGCATCGGGTGAGTGTCTGGAGGATCCCTGCACCCCTGTCCTAGCCACTTTCACATGCACAACCCCAAGTGGTCAGGAAATTTGAGCTGTTTCTCTGTTCTCAAACATAACTTGCACTTGACACCCTGTGGACACACACCCACGCACACACTGTGGATTTTGAGCAGGAAATAAAGTTTCCACCCTCTCCTGGGCGTCAGTGCTCTGGGAGTGTACAGCCTAAAATGATGAGTCCACCATAGCCCTTAGTGCCAGCCTCTTGGAAGCCAGGGTTCTTCTGAGGAGCAACCAATCTGGTTTGACGATTGGAGCAAGGGGACATTGTCGGTGGTTTTTGAGGGAAAGGGAGAAGCAGACCCAGAGGCGCAGTCCCCTATGTCTGAACGAATTCTGTGTGCGCACACATATTTGCCAGCTGTCTAGATTGACGGTCACACACAGACACACATACAGAGGCTGATAGGCACACAGAGTGGGACTCCTGGGTTAGAGTCACCTGGGCTATGGGTATCACACTCAGACACACTTTGAGAAGTCACACAAGAGGCATGGGCAGATCCACTAATCACGTAAAACCCCTCTGATCGACACAGTTCCATACTCACAGGTTAAACTCACGCAGACACTCATGCTCAACACATGCAGACACCCCGTAGGACAACAGTCCCAAGTGTCACAGCCCCACCTTGCGCAGAAGCCCCAGGCAGCCCTAGGGAGGGTGCGTCTACATTTTTGCTTGGCCTCTGCGCTCCCTATTCCCGCCACTCTCTCCAGGCCTCGAAGTTACTCCTCCTCCTCCGGCCAGTCCTAGGTCCTCAAGGAGCCAGTCTTCACCTCCCCCACCCCTGCCTTCCCATTTCGCCCCCCGCCCCACCCCTTCCTCACAGTCCCGCTCGGCCGCCCCGCAGTGCCCATGTAAATGACAGCAATAAATATCTAATCAAGGCCCCGGGCGACGCCACTGCTGCCCGCCAAAGCCCATTACCGAACGAGTAGGGAGGGGCGCTGGGGTGGGTTGGTGAGCTTTCGGCGGGGTGTGTGTTCTGGTCTCCACATTCATCCTGCACTGAGTGCCTCTCCTGTCTGACCTTGAGCGAGTCTCAGTTTCCCTTTCTGTAAGAAGGGCACCGAGCTGGGCTCTCCATTGTCCAGCCCTCCCGCCGTTCAGTGGCCTCTCTTTCTATTTAGTCACCTGTCCGTTCTTCCAAGCTTATTTGACTCTGCCCCAGTGTTGCCTGATGGGTGGACATCCCAGATTGGACAGACCACAGATCCCAGCTCTGGTGGCTCTGGCCCCAACTGTTCTTCGGACTTTAGCCAGGTTTTTGCTGGCAAAGGGGAGTTCCCTGGATATGACAGTGGCAGGAGGGAGCACATTTCCCAGATGGGGTCACTCCTTCCCTCTGGTCTACAGCCACTGTGGGCGCTGCTTCCATGAGCCCCGAGGCCACTGGAGCCCACTGGGTTTCCCGGCCTGTTCCAGCCTCCACAGCTCTATCTCCAGGGTTGCTTGTGCCCCGGATGAGTTGTACATCTGTCAGTGTGCAGAGCAGGAACCGCAACCGCGCTTTCTGCGCCCGCAGGACAGACCCTCCTCCGAGTCCCTCCAGCCGTTTGGAGGCCCTAACTTGGGCCTAGAGCAGCCCTGCTCCTCAGGGGACTCTGTAGTCCCTGTTTCCCAGCCCCGGCCTGGATCTGGATGGCCAAAAGTGGACCAGGTCGTCCCTGACAGACTTTGGGCCAAGGCTAACTGAGCAGGCAGGGCCACCACTTCTGTACCCTGGAGAGGCCAGGAACATCCTGCGGTCTTAACCTATGCCCTGCTCCATCTCGGCTCCGCCCAAGTCTCCTCGATCTCCAGTGTGCTAGCTGTATCTCTGCCAGAAAGGAAGCAGAGAATCAAGCAATTACCCAGACAATTCTACTCTCAAGACTTGCAGTCAGGTCCCTTGGCCTACCCCCCCACCTGCCTGCTCTCAAAAGCTGATGGATGCTGGGCCAGATTCGAGAAAAAGCAACAAAAAAGTGGCCTCTCCCATCTTCTTTCCCTTTCCTGGCTGCATTTTGCTGCCTTAAAAGAACAAAAAATTAACTCCAGCCGCCTGATTTCTCTGCACCCCCAACATTAAGGACCTCGGAAAACTGGAGGACTGTAGGCGGAGGGGCCTCCCTCAGTCTCGGCCCATTAGCCTGCGGGGGGCTAATTACCCCAATTAGTGGCTGATTTATAATTAATGGCTCGGACCAAGGGATAATTGGATGTTAATGGATAACAGTTTGTATAGGGAACTAAGAGCCCCGACTCCTTCAAAGGGCCGCTGGCCGGTGGTTGGCCCTGAGACCCACCAGGACCCTGGAACTCTCCCAGTGGGTTCTTCTCCTATCCACTGGGCCCCCATCCCTGAGCCAAGAGGGGAGGTGAGAATCTCCTTTGAGAAATTTATGAGCTCTGTGTGCCCGTTATGAAGTCCAGCACCTCTTCCAATCTGACCCTTGCAAAGCCACATACTTCCAAGCCCACCTGCCTGCCACGCATAGCTCCAACTCCAGGTTTACTTTGGGGGCCCTCAGTGGAGATGAAAGGAGGATGAGCAGATTCTTTGACCCCCACAGCTTGTCCCCTTCCCATATGGATCAGGCAATGCGGGGTTAATGGTGGCGATGTGGGGGTCATGATACCTATGCCACTGGCTGGGGGAGGGAACATGGCCAAGGTGAGGGCAGTGACCAGGGCTCATGTAGGATGAGGTTAGAGCTTAGTCTGTGACAAGGTCAGGGTCACAGCTGTGGCCAAAAGGTGGCTTGGCTTCTGGTGAGGACATTGGATTTTCCCTGCTGGGGCAGGGCAGAGCAGGCAGGGTGAAGAGGAAACTTTGGACATTGGCCCACTCTCATCTCCCAGAGCTGGTTTCCTCTGCCCTAGGGCATGTGACCATCTGCAATTCCCCTAGAATCTGAGCCCTTCAAGCTGGAATTCATGACACTACCCCCAAAGTCTATCGCTCAACAGGCAGTGGCTCCATCTTTATTTGTGGAATGAATGTCTGATGTCCCTTGCTCTGGGCACTGGGTCCTGAGTACTAGCTGGGGAAGCAGACCCCGCCCTGGATCAAGGTTAAGAGCTCTAGTGGGCACTGATTTCACAATTTGGAGTTAGACTCCCTCGATTCCATCCCGGCTGAGCTGCTTAGCTGTGTAGCTTTGGACAAGTGATTTTACTTCTCTGGGTCTCAGCTTCCTTATCAGTCAAATGGGGATTATGAGGTTGTGAAGATTAAATGAGATGCTGCCAGTCAGGTCTCTATGAGGATAGCTGGTAATAATAGTTATTTATTATAAAACTCTGGCAAAAGGTAGGCAAATGGGCAACTACAATTTGGTAAGGATAGGAATTTAAAGAAGTCACCGGACCCAACTGGTGACTTCTGGACCGAACCACTGCTAAAATTGGATGATTTTAGAAAATTATCCAATCTTTCTCACCTTCCATTTCTGAATCTGTAAGATGGGGATGGCAGGAGAGGCTTCCTGGAGAAAGGCGTGTGCAAGCTTAATGCAAGTCAGGAGTTCTCCAGGTCATGCTGGTGGAGGGACAACATTCCCGGAGTGGGAGGCAGCCACATAGTAGCTTTGGAGAGCCATGGCTCAGTGGTGGGTGGGAGTGTACAGGAGGGAAGGAAGGGGAGATGACAGATTTGGATATGGCTCTTAAGAAATATGGCTTTGAAGGTATCAGAGAGAACTGGTCTGAGAGATGGGTTCATTTGTTTCAAATGAGGCCTGGCCCACCCCACCCTCTGGTGGAGAGCCCTTGTTGGGAAGAATCTGGCCCCTGGCAGGGGGAGGAAGAGGCTGAACCCTGGGCTTTCTGCACCTTTGAGTGCCTGATACTGACAGGAGATTTGGGGAGCATGGAGGGTTCAGCGTAACCCAGGAATGGATCTGGGGCTCTTGGAGGAGCCCCTGTAAAATAAGCAGCATCTGAGAGGTAGTAGCTGGGGATGTCCTCATGTCAAGCTTGCTCTCAAACTGTGTGCCTGCAGGGTCCTTGGTCAGGGTAGGACCGGGATCTCCACAGCCCTCACATCCTATTCTCCCACTGCAGATTCCTGGCAACTCAGAACTAAGAACAGATGTGGGAACAGGGTACTTACTGGGATGGGGGCTTAGCCTTCCCCATTCCCAAGCAGGCCAGCCAAAGGGACTCACCTTCCTCGAGCCTCAACTCCTCATCTGCAATGTGGAGAGCGCCTCCCTCATAGACTTGGGGTAAGAAATTAATGAGGTGCTGAAGTTGAGGATCTGGCATGTGCCAGGGACAAAGCTTCTTTTAAAATCTTGGACCCAAAAGCTCAGAGTTGAAGGCTTCTAGGTCATCTTGTTCAGCCAGCCCCACAACACCCACTCACTCATGCACACACACATGCATACACATGAACGAATCCCTCCTTTTCGGCCTCCTTCACACGTGGCTGGCCAGCCCTGGGTTACACACTTCTCATGACAAGGTCTCTTTCCCTCCTGGTTAGTGTCATATCAGAAGAGGTCAGAGATGGTAGGACGCTAGCCAAGGTCACAAAGCAGCCTGGAGTTGGGGCAGGAGCCCTGGCTTGCTGCTCCCGGGTTCGTGTATTCATGATCTTCTACCTGCATGAGTAAAAGTCCTTTTGGACTTCAAACTGCAAAGCAGGATGGACGGTTGCAGTGGCCTCTCCCCTCAGAGTGTCACTGGAGAACCTCCAGAGATAAAGGGGCAGCAGCCTTTCTCAGGGAAGAGAGTCCATGGCAACAGGCTACTCTCGATCTCTCCCTCTGCCATTGACACCCAGGGTTAGTCCTCACCAGGGCCTATCTCTTGGTCACACTGTGAAAATAAATACCAGATAGCTCTTCAGAGACTCAGAGACCTGGATTCCCATCCTGCCTCCACCACTTAGTAGCTGTGGGACCTTGGGCAGGAGACTTTATCTCCCTGAGTCTTAGTTTTCTCATCCATATAATGGGGATAATTATACCTATCTGGAAGGGTTGTGTTGAAGTTTATTAGGTGATATACCTAGAATGAGTGAAACAAGACTTGGCACGTGGTAGATATTCAAAGACAGGTAGCTGTTGTTATTGTTGTTGATGAGATGATGTGTCTCACCGTGCCTCACCGTGCCATTCTCTCAGAGAATGTTTGTTTCCTCTGCTTCTCCTTCTCTTTCCTTTCCTCTAAGTAAAGTTTTTCTGCCTTGTTTCCATTGTGAATGGGAATGAGAAGAAACAGAGGGAAAATTAAAAGTTCAGAGAAGGAAAGGGAGAGGCAAAGAGTGGTGGGGTAGGCCTGTGGGGTGGCTGAGCAGGGTGTGACCCAAGGAAAGGTCCACTTTCTTTTTAATCAAAGACGTCTTGCATGCATTTTCATGGCACTGCTGCTGTTAATTTATAAAAAATGCCCCCTAATAAAATTCTGCTTGATTCTTCGATTGGCTAGGCATTAGGCCGCAGCCAGCAGCGACGCGGGGACATAACGGATGCATTTGCAGATTTGGAAAATTAAAGCCATCTATATGGCGCCTGTGGCGGGAGATCCGCCGATCTGCTTGCTTAATGAAATATAAAGATTCTTTTAACCAATGTAAGCACAATTCGACAGCTTGTGAAACGCGGCCGCGCCGTGATGGATGGCTCTCCTGGCTCGCCAGGAATTGCGGGGCGACACCTTTTAAATATATAATTGATTCTGTTTGGAGTGTGCAGTGGACTGAGCCCATGCAGGGCCCGGCCTGGGGCCAGGAGTGCAGGGCCTCTGTTTAGAGGCTCCTGCAGGCCTTGTAGGGTTCCAGCCTGGGGGGGCCTCCCTATAGGGGCCACCAGGACTCAGAACTGGATGTGGAAGGGGTTCCTGCAGCTGGGCCTGGCTGAAGACCTCAGTAGTGCAGGTCCTGGCTGCCCCTATTGCTGGGAAAGGGCCCACTGGGCAGGGGTCACCCTCTTGAGGCCTACGTCCTGGGACAGAGGAGGTAGTGGGCTAGGACTCTGGGTCTCCATTTCCTCCCGTGGACCATCCTGGGCTGTGGTGGTCCTGCCTCCCTCACAATCTCTTGGTCTAAAATTCCTTCCCATTCATTCAACATTTACTATTTACTAAGCACCAACTGTATGCCAGGCTCTGTGCTAAATGTTGCAGAAACTAAAATGGCTAAGACAAATTATTTATTTTCTGTGTTGATCTCTCTCCTTGCTTTTTTTTTCTTTCTCTGTATTTTTCTCTTGTTCTCTCTCACACCTTGTTCAGGGGTGGAAGAGCCACAATACACTGACCTAGCAGCAGGGGACAGGGCCACATGACTTTCTAGGGTACCATTTAGTGTACCGTCCCCTGGTCACACACTTACAGACACATCATTTGCACACATGGGCTCACAGGCATGTACACCCACCAAGACACATAAAATAGCCAGATACACACATAAACAGAGACAGATGCACATGCAATCATGTGGCCGATCCCAGTTGGGTTGTGTACACACATGGCCGCACATGGACACTGAGGTGAGCTTCAGACCTATGGCTGTGTGGTACCACATGTGTACAGCTCAGATGGTAAGTAGCATCCACTGACAAGGGTCCCTCTATGGCCTCAGAGGAGAGCAGGGGCCTTGATGTCCAGCTGTAGTGAGGAAGAGGAGTATGAGCTGGAGGGAGAGGAGCTTAGCAGGGAAGATTTAGGCTTCCACACAGCTTCATCTCACAGCACACATACATGCACACAGTGTGCACACGAACATGCATACCAGAGGGAATGTGTTTTTTCTTTTCTTTCTTTTTTCTTTTCTTTTTTTTTTTTTTTTTTTTGAGACCGAGTCTCACTCTGTCACCCAGGCTGCAGTGGCGTGATCTCTGCTCACTGCAACCTCTGCCTCCCCGGTTCAAGTGATTCTCCTGCCTCAGCCTCCCGAGTAACTGGGATTACAGGTGCCTGCCACCACGCCTGGCTAATTTTTGTATTTTTAACAGAGTTGGGGTTTCACCATGTTGGCCAGGCTGGTCTCAAACTCTTGATCTCAGGTGATCTGCCCACTTTGGCCTCCCAAAGTGCTGGGATTACAGGCGTAAGCCCCGCGCCCAGCAGAATGTGCTTTTTCTTGCTGTCCTCCTATTGCCTTGGACCAAATCAGAGAAGATAGAAATCAGGGAATGGAATATGCTGGGGAAAGATCCTGTGCGACTGGGGTTGGGAAATACTAGCTAGTGGGAAGAACTTCACCTGTTGACACCTGTTTCACCACTCTCTACCTCCATGGCCTTTAGCAAATTATCCAATCTTTCTTGCCTTCCATTTCTGAATCTGTAAGATGGGGATAACATTTTCTACCTCCTACGGTGTTGGGAGAATTGATGGAGATGTCTGATATATCAGAGGCATTTAATAAATAGTTGTGATTATTAATTCATCATCTGATCCTTATTTCCTAATCCTGCTTCTGTGCTAGACCCTGTGATCTGGGCTGGGGGTGGGGTGGGTGTCCAGAAATGCATGATATAGTTTCTGCCCTCAAGGAGCTCAGTCTAGTCTAGTTGGGGAGATAGAAGTGTCATCACAGCACTCTGCTGCAGGCACTAGAATTAAGAAAATACATGGAAGGTGCTGAGTGTGGTGTCTGGCACAGAGTGTGTTCAGTACATTATAGCTAGTATTGTTGTTGTTGTCATCATTGTGATCATCCTCATTTCTATGATCTGAGCATGCTTATCACAGCCTGGAGTGGGGAGAGATGCCTTGTCAGAGGCGAGTTGGGGAAGGCCCCATTTCTGAAGAGGGCTCAGTTGAGCTAGGCCTTATGGAGAGGGAAGAATTTGTTAGGGGAAGGGAAAGAAGAGGAATGGTGTTTCAGGTAGAGGGCCCAGCAAGAGTAAAGGCGTGGAGATGAGAAGGAGTGGTAGGTAGTCTGGTAGTGCTTGGTGCTGGGGAGGGGGAGGGCATCAGGCCATACTGGGAAGATCTCAGAGACCTTCCGAGGGCCAGGGGGTTGGGGCAATTGTGGGGCCCAGAGAGGGATCTCTCTGGCTTCAGTTAATAAAGCTGCATTGTGCATCAAAAACTGAGATCAGCGATAATTAAGTCAATTAAAATGTCACTTACCACATCAATAGCAGTGAGTTCTAAAGCAACAAAGCCCCTGAGTTTGGTGGGGGAGGGGCATTCCAAAAGCGGGAGTTGGGATGGATGAAATTGCTTCTAAACTCTGTTCCCCCTTCCCCACCTGGAGCTTGTGACACTCCAGAGCCTGGTTTCATCCTCATATCCAGCGAAAGACGTGGATACCTCCCCCCAGCCCCTACCCCCCTCCCCCCAAAAAAGAAAGAAAGAAATAATATAAATGTGAAAATAACGTGTAATCCCATTTGCTATCTCCCAGAGATAACCTCTGTTGACATTTCAGGGTATAACCTTCCAGACTTTTTTCAATGCATATTTATACATACATTACAAAAATGGATCATATCATGCATACTGCTTTGTTACCTATTTCCCCCACTCAACAGTATATTGTGAACATCAGCACATACAGATACACATCATTGTTTTAAATTGCGGTGCTGTAGTCCACTGGGAATACCTGTCCCCTCATTTGCTAAACTAATCCTCTCTCGATGGACAGTTAGGTTTTCAATTGTTTGCCATCACAGGCAGTCCTGTGATAAATATTCGCATACACATATCTCTGCATACTTGAAGGGTACATTTCTAGAAATGGAATCATTGGGTCAAAGACGATGTACTCTCTAAAGGCTTTTGATGTAAGGAATAAATAGCTCTTCTGCCATCAAGGTAGGAGAATGACCATCTCCCACTCCCCTAGATAACCCTGTGTAATAATTTTTCTTTATATTTGCTAATCTGATTGGTAAACAATGACGTTTCTTTTCTTTTCCCTCCCCCTTCCCTCTCTCTCTCTGTCTCTTTCTTTCTGTTTCTTTCTTTCTTTCTTTTCTTTCTTTCCTTCTCTCTTTTTTCTTTCTTTCTTTCCTTCTCTCTTTTTTTCTTTCTTTCTCTCTGTTGCCAAGGCTGGAGTGCAGTAACATGATCTCAGGTCACTGCAACCTCCACCTTCCGGGTTCAAGTGATTCTCTTGCCCCAGCCTCCCGAGTAGCTGGGATTACAGGTGTGGGTCACCACACCCAGCTAATTTTTTGTATTTATTAGTAGAGGTGGGGTTTCACCATGTTGGCCAGGCTGGTCTCGAACACTGACCTTAAGTGATCCCAAAGTGCTGGGATTACAAGCGTGAGCCACCCATGCCTAGCCTTTTTCTTTCTTTGGTTATAAGTAAGGCTGAGCTTTTTGTCATGTCAGTTGGCTATTTGTATTTCTTCTTTAATGAGTTGTTTCTTCATTTACTTAGCCTATCTTTTACTAAGGTGACTATCTTTTTATTTATTTAGAGATGGGGTCTTGCTATGTTGCCCAGGCTGAATTCAAACTTCTGGGCTCAAGTGATCCCCTCACTTTAGCCTCCTGAGTAGCTGGGACTACAGGTATGTGCCACCGCACCCAGCTTTATTTTTTTATTCCTAAGTAAGAGTTCTTTGTATATCATGGATATTCCCTTTTATTTGATTTGTGCTATTTATTTTTTATGAATTCCTCTATGTCATATACAGTATATAACAGATATTTTTCCAAATTTATTGTTTGCCTTTTAGCTTTGTTTATGGTATATTCTGTTATACTGAGGTGTAAATTCTTCATCTCACCATGTCTATCACTCTTTTCTCTTAGCTTTCTGCCTTGAGGTTATGGTTATGGTGTATGGAGTGGGCTTCTGCAAGTGAATGTTGTTGGAGGAAGTTAATGTGTGAATGCTGACTCCGAAATCTGTAAATCTAGCCCTCAGCTCCAGACTTCTATATCCAACAGCCAATTCAACATATGCTTACTTGGAAGTTGGATTCACATGTCAGTCATTCTTGCCATGTCCCCCAAAACCTTGGTTTCCATTCTCTCCCTCCTCAGATCTGCTTCTCCAACTCAATGCTCTTCATTCAGGAAAAGACCCATCTTCACTCAGCTGTTCAGGATGGAAACCTGAGTTATCCTTTTTTTTTTTCCCCTCTTTTCCTCACATCTTATAACTAAGCTATCAGCAATCATGCTGATTCTACCTTCAAACTACCAGAATCTGACCATTTTCGGCACCTCCTCCCACTCTAGTGAAGGCAGCATGGTCACTAGCCTGGACTTCTGCAGTGTCCTAGTGGCCTGGTCTCTCCACTTTTCTTCTTGCGTCTCTGCAGTTTGTTCTCTGTATAGCAGCCAAAATGAGCTTTTAAAAACAAATCATAGGCCAGGTGTGGTGGTTCACGCCTGTAATTCCAGCACTTTGGGAGGCCAAGGCAGGAGGACTGCTTGAGCCCAGGAGTTTGAGACCAGCCTGGACAACATAGTGAGACCCTATCTCTACAAAAAAAATAAATAAATTATCCCAGCATGATGGTAGTCCCAGCACACCCAGGAGGCTGAGGTGGGAGGACTGCCTGAGCCCTAGGGATTGAGGCTGCGGTGAGTCAAGATTGCACCACTGCACTTCAGCCTGGGAGACACAGCGAGACCCTGTCTCAGAAATAAAAAAAACAAAACAAAACAAAAAAACCCAGATCATATTATGTTACTTCCCTCAAGACCCTCCAGGGGCTTCCCATCACATTCGGGATAAAATCCAGCTGGGATTTCCATTGCCGTGGGATTAGTGGGATTACAATGGGCCGTGGAGCCCTCTGGCTAGCGGCCCCTCTCCCTCTAACCTTACCTGCTTCACCTGCTCCCTCCATCTGTGCTCCAGCCACCCTGGTTTTCTTGCTGTTCTACACACACAAGCTTGTCTATGCCTCAGGGCCTTTGTCCTTGCTGTTACTTCTGCCTGGAAAGCCTTTCCTGAGAGCTCCACATGGCTGACTTCAAGTTTCTGCTCAAATGTCGGAGAGCCCTTTCCTGACCACATGTTCTAAAACAATCTCTCCTTTCCCTCTTGTCATTCTCCTCCTCTGCCTTATTTTTCTTCAGAGCCCGTATTCCAGTCCGACATTAGTACATGTATTTTTATTCATTGTTATACATCCCTCTATCCAGGAATGTAAATTCCATGAAGTTAGGGACTTTGCTATTTAGTAAGTGGGTGCTTAATAAATATGTGTTGGATGAATATGTATAATATACAAATGGATGTGTGTGAGTGTAATGTTTGTGTGTAGATGTCTCTGCTGCATGAGTAGATATCTGTGAGCATGTCTGTGTGTGAACTGTGGGAAATGACATTCAGTTTGTGTCTGTGATTAAGGAGGCTTCTGTGAATGCCTTGCCAAGAATGTCTGCGTACGTGTATTTTTGCACGAAACGTTCATGTGCTTGCCTGCAACTGTGTGTGTTTGTGTGTAAGCTGTGGTTGTTTGATTATATATAGCCTGTGTCTGTTTCATTGAGGAGCTGAGATACCTGCATATGTCTTCCTTTTATCAAATGGACCTGCCATTGCCCCAGCCTTCCCTTTTCACCTCCCACACTTGGGAAATAGGAAACACCTTTGTGTTTTGGGGAGACTCCAGATGCGGAGTCAATTCCAAAAATGACATTTCACACTGCTGCAGACTGGGTGAGGGTCCGGATGGGACCTTGGCAGCCTCTTGTTGAGGCTGGAGCCGTCTCAGTAGGATGGATGTCTTCTCTGATGAATGGAATATTTCCTTGGAACAATTGGCCGTGAAAGAATAAGGCCCATGTCCTTCGCCCACTTTTTGATGGGGTTGTTTGTTTTTTTCTTGTAAATTTGTTTGAGTTCATTGTAGATTCTGGATATTAGCCCTTTGTCAGATGAGTAGGTTGCAAAAATTTTCTCCCATTTTGTAGGTTGCCTGTTCACTCTGATGGTAGTTTCTTTTGCTGTGCAGAAGCTCTTTAGTTTAATTAGATCCCATTTGTCAATTTTGGCTTTTGTTGCCATTGCTTTTGGTGTTTTAGATATGAAGTCCTTGCCCACGCCTATGTCCTGAATGGTAATGCCTAGGTTTCCTTCTAGGGTTTTTATGGTTTTAGGTCTAACGTTTAAGTCTTTAATCCATCTTGAATTGATTTTTGTATAAGGTGTAAGGAAGGGATCCAGTTTCAGCTTTCTACGTATGGCTAGCCAGTTTTCCCAGCACCATTTATTAAATAGAGATCCTTTCCCCATTTCTTGTTTTTCTCAGGTTTGTCAAAGATCAGATAGTTGTAGATATGCAGCATTATTTCTGAGGGCCTTGTTCTGTTCCATTGATCTATATCTCTGTTTTGGTACCAGTACCATGCTGTTTTGGTTACTGTAGCCTTGTAGTATAGTTTGAAGTCAGGTAGTGTGATGCCTCCAGCATTGTTCTTTTGGCTTAGGATTGACTTGGCGATGCGGGCTCTTTTTTGGTTCCATATGAACTTTAAAATAGTTTTTTCCAATTCTGTGAAGAAAGTCATTGGTAGCTTGATGGGGATGGCATTGAATCTGTAAATTACCTTGGGCAGTATGGCCATTTTCACGATATTGATTCTTCCTACCCATGAGCATGGGATGTTCTTCCATTTGTTTGTATCCTCTTTTATTTCCTTGAGCAGTGGTTTGTAGTTCTCCTTGAAGAGGTCCTTCACATCCCTTGTAAGTTGAACAGACACTTCTCAAAAGAAGACATTTATGCAGCCAAAAAACACATGAAAAAATGCTCATCATCACTGGCCATCAGAGAAATGCAAATCAAAACCACAGTGAGATACCATCTCACACCAGTTAGAATGGCAATCATTAAAAAGTCAGGAAACAACAGGTGCTGGAGAGGATGTGGAGAAATAGGAACACTTTTACACTGTTGGTGGGACTGTAAACTAGTTCAACCATTGTGGAAGTCAGTGTGGCGATTCCTCAGGGATCTAGAACTAGAAATACCATTTGACCCAGCCATCCCATTACTGGGTATATACCCAAAGGACTATAAATCGTGCTGCTATAAAGACACATGCACACGTATGCTTATTGCGGCTTTATTCACAATAGCAAAGACTTGGAACCAACCCAAATGTCCAACAATGATAGACTGGATTAAGAAAATGTGGCACATATACACCATGGAATACTATGCAGCCATAAAAAATGATGAGTTCATGTCCTTTGTAGGGACATGGATGAAATTGGAAATCATCATTCTCAGTAAACTATCGCAAGAACAAAAAACCAAACACTGCATATTCTCACTCATAGGTCGGAATTGAACAATGAGATCACATGGACACAGGAAGGGGAATATCACACTCTGGGGACTGTTGTGGGGTGGGGGGAGGGGGGAGGGATAGCATTGGGAGATATACCTAATGCTAGATGACGAGTTAGTGGGTGCAGCACACCAGCATGGCACATGTATACGTATGTAACTAACCTGCACAATGTGCACATGTACCCTAAAACTTAAAGTATAATAATAATAAAAAAAATAAAACATTAACTTCTATTTAAAAAAAAAAAAAAAGAAAGAATAAGCCTGCAGGAATGTGGAGTGGGGCAGGCCCTGGACTGGCTGTGTGGCCTCAACTTGTCACTCTTCTTTCTCTGAGCCTCAGTAGACTCAACTGCAAGTGGGGCTTGTCATTCTTGGCCTGCTTGCTTCTTGGAGATATGGTGAGAATAAAGGGAGGTAATGGCGGTGAATGTATGACAGTCATAACAACAGTATTCTTATCAGTATTCTTATGTTTGTGCAGGACCTTAGGGTTTATCTCATTTCTTTTTTTTTTTTTAAATTTTTATTTTTGGAGACAGGGTCTCGCTCTGTCGCCCAGGCTGGAGTGCAGTGGTGCAATCTCGGCTCACTGCAACCTCCGCCTCCCAGGTTCAAGCAATTCTCCTGCCTCAGCCTCCCAAGTAGCTGGAATTACAGGCATGCGCCACCATGCCCAGCTAATTTTTGTATTTTTAGTAGAAACGAGGTTTCACTATGTTGGCCAGGCTGGTCTCAAACTCCTGACCTCAGGTGATCCGCCTGCCTTGGCCTCCCAAAGTGCTGGGATTACAGGCATGAGCCACCGTGCCCAGCCCTGGGTTTATCTCATTTCAAAGCAAATGCCTCAGTGGGCAGTCTAGCTCTGGTCTTGGCTCCAAGTGGGCCTCAATGGATATTGGTTGAATAAGTAATAAGTGTGTGAGTGAATCAATGAAGGTAAAAATGAGTAAGTGCCTGAGTAATTGAACGAAGAGATGATTGCATAAAGCAGCAAATGAATTTGTAAATCACAATGACTAACACTTTTGAGCACATGCTATGATCTAGTCCTCTGTAAAGGTTTCTCTTAATCCTTGCAGCAACCCTATGAGATAGGTACTATCATGAACCCCATGTTGCAGATAGAGAAACTATGGGTCAGATAAGTTAAAGCCACAAAGCTCCTGAGTGGTGGACTTGAGGTTTCAGCCTGCCCTGGGCAGTCTGACTCTAGAGCCCAGAGCCCTAAACGCACACTGGCCCTGCTGAGTGAATCGATGAATGAGTGGGTGAATGAAGGAGTGAATGCAGGAACCCCCACATGGTAAGCCACGGGCAAGACAGGCTCCCTTCCGATGGAGGGAGCTTCTGACCCATCAGAAGGTGGGCATCCAGGGTCTGGACTGGGGGTGGGTCTCCCTGAGGGCAGAGTCTGATAGGCCTGCCTCACAGCCCCTCTCCCTTTTCCGTCTGTAGGCGGATGCCGCCATGCAGCACTACGGGGTGAACGGCTACTCACTGCACGCCATGAACTCACTCAACGCCATGTACAACCTGCACCAGCAGGCAGCCCAGCAGGCCCAGCATGCCCCCGACTACCGGCCTTCAGTGCATGCGCTTACATTGGCTGAGCGCCTGGCTGGTAAGGGCCCTGGGGATGGGACCATGGGGACAGGACTGTGGGGGTTGGGGGAGAAGGCTCTGGAAGGCAAAGAGGAGAGGGAGCACTGGCCAAGCTTGTTCTAGGCAGCTCAAAAAGACTCAGGTCACTTAGCAACACAGAGAGATGTCAATTCAAAACTATGCATGTATATCCAGAGTGCCTTTTGTTTGCCAGCACTGTCCAGGGCGCTGGAGCTGCCCTATGCTTTCAAATTCTCGTAACAAGCCTGTGAGGGAGGCATTCATTAGCCCTATCTCACAGATGAAGAAATGAGGTAGGAGGGTAAGGGACTAGTCCAGAGTATTATGGCTGGGAAGTAGCTGGAGGAGCGTGGAATGCCCAGGCAAGGAGAGTTCAGGCACAGGGAATTGTAAATAACAGCTTCTATGTTCTGACACCAACTGTGAGTTAGGCACTGTGGGAGTCTCTCTCTTTCTGTGTGCCTCAAATCATCCAATCCCCATGTGGAGAGGTTATTATTTCCATTTTATGGACAAGGAAACGGAGGCTCAGAGAGGCTAAATCTGGGCCAAGTGGGGTTGGAACGTAACATGGCTAAAAATATGAGCTTTGGAGTCCTAGACTTGAAATCAGCATGGGCTTTCCCACTCAGCTCTCTTCTCTGAGCCTCAGTTTCTCCTTTTATAAAAAGGAGACAATAGCCATGCCCATCCCCTAGGGTGGTTGGGAGGTGATTTGTGATGACATATGCAAAGCATTCAGCAGAGCCTGGTAGGTGCTCAGAGGTCATTATTACCCAAAGCCCAAGGTAAGTACCCATATATGCCTATGAGGGACCGGCAGTCTGGTGCCCCACACCTGGTTCTACTGACTGTTGCCCTGCCCTGCCAGCCTCTCGGTGGGTGAGAAAAGGATTCAGTGGCATGGATGGGGAGTTTGATGTCCTGGGAGGTGGTGCCACCCACCCCATCCTGTCCCAGGTCCAGCCTTGAGCAGCTGGTAAACCCACATGGGCTCAGCCCTGTGCCAGGCAGGCCTCAGAAAACTTCAGGGAACTCCTAGGGAGAACAGGTGCCCATGACCCATGAGAGGGCACAACAGGAGGGTGTCCAAGGTCAAATGCTGGGGCAGCTCAGAGCAGCAGGATCAGCTGGGGTAGTCAGGAAGAGCTTTCTGAAATCCACAGGGGCAGGAACCAGGCCTCAAAAAGGCCAACATGAGCAAAGGCACAGAAATGGGATGGGATCTCCACCTGGGTAGCAGCACTGGCCTGGCAGGGAGGGCATGGCCAGTCTCACTCCTTTAGACCCTGCCAGGCCTCTGGGCAGAACTCAGTGGATAAAGGTTCTCTGGACCAGTGTGGAGGCATTAGTTTCTAGTGTGGGGATGTTGGATACAGTCCTATGCACAACCTGGTGGTGACATCAGCTCCTGACAGTATTCCAGGACCCAAGGACCAGAGCACAGAGAGGAGTCAGGGACAGGGGCTCATGTCCACTGGTGGGGGCAGAGGAACTGGAGTGTTCAGCCCACCCCCAACTCTCTAATTCTTAGGAAGGAAGGACATGAACTCCAAGTGAGCCTTTGTATGGAGGCCTTGCCTTCCAGCAGAGGCTCTGCCGGTGGTTTAGAGAGCCTGGCTTCCCTGTGACACCTACACGCCCCCCACCCCCCACCACCCCTGCAGTCCCTGGAGCCAGCAGTAGGATGCTGAGCTGTTGCTCCTTCCCCAACCAGAGTGGGGCTGACAGAGCGGTCCCCACTCCTTCCCCTGCCCCAGGATGACTCAGCTCAGGGCTGAGTCAGGCCTAGGATTAAGGTCAGTCTGTGACGGGTTCAGGACTCTCTTTTTAAACTGAAGAAGAAGTATCTCAAAGTCTGGGGCTTCCTGGATACCCAGTTGCCTCTTCCTATTCTTTTTTTTTTTTGCGGAGGGGGGATGGAGTTTTGCTCTTGTTGCCCAGGCTGGAGTGCAATGGTGCCATCTTGGCTCACTGCAACCTCCGCCTCCTGGGTTCAAGCGGTTCTCCTGCCTCAGCCTCCCGAGTAGCTGGGATTACAGGGGCCCACCACCACGCTCAGCTAATTTTTTGTATTTTTAGTAGTGACAGTGTTTCATAATGTTGGCCAGGCTGGTCTCGAACTCCTGACCTCAGGTAATCCACCCACCCAAAGTGCTGGGATTACAGGCGTGAGCCACTGTGCCAGGCCTCCTCTTCCTATTTAGGGTGCTGTGGATGACTTCCCATTCTCTGGAGGGTGGGGGAAGGACTCTGGCACCCCTTTGCAGAGGCTGAGATGACTCAAGTTCCCTTCAGCACAAACAGGGCAGGATCCACTTATGACATGATGGGAGGCAGTGAGGAGAGCGGTTACTGTCTATCCTTCAGGGGCTAGTCAAGTGAAAGGGCTGAAGGCTATACCCCAGGATGGAGGCTAGACCTCGGCCCTAGGTAGACACCTATCCTGGGTGGTTATCATGTTACCAGACATGTGGACAGGACTGTGGAATCAATGGTCCATAGTCCTGTCTCCCCTACAAACCCACAGTGGTTGGAACCAGGTCTCTTTGTCCTTCTGTTCTTGGGGAGGCAGCCACAAGGGTCAAGACTGAGTGCAACAAGCCTTACCTGAGACGTGAGCCCTGCCACCCCCACCCTCCCCGCTCCACTCTTACCCCTTAGCCAGGCTCTCTGTTCAGGAAACAGAAGAGTAGGAGCCTGAGGCCCTGCCATCAGAGACTCTAGGCCAGCTGGGATGAGGGGGTTTACATGCAGAGGACAGAGAATCAAGTGCTGGTGAATTCTGTCTGCTTAGTCAGTCCTCCCTTGACTAGACCTTGAGATGGGTACCAGCCCAGCCTGGCTTCTCATGGGCAGGGACCAGTACTCTGATGCTAAAGAAGTCTTAGTATTCAGAATCTAAGGGCTATAGGGTCTTAGAACTCTTGTGATATGGACTTACAGATTATTAGCATCATGGAGTCTCAAAGTATACTCATAGTATCCATCTTAGGGTAATACCCACCTACCCAATCCCAATGCCAAATAACGAAGACCCCCCTCAATCATATGCCTGACAGTCATTTTTGGAGTTGAGTTAGACCTCTGTGGTCCTGATAGTGCATAATGGGGTGGAGAGACCTTGAAAGCCCACAGCCACATGGAGAGGGGATGGCTGATTTCTAAGGGTAAGGGACCAGGGCCAGCTCTGGCAGCAGCCTGGGTGTCCACAGTGGGTCAGAGCAGGATAAGATTCAAAGCTATTTCCCATAATTAAATGGGCCCCCTCTCCTTGCCCTCCAACGGCTGTACATTTCAAGACATCATCTTGGAGGCCCGTTATGGTTCCCAGCACCGCAAACAACGTCGCAGCCGCACGGCGTTCACGGCTCAGCAGCTCGAGGCCCTGGAAAAGACCTTCCAGAAGACTCACTACCCAGATGTGGTGATGCGTGAGAGGCTGGCCATGTGCACCAACCTGCCTGAGGCCCGGGTGCAGGTAGGGCCCAACTCTCCTAACTAGGCCTTGCAGACAAACACCAGCCCATCAGTCTGCCCGCTTGTCCAGGAGCCAGCATGTCATCCCTGTGCCAAGGTGCAACTGATCTCTCCATCAAAGCCTTCAGTGATAGGAGGGGAGTTTGGGAAGGGACAGAGGGTGTGCATTCCCTAGAGGGGTGGGGGGATGTTATCACATACATCCTCTCCCAGAGCACCCTGCTCCACACCAACCCCACTTCTTTCTTGCCCACCTCGGACTGCTCCTTTCCTGTCCCCAGGTGTGGTTCAAGAACCGCCGGGCCAAGTTCCGGAAGAAGCAGCGTAGCCTGCAGAAGGAACAGCTCCAGAAGCAGAAGGAGGCTGAGGGCTCCCATGGGGAAGGCAAGGCCGAGGCCCCCACTCCAGATACCCAGCTGGACACTGACCAGCCCCCACGTCTGCCTGGCAGCGACCCCCCTGCTGAGCTTCACCTGAGTCTGTCTGAGCAGTCAGCCAGTGAGTCAGCCCCCGAGGATCAGCCGGACCGTGAGGAGGACCCCAGGGCAGGGGCTGAGGACCCCAAAGCTGAGAAGAGCCCTGGGGCTGACAGCAAGGGGCTGGGCTGCAAGAGGGGCAGCCCCAAGGCAGGTGAGGTCTGCGGGGTACCATGGGAGGGCTGGGGTCTGGGGGCCCTGAGCGTGTGAAGCAAGTCAGAGGCGAGTAATCAACTGCTCCTCAGGGGCATGGCGCATCAGAAAGGACTGACCACAGCAGGCCTGGGCCAGGTTTTCACCCTTTAGTTGCAGAGCCGTGGGAAGGTCCAGGGGGTCCTGAGGGACGGGCTGGGTAGCAGGGGTGGGATACTGCAGGAGCTCGGGGCAAAAATTATTTATCAACCACTTGGAAGTATTCCAATATTTTAACAACCAGTTGGATGTCCCAGTGCATACTGGGCGAATACTGCATTAGTACCAGAGATTCCCACGTGCAGCAGAGACTCTGAGCACATTTCTGAAGGAACAGAGCTCTGGCATGAGGCATATCTCAGATACAAACCCTAAGCCCAGCAGGGAGGGGACAGGGGCTGTGAGCTGAAGGTTGGAGTGAAGGAATGGGAGCTCTGGGCAGGGTGGGGGAGGGGGAAGTTTACAGCCCTTGAAAAGAAAAAGAGACAGACGTGGGGGCCTTGGCAGGGTCCCTGGAGCTTTCCCAAGAAGCCTGGGTCCCTTTCTCCTAGGATTCTGAGCCTTGCTTCAGGGGATGCTCTGGCTGAGATGGGATGGATGTGGTTTCAGCCGAAGCCTGTCTTGTCTATAGTGCCAAGGAGGTGAGAAGGCTGAGTGCACCTCTCCCGGCAGACCAATGCCCTTGTCCTGAGGGCTTTGTTCTTGGGTTCTCTGCTTGCAGATTCCCCAGGCAGCCTGACCATCACTCCTGTGGCCCCAGGGGGTGGCCTCCTGGGCCCCTCCCACTCCTATTCCTCGTCCCCGCTGAGCCTCTTCCGTCTGCAGGAGCAATTCCGCCAGCACATGGCGGCCACCAACAACCTGGTGCACTACTCGTCCTTCGAAGTAGGGGGTCCGGCCCCTGCTGCTGCAGCGGCGGCTGCTGCTGTGCCCTACCTGGGCGTCAACATGGCCCCGCTGGGCTCACTGCACTGCCAGTCCTACTACCAGTCCCTGTCAGCAGCCGCTGCTGCCCACCAGGGTGTGTGGGGGTCTCCTCTGCTGCCTGCACCCCCAGCAGGCCTGGCTCCTGCATCAGCTACCCTGAACAGTAAAACCACAAGCATCGAGAACCTGCGGCTCCGGGCCAAGCAGCACGCGGCCTCCCTGGGACTCGATACGCTGCCCAACTGACTGTCTGGCTTCCAACCCAGCCAGGGGTCTTAGGTGTCCCCTCCTAGCCCTGTGGTTATCCCTAGGTGGCTCTCAAGGAGTTAACTCCATGAGCCCAGGGATCCTAGGGCCTGGGGTCCTGTTCCCTGCTCCGCTTCCCCATACCCCAGCCCGAGGTGAAGCCCACACCTACACACCCTCTGCATGGCCCTGCCTGGACCCCATGGAGGCCGAATAGGGAGGAGGTGAGAGGCTGGGGTGCCCCAAGCTTCCCTCGGGGAAGTGAGAGGCTCTCCCTGGCTAGATCCTCATCTCAATAGCACCTCCTCCCTTTTCTCCCTATCCTTCTGCCCCCTAGTAAGTCTACGTGTGGAATGTGAGATATAAATATAAATATATAAAGCTATATTTTCAGGCTCCTGCCTGCCCCAGGCCCCCTGCCCCACTCCCATCTCTTCTTCCCTGCCACCCCTCCCTGCAGCCTCCGCGGCTCACTCCAGCCATCCCTTCTGTTTCTCCTTCTCTCTCCTTCCTTCTTCCCTTGATCTCCCTCTTCCTGTCTCTGTCCTGGTCCCTGCCCCCGTCTCGGCCCAGCCTCTGTATTCTCCACCCTTGATCTTTCTCCCGGTCTCTCCCGCTGCCCCTGGTTTCTTCCTTTGGTGTTGGCTGTGTTGGTATCATCAGTTCTTGAGCTATATTTTGTTTGGGGTTGTGGCTGGTTTTGGTTTTAGTAATTTTGCGACTTCCCGTTGCTCTCCTTCTATTCCCTTCCTTCTGCCCTGCCTGCCTCCCTGCACCTGCGGCCTCTCTAGGAAGCTGTTCCTTTCTATGCCCAATAGAAGCAACAAGGCCCTAGCTGGAGACTCTGGGGATCTGGAGCTGCAGGCAGGAGGTGGCACTGGCTCCCACTCCCACCCCTGCCCAGGCTGGCATCTAGAAGGCGTCATGAATTACTTTCTCTTCTCTCTTCTCAATTTTGAGGTCCTCATTCCCAAGATTGAGGAGGCAGTAGTTAAGCTGGGAAGGCAGTAGAATGGCCAGCATTTCTGCCTGTAAGTCTTCCCAAGACAGAGGCCTGGTGACACAGTTCAGCCAGGACTGACCACAGGGTTCTAGAGCTCTCTTTGGTGAGACTTCCCTGGATGGAGAGCAGCAGCAGGGGAAGAGGTGCTCTCAGAGACAGCAGGGCTGGTGCTCCTCTGCCACAAGCTGAGCCTCCACATTCAGCAGATACTGTCCAAGGCAGGGGTACGGCTGACCAGGAATGAAGGTTGAACTCTGCTCCTGAGCACGGTGCGTGCAAAGCATATAGCAGCACATAGGCTCAGGCTTCTGTAGGCTTCCTGTCCCAGAGCCAATTATGGAAGTAAGGGCTTCCCTCCAGCTAGTCACTGGAATGGAAAAGTGTGTTCCTGTTCATAGCCAGGAAACCCAGCTCAGCAAACTCCCTTTCAAAGCTGTGTGACCGGCTGGGCATGGTGGCTCACACCTGTAATCCCAGCACTTTGGGAGGCCAAGGCAGGCAATCACCTGAGGTCAGGAGTTCAAGACCAGCCTGGCTAACATGTGAAACTAATAATAATACAAAAATTAGCCGGGCGTGGTGGCACATGCCTGTAATCCCAGCTACTTGGGAGGCTGAGTTGGGAGGATTGCTGCAATCTGGGAGGTGGAAGTTGCAGTGAGCCGAGATCATGCCACTGCACTCCAGCCTGGGCGACGGAGTGAGACTCCATCTCAAAAAAAAAAAAAAAAAAAAAAAAGCTGTGTGACCTTGGGCAAGCCTGTAGCCTCTCTGGGTCTGTTTCCCTGTCTGGGTTAGATGGCCTGTAAGGTCCTAGCCAGCTCTACATTCTGCATTTTTGCTCGCAACCTTGTAACAGAGAAGTTTTTAGTTAAATTGACAACAACAGAAGGTTCTCAAAAGCACAATATATGAAGTAGGAAATTACTATTGCCTTTCTGTGGAGCAAGGGGTGTTGTACACACAAGCCTCACTGTAGACACTGCCTCAGTTTCCCCATAAGCATAATGGGTCCCTTCTAGTTCAGGCAATCTGGATTTGATCTTGAGTTCCAGTGCCAGCCTCTGGGGTCACTCCATTTTCATACCTTTTCATGATCTCAGGGGCTCTGGGCAGTGGGAAGTGATGGCTTGGACAGATTCTTGGTCATGCTCCCCAACTGTTGGTGGCTCACCACTGAACACTCCAAACCCTGCTTAAAGAAGTTGATCTATCTGAAAGCCAGGGTAAAGATTGCTAAGGCTTGTCTCCTCTCCCAGTGGGAAGAGAGAGGTTCTGTTGGTGTCCTGGTTGAATTGCTTTGCAGAGAAGTCAATGCCCATCACCCTTGATGGGGGTCAGCCTAGGCTGGGGCAGATGGAGAAGGCTTTGGACAGGAAAAAAGTGAGCGGGATGGTAGTCTAGGCCAGGAGAAGTGTTTGAACAAAGCAGCAGAGATGAGACTCAGTAGACCATGGGAAGGGGGTGGCTGGCTTCACGAGAGGTGGGGCTAAGGGGCCTGGAATCCAGGCTAAAGACCGCACCTACATGTGGCAAGCACCAAGACAGGCATTTGAGGGTTTCCAAATCCTCAGGTCTCTTGCTGGGGTCTGGAATTTGGAAGGGGAATCCACCAGCCATGGGGGCATCAGAGGAGAGACTTAGGCAGCGCTGTGGGAGGTTGGCAGATTCCAGGAGTGACAGAGGAGGTTTTTGGTTTGGGAGGGATTTTGTGGCCAATAGCCCATCAACTGTCCTCTGGGATTAGCCCCAGGAAGTTCTGTTTCTAAAACAAAAAATAATCATCTGGATAGGTATGGGAAGCTTCCTAGCTGCTTTTAGGCTGAAGCTTTTTGTCAGTTCCTGGGTACAAGTGACTGTCACTAGGCCTTGGAATCCAACAGCCTTAGATATCACTACCTCCTCCAGGAAGCCTCCCCTGAACTCCTAAGGGGCAATGTTCTGTCATGGCTGGAGGCAGGCCCACCTTAGGAGCAGCCCAACTTCCCTCAGATGTTTGTTAACACTTGTCCCATTCAATTGACCCAAATCTGCCAGAGAAGGCAGGGAAGGTACATGTGGTCCCTGCCCTCGGAGGGCTCTCAAGTTTAGGGCACCAGCCTTGGGTACTGAAAGCAGCTGGAGAGCAAGAGGAGAGCACACCTGTGTCTCCTCCAAGCACACTGGTAAGCGGCACCGTGCATCTCCTCTGAGCACGCTTGTAAGCAGCACCGCGCTTCCCTTCTTGTGGGCAGAGGGTACAGGCCCACCACACCTGATGCTGGAGCCCCTCCCAGGCCTGCTGGGCCAACCTGGGCCTGAAAGCCAGAGGCTCAAGCTCTGACTGTCCCTTCCAGGAATGCCTCATGCCTGGCCTCTCCCTGCTGTCTGAGTCTCCATTTCTCTGTTTCCTCACTCCCTCAGAGCATGGTCCAGGGGCCCGGATCCCCACCCCAACTCCAAGGCTGGTGGGCTCTACAGACTGCTTTCCAAACCAGCTGTTTTGTGACCATTTGTGCTTAGAGGTCGTGCCAGCCCATGGCAAAGACACTGTGTACTGTATTTATTTATTCTGTTAGTGGAAAAAAACAAGACTTAATTCACCCCTGCCTGTCCCCTCGCCTGCCCCCTGTGTAGTGCAGCATGACACTCTGTGTATCTGTCCTTCTGTCAGTCTCATTCCCTGTGATGCTGTGACCTGTTCTTTGTCTTACTTGGCGAATAAAAGAGAACCCAGCAGCCCAGACCTCAGTCCATGTTCATTCCCAGAGATGCCCGCAGTGGCCTGAGCAGGCAGTGTCTCCAGGTCTGTTCACTGCCCCTCTGATGCCGTGGCCAGTGGGGAGGGAGGCGGACCTACTGCACTATTGGCCATTGTCACACTGACTGTGTAGCTCTGTCTGTGGCCCTTACTAATCTGCAGCCGAGATGCCACTCTGGAGTGGCTGCAGGGGAGCAGATAATGGGAGACAGTTCCATCTTCTCTAGGCTGTTTGGACCTCACCCAAACACAAGTGGCAGAGTAGCCTGGGACATGGGACGCCTGAGACAAGCAATGCCTGGGAGTATTCAGTGTAGCTTGGGAGACGGATGGGTCTGCAGGACAGAGAGAGGCAGGGGACTCTGTGGAAAACTGCAAGTAAGCCAGGGCCAAAGGGGAGTGGTAAGAAGAGACATTTGGATCTACAGCCAGAGCTATTTTCCAGTGGAAAGGGAGGCCTTCAGAGGCTGTGAGCTCTGTCCTCAGAGGTGAGCAAGCAGAGGATGAAGGAGGGCTTTCTGCCATGGTGCGCTGTGGTATGTCTGTGTTATTATAAGTCTATCTGCAGGTCTGAGAACCTGTGCTATGAATTCCTAAGTGTCTGCTTGCATCTGTGTGTGTACGAGCACATTCACGATGAGCAGGAGAGACAGCGCGAGATAGACGGCAAGACCGTACATACAGGCAATAAGTGCAGCAAAAATGCACAGCCAGGAAGTTCTTGCTGTGAAACCCTGGTCCCTCCAGCTGCATTTCAAGAAAAAGAAGACAAGAGATCTCTGCTCAGTCCTGGCTGCTTTGGCTCCACCTTCTTCCCCGGTGCTCCAGAGTGCCGGCGCAGGGCCAAGAGCCAGAAGAGGTGGTGCATGCACCTGGCTGAGGTTTGGGGGAGGTGACAGTCTCCTCTGTCTGCGGATTTCCTGGTAGGAGAACCCAGCAGACCTGAATGTATGCAGGGAGCTGTCTGCTAGGCTTCCCAGGGGCGGGCCCTGACCTCCCCACTTCCCAGGTCCACCCCAGGAGACGCATTCCTCTCTCCCCAGCGGGCTGAGGATTAGGGCGGGGAGCGTCTCCCTTTCACCTTGTCCCCTGCCTCCCTGGGAGGGGCTGAGAGATCAAATATCTGCCTCAAATCTCCCACTGCTCCCTCCCCTGGCCTGAGCCATTGACTGCCTCCTACGTACTTCAGCCCCAAGGGACACACCTTCCCTGGCATAAAGGGTACCCTGGTAACACTGCAGTTCAAATCACTCATGCACTCAGCATATACAGAGCACCTGCTGTATGCCTATGCCTGTGCTGGGAGCCGGCTACATAGAAACAAGTAAGGAAAACAATACAACACAGGGTGATATGGTGTTCAAAAAATGGAGACCTTGGGATGGGCACAGTGGCTCACGCCTGTAATCCCAGCATTTTGGGAGGCCAAGGTGGGCAGATCACCTGAGGTCAGGAGTTCGAGACCAGCCTGGCCAACATGGCAAAACCCTGTCTTTACTAAAAATAACAAACATTAGCCAGGTGTGGTGGCGTGTGCCTGTAATCCCAGCTATTCAGCTACTTGGGAGGCTGAGGCACAAGAACTGCTTGAACCTGGGAGGCGGAGGTTGCAATGAGCCGCGGCACTACTGCACTCCAGCCTGGGCGACAGAGCGAGCCTCTGTCTCAAAACAAAACAAAACAAAACAAAACAAAACAAAACAAAACAAAACAAAAAAAAGGATACCTGTGGGAGCACAGAAGAGGACCCCTAGCTCAGTCTAGGGAGATCAGAAAGGCCCCTTGGGAGGGAGACTTTTGACCTGAGTCTCATGGGTCCAGTGTTCACCAGGAAGTCAAAGAGAAGGGTGCCCTGGGAGAGGCATAGCTCATAGAAAGCTGCAGGATTGAGCCAGCTTGCCAAAGCCCTGAGCCCTGAAAGAACAAGGGACTTGTTTGGGTGGGGCTTGAGGATGGTGGGGGTGGTGCCAGCCAGTGAGGATGAGGAGGGAAACAAGGACCTTGGACTGAAGCCCAAGGGCCAAGGGTGTGGGAGGCACTGGAAGCTATTCCCAGTGAGGGAGTGGGGCGATCTATGCATATTTTAGTAACCCCCACTTCCGCTGCATGGTGGCTCATGAGAAGGAGCTGGGGGCAGGAGATCAGAGAGGGGGCCAGTATCTGTCACGTCCTGGTGAGAGGAGGGTGGCATCCATCTGGACTGGGGGAGGGAGTGCAGAGCAGGGGTCTGATTGATGAGAGATTTCGGAAGGAAAATTGTTGTGGTGATTTTAAGCAGGATGGGGAGGGTCAAGGGTACTTTCAAGCCTCTGGCCAGGCAATAGGGTAGATGGAGACCCCTACTCTGTTGGAGTGGAGTGAGTGTCCGAAAATGATCCTGAGCTCAGGGTAGTCTTGTTTGCTGCATTTGAGGAGACTTCTATTTATTCAAGGGAAGATGTAGGGTCTGTCTCTGCTGCTGACACAGACTTTCTCTGTGCCTGGCACCTTACACATAAGAAGTCACTTGGCTGGGCATGGTGGCCCACTCCTGTAATCCCAGCACTTTGGGAGGCCAAGGTGGGCAGATCATGAGGTCAGGAGTTCGAGATCAGCCTGGCCAATATGGTGAAACCCTGACTGTACTAAAAATACAAAAATGAGCCGGGCGTGGTGGTAGGCACCTGTATTCACAGCTACTCAGGAGGCTGAGGCAGAAGAATTGCTTGAACCCGGGAGGCAGAGATTGCAGTGAGCCGAGATTGCCGCACTGCACTCCAGCCTGGGCAACAGAGTGAGACTCTGTCTCAAAAAATAATTAATAATAATAATAATAAATAAAAGAAGTCACTTAATCCCTACACAACTCTATGAGGTAGGTACTATTACTATCCTCATTTACAGATGGGAAAACTGAGGTACAGAGTGGTTAAATAACTTGCCGAGGGGCCACATAGCTAGTCATGGGCCAACCAAGGGATGAACCTGGCTGGCCTCAGAATCCATGCTCTTAGCCTTGATCGTTGTCACAGGGAGATGGTGAATGAAGCCACGTTGCTAAATGAGATTACAGAGGGAGAAGCAGAGGATGGGACCTCAGGGAAACGCTGACCACGAAGAGAAGAGGAAGCTACTGGCGGAGCCAGGATGAGCTAAGCCTGGCTTGCTGTTTACTGAGGGCAAATAACTACCGCTCTCTGGTCTGCAGTTTCCTCTTCTGTTGAATAGGAATCTTTAACCAGGTCCAGCCTGCTTCCTGGGTGACTCAGAGGAGGTAAAAAGGAGAAGGCACTGGGGAGGCTGAGAAGCTGAGCAGTTCTGGGCCCAGCGTGCCGTTGGTGCTCAGATAGCCCATGGTGGGGGAAATGGGAAAGGTAGGGGGCTCCCCGAAGCTTCTCTCCAAATTCCCCATGTTCTCTCTTTCTTTTTTTTGAGATGGAGTTTTGCTCTTGTTGCCCAGGCTGGAGTGCAATGGTGCGGTCTTGGCTCACTGCAACCTCCACCTCCCGGGTTCAAGGGATTCTCCTGCCTCAGCCTCCCCAGTTGCTGGGACTACAGGCGCTGACCACCACTCCTGGCTAATTTTTTGTATTTTTAGTAGAGACGGGTTTTACCATGTTGGCCAGGCTGGTCTCAGACTCTTGACCTCAGGTGATCCACCTGCCTTTGCTTCCCAAAGTGCTGGGATTACAGGCGTGAGCCACCGCCTGGCTGAGCCATGGCGCCCGGTAGTTCCCCCTTCTCTTAGGCCTTGGCCAGTGTTCTTACAGCTCAGGGGTCTGGTTCCTTAGGGGCCCTCAGGGAAGGGGCCCCTGCTGAGAGGGTCTGGGGAATGGACCCCTTTAGGGCTGGGCGCTTCCCTCATCTCTTTCCCACAGAGCTGCTCTGGGCTGGAGCCCTCCACCCCCATCACTCATTCTCCTTTAGCTTCTGGGAAAGCCGATTAGGAGGTGGCCTTCTGCCCGCCCCCCTGACAAGTGTGTCTGAACTTCCAACAAAGGCCCTCAGAGGGTTGCAGAGGGAGGGCTCAGCACTGGGAACCTGACACCACTGGCCTGGGATCACCCCAGCAGCCTAGGAGGCAGCTCTGTGGGGCTGCCCACCCCACGGCAGGCAGGAATGTCGCTCTGAGAGGGGACCTGGTCCCACAAAGGCCTGGGGGCTGGGCTGGGGCAGGCTGGAGAGGTCTTCACCTGGGAGGCCTCACAATAAGGAAGACAGCAAGGGCCAGCACCCAGGAAGGCACGTGGGAATAGGCATACACGCCCCCACACACTGACAGCCTCTCACACACATTCCCCATACATTCACAGCACACACGCACACACACATCCTCTCACACCCCTGGGACATGTTGACTTCTGCACTGGACCACACAATCCCAGGGTGTCTGTCTCCCTGTCTCTCATGCCTGTGTACACAGCCCCACTGCAAACCGGCAGACACACAGCCACGCTCTGTCGCCTGATGCTCCACACACCCGCTCCACCCCTAGACATGCATTCTTCCCAGCTTGCTCACACTCCAGACAGCCCCTGAATGCTCAGTGGCACCAGCTCCCCTGTACAGATGGCATCTCGAGCCAAACTGCTGGCCTGGTGCCCACAGAGACTTGGTGGCGGCTGCCCTGTGATTGTGGAAGATGCCACCCAAATGCCCACATAAGAGTCAGACACTGGTCCCAGCTGCCATGTGAACACCCATGTGCACCAACCCATACATCCACCCCAAGGAGCTGCCTTGAGCCCACCTCTTCACAGCATGCTCCCTCCTGCAGCGGCCTCATGGGCGTGTGACCCATGCAGTCACACAGGGCCCTGGGCTCAGAGGGCCCGCAATGTCCTGAAGTCACCATCTTGAAATCTTTACATTTTAAGCAAGGGGCCCTGCATTTTCATTTTGCCCTGGACCCCATAAAATATATAGCTGGTCTCACTCCCACCCCATTTCTATTTATGTATGTATGTATGTATTTATTTATTTATTTGAGACAGAGTTTTGCATTTGTTGCCCAGGCTGGAATGAAATGGTGTGATCTTAGCTCACTGCAACCTCTGCCTCCTAGGTTCAAGCAATTCTCCTGCCTCAGCCTCCCAAGTAGCTGGGATTACAGGTGCCTGCCACCACACCTGGCTAATTTTTTTGTATTTTTAGTGGAGACAGGGGGTTTCACTATGTTGGCCAGGCTGGTCTCGAACTCCTAACCTCAGGTGATCCGCCTGCCTCAGCCTCCCCAAGTGCTGGGATTACAGGTGTAAGCCACAGTGCCCAGCCCACCCCATCACTTTCAGCTAAGTCACTGGCCCTTCTGTGGCTTTAGAAACCCAAGGCCTCCAGAAAGCCCTCTGCTTCTCCCACCTGCCCAAGGGCCACCACTTCCTCTTCCAGCCACGGTTTCCTTCTCCACCCCATTCCTCATCAGGCAACTGAGTGTGAGGGGTGGAGGGAACTACCAAGAGCATCCTATACATGCCTCCTCCTAGTGTCACCTTGGGGCTCATTATTCTCCTTGGTAAAGTGGGGCGAATGATAATGCCTACTTCAGGGTTCTTTGTTAGGAATAAAAGATAACATCTGTAAAACACTTAGCACAATTTTGGCATTTAGTAAATGCTCAATACTCGCTTGTTTTTTTAAAAAAAATTTGTTTTTATTTTTATTATTTGAGATGAGGTCTCACTGTTATGCCCAAGCTGGTCTCTAGCTCCTGAGCTCAAGTGATCCACCCACCTTGGCCTCCCAAAGTGCTGCGATTACAGGCATGAGCCACGACGCCCGGCCAATACTTGCTTGTTATTATTGCACTTATTACATTATGATAAGTGCCACTAAACAAAAGTAGACTCAGTTCCCGGCCCTATATATAGTCTAGTGGATAAAATGGAGATTACTCAAATAATCACACATATATCCACGTAAAGGAGCAGGGGTGAATGAGAAGTGCACACATCTCTGACCTCGAAGGGCTTACGGCTAACAGGAGGGGCAATCTGAGGCTAGATTCAGGATCAATCTAGGGCAAGACACAGCTCGATTAGAGGTCAGAGTTGGAGCTCAGAATGGGCCATGGCAGGACTCAGTTTGGGGCAGGGCCGGCTCAGCCTGTGACTGGTGCCAAGTCAGTCACAGTTTCATTTCTAGCACTGACTCACTGTGGACTATTTAATAAGCTGCTAGGTTTCTGGGAACCTCTGTTTCATCATCTGTAAGATGGGGAGGTCTCTGTCTACCCCCAGGCTTGTGGGAATTGAGTCGGTAATAATGGAAGTGAAGGATTAAGCTTCTGTTGCCACCACTAATGACTCCAAGCCCGGCCCCCTGGGTCTCTCCTCCCCCAACTCCTTCCAGGCCAGGGAGGCTGCGTGGCCCTCACCCATGTCTCCCGCTGTGGGAAACTGCCACCTCAGCCTGGGATCCTTTCCAAGAAGAGTCTGGAGATTTCACAAAGCCCTCTGAACAACAAAAGTTGCAGAAGCGATATTTCCTCCTGGGGTTGACCGCCCCGTGGCTCCTTTATCTTGGCAGCCAGGCTTGAAGAGCTGTTCTTGGAAAGAGCCTGTGTGGGCGTGTGTGGGTGCACGTGGGTGTGAGTGTGTGTACAAGCTGCTCTTTGTTGTTGGTCTCATCTAAGCGGGACGATAGACCCGCAGGCCTGGGTCCTTCCCAGGTCACCCTGCCCATCTCCTGGCCTCTGCACAGCATGTGCTGGGCAGCCAGGAGGGAGGGAACACATTCTTTTTTACCTTAGGATTCTCCTGAAGAGAACTCCAGAACACAGGAGCCCCAGTGCTTCAGGAAGAATCCAGGTTACCTGAGGCAGAAGCTTCACGACAGGGGGCTGAGGCGGAAACTTGACGACATGACACGGGAGATTAAGGGGAAGTAAAGGCAGGTGCTCATCGGCCCGCCCCTCGCTGTCTCCTTAGCATGCACAGCCCCTGTGGAGGCAGGGCCCGCGAGACGTCTGAAAGGTTCACCTCCTTCAGGTTTACCTTCAGTCTGCCCTCGGTAAGCTGCCTAGAAAGGACCACGCAGCCTGCAAGCCCCAACCTGCCTCTCGGACTGTGGGCTATTGGAAAAGCCCTTCTCTGGGCCTCAGTCCCTATTCGTTTTTTTAAAGACAGGGTCTCACTCTGTCACCCAGGCTGAAATGCAGTGGTATGATCACAGCTCACTGCAGCCTCACCTTCCTGGGCTCAAGCCATCCTTCCACTTCAGCCTCCCAAGCAGCTGGGACTACAGGTACACATCACCATGCCCAGCTAATTTTTGTATTTTTTGACAGAGGTGGGGTTTCACCATGTTGCCCAGGCTGGCCTTGAACTCCTGAGCTCAAGTGATCAGCCAGCCTTGGTCTCCCAAAGTGCTGGGATTACAGGTGTGAGCCACCATGCCCAGCCCTCTGTCCCTATTTTTTTTTTAAGTGGGGCTTTGGACAACTTCTGAGCCTGATTTAAGCGCCCCACCCTGCTGGGTTGGGTGGAAGCCATAGACACATAGAAGAATAACTGAAAAAGCAGTCATTCTTCTGTCTGCCTTGTTACCTCCCTCTCCCACACTCCAGCCACCAGGGGCCTGCAGAGCCCAGGAGGATGGACAAGGTGTGGGGGCAGAGGTCGCCTACTAAAGAGCCAGGCCTGTTGAAGTCTGGCCATTTCTGCTTCAGGTTCTCAGAATAGACATTCTCACGGGTCTCTAGTTCGGCTTCCATCCGGGGAGGAATCACTGATACCCAGCTCCTATCCACAAGCCTGAAGGGGTGGGCAGCTCACTACCTTCCAGGGCAGCCTACGCCAGGGCTGTTGGAAAGTTCTTCTTCATGTTGTCTGAAATCTGCCACCCAGTAGCCTCCTTATCAGGCCTGGCTTGGCCTGGGAGCCACACAGAACATGTCTATTCACGCTGTTGTGGAGTGTGTCACCCAGCTGGCGTGGCACCTCACACACTCACTGTGCCCTCTCCCCGGATACCTCTGCTCTGCCGGTCCCTCCTCCTGGGGACAGGCTTCACTCTTCAGAGCCCAGCCACATGCCACCTGCTCCAGGAAGACTTGCCAGATTATCACAGGGGAGGGAGATGCCCCTCCTCCTCTTGATGCCTCTGACCACTATATACAGTTCTCAACCACTGCCAGATGGAGCTCCCTGGGCAGAAGCTGGCATGGCATACAGCCTGGAATGGAGTTTGTGTTCAACCAATACTGAACTTGTTAAATTAACTGGGAAGAGCATGTGAGGGACAAGCTCTGCTGAGGACCTCAGGGAACCAGGCTTCTGTCTGGGCCCTGCCATGGCTTTGCAGTACACTTGGGCAAGCCCTGGCTTTTTCTGGGCCTCTGTCTCCTGTGTAGAGGTTGGTCAGGGTGGTCCATACAGGTGCCTTTCTCAGGCAGCCTTGGTTTCCAAGAGTCTTGCTGGGTTTTGTCTTCCATGTGATATCATCCTGTGTCCTCAATTGTTCCATTCAGAGCTTCTTCCCATGCTGGGTCCTCCTGGCTGGGGGTGCAGATGGGGCTTAGAGGTCATCAGAGGGCAAAGGCACAGCAGCCTGGGGCAGTGGAGTGAGTGGATCTCCTGGGACAGCACCCAAGGACAGGTGGACCCTCTGTCCTTGCAGGCCCTCGCACTTTTCCTGCCTGCCTCCCTCATGCCATCTTTAAGAGATGAGGCTAGGTCCAAGGCAGCGGCCATGCCACAGCCTCCTCTCTCTTCCAGAGGACATGGCTCTGTCCTGGCACAGTCTCCTAGTTCTCGGCATCAACATCCAGAGTTTAGGGACCACGTCCCAGTCTTTGTGAGGTGGATGGGAAGTCAACATTAGTTGACTGAGCACCACCTGCGTGGAAGATGCAGCCCCCGCCGCCCCATCACTGGGAATACAGTGCTGAGCAGGACAGCACCTGATGTGCGAGGGGGAAGACAGACAACAAATACATAAGCAATGGAATGTACCTTTGGCGGCCGATTAAAGGTTATGAAGACACTGTGACCAGGAGTGAGGTGGGGGCTCAATGCATGGCTGGAGGAGACAGATGGAATGACTAGACCAAGAGTGAGGCCAAGATGACCAGGCAGTGCAACTGCCAGGTGGACAGATGTGAGGAAAGAGGCTGGCCCATGCCCGGAGGCAGGACTGAAGGCTCCTGGGGGAAGGGATGGGGTGGGGAGGTGCGATCTATTACGCTGATGACTCTGGGCCCTAATCCTGTGCCAGGCCCTGCGGGTAATGTGTGTGTAGGGGGAGGGGAGCACCCCCGCTGGGGTGTAATTTCACGCTGAAGGGCCTGATGGGGCGTCCCAGGGACTGATCCTTTCTGGATCAGAAAACCCACGTCCCTTTGTCGCATGCATGGCGATTAGCACCTTAACCCTTTGTGGGCTGGCCCTGCCCCATCTCACCTCCAGCCCCTTGGGATCTTAGCCCAGAGCCCTTTGCCTTCAATCCAGCCAACTCCCCAACCTGGTCTTGTCTGCAGGGTGCAGGGAGGGAGAAGCTGTTGACTGAGGAAAGCCAGGGGCTGGATTCTCAACTCCTGTCTGTGTCCCTGTTCCCTGGCACCTAGCACCCTGAGGCCCTTGTGCCTCCAGAGAAGTGAGCTCACCATGCCATCTTTTCAGGTTCCTGTTACAGCTTGGATCAAGTCCAGTTGCCTTCAGCAAGCCTGGGATCTAGTCTAATCCACTGCCTTGTTTGGGGATACCCCAACTCACAGCCTTCCCACATCCGCTGTGATGGGGAGCTCACTACCTGCTGGCAACACAGCCAGTACCTTCCATTCCCACTGACCTCTCATGGGGAATGAACATTGACCCCAGGAGGCCAGGACCATGCTTCCAGCAACATCTCAGAGACATCCCTGGCCACTTTGTCCGACAGCAGCATTCCAGGACTGGGTAGGTCGTCACAGTCCCCTGCATCCATCCCCTCTTTTGCTCACATACACTGATTCTTTTCAAAGATTCACCAGGAAGTTGTCTCAGCTTCTTTGGCTCCAATGATGTTGTCCCCTTCCCTTGGGGAAGTCCCCTTGGTCCTCCCAAGGCTAACTGCAATGCATCCCTGGGGCGGCTCCGGCAAGTTCTCCCCTCGGGAGCTCCCCTAGGGTGGGGGAGAAGGCAGGGACCAGGCTGGGCCTCCCCTAAGCTCCCTGGGTCTCTAAAACCCTAGCCCGATTAAAAGAAAGCCCCTAAATGTTATTTACACTTTGGAGTCTTAAAAACCATTAACAAAAGCCACTTAATTCAATTATCTTCCCGGCTGGCTCAGTTCTCAGCTCTGAGCGCCAGCCTCCCCTTGTTGCACCCCCACCCTGCCTGTCCCCCCACCACTGTCATTGTGTCGGGCTAATGAGGTAAACTGAAGCGAGCCCTGTCCCCCCTGACAGGTTTATGAGAATTTAATAAAGCGTGGCCGGGACCAAATGAGTTGCCTCAGCCTCGGAGAGCTCATTGTCTTTGGCGTCAGCGTTTTTTGACTCGAGCTGCCCCCCTCCTCCGCCCCAGCTCCTCCCTGGCTCGGCCCCCACCCCCGCCCTTGGTGCCTCCCTAGGTGAGCCTGGAGGCCAGTGGGCCCTGCAGCGGGAGGGCACCCAGGCTGAACCCTGGGGATGGCAGAAATTAAGTTGGTCAGTGTGCCCTGGGGAGGGACTATGCTGTCCTTTGCCCTCACCTACCACACCTTCACACGCTGCAGACTCCAGGAACATACTGGGGCCTCGGGGACTTCCCACACAACTGCCTCATGCTCCTATGTCTTGGCCGCTGTCAACCTGAGGCCCTGCTGGAGCCGCCTTGAGCCTGATTCACCTTTTCTCGCCTGTTTGGAGCAAGCAGCCAAAGTGAGCTCCCAGAGGGAGGGGCTTCTCTTCCGGCCAGGGCACAGGTTGGGGGCATGGGGCCTTCAGTCTGGCCTGGTTCCACCCCTTGCATGGAATGTCCCTCCTTATTTTCCTGGAAAGCTAGCAAGGGATGGAGCACAGACCGTGGAGCAGAAGGGAGTCGGAAGTGCAGATGAAGAGGCTGCCAGTCGGGAGGCTCCCCAGATGGACAGGCAGGAAGAAGAGGCCCCGCCCCCACGGCTGTGGGGATACCTTGAGAAGGTACCCAGCTGCCCTTCTTCCCTCATGTCCTGGGCAGCCTAGAACCGGCCTTTCTCTGCCTGGCCTCTCAGGGGTCCAAGGCCGAGGAGTTTCTGGACCATTTGGAGACCCAGAATTCCTTCTCTCCCCAACAAAAGTGTTTCCAGGAATTACTTCCTTCTGAGACTAAAGCTTGGCCTGACACAAGAGCCTCTTCTGGAAGGTCCTTAACTCATTGGGGTGTTGGAAGGCAAGTCTTAGGGATCAAGGCCAGTTTGTGACCATGATAAAAGCTCAGTTGTTGTCCAGGGTCAGGATTCAATGCATATGGATCAGGGTCAGAGTTCAGGTTGGCACCAGATTCAGGGTCAGGCTCAGTGATCAGAGTTAGAGTTCAGTGTATGGACCAGGGTCAGCGCTATCTGTTCCCAGGGTCAGGGCTCAGTCTATGGCCTGAATAAGGGCTAATGTGTGTCCATGATCAGTCTGCATGCAAGTCAGGTTCACTATATGGTAATGGTCAGGGTTTAGTCTATGGACTGGGGTCAGAGCTCAGTCTGGGATCAAGGTCAGTGTTTGATGAATGGACAGGCAGGGTCAGAGCTCAGAGTGTGACTAGGGTCAAGTTCAGTCTATGATTAAGGTCAGGACACAGTATGGACTGGGGTGAGGGCTCAGTCTAACATCAAGGTCAGGGTTTAGTCTATAAGCAGTCTCAGGACTTATCTGTGACCTTGATAAAGGCTAAGTTTCTGTCCAGGATCCAGGCTCTCTCTGTAATAAGGTCAGGTTCCAGGGTTGGATGAGTCACTTAGTAAATCTGAGTGACCTAACTCCCCCTCTTCCCCCATTTCTTAGGGCCTTGGACCTCAGAAGAGGAAAAGGCAAAATTGTGCAGTCTGGTTGGGCTGAGTGGTGTCTATCTTCTGCCATGTGCCCGGGGTGCCCTCTGGTGGCCGTCCCCAACAGTGCCGATTTCCTCAGGCTTGGTCCCTCCATCTGGCCATCTCCTGCTTTGGGGAGCCTGGCCCTCAGGCTGGTCCTTTGGCGCTGATCTAGTCAACCCTTCCTTCCCATGCCATCCCACCTCCCCACAGAGAAACAGAAAACTGTGCAATTGGTTAGGGGAACTCTCAGACATATGAAATCTTCTCCCTTCCTGCCCAGAGTTAGGCATCTTGACAAACCCGTATTACTCGGGACCTGGAATCTCAGCTGTGCGATGAGATCCACACCTTTTCCTTCCTCCTTCAGTCCACAGGTGCTTATTGAGCACCTACCTTGTGCCAGGTGGGCATCGAAGGTACAGCTGTGAACAAGTCAGAATCTGGCCTCTTCGTGCTCACATTCCACTTCTCCCTAATCCCCCACTCCTAGTCCACAGTTCTCATCGGAAGGCTCCTGGCATCACAGAAGGCCGAGTGGGATTCAGAAGTCAGCAGCATGGGCTCCCTGCTCCCCGTGGAGTCTGCAGTTAGACTATTCTATCTTCCGGGTTCTCTGTCTTCCTGTCTCCTTGGAGTTTCACCACCACCCACATGCCAACAGCTTCTACGTCTCCATCCCAGCGCCTCCTCTTCCAGAACTCAGAGCTGTGGCTCCAGTTTCTGTGGGACAGTCCCTCTGGGCTAACAGGTCTTTTGCCTTACCAGGATGTCCCTTTTTTCCCAAATCCAGATCCTCCACCATACACCCTGGTGCTCAAACCAAAATTTTAGAACTCCCTCAGGATTCTTCTCTTTCATGCCCCCAAAACTCCCCCAAGAGGTGCAGAATCTGTCCACTCCAAGCAACCACCCTAGTCCCAGTGCCCATATGTCTCACTGCTGTGACCTCCTAGCCTGCCCCTCCTAGCCTTGCTTTCCCTCTTGCCCCTCGCCACTCTATTACTTCCACACAGCAGGTGGAGCAGTCTTTACCATCATAAATCAGATCATGTCACTTCCCTGCTTAAAACCCTCCAGTGGGTCCCATCTCACCAAGAATCAAATCCCAACTCCTCACCTGGGCTTACTAAGCCCTCCATGAGCTAAGCAATACCCCCTCCCCGCCTCTCCAGCTTCATCTTCCATCTGTGTCTCAACAGCCTTTCTTTCTTGTTCTGACACACAGAGGCCAGTTCATTCTCACCTTAGGGCTTTGCACTGGCTGTTTCCTGAGCTTGAAATGTTCCTGCTCTAGACCTTTGCATGGCTGACTCACCATTCGGAGCCCAGCTTAAATGCCACCTCTCAGAGAAGAACCCCCAACCGTCCGACAAGTGCCTCTATCTATCACAACATCCTATTGTAATTTTCTGTGTAGTGCTGTTCACTAGCTAAGCTTTTTTGGTCTCATTTGCTCACTTATTTAATTCTTTATTGTCTGTCTCCTCCAAATAGAATGTGAGCTCCCTGAGAGCTTGTTCATCATTATATTCCCTCATAGCAGGGAACATAGCAGGGCTCAGGAATTCTTAAATTAATTAGTAAAAAAAACGATTCTAAGGCTGGGCACAGTGGCTCACACTTATAATCCCAGCACTTTGGGAGGCCCAGGTGAGAGGACTGCTTGAGCCCAGGGGTTCAATATCAGCCTGGGCAACATAGTGAGACCCTGTCTCTACAAAAAATACAAAAAATTAGCCGGGCATGGTGGGGTGTGCCGGTAGTCCCAGCTACTTGGGAGGCTGAGGTGGGAAGATCACTTGAGCCTGGGAGGTTGAGGCTGCAGTGAGCTGTGATTGTGCCACTGCACACCAGCCTCGGCAACAGAGAGAGATCCTATCTCAAGATAATAATAAAAAGAGGTTCTAAGTGGCTGCCCTCATTTCTCCTAGAGGGAGAAGCATGGGGGAAACCTCATTTCCCTTAATGAGCTGCCTTGTCCGGGCCAGCAGTAGTTTCCTTGGGGAGGCAGGGGCCACTCACCACGTGTAGCACCCTAGAGCCCCCCCCGCCTCCAGGCCCTGGGGAGTACCCCTCTTTAGAAGGACCAGCTCTGTGTCCTCTACCACAGTCCCTGTGCCTCTGAGGATAGGCCCTACTGCCTCAATTCTGAGGCTTTCAGGGCCTAGGGTGGGAGTGGAAGGTTTCACCCTCCTTCCAGGGCCGGTCTGCAGCATCCCTGCAGAAACTACTGGTCCCTGCTCAAATTTCCCCAAGGTCAGGGAGCTTGATGCTTCTGTGCTGTCAGAATCATGTCCTCTCCTCAACAGAAACCTGCCTCCCAGAGGCCCTTTCAGGGCCTGAAGCCTGCCTGGGAGGGGCCTGCAGAGGTGTGAGACAGAGCACACCCTCCAGCCTCACCATGTGTAGGAGAGTGGGGCTTCCCTAGGGCCTCGCTGGCCATATTGCCCTAGAGGGGCCTGTCCCTGGGTGTCACCCAGGGAAGGGGTGTGAAGTGAGGAGTCCCCACGGTGGCAGACTGGAGCTGTTGGGAAGGTGAGCCCTGGGGCACTGGATGTGGAAAATCTCTTCTGGTGTGCCCGTGGAGGAAGCGGGGCAGAGAAAAGACAAATGATGACCTTCAGCTGGGGGTGTAAGTGGAAGGGACTCCAGGGAGCCAATGTCCCACCTTCCCTGATCCATTCTACCCACACCATTGATCCATGTCCCACTGCCCTGAGTTTTTATCGTAGGCTCACTCTTCCTCTGCAGCAGCCAGGCTTGCAGAACAGGATCTGGAAGTCTTGTGGGGGAACAGGAAAGAGAATGTAATTCCAGGCATCTAACAGCAGGTGGGAGAGGGGTTCGGCTGAGCCTAGCATTGCAGGGCTAGAATCCTAAGGTGGTAGGAGAAGGGTGGTTCTGACCACACCCCAAGGCTGCATCAGCGGTGGCCCCTCTCACCTACTGCTCTACCACAGCAGCAGGTGGCATCTAAAGCTGCAGACCAATGCACCAGAAGAGACAGGACTGGAGCCTGGGGAAGTGGCCTTCCTTACACACATACAGGGTGGGGTTGGGGAGCTCAGAGAATAGGTCATCAGCTGTAGGTACTGGGAGCTTCAAAGGTTAAGGCCCATTGACATGTGCAAATTAATAGAGATGGCCTGCTCAGCACCTGCTCAGGCAGACTTGCTCTTCTCTAGGTCAGTGGGAGAGGGAGACAGCAGGAGAGACAGAGATGGAGATGGTGCCAGAGGAAGGAAGAGCCCAGGGCTGGTGGGAAGTGTCTGGGTCATGGCAGAGTAGTAGCAAAGCCTGTCTTGGAAAGAGAAAGGGAGGCTGGTGATGAAGCCAGGAGTGGATGGGCAGGGAGTCATAGCCAGCCGGGGGCAGTGGGTCAGCATGTGCCCCAGTCACTGCTTGCCTAGGTACCTGCATGGAGACGAAGGGCTGGCCCAGAGTTGCAGTGTCTCCTCCTCAGTCCCCTGACCCCTTTTCTTTTTTGCAAGGCAGCCCCTATTCCTCTACTTGGCCCCCTCACCTACCCCCTCACCTGGACGAACCACAGGCTGGGCCCAAACTCGGCAAGTCCAGCTAGCTTGGGCAGTGTCTGGGCTTTGCACAGCCCCGTGGAGCACTTCTCCCCTCACCCTGCTCAGTGACCATGCCCTCAACCACTACTGCTGCCCTCACACCTCCACATGCATGTGTGATGTCAGACTGTTACCCAAACGCTGCCACTCCCCACCTCTTACAGGAGCCAGGCAATCACACCCACAGTCACACTCCTGTGTTCATCCAGTCCCCCAATCTGACCCATCTATTCCCACATTCATGGGCACACAGTCTTACATACAGTCTTTTACTCATAGTCACACACTCCTCTCCCTTGAAGCCACCTTCTAGGTCTCCAGGAGGGGCTGGTACCAGGATGCTCAGGCACTCAGCCACAGGCTGGGAGGGCCCCAGAACCCAGGGTGCTTAGCCAGAGGCCCCACAGCCACCCCTCCCTCCCGGCCTGCACTGTAACAGAGGACTGACCCCAAAGGTGCTTTATTGAGGAGTAAGGCACTGCAGGAATGCATGGTGTGGCACAGTCAGGGTGGGTGGGGGCCAGCATTGCTGGCAGTGAAAGTCACACTAGGACTTTCAGGGCTGCAGAAGCTCCCTCACCACTCACCTCTGTCAGGGCCCCAGTCTCAGCTACTCCTGCTCCTAGTCAGACAGAAAGGGTGGGGAGTGCTCACCCCGGCCCTAATTCTAGGGACCATCCTGGCTCAAGTCAGAGCCACGGCTTCTCAGCCAAATGAATCCCAAAGGTCATGTTGGGGTAGAAACAAGGAAGGTGGGGAGGGGCAGAAGAGGGGGCTGGAAGCCTTTCACGGTGTGTGCAAGGACAGAGACAGCCCAGGCTGACATTCAACCCTTCTCCCTCTCTTCCTCCCACCTCACTGGGGGGACTGGCACTGCTGGTGGTTAGCCCCTTCAGGGTGGGTGCTCCTTGGTTCACAGTGCCCAAATGCCAGGGGGAGGTGGCAGTGTCAGGGTTCCAGGGTCCAGGGGCCTACTTTCAGCAAGCTGGATGGGTAAGGTTTACTAGAGACCAGAGACCCCATCTAAGGGGCCAAGGCTCTGCTGCTCCCTTCTTTGGGGTGTGACCCCTGACACCATCACCACATTCTACCCAGGAGTTTGGGAGATGGAAAAGATGAGGCCACCTGCGCCCAGCACCAGACCCTTGTAAAAAAGAAAGGAAGGAAGGAAGAAAAGGTTTTCTTTTTTCTTTTTCTTTTCTTTCTTTTCCCCCCTTAAATGGCACTGAAGGAAGGGGAATGAACCCGGACAGCGGAGTCACGGCGGGGCCCTGGTCCGCTAGGGGGCGACCCGCTCCCGGGGTGGGTTGAGCTGGACTCCTTCCGAGCGTAGCGCGCAGACGGCCGCGGGCGCCGGGGCCTCCAGGGCGAGGGGGCTGGGGCCGGGGCTGGAGCAGCCGGAGGACGCGGCGGAGACGGCAGGGCTGAGCTGCACGGCCGTGGTGTCCTGTGCCGTGGGCTCGCTGCTCTCCATCTCCAGCGCCACGGGCCCGGCGCGGCCGCCACCCTGGCCCGGGCCCGCCGCGGCCGCCGAGCGCCCACGGGGCGCGAGGCCCCGGCGGCTACACACGCAGCAGGCCGCGAAGAAGCCGAGCGCCAGCACCAGCAGCGCCGGCCCCACGACGAGCAGCGCATTGTGCTCAGGCAAGAAGGAGGCGAAGGCGCCTGCCAGCGTCACGTTCACGCCCGCCAGCAGCGCGCACAGACCGCAGGCGCAGCACAGCGCCGGCGACGGCAGGCCGGGCACCCGGCCCCGGGCGCGTTCCGCGGGCGCCGGGACCGGTGGCCCCTCGCTCTTTTCTGCCGGCGGCATCGGCCTGCGCACGCCAGGCACGCATCAAGCTCCCTCCTGCCGCCGGCCCGGAACAGCCCAACTGCCAGGAGCCTCCTCACGCTGGTCCTGTGGGCACACAGCAAGAGGGCGGCGTCAGCAGGGTATCTTGACCTCCAATCCTAGGCTCCGTCTGTAGCTACACTGAGTGCCTGGGTGGGCAGAGGTCATCTTGGCCAGCCCCCTGCCTCTGCCTCTGGGAAGCAACAAACCATCCCATATGTGAATAATCGACTTGTTTCCCCACCTAGTTCCGGGGGTCCCTCGTGGCCAATCTTGCCATCCTCCCTCTCTCCTCACTTTTTTGTCCTCCAAACAGACGCTGCCCCTCCAACCCCTCTCCTCCAGGAAGCCTACCTGAACTCATTTGAGTGAGATAGTGGCTGGAAAGTGCTCAGCACAGTGTCCAGTTCAGCTTAGGTGCTCATCACATGATAATCATCGTCTTCAGTAGTCCTAACTAGTAAGGCAAATGGCAGCTCTTGGGATTTAGGCAACTCACTCCCTCAAGTGGAAGAGGACTTGGAAATCATCTGACCTTGCCCCCCACCCCCACCCCCTTATTCAGATGAAGAAACCGAGGCTCCCAGAGTTCTAGCAGTTTATCCAAGATCCAGAACCAGGACCCAAATGACCATGCCACTTGGCCTCAGCATCCCCACCCTAGACTCCGGTAGGCATAGCAATGACACTGACTCTCCTGAACATCAGATGAGGCCCTGGAGTGAGTGGCCACGTGAGAGTGAGGAGCTCCTGATGGTTCAGACGGTCAGTGAGAGGGCACAGTCCCCACATTGGCTGGCTTGGGCTGGAGCAGATCTAAAGCACCAGGGCCCTTTCTAGACTGGGCATTCTATTAAATTCCAATCCTACCTCCATTCCACTCCCCATTGTTCTACTGTTGAACCTGGATTCAAAAGCCTAATTGCTGGATGCTAGAATTCCTTTCTAGGATTCTCTAGATGTCTCTGGTTCTGGGATCTATCACTGGATTCTAGAATTCTGGAAATGCATGCAGAAACAAGAGTAATAAAATTAGAGTCTAGGGATTTATGATTTGTATTTGAGAATTCTGTTCTATAACGCATAAGATCATAGTTGGTACAAAGGCCCTCAAAGGACGAGATCTTAGCTAGTGAGCTGTGTTAGAATTGTGGGGGAAAAATGCCAGAAAAGGGTCCTGGATGGGGATGAAAGGGAAGTAATCAGATGGTACCGCGGGTCTGAGGGGAGCATGCAGGGTGAGGAGCAGTGAGTGAGTGCGACCTTCACAGGGGGGCTGACTCTCCTGCTTCCGTCTTCTCTCCTGTAACGTGGGGCTAATCATAGAACCCACCTCATAGGGTACAGTGATAATTAAATACTTTAAGCTAAATAAAGCGCTTAGAACAGTGAGTATTTAATAAATGTTAACCATGCCCTTGTGGTGCTGAATGACAGAGAAGGGAGTCATGAAGTCTCAAATCTGGGAGGTTGGTCATGTTGGTTCTGGAAACAGAAAAGTTGGGCTGTCTCCCAGGTGGAGGTACCTTTCTGAGTGTCCAAACCCTATACCCGGTGGAGTTGGAGAAAGCTTGATGACTGAGTGAAAATGAAGGCTAGTGTCAGATCCTTCACTTGCGACACACAGGATGCGCAGGTCAGAGGACTTGAAAGGCCACCTCCAGGCCTGTCCAGAGCTGATGACTCCAGGGCTCCCTCTCCTGGCACCATGCTGAGAGGTGGCAGCCCTACTGAGACTCCAGCCAGAATCACCTTGTTGCCGTACCAAGCTGGCAGGAAGTCAGAAATCCCCAAATCTTAGCAAAGAAAGCACATGTTGACCCTTGAGGGCATCTACAGACCACAGATTCCTGAGGAAGCTCCTCATCTGCATGAACATTTGCTCTCTAACCTGCTGCTGATGGTCCTGCCAGGCAGGGATAGCAACCACTAAAAGGGTACAGCAGTTTACAGTTTGCAAAGCACTTTTACATCTATGATATCACAATCTACTACTGCTTGATGCCTATTAATAGCCATATTTTGGCTGGGCGTGGTGGCTCACACCTGTAATCCCAGCACTTTGGGAGGCTGAGGCAGGCAGATCGCTTGAGCTTGGGAGTTTGTGACCAGCCTGGGCAACATGGCAAAACCCTGCATCTATTTTTTTTTAATGAATAAAAAGAATTAAAAAAAATTTTTTTAATAGCCACATTTTGCAACTGAGGAGACTGAGGCTCAGAGAGGGAAGTGGATTGGGGCTCTGGTGACTGGACTAAAAGGAAGAATAGACATTCTGAGACCAGAGTCAGAAAACAGATGAGCTGGCTCACACCCCACACAATCTTGCTTAATTTTAAAGAGAAGGATTTGATCCTCGGAGGGGCTGTGAGATTCCCAAATCTTCCCCTTTCAAGCCTCTACCCAACCTCATTCATCAACATCTGACATAATCTGAAAAAGGCAGGGGTTCCCTTCCTGTGGGGAGGGCTCAGTATGAGGGTGCCCCGATGGAGAGGAGGGAGTCTGGTTCACCTCACTTCACATCAGCCTCCTGGAAGCTGACACTGGATGAGGGTCAGGAAGGCCCTGCGGGCTGGAGAGTCCAGGGATCTTGCTTCTCCTTTTTTTTTTTTTTTGAGATAGAGTCTTGCACTGTCACTTGGGCTGGAGTGCAGTGGCGCAGTCACAGCTTACTGCAACCTCCGACTCCTGGGTTCAAGTGATTCTCTTGCCTCAGCCTACTGAGTAGCTGGGATTACAGGCACCCAACACCATGCCCAGATAATTTTTTTTTTTTTTTAGTAGAGACGGGGTTTCACCATGTTAGCCAGGCTGATCTCGAACTCCTGACCTCGTGATCTGCCACCTACCTCAGCCTCCCAAAGTGCTGGGATGACAGGTGTGAGCCACTGCGCCCCGCCAAGATCTTGCTTCTTTTCCCATACGGGGAAGACTCTCCTTTGCCTTTAGGTTTTAGCAGTTTTACTGTGATGTGCCTAAGTGAGTTTTTCTTTGTATTTATCCTTCTTTGTAGATATTTGCTTTGTATGTATCCTTCCTTGTGCTTCTACAATCTGTGGCTGCATCATATCACCCCACAGTTCAGGAAACATGTCAGCTCTTATCTTTTCCCCGTTCTCTTTCTCCTCTCCTTCTGGGACCTTCATTGCTTGTATGTTCAGCCATTTGCTATTGCCCCACATGTCTCTTTTACACTTTATTCTATATTTTCTAGGCTTTTCCTTCCTTCCTTCTGTTTCAGTCTGGATATTTTTCTACTATCTAGTTTACTAATCCTATTTTCACATGTGTCTTTTCTGCTGCTAAATCCATCAACGGAGTTATTGATTTCATTTGTTATAACTTCTCAGTTCTGGAATTTCCACTAGATCCTTTTTCATAGATTCCAGTTTTCTATTGAAAAATTCCCTTGTTGTTAATTTTCTTGAACATATTAAACCTTCTAGAGTCCATATCTGAAAACTCCAACATCTGGATCTCCAGTGGGCTTGTTTCTATTGTCTGTTTTATTGCTCTTGTCTGTTTTATTGCTTTTGTTCATTTGGTCTTATCTCCTGAAATGCCAGATAATTTTTTATTGAATGTCCAACATTGTGTATAAAAAATTATAGAGCTAGCATGAGGCTCTGAATGATACCATCTTTCTACAGAGGGGATTTGCTTTTGCTTCTGACAGGCACTTAAAGGAGGACAGGCCACTTTAACCCAATCGAGGATTATACTGATTGGAAACTTTGTTCCAGTCTTTCTGAGTCTAGTCTATATCTGGTTAGCCATTATTCCTAGAGTGTTTCTTTGGTCTTCCCAATAAAAACTGTTCCCTTTTTAGTCCCCAAATTCAAATTTGACTCTCCAGTCTCATGACCACTGCCTCCTACAAACTGGAAAATGCCTTTAGGGAAAAATCAAAATCTAGTATTACTTCTCTCCACAATCTTGGCCCCCTCAAGTCCTCACTGCCTTCATAGCTCTCCCATGCCTTTAAACAGATTTCTTAAACGCTTAATCCAGCTTTTAAAGTTATCCTCAGCTGGTAAATTGGTCTGATAGAAGCTAGTCTACTTTAGCCAGAAACAGAAGTCTAGATGATAATCTGAAATTAGCACAATTAGATCTACAACTAAGTTATGCTATGCTAAGCACTTATAATATCCAATTTAATTTTTACAACATAAGATTAAGTATTACTTTTACATCTCCATTTTACAGATGAGGAAACTGAGACAGAAAAAGATTAAGTAAACTCACCCCAAACCACTCAATTGCAGTGTGGTGCCAGGATTTGAAATCTGGTGTACTGATCCAAAGCCTGAGCTCTCAACCTAGCACAGTGCTAGATTTGCTAAATGTTTGTTGAATGACTGAGGCACAGGGCACAGGCTCTTCTGAGGCCCTGTAGATAAGCTCCTGTAATTAGAACTTACACTGCTCAAACGTCAACCACAGAGGAAGACAGGTTTTCTCTGGTTCAAGGAAAGTAAAAATCACTTTGCTTCTTCCTTGGTTTAGCAAACTAGATTCAACAGAAAATAATTCCAGCCCAGGGGCTGAGCTTCTAAGTGCTAATTGCTAATGAATGATTGATTCTTATCTGCTCCTGGGAGGCAGAGCAGATTCAATTTGCACCACCATTTCATCTGGTGGACTGTGGCCTCGGGCGGCTGCTGTTGCAGTGTTGGCTCTGTTTTGTTGTGGGTGTTCTGGCTAGCTCTGTTGTGGGGTGTCCTTGGCACTGTTCACTAAATCTTTCTGGTTTTCCACTCCACTGAGCACAGGTTAAGATTGTACTTTCTGGCTGATTTGTGATTAGGTGGCACCATGTGATGTTCTGGCCAGGGAATTGTGACACGTGCCACTTCCAGGCTGGCCTATTGGATTATGGAAGCAGGACTCTGAGTTGATGCTATTGCTCTCCCCAGTCCTCTAAGCCCCTTCTGTTTCATTCCAAGTCCAGCTTTCAACCCCAGTGCCTGAGCAGGAGGGAGGGACATTGCTCTGACTCTTGAGTTGCGAGGACTGGAAGACCTTCACTTTAGTGAGTACTCCAAGCTGCTGAGCCCATGGAGATCGTCTAGTTCAATCCCTAAATCTTCAGAAGCAGGAAACTGAAGCTTGGAGTAGAGGAGGTCTGCGGCCAAGCCAGACCAGAACCAGGCCCTTTCCCAACCAGCCAGGGCTCTGAACGCTGCCATTCAGCTGCCCATGGCCCTGGCCAAGCAATTCACCCTCCCTGCTGCCCTGCCTCTGGCTAGGGAGGCCTCATGGTCTCTACATGGGGAGTCCAGTCCACAAGCAGTTTGGGGGAGGAGCAGACACTGGTTGGGCAGCCTGGGAGAGCCGGGGTCCCTCTCTGGGCCTTTGTTGTCTGAATGTGAAGGGAGGGGTATAATGAGGTTATTGTCCCCAAACTGAGGTCCCTCATCAATCAACCTGCTGCCCCACCCTCAACTACTTGAGGTTTGTAAAGGTGGAAATGAGGACCTGTTTAGAAATTACTGTCAGTGTATCAAAAGGTCTCATAAAATGGCACATTTACATATATGTATACATATATGTATATATGGCACATTTATGTATAGGTATACATATAAATGTATATGGCTGTACCTGCTCATTGTACCAGATTATTTGCTTTAGGCTGGGATTCCGTTATTTCCCTGGGAAATCAGCTGCTGCACAGCGGTTCTGGTTGAGGGGGAGGGGCACTCATATTGAGCAGCAACTCTCTGCTAGGCACCTTCCCTACATTAGCACATTTAACCTTCACTACAACCCTGTGAGCTGTTGCAGTCCTGCCCCCAGTTCACAGTGAGGACACCGAGGCTAAAGAGGTGAAGGGACTTACTCTGGTTTACTTAGCTGCAATAGGGAAAGCTGGGATTCAAACCCAGTTTTGTCAGATTGAAAAGCTCATGTTTTTGGCTCATTAGAATTGCTGTTTACTGAAAGGTACAGAGATGTTTGCTTATTTAAAAAATTTGGGCTCAAGGGGGTGGTCCTCAGTAGGTGAAGGCAAGAGCTCCTGGAGAGGGAGTCTCTGTCTGAAGTCCCTTCAGGTCAGCAGGTCAGCCTGCGCCCCCCTCTGCCCCCAACCCATGGTTCTGGGATGTTTGTGTTGCACAAGAGCAGTTGCTTGACTAGAGGTAGCTGCCAGGCCTCTTGGCTCCAGATTCCTGGTCCAAAGGCCCAAGAACCTCTGGGCATGGGGGCTTCAGTCCAGACATCAGCCAGGGGCCCCAGCCCCCTGTCCTCCATGGGAGGCTGAGCCCCTCACTTGCTCAGTCTGAGCTCTTTACCGCTCACTATGAACTCCTCTGTTCCTTTTAGTCTTAGCCCTTCTGTTCCCTCTCAGTTCCTGGAAATCTGGGCCAGCCCTCTTCCCAGCACCCGCATCCTCAGGAACCTCCCACATCACTCTTACTCATCGCCGGCTGGGGCTTGTTCACTACCTTGGGAGCTCTCAGCTTCTGCCAACTGAATTCTGCATACCCAGAGCCCAAAGAGCTACCATCACCCTCACCCTAGCCAATCCATGGGCCTGTCCTCACCATAGACACAGGCATATATACATGCATACTCACACATGTGTCCATGTGCGTGTGCACGCATGCACGCACACACACACACACACACACACACAGTCTCCAAGCTGGAAACAAGGTTTGAGGATGAAGCCTGAAGGCGTGGCTTTCCAGCTCCTGTGTCTGATTCCTGGGATCTATCATCTTCCTCTCTGAGCCCATGTGCATGCACGAACACACACACACAGACACACACGCAGTGACCGGACATATCCAGAAATACAAACACAGATGCATAGATGCATTACACACAGACAGTTGCAGACACAGGCCAACATATCACACACTGTCAGTTGCCTGCCTATCTGGTGGAGATGAGTTGCTGCCCTGGAGACTTCTCCTTGCCTGGAATTGTGATGGTGGAGGGAAGGTGCTTGAGAGCAGGAGCCCCTGGGAGAGGTGATGGGTGAACAGGAATTCCATTCTGGCTGCTCTGATGGTGCCTCCCCATTCACAATCGGTCTCCATGCTGGCAAAAGGCAAGCACTCACCATTCCTGTCACTGGGGCTCAGCTTTGCCATTGGTAAAGTGTGAGATTGATCTAGATGGTCTTTGCAGGCCCTGCAAGCTCTGGCTTCCAGCACAGCTGAGAGGCCCCAGTGGCACAAGACTCCGAAGGCTTCTTTGAGCGATCACAGGTCTGTGTTGGTTAGACCAAGCCTTTGTAACAATCCAGGCAAAGATGCTCCCTTCCAGTCCTTCCTGGTGCTCTCGCACTTCCCCAACAGAATCCTCAGGCCACAGTCCCCAGCAGGGGTTATATAGGTGGCCAGACTGGGATCTCTAACCTCAATCTGGGCCTCTGCCTCTACCCTAAGCAACTCAGCTGCCTGGATCCAGCCGGAGGGGTGGAGAGAGAGGACTTCAGACTGGCAGGAGTGGAACTGCCCTTCCTGTCTCCTTCCCTCCAAGGCTCTGGAACTAGCTCCACTTTCCTCTCCAGCCTGAGGAACTTCAGCATCTTTTGCCCAACGACCCAACCCCTCTGCCCTCTTAGTTTCTTGACTTCTCATCTCCAATGCTCAATTCCTTCATTCCACCTCAGCTACACTTCCTCATACCTCATCACCTTCAGGACTTTACCACCCTTGTCATCACCCTGAGCCATTCCACCTCTGAGAAACCCTGACACCCTACTCTCGACTGTAACTCCACTGCTACCTCTATACAAACACGGGTACAGCACAAACACTGTTCTAAGCCATATATGTATACTTTTTTTTTTTTTGAGATGGAGTCTTGCTCTGTTGCCAAGACTGGAGTGCAGTGGTGCAATCGGCCCACTGCAACCTCCACCTCCGGGTTCAAGCGATTCTCCTGCCTCAGCCTCCTGAGTACCTGGGACTACAGGTGCACACCTGGCTAATTTTTGTATTTTTAATAGAGACGGGGTTTCACCATGTTGGCCAGGATGGTCTCAATCTCCTGACCTCATGATCCACTGGCCTCAGCCTCCCAAAGTGCTGGGATTACAAGCATGAGCCACTGCGCCCGGCCGCCTTTTATACATATTAACGCATTTAAGTGCCATGACAACCCTTAGGTAGCACTACTGCTGTTGCTAATTTATGGATTGGAAAACAGAGGACTGAGAGGTTAGAAGAATTGCCTAAGGTCACAGACATCATGGTAATACAGGGCAGAGCTGTGATTCAAACCTAGGCTGTGTGTCTCCTAAATCTGTGCCCTTCATAACTCCACACTGCCTCTGGCTGTAACTGTTCTTTGATCTCATGCAAACCCTGAAACTCTACAGTTTTCTCCACGATACTCTTGCTTCCACTTCTGTCTGCATCTATCCAAGAACCCAAACTGCCTTATTTCCATTACTCTCTTGTAACTTCACTTGTCCCTTTGTCCTTCTGCCAAAGCTGCCAGCAAAGCCTCAATTGCAACAGTCTGGCTTTCTGCCACCTCAAGTCTATGCCTAAACTGCTAAGCCTTGTAGGTGAAAAAACCACAGTGGGGCGGCACGGGCCCTTTGTACATCCACATCCCTGGCATCACTGTGGTCCTTAAGGATCCCGGGAAAACTCCCACTTCCTAGTCTGAGCTCACCAACCCGTCACTGGACTGTACCTCCCACTGGATGCACCTAAGAAGGCCTCTCCCATCTTGAAACAAAACCCTTCTTCAACCCCACATCTGCCTCCAGCTAACACTCTGTCCCTTTCTTGAAAGCACTGTCTGCAGTATATATCTCATCTCCTTGTCAAGAGCCAATCCACTCCAGTCTGGTTTCTGCCCCATCACACCACAGACTCTGCTTTCACCAAGGCCACCAGCTGACTCCTTTTTGCTGAATTCCATGAACACTGTTCAACCCTTAGCTAACTTGACCTCTCCAGAGCTTGGGACCTACTGAAGCCTCCCTCCTGGAAACATACTCTTCCCCTGGGATACAGTTTCCTCAATTTCATCTTCGCCCACAGAGCCCACAGACCCAGCCAGAAAATCTGGGCTTCATCCTCAGCTCCTGTCTCCCGAGGCATCCCTCCACACATTTGCCATCTATCACAAAGCCCTGCAGACTCTCCCTGCCAAGCATCCCAGAATCCATCCCTTCCTCTCTAGTCTCACCACTGCACCATCTCTCCTCCTAGGATCCTCATGGCTGCTGCCCAGCCCTGCCCCGCTCCCCACCCCCGCCTTGATTTTGCTCTTGCAGGGCTGACCTCACCAGGTGTGTGAGCTCCCTGTGCCTGAGCCCTGAGCCTACTTTCTCTTCCCCTGGCTGACCCCAGCTCTACCTTCAGAGTGCAGCTGGGATGCTGCTTCCTTCCTTCCTTCTTTCAGATTTCCAAAACTCTACAAATCAGGGCTCTTAAACTCCCGATCCCCTCATGGTGCCATGACTCCTGTGTCCAGGTCTGCAGGCCCCAGCCATCTTCCTTGAGGGCCAAGATTATGTCCACCTTGTTTGTTGCAGTATCCCCAGCGGGGGACGGGGGGAGGAGCGGTGCCTGCCACTCCCCAGGTGAATATTGGTTAAATAAATGGCCCAGTGAATACTGGTTAAATAAATGGTGGGGGAGGCATTGGTCAGAGAGGCGTTTTCTGCCCTCCTGGCTTCCCCTGTCTCTTGGATTTGAAGTTGCTCTGTGCTCTCTTCTCTCCCATCCCCTCCTCACTTTGGGCCTTGGGGAGGATGTGGAGGGGACAGGTGAGATTCTAGGGCAGAGTCCTACCCAGCTCAGAGCAGGGCGGGGTCAGAGTGGAGCAGAGGAACCCCCGAGCCAGCGGCCAGTGCCTGCGGAGTGTCTCCCCTTCTCCTGCTCCCTCTCTATCTTTCTCACCCCTGTCCTCTCACGGCTACAGGTTCTTGACCACTTGTCTGGGCACTGCTCCTGTCTCCTGGAGCTCAGGCTGGATGGAGTCTCTCCCCCAGTTCAGGTAAGCGTCCCCTCAGCCCCCTCCCGCCAGCGTCCCCCAGCTCCTTCACTTGCCTGAGCCCGTCCGTGGACACTCCCCTGCGGGTCCGACCCGGCTGACCCTTGAGCACCTTGGGTCAGCAGGAAGGAAGGACCCCGAGAGCGCAGGACCACCAAGAGAGAGGCCGGGCCACCTCCTCCGCCGTCCGCTGACTTCTAGGGGCTGGGCCGGCGCACAGCAAGGGGGTTGGAAGTGGGGTCTCCCTCTCCCACGCGGCTGGGTTTCCAGGCGGTGTCCTGGGCCGAGCCGCTTGGAGATCCTAGATCAGCAGGTGGGTGGGAAAGGGCGCCCCGTCCTGGGCCCCCCCGCCCCTGCGCGCAGGGCAGAGACGCGCAGACCCGCTCCCACTCCGCTTGGCTCCCTTGGAGCAGCCCCGGCGGCGGCAGCGATGGGTTGGGAGGGGCCGGCGCGCTGGCCTGCGCGGGTCCCCAGCCGCCTCCCGCCACCCGGAACCCCTCTCCTTCAAGCGTTGACCGCCGACCCACAGCTCCCCTTCAACCCGGGGCGAGCGGGGTTCTTACCATACACCTCCCCTCTCCGCTCGGTTCCGTCCTTCTCCCGTTCTCCTCTAGGCTTCGCGGTTTGCAAGCACCCTTGCAAATAACTCCTAGCCCACCCACACCGTCTCGTCCGCACTTTCCGAGAGCCAGGCACGGATATATTGCAACTCACTCTAGGGCAGGGGGCAGGGGTACAAGTCGAACTGGCTCTGCCTTCAACTTCAAATGGATTCTTCTTTCTGGAGCGGGGCTGGAGCTGTGGGGCGGGGGAGGGGGGATTTTTCCAGGGATGGACTTGTTTTCAGCACCCCTTTCCCAATCAACCACCAATCCTGCACCCTAGAAAGGGGTGTGGACATGAGCCTGTCTAGGGAGTGACTCTATCTCCTGGTGGTGTGTGTAGGAACTTTTTGGGATGAGGGCTGGGGAGGAAGTGCTGGGCAGTAGGCCCACCTCAAGGCTGGGCTGTGTGGGAGGGAGGACAGAGATGTGCTGACTTTTCAGACCCTGGAAGAGTTCAGCTGAAAGAGCATCTCTCCAACCTCTGCCTTCATTCGTTTACTCATCCATTCATAAACCCTACCCGATGTGACTGTGTGCCAGGCAGCCTTCATGCTGACAGTGGCCCTGTGGGGGAGGGCTACCATATCCTCCCTTTGCATCTGGGGAAAGCCAGGCTCAAGGCCCCACGGCCTCTTGCCCCAGCCCCTGGGAACCAGGATGTGAGTTTTATCTCCAGACTCCAGCCCCAGCCTGTGCAGTCCTCCTCCAGGTTGGCCCAGCAGGCATGTGACTTCAAGGAATCTGCTTGGACCAAGTACTCCCCACCTTTAGATCACTTGTGTGTTCTCAGCACCCAGCCTAGGGCCGGGCACAGTCGCAGTCACAGTCCTGGTGTGAGAATGGCTATTGGAAAGAACCAATTTCATTTCTTGAACAGACCACCGGAAGAGCTTGGTTCAAGGACCTGTCCCTGTCTACGCCCCTGTCCCATGCTGAAATATTGGAGGGTTCTACTCCCTAACGCTACCTACCATACCACCCATGCCAGCTAGGCCTGACCTCACCTTTTCTCGAAGTGTGAAGGGGAGAAGCCACATGTCTCCACATTGACTACTCCTGTGACCACGGGGAGGGAGTGGGGAGGTTGAGGTTGGGGATGTACTTGAGCAAGATGTATTGGGATATTCACCTGGGCTGGAGGGAAGATGTTTCAGGAAGCCCACTGCAGGGAAAAAGAGGAACTAGAGTCCCAGGCTCAAGAATTTCCACTCAGTTTAAGGGTCTTTTGAAGCCTTACCCAGTTCTTCCCCAGTGGACATAGCTCTTGCCGTTGTATGCTTTCATTCCTTGATTTATTCCACCTGGTCCCCAGCATCTCTCTCTGCCTGGCCCCGCCAGGCATGGGGGATTCCATAGCCCTACCCTGGGGAGAGCATGGCTGAGAGGGGTTGATGGGCAGGGGGGAGGGAACCACACTCTCCACAGCTCAGTCTCCACATCCCCCATTCCCACCCCCTCCACCCTGGGGCATCTCTGGGGCACTGAGGTGAGGATCGAAAATGGATAGGAGGAAGGGTCTCCTCATTGATTGAGGAGGGACCAGCAGCCTGAGATATTGTTGATGATAATGAAGGAAAGGAGAAGGGGCAGGGAATAGGCAGCAGCTGGGTGGAGAGGAGGGCAATTCAAAGAGAGGAAGTTGCTTCTCTCAGCTGAAGGAACCGAAGTCTCTACACCTGGCCAGCATTTGTGGAAGGCAGCCCCTTCATGGAGGTCTGTCGCGCTGTTGTCAGAGAACTGATCCCTGCCACTTGTGCAGAGGACAGCAGAAGATAGGGCCTTGGATAGGGAGAGATAGGAGACCTGGCTGCAGGCCTGGCCCCGTGATCTTTCACCATGGGACTCGATGAGTCCTTTTTCCAGTGGGGCCTCAGCTTTCCCATCTGAGATGGACTCTGCTGCTTCAGAAAACTTTGGTTTTTCCAACATCCACTGGGGTGTCATCTGAGTGCCTGGCCCTCTGCTCCCACTCTCAAGAGGGGAAATAGACAAAGGCCACTCAGATTGGTCTGTGAAGGAGGGAAACCCTGGGGCTGGGAAGCACAGTGAAGTCAGGGGAGGCTTCTAAGAGGAAGTGCCGTCTCCATTGATCCTGGAAGAAGGAAGTGATTTCTAGCTTGTCTTCTGCTCACTAAACCAGGCCAGAGGCCGTATGGAGAGGGTATCTCTGTAGAGGTCAAACAACTCTGCCTGGAGGGTGCAGGTGTGGAGGGAGGAGCAATGTTTTCTGTGAGGCCACACCTGGGCCTCCTTGCTCCAAACTTGCTCTACCCACGGTAGATGGGACTTTGAAGTGGCTTCCCAGGGAAAGCCTAGGGAATTGTTTTTACATTAAATTGTAATCCATTAACATTTATTAAGCACCTACTGGTCTGGTGCTAGACACTAGAGCAGGGGCAACGTTCAGTAGACTTAAGATGGTTTAATAATTGTTTTGTGAAAAGGAAGACTTCAGCCCTGCCTGAAAGGTGGCAAGACAGAGGTTGGCGGAAGAGAATGAGGAGACCACGTGGGTAGATTTTTTGAACGGGGACTTTAAAAGTGGGGTGTTTGATAGGCAGACAGAAGCAGGGAGGGTGCTGGAGAACACAGGGCAAAGCTTGGAGACAGGAATGTGTTTTGCTTGTTCAGGGAGCAGTGAGAAGATGGGGGGAAGAGAGAAGTCAGATCACAAAAAGCCTTGAGTGGTGGAGTTAAGACACCAAGGGTCTCAGGACTGGGCTCGGCTGAGAAATTGCCTCCTCTGACCCCCAGGCAAGGTTGTTTGTACCTGTCCCTTTGTGAGCCCCCCAAATTCCCCCATCTGATTCACTGCTGCTCAGAGCCTGTCCCTGAGGAACTGCCAGGAGTTTTGATATTTGGAAAAGAATCTTGTCTAGCCCCTCTATTGGGCTAGTGAGCTCTAGAGCCCCTGGGCTAGACCGTGGGGGTGGAGGGTCCCTGTCTATGGTTCTTGTGGGCCTGTGGTTCACTTCTGTACCCGGGTTAGAGCAAGGGACTGGGGCATCCTGGTCATAGTCAGGGCCTTGGACCCCAAATTCCAGAGAAACAAATCAGTAGATTGAACAGGCAACAAAGCTGAGCTGCAGTCCAGAAAGAAAGGCCAGGGCAGGAGCCTGAAACATGGGAACCCTGTGGGGGCGTCCGGCGACACCTTGCTCCAGGCCCCAGCCCACACCAGTGGAATCCATTTTGGAGAGGCTTGGCCGGGCGCGTGCAAAAGGCCCCATTCCAGACACTGTTCCCAGCCGCTCTGGGGTCTGCAGGGCCTGGCTTGTCTCCGGTCCGGGTCTTCTAACCCAGGAGGGCACTGAGATAGGGGCAGCAGGCAGGACGGGAGGGCAGGGCATGGGCAGCCGCTCAGACTTTGCCTCAGCATTCCTCAGCCCCCCGGGTCCCCGGCTTCAGCTTCTCCAGGGTTCTGCTCACGGTGGACAGGCTGCTGCGGGCTCCTGGGGGAGAGAACAGGGACGAGGACTGCCTCAGTAGACAGGTCCCCATGGAGTTGTCAGGGTCAGAGGAACTCAAAGGGACCCAAGGCCGGGGTGCCTGGTTGACCCCGGGGCAGAGCTGGGATAGAATGGGGAGAGGGGAGCATCCCAGGGGACAGTTTCAGCCCAGTTTAAAGAGGTACCTCCAGTCAGGATGGCTTTCAAGAGGGCAGCAGCATAGGCTGGGGGTAGAGGCGGGACCCCGGAGCCCACTGCCTGGTTTGAGCTTTGACTGCCGCACTTCCTGGCTGTGTGGTCTTGGGCATGTCACTAAATCTCCCTGTGCCTCGGTTGCCCCTTATGTAAAATGAAACTAATGATAGTACTGCCCTCATGTGGTTGTTGTGAGACTTAAAAGAGTGAATAATAGATGAACAGGGCTCGGAACAGTGTCTGGAATGGGGCCTTTCACTGAGTATTAGGCATCCAACCCCTGGTGGCAGAGACTGGGCTGGGACCATCTTGGAGAAACTCCTGCCCTGGAATTTTCCAGGTGTGGGGTGGAAGAACAAGGAGATGCCCAGTTTGGGGTATGAACTTTAAACTGGGGTGGTTAAAGCTAGTACCCAAAGCTGGTACCCATGGGTGCCTCTTTAAACTGGGCTGAAACTGTTCCCTGGCATGTCCCCCCCCCTCCCCATTCTATCCCAGCTCTGCCCTGGGCACTGGGAACCCCAGCCTTGGGTCCCTTTGAGTTCCTCTGACCCTGGGGGAGATGGGAGAGGGGAGTGGGAAAATAAACTGAGGCATAGGACCTGGGGGAGGGGAAGGGGCAGGGAGGTGCCCTCATTCCAGTGTCCATGCTGGGCAAGACAGAAGCCCTCAGAATAAGCAAGAGGAGATCAGTTCAGCTTGGAGCAGCAAGGGTCTGACTGTGCACATGGGGGAACTGCCAGCAGTACCATCTCCCTGCACTGGGGAAGCCCCTTCGGCATGCCGCTCAAGGCTCCCGGGCCCCATGGAGCTGCTCAGTCAGGGAGGGGAGATGAAAGATGGATTCAGGCTGGGCACGGTGGCTTATGCCTATAATCCCAGCACTTTGGGAGGCCGAGGCGGGTGGATCACCTGAGGTTGGGAGTTCGAGACCAGCCTGACCAACATGAAGTAACCCCGTCTCTACTAAAAATACAAAAATTAGCCAGGTGTGGTGGCACATGTCTGTAATCCCAGCTGCTCGGGAGGCTGAGGCAGGAGAATTGCTTGAACCCGGGAGGTGGAGGTTGCAGTGAGCCGAGATCATGCCATTGCACTCCAGCCTGGGCAACACGAGCAAAACTCTGTCTCAAAAAAAAAAAAAAAAAAAAGAAAGAAAAGAAAGATGGACTCGGGAATTTCTGGAACTTACCTTCCTTGTTGCCATTGGTGCTGGATCTTCCTTCCCCGTGGTCTGGCCCTGGATGGGGATGGATTCTTAGGCTCCCTGCAGGATGAGACCACCCCAAGCCCCCTGATTACTGAGCCATTCCCCAAATCAAGCCCAGGTTGGGAAGGGAAGTCCTTCTTGCTGTCTAGTCTCCATCCCTGATGCTGTCTTTGCTCCGCTGCATTCCTTTAGGTCTCACATGATCTGGGCTGATTTGGGCAGGAGAAAAAGAACTGGGCCCTTGAAGGAGAAAATGGCAGATCTTTTAGGGAGGTGAGGTCCCGGGGAGAACTGGGGCCATGGGAAGCCCCATAGGATTGGTGGAGATGGCAGCCTGTATGTGGGGAGCTGAGATGAGGTGGGAGCTGTGCAGAGGCCGTGGGGTCTTAGGGGAAATAGAGGGTCTTTCATGGGGGCTCAGGGATGGCGAGGGAGTTATTTAGAGATGTTGGAGGCTTTGGGGAGTCATAAAATCTCTCAAGGGAGATGAACTTCCCAGCTCTGAGCTGGTTCAGGCACCTTTGCTGCAGGCTGGATTCTGCCGTTCTGTAGTCATGGCAACGCCTGCACAACACACACACACAGCAGCTCTAACACAGACAGCTAGCGCGGTCTCACACATGGGCTCATCCCAGCCACACAGTGGGTCGCAGACGAGCACACAAAGGGTCTGGAACCGTCCTTGGCAGAGGGGTCTGCTGGGGTCAGGGAGAGGCCTCACCTATGGTAGGCAGGATGTGGTCCAGGTTGAACCGAGCCTTCAGGAAGGGGTAGGCCAAGATGAGGAACCCTGAGAAGAGACACAGGGGGTTCTGTGATGGGGAGGAGCCTGGTGAGTGTTGAGGCTGTGGGTGGGCTGGGAGCCTGAGGGGTGGTTTGTGAGATATGGGTGTGCATGGGAGGAGCACAGTGTGCAGACTTGGGACTGTGAGTGTGTAAATGTGAGCCTGTGGGTGTGTGCATCTGGGTTGGTGGGGGCAGTGCCTGTTTGGGGAAGAGGCTACAGACTGTGAAGGCCCCAGCTGCCTGGCTCCACCGTTCCTAAGTGAAGAGCAGGTTGCTGGAATGAGCCTGGCTGACACCACTGCTGCGTCTCTGCTGTCCCCACGCTTCCCCAGGGCCCCCAGGGCCGGACTGGGCGCTTGTCCTCAGCATGTTCCTCCCCATCCAGACCTGGGGAGCAGGAGCAGCGGAGCCAGTCCTGCCTTGCCCGCCCCCGCTCCATCCCCCGATGAGCATCTGTGCCAGAACCCGCAGGTGTAGATACCTAACGCCCCCTAGCCTGATGCTTCTGGTCCTGCCTTTGGCCCGGGCGGGGGCGGGGGGTGGGGTGAGGTGAGGGATGGCATTCAGCGTCACTGCGGGGCAATCAGTGGGCCTGGCCCACACAGATAGATGGACACAGCTGCTGTGGAGGCAAACAGGGAAAGAAGACGAAACCCTTTTTTCTGAGCTGGAGCCTGTCTTGGCTCAGAGAGTCCTCAGGAGCTCTGTCCTTTTACCTGCCACCATCAACCCCCTGTTCCGCCCAGATAGGCTGATGAATCCCACCACAAATCCAAGAGCCTAGAGCTTGGGGCTGGAGAGCCAGTGGGAGTAGCCAGAAAAGAGTGTGACAGCCAGCTCCCCTTCTTTTCTCCTCCCCGTGGCTGGAAGGAGCCCCAGCGCATCGCTCCTCTCCCGCCTGTGCCCCTGATGGCGGCCTTGCTCACACCTCTAGCTTCCATTCTCCCCAGCTGATTCCTGCTGACCCAGCCCTTCCCTGTTCCTTGTTCACCTGACCATGCCCCTGCCCCCACCTCCAGAATCTCCCTTCCCTATCCCAGCCCAGCCCCTGCTCACCCAGAACAGCAGCGCCAATAAAGACACCGCCCATGGCAGCTGCAGCCTTGGATACGGAGATGCCGATAATGATGCTGCCAGCCACCAGCCCGAGAGCCACGCAGGCCAGCTGCAGGCAGCGGAAGTCTCTGCTGCTGATGGGGATGTCCATGCAGGCCCACCCGGGGCACTGCCTCCAGCCGGTGCAGTCTGGCCCCAGAAAAGTCCTGGAAGTTTCTGGGCTCTTGGATGTCTCCTTGTTGGCGCTCCAACTTCAGGGTAGGAGTTTCTGGGCAGTAAGATTATAGGTGGGGAACCCTGGGATTTATCTGCAGTCCTATTCCACTGCTCCACTAGGGGCCCCCTAGTCCCACCTTGACCAGGGATCTGTACGAGGTCACCCAGCTTACTCTTCCTCTCTCAAAGCCCTCTGAAGCTGAAGCCCACCCTTGGGACTCCTGTCTGTCTACATTTCTGCTTTGGCTGCCAGAGTTCTAGGGAGCTAGGCCTGTTCCATAGGATCCTTCCCTGCCAGCCTCCACCCAGGAGAGTTCAAGCTCCCCCTGCCCAGGACATCCTGCCCCAGCTTCCTAGAGCCACTTACTTGCCACTGAACCTCAGCCTATGAAAATTTGAAGCAATGAGAGGCAGGGTGAGGGGGGAGTTGGTCCAGCGGCCACAGGCTCCTCAGAGATGTAGGCAGCAGGGAGGTGCTGAGTTATTCATGAGGTTGCAATGTGAGTGGCTGTCTGGGTCCCGGGGCCCAGCGGGCAGTCAGCCCAGGTTCCACTGCTGGTTCCTGAGGAGGAAGAATGAGCTGGTGGCTTTGCATGTCGTTCAGAAGCCAGGGATGTGAGGAGACTCCTGATCACATGCTCAGGGCCCGCTGTGCTATGCTCTGCCCTTTGGCCTGGAGGTGCACCTGGGGTCTCTGCTTGGAGTCTGAGATAGACACACGGCAGGAGGCTCAAGAGACAGGAACTGCACCTGGGATGGAAAGCGGACAGGGAGAGGCATCCCTCCAAGTCTGCTCCCTACCCCTGCCCATCCCATCCCCATCCTGTCCACCTCTGGGCTCCCAGGTAGGGCTGAGGGCATCCTAGTTTGAGGCTTGATCTCAGGGGACTCCCTTGTCCTCAGGTGGGCTTGGTACCCACCCCCCTTTTAGTGGCCAGTGGAATGGAGAGTGAACCCTTCTAGCCACCTTGGGGATCCCGACTGGGAGTGACAGGGAAGAGCAGTGGTGGTGCTGGTGTGGGCAGGAGGAAAACACCTAAGGGGTAGGGTAGGGAAGAGGACTTGCTAGGGGCTGGGTGCCGGGAGTGGGAGGCTGGGTCATGGTTGGTGCCTTCCCATCCGCTGAACTGAGCACCTGCACCCAGCCTGTCTGAGTTACTTGCAGGATGCCCCACCCCAAGGCTGGGCAGTGGTCACCAATGCAGCCTAGCCCTGAGCCCTGTCCCGGCCCCCAGTTCCAGCCTTTATCATTCATTGCATTATTTGGCCCTTTATGGATTGGGGACCCCCCAGTCCCAGAATATGGCCCCGGCCTGGTCCTGCACCTGGGCACAATTCCTAGGGTCCCATAATCCTGCTCGGAGTCCCGTCGCCAGCCTCCCTGGCCTCTCTTTGGATGCCCCCTCTCTGCACCGCATCTGCAGTCTCATATTGCCAGGCTCAACTTCTTGTTCCTCCACCTGCCTCCATGGCTGCCCTGTTCTTGTTCTATCTCTTCTGTAGACTGAGAGCCCCTTGAGGGCAGGTTCCAGGAGTGAGCTCCCCAGAATGCTGTGGCTGGGAGGGACCTGAGCTAGGCTTCTGGACATGAGGACAGAGTTCAGGGAGAGGGCTTGGACTGCACAACCACCTCCAGTCATCAAAGAGGAGGGGTGTGGACAAAAGGGAACCTCTGTCTCTAACAAGAGGCATTCCTTGTGTGTGGAGAAGGGGGCCTGAGAAGGCCCAGGGTCACCTGAGTGCAGCTTCGGCTCATGATGAGTCTGTAGAGAGGGGTGACTGCAGCACACAGATGGGCCCTGGACTGTGTTCCTGTTCCCCACAGAGGGAACACCCCCGGAGCTGGGCATTCCCCAGCCACGGTGCTGCTGCCAGCATCCGCTGTGCCTCCTGCCTGGATGAGATCTGATTATTCCTCTAATTAGGCATCAAATCATAGCCCATGTCTCTGTCACACATAATTGATCCCCCACTGACTTAGTTTTAGAAGGAGCCACCAAAATAATTGTCCATGAAACGTGTTCCTTGCTCCTCTCAAAGTCTAAGGCTGAGGGCGACTCTCTCACACCCTCACCAAGATAGAAGCTCTTGGGGCCGCGTTTTCCACCTCGCACTATGGGGCTCGGGCCAGCCATTCCACCTCCCTGAGCCCACTGCCTTGTCTGGTGATGGGGATGGGGGTGGCAGAGGCACCTGTGCACTGCTTCAGATCTCAGAAAACACTGTGATCTCAAAGGAGAGGCACGTTAAGCCTTTTTCAGTTCCAAGATCACAGAACCAGGGCTGTCCCAGCTCTTCATACAGGTGGGGAATCCAAGACATGGGGAGACAGAGGAATTGCCCCAGAGTCCTCATGGATTCTGCCCCTCTGGGAAGTACTCTGGCCTATCTGCCCCTGAATTTCAACACTGTCTTAGTTGAGGTGGGAGGAACTGGCAGCCCCACCTTCAGAGGGAGACACTGAGTTAAAAAATTAGTCAAGGGACCAGGCACTGTGGGATTACAATCCCAGCACTTTGGGAGGCTGAGGCGGGAGAATTGCTTGAGGCCAGGAGTTCAAGACCAGCCTGGGAAACATGGTGAAACCCTGTCTCTACAAAAACAAAAATTATCCAGGCACAGTGGTGTGTGCTTGTAGTCCCAGCTACTTGGGAGGCTGAGGTGGGAGGATCGCTTGAGGAGGAGGTTGCAGTGAGCTGAGATCACACCACTGCACTCCAGCCTGGGTGATGGGTGTGGAATCCTGGCTCAAAAAAACAAACAAAACAAAACAATGAAAATCAGTCAAGGCCTGCCTCTTTCCCTCAGGACCAGGAGTGCATCATTAAAGGTTCCCAAAACAGTTGTGATGTAGAGAGGGAGGCCTGCCAATTCTTTCCTCAGTTTGGGCTATATCATCTCTGAAAAAGAAAATGTATGTGTGTCCTTGAGTGACATGCTCAGAGCAATAGGTAAATGAGTTCAGGAACCTCTCTGTGAGCCATGCTGAGAGGGAGGCCCAAGGCACTAGGGCTCCATCGCCCCACCAACCCTCCACCCCTCCCAAGGATTGGAGCCTCCCCGCTGAACCTGGGTGCTCTTGGAGGCCACAGTTCTCAGGCATGGCAAGGCCACGGGCACATTGCTGGATTCCATCACCCAGTCTCTCCTCTCTGTCTCCTGCTGAGGCAAGGGCTGTAGAGCGTCTGCCCATGCTCCTTCCTTCTCAGTGCACCAAGTCCAAGTGTGGCGTGGGGGTGGGGAGGAACAGTGGGCGAAAAGGCCCCAGTTTGGTTTGGTTCTGTTTATTTTCCTTGAGGGGTGAGAACCCTGGAAAAGAGCGTGATTAATTCACCAATCCACCGGGGGACGGGTAGCTTTCTTGGACCATTTGGAAGCTGAAGTCAGGGAAGTGGCTTCCAAGGCAACTGCTACCATGGCAACAAGAGTGCCAGCCTTTGGGGGACCTTGCTCCTCGGCCCCCTCCAGACCTGAAGCGGCTGGAGTGCTGGCATGGGACCAAGGCACCACTATTCATGGGGCTGGGTGTGGGAGGGCTGTCGGCCAGGAGGGAGGAGGCGCCCCCAGAGCCCAGGCAGGTAGACATACAGAGGGACAAAAACTGGACAGTCCTTGTGCCCAGAGGCCGTCAGACTGGAGTCCTCAGGATCCAGCTGAATCAGGGCTGGGGCTGGGGCCAAGGCCTGATCACTAGGTTTGAGAAGAGAGACCTGAGGTTTGAGACACTCCAACCGGCTGGGACCAGTGCTCTCCTTCTAGGCCCCGCCGACGCGTGAGCTCTGGAGCTGGGGAGCTGCCTTCCATTATCGCAGATCCTATGTCTGGAAGGGGCTCTGTGGTCTCAGAGCCTCCTCAGTGCGTCTGCTGGATCTGCCTCTGTCCAGCAGAGCCAGGACTTCCAAGGTCACCAGTGAATAGTGGCAGAGGCAGTACTGGAGCCCAGGGCTCCGGTCCCAACTTCAGGCTCTTCCTGTTGTGCCACAGCTGCCCCTCTGGGCCAGGGACTGCATCCTGGAGGGGTGGAGCAGCCTGTCCGCCGGAGGATCCCACAGAGGGACAGAGGCCTGGCTCATCTTAAGAGGCCCAGACCTATCTCCACAGCACACAGTGCTTCTGTAGAGTGCTCCCGGAGCCAAGGACCAGGGAGGGCTCGTCTCTAGCACTGGGACTATGAGTTGTGTAATTCTGCCCTGGTAGATAACAGTAAATACAGGAGTCCCCCATTATCCCTCGCGGACACGTTCTAAGGCCCTTGGTGGATGTCTCAAACCGTGGACAGTACCAAACTCTATATATACTATGATTTTTCCTATACATACATATCTGTGATAAAGTTTAATTTATAAATTAGGTATAGTAAGAGATAAAATAGAACAATTGTAACAATATATTGTAATAAAAATTATATGGATGTGGTCTCTCAAAATATCCTATTGTGTTGTACTCACCTATTTTGACCACAGGTAACTGAAATTATGGAATTAAGCGAAACTGTGGATCAACGGGGACTACTCGATTAGCTAAAACTATAATAGCTAACATTTATGGAGCACTTACTATGTGGGCCTGGAACTGCTCTCAACACTTTGCATTTATTAATTTGTAACTTTCACAACAGTACCATGAAGTAAGCACTATCATCCCCATTTAGAGTTGAAGAAACTGACTCTCAGAGATTAAGTAACTGGCCCAAGCCCCAGAGCTAGTAAGTGGCAGAGCTGGGATTTGAATGCAGGCAGCACAGCGCGGGGTCCCAAGCCTTCCTGGAGGGAATTCCAGTTCCACCATTGCTAGCTGTATAGCCCTGGGCAAGCTATTTTTCCTTTCTCTACTTGGTTTTTCATGTCAAGTGGGATAAAATAATAGTACCTACCTCAGAGGACTGCTGAGAATTAAATGCTAATGCCCTTAAACTTCTTAGAAAGTACCTGTTACTTAGTAAGTGCATGACAATGCTGGCAAAACCAAGGTCAGCCAAAATCAAGGTCATGGAGTTTAAGCAGAGCCATGCAGGATGAGAGGGACCTTGCCAGGTGGGCCAGGCTGGGGAGGTGGGCTGAGAAAGGGCACAGCTTGAGCCAAGGCACAGATGGGGAGTTGCAGCTGGGCAGGGTGTGGGCCAGGGGTGGAGAGTGCCTGACCCAGGAAGCCCCCTTGAAGACACGTTCCTGTTGGGCCTCCCACTAGGCCGGGCTGGAGTTCAGGAATAGAACTCACATCCTGGTTCTGGGTCTCCAGGGGCTGGGAGTCTGTGGGCCAAAAGGATCAGATTTTGCAGGTCTGTTTTCCTCACCAAGCCCACTCCAGGTAGATGAAAAAGGGATGTGAGGGTGTCAGGGTTACTGTCAAGGGAAGACTGTCAACAAACAGTATGTATCATCAACGGGGAGGCATTCATGGCGTAGGACAGCTGGGGGCCTGGCCCGTCACCTGTCCCAAGTGAAGAGCCCCTAATCCCATCTCCCCTCTCTGCCATCCCGAGGGAGGGCAGCTGTCATCAGCACCCAGTCCACTGCCCACTCAGACCTCCCTTGCCACCTCCTTGGGAACTTATAAAGGTCCTTTCCACCCCAGTCCTCTCCTGTCTGGCTCTGATGATCGCCTAGGACAATGAGCACTAAAGTCCTTTGCATGATGTACATGAGGGCTGTGGATAGGAGGTGCCATTTTTCTTTGTTGCATAGTCCCGGGCACATGACACACCCTTGATAAAGGCTTAGTAATGCTTTAGACAGAGGAGAAATTTGTTTCCTGCTTGTGGGCTGCTGGGCACAGAGGACATCTATTAAAGTACATTCTGGTCTCCTGTGTCATGGTTGCTGACACCACCTCTACCACTTGATGGGGAGATCCTAGAAAGCAGAGGCTGTTTCTTACTCATTTCTGGGTCCTGGCTCAGAAGAAGCAATTGATAAAAGTTTGATGAATTTCATTTCCTCACCTAGGGAAAAAAAAAGCAATTTCTCCTTCACTTTGTTTTTTTGGGTCAAATATGGTTTTTATTCAGGGGTCCCAATAAGAGATACCTTCTGCCCACCTGGCTGGACTTAGCCCCAGTTTAGAAGGCCAGTCTCCTCCTCAGGTCTGCAGGTAAAAAAAAGGACCACCAAATAGGCCACACATAGCATTTCAGTTTTATTAAAATAAGCACAATGTATAAAAGCACCGTGGTGTTGTATAAACGTCTGCCTGACAAATGCAAATCTATTTTCTTTATGTAACTCAATAGTTCCACTTATCTGAATGGCTGTACCTTCATGCACACGGGCAGCAGGCACTGCATTGCTCAAACAGGGAAGTGAGGCTTCACCCTAGTGTGGCTTCACCTTAGGCACAGAGCTCTATCTAACTGCCCAGATCTGTGCCACCCACACAAGACCTGGGGACACAGCAGCAGACACCGATGCTGTCTCTAAGTTCATCACAGGAACAGCTTAAAATCAGAATAATAGAGAACTGCTGATTAAAACACAAGTGCATGGACATTCCAGAAAGGAGAGCAAGCCGTTCCACTCTGGGAAGTTCATGGGCTTGCAGTGGAAGTTTAAGGTATCATCTTTGCTGGAACAGCATGGTTAAAAACACCAAACTTTTTTTTTAAAAAAACGATACTACTGACTTTAGCAGCAATCACAAACAAAGGGGATGATAAACGAGGGATACATTTCGGTCACAGCAAAGAAAGATTATGTGCTTTTCCGTGCTGCAGACCGGAAGACTGATTTGATTTCCTGAATGAGGAAGGCTCCTTGCCCTTCCCTGAATTGAGGGGATGGCTTTGCTCAGCCAAGGGAGAAGACGGGCAAAGAGGACATCCGGAGGACAGAGGAAGGTGGAAGGACCGCCAGAGGAGGGTGACAGAGCAGAGAGGGAAGAGGCACGTGTCGGCAGCCTCTGTCAACTGATGCTTCTTGCTTCTCCCTGCAGGCTGCAATCCCAGCCGCCACAGCTACAGCGGTGAGAGCAGGCCGGATCCCAGATCTGCAGGCGGGTGAGCAGGTGGAGCCCAGCGAAGAGATGTTCCTGCTGCAGGCAATTATGCAAAGTGAGAAGTGATTGCTTTCCTTTTCAAAGACAACCCCTTTGGAAAAAGCTTTTTCCTCCAGGACCCTAGGGAAATGGGGGTTGATGGGAACTTCAGGGCCTTCGTAGATGAAAAAGCCTGAATGGAGCCACAGAGCAGAGGCTGCTGCCTGCTCAGCAGACTTTAGCCACACAGGTTTCCAGAGGACAATGCCTGGCCAGGCCTAGGGCCTATAAGGTGTGACAAGCATTTCAGAGTGCTGTGGGCGGGCTCCTGTCTTCACCACGGCCTGCCTGGGCCAGGGCCCGTCTCCGGGCCAGGCGTGACTTGCAGGGAGGGGAAAGCTTCATGGAGCAGAGGCCATCAGCTAGTGCCTCTGGCTCCTCTGCTAGTTCGTTCTCTTCGTGCTGAGATAGCTGGCGGTTAAGGGCGATGGCCTCAGCTGCGAAGAGTGTCAGGTCCATTGTGCTGCTGTTCCTGCAGGGCCAGGGGAAAGCACAGAAAAGAGGGTCAGGACTCTAGGGTCAGCCAGGCCAGCTCCAGGACACTCCCACTTGCTGCTGTGGCTCTACGCTCCCACCAGATTTCCCAGAGTCGGGACGGGCTGCTCTCTCCAAAGTAGTTCTTGCCTAGGTTTGGAATCTTTCTTGACTGAGGGATTTTAATTTGAGCCCCAAGTACCATCCCTGGACTTGATGGTAGGGGCAAGCTCCCCCTTCTCCTCAGAGCACCCTCCTCTGAGCTCCCACAACTCTACATACAGGTCTACCAGAGGCAGAGACTGGGCACATGAAACATACCTGTCCCTCCCTCTCCCAGCCCGCGTGGGGAAAAAGCTCCCAGAGCAAGGCCTGCGCCGCTTATGCCACGTCCCCAGCACCTAGCTCAGGGCTAGCGTGGACAGGCACTTTGGGTTTGCAGAATAAATCTTCTAAGGCGGATCTGAGGTTTGGCATCTAAAGGCATCTGGAGGCTGCTCTAGAGAGTCAGGTAGGAACCCAAATTGGGCAATAGCAACTGGGTCACACGAATTGCGATTATGGAGGTGTAAGACTTCCTTGTGTAGCTCCTAAAAGCTGGCCATGAGGCTGGTGCCAAAAAGGTTTCCCACACTGCTTAGCCCTGGCTTTTTGGGAACAGGGCAGTCCAGCTGTAAAAGGGCTCCAGAGTCAAACAGCCCAGGGCTGCTGTGTGGCCTTAAGCAAGTTAACTTGATTGCCACTCCTCACCTCTCTCATCTAGAACACCTCTCTTAAATTCATCGTGAAGATTATGGATATAATTATATCCAGCCCTTAGCACCACGTCTGACATGTGGTAAGGACTTACTATTTTTTTTGAGACAGATGCTTGCTCTGTTGCCCAGGATGGAGTGCAGTGGCGCGATCGCAGCTCACTGCAACCTCCGCCTCCTGGATTCAAGCGATTCTCCTGCCTCAGCCTCCCAAGTAGCTGGCATTACAGCACCTGCCACCATGCCTGGCCATGGTAAGGACTTAATCCTGGTGGCCACTATTATCACTGTCCGTCTAGTACCGTACGTGCTCCTCACTTCTGCTCCTTTCATTAAATACAAGGGTAGAGGGAAGCCTTGTGTGAATAACCCATGGGTAAGGTCTGTCTTTGGGCTGTAAGTTACAGTTCAATGGGCAAAACAGGTTTTTTTTTCCTGCCAACAGTGCTAGGAGGGGCCTTAAGGTGCCGGAGGGCAGAGGAACCAATCTAGGTGAAGGAAGGGAAGGGTGGGAGATAGATCCAGAGTAGAGGAAAAGAGAGTGAGGAGGGGAAATGGGCAGGGAGCCCCTTTGGAGAAAGCTACCTGAGCCTAGAGATGGGCTCCCCCGGCCCCCACCCCCATGGTGGCTGAGAGCTTGAGGAAGAGCATGGCATGGGGGTGGTCAGAGCATTTACCTCTGGAGGACTTGCGGCGTGGGGAGTCCCTTTTCTGGAGCTTGCTAGAATGGGAAGGACAGATGTGTAGGTAAAGCACTGCTCCCTCCTTTCAAGAACTGCCCCACCCAAGCCAGCAGTGGGTAGGTTACTATAGGCTGCTGGCGCAGCACAGGGAAATGGCTATGCTTGCTTGCAGGGTCAGGCCTCCCAAGCAGAGAGCAAGAAAGGTACAATCTGCAGCCGCAGCCCCCAACATAGCTGCTTCTGCATGGAGAGCCCCTCTTTCCCTTTGCCTGGCAAAGTCCTAATCATCCCCCAGGACCCAGCTCAAGGGTCACTTCCCCTGTGACACACATTTCCCCTTCCTTGCCACTTTCCTGCCTCAGTCTCAGGCCCAGGGTGGGGAGTGGGGTCCTGATCCCTTTGTGCCCCTAGCACTTTTCAGAAGCCTTTATCATGCTGTAACTTATCCCCTTGTCTACTTCTCTCCACTAGAGCACAGAGACAGGGACTGGGTCTCACTTGTCCCTCTGGCATGTGGCAGGTGCTCACTTATGGGTCTGGGAATGAGCCAGTTAGACACTCAAACTGGGTCCCCATCTGTAACATAGGATGGCAATGCTTGCCTCCTTCCACTGGTAGGGTCACTGAGGCTGGCCAGGGCCTGGCACACCAAGGAGACCAGTAAGTCATGGGAGCATCTGGCAGACCCCTTGGAGGGCAGAGGTCAGGTATTGTGAGTAGCCAAGGAGGATTTTTAAAAATGTTTTCTAGTGAAGACATGAATTCTAAGCTTAGGGAAAAAATACGATCATTTGCCTTTCAGGCCAGCTGTACCCAGACTCCCAGACCATGAGGAGAACCTATGTGCCCCAACTCGGCCACACAACAATCAGCGCAGCACGGCCTTGCTCACTTCTGGGTGCTCTCAGCGAATGATGCTTCTATATAAGAGGAGGATGCTACAGACTTCAAATGACAATAGGATGCTTGCGGGGCTGGGTGCATGTACCAAATCCCCAGAGGACTCTGTTGGGGCTTAGTCTGTGGCCAAGTTTACAGCCAACTCTATGGCCTATAAGGGGCTCAGTCTGGGGTAACAGGAGTCGTCGATTCACTCTACACACTCAGGGATAGACGCTGTCCTCTTCAGCTGCACCAGCCACAAGGCTGGTGCTCAGCACTCACTGGCATGACAGCTTCCTTGTGGCCATGCCACAGGCCTGAAGTGGTGGAAAACACCCCTCCCTGGAGTCACTCACCCCCTGCACCCATGGGTGCTGCAGAACTTGGGCGGCGCTAAGTCTCTGCTTTGCATCTCGCACCAGGAGCTTGGAGATGAGGTCTTTGGCCTCACTGGAGATGTGTGCCCAGTCCTTGTCAGGAAACTCATACTTGCCTTCCTGGATGCTTTCAAACAGCTTGTTCTAGGTACAAAAGATTCCTCCTGAGGCCACACTGCCAGGGATGGGCAGGATGTGCCTGTCATTGTTTTGATCAACCGGCTTCAATTGATCTCAGCTGTAGTTGCAGCTCATGGCTTGGGGATGCCACAGACTGGGGCCTCTTCCCAGACTCACCCCGCACTGTCCCCTAGATGATCAAACTATATAGAATGCCCTTGGCAGGCCAGGATGGCTATGCCCTTGGTGGGCTGGATGGGTGATGAGTGGAGATCGCCCATAGAACAAAGCCCAAATTCCTTGGCTCTTCCTAGAGGACTCTCTGTGAACCTCTCAGGCCTTATCTCCCACTACCACCAACCTACTACTCCACTCTTCCTTCCTAGACACTCCAGCTATTTCATGTGCCCACATCTATGCCCGTGCTGTTCCTTCTACTTGTGATTCTTGTCCCTCTTCCCCAGGGCAGGATGCACCCTTTAAGAGTCAGTTCAGGGCTGGGCGTGGTGGGTCACACCTGTAATCCCAGCACTTTGGGAGGCCGAGGCGGGAGGATCACAAGGTCAGGAGATGGAGACCATCCTGGCTAACATGATGAAACCCCGTCTCTACTGAAAATATAAAAAATTAGCCAGACGTGGTGGCCGGCGCCTGTAGTCCCAGCTACTCGGGAAGCCTAAGGCAGGAGAATCGCTTGAACCCAGGAGGCAGAGGTTGCAGTGAGTCGAGATCGTGCCATTGCACTCCAGCCTGGGCGACAGAGCGAGACTCCATCTCAAAAAAAAAAAAAAAAAAAAGTCAGTTCAGGCATGATCTTCTAACAATCCTGCCCTGAACTCCCAGCTGGGCGGAGTGTCTGATTATCTCTATTTTACCTTGTGGCCACCGTGACAGGAGGGGGAGAGGGCACTACGAGCCCCCATCCCGATCAGGAACGCTCTCCCAGCCCAGTCCTGCTTGGCATCCCCCAACCACACTGACCCCTAGCAGGGTCTACGCAGTGCTCCCTGGGGCCGCACTCACCTGGCACACCCTGCAGACCTCGCCCCGGTCCCAGCCACAGTCGGCCCCGCAGTGACCCACGAAGGGCGGGTAGCCACTCAGCATGATGTAGAGGACCACGCCCAGGCTCCACAGGTCACAGCGCTTGTCGTAGAATGTGGCCTGGTCCGTGAAGACCTCCACTACCTCAGGGGCCATGTATTCTGCAGAGCCACACTGTGGGGGCCAGGGTTGGGGGAGGGGGAGATGGCAGAGAACAGAGAGGCTTAGTTACAGCAGAGGGGATGGCAGAGAGCAGACTGTGATGGGACTGGAGCAGGAGGCTGGAAGGATGGGATACAGATCAGGAAGGCCAGCCAGTGAGCCGCCTGATGCCACCAAGGCATCTGCAGACTGAGCTCCATCATTCTCCATCATCCAGAGGAGCAGCTCAGGTCACCTTATCCTTCCAGTTCCTCCTCCAGTAGGCAAAGACCCTTGGCCAAGAAGTTCCAGGAATCTCCCCCTGCTTCAGCTTCCTATAAACAGATATTTCATGTACAGGTACTTAAATGCACCAAGAATATGGCTCTGGGAAGGAGATCCAGTTCCACACAGCAAGATTTCTTAAAGTGAATCCTGTCATGCTCCCCTGCTAGCTCAGAGCAGGAAGTGTAACAATTAAGAGACCGTCAAAACTACAAAGCTCTTAGAACAAATCCAACCTTCCCACCCCTCCCATTTATAGATGGCAAGGGCAAGGCCAAGAACGGGACAGGGATCTGTTTGAGCACATCAATGGCAGCCCTAGGACCAGAATCCAATATTCCTTTCTCTCACCCTTGTGTAGAAAGCGGCTGATAGGAATAAAACACGTTCTTTTTGCTCCACTCTTCATTATTTCAGGCTCACCAAGAAACAACCACCTCCCGCCTCCACACACCCTGCAAAACTAATTTGACTGAAAGATGGTAAGTGTTCTCAAGAGAGGATATTTTCTTTGTTATTGTCAATTAGAATTAATGACTTTGAAAACAAGGTAGTCCAGTGTGTTAGAAGCTAAGAAAGAAACATTCCTGATAATGTTGTTTAGAATAAGATACAACACAGGCATATTAAATATGCCCTTAAAGGGCATGTCTTAAAAGGGTTATTAGGGGCCGGGCGTGGTGGCTCACGCCTGTAATCCCAGCACTTTGGGAGGCCGAGGCGGGTGGATCACAAGGTCAGGAGATCGAGACCATCCTGGCTAACATGGTGAAAACCCGTCTCTACTAAAAATACAAAAAATTAGCCAGGCGTGGTGGCGGGCGCCTGTAGTCCCAGCTACTCGGGAGGCTGAGGCAGGAGGATGGCATGAACCCAGGAGGCGGAGCTTGCAGTGAGCCGAGATCACGCCACTGCACTCCAGCCTGGGCAACAGAGCAAGACTCTGTCTCAAAAAAAAAAAAAAAAAAAAAAGGGTTATTAGGAAAATTTACTTGTGAAGCATACAAATCTCAAAAGAATCATAATTATACTCTATTAGTTATACAAGAGATGTTTTAGGAAGAAGTAGCTCCAAGCAGCACCATCTGGTCATGAAATGTGAAATCAGAGAAGCAAACAGGCTAACTTGGCCAAGCGATCCCATGTGCATATAGCCTGAGACCTCACAGTTCCCACCACAGAGAGACTATCCTGTCCAGTCAGGGAGAACAGCTCTCCATCCCCCATCACAAGGGGGCTGCGCTGTGCCTTCAGCAGTGGGAATAGGACTTACAGAACTACCCAAATGCTCATATGCAAAAGGGCTGGCCTGGGAGTAGGGTCCATTTTCACCTGGGTCAGGAGTCAGGGTTCAGCCTGTGGTTTTTTTTTTTTTTTTTTTTTTTTTTTGAGACAGAGTTTCGCTCTTGTTGCCCAGGCTGGAGTGCAATGGTGCTATCTCGGCTCACCGCAACCTCCGCCCCTCGGGTTCAAGCGATTCTCCTGCCTCAGCCTCCCAAGTAGCTGGGATTACAGGTGTGCGCCACCATGCCTGGCTAATTTTATATTTTCAGTACAATGGGGTTTCTCCATGTTGGTCAGGCTGGTCTCAAACTCCTGACCTCAGGTGATCTGCCTGCCTCAGCCTCCTAAAGTGCTAGGATTACAGGCATGAGCCACTGCAAACGGCCAGCCTGTGCTTATAGATATAATTTGTCTCTTCATCAGCAGAGAGGACCCACCCCAAACTAACAGTCCAAGTGTCAGTTTCGTTAGCAACTAAGGGGTCAGGGGAGGCTTGAGAGCCACGAACACAGAGCAGCAAGCAAAATGATCACTCAGGCAGCAGGAAGATAGGTCCACTTGGTTTTCCATCCTTAACCCTCTGTTCTGGACCTCCCAGCTCTGGATCAGGGAAACACTCCAAATACTTAGGAGCCCAGAGGAAGCATACGTACTGGGGTGGTCAGCTCTGGTGTGGTTATGGGGGTACAGGAGTTGTTCAGTTTCATCCCACTGCCCAAGTCAAAGTCACAGATTTTCACTGGAGACACCTGAAGAGGAAAACAGAAGACAGGGTCACAGATATAAGAAACTACGGGGCAAGAGGAGCCAGGCATGGCTGTACGGGTGCATGGCTCCGTGGCTGTCACACTGCAGCTGGTTTTATCAGGTCATGTTTGCTCTCCGGAGGTTAACAAGAAGTCCCCTGAGGATTTCTTCCCAAGTGTCTTATTCCCTGAGCTCTCTTATTTCCCAACTAAGGGAAAAATGGGTGGACTATTTGGTGTCAGATTATTGTGAACTCAGACTGAAGGAAGTATGGAACTCTTGCTGGCAAATGATGGTACAGGTTGCAGCACAGCAGCTAGGGAAGTTACTGCGTACTCCTGAGAAGACAGACTTCTTGCAGCCCATTCAGTGGAGTGTAAAGGAGCTTTCAGTAAAACCTCTGACCGCCTCAGGTGGCTTAGGGTGACCAACTTGTCTTGGGTGGCTTGCTTGGGACTTGATCAGTTTAAACACGGAAACTCCTGCGTTCCAGGAAACCCCTCAAGCCTGGGAAAACTGGGATGGTTGGTCACCGTAGGTGGCATCAACACAGTAACCAAGTCCACCAGAACTGGATGCTGTGCCTGAGACCACAGAGAGGTGCCTCATCTCTGGAGCCAACCAGGAGGGCAGTTTGGGCGCACACATGAGAATGGATGAGAATGGCCTACATGGCATGTAAGCAGCACAGCGAGTGAACTAAATGCTGGTTCTCTGAGACCCATGTCCTCGCCGGGAAGCCTGGGCAAGTCCCTCGACTTCTTTCTCTCCTTCCTTCCTCCCTCCCCTTTTCTCTATTTTTTCTTCTTTTCTTTTTCATTTAGCCTCTTATTAGTGGTAAAATATAAAGCATAAAATATGAGATTTTAGCCATTTTTAAGTAGACAGTTTAGTGGCATTAATTAAGTACATTCACAGGGTTGTGCAACCATCACCACGATCTGTTTCTAAAACTTTTCCATCACTCCAAACAGAAACTCTATACGCATTAAGCAGTAACTCCCATTCTTTCTTCCCCTAGCCCTGGGTAACTTCCAATCTGACTTTATTAATTAAGACTTTCTGTCTTTATTAATTTGCCCATTCCAGATATTTCATATAAGTAGATTTACACAATATTTGTCCTGTTATGTTTGGCTTATTTCACTTAGCATAATGTTTTCAAGGTTCATTCATGTTGCAGAATGTATCAAAACCTCATTCCATTTTATGGCTGACTAGTATTCCACTGAATGTATGTACCACATTTTGTTTATCTGTTCAGCTGCTGATGACCACTTGAGTTGTCTCTACCTTTTTGGCTGTTGTGAACAATGCTGTAATGAATACTGCTATACAAGTATCTGTTTTCAATTGTTTTGGGTAATACCTAGGAGTGGAATTGCTGGGTCATATGGTAATTCTGTGTTTAGCCTTTGAGGAACCGCCAAACTTTTCCACAGAAGCTGCACCATTATATAATCTCACCAGCAATGTATGAGGGTTACGATTTCTCCATAACCGTAACAACACTATTTTCCATTTTTTAAATTACAGCCTACCTAGTAGTATGTGGTGGTATCTCATTGTGGTTTTGACTTGCATTTCCCTAATGACTAAGGATGTTGAGCATCTTTTCATGTACTTGTTGGACATTTGTGTACCTTATTTGGAGAAATGTCTGTTCAAGTCCCGTGTCCATTTTTAAATTGGTTTGTCTTTTTGTTGTAGAGTTTTAGGAATCCTTTATATATTTTGGATATTAAACCTTGACCAGATATATGATCTGCAAATATTTTCTCACATTCTGTAGATTGTCTTTTCACTTTCTTGATAGATAATGTCCTTTGAAACTTAACCTCTCTTTTTCTTAAGAGACGGGGTCTCACTATATCATCCAGGCTGGCCTCAAACTCCAGGCTCAAGCAATTCTCCTACCTCAGCCTCCTGAGTAGCTGGGACTACAGGCATGCAACCGCTGTGACCAGCTAATTTTTAAATTTTTTGTGGAGATGGGGTCTCACTTTGTTGCCCAGGCTGTTCTTAAGCTCCTGGCCTCAAGGGATCCCCCCGCCTCAGCCTCCCAAAGTGTCGGGATTATAGGCGTGAGCCACTGCCTGGTCCCAATTATTCCTCTCTTTCACCTTGCCTTTCCTCACGTTCTTGTTTTGAGACAGAGTCTCTGCTGCCCAGGCTGGAGTGCAGTGGTGCGATCATGGCTCACTGGCTATACATGTTTCCTAACTTGAGTTTCAGTTTCCTCGTCCATAAAATGAAGGTAATAATAGTATCTACCTCATGATATTTCATAAACACGAAATAAATATAAGTGCCTGGCACAATGTAAGCACTCAAGAAGTGTTCACTGTAATTATTAGTAGTAATCATCATAATAATGATAAATTATAAAGGTCTACGACAGAACCAGTGACAGAAGTCACAAGATCTTATTTGAGTGAATCCATTATTATTCCCCATAAAAGAGTTGTGAGTAGCAGACTGACTCATTCATTCAAGGCCACCCCTTATTTATGAGCCACGGCTTCATCCAGACCACAATATATATGCTCTTGAATACACACATGTATATACACGCAGAGCTGTGAACGTGGGCCCCAACACCACCAGGGCCTAAATCTCTCCTAATAAACACAGAATTTGTCAAATTCATACACTTCCGTTTACTTAAAGAGATCTGCTTCACATAAGATTAAGTTGTTTGGCTGGGCGTGGTGGCTCACGTTTGTAATCCCAGTACTTTGGAAAGCCAAGGCAGGTGGATTGCTTGAGCTCAGGAGTTCAAGACCAGCCTGGCCAACATGGTGAAACCCTTGTCTCTACTAAAAATACAAAAATTAGCCAGGTGTGGTGGCACATGCCTGTTGTCTCAGCTACTTGGGGAGCTGAGGTGGGAGGACCACTTGAGCCTGGGAAGTCGAGGCTGCAGTGAGCTGTGATCATGCCACTGCATTCCAGCTTGGGTGGCAAAGTGAGACCCCGTCTCAAAAAAAAAAAAAAAAGTATTTACGACTTCCATCAACTGATATAAAGATAGGTGCATTAGACTAGAAAATATTAATTTTGTGCAGGTCTCATATATTTTCCAAACTCTCAGGCTTACATCAATCACACTGATGATCAAGAGCGAAGAAAGGACGAGGATGGGCAGAAACATCACACAGTAAGTGTAACATTCTCACATGTCCAAGACGATCAGTTCAAGTTGGTGTCTGAGGCCAACGGAACTGCTAACAATCCATCCTGAAAGCAAGGGTGGCTTCCTCGGTAAGTATAAACTATAACATTCCAAATCAGGCCCAAAGTACCTTTTCTGGAGATTCACACAATATATTTTCTGGTTTCAGATCACGATGAGCAATGCCTGACATGACAAAGAGCAAAAAAATGGTTAACATATGCACATAATTATCAAACATTCCACACACAATTAATTTTTTCCAAATGCTGTAGTTCGCAGATTAATTCCCAATTATGGTACATTAAAAAATCAACGAGCTGCAGGAGGCAGAAGTAACCAGCGACACAAACCAAAAGCACAGTTGATTCTGCGGGTTCTTTTGAAGAGGAGGCTTTAGAAGTCTGGCAGGGATAAGAAGAGCTAAATGAATCCCAGCCAGCCTACCCCTCAGTACCACAGTGACCACCAAGAAGAAGGCCTAATGCAGAGCAGAGCAGAGAGCTCTGCAAACGGCAATGCTTGGAACAGCAATGCAGAAATAATTAGTGCCTTGTTTAAGAGCATCTCAGGGGGCTTAACTGCTCTACCTCATTTCTTCTTGTGTGGCCGATTTAAAAAAAAAAATTCCTTCAGTGCAACTGTCTGAATGTTCAGAGGAGCAAGTGTTAGTTACCAAATCTCCCAAAGTGACCTATTCCCTTCTCACCTGCTTTGCATGTCCAAGGCAGCCCTGCCAGCAGCAGAGCAAAGACTGCTTTGGCACCAGGATGCTGTTATTTTTGTTTTTTAAAATAGAGATGGAGTCTCGCTATAGCCAGGCTGTTCTTGAAATCCTGGCCTTAAGCAATCCTCCTCCCTTGGCCTCCCTAAGCATGGGGATTACAGGTGTGAGCCACCTCGCTAGGCCCACCGAGGGTTGCTGTTTTTAAGAGAAAACCTCTGCACTTTGGCCAGGCCTCCTGAAGGCGACTGGAGATAGCAGCTTAGCCCATGAGGGGTTAACCTGCTGACCTGGCCAAGAAGGCACCTCGGGGAGAGCCCTCTTCTAACCAAAGAAAGGGACAAAGAACTAACTCAGGGTCATGGTGTTTTGGTGGAGGACACAGAAACCTCCCTTTCGTCTTTCCTTCCACAGCACATGCAGCACAGAGACAGGGCTGGAAGGCTGAGCAAGAGTCAGAGCTACAGTTGGAAGTATTGGAAAGCGGCAGCGGATTCTCGCGGTGATGGGAAAAGCAAAATCTGCTTCACTAAAACTCCCTCGGTGATCAACTTTTTCAGCAGTCCTCCGATTCCCGACTAGAAGGCAAAAGCCTGGCCCAGGCCACGGGAGGCACTTCACTAAAGAAGAAAAGCCTGAGCTCCAGCAAGCTCAGTAACTTCATCAGTCACCTAATTGAACGAGAACCCAGAGCAACTCAGTCCAGGCTGCACAAATTGAGTAGCACTGCTCTGCAGCTCGCTGCACTAAAAGTGAAAGATATTTTCCATTACAGCAAGTGCTCCCACAGAAGGATCACGAGCCACACATGGAGCCTTACTCTCCAAATAGGCGCCCATGGCCCAGTCGTCCCTTAGCCTAAGAACTCAGAGAGCCAGGCTGTAATAATGGGGCTGCCGTGTGAGCACAGCAGCCATCGAGCTGCTCCGGTTCATTTCCCAGAGGTTGAGCTGCAGTGTGTCCAGTATTTAAAAGTATGGAACTTGTTTCAGGGCTGACCCATTCTTGCCCAATTCATCTTCCCCGTGTGAAGTTATTTAGCAAACAGCCAAGTTCAGCTGGAAATCGTTTTTCATCCCCTCCAACTTCTAGTCACACGGGCAGCTGGCCAGCTACATGTTAACAAGCGCCTCAGAACTCCTAAGACACCACCGGCCTCTGTTCCCTTCAGTGCATTCTTGTAAATAAATAAATAATAAAACCTGCCTTTACCACCCCCTCCAAGGTGTGGATCTTGTAAAAAGCGTGACCCAGTTTTGCAATCTACAGAGGCAGCTTGGGGAGCAGTTGTAAATCTTTGTCAGGCAGGTGTTACCTCTATGCATCCCAGCTTTCAGAAACAGAGCTGATGCTATTCATCATGCTGCGGAAGGTACAGACACCCCCTTCTAGTTTTCATCCTAGGTGCAAGTCAGGGCCCCAACATGGGCACTGTCAGTATGCAGACCTCTTTCAGCCACTGGAGGAGGGAGGTGGGGTCAATGAACCTGAACCTCCTGGATACGCGCCACACTGGTCTGCACCAGATTGTGGGCACCAGGTGGGATGTGTGAGGGGCATGCCTACCACTGGTCCCGGGCACCCACAACCAACATGGCTGGCCAACATCTGCAACAGCAGAGGGGGCAGACCTAAGTCACAAGTTATTCATTTCACTCCCACCCCCACCAGGCAGAATGCTTTAAGGGAATTAATGTTAGGAATAAAAATGCTTTCTTCCTGGTGGGAGGTGAGGATGGAGGAAATCGTTATTTATTGAAGAACTATGACATACCAGGAACTATGCTCCATCTATGCTGCACATATACAATACAAACACAAGATACACATTTTTCATCTATAAAAAGCTTAGAATAGTGCCTAGCACATACCAAGTGCTATAGTGTTAACTACAGTCGATGATGTTATTATCTCAAATTCTCACCATAGGGTAGGCGTTATTACTGAGAGAACACATAGCTAGAAGAAAAGTGAAACCAGAATTCATTTTTTCCAGGGTACTGCTGTCAGGCAAATTAAAAAAAAAGTATGTAATAGTCAAACAGATTTATGGAAATGTAAAAACAATTTGTGGAAAGATTTAATTCACTACAAAAGTTCCTGAATAATCAGTCATAGGAAAGGGGCTGTAACCTGAAGCGTAAATCAAATATTAGTAACCTGTGAGTTACCAATGTGCTTTTCAACAGATACCTCAAATGTACATGTTAATAGAAAAGTATAAGCTGGGCACAGTGACTCACACCTGTAATCCCAGCACTTTGGGAGGTTGAGGCAGGAGGATCGCTTGAGCCCAGGAGTTTGAGACCAGCCTGGGCAACAGAGGGAGACCCCATCTCTACAAAAAAATACAAAAATTTCCAGGTGGTGGCACACACCTGTAGTCCCAGCTACTTGGGAGGCTGAGGTGGGAGGATCACTGGAGCCCAGGGAGGTTGGGGCTGCAGTGAGCCCTGATGGCGCCATAGCACTCCAGCCTAGGTGACAGAGAGAGACTTTGTCTAAAAAGGAAAAAAAAAGGAAAAAGAAAAATAGATTTTTCATTTACTGTGAAAAAGATATATTAAACTACATATATCCTATCATGCCCATTTTGAAAAGAGACAGAGGTGGTGTATTTTAAGACTAGAAGGAATAACATCAAGATATTCACACTAAGAAGGTTGTATTGTGTATGAGCTTTATATTCCTCACACGATAAGAATCTAAGAAAAGAAACATCATCCACACACAGTCACACATACCCTGTTCAATGTGAAATTTATTCTTTCTCCTCCCTGCTCCTTCTCCTGTATCCCTGTGCTGCTCAACAGCTTCACCACCCACCCACCATCCGCAGCATAAGCCTAGGAGCCATCCCTGGACTGTTTCTCCCCCAGCTCCCATGGGTGAGCATGTTCACACCTCAAGCTGCCTTCCAGCCACACCATCTCCTGCACCAGCCCTCTGCCTGGCCTACCACCTCCCTTGGTACCCAGAGGCTGGCCAGCCCAACCCACCCACCAAGGCAAAGGCTGGGTTCACCTTTGGTATGCAGGAAGTCAAGGGCAGCAGCAACGTCCCGCACCACTCGGCTGGCTTCTCGCTCATTGAAGTGCTTTTGCTTCTGGATGTGGGCTAAGATGGAACCTGGGGAGCAGAGGGGACACAGAAGAATGCCTTTTTGGGCTCTAGTAAGTATAAGTTGGTTTTTTTTTAGACAAAGTCTCACTCTGTTACCCAGGCTGGAGAGTAGTGGCACGATCTCGGCTCACTGCAACCTCCGCCTCCCGGGTTCAAGCGATTCTCCTGTCTCAGTCTCCTGAGTAGCTGCGATTACAGGCAGGCACCACCATGTCCAGCTAATTTTTGTATTTTTTTTTTTTTTTTTTAGTAGAGATGGGGTTTCACCATGTTGGTCAGGCTGGTCTCGAACTCCCGACCAAGTGATCCGCCTGCCTCAGCCTCCCAAACTGTTGGGATTACAGGCGTGAGCCACTGCGCCTGGCCGTATAACTTCTTAGAGGCCAAGTTTTCCCAAGTTTGGAAAACTTGGGGCGGGGACATAGGGATTCATCACTGACTCATCACTACCTGTCCAGCTCCAAGTGTGGGGCCTGGCACGGAGGAGGTACCAGCCTGTATGTCTGTTAAACAAAACTGGACTGCTCTCTTCTGTACCTGTCTATGAGGAGCTCAGAAGCGAGAGAGAACAACTATAAATAGGGCCAAAAAACACTAATGACGCTGAGGCTGATTTGGCTTCTGCAATCAAAAGGAATAAAACTGAAGGCACTTGGAGCTGAGGGGGCCTTTCTGCAGCAACATTTTCTCCCCTGCATCTGATCTCTGATCCAAACAAGAGCACAAACTTTCAAATGGAAACGCCACACCCTTGCCAGACATGTAAAGGCCTGGGAAAAGAGGGGAAAAATGGGTTTTCCTCCTGAGCTTTCCCATTCATTGTTTTGTTGGCAATGGCTAACATTTACTGAGTAGTTACTAGTGCCATGTGCTATGGAATACTCTTGAAATAAACTGTCTTATTCTCACCACAATTGGACAAAATGGGTAGTACACTTATTCTCGTTTTACAGAGGGAGATCCTGAAGCCAAAAAGAAAAATGGTTGAGCAACTTGCCCAAGATTACGCACCAGTAAGGGGTGAGGCCAGGACTTAGGCCCAGGGCAGTTAGGCCTCCGAGTCTGTGCAGACATCCCCCAGCAGGACTTGTGGTCTGACTGCTGCAGGGATGGACTCTCTTGAGCCAACCACACTGGGTCTGGCCTCAATAAGCTACATTAAGTTTACTGATATGGCGACAGAGGAGCTCATCTGCATGTAGCATTTCAAACATGTAATTAACAGTCAGTCATGTGTTATTGGGTGGTGCAGGGGCAGACACAGGCAGGAACATGTGGCTTGGCTTCATGTGGTTTATGTTTACTACTAGAAGCCAGCGTTTCTGGGCTGAAGGTATTATCTCTCTGTCCTAAAAATGGCACATGTCTACTGTTTTTCAGGGGGGATTGGGAGGGCATGAGAGAAGGGGAAGAACTGCCAAAGATTGTTCGCTTGCCAGATTAAACAACGGATCCCAATGTGCTAGGGAACATTCCCAGAAAACTGGCTCATGACTAGGTCCTAGCTTGCTCTGCTGTAGTGAGCCTCGTTTCCAAATCTGTTAAAAGGAAAAGCAGAGAATAATGCTTTACATACTTTTTTTTTTTTTTTTTTTTTTGAGACAGAGTCTCACTCTGCTGCCCAGGCTGGAGTGCAGTGGTGTGATCTCGGCTCACTGCAACCTCTGCCTCCCAGGTTCAAGCGATTCTTCTGCCTCAGCCTCCTGAGTAGCTGGGATTACAGGCATGTGCCAGCACGCCCAGCTAATTTTTGTATTTTTAGTAGAGCCAGGTTTCACCATGTTGGCCAGGCTGGTCTTGAACTCCTGACCTCAAGTGATCTGCCCACCTTGGCATCCCAAAGTGCTGGGATTATAGGCGTGAGCCACTGTACCTGGTCTACTCTACATACTTCTAAGACATCCCCCAGCATACCAAATTGTTTTAATAATATTAGCAGCCAACATTTATTGGGCCCTTAGTGCCTACCAGACACTGTCCTAAGCATTTCATATGAATTATCTCATTTAATCTTCACAGCAACCCAGTGAGGTAGGTGCTATCAATATCTCTATTTTATAGAAGGGAATATTGTTTAGAAAAGGTTAAGTGACTTGCCCAAGATCACATGGCTAGTAAGTGATGGAACTAGACATAACATAAGCTTTAGCTGTGTTGGTTTCTAAAGCACGCTCCCTCAACCACCAAGCCCCTCCGTGTGGCCCTCCATGCAGCTCCAGACATCCTAAGATTGGGGGAGTGATGGGAAGGGAAAGGGTTTCTCTACCCTACCTCATTATGTCAGAAAAGCAACTTAAGTATACACCCCAGTGATTATGTGTGTGGGTGATGGCATCTTTCCATCTGAAGGATGGCACGTTCTCAGGCTTCCCCTTTATCCTGGGTCTGTGTCCCAAACAATAGGACCCTCCTCTCCACTGTTTTAGCCTTTCTAGACTTCACAATGTATTTGAGAGCTTCCACCCCATAATTAATGTAGTTAAACAGTGAACATGTCAAAACGGGATTGATAAATCGATGACTAAATGTATCTATATATGACTCCTATTATAATGAAAAGGCATTTATAAAATACCCACACAGGTGACATTCTAAGCTCTGCAAAATGCTAATTATCATCCTTCCCTCCGGCCTCCCTTCTCCCAAATCAAGGGCAGTTTTTAAGTCCTTCATCCTTTTTATTAGCTTGACTCGTTTTGGAAGTCTCTGGGATTCATGATGGATGATCACCACCCTGGGTCTTAATCAGAAGTCCACACACATACTCAACGGTAAGTACCTCCTTGCAATTTCTCAAAGACCAAGTAAAACCTTGTGTCATCTTCAAAGAACTCAATCAGCTCCAAAATGTTCCTTAAATAGGGAAAATAGGAGGAGAGGGAAAAGGGGGGAAATGGTATTATATATTAAAGTCTACTTACAAATATACAATGAAAAAAATATACAACACCTGGTAGTGGGGCAGAAACCAACTTGAAATCAGAATGCTTATTAAAGACCCGCGTATGGAAGCAGCCAATGGTGTTAGCAAGATTCAGGTCACCTTATCTTTCCATAATGTTTAGTCTCTGGTGTTTTCACCAAGTCTGTGCTGTCAAACCCCAGCCCTAAAACCCACTAGGTAGAGTTATAAAAAAGTCCCGGTCACATTAAACTGAATAAAATCTGCAGCCGACTGGAAGCAATTGCGGCTAATAACACTGAATAGTAGGTGTGTGTCCTGGAGGCAAGCAGCAAATAATTACTTGCCCTCCCTCTTGCCCATAAATCACGGGGCAGTATTTACATTGCCTGGAGAAAATGGAAACATCTGTCAAATAGACTTGGGGCCTAACGTGGGCACCGCTAGACCCTAACTGCTAAGCGCTGCTTAATGAAACGGCCGTGTTCCTGGCCACTGTAGCACTTGTGGCCTTCCCCGGTGAGCACTCTCTGTCTGCCCGAGTATTTCAGTGCTCCGCCAACAAGGTCGTCTTGTAACTCAGTAGGGAAGCCACCAGCCTGGATATTGGAGGTGTTGTGGGCTTTTTTTCTTTTACAGAATAAAATAAACCAAGTAGAGTCTCTAATGCTGAACTAAGAAGCTGCAGGGCTGAAAATAAAAATCTGTCCCTCATAAAAAAAATGCTGACTACTTTGGGAGATATGAGGCTTTTACTAGTGTGAAGGCATCCAAATAAGATGGGCAAAATGGCCTAATTTGAAAGAAGATTGTGGAGGCAGTGCCTGGAGTTAAATCAACAGCAGCCCCCGTCCTCCAATCCTCCAAGCTTAATGACAAAGCCATCAATACCAGGCCACTGGCTCCCCGCTGACCCTGCCGTGGAGGGAGAGAGGGGGAAGTGGAGTCTTACAGGTGCCCCTGATTTAAAGCCACAGTGGGAGAGCTGCTCATTTGGAGCTGGTGGTGGGCAGAATGAACTGGGGCTAGAGATGACCTGGACCCAGCTATCTAGAAGGTTCCAGGATCTTAGTGGTATCTGCACATATGTAAATATTCTAGGAGCAGAAACAGCAGCAAATATTCTTAACAGTTCTCCTCATCTTGGTATTAAGGCAAGTCCTTAAAGATTTCTACCAGGCAACACTCAGTCAACCTAGTTTCCACAGGTACTGAAAGAAATAAAACTCCATTTCCCCCCAACAACCACTGATTCAGATAGTTCATTCTTCTAACTTGCTTGAATTGATGATATTTACAGTATTTCAGAAGAGATAATAGCTCCTTTGCTGTTACTGCTGCTTTTCCTTTCTCTCCCTAACACTGAAAGGGGCGGAAGGAGGTACCTGCCTTGTGGGGACAGGAGTGAGAGCTAAATGCTGGAGTCAGGAGATGGTAAGAAATAGCCTCCTCTTCTGTGGCCAAGCGTCCCCCCAGAGAAGCAGCAAGAATCACGTGATACTCACTTGTTTCCCTGACACTGATACAGCGTCTCCACCTCTCGAAACACCCTACTCCGACTGTGCCCTGCTTGTTTCTCGATGATCTGTGGGAAGAATAAAATCTGTCATGTACACCCACCTGACTTCCAAACAGCCCCTTGGCAGGAGTCCTCTGGGAGAATGCAAGGCCACACTCAGTCCAAATCCAGTGTCCAGCAGAAGTCTGGCCTAGGCCTTGGTGACACCGGCACTGTGGCTCTGTTGGCAAAGCAGCAGACTGGCCTCAGGGCTTTCCAGCCCAGCTGAGCCCATTCCACTCTGGCCAAGCACAACACCAAGGAAGTGAATGAGGCTGCTGCCCCCAGCTGCCCAGGGGAGACTGAGGCAGCCGGCAAGACAAAGAGCTACCTTACTCAGCTCCTCCTCCCGTGGGCACCTCTTTCTGCCTTAAGGGTAAGCATTTACTGCATCTACTGAAGGATCTCATGCTGGAGGGAGAGGCTGATGCAGGACACCGTGGCGAGGAGCTAAAGCTTTGACACCCAGCTCAGAGGCTGCCTCCATGACCCCCTGGCAGAAGTAGGCTCTTCCTCTTCTGAGAACTTACTCTCTGGCAGATACTGTGTTAAATGATTTATTTACGGCCGGGTGTGGTGGCTCACACCTGTAATCCCAGCACTTCCGGAGGCTGAGGTGGGTGGATCACCTGAGGTCAGGAGTTCTAGACCAGCCTGGCCAACACGGCGAAACCCCGTCTCTACTGAAAATACAAAAAAATTAGCCAGGTGTGGTAGTGGGTGCTTGTAATCCCAGCTACTCAGGAGGCTGAGGCAGGATAGTCACTTGAACTGGGGAGGCGGAGGTTGCACTGAGCCGAGACTGTGCCATTGCACTCCAGCCTGAGTAACAGAGAGAGACTCCATCTCAAAAAATAAATAAATAAATAAATAAATAAACAATAATAAATTTACATAATCTCAGTTGACCTTTATGACAACATCAAAAGATAGGGAGGTATGAAACATTTGCCTGCAGTCCAGAGCTGACTCCTAAGCCCTTGCTATCCCACACCTGCTTAGATGCTCTAACTTCTTTGAGGACCTGGAGGCTTTGTCTCTCCTGTGATACGGTGGGCTGCTCCCCCTCCACACTTTTACCTGAGATGCTTGTCAAATGCTGACTGAAGGAACAGATAAGCCAACAGATGGGAGGGTGGTTTCCAAAGGGACTGGCTGCCTCTGCAAAGCTCTCTGGACCCATCTGGAGCCTCAAACCACTGCACACCGAGCCTGTGAGCAAATCTGCAGAGCCTAGCTCTGCCTTACAGCTCCAACGTGCACAGTGGGCAGCACAATGACATCCTCTTCCTTCATTGAGACTTCAGACTTCTCTGATATGATGTGGCACAGACATCTGTGACCAACTGTAATTTTCTAAATAAGTCTGTGTCTGTTTGTAAACCACGGTGGGCCCATTATCTGAATGGAGAGGTGTAGTGCTGGGGAACAGAAGTGATTCAACTTCATTCCCCAAGCATTTCAGATCAAAGTCATGAAGAACTTTCTAGCAGGCAAGATTTCCACAGCACAGTCTTCTCTGAGGAAGTAATGGGCTCTTGCTAATAGAGATGGGGGAGCAGAACATGGACAACTATCTGGGGAGTCATAGAGGAAATTCAGGGTTATCTTAAAATTCCATCCCAACCTTGAGAGTCTAGGATCAGCTGGGTGCCTATAGGAAAAGCTGTAATAAGCTAAGTATTGTGGGGCCATGTTGGGAGAAGTAGCCCATCTCTAGGGAGCTTTGAAAGAGTAGGGGAGAGAAGAAACATGGGCAGAACTGCTGAAACCAAGGAATTGCCAAGCCAGAGTCCAGTGTTTGCCTCAAAGATGCCAGGGGGGATGTGGAGGAAGGGCCAGGTTTTCCTCCCATTATCCAACCTTGAAGAAATATACCTCTCATCCATAAATGTATTGAAACCTTTGAAAATCAGTTTATGTTTGTGGTTTTTACCACATTTAGACAGATACATCAATTTTTTTTTTTTTTTTTTTTTTTTTTTTTTTTGGAGACAGAGTCTCCCTCTGTTGTCCAGGGTGGAGTGCAGTGGCACGATCCTGGCTCATTGCAACCTTTGCCTCCTGGGCTCAAGTGATCCTTCCACTTCAGCCTCCCAGGTAGCTGGAATTAGACGCACACGCCACCACACCAGGCTAACATTTTTTTTTCTTTTTGTGACGGAGTCTTGCTCTGTCGCCCAGGCTGGAGTGCAGTGGTGTGATCTCGGCTCACTGTGCAACCTCTACCTCCCGGGTTCATGGGATTCTCCTGCCTCAGCCTCCCAGGTAGCTGGGATTACAGGAATGCACCACGCCCGGCTAATTTTTTTGTATTTTTAGTAGAGATGGGTTTCACCATGTTGGCCAGGCTGGTCTTGAATTCCTGACCTCAGGTGATCAGCCCGCCTCAGCCTCCCAAAGTGCTGGGATTACAGGTGTGAGCCACCATGCCTGGCCTAATTTTTCTATTTACACTTAGGCGTATGTTTTAAAAATCACTTGTAATTTATACTGAGCTGTTTCCCAAAAGAAATTGAGACAGTGCTCTTGTTACCATGTGAAGCAATACTCCAGCTGAAAGGAACGTGGCTTAGCAGACTTGCTCAACCTTCTAACCTGCAGCTGGGACTGTGGAAAGTTGGTTCAAAGAAGAGAAAACATTTCCTTCAGGAGCCCATTGGGCTGGGATTGCCAATGTGAGGTGACATTTGACCTGGTGGCTCAGGTGGGTGATTTGAAATCAGCTTGGATTTAAAAAGACCCTTTCTCTAGGTCAGTAGTCCTCAAACTTTGGTGGCTATGAGACTCAAGTGGGGAATCTGGTCAAGCCACAGAGATCCAGACCCTATCCTACATCTGGAAACCTGCATCTGTGTGTGCTTTGTTAGAGCTCTAAGGGCTTCTAACACATAGTAGCATTCACAACTGCCCTTCCTACAACAGTAGTCCTCAAGGACTAGTGAGTGTCAGAGTCACCAGGAGAGTTTGTTAACATTTGTATTGCTGGGCCCACCCCTGTTTCTGAGTTGGTACTTCTCAGGTAGGGCCAGGTAGCTTCTATTTCTAACAAGTTCCCAAGCGATGCTGAGGCTGGTCCAGGGCACACATTTTGAGAACCACTGCTCAAGATCCAGCTCTTCTTCCATGTGGAGAGGGCAAGTGGAGGCACAGAGGGATGACATGAGCCACTCCAAGGCCTTACAGCTAATTAAAGGCAGCAATGAGGCCAGAAGCCACTTCTCCTGCCCCAAAACTGAGTGCTCAGTCACTTTAGTTTTGTTTTTTTCTTTTAATTTTTTTTTCTGAGACATCATTCAGATGTTACCAAATCAGTCACCTTAGTTTTTAATCCTCACTATCATGCTAACATCTAACACTTGGATAGCATTTTGTGACGTGTAAAGTGTTTCCACCTCTCCCAGGATATTTTAATTTTCGTCTTCATAACTGCCTCAGGAGACTGAAGGGCAGGTATCATCATTTAGAGATGTAGGAACTGAGGCTTACGGACATTTGATGACTTGCCCAAAGTCAAACAGTTATAGTTTGTCAAAATAGATATTCAGGTAGGCCTTCTAATTCCAAATCTGGTTGTCCACTCCCTGAAGCTGACTTCATTTGTCAGAATAATGAGAAACTTACTATGAGCCAGGCATTGTGCTAAGCACTTTACCTACATTAACTTATTTAATCCTCACAACAATTCTACATAGGTTCTAGTATTATACCCATTTTACAGATGAGAAAACTGAAGGACAGAGAAGTTAAGTAACTTGCCCGAGGTACACAGTAAGTAGAGAAACCAAGATTTGAATCCAGTGAATACAGCTTCAGAGTCCCCATTCTTATGGAATATAACATTTATTTGGTTCAAGATAAGCTAGGAATGACTATTTGCAAAGTAAAGCCTGGCATTCAGCTGAGACACTCACTTTGACGGCATACTCTTTGCCATTCTGTAGGCTCACGGCACCTTGAACTTTGGCATAGGCTCCCTCTCCAAGCAATTCAGAGGTCAGCTTGTACATATCTAGAGGTGAAATGGATGAGAGGAATAACAAGATGAGTCACCCTACTGCAAGCTCAGATGGGAAGAACTTTTGTGGCTCAGCTTCCCTGATCAGACGACACAGGCACCCGATGACTCTAGCACTCAGTGACAAGGAAGACAAGTAGCTTTCCCAGCCACCTGAGGACCCAGTTTCTCAACAAGACCACATACAAGGCATCCTGTTCCTCATTTTAGCGATGAGGTTAGCAAAAGGGTCTCAATTCGGCACATACTTCCTGAACATCTACTATGTGCCAGACAGCATAACAGAGTAAGGAATAAAATAAAGGCCAGGTGCAGGGGCTTACACCTGTAATCCTAGCACTTTGGGAGGCCAAGCCAGGAGGACTGCTTGAGGCCAGGAGTTCAGAACCAATCTGGCCAACATAGCAAGACCCCATCTCTAAAATATATATACGCATGATCCCTCTCCTCTAAGGGTCGCAGTCCAGTGGGGAAGACAGACACATACACAGGTGACCCCAGAATAAACCAGGCATTGGTAAATACTATCACAGAGGGACAAGGTACAGTTAAAAAAAAAAAGTTGGGGGAAGAAAGGGTTAAATCTGTTCAGAGAGGCTGGGCATGGTGGCTCACACCTGTAATCCCAGCACTTTGGGAGACTGAGGTGGGCAGATCAAGAGGTGAAGAAATCAAGACCATCCTGGCCAATGTGGGAAACCCCGTCTCTACTAAAAATACAAAAATTAGCTGGGTGTGGTGGCACATGCCTAAAGTCCCAGCTATTTCGGGGGCTGAGGCAGAAGAATCGCTTGAACCCGAGAGGCGGAGGTTGTAGTGAGCCAAGATCGTGCCACTGCACTCCAGCCTGGTGACAGAGTGAGACCCCATCTCAAAAAAAAAAAAAAAAAAAAAAAAAAAAAAAATTGGTCAGAGAATCTGGAGGATCATCGGAGGAGAAGTGGTATGATTTGAATGAATATTCATCTACTCATTTACTGAGCACCTATGATGTGCCAAGTTCTGTGTAAGCACTGGCTATACAAAGGAGAATAAAACACTGTTCTATTTTATACCCCATACATGGAAGTCATTGGAGGCTTCTGAGAAGTCTCCAGAAGTCACCCACAGGAAATAGAAGTAGGATGCAAAGGACGCCTTGAGGTTTTTAGGGTACTGAGTCATAGTTGTTCTAACAGAGTAATAGACCTGGGTTAAAGGAACATCTAGATGACCTGCCCAAGCTCACAAAGAGCACAGCTCTTTGAGCCCCTTCCAAAGGGGCTACATCTTTGGAATCCAAAGATGTACATCCAAAGAGGCTACATCTCCATCACAGCACTAGCTGCCTGACCTCATCCCCACTCGGCCTCCATTCTTCAGCCTTTTCCTCTTGAGGCACCTAGCATTGAAACCCACAGCCTGAACAGAAGACATTTCAACCATGAATTAGATTTTATCACTCTCAGTCAGGAGAAGTCCTGTCATTGCACAAGCTGTCCTTAAAAACAGGAAGTACTCTCTTGTGTTAACTGAAAGAGCAAAAGAGCTGTTGATTAGGAAACTATTTGAATACCTTGGGATCTTTGTCTCTCCCCCATCCCCATACCCTGACACACACACACACACACACACACACACACACACACACACACAGACACACACCCTTGCTGTTTGAGTTAAAGGCAAACAAAAAAACCCTGCTGAAAGTACCTTCTTGGTTCCATCACGGTTTGGTCTTTCAGTTGTTTATAAGAGCAGATGGCACACTGTTATTCGTAAGTGTTTTAAATGACATGCTTCTCACAATGGACACATTGGCATTAGCCCTTTACACACATCAGGATAGGTGGGTGGCTGGAGGTCCCATATTCCCAACCTATAAAGTGCTTGTTATTGGAACCACTTTACAGAACAGCCAATTCACTAGTGTGTCTGGAAGGCTGGAAGGAGGGACCAAGAGGCGAAGCTACTTCAGACCTCACAACGAAAGAAAACAAAACAGATGAAGTGGGGCACGTTACTCCTAGGAGTAGCTACTGATCCTCTTGGTGCTTTGCACAAGTGTCCAATCACCCCATCACATGCCCAGTGATAACAGGACCCACACTGAGCCTAGTGCCTCGCACACAGAGAGTGTCAAAAAATGTCTGATGACCCAACATCGTTTCTACTGAACACAACACGTACTCTTTAAAATGTAGTCAAACACATACAGCATAAGTAGCTACAATCTAAGAGACAAATTCTCTGCTTACAGGAGACTGAAGTTTCATTTGCGGCCATGGCCTTTGGTGTTTCTCTCTTCCTCTTATATAGTTCTATCTCTCAGCAGCCCCTCCAGGAATAGCTGAGGGAAGAATCACATCTGAAAAAAGGAAGACCCCGGGCAATGCCACTGATAGATGGGTCTTCCTGCTCCCTGAAAAGGAAGCAGTACCTGAGCCATTCACAGGAGGCCAGTGCATCATCTGGGAGCTTTTTCCATCCCCGCTCTCTTTCTGTAATGCCCTGTGTAAACTCCCTCATCCCCATCTTATCTCCCTACCACACAGATAACCACCATCTGGCTCTAACTTGACGCATTCTGTGATCGGACCTGTGGCTCCCAGGATGCTCCTCCCATGCTTGGTAAGCTGCAGGCCCAGATATAGGGAAGTTGTGTGACCAACCTTCAAACTTTCCTGGCAAGGAGTCAGTGGCCCGGGCCCTCCGCTTCTTCTTCCTCCTCCTGTCACCATCTGCGATGGGAAGGGGTTCGCTACTGCCCATCTCTAGGAGATAAGAGGAGATGTAAGGGAAACACCACTGTACTGATCAAGCTGTAAATTTACCCAGAAGGAAAAAAAAAAAGGTAGTGGGGGAGGACCCAGGAGGTTTACACTGATGGTTTTTAAATATCTGTGAAGACTATTGATTTGTTTTGACCTAGGAGGAAAAACTAAAGGCAAAGCCATTATGGGAGATCATTAACTGTGGAAAGGAGCTCAGACGGGCAGGCTAGATTAAAAGAGGCCAGCGGAAGCCTGCTTTAACCAAGCTCATTAGCGCATGGATTTAGATCTGCCACTGGTCAAACCATATTCCCCAAACAGAACAATGACTCCATAGGCAGAACCCCACCTGTGACATCCTCCAGCCTCAGCATCAGAAAGGCAAAACCGAGAGAGCTAGGCAAGAAGGGGGTTGGGAGTGGGGGACCATGCAGAGGAGTCATAGGCTCAGCAACATCGCTACGGATGCACACAGGGCACAAATGGCCTGGAGTGGAGACAGCCTCTGTGAAGGTAGCAATAGGGCTGGGGTTCAAAATAGCCCCAAATTACTTCACGTCCAAGAGCACGGACTTGAGTGCCCATGGAGCCTACGGCATCCTTTCCTCCCACAGCTCCTCCATCGGAAGGGCTGCAGGTAGTGCCCATTCAGAAGTCGGCAGTTGACAGGTCTGTGCCAGGCTGCTGGATGAGGTCACTTATTGCAAAAAACCTTATTATCTTTCATTGGCAAGCACCTGGCTCCCCATCTTAAAAGGAGGATTTGTGAGGCAGGCATTCAGACACTGCACAGATTGGGCAGAAAAAGGCCGGATGGAAAGAATAGGCAGGACACTGAGATAGGAAAGAGAAAAGGAGGAACAGTGAACCAGTGCCCAATCACAGTCCTGTTTCTAAGACACTCTAGTATGGGCCTTTCCCTGTTAAAGATAAATTACTTATAGAACATGTCATGCCCCTGATCCAGAGTGGAGCTTTAATACTCTTTGCCTGCAGTTAGAAATAATAAGATTTCTCTGAAGTCTCTGGGTCTAAATCCCCACCAGGGTGATTAAACCTTTACATCCTTCTAAAATAGAGGCACTCGAGTGCTGATGGGGCATACGACGTGAGAGACTTTTAGACCAACCTTCAATAAACACAGGCTCTTGGTTGTTGGTGTTTTTTTTTTTTTTTTCTTTCTTTCTTTTCTGAGAGCTTTTAAAATGGAAGCTGGTTCTTTGCCCATTGAGGGGAAAGGCCCACTCTCTTCTCAGAGGATCTGGCGGCATACGACCAGAGAAAGAGCAAGTCTGCTAGGAAGACTGATTAGTGCTCATGCAGGTCCATACACTGTTCTCAGACGCAAGTACATGACAGCCATCTGGAGAGAGCACACAGGATGGCACTTTCAACACCACAATCCAGAAAGCATGGTTACGCAGCCAAGTGCCTGACAGCTCAATTTAGGCGCATTCTTCCATCCATTTTGGGGATCTGATGACAGCACATTTTAAATTATAGTTTAGAATGGGGAACAGATAAACACAAGGATAAAAGAAATCCACAGAGCATCTCAAAATATAACTCTAGCCAAGAGCTTCAAACACAAGATATATCTGGGGACTGCAACACCCTATGAATTGAAAGAATTAAACATCTGGCTAGGCACCATGGCTCACGCCTGTAATCCCAGCGCTTTGCGATGCCGAGGTAGGCAGATCACTTGAGGTCAGAAGTTCGAGACCATCGTGGCCAACATGGTGAAACCTGTCTCTACTAAAAATACAAAAATTAGCTGGGTGTGGTGGCGGGTGCCTGTAGTGCCAGCTACTCGGGAGGCTGAGGCAGGAGAATCGCTTGAACCTGGGAGGCAGAGGTTGCAGTGAGCCGAGATCACGCCATTGCACTCCAGCCTGGGTGACAGAGCAAGATTCTGTCTCAAAAAAAAAAAAAAAAAAATCAGCACCTCAACACCCACCCTCACCAAGGTAAATTAAAAGGAAAAAAGCTGCCCAAATGTATAACATGGTGAGAAATTCAGCAGAAATAAAACACAGGGTCACTCATCTTCAGGAGCTCAGGGAGGGGGTGCTGGCCATCGGGGCAGCAGGCTGAGAAGGAGGAACCATTGTCTCTCTCTCTTGCGCTGACCTTGAATGCAGTCCAGTGGCAACCCGTGTCTGCATCTATTTTCTCATCGGCACCGCAGGCCCAGTGCAGAGGAAACAGATTTGGGTTTCAGCTCTTTCTCCTTCCCCTGTCCACACTTTGATGGAGGGCCCCAGGACAAGCAAAACAGCCAAAAGACAGGCAGAGCAGAGGAGCAGCAAGAGGGCTGGAGGCATTATAATTCACAGGGGACACTCAGGCGCATGACTCTAATGAGAAAACCCTGTTAGCGACAATTTATACTTGGTCTTTACCACAGCAGGGCTGAGGGAGCCGCTTGCACGAGAAGCATACCTCAGAGCACCACCGCACACGTAATATCAGATTTTATGGCTTCACACACACACAAAGACAGAGTACCTGGTATATTCTGCATGGATTTCAATGAAAGAGGGTACGCCAGAAGGGACAAATGGTTAAGACTTTCCTTGGAAATGGAACTTGGAGAGTTGTTGCTGAAACTAGGAAGGAAAAAATGTAGGAAGATGGGTGAAGTGAAAGAAACATGCTTAGCTTCCCTGGTTACACAGGGGGAGGCAAGAGGTGTCATAATCTCACCAAGGGGTCGCTAGTTGCCCATGTGGAGCCCGGCCACACACTATTTTCATCACAGAGTCCACAAGCAGGTCTGTGGGGCCTTAATTCATCATGCAAACACTCATGGGATAATTGCTGCCTCAGGGAGTGGGACCCCCGCAGTAAAGCTGCACCTTGGCTCACCTGCTTCCCTTGGCCTAGGAATTCTTCTTGGTCATCAAAAGCCGGCTCGATAGTCCCAACCCTTTTGCAGCTCCCTGATAACTCCAGATGAGTTAAGGTTTCTACAGAGACTCTGGAAGTCAGTTAGGTGCTATGCAAATGGAGGGTGTTACTGAGCATAACTAGTAGTTGGTGCTCCATCCTCTGCTCCCAAACACCCTGCAAGAAGCTCCATGAGGGCACTGATTTTATTTGGCCTTGAGTGCTCCCCTGTGTTCCTAAAGGCTGAGATTGTCCCCTGTTCACTTGTTTCTCCTACAGATCATGGCACAGTGTCAGACACATAGCAGCCATCAGAAATTGCACTGAAATAGAAATGATATGAAATGACATGCATTAGGTGTGGGGTATGTCACACTGGCCTTTTAGGTACCCAGTGCACATCCTGAAAGAAACATGGGTACAACTTTGCCCTGCAGACAATGCAGAGTAAGGCTACTTAGTTTTATGAATCCAGTTCAGGAATTCTACTAATTCCTGGATAAACTCCCTTTCGAAAAAGGGTCTAGGACACAAAACGTCCTTCACTTTCTTATCTTTTCTTTTCTTTTTGAGATGGAGTCTTGCTTTGTCACCCAAGCTGGAGTGCAGTGGAGTGCAGCTCAGTACAACCTCCGCCTCCCGGTTTCAAGCGATTCTCCTGCCTCAGCCTCCGGAGTAGCTGGGACTACAGGCACATGCCACCATGTCCGGCTAATTTTTTGTACTTTTTAGTAGAGACGGGATTTCGCCATGTTGGCCAGGCTGGTCTCAAACTCCTGACCTCAGGTGATCCGCCTGCCTTGGCCTCCCAAAGTGCTGGGATTACAGACGTGAGCCACTGCGCCCAGCCAGGTCCTTCACTTTCTAAACAGAAGCCTGGTTCTTGCTATAGGATTGGGCAATGTGTCTGTTATTACAGAGGAAGAAGTGAGCACTTCTTTTCAGTTTCAGGCAGATCCCAGCTGGTCTGGAGGCTCCCAGCACTTCCGCTGCCTCCAGCCCTTGCCTTCCTCTTGGGAACGGCTCGGCGGTCCACCACATGTGTCTATTAGTAGAGGTGGAAGTGGAACTGAAGAAGCAGCATGCTGCTTGCTGACAGGGAAGGCACACAGGCTTGGCATCAGGCGAGCAAGGCAGAAGCCCTGGTTCAGATATTATAACAGAACCAAGGCCAAGTTACTGTGCCTCTTAGAGTCTCAGTTTCCTCATCTATCAAATAGGTTTAAAAACACACCCGCCCTGTCTACCTCACAGGTTGTTGTAAAGACCCAATGATGGCCAGGTGTGGTGGCTCACACCTGTAATCCCAGCACTTTGGGAGGCCGAGGCAGGCAGATCACCTGAGGTTGGGAGTTTGAGACCAGCCTGACCAACATGGAGAAACCTCGTCTCTACTAAAAGTACAAAATTAGCCAGGCATGGTGGTGCATGCCTGTAATCCCAGCTACTCGGGAGGCTGAGGCAGGAGAATTGCTTGAACCCTGGAGGCGGAGGTTGCGGTGAACTGAGATCGCACCATTGCACTCCAGCCTGCGCAACAAGAGTGAAACTCCGTCTCAAAAAAAAAAAAAAAAAATACCCAATGATATACTTCACATAAATATGTTTCCAAAAACATATGCATATGCATAGGTATGTATGCACATATATGAACCCAACAGAGTAGAAAGACTAGACAGAAATACATAAAACTGCTAATACACTACAATTTTAAAAAGTGCCAACTACATGGATATTCTGTACACATTATCTCTAATTCTTATCATAATCTCAAAAGGTAAATATTTTTGCCATATTTCAGGTGAGGAAAGAAGCTCAGAGCAGGCAGCCAGTAGATTAAATAACCTACCCAATGCCAAACATCTAGTTAGTGGTTTAACTGGGATTCAAACTCAATGCTGCTCTTTCAAGTCCAGACCATTTCTAATCCATAAGAGTTTTCTCTATGTGATGGGGTGATTTTTATTTTCTTTTTTATATTTGCAGTATTCTCTAAATTGTATACAATGAAATTTATTTTTCCTGCTATTATTGTTTAACTCACGTTTTATTTTTAAATAAAGTACACCATAATCTTTCTCTAATACACATTGGAATTTGGTATCTGATTTTAGTTTTTAAAAATGTTTCTAGATTTCTCTGTATTAAAATTCAACATTCAGTGATGAAAGAAACATTTTAGGAATATTGGTGCCATGAAGATACTAATTTCGCAATCATTCAAAACAACCAATGTTATTTTTATTTTTTAAAAAATGCTACTTCTTGGCCGGGCGTGGTGGCTCACGCCTGTAATCCCAGCACTTTGGGAGGCCGAGGCGGGCGGATCACGAGGTCAGGAGATTGAGACCATCTTGGCTAACACGGTGAAACCCCGTCTCCACTAAAAATACAAAAAATTAGCCGGGCGAGGTGGCGGGCGCCTGTAGTCCCAGCTATTCGGGAGGCTGAGGCAGGAGAATGGCGTAAACCCCGGGGGGCGGAGCCTGCAGTGAGCCGAGATCGTGCCACTGCACTCCAGCCTGGGCGACAGAGCAAGACTCCGTCTCAAAAAAAAAAAAAAATGCTACTTCTTAAAAGTAAATATTTTATAAAAACAAATGAAAAAATGTGCTGAACATTGGAGCCTGAGAGCTATGGCTCTCCTCCACTGCACGAACTGCAGCAAGCTGCTTAGCTTCTCTGAGGATCAGTTTCCTTGTATATGAAATGAGGTAAGCAGAAGGCCTGGGCTGCCCATGCCACAAGGCTGCTGTGAGGATCAAATAAGAGACTAGAAGTGAAAGCACCACTGACTTACTCTTCAATAATGCTATATTTATTGGGCACCTACTGATCGTCTGGTGCTAGACAGTGAGAGTATAAGAGAAGACACAGTCTCTTCCCTGATGGCGTTTAAATCTGCTGCTGACGCTTAAAACAATTTCAACATAGTAGGACAAGTGCTGGGACAGGGAGGTACCACGTGCTGTGGAGCAGGAGAGAGGAAGCTAACCCAGTTGGGTAACTAGAGGAAGAGACAGCTAAGCCTCAATACCTGAGGGATGAGTGGACAGGGCTGAGGCCTGGAAGAGAGTGTCCCAGACCAAGGAAGGGCACAGGCTGAGGCCTGGAGGAGGGACACAGGGCCGGTGGGGGCCACTGGTGATCACTCAGGCTGGCAGGGGCACAGAGCACATGGGAGGAGGGATGACATTAGCTCACAAGCAGTCTCATCGTCATCGATGATAATAAATGTCTCCATTCCTAGGCATACGTTTATCTTGTTTTCTCCATTAAAATAGGAATGCATGTTTCGTCTCTTTGTAAAACCTGTGAGTGAACGAGCACTGATGGTACTGAAGGTATATTAAGTGTTAAGGATACAGATCCAGGAATCATCCTGGTTCCTGCAGGGGAGATTTACAGAGAACTCATAGAGCAGATGAGGAAGGGTTAGGGAGGCTCCCTAGAAGGACTACTGCAGCACAGAGATTCCTGACATGCAAGCATCCATCCACCATTCTGCTCCAGAAAGTGACCTCGAGGCCCACCCTCTGGAAGAACTGTGTTACTTCTCCATAGTCTTATGAGCCACATTGTCCCCAAAGGAACCAGATCTGTACTCCAAATTTTGAAGAGCCTGCAGAGAACTCATCAGCTTTCATATCTGTGCATGAAACCAGAGATGATCCTCTCCCCACTAAGAACCCGACTTTGCTGGCTAGCTCAGCTCTGCAAACTTAGCTCACACTCCTCTCCCAACCACTTCAGAATTCTTTTCAAGGTCTCCCCAACCTTTAAGAGCGATTTCCCTCAGCCACAAGAGCTTTCTTGAGAAGAAATAGTGGTGAGAGCAAGCAGAGAAGTGTAATTACCAACCCAGCTGCCTTCTCGGGCATCAGCTAGCTGAGCATTCCAAAACAAATGGAGAACGGAGAAAATGATCAGGAACTGAGGGACTGAAAGGAAGTGTCATGGGCACTCTTAAGGAAGTGGCCAAGACTAAGAAATGTGAGACAGAGGAGGCAATGAGGGGGTGCCTGGGGAGAATGACCCCAGAACATTTACATCTTTGAAGTAGTAGCCGGAGCAGTATTAGTTAGAGTCCACATGACTACTCCTAGTAGTGACATTACTCACACACACACATGCTGCTTACTGTAGGCCAGGCAGCATTCTAAGCACTTTACCAACGCTACACTTTACATATACTAACTTATTTAATCATCACTACTTTATGAGCTAAGTATCCAGATTTTACAGATGAAGAAACTGAAGTACAAAGAGATTAAATGATTTGCTCAAGGTCGCATAGCTCGTAAGTGGCAGAGCTGAGATCTACATCTAGATGGTCTGGCTCAGAATTCAAGCTTTTAACCATTACACTGTATTTAAACCTTAATGCTGAAAGGCAGAAGGGGTAGCTAGTAAAAGTAGCCAGGCACCAATGAGAACGCTTTTGTTTATAAACCTTAGCACAGAGCTTCCCTGCTGATGTGCTGTGAATGAGGTATTGATCCCCTCATCAGGCCTCCAGTCACTCACTGTTACTTAGGTGTGCAGAACAGTATCATTTTCAGCGTGTGCTATGATGTGAAAAGGTTGGGCAGCACTGCCCTAGCTTCTGGAAATATGAAGGCATTATTACCACATTATCATCGTCCTATTAATCAAAAGCTTCATTTATCAGAAGTTTCTTCTTCTTGCTCTGAGCTTGCCTTGTATTTTGTGTTTTGTCATCTAATGAAAGATGAGCTACCAACCAAAGTCCACCTACATTATTTCATGGCAGTTCTGGTGTCAGGGACAGGCTACGTTCTTCTGCCTGACCCATTAGTGGGAAGATTTGGTTTTGTGGCATCATGATTATGCTGGGACAAGGAAAGGGTACACTCAAACAGACACTAGTCAGATTTAACACATGATGGATGAAAGGAGCCACTTGTAAAGTCAGCTCAATCAAAGGACCATCTGTCCATAGCGATACTGCAAGGGGCTAAGGTATTCTTTCCCCAAGAGTCTGGTGTGAGGGGAGGCTGGGCTGCAGCATGCAGGTGGCAGCATCTCACTCCGCTGCAATGAAACTGGCAGGTGAGGCCTGCTAGGGTGCCAGCAAAGGATCCCCCACAGGCCTCAGACAGGACTGGGGGCCTGAGAGTCCTAGAGACAAAAGGTCACAACTCCAGTCCATCTTCTCCCTCTGTTCTGATTCTGGTATCACAGGCAGCCTTCAGAGCTGTCACTGCATCTCCTGGTGGAAGGAACAAGAGGAAGGACATGGAAAGGGAGAATGAAGTGTGTGCTGAAGAAAGAGCAAGCAGGAGGAAAGGGCTGGATGGGAGTGGGGAGCAGCGTGTAGAAAGCTGACAAAGGTGGGCTGCGCTCAAGGCCCCCAAGCACAAACGCAGCCCACGAGGCTCTCCAACCCCAAGCCCCTGTCTACCTTCCAGCCTCAGCACCCAACACAGCCATTGTTTCATGTAAAAATGAAACTAGTGGCTAGTTTCACTTGCCATTCAAGGGATCCCACACGTGCTTTTCCTTGCTTTTCCTTGAGTCAAGTGCTATACTTTGGTTTGCCGCAGAAGTACTTTATGAGCATTTCTATTTTGTTACACAGAATATTAAAGAGATCCGTACTCAGGGTTGGAATTCAATAAAACTGACAATTTTTGCTACTTCATCAAAGACATTCTTGTGTGAAAATGGCATTAAAAAAAAGCCGGGTGTGATGGCTCATGCCTGTAATCCCAGCACTTTGCGAGGCTGAGGTGGGCAGACCACCTGAGTTCAGGAGTTCGAGACCAGCCTGGCCAACATGGCAAAACTCTGTCTCTATTAAAAATACAAAAATTAGCTGGTTGTGGTGGCAGGTGTCTCTAATCTCAGTTACTCAGGAGACTGAAGCAGGAGAATCACTTGAACCCGGGAGGCGGAGGTTGCAGTGAGCCGAGGTCATGCTGTTGTAGTCCAGCCTGGGTGACAAAGTGAGACTCCATCTCAAAATAAAAACAAAAACAAAAACCTGGGAGTACATAGCAGTGGAGAATATAGTGGCTACTGGCACAGTTCAGCATCACCACCTTGACCAAGGCACCAACAGTCTTACTCATTGTTGCTTTCCAGCAACAGACAGCATCTTAGTACGATTACAAAAATCATTTTGACTGTGCAGATTCCTAAAGGAGTTTTGGGGACCCCCATGGTCTGCAGTGTATGCTGCGAACCACTGGCCTAGGTGATGGGGAGGGACTGGGTGTGACTGGAGCTGTGCCTGGGGGCCACGGAACTGACTGTGATGTGAAGAACAAACTGGAGGCTAGAGCAAGAGGGCTGAAAGAGGCTGCTGGAACAGCCCGGGGCAGGGCGAGAAAGGCCTACAACAGAGACAGGGAGAGCAGGGAGAGCAAGGAAGAGGAAGGAGGTGTGTAACAGAGTGAGGGAATGAAGTCATCGAGGCAGAACTGGTTCTAGTCCTACCAAATGACTGAAGAAGGTGGGGGCAAAGACCACAGCCCTCCTTGAAGGAAGGGACAGTGTTTAATTCCTCTGTATCCCCACTGCCTAGCATGCAGCCAGGAAGAGGCGGGCCTCATATACTTATGATTACATGTTTATTAACCAAAGTCAGGTCACCATAAGAACAGTAGGACCATCAAAGAGGAGGAGAATTCAGGAAGTGGAGCTGGCTGGGGATGGGGAGCAGGGAAAGACAATGGCACCACCGGGGACCTTCAGATGAAGAAGGGTGACACACAGCCACCAGGGACTATGAAAACTCACCGATCAGGCTAAAACCACTCTCACTCAGCCCTCATCTGACCCAAATCTGCAAATGAGGCATTATTCATAATCTCCCAGGCATGACAAAACCTCTGGTGACAGTGTAACACAGAACACTTCAAAATGTCATCATATATATCATATATACGTTAAAAAAAACCTGAAAAGAACATCTCAAATTATTATTATGTTTTGAGCTAGGGTCTTGCTCTGTCATCCAGGCTGGAGTGCAGTGGCACAATCTCGGCTCACTGCAGCCTCCGCCTCCCGGGTTCAAGCAATCCTCTTGCCTCAGCCTCCCAAGTAGCTGGCACTATAGGCGTGTACCACCATGCTTGGCCAGTTTTTAAATTCTTTGTAGAGACAGTCTTGCTATGTTGCCCAGGCTGGCCAAATTATTAGCAATGGTTATTTGGGGAGGGACAGTGTCTAATTCCTCTCTATCCCCACTGCCTAGTATGGAGCCAGGCAAAGAGGGGCTTCATATACTTCTGCTGTATTTTATCTTGTTTTGTTATGAAGTAGTTGTTTTAATTTCATAATTAAATAGATCTGGCCAGGCGCAGTGGCTCATGCCTGTAATCCCAGCACTTTGAGAGGCCAAGGCAGGCAGATCACTTGAGGTCAGGAGTTTGAGGCCAGCCTGGCTAACATGGTGAAACCCGTCTCTACTAAAAACAAAAATTAGCTGGGTGTGGTGGTGCACGCCTGTAATCCCAGCTACTCAGGAAGCTGAGGCAGGAGAATGGCTTGAACCTGGGAGGCAGAGGTTGCCGTGAGCCGAGATTGCACCACTGCACTCCAGCCTGGGCGACAGAGGGAGACTCTATCTGAAAAAAAAAAAAAAAAAGTAAATAAATATGTTTTAGTTACATGTTTTCCTTATGACCCTGCCATGTCATTCTGTAGAAATGTGTTCCTCCTACTAAGCGTTATCTGAGTCGTACCAGGGCAGCTCCGCTATTCCTAGCTAACTAACTAAGTGCTGAAAACAACGGTCTCTTACCCGCCCCTTCCTCTGGATGTGTCAGATCATTTCAATTTGAAGTAATCTAAAAGGATAACTAAAATGTACACCCAATCTTACCTATAGGTTTTTCCAACTTTTGAGAAGATACCGTGTGTAAACTTGAAATCCCAAATGAAATAAAGCTCCTGTCAGGAAGTTGGTGTCTTCCAGCTACACGAAGTGTCTCAATGGCCTTTGTGCGTAGCTGGCAATCTTCAGTTCTCCATCAGCCTCTGACATGGAAACCTTGAAAAAGCAGAAATAGAAAGGAAATCAAAATGCTGACTTCTTTAAAAGGACCAGAAAAGAGAAAGATCAATCTGAACGTGCCCCAGACCTATGAGTTACCCCACTAAGTAGATATACACACAGCAATCACAGGTTTCCCATCTTTAAAATCAGACATTTGAATTAAATTTTTTGTAGAGATAGAGTCTTGTTATGTTGCCCAGGCTGGCCAAATTATTAGCAATGATTATTTGGGAAGGGGTGGCTTCTAATTCCTCTCTATCCCCACTGCCATTAAGCACTGGAAGATTTAACAAAGGTCTGAGTGAAATTTTTCAGATTCTGTTTCCATTATGGGATTCCAGATCCAAAAAGATGTAACTGGACCTGGATGATAGAGATAAGACACCTCTGCTCTGAGGAGTCTCAGGCAAAAGATAAAAGTTGACAGGCCAGGTGTGGTGGCTCGTGCCTGTAATCTCAGCACTTTGGGAGGCTGAGGCAGGTGGATTGACTGAGCTCAGAAGTTCAAGACCAGCCTGGGCAACATGGTGAAACCCATCCCTACCAAAATACTAAAATTAGCCAGGCATGGTGGCACACACCTGTAGCTGCTTGGGAGGCTGAGGCGGGAGGATTGCTTGAGCCCAGGAGGTCGAGGCTGCAATGACCCAAGATCATGCCACTGCACTCCAACCTGGGTGACAGAGCGAGGCACTCCTCTGCTATCCACATTTTTAGAGAAATGAGCTGGGCTCTCTCTCTTAGTGGCCAAGTCCAAGTCTCACAGGCAAGAGGAAACAGAGCCCGAAAGATAAAGTAGATGCTGAGAGCAGGAGGTGGCATGAATGGGAACAAGGTTTTGTGTCGAATACATAATTATTGCTAGTTTTCAATCTGATGACTTCATTTTCTCTATGTTCACTGTTATTTTAATACCATGGCTCTAGCTATACAAGTCAAAGTTGCTTTGTCAACTTCCCTATGAAATAAATATGCATTTCCCCTTTTCTCGGTGGAAAAGCTCTGAAAATGCAGTTTAACTCTGAATTCTGAGCCAAAATTTCTAAAAAGGCTTTCTAACTGGAAGTTGGGTGTGTTTCACCATGACCTCAAACCACATGCCCCAAGTGGGACTTGTGCCCAACCCCCACCCACTGCCTCCTTCCTCTGACTTCTCTTCTTCCCTATCAGATCACGTCATCCTGCCAGTTATTCCTCAAAGGCAAGCACTTATCTTTTTCATCTTTGCATTACCAGCATCTAACATAGTATCTGGCAAAAATGGGCTCTAGTGAATCTGAATGAATTACTTAATACACGAAATATCTCTTTAACATCCAATAAAGATGTTAGCACATTGGACAGTCCTTCCTACTATGCTCTTTATTCCCAAACAAATCTGAAACCCAGTGAAACTGTTTCCAGGGCCTAAGGAAACTCAGGGTATGCTCTCTTTCTTCACTTCTACTACCACACTTCCAGGGACAGCCTTGAACACCATCCAACGACAGGATCTGGCTCCATTAGCCAGGCTGGAGTGCAGTGGCATGATCTTGGCTCACTGCAGCCTCCACCTGCCAGGCTCAAGTGATCCTCCCACCTCAGCCTCCCAAGTAGCTGAAACTACAGGCACGAGCCACCACGCCTAATTTTTGTATTTTTTGTAGACACAGGGTCTCACCATGTTGCCCAGGCTGGTATTGAGCTCCTGAGCTCAAGTGATTTGCCTGTCTCAGCCTCCCAAAGTGCTGGGATTATGGGCGTGAGCCACCACGCCTGGCCTTGAGCTTCCATTCTGTCTTTAGTCTTGTCATAGGTTTAGACCCCCACCTGGTCCCTTCTTGTTACCTATGGTAGGAGTTGGCAATTTTTTTTCTGTAAAGTACCAGATGGTAAATATTTTAAGCTTTGTGTGTCACATGATCTTTGTTATGACTCAATTTTGCATTTGTAGAGAGAAAGCAGTAGACAATATGTAAATCAATGATTGTAGCTATATGTCAATAAAACTTTATTTTTGGACACTGAAATTTAAATTTCATATGATTTTCACGTGTCATAAAATATTGATCTTTTCTTGATTTCTCCCCAACCACATAAAAATGTAAAAAGTACATTAGTTTGCATCCACACAAAAACAGGCGGTGAGTCAAATATGGCCTGTGGGCCATAGTTTGCCAACCCTTGGCCTACAGTAGAAAAAAAACCCCTCAGAATTCCTTATGGGCTTTGTGTTATTTTGCCACGTGGAGCCACCTTAGGCTGGGGAAGTAGAAAGCACAGGGCTTTTGGGCATTAGGTCCTAGGTTCCAGTTCTGGCCCTACCATCTACCAGCCGGGTAGCCTTGGACATAAAATTCAAACTCTCTGAGCTTTACTACCATCATCTATAAAATGGGGCAATAACACCTAGATCACAGAGTTGTCATGGCAATTAAGTGAGCTAATGTATATAGAGCTCATGGCACCAGTATCTGGCATACAGTAGGCACTCAATAGTAACTCTTATTCCAGCTTCTGACATGGCTTCTCCAGATCAACTGCAGCTCTGGAAAGCAACCCAGCCAATCTGTGAACCACAGTTGGCCACAGGAGGGAATAAACTGACAGCAAATACAAAGACAGAGAGAGAATGTGGAGGTTTTCAGATACATGCCACAGGATTCTAAGTGCCTGGTTAGCCCTAATTCCTTCTGGCACCATTTAAAATTCCTCTGGTCCCTTTTTCCTCCTCAAAAATTACTTCTGACTCTCACAGTTCTTAAAGATTCTTAGCATTCTTTACCAACTACCCAGATGGACCCTGGAGCCCTCTCCTCATTCCTGTACCTCCTGCTGGTATAGGGCTGGGGTGGGGAAGGGTGACCATGGCCAGACCAAACCTACACAGATCCATCGGCCTGCAGCTGGGGCTTAAGTAGACTGGGCCTGGCGAGGCACCCAATTCTCTCTCAATTGTTCATGAATTTCTTGCTGTACTGGGAATTAAATTTCTTCAGTGCTTAGGAACTAGACCTTCTACAGACGTTTTAGAGCAAAAAAAAAAAAAAAATCACCATGTATACAAACAAAAGATCCATCACATTACTTTCAAGACAGAAAACATCAGTGAGGCACAGGTAAGGCTAAGGTTTATGGCATCTCTACCCTTGGTCCAAAAAGCCAGATCTCGACCTGTCACCTCCTTGCTCTAAAACTTCTAATGGGTATCCACTGCCTCTGGAGTAACCAAGCTTCTGTGCTGTCACTCAGGGCCTCCATCAACTTGTCCCAGACCAACCCTCTATGGGAGTCTTAACCTGCAGTCTAGTCAAAAGGGACTGTATTTCCACCTGATTGCTCTAACCAATTCCCAGCTTCCCACACTTGTGCATAATTAAATTACCTGTAACATTTTATTACACATCTTCCCCTAGACTGTGAGCCAGGGACAGGGTAGAGACTATGTCTCCTTCATCTCTGGGTCCCCTACACCTAGCAGAGGCTCTGGCATGGGGCAACCACTTCATAATTGTTAATGAATGGATGGAAACAGCTGAAGTTATTTTTCCCTTAAGCTGTTTTAGCTGGACTCTTATTAGAAGACCAAGTACAGTCTGGGTCACTGCCACAAAGCAGAAAAACCGAAGAGAAAGAAAAGAGGCATGACCAATGTGATCCAAGCAATGGAAAATAGGTTTTAAGAGTGAGGTTAAAGAGACCAAGGCTGTTTAGCCGGGAGAAGAGAAGATGAGGTTTAACTGGATTCTGGCTTTAAGTACAGAAAAGGTTCTCATGAGAAAATCTTGATCTCATCCTCCCTTTAAAATCAGAAGAAACTTTTCCATATTCATGGAAAATGGAACAAGAAGAAATGGCTTAAGTTAAGTCCTGAAGGGTTTAAGCTGGACAGAAAGAAGAACCAAATTAGGCACCACTTTTCCAGAGATACTGTTATTGTACTTTTGGCAAGTGAATTGGAGGAGTCTTGCTTGGCACTCTTGTTGAAGGCTGTGAAAAAAGTAATACATGTGCTGCTCTGTTCCTGTTTACTGTGGAGAGAGGTGAAAACACAAGTCAGGTAAGATTTTCTAACGAGCCACTGATTTCTATTGACCCATTTCCTACAGGCACTTTCTGCCATGTTATGCATTGCAACCATGTGCTGGAACAATCTAGTATCTCAAAGGTTCCTGACAGGGCAATGGAAAGAAAGAGAAGGTAACAATGCGGGGGAAGGGAAAATGGCCCTAATAAATATACTTTCTATAAAAACAGTACCAAACTGGGCATTCATATATTTATTAATATTATTACTATTAAAGCTCACATTCATTGAGCACCTACTGTGTGCCAGGCACTGTGCTGTTGTATCTCAATTCTCATAACAACCCCATGAGGTAAGTAATATTTGTATTCTCATTTTACAGATGAAGGAATAGAAACTCAGGAAGATTAAATAACTTGCCCAAGTCACACAGGTAGCAAGTGACAGAGCCAGGACTCAAACCCAGGTAGCCTGACTCTAGAGTCCATATACCTAACCACTGTCTCTCTGTAAGGATGAGAGGCTGGAATATAAACTCTAGTCTCTCTGAATCCTGTTTATATTCTCAGTTCTTCCTCATACAGTCCCAAGCCAGGACATTAGCAAGAGTTGAGGCCTCAGAAGTGAACCAAAATACTCCTCTGATTATCAGCATCTATAAAATGGGGGCAATTACACCCACATCACAGAGTTGTCATGAGAATTAAGTGAGCTAATGTATATGGAGCTCATGGCATCAGTGCCTGGCATACAGTAGGCACCCAATAACTAGTAACTGTTATTCCCGCTTCTGATATGGCTTCCCCAGATCAGCTGTGGCTCTGGAAAGCAACCCAACGACTCTGTGAACCATAACTGGCTGCAGGAGGGAATAATCTGACAGCAAATACAAAGGAAAGAAACAGACTGAGGACTCTCAGATGATAATGCGCAGATGCAGGACTTGAATGCCAGCCTCTGCACTCCAAGTTAGTGCTCTGTCCTACTTACAGACTCTTGTTGAATTTGAGGGTGAGAAAATGAAGAGACAGGATGTGCCAAATGGGCTGCCTCCCCCGACAGACCCTTTTGTAACGTCAATCTCCCATCAGAACCCATGCCTGAAATACCAGGGTCCTGCGGCTTCTGTAAACTGGTTCTAAGATTCTACTAGCTAAGGATGGCAATGCACTGATTTATGGCACTGTGGGTGCTGCCAAAATGATCACCTATTAAACCTATCAAGCAGACCTAGTCCATGCAGCTTCCAAACTAGGCCAGTGATTCACCGTTTAAGCCTCTTCACTGATGTCCCCATTCTAGGACCATCTTTGCTCCAGTCTAACCTCCGTCCTGCTGCCAGAGAAAACAGAGCGCCAGTCAGGGCATTTGGAGCCTCGTACCATAAGGAAGATAACATGGGCCTTTGAACTCAGCACTGCTAGTTTTGAACCAAGCCGTGCCCTTACTATCTATCTAACCTTGGGGAAGTCACTTTAATCTTTCTGAGGTCTGGTTTCCTCATCTTTAGATTGGAGATAAATAGGCCTATATTACAGGATTAAATATAGTATGTAAAGCAACCAGCATACTGCAAGCCACAAAGCAAAGGAGACACTTGATAAATGCTAGTGTTCTGCTCCCTACTCCACTCTCTACATTTTAGCCAAAATCTGCCAATTCGGCTTATTTCTTCTCCTCACCAACTCCTCTCCCCTCCCACAACACACACACACACACACCCCTACACCTGAGCATTTCTGCCTCTCAACCGTTGCTCAAGCTGTTCCTTCTCCCAGGAATAAACTCCCTCCAAGGCCCAGCATAAATTCTCCACCTTCAGGAATCCTCTGGTCATGCTGGGATTGATTTCTCCTTCTCCCAAACTCCCACTTTGTTTACATTCCTTACTACATTTACCATAGTCAGTCTGATTTCAGTTATTTATGTACTTATCTATCTTCCCAACTACACTGGAGGGAGAAGGTTCTGAGAAGACAATTATTTATAGGAGGGCAGGAAATGTGTTGTTTTCCTCTGTGTATATTTCTCAATACCAGGGTCTTGTACATAGCAAGAGCTCAATATGTGCTTACGGAATTGAATCTTTCCATCCTATACTGGGAATCTTTACAGAAAGATCCCGGACTGAGTTCATTCTAAAGCTGCATTTACTGCCTAACTTGATAAATAGGCAATTTTTGAAGTACATGAATATTCCTAAACTAAGATCCGCTAATACTCATGAGGGCTTGTTTCATTCCTTCATCCATTCTTCCAATACACTCTGGACTCTTCTTGGGATCTCTCTCCAACATATAAGGAGACAGTGCTGGGACAACACTTCTCACTCACGGAGATCTGGGAGCAAGCTCTTTGGAGAACTGTTCCACCCCACTAGGTAGGAGGTGACTGCCATTAAAACCACACTAAAACCCAGAGTTGTGGAATTGGAAAATAGATCTGAATGATCTGCCTTAGTTTCCAAGCTATAACATAGAGTTAAAAACACTAAAAACAGTGTCTGGAACACAGCAAGTGTGCAATAAATGTTCGATGTTGTATTAACAACGTAGTAGACTGGAAAAAACAGAGTCATGACATTTCACTTCTAGAACTATCTCCACTACTGACTGATTCCTTGTGTAATCTTTTTTTTTTTTTTTGAGACAGAGTCTCACTCTGTCGCCCAGGCTGGAGCGCAATGGCACAATTTCAGCTCACTGCAACCTCTGCCTTCTGGGTTCAAGCGATTCTCCTGCCTCAGCCTCCCAAATAGTTGGGATTACAGGCACCCACCACCATGCACAGCTAATTTTTGTATTTTTAGTACAGACGGGGTTTCACCATGTTGGTCAGGCTGGTCTCGAACTTCTGACCTCAGGTGATCCACCTGCCTCGGCCTCCCAAAGTGCTGGGATTACAGGCGTGAGCCACACACCGGCCTCCTTGTGTAATCTCAATCAAGTCCTTTCCCCATCTATAAAATGAAAGTGGCAGAACCAGATGGTTGGTTTCCAAGCTCCTTCTACCTTCAACCATGTAAATTTTTCTATGATCAAGAAATAACTTTCTCTTCCACATGCTGAGGCTGTTGGCAAGGGAAAATGTGCATTTATAGCTGCTGGTCCCCAGATGGGAGGAACCACTGTTTCCCAAGGCCAAGGGCAGAGTAAACTGATTAGAAAACCACCTGTGAGCTTTCCCCTGTTTGAACTGTACTATTAATACACCCAGTGCAGGTCTCTGAACAGAGCATTACCTACCTTCCAACAAAACTCACGGTCAAGGCAAGACAAGAGCCTGAAAACAATGGCTGCAATGAAGAATCCTTGCTTGTGCAGAATTCTTGTACTTTCTTGTTTTTGATGCCTGTAATTAGGGCATCAGTCTAAACTGGGGCCCTCCTTAGGCACAAAGAGGAGGAAAAACACAAAGTCCCATTCTGAACCTGACAGCTCATAAAACAAGGGCCAAACCCAGTAAATAAAAAATGTCACTGACTCACTTAACCACAAACACTGAAGAGGCCTACTATGTGCTGGCCCTATGCTGGACAGAGGAGGAAGGAAAGAGACATGGTCCCTTGCCACCCACGTACTCAGAGTACATATGGAGTGTACATATCCCTAGGCAGACTATGATGAGAGCTATATTAGAGGGTCAGCCTTTGCTACAGAAGATGGAAAGGGGAACAACGAATCCAGCAGAAGGCTCAGAAAAGCTTCACCATGGAGGCCACATGAGATGTAAGAGATGTAAGCCTTGAAAGATGAGGAGGAGGAGGGAAATCCAGGAAGAGAGAATATAAGCAAAGGCTCGAGCAGGAACATGCAGGGAGTGTTTGAGAAACAGAGATTTGGCCGGGCACGTTGGCTCACACCTGTAATACCAGCACTTTGGGAGGCCCAGGCAGGCGGATCACCTGAGGTCAGAAGTTTGAATTCAGCCTGGCCAACATGGCGAAACCCCGTCTCTACTAAAAATACAAAAATTAGCCGGGTGTGGTGGCTCATGCCTGTAATTCCAGCTACTCAGGAGGCTGAGGCAGGAGAATCACTTGAACCTGGGAAGTGGAGGTTGCAGTGAGCCGAGATTGCGCCACTGCACTCCAGCCTGGGTGACAAAGTGAGACTCCATCTCAAAAAAAAAGAGAAACAGAGACAACTAGTTTATTTAGACTGAAGCACAGGTTGCAGGTTTGGGAAAACAAGGCAAACAGGGAGGGGAGAGGTGTGGGAACAAATTGTGCAGGAACTTGTCTGAGGCTGGAGTCCAAACTCTACATCCAGCTTGTCCAACCCGCGACCCTGGATGGCTCTGAATGTGGTCCAACACAAATTCATAAACGTTCTTAAAACACTGAGATTTTTTTGCAATTTTTTTTAAAGCTCATCAGCTATTGTTAGTGTTAGTGTATTTTATGTGTGGCCCAAGATGGTTCTTCTTCTTCCAATGTGGCCCAGGGAAGCCAAAAGATTGGACACCACTGCTCTATATAGTAGGCAATGATGCCCACCAAGGTTTCCGAGCAGTGTCTCAGGAAGAGCACAGGGGCACCCATGAAGAGGATGCAAAAGGAACCAAGTAATTCAATTACTCTGGGACCACATTACAGGAGACCACATGCACTTTCTAAGCATGTGCTGGGCTCTGACAGCTCCTGTTCACAGAGCTTCCCTCTCCCATGGCTTCGCTTCATGCAATCTGAGTTGCCATCCCCCACAACTGTCAATATCTGCAAAATACCAGAGTAACAGGACTCCTAACCAACTCTCTGGACTACAGAGAGAGAAGTGTTGAGGTGGGAGCAGATGGGCAGAGGGGGCACCAAAGCCTCTAGCTGGCTCAGTTCCATATAAAACCCAACCCTGGATTTCCTCTTCACATCACTTCCAGCCCAGCCCTCTAATGAAGGGCTGAAGCTAAGGAGAGTGGGCTGAAAGCACCTGGCTGATGGGTGGTGATCCAGTGAGACATTACACCTACTGTCCAGCATGTGCCTGGCGCATGGGCAGTGGTGCCCTTCCCATTCTGCAGGGTCAGTTCCATCTGTAAATCCCACTGAGGCTTCAAGGCCCAGGTCACATCAACTCTTCTCTCAGAGCCTTTCTAAAGTACCCCAATCCAAAATGACCAAGCTCCTAGAAATCACAGCTACCATGTATTCAGCACCCATTACATGACAGGCGCCATACTAGGTGACTTCCATATAATTCTATTCACCCTTCACAATGACCCTATTACGGCCATTTCCTAGGGAAGAAAGTGAAGCTCTGGGAGGGGAAGCAGACTTGCCCCAAGACACACAGCTAAGAGGTGGAAGAGATGAGATCTAAACCCAGGACTCCCTGACCCTGAAGTTGAGCACTTCTAACAACACTTCATTCCTGTGAGCCTGCCTGCCTCTGATCTGCCACTGTCAGGGAGCTTGGAGCTCTCTAGAAAACAGGGTGCACCTGACACTCTTATTACCTTTCCCTGTGGACAGCCACTCACACAGTCAGGAGCCTTTAAATACTGAAAATAAATGAAAACAATTAACTTAAAAATAACGCAGTACACAGATTTCACAAATTCCTCACGTGAAAAACTATTCACGATACTGGACTGCCTGAGCCCTGCGCCCAGCCACAGCCTCGGTCCTGATCCCTGGGAGAGACTGAGTCTCAAACGGGCCACAGAGTAAGCGCCATCTCGGACACCGGCCGCGCCCCGACCCCAGGCACAGAGGTCGTAGACAGCTCGGGACAGTCCTGAAAAGCGTCCCCTTAGGCTGTCCCTCCGCAGCTGAATCGGGTCGTGACCTCGGGCAGCCGTGAAGGCCCTGACTGCCCCCTTCCGGGCACACGAGCTCACTCACAGACCCCGGCCCCATTTAGCTCGGAGGAATACCTCGCAGGTCTCGCTTTTACCTTCGCTGGCTCCCGCCGGGGAGCGGTCGCGCGCACCCCTACCTGCAGATCGCTCCTCCGAGAACGCGGAAGAGGCGGTGCTAGATCCAGGGGGTGGGCCCGAACAGAGAGGAGGGTGGGGGGCGGAGCTGCGCCTGCGCCCTGATGGCTACCCAGGGCCGCCTGAGGGCGGGGGGGGAGGGGCTCGAGCTGAGCGAACTGCGCAGGCGTGACAGGGAAGAGGCGGGGAGAGGGGAGATTGCTGGCAAGCGGGTGGGGCTTAGCTCCTCCGGCGCTTTCTTTTCCGAATGGAGGGTGGAGAAGCCCGGGAAGGTAGGAGGCCGGGCGCGACAGGTGTAATTAACATGTACTGAGAGCTTCTGCAGGCCAGGAAGGAATTTTAAAATGCCTTTTATATGTGGAGAAATGCTGCTAGTCTTTTCTAAAACGGGGGCCAATTCTGTACAATTTCTTTAAAAGTCTGAGTGCCTAGAATTTCACCATAAGAGTTTCTCCTTGAGTACAACATTATCCCCAGTATTTCAAAATTTTTAAAACTTTTAAAAGTTCATTTCTTGGGGAAAAACAATTGTAAATAGGTTAATGCCTCAACCAGTCTCCCCACATCCCCTTCCCAAGTCTGCAGCTGCGATGAGAAAGGATGAGAGTGTGGACTGGGATTTAATTCAGGTGCTGACTCTGAGTGATGGAGGTAAACATCCCTTCCCTGCCTGTCTCAGGATTATCGTGAGGATTTGGTAAGCAAAGCTAGTTAAAGAGCCCCAGGGACTTGCTTCCCATCATCCACCTGACAAACATTTGTTCCCTGTCTTGTCGGGGCTGTCTTTTCATCTGTATGATGGAAGGAGATTGGGAATATTAGTGAACATTCAGGACTTTGCTAGATTTCCCAATCTGGGTGAAGGCTGGAGAGGCGGAAGATCAAGCTTCTGTGTTCATTCCCTTCTGGAATCCTGCGGTCCAACCTGAGGGCCCCGATGTATCCTAACTTCTCCCACTCATTACCTTCCGTGGAGGCCGATCCAAGCTTCAAGTCTTCAGAGGCCCTGCTGGCCTGTTCCCTTCCCTGTTCCCTGTGGCAATAGCCCAAGAGATTCAGGACCTATGTTCCAGGTTCTCAAAGTTGCTATGTCCCTCACATGGCAATCAAATTCAGTTAACATCTTTGAGGGCACTGGGGGTGCTCAGAGGAAGGAGGGCTCCCCCAAAGCAGGTGGAGCTCTAGTCATGACTGTGGCTTATTTCACCACATATTCCACAGCTTGCTGTGGGGTAGGGAGGAGAGGCAACAGGAAACCTCAGAGGCTGCAGTGTTTATGGGAGCCGAGGGTGATGCGGCATCCTTTACTCAATAGGTGGATGCTCTGCCCCAGGCTGGAGAGGATGGCTTACTACCTAGGTCCCTGCTCCAAATATTGTTTTGGAATTTTTTTTCTTTCTTTTTTTTTTTTTTTCTGAGACAAGGTCTCACTGTGTTCCCCAGGCTGGAGTGCAGTGGCACCAGCTTTGCTCACTGCAACCTCTGCTTGGGCTCAAGTGATCCTCCTGCTTCAGCCTCCTGAGTAGCTGGGATTACAGGCATGCACTACCATGACTGGCTAATTTTTGAATTTTTTTAGAGGCAGGGTTTTGCCATGTTGCCCAGGCTGGTCTCGAACTCCGGAGCTCAATGATTCTCCCACCTTGGCCTCCCAAAGTGCTAGGATGACAGGGAAGAGCCACTATGCCCAGCTTTGTTATGGACCTTGAGCCAACAGGAAAATAAAGCCCAGCCTGACTTCTCAACCAAGCTGCCACTCTACCTCCCAGGATCCTTTGTTACTAGGTTTTGCTCCATGGGAGTGTGCTCTTTTATCTGCATCATTGAGGCCCTATCTCTTTCTTTTCCCCTTCTCTTCCTTTCTGTCTATTCTTCTTTAAGCATTCCTCTGTGAGTCTCTCAAAGCAATTTTGTGTCAGCTTCCTAATGTATTTACAGATATTCTCATGTAAGGTGCAGGTCTTGGGTCACACAGTTCTAAGATAAATCTACTCTCACTGCCATGGTCATATTTCAAAATGACCATGAACCCAAAGCATGGGACTTGTAACAGTCTGAGCTGTCCAATGACAGAGGAGGTAGTGAGCGATCTGTTATAGGAGGTGTGCAAATGGCACCCTTTTAGAATGCTGGGATTGGGCCTCCTGTGGTGAGCCAGAGGAAGAGGCAGCAGAATGGAGGGCCTTCCAGATTCTAGAGGAGTGACTAAAGGCAGGGATATTGGGGGCTGGAAGGGAAGCAAGGCAGCTGGCCAAAGACACACTTGATTCAACAAGCTATTATATGTCAAGCACTTAGAAATGTACCTGACACATAATGAACATTAGCTGTTATGATGACTGTGAATGATTCATAGACTATATAATGAAGGAGCTGAGATCAATCAGTCCTTCACTCCCATCACTGATAACAAAATAGATGAAGGATTGGGGTCTAGAGGGGGAATGGGCTTGCAATGGAACTTCAGGAGCTGGGCTGGGGCTACAACCTATGCCTCTGCCTCCCAGGAGAGCCTCTGCACAAAGCCAGGCTGGCTCCTTTGCAGGAAGAGGGAAGAGCTCTAGATGGGCCTTTGTTGACTCTTAAGAACCAAGCTGCTTTTTAATTCCTGTCCAGGCAGCTTGTGAGTTGGGGCAGTGGAATGACAGCAAGACCTGAGTCAATAGATGCAGATGTCTACTGGGGAGTAAGCTCAGGAGTCAGGCCCATGTCCTGCCACCCCCACTGTAGCTCCAGCCAGCAACAAATATCTTCCTCTTCAGGATGGCCTCCTGTCCTGTAATTAGTGTTGGAATTGTATTTCCACTCTGTCCTTTTATCTACTACCTCAAAAAAAACCCACCCAGATTAAGGGGCTGGAGTGAGAATAGCCAATGCCAGGCCAGGCGTGGTGGCTCACGCCTGTAATCCCAGCACTTTGGGAGGCCGAGGCGGGCGGATCACGAGGTCAGGAGATCGAGACCATCCTGACTAACGCGGTGAAACCCCGTTTCTACTAAAAATACAAAAAAATTAGCTGGGCGTGGTGGTGGGTGCCTGTAGTCCCAGCTACTCCGGAGGCTGAGGCAGGAGAATGGCGTGAACCCAGGAGGCGGAGCTTGCAGTGAGCCAAGATCGCGCCACTGCACTCCAGCCTGGGCGACAGAGCAAGACTCCATCTCAAAAAAAAAAAAAAAAAAAAAAAAAGAAAAAGAAAAAGAAAAAAAAGAATAGCCAATGCCAGGCAACCTGAGATGAAACAAGGAACGATTCCTATCAGACTGAGTTCCCGGAAGGCAAAGAAAAGCCAGGCTTCTCCACCCCAAGCGTCCTAGCCTAGCCCGGTCTAGAATTTCCAGAGCCCCAGGAGAATCTTTGTGTCCCCACCCTAGAGAGCTGAGCCAGACATGACCACACCAGCCAGCCCTCCACATGGTCTAGTATCTCAGGACAAAAAGCCTTCCCAGCCCCATTCTGGCTCAGTTCCTTCCATGGTCTGCCAAGAGCCATGTGGCACCCAGATCACCGCTTCCCACCAGTGGCTGCTTTAGTTTGCCTTTTATTTTACCAAAAATAACAACAATAAAGTCTTCCCTCTGTTTCATAAAAATAAATTTTCTGACCCTCCCCCTATCCCAGAAATCAGCCCTTGCCACAGCCTAGAATCCATCATGCAAGTCACAGCACTCTGGGGAAAGCTCCTACTACCCTCGCTCCACAGCCTCTGGCAAAGCTGCCAGGCCACTCTGGCGGCGGCAGAGGCAGAAGTCCCAGGCCCAGCTGGCTGGGCCCAAGAGCTCCATCTGTTTCCCCAAAGTGCAGGCAGCTTCTAGGCCATTGAGTGGGGCATGATATTGGATGCTTGGCTCAGGAAACAACCCCAGCCAACCCAAGGAGCAGTGGGACATTTTGGCCTCAGGTTAGAAATTATTGCTCAAAGCAGAAACAGTTGTGTCCTAGAGAGGGTCTGTTAAACCCTCTTTCCATGTGTATCTCTATGTAGCAATTGATGGGCCCTGCGGTCAGGATCCCTGGTTTCTCCAGCTCCATGAATGCCTCCCTGTGAGGCCCTGGACAGTTTCTCCCTCTTCTTCTCCTGGCTTCAGTTTCCTTGTATGTACATTGAGACAGTGAGACTGGATGATTCTCAGGTTCCCTCTGGCTTTCCATTCTGGCATCCCAGAGTGGAGGCTCTGGGAGGGTAGAACCCTGTTCCTGCCTCAGTTTCCCCACCTGTGGGTCTGCGTATAGGGCTGGGTATGGAGGTACTGAGTAATGGAGTGCTGCGTGAACATCCCAGTCTCCCTGTGGATAGCTGTGCTGTGAGATCCAACTGGCTGGAATGTGTCAGGGATGGCTGGGAAGGAGGCAGGTACTTTTAGGATGAAGGATCTCCATGCCTGGAAGAGTTCCATTCACCAACTACATCCTCAATGTGCTGGGATGGGAGACAAGACTCCAACGTTCCCAATTCAAGTTCCACAAGCTCCTTGGACTGGGGGATTATTTTGTGCTGGGCTTCAGATCCTAGGAGCCAGGTCTGTAGATTCTGGGAGCTAGAGTGGAGTATATGATTCCCAGATGAAGGGCCAGGGGACCTTTGTGTACTTGAGGGATCATCTCCAACCCCCAGGAGGACACCTATAATACAGGCCTTCTTGGAGGCAGAGGGATGAGTAAAATGTCAGCTCACGGGCATCTCTGGGTAAGAGAATCAGAGCCTGTGTCTGCAGTGGGTCGGTTTAGGAACTCAAGGCAAGGCTCCTCTTCCTACCTTCCCCCAGCTCTCCAGGACTCGTGCTGATGGAAGAGTGTAGCCTGGAAGGTTTGAATGTAGAGCAACATCTACAACCACATTTTGTGTACTTAAACACATGGTCAGATACACTGAGTGGGGACGCTGAGCTGTCATCACTCCTACAGTGGTCATGGTCTGATGGTCCCATGGTCTGATGGTCCCAATCTATTTATCCATCCATCCAACATTTATGGAAGGCCTACTATGTGCCAAGGAGGGGTAAGGCAGCTAGCTCTCACAGACACACCCCACAGTGAAAATCACACACACACACACACACCCCGGCATCTGTGCTCACTCACAGGCAGACTGCTCACTTTCTTGCACCTTTCTCGCCATCACCTCGGCCACACCCACATTCCTCCAATAGGCTTGGGAACCAGCATGGAAGGGTCAAGTGTCATAGAAGAAACCCCCTAGCCTACCCTACTCCCAGACTTCATGCCAGAGGTTTAACTCCAGTTCCCTTCTGTTTGCCTGCCTAGATGCTCTCCCCTTCTCCATCCACAAGCGGTCAGGGCGACAGGTAGGCAGACTCCTGAGAAGCAGAAGTCCAGAGGCTTTGGGTGTGTGGAGTGATTCCAGTGCCTTCAGATTCCTTCAGGCTCCTGGGGGTCCCCTCTGCCAGCCACCCTATGTTCAGATCGTCCATCTGATGGCCAAAAAAGTCCAGACCTGGGCTCAGTGGCAGATCCGCTCTGTCATCTCCCTCTGTAGAGACACAAGGTAGGGAGGGGTCAATTAGAGCTCAGCCTACTAGGCAATCCCTTCCCAAACCATAGGGCCTAGCTGCTCTTCTGTCTGAGCCTGGCCTTCCCCCAGCAACCCCAACTCTTAGGCTGCAGATCTGGGTTTGTAAACCAACACTTGAATGAATTCTCTATTGAAGTACAGAATTCACTGTTAAATGAATTGCCTTCCCCTAATTCATCTACTTGGGCATTGGAGTTACTTAAAGCAGGCAGCTTTTGGACGTGAAAACTCAGAGGCTAGCCTTGGTAGGGGAGGGTGGTAGGGCTTGGCCTCACCAGTGGCTCCAGCTCCCGCTGGTCCACCAGACTGAACTCGCGGATGAAGTAGTAGAAGTGCTTGTAGCAGGTGTTGACGTGCGCCTCTGCCCCCATGCTGAGGATGCTATCGAAGTGGTGGATGTAGACATGGACAAAGACTCGGAAGAGGCGGGTCAGGATCTTGGTGCAGACCTGCTGGAAGTTCTTAGGGAAGGGAACTCCTAGAGGGCAGGGGAGGGCAGAAGAAGGGGATCAGTATCCTGGTGCCAAAGCTCTGCTCAACTTTTCCCTCCCGCACACAGGCAACCAGGATGGCTTTTTCCCCAGCACACTTTTTAGTACACTTCCCTTTGGAAAACAGAGAGTGGTTTGACTTTCTCCCATACTTTTCTTTCTTTCTTCCTTTCTTTTTTTCTTTCTTTTTTGAGACGGAGTTTCACTCTTGCCCAGGCTGAAGTGCAATGGCATGATCTCGGTTCACTGCAACCTCCACCTCCTAGGTTCAAGCTATTCTCCTGCCTCAGCCTCCCAAGTAGCTGGGATTACAGACATGTGCCATCATGCCCAGCTAATTTTGTATTTTTAGTAGAGACAGGGTTTCTCCATGTTGGTCAGGCTGGTCTTGAACTCCTGACCTCAGGTGATCCACCTGCCTCGTCCTCCTAAATGCTGGGATTACAGGCATGAGCCACTGTGCCTGGCCATACTTTTCTTTTTAATGAAGCACAAATCTGACTGTGGCTCTCCCCTGCTGGAATATACATCATCTTCCACATTTTCCCATCACCTAAAGCAGGGCTTTGCAAACTTGTGGGGGTCACTGACCAACCCTTTTTAGACTATGATAAAAGTTACGACCTAAACTCTCCCCAGAAATGTGTGCAATTGCAGAGATGCTCACATCACACTCTTGTATACAACTCCAAGGAGAGTTCAACAACTGGGTCCATTTAAAAAATCCCTGGGCCTTCAGGATTAAGTCCTAACTTTCCAGCAGGATGCTGCTCAAGGCCTTTCATGACCTTATCCTGACCTCCCTCTCTAGCCCCACCCCGTGTCCCTCCTCTTTTCAACATTCACACAGAAGTCCTCAGACCCCCAATCCTGGAAATTATGAATTCTGCAAGAGTTAGTTCAGACAGCCCTCATTCCTTCAAATATTCAACAACACGAAGAACCTTCCATTTATGAGCAAGGCCCTGTGCTGGGCCCTTCACACCTTTTGCCTCTAATCCTTAGAACAATTCGCCTGATGTGTCTGATTGTCACTTTAGATATGATAAAACAGAAGTGCTTATAAAGGTGAAGCTGGTAGCCCAAGGCCACATAACTATTAATCAGTGCAGAATGGAGACTGGATTCAAACCCTCTTTGCAGTGCACTGCAGCGACCCTCACAGATATTGGGACCCATGAAAAAGGCCCCGCTTCTGCATAGTCCCCCATGCTCAAGGCAGAGATCTTGGTGGCTTATGCCCTCTTCTCTGTGTGGCAGTCACCCAGGGTTTTAGGCATCGATACCTGGAGTCCCATAGGCCCAGGGAGGTATGGCCAGCAGGGACTATGAATCTACATTCAGGTCCACAGCTGGCCCACCCGGCTCTGTAGACCCCTTCCTCTTCCTCACCATTCCCAGGTGGGGTCGAGCCTTCCCTCCCTCTGAGCCCCTCCAGCCCAGCCCAGATTCCTCAGACATATCCTGCCCATCTAGACTTGGGGTCCTGGGCTCCCACAGATCTGAGCCCCAGTTCGGAATTCCTCCCAGTTCAGTGCACTTTCCCTCAGTAGCCTCAGTTTCCTCCTATGTAAAATGAAGGTGCTCCTTGTCGGGCATGACAGTGCAAGAAACAGCAGGCCACTGGCTGGGGAGGAGCCGTGGGCATTGAATTGTGACTCAGTGCCCAGCTTCCTTCAGCATTCAGACTTCTCCCCTCAGGGCTTGACCACCCCGCCCCACCCACCGCTGATCCACACAGCCTCTGCAGAGATGAGCTCCAGGCCAGGTGGGGGCTGGGCCCAGCTACAGGTGCGGCTGGTGTGATGAACACAGTGTCATGCCTGCTCAGCTCCTGGACCAACAACCCCCTCCTGCTGCCCTCGGGTGGGTAAGCAGTGCCTGGGTGACATCACTCATCTCCCCTCCTTACCCTCACCCGCCCAGGCTGCCCAGCTGAGATAAGAAAAGGCCCCACAGCCTGTGCCTGGCAAGGGAAAATTCTGCCCTCAGAGCCCCAGTCTGAGGTGATGATACCACCAGGGCCCACCCAACCACCAACTCCCTCCTTTTCCTGAGGCCAGGAGTCAGAGGGAACCGCGGGAGGCTGGAGGTCAAATCAGCTATGAACACCTCGGGGCAACTGTTCTGGAAGGTTCTGAGAATCACAGCATCTGTGGTCTTGCCAGAGTGGTCCTTGGTAGGACCACTTATGCTTTAGAAAAGAAAAGCCCTCTGAGGTGGGTGGATCACCTGAGGTCAGGTGTTCGAGATCAGCCTGGCCAATGTGGTGAAACCCTGTCTCTACTAAAAATACAAAAATTAGCCAGGCGTGGTGGTGGGTGCCTATAATCCCAGCTACTCAGAAGGCTGAGGCAGGAGAATCGCTTGAACCCGGGGGGCAGAGGTTGCAGTAAGCTGAGATCTCACTACTGGGTGAAAGAGCAAAACTCCGTCTCAGAAAAGAAAAAAAAAAAAAAAAAGAAAGAAAAAGAAAAGAAAGAAAAGCCCCAAATTGGGAGTCAGGAAGTCCTAGCAAATGCTTGACCTTGAGCAAGGCACTTAACCTGTTTCAACCTCGCTTTCCTCTTCGACAAAATGGGGATGAAAATCAACCCCCAACCCTGCAGAGTGTCTATATCAAACTAAATCCTCATCTGTGGAATGGGCTCCCAGTGGCTCCCTCCCCGCCAGGTGACACTCACCAACACGCGTGGGAAAGACCTCTTCGTCGTTGATGAGGCCTTCGATCCAGTCCATGAGCAACGCCATATAGCGCGGCGCAGAGAGCTTGGCGGGCCGCCGGTACTGGCGCTCGTCCTGCCAGCGGTACTCGTAGCGGGGCCCGCCGGCCATGACCGGGCAGCTGGTCTCACTGCAGCGCTCGGCCATAGTGCCGTAGATGAGGTTGATGCGGTTGAAGAAGTCCACCACGTGCACGGCGATCCAGTCGTCGATGTTCTCCCCGGGTGGTAGCCTCACCACACTGCGCAGGTCCAGGCCCGACTTGAGAGAGGCCTGTGCCTTCTTGTACAGCTCAAAGCGCTGTGTGCCCGGCTCAAAGCGCTTCCGCGGCCGGAACGTCTTGTCCTTGGCGAACACCTGCTTCAGGCACAGGGCCATGGCCAGCTGGGCCTGGGGCTGCTGTCCAGGGGCTCGGACCTGAGGATACCCTGCCAGGGACAAGGGCATAGGGGAGCTGGCGGTCAAGGCCTTATCATCTGGGCTCTGACTTCCCAATTCATCATTTCCCTGTCACCTCTCAGCCTTTGCTCAACCTCTGCATCCTCTGCCTGGAATCTAAGTCCTCAGCCCCTAGGTTCAGTGCCCCGCCCTCTTTCCAGGCTATGTTAGTCCCCCTTGCTAAGCCCCCACAGTCCTCCCATCTTGCTTTGTCTCTGTTCTGCTTTCATTGCAGAGCTGGGCCTGGGCTCTAAACAGGTGCCCCTCAGACTTGCTGTTGGTCATGAGAGAGGTCGCAGAGGCTCCCTGCAGGCCCACCAGCAGACAGGGGCTTGGACGAGATGACCTCTGGGAGCCCCCTTGGCCAGCTGGTGCAGCGTGGGAGAGCCTTGCAGCATTGTGCTGGGGGCAGGGTGGAGGGGGGTCGGGGGTGGCTTTCGGCTTCCTCTGGGATATCCCGTAGTCCATCCGGCCACCGGGGATTCCCAGGGAGCAGCAGGGAACTTTTCTACCAAAAATGTCCTTTCCTTTTTTTTCACCCTGGAAGAGGAAAGGGCCCTCCCGCTGCCAGCTGGGCGGCTTCTGAGTGTGGCTGCAAGCACTGGAGGAGGGGGAGGGCGGCAGGCCAATGAGGGCGTCGCTTCCTCTGACAACAGCTGGAGATCCTTCCCCTCAAGCCAGCCTCCTCCAGCCTCAAATCTGAACAAGCCACTGGCTCCTCCCGTTGCACCTGACACTCAGTAGACATTCCTCTAGCAACTACTATGTGCCTGGCACTGGGAGGTAGAAGAGTATAGTCAGATGCACCCAGGAGGGCCCATCTAGAGCTCAGGCAAATTTACTTTGCCTCCTAGAATTTAAGGATCCCAGATTCAGAACAGATTTTGGGAGACAGTGATCAGGGCCCTAGGCTCAGAGGCAGGAGTCCTGGGTTCTAGTCCCAGCTCTACCACTGGCTTACTGGGTGACCCTTGTATCACCGTGGATTTAGCCCATCCAGGTCCTGGGTCACTCTGCTATAGCTAGGTTTCTAAGACCTGAGTCATCTCATCTCAACTGTGAGTGTGTGAGCTACTGGGAAATGCAGACCCATGTACCTACCAAAACTAGAATTTAGCCACACACTAAGCACACTGCCCCTGCCCCTAGACTGAGCACTAAGGCTGAGTATAAGCTAAGAATTGCATTCTGGTTCCAGGCTGACCTCTGACCTGGGCTCTGGCAAGTGTGAGCCCTGACTCTAGCCTTTAGCCCTACCCTGAGGCTTGCTTATGGCCAAAGCCTGGGCTTGACCTCTGACGCTGGAGCACTGTCCTTTCTCACATCTCTGGTAACCCTGGGACAGGATTGGGGAAGAGAGGGTGGGAACCAGGTGACAACTGGGTAAAAGCAAAGGGATGGCACATATTTCGGGGAGGGGTATTAGTTCTGGCAAGAAGTCAAACTAGCTGGGGAGCTGTTTGAGACAAAGGTCCTTCCTTGAACCCACAAAGGCAGGCCAGGATGGGGGCAGTCTGGTAAAATGAGAGCAGCTTGGAGAGTAGAAACAGGCCATTCAGCAGGAACTTGTTCTCTTGAAAAAAACTCACAGATGTGAAAGGTCATCTCATCCATCCCGACTCTTCAACTTCTCACCCAAAGAAGTCCCCAGGGTGGGACCCCAGTTTCCAGAGCAAAGAGGAGATTTCTGCACTTCATTTGCCATCTCCATTTTAAACTCTGCTTGGGGCAAGTGCTTCCAAAATCCCTCACACTGCAATTAGGCGGGGCTCCTGGGCTCCCCACATTGCATGGCCCCCTTTATGACAGTTAGAAATAGGCCCCCACCCTGGCATTCAGCACCTTGTCCTACCTTTCCTGCCCCACTTCCCACCTCCCCACACCAACCACCCTGGGCTTCTTCCTGATTCCTGAACACGCCCCCACTCTTTTGCCTCTGCATGTTTTCTTATCCCTGCACCTGCCTGACCACACATCCTCAGATTGACTGCTACCTCCTCCCACAGCCTCCTCTCCTGAACTCAGATCTCCTTCTCCTTGGGTAGAGGCTGCTTTTGGTCATTGCAGTCTCCACTCCATCCCCAACCCACCCCCAGCTTAGGACAAGGCCTGGCACAAAGTCAGTGTTCAGGCTTTAAGGAAAGCTTAGACTAGAATCTTAGAGTTAAAATAGCCCTGAAAGATCAGCTGGCCCAACTCACTTGTACAGATGGGGAAACTGAGGCCCAGATGAGGAAACTGAGGCCTAAAAAGAGGACTTGAGGAGCCTGTGTCCACATAGCAAGTTACAAGCAGAACTGGGAACTGGGATAAGGTGGGGCTCAGCTCATGACCAAGAGTAAAAGACCATTTTCCTGCACTGGCTCATCAATGGTCTGGTGGAGACAGAGAAGAGGAGGGGAGTGGAGGGACAGTGGAAGCATCTTCTCCACCAAACAGCCCAACCTGCTTCCTGTCCCCAACACACTGACTCCGCACAGCAACTGGGGTGTCCTGACCAGTGAGCTAGAGTTCCACCTTCCTCCTGTGGAACTTCAAGGCCTGGGTCTCTTTCCAGGAAAATGTAAGCTCAGGGGGTGGGTGCAGGGCAGGTGCTCTTCTAGCCACAGGGTTAACTCCCTTCACTCCCCACCCCCATGCCCTCACTGAGTTTCTATCTGTCACAGAACCTCTGTCTCTCACTGAACCACTGCCGTTCCCCGTCCTAGCCCCCACTTCCCAGTGATGGCTATCCTTTCACTCCTGGAGTGGCAGTGCCTTGCTCATTCCCTGGGTGCGGATCTGGGCTTCTCAAATGAAGACAGCAGGCTGACCCTACCTGTTTCTGATATTTAGCCCCCTGCTAGGCTACATCTACCACTCCTTGGGCCTGGCCCAGGATCTGGGCCAGAGGATGGCCCCAGTTTGAACCCAGAATCCATCCTGGGACGCTCTGCAGGACAGAGGTCGAGGAGAAAAAGTAGAGGCGAAGACACGCTCTCCTCGCGGCGCGCAGCCACCCACGCCCACCCCCGGCTTCCTGCACCCTCAAACCAGCTCCCATGGCCAGGAAGGTCGTAGGACCCAGAGGAGCCCGCCTGACATTTCCGCTCCCCGAAAACACGCCCCCCAACCCCTCCCCTCTGCCCCGTACTTCCCCCCAGCCACAATCCCCCCCGCAACTTTCGAAACTCTGAGCCTCGGACGCCAGCCCCAGGACAGCGGCCAGCCTGCCTTCGGGCGGGACTCTCCTCCGGACAGTGCCACGCCAGGACGGCCGAAGAAATGAAAGTGGAAGCCAGGCGGGCGGGGTGCGCGGCGAGGCCGCAGGGGCACGGCGCACACTCACGGGTCCTCTTCTGGCCGTGGGGTCACATTCCCAGCCACAGGATCGCCTTTCTCCTGCAGGTCCCGCAGTGCCTGTTCTCTCTCCTGTCAGCCTGTCCGTCTGCCTGTCCTGCCGGCCGCTGCCGCCCTCCTGCCCGGGGCGACGCCAGCTCCGCCCCGGCCCCGCCACGCCGCGGCCACGGGGCGGGGAGGGGCGGAGAAAGGGGACTCCCCTCCACTCCAGTACACAGACGCACTCGCCCCCACCTTCCCGGAAAGTCCATATGGGGCTCCCAGCTTCCCCTTGGACAAAGGACTAACTGAGCTGCCCGCCCTCTCGGTGCTTCCTTGGACCTCCACCAAGGAGGCAACCTCAAGTTCCCAGACAGTAAAATGGGAAAACGCTCGGCTTCTTCTGGAGCAGAAACAAGAGCTGCTAGATAAGGGTGGTTTCTTTGCCTTCCTAGAATCGTCTGCGTCACACTTGTCCCGGGACCCAATAAGGGATCGGGACTGTCCTATCCACTCCCGTATCCTCAGCTCCTGGCACATAGCAGGAACTCAAAACCCACTTGATGAATGAATGAATGGGTGAGTGAAGGAATAAATGAACGCCTTGGGAATCATGAGCTGAGTCCTTCACCCCTGAGGGACAAGCCCAGAAGAGCGCTCAAATCACAAACTTCATCTCCTCACCAGGGAGGGGGCCTGGCTCAGGTTGGGCTGATTCTCCTTGCTCCTTACCCAGAGTCACCCCATTTCTTATCTCCAGACCCTTATCCCAGCTGTTCCATTTTAGAATACCTTCTCTCCCTCCTTCCTTCCGACAAATCCAAACCACTCAAGATCTGATCTGCTCTCCCTACCACCTGGGTTCCTTCAGGGACAGACAGATATCCCACCAGCATTCAATGCACACCGTGGCCCCCAGGCCCAGGGACCAGTTGGCTGCTCTGTCTGGGATGGGAGGGAAGATTGGAGGCCTTCTAGGGTAGGAAGCCCAAAGCAGAGAGCTTAGCCATAGAAGCCACTCTGGAGGGGTGGGAGGTGAGTAGATGCGGGTAGGGGAGAGCTGGAGGCCAGAGGTGGGCATTTACCATGGCACACTGGACCTCCCTTGTGTCTGGACCTTCTGTTTGCTGGATGACATGAGAACACGCTAGATCCTTAACCCAGATCATATCCTTTGCAGCAACATGGGCTGGAGCTGGAGGCCATTATCCTAAGCAGACTAACACAGGAATAGAAAACCAAATACTGCATATTCTCACTTACAAGTAGGAGCTAAACAATGAGAATACATAGATACTAGGAGGGGAACAGCAGACACTGGGGCCTGCTTGGGGGTGGAGGGCGGGAGGAGGGAGGATGAGACAAAAATACCCATCACGTACTATGCTGCTTACCTCGGTGATGAAATTATCTGTACACCAAATCCCCATGACCAAGAGTTTACTTATATAACAAACCTACACATGTACCCTTGAACCTAAAATAAAAGTAAAGAAAGAATCCCAGCTCATAGAACTGTGGATATGTTCTTTTGTTGAGCACCAATTTTTGCCCCAGTCTAAAGTTCTCTGTATTTTTATGTCTGACTCTTAACTCTCTGCCCTGAATCCCCTATAAACAAACACTTGCTTATGGAGCAAATTAAACTATGCTTCTTTATTTATTTGATATCCTAATCAATATCTTTTATTGAGTATAACTCTCCACTCATATCAGATCAGGGGACTGGGTGATAAAGCTGACCTGGTTGCCGACCTCAGGTGCTGACAGGTCAGTAAAGGGGACAACACACAGAGATACAGAAGGTCAGAGCTCAGTCACCCAGAAGTGAGAATGTGGTTGTGGACTGACGGACTTTGTAAGAGTCGGGGTATTTGCAGGAAGCACATGGAACACCCAGAATGGGTATGTTTAATGAAGACATTATTTACAGGTATGGTCAAGGTGTAGGGAAACCACACAGTGTATCACCAAAGGGCTCACAAGAGCAGAGGCTGTCAACCCTAGGCTGCAGGAGTGTGGGGAAGGAATGGTGAAAGTGGGAGCTATGAGGAGGGGGCTGCTGTGGCCTAAGGTGGAGGGGCATACCCAGCTCACAGCAATCATACAGGGAAGGACAGGGGGCAAGTTAAGAGGCCTCACTCTCCTCCCTCTCTCCCTCCCTCTGATCTCTGGCCAGGTTTCCCCCACTAGCTGAATCCTCCCAGAAGCTAAGAACAAGGGAACCTGTTGCTGCAGCCCATAGACGTCAGCCTCCTAGGGCGTAGAAATGGGTGGAGGGTGGAGAGCCATCTGAGGAGCCATGTGGGGTCAGGGCTGACTTCATAGGGGAAATGATTTGGAAACTGCTTGTGTTTTCCTTATCATTCAGTTCTAAATAGTTCATAAATTTCAGTGTAATTTCCTCTTTAACTCTTGAATGATTTCAAAGTATGTTTTTCAGTTTCTCAGCCTATGGGAGGTTTATGTTTTTCTTGTTGAGTTCTAATTATATTGCATTGTGGTCAGAGATCATGGTCTGGAAGATTGTTCGGAATTTGATGTGACTTCCTCTGCGGCTTTGTGCAGGGTCATTTTCTGGACCTCTGAGCTGGGTTTTATAGGATAGGCAGGAGTTTTTCAGGTGAAGAGTGAACAGCACAGAACCTTACACTGTGGGAAATAGAGATGATCCATTTTGAAGGAACATCAGAAATTCCCAGCTCATCCTCAGAGTCCCTGGGTGTCTGTGGGATGGGAGGCAGGTGGAAGGGTTGGGGGAAGCGAGAGAGCCCAGATCTCTCAACTACCTGTACCCTCTTCCTGCCCTTCTCAGTCTTGGTTAGAGAGACTAGTTCTTCTAGGAGGCTCTGCTGGGGCTGAAAAGACCCAGACCTTGGAGAACAGTGTCCTGGCTTTACCGTAATTTAGCTGTGTGGCCTTGGGATGGTTCTGCCCTCTCTGATGAGACACTGTAACCCTCCAGCACTGAAGACCTACACAAGATGGGCTCTGTTCCCTGCCACTGTGTCTTGAGTATGATAAATGGCTCCAGAAGACTTCAAACAAGGCTCATCTCTGAAGCTTGGCGTGAGCCAGTGAGGACCTAGGAGAGGACGTGCCCTTTTCCACTACTCAGCCTGGGCACATGCCCCCCTCGCAGTGGGAACTCTGAGTGGCAGCAGGGTGGTGTCTACCTGCTGTGTGCCTTTGGGAAAGCCCTTGCCCCTCTCTGGGCCTTAGTTTCTACACCTCTACCATGAAAGCATCTTCTAGCCATACGAAGTACCACTCCAAGTACCTTATCAGAACCAGCTTCCTGTGCCTTCCCGCTGTAGGCCTGTATCCAGTGACTCTACTGATACAGAGTGGCCACTTCCTGGGGACTCCCCAGCCCTTCCTATGCCAAGAAAGTTCCCCCCTCCCTCCCTGCCCCCCAGAATAAGATACTGCACCCTCAGTTCACCTTACCAGATGTCTGGCAGCTACTATAGCCTGATAGGGCCCACCCTCTACTCACTCTCTCCCAAGAAAGAGTTTCCATTTCAGCTTCTGCCCCTCCCTGCCCAGGAGGCAGGATCATCCGTCCTGGATTTTCCATCCTGGCCCATTGAGGAGAATGCCATGGGCACCCTTATGGCAGTCAGAGGAATTGAGGTTAAACTTCTTTTCACTTGAAGAAGACAAGGTTCAAGGGAAGATGGCAGGGGAAGACAAGGTTGACAAGGATATGCACTAAAATTCTGTGTGACCATGGACAAGGCACTTGTTCTCTGAGCCTATTTCACCTTCTCTAAAGTAAAGACAACAACAACAACATCTGCCCCACAGAAGAGCTGAGAGAATCCAATGTGATAGCACTTGTAAACAGTAGAAGGCTGTGGTCAGTCTGTTTCAGGGGTGCTGCCTTCAAACACCCAGCAGGTGTTTGTGTGGAAGAGGGACTGAGCTTGTTCCAGGGTCCTGGAGAACAGTGGGCAGACACCCAGGACAATATGAAGGGGCGCTTGGCACATCAGAGCTGTCCAACCATGCAGCCGGGATGGCTGTGCTGTTCTCTCAGGAGGGAGTGGGGCAAGCAGAAGTTACCAGCCCTGGGTGACATGGACTTCAGAGGGTTTCAGTCCCTCCAGAGACGGGGAGGGCCCTCTTGCCTCTAAGAACCTCAGGCTCCAGTGTTCTCTGCTCCAAGCTCCTCCTCCTTCCCAGCCATCTCCCCTTAAGGTAGAGGCATTCCTCTCATCTCTTCCATCTTGGGAAGGAGACCTCTGGAGGCTGGGTGGAAGCCTGGTGTGTATAAGAGCCTGAAGACAATTTCACAGCCCTCAGACCTCACCCTCAACATGGCCCCAGTAGGCATTGTCCCCTCCAACCACTTGGGTTAGTTCCTAGCCTGGGGTGCCCCACGAGTGGAGGTGATAATTGTGGGGGAGGGGTGGTTTCACCAGTGTTCCAGGCTCAGCTTTCCATGGAACCCACAATGAAGGCTGCCCAGGAAATTCTGTCCAACCCTAGCCCCTTCTCTGCTGCTGGGGTGCCTCCATTTCAGCCTCTGGGGCTGCCTGCCTGGAGCAACCCCCACTTAGTTCAAAGCTTTTCTATAGAAAGCCCTCAGATTGCCCCAGTCTGGATGCACCCTTCTCCTTCTTCCACAGCACAGCATCCTTTCTCCAAGTGTGTTCAGTAACACCTGCCTCCCTGCCTCAGAGTTGCCAGCAGGGATGGGGGTTTCTTATGGTCCCCAGAGAGCTGGGTGTTATCTTTTAGCAATAATGGTAGTAAATTATGGCTGGGCGCAGTGACTCATGCCTGTAATCCCAGCACTTTGGGAGGCCAAGGCAGGCGAATCATAAGAGGTCAGGAGTTTGAGACCAGCTTGGCCAACATGGCAAAACCCTGCCTCTACTAAAAACACAAAAATTAGCCGGGCATGGTGGCTTGCACCTGTAATCCCAGCTACTCAGGAGGCTGAGGCAGGAGAATCGCTTGAACCCAGGAGGCATATGTTGCAGTGAGCTGTGATCCAGCTTGAGTGATACAGCGAGACTCTGTCTCAAAAAGAAAAAAAATAAAATGATGGTAGTAAATTATGATTTCAACTATTATGGTGGTGTGAAAACACATCAATTTCTTCTATTTGTTCATTCATTCTTACATTCCACAAGTATTTACTGAGGGCCCGTTAGATGTCAGGCACTGTATGTTGGCCAGTTGCAGACCTTCCCCTTGCTTTGTGGGTGGTGACAAAGGCCTCGGTCTTCTAAGGAACTTCCACTGGGCCCACGAGTCCCACTGGCTACAGAGGAATATTATTGAACAACAGGTCAGGGAGGAGTGGCTTGTAAAAGGGAAAGGTTCTTGGATATCATTTAGTCTAATCTCCTCGAAGTATGTGGAAAACTCAGACATAGGGAGAGAAAGAGATCAGCCCAATGATGAATCATGACAATAAAAACCATTCAGTGAACCTTACGTATGCCTCTCCCTGAGAGGCATATTCTCATTTCTTCTTCTCAGCAACCCTGGGAGAGAGGGAGGTTTATCTTTCTAGAGCTTTTAAGTTGTTCTTCCCTTCAGAGAGGGACGGAGGGGCTGGAAAGAAAGTTCCACTAAGTAGGGAGAAGGGATTGGCCATGTTTAGATGACGTTCCAAACTCTACACTGCAGCTCTCTTTGGGTCCCATCTTGGCTTCATGTCCAGGAGATGGGAGAGCTGTGTCTGCTGCAGCGGGAAGCAGCAATTCAGTGGGTGGAGTCCACTTCTTGTTGGAGATTCATGCTGCACCCCGTAGAGTCTGGATTCCACACAAGTACAGCTTGTGACTTCCTGCAGAATGTCATCAAATTGCATTTGGGGCCTTTTCAAGAAGTAGCTGTAGGAGCTCCGCTTTGCCTAAGGCTAAGCAGACTAAGGGTATGCTCTTGGCTTTCCCAGGAAGTTTTCCTAAATTACACCAGCTGCCTGGAACCAACCCTCCTCAGGGGGGAACCCTTGACACAAAAAGTTCTCAGTGGTTTGCAGATGCGCTCCTTGGTTAAGCCCATGGAGGTTGTGTCTTCCCTTTTGGACTACAAGCCCTTAGAATTGGGTTTTTATTTATTTTGCCTCCTCCCATGTTACCTTGTAGCAGCAACTGACAGTTGTAAGGAATGTTCTGGTTTACAAAGTGCTTTTACTACTCTTTTTTTTTTTTTTTGAGATGGAGTCTCACTCTGTCACCTAGGCTGGAGTACAATGGCGTGATCTCGGCTTACTGCAACCTCCGCCTCCCAGGTTCAAGTGATTCTCCTTCCTCAGCCTCCTGAGTAGCTGGGATTACAGGCACACACCATCACGCCCAGCTAATTTTTGTAGAGACAGGGTTTCGCCATTGTTGGCCAGGCTGGTCTTGAACTCCTGACCTCAGGTGATCTTTCCGCCTCAGCCTCCCAAAGTGCTGGGATTACATGCGTGAGCCACCGTGCCCGGCCTACTCTGGTCATTTTTGAGTCCTGTAACAACCTTGGAATGTGAGTATTGGCTCCAAAAGGTGAAATGACTTGGCCAAGAAGCACAGCTTGAAATGGCAGAGCAGGGCCGGGTGGGGTGGCTCATGCCTGTAATCCTAGCACTTTGGGAGGCTGAGGTGGCAGATTGCTTGAGCTCAGGAGTTAGAGACCAGCCTGGGCAACATGGCGAAACCCCATCTCTACTAAGAAAATACAAAAATTAGCCAGGTGCGGTGGTGCGTGCCCATGGTCTCAGCTATTCAGGAGGCTGAGGCAGGAGGATTGTTTGAGCCTGGGAGGCGGAGGTTGCAGTGAGCCAAGACTGCTCCAAAGCACTCTAGCCTAGGTGACAGAACAAGACTTTTGTCTTTAAAAAGCAAGCAAGCAAGCAAGCAAGCAAGCAAGCAAGCAAGCAAGCAAGCAGAGCTGAGACTCAAAAACAGGTCTCCCAGCTCCAGTCACAGGGTCTATCCTTCTGCCTGACACTGCCTGAGCACTTAGCAAATATACTGTTAGTAAGTTAGGCAAAGAACAAGTCAGTTTGAATTGGGGCTAGACACTTTCTAAAAAATGCTCTCCTGGGAAAGTAGATGATAATGAAGACATCTGTGCCTGGATCCATGTTAAAGCAATTGGCAGCATTAAGTACATCGACCATCCTCAGTAACCTTGACACCACCTTAGACTTCTCACTCACTCTTTTGATACCCTTGCAAAATCTGCTGGGGCAGGTCATATTCCACACATTCTACAGATAGCACCCAAGGGAGGAAGTCACTTAGTGTGAGCTGAGGGTTGAAAAATAGATAAGAAGGAGGCCAAGTACAGACAGAAGAAAGGGGTTTAGGAAACAGAAGGCTGTCTGAAGGTCACTTGGCTTCTAGAGTGCAGAGTTGCCTGCCTCTGGGAAGAGGGCATGAGGTAGACCATCACTGAGAGACCCAAGCTTCCCTGACCTTGAGAACAATTCCCTCTCCACAGGGGTGCCCAGCGGACACAGTGCAGGATGCTGGCTCTGAGACAAACTGAGAAGGGTGAGAAAGTTCCAGCAATCAATCCCAGCTCCAATGGGGTGTGAGTTTCCCAACTGAGCTCTGTAGCTGAGTTCCCATCAATCCCTCATTCCCCTCAACCTCCCTCCCCTGCCACTGCTGCCTGCCTGGCTTTCCATATATCATCCCCCTCTGCTCACTCACCACAGGCGAGTACAAAATGCACGCAGGATGGATGGAGAGCTTCAGTCTGTGCAGGCAACACACAATTCTCTATGCAGCTGCAGGGGCCAGGCACAGATAATCCAGCGCAACAGATAATCCAGCATTTGTTTCCAGGGGTCATGAGCCAGGGAAATTCTCAGCTTTCAACATCAAACAAGGAAAACATCTGAAGTCCAGGCATCTGGGAAGGCTTTCCTTTCTTGCCCCATAGAGGTCTTACCTAATGGCATGCTGGGAACAGCTAGTCTCATCCAAGGAATCTTTACTAGAGGCAGACAATAATAAAAATCCTTGTCTTTTTCAGATATTTTCCAGTTGGGTTGCCTTGGACTGAAGTGCAAAGAAAATTTGGAACAAAGAGATAGAAGGAATGCTGCTACTGATACCCTGTGTGACCTTGGGGAAGTCACTTCACCTGGGTTGGAGCCTTTTTCCTCAGGTGCAAAGTAAAAGTAAAAACTTATTGCAGGGGCTCCCAAATCAGGCTGAGTTTCAGAATTACCTGGAGAGTTAAAGAAAAGAAAAATATTAAGTTGGTGGAAAAGTAATTGCATTTTTGACATAAATGGCAAAAACTGTAATTACTTTTGCACCAGCCTAATAGTTTCTCAGGCCCCACCCCAGGCCAACAGAATCTATATCTCAATGGTGAAGCTCAAGAATGGACAGCTCTGACAAGTGCATCAGGTGTTTCTGATGCCCAGTCGGGTAGGAAAATGACAAGGTTAGATGGATTTGGTCTCTTTAAACTATAAACAGTTATGTTTAATGAGTTGCCAAGGAACTAAATACATAGACATCTGTAACCAGGAATAACTTTGTCTCAGATAAGCCATCTACGAATAATCAGGCAGGCCTGCACCTTGGCCCAAAACTCCAGACGTTACCTGGTTTCTGACCTAGATGTTAGCTGCCAGGCTTTGGGTCTGCCTGCTCACCTGCCCACCTCCCAGATTCCTGATGCCTGTCCCCTGGTCTGGTATGATTACACTGCTCAAGCCTCTCTAAATTCCCGGAAGAGATTTTCTGAAAACAAAACATGGTGTAGAAAAATAGTACAAAAGAAACACGTTCTAGAAATGAAAGGTCTATGTTCTAGGAGAAGATTTATGTTCCAGAAACAGAAATTCCTCCTCCTCTGTATAGATGTGCATCTTGAAAAGGTACTTAACCAGCTACTGTTTTGCACTTTCATTATAGTGCTAAGCACTCTGTGTTTGCTACATCATTTAATCCTTTCTTATATTTTGAGATAGGGCCATTATTATTTTATTTACAGATGAGAACACAAAGGCTCAGAGAGATTGAATAACTTGTCTAAGGCCAGACAGTGAACGAAAGGCAGAACTGGGATTCTAATTTAGTCCTGACTCTTCACATCTATGATGGTGTTTCCCCAGTGTCCTCATCTATAAAACAGGAATAATATTGGCCGGGTGTGGTGGCTCATGCCTGTAATCCCAGCACTTTGGGAGGCCGGGGTGGGCTGATCACCAGAGGTCAGGAGTTTGAGACCAGCCTGGCCAACATGGCGAAACCCCATCTCTACTAAAAATACAAAAAGTTAGCTGGGCGTGGTGGCACACACCTGTAGTCCCAGCTACTCTGGAGGCCGAGGCAGGAGAATCCCTTGAACCAGGAGGCGGAGGTTGCAGTGAGCTGAGATCGCGCCACTGCACTCCAGCTTGGGCAACAAGAGTGAGACTCTGTCCAAAAAAAAAAAAAAGAGAAAGAAAAGAAAAAAAGGAATAATATTACTTTTTAAGGTATTGCTCAAAGATCAAATGAAAGAAACTTAGGCATCTCAGGGAGTCTTTTGGGGGTCACACAACAAGTGAGATTCAGCAAAATACCTCTCTGCTCCCTCTCTTCCCCTGCAAAATTAGTGCCAAAATGTAAGATATGTCTGCTACTTCTTACCTGACCAGAGGCAAGGTCAAAATGGGAGATTGAATGTGGGTTGAAGAAATGAGAGTGCAAGACGGGGATCCATACCATATTGTGAGTGTGGGAACAATAGCAGTAACAAACATGATGTGGGGTCACAGTGGACCACATATCAAGCAGGACCCAGTAGTGATTGTTTCAAACCATGGCAAATATTTTTTGGGTAAATGAAGATCTTGAGAGGATACCACTAAGCTATGGTTACTGCCATGGCAGATGTAGAAGGGGACCAAGGTAACGTGAATATCACATCTGTTAGGAGGGACATGGGTTCTGGGCAATACAGTGAAGATTCAAGTCCAGATGTGATGGGAGCACTGGACTGAAACCAGCCAGATGAAATGGGGCTATGTGTGGCGGTCCAAAGGACTAAAGTTCTAGGCAGGAAAAGCAATGTTTGACAACAGATTATGGGAAGATAGCAAGGTGGGAGTAAGGACGAGGGCCAGGAAAGGTGGAGTCAGTGAGATGACTTTAGTAAGTGGCTATGGGGGGAAATGACTTCCAGGTGGGCCAGCCAACTCCCAAGGGATGGCCACCCAGAATCCACTCTGATTACCCCACAAGGGCATCTTGGGCTCAACTCCAGGCCCCAACTGTGAGGCAGACACTGGTGACACTGGCTAGTCTGTCCAGATGCAGGTGAGCCAGAGGGTGAGGGGCTGGGGTTTTGGGTAATATAACTAAAGACAGACGGTTCTGCTGAAGAGATGCCAAAGCAACTTGAAGGTTATCTTTGCTTATCAGCAGGAGAGGTGGTTAGGTAGAAAAGTGAAGACTGTCCTGGGAGTTTCCATCTACAGCAGGCAGAAGGAGGTGAGGGTAGTGAGAAGAGGCCAGATTTTGGCTAGGGGTGGGGAAGAACTGGCTCACCCAGAGCTGCCTCAGCATGGTGCAGGTCAGTTAGCAGGTAGAGAGTTCCCAGTCCCCAGGAAGATTTTAAACAGTTGTCCAATGGCTTAGTGGTGCTGTAGGGAGGCCTACAATGGTGGGCGGGAGAATTAGACTAGACCAGGTTTTTTTTTTTCAGTCTTTCTTGAAAACTGTTTTTTCAGATGACAGCTTATGAGAAGCCCAGTAAATAAAACACAGATTCTCTGGTTGAGTTGGGGGTCAGAATCCCAAGGTCCCCATCTCTGGACTTTGGGGATTTCTTGAAGCACAGTTTGAAAACTGGTGACTGGATAGTCTGTAAGGTCTTTTTTTTTTTTTTTTTGAGATGGAGTCTTGCTCTGTCGCCAGGCTTTGGCTCACTGCAAGCTCCGACTCCCTGGCTCAAGCTAGTCTCCTGCCTCAGCCTCTCGAGTAGCTGGGATTATAGGCATGTGCCACCATGCCCAGCTAATTTTTGTATTTTTAGTAGAGACAGGGTTTCACCATGTTGGCCAGGATGGTCTTGATCGCCTGACCTTGAGATCTGCCCACCTTGGCCTCCCAAAGTGCTGGGATTACAGCTGTGAGCCACTGCTCTCGGCCGCCCACCCCCCACCCTTTTTTTTTTTTGAGACCGAGTCTCACTCTGTTGCCCAGGCTGGAGTGCAGTGGCGCGATCTTGGCTCACTGCAACCTCTGCCTCCCGGGTTCAAGCAGTTCTCCTGCCTCAGCCTCCTGCGTAGCTGGGATTACAGGCCCCTGTCACCATGCCTGGCTAATTTTTGTATTTTTAGTAGAGATGGGGTTTCACCATGTTGGCCACGCTGGTCTTGAACTCCTGACTTAGGTGATCTGCCCGCCTTGTGCTAGAATTACAGGCATGAGCCACCGTGCCCAGCCTGTAAGGTCTTTTTTTTTTTTTTGGAGACGAGTCTCGCTTTATCCCCCAGGTTGGAGTGCAGTGGTGCAATCTCCGCTCACTGCAGGCTCCACCTCCTGGGTTCATGCCATTCTCCTGCCTCAGCCTCCCGAGTAGCTGGGACTACAGGTGCCTGCCACCACACCTGGCTAATTTTTTGTATTTTTAGTAGAGACGGGGTTTCACCATGTTAGCCAGGATGGTCTTGATCTCCTGACCTCGTGATCTGCCTGCCTCGGCCTCCCAAAGTGCTGGGATTACAGGCGTGAGCCACCAACCCAACCAGGTCTTTTTTAATGTTAAAGTTTGGCAAGGCAAGACAAGAACTTGAAAGTGCCAGCCTCGTACTTAAAATAATTGTTTTGCTCCAAAAGTTTGTTCACATCATCATCTCTCAGTTCTTTCTGCTTACAAACCCTGGACCTGACTGCCTTCTCTGTTGGTCCCTTGGCTTGGTTTTCCATATGTAGCCTCTGCAATAAGAGCAAGCAAAATGACCACTGTCTTGGGCTGGGACATAACCACAATGTGTTTGCCAGAGCTGGATCTCACTGTGCAAGCAATGTTTGTAGGCTCAGGTGGTCTGAGTTTAGTGGTCACTCAAACGGAGTTTGTTCAGCATCCACAGAGTATCTTATCCCTCTCTGCTGGGTTTCGTGCTGGACACTTGGAATATAATGTCCAGTAAGATATGATCCCAGTCTCCAAGGGCTATTCATTCTGGTGGGGAAGCCAGCCTTGCAGGGGGGCCATGTGGAGGGGAATAGGTCTCAGGGAAGGCTTCTCATAGGGATACTACAGTGAAGCTTTGAATTAACTTAAGGAGGAATGGGCATTTGAAGCAGGCAAATGTATTAGAAAAGAGCAGAACAGAGGTAGGAAGAGCACAATGTGTTTAGGGAACTGCAAGTTATCCAGAATGGCTGGAACCAAAGGAGTAGGTAGGAGAGGCACAAAATGAGCCTGGAAAAGACACCATGCACTGGATCCTGAAGCTCCTGTGAGCTGATCTAAAAGGACTTTGTCCAGAAAGCCCTAGGGAACCTGTAATGAATTCGTAAGTGGTTTGAACCAATTTTTCTTGTAGATATTCCAGTTCCTAAAGCCTGAAGAGCGTAGAAGTAGCCCTGTTCAAGTGAATGTGAAGAATGAGCCTGCTCAGTGGACATTACAAATGATCCTATTAAGTGTGGAGCATGGACACACTTATTATTATTCCTGGGTTGGCTCCTGATGCAGACAGCAACCTTGAAGTCATCTCTTCCCTTTCTGTGCTCCTACTCTCCCTTTTAGCAGAACAAGGATAAAGATGTTGTTATCAACCTGTCACATCAGAAGAATTGACAAGACCAAAGTTCTCCAAAGGAAGTCCTCCCTAGTTAGAACATGATGTCTTGCAAAATTGTCTGGAGGAATCAGAGGTATATAATGCATGCATTTTGTTCTTTAGTTACCAGCAAGAAAATTGGGAGACATGTTTCTCAGGGCTGGTTCCAGAGCCAACCATGACTTACTTTTTTTTTTTTTTTGAGACAGGGTCTCATTCTGTCACCCAGGCTGGAGTGCAGTGGCACAATCTGGGCTCACGGCAACCTCCACCTCCCAGGTTCAAGTGATTCTCATACCTCAGCCTGAGTAGCTGGGATTACAGGTGTGTGCCACCACATCCAGCTAACTTTTGTATTTTTAGTAGAGAGGGGGTTTCGTTATGTTGAGCAGGCTGGTCTCTAACTCCTGGTCTCAAGCGATCGGCCCACCTTGGCCTCCCAAAGTGTTGGGATTACAGGCATGAGCCACTGTGCCTGGCTGGTTGCTCTCTTTTCTGAGCTGGAGTTGGGGCATGAGGGTACAAGGAGAGAGCAGCACATGTCACTGACCAGCAGGTTCCTGCCAACCTCATAGGGTTGGTAGGATTGAGATAATCCATGTAAGGGCTTAGCACAGTGCCTGGTATATGGTTAGCCCTTAGTAAATGTTAGTGGTTATTGTTAATGTGTATATAGTCAAGTGTTGCTTAACAATGGAGACTACATTGAGAAATGTATCATTAGGTGATTTGGTTGTTGTGCAAACATCATAGGATGTATTTATACAAACCTAGATGGCATATAGCCTATTGCTCCTAGGCTGCAAACCTGTACAGCATGTTACCGTGCTGAATACTGTGGACACTGTAATATAAGGGTAAATACTTATCTATCATATCTAAACATAGAAAAGGTACAGTAAAAATACAGTATAAGATAAAAAATGATATTGCTGTATAGGACACTTACAATGAATGGAGCCTGCAGGACTGGAAGTTGTTCTGGATGAGTCAGTGAGTGAGTTCTGAGTGAATATGAAGACTGAGGAGGACATTACTGTACACTACAGTAGGCTTTATAAACACTGTACACTAAATTTATAAAAATATTTTTCTTTTTTCAATAACCTTAGCTTACTATAACTTTTTAACTTTATAAACTTTTTAATTTTTAAAACTTTTTGACTATTTTATAATTACACTTAGCTTAAAACACACTGTATAGCTGTATAAAATATTTTCTATCTTCATTCTGTAAGCTTTTTTCTTTAAAAAATTTTATTTTTTACTTTTTAAACGTTTTGGTTAAAAGACACAAACATGTACATTAGCCTAGGCCTACACAGGGTCAGGATCATCAACATTACTGACTTCCACCTGCACATCTTGTCCCACTGGAAGGTCTTCAGGGGCAATAACACACATGGAGCTGTCCTCTCCTATAAGAACAATGCCCTCTTCTGGAACAACTCCTGAGAGACCTGCCTGAGGCTGTTTTACAATTGACTTAGTATTTTTTATACGTAGAAGGAGCACACTCTAAATAATACAGTAAATACATAAACCAGTAATAGTCATTTACTATCAAGCATTATGTACTGTACATAGTTTTATGCACTATACCTTTTTATTTTTTGAGATAGGGTCTTGCTCTGTGGCCCAGGCCGGAGTGCAGTAGTGTGATCCCAGCTCACTATAGCCTCAACCTCCCGGGCTCAAGTGATCCTCCCACCTTAGCCTCCTGAGTAGCTGGGACTACAGGCGTGCACCACCACGCTCAGTTAATTTTTAAATTTTTTTTGTAGAGACAAGGTCTCGCTATGCTGTCCAGGCTGGTTTTGAACTTCTAAACTCAAGGGATCCACCTGCCTCGGCCTTCCAAAGTGCTGGGATTACAGGCGTGAGCCACCGTACCCGGCCCCTATACACTATACTTTTATACCCTATACCCCTATACACTATGCTGGTGTAGTAGATTTACACCAGCATCACCACAAACACATAATGCATTGTGCTATAACATTACCACAGCTATGATGTCACTAGGCAATAGGAATTTTTCAGCTCCATTATAATCTTATGGGACCACAGTTGCATATGCAATCTAACGTGACCAAAACATTGTTATGTAGTACGTGACTGTAGCTTGGGAGGCCAGCACTGAACCCACAGTACCTCTTGTCTATTGCAAGAAACATATAGCCTTTGAGACTTTAACACTGTCTACCTGTTATTCCCCATTAAGCCATAAGTGCTTCATGGGTGGGTACCAGAGTCTGGCAAGCTTTGCATCCTCCATAGCATGCGGGGGGAGTTCCTTAACTCTCTTTGCCCCTTCTGAGACGGCATTGATCAGTTTGTCTTGTATTGTAATCATTCATGTCAGGTCATGCTGCTGAACTGTAGGCTCCTAAAGGGTAGATACTGAATCTTTATATTTGTCCAGAAACAAGCATTCCTAGCTTGGCTCTGCTCCAGGGCGTTAACACTTGCTGTTCTCTAAACCAGCTCATGTATCAGCTGCCACTGCTGCAGAGATGCCTCTCCTGACCATTAAGTTATTGCCTCCACTCCATAGTCTAAAATATTATTTTTAAATTTTCATAGCACTACCAGTATGTAAAATAATTTTATTGATTTACTTGTCTTCTTTACAAGAATATAAACTACATGAGAACAGGAGCCTTATTTGCCATGTTCATTGCTATATTATCCAGTTTTTCATAACAGTGCTTGGCAAAAAGGTGCTCAATAAGTGTGAATGAATGCTGACTCAATGCCAAATCAAATGACTAGGAAGTGGGCATTAGTACCTCTTCTCCAAGACTGAACAAAAGGTCAGTATGGAGAGTGCAAAGCAAAACATGTGGCTCCAGCTTCCAAACTGGTTGGAGAAGAAAGAAGTACCAGTATGAACATCCGAGAACTAGACAAAGCAAACTATAATCAGGTGTAGGTGTAAGGCACTGAATCAGAGGCAAGAGAGAAACAGGCAGTGGCTAAAACAGAGCTTGCGAGCAGGAATCATACTCTACTCATCTTTCTGTGTCCAGCACTTAACATAGTGGCTGCAGAATAGATGCTCTGTGAGCAGCTGTTAAGTTGTACTGTGTAATGGTCCACCAAGGTAATGCCAGTGGATTAGGTGAGGTACAGAGACTGTGTATAACTTGGTATCTTGGTTTGCAAATATTTCTACTCAACAAATTCTCGATCTATGTGTATTAAGAGATTCTTTTAAATCTAGAGTATTTACATGCAGGTACATACACAAGACAATGTTTTGGTTGAAATCCATATTACCTATTTATTCAACAAAAAACTGAGTATCTTCTATGGTCCAGGCCATGTCCTTGGCACTGCGAACAGAGATAAGTCCTGGCCCTCAAGGAGCTCACAGTCTAGTGGGGGAAAAAAGACACAAGAATAAATAAATATAATGTATTTGGAGTTTGCAAAGGGGGCCACTATGGGAGACAAAGAACAGAAGAACCTAAATATCCTATAGTTAGCATCCACAGGAAAGAAAGACCTGGCATTGTACATTTTTGTAAAGAATAGATAAGGCAGTGGTTCTCAAAGTGTGGCTGGCTAATTACCTACATCAGAATCATTTGGAGCACATATTAACAAGTAGATTCCCAGTACCTTCTGCACATATTCTTGATTTAGTATGTGTGTGGGGGGTGGTGTACGGTTGAGGCCTGAGAATCTGCATTTTAAAAGCACTTTAGGTGATGCTACTGCATCTTAAAGTTTCAGAACTGATGAGATAAAGTTTGTTCTTTTAACTGGAATAAAGAATGATCTACACATCTGAAATGCTAACTTGTATTAGTCTTTAATGAGGGGCAAGGGAAGTAGAGAAAAGGATGGTAGTTGATATTTTCTACTATAGTGAAGTTAATTTAATTCTCACAATAATCCTATGAGGTAGATATTATTATCCCTATTTTAGATGGAAAAAAAACCCCAAAATTAGATAGTTTAAGCAATTTGTTCAACAGTATAGAGCTAATGAATAGCAACACTAACATATGAACCCAGATTCACTTAACTCTAAAGCCTGTCCACTTTCTGTAACACCATGCTAGCACCAGGGGACAAATTTACTGATTAAATGGTACAATTTTCTTTGAGTTCTTTGCCAGATCTTTCTAGGTAAATAAATATAAAGAACAGCTACGTGGTACTTTAGTCATGCCCCACATATTTATCCATGGACACATCCTACTTGGCAGTTGGGGACTGAGGACAAATCCAGGAGGAATGATTAAAACGAATGGCCACTTCTTACTCCTTTTTCCATCATTTCCTCACCCGCTGGTGGAGGTGTAACAATGTACTATGTATGGCTAATAACTGGGCCCATCTGGAAAGACAAGCAAACATAACTGGATACCAATAAAAACAACCCCATCTGATGTCAAAAATTCTTGGGACCCAAAACATTCAGAAGGTCAGAAGGCATTTAATGAAAATGGCAGGGCAGATAAGACTCAAGTTTCTCAAAAGATAAACTGCCAGGACCAGAAGCAGGTCCAGAATTTACATTAGTTAACAGCTCAACCTTTAGAGAAATAGTGAAAGGATAGCAGCTTCCCCAGTTTAAAAAAATACTATCTGTCTCTCTCAATACATAGACTCAAAGGTGCAACAAAATAGACACGGCTCAGAGAATAGTGGGATGTCCACCCTATTTAAAGAGCTTAGGGACAGGCCCAACCTATAAAAATTCTTCTGGAAGGAAGAAAACACACACACACAAACTGCAAATACTGCTTAAATTCCCACTCACCACATTCAGTGTCATATAACCAGATCTTAGGCAGGAGCAGCAGAGTGGAGCATGTTAGATCAATAAAGAAATGTCAGGCCAGGCACGGTGGCTCACACCTGTAATCCCAGCACTTTGGGAGGCCAAGGTGGTGGATCACTTGAGGCCAGGAGTTCGAGACCAGCCTGGCCAACAAAGTGAAACCCTGTCTCTACAACAATACAAAAATAAGCCAGGTATGGTGGCATGCGCCTGTAATCCTAGCTCCTCAGGAGGCTGATGCAGCAGAATCACTTGAACCCGGGAGGTAGAGGTTGCAGCGAGCTGAGATCATGCTACTGTACTCCAGCCTGGGCAAGACAGAGCAAGACTTCATCTCAGGAAAAAAAGAAAGAGAAAGAAATGCCATGGTAAAGGCAGCTGACAACAATACTGGGGGCCTTGGGTTCAGAAGGCTGGTGTGTAACCACCGTCCTTTCCTATCACTGAGCTTGGAGCCACAACAGTGACACTACAAACGAAAGATGGGTTTCCAGCTCTGGAGAACAACTTTCTTATTTCTGGCATTCCAAACAATTTTTCAGTCCCAAGATGAGTTTTGATAAAATCAGCCCATAGCCCTGACACAATGGACAGTACATAACTCAGATTTCATTATTTTGTATAACAAACATTGTAAGCCAGACTTAAAAAAAAATTATTGCTATATTTTCCCCACATCCAATCTGGGAACATTTGCTTTCATCCACTTTTTCGTATCATGTTTAGAGTTGTTTTTAAAAAAATCATGCAAACCAGGATTAATCTTCTCCTTACAAAAGAATTTTATTTATACTGCACTGATTCATTCCTTCAAACACATAGCTTCTAACAGGTGGAGTTAGAAAAGCGGGTGCCACAAACTATGGTTTAATAGTATGCAGGCCCTGTACCTGTTTATCTAACTATACCTGAAATTTGCTGATACCCCAAGCCAGCTACTTACACTAAAGGCATCTCTGGGGGGCATCATCTAGATGAAGTCTTTAACCTGATGGGAATATCTGGTTATTCTACAGTTTAAACAGGATGTTTGGCTTATGCTTTTGTTCAGCTGACTGGTGCATGGGAAGCATTAAAGCCCATATCTAACTACAGCAGGTCTTCAAGCTTATTATCCTGTCATGAGTTCATAAAGATGACAAACTCATCGTTTGGGAGCTATAAGGTCAAAGTGGCCAGAATGCAACTGTGCTGTTACACTGTGCAAAATCAAGTCAACTGTCTTGTAGGTCCTTGGCTGTCTCTTGTTATAACCTCGAACACTTAAAAAAGGAAACCTCAAGTATGCTGAGATAATTATCAGAATGTTCAGGTACCTTTGTTCCTGAATATCAAGTAATAGGGCTCATCTCTGTGACTGCTGGCGACAAGCACATAGGGCAACTCATTACCAACTGCTCATTATAAATGCTGAGCTCTTGAGTTCCTGAGGAGGGGGTGGGCTCTAGACTATCGAGGGCTGAGTCAACTAGGTGAAGGGCCAACCTGTACAGTTCTAAGTCTTATTTTGGTTCTGGGCACATTTCAGTTCTGCTCCAAGTCCGCTTTGCTCCAATTCAGCGATGACAGACATATATTTGAACTCATTTGGTCTGAGGTTAAAGGTCTCCACTAACCCGTAGGTCTCTTTCCGATCAGTAGCGTAGAAGAGCTGAACTTGGTTGGCGATGCACTGTGCCTCAGCAACATTCTGTAAGGTAAAAAGAATAATGAGGTCCTTTCTTGCACAGGGCCACAAAGCTCTTGTCTGAATTGTGTGGTGGGTGGGGGCCCTCGCCCAGGAGTCACCACTTCCAGAAAGTTTCCTTAACTTCTTGAAGTCCCTAGTCTTGGTTAGGTGCCCCTTCTCTGTGTACCAAATCATCCTGTGCTTACCACTGTCATAGTATTTATCACACTGTATTGTATTTTTCCTTTTCTTTTTTTGTCTATTTTCCCTAGTACAAATTCCTCAAAGACATAGACCGTGGTTTGTTTTATATCTCTGCAGAGTGACATCTGGTGAATGTTTACTGAATAAATTAATGTACATGTTCACATTATTCCTCTTCATCCAGTTCCCTAATAACTGTTAAATATATTTCAAGGGGGAAATAAGACAGCAATAGTTACCCAGCTCTAAGAACCAGTTTGTGAGTGAGAACTAAGTTCTTGACTAACCAGATATACACTTGAATAAAACCTGTTATGATACTACCTTGGTCAGAAAAGTACTCCCAGAGCCAGCTGTGATGGTTTTAAAATTTGCCCACAAATTTTAAGATACTCCTCCCTTTGATGGAGCCTAATTTCCCTTTCCTTGGGTAAGGGCTATACTCAGTGACTTCCTTCTAACAAGTAGACTATGACAAAATGGTTGGGGGCATTGGTGTGAGCCTGTAGTCCCAGCTACTCAGGAGGCTGAGGTAGGAGGATTGCTTGAGCCTGTCTGGGTAATGTAGTGAGCCCCTTAAAAAAAAAAAAGACTATGAAAAAATGAAAAATGATAGAGAATGAGTTCTGCTATCAAGCCATAAAGGTTGTAACTTTTCTCTTGCTAATTTTCTTGCTCTGGGAAAAGTCAGTTGCCATGTAGTGAGGACATTCATGCAGCCCTATGGAGAAACACGACAAAGACATGAGGCCTCTGCCAAGAGCCATGTGAGTGGGGCTGGATGCAGACGCTCAAGCCCAATCAACCTTCGGATGACTATACCCCTAGATAACATCTTGACAGCAACCTTGTGAGACCCTGAGCCAGAACCACTCAGCTAAGCTGCTACTACAGAAACTGCGAGGTAATAAATGTTTGTTGTTTTAAGCCACTAGGTTTTGTATAATTTGTTACGCAGCCATTTATAACTAATACATCAGCAAAGGCCCAGGGAAGAGAAGGGCAGTAGCAGAGAAATGGTGAGCAGTAGCAGAGAAATGGTGAGCAGGCCACCCTACATGACAGAGGCAGAGAAATTAGCCAGATGTGGTGGCATGAGCCTGTAGTCCTAGCTACTCGGGAGGCTGAGGCAGGAGGATCGCTTGAGACCAGGAGTTTGAGGCTGCACTGAGCTATGGTCATGCCAGCACACTCCAGCCTGGGTAACAGAGGAAGACTCTATCTCTAAAAATAAAAATTAAAAAATGACAGAGATGGGGGTTAGAACACGGGCTACACTCTCAAACTTTGCAAAAGAGTCACCTCAGACAACTCTTACTTTTGCTATACATTCTGCAGTTCTAGTCGGTCAGAGGTACCTGTCCATTATCACCATGTTCATTAGCCAAAATTAAACCCCAAAAGGTCATGGAAAATTCCCACTAAAAACTTACTGCCAAAAGTGTGCTATGTCTAGCTAGAGAATGATGAAGACGGGTTTATAAATAACATGGGCTGTGCTCCACCTCTATTCCCTCTGTGGGACTTTCAGGACATTTCTCATGAGCAGGCACTAATCTCTGAGACTGCATCTTCAATCAAAAACCTTTTCCCAAAAAGCTGGCTACTTCAAATTAATAGAATTTGAGAGCTAGAAGGGACCTCAGAGATCACCCAGTTCTCATTTAATAGGCTAGGAAACCAAGGCAGATGAGGTTCAGGGATGGGCTCAAGGTCAAGTGGCCAGCCAAGGTCACAGCCAGGACTAGACCTCTAGACTCCCTGGCTGGTATTCCCCCCAATTCATCCTGCTGTTTCTGGTAGGGCAAGATAATTAAGATTGATGAAGACCAATAACTACTTCATCCATTTTACCTTTCTTAAATTCACACATGCCTCAAGAGCAAATCATTTCTGAAGCAAGTGCACTTCTATAATCTGAGGATACCACCACTCTCTCAGCCCCTGGCTACAGGGCCTCTGACATCAACTTTTATCTGAAGCTTGGGGTGGGAAGGTAGGAGTAAGTTCAGCTGTGTTCACACTACAACACTGCTCTTCAAACTATTCTGTAGAATCCTAGGGGCTCTGTGGAGGTGCCTCAGGTCCCTTCACCTGTTTTAGCTGTCATATCCTGGGGTTTTACATAGTAAGATTTTGTTTGGATAAAGGGGTCCTCCTACTACTTTAAAAAGAAGTTTGGGCCGGGCGTGGTGGCTCACGCCTATAATCCCAGCACTTTGGGAGGCCGAGGCGGGCAGATCACGAGGTCAGGAGATCGAGACCATCCTGGCTAACACGGTGAAACCCCGTCTCTACTACAAATACAAAAACAAAATTAGCTGGGCGTGGTGGTGGGCGCTTGTAGTCCCAGCTACTCGGGAGGCTGAGGCAGGAGAATGGCGTGAACCCGGGAGGCAGAGCTTGCAGTGAGCCGAGATCCAGCCACTGCACTCCAGCCTTGGTGAAAAGAGCAAGACTGTCTCCAAAAAAAAAAAAAAAGTTTTTGAAGACCACTAGTACGGTGAGTAGGATAGGAAGGTAAGACACAGAGAGAGATGTCTGCCTCTCATGGAGGGTTATAGAAAGGCAACCCCCACCAGCCCTTATTCTCCCCCTGCCTTTTATTCTCTTGGCTTTCAACATGAAGCAACAGTCTCCTCCTTTTCCAAGACTCAATAAGATAAACATACTAATTCCCTGTGCTGCTCAATAAAGAGGTATTTTAACAAGTTTGATTCCTCCCTCTCTTTCAATTTTCAAATCTACAATCAACGCACCAAGTCCTGCCTATTTTATTCCCTACATATTCCTGGGGTCATTCTCTTTCCTCCATCTCTATACCACTGCTGTAGTTCAAGTTTTCACCACTTCTTGTGCAGACTATTGCAACTGACTTCTAAATTATCATACTGACTAGACTTGAACTACACAATGTTTAGGAAGCAAATAATTAAAGTTAATAATTAATAGGCTGGTCTTAAAATCCATCTCTTTATGGGTTCTTCTCTGTTCAAACCCTTTAATGACTCTTTTCATGCCCTCAGGGTAAAGCCAAATCTCTAAACAAAAACCACCAAACCTTACATATACACACATACACACACACACACACACACACAAGTGATACCAAACTCTTTACAATACTCCAAGTCATTTTATATCTCTCAGCATTTACTTATGCTATTCCCTCTGTCGGAAACATTTCTCCCCTTCTTTATTAGGCTAACTCCTGCTGTTTGAAGGTTCAGTCTGGGTGTCATCTCCAGGAAATATTACTCCCTTTGGGCCAGGGATATCACCCCACTCTCTATCCCTAGAACCTTCTGCATGTCTATCCTAGCACTTACTGCATTTCAATGAAATCATCTATTGACATAGATGTGGAGCCAAATAAAGCTAGGTTTTTAAATATTCCATTAGTTTTTAGCATTAAAGTTAGTTAGTTCAGAAGAAATCTCTAGTTTCCATGTATTTCTATTCATTTGACATTAATGCTTTACCATAGTTGGAAATACTATGCCTAAAGTGCACAATTCATGCATGAGTATACAGGGGATCATATATTCATGTTATACTTCTAAGTTTCTCTTCTCTAAGTCATGTACAACAAGTTCTAACATGTCTAGTTCTACACTACATCGGAACCTCACAGTCAAGTTGATTTATACAAGGCAAATATGTATTGTCTTGTATGCTGTCAAATGTTAAAAGGCCAGGAAGCAAATTTTAACAACGATGAGAACTGCACAGCAGTTTGAGACCACCAGAGTGAGGTGGTAAAAATGGCAAACAGCAGAATGGGCCTCCTCTGACCTCTAGGATCCACTTTGAATATGATTAGATGCTGTGCTTTGCCGAAGACCAGAAAATATAGTACAATCTCTATATTGTCACTCACTCGCATGATCAAATTATTTCCTATCTTTTCAGCTCACTTCCAACTCCCACAACCCATTAGGACTCATAATTCTTACTGTCTCTAACCTCCCTTATATTTTCACTTTCCTCATTACCCAGCTTCCATTCCATGGTCAATAATCATTCCTTTGCATTCACCTTTAACTTCCTTCAGGCCATAGATAATATGTAAATAAACGAATATGGCTGCGTTCTAATAAAATTTGAAATACTATTTTTCTTTAATCATAGTTTTTGTTATTAAATAATTTCTGTATTTCTTTAAGAATAAAGAGTTTTTGGCCCAGCGTGGTGGCTCATGCCTGTAATCCCAGCACTCTGGAAGGCCGAGGTGGGTCAATTACCTGAGGTCAGGAGTTCGAGACCAGCCTGGCCAACATGGTGACACCTCGTCTCTACTAAAAATACAAAAATTAGCCGGGTGTGGTGGCACATGCCTGTAATCTCAGCTACTCAGGAGGCTGAGGCAGGAGAACTGCTTGAGGCTGAGGCAGGAGAACTGCTTGAGCCTGGGAGGTGGAGGTTGCAGTGAGCTGAGATTGTGCCACTGCACTCCAGCCTGGCCAACACAGCGAGACTCTGTCTCAAAAACAAACAAACAAACAAACAAACAAACAAAAAAAGAGTTTTTCCCCCTAATCATTTAAAGAGGTAGAAAACATTCTTAACTCGTGGGCGTTATAACAACAAGCAGTGGGCTGGACTTGGCCCATAGGCTGTAGTTTGCTGACGCTTGTCCTAGACAACAATTTTGTACTTCCTCTTTTTGACTCAAATGTCCAACATTTTTCCAACCTTGCTTTCAGCTGATGAGAACTTTTGTTTCTTTTCACTGAGCAATCTGTAGGAAACTTATACCACTACCTCCATCCATCTAATTTTATCAGTGTCCTTATACTCTGGCTTCTCTCCTGCTGTCATATTCCTGGTAAAGATCAACCCCTCATTACCAGACTTGCCCACCCAAAAATATCACTTCCCGCTTTCTCCTGTATCATCAACATTTCCCTCTCCACTGGATCTTTATTTATTTTATTTTATTATTATTATTTTTTTAGACAGAGTCTGGGTCTGTCGCTCAGGCTGGAGTGCAATGGTGCAATCTCAGCTCACTGCAACCTTTGCTGCTGGGGCTTAAGTGATCCTCCTACCTCAGCCTTCCGAGCAGCTGAGATTACAAGGTGCATGCCACCACGCCTGGCTAATTTTTGTATTTTTTGTAGACACAGGGTTTCACCACGTTGGCGAGGCTGGTCTCAAACTCCTGAGCTCAAGCAATCCACCCACCTTGTCCTCCCAAAATGCTGGGATTACAAGCATGAGCCACTGTGCCCAGCCTCAACTGGACCTTTCCCATCAGCATACAAATATGTTTTCTTTCTCATATTTGAAACAAAAGATACCCTTGGGCGCACTTCTCCACCTCCAGCTAATACCCCATTCTCTCCTTCCCTTTATAGAAATGCCCCTTGAAAGAGTTTCTATGCTGATTCTTCGGAGTTTCTCTTTCCATCCTCTCTTAAGTCTACTCCAATCACACTTTTATGAAACTGCTCTTATAAGGCCCCCAGTGACTTCCATGTTTGTGAAATCAGTAAATTCTCAGTCCTAATCTCATTTGCCCTAATAAACAAGGGAGATTTGGTGAGTTGAGCAGTCCCTATTCCTTGAAACATTCAATTTTAGCTTCCAGGGCATTCTACCATCTTAATTTTCCTTTTACCTCATGGCCATTTCTTCTTAATCTTTGCTGATGCTTCTTCATCTCTCCAGGGATGGAGACCCCTCGCTCAGTTCTTAGATCTCGTCTCTTCTCTATTTTTACTTACTTCCTTGGTGACTTCATTCAGTCCTATGGTTTTAAGTACAATCTGTATGCTGACAACTCCCATATTTATATCTCCAGCCTGGACTTCTCCCATGAAGTCCAGGCTCATATATCTAATTGCCTACTACTTGGATATCTAACAGGCATCTCAGATTTAACACATCGAAAAGTGAGCTCCTGATTTTCCTGTTAGGCCTATTCCTCCTGCAATCTTGCCTATCTCAGTTAATGGCAATTCCATATTCTTGGATAGAATTTTGGCTTTCAGTTGAATGTGATGAATGGAAGGGTTAATGTGGAAGGAAGAATGGGAGAGATGGTACTGAATAGCTTCAAGAATAGGGAAGTAGAATCCTCACTGTGTCCTAGGTTTGTGGGTTACTGCTACTGTGAGATATCAGCTGAGTGATACCACTTCTTTCTCCCTATGCAGCTGGTAAGAGAAAGAGAAAAAATAAGTGGGTGCTGTAATGAAGACTGTTAGGGGGAAGTGTCCACTGTTTGGGGACATTCTGAACTTAACCTCTGCCAGATAAAAGGATATGTGACTGAAATGAGCAAGGACTAGACAGACAATGTACAGTAATCACAACACTGCTCCTGGCACCTGGATGTGCAGAGAGAACACAGTGGGCATCATTAACTATGAGCATATGGTCAATGCTCTATCTCAGTGATTCTCATCTAGGAGTGGGAAAAGGAGGAAAGAAAAACACTATAAATGATGAATGTTGTATAAATGAACAGTATGAAGGAAGATAAAATATTGAGAGCTATCCTAGGCTTCAATACAACTCTTCCCTATAATTAAGAAGCCATTTACTTGTCTACAATCTCTTATCTGAAACCCTTAGGGCCTGATGTGTCTTAGTTTCAGAATTATTGAATTTTAGAAAGATAATAGGTATAGATACTATATAACTATATTATGTGACTCCCCATACTCAAACACATTAATATTTCCCTAGTAAAATGCATAATACTCCACACCAAGTGGGATTAGTTATATAAATAGTTTCATATCAGTTTAAAGATTTAGTTACCAAATGAGTTCAAGTTTACATAAGGTTTTGTGACCAAATGAGAACAAAAACATTTTGTTCTCAGAGCCCATGGGTTTCAGAATTGTGAATAAATGATTGAGGATCTGTACTAACTTCAAATTGGAAGATCTTGAGCAAGACAACTTCACTGTCAACTTTAAAATAAGTAAGAAACAAGGTATATGTAGCTCTTTGAAATTTTCTCTATCATGAGCTTTGTCAGAAGAGCAATACCTTCAGTGCCACGAGGTAAATCCAAAGAGTTTTGCAAGTTAATTCTTACCAGAAATGTGGAATCCATTTCTGCAGTCATCAGCACTATGCCCTTTTCTTCCTTAAGTTCAGGATAGTGATATAAAATCAGCTGGCTGGCTGCAGCTTCCCCTCGGGTCTGCAAGGTGGAACACTTATCAAGGCTCAATAAGGTACCATCACAACAAACTGCAATTTCAAAGCAATAGACAGTCTAGAGGAAATTCTGGCTCTTAATAGCCCCTTGGGTGGCTAGTGAGTTGGAGGACTGGTATGTGGTGGTAAGGTCAGGCCTGCAAAGGCACAGTGAAACTGACAGTTTGCACAGTGTTATTTGTGTCTTCAACTGGAAAAGGTTTGGCTTTTTTCCCAGAATATGTTTACAGTAGGCAGTGAATCCATCATTGTGACCATACATTTAAAAACAAAATGGCACAAGCAGCTACCAAATCAAGTTCTAAAGAAAGCAATGTGCCTGTGTAATTGCCACTTTTATGGACTAGTGCATTTCACAGTTGAAATCTACTCCCCTTGGCTGGCTCTGAAGACTGAGCTCTTTTAAGCTGTAGCAGGAGCTGCAGAGTTTGCACATGAGCCAGATTTGTAACGTGCAGCTCTAAAATATAATCTGGGTTGGGGGGTGGTGAAGGGGAGAAGAAGGATGGAAACACCATGATTTTATGAAGAATGATCAGGGCAGTGGTTACTAAATCTCAAGTCTAGACTAGGTAGAGAGGATGGGTTCAAAGCTAAAGCCCCTATATAGCACAGGTGGAAACAACTACATTCAAAAGAAGATTCCTGGACTTTATCTCTAAAATTTCAGCAAGTCTTTTTAATTATAAATATCCAACTATCACTAGGGTACTTGTAATAGTTCAGCATCTCATTTTTCTTGAACATACTTCTAATGTTACACTGATCATTTTGGTCATCATTCTAATATTATACTAATCACTTTTATTGTAATTATGTTTCTGGATCTTTCTCCTATACCTGAATATTAGCTCCATGAAGGCAAGGACCTTGTCTCACAGATCTCCAAGTCTTAGCACAGTTCCTAACACAATCCCATAATGATTAAGTTCACAGACTTTGAAGTCAGATAACCTGGGCTCAATCCTGGCTCTATCACTTATTAGACAATGTGAACTAACATCTGAGGCCACTTTCTTCTATGTAATTAGAAATAATAACAGTAAATATGGCTTATTATGAGGATTAAATGACATAATATATATAAAACATGTGGCACATAGTAAGTACATCAAATTGTTGGTTATTAAAGTATGTACTCAATAAAGGGTTGTTAGACATATTACAAAATAGCAAAGTAAAAAGCTGTTCCTTCATTCTATTTTGCATTCTTTACCCCAACTTCAAAGCCAATATAATTCATGCTTGTTTTTTGCCACATTTGACCTCCAAATATAGAATGCCAATCCTAGTTATGATTTAAAATATTGACTTTTATTTTAAAAGTTTTAAATGTTTTGAATCTAACTTTTAAATATAATATTTAAAAGTTAATATTGTTTTATTGGAAATAAAGAAATAAAGGAAGAAAGTAAACAAAATAACATTTATTAAACAGAAACTATTCACTTAGCATGTTGGAAGGTGTTGACTTAGTTAATAAAACACATTTAAGACTTGGAGCTTTCCTCAAGGGGCTTCTAGCTTGGGTTAAAAAGATAGCCATCATAACTCAGCCATGTTTGTTAAGTGAGGCACATGCAGTATATACAACTAGAGGTCTGGGGAAGAGACAAAAGAGAACCAGAAGTAGTCAGAGAAGGTGTTTTGGAGTCTTTTCCAATTTCTAGGTATTGAGGAGGGCCTAGAAAACTAGTCCAACACAAAAAGTATGACAATTCATCTGCGCCACAATAATAAATGCTGGGAGTAAGCAGCTATTCTGTGTTCTTGAGCCTCAGCAAGGGTTTCTAGTCCTACCAAAGGGTAGTCCTCTTTCCTCTAGAGGAAGGGCACAAGCCACCTACCTGAATATTTATAAGTGCAGTGAAGTGGAGTTCAGTACCTGTCCATTGTCCTACAAAAAACTCATAACCTTCCCTTCTTGGCAGAGCACATAGAAACTGTGAAAAACAGATATACAAGGAGACAGATGAATAAATGAAATTATTTGCTCTATATCCAACCACCTATAACATTCATTCCATTTCCTCCATATTTGCTTTTAAAATTTTTTTTATTTTTTTGAGACAGGTTCTCGCTCTGTTGTCCAGGCTGCAGTGCAGGCATGATCACAGCTCACCGCAGTCTTGATCTGCTGGGCTCAGGTGATCTTCCCACTCAGCCTCCCAAGTAGCTGGAACTGCAGGTGTGCACCACTAAGCCTGGCTATTTTTTTTTTTTTTTTGGTAGAGATGGGGTTTTGCCATGTTGCCCAGGCTGGTCTTGAACTCCCGGGCTCAAGCAATCCGCCTCCCTCAGCCTCCCAAAGTGATGGGATTATAGGCATGAGCCACTGCTCCCAGCCTAAAACATTTTTTTTTAAATTAAGAAATTCATGTGGCAATAAATACTCATGTACTTATCAATCCACCTAAGAAAGCATCAGAAATATAATTGAGGTTCCCTCTGCATTCCCTTCTAATCCCATCCCAGAGTTAACATCTATCCAGCATTTGGTGTCTATCCTCCTTTTTCATATTTTAATACTTTAATGTATATGTGTATAACTGTAAGTTAAGAAGTAGTAGTTTACAGGCTGGGCATGGTGGCTCACACCTGTAATTCCAGCACTTTGGAAGGCCAAGGTCGGAGGATCACTTGAGCTTAGGAGTTTGAGGCCAACCTGGGCAATATAGTAAGACCCCATCACTACAAAAAAATAAAAAAAATAGCCGGGTGTGGTGGCATGCGCCTGTTGTCCTAGCTACTCAGGGGCTGAGGCAGGAGGACCGATTGAGCCCAGGAGTTTGAGACCAGCCTGGGCAACATAGTGAGACTCTGTCTTTAGAAAAAATTTTTTTTAAAGTAGTAGTTTATATGTTTAAAAACTTAAATCTTATCAAAGTGTGTGTATCCTTTTGTAACTTTTTTACTTCATAGTATGCTTCTGAGATTTATCCATGTTGATATCTATAACTCTGAATTCATAAATATCTCACTGTTGTATGGAATTCTACTGTAGAAGTTTATCACTATTTATCCTTCTCTTGATGGATGTTTCAATTTCTAAACTTTCTAATGCTGCTGAATTAGCTCGTCCCAATTGCTGTAATTACTTCACATTCTATCAGATAAGGCTGATATTGGAGCATGGCTCCAGACTAAACACCAAAAAATAAGTTTTATGCTCAAGATGTTTAGAATGGGGATGAGTAGTAGAGAAAAGAATGGTGCCAGAACAAAACAAAAGTATAAAGCAGCCCAATACACATTAGTCACAAATTATCTTCTTATTGTCAACCACTCAGGCTCCAATTTATTATTATTAGATGAGATAAACTTAGTGCCTACTTGACAGATGATCCCTTGCTAGGGAAAATATTTTACAGCTTTATTGAGGTATACTTGAAATACAACAAATTGCACATATTTAAAGTATACAATTTGATGAGTGTGACATATGTGTACTGTGAAACCATAACCAAAATCAACAAAATGAACATGGTTATCACTTCCAAGTTTTCTTTGCCCTTTGAAGTTCATACTTCCCTGTCCCTTACTGTCCCTAAGCAACCACTGATTTGCTTTCTGCCACTATAGGTTAGTGTGCCTTTGTAGAATTTTGTAAAAACGGAACCACAAAATGAGTACTTTTTTGGTTTGGTTACTTTCAGTCAGCATAACTGTTTCAGGATCTATCCATGTGTAGGAACAAGAGTGACTTTATTTTAAATGCTAGTCCACCGTGTGACTTCTGACTAACCCCAAGTCCAGGAATGCCTCCCAAATGTCTAGTTGATGTATTACTCTTTATGTAGAAACATCTATTCTTCCAAAACAATCCTTGATGTTGTTGCAGAAATCATAGGCAGTGATGACTGTATCCACCTACACATTCCTTCCAGAGCATGTATACTTTCCCCAAGATATAAGACATATTGGGTCTGTCTGGTTGTGGTGTGGAGATCTACCTGTATTGCAGCCACCCAATACGACACTCCCGTCTGTAAGTTCCCCCAATAAATCATCCCATACCCACAAATTGGATTTGTCTGCCTCCTTCTTTGGTTTTTCAGCTCCTTCAGCATTTGGGGGTCATTTTGCACATATGGCCCTTTCACAGAACACCATGTTGTTGCATGTATCAATAGTTCATTCCTTTTACTGCTGAATATTATTCCATTGTGTATGTATACACACACACACACACAAACATGCACATTCTCTCTTTCCACAATTCCTGTGCACTAGTGACAGACATTTGCATTGTTTCCAGCATTGGTTGTTACAAATAAAGCTGCTTGAATATTTGCGCACAAGTCATTCTATGGACATATTCTTTGAGTTCTCTTGGGAAAATATCTAGAAATGGAATGGCTAGTTAGTATGGCAGGTATATGCTTAATTTTTAAAGAAACTGCCGAACTATTTTCTAAAGTGGTTGTACCATTTTGCAATATGACCGGCAGTATAGGAGAGTTCCAGGTGCTCCACATTCTTACCAATACTTGGTATGATCAGTTTTTGACATTTTAGTCATTCTAATGGTATCTCACTGTAGTAATTTGGATTCCCATTATGACTAATGCTGTCAAGCATATTTTCAGGTGCTTATCTGCTATTCTTTGATAAAATGTTCAAATCCTTTGTCCATTTGTCTATCCTCTTTATTATTGAGTTATAAGAATTTCTGATATAACTTGAGCTATACACCTTTTGGCTATTGTGACTAATGTTGCTATGAATGTAGAAGCTATTTGGGTATGCAAATAGAATGTTTTAATTTTGATGAAATCTAATTTATTTATTATTATTTTTTTGAGACAGAATCTCACTCTGTCAGCCAGTCTGGAGTGCTGTGGTATGACCTCGGCTCACTGCAGTCCCTGCCTCCCAGGTTCAAGCGATTCTCATGCCTCAGCTTCTGGAGTAGCTGAGATTACAGGCACACACCACCACGCCTAGCTAATTTTTGTATTTTTAGTAGAGATGGGTTTTCGCCATATTGGCCAGGCTGGTCTTGAACTTCTGACCTCAAGTGATCCACTCACCTTGGCCTCCCAAAGTGCTGGGGTTACATGCGTGAGCCACCACACCCGCCCTATTTTTATTGTTTTGAGACAGGGTCTCGCTCTGTTGTCCAGTCTGGGCTCACTATAACCTCCACCTCCAGGGCTCAAGTGATCCTCCCACCTCAGCCTCTTGAGTAGCTGGGACGACAGGTGCTTGAAAAGTTTTTTTTATAGAGACAAGGTCTCACTATATTGCCCAAGGTGATTTTTTTCTTTTATAGTTTGTGCTTTTTGTAATGTACTTATGACATCTTTGCCAAACCCAAGGTAATTTAGATTTCTTCTTTTATTTTCCTTTACAAGTTACATTTATGGGCCAGGTGCGGTGGCTCATGCCTGTAATCTTAGCACTTTGGGAGGCTGAGGCAAGTGGATCACTTGAGGTCAGGAGTTTTGAGACTAGACTGGCTAACATGGTGAAACCCTGTCTCTACTAAAAACATAAAAATTAGCTGGGTGTGGTGGTGGGCTCATGTAACTTCAGCTACTCACGAGGCTGAGGCTCAAGAATCGCTTGAACCTGGGAGGCAGAGATTGCAGTGAGCAGAGATCACGCCACTGCACTATAGCCTGGGCAACAGTACAAGACTCTGACTCAAAAAAAAAAAATGGTCTCTGCTAAAAATACAAAAATTAGCCCAGTGTGGCAGGCACCTGTAATCCCAGCTACTTGGGAGGCTGAGGCAGGAGAATAGCTTAAACCTGGGAGGTGGACGTTGCAGTGAGCTGAGATCATACTACATTGCACCCTGGGTGACAAAGCAAGCTCCGTCTCAAAAAAAAAAAAAAAAAGTTACATTTACTTCTATGATCTACTTTAATTTTTGTATACACTGTGAGGTAAAAGTAGAGGTTCCTTTTTTTTGTGCATGATATTCAATTGTTTTAGCAGCATTTGTTGAAAAGATTATCCTTTCTCTAATTTATTGACACCTTTGTTGAAAAACAACTAACCACATATATGTTTGTCTATTTCAGGACTCTACTCTGTTCCATTAATCTACATGTCTATCTTTGTGCCAATACCATACTGTTTTAATTACTGTATCTTTGTAATAAGTCTTGAAATCAGGAAATGTAAGTCCTCAAGCTTTGTTCTTTTTCAAAATTGTTTTAGCTATCTCAGTCCTTTAAATATCCAAGTAAAATTTTAAAACCAGCTCATCAATTTCTTAAATGCCTAGTGGGGTTTTGATTAGTATTGTATTTCATCTAGAGACCAATTAGGAGAGAACTGACACCTTAACAATAACAAAGCCTAGGCACAGTGGCTCACACCTGTAATCCCAGCACTTTGGGAGGCTGAGGCAGGAGGATTGCTTGAGCCGAGGAATTTGAGACCAGCCTGGGCAACGTAAGTGAGATCTTGTCTCTACTAAACATACAAAAAATTAGCTGAGCATGGGGGTGCATGTTTGTAATCCCAGCTACTTAGAAGGCTGAGGTGGGGGTATTGCTTCAGCTGAAGAGATTGAGGCTGCAGTAAGCTATGATCACACCACTGCACTCCAGCCTGGGCAACACTGTAAGATCCTGTCTCAAAAAACAAAACAAAACAAAATGTAACAAACTGAGCCATCCAATCCATGAACATGGTATATATCATTTCCATTTACTTAGGTATTCTCTGTTTTCAGCAATATTTCCAAAAATGTTTTGAAAACCCAAGAAATCATTACTGATACCAAGTTAGCTGGTCCACCCCACCTATTCCTTTTCCCTTAGGCCTTCTGGCAGCTCAGTATTTCAGCTACGACCTCTTAATTCCTTTAGGCACATATTACCAGGATAGCATAGCCAAAACTGTGAAGAAAACTGTCAATAAAACAGGCATCTCAGCCCAGTTTGAACAGCTATTACAAAAAAAAAAAGACAACCTGTAATCCCAGCACTTCGGGAGTCTGAGGTGGGAGGGTCATTTGAGGCCAGGATTTGAAGCCCATCCTGGGCAACACAGTAAGACCTCATCTCTAAATGAAAAAAAAAAAAAAAAAAAAAAAAAAATGCTGGTGAAGATGTGGAGAAAGAGGAACTTTTATATAATATTGGTGGAACGTAAATTAGTATAGCCATTATGGAAAACATTATGAAGGTTCCTCAAAAAACTAAAAAGAGAACTACCACATGATCCAGCAGTCCCACTACTGGATATATATCCAAAGGAAAGGAAATTAGTATGTTGAAGAGATATCTGCACTCCCATGTTTGCTACAGCACTATTCACAATAGCGAAGATATGGAATCAACCTAAGTGTCCATCAACAAATGAATGGATAAAGAAAACGTGGTATCTATACACAATGGAATACTATTTAGCCACAAAAAAGAACAAGTTCTGTCATTTGTGACAACATGGATGAGCTTGGAGAACATTATGTTAAGTGAAATAAGCCACGCACAGAGAGACAAATACCACATGTTCTCACATGTTGGAAGCTAAAAAAAAAAAACAACCTGATCTCATAGAAGGAGAGAGTAGAAGAGTGGTTACTAGAGGAACGAATAGCCAAAGGTTGGTTAAGGGATACAAAAGTACAGCTAGATGGGAGAAATATGTTCTAGTGTTCTATGGCACTATGGAGTACTATAATTAACAATAATTTATTGTATATTTTCTTTTTATTTATTTATTTATTATTATTATACTTTAAGTTTTAGGGTACATGTGCACAATGTGCAGGTTAGTTACATATGTATACATGTGCCATGCTAGTGCGCTGCACCCACTAACTCGTCATCTAGCATTAGGTATATCTCCCAGTGCTATCCCTCCCCACTCCCCCCACCCCACAACAGTCCCCAGAGTGTGATGTTCTCCTTCCTGTGTCCATGTGTTCTCATTGTTCGATTCCCACCTATGAGTGAGAACATGCGGTGTTTGGTTTTTTGTTCTTGCGATAGTTTACTGAGAATGATGATTTCCAATTTCATCCATGTCCCTACAAAGGACATGAACTCATCATTTTTTATGGCTGCATAGTATTCCATGGTGTATATGTGCCACATTTTCTTAATCCAGTCTATCATTGTTGGACATTTGGGTTGGTTCCAAGTCTTTGCTATTGTGAATAAAGCCGCAATAAGCATATGTGTGCATGTGTCTTTATAGCAGCATGATTTATAGTCCTTTGGGTATACACCCAGTAATGGGATGGCTGGGTCAAATGGTATTTCTAGTTCTAGATCCCTGAGGAATCGCCACACTGACTTCCACAATGGTTGAACTAGTTTACAGTCCCACCAACAGTGTAAAAGTGTTCCTATTTCTCCACATCCTCTCCAGCACCTGTTGTTTCCTGACTTTTTAATGATTGCCATTAAACTAAAGAGCTTCTGCACAGCAAAAGAAACTACCATCAGAGTAAACAGGCAACCTACAAAATGGGAGAAAATTTTTGCAACCTACTCATCTGACAAAGGGCTAATATCCAGAATCTACAATGAACTCAAACAAATTTACAAGAAAAAAACAAACAACCCCATCAAAAAGTGGGCAAAGGAAATGAACAGACACTTCTCAAAAGAAGACATTTATGCAGCCAAAAAACACATGAAAAAATGCTTACCATCACTGGCCATCAGAGAAATGCAAATCAAAACCACAATGAGATACCATCTCACACCAGTTAGAATGGCAATTATTGTATATTTTCAAGTAGCTAGAAGAATGGATTCTGAATGTTACCAATACAATGAAATGATAAATGTTTGAGGTGATAGATGTGCTAATTATTCTGATTTGATCATTACACACTGCACACATGTATTGAACTATCACACTGTACCCCATAAATATGTATAATTATGTGTCAATTAAAAATAATAATAAAAGCAAAAAAAAAAAAAAAAAAAGAAGTTGAAAAGATTAAGGTCTCAGATGTCTTCCAAAACGCACTTATACCGATAGATTAAGATCTACATCAGAAAGGGCTGATGTGGTAGGGAGCTAAAAAGCCAGAGGCTTACTGGGTCAAACCCACATGATTTCATAAGGCTGAAAATGTCACTTATTAGTACAATCAACATGTGAACATCTTTATTAAGTAAACAGAGCACTATAACATGTGAGACAGTATGGAATATGACGTGATTGGCTGGAAAATACTTGTTTGGCAACATTGATAAGCAACCCTTACATGATCACCAGAAACTTACTGTTGGACAGGACTGAGCCCGGTTCCAGATCAAATCAAACTTTTCTGCCTGTAGGTTGGAAAAGAATAAAGTTAACCTACACATAGTAAAACACAAAAGGCCACTATCACATGTAATTCACCAAGACTGAATTCTAGAATTATAATACAACTAAAACAGTCTTTTAAGTTTCATCATTTTCAAATCACTCTTATGACAGAAAGACAGGAAAAACCAGATGTCTGTTTTGCTGTTTATTGTCAGAATTATGTGTAAAGACTAGGTGCACCAATGCTCCAGGGAACTTTAACAATTGTCAGAGACATCAAGTCACCAAGTCAGTTTGAGGGAGAGCTAAGAAGGCCTGTTCAAACAATGAGTCAGTATCAGAGATCTAAAACATCACAAAAAGTGCAGACTCTTCTTCTGGCTGTTGAATTCATGTAGGATAAGGGTATATATATATGAGAGATTAAAAAAAAAGATAGTGATACCATCATAACCACCAAAAGGCCTGGCTTTATCCTTCCATCTATGTTTTCCTCCTTAATCTTACACTTACTCATGTAATCTCAATATATATTTGTGTGCTTGATAGAAACTTAACCTAAGCTCCCACCCCTCCTTCAGGGAAAAACAAAGAACTAGCTGATAATCCAGTACTTCAGATGCTTTATTATAGTGGAGGCCAGCAAAACATTAAACCAGAGAAGCCAGCAGCATCCCTTCTCTGTCACAGACCTTAATGGTCAAGCAGTAGATGGTGACCATCTCTAAGAATAATTTCAAGAAGGGAAAGACCAAGAAAATGCCACTTGCTAAGGGGAATATTCACCAGAGATAGACTAGGAAGAGGCTCCAAGTCAGCTCAGGTATAGGTCACTTATAGGCAAGAAGGGAAAAAAGCTGTGCTAGAGGCCCTGTCTTAAATTCCAACAGCTTGGTTGGAAAACATCAGTAAGAAAAAAAAGACATCTGGAAATTACTCAGCAACATGAACTTATACCACGCTCCCTTGTCAGAGACTTGACTCAGAGACATTTCTAAAGTAGAAAGGAGGAAAACAAGAGCCATAAATATACCATATGGAGCTTCCAATCTCTGGTGCTCAGGGCATAATAAAAACTCTCAGGGCTGTAAAATGCAGCTTCTCAAGAGGCAATAAACATAGGAAAAGTAAAGGCAACTGCCTGCTAAGGTTAGAGAACTGACTTTCATGTTGTAACACTTTCATTTTGCCCTCCAAACTACTTACAGGAATAACTGCGTAGACTGTATCTTTTGCTGCAAAATATTGCTGCCAAATCTGTACAAAAAAGAGAGGGGTGTCTGTGACATGTGGGTAGTCTTTTCAACATGTGCCAAGAAATGGTGACAGTTTTCATTGCTCAGAGGAATATGCTATTTGATAACAGAGAGGAAAAACCCAGTATAACGCTTTCATTACTAGCACATCACAAAAAAGATTTAATACAATCCACTCTTCTAGATGATTAAACTGTAACTCTTAATAACAAATTCCTGACAGAGAAACTGATTCTCTGACTTTAAAAGTCATTCCTCTTAATATGTGCCTTGTGTGTGACAGACAACTTCTTTTTTTTCACATTTTTATTTCCTCCCCAAACCCACACCTCCCCAGCCAACTGAGCCTTCCCAGAGAGTCAGGACTAGAGCTCAGGGTTCAGAGTCAGGCAGACCTGGATGCGAATCTCAGCTCCAGTCATTTACTAGCTATACTACCTTGGGCAAATTACTGAAAACTCCCTAAAAAACATCAATAAAATAGCAATAATAACCTCACAGAATTGTCATGACTAGCTGAAATAATGTAGGTCTGTGCTTAGCTCAGCACTTGTCACAGAATAAACACTACAAATAATGTTAGCTTTTGTTAGATATTGTATTAGTCCATTCTCACACTGCTAATAAAGATATACCTGAGACTGGGCAATTTATTTATTTATTTATTTTATTATTATTATTATTATACTTTAAGTTCTAGGGTACATGTGTACAACATGCAGGTTACATAGGTATACGTGTGCCATGTTGGTTTGCTGCACCCATCAACTTGTCATTTACATTAAGTATTTCTCCTAATGATATCCCTCCCCCAGCCCTCCACCCCCTGACAGGCCCCAGTGTGTGGTGTTCCCCACTCTGTGTCCATGTGTTCTCATTGTTCAACTCTCACTTATGAATGAGAACATACGGTGTTTGGTTTTCTGTCCTTGTGATAGTTTGCTGAGAATGATGGTTTCCAGCTTCATCCATGTCCCTGCAAAGGACATGAACTCATGCTTTTTTATGGCTGCATAGTATTCCATGGTGTAAATGTGCCATATTTTCTTAATCCAGAGACTGGGTAATTTATAATGGAAAGAGGTTTAAGTGACTCACAGTTCCACAGGGCTGGGAAGGCGTTAAGAATCTTACAATCATGGTGGAAGGGGAAGCAAACGCATCCTTCTTCACATGGTGACAGGAAGAAGAGTGAGCAAAAGGGGGAAAAGCCCCCTATAAAACCATCAGATCTCGTGAGAACTCATTATCATGGGAACAGCATGGAGGTAACTGCCCCTATGATTCAATTACCTCCCATTGTGTCCCTCCCATGATGTGTGGGGATTATGGGAACTACAATTCAAGATGAGATTTGGGTGGGGACACAGCAAAACCATATTAGATATTATTGGCATGTTATAGGCAGCTCTTAAAATCCTGCTTCCAGAAAGTCTTCTACATGTGGAAGAGATAAGGTCTGTTGGATCTGACTATGGTATATACCAATCAGAAGTCCTACCTCTGCTTGACACTAACGAACAAGGAAGCTACAGTTGACCTCCATGATGCAAACACCAAAAGGTGGGGAATAAAAAAATTATATAATAAAATTTGAAAATTAGAAAACAGGGAAAAGGAAAAAATGCCCATAGTCCTACCACCCTAACAAAGACCACTGTTACTTTATTTCTTTCTAGTATGTCTTTTATAGTATACATAGATGTAGCATATATGCAATATTGTGTCTTTTTATTATTTACCATTAATATCATACGTTCTGTGTTCTTATTTTTTACTACCTTTTTTTTGCCTTCCCATGCCTTTTTACATGTTATTGGCTCTGACTAGAAAGCCTCTCTCTCCTACCTCTGACCTCCCAAATTCTTCCTGTCCTCTGAAGCTGAGCCTATATGCTTCTTCTTCCATGCAGTTTCCCTTGATATTACAGTCAGAAGTTTTCCTATGAGCTGCTTTTCTATTTTATTTATTTCCTCCCCCTTGCTTTCATATTTTACATCTCTCTTAAGATGCCTAGGATATGCTACTTCATAATAAGATCATTTGCATATGGATCTATTTCCCTCACTAGTTTGCAAGCCCCCTGTAGGCAGGTATCTGCTGTGTTGTCACCAATGCCTTGCAACCCAAAAAGTACTCAGAAATGCTGGTTGAATGATAGATGATTGTGAAATAATAAGAAACATGTAATCTAAAAGAGGCAGTTAACCCAGGGTAGGGAAGAGTGCCAGAGGAAGGGACACTTGGAACTGTATCCTGAAGAATGATTAGGAGTTAGAGTAGGGAAATAAGGAGGCTGGGAAGATAACAGGTAGGGCAGGAGAAGGAGATAAGAGACACATTTGAAGCAGAGAATGACAACACTAACAAAGGCATAGAAGTAGAGGAGGGTATCATAACCAAGGTGACACCAGAGTCAGCTAGTGTTGAAGAATGGGTCAACTTCCTTTAGAGTTGGTCTGTTTTGTCAACATTTCTGTTAAAATATGGGGCCCCAATTGAAGATACTAATCAAAGTGTGATCCATCTAATCAACACAGAGCACAAAAGGACTATTAACTCCTAGGACCTATGGAAACTACTCTCAATGTGGCATAAGGTTGCTTTACCTTTTCTTTTTTTGCATGTCAAAACATTGTCTTCTCATTTTAAGGACAGCATATTCTGATTATTTTTATTTAATTTATGATATTAGCAGACAGTTTATGAATCAAAACTGAAATTCATGAGACTGATATATGTTTCCTTATATAGTTGAATTTAGCTACTCATTTCAACAAACACAAATTTATACCTAAAACTATAGGTCTCAATGATACTTGTCATATGATCAGGCCTCCTAGGCCTGGCTTCTTTTTCCCCTAAATGACATGTTTTGTGTCCATGTTCCTTTGGTACTTCTTCCCAAAGGCACAGCCAGAGTTCTCCCTGACACTTTGCATATGCCTCTATTAATAGAAAGAACCCTGTGCTGATCTGATCCGTTTTGCAGAGGCTAAAACTCCTTGGGGATGAGGATTCTCTCATTTATCTCTGTATCTGGCACAGAGTCTGACATTTAATTGGTATGCATTAAATGTGTGCTAAAATAAATGATACAGCATACAAAGGAAACCCATGGCAACTGGCACAACTTCCAGTTGTGGGAATATGATGCAGAGTCAAATAGACATGGGTTTGAGTCCCAGCTCTACCACTGACTAAGTTACATAATCTCTTTAAGTCACAGTTTCCTCAATTGTAAACTGGGAATAATGGCACCCACTTCACGGGGTGGTTAAGAGAATTTAATGAAATAATGCATATGAAGCATTAGGCATTGTACCTGATACAGAGTATGCTGCTTTTATTATTATTTTGATCCTCTCAATCTACCTAATATATAATTCATGGAACTATAAAGAATGCCAAAAAAATAGCTTATTAGAGAGAAAAGAATCACAGGTATAAAAATATAAATGACCAAACAGGCAGGATAGCTCATGAGTGCTTTGAAGGAAAGTGTTCAGGAAGCTTCCTGAAGAAGGTCCTGTGATAATGGAGAGCTATGAATGCCCAGAAAAGGAATACAGGAAGTCACTGAACATTTGTGACCAGGTTCCTAATACATTTTTTCCCCATTTTTAAAAAAACATAAATATAGCACTTACTCTATGCCAGGGACTGTTCTAAGTGATAATAAATGTTAACTCATTTAATTATCCAAATAACTCTATGAGGTAAGTACTATTATTTGCTCCACTTTAAATAGGGAAACTAAAGCCCAGACAAGTTGATTAACTTGTCCAAGTCCTATAGATAGTGGCAGAGCTAGGACTTAAAACCGGCAGCTTGGTTCTAGAGTCTGTGTTTTTAAACCAATACACTATACTTCTCCATAATGAAAGGAGAAGTTTCAGAGGACTCAGTTGATGAGAATATTATGGGTGGAGTGGAAAAAAAAGGAGAAGGGAAACCTATTTGGAAAGGTAGTGCAGTAATCCAGGTACAGAGTACTGATGAGGGTTACAGGAGATGTGGATTATGGGAATGAAAAAGAAACTAGAAATACAAGTTGATTAGACATATAAGAGTGACAAAGAAGACAAGTTTTCTTATGACATTGTTCTTCAAGTAATTCATCACTTTTGCCTTTTATTATTACCTTTCATTGTGGCTAGAAAGAGGTGTCAGAAAATGTACTTTCAGATTTGGTTCACAGAATTCACATTTTCATAGAGTAGGCCAGCCCATTTCCATTCATTACCTGTTTTATTTCTTCTGCAGTTTTTTCTTTTACCATCTCAATGTTAAAGATTGAACTGAGAGTCTTGAAAGAGACAATAAAAAGCAATTAACACATAATTAAAAAAAAAAACAAAACAGCTTAACTCTATCTCTAAGCCTGTGGCAAACATGTCAGGACAATGAAACAGATTTCCAAAAGTAGAAAACAAGTATAAGAAAACCCACATGCCCAGAGAAAGTGAGCCCCCAAGCCTAGACAGGTTTTCATAGTTCTGTTCCTGAGGAGTCTCTCTTAGGTTGCCATGTACTTCCCAAAGGCTTCACCCTTACCAATGAGTCCTGCGGCACTTTGCAGCTGGTAAGAGGAGAAAGTTTGGTTGTTATTTTTAATTAAACTGCTATGCTAGGGGTCATGGTCAAGGACACAAAAGTTCATAGAAATACTTCTCACTTCTACAGCTGGAAAATCATCTTACACAAAATCATTGAGCCACAGTACTTATGTTCAAATTTGCAGCCTCTTGTTCTAGATGTCCCATATGACTTCAAGCTTTTTTTCCTATATTTAATTAGAAACCTACCTTGTCCTTAGTGAATCCTCTGTTCACAGACTGTTTCCCCAAGGCATTTGTCTGAAATATATAAGACAAGATATTAATCTACACTTTACTCATAAGAAAAAAGGTAACTAAGCTAGGTGAGGTACCCAATCTCATTAAATAATTTTGCATGTGAGAACTCACTTCTCTCCACTTTTTATAGTAATTGTTCTAAAAATTTAACACTATTTTAAAAATTATTGTTGGCTGGGCGCAGTGGCTCACGCCTGTAATCCCAGCACTTTGGGAAGCCGAGGTGAGAGAATCATAAGGTCAGGAGTTCGAGACCAGCCTGGCCAACATGGTGAAACCCCGTCTCTACTAAAAATACAAAAAATTAGCTGGGCATAGTGGCGGGTGCCTGTAATCCCAGATACTTGGGAGGCTGAGGCAGGAGAACCGCTTGAACCCGGGAGGCGGAGGATGCAGTGAGCCGAGATCACGCCACTGCACTCTAGCCCGGGCAACAGAGTGAGACTCTGTCTCATAAAATAAAATAAATAAATAAAAAGAAATAAAAATAAAAATTATTGTTTATAAGAAAACAACTTTCCTCTAAGATTCTGAGATTCAGAGATAAGATTTCTCTCTCAGTAAACTATCATCTACTAGTACTGAGAGTCCATTCTCCACCTGCCACTGTGGATATGAGGGATTTCTTCCCAGAATTAGGCCTGCTTGGGATTACTGTGCTCTGTCCTGACCTATTCCACACTGAGCCATGGAAGAGGTAAGAAATGGAAAGATGTGTTATCCAAGGATACTGCTTATCTCTGACAACACTTTGATGGTAGGCATCCTCAGCAGACTAGAGTCATTTTGAGTGTTCAATCTTAATGTTTCCTCTATCAAATTAGACACCCTTAATAAAAGGCCACCAACAACTGAAAGTGATTATTTTGTCTCTTAGCCATTATCTCTCATAAAGGTCATAGCCAGTAAATCCTGTTTTGAGTAGTTTCTGATAGTAGGGATGGGTTGTTCTGAGTCTTCCACTCAAGGCTGTGCTTCTCAGAAGTACATTCGACACCTGGGATTCTGAGGCTGAAAAACACTTTCTGCATAAAACCTTGCCTTTAGTCACTTTGTGCTTTAATTAATCCACACTTTTCATAAATGATGGTCATAGAACCTGTACCCACAAATTAGAGAAAAGCCTGTTGAACACACTTTAGTCTTTTTGGTCACGCACCTATACACTGACAACATCCCAGTGTAGCCGTTCCTTCATATGTAAACCATCTAAAAAGGAGTTAATTTCATTTTCTTTCTTTTTTTTTTTTTTGAGACAGGGTCTAGCTCTGTTGCCTAGGCTGGAGTGCAGTGGCACAATGTCGGCTCACTGCAACCTCTGCCTCCCAGGTTCAAGTGATTCCCCCACCTCAGTCTCCCGAGTAGCTGGGTCTACAGGCTTGTGCCACCATGCCTGGCTAATTTTTTGTATTTTTAGTAGAGATGGGGTTTCACCATGTTGGCCAGGCTGGTCTTGACTTCTGGCCTCAAGTGATCTGCCCGCTTCGGCCTCCCAAAGTGTTGGGATTACAGGCATGAGCCACTGTGCCTGATGAGAATTTCATTTTCATACCACTCATTCTCAGGTGTACCATGAAAACAAAACAAAAACAAAACAAAACCTCCACTTGCACAGCTGCTTTCACCTTTCAGTCATGAAGCCTCATGTATCGGTTTTTACACAATGTCTCTCCAATCTATTATTTGTATCCATTTTCACTTGTAGAAATAAAAAATTTAAGCCCTAAGTATAAGTGTATTGCATTTTATCAAATCTAAGACATCATATCTTAAGATGCACCATTATTTTATGCATCAGAAAATGATGCCAATTAAATAGCACAATATTTTCCTGTCATATCAATTATAAGACAATTTTAGTGATGTTAAAATGAGAAAAATAAGAGTGAGCTTTAGATTTGATGAAATAAGGTAATTAAAGCAGTTGAAACTACATGCCAAAAATCAGAAGCATTTAATAAGAACTTTAAATGGGTGCTTTACTTCCCTACTATGGATGCTTTGGAAATCTGTGCAGATAATTTTATGGTTATCATAATAATTTATTGGATATTGATATCTACATTATGGGAGGGGTGTCAAATGGGTGAGTTCTACATAATAAAAAAAATTTCCCTCATCCTGTACAACTTTTCAATGTCTAGCTAGACATTCTTGCAGCTGAAAATACCTATAATATTTCAATATTTATAATTACTTGGGCCTAGAACCTTTTTTTTTTAAAACACTGCTTTAATACTAAAATTTCCAGAAATGCAACTACTATATAACTTGAAAGATTCCACATTGTGGAATCATAGGTCACTGATAACAACACTGCTCATGGTTTTGGAGGTTTTTTTTTTTTGGAGACAGAGTCTCACTCTGTCGCCCACGCTGGAGTGCAGTGGCACAATCTCCGCTCACTGCAACCTCCGCCTCCTGGGTTCAAGCAATTCTCCTGCCTCAGCCTCCTGAGTAGCTGGGATTACAGGCATGCGCCACCATGCCTGGCTAATTTTTCTTTTGCATTTTAGTAGAGACGGGGTTTCACCATGTTGCCCAGGCTGGTCTCGAACTCCTGACCTCAAGTGATCTGCCACCTTGGCCTCCCAAAGTACTAGGATTACATGCGTGAGCCACTGCACCCGGTGGTTTTAGAGTTTTTATAATTATCAACATAACACCCATTTGCCAGTCAGTATTTGCTGCTTACATGTTCAAGGTTATTTCAGAAATGGGTGGAAGCACCTCATGACTACATTAGGTCTCACAGTGTAGTCGTGCCCTAATATTTACATGCTAAAATATGTATTTTGTTAAAAAATACTTTTCTTTATATTATGGTTAGGGCATTATATTGATTTTCCCACCTGAGGTTATACATACAGGTAGGTTATATTTTTACATACCTATTGTTTTATTTCAGGGTAGAAAAGGGAGAATTTTTAAAAAATGTATTATAAAAGGGGGATGTTGAGTCCCATGTGGTGGGGAACCAATAACTCAAAGTAGTAAAGACAAGACTGTGGGAATGGAAAATATGTGTTAGCCGTTAGCCTTCCTCTATCTAGCTAGATACAGAAGATAGCAAGTGAATATTTACCTAAGAGCTGCCACAATTTAAATTAAATCTTTACATATTCTACATTTTATCATAAAGCTAAATTTCTTTTTTTTTTTTTTTTTAAGATGGAGTCTCACTCTGTCGCCCAGGCTGGAGTGCAGTGGTGTGATCTCGGCTCACTGCAAGCTCTGCCTCCTGGCTCCACGCCATTCTCCTGCCTCAGCCTCCCGAGTAGCTGGGACTACAGGCACCTGCCACAACGCCCGGCTAATTTTTTGTATTTTTAGTAGAGAAGGGGTTTCACCGTGTTAGCCAGGATGGTCTCAATCTCCTGACCTCGTGATCTGCCCGCCTTGGCCTCCCAAAGTGCTGGCATTACAGGCGTGAGCCACCACGCCCGGCCTCATAAAGCTAAATTTCTAAGTCTGTTTACCAAAAAGGGGCAAAGAACATTCCTATCTAATATTTAAAGTTTATAATATAGTAATATTTCCAAGAACTATTGACTTGTAACCTTACTACTATAAGTGTTTATTATAGGAAATGACAATTGTTAAAATATTTGTAGTAAAGAATTGTTTGCTCACATAAAGTTGTAAACTCTATTTGTCATAGGAGTTGAATTTGCTCCCCAACCTTATTATAATTAACCCATCTGTTATTTTTTTTTTTTTGCCCAGGCTGGAATGCAGTGGCATGACCTCAGCTCACTGTAACCTCCGCCTCACAGGTTCAAGCGATTCTCCTGCCTCAGCCTCCCAAGTAGCTGGGATTACAGGCGCCTGCTACCACACCCAGCTAAGTTTTGTATTTTTAGTAGATACAGGGTTTCACCCTGTTGGCCAGGCTGGTCTCAAACTCCTGACCTTAAGTGATCTGCCCACCTCAACCTCCCAAAGTGCTGGGATTATAGGCGTGAGCCACTGCGCCTGGCAACCCATTTACTATTAATCCTGTTCTAATTAACTCAATTAGTCATTTTATTTTATTTTTTTCTATTTTTATTATACTTTAAGTTTTAGGGTACACGTACACAACGTGCAGGTTTGTTACATATCTATACACGTACCATGTTGGTGTGCTGCACCCATTAACTCGTCATTTAACATTAGGTATATCTCCTAATGCTATCCCTCCCCACTCCCCCGACCCCACAACAGGCCCCAGTGTGTGATGTTCCCCTTCCTGTGTCCAAGTGTTCTCATTGTTCGATTCCCACCTATGAGTGAGAACATGCAGTGTTTGGTTTTTTGTCCTTGTGATAGTTTGCTGAGAACGATGGTTTCCAGTTTCATCCATGTCCCTACAAAGGACATGAACTCATCATTTTTTTATGGCTGCATAGTATTCCATGGTGTATATGTGCCACATTTTCTTGATTCAGTCTATCATTGTTGGACATTTGGGTTGGTTCCAAGTCTTTGCTATTGTGAATAGTGCCGCAATAAACATACATGTGCATGTGTCTTTATAGCAGCATGATTTGTAATCCTTTGGGTATATACCCAGTAATGGGATGGCTGGGTCAAATGGTATTTCTAGTTCTAGATCCCTAAGGAATCGCCACACTGACTTCCACAATGTTTGAACTAGTTTACAGTCCCACCAACAGTGTAAAAGTGTTCCTATTTCTCCACATCCTCTCCAGCACCTGTTGTTTCCTGACTTTTTAATGATTGCCATTCTAACTGGTGTGAGATGGTATCTCATTGTGGTTTTGATTTGCATTTCTCCAATGGCCAGTGATGATGAGCATTTTTTCATGTGTCTTTTGGCTACATAAATGTCTTCTTTTGAGAAGTGTCTGTTTGTATCCTTTGTCCACTTTTTGATGGGGTTTTTTTTTCTTGTAAATTTGTTTGAGTTCACTGTAGATTCTGGATATTAGCCCTTTGTCAGATGAGTAGTAGTCATTAAGACTCAGCAGATTCACTTAAAATTCAGGATACCCAAGGCAAAAAAAGTATTTTCCAAGTAAAATAAACACCTCTAATTTGACTTTAAAACACAATGTAGAATCCCAATTTTCTACTGTAACTACCTTAATTCAGGCTTCTGCAGCCCACACCTGGATTACTCCATATTCTCCCTGGCGCTGGCCTCTCCTACACCAGTTTGTTCTGTGCACACCAGTGTGTTCTAACCCTAGGTTAGAATTTTTCAAATAATAGGTTGTGAAATACATTTAGTGGATTGTGATCAGAGTTTTTTAAAAGATGAAAGAGAATAAAAAGTAATAAGAATGGACTGCATGTTGTAAAAGTTAGCATTATTTTATACATTTTTTTTCAGTTACAATCATATACATACATGTGTACTGAATTGCAGTGTAAAATATATTTCTTATTGTGGTCACGGTCAAAAAGTTTGAAAAACACTGCATTAGAATAATCTTCCCAGACACAGTTTTCAACATGCTTTTCCTCAGCTTTGATTCCTATTTAAGGATAATAATGGCTAATATATATTAAGTACTTATGCCAGAGACGGCGCTAAAGAGTTTTAAATGGTATTATCTCTTCAGCACAACTCTGTGAAGTAGGTACTGTTATTATTCCTGTTTTACAGATAAACAAACTGAGGCATGGAGAAGTAACAATTTGCTCAGAGTCACCCAGCTAGTAAGTGGAAGGGTTAGGATTCAGTCCTTGGCATCTGGCCCCAGAGCCCATCCTCTTAGCAGCTAAATTATCCTGCCTGTACTCCTTAAGCCCAAAGAGTTTAATGCCTAACTTATTTCTTTAGCCTTAACACTTCCCTCTCCATTTTAACTGGGCATAGTACCTTGCTGTCTCCTGAAACCCCTTTTACTTTCAAAGCTCTTCCTCTGTTTAAGCTAATTCCTCAACATGGGAATGGATGGGGGTGGGTTGGCAGGGTTGGCTGGTTGTCAGGAAACTAAATCTAGTCTGCCAAATATTTTTGTAGATTAAGTTTTACTGGGACAGAACCATACCTATTCATTTACGTACGGTCTAGGCCTGCTTTTGCACTATAATGGCAGAGCTGAGTAGTCACAAAGAAGACCATACGGCCCACAATGCCTAAAATATTTAACATCTAGTTCTTTACAGAAAAAATCTGATGACCCCTGCTCTACATCAAAGTCCCATTCCCTCCTCTCTACTTAATTTAAATCCCCCACAACGTTCCTAGCCTAGGTCAGGTTCCATCTCCCATGGGAAATTTTCTCTGATACCTCTAGCCTACTACCATGTGTGCCTTGCCTTGACCACCAGACTGCTCCTCTTGGGAGCAGGAAGTACCCCTCTCATACTTCTATATCTCCACCATGACCACAGTACTTTGCCTAGAAAGAGCAGGATAAACATTTATGGATGGAAATGGAGTTGGGAGAGACTATGTTCAGTTCACCCAGCTGACCCATCAATAAACCAACTTTAAGGATAAGGGTGAGGGTAAGGAGGGTGAAGGAGTGCTGGTAAGCAAACACCACAAATGGGGGGAGGTCTTACCTTCTGTTCCACACATTTGATAAAATCACCTTGCCTGGAATGCCCCACTGGCTGCTTCCGAAATTCACTGCGTTTCTCCAGGCGGGACTCAAAAGCAGCTGGGTCTGACCTGATCAGAGGTAAACCAAAGGGTAAACCAACTGGGCCTTTTTGAATTCCAAAATAACAAAGCATCACTTTCCACCTCTACAGAGAAAGGACACTGCCATTCAGAGAGGTTGAAAAATTTGCCTTCAGTTAGTAAGAACTGGGCACAGGCCTAGAAATAAAGAAACTGGAAAAAGAAATCCTGTTATTCAACTGTTGTTAATCCTCAAGGGGCCTGTGTAACATTTTTCTTTTGCAGGCTGTTCCCTAGGTTTACACAGGGCTTAGTCTCTCAGGTACTTACATTCAGGGTACTTAGAATTTTGAGGTCATCTTGCTGGATCACCTCTTCAGACAAGAATCCTATAGCCTCCTTACTAGGTGTCAAGCTTTTACTTGAATACATCCAGTTCTTGAAAATATGTCCCCCCCAACCAGGTTAAACATCTACTTTATTCAGATCCTGGTGATTCAGAGGCTTTAGGTAGCCTATTTTGCAGAAGATTTAGCATCTGAGTATCTCCCTGACCTACCCTCCAAAGAAGCTGCTCTTGGAGATGAAACAACAGAACACATTGTTTATGTCAAAATGGGGTTGGTCTTCAGGTTTGAAGTCCAGGCTGGGGTGCTGTCCCTATTAAGAATTCTTCAGACTGTGTAGCTAACCATGGGATATTTGGTTTTGTACACTTTGGTGAAGATATCATCCAGGGATTCCAGCTCTTTGGCCATGAGACCCAGAGTTTCATGGGTGAGGTCTGGAGGACCCAGGGACATCTTGGCTATCCCTCTGGTGGACTTTCCTGGTCAATGCATTATAGGGGGCCCCTTCTTCCATAAAATTCCTTTCTGGAGGTGACATAAGACACCACTCCCTTCACTGTCATGTAGATGGGATGTTTTTCTTCTCTCCGTAGTGGGCCGGCTCCTCCTCAATAAAGAGCCTCACCAGGGGTTTCTGCTTAGTCAGGCACGGCACCTGCCTGGCCAGAGCTGCAAGCAGCCCTGGGGGCTGTACCAGGACCAGGGTCAACCCTGCTAGTGGCTACAGCTGCAACTAGGCCTGCCATAGTGAAGGGGTAGAGAGGGCAAGGGACAGCCTGGGCAGTGAAGCTGTTGCTGGGATCTGAGGATATAGAAATAAATAAGTCAGACTCCCTACCTCAAGGAGCTCACTATCCAGTGGGAGAGACAGGCATAAAAGTAAACAAATGAAAGTACAACAGGTATTATGATGAAAATTTGCTCAAACATCCCCAAATGGTTAAGGTGGTTTCATGCCTCTGTACCTTTGTTTATGCTGCTGCTCCCCTTACCTGGAACATCCCCTCCTCTCCATTCTTTTTCAAAGGAAGTTTGCTAACAGATAAAACTAGAGAGAGACTGGCAGGGACTAGGGTATGAGGAACTTGTGTGAAACATTAAGGAGTTTGGATGTTATTTAGAGGTCAGTGGGGGGGGATAACAGTATGTATAAATGTTGATGGGAATGATCCAGTGGGGAAGGATGGTAAAACCAGTTATTTATTTGTTCATGAGTGGGTAAGAATAAATGGATGCTGATAAAGTATTCAAAGTACAAGTAGACAACTCTTCAGAGATGCTTGTGTGTAAAACTGATCAAATACAGATCAACGAGAGAAGCCTGGAGGGGAATGTACATCAAAGAAAGGCTTTTAAGATGACAAATACTTGAGACTATCTCAATGCTGCTGGAAGGAGAGCAAAAATACGCATTCATTTACTGCATAACTGTTTCAAATGGCAAGAAAGATCACTATAGTAGCAGTGAGAGGAACTGGGGTAAAGTAGTCCAGGAATGGAAGTAGGGAACTCTAGTTAGAGGATAATGGCAACAGCCCAGGTGACGATGATGGAGTAGATTAAGGCAGTGGAAGTAGAGATGAGACAGAACTCAAATTTACAGTACTAAGTCTTTGGTTTCCTTTCATAAGACAACTACCTTCTTACCCTGCTAAATTCTCTCCCAAGCCCCTTTAATTTTCACCTCTGATCTCCTTTAGCTCTTCCCACTTGAACTCTTCAGACGCTCCTATAGCCCCTCATATGCACCTTAAGCCCCTCTAAGCTCCAGATCCTTCCCTCTGGAAGCTAAGAGGTGGTGTTAGGGACCCTGGACTCAGAGTCAGACAAATCCCAAACAGCTGTGTGACCTTTGGCAAGTCTCTTACTCTTGCTGATCCTCAGTCTCCTTAAGAGGGTTCAATGGGTGATCCGACTGTGACACTATTAGTCTTTGATGCCCTCCTCCCATCCCCAATCGCCTTTCCTTGCAGTCAAGGCCCTAAGCTACCACCAGCCTGGGAACTCCAGCTCTGAGCCAGGCCTCAGCTATCTTAATATGTGACCTTGAGCAAGTCAAGTCCCTTCTCTAGAAGGCGTTTTCCCATTTCTATAATGAGGACAGGTGTCTCTGAGCTGCCTGCCTCAGGGCTGTCATTAAGAGTCCACCTTAGCGTTTGGAGAACCAAAGCAGACAAACGTGGAACGAGCCAGGGCTTTGCAGAGACTCCCAGCTCTGACACCAATTAGCTGTGTGATCTTGGGCAAGTGACCTAGCCTCGCGGAGCCTGGCTGCATCATCTGAAGAGCTGGGACAGTACTAGTGCCCACCTCACAGGGCTGTCCTAAGGCCCAGCAGCCCGGGCCGCCCCTCCTCCCGCCTCCTGCCCGCCTCCAGCCAACCCAGGCCCGCACCTGCGCAGCTGCTGGATCTTGTCGCGGTAGCGGTCGTAGAAACGGTTGGCCTGGAGCTCGGCCTCGGCCCCGACCCCGCTGCCGTCGGCGCCCCCCTCGGGCCGGCCCGAGCTGGGGCGCACTGGGAAGACGCGCAGCTGCGCGGGTGACACGAGCCCCAGGCCCAGGGCGCGGCTGCGCACCGCGCACAGGCCCCGGTAGAGACCGGCCACCTGCAGGACCGCCGGTCCCGCGCCACCCGCAGCCGCCACCACCACAGCAGCCATGGCCGCCCCCGCCTCCTCCTCCTCCTCAGGCGCGTCGGCCTCGGCCCGCGGCCCGCGCGCCCGCTCCATCCCGCTCCGAGTGCGCCGCGCCCGCGCTCCGGCACCGAGGTTCCGCGCGCCCAAGGTTCCGGGCGCGGGATAGCGGCGAGGCGGGGCGGGGAGGAGGGGGCGCGCCGCTCTGGCCCCGGCACTGCGCGCTCTCGCCGCCCTGTGTATGCCACGGCCCGCCTCCTCCAGGGAGGCTGCCCAAATTCAACGCCCTTCCTCCCTCTGGGACCAGCAGCCTCTGCGCGCCAAGTCCGTTCTCTAAAGCCAGCGGATCTCCAGGTCCTCGCGGTGCTTGCCCCTGGCACTCGCTGTAGTGCCAGGCACTCGCTGTAGTAGTCCGTCCTTCAGCATCGAAGGTCTTTTCATCAACTATAATCACAGCAGCAAGCTTCTCTTTACTGAGGTTGCTATGTGCAGGACACTGAGCGGCTTCATACTCTGTGTGGCAGTACTATCCTCATCTAACAAATAAGGAAACTGAGGCCGAGAGTAATTATGTGACTTGTTCAAGTTCTACCCGAGTGCTGAGCTCTTTTCAAGATGGCAGCTGCCTCCCAAGCCTCCTTTTCCTCTGCTTCCTGACATCCTCCTTGAACTCCAGCCACAGTGACCTATTCTCTCCCAAAGAAACACCAGGATTACTCCTTGAAGAGTCCTTATTCAGGCCCTTTTTGACCCCTGGAATCCTCTCTCCTTCCATTCTCTCAACCCAAATGCCACAATCTTCCTTACCGTCTGAACCAGGTGTGAGCTCCTAGGGTCAGGGACAGTGACATTAACATCTCTGTGTCCCACCTGCTCACAGAACAGGGCCAGTCCTGGAGTGGGCTCTCTGGGACAGTACTCATCATCAGGTCCTTCTTGTCTGGGTTTTGTCTGATTGAAGCCCCTCCTGGGACAGAGGCAGAGCCTTCAACTCTGCTCAATCCAACCTATGCTCATGGAGATCAGCCCTGAGCCCTGCCCTGTGCGAGGAACAGTGTAATGGAAGATGAATAAGTCCTTCAAGTATGCTAGCCCATACCTGGCTCACACTCCTAACACTTGCTGTTTTCCCTGTGGATCTGCATGTGGCTGCCTCCTCATCATCTAAGGGCTCAGTTCACATGTAAGCACCTCCAAGGGACCTAAATGACAACCCCCCATCTCTTTATAGTCTTTATCCCATCGCTCTATTGCATTCTCTTTATAGCAGTTATCATTATCTGAAGTTCTTAGATCCTTGTTTATATTAATTCATTGAGCTTACATTCTAGTGGAATGAAACAGACAATAAATATATAATGTTAGGTGATGCTACATGGTATGCAGAAAAACAGCAGGCCAAGAGAGATAGAGATAAGGGGACACTTGAGCAGAGACCTGAAGGTAATGTGGGAATGCTGGGGGAAGAGCCTTCCAGGTAGGGGGAACAGCAAGTGCAAAGGCCCTGATGAGGAGGTTATTGAGTCTGAATGAGTGAGGGCACAGCAGCAGAAATGAGACCAAGAAGGTATAGGGAGGGCTAGTTAGATTGCTTAGGCCTTGGTTAAGGACTTTGATTTTAAATCGAATGAGATCGGAAGTTACTATATGTTTTAAGCAGTGGAGTAACATGATCTACTTTTTAAAAGGATCATGCTGGCTGCTGGTGGGATTTAGGATATGTGGAGGCAAGGATGGAAACTCTCCCAAGGGTGACTAATTTGTTCCAGTTTGCCTAGGACTTTCTTGGCTCTAGCATTGAAAGCCCCATGTCCTGAGAACCCACCCCAAGTCCTGGGCAAACCAGGATGTTGGTCACCCTACAGGGAACAGTAATCCAAGTGAGAGATGGTGGTACTTGGACTAAAGTGATAGTGATAAAAAAAAGTGGCCAGATTTTGGTTATATTTTGAAATAAAAGCCTAAAGATCTTGCTGATGGAGTCAGTGTGGGTGTGATAGAATGAAAGGAGTCAAGGATGACTTGCAGGTTTTTGGCCTGAACAACCCGAAGGACAGAGATACTACTTATGAAGAGGAGAAAGGCTGTAGGTAGGGTAGACTTTGGAGGATGGATAATCAGAGTTTGGTTTTGGACATGTTGGTTTGGGATAATTTAACAGACTGGCAAGGAGGGATGTCAACCAGGTATTTGGGTATGAGTCTAAAGTTCTGAGGAGCATTCCAGGCTGGAGAGATACAGTTGCGTACTGTCAGCGTATAGTGATATTTAAAGCCAGGGGTCTGGGTGAGATAACTGATGGAATGAATGTAGATAGAGCACTAAGAACTGAGCCCTAGACATGCCTACATTTAGAGATCAGGGGAAAAGGGAGAAACCAGCAAAGGAGACTGGAAAGTAGGGGCCAGTGATATAGGAGGAGAACAAGGGTAAGTGGACCCTGGAGAGAATTCTGTGCTAAATAGTTCCCTAAGTCACACATTGGAGGACTATAAAGAGGGGAGTCATTAAAATGGTGCTAAGAAGCTGAGCTACAAGCAGTGGTGCAACATACTGGGAAGGCTGACTTAAGCTTAATTAGGGAAGGGCTTTCTAACTGAGCTGCCCATAAATGCATCAAGCTGCCTCAGGAGGTGGTGAGCAAGTTCCTGACTCAAGTGAGTCCTGAGTCCAGGGAGATTAGTTGCTGTGTGGGGAAAAATCTACCCCCAGGAGTCAAGCATGGCCCTGATGGTGGGATCAGATGGTGGAGATGAACTAGACAACTCTCAAAGTTTCTTCAAATTGGCGATGATATGATTCTGGGCAGTCTGTCACAGAGTAGGGGGGCTGAGCTGAGTTTTGAAGGATGAGCAGGTGTTCAGTGGTGGAAAAGTGGGCAGGGGCACTCCTGGGTGAAGGAGCAGCATGGGCACACCTCCAGAGATGTGAATGAGCAGGGTCTGTTCAGGAGTACGGACTAGGCAAAAGGGAAAAGTGTGTGGAGGACGAGGAGGGAAGTAAGGCTGGAAGTAGATGCAGGCCAGATGGTGGAAGCCCCACAGGGCCTGGGGCCTGGGAAACACTTGTCAGCACTTGAAGGTAATTAAATAAAAGACAGATTGTTGGAGCCAAAGAAGGAGGTATTGACCACTTGGTTCCCTTGAGCAGGTTTCTTCCTGCCAACTTGGTTAGATACTTTTTGAGAACAGGGCTGCCCAATGCTGTGTGTTCCTTGTTACATTCCTCACTGGGGACAGGTACCCCATCAACCGTTCCCTAAAGACCAGCAACATCCATAAGTACCTGAGGGATGATGGCCCTTTTCTGGGGTCTGCTCTGTGGGTTCACCATAAGGGGTAGGTACAGACAATTCAATAGGTGAACCAGTCTCTGATGGAAGTAGTAGTGACATTCCACCCAAAAAATGCCACTGGATGAAGTCCCCTCCTTCCATTAACCCAGGACTACTTCACAAGCACTGCCCCTAGAATGCCCAATTCTCAGAACCCAGTGACCTCTCCTTTAGAGAACAAAGGGCCTGGGCATTCTGGAGACTCTGATTGGCTGGGCAGATGGGCTGACTGGCTGGGCAGATGGGTGGGTGAGTTCCCTCTCCCCAGAGCCATCGGCCAGGTACCAAAGCTCAACTGTATGGATTCCCAACAGGAGGACCTGCGCTTCCCTGGGAGTAAGTGCTCCTCCAGTCCCTGTCACTGGACTTGTGCCTTAGGGCTTGGGGACAAACAATCAGGGAAGGCCCTTTGCATGGATGGGACAGTGCCTGGCTGCCTGGAGGAGACCTAAGCAGTTAGGAGATAGTCTACTCTAGAAAACTAAGAATTATTTTAAGGCAAAGACCATGCTCTGATCAACCAGAGAAAATACTATCAATAGCCCAGGACCATCACAGCTGAATGGAATGGGATGGGACATGGGTGTCTCTGTCAACTGATGAACTTTCACTTTTTTTTTTTTTTTTTTTGAGATGAAGTTTTGCTCTGTTGCCCAGGCTGGAGTGCAGTGGCTCAATCTAGGCTCACTGCAACCTCCACCTCCTGGATTCAAGTGATTCTCCTGCCTCAGCCTCTGAAGTAGCTGGGACTGCAGGCATGCACCACCACACCTGGCTAATTTTAAAATTTTTAGTAGAGACGGGGTTTCACCATGTTGGCCAGGCTGGACTTGAACTCCTGACCTCAAGTGATCTGCCCACCTGGGCCTCACAAAGTGCTGGTGAACTTTTGCTTCTTGATGGACTTGCCCATAGTGAAACTTCTCAGTCTGATGGATTGGATGGGTCCTGGGTTAGGAATCAGAGGCTTGACTGAGCCTGGGCAGCACATGCCCCCGCTAGACCTAGCTTTTGTGATCTGTAAAGAGTTAAAGGTGGTGCTTAAGCTCCCTGGAAATCTAGCTTTGACTGAATAAGAGAATGATGAGGCAAGTCAATAAGGGAGGGAAGGAACGGTGAGAGTAGTTAAGTGGATGGAGTGATTGATGCATGGGTTAAGTGAAAGAGGAATGAGAAACAGCTCAGGCCCCAAGCTACAGCTATCAGCCAGCATGCCTCTTTTTCTTTCTTGCTGCCTTAGTGTGGGTCTCATTGTACTTTGGAATCCTGGGGCTGTGTTGTGTGATAACTGGAGGGTGCATTATCTTTCTGCACTGGAGGAAGAACTTGAGGCGGGAAGAGCGTGCCCAGCAGTGGGTGGAGGTGATGAGAGCTGCCACATTCACCTACAGCCCATTGTTGTACTGGATTAACAAGCGACGGCGCTACGGCATGAATGCAGCCATCAACACGGGCCCTGCCCCTGCTGTCACCAAGACTGAGACTGAGGTCCAGAATCCAGATGTTCTGTGGCAGTTGGACATCACCGAAGGCAGCAGCCATGCTGACCAAGACAGCAACCCCAAGGCGGAAGCCCCTGCTCCCCTGCAACCTGCACTGCAGCTGGCTCCACGGCAGCCCCAGGCCAGCTCCCCATTCCCACTTCCCATCTTTCAGGAGGTGACCTTTGCCCCACCCTTGTGCAACCTACCCCCCCTGCTGAACCACTCTGTCTCCTATCCTTCGGCCACCTGTCCTGAAAGGAATGTTCTCTTCCATTCCCTCCCGAATCTGGCCCAGGAAGACCATAGCTTCAATGCCAAGCCTTTTGCTTCAGAATTGTAGCCTCCTCTCACTGAAGGTGGGAGCTGCAGGAATCAGGTGCAGAGTAGGAAATGGAACTAACCTCAGGAAGGTGGTATTGACAGAGGTCAGGACCCACCTGGATGTCATGCTATGAAATATTAAAAGAAAAAAAAAAAAAAAGTCCAAGGCTCCCTCGTTTCTCATTTGCTGTTAGGAAGGCAATGTCCTTCCTGTCTGATGGGGTCACTTTGCAAACCAAGTTGGTTGCTGAGTCTCACCAATATGAACTGGCACTGGTGGTTGGCTGTGGGGAGACACACTGAACCAGTACTTGTGGATGGACTCAATATCCCTCTGTTCAGTATTTAAAACAAAAATGTGTGCCAGGCCCTGGCCTAGGTACCCCAAGGCACTGGTGTTCTGTGGGATGTGAAGCACAGCTGCCACCAGAGTGATAGCTGCTGAGGGTACGTGAGCTATGTTGATTTACAGTGGCTATGTCACAGGCAAAATGAGTCATCACGAGCCCTGTGAGCCACACTGCACTATGGGCTGAAATGCATTCTTTGTTATTATCTATGATGTATGTAGCTCTTACGTGGTTGCCTCTTTACATTATTTCTAATAATTCACAAGAACACTGCCAAATGGATATCATGATCCTCCTCTTATGGATGAAGAGACAGGTTCCAAGGGCATATGCCATACCTTTCTTAGTTGCAGAGCCAGTTCTCAAATCTACATCTGCCTTGCATCAAAGTTACTGGTATGAAAGTTATTGATCATCAGTTGCTTGGCATCAAAGGTACTGATCTTCCCACCATACGCCATAGTGCCCCTTCCCTAATGATATGTCGTGTTAGAAAACACTTGGTGAATGCTTTGGATTGTATGTAGGGTGTCATTAAGTTGGTCCATGAACTGGCTTGGAGGAAGGGCTGGTCAGTGAACTGCCTAAAATTATACGTAGACATATATCCATAGTTTTTACCTTTCCTACAGGAATCCATGTCCCCCTCCCAAAAGTTAAGATCCACCACATGGGAATATTAATAATTTTTGTACTTCTGGAAATGGTTCTAAAAGGTGAGACAAAGATAATACTGCCCATTTGGCTCCAGTTTTGAGGTAAGAAAGCCCAGCTCTATCACAGGATATGTGTTTCTCCCTTTCCTTTTGGAAATGAACAAATCCCCTCATTATATTTGTAAATAACAAAAGCTTTATGTATAGTCATTTACATAATGACTGAGGGGGAAGGTCACCAGATTCTGTGTTGGGGGGAGGGGAGGAGGTATCCAGAATCTAGCAAACATGTAGAGTTATTTTTTTTCTGTGTGTGAAAAAGTTTTAGCTTGTGTATGACCCCTCTTTAGCAATGGATTTTAAGCTTTTTTTTTTTTTTTTTAAGGTGGTGGGACATTTATGGCAAACACGCTTTTATATTGACTCTCAAAAAATAAAACAGGCCTAAGTGGAGCATCTCGGGTAGACACAAGGGCAGGGCTCACTCCTGCCTCACCTCACCCCTCCCATCCTCTGGATGCAAAAAGCCTGAACCCTGCAGCCTTTGCTTCTTCAGGCCAAATACTGCAGTCCTTAAGGCAGACTCTTAATTACTTTGGGCCCACCATGTGTTACTCCTTGCTTTCAAAAGGTGTAAGGCGTCCATAAATATAGAAATCAAAGCAGATTTTTTTTTTCCCTTAAAAATCGCAGGGGAGTGAGAGAGGCTTTAGTCAGACACATTGAGAGAAAAAGAAATTTTTTTATTTAGCTAAATTAAAATGGCTGTGTTACTTATTTGAAATATGCAAAGCTCAAATCAAGTCATGGAAACCCTGAATTCTCCCTAAACAGAACCAAAATTGCTTATACATTACCAAAATAGCTTCACTAAAACAAAGTAGATTTAAATTTCTTAATATGAGAAAACAACAAGGTAGGTTAGGTTCGTATAACAAACAATACACGCTCTATAAAGTCTCAGGAATACCCAAATGTGTTCTGGTTTGGATATGAAAGAGGGACCACTTCTAGCTGGTGTTGGTAAGCAAGCCAATGAGGTGTGCAGCAAACAAAACCTGTCACTAAAAACAACTCAACAGGCCATTATGAGTATGAGCCCATCACAGCCAAAATCCTCAACTGTGACCGGCAGGACCAGCAAGGGGGGGTGTTGAAGGGGTTATGAACAGCTACCATAAAGAAAGGAATCTCCAACAGAAGGGACAATGGCCAGCAGTAGGTGAAGGGAACCCATTCTTCAGCTCTGTTGCATCATACACATTCCTGAGGGTCAGGCACCTCTGCCTTTTAGATGACACCACAGTCATCTAGAAGTCAGGTTTTCTCTTCTTTTGGTTCTTCTTTTTATATGCTACCTTTTTGCCTCTCTGATTTATGGGGAGGCTCTTTTAGTAAACATTATACAAGATAGTACAAGGCAAAAGAAAACAAGGACCAAGAAGCAGTGCTTTGAGTAACTTAGGAAAGCAGCAGTAGGAGCTGCCAGACTGAAAAGGTAAAAGGATTTAAAACCAAAACCAAAACCAAACTCACTATCCAGTCTTCCTCTCAGAGATGAGATATGGCTGGTGAGGCTTGACTACAGCTAAATACAAGTCACAGGCTCAGTAAGTTAAGACAACATACAAAGAAAAGTCCCAAATTCACACTAAATAATAGGCTTATGGGATGCTTAAGCCAGTGAGTCTGCTCAACTCAGAAGAAAGGAGTTCAAGATACCCTACTTTTGCCTGGAAGATGTACTTTCTCAGGCAGGATGACAAAAATATTCATAGATCTGAGAATGCAGTATAAACACCTCTGCCAAACTTGGTAGGGGGAGAGGATGGTACTGTATACTGGCTCAGGGGTGATACTAGTCAGACAAGCACAAGGTAGGAAGAACAGAAGATAAACCAAAAAACAAAATGGATTTCTCCATGTATAGTTATCTGATGCAAGGGAAAATACACACAACAAAGAGTTAAGGTGTCTTCAAAGTATCTACCTATGAATAAGAATTTGAAACTAAAAAGGACAAGCTACATTACCCTCAAGTATATTTCATATAAATCAGTTCTCAAAAAAATACCTTCCAGGTACAGACATACTATTTATGGTACAGTATATACAAATATAGCAGTATAATTCAATTTATTGCTAGAATTTTATTTGGTTGTTAGAAAATCTGTAAGGGTGTATATATATTAAAAAAAGGTGTGGAGTGAGAGTGGATGGAAGGCAGTCAGAAGGGTGAGAGTTATTTTCAAGTTACCTAAAGTGCCAGGCTAATTTGTTTTAACCTTTCCAAGAAAGTGAAACTGAGCATAAGCTATAATGAGATAAGGGGACACATTCATGGGAAAAGACTTCATCTTGCTTTAACTAAATTTTAATACTTCTTGAAAAAAAATTTAAGTTTGGTCAATACCAAGCTGAACATCATGTAAAGAAAAAAAACAGCCCTTAAATGTTTAAGGGTACCGGACTGTATCCATGGTGAAGGGCAACCTGAACAAAGTTAAAAAGGAAATGATCTCCACTAAAGAAGTCTGTGGCATGACAGCTTTCTCTACTTTCTCCCTGACTTGGCCTATACCAAAGTTAAGTTTTTGTAGTTTTTTTTTTCCCTTTCAAGTTGTTGCCCAAAGACTGCTTCTAAGAACAACACAGCAATTCTAGACTCAACATACAGGAGACATGGAGGTATTATTCCTTTCAATCTAGGGATCTTTCATGCCAGGTCCACAGAAGCATTTAAAGGAAGTATTGTACTTGCTTGTACTAGATTTGAAAAACCTGCTACCACCATGTGAAGGCCCTAGCTCCAGGCCTGCCCTGCTATACTTTGGCATCCTTTGGGTAGAAAGCCTCTAGCTACTTCTGAGCTGGTAATGGTAAGGAAACTGAATATTATTTCACGTTTCATCTCACAACCTTTTTGGCTTTAGTCATCCCCCAGAGAAACATATTAGGCTCTTGGTTAGCCTCTAGGTAAAATCTCAAGGGGTATGGTTTTCTGGGTCAAAATTAGAAGCACAGCTCTCTTCTAAAGCTCTGGGTGGTCAGTGTGAGATAATGGCTGGGGGAATTTAGCCCTGCCATTCGAATGGAGATGGTACTGGTGGTGGGAGCCAGCTACGGCTTTAAGACAGACTTAAGTGGGTGGGTGGGGAAGGCAATCTAGCTCACTCAGCGGGGAAAATGGAGCTCCCCAATGGATAACTTTTTATGCTCATAAACCCTGAAATAGTACTAAAAATGAGAAAAATCCCCAAGACTTCTCTGATTCCCAGGTTGGGATTAGCTGAGGGAATAGGAACAAAGAACCAGAATCCTACTTCCATGAGCCATGCCTGGAGTCAGTATTGTCTCCAGTGTCTACTCCCTGAAATCAGTTCCTCCAGCTACCAGGACAAACCCCCTGGCAGCGCCTGGGCCTTTGAGGGATGCCTTATGGAGACATGGATGTAGTTTCAGCTGCCACCCACACCAGATCAGCAATTTTTAATAAGTCATTTGTTCATATCCTGTTCAAAACCATTCTTCCTACTTTCCACACAATATGCACAATGCTTTCTTTCATTTAAATATTTACAAACAGAAAAGGCCTATCTTTTAAAGAAAAGACATTTTCTGAGTCTCTATAAAGTGCAGCTAATTTAAGGCAAATTTAAGTGAAATATAAAAGTGGCTTATTCTCTCTCTATATACATTTCCCAGCTTTAAAAGATAAGGTCTCCTCCCCTCAAAAAAAGGAAAGAGAAAAAAAGAGGGCTTTAATTTTTTTTCTGGCAATTTTAAAATGTAAGATCTTACTGGTTGTAGGCAATCATGGATTTCTGAACATCATAAGTAAAATGGTCTTCTTCTTTAAAAAAATAACTTTTATATAGCTTCTTCAAACAAGTTAAAAGGTGGCAAAGTATCTGCTACAGTAGTTTGGAGGACTAGAGGACTGATGGGTAAGTAAGGGTTGTTTTGTTGTTAGGTAAATAGATATTAGGCAGTCCATTTCTAAAATATGCCTGATGAAGCTAGATACCTAAAGCTACCCTTAGCTCCAGGAATGAGTATCTTCCATCTCCATCGGAATCAAATGCTCTCAAGCTCTCTGGTTCTGGCATAGCAGAACCTAGGGAGGTCCAGATTTCCTGGTAGGTCAGCTTCCCATCCACGTCCTGGCCAGTCTTGCGGAATAAATCCTGAAGATCTGCCAAAAATGAATTACAAAAAATGTATACGTCTAAACATACAGCTAAATTTAGTTAAAAGTAGTCTCAACTGAATTTAAAACACTAAAAGAAAAGCTACTCCGCAAATTTTGTTTCCAAATGGTAAAGTTTAGGATTTCACTAAATCAGGAAGACTAATTTTTGATCCCTTAAGAATATATTAAAAAAAAAAAAAAAAAGGCTGGGTGCAGTGGCTTACGCCTATAATCCCAACACTCTGGGAGGCTGAGGCAGGAGGATTGCTTGAGGCCAGGAATTTGAGACCAGCCTGGGCAACACAGTGAGACACTGCCAAAGTAGAAGCAGTGACAGATAATCGCAGGAGAATGAATGGTCTCATCTTCTGTCTGTCCAGCGTCTTCCCTTTAGATTTTCCTGAATTTATTCTTATGTTGAAGGGGTGAAAAGGAATGCAGAGGCCTAATGAGTTATGTGATAGGAGCTAGCTCATAAAACAGACTGTGGCATATTGTGAGATTTCTTGTTGGATGGCTGAGTGGAGACTGGAGGAATGACTTGGAAGCCCATAAAACAATCCCAAACACTCATAGCTTTCTCAGTTTTGACAGGAAATCCAAAGCTCAAAGAGGAAAGTAACTTGCCTACGGTCATGTAACTCTTAAGTGGAATACAATACAAATTTCTTTTCTTTTTTTTGAAGCTAAGTCTCACTCTGTCGCCCACGCTGGAGTGCAGTGGCGCGATCTTGGTTCACTGCAACCTCTGCCTCCTGGGTTCAAGCGATTCTTGTGCTTCAGCCTCCTGAGTAGCTGGGATTACAGACGCCCGCCACCACGCCCAGCTAATTTTTTTTAATGTTTAGTAGAGATGGGGTTTCACCATGTTGGCCAGGCTGGTCTTGAACTCCTGACCTCAGGTGATTCGCCCACCTCGGCCTCCCAGAGTGCTGGGATTATAGGCGTGAACCACCACGCTTGTTTTTTTTTTTTTTTTTTTTTTTTTTTTTTGGTGGAGTCTTACTCTGTCACCCAGGCTGGAGTGCAGTGGTATGATCTTGGCTCACTGCAACCTCTGCCTCCTAGGTTCAAGCTATTCTCCTGCCTCAGCCTCCTTAGTAGCTGGGATAACAGGTGTGTATCACCAGGCCTGGCTAGTTTTTGTATTTTTAGTAGAGATGCGGTTTCATCATGTCGGCCAGGTCTCTAACTCCTAGCCTCAAATGATCTGCCCACCTCAGCCTCCCCAAAGTGCTAGGCCACCACACCTGGCCTAGAATACAAATTTCTTATTACCTAGTCCAGTGCTCTTTCTACTATGTGACACTTGTCTCTCTGGATCCAGAAATTAAGCAGCTCAAGAACCAGTGACTCAAAAGTGTAATGAGATACCATGTCATAATCACTACGATGGCTATAATAAAAAAAGACAGGCCTTACCAAGCATTAGAGAGGATGTGGAGAAAGTGGATTGAACCCTCACACATTGCTGATGGGAATGTAACATGGTACAGCCACTCTGGAAAAGTGTAGGAGTTCCTCAAAAAGTTAGGGCTATCATATGACCCATTAATTCCATTCCTAGGTATATATATACTCAAGGCAAATGAAAACATATGTTTACATAAAAACTTGCACATGAATGTTCATGGCAGCATTATTCTTAATAGCCCAAAAGTGAGAACAATCGAAATGTCCATCAACGGATGAACAGACCAAAATGTGTTAGGTCAACAGAATGGAATATTATTCAGCCATAAAAAGGAATGAAGTACTGATACATGCTCCAACATGAATAGACCATAAAAACATTATGCTAAGTGAAAGAATCATATTGAAAGAAAAAGCACACACAAGGCCACATACTGTATGATTCCATTTATGTGAAACACCCCAAATAGGCAAATCCATAGAGATAGTGATTAAGGGACTAGTGGTTGCTGGAGACTGGCAGGAGAGGGGACTGGGAGTGACTGTTTAATGGGTACAGAGATTCTGTGAGGGGTGATGAAAATGTTCTGGAATTAGATAGTGGTGATGGTTGCATGACCTTGTGAATATACTAAAAAACACTGGATTAAAAACACTGCATTTTAAAAAGGTGAATGTTATGGTATGTGAATTGTATTTCAATAAAAAAGAAGAACCAGAGGAATTATCTCTCCAAAGTGCATGCTCTCTACTTTTTAAAAATCAGTAAAAAGAAAAAGAGCAATATTACCAGTTGATCTGTATCTTTTTTATTTCAATGGCAATATTGAGCCAAAATGATTAGAGAATGTCTATCAATAGTTTCTTCTGGTATTTTCTCAAGGGCCTCATCACAAACACTTAGGAAGGTCAGTTATATACATAACGTTTTTTTTTTTTTGAGACAGGGTCTCCCCTCTGTCACCCAGGTTAGAGTGCAGTGGCATGATCACAGCTCACTGTAGCCTCAAACTTTTAGGCTCAGGCTATTCTCCCGAGTAGCTGGGATTACAGGGTGTGCGCTACCACGCCTGGCTAATTTTTGTATTTTTTGTAGAGTTGGGATTTCACTGTGTTGCCCAGGCTGGTCTCGAACTCCTGAGCTCAAGCCATCTGCCTGCCTTGGCCTCCCAAAATGCTGGGATTACAGGCATAAGCCACTGCACCTGGCTGTATATACATAACATTTAAAAAATACTTGTGTCCCCATAATCAAATAGAAGATTTAATATCTAATACCAAAGAAGGTCAATGAGCTTTATGTTTCTTTAAAAATCTTCCCAAATTCCTTTAATTTCATCATTTATTCCACACCATACCTAGGTAAAATAGGCCTCTTGATGTTTGGTATTCAGGAAGAATAAAAATAGCTTGAAGGGAGAGAAAACAGTTGCAGTGCAAGGTCCAGTCCATCAAGGAGCTCCTATAAACAAGCTTCTGAATAGGGCCCTACTCTCACTCCTACAATAGGTGCAGCAATGCAGCTAATAAAATGTCAAAAGCTCTCTGAAAGGCAGGAAAGCAGTGGGACACTTGTTCCCAATGCCTTACACCAAGTGGCTAGCTGAAGAGTCCTGTTTTTTTTTTTCTTTTTTTTTGTGGCATGAGTTTATACAACATGCTACACTACGCACTTGGTAGCAGTATTCAAATAAAAATATGATTGCTGCCTCAGGTCATTCCAAAAGTATAGTCATCCAAAAGTATTTAAGGCCTATGCTGAAGACTGAAGCACAAGTGTTAAGACTGCTATTCCTTACTCTGACCTAATAGCTTTCCCCCATTCATTCTCATCAAATATTGATTTAACAATGGAAAGTGGCAAGAAGCTTGTGTTCCCATTAAACACAACACTTCCCCTCCTCCCCAGAAAACAGAAAAAAAAAAGTCAGGAACAGGGAAAAGTAATCACATTTAAATGGTGATATAAAAATTTAAGTCTTCTATGCTTTAAGCATTTAATTGCAATGTGTAGGTAACTCATTCATTTATTTAACAAATATTCAGGAGTACCAGGTACTGTGCTAGGGGCTGGGAGTAAACAAGACATAGTCCTTACCCATAGGAAGTTATATTTTGTATCTCCCCAGGAAATTCCAACAGAGTGACATGTGCTAAACAGGGGCAAACAAAATTTAAGAGCACACAGGAGGAGCCTAATCCAGTCACTGGAGGTAAGGAAATGTTCCTGGTAGAACGGTATCTAGGCTAAAGAGAAGAGCCAGAGGAAGGTGTGGTGGACAGGAGCAAGTGATTTGCCAGGCAGCCAGCTAATACAAAATCGGGAGGCACTAAACATCACCATGAGGGATAGAACATGCACTGCTGGAAGCAGTGCAAACACATTTTTCTGTGAATCATATCCTTTGTACTAATATTTTGCTGATTTTCAGTAAAAGGGTCCTTCATTTTTGGAGGGCCCTGACAAACAGGGTCAACTTTTACTTTATTTTACTAATCTCATGGTATTGTATTTGTTTTTATGCCTTCTCCATTAGACTGTAATATCCTTGAAGAAAGAAAATGAGACCATATCTTATACTGTATTCTTATTGCTTAGCACTAGGTTTAATGAGGCACTCAGTGAATGAAGACCCTAAAAAACATTAACAGAAAGACAATATAGTACACTGGTTAAAAGTGCAAGCTTCGGCCAGGTGAGTTGGTTTGTGCTTGTAATCCCAGCACTTCAGTAGGCTGAGGCAGGCGGGTCACTTGAGGTCAGGAGTTCAAGACCAGCCTGGCCAACATGGTGAAACCCTATCTTTACTAAAAATACAAAAAATTAGCCAGGCATGGTGGCACACACCTGTCCCAGCTACTTGGGAGGCTGAGGCATGAGAATTGCTTAACCCTGGGAGGCAGAGGTTGCTGTGAGCCCAGATTGTGCCACTGCACTCCAGCCTGGGGGTCTAAAAAAAAAGCACAAGCTTTGGCATCAGACTGTCTTGGTTTGCATTCTGTTTCAACCAATTATTTGCTGTGTGGACTTAGGCAGTTTCCCTATCAGTAAAATGGGTATAATACATAAATACTTATGTTCATGGGATGGTTATCAGGATTATATGACATAATGCATATCAAGTGTCTGGCACTTGATATCTGCTCAATAAATGTTAGATCATATATATTTTTGACAAGTGAAAATAAACATTAAAAAGTTATTACTTTGAACATTCCTATTACTACCCCGTGGTATAAAAATTTACCTTCAGTGCTAGAAACTCCTGGTAGGGAGATAGGTCTTAGTTGGGCAGCTTTCTCAACTGGGTCTCCAAGAAACTGTGAAAATTTTGGCAATGCTGATGGCTTTGATGTGAAACTCTCTACTTGCTCTGTAACAAATACATAAGGTTTTATTTAGTATTATTGAATCTAACACCAAATTAAACTAGTATCGAAGGTCACCTTTTAGGAAAATTGGATATACAATTAATTTAGAGAAACATTTGAAGATAAAGTAGCATAGTGACTATGTGAAGTTAAAGGCTTGGATTGAGACATATTTGTGGGCAAGGGAACACCAATCAGTATTATATTACGTTAAGGTTTGCAGCAGCAGTCCCATTAGAAGATCTTACAGTACAAGCTAGCATTAAACATGTTTAGATGGTAAGAGCTTAAGCTGTCAAGTGACAAGAACAGTGGCTGGATATCAAAGATCTTGACATCCTGGGAGATGTGCTTTAAACCCAGTCTAGGGGTATGTGCCACCCGCTAAGCTGGTGCTAAGAGTGCAACCGTAAGATGATGTAGCACAATGTTAGGACAAGGCATTCCACCACAGTTCTGTCTCCTACTAAAGGAGAATTCAAGAGAGTTTGTACTGCTTTTCTAAAATAGAAAAATACTTGTGTGGGGGAAAAGGTCAAAGCTAACACAGTCCAGTGCCTTGGTTATGTCCTCACAGGGTCTAAATCAGTGGAGGCTCATGTATCTGCTAATATTGATTAGACAGGTCCATACCTAAAGCCAAAGACCCTTCCAACCCAAAGATCCCATCATTATTTTTGTTAACGATTTTCAGAAGGACGAATATTTATTTTTAAATACATGTTATGCACTTACAGAAAGGAAAAGACTCTCATAAACAACTTTTAGGGCTGGCTTAATATACTCTATGACAGTAACATTTTTGCCTATAATTGGATGCAGACAGCATGGAGAATTCTATTTCCAGCTAAACATTACCAATTCTTCCCTTAATAGACTAGAGTACAAATCATGTACAAAATGGGCCTTTTCTAAATGAAAGCAAAGTGTATCAGCTTCATCTCGGTGCGTTCAGGCATCACTTGCTTGGTGCGATCAGTACTGCTGGAACACCTTCCCTGCTCCCCGTGTGAGAGGCAAGCTGCTCAAGCCTCCATGAAATATTAAGAAGCCGGCCCTGCTCTCACCTTCATCGGCGGTCTCTGGAGGCCTGTTGCTCTCAGGTTTGTTTGTAAGAGCACTGATCAGCTGGAGTTTCTCTCTTAGCTTGGATACCTGAGAATTTGAACTATCTTCTTTCTGCACAAAACAAAGATTACAGAAGGTTTAAGGTGGTAGTAAGACTTCATCTAAGTGTCCACTGTATTCCCAGAGCCTGTTTAGCATGTAGTGTTTGACCCTCAGTAGGTTCCCTATAAAGACAATAAAAGAATGAATCAACATATACTGGTGATGTCTTTGGTCCTCAGCACTGATAAGTATCTTGCTGGATTTGAAACCATTAAGGGAACATTATGCTACAGATGATCTGATTCACTGTGAACATTTGGTTGATGGGGGAAGGAATGCATGTGTCAGCAGTAAAGGAAATGTACCCTTGCTCAGGTGCCTATGCGACACCCATTTCCTAAATGAGCAGGATCTTGTTTTCTAGGAGCTATTTCACACTAACTAAATAACTTTCCGAAATATCTTGCTTCACCTTGTGACTAGACCACTTTAGGCAGAATTTCATGCTCTTACCACCTTACAAAAAGAAGCAACTGAACAAAAACAAACCACAAGTTTTCCCCTGATCTTTCCTCTGTTTCTCCCTGGTGATGAGTCAACTGGTGGCAGAAACTGTTAAGACATAAAGAAGGAGCTGTAATATTTCTAATTCAAAGTCTTGCTTGCTCGTATCTTTTAAAAAAGTTTTTTCGCCCATACCCTGCCTCATTCCCAGGAGTATCAAGAGTGGCATATACAAATACATTTAATTATAAAAAGAGAGACATCTGGTTTCTATGAGGCTCATTTCTAACTGCTTAGATGAGTGTGAAAGGTCCTGATCCTATGTTTAATTAGAACACCAACTCATTACACATTTATTATTATGATTTACTTTTCTTGTATAAATAATTGTTAACTTCTCTTGCCCCATCTTATTTCTACTCTAATAGTTACTGTATAGTAGTTCACTCAGTTTATTTAGGGAGCTAAAATATGAACATATGTAGTGAAAACTAGGTACTAAATGTTTGAAGAACTAATGGTAAGGAGAAATTGTATCTGGTTAGGATGTTTGGATGAGGTAGGACAAAGGAACTGATACCCTGCGATGACAGTTAAAAACAAAAAAGGCCTGAAAGTAAAGCCAAGATGAAATTTATGTATACGTGTGTACTAGTGTGTTCTGATATTTATTGTTAAAATGTGAACTGTGGCTGAAATTGCTACTACTTTCTAATAGAAACCACCTATTAGTTTTTTTGTGCTCAAAATTTACATCTGGCTCTTAAGTTTTTCTGTCTTCTCTAGGTGAGGTTTGAAAAAAATCTGCAGAAGCAGTTAGAAAACTCAACAAAAGCTTAGCTTATGATGCATTAAAACCTTAATATATTGTGACTTTATCTAGATAATATAAAACTATTAAGGAAGGAAAAATAAAGATATAAAGCATTACATCAAAAGCTGCCTTTACTGTGTGGTTCCAGTTCAAGTTCATTTTCTCTGAACCTCAGATCCTCCCAACTTCTCAAACATAATATGCATTTGAGATGGTAATTTAGTCACTTGGTCATAATCTTCCTGGCTTTTCTTTTATCTTAGCCCAGAGTTTAACACTCTAATCAGAGAATACTGTAACCACACTTTCTTTCCTGGAATATCAAAGCATATCATAGATTGCTGTCTTGACAGTATGTCTAGGAAGAACAAAAAAGGGGAAGGTACAAGGTGAAGGGAACTGGCTGAGGTTTAAATGGGCTATGAATACATAGAGATTGCAATACAAAAATAGGAAATAAATTTTAGATTAGACACCATTTTTAGATTATCTCTGCCTCTGTCCCCCATCATTAGTACAGATAACTTACTGTCTTAGTGTAAAAGTCATTTCCTTAGGGAAGCCTTCTTGATCTTATCATATCCTGTATTTGTCCTTTATAATACTTATCATACTCATGATGCATGACCTGTTCAATTATGTGTTAACGATTTTCTGACTGACAGGACTTTGAGCTCCACCACAATAGGGGTCACATGTCTGCCTTGCTCACTATGGTCCCCCCCAGCTCCTACTAAAGTGTTTGGCACAGGGTAGGTGCCTAAAAAAGTATTCATTTATTCACTAACATACTAATTTACTAATTGCTTTGTTTTGAAGTTTCAGCACATGAGAACAAAAGTAGCAGTAGATCAAAAGCACAGAGATGCTGCTGCATTTACTTTTACTTCAGGGTAAGCCTCCCATTATTTACCTTTATGCTTTGGATTTTTACTGTATCTGTTCTGTTGGTGACTTGATCCAAAGACTCTCTTTTCAGAGTGGCAGATCTATCACCCATCTTAAAGGGCAAAACAAAAACAAACAAACAAAGGGAAGATTAAAGGCAAACATTAAAACTTGAACACCTAGCACTTTTAAACAAATTCGTCAAACTTATTTAAAGGATCTCAGAACACTCTCAACAGAAATTGCAGAGGAGTGGGAGATGGGAGGAGAGAGGGAGAAAGGCCAGAGACGAAGTTGAAACTAGTGCTTCTAGCTGTTTCAGTCACAAACTTTAAGGCTTTGAAGGATAAAAGGTGGTAGAACTTTTACTCAAAATACCATGCTGAGCACGATGCTGCTCTAAGAAACAGTAGGACAGATGGATACTATTACCTATTTTCTCTGCTGGAGAAATATAAAGTAGGGGGAGCGGGCAGAGACAGTAAAGAGAGTTTAGGAGTGGTAAGTTTTCACAATAAGCCTTGAAAACTTTCAAGGCATAATACTCATCATCCAAAATTCTTAGCCAACCTAGTTTAGCTGAGTTCAAAAGGGCTTCGTAAAATAAAGCTCCTTTAATCTTCACAGCTTTGTAGTAAATTATACAACCCTGTAAAGCAGGAGGGGGAACAGGTCTTCCAACTCCACCCTTCAAAGCCAAGTCCGGGCAACTTGCCAAGGCTCCACTGTGGCAGAGCCAGTTCAAATGCTGCTTTCCATGAACCAGAGTTTGACTTTATTTGTGGGCTTACTTCCAGCTTTGGTGGTTACTTGAATTTATGGCACAATTTCCTGTATTTGGTTTCTATTTTTAAATATATGCCTGTGTCTTTGCTATATGAAATCTTTAAGGGTGGGGGCTGCAGTTATTAAAAAAAGAATCCATGTGGATCCCTGCACAAAGTTTATGTGAAACTGCACATTTTATTCACAACAATATGAAAATCAGTAAACCGTGCACAGTCGGCCAGCATCAGTGACTTAGTAGGTCAGTTTCCTTACATGTAAAATGAGGAGGTGAACTCAGTGACCTCTTAAGTTGGGGAGCTGATCTGACCTGATCTGTTTCCTGACATACGCAAAACGTTCCCCTTAATATATAGACAGCAGGATAAATATGAAAGCCAAGTTCAGGCTTAAAGAAATGATAAAAGATTTTTGGTTACTATCATTTTCATGGCTCCCACCCCTAATAACTTAAAAAAGGAAAGACCCAAAAGGCCCTCGGAAATACGTGCCAGCACTTCCCTACCAGATGGCGCACTGGTAACATGACAGTAGCCTTGTCATCTCTGCCAACAACTAGTGGTGAAGCCTTGGTAAGCGACTCGACCTCTCCGCATCTCCCTCTCCAAATCAGGACAAACACTGCCTGGCCATTCACATCACACAGCTAGTGTGAGGATTAAATGAGACACGGATTAAGCACAACACAAATGTGTAGCCTCTCAAATATGCCAGAAGGCTGTTCTCAAAAGGTGGTAGAATGTTATCCATGCACAGACAAAACACACTGCATGTCACAAAAGATCAGAAAAGGCTTACCATGCTGAAGGACAGGTTTGCTTTCTTTTCTACCTTGCTCATAGCAACCACATCGCTTTCTATCAGGTTGACTCTCTGGGTAAGATTACTGACTGTCTCGTTCATTCCCTCGAGTTTAAGATCATTCTGTCTCTGGTACCCCACTAGGGCACTGTTTACCTCCTCTAAAGAGTTGTGAAGGTACAGGATATCCTAGAGTGGAAATAAATAAAGTTATGGAATCCACTAAAGACGTAAATTAGACAAGCAGGCCAGCAGCACCGAACAACCATTACTATGTCAAGTACTGAAGTAAACTCCTTTTCCTGGTTTTGACCATCAATCGTCTGTCTTTGCTTTGTCCCTCGCACTCTAAATTGCTCCTTTTGGAATTGTTTGGCCTCAGCTAGACAGGAGGGGGAAAGAGGGAAGAGGACTACCTACATGATTCACTCTTTGGTCCCAGAAAGCTGAGAGCTTGGGAATTGATTTCCCCAATGTTTACCTCACCTGCTGGAGGAAAGGCTTGCTGGGTTATTAAATGAAAGGTCCATTAACCTAATTTGTCAGAACAAACCTACCTCAGGAACAATACCGATTACTGAATTGGCTCATGTAACAATACCATAACAAGTAGTGCATTGTTTAGTATAAGATTCAATTATTTTTACTGACATCCTCCAGTACTGATTGCTACTTTAAAAAGAATGATAACTATAGGTTTTAAAGGGCATTAAACTCAGGACAGGAATTCTTCTGAGTGAAGATTTCCTCTATTCTCTTTAATGTGATTCTGAACTCAAAGTCTTTTTTCCCCCTCTTGCCTTTTCGTCTTTAGACTTTAGAAAATCCTGATTTTCAAGGATATGCTTTCTAACATTCTTAGAATTTACTGTGGCTCAAAATAGCCATCACTCTGGATTACTTAGCTATCCATTCATCTTTAACCTGCCCAGATAGCTATTTTTTCATAAAGAGTTTCAGGATAATCTGCTCATTCTATGTCTTTCAAGATAAGAAAAGGAATTTACTCCACTGACTGACATGCAGGGAAAAACTGCAAAGTGCCAAAGAAGGGAAAGGACAGCAATATGGATCCCCGAGATACCAACACACATTCCTCTCTGCTCAGCTCCCAGGCAGGCAAATAAATACAGGATGCACCTGCTGAGACACCAAACACTAAGCCCAAACTATTTGGCTGCCTCTGCAGTGCACTGTGGTCACAGGGAGTTAAGCCAGAGATAAAAAGCACCTGTTTCAAATTCTCACTGTGGGTTTTATTGTCAAGTTCTGATGTGGCTGAAGGTGACGGAATGATCTGGTTGCTTCCAGGAGTCTCCTTCAAGAAGTGCTGATTCTGTTAAGAGGAAAGAAGTTTAGTGTAGGCAACAAGGAATTATTAGGTCTACTTAACTATCTGAGATTGTCCTAGAACATTCTAGCCTCCCCCAGAATGCATCCACAGATTAATCAGTAAGTATTGCCAGGGAATGTACAGGCTAACCAGTCCTGTGCTAGGTTCTGAGAGAACCCAGCTTGAGCATGCACTAGGCCAGCAGCACCAAGATTACATTAGGGAACTGAGATCCTCCTAGTCTATTTCTCAATCTCTTAAAGGAATGAACTCTCTAGAAACCATTTCTCCTTTGCCCCATTGCCTATGCTCCCAGAGAAACTATAGCATCACTGTAACTTTCCAGGGACCAACTCGGTCTCAACCTGGGACAGTGTCATTGTTTCCACTGGACTCAAGAGCTTTGACATTAAAAAGGCAGCCAGTCATGTAACCACTGGCTTGGGCATTTAGCATAACCACCAATCATGTGCATTATTAGTTTTTCCCTTATAGCATTATGCTAAGTAAGACTTATGTTTGAGGGTTATCTTTCCTTTCCCATTCCCTTCCCACTGCTCAAGTTTCTTTCCAGAGACTGAAGTATAACATGTTTATATACACTTTTCCTTTAGTGAGGAAAACTTTGCATGGCTTAACCCTTCAGAGCCCATAACTATGACTTATCTAGCACAAAGAATGACAGTAGGAGGATTACCATTGGCAGCTATGGAAATTTAAAAGAAGTAGATTTAATTATAACAGAATGCAACTGGTGAAAATAAGTTGTTTTCCTTGAAATCTGAAATCAACCCTGTTTTTATAAGAAAACCAAAAGGCAACAATAAAAAGGAGGAGAGAAGGAGGGGGGAATCCATGGTTCTAGAAGGCAGGAAATTTTTTAGTTAGGAAAAATTATTTTAGAAAATAGTGAATTACTTGAGAGCATAATCAAGATATTAAAATAATAAAAGAATTGCTGAATTAGAGGGGTCTTTGCTACTATGGGTCACACAGTTACTCAGCGGCAGTTAGAACCAGAACCAAGGGTCTTGACACCCAGATCAATGTTTTTTCCTCTGGGTTAGCCCCACTAAGTAACAGTGAGGTGTGCCAGTCCTGAAGAAAATGGAAAAAAACTCTCTTCTAGAGCTCTCTAATATAGCCCAGGTCTCCTTGGTACAAACTTCCCAATTTAAACTTGAAATTCTGAAGCTTGCAAAGAGCAGGTGGGGGTAGGAGGGCAGATCCAGAAATTGGCAGAGAGACTAGGGAACTTTCGTGTGCCTTGAATAGTCCTGATTTCAGATGAGTTACACATAACTCATCTCCCCAGCAAGATGGCAAGGGCTGCACCATCCTTTTTTTACTCTTCATAAATCCTTCACGGGGCTGTCACCCATTAAGTGATTGATTAAGGCCTCCAAATGACTTCAGACAGCTTACATCTGCAGCAGCACTAAGTGATCCAGAGATATTTGAAAACAATTCCTAGGCACTGGAGGGGTTTGCTTCTGTCAGTTATCTGTTGCTGCCTAACAAATTATCCCAAAGCTTTGTGGCTTAAAACAACAACAATTAAGTATTTCTCATGATTCTGTGGGTTGACTGGGCTCAGCTGGGGGTTGAGGGATGGGGGTGGTGCTGTTCCATGTGTTGTAGGCTGCATTTAACTGACAGCCTGGCTGGAGCTAGAACATGCTAGACAGCCTGCCTTTCATCCACGAGCACACGTTTCAGCATTTGGGAGTCTAAAAGCCTTGCTCAAATTCCTGATGCACAGAATAGTGAGAAATAATTACTTGTTTTAAGCCACAAACTTCTGGGGGTGCTTTGTTATGTAGTAATAAACAATGAGACACTTTTCCACTTCCTTTCCTTCTTTTCCATTTTCTGTCCTACCCATTCCATCCTCAGGAACTGTGTCTTATTACCTTACCTCCTCCAGTACTATGTTTGCAAAAGATTTGGCTTTTAATTCTATCTACCATAATTGCTTTATTAACAAATTGTAGAACAATCAATCTATACTGCTTATTAGATTTTTTTGAACAGATGCATAGCAGGGCCTTTTCAGATTAGTGGAAAGTTGGCATCATGACTCTTACACAAAAAAGGGTGAGCAGGAGCATGCTGACTTGCTGGGTCTCCTTACCATATCACTCTGCAGTAATTCCATCGTTTTCTTGTGTTCATCCACAGTTTTCTGTAGTGCTTCCACAGCAAGATGGACGCTGTTTAAAGTATTGCCAATGGAAGCTACACTCTGAATGGAAACATATAGGAAGGTGTAAAAAAGCTTTAAGAGACAACTGACATGCAATAAACTGTACATATTCAAAAATGTATAATTTGAATGTTTTGACACATAAACAATTGTGAAACCAGTACTACAATCAAGATAATAAACACTCATCACCTCTAAAAGTTTCCTCATGACTCTCTGTAATCACTCCCTCGCCGATCGTTCCCAGGCAACCACTGATCCACTTTCTGTCACAATAAATCAGTCTTCATTTTCTAGATTTTATATAAGTAGAACCAGTGAGCAAGTAGTGCTTTTTAAAGTGTGGCTGCTTCTACTCAGCAGAATTGGGATTCATCCATGTTGAGGCTACTTGGCAGGCTGCCGAGCAGCATTCCATTGTGTGGCTCTATCACAGTTTATCTCTCCCCCGCTCATGGACATTTAGGCTGTGTTCAATATTTGACTATTACAAATGAAGCTGCTATAAACATTCGTGTTCAGGTCTTCATGTGGACTTATAGTCATTCCCCTTTATCATATGCTTTCTAATCGCCATAATACCTAGCAGGTGAATGGCTGATCATATGGCAGGTCTATGCTTCACTTGTTAAAAAACTGCCCAACAATGTTCTAAAATGGTTATGCCATTTTACATTCCCACCAGCAGGGAATGAGAGTTCCTGTTACTCCATATCCTCACCAATCCTGTACCAATATTGGTACAGTCATTCTTTTCAACTTCAGCCATTCTAATGGAAGTGTATATTGTGATTTTAATTTACATTGCCCTAATGAAACACTGCCCTAATGAAAATCGGTGTTTCTGATTATTTCAAATATCTTCAAACTATGATTACATGTAGTGTATACTGAGATAATTAACAGGACTCTTTCTCTCTCTATCAATCAAACAAGTAATTTTCTTAATTTAAATGATTTTTCCTAGAGGAAAACCAAATCTTCCCTAAAGAAAAAATATTAGTTTATAAATCTGGAACCCAGGGATAAGGTTCTCTCACAAACTGCCTCTGTCAATCTCTGCTGTGGGAAGGCAGATGGCCAAGCTAACACAGTAGACTGCCACTTGTTAGGAGCAAAGGACACTTCGAGCAAAAGTGGGAGGGAACCATATCTGGCTTTGGGAAACTCAATACTGCAGAGATGAAAAAAAAGTAGAATCCTGTCAGCAACCATTGAATAGGGATATGAGTAGTGGCTTACTTTGCTTTCATTAGCCCTAAAAAGCCCAAGTGGACAGGGAACTTGGAGATATAATTCAGAAGCCATGTTTTAAAAAAGGCCTGTCTTAAGGGAACATCTAAAAGGGTGTTACTATTCAGTGAGTTTTGGCCTTTTCAAGACACGCTGACAGTTTTACAGTGCCACATTAGTATTTTTAACCAAGGTCATTTTTATTACACTGATATCCAAGAATCCAAGAGAACACGAGATGACGTTAAAAAAAATTACATGAGATACAATAAAGTTAGGTATTTGGCATGACCTACCACTTCAAAACTGAGCCACTTGAAAGAAACAGTGCCTGGCATGATAAACACACAGATTTGCAAAGAGACAACACACTGGGTAAAAGTATCTAAGCTGGTTTGCTATCTATGTAAGCTCTGTTGCTATCTATGTAAGCTCTGAATGCCTGTTGCAAAAGCTACAGGCATTCAAAGACACCTACTGTTTGTGAATCCAATCCTCACTGGCTGGATGTATGAACCCATTGGGATGCCAGAAGATAGTAAGCTCTTGTTTAAGGATTTTTTCTTTTTCTTTTCTTTTTTCCCCTAAGGAAGCAGCTGACAGAGCCATGTGAACTCTGGAGCAAAACTCTGAAACTAGTATTCCCATCAACAGCAAAGTGCCTGGTACATACTGGAGGAAGTTCCACAAATGTTTATTGAATGAATAAATTCAAGAATAAACCAGTTTCCTTTTCTGGTACCAAAACAGAGATATAGACCAATGGAACAGAACAGAGCCCTCAGAAATAATACCACACATCTACAACCATCTGATCTTTGACAAACCTGACAAAAACAAAAAATGGGAAAGGATTCCCTATTTAATAAATGGTGCTGGGAAAACTGGCTAGCCATATGTAGAAAGCTGAAACTGGATCCCTTCCTTACACCTTATACAAAAATTAATTCAAGATGGATTAAATACTTAAATGTTAGACCTAAAACCATAAAAACCCTAGAAGAAAACCTAGGCAATACCATTCAGGACATAGGCATGGGCAAGGACTTCACGTCTAAAACACCAAAAGCAATGGCAACAAAAGCCGAAATTGACAAATGGGATCTAACTAAACTAAAGAGCTTCTGCACAGCAAAAGAAACTACCATCAGAGTGAACAGGCAACCTACAGAATGGAAGAAAATTTTTGCAATCTCCTCATCTGACAAAGGGCTAATATCCAGAATCTACAAAGAACTTAAACAAATTTACAAGAAAAAAACAAATAACCCCATCAAAAAGTGGGTGAAGGATACGAACAGACACTTCTCAAAAGAAGACATTTATGCAGCCAACAGACACATGAAAAAATGCTCATCATCACTGGCCATCAGAGAAATGCAAATCAAAACCACAATGAGATACCATCTCACACCAGTTAGAATGGTGATCATTAAAAATCAGGAAACAACAAGTGCTGGAGAGGATGTGGAGAAATAGGAACACTTTTACACTGTTGGTGGGACTGTAAACTACTTCAACCATTGTGGAAGACAGTGTGGAGATTCCTCAAGGATCTAGAACTAGAAATACCATTTGACCCAGCCATCTCGTTACTGGGTATATACCCAAAGGATTATAAATCATGTTGCTATAAAGACACATGCACACTTATGTTTATTGCGGCACTATTCACAATAGCAAAGACTTGGAACCAACCCAAATGTCCAACAATGATAGACTAGATTAAGAAAACATGGCAGATATACACCATGGAATACTATGCAGCCATAAAAAATGATGAGTTCATGTTCTTTGTAGGGACATGGATGAAGCTGGAAACCATCATTCTCAGCAAACTATTGCAAGGACAAAAAACCAAACACTGCATGTTCTCACTCATAGGTGGGAATTGAACAATGAGAACACTTGGACACAGGAAGGGGAACATCACACACTGGGGCCTGTTTTGGGGTGGGGGGAGGGATAGCATTAGGAGATATACCTAATGTAAATGATGAGTTAATGGGTGCAGCACACCAACATGGCACATATATACATATGTAACAAACCTGCACGTTGTGCACATGTACCCTAGAACTTAAAGTATAATAAAAAAAGAATAAACCAGTTTCCTTTTCTAATGCAAGACTGTGAGAGCTGCTTCTGTACTAATGGCTACAGAAGCCTATCATTTCCTGAATTGGCCCTAGGAACAATGGCAAGAATCTGGCCTCATCAGAGTTGTCCCTACCCCCTTTTTTCCCCCCCGAATTTGTAAGTAGATGGCCACATTGGACAAGTAGCAAATTATGGAGACTGAGCACACACAGATGGTGTGGCTATAAAATAGCAAATTTTGTCTTCGCTTATGGCTTAGAAATTTCTTGCTCCTTTGTGGAAAGAATTCATATGCTCATAGACCCTGGCACATAATCTGACCAAACTTATTACATATTTTTATAATTCAAAGATCCTAGATTTGATATCCACCGTTTGGGGAATCCCCTCTTCCATTTCCTGTGTCAGGGGATGATGTTCTTTATGTTCGAATTAGGCACCTCTTCTGCCTTCCTACCCCTATCCACTCTTCCCGTCCATCTCTAAGGATCCCTGAGTACTATTCATCTGGTTGGTCACAGCTCACTGTAGCCTCAACCTCCCAGGCTCAAGTGATCTTCCTACTTCAGCCTCCCATGTAGCTGGGACTACAGTTGTGTGCCACCATGCCCAGCTAACTTTAAAATTTTTTGTAAAGACGAGGTCTCCCTATGTTGCCCAGGCTGGTCTGTAATTCCTGGGTTCAAGTGATCCTCCTGGCTCAGCCTCCCAAAACGTTGGGATTACAGTCATGAGCTACCATGCCCAGCCTCCAAAGTGATTTTTACCAATTAATACTCCTAGCAGGAGCAGGAGTGTTTGAAAATTTCCTTCGTTCCACATATCCTTGCCAACACTTGTTTCCTGAATTTTTAATTTTTGCATTTCCCCAGGTCATCTTTTTTTTTTTTTTAAACTTTCTTAATTATGGAAAGTAACAGAGATTTAGGGTAACTATCATGTACAATTGGTCTGCTTTGATGAAGATATTGTGAGTGGTGAACTGAAAAAGCAAGCTGAAAAGCGAACCCATATATGCTAACACAAGAGTGCCAGCAGAGCAATTCTGGGACTCAAAGAGCCAAATAAAAAGGTATGAACCCATATAAATCACAGCTGAGGTAACCTGTTGCAAATTAAAGGCCTAACTAACCAGACCAAAACAAAATTGTTCTGAATTCTTTAGGACACAATGATACACTCCATTACTGCCCTCTTGGAGCAGCTGATTTCAAATGCTAGGCTTTCAATGAAAACTTATAAGAAGCTAGAATTATGGCAAATAGTACCCACACATGGCACCTACTTTCTGAAGTCTCTGTACCCACACATGGCACCTACCTTCTGAAGTCCCTCTACAGTGGTAGGCAGGCTAATCAAGTCTGCAGCTGACTTAACATTGGCTTTGAGGTGGTTCACTGCAGAAGTCAACAGAGAAATCTGAACAAAAAAGAGTAACAAACAATGAAAACAAATGAGAATTTGTAGAGGACACGTTACCTTCACAAACTCTATGGTTGGTGATGTCAAGATAGTCTAGGATTTTATGTGTTTCTGCAACCCTGTCAGCTCACAGAAGTAAAGGAGACAGTACTTTGGATAGAGTTGGGATCTGGGAGGCAACAATAATACCCCTTCTTTCCCTGCCCAATTTGAACACTAGTGTCAGAGTGAAGGCAAGTGTTATTCTTTACCCTGTCCTGGCAGCACAAGATCCCAAAATCTTAAATTACTCAAAAGATGCTGTAATTATCACACACTCCTTCAACAATTGGACAGGAAGAAAGCTAATGATGAAGGATCACTTCAAAATTTCATTTTGGTAAAATGTAACACCTCAGTAATTTACCAAACTTTTGTTCCTGCCCAAGTGGGAACATATAAAATAAAAGCCCATCTCACAGAATACAGTCTACAGGAACTGCACTCTGACAATTTGAACAGCACTTTCAACTACTTGGGGATTTGGTTTTGGTTTAAAAATGTGACTAATATTTCAAACTCAATAGCTCAACCAGAGCACTACTTTGTATCCTGAAGGGGCTCAATAAATACTCACTGACTCACTGACTGATGCAATGTATGTATTAAAATAGGAATTTAATCAAAATAAAATGGGGCTTCCGTTCTGCTATTTAGGCATAGAATTCTAAACATCTAGACTTCGCTCTTGAATGGGAACTGGGGGAACCTGTGTAATAGTTTCAGGCCGCAGAGACAATATTCTAAAAGCTTTGCAGTTTGGCTCGAAACACTTGAAAGATTCTTAGTTCTAAACCGCTTTCCTATTCTAAATTCTAGGATGAGAACACAGATCTACCAATAGCAATTATATTCAGAGTGGCCTCATAGAGTACCCACCAGTTTCTGGGCACTTGTTATGGGCCAAGCACAGTGGTAGGCACTGTGGGGTGTAAGACAAAACAGAACCTGATTCCCTACTCATTCCTTCAGCAAATGTTTGGCATCTCTGTGCCAGACACTGCTGCAGTCATTGTGGAGACAGCAGAGAGGCAAACAAGACCATGAAGCTCTCCTCTCATGGAGCATACATCCTAGTAAAAGGTGACAGAAAAACAAAGAAAAGAAATCAGATTGTAATAGAATTTTTTCCTCTCTCTCTTTTTTTTTTTTGAGACAGTCTTGCTCTGTTGCCCAGGCTGTAGTACAGTGCAGTGATCTTGGCTCACCGCAGCCTCTGCCTCCTGGGTTCAAGTGATTCTCGTGCCTCAGCCTCCTGAGTAGCCGGGATTACAGATGCATGCCCCTACGCCTGGCAAATTTTTGCATTTTTAGTAGAGATAGGGGTTTCGCCATGTTGGCCAGGCTGGTCTTGAACTCCTGGCCTTAAGTGATCCACCTGCCTTGGTCTCCCAAAGTTCTGGGATTACAGGCATGAGCCACCATGTCCGGCTATGCAAAGAATTTAATTTAAACAAAGCTCCCTGAGTAAGTAGTAGTAGCTTGGTCTGAGACAGGGAGTCTGGTAAGGAGCCTGGGAACTCGGGAACTCAAGTTCTGTTTTCCCTCTTTTCTTTTAGAAGGCAAAAGTTCAGAGGCTTAAGATGAATTTTCAGCCACTCACTAATAAAACAAATACTACTGGACCCTATTATTCACCACTGGTGAACAACACAGATGTCAGGGATCCTGTGGTGTTTACATTTTAGTGCAAGCAGACAGACACTTTTATATAGAAAAATATCAGATAGTGGGAAGCACTAGAAAAAAATTAAAATAAAGTAACTTGACAGGAGTGACTGGGTAGCAACTTTTAGACCGATCGGTCTGAGGAGGCCTCTGTAAGGAGATAAAATTTAAACTGAGATCTAAATAGTAAGAAAGAATTAATCATATGAAGATTGGATGAAGCCTATTTCAGGGAAGAGGGAACTGCTAGACCAAAAGTCCCAGTACAGGAAAGAGCTTGGCATATTCAGAGAACAGAAGTTTAGGTGGCAGGATCTCATAATGTGTGTGTGTATGTGAGAGAGACAGAGAGACAAAGTAGGTGGTGAGGCCAGTTGTGCAGTAAAGTGCCAGAACAGACAGGACTCTGTAAACCAGAACAAGCACATGGGTTTTACTTGAGGTGTGATAGGCAGGGGTGTGTAAGCAGGATAATTACATGAATGGAGACACCTTGGAGGAAGACTACTATGGCTGTCAGTAGAAATGGAGAGACCAGTAAGAAGGCGATCTGTGTAGTCTCGGCAAGAGATAATGGTGGTTTAGACTTGAGTGGTAGTAGAGGTAGTAGCAGAAGTAGAGATGATACGATTTGCTGGGACTGGGTGTTAACAGTGGGGAAGATAGAAAAATTAAGGGAAACTCTTAGGTCTCTCACCTCAAGGAGCTTTCAATATAACTGAGAGACAAGGCAAGAGTACATTAAAGAAATAATTAAGCATTAAACGTGATACTGAATAAAGTTCTGAGAAAAGGATATCAATGCAAGCTGAAAGAAACAGGCTTCGCTGAAGTAGGACTCAAATTGGACTCTGACAGAGAAGTTAGAATTTTATACATAAAAACCAAGCAGGCATTCTTTCTAGGTTAGAAGGGTGAGGGTGGCATCGGGGGATAGGGAACACAGTATGAATAGGCTCAGGAGTACTTTCTTTTCATAGCACTTCTCAAAGTGACAATGATTTGTTTAGGTGGTTATTTGATTGAGGTTTCTCTCTTCCACAAGACTATAAGCTCCACATGATCAAGGACCATGTCTGTTTTACTTTCCACAATACCCGTGATACAAAGACTGGCATTTGTTGAATGAATGGCTGAGAATTAACACTCTGTGTCTGGGATGGACATTGAGAAGGCTAGTCTAAGCAGAGTAGAAGACAGAGGCCGGGGGGTAGGAGATAAGGCTAGATAAGTAGTGAATTTATTCTTTTCATCAGTAACTGGGTATAATAATAATAACAACAACAACTATTTAACAACTATCTTATAAGGATGTGTGATGGTTTCAAAATATGTCTACAAATTCTTTGATAGTCTTCTTCCCTTCAAGAGGTGAAACCTACTTCCCCTTCCCTAGAGTGTAGCCTGACATAAGTAACTTGCTTCTACAGAACAGAATAAAGTGGAAGTGACAACTGGCAACTTTAGAAATTAGGTCACAAAAGGTCCTATGCCTTCTTCTTTGCTCTCCTTGGATTAGTCACTCTGGGGAAGGGAGCTGCCATGCTGTGAGGACACTCGAGTAGCCCCAGAATGACAAGTCCATGTTGGGAGGAACTGAGGCCTCCTACCAAAAGCCATGTGAGTGAGGAACCTCCAGCCCCAGTCAGACCTCCAGGTTATAAAGACCTGGATGACATCTTAATTGCAACCTTAGAGATCTTGGCCAGAATCAGTCTGCTAAGCTGCTCCCAAATTCCTGACATATAGAAACCGTAAGATACTAAATGACTGTTGTTTTAGGCCACTAAGTTTTGGGGTAATTTGTAACCAAGGAACAGATGATCAATACAGGCTATGAGAATTAAATGAGACATATAATCAAAGCTCTTAGCATAGTACCTGGTACAGATGAAATATCAAATAAGTGACAGTTCTTTAATAGTGAAATTAATAAGCACTAAAACATGCAATTCTCCATAAGGACTCCAGAATAACCAGACTAATCATCAACATTGTAACTCTGTTCATTTAAAAACAAGATGGGTGAGAAACCTCAGTCCACAGAGATACTCTCAGCAAACCATAAACTTCCTAAGAGAAGCAATTACATTAAGGAGGTTTTCACTCATGCCTTTAAAAAGATATGAATGATATCCAGGTTTGAAAAGGACATATAGAAACAGGCATTTTCATGCTCTGCTTATGGGAGTATAAATTAGAGAAGACTTATAAGAAGTTTATCTAGGAATATCCATCAAAATTTGAAATGTTTATATTCTTTATTTTAGCAATTTCATGTCTAGAAATCTTATAAAATAGCTCATGTACATGATATATTTTTTAAAATAATTTTTCCTTATTTGTAACAGCAAAATACTAGAAACAATTTAAATGTATATCACTAAGAATGTGCATATATTCAGTGGAAAAGCAAGCTGCAGAACATATATTGAATGACCTTATTTATTTACAAATACACACGCATGTTAACCCATAGGCTAATTCATACTAAAAACTATTATGATTTTGTAAATAGAGAACTAGGAGGATGCAGCCCACATTACTGACTGGACACCTATGGGAGCATGAGAGAGAGAGAGAGAGAGAGACCTATGGGAGCATGAGAGAGAGAGAGAGAGAGAGAGAGAGAGAGAGAGAGAGAGAGCGCGCGCATGTGAGATGGGAGCACAGAGATGGGAATTGAAGGAAAATTTTCATAGGATTTCTGTATGTGTTTTATAGTTTAAACCTTATATAAGAATCCACTCACAAATTACTTAAGAAATTTTTAAAAAGACAAAAGATGAGAAAGAAATACACACACAGGAAAAAGACGCCACATAACTTTGCAAAGGGTTTGATGGGTTTTCTTGGCTGACCCTTTCTTCCATGCCCTCACGGGGCTTTCCGAGACCACTGTAACATGCCCAATCATAAAATGCTAGGAAGGGTTCCTGCCCCAGGTATGTTTTCCTTAGTGCCCCAAAGTATGTACACAGTTGGTTCAAGATCAGTTTGAAGGGCAAGACTATAGTTATTCCTAATACTCTATCAATTATGTGGTTACCTTTCAGCCACCTGAGGGGACAAATGCCTTCCTCCACTGACAACTGGCCAGATCCTAAAGGAAGAAGCTGTTCTTTGGGTAAAAACTCTTCTTCCAGGTACTGAAAGTTCCAACCTCCTGAGGCTATGGCAGAGTGCATGGCTAATCAGAAGTATCTCGGGAATGGTAGTGGTCTCACAAAAAGCCAGTGTGACTGGTTGGCAGCTGCCGTTTCACCCAAAGTTAAGAAGCAGCTGAAAGCCAATGCCAGCAGGATCGAGTGAGGTGCTGCTGCACTTTTCTCTGTGCTGCAAACACTCTATGCCTAGTGTATCAGCTGCCTCACTGCAAAAGCATGCTCTGGAGAGCTGACCATTAACTTTCCAGGTACCAAACATCACTTAGGTCTTCTTACTCATAAAACCTGGATCACCCACTGTTCCCTAGGACTTGGCTATTTAACCCATAAATTACAAAGCTGGATTCCGTCTTCTAGCATTTCTCTCTTCAGTAAAATAATGCCAACATCTGTGGAAAGCTATAGCAAAGCTTATATATGTAACTAAAATGGAGATGAGGCACCCTCCCATTACCTTCTCTGGAATTGCTCTGGCCTCTAACAGATGCATTCTAGAATGTCAGATCAGATTCAGGCATTAGAAAAGTCACACTTTGGAATTCAGAGTCTAAAAAGTTGAATTAAATAGAACCCATTAAGAAAAATCCATATTCCAGCCAAAAGATGAGTCATGACTTTTATGCATATTACATGACTTTTCATTAGAAAAATTAAAAATAGCTACAGTAGACCGTTTGCTTAATACATCATTTTATACTATAAAGTTGGAAATGCTGCTTTTTTGCTTTGGGGTTGAAGTTAAGTGTCCTTTAAATAGTAAAGAAAAAGTTATTAAAACAGACAATCATCAATAATGAGTGATTATTAGTCCTAGCAGGGACTCAGCATCATATCCTTTCAGCTTTATCTACTGAGCACCTACTGAATCCTACAGGGGCTACCAAGATGTAACGCAGCATGGGAAGCTGGAAAGAAGAGAGGCTTCCAGGACTTGAATATTTTACTTTTAGTATTGCTACACAGCTGAGTGACTGTGGACAAGCTACTTAACTTCTTTGAACCTCAGTGTTCTTAACTGTAAAATGGAGAGAACATCTCCTACTTCATAGGACTGTAGAAGCCAAGAAAGGAGATCACATGTGCAGTGCACCTAATAATGGCTGGCACAAAGAAAGCATTTAATGAATGGCAGTTATCGTCAATACCATCATCGTTATCATCATCATTGCCATCGTTTTCTTTATCATCATGCTTAAGGCTTAGAGTACAGTGTACACCTTTCTAGTGCAATTAGAAGTATATGCAAATAAGCATCACATAAGGTATTTGGACTGAGTGCTAAAAGAGAGCTACACAGAGTACTATAGGAGAAGGGCACTCAAGGTCCTTCTTGATACGGCTCTTGCTGACTTACTTATCTCTGGCCTTTTTTACCAAACCATACTGTAGCTATAATGAGTGACTAAAATTCCCTGAACACACCATGTTTTCATTCATCTATACTTTTGCACATATAGTCAATTCTCATTATTAGTGGTAGTTATGTTCTAGAAAACTTGCAACAAACATTCAATTAGTGAATATTGAACAACTGTTCCTTGGGGAAACACAGGTTAGGTTCCTGTGAGTCCTCTGCTCATACTTTTTTTTTTTTTTGAGACAGAGTCTTGCTCTTGTCGCCCAGGCTGGAGTGCAATGGCACGATCTCAGCTCACTGCAACCTCTGCCTCCCGGGTTCAAGTGATTCTCCTGCTTTAGCCTCCCAGGTAGCTGGGATTACAGGTGCTCGCCACCACGCCTGGCTAATTTTTGTATTTTTAGTAGAGACAGGGTTTCACCATGTTGGCCAGGCTGGTCTCGAACTCCTGACCTCGTGATCCACCCACCTCGGCCTCCCAAAGTGCTGGGATTATAGGCATAAGCCACTGTGCCCGGCCTGCTCAATTTTTTTAAACTGATCAATACAATACATAACCTTGTTGTATATGTATTTCTGTTTAAAGACATCTTATTTAATGCATATTGTTGACTCATTAGCATTGAACCCACAGCCAGCAGAACCATAACCCATGCCTGAAAGAAGCCTATCTAACACATGTATTTTTTCCATAGGGAACATCACAGTCTCCCTGCACTTTGGAACAATAGACAACACGTTAGCACTATGGCTGAGGGACATTTTTGAACATGGAAATCACCAAAAACAGCACAAAAATATAAAAAATATGGCATTAAATATATTGTGAAAAAGACACTGTTTACAGTATGAGAGCTGAACCAAGAAGGCAGCATGTCACCTTGTTCAAACTCAGCTGTAAATATGCATGCTGGGTGACTCAAATTCCTTGCTGCTCTGCATGTGTTGATGAATGACTGCAAAAGTGCCACAAGTATAGATTTTGAGATTACAAATAAATTTACCAAGTACAGAATTGATAAATTATGAGGATCAACTGCACTAATGTTCTACCAAAATATTCTTCTCTCTTTCTGTAGAATTCAGCTGGCCAACTCCTATTTGCCCTTCAGGACTCAGTTCAAGATCTCTAGGAAATCTCACCTGGCTCCAATCTAGGTGAGATACATACTTAAAAATGCCCTCACAATACTCATTTGGACCTATTTCTTTTTGCTTATCAGGCTGCTTTACAACTGTTTACTTTTCTATTTCTTCCATCTGATTATAAGATCCTTGAGGGAACTGGGCGCAGTGGCTCACATGTGTAATCCCAGCACTTTGGGAGGCTAAGGTGGGAGGATCACTTGATCGCAGGAGTTTGCAACTAGCCAGGAAATAGTGAGACCCTGTCTCTATAAAAAAAAAAAAGAGAGAGAGAAAGAGAAAGAAAAAAAATTAGCCAGACATGGTGGTGCGTGCCTGTAGTCCCAGCTACTCCAGAGACTGAGGTGGGAGGATCACTCGAGCCTGGGAGGTCGAGGCTGCACACTGAGCTGTGATTGCATCACTGCACCCCAGCCTGGGTGACACAGTGAGATTGTGTCTCAAAAAAAAAAAAAAAAAAAAGGTCAGAGAGCTTGTTTGCCCATTCTGTTCTGCCATGTGAGGACACAGCAAGAAAGTGCCATGTATGAAATAATGAGCCTCCACCAGATACCAAATCTGCTGGTGCCTTATCTTGGACTTCCCAGCCCCTGTTGTTTTTAAGTTACGTAGTCTACGATATTTTGTTATAGCAGCCCGAATAGACTTAGACAGAATCCAAAGCCTAGCTCCATAAAAGCAGCTAGGTAATTGTTGAATAATGTCTTCAAGGAAGGAGACTCCCTATAACAGTCAAGAGGGAATGAGTATAAAACCAGAGGTTTCATGAATAAAACAGAAAAGTAAATTAGATTTCAACTACTAATTTAAAGCTTTTTCAAGGGAAGATTTGATTTTAACTTTTTTTTTTTTCAAACTAATGGCTTTTTTTTCAGATTATATTAACTTCAACTTACATTGTGATAAGAACAGTTCTCGTTAAGTGATATAATAACGCTTCTTGTTTGAGCCAGTTTGAATTGCTTCTAAAACAACTGCCACTAAAAGCATCTTAAGTGACAGTTATGTTTAGATATGGAAACATAGTTAAATATTACTTTAATTTTTCTACCTACTTTGGTTTAGGACAGATGCCTCTGACTTCAACAGACCATCAGAGATGTGTAACATTAATTTTAGAAAACCACTCAGACAGAGAGTGCTGAGCTCCCTTAGGAAACAACACAAGTCTCTGCTTTCCCATCACCAATGCTCTGGGCCTGCGCTCATGGTGAAGTCCTCTGTTATCAGGCTGGCTTCATAAGTCAGTCCCAGCATCTTTGAAGGCATATTGATGCTGAAATGGAAAGGGTTTCACTGCAATCTCTTCCGTTTCATAGATGAAGCCCTAGGACAGAAGCAAACTTTCCTATTTATAGCAGGTTCTTGAATAATATTTTGTCCAATGTCATTTGGTTATAACGTTGATGGGAAAAAAATCTGACTCCTGGCTGGGGCCACTGTCTGTTTGCATGTTCTCCTCATGTTGGCATGGGTTTTCTCCAGGTACTCCCACATCACAAAACCGTGCATGTTAGGTTAGTTGGCATGTGTAAACAGTCCCAGTCTGAGTGTGAGTGTGTGTACGAGTAAGCCCTGCGATGGGGGTGGCGTCCTGTCCAGGGCTGTTTCCTGTTTTGTACCCTAAGCAGGATAGGCTCTGGCCACTCATGACCCGACCCTGCACTGAAATAAACGGATAAATATTTTACTTGCTTTTATTCATCTTTTGTAAATGTATGTATCGCTCACTTTTATTTCAATGTTGAATACTAGATGTGTTTTGGTCTTTATCTGGAAGTGTAGTGATTCTTTTTTGTGGCCAGAAATGTGCCCTAGGAATTTAACTTTTTTTTTCTTTTTTTTGAGACAGGGTCTTGCTCTGTTGCCCAGGCTAGAGTGCAGTGACACGATTACAGCTCACTGCAGCTTCAAACTCAAAGGCTCAAGCAATCCTCCTGCTGCAGACTCCTCAGTTACTGGGACTAAAGGTGTATGCCACCATGCCCGGCTAATTATTTTTATTTTTTTCTAGAGACAGGGTCTTGCTTTGTTGCCCAGGCTGATCTGGAACTCCTTGGATCAAGTGATTCTCCCACCTTGGCCTCCCAAAGTGTTGGGATTACAGGTGTGAGCCACCACACCTGACCTTAAGTCTTGTTTATATTAATTAGCCTATGATAAAACTGGTCTCATTATATGCCATTTACTTAAGTTTACAGTTTCCAAAAACCTATCAATGACATTGAGATTTACTGTATCTGCCTTCTCAGGTGCTTCTTGCATTAAAAATAATGGCAGGCTAAGAATAAAATGATTATTTTGTGTCTAGCTTCCTGGTTAAAGAGAACTCAGAAACCAACATATGTACCAAAGATTTGAAAATCTATGTGTTTTCTCCCACCATGTACCAATATCCCCTTTGACTCTTCCTATAATGTCAGTTTACAAGAACGAGATGAAAAATAGATAGCTGACTTTGCCTTTTCATGCCGAACGGTATCATCCTCCTCTCAGAATGGTAAACTACATGGCTGGCTACCTATATGGAATCCCCAGTTTGCCCCAGGAGAGATGCTGATTATCTTTCAGTGCTTCAATGTAGTCTACTTTCACCTGATGTAATTTTCTGTGTGAATTTAGGCAAGGCCAATTTCCCCATCCTTTTTGCAAAAAAGGGGTGAATACCTGCTTTTCTCTAATTACTTAGAGTCCAAAGGTAAAGGACAGAGGGTAAATACTAGAAGGCTGTAACTCATGAATTATTTCATGAATAATTTTGAAAGATTAAATAGAACTGAATGGAAAGTGTCATAAGGCACCATACACATTATGAGTGAGCTACTGTTTCAGAAACGTTTATGTCAGTTACAAATAGGTATGCATGCGTTTACTGGGTAATGATGTAAAACATTTTTTACTGCAGGTTCCAGGCAAAAATTTGGAAGCCACTGCCCCACACTATTTATCATTGGTCTTAAGTGCTGAACTGCCCCACTCCTGGACCATTGCCGAAAGGTGTGGCTTCAGATATATTTGCAAGCACTTTCTTCTAGCACAGCACTCCTTGTCACTACTGGCTCATTCTGAACTTTGTGATTCTACTCTGAAGAAGACAATACCTTCTTAGCCCCAAGAAAAATAATATCTATTTTTAAGCACTTTGCATGTGTGTCATTCATCTGGTACTTGACTTTTCTTTTCTACACATATACATTTCCTAACTAAATGGAAAAAGTAGGGATGGGGCTATAGTTACCCTGTGACAAATATGGTATCCTTATACATACAAGATGCTTGATCAACATCCTTAGAATAAGCCTTTATTCTCTGGCAGAGTCCCACTTCTGGAATCAATGTCTACTCAACTCTGGTCAATTTAGGGACTGGAAAAGTTTATGTTGTATCTAGGCTTATTTGACTGACCAAGGTATTTAACCAACTCCATCACCCACTCCTAAGCTATTCTTAGAATGACTACTATTGATGATTTCCAGATTTTGTAAACTCAAATGAAATAAGCTCTCATTAGCTAATAAAAATGGGTTATCTACTTTTCTTGGGGGTTAGATGACACTCCTTTTTTATTTGACACCTACTCTACTATGTAGGAAAGGGTGATTCAAGAAACTTCCAACTTTCTCTCAACTGCTGTATTTAGTAGAATTATTTTCTTTTGCAGAAAGGATTAACATTTTAAATATTTGGTAAATGCATAACTATTTTACCTGACTTTAACATGCTGGGATTACAGTATGCAAAACCCCATTTCAAAAAGTAAAACAAACTGAAATGAATTCCCTATACCTACAATTCTCTATATCCTATTCATACTAAACAACCAAATATTCATAGCTTACACAGCAAAAATCAAACTTTTACTACCTGCTTATTCATTTCTGTGATGTTTATCCAGACTTTGTTCAAACCCATCTCTCCAGATTCAATCTTCTCAAGTTGTTTTTGCTTGCTGAGTAGTTCTTCATTAAGTTTGGGGATTTCTTGGAATGAGCTTTTCTGATTAGATTCCACTAAAAAGACAAAATAAGAACAATCATAACTAGCATAAAGTGCCCTCATGGTCCTAAGATGAAAAAATCATCAAACAGTAGGAAAGAAGATGGATTAATAAAAGTTAATTCTCACATTGTTCTTTTATTTATGTAAATATATATCTTTCACACTAAAGCTCCCATTTTAACTGGGGCTATTTCACTGCTGGCAATGCAACTTTTAAAAGTTAGCCAACTAAAAATCATAACAGAATGTGAGCAGAAAGAGTTGGCTTTGAATCTCAATTCTGTGACTTACTATGATCTTGAGCAAATTACTCAAATTCTTAGAGCTCAGTTTCCTCATCTGTAATACAGCGATAAAATATACTTTCACAGGACTGTTAATATTAAGTGAGAGAATGGCTACAAAGCACTTAAGATAGCTGGTCATAGATGATAAATGCTAAGTACTGACCAGCTCAATTAAGGAGCTTTTAGATTAGTCAATTAAGATTTATAAATCTACTCCATTAATGCCCAAGGTGAGATTATAAGTTATATTTCTAAATGCTTAAATCTTTTTCTACCTTAGTCAACTGCAAGGGGGAGGTTTTACCACCTTTCGAATGCTGTTACGAGGACTAAGATTTTTAATCTTTTTCATAAGTAGTAAACAGTATTTTCTTAAGTCTTAAATCACCCCAAAACTCAAAATGAAATAGAAGATAAAAGAATATGCTAGGTGAAGTATAGTGTGATATTTGGCCTTTCTTTTGGGAAACAATAGCTCCTGAATGGTTTAGGGATTTGCCAGCCTGAAGGCAGAGGCCTGAAACAATGCTTTCTCTTCTTTCTTTAAAGAGCATTTTCCCTTTTCATAGAAAATAAAATATTAATAATGGCTGGTCCTCCAGAATAAAACCTACATCCTTTTTTTTTTTAAAGCCACAGACCGCCTTAGTTATTATATGCTTCCTTAAAACTAAAAACTGGCATAAAAGACCCATATAAAATAACTTCCTAAAATGTAAGCTCCAAGACTATTTTGTTCATTTCTACATGGTCAGCTACATTTTGTTCATTTGTTCATGTGCTATTTTGTTCACTTCTATACTTAGAACACTCCTGACACATTAAAATGTTAATTAAAATTAAAATTTTAAGCACTCAATCAATATTTATCATCTGAATAAATATTTTGCCTTTGCTTAACTTCCAATTACATTTCTCATCACTTTACCTACCTCTTCAACCTACTTGTGGCCAAGCTGATCTTCCTGACACACTAACCTTTGAAGCCTCATGACCCTTGCACATGCTATGGTTTTTGCCTAGATGCCCTTGGCTTGTCTCTTCTTTATTTCTACCACTTTGGCCTAGTTCATTCCTTTTAAGATTCAGCACCAACAGCCAGGACACTCGGACCACTGCACCTCTTTTCACTCCAAATTCTACCATGCACTTAACACGTGGTACTGTAACTTTACTCATCGGTCTCCTCTACCAAATGGTGAGATGCTTGAGGACAAAGACTAGATCTAACTTGGGTATGCATTTCCAGCAGCCAGCACAGAGCCAGGTACTCAGAAGGGTTCAAATGCTTGTTCTGTGAAATAATTGCAGGGTATGAAATGGAGTTAATGTTATACTATTAAGTTAAACCAAAAAAACCCTCAACAAATAACCCAGGCTGGGTGCGGTGGCTCACACCTGTAATCCTAGCACTTTGGGAGGCCAAGGTGGGTGGATCACCTGAGGTGAGGAGTTTGAGACCAGCCTGGTCAACATGGCAAAACCCTGTCTCTACTAAAAATACAAAAATTAGCCAGGCGTGGTGGGGCATGCCTGTAATCCCAGTTACTTGGGAGGCTGAGGAAGGAGAATCACTTGAATCTGGGAGGTGGAGGTTGTGTTGAGCCCAGATCTTGCCACCGCACTCCAGCCTGTGCGGCCGGAGCAAGACTCCATCTCAAAAACAAACAAACAAACAAAACCAAATAAAAAACCCAAACACATTTAACAAGATCCCCCACAAAATGAGGAGTGATGGTGGTATCCTTATTTTAAGCAAGCTTACTACTGAAAATTCAGAATAATTAAAAGAAATGAGATATATTTATTCATTTTCCAAAAATGTTTGCCAAAGGGCTTCATTATAATGACAGACTTCCTACATGCTTTAACATTAAAAAAAAATTGATATATGGTAATTGTACATATTTACAGGGTACACAGCAATGTTTCCATACATGTAATGTATAGTGATCAGAGTAATTAGCATATCCATCATCTCAAACATTTATCATTTCTTTGTGTCGGGAATATTTGATATCCTCCTTATAGCTATTTGGAACTATCTAGTGTTAACTCTAGTCATGCTACAGTGGTACATAACACTAGAACTTTCTCCTCCTATCTAGCTGTAATTTTTCATCCTTTAACCAATCTCTCCCTATCCCTTCTTCCCCTATTCTTCTCAGTCTCTAGTATCCTCTGTTGTATTTTTTACTTGTATAGAATCAAATTTTTTTGAAATATATTTTTATTTTGTTTAGACATGAGATCTCTGTTACCTAGGCTGGAAGGCAGTGGCATGATCATAGCTCACTGCAGTTTCAAATGCCTGGGCTCAGGTGATCCTTCTGCCTCAGCCTCCTGAGTAGCTGGGACTACAAACTTGTGCCACCACGCCCAGCTATTTTTAATTTTTTTTAGAGATGGTGTCTTGCTATGCTTCCCTGGGCTGGTCTCAAACCCCTGGGCTCAAGTGATCCTTCTGCCTCAGCCTCCTTAGTTGTTGGGATTACAGGCGTGAGTTACCATACCCAGTGAGATAAACTTTTCTTATCTTCCACATGAGTGAGAACATGCAGTGTTTAACTTTCCGTTCCCAGCTCATTTCACTTAACAATGTCCTTCAGTTCCATCCATATTGCCGAGAATGACAGGATTTCATTCTTTTTTATGGCTGAATAGTATTCTACTGTGTATATATACTGCATTTTCTTCATCCATCTGCTGTTGGACACCTAGGTTGATTCCATATATTGGCTATTGTGAATAATGCTATAATAAACATGGGGGTGTGGATGTTTCTTCCACATACTGATTTCCTTTTGCCCAGTAGTTCCCAGCAGGTGCTTTTAATGTAGCACTTGATTTACACATGGTTTACAGGAATATATCTATCTCATACAGTAAAGACATTTTACCAGCCAGTCTAAATTCATTTCACTGAATTTCCTATACATTTTCAGTTAGGTTATAAAGAAAAACTCATCCAACAAACATCTGCCATACTCAGGTACCCTGAAGGGGCAAGGGGCGAAGTCTCTCTTTCCTGCAGTCTATACGCATGAACTAGGAGGTAGGAGTGGAAGAGGAAATAGACAAATACATAAATAACCTGGGTTACAATTATTAACTAAGAAACACATAAAGCTGACCAGCCCTGAAAATATTCTGGATCCTGAGGACTCTATGAGCCAAGAGGGGATCACAATGATTATCTGGTTTGGAGCTTTTTAGGAGAGACAAGTCAAGTAGAGGTACTTTTATTACATAAATGGGAGGAAGTGTAGCAAACAAACAACTTCTGATTACTAATTCATGTTTTTCCAACAAAGGAAGCAAACAACTTAAAATTTTGTATGTTAATGCTCAAAAGAATTTACCTAGTTCTTTTGATTTCCTAATCTTTAAGATGAGGAAATGGAAAAATGTAAACATATACCACTCAAATAGTAAACATATTGCTGACAGCAATATTTTATATTTATACAATGTCTTTCCAGTTTGCAATAAACTTTTATGTATTAATTATTCAACAACTTGTTATTAAGCCCCCACCATGTGTCCACCCCTGCACCGGCACTAGTATATGCAAAAGACCCTGAAGCTCTCAGTCTAGTGGGGAGTCAGGCACGGTCACAGAATTACTATACAGTGTGACCGATGTTATGACAGACGAATGCCCAAGGTGCTTTGGTAGCACAAATACATCTTTATGTTTTATAGATGAGAAAGTGAAGGCCCAGAAAGAATAAGTGACTTGTCTAAGTTTTACAGCTAGTTTTGCAAAGCCAGAATTCAAAAAGTCAGACCTTCTGCTCCTAGGACCAGTACTTTTTCTAGTATACTTTAGAGGTCACAGATACCTATATCCCCAATGCCCTCGTTAGCACAAGACCATCTTTAAGTTCTGTGCTAAATGACCAAGTCACTACTTTGTCTGTATGGCCAGAAAAGGAGGTGCCTGATTTATTTATACTTTTCCAAATTTCTTTTCATTTACTCAAGTCTTTCATAGTGGAGTGACAGAAAAGGATGGTTGAGAATAGAATCTTCCTTAGAATAACTGTGGAGGTTTTTTGAAGTATCTGGTTTTGGAAAAAAGAATACTGAGCTAAGAGTTTCAGGGCCAGTCAGTACTTTTAGCTTAAGGATCAAGTTTCTCTTTGACGAGAAAAAAAAAAAGAAAAAAAAAGGCCAAGCCTATCTGCTTTGCTTTCTATTTCAGGTATTTTAGCAATCCTTCCTTTCCTTGCAAGTGTCTTGGAAAATTTATAGAAATAAAATCAAGAAGTTCTGTATTTCTCAAAAAGGTATTAAAGCCAGACAAGCAGGCGGTCTTATCCAAGTTCGTGAATCCCACTGTCTTCTTGAAAAACAAGAAAAAAAAATTAACCTTAAAAAATATATTTAGGCAGGGCGTGGTGGCTCAGGCCTGTAATCCCAGCACTTTGGGAGGCCGAGAAGAGTGAATTACCTGAGGTCAGGAGTTCGAGACCAGCCTGGCCAACAAGGTGAAACCCTGTCTCTACTAAAAATACAAAAAATTAGCTGCATGTGGTGGCATGCGCCTGTAATTCCCAGCTACTCAGGAGGCTGTGGTAGGAGAATCACTTGAACCTGGGAGTTAGAGGTTGCAGTGAGCCGAGATCGTGCCATTGCACTCCAGCCTTGGTAACAAGAGCAAAACTCCATCTCAAAAACAACCAACCAACCAACCAAAAAAAAAAAAAATTTTTTTTTAAAGTAGAAGCATAATTCAAAGAAAGATTATTTAAACCTAACAAGATTGGTTCCATTTAGTCAAGATATTGGTTCTCACAAAATAACTCCTAAGTAGTCTACGATGGTTTAGCCTATGGACTGACTACACCCCATTCCCTACCCTCCCTCAGGAAGTCCTGCTTTGCAATGTCAGGAAGACATTGCAGGTGCTGGCATTTCTATGGTAGCGAATCAAAGCCAACAAAACAGCTGGACTGACAATTCCAAATCTGCTTCATTCAGCTGGCTGACAAATGTAGTTAGGGTCCCAGGGGAATGTGGCTCAATGGTAGAAAGCAGGGTCCGCAGTCCAGGGTATAATTCTTGACATCTCCTGAAGACAATATAGTATTTCCAGGGATTGGTATTAACAAGTGTTCAATAAATATTTGTTGACTGATTGCCAGGTCTATTATATGTACAAGTACTACATTTTTAAAATGTAGTACGTTATTTGCATTCCCAAAGAAATTACCTGAAAAGCTCAGCTAAGCTATAAATTACATAAGTATCCTGTAAACACAGGTACAGAGCAGTCAGAAAAAGGAATCCCTGGATGGGTGAATTGAGCAATGTTTTGAAATATATAAATAAATAATTGCTATATGTGATCAAAACAAGCTACAGCACAAGCCTATAGCTGAACTACAAGCCTAACTAACTACAGGGCTGTAGTTAGGAGACCCAATTAACTACAGAGAGATGACGGCACACACAGGTGTCTTCAGTGGTTACCTATGGTTGAACACTGTTTCTGAGAACCTAATTTCCAAGTTATGCTTACTACTTACAAAGAAAAAATTGGCCTCAGAGACACTGTACAATACTGTAAGGACAACTATAAAGGAGGAAAAATAAATATGGGGTATATATCTCATTGTTTCTTATACCATACTCTAAAAATTGGTAATCCAGGTTAGGATTCTGGCAGAGAATTGTGGCATACTGAATCCCCAGCCCCAGAATCAGAAACTCAGAAGAAAACCAAAGTCAGTATTTTTTTTTTAAGCAACATCACTAGAAACATCATTAACACACTAAAAATTAGCTGTTCTTAGGCTGGGTTCAAAACTTGAGTAACTGTAGGCAGCCAAGAGAAGTTGGGATATTGCAATCTTCTAGGCTTCAGATGGGAAAGTGAGGATACTGTAATCTAGGCTTAAGATGGAAAGTAAGAACTTTAATTCCAGTTCTGGAGCCAGATTTCTTTATGACCTTGAGAAAGCCTTGTGGTCAGTTTCCTGGTGTGCTCATGCTATTAAGGTTAGGGTATTTGTGATTAAGTTGAAACTGGTTCCTTTGCTTAGAAGATTAACCCTTGAAACCTAGAGCCAAAAGTTTCAGTGTTGCTAAAAAAAAAAAAAAAAAAAAAAAAAAAAAAAAAATTCTGTTAAATTCGGTCAAAGCTATTATGCAAACATACCTTTTGGAAAAAGTAATTTGGGCCGAGCACAATGGCTCAAAGTTGTAATTCCAGCACTTCGGGAGGCTGAGGCAGGCAGATCACTTGAGCCCAGGAGTTCGAGACCAGTCTGGGCAACATAGCAAAACTCTGTCTTTTACAAACATACAAAAATTAGCAGAGGGTGGCGCGTGCCTGTAGTTTCAGCTATTGGGATTGGGGGTGTGGGGTGCTGACACGGGAGGACTGCTTGAGCCCATGAAGTCAAGGCTGCAACGAGCCAGATGCCACTGCACTCCAGCTTGAGTGACAGAGCAAGACCTTATCTCAAAAAAAAAAAAAAAAAAAAAAGAAAAAGAAATGAAAAAGTAATTTGGATGTGTAAAATATAACTTTACAATTTAGAATATACAAAACTCTGTGACTTCAAAACCTCCTTAAACTTTAAAACTCACTCATGAGATAAACACTTCTGACAGTTACACAGTGTTCAAAGTAGGTATGGTTGTTGTAAGCCCTTCACGAGTATGTAACTTAGTTCAAGTTTCCTAAAACTTTAAAATGATAACACTCATTAATGGTATTTAAATGTTTTTTTCTTGAAACAGATCGTGTTACTAGTATAAGCACAGCTAAGGAGAGAAATCTATCAGTCCTTGCTCTAAGCTTGAAAACTGATAAGTATGCAGAAAACCAGTTCTTCCTGTTTCTTCTACTAAACTTCTTTTAGATTACTGATCAAGTTGATATCAAAGAGATCTGTAGGCACTTGAAGAAATGTGCATAGGCTTACAAGGCCACCAGGAACAGTGGTGCAGACAGTAGTGTTATAAATGTGAATTTGGGCAGCAAGGGGCAAGAGGACGCTCAGCTCTGTCATACTTAATCACTGAACAAATTACTTAATCCTTCTAAGAGCACAAAATAATAAAAATAATACCCATCTCACCGGATTATTTTGTAAAGAAAATGATTTGAGACTTGGCACAGAGTAGGCCTTCCACAAATGTTAGCTACTCTTATTATTGCCCATTCCTATGCTCCTATTCAGTCCTTCTAAAGAGGCAATTGTTTGACAGATGCTCCCACATTCTTTCTCAAATGGCCCTGTGAGGTGGAAGGAATAGCCCAGTGTTGTCATTGCCACTTTATGCTCGGGGAGATGCAAGCCATAAGTAGAGGTTACACCAAGTTCTAGACTCCTACCCCTAGGGTAGGAGTCTCTTGCCTTTTGCACGCTAAGCATTGACTGCAATGCCATTATTTCAGATGCTACTTGTCCCGCTGGTGCATAAGCACTGCCTTTTATTTGTGAGTTTAAAAACAAATAAGTGTTACAATATTCAAGCAGAGAGCTCAAAAAGAGTATAAAAATACTGAGAGGAACGTATAATTGCTCCACTAGAATGGGCAAAACTCTTCGTTCAGCAGGGTTGACTTTGTCCCAGAACCTGGAAAGGAGTCCAGGATTACACCCTGAAAAGAGTGACCACTGCCGGGTGTGGTGGCTCACGCCTGTAATCCTAGCACTTTGGGAGGCTGAGGTAGGTGGACCACCTGAGGTCAGGAGTTTGAGACCAGCCTGGCCAACATGGTGAAACCCCGTCTCTACTAAAAAGACAAAAAAATTAGCTGGGCGTGGTGGCACACACCTGTAATCCCAGTTACTCAGAAGGCTGACCATGAGAATCACTTGAACCTGGGTGGCGGATGTTGCAGTGAGCCGAGATTGCGCCACTGTACTCCAGCCTAGGCGACAGAGCAAGACCCTGTCTCAAAAAAAAAAAAAAAAAAAAAAAAAAAGACAGTAACCACTTACTTACTTGTTCGAAATTTTTCCTTGAGGGCATCCAGATCCTCCTTGAGAGCAACCTGCATCCACACCAAGCCAACACAGGCCACAACACAGGCAGCAAGGATGACAAAACCACAGAGCGGATAACAGATCTTGCAGCATCGTAAATAGTCTCCCCTGCTCAAGAGGACAAATTCAAAATTCAAGAGTACAAAAGTGATTATGGGTATAGCTTTATTAGAAATAGTACACGTTTTGCCACGCAATTATCTCCTTTAAATGAATAACCAGTGAATTAACCAGGGGAGGTAGGGTAAAGCACTTAAATAAATAAATAATATGACCTATTAAGGGTTCATCTACTGGATACAAAGGTTTCAAATATCACATAAAACAGAAGGAGTTCCTGCAGGTAAAAGGAAGAACCTAAAGGCACTGCAGCTGTCATTATCAGGAGGGAGGTCTTTGAATACAAGCTCAGGTCACAAAAGTGTAAAGACCAATGTTTCTCTGCAATTCCATCTCTGCACTGTAATTTGCCTATTGATTTCTCTCTCAAATACATACTCACTCACTCTGGGGAACCTTGTTCCAGTTTACTGAAACTTTATAAACTTTTGAGCAAGTTTTACTGCAAAAGAAATGAAAGAAACAGGATCTGTAGTTTTAAGTGGACACCTGGTGTATTCTAGCTTATTGGCTCAGAAGTAAGGAAACATAGAAGGGGCTGGATTTCACACAAAACATCAACCAACCTTCAAGGTCTAAACTAACTTAGTAGGGTTACTACTCCAGGTACCTTCTGATGAAGGTAACACTTCAACTGATCTTCATAACCAAACCCAGGATTGCCCTTAACAGCCTAAGCTGACAAAGCTCATTAGAAATCAAACTCTTCCTTTAACAAAACAAGACATTTTAAACCAACCAACCACTCAATGTCAGCACCCTGACCTTCTGCCTAGCCATTGTTTCTACATCCTCAGCAGAATCCTCTTTTCTTTTATTGTGCTCTGAGAGAGTCAAAGGACGTTTTTAAAGTTCCCTTTAGTCCTTTCCCATCCTGAGCCCCAATCCCAATGTCCTCAAATCTTACTACTTGATTTGCCTAGTGGTCTCTCCACCTATGAATGGCTAGGGAAAATGATGCCTCTTCTTTTGCCCCCCCACCCCACCTACTCTCAAGGCTCATACTTCCTACAGTATCTCTCTCACCATATTTCCCCACCACCAATATTCAGACTCATCAAGAGTGCAAAAACGAAATAATTTGCAGTCTTAAAGTCTCTGCTTCTCCTTTGTTCTACACTGTTTTAAAAAGTCTAGTCCCCAAAGCTTCTCTGCTCCTCTGTCTCCATTCTTTGCTTCTTTAGGACTCCCTGGGCTCTTGGCACATTCTCCAAGTCCACATTTCCACCTCAGATTTGGAGCTTTTCTTTCTACACCTAAAGACAGATCTCTAACTTATTCTTCATTCAGGATCTGAACTTACCTTCTCCCTAAAACCGTTTTTCCCTCTTTGACTTCCAAGGCCTACACCCTTTTTTCTTCCTAAGGACTTCCTTTCTCCTTCCTGTCAATGTGGCCCCTTGGTAGTGCAAGGAGATGCCTTCTTCCCATTCCACCTTTCACCACTACTCACTTGGCAAAGCGAGAGCGATTTCCAACCACACCGAATTCCTCTTCCTCTTCGGAGCTGGACTCAGAGTCTGAGTCGGGAGGCTCAGTGCGAAGCAGGCGGTGACTGCTTGGGCCTTTCTTGGGCTTCTTTCTCCGGCTGTCCCCAGCCAAACCAATCAATGCATTGAGCTCTTTGCGCTTTTTCATCTTTTTGTGTGGGGTGAGTGGAGCCCCGACTCCTGAGCTGCCAGGTTCGTACCCGACGCCCAATTCTCTTCCTGCCTTGGAGCTGCCTTCCAGGGTTGGGAATCCTGGGCCAGAGCCCCCTGGTCACTCCCACCTAGGGGTGGGACTGACCAGATCCGCCAGGGACTGGAGATTGGAGCCCAGAGGAAACTGGAACTCAGATGGGTGGGGGAAATCACATAGAAATGGCCAAGGAGCTGGTGACCCCAAAGGATAAGGCCTTGGGTGCAGAGTGTTAGTAGAGGGTGGAGAGGGACCTTTATCTCCCAAAGGGCGAAAAAAAAGCCAGGTCAAAAATGAAGGATTCTCAGCCCGGATAAGTAGGCAATACTTCTAAGGGTGCTCCAGGAGGTGAGGAAGGGCACGCTTAAAATACGTGTTTTGGACCTCCGGAGCAGGATTTCCAATGGAGAGGGAAGAGAAACTCGTTCTTGAATGGGAAGAGAGTGGGGAGGTGCAGAGTAAGAAAGTGGGAACGCGTCAGTCCCTTCCTTGCAGGAGAGGTGGCGGCAGGAGGGGTCTCCCAGCAGCTACAATCCAAACACTGCTTGGCCGCAGAGAAAATGCCCGGGCCAGGAAGCCGGCTGGGGTGGGTGATGATCACCGTTCTCCGGCCTCCGTCCTGAACGTGAAGGGGGCCCGAGGCCGAGGAAGATCCGGAGCCCGGCTCGAAGGGTCGGCCTGAGAGAAGCCAGTCCCGCGCCTGCTAGACCCCCGCCCCGCTGTCTGGGCCTTGGGGACACGGTGCCGCGGGCGACGGCGGCTCCGCCGACCGAAAGCGCTCCCGCCCGGAGTTTGAGGTCTCCGGCACGGGCAACTCTCGGCCACTCACACGCGCAGGCCCCACTCCAGCCGCGACTCCGGCCCCTGCTCCGGCTTCGGCCGCGGCTGCTCCCGACACGTTGTTGTTGGCGTTGGTGGTGGCGGCGGCGGCGGCGGCGGCCGCGAGCTCCAGCCCCGGGCCATCGCTCCAGCCCCAGATCACTTCCCCTTTGGCAGCGGCCGCCTGCGCCGCCTGCCAGTAAGCCGCACTCCCATTGGTCGCCCGCTGGGGTGACGTCACGCCGGGGCGAAAGTCGTGGCGGAGAGGTCGGGCGTTAAAGGGGCCCTGCCCCGGCTGGGGCTGGGTCCCACCTGCCGATTAGGGTGGCCCCGCCCCCAGGAGGGCTTCCGGGACCTGCTGCGAACCTGAGCCGGGTGGAGTCCTGCATCCTGCGGAGCGCGGGCTGGGCAGGCTAAGCGCCCGGCTGCTCGACCTACTTCGAAAGTTCATCAGCCGCCCAGGCCCCCTGGACTAACCAAGTCTGAAGGCTCCGCCTCTCTGACTCTCACACAGGCTGTTAAAAGTTTAGGCGCGTTTCAGATTAATTAACACATTCATTCAGTCAATAAATATTTATTGAGAGCTTACTTACTACGTGTCAGGAGCTGTTCTAGCGCTGGGGATACAGCCATGAACAAAATAACCAGGGTCCTTGTCTTCCTGTATAGTGTTGCCAGATTTAGCAAATAAAAATGTAGGACACCCAGTAAAGTTTGGATTTCAGAGAAACAGCAAACAATTTTTTAGCATTAAGACATCCCATGCAACATCTGGGACATCCTCACACTAAAAAATTATTCATTGTGTATGTGAAATGCAAGTTTAACTGAGCATCGTGTATCTTATCTGCCAATCTATTCCTGCAGTTTATTTATACTCTAGAGGGAGGAGAGCAACAATAGGCAAACATATTAAATGTCAGGAAGTGATAAGTGTTATGATGAAAATTGAAACACGGTCAGGTGATGGGGAGTGCCTCTGTGAAAAGGGAACATTTAGTCAGCTTATCGGAGGAGAGGTGAGGGAATGAGCTGTGCAGTGGCTACAGGAAGGAATGACCAGGAAGACCTGTTGTGGCTGGACCAGAAGAGCAAGGAGCAGAGTAATAGGAAATGAGGTCAGAGAAGCATGAGGCCAGGGCTTTAGGGCCTTATGGATCACTGAAAGGACTTTGGGAAAGCACTGGGGGCTTTAAGCTGAGAGGTAGCATACTCTGGCTTTTCCGTAAAAAAAAAAAAAAAATCACTCTGGGCCAGCGCGGTGGCTCACGCCTGTAATCCCAGCATTTTGGGAGGCTGAGGTGGGCGGATCACAAGGTCAGGAGATGGAGACCATCCTGGCCAATATGGTGAAACCCTGTCTCTATTAAAAATACAAAAATTACCTGGGCGTGGTGGTGCGCGCTTGTAATCCCAGCTACTTGGGAGGCTGAGGCAAGAGAATGGCTTGAAACCGGGAGGCGGAGGTTGCAACAAGCCGAGATTGCGCCACTGCACTTCAGTCTGGCAACAGAGCGAGACTCCGTCTCAAAAATAAATAAATAAATAAATAAATAAATAAAATAAAATAAAATAAAGGAAAAAATTACTCTGGCTACTTTGTAGAAAGAAGTGGGGGGAGAGTGAGGAACACAGGAGAGCAGTTTGTTACAGTCCAGCTAGAGATGATGCTGATAGATTAGAGAGGCAGTAGCAGAGATGGAGAGCATTCTGGATGTTTCTTGAAGACAGAGCTGACAATTTTTGCTGATAGATTAGATGAAAGGTGTGAAGAGAAGAGAGGGTTTGGAGGTGGAAACACTGGAAGCAAGGAATTGTTATTTATTGAGATGGGGTAGAGCAAGTTTGGGACAAGTTTGACAAGCCAATTCAATATTCAAATGGAGGCTGTTTGGTATACCCATTGAGAGTTCTCTGGGCACAGGTTGGGGCCTGAAATATCAATTGGGAAGTCATCAGATATAAATGGAATTTAAAGCAAAGTGCTTTGAGCTACTTGGAAGAAAGTCACTTAAAGTAATTTTTATGCCCATATTCTTACTGTGGCAATTACGCTGCTTTTGTCTAAGGATTCTCGCAAAGCCTGGGCCTGTATCTGATTTGTTTTTAAGTGTCTAGCCCAGAAGTGTACTCCTAAATAACAATGACCCAATAAATATGTGATGACTACATAAGTGGGCAGTGTTGCAAAGAGGTATGAGTGGAATTTTGGAATCAAAATCAAGAAACCTGGGACTCAATCATGTCTCTACTTCTTCCTGGCTCCATCAGCATGGGAGCCGTTTAGTTTCTCTGAGCTTCAGTTTTCTCCTCTGTAAAATGGGGATAAACACCTATTTCACAGGACAATGAGATGATTGTGAAAGTGTTTTTGAAGCCCCAAGTCATGTGTATTGTCCCCTTTTGTTTCTAGAGCTGCATTGCCCAATACAGTAGCCAAACTGGCCACATATAACAATTTAAATCTACATTTAACATAATTAAAACAAAATACAAATTTTAAATTGGTTCTTCAGTATCATTGGCCACTGTGTCCAGTAGCCATATGTGGCAAGTGGCTACCAGGCAGTAAGTAATAGTACAATTCCACCACCACAGAAAGTTTTATTGGAGAGTTCTTCACTAATGCTTCCCTGAAGGACTGGGGATAGACAGGTGAGGTTCCTGACTTCAAGAACCATTTCTGAAACACATCCTGTGGTCACCAGAAGCCCCAGGCAGGAGAGGTGGCTGGCCGGAGGGTGGGGTGGCCCTCCTTTGTTGTAGATGATACAGGTTCCCAGGGAACCAGGGACTGAGGAACCCAGGGGAGTGGGGCAGGGCTGAGGACATACCACCCCAGCTGCAGGGACTTCTGGTCAGCCAGAGCCTGTGCTCTCTGTGGGTGGAGATCTCTCCCATGACTGGCCAGTGGGCTGGTCATGGGTGGGGAGGCTGCAGGAGTAGAATTGACAAACAGGGAAATGCTTCTGCTGGATCTGCCTCTCAGTCCTTCTGTCTGCCTGTTTGCTTATGATCTGTAGATAACACCCCTCCTTGTTGGGTAGACATCACACAGGACGCTGTCACCCTTTGAAAGTTACTGGCCAGCTGTTTCTTTTCCTTCAGGAGCTCTTGGATACCTCTCTGGCCTCCTTCCTCAGACCCAGGACCCTCAAGGCCAGGGATTAAGCCACCCCACTCAGAGTGGGGCCTCCTGCTGCCCTCCCACACCAGGACTCCCAAGGTTGTGATCCATCTTCTCCTTTGGGGATGTTCATATTATGATCCTGGGGAGTCTGTTAACCTATTCAAAACTTGCCTGAAATGCAGTGAGTTTTGGGAAGTCACTTTAGAGATCTGGCGCTTCAATGCTTCTGTCTGTGATATGGGGATGATAATATTCCTAGCCCAGTCTTCTGCTTCATGTTGTTTGGGGCAGGGAGTAGCATGGGCGTGCTTTATATGCTGTGAAGTGTCATGCAGAATGGGTACATGTCTGCTGAATGCTTCTGGCAACTCTATGGGGAAGGTAGGCAAAGATGATTTCCCTGTGCTCAAAATCACAGCCCATATAACTGGCAAAGCCAAATCTTGAGACCCTGTGCTACTTTGGAAGACTCCATAGAGTGCTTTCACTTGGGTAAGCTGAGGCATAGAGTAGGGGCAAACTTGCCAAGGTCATGGTCAAAAATTGGATCCAGCTCTCCTAATTCCTGGGCTGAAAGCTCTTTAAGATCTTGGAGTCCTCTCTTACCTGGGATCTAAGTCTGTGTCTGAACATTGCCACTTGGCAGCTGTGTGATCCTGGACAAAGTACTGAGCCTCTCTGAGCCTCAGTGTCCACTATGATTGCCACCTCAGTGAAATAGAGGCAATCATAGTACCCAGGACTGGCTACATAATTTATGAGGACCAGTGCAAATGCAAATGCAGGGTTCCTTTTCTCTCTCTGCTGTCTCTCTCAACCTGTCTTCCTGTTTATTATTCACTATTTAATGTTGTATTCCCTTAGGCCTGGTGATACAAGGTGAGTGTAGACCCTCACATGAGACAGGCAAGAGGCCTGTTTCATGACTTGGCATGCAAACTCTCTCTTCCTCTCCCTGTGCCGACACCCAGGCCCCTGCCTGGGATGGAGTTGTGGTGGCAATAGGGATGTGGGGTGTTTAGGGGAACAGACAGCTGAGAACCCATCTCAGGGAGGAGGAGGTGGGGAGGTGACAGGAGGCAGGACCGTGTATGAACCAAGGCTCCAAATAACCAGTGTGTGCTCCACTGCTCCACCCAACTTTTCTTATAAGACACAAATTAAAAGATAGAATGATTAAGAATTTCAAGGTGGTGACCACAGGAAATTAAACCCCAAGTGCATGGCACCCTTCTGAGTGGGGGGCCCTGTGCAGCTACTCTGGTCATACACCCATGAAATTAACCCTGGAGTACTTAACTCACAGAGTATCTGTGCAGAAGTGATGTGTCTGACACATAGTAAGTACTCAATAAATGTCAGCTATTCCATTAATGTGATTATAAATTACTAAATGGGATTTATTATAGATTTGTTCAATGTGATTTTTCAGATAACCCAGTTGTGGGAAAACATCTTCATTTACTGAAGAGAAAGCACTGCTTCCACTTGTCACAAGAGCCCTCTTTGACATAATCTTTTTTGATACTTTGCTATGGCTGAGGTGGGGGGAAGGAACAGAAATGAACATTTAAAAATATTTAGGTATCATGCATTTTTGTGTTACTCCTCAATGCAATAAGTCATTCTTCACTAAGCAAGCATCTTATTCTTCCTCTAACCAAGAAGGAAATTGTTGCTCAGAGATCAAAAGAGACTTGCCCAGGGACACACAGTATGTCAGCGGCAGATACTGGGGCTTGAATCTGGATCTCTCTGCCTCTGAAGCCTGAGTTCTGCACCTAGTGCCCAGTGCCATGCTGGCAGAGCCCGCTGCCTGGGGCCTTTGTCAGCAGCTCTTCTGAAAGGGACCACCAGCTGAAGCCTCTCAACTTTCCTGGGATCTACTTCTCCTAGCCCCTTCCCATTCTTTTTGCTGCTGTGCGGGCAGCTGCATCCTGTACCCTGATGAGGGGCCTGAGGACAATGGGAAGGGGAAGGATTGGGTGGTAGGAAAGGCGCCAAGCACCAAGCTAAACAATGGCTTCTCTGCCGGTGGGGCCCAAACAGCCGGAAGCAGCAATTGGTTCACAGCATTATTGTGGGCAGGGGTGAGGACTGCCCCTCCTGAGATTCTCCTTCTATTCCAGGCACATCCTCTTCTGAATTGCTGCAAACTTTTGTGTCTCTGCCAAGTAGTGGCCTCAGTTTCCCCATTTATGTGTCTTTAGCATCCAAAACAGGGCCTAGTGCTGGGGGAGGGATGGGAATCTTCTGGGCCCGTTTGCTGAATTAAAAGATGAGACGCTAAAGACTCTAAAGAGTTCCCAGGCATTGCCCTTCATCTTGATGATCCTATTTATCCATCCAACCATCCATCCATCAAACCCGCTCTGGGTGAGTCCCTACTGTGTTTGAGGTCCTGGAGAACATCAGTAATAGTCAGGTTCTGCCCTGCAAGAGTTCCCAGGAAGCAGGCGATGCTGTCTCCCCCTATGCCCCATGCCCCCCACCCTGTAAATGTCATAGAAAGGTTTATAGTGGGGGTGGGGTGGGGGGAGGAGAAGCAAGCCTGGAGTAACTAGCTTTATTTTAGGGTGATAATAAAAATCCTGGGAGTAAAGAATCTGTACTGTGACCTCCCACCCTCCTGCCCATGCCTCCACTCCTGTCCCTTTCCCTGGGGCTTGAGCTGGAGTGGAGGCTGCAGCTGGCTATGGAGGGAGCCCAAGGCCAGCACCCCTGGGTTTGAAAATCTGAGCCTCTCCACTCACTAGCTGTGTGACCTTAGACCAGTTCCTTTTCCTCTCTGAGTCTGTTCCTCACCTGCAAATTGGACCTAACAGTGCTGACCTCCTGGCAGTTCCTGTGGTAAGAATGAAATTTAAATGGTGAACGTTAAAAGCCTTCAGGGGAATTGCTAAGTGCACTGAGTGGACAGGGAGGCTGGGAATGGAACCTCTGAGGAATCCATTTGACCTAGAAAGCCTAAACAGCACAGGCTGGGAGAGAAGGTGATTGCATCATGAAGGCAGGGCTCTTCTGACTGAGGAGGGGTCTGTGTGCATGTGTGTGTGTGTGCACGTGGACCTGTGCTCCTACTATCAAGGCTGGGTGTTTGTGGATGGAATACACAGTAGGACATGCTGAGTCAGCAAGGCCGTGTGAGAGACCCCCTAGAGAATGCTGCCTGGGCCCTCCTGAGTTCTCTTCTGAGGGAATAACACTGGCTCTGTGTTTCTAAGTCTAGCTGCAGCTCCAGTTCCATCTGCTACCAGCCCCTCTCTACTTAAGACTGGCACTACGGAGGTGAAAAGAGAGGCACAGCTTTGTGCTGCCCTCTGCTGGTTTCTTGGACACTGTGCTTCTTAGATGGGGACAATTTCCATGCACCCAACTCACCTACGTTAATCCCTGTGTTGGATGGTGGGGACACACAGATGAGGTCCATTTCTGCTGTGTGTGTGTGTGCGTGTGTGTGTGTGTGTGTGAGAGAGAGAGAGAGAGAGGAACAAAGTGTGATCAACAATATGATACAAGATGCAGAAAAGATAGGAATAGCGTGAAGGAAAGTTTTCAAAAGGTAATGATCCTTTATTCATTCATTCATTCATTCATCTGTCAAATATGTATTGTATTCCAAGACCTAACCTTTGTGCTGGAGCTATAACATGGAACAAAATACACAAAATTCCTGCCTGCATGGACCTTACCTTCTAATGAAAAGAAACAATTCGTAAGTAAGACAGATAGGTAAATTGATAGTGTTGGTTGATGAGTACTATGGAGAAAAATGAAGCAGGAATGGAGGACAGGGAGAATTGTTGGGATGATTGCCAACTCTTGTGTAACATTTGAGTAAAGACCCAAAGGAGAGGAACTTCATCTTCTGAACGTGACTGAGTAACTGGCATTGGACTTTCTGGCCTGCATAAATAACTAGACAACTGGATAAGTGTATGAAACAACTATTTAGACAACGGACAATAGTTAGCATGGAACTATGATCCCTGAGAGAAGGAAAACAAGCAAAGTGAGCCTGAAGATCACCCTAGCTTTCTGTTTGAAGGAACTTTTGGGCAGAGCAGGGAGGGGAAATCCAAGTAGATCACAGGGGTCTTTTTGTGTTGAAGTTAGAGATCTTGACATTAGGAGGGTCTGTGGCACTATAATTTCCAGGGAAGAGTACCAGAGAGGAAGAAGCTACTCAGAAAAAGAGCTTCAGAAATCTGTATAGAGGTCTCCCTTGAGTCCTTGTCTAAATACTCATGAGTATTTATATGCATGAGTTGTGCATGCATATAATAAAACTCCATAAGTGTGGGCAAATGAAAACTACTGGGGAGCTATAAGCTGAACAATTTTCAGAGTTCAGACAGGGCTGAGAGACATTCATGTTACAGTTGGAGAGTGAAGAGAACTTATCGGACACCCACAACATTCAGTAGAGGCCTCAAAAGGGTCTTGGTAGTAGGGCTAAACTAGCCCTAAAGTTTACTTTAGCACCATCCTAATAAGTCTTAAACACAAGCCTTACAAGGAACAAGCTGATGATCAAGTAAGTTAACTCCTACCAAAACAAAACAAAATTCAACATTATTGAAAGGAAGGAAACAAAAATTCAGACCCTCAACAATAGAATATTCACAATGTCCAACATCCAATAAAATTAGATACGTAAAAAAGCAGGAAAATATGACCTATAACCAGGAGAAAAATCACTCTATAGAAATAGACTCAGAAATGACAGGAATGATGGAATTAGCAGACACAGATTTTGAAGCAACTGTTCTAAATATACATTAAAAGATTTAAATGAAAACATAAACTTAATGAGGAAAGAAGTGGAAGTTATCAAATGGAACTTTTAGATTTAAAAGTATAATATCTGAACTAAAAATGCACCATATAGTTCAACAGCAGATTATATAGTATATATAGCATATGGTGTATATATAGCAGTTATATACTAAAGAAGAAAAGATCAATGAACTCGAAGAGATAGCAATAGAAAACTCAGAAAGGTTAAGGGCAGAAAAATATTTAAAGAAATAATAGTCCAAAGTTTCCAGACTTGAAGATCAAAAACAGTTGTCTCAAGAAGCTCAACAAATCCTAAACAGGATATACACACAGAAAACCATACCAAGGTACATTGTAATCAATTTACCAAAAGACAAATGATAAAGATAAGACATTAAAAGGAGACAGAAAAGAAGACATATATACAAGGGAATAAAGATAAGAATGATCATTGATTTATCATTGACCAAAAGACAATGGGATAATAACTTTAAGGAGCTGAAAGAAAAAAAAAGTCAAACTAGAATTCTACATCCAATGACAATATTCTTCAAAATGAAGGTAAAATAAAGACATTTTCAGAGTATATACCCAAAGGAATAGAAATTGTTCTATCATAAAGGCACATGCATGCATATGTTCATTGCAGTACTATTCATAATAGCAAGGAGATGGAATCAACCTAAATGCCTATCAGTGGTAGACTGGATAAAGAAAATGTGGTACATATACACCATGGGATACTATGCAGCCATAAAAAACGAGATCATGTCTTTTGCAGAAACATGATGGAGCTGGAGGCCATTATCCTTAGCAAATGAATGCAGGAACAGAAAACCAAATACTGCATGCTGCTCACTTATAAGTGGGAACTTAAAGTTGAGAACACATGGACACATAGAGGGGAACAACAGACACCGGACTACTGGAGAGTGGAGAGTGGGAGGAGGGAGAGGATCAGGAAAAATAACTAATGGGTACTAGACTTAATATTATACTTTATTAATAATCTATACAACAACCCCCCATGACATGGGTTTACCTATATAACAAACCTGCACATATACCCCTGAACTTAAAATAAAAGTTAAAAAATAAAAAAATAAAAAAATTAACCCCATTTACAATAGCCACATGTAAAATTAAATACCTGGTGGCTGGCAAGATGGCTGAATAGAAACAGCTCCGGTCTGCATCTCCCAGTGAGATCAACGCAAAAGGTGGGTGATTTCTGCATTTCCAACTGAGGTACCCAGCTCATCTCATTGGGACTGGTTAGAAAGTGGGTGCAGCCCACAAAGGGCCAGCTGAAGCAGGGTGGGGTGTCGCCTCACCTGGGAAGTGCAAGGGGTCAAGGAACTCCCTCCCTTAGCTAAGGGAATCCATGAGGGACAGTGCCATGAGGAACGGTGCATTCCAACCCATGGCTTTTTCCATGGTCTTCACAACCTGCAGACCAGGAGATTCCCTAGGGTGCCTATGCCACCAGGGCCCTGGGTTTCAAGCACAAAACTGGGTGGCCAATTGGGCAGATACCAAGTTAGCTGCAGGAGTTTTTTTTTTTTTTTTTCATACCCCAGTGGTGCCTGGAATGCCAGTGAGACAGGACCATTTACTCCCCTGGAAGGGAGACTGAAGCCAGGGAGCCAAGTGGTCTAGCTTAGCAGATCCCCCACAGAGCCCAGTGAGCTAAGATCCACTGGCTTAAAATTCTCACTGCCAGCGCAGCAGTCTGAAGTCCACCTGGGACACTCAAGCTTGGTGGGGGAGGGGCGTCCGCCATTACTGAGGCTTGAGTAGGCGGTTTTCCCCTCACAGTGTAAACAAAGCCTCAGGGAAGTTCGAACGGCATGCAGCCCACCACAGCTTGGCAAAGCCACTGTAGCCAGACTGCGTCTCTAGATTCTTCCTCTCCAGGCAGGGCATCTCTGAAAAAAAGGCAGCAGCCCCAGTTAGGGGCTTATAGATCAAACTCCCATCTCCCTGGGACAGAGCACCTGGGGGAAGGAGTGGCTGTGGGCGCAGCTTCAGCAGACTTAAACTTTCTGCCTGCTGGCTCTGCAGAGAGCAGCGGATCTCCCAGCACAGTGCTCGAGTTCTCCTAAGGGACAGACTGCCTCCTCAAGTGGGTCCCTGACCCCCGTGCCACCTGACTGGGAGACACCTCCCAGCAGGGGTCGACAGATACCTCATACAGGAGAGCTCCAGCTGGCATCTGGTGGGTGCCCTTCTGGGATGAAGCTTCCAGAGGAAGGAACAGACAGCAATCTTTGCTGTTATGCAGCCTCTGCTGGTGATACCCAGGCAAAAAGGGTCTGGAGTGGACCTTCAGCAAACTCCAGCAGATGTGCAGCAGAGAGGCCTGTTAGAAGGAAAACTAATAAACAGAAAGGAATAGCATCAACATCAACAAAAAGGATGTCCACTCAGAGACCCCATGTGAAGGTCACCAACATCAAAGACCAAAGGTAGATAAATCCATGAAGATGAGGAAAATCCAGCGCAAAAAGACAGAAAATTCCCAAAACCAGAATGCCTCTTCTCCTCCAAAGGATCAGAACTCCTTGCCAGCAAGGTAACAAAACTGGACGGAGAATGAGTTTGACGAATTCACAGAAGTAGGCTTCAGGTCGTGGGTAATAACAAACTCCTCCGAGCTAAAGGAGCATGTTCTAACCCAACATAAGGAAGCTAAGAACCTTGAAAACAATTAGAGGAATTGCTAACTAGAATAACCAGTTTAGAGAAGAACATAAATGACCTGATGGAGCTGAAAAACTCAGCATGAGAACTTCGTGAAGCATACACAAGTATCAACAGCTGAATTGATCAAGTGGAAGAAAGGATATCAGAGATTGAAGATCAACTTACTGAAATAAAACATGAAGACAAGATTAGAGAAAAAAGAATGAAAAGGAACAAACAAAACATCCAAGAAATATGTGACTATGTGAAGAGACCAAACCTATGTTTGATTGGTGTACCTGAAAGTTATGGGGAGAATGGAACCAAGTTGGAAAACACTCTTCAGGATATTATCCAGGAGAACTTCCCCAACCTAGCAAGACAGGCCAACATTCAAATTCAGGAAATATAGAGAACACCACAAAGATACTCCTCAAGAAGAGCGACCCCAAGACTAATCGTCAGATTCACCAAGGTTGAAATGAAGGAAAAATGTTAAACGCAGCCAGAGAGAAAGGTCCGGTTACCCACAAAGGGAAGCCCATCAGACTAACAGCAGATCTCTCTGCAGAAACCCTACAGGCCAGAAGACAGTGGGGGCCAATATTCAATATTCTTAAAAGAATTTTCAACTCAGAAATTCCATATCCAGCCAAACTAAACTTCACAAGCGAAGGAGAAATAAAAACCTTTACAGACAAGCAAATGCTGAGAGATTTTGTCACCACGAGGCCTGCCTGACAAGCGCTCCTGTAGGAAGCACTAAATATGGACATGAAAAAACCAGTACTAGCCACTGCAAAAACATACCAAATTGTAAAGACTATCGACAGTATGAAGAAACTGCATCAACTAATGGGCAAAATAACCAGCTAGCATCATAATGACAGGATCAAATTTACACATAACAATCTTAACCTTAAATGTAAATGGGCTAAATGCCCCAATTAAAAGACACAGACTGGCAAATTGGATAAAGAGTCAAGACTCATCTCATGTGCAAAGACACACATAGGCTCAAAATAAAGGGATGGAGGAATATTTACCAAGCAAATGGAAAGCAAAAAAAAAAAAAAAAAAAAAAAAAAAGCAGAGGTTGCAATCCTAGTCTGATAAAACAGACTTTAAACCAACAAAGATCAAAAAAGACAAAGAAGCAAAGAAGGGCGTTACATGATGGTAAAGGGATCAAGGCAACAAGAAGGGCTAACTATCCTAAATATATGTGCATCCAATACAGGAGCACCCAGATTCATAAAGCAAGTTCTTAGAGACCTACAGAGAGACTTAGACTCCCACACAATAATAGTGGTAGACTTTAACACCCCACTGCCAATATTAGACAGATCAGTGAGACAGAAAATTAACAAGGATATTCAGGACTTGAACTCAGCTCTGGACCAAGTGGACCTAATAGACATCTGCAGAACTCTCCATCCCAAATCAACAGAATATACATTCTTCTCAGCACCACATTGCACTTATTCTACAATTGACTACATAATTGGAAGTGAAACACTCCTCAGCAAATGCAAAAGAATGGAAATCATAACAGTCTCTCAGACCAGAGTGCAATCAAATTAGAACTCAGGATTAAGAAACCCACTCAAACCCGCACAACTACATGGAAACTGAACACCCTGCTCCCGAATGACTACTAGGTACATAACAAAATTAAGGCAGAAATAAATGAGTTCTTTGAAACCAATGAGAACAAAGACACAATGTACCAGAATCTCTGGGACACAGCTAAAGCAGTGTTTAGAGGGAAATTTATAGTACTAAATGCCCACAGGAGAATGCAAGAAAGATCTAAAATTGACATCCTAACCTCACAATTAAAAGAACTAGAGAAGGGAGGGATAGCATTAGGAGGAATACCTAATGAAAATGAGGAGTTAATGGGTGCAGCAAACCAACATGGCACATGTATACATATGTAACAAAACTGCACATTGTGCACATGTACCCTAGAACTTAAAGTATAATAAAAAAAATTGCAAAAAAAAGAACTAGAGAAGCAAGAGCAAACAAATTCAAAAGCTAGCAGAAGACAACAAATAACTAAGATCAGAGCAGAGCTGAAGGAGATAGAGACACGAAAAAAACATCAAAAAATCAATAAATCCAGGAGCTGGTTTTTTTGAAAAGATTAACAAAATAGACCACTAACCAGATTAGTAAAGAAGAAAAGAGAGAAGAACCAAATGGACACAATAAAAAATGACAAAGGGGATATCACCACTGATCCCACAGAAATACAAACTACCATCAGAGAATACTATAAACACCTCTACACAAATAACCTAGGAAATCTAGAAGAAATGGATAAATCCTGGGACACATACACCCTCCCATACACCCTCCCAAGACTAAACCAGGAAGAAGTCGAATCCCTGAATAGACCAATAACAAGTTCTGAAATTGAGGCAGTAATTAATAGCCTGCCAATTAAAAAAAGCCCAGGACCAGATGGATTCACAGCCGAATTCTACCAGAGGCACGAAGAGGAGCTGGTACCATTCCTTCTGAAACTATTCCAAACAATAGAAAAAGAGGGAATCCTCCCTAACTCATTTTATGAGGCCAGCATCATCCTGATACCCAAACCTGGCAGAAACACAACAACAAAAAAATTTCAGGCCAATGTCGCTGATGAACATCGAAGCGAAAATCCTCAATAAAATACTGACAAACCGAATCTAGCAGCACATCAAAAAGCTTATCCACCAAGATCAAGTTGGCTTCATCCCTGGGATGCAAGGCTGTTTCAACATATGCAAATCAATAAACATAATCCATCACATAAACAGAACCAATGACAAAAACCACATGATTATCTCAATAGATGCAGAAAAGGTCTTTGACAAAATTCAACAGCCCTTCATGCTAAAAACTCTCAATAAACTAGGTATCAATGGAACGTATTTCAAAATAATAAGAGCTATTTATGACAAACCCACAGCCAATTTCATATTGAATGCGAAAAAGCTGGAAGAATTCCCTTTTTAAACCGGTACAGGACAAGGATGCCCTCTCTCACCACTCCTATTCAATATAGTGTTGGAAGTTCTGGCCAGGCAATCAGGCAGGAGAAAGAAATAAAGGGTATTCAAATAGGAAGAGAGGAAGTCAAACTGTCTCTGTTTGCAGATGACATGATTACATATTTAGAAAACCCATAGTCTCAGCCCCAAATCTCCTTAAGCTGATAAGAAACTTCAGAAAAGTCTCAGGACACAAAATCAATGTGCAAAAATCATAAGCCTTCCTATACACCAATAATAGAGAGCCAAATCATGAGTAAAATCCCATTCAGAATTACTACAAAGAGCATAAAATACCTAGGAATCCAACTTACAAGGGATGTGAAGGACCTCTTCAAGGAAAACTACAAATCACTGCTCAAGGAAATAAGAAAGGACACAAACAAATGGAAGAACGTTCCATGCTCATGGATAGGAAGAATCAATATTGTGAAAATGGCCATACTTCCCAAAGTAATTTATAGATTCAATACTATCCTCATCAAGCTACCACTGACTTTCTTCACAGAATTAGAAAAAACTACTTTAAATTTCATATGGAACAAAAACAGAGCCCATATATCCAAGACAATCCTAAGCCAAAAGAACAAAGCTGAAGGCATCATGCTACCTGACTTCAAACTATACTACAAGGCTACAGTAACCAAAACAGCATGGTACTGGTACCAAAACAGAGATATAGACCAATGGAACAAAACAGAGGCCTCAGAAATAATGTCACACATCTACAATCATCTGATCTTTGACAAACCTGACAAAAATGAGCAATGGGAAAATTATTTCCTATTTAAGAAATGGTGGACTTTGCACCCAAGACTGTGTGGTAGATAGAGCTCCCTCTCCCCTCTCCCCTCTCCCCTCCCCCCTCCCCCCTCTCCCCTCTCCCCTCTCCCCTCTCCCCTCTCCCCTCTCCCCTCTTTCCACGGTCTCCCTCTGATGCCGAGCCGAAGCTGGACGGTACTGCTGCCATCTCAGCTCACTGCAACCTCCCTGCCCGATTCTTCTGCCTCAGCCTGCCGAGTGCCTGCGATTGCAGGCGCGCGCCGCCACGCCTGACTGGTTTTCGTATTTTTTTGGTGGAGACGGGGTTTCGATGTGTCGGCTGGGCTGGTCTCCAGCTCCTAACCGCCAGTGATCCGCCAGCCTCGGCCTCCCGAGGTGCCGGGATTGCAGACGGAGTCTGGTTAACTCAGTGCTCAATGGCGCCCAGGCTGGAGTGCAGTGGCGTGATCTCGGCTCGCTACAACCACCTCCCAGCCGCCTGCCTTGGCCTCCCTAAGTACCGAGATTGCAGCCTCTGCCTGGCAGCCACCCCGTCTGGGAAGTGAGGAGCGTCTCCGCCTGACCGCCCATCGTCTGGGATGTGAGGAGCCCCTCTGCCTGGCTGCCCAGTCTGGAAAGTGAGGAGCGTCTCTGCCCGGCCGCCATCCCATCTAGGAAGTGAGGAGCACCTCTTCCCTGCCGCCATCACATCTGGGAAGTGAGGAGCGTCTCTGCCCGGCCGCCCATCGTCTGAGATGTGGGGAGCACCTCTGCCCTGCCGCCCCGTCCAGGATGTGAGGAGCGTCTCTGCCCGGCCGCCCTGTCTGAGAAGTGAGGAGACCCTCTGCCTGGCAACCGCCCCGTCTGAGAAGTGAGGAGCCCCTCCGCCCAGCAGCCACCCCGTCTGAGAAGTGAGGAGCGTCCTCCCTCCTCGTCCGGGAGGGGCGTGGGGGGGGTCAGCCCCCTGCCCGGCCAGCCGCCCCGTCCGGGAGGCGAGGGGTGCCTCTGCCCGGCCGCCCCTACTGGGAAGTGAGGAGCCCCTCTGCCCGGCCAGCCGCCCCGTCCGGGAGGGAGGTGGGGGGGTCAGCCCCCCGCCCGGCCAGCCGCCCCGTCCGGGAGGGAGGTGGGGGGATCAGCCCCCCGCCCGGCCAGCTGCCCTGTCCAGGAGGTGGGGGGCGCCTCTGCCCGGCCGCCCCTACTGGGAAGTGAGGAGCCCCTCTGCCCGGCCAGCCGCTCTGTCTGGGAGGGAGGTGGGGGGGTCAGCCCCCCGCCCAGCCAGCCGCCCCGTCCGGGAGGGAGGTGGGGGGGTTAGCCCCCCACCTGGCCAGCCGCCCCGTCCGGGAGGTGAGGGGCGCCTCTGCCCGGCCGCCCCTACTGGGAAGTGAGGAGCCCCTCTGCCCGGCCAGCCGCTCTGTCTGGGAGGGAGGTGGGGGGGTCAGCCCCCCGCCCGGCCAGCCGCCCCGTCCGGGAGGGAGGTGGGGGGGTCAGCCCCCCGCCCGGCCAGCCGCCCCGTCCGGGAGGGAGGTGGGGGGGTCAGCCCCCCGCCCGGCCAGCCGCCCCGTCCGGGAGGGAGGTGGGGGGGTCAGCCCCCCGCCCGGCCAGCCGCCCCGTCCGGGAGGGAGGTGGGGGGGTCAGCCCCCCGCCCGGCCAGCCGCCCCGTCCGGGAGGGAGGTGGGGGGGTCAGCCCCCCGCCCGGCCAGCCGCCCCGTCCGGGAGGGAGGTGGGGGGGTCAGCCCCCCGCCCGGCCAGCCGCCCCGTCCGGGAGGGAGGTGGGGGGGTCAGCCCCCCACCGGGCCAGCCGCCCCGTCGGGGAAGTGAGGGGCGCCTCTGCCCGGCCGCCCCTACTGGGAAGTGAGGAGCCCCTCTGCCCGGCCAGCCGCCCTGTCCGGGAGGGAGGTGGGGGGTCAGCCCCCCGCCCGGCCAGCCGCCCCATCCGGGAGGGAGGTGGGGGGGGTCAGCCCCCCGCCCAGCCAGCCGCCCCGTCCGGGAGGTGAGGGGCGCTTCTGCCCGGCCGCCCCTACTGGGAAGTGAGGAGCTCCTCTGCCCGGCCACCACCCCATCTGGGAGGTGTACTCAACAGCTCATTGAGAACGGGCCATGAAGACAATGGCGGTTTTGTGGAATAGAAAGGGGGGAAAGGTGGGGAAAAGATTGAGAAATCGGATGGTTGCCGTGTCTGTGTAGAAAGAGGTAGACATGGGAGACTTTTCATTTTGTTCTGTACTAAGAAAAATTCTTCTGCCTTGGGATCCTGTTGATCTGTGACCTTACCCCCAACCCTGTGCTCTCTGAAACATGTGCTGTATCCACTCAGGGTTGAATGGATTAAGGGCGGTGCAAGATGTGCTTTGTTAAACAGATGCTTGAAGGCAGCATGTTCGTTAAGAGTCATCACCACTCCCTAATCTCAAGTACCCAGGGACACAAACACTGCGGAAGGCCGCAGGGTCCTCTGCCTAGGAAAACCAGAGAACTTTGTTCACTTGTTTATCTGCTGACCTTCCATCCACTATTGTCCTGTGACCCTGCCAAATCCCCCTCTGCGAGAAACACCCAAGAATGATCAATAAAAAAGAAAAAAAAAAAAAAAAAAAAAGAAATGGTTTGGGAAAACTGGCTATCCATATGGAGAAAACTGAAACTGGACCCCTTTCTTACATCTTATACAAAAATTAACTCAAGATGTATTAAAGACTTAAATGTAAGACCTAAAACAATAAAAACCCTAGAAGAAAACCTAGGCAATACCATTCAGGACATAGGCATGGGCAAAGATTTCATGACTAAAACACCAAAAGCAATGGCAACAAAATCCAAACTTGACAAATGGGATCTAATTAAACTAAAGAGCTTCTGTACACCAAAAGAAACAACCGTCAGAGTGAACAGGCAACCTACAGAATGGGAGAAAATTTTTGTAATCTATTCATCTGACAAGGGGCTAATATCCAGAATCTACAAGAAACTTAAACAAATTTACAAGAAAAAAACAAATAACCTCACCAAAAAGTGGGTGAAGGGTATGAACAGACACTTCTCAAAAGAAGACATTTATGTGGCCAAGAAACATATGAAAGAAAGCTCATCATCAGTGGCCATTAGAGAAAGGCAAATCAAAACCACAATGAGATACCTTTTCATGCCAGTTAGAATGGCGATCATTAAAAAGTCAGGAAGCAACAGATGCTGGAGAGGATGTGGAGAAATAGGAACGCTTTTATACTGTTGGTGGGATTGTAAATTAGTTCAACCATGGTAGAAGACAGTGTGGTGATTCCTCAATCGCCAGAAATACCATTTGACCCAGCAATCCCATTACTGGGTATATACCCAAAGGATTATAAATCATTCTACTGTAAAGACACATGCACGTGTATGCCTATTGTGGCACTGTTCACAATAGCAAAGACTTGGAACCAACCCAAATGCTCATCAATGATAGACTGGATAACGAAGATGTGGCACATATACACCATGGAATACTATGCAGCCATAAAAAAGGATGAGTTCATGTCCTTTGCAGGGACATGGATGAAGCTGGAAACCATCATTTTCAGCAAACTAACACAGGAACAAAAAACAAAACACTGCATGTTCTCACTCATAAGTGGGAGTTGAACAATGAGAACACATGGACACAGGGAGGGGAACATCACACACTGGGGCCTGTCAGGGGGTGGGGGGCTAGGGGAAGGATAGCATTAGGAGAAATATCTAATGTAGATGACGGGTCGATGAGTGCAGCAAACCAACATGGCATGCGTATACCTATGTAACAAACCTGCACGTTCTGCACATGTATCCCAGAACTTAAAGTATAATAAAAAATTAAATACCTAGAAATTAAACAAATAAGTGAAAGCCCTTTATGATGAAAACTATAAAACACTTATGAAGGGAATTGAAGAGGACACCAATAAATGGAAAAATATTCCATGTTAATAGATTGGAAGAACCTATATTGTTAAAATGTCCATACTTCTCAAAGCAATCTATAGATTCAATGCAATCCCTATCAAAATACCAATGACATTCTTCACAGAAATAGAAAAAAAATCCTAAAATTTATATGGAAACACAAAAGATCCAGAATAGCCAAAGCTATCTTAAGCAAAAAAGAACAAAACTGGAAAAATCACTTTATCTGACTTCAAATTATACTACAGAACTATAGTAACTAAATAGCATGGTACTGACATCAAAACAGACACATAGACTAATGGAACAGAATGGAGAACACAGAAACAAATCTATACACCTACAGTGAACTCGTTTTTGACAAAAGTAACAAGAACATACACTGGGGAAAAACAATCTCTTCAATAAATGGTGCTGGGAAAACTGGATATCCATATGCAGAAGAATGAAACTAGACCCCTATCTTTCTCCATACAAAAAATCAAATCAAATGAATTAAACACTTAAATCTAAGACCTCAACCTATAAAACAACTGCAAGAAAAAAACACAAAAAACAAACAAATAAAAAAAAACAAAAACATTGGGGAAAGCCATGGGACTGGATTAGATCACTAATGGGATGAGTGGTGAGTGGAAATGGAAGGACAAGGGTTTCAAGAGCTGAGCCCTGGTGATCCTCCAATCCCCAGCTTGAGGGCATGGAGGGAATAATTAGAGAAGTAGGAGGAAATCTTTGCTATGAGCAAAGTTGTGTAGGAACGAAGGCTACCAATAATGTTAGAAATAAGGGCAGGGAAGGCCATGAAGGGCCTTGAATGCCAAGCTAAGGGCATCACTGGAGGTTTCCTAAAAATACAAAGTCATGGTCAGATTCATGATTAGAAGGATTGATCTTGCAGCACTGAAGAGATACAATGAAAGTTAGGGTGGGGTAAGCCCATAGGCAAGGAGACCAGGAAAGAGTCAAGGCAAGCATGCGGCCATTATAGCAGTCTATATCAGGGCCAGTAGTTTCGTGATCTGGTATTTTTTTTTCCCTTGGGCTCCTCTAGCCCAGAATGTCAAAGTTTCCAGGGAATTGTTGGCCAAAAATTCCACTGGACTTTGCTGACTTGGCCTGAACTCAGAGAAAAAAGGAACTGCTGAGACCTCTGTCCATGGTGCTGATGTAAATCCCCCATTTCCACCTCTAGAAGGCACACTTGCATTCCTGTCTCAGCTCTCAGGACTGGCACAGAATCAACAATCCCAGCATCACCCCACATATGGCCAGAGGCTCAGAGGCCTTGGGCCTGGTGAAAGGATGGTTTTGGGATGTGTGTCTGGCTCTACTTCTGTTTAAATGCCCCAGGTCATATTTGCTTTGATGGAGTCTTGGTGGCCAGACTGAGAAAAGCTTCATATCTAGGAAACAGGAGGGCTCTGACCTTGCCATTTCCCACCCTATAGTTGAGGCTGTTAGAGGTGGCCAGAGCTTGCCTAACCCTTAGTCTTGTTTTTCATAGTGGCCTTATTCCCACTCTGCTCAGCAGTTATCCTGAGCAACCTGTAGGTGCAAACCTTCTGGCATTTTGTCTTTGCCTGTTACCTCTTCCTGAAAGGCCCCTTTATGATTCCCTCATCTAGATAAATTCTCAGTGTTATTAAATGCTCAACTTGGGTATACAGGCATACCTCAGAGATATTGCAGGTTTGGTTCCAGAAAACTACAATAAAGCAAATATAGCATTAAAGTGAGTTACACACATTTTTGGTTTTCCAGTATATATAAAAGTTATGTTTACATTATACTGTAGTCTATTAAATGTGAAATAGCATTATGTCTAAAAAGTGTATATACTTTAATTTAAAAATACCTTACTCTAAAAAATGCTAATGATCATCTGAGCCTTCAGTGAGTCATAATCTTTTCTCTGCTGGAGGGTCTTGCCTCCATGTTGCTGGCTGCTGACTGATGGCTGCTGACTGATCGGGTAGTTGCTGAAGGCTAGGGTGGCTGTGACAGTTTCTTAAAATAAGACAACAGTGAAGTTTTCCACATCAGTAGACTCTTCCTTTCATGAAATATTTCTCTGTTGTATACAATGCTTTTGATAGCATTTTTCTTCCAGTCAAACTCTTTTCAAAATTGGAGTAAATCCTCCCAAACCCTGCTGCTGCTTTATCAACTAAGTTGATGTAATATTCTAAATCCTTTGTTGTCATTTCAACAGTGTTCACAGCATCTTCACCGGAGGTAAATTCCTAAGAAATTACTTTCTTTGTGCATCCATAAGAAGCAAAGCCTCACCCATTAAAATTTTATCATGAGATTGCAGAAATTCAATCACGTCTTTAAGTTCCACTATTAATTTTAGCTCTCTTGCTACTTCCACCATATCTGCAGTTACTTCTTGCACTGAAGTCTTGAAACCCTCAAAGTTGTCCATGAGGGTTGGAATCAACTTCTTCCAAACTCCTGGTAATGTTAATATTTTGACCTCGTCTCGTGAATTATAAATGTTCTTAATGCTGAATCCTTTTCAGAAAGTTTTCAATTTACTTTGCTTAGATGTAACTGAGGAACCACTATCTTTGGCACCTTTAGCCTTAAAATATGTATTTCTTTCTTCTTTTTTTTTTTTTTTTTTTTTTTTTTTTTTTTTTTTAGACAGGGTCTTTCTCTGTTACCCAGACTGGAGTGCAGTGGCATGATCTTGACTCACTGCAACCTCTGCCTCCTAGGCTCAGGCAATCCTCCCACCTCAGTCTCCTGAGTAGCTGGGACTACAGGCAAGCTTGACCAGGCCCAGCTAATTTTTGAATTTTTTTTAGGGACAGGGTTTCTCTGTGTTTCCTAGACTGGCCTCAAACTCCTGGGCTCAAGTGGTGCACCTACCTTGGCCTCCCAAAGTGCTAGGACTACAGTTGTGAGTGACCACACCTGGCTGTATTTCTTAAATAATAAGATTTGAAAGTCAAAATTACTTCTTGATCCATGGCTATAGAATGAATGTTGTGTTAGCAGGCGTGAAAACAACATTAATCTCCCTGTATATCTTCATCAGAGCTCTTGGGTGACCAGGTGCATTGTCAATGAGATGTAATATCTTGAAAGGAATCTTTTTTTTTCCTGAGTAGTAGGTCTCAACAGTGGGCTTAAACAATGCTGTAAGCAAATGTGCTGTCATCCAGGCTCGTTGTTTCATTAATAGATCACAAGCAGAGTAGATTTAGTATAAATTTAGCCCTAGGATTTTTGAAATGGCAAATGAGCATTTGCTTCAACTTTAGAGTTACCAGCTCCATTAGCCCCTAACAGGAGAGCCAGCTTGTCTTTTGAAGCTTTGAATCCAGGCATTGACTTCTCTTCTCTAGCTAGGAAAGTCCTAGATGACATCTTCTTCCAATAGAAGGCTGTTTTATCTACATTGAAAATCTGTTTAGTGTCATCATCTTTATCAATGATCTTATCTAGATCTTCTGGTTAACTTGCTGCAGCTTCTACATCAGCATTTGCTGCTTCGCCTTGTATTTTTATGTTATGGAGATGGCTTCTTTCCTTAAACCTTACAAACCAACTTCTGCTAGCATCAAACGTTTCTTCTTCAGCTTCCTCACCTCTCTCAGCCCTCATGAAATTGAGGAGAGTTAGGGCCTTGCTCTGGATTAGGTTTTTGCTTCAGGGAATGTTGTGGCTGGTTTGATCTAGACAGACCACTAAAACTTTCTCCATGACAGCAATAAGGCAATTTTGATTTCTTAACATTTGTGTCTTCACTGAATTAGCACTTCAAGAACTTTTCCTTTGCACTTATAACTTGTCTAAGTGTTTGGTGCAAGAGGCCTAGCTCTTTGCCTATCTTGGCTTTCGAAATGCCTTCGTCACTAAGCTTAATCATTTATAGCTTTTGATTTAAAGTGAGAGATGTGCGACTCCGACTCTTTCTTTCACTTGAACACTTAGAGGCCATTGCAGCATTATTATTATTATTTGAGACACAGTTTCACTCTGTCACCCAGGCTGGAGTGCAGTGGTGTGATCTCGGCTGACTGCAACCTCCGCGTCCTGAGTTGAAGCGATTCTTGTGCCTCAACCTCCCCAGTAGCTGGGATTATAGGCTTGCACCACCATGCCCAGATAATTTTTATATTATCAGTAGAGATGGGGTTTCACCATGTTGGCCAGGCTGGTCTTGAACTCCTAACCTCAAGTGATCCGCCTGCCTCGGCCTCCCAAAGTGCTGGGGTTACAGGTGTGAGTTACTGCACCTGGCCTAGAATTATTAATTGGTCTAATTTCAATATTATTGTGTTCAGGGAATAGAGAGGCTCAAGGAGAGGGAGAGAGATGGAGGGTGGCTAGTCGGTAGAGTGGTCAGAACACACACAACATTTATCAATTAAGTTTACCATCTTATATGGGTGTGGTTCCTGGCTCCCCAAAACAATTACAATGGTAACATCAGAGATCACTGATCACCATAACAGACACAATAATAATAAAGTTAGAAATATTGCAAAATTACAGAGACACGAAATGAGCACATGCTGTTGAAAAAATGGCACAGATAGACTTGCTTGTTGTGGGGTTGCCACAAACCTTCAATCTAAAAAAAAAAATACTCAGTATCTGTGGAGTGCAATAAAGTGAAGCATAATAAAACAAGGTAGTCCTGTACTTGGTTCCAGAAAGCCTTCCCTAATTTCTCTTAGGCTGCTTAAGTGTCTCTTCCTTTTCTTCCTCCTCTTTTGCTTGACACTATGCAAAAAATCAGCTGATTTTTAATCTTGTCTCCTGACGCTGTCATCTTTGACTCTTGCATACACCTCTTTCCCTTCTTCCCTCCTTCCCTCCTTCCCCTTTTCCTCCTTTCTTTTTCCTCCCTCCCTTCTGCCTTTCTTTTTCCTCTCTTCTTCTCTCTAGTCTCTCTCTCCACATTCACGCCCACAGTCCAACTCACAACCCAACCCAATCCAAGAAGTAACATCAACAGCAATAATTTACATTTAGGCGTTCATCACCCTTTCCCATCCCCTGGTAAACATCATCCTGAAATTTATATTCATAATATTTTTGATTAAAACTATATACCCAACGTATATTTTTAGTTTTAGTTTTTATTAAAATTTATGAAAAAGGGTATCATGCTGTACACCATCTTCTGAAGCTTGCTTTTTCTCTTTCAACAAAATGTTACCAAGATTTGTTCAAGTTGTTATACAGGCTACAGTTCATTCAATTTTGCTGGTATATACAAAATATTCTTTTGTGCAAATATATTACAATTTATTTGTCAATTTTTCTGTCAATGAGCATTGGAGTTGTTGTCATTATTTTGCTACTACAAATAGTACTACTGAAAATATTGTTGTACATGTCTCCTGGTGCATGTCTTTTTGTACATACACACACACATACACGTATACACACATATTTTGAAGTGAAATTTCTGGGTTATAGAGTATGTGAAAATTCAACTTTACAAGATAATACTTTTCTTTTTTCCAGAACGGTTGTGTCAAATTACACTCCCACCAACAATGTATAGTAGAATGGTTGACCCACATTCTCTCCAATACTTGCTGTTGCCAGACTTCTTAATTTTTTCAAATTGAATGGGGGTAACTTGAATTTCATCTTTGTCTTTATCTTCCCTTATTAGTAATGAGATTGAACCAACATTTATTGAAGATATGGTTCCCTTTCCTGCAAAATGTCTAATCATGATTTTTGTTCATTTTTCCTACTCTGAATGTCTGAGGCATTTTATAGTTTTTTGATTTTATTTATTTATTTATTTATTTATTTTTAGATGGAGTCTCACTTTGTTGCCCAGGCTGGAGTGCAATGGTGCAGTCTTGGCTCACTGCAACCTCTGCCTCCCAGCTTCAAGTGATTCTCCTGCCTCAGCATCCTGAGTAGCTGGATTACAGGCGCGTGCCACCACACCTGGCTAATATTTGTATTTTTAGTAGAGACGGGGTTTCACTATGTTGACCACGCTGGTCTTGAACTCCTGACCTCATGATCCTCCTGCCTTGGCCTCCCAAAGTGTTGGGATTACAGGCATGAGCCACCACGCCTGGGCTCTATAGTTTTTGATATAAATCCTTTGCTGGTTTTTGATATAAATCCTTTGCTGGTTATTTGTTACACTTATTTTCTCCCAGTTTGTAAATTATCTGTTTTCTTTCTTTAAAATGTCTTTCATCAACAGAAGTAATTATTTTAATATAGTTCAGTTTATTAATCTTTTCTTGTATGATTAGTGCCTTTTTGGGTAGATTTTTCAAGGAATTGTTCCCTAGATCAAAGTGATAAAGATATTAACCTACATTTTATATTAAATGTTTTGAAGTTTTTTATTTTCCCTTTTGGTTTTTAGTCCATCTTGAGTGGATTTTTTTTTTGTGTATGTATAGGGAAAAATAGGAATCCAATTTCACCTTTTCCATTTCTATAATATTGTGTGATAGATCTATTTTGGGGCTGTCTATTCTAATCCACGTTGACCAATTTTTACCGCCACACTGTCTTAATTACCATGATTTCATAATATGTTCTGATAGCTGGTAAGACGAGTCCTTCCTCCCTATTTTTCTTCTTCAGAAATACCTGGGATATTCTTGGACCTTTCCTCTTCCATATTAATTTACAATACATTTGTCAAGTTTTATTTTAAAAAGCCTGTGGAGATTTTAATCAGGGTTGCAGTCAATCTAAAATTAATCTTTTAACTATATTGAGTATTTCTATTTATGAACATGATATAAATGTTGCCTTCATTTGTTTAGATCTTCTTTAATATCTTTCAGTAAGTTTTTTTCCTGAACTGTTTATTTTGCAAAAATTGTCAGAGCTACAGAATATTCATAAGAGCAGTAAATCAATACCTATTTACCCTTACCACATTTGCCTCAGCTGCCTATATAAGTATTAATATGTTTTCTATTCTAACCTCTTTGAGGTTAATTTTCTCCTAAATTATGAAACCTCCCCCTTCCAAATATTTCTACAGGTAACTCCTAAGTACAAGGACATTCTTCTGAATGAATATAACATAATTATCACACTGAGGAAATTGAATACTGATACACTGTTATCCTCTAATATATGATCCATATTAAAAACTCACTAACTATCCCTTTGATGACCTTCACAGCTAATTATTTAGCAGATCAGGATCCAATTAAAGATCTCAGATTATGTTTTGCTGTCTTGTCTCTTTTTTCTCCTTTAATCTGGAACAGTTCTCTAGCCTGTTACTAACCTATGTGAATTTTTTCTTTTATGATGTTCTTGGAAGTATAGGCCAGTTGTTTGGACAATGTTCTAAAGTTTGGATTCAAAAGGATTGGGCTAATTTACAGTCCCATCAGCAATTGTTGTATGATTGACCCAATAATTGGGTCAGGCCAATTTACAATTCTACCAGCAATTGTATGATTGGCCAGCCTGCACAGCCATGGTTAAGTTGAAGCTGGAGAACCCACGCTGGATTGTGGAGGAGCAGGAGGATGGAAGCAACGTGAACAGCTGGCACTGAGTGGGATGCCACCAGCTGGTCCAAAGAGAAGCTCCAGGAGCTCCTGGTGGTCATCGTTGTGGAGGATGAGGCTGGCCACTGAGAGATCAGCGAGCTAAAGCAGGTGGAAAGTAAGGCTTCTTGCAGCATCCACAAAGGAAAGGTGATTTTCTTGTATGAGTGAAACATCAAACTGGGCTGGAAAGGTATCATTAAAGAATCTGACGTGAAGCACAAGGGATTGATTGAGATACCCAATCTTTCTGAAGAAAATGAAGTAGATGACACCGAGGTGAATGTGAGTAAAAAGAAAGGAGATGGGGATATACCGAATGATCTTATGAAAACTGCAGGCACTGCCAAGGTCAGGGAGGAGGTCCTTGGAGATTATCTGAAGACACTCAAGACAGAATTTACAATGGGAATGGTTTTACCAGTGAAAACTATGGCAACCTAGGAATTGACTGTTAAAAGAAAATGGAGCGAGAATATCTTGCAGGTTCGGGGCTCATCTCCAGTGGCACTGGGTGTAAGAATTCCCGCTATGGCTCTTCCCATCAGGGCACAGTTTGACGTAACTGTAGAACAGCTGTACAGCATCTTCACTATGAAGAATTTGGTGCAAAAATTTTCTAAATCTTCTGCTGTATTAGAAGCTGAAAAGGGAGGGAAATTCCAAATGTTTGATGGGAACATCACTGATGAATATATAGAATCTTTAACAAATAAAAAAATCATAATGAAATGGAGATGTAGGAACTGGCCAGAAGGGCAAATGGAATTACAATTCAACTGTAAAGCAGTTCCTATCTGTAAAGAAGAGAACATGAAATTCTGTTGGCAGAAGCAGCATTTTGAAGAAATAAAAGATTTACTGCGCTGACCACCCTGAATGGTTGAATTAGTTAAAATTTTATAAGGCATTACTTTTTCTAAGCAGAAAATGTGTCACATTTACCTTTTCCCTATCCGTTCTTTTCCTTTAAAAGAGGAAAAAAATCCATGAAAGTATACCAAATTTAAAGCATTGTTTGACTCTTTATTATAACTAGACTCTGCATTGAGTTAAAAGTAGCAAACAACCTGAAATTAGGTATTAACCTGACCTTCCATAGATGTTCCCCTGGAAATCGATCAAGTCCCTGAGTGCAGATAGTTGATGTCTCTCAAGCTAAAGTTTGTCCTACAGCAAGCTTGCTTGCAGCTGTACTTTTAGTTCAAGATGACAAAAATAAATGGCATGTTGATACTGTTCCTTTTCCTTTAGGGTTTTTAAGGTGTGCAGATTTTTGGTAGTAAGACAGTGGCATGTTGCATTTAAAAGCATGCTGAGGCCGGGTGCAGTGGCTCATGCCTGTAATCCCAGCACTTTGGGAGGCTGAGGCAGGTGGATCACCTGAGGTCAGAAGTTAGAGACCAGCCTGGTCAACATGGTGAAACCCTGTCTCTACTAAAAATACAAAATTAGTGGACATGGTGGCGCATGCCTGTACTCCCAGCTATTTGGGAGGCTGAGGCAGGAGAATCACTTGAACCTGAGAGGCGGAGGTTGCAGTGAGCCAAGATCGTGCCATTGCACTTCAGCCTGGGCAACAAGAACAAAACTCCATCTCAAAAAAAAAAAAATCATATTGAAGTGAGGGTGAATTGGCTAATTGGCTATGTTGTGCTCCACTTCTCCCTGCTGTGGTTTTGCACTTTGGGCTGGAGAGGAATGAGAAGTCTATGGGGATAAGTTAATTTTGTGGACTGCCAGTAACACTTCTAATGAAATAGCATATGGTGGATAAGTGTTTCACCTCACTTACGGTTTTCTCACTACTTTCACCTGAGAAGACTGAAGCAATGTATGTAAACAAATGAAAAGTCATCACAATCAGTTTAAGTGCACAGAATAGCAATCAGTCGTGTCTATAAAAAAACAATTATTTTAAAAATTGTTGTATGATTGTTTCCTCATGATAGATTTAGGGTAAACATTTTTTTTTTGGCAGGAATGATATTATAGATCAGTGACATGTGTATCACATCTGAGGGCATACAATGCTACTTGTCTAAATATTGGTTATGTTAGCTTTAATCACTTTATTGAGGAGATATCTCTCAATAATGTGTTATACTTATTTGTACATAGATCCTACACAACTTTGTGTTACATTTGTGCCTCAATACCTTATAATTTTGTTGCTATTAGAGATGGTATCTTTTAAATATTGTTTTCTACAGTAATTTTTTTGTTGCTGGTGAATAGAACTGCACTGACCTCTGTATATTAACCCTCCATCCAGTTGCCTTGCTATACTCTCCTAATAATTCTAATAATTTGTCTACGGATTTTTTGTTTCATTTTATGCAGACAATTATATTATTTGTACATAGTGACAGCCTTACCTCTCCCTTTCCAATCATTTGTGGCCGAATGTCTTTTTCACTTATTAGGGCTGAAGTTGTGTTCTCTAAGCCCATGGGCTTCCCTCAGCCACAGCACTGATAGTTCTGTGTAATTATTGCCTGATCATTTGCCTATCTCCTTTACTAGCCTGAGAATTCTTAACAAATTGATTGGTCTCTGAATCTATGTTACTCGACACTGTCCTTGGGGGCTGTCCTTGGGAGCAGTAATATGCTAGGGGTTCATAGTAGAGCAGGTCATCACAGCTCTCCATAGCAGGGATGGCCATGTCTATTTTCCAGATGGGGAAACTGGCTCAGAGATTTAGTCATTTACCTGAAGCCATTGAGTTGTTAACTGGTTTGCCTGGGATTTGAACCAGGTCTGCTGGTTCCAACTCTCTTACCAGGCCCAGGACAAATGTCTGTTGAAGGAAGTCAGGGCTCAGAGTGGATGCTTGGGAATAACAATAGCCACTTATTGAGCTCTGTGCTATGTTATATAAATAATTTACTTTTAATTTTTATTTACTTGTTTTATTTCACCACACCACAGATGTGGTCTATTTCTTTTATTTATTTTTGAAATTAAACATTTCGTCATACCACGGTACAGTTTATATAAATAATTTCATTTAATCCTCCTAACAACACTATAAGATGGGTACAATATTATCTGTCTTTTTCTTTTTCTTCAAGAGAAAAAGAAAAGTCTTGCTCTGTTGCTCAGGCTGGAGTGCAGTGGCATGATCATGGCTCACTGCAGCCTTGGCCTCCTGGCTCAAACAGTCTTCCTACTTCAGCCTCCCAAAATACTGGAATTACAGGTGTGAGCCACCACACCAAGTTTATTATCTCCTTTTTGAAATGAGCAAATAGACTCAGAGAAGTTAAGCAACTCACCATAGTAGCTATAAAGAGGAAAAGCTTGGATTTGAACTCAGATTTAACTCATAATACTTTTGTCTTAATCACTATTCTGTAATGCTTCCCCAGTGAACTGACAATTGAATGGGTTGGAGGAAGAATCGAGGTGCCTTCCTCAGTCTCCAGGGGGATTAGGAAGATCTCAGGGTTTTTTTTTCTTTCCCTGGAGAGGTTTGAGCATTAGACTTCTGGTTTTGGTTAACTCAGGAAGTCCTAGCGGTCTCTCCCGCAACATGCAGAGGCCCATTTTATATTCCAGGGCTCCTCAGCTGTCCTTAGGGGCAGTAATATGCTAGGGGTTCATAGTAGAGCAGGGTCATCATGGTAGCTACTGTCCTGGGACAGCCCTTATCAATTCAGGCAATTTTGGAGGTGGACTAAGACTTTTCTTTGGGTCCAAGGAATGAGCAGGCAGTTCTGATTCCTCAGGGATTATGGGGTCACTATCTACCCTAGCGACTTCCCCAGACTTGGCAGCAGATGGTCTGTAAGCCTTCACCTTGAGAATTCCCAAGAGACAGTCCCTCAAGGGACAGTCTTTGGCTCCTAGTCTTGTGCTGCATCCTTAAGGGGCTGGGAATAACCAGACCTAAGATTCAGGGGGTCACATTAATGAGCCTGGAATAGAGCCTAAGGGTAGTCAGGGGTGGGAGGAAATGTTATACTCTCTGTAGCAACATCTGTCCTATAATGCTATGGAATAATAGCAATGTCTTGTCCAGGAATCCTGAAATATTACTAGGGGAGATAATTCCATCTCAGACCTGAGCTATATGCTTTCTGCCATATAAGCATTATGGTTAACATTGAGCTCCCTGGAAGCTAGGGCACAAAGGGAACCACAATAGATATCAGCATTTAACTTCATGAAATTCTTGAAGTCCCATAAGATGTTAATAAGAGTGCCTGGAATAAGCAGTTCATTAGTCAAATAAACCTAGGAAATACTGCATATACTACACTCCATTCGTCTGAGGAGTCCTAATGGCATTAAATAATGAAGGCTCTGACACATCTTGCAGCAAAATTTATTTTTTACTCAGTTTCCCAAGTTTAATTGATCATGGAGCCCCTTTCCCATGGAAAATTTATTGACGTCTAGCAATAAATCAGCATTTTGAATAGTTCATTTTGGAAAATGCTTATTTATATGTTTTCCTTGTCAGACAAAAAAATTTTCTTTCCTGATTTTAAATTCTAAGGAAGGGCTAAGTATACCTCGTTTTCCCTGCCAGTTTATTCCTGTTTGACTATTTGAACCTCCCTCTATCCCTGTAATTTTTTGTCCATACCCATGTCCTCAGGAGTTTCTATAGATTTAGGAAACCAGGGTAAGTTTCCTTGGTGGAAACCCAACTATGGTGATCTAACAAGTTTAGTGAGGTGAAGTCAAAATAAAGCTTTGGAGGTGAGGGTAATTGTGAAGCCCATTAGGGGTTGGCCCAGGAAATCTGGTGAGAAGGTATTACAATGTACAGCAGTCTCTTGAGAGTCTTACCCCAATATGAGGTGGTTTCTATACTTGGAGACAGCTGTGGTTTTAGCCTGTGGACTCTGGCGACCCCTTTCCACATTTCCCTGTTCACTGCTTTGGGGAAGATGTCCTTGAGGGGCAGAAAGGAGGATTATACCAAGATATGCAATAGTTGGAGACCTATTGGTCATTCTGGACGTGGCTTCAGCCTCTGCACTTTTAGGGATGAAAAACGGGGGGTCTTGGAACAGGCCAACAGAACAGCAGGTCTTTTCTTGTTTCCTCTGGGCACACAGAGTCCCCATCCCATAGCATCAATAACTGCCTGAAGCATGACTTGTCTCCCTGACTGGATTGGAGCTCCTCAAGGATGGGGGCAGCTTCTTATATTTCTCATGCCCCTTCCCCACCACACGAGGTGCTCATGCTGGGTGCTCATGAGCACATACCCAGCCAGCATGAGCACCTAGCGTGGTGGGGAAGGGACATCAGAAAGTGCCTGATCACTAACATTTATGCGTAGCTCAGGTTTTCTAAAAAGTTCCATAGACATAATCTCATTTGGGATTCACAGCAACACTGTGAAACATGTCAGAGATTATCACCCCATTTTATAGCCAAGGAAACAAAGTCTCAGAGAGGTGAAGTGATGCATCCAACTTCACACTGTTGGTAAGTAGCTGGTGATCTATACGCTACATCACATCTGCTGCCTTTGGAAGGATTCACCCTGAGGTTCAATATAAGAGGATTCTTAGTCTAGGTAGGGGGCGGGGAGCTGTGTCTGGTCTTAGCATCCTGCGATTCTCTCCTCAGTGGAGCCTGCCTCTTTTGACCAGCAGGGGGAAGCATGGAAACACAGAGCCTTCCAAAGCCTAGGACTGTTTAGGTTCACCCTCACAGTATGTGATCAGAGCCTCAGCAGAGTTCTAGGCAAAGAATACTGACTGCCATTTGCTGCACACCCACTCTGTGCCCAATTACTATAATACATATTATTTATAACTCCTAAAGCAGCTCTCCATGGCAGGGATGGCCATCTCTATTTTCCAGATGGGGAAACTGGCTCAGAGATTTAGTCATTTACCTGAAGCCATTGAGTTGGTAACTGGTTTGCCTGGGATTTGAACCAGGTCTGCTAGTTCCAACTCTCTTAGCAGGCCCAGGACAAACGTCTGTTGAAGGAAGTCAGGGAAGGGTCTTCTTCCCTCCCAGCCATCCTACTTCTCCAAGTTGATACCACACAGGGCTGAGTGCAGCTCCCTAGCTCAAGGAAGAGGTCATGCTGCAGTCCGCCTCCTACCTCCCAATTCTGTCACTGCTCAGCGTCTCATACCTTCCTTTCCTTTTTTTCTGCACCTCCCTCTAATAATTCTTTTCCATCCAAAGCTGGGACAGGCAGCAGGTGCATGGGGCCAGAGGCTGGAACACTGGACTGGGCTGAATCCGGATCTCTGGTCTCTGACCTTGTTGATTATCCTGGTCTTGCTGCTGTTCCCTCTGCTCCCCCAAACCCCTGCATCCAGGTGCTCCTCCATGGCCACTGCCCTAATATAAGCCTCCATCATCTCTTGCCAGCCTTTCTCACTGATCTCCCACCTGGTCCACCTGCATAAATTAATATCCCCATAATAATCATATTAATGAGGATCTAACTCCTCACATCGCTCCCCACATAGCAGCCAGAGTGGACATTACTGCCAATGCCTTAATTCCCTTAAAGCCTTCTGATGCTCCCCATGGCCTGTAGGGTAAAGCCCCAACCCTGCTCCATCCCTGCAAGGCCAGGGATGACCTGGGCTGGCCTGCCCCTCCAGCCTCCTCCCTCAGCCTGCCCCATCCTCATGCTCACTACCCCAGGTTTATCCAACAACTGGCCAGCTGTACTCCGCCTCAATGGCCTTGTCTACCTAAACTGTGTTCCCTGCTAGGGAGTGCTCATTTATCTTTCCAGACTCATTTCTATGGCCCCTCTTCTAGGAAGGCTTTCATGACTTTCCTTTCCACCCTGGTTGGAACAAATTTCTTCTCCACTCCCCTCCCCTTGGTCCCAGCACCAAAAAATGCATAACTGCCTTGATTTGTTCTGTGTCTTTCTTTTCCACTCATCTGTGAGCTACTGGAGGGCAGGGATCATGTCCGAGATAACTGTGTGTTCCCAGCCCTTGTGCTGGGCTGGCACACAGTAGTAGCTTAGTGGGTGAACTTGACCTCCGATGGCTTTACTGCTCAGGCCCATGGCTTTGGGTTCCTGCTGCTTCAATCTCCTCCTGGGTGATGGGAAAACATTGCAAAGATGCATGAAGAAAGAACTAGCCTCAGTGTCCCTGCTGGTCAGGGTTCTCCTTCCTCCAGAACCCAACACACAGTTAGGGCACACCTCCTCCCACCCTCCTCACCCTGCCATAGCCTGAGGGAGATCCGGTCTTTGAATTCTGCCTTGGTATAAGCTTTGAGGTCTATTCCCTCCTCCCTCCTTCCTCAACCACTTTCCTTTCCAAAAGTCTGCTCACAAGTCTTTATAAAATCTCTGTGTAGCTCCTGGCCTCTTGTATTACTCATCATCTTTTGCTGTCATTTATCAGAAGAGAGGGAGAGGGACAAGATGAGGTTGGAGATAGAAGAAGGTGAGTAATACTTTTATGTTCCAGGGCTTCCATCTTTTCAGTGAAGTGGAGAGCACTGATTAAGCAAAAGTAATTCCTCCTCTTCTGCACTTGCTGCTGGAAACAGTTGGGAACCTCAATATCTTCCTGGGGGAGGGTCCTAGAGGCAGCTGGCTAGAATAGTCAAGCCCCAGGCTTTTTCTGGGGGTCTTATTTTGGCAGAATCTAATTCACATTTTCTGCCCTTGTTGTGTCCTCTCCCACTGTCAGACACGTTTGTACTATGTATGGTTTGATTGTTTTATTTTTGATTGTTTTATTATTAGGCACTAACCATGTTGTAGAGGAACCCATTTTGCAATCCATCTGTGCTGATTTTAACTGCCTGGCTTCGTTTGGGAGTTTTGATCACTGAAGAAACCATCACCCACTTCTGGGTGTGTCTGGCAGAGCTGTAGTCGGTCCCAATGCCAATTCCAGACACTCATTCCCAAGTCTGCAAATTGTCGTATCCTTTCTTGTAGTGACGCTCCCTCGAGCATCATAGATTTTACACATTTGTTAGATTTAAAGCAAGCATGTGCACCCTGTGGAAACAGAAATTCTGAAGAGTTCCAGTTGTCCTGTGTTACTCCATTGCCCACACAGTCAAATGCCTGGGGCATAGAGTAGTGAGTTCACTATGTACTGGGAGTGTCAGGCAGGCAAAACGCCATTGCTGTCCTGGGTTCCCCAGAGAATTCCAGCCTCTTGGATCAGTCTGCCCTTTGGCACTCAAATAGAATCATCTGGGATCTAGTTCCACACATGGTGGGAAAACTAGCACAACCCTCACAATCAATATTTTCAGAGATTCTCAGAGGCTTATGTTTCTCCTGGTGATCTTTTGGTTTTTGTAGTGCTTTTAAACATGTCTGCAAATTCTTTGATACCCTTTCTGTCAAGAGGTGGAGTTTAATTCTCCTCCCCTTGAATCTGGGCTGGATCTCATAATTTGCTTCTATAAGCAGAAGGAAGAGGAAGTGATGCTGCTTGATTCTTGAGGTTAGGTCGTCAAAAAAGACGATTGAACATCTATTAGGCTCTCTCTCTTTGGATGCTTGCTTTGGAACCCAGCTGCCATGCCGTAAGGAAGCCCAGGCCACATGGGGAAGCCTTGTGTAGGTGTTCTGGCCAATGACTGCAGCTGAGATCACAGGTAACATGTGAGTTACATGTAAGCGAGGGAACCTGTGGGAGGACTCCATCCCCAGTCACCATCTAACTGCAACCTCTCTGCATCCTGGGAGTCTTTTCCTCTTCTTTTGCTGGTTGGTTCCATACACATCATTTCCCACTTTTTTGCTCTGGCAAAGCATCGCCAATGCAAGGTGAGTGTCTACAGTGGGTGATGTTGAAGATCTGGGGCCGGGGTGGGGGTGGGGTGGTTGCAGCAAAGGCCAGAGCAAATGAGAATTTAAATTTGAGTACTACTCTTAACTTGAATGAAAATTCATAGGCACTCTGCATCACAGTGAATTCTTGCAGGTCCTGTCCACCCTTGCGTGGCAGCTTTCTGCCATCATCTTGGGCCCCTCTTTCACCTGTTCCCTGCAATCCTCTTCTCCTTTCTCAGTTGCATTAATTTTTATTTTCATATGTATAGTCATCCAATGTTAGATTCTTAGTCCATAAACTTAGGGCTGTAAGAAACAAAATGTTATCTCTCCACATTTAAACTTATTTTATTTTCCTAACTCCCTTTCTATAGGTGACAGAAAAAAATTTCAGTCTCTTTCTAGGGCACTGATCTCTTTCATGAGGGCTCTGCCCTCATGACCTAATCCCCTCCCCAAAGGCCCCACCTTGTAATAGCATCACATGATTGATGATGATTAGGTTTCAACACATGAATTTGGGAGGACACAAACATTCAGATGATAGCACCAGACTTGTGTCAAGCTCTAGGAGTTATGACAACATTGGTGAGACTGGGTTTCAGGGTGTCTAGTCTCATGGGGATGCCCTGAACTGTATACAGTTCTTTCTTACCCTTAGTTGTCAATTCATGGGGATAGCTCCTGTGTCACCTCTCATTTCCAACCAGAAGGCCTCTCCAGGCCCAACTCTGCCAGCTATCCCTGAACTCCACCTGAGTGCACACAGCACTCTTTTTCTCCCCTGCCATTTGGTTGTTAAGATCATCAGCCTAGGAGCACTGTGCAGCCCCTTCTATTGCACCTTCATGGAGTGGTGATGGGCTTTGCGGCTTTCCTGGGTCAACTCAGAAAGGGCATGTGTCCTTTTAACTCTGTGAGCTCCTTGCAGAAGTAACACAGGAGCTTTTTCAGGGACTCATCAGTCTTCATCTTGTCTTCATTCTGGCTTTTTCTCTTTCCCTGGCTGCCCCCACTCAGTTCGGTCCTGGTTTCAGCTGCGGGAAAATGGCTCCAACTCATCATGTATTTTTCTGAATCTTCTATTTTTGTTGTAGAATTCATACTCCAAATCCTTCAAGGCTTAGGCATCTGAAGTTCAAAAGCTTGGGTTTTTGCAACTCAAAGTCTTGGCTTTTGAATCTTTAAATCAAGAATTTAATTCTGCAAAGAACCTCAGACCCAGCTGCTGGAGCAGGGATTGGGAAGGGAAGGGAAGAGGAGAGTGGTGCATAGATATATTGGGGAGTACCAGGAAGCAAACATCTTATGCAGTGATTTAAAGTCTCTTTAATCTGCTCATCTTACATTTAGCCTTTGGCCAAGGACATTTTATTTCAAGATTTACTTCTTATTGTTTTTCTGTAAGCAAAATAACATTCTATTCCTAATATTAATTCCACATTCTTCCTAGGACAATTGGCCCAGATTGCAAGTGACTGTTTAAAAATGACACATTCCCCCTTCCTGTTACATAATTATAAAACAGTGTAATAAGAGCTATGGTGGGAGTTGGCACCAGGGACTTAGGGGCAGAGACTAGGGAGAGACTGGTTGTGAGGGTGAGCTACAGAAGGCTTCCTGGAGGAAGTGACATTTGAGCTAGGGAGAGCATTTCAGGCAGAGGTTGCCCTGGACATGATGAGCGGCAGATGAGGGAGCATGAGGGTAGCCTGCAAGAATCAGCTTGTGTTGGGACTGGGGGGCAAAGAGTTTGGCTTCCATCCCTAGAGTAAGAGGTCTGAACCCATAGAAAGTTTCTAGGCAGGGCAGTGCCCTGATTCAAACACTTTCTTCTCTCCGCCCTCTCCTGCTATTTGCTCATCCCATTTTCCCCACCTGACCAGTGCCATTCTCTTCCTCATATGGAAATAATTTGTGGCTTTGTTCAGCCTGGCACCCTTTCTTCTTCCCCTCTACTCCTGAACTCTGCATCTAATAGCACTTTCTTTACAGCTGCCCTGAGTTTGCGGGCTTCTGAATACCCTCTTCTGTTTTCTACTCTCAAGCCTTTGCTCTTGGTGTTGTGTTCACCAGGAATACCTTCAAGCCCCTGTCTATCTGGCTGTCTCTTTTTGTTTTTGATGAAAACTTTTTAAAAAAATTATACTTTAAGTTTTGGGATACATGTACAGAACACGCACGTTTGTTACATAGGTATACACATGCAATGGTGGTTTGCTGCACCCATCAACCCGTGATCTACATTAGGTATTTGTCCTAATGCTCTCCCTCCCCTTGCCCCCAACCCACTGACAGGCCCCAGTGTGTGATATTTCCCCTCCCTGTGTCCATGTGTTCTCACTGTTCAACTCCCACTTATGAGTGAGAACATGCCATGTTTGGTTTTCTGTTCTTGCATTAGTTTGCTGAAGATGATGGTTTCCAGCTTCATCCATGTCCCTGCAAAGGACATAAACTCATCCTTTTTTTATAGCTGCGTAGTATTCCATGGTGTATATGTGCCACATTTTATTTATCCAGTCTATCATTGATGGGCATTTGGGTTGGTTCCAAGTCTTTGCTATTGTGAATAGTGCTGCAATAAACATACGTGTGCATGTGTCTTTATAGTAGAATGATTTATAATCCTTTGGGTATATACCCAGTAATGGGATTGCTGGGTCAAATGGTATTTCTGGTTCTAGATCCTTGAGGAATTGCCAAACTGTCTTCCACAATGGCTGAACTAATTTACACTCCCACCAACAGTGTAAAAGTTACTCATTCTTCAGGTCTTGGTCTGGAGCTCTCTCCCCAAATCATGTCCAGGCCCCTCGCAGAACCAAGCCTCTCTCTCTGTGCTCCTATAAATATTTCTGATCTGTGTCTTCTCTAAAGTGTCCCAAAGTAGACCCCAGCCTAACCTTTGAGCTGTAGGCTGATTCCCAGCCCAGATCTGCCTGGGCAGGGTGGCTGAGTTGCTCCCTGGGGTGAATTCCTTTTGCATAGGGAGCAAGAAAGAGGGAGTTGGTAGTACTCCCAGGCCCTGGAGTCTTTCTGACCCAAAGGTCGAGGAATATAGAATTTAATAGGATTAGTGGGCAAACAATTAGGCAGCTACAAGGGTTTGACCCCAGGGAGGGGATTAAAAGTTGATTATAGGTTCTATGCATCTAGCTCTGGTCTGAGTCAGCAGATTTGGGTTCTAATCCAGCACCAATATTGATTTGCTGTGTGACCCTGGCAAGTCCCTTCCCTTGAGTCTCAGTTTCCTTACCTGTGATAGATATTATCAGCATATTATAGATATTCTTATCTATATAATGAAAGGATTGGACTACATGACCTGTCTCTAGATTCTCCTCCACAAATACTCTCCATAAGTACCATTCTGGGTCTGTTGGTGGAGACGGACTGGACTCCATTCCTATGTGGTTCTAACACAGTGGCAAAGTGGAAAGGATGGGCTTTGTGGCCAGGGTCACCCAGGTAAGTCCTGGCTGAATTGCCTTGGGCAACTGTCTTTAATGCTTTGAGGCTCAGTTTCCCCCTTTGGTAAATGAGGATGATAATTCCTATCTATGGAGAGTGTGTTATGATGGTTAAAGTGAAAAAAAATCAACATGTCTAAACATCTTGGTGCTCCAGGCATTATTGTAGTTGTGGGATATGATGAGGTTTCTCTTCAAATAATCTGATCAATATTTTATTCTTTAATTCTAGTACCCCCCCCCTTTTTTTTCTCCTTTTTCCTTTTTGCCTTTGTTAGATGCCCAGGCATGCCTCAGTACCAAGCGTTAGCAGTACCAGCTCACATTCCTTTCCTTATTTGGAAAGAGGACTAACTTTCCAGCTCATTACAGACACCCCTTCCCCTTCCTCTCCACTTTCTTTTACGTGCCCATCCTATCTAAAAAAAATCAAATGTTTAGCCAACTGGGATTAGTTTAGATTGTATGAACCGACCCTGGCCAATGGGGAAAGAGTACAGGGGCAGGACTTGCATCAGGAATAAAGGCTCCCATGCCCTTTGTTCAGGTGTGCTCTCATGGCAACTGCCAAGGAAGCACCCCTCTACGCAGAAGTAAAATTGCTTTGCTAAGAATCCTTTGTTCGAGTGTTCAATTTCCTTAGGATTTCGAGCGTTATTCCTAACCTAGGGATTGCAATGATCAAGAGAAGGCTGTGGGGGCTCTCAGGAGGGAGGGGTTCACTCTGCTTTGGGTGGAGGTGGACTGGGAAGGCTTCCCAGGCTGGGCCTTGAAGGATGAAGACGAGCTCCTGATGGAGGCTCAGACTCCCTGTCACTGGTCACTGGGCTGAGCTTTCCATCCAGGTTGCGATTGTGGCAGGCCAGGTCTCACTAATAGCTGAGCAGGCAGGCCTCCATGACAACTGTTTTAGCACTGACTGAGTGGTTAAATATTAAAAGCTGATAGAGCCAGTGCCCTCATACGAAGGCTGGAATGTAACAAAAGCCCACCAAGAGTTTTGCCTAGGCCTTTCCTGGACCTTGAAGCATGACAAGATAATGAAGGAATTCTTAACAGGACCTCTTTAGGATTAAACAAGTTTTATTGGGGGTCTGAAGGAACTCCCCAGACCTCCACAAACAAGCTTTATTGGGGACTAAAGGAACTCCTCAAACCTCCATGATTTAACAGGAGACATGATAAGGGTAATCAACCTGGCACCTGGACCCATTAGATTAAGTAAATTTACTGAGGCTCCAGAGGAAGGTCTTCAGGACTCAGATCTCAGTTATAGATTAAAAGAAGTTAATCACATATGTCTTTAGATGAATGCACACTTACACGTAGACATATAGCTTAGAAGGTATATAAGCTTTGGAAAACTTTGTAATTTTGAGTTGGTCTGGTGATATTTTCCTGGCCTTCTCCTTGTACCCAGTCACAGAAATAAACTCCCTTCTTTCCCAGTTCACCTGCATCTTGTTATTGGGCCATGAGAATAAGCAGCCTGACCCTTGGTTCAGTCTGGGAACACTATGAGAGTCCTCATAGGCTCTGCCCACCTGCTAAGGGTGGCTTCTCTCCCCCCGGATATGGCCAGCACCCAGCCCCTACTCTTCTCTGCATCCGTTCTCTTGATTGTCCCTAGGCTTCTCCAGCTGGCCACCATTTCCTAGTCACTTCTCCCGCTCAGGGCAGCCTCTCCTCTGCCCAAGGCCTGTCTCCTTCCACCCTGAGGAGCATTCTCAGAGCCCAATCCTCACCTACCCCACTCTCCTGCCTCTGCTTCACCTGGGCCTGGCTAGTTTCGCACCATAGTCCTCTTGTTCTCCTGCATGTTGGGACCTGGATCCATCTCTTATTTCCACCTCCATCCTGTAGTCACCACCTTATTCCTTTTGGCATGTAAAAATGCTCAGGTCTCTCCATTTTTAAAGTAGGGAAGCCTTCCCCGGACCCTTGATGCTCCTCAGTTACTCCCCTTCACAGCCATACTCAGAAGAGTTTGTTGTTGATGTTCACATTCCTTACCTCCTACTCACATTCCTTACCTGTAGGGAGACCCCCTGAAACTATTGCTATGGAATAAAAGATGAAATGCTCCTGATTATTGTAAATACAAAATTGCATGCAGGATTGTGTAAAGACAATGCCAGCTTGGACTGCCAGAATGAGCCAACAGCGCGTGATGTGCTTCCCCCTGCAGAGAGCCTATGAATGGACGTGCAGTCAGGGAGGTTTCACATCACCAAGACTCCTATCCCAGAAAAGCAGATGTTCAGAGCTCTGGGAATGGAATGCCACCCTTGTGGAGAGCATATAAATGGACGCACGAGGGGCGCCTGTCCATGTGGATAAGATAGGGCTATAAATGCCCTCATCTTGCCACGGCTCTTCTAGGCCTCTTTAGGGTTAAGGCATACTCTCTTCTGAGAATTTCTGGTCTAACCGGTTGTCTAGCTTTATGTCCTGTTTCTATGGATTGTTTGTAACCAGCTTTTGCTGCAACTGTTACTGCTGATTAATATCTTGCTAATCATAGGTTATGGAAAGCCTGTGTTTCTGTTTTAAGGCTCTGCTAGAAATTACTGATGCACACACTATATTGTAAATTCTTATCTCTGTATACTGTACTTCTGCATACAGATGTTATGTTAAAAAATTACTTCATCCCCATGTGACCATCTCACCTCATAATCAAATGACCCTAAATCCCTCACTAACCTACCCCCACCCTCACTAAACTTAATAATACATGCTGGTATATCCAGTGCATTGGTGGCACCAAGGGACCAGAAGGCGGTGACTCCCCTGGACCCAGCTTTCACTATTTTGTGTGTGTCTATTATTTCTCCACCTGCCAATCACCTGGGAACAAAGAGAGCCCCATTGCATTGCGGGCTGCTGGCCAGATCCCGCAATACTTACCACTGTTCACATTCCTTACCTCCCACTCACTCTTCTATCCACTCACTCCTCCATCCACTGTTTTCTAATTTCTGGCCCCAGAGTCATTCCGCTGGTGTGGTTCTGACCCAGGTCGCCAGAACAGCCCCACTCCTCCTGCTTAACAGGATGTTAAGTGAAAACAACTGCTTAATACAATTAAGCAGTTTGTCAGAGCAAACAAGGTTCTGAGCACAGATCTTTCTCTAAAGGTTCTCAGCTTCTACCACCAAGCCTGAGGGCCAGGCAGTGTTTCCTGACCACAAAAACAGAGCTGTTCCCAGGGCAGGGTGGGAGACCAAACAGGGAGACAAAGGTACTTAGCAAGCCTTCGCATTTTTGAAATTCATCTAAGCCCGAGTGCTAATCACCTGAGCTGCCAAAGGGCAGGGGCAGAATCCACAGGATGGTATTACTGTAACCTGAGCTCTGTTAATTTGATCACCTGCCCTGACCTGCACCTGTGCCAGCAATTCTTGGTTGTCCTTGCGGGAGATTGGGTCACCTGCCACCATCTGGCCCAAAAGTGAGTCCTGTTCCCTGAACTAGAGAGGAAGGAGCTTCTGAAAGCATTGACTTAGTTACCTTCCTCTCCCCTACTGATGGGAGCCCCGGCCCCTGCTTGCTATGAGATAGTGGGGAGCTCACTCATAGCTCAGAGATACCTCCTTGGCAGGTTGGTTGTGTAATGGCCATGGCATGCTGAGAGTTTTTAAACTGCTAGCTCCTGTTCTCTTGTCCCTTCTGTGTCTCCAGGCAGTGTGGCATGTTGACATTTTTCTTTCATTGCAACTGATACCAAGCCTCTTACATTTTTGATGAATCCCTACAGTTGGCTGAGCTCTGTCTTGTAGTTCAGGGGAAACCCAATGGAATTTCCACTAACATGCCCAGAGCACCTTCTATCTATGCACTTGCAAATTAGATGATAGCATTTAATCTTCACAAGAACCCTGGTTGGAATGAGTGGTATGTTTTGGGAGTGGGGTGGGGAGTACCTAGAGCACTTGTTTTCTGCATTTTTATAGCAAGTACTATGCTTTTCTTAAATTGTATATCTGAGGAATGCATTGGTGGGAGGCTTTTGAAGATTAATGGGGGTGGGCTGACACACCATGATTGTATGCATCTGTAGCCCTTCCGCTACTCTCCCCTTACTCAGCTGAGTCCAACATTGCCCCCTCACCCTCCACTCCCTTCGCCAGGGGTCCTATCATCTTTCTTCCATTTTATTTTGTACTATTTGCCCCACCTTTCTGTGTTTCTTTTTCTTACTTTCCTTGCTTTCTTTTAGATTGATTGAAATATTTTCTCAATCCATCTAATACCTACAAGTTTGAAAGTTTCAAAGTCATATTTTCAAGTGGCTACTTAGGAGTTTTAACATGCATACCTCAGATAACAAAGTCTAAAGTTAAAGTTTATTTAATTAGATAAATTAAATAAATTAAATTTAAATTATGTATACTTTGTTCCCTTCTGAAAATTCAAGGACCTTTTAACAGTTTAACTCTCCCCCCAGGCCTATATATGATTACTGTTGGCTATTTTAGTTCTATCTTTAAAAAAAAATTCCACAGACATTATTATTGTTGTTTTACACAGTCAATGTTTATTTAAATTTACCTGCGCATTTGCCACTTTCTCTACTCACCATTGCAATTCAGACTTTCCTTCTGGGACTGGCTTTCTTTTTTGAATTATATTCTTTAGACTTTTCTTTGCTGAGGGTCTGTTGGTGACAAACTCTCAGCTTAATATTTACCTGACAATGTCTTTGTTTCTTCCTTATTCTTGAAAGATAATTTTTCTCCATATACAAATCTAGGCTGACAGTTATTTTCTTTTAGACTTTGAAGTTATTCTACATCTTCTGGTTACACTGTTGCTGTTGATAAGAAAGTCACTAGTCTAATTGTTCTTCCTTTGGCTACATGCAGTGGCTCATGCCTTTAATTCCAGCACTTTGGGAGGCCAAGGTTGGAGGATTCCTTGAGCCCAGGAGTTTGAGACCAGCCTGGCAACATAGCGAGACTTTGTCTCTACAAAAAATAGGGAAATAAGTCAGGCGTGGTACCTGTAGTTCCAACTACTCAGGAAGGCTGAGGTGGGAGGATCGATTGAGCCTGGAAGGTCAAGGCTGCAGTGAGCTGTGATCATACCACTGCACTCCAGCCTGGGTAACAGAGTAAGATCCTGTCTCCAAAAAAATTTGTTCTTCTTTTATTGGTGATCATCTTTTTTTCTTCAGATTCACTATGATGTATTGAGATGTGGATTTCTTTTTTGATTTAATTCATTTAGAATTTATTAAAGACTTGAATCTGAAGATTGTTGTCTTTTATTAGTTCTGAAAATTCTCATTTATTGTTTCTTCAAATTGCCTCTTTTCCTTGTACTCTCTCCACTTATTCTAGAACTCTGATCAAATGTAGATTAGCTCTTTTCAGTTTTTCTGCATGCTTATTAGTTAATTTCCTGTATTAAAAACAACCTCTGTGCTATATTATAGAACATTTTCTTATATTTCTCTTCTAGTTTATAATTCTCCCTTTAGCTTAGTTTTATCTGTTATTAAAATTATCAATTCAATTTTTAATTTTAATTGGTATGTTTTTCATTTTTAGAAGTTGTATTTGATTCCTTTTCAAATATGCATTGGTATTCTTTAGTTTCTTGCTCCTTACTGTTAAATAAAATTTATAGGAGGCTGTTGATTTGGACTGAGCTCCTACACTAAGTTCAATAGACAAAAGCAAAATGGATTTATTCACGCTGAAGTTCCATGTCATCAAACTAAAACTAAGCTGTTTGTCTGACCATCCAAGAAATCAGGAGAGAGGTACTATAATAGCTAAATTCCAAAGAGGCCGGTTTTAGCCAATGTAACAAGGAAGTTCTCTCACGCTAATTGGGAAATTCCATATAGAATTGGGTGGTTCTAACTCAATGGTTCAAGAAGGGAGGCTATAAGTGGTGCTGGGAGAGGAAGCCTCTCTGTAGCTGGTCCTGGGGGATGAATAAGATGCAAAAGGGAGCAGAAGGGAGGGATGACAGCATGAATCAGGGCACAGAGACTGGAAGGAGCCTGAGGAAAGGGGCAGAGAAGGCAGCCTTGTTGAGTAGATGGCTTAAATCACTCCCTTGGACACATGCTTAAAGGTGAGATGGGGCTGGAGTGTCAGGCAGGAGAGGCCACACGGGGTGGGAAGTTTTGCTTTGTTTTGTTTGAGAAAATGTCGGGAGAGGTATTATTCTGAGGAGCACCTAACAACTGTGGATAGACCTTGGGCAAGTCTCTGCTGCTCTGGTGCTCTAACAACCACCCGTGGCTGTATGGGTTGCTTCCTGGTCACGTCTGATGTTGAGAAGTAGTGGAAGGCTGAGAAAGGTTCCTGCCATCAGCAAGGAAGCCAGTAGCACAGCCACAGGGCCATGGTAGAGGAAGGTGTCCTGAGGTGGGAGCAGCTGGCCTTTTGCCTGAGCTATTGCAAGAGCAGCTGGAAGTCAGGCTTCTCAAGTTGTGTCCCAGAAGGTCAAGCTGGGGTGCTGAATCCAAACAGAGTGGCCCATCCAAGAGGTACAAGGGCTGAACTGAGAGGGAGAGAGGAACTAGGAAAGATAAATATGAGGGGAGCAGGCCAGCAGGAAAGGGTGGACTCCAGAGCACAGGCCTGCTTGGGTGAGCAAAGTCCATTTGAAGAAGTAGCAATGGGATGGAGCAGAGAAAGCCAGGAGACCCAAGGAAGGTGAGGGATTTGGCAACAGGAAGATTGGGTGGGCTATATCCTGAGCAATGATAGAGCAATGGTTTCATAATGCAGAGGGAAGAAGGCAAAGATCCTCTTTGACTTCCTTCCATCTTCTCTATCCAGAATCGGGCTTTAATTTGGAATGGATCCAATTGACTTAGTAGAGAGGCTAGTAGAGTTCTGGTGAGCCAGGAGGTTGCCCCAGGTCTCTGTTGTCTGCTTTTATAAGCACATGGAAGACCTGCTAAATACATTGTCAGTAATGCAAAGCTGGAGTTGAGGGAGAGATGAGGATTAACATGATGGGTGAGCAAATGTGGCCTAAAAGACGTAATGAGCTTGGGAGTCTGAGACAGGAGGATCACTTGAGTCCAGGAGTTTGAGACGGCAGTGAGCTATGATCACACCACTGCACTCCTCCAGCCTGGGCAACAGAGTGAGACCCTGTCTCTATTAAAAATGAAGGGCTGAGAAACCAGAAAGAAGAGCTAACCTAATAGTTCAAAAATTCACCTATAGGTATTATGGGATGGAACAGACACGGTTTGTCAACAACACACATGAACAAAGTTGAGGCAGGCTTAACTCAGAACAAGCCAAGGCAGAATTCAGCCAGGGACAGAATTTAAAGAAAGATCTTTCCCTCAGTTTCTAGCCCAGTGTTGTGGTCATTCAAATTCAAACCCATGAGGACTAACACTGTGGCAGGCCTGACAATCCTGTGATCTTTTGTTGTCTGTCTCCCACCTTCCCTACCCACCTCAGTGATTACACACACAGCAGATTAGGGTATAACGAGCCTAGGGGCGGATGCTGCTAATCCAGTTGTTAATCTTTCAGAAATAACTCCAAAGCAGCGGGGAGGAGGTAAACAGCTGGTGTCAGAAGCCAAAGGATCAAGCTATTTTTCCTCCTGCCCCATCTCATTCCTCATGTGCTTGAGTGTGGGAGTTCAGTCAGGTTGGTGGGAAAAATTTTAAAGATAGTTATAAGAAATAGGCACAAACCTTCTTGGAAGGCCAGGGGGTTTGCATAAGCTCCAGTAATAGATCTGGCTGAAGGCAGTCTAATCCTTACCTTGAGTAAATAACTTAAAGTAGATACAAAGGAATGTAAGGGAGTTTATCTAAATAACTTCTTTACTCATGTGGTCCTAAAACTAATCTTTGATCATTCACGGGCAGGATGGCTCTCTCAGGGGGAGGGCAACCAGGTTAATTACTCTCTAATGGTGTTGACTCAAAGTCTTTGTCATTTAATGTGTGGTGAATAAATGCTGGCAGGGCCAGCAAGTCAGGGCCGAGGCTGCAACCCTTTACAGCACCCTCCTTGGTGTCTGTAAGTGGCCCGGACCCTCAGCTGGACTGATAGGCAAAATATCTGTGTCAGTGTACGTTATTCATCCATTGTTGGGTCAGGGTCTGCAGGACAGAACCCCACACTTAAGACCTCGAAAGAACGGTTTGCCTGCTCATGAAGTACCTGCCTATAAGGGCAGTGCCTCCCTCAAGCAGATGTGCTTTCCCCAACTAGTGCGATATGGGGCAAAGCAATGTTGGTATAAATGCTCTGCAAATGAGATGCCTCTGTGTGTGTGTGTGTGTGTGTGTGTGTGTGTGTGTGTGTGTGTGAGTATGTGTGTGTCTGTGTGTGAGAGAGACTGGAGATACCTGGGAGTGACTAAAGGGGACCCTTACATCTTCTGGGGGCACTCATCAGTTGCCTGAAAGGGGAGATGGGACAAAGTTAGGTTCCCAGGCTGGTGGGCAATGTTACAGAAGAATATCAGGTGCAAAATGATCGATGAAAACTAAACTCTTCTGAGAAAGAAATCAAAGCCAGTCTCAGTGTCCCCTTCAGCTCCTGTGGGGAAATAGGCCTCCCATGCCCTGAAGTGCCAGGGCAGAGCCTCTAGTGAGCTCTGAGGGTAAGTAACTTCTTGTAAACATAGGGAACACAAGGAAAACATCTTTCCTGTTCCTTCTCCTCTGCCCCTCTCTCTCTCTTGCCACTCTACCGCCTCTTCACAGGATCTTACTCATCTTCATGGCTTTCATCAGCTTGTTGGCTATGGCCTCTGAAGCCGATATCCCTGCTGTCCTGAGCAGCTTCCATTCTCCCTTCTTGGGATTTCTGTGCACATTGCTCTTTCTCCAGTTGGATATAATCTTGGTGGAACCATTCATCATGATGCCTACCCTCCCCTGGTGAAGGGGCGAACATGTGACTCCTCCAGTTAGACCAGTCATGTGTGTTCTTTTTGGAATCTGAATTTTGAGATGGTTCTTCCTGGAAGCGGTGTCCAAATGACACTGACCCCTGATTCTCCCTGTCTGGAGCCCCAGAGCTCCCTTGATTCTTCAGATTTCTGAACTAATATAGCTTCTAAAACTATTGCTGCTCCAGGTTCCATCTGTGTAAAGATCTGAGTAATATATATCTCCACATGGACAGCTCACAGCCACCTGAAACTTACTGGGCCCATACTGATCTTATCATCTCTCATCTCCGGACTTGCTTCCCTTCCAGCCTTCTCTCAGAGAAGAGCACCGCCATCAACTCAGGTGTTCAAGTTGACAATCTTGAAAACATCCGTGCTTCTTTCCTTTTTATTCCATCTTCTGCCTTGAATCAGTCATTCAAACTGATGTTTCTTCTTTCTTAATATTTAGTATGGACTCTCTCAAAATCCTATCTGTACCCTCAACCACAAACCATGAATGTCCATACCTGTTCATATAGCTTGGATATTTGTTCCTGCACAAATCTCATGTTGAGATGTGATCCTAATGTTGGAGATGGGGCCTGGTGGGAGATGTCTGGGTCATGTAGGAGGGTCCCTCATGGCTTGGTACTGTCCTTGAGATAGTGAGTACTTCCAAGATCTGGTCATTTAAAAGTGGGTGGCACCTCCTTCCCCACTCCCTCTCTCTCTCTCTTGCTTTTTGAGACAGAGTCTTACTCTGTTTTCCAGGCTGGAGTACACTGGCATGATCTCAGATCACTGTGACCTCTGCCTCTCGGGTTCAAATGATTCTCCTGCCTCAGCCTCCTGAGTAGCTGGGATTACAGGCACTCGCCACCACACCTGGCTAATTTTTGTATTTTTAGTAGAGACGGGGTTTCACCATGTTGGCCAGGCTGATCTCGAACTCCTGACCTCAGGTAATCCACCCCCTTTGGCCTCCCAAAGTGTTGGGATTACAGGTGTGAGCCACCACACCTGGCCCCATTCCCTCTCTCTTGCTCCTGCTTTTGCCGTGTGATGTGCCTGTGCCTCCTTCACCTTTGGCTGTGAGTAAAAAGCTCCTTGAAGCTTCACCAGAAGCCAAGCAGATGCCAGCACCATGTGTCCTGTAAAGTCTTCAGAATGATGATCCAATGAAAACTCTTTTATTTATAAATTACCCAGTCTCAGGTATTTATAGCAATACAAGAATAACCTAATATACCCATCCTCAGCTCCTTTCCCCCAACTTCAGAGGGTGAAGAGTCCCTCCTCCTGTTTAAGGCCAACTCTCCACATGTGACATAGACTCCATCCTTCCTACCTCTCCTGGGCTTGTGTCATTGTTCATCCCCTCTCTTCTCTGCTTTCTATCTTCTCTCCAGCCTGTAAGCTTGTCCTAGTCCCCCCAGCACTTGCCAAATCCCAAAACACTCACCTGACACCACATTCCTTCCAGATACCACCCAGATCTCTGCCCTCCACTTCTTATCCATAGGTCTTGGAAGAGTTGTCTATATACCCTGACTTCTTGTCTGTACCAACATCCTGTACTCATGCTTCTACCCCCATCTCCACTGACATGGTACTTTCCAAGGTCACCAATGACTTCCTAAATCCAGAATCCTAGGGATACTTTTCATCCTTGCAGATTTCTTGGTGGCTCTGCACCCAGTGTTCTTCTTCACTTCCTCTTTTATTCAACTAGTATTTATTAAGTGCTGTGGAGATAGTAGTGGAAGAAGACAGTCATAATCCCTCTCCTCATGGAGCTTAAATTCTAGTCGGGGATACAGGCATTGAACAAGCAAATGAAAATAATTGCTGAGAGTTACAAAAAATAAGTGCAAGTTCTTGCAAAAGTACAGAAAACAGCTGAACTCAGCTTTTTTTTCAGGAATTCATAGAAAGTTTCCTGGAGGAAGCAATGTTTAAACTGAAAGATAACTCAGACTTTTCAAAGAGAGAGGAAAGAGGATTTCTGGCTGAGGGAGGAATATATGGGAAAGCCTGAAGGCAACAAGGAGCAGTGTGCTCTGGAAGACCTGAGTTGGAGGCAGTAGCAAGGGAGGGTGGAGGGAGAGGATGAGCTGGGTGGGGAGCAGTCGCTGGATTGAGCAGTTCCATGAGGGCTGAGTTAAGGACTTCCCCTTTGGCTGAAGGGTAAGGGAAGCCATAGAAGAGGTTTAAGCAGAGAAGTGATGTGGCCAAATCTGCACTCTGGAAATACTACTGGTTGCAGCATGGGGTATGCATCTGACAGAAGCCAGAGCAGATTTGGGAGGACCCGTTAGGAGACCATTGCAGTAGTTCATGTAAATATGATAGTGGGGTGCACTTAGGCAATGGTAGTGGGATGGAAAGAAGTGGATGGATTTGAGAGCTCTTTGGAAAGTGCAGTCTGCTGAACATCCTGACAGATTGCATTCCAAATGCTACTCTGAGAAAAGAAGTGGATAGTGGGGCCATTCACTGAGATGTGGTACGCAGGTGAGGAACAGTTTCAGTTGGGGGTAAGAACATTGAGTTTGCAGTGCCTGGAACACAGGTGAGTGGGGATGTCAAGCCTGAATGTGGATATATAGAGTTTAGAGGAGTGGTTTGGGCAGGAAATATACACTTGAGAATTGTTGGCATACAGGTGGGAATGGGGAATTGTCCCCAGAGAGAATGCGGAGGAAAAGGGCAGGAGGCCTGAGACAGAACCCTGCGGCCACCAACATTTAATGGTCTGGTGCAGGGTATAGTAGTCAGCCTCTAAGATGGATCTTAATGTCTCTGCCTCCTGGAACTTATATCCTTGTGTAGCTCCAGCCACATTGTACCAGGCTGCAACTGTGTGACTAATAGAATATGGCAGAAGTGATGACACATCACATCTGAGACAAATTGAGACAAATGATAAAAGACATGATGGCTTCCTTTTTGGTTGCTGTCTATTTTTTTCCTTCCTTCCTTCCTTTCTTCCTTCCTTTCTTTCTTTCTTTCTTTCTTTCTTTCTTTCTTTCTTCTTCTTTTGTTTTTTTGACAAGGTCTCACTCTGTTGTTGTCCAGGCTTGAGTGCAGTGGTGCGATCACGGTTTACTGCATCCTTGACCTCTCAGGCTCAAGCAATTCTCCCACCTTTGCCTCCCGAGTAGCTAGGATGACAGGCACATACCACCACACCTGGCTTTTAAAAAAAAAAAAAAATTTTTTTTTCGTAGAGACAGGGTCTCACTATGTTGTCCAGGCTGGTCTTGAACTCCTAGGCTCAAGTGATTCTCCTGCCTTGGTCTCCCAAAGTGCTGAGATTGCAGGTGTGATCCACTGTGTCACTCCTCTCCTGTGCTTTCTCTCTCTCTTGAATCACTTACTGTGGGGGAAGCCAGTTGCTACGTTGTGAGCAGCCCCAGGGAGGGAGCCCCATGGTGTGGAACTGAAGCCACGTGTCACCAGCCCTTTCAGGTGACAGCAGCCTCAGCCAACAGCTTGGCTGCAGCCTTATTAGAAACTGCGAGCCAGAACCATTCACCTAAACTGCTCCCCAGTTCCTGACTCTCAGAAATTATGTGAAAAGATGATTGTTGTTTTTAGTTGTTAAGTTTTGGGATGGTTTGTTCTATAATAATAGATAATGAATACAGAGAAGAAGGAGCCAGTAAGGGGACTGAGAAGGAACAGCCACCAGGTGCTTCTGGATGGAGAGGCTGTGTGCTGATTAATTTTATCTGTTAACTTGACTGGGCCATGCAGTGCCCAGATATTTGGTCAAACATCATTCTGGGTGTGTCTGTGAGGATGTTTCTAGTTAAGATTATCATTTGAATCCATAGACTGGACAAAGCCAATTGCCCTCCCAAAAGTGAGTGGGCCTCATCTAATCAGTTGAAGCCCTGAATAGAACAAAAGGGCTGAATTAAAGGGAACTCATGCTGCCTGACTGCCTTCTAGCAAGGACATTACTTTTTCCTTGTCTTTGGACTTGAATTGAGTCTTGAGCTTACTGGCTTGCACTGGAGTTACACTGTCACCTCTCCTGGTTCTCAGGCCTTTGGACTGGGACTAGGACTGGGACTGTATCATTGGGTTTCTTGGGACTCCAGCTTGCTGATAGCAGATCTTGGGACTTGTCAGTCTCCACAATCCATGTGAGTAAATTCCTTACAATAAAGCTTCCTCTGTCTCTATGTTCATCCTGTTAGTGCTGTTTCTCTGGAGAATCCCAGATAATACAAGCTGCTTCTCCCTCATTACAGCTGGGTAACATGAATAGTGCTAGAAAAAAAAGATAAAGCCAAGGAGGGTGGCCAGCCACTGTGACCATCCTGCCAGACTGTCTGCTATGACATCCTCCTGCCAGCTTCGTGAAGGCAGCCATGTGAGCTCCTAGTGGCTCTTTGCTTCCCCACTGTCCTTTCCTCTCCATTGCTTTGTTGGAGCTGGAGTTTGCTTTTCCCTTTGACTCCAGGTTGTACCCTCTGGGTGGACCTAGAAGATTAGAGAAGGCCCTGGGGTTTTCCCCTAAGACCTTGCCTTCTGGCCACAGAGCTCACGACCCTCTGGCTACTGCAAGCTCCCTTGATTCTTCAGATTTCTGAACTAATACAGCTTCTGAAACTATTGCTGCTCCAGGCTCCCTCTGTGTAAAGCCCTGAGTAATGTATATCTCCACATGGACAGCTCACAGACACCTGGTTGCCAGGGACCCCATCCCATGAGCTCTGGCTTCCCACTCTGGGCTCCATCACTAGAATAGCTCAGATGTCTCTCCTCCCTTCCCTGTGTAATTTTCCACCAGGGCTTCCAGCTCTGCTAGGGGACTTTCAGCCTCAATGCACAAATCTAGAGCACAAAGTTCTCTTCGCAGCTCTTTCAGTGGCTTGATAACAAAGTCCCTCTCCTCTCTAGGACTTACCCATAGACTGAAAGACTTATTGCGAACGTTCTCAGCTCTGAGCTCTGTAATTCTGATGGTAAGAAACTGATTAACCGACCATAGGCTGAAATGATGAGGGGTGAGGATGGGGACATTGTCCTGCATGCACCCATAGACAGAGCAAGTTTGAGGGAGAGATCTCAGATTCTGAAGGAGGCTTCACGGCCTTCATGGCAGAGAGAGCTGTCTTCATTGCACAGTGTGGTACTTGGCAACTCTGGGCAGCAGTCCCACCCTACTACCAAACTGGAAGCTTTCTTGATGCTGGAGGCTGTGAGATGCTGGGAGTTGCTGAGATGGCAGTTGTGGGTTGGCTGGGAGTCAGGACTCTGAGCTCTCCTTCCAGCTCTGCCCAGGATGCTCTGGGCCATGTCAGCCAGAGGAAGTGGTTCTCAGCCTGTGGCCCCTAAGCTGGGAATGGGGTCTTCTAGCAATTTCCATTCAAAATACAAAAGGCACTACTTACTTTCTAACTCCTTTTAATATCCCTGCGAGATGGTTGCATTTCCTACCTCCCCAGTCTCTGAGAGTGCCCTCTGCTCCTCCCTGGGCCTCCTGCTAGTGTGATCATTTCGGGAAATCTCCAGGAGCTTGCTAGAGTCCAAAGACCATTCTGGTTGTGTTTAACTCAGATGGGTTCCCTTGGAGCCAGAGGGACACCATAACTGCCACTAGAAGCTCAAGAGACCACCTCTTCATGGCCACTGCCACCACTGTTTCAACTTGTCACTGAGTCATGCCCCATCTGAGGCTGCTCCAAGCCCTGCCATGGAGCTACTGCACACATCGCCCCTGCCAAGGTGGTGTTTTAAATCTAACATTTAAATTATGAGACAAGATGTTAAACAAACTGAAAATACAGAAAATAATTTAACAGAAACCTATGAACCTATCTTCTAGATTTAACAGATGTGAATATTTTGCCCTATTTGTTTCAGATGTCCCTTTCTATCTTTTTTTTTTTTTTTTTAAAGACGGGAGTTTAGCTCTTGTTGCCCAGCCTGGAGTGCAGGGCTGCGATCTCGGCTTACTGCAACCTCCGCTTCCCAGGTTCAGGCAATTCTCCTGCCTCAGCCTCCCAAGTAGCTGGTATTACAGGTATGTGCCACCATGCCCAGCTAATTTTGTATTTTTAGTAGAGATGGGGTTTCACCATATTGGTCAGGCTGGTCTCTAACTCCTGACCTCAGGTGATTTGCCCACCTTGACCTCCCAAAGCGCTGGGATTACAGGCATGAGCTACTGTGCCTGGCACCCTATCTTTTAAAAGCAGTTAAACCCTAGATACAGCTAAAACCCTATCTAATTATCCCTCTTCATTCCTTCTCTCCATAAAAATCTAACCTGAAATTAACATGTATTGTTTCCATGCATGTTTTCATATTTTTTCTACATACGATGTGTGTGTATAATGCATAGTGTTGTTTTTGTATTTAAAAAATTTACATAAATGTTTATGTGCTTTCGCAACTTCCTTCCCTACCCTCCACCCACTTAGCTTTGTTTTTGAGATGTATTCTTACTGAGATATGTAAACTGGTTGATTAATTTTAACCACCATATGCTATTCCACTGCAGGGATTATTCAGTTTACATATCAATTTTCCTACTGAGGGGAAGTTGGGATATTTCTCCGTTTTTTTTTTTTTTTTTTTTTTTTACCATTGCAGGCACAGCTATAAGGAACACCCTTCATTGGTCTCTGGGTATAATTATAGGAATTGGGTATGTGGCTAGAAGAAGACTCACTGGGTGGTGAGGTTTGTGCTTCTGCAAGTTTACCAAGCATTGCCACAGTGCTCTTCAGTTTATACTCCTCATAGAAATATGTGAGAGTTTTTTTTTCTCCACATCCTGAACTCTTGGCATTGTCAAACTTGAAGATGTTTGCTAATTTGTTGAATGTGAAATGAACTTTCATTCTGGATTAGCTTTTCATTTCCCTAATTTCTAGTGAGGTTAAACATTTCCCCATGTTTTTGGCCATTGATATTTCATTTATAAATTGCCTTTTTATGTTCTTTGCCCATTTCTTAATTGGTATGTTTGTCTTTTGCCTATTATTTGTAAATCTTTATATATTTTGGATGCTTATATGCTTTGTAAATATCTGATTCAGTCTGTGACTTGTCTTTCAATCTTGCTTATTAAATACCTTTTGTCATACACAAATTTCAAATTTTAATGTGGTAAAATTTATCCCTTTTTTTCTGATCAGATATATCAATTTTTCCCTTATGGTTTAAAAGTTTTAAAGCTTTAACAGATTAATGTTTAGGTCTTTAATCCATTTGGAATTTTTAAGTATGATATGAGAGATCTAATTTTCCTCATTTTCATGTGGATAGTCAATAGTTATAGCATCATCTATTAATACTTAATTTATTCACACTGATTTGTAATGATCCTTTCATCTTACATGAAGTTTTAATATATTAGTCTTTCTGTTCCATTGTGACATTACCACACTTCTAAATATTATTATAGCTTTGAAAAGTCTTGATATCCCTATGAAGGCAAGTTCACTCTTACTCTTTTTCCAGTTCTTCTGGCTATACTTAGCCATTTATTCTTCCATAAGAATTTTAGGTCCAGCTCAGTAAGTCCCACAAAAATTCCTGTTAGTATTTTGTTTGGAATGGCATTGAAATTATGGATTACTTTAGGAAGAAGTGCCACCTTTGTGATACTGAGTCTTCTCATCCATGGATTTGGTATATTTCCCCATGTATTCACTTCTTTATACCTTAGTGGCTGGTGAGATGGGGATTAGGTTCCTTTCTTTAACAAACTCACAGGGTTTTGTGAGAATCCATGGAGAAAATGCTTGAGAAAATGCTTTCCAAAGTCTGTAGTTGTGCACATGTTTGTTGCAGCCTTGGCATATTATTAAGACCAATGAATTTCTGGTCCCTATCTCCCAGAAATTGCAATTCATTAGAAACAGGCCATCAACTTTCCTAACAAGTTTTTCTTGCTTTTTTCCCCCTCTTAATTCAACTCAATAAGCACTTACTGACTTAACTATGGATGAACTGGTGGCCAGCCATCTCAGTATGCCCAAGACTTTGCTGATTTTACCACTGAAAGTTTCTGTGTCCTGGGAAGCTCTTAGTCCCAGGCACATTGGGATGGTTGGCTACTGAGTTCTGTGCTAAGCCATGGGCCACCAGAGAGTTGAATTAGATGAACCCCTGCCTTTGAGTGGGGGAGGGGTCTTGGAGGGCCTCGGGAGGTAGGATTGGAGAGTGAGGGGAGGAGAGCTTGTGAACAAATGCACTTTTATATAACAGACTAAATACAGGAAGGGAATCACAAACAGCCAAGCACAGCAGTGTGGGTGTAGGAATGAACTCTTAGAGGACTTCCTGGAGGAAGGGCATTGGTTATGAAAAGCATAGAATTAGGTAGGCAAAGGTTAGGGGTTAGAGGAGAGAAAAAGTCAATTTTGCTTTTCTCTCAGCTGCTTTCAGTCTCCCGATTTTGTGCTAACTCTGCTCTCTATCTCAGGTGTAAGATATTGTTAAGACGCACTATCTTAGCATGAGACGGGACTTCTTCCAACCCTCCTATGGAACAGAGGGGCAGACTGAAGACCTGAGAAGGAATCTACTTGCCCAGGATCACACAGTGAGTCCATGGCAGAGGCTGGCCTGGATTCAGCTTTCTAGCCTGATACACTGCCTAGCACACCACAAACTGTTATTTCAGGAGCCTGATCTTATGCCCTTAGCCAAAGGCTCTAGGCTGCTCTGAAGGCAGACACCTGGCTTGCCTTACTGGGATCGTACTTGAATGGAACATAGCCAGCTTCTAGGCCTCCTGATTCCGTTTGCCCTGCCCGCATTCCACAGCCCTCTGTCTCCACTTCACACACACTCAGGCTCAAGTACCAGCCAGGGGCAGCTGGGATTACTCTGAAGCAAGTCTATTTCATGGGACAAGCTGTTCAGGAAGCAAGGAAGCCCTAGAATCCATGCTAGAGGCTGCCTCACTCATTCTCCTTTTATCGATCACCACTTACCCCAGAACAACTGCATGTGAGAATATTAAGCTAAAATGTGCTGAGCTGTCAATGTGGGAGCTAGGTGCTTTGCACACATTATCTCTTTTAATCCTCCAAGCAACTTTACGGGTTAGAGGTGATGATAACCTCTGTTCTAAATCTCAGATTAGCAACCTGAGATTTAGAGAGGTTAAGAAACTTGCCCAGGGTTGGATTTGCATCTCAGGTCAGTCAGAAAGCCAAGCTGATGCTCTTAACTGAAGCTTCTGACCGTCCCAGGCAGCTAGTGTGCCTGATGAGGAGGTGGCGGAGCCAGGCATGGCTTTGATGGTGAGTGGCCTGAATGCCAGGCTAAAGGTTTAGCTTTTTCTTGGCCACCCCAGCCAGGCCCCTGAAGTCAGAAATGATTGAACTTTATATGGAAGATGCCAAATGGGGTGGGATTAGATAGGGCACAAAGGGTGCGGTGTTAAGAGTCCCCAGACTGGAGCCCACCCTCCTAGGGAACATGCCCTCCTACCTGGATTTCTCTAGAGGGGAGCAGAGCCCTCTCTGCCAGGGGTCAGACTACCAATGGGTCCAGCTATCTCCCAGGGGGAGCCACTCAGGAAAAGTGCTGAGTCATCATCCTTAGTGAGAGATGGAAGGGAAAAGGAGAAAAGAAGAGAGGGAGGGACCGATGGGGAGGGAGATAAACAAGGAAATAAGTCCTGTTGTAATGCCAGATGGAGCTTTCTCTGATGTGCCAAACATACACCTTTCCCCAACCGGTTCTGGAGCAATCGAGAAATACTGTTATCTCTTGTCTTGGTATCTGGGAAACTGGGTATTTACATGGGGGATTCCAAGCTTCACGATTTCCCAGGACCAGGCTGGAAGAGCTGCCCATTGACGCAGATCCATTGTACTATCAATGCAATAAAATGGGATTAGCACATATATTAAGCACCAGCATATAAACCCCACCCTCTGTCTTCCGACCCTTGTCACCTCAGCACCCTCCACCCACAGTCACATGACCATATGTCTTCATTTTAGTTCCCCCAAAAGCAGAGCTTGAGGGAAAGACTTGTTTGCCTGTAGTGATCCCAGGGAATAGGAGTGAGGGGCTCAGGAAGAACCCACAGGGAAAGCTGTTACCTGCTGGAGACAACCAGGCTTAGTCATGCTGGGAACCCTCTGAGGAACTGTGTAGAATCCACCTTAGAACTATTTGCCTGAGGCATGGAAAAGGAGAATGTTTATTTATCCACTCTTCTCCTGTTTTCCACTGGTCAGGGGTTGCCTGGTCAGGGGTTGCAGGGATGTTAACTCCCTGGCTCTACCAGGTGTATGGGATCCCCCCTGTGCTGAAATGGCTGAGTGGGCTCCTACTTGGCAGCAGGAGGGAATTCCTAGGGCAGAAGGCAAGAGAGATGAAGTGAGGTAAGGTGCCCATAGGCTACACCCGCATGCAGCTGGCTGCTACAGCAATGGTCAGAGCAAAAAGGTGGGCTGCGGGGTGTGCAATGGAGCATAAAGTTTGCCAAAATTGACACATCAGAGTGCACACTGGAGGGCACTTCCTAGACACCATCTGATTCACTGACATGGGACAAGCTGAGGCACTGAAAGCAACAGGGTTTCATCTGAGGTCACTTAGTGAGCCACAGGCAGACTCAAGACCAGAACCCACATTTTCTGATGCCCACACAAAGGTCTTTATTTTTCTGGGCTTACACAGGTGTGCTCTTCCCAGGAACGCAGTCAATTGGTAGGCAAGGGAATGCCTGCATTTTGGACTGGGCTCCTGGAAATATGGAGAAGAATTTTTGTTGTTGTTGGCAGAACATTGTCAGAACGGGAGCTCCTCGTCTCTCTTGTGTATTAATTTATTTCAAGTACTTCAATAAATAGCAGTACTTATTTTATAGGTGCAATAGTAGGTGCTTGGTAAATACATGTTGATGAATGAACGAATGAATGAGTTTGAAAACTGATAGGAGAAAAGTGGTTTCTCTCCTCTTATATGCAGGTGAAGGAAATCTATTTGATGTTTACCTTTCAAGCACTGGCCCATCTTTGTTCACTTGCTGCGACTCAGGCAGGCTGTTTTCTCTGTTCTGTGGTGTAGGTCTCTCTCTACCCTTCTCCTTCCATTTGCCAAGACTGTACCCATCCTTCCCAGGGATGCATCTCGTACTAATTTCCTGCAGAGTGTGACACAGCCACAGCTTGCAGTTTCACATGGAATCTAAAGTATCCCACCATCCTGGGCAGAGGGGCTGGGGACTGGTGTCCATGGGAGGGCAGGGATTCTGAGTCACATCATCCCCATTGTGCTGTATCTTTAGCTGTCCTTGTGGCAGAGCCATCTTTGGGGTGGATTGGAGCACCTTGGAAGAAGTTCGCCATGCTCTCTGGAGCCTCAACTCAGGACAAAGCCTGTAGAATGGCTGACTTCTGTCCAGCCCAGCTGCTTCACGTTCCTCACTACCCTCCTGCCCTTCCCATCTCCACCCTCCACCCTTTTCCCCTGACACTTTCAGGACCAAGGTACTCAGCTAAAGCTGGTTGGGATTGCTCACAAACAAGTACAACCTAGATGGAAGGAGCTGGGAAAACTACAAAGATCAAGAAATCTCAGATGCCCAGACAGGGAGTGACTTGTCTTCTTCCCCCTACCCACGTTGGGCACTAACTGTAGCATCTCTCACATGGTGCATCAGTTTTATAACATGCATAGAACATTGCCATGATCACAGGCTCCTTATGACAACTATGTGAAGAAGGCCATGTGAGCAGGAGAGACAGGTTGTGGGCCAGCACAGAGGACAGGGATGTGTCAGAGGCACCAGGTGATTCAAATGTGCAGCCAAGGTCAAGGATACCACTCTGGACACATCTTTTCTTCCTCTGAATATTACCTGGCTTTGTCTCCTCTGTCAAGAATTCACATTCAGTTTGCCTGACATCCCTGGGAGATTGAGGTATGGGTCCCTTTGAGGACAGTGGTGAGGTTTGAGCCCACCAAGCAGCAGCTACTGGGATCCAGTCACAAGAAGTGCTGACTGCATCAACCAGAAGGGCATCAGTACAACATTTCCAATATATTTCACATTGGTCAGTAAACCTTTCCTCACCATCTCCTCCCCATCTCCAGCTATAATAGCCAATCTCTTCAACATTCATTCAACAAACTGTGAAAGGAAAATAAATCTTGGGGCCCCAAAATCACTAAGCTAAAGGGAAAAGTCAAGCTGGGAACTTCTTAGGGCAAACCTGCCTCCCATTCTATTGAAAGTCATCTCTCTGCTCACTGAGATAAATGCATATCTGATTGCCTGCTTTGGAGAGGCTAATCAGAAACTCAAAAGAATTCAACCATTTGTCTCTTATCTACCTATGACCTGGAAGCCCCCTCCCTGCTTTGAATTGTCCTGCCTTTGGCCTTTGCTTCGAGTTGTCCTGCCCTTCCAGACAAAACCAATGTTCACCTTACATATGTTGATTGATGTCTCATGTCTTCCTAAAATGTATAACACCAAGTTGTGCCTTGACCACCTTAGGCACATGTCCTCAGGACCTCCTGAGGCTGTGTCTTGTGCACCTGTCCTCAATCTTGGCAAAATAAACTTTCTAAATTAACTGAGACCTGTCTCAGATACTCAGGGTTCACATTTTGATAACCATAGAGGGATTCTGAGTGAAGGTGCCCCTGAACTTTGACAAACCTCCCATTGGTGCATGGTACCAGCATGAGCTAACTTTACGGCTCAAACCGGCAGGACAATTTACTAAGGTCTGGGAGCACCCCTTCCAGAGAATCCTTGATCTCCCAAAATTTGGTGGAAATCTAAAGTTTACTTTGCTGCACAACTCCCCACCCCCACCCCACCTTTTTTGGGAGTTTTACTTGCTCCCAACAAGGATGGCAAGATTTCCTGCTTCCATGATGATGGAAGGCAGGTAACTCCTTTATGGAGTTTGAGCTTGCTCCCAGCAGGGAAGATGAGTTTGAGTTTTTCTTCCTGCTTCTAGGATGGTAGGAAGCGATCTTCAGCCTGAGACCCATCTCTAGGTAAGTAGCTGAATTGGGGTTTTGTCTTGGCTAAAGTTTAATAACCAGCTGGTCTTAATTTCTCCTTACTATTAGAGTGTGCAGTGATCATATTGTTGGGGTTTTTTGTTATTTGTTCCAGTCTTTCTCCCATCAGATTTGAGCAGCTCTACCTCACTTGGTCAAATACAAGTGAGAATTCCAAATTATGGGTAACAAAGCCTCTCTAATTTGGCTAAAATTCCTTGCAGCTGAAAAAGAGACGGGTGGGGGGAAGAGCAAATTCCAAACAACCGTGCACTTGGTTTCTGTGTTTGCTTCCTGTGTTAAAAACAAACAAACAAACACATGTTCTTTCACTTACTTCCACCCTATACCTCCTTCCCCCTTTTGCCATCTGCAGTACCAAAAAAATCTAGAGAAGGCTTCTAATGACTTAAACCCCTTTGAAGAATTCAGAACAAAGGTACCACTCACCCCTTTTGGGGTGTTCTGTTTTCTTTGTGGAGTTTCAAGAGTCATGGGCAGATTCTTCTTAGGTCTAAATCCCTGTTTTCTTGTATTGCATAACCTAACCTCTTTGGCTTTGGGGTTACCAGAGATTACCTTGTATGTCCAGGAAATGCTTATAACAGCTGGTCACCCAGTGTTTTGAACCCTCTTAGAGGTCATAGACCTCTGGAGAGAGACACTGAGACACGTAAGATGTTGGAAACAACTCAGTGGTGACACCCTGTGGAGCCCCACCCACAAGCAGCACACATCACTCCACCACACAAAAACCCTTGGCCACAGCTCACTTCCTCCTTTTAAGAAAAAAGTGTGGGAAACAAATAATCTAAGAATGAGGAGAAAACAAGGAGAATGAACTGTTTTGAGCACTCTGTAGGTTTTATGGCACCTCTGCTTGCCAGAATTTATGCAAAATGGAAGTAATATGGTCTTTGTGCACATTTACATTAAGGAAAAAGAGCCCTAAGGTTGACCTGGAAACTATAGAGTTCCTAAGTTCTCCCTTTTTTTTCTATTTTCTTTTCTGTCTACTTTAAATCTGCTGAAATTAAAGCTATTCAACTCCTCAAGTCCCAGGGACTATAATGAAAGAGGTAGGCATGTGAGATTATAAGGACCAATTTTGAGAGATAAAATATGTTCAGTTTCTCTATAAATTAATCATTAATGTCAAAGACACGCTGATGTAAGAACAGCATATGGGCCCCTGTGTCAGATTAACAAGAATTTCTTGAAGCATTAACTGACTCCTTAATAAAGGTTATAAAAGGCTTATGGAAGTTATGGTTAAGATTAAGATTTTATAGATTATTTATAAAATTTCCAAAAAAATTAAGTCTCCTCTCTCAAAGAATGAGGGTTTTTGCCTTTTTTTTTTTTTTTTTGAAATCCTTGAGTTATCACTTTGGTTAAATGAATTACTTATTTTGCAATGACCTGTGATATCAAGTGTTTTAAACCTTTGATATTTGAAAAACGTTCCAAAATCAAATTGTAAATTATATATTTTTCAACCTAATTAGTCCTTTAAGATATTAGGTTCCCTAAAGTCCAAAAATGACATAATATGGCTTACTTGGTATAAAAATTATACAGGAAGAATTGTAAAATATGAAATGGTGTTTGGATTTCTTTGGGCTGTATTTGGATAAATATGTTATTGGTATGTGTTCCAAAATTACGGGAAACTTCTATAATTCTGATATGACTTAGTGTACATTATCAGTAATGATTATAATTCTGATGTTAAATTATTGTGTGGCACAGAGGTACAAATTTCCTTGTCAATTGTGTCTTTGGTTATGGCTGCCATACAAATAGTTGTTTTGTTTTGGTCCTCTCTAGAAGGTGGTTTTATAATCATCCATAAGACTCTAACAGGCATGTTTCTGATAACTTTGGAGACTGTGACATCAGAATAGAGGAAAGACTTCTAGGACTCATGGAGAGCTGAAATGTCCATGAATATCAAGCAGAACAGGAATTAACTGCATGGACTGAACTAATAGAAGACTAAAGTAATCTTTTTGGCTTTTTGATTAAAACTTTGCTGGTCCTTTGTTTTGTTTTTCCAGAGTCAAGGCAAGTTTTCTTTTGAGCTGTTGATAGCTTTTAACCATTATGCATACTCCTATGGACAAAATTTGGAGCATATTTGTTTCCGTCTACCTGATTTCTCCAGAATTTGGAAACTATTTGTGTGAATATTCTTAACTTACAGCATGACAGTTATTTGCATAAGTGCAATAAGAATCTGTTTTCATTTGTAACAGGACACAAATGGAGAAACTGGTTATTTTACCAAGGTGTTGACTGGAATGGTATGCTTTCCTTTAAGGAATCAAACTTGACTTAGAGACCCAATAAAAGCCCACTGGGAAAGAGTTTTATAGCTGATTATAAGACTTCTTGGGAGATAATTTTATAGCTGATGATAAGACCACCTAGAGAGGACCAAAACAAAACAAAAATTGTCTGTGGATGGCAAAAAGTTTTAGGGCAGCTATAGTTAAAGACACAATTGACGAGGAAATTTGTACCTCTGTGCCATCAGAGGTACAAATAATTTAACATCAGAATTATAATTATTACTGATAAAGTACACTAATTCATATTAGAACTATAGGAGTTTCCCATAATTTTGGAACACATACTAATAACATATTTATCCAAATACAGCCCAAAGAAAACCAAACCTCATTTCATATTTGATAATTCTTCCTGTATAATTTTTATACCAAATAGGCCAAATTATGTCATTTTTGGACTTTAGGGAACCTAATATCTTAAATGATTAATTGGGTCAGAAAAATGCATAATTTATAATTTGATTTTGGAAAGTCTGTCAAATATCAAGGGTTTAAAACACTTCATATCACAAAATAAGATCACACATTTTTTGTAAAATAAGTCATTCATTTAACCAAAGTGATAACTCAAGGATTTCAAAAAAGGTGAAAACCTTCATTTTTTGAAAAAGCAGACTTAATTTTCCAAACAATAAGCCCCAATAAAAACAGCATGAAGCCAATTAAGTTTGTTTTTCAAACGTTATAAAGTCTATAACATTTTAATCTTGACTGTAAGATTTAACTTCCATAAGCCTTTTGTAGCCTTTATAACCTTTGTTAAGGAGTCAGTTAGTGCATCAAGGAAACCTTGTTAATCTGACACAGAGGCCCACATACTGTTCTTACATCGTGTGCCTTTGACATTAATTATTAAATTATAGAGAAACTGAACTTATTTTGTCTCTCAAAATTGGCCCTTACAATCCCACACATCCACCTCTTCCTCAATAGTCCTTGGGCCTTGAGGAGTTGAATAACTTTAATTTTTGGCCCCATGTCTCAGGAATGAGGTTTATTTATTTTCTAAAATTGTTATTTTATTTTATTTTTCCATAAGTTATTGGGGTACAGGTGGTATTTGGTTACATGAGTAATTTCTTTAGTGTCTATTTGTGAGATTTTCATGCACCCATCACCCGAGCAGTATACACTGCATCACATTTGTTATCTTTTATCTCTCGCCCCCTCCCACTCTTCCCCCCAAGTCCCCAAAGTCCATTGTATCATTCTTATGCCTTGTGTCCTTGTAGCTTAACTCCCACATATTAGCGAGAACATATGATGTTTGGTTTTCCATTCCTGAGTTACTTCACTTAGAATAATAGTCTCCAATCTCATCCAGGTCATTGCAAATTCTGTTAATTCATTCATTTTTATGGCTTAGTAGTCCATCATATATATATATATAAATATATATTTATATAATATATATATTTATATATATAAAATATATATATTAATATATATTATGTATAAAAATATATAAAATTTATATATATAATTTATATGTAAAATATATATTTATATATTATGTATAAAAATATATAAAATTTATATATATAATTTATATATAAAAATATATAAAATTTATATATATAATTTATGAAATTTATATATATAATTTATATATAAATTATATATATAAAATATATAAATTATATATATAATTTGTATACATATAAAATATATAAAATTTATATATAAAATATAAAATATACATAAAAATAAATATATATAATTTATATATAAATAATGTATATAAATACATATATATAAATACATATATATATATATACACACACACACACACCACAGTTTCTTTATCCACTCATTGATTGATGGGCATTTGGGTTGGTTCCATGATTTTGCTATTGTGAATTGTGCTGCTATAAACATGCATGTGCAAGTATCTTTTTCAAATAATGACTTCTTTTCCTCTGAGTAGATACCCAGTAATGGGATAGATGGATCAAATAGTAGTTCTACTTTTAGTTCTTTAAGGAGTCTCCGCACTGTTTTCCATAGTGGGTGCACTAGTTTACATTCCCACCAGCAGTGTAGAAGTGTTCCCTGAACCCCACATCCATGCCAACATCTACTGTTTTTTGACTCTTTGATTATGGCCATTCTTGCAGGAGTAAGGTGGTATCACATTGCGGGTTTGATTTACATTTCCCTGATCATTAGTAATGTTGAGCATTTTTTCATGTGTTTGTTGTCATTTGTATATCTTCTTTTGAGAACTATCTATTCATGTCCTTAGCCCACTTTTTGATGGGATTGATTTTTTTTTTCTTACTGATTTGTTTCAGTTTATTGTAGATTCTCGATGTTAGTCCTTTGTCAGACATACAGATTGTGAAGATTTCCTCCCACTCTGTGGGTTGTCTATTTACTCTGCTGACTGTTCCTTTTGCTGTGCAAAAGCTCTTTAGTTTAATTAGGTCCCAGCTATTTATCTTTGTTTTTATTGCAATTGCTTTTGGGTTTTTGGTCATGAAATCCTTGCCTAGGTCATTGTTTAGAAGGGTTTTTCCAATGTTATCTTCTAGAATTTTTATAGTTTCAAGTCTTAGTGTGTCCGGAATTGGTAGGTTCTTGGTCTCACTGACTTCATGAATGAAGCCGCGGACCCTCGCAGTGAGTGTTACAGCTCTTAAGGTGGCGCGTCTGGAGTTTGTTCCTTCTGATGTTCGGATGTGTTTGGAGTTTCTTCCTTCTGGTGGGTTCGTGGTCTCGCTGACTCAGGAGTGAAGCTGCAGACCTTCGTGGTGAGTGTAACAGCTCTTAAGGCTGCATGTCTGGAGTTGTTCATTCCTCCCGGTGGGCTTGTTGTCTTGCTGGCTTCAGGAGTGAAGCTGCAGACCTTCGCGGTGAGTGTTACAGCTCATAAAAGCAGCGTGGACTCAAAGAGTGAGCAGTAGCAAGATTTATTGCAAAGAGCGAAAGAACAAGCTTCCACAGTGTGGAAGGTGACCCGAGCGGGTTGCCACTGCTGGCTTGGGCAGCCTACTTTTATTCTCTTATCTGGCCCCACCCACATCCTGCTGATTGGTAGAGCCAAGTGGTCTGTTTTGACAGGGTGCTGATTGGTGCGTTTACAATCCCTGAGCTAGACACAGAGGTTCTTCATGTCCTCACCAGATTAGCTAGATACAGAGTGTGGACACAAAGGTTCTCCAAGGCCCCACCAGAGTAACTAGATACAGAGTGTTGATTGGTGCATTCACAAACCCTGAGCTAGACACAGGGTGCTGATTGGTGTGTTTACAAACCTTGAGCTAGATACAGAGTGCCGATTGGTGTATTTACAATCCCTGAGCTAGACATAAAGGTTCTCCAAGGCCCCACCAGAGTAGCTAGATACAGGGTGTCCATTGGTGAATTCACAAACCTGAGCTAGACACAGGGTGCTGATTGGTGTGTTTACAAACCTTGAGCTAGATACAGAGTGCCGATTGGTGTATTTACAATCCCTTAGCTAGACATAAAGTTTCTCTAAGTCCCCACCAGACTCAGGAGCCCAGCTGGCTTCACCCAGTGGATTCTGCACCGGGGCTGCAGGGGGCGGTGGGGGAGGTGCCTGCCAGTCCCGCGCCATGTGCCTGCACTCCTCAGCCCTTAGGTGGTTGATGGGACTGGGCGCCGTGGAGCAGGGGGCGGTGCTCATCTGGGAGGCTCGGGCTGCACAGGAGCCCATGGAGGGGGTGGGAGGCTCAGGCATGGCGGGCTGCAGGTCCCAAGCCCTGCCCTGCGGGAAGGCAGCTAAGGCCCAGTGAGAAGTCGAGTGCAGCGCTGGTGGGCTGGCACTGCTGGGGGACCCAGTACACCCTCCGCAGCCGCTGGCCTGGGTGCTAAGCCCCTCATTGCCCGGGGCCGGCTGCTCCCAGTGTGGGGCCCACCAAGCCCATGCCCACCCAGAACTCCAGCTGGCCCACAAGTGCCACACACAGCCCTGGTTCCTGCTGGCGCCTCTCCCTCCACACCTCCCTGCAAGCTGAGGGAGCCGGCTCTGGCCTTGGCCAGCCCAGAAAGGGGCTCCCACAGTGCAGCGGTGGGCTGAAGGGCTCCTCAAGTGCTGCCAAAGTGGGAGCCCAGGCAGAGGAGGCACAGAGAGTGAGCAAGGGCTGTGAGGACTGCCAGCACGCTGTCACCTCTCATTAGGTTTAAGTCCTTAATCCATCTTGAGTTGATTTTTGTATAAGGTAAGAGATGAGGATCCAGTTTCATTCTCTTACATGTGGCTAGCCAATTATCCCAGCATCATTTATTGAAAAGGGTGTCCTTTCCTCACTTTATGTTTTTGTTTTCTTGTCAAAGATCAGTTGGCTGTAAGTATTTGGGTTTATTTCTGGGCTCTCTATTCTGTTCCATTGGTCTGTGTGCCTATTTTTACACCAGTACCATGCTGTTTTGGTGACTATGGCCTTATAGTACAGTTTGAAATCAGGTAGTGTGATGCGTCCAGATTTGTTCTTTTTGCTTAGTCTTGCTTTGGCTATGGGGGCTCTTTTTTGGTTCTATATGAATTTTAGAATTTTTTTTTCTAACTCTGTGAAGAATGATGGTAGTATTTTGATGGGAATTGCATTGAATTTGTAGATTGCTTTTGGCAGTATAGTCATTTTCACAATATTGATTCTACCCATCCATGAGTGTGAAACGTGTTTCCATTTGTTTGTGTTATCTATGATTTCTTTCAACAGTGTTTTGTAGTTTTCCTTGTAGAGGTCTTTTGACCCCTGAGTTTGGTATATTCCCAAGTATTTTATTTTATTTTTGCAGGTATTGTAAAAGGGGTTGAGTTCTTGATTTGATTCTCTGCTTGGTCGCTTTTGGTGTATGGAAAAGCTACTGATTTGTGTGCATTAATCTTGTATCCAGAAACTTTGCTGAACTCTTTTATCAGTTCCAGGAGCTTTCTGGAAGAGTCCTTAGGGTTTTCAAGGTAAATGATCATATTGTCCATAAACAGGGACAGTTTGACTTCCTCTTTACTGATTTGGATGCCCTTTATTTCTTTCTCCTGTCTGATTGCTCTGGCTAGGACTTCCAGTACTATGTTGAAGAGGAGTGGTGAGAGTGGGCAATCCTTGTCCTATTCCCATTCTCAGAGGGAATGCTTTCAACTTTTCCCCATTCAGTATTATGTTGGCTGTGGGTTTGTCACAGATGGCTTTTGTTACATTAAGGTATGTCACTTGTATGCCGATTTTGCTGAGGGTTTTAATCATAAAGGGATGCTGGATTTTGTTGAATGCTTTTTCTGCATCTATTGAGATGATCATGTGATTTTTGTTTTTAATTCTGTTTATGTGGTATATCACATTTATTGACTTGCCTATGTTAAACAATCCCTGCATCCCTGGTATGAAACCCACTTGATCATGGTGGATTATCTTTTTGGTATGTTGTTGGATTTGGTTAGCTAGTATTTTGTTAAGGATTTTAGCATTTATCTTCATCAAGGATATCAGTCTGTAGTTTTCTTTTTTGGTTGTGTCCTTTCCTGGTTTTCATATTAGGGTGATACTGTCTCCATGAAATAAATTAGGGAGGGTTCCTTCTTTCTGTATCTTGTGGAATAGTGTCAAAAGGATTGGTAGCAATTCTTCTTTGAATGTCTGACATGATTCTGCTGTGAATCCATCTGGTCCTGGACCTTTTTTTGTTGGTAATTTAAAAATTACCATTTCAATTTTGCTGCTTGTTTTTGGTCTGTTCAGGATATCTAATTCTTCCTGATTTAAGCTATGAGGCTTGTATTTTTCCAGGAATTTATCCATCTCTTGCAAGTTTTCTAGTTTATGTGCATAAAGGTATTCATAATAGCCTTGAATGACCTTTTGTATTTCAGTAGTGTCAGTTGTAATATCTCCTGTTTCGTTTCTCAGTAAGGTTATTTGGATTTTCTCTCTTCTTCTCTTGGTTAATCTTGCTAATGGTCTATCAATTTTATTGAACTTTTCAAAGAACCAGCTTTTTGTTTCATTTATCTTTTGTATTTTTTTGTTTTGATTTCATTTAGTTCTGCTCTGATCTTGGGTATTTCCTTTCTTCTGCTGGGTTTGGGTTTTGTTTTTTCTTGTTTCTCTAGTTCCTTGAGGGGTGACCTTAGATTGTCTGTTTGTGCTCTTTCAGACTTTTTAGGTACATGTTTAGGGCTCTGAACTTTCCTCTTAGCACCACCTTAGCTGTATCCCAGAGGTTTTGATAGGTTGTGTCATTATTGTCATTCAGTTCAAAGAATTTTTAAATTTCCATCTTGATTTTGTTCTTGACCCAATGCTCATTCAGGAGCAGGTTATTTAATTTCCATATATTTACATGGTTTTGAAGGTTCCTTTTGGAGTTGATTTCCAGTTTTATTCCACTGTGGTCTGGGAGAGTGCTTGATATAATTTCAATTTTCTTAAATTTATTGAGGCTCATTTTATGGCCTATCATATGGTCTATCTTGGAGAAGGTTCTATGCGCTGTTGAATAGAATGTGTATCCTGTGGTTGTTGGATGTAATGTTCTACATATATCTGTTAAGTCCATTTGTTCCAAGGTATAGTTTAAATCCATTGCTTCTTTGTTGATTTTCTGTATTGATGACCTGTCTAGTACTGTCAGTGGAGTATTGAAGTCCCCCACTATTATTATGTTGCTGTCTATCTCATTTCTTAGGTCTATCAGTAATTGTTGTATAAATTTGGGAGCTCCAGTGTTAGGTGCATATATGTGTAGGATTGTGATATTTTCCTGTTGGACAAGGCCTTTTACCATTATATAATGTCCTTCTTTGTCTCTTTTAACCACTGTTGCTTTAAAGTTTGTTTGATATAAAAGTTGCTACCCCTGCTTGCTTTTGGTGTCCATTTGCATGAAATGCCTTTTTCCACCCATTTACTTTAAGTTTATGTGAGCCCTTATGCGTTAGGTGAGTCTCCTAAAGGCAGCAGATTGTTGGTTGGTGAGTTCTTAACCATTCTGTTGTTCTGTATCTTTTAAGTGGAGCATTTAGGCCATTTATGTTCAATGTTAGTATTGAAATGTGAGGTACCATTGCATTCATCACGCTCTATGTTGCCTGCATACTTTGGTTTGTTTTTTGATTTTGCTTTTTAACTTGTATTTTTGTTTTATAGGTTTTGTGTGCTTTATGCTTTAATGAGATTCTGTTTTGATGTGTTTCCAGGATTTGTTTCAAGATTTAGAGCTCCTTTTAGCAGTTCTTATAGTGGTGGCTTGGTAATGGTGAATTCTGTCAGCATTTGTTTGTCCAAAAATGACCATATCTGTCCTTCATATATGATGCTTAGTTTTGCTGGATACAAAATTCTTGGCTGATGATTGTTTTGTTTGAGGAGGCTGAAGATAGGACCCCAATCCCTTCTAGCTTGTAGGGTTTCTGCTAATAAATCTGCTGTTAATCTGATAGGTTTTCCTTTATAGGTTACATGGTGCTTCTATCTCACAGCTAAGATTCTTTCCTTCATCTTAACTTTGGATAACCTGATGACAATGTGCCTAGGTGAAGATGTTTTTGTGATGCGTTTCCCAGGTGTTCTTTGTGCTTCTTTTATTTGCATGTCTAGGTATCTAGAAAGACTAGGGAAGTTTTCCTTGATTATTCCCCCAAATATATTTTCCAAGCTTTTAGAATTGTCTTCTTCCTTAGGAACACCAATTATTCTTAGGTTTGGTCATTTAACATAATCCCAAACTTCTTTGAGCTTTTGTTCATGTTTTCTTATTTTTTTCTTTGTCTTTGTTGGATTGGGTTAGTATGCAGATCTTGTCTTTGAGCTCTGAATTTCTTTCTTCTACTTTTTCAATTCTTTTGCTGAGACTTTCCAGAGCATTTCACATTTCTAAAAGTGTGTCCAAAGTTTCCTGAATTTTTTGTTGTTTTTTCTTTTCCTTTTCTCCCTCTCTTTTTGTTTTTTTTATTGAGACAGAGTCTCACTCTGTCACCCAGGCTGGAGTGCAGTGGCGTGATCTTGGTTCACTGCAACTTTCACCTCCCAGGTTCAAGCAATTCTCCTGCCTCAGCTTCCTGAGTAGCTGGGACTACAGACACCCACCACCACAGCTGTCTAATTTTTGTAGTTTTAGTAGATATAGAGCTTCACCATGTTGGCCAGGCTGCTCTCAAACTCCTGACCTCAGGTGATCTCCTGCCTTGGCCTCTCAAAGTGCTGGGATTACAGGCATGAGTCACCATGCCTGGCCTGATTATTTTCCTTTAAGCCATCTATTTCTTTGAATACTTCTGCCTTCATTTCTTGTATCTTTTTTTGGGTTTCCTTGCATTGGGCTTCACCTTTCTCTGGTCCCTCCCTTATTAACTTAATAAATAACCTCCTGAACTCTTTTTCAGGTAAATCAGGGATTTCTTCTTGGTTTGGATCCATTACTGGTGAACTAGTGTGATTTTGGGGGGGTATTGACAGGATTTGTTTTGTCATATTACCGGGTTGGTTTTCTGGTTCCTTCCCATTTGGGTGGGCTCTATCAGAGGAAAGGTCTAGGGGTGAAGGCTGTTGTTCAGATTTTTTTTGTCCCACAGGGTGTTCCCTTCATGTAGTACTCTCTTCCTTTTCCTGTGGTTGTGACTTCCTATGAGCTGAACTGCAGTGATTGTGGTCTCCCTTCTGGGTCTAGCCACCCACCAAATCTACCCTGCTCTGGGCTGGTACTGGGCATTTCTGCACAGAGTCCTGTGGTGTGAACTGTCTGTGAGTTTCTCAGCCATGGATACCAGCACCTGTTCTGGTGGAGGCGGTGGAGGGTGCAATGGACTCCATGGGGGTTCTTAGCTTTGGTGGTTTAATGCTCTATTTTCATGCTGGTTGGCCTCCTTCCAGGAGGTGGTGCTTTCCAGAAAGCATCACCTATAGTAGTGTGGAGAGAGACCAGTAGTGGGAGGGGCCCTAGAATTCCCAAGATTATATGCCCTTTTGTCTTCTGCTACCCGGGTGTTTAGGGAAGAACCATCAGGTGGGAGCAGGGCTAAGTGTGTCTGAGCTCAGACTCTCCTTGGGTGGGTCTTGCTGTGGCTGCTGTTGGGGCTGATGGTGAGATTCCCAGATCACAGGGATTGTATATCTAGGAGGATTAGGCTGCCTCTCCTGAGTAATGCAGGTTGTCAGGGAAGTGGGGGGAAAGCTGGTAGTCACAGGCCTCACCAAGCTCCCAGGCAAACTGAAGGGCTGGTCTCACTCTCACTGTGCCCCAGGAATGTGTTTTATTTTGATTGGCATCTTCTACCAGGTCTGAAGATAAGGCTTTAATGGGTGTCAGTGTTTAAGATTTAGCAGGACTTGGTTGTGTTCTTCAGACCCAGGAGTCAAAGCCCTGTAACTCAATGTCACAAGTACTTTAAAAGCACATACAGAACAATACATGAATGTAATAATCTTAATTAAAAAACATTTTTTAAAAAATCTGTTTTTCTAAGCAAACAAAAACTTAATAATAATGGCATATAAATTGTTTCAATAAGCCACAAAATCTGTTAGGCCAGTTACCAAAAGGCAAAAGAAAAGACCTTCTGCACTGCACAGAATATTATATTGGAAGAAAACATTTTCTTTAGACCTTTAAGAAAACATTGTTAGCATCAGGCCACAACAAACAGAGCTCGAGGAAGAAAACTTACATGAGTTGAAAATGAGTTGAAGTAGAGCATTAGTATTTCATGGCCTTTAAAAGGGGAAAGAAAATTAAAAATGATATGCAATAAAAGTTAAACTTTGGATTAAAAAAATTAAAATCTCTTATATATTAAGAGTAAATCAATCCCTTAGGAAAATTTCATTGTTTAACCAATTATTTAGTATATATATATTTTTTTTACCTCAAGCCAAATATCTAGAAAGACCATTATAATTTCCCTTTAATTACAGACAATTTGATCATATAAAAGTTTTTTGTTTTTAAAAAAATCCTTATTGTGACATACACAGACCATCCATGACATGCTTGGATTTTTGGCTTTGTCTTAAACATGCCCCTTTCGTAAACAACCTTGTCATTTTATTTTAGGACTAAATTTACCATACAATTTTTTTCATTTAAAATTATTTCTCTTTAATCTTTCTTACCAAAAAAGTACCTCTTTTTTTTCTGTAACTTTTACATCTCTCTTATTTCCTGGTTCTTTTTTACCTTGTTTTATAGATAATCTTTAAATAAGCTTTGAATTAGATAAAAATTTTTCACTTTTTTGAAAAGGGTACACTTTTTTTAATAAAGAATGTTTTTCTACAATATATTTTTATTGAAAAATACCCAAATAATGAAATATTGATTATTTAATTTAATATAACTTTAAATCCTAAAGTATGACAAGTTTGTCTAGAAGTATTTATTCTATTACACTTACCTAATTATTTTATTTTAATCATTTACCTAGATTGCTTATGAAAACTGTGGTAGTCATCATTTAAAGTAAGCTTATGGCACCACCATTGCAAAATTATAACTGAGACAGTGAAAAAGATCTGACCTAACTGACTTCATGTTGCTTCTGACCTCCAGGATATCCTTATTCATTCCTGGGTATAGGCTGCACTAACTTTGGGAGGAACTTAATTGATAGTTTAGCTTTGAAACAAAGATGATTCCCAAAACAAACTTCTTACTGTCCATGGACTAGACTGCCTAAAGCCATGAGATTAAAAGTTTTGCTAATCTTGCTAAATTCAAGATGTCCCTACTTTCATTAAACCAATATCAATGTCTTATTTATTAAAAATTACATGAGCAAGTATCATTCTGTTTTGACTGCGTTTATAGTTTTGTAACCCTTATGCCAAATTTTGACACCTTATAGTATTTGGTAGAGATAAGTATGAAATTGCTTGAATAATACATGCAAATAAAAATGTATGCTGGCAATTCTTAAGACATTTCTAACATTACTTTAACAATAATTTTAAAGCTAGCTAATGTATTAAAGATTTTACTTAATCATGTAAACTTGAAAAAGTGTTTGACTAGTCTTTCTTTTTTCCTGATAAATTTAACTCAAATGCTTCTATTTTCTTAAGCCACTTAATTTGAGCTCTTTTATATATTTTTACTAGTGAAACATTGTGTACACAACACATAAATACATAGTCATAGTAGGCATACCAATAGAAATACATCTTGTAGATTCCTAAAACCTCCTTTTTTTTTTTTTTTTCCTATCTTAGACTTGAAAACTCTTGGTAACCTGTTTTATTGCCCTGGCAGTTGTCAGCTAAACAGCCCTAAATATGTGTATTGAAGGAAACAACTCTTAAATTAAAAAATCAGATAGCAAATTTGCATGTTAAAGTACAGAGAGAAAATGTCTTGTGGCGCTAGAGAAAAATTAAAGATAGATGCCAAATCAAACATAAAATTATAGAAATGTGTCATAGGATTTTATAGGGAGACCAATTTTATTTAGATAGGGACTTCCTATCTTTTAACTGGATCTCTGAGCTTTGGACAAGCCCACATTGAATCCTGGGTCTCCAAAAAGGAAGAATTATTATCAGGCCATGTGATGCTTTTACAGTGCACTTTTTTTTTTTTTGTGATGGAGTTTTGCTCTTGTTGCCCAGGCTGGAGTGCAATGGCATGATCTTGGCTCACTGCAACCTCCACCTCCTGGGTTCATGCGATTCTCCTGCCTCAGCCTCCTGAGTACCTGGGATTACAGGCACGTGCCACCACACCAGGCTAATTTGTATTTTTAGTAGAGACAGAGTTTCTCCATGTTGGTCAGGCTGGTCTTGAACTCCCAACCTCAGGTGATCTGCCCGCTTCAGCATCCCAAAGTGCTAGGATTATAGGCATGAGCCACCCTGCCCGGCTTTTTTTTTTTTTTTAAATGAGGACATTTTTAAGTATCTAAGTTACACTCTTCCTTAAAAACCCAGGAGTAGCCTCTCTTGCAACAACTATTTTAGTCAAAAAATTAGGTAACACAATACAAAATCAAGCAGCTTAAGAGCTGAGACAAACTTGTCTATTTACACTCTTGGGGTTCCATAAAGAAAAAGAGAGGTTTCTCCCCAGTGGGAGTGTTGTGCCTTCTCCATTTTCTTTAAGGAACTCCAGGCTATTATAAATTATTTTAGGTCTCTCATGCAGCAGAGGGTGAAAGAGAAAGGAGAGACAGCAGAAGTAAATGAAGAAAACAGTATTCAGTCAACGGAGAAGAAAAAAAACTTTGCTAAATAAAAGGCAAGTTCTAGGAGAGAAACAAAACAAAAACAAAAACATGATGGCCTTTTAAATACAAACACATATACACACACATACAGACACTTATCTTGGATGTTAGCTTAAAAGCTAACTTATTAAGCTGACTTTTAACCACTGAGCTCCTTTAAAAACATCTTTTAAAATCTCATTACCACATTTCAGCTAGGACAAATTGCTGCTATTTCAGAAGTACCAAGTATCAAACCAAAAAGGGCTTGATTTAGGAACCAAATCCAGGGTGTCGTGGTGGAAAAAAAGGGGGCAGAACTTTAGCTATCCAACCGCAGTGTGGGGTGACAGCCATAGTTCTTTCAGTTTGGCCTGGTTAGCAAAAGCCTGGCATTGTTATGTAAATAAAGACCCTTAAGTAGTCAAAATAAAAAATCTTTTTTCCCCCTTTTGCTGGCTGTTTTCTCCCCCCACCACACCACCTTTTTCTGTGTGTGTGTGTGGGAATTTAGCCACTTCAGAGGTCTTGTTCCCCATAATTTGGAACTTTCCTTCGGATTTGATCAAGTTGGATAGAGTTGGTCAAGCTCAGTGGGAAAAAGACTGAAACAACGGCAAAAATGTAAACAACCAAACAACAACATCAACAAAAACCAGTTAAGCAAAACAAACAATTGCTCAACTTATATGATTACTGAGCACTGTAATGGTAAGGAGAAATTAAGATCAGCGGGTTGTTAATTTTAACTTTAGCCAAGACAAACCCCAATTCAGTTACTTACTTAGGGATGGGTCTGAGGCAGAAGACTGCTTTCCACCATTCTCAAAGCAGGAAAAAACTCAAACTTGTCTTTTCTTGGAAGAAAGCTCAAACTCCATAAAGGAATTACTCATCTTCCATCATCATGGAAGCAGGAAAACTTGCCTTCCTTATGTTGGAAGCAAGTAAAACTCAAAAAAAAAAAAAAAAAAAAGAAAAAAGAAAAAGTCATATGGCAAAATAAACTTAAGGTCTCCATCAAATTTTAGGAGATCAGGGATTTTCTGGAGAGGGTGCTTCCAGGCCTCAGCAAATTGTCCTATTGTCCTCCTGGTTTGAGCAATATAGATAGCTCAGGCTGGTACCAAGCACTAACAGGAGATTTGTCAAAGGTCAGGGGCACCTTCACTCAGAATCCCTCCATGGTTACAAAATGTGAACCTTGAATGTCTGAGACAGATCTCAGTTAATTTAGAAAGTTTATTTTGCCAGGGTTGAGAGATGCCTGTGACACAGCCTCAGGAGGTCCTGAAGACATGTGCCCAAGGTGGTCAAGGCACAGCTTGGTTTTATACATTTTAGGGAGACATGACACATCAATCAACATATGTAAGAAGAACATTGGATGGATCTGGAAAGGCAGGACAACTTGAAGCAAAGGCCAAAGGCAGAACAACTTGAAGTGGGGAGGGGACTTCTAGGTCATAGGTAGATAGATAATGTGGGGAAAAGAAAGAGAGATCAGACTGTTACTGCGTCTATGTAGAAAGAAGTAGACATAAGAGACTCCATTTTGTTCTGTACTAAGAGAAATTCTTTTGCCTTGAGATGCTGTTAATCTGTAACCCTAACCACAACCCTGTGCTTGCAGAGACATGTGCTGTGTTGACTCAAGGTTTAATGGATTTAGGGCTGTGCAGGATGTGCTTTATTAAAAAAGTGCTTGATGGCAGTATGCTTGGTAAAAGTCATCGCCATTCTCTAATCTCAAGTACCCAGGGACACAACACACTGCGGAAGGCTGCAGGGACCTCTGCCTAGGAAAGCCAGGTATTGTCCAAGGTCTCTCCACATGTGATAGCCTGAGATACAGCCTGACCATCCCCCAGCCCGACACCTGTAAAGGGTCTGTGCTGAGGAGGATTAGTTAAAGAGGAAGGCCTCTTTGCAGTTGAGATAAGAGGAAGGCATCTGTCTCCTGCTCCTCCCTGGGAATAGAATGTCTTGGTGTAAAACCCGATTGTATGTTCTATTTACTGAGATAGGAGAAAACCACCTTAGGGCTTGAGGTGAGACATGCTGGTGGCAATACTGCTCTTTATTGAACCGAGATGTTTGTGTGCATGCACATCAAGGCACAGCACATTTCCTTAAACTTATTTATGACACAGAGACCTTTGTTCACATGTTTTCCTGCTGACCCTCTCCTCACTATTACCCTATTGTCCTGCCACATCCCCCTCTCCAAGATGGTAGAGATAATGATCAATAAATACTGAGGGAACTCAGAGACCAGTGCAGGAGGGCACAGGTACTCCATATGCTGAGTGCAGGTCCCCTTTTCTTTCTTTCTGTCTTTCTTTTCTTTCTTTCTTTTCTTTCTCTATACTTTGTCTCTGTCTCTTATTTCTTTTCTCAGTCTCTCATCCCACCTGAGGAGAAATACCCACAGTTTGTGGAGGGGCTGGCCCCCTTCAGATAAGAGACAAATGGTTGCATTCTTTTGAGTTTCTGATTAGCCTCTCCAAAGGAGGCAGTCAGATATGCATTTATTTCAATGAGTAGAGGGATGACTTTGAATAGAATTGGAGACAGGTTTGCCCTAAGTAGTTCCCAACTTGACTTTTCCCTTTAGTTAGTGATTTTGGGGGCCCAAGATTTATTTTTCTTTCACAAGGATAAGACAAAGATAAGAGAAATAACTGCTACAAGACTGAAGGTGAATGCAGCTAAGAAAAGTTGCAGACTGAGGTGGAAGATTTAGAAAACTGGCCTAATTGGTGTTTCTGAAGTGGAGGCGTGTGGAGGATGGCATCCTGGAGGAAGAGAGCAGTTAGGAAGGACTTGGATAAAGGCGGTCTCATTATGTCCATCTCTTTGCAGCCTCCCTTCCCTACTCCCATAACCCCAGACCTCTTCAGACACATGGGAATTAATCTTTGCTAAAGGCCTAAAGATTTTTTTCCCAAGGAGTCTGAAAGGGAGGCTTCCAGTCTTGCCCTACAGTCCTGTATAATGGAGATCTCTTAGGCAGGTACCAGTGGTCAAGGAGAGCTGCTATAGTAACTCTGCAGCCTGGGGGTTAGGATCAATGGTGTGTTTGAAAGTGTTTAACAACCGGCTTCTCAGGGGAAAAAGTGGGATTTGTAGCATTTGCCAATTTCTGTCATGTAAATATTAAATACTCCTATGATGGCCAATTTCAAGCTGCTAATGTGACACCAAACCTAGAGTTGGGAAGTGATATACACAATCTGCTCTTGAGAGCCAGTGCCAGCCTGTTCAGTACACTAATGGACTGGGGGCCATCTACAAGCCTTTTTTTTTTTTTTTTTTACAGTTGAAGTTTTCTATGGGACCCTTGAAGGAAGAACTAAGACTACTGGGTGGAAGCTTCCAAGAACTTTGGCTTCCACAAATCACACTGCCAAGATGGTCAGGGTATGTAGCTAGTAGGATCAGGACCTGGGAGTTGACTGAAGCCTAGCCTCTGGCTCTGGTCACATGATGACTTGTTTTTTGCCCTAAAAATGTGGGTGGCTGCCAGATTTCAGCCAAGGGGTGGAGAGCAGGGTGTATGGAAAATAGATCACGAGTGCTGGGCTATATATTTCTGGCAGGAGAAGGTATGTAGGACCTCTGAGGCACAAGCAACATCCACCCTGCTCATTCTCCCTCTGACTTCCTCTCCCTGCCTGCCAATCCATACTGAGCTCCAGCCCCCTTGCACCCCACCAGCCTTGAGTCATGCCTTCTGCCACCTCCCTGTCCAGGTCATCTTCCACAAAGATCAGTGCATTGATAGCTTCCTCTCTCCTCTCCAACCCTTCTGCAGGCCCCACCCCCACCAGCCCAAGTCATTGCACACATACAGAGGAGGTGATCTTCCTGGACCTCACCTCTGATCACCCTTGTCTCTCTGCTTAAGGCCCTCTCCATGGCCCCCTGCAGCCTAGAAGACAAAGTTTAGTCTCCTTACCCCTCTATGCTAACCCTGCACTTGACACTCCAGTTTCCTAACATGTTCCTCTCCTTTGTGTTTTCTGCTTGATAACGTCTCAGATATCTGCTTCTTCTCTAAACTATGCCCCTCACTTTCACCATATCCAGATTATTGCTTGCTCCTATCTTATGGTAGCTTTGCCCAGGCTAATACCACTTAGAACTTCTCTATGAACTCCCTCAGTATTTCCCAGGCAAGCCCCACTTCTCAAAATGTACCAAGATAATCCCACTTGTCCCTTCCCAGGTTAATTTCATTCAGTTTGTCCCAAGCTAACCCCCTAAATATGTTTCAGCCCAATTTAGCCAAGGCTTTCTCATTTTCCCAGGTTTTCCCTAGTATATCACATAGAAATACTTTGGTTTCAAGCAGCAGAAAACCCAACTCAGATTGAATTTAAACAAAGGCGATTTGTTGGTTCATGTAATTAAGAGTCAAAACGTTGGCCTAGGCAAAGAATTTATGACTAAATCCTCAAAAGTAAATGCAAAAAAACCCAAAAATTGACAACTGGGACCTAATTAAACTAAAGAAACAGCAAAAGAAACTATCAGTGGCCAGGCGCAGTGGCTCATGCCTGTAATCCTAGCACTTTGGGAGGCTGAGGGGGGCAGATCACGAGGTCAGGAGATCAAGACCATCCTGGCTAACACAGTGAAACCCTGTCTCTACTAAAAATACAAAAAATTAGCCAGGCGTGGTGGTGGGCACCTGTAGTCCCAGCTACTCGGGAGGTTGAGGCAGGAGAATGGCATGAACCCGGGAGGTGGAGCTTGCAGTGAGCTGAGATCACGCCGCTGCACTCAGCCTGGGTGACAGAGTGAGACTCCATCTCAAAAAAAAAAAAAAAAAAAAAAAGAAAGAAACTATCAACAGGGTAAGCAGACAAGCTACAGAATGGGAGAAATATTTTCAAGCTATGCATCCAAAAAAGGACTAATATCCGGAATCTATAAGGAACTTAAACAAATCAACAATAAGCAACCCCATTAAAAAGTGGGCAAAGGACATGAATAGGTACTTTTCAAAAGAAGACACACAATTAACTGAGAAGCATATGAAAATGCTTATCATCATTAATCATCAGAGAAATGCAAATCAAAACCACAATGAGATGCCATCTCATACCAGTCAAAATGGCTATTACCAAAAACTCACAAAATAACAGGTGTTGGCAAGGTTGTAGAGAAAAGGGAACACTTACACACTGTTGGTGGAAATGTAAATTAGTTCAGCCACTGTGGAAAGCAGTTGGAGATTTCTCAAAGAACTGAAAAAAGAATTACCATTGACCCAGTAATCCCAAAGGAAAATAAATTGTTCTACCAAAAAGATATCTGCACTTGCATGTTTATTGCAGCACTATCTGTAATAGCAAAGACTCATGGAATCCACCTAGGTGCCCATCAGCAGTGGATCAGATAAGAAAAATGTGGTACATATACACCATGGAATACTACACAGCCATTACAAATAATGAAATCATGTCCTCTGTGGCAACATGGATGCAGCTGGAGGTCACTTTTTTAAGTGAATTAATGCAGAAACAGAAAACTGCATGTTCTCACTTATAGGTGGGAGCTAAACACTGGGTACAAATGGACATAAAGAGGGAAACAACAGCCACTGGGGACTCCAAAGGTGGGGAGGGAAGAAGAGCAGCAAGGGTTGAAAAACTTCCTATTGGGTACTATGTTCACTATTTGGGTCATGGGTTCAACTGAAGCCCAAACCTCAGCATCATACAATATAGCCATGTAACAAGTCTGCACATGTTCCCCCGAGTCTAAAAAATAAAATGAAATAAAATGAAATGAAATAAAATAAAATAAAATAAAATAAAAAGTCAAAGGTAATTCTAGCTTCAGGTGAAGCTTGATCCAGGAGTTCAAACAACGTGACTGATATTTAGTTCCTTTTAGTATGTTTCTCAGTTGTGTTGCTATGGTGTTGAGTACATTCTTGTCTGCCTCTTTCCACATTGATGGCTTCTGAGATTACATGCTCTAGGATCGAATTGAATATTAAAGAGAGAATCTGTTTCAAGATAGCTTAAATTAAATACTGGAAATAGATTTCATTCGCCCTGATTGGCTGACTTTGTTCGTGTGCCTATTCTTGAAAGAATCAATTACTGTGGGCAAGATGAATGCAGACTATGTTAAATAAATATAAGCCCATACTGGAGTTGAGGGTGAGGGCAATCTGAATGCACCCCAAGGCTTGCAAATTCATGGTACTAGGTGGAAGGGGGAAGCAAGGAATGGATGCTGGGGAGTCATTCAACTGACGTCCACTCTACCCACTCAACATCTTCTAGGCTAACCCTATTCACTTCCCAGGTGAATCCTATGTGGTCCTTGCCAGGAGCCATGGCTCTTTCATCAGGTGGGAGCCCATTTAGGCTTTCCCTGAAACACTCCATCATATGACCAGGCTGAAACTATGCTGATAAATGAATTCACCATCAAGAATGGAATTCTGCTGATAGCTCATCATGTTTCTTTATTCTCTGACTCAAGTGACTTGCTTTTTTAAAATTTTAAAAATATACTTTAAGTTCTAGGGTACATGTGCACAATGTGCAGGTTTGTTACATATGTATACATGTGCCATGTTGTTGTGCTGCACCCATTAACTCGTCATTTACATTAGGTATTTCTCCTAATGCTTTCCCTCCCTCTTCCCCCCACCACCTGACAGGCACCAGTGTGTGATGTTCCCCATCCTGTGTCCAAGTGTTCTCATTGTTCATTTCCCACCTATGAACGAGAACATGCACTGTTTTGTTTTCTATCCTTGTGATAGTTTGCTCAGAATTATGGTGTCTAGCTTCATCCATGTCCCTACAAGGACATGAACTCATCATTTTTTATGGCTGCATAGTATTCCATGGTGTACATGTGCCACATTTTCTTAATTCAGTCTATCATTGATGGACATTTGGGTTGGTTCCAAGTCTTTGCTATTGTGAATAGTGCCACAATAAACATACGTGTGCATGTGTCTTCATAGCAGCATGATTTATAATCCTTTGGGTATATACCCAGTAATGGGATGTCTGGGTCAAATGGTATTTCTAGTTCTAGATCCCTGAGGAATCACCACACTGACTTCCAGAATGGTTGAACTAGTTTACAGTCCCACCAACAGTGTAAAACTGTTCCTATTTCTCCACATCTTCTCCAACACCTGTTGTTTCCTGACTTTTTAATGATTGCCATTCTAACTAGTGTGAGATGGTATCTCATTGTGGTTTTGATTTGCATTTCTCTGATGGCCAGTGATGATAAGCATTTTCTCATGGGTCTGTTGGCTGCATAAATGTCTTCTTTTGAGAAGTGTCTGTTCATATCCTTTACCCACTTTTTGATGGGGTTATTTGATTTTTTCTTATAAATTTGTTTAAGTTCTTTGTAGATTCTGGATATTAGCCCTTTGCCAGATGGGTAGATTGTAAAAATTTTCACCCATTCTGTAGGTTGCCTGTTCACTCTGATGGTAGTTTCTTTTGCTGTGCAGAAGCTCTTGAGTTTAATTAGATCCCATTTGTCAATTTTGGCTTGTGTTGCCATTGCTTTTGGTGTTTTAGTCATGAAGTCCTTGTCCATGCCTATGTCCTGAATGGTATTGCCTAGGTTTTCTTCTAAGGTTTTTATGGTTTTCGGTCTAACATTTAAGTCTTTAATCCATCTTGAATTAATTTTTGTATAAGGTGTAAGGAAGGGATCCAGTTTCAGCTTTCTACATATGGCTAGCCAGTTTTCCCAGCACCATTTATTAAATAGGGAATCATTTCCCCATTTCTTGGTTTTGTCAGGTTTGTCAAAGATTAGATGGTTGTAGATGTGTGATATTATTTCTGAGGGCTCTGTTCTGTTCCATTGGTCTATATCTCTGTTTTAGCACCAGTACCATGTTGTTTTGGTTACTGTAGCCTTGTAGTGTAGTTTGAAGTCAGGTAGCGTGATGCCTCCAGCTTTGTTCTTTTGGCTTAGGATTGACTTGGCGATGCAGGCTCTTTTTTGGTTCCATATGAACTTTAAAGTAGTTTTTTCCAATTCTGTGAAAAAAGTCATTGGTAGCTTGGTGGAGATGGCATTGAATCTATAAATTACCTTGGGCAGTATGGCCATTTTCATGATATTGATTCTTCCTATCCATGAGCATGGAATGTTCTTCCATTTGTTTGTATCCTCTTTTATTTCATTGAGCAGTGGTTTGTAGCTCTCCTTGAAGAGGTCCTTCCCATCCCTTGTAAGTTGGATTCCTAGGTATCTTATTCTCTTTGAAGCAATTGTGAATGGGAGTTCACTCATGATTTTGCTCTGTGTTTGTCTGTTACTGGTGTATAAGAATGCTTGTGATTTTTGCACATTGATTTTGTATGCTGAGACTTTGCTGAATTTGCTTATTAGCTTAAGGAGATTTTAGATTTTGGGTTGAGATGATAGAGTTTTCTAAATATGCAATCATGTCATCTGCAAACAGGGACAATTTGACTTCCTTTTTCCTAATAGAATACGCTTTATTTCTTTCTCCTGCCTGATTGCCCTGGCCAGAACTTCCAACACTATGTTGAATAGGAATGGTGAGAGAGGACATCCCTGTCTTGTGCCAGTTTTCAAAGGGAATGCTTCCAGTTTTTGCCCATTCAGTATGATATTGGCTGTGGGTTTGTCATAAATAGTTCTTATTATTTTGAGATACATTCCATCAATACTGAATTTATTGAGAGTTTTTGGCATGAAGGGCTGTTGAATTTTGTTGAAGGCCTTTTCTGTATCTATTGAGATAATCATGTGGTTTTTGTCTTTGGTTCTGTTTATATGCTGGATTATGTTTATTGATTTGCATATGTTGAACCAGTCTTGCATCCCAGGGATGAAGCCAACTTGATGATGGTGGATAAGCTTTTTGATGTGCTGCTGGATTCAGTTTGCCAGTATTTTATTGAGGATTTTTGCATTGATGTTCATCAGGGATATTGGTCTAAAATTCTCTTTTTTTGTTGTGTCTCTGCCAGATTTTGGTATCAGGATGATGCTGGCCTCATAAAATGAGTTAGGGAGGATTCCCTCTTTTTTTATTGATTGGAATAGTTTCAGAAGGAATGGTACCAGCTCCTCTTTGTACTTCCGGTAGAATTTGGCTGTGAATCCATCTGGTCCTGGATTTTTTTTGATTGGTAGGCTATTAATTATTGTCTCAATTTCAGAGCCTGTTATTGGTCTATTCAGGGATTCAACTTCTTCCTGGTTTATTCTTGGGAGGGTGTATGTGTCCAGGAATTCATCCATTTCTTCTAGATTTTCTAGTTTATTTGCATAGAGGTGTTTATAGTATTCTCTGATGGTAGTTTGTATTTCTGTGGGATTGGTGGTGATATCCCCTTCATTTTTTATTGCGTCTATTTGATTCTTCTCTCTTTTCTTCTTTATTAGTCTTGCTATTGGTCTATCAATTTTGTTGATCCTTTCAAAAAACCAGCTCCTGGATTCACTGATTTTTTGAAGGGTTTTTTGTGTCTCTATCTTCTTCAGTTCTGCTCTGATCTTAGTTATTTCTTGCCTTCTGATAGCTTTTGAATGTGTTTGCTCTTGCTTCTCTAGTTCTTTTAATTGTGATATTAGGGTGTCAGTTTTAGATATTTCCTCCTTTCTCTTGTGGGCATTTAGTGCTATAAATTTCCTCCACACATTGCTTTAAATGCATCCCAGAGTCAAGACCCATCAGTGTGCTGTATTCAGGAGACCCATCTCATGTGCAGAGACACACATAGGCTCAAAATAAAGGGATGGAGGAAGATCTACCAAGCAAATGGAAAACAAAAAAAGGCAGGGGTTGCAATCCTAGTCTCTGATAAAACAGACTTTAAACCAACAGAGATCAGAAGAGACAAAGAAGGCCATTACATAATGGTAAAGGGATTAATTCAATAAGAAGAGCTAAGTATCCTAAATATATATGCACCAATACAGGAGCACCCAGATTCATAAAACAAGTCCTTAGAGACCTACAAAGAGACTTAGACTCCCACACAATAATAATGGGAGACTTTAACACCCCACTGTCAACATTAGACAGAACAACAAGACAGAAAGTTAAACAAGGATATCCAGGAATTGAACTCAGCTCTGCACCAAGCAGACCTAATAGACATCTACAGAACTCTCCACCCCAAATCAACAGAATATACATTCTTCTCAGCACCACATCGCACTTATGCCAAAATTGACCACATAGTTGGAAGTAAAGCACTCCTCAGCAAATGTAAAAGAACAGAAATTATAACAAACTGTCTCTCAGACCACAGTGCAATCAAACTAGAACTCAGGATTAATGAACTCACTCAAAACCGCTCAACTACATGGAAACTGAACAACCTGCTCCTGAATGACTACTGGGTACATAATGAAATGAAGGCAGAGATAAAGGTGTTGTTTGAAACCAATGAGAACAAAGACACAACATGACTTGCTTTTTAAATGGTGCACTCAATGTCTCGATTCTATAAAATGAAGCACAAATGTGAAATTTCAGGAAGTGTGACAGACCAATGGAGAAGACACTTTTGGAGTTCTTTCATTGTACTCTCTTCTTGCTTTCTCTGCCTATGGGTAAGATTGGACATTATGTCTCCCCAGCAGTGGAGGAGGCTTGGTCTCTTGTGCCAGAGGGGACAAGGAAGCCATGTTGATGGCTTATCATTCTCTGAATTAGAACCTGTGATCTGAGTTCTGAGATTTGAGATCCAAGTCCACCTGATTTCTGGTTTTTTCCTGCCACCTCCCTGCCAGACTGTCCTTGCTCTTATCTCTCTGGGAGGCTGACTTCTGCAGATTGACTCCCCAGGCTCCTTGCCATTTCACTTCTGATTGGCTTGGCTGATTGGAGACACTAGTAGGGGATGGGAGATGGGAGATGAAAGAGTTTAGGACATTTTTGCTCTGTTCTTCCGCTGTTCCAGCATCACTTCTCTCACACTGGCTGTGTTCCCCATAAATACAACCCCCACCAAGCTACAGGATCATGATTTTGTTCCCTTCTTCCTTTAGTCCTGGGGTATTGATGCATTTCTTGTTGTTTCAAGTCTCTGCATGCCACATCATATCTTGTTTGATTTCTTTAATCTGCCTGCCTCTGCAAATAACATACCCTCCCCAGGCAAGGCAGTGGTCTGAGCCAAACTTGTTCTTCCACAGAAGCCTGGGCTGTGGCATTGGGAGCTGCCAATGTCTTGCTGTGCAACTTTGGATATTTCCCTGCCTCTCTTGAGCTTAAGTGGCTCCATCCAGCCAGGAGGGATTGAATTTGATGACTTCTCATCACCCTGAAAGTTCTATGTTCCTAAGTGTCAAAATGGCACTATTGTTTTAGGGGTGGAGTTGGCCCCTTTCTGACGTGGTATTTCCCTTTTGGGGCTAGAACCTTGTCTCTGAAGGTGCCTCACAAAAAAGAACTCAAAGCATTGCGAGCCTAGCATAAATGCCAGCTCTCTTAAGGGTTCACATTGAAGGGGACACTGGAAGCTTTCTTGAGAGAAAGCATAGGCAAGCTGAGCCTCAGCTTCATTATCTGGGAAATGGGTATAAAATGTGAGTGCCTCTGACCTCCTTGCTGTTTGGGTTAAATGAGATAGTATGTAAAAAGTGCCTGAAACATTCACAGTGCTTGTATGAGAAGACAGTGGTTATTATGCTGATGATTACACCAAGAATTGCCATCTGTTTGTTCTAAGGAATCAAGGTGGGATACCCATTGCCTGTTTTTTTTGGAGTCCACTATTAGGTTTCTCTTCAGCCACTAGGCTCTCTCCTCTGTTGTTTGCAGTTTTGGAGGTTGCTGTCTCCGCCTTATGGCACTCAGCCCAGCCTTGGCTGCTGCTGGCTGCAGGGAGTGGCTAGGGCTGGGCGCTGACAAGATGCATGGGTCCAGAGTATAAAGGAACCCAGGAGCAGCTGAAGGCAGGTCAGATGAAGGCTAGGTGGCTGGAACTCCAACATGGTGCCCAGCTTCCTCTCCCTGAGTTTCTCCTCCTTGGGCCTGTGGGCTTCTGGGCTGATCTTGGTCTTAGGCTTTCTCAAGCTCATCCGCCTGCTGCTGCGGAGGCAGATGTTGGCTAAGGCTATGGACAACTTCCCAGGGCCTCCCACCCACTGGCTCTTTGGACATGCCCTCGAAGTATGTGGAGGTCGGGGGGGTGGGGGAGAAAGAAAACATCCTCCCTCCTTTCAGAGAATCAGGCCTAATTCCCAGGGGGCTGTGGAGGGAGACTTCAAACTTGGGCAGGGGGATGATGTCCTGGGATCCATGGCTTCCATTCAGCTTTCCCACCGGAATTTCTCCTTCACTCCAGCCTTTCAAGCTGACTTCAGAAGTGGGGGCAACTTCCAAGTCAGGGCTCAAGCATGGCACAGACACCTTCTCCTCATTCTGAGGCCCGAAGTTTGGACCAGGTTCTGCTAAAAGCTCAGCAATGACAGAAAGGCAATGGCAGAAATCCAAAACCTCTGGATAGTCCATAGAAGTAGGCAATCCATTGAAAGCTCAATCAGCGTCCGTGTTGTTGTGTGTAGTGTAAAGATTTCCATTTGTAAGGCAGGAAATGAGAGTGAGCATGAAGATGAGTACCGCCACATGACAGACCTCACCGAGTGTCTAAGCGGTTGGTGTCCCCAAAGGCAGGGCTCTCCCGGCCATGCCTATGGGTGGCTCAGGAGCCGTGACACCTTCCCAGGTTCAGATCATGGTTCGTCTTCCTGTTACTCCAGGGTGGGAACCACCTTAGCCCCTGCTCTCAGGAAGATCTCTTAGTTTCCTACTGTATTGGGGATCTAGACCAGAGGTTTCTAATTAGACACAGGGCAGGGAATTGGAATCAACTGGGAGGAGCAAATTCCTGGACCTCCAGTCCCTGGAGATTCTAATTTGTCAGATTGGAACTAGGAGTTTACATTTACAAACCTGTCCAAGTGTTAGTGTTTTGATCTGCAGCCAGCTTGGGGAATCCAGGTAGAGATGCCAGAGACTTTTCTTTCTTTCCCTCTCTTTTTCCTTTCCTTTCCCTTTCTTTCTTCCTTTTTTCTTCTTTCTTTTTCTTTCTTTCTTTTTCTTTCTTTCCTTCTTTCTTTCTTTCTTTCCTTCTTTCTTTCCTTCCTTCTCTCTCTCTCTCTTTTTCTTTCTTTCCTTCTTTCTTTCTTTCTTTCCTTCTTTCTTTCCTTCCTTCTCTCTCTCTCTCTCTCTTTCTTTCTTTCTTTCTTTTTTTGATGGGGAGTTTTGCTCTGTCTCCCAGGCTGGGGTGCAGTGGTGCAATCTTGGCTCACTGCAACCTCTGCCTCCCAGATTCAAGCAATTCTCGTGCCTCAGCCTCCCAAGTAGCTGGGACCACAGACACGCGCCACCATGCCTGGCTAATTTTTGTATTTTTGTAGAGATGGGGTTTCACTATGTTGGGCAGGCTGGACTCAAACTCCTGACCTCAAGTGATCCACCTGCCTCGGCCTCCCAAAGTGCTGGGATTATAGGTGTGAGCCACCGCGCCTGGCTGACATGCCAGAGATTGAGGCTCAGAGTGAGGCAAGTTCCTTCTCCTACCTTCTGAACTCACTTTCCTCATTCTCAGTCTGGGTGGGGGCACTGCTTCTCTTCCTTGATTGACACTAGAAATGAGCTTGACCTCTAGGCTTATTCTTGCCCTGACAGATAACCCTGTAACATGCATCCTGAAGACATCCAGGAAAGGAAAGTGTGGGTCAGAGAGATGAATCAGACCCAGGCCTGGGGTTCAAAGAGCTTACGGTCTGAAGGGAAAACAGACACCAGAGCCTTGCTCCCGAGCTGGGCAAGGTTCCTCCCCAGGATTCTGCCTTAGCCCCATTATTTTGATCTCAGCACCTGTCCTGTTGGGTTGAAGTCTTCTGTTTACCTATTCATCTTCTGCACTAGACTGTGGCTCCTGGAGGATGGAGATCTGATCTGATTCATCCCTGTACCCTCAGGGTCCAGCATAAAGCCTAGCGTAGTGTAGGCATCACTAATGAACCAGTAGTGAATGTTGGAGGGTAGGGAGAGTATCCACAGAGGAGAAAGCATGAGGGAGAAGAAAAGCAAAGGGACCAGGAGGGCTTGGGAGAGGCTTTGCTAAGTACACAAGAGGGCCAAGGGAAGGTTGAGGTCTGACACTAAAGGGGTACAAGAGGTATTTAGAGAGAACTTTCTCCCTTTCTTCTTGTTCCCTCTCCACTTCTACCTGCCTTCGTCAAAGTTGTGTTTGCCCTCAGCCAGGGACTTCTTTAGGACAGGGACCTTGCACCCCCACCTCCATGTCAGAGCTGGCTGTTTTCTTCCCCTTGATAGCCCCCACCCCCACCTTGAGAGTATGCAGAGGGCCTGGAACACAGTCTAGCTTTGGCTTCTTGGCTCTAACACAACTGTCTGAAGGGCCTTCTCTTGGCATCAGGTTGAGCAGACAAAGGCTGGAGGAGTGACTACTTGTGGGAACTACAAAGGTTTCCTGGGGAACCATTGCAAGCACAACTCCTGCAGTCATCAAGGGCTTGGCACCTCTGTTCTTGCCTGGATTCATACCTGAACTTGAGAAATGGGTTGGGCAGAGAGGGGATTATTTTCCCTAATGTAAAAATGAGGACATTGAAGTTCAGAGGGTGCAAAGTATTTGTCTATGTCTGTTTAGTAGCTCAGGAGTTAGGTCGAGACTGGGCCCAGGACTTCTGCATTTTAATTCATAATGTTGTCAGACCATAAAAGGTTACTGCAAAGTTGATTCTTAGGCCCAGCAATGATGGGAGTAGGAAGGGGAGGAAGACTGATAGGTAAAGGGACTGGGGGCAGGGAAGAGCTGCTGTCAGGATTAATTTCTCCTTCTTGGTCTCTGATTACAGTCTGGAGGCCTGGGTAGCATCTACCTGTCATCCTCCTCAATTCTCAGAACGTGTCTTCTGGAGGTGGGGACATGTCCTATTCTTCCAGGGTCCCCCTCATTCCAGTCTAGGAACCAGGGAGGACTTTGCACACAGTAGGTGCTCAGCTATATTGTTGGCCTGAGGTTGGAACCCTTGAAAGAAGCCAACAAATCGGTGTGTGTGTGTGTGTGTGTGTGTGTGTGTGTGTGTGTGTGTGTGTGTAGAATGCCAGCTCCCAGATCAAGGAAATGAGATACTCTGAGACTGCAGAGGCCTCTTTCCCAGCCATGCCCTTTGCTGTGAGAGTGCCCTTGACCTTGTGCTGTGTAGTGAAGATGGGACTGTGGCTCATTTTCATTCAGTAAACATTGATTACAGGCCTTCGCTGTGCCTGGTTAGCTAAGCCACTTTACCTCTCTGTGCTTCTGTTTCCCTGTCAACAAAGTGGAGATAATCATTTTTACCTTACTGGGTTAGAAGGGGATAGAAAGAGATAAAGTATAGGTATTTTGCAAACTACTGGGCAGATAAACGTCAGGTGTTAAATCATCATAGAGGGATTCTTGCTACAAAACACCCTGGGGCATTTGCTTTCTTCATCCCCTTCCTTCTTCTCAAGTCAACCCAGTCTTTGTGAGCCAGATATGGTCCCTCTTTCCTAAGCAACCAGCAGTGTCTGATCAACAACTCTGGGTCTGGTCCTATGCTGAGGCCAGAGGATGAAGAATCAAGACAAAGAGGTTGCCTCAGAGGAACTAGGTCTGTAGGAGAGATGAATAACACAGCAGAAGTGTTACCAATCTTTGGGCCTAGAGAAGGGCCCCTCTCAGTGTGGGGAGTCAGGGAAGGTCCAGGGAGGTGATGCTGAGGCACATTCTCAAAGATCTGGAGGTAGAAACCTGTGGCAGGAAATGCAGAAGAAAAGGCAGAAGGTGCTATCTGTGCAAAAAGGCACACAGGCTGGAAAAAGCAGTGTGTTTAGGAAATTAAATTGTGTTTTGGGGTCTAGGACATACCTGTGTTAGTAGCTCAGCGCTTCTGCAGTGGTGACAGGGAGGACAGAATGGAGAGGATGAGGCTGGAGGTAGACGGGGCAGTCACGCAGATCCTTGAGGCCAGGTCAAAAGGCTTTACCTTATTTTGAGGACGATGGGGAACGATGGAAGGAATTTAAGCAAGGGAGAGACAAGCTCAGACTTATGTTTTAGAAAGATCACTTTGGCTTCAAGGTGGCGAACAGATTGACAGAGGGCAAATAGGAGGCAGGGAGGCTAGGGTGGAGGTGATCCAGGCCTCCACCTTGTGTTGGGGAGTAAGCCAGTGGGCTGGAGGGAAGTGGAAGGTAGAGCAGGCCAGGTCTTGGCATGGTAGCCACAGGAGAGAGAGGCGTTGAGACCTCCACCATAGCCAGATGTGAGGGTCAGTGAGGGCTCCTCCATGTAGCAGGAAAAGGAAACAAGGATTACCCTTGGAGCTCTGTTAATTGGAGGCGTCAACACAGCTGGACCAGAGCAGAATCTAGCGAAAGTCATCAAAGGAGAGCCATAAGACTGGATTGTAAACAGGAGGAATGAATTTCTATGTCTCAATTTTAAAATGTGGGCATCTGAGCCCCAGGAAGAGGAGGCTCAGTGGCGGGCAGCACCTGTCAGTGTCTGGGTATGGGATCCTCGAGTACTGGATTTGGAGAATTCCGTGGCAGAGTCTCCTCCCATGACCTGCTACATCTGGTTCTTTTTGCTCTGGTTTGCTGATTTCAATGTAAAAATCACTTGGTGGGCCTGCAGGGAGGAGGGGCCGCCTCCACAGGGCATCCCTCTTCATATTGATATAAACTATGGAGAAAACGACATTCCGTATTCCTGGCTAGTTTTTGGGTGGGTGATGGTACCATCCCCAGGTTCAGTAGGAGAGGCAGATTTTGGGGACAAAAGTGTAGAACATGTGTATGAGTGTGGGTTTGGAAATGCTGGGTCTGAAGAATCTGGAGGGTGTCATGCAGAGAGTTCCGGGGGTTGATTATGATTCTGGACCTCAGGAGAAAGGTAAACTGGAAAGAGCTGTCAACTGAGAAATTGTTGGTAGGTAGATGGCACAGGAAACCACAGAAGCAGGTGAGAGCTTTCAGGGAGAAGACGCAAGGGAAGAGGCCAAGGACTGGATCTGGAGGAACAAAGAGTGGGTGAGGAGCTGCCCATGGCGGCCACTGGGAGAGAGGGGAGGACATCCAGGAGACAGTGCATGAGAGACAGGGAGTCAACTGGGCTCAGCGCCAGGGAGGGTGCTGGATTCCTTAGCAAGATCAGCATAGGAGAGGTGGGGCCATCACAAGGAATTGGAAAAAGTGGGCACAGCTCTTTAGAGAAGTTAGATTATGAAGGGATGAGCAAATAAGGTGTTAGCTGGAGGAGGAAGCTGAACAAAGGGAGATTTGGTTTCATTTTCTTTCTTTTTTTTTTTTAAAGTGAGAGACTTGAACAAATTTTGAATGAGGATGGGAAGGAGCCTGCAGAGAGGGTGAGGTCTGTGATTTGGGAGAGAGGGGCTGATTGATGGGTGAGGTGCCTTGTGGGGAGGGTTGGAATCCAGATGGACTGGTCTTGGACAGTCCCTGCATGCTTCTCTCCTGAAACAGAGGGAAACAGAGAGGCTGGGCGCAGGTGGGGTGGTCCTTCAGGTCTGCCAGCTGACTTTTTGGGGTTTCTTATCTGATGGTTTCTATTTTCTCTGGGAAGTACAGCAAGGGTGATCTGCCAGGAGTGAGGAGGGGAGAGGTAGAGAGGGCAGTTGAAATAAAAGTTTTTGAGAAGCAGATTGTGGCTGATGCCATGGGGCTTTCCAGAAGGCATTTCTGCTGATCTTTGCTGAAATGTCACCTTAGGGTGGCCTTCCTGACCCACCCCCATCCATAGTGGCAGCCTTGCCCCTTACTCTGCTTTTTTTCTTTCTGGAGTTATCACTACATGAAATTGTATTCTTGGTGTATTTGATTCTTTTTATTTTCTTTCTCCCCACTTGGAATATATGCTGGTGGGGCAGGGCTTTGTCTTGCTCACCACTGTAACCAGAAACTAGCACTGTCCCTGGCACAATGCCCATGTGTTGGAAGAGTGGATGAATCTCTGGGGGGAACCAACTCTGGGCAGCAAAGCCACCCATGCGGACTGAGGACAGATGACTGCATCCCCCTGGACTCTTGGGCATTTCTTGGGTCCCTGCCTTCCTGCCTTTTTAGCTGTTTGGATGTTTTCCTGCATTCCTCCTCTCACCTGATTGGGTGCTCCTGAGTCTGGAGTTCACCTTTGGATGCTGAAGACAGGAGGGGTGTTGGGGGCAGAGCACAGGCTTTGGAATCTAAAGACTGGGGCACGATGCTAGTTGTGTGACTTTGGGCAAAGCCCATCATCACTTCCTAGCCAAGGCATGGTGGCTAGAGAGTCCTGGTGACCACACTGATCTCACCCAAAGTCTCTTTGCTCCTTCTATTGAGCTAGGGGTTCTTTCTGTATGTTATCTGTTCACACGTACATGTGTAATGGTTTATTTGTCTTTGAAAGGGAGGATGGAGGATGAAGTCATGTTTGTCACCAGCATGGGAGGAAGTCACCTCTCTGCTCCCTGGGGTATTTTGCATTCGATCCCCTCTTTCCAGGCTCTCTCCATGGCTTTGTTCAACCTCACAGCCGAATCCCCAATGAGTTTTTGTACATTGAGTCTGCTTTTCCCACTGATTTTTATAGTTATTTCAGAGATGCTACCTCTTCTCCCTTTTGGTTGTTTTTTTCTTGGCTTCTAGCTCTTTAGCTTTATTTAAAAGCTTGGCAGTGGCTTGGACTCATGCACACATGGAGCTCTGGTAATTTTGGGGTGTGGGGAGAGGGCCCATAGTAGGGAGACAGCTGAGACCAGGGCACCAAAGGGCACCTAAGGGTGTCCATCCTGGAGGAGAGCAGACCTAGGGGGTTCTAGCCCCCAATTCCCAATCCCTGCAGGACTCCCCTGGGCAGTGGGAGCCTGTGTGGTCCCAGAGGGAGACCCATGGGGAAGGCTACGGGCAGGTGTCTTTCACTTTAGCGACTAAGAAGCCTTTTGAGGAATTAAGACTGTCCAAAGATGGTTGGGGTATTTTGAAAAGAAGTTTCCTGTCACTAGAGATGTTTGAGCACTTGGGCAGGGATTCTTACTGGGTGAAGGTGCTGGGCAGGCACCCTGTGTGCTGGGAATCCGAGACTGACATGACCTGCCTTGAGGGAACTATGACATGCTGCCGAAAAGGAAACCCCTTTGTCTTTCTCCTCCCTCACCTTTTGTTTTTCGAAACTCTTATCCCCATTTTGTGAGCAGACTGATTTTCATTCTGAAGCAGCCCCCTGGGGCACTGTAGCTGTAGCACACTGGTCAAGGGTAGCTTGTTTCTTGGACACTGGCCCACTGAGCTTCGGGTCAACTGGCTGATGGCTTGAGCAGGCTTGCTAACAAGGGCTGCAGAAAGAGACTAAGCCAGGATCCCTGGTCTCCCTTAACTCACGCTGGACTGTTCCCTTTGGTCTTTGTACCGCACATTTCCACCTATAAAGAGAGGTCAGGGTTCCACTAGGCAATGTTGAAATCCTTTTCCGATCTGATTCTTGGAGCAAAGCTTACTTTAGGCTCTTGAGAAGCAGAGAGGAAAGTGGTGACGTATGCTTGCTCTTCCCAATCCCTCCAGTGGTTTATTTCTGGTGAGGTCAACAAGGAGTGCCAATGTGAGGGTGGGAGGTGGGGCTGGGGAGCTGGGATCAGTGAATTATCTTCATACCCTGCTCTCTTCCTGTTTCCTTCCTTCTGGAGAAAAAAACAAGCTGTCCCAGACCTCCCAGTCCTGTAAGTGTCCCAGCTCAGGCATTCTGAGGGTGAGTCTGAGGCATGCAGTTGTGTAATCCAGAGGAACTGTCCAGGCAGTCATGTGTACCCCACAGGGCGGATGCCTCAGCCCTCTTGAGGGGCTGCAGCTGCAATAGTGGGACCAGGTGCTGGGAGCTGTCCTCCTTCTTACCAGGCTCCCGGGGTAATCGAGGCAGGTGCCTGGCAGGTGCTTCTAGTTCTCTAGCTTTATTTAAAAGTTTGGCCATGGCTTGGGCTCATGCACATGTTTTTTATTTATCTTAGTTTTATTTGTTTCTTAAATAAATCTAAAGAGCTAGGAGAAAGCTGGGCACAGGGAGGCAGTGGCAAGCTGGCTGTGACCTTGATCAGGGCACAGGTTGTGAATGTGGTCAGCATGAGACCAGGGTCTACTGTCCCTCGTGGGGTTGCTGCAGAGGTGCACAAGCATAGCTGATAAGGAGGGAAGTGGGGCTTGGATGAACCAGATCAGCCAGAGGCTCCTTCCAATCCTAAGATCCTATGAGTCTGGCTTTTTTGTGACTCAAGCCTTTCCTTGACCCATCCAATTGGGCTTTCTGGACTTGGTAGGGATGGAGAGAAGGGGAATGGCCAGGTGACCAGGAAGTTGGCAAGGAAAACCCAGGAGGGCAGATGGAAAAATAAGACAGACACCAGGGAAAGGAGCACTTCCAGGGATATCAGCCAGGAAGGAGGCAGGCATACAAGAATGTTTCCCCTTACCTGTGGGTGGAGATGATTTTTATCACTTTGTGTTCTTTTTGACATCGTGTACTCAAGGGCAGTGAAAACTCTTACAGCCCTGTTGGGTTGAACTCAGGATTCTGCGTTCAGAGGCAGTGAGGGAAGGGATCTATGGGATGATTACAGACGACTCCACAGAGGGCCTAGGAGGGGAAGAGCCCTAGAGAAGGCACAGATGGGTGGCTGGAGGCCAAAATAGGCCCAATCCCATGAGCCCTTGGAGATAGTGGCTTGGGCCAGAAAGGATCCCTGGGGGCTACATTATCAGATGCCTGTGTCCTTCTTTAAGAATGTTCCCTGGAAGATACAACATGGATGTCTTAGTCCTTTGTGTTGCTGTAAATGAATACCTGAGACTGGGTAAAAGGTTTATTTGGCTCACAGTTCCACAGGCTGTACAGGAGGCATGGTCAATATCTGCTTCTGGTGAAACTGCTATTCATGAGGAGGAGCTTTAGGAAACTGCTATTCATGAGGAAGAGCAGACATCACATGGCAAGAGAGGAGGAAAGGAGAAAGAGAGAGAGAGAGAGAAAGAGGTGCCAGACTCTTTTTAACAAACAGCTCTCATGGGAACTAAGAGAACTCACTCAATCCTGCCAGAATGGCCCCAGGGCCATTCATGAGGGATCCACCCCTATGATGCCAACACCTCCCATGAGGCCCCACCTCCAACATTGGAGATCAGATTTCAAAATGAGATTAGGAGGGGACAAATGTCCAAATTATTAAGGTTTGGACATTTTTCCCTTCCTAATTTGTTTGGATACTATCAGTGAATAGGTGGCAATTGTGAGAGAGAATTTTACAGAGAGAAAAAGCAGGCTCAGCACAGGCTCAGGCCTCAACAGGAATTTTATGGGACTGTAACCTAACCTCTCTATTCCTTAGGCTCCTCTTCCCTAAAATGGGACCACTTAGAATTGTTGTGAGGATTCAATCAGGTCAAAATGTAAGGTGCTTAGAACAAGGTCTAGTACACAGCAAGTGCTTAATAAAGATTAGTCATTACCATGCCTCCCCACAAACTCCAGAGCTTGGACCTTTTCCAAGGCCCCTGGGCAGGCCACTAGGAGTGTTAAGTGTATCTTTGAAAGACTCCCACTAAATGGGGAAAAATAGTTAAATACATTATGGTACATCCTTATAGTGAAATACTACACAACTGTTAAAAATAGTAATGACAGTTAAGTGCACTAGCTTGGAAAGGAGGACAAGTTATGTTCAATGAAAAATGGCTGGTTTTGCAAAAATATTTATTGTATAACTTCATTTACTTAAAACACCTCTGGGTGAGTAAACGTGACTAGAAAGACCTCCAAAGGACATATACCACCCTCCGGATGACCTATTCAAGCTCATCCCAGGTGACCGTCCCACCATGGGGCAGCTCCTGGAAGACACCGTGATCTTTCCCAACCCAGCACGTTTGTGCTTGCTGTTTTCTCACCCGGAATGCTTTTCCTTTATGCTTCACATGGCCAGAGACTCACCATCCTTCAAGTTTCACCTTAAATGTTGTCTCCAACAAGAAGCCTTCCAAGATTACCCTATCTAAGCAGGCCCTCCCTGTTAGTGTCTCTCATAGCACTGTTTTTATTCTGAGCACTCACTATTGTCTGTGATTATTTTACTTAATTGTCTACTTGTCTATTATCTGTCTTCTCCATAGAATGAAAGGGCAGAACTTGTCTGTCTCATTCCCCTGAGATGTCTAGAACAGAGCCCTGCACATGTAGGCCCTCAATAAAAATGTGTTGAACGATACGGCAGGGGTGGAATTGAGGCCATTTCTCTATTGCACAATGAGCAAATATTACCTATCTTTATAATTAAAGAGCTTTAATGTGGAGAAGAAAGCACTTTCTGGCTGCAGTGCAGTAGAGAGTTGGTGGCAGGTGCTAAATGGAAGCAGGTTGGCTAGTTTGGGGATGTTGAGCTAACCCCGGTGTGAGAAGAGGGCGGCTTGGAATTACAGCAGTGGTTGTGGGGCTGGAGAGGGCACTAAGCCCAGGGATGTGTAGGAGAAGGGGGTGCAGGAGAGGTAAGGAAGCAACCAGGGCCTGCCTGGGCAGCCTTCTCCCCTACCCTCCCAGGGACTTGGGGCCTAGCTGGTGACAATGTGTTCCTGAATGACCTTGGCCTTCTGTCATCATTTCAGATCCAGGAGACGGGGAGCCTCGACAAAGTGGTGTCCTGGGCCCACCAGTTCCCATATGCCCACCCACTCTGGTTCGGACAGTTCATTGGCTTCCTGAACATCTATGAGCCTGACTATGCCAAAGCTGTGTACAGCTGTGGGGGTGAGGAGAGAGGATGGGGATCTCAGGAGAGGGTGGGGTTTCCTGAGAACAAAGGGCTCAGGGCATGATATGGGGAGGAAGCCTGGGCCTGTATACTAAGTCTGGGCAGCTGAGGTTCCCACCCTACTCATAAATGAGCCTCCTCTAGGAACCCCGGGTCCCTGCTTGACCTGATTGTCTCCTCCTGCAGACCCTAAGGCCCCTGATGTGTATGACTTCTTCCTCCAGTGGATTGGTGAGTGAGCACCTGCCTTCCCTGCCCTGCCAACCTCAGACCCGTGGTGCTGGGTGACTAGGATCCTGGCCTGTCCCACTCAATTGGTTATCCCAGATGGCCTAGTTCTCGGGTGCCCATCCTAAGCTCAGCTGCTCAGTGGGGAGACAGGGGAGGAGCAGGAGAGCCCCCAGCTGTGGGGCCAAGGCATCTTCTCTGGCACGGCCTGATTCTCTAGACAGGGCAAAGGCTTTGGAGAATGTGTGAGTGCGAAGAACAGTTTCCTGAAGGAGGTGGCACTAGAGTTGATCCAAAAGGAGATTTAAATAGGTAGTGCTGGCCAGGGCAAGGGTCTAAGGAAATGGTGTGGTGGTAGGACCACGGCTGGTCACCAGAGGCTGTGAGGCTGTCAGGGTGGCTACAAGGCAGAGCCCAGCTTGGAGATGATGCTGGGCAGGGAGGACAGGCCAGCCTTGACTGCCAGGATAAGGAGGTGATTTGATGTTGAGAGTAGGTGGGAGTCATTGAGTATTTTATTTTATTTTATTTTACTTTTTCCTTTACAGAGGTACTCAAGTTAAAGCCATTGAGTATTCTTTAGCCAAGGCCATATGCTTCTCCAAAGCTCCTCTTTTACTCATGATCCTATGGTGTCTTCAGTATTTTCCTGGGAGCTGAGAAAGGGCAGGGCCAAGAGGGAGAACACATTCCCAATCCTATTTACTCACCGAGTACCACTGGGAAGACTTTTTGCTTCTAACCCTCTTTTTAGTTATCAATGGGAGGATAAAATTAGAAGGCAGGCAGAAAAGGGTTAGGAAAATGAAGAGATGGTTTTGAAGACAGGAATGCATTTCCATTGCTAGGTGTGTTGGAGTGGGGTAGGAAGGGTCCCACCTGAGGCCATGAAGCACGAACACGGTGGGACATTCCCTAAGTCCTAAAGCTGTGGCCAGTCTCAGCAGCTGAGAGTCAAGGCTCAGCAGGCTCCCCCTCTGCTTGGCTGTCCCCAGGGGGATGCGTGTCCTTTGTCTCACATCTGGCAATGTCATCTGACACAAGTTCCTGGACCCAGGCTTTGTGGGTGCAGCTGAGAGGCAGAAACTGAGTTATCCTGTCCTAAGGAAGGAGCTCACTCAGCCAAGAACTGCTGCCACCTGTCTCCTGAGGTCCTGGTAGCCTAGGGTGAGGGCATGGAGGGCTATACTGCGTTGCTTAGTGGCCCACCCTTGGAGGGTTCAGGCTCAGGGATGGAGTCTGGTAGGATGTGCTTAGCCCCAGGCTGCCAGGGCCTGGAATGACCAGCCCTCTCTCTCCCATCCCTTCCCCAGGGAGAGGCCTGCTGGTTCTTGAGGGGCCCAAGTGGTTGCAGCACCGCAAGCTGCTCACACCTGGCTTTCATTATGATGTGCTGAAGCCCTATGTGGCCGTGTTCACTGAGTCTACACGTATCATGCTGGTGAGCTCCCTGTGCCAGAGTACTGGAGGCTGTTGCCTGCTGGGCTAGCCCCTCTCCACCCTGATTTTGTCTTGGGGAGAGCAGGTGGTGCTCTGCAGTAAGGAGAATAGCTGAGCCCCAAGGCCTGTTCTGCCTGCAACAGCAGTGCCAAAGCCCTGCTCTACTGACATGTGCCGCAGGCTGCCACTGAGTAGGTGCTGAATCTCTGAGTGTCCTGGCAGCCCGATCCTTGTCTCCACCAGGAGACCCAGCCCTCTTTCCTCCCAGGCCAAAGGGTCTCTGTGAGAACTTAATAAGGCTCCTAGCATAGCAGGTTTGAGGACTGCCTATATTTGAGAGTATGGGGAAAGGCTTTCACATCTAAAAAGTGTCTCCTCATTTTCTGTCTACCACAGCTGCCCAGAATTATGTCAATACAACTCATCTCTAAGAGGGATGTCAGAGGTCAGGGTTAGAGTCTTAGGGCTGGGTAATCCCTAAGTTATCCAGGCTAGTCTTTCCCCTTGTAGGAAACTCCCCTCCAGGATTACTTACATACACACTGTGCAGGGGAGCTCACCACCTCTCAGCCATCCTACTCCCTTATAGGCTGCCCTGACTGGGACAAAAAGTCTGTGTGCTGTGCAAGATCTGCCTCCTGGTCCTGCCCTCTGAGCCTGAAGCCCAGAGGCTGCCAAACTTCTACCCACCCTATCCTGATATTCCAGCAGGATGGAGGGCAGGACAGGGACTGGGAGTGTGTGAAGGGGGCTTGGTGGTGGAGGATAGGCTACGGGTCCTGGAGGGCAGCTTGGGGCATCCAGCCCAACTAACCCCCACATCACCTCCTACACATTGCCTCCTATCCCTGGACTCCAGGACAAGTGGGAAGAGAAAGCTCGGGAGGGTAAGTCCTTTGACATCTTCTGCGATGTGGGTCACATGGCGCTGAACACACTCATGAAGTGCACCTTTGGAAGAGGAGACACCGGCCTGGGCCACAGGTCAGGAGCCACCTCGGGGCTGACCGCACTGTCTCCAAAGCCAGCTTAGAGGGGAGAGTTGGCAGGGGTCCTGGGCCCTGATCTGAGAAGAGATAGGGTCCTGCCCCGGGGAGCCTTAGCTTGCGGGGAGACAGGACCTGCTCATGTTGGGGTAAACACCTGGCTTTAGCAAGGAGGCTTAAGGGCAGGGAGAAGAAGAGCAGGATGCTCTGTGGTTGGGGCTAGATTCCTGGAATGGAGTTGCTCTGGCTCTGCTCCTGGGCCAGTGTCTAAGCCAATCCTTCCTCCTACCCTCTGCTTAGCAGGGACAGCAGCTACTACCTTGCAGTCAGCGATCTCACTCTGTTGATGCAGCAGCGCCTTGTGTCCTTCCAGTACCATAATGACTTCATCTACTGGCTCACCCCACATGGCCACCGCTTCCTGCGGGCCTGCCAGGTGGCCCATGACCATACAGGTGGGCCTTTCCCACAAGGCTCACCTCTAGGAAGCCTGGGTTCCTCCTCCTGGCCCCTCTATGCCCCCTCCCATTATAGGACCCCAGTTCCCCTTTGGACAGAAGATGGCTTCCCAGGCAGTGACACTCTGTGCTTTTGGTTCAGACCAGGTCATCAGGGAGCGGAAGGCAGCCCTGCAGGATGAGAAGGTGCGGAAGAAGATCCAGAACCGGAGGCACCTGGACTTCCTGGACATTCTCCTGGGTGCCCGGGTGAGTACATTGTTGCCCACCCCTACCTGAGGACTGGTCCCAGAGAGGTGTTCAACCATCCTCCCAGGACAGCAGAAGGAGCTCTTAAGCATTTCCCCCTCTTTCCTCAGCAAATATAACCTGTTCCTCGTCCCATGAAACATATTAGCAAGGGTTCAGAGGTGGGCAGGTGTAGGGTGTGTGTGCCTGAGCTGTGGAGTTGGGAGCCTAGGTCACGTGGTAGTGGCTGGATGACATTTCTAGACTTCTAAGATCCCTCAAAATGTTGGCCTTGAAGAATCCTAGAATCTTAGACTTCATTCATTCATTCATTCATTCAGTAAGTTCTTTATTCATCAATTCTAGAAACTCACTGAGTTCTGACTCTGGGTCATTTCTGTGCTAGGATGCAGAGATGGGAAAGACCTGGCCCTTCCCTCCAGATGCTTACAGTCCAGCAGGGGAGACAGTAGGTAGATGTTGACCAAAATGTCTTCCTCTGGCAGGTGGTATTCTATGTGCCCAGTGAGCAGAACTAACAGTCAGGGCTGGACAAGGTCACAAGTCATTTGGCCAGAGCATTTAGGGAGGGCTTTGTGGAGGAGGAGGCATCCAGGCTGAGCTTTGAAGGAATATAGGAATCTGGGGGAAGGTCCTAATCCACCCTCTGAAAAGGAGCTTTCACTCCCTCCCAGAGACCTTCATTTGACAACCACCATTATGAGTTCTTCTTGTTACCCACCTCCAATACCTCAGGCTGTCCTATTATGCCTTCCCTAACCCAGGATGAAGATGACATCAAACTGTCAGATGCAGACCTCCGGGCTGAAGTGGACACATTCATGTTTGAAGGCCATGACACCACCACCAGTGGTATCTCCTGGTTTCTCTACTGCATGGCCCTGTACCCTGAGCACCAGCATCGTTGTAGAGAGGAGGTCCGTGAGATCCTAGGGGACCAGGACTCCTTCCAGTGGTGAGTCTGAGGGTGGGCCCGGTTTATCCTGCTCAGCCCTTGGGAAGGGCGATGCCCATCCTGTCCTGAACCATCCTGGAAATCAGGTGAGGTGGCGGCTGCTATCCTGTTTCCCCCAGTGTCATACCTTTTGTGGTGGTGGGGGGTGGGGAGAGTGGTTGGCTGGGCACAGATGCACCCCTGAGCCCATTCTCCCAAAATGGAGCCTTTTCAGAAGTGTTATGTAGAGAAAGTTGTCAACAAGAGGCTGATATTTTGTGTGCTAAATTCTTCTGACGGTAGAACCTGATTACCCTTCTGGGTCCCTGGATAGAGTAGGGAGAGCTGGGAGAGAAAGAGGTGGAAATGTGGGGGTGAACAGAGCTGGGACAGCTGGGAGAGCCAGTGCCTTGCTACTTGCCTTTGGATGGCAATACTCAGCTTCCAGATGCCATATCTCTCCTGCTGGTGAAGGAGAAAAGACTTCCCCAAACTTCATCACTTAAAAACTTTCCATTCTTTTCCCCTGTTTCTTGGCTCAAGACTGAACTCCTAAACACTTAAGGATTGACCCTGACCTCTCTGCAGTGTGAGCTCTGGGAGTCTCTCAAGAGGCTCCTCCACCCTTGCTGGCTGCCTGTTCCCCTCAGGCCTTTGCTTGTGGTCAGACACCCTGCCTTTCTCTCTGGGCTCCTGAGCAGCCTCCAAGAGGGGGCTAGGCACACAGCAGGGTTACAGAAAATGCTGAGCCGGAGGGGGAACTTTAGATCCACTTGAGAGGGACTGACCTATAACTCCAGGGTCTAGGACCTGGAGTATGAAGCCTCTATTACCATTTCTGTTGGTCATATGTGAGAATCCCCCCGCCACGGGGTATCCAGACACATGCCAGGTGCTATCAGGGGTGCAGAACGGAAGAGAAAGAGAAGCCATGCTGCTCGTGGGGAGTTTTATGGAGACAAATTCACATAATCAAACAGCGAGAGAAAAATCACAGGATCACGTGGTCTGAATGTTGAGGGCAGAGGGAAGGAGTGAGGCTTGAACTGACTTTCTAAGGAGGGTTAAAATTCAGGCAAAGAGAGAGAGGTAGGCATTGTAGGCTGGGTAACAATGTGAACACAACCCGAGGCAGGGATTAGAATATTTATTTTATTTTCACGTCATTCCATCTAGAGCTTGAAGCAACTTAGAGGACAGTTATTCAATAAAATAGTAAAATGCAAATGAAAAATAAGAGCCAGTGGGGAGTTTGGCGACTCTGCAATAAAATATTGCCCTGTAGTTATAGTTGGATGTCACATTTGGGCCTGAGCTTCCCGGTGGCCAAAGGGAAAAGACACACACACACACACACACACACACACACACACACACACACACTTCACCTCATTAAATAATGCATGAACTTTGGTTGGTTCATTCAACCAATGTGTATCAGCCCCGGTTTCTTTCATTCAGCTCAGTAGGGGAAACCAAGCTGAAACCTAAAGAACTGTCCTTTGTAGGCTTCCATGGGGGTCCTGAGAGTTGCAGAAGTGACCTTGTCTTTGATGGCTGGGTGCACATTCATCTCTAGGGTCCTGTGCCTTCTTCTCCTACCAGTGAAGATGAGAAAGGGATGGAGAAAAGTGGAACCAGATCCTTTAGATCTAAGTGTTCACACCGTGTCAGGCCTAGCCTGGCCAGGGGCACTTGGAACTCTGTGCCTCTGACTCTTGAGTGTGTGGTGGTGGTGAGGGAGGAAAACTGGGGCTGGGGTCTGCTTTCTCGCCAAATCCTGTTGCTTCCCATTCCAAGAATGTTCTGGTTGTGTTGCTGGCAGGGATGATCTGGGCAAAATGACTTATCTGACCATGTGCATCAAGGAGAGCTTCCGCCTCTACCCACCTGTGCCCCAGGTGTACCGCCAGCTCAGCAAGCCTGTCACCTTTGTGGATGGCCGGTCTCTACCTGCAGGTGGGATGGGTGGATTTGGGGGTGGAAAAGGAGTCCCTGCATGCTCCTCTGGCACCCTCTGTGCCTTTAGTCAAATCTTTGCACTTTTGGGGAAGAGCTCAGGCTTTGCGTTCAGAGGGCCCTGGGTCTAAATCCCAGCCCCACAACATATTGATCAATTCTTCTACCTCTGAGCCTCCATTTCCCCTTCTGTAAAATGGGGATGAGAAGAGTATCTATGTTTCTAGGCTGCTGTCAGGATTAAAGAGAATGTTCACCAAGGCTGCCATGTACCACCATGCAGGTCATGCCCTGAACAGCACCAGGGAGCAACACTCACATAGACTATGATGCTGTGCAGTGTGCAACCTGCACAACTGTATGTGGTAGCTTCATAAAGAGTGTTAAGCCTGTACCTGGTTCATAGTAAGCACCTGGTGAATGATAGCTGTTACTGTTGGCAGTATAATATTATGAATAATAACTTCCCAAGAGTCAGTTAGCTGAAAAGGTTTAATAGTTCCTTCCTGTTCTACCTCATGATGGATGGGTTCATTCTCCCCTTTATTCATTTCACAAATGTCTATCAGGTGCTGTACCCAGTGCCGGGATTACAGGAACTGGGCATCATGATGATCAAAGTACTGTGATGAGTCGGGTGTGGTCATGAACTCTCTGTCACTGGCAGTGGTCAGGCAGGAGCTGGTGCCCCAGTTAAGGGGTCACTAGGGGACTCTGACCTTATGTGGAGGTAGGCCTGGCTTCCCAGGACTACCTGGTCACCAACCTCTGTTCTGCCCATAGGAAGCCTGATCTCTATGCATATCTATGCCCTCCATAGGAACAGTGCTGTATGGCCCGACCCTGAGGTACCCTTTCCCTGGGCTGGGAGATCAGACAGGGTGGGGGACTGGGAGGGTCACCCTCTGCCAGAACCTGGTGAGTGTTTAAGCAAGGCCTGTCCCTTCAGGTCTTTGACCCTCTGCGCTTTTCCACTGAGAATGCATCCAAACGCCATCCCTTTGCCTTTATGCCCTTCTCTGCTGGGCCCAGGTATGGAGAGACCCAGTATCCCAGGCCCTCAGGACTGGGGAGGAGAGGGTGGATGACATCATAGGGGAGGCACTATTAGAAGGTACTCTGAATAAGGGGGAATCATGCTGGGTTTGTGGTGGTTCTAATGCAGGAGGCTTCTTCTTGCAATTATCATATTCCTGTCCCTGGGAAGTGGGTGGGATAGATGAGTCATTCCAAGAGAGAACCCCATGCCAGACCCCCACCATGTGAATCTACCTGGTCTGGGACCCTCACCATGCTCCCAAGGTTTGTTTCATAAGCCCAGGTCAACCAATCTATCAGCCAGTTATTCATCCAAAAACAGTTATCTCTTTTGTTGGCTGCTAAGAGCACTGAATGTCATCACTCTGGACGCTCCATTGCACGATGACTCTTTGTGCTGCTTGCTACAGGAACTGCATTGGGCAGCAGTTTGCCATGAGTGAGATGAAGGTGGTCACAGCCATGTGCTTGCTCCACTTTGAGTTCTCTCTGGACCCCTCACGGCTGCCCATCAAGATGCCCCAGCTTGTCCTGCGCTCCAAGAATGGCTTTCACCTCCACCTGAAGCCACTGGGCCCTGGGTCTGGGAATTAGCTCTGATGAGAATGGGGTCCCAGATGGCTCAGGCTGTGACCTCCCTGGGCACCACCCTCCCCAGGCTGGGTGTGGAGGAGTTGGGGCACCCTGCCTTCAGGAGGCTTGTAGTTTAGAAGGGAAGTAGGCATTACCATAGACGACTCCTAGAGGACAGTGCTATGTAAAAATGTGTGTCTATAAATGTTTATCATGCATGTATTCTAGAGCTCATTCATTTATTCAACAAACATTTGGTGAGCACCTATTTCGTTCGAGAAACTTCATTTATCTCCTATAATTGGCAAACTTAAAAATGCAGCAGAAACTTACATTCCAACCTTAGAGACTCATAGTGAGCACAAGGAAAGTTTTGCCCTGAGATTCATGGTTATGGCTGGGTACCACCAAATAGAAGAATGGCTTAGGGGAGTGCCCCTTCACTGAGATGTGTTTCTTTGTTGAACTTTGTGTGTGTGTGTTTAGAATATAACAGACATAAGAAAAAATTACCTAAATGAAGACTGTACAAAATAATAAATAATTCTGAAGCAGACTCTCTTGTAACCATCACTGAAGTCAAGAAATATGGAATATGGTATCACTGATGTGTCTTCTGCTCCTCCTGAGATGGGTCTCTGTGGCACCCCTGCCATTGTCAGTGTCTGTGTCTCACAGTCACGTGGTGCTCCAGGCATTCAGGGGTCAGCTGGGGAAGGTGGCCAAGTGGCATTAGAAGGGGGTTTCCTGGAGGAAAGGAACCCCTCTCCCCCACTTGAATCAGCTTAAATCAGGCCTTGAGGAGGCCTGGGAGGCTGGATGGGAGGGGGCCATTATTCCACTTCTGTAGGAAGGGAAGGAACCTGTAAGACACTCATCTGGGAGGAGCTTGAGCTGAGGCTTCTGATTCTGGCCTCTTTGACCAAGCCTCCATCATTGTACTGACACTCTCCGAGAGTGTGTGTCAGTGTGAAAAGGAGCTAAGAGCTTTGGTGTGAGAAGGGATAGACAGGCTCCCTGTGGGAGGGAGATAGGAGGCTGGGGAATGGTGGGCACCAAAGATGGATTCCATTTAATTCTTCCAGTTCTCTAAACACACTCTGCTGCCTCCTATGATCCTGGACATGTGTGTACATGTGTGTGGGTTGAATGTGGAGTGTGCAATGGACACATACAGATGTGGCTGTGCCTGAGTGTCTCTATATGGTGTCGTGGAATGTGCACAGATGTGCACTCAGCCTGAGTCTTGCCCATTGCATGGACTGAGCAGGTTACTTTTTGGTCACTCATTCATGCCCTATGGGATCCTGTGGTTAGAGCAACTCTCCATGGCTGACCACCCAGAATTCTGAGCCCCCACTGTCCTTTGTTCTCTGAGCATGGCCAGCACGAGCCCTCGCGTGCTATCTGATACTAGGGACCTGCTGAACATCCTGTGCAGGAAGTTCCCAGCCCACTCTTCTGTCCCAACCCTCTCCCTCTGACCCCAGTCAAACACTGACTGTCCAGGCTGCTCCTTTCCTGCCTCTTCTCAGAGCAGGGCTAAAGTAACCCAGTGATTTGGGAGGTCAGGGGACTGGGAGGGAGGTTCTGCCTACAGCCACCAATTTAGGGAGAAGCCCTGTCAGAGAAGCAGAAAAAGATGTCACATCTTAGTAAAAAGAAGGTCTGTCTATAGCATTCAGGGACCTGGGCTAAAAATGGGGGACACCTGTGCTCAGATCCAGCAAGAGAAGCAAGGTCTAAATGGAGAGAAACTGGCACAGCAGGGACACCAGTCCAGTGAAGCTGTGAGAAGTAGGGGACTGGGTGTTGAAACAGCCCCAAGGCAGTCACCAAGTGTGGACAGGGTTGAGGATGTCCCTGTTCACTCGGGGTGGCCAGCCAGAGAGGCAGGAAACCACCACAAGGCTGTGGTGAGGGGGAGGAAGTGCTTGGGGTCCGACATCCTCTCCACTGGCCAGACCCATTTGTCTACCTTGGCTCCTCCCAGACCTTGCTGGATAGCTGCCCACTCTGTGAACTTCCTGAAGAGCCTGCAGACCTCATGTGTGAGGGAGACCAACAGGTGCCTGGTCATGTGGCCAGGCTGGGCTCCCTTTTCACGTCTCATTGCGGGTATGAGAGGCTGGATCCTTGAGGCCCTCATGCCAGACCAGGCCTGTGAGGCTTTCCTGCTCAGCTCACAACAGCCCTGCTGGTTGGGATGTGGTGTGTCACTGCTCAGACTCTGGTTGCTAACTTGATTCCCAATGTGGCAGTGTTTGGAGTCTGGGCCTTGTGGGCAGTGTTTGGGTCATGGGGGTGGATCTCTCATAAATAGATTAATGTCCTAGAAGAAAACCAAGGCAATACCATTCAGGACATAGGCATGGGCAAGGACTTCATGTCTAAAACACCAAAAGCAATGGCAACAAAAGCCAAAATTGACAAATGGGATCTAATTAAACTAAAGAGCTTCTGCACAGCAAAAGAAACTACCATCAGAGTGAACAGGCAACTTACAGAATGGGAGAAATTTTTTGCAATCTACTCATCTGACAAAGGGCTAATATCCAGAATCTACAAAGAACTTAAACAAATTTACAAGAAAAAAACAACCCCATCAAAAAGTGGGCAAAGGATATGAATAGACACTTCTCACAAGAAGACATTTATGCAGCCAAAAGACACATGAAAAAATGCTCATCATCACTGGCCATCAGAGAAATGCAAATCAAAACCACAATGAGATACCATCTCACACCAGTTAGAATGGCAATCATTAAAAAGTCAGGAAACAACAGGTGCTGGAGAGGAGGTGGAGAAATAGGAACACTTTTACACTGTTAGTGGGACTGTAAACTAGTTCAACCATTGTGGAAGTCAGTGTGGCGATTTCTCAGGGATCTAGAACTAGAAATACCATTTGACCCAGCCATCCCATTACTGGGCATATACCCAAAGGATTATAAATCATGCTGCTATAAAGACACATGCACACGTATGTTTATTGCAGCACTATTCACAACAGCAAAGACTTGGAACCAACCCAAATGTCCAACAATGATAGACTGGATTAAGAAAACATGGCACATATACACCATGGAATACTATGCAGTCACAAAAAAGATGAGTTCATGTCCTTTGTAGGGACGTGGATGAAGCTGGAAACCATCATTCTCAGCAAGCTATCGCAAGGACAAAAAACCAAACACCGCCATGTTCTCACTCATAGGTGGGAATTGAACAATGAGAACACTTGGACACAGGAAGGGGAACATCACACACCGGGTCCTGTTGTGGGGTGGGGGGAGGGGGGAGGGAAAGCATTAGGAGATATACCTAATGTTAAATGACGAGTTAATGGGTGCAGCACACCAACATGGCACATGTATACATATATAACAAACCAGCACGTTGTGCACGTGTATCCTAAAACTTAAAGTATTAAAAAAAAAAAAAGATTAATGTCCCCCTGCAGAGGCATATGAGTTTTTGCTCTAACTGTAAGGGATTAGTTCCTGAGAATGTGGGTTTTGAAAGGAGCCTGGCTTCCTCAGTCTTCCGTGCTTCCGCTCTCACTACGTGAGGGTCCTGGGTTGTAGTTTTGTTTATTGTGCTTGTTTTGTGTTGGTTGACCTTCAGCCAGGAGGTGGCGCTTTAAAGAGAGCATCATCTGTGGTAGTATAGGGAGGGGCCAGCCATAGAGCTCCCAAGAGATTATGTCCTTTGTCTTTGGCTACCAAGGTGAGTAGAGAAAAACTATCAGGTGGGCACAGGGTTAGGCATGTCTGAGCTCAGACTCTCCTTGGGTGAGGCTTGCTGCAGCAGCTGTGGGGGATGGCAGTGTGGTTCTCAGGCCAGTGGAATTATGTTCCCAGGGGGATTATGGCTGCCTCTGCTGTGCCATGCAGGTTACCAGGGAAGCAGGGAAAGCCATAATTATAGGCCTTACCAAGCTCCCATGCAGCCCCAAAAGCCTGTCTCATTCCCATTATGCTTCACCAACAGCACTGAGTTTATTTCCAGGCAGTGGGTGAGCAGGGCTGAGAAGTTGCCCCAGGTTGCCAGCCTCCTGGCTGAGAAAGCAAGCAGGGCATTCAGGTTTCATGCTTCCTCACCTGCTGTGGCTTCTGTGCTGTGTCTGTACTCCCAATTTCCCCCTCCCCCAGGTTCTGTCCAGGAAACTTCACGTTCAGTCAAATTTATTACGAAGTTCGGCTGGAAATTTCCTTCTTTGTGTGGTCTTTTCCCAGTTCCTCTGGCAGCCCTCCCTAGGGACTCCTATGAGACAAAGTCAGAAATGGCTTCTTTGGGGACTGAGAGTGCCCAGTGCTTCTTCTACCCCTGTATTTCACTCAGCTCTCTAAATTCATCTCAGCTCCAGGTAAGGTCAAATCCTACTCCCTCGATCTGGACTTTCAGTTTTCCCAATGAGGGTGTGTGTTCAGGGGCAGATGAGTCCCCTTTCACACTTTAGACACTCACAGTTTTTTGACTGTTTGCCGGGGCCTGCAACAGCAATCTGCTTCCTTCAGAGGGTCTGGGGATTCTGTCAGCTTTCCAGGTGTTTTCCTGCACTAGTTCTTGGAACAAAAATTCATGATATGAGTCTCCATATGCTACTCTGTCTGAATGGGAGCTGCAAGTTATTCCTGCTTCCTGTTTGCCATTTTTTCCCCCAATCAGTGTATATTAACTTTTAAAAATTAGTGAAACATACAGAACATAAAATTGGACACTTTAACACATTTTAATTTCATTCCATTGGAGAAATTGGTTTCATAACATCCATAGCATGCCTTTTATTCATTCAAATCCATGAAAATTTCAAAAAAATTATACTTAATATTAGTTATGATCTTTTCCCATTTATAGGTCTACCTTTAGCTGCCACCATAACATCTGCTAAATTCACACTGCAGTCTTGTCTTCAATTGCCCAGAGAAGGTCCTACAGCAATTTCAATCCAACTTCAGTCAAGTACTATAGCTATAGTGGGAACATGTTTACTAATTCTTTTTCATTCTACAGTAGAGAAAGATTATACAACCAGAACTTTACACTCTTTTTAGGAGCCCTGACTGCCTAGTTTAGTACAATCTGTGCTGAACACAAAATGATATTTAGAAAATGATTGGTTTGTCAACCTGAAGTCAAGAAGCTCTACTAAGAGTAACCGTTGATAAGAACTAACCTTTCTGGCACTTTCACATACCTCTATGTGAGCATTTTCTAAAGCTTTATTATTCTAATACTCTGGACCCATTATTCATCATTTAAATGACAAGACTTTTTTTTAAAATAAGACTTATAAAAACTCTTTTACTCTATCCTCAATAATATTGGAAGCCTTACAGTCATAGATGTACCATTCCTGACCCATGTCTATTGTAAAGAAAAAAACAAATCTGACTTTTTGAAATCACTTTATATTAAATAGTTGAAACAATTTTCATCTAAATAATGAACACTGACTTTACCCCAGGTAAGGCTTGTTAAGGTGACAGAGCTGGTAATTGTGTAGAACTTAGACTTATAATCAGAGGTGCAACTCTTCTGCTTAACCATATGTTCATTAATGATGAGAACACATAGACACATAGAAGGGAACAACCGACACTGGGTCCTATTGGTGGGTGGAGGGTGGGAGGAGGGAGAGAATCAGGAAAAATAACTAATGGGTACTATTTATTAATAATACCTGGGTGACGAAATACTCTGTACAACAAACTCTCATGACAAGTGTTTACCTATATAAAAAACCTGCACATGTACCCCTTAATTTAAAATGAAAGTTAAAAATAAAACAAAACAAACAGAAAAGTTTATTATTAATAAACTCTTATTAGTTATTCCTGTTTAATTAGCCATAGCATTCTTAGTATTGTACAAAATTGTACAAAAAGTTTTAAGACATACACAACTTTGACAAGGACCTAGTGTTATTGCCCCCATAGACTACTACAACCATTTGCAAATGCTTTCAAATTGTTTCTTCAAGAATCATTGTACCTGTGAGAGAAGCAGCTTGCCACTGCAAACTCTGTGAGACAGTCAAAAAACTGTGAGTTCCCAAAGTGTGAGAGGGGGAAAAGTCTGTCTCTGAACACATATCTCCACTAGAGAACTGGAAAGTACAGAGCATGGAGAAGGATTTAACCTTACCTAGGGCTGACATGGATTTAGGGAGCCAACAAAATATAAAAGCAGAAGCAGCCATGGGAAGGGCCCTATAGGCACTGCTGGTCCCCAGCTTGAGCCCAGGGAAGCCATCCTTGACTTTACCTCACAGGGATCCTTGCGGAAGGCAGCCAGCAGAATTGGGCAGGGATTACAGGGTGAAGGAAGCTCCTAGTTGAACTTCTTTTTTTAAATTATACTTTAAGTTCTAGGGTACATGTACACAACATGCAGGTTTGTTACATATGTATACATGTGCCATGTTGGTGTGCAGCACCCATTAACTTGTCATTTACATTAGGTATTTCTCCTAATGTTATCCCTCCTCCCTTCCCCCACCTCATGACAAGTCCCAGTGTGTGATGTTCCCCACCCTGTGTCCAAGTGTTCTCATTGTTCAATTCCCACCTATGAGTGAGAACATGCGGTGTTTGGTTTTCTGTTCTTGTGATAGTTTGCTGAGAATGGTGGTTTCCAGCTTCATCCATGTCCCTGCAAAGGACATGAACTCATCATTTTTTATGGCTGCATAGTATTCCATAGTGTATATGAGCCACATTTTCTTAATCCAGTCTATCATTGTTGGACATTTGGGTTGGTTCCAAGTCTTTGCTATTTTTAATAGTGCCACAATAAACATACGTGTGCATGTGTCTTTATAGCGGCATGATTTATAATCCTTTGGGTATATACCCAGTAATGGGATGGCTGGGTCAAATGGTATTTCTAGTTCTAGATCCTTGAGGAATCGCCACACTGTCTTCCACAATGGTTGAACTGGTTTACGCTCCCACCAACAGTGTAAAAGCATTCCTATTTCTCCACATCCTATCCAGCATCTGTTGTTTCCTGACTTTTTAATGACTGCCATTCTAACTGGTGTGAGATGGTATCTCATTATGGTTTTGATTTGCATTTCTCTGATGGCCAGTGATGATGAGCATTTTTTCATGTGTCTTTTGGCTGCATAAATGTCTTCTTTTGAGAAGTGTCTGTTCATATCCTTCGCCTACTTTTGATGGGGTTGTTTGATATTTTCTTGTAAATTTGTTTAAGTTCTTTGTGGATTCTGGATATTAGCCCTTTGTCAGATGAGTAGATTGCAAAAATTTTCTCCCATTCTGTAGGTTGCCTGTTCACTCTGATGGTAGTTTCTTTTGGTGTACAGAAGCTCTTTTGTTTAATTAGATCCCATTTGTCAATTTTGGCTTTGTTGCCATTGCTTTTAGTGTTTTAGTCATGAAATCTTTGCCCATGCCTATGTCCTGAATGGTATTGCCTAACTTTTCTTCTAGGGTTTTTATGGTTTTAGGCCTAACATTTAAGTCTTTAATCCATCTTGAATTAATTTTTGTATAAGGTATAGGGAAGGGATCCAGTTTCAGCTTTCTACATATGGCTAGCCAGTTTTCCCAGCACCATTTATTAAATAGGGAATCCTTTCTGCATTTTTTGTTTTTGTCAGGTTTGTCAAAGATCAGATGGTTGTAGATGTATGGTATGATTTATGAGGGCTCTGTTCTGTTCCATTGGTCTATATCTCTGTTTTGGTACCAGTACCATGCTGTTTTGGTTACTGTAGCCTTGTAGTATAGTTTGAAGTCAGGTAGCATGATGCCTCCAGCTTTATTCTTTTGGCTTAGGATTGTCTTGGCAATGTGGGCTCTTTTTTGGTTCCATATGAACTTTAGAGTAGTTTTTTCCAATCCTGTGAAGAAAGTCATTGGTAGCTTGATGGGGATGGCATTGAATCTATAAATTACCTTGGGCAGTATGGCCATTTTCACAATATTGATTCTTCCTATCCATGAGCATGGAATGTTCTTTTATTTGTTTGTGTCCTCTTTTATTTCATTGAGCAGTGGTTTGTAGTTCTTGAAGAGGTCCTTTACATCCCTTGTAAGTTGGATTCCTAGATATTTTATTATCTTTGAAGCAATTGTGAGTGGGAGTTCACTCATGATTTGGCTCTCTGTTTGTCTGTTATTGGTGTATAGGAATGCTTGTGATTTTTGCACATTGATTTTGTAACCGGAGACTTTGCTGAAGTTGCTTATCAGCTTAAGGAGATTTTAGGTTGAGAAGATGGGGTTTTCTAAATGTACTATCAATCATGTCATCTGCAAACAGGGACAATTTGACTTCCTCTTTTCCTAGTTGACTACACTTTATTTCTTTCTCCTGCCTGATTGCCCTGGTCAGAACTTTCAACACTATGTTGAATAGCAGAGGTGAGAGAGGGCATCCCTGTCTTGTGCCAGTTTTCAAAGGGAATGCTTCCAGTTTTTGCCCATTCAGTATGGTATTGGCTGTGGGTTTGTCATAAATAGCTCTTATTATTTTGAGATACATCCCATCAATATCTAGTTTATTGAGAGTTTTTAGCATGAAGGGCTGTTGAATTTTGTCAAAGGCCTTTTCTGCATCTGTCGAGATAATCATGTGGTTTTTGTCTTTGGTTCTGTTTATATGATGGCTTATGTTTATTGATTGCATATGTTGAACCAGCCTTGCATCCCACGGATGAAGCCAACTTGATAGTGTTGGGTAAGCTTTTTGATGTACTGCTGGATTCATTTTGCCAGTAGTTGATTGAGGATTTTTGCATCGATGTTTATCAGGGATATTGCTCTAAAATTCTCTCTCTCTCTCTTTTTTTTTTTTTTTTTTTTGTGTCTCTGCCAGATTTTGGTATCAGGATGATGCTGGCCTCGTAAAATGAGTTAGGGAGGATTCCCTCTTTTTCTATTGATTGGAATAGTTTCAGAAGGAATGGTACCAGCTCCTCTTTGTACCTCTGGTAGAATTCAGCTGTGAATCCATCTGGTCCTGGACTTTTTTTGGTTGGTAGGCTATTAATTATCACCTCAATTTCAGAGCCTGTTATTGGTGTATTCAGGGATTCAACTTCTTCCAGGTTTAGTCTTGGGAGGGTGTATGTGTCCAGGAATTTATTAATTTCTTGTAGATTTTCTAGTTTATTTGCATAGAGGTGTTTATAGTATTCTCTGATGGTAGTTTGTATTTCTGTGGGATTGGCGGTGATATCCCCTTTATCATTTTTTATTGCATCTATTTGATTCTTCTCTCTTTTCTTCTTTATTAGTCTTGCTATTGGTCTATCAATTTTGTTGATCTTTTCAAAAAACAAGCTCCTGGATTCATTGATTTTTTTGAAGGGTTTTTTTGTGTCTCTATCTTCTTCAGTTCTGCTCTGATCTTAGTTATTTCTTGCCTTCTGATAGCTTTTGAATTTGTTTGCTCTTGCTTCTGTAGCTCTTTTAATTGTGATTTTAGGGTATTGATTTTAGATCTTTCCTGCTTTCTATTGTGGGCATTTAGTGCTATAAATTTCCCTCTACACACTGCTTTAAATGTGTCCCAGAGATTCTGGTATGTTGTGTCTTTGTTCTCATTTGTTTCAAAGAACATCTTTATTTCTGCCTTCATTTCGTTAGGTACCCAGTAGTCATTCAGGAGGAAGTTGCTCAGTTTCCATTTAGTTGAGTGGTTTTGAGTGAGTTTCTTAATCCTGAGTTCTGATTTGATTGCACTATGGTCTGAGAGACAGTTTGTTATCGTTTCTGTTCTCTTACATTTGCTGAGTAATGCTTTACTTCCAACTATGTGGTCAATTTTGGAATAGGTGTGATGTGGTGCTGAGAAGAATGTATATTCTGTTGATTTGGAGTGGAGAGTTCTGTAGATATCTATTAGGTCTGCTTGGTGCAGAGCTGAGTTCAATTCCTGGATATCCTTGTTAACTTTCTGTCTGGTTGATCTGTCTAATGTTGACAGTGGGGTGTTAAAGTCTCCCATTATTATTGTGTGGGAGTCTAAGTCTCTTTCTAGGTCTCTAAGGACTTGCTTTATGAATCTGGGTGCTCCTGTATTGGGTGCATATATATTTAGGATAGTTAGCTCTTCTTGTTGAATTGATCCCTTTACCATTATGTAATGGCTTTCTTTGTCTCTTCCGATCTTTGTTGGTTCAAAGTCTGTTTTACCAGAGACTAGGATTGCAACCCCTGCTTTTTTTTGTTTTCCATTTGTTTGGTAGATCTTCCTCCATCCCTTTATTTTGAGCCTATATATGGCTCTGCACGTCAGATGGGTCTCCTGAATAGAGCACACTGATGGGTCTTGACTCTTTACCCAATTTGCCAGTCTGTGTCTTTTAATTGGGGCATTTAGCCCATTTACATATAAGGTTAATATTGTTATGTATGAATTTGATCATGTCATTATGAAGTTAGCTGGTTATTTTGCCCGTTAATTGATGCAGTTTCTTCATAGCATCCATGGTCTTTACAATTTGGCTTGTTTTTGCAGTGGTTGGTACCGGTTGTTCCTTTCCATGTTTAGTGCTTCCTTCAGGAGCTCTTGTAAGGCAGGCCTGGTGTTGACAAAATCTCTCAGCCTTTGCTTGTCTGTAAAGGATTTTATTTCCCCTTCACTTATGAAGCTGAGTTTGGCTGGATGTGAAATTCTGGGTTGAAAATTCTTTTCTTTAAGAATGTTGAATATTGGCCCCCACTCTCTTCTGGCTTGTAGGGTTTCTGCCGAGAGATCCACTATTAGTCTGATGGGCTTCCCTTTGTGGGTAACCTGACCTTTCTCTCTGGCTGCCCTTAACATTTTTTCCCTCATTTCAACCTTGGTGAATCTGACAATTATGTGTCTTGGAGTTGCTCTTCTCGAGGAGTATCTGTGTGGTGTTCTCTGTATTTTCTGAATTTGAATGTTGGCCTGCCTTGCTAGGTTGGGGAAGTTCTGGATAATATCCTGAAGAGTGTTTTCCATCTTGGTTCCATTCTCCCCATCACTTTCAGGTACACCAATCAAATGTATATTTGGTCTTTTCACATAGTCCCATATTTCTTATAGGCTTTGTTCATTTCTTTTTACTCTTTTTTCTCTAAACTTGTCCTCTCACTTTATTTCACGAATTTGATCTTCAATCACTGATACCCTTTCTTCCGCTTGATCAAGTTGGCTATTGAAGCTTGCGCATGTGTCATGAAGTTCTCGTGCCATAGTTTTCAGCTCCATCAGGTCATTTAAAGTCTTCTCTACACTGTTTATTCTACTTAGCCATTCATCTAACCTTTTTTTTCAAGGTTTTTAGCTTCCTTACAATGGGTTAGAACATGCTCCTTTAGCTCGGAGAAGTTTGTTATTACCGACCTTCTGGAGCTTACTTCTATCAACTCGTCAAAGTCATTCTCTTTCCAGCTTGGTTCCATTGCTGGCGAGGAGCTGCAGTCCTTTGGAGGAGAAGAGGCACTCTGGTTTTTAGAATTTTCAGCTTTTCTGCTCTGATTTCTCCCCATCTTTGTGGTTTTATCTACCTTTGGTCTTCGATGTTGGTGACCACAGATGCAGTTTTGGTGGGGATGCCCTTTCTGTTGATGTTGATGCTATTCCTTTCTGTTTGTTAGTTTTCTTTCTAACAGTCAGGTCCCTCAGCTGCAGGTCTATTGGAGTTTGCTGGAGGTATACTCTAGACCTTGTTTGCCTGGGTATCACCAGCGGAGGCTGCAGAACAGCAAATATTGCAGAACAGCAAATATTTCTGCCTGATCCTTCCTCTGGGAGTTTTGTCCCAGAGGGGCACCCACCTGTATGAGGTGTCTGTTGGCCTCTACTGGGAGGTGTCTCCCAGTTAGGCTACATGGGGGTCAGGGACCCACTTGTGGAGGTAGTCTGTCTGTTCTCAGAGCCCAAGTGCCATGCTGGGAGAACCACTGCTCTCTTCAGAGCTGTCAGACAGGGACATTTATGTCTGCAGAAGTTTCTGCTGCATTTTGTTCAGCTATGCCCTGCCCACAGAGCTGGAGTCTACAGAAGCAGTAGGCCTTGCTGAGCTGCTGTGTGCTCCGCCCAGTTTGAGCTTCCTGGCTGCTTTGTTTACCTACTCAAGCCACAGCAATGGCAGACGTCCCTTCCCCTGCCAGGCTGCTGCCTTGCAGGATGATCTCAGACTCCTGTGCTAGCAATGAGTAAGGCTCCATGGGCATAGGACCTGCTGAGCCAGGCACAGGAGAGAACCTCCTGGTCTGCCAGTTGCTAAGACCATTGGAAAAGTGCAGTATTTGGGCAGCAGTGTCCCGTTTTTCCACGTACAGTCTGTCATGACTTCCATTGGCTAGGAAAGGGAAATCCCCCGACCCCTTCTGCTTCCTGGGTGAGGGGATGCCCTGCCCTGCTTTGGCTCACTGTCCATGGGCTGCACCCACTGTCTGACCAGACCCAACGAGATGAATGAGGTACCTCAGTTGAAAATGCAGAAATCACCCGTCTTCTGCATCAATCACACTTGGAGCTGCAGACTGGAACTGTTCCTATTCAGCCATCTTGGAATGGAATAAGCCAGTCTAATTTTTGGAATGTGCAGGGTTTGAACATCCCAATCCTGCTGAGTGAATGCTTTACTTCACAACTTTCTTCTCTCCTGAAACCCTCTTGACTCATTTATTAGTTTTTGTAGTTTCTTTTTGTTTTTTTTTTGGAGCCCTTAGGATTTTAAAGTAAACTTTATTTTTAGAATAGTTTTGTTTATTTACCTTTTCTTGAGACAGGGTCTCACTCTGTTGCCCACGCTGGAGTGTAGTGGCGCAATCATGGCCCACTGCAGCCTCGACCTCCTGGGCTCAAGCAATCCTTCCACATCAGTCTCCTGAGTACCTGGGACTACAGGCGTGTGCCACCATACCCAGCTAATTTTTTGTAGAGACCGGGTTTTACCATGTTGCCCAGGCTGGTCTCCAACTTCTAGGCTCAAGCAATCCACCTGCCTTAGCCTCCCAAAGTGCCGGGATTAAAAGTGTGAGCCATGACACCCAGCCACCAACAGTTTTAGATACACAGAAAAATTGACAGGATAGTACAGAGTTCTAATACACCCTGCATCCAGTTTTCCTGTTATTGATGTCTTATATTAATATGGTACATTTGTTATAATTTATGAACCAGTATTGATACTTTATTCACTAAAGTGTGTAGTTTTTTCAGATTTCCTTAGCTTTTACTTAATGTCGTTTTCTGCTCTAAGATCCCACTCAGGATATCATGTTACATTTAGTTGTCTTCTAATCTCCTTAGGCTCCTCTTGGCTGTGGCAGTTTCTCAGACTTCCCTTGTTGTTGATGGCTTTGACGGTTTTGAGTGGTGCTGGTCAGGTATTTCGTAGGATGCCCACTATTGCAATTTGGTGTTTTTTCTCATTAGACTAGGGTTATGGGTTACTGGGAGGATGACTACACAGATATCAGGCATACTTACTATCAGTGTGACTTATGGTTGTTAATGTTCACCTTGATTGCCTGGCTGAGGTATTCTTTTTCAGGTTTTTCCACTGTAAAGTTACTCTGCTTCCCTCTTTTCTTTTTCTTGTTTTTCTTTTTAGACGGAGCCTCGCTCTGTCTCCAGGCTTGAGTGCAGTGGTGTGATCTCAGCTCACTGCAACCTCCCTGTCTTGGGTCCAAGCGATTCTCCCACCTCAGCCTCCTGATTAGCTGGGACTACAGGTGTGCGCCACCATGCCTGGCTTATTTTTGTATTTTTAGTAGAGATGGGGTTTCATCATGTTGGCCAGGATGGTCTTAATCTCTTGACCTCTTGATCGGCCCACCTCAGCCTCCCCAAGTGCTGGGATTACAGATATGAGCCACCACTCCTGGTCCCCTCTTTTCATATTGCATTTTTTTGCAAGGAAGTCACTATGCACAAGCCACACCTAAAGTGGGGGAGTTATACTTCTTTCCTTGAGGGCAGAGTATCTACACAGATTATTTGGAATTCTTCTGCATGGAGGAATCTGTTCCTTTTCCTCCTTTTATTAATATATTTGATCATTTATTTATATTCGTATGGGTTCATGGATATTTACTTTATACTTTGCATTATAGTCCAGTACTGCCTTATTTATTTTATTCAAATTGTTCTGACTTTGGCTGTTGGGAGATCTTTGGTTGACTCCTGTGCTTCTTTGATCTGCATCCATCAGTGTGGTGAGTTTTGTCCATTTTGTTTTGCTTTTTAGCCATTACTTTCTGGCACTACGAAATACTCCAAGTTCATTCTGTATATTTCCTGACCCAGTCTTGGATCAGCCTTTTCTCCAGGGAGCCTTGCTTTCTTTTATTGGAGAAGGGTATTAGAAACCAAGATCTGAGTGTTAGGTGTGGTCCTTACTGCTGGGGTGTACTTTCTTTTAGCCTGTCTTAGCTGACAGAGCAAAGAAACATAGGTATGTGCACTAACCTGAACATATATACATATCTATAAATGTCTTTATATGTAAAACTATCTGTGTCTATATGAAACACAAGTTCATACTATGTTTCCACTTCTAATCCGTGATTACATGGATCACTCTATAGCTTCCTCCCCTGCTTGTCTATAAATTACCACTCTAACAGTGAGAAATCTGGCTCCTACCATTTGCCATCCACTTATTTAATTGTTTAATTTCAATGTATATGTGTAGCCATGTCAGATTTGTTAACCCATGCCCCCATGAAAAAAAGCTTTACCTACTAGTATACAGTGGTATACACAACTCTTTTGCCTTTAGTCTTACAGATTCCACTCATTTCCAAAGGTAGTTAGGTCAGCTCTTTCTCCCCCACCTCCTTCGGTGAGGTTGGTTCATACCCTTATGATTTAAAAAAAAGTTTAGTTCTGGTAAAAACTGCATAACAAAAAATTTACATTTTAACTTTTTGTTTTTTTTTTGAGACGGAGTCTCACTGTGTCTCCAGGCTGGAATGCAGTGGTGTGATCTTGGCCCACTGCAACCTCCGCCTCCCAGGTTCAAGTGATTCTCCTGCCTCAGCCTCCCGAGTAGCTGGGACTACAGTAAGTGCCAGCATACCCGGCTAAATTGTTTTTTGTATTTTTAGTAGAGACAGGGCTTCACCATGTTGGCCAGGATGGTCTCGATCTCCTGACCTCATGATTTGCCTGCCTTGGCCTCCCAAAGTGCTGGGATTACAGGTGTGAGCCATTGCACCTGGCCCATCTTAACTATTTTTAAGTGTACAAGTCAGTAGTGTTAAATGAATTTACATTGTTGAGTGACAGGATCTCCAGAACTTTTTCACCTTGCAAAACTGAAACTCTATTCCCATTAACAACTCCTCATTTCCTTCTTCCCCAGGCTGCGGGCAACCACCTTTCTACTTTCTGTTTCTATGAATTTGGTTACTTTAGATATTTCATATAAGTGAAATCATACTGTATTTGTCTTTTTGTGACTGGTTTATTTCACTTAGCATAATGCCCTCAGGATTCATCCATGTTGCAGCATGTAACAGGATTTCCTTCATCTTAAAGACTGAATAACATTCCATTGTATGCATATGCCACATTTTGTTTATTCATTCATCTGTCAATGGATATTCGGGTTACTTCCACCTCTTAGATATTGTGAATGATGCTGCCATGAACATGGGTGTGCAAATAACTTTTTGAGATCATGCTTTCAACTCTTCTGTTTATTTATTTGCTTATTTTAGAGACAGGGTCTTGCTTTGTCACCTAGGCTGCCGTGCAGTGGCACCATCATAGCTCACCGTAACGTCTAACTCTTGAGCTCAAGTTATCCTCCTGAGTAGCTTCCTGAGTAGCGGGAACTGCAGGCACTTACCACTATGCTCAGCTAAATCTTTTTTCTTTTTTTTTGTGGAGATACGCTCTTGCTATGTTGCCCAGGCTGGGTTTGAATTCCTGGCCTCAAGCAATCGTCCCTTCTGCCTTCCAAAGTGGTGGGATTACAGATGTGAGCCACCATGCCCCATCAATTCTTTTGGACACATACGTGGAAATGGGATTGCTGGATGATAATGGCAGTGCTATTTTTACTTTTTTGAGGAATTGCCATACTGTTTTCTATAGTGGCTGCAGCATTTTACATTCTCATCAACAGTGCACAAGGGTTTCAATTTCTCCAGCACTTCTTATTCTGCCAGCACTTCTTATTCTGTTTTGTCAGCACTTCTTATTCTGTTTTGTTTGTTTGTTTTGTTTTGTTTTTCGAAAAGGAGTCTCACTCTGTCACCCAGGCAGGAGTGCAGTGGTGCGATCTTGGGTCACTGCAACCTCCACCTCCCGGATTCAAACAATTCTCCTGCCTCAGCCTCCTGAGCAGCTGTGATTACAGGCACATGCTACCACGACTGGCTAATTTTTGTATTTTTAGTAGAGATGGGGTTTTGCCATGTTGGCCAGGCTGGTCTTGAACTCCTGACTTCAGGTGATCTGCCCACCTTGGCCTCCCAAAGTGCTGGGATTACAGGCATGAGCCACCTCACCTGGCCTATGTTTTTTTTTTTTTTTTCTTAATTAGTAGCCATTCTAATGGGTGTGAGATACTTTTAGAATTTTTAAATGAATATTTTCAATGTGAAAAAGATAGAGCTACATTTTTCTTCTTTATATCTTTATCAGTCTGTTCTTGCATTGCTGTAAAGGAATACCTGAGGCGGGGCAATTTATAAGAAAAGAGGTTTAATTGGCTCTTGGTTCTGCAGGCTGTAAAAGCCTGGCACCAGCATCTGCTTGGCTTCTAGGGAGGCCTCAGGAAACTTACAATCATGACAGAAGGCAAATGGCGAGCAGGCACATCACATGGTGAAAGCAGGAGCACGAAAGAAAGAGTCGGGTGTGGGGAGGCACTACACACTTTTAAAAGACCAGATCTCACTGTCTTGAGAGCAGCACCAAGTAGATGGCACTAAACCATTCATGAGAAATCCACCCCCGTGATCCAGTCACCTCCTGTTAGGCCCCACCTCCATCACAGGGAATCACAATTCAACATAAGATTTGGTTTTGATTTGCATTTCTCTGATGGCCAGTGATGATGAGCATTTTGTCATGTGTCTTTTGGCTGCATAAATGTCTTTTGAGAAGTGTCTGTTCATATCCTTTGCCCACTTTTTGATGGGGTTGTTTGTTTTTTTCTTGTAAATTTGTTTGAGTTCATTGTAGATTCTGGATATTAGCCCTTTGTCAGATGAGTAGATTGCACAAATTTTCTCCCATTCTGTAGGTGGCCTGTTCACTCTGATGGTAGTTTCTTTTGTTGTGCAGAAGAAGTTTAGTTTAATTAGATCCCAAATGCAAATCAAAACCACAATGAGATACCATCTCACACCAGTTAGAATGGCAATCATTAAAAAGTCAGGAAACATCAGGTGCTGGAAAGGATGCGGAGAAATAGGAACACTTTTACACTGTTGGTGGGACTGTAAACTAGTTCAACCATTGTGTAAGTCAGTGTGGCGATTCCTTGGGGATCTAGAACTAGAAATACCATTTGACCCAGCCATCCCATTACTGGGTATATACCCAAAGGATTATAAATCATGCTGCTATAAAGACACATGCACACGTATGTTTATTGCAGCACTATTCACAATAGCAAAGACTTGGAACCAACCCAAATGTCCAACAATGATAGACTGGATTAAGAAAATGTGGCACATATACACCATGGAATACTATGCAGCCATAAAAAATGATGAGTTCATGTCCTTTGCAGGGACATGGATGAAGCTGGAAACCATCATTCTCAGCAAACTATTGCAAGGACAAAAAACCAAACACCACATGTTCTCACTCATAGGTGGGAATTGAACAATGAGAACACATGGACACAGGAAGGGGAACATCACACACCGGGGCCTGTTGTGGGGTGGGGCGAGTGGGGAGGGATAGCATTAGGAGATATGTCTAATGTTAAATGACGAGTTAATGGGTGCAGCACACCAACATGGCACATGTATACATATGTAACTAACCTGCACGTTGTGCACATGTACCCTAAAACTTAAAGTATAATAATAATAATAATAATAATAAAAAGAAATTAAAAGGCAAGAAAGCTCTTAAAAAAAAAGATTTGGGTGAGGACAAATATACAAACTATATAAATGTCATATATCTTTTATTACGTTTTCTTGCCTTTTTTGCAATAGCTATAACCTCCAATGCAACATTGAATATTAAAAGAAGGGACGAAAGAAGATATCTTATTCCCAATCTTAGGGAAGAAGCATCCAGTCTACCTCATTAAGTAGAATGCGAGCTGTGGGTCTATTAAAATGGATGTCCTGTATGAGGTTAAGGAAATTGTCTTTTATTATTAGTTTGCTGAGAGTTTTTAAGAGTAATATGTGTTAAATTCTGTCAAATGCTTTTCTGCATCTATTGACATAAACGTATGGTTTTTCTTTTTTCAATACTCAATGATTTTTTAAGTGCTAAATCTAGCTTGCTTCTTGGATGAACCCCACTTGGTCATGGTGTATTACCCCTTTTATATATTATTGAAACTTATTTGATAATATTGTGGTAAGAATTTTATGTCTGTGTTCACGAACAAAATTGGTCTGTAGTTATTTTTCTTTATAACGTATTTTTCTTGTTTTGATATTAGAGTAATACTGGCCTCATAAAATGAGTAAGTCGAGTTCTCTGCCTCTATTTTCTTAAAGAGTTTGAAAGGATTGGTATTATTTCTTTCTTAAATATTTGATAGAATTTACCAGTAAAGCCATTGGAACCTGGTGTTTGCTCTGTGGGAGTTTTTAAATTATGAATTCTTTTTTAGTAGACAAAGAGCTATTCAAATATTTTATTTCTTCTGATGCAATTTGGTAATTTGTATTGTTGAATTTATTGGCATATGGTTGTTTGTAACATTTCCTTATTATTCTTTTTTTTGAGACAGGGTCTCATTCTGTCACCCAGGCTGGAGTGCAGTGGCGTGATCTCAGCTTACTATAGCCTCTACCACCTGGGCTCAAGCCATCCTCCCACTTCAGCCTCCCAAGTAGCTGGGACCACAAGCATGCAGCACCATGCCTGGTTAATTTTTGTATTTTTTGTAGAGATGGTGTTTCGCTGTGTTGCCCAGGCTGGTTTTGAAATCCTGAGCTCAAGCAATCCTCCCACCTCAGCCTCCCAAAGTGCTGGGTTACAGGTGCCTTATTATTCTTTTAACATCTATATGATCTATAGTGATGTTCTCTGTTTAATTCCTGATACTGGTAGTTTGTTTCCTTACTAATTTTTTCTTGACAAGTCTAGCTAGAGATTTAAGAATTTTATTGATCTTTTGAAAGAATCAGTTTTTGGTTTCATTGTTTCTCTCCATTATTTGTCACCAATTTCACTGATTTCTGCTAATGTCTTTATTATTTCTTTCTTTCTATTGGCTTTGGGTTTAATTGGTTCTTTTCCCCTTCTAAGTTTCTAAGATGACAGCTTGGATCTTTGATTTTTAGATCTTTCTTTTTTTTTATGTATAAGCCTATAAGGCTTTAAAGCATTGCTTTAGGTGCCTCTTACAATTTTTCACGTTTTGTGTTTTCATTTTTATTCTGTTCAAAATATTTTCTACATTTTTCATGCTTTCTTCTATGACCCATGTTGTTTAGAAGTGAGTTTTAAAAATTTTCAAATATTTTAAGCTTTTCCAGATATCTTGTTTTTGTTGCTATTTAATATTTTTCTGAACTTCTCAGATAGCAGTTAAAAATTTCAACCCTTTGAAATCTGGATTTTTTAAAGATCAGCATATTTTGATCAATGTTCCATGTGCATTTGAAAAGAATGTATATTCTACAGTTGTGTTTAATGTTCTATAAACGTCAATTAGACTAAGGTGATTGGTGGTGTTGTTCAGACATTCAGTATTCTTACTATATTTTTGTTAGTTGTATATCGATTTCCAAAAGACATGTGCTAAATTCTCCATCTATGATTTTGAATTTGTGTATTTATTTCCTTGTTTCTGAAAGTTTTGCTGCATGTAATTTGATGCTCATGAAGCACATAATCTACCCGATGCATTGATCCTCTGTTATCATGAAGTGTTCCTCCTTGTCTCTGATAATATTCTTTATCAGTAGTTAATTTCGTCTGATAATAGTATAGCTACTCCATATTTCTTTTGCTCACTGTTTGCATGACATATCTTTCTCTATTGTTTTTATTTTAAAGCTATTTTGTCTTTCTATTTGAAGTTCATCTCTTGAGTATAACACACAGGCTGTCAGTCCCTGCTTTTTAAAAAATCCAGTTCATCAGTCTCTTTCTTTGATTGGAGTGGTTAGTCTAGTAATCTTTAATGTAATTATTGATGTGGTTGAATTCAGGTCTGCCATTTTGCTATTTTTTTCTGTTCGTATCATCTGGTTATTATATATTTCCCTATTTCTCCTTTCATGCCATCATTTGTATTAATCAAGTATTCTTCAATATTTCATTTTAATGTGTCAGCTGATTTATTAGTTCTCTCTCTTTCCATTACTTTTTAGTGGTTGCTTTAGGGATTACAATATGCAGTTTAACTGGTTTTAAACCTTCTTTAAGTTTATGTTAAATTATTTCAGGTAAAATATAGCAACCTTGCAACAGTATATTTCCGTTTCCCCTTTTTCATATCCTTACTATTATTGGTGATATTTTATATATTTTATATTATATATAATATAAATATATAAATATACATAATATATTTATATAATATGTATTGTATATTATATATAAACATATATTTAATAAGCCCAACAATAGAGTTTGATGTTTTTCTTTAAACAGTCATACATTGTTTAATTAAATTAAGAAAATAACATTTAAAAGATATTCTGTGTATATGTGTATATACATACACATATGTTTATATGCGTGTATGTATGCATCTGACGGTCTTTACTTCTTCCTGTGGGTCCACTTTTATTTGGTATCAAATTAAAGAAGGTTGTAGGTGTATGCATTTATTTCTGGGCTCTCTATTTTGTTCCATTGGTCTTTGTGTCTATTTTTGTACCAGTACCATGCTGTTTTGGCAACTATAGCCTTGTAGTATAGTGCACGTTTGTTACCTGGGTATATTGTGTGATGCTCAGGTTTGAGGTATGATAGAACCTGTCACCTAGGTAGTGAACATAATAGCCAATAGGTAGTTTTTCAGCCCTTGTGTCACTCTCTCTCTATCCCCTCTAATAGTCCCCAGTGTCTATTTCTCATTTTTATGTCCTTGTGTACTCAATATTTAGCTCCCACTTATAAGTGAGAACATGTCATATTTAGCTTTCTGTTTATGTGTTCGTTAGCTTAGGATAATGGCCTCCAGCTACATCTATGTTGCTGCAAAGGACATGATTTTGTTCTTTTTTAATGGCTGCTTAGTATTCCATTGGGTATATGTGACACATCTTCTTTGTCCAATACACCATTGATGGGCATCTGCATTGATGCCATGCTTTTGCTATTGTGAATAGCATGGTGATGAACATTGGGTGCATGTGTCCTTTTGGTAGAGCGATTTATTTTCCTTTGGGTATATACCCAGCAATAGGATAGCTGGGTCCAATGGTAGTTCAGCTCTTAGTTCTTTGAGAAATCTCCAAACTGCTCTCCACAGTGGCTGAACTAATTTACATTCCTACCAACAATGTAGAAGTGTCCCTTTTTCTCCACAGCCTCACCAACATCTGTTATTTTTTGACTTTTTAACAAAAGCCATCTGACTGGTGTGTGATGGTATCTTATTGTGGTTTTGATTTGCATTTCTCTGATGATCCGTGATACTGAGCTTTTTTTTTAATATGCTTGTTGGCCACATGTATGTCTTCTTTAGAAAAGAAGACATGCATGCCCACTTTTTCGTGGAGTTCTTTGCTTTTTGCTTGTTGATTTGTTTAAACTCCTTATAGATTCTGGATATTAGACCTCTGTCGGATGCACGGTTTGCAAATATTTTCTCCCATTCTGCAGGTTGTCTGTTTACTCTCTTGATAGTTTCTCTTGCTGCGCAGAAGCTCTTTAGTTTGCTTAGGTCCTACTTATCAATTTTTGTTTTTGTCACAATCGCTTTTGGGGACTTAGCCATAAATTCTTTGCCAGGGCTGAAATGGAGAAGGTTATTTTCTAGGTTTTCTTCTAGAATTGTTATAGTTTGAGGTCTTACATTTAAGTCTTTAATCCATCTTGAGTTATTTTTTGTATTAAAGGGTCCAGTTTCATTCTTCAGCATATAGATAGCCAGTTATCCCAGCACAATTTAATGGATACAGAGTCTTTTTCCCCATTGCTTATTTTGTCAAGCTTGTTGAAGACCAGAAGGTTGCAGGTGTATGGCTTTATTTCTGGGCTCTCTATTCTGTTCCATTGGTATATGTGTTTATTTTGTACCAGTACCATGCTATTTTGGCTACTGTAGACTTGTAGTGTAGTTTGAAGTGGGTAATGTGATGCCTCTGGCTTTGTTCTTTTTGCTTAGGATTGCTTTGATTATTCAGGCTCTTTTTTTCCTAGTTCTGTGAAAAAGGACATTGCTGGCTTGATAGGAATAGCACTGAATCTGTAGATTGCTTTGGGAAGTACAGTCATTTTAACAATTTTGATGCTACCAATTCATGAGCATGAAATATTTTCCCATTTGTTTGTGTTATCTCTGATTTCTTTCAGCAGCATTTCGTAGTTCTCCTTGTAGAGACCTTTCACCTAGTTTGTTAGATATATTCCTAGGTATTTTATTTTTGTAGCTATGGTGTAGGGATTGTGTTCTTGATTTGGCTCTCAGCTTGGATGTACTGGTATATAGCAATGCTACTGATTTTTGCACATTGATTTGGTATCCCAAATCTTTACTGAAGTCATTTATCAGTTCCAGGGGCCTTTTGGCAGAGACTTTAGGGTTTTTTATGTATAGAATCATATCATCCATGAAGAGAGATAGTTTGACCTCTTTTCCTATTTTGATGCCTTTTATTTGTTTCTGTTGCCTGATTGTTCTGGCTAGGACTTCCAGTGCTATGTTGAGTAAGAGTGGTGAGAGTGGGCATCCTTGTCTTGTTCTAGTTCTCAAGGGGAATGCTTCTCACTTTTGCCCATTCAGTATGATGTTGGCTGTGGGTTTGTCATAGATGGCTCTTATTAATTTGAGGTATGTTTCTTCAATGTCTAGTTCGTTGAGGGTTTTTTTTATCATGAAGAGATGTTAGATTTTATCAAAAGCATTTTCTGCCTCTATTGAGATGATTATATGTTTTTTAAAAATTCTGTTTATATGGTGAATTACACATAATGACTATCACTGATAATATTTTGTTTTTATTTCATCTATTTTATCTAATACTAATATAGTTACTCTGATTCCATAAGTATTTTTCTGGCATATATTTACCACCTTTTTACTTTCAATAATTTCATGGTCTTATGTTTTGGTAATGTCTAGAATTTTTAAAAATCCAATTTCACAACCTCTGCATCTTAATTTGTGAGTTCTTCTCTCCATTGATTATCTTCTACTCATTAATTATTGATGTATTTGCATATGTTTCTACTATTTTACTTTGTGCTTCCTTTTCTATGCTTCTTTTTTCCCTTTTTTTTCAGAGTATGTATTGCCTTTTTTTTGGCTCTTTATATCCTATTTTTTCTTATTCTGTATTTTCCTCTACAGATTTCAAATTTATACATTTTATTTCTATTCTTTAGTTACTATGTTTGAAAATTTTATTTTTCATGCTTGATAAAGTCTAAAGTTATTTGGTATTTTAACCACACCCCCATCCCCCACCCTACAACCTCAAAAGATGCATGGACTTTAGCATAGTTTAATTCCAGTCACTCACCCCTGGATTCATAATGATTCCTCTTGGCTCTCTTGTAATGCTTCTTGGCTCTCTTAACGATTCTGTGTTTTCCACCGCAGATATATGGGAATTTCTGTATCTCTGTTAATGCACACACCAGCATGGGGGATTAGGTTGTTCTATCTGGACCCCCTCTCTGCTAAAATATTTCATAGCTACATTACTCCATGTTGAGCAAGAGTTCCCTATGGTATGGTGTCCTCTAAATATTCCAAATGGGAATTAATATATGAGGCTTTTCTGTATTCAGAATTCCTCTTAAGTGTCTAGGCTTTCTAATATGCTTGAAAGCCACTCTACCACTAGTTACACGAGCCAATAATTTCCCTTCGCAGTGGAAGTCAGCTTGAGTTTTTTCAGGTGTTTCTGTGGGTTTCACCAGATCCAGCAAGGAAATTAGAATTACTGTTAATGGATGTTAAAACCAGTCAGAAGTATCCAAAGTTATATAATTTGTTAAACAACCATATAGATATATTTTGTATTATATTTATCCTTCCATTCTTCCTTTGGTAGGAAAACTATCTCATTAATTCTTATATGAAAGGACTTAAAATTAGCAAACTTTTTTTGCAAACACATGGATTCCATTCTTGGACTTGAGGAGCATTTGACGAACAGGCTGGGAAGGCCTTGAGTAGTCTGGAGCCAGCTCGAAGCGGAGCAGAGTTAATGCCACTGCCACTTTACACTCAATTATGGCAAAATGCTGCCCAGTGCAGTTCCTGGGGATACCCAGAAAGAAAAAATGGCATCTCATGAATTTATATATTGTTAGGAACATAAGCGAGTCTTTTTATATATGACAACTTTTGTAGGGAAACAAGATCCATTTTTTGTTTTCTGTCATTCATGCTGGATTACAGGGTTGTGCCATGATGCCCAGCTAATATTTTTGTATTTTTGGTAGAGACAGGGTTTTACCATGTTGGCCAGGCTGGTCTCGAACTCCTGATCTCAAGCAATCTGCCTACCTTGGCCTCCCAAAGTGCTGGGATTACAGGTAAGAGCCACCACACCCAGCCAAGATCCATGTTTTAAACAAATTCCAATGTGGCAGAATCCAGCAAATGTCTTATTTTAAGTTAAGTAAGCCCCGATCAGAAAGTCCATTAATGTCAAGACCTGCAAACTGTGTCTCTATTATTTTTGGGCCCATCTTACAAGTAAGTGGTAGTGAGTTCTATCAACATTTGATTCTGCAGGGTCCACGTAACTTGAAAACCTTCCTTATATCATGATAAGGAAAAGCTACTTCTTACTATTATTTAGAGGCCGTGCAGTTGAAGCCTTAGGCATAAGAACAATAACCTGGCATACTCAGTGGATTGTGTTGTCATTTGGTAAATTGGGTGTCTCTCATACCAAACCAAAGGGAAACTTGGACTTTAGAACAACATTGCTCTCTGTAGGAACAAGAGCTGGGAGGTGCCAATGTTGCCTTGTTCCTACAACAAGGTGGCATTCCCAACGCTTGTCCATTGCAAGTTTAAGTGTAGTCTTTGAGCCTGTCATGAGGATGGCCTTCATCAATTCACGCCCATATGCCAAGGACCAGAGTTGTTCTTTGTAACATTAACCAGTCCCTTTGGGGGCTCAAAAGGGTACCATCTGAATGCACTGGTCACAAGAGAAGACAAGTCAGGTAAAATGATGGGGAGCAACAGCAGTGTCAGCTAACTGAAGGCCTGAAGGGAAGAAGCACTTGTCAGGTAAGCACTATTACACATTTCCATCCAGTTCACCAGCTTGAGTTTTTACCTTAATCCAGCTGAGAATGGTATGAAGGCATAGGGATGCATTTTTTCAGAACTTTCCCTGGAGAATCTCAAGGGGTTAAAGACCTGTAATGAGAGTGAAGATCCCAGTCCTAATCCCTCCAGCCCACCCCCGCAAAAAGCAAAAACAAAAACAAAACCCTAGATATTGTTAACAGAATTCCAAAGCTAACTTTAGGAACTTACAATATCTGCATACTACAAGTCCTGCTTGATGTTCCCCAAAAGCCTACCACTGAAAATATATCCCAAGAAAGCAGAGGCTATATAACCTAGTGATAGATTAAACAGGCCCCGATAGTAAGAAGCAGCAGCAAATCATCCAGACAATCTGACTTGAGCAAATAGTGACTTCATTATTTTCCCTTCACAGTAAACACGTGCCTCTGTCATATAAAAATGGGCAAATAATCAAATTATTATCTTTTCTATTTGTCTTGGTTTCCAAATGGACTGAGCCAGTGACTTGGGCAAAGAAGAAAGGGGTGGCAATTCACAAGCTGAAGTCACAAGCTGAAGTTGTTCAGCTTCTGCCCGAGTGTCTCTGTGAGAGGCTGCCGATTAGTATCTCCTGGGCTGTGGGGTTGGTCTGAGCACTGGTTTGCAGCCCAGGAGTGTGCTTGTTCTCTCCCAGGCCCCCTCTCCCTTTCACTCTCAGGTTAGCACTGAGTGTGAAGGAGAGTGATATTCCTAGAGGACTAACTTCAAATATGCTCAAATCTTAAAAAAAGCAAAGAGTTCATAATCTTGCTACTTTAATTATGACCAGTAACAAGTGATTTGCAATACACTTCACAAGTCTGTGACTAGATTGACTACAGACATGAATGAAAGCAGAGAGAAAGGTGGTTAAACAGTGCAGTGTCAGTTGACTAATCACACCCCTCTACTTCCCAGGGGATGATATGCTTCTCTTGACAAGGCATCGTCATGGAACACTGGTGATGATTATAAATGCAAATGTATTTTTCTCTTAAAAGCATAGGGATTTTGTTCTGTTTTGTTCTTTTCTAAATGATGGATGGTTATCCTAACTGCCCCCTCGACTGTGAAGATACTTCTTTTCCCTCTTGGTGCTATCTTAGATGCCACTGGGTGCAGTTGGGACAATCATACCTGAGGGTCTTCCCAGAAATAAGGGTTGTGGTGAAGAGCCCAAATATTGATAAACACAGTTATTCCTGAGTAAACAGAAGAAAAAGCAGATGAGTGCATGAGCAAAGATTCTTTCACATCTATTCATAGATTTCATAACCAAGGAAAGAATACTACAATCATAATATCCTCAACGATTTAAGAAGCATCTATTATGATGACACTTAAATGGGTGCTGTGGAGATCAGTGAGATCCATTCTAGCCTTGAAGGAGCTCACAGTCCATTGGAAGAGACAAGCAATTGCAACACATGGTAATAAGTCAGAAGGAAGCCTGGGATGCTTGGGGAATTGAGGTGGGGGAACCTCATGTATAGAGCCTTTGGATGTATGCAGGAGAAAAGGCCCAGGAGAGGCATGCTGAGCTGAGTATCATGAAATCAGCTGGGGAAAACCAGGTAAAGAAAAGAAGATTTGAAGGAGACCCTGGGGGAGATTCCAAGATGGCCAAATAGGAACAGCTCCAGTTACAGCTCCCAGCATGAGTGACGCAGAAGACCGGTGATTTCTGCATTTCCAACTGAGGTACCGGGTTCATCTCTCTGGGGCTTGTCGGACAGTGGGTGCAGGACAGAGAGGGCAGCCCACGGGAGGTGAACTGAAGCAGGGCAAGGCATCACCTCGCCCGGGAAGTGCAAGGGGTCAGGGAATTCCCTTTCCTAGCCAAGGGAAGCCATGACAGACAGCACCTGGAAAATCGGATCACTCCCACCCTAATACTGCACTTTTCTAACAGTCTTAGCAAACGGCACACCAGGAGATTATATCCCGCACATGGCTCAGAGGGTCCCACGCCCACGAAGCCTCGCTCACTGCTAGCACAGCAGCCTGAGATTGAACTGCAAGGCAGCAGCGAGGCTGGGGGAGGGGCGTTCGCCATTGCTGAGGCTTCAGTAGGTAAACAAAGCATCTGGGAAGCTCAAACTGGGTGGAGCCCACCGCAGCTCAAGGAGGCCTGCCTGCCTCTGTAGACTCCACCTCTGGGGGCAGGGCATAGCTGAACAAAAGGTAGCAGAAACTTCTGCAGACTTAAATGTCCCTGTCTGACAGCTTTGAAGAGAGCAGTGGTTCTCCCAGCATGGAGTTTGAGATCTGAGAACGGACAGACTGCCTCCTCAAGTGGGTCTCTGACCCCCAAGTAGCCTAACTGGGAGGCACCTCCCAGTAGGGGCTGACTGACACCTCATATGGCCAGGTGCCCCTCTGAGATGAAGCTTCCAGAGGATTGATCAGACAGCATTTGTTGTACTGCAATATTTGCTGTTCTGCAATATTTGCCCTTCTGCAATATTCGCTGTTCTGCAGCCTCCGCTGTTGATAGCCAGGCAAACAGGGTCTGGAGTGGACCTCCAGCAAACACCAACAGACCTGCAGCTGAGGGTCCTGACTGTTAGAAGGAAAACTAACAAACAGAAAGGACATCTGCACCAAAACCCCATCTGTACATCACCATCATCAAAGACCAAAGGTAGATAAAACCACAAAGATGGGGAGAAACCAGAGCAGAAAAGCTGAAAATTCTAAAAATCAGAATGCCTCTTCTCCTCCAAAGGAATGCAGCTCCTCGCCAGCAATGGAACAAAGCTGGACAGAGAATGATTTTGATGAGTTGAGAGAAGAAGGCTTCAGATGATTGGTAATAACAAACTTCTCCAAGCTAAAGGAGGATGTTCGAACCCATCGCAAAGAAGCTAAAAATCTTGAAAAAAGATTAGATGAATGGCTAACTAGAATAAACAGCATAGAGAAGACCTTAAATGACCTGATGGAGCTGAAAACCATAGCACGAGAACTACGTGATGCATGCACAAGTTTCAGTAGCTGATTTGATCAACTGGAAGAAAGGGTATCAGTGATTGAAGATCAAATGAATGAAATGAAGCAAGAAGAGAAGTTTAGAGAAAAATGAGTAAAAAGAAATGAACAAAGCCTCCAAGAAATATGGGACTATGTGAAAAGACCAAATCTACGTCTGATTGGTGTACCTGAAAGTGACAGGGAGAATGGAACCAAGTTGGAAAACACTCTGCAGGATATTATCCAGGAGAACTTCCCCAACCTAGCAAGGCAGGCCAACATTCGAATTCAAAAAATACAGAGAACGCAACAAAGATACTCGTTGAGAAGAGCAACCCCAAGACAAATAATTGTCAGATTCACCAAAGTTGAAATGAAGGAAGAAATGTTAAAGGGAGCCAGAGAGAAAAGTCGGGTTACCCACAAAGGGAAGCCCATCAGACTAACAGTGGATCTCTCGGCAGAAACCCTACAAGCCAGAAGAGAGTGGGGACCCAATATTTAACATTCTTAAAGAAAATAATTTTCTTCTTTTTTTAATTATACTTTAATTTTTAGGGTACAGAATTTCATATCCAGCCAAACTAAGCTTCATAAGTGAAGGAGAAATAAAATCATTTACAGAGAAGCAAATGATGAGAGATTTTATCACCACCAGGCCTGCCTTACAAGAGCTCCTGAAGGAAGCACTAAACATGGAAAGGCCACTGCAAAAACATGCCAAATTGTAAAGACCATCAATGCTAGGAAGAAACTGCATAAACTAACGAGCAAAATAACCAGCTAACATCATCATGACAGGATGAAATTCACACATAATAATATTAACCTTAAATGGAAATGGGCTAAATGCTCCAATTAAAAGACACAGACTGGCAAATTGGATAAAGAGTCAAGACCCATCACTGTGCTGTATTCAGGAGACCCATCTCATGTGCAGAGACACACATAGGCTCAAAATAAAGGGATGGAGAAAGATCTACCAAGCAAATGGAAAACGAAAAAAAGCAGGGATTGCAATCCTAGTCTCTGAAAAAACAGACTTTAAATCAACAAAGATCAGAAGAGACAAAGAAGGCCATTACATAATGATAGAGGGATCAATGCAACAAGAAGAGGTAACTATCCTAAATATTTATGCACCCAATACAGGAGCACCCAGATTCATAAAGCAAGTCCTTAGAGACCTACAAAGAGACTTAGACTCCCACACAATAATAATGGGAGAGTTTAACATCCCACTGTCAACATTAGACAGATCGATGAAACAGAAAGTTAACAAGGATATCCAGGAATTGAACTCAGCTCTGCACCAAGCAGACCTAATAGATATCTACAGAACTCTCCACTCCAAATCAACAGAATATACATTCTTAGCACCACATCGCACTTATTCCAAGATTGAACAAATAGTTGGAAGTAAAGCACTACTCAGCAAATGTAAAAGAACAGAAATTAAACTGTCTCTCAGACCACAGTGCAATCAAACTAGAACTCAGGATTAAGAAACTCACTCAAAACCACTTAACTGCATGGAAACTGAACAACCTGCTGCTGAATGACTACTGGGTACATAACGAAATGAAGGCAGAAATAAAGATGTTGTTTGAAACCAATGAGAACAAAGACACAACATACCAGAATCTCTGGTACACATTTAAAGCAGTGTGTAGAGGAAAATTTATAGCACTAAATGCCCACAAGAGAAAGCAGCAAAGATCTAAAATTGACACCCTAACATCACAATTAAAAGAACTAGAGAAGCAAGAGCAAACACATTCAAAAGCCAGCAGAAGGCAAGAAGTAACTAAGATCAGAGCAGAACTGAAGGAGACAGAGACACAAAAAACCCTTCAAAAAATCAATGAATCCCAGAGCTGGTTTTTTGAAAAGATCAACAAAACTGATAGACGACTAGCAAGACTAGCAAAGAAGAAAAGAGAGAATAATCAAATAGGTCCAATAAAAAATGATAAAGGAGATATCACCACTGATCCCACAGAAATACAAACTACCATCAGAGAATACTATAAACACCTCTATGCAAATAAACTTGAAAATGTAGAAGAAATTGATAAATTCCTGGACACATACACCCTCCGAAGAATAAAAGAAGTTGAATCCCCAAATAGACCAATAACAGGCTCTGAAATTGAGACAATAATTAATAGCCTACCAACCAAAGAAAGTCCGGGACCAGATGGATTCACAGCCGAATGCTACCAGAGGTACAAAGAGGAGCTGGTACCATTCCTTCTGAAACTATTCTGATCAATAGAAAAAGAGAGAATCCTCCCTAACTCATTTTATGAGGCCAGCATCATCCTGATACCAAAGACTGGCAGAGACACAACAAAAAAGGAGAATTTTAGAGCAATATCCCTGATGAATATCGATGCAAAAATCCTCAATAAAATACTGGCAAATGGAATCCAGCAGTACATCAAAAAGCTTATCCACCATGATCAAGTGGGCTTCATCCCTTGGATGCAAGGCTTGTTCAACATATGTAAATCAATAAATGTAATCCATCATATAAACAGAACCAAAGACAAAAACCACAGGATTATCTCAATAGATGCAGAAAAGGCCTTTGACAAAATTCAACAACCTTCATGCTAAAAACTCTCAATAAATTCGGTATTGATGGGATGTATCTCAAAATAATAAGAGCTATTTATGACAAACCCACAGCCAATATCATACTGAATGGGCAAAAACTGGAAGCATTCCCTTTGAAAACTGGCACAAGACAGAGGGATGCCCTCTCTTACCACCCCTATTCAACATAGTGTTGGAAGTTCTGGCCAGGGCAATCAGGCAGGAGAAAGAAATAAAGGGTATTCAGTTAGGAAAACAGAAAGTCAAATTGTCCCTGTTTGCAGGTGACATGATTGTATATTTAGAAAACCCCATCATCTCAGCCCAAAATCTCCTTAAGCTAATAAGCAACTGCAACAAAGTCTCAGGATAAAAAATCAATGTGCAAAAATCACAAGCATTCTTATACACCAATAACAGACAAACAGAGAGCCAAATCATGAGTGAACTCCCATTCACAATTGCTTCAGAGAGAATAAAATACCTAGGAATCCAACTTACAAGGGATGTGAAGGACCTCTTCAAGGAGAACTACAAACCACTGTTCAATGAAATAAAAGAACACACAAACAAATGGAAGAACATTCCATGCTCATGAGTAGGAAGAATCAATATCGTGAAAATGGCCATACTGCCCAAGGTAATTTATAGATTCAATGCCATCCCCATCAAGCTACCAATGACTTTCTTCACAGAATTGGAAAGAACTACTTTAAATTTCATATGGAACCTAAAAAGAGCCCACATTGCCAAGACAATCCTAAGCAAAAAGAACAAAGCTGGCCAGGTGCAGTAGCTCATGCCTGCAATCCCAGCACTTTGGGAGGCTGAGGTGGGTGGATCATGACATCAGGAGATCAAGACCATCCTGGCTAACACAGAGAAGCCCTGTCTCTACTAAAAATACAAAAAATTAGCCAGGTGTGGTGGTGGGCACCTGTAGTCCCAGCTACTTGGGAGGCTGAGGCAGGAGAATGTGGTGAACCTGGGAGGAAGAGCTTGCAGTGAGCCGAGATCATGCCACTGCACTCCAGCCTGGGCGACAGTGCAAGAATGTGTCTCAAAAAAAAAAAAAAAAAAAGAACAAAGCTGGAGGCATCATCCTACCTGACTTCAAACTATACTACAAGGCTACAGTAACCAAAACAGCATGGTACTGGTACCAAAACAGAGATATAGACCAATGGAACAGAACAGAGCCCTCAGAAATAATACCACACATCTATAACCATCTGATCCTGGGAAAAACAAGAAATAGGGAAAGCATTCCCTATTTAATAAATGGTGCTGGGAAAACTGGCTAGCCACATGTAGAAAGCTGAAACTGGATCCCTTCCTTACACCTTATGCAAAAATTATTTCAAGATGGATTAAAGACTCAAATGTTAGACCTGAAACCATAAAAACCCTAGAAGAAAACCTAGGCAATACCATTCAAGACATAGGCATGGGCAAGGACTTCATGACTAAAACACCAAAAGCAATGGCAACACAAGCCAAAATTGACAAATGGGATCTAATTAAACTAAAGAGCTTCTGCACAGCAAAAGAAACTACCATCAGAGTGAACAGGCAACCTACAGAATGGGAGAAAATTTGTGCAATCTACTCATCTGACAAAGGGCTAATATCCAGAATCTACAAAGAACTTAAACAAATTTATAATAAAAAATCAAACAACCCCATCAAAAAGTGGGCGAAGGATATGAACAGACACTTCTCAAAAGAAGACATTTATGCAGCCAACAGACACATGAAAAAATGCTCATCATCACTGGCCATCAGAGAAATGCAAATCAAAACCACAATGAGATACCATCTCACACCAGTTAGAATGGCAATCATTAGAAAGTCAGGAAACAACAGGTGCTGGAGAGGATGTGGAGAAATAGGAACACTTTTACACTGTTGGTGGGACTGTAAACTAGTTCAACCATTGTGGAAGACAGTGTGGCGATTCCTCAAGGATCTAGAACTAGAAATACCATTTGACCCATCCATCCCCTTACTGGGTATATACTCAAAGGATTATAAATCATGCTGCTATAAAGACACATGCACATGCATGTATACTGTGGCACTATTCACAATAGCAAAGACTTGGAACCAACCCAAATGTCCAACAATGATAGACTGGATTAAGAAAATGTGGCACATATACACTATGGAATACTATGCAGCCATAAAAAAGGATGAGTTCATGTCCTTTGTAGGGACATGGATGAAGCTGGAAGCCATCATTCTCAGCAAACTATCGCAAGGACAGAAAACCAAACACCACATGTTCTCACTCATAGGTGGGAATTGAACAATGAGAACACATGGACACAGGATGGGGAACATCACACCCTGGGGCCTGTTGTGGGGTGGGGGCAGCGGGGAGGGATAACATTAGGAGATATACCTAATGTTAAATGACGAGTTAATGGGTGCAGCACAACAACATGGCACATGTATACATATGTAACTAACCTGCACGTTTTGCACATGTACTCTAGAACTTAAAGTATAATAAAAAAAAAAAGCAAAAAAAAAAAAAAAGGAAAACAAGATTCAGAAAGGACTTTGAGGCAGATAAAAAAGCATGAAGCCAAGCTTTAATACTTGAGAAAGCATTACAAATTTGGGTGACTGGGTGGTTGTATAACAGGATTCAGGGAGCAAAGTGTCCATAGTTGAGCCTGGGGAGGTTGGCTGGGCTTGTACCCTAAAATGGCAAAGAGGTCATGCTAAGGATTTTAGGTTTAAACCAATATGGATCACCAAGAAATTTAAGCAGAGGGTGAGAGTATTATATTTTAGGTTTGTTTTTGTTTTACCTTTTCTAGTCAGCTACTTGGGAGATTTTATTATACTTTGGAGCCATAGAACCATATGGGATATAGTGCCAATATGGCACTGAAGTAATAGTTTATCATGTTATGGAATATCCATTGATCAGGGTGGAGATGATATGGGTTTCTCCTGAAATCTATACATATAATCAATTATATTAATGGATTCCTAATATTGAACAATCTTTGCAGTTTTGGAATATGACCTACTTACTTGGCCATGATACACTATTTTATTTTATCTTTTTGTAGAGATGGGGTCTTGTTGTGTTGCCCAGACTCAAGCAATCCTCCCACCTTGGCCTCACAAAGTGTTTGGATTACAGGCATGAGTCACCTGCCCAGCCAATATATTTATTTTGATGAGCTATTGGATTATGTTTACTAATATTTTATTTAAAATTTTTGTATTTATATACATTAGTGATTTTTATCTAAAGATACTTTTGTGCAATTTTTAGTAGGTTTGTTATCAGTGTGATACTTCCTTAAATAACTTTCTAAGTTTTTATTTTTCTATGCTCTGGACAACTTATTACTGGGATTATATGGTCTTTAAAGGTTTGAAAAAGTTTCTGAAAAACTGCATAGGCCTGGTTCCTTTTCAGGGGCTCTACAATTTTTCTCTAGTCCTGTGAAAATTGGCATGCTTAGACTATTTATCTCTACCAGTATCAATTTTAGTAAATTATGTATTATAAAATTATCTAGTTTTTTTCCTGGTTTTTCAAGTCTCTGTGCATAGACTTGTGTAATATTAGTTAGTGGTGTGTCTCTTTGTTGACCAGCCCCTCCCCCATTGGCTATTGTATTTTTTGACTAGTTTTGCAACCGTTCTGCTTTCCATACCATTACCTTTTGCTTTCCCCTTTGTTAATTCACCTGTTTCCTTTTAGTTTACTCTCTTATTCTTTTCCCAACTGATTTATTTCCAGTTGTTTTCGACATCAATGTTTAATTTAATTCTTTTATTAATAAAAATATTTAGCATTTAATATTATAACTTCTCTTCTGAATGCTGCTTTAGTGGCAGACCATTAATTCTTATATGTAGAGTTTTCAGGGTCATGATTTTATTTTGTAATTTTGCTTTAGCCCAAGAGTTTTTAATGGATAAAACAAAAAACTCCAGATGAATGAAACTTTTTGAAAAATTTTTGTTGCTAATTTCCATTTTTATTGTCTTCATTTAAAGAATGCTATTTTGTAATGTTTCTCTTTTAGTAACTTTTTAAATTGTGGTCTAGTATACAGTCAACTTTAAGGAATGTTGCTGGTGTACTTAAAAGGAAAGTTCTCTATTAGTGGGGAAAAAGTTTAATATTGTACGCATAAAGTCTATCTTATTAATTATATTGTTTAGATAGTCTGTGTACTTTGTTTGATTTGTGTACATCTTTGAAAGGCAGTTAAAATCTATTAGTAGGGTGCCTCTGTCTGTTTTCCTTTTCATTTCCTATAGTTTGCTTTAAAAAATTGCAGGGCCAGGTGTGGTGGCACGCCTGTAATCCCAGCACTTTGAAAGGCCAAGGCAGATGGATCATGAGGTCAGGAGATCAAGACCATCGTGGCTAACATGATGAAACCCTGTCTCTACTAAAAATACAAAAAACTAGCCAGGCATGGTGGCACGCGCCTGTAGTCCCAGCTACTCAGGAGGTGGAGACAGGAGAATTGCTTGAACCTGGGAGGTGGAGTTTGCACGGAGCAGAGATTGCACCATTGCACTCCAGCCTGGGTGACAAAGCGAGACTCCATCTAAAAAAAAAAATTACAGATGTGTAACTTGATATATAGGTATTCATAGCTGTCTTATGTTCATGATGAACTGTGGCTTTTAACATTATGCAGACTAATTTTTGAACTTCACCAATCCTGACATGGCCAGCTAGCTTACTGACTGAGGTAAAGACCTAATTTGGGTTAGAATGGCAACTGGGACACCATAACAGTGCTGCATCCACACAGCAAAGATCACTTTCAAAAAACAAATGGCCAGGTCACCGTTAACGAATTCTTTCTAAGTGATTAATCCACATATTGCTAGCTAATCAAGGACATTCAAGAAATTTGCTTTCTTAACATGGGTCAGAGATTTTGAAGTTTAGAGCTTCAAAAACCCAATGTTATTTAACTCTCCCAAGCCTCAAATCATAGGGTCTAACCTCTATGGTTGGATTAGGTTTATATCCTGGCAGTACACATTCTTTCATTTTTCAATTTTTGGTTCCAGAAGCCTTGTTCTCTTTTAAATGGTTTCTGGAAGTCTCACCAAGATCACCAGAGCAGACTGCCCATTGAAGTTCAGTAGTGGCTAATACCTAAGAAGTATGATTCACAGGCTCATCAATTATTAACTCCTTTGGGTGAGTCTGAATCATGGTCAATGAAAAAAATTTTTTTAAGATAAGGTCTTGCTATGTTGCCCAGGCTGGAGGGAAGTGGTGTGATTATAGTTTGCTGTAGCCTCAAACTCCTGGGCTAAAGTGATCCTCCTGCCTCAGCCTCCTGAGTAGCTGGGATTACAGGCACATGCCAGTGTCCTCAGATGAGATATTTTTGATTTCCTAAGTCTGTTATTGTCTTTCTTAGGAGTTTTTGCTTACTCTGGCTTACAGCCAGAGCGTCTAGTTGATTGCCATGGATCTCTCCCATGAGTGGCACAAAACCCATTGTGTTTTGTTCTATTTAGTGATTGTGAATTATTTAGGAGATTTCATAGAACACTCATTTTTTCGGGTCATGTCCCTCTCCACTGAGGCTTACTGGATCATCATATTCATGGCACATACTAGGCCACTGATAGGTCTATTATTGGCTATTGAGGGAATCTGTTTTGTTTTTGTTTTTGTTTTTTTGGCATGGGTTTTATTAATCCAGAGAATCACACTGATACCTTATGAGTATATTCATTATAATAAAAAAGCATGCACATTATCTAACAAAATTACATATTTAAACCAAGAATACATTAGAAAAAGACATAATTTGAAAATCATCCTATTTTATTGAGGTTTTAAATCTTCATGGAGCCTTAGGGCAAAAAGAAAATAAAATTCATAACTTTTGATGGTTTGCCATCTTTTTTCTTTTTGCCATGTAGAAAATCTGAAAACACCTCAATGACTCTAACTCAATGTCAGTGAAGATTCCCTGGAAAAAAACTTACGAAAGGCAGATTAATGACTGCCTCCAACTGATCTGATTTTATCTTCTTCCTCTCCCTAAATCTGTCTTCCTAACTCCAGTTTCTTTGTGCCACAAATCTAGGTAATTCTGAGCAAGGCTCAAAATATCTCTTAAGATTAGTGAAAAGGGATCTGCATTGTCCAGAAAAAAATGACTGCTCTCCCAGGAATCTGTGTTATCATTTGGGTCACAATCTGTCAGCAGAGTGGACATCCCCTTTTCTCTGCCAGAATAAAGAGTCTTTAATTGTACCCTAGGCTCTAAATTAAAAGTTAACTTTTAAAAGATAAAATATAATTTTTAGGATTGACTATTTCTTTTAGGTGATTAATATACACTTTTCCTGAAGTAGCTCAGCCTTACTGAGCTTATTAAGATCACAATTTCTAAACCTTTTCTATGGGATTAAAAAGTAGAGCCACCCCCTACTCTCTGCAAGACTTTCTGCAGCCACCCTCTCATTGCCTTTTAAAACTGGGAATTTCTCTTCTTGTTTAATTTGGCAGCCCAATCCTACCTTCTTTTTTAATTTCATAAATTCATTAAAATCTCTCTCTCTCTTTTTGTTTGTTAAATACCTTCCTTCCATTCTTTTCACTTTTATGGGATTATTTCTTTTTGCATTTCAGTGTATGTGTATAAGTAGGATCTTAGGAGGGACAAGTGGCAACAGAATCACCCAAGTGGCTGTCTTGAGTTGGAACTTAGAATTTACCTAGACTTATGATTTATCTTTTATAAGTAGATTGGTTTGTAGATAGCTAAGTATGGAAATATAAAACTTAGGGGACTCTGGCAGTTGAAGATTGACAAAGGCAATAACTGAGACCATGGAAGCAAGGTTGTTGAGAAGGAAATAGCTGATATTCTAGGACTTGGATACTGTCTGGGTAAGGAAGATGGTGGAGGCATGAGGATGACTTCTATCTTTCTCACTTAAAATTACTCACAGACAGTGGTGCCATTCATTAATGTAGCAATCCAGGAGGAGGAACAGGTTTAGGGGAAGGAGGTAGATGACATGCTTTCTTTTGGACATTTTGCACATCGTAGTATGCTCAGAACAAAGCAAAGTGCCTAGAGCAGATGTTTAATATGCACTTGTTGGGCCAGCAAATGAAGAGAAGGGCACACATAATGTAGTAGGTCTTTTGCCAAGAGTGAATGGGACCATGGCACAGGCACAGGTAGAGAGTGATGAAAATGTGTAAGTGATATTGTGAGGTGTGGGAGAGAAAGCAGGCATCATAAACATGTTTCTTTTTAGAAATAAACAGGATTTCTGGGTAATACAGGGGAAGAGGTGGGTCTGGCGGATATGAGGCATCCATTTGCACATGCTTTGTTGTGCTATAGCTGCATTGATGGGCCCATTAGCAGGGCAGAGAAAGCGTATAGAAGAATTTAATGCTGGTTGAATTACTGATGAGTGACAGTAGAGAAAGGGAAAATATTCAAGGAAGTTGATGGCATTGCCAAAGGGGAAGTTGGAGTGATGAATCCAGGCATCCAAGCCTGGGGTGAAGAAAGTGAAGTTGTGGAGTACCTGTGTGTATGAGAGGGGGCAGGAAGGAAAGCAGGGTAACAGGAAATGAGACAGATGAGCACGTGAGGTCCAGTGAAGGCCTGAAAGCTCTGGAGGGCAAGAAGGTGTGGCGGAAAGGAATGTAAAGTGAGGTGAAGGCAACTCTGCTTGTTCACTTCCTGTCCCTTCATTGTAGCTTGAGGGAGATTAAGGTGCAGCCCTTGAAGGCACTTGGAGGAAAGGGCAGAGACTGCAGGAGACCAGAGATGACGTATAAGTCGCCTAAAACTGAGTCAGCCGGGTGGAGCCAGCTCTTCCACCAACATCCATGCGGATCTCAACAGAATTGTCTGAAGCCCAGAAAGTTACCCGCAGCAGCCGCAAAAGCCAGAAGATCAGGAAAGTGAAAGGAACATGAAACAGAAAGGACCTGAATGGGAAAAATTAGAAGGCATGCTGATTCTCACATTTTCAACATGTAGCTTTTGTATGGGTCAGGGGATTTTAAGACTCTGGATTACAGGGCTTAGGTGATCTAGAATGGAAGTAGAGAAAATAATTTTCTTGTGTTGGAAGGCAGCAATAAATCATCATTTTATTGATATTGAAAAAAACCAGAGATTATTGACAGGATTTAGGTATTATTGAAATGCAAGGTTAAGGGAAAAGGTAGTAAAAATTGACTCTGAGCTGTCTTGTTTGAACAACTAGGTGCGTGGAACATTATGTGCATAGATGCAATATTATGTAGGTAATAAATATTACAATAAATACTATGTGAAAAATAACACTGAATTAAAAAGAGGAAACCTCTTTAGATACTAGATGATTGCAAAGATCCCCATGATAGCAAAGATCTTTCTCTGGAGAGATCCCAGAGAAAGCTTAAGTTGTTGCTGTAGTGTAGTAGTTAAGAGCACACGCTAGAGTCCCATTTCTTGGGTTCAAGTCCTAGTTCTACCATTTACCAGAGATGAAGTTTTACCTTTTTGTCCCTGTTTGCTAAAATGTGCATAACACTAGTATTTCCACAGCAGAACTGGGGGGGCAGGAGGATGGGTGGATAAAATGAGTTAACACATGCAAAACATATGGAACAATTCTCAGCTCCTAGTAAGTGCTAAATAATTTTTTCCTTTTGTTGTTACAATAGTAAAGTTGATTTTGTAGGAAACAAATATTTAATTGCTATTGGGCAACTATGGTAGCACAGTAGCAATTAAATATTGCTACATTTAATTAGACTACTACAAATGCCCAATCAAATCCAGTATTTGAAAGATGGTTAAATTGGAGGAAGGTGTAGAAACACACCTCAACATAGGTCAAAGATAAATTCTGGCTCATTCCTTTATATCTCTAATGTCATCTTTCAATCCATCTTGCATCCCACCAATGTATTAATCTTTCTAAAAAATAACTATAATCATGCTACCCAGCTTAGATGTCTTAAATCTGCTGCTTGATTGAGAAAGGCTGAACACAAAGGTTGGCCTTCAGAAAACTCTATGATCTGGCTACATCATGGCTCCAGGTATAGTCCCACAACTTCCCTCTGTGAATCCTGGAGTCTGGTGGATTACAGCAATTGCTCCAGTGACATGCCCTGCTGGTGTGCCTGAGGGAAGGGAGAAGGCAGGCTGCCTGCTGCTTTGTGTCTGCTCTTCTCTCTGCCATCAATGCTGCCTCTCTCATCTTTGCTGATATAAATCTAGTCCTTTAAGGTTCAGCATTAAAGCCATGATGCTTCATGAAGGCCCCCTCACCCAATCCTCAGTCCGTATGGCAGGATTCTGTACCTTTGCACCTTGATAATCCTGTGCCTGTTTGGATAGTCCTGAGAGCTCTATCCTCTTTCTCCCTCTCTGGGAAATAAGAATGGCCCTAGGTTCCACAGAGTCTAAGGATAAATAACTGTTAAAGACATGAGTGTGTTAAGACATTTCAATCCAAACATAGCTGCATTGTTAAAAAAAAAAAAAAAAGTTGTTTTAAGACCTGCAGGTAAGGAGCGTCCATCTGGAAAGGTAATGGGTTTGTCGAGTAACCGGGATATGTTTACTACCGGTGCATAGAGGCGGAGGCATTCCTTGATGCACATCGTGGTGTAAGGCATCTGGCTCAGGTGTTCCCTGGGTAGAAGCACAGGAGGAAAGGAAAAGGAGGAGTAGTCACTTAGGCATTGCACTGAAAGCCCAGCTTTTCTCCATTTTTGTAACTGAGAATGATTTTGTTCTTTACCCAAGGAGGACTTCAGATGTATCAAGTATGTCTTAGGAAAAGCTAAATGTTAACATGAACCACTTTTCACATGTAACTGTAAGTTTTTTTTTTTGCCGAAGATATAGGGCTCTTATCCTGAGACATACCTATTCCAGGGCTCCTGTGACCAATATCACACATCTGTGAAAATTTGGATAGACATGTGGGCTGTATTTATATCTAGAGTGCTTCTTTTATGAAAATATAAGTATTTCTGATAGTACTGTAGTAGGAATACAGACTACCTTCTTCACTAAGAGAGTTGAAAAAACTCAGGGAACTCCAAAAAATATTTTTAAAAGCATCAATGAGATAACTCATTTGTTAGGAGACCATAAAGAGGATTGGAGGATTGGAGATCAGAGAAGTGGGCAGATAATGGCTGATGCTTCTGTTGCGAACCAGAAGTGGAGCAGTGGGCAAGGAGACATGAGTCAGAATCAAGGGCTCAACACATGTGGGGACTGTGGGAAGCCACCTTCAGCTCTGGGCTGGGCCTGCAAAGGAATGCACCTGGAAACAGGTATAGGAAAGGCAAAATAAATGCAAAGAAGTAGAGGAAAAAATAGTTTAGGGAAGAGTAGGAATCAATGAGATAGGCAAAAGCAAAAAGTCAACAAGGTCAGCAATGCTAGACATTGGTTCATTGAAAAGATGAATAAAATTGGTAATTTTTGGGTGAGAATGTTAGAGAAAAAAGAAAAAAGACACAACTATCCAAATTGAACAAAAAGGTAGCAAGTTTTGTTTCTAGTGATGGTGGACTAAGTAATTCAGTTCATATCTCCTGCTATGACAACCAGAAAATTTGGACCACACACACACACAAAAACACACATAGTGTACTTGAACACATCAGAAAGCTAGTAATATAATATAGAGATGTTGGTTCAGGAGAGAATGAAGATTGAAGATTCATGGATTTGATCCTGAGATTTAGAAATGCTTTTCTGCTGGGGGCTTGCTGATTGCAGAAGAGTGAGCTAGAAGCCTCAGAAGTGTTTTGGGTAGCCTCCTGTGGCTATGTGGACAAAGATCAGATTGCAGGCCCTCCGGGGGAAGGTGCCTGAAGAATCTAGCTGCTTTGAGTTGGGAGTTCAAAGTTGGCATTCTAGTTAAAAGAGTAAACTGGAGCTACGAAAAGTCACCGTATCAATGGCACAGCTTTTAACGGTCCAAATATTTGAATTAAGAGGATTCTGAATTGCATGATTACAGACACCTGGCATAAAGAAATGTAAATCCTCTCTGGAAGAAGCTTACATCAGCCTTAGTTTACAAGGAATTTGGTAAAAAACTTGTCTGGTACAAAGTAAAAATTTTCCAGGTAAAAAATGAGCCTGGATGACTTGAAAAACAAAACAAACAAAACAACAATCCAGCAGATACAACACAATAAAATAATATCCACAGGAGTTTCAAATATTGGAATCATGAGAATTTTAAAATAGTTTTTCTTACTCAGTACAAGGAGATAAAATTTCAGCAGGTAAAATTTAAAAATTGTAAACAAATAAAATAAATAAAATAGGGAGGGGGCTCTAAGATGGCTGACTAGAGGCATCTGGTACTCACCTCTTCCACAGACAGGAAGCAACATAGCAAGTAGATAATGACACTTTGAATAGATGATCTAAGGGAGAACACTGGAATTCAACAGAGAAGCGATGGAAAGCACCAAAAGCAAGGAAGGAGAGGAAAGTGAGGCAGCCTGTTTGGCAGGGATCAACTGGGAGTCTGGAGAAGCTCCTTAATATGGGAAAAAAATAAGTGAGAGCCCTCCAGTGATCCACATTCCCACCACGGACTCCTACAATACTAGCTATGGAAGAGCCCACTAACCTTTGCAGGCCCTGAGACTGACATAAGGAGCTGCCTAGAGATTGCAGGAAGACATTACTCCAGAGAGAGAGAGCTCACACACTGGGTCCCACAAACCCCTGAGTCCTCAGCAGCTGCAGTGTGGCATCATCTGGAGAGCTCAGCCCCCATCAGACTGTGTCTTGCCTTGGGGTTCAACAGCCTCTACATCTCCACATCCCTGAAGCCCCAGTGACATTCCCCACCACAGCTGCTGCTGCTGTTGCTGCTGGGGCCAAGGTGGGAGCCACTGCCAGTGACCCTATCACCCCCAGCAGAGGGGTGGGCACACATTTTCATGCACCCTGAGGACAAATTCCACTGCCTGTAACTGTAGCTGCTGGGGCTGCTGCAAGGGCCAAGGTGCTAGCGAAGCATGAGTCACCCCACCCCCAGCCCCCAAAAGCCTTTTGCTTATGGCTGCTCCAAATAAAAGCAGCCCCTCCCTCTCCAGTAGCAGGGCCATAGCACAGCTGCTGCCATTCTCATCTGAGCATTCTGCTAGCAGCCTGGGGACCACCCTCTCCCTGCCTACCATAGCCAGCACTTGCATATACTACTGGGGGGTCTGAGGGCAGATCTGCTCAGGCTGGCTCCACTCCTCCCAGTACCTGAGCATGCTGTCTAGGGTCCTAGAGACTGCCCTGCCCAGTCCATCATTGGCACCTGAGACCTTCTCTTGGGGTCTGAGGTTGGGCTCACTCAATCTGCTGCTACCACCACAGCTGGCACCCACCCACATGTGCCAACTGCAGGCCTGGGGACTGGCCTACTCAGCCCCTCACAGCCACCACCAATACCAGTGTGGACTGCTTAGGACCCAGAGGGTTGTCCCACATGCCTGATGCCCAGGGGCTCAAGAACTCACCCATCCACCTGGCCCACCACTGCTATTTCCAACACCCAGGTAAGCCACCTGGAAACCAAAGAATTGGCCTGCCTGGAGCAGCTAACACTGGTGCTAGTATACATCACCCTGGTGCCCAAGAACAGGCATGCTCAGCCCACTGCAGCCACTGCTGGGACCCGAAGACTGGCCCATGTAGTATCCCAGTTCCTAGCAAAGCTTCACCACACTTTTCACTAAGCACATCCTAAGCCACTGAGAAAATCACAGACAACAATGATGCTGTTTACAGTTGGAGAAATCATACAGTGATTACACTACTGCACACACCCAAAATCAAAGCCAAAGCATCCTACCCAATGAACACTACACAGACATTTTCAGGAAGAGTCCTCCCCTATGAAAGCAAATTCAAAAAATTGGAAGAAGCAACTGTTACACAAGATGCACAAATACCAATGTAAGAACAGAGGAAACATGAAAAGCAAGGAAAGAACACAGTAATTCTCTAGCAACAGATCCCAATCAAAAATAAATTTACAAAATTCTGGACAAAGAATTCAAAATATTGACCCTAAAGAAGCATGGTGAGGCCGGGCGTGGTGCCTCATGCCTGTAATCCCAGCATTTTGGGAAGCAGAGGCAGGCACATCACCTGAGGTCAGGAGTTCGAGACCAGCCTGGCCAACACGGTGAAACCCTGTCTCTACTAAAAATAAAAAAATTAGCCGGATGTGGTGGCATGTGGCTGTAATCCCAGCTACTCGAAAGTCTGAAGAAGGAGAATCGCTTGAACCCGGGAAGTGAGAATGCAGTGAGCGGAGATCACACCATTGCCACCATTGCATTCCAGCATGGGCAACAAGGGCAAAACTCCATCTGATAAATAAATACAGCAAGCATGGTGAGATATAAGAGAATGCTGAAAAACACTACAAAGAAGTCAGACAAGAAATTCAGGATATGAGTGAGAAATCCATCAAAGAGACAGATATAAAAAAAGATGGCTCACACCTGTAACCTCAGCACTTTGAGAGGCTGAGGCAGAAAGATTGTTTGAGGCCAGGAGTTCAAGACCAGCTTGGACAACATTGTGAGATCCTATCTCTATTAAAAAAAATTAACCAGGCATGGTGGCACATGCCTGTAATCCCAGCTACTTGGAAGGCTGAAACAGGAAGATTGCTTGAGCCCAGGAGTTTGAGGCTGCAGTGAGCTATGATCATGCCACTACACTCCAGCCTGGGTAACAGAGTGAGACTCTGTCTCTTAAAAAACAAGCAAACAAACAAAAACAAACAGAGATTCTGAAACTGAAAAATTCATTGAATGAAATAAAAAATACATTTGGAAGCTCCAACAATTAGACTAGATCAAGCAGACTCAGACCTTGATGATGGGTCTTTTGAAATAACTCAGAAAAATTAAATAAAAAAGGATAAAAAAGAATGAGCAGAGCCTATGTGACATATAAGACACCATAAAATCATCAAATATTCAAATTTTTGGTGTCCCAGAAGGTGAAGAGAAAACAAAAAGGTTAGAAAACCCTTTAATAAAATAATAGGTGACAACTTCATAAGTCTAGCAAGAGATTTACACATCCGCATACTGGAGGCTTAAAAATTCCCAAATAGATACAATTCAAAAGGTCTTCTCTATAGCATATTATAGTCAAACTGTCAAAAGACAAAGATGAAGAGAAAATGCTAAAAACAGCAAGAGAACAGTGTCAAGTCACCAGTCATTTATAAAGGAACCTCCATTAGGCTAACAGCAGATTTCTCATCAGAAACCTTACAGGCCAGGATAGAATGGGATGATACATTCAAAGTGCTGAAACAAAACAATGGTTAGTCTAGGATACTATTCCCAGCAAAGTTATCCTTCATAAATGAGGGAGAAACAAGCAAAAGCTGAGGGAATTCATCACCACTGGGCTCAACCTACGAAAAATGCTCAAGGGCGTCCTACACCCAGAAGTAAAAGAGTGATAATTGCCATAGTGAAAATACTAGAAAATATAAAGATCACTGGTAAAACTAACACACAAACAAGACAGAGAAAAAGCTCAAATGTTACCACTACAGAATACAACCTAACCACAATGATAAACAATGAAAGAAAGGAACAAAGTATATACAAAACAACCAGAAATCAATTAATAAAATGGCAGCAATATGCCATCACATTATCAGTAATAACTTGGAATGTAATTAAATTTTCCACTTAAAAGATATATACTGGCTGAATGGATTAAAAAACATGACCCAACTATATGCTGTATACAAGAAGCTCATCTCACCTGTAAAGACACATATAGACTGAAAGTAAAGGAATGGAAAAAGATATTCCATGCAAACAGAAACCAAAAATGAGTAGGAGGAGCTATGTTTATATCAGAGAAAAAGTAAAAAATTATTTAAAAAAAGACATAGAAAGTCATTATATAATGATAAAGGGATCAGTTTAGCAAGAGGTTATAACAATCTAAACATGTATGCATCCAACATTGGAGGACCCAGATATATAAAGCAAATATTGTTAGAACTAAAGAGATACACTTTAATACAATAACAGTTGGAGACTTCAGCACCCAACTCTCAGCTTTAGACAGGCCATCTAGACAAATTTGGATGGTCTAGATGGATTTAAATTGCACATTGGACTAAATGGACCTCCCAGACATTTACAGAATATTTTGTCCAAAAGCTACAGATTACATATTTTTCTTATCAGCACATGGAATATTTTCCAGGATAGACTATATGTTAGGACACTAAACAAGTCTGAAAACATTTTTTAAAAATTAAAATCATATGAAGTGTCTTCCCAGACCACAGAGGACTAAAATTAGAAATCAATAATAAGAGGAACTTTGGAAACTGTACAAATACATGGAAATTAAACAACATTCTCCTGAACAGCAATTGGGTCAAGAAAGAAATTATGAAGGAAATAAAAAAAAGTCTTGAATCAAATGAAAGTTGAAACACAACTTACCAAAACCTATGACATACAGCAAAAGCAGTGCTAAGATGGAAATTATAGTAATAAGTGCCTACAGCAAAAACCTAGAAAGATTTCAAATAAGCAATCTAATGAGGCACCTCTAGGAACTAGAAAAACAAGAACAAACCAAACCCCAAATCAGTAGAAGGAAAGAAATATAAAGATCAGAGCAGAACTAAATGAAGTAGAGGCTAAAAGAACAATGCAAGGATAAACAAAATGAAAGTTGGTTTTTGAAAAGATAAGTAAAATCAACAAACCACTGTTAGACTAACAAAGAGAAAAAGAGAGAAGATCCAGATAAAATCAAATGAAAAAGAAGACATTCAACTGATACCACAGAAATACAAAAGGTCACTAGAGACTGTTATGAACAACTATACACCAACAAACTAGAAAACCTAGAAGAAATGGGTAAATTCCTGGAAACATTCAACCTACCCAGACTGAACTGGGAAGAAATAGAAAATCTGAACAGACCAATATGAGTAGTGAGATTGAATCAGTAACAAAAAGTCTTCCAACAAAGAAAATTCCAGAACTGGATGGTTGTTCTTAAAAGCATTATTTATACAGTAGTCCCCACTTATCCGTGAGGGATACGTTCCAAAACCCCCAGTGGATGCCTGAAACCATGGATAGTATTGAACCTTGTATATACTGTTTTTTCATATACTTTGAGGCCATTATTAAGTAAAATAAGAGTTACTTGAACACAAGCACTGTGATACCATGACAACTGATTTGATAACCAACACCAACCGTGACCAACTGGCAGGTAGCATATACAGTGTGGATACGCTGGACAAAGAAATGCTTCACATCCTTGATGGGACAGAGGGAGATGGCAGGAGATTTCATCATGCTACTCAGAATGGCATCAATTTAAAACTTATAAATTGTTTGTTTATGACATTTTTCATTTAATATTTTTGGACCGCTGTTGACTGTGGATACTGAAATCATGGAAAGTGAAACCACAGATAAGAAGGAGCTATTGTAATAGCAAAACCAAAACAAAACCTGAGAATAGCCTAAATGTTCATCAACACTAGAATGGATATAGGATTCATGATTTATACATAACGGAATTCCATAGAGGAATGAAAATGACCGAAAAGAAGCTCCTCTAAAAAATGAGTGAATCCTGTGCAAAAGAAGCCAAACAAAAGAATGTCTGATTTTATTCATATGTACTTCAAACAGAAGATAAACTAGACTCTAGTATTTAAAGTTGCATGCTTAGCCAACAAACTATAAACAAAACAAAGAATGAATGTTATTAAAGTCAGGAAAACATTTACATCTTGGAGAAACAGAAGGGGTTTGTGATGGGAAGGCAGGCACGAGGTTATTAGCAGTGCTGGTAACGTGCAATTTTTCTTTTAAACCAGGGTTGCAACTATATGGCTGTTTGTTAGACAACATTTTAAGCTGTACATCTGTTCTTTGTACTTTTTGAATGTGTTCTATGTTTCACCACTTTAAAAGTTTTTAAGACATGATCAGTTTGGTTTTATTAACACCATGAAATACCCAGCAGCTCAAGGTTAATCATCATTGTGGGGTGGCAGTGTTTAAGGTTCAGAGATGGTGATAAGGAAGAGGGGTGTGAATTCTCTTTCATGTCAAGTGACTGAACATCTTACTTGGGCAATCTAAGGTGGTAAAAGCTGGAGTCCTAAGAAGTCCATTTACATCTTGGAGAAAGAGGTGTTTGTTATATTCCTGCCTTCCGTGACATAAAAAAGGTAGGCAGACTATTCCTTCCACAATTGTACCAGTGCCTGAAGTGAGGAAAGTAATAAAATAGGGCATACTGGCCGGCGAGGTGGCTCACGCCTGTAATCCTGGCACTTTGGGAGGCCGAGGCGGGCGGATCACGAGGTCAGGAGATCGAGACCATCCTGGCTAACACGGTGAAACCCCGTCTCTACTAAAAATACAAAAAATTAGCTGGGCATGGTGGCGGGCGCCTGTAGTCCCAGCTACTCGGGAGGCTGAGGCAGGAGAATGGCGTGAACCCGGGAGGCGGAGCTTGCAGTGAGCCGAGATCACGCCACTGCACTCCAGCCTGGGCGACAGAGCGAGACTCCATCTCAAAAAAAAAAAAAAAAAGGGCATACTGAATACTGTGTGATTGACACAATGTTTTTCCACATAAAAACTAGTGATAATCTTTAAATAACATAGGACTCTAGCCTGCATCCTTACCCTTCCAAATGCATACAGACTATCCCAATGCACAGTAACTCACTGATACCAGAAGAGAGAAATAATCAAATGTATAAGGGGAAAATTCAGGATGAAATAGGAATACAGATCTTACCAGGTAATAGAAGACCCATCCCCTAGGAGTTCCCTGATTTCATCTCGGCATCTCTGCTGATGCTCAGGGTACTTTGCCAAGCAGTAAAAGATCCAGAAGATAGCACTGGATGTGGTGTCATGTCCTGCAAACATGAACGTTTTCACTTCAGCCTGGAGATCTGCTTCAGAGAAGTCTTTGGTGTTTTCACTCTAAAAAATACAGTGATGATATTTATCCAAAGCTGGCTATGGATTGTTATATTTTTCAATTGTAGCAATGATAATACAAAAATATTAATGTTTCAAAATTCAAAATTAATACAACTAATTTGGCATATATTTTTCTATTTTACTTTTTTTCAAATCTTAACAGAACACCAGGTGATGTAAAAAGAAATGACTCAACAGAATTCAACTGGGCAGAATAAATCGAGAGTCCTATGGACGTTCATATTCTTTGATTTATTAATTCTACGTAAAGGAATAAACTCTAAGAAAATGTTTAACAATTGCACAAGAGATTTATGTACAAGAATGTTTAATACCATAGTCAAAAGAAGGAAAGACCATAAGTGGCCAAAAATAGGGAAAGGTAAAAATAAGTTATGGACCATCCATAAAATGGGACATTATGTAGTAACTAAAATTATGTCTTTGAATAACTTCTTAATGATAAGGGGGAATCTCATGATTTAATATTAGGTGAAAAGAGCGGAATTAGAAATGTATTACATATGTATATGTGAGATAATAGTAATTTAAAAATATACAAGTTGAATAGACAAAATATTGAAGGAAAATGGTAGTACTACCAAATGGGATTGCAGGCAGTTTTAACTTCCTTTACTGTCTATTTAATTTTGTTTAACAATTAATGTGTACTATTTTTCCACCAACAACAGGCAAGCTAAGAGCCAAATCATGAATGAACTCCCATTCACAACTGCCACAAAAGAATAGAATATCTAGGAATAAATCTAACAATGGAAGTGAAGGACCTTTTTGAGAAGAACTACAAACCACTGCTCAGAGAAAATTGATATGACACAAACAAGTGGGAAAGCATTCCATGCTCATGGATAGGAAGAATCAATATCATGAAAATGGCCATGTTGCTCAAAGCAATTTATGGATTCAATGCTGTTCCCATTAAACTACTATTGAGATTCTTCATAGAATTAGAAAAAACTTTAAAAATTCATATGGGGTTGGGTGCAGTGGCTCATGCCTGTAATCCCAACACTTTGGAAGGCTGAGGCGGGAGGATCACTTGAGGTCAGGAGTTCAAGACCAGCATGGCCAACATGATGATACCTCATCTCTACTGAAAATACAAAAATTAGCTGGGCATGATGGCTGGCATCTGTAATCCCAGCTACTGAGGAGGCTGAGACATGAGAATCGCTTGAACCCGGGAGGTGGAGGTTGCAGTGAGCCAGGAGCACACCACTGCACTCCAGCCTGGGTGACAGAGTGAGAGTCAGACTCTCAGACTCAAAAAAAACAAAAACAAACAAACAAACAAAAACACTCACATGGAACCCAAAAAGAGCCGGAGTAGCCAAGACAATCCTAAGAAAACAAACAAACAAACAAACAAACCAAAGCTGGAGGCCTCTTCAAATTATTCCACAAGACTACAGTAACTAAAAAAGCATGGTACTGGTACAAGAACAGACACAGAGACCAATGGAACAGAATAGGGAACCCAGAAATAAGACTGCACACCTATAATCATCTGATCTTCAGCCAAGTCAACAATAACAAGCAATGGAAAAAGGATTCCCTATTTAATAAACCATGCTGGGAGAACTGGGTAGTCATATGGAAAAAATGGAAACTTCCTTACATTATGTGCAAAAATCAACTCAAGATGGATTAAAGACTTAAATGTAAAACCCAAAACTATGAAAACTCCAGACAAAAATCTAGGCAATACCATTCAGGACATAGGACACCGGGGCCTGTTGTGAGGTGGGGGGAGGGGAGAGGGATAGCATTAGGAGATATACCTAATGTTAAATGACGAGTTACTGGGTGCAGCACACCAACATGGCACATGTATACATATGTAACTAACCTGCACGTTGTGCACATGTACCCTAAAACTTAAAGTATAATAATAAAAAAATAAAAAAAAAGATGCCAAAAGCAATTGCAACAAAAGCAGAAATTGACAAATGGGATCTAATTAAACTAAAGAGCTTCTCTGCACAACAAAAGAAACTCTTATCAGCATGAATAGACAACCTACAGAATAGGAGAAAATTTTTGCAATCTGTCCATTTGACAAAGGCCTAATATCCAGCATCTACAAGGAATTTAAATTTACAAGAAAAACAGCTCCATTAAAAAGGAGGCAAAGGACATGGATAAATATTTCTCAAAGGAAGACATACATGCGGCCAACAAACACATGAAAAAGCTCAACATCAGTAATCATTAGAGAAATGCAAATCAATACCACAATGAGATACCATCTCATGCCAGTCAGAATGGCTGCTATTAAAAATTCAAAAAACAACAGATGCTGGGGAAATTGTGGAGAAGGAGGAACACTTTTACACTGCTGATGGGAGTGTAAATTAGTTCAACTCTTGTGGAAGACAGTGTGGTGATTCCTCAAAGACCTAGAGGCAGAAATACCATTTGATCCAATGATCCCATTACTGGGTATATACCCAAAGGAATACAAATCATTTTATTATAAAGATACATGCACACGTATGTTCACTGCAGCACTATTCACAATAGCAAAGACATGGAATCAACTTAAATGCCCATCAATAATAGATGGGATAAAGAAAATGTGGTACATATACACCATGGAATACTATGAAGACATAAAAAGGAATGAGATCATGTCGTTTGCAGGGACATGGATGGAGCTAGAAGCCATTGTCCTCAGAAAACTAACACAGGAACAGAAAACCAAATACCACATATTCTCACTTACAAGTGGGAGGTGAATGATGAGAACACATGGACACGTGGTGCGGGAACAGCACACCTGGGGCCTGTTGGGGGATGGGGGCTGGGAGGAGGGAGAGCATCAAGAATAGCTAATGAGGCCATGCATGGTGGCTCACGCCTGTAATCCCAGCACTTTGGGATGCTGAGGTGGGCAGATCATTTGAGATCAGGAGTTCTAGACCAGCCTGGCCAACATGGCAAAACCCCATCTCTATTAAAAAAAAAAAGAAAAAATCAGCCAGGCGTGGTGGCAGATGTCTGTAGTCCCTGCTACTAGGGAGGCTGAGGCAGGAGAATCACTTGAACCCGGAAGGCGGAGTTTGCAGTGAGCCAAGATTGCACCATTGTACTTCAGCCTCAGCGACAGAGTGAGGCTCTGTTAAAATAAAAAAAGAATAGCAAATGAGTGCTGGGCTTAATATCTAGATGATGGGATGATCTGTGCAGCAAACCACTATGGCACACGTTTACCTATGTAACAAACCTACACATCCTCCACATGTACCCCTGAACTTAAGAGTTGGAAATCAAAAAGAAAAAAGATATTAACTCAAAATGAAAACAATGAGTACTATTTTTCTAATCAGAAAATGTTATTTTATTTTTTACTATTATTTTTAGACTCGATGTCATGCCCTGTCACACAGACTGGAGTGCAGTGGCGTGATTAGCTTTGAATTCCTGTTCAAGTGATCCTCCCACCTCAGCCTCCAGAGTAGCTAGGGCTACAAGCATTGCTGCAACACCTGGATAATTTTTAAATTTTTTGTAGAGATGGGGTCTTACTATGTTGCCCAGGCTTGTCTCAAACTCCTGGCCTCAAGTGATCCTCCTGCCTCTGTCTCCTGAGTCGCTGGATTACAGGTATGAGTCACCAGGCTCAGCAGAAAATTAAATGTGTGTGTGTGTGTGTGTGTGTGTGTGTTTTTTTTTTAATAAGTCATTAGTTCCTGGCAATTCTATTTCACTTCCAAATCCACCTCATTTTGCAGTGCCCTGTTCTTAGTAGTCCTGGTTTAGGAAGAGTCGTGTTTCACATGATCAAGGTAGTCAACACAATGAAAGTTGAGTTCACAGAGTATTTATTTATTTTGGTCCCTCACAGAGTATTTATTTATTTTTGGTCCCTCACAGAGTATTTATTTATTTTTCTTCCCTCAAATAATTCAGCACAATTAAATTCAGCAAATATTTATTGAACACTTGGAGATGATGATGGAAAATTATGTTCACGTAGTGCCATTGAGTACAATGGAAATGGCATGGGATTTGGACTGAACCAGAATTGTCTTAAATCCTGGCTTTGTTAGTTTTAGGTATGTCATCTTGAGCAGTTCACTTCACTTTTTGAGCCACAATTTCTCTTCCTTAAAGAAAGATATTTATAAGTACCCCACAGGTTGTTATAATAAAGGTTGAAGATGCTTGGCACATAAGCAAAAATTATGAATAAATATGTATTAAAATATAAAATAACTACAAAATAAAATAAAAATATTGTTTTTCTCACCACATGTCAGGATCTTTACACATATAATCTAATTTTATCCTTACAGGGTTGCTAGCCTGGTGTGCAACAATAGTTGTCATATATTGAGTGACTGTTGATTGCCAAGTCCTTCACTTTTCTCATGAACATCACGTGGACACCTCATGAGACAGTCACCAAGCACTGTGCTAATCACTAGGGAAACAGGAATAAAATATGATCCTAGTCTTCTAGGATGGGGTTTTTCAAACTTTAATTGCAAATGAAACACCGAGGGATATGTTGAAATGAAGATTCTAACCCACTAGGTCTGAGGTAGGGCCTGAGATTCTGCATTTCTAACAAGCTCCCAGGTTTTACCAATGCTGCTGGTCTATAGACCACATGTTGAGGAAGAAGGTTTCAGCAGCTTGTGGGCTTGGAAAAAGACAGACAAGTGCCCAGATAATTAAAATGTGACACTGGAGGCATGAGGGAAAGCCCTGGGAGGACAAGGAGGCAAATCTTCACAAGGGAAGTTCAATATGCATCAGTTATCATATAAGTAAGTTTTTCTAATTTATTTATTTGATATTTTAATTTTACTTATTTATTTTTTGAGACAGAGTCTTGCTCTACCACCTCCCAGGTTCAAATGACTCTCCCACCTCAGCCTCCCGAGTAGCTGGGACTACAGGCATGCACCACCATGCCCAGCTAATTTTTGTGTTTTTTGTAGAGACCAGGTTTCACTGTGTTGGCCAGGCTTGTCTCAAACTCCTGACCTCAAGTGATCTGCCCATCTTGGCCTCCCAAAATGCTGGATTACAGGTGCTAGTCACTGTGCCTGGCCTAGTTCTTTATTATTTAATTATTGAGTTGAATGTGTTCAGAAGTTCAGAAGACTTACTTTGGCACTCAAAAGTATGTCCAGAAAATCCCGGCGTCTTTTCTGAGTAGTATCTTGTTTTAGCTTATCCTTAAGAGACTCCTTCCGGTCCTGGATTACTTTCTCTAGATGGAAAAATTATGATCTTTGTTATTATCAAGGTTACTGGAAAGTCAATCAAAGCCAAATGTAGTTCTGAGAAGCTGGTGCTTTATGGGTAGCCCCTGGCACCACCCCCCCGCCCCACCATGTTTCTGAGTTGGTAAGGGACAGTACCACCAGCTGTCTTTTTTTTTAAATGGTCCCATCCCTGACCTACAGGTACTTCACCCTTTAGTCACAATTTCTCTTCCTTCAAATAAGAATGTTGAAATGTATCACACCGAGTTGTTTTAAAGGTTGGAGATGTTTGACATATATGCTTAGAGGTGCTTGGTACATAAATTTAATTCAAATGTTGTAAAATTTGTTCGTGATGTAGGGTACTGTTACCAATCCCTGAGCTTAATTTCTACAACCTAGGATTTGGTTTTAAAGACAAGCTAAAGAAAAAGATGAGATGCCGTATCTCATGGTAGCGCTGGTGCTCAAAATGAGTGGTGGAGGAATACTGAAAATATTCCCCTTGAGAACTGGAACAAGACAAGGAAGCCTACTCTCACCACTCCTATTTAACATAATACTGGGAGTGCTAGCCACAGCAATCAGGCAAGAGAAAGAAAGAAAAAGCATCCAAATAGGAAAATAAGAAATCAAACTATCTCTCTTTGCGGATGATAAATTCTATGCCTGGAAAACCCTGAAGACTCTGCCAAAAGGCTCCTGGAACTGATAAATCACTAGTGGAAATAGAAATTCTCTCCATAACACACATTGTTAGTTCTCTACAGTACATTGCAGCTTTCCAACTTTTCCTTTTTGTGCCTTTTCTACTGGAAACTAGGCTCTAAGCTACTTCTGTGAACAGGAAAGTTCTACCTTTAGCAGTTAGGAGTAAAATGTCTTCCATAGCCAAATTTTAGTCTCCATATTGTCCCACCAGCATGAAAATAGCCCCTCAGTTCCTATGTTCTTTTAAGACATCCAATCTGTTTCCTGTTAAAATGGTACTTAGGGGATTCTAAGTTTGGAAGTTAACTGGAACCATTTTTCTAAGGTAAATGCTTTAGCATGGGCCATAATAGCAGGCAATTTGGCACATTGCCTCCATTAAAGGAGGCTTGCCCAAAAATGACAGTCTCTCATTTTTGGGGGAGCCGGGCAGATTACACAGGTTTAGGAAGTGAAAAGAGGAATGACACAAGGTGGATAAGCTAAGGTAGTGTGGGTAAAGCATCACTTAGTTCATCTGGTTCCATAGCTTGGAGGACCACGCCTTCGACCATAGGTGGCATATTTAACAGGGTGCCGGGACCCAAGAACCAGGGAGAGAAAACAGCCAGAAGGATGCTCCCCTGTCTTGTCCTTCACCCTGGGTCATATGGAAAGGAAGGAGACTAAAAGAACTCTCACATCTTTTTCTAGATGGGTAACAGATTATCTTCAGCTTGCACCCCTCTGGAGTGCACTCTGAAACACTGGAACTTTAACCTCAGGACTTCAAAAAGAAAAGCAACTCATTTTCTTTTGCACAAGTGCATGGCATGTTTACTAAACCCTTGCAAACATTGTAAGGTCAACCCAACTCTTTTAACAATCTTATCAGGCAGGCCCAAAAAAGAATAGTTCCCCCAAATTAGAGAAGTAACCTCCAGGGAAACCAACTGAGGATTCCCCTTATTTGGGGCCCCTTCAAGTTCCCTTCTCATTATAGGACCTTAGGCAAATAAATGGAGACTTAGGCGAGTTTTCTAATGACCCTGATAGGTATTTAGAGGCTTTCCAAAATTTAACTCAGGTATTTCACCTCCCATGGAGGGATGTTATGCTGCTCCTAAACCAGACCCTCACAGCAGCTAAAAAGCAGGCAGCTCTGCAAGCAACAGAAAATGTTGGAGATGAGCAATATATCTCCTATAATACACCAAAAGGGAAGAAAGCAGATAGGGAAAGTGAAGAAATAGCAAAAACACCATTCCCAATTGGGAGAGAGGCAATTCTGGTAAACACCCCTAATTGCAACCCCAATAACTCAGAAGATAAATGGAAAAGGAGGCACTTTTTAATATGCATTTTAGAAGGCCTATGGAAAACCAGGACCAACCCTCTCAATTACTCTAAACTGTCTATAATAGACCAGAAGCCAGATAAGAATTCCGTAGCCTTTACAGAAAGTCTGAGAGAGGCTGTACTAGAACCCCAATATTAGAAGGAAAGTACAGAAGCAAGCTATAGGACCAGGTAGCACCTTAGAGAACCTCTTGAAGGTGGCCACTTTGGTCTTTTATAATAGGGACCAGGGGGAGGCCCAAAAGAAAGAGAAAAAGCTCAGGAGAAGGAGAGAGACGGTAGCAGCAACTTTGCAGGCTTGCAAAGTCCAGGATCCCCAAGTTGCATCCGCTAGTTTCTATCAGTGTGGCATTTTAAGAAGGAGTTCCCAGGCAGCAAGACAAAGCCAGCGTGACCCTGTCCAGCCTGTGGCAGAGATCACTGGAGATGGAAGTGCCCCCAGAGGTGGAGGTCACTGGGTTCAGGACCACTCTCACAGATGGTCCAGCAGGACTGATGGGTCCTGGGACTCAAATGCCGACTCCAGTGTCTCAAACTGCTATTACAGCACGGGAGCCCTGGGTGATTCTGGAAATTCAAGGAAGGAAAGCAGACCTCCTTCTGAACATTAGAGCCAGTCTCCTTTCTCCCCTTTAACTCCAGGCCTCCCCTCTTCCCATAGCACGACCGGAAGGGGCATATCAGGAAAAACTCTAATCCAATGTTTTTCTCAACCTTAGTTGCAGTTAGAACTTATTGTTTACACGTGTTTCCAAATCATTGTCATAATAGCTCTACTAGAGAAAAAAAGCCTCCAGGTTAACCCTAGGAAATAATTTAACTGTTTACACTCCACATGATGTGGCATTATCACTGTCCTGTACGGGGAGCTCTTAGTTAACAAACAGCCAGTAAAGCAAGAAGTACATAAGGCAGGATAAGCAGTAGTCACTCTAAATAATGTCTCTCCCCAGGCACAAGCACTTAATTGACGGAGCTAATAGCTCTTACAAGAGCACTTGAATTAAGCAAGGAAAGGTAGCTAACATTTATACCTACTCCAAGTATGCTCTCTTAGCTCTCCATGCTCATGCTGCCATTTAAAAGGAAAACCGCCAATGGACCTCCTATAAAATATCACCACAAAGTTAGCAGGTTATTACCCTCAGTTTTTCTTCCATGAGCAATAGGAGGGATGCATTGTAGGGGACATCAAAAGGGAACAAATAAGATAGCCGAAGAAAACAAGTTAGCTGATCAGGCAGCTAAATCAAAGGCAAGGAAGCCTCAGGACATCAACATGCTTCAAGCCCCTTCTAATTTAGGAAGGCTTCATAAGAGAAATTAAACCCCAGTATTCCCCTGCAGAAATAAAATAGGCCACTTCTCAAGGGCATACTTTTCAGTTCTCAGGATGGTTACAGTCAGGATGGCAAACTCTATTTGCCAGCCTCCAGCCAATGGAGAGTCCTTAAAATCCTTTGCCAAGCTTTTCACTTGGGAAAGGACAAAAACTTATCAATGTGCTCAGAGATTGTTTCAGGCAGGAAACCTCTAAATTGGTTAAGCATGTAAACTCTCTAGCTCACTTCCAACAGACGATAACACAACTAGCAAGAACCCAATCCCAGAAATAGAAACACCTTTATTTAACCCAGGAAATTTGGTATTGGTGAAAACTCTCAGCTCTTTCTCCTTCCCTAAGTCAAGCTGGAAAAGGCCCTACACTGTTCTTCTTTCAACCCCCTCAGCAGTAAAAGTTACAGGAATCAACTCCTGGATACATCACACTCAAGTCAAAGCCTGAAGAGCTGAGGGAGCAACCCCTGACAGCTCAGAGGAATGTCTCCATATCAATGTGAAGAAACAGAGGATCTTAAGCTGAAAATCATAAAAGATAAGTAACTGAGTGACGGCTACTTATCTTACTCAGTCCCTCTCCTACCTCACCAGATACTTTTCACTCTTTCTAACCTTTCCTCTCAAAGATCATCACCAGATACTAAAATTTCTTTTTAACGCATATTTGCAGGGAGATTTTAATTATTCATAGAATCGCATTTGTAACTTTGTAAATCCCCAAAGGGAAATGTTATGTAAACTTTTCAAAGGAAATTATTTACTATGCCACTCTTGTGGGAATTGTTATAGTCATGCTACTATTTGCAAAAGAACTATACACTGTAGCACCCACAATGTGGAACTCTGGTTGTAAAATTCTAATTGCTGTAATATCTTGCCTAATTATTATCCTTATAACAGGATTAATAATTGCAGGAAAGATTTAGTCAAGGTTGTTTTGCTTATGGCAGGAGTAATAGTTATGGATAAGAAACAAGTATGAAAATTTTACTATCATTAAGTTTAATAGGACTTTTTACTGAAGGTTCGTAATATAATCCACTTTAAGCTATGAAGAGAAGGTTATAAAGAAGATTTTATAAAAGAAAGGATTTTGTATGGTAAATACTTGTCCTAAAAAAGATGACTGGTTGTTTAAAGGAAGAATGTTTAGGACATGTCAGAAAGTTTAAGTGTGTTGTAAGAGGGTCTATGAAAGTCAGAAAAAATTAATAATTAAAGGAAAGGAATTGTGAGATTAACGCTAAAGTTGTTTTAGCATCCAATATCATATTTCTCCCAATCATATTGCAAGTTATAAAAATGGCCTAAGCCTGAACTTCTTCTCTAAGCAAACCTAACTGCTGTGAAGGGGCATTGGACGACAATTCTTTCTGGCTGCTGCCTGCTGAAAAGGGGCGTTGTGTGGGAGAACAGCAGTTGGGCCTCCTCCTGAGGTTGCTCTAAGCGTTCTCAAAAAAATAGCTTGTTCATGTGTGGTTCTGCCTGCAGCACTGTTTGGAGTTTGATTGCTTCTAGGTGAAAAGAGATAAATTTTACAAGAAGGTTTAAAATATAGGGTTAGAATATGAGTATTAAGAGTATCACTGTTAATGGGGATCCTATAGGCCATAACAGAGTTTGATACCTGTTACACCAATGGATTGCAATATTGGCTTCCCTCCATTAGGTGTCGCTGTGCATTACCAGAAACATTAACATAAAAGTAACATTTTTCTTAAGAAAAGCATACATTTCCCCCTTGACTTGTCATTAGAGAATAACTTCCACAGTGTGGAATTCTGGTTGTAAAATTCTAATTGCTGTAATATTTTGCCTAATTATTATCCGTATCCTGCACATCCTGCACATATACCTCGGAACTTAAAAAAAAATTATTAAAAAAACCCATCACAACAATATTTAAAAATATGAGAAGTAGTAAATAGAGGTTCAAATGGTGTAAGATCCTTGCATTTTCAGGGAAGTATTTAATGTAATTACATATGTTAGATTCTAATAAATAAAGACTACATGTTGTAATTTCTAGCATACCCATGAAAATTAAACTTATGATCTAAAACAGAAAAAATAATAATATAAAATGATCCAGCAATTAATAAAAGAAGGGATAAAAATCGGTTAAATAGAAAACAAATAGTTACATGGCATGTTGAAATCCAAATATTCTAGTGATTACATTAAATATAAGTGGTTTAAATGCTCTAACCAAAGCACAAAGATTTTCAGACTACATAAACAAAATCTAAATAAATGCTGCATATGAGAAATAAACCTTGGCTGAGCACAGTGGCTCACGCCTGTAATCCTAGCACTTTGGGAGGCTGACGCAGGCAAATTGCTTGAGCTCAGGAGTTCGAAACCAGCCTGCACAAACTGGTGAAACCCTGCCTCTAGTAAAAAAAATACAAAATTTAGCCGGGTGTGGTGGCACACACCTGTAGTCCCAGCTGCTTGGGGAGCTGAGGCAGGAGGATCACTTGAACCCAGGAGGCTGAGTCTGCAGTGAGCTGAGATAGTGCCACCACACTGCAGCCTGGGTGATAAGGTGAGACCCTGTCTCAAAACAAAACAAAAACAAAAAACAAAAAAAATTGGAGAATCAAATAGACACATTTGAAGAATCAAATAGATGAATAAAAAATGATAAAGGGATGTCACCACCAATCCCACAGAAATACAAACTACCATCAGAGAATACTATAAACAACTCTAAGCAAATAAACTAGTAAATCTAGAAGAAATGGATAAATTCCTCGACACATACACCCTCCCAAGACTAAACCAGGAAGAAGTTGAATCTCTGAATAGACCAATAACAGGCTCTGAAATTGAGGCAATAATTAATAGCCTACCAACCAAAAAAAGTACAGGACCAGATGGATTCACAGCCAAATTCCACCAGAGGGACAAGGAGGAGCTGGTACCATTCCTTCTGAAACTATTCCAATCGATAGAAAAAGAGGGAATCCTCCCTAACTCATTTTATGAGGCCAGCATCATCCTGATACCAAAGCCTGGCAGAGACACAACAAAAAAAGAGAATTTTAGACCAATATCCCTGATGAACATTGATGCAACAATCCTTAATAAAATACTGGCAAACTGAATCCAGCAGCACATCAAAAAGCTTATCCACCATGATCAAGTGGGCTTCACCCCGGGATGCAAGGCTGGTTCAACATACGCAAATCAATCAATGTAATCCAGCATATAAACAGAACCAAAGACAATAACCACATGATTTTCTCAATAGATGTAGAAGAGGCCTTTGACAAAATTCAACAGCCCTTCATGCTAAAAACTCTCAATAAATTAGGTATTGATGGGATGTATCTCAGAATAATAAGAGCTATTTATGACAAACCCACAGCCAATATCATACTGAATGGGCAAAACCTGGAAGCATTCCACTTGAAAACTGGCACATGAGAGGGATGCCCTCTCTCACCACTCCTATTCAATGTAGTGTTGGAAGTTCTGGCCAGGGCAATCAGGCAGGAGAAAGAAATAAAGGGCATTCAATTAGGAAAAGAGGATGTCACACTGTCCCAGTTTGCAGATGACGTTATTGTATATTTAGAAAACCCCATTGTCTCAGCCCAAAATCTCCTTAAGCTGATAAGCAACTTCAGAAAAGTCTCAGGATACAAAATCAATGTGCAAAAATCACAAGCATTCTTATACACCAATAACAGACAAACAGAGAGCAAATCATGAGTGAACTACCATTCACAATTGCTTCAAAGAGAATAAAATACCTAGGAATCCAACTTACAAGGGATGTGAAGGACCTCTTAAAGGGGAACTATAAACCACTGCTCAATGAAATAAAAGAGGACACAAACAAATGGAAGAACATTCCATGCTCATGGGTAGGAAGAATCAATATTGTGAAAATGGCCATACTGCCCAAGGTAATTTATAGATTCAATGCCATCCCCATCAAGCTACCGATGACTTTCTTCACAGAATTGGAAAAGACTACTTTAAAGTTCATATGGAACCAAAAAAGAGCCCTCATTGCCAAGTCAATCGTAAGCCAAAAGAACAAAGCTGGAAGTATCACGCTACCTGACTTCAAACTATACTACAAGGCTACGGTAACCAAAACAGCATGGTACTGGTACCAAAACAGAGATATAGACCAATGGAACAGAACAGAGCCCTCATAAATCATACCACACATGTACACCCATCTGATATTTGACAAACCTGACAAAAACAACCAATGGGGAAAGGATTCCCTATTTAATAAATGGTGCTGGGAAAACTGGCTAGCCATATGTAGAAAGCTGAAACTGGATCCCTTCCTTACACCTTATACAAAAATTAATTCAAGATGGATTAAAGACTTAAATGTTAGACCTAAAACCATAAAAACCCTAGAAGAAAACCTAGGCAATACCATTCAGGGCATAGGCATGGGCAAGGACTTCATGTCTAAAACACCAAAAGCAATGGCAACAAAAACCAAAATTGACAAATGTGATCTAATTAAACTAAAGAGCTTCTGCACAGCAAAAGAAACTACCATCAGAGTGAACAGACAACCTACAGAATGGGAGAAAATTTTTGCAATCTCCTCATCTGACAAAGGGCTAATATCCAGAATCTACAAAGAACTCAAACAAATTTACAAGAAAAAAACAAACAACCCCATCAAAAAGTGGGCAAAGAATATGAACAGACACTTCTCAAAAGAAGACATTTATGCAGCCAACAGACACATGAAAAAATGCTCATCATCACTGGCCATCAGAGAAATGCAAATCAAATCCACAATGAGATACCATCTCACACCAGTTAGAATGGCGATCATTAAAAAGTCAGGAAACAACAGGTGCTGGAGAGGATGTGGAGAAATAGGAACACTTTTACACTGTTGGTGGGACTGTAAACTAGTTCATCCATTGTGGAAGACAGTGTGGCGATTCCTCAAGGATCTAGAACTAGAAATACCATTTGACCCAGCCATCCCATTACTGGGTATATACCCAAAGGATTATATATCATGCTGCTGTAAAGATACATGCACACGTGTGTTTACTGTGGCACTTTTCACAATAGCAAAGACTTGGAACCAACCCAAATGTCCAACAATGATAGACTGGATTAAGAAAATGTGGCACATATACACCATGGAATACTATGCAGCCATAAAAAAGGATGAGTTCATGTCCTTTGTAGGGACATGGATGAAGCTGGAAGCCATCATTCTCAGCAAACTATCACAAGGACAAAAAACCAGACACCGCATGTTCTCACTCATAGGTGGGAATTGAACAATGAGAACACTTGGACACAGGAAGGGGAACATCACACACTGGGGCCTGTTGTGGGGTGGGGGGAGGGGTGTGGGATAGCATTAGGAGATATACCTAAGGTAAATGACAAGTTAATGGGTGCAACACATCAATATGGCACACGTATACATATGTAACAAACCTGCACGTTGTGCACATGTATCCTAGAACTTAAAGTATAATAATAAAAAAAAGGAAAAGAAAAACAAAGAAAGACATAAACCGCAAATATAAGGGCACAGAAATGGAAATAAAAGAGTATGGAATAATATACTATCAAAATACTAACCAAAGGAAAGCAGAGGTTATCATACTAGTATCAGATAGAGTAGATCTTAAGACTAGAAGCATTATTAGAGATAAAGAGACCGATTTTATCAAGATAAAATAATTAATCAGAAATATATTCCAATTGTAAATGGCTATTGTCATAGGTAGATTAATGGTCCCTCAAATTTATCTATGTCCTAAGTCCCCAAAAACCCGTGCAAAAGGAATACTCAGTGGTGTGCTGTGTTGTTTGATGAACTGTGCATAGTAGGCAGTACCCACTCATGTTCAGTACTTGCTCAGATGTCCTGTTCTGTCTTCCTACAGAAATGTACTTCCTTTCACTTTTACTTTTTTTCACATCTGAAGCTGCTCCATAAGAAATGAAGCAAAATAGACAGATGTTTTGCTTATTGTATTAGTTCTAACTCCAAACATTAAAATGCAGCTATATATAGTCAATAATATAATACCCTCTACATAGCATTTATGTAGCACATTCATTTAAGAGGTACAAATTAGCATTTCTGAATGATGACCATGCCATATGTCCATAGTAGAAGCAGCCATAACCAGAGTCTATGTCTCAGACAATGAGATGTCTCATAGTGGACTCTGGCCATGTAAATCCCAGGACTAACCTGTGAACTGATGAAGTTCTTGGTTAAATTTAGAAAAGATTTGGCCTTGAGAGGTGAATTTGAAAACCAGGTCGTTGTGATGTAGAAAATTGTTCATGCGCTGGTTGGAGATTTTGCTAAGGTTGAACACTGCCTTCAGGTATGAGTCCAGGGTACTGGAATAGGGAAGATGGAACAACATGTTAGTGGGTGACACAGTTATTGGCAAACAATTACCTTCCTTTTGTCACTGACCTGTCCAACTGGATGCTGCCCTGGTGGCTGAAGGCACACTTCATGATGCTGTCCAGGGTCATCAGGGAGACATGTTGAAAGAGCTCCAGACGTGAGTTTTGGGCAATGTGTTCCTCCCATTTGTTCTGGGGCAGGAGATGAATATCATGATCATACACATGCCCATCATTTCCCAATTTCTAAGTTATTTTATGTCCCTTTTAGAGCTTGCCAGGGTTTGAAAATATAAAGTGTACAAAATGAATTTGCCTTATTATGACAACCATATAAAATAAAACACCTTGTCAGTATTGAAAATGATACTGTGCCTTAGATGCTATTTGTGACTTTGTAAGGGTGGGGAAATAGCTATTTTTCCCTCTTTTTCAAGTTTCATTAGTACAATTTATATGACTTTTATCATGGAAAAACTAAGCTGACAAAACATGGAATAAAAAATAAATAAGAATTCAAAAACATCTGTAGAGAGCATAAATAAACAGAGGTTTTTGATTCTAGGAAAAGATCCCTAAAAATATTTAGTACTTGACAAGTTTTTTCCCAGATCCATTGAGAATTTAGAGAGGAATTAGAGATAGTTCTTATTCTCAAAGAGTTTGCAGTTAAGAGTCAAGACAGAAAACCCTCAACTATATATTAGAATTCGGATGTATTTACCCCCTTGGACATACCTGCCAATATCCCAGAAAATTTCACTTTGTCAAAAGCCAAGTGTTTATTGAGATGAAGTTCTCCATTTCAATATAAATATTTATATACTTTTAAGCTGTTATTAACTCTGTAATGTGAATTAATTAATTAATTCAATTTGAAAGCTTTTTTCCAAACACATTACTAAAATCAGATGTTCTGAAAGATTGCAACTATCATGGAGCCAAGAAGAGTAGAGAAACAGCAAGAGGTAGGTGATAATGGGGCTGGTGTCTATTTGGATGTGGGTAAGGGCATTGCAAGGAGAGGCACTGGTTGGAGCAGGCTGAAGGGGGCATCATCAGGAAGGAGCCTTAGACTCGAAGAGAGGTGCATCAGTTCAGGGTGCGCTCTTCCAACTCAAGGAGGCTTGAGTTTGAACTCAACTCTTCCTCTAATCTGCTTATGATCTTGTATTTTTAGTAGAGATGGGGTTTGGCCATGTTGGCCAGGCTGGTCTTGAACTCCTGGGCTCAAGCCATCTACCCACCTTGGCCTCCCAAAGTGCTGGGATTACAGGCATGAGCCACTGCACCTGGCCTGCCTTGTGACCTTGAACAAACTACTTAATCTCTGCATCTCAATATCCTTACTAGCAAAATGGAGATAATACAGCAAAATTGTAAGACTGTAGTAGTATAAAAGGATATAATAAGCCTGATGCATAGTAAGTGCTTAAAAAGTATTTGCAGTCACTATATTTATATGTTTTGCTTTGATTTTTATTTTGGAGTGGGACGTGGGCATGGTGACGAGGGTCATAAAGGATAACAACATGGCACACTGGAAAATATGGGGCCAGTATGAATCCAAGCTGACGTGTTTAGGGGAACCCATGTCTCTGAGCCCCTGTATCATTAAGAAGTCTTTGTGACTAGGATTGAGATCCTGTGTATAGAATTGCTTTACTCCATGCCTGGGATCTTAGAAACTTAGTCTTTGAGTTGTCGCAATCACCTCTTTCAGGACCCCTGAAACAGACCTTAGGTGTACTCAAAACCACCTGGCATGTCTTTGCCATCCAAACTCCAAGAGGACAGGTGTGGAGACACACAACTGTGTCTTCTCTATGGGTTTTAGATTGTCTTGTGAAATCTCTGCACCCTCTTCTGCCTCAGCCAAAGCTAAAGCTCCCTTTTCTCCTTGACCACAAGGTCGTCTTTTCTCTGAGTCCCCATCTCTAGAAATCCTCCCCTTTCTCCAAGACTCAGCTCCTGTCACCTTTCTTAGGAAGTCTTTCCTGACTCGACCTCCTGAACATGATACATTTCTCTATGTTGGCATGGCTACTCCTATGGGTGTCTTTGCTCTTCTGCCTTGTGTTCTCCAAATGTAGTGAGTCTACTGGACTCACTCACTCATTCATTCAGCTACTTCTCATTGAGCACCTACCCTGAGTCCATCCCTGTGAGAAGTGTTGGGTATACAAGACAGGGTCCTTGCCCTGATGATGATGGTCATGGTCTAAACATCAAATAACCCCATATCAACTGCTGTGAACATGGTTCTGAGGGAACTCAGAGTCTCCCACACCATATGACTGGCAGCACCTCACTTCAGAGGCCAGGTACGAATGCTCTCTTCTCCTCTTACCAGCATCATCCGAACACTCTCAGACATCATGGTGATGAATATTTTCAGAATGCTGATGTTGAAGCCAGGTTTCACAATCTGGCGGTGCTTTTTCCATTTAGAACCATCCAGGGTCACAAGTCCTCGACCTGATGAAATGAGAGGGGCAACTGTTTCTATCACAGGCCAGGTAAGTGAAGAAAGACTAGGCAGGCAGTGAGCAATTCCCTATCTATGACACTGGAGAAAAGCTAGAGTGGACAGAGCTTTGAAAGAGTGAATGAGCAGGAGTAGACCTAACTCTTTGGGAATTAAGTCCAAATCAGAAAATTTGTTTATACAATGAACTCAAAAAAAGGTCCATCCTATCCTATTTGATGGTCAGATTCATCAGCCGCTTGATAAGAGTTCAAATTTAGGGTGGGTGAGAATTACCCGAGGTGCTTGCTAGAGGCAGATTCCTTGGCTTAATCCTTCCGAGCCAATAATTCCTAGGTGTTGAAGTAGAATCAAGGACTTTTGAGTTATGACAAGGGTCCCAGCTAGTTCAGGTCCACACTTTGAGAAATACTGCCTTAGACTGGCACAAAGTTCCAGACTGAAGCAGAGGTGCTGCTTTCTTTCCATCACTTTTGTGCTTCTCTTCAGGCTGAGGATCAATGATGGAGGACTAAAGGGGCTTTTCTTTATCATTCCTGCTGGACAAGTGGGTTTGAGATCTCCACTGAGTTCATAAAAGACTTAGTTTATGAGAGTGGATTCTTTCAAAGGGATCCTCAAGAGCAAGATTTTCCAGGGGCAATTAGATTGTGGAAAACTGATAATGAAATTTGTGGTGAATAATATTTTAAATTCTCTGTAAGGTGGAAAATCTAAGGAGAGGGAGAGAAGGTGCCCATGCACATTTGATCCAGGGATCTGGGGCTACTACCCAGATCCTGAATCTTCTGGTGTGAACTTGCTTAGCTGCACAGGCAGGTTGCCCAGAAAAGGGAGGTGAAGTGTGGAGGGAAAAGGAGAGAGAATGATCTTAAGCAACTTTCACAACGGCAACCTCTTCCAGGGCACCATTCTCAGTAAGGTCCATGTTAGCAGGCTGAGGGACTCTCCTTCTCTTTCCATGATCCTCAAGTGGGGACTACCTGGGATAGTGACATCAGTTGGTGTGAGGAGGAGAGCATACAACCCCCTAGGCCCCTTCTTATTCCTCCACCCCTACCCCTAGTTACACCAGAAATAAAGGACCAGTCCCAAACAGGTAGAATAAGAGGAGAAGCTATGAAGGACAAGGCAAGATTGAGCTCAGGTTTCTGAAGCAAAAGCGAGTGTAGGTTGTGGTAAGGTGAGGGAGACAGGAGCATTTAGTGTCTATCAGGAAAGTAATTTCTTCCCCCACCTCCACCTCCACCAGGCTCAGATGAGAAAGGATCAGACACACATATGATATGGTTTGGCTCTGTGCCTCCACCTGAATCTTATGTCAAATTGTAATCCTCAGTGTTGGAGGAGAGGCCTGGTGGAAGGTGACTGAGTCATGGGGGTGGATTTTCCCCTTACTGTTCTTGTGATAGAATTCTCCCTAGATCTGCTTGTTTAAAAGTGTGTAACACTCCACCCCTACTCCTGGTGGCCACGTGAAGGTGTGCCTGCTTTTCCTTTTCCTTCCACCACAACTGTAAGTTTCCTGCAGCCTCCCAAGAAGCAGAACCCTGTACAGCCAATAGAACCATGAGTTGGTTAAACCTCTTTTCATTATAAGTTACCCAGTCTCAGGTATGTCTTTATAGCAGAATGAGAATGGACTAATACACATACCAACCCAGGATTCAAGGATTTTGTGGCTAACAACACTTTTGGGATCTGTAAAACAGAACAAAGGAGGCAAAAGATGGCATTAAGTGAAAATCACGAGTTAAAATGAGAGGAAATTTTTGTATGTTTCCATATTCCTTGTGGGTAACACAAATAGCTAGTGTGCAAGGTGGTTGGAGGCTAGTTCTTCAGTCCCGAGAGTCCCAGGGAAGCCACAGAATTAGAATGAGAACTTGTTTATTCATTCTCCACAGCACTTGGTGCTACAAGGTCAATAGCAGTGGAAAACAGAGCATAATTTCCTTTGTATAATTTTCAGAGTATAATTTTCTTTCAAGATAAGTTGAAAAAATACATTTGTTTTTGTTGGGGAACTCTGACAACATTTTAAAGCTCCAGTTCCTTTTCACATAGACATGTACAGCTAGACACAGGAACATGACTTTGAGATAAATTGTAGATTTTACCCTTGTTGGATTTGTTTGAGAAAGATGTATATAAATGAATCAGAAGAAAAGATAGGGGAGATAACCTTGGTTTTACAGTTTTGGGAAAACAAGAATTAGGGTCTTTATTCATTCCATCAACATCTTTATGTGGGATAAAGACAGGGAAATAAAAATGGGGGAGAAAACATATGAACATCTAGGAAAAGAGAGGATTGTTAACATGAGATTCACTTTCTGCAAAAGTCCAGGTGAAATGAACCTATAAAATACCTTGAGTTCTAAGGGTAAGAAGATATCTTATGGCATTCACTCTCTCAGTCCCTAGTGTATTCTCTCTCTCTCTCTCTCTCTCTGTCCATAGACTTCAGTATAAAACCACTGCCCTCTAGACATTTCCCTTTGTGTACCACACAGACACCTCTGGACCCCAGCAAATCCAAACCTGATCTATCCCTTCACTACCAGATAGCCTCCTCTTCCTCTATCCACTTAAAGGCACAACTGTATTCCCTATTTTCCCTACCAAAAGTTGGGACCCCTTCTTAACTAATTCCACTTTCTCATCCTCCTAATCTACTTGTTGGAAGATCATTCTGGCATTTCTTCAGAAATGGGTAAAAGAGATTGATAGAATTGTTAAGGATGTTTCCAAAACTATTTTGGAAAGAATGTATGTATGTCTACATTTAAGGCTAATAAGCATGAGCCTTTCTACTCTAGACATTCCAGGGTCCTAAAAAATAATGTCCAGGAGTGACATCAGCAAAAATGGTGGATTAGGAACTGTCCAGGGCCATCCCTTCCCAAAGCAAAAACAAAAATTATCTGGCAACTTATAGTCAACTTTAGCAGATTTCTGGAAGACAGTTAATTGTTTACAGCAACCAGGTGCACACTTAATCAGAAGAAAGGCCACTGAAAAAGGATAGAAAAGATTGGTGGCATTGCAATTTAGCCTTGCCCCACATCCCTCTCCAGTACCATGGCAATCTTGAAGATGGCAGCCTGCATTCTCAGTGGGTTCTGATTCCTGGATCCTAGAGAAAGCAGAGTGGTCCTTGTTCTCAAGGAATTTTGTTTGTTTTGACTTCTGTGTGGGTTTTCTGAAGGACAGGGGCTTTCCTATGTTTTACCTAACTCAGAATTCTCTCAGGGCAGGGAAGTGTTCCTCAAAAACATTGAGAGGCAAAAGAACTAGCACTGATTCCTGGGACAAAAAAGAACAATTGAGGCAATAATAAACACACCAAAATCTAGAAGGAAAAGCTGGGAATGAGAATTTTTTTTTTGGAATCAATGCTTTAAAAAGTTCTCACATATAACAGGGAACCTACACATACCCAGGGTAGGATGCATGCTTGGAAAAGACCTGATAAGACCACAGGCTTTCAACTTTGACTAGTCCTTACACAAAGTGCAAGAAGAAAGAGAAAGCTAAGGCAAACTTGTAAATGCCCTGATTAAATATTAGAGGTGTGCCCCAACACAGAACCAACCAGGAAAGACCTGGAGAGTATTTTTATTTTCTTTCCTACCTTTTTTTCTTTTATTCCTTTTTTTCTTACATAACATTTAAAATGTTCAGTTTTAAACAAAAAAATTACAAATCATGTAAAAGAAACAAGGAAGTATGGCCTATGCACAGGAAAAAGAAATGAAAAGAAAATGTTATTGAGGAAGCATAGACGTTGGACTTATTAGACAACTTTAAATCAACTGTCTTCAATATGCTCAAAGACCTACAATAAACCATGGCCAAAGATGAAACAAAACCAAAATACTCATGTATGAACAAATAGAGAATATTAACAAAGACATATAAGTTGTAAACACAAACAAATAAAGTTCTAGAACTGGAGTATACAGTAACTGAAATAAAAAGTTCATAAGGTTTCAACAGTTGATTTGAGCAGGCAGAGAAAAAATTATCAAAGTTGGAGATAGGTCAATTGAGATTGTTGAATCTGAGGAGCAGAAATAGAAAACAGAATGAAAAAATGAATGGTCCTAAGAGACCTGTGGGACACCATCAAGCATACTAACGTATGCATAATTGGAGTCCCAGAAGAGCAAAGAGAGAAAACTAAGTTGAAGAAATAATGGTTGAAAATTTCCAATAGGTTTAAGGTATTAATTTTAATCCCATGTTAATCACTATGAAAATAACTGAAAATATACAGAAAAGGAAATGAGAAGAGTAACATAAAAATGTTACCATACCAAAAAGCAAAAATCAATTAAACACCAAAGTAGGCAGTAACGGAGGAAGTGAGGAACATAAAATATATATGACAGGCTGAGCACAGTGGGTCACACCTGTAGTCTCAGCACTTTGGGAGACTGAGGGGGAAGCATTGTTTGAAGCCAGGAGTTTGAGACCAGCCTGGACAACATAGTGAGACCCTTGTCTATACAAAAGAAACAATTAGCCAAGCATAGTGGTGCAGGCCTATAGTTCCAACTGCTCAGGAGGCTGAAGTGGGAGGATTACTTGAGCCCAGGAGCTAGAGGATGCAGTGAGCTATGATGACACCACTGCACCCTACCCTAGGTGACAGAGCAAGACCCTGTCTCTAAAAAAAAAAAAAAAGACATATAAAAAACAAACAGTGAAATGTTAGAAATAAGTCCTTCCTTATCAGTAATTATTTTAAATGTAAATGGATTAAACTTCAATTAAAAGGCAGAGACTGGCAGAATGGACTAAAAAAATGGCATCCATTAATATGCTGCTTACAAGAGACTCACTTTAGATCAGAAGAAACAAAGAGGTTAAAAGTAAAAGGGTAGAAAAGGTATTCTATGCAAACAGTAAGGAAAAGAGAGCTGGGTGATTATCAGTTAACTATACTTTATTGTGACACAAAGAAAGACATTATATATTGTTAAGGGGTCAATCCATCAAGAAGATATAACAGTTATAATATATAAATGTATACCTAACAATAGAACCCCACAGTATATGAGGCAAAAGCTGACAGCATTGAAGGGAGAAATAGACAGTTCTAAAATTATAATTGGAGAATTCACTACATCCCTTTCAATAATGGACAGAACAATGATACAAAAAATTAATAAGGAAATAGAGAACTTGAACAACACTATAATTATGCCAAACAGACATGTTCTAAAAGCTCCACCTAACAACAGCAGATTACATGTTCTTCTCAAGTACACATGGGTCATTCTTTAGCATAGATCGTATGGTAAGTCACAAAAAGAGTCTCAATAAATTTAAAAAGATTGAAATCATACAAAAATACCTCTCCATAGAATAAAACTAGAAATCAATATCAGAAGTAAAACGGGAAAATTCACAAAACATGAATATTAAACAAGACATTCTTAAACAACCAAAGGGACAAGGAATAAATCATAAAAGACATTAGAAAATATTTTGAGGCAAATGAAAATGAAAACAACATACCCAATGTTATGGGATTCAGCAAAAGCAGTGCTTAATGAGATTTTTATAGCTTAAATGTCTTCATTAAAAAATAAATTCCTTAGATCAATAACCTAACTGTACACTTTAATGAACTGGAAAAAGAAGGGCAAATGAAACCCAAAGCTACTGAAGGAAGGAAATCATAAAGATTAGAGCTGAGGTAAATAAAATAAAAACAGGAAAAACAATAGAAAAAAATTAACAAACAAAAAGTTATTTCTTTGAGAAGATTAACAAAATTGACAAAACTTTAATTAGATGAACTATGAAGAAAAGTGAGAAGAATCAAGTTACTACAATCAGAAGTGAAAGTGGGAACATTACTATCAACTTATTATTACAGCTAATAAAAGGATTATAAGAGGACACTATGGACTACTCCCTTGGACTCCGTGGTGGTCTGTTAGTGGGAGATCCTTGTTGCTGTCCCTTCGTCTCCTTCAGCCTTGCAGAACCTTACAAGTCCCTGTCATATGTGAGTGCATCTCCATGTTGGCTAGGCTGATGTCCAGATTGGCAGTTCCTGCTAGGATCTCTACTGCCTGGAACATGGCCTCTAGCCTGATGGCAAGGCCAAGAGACAAGACTATTGTGGGAGGAAATAACTCCTTCAATACCTTCTTCAGTGAGACAGGTGCTGCCAACCATGTGACTAGGGCAGTGTTTGTAGATGTTGAACCCAGAGTCATTGACAAAGTTCACACTGGCACCTACTGCCAGCTCTTCCACCCTGGGCAGCTCATCACAAGCAAGGAAGATGCTGCCTATAACTATACTTGAGGGCACTATTGCATAGGCAAGGGGATTATATTGACCTCATCTTGGACTGAATTTGCAAGCTGGTTGACTAGTGCACAGGTCTTCAGAACTTCTTGGTTTTTTACTGCTTTGGTGAGGGGACTTGTTCTGGGTTCACTTCTCTGCTGGTGGAATGTTCTTTCTGTTGTTTATGGCAAGAAGTCCAAGTTGGAGTTCTCCGCATACCCAACCCCCCATATTTCCACAGCTATAGTTGTATAACTCTATCTTCATTTCCCATACCACCCTGTAGCACTCTGATTGTGCCTTCATGGTAGACAATGAGGCCATCTGTGACATCTGTGGAGAAACCTCAATATTGAATGCCCAACCTATACTAGCCTTAACTGCCTTATTAGCCAGATTGTGTCCTCCATCATTGCTTCCCTCAGATTTGATGGAGCCCTGAAAGTTAATCTGACAGAAGTCTAGACCAAAATGGTGCCCTGTCTCTGCATCCACTTCCCTCTGGCCACATATTCCCCCATCATCTCTACTGAGAAAGCCTATCACGAACAGCTTGCTGTAGCAGAGATCACCAGTGCTTGCTTTTAGCCAGCCAACCAGATAGTGAAATATGACTCTTGCCATGGTAAATACATGGCTTGCTGCCTGTTGTACCATGGGGACATGGTCCCTAAAGATGTCAATGCTGCCATCACCACCATCAAGACCAAGCCTACCATCCAGTTTGTGGATTGGCATCCCATTGGCTTTAAGGTTGGTATTAATTACCAGCCCCGCAATGAGGTACCTGGTGGAGACCTGGTCAAGGTATAGAGACCTGTGTGCATGCTGAGCAACACCACAGCAGTTGCTGAGGCCTGGGCTTGCCTGGACCACAAGTTTGACCTGATGTATGATAAGCCTGCCAAAGCTGGAGAACTCATACACCTTGATTTCAAACTTACTGCAAAGCTATAGTCACCAAAACAATGTGGTACTGCCATTAAGTGTAGATATCAGAGTCCAAAAATAAACCCATACATCTGTTGTCAATTCATTTTCAACAAGGATGCAAAGGTGGTGATTGTGGCAGAGTGCCATGTGACATGAGAGAGCCACAGACTGCTTGAAATTTTTCGGAAGCATGAAGAGAGGTGTGAGGCATTGTATAACTGAGTGAGCCATCTAGGTAGCTGGGAGAGTGAGGCAAAGGCCAGCCTTATATGCCAACGGGCAGTTGAGGAAAGCCCAGTGGGGGAATCCTACACACATCTTGCCACGGCCAAGAAGCAGCTCTGCAATTCCACGGAATTCCGACACTAGGGACCAGATGGAGAACTGGTGTCCACTTGCCAGAGCCTCCACCTGGCACTGGCCATTCCCAGAGGACAGGCATCGTTAGTGGGCAAATCATCTATTGTGAACACCCACCTCTGTGCAACACTGGCATTAAGCCAATTGTAAGCAAACCACCTCTCCATCCCCAACCCATGGTATGTTTACAGTTAAGTGGTAGTCCTAGGGGTTTGAGGTAAGTAAATGTGATGCAAGGATCAGAAAAAATTTGCGATGTAGGGAGAGAAGATTGCTTGGAAATGGATCGGAGAATCCTCTACAACAGCCCCAATAGAGTCAATGTTCACAGTGGTGGTAAGTGGTAGTGGCATTAAGTGTAGATATCAGAGTCCAAAAATAAACCCATACATCTGTTGTCAATTCATTTTCAACAAGGATGCAAACACCATTCAATGGGGAGAATGGTCTCTTCAAGAAATGGTGCTGGGAAAACTAAATACTTATGGGCACAATAATTAAGTGTACCTTTATCTCACTCTATATACAAAAATGAACTAAAAGTGTACCAAAGGGGGAAAAAAAACAATGAAATCACGTCATTGCAGCAACATGGATGCAGGTGCAGGACATTATCCTAAGTGAATTAATGTAGGAACAGAAAACCAGATACTTCATGATCTCACTTTTAAGTAGGAGTTAAACATTCAGTACTCATGGACATAAAGATGGCAACAATAGACACTCTGGACTACTGGGGTGGGGGAGGAAGGAAAGGGGGCAAGGATTGAAAAACTAATTGTTGGGTACTGTGCTCAGCACCTGGGTGATGGCATCATTTATACCCCAAACTTCACAGTATCATGCAGTATACCCAGGTAAGAAGCCTGCACATGTACCTCTTGAATCTAAAATAAAAGATAAATAAATAAATAAACAAATGCCCCTACTTTAGGCTTCTTTCACCCAAAAAAAGGACTAAAGACCTATGTACAAGAGTCAAAACTATAAAACTCTTAGAAGAAAAAATAGGGGAGGGTCTTCATGAATTTGGACTGGGCAATGGTTTCTTAAAAATGATAGTAAAAGCACAGGCCACAAAAGGAAAAATAAATCAGTTAGATTTCATAAAAATGAAAAGCTTTTGTGTATCAAGGGCCACTAAAAGGGTTAAAAGACAAACCACAAAATAATAGAAAATGTTTGCAAATCATATATCTGATTAAAAAACTTGTGTACTATATATATTTAAAAACTATTACAACTGAACAATAAAAAGACAGCCCAATTAATCATGGGCAAAGGACTTGAATGGACATCTCCAAAGATAAACAATGGGCCAGCAAACAAATAAGATGATATTCAGCATCAATGGGCAAACAATAAGATGATATTCAGTCATTAGGGAAATGCAAATTAAAATAAAATTGGTCTTGGCCTTGTGCATTGGCTCATGCCTGTAATCTCAGCACTTTGGGAGGCTGAGGCGGGTGGATTACTTGTCAGTAGTTTGAGACCAGCCTGGCCAACATGGTGAAACCCCATCTCTACTAAAAATACAAAATTAGTCAGGTTTGGTAGTGCACGCCTGTAGTCCCAGCTACCTGGGAGACTGAGGCAGGAGAATCACTTGAACCCAGGAGGCACAGGTTGCTTTTAGTGGCCCTTGACACACAAAAGCTTTTCATTTTTATGAAATCAGCATTATGCATAATAGCCAAAAGTTGAAACAATTCAAAGGTCTATTAACAGATGAATGGATAAACAAAATGTGGTATATTCATACAGTAGAATATAATTCATGAAAAGAAACAATGCTACAAAATGTATGAATCTTGAAAACATTATGCTAAGTGAAAAAAGCAAAATGCAAGGGGTCACATATTGTGTGATTCCATTTATATGAAAAATCCAGAATAAGTAAATTCATAGAGACAAAAATGCAGATCAGTAGTTGCCAGTGACTGGGGCAAGGGAGGAATGGGGAATAACTGCTTGAAATGGGTATGAGGTTTCTGTCTGGACTGATGAAAAATTCTGGAACTAGACAGAGATGATAGGTGGATAGCATTGTGAATATACTTAGTGTCCCTGAATTGGATCTTTAAAACGGTTAAATGGCAAACCTTATGTGTATTTTGCCACACACACATAAAAGACAATGCCTATTTCTAGGGGTGAGGAAGAGCATTTTTGGCAATAGCCCCTATATATGGTCAGGATCTTGTCGTGTCTGAATTCCTCAAATGTAACACAGACCCTGGTGTGCACAGTACTAACCTGAGTTGCTCTCCATTGCCCCTATAGGACTTAGGGAGATAGTGGGGCCGATGTTAATGTGAAGCTCATGATACCTATTATGCCATGAGTAATAAACAGTCTAAATCCATTCAGGCCCGCTGGCTTTTTGCTGACTGAATTTATGAATGTGCAGTGAACCAGCTAAGTATCTTAGGGACTGCTTGACAGCTTGATACCCCCATGTCAAAAATATTGGTACATTCATTAGTATCTCTTGAATTCATACAATTATTTCCATCTCCACCCCTCTACCTTTGTCCAGGCCTCCATCATCTCTCCCTTGGACAGTGCAGCAGGATAAGGTGGATTCCTTGTCTCCAGCCTTGATTCCCTCCAGCCATTCATCATACAGCTGTCTGAGTGATGTTTCAAAACACACAGATATTCACAGTACTTCTCTCCTTTGATGCTCACCATTACTCAGCCTACAAAGTTCTGAATGACTGGGCCCATGTCTACCAGCCTCTTCTCTTGCTCTGTCTCCTTCTCCATATCTGGGACAATTTGGCCATCAAAAAAGATAATGATGGTAATGAAATTCAATACACTGATTTCTTAACAATCCATGAATCCTTACTGGTATGCAGAAAGACAGAGAAACAGAGGGACAGAAAGTGAGACAATGAGAGAAAGGCAGATGGCGTTGGGGAGAGGAGGAAAGTTCCTCATTATAGATAGGGAAAGCCGAAAAATGGAGAAGAAATAGAAAATCCCTATTTTTTAACCTCTATTAACTCAGATAAAACTTATGCATAAAAAGTTGTTTGGTTCTGTCTATCTATCTATCTGTCTATCTATCTATCTATCCATCCATCCATCTATGAGCAAATGCAGACTTTATACCATATAAAAATTTAACACTAAGTGAATCAAAGAACTGAATGTGAGAGCTACAACTATAAAACTCTTAGAAGAAAACATAAGGAAAACTTCATGACATAGGAGTTGGCAATAATTTTTTGGATATGATGCCAAAAGCACAGGCAGTGAAAGAAAAAATAGATAAACTGGACTTGATAAAATAAAAAATTTTGCTCACCAAAGAACACTATCAACAGAGTAAAAAAGACATCAACAGAATGGGAGAAGATATTTACAAATCATATATCTGATAAGGATTAATATCCAGAAGATATAAAGAACTCCTGCAACTCAACAACAAAAGAAACCAAAGAACCAATTGAAAAAGGTGCAGCAAACTTGAATAGACATTTCCCCGAAGTTGATATATAAGTGGCCAGTAAGCATATGAAAAGATGTTCAACATAATTAATCATTAGAGAAATGCAAATAAAAACCACCATAAGATACCATTTCACATCCATTAGGATAGCCATTATTAGTATTAGTTTAAATAATACAACATAATTTGTATTTTGTTTTTTCTTGAGGTGAAGTCTTGCTCTGTCACCCAGTCTGGAGTGCAGTGGTACTATCTCAGCTCATTGCAACCTCCGCCTCTCAGGTTCAAGCAATTCTCCTGCCTCAGCCTCCCAAGTAGTTGGGACTACAGGCGTGTGTCACCACGCCTGGCTAATTTTTGTATTTTTTTTAGTAGAGACGGGGTCTCACCATGTTGTCCAGGCTGGCCTTGAACTCCTGACCTCAAGTAATCCGCCTGACTTGGCCTCCCAAAGTGCTAGGATTATAGGCTTGAGCCACTGCATCTGGTCTATTTTTTTTTAAATAGAGATGGGATTTTGTCATGTTGCTCAGGTCTTAAACTCCAGGGCTCAAGTGATCTGCCTGCCTTGGCCTCCCAAAATGCTGGGATTACAGGTGTGAGCCATTGCACCCAGCTGGGGTAGCTATTATTATTGTTTTTTAAATCCCCAGAAAATAACAAATGTTGGTGAGAATGTGAAGAAATTGGAACCCTTGTGCATTGCTGGTGGGTATGTGAAATGGTGCAGCCACTGTGGAAAATGCTATCACAGTTCTTCAAAAAATTATATATAGAATTATCATGTGACTCAGTAATTCCACTTTTTGGTATCAACTTGAAATAATTGAAAGGACCCAAACAGATATTTGTACATGCATGTTCATGACAGCATTGTTCACAAAAGCCAACTGATAGAAGTTATCCAAGTGTCCATTGTCAGAGGAATGGATAAACAAAATGTGGTACATACATACAATGGAAATTCAGCCTTAAAAAGAAAGGACGTTTTGATACATGCTACAACGTGGATGAACCTTGAGGACATTATGCTACATGAAATAAGCCAGTTACAAAAGGACAATATTGTATGGTTCTACTTATGGAGGTACCTAGAATAGGGAAATTTAAAAGGACAGAAAGTAGAGTGGTTGTTGCCTGAGGCTGGGGGGAGGGGAAAATGGGGAGTTAGAGTTTAATGTGTACAGAGTTTCAGTTTAGGAAGATGAAAAAGTTCTGAAGATGGATGGCGGTGATAGTTGCACAACAATGTAAATGTATTTAATGCCATTAAACTGTATACTTAAAAGTGATTTAAAATGGTAAATTTTTAGGTTATGTATATTTTACCACAATAAAATGAATGTAATTAAAAGAAAAGCACATATGGGAATATGATATCAATTAATGACACTAGAGAAGGGTACAATGGGTGTTCAAAATTTCTCTTGTAGGGCTGAAAATTTTCAAAATAAAAAGCTGGGGATAAGATGATTTGGGTGGGTCTGGCCAGAAATAATAAGAGCAGGATTCTCAGCTCTCCTTTTTTGGCTACTGTGCTTCTGCAGTGGGACTCAAAAAGAAGTACTGATGTGTGGCAGATAAATAACTTAACATCCCATACTCTGTATATTATTCTGCTCTTTTCTCATGTAACTGTACAGTTATCATACTTCAAGGAATAAAATTATCCTTTTCTCTGAGGAGGAGACAATTTTAGGCACCAGCAGGGAATACAAACCAAAGAAAAAGAAAACAAAACAGTAAGAGAAAAAAAGCAAGAGAGGGAGAGAAATTCTTGGCTTCTCTGGGAAGGAGCTAAGGTTGTGAGTTGAAGACAATGGGGACTGAAGAAAATATGAACAGGAAGGATGGCTTTCCCTGTATGGCCTGCCCAGATGCCCTTACAACCAACCACAAAAAAAGAAAAACAGCCAAAAACTAAGGCTCCCTCCTCAAGGGAGTGAACGCACTGAAGAGAGAATTTGTAGATAAAGAAGAGAAAATAACTCCAAAGGAGAAACAATCACTTTCCTCTTTCATCCCTTTTGGGCAAAGATCCAAAGGTGTGAACAGAGCATAAAGGGGAGCAGAGTAAAGTTTGAAACTGGATACCCAGACATTTCTTGCACCATTACCAGGAAGAAAGCTGAGATGGTGATTCTGGCAGAGTGCCCTGTGAAATGAGAGAGCCATAGGCTGCTTGAAATTTTGCAGAAGCACCAAGAGTGGTATGGAGGCATTTTATAACTGAGTGACTCATGTAGGTAGCTGGGAGAGTGAGGCAAAGGCCAGCCTTATATGCCAACAGGCAGTTGAGGAAAGCCCAGTGGGGGAATCCTACACACATCTTGCCACAGCCAAGAAGCAGCTCTGCAATTCCACGGAATTCCGACACTAGGGACCAGATGGAGAACTGGTGTCCACTTGCCAGAGCCTCCACCTGGCACTGGCCATTCCCAGAGGACAGGCATCATTAGTAGGCAAAGCATCTATGGGGAACACTCATCTCTGTGCAGCACTGGTGTTAAGCCAATTGTAAGCAAACCACCACTGCATGCCCAACCCACTGTATGTTTACAGTGGTGGTAAGTGGTAGTCCTGGGGGTCTGAGGTAAGTAAATGTGATGGAAGCATCAGAAAAAATTTGCGATGTAGGGAGAGAAGATTGCTTGGAAATGGATCAGAGAATCCTCTACAACAGCCCTCAATAGAGTCCTGACTATGATGTTGAGGAGGACATGGAATCTTCCCTTCAACATATCAAATGATGGATTTCCCTTAAAAATGCTTCAACCTGTCCTTCCCTAGTGCCACAGACATCCTGAGACCCTCTTTTTTGCTGCTGTGTACTGTGAGCCCCTCTTGGTTTTTACCTTGTCTTTTCAGGAGAATCTTGACATAGTCTGGGTCATGGATATTGAAGAACATCGTAAAGGGTCCAACCCACAAGGGAACGGCACATGGGTATTTTTCCATCAGCTCAGGATACACCTCAAACTCTTTTACTGGGTAAAACTGTCATAAGATAAGTCATGACTGGTTAGTAAAGGTTGTCACCCCAGGAGGATCCCTTTCCCTCAGATGGACCATGTGCTAAATTGAGGGTCTGTGGACACCACCCCATCAGACAGGTTCACATCTGCTGAAGGCAAGTTTTGTTCTCCATGTGACTCCAGCACCTCCACGGAATCTTCCTGGCCCAGGGCAAGTGCTCAGGACCTGTTGCTGAGTGATTGGTCTTCTCACTCCAGTATCAACTTTGGACATTTAAGTTCAAATCCCAATTCTGACACTTTTTAATTATCTACATCATTAGGGCCATGATTTCCTTACAGAAATATATATTAGGAAAACCAAATATATTTCACAAAGCTGCCATGAAAATTAGGTGAAATTATAAACATAAAATTCCTGGCACAAGGTAAACCGTTAGTAACCACTGATTCCCTACCTCATCTTTGCTCTGGATATACCCACTCATGCTTTATCTGTCTCCAAAGCAGCGAAGTCTCACATGCCTTTTTTTTTTTTTTTGAGGTGGAGTCTTGCTCTGTCTCCCAGGCTGGAGTGCAGTGGTGCTATCTTGGCTCACTGCAAGCTCCACCTCCTGGGTTCACACCATTCTCCTGTCTCAGCCTCCCGAGTAGCTGGGAGTACAGGCGCCCGCCACCACACCCGACTAATTTTTTGTATTTTTAGTGGAGACGGGGTTTCACCGTGTTAGCCAGGATGGTGTTGATCTCCTGACCTCATGATCTGCCTGCTTCAGCCTCCCAAAGTGCTGGGATTACAGGCGTGAGCCACCATGCCTGGCCTCTCACATGCCTTTTACTCCTTTGTGGTTGCTGCTCATCTTTCAACTTTCCTTTCTAATTTGTCAAATGTTTTCCTATTTCCAGCCTCATTAGAAGCTGTAGCATCTTTGCATGTTTCCTGTTAACAATTGGCTTGGTCTATTTCTCTGTAGAACACCCAGAGTCCTGAAAGTAGTAAAGACCTTGGCCTTGAATCAGGAGACCAGGGTTCAAGTTTCATTTCTGTCATTTATGAGATGGGTAGCACAGGAAAGTTGCATCTCTATTTTAGGCTTCAGTTTTCTTACCTGTAAAATAGGAATAACAATATGTTTCCTCCCCTATCATAGAATTTTTGTAAATATCAAATGAGATTGGTGTGAAAGCATTTTGCATATTACATAATGCCCCACTAATATGTGCTGTTTTTTTTAATACCTCATCTTTCTGTTCCTTAACCTCCCCAACTAATTTTCCCCTCTTACCTCCTTGTGGCCATAGAACCAGTGCACAGGGGGTGCAGGAAACAGGTGCATGGCTCTGATCGTCCATCTCCTCCTCTGGTACAACCTGATTACCTGAAACAGCAGCAGAGACATGCAGAGGAGGATCAGCAGCAAGAAGGGTTGAGCCATGAGTTCCCGAAGCCAGGAGGGCTCCCTTCTTCTCAGAGGTCCTGAGCTCTGGAAAGCCTGAGAGAACTGGGCCAGGGAGAATGCAGGTCTCTCATAAACCCAAAGGAGATGCCCCCTGGGCAACACTGGGCTTTCAAAATACCATTTTAAGAGAGGGTACATAAGGAAGAGGAAGCTAATTAAGTCTGCAGGGTGAAAACTGCTGAGATGTTGCCCAGCAGTTCCAGATTCCAGAAGAACTAGATTTTCAGATAGGAGCCATGTGCATGACAGCTCATACCTGTTGCGGGAAGTCAGGGACCCTGAACAGAGGGACTGGCTGGAGCTGAGGCAGAAGAACATAAATTGTGGAGATTTCATGGATATTTATCATTTCCCAAAATTAATACTTTTATAATTTCTTATGCCTGTCTTTACTGCAGTCTCTGAACATAAATTGTGAAGATTTCATGGACATTTATCACTTCCCCAATTAATACTCTTATAATTTCTTATGCCTGTCTTTAACCTCTTAATCCTGTTATCTTCATAAGCTGAGAATGTACATCACCTCAGGACCCTCTGATGATTGTGTTAACTGTACAAATTGTACAACATGTGTGTTTGAACAATATGAAATCAGCGCATCCTGAAAAAGAACAGAATAATGGTGATTTTCAGGGAACAAGGGAAGATAGCCCTAAGGTCTGACTGCCTGCGGGGTTGGGCAGAATAAAGCCATATTTTTCTTCTTGCAGAGAGCCTATAGATGGACATGTGAGTAGGAGAAATATCACTGAATTCTTTTCCCAGCAAGGAATATTAATAATTGATAACCCTGGGGAAGGAATGCATTCCTGGGGGTAGGTCTATAAACGACCACTCTGGGAGGGTCTGCCTTATGCGGTTGAGATAAGGACTGAAATATGCCCTGGTCTCCTGCAGTACCCTCAGGCTTATAGGATTGGGGAATTCCAGCCTGGTAAATTCTAGTCAGACTGGTTGTCTGCTCTCGAATCTTGTTTCTTGTTAAGATGTTTATCAAGACAATGTGTGCACAGTGGGACATAGGCCCTCATCAGTAATTCTAATTTTGCCTTGCCTTGTGACCTTTATTGCCCTTTGAAGCATGTGATCTTTGTGACTTACTCCCTGTTCGTACACCCCCTCCCCTTTTAAAATCCCTAATGAAAACTTGCTGGTTTTGTGGCTTGGGGTCACCATCATGGTCCTACCAATATGTGATGACACTGCCGGAGGCCCAGCTGTAAAATTTCTCTCTTTGTACTCTTTCTCTTTATTTCTCAGACTGGCCAACACTTAGGGAAAATAGAAATAACCTATGTTGAAATACTGGGGGCTGGTTCCCCTGATATCTAGTGTGCCAACATGGTTTTTCTTTTTCCTAAGTGCATGTGGGAACCCGATTCCCTTTGGTAGGTGCAGAGAAACGTTCATTGGTTCAGTCCACAGAAACACTTGTTCGGCTCCGTGATGATTGGTGAGTCTGTCTGTGTATTGTCTGGGTTAACTATGGGTCACATGGAGCCTAAACATTATGCTTATCTCTGCTATATTAAACTCCTGTTAAAACAGGAGGGGGTTCAAGTGTCCATGGAAAATATGGTCACTCCATTCAGGGCAGTGGAAGAACACTGTCCTTGGTTTCCTGAAAAAGGAATCTTAGATGTACAACTATGGTATCATGTTGGTGCAACATTCCAGGAACTGATCCCCACAGGGGGTTATGTTCTCATCCCTGTGTGGGGTGAATGGGCCTTGGCACATGCTGTCCTAATGACATACCTATCCCATTACCCCCTGCAGTTACCACAATTTTCTGAATCTTGTGACTCTCTATCTGTTCCTCAGCCTTCCTCTCCTGCATGGCCTTCGTTATCTGAGCAGCCTCTCCCTTTGCCTACTCCTTCCCCACCTGATGATGTTGAGAATTCAATAGCTAACTCCAGTGGCTTTGGCTTAAGGTCACTCCCTGATGATCTTATTTTTTTTCATGAAGAGCTGGTACTTGTAGCTCCCATGGCCCCAACTCAGACAGCCTGGGACAATATATATGCTAATTCTTCCCTCTTCAAACCTTTGCAGCCTTTGTCTCCAGAGCAACCTAATGGCTCTGGGACCAAACTACAGTTTACCTATAATTCTGCAGGCCCTCCCCCATACGCTTCAGCCGCTCACCCTCCTGTTGTTTTGGTTTCTCAACTGGTCACTTTGCCATCCACTCAGCCTGCTTCTCTGTACCCTTCTTCACACATGGATGCCAGTAATCACCAGTGTACTTCTGCTTCTTCTGCTCCCCCAATGCCCCTTTCTCATGCTCTCATTCCAGTCCAACCTCCTCAACCTTAGTTTCCCTTATCTACACATGCTTTTCCTGTCACTTCTATGCCAACCCCATCTCAGGTGCCTACTCTTGAAACTTCCATGCAATGCTTATTATGCCAAAACAAAGAAACAAGTGGATTAGATGTGTGGGCTTATCCGGTCATGCTAGACCTTCCTAATGCTCAAGGCATCCAAATGCATCATGCACTGCTCAATCTTACCTTTTTAAAAGAATTCAAGGATGCTTGTACTCAGTATGGTCCTACTTCTCCATATGTTAAATTGGTATTTTGTACTGACGTTGTTTTGCTTCCTTTAGACTGGTACCTTTTGGCAAAAGCCGTTCTAACCCCATCTCAGCATTTACAATTCCATACCTGGTGGTCAGAGGAGGCCTGTCTGGAGGCTCAGCTAAATCAGGCTGATGTCATTCTAATTACTCAGGCTCAGCTCACAGGCTCCCATAATTTCTCTGATACTTATGCCCAATTAGGCTTTGATTCTCTTACCATGGAACAAATAACAAAGGTGTGTATGAGCGCTTGGGATAAATTACACTCCCCAGGCCAAGTTCCTGTTTCTTTTACTACTGTTAAACAAGATCACAGTGAATTATACCCTGATTTTTTAGCTAAATTACAAGATGCTGTTGAAAAATCTGTCTCTGATGAGTATGCTCAAGGTATTCTCCTTCCTATGTTAGCTTTTGAGAATATAAATCATGAGTGTAAAATGGCCATGTGTTCCATCCAATGACAAAATTTACCTGATCATGAGGTGTTGCCTGCATATATTAAAGCTTATGAAAGCACTGGATCAGAGACCCACAAAGCTATTCTGTGGGCACGGGCCGTGAAGGACAGCAATCAAACTGGCTCCACTGATTCTTTTCTTGGAGCCTGCTATAATTGCAGTCAACTTGGTCATACTTGAAAAAATTGCACTGTTAAAAACTTAAAAGCGGCCAAGCCAGTTCAACAAACAAGGCCAAATGCTGCTGCTACTGTTTGCTCACGTTGTCGCAAAGGTAAACATTGGGCAAGTACTTGCCACTCTAAGTATGATATAGATGGAAACCCCGTGCCACAGAACCAAGGAAATGGGAAGTGGGGCCAATCCCAGGCCCCAATATCAAATGGGACACCTCAGACTCAGACCAGCATTGTGTTTCCACTTCAAGTGGTCCTAACACAGCCCCCAGCACAAACAAATTTACCTACAACCAACCCAAATGGGTCCCAGCCTCTTCTTCTGTCTCAGTACAATGTTTGCCCACCTCCACAATAGGGGGCAGGGTGGTTGATCTCTGTGGTACCATTCCTCTAAATTTACTACCGAATTCTTTGCCTTTAATTGTCCCCATGGGGGATCACTGGCCCTTTACCTCAAGGTTCAGTGGGCTTGGTGTTAGGTAGGGCATCCACCTCTGCTAAAGGAATCATCATTCATACTGGTCTCATTAATTCTGATTCCCTTGACGAGCTTGGCACTTGTTGGTGTATAGGAACACTAGTGATTTTTGTATGTTTATTTTGTATTCAGAAACTTTACTGACATTGTTTATCAGCTGAAGGAATTTTTGGCAGAGACTATGGGAATTTCTAGACATGGAATCATGTTGTATGCACACAGGAATAGTTTGACTTCCTCTCTTCTTATTTGGATACTGTATTAGTCAGGGTTCTCTAGAGGGACAGAATTAATAGGATAGATGTATACATAAAGGGGAGTTTATTAAGGAGTATTGACCCACATGATCACAGGATGAGGTCTCACAATATGCCGTCTGCAAGTAGAGGCACAAGGAAGCTAGTCTGAGTACCAAAGCTGAAGAACTTGGAGTCCAGTGTTTGAGGGCAGGAAGTGTCACACCCAGGAGAAAGATGTAGGCTGGGAGGCTAAGCCAATCTAGTCTTTTTCACATTCTTCTGCCTGCTTTTATTCTGACCATGCTGGCAGCTGATTAGATTCTGCCCACCCAGATTGAGAATGGGTCTGCCTTTCCCAGTCCACCGACTCAAATTTTAATCTTCTTTGGCAACGCCCTCACAGACACACCCAGGAACAATACTTTGCATCCTTCAATCCAATCAAGTTGACACTCAGTATTAATCATCACAGATGCCTTTTATTTCTTAAAAAACCTTTTTTTTATTTCAATAGGTTTTTTGGGGGAATAGGTGGTGTTTGGTTATGTGAATAAATTCTTTAGTGGTGATTTCTGAGATTTTGGTGCACCCACCACTCAGGTAGTGTGCACTGTACTCAATGTGTAGTCTTTTATCCCTTCACCCCCCATCCTTTCCCCCAAGTCCCCAAAGTCCAATGTATCATTATTGTGCCTTTTTGCATCCTCATAGCTCAGCTCCCAACATGAGTGAGAACATATGATGTTTGATTTTCCATTCCTGAGTTCCTTCACTTAGAATAATAGTCTCCAATTCCATCCAGGTTGCTGCAAGTGCCATTATTTTGTTCCTTCTATGGCTGAATAGTATTCCATAGTGTGTGTGTGTGTGTGTGTGTGTATATATATAATCTATCCTATTAATATATGTGTGTGTATATATATATCACATGGTATATATACACACATACATTATATACATATATATCACATGGTATATATACACACACACATACATTATATATACACACATATATATACGTATATATCACACGGTATATGCATACACACACACACAAACACCACATTTTCTTTATCCACTTGTTGACTGATGGGCATTTGGCTGATTCCATAGTTTTGCAATTGCAAATTGTACTGCTATAAACAGACATGTGCAAGTATCTTTTTTGTATCATGACTTCTTTTCCTCTGGGTAGATACTTAGTAGTGGGATTGCGGGATCAAACGGTAGATCTACTGTTAGTTCTTTAAGGAATCTCCACATTGTTTTCCATAGTGGTTGCGCTAGCTTACATTCCTGCCAACAGTGCAAAAGTGTTCCCTTTTCACCACATCCACACCAACATTTATTATTTTTGATTTTTTTGATTATGTTCATTCTTGCATTGTGCAATGCATATGGCATTGTGCACTTGATTTGCATTTCCCTGATAATTAGTGATGTTGAGTATTTTTCCATATGCTTGTTGACCATTTGTATATCTTCTTTTGAGAACTGTCTATTCATTCCTTATATCCCTTTTTGATGGGATTTTTTTCCTGCTGGTTTGTTTTAGTTATTTGTAGATTCTGGATATTAGTCCTTTGTTGGATATATATAGATTGTGAAGATATTCTCTCACTCTGTGGATTGTCTGTTAACTCTGTTGATTATTTCTTTTGCTGTGCAGAAGCTTTTTAGTTTAATTAAATCCCACCTATTTGTCTTTTTGTTGCATTTGCTTTTGGGTTCTTGGTCATAAAGTCGTTGCCTAAGCCAATGTCTGGAAGGGTTTTTCTGATGTTATCTTCTAGAATCTTTACGGTTTCAGGTCTTGGATTTAAGTCTTTGATCCATCTTGAGTTGATTTTTGTTTAAGGTGAGAGATGAGGATCCAGTTTCATTCTTTTACATGTGGCTTGCCAATTATCCCAGCATCATTTGTAGAATAGGGTATCCTTTTCCCACTTTATGTTTTTGTTTGCTTTGTTGAAGATCAGTTGGCTGTAAGCATTTGGGTTTTTTTCTGGGTTCTTTATTCTGTTCCATTAGTCTATGTGCCTATTTTTATACCAGTACCTTGGTGTTTTGGTGACTACAGCCTTATAGTATAGTATAGTTTGAAGTTGGTAATGTGATGCCTCTAGATTTGTTCTTTTTGCTTAGTCTTGCTTTGGCTATGTGGGGCCTTTTTTGGTTCCATATGAATTTTAGGGTTATTTTTCTAGTTCTGTGAAGAATGGTGGTGGTATTTTGATGAGAATCACATTGAATTTGTAGATTGCTTTTGGCAGTATGGTCACTTTTGCAACATTGATTCTACCCATCCATGAACATGGGATGTGTTTCCATTTATTGTGTCATCTATTATTTCATTCAGTAGTCTTTTGTAATTTTCCTTATAGTCATCTTTCACATCCTTGGATAAGTATATTTCTAAGGTTTTTTTTTTCTATTTTGAAAGGGGTTGAGTTCTTGATTTGATTCTCAGCTTGGTTGCTGCTGGTGTACAGCAGAGCTACTTATTTGTGTATATTAATTTTGCATTCTGAAACTTTGCCGAATTTAATTACCAGTTCTAGGAGCTTTTTGGATGAGTCTTTAGGGCTTTCTAGGTATACGATCATATCATCAGCAAACAGTGACAGTTTGACCTCCTTTTTACGGATTTGAATGCCCTTTATTTCTTCCTCTTGTCTGATTGCTCTGGCTAGGACTTCCAGTACTATGTTGAATACAAGAGGTGAAAGTGGGCATCCTTCTCTTGTTCCAGTTCTCAAGGAGAATGCTTTCTACTTTTTCCCTTTCAGTATAATGTTGGCTGTGGGTTTGTTGTGTGTGGCTTTTATTACCTTAAGGTATGCCAATTTTGTCGATGAGAGTTTTAATCATAAAGGGATGCTGGATTTTGTCAAATGCTTTTTCTGCAGCTGTTGAGATGATCATGTGATTTTGTTTTTAATTCTGTTTATGTGGTGTATCACATTTATTGACTTGGGTATGTTAAGCCACCCCTGCATCCCACTTGATTATGGTGGATTATCTTTTTGATATGCTGTTGGATTCAGTTCACTAGTATTTGATTGAGGATTTTTGCATCTATGTTCATCAAAGATGTTGGTCTGTAGTTTTCTTTTTTCTTATGTCATTCCCTGGTTTTGGTATTAGGATGATATTGGCTTCACAGAGTGATTTAGGGAGGATGCTCTCTTTCTCTATCTTATGGAATAATGTATATAGAATTGGTACCACTTCTTATGTGAATGTGTGATAGAATTCAACTGTGAATCCATCTGGTCCTGGACTTTTTTTTTTGTTGGCATTAAAAAGACTTAGAATTTCAATCTCGCTGCTTGTTATTGGCCTGTTCAGAGATTCTATATCTTCCTGGTTTAACCTAGGAGGGTGGCATATTTTCAGAAATTTATCCATCTCCTCTAGGTTTTCTAGTTTATACCTGTAAAGGCGTTCATGGAAGTCTTGAATAATCTTTTGTATTTCACTAGTATCAGCTGTAATAGCTTCCGTTTCATTTCTAATTGAGCTTATTTGGATCTTCTTTCTTGTTTTCTTGGTTAATCTCACTAATAGTTCATCAATTTTATTTATCTCTTCAAAGAACTAGGTTTTTCATTTCATTTATTTTTTGTATTTTTTTTGTTTCAATTTCATTTAGTTCTGCCCTGATCTTTGTTATTTCTTTTCTTCTGCTGGGTTTGAGTTTTGATTATTCTTTCTCCAGTTGTGTGAAGTGTGACCTTAGATTGTCCATTTTTGCTCTTCTGACTTTTTGATGTAGACATTTAATACTATAAACTTTCCTCTTAGCACTGCTTTTGCTGTATCTTAGGGGTTTGATAGGTTGTGTCACTATTATTGTTCAGTTTAAAGAGATTTTAAATTTCCCTCTTGATTTCATTGTTGACCCCAAAATTATTCAGGAGTAGGTAGTGATTATTTTTGCTCTTCTAGGTCTAGCCACCCAGCGGAGCTACGAGGCTCTAGGCTGTTACTGGAGAGTGTCTGTAAAGAATCTTATGACATGATCCATCTTCAGGTTTCTTAGCTGTGGATACCAGTGCCTGCTCCAGTGGAGGTGGCAGGGGGGTGAAGTGGACTCTGTGAGGGTCCTTGGTTGTGTTTTTGTTTAGTGCACTGGTTTTGTGTTGGTTGGCCTTCAGCCATGAAATGGAACTTTCAAGAGTGCATAAGCTGTGGTCCTATAGGGAGGATGCAAACTTGCCTTAGAGACACCTGGTTATCTATTCAGATTTCTCAGGTGGTGGGCAGGGCCATAGTGCTCCCAAGTGATTATGACCTTTGTCTTTGGCTACCAGGGTGGGTAGAGAAAGACCACAAGGTGGGGTCAGGGTAGGCCTGTTTAAGCTCAGCCTTTCCTTGGGTGGGGCTTGCTGCAGCTGTTGTGGGGGATGAGGGTGTAGTTCCCAGTCCAGTGGAGCTATATTCCCAGAGGTATTATGGCTGTCTCTGGTAAGTCATACAGGTCACCAGGGAAGTGGGGGAAAGCTGGTAGTCAGAGGGCTCATCCTGTTTCCACACAGCCTGTAGTCCTAAAGCCAGTCTCACTCCTACTGTGCCCTCCTCAACTGCAGTGAGTCTATTTCCAGGCAGCCAGTGACCAGGGCTGAGAACTTGCTCCAGACCACGAGCCTCCTCATTGAGAAAGGAAGCAGAATCACAGTTTTTGGCTTCTCAGGGAGCCTGCAGCAGTAATCCAGTTACTTCAAAGGTCTGTAGATTCTCTTAGCTTTCCCGGTATGTTCCTGCAGTGGTTCTTGGAGTAAAAGTTCATGATGTGAGTCTTCACACACTGTTCTGTCCAAGTGGGAGCTGCAAGCTAGTTCTGCCTGCTATCTGTCATCTTCAAACTATGTCTTCCTCTTGCCTGATTGCTTTGGCCAGGACTTCCAATACTATGTTGAATAGGAGTGGTGAGAGAGAGCATCCTTGTCTTGTGCTGGTTTTCAAGGGGAATGCTTCCATCTTTTCCTCATTCATTATGATGTTAATATGGGTTTGTCATAGATGGCTCTTATTATTTTGAGGTGTGTTCCTCAATACATAGTTTATTTAGAGTTTTTAACATGAAGTGATGTCCAATTTTATCAAAATCCTTTTCTGCATCTATTGAGATAATCATGTGATTTTTATATTTAGTTCACCTTATGTGATGATCCACATTTATTGATTTGTGTATGTTGAACCAACCTTGCACCCTAGGGATGAAGCCTACTTGAGCATCATGGATTAGGTTTTCGATGTGCTGCTGAATTTGGTTTGCAAGTATTTTGTTGAGGATTTTTGCATCAATGTTCATCAAGAATATTGGTCTGAAGTTTTCTTTTTTTGTTGTGTCTCTGCTAGGTTTTGGCATCAGGATGATGCTGGTCTCATAGAATGAGCTAGAGCAGAGTCCCTCCTCCTCAATTATTTGGAATAGTTTCAGTAGGAATGCTACCAGTTCTTCTTTGTATATCTGGTAGAATATGGCTATGAATTAATCTGGTTCTGGGCTTTCTTGCGTTGGTAGGCTATTTATTACTGATTTAATTTTGAAGCTTATTATTGGTCTGTTTAGGGATTTGACTTCTTCTTCGTTCAGTCTAGGGAGGGTGTATGTGTCCAGAAATTTGTTCTGCTCTTCTATATTTTCTAGTTTGTGTGCATAGAGGTGTTCATCGTAGTTTCTGATGGTTATTTTTATTTCTGTGGGGTCAGTGGTAGCATCGTCTTTGTTATTTCTAATTGTGTCTATTTGGATCTTCTCCCTTTTCTTCTCTATTAGTGTAGCTAATGCCCTATCTATATTATTAATTTTTTCAGAAAGCAAACATTGAATAGTTTTCCACTAAAAAAAAATTAACTGAGTCCTAGGATCCTATGGGACAATATCAAATAATCTGACATACATGTAGTTGCAGTCTCCAAAAGAGAAGAGAGTAATACTGAAGCAGAATATATATATATATATATATATATATATATATATATATATATATATATATACACACACACACACGTATAGTTTTTTTCTTAAGAAGTAATGGCTAAATGTTTCACAAAAATGTGATAAAAATATAACAATGAGTTATAGTTCAAGAAACTCAGTAAATATAAATACAACCACACTCAGTAACTATATAGTCAAGGTGCAGAAAACAAAAGATTAAAAAATTTTAAAGTAGAAAAATGAAAACTCATGAAATTTAAGAGAATAAATGTAAAAATATTACTGACTTTTTTTTTTTAGCACACTTTAAGTTCTGGGATAAATATGCAGAACTTGCAGGTTTGTTACGTAGGTATTGCTGGTTTGCTGCACCCATCAACCGTCATCTACATTCGGTATTTCTCCTAATGCTATCCCTCCCCTAGCCACCCACTTCCAGTTCCGGTGTGTGATGTTTCCCTCCCTGTGTTTATGTATTCTCATTGTTAAACTCCCACTTATTAATGAGAATGTGCAGCGTTTGGTTTTCTCTTCTTGTGTTAGTTTGCTGAGAATGATGGTTTCCAGCTTCATCCATGTCCCTGCAAAGGACGTAAACTCTTCCTTTTTTATGGCTGGATAGTATTCCAGGTGTATATGTGCCACATTTTCTTTATCCAGTCTATCACTGATGGGCATGTGGGTTGGTTTCAAGTTTTTGCTATTGTGAACAGTGCCACAATAAACATATGTGTGCATGTGTCTTTATAGTAGAATGATTTATAATCCTTTGGGTATATGCCCAGTAATGGGATTGCTGGGTCAAATTTTATTTCTGGTTCTAGATGATTGAGGAATCGCCACACTGTCTTCCACAATGGTTGAACTAATTTACAGTCCCACCAACAGTGTAAAAGCATTCCTATTTCTCCACATCCTCTCCAGCATCTGTTGTTTCCTGACTTTTTAATGATCGCCATTCTAACTGGCATGAGATGGTATCTCGTTTTGGTTTTGATTTGCATTTATCTAATGACCAGTGATAGTGAGCTTTTTTCCTATGTTTGTTGGCTGCATAATGTCTTCTTTTGAGAAGTGTCTGTTCATATCCTTCACCAACTTTTTGATGGGGTTTTTTTTTCTTGTGAATTTAAGTCCCTCGTAGATTCTGGATATTAGACCTTTGTTAGATGGATAGATAGCAAAAATTTTCTCCCATTCTGTAGGTTGCCTGTTCTTTCTGATGATAGTTTCTTTTGCTGAGCAGAAGCTCTTTAGTTTAATTAGATCCCATTTATCAATTTTGGCTTTTGTTGAAATTGCTTTTGGTGTTTTAGTCATGAAGACTTTGTCCATGCTGATGACTTGAATGATATTGCCTAGGTTTTCTTCTAGGGTTTTTATAGTTTTAGGTTTTATGTTTAAGTCTTTAATCCATCTTGAGTTAATTTTTGTATACAGTGTAAGGGAGGGGTCCAGTTTCAGTTTTCTGCATATGGCTAGCCAGTTTTCCCAGCATCATTTATTAAATAGGGAATCCCTTCCCCTTTGCTTGTTTTTGTCAAGTTTGTCAAAGATCAGGTGGTTGTAGATGTGTGGTGTTATTTCTGAGGTCTCTGTTCTGTTTCCTTGGTCTATCTCTCTGTTTTGGTACCAGTACCATGCTGTTTTATTTACTGTAGCCTTGTAGTATAGTTTGAAGTAAGGTAGCATGATGTCTCCAGCTTTGTTCTTTTTGCTTATGATTGTATTGGCTATACATGGACTTTTTTGGTTCCATGTGAAATTTAATGTAGGTTTTTCTAATTCTGTGAAGAAAGTCAATGGTAGCTTGATGGGAATAGCATTGAATCTATAAATTACTTTGGGCAGTATGGCCATTTTTACTATATTGATTCTTCCTATCTATGAGCATGGAATTTTTTTCCAATTGTTTGTGTCCTCTTTTATTTCATTGAGCAGTGGTTTGTAGTTCTCCTTGAAGAGGTCCTTCACGTCCCTCATAAATTGTATTCCTAGGTATTTTATTTTCTTTGTAGGAATTATGAATGGGAGTTTATTTATGATTTGGCTCTCTGCTTGTCTATTATTGGTGTATAGGAATACTTGTGACTTTTGCACATTGATTTTGTGTCCTGAGACTTTGCTGAAGTTGTTTATCAGCTTAAGGAGTTTTTGGGCTGAGACAATGGAATTTTCTAAATATACAATGATGTCATCTGCAAACAGCGACAATTTGACTTCCTCTCTTCCTAATTGAATACACTTTATTTCTTTCTCGTGCCTGATTGCCCTGGCCAGAACTTCCAATACTATGTTGAATAGGAGTGGTGAGAGAGGGCATCTTTGTCTTGTACTAGTTTTCAAAGGGAATGCTTCCAGCTTTTGCCCATTCAGTACGATATTTGCTATGGGTTTGTCATAAATAGCTCATATTATTTTGAGATATGTTCCATCAATGCCTAGTTTATTGAGATGTTTTAGCATGAAGGGGTGTTGAATTTTATCAAAGGCCTTTTCTGCATCTATTGAGATAATCATATGGTTTTTGTCATTGGTTCTGTTTGTGTGATGGATTATATTTATTCATTTGCATATGTTGAACTAGCCTCTCATCCCAGGGATGAAGCCGACTTGATTGTGGTGGATAAGCTTTTTGATGTACTGCTGGATTCAGTTTGTCAGTATTTTATTGAGGATTTTTACATAAATGTTCATCAGGAATAATTGTTCTGAAATTTTTTTGTTATTGTTGTGTCTCTGCCAGGTTTTGGAATCAGGATGATGCTGGCCTCATAAAATGAGATAAGTATGAGTCCCTGTTTTTCTGTTGTTTGGGATAGTTTCATAAGGAGTGGTAGCAGATCTGCTTTGTACCTCTGGTAGAATTTGGCTGTGAATCCATCTGGTCCTGGGCTTTTTTTAGTCTGGCTATGTTCTATCTATTTAGTTGATCTTTTCAAAAAACCAGCTCCTGGATTCATTGATTTTTTGAAGGGTTTTTCATGTCTCTATCCCCTTCAGGTCTACTCTGATCTTAGTTATTTCTTGTCTTCTGCTAGCTTTTGAATTTGTTTGCTCTTGCTTCTCTAGGTCTTTTAATTGTGCTGTTAGGGTGTTGATTTTAGATCTTTCTTGCTTTATCTAGTGGGCATTTAGTGCTATCCATTTCCCTCTAGATACTGCTTTAGCTGTGTCCCAGAGATTCTGGTACATTGTCTCTTTGTTCTTATTGGTTTTAAAGAACTTAGTTACTTCTGCCTTAATTTCATTATTTACCCAGTAAATTTTTCTCCAATCATTCAGGAGCAGGTTGTTCACTTTCCATATAGTTGTGTGGTTTTGAGTGAGTTTCTTAATCCTGAGTTCTAATTTGATTGCACTGTGGTCTGAGAGGCTGTTTGTTATTATTTCCATTCTTTTGCATTTGCTGAGGAATGTTTTACTTCCAATTATGTGGTCAATTTTAGAATAAGTGCTATGTGGTGCTGAGCAGAATGTATATTCTATTGATTTGGGGTGGAGAGTTTTGTAGATATCTATTAGGTCCACTTGGTCCAGAGCTGAGTTCAAGTCCTGAATATCCTTGTAATTTTCTGTCTCATTGATATGTCTAATATTGGCAGTGGGGTGTTAAAATCTCTCACTATTATTGTGTGGGAGTCTAAGTCTCTTTGTAGGTCTCCAAGAATTTGTTTTATGAATCTGGGTGCTCCTGTATTGGGTGCATGTATATTTAGGATAGTTAGCTCTTTTCATTGCATCGATCCCTTTGCCATTATGTAATGTCCTTCTTTGTCTTTTTTTTAATCTTTGTTGGCTTAAAGTCTGTTTTATGAGAGACTAGGATTGCAACCCCTGCTTTTTTTTTGCTTTCCATTTATTTAGTAAATATTCCTCCATCCCTTTATTTTGAGCCTTTATGTTTCTTTGGACGTGAGATGGGTCTCCTGAATACAGCATACTGATGGGTCTTGACTCTTTATCCAATTTGCCAGTCTGTGTCCTTTAATTGGGGCATTTAGTCCATTTTCATTTAAGGTTAATATTGTTATGTGTCAATTTGATCCTGTCATTATGATACTAGCTGGTTATTCTGCACTTTAGTTGATGCATTATTTTCATAGTGTCATTGGTCTTTATATTTTGGTGTATTTTTGCAGTGGCTGGTACTGGTTTTCTCCTTTCCATAGTTAGTGCTTCCTTCAGGAGCTCTTGTAAGGTAGGCCTGGTGGTGACAAAATCCCTCAGCATTTGCTTGTTTGTAAAGGATTTGATTTCTGCTTCACTTATGAAGCTTAGTTTGGCTGGATATAAAATTCTGGGTTGAAAATTCTTTTCTTTAAGAATGTTGAATATTGGTCCCCACTCTCTTCTGGCTTGTAGGGTTTCTGTACAGAGATCCACTGTTAGTCTGATGGGCTTTCCTTTGTAGGTAACCTGGCTTTTCTCTCTGGCTGTCCTTAACATTTTTTCCTTCATTTCAGCTTTGGAAATCTGATGATTATATGTCTTGGGGTAGCTCTTCTCAAGGAGTATCTTTGTGGTGTTCTCTGTATTTCCTGAATTTGAATGTTGGCCTGTCTTGCTAGGTTGGGGAAGTTCTCCTGGATAATATCCTGAAGTGCATTTTCCAGCTTGGGTCTATTCTCCCCAACAGTTTCAGGGACCCTAATCAATCATAGGTTTGTTCTTTTCACATAGTCCCATATTTCTTGGAGGCTTTGTTTTTTCCTTTCCATCTTTTTTCTCCAATCTTGTCTTCATACTTTATTTCATTAAGATGATCTTCAATCTCTGCTATCCTTCCTTTCGATTGATTCATTCAGCTACTGATACTTGTATATGCTTCACAAAGTGATTTTGGTGTGTTTTTCAACTCCATCAGGTCATTTATATTCTTCTCTAAACTGGTTATTCTAGTTAGCAGTTCTTGTAACCCTTTTTCAAGATTCTTAGCCTCCTTGCATTGGGTTAGAACATGCTCTGTTAGTTCAGAGGAGTTTGCTATTACCCACCTTCTGAAGCCTACTTCTGTCAATCCATCAAATTCATTCTCTGTCCAGTTTTGTGTTCTTGCTGGAGAGGAGTTGTGATCATTTGGGGGAGAAGAGGCATTCTGGTTTTTTGAATTTTTGGCATTTTTGCACTGGTTTTTCCTCATCTTCATGGATTTATCTAACTTTGATCTTTGAGTCTGATGACCTTTGGATGGGGTTTCCGTGTGAAGGTTGTTTTTGTTGATGTTGATGTTATTGCTTTCTGTTTGTTAGTTTTTCTTCTAACAGTCAGGCCCCTTTTCTGTAGGTCTGCTGCAGTTTGTTAGCAGTCCACTCTGGACTCTATCTGCCTGAGTATCACCAGTGGAGGCTGCAGAACAGCAAAGATTGCTGCCTGCCCCTTCCTCTGGAAGCTTCATCCCAGAGGATGAAGCTGGCATCCGCCAGATGCCAGTCGGAGCTCTCCTGTATGAGGTGTCAGTCAACCCCTGTTGGGAGGTCTCTGGCAGTCAGGAGGCATGGGGATCAGGGACCCACTTGAGGAGGCAGTCCCTTAGCAGAGCTCAAGCACTGTGTTGGTAGAACCCTGCTTGTCAGGATCAACCGCTGTCTTCAGAGCCGGCAGGCAGGAAAGTTTAAGTCTGCTGAAGCTATGCCCACAGTGAGATGGGAATTTTATCTATAAGCTCCTGGCTGGGGTTGCTTCCTTTCTTTCAGAGATATCCTGCCCAGTGAGGAGGACTCTAGAGAGGCAGACTGACCACAGCCGCTTTGTCTCACTGTGTTGAGTTTTGCCCAGTCCGAACTTTCAGGTCGTTTTAGCACTGTCAGGGGAAAACTGCCTACTCAAGCCTCAGTAATGGCAGACGCCCCTCCCCCAACCAAGCTCAATCGTCCCAGGTTGACTTCAGACTGCTGTGCTATCAGTGAAAATTTCAAGCCAGTGGTTCTTAGCTTGCTGGGCCTTGTGGGAATGGAACCCACTGAGCGAGACCACTTCGTTCCCTGGCTTCAGCCCCCTTTCCAGGGGAGTGAATGATTCTGTCTCACTGGGGTTCCAGGCACCACTAGGGTATGAAAAAAAAAACCTCCTGCAGCTAGCATAGTGTCTGCCTGAACAGCTGCACAGTTTTGTGCTTGAAACCCAGGGGCCTGGTGGTGTAGGCACATGAGGGAATCTCCTGGTCTGCAGATTGCAAAGCCATGAGAAAAGTGTAGTATTTGGGCTGGATAGCACAGTCCCTCATGGCTTCCCTTGGTTGGGAAATGGAGGCCCCCCACTCCTTGCATTTCCCCGGTGAGGCTGTGCCCCACCCTGCTTCTGCTCACCCTCTGTGGCCTGCACTGACTGCCTAACCAGTCCCAAAGACATGAACAGTCTACCTCAATTGGAAATGCAGAAATCACCCACCTTCTGTGTCGGTCTCACTGGGAGCTGCAGACCAGAGCTGTTCCTATTTGGCCACCTTGGCAGTAGATCGTACAGTGTTTTACAACCATCATCACTACCTATTTCCAAAAGGTTTTCATTACTCTAAAGAAACTCTGTAATCATTAAATGATAACTCTGCCTTCTCCCAGTCCTTGTTATTCTCTACTACTTTGTCTAATCTATGAATTTGCCTAATCTACTACTTAAGAGTGGAATCACATGATATTTTTCCTTTTATGTCTGTCAAATTTTATTTAGCATGCTGTTATCACTATCATTCCTGCTGTAGTGTGTATCAGAACTTCATTCTTTTTACGACTGAATAATATTCCATTGTCTGTATACCACATTTTGTGAACCCATTCATCTGTTGATGGACACTTGGGCTCTTCAACCTGGTAACTACTATGAATAATGTTGCTGTGAACATTGGTTTACAAGGATCTGTTCAAATCCCTGCTTTCAAATCCATTGGGTATACATCCAAAAGTGGAATTACTGGGTCCCGTGGAAATTGTGATTTTATTTTTCTGAGGAACCACAAATTGTTTTGCAAATTGACCATGCCAATTTACATTCACCAGTAATTCATAAGAGTTTCAATTTCTCCATATTCTGTCCAAAATTTCATATTTTCCATTAAAAAATAATTATAGCCTTTCTAAAGGATATGAAGTGGTATCTCACTGTGGTTTTGATTTGCATTTCCCCAATGACTAATGAAGTTGAGCATCTTTCCAGGTGCACTTATGGATCACTTGCATATCTTCTTTGCAGAAGTTTCTATTGAAGTCCTTTGAATTTTTGAATGGGATTATAGTATTTTGTTGTTTTGTGTTGGAGTCCTTTACATGTTCTCATTTGATTTGTGAATATATTCTGCCATTCTGTGGGCTATCTTTCAATCCTTCTATCCATTTTTTTTTAGTTTGTATATCATGTATGTAAAACTTCAACATCATTCTTTTACATACAGATATTCAGGTTCTCCCTCCTTGTGCACCTTCCCTATCTCTTTGATCACTCTGAGGTCTCCACCTCTCCAATTGCAATGAGACTTTCACTTATATGATTCCCTTCCCCTCGTCTTTTCAACCAGGTATTAGGGGTGGTAATGGGAGTGAGTGCACACTGTCCTGTGGTCTTTGAGTATGGCCAACATGAGCCCTTGGAAATCCCCTGATGCCAGGTGACTGGCTGGCCATCCTGTCCATGAGGTTCCCAGGTCATTCTCCTTTCCCAGTGTTTCCAACTCCCTCCACTCCTGGCTGATTACCGACTGTCCAGCCCTCCTCTTTCCTGCCTGTTCTCAGAGCAGGGCTGAATTAATCCAATGACCGGGGAACTCAGGGGACTTGGAGGGAGGTCCTATTTGCAGGCACAAACTACAAGAGAAGCTCTTTCAGGGTAACAGAATGAGCTTTCAGACCTCAGGCAGAGGAATTCCTCTCTATGGCATCCAAGGTCCTGGGCTAGGAATGGGCAATAGGTGAGAGGAACACCTGGGTTCAGATTTAGGAAGAGAAGCAAGGTCTGCATTAAGAGAGGCTGGGACAATCAGTGACACTATCCCAGGGGTAGTACATGGGGCCTGGGTGCTGGAACAGGGCCCAGGGTCAGCAGTACCAGCACCCAGGCAGTCACCAAGTGTGGACAGGGTTGAGGATGCCCCTACCCCATCAGGGTGGCCAGCCAGAGAGGCAGAGGACAACCAAGAAGTTGTGCTGTTGGGAAGGAGCTGCTTGGGATCTGACAGCCTCTTCCACCAGCCAGACCCATTTGCCTACCTGGGCTCCTCCCACCCCTGACTGGACAGCTGCCCACTCCATGAGCTTCCAGAGAAGCCTGCAGGTTCCATATGTGAGGAAGGTTGACAGGTACCTGGTGACGTTGCTAGGCTGGGGTCTCTTTCTACACCTCACTGGGGCTGTGGATAGCTGAATTTACAAGGTCCTCATGACAGACCAGGCCTTTGAGGCTTTCTTGCTCAGCTCAGTGCAGCCTCACTATAGCTGCGATGTGGGATGCTCCTAACCAAACTCCTGAAGCCTTGATCCCCAACACAGTAGTGTTGGGAGGTGGGTCCTAGTGGGAGATATTTAGATCGTGGAGACAGATCCTTTATGAAGAGATTAGTGCCCCCTTCCACCTCACAGGCTTGAGGTTTTGCTGTATCTGGAATGGACAGGTTTCCAAGACATTGGGATCAAAACAGAGTCTTGCTTCCTTAGTCTCTCTCCTGCTTCCTCTGTCACCATGCAATCTCAGCACGTGCCACTCCCCTTTTGCTTTCTGCCATGTGTGGAAGCTGCATGAGGCCTTCATCTGATTTAGCTGCCAAAACTTAAACTTTTCAGCCACCAGATCATGAGCAAAATAAACTTCTTTTCTAGATCAATTACCCAGCCTTGGGTATTCAGTTACAGTAACACAAAACACAGCAAGACAGGCCCTTAGCTCAGCCTTGCTGTGATTCATCTGGAATCTAAATCTTGAATGGAATGGAGGCCTGGAGTCTTTTCCCTATAGGTGTGAGCTTCTCCCTCTGATCTCCTAGATAAATATCGTTTGTCTAAACTCAGCTACCATGGGAGCCTCAGGAGCTGGAGAGGGTGTGGGCACCAGGGGAGACATGGTATGAGGCTGTGTGCAGGGGGATGGATCAAATCAGGCCCTGCTAGGGTTCTGGCACCAATGGGCACACCTCATCTCCGTTTTCCCTCTTCAGTAGGGATTTATCTCCCTGCCTTAGTGTCTCCTCTTCTAAACCTATCACCTTCCATGTGAAGCTGGACAAAGCATGCAAGCTTGTGAACCTTATTCTAGAGAGGAGGGAAGATAGAGGGATTGTCTGGCTGACAATCATGTATGTAGGTAGGTAGCATACAGGAGAGATTTAGATGGACACATTGGATGACAATCCGGTAGGGGCTGTGCTAGGATGAACAATGGGTCTCCATGTTGTCCACATCCTAATTCATGAAACCTGTGATTGTGGGACTGCGTATGTCACAATGGACTTTTGAGTAAGTAACGGATCTTGAGGTGGTGACATTATCCTTGATTATCTTAATAAGCTTGATGTAACTAACCACAAGGGTCCTCATAAGAGGGAAAGAGATGTGAAGACAGTCACAGAGAGAGAGATTTGAAGATGCCATTGGCTTTAAAGAGGAAGGAGGGGACCGTACCAAGGAATGCAAAAAAGGCAGCTCTGGAGCTGAAAAGCCAAGGGGCAGGGCTCTCCCTGAAACCTTCTGGGGGTGGGGGTCTGGCCCTCTCCAGAACTTGTTTTAATCCGGTGAAACCCATATATCTGACTTTGACCTCCAGAACTGTAAGAGAATAAAAGTCGTTATTTAAAATCACTGAGATTGTGATAGTTTATTACAGCAGTAATAGGAAACTAATATAGGAACAGACAAGCAGGCAGGAAGAAGGAGACAGGTGTATGGGCAGACAGTCTGGAGGGCAGGCAGGAGTTTGGGAGGTGGGTGGAGATTCAGCGATGTTGGGGTGTTCGGACACAACACCAGGTCGTGGGGGTGACAAAGTCCGGCAGAGTCAAAGCAGTGAGAAAAGACAGTTTGAGAGAGAAAGTGGGTCCAGGGCGCCAAAGCTAAGTATGGAGGCTGTGAAGGCCCCAAGCTCTGGAAGTGCAGATTATTTATTGGTGATCAAACAAAGAAACAGGTGGTGAGAATGTGGGGGTCGAAAGGGCATGTTGCATTAAGCACATGATTTACAGCTGTGACGGTTTAGCATCTGCTCTGCTACTTGAGATAATGGAGAGCAGGTTCTTTTAACTCAAGATACAATTGATCCTGGGAGAGCAAGGAGCAAGGAGGCAGCAAGTTCAGACACATTCCAGAGCCACGAGCCCTGGATTCTATCCAAGCCATGAGGGGTTTTATGCCCCGGGCTTAGATTATGGTGCGTCAGGGTAGCCTTCCACCCTTCAGCACAGAGCTTGGTGTTCCAAAGGCCACAAGGGGTTTTAGACCCTGGATCCTGGACATGATCCAAGACTCTTTTACATTATGTCAGACATGCAAGCTCTGCCTCAGCTTCTCCCAACACTCAGCTTTTCTCCCAACAAGAGATACAGGTGGGTAGGAGACAGGTATACAAGCAGGTAGGGAGCCTGGAGAAAGGTGAGAGAGAGAAGGGCAGGCAGACTGGGGGACAGCAGGCAGGTGGGAAGAAGGGAAGGTGGGCAGATAGAAAACAGGATATGGGCAGACAGGAAGGGGACAGAAGCGGGGGTCAGGAAGACAGGATGGCAGGTGGAGGCCCTCAAAGCTGGTCCTTGTCTTCACAAGGGTTAGGGAGCCTCCTGAGACGCAGGTGGATTCCATTTTTGGATTTCAACACAAGTCGTGCAATGGGGATGGGGATCCTGGTGGGATCAGGCAGCAGCTCAAAGCGGAGCAGGGTCAGGGCCGTGGCCACCTTCAGCTCGTTCATGGCAAATTGTTTCCCGATGCAGTTCCTGGGCCAGGTGGAGATAATGAATTGAGAAGTGTCCTCAGGCCCCATTCTGATCTGAGCAGGTTTTGGCCCCTGACGCCAGCCCTGAGCTGGACATTCAGTGCCCAACCTCATGTGTTCAGCCCCTGCACACATACAGCCCATGGACACTTCTACCCCGTCCTGGCTTCACACTATCCCAATCCTTGGACAGAGCCGTCTTCCCGGGCTAGATCCTAACTCCTACCCTCTACCTCTGCTCTCAGCAGCCTGAAACCCTCTATCAAGACAAGGCCAGGGCTCTAAGGCACAGAGTCTAATCACATGAATAGATAAAGAGTTAATCAATGGTTTGTTCACTCCTCCACAAACATTTCTTGTTCTCCAGTGTGGAGGTCAGTTCAGGTCCTGTAGGGTGAGGGTGGGCCACACTCTCAGGTGCTTCCCATGTAGTGGGACACATAGGGACCTGAATCCTCATAGGGGCCCCGATGGGTGGATTAAGGGAGTCAGAAGGGCAGTGGGAGGCTTCCTGGAGGGGAACTGGGTGGGTGATCCTCAGCTGCTGCCCCACCTGCCTCCCACTCCATGGTCCAGGTTCCTGTCTAACCTCACTCCTCCATCCACCAGCCCCTGTAGCCTTCTAATTCTACTCCAGAAACATCCTTCCTTGCCCTTCCTCAGTCTTCTTGCCTGGACTTTATGGTTTTCTGCTTCCCCTCCCAGCACACTGAAGCCACAGCCCAGCTCAGACCCTCCCACGCTCTTCATCACAGGTGGGACAGCATCCCAATGCCTCAGCTGGCAGATAAGCCCTCCATGGGCTCTTGCCTCACCCACATTTTACCTGTCCAGCCCACGTCCTGGCCCTGTTCATGTGGAGATGGCTCAGAATGTCCTCCCTCCACCTCTGCCTGCCACATCCTCAAGGCTAAAGTCAGATCCCAGCTGCCTCTCACTCCCTGCCAGCTGGGCCTCTCCCTCCCAGGCCCCCAGGTAGCATTCATGATTTATCCATGAACACTCACAGTCCAGTGCCAAGGACAGCACCAGGGACAGGGACACTCAACACGCCACTCAGTGAGTGAATGAGTGAAAGGATGGTTGATGGAACGATGTGTGTCTGGAGCACAGGATATATTTCTGTACAACACATTTTTGTACCTTTTATCTCTGTTTTCTCATCATGCTGCATAGGACTTGACCCAGAGAGGTAGCTTAAGAAATACTTTTATATTTGAATGATGTTAAGTTTTAAAATGAATAAAATAGAATGAAATACACTGAGAGTAAATATTAATTCTGAGCTAGAAATGGACCTTAGGAATGCTCTCCGGTTCTCTAGTGGCAGCGACATGATTTGCAGGCAATGTTTAGGAGGACTTTCTCATGCTGGGATAGACAGACCAGTGCTGGAGAAGGAGTTTCAGGAGGAAGCTTTTTCTTAAAGCCTGTTCTGTGTAAGTGGACTCGCCGTTTCAAAAAGTCACATAATTATTTCTTTGAACAAACTTTGTTTCTACTAAGAATTTATATCGTTTTTGCCTGTGTGTATGTCACAGGATGATTCCTGATGCCACAATGATCTCCACCGCAGCCATTCTGGAGTTTTCCTCTCCAGTTCAAAAGCAATTTCAAGTGTATTTTATATTTTACATACCAGGAGCCTTCAAATGTTGTGTGTTATATGATAATTATTGGGTTTTTCTCTCCAAGACAGTGTACTGTACACATTTTTATGTTTTTGGCCAATATTGGGCTAAGCGGATTATAGGACTATGGTATAAAGATCTCAAGGCATGTACAGAATTTGTCAAATGGGAAAATAGATGTAAATATGTGAACACTATATAATGCAGTAAAAATTTCATTGGGCAAGACAGAAAAATGTATGATATGACACACACTGTTGTAAAACTTTCTTCAAAGGGCTACCTTAACCTCTCCCTTATATGACTTGAAAGGTAGGACTTGCAGGTCATCTGTATTATAAACAGATGCAAAGACTTCAGTGATTCATCTCTATGACAGACTAGTGAATTAAATGGGGAAGGTAGTGTGCTGCATTGAGGATGTGTGGGGGGAGAGAAATCTACAGTTTACTATTCCTGACAACTGAGAAAAGCAAACAGCTGAAGTTGAATTTACTGGAGAATATCTAATTTTGAGAATTCATATCCTTAAAGTGAGGAAAATACATGAATATACTGAAGTTTGGAACATGCACTGACAGTCAATTCAGGCTGCCCATTTGAAGAAGCAGAAGGAGCAAAGTCTCCATGGGGTGCTCTGAATGCCACCTTCCTTTTGTACACAGAGACGCCCACACCAGGTGCCTGACTTTCCCACAAATACCAATATTTAAGAGCACACCTGAAGATGCCACATATGAATATCAGGCTGACAAAGATCAGAGGGTTGACCAGAGACTTCCCTCATTCCTCTATTCGAATTACCACACAGGACGTCTCACCTTGATCCTCCTGAGAAGGGCAGGAAAGCGTGGCTGTGTTGAGCAGAACCCGGTGCAAAACGGGAAGGGTCAAACACCTGCAGAGAGAGCACCAGAGCCAGGATAGTTAAGGATCCAGCACCTACTTGCCACCTATGGGGGACAGGACTCCCAGAGGTGGAAGCAGGAGAAGGTATTGGTCTTGAGAGATCACCCCATTTCCTCCTCTCAAGGACCACATACCTCTGGGTTGGGCCACACTTTTGGGTTGTGGTGAAGGCCATAAATGGAGAGGAAGACCATGATACCTGTGGTGCAGGTTGGAAAGAGAGAGAAGACCGATCATTTGCATGGGGTGGCCTGGTACTTCAGCCTGCAGGGGCAAAAGAAGGCCCAAAACACCTACTTTCTATAAATTGTCACTTTGACTAGGATGATTCTGCCATTACGCAGGTGGGTTAGGCTTGACAAAGCATGTGAGTTCAGATGATGAATAGACAACCATTTATGCAGGAATGAGAAGCAAGAAAGAATCAGAGCATTACTCTTTAGAGTAAGTCCAGTGACATTTCACATTCATCAAATATCCTCCAAGGGTCATTGGAGAATATACATGAACTCACTCAATACAACAATGCTCCAAGGAAGACATTCTTTTGCTCTCAGTTTTCAGGGGAGATACCTGAATCTCAGAGAGACCAATTGTCATGTCTATGTTCACACAACTAGGTTATGGCAGGACTGGGACCAGAACCCAGGGAGTTGCACCTTGGTGTCCCCAGATCTGGTCATCACTTTCTCTCTGCCATCAACCTGAGGGTTCCTCAGAGACTGGACAACAGCTGACCCAGGAAATGAAATTCCTGATAAGCCTCTTTTGCACTGACCCCATGAGGAAAGAAACACATCCCTCTCTGCCCTTGTCTGATTCTCTTTCCAGCCCTGCACATCTCAGGGAATAGAATTTTACAGTTACTGACCCAAGGCCACATTCAGAGATTAGCAATTATTTCTTGAACTTTTGGTGGGTTCAAGCTCTCGGCCAGACTTTTCAAATTCTTTATCCCAAGTACAAAGTATGTTTTTGATTTTTTTAGAACAAAAGGGAGACCCAGAGATGTGCAGAACTCTGATGCACACATGGATTTCTCACCCTCCACATGTCCCCGTGGAGAGTTTAGGTGAGAGGGTGGGGGAACTTCATACCTTTGGGCAAGGAGCGCCCATCAGGGAAGGTGACGGGAGTGCTGAGCTCTCTGCCAATGCCTGGCACTGGTGGGTAGAGTCTCAGTGCCTCCTTAATGCACATGGTGGTGTAGGGCATCTGGTCCAGGTGGTTCCTGAAACAAGCCCATCCTGAACATCAGCAAGGCCTGGGCAGACCAGGGGCTTCCCCTGTGGAGAAGGCAGGGAACCCCATCTTTTGAGCCCTCACTCACCAGGTGATGGAGGCTCCATCACCCAGGAGGCCATGGATCTCCTCCCGGCACCTCTCCTGATGCTTGGGGTGTGTGGCCAGAGCATAGAGGATCCAGGAGATCCCACTGGCTGTGGTGTCGTGGCCCTCAAACATGAACGTGTCCACCTCAGCACGGAGGTCCTTGTCTGACAAGATGCTCCCATTCTCCATCTGGGAAGACCGTGGTGAAAGTGCAGGGCTTGTCTCTTGCTCTGTACTTCTGGGCAAAGACTCAGGCCTCTCCTACACATACTCACTTTGGCCAAGAGGAGGATGTCCAGAAAATCCAAGTGCCTCTTCCTCTTGATCTTCTCCAGCTCCCCCTCCTTCTGTAGTTGAGCCTTCCTCAGTTGGATCACTTGGTCTGTACCAGAACAATGGTTACCAGGCAGAGCTGAGACCGTCAGCAGCCCCCAGGAGGCCTAGCTGCCCAACTGCCCCAGTGTGGGTGCCTGGTAGATCTCAGCATGAATGTGAGTGTGGGTGCAGGGTCAGGGGTGGAAGCTCTAGTACTGTGTGAGGCAGGGCACCCCTCCCACCAGTGGCACAGTTCATGGAGGCTCCGCTTGAATGCTGTTTGGACAGGGTCTCATTCAGTTATCTCCATGTGGGGACATTGATAAACCAAGGCACAGAATCTGGCCCCTCACATCTCAGCTCCCAGCCCCTGAGCAAGGGAATTCCCCAGGCTGAGTGTGTTCTGCGTTCTGCAGGGTTACTAGGGGCCTTCTCTGGCTGAGGAGTCAGGGCAAGTTCTTTCGCTGTGCCTGGGAAAGGCTGGGAGACAAGAGGAAGAGACAGAACCTGTGTGCTGATGGGCCAGCTGGCAGGCGCGGTGTGTCCAGCGGCCAGCAGAGGTCAGGCTGTAGATGGTGTCATTCTGGTGAAAGGCATTCCTCACACGGGAAAAAACCAGGTTGTTCAGGTCACTAATGGCCTGGATGTAGGACTGAGAATTCCTGAGGGAGAGTATGAAGAAGAGACCGCAGTAGGGGTGGGCCCATTACCCGGAAGTAGAATGGGGTCTGAGAGGAGGCAGTCTCAGATAATGGGGACAAGCAGCCTTGAGGCAATGTTTCTTCTATCTTACAGCCCTATTATCCTTTGGCCTTTATCAGATGGTATGAACATCCAGGGTCCACCTGTGCTAGGAATTAGGCATCTGTTCCTGAGACTTTGTTTGGTCTGGACTGGAATTAGAGTTTGGTCAGGGACTGACTCTTCCTTTGTGTGGCGGTGAGCCTTCACGCTGCCCCACCTGCCCCTCAGGTATGTGCACTCCACTTGATAAGAACAAGGGCCCTGCAGCTGGAGGGTTGTCACTGACCTGTCCACCTGGATGCTGCCCTGATGGCTGAAGGCACACTTCATGATGGTGTCCAGGGTCATCAAGGAGACGTGCTGAAAGACCTCCAGAGGGGAATCCTGGCCAAGGAGCTCTTCCCATTTGTCCTGTGGTGGGAGGGGGCATGGACCTTCTTAATCTCCAAGAAGTGCTTTGCTAATAAGGCCTGGCTTTTTCATGTACCTGCAGATATCCTGTTTTTTCCTGTAGCTTGCAGATATCTTGGTTGGGATTCCTCACTTTACAGAGCAGATGCATTGTAGAAACTGAGAGTGTAAAGCCAGTGTTGGTAAACTGACACCTAATTCTCACACACTTTTAATACAACATTCAACAGATCCTCTCACAATAGCATGGATTAAGTATTGAATTTTGAGATTCAGTTAGGACATTTGGTGGCGAAAATTGTGTTGCTATTGTTGTTCTGGGATAAATAATGGGGGACTCTTCAGTGTTCTGAGAGCTGAGCTAGTTCTGAGGGACTAGTAGGAAAGTTTCAGTGCCAAAGATAGCTTGAGGGGCCAGAATGGGCACTCTGTTGTAGAGAAAACAGGGACTTCAATTCTTTTCCATTCATCAAAATGTGCTAGGCACAGTTGGGTGAGAAATCAGAGTCCTGACTGGAGATGATGCTATCTATGGCAGTTATCGCTCTGAGAACATAGACCTGGTGTTCATTTCCTTCCCAGGGTGGCTTAAATCCATGCAGAAACCTGGGGCCCCAGGCCAGAGCCTGGGTGGGTGACATCTTGGCCTGTCCATGCTGCCACTGAAGCTGCCATTGCCCAGGCCAGCCAGCATAGGAAGTCCTACTGTCCAGCAACATTGCATACTCCTCCAGTCCCTTGTGCTGAAGGTTCCAAAGTGGGAGGAGAAGGGCCTTGTGTTCACCATGAATCTCTATTCCTATGGTGGGGAACAAAGCGTGGATATGACCTGATGCCTGGGTGTTCTACCTTATACAACTCTGGGGAACCCTCTACTCTCACAGCAATGACCTGAGAGTGTTTTTCCATGTGTCTATGTCTATGTCTGCCTGTGTGACACAGGGTTGAGAGTGGAGTTGGTGAGAGTGTGTGCTGTGAGTGGGTGTGGGGAGAGGAGAGAGACATGGACTCACCAGCATCACTCGTACAGAGTCTGCCATGAGCCCCACATAGGGCTTCAGGATGTCATAGTGGAAGGCTGGGGTCAGCATCCGTCGATGCTGGAACCATGTCTGCCCATTCAACAGGAGCAAGCCGTACCCTAAGAGAGACATGAATGTGTGTGTGTGTGTGTGTGTGTGTGTCAGGGGCTTCAAGGAGCTTGGGATGACTGGTGACAATTTGGGAGGGAGAAAGGTGGCTTCTCAAGGGGAGAACTATCCAGAAGAAGCCATGTCATGGGCAAATGCAGGAAAAGGAGGTATATTTCAGGCATGTGAATATTCTGATTGAGCTGCTACATGTATGTGATTATGACAGCTGTGAGATAAAGCTTGAAAATGGTTGTGGGCAGATGTAAAATAAATGTGAGGCCAAGGATGTGTGGAGAGAACTGAGACATGAAATAGAAGAAGCTGAGCCTCAGGAAGGTTTGTACCAGCATTAGGAAGGGGTGAGGGTCTTGTTAGAAGAAGGAAATGAGGCTTGATTTGGGGATGAGGTCATGATAGTGGTGGCCCCTAATCTGTTGTTCTCTCTGAGCCAAATAAATAACTCAAACCTGACTAGGGAGTGGGCTGCAGTCCTAGTTTGCACACATACCAATCCATGGAGCCAGGAATCTGTAGGAACCATGGGATTTCGGGTCTGAAAGGCAAGAAAGGGCTTTATAGGAAACTAGGAGTTACTAAGAAGGCAGTCTCAGAGGCTGCATCAATTCTTGGTGTCTGTCAGTTGGCAGTTTGACCCATGTCACCTCCCACTTGACTCCCATCCACTTCTATTTCTGTCCTGAAGGTCAGTGTGGGCTCAGGAAGACAGACTCAGTGTTCCAGCAGGAAAACACCCAGAGGGTTAGGAAGGTGAATTGGTGAGAAACATAGGCTAGGTCTTCAATGACAATGAATAACATAGAGCCATGGGTTTTTCTACATTGATGATTTCCTAGTCACCTCCTGACCAGGACAGGCAACAATTAGAGCTTTGAAACCCAAGTCAATGTGGGTATGAAATTTGTTTTACAGATCTGGGACAATTTACATTTCAGAAAACCTCAATTTTCTTAATAGAGAAATAGAAAAAAGAATAGAAAATTCAGCCCCACATATTGTTTTAAACATTCAGAGTTCAGTAACTATTTTTGACTACAGCCTGGGCATGGTGGGCTTGGTGGATGCGTGGGAGAGGTTTCAGATATTGATGTTTGAACAGCCACTCTCTTCTGGAATTTTACAGACCCAGGAGCATGTGTCAAGAGGGAAGACACATTGCAGTTGGGATGGGGGTTCGATCTCACCTGATCTCCCCAGAATCACCTTCATATACTCAGGGTCATGGAGCTGGACACGAACTTTGCCTCCCCATAGCCAATGAGGACAGGCACTTGGGAATGTCTCCACCCATTTCTGAATCCGTTGTAGCTCCTGGTCCTGTTGGAACTGTCAACAAGGGTAGACAGATGAACACTTTCATTTACTTCTAGTCTTTGCAGCAGGAGTGAAGGGCAGGACAACTACAGGAGCCATGTAGCGCAGGTTAGGGATTTAGATCTGTTTCTGATGACCTGAGCTGTGATCCAGATTCTTGCTCTCTCCCCAGAACTTGACCTTAGGCCAAACGCTATGAGCCCTCGCTCAATGCTGCCAGCAGAAATTTAAGTCAGCCATTGTCTTCATGTTGTGTAACATCTCTGGAAGTCATAAATACAACAATTTCCATGGGCAATGTGTATAACTCGTATTAGTTGATAAGTAGGTTTGTAAAATCATTTAGTATATCTAGAGAATAAAATGAATTAATGTAAACATTTTAAATTACACAATGACTTTATATAATCATACTTGTTATATTTTCAATATTATCCCAGCATATACGGTAAATATTTGTTAAGATAAAATAGAATTTGGGATGTGTATTCGTAAGCAAAAAAAGATTAACTATAAAATTGTGTGCAAAATAGTATTCTACATGTTGAATATGTACAGATTTATGGGATGGAGTCTGAGTATATGCATATGGTGCTGGTGTTGGACAATAATTTTGAGATTTGGGTTTCTTATTCTCATTTTCACTTATCAACGAATTATGAGCTCCCTGATGCCTGCAGTCATCTTTCTAAACTCTTCGATGTGGATCACAAAGCCCTTGGCTTTCTGGCTTCAACTTCTCTTTTCTTGCCTCCAGCCCTGCTGGCAATTCCACCATCACCCGTTTGTTTCAGCTCCAACGCCGATGCCACCACTGCTGCTGATTCACACACCAGCTACACCTGCTCACTCTTCTGGGCCCTGGCACTTGCTCTTTTCTCTACCTTGAATGCCCTTCCCCTCTGCCACAGAGCAGCCACCTCTCCTCAGCTTTCAAGACTCAGCTTTGCTTTAATCTCATCTGGAACCCTCAAAGACATTGGGTCCTAGTGATGTTCCATGTAGCCAACTCTTCTTTATTTCAACTGCTTCTAGTAACTCAAAGCAACTGTCTACCACATAGGTATCGAATATCTGCCCACCTCCTTCTGATAATCACATTCTCCAGCTCTGAGGCAGCTTGCCCTACTGTGGGGTCGGCTCCTTCATTCAGCCCATGCTTACTGCACACATACTATGTGCCCAGTGTGGCTCAGGCACTGCGTTAGGACACAGCTGTGGTCCTTATCTGTGTGGAATTTTCAGTCTAGTTGGGGGATAAGAAAGATTAGAGGCTGTGCAGTAGGGGATAATGGACACTATATGGAATGAAGGACAAGCATCTGGGGAAGCTTTGAAGAGGGACCTAACTCAGAACTGAACATTAGAAAGCTCTTCCTCACTCACTGAGTCATCATTTACTGAGGGACTATTGGGTTACAAACATAAATCAGAGATGGTCTCTCCCAGAAGAATCCCACACTTATGACACTGCAGAACAATAACTGAGTCAAGTTAACACTGCTCTGGCCTCTTGAGAAGGATAGCTCATGGAAAAAAGAGTCAGCCTTTCACTACTGGGAGACCCAGGAGGCCTTCTTGAAGGAGGTAGCTTGGTGCTGGGCCTTGACCGATAGATATGCGTGAGAAGATAATTCCGGGTAGCAAGCATAGTGTGATCAGAGGCCTAAAGGTTGAAATGCAGAGGCAGGTAGTGAGGTAGTGAGTAACATATGGTAAAAGAGGAGAATGGGAAAGAAGGCAGAGTGGTATTGGGACCAGTCCATATAGGGTTAGAACTTTGGCAGGTCCCCACATTTGTTCTGCTCTGCTGAGAACTATGTTGCCTCCTTTGCTGAGAAACAATAGGCCTCAGTTCCCTGCAACCCCTATCTCTACTTAAGTGTGTTCAATTCATAGCACCTTGGTGAGTCCCTCTCCATGCAGCCGTTTACCTGCTCTGTTCCTACCTGCCCCCCTCCCCTTGTAGGGATAGCAGTGCACAGGGGATGGGCTGTGTCCCTCCTCAGCCCTCTTGCTGCTCCTTTCTCTTCTTCCTCTGTTCCTCTACACCTGGTATGTCCAATCTTTTGGCTTTCCTAGGCCACATTGGAAGAAAAATAATTGTCTTGGGCCATGCATAAAATACACTAACACTAATGATAGCTGATGAACTCAAAAAAAATTGCAAAATAATCTCATAATGTTTTAAGAAAGTTTACGAATTTGTGTTGGGCCACATTCAAAGCCATCCTGAGCTACATGCAGCCCCATGGGGCGTGGGTTGGACAAGCTTGCTCTACACACCTGAGCTGATCATCAAGCTGTGCCAGGATTTTGCTGATTGCCGGGGCACAGGAAGGGGATGACATGCTCACCTCCAGGGAGCTCACAGTCCGGGTGTGTGGGAGGAGAGCCAGGAGGTCAACACACCCTGTTCAATGTGCAACTCAAATACCAGTCTCCTCACCTGGAGGACATTGTGCAGGCTGCCCCCCTCATGTGTACCCATAATTGTCAGGTTTTCAGATCCTAAATCACCTGTTGTGGAAATTCCATGAGTCTTGGGGAAACTTACTTAGCCAGTTGGTCCCCTATACCAGCAGATCTCTGCCTCAGATATCCACCCCAGCAGAGTGAGCTCTTTTCCTGCAGTCTGACACCTTCTCAAATTCCTGCCTGTATTCTTCACAGACCATAAACTCCTCATGGCACGGATTCCTCAGATGGGTGTCTGTGCTCCCTGGCAAACACAGGGCCAGGCAGAGTGATGGCATTGAGTGACTGGGCAGAGAGCATCTAGAAGCCTTGTTCTTTGAGAAAAATCAAGGCTTATGGGGTAATCAGTCTGGAGACAATCAGGCATTGCCCTCCACATGCAGGACTGCCAAGACACACTTGATATCTGCAGAAGGAGGGCATGGGTGATAGAGCTGAGGACCAGCAGGATGGGCTTCATGGGAGGAGTGAGCTCCTCATGACTGGGAAAAGCTGAGACCAGAGAGGTAGGCTGGGTGTTCCTTTGAGTCCTCACATTTGTTACAAAACAAGGCTTTGCTCTATGGATTTTGTGACCAGGGTCTCAGAGCCCCATCCCTCTTTGCCCTCCCACTTCCCCATTGAGTTCCTCCCTACCTCCTGGATGTGCCCGAAGAGCCAGTGGGAGGGAGGGCACGGGAACTGCTGGAGGGCTTTGAGCAGCCACTGCCTGTGCAGGTAGAGCTGAGCTGCCTTGATCAGCAGCAGAAGCAGAATGAGCAGGGAGGCCGCTTGGAGGATCCCAGAGACATCACCCAGGAGTCTGCTGGGGCTCAGGACAGAGACACTCATGGTGCAGCACCTGCTGGATCTCTGAGTGCCCCTACCTCTCTCTGACCACCCCCGTCCCCCTGTGCTCAAGTCCAGAGAGGATTGTCCCGCCCACTTGTGGGGAGAGTGAAGGGGGAGGGCAGAACTTGGACCTCAGAGTTCAGAATCAATTGACTATGGATGATCCACCTAGGGGAACAGTGGGAGAAAAGCTTCATCAGCTGTCTACCACATTCCCCTGTCCATGTACCTCACAAATATTTAATGAGCATTTACTGTGTGCCAGGCAGTATGCTAGGTGTGAGGGCACCGCTGCGAGGAAAACAGACTTGAATGCTGACCTCAAGGAATTTGCATTCTGCTTTACTACATTGCAATAATGTTCATTCAGTAGCACTTTTTTTTTGTTACATGTTCAAAGAAAATTCTCAACATGATATGTACATTTAAACTTAACATTAACCAAGCCCTGAATCATTACTTTTGTCTTATTGCAAATCTAATTTTATTTACCATAAAAACCACTTCCATCTATATATTGAGTGAAGACTGGGAATTATGTCTTTCTAGTAACTGGATGATGATATGGACAAACAGATGCTAATATGGCAGCTGTTCAAGTACTTTATTTTATTCCATTGGGGAAACTGGTCTCATAATATGCATAGCATGACTTTTTTTCTCAATTCATATACATGACAATTTAAAAAAATTCTACATCATGTTAGTTATGACTTTTTCCCCCATTGATAGGTCTACCTTCTCTACCAGAGAAAGTCCTAGAGCAATTTTAGTCCTACTTCAGTCTAGTACTATAGTCACAGCAGGAGCCTGTTTACCAATTCTCTTTCACCCTACAATAGTATGTAATTACACAATCAGAACTTTGCACTCTGTTTAGGAGCCCTGACCAAGGACAATCTGTACTAAACAGAAATTAATATTTAAAAAATGATTGCTTTGCCAACCTCAAGTAAAGTAGGTTAAATAGCAACTGTTGCTATGAATTAACCCTCCCTGGCATTTTTACATGCATATCTGTGCATGAGCATTCTTTTTTTCCTCTTTTTATAATTTCAACTTTTATTTTAGATTCAGGTACGTATGCAGGTTTTTTACACTGGTGTATTGTGTGATGCTGAGGGTTTGGATACAAATGATTCTGCCACTCAGGTAGTGAGTATGGTATATATTAGTCAAATTTCCAATGCTTACTCATATCTCTACCTACCCCTCTAGTACTCCCCAGTGTCTATTGTTCCCATATTTATGTCCATAAGTATCCAACATGTAGTTCCCACTTATAAGTGAGAACATGTGGTATTTGGTTTTCTGTTGCTGTGTTAATTTGCTTAGGATTATTGCCTCCCAATTCATCCATGTTGCTGCAAAGAACATGATTTCTTTATTTTTTTATAGCTGCCTAATATTCCACTGTGTATATGTATCACATTTTCTTTATCCAGTCCACCATTGATGGGCACCAAGGTTGATGCCATGTCTTTGCTATTGCGAATAGTGCTGTGATGAATGTATGAGTAGAGGTGTCTTTTTGGTAGAACAACTTATTTTCTTTTTGATACATAGCTAATATTGGGATTGCTGGGTCAAATAGTAGTTCTATTTTAAGTTCTTTGAGAAATCTCCAAACTGCTTTCCACAGTGGCGGAACTAATTTACATTTCCACAAACAATGTATACACATTATGTTTTTTTCCTGCAGCTTAGTCAGCATATGTTGCTTTGAAACTTTTTAATAGTAGCCATTCTGACTCGTGTGAGATGTAGTTTTGATTCACATTTCTCATTAGTGATGTTGAGCATTTTTAAAAATATTTTTTGGCTGCTCATATGTCTTCTTTAGAGAAGTGTCTGTGTCTTTAATGGGGTTGTTTGTTTTTCGCTTGTATTGGAAGTTCTGGCCAGGTAAGATAAAGAAATAAAGGGTATTCAAATAGGAAGAGAGGAAGTCAAATTGTCTCTGTTTGCAGATGACATGACTGTATATTTAGAAAACCCCATCATCTCAGTCCAAAATCTCCCTAAGCTGATAAGCAACTTCAGCAAAGTCTCAGGATACAAAATCAATGTGCAAAAATCACAAGCATTCCTACACACCAATAATAGAGAAACAGAAAGCCAAATCATGAGTGAACTCCCATTCACAATTGCTACAAAGAAAATAAAATACCTAGGAATACTGCTTACAAGGGATGTGAAGGACCTCTACAAGGAGAACTACAAGCCACTGCTCAACAAAATGAAAGAGGACACAAAGAAATGGAAAAAAATTCCATGCTCATGGATAGGAAGAATCAATATAGTAAAAATGGCCGTACTGCCCAAAGTAATTTATAGATTCAATGCTATTCCCATCAAGCTACCATTGACTTTCTTCACAGAATTAGAAAAAACTACTTTAAATTTCATATGGAATAAAAAAAGAGCCCCCATTGCCAAGGCAATCCTAAGCAAAAAGAACAAAGCTGGAGGCATCATGCTACCTGACTTCAAACTACACTACAAGGCTACAGTACCCAAAACAGCATGGTACTGGTACCAAAACAGATATACAGACCAATGGAACAGAACAGAGGCCTCAGAAATAACACCACTTATCTACAATTATCTGATCTTTGACAAACCTGACAAAAACAAGCAATGGGGAAAGGGTTCCCTATTTAATATATGGTGTTGGGAAAACTGGCTAGCCATATGCAGAAAACTGAAACTGGACCCTTCCTTAAACCTTACACAAAAATTATTTCAAGATGGATTAAAAACTTAAACTTAGGATGTAAAACCATAAAAAGCCTGGAAGAAAACCTAGGCAATACCATTCAGGACATAGGCATGGGCAAGGACTTCATGTCCAAAACGTCAAAAGCAATGGCAACAAAAGCCAAAGTTGACAAATGGAATCTGACTAAACTAAAGAGTTTCTGCAGAGCAAAAGAAACTATCATCAGAGTGAAAAGGCAACCTACAGAATGGGAGAAAATTTTTGCGATCTATCCGTCTGACAAAGGGCTAATATCGAGAATCTACAAAGAACCTAAACAAATTCACAAGAAAAAAACAACCCCATCAAAAAGTGGGCAAAGGATATGCACAGACACTTCTCAAAAGAAGACATTTATGCAGCCAAAAAAACAGCAAAAAAAGCTCATCATCACTGGTCATTAGAGAAATGCAAACCAAAACCGCAATGAGATACCATCTCATGCCAGTTAGAATGGCAATCATTAAAAAGTCAGGAAACCACAGATGCTGGAGAGGATGTGGAGAAATAGGAATGCTTTTACACTGTTGGTGGGATTGCAAATTAATTCAACCATTGTGGAAGGCAGTGTGGCAATTCCTCGAGGGTCTAGAACCAGAAATACCATTTGACCCAGCAATCCCATTACTGGGTATATACCCAAAGGATTATAAATCATTCTACTATAAAGACACATGCACATGTATGTTCATTGCAGCACTGTTCACAATAGAAGACTTGGAGCCAACCCAAATGCCCATCAATGATAGATTAGATAAAGAAACTGTGGCACATATACACCATGGAACACTATACAGCCATAAAAGAGGATGAGGTCATGTCCTTTGCAGGGACATGGATGAAGCTGGAAACCATCATTCTCAGCAAACTAACACAAGAACAGAAAACCAAACACCACTTGTTCTCACTCATAAGTGGGAGTGGAACAATGAGAACACATGGACACAGGGAGGGGAACATCACACACAGGGACCTATCTGGCATGGGGGGTTAGGGGAGGGATAGCATTAGGAGAAATACCTAATGTAGATGATGGGTTGATGGGTGCAGCAAACCACCATGGCACATGTATACCAATGTAACAAACCTGCACTTTCTGCACATGTATCTCCGAACTTGAAGTATAATAAAAAAATGAATTGTTTAATTTCTTTAGGAATTCTGGATATTAGACCTTTGTCAGATGCATAGTTTATGAATATTTTCTTCCATTCTGTAGGTTGTCTGTTTACTTTGCTCATAGTTTCTTTTGCTGTACAGAAGCAGTTTAATTAAGTCCCACTTGTGAATTTTTACTTTTTTGCAATTGCTTTTGAGGACTTAGTTATAAATTCTTTCTCAAGGCTGATGTAAATCACCATGTTTCCTAGGTTTTCATCTAGGATTCTTATAGTTTCAGGTCTTACATTTAAACCTTTAATCGATCTTGTCTTTTTTTTTTTTTTTTTTTTTGATGTTGGCTCACTGCAAGCTCAGCCTCCCAGGTTCATGCCATTCTCCTGCCTCACCCTCCTGAGTAGCCGGGACTACAGGTGCCCACCACCATGCCCAGCTAATTTTTTGTATTTTTAGTAGAGACGGGGTTTCACCATATTAGCCAGGATGGTCTCGAACTTCTAACCTCGTGATCTGCCCACCTCGGCCTCCCAAAGTGCTGGGATTACAAGCGTGAGCCACCGTGCCCGGCCCCTTTAATCCATCTTAACTTAATTGTTATATGGTGAAAAGTCAGGGTCCAGTTGCACTCTTTTGCATATGGTCACCCAGTTTTCCCAGTACTATTTATTGTATAGGGAGTCCTTTTCCCATTGCTTATTTTTGTCAACATTGTTGAGGATCAGATGGCTGTAGGTGCATGGCTTTATTTCTTTTTTTCTCTTTTTTAAAAATATTATTTGTTAAATTTTTGATTCAGAGGGTACATGTGCAGGTTTGTTACATGAGTATATCGCATGATGCTGAAGTTTGGGCTCCTAGTCCAGGTAGTGAACACAGTACCTAATAGGTAGCTTTTCCATCCTTTCCCCCTCCCTCCATCACATCCCTTTTTGGAGTCCTCAGTGTCTGCCATTCCCATCTTTGTGTCTATGTGTATCCAATGTTTAGGTCCCAGTTATAAGTGATAACATGCAGTATTTGGCTTTCTGTTACTGTGTTAATCGGCTTAGGGTAATGGCTTCCAGCTGTATCCATGTTGCTGAAGAGGACATGATTTCATTCTTTTTTTTTTATATTATACGTTAAGTTCTAGGATACATGTACACAACTCGCAGGTGTGTTACATATGTATACATGTGCCATGTTGGAGTGCTTCATGCATTAACTCGTCATTTACATTAAGTATATCTCCTAATGCTATCCCACCACCCACGTCCCACCCCACAACAGGCCGATGCGTGTGCCCCTACATTTCCTACTGATCCATACCTCCTGGGTCCTGACTACGACTTTCCTGAAAGTGTAGCCCCAAAATCCTCCTTACTTCTGAATCGACTTCCTCTGATCCCTGCCTCCTAGATACTAATGCTTCAGGCTTTCACTTCCTCTCCCAAGTATTAGAGCAGGTTGTATCTCCAAAGGGATCTAAGGAAGCTCTATGCTGCATCCTCAGGCCCCTAGGCTATGAACCCAGGGAGTCTTATACCTGGTGTCCCTCCCAATTTAGGCATACAGCTCTCCACATGGGCAGTTATGTGGGACCCGTTCCCGACCACCCTTGCCAGGGCCTTAGAACTGATAACCTAGTACTTTAACAACTGGAATTGGGTCTACAACAACATACTAGATCAGGATGAAAGCAAATTGAGTAAATAAAAGGGAGGCACATATTCCTATAGTGGCAAATGGGGGCAACCAGCGAACATCCTTCCACTGTGTTTCCAAAATCCATCTACAAAGACAGAAAGGAGAAAGAGAAAGAGAAAGATAGAAGTAGTAAAGAAAAAAGTGTACCCTATTTCTTTAAAAGCCATGGTAAATTTAAAACCTATAATTGATAATTTAAGGTTTTCTCTGTGACCCTGTAACACTCCAATACCACTTTGTTGTCAGTGTAAACAAGGGCATAGCCCAAAAGCACTGAGGCCACTGACAACCAGTGGCCTTCCTATCAAAAATCCTTAACCCAGAAACCTGCAGATGGCCCACATGCATTCAATATTTTGTGGCAACTGCTTTCCTAACAGAAGAAAGTAGAAAATTAGCCTTTAGAGGAAACCTCATTGTGAGCCCACCTCACCAGTTCAGAACTATCCTAAGTCAAAAAAGCAAAAAGGGTAGGTTGCTAACTCAAAAATCTTAAAGTATGGGGCTATTCTGTTAGAAAAAATAGTTTCACATTAACCACTGAAAATTCCCTTCCCCCAGCAGATTTCCTGACGGGGGATTTAAATCTTAATTACCATACAAAGGTCCAACCAGACCTAGGAGGAACTCCTTTCAGGACAGGACAATAGATGGTTCCTCCCAGCTGATTGAGAAAAAAACACAATGGGTATTCAGTAATTGAGGGAAACTCCTGTAGAAGCACAGTTAAGAAAATTGCCTAATAACTGGTCTGCTCAAACGTGTGAGCTGTTTGCACCCAGCCAAGCCTTAAAGTACTTACAGAATCAAAAAACTCTATCTCAATCCTGACTCAAAAGGTTACCCACACCCTCTCTGAAATGAATTTGCATAAGAGAGAACTGTTGCTTGTAGGAATGCATCTTGATGGGGCATCTGGGTTATTAGGAAATACTCAGGAACCCAGCCCAGCTCTAGAACTCATGCCTGAGCACAATGGCAATGTCGGGCACACTGGTAAAGGACCACTAGAATCCAGCAGCCTGGACCCCTTTCTTTGTGGTCAAGAAAGGTGGGAAAACAGGTGCAGGACTGCTACATCCACCAACTTTCTGGTATTTTTTTTTTTCACAATAGCCCTAGGAAACTAAAATGGGGGGGATTACAATCACTTCTCTCAATATCTTGATCTCCTGACCTCGTGATCCACCCACCTTGGCCTCCCAAAGTGCTGGGATTACAGGCACTTCTCTGAATATCTCATAGAATTATACACTTATTCACTCATTTATTTATTCAAAAACAAAGGTTTTTTTTTAACCTCACCTTTTAGTAGCTAAATAAAGAAAAATAAATTATTGTGTTAAAACATTATAGAGGGTGTACTGAAGCAATAAATCATGGGCTTGGGCCATTCAGAGACAGAGAAAATAAATAAGTAAAGAGGTCTTTAAGGACGAAGAGGAGTTTACCAGTTGGTAAATACTAGAAAAAGGAAAAAGCACTGGCAGATTCATGGAGATCATACATGAAAGAGCAGAAATGGGACCAGCTCCTCTTCAAATTACCACTCCTCTCACTTTTTTCATAATTATCTCCACAAGGTCATACCAAAGGTCATCAATTCAGAACATAAATCAAAGTAGATTTCAGAAAGAATTCCTTGGAAGTCAGCTCTCCCGGGGGCCCGATTTCCTCCTGCTCCCTAATCCATCTAAACTCTTATGCCCAACACCTTCCTCCTTAGCCCCACTCATGGCAGGTGACTCATTCCAGAACCCAGAGAGTCAGAGTTCTTTTCTTTCTGCCTCACATCCTGGGCTCCTATCCAAACCAAAGAGTAGGGACATGTAACTATTTACACTTCAATCCACCCAACCTCCCTTAGTTCTGTGACTACTTTCCACCATCCATCACTCCCTCCCTGACTCCCACTAGGGACCCTTGGACCCTGACTCTTTCCCTACTTGGCTCAGCACCTGTTTTTCTCCCATAGCATGAGCAACAGTAGCTCTGAAGTCAGAGATTTTAGCTTTGAATTCTCATTGTGCTTTTTTTTTTTTTCCCCTCCCTAGACTCTCAATTTCTTTATAGTCGGGCTCAAAATGTGGTAATGGCCAACATTTAGTGAGCATTTGTTATGTTCTGGCCATGCAGCCAAAACTTTACATGCTTTCTTTGCAAAAACTCTGCAAAAGAGATTTTTAAAACAATCTTCATATTAGAGGTGGGAAAGCTAAGGTGCAATCGGGGTAGCTCCCTGTCCAGAATCCCCCAGTTGGTAAGAGGTACAGCCAGGATTGTAACCCAGGCAGTCAGGCTCCAGAGACTTTCCTGTTAACCATTCATTTAAATGAGGTCATGATTAAGTTGAGCCTCCAGTCCAGATGGCAGCCCCTAAACTTTCCAGGGGGCATTTGCTATGTTTTATTCAGTATTTTCAAATAGCAAGAAGATTTGTCAGATTATGAACTCCCCATATTGGCATAAATGCAAGTCTCATTATCCAGGGCAGCTCCTGTGAGAAACTGAATGGCAACCATGGAGCTAGGTGTAGCATAGTCATTGAAAGCGATGTTTATGGAGAATGTTTAATGATATGAGTAAAGCATATGGGAAAGTGATAAAAGCAGAATATAGAGCCATCTGTAGAGTATGAATGTAACTCTTAGAAAAGTGTGCTTGTGATTGTCAAGACTTATTAACAAGTATATATCTATCCCACTTATTTATTTATTTATGTATTTATTTATTTATTTATTGAGACAGAGCCTTGCTCTGTCACCCCAACTGGAGTGCAGTGGCACGATCTCAGCTCACTGAAACCTCAGCCTCCTAGGTTAGAGTGATTCTCCTGCATCAGCCTCCTGAGTAGCTGGGATTACAGGCACCCACCACCATGCCTGGCTAATTTTTGTACTTTTAGTAGTGACAGGGTTTCATCATGTTGGCCAGGCTGTTCTCAAACTCCTGACCTCAGGTGATCCACCCACCTTGGCCTCCCAAAGTGCTGGGATTACAGGTGTGAGACACTAGGCCTGGCCTATCCCATTTATTTACTACTCAGATGCCTCCACAAAAACTCCTGAAAGGTGGTAACTCAGCTGCTGTGTCCTTTGCTTCCCATTGCATGAAGCAGATGACTGTGTCTGTTGATGATGCCCAAGAAATACCTACTGATTGAATCAATGAGGGACAGCTGGAATAAGCAAAACTTTGAACTGGTTATATCACCATCCTGAAGAGACTCAGTTTAGTTTTGAATGCCACATTGTAAAAATGAAACTGATATTTTTGTTGCTGAATATTTCCCGATTCAGTGTTTAGGCAAGCCAAGGCAGAGGAGGGAACACCAAGATGTCCCTTGGTGGCATCTTGAAGCAGTTACTCCTGTGGGTAGATCAGCCCAGGGACTTGATTTCTGGGTTTTGATACAGGTGAGTTTGATGCTGATGTAACTTTACATTTCTTGTACAGAAATATGTTTAGTTTTATCTGAGGACCTTCGGTATCATCACTTCCTTCCTGGAATGAGAGGCAGAGGTGATTCTGAGAAAGGGAGGTTTTCTTACCTCAGTGCCAGCATGCCATTAGGCCTCAAAATGTCTCTTCTGTATTTGCTGAGTGCTTAATCTTTGCTAAGCAAAATCACAGCTACTCCTTAATTTACTAGGTGTCATTAACATTAACCTTATTTTACAGACAGGTGAACCAAGGCCCAGAGATGTTAAGTGACTTTCAGATTACAAAGCATGTGAGTGTGAGTGTCAGGATCATCATTTCAAATTCCTAACTTCAGTTTTGCTAATATCTGAGTATCCTTAGGATAATACTTCCTAGGTGCTGGGCATGGAGCAAAGTGTTTTTAGCCATTATCCTTCTTCATTCTTATCATACCCTGATATAGGGCACATGTCACCCTCTGTGTGATCTCCTCAACCTCTTCTCAGGTGACTGTCTCACCATGGGGCAGCTCCTAAAATACATCATGATCTTTCCCACCCCAGAGCCTTTGTGCTTGCTGTTCCTCCCACATTGAACGTTCCTCCCTTGTGCTTCACACAGCCAGAGTCTCAGCATCCTTCGAGTTTCACCTTAAGTCTTGTCTATAACAAGAGGCCTTCCAAGATCACCTATTTAAGCATGTCCTTCCCTTTAGTGTCTCTCATAGCACTGTCTTTATTCTCAGCACTCATTGCTGTCTGTGATTATTTTACTAAATTGTCTGTCTATTATCTGTACTTCCCATAGAATGAAAAGGCAGAATGATTTCGGTCTCTGTTCTCTGAGATGTCTGGAAGAGAGCCCTGCACATGTAGGTCCTCAATGAAAATGTTTTAAACAGAATAAAGGCCATTTATGAAAAACCTGTGGCTAGCAAACTGATTGGGGGAAAAGCTGAAAGTATGTCCTTTAAGAACCACAACAAGACAAGGATGCTGTATCTCACCATTCATATCCAACATAGTATTGGAAGCACTTGCTAGAGCAATTATGCAAAAGTAGAAATAAGGGACAGCTAAATTAGAAAGGAAGAAGTGAAATTGTCCTTGTTTACAGATGACATAATATTATATACTGAAAAAACCTGGCAACCCCCTTTGGGTCCCCTCCCATTTTATGGGAGCTCTGTTTTCACTCTATTAAATCTTGCAACTGCACACTCTTCTGGTCTATGTTTGTTATGGCTTGAGCTGAGCTATCGCTTGCCATTCACCACGTCTGTTTGCCCGCAGACCCGCCACTGACTTCCACCCCTCCAGATCCAGCAGGGTGTCAGTGGCACTCCTGATCCAGCAAGGCACCCATTGCCACTCCCAAGTGGGCTAAAGGCTGGCCATTGTTCCTGCACAGTTAAGGGCCCAGGTTCAGCCTAATCGAGCTGAATACTAGTCGCTGGGTTCCTCGGTTCTCTTCCATGTCCCATGGCTTCTGATAGAGCTATAACACTCACTGCATGGCCCAATATTCCATTCCTTGGAATCTGTGAAGCCAAGAACCCCAGGTCAGAGAAAAAGAGGCTTGTCACCATCTTGGAAGTGGCCCACCATCATCTTGGGAGCTCTAAGAACAAGGACCCCCCCAATAACATTTTGGCCACCACGAAGGCATGTCCAAAGTGGTGAGTAATATTGGACCACTTTCTCTTGCTATTCTGTCCTATCTTTCCTTAGAATTGGAGGAAAATACCAGGTGCCTGTGAGCTGGTTAAAAACGATTAGTGTGGCCACTGGACTTAAGACTCAGGTGTGAGGCTGTCTGGGAAAGGGCTTTCTAACAACCCCAGCCTTTTATGGGTTGGGAGTGTTGGTCTGCCTGGAACCAGCTTCTGCTTTCAATTTTCCTGGGGAAGCCAAGGGTGGACTAGAGGCAGAAAGCTGATGTCCCAAACTGCTGGCATTAGCCGGTTGAGATCATGGCACAGACAGAAGTCTCTACTCAACATTCACTCATGCATACGCCCCTACCTTTCCTTCTGAGCCATACCTCCTGGGTCCTGACCATGACTTTCTTGAAAGTGTAGCCCCAAAATTCTCCTTACTTCTGAATTGACTTCCTCTGATCCCTGCCTCCTAGATACTAATGCTTCAGGCTTTCACTTCCTCTCCCAAGTATTAGAACAGGTTGTATCTCCAAAGGGATCTAAGGAAGCTCTATGCTGCATCCTCAGGCCCCTAGGCTATGAACCCAGGGAGTCTTGTCCCTGGTGTCCCTCCCAATTTAGGCATACAGCTCTCCACATGGGCAGTATTGTGGGACCCGTTCCCCACCACCCTTGCCAGGGCCTTAGAACTGATAACCTAGTACTTTAACAACTAGAATTGGGTCTACAACGACATACTAGATCAAGATGAAAGCAAATTGAGTAAATAAAAGGGAGGCACATATTCCTATAGTGGCAAATGGGGGCAACCAGCAAACATCCTTCCATTCTGTTTCCAAAATGCATCTACAAAGACAGAAAGGAGAAAGAAAGAGAGAAAGAGAAAGATAGAAGTAGTAAAGAAAAAACAGTGTACCCTGTTTCTTTAAAAGCCAGGGTTAATTTAAAACCTATAATTGATGATTTAAGGTTTTCTCCATGACCCTATAACACTCCAATACCACTTTGTTGTCAGTGTAAACAAGGGCATAGCCCAAAAGCACTGAGGCCACTGACAACCAGTGGCCTTCCTATCAAAAATCCTTAACCCAGGAACCTGCCAATGGCCCAGATGCATGCAATCTTTTGCGGCAACTACTTTCCTAACAGAAGAAAGTAGAAAATTAGCCTTTAGAGGAAACCTCATTGTGAGCCCACCTCACCAGTTCAGAACTATCCTAAGTCAAAAAAGCAAAAAGGGTAGGTTACTAACTCAAAAATCTGAAAGTATGGAGCTATTCTGCTAAAAAAAAGATAATTTAACATTAACCACTGAAAATTCCCTTCCCCCAGCAGATTTTCTGACGGGGGATTTAAATCTTAATTACCATACAAAGGTTCAACCACACCTAGGAGGAACTCCCTTCAGGACAGGACAACAGATGGTTCCTCCCAGGTGATTGAGAAAAAAACACAATGGGTATTCAATAATTGAAGGAAACTCCTGTAGATGCAGAATTAAGAAAATTGCCTAATAACTGGTCTGCTCAAACGTGTGAGCTGTTTGCACTCAGCCAAGCCTTAAAGTACTTACAGAATCAAAAAGCTCTATCTCAATCCTGACTCAAAGTTTACCCGCATCCTCTCTGAAATGAATTTGCATAAGACAGAACTGTTGCTTGTAGGAATGCATCTTGATGGGGCATCTCGGTTATTAGGAAATACTCAGGAACCCAGTGCAACTCTAGAACTCACCCCTGAGTGCAATGGCAATGTCAGGCATGCTGGTAAAGGACCACTAGAATCCAGCAGCCCGGACCCCTTTCTTTGTGGTCAAGAAAGGTGGGAAAACTGGTTCAGGACTGCCCCATTGGTGAATGTAACTAATCCAATAAGCAGAGGTCCACTGGTGGCTATGCACCCTAGAAAGGAACTCATCTCTGAGTGCAACAGCAGTGTTGGATATGCTGGTAAAGGACCTCTAGAACCCAGCAGCCCCATCCCCTTTCTTAGTGGTCAGGGAAGGCAGGAAAATAGGTGGAGGACTGCTACATCATTGAAAGTAACTAATCTGAAAAGCAGAGGTCCTTGAGTGGTTACGCACCTGAAAGGAATAAGCATTAGCTCCATAGAGGATGCTCTAGGTCTAATGCTCATCAGAAAATGACTAAGGGTGCTGGCATCCCTATGTTTTATTTTCAAATGGGAAACATTTCCCCCAAGGCAAAAATGCCCCTAAGATGTATTCTGGACAATTATGCCCAGTCAGAGTGTACATACCTTTTTCCCTGTCAGACTTGAAGCAAATTAAAATAGACCTAGGTAAATTCTCAGCTAAGACTGATAGATATTTTGATGTTTTACAAGTGTTAGGACAATCCTTTCATCTGACATGGAGAGATATAATGTTACTGCTAGATCAGACACTAACCCCAAATAAGAGAATTGGCGCCATAACTGCAGCCTGAGAGTTTGGTCATCTCTTGTATCTCAGTCAGGTCAATGATAGGATGACAACAGAGGAAAGAGAACAATTCCCCACAGGCCTGCATGCAGTTCCCCATGTAGACCCTCATTGGGACGCAGAATCGGATCATGGAGATTGGTGCCACAGATATTTGCTAACTTGGGTGATACAAGGACTAAGGAAAAGTAGGAGAAAGCCCATAAATTATTCAATTATGTCCACTGTAACACAGAGAAAGGAAGAAAATCCTACTGCCTTTCTGCAGAAACTAAGGGAGGCATTGAGGAAGCATACCTCTCTGTCACCTGACTCTATTGAAGGCCAACTAATCTTAAAGGATAAGTTTATCACTCAGTCAGCTGCAGACATTAGAAAAAAACTTCAAAAGTCCGCCTTAGGCCCAGAGCAAAACTTAGTTACTGGGTTCATAGCCCCATGACCCATGGCTTCTAATAGAGCTATTAGAACTATTGAACTTGGCAACCTTGTTTTTTTTATAATAGAGATCAGGAGGAGCAGGCACAATGGGAGAAACAAGAGAAGAAAAAGGCCACGGCTTTAGTCATGGCCCTCAGGCAAGCGGACTTTGGAGGCTCTGGAACACAGAAAGCTGGGCAAATTGAATGCCTAATAGGGCTTGCTTCCAGTGTGGTCTACAAGGACACTTTAAAAAAGATTGCCTGAATAGAAATAAGCCACCCCCTCGTCCATGCCCCTTATGTCAAGGGAATCACTGGAAGGCCCACTGTCCCAGGAGATGAAGGTCCTCTGAGTCAGAAGCCACTAACCAGGTGATCCAGCAGGAGGACTGAGGATGCCCAGGGTAAGCACCAGCCCATGCCATCACCCTCACAGTGCCTCAGGTATGCTTGATCATTGAGGGCCAGGGGGTTAACTGTCTCCTGGACACTGGTGCAGCCTTCTCAGTCTTACTCTCCTGTCCTAGACAACTGTCCTCCAGATCTGTCACTATCCAAGGGGTCCTAGGACAGCCAATCACTAGATACTTCTCCCAGCCACTAAGTTGTGACTGGGGACATTTACTCTTTTGACATGCTTTTCTAGTTATGCCTGAAAGCCCCACTTCCTTGTTAGGAGGAGACATTCTAGCAAAAGCAGGGGCCATTATACACCTGAACATAGGAGAAGGAACACTCATTTGTTGTCCCCTGCTTGAGGAAGGAATTAATCCTGAAGTCTGGGCAACAGAAGGACAATATGGATGAGCAAAGAATGCCTGCCCTGTTCAAGTTAAACTAAAGGATTCCACCTCCTTTCCCTACCAAAGGCAGTACCCCCTTAGACCCAAGGCCTAGCAAGGGCTCCAAAGGATTGTTAAGGACCTAAAAGCCCAAGGCCTAGTAAAAACATGCAATAGCCCCTGCAGTACTCCAATTTTAGGAGTACAGAAACCCAACGGGCAGTGGAGGCTAGTGCAAGATCTCAGGATTATCAATGAGGCCGTTGTCCCTCTACACCCAGCTGTACCTAACCCTTATACTCTGCTTTCCCAAATACCAGTGGAAGCAGAGTGGTTTACAGTCCTGGACCTTAAGGATGTCTTTTTCTGCATCCCTGTACATCCTGACTCTCAATTCTTGTTTGCCTTTGAAGATCCTTCAAACCCAACGTCTCAACTCACCTGGATTGTTTTACCCCAAGGGTTCAGGGATAGCTCCCATCTATTTGGCCAGGCACTAGCTCAAGATTTGAGCCAGTTCTCATACCTGGACACTCCTCTCCTTCAGCACATGGATGATTTACTTTTAGCTGCCCTTTCAGAAACCTTGTGCCATCAAGCCACCCAAGCATTCTTTAATTTCCTCTCCACCTGTGCTATAAGGTTTCCAAACAAAAGGATCAGCTCTGCTCACAGTAGGTTAAATACTTAGTGCTAAAATTATCCAAAGGCACCAGGGCCCTCAGTGAGGAACATATCCAGCCTATCCTGGCTTTTCCTCATCCCAAAACCGTAAAGCAACTAAGAACGTTCCTTGGCATAACAGGCTTCTGCTGAATATGGATTCCCTGGTACAGCAAAATAGCCAGATCATTATATACACTAATTAAGGAAACTCAGAAAGGCAATACCCATTTAGTAAGATGGACACCTGAAGCAGAAGTGACTTTCCAGGCCCTAAAGAAGGACCTAACCCAAGCCCCAGTGTTAAGCTTGCCAACGTGGCAAGACTTTTCTTTATATGTCACAGAAAAAACAGGAATAGCTCTAGGAGTCCTTATGCAGGTCCGATGGACCAGCTTGCAACCTGTGGCATACCTAAGCAAGGAAATTGATGTAGTGGCAAAGGGTTGGCCTCATCGTTTATGGGTAGTGGCAGCAGTAGCAGTATTAGTATCTGAAGCAGTTAAAATGATACAGGGAAGAGATCTTACTGTGTGAACATCTCAAGATGTGAATGGCATACTCACTGCTAAAGAAGACTTGTGGATGTCAGACAACCATTTGCTTAAATATCAGCATCTATTACTTGAAGGGCCAGTGCTGCGACTGTGCCCTTGTACAACTCTTAATCCAGCCACATTTCTTCCAGACAATGAAGAAAAAATAGAACATAACTGTCAACAAGTAACTGCTCAAACCTACACCACTCAAGGGGACCTTCTAGAGGTTCCCTTGACTGATCATGACCTCAACTTGTATGCTGATGGAAATTCCTTTGTAGAAAAAGGACTTTGAAAAGTGGGGTATGCAGTGGTCAGTGATAATGGAATACTTGAAAATAATCCCCTCACTCCGGGAACAAGCACTCAGCTGGAAGAACTAATAGCTCTCACTCAGGCAATAGAATTAGGAGAAGGAAAAAGGGTAAATATATATACAGACTCTAAGTATGCTTAGCTAGTCCTCCATGCCCACGCAGCAATATGGAGAGAAAGGAAATTCCTGACTTCCAAAGGAACACCCATCAAACATCAGGAAGCCATCAGGAGATTATTATCTGCTGTACGGAAACCTAAAGAGGTGGCAATCTTACACTGCCGGGCCCATCAGAAAGGAAAAGAAAGGGAAATAGAAGGGAACTGCCAAACGGATATCGAAGCCAAAATAGCTGCAAGGTAGGACCCTCCATTAGAAATACTTATAGAAGGACCCCTAGTATGGGGTAATCCCCTCCGGGAAACCAAGCGCCAGTACTCAGCAGGAGAAATAGAATGGGGAAACTCATGAGGACATAGTTTCCTCTCCTCAGGATGGCTAGGCACCAAAGAAGGAAAAATACTTTTGCCTGCAGCTAACCAATGGAAATGACTTAAAACCCTTCACCAAACCTTTCATTTAGGCATTGATAGTACCCATCAGCAGGCCAAATTATTATCTACTGGACCAGACCTTTTCAAAACTTTCAAGCAGATAGTCAGGGCCTGTAAAATGTGCCAAAGAAATAATCCCCTGCACTGCAGGCCATACATTTCAATCCCTGTATCTTTAACCTCCTTGTTAAGTTTATCTCTTCCAGAATCAAAGCTGTAAAACTACAAATCATTCTTCAAATGGAGCCCCAGATGCAGTCCATGACTAAGATCTACTGCGGACCCCTGGACTGGCCTGCTAGCTCATGCTAGCACCCCTACTGACATTGACAGCACCCCTCCTGAGGAAATCTCAACTGCATGACCCCTACTATGCCCCAGTTCAGCAGGAAGCAGTTAGAATGGTCATCGGCCAACCTCCCCAACAGCACTTGGGTTTTCCTGTTGAGAAAGGGGACTGAGAGACAGGACTAGCTGGATTTCCTAGGCTGACTAAGAATCCCTAAGCCTAGCTGGGAAGGTGACCACATCCACCTTTAAACACGGGGCTTGCAACTTAGCTCACACCCAACCAATTGGGCAGTAAAGAGAGCTCACTAAAATGCTAATTAGGCTAAAACAGGAGGCAAAGAAATAGCCAATCATCTATTGCCTGACAGCACAGCAGGAGGGACAATGATCAGGATATAAACCCAGTATTCGAGCTGGCAATGGCAATCCCCTTTGGGTCCCCTCCCATTTTATGGGAGCTCTGTTTTCACTCTATTAAATCTTGCAACTGCAAAAAGAAAAAAAAAAAGAGAGAAAAAGAAAAAAAGAGAAAAAACCCAAATGCTCTACCAAAAAACAAAAAACCTGTTACAACCAATAAACAAATTCAGTGAAGTTGCACAATACAAATCAAAATACAAAACCTGTAGCATTTATATACACGAATCATAAACTAGTTGAAAATAAAACTAAGAAAGGAATCCCGTTTAAAATAGTTACAAAATATACCTAAAAATAAATTTAACCAAGGAGGTGAAAAATATGTATACTGAGAACTATAAAACATTGATAAAAGAAATTAAAGAAGACACATATAAAAATGGAAAGGCACCCCATGTTCATGAACTTGAACAATTAATATTGTTAAAATAAGCATACTGCACAAAGCAATATACAGGGTCAATACAATCCTTATCAAAATACCAGCGACATTCTTCACAGAAATAGAAAAAAATTCAAACATTCATAGAGAACCACAAAAGACCCCAATAGTCAAAGCAATGCTGAGAAAAAGAATAAAACTGGAGGCATCACGCTACCAGACTTCAAAATATATACAAAGCTATAATAACCAAAACAGAATAGTCCTGGGATAAAAAAGATGTAGAACAATGCAAGAGAATAGAGAACACAGAAATTAATTTACATATCCATTGTCAGCTGATTTTTGACAAAGGTGCCAAGAATAGTCATTGGGAAAGTACAGTCTCTTTAATAAACAATGCTGGGAAAACTGGATATCCATAAGTAGCTGAATGAAACTAGACCCCTATTTCTCACCCCTATTTCTCATGCAAGAACCAACTCAAAATGGATGAATGACATAAATTTAAGACCCTGAAACCATAAAACTACTAGAATAAAATGGGGGGAAAATGCTTCAGGACATTGGTCTGGGAAAAAATTTTATGAATAACACCTCAAAAGCAATGGCAACCAAAGGAAAAATGAACAAATGAGATTATATCAAACTAAGAAGTTTCTGCATATCAAGGAAAATAATCAATAAAGTGAAAAGATAGCCAGGAGAAAATCAGACAGCAGATTAATATCCACAGTATACAAGAAACTCAAACATCTCAACTCAGAAAAAAATCTGATTAAAAATGAGCAAATGATCTGAACAGATATTTCTCAAAAGAGGACATACAAATGGTCAAGAGGTATATGAACATAATGCTCAACATCACTAATCATCAAGGAAATGTAAATCAAAAGCACAATGATATATCATATCCCAGTTAGGATGATTGTTATCAAAAAAACAAAATGGCAACAACAACAAAAACAACACTAGGAAGAATGCCAAAAAAGGAAACTCATATACACTGTTGGTGGGAATGTACAGTAGTACAACCACTGGAGAATGACACGGAGGTTTCTCAAAAACCTACAAAGAGAACTCACACGTGATCCAGCAATTTTCCTGCTGGGTATTTATCAAAAGGAAAGAAAAGGAAGGAACATCAGTGTACTGAAAGGATATCTGTACCTTCATGTTTATTGCAGCATGATTCACAAGAATCAACATGTGAAATCAATCCAGTGTTCAACAACAGATGACTAGATGAAGAAAATGTAATATATACACACAATGGACTACTCTTTAGCCATAAAAAAATAAAATGCTGTCATTGATGGCAACATGGAAAGAACTGGATGACATTATATTAACTGAAATAAGCCAGGAAAAGAAACTGCATGTTGTCACCCTTATGCAGAGGCTAAAAATAGTTGATGTCATAGTTGTAAAAGGTTAGTAGAGTCTGCAGAGGTTAGTAGAGTCTGGGAAGGGAGGTGTAGTGAGAGATTTTTTTAAAGGACGCAAAATTATAGCTAGATAGGAGGAATAAGTTTTCATGTGTATAGCACTGTAGGATGACTATAGCTAACAACAATATATGTTTTCAAACAGAAGAGAGCATATTGAGTGTTCCTAACACAAAGAAATGACAAATGTTTGAGATGATGGCTATGCTAATTGCCAATGGTCGCTATACACTGTATGTATGAAAACATCAAAAAGTACCTCTAAATATGTACAATTATTATGTGTCAATTTGAAAAATATTTTTTAAATGTGTTGAATGATACAAGGGTGGAATAGAGATAATTTCTCTATTGCACAACAAGCAACTATTACTTTTATAAAGAAAATGCTTTAATGTGGACAAGAAAGTGCTTTCTGGCTGCAGTGCAGTAGAGAGTTGGTGGCAGGTGTGAGGTGGAAGCAAGTTGGCTAGTTTGGAGGTTGTTGAGCTAACCCCAGTGTAAGAAGAGGGTGGCTTGGACTTAGAACAGTGGATGTGAGGCTGGAGTGGGCACTGAAACCAGAGATGTTTAGGAGAGGGAGGTACAGAAGGGGGAGGGAAGCTCCCACAGACTGCCTGGGCAGTCTCCTCCCCTGCCCTCCCAGAGACTTCGGGCTTTAGTGGTGATACTGGATTCCTAAGTGGCCTTGGCCTTCTGTTATTTCAGATCCAGCAGATGGGGAGACTGAACAAAGTGGTATCCTGGGCCCACCAGTTTTTCTACACTCACCCACTCTGGTTTGAACCGTTCACTGGCTTCCAGAACATTTGAGCCCAACTATGTCAAAGCTGTGTGTAGCCACAGGGGTGAGGTGTTCTTGGGAGAGCTGCTCTTCCTGAGAACAAAGGGCTCAGGCTATGATGTGGGGAGGAGGCCTGGACCTGTGTCCTATGCCTGGGCAGCTGAAGTTCCCACCCTGCTTATCAAGGTGCCTCCTCTGGGAACCCCCTAGTCTCTATTTGACCCAACCAACTTCTTCACTTGCAGAACCTCAAGCCCTAATATGTATGACTTCTTCCTCCAGTGGATTGGTGAGTAAGCACCTGCCTTTCTTGCCTTGCCCACCCCAGACCCTTGGTGCTGGATGACCTCTGCCCTACCCTACTTAGTTGGTTATCCCATCAAACAGACAACCTGGCCTCTTTGTGCCTGTCTTAGGTTCAGTTGCTTTTTGGGGAGTCAGAGAAGGGGAGAGGAGAGCTTCTGGCTGGCTGGCAGGGGACATGGACCCAGGCACTTTCTCTTGCCAGGTTGTCTTCTACCCTGGATAGGCATCTTTCCCACTGGTCATGTTTCTCTGCTAAATCCCTGATTAAGACACATTTTGGTCCAAAGACTGGTACTAGAGAGACTGAATCTTAAGTATGAGCTTTCTTTTTTCTGTCTTTCTTTCTTTCTTTTTTGTTTTTCAAGATGGAGTTTCACTCTTTTTTTCTCAGGCTGGAGTGCAATGGCCTGATAGCTCACTGCAGCCTCCGCCTCCTGGGTTCGAGTGATTCTCCTGCCTCAGCCTCCCAAGTAGCTGGGATTACAGGTGCACACTGCCATGCCTGGCTAATTTTTCATATTTTTAGTAGAGAAGGGGTTTCACCATGTTGGTCAGGCTGGTCTCCAACTCCTGACCTCAAGTGATCTGCCCACCTCGGTCTCCCAAAGTGTTGGGATTACAGGAGTGAGCCATCTTGCCTGGCCAAGTGTGAGTTTTCTGAACTGATTCTGGGTTTCCTGGAATTTTTTCCCTAATCTGACTAGTTAAAAAGTAACCAATTACTGTTTTCAGTGGTAAAGAGAACACTGGTAGTCCATGGCAAAGAAGTTAAAAACCTTGAAAAAAGATTAGACGAATGGCTAACTAGAATAACCAATTTGATTGCACTGTGGTCTGAGAGACAGTTTGTTATAATTTCTGTTCTTTTACATTTGCTGAGGAGTGCTTTACTTCCAATTATGTGGTCAATTTTGGAATAAGTGCAGTGTCATTCTGAGAAGAATGTATATTCTGTTGATTTGGGGTGGAGAGTTCTGTAGATATCTATTAGGTCTGCTTGGTGCAGAGATGAATTCAATTCTTGGATATCGTTGTTAACTTTCTGACTCATTGATCTGTCTAATGTTGACAGTGGGGTGTTAAAGTCTCCCATTATTATTGTGTGGGAGTCTAAATCTCTTTGTAGGTCTCTAAGGACTTACTTTATGAATCTGGGTGCTCCTATATTGGGTGCATATATATTTAGGATAGTTAGCTCTTCTTGTTGAATTGATCCCTTTACCATTATGTAATGGCCTTCTTTGTCTCCTTTGATCTTTGTTGGTTTAAAGTCTGTTTTATTAGAGACTAGAATTGCAACCCCTGCCTTTTTTTGTTTTCCATTTGTTTGGTAGATCTTCCTCCATCCCTTTATTTTGAGCCTATGTGTGTCTCCACATGTGGGATGGGTTTCCTGAATACAGCACACTGATGGGTCTTGACTCTTTATCCAATTTGCCAGTCTGTGTCTTTTAATTGGAGCATTTAGCCCATTTACATTTAAGGTTAATATTGTTATGTGTGAATTTGATCCTGTCATTATGATGTTAGCTGGTTATTTTGCTCATTAGTTGATGCAGTTTCTTCCTAGCATGGATGGTCTTTACAATCTGGCATGTTTTTGCAGTGGCTGGTACTGGTTGTTCCTTTCCATGTTTAGTGCTTCCTTCAGGAGCTCTTGTAAGGCAGGCCTGGTGGTGACAAAATCTCTCAGCATTTGCTTGTCTGTAAAGTATTTTATTTCTCCTTCACTTATGAAGCTTAGTTTGGCTGGATATGAAATTCTGGGTGGAAAATTCTTTTCTTTAAAAATGTTGAATATTGGCCTCCACTCTCTTCTGGCTTGTAGAGTTTGTGCCGAGAGATCAGCTGTTAGTCTGATGGGCTTCCCTTTGTGGGTGACCTGACCTTTCTCTCTGGCTGTCCTTAACATTTTTTCCTTCATTTCAACTTCAGTGAATCTGACAATTATGTGTCTTGGAGTTGCTCTTCTTGACGAGTATCTTTGTGGCATTCTTTTTATTTCCTGAATCTGAATGTTGGCCTGCCTTGCTAGATTGGGAAGTTCTCCTGGATAATATCCTGAAGAGTGTTTTCCAACTTGGTTCCATTCTCCCCATCACTTTCAGGTACACCAATCAGACATAGATTTGGTCTCTTCACATAGTCCCATATTTCTTGGAGGCTTTGTTCATTTCTTTTTATTCTTTTTTCTCTAAACTTCTCTTCTCACTTCATTTCATTCATTTGATCTTCCATCACTGATACCCTTTCTTCCAGTTGATTGAATCGGCTACTGAGGCTTATGCATTCATCACGTAGTTCTCGTGCCATGGTTTTCAGCTCTATCAGGTCCTTTAAGGACTTCTCTACATTGGTTATTCTAGTTATCCATTTGTCTAATCTTTTTTCAAGGTTTTTTACTTCTTTGCCATGGGTTCAAACTTCCTCCTTTAGCTCAGATAAGTTTGATCGTCTGAAGCCTTCTCTCAATGCATCAAAGTCATTCTCCATCCATCTTTGTTCTGTTGATGGTGAGAAGCTGCATTCCTTTGGAGGAAGAGAGGCGCTCGATTTTTAGAGTTTCCAGTTTTTCTGCTCTGTTTTTTCCCCTTCTTTGTGGTTTTATCTACCTTTGGTCTTTGATGATGGTGACGTACAGGTGGGGTTTTGGTGTGGATGTCCTTTCTGTTTGTTAGTTTTCCTTCTAACAGTCAGGACCCTCAGCTGCAGGTCTGTTGGTGTTTGCTGGAGGTCCACTCCAGACCCTGTTTGCCTGGGTATCAGCAGTGGAGGCTGCAGAACAGTGAATATTGGTGAACAGCAGATGTTGCTGCCTGATCATTCCTCTGGAAATTTTGTCTCAGAGGGGTACCTGGCCATGTGAGGTGTCAGTCTGCCCCTACTGGGGGTGCCTCCCAGTCAGGCTACTTGGGGGTCAGGGACCCACTTGAGGTGGCAGTCTGTCTGTTCTCAGATCTCCAGCTGCATGCTGGGAGAACCACTACTCTCTTCAAAGATGCCAGACAGGGACATTTAAGTCTGCAGAGGTTTCTGCTGCCTTTTGTTTGGCTATGCCCTGCCCCCAGTGGTGGAGTCTACAGAGGCAGGCAGGACTCCTTGAGCTGCAGTGGGCTTCACCCAGTTCGAGCTTCCCGGACGCTTTGTTTACCTACTCAAGCCTTGGCAATGGTGGGCACCCCTCCCCTAGCCTCGCTGCCGCCTTGCAGTTTGATCTCAGACTGCTGTGCTAGCAATGAGTGAGGCACCTTGGGTGTAGGACCCTCCAAGCCAGGCACAGGATATAGTCTCCTGGTGTGCCATTTGCTAAGACCATCAGAAAAGTGCAGTATTAGGGTGGGAGTGACCCAATTTTCCAGGTGCCATCTGTCACCCCTTTCCTTGGCTAGGAAAGGGAATTCCCTGACCCCTTGCACTTCCCGGGTGAGGCGATGCCTCACCCTGAATTGGCTCATGCTCGGTGTGCTGCACCCACTGTGCTGCACCTACTTTCCTGCACCCACTGTCTGACAATACCCAGTGAGATGAACCCAGTACCTCAGTTGGAAATGCAGAAATTATCCATCTTCTGCATTGCTCACGCTAGGAGCTGTAGACTGAAGCTGATCCTATTCAGCCATCTTGGAACTGCCCCCACTCTTTTTTGTTGATGTTGTTGTTGTTTCCTGTTTTTTGTTTTTCTTTTAACTCTCAGGCCACTCTACTGTAGGGCTGCTGCAGTTTGCTGGCAGTGCACTGCAGACCTTTGTTGCTTCGGTGTGATACCTGGAGGTATCACATGTGAAGGCTGTGAAACAGCAAAGATGGAGGCCAGCTCCTTCCTCTGGAAGCTCTGTCCCAGTGGGGTACTGAGTTGTTGCTGGCCTGAATGCACCTGGAATCCCCTGTTGGGAGGTCTCACTCAGTCAGAAGAGCAGGATCAGGGACCAGCTTAAAGAAGCAGTCTGGCTTCTTTTTAGTACAGCAGGTGTGCTGCATTGCAGCAGGGGTCCTTCCTCATCTGGACCATTTGTATTCTCTATAGCTGGCAGGCTGGAATGTCTGAGTTGGCCAAACCATGGAGATGATGGCCACGCCTCCCCTCAGGAGCTCCATCCCGGGAGAGACCAGAGCCCTATCCATAGAACCCTGGCTGGAGTGATGGAAGCCCCCACAGGGAGATCTCACTCAGTGAGAAGGAATGGATCAGGGTCCTGCTTAAAGAAGCAGTCTGACCACAATCTGGCAAGGCAGCTGTGCTGCTTTGTGGGAGATCCTTCCTTGTCTGGACCATTTGTATTCTCCAAAGCCAGCAGACTGGAACAGCTGAGTCTACCAAACTGCAAAAATGGCTGCCACTCCTCCCACTAAAAACTCAACACTTCTCAGGCAGATTCCAGGCTGCTGCTGTTGGTTGGCTAGAATTCCAAACCAGTGGGTTTTAACCTGTGAGGTGCCATGGAAATGGGGCCCACAGAATGACAGTGCTTGGCTCGCCGGATTCAGCCCTCTTCCTAGGGATATGTATGGTTGGATTTTCTGCCTTGCCAAGGATCCCAGGGCTGGATTATGTAAAACTCCTGGGTTGCTGTGTGGGCCTGAGTTGCTGCTCTGCTGAGACTCCACACAGCTCTGTGTATCTGACCCAAGGCCCTAGTGGCTTGGGCTCACTAGAGGATCTCCTGGTCCATGGGTTTTAAAGATCCATGGGAGAAGTGTGGTTTCCTGGGTGGGGTCGTACAATCAGTCACTGCTTCTCTTGGCTGGGGGTTGGGGTTTCTTTGGCTCTGTGCCACTTCTGGGTGGGCCATTGCCTTCCTCTTTCTTTTCTTCATTCTCCATGGGCTGAATTGTTTGCCTAGTCAGTCCCAAGGCAAGAACCTGGATATTTCAGTTGTAGGCACTGAATTCACTTGCCCCTTTTCATTTCTCTTCATGAGTGCCATGGACTGCAGCTGCTTATAATCAGCCATCTTGGACAAAATCCCATTCACAATTAACATTAGATATATTAATAATAGTTAACTTTAATATTCTCTTTAGAGAATCACTGTATTTAAGTTAAAGAATATTAAAGAGAAGGGTGAATGTCATTCAATGACTTTGCATTGCCTTTGTGAGGGAAAGGTTAATGTACTTCCAATTGTGTATAGGAGAGTTAGCACAAGTATGACTTTGTCATAGTTTTTACTGGCAGATTAAGTAGGCCCTAAGGGGATGTGTATAGATGCCAAATTGACAAGGTATGAAATGTGTTGTTTAATTTTACATGTTAACTTGGACAGGCTGTAATACCCAGTTATTCAATTAAATGCTATTCCAGATGTTGTGAAGAGATTTTGTGGTTGTAGTTAACATCTACAATCAGTTGACTTCAAGAAAAAGAGATAACTCTTGATAATTTATGTAGACTTAATTCAATCACTAATAGGCCTGTAGAGCAAAGCTCTAGGAGCTGAAAAAGTGGAAGAAAAGAGATTCTCCCTAGAGCCCCTCAACACCTTGGATTTGGAGCAAGAAAATCCAATTCAAATGTGAGACCTCCAGACATTTAAGACTATAAATTTCTGCTGTTTTAAGGCACTGACGTTGTGGTAGTTAATTACAGCACCAATAGGAAACTCATACAAAAGCAGAAAAGCAGGCAGAAGGAATAAGAAAGAAATGGGGGCAGACAGGCTGGAGGGCAGGCAGGAGATTGGTTGCTGGATGGACAGTCTGTGATGCAGGTAGGCAGGAGGGAGGTAGAGCAGCAGATACAGAGCCTAGGGAAAGGTGAGAGAAAGAAGGGCAGACAACATGGAGTACAGGAGGGAGGATAGCAGGTAGATGGGAAGAAGGCAGGTGGGCCGATAGAAAGCAGGATGTGGGCAGACAGGCAGGAGACAGGAGCAGGGGTGAGGAAGACAGGGTGGTAGGTGGAGGCCCTCAGAGCTGGTCCTTGTCCCCACAATGGTTAGGGAGCCTCCTGAGATGCAGGTGGATTCCACTTTTGAACTTCAACAAAATTCATGGTATGCCGACCGGGATCCTGGTGGGATCAGGCAGCAGCTCAAAGCGGAGCAGGGTCAGGGCCATGGCCACCTTTAGCTCATTCATGGCAAATTTTTTCCCAATGCAGGTCCTGAGCCAGGCAGACAGTGAATTGATAAGAGGCCTCAGTCCCCATTATGAGCTGGAAATTCATGAATGGTTAAAGGGTTAATCAATGGTTTGTTCACTCTGCCACAGTGTGTGGTTCTGCAGTGTGGAAGCCAAGTTCAGGTCACTGTAGGGTGAGGGTGGGCCACACTCTCAGGTTTTCCCCATGTGGAGGGATGCCCAGGGACTAGGATCCTTAGGAAGGGGCCCAGATGGGTGGGCAGGGGAGTCAGAAGGGCACTAGAAATTTTCTGAAGGGGCACTTTGTGGATGGATGGTCCTCAGCTGCTGCCTCATTTGCTTCCCAGTCTAGGGGCCAGGCTTCTGCCTCCCCTTACTCCTTCATTACCCATGCCTGTAGCCTTATAATTCTACTCCAGAAATGTCCCTCCTTGTTGTCCATCAATCTTCTTGCCTGGACTCTCTGGCGTCCCTGCTTCCCCTTTCTCCACACTGAAGCCACATCCCAGCTTAGACCCTCCCGTGCTCTTCATCACAGCTGGGCAGCATCCTAATGCCCCAGCTGTCAGCCAGCCCTCCATGGACTGTTGCCTCGCCCACCTCTTACCTGTGCAGCCCATGTCCTTGTCCCATACATGTAGAGATGGCTGAGAACATCCTCCTTCCACCACTGCCTGTAACATCCTCAAGGCTATGGCCAGGGACCTGCCTCTCACCTTCTGCTGGCTGTGCCTCTCCCTCCCCAGTACCCCAAGGCAGCTTTTTCCCTTATCCATGAACAGTCACAGTCGAGTGCCTAGGATAGTGCCATGAACACTCAACGAGGCACTCAGTGATTGAGTGAGTGAGTGAGTGAGTGAGTGAGTGAAAGGATGGATGAGGGAGCAATGTTTGTCTGAAGCACAGGATGTGTTTCTATATAACACGTTTTGTCCTTGACTGTACTTAGAGGCAAGAGCAGTGCCTTGTATCTTTGTTTTCCCATCATGGTGTATGGGACTTTACCCTCAGACACAGGCTTAATAGATACTGTTATATTTAAATGACATTACTTGGGTTTTGAAAATGAATGAAATAGAATGGAATACAGTGAGAGTCAGTATTAGTTCTGAGCTCGAAATTGTGCTGCTGAATACTCTTGGTATGGTTTCGCTGTTGGTCCCCTCCAAATCTCATGTTGAAATGTGATTCCATTTTGGAGATGGGTTGGGTGGGAGTTGATTGGATCATGGGGGCAGATCCCTCATTATGGTTTAGCACTATACCACTGGTGATCAGTGAGTGAGTGCTCAGTTTGTTCACAGGAGATCTGGTTCTTTAAAAGAGTCTGGGACTTCCCTGCACCCGCTCTCTTGCTCCTGTTCCCACCACGTGACATGCTGGCTCCCCTTCGCCTTTGCCGTGAGTGAAAACTTACTGAGGCCTTCACCAGAAGCAAATGCTGGCACTTCATGTCTTGTACATCCTGATGAACCATGAGTAAAATAAATATCTTTTCTTTATAAATTACCCTGTCTCAGATAATCCTTTATAGCAATGCAAGAGTGGTCTAATGGAACTCGTCCTGTCCTCTAGTGGCAGCAAACCAATTGGCAGCCAATATTTTGGAGGAAGTACTCATCCTGGGATAAACCAATGCTGAGAAAGGACTTTCTGGAAGAACAATCTGCTTAAAACCTGTTCTGGGAAAGTGAATTCATCATTGGAAGGATTCTCATAAATTACTTTTTCTAAAAAACTTATTTCTACTATTTACATTGTTTTTGGCATTCATATTTCTCAGGACGATTCCTGCAGTCTTTGAAGATTTCCACAGAAGCAATTATAGAGTGTACCTGTCCAGTTCAACAGCTATATTATGTGTCTTCTGTATTTCACATACGAGGAGCATTTAAAGGCTATGTAGCATATCCTAAAAAGGCCTTTCCCCACAGTCAGTTTATTGTCATTTTTATGTTTTTGCTAATGATGTGCTAAGTGAAATATAGGACTATGGTACAGAGATTCTACTGGGTGTACAGAACTTGCCAAATGGAAATGGAGATGTAATTATATGAACATTACTATGTAGTGAAAATTTTGTTGGGCAAGATAACCAAGTGTGTGAGACAACACACATCGGTTAAAACTTTTTGCAAAGGACTTTGTTAACCTTTCATTTGTATGACTTCAAAAGTAAGACTAGCAAGGTGTCTGAATTCTAAACATAGGCAAAGACTTCAATGATTCAACTCTATGTAGACTGGTGAATTAAGTCAAAAGGTGGTGTGCTGCATTGGGAGTATGTGAGGAGAGAGAGAAATCAACTCCTTAATATTTTTGAAAATTGAGAAAAACAAACACCTGAAGTTGAATTTATTATGTACTATCTAATTCTGACAAGTCATATTTCTAAAGTGAAGACAACACTAGGATACAGTGAAATTTGGATGACCCACTGACAGTAAATGCTGGCTGGCCATTGGGAAACAGGAGAAGGAGCAATGACTCCATGGTGTTCTCTGAAATGCCACCTTTCTTTAGTACAAGAGACATTTACACAAGGTCGTTTTCTTACAAACACCAACATTCAAGGACAAAACTGAAGATGCCACATATGAACATAGGGGCCCAGAGACTGCCTCCTTCCCTACTCCCATTACCATACAGGAAGACTCACCTTGATCCTATTGAGAATGTTACAATACTGAGTCTATGTTAAAGAAAAATTTTGCTTGCTTGAGGATAATTGCTGCTTTAAGTTTATAGACTAATCATTAAAAACAGCCTCAGAAAAGCCAGACCTGCAACAGTGGTAAAAGAGAAATGTGCTGTGCAGGAATTCTGGGAACAAGTTGACCAGCTGTTTTAACTACCAGATAATAGTCTTGTGGCACCTGCAGAAGGTCATAAGATGCTAACCAAGACAGCAATAATTAAGTGCCTCCCTGAGATTGCACACGCAGCTGCTGCACAAGAATGCTTTGACTATTACTTACAGTTTTCCTAATTTTCCTTAAAAACCCCTGGTGTGAAGGCACAACTCAGAGAGGTGGTTTTTTAATTCTTTCTTTTTTGAAATTTTGTTGTCCATTATATGTTTTTTAAAAATTCTTATTTTAGGTTCAGGGGTACATGTGCAGGTTTGTTAGATAGGTAAATTGCATGTCACAGGGGTTTGGTGTACAGATTATTTTGTCACCCAGATAAAAAGCACTGTATTCAATAGGTAATTTTTGATCCTTAACCCCCTCCCACTCTCCACCCTCAAGTAGGCCGTGGTATCCATTCCCTTCTTTGTGTCCATGTGTACTCGATGTTTAGCTCCCTCTTATAAGTGAGAACACGTGGTGTTTGGTTTTCTGTTCCTGTGTTCTCTTAGGATAATGGCCTCCTGCTCCATCCATGTTGCTGCAAGGGAAATGATCTCATTCTTTTTATGGCTGCACAGTATTCCATGGTGTATGTGTACCACATTTTCTTTATTGAGTCCACTGTTGATGGGCATTTAGTTTGATTGTATGCCTTTGCCATTGTTAACAGTGCTGTGATGAACATATGCATGCATGTGTCTTTATGATAGAATGGTTTATATTTCTTTGGGTATATACCAGTAATGGGATAGCTGGGTCAAATGGCAGTTCTATTTTAAGTTCTTTGAGAAGTCTCCAGATTGCTTTCCACAGTGGTTTAACTAATGTACATTCCCACCAGCACCATATAAGCATTGCCTTTTCTCTGCAAACTTGCCACCATCTGTTGTTTTTTTGACATTTTTGAAAAGAGCCATTCTGACTTGTGTGAGATGATCTCTCATTGAGGTTTTGATTTGCATTTCTCTAATAGTTAGTGATATTGAGTATTTTTTCATTTTCTTGGCCACATGTATATCTTCTTTTGAGAAGTGTCTGTTCAAATCCTTTGCTGATTTTTTAATGGGGTTGGTTTTTTTGTTTTGTTTTGTTTTTTGGCTTGTTAATTTAAGCTTGCTATAGATTCTGGATATTAGACCTCTGTCAAATGCATACCTTGCAAATATTTTCTCCTATTCTGTAGACTGTCCATGTACTCTGTTGATAATTTCTTTTGCTGTGCAGAAGCTTTTTAGTTTAATTAGATCCCACTTGTCAATTTTTGTTTTTGTTGCAATTGCTTTTAGAGTCTTCATCATAAATTATTTGCCAGGGCCTATGGCCAAAATGGTATTATATTCTAGGTTTTCTTCCAGAGTTTTTATAGTTTCATATCTTACATTTATATATTTAATCCACCTTGAGTTGAGTTTTGTATATGATGAAAAACAGGGGTCCAGTTTAAATCTTCTACACATGGCTAGCCAGTTGTCTCAGCACTATCTATTGAATAGAGGGTCCTTTTCCCCATTGCTTGTTTTGGTTGGCTTTGTCAAAGATCACATGGTTGTAGGTGTGAGGCTTTATTACTCACTTATCTATTCTGTTCCATTGGTCTATGTTTCTGCTTTTGTGTCAGTACAATGCTGTTTTAGTTACTGTAGCTTTGCAGTATATTTTAAAGTCAGGTAGTGTGATGCCTCCAGCTTGTTCTTTTTGCTTAGGATATCTTTGGCTACTGGGCTCTTTTGTGGTTCCAAATGAATTTTAGAGTGGTTGTTTCTAATTGTGAAAAAATGTTGTTAGTAGTTTGATAGGAATAGCATTGAATCTGTAAATTGCTTTGGGCAGTATGACCATTTTAACGATATTGATTCTCCACATCCATGAGCTTGGAATGTTTTCCTATTTGTTTGAGTCATCTGTGATTCTTTCAGTAGTGTTTTATAATTCTTCTTGTACAGACCTTTTACCTCCCTGATTAGCTGTATTCCTAGGTATTTTATTCTTTTTGTGGCTATTGTGAATGGGATTGCATTTCTGAGTTGGCTCTCAGCTTGGATGCTGCTGGTGTGTAGAAATGCTAGTGATTTTTATAGAATGATTTTGTATCCTGAAACTTTGCTGAAGTTTCTGAGATCTAGGAGCCTTTGGACAGAGAGTATGGAATTTTCTAGGTATAGAATCATATAATCTGTGAAGAGAGATAGCTTGACTTCTTTTCCAATTTGGATGCCTTTTTATTTTTATTTTTTTGTCTGGTTGTTCTGGCTAGGATTTCCAGTATTATGTTGAACAGGTGTGTTGAGAGTGGGCATCCTTGTTTGGTTCTGATTCTCAGGGGGAATGCTTCCAGCTTTCCCCATTTAGTATGATGCTGACTGTGGGTTTGTCCATATATAGCTCTTATTTTTTTAGGTATGTACCTTTGATATCTAGTCTGTTGAGGGTTTAACATGAAGGAATGTTGAGTTTTATTGACAACCTTTTCTACATCTATTGAGATGATCATGTGTTTTTAAAAATTTCTGTGTATGTGATGAATCACATTTAATGGTTTGTATGTATTGAACCACTCTTGCAGCCCAGGACCAAAGCCTACTCGATAGTGATATATTAGCTTTTGGATGTGCTGCTGGATTCAGTTTGCTAATATTTTTTTGAGAATTTTTGCTTCTGTGTTCCTCAGGGGTATTGGCCTGATGTTTTCTTTTTTCAAAGTTTCTCTTCCAGATTTTGGTATCAGAATGATGCTGGCCTCGTAGAATGAGTTAGGGAGGAGTCCCCCCCTTTTCTATTTTTTGGAATAGATTCAATAGGATTGGTACCAGCTCTTCTTTATACCTCTGGTAGAATTCAGCTGTGAATATGTCTGGTCTAGAGCTTTTTCTGGTTGGTAGATATTTTATTACTGATTCAATTTAATACCTTGATATTATTTTGTTCAGTGTAAATTTGTTCATGGTTCAATCTTGGGAGGTGGTGTGTTTCCAGGAATTTATCCATTTATTCTAGGTTTTCTAGTTTGTGTGCATAGATGTGTTCATAGTAGTCTCAGGGTTTTTGTTATTTCTGTGGGGTTGGTGGTAACGTCCTCTGTCATTTCTGATTGTGTTTATTTGGATCATCTTCCTTTTTTCTATATTCATCTAGCTGGTGGTCAATCAATCTTATAAATTCTTTCAGAGAACTAAATTTTGTTTTCATTGATCTTTTCTGTGTTTTTTTCTCACCTCCATTTCATTTGGCTCTCTGATTTTTGTTATTTTTTTCTGCTAGCTTTCAAATTCGTTTGCTTTTGTTTTTCAAGTTTCTCTAGGTGTTATGTTAGGTTGGTAATTTCAGATCTTTTAACTTTTTCATGTGAGTGATTAGTGCCATAAACTTTTCTCTCAACAGTGCTTTAGCTGTGTCCCAGAGATTCTCATATGTTGTATTTTTGTTTTCATTAGCTTCAAACAATTTTTTGATTTCTGTCTTAATTCGTTGTTTACCCAAATGTTATTCAGAAGCAGAGTGTTTAATTTCCATGTAATTGTATGGTTTTGAGAGTTTTTTTGGTATTCACTTCTATTTTTCTTGCATTGTGGTCTGAGAATGTGCTTGGTATCACTTTGGTGTGTATGTTTTTTCTTTAATTTGTTGAGAATTGCTTTATGACCAAGTGTAGGGTCCATTTTAGAGTATGTACCATGTGCAGAGGAGAAGAATGTATGTTCTGTTTTTGTTAGGTGGAGTGTTCTGTAGATGTCTGTAAAGCTCATTTGGTCAAGTGTCAAGTTTAAGAGCTAAATACCTTTGTTAGTATTCTGCCTCAATGATCTGTCCAATATCGGCAGTGGGGTGTTGAAGTATCCCACCATTACTGTGTGTTTATTTAAGTCTCTTCATAAGTCTCTAAGGTCTTATTTTATTTATATATATAGGTGCTCTAGTGTTGGGTGCATGTATATTGAGGATAGTTAAATCTTCTTGTTGAATTGAACATTTTATCATTGTGTAATGCCTTTCTTTGTATTTTTTAATCATTGTTGGTTTAATATCTGTTTCATTTGAAATAAGAATAGCAACTCCTGTTCTTTTTTGTTTTCCATTTTCTTGGTAGATCTTTCTCCATCCCTTTTCTTTGAGCCTATGGATGTCCTTGCATGTGAGATGGGTCTCTTGAAGATGACATACAGTTGAGTCTTGCTTTTTAAATTTTTTTAAATAAAAATTGCCACTCTGTGCTTTTTAAAATTTTTAATATTTATGGGTAGATAGTAAGGGTATATATATATGAGGTACACAAGATGTTTTGATCTAAGCATGTAGTGCATAATAAGTACATCATGGAGAATGAGGTATTTATCCCCTCAAGCATTTATCCTTTGTATCATAAAAATCCAGTTACATCATTTTAGGTATTTTTAAGTGTATGATTGAGTTATTATTGCCTGCAGTCATCCTCTTATGCTCTCACTTTTAAGTGGGGTATTTAGCCTGTTTACATTCAAGGTTAATATTGATATGTGCCTTTGATCCTGTCATCATGTTGTTAGCTGGTTGTTATGTACACTTGTTATGTATTTTATAGTGTTGTGGTCTATGTATTGAAGTGTGTTTCTGTAGTGGCTGGCAATGGTCTTTCATTTCCATGTTTAGCACCCCCCTGGGACCTTTTGTAAGGCAGTTCTGGTGGTAATGAATTCCCTAAGTGCTTACTTTCCTGAGAAGGATTTTATTTCTCTTTTGCTTATGAAGCTTAGTTTGGCTGGTTATGAAATTCTTGGTTGGGATTTCTTTTCTTTAAGGGTGCTAAATATACACCCCAATCTCCTCTGGTTTGTAGATTTTCTCCTGAAATGTCTACTCTTAGCCTGATTAGGTTCCCTTGGAGGATGACCTGCCCCTTCTTTCTAGCTGCATTTCATATGTTTTCTTTTGTGTTGACCGTGGACAACCTGATGACTTATGTGTCTTGGGGATGGCCATCTTATATAGTATCTTGCAGGGATTCTCTGAATTTCTTGTATTTGCATGGCAACCTCTCTAGTGAGGCTTGGGAAATTTTTGTGAACAATATTCTCAAATAAGTTTTCCAAGTCGCTGTTCTCTCTCCCTGTCTTTCATGCATGTTGGTGAGTCATGGACTTGGGCTCTTTACATAATCCTATATCTCTCTAATTTTGTTCATCAAAAAAATTTTTTTTCTTTATTTTTGTCTGAGTTAATTCTAAGAACTGGTCTTTGAGCTCTGAGATTCTTTCCTCAGCTTGGTCTATTCTGCTGTTGATAATTCCAATTGTGGGATCCATTCCAAGATGGCTGAATAGTAACAGCTCTGGTCTGCAGCTTCTCGTGTGATCGATGCAGAAGATGGGTGATTTCTGCATTTCCAACTGAGGTACCTGGTTCATCTCATTGGGACTGGTTGGACAGTGGATGCAGCCCATGGAGGGCAAGCCAAAGAAGGGTGGGGCATCACCTCACCTGGGAAGTGCAAGGGGTCTGGGGATTTCCTTTTCCTAGCCAAGGGAAGCCGTGACAGGCTGTACCAGGAAAATTGGGACACTGCCACCTAAATACTGCACTTTTCCAAAGATCTTAGCAAAAGGCATATCAGGAGATTATATCCCACGCCTGGATCCGTGGGTCCCATGCCCATGGAGCCTTGCTCACTGCTAGCACAGCAGTCCGAGATTGAAGTGCTAGGTGGCAGCCTGGCTGAGGGAGGGGCGTCCACCATTGCTGAGGCTTGAGTAGGTAAACAAAGCAGCTGGGAATCTCGAACTAGGTGGAGCCCACTGCAGCTCAAGGAGGCCTGCCTGCCTCTGTAGACTCCACCTCTGTAGGCATGGCATCACTGAACAAAAGGCAGCAGAAACTTCTGCAGACTTAAACATCCCTGTCTGACAGCTCTGAAGAGAGCAATGGTTCTCCCAGCATGGTGTTTGAGCTCTGAGAATGAACAGACTGCCTCCTCAAGTGGGTCCCTGACCCCAGTGTAGCCTAACTGGGAGACATCTCCCACTAGGGGCCAACACACACCTCATACAGCCAGGTGCCCCTCTGAGATGAAGCTTTCAGAGGAAGGATCAGGCAGCAATATTTGCTGTTCTGCAATATTTGCTGCTCTGCAGCCTCTGCTGGTGATACCCAGGCAAACAGTGTTGGGAGTGGACCTCCAGCAAACTCCAACAGACCAGCAGCTGAGGGACCTGACTGTTAGAAGGAAAACTGACAGACAGAAAAGAATTGCATCAACATCAACAAAAAGGACACCCACACCAAAACCCCATCTGTAGGTCACCATCATCAAAGGCCAAAGGTAGATAAAACCACAAAGATGGGGAGAAACCAGAGCAGGAAAGCTAAAAATTCTAAAAACCAGGGCACCTCTTCTCCTCCAAAGGATCACAGCTCCTCACTAGTAATGGAACAAAGCTGGACAGAGAATGACTTTGATGAGTTGGCAGAAGTAGGTTTCAGAAGGTCGGTAATAACAAACTTCTCTGAGCTAAAGGAGGATGTTCAAACCCATCACAAGGAAGCAAAAAGCCTTGAAAAGAGATTAGATGAATGGCTAACTAGAATAAACAGTGTAGAGCAGACTTTAAATCACCCAATGGAGCTGAAAACCATGGCACGAGAACTATGTGATACATGCACAAGCTTCAGTAGACAATTCGACAAAGTGGAGGAAAGGGTATCAGTGATTGAAGATCAAATTATTGAAATGAAGTGAGAAGAGAAGTTTAGAGAAAAAGGAGTAAAAAGAAATGAACAAAGCCTCCAAGAAATATGGGACTATGTGAAAAGATCAAATCTACATCAGATTGGTGTACTCGAAAGTGACCGAGAGAATGGAGCCAAGTTGGAAAACACTCTTCAGGATATTATATAGGAGAACTTCCCCAACCTAGCAAGGCAGGCCAACATTCAAATTCAGGAAATACAGAGACCAACACAAAGATACTCCACGACAAGAGCACCCCCAAGACACATAATTGTCAGATTCACCAAGGTTGAAATGAGGGAAAAAATGTTAAGACAGCCAGAGAGAACGGTCGGGTTACCCACAAAGGGAAGCCCATCAGACTAACAGCTGATCTCTCGGCACAAACTCTACAAGCCAGGAAAGAGTGGGGGTCAATATTCAACATTCTTAAAGAAAAGAATTTTCAACCCGGAATTTCATATCCAGCCAAACTAAGCTTCATAAGAGAAGGAGAAATAAAATACTTTACAGACAAGCAAATGCTGAGAGATTTTGTCACCACCAGGAATGCCTTACAAGAGCTCCTGAAGGAAGCACTAAACATGGAAAGGAACAACCAGTACCAGCCACTGCAAAAACATGCCAGATTGTAAAGACCATCAATGCTAGGAAGAAACTGCATCAACTAATGAGCAAAATAACCAGCTAACATCATAATGACAGGATCAAATTCATGCATAACGATATTAACCTTAAATGTAAATGGGCTAAATGCTCCAATTAAAAGACACAGACTGGCAAATTGGATAAAGAGTCAAGACCCACCAGTGTGCTGTATTGAGGAGACCCATCTCATGTGCAGCAACACACAAAGGCTCAAAATAAAGGGATGGAGGAAGTTCTGCCAAGCAAATGGAAAGCAAAAAAAAGGCAGGGGTTGCAATCCTAGTCTCTGATAAAACAGACTTCAACCCAACAAAGATCAAAAGATACAAAGAAGACCATTACAACAATGGTAAAGGGATCAATTCAACAAGAAGAGCTAACTATTCTAAACATATATGCACCCAATACAGGAGCACCCAGATTCATAAAGCAAGTCCTTAGAGACCTACAAAGAGACTTAGTCTCCCACACAATAATGGGAGACTTTAACACCCCACTGTCAATATTAGATGTATCAATGAGACAGAAGGTTAACAAGGATATCCAGGACTTGAACTCAACTCTGCACCACGCAGACCTAATAGACATCTACAGAACTCTCCACCCCAAATCAATAGAATATACATTCTTCTCAGGACCACATCACATTTATTCCAAAATTGACCACATAGTTGGAAGTAAAGCACCCCTTAGCAAATGTAAAAGAACAGAAATTACCACAAATTGTCTCTCAGACCACAGTGCAATCAAATTAGAGCTCAGGATTAAGAAACTGACTCAAAACTGCACAACTACATGGAAATTGAACAACCTGTTCCTGAATGACTACTGGGTACATGACGAAATGAAGGCAGAAATAAAGATGTTCTTTGAAACCAATGAGAACAAAGACACAACATACCAGAATCTCTGGGACACATTTAAAGGAGGGTGTAGAGGGAAACTTATAGCACTAAATGCCCATAAGAGAAACCAGGAAAGATCTAAAATCAATCTCCTAACATCACAATTAAAAGAACTAGAGAAGCAAGAGCAAACACATTCAAAAGCTAGCAGAAGGCAAGAAATAACTAAGATCAGAGCAGAACTGAAGGAGATAGAGACACAAAAAGCCCTTCAAAAAATCAAGGAATCCAGGAGCTGGTTTTTTGAAAAGATCAACAAAATTGATAGACCATTAGCAAGACTAATAAAGAAGAAAAGAGAGAAGAATCAAATAGACGCAATAAAAAATGATAAAGGGGATATCACCGCTGATCCCACAGAAATACAAAGTACTGTCAGAGAATACTATACACATCTCTATGCAAATAAATTACAAAACCTAGAAGACATGGATAAATTCCTGGACACATACACCCTCCCACGACTAAACCAGAAAGAAGTTGAATCACTGAATAGACCCATAACAGGTTCTGAAATTGAGGCAATAATTACTGGCCTACCAACCAAAAAGAGTCCACAACCAGACAGATTCACAGCCGAATTCTACCAGAGGTACAAAGAGGAGCTGGTACTGTTCCTTCTGAAACTATTCCAATCAATACAAAAAAGAGGGAATCCTCCCTAACTGATTTTATGAGGCCAGCATCATCCTGATACCAAAGCCTGGCAGAGACACAATAAAAAAAGAGAATTTTAGACCAATATCCCTGATGAACATCGATGCGAAAATCCTCAATAATATACTGGCAAACCGAATCCAGCAGCACATCAAAAAGCTTATCCACCAAGATGAAGTTGGCTTCATTCCTGGAATGCAAGGCTGGTTGAACATATGCAAATCAATAAACTTAATCCATCACATAAACAGAACCAATGACAAAAACCACATGATTATCTCAATAGATGCAGAAAAGGCCTTCAACAAAATTCAAGAACTCTTCATGCTAAAAACTCTCAATAAATTAGGTATTGATGGAACATATCTCAAAATAATAAGAGCTATTTATGACAAACCCTCAGCCAATATCATACTGAATGGGCAAAACTGGAAGCATTCCCTTTGAAAACTGGCACAAGACAGGGGTGCCCTCTCTCACCACCCCTATTCAACATACTGTTGGAAGTTCTGGCCAGGATCATCAGGCAAGAGAAAGAAAGAAAGTGTATTCAGTTAGGAAAAGATGAAGTCAAATTGTCCCTGTTTGCAGTTGACATGATTTTATATTTAGAAAACACCATCATCTCAGCCCAAAATTTCCTTAAGCTGATAAGTAACTTCAGCAAGGTCTCAGGATACAAAATCAATGTGCAAAAATCACAAGCATTCTTATACACCAATAACAGACAAACAGAGAGGCAAATCATGAATGAACTCCCATTCACAATTGCTACAAAGAGAATAAAATACCTAGGAATCCAACTTACAAGGGACGTGAAGGACCTCTTCAAGGAGAACTACAAACCACTGCTCAATGAAATAAAAGAGGACACAAACAAATGGAAGAGCATTCCATGCTCATGGATAGGAAAAATCAATATCATGAAAATGGCCATACTGCCCAAGGTGTAATTTATAGATTCAATGCCATCCCCATCAAGCTACCAATGACTTTCTTCACAGAATTAGAAAAAGCTACTTTAAAGTTCATACGGAACCAAAAAAGAGCCCATATTGCCAAGACAATACTTAGCAAAAAGAACAAAGCTGGAGACATCATATTACCTGACTTCAAACTATACTACAAGGCTACAGTAAACAAAACAGCATGGTACTGGTACCAAAACAGAGATATAGATCAATGGAACAGAACAGAGGCCTCAGAAATAACACCACACATCTACACCATCTGATCTTTGCCAAACCTGACAAAAGCAAGAAATGGGGAAAGGATTCCCTGTTTAAAAATAAATGGTGCTGGGAAAACTGCCTAGCCATATGGAGAAAGCTGAAACTGGATCCCTTCCTTACACCTTATACAAAATTTAATTCAAGATGGATTAAAGACTTAAATATTAGACCTAAAACCATAAAAACCTTAGAAGAAAACCTAGGCAATACCATTCAGGACATAGGCACGGGTAAGGACTTCATGACTAAAACACCAAAAGCAATGGCAACAGAAGCCAAAATTGACAAATGGGATCTAATTAAACTAAAGAGCTTCTGCACAGCAAAAGAAACTGCCATCAGAGTGAACAGGCCACCTACAGAATGGGAGAAAATTTTTGCAATCTACCCATCTAACAAGGGCTAATATCCAGAATCTACAAAGAACATAAACAAATTTACAAGAAAAAAATCAGACACTCCATCAAAAAGTGGGCAAAGGATATGAACAGACACTTCTCAAAAGAAGACATTTATGCAGCCAACAGACACATGAAAAAAAGCTCATCATCACTGGTCATCAGAGAAATGCAAATCAAAACCACAATGAGATACCATCTCACAACAGTTAGAATAGTGATCATTAAAAAGTCAGGAAACAACAGGTGCTGCAGAGGATGTGGAGAAATAGGAACACTTTTACACTGTTGGTGGGAGTGTAAACTAGTTCAACCATTGTGAAAGACAGTGTGGTGATTCCTCAAGGATCTAGAACTAGAAATACCATTTGACCCAGCCATCTCATTACTGGGTATATACCCAAAGGATTATAAATCATGCTACTATAAAGACACATGCACACGTATGTTTATTGCGGCACTATTCACAGTAGCAAAGACTTGGAACCAACACAAATGTCCATCAGTGATAGACTGGATTAAGAAAATGTGGCATATATACATCATGGAATACTATGCAGCCTTAAACAAGGATGAGTTAATGTCCTTTGTATGGACATAGATGAAGCTGGCAACCATCATTCTGAGCAAACTATCACAAGGACAGAAAACCAAACACCACTTGTTCTCACTCATAGGTGGGAATTGAACTATGAGAACACTTGGACACAGGGTGGGGAACATCACACACCAGGGCCTGTCATAGATGGGGAGATGGGGGAGGGATAGCATTAGGAGAAATACCTAATGTAAATGACAAGTTACTGGGTGCAGCAAATCAACATGGCACATGTATACATATGTAACAAACCTGAACTTTGTGCACATGTACCCTAGAACTTAAAATATAATAAAAAAAGAAAAAAATCCATTTGTGTAATAATAAAATTATTGTACTATGTTTTTTCAGCTCTATTAGCTCAGTTTGGTTCTTTCTTAAAATGGCTATTTTATCTTTCATCTCTTGAATCATTTTACTGAATTCCTTTGATTCCTTGGAATGAGTTTCAACTTTCTCCTGAATCTCGATATTTGATAACATCCAGGTTTTGAATTCTGTGTCTGTCATCTCAGCCATTTCTTTCTGTCATCTCAGCCATTTCTTTCTAGTTAAGAACCATTGCTAGGGAGTTAGCGTGGTCATTTGGATGTAGCGAGACACTCTGGCTTCTAGAATTGCCAGAGTTCTTGCGTTGGTTCTTTCTCATCTTGTGTGGGCTGATGTTCTTTTAACTGTGGAGTAGTGTAGTCAATTGGCTTTGTTTCTGGATGTTTTCAGAGGGCTGAGGCTTTGGGCAGGCTTTTTATTTGTGGCAGAATTCTTGTCCTTGATTTCACAGGGGGTTATATTAAGAAAGTATATTTGGTGTTGAAGTTAGGGCTGCGTTCCAGTAATGACACTTAAGCATAATGGCCAGTAGGTAGGCTCTTGCTCAGTCATGTGGCTCCTATATATTTCCTCACATCTGCAGCTGTGCTCCTTCTCAGTGCTCTGAGCATGTGGGCTTCTGTCCCACCCAGGTGCTGGCTGTAGATCTCAGCTTGGCACTCCTGGGCTGCACACTACAATCCTGGAGTGAGCTCAGGCTTTTTGTTACCTCCCCATCTTGGGGACAGCAGTGATGGGGACGTTGGCAGTGGCAATGGCAAAGGACTTTTAACTGGTCTCTGGGGCTTCATCCTACAGAATTGCATAGCTGCTGCCAATCAGAATGATCAGCCCAAGGTGGGGTGGTTGTGTTGCAGGTCCAAGCCTGGGGGCCCTGCCTGGGGACACGTGGTGGGGTGGGGAGCTTGTGGGAAAGGCCGTCTGGCCTTTTCTCTATAGGGTGGCTATGGTGTGCTGGAAGTGCAAGTAAAGCACTCAGGCTCTTTGTTCCTTCCCCAGCCTGGTGGCAGCAAGGGTGGGTATTGCTGCAGTGGCAGAGGGCATGTCTGTTGCCTCTGGCAACTCCACCCCAGAGAGACATAGAGCCGGTGCCTATGGAAGCATTCAGCAGGGGATGGGGTGGCTGCATTGTGGATGCTAGCCAAGGCCATATCTGGTGAAGAGCAGGGAATTGGGAGCTCATAGGGAAGAGAGACTGGGCTCCTTTTCATCTAGCCGTTGTGCCATGTTAGAGTTGCCAGCAAAATGATCAGGGTCTTTGTTTCTTTCCCAGCCAGAGGGCAGCAAGGGCAGTTCCACTGCAGCTGCAATGGCAGAGAGCCTGTGGATTGTCTCTGGGATTTCCTCCCTACAGAAATGCAGAGCCGCCACTGACTGAAGTGCTCAGGTGGAGGCAGGGCGGCTGTGCTGGAGACCCAGGTCGGGAAAACCTGCCCAGTGATGAGTAGCAGAGGCAGGGACATGCATGGAAAACAGTCTGGGCACACTTCTGTAAGGCAGTTGCAGTGTTCTCAAGGCCCGTGATAGTCCTTAGGCTTCTTGCTTCCTCCCAGCCTGAGGGCAGTAGAGGTGGGAGCTACAGCAGTGGCAAAAATGGTGGGCATGTCCATTACCTCTGGGAGCTCCAGCCCAGATAATACAGAGCTGCCACTGGTCCGAGTGCTGTGGTGGGGAGTGGGGTGGCTTCACTGGGGTCCCAGGTCAGTGGGCTTTATTTGGCAAGGTATAGTGGATGCTATGCCTGCAGTCTGTTCACCCCTCAGCATCATTGGTACAGCCCCTATCCTGAGGGCATGCAAGAGAGCCAGGCCTCCCTTGTTGGCAGAGCTACAGCAGCTGGTGCAGGAGTGCTCAGGAGTCCAAGGCCCTTGGGGCTCCATGTGGGCCTGAGCAGCAGCTCTGCTGAGCAGCTCTCGGTGTCAGTCTGGAGGCCCAGGGGAGAGAAAGTTGGTGGGGGAGGGCGGGGAGGGTGTGTGGAATTTCCTGAGCCCAGGTTTGCAAACGTCTAAGGCAGAAATGTGAGTCCTGGGGGCTCTTGCTCACTCACTGTTTCCCCAGTGGGGAGTCTCCCTTGCACCAATCCCCAGTGAGCAGTTGTCTTGTCTCACTCTTCTCTCTGTGGGTTGCATTTCTTCTTGATGAATCCCAATGTGTCCTCTGGGATGATCCCACTGAAGAACTAGTGTTTAACTCCTCCCTGCTCTGCCTTAAAAAAAAAAAAAAAAAAACCAGGAGAGGCTGGCAAGATGACTGAATAGGAACAGCTCTGTCCTGCAGCTCCCTGGGAGATCAATGTAGAATGTGGGTGGTTTCTGCATTTCCAACTGAGATACCTGGCTCATCTCACTGGGACTAGTTAGACAGTGGGTGCAGCCCACAGAAGGCAAGCTGAAGCAGGATGGGGTGTCATCTCACCTGGGAAGCGCAAGGGGTCGGGGAACTCCCTCCCCTAGCCAAGGGAAGCCATGGGGGGCTGTGCCTTGAGGAACAGTGCATTCCAGCCCAGATACTACACTTTTCCCATGGTCTTCGCAACCTACAGACCAGGAGATTCCCTGGGGTGCCTATGCCACCAGGACCCTGGGTTTCAAGCACAAAAGTGGGTGGACATTTGGACAGACATGAAGATAGCTGCAGGAGTTTTTTTCATACCCCAGTGATGCCTGAAATGCCAGTGAGACAGAATTGTTCACTCCCCTGGAAAGGGGGCTAAAGCCAGAGAGCCAAGTGGTCTAGGTCAGTGGATCCCACCCCCACGGAGCCCAGCAAGCTGAGATCCACTGACTTGAAATTCTCGCTGCCAGCACAGGAGTCTGAGGTTAACCTGGGATGCTCAAGCTTGGTGGGGAGAGGGGTATCTGCCATTACTGAGGCTTGAGTAGGTGGTTTTCCCCTCACAGTGTAAACTAAGCAGCAGGGAAGTTCCAACTGGGCAGAGCCCTCCACAGCTCAGCAAAGCCACTGTAGCCAGACTGCCTCTCTAGATTCCTCCTCTTTGGTCAGGGCATCTCTGAAAAAAAGGCAGCAGCCTGTAGTCCCAGCTACTTGGGAAGCTGAGGCAGGAGAATGGCATAAACCTGGGAGGCAGAGCTTGCAGTGAGCCGAGATCATGCCACTGCACTCCAGCCTGGGTGACAGAGCAAGAGTCTATCTCAAAAAAAATAAATAGATAAAAAAGGCAGCAGCCCCAGTAAGGGGCTTATAGGTAAAACCCCCATCTCCCTGGGAGAAAGCACCTGGGGGAAGGGGTGGCTGTGGGCACAGCTTCAGCAGACATAAACGTCCCTGCCTGCTGGCTCTGAAGAGAGCAGTGGATCTCCCAGCACAGCGTTCGAGCTCTGCTAAGGGTTAGACTGCCTCCTCAACTGGGTCCCTGATCCCCATGTCTCCTGATTGGGAGACATCTCCCAGCAGAGGCTGACAGACACTTCATACAGGAGAGCTCCGGCTGGCATCTGGTGGGTGCCCCTCTGGGATGAAGCTTCCAGAGGAAGAAACAGGGGCATCAATCTTTGCTGTTCTGCAGCCCCCACTGGTGATACCCAGGCAAACAGGGTCTGGAGTGGACCCCCAGCAAACTCCAGCAGACCTGCAGCAGAGACGCTTTACTGTTAGAAGGAAAACAAATAAACAGAAAGGAAGAGCATCAACATCAAAAAGGACGTTGTCCACACAGAAACTCCATCCGAAGATCACCAACATCAAAGACTAAAGGTAGATACGTCCATGAAGATAGGGAGAAACCAGCACAAAAAGGCTGGAAATTCCAAAAATCAGAATGCCTCTTCCCCTCCAAATGATCACAACTCCTCACCAGCAAGGGAACAAAACTGGATGGAGAATGAGCTTGATGAATTGAGAGAAGCAGGCTTCAGGAGGTGGGTAATAACAAACTCCTCCGAGCTAAAGGAGCTTGTTCTAACCCAATGCAAGAAAGTCAAGAACCTTGAAAAAAGGTTAGATGAATTGCTAACTAGAATAACCAGTTTAGAGAAGAATGTAAATGACCTGATGGAGCTGAAAAACAGCAAAAGAACTTCATGAAGCATATACAAGTATCAATAGTTGAATCAATCAAACGAAAGAAAAGATATCAGAGATTGAAGATCAATCTCTTAAAAATCTCTTAATGAAATAAAGCATGAAGACAAGATTAGAGAAAAAAGAATGAAAAGAAATGAGCAAAGTGTCCAAGAGATATCAGACTATGTGAAAAGACCAAACCTATGTTTGATTGGTGTACCTGAAAGTGACAGAGAGAATGGAACCCAGCTGGAAAACACTCTTCAGGATATTATCCAGGAGAACTTCCCCAACCTAGCAAGACAGGCTAACATTAAAATTCAGAAAAAACAGAGAACACCACAAAGATACTCCTCGAGAAGAGCACCCCCAAGACATATAATTGTCAGACTCACCAAGGTTGAAATGACGGAAAAAATGTTAAGGGCAGCTAGAGAGAAAGGTCGGGTTACCCACAAAGGGAAGCCCATCAGACTAACAGTGGATCTCTCTGCAGAAATCCTACAAGCTAGAAGAAAGTGGGGGCCAATATTCAACATTCTTAAAGAAAAGAATTTCTTTTCTTTCATCTCCAACCAAGCTAAGCTTCATAAGTGAAGGAGAAATACAATTATTTACAGACAAGCAAATGCTGAGAGATTTTGTCACCACCAGGCCTGCCTGACAAGAGCTCCTAAAGGAAGCACTAAACATGGAAAAAAAAAACCAGTACCAGCCACTGCAAAAATATACCAAATTGTAAAGACAATTGATACTATGAAGAAACTGCATCAACTAATGAGCAAAATAACCAGCTAGCATCATAATGAAAAGATCAAATTCACACTAACAATATTAATCTTAAATGTAAATGGGCTAAATGCCCAATCAAAAGACACAGACTGGCAAATTGGATAAAGAGTCAAGATCCATTGGTGTGCTGTATTCAAGAGACCCATCATACATGCAAAGACACATGTAGGCTCAAAATAAATAAAGGGATGGAGGAATATTTACCAAGCAAATGGAAAGAAAAAATAAAAAGCAGGGGTCACAATCCTAGTCTCTGATAAAACAGACTTTAAACCAACAAAGATCAAAAGATACAAAGAAAGGCATTACATAATGGCAAAGGGATCAATGCATTAAGAAGAGTTAACTATCCTAAATATATATGCACCCAATACAGGAGCACCCAGATTCATAAAGCAAGTTCTTAGAGACCTATAAAGAGACTTAGACTCCCATACAATAATAGTGAGAGACTTTAACACCCCACCATCAATATTAGACAGATCAACTAGACAGAAAATTAGCAAGGATATTCAGGACTTGAACTCAGCTCTGCACCAAGCAGACCTAATAGACATCTACAGAACTCTCCACTCCAAATCAGCAGAATATACATTCTTCTCAGCACCACATTGCACTTATTCTAAAATTGACCACATAATTGGAAATAAAACACTCCTCAGCAAATGCAAAAGAACAGAAATCATAACAAACAGTCTCTCAGACCACAGTGCAATCAAATTAGAACTCAGGATTAAGAATCTCACTCAAAACCACATAACTACATGGAAATTGAAAAAACTGCTCCTGAATGACTACTGGGTACATAACAAAATTGAGGCAGAAACAAAAAAGCTCTTTCAAACCAAGGAGAACAAACACACAACATACCAGAATCACTGGGACACAGCTAAAGCAATGTTCAGAGGGAAATTTATAGCACTAAATGCCCACAAGAGAAAGTAGAAAAGATCTAAAATTGACACTCTAACTTCACAATTAAAAGAACTAGAGAAGCAAGAGCAAACATACTCAAAAGCTAGCAGAAGGCAAGAAATAACTAAGATCAGAGCGGAACTGAAGGAGATAAGAGACATAAAAAACCCCTTCAAAAATTGATGAATCCAGGAGCTGGGTTTTTGAAAAGATCAACAAAATATGTAGACCACTAGCCAGACTAATAAAGAAGAAAAGAGAGAAGAATCAAATAGATGCAATAAAAAATGATAAAGGAGATATCACCACTGATCCCACAGAAATACAAACTACCATCAGAGAGTACTATAAACACCTCTACACAAATAAACTAGAAAATATAGAAGAAATAGATAAATTCCTGGACACATACCCCCTCCCAAGTCTAAACCAGGAAGAAGTCAAATACCTGAATGGACTAATAACAGGTTCTGAAATTGAGGCAGTAATTAATAGCCTACCAACAAAAAAAGTCCAGGACAAGATGGATTCACAGCCAAATTCTACCAGAGGTACAAACAGGAATGGTACCATTCCTTCTGAAACTATTGCAAGCAATAGAAAAAGAGAGACTCCTTGCTAAGTCTTTTTATGAGGCCAGTATCATCGTAATACCAAAACCTGGCAGAGACATAACAAAAAAAGAAAATTTCAGGCCAATATCCCTGAGGAACATCGATGGGAAAATCCTCAATAAAATACTGGCAAACCGAATCCAGCAGCACATCAAAAAGCTTATCCACCATGATCAATTTGGCTTCCTCCCTGGGATGCAAGGTTGGTTTAATATATGCAAATCAATAAATATAATGCATCACATAAACAGAACCAATGACAGAAACCGCATGATTATTTATCTCAATAGATTATCTCAACAGATGCAGAAAAAGGCCTTCGATAAAATTTGACACCCCTTCATGCTAAAAACTCTCAGTAAACTAGGTATTAATGGAACATATCTCAAAATAAGAGCTGTTTATGACAAATCCACAGCCAATATCATACTAAATGGGCAAAAGCTGGAAGCATTCCCTTGGAAAACAGGCACAAGACAAGGATGCCCTCTCTCACCACTCCTATTCAACATAGTATTGGCAGTTCTGGCCAGAGCAATCATGCAAGAGAAAGAAATAAAAGGTATTCAAGCAGGAAGAGAGGAAGTCAAATTGTCTCTGTTTGCAGATGACATGATTGTATATTTAGAAAACCCCATCATCTCAGTCCAAAATCTCCTTAAGCTGATAAGAAACTTCAGCAAAGTCTCAGGATACAAAATCAAAGTGCAAAAATCACAAGCATTCCTACACAACAATAATCGACAAATAGAGAGCCAAATCATGAGTGAACACACATTCACAATTGCTACAGAGAGAATAAAATACCTAGGAATACCAATTTACAAGGGATGTGAAGGACCTCTTCAAGGAGAACTACAAACCACTGCTCAACAAAATAAGAGACAACACAAACAAATGGAAGAACATTCCATACTCATGGATAGGAAGAATCAATATCATGAAAATGGACATACTGCCCAAAGTAATTTATAGATTCAATAATATCCCCATCAAGCTACCATTGACTTTCTTCACAGAATTAGAAAAAGCTACTTTAAATTTCATATGGAACCAAAAAAGAGCCCACATAGACAAGACAATCATCAGCAAAAAGAGCAAAGCTGGAGGCATCACACTATTTGACTTCAAACTATACTACAAGGCTACAGTAACCAAAACAGCATAGTACTGGTACCAAAACAGATATATAGACCAATGGAACAGAATAGAGACCTCAGAAATCACACCACATATCTACAACCCATCTGATCTTTGACAACCCTGACAAAAACAAGAAATGGGGAAAGGATTCCCTTAATAAATGGTGCTGGGAAAACTGGTTAGCCATATGCAGAAAGCTGAAACTGGATCCCTTCCTTACACCTTATACAAAAATTAATGCAAGATGGATTAAAGACTTAAATGTAAAACCCCAAACTATAAAAACTCTAGAAGAAAACCTAGGCAATAGCTTTCAGGATATAGGCATGGGCAAAGACCTCATGACTAAAACACCAAAAGCAATGGCAACAAAAGCCAAAAGTGACAAATGGAATCTAGTTAAACTAAAGAGCTTCTGCACAGCAAAAGAAACTATCATCAGAGTGAACAAGCATCCTACAGAATGGGAGAAAATTTTTGCAATCTGTCCATCTGACAAAGGGCCAATATCCAGAATCTACAAAGAACATAAACAAATTTACAAGAAAAAAACAAACAACCCCACCAAAAAGTGGGTGAAGGATATGAACAGACATTTGTCAAAAGAAGACATTTATGCAGCCAACAAACATATGAAAAAAAGCTCATCATCAGTGGCCCTTAGAGAAATGCAAATCAAAACCACAATGAGATACCATCTCAAGCCAGTTAGAATGGCGATCATTAAAAAGGCAGGAAGCAACAGATACTGGAGACGATGCAGAGAAATAGGAACGCTTTTACATTGTTGATGGGACTGTAAATTAGTTCAACCATTGTGGAAGACAATGTGGTGATTCCTCAGGGATCTAGAACTAGAAATACCATTTGACCCAGCAATCCGATTACTGGGTATATACCCAAAGGATTATAAATCATTCTACTATAAAGACACATGCACATGTATGTTTATTGTGGCACTGTTCACAATAGCAAAGACTTGGGACCAACCCAAATGCCCATCAATGATAGACTGGATAAAGAAGATGTGGCACATATATACCATGGAATACTATGCAGCTATAAAAAAGGATGAGTTCATGTCCTTTGTAGGGACATGGATGAAGCTGGAAACCATCTTCCTCAGCAAACTAACACAAGAACAGAAAACCAAACATCGCATGTTCTCACTCATAAGTGGGAGTTGAACAATGAGAACACATGGACACAGGGAGGGGAACATCACACACTGGGGCCTGTTGGGGGCGGGGGGTTAGGGGAGGGATAGCATTAGGAGAAATACCTAATGTAGATGATGGGTTGATGGGTACAGCAAACCACCACGGCACATGTATACCTATGTAACAAACCTGCACGTTCTGCACATGTATCCCAGAACTTAAAAAAAAAAAAAAAAGAGTCAGGAGAGGCATCCGTTAGTGGATCTGCTAATTGCACCTCAATCAGCACTGGATTCACAGAAATGTTCCCCCTCTTGCTCCCAGAAGCAACCTTCCAGACTGCTTTTAATGCGTTCTCTCAAGGTTCAAAGAAGCCCTACACTTCAAAGAAGGCCTCATTTCTGTTAACTTATTGCCACTTACTGGCCTATGTTAAATTTTATCAAGAAACGAGAGCCTGGATTTTAATGACCAGTTGACATCATGGATTTGTAGTTTTCCAGGGAGGCTTAGCAGGGCTGTCATAAGGGGCCTCATTAATTCTCCACAGTAAGCCCCAGATGGCTGAATATTTAGCTTGTTCTTAAAGGCTTTTCAACGGGAATTCCACGCTTACCTCCCCTAGCTCATTCCTACAACTTAGCATCTCTCACTGGGCAGAAGTCCTATCCCAGAGCTAATCCCAGTTCCTCCTGCTGCAGTTAAAGCACCCTTGTTTGATTATCATCCATGGAGCTGTATACACTTAGTGGCCATCATCTGACCTCTGTATTTTCTACCTCAGAAGCCTCCACTGGGAGGGGTAGGTGAAAATCCACTTAAGGCAGAGGACACAGATGCGTTCCAAGAGGCTTGGGCTTCCCCCATGTGACGGCCAAAGCAAGCGCAGAGCAAACTTAAAGCAGCCTCGGGAGTGACAGGAGGACAAGCCTGTTGGAAAGGAATACATTAGAGGCATTGTGATGCGTGGGAAGGAGGAGGCTTTGGAGTCTTATAGATCTGATTCTCCTCTGCAAAATAGAGACAATAATCTTAATCTTAATAAAGAGTTGGGAAAATGAAATGAGCTGGCTTTACAAAGTGCCTGGTATGAAACAGATCCCACTCAACAGACGTTATCATCCGCTTCTCTCCCCACTCCCAGGACTGTCATTAAGAAAACTCAATTCAGGCCAGGCATGGTGGCTAACGCTTGTAGTCCCAGCACTTTGGGAAGCCATGGTGGGCAGATCACCTGAGATCAGAAGTTCAAGATCAGCCTGGTCAACATGGTGAAACCCTGTCTCTACTAAAAATTTTTAAAAAAATTAAATTAGCTGAGTGCGAAGGCACACGCCTGTAATCCCAGCTACTTGGGAGGCTGAGGCACGAGAATCACTTGAACCCGGGAGGCAGAGGTTGAAGAATATAAAAATAGACACTTTAACCAATTTAAATTGTACAGTTCAATGGCTTTAATGAAATTCATGATGATTTAGAAACCTCATTACTACCTATTTCCAAAACATTTTCTTCACTCCAACAGAAACTCTGTAACCATTAAGCAATACTTCCCCAGTCTGACTTCCCCCAGTCCCTGGTTATTTCTAATCAACTTTCTGGATCTATGAATTTGCCTATTCCTCTACCTATAAGCGGACTTATTACAATATTTGTCTTTTTATGTCTGGCTATTTTCACTTAGCATACTGTTCTCAAGGTCATTCCTGCTGTTGTATGAATCAGAACTTCACTCCTGTTTGTGATGAAATAATATTGTATGTATATAGGACATTCTGTGTACCCATTTGTCTGTTAATGGACACTTGAGTTCTTTCAATCTTACATCTGTTGTGAATAATGGTGCCATGAACATTGGCTCACAAGTATCTGTTCAAATCCCTGTTTTCAATTCTTTTGGTTATATAGCCAGGTGTGAATTTCTGGATCCTATGGCACTTGTGATTTTCTTTTTCAGGAACCACAGATCTGTTTTCCAAATTGATATGCCAATTTATATTCACCAGCAATTTGTAAGAGTTCCAATTTTCCCACATTCTGTTAAATATTTGTGATTTTCCACTAAAAATAATTATAGACTTCCTTTTTTTATTACACTTTAAGTTTTAGGGTACATGTGCACAACGTGCAGGTTAGTTACATATGCATACATGTGCCATGTTGGTGTGCTGCACCCATTAACTCGTCATTTAACATTAGGTATATCTCCAAATGCTATCCCTCCCCCCCGCCACCCCACAACAGGCCCCGGTGTGTGATGTTCCCCTTCCTGTGTCCATGTGTTCTCATTGTTCAATTCCCACCTATGAGTGAGAACATGCGGTGTTTGGTTTTTTGTCCTTGTGATAGTTTGCTGAGAATGATGGTTTCCAGCTTCATCCATGTCCCTACAAAGGACATGAACTTATCCTTTTTTATGGCTGCATAGTATTCCATGGTGTAGATGTGCCACATTTTCTTAATCCAGTCTATCATTGTTGGACATTTAGGTTGGTTCCAAGTCTTTGCTATTATGAATAGTGCCACAATAAACATACATATGCATGTGTCTTTATAGCAGCATGATTTATAATCCTTTGGGTATATGCCCAGTAATGGGATGGCTGGGTCAAATGGTATTTCTAGTTCTAGATCCTTGAGGAATCACCACACTGACTTACACAATGGTTGAACTACTTTACAGTCCCACCAACAGTGTAAAAGTGTTCCTATTTCTCCACATCCTTTCCAGCACCTGTTGTTTCCTGACTTTTTAATGATTGCCATTCTAACTGGTGTGAGATGGTATCTCATTGCGGTTTTGATTTGCATTTCTCTGATGGCCAGTGATGAGCATTTTTTCATGTGTCTTTTGGCTGCATAAATCTCTTCTTTTGAGAAGTGTCTGTTCATATCCTTCGCCCACTTTTTGATGGGGTTGTTTGTTTTTTTCTTGTAAATTTGTTTGAGTTCTTTGTAGATTCTGGATATTAGCCCTTTGTCAGATGAGTAGATTGCAAAAACTTTCTCCCATTCTGTAGGTGGCCATTCACTCTGATGGTAGTTTCTTTTGCTGTGCAGAAGCTCTTTAGTTTAATTAGATCCCATTTGTCAATTTTGGCTTTTGTTGCCATTGCTTTTCGTGTTTTAGACATGAAGTCCTTGCCCATGTCTGTGTCCTGAATGGTATTGCCTAGGTTTTCTTCTGGGGTTTTTACGGTTTCAGGTCTAACATTTAAGTCTTTAATCCACCTTGAATTAATTTTTGTATAAGGTGTAAGGAAGGGATCCAGTTTCAGCTTTCTACATATGGCTAGCCAGTTTTCCCAGCACGATTTATTAAATAGGGAATCCTTTCCCCATTTCTTGTTTTTGTCAGGTTTGTCAAAGATCAGATGGTTGTAGATGTATGGTATTATTTCTGAGGGCTCTGTTCTGTTCCATTGGTCTATATCTCTGTTTTGGTACCAGTACCATGCTGTTTTGGTTACTGTAGCCTTGTAGTATACTTTATGCCCACCATTCCCTTAGTGCTGGCAGTGCCTGTGCAGTTAGGGCTGGGCTGCCTTGAATAGTAACAGAAGCAGGCTCAGCAGTGAGGCTCCTTGGAGGAGCCCTGAGACACCATCTGGGAGTCTGTTGGGGTTCAGCACAGAGACACTCATGCCGCAGCACCTGCTGGATCACTGAGTGCCCCTGTCAGTCCCTGACTGCCCCTGACTATCCCTGACCACCTCTGACAAGTCCTGTGAGATCCCCTGTCTATTTGTGGGGAAGGTAAAGTGGGAAGGAAGATCTTGGACCCCAGTGTCCAGAATTGATTGATTGTGCAGGATCCACCTGGGGAAATAGCAAGAGGAAAGCTTCGTGAGCTGTCCATAGTAATGGCCATGCACACACCCACATTCCCCTGTCCATATCACTCAAAAATATTCAACAAACACCTACTATGTGCCAGGCAGTATGCCAGATGGGGGGCACAGCTGTATAGAAACAGAAATGAACTGTGACTTTAGGAATTTATAGTCTAATTTACTGAATGTTCAAAACATGTGGCTGCTTTTATTATTACCTGGATTTCAGTAATGAGAAAATGATTACAGAGGAGTAGAAACTTCTGTTAAAAATAAAACACTCACTGAGAGTCAAAGATGGATTAGACTCTTTCTCTACTCCAATACTCCCTGTCCCAGGTGCCTCTGAAATATTACCTGGGGCTGGCCCTGTCCACCCTTCAGTCATCGCCCAAGGTGATGGTGCTGGTGGATGGAGCACTGGACTTGGACTCAGGAGCCTCAAGCCTCAGGCTCACTATATATGTTGATAGAAACTTAAAGTCTCTGAGCCTCAATTTTTTCTGTTGTAAGGTGGGAGCATAATCTTTATGCTATGTACCTAATAGATTTAAGTCATTCTTTCATTCAGCAAATGTTTCTTGAGCTCATAATTTAGAGGCTAAAGGCAGAAAACTAAAACTGTTCAATAAAATATCATAAGGCTTTACTAGGGAAGTGAAATATCCATCCAGGAAAGGAAAAATCTAAAAAGGAAGAATGAGGTCTTGAAGAGTAATAGGAGTTAACCGGGAAGAGAGTCCTAGGTAGAGGGACAAGCACCGAGAAAATCATGGAGATCACAGATAGAGGAGCAAGGGATGGGACATTTTATCTTCAAGTTCTGCACTCTCACTTTTTTCATGATTTATTTTCTCTAAGATCAAATTCAATGTCCAGAGTTCAGAGAGTAAGACACAACAGATATTTCTTGAAAAATTCCTCGGAAGTTTTAGAAGCCAGCTCTCACTGGGATCACAAGTTTCCTCCTGACCTGCTCTTTCACCCACCTTAAGTCTTACTCCCATTACTTTCCCCTTTGTGCCCCTGCCTTGTGACAAGAAATTCATTATAAAACTCATAGGGCCAGAGTTCTTTTCATTCTCCTCTAAGTCCTGGATGCCATCCAAAACCAACGGCAGAAGGCCATGCAACAACGTACACCCCATTTCAGCTGCCTTTCGTTTAGTTCTGTTGCTCCTTTTCCTCACTACATCATCCAGACACTGACACTTTTCATGCTGGGCTCAGCACCTGGTTTTTATTCACTCCCTGAGGTACAGCAGCAGAAAGAGGTGTAGAGTCATAGTGCCTGTCTGTGAAACCTGGTTTTGGCTGTTTCTGTCTTTGGGTACTCATTTCTTAAAACAGTTGAGTTCATAATGTGGTAATATACAACATGTAGCGGGCACTGGCTATGTTCTAGGCATTGAACAAACAACTTTACATACTTTCTATCACAACAACTCTACGAAACTGTTTCTTAAAAAGAAATCTGATATTGTACATGTAGAAACTAAGGCATGAAGAGGGTAGCTGCAACTCTAGTGTCCCCCAGTTGGTAAGAGGTACAGCCAGGATTCTAACCCAGGCAGTCTGGCTCAGGAGACTTTGCTGTTCACCATCCATGTAAAGGAGATAATGATTAGGTTGAGCATCCAGGCCAGGTGGCAGCTCCTAAACATTCCAGGTGACATTTCATGTTTGCCATGTTTCTTCCAGTGTTTCCAAGTAGCAGGATGAGGTGTCAGGTTATCAACTACACATATTGACATAAATGCAAGCAGGCCTCTCTATTCGGGGTGGTTTCTGTGTGAAAGTGAATGGCAAAACTTGGGGCTAGGAGTAACATAGTCATTGAAAATGATGTTTATGGAGAATGTTTAATGATATGAATAAGAGTATAACAAAGCAATAAAAGCAGAATATAGAACTGTATGTAGAGTATGAGCTTCCATCTTAGAAAATTGTCCTTGTGATTGTCAAGGTTTATCAACAACTAAATATCTTTCCAATTCATTTGTTACCCAGACACTTCCACCAGAAACTCTTGGAAGGTGGTAACTCAGCATCTATGTCTTTTGCTTCCATGGTATGAAGCAGAGGCCTGTGCCTGTTTATGATGCCCAAGGAATATCTGCTGATTGGACAAACGAGGGAGAGTAGGAATGAGTCAGATTTTGGATGGGTTACATCACCATCCTGAAGAGACTCAGATCAGTTTTGGGTGCCACACTGTAAAAAGGAACTTGGTATTTTTGTTGCTGAAAGCTTCCTTGTTCAGCGTTTAGGCAAAACAAAGGCTGAGGGAGGCAGTTGATCCCCATGGTGGCACTTTGAAGCAGTTTCTCCTGTGGGTAGATGAGCCCAGGCACTTGTTTTCTGGGGTTTGATAAAGTTGAGTTTGATGCTGATGCAATCTTACATATCTTGTTTATGTCTACTCCTTTACAAAAACTGAATAGCCCATGCAGAAGTATTTTTTTTGTAAATGTTAAAGTGATTTATTTACTAAGGAATTCATCTTTTTCCTGTGGAGTTTATTCAAAAGATATTTTAAAATTATAGATTCAGGAGGTACATGTACATGTTTGTTACATGGATATATTGTGTAACACCGGGGTTTGGACTTCTACTGAACCTATCACCAAGATAGTGAACATAGTACCCAATAGGTAGCTTTTCAACCCTTGCCTCCTTGCTTTATCCCACTTTTGGAGCCTCCAGTGTCTATTGTTTCCATCTTTATGTTCATGTGTATCTACTGTTTAGCTCCCACTTACAAGTAATAACATGCATGCAGTATTTGATTTTCTGTCTGGGGAATTATTTCATTTAGGATAATGGCCTCCAGCTGCATCCATTTTGCTGTGAAGAACATGATTTCATTCTTTTTATGGCTGTGTAGTATTTCATGGCGTATATATACTGCATTTTCTTTATCCAGTCCACTGTTGATGGACTCTTAGGTTGATTCAATGCCTTTACTATTGTGAAGAGTGCTGCCATAAACATTCATGTGTCTTTTCGAGAAAATGATTTCTTTTCCTTTGGATAGATACCTAGCAGCGGGATTGTTGCGTTTAATGGTAGTTCTATTTCTAGTTCTTTGAGAAATTTCTATAATGTTTCCCATAGGGTTGGACTAATTTACATTACCTCTAACAGTGGATAAGTGTTCCCTTTTCTACGTATCTTTGCCAACATTTGATATTTTTAGACTCTGTGATATGGCCATTCTGACCAGCTTGAGATAGTATCTCTGTGGTTTTAATTTGCATTCCTCTGGTGATTATTGATGTTGAGCATTTTTTCATATTTTTGTTGGCCACTTTTATGTCCTTTTGAGAAGGGTCTGTTCATGTTCTTTGTCCATTTATCATTTTTTTATTTTTGAAAGGAGGTGTTTTTTATTAAAAATAAGGAGCTAATACAGTTTTGATTTAGTATTATGCATAAAGTGAAGATTGGTGGTTTATTAGGTTTTTTTGTTTGTTTTTTGTAGGTTTTTCTGTTTGTTTGTTTTTTAGAAACCTAGTCTTGTTCTGTCATCCAGGTCACCCAGACTGGAGTGCAGTGGTGTGATCATAGCTCACTGCAGCCTCAACATCCTGGACTTGAGTGATCCTCCTGCTCTAGCTTCCCAAGTAGCTGGAACTACAGGCGTGCACCATCACACCTGCTTAATTTTTTACTTTTTGTAGAGACAGGGTCTCCCTGTGTTGCCTAGGCTGGTCTCAAATTCCTGATTTGCCCATTTGTAAATAGAGTTATTAGTTTTTTCTTTTTGAGCTTTTTAAGTTTCCTATAGATTCTAAAAATTAGTCCTTTTTCACATGCATAGTTTGCAAATATTTTCTCCCCTCCTGTAGGTTGTCTGTTTACTCTGTTGATTTTTTCTTTTGCTGTGGAGAAGATCTTTAGTTTTATTAAGTCCAGTTTGTTTATTTCTGTTTTGGTTGCATTTGCTTATGAGATCTTAGTCATAAATTCTTTGTATTGGCCAGAAGAGTATTTCCTAAGTTTTCTTCTAGGATTTTTATACTTTCATGTCTCATATTTAAATCTTTAATCCATCTTGAGTGAATTTTTGTATATGGTGAGAAGTAGGAGTCCAGTTTTATTTTGCATATAGCTAGCCAGTTTTCCCAGTATCATTTATTGAATTGGGTATTCTTTCCCCCTTATTTATTTTTGGTGCCTTTCTTGAATATCTGGTTTGTATAGGTATGTGGCTTTATTTCTAGGCTCTCTATTCTGTCCCATTGATCTATGTGTCTATTTTTGTACAAGTACCATGTTGATTTGGTTACTATAGCCTTGTAGTAGAATTTTAAATTAGGTAATTTGATGCCTTGGGCTTGCTTTCTTTGTGTGTGTGTGTGTGTGTTTTGTTTTTTTTGTTTGTTTGTTTGTTTGTTTTTGGTGCTGAGAACACTTTAGCTATTTGGCTTCTTTTTTCAGCTCCATATGAATTTTGGGGATTGTTTCAGTAAATTCAATACCAGCTCTTCTCTGTTCACCTGGTAGTATTTGGCTGTAACCCATCTGGTCCCAGACTTTTCTTGATAGGTAGACTTTTTATTACTGATTCAATTTTGTAACTTATAATTGACATGTTCAAAATTTCAATGTCTTCCTGGTTCAATCTTGGGATTTTGTGTTTCCAGGAGTTTTCCCACTTCCACTAGGCTTTCTAGTTTGTGTGTATTGAGATGTTTATAGTAGTCGCTGAGGATCTTTTTTATTTCTGTGTTATCAGTTGTAATGTTACCTTTGTTATTTCTGATTGTTCTTATTTCAATCTCCTCTCTTTTTTTCTTTGTTCATCTACCTAGTGGTCTATCAACTTTGTTTATGGTTTCAAATAACCAACTTTTCACATCGGTCCTTTGTATGATTTTTTGGTCTTGATTTTATTTAGTTCTGCTCTGATCTTTGTTATTTCTTTTCTTCTAGTTGCTTTGGGTTTGTTATTGTTTTTATAGTTCCTTAGGTGTGGCATTAGGTTGTTAATTTGAGATCTTTTTATATTTTTGATGTAGGCATTTAGAGCTGAATACTATGAATACATTCTGCAATTTGTGGGCTGTCTTTTAACTCTTTTTCTTTTTTTTTTTAACTTTGTACATGGTATAGGAAAGGGTCCATCTTCAATCACATATGGATATCCAGTTTTACCCCCTCCTTGTCCACCATCCCTATCTCTTTGGTGACAAGGGACTTGCCTTGTCTCAGATGAGAATTTGGAGCTGGACTTTTGGGTTAATGCTAGAATGAGTTAAGACTTTGTGGGATGATTGGGAAGGCATGATTGGTTTTGAAATGTGAGAAGGACATGAGATTTGAGAGGGGCCGGGGTGGAATGATGTGGTTTGGCTCTGTACCCCTACTCAAATCTCATCTTGAATTGTAATCCCCATGTGTCAAGGAGGGACCTGGTGGGAGGTGATCGGATCATGAAGGTGGTTTCCTCCATGCTGTTCTCATGATAATGAGGGGAGTTCTCACAAGATCTGATGATTTTAGAGGTGTTTGGCAATTCCCTTTCATGCTCTGTCCCTCACCTACTACCATGTAAGGTGTGCTTTGCTTCTCCTTTGCCTTCCACCATGATTTTATGTTTCCTGAGGCCTCCCTAGTCATGCAGAACTGTGAGTCAATGAAACCTTCTTTTGTTATAAACAACTCGGTGTCAGGTAGTATCTTTTTAGCAGTGTGAAAACAGATAAATACAAGCGGCCAGTAATGCAAGAAAGGCAGCTCTAGAGGTGAAAGGCCTATAGGATGGACTCTCCTCTATGCCTTCTGGGGGGTTTGGCCCAGCCCACAACTTGTTTTCACTCATAGAAACCCATTTCCAACTTTGACCTCCAGAACTATAAGAGAATAAAAAGATATTATTTTAAATCACTGAGATTGTGGTAGTTTATTATAGTGGCAGTAAGAAACCTCTACGGATACAGACAAGCAGGCAGAAGAAAGAAGACAGATATAGGGGCAGACAAGCTGGAGGGCAGGCAGAAATTGGGAGTTGGGTGGGGATTCAGGGATGCAGTTGGGTAGGAGACAGGTAGAGAAGCAGGTAGGGAGCCTGGAGAAAGGTGAGGGAGAGAATGGCAGACAGACTGGGGGACAGAAGGCAGGACAACATACAGGTGGGAAGAAGGCAGGTGGGTGGATAGAAAGAAGGATATAGGCAAACAACCAGGGAACAGAAAGAAAGGATGGCATGTAGAGGACTTCAGATCTGGTTCTTGTCCTCACAAGTATTAGGGAGCCTCTTAACATGCAGGTGTATCCCATTGTTGAATTTCAACACCATTTGTGGTAAGAGGATAGGGATACTGGCAGGATCAGAAAACAGCTTAAAGTTGAGTAGGGTCAGGGCCACCTTAAGCTCGTTCATGGCAAATTGTTTCCCGATGCAGTTCCTGAGCCAGGCAGAGACAATGAATTGAGATGTGGTTTCAGGCCCCATTTTGTACTGGACAGGCTCTGGCCTGTAAGCTCCAGTCTGAAGCTGAGTATTCAGGGTCCACCTTCATTTATCCAAGACTTGGTTCACACTTTCCCCTGACCTTGGACAGAACCTACCAGTCTTGCTCTTAATTCCTACCTCTGCTCTCAGCAGGCCTGAACCACTCTGTCAGGACAGGGCCTGGGCTCTAAGGCACAGAGTCTAATCACATGGATGGATAAAGAGTTAATCAATGGTTTGTTCACTCTTCCACAAACATTTCTGGTTCCCTAGTGTGGAGGCCAGTTCAGGTCACTGTAGGGTGAGGATGGGCCATAATCAGGCGTTCCCTTTATAGGGAGACCGACAGGCACCCAGATCCTCAGAGCTGGGCCAAGGCGGGTATGGGCAGTGGAGTCAGAAGGGCTTTGGGGAGGCTTCCTAGAGGGGCAGTGGGTGGGTGGTCCTCAGCTGTTGCCCCACCTGCCTCCCACTCCAAGGTCTAAGCTCCTGCCTTGCCCTTACGCCTCGGTCCAATAGCACCTGTAGCTTTCTAATTCTACTTCAGAAATTTTTCTTCTTTGTCATCCCTCAGTCTTCTCGCCTGGACTTTCTGGATCCCTGCTTCTCCTTCCTCCACACTGAAGCCACAGTCCAGCTCAAACCCTCCCACGCTCTTCATCACAGGGGGGACAGCATCCCAATACCTCATCTGGCAGCCAAACCCTCCACGGCCTGTTGCCTCACCCACTTCTTACCTGTCCAACCCATGTCCTAACCCTTTTCATGTGGAGATGGCTGAGAACATCCTCCCTCCACCTCTGCCTTCCGCATCTTCAAGGCTAAGGCCAGGGCCCAGCTTCCTCTCGCCCTCTATTGGCTGTGCCTCTCCCTCTCTAAGCATCCAGGCAGCGTTCGTGATTTATCCACTGACAGTTATAATTGAGTGCCTAGGACAGTGCCAGGAACAGGGACACTCAATGAGCCATTCATTTAGTGACTGAGTGAGTGAAAGAATGGATAAGGGAGCGATGTGTCTGGAGCATAGGATGTATTTCTGTACAACACATTTTTGTCCTTGACTATGAACTCTTCAAGGCAGGGTCAGTGCTTGTTATCTCTCTTTTCCCATCACACTGCACAGGACTTGACCCACAGAGGTAGGCTTAATAAACACTTTTATATTTGAATGAAGTTGCTTAGGTTTTGAAAAATGAATAAAATCGAATGGAATACAGTGAGAATAATTCTTAGTTCTGAGCTAGAAATTGAGCTTAGGGATGCTCTCCTGTCCTCTAGTGGCAGTGACATGATTGGCAGCCAATGCTTAGGAGGAAGTTCTCATCCTGGGATAAACCAATGCCTAAAAATTACTGTCTGTAAGAACAATTTGCTTGAAGCCTGTCCTGTGAAATTGGGGTCATCATTAGGGAATTTACAGAATTACTTATTTAGAAAAACCTTGTTTCTACTGTTTACATCCTTTTTTGCATTTGTACTTCAAAGGACCATTCCTTCAGCCTTTGAGAATTTCTAAAGCATCCATTTTGGAGTGTACGTGTCCAGCTGAATAGCTCATTCAAATGTGTTTTATGTTTTACACAACAGGATCCTTCAAATGCTATGTGTTATATGCTAAAAAGGGAGTTTTCCTCAAACACAGTTCATTGTCCTCATTTTGGTGTTTCTGCCAATATTGTGATATGTGGACTATTGGACTATGCTATAGAGATCCCACTGCATCTAAACAATTTTGTCAAATTAAAAAGTAGTTATAAATATGTGAATATTATTATGCAGTGGACATTTGTTTGGCAAGACAGATCCAGAGGCATGTACACAAGAGGGAAGAGCTGCTACAGCTGGAGTGTGGTTTCTCTCTCACTTGATCTCCCTAGAATCACCTCCATCTTGTCAGGGTCATATAATAGGAAGTGAACTTTGCGCCCCCCACAGCAAGTGAGAACAGGATCACAGAAATCTCTCTTTGGGTAGATTCAGAAATCTACCCATTTCTGAAATTGTTTTAGCTCCTGGTCTGTTGGTTTCTCTGTCACCAAGAGAAACACAGATCAATGAAAACTTTCATTTAGTTCTCATCATTGGATTGGAGTAAAGGGCAATTGATCACAGGGAGATCATTCTGAATCAATCAGCAGAAGTTAGAAATTTGGAACTGTTTCTGTGGACCTGGAAAGTGATCCAGGCTCCTGCTATCTCCCGGCACTTAACTTGAGCCAGAAATTGTCCCCATATTGGGTGAACTGTATGGCTCAGAGGAGCTACCGGTGTCAGAAACCACAGGTCCCTGCAATTTCCATCTCCTCTTAATTGTTGGATTAGGCCATTCTTGAATTACCATAAATACCTGAGGCTAAGAGTAATTTATTTTTAAAAAATATTTAATTGGCTCATGATTCTGCAGGCTGTACAAGCATGATGCCGGCAACTGCTCAGCTTCTGGAAAGACCTAAGGGGGTTTTTACTCATGTCATAAGGCAAAGTGGGAGCAGGCACATCATAGGGCAAAGCCAGGAGCAAGAGAGAGAGTAGGGTGGGGAGGTGCCACACTTTACAACAACCAGATCTCACAAGAACTTACTCACTATTGTGAGCACAGCACCAAGCCGTGAAGGATCTGCCCCCATAACCCAAACACCTCCCGCCAGGCCCCACCTCCAACACTAGGATATTTCAACATGAGATTTGAGCAGAGATAAATATCCAAACGATATCATTCTACCCTTCCCTCCCCACCGTCCCCGCCAAAAAATCTCAGGTCCTTCTCACATTACAAAATACAATCATGCCTTCACAACAGGTAGCTAACAGTCTCAACTTGAGCCAGGAAAATGGGGTCTGGAGACAGAGAACATAAGGCTAATTCATGCTGGCTTCCTAGAACTAAATCAAATGGAAACACTTCAGCTATGCTAGGAAATATCTTCTCCATTTACATAGGGTGTACATCTAGTAAATGTCTTTGTAACTTTATCCTCTTCATTTACATAGGGTGTATACCAAGTAACCAATGGAAACCTGTAAAGGGTATTTAAACCCCAGAAAATTCTGTAACGGGGCTCTTGAGCCCCTATGCTCGGGGCCGCTCCCATCTTGTGGAGCGTACTTTCATTTTCAATAGATCTTTGCTTTTGTTGCTTCATTCTTTCCTTGCTTTGTGTGTTTTGTCCAATTCTTTGTTCAAGACACCAAGAACCTAGACACCCTCCACTAGTAACATATTCTAGTGAGGTAAGCCCAAAGTTTGGGATTTATTTTTCACCTTTTCCTTTCTGCTTCATACAAAGGAATCTCTCCCTCTCTCTCTCTTTTCCTTTCCAACTCAGGACCCTTGGTGGGCAGCACCTAAACCCAGAGGCAACTGCAGATGTCTGGCCATGGCCAGTGAAATTAAGAGGTTTCCATGTGGAGGTGCCTAGCTGCAACTGCCTGTTAGCTTAAAGGACCTGAGTCTTTTTGCCTTTTTTTTTTTTTAATTTATTTATTTCTTTTTCTGTCTTTCAGCTGCTGTTTCTAGTAGCTCCTTGGAAATTGAGGCCACCTGGCTGCAGCCACTCTTTTGTGTTGCCTGAAAGCCAAGGAGTAAATGCAGATAATTGCCCTGGCTGGAAGGAGGAAGGACTCTTTTCTATCTTTTCCAGTGTGGTGCAGCTCAGCGCAAATGTGCACATGTTTCAGATTATTTAAACTTTGTTTTCTTACGCTAAATTCTTCCCTTACCCTACTTGACTGGCTAAGGACAAAAGAAACCCACCCAGCCTCCAGTTCCTATATCACTAGTGGAATGGGAAGCCACAAATTATAAGGTGGCTAGAAGTTGAGGCCTTCATCCAGGGACAAAAGGAAAGCTCATGGTAGGCCATCACCTCTGGAGGGAAAACATGTAATTGGCACCAGTGTCCACCTAAGGTCAGAGACATCTGACACTCTAAGATTGGACCTCAAAGGGGGATGCCCTGAGGAATCCTCTGGACCTCAACCTCTCCAAAGGGGATGCACTCAGAAGAGGTTCTGAGGTCTAGTACTAAGCAGTCCTTAGAATTTTCTCTTGGAGTTGCAATACTGTTTGGCCTCAATATTGCTTGGAATCTAGAGTTTACCACTGAATGGGAAAGTGGGATGGTGTTGCATGTATCCAGACTTATGTGCTGCTGTCCCAAGCAGGGGGCTTGGTTAATGTGTGATGCTCTCCTTTGGTGATGTTTGGCCCCAGTGCTCTTTGGAGTCTGGGGGTTTGGCCTTTAAAAATCAAACTGCCATGGAGACTGCTTTACCCAAAATTTTGGATCACAGTCTTTATTGGATTATCTATTGGGGGCAAAGTAAAGCCGGTGAGCTTTATTGCTATCTCATGGCTAGCATTCCAAGCTATTGGATCTTCATTTATATGTGTGTATACAAGTCTAGATGTGTTTATTTGTATGTACACTTATTGTTATATGTTGTGACTAGCAAATTGGCTTATAAGTAAAAGAGTGGTCATATATTAAATGATTAAGTGTAAGCAATTTTCAAGTTCAGGTAACTTAACTATAACTTTACTAAAAAAGTTGGCTTTAAAATTATCGGTGGAACAAAACCAGAAATGCCTTCAGAATTGTCAGCATACATTTTGTCTGAATTTTATATTTGTCTTTGCTAGACATTTTGAGATGTCAGTGTTTGCCATAGAAAGTTATAAAACTATAAGCCCAGTCAAAACAAAATGATTTGACTTGTGTGCCTTTTTTGACAAATGAGAGTAATTTAATGTTAGCTAAATCTCCTGAGTTATTGGCAAAAATACCTATGTATTTAACTTTGAGACATGTACTTAGGTTTAGGTGAGCACCTGATGTTCACTGGCTATTAGAAACATGGTTAACAAGGGAATCACTAACTTTAAAATGATAGTGTCTAATGTCTCAGTTTACAGAAGTAATCTAGATAAACTGTTAAAAGTGAAAGAATCGAGTCCAGTGAATGGGGTAAATGTTTTACATAAACTTTTTGTGTAAATTAAAATCTTAAAATTATTTTTGATACTCATTTAATATCTGGGTCATTTCCAATGAAGAAAGGTTTGTGATATAAGGAAATATGGTTCTAAAAACTGTGGAATTGTTCTTATCTATAAGTGCCCACATCTGATAGTTCAGGATTTCTTGCTTTTTGGGATTTCACTAAAGTTTTAGGTTACCAAGCATAAGAATTCTAGTAGACACATAATTCTGTATACAAAATGTCCCAGAAAGCATTATGTTATTAGTGAGAAAAAGAATAACTTTGTCTGATTCAGAAGTTATCTAAGAGAGGTGGAGCCAAGATGGCCGAATAGGAACAGCTCCAGTCTACAGCTCCCAGTGTGAGCGATGCAGAAGATGGGTGATTTCTGCATTTTCAACTGAGGTACCGGGTTCATCTCACTGGGGAGTGTCAGATAGTGGGTGCAGGACAGTGGATGCAACACACTGAGCATGAGCCAAAGCAGGGTGAGTCATCGCCTCACCCAGGAAGTGCAAGGGGTCAGGGAATTCCCTTTCATAGTCAAAGAAAGGGGTGACAGATGGCACCTGGAAAATTGGGTCACACACACTCTAATACTGTGCTTTTCCAATGGTCTTAGCAAACGGCACACCAGGAGATTATATCCTGCTCCTGGCTTGGAGGGTCCTATGCTCACGGAGCCTCGCTCATTGCTAGCACAGCAGTCAGATCAAACTGCAAGGCGGCAGCGAGGCTGGGGGAGGGCACCCAAAACTGCCCAGGCTTGAGTAGGTAAACAAAGCGGCCGGGAAGCTCGAACTGGGTGGAGCCCACCACAGCTCAAGGAGGCCTGCCTGCCTCTGTAGACTCCACCACTGGGGCAGGGCATAGCCAAACAAAAGGCAGCAGAAACCTCTGCAGACTTAAATGTCCCTGTCTGACAGCTTTGAAGAGAGTAGTAGTTCTCCCAGCACGCAGCTGGAGATCTGAGAACAGACAGACTGCCTCCTCAGGTGGGTCCCTAAACCCTGAGTAGCCTAACTGGAAGGCACCCTCCAGTAGGGGCAGACTGACACCTCACACGGCCAGGTACTCCTCTGAGACAAAATTTCCAGAGGAACGATCCGGCAGCAACATTTGCTGTTCACCAACATCCGCTGTTCTGCAGCCACCGCTGCTGATACCCAGGCAAACAGGTTCTGGAGTGGACCTCCAGCAAACACCAACAGACCTGCAGCTGAGGGTCCTGACTGTTAGAAGGAAAACTAACAAACAGAAAGGACATCCACATCAAAACCCCATCTGTACGTCACCATCATCAAAGACCAAAGGTAGATAAAACCACAAAGATGGGGAAAAAACAAAGCAGAAAAACTGGAAACTCTAAAAATCAGAGTGCCTCTCCTCCTCCAAAGGAACACAGCTCCTCACCAGCAATGGAACAAAGCTGGACGGAGAATGACTTTGACGAGTTGAGAGAAGAAGGCTTCAGATGATCAAACTACTCCAAGCTAAAGGAGGAAGTTCAAACCCATGGCAAAGAAGTTAAAAACCTTGAAAAAAAATTAGACGAATGGCTAACTAGAATAACCCAATGCAGGGAAGTCCTTAAAGGACCTGACGGAGCTGAAAACAATGGCACGAGAACTACGTGATGAATGCACAAGCCTCAGTAGCCAATTCAATCAACTGGAAGAAAGGGTATCAGTGATGGAACATCAAATGAATGAAATGAAGTGAGAAGAGAAGTTTAGAGAAAAAAGAATAAAAAGAAATGAACAAAGCCTCCAAGAAATATGGGACTATGTGAAAAGACTGAATCTATGTATGATTGGTGTACCTGAAAGTGATGGGGAGAAGGGAACCAAGTTGGAAAACACTCTTCAGGATATTATCCAGGAGAACTTCCCCAATCTAGCAAGGCAGGCCAACATTCAGATTCAGGAAATACAGAGAATGTCACAAAGATACTCCTCGAGAAGAGCAACTCCAAGACACATAATTGTCAGATTCACCAAAGTTGAAATGAAGGAAAAAAGGTTAAGGGCAGCCAGAGAGAAAGGTCGGGTTACCCACAAAGGGAAGCCCATCAGACTAACAGCTGATCTCTCGGCACAAACTCTACAAGCCAGAAGAGAGTGGGGGCCAATATTCAACATTCTTAAAGAAAAGAATTTTCAACCCAGAATTTCATATCCAGCCAAACTAAGCTTCATAAGTGAAGGAGAAATAAAATACTTTACAGACAAGCAAATGCTGAGAGATTTTGTCACCACCAGGCCTGCCTTACAAGAGCTCCTGAAGGAAGCACTAAACATGGAAAGGAACAACCAGTACCAGCCACTGCAAAAACATGCCACATTGTAAAGACCATCAAGGGCAGGAAAAAACTGCATCAACTAATGAGCAAAATAAACAGCTAACATCATAATGACAGGATCAAATTCACACATAACAATATTAACCTTAAATGTAAATGGGCTAAATGCTCCAATTAAAAGACACAGACTGGCAAATTGGATAAAGAGTCAAGACCCATCAGTGTGCTGTATTCAGGAAACCCATCTCATGTGCAGAGACACACATAGGCTCAAAATAAAGGGATGGAGGAAGATCTACCAAACAAATGGAAACAAAAAGGCAGGGGTTGCAATCCTAGTCTCTGATAAAACAGACTTTAAACCAACAAAAATCAAAAGAGACAAAGAAGGCCATTACATAATGGTAAAGGGATCAATACAACAAGAAGAGCTAACTATCCTAAATATATATGCACTCAATACAGGAGCACCCAGATTCATAAAGCAAGTCCTTAGAGACCTACAAAGAGACTTAGACTCCCACACAATAATAATGGGAGACTTTAACACCCCACTGTGAACATTAGACAGATCAACGAGACAGAAAGTTAACAAGGATATCCAGGAATTGAACTCAGCTCTGCACCAAGTGGACCTAATAGACATCTACAGAACTCTCCACCCCAAATCAACAGAATATACATTCTTTTCAGCACCACACCACACCTATTCCAAAATTGACCACATAGTTGGAAGTAAAGCACTCCTCAAAAAGAACAGAAATTATAACAAACTGTCTCTCAGACCACAGTGCAATCAAACTAGAACTCAGGATTAAGAAACTCACTCAAAACCGCTCAACTACATGGAAACTGAACAACCTGCTCCTGAATGACTACCTGGTACATAAAGAAATGAAGGCAGAAATAAAGATGTTCTTTGAAACCAACGAGAACAAAGACACAACATACCAGAATTTATGGGACACATTCAAAGCAGTGTGTAGAGGGAAATTTATAGCAATAAATGCTCACAAAAGAAAGCAGGAAAGATCTAAAATTGACACCCTAACATCACAATTAAAAGAACTAGAGAAGCAAGAACAAACACATTCAAAAGCTAGCAGAAGGCAAGAAATAACTAAGATCAGAGCAGAACTGAAGGAAATAGAGACACAAAAAACCCTTCAAAAAATCAATGAATCCCAGAGCTGGTTTTTTGAAAAGATCAACAAAATTGATAGACCACTAGCAAGACTAATAAAGAAGAAAAGAGAGAAGAATCAAATAGATGCAATAAAAAGTGATAAAGGGGATATCACCACCTATCCCACAGAAAGACAAACTACCATCAGGGAATACTATAAACACTTCTATGCAAATAAACTAGAAGATCTAGAAGCAATGGATAAATTCCTCGACACATACACCTTCCCAAGAATAAACCAGGAAGAAGTTGAATGTCTGAATAGACCAATAACAGGCTCTGAAATTGAGGCAATAATTAATAACTTACCAAACAAAAAAAGTCCAGCACCAGATGGATTCACAGCCAAATTCTAGCAGAGGTACAAGGAGGAGCTGGTACCATTCCTTCTGAAACTCTTCCAATCAATAGAGAAAGAGGGAATCCTCCCTAACTCATTTTATGAGGCCAGCATCATCCTGATACCAAAGCCTGGCAGAGACACAACAAAAAAAGAGAATTTTAGACCAATATCCCTGATGAACATCGATGCAAAAATCCTCAATAAAATACTAGCAAACCGAATCCAGCAGCACATCAAAAAGCTTATCCACCGTGATCAAGTGGGCTTCAACCCTGGTATGCAAGGCTGGTTCAACATACGCAAATCAATAAATGTAATCCAGCATATAAACAGAACCAACAAAAACCACATAATTATCTCAATAAATGCAGAAAAGGCCTTTGACAAAATTCAACAACCTTCATGCTAAAAACTCTCAATAAATTAGGTATGGATGAGACATATCTCAAAATAATAAGAGCTATCTATGACAAACCCACAGCCAATATCATACTGAATGGGCAAAAACTGGAAGCACTCCCTTTGAAAACTGGCACAAGACAGGGATGCCCTCTCTCACCACTCCTATTCAACATAGTGTTGGAAGTTCTGGCCAGGGCAATCAGGCAGGAGAAGGAAATAAAGGGCATTCAATTAGGAAAAGAGAAAGTCAAATTGTCCCTGTTTGCAGATGACATGATTGTATATCTAGAAAAACCCATCGTCTCAGCCCAAAATCTCCTTAAGCTGATAGGCAACTTCAGCAAAGTCTCAGGATACAAAATCAATGTGCAAAAATCACAAGCATTCTTATACACCAATAACAGACAGAGAGCCAAATCATCAGTGATCTCCCATTCACAATTGCTTCAAAGAGAATGAAATACCTAGGAATCCAACTTACAAGGGACGTGAAGGACCTCTTCAAGGAGAACTACAAACCACTCTTCAATGAAATAAAAGAGGATACAAACAAATGGAATAACATTCCATGCTCACGGGTAGGAAGAATCAATATCATGAAAATGGCTGTACTGCCCATGGTAATTTATAGATTCAATGTCATCCCCATCAAGCTACCAATGACTTTCTTCACAGAATTAGAAAATACTACTTTAAAGTTCATAGAGAACCAAAAAACAGCCCGCATTGCCAAGACAACCCTAAGCCAAAAGAACAAAGCTGGAGGCATCATGCTATCTGACTTCAAGCCATACTACAAGGCTACAGTAACCAAAACAGCATGGTACTGGTACCAAAACAGAGATATAGACCAATGGAACAGAACAGAGCCCTCAGAAATAATACCACACATCTACATCCATCTGATCTTTGACAAACCTGACAAAAACAAGAAATGGGGAAAGGATTCCCTATTTAATAAATCGTGCTGGGAAAACTGGCTAGCCATATGTAGAAAGCTGAAACTGGATCTCTTCCTTACACTTTATACAAAAATTAATTCAAGATGGATTAAAGACTTAAATGTTAGACCTAAAACCATAAAAACCCTAGAAGAAAACCTAGGCAATACATTCAGGACATAGGTATGGGCAAGGACTTTATGACTAAAACACGAAAAGCAATGGCAACAAAAGCCAAAATTGACAAATGTGATCTAATTAAACTAAAGAGTTTCTGCACAGCAAAAGAAACTACCATCAGACTGAACAGGCAACCTACAGAATGGGAAAAAATTTTTACAATCTACCCATCTGGCAAATGGCTAATATCCAGAATCTACAAAGAACTTAAATAAATTTACAAGAAAAAATCAAACAACCCCATCAAAAAGTGGACAAAGGATACGAACAGACACTTCTCAAAAGAAGACATTTATGCAGCCAAAAGACACATGAAAAGATGCTCATCATCACTGGCCATCGGAGAAATGCAAATCAAAACCACAATGAGATACCATCTCACACCAGTTAGAATGGCGATCATTAAAAAGTCAGGAAACAACAGGTGCTGGAGAGGATGTGGAGAAATAGGAACACTTTTACACTGTTGGTGGGACTGTAAACTAGTTCAATCATTGTGGAAGACAGTGTGGCGATTCCTCAAGGATCTAGAACTAGAAATACCATTTGACCCAGCTATCCCGTTACTGGGTATATACCCAAAGGATTATAAATCACACTGCTATAAAGACACATGCACATGTATGCTTATTGTGGCACTATTCACAATAGCAAAGACTTGGAACCAACACAAATGTCCAACAATGATAGACTGGATTAAGAAAATGTGGCACATATACACCATTGAATACTAAGCAGCCATAAAAAAGATGAGTTCATGTCCTTTGTAGGGACATGGATGAAGCTGGAAACCAGTATTCTCAGCAAACTATCACAAGGACAGAAAACCAAACACTGTATGTTCTCGCTTATAGGTGGGAATTGAACAATGAGAACACTTGGACACAGGGTGGGGAACATCGCACACCAGGGCCTGTCGTGGGGTGAGGGGAGTGGGGAGGGATAGTATTAGGAGAAATACCTAAGGTAAATGACGAGTTAATGGGTGCAGCACACCAACGTGGCACATGTATACGTATGTAACAAACCTGCACGTTGTGCACATGTACACTAGAACTTAAAGTATAATAATAAAAAAACTATCGATATTCAAAAAAAGAAAAAACCAGACTGAAAAAAAAAAAGGTCTGGCATAGATGTGAAGTAATACACATGCCAGTCCCTTTGCAACAGCTCCCAAGAGCCCACTGATCCAGGGACCAAGGTTTTTTAGCTTATTTGTCCTTATTTGTGAAATGAGGCTTATACTGCCCTGTATTTCACAGAGTGGTCTGGAGGACTGAAAGATAAAAGATATATAAAAGTGACATATTAGGTAAGCTCTTATAGTTTCCACTTCCTGGTACTTGGGAGTGAGTTTTTAAAAAATTACAAGTCTAAGAGTCAGTTTGCCCAAAGTCGCATTGTCTCTAACAAAAAATAAAGTCCTTTACTTAGTCTTCCTACTTATTTCTATACATTTAAACATTTTTTTCCTACGTTTTGTTGTTGTTGTTTTTCTGTATCAGCACATAAATAAGTAGTTACCAGCTTTCAGCTTCACTCTAGGGAAAAGGTCACCATACCGTTTTCTCGATGGTAGGCTGTTGTGGCTGGTTCATTCCGAGTTTGTTGGTGGTGGTGTTTGCTTTTAAAGTGAAAGCAAGTTTATTGGGAAGGTAAAGGAATAAAGAATGGCTACTCAATAGGCAAAGCAGCCCCAAGAGCTGCTGGTTGCCATAAATTTTGGCAAATTTATGACTCACTATATATGTCTGCGTAATGTCAAAAAGTGGTAGGGGAGAGGTCTTAGGATGCATTGGAGGCACAGTGTGATACAGAAGACAGACTTTGGGAGCCACATATGACCAAGGTCAAGTTATTTCGTTTCTCAGGCTTCAACTTGCTCATTTGTAAAGTGGAAATAGTGAGGCCTACTTGGGACAACAGAGATAGCACATGTAAGATTCCTGGCACATAGTAAGAGTTCAGTGTTATTTGATATTATTATTATTCCAGATAAGAGTCTAACTTGGCAGAAGCTGATGTGTCAGTTACACCATAAGTTACATTACTTATGTGATGTTCAAACAATATTATTATTTTTGAAATACACCCAAGTTGGACAAATATGAGAATTGCTTAAGGCATTTGACTTACTACTGAGTAAGTTAATTGTTTAACTTATTATCCAAAATAGCAATTTATTTAATTTGATGTTAAGCAAATAAACTCTTTCATCAGATGGGGAAGGTGAAGTTTAAATGACTTTAGTTGACCTCAATATACTCTTTTTTTTTTTTTTTTTTGAGATGGAGTCTTGCTCTGTCACCCAGGCTGGAATGCAGTGGCACGATCTCAGTTCACTGCAATCTATGCCTCCTGGGTTCAAGCAATTCTCCTGCCTCAGCCTCCCAAGTAGCTGGGATTACAGCTGGGATTACAGGTACCCACCACCATGTCTGGCTAATTTTTTTATTTTTAGTAGAGATAGGGTTGCGCCAAGTTGGCCAGGCTGGTCTCAAACTCCTGACCTCAGGTGATCTGCCCACCTCGGCCTCCGAAAGTGCTGGGATTACAGGTGTGAGCCACCCCACCTGGCCCTCAATGTACTTTTAAATTTAATAATTTTGAGTTGGCCCATTTATATTTAATAAGGAAAACAGATACTGGATATTGACATTGTAAAATTAAATAATAGTAGTATTCAAAACTGTCTATGACTGGAAATATTTAATGGGATTTTATACAATTTGCATTTTGTGTTATACTGTGTTGTGGTTTAAAGTACTATAAAATGTGAAACTCTACATCTGCCCCAACCTTTTCTTCCTCCTATCTTCAAGGCCAGTGACTGCACTAGGAATCCCAACCTCACTTACTAGGAATTGGGGGTGAGGTTGGGGTAGGAAATAGAGAGAGGAGGAGAAACCTTAACCTTCTTTCACTCTCAAATCCCTGAGATCCCCATCCAGAAACATTCCAACTCTCCTTTCACAGTCAAACTCTTCAAAGTGGTTGACACTTCTCCATACCTCCTTACTGCCCTCCTAATTTCTTCTCAACCCACTTTATTTTGATTTCTGTTTCTATCATTTCAACATCTCTTCCCAAGTTTACAACTGACTTCCATGATATGAATTCCAATAAACACATTTTAAACTTTGTTTTGTAACTCATCACTCATCTTTCATTTCAAGTGTCTCAGCCTCTTTCTTTGTATCTCACACTGGATGATCCTGGTTTCCTTCACACCTCTCTGCTTGCCTCTTTTCCATCTCCTCTGGAGGTTCTCACATCTCCACCAAACATTTTAAAAACTGGGTGGAGAAGTATGAGCCTTCAGAGGAGATGAAACAGAGTAACACTGTTGGATACATTTAAGATTTCACTGCCCTGTCCTTCAAAGGAACTGGAAACATCAGCACAGGTCGTATAGCCCACAGGTCACATGGAGAAAGGAAAAGTGACCTTGGAATTCTCAGTCTGGAGAAAAGGAGGTTAGGGGTAGTCTTTTTTGTTTTTTGGTTTTTCTTTTGGACTTCATTTCCCTATCTGTAAGATAGGACTAGATCCAGATAACCCATATGGGTCTGTGCAGTTGTAGCATGAATCCGTTTTACCATAACACTGCTTTCCATATCTATCTGTCTTCTCCACCAGATTGTGTGTTGGCCTACCTTTGATACAGTTTTGTATCCTGGTATTTCCCAGCATTGGCAGAGGGACAGTGCAGAACAGTGAGAGTAGGAACTGGTTCTATGCTTCCTTACTGAAACTTTCCGTTGTCTTACCTCCAGGATGTTGACTGGAGAAAATGATGGAACCATGTGCTAGTGGCCTTTTGCGTGGAACTTACTATGTAAATTCTACTGGTTCCTAAGTCTTTTAACAGCTTGCTTGTCAATGCCCCCAGCAATAACCATAGCAGCTGTTCCGAATCCCTGCCCCTGCCGTGGCAGAAGATGCCTCAGGATTCTCTAAAAAAAACTCGGGTTATCCAGCATTAGAGATACAATCTGCCTGTTTCCTCCTCCCATTCTTTCTCTTATGCTTATGTGCTTGTCTTCCCAGTTTAACCCCTTCAAAACCAAAACTACTGTGTTAATTAGGGACAGAATGAAGTGATCACTTCCCAACCTTGATGCATCCATAAAAATATCTAGGACTACTCAGGAGGCTGAGGTGGGAGGATCACTTGAGCCCAAGAGGTTGAGGCTTCAATAAACTGTGATAGCACCACTGTACTCCTGCCTGGGTGACACAACAAGACTGTCTAAAAAAATGGCTAGGACTGGCTATCTATGAAGTTTCTGTACCTCGCCCCTTCTGGCTCATCCATTCTATTCAATGCCCCATTCATCCCCTTCAGCCTCCCCGGCCATGTGTTTTCTCTCTTACTGCCCCTCTCTTAGAATCTTCTATCCTTCCTATTAGTGCCACCTCCGTGAGGAAAAACCAACAGGCTCCCTGTCTTGAGAATAACCATCATTTTACTTTACTCATCTTCTATTTATCTACCTTCCCACCCTCTAGCTTCTACTTATTCTCTTAATAGAAAAAATTCTTGACCTGGGATATCTCCATTTCTTCATTGTCCACTTGCTTTGTAGGTCATTGCTCTACATTTCTCACCCTGCTGTTTCTTAAAACTCCCTGACCCCTGGTTGTCTCCTTAGTTCAAGGGAAATAAATGTTTATAAAACATTTATTGTGTGCCCAGCTCAAAGACGGGCTCCAGGCAGAATTCAAGAAATTAAAAAAAAAAAGTTTAAACCATCATGGTGTTTTAAAGCCTAATTAGGAAGATAAGCTGAATATGCAAAGAGATACAGAAGGAAGCTGTACAGGATTTTTTTTAATTTTTTTTTTTAATTTTTTTTTTTTTGAGATGGAGTCTTGCTCTGTTGCCCAGGCTGCAGTGCAGTGGCGCTATCTTGGCTCCCCACAAGCTCCACCTCCCAGGTTCACGCCATTCTCCTGTCTCAGCCTCCCAAGTAGCTGGGACTACAGGGACCCGCCACCACACCCAGTTGATTTTTTGTATTTTTAGTAGAGACGGGGTTTCACCATGTTAGCCAGGATGGTCTCAATCTCCTGACCTCGTGATCCACCTGCCTCGGCCTCCCAAAGTGCTGGGATTACAGGCGTGAGCCTCTGGCCACATAGTATGTATATATATTTATGGGGTACATGAGATGTTTTGACACAAGGCATGCAATGCATAATAATCACATCGGATAAATTGGATTTATTATTTGTGTTACAAATAATCCAATTATACCCTTTTGTTATTTTTTAAAGCACAATTAAATTGTTATTGACTACAATCACCCTGTTATGCTATTAAATACTAGGTCTTATTCGTTCTTCCTATTTTTTTGTTCCTTCACATCCCCAACTGGTAATCATCCTTCTATTCTCTATCTCCATGAGTTCCATTGTTTTGATTGTTGGATCCCACAAGTGAGAACATGTGATGTTTGTCTTTCTGTGCCTGATTTATTTCACTTAACATAATGACCTCCAGTTCTATCCATACTGTTGCAAATGACGGGATCTCATTCTTTTTTATGGCTGAATAGTACTCCATTGTGTATTTACACCACATTTTCTTTATCCATTCATCTGTTGATGGACACTTAGTTTGCTTCCAAATTCTGGCTATTGCAAACAGTGCTGCAACAAACATGGGAGTGCAGATATCTCTTTGATATACTGATTTCCTTTCTTTGTGGTATATATCCTGCAGTGGGATTGCTGGATCATATGGTAGCTCTATTTTTAGTTTTTTGAGGAATCTCGAAACCATTCTCCTAGAATTTCTGATTGTGGAATGAATGACAAATGAAAACAGGGATGAAATATCAAATGAGAGGCATAAAAACCAAGGCTTTAATTGTTCATAAAATAGATTCCTGTAGGCTGGTGGTTAAAGAAATATTTGAGAAACAGATAGAAATTTTTTTTGAGGAACACTTTGACAAGAGCAAAAGACACATAGGGCAGGGGGTGGAGATGGGGGGTGGGATTGGGGAAGATAGATTCTTCTTGCCTTTTCTATCTCAGTGAAGAGAAACTATGAAAGGAAAATATGCTGGGCCCCCAAATCACTAAGCTAAAGGGAAAATTCAAGCTGTGAACTGTTTAGGGCAAACCTGCCTCCCATTCTATTCAATGTCGTCCCTCTGCTCAGTGAGATAAATGCATATCTAATTGCCCCCTTTGGAGAGGCTAATCAGAAACTCAAAAGAGCAACCATTTGTTTCTCACCTACCTGTGACCTAGAAGCCCCCTCCCTCTGGCAAGTTGTCCCACCTTTCCAGACTGAACCAATGTTCATTTTTAGATACGTTGATTGATGTCTCTCTCATGTCTCACTAAAATGTATAAAACCAAGCTGTGCTCTGACGACCTTGGGCACATGTCACCAGTGCCTCCTGAGGCTGTGTCATGGGTGCGCATCCTCAACCTTGGCAAAATAAACTTTCTAAATTAACTAAGAGCTGTCTCAAATTTGGGGGGTTCACATAACATAGGGATTGTCCTAGACTTTCCTACTATGCCTACATCCAGTCACCAACTCCCATCAAAAACACACCCCAATATCTCCCCCATTCATTCTTGCTTGCCTGTACCACTGTTCCTGGACCAAACTGAGGGTCAGGCTGCTTATTCTTGTGACCTAATAATGAGATGCAGATGAACTGGGGAGGAAGAGAGTTTTTATTTCTGTAACTGGTTACAGGGAGAAGGCCTAGGAAATATCACCAGACAAACTCAAAATTACAAAGATTTTTCAGAGCTTATGTACCTTCTATAAAACTCTTGGTGGGCTTTTGTTACATTCCAGCCTTTGTATAAGAGTACTGGCTCTATCAGTTTTTAATATGTAACTTAACCATTCAGTCAGTGCTGAAACAGTTGTTACAGAAGCCTATGTTAGTGAGACCTGACCTGCCACAATCTCCACTGTCAATTTCTGCATGATTTCTGTCATGCTTGTATATTTAGTCATCATGAGAATTTTAGTGAGATGGGGTGTAGTGATCTTTCTGGCTACATCCTGATGAGAGGGAGTCACCATTATGGGGCACCGAATGCAGCGTTGGAGTGGAAGAGGTTGACCTGTTCCCAGTAGTACTCTCTGTTTCAGGGGCTTAGAGGCAACACCTGCTGAAACATAACAATATGTAACAGCAACACATATAAATAGGTTGCTGCTGTTTTCTTCTGAAGTTTAAGTTGTCTAGTCTTCAGTTTGCAGGGCTTTAATAAAGTATGGTTTAGGTTTCAGTGAGTTCCAATTAGGAAAAACGGGGAAAAAGGAAAAAAATTGAAAACATTATCTTGGAGACTTGTAGCCAGAAAAATCAGAATTCAATCCAAGCTGTAGAAAATACAAGCCGCTGACCATTGAAAACAGCTCCATCCCAGTGGCTCCTGGCTGCCTCACCCAATTTGTTCCCAGACCAAACCGAGGGTCAGGCTGCTGCTTATTCTTGCAGCCCAATAATGAGATGCAGATGAACTGGGGAGGAAGAGAGTTTTTATTTCTGTAACTGGTTACAGGAAGAAAGCCTGGGGAATATCACCAAACTCAAAATTACAAAGTTTTTTCAGAGATTATATACATTCTAAGCTATATGTCTACGTGTAAGTGTGCATTCATCTAAAGACATATGTGATTAACTTCTTTTAATCTATAACTAAGAGCTGAGTCCTGAAGACCTTCCTCTGGAGCCTCAGTAAATTTACTTAATCTAAATGGGCCCAGGTGCTGCGGTGATTACCCTTATCTTGTCTCCTGCTAAATCATGGAGGTTTGTGGAGTTCCTTCAGACCCCCAATAAACTTGTTTGTGGAGGTCTGGGGAGTTTCTTCAGATTCCCAATAAAACTTGTTTAATCCTAAACGGGTCCTGATAAGAATTCCTTCATTATCTTGTCATGCTTCAAAGCCCAGGAAAGGCCTAGGCAAAACTCTTGCTGGACTTTTGTTACATTCCAGCTTTTGTATAAGGGCACTGGCTCTATCAGTTTCTAATATTTAACTTAAACATTCAGCCAATGCTGAAACAGTTGTTATGGAGGCCTGTGTTAGTGAGACCTGGCCTGCCACACCACTGCAACACCCCAGTCCGGGCCACCATCATATCTTATCTGAATATTGCAATAGCATCAGAACTGATCTCCCTAGTTCTAGTCTTACCACTACCTTCCCCATCCCAATTTATTCTCATAAATGTTAAGGTCTCAGGACCTAGAGTTAGACTGTCTGACACCATTTTTTACTCTCTGATGTCCTTGGACAAGTTGCATAATCTGTGTCTCAGTTTTCATACAGGTATGGAATAATGGTAACATCTACCTTGATTATTATGAGGAAGAAATAACTGAGTACATATAAATCACTTTAGAATTGTACTTGGCACTTAGTGAGGATACAATAACTATTTAGCTGTCCTTATTATATTTCAAGTAAGCTTTCAGAATAATCTACTACTTAACTATGTCATTTTCCACCTTAAATCCTTTCAGTGGATTCCCATGGCCTTAAGTAAAGCCTGAATTTCTTAACTGGGCCTACCAAGCTCTCATGGTCTGACTTTCACCCTATAGGTGGTCTTAGCACCCATCCTTCTCTCTGAGACTTGAAGCTCTAGCCATGCTAAAGAGCTCCCACAGTCCAGTTAGCTCAGGCCATTTTATGCTCTGTTCATGCACTTTTCCACCATGTAGAATGCCCTTTCCTACTTTGTCCACATGGAAGACACTTTCTGACATTTTAAGACACAGCTCCACTACACCCTAAGCCACATGAAGGCAGGGCCATGTTGATTTTGTTCAAGGCCACATCTCCAGTGCTCAGGGTGATACATGGCACATGATCAGTTCTCAATAAATATTCACTCAGTAAGTGAATGAATGGATAAAAGCATCTCCTCAGCTACAAAACTTTTTTCACATTTTCTCCTCACCTGCATCCCCCCTAGCCTGGACAGATTTCATTACTGGCTCCTTTGTCTGGCAAGGATATCAGCATCACTTTCTGTGATAGCTACCTTAAAAGTACTTAAGCGACCCTTGTCTCCCCAGTGCATTAAGCCCCCAGCATGTGCCCAGCACAGGGGCCTGGGACACAGTAAATGTTCAACCCATGTTTACTAGCTGAGCACATGAGCAAATCAGAGAGCAGTGAATCTCTGGAATCCCACATTGGTGGGCTGCAATGCTATCCTGGGATACAGCTCCACAAACGTCTAGACTTTTATCCGCATGGTTCCATGTTCTTAAAATTCATTTATTATTAAGTAATAATATACTTCCACATTTTAATGGATCAAAAATATAGATTGCCATACTGAATTATTATAATTTCGGTCAAAGGTTAGTTACCTTGCACTGCCCTGTTTGTAGACAAATGTATGGTTTTCTTTGGGCTGTGTGTAGGATTGAAGCAGCTCCTCATTGGCCTTCATTTCTTGTCTCTTGTGTCTGAGATGGAAGGAGCCATCAGATGAGCATTGGGAGAGGCACAGGCCTCCTTCTGGGAGTCTCATGGGGCTTATATCCATCTAGAGGCACCGCTATCCAGGTTGATGGGATTTTTTTTGGTATCTCCAATTCCCTGTACTGTAGCCAAGAAAATTCAATTCAGTAGATATTTGTGCAGGAATGCCAAAAAAAAAAAAAAAAAATGGAAGGAGGCACTGCTCTGTTTTTGGCCTCCAGAATCATATTTTTGAGTTGTAGCAAGTATCAAAAGCCAGTCTTTGGCCAGAATAAATAATTTTCTAAATTCCTTTCTCTCCCATCAGCCTGCCCTGTTGGAGTAGATTACAGAACTTTATTCTCCACCAGGGATAGCAAAAACACAAGCAATAACATAAGGATATTTTCTACCACATGAAATGGAGGTTGTGGGGAAAACCCACCTCTTGCAGCCTGGCGGACTGAGGCAAAAAGTGGCAGAGGTCGGGTGGTCAAGAGAGTATCTAATTATCCCCCTCTAGGCTAAAATCCTGGGATTGGGGTTTAGACAGAGTGAAGGGAAAGTTGAGAGCACAGGGAATTTTACCTTGCATCTTTTTTTGGAGAAACCAGAGTGAAAATGGCAGTGAAGCAGAGAAGGCCTGAACTTCAAGCCTCTTCAACACCTTCAAGCCTCTCTTAGGCTCCTAAATATAGTGCAAAAAGTTCCAGAGTTCCTTCGTTACCCATGAAAGCACATGGAACGGTGCTGGACAGGGGCAACTGGCCCTGGAGCAGAGGAGTAACTGCATGGAACTGTCCAAGCCTCAGAGGGAGTCACACCACCAGCAAGAACCTGGGTGGGAGTAGGTGAGCCAAGGGGTTCCCAGGCTCTGACCCTGCCAAGAGAACTCATTAGAAGGTCACCAACCACACATACTATTCCTCAGTCTCACAAAGAACCCAGGCACCAGACCAGGCAAGATATTACAAAGCTGAAACCAGCTCTGGGGCAGAGCATGGATCTGAGGTCTTCAGCCCTACCACCATGCGATCATATGAGGGCCATCATACAACCATCATGATTTGGGGAAGGAATAGGGCATAGAGGAATCATATGAAAAGCTGAAATGCCATGAGTTACCCAGAAGAAGCTGTGTAAGCCAGAGGATTCTGAGACCCTGTCAAATAACAACATCTAGTTGAGGGTTGGAGTTAGGTAGGAGGTAGGGAAGTCTGGGAAAGAAGGAGCTGAAACACTTGCTGTGTGTGGCTTAATGGAACATGCAAGGGGCCGGGACGAACTTGGTCCAGATGAAGTCACCACCCCTGGGGCCTGTCTTTTTTTTTTTTTTGAGACGGAGTCTCACTCTGTCACCAGGCTGGAGTGCAGTGGCGCGATCTCGGCTCACTGCAATCTTTGCCTCTCGGGTTCAAGCGATTCTCCTGCCTCAGCCTCCTGAGTAGCTGGGATTACAGGCGCGCGCCACCACGCCCAGCTAATTTTAGTACTGTTAGTAGAGACGGGGTTTCACCATCTTGGCCAGGATGGTCTTGATCCCTTGACCTCGTGATCCGCCCGCCTCGGCCTCCCAAATTGCTGGGATTACAGGCGTGAGCCACCGCGCCCGGCCCCCTGGAGCCTGTCTTAATCACTTATCCGCCAAATAAAATCTGGCTCCAGAGAGTGGAGCGTAGGCTTAAGGAATGGGGGATGGAGGGGCGGGGAAGGTGGGGGAGGGACAGTGATAGGGAGAACAGGGAATTGTAGCAGAAACTGGGTTTATTGTTCAGAGCTGTCAATGAACACTTACCATATGCCTGTCTTAGCCTAAATCAATGAATAAATGAATGAATAAATAAATGAATGAAATGTGGGCAATGCCTATAAAGATTGCCGGGACAGGGAGGTGGGGGGAGACACCAGCTTGGGAAGTCAGGCCTGTTAGATCCTAGTTCACCACCTGATACGTTACAAATACTAAAACCATCACTTTCAAATTATTTTTACTACATTTTTCTGTTATCTGTACTCGAGTTTATTTATGTTTCTGGCATCTAGAGTCAGCCCTTCATGGACAAGAGACCCAAGCAGCCACACGAGGCTCTGAACCCAGAAGGGCATATGCTCGGTTTAATGCTCTGTCATCTTGGAATTGTTAATAAAGTTTTTATCCCACATTTTCATTTTGCACTGAGATTCATAAATTATGTAGCAGGCCCTGACTGTACCTGTATAGTGGAATTACTATATGATGGTACGCTACTGTGCATATCTTCCCCGTTCAGTGTTCAGTGCCCTCGTATCGGCAGCTTGAACTAGCTCATGGTACACGCTGGGAATCAGGGTGGGAATCAGTTGTAAACCATTTACCGGAACACCACTAGGCAGGCCACAGGATAAAGGAATAATGATGGTACACCTCCCCCTACCTCTACCACCTGGGAATTTTGGTAGAATGCCAGAATGGAAAAGAAAATCTCTTGCATAGCCATTTATAATTTGTGATAAGGAAGAAAAACAATGACCTCAGCTTTAGCATTATTTTACAATATAAATTCAGATCCCGTGACTGAAAACTGTTGGACTTAAAAGAGGACGCTCCAGGAGCGCAAAAGCAGTTGGGCCGAACGAAGCGTGCGCGCTTTGATAACCGGCTAGAAATCCCGCACGCGCGCCTGCCTCCTCTCCCCAGGCCTGAGCTGCCCCTCCCACTGCCTTTCCTTCTTCCCGCGAGTCAGAAGCTTCGCGAGGGCCCAGAGAGGCGGTGGGCTGGGCGACCCTACGCCAGCTCCGGGCGGGAGAAAGCCCACCCTCTCCCGCGCCCCAGGAAACCGCCGGCGTTCGACGCTGCGCAGAGCCATGGAATTCTCCTGGCTGGAGACGCGCTGGGCGCGGCCCTTTTACCTGGCGTTCGTGTTCTGCCTGGCCCTGGGGCTGCTGCAGGCCATTAAGCTGTACCTGCGGAGGCAGCGGCTGCTGCGGGACCTGCGCCCCTTCCCAGCGCCCCCCACCCACTGGTTCCTTGGGCACCAGAAGGTAGATGGGAGGGAGGAGGGAGGAGGGAGGGGCGGAGGAGGATGCGGCAGAGGAGCCCAGCCGGCAGAGAGACGCCGCTTTCTTCCATCCCTGGGGACCCTCCGGCTTGCACTGGCCTTTCCAGCCCGGCCTGTGGCTCTCAGCATCATTTTTCCTTGCTCTGGAGAATTGCTTTCCCGCAGCCCCACAGAGAAAGGTGACTAAAGAGGAAGCTTTGGGGGCTGGGAGAGAGCTATTTAAAGAACCTGAATATGGAAAAAGAAAGCGAGCTATAACTCAAGTCTGTCTCTCATTGCTTCACCAAGTCTTCCACATGTGTTGCTTTAAAAATAGCATGTTATTCTAAATAACTTATTAGTTGCAGAAAATATGCAAAATCTATCCCAATCGTTGGCACCCTTAGTCCATTTTAACAAGAGAAAATTTTCTTTTCCTAAGATTCTTGTGAAGTAAGGAGCAGCCCCAGCCAGCCACTCGAGAAATACTGATTGATGGAAATTTGTAAAGGGAGACTGTTAGCTTTTGGTCTCTCCCTTTTTTAAAATCCACTCCCACCCCTAATTAAGGTTTTTATTCATTCAACCGACCCTGAGTGGCAATTGTGTGATAGGTACTAAGATTACAAAGAGAAGCTAAGTCCCTCCCCTGCACCACCCAAGTCAGGTGCAGACTTAGGCCACAGAGAGAAAATGAAAATTTAAGGCAATGGGTGCTTTACTAGAGGCCTAGAGACAAGGGAATATCTGTCGGAGGAAAGTATACATCTCCGCCTAGAGAAGGAAGGAAAGTCTGTGAAGGGCTGAGCCGAGTCTTAAAGGATGGTTGGGTGGTGTGGGGAAGGCATTCCAGCAGAGCTACTACACGATCCTTTGGTTTCCCCACTTTCTAGTCTTTCTTATATAAAGCAACCACTTTCAACTCTTTTATCGGTTTCTTCTGGTATTTAAATACTTATTTGTAAGATAGTATTACCATATTGCATCTATTAATTTAATAAGTTTAGACATCTGCTGTGGTTTAGATATGGTTTGTTCGTCCCCACCAAGCCTCATGTTGAAATTTGATTCCCAATGTTGGAGGTGGGATCTGATGGGAGATCTTTGGGTCATTGGGATGGATCCCTCATGAATGTCTTGGTGCAGCTATCTCCTTCGTAAGTTCTCACTCTCTTAGTCCCTCTTCAACCCCCAGAACTGATTGTTGAAAAGAGCCTGCCACCTCGTCCCCTCTCTCTTCCTGTCTCTCACCATGTGGTCTCTGCACACAGCTGCTCCTGTTCACTTCCACTATGAGTGGAAGCAGTCTGAGATCCTCCGCAGATGCAGATGCCAATGCCATGCTTCTTGTACAGCCTGCAGAATTGTAACCCAAATAATCCTCTTTGTGAATGACCCAGCCTCAGGTATTCCTTTACAGCAACACAAATGTACTAAGACAACATCCACCTATGAACTTCTTTATGACAGGCAATCACTTACACTTCATCTTCCACTGTCCCAGTAACTATATAGTATTGTATTTTTTAAATAGAAAAACTATTTGTATTATTTTTATTATGCAAATGTTATTTACTGCTGATCTAAATGGTCCTCTTTCATTTTATTTCTTTTCTCATAGAACTTTTCCCCACCCCCACAGTATTGTTAACTTCTTCCTTTTCTAATCTGCTTCATTTTTCAATATCTGTCACTGTTTTTTCCCAAATGCTCTAATAGATCTGTCAAACACATCTAAATAATATTTCCAAATATGCAAACATGCCAAATCTGTTCGTTTTTCTGGAGATATTTTTGCCACAGACCTCTCCTCCTGTTCCAGTCTGGACTGGTTGTTCTTTAAGCTTGGTATGCAGATATTGTTCTAGGACTCCCCATTGATGCTATCCTGTGTTATGTATCTCTACTGTCTCATGGATGCTATGTCGTCTGTTGTTTCAATTGAATTGTTTTGGCATCCTTGTCAAAAATCAATTGACCGTAAATGTCAAGGTCTATTTCTGAGTCTTCAATTCTAATCCATTGATCTATATGTCTGTCCTAACCCATGGACACAGAGAGTAGAAGGATGGTTACCAAAGGCTGGGAAGGATAGAGGGGAGCTGGGGGAGGAGGTAGGGATGGTTAATGGGTACAAAAAAAAATAGAAAGAATGAATAACACCTACTATTTGATAGCACAGCAGGGTGGCTATAGTCAATAATAACTGTACATTTTTAAATAAAGAGTGTCATAGGATTGTTTGCAACTCAATGGATAAATGTTTGAGGGGATGGGTACCCCATTCTTCATGATGTGCCTATTTCACATTGCATGCCTGTATCAAAAACATCTCATTTACTCCATAAATATATACACCTACTATGTATCCACAAAAATTAAAAATTATAAATAAATAAATTATATATCTATCCTTATGCTAGTACCACACTGCCTTACTGTTGCTTTGTAGTAAGCTTTGAAATCAGGAAGTATGAGTCCCCCGCACTTTGTTATTTTCCAAGATTATTTTGGCTGTTTGGAATCCTTGAGTTTCTATACAAATTTTAGACTCAGCCTATCAATTTCTACAAGGAAACTAGCTAGGGTTCTGCTTGGGATTGCACTGAATCTGTAAATCAGTTTGGGGATTATTGCCATCTTAAGAATATTAGGTCTTCTGATCCATGAACACAGAAAGCCTTTCCGTTTAGTTAGGTCATCTTTAATTTTTTTGTTGTTTTTTTTGTTTTTTGAGACAGAGTCCTGCTCTGTCGCCCAGGCTGGAGTGCAGTGACTCAATGTCGGCTCACTGCAACCTCCGCCTCTCGGATTCAAGCGATTCTCCTGCCTCAGCCTCCCAAGCAGCTGGGACTACAGGCACACGCCACCACACCAACTAATTTTTGTATTTTCAGTAGAGATGGGGTTTCACCATATTGGCCAGGCTGGTCTCGAACTCCTGACCTCAAATGATCCACCCGCCTCAGCCTCCCAAAGTGCTGGGATTACAGGCGTGAGCCCCCACTCCCGGCTTTCTTTAATTTTTTTTAACGATGTTTTTGTATTTTTCAAAGTATACATTTTGCATTTCTTTTGTTAAATTTATTTCTGTTTTGTTCTTTTTAATTTCATTTCAGACTATTTATTGCATTCATAGTGTTTTAGAGTCCACATTCCCTCTTGACTGTCACTAAGTTTTTTTTTTTTTCTGTTTTTGAGAGGTTTCTATCAGAATTTTGCAGATCAGAGATGACGGACATGTCAAACTGTCTAATATTACCAACCCTCCCCATTTACTCAGATCAGGATCCTTTTGGTGATTCACCATGCAGGAAGTCACAAGGAAATCTAGTATCTAAGGCTCAAAAGGTGATACTATTTTACATAGGCGGTAACATTTTATTGCTACATAATAACTGTACATATTTATGGAGTACCTGTTATATTTTGATACGTGCATACAATGTGCAGTGATCAAATCAGGGTGTTTAGGGTATTCATCACTTCTAACAGTTATTATTTATTTGTGTTTGGAACATTTCAAGTCTCTTCAAGCTCTTCAGAAATATGCAATAAATTATTGTTAACAGTGCTATTGAACACTGGAACTTATTCCTTCTATCTAAAGACAGTAACATTTTAAGTATAGTCATAAGGTTACAGAAGGATAAAGTGTGTATAGGGAAAATTCCCTACAAGATGAGAAATTTCATTCCTTACTCTTAGTAATACAGGTCTTCAAACATGCCAAGGATATTCCTCCCTTGGAGCTTTGAACATGCACGTCTGTGGTTATATTGCTCTCCCTGCAAATTATTCCTAAAAGAGGCTTGCCTTGACCATTCAGACTAAAATAGCACCTCTAGTACTCTCTATCTCCAACCCTATTATTATTATCTTGGCCCTTATCACTCTCTGACACTATACTGTATACTCTTTTGCTTGTTCGTTTATTATCCACCACTAACTACAGTATAAAATCTGTGAGAGGTAGGATCTTTGTTTGCCACTATAAACCTAGTGCATGGTACAGTTCCTGGTGCATAATAGGTGCTCAATAAATCCTTTGTTGAATGCATAAATATGTTAGGTGCTGAGAAAATTTATTTATTCAAAGATCAATTTACTGCATAGAATAGGCCAGGTGGTTTGACATTTATTCAATAGCCAACATATGGGACCTAGGATGTACATATGCAAGTGTGTGTGCATCTGCATGTGTACTTGGATGTACTGCAGAGAACATCTATGTAGCTAAGTAGTATAAAGCACTTGGGCTCCAGAGTTAAACTGGAGTTTGAATCCTCATTAGTGGTTGCCAGCTGTACACACTTGGGCAGATCATTTAACCTAGTCTGTAGGGCTCAATTTCCTCATCTCTAAAGTAGGGATTCTAATTATATCTACTTCATAGGGTTCTTGATGTAAATATTAAATAACATAGAACATGGAAGGCATTTAGCAGCACCTAGTTCATAGCAGTGCTTGATAAATGTTAGCTGTTGCTATTTGGGGGCACTATGCATTTTCTGAACATTTCTGAACAATGTTTACTAAATATATGTAGTACCCGTTTTCAAGTGTATTTAGATGCTTCTCTGGGGATGAAGAAATATAAATTAAATATAGTACAGTATTCACAACAGTTTTCTGTCCTTTTTGTCTAGTCAGGAGTTACAAAAAGTATAATGAAATACTTTCATGTGGCTGGGGTGTTTATGAAAATTTTTTACCTAAACAAACAATTGTCATATTAGTTTATAATATTCATGAGGGCAAAGACCTTGTCTTTCTTATATTTCTCTGTATCTCTACCACCTGGTACGTGTGATAGACAATAAATACTTGTGTGTTTATTGTTTGTAAATGAATAAATGAAAAAATATTCACATTGTTGAAAACCACTACTCTGGATAGTCAGTGGGTGCTTATCACTGGCTTGATTATGGCAACATTAACAAAAAAGAGTGCAGTATTTTAGAAACTAGGTTTCAAGACTCTCAACCTTTCAGTGGCCTTGAACTATCCAGAGAACACTTTATGGGTTAAAATTGCTAAATGATAACAGAGAAAAATGGGAGCCAGAGTTGTCCACCTCTCCAGAGGATGAGAGCAAACAATCCTGCAGCAGATACCGTGTGATTGGTCACACGAGGAAAAATCTGGCAGCCTTAAGATTACTTTGCAGCTGGGGACTCCCACCATCATGCTCAAGTGTGTAGATGGGCACACCAAAACACACACATGCAGGTGCCCTCCACTTTACACAAGAAGCAAATGTAAATGAATCTTGTTTTCAGTGATTTACAGAAACAATTTAAGTGAGCCATTACTCATCTGCTTCTAAAAGCAAAAACTCCTTCTCTGGTGGTAGTATTTGCACTCTTATTTGTAAATGTTGGAAGCTGAAAGTTTTGTATTTGAGTTGGCTTTAAGATTCACACATCTGTGTAAATGGACCTTCTGTTGTTGGGGGGAGAATTTGGATTTTCTTTATAGATAGAGTTGGCAATTTTTTAGAGAGAAGCATTTACTGCTAAGTCATGAGAAATAATCACTGGTGCATAATTAGAGAGAGGAACAGGAAGAAGAAATGGTGAGCTGGATGTAGGGTCATGCCCCATTTAGTAACTGTTAGTTTCCCACCTAGGAAATACTTCTTTTTACCTTCCAGATCCCACTCCAATCTGAGTGTGTGATGTTGGCAAGTGAGGCAGAGAGTGTGACTCGGCTCACCCTCTATTGGGACAAGAGTTCACAGTAAATGTCCTTCAACAGTGACTTGGTCTGGGGGTACACGATATATTAATATTGAGAAGATAAATACACTAACTTTGTTTAGAGAATTATCCCCCAAGCTTAGAAGTCCCAAAGAAAGCATGTTATGTCACTTCCAGAAAAGTCTCAGGCTCCTCTGCTTCTGTGACCTTATCAGGTCCTGAACTCAGCTTGTGTCTATAAGAGGGGACAGGTCCAGCTTGGCTGGCTAATTACTTTTACTTTTTCCACTGCAGTTTATTCAGGATGATAACATGGAGAAGCTTGAGGAAATTATTGAAAAATACCCTCGTGCCTTCCCTTTCTGGATTGGGCCCTTTCAGGCATTTTTCTATATCTACGACCCAGACTATGCAAAGACACTTCTGAGCAGAACAGGTAAGAAGAGGGGGAAAGCTCTGGGACCTATTCCTCCTAGAAGTGAAATGCATAAAACCCACAGGCAAGATTCCAAAGCAAAGATTGGTTTGGGGCCTTTAAGAGACACAGGAGCAAGTATGGGGAGGTGACAGGTTTCCTACCAATACTAAAGGGGATTCCCATATCCTCCCCAGTCCCTTGTCTTGTTCAGGTATGCATGGGCACGTTGAAGTTGGTATAACTTAAAGCCTAGCTGGCATTACCAGACTTGCCAGGCAAGGCTTCCCTTGGCCTCTGTGGGTTTTATGACTTCAGTGTCAGCAACACTTCCCACTCCTACCCCTGGTCTCGAGCATAAGTCTCAAGAGGGTGGGAAATCAGCAGTAACTCTACCTCTGCTGGTTCAGTATGCAAGCCTGAATGCTAGATCATTAATTTACCCATCGGACCTCTTGATAGTGATCCAAATTTTAGCTTTCCTCTCCACATATTTCTCAACTATGTCCCCTTTTCAGGTATGAGTCATCTACTTCCCCACCCAATCCTTTTTTAAGGCTTTCATTGTGGATTATTTCATAGCATAATACTAATATGTCCAGTTTTTGCCCTGCCAACTTGGTAAAATGAAGGTTTTTATATTCCAATCTTCCCTGTGCATTGTATCCACCACTCCTAATAAAACCTAATGAAAGAAAGAGCCTTGCCCTGACTATCTCCATGTTTCCAGTCCCCCTGCTCTGATTTGTGTCATGAGACTTATGCTCGAGACCAGGGGTAGGAGTGGGAAGTGTTGCTGACACTGAAGTCATAAAACCCACAGAGGCCAAGGGAAGCCTTGCCTGGCAAGTCTGGTAATGCCAGCTAGTCATGTTCACCTGTTAAAGGACAAGAACAGTAGAACACCTCCACTTTGGGGTTCACAAAAACACCAAGAGGCATTGACACCTCAATACGTGGTGTCTACTGGCCTCTGCTCTGATCGTTAATTTGCCTTCTGTAAAGGATATGTGTTGTCCCAACTACGGTTATGGAAACTTTGCAACCCTCAGGCAAACTCTGTTCTTGTTGGAGGAAGTGTAAACAAGGGAATAATCAGGGTTTCTGTACTTGTCTGCCTCATAGGGCTTGCTGTTCTCTGAAACTGAGCCAAGACTAACACAAGTCTTTCCCCAGGCTGCCAAAGGCAGCAGGAAGTAAGCCCTGGGCTCTCTTTTGCTCACTTTTTGTGGTTGGTGCAGAAATGCAGAAAACCGTCATCAACTTGAACTGATAATGAATGCTCCCTCTAATGATGTCTTTTGTTTCCTCTGCTTGACTCTGCAGATCCCAAGTCCCAGTACCTGCAGAAATTCTCACCTCCACTTCTTGGTATGTATGTGCAAATGAGAGGTATAACCCACTCTCATTCAAAGTCCCCTTTCCATAGTAGAGCATGCCAAAGAAACTGAAATCTGAATTCAAAAGCACAAAGAGTGCAGGTAGAGCTATACTGAATGTTATCTAGGGGAAAGATTGAAGCGGAGCTCTAAGGTCAACACACCACCACTTCCCAGAAAGCTTCTTCATCCGTTTATCTCCCACAAAGTCTTATTCTCAAGGCAGCAGATACGTGAATCTGTCCCCTCTCTCTTTAAAACTGCAGCCTTGGCCAGGCACAGTGACTCAATGCATGTAATCCCAGCACTTTGGGAGGCCAAGGTGGGAGGATCACTTGAGGTCAAGATTTCAAGACCAGCTGGGCCAACATGGTGAAATCCCATCTCTACTAAAAATACAAAAATTAGCCAGGCGTGGTAGCATGTGCCTGTAGTCCCACTACTTGGGAGGCTGAGACATGAGAATCGCTTGAACCCAGGAGGTGGAGGTTGCAGTGAGCTCAGATTGTGCCACTGCACTCCAGACTAGGTGACAGAGCAAAACTCTGTCCGCAACCCCCAACAACAACAACAAAAAAAACCCAAACTGCAGTCTCACCATCCCTATTCTTGTTTTCTTTATCCTTTTCTCGTTTTCTTGGATGTTTTCCTTTCTTTTTGGAGTTCCTTTATTTCCACATGCGAGTCAGTAAAATTTTGCTCTAGAGTTTGGCAATATTCTGTCAGCAGATAAACTAAGCTCTTTAATTACATAATTGGTATTTATGTTAAACAAGACATGAATGAAAGAAAAGAATATAGGCTTGTATTAGGAACCATTTAAATTTGAATCTTGCCCCCTCCTGCATTGACTAGTTAAATATGATCTTGGGGAAGTCATTTAATCTCTTCCTATCTCAGTTTTCTCATCTTTGACAATAAGGATGAGACTCACATTGCTGGGCTGTTATGAGGATTAAATGAAATACATATTTTTAGCACTACATGTAATGGCCACCATTGTATGAGTGACAGATCATGCATCATGAGCCTAGAATGTTGTAAGCGTTCAATGAATGGTATCAATTATGTATTAATAAACTTTAAAGTCCTTTTAAAGCCAAATCCTAATGACCAGTCTGGCAATAGAAGATTGTGAAGCATTAGCCTTGGTAAGTATTTCCACATAGTATCATTCATAGACCTGGGCTCAAGGAGGAAATATCAGGGGACAGAGTGGACACTCTTGTCTCTTTCCTTGTGAATTTATGTTCATCATATAGTTTATGGATTGGTTTGGAGTGGAAAGGAATTCACTTGCTCTGTTACTAGTGTGAGCTAGGGAGTAGGTTGACTACCTTATGTATTCACTTTCAGTTAACCTCCACAGCAACACAGGGAAAAAGGTATTTAGTATCATAGTTCATTATTGAGAAAACTAAACCTCAGGAAGATTGAGTCACTTATTCAGTTACTACGTAGGTAGTAACTGGTGATTTCAGGATTAGCGTGCTCATCTTATAAGGCTTTGAAATTTATTAGACTTTGAAACTGTTTCTCACAGTATTAAATACATCCATCCCAGAGTTAAGCTTCTAAATTCACCTTCATCTATTAAATTGCATTGCACATTAATACGAGTACTACTTTGATACTCCACTGTTGCATGACTGCCTGTGGGTCATGGTTACTCCACGCTGCCTGTGTTCCTCATCTATCCTTCATCTCATCTAATTAAATGGCATAAGGTTTTCTGCCTTTTATTTCTCAAGGAAAAGGACTAGCGGCTCTAGACGGACCCAAGTGGTTCCAGCATCGTCGCCTACTAACTCCTGGATTCCACTTTAACATCCTGAAAGCATACGTTGAGGTGATGGCTCATTCTGTGAAAATGATGCTGGTAAGTAAAGGGGGAAAGTGCTCTGTGCATTGCAAAATGCTCCCAGCAATGGACAGTATTAGGTATGTGTTTTGTGGGCCATGAAAATAAAAAATCAGTTTCTAAAAATTTAACCAATGTACAAGTACTTATTGAACAATAGGTGTCTGTAAAAAATTTGTTATGTTCTTTGAGTGATAATATTAATAAAAAGATCTGGTCCTCTGTCTTAGATATATTTTGAGATTTTATGGCAGCAAACCAAGTACCAAATGGTGATAGTTAGATAGTAAGTGCTGCAGATGTGTTTCATGGAGGGCAGGTCTGTACAAACCTACCCCAAAGTCTGAGGAAACTGAGAGGCTGAAGAAAAAGGCTGACAGTTTCTTAAAAAGAAACATTCAATAGAGGCTTTCAAACAAAAACCATGGCTGTTTCACACAGTTGTGAGACAAGATGGTGGATCCCTGTGCCATTACCCTCCAGACCCAGGAATTACAGACCATGGGGAGGGGCATACATGCTTCAGAGGAAATTATTAATAGTAAGAACTTGCCCTAAGGGCAAGATTTATGGTAAGTACATGCTCTTACACAAGGAACAATAGATAAACTGGAAATCTCAGAGCATTCCTGGAACTAGAGTTAATTGGAAGTCAAGATGGCAGATTAGCTTCCAGTATGGAGTTGCGTTAACTTCCGCAAGGTGACAGGTAAGGATGGCAGGAGCAGCTATAACAGCTTCAGATTCAGAGGAAACTCAAATTTCCCGTGAAATATAAGCTGGACTTGAATATGTAGGTAATATGGATGAGAGTATTCGAGGCAGAGTGAGGGAGCATGAACAAAGGTTTGGAGATTGGCATGGACTTGCCCAGTGGCTATAAAGGAGCAAGCAAAAGAGAATGTCTGTATTAAAGTTGCAGATGTGAATTTCCTCTTGTAGATAGTGGAGGATCATTAGGCCCTGACCTACACCTTTCAAAGGGGCCGAAGAACATTCCTGTGAGCGGTCTCTGATTTATAAACGAGTTCTATTCCAAAACTCTTTTTGTACAATGGCTTTAATTTTTAAATCATATTTATTTTGAAATAAGACAAGTAATTCACTAATACACTTTCATCATAGACACCTCAAACACCACAAACAAAGACAAAGTTTTCCTCTCACTTCATGTGCAAACCCATCCCTGTTCCCATACAAACCTCTGCTACCAGCTCAATGATTGGGTTCTCAGCCAAACTCACAGAAGCAGTTTGAACCCGAAGTCAGCCAGGATTGTGGTAAAAACATCAGTGTGAGTTCTCAAGGCAGAGACCCAGAGACTGTGCAGTGCAAGCTAGTGAGAGAGAACAGCATCCTTTTGTGACTCTAGTGCTGTTCAGGTGCAGCACAGTTTCAGATCCTCCAGTGACTGCACTGGAGTTGCATTGGAGTTTTCTCTCTATTTCTTGGAGCGCTTCCTCCCCTCCTCATTTCTCAGCCACATATTTCTCCGGGATTTTTCTCACACTTCCTTCCTCTGCTGCATCATTCCAGAGTTTCTCAAGCTTGGAAGCCTCCCTCCTGTTCTCATTTCTTCTACATTTACCATTTGTTCTTAGTAAAACTTACATAATTGAGAAAAAGCCTCTTTGACTAAACAATTTGCACTTAGGGAAAAGTTTTTAAAATTCTCTTTGCCTTTGTGGTTGCCAAGTCTCTGAAATTTTAAAAGTTCAGGTTGACCGATAGGTCTTAAGCTAGGGGCTAGGTGCTTAAGACCTATCGGTCGACCTGAACTTTTAAAATTTCAATTTATTTTAATTTTTACACAAAGTATGCTTATTATACAAATACATTTTCAACCAGGGACCTTGTGACAGTTTTAAAATGTCAGGCAAAGCATTTCAAGCAGTATAAGTAGGTCTCTTTGTGGGGAAGTTAAGCCAGGTCAGGCTTTACTGGGGGCAGCTCCCTGCAGCAGCTCCTCTCCACACTTGCTCTGTTTCTCACTTTTGAATCCAAATGTTTTTGAAAATGTTCTGAGTTTATTTTAAATGTGGCTATGGTGGTTGAGAGCAGTGGCAGGGCACCTAGCAAGTTTGGAATTGAAGATGGAGGAAGCCCTGGGGTAAACCCCTTGTAATTATGGGTCTTGTGTCAATGATTGCTTTAATGGAACTCTGGTCTGCTTGAAAGCAGAGTTATGGTAATAATTGAAAAGCCACAGATCTTTAACTCAGCCATTTACCATATATGCAGTTTTCTCCATGCTCCTTCGCACTCCGCTGGGTGTATTTTTCCCTTCCTCGTGCCCTGTGTAAGCACATGGCTTATTTACTCATGTGATCTTTGGTTCCTGCTGGGTCAGGGTTGTCTCCATTAGATCATAAAAACAGGGCCAGGCAGGAGCCTTCAAATGAAGGCAAATTGGTCATGGTGGTGGTGATGATGTTGGTCTTGACCTCCTGTGCCAGGATAAGTGGGAGAAGATTTGCAGCACTCAGGACACAAGCATGGAGGTCTATGAGCACATCAACTTGATGTCTCTGGATATAATCATGAAATGCGCTTTCAGCAAGGAGACCAACTGCCAGACAAACAGGTCAGTGGTGGGAGAGCAAAAAAGATATTTCTTCACATTTTCTAAGTTGTTTATTAACACATTATCCCAACTTTCTTTTCTAGCACCCATGATCCTTATGCAAAAGCCATATTTGAACTCAGCAAAATCATATTTCACCGCTTGTACAGTTTGTTGTATCACAGTGACATAATTTTCAAACTCAGCCCTCAGGGCTACCGCTTCCAGAAGTTAAGCCGAGTGTTGAATCAGTACACAGGTATTTGTTGGGTTTGGGTTGCCCACGTCCATACGCTGCCATGATTGTACTGTGTCTGTCTAGAGGGATAAACCTTAATATGACAAGAGAAGGAATCTTTGTTATTAATGGAGCTTTTATATAGATACTGCTCCAAAGAAATTTGACTTGAGTCCTTTATAAGACTTTGCTTCAACCATAGCAGTAAGTATTATCAGAATTTTTATATATATATATATATATATACTATTTTTATTATGGACAATTATTATTAATACAAATATATGTAGGCACTTAAGAGTTCCAGACATACATGGAATATGGCTTTTTGCACAGCGATTGCAGTAATAATAATGACAAGCTAGAAACATTCATGCAACATAGGAATGGAGAGTGGAACAGAGTAAACATGGACATGCACCCGAAAGAATCTTGATTCAAAAACAGTTTTAGCAAGCATAAACACAAAAGTTGAAATAGATTAAGCTTTTTAAGCAATTCAACATTACTTGTCATGAATGCCATAATGGAGAATACTTATCAAGCAGTGAATTAATCCTTCATCAGCTTCACCACTTACTAGCAGTTACTAGTAAGTTACTTACTGCTTTGTTTCAGTGTCATCTATAAAATGGAGATTAAAAAAGAACCTATCTCATAGATTTGTTGTTACGATGAGTGGGTTAATATATATAAAGCATTTAGGACAGTGCCTGGCACTGAATAGATGTTAAATATAAAGTATAGTTATGTCAAATGTCTTTGCTTCCAGGAATTTTGCAAGACACACCAACATATGCACATTTACACATACATATATGCATACATGTACATAGATATTATAAAGAGGACACTCAGAGAAGCAGGTTATAAACAATTTAAGGCATAAATGGGCATTATAAATAGCAGCAGTTCCCAAGTCTTTCTGCATCATTGCACACATAGAAAATGTTAATGTTTTTGTGCTTCATTGGAGTAAACAAGAATGGATTTGGGAGAAGCTATACAAAACTTTGTAAAAAAAAATCTTTACTTTTAAAATATTATACAATTATGATGAAAAAGCAAAATGCAAAGTATTAGGGAAAATATTAAATGTTAAATTTATTCAAACCTTAAAACCTTTTCAATTTTTTTTTTTTTTTGAGATGGAGTCTCTATCACTCAGGCTGGAGTGCAGTGGTGTGATCTCAGCTCACTACAACCTCCACCTCCCAGGTTCAGGCAATTCTCCTACCTCAGCCTTCTGAGTAGCTGGGATTACAGGCACTGCCACCACACCTGGCTAATTTTTTTAAATTGTTTATTTTTATTTAGTCAAATATATCAATATTTTATTTTATTGCATCTGGATTTTTAGTAATCACAAAAAGCCATTCTCTATTCCAGGGTTTCTCAACCCTCAGCACTAATGGCTTCTTGGATTAGATAAGTCCTTGTTGTCAAGATGTGTGCATTGTAGGATGTTTAGCTACATCCCTGACATCTACCCACTCGATGTAGTAGAGCTGTGATAGTTATAGCAACTATAAATAACTCCAGACATTATTGAATGTTCCCAGGACCAAAGTTGCCCCCAGTTGAGAACCACTGCCCTGTACCCAGGTTGTAGAGAAAATTATTTATGTTTTCTTGTGGTACTTGTATAATTTCATTCTTTTCATATTTAAATCAGAGATCTAAACTCCATTTAGAATTTATTCCTATATATGGTGTGAGGTATTGATCTAATTTTTCCAAATGTTTATCCAGTTGTCCCATCACCATTATTTAAAAGTTTATCTTTTCAAGTGATTTGAGATAACCATCACATTCTAAACGGATACATGTACTGGTATCTGTTTTGGATGAGAGTATATTTGGATGTTCTCGTGTATTCCATTGATCTATCTACCAATGTACTAGAATCACACTGTTTTAATTAAGGAGATTTTGTGGCTTTTTTCAACATTAATAGACCTTATTTTTAGAAAAGTTTTAGGGTTGCAGAAAAATTCAGCAGAAAGTACAGAGAGTTCTCATATTACCCATGTAACAAACCTGTACCCCTGTATCTAAAATAAAAGTTGAAATTTTTAAAATAGTAAATAAATATTACCTCTGTTCCATATTTTTGTTTTGTTTTTTTCTCTCAGCTCCTTCAATTATAAATATATTGGCATTTATTTGCCTGTCTTCTATTTCATTCCATTTTATTTAATAACTTTTCCGTGAAGATAAAATATTAGACTGAGGAAGAAAAGAATAATTGGTCACTTGCATCTAAACTTGAAATCATCTTAATTTTATTGCCTACATACTGATGGAAACTATGTTTTTTATTTGTGTTGTTTATCTTTGGAGCTTTAATCAAAAGTCCCTTTGATGAGAAAATAAACCATCTGTGAAAATTAGATCTATTTAAACGTCTGGAAATCAGGCAAGATTTGAAGCTATTCATTAACCATGGCTTGCTTTATAATTTATTTGACTTTGCCGTCACTTTGGTAATTGGAAACTATTTTTCTACCCAGATACAATAATCCAGGAAAGAAAGAAATCCCTCCAGGCTGGGGTAAAGCAGGATAACACTCCGAAGAGGAAGTACCAGGATTTTCTGGATATTGTGCTTTCTGCCAAGGTAAATCTTCTAAATTTCTAAGCCAGCTCAAGTGACCAGTTAATTATGTAAGTAGGTGGGTAAGTGGGAATGGGATGGGGAGACAAGAATAAAACCGATTGACTAAATTTAACTGTACTTTGAATTGATGAGTAGCTTCATGCAATTTGAGACAAAGAGAGAATTCTGCAACTCTGTCGCTAGAGGAGGGTTAGTAAAGACTAAACGAACGATTTGACAAGATTTGAGGATTGTCATATGGATACATGGATTTTAGGACATCATGAAAAAATGGTCACATGGATAAACGTAAAAATTGTGATGATAAGGTCCTGGGAAATCTGGGAGTTTGAAGAGAATTTCTAGGGCCTGTTGATCGAGGGCCCTTTGTGCAAGGCCTGCTTTTCTTATCTAACCTTGGTTCTCCTTTATGCTTTGGGCAGAATATGGTTTATACTACATATTTGTTGAACTGAATTAAAATTTAAACCCCTATTTAAAACTCTGATTTTTCCCCTAAAATCATTATTGTGGTCGTATCTCCAAACATTTGTAAACTGGCATTTTATTTAAAATATTTGTATTGTACTTTCTAGGATGAAAGTGGTAGCAGCTTCTCAGATATTGATGTACACTCTGAAGTGAGCACGTTCTTGTTGGCAGGACATGACACCTTGGCAGCAAGCATCTCCTGGATCCTTTACTGCCTGGCTCTGAACCCTGAGCATCAAGAGAGATGCCGGGAGGAGGTCAGGGGCATCCTGGGGGATGGGTCTTCTATCACTTGGTAAGATCTGCACCCCTAAATTTTCCTAGTTTTCCCCCTGAGATTTTGCTTTAGTTTTTGCGCTGGTACCTTAGTGACCCTAGTGCCTCAGGATATGTGTAGGTGAAACAGAAGAAGTAGGCTACTTTTCTGTTCTTTCTAAAGAGAGCTCCAAATTATTCTCTTGTTTTTCAGGAAAAAAAAAAGTTTATTTATCCATAAATTGTCCGTCATTGGTTTTCTAATCAATGGTGTGTGAAATGTCTTATTTCTTTATTTCACCTTGGCTCTGATGCATTGGAAATGAGGACTTGATCCCTGTGCTGGCACTTAGAACTTAAACAATAGGGTCCAAGTGGAGCTCCTCTTCTGAGAGAGCTGAATGATTAGCTGCATTATTTAAGGCTCATTTTAGACATCTCCCAGCCGCTTGTCACCAATTTTATTCCTCAGGATTGATTTTAGACTTCATACATGATATTCGATGATATATACTATAGTTAAGTTTAGCAAATATGGACTGAGGACATTTTAAATACTGAGACTTTTTTTATGACTACAATTTATTGTGGGCCCTGTCTTCGATGAGCTAATGGTCTAATACAGGAGACAGGAGACAGACCTCCAAATTGCAGTGCAGCATAATGAGGGCAATGATAGAGATATGTGCTGGCTAACACAAAGACAGAAGACAGGTACCTACCCTGGCATGGGAGCTCAAGGAGACTTCCTTGACATTTACGCTGACTGCAGGATAAGTAGGAGTTAGCCAGGTGGAAACTGTCGTCTCTATCTTGCTAGACTTTAAGCATATATTGCTGTTAATAAAGCCCAGGTTATGCTGTTTGCAAAGATAAAATGTGTTCCTGACATAATCTGGTCAAAGGGACAGAAAGACAGAAATGCTAAGGACGACTCAGCAGCATGACCAGATAAAAAACACCATATTTCATATGCAAAAGTCAACTCAATTGAAACATTTGTAAAACCAAATTTGACATTATAAAAGTATATTAGATCTCATTTTATAAGGAAATAGAAGCCCTTTCCTACCATAAACTAAAGATTTAGTCTATATAGCACAAAATACAATGTTGAGTAATCATTTTTAATTTATTTTTTAACTGACAAAAATTGTGCGTATACATGTTATATACATATATATGTATGTGTGTATATATATGATGTACAACATGATATTTTGATATATGTATACATTGTGGAATGACTAAATCTATCAATGGACATGTTCATTAACTCATACTTATCATTTTTTTGTGGTAAGGACATTTAAAATCTACCCTCTTAGCAATTTTCAAGTATACAAATTGTTATTAACTCCAATCACATATTGTACAATGCATCTCCTAAACTTATGCCTCCTGTCTGACTGAAATTTTGTATCCTTTGACTAACATCCCTGTAATCCCCCATTCTCCCACAGCCCCTGGTAACCACTGTTCTACTCTCTGCTTCTTTGAGTTTAATGTTTTAGATTTCCACATGTGAGATCATGTGGGATTTGTCTTTCTGTGCCTGGCTTATCTCACTTAGCATAATGTCATCCAAATTCATCTCTGTTGTCATAAATGACAAGATATTTGTCTTTTCTATGGCTAATTGTTGGTCCATTGTTTATATATATACCACGTTTTCTTTATCCATTTATCCAGTGATGAACACTTAAGTTGATTTCTATATCTGGGCTATTGTGAATAATGCTGCAATGAACATGGGAATGTAGATGTCTCTTCAACACACTGATTTCATTTCGTTTGGTTGTATATCCAGAAGTGGAATTGCTGCATCATATGGTAGTTCTATTTTTAATTTTTTGAGGAAACTCCATACCATTTTCCATATGGCTGTACTAATTTACATTCCAACCAAAAGTGTATAAGGGTTCTGTTTTCTCCACATCCTCACCAACATTTGTCTTTTTGGTAATAACCATTCTAATGAGCATGAGGTGATGTCTCATTATGGTTTTAATTTATGTTTCCCTGATGATTAGTGATGTTGAGCATTGTTTTAAATACCTGCTGGCCATTCATGTCTTCTTTGTAGGAATGTTATTTTAGGTTTTTCTCATTTTTAAATCTAGTTATTTGTTTTCTTGCTTTTGAATTGTGTGAGTTCCTCATATATTTTGAATATTAACCCCTTATCAGATGTATCATTTGCAGACATGTTCTCCCATCCTTTAAGTTGTCTCTTCACTATGTTGATTGTTTCCTTTGTTGTGCAGAAGCTTTTTAGTTTGCTGCAAAACCATTTATCTATTTTTTCTTCTGTTGACTATACTTCCAGAGTTGTATCCAAAAAATCATTGCCAAGAATAATATCAAGAAGCTTTTCTCTATGTTTTTTTCTAGTAGTTTTATAGTTTCAGGTCATATGTTTAAATCTTTAATCCATTTTTAGTTGATTTTTGTATATGGAGTGAGATAAAGGTCCACTTTTATTCTTCTACTAGTGCATATCCAGTTTTCTCAACACCATTTATTGAAGATACTGTCCTTTCACCACTGTATGTTACTGGAACCTTTGTAGATCAGTTGACAATAAATGTGTGGGTGTATTTCTGGACTCTTTATCCTGTTTTATTAGTTTATATGTCTCTTTTTTTAGAAGCTCTATGCTGTTTTGGTGACTAGAGCTCTGTAGTCAATTTCAGATCAGGTAGTATGATGCCTCCAGCTTTGCTCTTTTTGCTCAAAATTGCTTTGGCTATTTGAGTTTTTTTATTCCATACGAATTTTAGGGCTTTTTTTTTTTCAATTACTGTGAATAATGCCATTGGAATTTTGATGGAGATTGCATTGAATCTTTGGGTAGTATGGATATTTTAACAGTATTAATGCTTCCAATTAATGAACACAGGGTATTTTTCAATTTGTGTTTTCTTCAATTTCTTTCACCAGTGTTTTTTTCTTAATTTAATTGTTTTATTTCCATAGGGTTTGGGTAACAGGTGGTGTTTGGTTATGAGTAAGTTCTTTAGTGGTGATTTGTGAGATTTTGATGCACCCATCACCTAAGCAGTATACACTGTACCCAATTTGTAGTCTTGTATCCCTCACCTCCCTCCCACCATTTCCCCCAAGTCCCCAAAGTCCATTGTATCATTCTTATGCCTTTGCATCCTCATAGCTTAGCTCCCACTTATGAGTGAGAACGTATAATGTTTGGTTCTCCATTTCTGAGTTACTTCATTTAGAATATTGGTCTCCAATTCCATCCAGGTTGCTGTGAATGCCTTTATTTTGTTCCTTTTCATGGCTGAGTAGCATTCCATGGTATATACATCCCACAATTTCTTTATCCATTCTTGATTGATGGGCATTTGGACTGGTTCCATGTTTTTACAATTGCGAATTGTGCTGCTACAAACATGCAGGTGCAAGCGTCTTTTTCATATAATGAGTTCTCTTCCTCTGGGTAGATACCCTGTAGTGGGATTGCTGGATCAAATGGTCGTTCTACTTTTAGTTCTTTAAGGAATCTCCACACTGTTTTCCATAGTGGTTGTACTAGTTTACATTCCCACCAACAGTGTAGAAGTGTTCCCTGTTCACTGTATCCACACCAACATCTATTATTATTTGATTTTTTGATTATGGCCATTCTTGCAGGAGTAAGGTGGTATTGCACTGTGGTTTTGATTTGCATTTCACTGATCATTAGTGATGTTGAGCATTTTTTCATATATTTGTTGGCCATTTGTACATCTTCTTTTGATAATTGTCTATTCATGTCCTTTGTCCATTTTTTGATGGGATTATTTGTTTTTTTCTTGCTAATTTGAGTTCCCTGTAGATTCTGGATATTAGACCTTTGTTGGATGTATAGGTTGTGAAGATTTTCTCCCACTCTTTGGGTTGTCTGTTTACTCTGCTGATTATTTCTTTTGCTGTGCAGAAACTTTTTAGTTTAATTAAGTCCCACCTATTTATCTTTTCGTTGTTGTTGTTTTTTGGGGTTGTTTTGTTTTGGCTTGGTTTTGCATCTGCTTTTGGGTTCTTGGTCATGAAGTCTTTGCCTAAGCCAATATCTAGAAGGGTTTTTCTGATGTTCTAGAATTTTTATGGTTCAGGTCTTAGATTTAAGTCCTTGATCCATCTTGAGTTGATTTTTGTATAAGGTGAGAGATGAGGATCCAGTTTCATGCTTCTACATGTGGCTTGCCAATTATCCCAGCACAATTTGTTGAATAGGGTTAATATTTAAAGCTTTATATATTTAGGTGTTCCTATTTTGGGTACATATTTATTTACAACTATCATATCCTCCTGATGGATTGACCCCTTTCTCATTATATAATGGTCTTCTTGTCTCTTTTTACAGTTTTTGTCTTAAAGCCTAATTTGTCTGATAAAAGTTCAGCTACCTTTGCTCTCTTTTGGTTTCTATTTGCATGGAATATTTTTTTCCAACCCTTCACATTCACTCTATGTGTGTTCTTAAAGACAAAATGAGATGCTGTAGGGGCATATGCTTGGGTCTTGTTTTATTCATTCATTCAGCCACCCTTTTGATTAGAGAATTTAATTCATTTGTATTCAAGGTAATTATTGACAGACAAGGACTTACTACTGCCATTTTGTTAATTGTTTTCTTGACGTTTTATAGATCTTTTGTTCCTTTCATCCTCTCTTACTCTTTTCCTTTGTGATTAGGTGCTTTTCTCTAGTGGTGTACTTTGATTTTTACTTTTTATCTTTTGTTGCTCTACTATAGGTTTTTGCTTTGTGGTTACCATGAGGGTTACATAAAGCATAGTTATAAAAGGCTATTTTAAACTGATAACAGCTTAACTTTCAACACTTAAAAAAACTATACACTTTTACTCTACCAACTGCCCTCCATTTTATGTCTTTGATGTCATAATTTACCTGGTTTTGGAGATGTGTCCCCTTATTGTGTATCCCTTAACAAATTATTGTAGCAACAGTCATTTTTAATAGTTTTGGCTTTTAACTTTATACTAGAGATAGAATTAATTAACATACCACCACTACATTATTAGGGTATTCTAAATTGACTATGTATTTACCTTTATCAGTGAGATTTTTGTTTTCAATTTTCATGTTGTTAATTAGTATTCTTTCATTTCAACTTGGAGAATTCACATTAGCATTTTTTGTAAGATGGGTCTAGTAGTGGTGAACACCCTCAACTTTTGTTTATCTGGAGATGTCTTTACCTCTGCTTCATTTTGAAATATAACTTTTGTTCCATGATTGAAATGGACACAATTGTTTTTTTAATTATGCAAAGTGCCAGGGTAAGCAGAATTACTCTTTTTTTTTTTTTCTGAGACCGAGTTTCACTCTTGTTGCCCAGGCTGGAGTGCAGTGGTGCAATCTCTCAGCTTACCGCAACCTCTGCCTCCTGGGTTCAAGCGATTCTTCTGCCTCAGCCTTCCTGAGTAGCTGGGATTACAGGCATGCACCACCATGCTCGGCTAATTTTGCATTTTTAGTAGAGACGGGGTTTCTCCATGTTGGTCAGGCTGGTCTTGAACACCTGACCTCAGATGATCCGCCCACCTAGGCCTCCCAAAGTGCTGGGATTGCAGGTGTGAGCCACTGCGCCTGGCCAGAATTACTCTTATTTATCCTGAGCTTGAGGAAGAAAGAATTCAAAATTAAAATTTCACATTACCTAATGGCCAAAGCCTGCATTCAAAATAAGTAATCAGAAAAACATATAAAAACACAATAAGATAAACAGACTAAATATATGCAGTCATTTTATGGAACCAATCTGACTAGATTGGATGCAGACTAGGTAGGATGCAAATTAAAAAAAAACTTTATTCTTCTTCCACTTATAAACTTTAAACCTGCTTTGTGGAGCAAGTTCTTTTTATCTCTGGGGAAAGATCCTGAGTAAGTCTCATAGAGTTCTCATTCATTTAAATCACAAGAACAATCTTAGGTCAGTAATTAAACTATCTGGCCCAGTGTAATACTGAAACTTTCAAATACTTATCCACTTGAGCTCTTCTTTCCATCCCAGCTTGGTACTTCTTTGGTCCTAGAAGCCAGCAGTGGGCAAGGGGTTTATCATCGACTTATTCTTACTGACTAGCTCCCCAATACCCAGTAGCTGCTGTTTCTGGCCCCTCCAGGAATGGTTTTAGGAGGAAAGGGGATAAGGAGTAAAGGGCTGGTACTATTGTGATCATGCCAAAGGGCTTGGTGGATATTCCATGCTTCCCTTTCTCTCAAGAGGAAACTCCCTTTCTTGGAGACTCTCTCACTAGAACTTTCCAGTGGTGATTCAGGGGACAAGAGAATAATTGTCCTTAGGCAGAATCTTTTTCAAGCTGGTCCCAGAGCTTTCCCTCTTGCCAGTTAATTGGTTTAAGGACACAGTTGCACATCCTTGCCTTGCCTCTGCTGCTGTCCTCTGCCTTTCTGTCTGTTCTGAGTTATAGCCTTTCACATCAGTCCTGTACTCCCCAAACTCCAAGGAGCACAAGTCAGATCATCTAAGTGATCCTCTTGAAGCCTCTTGTTTAAGATGGGGGAAGCACCCTTCCTTTTCCATGGCACTCTGGTGTTCCAACAACACTTTAAATAATTTTTTCTCTCAAAATTCTTAAGCCTCTCCTCTTTAATCCTTCGCCATTTTTATGTATTATTACTTTATATGATGAGCTAAGAGTTACAAAACTGGTTTTCAGAAATCTCCTTAGCAAATGTTTTACTGGTAGTTTAGCAGCTCACTTTATAATAAGGATATATGATATATTTCTTTGGTTCCTCTGCCTCTGGGACCTCAGCTCATCCTGAGGCAGAGAGTCCCATTTTAACATTCTGTTACATAAACCAGTGGCAAAATGGCTTTAACCTGAGGGTAATAGTTACCAGGAACAAATAGAAAACAGAAAAAAAGTAAACTGGTTATGATATCTGAGTCCCTTCCCTCCCTCATCCTCACAGGGACCAGCTGGGTGAGATGTCGTACACCACAATGTGCATCAAGGAGACGTGCCGATTGATTCCTGCAGTCCCGTCCATTTCCAGAGATCTCAGCAAGCCACTTACCTTCCCAGATGGATGCACATTGCCTGCAGGTCTTTACATTCTTTTCCTAAGCAGTTCTTAGAGGCTGTGGGATCCTGGAGACCACAGTGACAAAGATTAGTGAGTCTCTTAGCACTTGGAGAAGACAAAAGATAATGCTAACACGTGACTTAGGTTTTATCACCTATGAGGAGCTCAGAGGATAATGCTTTGGTCAGACATGAATTTCAATTACTTTCCCAAAGGCACATAGCCAGTTGCAGCAAAGCTAAGCCCAGAATCCATGTCTCTGGAATCCCAGCCCAGGGTCTCTTCCATTGTGGGACATCATTTCTAAGATAATCTTTGTTTGGCTGAGTTTGAGACCAAGCTGAAACTTCATGGAAAATAGCACCAGTATCTTTATCTGAAAGACCAAGGGGGATCTTTGGCCTCATCATCATAATATCACCCTTATAAATATACAACATTTAATAGTTAATATAGAGCCTTCAGACCCATTATCTCATTTTTCCCCTTGGAATCCAATGTTAACAGACGCTTATACAATGATTTACAGTTCACTGAACACTTTTAAATACTTTCAATGTGGCCCAAAATCCAGAGGCAGCCCCAATGTGTAGATGACATTAACTGATGTGAGCAGAGCTAGAACTCGTGCGGAGACCCTGAGTCTGGAGCCTAGAGCTCTTCGAAACAACACAGGTTTCTGAGCAGGGCTTATAGGAAGCAGAGGGGTCATGTGAGACATATTATCTGATTCAATGTTCTATTAATTCATGTCTTAGGAAGCAAGCCAACAGGATTGCTTCTGGCAAACACCTACAGCCTGTTACTGTAACTTTGCTGACAGACCCAGAATTAATTTCTGGAAGCTAGAATTATTTCTGGAAACCAAATAACCCTCACATTCTCTCTCCTTTGTTTTGTACTCTCTTTCTCCCCAAACCACATGGATATTTGCCAAAATTCTCCACTTTCCATATGTGAATAGCACCAATGGAAATTTGTCATGGGATCTGCATGACAGAATCACAGTTCTGTGTGTGTGTGTGTGTGTGTGTGTGTGTGTGTGTGTGTGTGTGTGTTTTCCTCTCGAGACAGAGTCTTGCTATGTAGCCCAGGCTGGAGTACAGTGGCGTAATCTCGGCTCACTGCAACCTCTGCCTCCCAGGTTTAAGCAGTTCTCCTGCCTCAGCCTCCCGAGTAGCTGGGATTACAGGTGCACACCACGCCTGGCAAATTTTTGTATTTTTATTAGAGATGGGGTTTCACCATGTTGGCCAGGCTGGTCTCAAGCTCCTGATCTCGAGACCAGCCCTCCTCAGCCTCTCAAAGCGCTGGGACTACAGCCATGAGCCACTGCGCCCAGCCAGTTCTGTGCTTTTATACCTAAATTGTCTCCAGGAGTGCTTAATAGTCCATTAATAGGTATTTAGGCCAGGCACAGTGGCTGACGCATATAATCCCAATATTTTGTGACGCCAAGGTGGGAAGACTGCTTGAAGTTAGGAGTCTGAGACTAGCCTGGGCAACATAGGGAGACCCTGTCTTTACAAAAAAAAAAAAAAGAGAGATAGCCAGGCATGGTGTTGCATGCTTGTATTCCTGCCTACTTGGGGGACTGAGGCAGGAGGATCACTTGAGCTCAGAAGTTCAAGGTTACTGTGAGCAATGCTCACGCCACTGCTCTCCAGCCTGGTTGACAGGCCAGACCCTGACTCTAAACAAAAACAAAAAACAAATATTTAAGTAATTTCCAAACATAGCAGAAAATATAAGCATGGTTTATCACTTTGATATGACACCAACAGCTACTTAAGATAGAATCATGAATTCAGTAAATTGTTGTGTGGAAAGCTAAGGTGCCAACCCAAGCCGCATCTTCTTAGGTGCTCCTCACTGGTGTCATCAGCTACAGCAGGCAGAGCATTGCCAGGAGCTAGCTCTTCCCTTCAAGAACAAAAGTCTTGTTTAAGAGCAGTGTAACAGTAGCCCACAACTTGCTCTTTCTCCTGCAGTCTCTTTCATTTCCCTCCTTTCTCAGGGATCACCGTGGTTCTTAGTATTTGGGGTCTTCACCACAACCCTGCTGTCTGGAAAAACCCAAAGGTATGATTCTCTCTTGTACATAAATACTTCCAAGAACTAATGCTGTGCAAGTCACTTTTTGGTAGCTAAGCACAGAAGTGGGTATATAATTAAGGGAAATGACACAAATTAAACGAAAATAAACATAAAAGCCAAAAGAAACGTAAAACTATTCTGTGTTCTTGAAACACTCCTGATGCGTATCAGTGATTTCTTTCATATAAGCCACTAAGGTTTAAGATCTATTACTTGTAACTGGAAGCTGGAGTATATGTCTCTGTAATAATTGGCCACATCATCATTTTGACTTGATTTCTAAGTGGATGCACATCCATTTCTAAGTGGATGTATCTCCATAGTGAAAATAATACCACTTGCCATAGTATTTTTGTTTGCCTGGGTATCAGACAAATCAGCTGTGAAGCTGCAAGGTCTGCAGGTCTGAAGGTACACTGCCCAGTGTAGTAGCCACGGGCCACATACGGCTACTGAGCACATGACATGTGGCCAGTTGGAATTGAGTTGTGCTGTAAGTTTAAAATACGTGCTGGATTTTGAAGACATAGTACCCTAAAAAAATGTGAAACATTTCCTTTTAGTAATTATTTATATTGATTACAGGTTGGAATGGTAATTTTTGGTTAAATAAACTCTATTAAGATTAACTTCACCTTTTAAAAATGTGACCACCAGAACATTTTAAATTACACATGTAGATCACATTATATTTCTATTGATAGGTGCTAGGTGGTAGGTGAAGAAATGTGTTCATGTTGTTTGGGGGATGGTGTTGGGGTTGTCCTCTCATTTCAGGTCTTTGACCCCTTGAGGTTCTCTCAGGAGAATTCTGATCAGAGACACCCCTATGCCTACTTACCATTCTCAGCTGGATCAAGGTGAGAACAATTTGAAGTTGCTGAAAGTACCCAAAGATGTTTACTTGAGAGTAGTTTATTCCTTTCAGCTCCTCAGCTCTATACATTCTTCCAGGGAACCGTAGATCTTGGTGCCTATTTGAGCCCCAAAGGATCAGTTAGTTTTACAAAGGACAATCCTATTCTCTGTCACATCCTTTTTGGCCATGCCTCAAAAGCAGTCCCACAATGTAAGCTACTGCTCATAGGCTCAATGCAGTCCACCTTCAAAGCAAGAGAAATAATTTCATGAGTAACTCTAACTGCCACCTTGTTATAGGGAAGGCATCATGTTGGAGCCTCCCAGCTCAAATTCTCACAGTGAACAATTTAAGTCTAAAGTTCAAAAGTTTCAATGGCATTTGGTGGAAAAATATCACTTTACTGTGTACTTCAGACTTCTTGTACTAGTATTTTACTATAGTCAGAAGAAACATCATTTTTTCAAGTATCACTTTCTTTCCCTCTTGTCTTCAGGAACTGCATTGGGCAGGAGTTTGCCATGATTGAGTTAAAGGTAACCATTGCCTTGATTCTGCTCCACTTCAGAGTGACTCCAGACCCCACCAGGCCTCTTACTTTCCCCAACCATTTTATCCTCAAGCCCAAGAATGGGATGTATTTGCACCTGAAGAAACTCTCTGAATGTTAGATCTCAGGGTACAATGATTAAACGTACTTTGTTTTTAAGTTAAATTTACAGCTAATGATCCAAGCAGATAGAAAGGGATCAATGTATGGTGGGAGGATTGGAGGTTGGTGGGATAGGGGTCTCTGTGAAGCTACACATGATCCAAAATCATTTCTAGGTACACAGTGTGTCAGACTAGATCTGTTTCTATATAACTTTGGGAGACTTTCAGATCTTTTCTGTTAAACTTTCACTACTATTAATGCTGTATACACCAATAGACTTTCATATATTTTCTTTTGTTTTTAAAATAGTTTTCAGAATTATGCAAGTAATAAGTGCATGTATGCTCACTGTCAAAAATTCCCAACACTAGAAAATCATGTAGAATAAAAATTTTAAATCTCACTTCACTTAGCCTACATTCCATGCCCTGACTAATCCTACTGCTTTTCCTAAAAACAGAATAATTTGGTGTGCATTCTTTCAGACTTTTTCCTATACATTTTATATGTAGAAATATAGCAATGTATTTGTATAGATGTGATCATTCCTATATTGTTATTGATTTTTTCACTTAATAAAAATTCGCCTTATTCCTTATCATGGCTTTATGGTATTCTGTAATATGAATGTACTATAATTTATTTAACTATTTTCCTTATTGGGCATTTAAGTTATTTCTAGTTTTAAAAACATGCTTGTCAATGGCAACAAAAGCCAAAATTGACAAATGGGATCTAATTAAACTAAAGAGCTTCTGCACAGCAAAAGAAACTACCATCAGAGTGAACAGGCAACCTACAGAATGGGAGAAAATTTTTGCAACCTACTCATCTGACAAAGGGCTAATATCCAGAATCTACAATGAACTCAAACAAATTTACAAGAAAAAAACAACCCCATCAAAAAGTGGGTGAAGGATATGAACAGACACTTCTCAAAAGAAGACATTTACGCAGCCAAAAGACACATGAAAAAATGCCTATCGTCACTGGCCATCAGAGAAATGCAAATCAAAACCACAATGAGATACCATCTCACACCAGTTAGAATGGCGATCATTAAAAAGTCAGGAAACAACAGGTGCTGGAGAGGATGTGGAGAAATAGGAACACTTTTACACTGTTCGTGGCAGGAGAATCACTTGAACCTGGGAGGGGTAGGTTGCAGTGAGCTGAGATGGCGCCACTGCACTCCAGCCTGAGCGACAGAGCAAGACTCCATCTCAAAAAAAAAAAAAAAAAAAAAAAAGGACACCAAACTTCTCAATCTTAATGTTGTCATCTATGTGGTATCTTCCATAATCTCTCCCAGACAGAGTCATCTTTTGCTGATATGATCTCACAGTATTTTTTGTTTATACCATTATAATCTCATGAATTGCAGCAACACAAATGACAAAAGACAACTGATTTCTCCCCTTGGATGATCTAATTTGCTTTCACTCTTCCATCATCACTTATAACATGATGATTCTCAAATTCATCTACCTAAAATCTATATATAAAAAAATCCCTCCCTTGAATTCCAGATCCTTGGAGACAAACACACACGTCTAAAACCAAATTTGTTTAACACTGGACCAGTCGTCCTGTATGACTTTCCATTTTGTCACTATTTTGTCAGCTGGTATACCAATATCCACCCAGTTAAACAATATTTCCTTGTTTTTTTCTGGTACAAACCCAAATAAATTACAAACATCAATAAAAGTAAAATTCTAAAATAACTCACTTTCTCTATATATCTCCTTCTTGCTGGAAAAATGGGTTAGGTTAGTTCTTTTAAAAGCATGCATGATAAATTGTACTGAATACAATATTCAGGTGTGGACATACTAGGTATAATTTTCTGTGTCTCTGGGGTCTTACCTATTTGGGGTCAAAATAAACTTAAGTTTATTAAGCTTATTAATATTCAATTTCATTATCTTCTTTAACAATTATGTTCCCTGATAGTTTCATTGCCAATAATTTATTTGTCAGGTTGCCAGGTGCTTCTAAACTTCTCTGTATTTTTTCATGTCCAATTTTACTTTAAATATTTTTATGAAAAGTCTGTTAAATTTCCTAATAATTATTATATTATTGTTTTTTCACTGACATTTTGTGAATTGAAAACCCTTAAAAATATGAAATCATTTTTTCCAAATATGTACCACAGACAATTTTGTTAAATAAATAAGACAGAAACAGGGCATTATAAAGAGATAAATATTCAATGTACCTTATATTTCTGTCACACATTTTTATACCAACTGTGCCAAAGATTGTATATCATATAAATGATAACAAGTTCACAAAGGCATTCCTTTATCCCTTAACTCTCAAATTAGAAACTTTCATAGGTAGGAAGTAGGGGAAGCATATATTTCCTTTGAAAGGCGCAAGAAAATGTCATTGGCATTGACCATGGTACTCTTCAAGCTTAAAAAAATGGGCTGCAAAACATTTACGAACATAGCCTATTTATTGGGTACCTTTATGTTTACATAAATATTGAAGATATCTCACATACCTCTTTCAATCAAATTATCTCACTGACATTTATTGACAACTTTCTATGGGGAAAAAAAATTGTGTTTGCCCTAGAAATCTTTGGAACTCAGTTCTTGAATAAAAATGTTCTCCTAAATAAATAAATAAATAAATAATAAAATAAAAACTTGTTGGCCATTTATGTTTATCTTTGTTTTGTTCTCTGTGATTTGTCTGTACACTGTTTATGCTTGTTTTTCTGTGGAATTGTCTATTTCTTTTTCTTTTTTAATTTTATTATTATACTTTAAGTTTTAGGGTACATGTGCACAATGTGCAGGTTTGTTACATATGTATACATGTGCCATGTTGCTGTGCTGCACCCATTAACTCGTCATTTAGCATTAGGTATATCTCCTAATGCTATCCCTCCCCCATCCCCCACCCCACAACAGTCCCCAGTGTGTGATGTTCCCCTTCCTGTGTCCTTGTGTTCTCATTGTTCAATTCCCACCTATGAGTGAGAACATGCGGTGTTTGGTTTTTTGTCCTTGTAATAGTTTGCTGGGAATGATGCTTTCCAGCTTCATCCATGTCCCTACAAAGGACATGAACTCATCCTTTTTTATGGCTGCATAGTATTCCATGGTGTATATGTGCCACATTTTCTTAATCCAGTCTATCATTGTTGGACATTTAGGTTGGTTCCAAGTCTTTGCTATTGTGAATAATGCCATAATAAACATACATGTGCATGTGTCTTTATAGCAGCATGATTTATAATCCTTTGGGTATATACCCAGTAATGGGATGGCTGGGTCAAATGGTATTTCTAGTTCTAGATCCCTGAGGAATTGCCACACTGACTTCCACAATGGTTGAACTATTTCCCATTTACACTCCCACCAACAGTGTAAAAGTGTTCCTATTTCTCCACATCCTTTCCAGCACCTGTTGTTTCCTGACTTTTTAATGATCGCCATTCTAACTGGTGTGAGATAGTATCTCATTGTGGTTTTGATTTGCATTTCTCTGATGGCCAGTGATGATGAGCATTTTTTTCATGTGTTTTTTGGCTGCATAAATGTCTTCTTTTGAGAAGTCTCTGCTCATATCCTTCGCCCACTTTTTGATGGGTTGTTTGATTTTTTCTTGTAAATTTGTTTGAGTTCATTGTAGATTCTGGATATTAGCCCTTTGTCAGATGAGTAGGTTGCAAAAATTTTCTCCCATTCTGTAGGTTGCCTGGTCACTCTGATAGTAGTTTCTTTCACTGTGCAGAAGCTCTTTAGTTTGATTAGATCCCATTTGTCAATTTTTGCTTTTGTTGCCATTGCTTTTCGTGTTTTAGACGTGAAATCTTTGCCCATGCCTATGTCCTGAATGGTATTGCCTAGGTTTTCTTCTAAGGTTTTTATGGTTTTAGGTCTAACATGTAAGTCTTTAATCCATCTTGAATTAATTTTTGTATAAGGTGTAAGGAAGGGATCCAGTTTCAGCTTTCTACATATGGCTAGCCAGTTTTCCCAGCACCATTTATTAAATAGGGAATTGTTTCCCCATTTTTTGTTTTTGTCAGGTTTGTCAAAGATTAGATAGTTGTAGATATGCAGCATTATTTCTGAGGGCTTTGTTCTGTTCCATTGGTCTATATCTCTGTTTTGGTAACAGTACCATGCTGTTTTGGTTACTGTAGGCTTGTAGTATAGTTTGAAGTCAGGTAGCGTGATGCCTCCAGCTTTGTTCTTTTGGCTTAGGATTGACTTGGCGATGCGGGCTCTTTTTTGGTTCCATATGAACTTTAAAGTAGTTTTTTCCAATTCTGGGAAGAAAGTCATTGGTAGCTTGATGGGGATGGCATTGAATCTATAAATTACCTTGGACAGTATGGTCATTTTCACGATATTGATTCTTCCTACCCGTGAGCATGGAATGTTCTTCCATTTGTTTGTATCCTCTTTTATTTCATTGAGCAGTGGTTTGTAGTTCTCCTTGAAGAGGTCCTTCACATCCCTTGTAAGTTCAATTCCTAGGTATTTTATTCTCTTTGAAGCAATTGTGAATGGGAGTTCACTCATGATTTGGCTCTCTGTTTGTCTGTTATTGGTGTATAAGAATGCTTGTGATTTTTGCACATTGATTTTGTATCCTGAGACTTTGCTGAAGTTGTTTATCAGCTTAAGGAGATTTGGGGCTGAGATGATGGTGTTTTCTCAATATACAGTCATGTCATCTGCAAACAGGGACAATTTGACTTCCTCTTTTCCTAATTGAATGCCCTATTTTTCCTTCTCCTGCCTGATTGCCCTGGCCAGAACTTCCAACACTATGTTGAATAGGAGTGGTGAGAGAGGGCATCCCTGTCTTGTGCCAGTTTTCAAAGGGAATGCTTCCAGTTTTTGTCCATTCTGTAGGATATGGGCTGTGGGTTTGTCATAGATAGCTCTTACTATTTTGAGATACATCCCATCAATACCTAATTTATTGAGAGTTTTTAGCATGAAGGTTGTTGAATTTTGTCAAAGGCCTTTTCTGCGTCTATTGAGATAATCATGTGGTTTTTGTCTTTGGTTCTGTTTATATGCTGGATTACGTTTATTGATTTTCATATGTTGAACCAGCCTTTCATCCCAGGGATGAAGCCCACTTGATCATGGTGGATAAGCTTTTTGATGTGCTGCTGGATTTGGTTTGCCAGTATTTTATTGAGAATTTTTGTATCAATGTTCATCAAGGATATTGCTCTAAAATTCTCTTTTTTTGTGTGTGTGTCTCTGCCAGGCTTTGCTATCAGGATGATGCTGGCCTCATAAAATGAGTTAGGGAGGATTCCCTCTTTTTCTGTCGATTGGAATGATTTCAGAAGGAATGGTACCAGCTCCTCCTTGTACCTCTGGTAGAATTCGGCTGTGAATCCATCTGGTCCTGGGCTTTTTTTGGTTGGTAAGCTATTAATTATTGCCTCAATTTCAGAGCCTGTTATTGGTCTATTCAGAGATTCAACTTCTTCCTGGTTTATTCTTGGGAGGGTGTATGTGTCGAGGAATTTATCCATTGCTTCTAGATTTTCTAGTTTATTTGTGTAGAGGTGTTTATAGTATTCTCTGATGGTAATTTGTATTACTGTGGGATTGGTGGTGATATCCCCTTTATCATTTTTTATTGTGTCTATTTGATTCTTCTCTCTTTTCTTCTTTATTTGTCTTGCTAGCGGTCTATCAATTTTGTTGATCTTTTCAAAAAGCCAGCTACTGGATTCATTGATTTTTTTGAAGAGTTTTTTATGTCTCTATTTCCTTCAGTTCTGCTCTGATCTTAGTTATTTCTTGCCTTCTGCTAGCTTTTGAATGTGTTTGCCCTTGCTTCTCTAGTTCTTTTAATTGTGATATTAGGGTGTCAATTTTAGATCTTTCCTGCTTTCTCTTGTGAGCATTTATTGCTATAAATTTCCCTCTACACACTGCTTTGAATGTGTCCCATAGATTCTGGTATGTTGTGTCTTTGTTCTCGTTGGTTTCAAAGAACATCTTTATTTCTGCCTTCATTTCGTTATGTACCAGGTAGTCATTCAGGAGCAGGTTGTTCAGTTTCCATGTAGTTGAGTGGTTTTGAGTGAGTTTCTTGGTCCTGAGTTCTAGTTTGATTGCACTGTGGTCTGAGAGACAGTTTGTTATAATTTCTGTTCTTTTACATTTGCTGAGGAGTGCTTTACTTCCAACTGTGTGGTCAATTTTGGAATAGGTGTGTGGTGCTGAATAGAATGTATATTCTGTTGATTTGGGGTGGAGAGTTCTGTAGATGTCTATTAGGTCCGCTTGGTGCAGAGCTGAGTTCAATTCCTGGATATCCTTGTTAACTTTCTGTCTCATTGATCTGTCTAATGTCGACAGTGGGGTGTTAAATTCTCCCATTATTATTGTGTGGGAGTCTAAGTCTCTTTGTAGGTCTCTAAGGACTTGCTTTATGAATCTGGGTGCTTCTGTATTGGGTGCATATATATTTCAGATAGTTAGCTCTTCTTGTTGTATTGATCCCTTTACCATTATGTAATGGCCTTCTTTGTCTCTTTTGATTTTTGTTGGTTTAAAGTCTGTTTTATCAGAGACTAGGATTGCAACCCCTGCCTTTTTTTGTTTTCCATTTGCTTGGTAGATCTTCCTCCATCCCTTTATTTTGAGCCTATGTGTGTCTCTGTACATGAGATGGGTCTCCTGAATACAGCACACTGATGGGTCTTGACTCTTTATCCAATTTGCCAGTCTGTGTCTTTTAATTGGAGCATTTAGCCCATTTACATTTAAGGTTAATATTGTTATGTGTGAATTTGATCCTGTCATGATGTTAGCTGTTTATTTTGCTCATTAGTTGATGCAGTTTCTTCCTAGCCTCGATGGTCTTTACAATGTGGCATGTTTTTGCAGTGGCTGGTACTGGTTGTTCCTTTCCATGTTTAGTGCTTCCTTCAGGAGCTCTTTTAGGTGAGGCCTGGTGGTGACAAAATCTCTCAGCATTTGCTTGTCTGTAAAGTATTTTATTTCTCCTTCTCTTATGAAGCTTAGTTTGGCTGGATATGAAATTCTGGGTTGAAAATTCTTTTCTTTAAGAATGTTGAATATTGGCCCCTACTCTCTTCTGGCTTGTAGAGTTTCTGCCGAGGGATCAGCTGTTAGTCTGATATATATATATATATATTCTGCTTCAATATTACTGTCTTCTCTTTTGGAGACTTCAACTACATGTATGTCAGATTATTTGATATTGTCCCACAGGATCCTAGGACTTGGTTAATTTTTTTTTTTTAGCTTTTTTCATTTTGTTTTTTAGATTGCATATCTTCCAATTATATGTCTTTAAAGTCACTGAATTTTTCTTTTGCTCATCCAGTGAGTTTCTAAATTTCAGATATTGGACTTTTCATTACTATACTTCTAAGTTCTAGACTTTTCATTTGATTTTTTCTTGTAGTTTCTATTTAACTGCTGAGATTTCCTGTGTATTCACTCATTAAGATGATATTTTCCTTTAAGTCTTTTTAAAAATCATTTGTAAATATTTATAATCACTGAAAATCTTTGTCTGCTTATCCTTATGTTTGGACCAGCTCCAGATTTGTTTATAGTAACAACTTTATTTTTCTTGACTGTGGGTCATTTTTTCCTGTTTCTTTGTATGGCTAGTGGGTTTTAATTGAATACTGGACATGGTGAATAATATAGAGACTTTGGATTCTAGTTTTCTGAAGAGTGTTAATTCTTATCTTAGAAGGCAGTTCAACTACTGGTTGATCACCATGAACTTGTGCAACTTTGGTTTTACATTTTGCTTGTGCAAATTCTTTTTTAAAAAAAACTATTTATCAAAAAAAACTTTACTTGGTTCTGAATCAAATTAACTTACTGGGTGAGATCACATATCTGTGCCATCAAAAGCTTTTCATCTCCTGAATCAGGGCATCATATTTTCTCTCTATGAAATAAATTAGGTCAAAGCATTTCATTTCCTCTAAATATTTTGGCTTCTACTACAAAGTTGTTTTCACAGTTGAATAAAATTATGTGAATTTGCAGATAATTATTTTTATTATAATTATAATTTTTCACTTTTAAAATGGTGTCCTTGCTCCAATAAAGACCTTCAGGCTGAGGTAGTTTGCTGGTATGATTCCAGGCTCAGAAACATTTTCTGGTTCCCCTACACTCTGGCTAAGCTGAGTGTTGCACTTAGGACATCCTCGATCACCACCTCACTTTGTGAGTGTTTTTCAATTAGTTCTTAGAATTGTACTTTATAAATTTGAGGTGCTAAGTATCCCCTGCATGGCATGCTTTCCTGCTTTTACTGCTTATTCAGTGCCATCCCAAAGGACCTATGGGCAATCCTTGACCCTAACACAATCCTAATTCTGTTTCCAGAGCACTGGAATATGGACTCACATTTCTTCTCTCTCCTTTTCTTTCTCTCTTTCATACATCACACCTGTACACGCATGTATATTCCTGACTACTACCAATATTTTTGCCCTCTGCCAGAACCACATAAGTGGTTCCAGTATGTAGTGCTCTTTCTTGTCCCTACTCTACTCAGACCTATGTAGAGTCCTTTCTGTAGTAATAGACTACCACTCTTTACCTCCACAACCCTGGCAGGGACAGGCAGAGACAGGGGCCTATGAATATTACTTAACTATTTTTTGGTAGCAATATCATTATTTATCTTTCATGACAAGTAGATTCACTGTGGTGTTCTGGTTCTTTATTTTTGCAGTTATTTATTTGAATACAGATATACATCTTAATAGTATTGTATTTGCCCAACTTATAAAAGCCAGTGAAGGATAAATGCTAATATAATACAATATAAATTAAATCATGAGAAATATTTACAAATTAATCTAAATTTTAAATAGAACAATGTGCAAGTATACATTTTTGAAACATTGCCTGAGATTCCTAAGAACAAAGTAATCAAAGATACTAGCATATTTTGGCCAATAAATTTTATTAACAATTTTATACTTACATAATATTTTTATATGTCCCAATGCCTTCATAATTAATTCTGAGACATTTTTGCCCAAACCCTGAGGTTAACATTTTACATAAAGCAAAATAAGTTGCAGCTATAGAAGGTTACCATATAAATAGCCAGATAGTTAAATGAAAAACAAACAGTTCATTTTCTGTTCTGTGGTTGAATATATAATCAAGGTAAAATGAAACACAAAGTTACTTTCTTTGTATCCTGAAGTCACTTAGAGCCTATCCAAATTTGGAAGATAGTTTAATAAAATCTAAATGGGAGATCAGCCATTCATTTCCAGTTGGACCCATGTGAAAACAATAATTTGCAACAGGCTGGCCAATAATTTCCTAACTCTGCCCATGTAATCTCCTGGAATTTGGCTACGTAAATATCATGTCTGGTTTTGGCATACCTGCTGTACTTCTCAATTTTCATGTCTAAACATCACCTGCTTGCATGTAGGAAAACCCAAAAGGCTTTCTCATACTGTGTATGAGAAGAACCTGATGAAAGAACATTTAATTTCCCTAATTTAGGTAGCAAAGAAAGCTGGGCTGTTTCCTAAGCATCCCCTGGGACGGAGGCTGATGGTCCCCTATGGGGCACTTTGTTTTAAGCAAGCATTTATCTGATCGTGCACCTTCAGCCTGACTGTGAGTTTTAGAAAATTCTGCTCCCACCCTTTTCTCCTGTCCCCAAGACTTTTACTTGCTCTTTATGTGAAGTCCAGGGCACTCTGCAAACATAAATATGATATCACTCTTTTCTCGTTGAAAATTTATTTCATGAATCAATATTAAGTATGGCCAAGTTATGCTTGCATCATGTATTGGGAAATATCCTAGTTTTGTCTTGTATTCATTTAATAGATTTATTTATCTGATAAGCAGAAATTCATTTACATTTTTAAATATTTGTTAGACAAATTCACTTCATTTCTATGATCCCTTTCCAATGTTTGCTCAAAACTTCTTGTAAAATACTTTTCATATATTTTTTAAAAAATTAATAGATTATTGAATGTAAATGGGCTAAATGTCCCACTTAAAAGGCAGAGTGGCAAGCTGGATAAAAGAGCAAGACCCAATGGTATGCTGTCTTCAAAACACCCATCTCAAACATAATGAGACTCATAGGTTCAAAATAAAGGGATGGAGGAAAATCTACCGAGCAAATGGAAATTAAAATAAAAGCAGGGACTGCAATCCTAATTTCAGACAAAACAGACTTTAAACTAACAAAGATCAAAAAAGATAAAGAAGGGCGTTACATCAAGGTAAAGGGTTCTATTCAACAAGAAGACCTAGCTATCCTAAATATATATTCATCTAATACAGGAGCACCTGGATTCATAAAGCAAGTTCTTAGAGACTACAAAGAGACTTAGACTCACACACAATAATAGTGGCAGACTTCAACATTCCACTGTCAGTATTAGACAGATTATCAACGCAGAAAATTCACAAAAATATTTAGAACCTGAACTCAACAGGACTAAATAGATCTGATAGACCTCTACAGGACTCTCTATCCCAAAACAGCAGAATATATATTCTTCTCATTGCCACACGACACATACTTTTAAATCAGCCACATAAGAGAACATAAAACAATTCTCAGCAAATGCAAAAGAACCAAAATCATACCAAACACACTGTCAGAGCACAGTGCAATAAAAATAGAAGTCAAGATTAAAGCAATCATTCAAAACCATATAATTACATAGAAATTAAACAACATGCTCCTGAATGACTTCTGAGTAAACAATGAAGTTAAGGAAGAAATCAAGAAGTTCTTTGAAACTAATAAGAACAAAGGTAGAACATACCAGAATCTCTGGGACACAGCTAACAGTGTTAAGAGGGAAGTTCATAGCATTAAATGCCCACATCAAAAAGGTAAAAAGATCTCAAATTACCAATCTAACACCACAACTGAAAGAATTACAGAAGGAAGAGCAAATCAACTCCAAAGCTAGCAGAAGACAAGAAATAACCAAATCAGAGCTGAGCTGAAAGAAATCAAAACACAGAAAACTATTCAATGTTTGCTTTCTGAAAAACATAATAAGATATATAGGGCATTAGCCACACTAATAGAGAAGAAAAGAGAGAAGATCCAAATAGACACAATTAGAAATAACAAAGAGGATGCTACCACTGACCCCACAGAAATAAAAATAACCATCAGAAACTATGATGAACACCTCTATGCACACAAACTAGAAAATCTAGAAGAGCAGAATAAATTTCTGGACACATACACCTTCCCTAGACTGAACCAGGAAGAAATCAAATCCCTAAACCGACCAATAATGAGCTTCAAAATTGAATCAGTAGTAAATAGTCTACCATCCCAAAGAAGCCCAGAACCAGATTAATTCATAGCCATATTCTACCAGATATACAAAGAAGAACTGGTAGCATTCCTACTGAAACTATTCCAAATAATTGAGAAGGAGGGACTCTGCTCTAGCTCATTCTATAAGACCAGCATCATCCTGATACCAAAACCTGGCAGAGACACAACAAAAAAAGAAAACTTCAGACCAATATTCTTGATGAACATTGATGCAGAAATCTTCAACAAAATACTTGCAAACCAATTTCAGCAGCACATCAAAAATCTAATCCATGATGCTCAAGTAGGCTTCATCCCTAGGGTGCAAGGTTTGTTCAACATACACAAATCAATAAATGCGGATCATCACATAAGCAGAACTAAGTATAAAAGTCACTTGATTATCTCAACAGATGCAGAAAAGGATTTTGATAAAATTGGACATCACTTCATGTTAAAAACTCTAAATAAACTATGTCTTGAGGAACATTCCTTAAAATAATAAGAGCCATCTATGACAAACCCATATTAGCATCATAATGAATGGGGAAAAGATGGAAGCATTCTCCTTGAACACCAGCACAAGACAAGGATGCCCTCTCTCACCACTCCTATTCAACACAGTATTGGAAGTCCTGGCCAAAGCAATCAGGCAAGAGGAAGACATAGTTTGAAGATGACAGATAGCAGGCAGAACTAGCTTGCAGCTCCCACTTGGACAGAACAGTGTGTGAAGACTCACATCATGAACTTTTACTCCAAGAACCACTGCAGGAACATACCGGGAAAGCTAAGAGAATCTACAGACCTTTGAAGTAACTGGATTACTGCTGCAGGCTCCCTGAGAAGCCAAAAACTGTGATTCTGCTTCCTTTCTCAATGAGGAGGTTCGTGGTCTGGAGCAAGTTCTCAGCCCTGGTCACTGGCTGCCTGGAAATAGACTCATTGCAGCTGGGGAGGGCACAGTAGGAGTGAGACTGGCCTTTAGGTCTCCAGGCTGTGTGGGAGCAGGGTGAGCCCTCTGACTACCGGCTTTCCCCCACTTCCCTGGTGACCTGTATGACTTACCAGAGACAGCCATAATACCCCTGGGAATATAGCTCCATTGGACTGGGAACTACACCCCCATCCCCCAAAACAGCTGCAGCAAGCCCCGCCCAAGGAAAGGCTGAGCTTAAACATGCCTACCCTGACCCCACCTGATGGTCTTTCTCTACCCACCCTGGTAGCCAAAGACAAAGGTCATAATCACTTGAGAGCACTATGGCCCTGCCCACCACCTGAGAAACCTGAATACATAACCAGGTGTCTCTACGGCAAGTTTGCATCCTTCCTATAGGACCACAGCTGATGCACTCTTGAAAGTTCCATTTCCTGGCTGGAGGCCAACCAACACAAAACCAGTGCACCAGTGCACAAAACCAAGGACCCTTACAGAGTCCACCTCACCCCTCTGCTACCTCCACTGGAGCAGGCACTGGTATCCATGGCTAAGAGACCTGAAGATGGATCACATCATAAGACTCTTTACAGACACTACCCAGTAGCAGCCTAGAGCCTCGTAGCTCTGCTGGGTGGCTAGACCAAGAAGAGCAAAAATAATCACTACAGTTTGGCTCTCAGGAAGCCCCACTCCTAGGGGAAGGGGGAGAACATCACATCAAGGGAGCACCCCTTGGGACAAAAGAATCTGAACAGCAGCCCTTGAATCCCAGATCTTCCCTCTGACATAGTCTATCAAAATAAGAAGGAACCAGAAAAAAACAATTCTGGTAATATGACAAAACAAGGTTTTTTCACACCCCCAAGAGATCATATCAGCTTACCAGCAATGGATCCAAACTAAGACAAAATCTCTGAATTGCCAGAAAAAGTATTCAGAAGGTTGATTATTAAGCTAATCAAGGAGGCACCAGAGAAAGGTGAAGTCCAACTTAAAGAAATCAAAAACATGATACAGGATATGAAAGGAAAATTCTTCAGTGAAATAGATTGCACAAATAAAAAACAATCACAACTCCTGGAAACTGAACACACACTTAGAGAAAATGCAAAATACACTGGAAAGTCTCAGCAATAAAATCAAACAAGCAGAAGCAAGGCCTTAACAGCTCAAAGACAAGTCTTTCAAATTAACCCTATCCATCAAAGACAAAGAAAAATAATTTTTAAAAATAAACAAAGCCTCCAAAAATTTGGGACTACGTTATATGTCCAAAACTAAGAATAATTGGTGTTCCCAAGGAAAAAGAGAAATCTAAAACTTGGAAAACATATTTGAGGGAGTAATCAAGAAAAACTTCCCTGGCCTTGCTAGAGATCTAGACATCCAATAAAAGAAGCTCAAAGAATACCTGGGAAATTCATCACAAAAAGTTCATCACCTAGGCACATAGCCATCAGGTTATCTGAAGTCAAGATGAAGGAAAGAATCTTAAGAACTGTGAGGCAAAAGTGTCAGGTAACCTGTCAAGGAAAACCTATCAGATTAACAGCAGATTTCTCAGCAGAAACCCTGCAAGCTAGAAGGGATTTGGGTCCCTTTTTTTTTTTTTTTTTTTTTTTGAGATAGAGTCTCACTCTGTTGCCCACACTGGAGTGCAGTGGCACGATCCCGGCTCACTGCAACCTCTGCCTCCCGGGTTCAAGTGATTCTCCTGCCTCAGCCTCCTGAGTAGCTGGGACTACAGGGCACACCACCACGCCTGGCTAATTTTTCTATTTTTAGTAGAGATGGGGTTTCACCATGTTGGCCAGGATAGTCTCGATCTCCTGACCTCGTGATCCACCCACCTCAGCGTCCCAAAGTGCTGGGATTACAGACATGAGCCACAGTGCCCAGCCTAGGGTCCTATTTTTAGCCTCCTTAAAACAATGGTCAGCAAAGAATTTTGTATCCAGTGAAACTAACCTTCATCAGTGAAGGAAAGATAGTCTTTTCCAGACAAACAAATGCTGAGAGAATTCACTACTACCAAGCCAGCACTAAAAGAACTGCTCAAAGCTCTAAATCTTGAAACAAATTCTCAAAATACTCAAAAATAGAACCTCCTTAAAGCATAAATCTCACAGGATCTACGTAACAATAACTCAATTAAAAAAACAAGGTTATTCAGGCAACAAATAGCATGATGAGTAGACTAGTACCTCACATATCAATACTAATATTGAGTGTAAATGGCCCAAATGCTCTACTTAAAAGAAACAGAACAGCAGAATGGATAAGAAATTACCAACCAAATTTCTGCTGTCTTCAGGAGACTCACCCAACACATAAGGACTGACATGAACTTAAGGTAAGTGGAAAAAGATATTCTATGCAAATGGACATTGCATTCTAGGCAAAAGTGAGCAGGAGTAGCTGTTCTTATACCAGACATAACAACTTTAAAGCAACAGCAGTTTAAAAAGACAAAAAGGGACATTATATAATGATAAAAGGATTAGTCCAACAGAAAAATACTGCAATTCTAAATATATATGCACCTAACACTGAAACGCCCAAATTTATAAAACAATTACTATGCGATAAACAACACCACAATAATGGGGGACTTTAATACTCCATGGACAGCACTAGACCGGTCATCAAGACAGAAAATCAACACAGAAACAACGGACCTAAACTATACCCTACAACAAATGGACTTAACAGATATTAACGAACATTCTACCCAATAATTGCAGAATATACATTCTATTCATCTGTACATAGAACATTCTCCAAGATAAACCATATGATAGTCCACAAAACAAGTCTCAGTAAATTTAAGAAAATCAAAATTATATCAAGTACTCTCTCAAACCACAATGGAAAAAAAATTGGAAATCAACTCCAAAAGGAACCCTCAAAATCATGAAAATACATGGAAAATAAATAACCTACTCCTGAATAATTTTGGGGTCAACAATGAAATCAAGATGGAAATTTAAAAATTCTTTAAACTGAACAATAATAGTGACACAACCTATCAAACACCCTAAGATACAGCAAAAGCAGTGCTAGGAGGAAAGTTTATAGCATTAAATGCCTATATCGAAAAGTCTGAAAGAGCAAAAATAGACAATCTAAGGTCACACCTCACAGAATTGGAGAAAGAACAATCAAAACTCAAACCCAGCAGAAGAAAAGAAATAACAAAGATCAGGGCAGAACTAAATGAAATTGAAACAAAAAAAATACAAAAAATAAATGAAATGAAAAACCTGGTTCTTTGAAGAGATAAATAAAATTGATGAACCATTAGTGAGATTAACGAAGTAAACAAGAGAGAAGATCCAAATAAGCTCAATTAGAAATGAAACAGGCGCTATTACAAACTGATACCAGAGAAATACAAAAGATTATTCAAGACTTCCATGAATGCCTTTACGTGCATAAACTAGAAAACCTAGAGGAGATGGATAAATTCCTGAAAATATACCACCCTCCTAGATTAAACCAGGAAGATATAGAATCGCCGAACAGACAAATAACAAGCAGTGAGATTGAAATTGTAATTTTTTTAAATACCAACAAAAAAAAGTCCAGGACCAGATGGATTTACAGTTGAATTCTATCACACATTCAAAGAAGAAGTGGTACCAATTCTATAGACACTATTCCACAAGATAGAGAAAGAGAGCATCCTCCCTAAATCACTCTGTGAAGCCAGTATCATCCTAATACCGAAACCAGGGAATGACATAACAAAAAAAGAAAACTACAGACCAACATCTTTGATGAACATAGATGCAAAAATCCTCAATCAAATACTAGTGAACTGAATCCAACAGCATATCAAAAAGATAATCCACCATAACCAAGTGGGATGCAGGGATGATTTAACATACCCAAGTCAATAAATGTGATACACCACATAAACAGAATTAAAAACAAAACCACATGATCATCTCAATAGCTGCAGAGAAAGCATTTAACAAAATCCAGCATCCCTTTATGATTAAAACTCTCATCAACAAAATTGGCATACCTTAAGGTAATAAAAGCCACATACAATAAACCCACAGCCAACATTATACTGAAAGGGGAAAAGTAGAAAGCATTCTCCTTGAGAACTGGAACAAGAGAAGGAAGCCCACTTTCACCACTTCTATTCAACATAGTACTGGAAGTCCTAGCCAGAGCAATCAGACAAAAGGAAGAAATAAAGGGCATTCAAATTGGTAAAAAGGAGGTCAAACTGTCACTGTTTGCTGATGATATGATCGTATACCTAGAAAACCCTAAAGACTCATCCAAAAAGCTCCTACAGGATGCAAAATTAATATACACAAATAAGTAGCTCTGCTGTACACCAGCAGCAACCAAGCTGAGAATCAAATCAAGAACTCAACCCCTTTCAAAATAGAAAAAAAAAAAACTTAGGTATATACCTAAGATTTTGGGTGACGATAATGTGTCATTGTAGGTTCATTAAATGTAACAAGTGTTATACTCTGGTGGAGGATTTTGATAATCAGGGAAGCTGGAAGGGAAGGGTGATATATGGGAACTCCCTGAACTTTCTGCTTAATTTTTCTGTGAACCTGAAACTTCTCTAGAAAGATAAATTCTATCAGAAACATAAACAAAAAAGAACAGAGAATGAGAGTGGGGGAGATTTTTTACAAGAATGTATAGAGGTGCTACAAAGGATGACTAGATGGGAACTTTTAGATTCTGGAAGGGGACAGCAGTGCAGCAAAGCTTTCATATGGGTGTGAGCTGTCATGCACATGGCTCCTATCTGAAAATCTAGTTCTTCTAGAATCCAGGTCTGCTGGCCAACATCTCAGCAGTTTTCACCCTGCAGACTTAATTAGGCTTCCTCTTCCTTATGTCCCCTCCCTGAATATGGCATTTTGAAAGCCCAGTGTTGCCCAGGGGGCATCTCCTTTGTGTTTATGAGAGACCTGCATTCTCCCTGGCTCAGTTCTCTCAGGCTCTCCAGAGCTCAAGAGCTTTGAGAAGAATGGAGCCCTCCTGGCTTCAGGAACTCATGGCTCACCCCTTCTTGCTGCTGATCCTTCTCTGCATGTCTCTGCTGCTGTTTCAGGTAATCAGGTTGCACCAGAGGAGGAGATGGATGATCAGAGCCCTGCGCCTGTTTCCTGCACCCCCTGCCCACTGGTTCTATGGCCACAAGGAGGTAAGAGGAGAAAATTAGTTGGGGAGGTTAAGGGACAGAAAGATGAGGTATTAAAAAAAAAACAGCACAGACTGGTGGGGCATTATGTAATATGCAAAATGCTTTCACACCAATCTCATTGTGATTTTTACAAAAATTCTATGATATGGGGAGGAAAGATATTGTTATTCCTATTTTACGGATAAGAAAACTGAAGCCTAAAATAGAAATGCAACTTTCCTGTGCTACCCACCTCATAAATGACAGAAATGAAACTTGAACCCTGGTCTTCTGATTCAAGGCCAAGGTCTTTACTATTCTCAGGACACTGGGTGTTCTAGAGAGAAATAGACCAAGCCAATTGTTCACAGGAACTATACAAAGATGCTACAGCTTCTAATGAAGCTGGAAATAGGAAAACATTTAGCAAATTAGAAAGGAAAGTTGAAAGATGAGCAGCAACCAAAAGGAGTAAAAGGCATGTGAGACTTCGCTGCTTTGGAGGCAGATAAAGCATGAGTGGGTATATCCAGAGCAAAGATGAGGTAGGGAATCAGTGGTTACTAACGGTTTACCTTGTGCCAGGAATTTTATGTTTATAATTTCACGTAATTTTCATGGCAGCTTTGTAAAATATATTTGGTCTTCCTATTATACACGTGAGGAAATCATGGCCCTGATGACCTAGATAATGAATAAGTGTCAGATTGGGATTTGAACTTAAATCTCCAAAGTTGACGCTGGAGTGAGAAGACCAATCACTCAGCAACAGGTCCTGAGCACTTGCCCTGGGCCAGGAAGATTCTGTGGAAGTGCTGGAGACACATGGAGAAGAAAACTTGCCTTCAGCAGTTGTGAACCTGTCTGATGGGGTGGTGTCCACAGACCCTCAACTTAGCACATGGTCCATCTGAGGGAAAGGGATCCTCCTGGGGTGACAACATTTACTAACCAGTCATGACTTATCTTATGACAGTTTTACCCAGTAAAGGAGTTTGAGGTGTATCCTGAGCTGATGGAAAAATACCCATGTGCCGTTCCCTTGTGGGTTGGACCCTTTACGATGTTCTTCAGTGTCCATGACCCAGACTATGCCAAGATTCTCCTGAAAAGACAAGGTAAAAACCAAGAGGGGCTCACAGTACACAGCAGCAACAAAGAGGGTCTCAGGGTGTCTGTGGCACTAGGGAAGGACAGGTTGAAGCATTTTTAAGGGAAATCCATCATTTGATATGTTGAAGGGAAGATTCCATGTCCTCCTCGACATCATAGTCAGGACTCTATTGAGGGCTGTTGTAGAGGATTCTCTGATCCATTTCCAAGCAATCTCCTCTCCCTACATGACAAATTTTTTCTGATGCTTCCATCACATTTACTTACCTCAGACCCCCAGGACTACCACTTACCACCACTGTGAACATACAGTGGGTTGGGCATGCAGTGGTGGTTTGCTTACAATTGGCTTAACGCCAGTGCTGCACAGAGATGAGTGTTCCCCATAGATGCTTTGCCTACTAATGATGCCTGTCCTCTGGGAATGGCCAGTGCCAGGTTGGAGGCTCTCGCAAGTGGACACCAGTTCTCCATCAGGTCCCTAGTGTCGGAATTCCGTGGAATTGCAGAGCTGCTTCTTGGCCGTGGCAAGATGTGTGTAGGATTCCCCCACTGGGCTTTCCTCAACTGCCTGTTGGCATATAAGGCTGGCCTTCGCCTCACTCTCCTAGCTACCTACATGAGTCATTCAGTTATAAAATGCCTCCATACCACTCTTGGTGCTTCTGCAAAATTTCAAGCAGCCTGTGGCTCTCTCATTTCACAGGGCACTCTGCCAGAATCACCATCTCAGCTTTCTTCCTGGTAATGGTGCAAGAAATGTCTGGGTATCCAGTTTCAAACTTTACTCTGCTCCCCTTTATGCTCTGCTCTCACCTTTGGACCTTTGCCCAAAAGGGATGAAAGAGGAAAGTGATTGTTTCTCCTTTGGAGTTATTTTCTCTTCTTTATCTACAGATTCTCTCTTCAGTGTGTTCACTCCCTTGAGGAGGGAGCCTTCGTTTCTGGCTGTTTTTCTTTTTTTGTGGTTGGTTGTAAGGGCATCTGGGCAGGCCATACAGGGAAAGCCATCCTTCCTGTTCATATTTTCTTCAGTCCCCGTTGTCTTCAACGCACAACCTTAGCTCCTTCCCAGAGAAGCCAAGAATTTCTCTCCCTCTCTTGCTTTTTTTCTCTTACTGTTTTGTTTTCTTTTTCTTTGGTTTGTATTCCCTGCTGGTGCCTAAAATTGTCTCCTCCTCAGAGAAAAGGATAATTTTATGCCTTGAAGTGTGATAACTGTACAGTTACATGAGAAAAGAGCAGAATAATATACAGAGTATGGGATGTTAAGTCATTTATCTGCCACACATCAGTACTTCTTTTTGAGTCCCACTGCAGAAGCACGGTGGCCAAAAAAGGAGAGCTGAGAATCCTGCTCTTATTATTTCTGGCCAGACCCACCCAAATCATCTTATCCCCAGCTTTTTTTTTTGAAAATTTTCAACCCTACAAGAGAAATTTTGAACACCCATTGTACCCTTCTCTAGTGTCATTAATTGATATCATATTCCCATATGTGCTTTTCTTTTAATTACATTCATTTTATTGTGGTAAAATATACATAACCTAAAAATTTACCATTTTAAATCACTTTTAAGTATACAGTTTAATGACATTAAATACATTTACATTGTTGTGCAACTATCACCGCCATCCATCTTCAGAACTTTTTCATCTTCCCAAACTGAAACTCTGTACACATTAAACTCTAACTCCCCATTTTCCCCTCCCCCCAGCCTCAGGCAACAACCATTCTACTTTCTGTCCTTTTAAGTTTCCCTATTCTAGGTACCTCCATAAGTAGAACCATACAATATTGTCCTTTTGTAACTGGCTTATTTCATGTAGCATAATGTCCTCAAGTTTCATCCATGTTGTAGCATGTATCAAAACGTCCTTTCTTTTTAAGGCTGAATTTCCATTGTATGTATGTACCACATTTTGTTTATCCATTCCTCTGACAATGGACACTTGGATAACTTCTATCAGTTGGCTTTTGTGAATAATGCTGTCATGAACATGCATGTACAAATATCTGTTTGGGTCCTTTCAATTATTTCAAGTTGATACCAAAAAGTGGAATTACTGAGTCACATGATAATTCTATATATAATTTTTTGAAGAACTGTGATAGCATTTTCCACAGTGGCTGCACCATTTTACATACCCACCAGCAATGCACAAGGGTTCCAATTTCTTCACATTCTCACCAACATTTGTTATTTTCTGGGGATTTAAAAAATAATAATAATAGCTACCCCAGCTGGGTGCAATGGCTCACACCTGTAATCCCAGCACTTTGGGAGGCCAAGGCAGGCAGATTACTTGAGGTCAGGAGTTCAAGACCAGCCTGGCCAACATGGTGAAACCCTGTCTCTACTAAAAAAAATACAAAAATTAGCCAGGCGTGGTGACACACGCCTGTAGTCCCAACTACTTGGGAGGCTGAGGCAGGAGAATTGCTTGAACCTGAGAGGCGGAGGTTGCAATGAGCTGAGATAGTACCACTGCATTCCAGCCTGGGTGACAGAGCAAGACTTTGTCTCAAGAAAAAAAAAAAATTAAAAATATGTTGTATTATTTAAACTAATACTAATAATAGCTATCCTAACGGATGTGAAATGGTATCTTATGGTGGTTTTTATTTGCATTTCTCTAATGATTAATTATGTTGAACATCTTTTCACATGCTTACTGGCCACTTATATATCAACTTTGGGGAAATGTCTATTCAAGTTTGCTGCACCTTTTTCAATTGGTTCTTTGGTTTCTTTTGTTGTTGAGTTGCGGGAGTTCTTTATATCTTCTGGATATTAATCCTTATCAGATATATGATTTGTAAATATCTTCTCCCATTCTGTTGATGTCTTTTTTACTCTGTTGATAGTGTTCTTTGGTGAGAAAAATTTTTTTATTTTATCAAGTCCAGTTTATCTATTTTTTCTTTCACTGCCTGTGCTTTTGGCATCATATCCAAAAAATTATTGCCAACTCCTATGTCATGAAGTTTTCCTTATGTTTTCTTCTAAGAGTTTTAAGTTGTAGCTCTCACATTCAGTTCTTTGATTCATTTAGTGTTAATTTTTTATATGGTATAAAGTCTGCATTTGCTCATAGATCGATGGATGATAGATAGATAGATAGATAGATAGATAGATAGATAGATAGATGATAGACAGACAGAGCCAAACAACTTTTTATGCATAAGTTTTATCTGAGTTAATAGAGGTTAAAAAATAGGGATTTTCTATTTCTTCTCCATTTTTCAGCTTTCCCTATCTATAATGAGGAACTTTCCTCCTCTCCCCACCCCCATCTGCCTTTCTCTCATTGTCTCACTTTCTGTCCCTCTGTTTCTCTGTCTTTCTGCATACCAGTAAGGATTCATGGATTGTTAAGAAATCAGTGTATTGAATTTCATTATCATCATTATCTTTTTTGATGGCCAAATTGTCCCAGATATGGAGAAGGAGACAAAGCAAGAGAAGAGGCTGGTAGACATGGGCCCAGTCATTCAGAACTTTGTAGGCTGAGTAATGGTGAGCATCAAAGGAGAGAAGTACTGTGAATATCTGTGTGTTTTGCAACATCACTCAGACAGCTGTGTGATGAATGGCTGGAGGGAATCAAGGCTGGAGACAAGGAATCCACCTTATCCTACTGCACTGTCCAAAGGACAGATGATGGAGGCCTGGACAAAGGTAGAGGGGTGGAGGTGGAAATAATTGTATGAATTCAAGGGATACTAATGAATGTACCAATATTTTTGACATGGGGGTATCAAGCTGTCAAGCAGTCCCTAAGCTACTTAGCTGGTTCACTGCACATTCATAAATTCAGTCAGCAAAAAGCCAGCGGGCCTGAATGGATTTAGACTGTTTATTACTCATGGCATAATAGGTATCATGAGCTTCACATTAACATCGGCCCCACTATCTCCCTAAGTCCTATAGGGGCAATGGAGAGCAACTCAGGTTAGTACTGTGCACACCAGGGTCTGTGTTACATTTGAGGAATTCAGACACGACAAGATCCTGACCATATATAGGGGCTATTGCCAAAAATGCTCTTCCTCACCCCTAGAAATAGGCATTGTCTTTTATGTGTGTGTGGCAAAATACACATAAGGTTTGCCATTTAACCGTTTTAAAGATCCAATTCAGGGACACTAAGTATATTCACAGTGCTATCCACCTATCATCTCTGTCTAGTTCCAGAATTTTTCATCAGTCCAGACAGAAACCTCATACCCATTTTAAGCAGTTATTCCCCATTCCTCCCTTGCCCCAGTCACTGGCAACTACTGATCTGCATTTTTGTCTCTATGAATTTACTTATTCTGGATTTTTCATATAAATGGAATCACACAATATGTGACCCCTTGCATTTTGCTTTTTTCACTTAGCATAATGTTTTCAAGATTCATACATTTTGTAGCATTGTTTCTTTTCATGAATTATATTCTACTGTATGAATATACCACATTTTGTTTATCCATTTATCTGTTAATAGACCTTTGAATTGTTTCAACTTTTGGCCATTATGCATAATGCTGATTTCATAAAAATGAAAAGCTTTTGTGTGTCAAGGGCCACTAAAAGCAACCTGTGCCTCCTGGGTTCAAGTGATTCTCCTGCCTCAGTCTCCCAGGTAGCTGGGACTACAGGCGTGCACTACCAAACCTAATTTTGTATTTTTAGTAGAGATGGGGTTTCACCATGTTGGCCAGGCTGGTCTCAAACTACTGACAAGTAATCCACCCGCCTCAGCCTCCCAAAGTGCTGAGATTACAGGCATGAGCCAACGCACAAGGCCAAGACCAATTTTATTTTAATTTGCATTTCCCTAATGACCGAATATCATCTTATTGTTTGCCCATTGATGCTGAATATCATCTTATTTGTTTGCTGGCCCATTGTTTATCTTTGGAGATGTCTATTCAAGTCCTTTGCCCATGATTAATTGGGCTGTCTTTTTATTGTTCAGTTGTAATAGTTTTTAAATATATATAGTACCCAAGTTTTTTTATCAGATATATGATTTGCAAACATTTTCTATTATTTTGTGGTTTGTCTTTTAACCCTTTTAGTGGCCCTTGATACACAAAAGCTTTTCATTTTTATGAAATCTAACTTATTTATTTTTCCTTTTGTGGCCTGTGCTTTTACTATCATTTTAAAGAAACCATTGCCCAGTCCAAATTCATGAAGACCCTCCCCTATTTTTTCTTCTAAGAGTTTTATAGTTTTGACTCTTGTACATAGGTCTTTAGTCCTTTTTTTGGGTGAAAGAAGCCTAAAGTAGGGGCATTTGTTTATTTATTTATTTATCTTTTATTTTAGATTCAAGAGGTACATGTGCAGGCTTCTTACCTGGGTATACTGCATGATACTGTGAAGTTTGGGGTATAAATGATGCCATCACCCAGGTGCTGAGCACAGTACCCAACAATTAGTTTTTCAATCCTTGCCCCCTTTCCTTCCTCCCCCACCCCAGTAGTCCAGAGTGTCTATTGTTGCCATCTTTATGTCCATGAGTACTGAATGTTTAACTCCTACTTAAAAGTGAGATCATGAAGTATCTGGTTTTCTGTTCCTACATTAATTCACTTAGGATAATGTCCTGCACCTGCATCCATGTTGCTGCAATGACGTGATTTCATTGTTTTTTTTCCCCTTTGGTACATTTTTAGTTCATTTTTGTATATAGAGTGAGATAAAGGTACACTTAATTATTGTGCCCATAGGTATTTAGTTTTCGCAGCATCATTTCTGAAGAGACCATTCTCCCCATTGAATGGTATTTGCATCCTTGTTGAAAATGAATTGACAACAGACGTATGGGTTTATTTCTGGACTCTGATATCTACACTTAATGCCAGTACCACTTACCGCCACTGTGAACATTGACTCTATTGAGGGCTGTTGTAGAGGATTCTCTGATCCATTTCCAAGCAATCTTCTCTCCCTACATCGCAAATTTTTTCTGATCCTTCCATCACATTTACTTACCTCAAACCCCTAGGACTACCACTTAACTGTAAACATACCATGGGTTGGGGATGGAGAGGTGGTTTGCTTACAATTGGCTTAATGCCAGTGTTGCACCGAGATGGGTGTTCACAATAGATGCTTTGCCCACTAACGATGCCTGTCCTCTGGGAATGGCCAGTGCCAGGTGGAGGCTTTGGCAAGTGGACACCAGTTCTCCATCTGGTCCCTAGTGTCGGAATTCTGTGGAATTGCAGAGCTGCTTCTTGGCCATGGCAAGATGTGTGTAGGATTCCCCCACTGGGCTTTTCTCAACTGCCCGTTGGCATATAAGGCTGGCCTTCACCTCACTCTCCCAGCTACCTAGATGGCTCACTCATAAAATGCCTCCACACCTCTCTTCATGCTTCTGAAAAATTTCAAGCAGCCTGTGGCTCTCTCATGTCACATGGCACTCTGCCACAATCACCACCTTTGCATCCTTGTTGAAAATGAATTGACAACAGATGTATGGGTTTATTTTTGGACTCTGATATCTACACAATGGCAGTACCACATTGTTTTGGTGACTATAGTTTTGCGGTAAGTTTGAAATCAAGGTGTATGAGTTCTCCACCTTTGGCAGGCTTATCATACATCAGGTCAAACTTGTGGTCCAGGCAAGCCCAGGCCTCAGCAACTGCTGTGGTGTTGCTCAGCATGCACACAGGTCTCTATACCTTGACCAGGTCTCCACCAGGTACCTCATTGTGGGGCTGGTAATTAATACCAACCTTAAAGCCAATGGGATGCCAATCCACAAACTGGATGGTAGGCTTGGTCTTGATGGTGGTGATGGCAGCATTGACATCTTTGGGGACCATGTCCCCATGGTACAACAGGCAGCAAGCCATGTATTTACCATGGCAAGAGTCATATTTCACTATCTGGTTGGCTGGCTAAAAGCAAGCACTGGTGATCTCTGCTACAGCAAGCTGTTCGTGATAGGCTTTCTCAGCAGAGATGATGGGGGAATATGTGGCCAGAGGGAAGTGGATGCAGAGACAGGGCACCATTTTGGTCTAGACTTCTGTCATATTAACTTTCAGGGCTCCATCAAATCTGAGGGAAGCAATGATGGAAGACACAATCTGGCTAATAAGGCAGTTAAGGCTAGTATAGGTTGGGCATTCAATATTGAGGTTTCTCCACAGATGTCATAGATGGCCTCATTGTCTACCATGAAGGCACAATCAGAGTGCTACAGGGTGGTATGGGAGATGAAGATAGAGCTATACAACTATAGCTGTGGAAATATGGGGGGTTGGGTATGCAGAGAACTCCAACTTGGACTTCTTGCCATAATCAACAGAAAGAACATTCCACCAGCAGAGAAGTGAACCCAGAACAAGTCCCCTCACCAAAGCAGTAAAAAACCAAGAAGTTCTGAAGACCTGTGCACTAGTCAACCAGCTTGCAAATTCAGTCCAAGATGAGGTCAATATAATCCCCTTGCCTATGCAATAGTGCCCTCAAGTATAGTTATAGGCAGCATCTTCCTTGCTTGTGATGAGCTGCCCAGGGTGGAAGAGCTGGCAGTAGGTGCCAGTGTGAAATTTGTCAATGACTCTGGGTTCAACATCTACAAACACTGCCCTAGTCACATGGTTGGCAGCACCTGTCTCACTGAAGAAGGTATTGAAGGAGTTATTTCCTCCCACAATAGTCTTGTCTCTTGGCCTTGCCATCAGGCTAGAGGCCATGTTCCAGGCAGTAGAGATCCTAGCAGGAACTGCCAATCTGGACATCAGCCTAGCCAACATGGAGATGCACTCACATATGACAGGGACTTGTAAGGTTCTGCAAGGCTGAAGGAGGTGAAGGGACAGCAACAAGGATCTCCCACTAACAGACCACCACGGAGTCCAAGGGGGTAGTCCATAGTGTCCTCTTATAATCCTTTTATTATCTGTAATAATAAGTTGATAGTAATGTTCCCACTTTCATTTCTGATTGTAGTAACTTGATTCTTCTCATTTTTCTTCATAGTTTATCTAATTAAAGTTTTGTCAATTTTGTTAATCTTCTCAAAGAAATAACTTTTTGTTTGTTAATTTTTTTCTATTGTTTTTCCTGTTTTTATTTTATTTACCTCAGCTCTAACCTTTATCATTTCCTTCCTTCAGTAGCTTTGGGTTTCATTTGCCCTTCTTTTTCCAGTTCATTAAAGTGTACAGTTAGGTTATTGATTTAAGGAATTTATTTTTTAATGAAGACATTTAAGCTATAAAAATCTCATTAAGCACTGCTTTTGCTGAATCCCATAACATTGGGTATGTTGTTTTCATTTTCATTTGCCTCAAAATATTTTCTAATGTCTTTTATGATTTATTCCTTGTCCCTTTGGTTGTTTAAGAATGTCTTGTTTAATATTCATGTTTTGTGAATTTTCCCGTTTTACTTCTGATATTGATTTCTAGTTTTATTCTATGGAGAGGTATTTTTGTATGATTTCAATCTTTTTAAATTTATTGAGACTCTTTTTGTGACTTACCATACGATCTATGCTAAAGAATGACCCATGTGTACTTGAGAAGAACATGTAATCTGCTGTTGTTAGGTGGAGCTTTTAGAACATGTCTGTTTGGCATAATTATAGTGTTGTTCAAGTTCTCTATGTCCTTATTAATTTTTTGTATCATTGTTCTGTCCATTATTGAAAGGGATGTAGTGAATTCTCCAATTATAATTTTAGAACTGTCTATTTCTCCCTTCAATGCTGTCAGCTTTTGCCTCATATACTGTGGGGTTCTATTGTTAGGTATACATTTATATATTATAACTGTTATATCTTCTTGATGGATTGACCCCTTAACAATATATAATGTCTTTCTTTGTGTCACAATAAAGTATAGTTAACTGATAATCACCCAGCTCTCTTTTCCTTACTGTTTGCATAGAATACCTTTTCTACCCTTTTACTTTTAACCTCTTTGTTTCTTCAGATCTAAAGTGAGTCTCTTGTAAGCAGCATATTAATGGATCCCATTTTTTTAGCCCATTCTGCCAGTCTCTGCCTTTTAATTGAAGCTTAATCCATTTACATTTAAAATAATTACTGATAAGGAAGGACTTATTTCTAACATTTCACTGTTTGTTTTTTATATGTCTTTTTTTTTTTTTTTAGAGACAGGGTCTTGCTCTGTCACCTAGGGTAGGGTGCAGTGGTGTCATCATAGCTCACTGCATCCTCTAGCTCCTGGGCTCAAGTAATTCTCCCACTTCAGCCTCCTGAGCAGTTGGAACTATAGGCCTGCACCACTATGCCTGGCTAATTGTTTCTTTTGTATAGACAAGGGTCTCACTATGTTGTCCAGGCTGGTCTTAAACTCCTGGCTTCAAACAATGCTTCCCCCTCAGTCTCCCAAAGTGCTGAGACTACAGGTGTGACCCACTGTGCTCAGCCTGTCATATATATTTTATGTTCCTCACTTCCTCCATTACTGCCTACTTTGGTGTTTAATTGATTTTTGGTTTTTGGTATGGTAACATTTTTATGTTACTCTTCTCATTTCCTTTCCTGTATATTTTCAGTTATTTTCATAGTGATTAACGTGGGATTAAAATCAATACCTTAAAGCTATTGGAAATTTTCAACCATTATTTCTTCAACTTAGTTTTCTCTCTTGGCTCTTCTGGGACTCCAATTATGCATATGTTAGTATGCTTGATGGTGTCCCACAGGTCTCTTAGGACCATTCATTTTTTCATTCTGTTTTCTATTTCTGCCCCTCAGATTCAACAATCTCAATTGACCTATCTCCAACTTTGATAATTTTTTCTCTGCCTGCTCAAATCAACTGTTGAAACCTTATGAACTTTTTATTTCAGTTACTGTATACTCCAGTTCTAGAACTTTATTTGTTTGTGTTTACAACTTATATGTCTTTGTTAATATTCTCTATTTGTTCATACATGAGTATTTTGGTTTTGTTTCATCTTTGGCCATGGTTTATTGTAGGTCTTTGAGCATATTGAAGACAGTTGATTTAAAGTTGTCTAATAAGTCCAACGTCTATGCTTCCTCAATAACATTTTCTTTTCATTTCTTTTTCCTGTGCATAGGCCATACTTCCTTGTTTCTTTTACATGATTTGTAATTTTTTTGTTTAAAACTGAACATTTTAAATGTTATGTAAGAAAAAAAGGAATAAAAGAAAAAAAGGTAGGAAAGAAAATAAAAATACTCTCCAGGTCTTTCCTGGTTGGTTCTGTGTTGGGGCACACCTCTAATATTTAATCAGGGCATTTACAAGTTTGCCTTAGCTTTCTCTTTCTTCTTGCACTTTGTGTAAGGACTAGTCAAAGTTGAAAGCCTGTGGTCTTATCAGGTCTTTTCCAAGCATGCATCCTACCCTGGGTATGTGTAGGTTCCCTGTTATATGTGAGAACTTTTTAAAGCATTGATTCCAAAAAAAAAATTCTCATTCCCAGCTTTTCCTTCTAGATTTTGGTGTGTTTATTATTGCCTCAATTGTTCTTTTTTGTCCCAGGAATCAGTGCTAGTTCTTTTGCCTCTCAATGTTTTTGAGGAACACTTCCCTGCCCTGAGAGAATTCTGAGTTAGGTAAAACATAGGAAAGCCCCTGTCCTTCAGAAAACCCACACAGAAGTCAAAACAAACAAAATTCCTTGAGAACAAGGACCACTCTGCTTTCTCTAGGATCCAGGAATCAGAACCCACTGAGAATGCAGGCTGCCATCTTCAAGATTGCCATGGTACTGGAGAGGGATGTGGGGCAAGGCTAAATTGCAATGCCACCAATCTTTTCTATCCTTTTTCAGTGGCCTTTCTTCTGATTAAGTGTGCACCTGGTTGCTGTAAACAATTAACTGTCTTCCAGAAATCTGCTAAAGTTGACTATAACAGTTTTTGCCAGATAATTTTTGTTTTTGCTTTGGGAAGGGATGGCCCTGGACAGTTCCTAATCCACCATTTTTGCTGATGTCACTCCTGGACATTATTTTTTAGGACCCTGGAATGTCTAGAGTAGAAAGGCTCATGCTTATTAGCCTTAAATGTAGACATACATACATTCTTTCCAAAATAGTTTTGGAAACATCCTTAACAATTCTATCAATCTCTTTTACCCATTTCTGAAGAAATGCCAGAATGATCTTCCAACAAGTAGATTAGGAGGATGAGAAAGTGGAATTAGTTAAGAAGGGGTCCCAACTTTTGGTAGGGAAAATAGGGAATACAGTTGTGCCTTTAAGTGGATAGAGGAAGAGGAGGCTATCTGGTAGTGAAGGGATAGATCAGGTTTGGATTTGCTGGGGTCCAGAGGTGTCTGTGTGGTACACAAAGGGAAATGTCTAGAGGGCAGTGGTTTTATACTGAAGTCTATGGACAGAGAGAGAGAGAGAGAGAGAGAATACACTAGGGACTGAGAGAGTGAATGCCATAAGATATCTTCTTACCCTTAGAACTCAAGGTATTTTATAGGTTCATTTCACCTGGACTTTTGCAGAAAGTGAATCTCATGTTAACAATCCTCTCTTTTCCTAGATGTTCATATGTTTTCTCCCCCATTTTTATTTCCCTGTCTTTATCCCACATAAAGATGTTGATGGAATGAATAAAGACCCTAATTCTTGTTTTCCCAAAACTGTAAAACCAAGGTTATCTCCCCTATCTTTTCTTCTGATTCATTTATATACATCTTTCTCAAACAAATCCAACAAGGGTAAAATCTACAATTTATCTCAAAGTCATGTTCCTGTGTCTAGCTGTACATGTCTATGTGAAAAGGAACTGGAGCTTTAAAATGTTGTCAGAGTTCCCCAACAAAAACAAATGTATTTTTTCAACTTATCTTGAAAGAAAATTATACTCTGAAAATTATACAAAGGAAATTATGCTCTGTTTTCCACTGCTATTGACCTTGTAGCACCAAGTGCTGTGGAGAATGAATAAACAAGTTCTCATTCTAATTCTGTGGCTTCCCTGGGACTCTCGGGACTGAAGAACTAGCCTCCAACCACCTTGCACACTAGCTATTTGTGTTACCCACAAGGAATATGGAAACATACAAAAATTTCCTCTCATTTTAACTCGTGATTTTCACTTAATGCCATCTTTTGCCTCCTTTGTTCTGTTTTACAGATCCCAAAAGTGTTGTTAGCCACAAAATCCTTGAATCCTGGGTTGGTATGTGTATTAGTCCATTCTCATTCTGCTATAAAGACATACCTGAGACTGGGTAACTTATAATGAAAAGAGGTTTAACCAACTCATGGTTCTATTGGCTGTACAGGGTTCTGCTTCTTGGGAGGCTGCAGGAAACTTACAGTTGTGGTGGAAGGAAAAGGAAAAGCAGGCACACCTTCACGTGGCCACCAGGAGTAGGGGTGGAGTGTTACACACTTTTAAACAAGCAGATCTAGGGAGAATTCTATCACAAGAACAGTAAGGGGAAAATCCACCCCCATGACTCAGTCACCTTCCACCAGGCCTCTCCTCCAACACTGAGGATTACAATTTGACATAAGATTCAGGTGGAGGCACAGAGCCAAACCATATCATATGTGTGTCTGATCCTTTCTCATCTGAGCCTGGTGGAGGTGGAGGTGGGGGAAGAAATTACTTTCCTGATAGACACTAAATGCTCCTGTCTCCCTCACCTTACCACAACCTACACTCGCTTTTGCTTCAGAAACCTGAGCTCAATCTTGCCTTGTCCTTCATAGCTTCTCCTCTTATTCTACCTGTTTGGGACTGGTCCTTTATTTCTGGTGTAACTAGGGGTAGGGGTGGAGGAATAAGAAGGGGCCTAGGGGGTTGTATGCTCTCCTCCTCACACCAACTGATGTCACTATCCCAGGTAGTCCCCACTTGAGGATCATGGAAAGAGAAGGAGAGTCCCTCAGCCTGCTAACATGGACCTTACTGAGAATGGTGCCCTGGAAGAGGTTGCCGTTGTGAAAGTTGCTTAAGATCATTCTCTCTCCTTTTCCCTCCACACTTCACCTCCCTTTTCTGGGCAACCTGCCTGTGCAGCTAAGCAAGTTCACACCAGAAGATTCAGGATCTGGGTAGTAGCCCCAGATCCCTGGATCAAATGTGCATGGGCACCTTCTCTCCCTCTCCTTAGATTTTCCACCTTACAGAGAATTTAAAATATTATTCACCACAAATTTCATTATCAGTTTTCCACAATCTAATTGCCCCTGGAAAATCTTGCTCTTGAGGATCCCTTTGAAAGAATCCACTCTCATAAACTAAGTCTTTTATGAACTCAGTGGAGATCTCAAACCCACTTGTCCAGCAGGAATGATAAAGAAAAGCCCCTTTAGTCCTCCATCATTGATCCTCAGCCTGAAGAGAAGCACAAAAGTGATGGAAAGAAAGCAGCACCTCTGCTTCAGTCTGGAACTTTGTGCCAGTCTAAGGCAGTATTTCTCAAAGTGTGGACCTGAACTAGCTGGGACCCTTGTCATAACTCAAAAGTCCTTGATTCTACTTCAACACCTAGGAATTATTGGCTCGGAAGGATTAAGCCAAGGAATCTGCCTCTAGCAAGCACCTCGGGTAATTCTCACCCACCCTAAATTTGAACTCTTATCAAGCGGCTGATGAATCTGACCATCAAATAGGATAGGATGGACCATTTTTTGAGTTCATTGTATAAACAAATTTTCTGATTTGGACTTAATTCCCAAAGAGTTAGGTCTACTCCTGCTCATTCACTCTTTCAAAGCTCTGTCCACTCTAGCTTTTCTCCAGTGTCATAGATAGGGAATTGCTCACTGCCTGCCTAGTCTTTCTTCACTTACCTGGCCTGTGATAGAAACAGTTGCCCCTCTCATTTCATCAGGTCGAGGACTTGTGACCCTGGATGGTTCTAAATGGAAAAAGCACCGCCAGATTGTGAAACCTGGCTTCAACATCAGCATTCTGAAAATATTCATCACCATGATGTCTGAGAGTGTTCGGATGATGCTGGTAAGAGGAGAAGAGAGCATTCGTACCTGGCCTCTGAAGTGAGGTGCTGCCAGTCATATGGTGTGGGAGACTCTGAGTTCCCTCAGAACCATGTTCACAGCAGTTGATATGGGGTTATTTGATGTTTAGACCATGACCATCATCATCAGGGCAAGGACCCTGTCTTGTATACCCAACACTTCTCACAGGGATGGACTCAGGGTAGGTGCTCAATGAGAAGTAGCTGAATGAATGAGTGAGTGAGTCCAGTAGACTCACTACATTTGGAGAACACAAGGCAGAAGAGCAAAGACACCCATAGGAGTAGCCATGCCAACATAGAGAAATGTATCATGTTCAGGAGGTCGAGTCAGGAAAGACTTCCTAAGAAAGGTGACAGGAGCTGAGTCTTGGAGAAAGGGGAGGATTTCTAGAGATGGGGACTCAGAGAAAAGACGACCTTGTGGTCAAGGAGAAAAGGGAGCTTTAGCTTTGGCTGAGGCAGAAGAGGGTGCAGAGATTTCACAAGACAATCTAAAACCCATAGAGAAGACACAGTTGTGTGTCTCCACACCTGTCCTCTTGGAGTTTGGATGGCAAAGACATGCCAGGTGGTTTTGAGTACACCTAAGGTCTGTTTCAGGGGTCCTGAAAGAGGTGATTGCGACAACTCAAAGACTAAGTTTCTAAGATCCCAGGCATGGAGTAAAGCAATTCTATACACAGGATCTCAATCCTAGTCACAAAGACTTCTTAATGATACAGGGGCTCAGAGACATGGGTTCCCCTAAACACGTCAGCTTGGATTCATACTGGCCCCATATTTTCCAGTGTGCCATGTTGTTATCCTTTATGACCCTCGTCACCATGCCCACGTCCCACTCCAAAATAAAAATCAAAGCAAAACATATAAATATAGTGACTGCAAATACTTTTTAAGCACTTACTATGCATCAGGCTTATTATATCCTTTTATACTACTACAGTCTTACAATTTTGCTGTATTATCTCCATTTTGCTAGTAAGGATATTGAGATGCAGAGATTAAGTAGTTTGTTCAAGGTCACAAGGCAGGCCAGGTGCAGTGGCTCATGCCTGTAATCCCAGCACTTTGGGAGGCCAAGGTGGGTAGATGGCTTGAGCCCAGGAGTTCAAGACCAGCCTGGCCAACATGGCCAAACCCCATCTCTACTAAAAATACAAGATCATAAGCAGATTAGAGGAAGAGTTGAGTTCAAACTCAAGCCTCCTTGAGTTGGAAGAGCGCACCCTGAACTGATGCACCTCTCTTCGAGTCTAAGGCTCCTTCCTGATGATGCCCCCTTCAGCCTGCTCCAACCAGTGCCTCTCCTTGCAATGCCCTTACCCACATCCAAATAGACACCAGCCCCATTATCACCTACCTCTTGCTGTTTCTCTACTCTTCTTGGCTCCATGATAGTTGCAATCTTTCAGAACATCTGATTTTAGTAATGTGTTTGGAAAAAAGCTTTCAAATTGAATTAATTAATTAATTCACATTACAGAGTTAATAACAGCTTAAAAGTATATAAATATTTATATTGAAATGGAGAACTTCATCTCAATAAACACTTGGCTTTTGACAAAGTGAAATTTTCTGGGATATTGGCAGGTATGTCCAAGGGGGTAAATACATCCGAATTCTAATATATAGTTGAGGGTTTTCTGTCTTGACTCTTAACTGCAAACTCTTTGAGAATAAGAACTATCTCTAATTCCTCTCTAAATTCTCAATGGATCTGGGAAAAAACTTGTCAAGTACTAAATATTTTTAGGGATCTTTTCCTAGAATCAAAAACCTCTGTTTATTTATGCTCTCTACAGATGTTTTTGAATTCTTATTTATTTTTTATTCCATGTTTTGTCAGCTTAGTTTTTCCATGATAAAAGTCATATAAATTGTACTAATGAAACTTGAAAAAGAGGGAAAAATAGCTATTTCCCCACCCTTACAAAGTCACAAATAGCATCTAAGGCACAGTATCATTTTCAATACTGACAAGGTGTTTTATTTTATATGGTTGTCATAATAAGGCAAATTCATTTTGTACACTTTATATTTTCAAACCCTGGCAAGCTCTAAAAGGGACATAAAATAACTTAGAAATTGGGAAATGATGGGCATGTGTATGATCATGATATTCATCTCCTGCCCCAGAACAAATGGGAGGAACACATTGCCCAAAACTCACGTCTGGAGCTCTTTCAACATGTCTCCCTGATGACCCTGGACAGCATCATGAAGTGTGCCTTCAGCCACCAGGGCAGCATCCAGTTGGACAGGTCAGTGACAAAAGGAAGGTAATTGTTTGCCAATAACTGTGTCACCCACTAACATGTTGTTCCATCTTCCCCATTCCAGTACCCTGGACTCATACCTGAAGGCAGTGTTCAACCTTAGCAAAATCTCCAACCAGCGCATGAACAATTTTCTACATCACAACGACCTGGTTTTCAAATTCACCTCTCAAGGCCAAATCTTTTCTAAATTTAACCAAGAACTTCATCAGTTCACAGGTTAGTCCTAGGATTTACATGGCCAGAGTCCACTATGAGACATCTCATTGTCTGAGACATAGACTCTGGTTATGGCTGCTTCTACTATGGACATATGGCATGGTCATCATTCAGAAATGCTAATTTGTACCTCTTAAATGAATGTGCTACATAAATGCTATGTAGAGGGTATTATATTATTGACTATATATAGCTGCATTTTAATGTTTGGAGTTAGAACTAATACAATAAGCAAAACATCTGTCTATTTTGCTTCATTTCTTATGGAGCAGCTTCAGATGTGAAAAAAAGTAAAAGTGAAAGGAAGTACATTTCTGTAGGAAGACAGAGCAGGACATCTGAGCAAGTACTGAACATGAGTGGGTACTGCCTACTATGCACAGTTCATCAAACAACACAGCACACCACTGAGTATTCCTTTTGCACGGGTTTTTGGGGACTTAGGACATAGATAAATTTGAGGGACCATTAATCTACCTATGACAATAGCCATTTACAATTGGAATATATTTCTGATTAATTATTTTATCTTGATAAAATCGGTCTCTTTATCTCTAATAATGCTTCTAGTCTTAAGATCTACTCTATCTGATACTAGTATGATAACCTCTGCTTTCCTTTGGTTAGTATTTTGATAGTATATTATTCCATACTCTTTTATTTCCATTTCTGTGCCCTTATATTTGCGGTTTATGTCTTTCTTTGTTTTTCTTTTCCTTTTTTTTATTATTATACTTTAAGTTCTAGGATACATGTGCACAACGTGCAGGTTTGTTACATATGTATACGTGTGCCATATTGATGTGTTGCACCCATTAACTTGTCATTTACCTTAGGTATATCTCCTAATGCTATCCCACACCCCTCCCCCCACCCCACAACAGGCCCCAGTGTGTGATGTTCCCCTTCCTGTGTCCAAGTGTTCTCATTGTTCAATTCCCACCTATGAGTGAGAACATGCGGTGTCTGGTTTTTTGTCCTTGTGATAGTTTGCTGAGAATGATGGCTTCCAGCTTCATCCATGTCCCTACAAAGGACATGAACTCATCCTTTTTTATGGCTGCATAGTATTCCATGGTGTATATGTGCCACATTTTCTTAATCCAGTCTATCATTGTTGGACATTTGGGTTGGTTCCAAGTCTTTGCTATTGTGAAAAGTGCCACAGTAAACACACGTGTGCATGTATCTTTACAGCAGCATGATATATAATCCTTTGGGTATATACCCAGTAATGGGATGGCTGGGTCAAATGGTATTTCTAGTTCTAGATCCTTGAGGAATCGCCACACTGTCTTCCACAATGGATGAACTAGTTTACAGTCCCACCAACAGTGTAAAAGTGTTCCTATTTCTCCACATCCTCTCCAGCACCTGTTGTTTCCTGACTTTTTAATGATCGCCATTCTAACTGGTGTGAGATGGTATCTCATTGTGGATTTGATTTGCATTTCTCTGATGGCCAGTGATGATGAGCATTTTTTCATGTGTCTGTTGGCTGCATAAATGTCTTCTTTTGAGAAGTGTCTGTTCATATCCTTTGCCCACTTTTTGATGGGGTTGTTTGTTTTTTTCTTGTAAATTTGTTTGAGTTCTTTGTAGATTCTGGATATTAGCCCTTTGTCAGATGAGGAGATTGCAAAAATTTTCTCCCATTCTGTAGGTTGTCTGTTCACTCTGATGGTAGTTTCTTTTGCTGTGCAGAAGCTCTTTAGTTTAATTAGATCACATTTGTCAATTTTGGTTTTTGTTGCCATTGCTTTTGGTGTTTTAGACATGAAGTCCTTGCCCATGCCTATGCCCTGAATGGTATTGCCTAGGTTTTCTTCTAGGGTTTTTATGGTTTTAGGTCTAACAGTTAAGTCTTTAATCCATCTTGAATTAATTTTTGTATAAGGTGTAAGGAAGGGATCCAGTTTCAGCTTTCTACATATGGCTAGCCAGTTTTCCCAGCACCATTTATTAAATAGGGAATCCTTTCCCCATTGCTTGTTTTTGTCAGGTTTGTCAAATATCAGATGGGTGTACATGTGTGGTATGATTTATGAGGGCTCTGTTCTGTTCCATTGGTCTATATCTCTGTTTTGGTACCAGTACCATGCTGTTTTGGTTACCGTAGCCTTGTAGTATAGTTTGAAGTCAGGTAGCGTGATACTTCCAGCTTTGTTCTTTTGGCTTACGATTGACTTGGCAATGAGGGCTCTTTTTTGGTTCCATATGAACTTTAAAGTAGTCTTTTCCAATTCTGTGAAGAAAGTCATCGGTAGCTTGATGGGGATGGCATTGAATCTATAAATTACCTTGGGCAGTATGGCCATTTTCACTATATTGATTCTTCCTACCCATGAGCATGGAATGTTCTTCCATTTGTTTGTGTCCTCCTTTATTTCATTGAGCAGTGGTTTATAGTTCCCCTTTAAGAGGTCCTTCACATCCCTTGTAAGTTGGATTCCTAGGTATTTTATTCTCTTTGAAGCAATTGTGAATGGTAGTTCACTCATGATTTGCTCTCTGTTTGTCTGTTATTGGTGTATAAGAATGCTTGTGATTTTTGCACATTGATTTTGTATCCTGAGACTTTTCTGAAGTTGCTTATCAGCTTAAGGAGATTTTGGGCTGAGACAATGGGGTTTTCTAAATATACAATAACGTCATCTGCAAACTGGGACAGTGTGACATCCTCTTTTCCTAATTGAATGCCCTTTATTTCTTTCTCCTGCCTGATTGCCCTGGCCAGAACTTCCAACACTACATTGAATAGGAGTGGTGAGAGAGGGCATCCCTCTCATGTGCCAGTTTTCAAGTGGAATGCTTCCAGGTTTTGCCCATTCAGTATGATATTGGCTGTGGGTTTGTCATAAATAGCTCTTATTATTCTGAGATACATCCCATCAATACCTAATTTATTGAGAGTTTTTAGCATGAAGGGCTGTTGAATTTTGTCAAAGGCCTCTTCTACATCTATTGAGAAAATCATGTGGTTATTGTCTTTGGTTCTGTTTATATGCTGGATTACATTGATTGATTTGCGTATGTTGAACCAGCCTTGCATCCCGGGGTGAAGCCCACTTGATCATGGTGGATAAGCTTTTTGATGTGCTGCTGGATTCAGTTTGCCAGTATTTTATTAAGGATTGTTGCATCAATGTTCATCAGGGATATTGGTCTAAAATTCTCTTTTTTGTTGTGTCTCTGCCAGGCTTTGGTATCAGGATGATGCTGGCCTCATAAAATGAGTTAGGGAGGATTCCCTCTTTTTCTATCGATTGGAATAGTTTCAGAAGGAATGGTACCAGCTCCTCCTTGTCCCTCTGGTGGAATTTGGCTGTGAATCCATCTGGTCCTGTACTTTTTTTGGTTGGTAGGCTATTAATTATTGCCTCAATTTCAGAGCCTGTTATTGGTCTATTCAGAGATTCAACTTCTTCCTGGTTTAGTCTTGGGAGGGTGTATGTGTCGAGGAATTTATCCATTTCTTCTAGATTTACTAGTTTATTTGCTTAGAGTTGTTTATAGTATTCTCTGATGGTAGTTTGTATTTCTGTGGGATTGGTGGTGACATCCCTTTATCATTTTTTATTCATCTATTTGATTCTTCAAATGTGTCTATTTGATTCTCCAATTTTTTTTGTTTTTTGTTTTTGTTTTGTTTTGAGACAGGGTCTCACCTTATCACCCAGGCTGCAGTGTGGTGGCACTATCTCAGCTCACTGCAGACTCAGCCTCCTGGGTTCAAGTGATCCTCCTGCCTCAGCTCCCCAAGCAGCTGGGACTACAGGTGTGTGCCACCACACCCGGCTAAATTTTGTATTTTTTTTACTAGAGGCAGGGTTTCACCAGTTTGTGCAGGCTGGTTTCGAACTCCTGAGCTCAAGCAATTTGCCTGCGTCAGCCTCCCAAAGTGCTAGGATTACAGGCGTGAGCCACTGTGCTCAGCCAAGGTTTATTTCTCATATGCAGCATTTATTTAGATTTTGTTTATGTAGTCTGAAAATCTTTGTGCTTTGGTTAGAGCATTTAAACCACTTATATTTAATGTAATCACTAGAATATTTGGATTTCAACATGCCGTGTAACTATTTGTTTTCTATTTAACCGATTTTTATCCCTTCTTTTATTAATTGCTGGATCATTTTATATTATTATTTTTTCTGTTTTAGATCATAAGTTTAATTTTCATGGGTATGCTAGAAATTACAACATGTAGTCTTTATTTATTAGAATCTAACATATGTAATTACATTAAATACTTCCCTGAAAATGCAAGGATCTTACACCATTTGAACCTCTATTTACTACTTCTCATATTTTTAAATATTGTTGTGATGGGTTTTTTTAATAATTTTTTTTTAAGTTCCGAGGTATATGTGCAGGATGTGCAGGATACGGATAATAATTAGGCAAAATATTACAGCAATTAGAATTTTACAACCAGAATTCCACACTGTGGAAGTTATTCTCTAATGACAAGTCAAGGGGGAAATGTATGCTTTTCTTAAGAAAAATGTTACTTTTATGTTAATGTTTCTGGTAATGCACAGCGACACCTAATGGAGGGAAGCCAATATTGCAATCCATTGGTGTAACAGGTATCAAACTCTGTTATGGCCTATAGGATCCCCATTAACAGTGATACTCTTAATACTCATATTCTAACCCTATATTTTAAACCTTCTTGTAAAATTTATCTCTTTTCACCTAGAAGCAATCAAACTCCAAACAGTGCTGCAGGCAGAACCACACATGAACAAGCTATTTTTTTGAGAACGCTTAGAGCAACCTCAGGAGGAGGCCCAACTGCTGTTCTCCCACACAACGCCCCTTTTCAGCAGGCAGCAGCCAGAAAGAATTGTCGTCCAATGCCCCTTCACAGCAGTTAGGTTTGCTTAGAGAAGAAGTTCAGGCTTAGGCCATTTTTATAACTTGCAATATGATTGGGAGAAATATGATATTGGATGCTAAAACAACTTTAGCGTTAATCTCACAATTCCTTTCCTTTAATTATTAATTTTTTCTGACTTTCATAGACCCTCTTACAACACACTTAAACTTTCTGACATGTCCTAAACATTCTTCCTTTAAACAACCAGTCATCTTTTTTAGGACAAGTATTTACCATACAAAATCCTTTCTTTTATAAAATCTTCTTTATAACCTTCTCTTCATAGCTTAAAGTGGATTATATTATGAACCTTCAGTAAAAAGTCCTATTAAACTTAATGATAGTAAAATTTTCATACTTGTTTCTTATCCATAACTATTACTCCTGCCATAAGCAAAACAACCTTGACTAAATCTTTCCTGCAATTATTAATCCTGTTATAAGGATAATAATTAGGCAAGATATTACAGCAATTAGAATTTTACAACCAGAGTTCCACATTGTGGGTGCTACAGTGTATAGTTCTTTTGCAAATAGTAGCATGACTATAACAATTCCCACAAGAGTGGCATAGTAAATAATTTCCTTTGAAAAGTTTACATAACATTTCCCTTTGGGGATTTACAAAGTTACAAATGCGATTCTATGAATAATTAAAATCTCCCTGCAAATATGCGTTAAAAAGAAGTTTTAGTATCTGGTGATGATCTTTGAGAGGAAAGGTTAGAAAGAGTGAAAAGTATCTGGTGAGGTAGGAGAGGGACTGAGTAAGATAAGTAGCCGTCACTCAGTTACTTATCTTTTATGATTTTCAGCTTAAGATCCTCTGTTTCTTCACATTGATATGGAGACATTCCTCTGAGCTGTCAGGGGTTGCTCCCTCAGCTCTTCAGGCTTTGACTTGAGTGTGATGTATCCAGGAGTTGATTCCTGTAACTTTTACTGCTGAGGGGGTTGAAAGAAGAACAGTGTAGGGCCTTTTCCAGCTTGACTTAGGGAAGGAGAAAGAGCTGAGAGTTTTCACCAATACCAAATTTCCTGGGTTAAATAAAGGTGTTTCTATTTCTGGGATTGGGTTCTTGCTAGTTGTGTTATCGTCTGTTGGAAGTGAGCTAGAGAGTTTACATGCTTAACCAATTTAGAGGTTTCCTGCCTGAAACAATCTCTGAGCACATTGATAAGTTTTTGTCCTTTCCCAAGTGAAAAGCTTGGCAAAGGATTTTAAGGACTCTCCATTGGCTGGAGGCTGGCAAATAGAGTTTGCCATCCTGACTGTAACCATCCTGAGAACTGAAAAGTATGCCCTTGAGAAGTGGCCTATTTTATTTCTGCAGGGGAATACTGGGGTTTAATTTCTCTTATGAAGCCTTCCTAAATTAGAAGGGGCTTGAAGCATGTTGATGTCCTGAGGCTTCCTTGCCTTTGATTTAGCTGCCTGATCAGCTAACTTGTTTTCTTCGGCTATCTTATTTGTTCCCTTTTGATGTCCCCTACAATGCATCCCTCCTATTGCTCATGGAAGAAAAACTGAGGGTAATAACCTGCTAACTTTGTGGTGATATTTTATAGGAGGTCCATTGGCGGTTTTCCTTTTAAATGGCAGCATGAGCATGGAGAGCTAAGAGAGCATACTTGGAGTAGGTATAAATGTTAGCTACCTTTCCTTGCTTAATTCAAGTGCTCTTGTAAGAGCTATTAGCTCCGTCAATTAAGTGCTTGTGCCTGGGGAGCGACATTATTTAGAGTGACTACTGCTTATCCTGCCTTATGTACTTCTTGCTTTACTGGCTGTTTGTTAACTAAGAGCTCCCCGTACAGGACAGTGATAATGCCACATCATGTGGAGTGTAAACAGTTAAATTATTTCCTGGAGGCTTTTTTTTCTCTAGTAGAGCTATTATGACGATGGTTTGGAAACATGTGTAAACAATATGTTCTAACTGCAACTAAGGTTGAGAAAAATATTGGATTAGAGTTTTTCCTGATATGCCCCTTCCGGTCGTGCTATGGGAAGAAGGGAGGCCTGGAGTTAAAGGGGAGAAAGGAGACTGGCTCTAATGTTCAGAAGGAGGTCTGCTTTCCTTCCTTGAATTTCCAGAATCACCCAGGGCTCCCGTGCTGTAATAGCAGTTTGAGACACTGGAGTCGGCATTTGAGTCCCAGGACCCATCAGTCCTGCTGGACCATCTGTGAGAGTGGTCCTGAACCCAGTGACCTCCACCTCTGGGGGCACTTCCATCTCCAGTGATCTCTGCCACAGGCTGGACAGGGTCACGCTGGCTTTGTCTTGCTGCCTGGGCACTCCTTCTTAAAATGCCACACCGATAGAAACTAGCGGATGCAACTTGGGGATCCTGGACTTTGCAAGCCTGCAAAGTTGCTGCTACCGTCTCTCTCCTTCTCCTGAGCTTTTTCTCTTTCTTTTGGGCCTCCCCCTGGTCCCTATTATAAAAGACCAAAGTGGCCACCTTCAAGAGGTTCTCTAAGGTGCTACCTGGTCCTATAGCTTGCTTCTGTACTTTCCTTCTAATATTGGAGTTCTAGTACAGCCTCTCTCAGCCTTTCTGTAAAGGCTACGGAATTCTTATCTGGCTTCTGGTCTATTATAGACAGTTTAGAGTAATTGAGAGGGTTGGTCCTGGTTTTCCATAGGCCTTCTAAAATGCATATTAAAAAGTGCCTCCTTTTCCATTTATCTTCTGAGTTATTGGGGTTGCAATTAGGGGTGTTTACCAGAATTGCCTCTCTCCCAATTGGGAATGGTGTTTTTGCTATTTCTTCACTTTCCCTATCTGCTTTCTTCCCTTTTGGTGTATTATAGGAGATATATTGCTCATCTCCAACATTTTCTGTTGCTTGCAGAGCTGCCTGCTTTTTAGCTGCTGTGAGGGTCTGGTTTAGGAGCAGCATAACATCCCTCCATGGGAGGTGAAATACCTGAGTTAAATTTTGGAAAGCCTCTAAATACCTATCAGGGTCATTAGAAAACTCGCCTAAGTCTCCATTTATTTGCCTAAGGTCCTATAATGAGAAGGGAACTTGAAGGGGCCCCAAATAAGGGGAATCCTCAGTTGGTTTCCCTGGAGGTTACTTCTCTAATTTGGGGGAACTATTCTTTTTTGGGCCTGCCTGATAAGATTGTTAAAAGAATTGGGTTGACCTTACAATGTCTGCAAGGGTTTGGTAAAAATGCCATGCACTTGTGCAAAAGAAAATGAGTTGCTTTTCTTTTTGAAGTCCTGAGGTTAAAGAAGTTCCAGTGTTTCAGAGTGCACTCCAGAGGGGTGCAAGCTGAAGATAATCTGTTACCCATCTAGAAAAAGATGTGAGAGTTATTTTAGTCTCCTTCCTTTCCGTATGACCCAGGGTGAAGGACAAGACAGGGGAGCATCCTTCTGGCTGTTTTCTCTCCCTGGTTCTTGGGTCCCGGCACCCTGTTAAATATGCCACCTATGGTCGAAGGCGTGGTCCTCCAAGCTATGGAACCAGATGAACTAAGTGATGCTTTACCCACACTACCTTAGCTTATCCACCTTGTGTCATTCCACTTTTCACTTCCTAAGCCTGTGTAATCTGCCCGGCTCCCCCAAAAATGAGAGACTGTGTCATTTTTGGGCAAGCCTCCTTTAATGGAGGCAATGTGCCAAATTGCCTGCTATTATGGCCCATGCTAAAGCATTTACCTTAGAAAAATGGTTCCAGTTAACTTCCAAACTTAGAATCCCCTTACTAAGTACCATTTTAATAGGAAACAGATTGGATGTCTTAAAAGAACATAGGAACTGAGGGGCTATTTTCATGCTGGTGGGACAATATGGAGACTAAAATTTGGCTATGGAAGACATTTTACTCCTAACTGCTAAAGGCAGAACTTTCCTGTTCACAGAAGTAGCTTAGAGCCTAGTTTCCAGTAGAAAAGGCACAAAAAGGAAACGTTGGAAAGCCACAACGTACTGCAGAGAACCAACAATGTGTGTTATGGAGAGAATTTCTATTTCCACTAGTCATTTATCAGTTCCAGGAGCCTTTTGGCAGAGTCTTCAGGGTTTTCCAGGCATAGAACTTTGTCATCTACAAAGAGAGAAAGTTTGATTTCTTATTTTCCTATTTGGATGCTTTTTATTTCTTTCTCTTGCCTGATTGCTCTGGCTAGCATTCCCAGTACTACGTTAAATAGGAGTGGTGAGAGTAGGCTTCCTTGTCTTGTTCCAGTTCTCAAGGGGAATATTTTCAGTATTCCTCCACCACTCAATTTGAGCACCAGTCTCTACCATGAGATATGACATCTCATCTTTTTCTTTAAAACCAAAGCCTAGGTTGTACAAATTAAGCTCAGCGATTGGTAACAGTACCCTACATCACAAACAAATTTTACAACCTTTGAATTAAATTTATGTACCAAGCACCTCTAAGCATATATGTCAAACACCTCCAACCATTACAACAACCCTGTGTGATACATTTGAACATCCTTATTTGAAGGAAGAGAAACTGTGGCTAAAAGGTGAAGTACCTGTAGGTCAGGGATGGGACCATTTTTTTAAAAAGACAGCTAGTGGTACTGTCCCTTACCAACTCAGGAACATTGGGTGGGGGGCAGCCAGGGGCTACCGATAAAGCACCAGCATCTCAGAACTACATTTGGCTTTGATTGACTTTCCAGTAACCTTGATAATAACAAAGATCATAATTTTTCCATCTAGAGAAAGTAATCCAGGACCGGAAGGAGTCTCTTAAGGATAAGCTAAAACAAGATACTACTCAGAAAAGACGCCGGGATTTTCTGGACATACTTTTGAGTGCCAAAGTAAGTCTTCTAAACTTCTGAACACATTCGACTCAATAATTAAATAATAAAGAACTAGGCCAGGCACAGTGACTAGCACCTGTAATCCAGCATTTTGGGAGGCCAAGGTGGGCAGATCACTTGAGGTCAGGAGTTTGAGACAAGCCTGGCCAACATAGTGAAACCTGGTCTCTACAAAAAACACAAAAATTAGCTGGGCATGGTGGTGCATGTTTGTACTTGGGAGGCTGAGGTGGGAGAGTCGTTTGAACCCAGGAGGTGGTAGAGCATGACTCTGTCTCAAAAAATAAATAAATAAGTAAAATTAAAATAACAAATAAATAAATTAGAAAAACTTACTTATATGATAACTGATACATATTGAACTTCCCTTGTGAAGATTTTCCTGCTTGTCCTCCCAGGGCTTTCCTTCATGCCTCCAGTGTCACATTTTAATTATCTGGGCACTTGTCTGTCTTTTTCCAAGCCCACAAGCTGCTGAAACCTTCTTCCTCAACATGTGGTCTATAGACCAGCAGCATTGGTAAAACCTGGGAGCTTGTTAGAAATGCAGAATCTCAGGCCCTACCTCAGACCTAGTGGGTTAGAATCTTCATTTCAACATATCCCTCGGTGTTTCATTTGCAATTAAAGTTTGAAAAACCCCATCCTAGAAGACTAGGATCATATTTTATTCCTATTTCCCTAGTGATTAGCACAGTGCTTGGTGACTGTCTCATGAGGTGTCCATGTGATGTTCATGAGAAAAGTGAAGGACTTGGCAATCGACAGTCACTCAATATATGACAACTATTGTTGCACACCAGGCTAGCAATCCTGTAAGGATAAAATTAGATTATATGTGTAAAGATCCTGACATGTGGTGAGAAAAACAATATTTTTATTTTATTTTGTAGTTATTATATATTTTAATACATATTTATTCATAATTTTTGCTTATGTGCCAAGCATCTTCAACCTTTATTATAACAACCTGTGGGGTACTTATAAATATCTTTCTTTAAGGAAGAGAAATTGTGGCTCAAAAAGTGAAGTGAACTGCTCAAGATGACATACCTAAAACTAACAAAGCCAGGATTTAAGACAATTCTGGTTTGGTCCAAATCTCATGCCATTTCCGTTGTACCAAATGGCACCATGTGAACATAATTTTCCATCATCATCTCCAAGTGTCCAATAAATATTTGCTGAATTTAATTGTGCTGAATTATTTGAGGGAACAAAAATAAACAAATACTCTGTGAGGGAACAAAAATAAATAAATACTCTGTGAACTCAACTTTCATTGTGTTGGCTACCTTGATCATGTGAAACACGACTCTTCCTAAACCAGGACTACTAAGAACAGGGCACTGCAAAATGAGGTGGATTTGGAAGTGAAATAGAATTGCCAGGAACTAATGACTTGTTTAAAAAAAAATTTAATTTTCTGCTGAGCATGGTGGCTCATACCTGTAATCCAGCGACTCAGAAGACAGAGGCAGGAGGATCACTTAAGGCCAGGAGTCTGAGACAAGCCTGGGCAACATAGCAAGACCCCAACTCTATAAAAAATTTAAAAATTATCCAGGTGTGGCAGCACTGCTTGTAGCCCTAGCTACTCTGGAGACTGAGGTGGGAGGATCACTTGAACAGGAATTCAAAGCTAATCACACCACTGCACTCCAGACTGTGTGACAGGGCATGACATCGACTCTAAAAATAATAGTAAAAAATAAAATAACATTTGCTGATTGGAAAAATAGTACACACTGTTTTTATTTTGAGTTAATACCTTTTTTCTTTTTGATATCCAACTCTTAAGTTCAGGGGTACATGTGGAGGATGTGCAGGTTTGTTACATAGGTAAACATGTGCCATAGTGGTTTGCTGCACAGATCATCCCATCATCTAGATATTATGCCCAGCATTCATTTGCTCTTCTTTTTTTTTTTTTTTTTTTTTTTAATGGAGCCTCACTCTGTCGCCCAGGCTGGAGTACAGCGGCACGATCTTGGCTCACTGCAAACTCCGCCTCCCATGTTCAAACGATTCTCCTGCCTCAGCCTCCCAAGTTGCAGGGACGACGGGCATTGCCACCACGCCTGGCTAATATTTTTGTATTTTTAATAGAGACGGGGTTTCACCATATTGGCCAGGCTGGTCTCAAACTCCTGACCTCAAATGATCTGCCCGCCTCAGCCTCCCAAAATGCTGGGATTACAGGCGTGAGCCACTGTGCCTGGCCTCATTAGCTATTCTTGATGCTCTCCCTCCTCCCAGCCCCCACCCTCCAACAGGCCCCAGGGGTATTGTTCCCGCACCACGTGTCCATGTGTTCTCATCATTCAGCTCCCACTTATAAGTGAGAACATGTGGTATTTGGTTTTCTGTTCCTGTGTTAGTTTTCTGAGGACAATGGCTTCTAGCTCCATCCATGTCCCTGCAAACGACATGATCTCATTCCTTTTTATGTCTGCATAGTATTCCATGGTGTATATGTACCACATTTTCTTTATCCCATCTATTATTGATGGGCATTTAAGTTGATTCCATGTCTTTGCTATTGTGAATAGTGCTGCAGTGAACATACATGTGCATGTATCTTTATAATAGAATGATTTGTATTCCTTTGGGTATATACCCAGTAATGGGATCGTTGGGTCAAATGCTATTGCTTTTGACATCTTTGTCATGAAGTCTTTGCCCATGCCTATGTCCTGAATGGTATTGCCTAGATTTTTGTCTGGGGTTTTTATAGTTTTGGGTTTTACATTTAAGTCTTTAATCCATCTTGAGGTGATTTTTGCACATAATGTAAAGAAGTTTCAATTTTTTCCATATGACTACCCAGTTCTCCCAGCATGGTTTATTAAATAGGGAATCCTTTTTCCATTGCTTGTTATTGTTGACTTGGCTGAAGATCAGATGATTATAGGTGTGCAGTCTTATTTCTGGGTTCCCTATTCTGTTCCATTGGTCTCTGTGTCTGTTCTTGTACCAGTACCATGCTTTTTTAGTTACTGTAGTCTTGTGGTATAATTTGGAGAGGCCTCCAGCTTTGGTTTGTTTGTTTGTTTGTTTGTTTGTTTGTTTTCTTAGGATTGTCTTGGCTATTCAGGCTCTTTTTGAGTTCCATATGATTTTTTTTTTTTTTTTTTTTTTTTTTGAGACTGACTCTCTGTCACCCAGGCTGGAGTGCAGTGGTGTGCTCCTGGCTCACTGCAACCTCCACCTCCCAGGTTCAAGTGATTCTCATGTCTCAGTCTCCCGAGTAGCTGGGATTACAGATGCCAACCATCATGCCCAGCTAATTTTTGTAATTTCAGTGGAGATGGGGGTTTCACCATGTTGGCCAGGCTGGTCTTGAACCCCTGAACTCAAGTGATCCTCCCAACTCGGCATTCCAAAGTGCTGGGATTACAGGTGTGAGCTGCTGCACCCAGCCCCATATGAATTTTAAAAGTTTTTTCTAATTCTATGAAGAATCTCAATAGTAGTTGAATGGGAACAGCATTGAATCTATAAATTGCTTTGGGCAATATGGCCATTTTCATGATATTGATTCTTCCTATCCATGAGCATGGAATGCTTTCCCACTTGTTTGTGTCATCCCAGATTTCTCTGAGCAGTGGTTTGTAGTTCTTCTCGAAAAGGTCCTTCACTTCCCCTGTTAGATGTATTCCTACATATTTTATTCTTTTGTGGCAGTTGTGAATGGTAGTTCATTCATGATTTGGCTCTTGGATTACCTGTTGTTGGTGGAAAAAATAGTACATATTAATTGTTAAACAAAATTAAATAGACACTAAAGAAAACTAAAACTGCCTGCAATCCTGTTTGGTAATACTACTATTTTCCTTCAATATTTTGTCTATTCAACTTGTATATTTTTAAATTACTATTAACTCACATATTCATATGTAATACATTTCTAATACTGCTCTTTTCACCTAATAATAAATCATGAGCTTTCCCTTTATCATTAAGAAGTTATTCAAAGACATAATTTTAGTTACTACATAGTGTCCCATTTTATGGATGGTCCATAATTTATTTTACCTTTCCCTATTTTTGGCCACTTGCGGTCTTTCCTTCTTTTGACTATGGTATTAAACATTCTTGTACATAATAAACATTTTCTTAGAGTTTATTCCTTTAAGTAAAATTAATAAATCATAAAATATGAACGTCCATAGGACTCTCGATTTATTCTGCCCAGTTGAATTCTGTTGAGTCATTTCTTTTTACATTGCCTGGTGTTCTGTTAAGGTTTGAAAAAAGTAAAATAGAAAAATATATGCCAAATTAGTTGTATTAATTTTGAATTTTACAACATTAATCTTTTTGTATTATCATTGCTACAATTGAAAAAGATAACAATCCATAGCCAGCTTTGGATAAAGATCATCACTGTATTTTTTAGAGCGAAAACACCAAAGATTTCTCTGAAGCAGATCTCCAGGCTGAAGTGAAAACGTTCATGTTTGCAGGACATGACACCACATCCAGTGCTATCTCCTGGATCCTTTACTGCTTGGCAAAGTACCCTGAGCATCAGAAGAGATGCCGAGATGAAATCAGGGAACTCCTAGGGGATGGGTCTTCTATTACCTGGTAAGATCTGTATTCCTATTTCATCCTGAATTTTCTCCTTATACATTTGATTATTTCTCTCTTCCGGTATCAGTGAGTTATTGTGCATTGAGATAGTCTGTATGCATTTGGAAGGGTAAAGATGCAGGCTAGAGTCCTACGTTATTTAAAGATTATCACTAGTTTTTATATAGAAAAACACTGTGTCAATCACAGTATTCAGTACGCCCTATTTTATTACTTTCCTCACTTCAGGCAATAGTACAACTGCGGAAAGAATAGTCTGCCTACCTTTTTTATGTCACGGAAGGCAGGAATATAACAAACCCCTCTTTCTCCAAGATGTAAATGGACTTCTTAGGACTCCAGCTTTTACCACCTTAGATTGCCCAAGTAAGATGTTCAATCACTTGACATGAAAGAGAATTCACACCCCTCTTCCTTATCACCATCTCTGAACCTTAAACACTGCCACCCCACAATGATGATTAACCTTGAGCTGCTGGGTATTTCATGGTGTTAATAAAACCAAACTGATCATGTTTTAAAAACTTTTAAAATGGTGAAACATAGAACACATTCAAAAAGTACAGGGAACAGATGTACAGCTTAAAATGTTGTCTAACAAACAGCCATATAGTTGCAATCCTGGTTTAAAAGAAAAATTGCTCATTACCAGCACTGCTAATAACCTCGTGCCTGCCTTCCCATCACAAACCCCTTCTCTTTCTCCAAGATGTAAATGTTTTCCTGACTTTAATAACATTCATTCTTTGTTTTGTTTATAGTTTGTTGCCTAAGCATGCAACTTAAAATACTAGAGTCTAGTTTATCTTCTGTTTGAAGTACATATGAATAAAATCAGACATTCTTTTGTTTGGCTTCTTTTGCACAGGATTCACTCATTTTTTAGAGGAGCTTCTTTTCGGTCATTTTCATTCCTCTATGGAATTCCGTTATGTATAAATCATGAATCCTATATCCATTCTAGTGTTGATGAACATTTAGGCTATTCTCAGGTTTTGTTTTGGTTTTGCTATTACAATAGCGCCCTCTTGTCTGTGATTTCACTTTCCATGATTTCACTATCCACAGTCAACAGCAGTCCAAAAGTATTAAATGAAAAATGCCATAAACAACAATTTATAAGTTTTAAATTGATGCCATTCTGAGTAGCATGATGAAATCTCCTGCCATCTCCCTGTGTCCCATCAAGGATGTGAAGCATTTCTTTGTCCAGCGTATCCACACTGTATATGCTACCTGCCAGTTGGTCACGGTTGGTGTTGGTTATCAAATCAGTTGTCATGGTATCACAGTGCTTGTGTTCAAGTAACTCTTATTTTACTTAATAACGGCCTCAAAGCACAAAAAGCATCTATGCTGGTGTAGTGTTATAAACTGTTCTATTTTATTATTAGTTATTGTTATTAATCTCTTACTGTGCCTAATTTATACATTAAACTTTATCATAAGAATTTATGTATATGAAAAAACAGTATATACAAAGTTCAGTACTATCCATGGTTTCAGGCATCCACTGGGGGTTTTGGAACGTATCCCTCACGGATAAGTGGAGACTACTGTATAAATAATGCTTTTAAGAACAACCATCCAGTCCTGGAATTTTCTTTGTTGGAAGACTTTTTGTTACTGATTCAATCTCACTACTCATACTGGTCTGTTCAGGTTTTCTGTTTCTTCCCAGTTCAGTCTGGGTAGGTTGAACGTTTCCAGGAATTTATCCATTTCTTCTAGGTTTTCTAGTTTGTTAGTGTATAGTTGTTCATAATAGTCTCTAGTGACCTTTTGTACTTCTGTGGTATCAGTTGAATGTCTTCTTTTTCATTTCTGGTTTTATTTGGATCTTCTCTCTTTTTCTCTTCATTAGTCTAACAGTGGTTTATTGATTTTACTTATCTTTCAAAAACCAACTTTCATTTTATTGATCCTTGCATTGTTCTTTTAACCTCTATTTCATTTAGTTCTGCTCTGATCTTTGTTATTTCTTTCCTTCTACTAATTTGGGGTTTGGCTTGTTCCTGTTTTTCTACTTCCTAGAGGTGCCTCATTAGATTGCTTATTTGAAATCTTTCTAGGTTTTTGCTGTAGGCACTTATTACTATAATTTCCATCTTAGCACTGCTTTTACTGTATGTCATAGGTTTTGGTATGTTGTGTTTCAACTTTCATTTGTTTCAAGAAATTTTTTAATTTCCTCTTTAATTTCTTTCTTGACCCAATTGTTGTTCAGGAGAATGTTGTTTAATTTCCATGTATTTGTACAGTTTCTAGAGTTCCTCTTACTATTGATTTCTAATTTTAGTCCTTTGTGGTCTAAGAAGAGAATTCGTATGATTTTAATTTTTTAAAAATGTGTTGAGACTTTTGTGTCCTAACATACAGTCTATCCTGGAAAATATTCCATGTGCTGATAAGAAAAATATGTATTCTTCACCTATTGGACAAAATATTCTGTAAATGTCTGGGAGGTACATTTAGTCCAACGTGCAATTTAAATCCAATGTTTCTTTATAAATTAATAAATTTATAAAGAAATTTGTCTAGATGACTCAAATAAAGCTGAGAGTAGGGGGCTGACGTCTCCAATGATTATTGTATGAAAGTGTATCTCTTTAGATCTAACAATATTTGCTTTATATATCTGGGTCCTCCAATGTTGGATGCATACATGTTTAGACTGTTATAGCCTCTTGCTAAACTGATCCCTTTATCATTATATAATGACTTTCTATGTCTTTTTTTTTTATAATTTTTTACTTTTTCTCTGATATAAACATAGCTCCTCCTACTCATTTTTGGTTTCTGTTTGCATGGAATATCTTTTTCCATTGCTTTACTTTCAGTCTATATGTGTCTTTACAGGTGAGATGAGCTTCTTGTATACAGCATATAGTTGGGTCATGTTTTTCAATCCATTCAGCCAATGTATACCTTTTAAGTGGAAATTTTAATTCCATTACATTCAAGGTTATTACTGATATGTGATGGCATATTCCTGTCATTTTATTAATTGATTTCTGGTTGTTTTGTATATCCTTTGTTCTTTTCTTTCTCCCATCATTTAGCATTGTGGTTAGGTTGTATTCTGTAGTGGTAACATTTGAGCTTTTTCTCTGTCTTGTCTGTGTGTTAGTTCTACCAGTGGTTTTTATATTTTCAAGTATTTTCATTATGGCAGTTATCATTCTGTTACTTCTGGGTGTAGGACTCCCTTGAGCATTTCTCATAGGTTAAGGCCAGTGGTGATGAATTCCCTCAGCTTCTGCTTGTTTCTCCTTCATTTATGAAAGATAACTTTGCTGGGAATAGTATCCTTGACTAACCATTGTTTTCTTTCAGCACTTCAAATGTATCATCCCATTCTCTCCTGGCCTGAAAGGCTTCTGCTGAGAAATCTACTGTTAGCCTAATGGAGGTTTCTTTATAAGTGACTAGTGACTAGACACTGTTCTCTTGTTGTTTTTAGAATTTTCTCTTCATCTTTGACTTTTGACAGTTTGACTGTAATACGCTGTAGAGAAGACCTTTTGAATTGTATCTACTTGGGGATTTTTAAGCCTCCAGTATGTGGACATGTAAATCTCTTATTAGACTTATGAAGTTGTTGTCTATTATTTTATTAAATGGGTTTTCTAACCCTTTTGTTTCCTCTTCACCTTCTGGGACACCAAAAATTTGAATATTTGATCATTTGATGGTGTCTTATATGTCACATAGGCTCTGCTCATTCTTTTTTATTCTTTTTTTAAAAAAATTGTATAACTGGGTTATTTCAAAAGACCTGTCATCAAGGTCTGAGATTCTTTCTTCTGCTTGATCTACTCTAATTGTTGAAGCTTTCAAATGTATTTTGTATTTCATTCAATAAATTTTTCAGTTCCAGAATCTCTGTTCAGTTCCTTTTTTTTTTTTAAGAGAGAGAGTCTCACTCTGTTACCCAGGCTGGAGTGTAGTGGCATGATCATAGCTCACTGCAGCCTCAAACTCCTGGGCTCAAGCAATCTTCCTATTTCAGCCTTCCAGGTAGCTGGGATTACAGGCATGTGCCACCATGCCTGGCTAATTTTTTTTTAATAGAGATAGGATCTCACAATGTTGTCCAAGATGGTCTTGAACTCCTGGCCTCAAGCCATCTTACTGCCTCAGCCTCTCAAAGTGCTGAGGTTACAGGTGTGAGCCATCTTTTTCTATGATATCTATCTCTTTGGTGGATTTCTCACGCATATCCTGAATTTCTTGTCTGACTTCTTTGTAGTGTTTTTCTGCATTCTCTCGTATCTCACCTTCTTCTTTTTTTTTCTTTTTTTTTTTAGACAGAGTTTTGCTCTTGTTGCCCATGCTGGAGTGCAATGGCACGATCTTGGCTCCCTGCATTCTCCACCTCCCGGGTTCAAGCAATTCTCCTGCCTCAGACATTTGAGTAGCTGGGATTACAGGCACATGCCACCACAACCAGCTAAGTTTTTTTATTTTTAGTAGAGACAGGGTTTCACCATGTTGGCCAGGCTGGCCTCAAACTCTTGACCTCAGGTTATCCTCCTGCCTCTGCCTCCCAAAGTGCTGGGATTACAGACATGAGGCACCACACCCAGCCTCACCATGCTTCTTTAGTGTCAATATTTTGAATTCTTTTCCCAGGATTTTGTAAATTTCTTTTTGATTGGGATCTGTTGCTGGAAAATTATTGTGTTGTTTTGGAGGTGTCATATTTCCTTGCTTTTCATGTTTCCTGTGTTCTTACATTGGTATCGTGCATCTTGTGTAACAGTTGCTTTTTCCAATTTTTTGAATTTGCTTTCATAGGGGAGGGCTTTTCCTGAAAATGTATGCATAGTGTTCATTGGGTAGGATGCTTTGGCTTTGATTCTGGGCATGTGCAGTAGTGTAATCGCTGTATGATTTCTTCAACTATAAACAGCATCATTTTTGTCTGTGATTTACTCAGTGGCTTAGCATGCATTTGTTAGTGGAAGCTGTGGTGAAGTTTTGTTGGGGAATGGGATACATGGGCCAGTCTTCGGGTCCCAGCAGTGGCTACAGTAGGCTGAGCATGCCCGTTCTTGGGCACCAGGGTGATGTATACTAGCACCAGTGTTAGCTGCTCCAGGCAGGCCAATTCTTTCCAGGTGGCTTGCCTGGGTTCTGGAAATGGCAGTGGTGGGCCAGGTAGGTGGGTGAGTTCTTGAGCACCTGGGCATCAGGCATGTCGGACAACCTGCTCAATACTAAGCAGTCCACGCTGGTATTGGTGGTGGCAGTGATGGGCTGAGCAGGCCAGTCCCCAGCCCGCAGTTGACACATGTGGGTGGATACCAGCTGTGGTGGTAGCAGCAGATTGAGTGAGCCCAACCTCAGACCCCAGGAGAAGTGCTCAGGTGCCAATGATAGACTGGGCAGGGCAGTCTCTAGGGCCCTAGACAGCATGCTCAGGTACTGGGAGGAGTGGAGCCAGCCTGAGCAGATCTGCCCTCAGACCCCCCAGTAGTGTATGCAGGTGCTGGCTATGGTAGGCAGGGACAGGGTGATCCCCAGGCTGCTAGAAGAATGCTCAGATGAGAATGGCAGCAGCTGAGCTATGGCCCTGCTACTGGAGAGGGAGGGGCTGGGGCTGCTTTTTTTTTTTGAGACGGAGTTTTGCTCTTGTTGCCCAGACTGGAGTGCAATGGCATGATCTAGGCTCACCACAAGGGAGGCGCTGCTTTCATTTGGAGCAGCCATAAGCAAAAGGCTTTTGTGGGATGAGGGTGACTCATGATTTGCTAGCACCTTGGCCCTTGCAGCTACAGTTACGGGCAGTGGAATCTGTCCTCAGGGTGCATGAAAATGTGTGCCCACCCCTCTGCTGGGGGTGATAGGGTCACTGGCAGTGGCTCCCACCTTGGCACCAGCAGCAGCAGCCACAGCAGCTGTGGTGGGGAATGTCATTGGGGCTTCAGGGATGTGGAGATGTAGAGGCTGTTGAACCCCAAGGCAAGACACAGTCTGATGGAGGCTGCACTCTCCAAATGATGCCACACTGCAGCTGCTGAGGACTCAGGGGTTTGTGGGACCTAGTGTGAGCTCTCTCTCTGGAGTAATGTCTTCATGCAATCTCCAGGCAGCTCCTTATGTTAGTCTCAGGGCCTGCAAAGGTTAGTGGGCTCTTCCATAGCTAGTATTGTAGGAGTCCATGGTGGGAACGTGGATCACTGGAGGGCTCTCACTTATCCTTTTCCCAAATTAAAGAGCTTCTCCAGACTCCCAGTTGATCCCCGCCAAACAGGCTGCCTCACTTCCCTCTCCTTCCTTGCTTTTGGTGCTTTCCATCACTTCTCTGTTGAATTCCAGCGTTCTCCCTTAGATGATCTATTTGAAGTGTAATTATCTACTTGCCATGTTGGTTCCTGTCTGTGGAAGAGGCGAGTACCAGATGCCGCTAGTCAGCCATCTTAGAGCCACATCCCTATTTTATATTTTTTTACAATTCTAAAGAGGCAGAAATACTTATTCATTCATAGAAGAGGCACTCTGGATATAAATACAGTCTCTACCATATAAATACATGTCTCTACCAAATTTTCACAGATGTGTGATACTGGTCACAGGAGCCCTGGAATAAGTATGTCTCAGGATAAGAGCCCTATATCTGCGGGGGGGAAAATCACTTACAGTTACATGTGAAAAGTGGTAGGTGTTAACATTTAGCTTTTCCTAAGACATACTTATACATCTGAAGTCCTCCTTTGGGTAAAGAACAAAATCATTCTCAGTTACAAAAATGGAGAAAAGCTGGGCTTTCAGTGCAATGCCTAAGTGACTACTCCTCCTTTTCCTTTCCTCCTGTGCTTCTACCCAGGGAACACCTGAGCCAGATGCCTTACACCACGATGTGCATCAAGGAATGCCTCCGCCTCTACGCACCGGTAGTAAACATATCCCGGTTACTCGACAAACCCATTACCTTTCCAGATGGACGCTCCTTACCTGCAGGTCTTAAAACTTTTTTTTTTAACAATGCAGCTGTGCTGGATTGAAATGTCTTAACACACTCATGTCTTTAACAGTTATTTATCCTTAGACTCTGTGGAACCTAGGGCCATTCTTATTTCCCAGAGAGGGAGAAAGAGGATAGAGCTCTCAGGACTATCCAAACAGGCACAGGATTATCAAGGTGCAAAGGTACAGAATCCTGCCATCTGGACTGAGGAGTGGGTGAGGGGGCCTTCATGAAGCATCATGGCTTTAACGCTGAACCTTAAAGGACTAGATTTATATCAGCAAAGATGAGAGAGGCAGTATTGTGGGCAGAGAGAAGAGCAGACACAAAGCAGCAGGCAGCCTGCCTTCTCCCTTCCCTCAGGCACACCAGCAGGGCATGTCACTGGAGCAATTGCTGTAATCCACCAGACTCCAGGATTCACAGAGGGAAATTGTGGGACTATACCTGGAGCCATGATGTAGCCAGATCATAGAGTTTTCTGAAGGCCAACCTTTGTGTTCAGCCTTTCTCAATCAAGCAGCAGACAGATTTAAGACGTCTAAGCTGGGTGGCATGATTATAGTTATTTTTTAGAAAGATTAATACATTGGTGGAATGCAAGATGGATTGAAAGGCAACATTAGAGACACAAAGGAATGAGCCAGAATTTATCTTTGACCTATGTCGAGATGTGTTTCTACAACTTCCTCCAATTTAACTGTCTTTCAAATATTGGATTTGATTGGGCAGTCTAATTAAATGTAGCAATATTTAATTGCTACTGTGCTACCATAGTTGCCCAATAGCAATTAAATATTTGTTTCCTACAAAATCAACTTTACTATTGTAATAACAAAAACAAAAACTATTTAGTACTTACTAGGGACTAAGCATTGTTCCATATGTTTTGCATGTATTAACTCATTTTATCCACCCATCCTCCTGCCCCCCAGTTCTGCTGTGGAAATACTAGTGTTATGCACATTTTAGACAAACAGGAACAAAAAGGTAAAACTTCATCTCTGGTAAATGGTGGAACTTGGACTTGAACCCAAGTAGTGGGACTCTAGAGTGTGCTCGTAACTACTACACTAAAGCAACAACTTAAGCTTTCTCTAGGATCTCTCCAGAGAAAGATCTTTGCTATCATGGGGATCTTTGCAATCATCTAGCATCTAAAGAAGTTTCCTCTTTTTAATTCAGTGTTATTTTTCACATAGTATTTATTGTAATATTTATTACCTACATAATATTGCATCTATACACATAATATTCCACCCACCTAGTTGCTCCAACAGAACAGCTCAGAGTCAACTTTTACTACCTTTTCCCTTAACCTTGCATTTCAATAATACCTAAATCCTGTCAATAAGCTCTGGTTTTTTTCAACATCAGTAAAATGATGATTTATTGCTGCCTTCCAACACAGGAAAATTATTTTCTCTACTTCCATTCTAGATCACCTAAGCCCTGTAATCCACAGAATCTTAAAATCCCCCGACCCATACAAAAGCTACATGTTGAAAATGTGAGAATCAGCATGCCTTCTAATTTTTCCCATTCAGGTCCTTTCTGTTTCATGTTCCTTTCACTTTCCTGATCTTCTGGCTTTTGCAGCTGCTGCAGGTAACTTTCTGGGCTTCAGACAATTCTGTTGAGATCCGCATGGATGTTGGTGGAAGAGCTGGCTCCACCCGGCTGACTCAGTTTTAGGCGACTTATACGTCATCTCTGGTCTCCTGCAGTCTCTGCCCTTTCCTCCAAGTGCCTTCAAGGGCTGCACCTTAATCTCCCTCAAGCTACAATGAAGGGACAGGAAGTGCACACGCAGAGTTGCCTTCACCTCACTTTACATTCCTTTCCGCCACACCTTCTTGCCCTCCAGAGCTTTCAGGCCTTCACTGCACCACACGTGCTCATCTGTCTCATTTCCTGTTACCCTGCTTTCCTTCCTGCCCCCTCTCATACACACAGGTACTCCACAACTTCACTTTCTTCACCCCAGGCTTGGATGCCTGGATTCATCACTCCAACTTCCCCTTTGGCAATGCCATCAACTTCCTTGAATATTTTCCCTTTCTCTACTGTCACTCATCAGTAATTCAACCAGCATTAAATTCTTCTATACGCTTTCTCTGTCCTGCTAATGGGCCCTTCAATGCAGCTATAGCACAGCAAAGCATGTGCAAAGGGATGCCTCATATCCGCCAGACCCACCTCTTCCCCTGTATTACCCAGAAATCCTGTTTATTTCTAAAAAGAAACATGTTTATGATGCCTGCTTTCTCTCCCACACCTCACAATATCACTTACACATTGTCATCACTCTCTACCTGTGCCTGTGCCATGGTCTCATTCACTCTTGGCAAAAGACCTACTACATTATGTGTGCCCTTCTCTTCATTTGCTGGCCCAACAAGTGCATATTAAACATCTGCTCTAGGCACTTTGCTTTGTTCTGAGCATACTATGAAGTGCAAAATGACCAAAAGAAAGCATGTCATCTACCTCCTTCCCCTAAACCTGTTCCTCCTCCTGGATTGCTACATTAATGAATGGCACCACTGTCTGTGAGTAATTTTAAGTGAGAAAGATAGAAGTCATCCTCACACCTCCACCATCTTCCTTACCCAGACAGTATCCAAGTCCTAGAATATCAGCTATTTCCTTCTCAACAACCTTGCTTCCATGGTCTCAGCTATTGCATTTGTCAATCTTCATCTGCCAGAGTCCCCTAATTTTTATATTTCCATACTTAGCTATCTACAAACCAATCTACTTATAAAAGATAAATCGTAAGTCTAGGTAAATTCTAAGTTCCAACTCAAGAGAGCCACTTGGGTGATTCTGTTGCCACTTGTCCCTCCTAAGATCCTACTTATACACATACACTGAAATGCAAAAAGAAATAATCCCATAAAAGTGAAAAGAATGGAAGGAAGGTATTTAACAAACAAAAAGAGAGAGAGAGATTTTAATGAATTTATGAAATTAAAAAAGAAGGTAGGATTGGGCTGCCAAATTAAACAAGAAGAGAAATTCCCAGTTTTAAAAGGCAATGAGAGGGTGGCTGCAGAAAGACTTGCAGAGAGTAGAGGGTGGCTCTACTTTTTAATCCCATAGAAAAGGTTTAGAAATTGTGGTCTTAATAAGCTTAGTAAGGCTGAGCTACTTCAGGAAAAGTGTATATTAATCACCTAAAAGAAATAGTCAATCCTAAAAATTATATTTTATCTTTTAAAAGTTAACTTTTAATTTAGAGCCTAGGGTACAATTAAAGACTTTATTCTGGCAGAGAAAAGGGGATGTCCACTCTGCTGACAGATTGTGACTCAAATGATACACAGATTCCTGGGAGAGCAGTCATTTTTTCTGGACAATGCAGATCCCTTTTCACTAATCTTATTAAGAGATATTTTGAGCCTTGCTCAGAATTAGCTAGATTTGTGGAACAAAGAAATTGGAGTTAGGAAGACAGATTTAGAGAGAGGATGAAGATAAAATCAGATCAGTTGGAGGCAGTCATTAATCTGCTTTTCATAAGTTTTTTTCCAGGGAATCTTCACTGACATTGAGTTAGAGTCATTGAGGTGTTTTCAGATTTTCTACATGGCCAAAAAAAAAAAAAAGATGACAAACCACCAAAAGTTATGAATTCTATTTCCTTTTTGCCCTAAGGCTCCATGGAGATTTAAGACCTCAATAAAATAGGAAATGTTCCAAATTATGTCTTTTTCTGACGTATTCTTGGTTTAAAAATATAACTTTGTTAGATAATGTGCATGCTTTTTTATTATAATGAATATACTCATAAGGTGTCAGTTTGATTCTCTGGATTAATAAAACCCATGCCAAAAACAACAACAACAACATATTCCCTCAATAGCCAATAATAGACCTATCAATGGCCTAGTGTGTGCCATGAATCTGATGGTCCAGTAAGCCTCAGTGGAGAGGGACATGGCCCAAAAAAATGGGTGTTCCATGAAATCGCCTAAATAATTCACAATCACTAAATAGAACAAAACACAATGGGTTTTGTGCCACTCATGGGAGAGATCCATGGCAATCAACTAGACACTGGCTGTAAGCTAGAGCAAGCAGAAACTCCTAAGAAAGACAATAACAGACTTAGGAAATCAAAAATATCTCATCTGAGGACACTGGCATGTGCCTGTAATCCCAGCTACTCAGGAGGCTGAGGTGGGAGGATCACTTTAGCCCGGGAGTTTGAGGCTGCAGCAAACTATAATTACACCACTTCCCTCCAGCCTAGGCAACATAGTGAGACCTTGTCTCAAAAAAATTTTTTCATTGACCATGATTTGAGACTCACCCAAAGGAGCTAATAATTGATGAGCCTGTGAATCATACTTCTTAGGTATTAGCTACTACTGAACTTCAATGGGCAGTCTGTTCTGATGATCTTGGTGAGACTTCCAGAAACCATTTAAAAGAGAACAAGGCTTCTGGAACCAAAAATTGAAAAATGAAAGAATGTGTACTGCCAGGATATAAACCTAATCCAACCATAGAAGTTAGACCCTATGATTGAGGCTTGGGAGAGTTAAATAACACTGGGTTTTTGAAGCGCTAAACTTCAAAATCTCTGACCCATGTTAAGAAAGCAAATTTCTTGAATGTCCTTGATTAGCTAGCAATATGTGGATTAATCACTTAGGAAGAATTCGTTAACGGTGACCTGGCCATTTGTTTTTTGAAAGTGATCTTTGCTGTGTGGATGCAGCACTGTTATGGTGTCCCAGTTGCCATTCTAACCCAAATTAGGTCTTTACCTCAGTCAGTAAGCTAGCTGGCCATGTCAGGATTGGTGAAGTTCAAAAATTAGTCTTCATAATGTTAAAAGCCACAATTCATCATGAACATAAGACAGCTATCGATACCTACCTATGTATCAAGTTACACATCTGCAATTTTTTTTTTTTTTGATGGAGTCTTGCTCTGTTGCCCAGGCTGGAGTGCAATGGTGCAATCTCTGCTCCCTGCAAACTCTGCCTCCCAGATTCAAGCAATTCTCCTGCCTCCACCTCCCAAGTAGCTAGAACTACAGGCGCATGTCACCATGCCTGGCTAATTTTTTGTATTTTTAGTGGAGACGGGGTTTCACAGTGTTAGCCACGATGGTCTCAATCTCCTGACCTTGTGATCCACCCGCCTGGGCCTTTCAAAGTGCTGGGACTACAGGGGTGAGCCACTGCGCCCAGCCCTGCAATTTTTTAAAGCAAACTATAGGAAATGAAAAGGAAAACAGTCAAAGGCACCCTACTAACAGATTTTAACTGCCTTTCAAAGACCTACGCAAACCAAACAAATAAAGTATACAGACGATCTAAACAATGTAATTAATAGGATAGACTTTATGAGTACAATATTAAACTTTTTCCCCACTAATAGAGGACAGACTTTCCTTTTAAGTACACCAGCAACATTGCTTAAAGTTGACTGTATACTAGAGCACAATAAAAAAACTTAATTACTAAAAGAGAAACATTACAAAATAGCATTCTTTAAATGAAGACAATAAAAATGGAAATAGGTAACAAAAATTTTTCAAAAAGTTTCATTCATCTGGAGTTTCTTTTTTAATCCATTAAAAACTCTTGGGTTAAAGCAAAATTACAAAATAAAATCATGACCCTGAAAACTCTACATATGAGAATTAATGGTCTGCCACTAAAGCAGCATTCAGAAGAGAAGTTATAATATTAAATGCTAAATATTTTTATTAATAAAAGAATTAAATTAAACATTGATGTCGAAAACAACTGGAAATAAATCAGTTGGGAAAAGAATAAAAGAGTAAACTAAAAGGAAACAGGTGAATTAACAAAGGCGAAAGCAAAAGGTAATGGTATGGAAAGCAGAACGGTTGCAAAACTAGTCAAAAAATACAATAGCCAATGGGGGAGGGGCTGGTCAACAAAGAGACACACCACTAACTAATATTACACAAGTCTATGCACAGAGACTTGAAAAACCAGGAAAAAAACTAGATAATTTTATAATACATAATTTACTAATACTGATACTGGTAGAGATAAATAGTCTAAGCATGCCAATTTTCACAGGACTAGAGAAAAATCGTAGAGCCCCTGAAAAGGAACCAGACCTATGCAGTTTTTCACAAATTTTTTCAAACCTTTAAAGACCATATAATCCCAGTAATACTTAAAGTTGTCCAGAGCATAGAAAAATAAAAACTTAGAAAGTTATTTAAGGAAGTATCACATTGATAACAAACCTACTAAAAATTGCACAAAAATATATTTAGATAAAAATCACTTATGTATATAAATACAAAAATTTTAAATAAAATATTAGTACACATAATCCAATAGCTCATCGAAATAAATGTATTGGCTGGGCAGGTGGCTCATGCCTGTAATCCGAACACTTTGTGAGGTCAAGGTGGGAGGATCGCTTGAGTCTGGGCAACACAACAAGACCCCATCTCTACAAAAAGATAAAATAAAATAACAGTGCATCATGGCCAAGTAAGTAGGTCATATTCCAAAACTGCAAAGACTGTTCAATATTAGGAATCCATTAATATAATTTATTATATTTATAGGTTTCAGGAGAAACCCATATCATCTCCACCCTGATCAATGGATATTCCATAACATGATAAAACATTACTTCAGTGCCATATTGGCACTATATCCCATATGGTTCTATGGCTCCAAAGTATAATACAATCTCCCAAGTAGCTGACTAGGAAAGGAAAAAAGACAATACTCTCACTCTCTGCTTAAACTTCTCGGTGATCCATAATGGTTTCAACCTAAAATCCTTAGCATGACCTCTTTCCCATTTTAAGGTACAAGCCCAGCCAACCTCTAGAGGCTGATCTATGGACACTTTGCTCCCTGAATCCTGTTATACAACCTTGCAGTCACCCAAATTTCTCATGCTTTCTCAAGTATTAAAGCTTGGCTTCATGCTTTTTTATCTGCCTCAAATTCCTTTCTGAACATTCTTCTCTTTACCTGGTTTTCCCCTACCGATTTCATTATACTCAGCTCAGCATGCCTCGCCTGGGCCTTTTCTCTTGCATACATCCAAAGGCTCTATACATGAGGTTCCCCTCTCAATTCCCCAAGCATCCCAGGCTTCCTTCTGACTTATTACCATGTGTTGCAATTGCCTGTCTCTTCCAATGGACTGTGAGCTCCTTGAAGGCTAGAGTAGATCTCACTGATCTTCACAGCACCCATTTAAGTGTCATCATAACAGACGCTTCTTAAATGGTTAACGAAATTATGATTGTAGAATTCTTTCCTTGGTTATGAAATCTATGAATAGATGTGAAAGAATCTTTGCACGTATTTTATTGAGGATCACAAGCATTCTTATACAATAATAACAGGCAAACAGAGCCAAATCATGAGCGAACTCCCATTCACAATTGCTTCAAGGAGAATAAAATATCTAGGAATCGAACTTACAAGGGATGTGAAGGACCTCTTCAAGGAGAACTACAAACCGCTGCTCAATGAAATAAAAGAGGATACAAACAAATGGAAGAACATTCCATGCTCATGGGTAGGAAGAATCAATATCGTGAAAATGGCCATACTGCCCAAGGTAATTTATACATTCAATGACATCCCCATCAAGCTACCCACGACTTTCTTCACAGAATTGGAAAAAACTACTTTAAAGTTCATATGGAACCAAAAAACAGCCCACATTGCCAAGTCAATCCTAAGCCAAAAGAACAAAGCTGGAGGCATCACGCTACCTGACTTCAAACTATACTAGAAGGCTACAGTAACCAAAACAGCATTGTCCTGGTAACAAAACAGAGATATAGACCAATGGAACAGAACACAGCCCTCAGAAATAATGCTGCATATCTACAACTATCTGATCTTTGACAACCTGACAAAAACAAGAAATGGGGAAACGATTCCCTTTTTAATAAATGGTGCTGGGAAAGCTGGCTAGCCATATGCAGAAAGCTGAAACTGGATCCCTTCCTTACACCTTATACAAAAATTAATTCAAGATGGATTAAAGACTTAAATGTTAGACCTAAAACCATAAAAACCCTAGAAGAAAACCTAGGCAATACCATTCAGGACATAGGCATGGGCAAGGACTTCATGTCTAAAACACCAAAAGCAATGGCAACAAAAGCCAAAATTGACAAATGGGATCTAATTAAACTAAAGAGCTTCTGCACAGCAAAAGAAATTACCATCAGAGTGAACAGGCAACCTACAGAATGGGAGAAAATTTTTGCAACCTACTCATCTGACAAAGGGCTAACATCCAGAATCTACAATGAACTCAAACAAATTTACAAGAAAAAAACAAACAACCCCATCAACAAGAAGGTGAAGGATATGAACAGACACTTCTCAAAAGAAGACATTTATGCAGCCAACAGACACATGAAAAAATGCTCATCATCACTGGCCATCAGAGAAATGCAAATCAAAACCACAATGAGATACCATCTCACACCAGTTAGAATGTCAATCATTAAAAAGTCAGGAAACAACAGGTGCTGGAGAGGATGTGGAGAAATAGGGACACTTTTACACTGTTGGTGGGACTGTAAACTAGTTCAACCATTCTGGAAGTCAGTGTGGCGATTTCTCAGGGATCTAGAACTAGAAATACCATTTGACCCAGCCATCCCATTACTAGGTATATACCCAAAGGATTATAAATCGTGCTGCTATAAAGACACATGCACACGTATGTTTATTGTGGCACTATTCACAATAGCAAAGACTTGGAACCAACCCAAATGTCCAACAATGATAGACTGGATTAAGAAAATGTGGCTCATATACACTATGGAATACTATGCAGCCATAAAAAAGGATGAGTTCATGTCCTTTGTAGGGACACGGATGAAGCTGGAAACCATCATTCTCAGCAAACTATCGCAAGGACAAAAAACCAAACACCGCATGTTCTCACTCATAGGTGGGAATTGAACAGTGAGAACACATTGACACAGGAAGGGGAACATCACACACCAGAGCCTGTTGTGGGGTGGAGGGTGGGGGGAGGGATAGCATTAGGAGATATACCTAATGTTAAATGATGAGTTAATGGGTGCAGCACACCAACATGGCACATGTATACATATGTAACAAACCTTCATGTTGTGCATATGTACCCTAAAACTTAAAGTATAATTAAAAAAAAAAAGTAAAAGAGAAAAAAAAAAGACAGAATCTTCGCTCATGCACTTACCTGCTTTTTCTTCTGTTTACTCAGGAATAACTGTGTTTATCAATATTTGGGCTCTTCACCACAACCCCGATTTCTGGGAAGACCCTCAGGTATGATTGTCCCAACTGCACCCAGTGGCATCTAAGTTAGCACCAAGAGGGAAGAGAAGCATCTTCACAGTTGAGAGAGCAGTTAGGATAACGATCTGTCATATAGAAAAGAACAAAACAGAACAAAAACCCTATGCTTTTAAGAGAAAACTACATTTGCATTTATAATCATCACCAGAGTTCCATGATGATGCCTTATCAACAGAAGCATATCATCCGCTGGGAAGTAGAGGGGTGTGATTAGTCAACTGACATTGCACTGTTTAACCACCTTGCTCTCTGCTTTCGTTCATGTCTGTAGTCAATCTAGTCACAGACTTGGGAAGTGTATTGCAAATCTCTTGTTACTTGTCATAATTAAAGTAGCAAGATTATGAACTCTTTGCTTTTTTTAAGATTTGAGCATATTTGAAGTTAGTCTCTAGGAATATCACTCTCCTTCACACTCAGTGCTAACCTGAGAGTGAAAGGGAGAGGGGGCCTGGGAGAGAACAAGCACACTCCTGGGCTGCAAACCAGCACTCAGACCAACCCCACAGCCCAGGAGATACTAATTGGCAGCCTCTCACAGAGACGCTTGGGCAGAAGTTGAACAACTTCAGCTTGTGACTTCAGCTTGTGAATTGCCACCCCTTTTTTCTTTGCCCAAGTCACTGGCTCAGTCCATTTGGAAACCAAGACAAATAGATAATAATTTGATTCTTTGCCCATTTTTATATGACAGAGGCACGGGTTTACTATGAAGGGAAAATAATGAAGTCACTATTTGCTCAAGTCAGATTGTCTGGATGATTTGCTGCTGCTTCTTACTATCGGGGCCTGTTTAATCTATCACTAGGTTATATAGCCTCTGCTTTCTTGGGATATATTTTCAGTGGTAGGCTTTTGGGGAACATCAAGCAGGACTTGTAGTCTCCATACATTGTAAGTTCCTAAAATTAGCTTTGGAATTCCGTTAACAATATCTATGGATTTTGTTTTTGTTTTTGTTTTTTGTGGGGGTGGGCTGGAGGGAGTAGGACTGGGATCTTCACTCTCATTACAGGTCTTTAACCCCTTGAGATTCTCCAGGGAAAATTCTGAAAAAATACATCCCTATGCCTTCATACCATTCTCAGCTGGATTAAGGTAAAGACTCAAGCTGGTGAACTTGATGGAAATGTGTAATAGTGCTTACCTGACAAGTGCTTCTTCCCTTTGGGCCTTCAGTTAGCTGACACTGCTGTTGCTCCCCATCATTTTACCTGACTTGTCTTCTCTTGTGACCAGTGCATTCAGATGGTACCCTTTTGAGCCCCCAAAGGGACTGGTTAATGTTACAAAGAACAACTCTGGTCCTTGGCATATGGGTGTGGATTGATGAAGGCCATCCTCATGACAGGCCCAAAGACTACACTTAAACTTGCAATGGACAAGTGTTGGGAATGCCACCTTGTTATAGGAACAAGGCAACATTGGCACCTCCCAGCTCTTGTTCCTACAGAGAGCAATGTTGTTCTAAAGTCCAAGTTTCCCTTTGGTTTGGTATGAGAGACACCCAATTTACCAAATGACAACACAATCCACTGAGTATGCCAGGTTATTGTTCTTATGCCTAAGGCTTCAACTGCACAGCCTCTAAATAATAGTAAGAAGTAGCTTTTCCTTATCATTATATAAGGAAGGTTTTCAAGTTACGTGGACCCTGCAGAATCAAATGTTGATAGAACTCACTACCACTTATTTGTAAGATGGGCCCCAAAATAATAGAGCCACAGTTTGCAGGTCTTGACATTAATGGACTTTCTGATTGGGGCTTACTTAACTTAAAATAAAACACTTGCTGGATTCTGCCACATTGGAATTTGTTTAAAACATGGATCTTAGCTGGGTGCGGTGGCTCTTACCTGTAATCCTAGCACTTTCGGAGGCCAAGGTAGGCGGATTACTTGAGATCAGGAGTTTGAGACCAGCCTGGCCAACATGGTAAAACCCTGTCTCTACCAAAAATACAAAAATATTAGCTGGGCATCATGGTAAGCACCTGTAATCCAGCATGGATGACAGAAGAAAAAAAAGGATCTTGTTTCCCTACAAAAGTTGTCATATATAAAAAGATTGGTGTATGTTGTTAATAATATATAAATTCATTAGATGCCATTTTTTCTTTCTTGGTATCCCCAGGAACTGCATTGGGCAGCATTTTGCCATAATTGAGTGTAAAGTGGCAGTGGCATTAACTCTCCTCCGCTTCGAGCTGGCTCCAGACCACTCAAGGCCTCCCCAGCCTGTTCGTCAAGTTGTCCTCAAGTCCAAGAATGGAATCCATGTGTTTGCAAAAAAAGTTTGCTAATTTTAAGTCCTTTCATATAAGAATTAATGAGACAATTTTCCTACCAAAGGAAGAATGAAAGGATAAATATAATACAAAATATATCTATACGGTTGTTTGACAAATTATATAACTTAGGATACTTCTGACTGGTTTTGACATCCATTAACAGTAATTTTAATTTCTTTGCTGTATCTGGTGAAACCCACAAAAACACCTGAAAAAACTCAAGCTGACTTCCACTGCGAAGGGAAATTATTGGTTTGTGTAACTAGTGGTAGAGTGGCTTTCAAGCATAGTTTGATCAAGACTCCACTCAATATCTGCATTACTTTTATCTCTGCAAATATCTGCATGATAGCTTTATTCTCAGTTATCTTTCCCCATAATAAAAAATATCTGCCACCTTCTGAGTCCCATAGTCTCTCATTATACCCTGTAGGGAATGGATAAATTGATGACAATGTATTAGAAAGCCTAGACACTTAAGAGGAATTCCGAATACAGAAAAGTCTGATATATGAATTCCCATTTGGAATATTTAGAGGATACCGCGCAGTACGGAACTCTTGCTCAACATGGAGTAACATAGCTACGGAATGTTTCAGCAGAGACGGGGTCCAGATAGAACAACCTAATCCCCCATGCTGGTGTGTGCTATAATAGAGATACAGAAATTCCCATATATCTGCAGTGGAAAACACAGAATTGTTAAGAGAGCCAAGAAGCATCACAAGAGAGCCAAGAGGAATCATTAATCCAGGAGTGAGTGACTGAAATTAAACTATGCATCTTTTGATGCATAGTCCATGCATCTTTTGAGGTTGTAGGGTGGGCGGTGGGGGAGTGGTTAAAATACCAAATAACTTTAGACTTTATGAAGCATGAAAAATCAAATTCTCAAACATAGTAACTAAAGAATAGAAATAAAATGTATAAATTTGAAATCTGTAGAGGAAAATACAGAATAAGAAAAAATAGGATATAAAGAGCCAAAAAAAAAAAAAGGGCAATACATACTCCCAAAAAGAAGGGGGAAAAGAAGCATAGAAAAGGAACCACAAAGTAAAATAGTAGAAACATATGCAAATACATCAATAATTAATGAGTAGAAGATAATCAATGGATAGACGAACTCACAAGTTAAGATGCAGAGGTTGTCAGATTGGATTTTTTTAAATTCCAGACATTACTAAAACGTAAGACCATGAAATTATTGAAAGTAAAAAGGTGGTATATATACGCCAGAAAAATACTAATGGAATCAGAGTAACTATATTATATTAGATAAAATAGATGAAATAAAAACAAAACATTATCAGTGATAGTCACTATGTGTGATTCACTATATAAACAGAATTAAAAACAAAAACCATATAATCATCTCAGTAGATGCAGAAAACGCTTTTGATAAAATCTAACATCTCTTCATGATAAAAAACCCTCAACAAACTAGACATTGAAGAAATATACCTCGAATTAATAAGAGCCATCTATGACAAACCCACAGCCAACATCATACTGAATGGGAAAAAGTGAGAAGCATTCCCCTTGAGAACTGGAACAAGACAAGATGCCCACTCTCACCACTCTTATTCAACATAGCACTGGAAGTCCTAGCCAGAACAATCAGGCAACAGAAAAAAATAAAAGGCATCAAAACAGGAAAAGAGGTCAAATTATCTCTCTTCATGGATGATATGATTCTATACCTTAAAAACCCTAAAGACTCTGCCAAAAGGCCCTTGGAACTGATAAATGACTTCAGTAAAGTTTTGGGATACCAAATCAATGGCCAAAAATCAGTAGCATTGCTATATACCAATACATCCAAGCTGAGATCCAAATCAAGAACACAGTCCCTATACCATAGCTACAAAAAGAATAAAATACCTAGGAATATATCTAACCAATTAGCTGAAAGGTCTCTACAAGGCGAACTACAAAATGCTGCTGAAAGAAATCAGAGATAACACAAACAAATGGGAAAATATTTCATGCTCATGAATTGGTAGCATCAAAATTGTTAAAATGACCATACTTCCCAAAGCAATCTACAGATTCAGTGCTATTCCTATCAAGCCAGCAATGTCCTTTTTCACAGAACTAGGAAAAAAAAGAGCCTGAATAATCAAAGCAATCCTAAGCAAAAAGAACAAAGCCAGAGGCATCACATTACCCACTTCAAACTACACTACAAGTCTACAGTAGCCAAAATAGCATGGTACTGGTACAAAATAAACACATATACCAATGGAACAGAATAGAGAGCCCAGAAATAAAGCCATACATCTGCAACCTTCTGAACTTCAACAAGCTTGACAAAATAAGCAATGGGGAAAAAGACTCTGTATCCATTAAATTGTGCTGGGATAACTGGCTATCTATATGCTGAAGAATGAAACTGGACCCCATCTATATGCTGAAGAATGAAACTGGTCCCCTTATACAAAAATTAACTCAAGAGGGATTAAAGACTTAAATGTAAGACCTCAAACTATAACAATTCTAGAAGAAAACCTAGGAAATAACCTTCTCCATTTCAGCCCTGGCAAAGAATTTATGGCTAAGTCCCCAAAAGCAATTGTGACAAAAACAAAAATTGGTAAGTAGGACCTAAGCAAACTAAAGAGCTTCTGCACAGCAAGAGAAACTATCAAGAGAGTAAACAGACAACCTGCAGAATGGGAGAAAATATTTGCAAACCATGCATCCGACAGAGGTCAAATATCCAGAATCTATAAGGAGTTTAAACAAATCAACAAGCAAAAAGCAAAGAACTCCATGAAAAAGTGGACATGCATGTCTTTTTTTCTAAAGAAGAAAGAAGACACACATGTGGCCAACAAGCATATAAAAAAAAAGCTCAATACACTGATCATCAGAGAAATGCAAATCAAAACCACAATAAGATACCATCTCACACCAGTCAGAATGGCTTTTGTTAAAAAGTCAAAAAATAACAGATGTTGGTGAGGCTGTGGAGAAAAAGGGACACTTCTACACTGTTGGTAGGAATGTAAATTAGTTCAGCCACTGTGGAGAGCAGTTTGGAGATTTCTCAAAGAACTAAGAGCTGAACTACCATTGGACCCAGCTATCCCATTACTGGGTATATACCCAAAGGAAAATAAATTGCTCTACCAAAAGGACACATGCACCCAATGTTCATCATCATGCTATTCACAATAGCAAAAGCATGGCATCAATGCAGATGCCCATCAATGATGGATTGGACAAAGAAAATGTGGCACATATATCCAATGGAATACTATGCAGCCATAAAAAAGAACAAAATCATGTCCTATGCAGCAACATGGATCTAGCTGGAGGCCATTATACTAAGCTAAGTAACACATAAACAGAAAACCAAATATGACATGTTCTTACTTATAAGTGGGACCTAAATATTAGACATATGGACACATGGACATAAAAATGAGAAATAGACACTGGGGACTATTAGAAGGGATAGAGAGAGAGTGACACAAGGGCTGAAAAACTACCTATTGGCTACTATGTTCACTACGTGGGTGACAGGTTCTATCATACCACAAACCTGAGCATCACACAATATACCCAAGTAACAAACATGTACTATACTACAAGGCTACAGTAGCCAAAACAGCATGGTACTGGTACAAAAGTAGACACGTAGACCAATGGAACAAAATAGAGAGCCCGGAAATAAATGCATACACCTACAACCTTCTTTAATTTGACACCAAATAAAAGTGGACCCACAGGAAGAAATAAAGACTATCAGATGCATACATACACGCATATAAACAAGTGTGTATGTATATATACATATACATAGAATATCTTTTAAATCTTATTTTCTTAATTTCATTAAACAATATATGACTTTAAAGAAAAAATCAAACTGTATTATTGGGCTTATTATATATGTTTATATATAATATAATATGTAATACTTATATATTATATAAATATATTATATATATTTATATATAATATAATATATTATGTATATTTATATATAATATATTATGTATATTTATATATAATACAATATATTATGTATATTTATATATAATATAATATATTATGTATCTTTATATATAATATAATATATTATGTATCTTTATATATAATATAATATATTATGTATCTTTATATATAATATAATATATTATGTATCTTTATATATAATATAATATATTATGTATCTATATATAATATAATATATTATGTATCTTTATAGATAATATATTATGTATCTTTATATATAATATAATATATTATGTATCTTTATATATAATATAATATATTATGTATCTTTATATATAATATAATATATTATGTATCTTTATATATAATATAATATATTATGTATATTTATATATAATATAATATATTATGTATATTTATATATAATATATAATGTATATTTATATATAATATATTATGTATATTTATATATAATATATTATGTATATTTATATATAATATATAATGTATATTTATATATAATATGATATATTATATTATGTAAATTTATATATAATATGATATATTATGTATATTTATATATAATATGATATATTATATATAAAATATCACCAATAATAGTAAGGATATGAAAAAGGGGAAATGGAAATATACTTTTACAAGGTTGCTATATTTTACCTGAAATAAATTAACATAAACTTAAAGAAGGTTTAAAACCAGTTAAACTGCATATTGTAATCCCTAAAGCAACCACTAAAAAGTAATCCAAAGAGAAAGAACTAATAAATCAACTGACACATTAAAATGAAATATTGAATAATACTTGATTAATACAAATAATGGCATGAAAGGATAAATAGGGAAATATATAATAACCAGATGAGACGAACAGAAAAAAATAGCAAAATGGCAGACCTGAATTCAACCACATCAATAATTACATTAAAGATTACTAGACTAACCACTCCAATCAAAGAAAGAGACTGATGAACTGGATTTTTTAAAAAGCAGGGACTGACAGCCTGTGTGTTATACTGAAGAGATGAACTTCAAATAGAAAGACAAAAATAGTTTTAAAATAAAAACAATAGAGAAAGATATGTTATGCAAACAGTGAGCAAAAGAAATAAGGAGTAGCTATACTATTATCAGACAAAATTACTACTGATAAAGAATATTATCAGAGACAAGGAGGAACACTTCATGATAACAGAGGATCAATGCATCAGGTAGATTATGTGCTTCATAACAGAGCTTCAAATTACATGCAGCAAAACTTTCAGAAATAAGGAAATAAATACACAAATTCAAAATCATAGATGGAGAATTTAGCACGTCTTTAGAAATCGATATACAACTAACAAAAATATAGTAAGAACACTGAATATCTGAATAACACTACCAATCACCTTAGTCTAATTGACGTTTATAGAACATTAAACACAACTGTAGAATACACATTCTTTTCTTTTTTTCTTTTTTTATTTTATTTTATTATTATACTTTAAGTTTTAGGGTACAGGTGCACAATGTGCAGGTTAGTTACATATGTATACAAGTGCCATGCAGGTGTGCTGCACCCATTAACTCGTCATTTAGCATTAGGTATATCTCCTAAAGCTATCCCTCCCCCCTCCCCCCGCCCCACAACAGGCCCTGGTGTGTGATGTTCCCCTTCCTGTGTCAATGTGTTCTCACTGTTCAATTCCCACCTATGAGTGAGAACATGCTGTGTTTGGTTTTTTGTTCTTGCAATAGTTTACTGAGAATGATGATTTCCAATTTCATCCATGTCCCTACAAAGGACATGAACTCATCATTTTTTATGGCTGCATAGTATTCCATGGTGTATATGAGCCACATTTTCTTAATCCAGTCTATCATTGTTGGACATTTGGGTTGGTTCCAAGTCTTTGCTATTGTGAACAGTGCTGCAATAAACATACGTGTGCATGTGTCTTTATAGCAGCATGATTTATAGTCCTTTGGGTATATACCCAGTAATGGGATGGCTGGGTCAAATGGTGTTTCTAGTTCTAGATCCCTGAGGAATCGCCACACTGACTTCCACAATGGTTGAACTAGTTTACAGTCCCACCAACAGTGTAAAAGTGTTCCTGTTTCTCCACATCCTCTCCAGCACCTTTGTTTCCTGACTTTTTAATGATCACCATTCTAACTGGTGTGAGATGGTATCTCACTGTGGTTTCGATTTACATTTCTCTGATAGCCAGTGATGGTAAGCATTTTTTCATGTGTTTTTTGGCTGCATAAATGTCTTCTTTTGAGAAGTGTCTGTTCATGTCCTTCGCCCACATTTTGATGCAGTTGTTTGTTTTTTTCTTGTAAATTTGTTTGAGTTCATTGTAGATTCTGGATGTTAGCCCTTTGTCAGATGAGTAGGTTGCGAAAATTTTCTACCATTTTGTAGGTTGCCTGTTCACTCTGATGGTAGTTTCTTTTGCTGTGCAGAAGCTCTTTAGTTTAATTAGACCCCATTTGTCAATTTTGGCTTTTGTTGCCATTGCTTTTGGTGTTTTAGACATAAAGTCTTTTCCCATGCCTATGTCCTGAATGGTAATGTCTAGGTTTTCTTCTAGGGTTTTTATGGTTTTAGGTCTAATGTTTAAATCTTTAATCCATCTTGAATTAGTTTTTGTATAAGGTGTAAGGAAGGGATCCAGTTTTGCTTTCTACATATGACTAGCCAGTTTTCCCAGCACCATTTATTAAATAGGGAATCCTTTCCCCATTTCTTGTTTTTGTCAGGTTTGTCAAAGATCAGATAGTTATAGATATGCAGCGTTATTTCTGAGGGCTCCATTCTGTTCCATTGATCTGTATCTCTGTTTTGGTACCAGTACCATGCTGTTTTGGTTACTGTAGCCTTCTAGTATAGTTTGAAGTCAGGTAGCATGATGCCTCCAGCTTTGTTCTTTTGGCTTAGGATTGACTTGGCAATGCGGACTCTTTTTTGGTGCCATATGAACTTTGAAGTAGTTTTTTCCAATTCTGTGAAGAAAGTCATTGGTAGCTTGATGGGGATGGCATTGAATCTATAAATTACCTTGGGCAGTATGGCCATTTTCACGACATTGAGTCTTCCTACCCATGAGCATGGAATGTTCTTCCATTTGTTTGTATACTCTTTTATTTCATTGAGCAGTGGTTTGTAGTTCTCCTTGAAGAGGTCCTTCACATCCCTTGTAAGATGGATTCCTAGGTATTTTATTCTCTTTGAAGCAATTGTGAATGGGAGTTCACTCGTGATTTGGCTCTCTGTTTGTCTGTTATTGGTGTATAAGAATGCTTGTGATTTTTGCACATTGATTTTGTATCCTGAGACTTTGCTGAAGTTGCTTATCAGCTTAAGGAGATTTTGGGCTGAGACGATGGGGTTTTCTAGATATACAATCATGTCATCTGCAAACAGACACAATTTGACTTCCTCTTTTCCTAATTAAATACCCTTTATTTCCTTCTCCTGCCTAATTGCCCTGGCCAGAACTTCCCTCTCTCACCACTCCTACACATTCTTTTCAAATGCACATGGAACATTGATCAAAATATGCTGATCTTTAAAAAAAACAGATTTCAAAGGGTTGAAATTTTTAACTGTTACCTGAGAAGCCCAGAAACAAATTAAAAAGCAATAAAAACAAGATATCTGGAAGAGCTTAAAATATGTGAAAATTTTATTTATTTTTGGATAAATAATTGATATTTATTAATTGATATTGAGATAATTGGCTAACTAATCACTTGAGGAAAAATAAGTTTCATTTCCCACCTATTTGTATGTAGATAAATAAGCAAATAAATTCCAGGGGAAATGGTTTAAAACTTACGTTTTTATGTATTGAACACCCTGGTACACATTTGCTTTTTTTAATCTTTTTTAATTCTACTGGAAGTTTTAGGGTACATGTGCACAACGTGCAGGTTTGTTACATATGTATACCCGTGCCATGTTGCTGTGCTGCCTCTCTCACCACTCCTATTCAACATACTGTTGGAAGTTCTGGCCAGGGCAATCAGACAGGAGAAAGAAATAAAGGGTATTCAATTAGGAAAAGAGGAAGTCAAATTGTCCCTGTTTGCAGATGACATGATTGTATACCAAGAAAACCCCATCATCTCAGCCCAAAATCTCCTTAAGCTGATAGGCAACTTCAGCAAAGTCTCAGGATACAAAATCAATGTGCAAAAATCACAAGCATTCTTATACACCAATAACAGACAAACGGAGAGCCAAATCATGAGTGAACTCCCATTCACAATTGCTTCAAAGAGAATAAAATACCTAGGAATCCATCTTACAAGGGATGTGAAGGACCTCTTTAAGGAGAACTACAAACCACTGCTCAATGAAATAAAAGAGTATACAAACAAATGGAAGAACATTCCATGCTCATGGGTAGGAAGAATCAATATCGTGAAAATGGCCATACTGCCCAAGGTAATTTATACATTCAATGACATCCCCATCAAGCTACCCACGACTTTCTTCACAGAATTGGAAAAAACTACTTTAAAGTTCATATGGAACCAAAAAACAGCCCACATTGCCAAGTCAATCCTAAGCCAAAAGAACAAAGCTGGAGGCATCACGCTACCTGACTTCAAACTATACTAGAAGGCTACAGTAACCAAAACAGCATTGTCCTGGTAACAAAACAGAGATATAGACCAATGGAACAGAACACAGCCCTCAGAAATCATGCTGCATATCTACAACTATCTGATGTTTGACAAACCTGACAAAAACAAGAAATGGGGAAAGGATACCCTATTTAATAAATGGTGCTGGGAAAACTGGCTAACCACATGTAGAAAGCTGAAACTGGATCCCTTCCTTACACCTTATACAAAAATTAATTCAAGATGGAGTAAAGACTTAAATGATAGACCTAAAACCATAAAAACCCTAGAAGAAAACCTAGGCAATACCATTCAGGACATAGGCATGGGCAAGGACTTCATGTCTAAAACACCAAAAGCAATGGCAACAAAAGCCAAAATTGACAAATGGGATCTTATTAAACTAAAGACCTTCTGCACAGCAAAAGAAACTACCATCAGAGTGAACAGGCAACCTACAAAATGGGAGAAAATTTTTGCAATCTACTCATCTGACAAAGTGCTAATATCCAGAATCTACAAAGAACTCAAACAAATTCACAAGAAAAAAACAAACAACCCCATCAAAAAGAGGGCGAGGATATGAACAGACACTTCTCACAAGAAGACATTTATGCAGTCAAAAGACACATGAAAAAATGCTCATCATCACTGGCCATTAGAGAAATGCAAATCAAAACCACAATGAGATACCATCTCACACCAGTTAGAATGGCACTCATTAAAAAGTCAGGAAACAGCAGGTGCTGGAGAGGATGTGGAGAAATAGGAACACTTTTACACTGTTGGTGGGACTGTAAACTAGTTCAACCATTGTGGAAGTCGGTGTGGTGATTCCTCAGGGATCTAGAACTAGAAATACCATTTGACCCAGCCATCCCATTGCTGGGTATATACCCAAAGGATTATAAAACATGCTGCTATAAAGACACATACACACATATGTTTATTGCAGCACTATTCACAATAGCAAAGACTTGGAACCAACCCAAATGTCCAACAATGAAAGACTGGATTAAGAAAATGTGGCTCATATACACCATGGAATACTATGCAGCCATAAAAAAGGATGAGTTCATGTCCTTTGCAGGTACATAGATGAAGCTGAAAACCATCATTCTCAGCAAACTATCGCAAGGACAAAAAACCAAACACAGCATGTTATCACTCATAGGTGGGAATTGAACAATGAGAACACATGGACACAGGAAGTGGAACATCACACACCAGCGCCTGTTGTGGGGTGGCGGGAGTGGGGAGGGATAGCATTAGGAGATGTACCTAATGTTAAAAGACGAGTTAATGGGGGCAGCACACCAACATGGCACATGTAAACATATGTAACAAACCTGCACGTTGTGCCCATGTACCCTAAAACTTAAAGTATAATTTAAAAAAACCCACAAATCAAATCCCTGAGCTGATCTACCCACAGGAGTAACTGCTTCAAGATGCCACCAAGGGGCATCTTGGTGTTCCCTCCTCTGCCTTGGCTTGCCTAAACACCGAATCAGGAAATATCCAGCAACAAATATATCAGTTTCATTTTTACAATGTGGCATTCAAAACCGAACTGGAGTCTCTTCAGGATGGTGATATAACCAGTTCAAAGTTTTGCTTTTTCCAGCTGTCACTCATGGATTCAATCAGTAGGTATTTCTTGGGCATCATCAACAGACACAGTCATCTGCATCATGCGACGGGAAGCAAAGGACATAGCAGCTGAGTTACCACCTTTCAGGAGTTTTTGTGGAGGTATCTGAGTAGTAAATAAATAGGATAGGCCACACTCAGTGTCTCAAGCTGGTAATCCCAGCAATTTGGGAGGCCAAGGTGGGCAGATCGCCTGAGGTCAGGACTTTGAGACCAGCCTGGCCAAAATGGTGAAAGCCTGTTACTACTAAAAATACAGAAATTAGCCAGGCATGGTGTTGGGTGCCTGTAATCCCAGCTACTCAGGAGGCTGAGGCAGGAGAATCACTCTAACCTAGGAGGCTGAGGTTTCAGTGAGCTGAGATCATGTCACTGCACTCCAGCCAGGTCGAGAGAGCAAGGCTCTGTCTCAATAAATACATGAACAAATAAATAAGTGGGATAGATGTATACTTTTTAATAAGTCTTGACAATCACAAGCACACTTTTCTAAGAGTTACATTCATAGAGCCGTATGGCTCTATGTTCTACTTTTATCACTTTCCCACATGCTTTACTCATATCATTAAACATTCTCCATAAACATTGCTTTCAATGACTACGCTACACCTAGCCCCATGATTGCCATTCAGGTTCTCACAGGAGCTGCCCTGGATAGTGAGACTTGCATTTATGCCAATATGGGGAGTTCATAATCTGACACATCTTCCTGCAATTTGAAAATAATGAATCAAACATAGCAAACATGAAATGACCCCTGGAAAGTTTAGGGGCTGCCATCTGGACTGGAGGCTCAACTTAATCATGACCTCGTTTAAATGAATGGTTAACAGCAAAGTCTCTGGAGCCTGACTGCCTGGGTTACAATCCTGGCTGTACCTCTTACCAACTGGGGGATTCTGGACAGGGAACTACCCTGTTTGCGCCTTAGCTTTCCCACCTATAATATGAAGATTTTTTAAAAAATCTCTTTTGTAGAGTTTTTCTGGAGAAAGCATGTAAAGTTTTGGCTTCATGGCCAGAACATAACAAGTGCTCACTAAATGTTGGCCATTACCACATTATGAGCCCGACTCTAAAGAAATTGAGAATCTAGGGAAGGGGAAAAAAAAGCACAGTGAGAATTCAAAGCCAAAATCTCTGACTTCAGAGCTACTGTTGCCCATGCTATGGGAGGAAAACAGGTGCTGATCCAAGTAGGGAAAGAGTCAGGGTCCAAGGGTCCCCAGTCGGGGTTAGGGAGGCAGTGATGGCTGGTGGAAAGTAGCCACAGAACTAGGGGAGGTTGGGTGGAATGAAGTGTAAATAGTTACATGTCCCTACTCTTTGGTTTGGATAGGAGCCCAGGATTTGAGGCAGAAAGAAAAGAACTCTGATTCTCTGGGTTCTCGAATGTATCACCTGCCATGAGTGGGGCAAAGGAGGAAGGTGTTGGGCATAAGAGTTTACATGGATTAGGGAGCAGGAGGAAATGGGGCCCCTGGGAGAGCTGACTTCCATGGAATTCTTTTGGAAATCTATTGATTTATGTTCTGAATTGATGACCTTTGGCATGACCTTGTGGAGATAATTATGAAAAAAGTGAGAGGAGTGGTAATTTGAAGAGGAGCTGGTCCCATTTCTGCTCTTTCATGTATGATCTCCATGAATCTGCCAGTGCTTTTTCCTTTTTCTAGTATTTACCAACTGGTAAACTCCTCTTCGTCCTTAAAGACCTCTTTACTTATTTATTTTCTCTGTCTCTGAATGGCCCAAGCCCACGATTTATTCCTTCAGTACACCCTCTATAATGTTTTAACACAATAATTTATTTTCCTTCCTTTAGCTACTAAACGGTGAGGTTAAAAAAAACCTTTGTTTTTGAATAAATAAATGAGTGAATAAGTGAATAATTCTATGAGATATTCAGAGAAGTGCCTGTAATCGCAGCACTTTGGGAGGCCGAGGTGGGTGGATCACGAGGTCAGGAGATCAAGATATTCAGAGAAATGATTGTAATCCCCCCCATTTTAGTTTTCTACGGCTATTGTGAAAAATATATATATACCAGAAAGTTGGTGGATGTAGCAGTCCTGCACCTGTTTTCCCACCTTTCTTGACCACAAAGAAAGGGGTCCAGGCTGCTGGATTCTAGCGGACCTTTACCAGTGTGCCCGACATTGCGTTTGTGCTCAGGGGTGAGTCCCAGAGCTGGGCTGGGTTCCCGAGTACTTCCTATTAACCCAGGTGCCCCATCAAGATGCATTCCTACAAGCAACAGTTCTCTCTTATGCAAATTCATTTCAGAGAGGGTGTGGGTAACCTATTGAGTCAGAATTGAGACAGAGTTTTTTGATTCTGTAAGTACTTTAAGGCTTGGCTGAGTGCAAACAGCTTGCACGTTTGAGCAGACCAGTTATTAGGCAATTTTCTTAACTCTGCTTCTACAGGACTTTCCCTCGATTATTGAATACCCATCGTGTTTTTTTCTCAATCACCTGGGAGGAACCATCTATTGTCTTGTCCTGAAGGGAGTTCCTCCTAGATCTGGTTGGGCCTTTGTATGGTAATTAAGATTTAAATCCCCTGTTAGGAAATCTGCTGGGGTAAGGGAATTTTCAATGGTTAATGTTAAATTATCTTTTTCTAACAGAATAGCCCCATACTTTAAGATTTTTGAGTTAGTAACCTACCCTTTTTGCTTTTTTGACTTAGGATAGTTCTGAACTGGTGAGGTGGGCTCACAATGAGGTTTCCTCTAAAGGCTAATTTTCTACTTTCTTCTGTTAGCAAAGCAGTCGCTGCAACAGATTGAATGCATCTGGGCCATCCGCAGGTTCCTGGGTTAAGGATTTTGGATAGGAAGGCTACTGGTTGTCAGTGGCCTCAGTGCTTTTTGGCTATGCCCTTGTTTACACTGACAACAAAGTGGTATTGGAGAGTTACAGGGTCATGGAGAAAACCTTCATTTATCAATTATAGGTTTTAAATTTACCCTGGCTTTCAAACAAACAGGGTACACTGTTTTTTCTTTACTATTTCCATCTTTCTCTTTCTCTCTTTCTTTCTCCTTTCTGTCTTTGTAGATGCATTTTGGAAACACAGTGGAAGGATGTTCGCTCGTTGCACACATTTGCCACTGTGGGAATATGCACCTCCCTTTTATTTACTCAATTTGCTTTCATCCTGATCTATTATGTTGTTGTAGACCCTGCTCCCGTTGTTAAAGTATTAGGTTATCAGTTCTAAGGCCCTGGCAAGGGTGGTGGGGAACGGGTCCCACAATACTGCCCATGTGGAGAGCTGTATGCCTAAATTGGGAGGGACAACAGGGACAAGACTTCCTGGGTTCATAGCCCAGGGGCCTAGGGATGCAGTGTAGAGCTTCCTTAGATCCCTTTGGATATACAACCTGCTCTAATACTTGGGAGAGGAAGTGAAAGCCTGAATCATTAGTATCTAGGAGGCAGGGATCAGAGGAAGTCGACTCAGAAGTAAGGAGAATCTTGGGGCTACACTTTCAAGAAAGTCGTGGTCAGGACCCAGGAGGTATGGGTCAGAATGAACGGTAGTGGCGCACGCATGGGAAACTGTTGAGTAGAGACTTCTGGCTGTGCCATGAAGTCAACCAGCTAATGCCAGGAGTTGGGGATGACAGCTTTCTGCCTCTAGCCCACCCTCAGCTTCCCCAGGAAAATTGAAAGCAGAAGCTGGTTCCAGGCAGACCAAAGCTCCCAACCCAGAAAAGGTTGGGGGTTGTTAGAAAGCCCTTTCCCAGACAGCCTCACACCTGAGTCTTAAGTCCAGCAGCCACACTAATCATTTTTAACCGCCCGACAGGCACCTGGTATTTTCCTCCAATTCTAAGGAAGGACAGGACAGAACAGCAAGAGAAAGTGGTCCAATGTTACTCACCGCTTTGGAGGTCCCTTCATTGTCGCCAAAATGTTACTGGGGGGGTCCTTGTTCTTAGAGCTCCCCAGATGGTGCTGGGCCACTTCCAAGATGGCGGCAAGCCTCTTTTTCTCTGACTTCGGGTTCTTGGCCTCATAGATTTCAAGGAATGGACTCTTGGGCCATGCGGTGAGTGTTACAGCTCTATCAGAAGCCATGGGTCACGCAAGAGAACTGCGGAACCCAGCGACCAGTGTTCAGCTCGATTAGGATGAACCTGGGCCCTTAACTGTGCAGGAACAATGGCGAGCCTCTAGCCCGATCAAGAGTGGCAATGGGCACCTCACTGGATCAGGAGTGCCGTGGACACCCTGCCAGATCTGGAGGGGTGGAAGTCAGTGGTGGGTCCGTGACCGTGGCAAACAGCAGTGTTTGGATGGTGACTGAAAGCTCAGCTCAAGCCATCACAAACATAGACCAGAAGAGTGTGCAGTTGCAAGATTTAATAGAGTGAAAACAGAGCTCCCATAAAATGGGAGGGGACCCAAAGGGGGTTGCCAGATTTTTTCAGTATGTAATATTATGTCATCTGCAAACAAGGACAGTTTGACTTCTTCCTTTCTAATTTAGCTGTTCCTTATTTCTACTTTGCCTAATTGCTCTAGCAAGTGCTTCCAATACTATGTTGAATATGAATGGTGAGATAGAGCATCCTTGTCTTGTTGTGCTGCTTAAAAGAAAAACTTTCAGCTTTTCCCCCAATCAGTTTGTTAGCCACAGGTTTTTCGTAAATGGTCTCTTTGTGTTTAAAACATTTTCACTGAGGACCTACATGTGCAGGGCTCTGTTCCAGACATCTCAGAGAGCAGAGACCGAAATCGTTCTGCCCTTTCATTCTATGGGAAGTACAGATAATAGACAGACAATTCAGTAAAATAATCACAGACAGCAATGAGTGCTGAGAATAAACAGTGCTATGAGAGACACTAAAGGGAAGGACCTGCTTAAATAGGTGATCTGGGAAGGCCTCTTGTCATAGACAAGACTTAAGGTGAAACTCAAAGGGTGGTGAGACTCTGGCTGTGTGAAGCACAAGGGAGGAACATTCAGTGTGGGAGGAACAACAAGCACAAAGGCTCTGGGGTGGGAAAGATCATGGTGTATTTTAGGGACTGCCCCATGGTGAGACAGTCCACCTGGGAAGAGGTTGAAGAGATCACACGGATGGTGACATGTGCCCTATATCAGGGTATGATAAGAATGAGGAAAGATAATGGCTAAAAACATTTTGCTCCCTGCCCAGCACCTAGCAAGTATTATCCTAAGGAAATAATACTCAGATATTAGCAAAACTGAAGTTAGAATTTGAAATGATGATCCTGACACTCACACTCACATGCTTTGTAATCTGAAAGTCACTGAACATCTCTGGGCCTTGGTTCACCTGTCTGTAAAATAAGGTTAATGTTAATGACACCTAGTAAATTAAGGAGTAGCTGTGATTGTGCTTAGCAAACGTTAAGCACTCACCAAATACAGAAGAGATATTTTGAGGCTTAATGGCATGCTGGCACTGTGCAAGCTACAGAGGTAAGAAAACCTCCCTTTCTCAGAATCACCTCTGCCTCTCATTCCAGGAAGGAAGTGATGATACCGAAGGTCCTCAGCTAAAACTAAGCATATTTCTGTGCCTTCCGTCAGACTAGAAAAGCAAGCAAATATTTAAGTTTTAAAGGTTTGTGCCTGGAAGATACAGTTTTTGTACAGGAGTAAAAGTAAACAGGAAATGTAAAGTTACATCAGCATCAAACTCACCTGTATCAAAACCCAGAAATCAACTCCCTGGGCTGATCTACCCACAGGAGTAACTGCTTCAAGATGCCACCAAGGGCATCTTGGTGTTCCCTCCTCTGCCTTGGCTTGCCTAAACACCGAATCAGGAAATATCCAACAACAAATATATCAGTTTCATTTTTACAATGTGGCATTCAAAACCGAACTGGAGTCTCTTCAGGATGGTGATATAACCAGTTCAAAGTTTTGCTTTTTCCAGCTGTCACTCATGGATTCAATCAGTAGGTATTTCCTGGGCATCATCAACAGACACAGTCATCTGCATCATGCGATGGGAAGCAAAGGACATAGCAGCTGAGTTACCACCTTTCAGGAGTTTTTGTGGAGGTATCTGAGTAGTAAATAAATGGGATAGGCCAAGCTCAGTATCTCGCACCCGTAATCCCAGCACTTTGGGAGGCCAAGGTGGGCGGATTGCCGGAGGTCAGGACTTTGAGAACAGCCTGGCCAAAATGGTGAAACCCTGTCACTACTAAAAATACAAAAATTAGCCAGGCATGGTGGTGGGTGCCTGTAATCCCAGCTACTCAGGAGGCTGAGGCAGGAGAATCACTCTAACCTAGGAGGCTGAGGTTTCAGTGAGCTGAGATCATGTCACTGCACTCCAGCCAGGTCGAGAGAGCAAGGCTCTGTCTCAATAAATAAATGAATAAATAAATAAGTGGGTTAGATGTATACTTTTTAATAAGTCTTGACAATCACAAGCACACGTTTCTAAGAGTTACATTCATACTCTACATACGGCTCTATGTTCTACTTTTATCACTTTCCCACATGCTTTACTCATATCATTAAACATTCTCCATAAACATTGCTTTCAATGACTATGCTACACCTAGCCCCATGATTGCCATTCAGTTTCTCACAGGAGCTGCCCTGGATAGTGAGACTTGCATTTATGCCAATCTGGGGAGTTCATAATCTGACACATCTTCCTGCAATTTGAAAATAATGAATCAAACATAGCAAACATGAAATGACCCTGGAAGGTTTAGGGGCTGCCATCTGGACTGGAGGCTCAACTTAATCATGACGTCGTTTAAATGAATGGTTAACAGCAAAATCTCTGGAGCCCGACTGCCTGGATTACAATCCTGGCTGTACCTCTTACCAACTGGGGGATTCTGGACAGGGAACTACCCTGTTTGTGCCTTAGTTTTCCCACCTATAATATGAAGATTTTTTAAAAAATCTCTTTTGTAGAGTTTTTCTGGAGAAAGCATGTAAAGTTTTGGCTTCATGGCCAGAACATAACAAGTGCTCACTAAATGTTGGCCATTACCACATTATGAGCCCGACTCTAAAGAAATTGAGAATCTAGGGAGGGGAAAAAAAAAGCACAGTGAGAATTCAAAGCCAAAATCTCTGACTTCAGAGCTACTGTTGCCCATGCTATGGGAGAAAAACAGGTGCTGATCCAAGTAGGGAAAGAGTCAGGGTCCAAGGGTCCCCAGTCGGGGTTAGGGAGGCAGTGATGGCTGGTGGAAAGTAGCCACAGAACTAGGGGAGGTTGGGTGGAATGAAGTGTAAATAGTTACATGTCCCTACTCTTTGGTTTGGATAGGAGCCCAGGATTTGAGGCAGAAAGAAAAGAACTCTGACTCTCTGGGTTCTCGAATGTGTCACCTGCCATGAGTGGGGCAAAGGAGGAAGGTGTTGGGCATAAGAGTTTAGATGGATTAGGGAGCAGGAGGAAATGGGGCCCCTGGGAGAGCTGACTTCCATGGAATTCTTTTGGAAATCTATTGATTTATATTCTGAATTGATGACCTTTGGTATGACCTTGTGGGGATAATTATGAAAAAAGTGAGAGGAGTGGTAATTTGAAGAGGAGCTGGTCCCATTTCTGCTCTTTCATGTATGATCTCCATGAATCTGCCAGTGCTTTTTCCTTTTTCTAGTATTTACCAACTGGTAAACTCCTCTTCATCCTTAAAGACCTCTTTACTTATTTATTTTCTCTGTCTCTGAATGGCCCAAGCCCACGATTTATTCCTTCAGTACACCCTCTATAATGTTTTAACACAATAATTTATTTTCCTTCCTTTAGCTACTAAACGGTGAGGTTAAAAAAACCTTTGTTTTTGAATAAATAAATGAGTGAATAAGTGAATAATTCTATGAGATATTCAGAGAAGTGCCTGTAATCGCAGCACTTTGGGAGGCCGAGATGGGTGGATCACGAGGTCAGGAGATCAAGATATTCAGAGAAATGATTGTAATCCCCCCCATTTTAGTTTTCTACGGCTATTGTGAAAAAAAAAAAAATACCAGAAAGTTGGTGGATGTAGCAGTCCTGCACCTGTTTTCCCACCTTTCTTGACCACAAAGAAAGGGGTCCAGGCTGCTGGATTCTAGTGGACCTTTACCAGTGTGCCCGACATTGCGTTTGTGCTCAGGGGTGAGTCCCAGAGCTGGGCTGGGTTCCCAAGTACTTCCTATTAACCCAGGTGCCCCATCAAGATGCATTCCTACAAGCAACAGTTCTCTCTTATGCAAATTCATTTCAGAGAGGGTGTGGGTAACCTATTGAGTCAGAATTGAGACAGAGTTTTTTGATTCTGTAAGTACTTTAAGGCTTGGCTGAGTGCAAACACCTTGCACGTTTGAGCAGACCAGTTATTAGGCAATTTTCTTAACTCTGCTTCTACAGGACTTTCCCTCAATTATTGAATACCCATCGTGTTTTTTTCTCAATCACCTGGGAGGAACCATCTATTGTCTTGTCCTGAAGGGAGTTCCTCCTAGATCTGGTTGGGCCTTTGTATGGTAATTAAGATTTAAATCCCCTGTTAGGAAATCTGCTGGGGTAAGGGAATTTTCAATGGTTAATGTTAAATTATCTTTTTCTAACAGAATAGCCCCATACTTTAAGATTTTTGAGTTAGTAACCTACCCTTTTTGCTTTTTTGACTTAGGATAGTTCTGAACTGGTGAGGTGGGCTCACAATGAGGTTTCCTCTAAAGGCTAATTTTCTACTTTCTTCTGTTAGCAAAGCAGTCGCTGCAACTGATGAATGCATTTGGGCCATCCGCAGGTTCCTGGGTTAAGGATTTTGGATAGGAAGGCTACTGGTTGTCAGTGGCCTCAGTGCTTTTTGGCTATGCCCTTGTTTACACTGACAACAAAGTGGTATTGGAGAGTTACAGGGTCATGGAGAAAACCTTCATTTATCAATTATAGGTTTTAAATTTACCCTGGCTTTCAAACAAACAGGGTACACTGTTTTTTCTTTACTATTTCCATCTTTCTCTTTCTCTCTTTCTTTCTCCTTTCTGTCTTTGTAGATGCATTTTGGAAACACAGTGGAAGGATGTTCGCTCGTTGCACACATTTGCCACTGTAGGAATATGCACCTCCCTTTTATTTACTCAATTTGTTTTCATCCTGATCTATTATGTTGTTGTAGACCCTGTTCCAGTTGTTAAAATACTAGGTTATCAGTTCTAAGATCCTGGTAAGGGTTGTGGGGAACGGGTCCCACAATACTGCCCATGTGGAGAGCTGTATGCCTAAATTGAGGGGGACACCAGGGACAAGACTCCCTGGGTTCATAGCCTAGGGGCCTAAGGATGCAGCATAGAGCTTCCTTAGATCCCTTTGGAGATACAACTTGCTCTAATACTTGGGAGAGGAAGTGAAAGACTGAAGCATTAGTATCTAGGAGGTAGGGATCAGAGGAAGTCGATTCAGAAGTTAGGAGAATTTTGGGGCTACACTTTCAAGAAAGTCATGGTCAGGACCCAGGAGGTATGAGTCAGAAGGAAAGCTAGGGTCACACACATCGGCCTGTTGTGGGGTGGGGTGAGGGTGGTGGGATAGCATTAGGAGATATACCTAATGTAAATGAGGAGTTAATGGGTACAGCACTCCAACATGGCACATGTATACATATGTAACAAACCTGCACGTTGTGCACATGTATCCTAGAACTTAACATATAAAAAAAAGAATGAAATCATGTCCTCTGCAGCAACGTGGATACAGCTGGAAGCCATTACCCTAAGCTGATTAACACAGTAACAGAAAACTAAATACCGCATGTTATCACTTATAACTGGGACCTAAACATTGGATACACACAGACACAAAGATGGGAATGGTAGACACTGAGGGCTCCAAAAAGGGATGGGATGGAGGGAGGGGGAAAGGATGGAAAAGCTACCTATTAGGTACTGTGTTCACGACCTTGGTCAAACTTTAGCATCATGTGATATACTCATGTAACAAACCTGCACATGTACCCTCTGAATCAAAATTTTAACACATAAAATTTTAAAAAAAGAAAAAAAAAGAAATAAAGCCATGCACCTACAGCCATCTGATCCTCAACAAAGTCAACAAAAATAAGCAATGGGAAAAGGACTCCCTATACAATAAATTGTACTGGGAAAACTGGGTGACCATATGCAAAAGAATGCAACTGGACCCTGACTTTACACCATATAAAAATTAACTTAAGATGGATTAAAGGGGCTGGGCACGATGGCTCATGCTTGCAATCCCAGCACTTTGGGAGGCCGAGGAGGACAGATAGCGAGGTCAGGAGATCGAGACCATCCTGGCTAATATGGTGAAACCCCGTCTCTACTAAAAATACAAAAAATTAGCTGGGCATGGTGGTGGGCGCCTGTAGTCCCGGCTACTCAGGAGGGTGAGGCAGGAGAATGGCATGAACCCAGGAGGCTGAGCTTGCAGTGAGCCAAGATCGAAAAAAAAAAAAATGATGGATTAAAGGTTTAAATGTAAGACCTCAAACTATAAGAATCCTAGATGAAAACCTAGGAAACATGATGATTTACATCAGGCTTGAGAAAGAATTGATAACTAAGTTCTCAAAAGCAATTGCAAAAAAGTAAAAATTCACAAGTGGGACTTAATTAAAGTGCTTCTGCACAGCAAAAGAAACTATAAACAAAGTAAACAGACAACCTACAGAATGGGAGAAAATATTTGTAAACTATGCATCTGACAAAGGTCTAATATCCAGAATCCCTAAAGAAATTAAACAATTCATTTTTTAATTATACTTTAAGTTCTGAGATACATGTGCAGAACGTGCAGGTTTGTTACATTGGTATAGATGTGCCATGGTGGTTTGCTGCACCCATCAACCCGTCATCTACATTAGGTATTTCTCCTAATGCTATCCCTCCCCTAACCCCCCATCCCAGACAGGTCCCCTTGTGTGATGTTCCCTTCCCTGTGTCCATGTGTTCTCATTGTTCCACTCCCACTTATGAGTGAGAACATGTGGTGTTTGGTTTTCTGTTCTTGTGTTAGTTTGCTGAGAACGATGGTTTCCAGCTTCATCCATGTCCCTGCAAAGGACGTGACCTCATCCTTTTTTATGGCTGTATAGTGTTCCATGGTGTATATGTGCCACATTTTCTTTATCCAATCTATCATTGATGGGCATTTGGGTTGGCTCCAAATCTCTTCTATTGTGAACAGTGCCACAATGAACATACGTGTGCATGTGTCTTTATAGTAGAATGATTTATAATTCCTTGGGTGTATACCCAGTAATGGGATTGCTGTGTCAAATGGTATTTCTGGTTCTAGATCCTTGAGGAATTGCCACACTGCCTTCCACAATGGTTGAATTAATTTGCACTCCCTCCAACAGTGCAAAAGTATAGGGAAAAGAAAGAGAGATCAGACTGTTACTGTGACTATGTAGAAAGGAAAGACATAAGAGACTCCATTTTGAAAAAGACCTCTACTTTAAACAATTGCGTTGCTGAGATGTTGTTAATTTGTAGCTTTGCCCCAACCACTTTGCCCCAGCCACTTTGACCCAACCTGGAGCTCACAAAAACATGTGCTGTATGAAATTAAGGTTTAAGGGATCTAAGGCTGTGCAGGACGTGCCTTGTTAAAAAAATGTTTACAAGCAGTATACTTGGTAAAAGTCATCACCAGTCTCTAGTCTCAACAAACCAGGGGCACAATGCACTGCGGAAAGCCACAGGGACCTCTGCCCTTGAAAGCTGGGTATTGCCCAAGGTTTCTCCCTATGTGATAGTCTGAAATATGGCCTCGTGGGATGAGAAAGACCTGACCATCCCCCAGCCCGACACCCATAAAGGGTCTGTGCTGAGGTAGATTAGTAAAAGAGGAAAGCCTCTTGCAGTTGAGATAGAGGAAAGCCACTGTCTCCTGCCTGCCCCGGGAACTGAATGTCTCGGTATAAAACCCGATTGTACATTTGTTCAATTCTGAGATAGGAGAAAAACCGCCCTATGGCGGGAGGCGAGACATGTTTGCGGTAATGCTGCCTTATTATTCTTTATTCCGCTGAGATGTTTGGGTGGAGAGAAACATAAATCTGGCTTACGTGCACATCCAGGCATAGTACCTTCCCTTGAACTTAATTATGACATAGATTCTTTTGCTCACATGTTTTTTGCTGACCTTCTCCTTATTATCACCCTGCTCTCCTACTACATTCCTTTTTGCTGAAATATTGAAAATAATAATCAATAAAAACTGAGGGAACTCAGAGACTGGCGCTTGTGCAGGTCCTTGGTGTGCTGAGTGCCGGTCTCCTGGGCCCACTGTTGTTTCTCCATACTTTGCCTCTGTGTCTTATTTCTTTTCTCAGTCTCTTGTCCCACCCGACTAGAAATACCCACAGGTGTGGAGGGGCAGGCCACCCCTTCATAAAAGCATTCCTATTTCTCCACATTCTCTCCAGCATCTGTGGTTTCCAGACTTTTTAATGATTGCCATTTTAACTGGCATGAGATGGTATCTCATTGCGGTTTTGATTTGCATTTCTCTAATGACCAGTGATGATGAGCTTTTTTTGCTCTGTTTTTTTGGCCACATAAATGTCTTCTTTTGAGAAGTGTCTTTTCATATCCTTTGCGCACTTTTTGATGAGGTTGTTTTTTTCTTGTGAATTTTGTTTAGGTTCTTTGTAGATTCGCGATATTAGCCCTTTGTCAGATGGATAGATCGCAAAAATTTTCTCCCATTCTGTAGGTTGCCTGCTCACTCTGATGACAGTTTCTTTTGCTCTGCAGAAGTTCTTTAGTTTAATTAGATTCCATTTGTCAATTTTGGCTTTTGTTGCCATTGCTTTTGATGTTTTGGACATGAAGTCCTTGCCCATGCCTATGTTCTGAATGGTATTGCTGAGGTTTTCTTCCAGGCTTTTTATGGTTGTACATCTTAAGTTTTTAATCCATCTTCAGTTAATTTTTGTATAAGGTGTAAGGAAGGGGTTCCAGTTTCAGTTTTCTGCATATGGCTAGCCAGTTTTCCCAGCACCATATATTAAATAGGAAATCCTTTCCCCATTGCTTGTTTTTGTCAGGTTTGTCAAAGATCAGATAATTGTAGATATGTGGTGTTATTTCCGAGGCCTCTGTTCTGTTTCTTTGGTCTGTATATCTGTTTTGTTATCAGTACCATGCTGTTTTGGTTACTGTAGACTTGTAGTATAGTTTGAAGTCAGGTAGCGTGATGCCTCCAGCTTTGTTCTTTTGGCTTAGGATTGTCTTGGCAATGCGGGCTCTTTTTTGTTCCATATGAAATTTAAAGAAGTTTTTCTAATTCTGTGAAGAAAGTCAGTGGTACCTTGATGGGAATAGCACTGAATCTATAAATTATTTTGGCAGTATGGCCATTTTTACTATATTGATTCTTCCTATCCATGAGCATGGAATTTTTTTCCATTTGTTTGTGTCCTCTTTTATTTTGTTGAGCAGTGTTTTGTAGTTCTCCTTGTAGAGGTCCTTCACATCCCTTGTAAGTGGTATTCCTAGGTATTTTATTTTCTTTGTAGCAATTGTGAATGGGAGTTCACTCATGATTTGGCTTCTGTTTGTCTCTTATTGGTGTGTAGGAATGCTTGTGATTTTTGCACGTTGATTTTGTATCATGAGACTTTGCTGAAGTTGCTTATCAGCTTAAGGAGATTTTGGACTGAGACGATGGGGTTTTCTAAATATACAATCATGTGATCTGCAAACAGGGACAATTTGACTTCTGTTTTCCTATTTGAATACCCTTTATTTCTTTCTCTTACTTGGCCAGAACTTCCAGTACAAGCAAAAAACAAACAACCCCATTAAAGACACAGACACTTCTCTAAAGAAGACATATGAGCAGCCAACAAATATTGAAAAAAATTCTCGACATCACTAAGCAACAGAAATGTGAATGAAAACCACATCTCACACAAGTCAGAATGGCTATTATTAAAAAGTTTCAAAGCAACATATGCTGGCTAGGCTGCAGAAAAAAAAAATCATGTGTATACATTGTTTGTGGAAATGTAAATTAGTTCTGCCACCGTGGAAAGCAGTTTGGAGATTTCTCAAAGAACTTAAAATAGAACTACTATTTGACCCAGCAATCCCAATGTTAGCTATCTATCCAAAAGAAAATAAGTTGCTCTACCAAAAAGACACCTCTACTCATACATTCATCACAGCACTATTCGCAATAGCAAAGACATGGCATCAACCTTGGTGCCCATCAATGGTGGACTGGATAAAGAAAATGTGATACATATACACAGTGGAATACTAGGCAGCTGTAAAAAAAATAATGAAATCATGTTCTTTGCAGCAACATGGATGAATTGGGAGGCAATAATCCTAAGCAAATTAACACAGCAACAGAAAACCAAATACCACATGTTCTCACTTATAAGTGGGAACTACATGTTGGATACTTATGGACAGAAATATGGGAACAATAGACACTGGGGACTACTAGAGGGGTAGGTACAGATATGAGTAAGCATTGGAAATTTGACTAATATATACCATACTCACTACCTGAGTGGCAGAATCATTTGTATCCAAACCCTCAGCATCACACAATACACCAGTGTAAAAAACCTGCATACGTACCTGAATCTAAAATAAAGGTTGAAATTATAAAAAGAGGAACAAAAAGAATGCTCATGCACAGATATGCATGTAAAAATGCCAGGGAGGGTTAATTCATAGCAATAGTTGCTATTTAACCTACTTTACTTGAGGTTGACAAAGAAATCATTTTTTAAATATTAATTTCTGTTTAGTACAGATTGTCCTTAGTCAGGGCTCCTAAACAGAGTGCAAAGTTCTGATTGTATAATTACATACTATTGTAGGATGAAAGAGAATTGGTAAACAGGCTCCTGCTGTGGCTATAGTACTAGACTGAAGTAGGACTAAAATTGCTCTAGGACTTTCTCTGGTAGAGAAGGTAGACCTATCAATGGGGGAAAAAGTCATAACTAACATGATGTAGAATTTTTTTAAATTGTCATGTATATGAATTGAGAAAAAAATCATGCTATGGATATTATGAGACCAGTGTCCCCAATGGAATAAAATAGAGTACTTGAACAGCTGCCATGTTAGCATCTGTTTGTCCATATCATCATCCAGTTAATAGAAAGACATAATTCCCACTCCTCACTCAATATATAGATGGAAGTGGTTTTTATGGTAAATAAAATTAGATTGCAATAAGACAAAAGTAATGATTCAGGGCTTGGTTAATGTTAAGTTTAAATATACATATCATGTTGAGAATTTTCTTTGAACACATAACAAAAAAAAAGTGCTACTGAATGAACATTATTGCAATGTAGTAAAGCAGAATGCAATTTCCTTGAGGTCAGCATTCAAGTCTGTTTTCCTCGCAGCGGTGCCCACACACCTAGCATACTGCCTGGCACACAGTAAATGCTCATTAAATATTTGTGAGGTACATGGACAGGGAAATGTGGTAGACAGCTGATGAAGCTGTTCTCCCACTGCTCCCCTAGGTGGATCATCCATAGTCAATCGATTCTGAACTCTGAGGTCCAAGTCTGCTCTCCCCCTTCACTCTCCCCACAAGTGGGAGGGACAATCCTCCCATGACTTAAGCACAGGTGGACAGGGGTGGTCAGAGAGAGGAAGGGGCACTCAGAGATCCAGCAGGTGCTGCACCATGAGTGTCTCTGTCCTGAGCCCCAGCAGACTCCTGGGTGGTGTCTCCGGGATCCTCCAAGTGACCTCCCTGCTCATTCTGCTTCTGCTGCTGATCAAGGCAGCTCAGCTCTACCTGCACAGGCAGTGGCTGCTCAAAGCCCTCCAGCAGTTCCCGTGCCCTCCCTCCCACTGGCTCTTCGGGCACATCCAGGAGGTAGGGAGGAACTCAATGGGGGAGTGGGAGGGCAAGGAGGGATGCGGCTCTGAGACCCTGGTCACAAAATCCATAGAGCAAAGCCTTGTTTTGTAACAAACGTGAGGCCTCGTAGGAACACCCAGCCTACCTCTCTGGTTTCAGCTTGTCCCAGTCATGAGGAGCTCACTCCTCCCATGAAGCCCATCCTGCTGGTCCTCAGCTTTATCACCCATGCCCTCCTTCTGCAGATATCAAGTGTGTCTTGGCAGTCCTGCACATGGAGGGCAATGCCTGATTGTCTCCATACTGATTACCCCATAAGCCTTGGCTTTTCTCAAAGAACAAGGCTTCTAGATGCTCCCTGTCCAGTCACTCAATGCCATTGTCTCTGCCTGGCCCTGCGTTTGCCTGGGAGCACAGACACCCATCTGAGGACTCTGTGCCATGAGGAGTTCATGGTCTGTGAAGAATACAGGCAGGAATTTGAGAAGGTGTCAGACTGCAGGAAAAGAGCTCACTCTGCTGGGGTGGATATCTGAGGCAGAGATCTGCTGGTGTAGGGGGCCAACTGGCTAAGTAAGTTTCCCCAAGACTCACGGAATTTCCACAACAGGTGATTTAGGACCTGAAAACCTGACAATTGTGGGTACACATGAAGGGGGCAGCCTGCATCATGTCCTCCAAGTGAGGAGACTGGTGTTTGAGTTGCACATTGAACAGGGTGTATTGACCTCCTGGCTCTCCTCCCACGCACCCGGACTGTGAGCTCCCTGGAGGTGAGCATGTCATCCCCTTCCTGTGCCCTGGCAATCAGCAAAATCCTGGCACAGCTTGATGGTCAGCTCAGGTGAATAGAGCAAGCTTGTCCAACCCATGCCCCATGGGGCTGCATGTAGCTCAGGATGGCTTTGAATGTGGCCCGACACAAATTCGTAAACTTTCTTAAAACATTATGAGATTATTTTGCAATTTTTTTGAGCTCATCAGCTATCATTAGTGTTCGTGTATTTTATGCATGGCCCAAGACAATTATTTTTCTTCCAATGTGGCCTAGGAAAGCCAAAAGATTGGACATACCAGGTGTAGAGGAACAGAGGAAGAAGAGAAAGGAGCAGCAAGAGGGCTGAGGAGGGACACAGCCCATCCCCTGTGTACTGCTATCCCTGCATGGGGAGAGGGGTGGGTAGGAACAGAGCAAGGTAAACGGCTGCATGGAGAGGGACTCACCAAGGTGCTATGAATTGAACACACTTAAGTAGAGATAGGGGTTGCAGGGAGCTGAGGCCTATTGTTTCTCAGCAAAGGAGGCAACATAGTTCTCAGCAGAGCAGAACCAATGTGGGGACCTGACAAAGTTCTAGCCCTATATGGACTGGTCCCAATACCACTCTGCCTTCTTTCCCATTCTCCTCTTTTACCATATGTTACTCACTACCTCACTACCTGCCTCTGCATTTCAACCTCTAGGCCTCTGATCACAATGTGCTTGCTACCTGGAATTATTTTCTCACTCATATCTATCGGTCAAGGCCCAGCACCAAGCTACCTTCTTCAAGAAGGCCTCCTGGGTCTCCCAGAAGTGAAGGGCCGACTCTTTTTTCTATGGGCTATCCTTCTCAAGAGGCCAGAGCAGTGTTAACTTGACTTAGTTACTGTTCTGCAGTGTCATAAGTGTGGGATTCTTCTGGGAGAGACCATCTCTGATTTATGTTTGTAACCTAATAGTCCCTCAGTAAATGATGACTCAGTGAGTGAGGAAGAGCTTTCTAATGTTCAGTTCTGAGTTAGGTCCCTCTTCAAAGCTTCCCCAGATGCTTGTCCTTCATTCCATATAGTGTCCATTATCCCCTACTGCACAGCCTCTAATCTTTCTTATCCCCCAACTAGACTGAAAATTCCACACAGATAAGGACCACAGCTGTGTCCTAACGCAGTGCCTGAGCCACATTGGGCACATAGTATGTGTGCAGTAAGCATGGGCTGAATGAAGGAGCCTACCCCACAGTAGGGCAAGCTGCCTCAGAGCTGGACAATATGATTATCAGAAGGAGGTGGGCAGACATTAGATACTTATGTGGTAGACAGTTGCTTTGAGTTACTAGAAGCAGTTGAAATAAAGAAGAGTTGGCCACATGGAACATCACTAGGACCCAATGTCTTTGAGGGTTCCAGATGAGATTAAAGCAAAGCTGAGTCTTGAAAGCTGAGGAGAGGTGGCTGCTCTGTGGCAGACGGAAGGGCATTCAAGGTAGAGAAAAGAGCAAGTGCCAGGGCCCAGAAGAGTGAGCAGGTGTAGCTGGTGTGTGAATCAGCAGCAGTGGTGGCATTGGCATTGGAGCTGAAACAAACGGGTGATGGTGGAATTGCCAGCAGGGCTGGAGGCAAGAAAAGAGAAGTTGAAGCCAGAAAGCCAAGGGCTTTGTGATCCACATCGAAGAGTTTAGAAAGATGACTGCAGGCAGCAGGGAGCTCATAATTCATTGATAAGTGGAAATGAGAATAAGAAACCCAAATCTCAAAATTATTGTCCAACACCAGCACCATATGCATATACTCAGACTCCATCCCATAAATCTGTACATATTCAACATGTAGAATACTATTATGCACACAATTTTATAGTTAATCTTTTTTTGCTTAGCCATACACATCCCAAACGCTATTTTATCTCAACAAATATTTACCATATATTCTGGGACAATATTGAAAATATAACAAGTATGATTATATAAAATTATTGTGTAATTTAAAATGTTCACATTAATTCATTTTATTCTCTAGATATACCAAATGATTTTACAAATCTGCCCATCAAGTCATACGAGTTATGCACATTGCCCATGGAAATTGTTGTATTTATGACTTCCAGAGATGTTACACAGCATGAAGACAATGGCTGACTTAAATTTCTGCTGGCAGCATTGAGTGAGGGCTCATAGCGCTTGGCCTAAGGTCAAGTCCTGGGGAGATACAAAGAATCTGGATCACAGCTCAGGTCATCAGAAACAGATCTAAATCCGTAACCTGCGCTACATGGCTCCTGTAGTTGTCCTGCCCTTCACTCCTGCTGCAAAGACTAGAAGTAAATGAAAGTGTTCATCTGTCTACCCTCGTTGACAGTTCCAACACGACCAGGAGCTACAACGGATTCAGGAACGGGTGAAGACATTCCCAAGTGCCTGTCCTTATTGGATATGGGGAGGCAAAGTTCGTGTCCAGCTCTATGACCCTGACTATATGAAGGTGATTCTGGGGAGATCAGGTGAGATCAAACCCCCATCCCAACTGCAATGTGTCTTCCCTCTTGACACATGCTCCTGGGTCTGTAAAATTCCAGAAGAGAGTGGCTGTTCAAACATCAATATCTGAAACCTCTCCCACACATCCACCAAGCCCACCATGCCCAGGCTGTAGTCAAAAATATTTACTGAATACTGAATGTTTAAAACAATATGTGGGGCTGAATTTTCTATACTTTTCTATTTCTCTATTAAGAAAATTGAGGTTTTCTGAAACGTAAATTGCCCCAGATCTGTAAAACAAATTTCATACCCACATTGACTTGGGTTTCGAAGCTCTAATTGTTGCCTGTCCTGGTCAGGAGGTGACTAGGAAAACATCAATGTAGAAAAACCCATGGCTCTGTATTATTCATTGTCATTGAAGACCTAGCCTATGTATCTCACCAATTCACCTTCCTAGCCCTCTGGGTGTTTTCCTGCTGGAACACTGAGTCTGTCTTCCTGAGCCCACACTGACCTTCAGGACAGAAATAGAAGTGGATGGGAGTCAAGTGGGAGGTAACATGGGTCAAACTGCCAACTGACAGACACCAAGAACTGATGCTGCCTCTGAGACTGCCTTCTTAGTAACTCGTAGTTTCCTATAAAGCCCTTTCTTGCCTTTCAGACCCGAAATCCCATGGTTCCTACAGATTCCTGGCTCCATGGATTGGTATGTGTGCAAACTAGGACTGCAGCCCACTCCCTAGTTAGGTTTGAGTTATTTATTTGGCTCACAGAGAACAACAGATTAGAGGCCACCACTATCATGACCTCATCCCCAAATCAAGCCTCATTTCCCTCTTCTAACAAGACCCTCACCCCTTCCTAATGCTGGTACAAACCTTCCTGAGGCTCAGCTTCTTCCATTTCATGTCTCAGTTCTCTACAGACATCCTTGGCCTCACATTTATTTTACATCTGCCCACAACCCTTTTCAAGCTTTATCTCACAGCTGTCATAATCACATGCATGTAGCAGCTCAATCAGAATATTCACATGCCTGAAATATACCTCCTTTTCCTGCATTTGCCCATGATGTGGCTTCTTCTGGATAGTTCTTCCCCCAAGAAGCCACCTTTCTCCCGCCCAAACTGTCACCAGTCATCCCTAGGTCCGTGCAGCCTCTGATACACACACATACACACATTCGTGTCTACCTTAGGGTACGGCTTGCTCCTGTTGAATGGGCAGACATGGTTCCAGCATCGACGGATGCTGACCCCAGCCTTCCACTATGACATCCTGAAGCCATACGTGGGGCTCATGGCAGACTCTGTACGAGTGATGCTGGTGAGTCCATGTCTCTCTCCTCTCCCCACATCCACTCGCAGCACACACTCTCACCAACTCCACTCTCAACCCTGTGTCCCACAGGCAGACATAGACATAGACACATGGAACAACACTCTCAGGTCATTGCTGTGAGAGTAGAGGGTTCCCCAGAGTTGTATAAGGTAGGAGAACACCCAGGCATCAGGTCAGATCCACACTTTGTTCCCCACAATAGGAATAGAGATTCATGATGAACACAAGGCCCTTCTCCTCCCACTTTGGAACCTCAGCACAAGGGACTGGAGGCGTATGCAATCTTGTTGGACAGTAGGACTTCCTATGCTGGCTGGCCTGGGCAATGGCAGCTTCAGTGGCAGCATGGACAGGCCAAGATGTCACCCACCCAGGCTCTGGCCTGGGGCCCCAGGTTTCTGCATGGATTTAAGCCACCCTGGGAAGGAAATGAACATCAGGTCTATGTTCTCAGAGTGATACCTGCCATAGATAGCATCATCTCCAGTCAGGACTCTGATTTCTCACCCAACTGTGCCCAGCACATTTTGATGAATGGAAAAGAATTGAAGTCCTTGTTTTCTCTACAACACAGTGCCCATACTAGCCCCTTAAGCTATCTTTGGCACTGAAACTTTCTGCCCTAAAGTTGGTGTCCTACTAGTCCCTCAGAACTAGCTCAGCTCTCAGAACACTGAAGAGTCCCCCATTATTTATCCCAGAACAACAATAACAACAAAATTTTCGCAACCATATGTCCTAACTGAATCTCAAAATTCAATACTTAATCCATGCTATTGTGAGAGGATCTGTTGAATGTTGTATTAAAAGTGTGTGAGAATTAGGCGTCAGTTTACCAACACTGGCTTTACAGTCCCAGTTTCTACAATGCATCTGCTCTGTAAAGTGAAGAATCCCAACCAAGATATCTGCAAGCTACAGGAAAAAACAGGATATCTGCAGGTACATGAAAAAGCCAGGCCTTATTAGCAAAGCACTTCTTGGAGATTAAGAAGGTCCATGCCCCCTCCCACCACAGGACAAATGGGAAGAGCTCCTTGGCCAGGATTCCCCTCTGGAGGTCTTTCAGCACGTCTCCTTGATGACCCTGGACACCATCATGAAGTGTGCCTTCAGCCATCAGGGCAGCATCCAGGTGGACAGGTCAGTGACAACCCTCCAGCTGCAGGGCCCTTGTTCTTATCAAGTGGAGTGCACATACCTGAGGGGCAGGTGGGGCAGCGTGAAGGCTCACCGCCACACAAAGGAAGAGTCAGTCCCTGACCAAACTCTAATTCCAGTCCAGACCAAACAAAGTCTCAGGAACAGATGCCTAATTCCTAGCACAGGTGGACCCTGGATGTTCATACCATCTGATAAAGGCCAAAGGATAATAGGGCTGTAAGATAGAAGAAACATTGCCTCAAGGCTGCTTGTCCCCATTATCTGAGACTGCTTCCTCTCAGACCCCATTCTACTTCCGGGTAATGGGCCCACCCCTACTGCGGTCTCTTCTTCATACTCTCCCTCAGGAATTCTCAGTCCTACATCCAGGCCATTAGTGACCTGAACAGCCTGGTTTTTTGCCGTATGAGGAATGCCTTTCATGAGAATGACACCATCTACAGCCTGACCTCTGCTGGCAGCTGGACACACCGCGCCTGCCAGCTGGCCCATCAGCACACAGGTTCTGTCTCTTCCTCTTGTCTCCCAGCCTTTCCCAGGCACAGTGAAAGTACCTGCCCTGACTCCTCAGGCAGAGGAGGCCCCTAGTAACCCTGCAGAACGCAGAACACACTCAGCCTGGGGAATTCCCTTGCTCAGGGGCTGGGAGCTGAGATGTGAGGGGCCAGATTCTGTGCCTTGGTTTATCAATGTCCCCACATGGAGATAACTGAATGAGACCCTGTCCAAACAGCATTCAAGCGGAGCCTCCATGAACTGTGCCACTGGCGGGAGGGGTGCCCTGCCTCACACAGTACTAGAGCTTCCACCCCTGACCCTGCACCCACACTCACATTCATGCTGAGATCTACCAGGCACCCACACTGGGGCAGTTGGGCAGCTAGGCCTCCTGGGGGCTGCTGACGGTCTCAGCTCTGCCTGGTAACCATTGTTCTGGTACAGACCAAGTGATCCAACTGAGGAAGGCTCAACTACAGAAGGAGGGGGAGCTGGAGAAGATCAAGAGGAAGAGGCACTTGGATTTTCTGGACATCCTCCTCTTGGCCAAAGTGAGTATGTGTAGGAGAGGCCTGAGTCTTTGCCCAGAAGTACATAGCAAGAGACAAGCCCTGCACTTTCACCACGGTCTTCCCAGATGGAGAATGGGAGCATCTTGTCAGACAAGGACCTCCGTGCTGAGGTGGACACGTTCATGTTTGAGGGCCACGACACCACAGCCAGTGGGATCTCCTGGATCCTCTATGCTCTGGCCACACACCCCAAGCATCAGGAGAGGTGCCGGGAAGAGATCCATGGCCTCCTGGGTGATGGAGCCTCCATCACCTGGTGAGTGAGGGCTCAAAAGATGGGGTTCCCTGCCTTCTCCACAGGGGCCCCTGGTCTGCCCAGGCCTTGCTGGTGTTCAGGATGGACTTGTTTCAGGAACCACCTGGACCAGATGCCCTACACCACCATGTGCATTAAGGAGGCACTGAGGCTCTACCCACCGGTGCCAGGCATTGGAAGAGAGCTCAGCACTCCCGTCACCTTCCCTGATGGGCGCTCCTTGCCCAAAGGTATGAAGTTTCCCCACCCTCTCACCCAAAGTCTCCACGGGGACGTGTGGAGGGTGAGAAATCCATGTGTGCTTCAGAGTTCTGTACATCTCTGGGTCTCCCTTTTGTTCTAAAAAAATCAAAAACATACTTTGTATTTAGGATGAATTTGAAAAGTCTGGCCGAGAGCTTGAACCCACCGAAAGTTCAAGAAATAAATGTTAATCTCTGAATGTGGCCTTGGGTCAGTAACTGTAAAATCCTATTCCTTGAGATGTGCAGGGCTGGAAAAAGAATCAGACAAGGGCAGAGAGGGATGTGTTTCTTTCCTCATGGGGTCAGTGCAAAAGAGGCTTATCAGGAATCTCATTTCCTGGGTCGGCTGTTGTCCAGTCTCTGAGGAACCCTCAGGTTGATGGCAGAGAGCAGTCAATGACCAGATCTGGGGCCACCAAGGCTCAACTCCCCCAGTTCTGGTCCCAGTCCTGCTATAACCTAGTTGTGTGAACACAGACAAGACAATTGGTCTCTCTGAGACTCAGGTATCTCCCCTGAAAACTGAGAGCAAAAGAATGTCTTCCTTGGAGCGTTGTTGTATTGAGTGAGTTCATGTATATTCTCCAATGACCCTTGGAGGATATTTGATGAATGTGAAATGTCACTGGACTTACTCTAAAGAGTAATGCTCTGATTCTTTCTTGCTTCTCATTCCTGCATAAATGGTTGTCTATTCATCATCTGAACTCACATGCTTTGTCAAGCCTAACCCACCTGCGTAATGGCAGAATCATCCTAGTCAAAGTGACAATTTATAGAAAGTAGGTGTTTTGGGCCTTCTTTTGCCCCTGCAGGCTGAAGTACCAGGCCACCCCATGCAAATGATCGGTCTTCTCTCTCTTTCCAACCTGCACCACAGGTATCATGGTCTTCCTCTCCATTTATGGCCTTCACCACAACCCAAAAGTGTGGCCCAACCCAGAGGTATGTGGTCCTTGAGAGGAGGAAATGGGGTGATCTCTCAAGACCAATACCTTCTCCTGCTTCCACCTCTGGGAGTACTGTCCCCTCATGGGTGGCAAGTAGGTGCTGGATCCTTAACTATCCTGGCTCTGGTGCTCTCTCTGCAGGTGTTTGACCCTTCCCGTTTTGCACCGGGTTCTGCTCAACACAGCCACGCTTTCCTGCCCTTCTCAGGAGGATCAAGGTGAGACGTCCTGTGTGGTAATTCGAATAGAGGAATGAGGGAAGTCTCTGGTCAACCCTCTGATCTTTGTCAGCCTGATGTTCATATGTGGCATCTTCAGGTGTGCTCTTAAATGTTGGTATTTGTGGAAAAGTCAGGCACCTGGTGTGGGCGTCTCTGTGTACAAAAGGAAGGTGGCATTCAGAGCACCCCATGGAGACTTTGCTCCCTCTGCTTCTTCAAATGGGCAGCCTGAATTGACTGTCAGTGCATGTTCCAAACTTCAGTATATTCATGTATTTTCCTCACTTTAAGGATATGAATTCTCAAAATTAGATATTCTCCAGTAAATTCAACTTCAGCTGTTTGCTTTTCTCAGTTGTCAGGAATAGTAAACTGTAGATTTCTCTCTCCCCACACATCCTCAATGCAGCACACTACCTTCCCTATTTAATTCACTAGTCTGTCATAGAGATGAATCATTGAAATCTTTGCATCTGTTTATAATACAGATGACCTGCAAATCCTACCTTTCAAGCCATATAAGGGAGAGGTTAAGGTAGCCCTTTGAAGAAAGTTTTACAACAGTGTGTGTCATATCATACATTTTTCTGTCTTGCCCAATGACATTTTTACTTCATTATATAGTGTTCACATATTTACGTCTTCTATTTCCCCATTTGGCAAATTCTGTACATGCCTTAGGAACTTTATGCCATAGTCCCGTAATCCACTTAGCACAATATTGGCCAAAAACATAAAAATGTGAACAGTACACTGTCTTGGAGAGAAAAGCCCAATAATTATCATATAACGCACAACATTTGAAGCCTCCTGGTATGTGAAATATAAAACACACTTGAAATAGCTGTTGAGCTGGAGAGGAAAACTCCAGAATGGCTGCGGTGGAAATCATCGTGGCATCAGGAATCGTCCTGTGACATACACAAGGGCAAAAATGATACAAATTCTTAGTAGAAACAAAGTTTGTTCAAAGAAATAATTATGTGACTTCTTCAAATGGTGAGTCCACTTACACAGAACAGGAAAGCTTCCTCCTGAAACTCCTTCTCCAGCACTGGTCTGTCTATCCCAGCATGAGGAAGTCCTTGTAAACATTGCCTGCAAATCATGTCGCTGCCACTAGAGAACCGGAGAGCATTCCTAAGCTCCATTTCTAGCTCAGAACTAATATTTTACTCTCAGTGTATTTCATTCTATTTTATTCATTTTAAAACTTTAATAACATCATTCAAATATAAAAGTATTTCTTACGCTACCTCTCTGGGTCAAGTCCTATGCAGCATGATGAGAAAACAGAGATAAAAGGTACAAAAATGTGTTGTAGAGAAATATATCCTGTGCTCCAGACACACATCGTTCCATCAACCATCCTTTCACTCATTCACTCACTGAGTGGCTTGTTGAGTGTCCCTGTCCCTGGTGCTGTCCGTGGCACTGGACTGTGAGTGTTCATGGATAAATCATGAATGCTACCTGGGGGCCTGGGAGGGAGAGGCCCAGCTGGCAGGGAGTGAGAGGCAGCTGGGCTGTGACTTTAGCCTTGAGGATGTGGCAGGCAGAGGTGGAGGGAGGACATTCTCGCCATCTCCACATGAACAGGGCTAGGATGTGGGCTGGACAGGTAAAATGTGGGTGAGACAAGAGCCCACGGAGGGCTTGTCTGCCGGCTGAGGCATTGGGATGCTGTCCCACCTGTGATGAAGAGCGTGGGAGGGTCTGAGCTGGGCTGTGGCTTCAGTGTGCAGGGAGGGGAAGCAGAAATCCAGAAAGTCCAAGTGAGAAGACTGAGGAAGGACAAGGATGGACGTTTCTGGAGTAGAGTTAGAAGGCTACAGGGGCTGGTGGGTGGAGGAGTGAGGTTAGACAGGAGCCCGGACCCTGGGGTGGGAGGCAGGTGGGGCAACACTGAGGATCACCCACCCAGTTCTCCTCCAGGAAGCCTCCCACTGCCCTTCTGACTCCCTTAATCCACCCATCGGGGACCCCCTATGAGGATTCAGGTCCCTGTGTGTCCCACTACGTGGGAAGCACCTGAGAGTGTGGCCCACCCTCACCCTACAGGACCTGAACTGACCTCCGCACTGGAGAACAAGAAATGTTTGTGGAGGAGTGAACAAACCATTGATTAACTCTTTATTTATTCATGTGATTAGACTCTGTGCCTTAGAGCCCTGGCCCTGTCTTGATAGAGGGTTTCAGGCTGCTGAGAGCAGAGGTAGAAGGTAGGAGTTAGGAGTTAGCCCAGGAAGACAGCTCTGTCCAAGGTTTGGGACAGTGTGAAGCCAGGATGGGGTAGAAGTGTCCGTGGGCTGTAAGTGTGCAGGGGCTGGACACATGAGGTTGGGCACTGAATGTCCAGCTCAGGGCTGGGGTCAGGGGCCAAAACCTGCTCAGACCAGAATGGGGCCTGAGGACACTTCTCAATTCATTGTCTCCGCCTGGCCCAGGAACTGCATCGGGAAACAATTTGCCATGAACGAGCTGAAGGTGGCCACGGCCCTGACCCTGCTCCGCTTTGAGCTGCTGCCTGATCCCACCAGGATCCCCATCCCCATGGCACGACTTGTGTTGAAATCCAAAAATGGAATCCACCTGCATCTCAGGAGGCTCCCTAACCCTTGTGAAGACAGGGACCAGCTTTGAGGGCCTCCACCTGCCATCCTGTCTTCCTGACCCCCACTCCTATCTCCTGCCTGTCTGCCTCTGTCCTGCTTTCTGTCTGCCCACCTTCCCTTCTTCCCACCTGCCTGCTGTCCCCCAGTCTGCCTGGCCTTCTCTCTCTCACCTTTCTCCAAGCTCCCTACCTGCTTGTCTACCTGTCTCCTACCCACCTGTATCTCTTGTTGGGAGAAAAGCTCAGTGTTGGGAGAAGCTGAGGCAGAGCTTGCATGTCTGACATAATGTAAAAGAGTCTTGGATCATGTCCAGGATCCAGGGTCTAAAACCCCTTGTGGCCTTTGGAACACCAAGCTCTGTGCTGAAGGGTGGAAGGCTACCCTGATGCACCATAACCGAAACCCAGGGCATAAAACCCCTCGTGGCTTGGATAGAATCCAGGGCTCATGGCTCTGGAATGTGTCTGGACTTGCTGGCTCCTTGCTCCTTGCTCTCCCAGGATCAATTGTATCTTGAGTTAAAAGAACCTGCTCTCCATTATCTCAAGTAGCAGAGCAGATGCTAAACCGTCACAGCTGTAAATTGTGTGCTTAATGCAACATGCCCTTTCGACCCCCGCCATTCTCACCACCTGTTTCTTTGTTTGATCACCAATAAATAATCTGCACTTCCAGAGCTCGGGGCCTTCACAGTCTCCATACTTAGCTTTGGCGCCCTGGACCCACTTTCTCTCTCAAACTGTCTTTTCTCACTGCTTTGACTCTGCCGGACTTTGTCACCCCCACAACCTGGTGTTGGGTCCGATAACCCCAACATCCCCGAATCTCCACCCACTGCCCAAACTCCTGCCTGCCCTCCAGACTGTCTGCCCATACACCTGTCTCCTTCTTCCTGCCTGCTTGTCTGTTCCTATATTAGTTTCCTATTACTGCTGTAATAAACTATCACAATCTCAGTGATTTTAAATAACGACTTTTATTCTCTTACAGTTCTGGAGGTCAAAGTCAGATATGGGTTTCACTGGATGAAAACAAGTTCTGGACAGGGCCAAACCCCCACCCCTAGAAGATTTCAGGTAGAGCCCTTGGCTTTTCAGCTCCAGAGCTGCCTTTTTTGCATTCCTGGTACTGTCCCCTCCTTCCTCTTTAAAGCCAATGGCATCTTCAAATCTCTCTCTCTGTGACTGTCTTCACATCTCTTTCCCTCTTATAAGGACCCTTGTGGTTAGTTACATCAAGCTTATTAAGATAATCAAGGATAATGTCACCACCTCAAGATCCGTTACTTACTCAAAAGTCCATTGTGACATATGCAGTCCCACAATCACAGGTTTCATGAATTAGGATGTGGACAACATGGAGACCCCATTGTTCATCCTGGCACAGCCCCTACCTGATTGTCATCTGATGTGTCCATCTAAATCTCTTCTGTATGCTACCTACCTATGTACATGATTGTCAGCCAGACAATCCCTCTATCTTCCCTCCTCTCTAGAATAAGGTTCACAAGTTTGCATGCTTTGTCTAGCTTCACATGGAAAGTGATAGGGTTAGAAGAGGAGACACTAAGGCAGGGAGATAAATCCCTACTGAAGAGGGAAAATGGAGATGAGGTGTGCCCATTGGTGCCAGAACCCTAGCAGGGCCTGATTTGATCCATCCCCCTGCACACAGCCTCATACCATGTCTCCCCTGGTGCCCACACCCTCTCCAGCTCCTGAGGCTCCCATGGTAGCTGAGTTTAGACAAACAATATTTATCTAGGAGATCAGAGGGAGAAGCTCACACCTGTAGGGAAAAGACTCCAGGTCTCCATTCCATTCAAGATTTAGATTCAAGATGAATCACAGCAAGGCTGAGCTAAGAGCCTGTCTTGCTGTGTTTTGTGTTACTGTAACCGAATACCCAAGGCTGGGTAATTGATCTAGAAAAGAGGTTTATTTGGTCATGATCTGGTGGCTGAAAAGTTTAAGTTTTGGCAGCTCAATCCGATGAAGGCCTCATGCAGCTTCCACTCATGGCAGAAAGCAAAAAGGGAGTGGCATATGCTGAGATTGCATGGTGACAGAGGAAGCAGGAGAGAGACTAAGGAAGCAAGTCTCTGTTTTGATCCCGATGTCTTGGAAACCTGTCCATTCCAGATACAGCTAAAACTCAAGCCTGTGAGGTGGAAGGGTCACTAATCTCCTCATAAAGGATCTGTCTCCACGATCTAAATATCTCCCACTAGGACCCACCTCCCAACACTACTGTGTTGGGGATCAAGGCTTCAGGAGTTTGGTTGGGAACATCCCACATCCCAGCTATAGTGAGGCTGCACTGAGCTGAGCAGGAAAGCCTCAAAGGCCTGGTCTGTCATGAGGACCTTGTAAACTCAGCTCTCCACAGTCCCAGTGAGGTGCAGAAAGAGACCCCAGCCTAGCAACGTCACCAGGTACCTGTCAACTTCCCTCATATATGGAACCTGCAGGCTTCTCAGGAAGCTCATGGAGTGGGCAGCTGTCCAGTCAGGGGTGGGAGAAGCCCAGGTAGGCAAATGGGTCTGGCTGGTGGAAGAGGCTGTCAGACCCCAAGCAGCTCCTTCCCAACAGCACTTCTTGGGAACCAACTTCTTGGTTGTCCTCTGCCTCTCTGGCTGGCCACCCTGATGGGGCAGGGGCATCCTCAACCCTGTCCACACTTGGTGACTGCCTGGGTGCTGGTACTGCTGACCCTGGGCCCTGTTCCAGCACCCGGGCCCCATGTACTACCCCTGGGATAGTGTCACTGATTGTCCCAGCCTCTCTTAATGCAGACCTTGCCTCTCTTCCTAAATCTGAACCCAAATGTTCCTCCCACCAATTGCCCACTCCTAGCCCAGCACCTTGGATGCCATAGAGAGAATTTCCTCTGCCTGAGGTCTGAAAGCTCATTCTGTTACTCTGAAAGGGCTTCTCTTCTAGTTTTTGCCTGCAACTAGGACCTCCCTCCAAGTCCCCTGAGTTCCCCGGTCATTGGATTAATTCAGTCCTGCTCTGAGAATGGGCAGGAAAGGGGAGGGCTAGAAAGTCGGTGGTCAGCCAGGAGTGGAGGGAGATGGAAAAACTCGGAGAGGAGAGTGAGCTGGGAACATCATGGACAGGATGGCTGGCCAGTCCCCTGGCATCAGGGGATTTACAAGGGCTCATGTTGGCCATGCTCAAAGACCACAGGACAGTGGGCACTCACTCCCATTACTACCCCTAATACCTGGTTGAAAAGAGGAAGAGGAAGCGAATCATATAAGTGAAAGACCCATTGCAATTGGAGAGGTGGAGACCTCAGAGTGATCAATGAGATAAGGAAGATGCACAAGGAGGGGGAATCTGAATATCTCTATGTGAAAGAATGATGTTGAACTTTTACATACACGATATACAAAGTAAAAAAAAAATGGATAGAAGGGTTGAAAGATAGTCCACAGAATGGCAGAATATATTCACAAATCAAATGAGAACATGTAAAGGACTCTAACACACAACAACAAAATACTACAATCCCATTCAAAAATTCAAAGGACTTCAATAGAAACTACTGCAAAGAAGATATGCAAGTGATCCATAAGCGCACCTGGAAAGATGCTCAACTTCATTAGTCATTGGGGAAATGCAAATCAAAACCACAGTGAGATACCACTTCATATCCTTTAGAAAGGCTATAATTATTTTTTAATGGAAAATATGAAATGTTGGACAGAATATGGAGAAATTGAAACTCTTATGAATTGCTGGTGAATGTAAATTGGCATAGCCTATTTGCAAAACCAATTTGTGGTTCCTCAGAAAAATAAAATCACAATTTCCATGGGACCCAGTAATTCCACTTTTGGATGTATACCCAATGGGTTTGAAAGCAAAGATTTGAACAGATCCTTGTAAACCAACGTTCACAGCAACACTATTCACAGTAGTCATCAGGTTGAAGAGCCCAAGTGTCCATCAACAGATGAATGGGTTCACAAAATGTGGTATACAATAATGGAGTATTATTCAGTCATAAAAAGAATGAAGTTCTGATACACACTACAGCAGGAATGACAGTGATAACAGCATGCTAAGTAAAATTTGACAGACATAAAAGGAAAAATATCATATGATTCCACTCATAAGTGGCAAATTCATAGATTAGACAAAGTAGTAGAGAATAACAAGGACTGGGAGAAGACAGAGTTATCATTAAATGATTACAGAGTTTCTTTAGAGTGATGAAAACCTTTTGGAAATAGGTAGTGATGATGGTTGTAAAACACTGTAGGATCTGCTGCCAAGATGGCCAAATAGGAGCAGCTCCGGTCTGCAGCTCCCAGAAAAACCAACGCAGAAGGTGGGTGATTTCTGCATTTCCAATTGAGGTAGCCTGTTCATCAGTTTGGGACTGGTTAGGCAGTCAGTGCAGGCCACAGAGGGTGAGCAGAAGCAGGGTGGGGCACAGCCTCACCGGGGAAATGCAAGGACTGGGGGCCTCCCTTTCCCAACCAAGGGAAGCCATGAGGGACTGCGCTATCCAGCCCAAATACTACATTTTTCCCATGGTTTTGCAATCTGCAGACCAGGAGATTCCCTCATGTGCCTACACCACCAGGCCTCTGGGTTTCAAGCACAAAACTGTGCAGCTGTTCAGGCAGACACTATGCTAGCTGCAGGAGGTTTTTTCTTCATACCCTAGTGGTACCTGGAACCCCAGTGAGACAGAACCTTTCGCTCCCCTGGAAAGGGGGCTGAAGCTAGGGAACAAAGTGGTCTCGCTCAGTGGGTTCCATTCCCACAAGGCCCAGCAAGCTAAGAACCACTGGCTTGAAATTTTCACTGATAGCACAGCAGTCTGAAGTCAACCTGGGACGATTGAGCTTGGTTGGGGGACGGGCGTCTGCCATTACTGAGGCTTGAGTAGGCAGTTTTCCCCTGACAGTGCTAAAATGGCCTGAGAGTTCGGACTGGGCAAAACTCAACACAGTGAGACAAAGTGGCTGTGGCCAGTCTGCCTCTGTAGAATCCTCTTCACTGGGCAGGACATCTCTGAAAGAAAGGCAGCAACTCCAGCCAGGAGCTTATAGATAAAATTCCCATCTCACTGTGGGCATAGCTTCAGCAGACTTAAACGTTCCTGCCTGCCAGCTCTGAAGACAGCAGTGGATCCTGACAAGCAGGGTTCTACCAACACAGTGCTTGAGCTCTGCTAAGGGACTGCCTCCTCAAGTGGGTCCCTGATCCCCATGCCTCCTGACTGCCAGAGACCTCCCAACAGGGGTTGACTGACACCTCATACAGGAGAGCTCCGACTGGCATCTGGCGGATGCCAGCTTCATCCTCTGGGATGAAGCTTCCAGACGAAGGAGCAGGCAGCAATCTTTGCTGTTCTGCACCCTCCACTGATGATACTCAGGCAAATAGGGTCCAGAGTGGACTGCCAACAAACTGCAGCAGACCTACAGAAAAGGGGCCTGACTGTTAGAAGAAAAATGAACAAACAGAAAGCAATAACATCAACATCAACAGAAACAACCTTCACAGAGAAACCCCATCCAAAGGTCATCAGACTCAAAGATCAAAGGTAGATAAATCCATGAAGATGAGGAAAAACCAGTGCAAAAATGCCGAAAATTCATAGAACCAGAATGCCTCTTCTCCTCCAAATGATCACAACTCCTTTCCAGCAAGAACACAAAACTGATAGATTGACAGAAGGAGCCTTCAGAAGGTGGGTAATAACAAACTCCTCTGAACTAACAGAGCATGTTCTAACCCAATGCAAGGAAGCCAAGAACCTTGAAAAAGGGTTACAGGAACTGCTAAGTAGAATAACCAGTTAAGAGAAGAACATAAATGACCGATGGAGCTGAAAAACACACCACAAGCACTTTGTGAAGCATATTCAAGTATCAGTAGCCGAATGAATCAAGCAAAAGAAATCAGAGATTGGAGATCAACTTAATGAAATAAAGCATGAAGACAAGATTGGAGAAAAAATATGGAAAAGGAACAAAGCCTCCAAGAAATATGAGACTATGTGAAAAGACCAAATCTAGGTTGATTAGGGTCTCTGAAACTGATGGGGAGCATAGAGCCAAGCTGAAACACACACTTCAGGATATTACCCAGGAGAACTTCCCCAACCTAGCAAGACAGGCCAACATTCAAATTCAGGAAATACAGAGAACACCACAAAGATACTCCTAGTGAAGAGCCACCCCAGACACATAATCATCAGATTTCCAAGGTTGAAACGAAGGAAAAAATGTTAAGGGCAGCCAGAGAGAAAAGCCAGGTTACCTACAAAGGGAAGCCCATCAGACTAACAATGGATCTCTCTACAGAAATCCTACAAGCCAGAAGAGAGTGGGGACCAATACTCAACATTCTTAAAGAAGAGAATTTTCAACCCAGAATTTTATATCCAGCCAAACTAAGCTTCATAATTGAAGGAGAAATAAAATCCTTTCCAGACAAGCAAATGCTGAGGGATTTTGTCACCACCAGGCCTGCCTTACAAGAGCTCCTGAAGGAAGCAAAATTATGGAAGGAAAAAAACAAGTACCAGCCACTGCAAAAACACACCAAAATATAAAGACCAATGACACTATGAAGATAACGCATCAATTAAAGTGCAAAATAACCAGCTAATATCATGATGACAGGATCAAATTCACACGTAATAATATTAACCTTAAATGAAAATGGGCTAAATGCCCCAATTAAAAGACACAGACTGGCAAATTGGATAACGAGTCAAGACCCATCAGTGTGCTGTATTAAGGAGACCCATCTCACGTTCAAAGACATATAAAGGCTCAAAATAAAGGGATGGAGGAATATTTACCAAGTAAATGGAAAGCAAAAAGAAAAAAAAAAGCAGAGTTGCAATCCTAGTCTCTGATAAAACAGGCTTTAAGCCAACAAAGATTACAAAAAAAAAAGACAAAGAAGGACATTACATAATGGCAAAGGGATCAATGCAATGAAAAAAGCTAACTATCCTAAATATACATGCACCCAATACAGGAGCACCCAGATTCATAAAACAAGTTCTTAGAGACCTACAAAGAGACTTAGACTCCCGCACAATAGTAGTGAGAGATTTTAACACCCCACTGTCAATATTAGACATATCAATGAGACAGAAAATTAACAAGGATATTCAAGACTTGAACTCAGCTCTGTACCAAGTGGACCTAATAGATATCTACAGAACTCTCCACCCCAAATCAACAGAATATACATTCTGCTCAGCACCACATAACACTTATTTTAAAACTGACCACATAATTGGAAATAAAACACACCTCAGCAAATGCAGAAGAGTGGAAATAATAAAAAACAGCCTCTCAGACCAGAGTACAATCAAATTAGAACTCAGGATTAAGAAACTCACTCAAAACCACACAACTATATGGAAAGTGAACAACCTGCTCCTGAATGACTACTGGGTAAATAACGAAATTAAGGCAGAAGTAACTAAGTTCTTTAAAACCAATAAGAACAAAGAGACAATGTACCAGAATCTCTGGGACACAGCTAAAGCAATGTCTAGAGGGAAGTGTATAGCACTAAATGCCCACTAAATAAAGCAAGAAAGATCTAAAATCGACACCTTAACATCACAATTAAAAGACCTAGAGAAGCAAGAGCAAACAAATTCAAAAGCTAGCAGAAGACAACAAATAACTAAGATCAGAGCAGACCTGAAGGGGATAGAGACATTAAAAAACCCTTCAAAAAATCAATGAATCCAGGAGCTGGTTTTTTGAAAAGATTAACTAAATAGACCACTAGCCAGACTAAAAATAGCCCAGGACCAGATGGATTCACAGCCAAATTCTACCAGAGGTACAAAGCAGAGCTGCTACCACTCCTTATGAAAGCATTCCAAACAACAGAAAAACAGGGACTCACCCTTAACTCATTTTATGAGGCCAGCATCATCCTGATTCCAAAACCTGGCAGAGACACAACAATAACAAAAAAATTTCAGAACAATTATTCCTGATGAACATTTATGTAAAAATCCTCAATAAAATACTGACAAACTGAATCCAGCAGTACATCAAAAAGCTTATCCACCACAATCAAGCTGGCTTCATTCCTGGGATGAAAGGTGGGTTCAACATATGCAAATCAATAAATGTAATCCATCACATAAACAGAACCAATGACAAAAACTATATGATTATCTCAATAGAGGCAGAAAAGGCCTTTGATAAAATTCAACACCCCTTCATGCTAAAACATCTCAATAAACTAGGCATTGATGGAACATATCTCAATTTAATACGAGCTATTTATGACAAACCCATAGCCAATATCATACTGAATGGGCAAAAGCTGGAAGCATTCCCTTTGAAAACTGGCACAAGATTACCATCAGAGTGAACAGGCAACCTACAAAATGGTAGAAAATTTTCGCAAGCTACTCATCTGACAAAAGGCTAATATCCAGAATCTACAATGAACCCAAACAAATTTAAAAGAAAAAAACAAACAACCCCATCAAAAAGTGGGTGAAGGATATGAACAGACACTTCTCAAATGAAGACATTTATGCAGCCAACAAACATAGGAAGAAAAGCTCACTCTCACTGGTCATTAGAGAAATGCAAATCAAAACCACAATGAGATACCATCTCACGGCAGTTAGAATGGCAATCACTAAAAAGTCAGGAAACAACAGATGCTGGAGAGGATGTGGAGAAATAGGAATGCTCTTACACTGTTGGTGGGAGTGTAAATTAGTTCAACCATTGTGAAAAACAGTGTGGTGATTCCTCAATGATCTAGAACCAGAAATACCATCGGACCCAGCAATCCCATTACTGGGTATATATCCAAAGGATTATAAATCATTCTACTATTAAGACACAAGCACACATATGTTTATTGCAGCACTATTCACAACAGCAAAGACTTGGAACCAACCCAAATGCCCATCGATGATAGACTGGATAAAGAAAATGTGGCACATATACACCATGGAATACTATGCAGCCATAAAAGATGATGAGTTCATGTCCTTTGCAGGGACATGGATGAAACTGGAAACCATCATCCTCAGCAAACTAACACAGGAACAGAAAACCAAACACTGCATGTTCTCACTTATAAGTGGGAGTTGAACAATGAGAACACATGGACACAGGGAAGGGAACATCACACACCAGGGACTGTCATGGTGTGGGGGAAAAGGGGAGGGAGAGCATTAGGACAAATACCTAATGCATGCTGGGCTTGGAACCTAGATGACTGGTTGATAGGTGCAGCAAACCACTATGGCACATGTGTACCTATGTAGCAAACTTGCACATTCAACACATGTATCCCAGAACTTAAAGTAAAAGAAAAGAAAGAAAGAAAAAGAAAAGAGATTCTAAAAAAATTCATCAAATATTTTTAGATATTTCTATAGTTAGAACCCAACTAGAATTGATCCCTCTCTCCTTGGGTTTATATTTCCTATGTACCTCTCTAAACTAAGTCCTCAAAATTCAAATGAGCTAAAATAAAAGGGGGGAAATTGTGAATGTAATTAATGCCATTGAACTGTACAATTAAAATGGGTTAGAGTGTCCAATTGTAGGTTCCGTATGCTATGCTAATTTTTAAAAAGTAACATAACACTAAGATCACTGAATTTTAAGTGTTAGATTTTCTGGTGTGCAAATTATATTTTATGAAAGCCTGTTTTCTTTTTTTAACAAAAGTGATCTATATGGGCTATTCAGTTTTAGTAGAAGAGTAAAGGTAAATAAGATATGTAAAATTGCATCAACATTAAACTCAACTTTATCAAAGCCCAGGAAAGAAGTGCCTGGACTGATCTACCCACAGGAGTAACTGCTTCAAGCTGCCACCATGGGAATAGACTGCTCCTCCTCTGCCTTTCTTGGCCTAAACCCTGAACCAGGAAACATCCAGCAACAAAACATGGATTTGCTTTTTACAATGTGGCACCCAAAACTGAACTGAGTCTCTTCAAAATGATGATGTAACCACTCCAAAGTCTGACTCATTCCCACTCTCACTCATTGATCCAATCAGTGGGTATTTATTGGGCATCATCAACTGGCACAGTCCTCTGCTTCATGCCATGGGAAGCAAAGGACATAGCAGCTGAGATACCACCTTCCAGGAGTCTTTGCTGGAGATGTCTAAGTAGCAAATGAATGGGAAAAATATGTTTTAATAAATCTTGACAATCACAAGTACACTTTTCTAAGAGTTATACTTTTACATAGTTTTATATTCTCCTTTATACTTTCTTATACACTTTATTCATATCATTAAACATTCTCCATAATTTTCATTATCTTCAATGACTGTGCTACTCCTAGCCCCACAGTTTGCCATTCACTTTCTCACAAGAGCTGCCCTGGATAGTGAGACTTTCATGTATGCCAATATGTGCAGTTCATAATCTGACACATCTCCTGTTGTTTGGAAACATGGAATAAAACACAGCAAACATGAAATGCCCCCTCGAAAGTTTAGGGGTTGCCATCTGGACTGGAGGCTCAACCTAATCATTACCTCCTTTACATGAATGATTAACAGCAAAGTCTCTGGAGCCTGACTGTCTGGGTTACAATCCCAGCCACAGCTCTTACCAACTGGGGGATCCTAGACAGTTAGCTACCCTCTTTATGCCTTAGGTTTTCTCACCCACTGTAGGCACATTTTTAAAAAATCCCTTTTGTAGGGTTGTTGTGAAAGAAACCATGTAAAGTTTTTGCCTGGTGGACAGAATACAGTAAGTTCTCACTAAATGTTGGCTATTACCACATTACACACCCAACTCTGAAGAAGAAATTGGGGTCTCAGGGAGGGAAAGCAAAACTCACAACTAGAATTTAAAACCAAACTGTCTGACTTCTAAGCTCTTCTCACTACTGTTCTTCATACTATGCGTGAAATACAGGTGCTGACTCAAGGGGGGAAAGAGTCAAGGTTCAAAAGTCCCTGGTTGGGGACTGGGGAGGCAGAGATGGGTGGTGGAATGTAACCAGAGAACTGGTGAAGGTTGGGGGGAAAGATTCAAGGTTCAAAAGTCCCTGGTTGGGGACTGGGGAGGCAGAGATGGGTGGTGGAGTGTAACCAGAGAACTGATGAAGGTTGGGGGGAATGTAGTGTAAGTGGTTACATGTCCCTACCCTTTGGCTTAGATAGTAGCCCAGTATTTCAGGCCTGAAGAAAAGAACGCTGACCCTCTGTGTTCTGTAATGAATCACCTGTCATGAGGTGGGGCAAAGGAGGAGGGTGTTGGGAGTAAAAGTTTAGATGGATTCGGGAGCAGTAGGAAATGGGACCCCTTGGAGAGCTGACTTCCATGGAATCTCCCTCATAAATATTTTGGTTTAGTTTCTGAATTGGTGCCCTTGGCTATGACCTTGGGTAAATAACCATGAAAAAACTACAAGTAGTGATTATTCCAGTATGAACTTGTCCCATTTCTACTCTTTCACATATGATCTTCATGGATTTGCCAGTGCTATTTCCTTTTACTAGTATTTGCCAACTGTTAAACTTCTCTTCATCCTTAAAGACCCCATTGTTTGTTCATTTTCTTCTTTGCTGGGTGGCCCAAGCCCACCATTTATTCCTTCAGTGCATAGTTTATAAGGTTTTAGCGTAAAAATTTATTTTTCTGCCTTGAGCAACTGAACTGTGACATTGAAAATATTTCATTTTGAATAAATAAATGAATAGATAAGTGAAGAATTCTGAGATATTAACAGCAGTGATTGTTATCCTACCTATTTTAGTTTCCTTAGGCTATTGTAATGAATTACCAGAAACTTGGTGGCTAAAAACAATAGAAATTTATTATCTCATAGTTCTGGCGGCCAGAATCTGAAATCAGAATTACTAACCAAAAGCAGGTAAAAGCAGGGCCACGCTCTCTCTGGAATCTCCAAGGCAAATTCATTTCCTTCCACTTATGGCTCCTGGTGGCTGCTGGCATTCCTTGCTTTGTGGCCACATCACTCTTTCTTCAAAGTCAACATCTTCAAATGTCTCTCTGCTCTGTCTCCATATGGCCTTCACCCACATGTATGTCAAGTCTTCCTCTGCCTCCCTCTTATAAGGGGATGCAAATGATTTCATTCAGGGCTCACCTTGATAATCCAGATTAATCTCCCAATCTCAAAATCCTCAATATAATCACATCCTCCACGATCATTTTTTTAAAAAAGATAACATAGAAAAGTTTCAGGAGTTAGAACCTGACATCTTTGGGGATCACTACTCAGGCTTCCACAGTCTGCCTTCTGTTTCCCAAAGACTCACATCCAGACCACATGCAAATATACTCATCCCTTCCCAACAACCCAAAAGCCTCACTTCTTTATAGCATCAACTCATGACCAAAATCTCATCTAAATATCATGAGCTCAAAAGTATCAATTTTATTTTCTAAGTCATCTAATGTAGGTATATGTGAGGCTCTGGGTATAAGGCATCCTTGGATAAAATCTCTCTAAAAATCTGGAGCTGTGAAATCTAATTATATCTAATACCTAATTATCTAATAAGATATAATATATAATAATATCCATTTATAGAATATCTAATTATTCTATAAATCAATATAAGCTTTTTCATCCATGCTTCTCACTTCCCTCTGAGCCCTCATGAGAAGCATTTTAATGTCCATATATCTACTAATACTGTGTTTAAGGCAGTCTATGCTTTTCCTATCATGCATTTCAAAAATCTTCCAATCTCTATGTATTCTTCAATTCCGAAGCCAATTCTACATTTGTGAGTATTTATTACAGCACACCTCACCTCTACTACCAAAATCCTAGGGCTTCTGTCACAAATTAACACAAATGTGGTGATTTAAAATGACAGAGCCAGTTGCAAAGGCATGAGCCTGTAGTCCCAGCTACTCTAACAGTGGAAATGGAAGGATTGTTTGAGCCCAGAAGTTTGAGACTAGCCTCAGCAACTTAAAGAAGACCCTGTCTTAAAAAAAAAAAAAAGAAGAAGAAGAAGGAGAGAGAGAGAGAGAAAGAAAGAAAGAGAGAGACAAAATGAAAGAAGAAAAAAAACAGCAGAAATTTATTCTGTCACTGTTCTGGAGACCTGAAGTCCAAAATCACCAGCTTGGCTTAAATCACAGTGTCAGTGGGGCTGTGTTCCCTGCAGAGCTCTAGGGGAGAATCCATTCCCTGCCTCCTCCAGCCACTGCTGGCTGCCAGCATTCCGTGGGTTATGGCTGCATCCCTCCAATCTTCAAGGTCAGCATCTTCAAATCTCTCCCTGCTCCATCTTTGCATGGCCTTCCCTGTGTGTGTCATATCTCCTTCTACATTTAGTGCTCACCTTGATAATCCAGCATAATTTCCCATATTGATTCTTAACATCATCACCTCTGCTAAGACTCTTCCAAAAAAAGATATCATTTACAGGTTCTATAGATTAGAACTTGATATCTTTCAAGGTCATTATCCAGCATATTATAGTCTTCCTACTGATCCTTGAAGATGGCCCTCCCCCACCAAAATGTGTTTGCCTTATCCCAACATTCCAAAAGCCTCAACCCATTACAGCATCAGCTCAAGTGTAAAATCTTGTCCAACTACCATTAGCTTAAAACTAGCTTAAAACTCATTTTTATGTTTGTAGTGGAATAGTTCATGATACAATGAAGATTGAAATGTGACATACGTAGGGCTAAGGTAAGTGGTAGTAAAGTCTTTGATAGGAAATGAAGGCATTGGCCATAATGAAATACTGGGTATGAAGTTCATACTCATAGAAATAAAATAGTAAGCAGTAAAGTCTTAATAATAAAAGTTATTGTCTAAATTTCTGGAATATGGTTCCTAAAAATAAAATTAATGTAGGAGTATTTATCATGATGATATTTAGCATACTCAGCAAAGAATAGGCAAATGGTCCTGCTGCATATTTAACATTAAAGCCTGACACAAGTTATCATTCTCCTTCAGTTAGGATGAATGAAGCACTCCAGTTCTTTCCTTCCTTCCTTTCTCCTTTCCTTTCTTTCTCTCTCTCTCCCTTTGTTTTCTCTTTTTTTTTTTTTTGGAGTTTCACTTTTGTTGCCCAGGCTGGAGTGCAATGGCATGATCTCAGCTCACTGCAACCTCCACCTCCCGGGTTCAAGTGATTCTCCTCCCTCAGCCTCCTGAGTAGCTGGAATTACAGGCACCTGCCACCACACCTGGCTAATTTTTGTATTTTTTGTAGAGATAGGGTCTCACCATGTTGGCCAGGCTGGTCTTGAACTCCCAAACTCAAGTGATCCACCCGCCTCAGCCACCCAAAGTGCTGGGATTACAGGTGTGAGCCACTGTGCCCAGCCCCAGTTTTTTGTTGTTGTTGTTTTGTTTGTTTGTTTTTGTTTGAGATGGAGTCTCACTCTGTCTCCCAGGCTGGAGTGCAGTGGCGCAATCTCAGCTCACTGCAACCTCCACTTCCTGGGTTCAAGTGATTCTCCTGCCTCAGCCTCCTGAGTAGCTGGGATTACAAGCATGTGCCACCATGCCCAGCTAACTTTTTGCATTTTTAGTAGAGATGGGTTTCACCGTGTTAACCAGGATGGTCTCAATCTCCTGACCTCGTGTTCTGCCCATCTCAGCCTCAAAAAGTGCTGAGATTACAGGCGTGAACCATAGCGCCCAGTCCAGTTGTTTCTTGTAAATGTTAATCTTTTTAAATTTAAAGTTTAAGTTCTGTGATGGTAAGTGGCCGTGATGGGAAAATTAATCATAAATACCCTTAGTTAATTATAAGAGTAGAGAGTGTAAATGATCCACTTATTCATATAACTGATTGTAACGTAATTACTAAACTTCCTTCGAATGAAATTGTGCTGCTGCTCCTCATGTGTATACTTAAGAAGGCATGTTTTTGATCCCGGAGACCGGGCTGGAGCCAGACGAGCTGTCGGGTGGCGGCACCGCAGCCATGGAGGGAGGCGGCGGCGGCTCGGGTGGCTGCGCTGGGAGGCGGCAATGAGAGGCTCGCACGCCTCCAGCCCGGCCCCGGCCCCCTGGGACGGAGAGCCGAGCAGCCCCGGCTCTGGGCTACGGACTATGGGCGAATAGCTCTGACCACCCGGCGAAGCATGCCGCCTGCCTTGGCCTCCCAAAGTGCCGAGATTGCAGCCTCTGCCCGGCTGCCACCCCGTCTGGGAAGTGAGGAGCGTCTCTGCCTGGCCGCCCATCATCTGGGAGGTGAGGAGCCCCTCTGCCTGGCTACCCAGTCTGGAAAGTGAGGAGCGTCTCTGCCCGGCCGCCATCCCATCTAGGAAGTGAGGAGCGCCTCTTCCCGGCCACCATCCCATCTAGGAAGTGAGGAGCGTCTCTGCCCAGCCGCCCATTGTCTGAGATGTGGGGAGCGCCTCTGCCCCGCCGCCCCGTCTGGGAAGTGAGGAGCGCCTCTACCCGGCCGCGACCCCGGCTGGGAGGTGAGGAGCGTCTCTGCCCAGCCGCCCCGTCTGAGAAGTGAGGAGACCCTCCGCCTGGCAACCACCCCATATGAGAAGTGAGGAGCCCCTCCGCCTGGCAGCCACCCCGTCTGGGAAGTGAGGAGCGTCTCTGCCCGGCAGCCACCCCATCCAGGAGGGAGGTGGGGGTCAGCCCCCACCAGGCCAGCTGCCCCGTCCGGGAGGGAGGTGGGGGGGTCAGCCCCCCACCTGGCCAGCCACCCCGTCCGGGAGGGAGGTGGGGGGGGTCAGCCCCCTGCCCGGCCGGCCGCCCCGTCTGGGAGGTGAGGGGCGTCTCTGCCTGGCCGCCCCTACTGGGAAGTGAGGAGCCCCTCTGCCCAGCCAGCCGCCCCGTCCGGGAGGGAGGTGGGGGGGGTCAGCCCCCTGCCCGGCCAGCCACCCCGTCTGGGAGGGAGATGGGGGGGTCAGCCCCCCGCCTGGCCAGCCGCCCCATCTGGGAGGGAGGTGGGGGAGTCAGCCCCCCGCCCGGCCAGTCGCCCCTTCCGGGAGGGAGGTGGGGGGGTCAGCCCCCTGCCAGGCCAGCCGCCCCGACTGGGAGGGAGGTGGGGGGGTCAGCCCCCCGCCCGGCCAGCCGCCCCGTCCGGGAGGTGAGGGGCTCCTCTGCCCGGCTGCCCCTACTGGGAGGTGGGGAGCCCCTCTGCCCGGCCAGCCGCCCCATCCGGGAGGGAGGTGGGGGGGCCAGCCCCCCGCCTGGCCCGCCGCCCTGTCCGGGAGGGAGGTGGGGGGGTCAGCCCCCCGCCCGGCCGGCCGCCCCATCCGGGAGGTGAGGGGCGCCTCTGCCCGGCCACCCCTACTGGGAAGTGAGGAGCCCCTCTGCCCGGCCAGCCGCCCCGTCCAGGAGGGAGGTGGGGGCGTCAGCCCCCCGCCAGGCCAACCCCCCGACGGGGAGGGAGGTGGGGGGTCAGCCCCCCGCCCGGCCAGCCGCCCCGTCCAGGAGGTGAGGGCGCCTCTGCCCGGCCGCCCCTACTGGGAAGTGAGGAGCCCCTCTGCCTGGCCAGCCGCCCCGTCTGGGAGGGAGGTGGGGGGGTCAGCCCCCCGCCCGGCCAGCCGCCCGGTCCGGGAGATGAGGGGCGCCTCTGCCCGGCCGCCCCTACTGGGAAGTGAGGAGCCCCTCTGCCCGGCCACCGCCCCGTCTGGGAGGTGTACCCGGCAGCTCATTGGGAATGGGCCATGATGACAATGGCGGTTTTGTGGAATGGAAGCGGGGGAAAGGCGGGGAAGAGATTGAGAGATCGGATGGTTGCCATGTCTGTGTAGAGGGAGGTAGACACGGGAGACTTTTCATTTTGTTCTGTACTAGGAAAAATTCTTCTGCCTTGTGATCCTGTTGATCGGTGACCTTACCCCCAACTCTGTGCTCTCTGAAACATGTGCTGTGTCCACTCAGGGTTAAATGGATTAAGGGTGGTGCAAGATGTGCTTTGTTAAACAGATGCTTGAAGGCAGCATGCTCGTTAAGAGTCATCACCACTCCCTAATCTCAAGTACCCAGGGACACAAACACTACGGAAGGCCGCAGGGTCCTCTGCATAGGAAAACCAGAGACCTTTGTTCACTTGTTTATCTGCTGACCCTCCCTCCACTATTGTCCTATGACCCTGCCAAATCCCCCTCTGTGAGAAACACCCAAGAATGATCAATAAAAATAAATAAATTAAAAAAAAAAAAAAAAAAGATTATCCCAAAAAAAAAAAAAAAAAAGAAGGCATGTTTTGAACTTGAAGTTCATCCTGAACTTAGCATGGAGTATAAAGCTAGGCTTGAAACTGATAAAATAAATAATGTCCCCAAGTTTACAATAATTAATGGATATGGCATAGATAAGGGAATTCATATTTTTAATGTTAAGGTAAGAGATTGAATTCATGCAAAGATAAATATTAATATAGAGGTGGAGCCAAGATGGCCAAATAGGAACAGCTCCAGTCTACAGCTCCCAGTGTGAGTGATGCAGAAGACGGGTGATTTCTGCATTTCCAACTGAGGTACCACGTTCATCTCACTGGGGAGTGTCTGAAAGTGGGTGCAGGACAGTGGGTGCAGCGCACCAAGTGTGAGCCAAAGCAGGGCAAGGCATCGCCTCACCCGGGAAGCGCAAGGGGTCAGGGAATTCCCTTTCCTAGTCAAAGAAAGGGGTGACAGATGGCACCTGGAAAACCGGGTCACTCCCACCCTAATACTGCGCTTTTCCAATGGTCTTAGCAAACGGCACAACAGGAGATTATATCCTGCGCCTGGCTCGGAGGGTCCTACACCCACAGAGCCTTGCTCATTGCTAGCACAGCAGTCTGAGATCAAGCTGCAAGGCAGCAGTGAGGCTGGGGGAGGGGCGCCCGCCGTTGCCGAGGCTTGAGTAGGTAAACAAAGCAGCCAGGAAGCTCGAACTGGGTGGAGCCCACTGCAGCTCAAGGAGGTCTGCCTGCCTCTGTAGACTCCACCTCTAGGGGGAGGACATAGCCAAACAAAAGGCAGCAGAATCCTCTGCAGACTTAAATGTCCCTGTCTGACAGCTTTGAAGAGAGTAGTGGTTCTCCCAGCACGCAGCTGGAGATCTGAGAATGGACCCTCTTCAAGTGGGTCCCTGACCCCCAAGTAGCCTAACTGGTAGGCACCCCCAAGTAGGGGCAAACTGACACCACACATGGCCAGGTAATCCTCTGAGACAAAACTTCCAGAGGAATGATCATGCAGCAACATTTGCTGCTCACCAATATCTGCTGTTCTGCAGCCTCCACTGCTGATACCCAGGCAAACAGGGTCTGGAGTGGACCTCCAGCAAACACCAACAGACCTGCAGCTGAGGGTCCTGACTTTTAGAAGGAAAACTAACAAACAGAAAGGACATCCACACCAAAACCCCATCTGTACGTCACCATCATCAAAGACCAAAGGTAGATAAAACCAAAAGAGGTGGAAAAACCAGAGCAGCAAAACTGGAAACTCTAAAAATCAGAGCACCTCTCCTCCTCCAAAGGAACGCAGCTCCTCACTAGCAATGGAACAAAGCTGGATGGAGAATGACTTTGATGAGTTGAGAGAAGAAGGCTTCAGATGATGAAACTACTCCGAGCTAAAGGAAGAAGTTCGAACCCATGGCAAAGAAGTTAAAAACCTTGAAAAAAATTAGATGAATGGCTAACTAGAATAACCAATGAGAGAAGTCCTAAAAGGACCTGATGGAGCTGAAAACCAAGGCACAAGAACTACATGACGAATGCACAAGCCTCAGTAGCCGATTCAATCAACTGGAAGAAAGGGTATCAGTGATGGAAGATCAAATGAATGAAATGAAATGACGAGAGAAGTTTAGAGAAAAAAGAATAAAAAGAAACAAAAAAAGCCTCCAAGAAATATGGGACTCTGTGAAAAGACCAAATCTATGTCTGATTGGTGTACCTGAAAGTGACGGGGAGAATGGAACCAAGTTGGAAAACATTCTGCAGGATATTATCCAGGAGAACTTCCCCAATCTAGCAAAGCAGGCCAACATTCAAATTCAGGAAATACAGAGAATGCCATAAAGATACTCCTCGAGAAGAGCAACTCCAAGACACATAATTGTCAGATTCACTAAAGTTGAAATGAAGGAAAAAATGTTAATGGCAGCCAGAGAGAAAGGTCAGGTTACCCACAAAGGGAAGCCCATCAGACTAACAGCTGATCTCTTGGCAAAACTCTACAAGCCAGAAGAGAGTGGGGGCCAATATTCAACATTCTTAAAGAAAAGAATTTTCAACCCAGAATTTCATATCCAGCCAAACTAAGCTTCATAAGTGAAGGAGAAATAAAATACTTTACAGACAAGCAAATGCTGAGAGATTTTGTCACCACCAGGCCTCACCTAAAAGAGCTCCTGAAGGAAGCACTAAACATGGAAAGGAACAACCGGTACCAGCCCCTGCAAAAACATGCCAATTTGTAAAGACCATTGAGGCTAGGAAGAAACTGCATCAACTAACAAGCAAAATAACCAGCTAACATCATAATGACAGGATCAAATTCACACATAACAATATTAACCTTAAATGTAAATGGGCTAAATGTCCCAATTAAAAGACACAGACTGGCAAATTGGATAAAGAGTCAAGACCCATCAGTGTGCTGTATTCAGGAAACCCATCTCACGTGCAGAGACACACATAGGTTCAAAATAAAGGGATGGAGGAAGATCTACCAAGCAAATGGAAAGAAAAAAATGCAGGGGTCACAATCCTAGTCTCTGATAAAACATACTTTAAACCAACAAAGATCAAAAGAGACAAAGAAGGCCATTACATAATGGTAAAGGGATCAATTCAACAAGAAGAACTAACTATCCTAAATATATATGCACCCAATACAGGAGCACCCAGATTCATAAAGCAAGTCCTTAGAGACCTACAAAGAGACTTAGACTCCCACACAATAATAATGGGAGACTTTAACACCCCACTGTTGACATTAGACACATCAATGAGACAGAAAGTTAATGAGGATATCCAGGATTGAACTCAGCTCTGCACCAAGTGGATCTAATAGACATCTACAGAACTCTCCACCCCAAATCAACAGAATATACATTCTTCACAGCACCACACCACACTTATTCCAAAATTGACCACATAGTTGGAAGTAAAGCACTCCTCAGCAAATGTAAAAGAACAGAAATTATAACAAACTGTCTCTCAGACCACAGTGCAATCAAACTAGAACTCAGAATTAAGAAACTCATTCAAAACCGCTCAGCTACATGGAAACTGAACAACCTGCTCCTGAATGACTACTGGGTACATAACGAAATGAAGGCAGAAATAAAGATGTTCTTTGAAACCAACGAGAACAAAGACACAACATATCAGAATCTCTGGGACACATTCAAAGCAGTGTGTAGAGGGAAATTTATAGCAATAAATGCCCACAAGAGAAAGCAGGAAAGATCTAAAATTGACACCCTAACATCACAATTAAAAGAACTAGAGAAGCAAGAGCAAACACATTCAAAAGCTAGCAGAAGGCAAGAAATAACTAAGATCAGAGCAGAACTGAAGGAAATAGAGATACAAAAAAACCCTTCAAAAAATCAATGAATCCAGGAGCTGGTTTCTTGAAAAGATCAACAAAATTGATAGACCACTAGCAAGACTAATAAAGAAGAAAAGAGAGAAAAATCAAATAGATGCAATAAAAAATGATAAAGGGGATATCACCACCGATCCCACAGAAATACAAACTACCATCAGAGAATACTATAAACACCTCTATGAAAATAAACTAGAAAATCTAGAAGAAATGGATAAATTCCTGGACACATACACCCGCCCAAGACTAAACCATGAAGAAGTTGAATCTCTGAATAGACCAATAACAGGCTCTGAAATTGAGGCAATAATTAATAGCCTACCAACCAAAAAAAGTCCAAGACCAGATGGATTCACAGCCAAATTCTACCAGAGGGACAAGGAGGAGCTGGTACCATTCCTTCTGAAACTATTCCAATCAATAGAAAAAGAGGGAATCCTCCCTAACTCATTTTATGAGGCCAGCATCATCCTGATACTAAAGCCTGGCAGAGACACACACAAAAAAAAGAGAATTTTAGACCAATATCCCTGATGAACATCGATGCAAAAATCCTCAATAAAATACTGGCAAATGGAATCCAGCAGCACATCAAAAAGCTTATCCACCATGTTCAAGTGGGCTTCATCCCTGGGATGCAAGGATGGTTCAACATATGCAAATCAATAAACATAATCCAGCATATAAACAGAACCAACGACAAAAACCATATGATTATCTCAATAGATGCAGAAAAGGCCTTTGACAAAATTCAACAACGCTTCATGCTAAAACCTCTCAATAAATTAGGTATTGATGGGACGTATCTCAAAATATTAAAAGCTGTTTATGACAAACCCACAGCCAATATCATACTGAATGAGCAAAACCTGGAAGCATTCCCTTTGAAAACTGGCAAAAGACAGGGATGCCCTCTCTCAGCACTCCTATTTAACATAGTGTTGGAAGTTCTGGCCAGGGCAATCAGGCAGGAGAAGGAAATAAAGTGTATTCAATTAGGAAAAGAGGATGTCAAATTGTCCCTGTTTGCAGATGACATGATTGTATATTTAGAAAACCCCATTGTCTCAGCCCAAAATCTCCTTAAGCTAATAGGCAACTTCAGCAAAGTCTCAGGATACAAAATCAATGTGCAAAAATCATAAGCATTCTTGTACACCAATAACAGACAAACAGAGAGCCAAATCATGAGTGAACTCCCATTCACAATTGCTTCAAAGAGGATAAAATACCTAGGAATCCAAATTACAAGGGATGTGAAGGACCTCTTCAAGGGGAACTACAAACCACTGCTCAATGAAATAAAAGAGGATACAAACAAATGGAAGAATATTCCATGCTCATGGGTAGGAAGAATCAATATCGTGAAAATGGCCATACTGCCCAAGGTAATTTATAGATTCAATGCCATCCCCATCAAGCTACCAATGACTTTCTTCCCAGAATTGGAAAAAACTACTTTAAAGTTCATATGGAACCAAAAAACAGCCCGCATTGCCAAGTCAATCCTAAGCCAAAAGAACAAAGCTGGAGGCATCATGCTACCTGACTTCAAACTATACTACAAGGCTACAATAACCAAAACAGCATGGTACTGGTACCAAAACAGAGATATAGACCAATGGAACAGAACAGAGCCCTCAGAAATAATGCCACATATCTACAACCATCTGATCTTTGACAAACCTGACAAAAACAAGAAATGGGGAAAGGATTCCCTATTTAATAAATGGTGCTGGGAAAACTGGCTAGCCATATGTAGAAAGCTGAAACTGGATCCCTTCCTTACACCTTACACAAAAATTAATTCAAGATGGATTAAAGACTTACACGTTAGACCTAAAACCATAAAAACCCTAAAAGAAAACCTAGGCAATACCATTCAGGACACAGGCATGGGCAAGGACTTCAATGTCTAAAACACCAAAAGCAATGGCAACAAAAGCCAAAATTGACAAATGGGATCTTATTAAACTAAAGAGCTTCTGCACAGCAAAAGAAACTACCATCAGAGTGAAAAGGCAACCTACAAAATGGGAGAAAATTTTTGCAATCTACTCATCTGACAAACTGCTATATCCAGAATCTACAATGAACTCAAACAAATTTACAAGAAAAAAACAAACAACCTCATCAAAAAGTGGGCAAAGGATATGAACAGACACTTCTCAAAAGAAGACATTTAGGCAGCCAACAGACACATGAAAAAATGCTCATCATCACTGGCCATCAGAGAAATGCAAATCAAATCCACAATGAGATACCATCTCACACCAGTTAGAATGGCGATCATTAAAAAGTCAGGAAACAACAGGTGCTGGAGAGGATGTGGAGAAATAGGAACACTTTTACACTGTTGGTGGGACTGTAAACTAGTTCATCCATTGTGGAAGACAGTGTGGCGATTCCTCAAGGATCTAGAACTAGAAATACCATTTGACCCAGCCATCCCATTACTGGGTATATACCCAAAGGATTATAAATCATGCTGCTATAAAGACACATGCACACGTATGTTTATTGCAGCACTATTCACAATAGCAAAGACTTGGAACCAACCCAAATGTCCAACAATGATAGACTGGATTAAGAAAATGTGGCACATATACACCAGGGAATACTATGCAGCCATAAAAAAGGATGAGTTCATGTCCTTTGTAGGAACACGGATGAAGCTGGAAACCATCATTCTCAGCAAACTATCACAAGGACAAAAAACCAAACGCCGCATGTTCTCACTCATAGGTGGGAATTGAACAATGAGAACACATGGACACAGGAAGGGGAACATCACACACCGGGGCCTGTTGTGGGGTGGGGGGAGGGGGGAGGGATAGCATTAGGAGATATACTTAATGTTAAATGACGAGTTAATGGGTGCAGCACACGAACGTGGCACATGTATACGTATGTAACTAACCTGCACGTTGTGTACATGTACCCTAAAACTTAAACTATAATAAAAAATATATGTATATATATATAAATAAATTAAAAATAAAATAAAAATTACAGAATTCCCATTTCACTCTTTTTATAGATGGAACTCTTTGATGAGATGCTCCATCTTTCTCTCTATTTTCTAAAACATATTAATCATGGCTATTTTAATATTTCTGTCTGAATACTCAATATCTGTTTCTCCTATGGGATTATTTCTGTTGTCTGCTTTGGTTTTTCTTTGGCTTTTGGTGAATGGGTCATCATGCCTACTGATTTCTTATTAAATGCTGAGCATTGTGTGTGAGAGATCATAGAGACTCTGGTTGGTGTTACCTTTAGCTAAAGAGGGTCAAGTTATCTTCTGGCAGTCACACAGAATACTGTCAGAGCCCCACAGTGTGGTCCATAGGACGTAGGCAGTTTGGACACAGGATTTCCTTTTGATGTTTGCAAATTGCTTTGCTTTACAGTAGTTGTAATTATACTGTACATTTATTTTGTTCAATTTCTCTCTATGTCACAGCCCAAACAAGCACTAAAAGGCACCCATAGAGGTTGGAGTTTCAGGCATATGTAAGGAAAAGGGCCAGTAGACACAGATGAGCATTTTTGTGATGTGATTTTCATCTCTTTCCAGGACAAATGGAAGAAGACCATTGCTGATGCACATCTGAAATCTTCTGAACACATTTCCCAGTGACCCCGAACGCTATTATGAAGTATACTTTCAGTCACAAGGTAGTCATTCAGGCTGCTCTCACAAAATACCACAGAATGGATCACTTATAAGCAACAGAAATGTAGTACTCACAGTTCTGGAGGCTGGACATCTGAGATGAGGGTGCAGCATGGTCAGGTGCTGGTGAGGGCTCTCTTCAGCATAGTATTCACAGTTCTGGAGGCTGAACGTCTAAGATGAGGGTGCAGCATGGTCAGGTTGGTCAGGTGCTGATGAGGGCTCTCTTCAGCATAGTACTCACAGTTCTGGAGGCTGGATGTCTGAAATTAGGGTGCAGCGTGGTCAGGTGCTGGTGAGGGCTCTCTTCGGGGCTGCAGACTGCTGTCCTCTCGCTGTGTCCTCACACGGCAGAAAGAGAGCAAGAGAGCTTGCTGGGGTCCCTTTTATAAGGGCACTAATCTCATTCATGAGGGCTCCATCCTCATGACCTAATTTTTTCCAAAAGGCCCCACCTTCTAATAACATCACACTGGGGGCTAAGATTTAAACACATGAATTTGAGGGGGACACATACATTCAGTCTATAACACCAGGGCAGTGCCCAAGTGAACAGGTTATGAGTAAAGGACAAGAAGTAAACTCATTTGCCACCAGTCATTTCATCTGTTAGTATGCTGCTCCACCTCTTCTCTTCCAGAACCCTTAGACTCCTGCCCAGAAGTGGTGTCTAACATTACCAAACTCATCCACCCTTGCCAGAATACTTTCCTGCATCACAACGACCTGGTTTACAAATTCAGCCATCAGAGCTTCCATTTTAATAAAGATTGCCAGGTCGCCATGACCACACAGGTTTGTCTTGGGCTTTGCATTGCCTGAGACCTCTATAAAACAACCAACTGCCTAAGACACAAACCCTGGTGATGGGTGCTTTCACTGTGGTGGTTGGACAAAATACGGCATAGAGATAGTCCTCAAGAAATAAATGGTAGCTGAACTTGAGGCAGGGCAAGGCCAGTTCTAGCATCCCGAACACCTGACTTCTAGCCAGGGTTCTATCTGCCCTCACATCTCCCCAAGGATCCATCAATGGCCACTCCACTCAGACCCCCAGCCTGGGCAGACTCCCCTATATGCACTGGTAATGGGGGAGTTCCTGGTCCAGTATTGATCTTCTCATCAGTTTTCACATTCAGTCCATAACACCAGGGCAGTGCCCAACTGAACAGGTAAAGGACAAAAAGTAAACTTCACATTCATGGGACGATCAATGCTGAACCAGTAACTATATAAGTTCTGCCATCTTGTGGCTGTTCAAGATATTGCAAGCAGGCCGGGTGCGGTGGTTCACATCTGTAATCCCAGCATTTTGGGAGGCCAAGGGGGGCGGATCACAAGGTCAGGAGTTCCAGACCAGCCTGGCCAACACAGTGAAACCGCATCTCTACTAAAAATACAAAAATTAGCCAGGCATAGTGCTGTGCGCCTGTAATCCCAGCTACTCGGGAAGCTGAGGCAGGAGAATTGCTTGAACCCGGGAGGCGGAGGTTGCGGTGAGCAGAGATCGCACCACTGCACTCCAGCCTGGGTGACAGAGAAAGACTTCATCTCAAAAAAAAAAAAAAGATATTGCAACCAATACAGAGAACAGGAACTGGTATTACATATGGAGAAAGCAATAAACTTTGGGAACAAGTTTTTGGAAAGTGTTCAGCCTCTGTTAGTCCACCATCACCCCCACGCCCCTCCACACACACTGTTTACACTGTGGTGGAATTGATTAAGTGTAGATGGATTCAACCCTTAAGGAAAACAATAGAAAGCATGTACCTTACAAGAGCCTCGGAAATGCTCATATTCTTTGATAGAGTGATTGGATCTTCAACTCCTGAGAGTCGGTCCTATAAAAAATAGTCATTGCTTCAGGGCTTTGATGTAAGTGGCACAAGGACCAGGGTCAAGCAGGCAAAGACAGAGGCAGAGACTAGAGATCCATGAGGCGTGGCCAGAAACCAGTGCCCTTACCCCCAGCCCAAGCCAGGACAGGAATTGGACTAGAGAAAAAGAGGACCAGGAGCACAGCCAGCCAGGATGCTTGGTAGGGGTTCAGGGAAGGGGGAGGCTGAGCCTATGCTTTCCAGGCAGATGGGAGCCATCTGGGCTCAGCTGAACCATCAGCCAAGCCTGGGCTCACCCAGCCCAGCTGGGTTGCAAACTAAATCTAGACTCTAACCAAATTGCAGACTATTTCTAGACCCTACCCTACCAAGTAAAGAATGACCTTTGAGAAAAGGTAAAACTATGTTTAAGACCCTCAGCTGGGTGAGGTAACAGGGGTGAACATAGAGTGGACAATGGCTGGTGGGCAATGGGAATGGGCAATGATTGACAGGCAGCTGGCTGTGCACGGCAACCATGGGTCTAAAGCATGCTAGGTCTTATGCTAGGGCTTTACATTGGATGGTCACCACAGATAAAAGGAGATCCTGAGACCCGGGGAGGCTAAGTGATGTAAGCAGCTGAGCTAGTATTGACTAACCCACATTCATTCATTCAGCAAACACTGAGTACTTGTTCAATGCAGGCACTATGCCAGTTTTCGTGGGGACATCCCGTCCTCCAAGAGCTGAGGGTGAGATGTAGTAAAAGATGTCAGGGAGACGCCCCGAAGACGGTGAGGCTAGCAGAAGGAAAAACATGAACAACACGGGCATGGAGATGTGTGGTGAGGGAGGGGAGGGGAGGCAGAAGTTCCAGCAGTAGAGTGTTGGCAGCACTGGAAAGGGAGAAGGAGGTGGAGTCATCTAGTGGCTGCTCGAGATATTGCAGGCAAGGAAAGGAAAATCACGATGGTTGTCATTCACTGAGCATACTGCATGCTTTCTTTACATCCATTTACTCTTCACCACAACCTCATAAGATGGGCCTCATTTTATCCCTAATTTGCATATTCAGTCCCTGATATACCCTCGTTGGGGTACATCCCACTAATATAAAATTGGCAGGATGGGATTTGCTCAGGGAAATTTGGCTTCAAGCTCATGCACATAGCCACTAGGCTACACCTGCCTTGAGTTTAGATTCCTCTCGCAGGTGTGAATGGCTGTATTCCAGCAGGAAAGGTCTCCCTAGCTGCAGTGTAGAGGAAAACTTGGGGGTAAAAATGAAAACAAGGGAGCAGGCAGCTGCAAACCTCAGGCAAGATCGAGGCTTGAACCTGGAGGGAGATGTGTTGGAAAGAACCTGGAGGGAGATATGTTGGAAAGTGAAACTCAGGGGCTGAGGGAGAGGGGGATTCTGGGTGACTCCCCTATCTCTGGTCTGGGTGAATGGATGCCACTTACAGGAACAGAGGACTCAGGTTGGTGAAAGATCAAGAATTCCATTTTGGACCTGAGGTACCTGTGGAGCTGTGCAGGAGGGAGTGGAGCTGAAAGCGCTGATCTAGAAGTTGATACTTTACTGGAAGCAGTGTAACTGAGTGCAAGGGATAAGGTCTCCATGTCAACACATAGCTCTCGGAGACCTCCTATATTCCAGGACACTTGCACATTGCAATAAAGAGGTGTATGTGGTCTTTGCCTCACAAAGTTCAGAGTTCACAATCTTGTTCAGAGAGATGGGCGGCATGACCAGGGTGAGCCTGCAGGCTCACAGAAGCTTGATGAGCTGAGGGCAGGTGGTCAGGAACAGCTTCCCAGATAAAATGGTGATCATCCTATTATACTGAAAGCAGAAGAATCAGATAGACCATCTTACCTTTCAACAGGGAGCCGGACAATAGTGTTTTTGGTGACAGCAGTCTCAGCAGAGTGTTGGGGAGAGCGACAAGGCTACAGGTGCTGATTAGTGAGTGGGAAGGATGGAGGTGGACACAGCAAATGCCACCACTCCTCTTAGATGCTTGACAGGGTCCCTCCCCACTTTCCCACGTGCATGTTTCCAAATGGACTGCATGCTCTGCAAAGGCAAACACTGTTGGCTTCTTTATCTCCCCATTTCACACACACACACACACACACACACACCCCAAAGAGAACCCTATGCTGGGGTAGAATTCGCAATAGATTTAAAGTCAAAAGGCCAGGGTTCAATGCCACTAGCTGGCTATGTGACCTTGGGCAAATCACTTTTCTCTCTCTGAGTCTGCATTTTTTTCCTCTAAAACTTGGGCTCAGTTGTAATCACCTGGTAGGATCATTGTGAGGCTCCAATCAGAAAGTGTCTTACACATCATACAGTAGCCCTCAGATTCAATGTAGAAAACAGCACCAGCAAATGTAAATTAGTACAACCATTGTGGAAGACAGTGTGGTGATTCCTCAAAGACCTAGAACCAGAAATAGCATTTGACCTAGCAATCCCATTGCTGGGTGTGTACCCAAAGGAATAAATCATTCTATTATAAAGATACATGTGGCCGGGTGTGGTTGCTCATGCCTGTAATCCCAGCACTTTGGGAAGCTCAGGAGGGTGGATCATCTGAGGATAGGAGTTCGAGACCAGCCTGAACAACATGGTAAAACCCCGTCTCTACTAAAAATACAAAAAAAAAAAAAAAAAAATTAGCCGGGTGTGGTGGCATGCACCTGTAGTCCCAGCTACTCGGGAGGCTGAGGCACGAGAATTGCTTGAACCCGGGAGGAGGAGGTTGCAGTGAGCAGAGATTGCACCATTGCACTCCAGCCTGGGTGAGGGAGTAAGACTCCATCTCAAAAAAAATAAAAAAATAATGATACATGCAAGCATATGTTCATTGCAGCACTATTCACAGTAGCAAAGACATGGAATCAACCCAAATGCCCATAAATGATAGACTAGATAAGGAAAATATGGTACATATATACCATGGAATACTATGCAGACATAAAAAGGAATGAGATCATGTACTTTGCAGGGACATGGATGGAGCTGGAGGCCATTATCCACAGCAAAGTAACACAGGAACAGAAAACCAAACACTGCATACTCTCACTTAAAAGTGGGATCTTTTAAGTGAACAAAAAAGAGGGGAACAACATACAGTGGGGCCTGTTGGGGCAGGGGTGGGGAGAGCATCAGGTTAAATAGCTAATGCATGCTGGGCTTAATATCTAGGTGATGGGTTGACAGTTGCAGCAAACCACCATGTTTTTACCTATGTAACAAACCTGTACATCCTGCACATGTAGCCTGGAACTTAAAATAAAATAAAATTAAAATTAAAAAGAAAACAGCACCACCACCATCAAGGAAAGCCTGTTCCCAACCTCCAATTCCAGCTCACTAGCTCAGCCTGTCTCATTCCCCTTTTTCTCTCTCCCCTCTCCTCCCTGCCCCTTTCCTCACTTTGCCCCCACCTGTCCTCACCATCCCACCCCATACCTCCAAGCTCACAGCTAGAACTGACCAAAGGCCCAGTTATTTATTTACAAAGTCCATGTCCAGAACTGTACCAGCCTCAGCGGTGTGGAATAAACTGGTGTGGCCAGGTCCATTGTGCTGATGCCTCAAGAGATCCAGGCTGGTACAGATGGGTCTGGCACATTCTGTACCTGCCAGCCAAGCAGAGCATCCAGCTTACTTCTCACTTGACTCCTTACATAACCCTCGTCAGGTACTCTCCATTCCTTGGGCTTAAATTCCATAGTGTAATATTAGTAAACCAGGCTAAATGATCCTAAGGATCTTGCTAGCTCTGACGCACCATGATCTTGCATCCAATTCAGTTCTCTCTGTAATAAATAATCATAATAACAATAGTAATTTTCCAAATAGCTAACAGTTATTGTGTACTGTATGCTAAGCACTATTCTATGTATTTCATGTGAATGTTTAACATTCATAACACCACTTATCATGTAGACATCATTTACTGCCCTAATTTACAGTGAACTGGAGCTCCGAGAGTCACGTTGATTTAACCACAGTCCCAGGCTACCAAGTGTCCAAGCTGTGCTGCTTCCAAGCTGCCTGACCCAGACCTGAGCTCTTAACCTCTCAATGGGCATCCAAGTCGAAAGCAGAATCTCTGGCTCAAGTGCCGACTGCCCAGCTGTTTCAGAAATCCACCATGCACCCAACTGCTCCTCCAGGACTTCCCTACGGATGTGTTGCAGGCTCTGAAACGTCACACATCCACGCCGCATCCTCATCCCACACATGCTCCTGCTTGTCCCTGGCATCTGCCATTCTCAGTGCCATTCACTAGCCTATATGATGACTTCGAATTAGAGGAAGTTACCCCTCCCTCCAGGGATACGGGCCCACACCTGGTCTCAGGGACCCTTTAGTGGACGCACAGTCTATATAGCCCAGAGCAGTGCCCCTGATGCCATCGTCTTCCAATTTGCTCAGAGCAGACACTGGGATTCATCCTTAATCTCTCTCTCTCTCTCTCTCTCTCTCTCTCTCTCTCGGAGGCCCCACTGCCCTTGCATTCCACAGGAAGTCCCAGTTGCTGGCATGACCTGAGAGGTTCCTGGGACCACGCCATGGAAATGCGTCCAGTCCCAGTGTGACGGGGAAGAGCCGCGCCTGAAGCTCAACTTCCGAGGCTCTGGTCAATCTACGCTTCCTTTAGAGCGTGCAGCCACCAGGTGGCAGCCGAGGCCACGGGCAGACAGAAAAGCTCCCGAAACTGAAGGACTGCCAGGCAGCAGAGTTCCGGAGGGCTCCCAGGACCTTCAACCAGAAAGAGACAGTGAGCATATGCGCATGTGTATGTCTGAGCCCGTGCACGGAGGAGGAGTATGAACAGACACCGCGGGACAGATGGCTGGAGTTTAGTCCCTTCCTTCGGGGCTCTTCACCACTCCTTGGGCTTCCCTTCTCCTGCCCAGCCCTGTCCTGGGTGCACAGAGAGGGAAGTCACTCCATTCCTGCCCTTGAGGAGCTCCCAGACCCAGGGCAGGAGCAGGATGCAGACAAGTAGACAGCACCCTGGGGTGGGTGGAGTGAGTGGGGCAGGTGGGGCGGGTGCAAAGAGAGGGAGGAGAAGGGGCTGAAGTTGCCCGGAGGAAGTGCTGAACCCAGGAGTGGGGAAAGGAGCATCTGGGAAGAAATGGCATCTACGCTGATCATGGAGGGCTTTCTGGCAAGTCTCAGGAGCAATAATAACACGGATGTCATATCTGTTTCCTCCCAGCAGCCCTGCAAGGAATGTACTATAGAGCCAATTTTACCGGCAAAGGAATGGAAGATCTGAAAGGCTAGGCGATCCCACAAGCAGCGAGGAGCAGGCTGGAATTTGAACCAATCGGCATGATTCCCAAGCTCAAGTTTTGGCCACCCCTGCACTGCCAGGGACAAAAAAAAAAAAAACCTGGGAGGAGAGCCAAGCTAGGGAGTCAAGACCCTCCAGCCAGGTCTGGATGGGAGGCAGGTGCCTCCACCCTAGTCCCAGAGCAAGTTCTGCTGGCTTCAGCCACCTGACTTCCCTGTGAAGTTGGGCAGAGGCCAGAGCAGACTGTGTGTGATTCTGGCCCCAGCCCCAGCACCTCTACCCCCACCTTTACTACCCCTAGGCTGCGGGAAGAGGCTTTGCCCAGCAATAGTCCTGATCTAATGGATCCTTGAAGCACAATAAACAGATAGTATTTCTGCATATGTCACTCTGAGTATGACGGCAGTAATCTTGAAACTCCCCTTGACCACCTGGCACTCTGGAGACGGAACTCCACAGCCTGTTTTCAAAGCCAACTCCTGGCTGGAAGTTCCTCTTCAAGTCTAAATGAAGTAAGCAGTGCTGCAGTCTTCCCTCAACTGTGCAGTTGCTGGGTGGAGGCTTTTCTTTTCTGCCTGAGTTTGGGTATAACCTATAATGTAACCCTATGAAACTTACATGTTTTAGGTGGGAGAGGGGAAAACAAGGTGCAAGCCCTGTTCCAGGAAGAGCAAAAATGTCCTCAACAGTAAGAGGACATTCTGGGCTGAGAGCCAGGGCTTGAGGCAGCCTGCAATCCTGGCAGATAGCTGGTGGAAGGGACCACAGAGAGATGATACCACACACAGAAGTGAGACCAATGAGATCATGGGAACTGCCCGGCCAAGGGCTGACATCAAGGAAGCTTAGGAGGCAGGGGACAGCTGGGAAGGGGACAACCAAGAGAACCAGCTGGAAACTGAAAAGGGATGCAAGAGAGAAAGAGGAGGTGGGCACTGAGCTCAGGTGGAGGAGGAGAAAGGCAAACAGGAGAGAGAGAGGCAGAGGATGAGACAAAAACAGAGGTGGAGAGACTGAGAAACAGGGAGACAGAGATGGATGGAGGCTGGGAGAGACAAAGAGGAGACAGGCCTGGGCAGGAGAGGTCCTACGTGGGGAGAAAAGGTTGGGAAGAGAGCAGGAAAGAGAGAAGGAGCACAGGTGTCTGGAGGTTCCCACCAGGCCCAGCCCACCCCTCCTGCAGGCTGGGTCTCTCCCTTGTCTGCCAATCACGAAGCTCAGGATCCCCTCCCTCAGGGCTGGGGGTGGAGAGCTCGCCTCCAGCCCCGCCCTAGTCCAGAGGCTCCCCCTCCCCAGGCCCTGGGAGGCCGCCCCTGGGACTGGCTGTGCAGCGATAGATGGTGGGGGCCCAGCTGGTGCGTTATCAGCCTTCTCCAGGAGCGCGCCTGAGCCACTCCGTGGCTGCCAGTCTGAGATTAGGCCCCCGGAGGGTCATTAAGCGCCACCCTGGCCCGGGCCCAGCCTCCTTTCCCTCCCCGATCTGGCCAGGCTGGCAGGTGGGAATGAGCGATAAGGATTGGGGGTCTCAGCGGTTCTGGGGCCGGCAGCTCCCTGCTCCCAGCAGCCCCCTCTGGATCAGGGCAGGAACATGGGGTGAGGGTGAAGGGCTGTAAGGTCAGTGCCGGCCCAGCCCCTGCAGGAGCCCCTAGGGTTCCCACTCTCCTAGATCTGCCCATATTGAGCAAGACAGAATGAGAAGGGGGCCAAGGAGCTCTTGGAGAGGCCTCAGACAGCTGCTGGGGAGCAAGGTGAGCCCAGGCAGAAGCAGGCTTCTCCTGGCAAAACCTCACAGGTGTGAGGGGCTGGGATTCACTTGCTGCAGGGAGACAGGGATGGTGGCTCTGCCTTCTGGCCCTGGCAGGCTGGTGGAGTGACCTGACTCGAACCCACTCCCACCCCCCAGGGACAACTGAGGGCAGAGCTGGGAGGAAATGTGGCCTCGTGCAAGGAGAATCGGATCCGGCAGTCAGAAGCTTCCCACCAGGAGACAGGAAAGGAAGAGGGGACTGTTTGTGCCTTAGCAGAGGCCTGACCCTCTAGGAACCTCTGTCTCTCCTTCAGTGAGTGGAGAAGCTGGGCTGGCTGCTGGCCTGGCTTTGCCCTCTGGTCTAATCAAGGAAGACTTCCCAGAAGAGGAGGAACCTTGGTTGGGTCAAGAAAAAACAATGGGCAGAGTTTAAACTGGCAGAGGTGGGGTGAAAAGGCATGAGTCACAGGCAGCCACGTAAGCAAAAGCCTAGAGTAGAAATCACAAGCCACAGTTCATTGAGCCGAAGCCCAGAGAGGGGAGGTGACTTGTCACAAGACACGCAGAAAGGCAAGGATAGGCCTGGAGCAAAGCCGCTGCTCCCCCACCCCCAGGCGTCTTCCCTCTGCTGCAGGCTGCATCCTAAACCCAATGAGGTGAGAAGAGATGACTCCCATTTAAGATGAGTCTTCCCCAGTGGTACTTGGTGAAGCCTTGGAATAGCACAACAATGGCCATAACATAAAGCAAGGGGGCTGTGACAGGTTGAGACAAGTGGCAGAGGGAGACCTTTGGGACAAGGTGGACGGCCTCCTACCTTCTGGCCCCACTTCTCTGGATCTGGGAATTATCCTGGATGAGTCTCTCAGGTTATCACCCTGGACAGAGACAGAAGCTGTTCCCATAAGGCCAACAGTCACAGAGGTGAGGGGCCTCCAGGTTCAGCCAGCCAGGCAAGGCATGCCTCCCCTCTCCCCTGCTCCTACTAGGACCCAGTTTCCTGATCCTCCCTTCCCTACCCTGACTCCCACCCCAGGACTGGGCGTTGGGAGGGCAGGCATAGGCAAGGACTGGGCTCTCCTCCAGCTCTGCCGTGAGACTGGCCAAATCTTCCACGGAGAGAAAGCTCAGCTCAGAGAGGACAACAGCTTTCCCAAGTTCACACACAAGTTGCCAGAGGACCCAGGACTCAGATCTGGGCTTCCTGAGTCTCAACCCAAGACTGCTTCCTGACACTTCCTATGCAAAAGCCCAGCACGGAGGGGCTACCGGAGGGAGACAGAGCTAGATCTGTGTGAACCCACTGTGACACCTCCAGCACAGAGGCAGAGGGTGAGCGGCGCTGAGCAAGGAAAAGCCCAGAGTCTCAGGGATGAAGGATGCTTTGGGGGCGGGGACTTCCAAGAGGGGCGCTACCTGGAGCAAGGGTAGAGTGGGTGAGCTCTCTGGCCCATGGGCCTCTGACATCCTCTTCCTTCCCTACATACATGAAACTGATCAGCACTAGGGGAACCTAGCGCATATCAGGGTCTGCCCTGCCCTGCCCTGGGAAGCCTTGCCTGGCTGCTCTGGTTGAAGAAAGGGTTTGGCCTGAGGGGACAAGAACCAGCCCATTGGCAGAAATGGGCTCACCTGTCCTGGTCTCCCTGCCTCCCAGTTCTCCCAGGTGTCATCAGACACTCCCATTTGAGGGTGCTTCACTCTCAAACACCAGAAAGGCACCAACCCTCTCTTACCCTCACCCTGGCCACACACTCTCAGCCCCTCCCCAGCCTGGGCCCCCTCGGTCCCAGCTGCCCTGTGGGCACAGGGGCTTCCTGCATAATCCCCCAAAGCCACTACAACAGAGTCGGAAGATGACTGTCATGATTCAGAAAGCAAGATGGGGACTCACTGGAAGCCTGAGGGGCTGTTGCTGAGCCTCAGCCCCAGAAATACAAAAAGTCTTTATTTCACAGAAATTAGGGCCATTTCCATAGTTATGGGGAAGGACGTGTGAGCAGGATGGGAGGTGCTCAGCTGACTGTCCTCTCCAGAAGGCTCTTCTGAACTGAGCAGGAGACCCCAGGGCCACAGCCGAGCCCCAACCTAGACACGGTCTGAGCTCCAACCTTGGCTGGACATACTTCAAGGGCGAGTAGGGCCGGCATGGGGCTGGAGGGAGTCAGCCCACTATTGCAGATTCCACACAAAGAAGGAGGGGGCTTGGGTGGTAGCACTGGGCATCCATCCCATGTGCCTGGGAGTCTTGGGGTTGGAGCCACAGAGAAGTTTACATCGGGGTGCTGCGGACCTTGCCTTCCTCCTCGGGCACATTCTCATTGGCATTCTCATGCTCACTGGACCTGAAAGAAGAAGGCATGGGCCTGGTGGGTCATCGCTCCTCCCATTCTATCCCCTTCTCCCTGTCCCTTCCTGCACTTGTGACAGTAATAGCTTCCAGAATAAACACTTGACTCCCAGAAGGGGATTGTCATGACCACATCTGGGCTTATGCATCCGAGACTGGAGGCCTCTCAGCACCCCTGCCTGACACCTATCTCCCTCCTCCTGTGGACTGCTGCATCACTTGGTCCTACTGAGCCCATCCCCCACCGACACCATGCTCCACTAAACCCATCCCCCACTGAGCTCCATCCCCAACTGAGTCCATCCCCCACTGAACCCATCCTCCATTAAACCCATCCCCCACTGAGTCCATCCCCCACTGAGTCCATCCCCTGCTGAGTCCATCCCCCACTAAGCCCATGCCCCACTGAGCTCCATCCCCCCCTAAACCCATCCCCCACCAAGCTCCATCCCCCACTAAACCCATTCCCACTGAACCCATCCCCCACTGAGCCCATCCCCCACTGAACCCATCCCCCACTGAACCCATCCCCCACTGAGCCCATCCCCCACTGAGTCCATCCCCCACTGAGTCCATCCCTCACTGAGTCCATCCCTTGCTGAGCCCATACCCGCTAAGTCCATCCCCCGCTGAGTCCATCCCCCGCTGAGTCCATCCCCCACTGAGCTCCATCCCCCACTAAGCTCCATCCCCCACTAAACCCATCTCCCAACAAGCTCCATCCCCCACCAAGCTCCATCCCCCACCAAGCTCCATCCCCCACTAAACCCATCCCCCACTGAGCTCCATCCCCCACTGAGTCCATACCCCACTGAGTCCACACCCCAGTGAACCCATCCCCCACTGAGTCCACACCCCAGTGAACCCATCCCCCACTGAGCTGCATCCTCTACTGAGCCTTCCCCTCACTGAGTCCCTCACTCATTTGTTCCTTCCTCCATTGAATCCCTTGTCCCCATTGTACCCACTGCCCTATGAGTCCCCTCCCCTACACTGAACCCTACCCTCCCAAGTCTCCGTCCCCTTCTGCAGCCCTCGCCCCACACAGGGGCTGCATTTTCCCCACAGAGCCCTGCAATCCTCACAAAGCCCCCATTGCCTCACTAGCTTTTGCCCACATGAGTCTCCGTCCTCCCCAGCCACCTCCCCCCAGCAGCACCTGTCTTGAGATTCTCCTTAGGCCCTGGGAGCACAGACCGGGCAGCCCTGCCCCGCACCTCACCTGAAACTGGCCGCCATCGAAGAGTACCTTCCATCCGTTCCCACCAGGACTCCATCTGCCTTGTTTCCGACGGTCAGGATCATGTGCGCAGGCTCCCTGGGGATGGGACTCATCAGTGGGGCTCCTCAGTGGGGCCCCCCTCGTCCAAGCAGACCCTATTCTGGGTCCTGGTTCTCACAAGCCCGAAGGCTAGCAACTGCCCTTCCCAGAGCTGTGTGCAACAGGGCGTGTCAGCCGCGGCTACTGGCCCCACCCATGGGGTCTCACACTTTCTCCCCACTCCATAGTGGGGGGCCAAATATTTGCAAAAGACTTATCCTGAGTCCAAAGCCTCTCTCTGTCCCAGACGCCCTCAGTTCAGCCTCCACAGCAGGCCCTGCAGGATGCAGTGTCTGCCCCAAATTTCCCCAGCTCGTGCCTTGGGCAGTGGGCACAGATGTGGTTGGTGGCCCTTCAGGCAGAGCTGGGGCAGGTGGAGAAAGTCTATCTGAAGGGCATTCAACAACAACCTCCTCGTCTCTTACTCAAGTTTAAACCCCCTGCAGTGTGGGCTCTCCCTGAAGCCTCCCAGAAGCTGCTCTCATGAGGGTCACAGGGACCCGAACACCTGCTCATTTCCTTAGACATCCCACAGGCACCCCAGACTTAATATGTCTCCAATTAAACTTAGCAGTTGCCCCTATGTCTGCTCATCCTCCTGTGTTCTGGGGCCTCGGTGAGTGATCCGCCATGAGAAACTTAGATGCCATTCCTGCCTTCCTCCCCTCGAGTCCGCTGCTGTCTGTGACGACCAACTCCGAGGGTGCCCACCTCCTAGACAGCGCTCAGACCCGTCTCTTCACTTCATCCTCTCTGCCACCGCTACAGTTCAGACCCCCTCCTGACCTCATGCCCACCCCCTCACCACTCTCCAGGCCTGCAGACTGGAGACTCTTCCACCGCCGCCGTGCATCTGCCACGAGGCAGCCAGAGTCATTCTGCTAAGGCCGTGTCTCATCCCGAAACTGGCTTAAAAACTTGCCACTGGAGGCAGGGCATGGTGGCTCACGCCTGTAATCCCAGCACTTTGAGAGGCTGAGGCAGGCGGATCATGAGGTTGGGAGTTGGAGACCAGCCTGGCCAACAGAGTGAAACCTGTCTCTACTAAAAATACAAAAATTAGCCGGGCGTGGTGTCAGGCACCTGTAATCCCAGCTATTCAGGAGGCTGGGGCAGGAGAACCGCTTGAACCCGGGAGGCAGAGGTTGCAGTGAGCCGAGATAGAGCCATTGCACTCCAGCCTGGGCAACAAGAGCAAAACTCCATCTCCAAAAAAAAAGAAAAAAAAAAAAAAACTTGTCACTGGATTCCTGCTCACTTAGGTAAAGTCCAAAGCTCAGGTCATTGGTGTGCAAGAGCCTGGTTGGCCTGGGCCTGCCCACCTCACCAGCCTCATCTCAGGTATCTCCATCCCTGTCTCCACCCACTGAGCCACTGGGGTTTCCTCAGCAACCCCGCATGGGGCTAGCACTCAAGCCACCAGGCCACCTTTGTGAGATCTGGGAAGAAATGCCTCTGGGAACAGAGGCAGCCTTGCCTGAGGGTCCTGACCTGGTGAGTGCAGAGTGAGCTGGATTTCAGCCCACCTGCCCTTCACCTGTGTGTGTCTGTCCCCAGCAGCCCTGGTGCCGTGCCCCTAACTCAGGACCTGGGTGTACCCTTCCCTCAACTGCAGCGCTCTTCCCACGCCACTCTATCCTGGTAGTGACTCCTCCTCGTTAGTCAGGTTTCGGGATAAATGTGCAATGGGGAAGCCTTCTCTGGCCACCCTGGACCAGGTCAGGCCCTGCAGTGTCCTCTGCGCTCTCCCTCAGCAGCAACTCTTGAACTTCTGACAGCTCACTTCAGTCTGAGCCTGTGAGGGCAGGAGGTGTGTCTGTCCCATGCCCTCTCTGTACCACAGCTGACCCACCCGAAGGAGGGACCGCCCCTTCTAGAGGTCCTTACAGCCCCCATCACAGGCTGGGCTGCTATCCTGGCTCTGCGGAAACACCAAGACTCCAAGAAGAGAAGCCGTTTCCCCAAAACTCACAGGGTGTGGGCACCAGAGCTGTGGGGCCCACAGTGCCCAGGTCTGGGAGCCAGCAAGCCTAGGCTCTCATTCCCTCATTCCGACTGTCACCAACCCACCCCATGACCTTGAGCCTCAGTTTCCCTTCCACACAGGGGGAGGATTGGACACAGGGTTTCTGAGGCCCTTCTCACTGCTACTAGAGCAAGAGCAGTGGTCCTGGGCCCACCCTGCCTGCTCAGGGACCCTTGGGCAGCACTCACGGCTCCTCCTGGCACCAGAAGTGGTTGACTGCAAAGGCGATTGCAACGAGGACCAGGAACACGGCCACCGCGATGAGGCCCTGCATCCAGGGCTGAAGGTTCCCCAGGCCTAACAAAGGGAGAGGGGCTGTAGCAGACGGGGCCACAGTGGGGCTGCATGTGCAGGAGAGCAAGGGGCCTCACTCTTCAAGGACCCCACCTATGCTGAAGGCCCTCAGCCAGCTGCCAGGAGCAAGGAGACATTCTGGGGAGGCAGGGGTGGGATACAGCCCATCTGACCCACTTATGCATCTTAAGCTCCACCAAGCTTAGGAAAAGGAGGGAGCTGGAGGAACAACAGAGGCTCAGAGAGAAGGGAGTTGGAAGGAGTGAGAAGCCAAGGAGGGAAGAGCCTCAGTGCTGTATCTAGGCAGCCCAGAGCCTCTTTCCCTCCCCCAGGTGGGTCACATGCAGCCCCAGGGACCAAAGGGCAACCCCCTGGACAGCCGGCCTAGGCCTTGCAGCTGGGAGTGGCTCCCAGAAGGCTGAGGAGGACCCACAGCTGACAAGACTGGTCTGGGATCTAGAAGATCCTGTTCTGTAGCAAGACTTTTCTCTGATGGTAGGAAGGGTATGAGAGTGGGAGACTCTCAGGGCTGCTCAGCTGGGGAGATCTGGGGTTCCTGGGGTACCCAGAGAGAGGAGTGGACCAGGACATCTTTAGAAGGGCAGAACGGAGGGGTGAACTCTACTCTGGGTCTTGGGGACCAGGAAAGAAGCCTCAAAACCTGAGCTCCTTTTGATTCCCCCAGCTGGGTGCCCAGGGACTAGGGCCAGAGATTAGGTTGAGGCCCCAACCTGCACCCTTCTCTACTTTTTTTATTTTTTAATAGAGACAGGGTCTTACTATGTTGCCCAGGCTGGTCTCAAACTCCTGGGCTCAGGTGAGCCTCTGGCCTTGGCCTCCCAAAGTGCTGGGATTACAGGCATGAGCTACTGCACCAGGTCCCTTCTCTGCTTTTTGACCCTTGACACCAACACAGTCCCTCAAGATTTTCCTGAAGTCCCTGCCTTCAGGCCTCTGCTTCCCCAAAGGACTTTCCTCTTCCCCAGCATCACTGCACTCCATGAGCCTGCAGGAGCTCAGCCCTGTAGAGAAAAGACCCTCAGCGGGGAGAAGTCCCAGGACAAAACACAGGTCAGCAGGGGGCTTCAGAGGGGTCCTGCCTCCAGGCCAGAATATACCTGCATCCCTATATTTTGAGGGACCCAAGCTGGACATGAGAAAACCTTCCTCTGGCTCACTCCTGCTCAAATGTCCTCCTTTGAGTCTACCAAAAGCTCTCCTGCTGCAGTGGAGGCCTGACCTCTTCTCCGAGCCTGGCAAATATTGGGAAGGAGGAAGGAGGCTAGGAACTCTCTGGCCTGTAGTGAGGTCAGACCTCACTTATCTCCAGGGGAAGCAGAAGACACACAGTGTGATTACCCTCAGTTCCACACCTGCCAAAAAGCAGTATTTGGGAGTCATTGTTTCCCTAGGGGTTCAGACTGCTCCCTCAGGTCAGTGGTTGCTCAAGCATGGGGAGTTAGGGCTCAACCCTTGGAGGCCCCTCCCTGTTTCCTCCTAGACCCTGCAGCCAATTCCCTCCAGTCACCCCAGGGACCACAGTCCCTGCTCCTCCTCCCATGCACATACAGCAAGGGGCAGTGTCTGGGGCAGGAGAAAGGTGGTCTGAACCCTGTCCTTTCTTGCCCTGCTCTGTGACTCAACCTCTCTGGTCTGCAGTTCCCCAGAGGGCTTCCAAGACCTGGGAGACAGAGTTGAAGCAGACACACATAAGAGCTCGGGGTGGGGGTGGGAGGGGAGCTCTGAAAGCATCTTTGCCAGTCCCCTCTGGACCAAGTCCCACCTGCAGAGTCCCCAGACTTTGGCTGCAGATGCAGCCTGACAGTGTAGAATGAAAGCCAGACCTTGGGTTAGTTGCTTCACCAGGTACAAAGCCCTTCTACACCTCTGACCTGGCAGCAGCCCCGGGAGGTGGGCAGGGTGGGATTTATTGTTCTCATTTTATAGGTGAGAAAACTGAGTCTCAGGAAGGGGCAGTGATTTGCTCAAGGTCACACATCCATTCAGGCAGAGCAGGACGAAGAGGTCAGATATTTGGGGGAGTCACACTGGGCACTGTTCTCTATCCAAGCCCAAGAGGCCAAGACAAAGCCCAAGTCTTTGAGGGGTGGCTTGGGCCCCACTCTCACCCTACTTGTACCCCCGGGCCCCCTGTACTCAGGACCCAGCCATCCCTTGGGCAATGCCTGCTTTTGGGGCTTGGGCCTCAAATCCTGTTCCTCCCTGAGATCCTAGAACCAACTGCTGCCAGTTTTCACTCGTTAAAAACAAGTGACAGGCAGAGACTTGGTTCAGAGGTCTCTGCCTTGGGACGTTCTTTCAGCTAGCGCAATCCCTGCTCCCCCTCCAAACTGTAAGTATCAAGGCCCTGGGGAGGGGAGCCAGAACACCACCTGTCCACCCCTGGGTCTCCCGTGCCCAGCCCTCTCCTCCTGAGCTACCTTGCTGACAGCTGGCAGGTGGCACTGCCGTGAGCAGGCCCAGAATGAGGAGGCTGAGGGCCGACATGGCTGCAGCAGCTCCTAGCCTTGCTTCTGGCCGCCGGTGTCTGGGCTCCTGGAGCTGCTGTGGGGTCTATTGGTGTCCGCCTGAAATCAACCTGGGCTCAGTCTGGCCCTGGAGGAGAGGAGCTAGGAAGGAGGAAGGCGAGGGAGGGAGGAGACACGAAGACGGGCGTCTGAGAGAACGTGCCCTCCCTCCCATGGTAATGAGCTGCCAGGCCTGGCCTCCCCTGGCTGGTGCCCAGCTCACTTGCGCTGGCATTCGAGGTCATCTTCCAGGGGCCAGCTAAGGAGGTGGGTATGAGGAACAAGCAGATGTGGGAGAGTCCCAGGCTCACCTCCATGCCCTGAGCTCCCTTTTCCTGGCAGTGGGGCTGGATTCTAGGGAAAGGGGTGACACACAGTCGCTCCTGCCTTGACTGAGCCCAGTGGGCAGGGCTTCTTGGAAGGCTGACAGTGGGATTAAGAAATGTGCTGGCTGGCTCAGGAGCCTGGGGAAAACCCCAGAAGCCCAGAGAAGGCTCAAAGCTGCCAGACTCCGCCGAGAGCCTGGCCTATTTCCTGTTCTCCCCACCACCTGCCCCTGCCCCGCCAAGCTAAACTCTGGGACTCTAATGCTGGGACACACTACGGCTTCAGTGCCTTCCATGCCCTGGCCCAGCCCAGTAGCTTCCTAAATCCACCCCCTTCTGCAAAGATCTCAATAGAGGGCCTGAAGGTCCCAGTCCCCAGCTTTCACAGCCCATGCCCAGGCCCTGACCCAGCACAGCTAACCTAGTCCCAGTTCGGTTCTTCCTCTTGGCCCCAGATGTGGTCCCTGGAAACCGGGCAGGGCCTCAAAACAAGATACAGCCTTGGTCAGAGGCTTCAACACCCAACTTCAGATCCATCTCCACCCATGGCAGAGGAGAAAATGGGCAAATACAGCCTGCTGTGGGGGACAAAGGACAGACACCCCAGATGGCAAGGTGCGATCTGGGGCCCTGAAGCCCTGGGCCCGTCACCCTCATAGCCAAAAGCAGCATTGAGGAAGGCACACCTAGCCCCTGGAACAGGGAGGCCCTGGAGCCAGAGCCCTCGGAAGAGGCAAAAGCCTCCCCAGGATCACGTGGTGTCCACCTGGCCCTCCAGCTCAGGGAATGAGAATGGCCAGAGTTCCTGTGCAAGCCCCTGACCAAGGGTCATGCTGGTCTCCTTGCCCCACCCCCACCCCAGAAGTATGGGAAGCTGAGATGCTGACTCCTTAGAAAGGAGCGGGCCAACTGGAACAAAGTCTCATCAGAGATGGAAGGTCCCCAGGAGCCAGCACCTGAGCTGAAGGCATCTCCACAGCCTTTCTTCCCTGAAGCCACCAAACTCCTATTCATCAGGCCTCCTGGGCAACCCTTCCTATGGCAGGATGATTCTGCCTTCCTGCTCCAGCGGGAGCACTCAGACATCATGCCTCGGGCCTGCTTCCTCTGTGTGTGTGTGTGTGTGTGTGTGTGTGTGGTGTGTGTGTGTTCACATGCGTGTGCAGTCGGGCCCATTGCCATCCAAAGATGGAGTGTCTCAAGGTGATCTGGGAGAACTTTGCTTGGAGTTGAGTGATGCCTCCCAAACACGTATATCCTGGCCTCCCTCCCACACCCAACTTGGTGTCCTCAGAATCTTCTAACACAGACTGGAGTAAGCACTGTGCATGTTAATGAACAGCCAGAGAATCACTGATTGGAATGTAAGGAATGGGGCTGAATTTAACAAACATCTACTGGTGCCTTCTCCAAGAATTTTAGGGAGGGGAGTCACATGGTTAGTTTTGCGTTTGGGAAAACACCTCTCCATGCAGTGTGGAGAGTGAAAGGGGCATGCAAAGGCTGGAGAAGAGAAATCCAGGGATCCGCTACAGTGGCCACAACACCAGTGCCTGGACCTGGGCAGGAAGTGCCCATGGGAACAGATCTGAGCCCTGTTGAGGAGGTAGAGAAGCCGGGGTGTGGCTGCTGGAACACAGTGCCAAGCTGGGAGAATGGGTACAGGCAGGAGGCAGGGCTTCAGGTGACTCCCAGGTTTCTGGCGTAGGCAGCTGGGTAGATGCTAGTGCCTCAGTAGGGGCCAGAGCAAGTTTGGGGGGTTGGAGGATTAATGAGCTATAGATTTTGAGGTATTATGCTTGCAGTGCCTGTGGACTTTCCAGAGGGAGACATCTGGAAGGCTGCAAAATCCCTGCGTCTGGAGTGGAACATCTGGGAGCCGTCTGCAGCACAGGGATGGTAACTGAGGCCTGGGAGCTCATGGTCTCCCCAGTGTGTGTAGCGGGGGTAGGGGTGTTGAGAGGAGAGCACAGAAAGAAGGAGGCACGCCCCCAACACATAAAGGTCTTTCAAAGGAAGAAGGGGCAGGAGGAAACAGGAGGAAGCAACCCCAGGAAAGTGGGGTGTCCCAGGAGCCAAGCAAGGACAGACTTAAGGAGGGTGGGGGGTCACAGCTGTGCCACCCCCTCCAACCAGTGCCCTCAGCACTCAAGTCCCAGGTTCTGCCTTCCCCACCCCAGTATCCTCCACTTCCCTGAAAAACCCAGGGAAAGGAAAGGATCCCCTGGGCTATGCTTTGGGAGTGGTGGGGGAAGGGGATGAACAGGAAAGACATCAGGTGATCAACAGGAGGAAAACATACCTCCTGGGTCAAAGTCCCAAGCTTTAGAGCAAAACAAGTTGTTCCAGAAAAGAGGGGGCATGGGTGGACACTTGGCTTTGAGGCTGGTCCCTCCTCCCTGGAGGTCTTCACACGGGTGGAGGGTCATCTCCCCAGCTGTATGGACACAGCCCTGATCCCCATGGTAACAAGGTGGGCCCCCCCTACTGGTCTGGCTGGGGCCCAGGGTCTGGACTAAGGTCTCAGCAGCCCCACAGGGCTGCACCGTGTGTCCTGAGCAGCTGTTCCATCGACGTTCAGTTCCTCCTTCCTGTTCCAGCCCAGCTGTCACGCAAAACCATCAGGCCCCTTAGACAAGCCCTCCATCCAGCCAGACCTTATGCGATTGCCCTTCAGAAAAGCCAAAGTGGGCCTGGACTGTTTCCAGGAGTCTCCTTCCTCCCAACCCCATCTTGTCAGCCATTCCACTCACTGCCAGCAGGTGGCAGTGTCTAGCTCCAATACCAGACAGGGCGTGCAGGGAGCTAGTTTGCTGCCGAAGATTCTGCAACTTCCCCTCCCTCCAGCCCCCACTTTTGCCCTCCTCCAGGGGTGGTCTGAAGAAAGGGACGGTGGACATTGACATGTAAATAGTCTGGGAACAGCATACAGGGAGTGCTCAGGGCTCTGACATAGGGCAGCGTGGTGGACTACATTGCTAAGGAAGGCATCCTGGAGGAGGTAATGCAGGCAAAGTTAGCCAGAGTGTTGTACTCGGCAGTCTGGGGAGAGGAATCCAGGCAAAGAGCTTAGCCTGAGAAAAAGTACAGAAAACATTCAAGAAGGGTGTTTAGAACACAAATATAAAAGCTTTCTTTTTTTCCCTCTCAGTGTCTCTCTCTGTCACCCAGGCTGGAGTGCAGTGGTTCAATCTTGGTTCACTGCAACCTCCGCCTCCTGGGTTCAAGCGATTCTCTTGCCTCAGCCTCCTGAGTAGCTGGGATCACAGGCGCCCGCCACCACGCCAAGCTAATTTTTGTATTTTCAGTAGAGACGAGGTTTCACTATGTTGGCCAGGGTGGCCTCAAACTCCTGACCTGAAGTGATCCGCCCGCCTCGGCCTCCCAAAGTCCTGGGATAACAGGCGTGAGCCACCGCGCCCAGCTCTTTACTCATTCTTATAATACTTCATCTTGTTAATATCATTGCTGTAAGCCAGAGAGCTCCTGGAGACCTTGTTTTATTCTTTCAAACGTATCTTGCTTAAACCCTTTTATGGCATTCATCAGCCCTTAAAATAATATGCAAACTTCTTTGCATGGGTTTGAGGGCACAGGCAATCTTCCCTTACCCACCACTCCAGCTTGGTCTGGCCCTGGAGCCTCCTGTCACTTCCTAACAAAAGCCAAGCTCTTTCCCACATCAGAGACTTCTCTCCACTTGCTCTTTTCTCTGCCTGGAACACTCTTCCACTCCTATTTGCCCAGCAAACTGATCTTCCTTTACATCCCTTTCTTCAAGAATACTTCTTTACTTCCCTTCTCTCCCATCTGAAGTCACTCCCTTCTATGAGTCTCCTTTGCTCATCTCCTCACAGCCATGATCACAAGTTGCAATTACACACTGATTTGTATGTTTACTCATTTAATAACTGTCTCCATGGAGGGAAGGTATCATGTCTATCTCTCCCTCACCAGCCAGTACTGAGCACAGTGCCTGAGTACACACTCGACACATATTTTATGAAATTAAATGTCAGTATATGCAGTGCCTACCACTGGCCTGACAAAGAGCAGAAGCTCAGAGAAAGGTTGTTCAATGAATAAAACATTTTAGCTGTAGTTGAGTCCTTGTCTCTCTCCACTCTCTATCTGTGGGGCAAGGACTGTGTCTGATTCATCTCTGTACGTGAAGGAGAAGACAAGGCAACCATTCCTCTGACAGTTAGAGCTGTTCAGCCTGATATGAGGGTGTCCTGGAGGGTGAGCTCTCCTTCCCTAGACATGTAAGAGCAGAAGCCATGGACCAGGTCACCCAATGAGGTGTCTGCAAAAGGGGTTTGTCTTAGTCGCTTTGTACCACTTTAATAAAATACCCTAGACTGGGTAATTTATAAAGAACAGAAATTTACTTTCTGACAGTTCTGGAGGCTGGGAAGTCCCAGATCAAGGCACTAGCAGGCTTGGCATCTGGTGAGAGCTGCCCTCTGCTTCCAAGATGACACATCTTGCTGTGCCCTTACACGGTGGGAGGGATGGAAGGGTGAAAGGGGCAAGGACACTCCCTTCAACCCCGTTTTTGAGAACACTAATCCATTCACGGGGGTGAAGCCCTCCTGACTTAACCCCTTTCCAAGAGGTCCCAGCTCTCAGTATCACCACCTTGGGGTTTAAGGATTTTTTTTGTTTTTTGTTTGTTTGTTTTCTTCGAGACGGAGTTTTTGCTCTCGTTGTCCAGGCTGAAGTGCAGTGGCACAATCTCAGCTCACTGCAACCTCCGCCTCCTGGGTTCAAGTGATTCTCCTACCTCAGCCTCCTGAGTAGCTGGGATTACAGGCCACCGCCACCATGCCCAGCTAATTGGGGTTTAAGTTTTAACGTATGAATTTTAGAGGGACATACACTGAAACTGTAGCAGGGTTGTAGCCCTTCCAGGTCTGGAGCCTATGATCCTGTGATTCCGTTAACAGACTATGATAGCTTTTCATATTTTGATAAGGTCCCAAGGAAGCAGGCTGGTTAGGACTGTGGTGAGCCCCTCTCCTCTCAGACTTAAGAATTCATTCACCTGGCTCCCCTTCATGTAACACTCCCTTCCCAGAGGGCCGTGGACAGAACTCTAGCTCATGAACATGGACAGGGAAACATATATCTGTATTTCACTAACCTCTAACTTAAATTTACCACTTTCGGCCAGATGTGGTGGCTCACACCTGTAATCCCAGCACTTTGAAAGGCCGAGGCGGGTGGATCACCTGAGGTCAGGAGTTCGAGACCAGCCTGGCCAACGTGGTGAAACCACCTGTCTACTAAAAATACAAAAATTAGCCAGGCATGGTGGTGGGCGCCTGTAGTCCCAGCTACTGGGGAGGCTGAGACAGGAGAATCACCTGAACCCAGGAGGCAGAGGTTGCAGTGAGCCAAGATCACACTATTGCACTCCAGCCTGGGCACAAGAGCGAAACTCCATCTCAAAAAAAAATAAATAAAAATAAATAAAATTTACCATTTTCTTCCATAGAATGAAGGCAACAAACCACAGACTGTCTGTGATATTTTCATATCACCATATAATTATTGCAGATATCTAGATATATCTTATGCTCACCACTGTAGAAGTACAATAGTCATTGGACCTTCCACAAGATCTTGTTGTTGAATACATTATAAATGGACACATAAATCACTATATTACAAACTTATATTTTTAGTATTTTGATAAGTACATTTCAATATAACTGACTTCCTTTGCAATGCTATGCATTTTATTTTATGCACTTAAAAACATTATTGTGAGAGGCCGGACACGGTGGCTCACACCTGTAATCACAGTACTTTGGGAGGCGGAGGTGGGCAGATCATCTGAGGTCAGGAGTCTGAGACCAGCCTGGGCAACGTGGCGAAACCACATCTCTACTAAAAATAACAAAAATTAGCCGGGAGTGGTGGCATGTGCCTATAGTCCCAGCTACTCAGGAGGCTGAGGCAGAAGAATTGCTTGAACCTGGAAGGCGGAGGTTACAGTGAGCTGAGATCGTGCCATTGCACTCCGGCCTGGGTGACAGAGTGAGACTCAGTCTCAAAAATATATTAATTAATTAATTTAATTTATCAATAAATAAAAATATTACTGTGAGAAGGGGTCCTTAGGCTTCATCAGACTGCCCAAGGGTTCCATGGCACAAAGAGAGTTAAGTCCTGGCTCACCGGGAGCCTAGGGCATATCTGCTCAAAACAATGCCATGTGATCTTAAGGTCAGACCTGGAGAAAGATTGGCAGCTCTCTGGACAGAGGCTTTCTGGAGCACAGAGCTAGGCTCTATGATCAGATTGAATGGGTGCTAACGCCCACAGGGTCTCCAGTGTCTGGGAGCTGGAAGGGGCAGAAAGCACCAGCCCAGAGCCAGTCAAGCCAAGGAATGCACTGGCTGTGACTCCTGGGTCCTAGGCGACCCCATTGGGCTGGGGAGATTTATGGCCAGGACCCCACAGTGGGGGAAGATCAATCAACCCATCCTGCTGCCCACTCATCCAGCCAAGAAATTCAAGGGCTGGCCCCATGCCAGAAGCCCAGCCTGCCAGCAGAGGTCCCAAAGCCAAATCTTACCCTACTGGTTCCAAGCACATCCTTTCCCTACCCAGGACTCCAGGCCAGCAGTGGAAGCAAGCTGGGAGTACTGGGTTCTAGAATCACAATCTCTTCAAGCCTGAAAGCTCATTCTAAATGATGTAATCTTGCTCCTTATTTTTCAGCTGGGGAAATTGTGACCCAGAAATGGACAGTCATCAACTAAAAGTCACAGAGCAAGTCAATGGGAGAGATGGGGCTAAACTCCAGGAGTCCCTATGTCCAGCCCAGGGTTCAGTCCCTCTGTTAAGCACCTGCTATTGGTCAGTTTCTCAAATAACATCCTAGCTTTCTTTCATTCATTCACTCAACACATGTTTAGTGGCTACTATGGGACTGGAAATACAGTAGCCCTTATCTGAAATGCTTGGGACCAGAAGTGTTTCAGATTTTTTATTTTTTCTGATTTTGGAATATTTGTACACACATAGTGAAATATCTTGGGGATGGGACCCAAGTCTGAGCATGAAATTCATTTGTTTCCTATACACCTTATACACATAGCCTAAAGGTAATTTTTAGAATATTTTAACTAATTTTGTATGTGAAACAAAGTTTTGACTGTGTGGTTTCTTTTGTTTGTTTTTGTTTGTTTGGTTGGTTTTTTGAGTCAGAGTTTCACTCTTTTTGCCCAGGCTGGAGTGCAATGGCGCAATCTTGGCTCAACGCAACCTCTGCTTCCTGGGTTCAAGCAATTCTCCTGCCTTAGCCTCTTGAGTAGCTGGGATCAGGCGCACAGGCGTGCACCACCACGCCTGGCTAATTTTGTATTTTTAGTACAGACGGGGTTTCTCCATGTTGGTCAGGCTGGTCCAACCTCCGGTGATCCATCTGCCTTGGCCTCCCAAAGTGCTGGGATTACAGGTGTGAGCCACCGCACCCGGTCTTGACTGTGTTTTGTCTATGACCCATCACATGAGATCACATGTGAAATTTTCCACTGGTGGCATCATGCTGATGCTCAAAAAGTTTCGGATTGAGAAGCATTTCGGATTTCAGATTTTTGGATTAGGGATGCCCAACCTGTAGAGAATAAGATCAAGATTACATTATACAGTTTTGTAATTACAGTTGCAGTAAATGTTTCAAAGGGAAGGTACAGTTGCTAAAAGTAAATAAAAGAGTTTGCCATCTAGTCTAGGAAGTCAGGAAAAGGTAGTATGAAATCTAAGATTCATTCATTGAACAAGTAATTATTGAGAGCCTCCTGTGGACCAGGCACTGTTCAAGATGCTAGGGATACAGGAATGAACAAAACAAAGCCCCTGCCTTTATAGAAATGACATTCTAGAGGGGTCAGCCAGGAAACAGACAGATAAAACAGTTCCAATGACAATATGGAAAAGTTCAGGATCAGGAAAATGGTGGGGGGCTACAAGAAGAGGGTGTGCTATTTTATACAGATTCTCAGGGAAGGCGCCTCTAAGAAGTGACATTTGAGCCAAGAGTTGAAAGTGAGGAAGTAAGATGTTCAGCCGTGGATGGGGGAAGACCCCAGGCAAGGAGACAGGCAAGTGCAAAGGCCCTGAGGAAGGAGGCTGGAGGGAGTCAGTGTGGCTGAAGGGAGTGCAGGGAGAGCGGAGGAGATGAGGTTGGAAAGCAAGGGTGTGGCCCCCTCATCTGGCGTGTTGTGAGTGGTTGTAAGGACTCTGGCTTTTACTCCAATGAGACCAAAGAGCTACTGGAGGGATCTGAGCACAGGAGACATGATTTGACTGCCACGTGGAGAAGAGACAGTGGGAGCAAGAAGAGAGAACAGAGAGGCCAGCAAGGAGCCTTCCACAGTGCTCCAGGTGAGAGGCGAGGACAACTCAAGGCAACTGGGATCTGGAGCAGCTGTGGAGCTGAGGATCCGTGCTCTGAGTCTAGATGTATTTTGAGGGTAAACCCAACCTGGTCTGGAATGTGAGAGGAAGAGAGCAGCCAAGAATGGTTCTGAGGTTTTTAGTCTGCTCAGCTGGAGCAGACTGAGATGGAGAAGATTGCAGGAAGAGGAGGCTTTTTTTCTGAAGGAGGGGCAGGATTCACGAGTTTGGTTTGGAGAAAGGAATGTGAGTCTGGAGGTCAGAACTGAGGTCCAGGCTGGAGACGTACATTTGGGACATGTGGGTGCAGCCATGGAGGCACTCCTCTAGGACCTAGAGAGAGAAAATCTGCAACAACTGGGGTTGGGGAGTGGTGTAGAAGAGAGCACCTCCAGGTTGGGAGGAGCAGGGAGGGAAAGTCACACCACACAATGAGCTGATGGGAGATGGGCCTGGCTGGAGAGCAGAGGGTGGTCAGGAAAGAGGTCTCGAGAGCCTTGCAGGACCTAAGAGATGCGGTCATCATCACCTTAGAGATAATACAGATAATACAGGTTTTAGGCAAAGATGCGATGTGGGAAAGTCTTGCATTTTGGCAAGCTCTCTCTAACTGCAGCTGGAAGAATGGGCCGAACAGGGAAGTGGGCAGTGAGCAGGCTGTGGAAGGGATCCAGGAGAAGGATGGTGATGCCTTGGGTTAAAACAGTGCACAGAGAGAATTGGAGGATGGAAGAGCGATTTAAGGGGTACAAGTGGCAGGATAAGCTAGCTGCATAGACGCAGAAGTGAGATATTCAAAAGAGTACAATCAAGGAGGTGCCTCGTCTTCTGATTCAGACAGTGCTTGAAACTTGGTGCTATTTTTTTTCTTTTCTTTTCTTTTCTTTTTTTTTTTTTTTTTTTGAGATGAAATATCTTGCTTGTCCCCCAGGCTGGAGTGCAGTGGTGCAATCTCGGCTCACTGCAACCTCCGCCTCCTGGGTTCAAGCAATTCTCCTGCCTCCGCCTCCTGAGTAGCTGGGATTGCAGGCACCTGCCACCACGCCTGGCTAATTTTTGTATTTTTAGTAGAGATGGGGTTTCACCATGTTGGCCAGGCTGATCTCGAACTCCTGACCTCAGGTGATCCGCCTGGCTTGGCCTCCCAAAGTGCTGGGATTACAGGAGTGAGCCACTGCACCTGGCCGGTGCTATTTTTTAAACTAGAGGAAACTAGAAGAGCAGCAAGCTGGGATTGAGGAGAGGGCATGTAGTTATTCATTTAACACACCTTTCGTAAGTGTCTTCCTGTGCCAAGCACTGTTCTAAAGTACCATAGCTCCACAGCCGTGCCAAAGGGAGCTCACAGGTTAGTGGGTGCAGTGAGCAAAGAGCAATGCGCCGATGACGATGAGTCCCAGTGTGGACAGGCTGTTTGCAGCACCCGGAGGACATCTCAGAACGCAGCTCCATGTTTTGGTCTGGCATTCCTGGGAGGGATCTGTGCTGGGAATAGAGGCTTGGAATTCAACAGCTTATGGATGGTGACTGAGGCCTCCGGCAGGGATGACACGGTCCAGGATAGAGGGATGAGAAGCTGGGCTAACACCCGCCCTAAGCAACACCTGCTTAAATGGATGGGGAGGGGGTATCTATCTGAACTGAGGAGTAAATAAAGAAGCAATATACATTGTCTTCTAGACCACTTAGGGTAAGACTAAAAGCATTGGCCACACCTCACATTTCAGGGCATGTGGAGTCATGGAACTGATTTCATTCAACATTTTAATTAACTAAAACTGTTTTCTTCCCTTGTTACTAATTTTGCCTTTAGTCTGTTAAATACTTGGAGGAGCTGAAATTTCCAGCCTGAAGAGTAGCAGTCTCAGAGGCCTCTGTCTCCAGATATCTGCAGGGCTGCACCAGATCAGAGAGAGAAACTGTGCTCTGTGCCCTCTGAGCATGGAGCTGAGGATGATGAAAAGAGTCACTGGGAGGCTGGATTTGGTTCAGTGAGAGAAAGCTGTCTAGTGATGACAGAGATGACCCTGAAAGGTGGTGAGCTTCCCATTCCCAGAGGTATGTGAATAGAAACCTTGAGCTTCCAGAAGGAGGTGGGCAGTGAGAGGTGTTGCAGGCATGTTTTGCCAGCCACACATTGGACACCCCTTGCTCAGTCAAGAAGCCACATCCAAACCCTCGGACCCTTTCACATTTGGAGCTTTTGTTTGAAAGGTCAGACTTCAACCCTCAAAATGAAGATGACTTTAAAAAGCTGGAGATGGACCAAAAAGTAAACAAAATGCAATTATAATTTCATAGATGGAAAACAAATTTTTTTAAAAAGAAGAAGGAAATAAAATAATACATAAATGGGTGATCTGGGCTGATTCTGTGATTTTTTCTTCTCTTTCTGTTCTTTCCAGAGTTTCTATAATAAAGATTATTTAGTTGAGGGGAGGGACAAATTTGTAGTTTCCAACTAAACAAAATAAGTGTGCATTAAAAGACAAAATCAAGTCATTTTTCGGATTTTTACTAATGCCTTTAAATAGCCCAAAAGTTGAACCAGAGGCCCACTTTGCCAGAGAATCTGTCCACGGCCAGGCAGGGCTGCTAGGGCCCAGTCTGCCTGCTTTCTGTAATTGGAGGCTTCCCCTCCCACACTCTTCCGCAGAGGCTTCCACGTGCCAGCACACACACAGGAGACAGCTGTGGTCCTGCCTCCAGCACAGTGTGGCGAGAGAAGCATGTAACTTCTTGAAGGAATGCCCACTATGTGCCAGGCACTGTGCAAGGTACTTTGGATTCATAACCCATTTATTCCCCACAATATAAGGTGAGTGCTATATCCCCATTTTACTGATAAGAACACGGAGGTTCAAAGGAATTAAGCTCAGAAAGCAGACTTTTTTTTTTTTTTTTCTTTTTTATTGATCATTCTTGGGTGTTTCTCGCAGAGGGGGATTTGGCAGGGTCACAGGACAATAGTGGAGGGAAGGTCAGCAGATAAACAAGTGAACAAAGTTCTCTGGTTTTCCTAGGCAGAGGACCCTGCGGCCTTCCGCAGTGTTTGTGTCCCTGGGTACTTGAGATTAAGGAGTGGTGATGACTCTTAACGAACATGCTGCCTTCAAGCATCTGTTTAACAAAGCACATCTTGCACCGCCCTTAATCCATTCAACCCTGAGTGGATACAGCACATGTTTCAGAGAGCACAGGGTTGGGGGTAAGGTCACAGATCAACAGGATCCCAAGGCAGAAGAATTTTTCTTAGTACAGAACAAAATGAAAAGTCTCCCATGTCTACCTCTTTCTACACAGACACAGCAACCATTCGATTTCTCAATCTTTTCCCCACCTTTCCCCCCTTTCTATTCCACAAAACCGCCATTGTCTTCATGGCCCATTCTCGATGAGCTGTTGAGTACACCTCCCAGATGGGGTGGTGGCCGGGCAGAGGAGCTCCTCACTTCCCAGTAGGGGCGGCCGGGCAGAAGCGCCCCTCACCTCCCGGACGGGGCGGCTGGCCGGGCGGGGGGCTGACCCCCCCCACCTCCCTCCCGGAAGGGGCGGCTGGCCGGGCGGGGGGCTGACCCCCCACCTCCCTCCCGGACAGGGCGACTGGCTGGGCAGAGGGGCTCCTCACTTCCCAGTAGGGGCGGCCGGGCAGAGGCGCCCCTCACTTCCCCGACGGGGCGGCTGGCCCGGCGGGGGGCTGACCCCCCCACCTCCCTCCCGGAGGGGGCGGCTGGCTGGGCAGAGGCGCCCCTCACCTCCCGGACAGGGCGGCTGGCCGGGCGGGGGGCTGATCTCCCCACCTCCCTCCCGGACAGGGCGGCTGGCCGGGCAGGGGGCTGACCCCCCCACCTCCCTCCCGGACGGGGCGGCTGGCCAGGCGGGGGGCTGACCCCCCCACCTCCCTCCCGGACGGGGCGGCTGGCCGGGCAGAGGGGCTCACTTCCCAGTAGGGGCGGCCGGGCAGAGGCGCCCCCCCCACCTCCTGGACAGGGCGGCTGGCCGGGCAGGGGGCTGATCCCCCCACCTCCCTCCCGGACGGGGCGGCTGGCCAGGCGGGGGGCTGATCCCCCCACCTCCCTCCTGGATGGGGCGGCTGGCCGGGCGGGGGGCTGACCCCCCCACCTCCCTCCCGGATGGGGCGGCTGGCCGGGAGGGGGGCTGACCCCCCCACCTCCCTCCCGGACGGGGCGGCTGGCTGGGCAGAGGGGCTCCTCACTTCCCAGTAGGGGCGGCCGGGCAGAGGCACCCCTCGCCTCCCGGACGGGGCGGCTGGCCGGGTGGGGGGCTGACCCCCCCACCTCCCTCCCAGACGAGGAGGGAGGACGCTCCTCACTTCTCAGACGGGGTGGCTGCCGGGCGGAGGGGCTCCTCACTTCTCAGACAGGGCGGTTGCCAGGCAGAGGGTCTCCTCACTTCTCAGACAGGGCGGCCGGGCAGAGACACTCCTCACATCCCGGACGGGGCGGCAGGGCAGAGGTGCTCCCCACATCTCAGACGATGGGCAGCCGGGCAGAGACGCTCCTCACTTCCCAGATGTGATGGCGGCCGGGAAGAGGCGCTCCTCACTTCCTAGATGGGATGGCGGCCGGGCAGAGATGCTCCTCACTTTCCAGACTGGGCAGCCAGGCAGAGGGGCTCCTCACATCCCAGACGATGGGCAGTCAGGCGGAGACGCTCCTCACTTCCCAGACGGGGTGGCTGCCAGGCAGAGGCTGCAATCTCGGCACTTAGGGAGGCCAAGGCAGGCGGCTGGGAGGTGGTTGTAGCGAGCCGAGATCACGCCACTGCACTCCAGCCTGGGCGCCATTGAGCACTGAGTTAACGAGACTCCGTCTGCAATCCCGGCACCTCGGGAGGCCGAGGCTGGCGGATCACTCGCGGTTAGGAGCTGGAGACCAGCCCAGCCGACACATCGAAACCCCGTCTCCACCAAAAAAATACGAAAACCAGTCAGGCGTGGCGGCGCACGCCTGCAATCGCAGGCACTCGGCAGGCTGAGGCAGGAGAATCGGGCAGGGAGGTTGCAGTGAGCTGAGATGGCAGCAGTACCGTCCAGCTTCGGCTCGGCATCAGAGGGAGACCGTGGAAAGAGGGGAGAGGGGAGAGGGGAGAGGGGGGAGGGGGGAGGGGAGAGGGGAGAGGGGAGAGGGGAGAGGGAGCTCTATCTACCACACAGTCCTTCTCTGAATCAGAAAGCAGACTTTTAACCCAAGTTTATTTGATTCCAAAGCAGAAACTGAAATTTTAACCCAAGTCTATTTGTTTCCAAAACTCTTAAGCATTATATTATACTATCTCCTCACATTTAAAATAATTGCTATTAAACAGTGAGCGCTGTGAAGGAGGCATATGATCTGAATGCCAGGAAAGGAGTCATTAAGTTCTTTTGGGAGAGGGGAAAACCAGGGAAAGCTTCCAGGAAGAGGTGACACTTGAACTGAGCTTTGAAAGATGATTAAGAATTTATCAGAACATAGCATATAACCTGACAGAGCAGATAGATGTTCAGTAATTTTTAATTAAATCAACTAATAAAGATAGTAACATTTACAGATGAAATAATATGAAGTTTGAGATTTGCTTCATAATAAGCCATTGTGGGGAGAGGGAGCATGGGGACAGATAGAAGTATAGGCAAAACAAGATTACTCACATGTTGACAATTGCTGAAACTGGATTCATGCCATTTATTATTCTCTACTTTAATATATGTTTGAAAATGTCCATAATAAAAAATTTAAGACAATTTTAAAAGATGCTTAGTGTTGGCCGGGCGTGGTGGCTCAGGCCTGTAATCCCAGTACTTGGGAGGCCAAGTCAGATGGATCACCTGAGGTCAGGAGTTCGAGACCAGCCTGGCCAACACGATGAAACCCCATCTCTACTAAAAATACAAAAACTAACCGGGGAAGGTGGCGCGCATCTGTAATCCCAGCTACTTGGGAGGCTGAGGCAGGAGGATGGCTTGAACCTGGGAGGCAAAGGTTGTGAGCCGAGATCACACCACTGCACTCCAGCCTAGGCAACGGAGGGAGACTCCGTCTCAAAAAATAAAAATAAAAATAAATGCTGAGTGTTCACTCTAACTATACTTTGACCTCTTTCAAAAATACTTGAAAGCTAAAGGTAAGTATCTTGAAAACCAAAAAACAAAACAAAAAAAAAAACAGGAAGGGAGGGGGAAGGCAGGAAGGGAGGAAGGGAAGGAAAGGAGGAGGGAGGTGGGATGGAGGAGCACAAAAGAAGAAATTGTATCAATAAGGCAATCCCATTTATAATAGCTACAAAAAATAAAATAAAATACCTAGAAATAAATTTAAGGAAGTAAAAGACCTCTACAAGGTAAGCTACAAAATACTCATCAAAGAAATTGAAGAGGACACAAACAAATGGAAAGACATCTTATGCTCATGGATTGGAAGAATTAATATTGTTAAAATGACAATAGTAATTGAAAGTAATTTATACATTCAATGCAATCCCTATCAAAATACCAAGATATTTTTCACAGAAATAAAAAAAATCTAAAATTCATATGGGACCAAAAAAGAGCCCAAACAGCCAAAGCAATCCTAAGCAAAAAGAACAAAGCTGGAGACATTACACTACTTGGCTTTAAAATATATTACAAAGCTATAGCAACCAAAACTGTGTGGTATTGGTATAAAAATACATACATAGACCAATGGAACAGAACAGAGAACCCAGAAATAAATTCATATATTTATAGTCACCTGATTTTCAACAAGGATGCCAGGAACCTACATTGGGAAAAGGATATCCTCTTCAATAAATGGTGCTGGGGAAATTGGACATCTATATTCAGAAGAATGAGATTGTACTCCTATCTCTCACCATATACAAAAATCAACTCACGATGGATTAAAGACTGAAATGTAAGGCCTAGAACTGCAAAAGCACTAGAAGAAAACACAGGAGAAACACTTCAGGTTGATCGATCTAGGCAAAGACTTTATGGCTAAGATCCCAAAAGAACAGGCAATTAAAACAAAAATAGGTAAATGGGACTATATTAAACTTGAAAGCTTATCCACAGAAAAAAAAGTGAAGAGACAACCTACAGAATGGGAGAAAATATTTGCAAACTAGTCATTTAACAAGGAACTATATCCAGAATATACAAGAAACTCAGGAGCAAAACAAGAAACAATATCATTAAAAAGTGGGCAAAGGATCTGAATAGACATTTCTCAAAAGAAGATATACTAACGGCCAACAGGCATATGAAAAAACGTTCAACATCACTAATCATCAAGGAAATGCAAATCAAAACCACAATGAGATATCATCTTACCCCAGTTAGAATGACTATTATCAAAAAGACAGAAAATAACAGATGCTGGCAAGGATGCAGAGAAAAGAGAACTCTTATACACTATTGGTGAGAACATAAATTAGAACAGTGTTTATGGAAAACAGTATGGAGATTTCTCAAAAAACTAAAAACAGAACTACCATATCATCCAGGGAGCCCACTATTGGGTGTTTATCCAAAGGGAAAAAAATCAGTATATCAAAGAAATACATGCATCCTCGTGTTTACTGCAGCACTATTCACAATAGCAAAGACATGGAATCAACTTGTGTCCATCAATGAAAGAACGGATAAAGAAAATATGGTGAATATACACAATGGAATACTATTCATCCATAAAAAAGGGTGAAATCCTGTCATTTGCAGGAACATAAATGGAACTGGAGGTCATTATGTTAAGTAAAATAAGCCAGATACAGGAAAACAGATATTTCATGTTCTTATTCATATTTGGAAACTTAAAAAAAATTGATCTTATGCAGGTAAAGTAGAATGATAGTTACCAGAGGCTGAGAAAGGTGTGTGGGATGAAGAGAGGTTGGTTAATGGGTACAAACATCCAGTGAGATAGAAGGAATAAGTTCTACTGTTCAATAGCAGAATAGGGTGACTACAGCTAACAACGGTGTATTGCATATTTCAAAATAGCGGCCGGGCATGGTTGTTCAAGCCTGTAATCCCAGCACTTCCTAGCACCTTGAACCCCTGTCTTCCCCATTATCCAGCACTCCACACCTCCCCACTCTTCTCCTCCTTCTCTGGTTGCTCCTTCTGTCTCCTCCAGCTGTTTCTCTCCCCTTGTCCAGCTTTGAGATGCTGCATTCCTCAGAAATCTTGTTCCACTTCTCATTCCACACCCTCTTGGTGGGTGAATCCCATGATGTAAATTACCACCTCTATGTTGATAACTTCCAAATCTATATTTACAGGCTTGGTATTTCTGCAGAGTTTCAAGTCTGCATATCCAACTATGTTGTCAACATCTCCACTTGATTTCACAGACATCTCAAGCTCAGCGTACCCAGGGTGAATTTACTCTTTCCCCTAAGCCTGCTCCTCTCCTTGTACCCCCTGTCGTTCTATGCTCCTCAGTAAATGGCACCACCATATAACTGGTTGCTCAAATTAGAAAAATTGACACCATCCTTGGGAGGCCGGGGCTGGTGGATCACCTGAGGTCAGGAGTTCGAGACCAACCTGGCCAACATGGTGAAACTCCATCTCTACTAAAAATACAAAAATTAGCTGAACGTGGTGGTGGGCACCTGTAATCCCAGCAACTTGGGAGGCTGAGGAGGAGAATCACTTGAATCTGGGGGGTGGAGGTTGCAGTGAGCCAAGATCGTGCCGTTGCACCCCAGCCTGGGCAACAAGAGCCAAACTCTGATTCAAAAAAAAAAAAAATAGCTAGAAAAGAGGATTTGAAATGCTCCCAACACAAAGAAATGACAAATACTCAAGGTGATGGATGTCCTAAATACCGTGCCTTGGTCATTATACATCCTATGCATGTAACAAAAATCACATGTACCCCATAAATATGTACAAATATTATGTATCAATAAAAATAAAATAAAAAAGAAGAAATTACAATAGTACATATGGGTTACAGAGCTTGAGTTTTGAAATGGGACACATATAAATTGGGATCCGGTTCTGCTTTTTCCTCGTGGTGTGACTTTAGTGAGTCCCTTGCCCCCTTGGGTTTTAGTTTATCCATCTAAATAATGGGGGTGATAATAGCACCCTCCTCTTGGGTTTGTTGGGGGAGTGAGGTGAGAAGGTGCTAGAAAGCACTTGGCATAGTGCTCACTGAGCACTATGACCCAGCCCTGTCTGCATTATACACCATCCAAATGCAGATCTCTCCCAAAGTTACATTTCCAACCCAGACCACTCCACTGACAGGGTCTCAAACATAAGATGTCCTGAACTGAGCTCCTGAGCTCACCCCACTGAAAACCAGCTCCTCCCACAGCCTTCCTGCTTAGTATGCGGTGTTCTGGCCCTCCAGCGATTCAGAGGAAGGATCTCATAGTTGATTTTGACGTTCCCCTCTGACACTTTCCACACTGGATCCATCAGTAGATCCTCTTGGCTCTTTCTAAATATATCTAGACTTCTATAATAATACTTATTACCACCTCCATTGCTGCAACATCCAAGCCCCTTATCGCTCATTAGCCTTATCACAATAGTGTCCTAACTGATCTCCCCAATTTTGCTATGCTCCATTCTGTCTGCTCTCACCATGACAGCCAGAGAGATTCTTTCGAAAATTTAGTCCCTTGCCTATTCAATATCCTCTGATGGGGCCAGGCGCAGTGGCTCACACCTATAATCCCAGCACTCTGAGAGGCCGAGGCTGGAGGACTGCTTGAGCTCTGGAGTTCGAGACCAGCCTGGGCAACATAGTGAGACCTCATCTCTACTAAAAACCAAAGGCATGGTGGCGCCTGCCTGTGGTTCCAGCTACTCAGTGGGCTGAGGTAGGAGGATTGCTTGAGCCTGGGAGATCAAGGCTGCAGTGAGCTATAATTACACCAGTGCACTCCAACCTGAGCAACAGAGAGGGACCCTGTCTCAAAAATAAATAAATAAATATAAATAAAAGAATAATAAAACAAATCCTCCAATGTTATTGCATCCCACCCAAAGTAAAAGCCAAAGTCCCTATGTGGACTAGAGGCTCCATGTGGTACCTCTCCAACCCATCTCTCACTCCTCTCCTCCTCATTCCAGCCATTCCTGCTTCCTTGCTGCCCTGAACCAGTCCATGCCAGGCACACTGCAGCCTCAGGGCCCTTGCACTAGCTGTTCCCCTCCATTACACTCTTTCCCCAAATATCTGCATGGCTTATTGCCTCATCTCCTTCAGGTCTTGACTCCGGTGACCCCTATTCTGCGAGACCCTCTTGCTTACTTCCAAAAAAGGCCCTCCCTTCATTGAAAACCCCCTAAAACACACACACACACACACACACACACACACACACTCGCTATTCCCTTTCCCAGCTTCATTCTTCTCTTTGGCATTTATCCCCATCCAATCCACTAATTATTTAACTTATTTTTCTTATTTATCATCTGTCTCTCCACTCAGAATATAAACTTCACCAAAGAAAATGTTTCTTTTTCATTGCTCTATTCTGGTCATTGCTTTAAGAACAGGACCTGGGAATACAAAAAATTAGCCAGGCGTGGTGGCGGGTGCCTGTAGTCCCAGCTACTCGGGAAGCTGAGGCAGCAGAATGGTGTGAACCCGGGAGGCGGGGCTTGCAGTGAGCCAAGATCGCGCCACTGCACTCCAGCCTGGGTGACAGAGTGAGACTCCGTCTCAAAAAAAAAAAAAAAAAAAAAAAGAACAGGACCTGGCATGTGTGATGTGCTCAACAAATATTGATTTTAAAAGTGACATGCCAAGGGGCTACATTGGAGCATTGAAGCCCCCTTCAATCACACAAGCAGGTGCCTACCTCTCCTGCAACTTTCCTGCAAAATCAGGATGCCAGTGCATGATGCAAACCCTTCCCGACTAGAGATGGAGCCGGGAAAGATGCAAGCTCTGGGCTGGAGGGTCAGCGAGGACACTCCTTTGTGCAGAGGCTTTGGCCTTGTGTACCATGGACCTCTGGGGCACTGTGGTGGAGTCTATGATCCCCTTAAAAATTAATGCCTTAAACACATAAAATAAAATACATAGAATAATGAAAATCAAAGGCATTGAAATACAATTGTCAAGATATTTTAAATTTTTATGATGTAATTATATGTGTGCCTCCTTACTCATGGATTAAATGAAAAGATCTAGCAACGGGTCTAATACCAACCATAATTTCAAAATAATGATTGGGAACAATATTTCAAGGTAATCTATCATCTGGGATGTAATTTCTGTTGGTAACGAAAGTCGCAGACACTCTTTGCTAGTGCTGTGATTTGCTGCCTACATTAACAATGGAAGGAAAAGCTATGTTTCAGTCACAGGGTGATGAAAATAAAGATGTAACATTTTTCCCATTTAGGTTTATGTCCCGTTGAGTTTTCTCCTTGGAGTTCTTGGGTGTCCCTGGACTCACCTTGGAGATGCCCTGCTCTAGAAGAGATCTGGAGCTGACACTGGGGGTGCTAAGTCACTCACCACCCTGCGTGGCCCTGTACAAGTCACATCCCTCCCCATCTGTACAATGAATCATTACAAACTTTAATGATTCATTTGTGCTCGCCCACCCTGGAGTCTGATGAGATCACTCAGTAAATATTCACTAAGCACCTCCTGTGGGTGAGCCCCACACACACTGCGCAGGATGGGACCATTAGCGACCAACCAGTGACACGTTGCCCCAGGACTGAGCAGCTCATGAACAAACAGGGCGATGAGGCCAAAACTCGAATGCAGGGGATGGTGAGTAGCACCTAGACACAGCTCAGGGACTCTGTGCATTCAGAAATAGGAGAGGCCCCAGTTCCCGGGGTGGAGGGAAGCAGCAGTTGCAGCATCTGAGACTGAGTCTGACCCAAAACCTGCTCCTGGCGTGGGAGTCTACAGAAAGGGCATCTCAGGTGTGGCAAAGGCTCAGAGCTGGAAAGTCAGAAAGGATGCACTGGATCCCTTGGGGAGCTCGAGGGCCCTTCAGGGAGAAGAGGATGGAGCAGTGTTGTCACTCTGGTCTTGACTCAGTGCGGTTTTTTTGGACGCTCCCTGGAAAGCACAGGGATGGGCACGGGACCAGGCTTGCTTCCCTTCCCTCCCCAGTCCCTGTCCACACCCCTCAGAGCACTGGGAACCATCAAAGTGAGTGACTGAAGGCTAATCACAGCCACTTGGGTCTGAGGAGGGACCTGTCTCTCTCTCTGAGGACCCTCCAGCAAGGACAAGTGCAGGACAAAAGCCACGCCTCCCTGCCTCATTAGCATCACACAGCCTGCCAGCCGGGCTCCCTTCCTCGCCTCTGCAGCCCGGCAACTGGACCAGCCAGCCGGGCTCTGGCTGAGCCCCAACCCAGCAGATGTGGACCCTAAAGGGGCCCATGGCCAACAGCCTCCCACCTCCCCTCAAAAAAACAAGCCAGGCAACCACCGCCTGTCCTGCCTGCCCCACCCCGTGTAGGTCTCTCCTTGTATTGTGGCCAGAAGCTGCTGCAGCGGCCAAAAACCCAAAGGACGCTGGAGACACATAGAATCCCTGAATGTCGGTGCTTAGGGTGATGGAAACTGAGATCTTAGAGATCCCAACTTTTACCTGCTACTAGGCTCGCTGAGCAGAATCTTGGCATCTGAGGCTCGCTGAGCAGAATCATACAATCTGAGGGTGTTGGCGCTGAGTTTACACTGCTGCTTTAGAATATGCTGTTGCCAAACAATAGAATGGCAGCCTCTTGGAGTGCCAGCCGCCCAGGACTTTGAGTCTTGAGCAGAGCTAGGCAGGTAGTGCATCAGAACTGTGAGGTCCCAGGCGATCCTGGGAAAGATTGGCTGGGGACTTGGGGCTGGGAGTGCTTGTGTGGGTCTGGATCCCACCTATTCAGGGGTAATGGAGGGGGGCGTGAGAGTGATGGGGAAGCCTGATAGCCCATTGAACACAGTGGCTCCCAGGGGATTGCTGGAGAGAGGGGCGGAGTGCAGAGAGCAGGAGCCTCAGCCAGCCCGTGTGGGAACTGCCAGAGGGCAGAAGGCGCAGCCCCCTCCGAGATCCCACAGAGCCTGGGACACAGGAACACCACAGGTCCCAAGCCGCAGAGGGTTAGCTGGGAAGGGCTGAGGACTCTGGGCTCCTGCGGCTCAGCTGGCTGAGCTGTCACCAGGCATAGGGTGGGAAAGGGTTTTCCAACTTGGTCCCGTAGCTCTACTCGGTCTTGGAAAGGCAGGGGTCTTGGGGACTCTTGTCATGGGATGGCAAGGGTGTGGGAGCCAGGCAGGGGCAGGTGATGTTATCATCAGACCACCATCTGCATAAGTGAGACTGGGTCAGGAGACATTGCATCTCCCCTAAATCAGGGAACTCATGAAATAATGCAGAGCCAAACTACCCCTCCCCCTGTATATGGGGCCCTCCCCTGATTTCCCCTCAGAGAAGTCCTGTCCTAATAGCCTGGAACTGTGCAGTGCCTGTCTATAGTGATCATGGCAGTATTCAAGGGCTCACCTGATGTAGGGTACGGGTACTGGTTCTCCAAACAGTCCAGAATGGAATCTCAGTTAGGCTTCTCTCTTAGCCACTTGACCTTGGGCAAATCACTTCTGTGACCTCAGTATTCCTCATCTGTAAAATGGGAGTAACTGTCCCCTCTACACTGGATTCTAGGGAGGGAACAGCAGGACAACAGAAATGAAAGCACAGCCCTTGGACATAAACAGCACAAGGCTTAGAGCAGGTGAGGCTAAACTTTGGTGACTCACATCCTCTTTCTGAGCTTCCCAGGTCTGGGATGTGGAGGCCCGCGGCCTCCTTCTACCAACACTTGCTCTTTACAGAGGATTTGCATAAAGTCTTTTTACTCTGACACATCAGAGACTCAGCTCTGCTCTTCTCTGGGGACTGGCATCGTAATAGGAATGAAGTAGGACAGTGGAATGGGTGGAGAGGTTGGGGAAGTGTGCTGGGAAAAGAAAGAGCTGACTGAGGCTTGGCTGCAGGAGGATTCCAGGCTCTCCTGAGCTCCGGGCCTTCAAGTCCTAGGACCATAGCACCGCAGTCTTGCTTTTCTCAAACATATCCTGCTGTCTGACTCTGTGGAAGCAGGAAGACAACCTTTCCTGCCTCTCTCTAAGCAGCCTCGCTGTGCCACGCTGTGAGGGCCTGCAGCTCTCTGACTCCTCAGTGGTCTCCCTGCCTTCAGTCTGGCCTTGCCGCATTGACTAACCAGAGAGTCCCTAAAACACAGATCTGATGTCCTCCTACCTGCTCACAACCCTCTATGACTTCCCATTGCCTTTGCAGCATTCAAGGCCCTGAGACCTCATTAGCCCCAACACTCTCCACCACAGGTGCCTTACCAGCTGCCCAGGCTGCAGCTTCCAAAGCACAGCCCACTCTTTCCCAAGGCTGTACCTCTGTCCTGCTGTTCCTGCTACCCTGAATGCCATTCCTCTCTTTGCATACCTGACAAATTCCTATTCATCCTTCAAGAACCAACTTCTTCTGGAAGCCTTGCATGACCCCCAAGTGAGTCAGACTCCTGCCCTGGCTGACTTCTAGGGCAGCACTCCACATGCCTGCAACTACCTGATTGGCCTGCATTCCTAGAACTGCCCTGTTCAGCAAAGATGACAGTAAGTGTACAATGACTTAATGAATTAGAGAGGCTAAAACTGCGTTATCCAGCATGGCAACCACTAGCCACACATGGCCCTTTACATTCAGAATAATTCAACTTAAAATTAATGTTGTTGGCCAGGTACGGTGGCTCACACCTGTAATCCCAGCACTTTGGGAGGCTAAGTCAGGCAGATCACGAGGTCAGGAGTTCAAGACCAGCCTGGCTAACATGGTGAAACCCCGACTCTAATAAAAATACAAAAATTAGCTGAGTGTGGTGGCGGGCACCTGAAGCTACTTGGGAGGCTGGGGCAGGAGAACTGCTTGAAACTGGAAGGCAGAGGTTGCAGTGAGCTGACATCGCACCACTGCACTCCAGCCGGGGGAAAAGAGCAAAACTCTGTCTCAAATAAATAAATAAATCATTGTGTTAAATGAATAAAAATGCAATGAGTTGCACTAGTTGCACTGCAAGTGCTCAAGAGCCACATATGGTTAGTGGCTATAATATTGGACAGGACAGACACAGGACATTTCCATCATCACAGAAAGTTCTATTGGACAGTGCTGACCTAAGAGTGGTGATAGAACACCAGCAGATCTAGGTTCTAGCTTCAGCTTAGTTCCTGGTTCCTACTTTGCCTCTCTGAGACTTTCCTCATCTGTGCAGCCCATCCCACATGCTGTGCAAGGCCAAGAATAGACAGTACCTGACAAGGACATTCCACTGATTCCATCATCCCACTGCTTTGGATCAGACACACGTGGACTTGGGGAAGCAGATGGGCAGGTGGCACCTGGCTGCCTAGAGGTGAAGGACCCACCCTCAGGCTCCAGCAGCTCAGAATAACCCAGGGTCAAAAGCTAACCCACTGAGTCTCCTAGGAAGGCAGGCTCTGCAGAGAGCATGGCCAGTGTGCATCTCTCCATAGGCTTGAACAGGCCAGAGTGGGTCTGATGATCCCAAACTCATCTCTTCTGAACCCAGAGGGAGACCCAGGCAGAGCCTAGGGGAAGAGGCAGCTGCAGGGGCTGGTCCAAAGGGGAGGGGAGGAGTGCAGAGTCAGAAACGCGCTATCAGCACTGCCCGTCCTCCCCACTTCCTCTCTTCGAACGGATCACATCCTGTTATTGTGTGGAAAGAAAAGGCCGGGAGCTGGGGAGGGAGGCAGAGCTCGGACCAAGCAAGTGGGGAGAGGTAGGAAGAGAAAGGAGGAGCCAGAGGAACAGGACAGTGGGCAGCAGGGAGCTCCACCAGCTCTGCCCTGAGCCAGGTGGCCTGGGCAGGAGTAGGGGACCCAGGAGGGAGGATGAGCATCCATGGGGCGGCCCGCATCCCCCATTGAGAGATGCTGGGGCCCAGGACAGAAAATGGCACTCCCTCCTGGAGGCTTTCCCCAAGCCTCTTCCTCAGGCTTCTTCAATTTAGCTAATGTTCACCCTGGTCTCTACTGCCAGAGCAGGATCTCCCGTGGCTACCAGGCCTCTCTCACACAGCACTTGCCTCCAGGGTGGAAGGGCTCTGTATCCATTCCCTTCACCCCACTTCCACCCAGCCTGTGAGCCCCTGCAGACAGGGCCAGGGCAGTCCCTTGCTGGCTCCCCTGCACTGCTCAGCAGGAATTCCTGTTGCTGTGAATGATTAAGTTTCCCACATCTTCCTCTTCTTTCTGTCTTCTGCCATTCCCAAGCATACCCCCTATCCAAATCCCATTTCCACAAATAATAATGGCTGTTTTCTATAAAACATAAGCACTTCACATCCATTATTTTGAAATCCCATGACAGCTCTGCAAGATGGGTGTTAATATCTTCATTTAACCGATGAAGAAACTGAACCTCAGAGAGGTAAAGTGATTTACCCAAAGTCACACAGCTGGAACTTAAACCCAGTGGTCTGACTCCAAAGATCAGCCTCTTTCTGTTGGCCCAATTGCCCTTCCCATTCACTGCCTTCTGTGCCCTGGCCTCTCTCTTCTTGAACTGATACCAAATTGACTGCCCTGACTGTCCACTGGGCTTGTCCTCAAGTCGGGCCCACTGCTTGAGGCAAGCTGTCCAGCGCCCACACTGATTGCTCATAGTCCTAGCAGATTGCTGGGGCAGGCTGAGTTGCTGTGTCCCTGCACAGCACAGGCCTATTTGCTCTAAGGACACCAACTACCTGTTGACTATTTTGTCTTCCTTTCCTGAGAGGTAGTGAGCACTGGCTCTGGACTCAGATCTGACTCCAATCCTAGGTAACCTTAGTCAAGCTGCTTCCCCTCTAGGCCTCATTTCCTCCTCCCCACAATGGAGAGGATGACTTGGGTGATCCAGACTTACTCCCTTCCTTACTCTGACTCACAGTTGCAGAGCCTCTGTTGCTGGACACCATGCCCAACACCATGGCCTGTGTCCCCATGGGCTGGTCAGTGGTACTTTACTCGTTCGCAAGGGCAGTGGGGCCAGAGGGGGAACACTGGCTTCTAGGGAACAGTTAGTTGTTTTGCACATAGGGAAGGAGGTAGCGGGCAGGCATGAAGAGGCTGGGCTGCCATGAGCAGACCAAATCAACAGCCTCCCAATCTTCCTATCTCCCCACCTCACCCCACCCAGCTCCAGTATGATAACCAGGCAACTGCGGCCCAGCCCAAGAAAGCCCACACTTGTCCTCCCTCTGCCCACAGCAACAAAAGCAGTGCAAGGGCAGAGCTGTACATCTGCCCCTGACTAGCTCAGGACCATGGCTTCAGCAGAAGGCACTGGAACTTCATCTCTGTGACAATGATTCTGCCTCCCACCCATCTCCACTCTTTCATTCCATGCCAGCCTCAAAACTGAGATTCTACATGGGGGAACCTTCTCATTCAGCAAATGCTGAAAGGAACCTGTGCCAGGTCTATCATAGGGTGCTGGAGGTGAAGAGATAGATCGCACGTGATATTGCCTCAAGGAGCTCATGTTTTAGTGGGAAAGCAGACAAGGAAAGGAAGGCCCGTGGCGGGCACCAAGGAGGCAGTTGACCCCATAGAGTAGTCAGGACAGTTTGCTGGATGCTGAGGACAAGTTAACCAAATGAAAGGAGGGCAGAAAGAGAGGATGGGTAGATTGTCCTGGGAAAAAGAAACAAAAGGTGCAAAAACTGGAAGGTCATTAAAAAAAATAAAATAATGTGATCTGGAATAGAAAGGATGGTACAATTGGAACAAAGAGAATAAAAAAGTGGTGAGGATTGAGGCTGACCGGGTCAGCAGGGCCATTTCAGGCAAGGGCCCAGTTGCAGCCCTTTTCCCTGGAGGACAGAAGGGCCCCCAGTGCCTCAGGGACTGAGCTGTCCTGGGAGGTGGGAAGTCTGGTCCTCCCCTGCCGATCACTATGGGACGCGTGGCCCTGGAAAGACTCTTTTCCTCTCTGGGCCTGTCTCCTCTTCTGGAGACATGTACACTAGCCCACATGGCCCCCCAGGGTCAGGCCAACCTGGACATTCTATCACCTCATCGTTTCTGCCTTGCTGGCCGCAGAGTTCACGGGCCCTTCCAGACCTCAGCGTGGAATGCCTTGCCCTCTCCTGGGAAAAATCCTTCTGGAAATGGTGCTCCTCTCTTCCCATTCTTTAGTCCAGGACAGTGAGGCTTCTGCCTCTATCCCTCCCCTGGTGTCACTGTCATCCAAGTCATCAGTGACCTCCATATTGCTAAATCCAATCAACACTTGCAGGCCTTTCTTGCTTGACCACTCAGCTGCGCTGGACTTGCCTAACCACTTCCCTCACCCTTTTCCTCTGAAACGCCACAGTCTCTAAAACAGCACACTCTCTGTTTTTCTCCTTCCTCTCTGATTGCTCTTTCTCATTTCTCTCCCTCAAGCCCTTAACCACAGGTCCCTTCCTCATACTGCTCCTCTCACCTGTGAGCACAGACCAGGCCACCACCACCACTGCTGAGATTCACAGCCAGCTCACCCCACGGCTAAATCTCACCATCCTATCATCCCAGGTACCTCCCTGTCCTGTGCCAGGGAGAGGCACACCTGGGAGCTTCCAAAAACCAAGGAGCTTCTCTACAGGGCAGAGCATGGTCCCCAAGGACTACCCTGCCTCTGCCCTCCTATCTGTGGTTGGAAGCACCCTGAGGACAAGAGCAGCCAAGTCAGAGCCTAGCAAGATGAACAAGGCTTACCCCAAAAAAGCCAGAGTTATCTGTGAGGTCCTTGAATTCACCTCTTGGCACAACTTTTTTCTTAATACTAATCACTTTGTAACTTACTACAGAATCAACATATTTATTACAGTTGTGTGTGTCTGTGTGTTTACCGTCTCCCCTGCTAGATGTTAAGCTCCACCAGAACAAGAACAGGGATCTTTGTTTTATTCAGTGTGGGATCCCCATTACGTAGAACAATACCAGGCCCATACTAGATGCTCAATAAATATTTGTTAAATGAAACAGGGTGCCAGTTCCACATGCTGTAGTCCTAACTACTCAAGGGACTGAGACAAAAACCTTCTGGTTTTTGCACCTTTTGTTTCTTTTTCACCTTGATGGCCCTTGAACTCCTGAGCTCAGTTCAAGATCAGCCTGGGCAAAGGCTAGAAGAAGCAAGATCCCATATCTTGAAAAAATATATAAATAAATGAAAGAAAGAAAGGAAGGCATGATACTTCATTAAAAGTGCCTGCATGACCTACTGAAATCCCTGAGGATCAAATGGTCCACATGCAGTGGCTTCCCCCAGACCCAGGTGCTGTGCCCTTTGTTTTATTTTTGGAAAAGAATAAGGGTTGTATCATCTAAACCACATTTCCATTCCTGAGCCTCCAGGGAAGTCCTCCCAGATGATATGGAGCCTGCCACAGAGCCTCCACTCTCGACTTCCATTACCTTCAGACTTCATCTCTGAGTCCCCAATCCTTAAGAGCCAGGCATAAGAGCTGCAGCCGCCGCTGCAGCCGTTGAGTCATCAGGGAACCTGGGGCCCTCCTATGGTATGGCCTTAATCTGTCCTGAACCTAGGATACATACAACTGTCCCAGCCATGGAAGCTCACCCCAACACAAAGAGGGGATGTCTGCTGAGGCTTCCTGAGATACAAGTATGGGTGCATGAAGCCGAGGGGACAGGCCCCCTCTATGAGGCCTGTGGAGGGAAAGAATGGAAACCCTGTGGAGGAAGGCTGTCTCCTCCCCACCAGGCCTGCCTTCAGGGTTGAGGGTGGAATCCCACTTCCTAAGACTACAGCTGAGTCTTGGAGGCTCCCCATGTCAGGAGAAACAGGTTCTTGCCATGACTTTTCTTTCAATATCCCGTCTCAGGCCTAGGGGTGCAATGCAAGCACAGAGTCCTAAGGCCCCTTTGTAAAACTTTTATTTAGAAATCTTCCCGATATATCCTTACATATATATACACACCATCACCACATGGGTTTTTTTTTGCTAAAGAGTCACACACCCACAGTGTTGGCCTCTGGGCTGTACAAAGGTCAAGGTACCTGGAGCGGTTACTCCTCTTCTGCAGAAAAATGCAGAGACCAACGCAATTCATCACATACAGTACAACATTGACGGAAAGTGCTGGGCCCGCCCACAGAAACAATGCACTATGTACACGGGCAGGGGGCAAGTCTTCAGCAGAGGGTCACGTACCATCGAAATCACAAGTACGGCCAGACCCACCCCCAAAAGGCCGAAATAGTTGTCGGCTGACTACAGATGCTGTGCCCTTTGTTTTATTTTGGAAAAGAATAAAGGTTGTACCATCTTGTCATCTGCCATAACAAATAAAAGAATATGAATTTGTCTTAAAAGATGTGATTCCCTTCAGTGGTTATGGTCATCTTTGTTCTCAAAATGTTGTTTTGTTTTGTTTTACCTTTATGTTCTTTCCCCTTTGTACAGATGCTATTCTTGGAATGTTGCCAGTTTTTCATGGGTAACAAGGAAGGAGAGGAAGGATAAGGTCATGGGGTACAGAGGGTGAAAATAAAAATTACAGATCTTCTTTAGTTCTTACAAAGACCTAAAGACTTGCCCTTTCCTACCAGGCTTGTTTTGGGTAGTTGCATTACATTTTACACAGTCTGCCAGTGTTCCCATATCTCTTTTCCATTCTTATTACTGTCCCTGGCCTTGGAACAAGACAGAAATTAAGACAATCTGGGCTGGGTGCAATGGCTCACACCTGTGATCCCAGTGCTTCTGGAGGCAAAGGCAGGAGAATTGCTTGAAGCCAGGACTTCAAGACCAGCCTGGGCAATATAGCAAGACTCCATCTCTACCAAAAAAAAAAAAAAAAAGTAAAAATTAGCCAGGTGTGGTGGCTCACACCTGTGGTCCTCCCTACTTGGGAGGCTGAGGTGAGAGGATTGCTTGAGCCCAGAGTTCAAGGCTGCAGACAGCAATGATGGCACCACTGTACTCCAGCCTGAGTGACAGAACAAGACACCGTCTCACACACACACACACACACACACACACACACACACAAATAGATAATCTGGAGAAATGAGGACAATCTCAATAACTCAGGCCAAAGCGGTTTACAATCTAAATTACCCAAATGCTGGGCAGTCAGGCACACCGGCCCACTGCCTAGGTCGTGGACTCAGGCTGCGAAACCCCACTGCAGGATTGAGATTGAGGGAAAAGAAAAAGCTCTTTACGTTCTCAAAACTGTCTACTTTCATGATCCCATTCAGTCCACACCATAGCCCTAGGAGATAGGCCAAGCCAGAGTCACATGGCAAGTCTGAAAGAAGAGGGAGCCAGAAGTTTGAGTTCTTAATAAAATATGTGATCCATCTCATAAAACCCATCCACCCATCCATACTGTGGCTACTTCTCATTCCTAACTCAAGCGAATCCACGGTGAAGCAAACAGCCTTAGATCCTACAGCAATGACTCTATCTTTAGACAGATGGGGCTCCTCACAGGATCTTCCAAACGTTGGAAAGGAACCAACCCTAATTTTCACCAAAACATGATCTGGGGAGCCTGAAATTGAATGGAGAGCCTGAGTGCTACAAAGGTGAACAATGTTGCCCCAAGCTCGAGAATTGGACCTTACTTAAAAGGAAGGGGAAAGGAGCAGACATATTCTCTGTCTGCACATGGCTGAATTAGGGCCCCATCATGGTGAGGACAAGCCACTGGGCTGAAGCCCAAACTATAAGGGGGGGCTTTCCAGACAGCCACAGTGATGAGTTCTTGCATGGCAGGACAGGGCCACAGGCTATCTCTCCTCTGACCTCGAAGGCAGAGCCTAGAGGGAGAGGGCTAGGGTGACTTAAGGGTACAATGACAGACATACAGGACTTCTGTGCAGTTTGTCCCATGGGCTTAGATGCAGGTCACAGACAGGCCTCACCTTAAGAAAACCACATCCCACCATCTGGATTGACACAGGAAATCAATGAAGGGGCAGTGGTTCATTCTACAAAAGGATTCTTCACTTTACAAAAGGACTTGCAGTGGTTATTTCTTTAAAAGATGAAGGATAAGGATGTGATTTACAAAAATTTCATGTACAACTTTCAGAGGGGAGCACTTCTATTGCATTAAACCAACCTCCCAGACGCACCCTTGATGACCAAAAGCTGCACAACTGAGGGGTGTTTAAGGTTCTGCTAAGTGAATGTGCATATGTTTGGGTCTTAGCCAGGGCCTGGTCTCTGATTGGATTTCCCATACCCTAGAAGTGAGGCTGGATCCTGGTCCTATTGAGCGCTAAAGATTCCACCAATAACTGAAGTCAAGCAAAAATTCCAAATGCAAAGCATTCATAGGACAGAGTTTGTGCTCAATTCGGAACATAGACCAGACCATCAGCAAACAGACATCTTACAGCAAAGAAATCCCTCTAAGCATCCAGGAGAATGCACAGATGGGGCTGCGCATCTACTCAGCACCAGCATACGCCCATCAGCACACTGGCATTCACTCGCCAGCATGAACAGTGATGTCGAGGAGTTGAAGCCCACATGCCCAAAATATCTCTTGCTCCATATCACTCTACTATCATTGTCCCTTTCTCTGCCTTCACACAAAGCCCGACAGGGCTTTCTCAGGGCTGCAGACACGGTCTCCACAGCCACAGGCTTAGGAAGGCAAGTCTCATTGGGGAGAAAGCAGAACTTTGATCCCCAGGGCAAAAAGTAAGGGCGACTGGGTTTCCTGACCCTCCGGCCCAGCTCATCTAGAGCAGACTGTCCACTGATCATCTTCTTCAACCAGGCCCTGAAGAAGGCACCTCGAGGCTTGTGACTCTGCAGCATCTGGCAAGCTGGATGGATCAACATAGGCCTGGGTGAAGATGGGGCTCACGAAATGGGCAGCTATTGGGTACCTATAAATATGGACAGAAGTGGCCACACAGGCCACCCCAGCCAGCTTGGGAGGGGCTAAAGGCAAGGCAGAGACTGCTGGATGCCTCAGATGAGAGCTGACAACCCCAGGTCTTAGGAAAGACAGGGATCCCAAACTCCAGGCCAAAAGCAGTGACAACTCCAGCCTCTTACTTGGGAAGGATTTGGGACTGAGGGAAGAGGGAAGACCGTGCCGTCTTCACAAAAAGTACCTACCACTTTGCTCCATTTTTCTGATCTCCTACTGGTACAGGAAACAGAAAAGCCAGCCCCAGGGTCAGTAAAGGCTTCCCAAAGTTCAGACATCCAGGAAAGTTCAAGTCCACCGCCTTGCTTCAGAGCCGCCCAATTCTCACCCCACCTGCCCTGAAGTCCACCATCCCAGCAGCCTAAGAACGCCCTCCTGGCTGAGCCTGGTGGCCCAGACCCATCACCGAGGGCCGGCTCCATCGGCGGCAGGCAGCATGGCAGGATGGAGGCTGCGGGCCGTGTGCTTGGGCGCGGGCTCCTCCGTGTAGCTGTCCGGGCTGGCTGCCCCATCCAGGGAGCTGCCGCAGCTGGAGTTGGGGGAAAGCACGTCTTGCAGGAGGTCATCTGGGGGCGCGCCGCCCCCTCCCCCACCTCCACCCCCACCAGCCCCCACCACAGGGTCCTTGCCAGTCTTGGCCCGCTGGGTACCCTCCTCCTCCTGGTCATTGAGCAGCTTGGCCAAGAAGTTGATATACTTCATGGCCAGGCGGAGGATCTCATTCTTGCTGAGCTTCTTGTCCGGGGGATGTGTGGGGATCAGCTTGCGGAGCTCGGCAAAGGCCCCGTTCACATTCTGCTGCCGCCATCGCTCCCGGCTGTTGGTGAAGATACGCCGCACAACTTTGGTGTGGGGACCTGGAGATTAGGAGGACAAGAGTTAGGAGAATGGGCTTGAGATTCCTTCCCCAAAGGCATCTCCATACATTGGGAAACTTGGGAAGCCTAGAATGCCTACTTTCCTTTTACTTAGAAAACATCCACCCTTCAAATTCAAGTTCCTGTGCTTCCTCCTCTACGGGAACTTCCTCAACCCCTCCAGACAGATCTAACCAACCACCACGATACCGCAATCCCTGGAGTTCCATCACTCTTGATCATTACTTATGTTTCTGTGCTTGTCTCCCTCCCTGGGCTGTGATATATTTGAGGACAGGGACCGTATGTTATTCATTCATCCATTCACTTGTGCCAAGAGGCCTTACAGCTATGTCTAAGGAGACAGACTCCATTCCTATTTGACTACCCCTACCTAAATGAATGACTCTGGGCAAGTGACATAAAAACTTATGAAGTGCCTTGGCTTCATCACCTGCAAAATGGAGGTAATACTACTAAGTCATGAGTTGTTACATGGGTCTAGTACCTAACACAGGTAAAGAACTTAAGACAATGCCTGCCTCAGCTTAGCAGTCAATAAATGTTAGCTATTATTATCCATGTATCAGTTTTTTGCTAACAACCAGGCACTGTGCTAGGCACTGAGGAATAATGGTGAACTAAATTGAGTGCCTGCCCTCATGGAGCTTACATTTTAATGGGGAAACGAATATTAAAAAACAAACAAACCAGGGCTGAATTGTAATGAAAAGAAGCTCCATGTTTAGCTCCAGTGGCTGGGAAGGCTTGTCTGAGGCTGTGAAGAACCAGCCAGGCACAGGAAGGGGAGAGGAAGAAGAGTATCCAAACCAAGGGAATGCACAGGCCCTGCACTAGACAAGGCCTGAAGCCAGGCTGGCTGGAGTCCTGTGCGCAAGATCAGAGTAGGCAGAGTCCAGACTCCACAGGGCCTTGCAGTAAGGCGGGGGGACTTTATCCTAAGGGTGATGGAAAGCACAGAGTAGGGGCTTAGAAAATGTCTGCTAACTGACCCATCATGGTGGCAGGTGGGGAATGGAGGGGAGAGCAGAGATCGATGCAGAAGGGCTCTCATACCCAGGAGAGAAGTGAAGACACAGCTATGCACAGCCATGGCCTATAGCTCTAGGCAGGCTTCTGAAGGCTGCCTCAGTCTCCTCATGTCTACAATCCACTGACTATGGCTTGGCCCAATAGTCACTAACATTCCATGTATAAAGACTTATGGGGCAGTGGCGGATACCAGCACACATGTCTAGGGCACTTGTGGTGTGCAAAGCACTGTGCTGTGTTCAAGACTCACTGGGGATTTGTAAAGCCAGGGGAAGACAGTGAAGGGTCCTACTAGTGCTCTTGAACTTCTGGGCTGAGGAGACTGCTTCTCTCCCTAACATCGAGGCACAAGCCAGGGTCACATAGTCCAGGAAGCTCTGAGCACTGAAGGAACTGCCAGTCCTAGGATATTTATTTTCCCTCTTCTAGTAACCCCTGGAACCAGACCTCAGAGTGTGAAAACCGAGGTAGAGGAGAAGAGCTAAGACCTCACCTAAGTCCCACTGCCCATTTTATAGCTAAGGAGACTGAGGCTGGGATGGAAGCAGACCTCACCTCAGTGATCAGTCTGTGAATCAGCTCATCCATGCCACACTTACTGCCTGATCATCTCTTTCTCTCTCCTACACGCACACAGGCATGCACATGCATGTGTGGGTGTACACACACACACACTTTTAATGGGAAGGATCACCATCCCCTGCCCATGGTACCTCTGAAGCTGCCTTTCCAAACCATAGCAGACCCTAGCCCAGCTGACTGTTTGCCAAAGGCCAGACCCAGCCTGGGAAAAACACAGCACAACTGCAGAGCAGTTCTACCCTGGGCTGCCTCTGAGGAAATTACTTGCTGCTTTCAGGCCTCCAGGCCAGACAGAGAGCATCCCTCAGTAGTGACATAGGGAGGACAGTCCCTCCACCATGGCTAATGCTGGTGATCTTGAGGGAGCTCCTAGTTGGGGAGGGGGTACTTCTGACTGCTGTCACAGCTGGAGCTAGACTACATCCAGAAGGGGAGATGGTGGGGAAGTGGTCAGGACTTATTCCAAAGCTTAAGACCAGTGTTATGAGGGTGGTCCAGGACTTAGCTGTGTGACCCAGGACTTAGCTGTGTGACCTTGATCAAGCTGGGTAACCTCTCTCAGCCTTAATTTCCTTATCTGTGAGATGTAAACAATAATACTGCCCTCATGAGCTTGTGGTAAGGAATAAACAGAAATCAAGCACACATAGTCCATGGCACATAGTAGGTGTCCAATACATGGTAGTAGCAATTCAGCAACAGGAATCCACATCAAGTCCTAACTCTAGATCTTGCATTAGTTCTACTTCTATGGACTCTTTTTGGGTTCAATCTCTAATTTCAGTGTCCCCTAGACACATCCTGCACACTCATACCCTACCCTTCGCCTACATGTCTGCCTATTCCTCTCTGGTTTTATTCCAAAGAACCACCCCATCTCCTCACCTTCCTCTTTCCTGAATCTGTCTACCCCTCCTGGTGTCCTCTGCCTCTCTCTGGCCAGCACTGAGTAGGTGCTCGGTAAATATTGCCAACACTTATGGGTAATGACTGCCCTACACTCCTGCACACCCCACAAACCCTCGCCCCTATGCTCTGCCTCTTCTGCCTATTGTAGAAAATGCCTCATCCCTGGGGAACTTCAGGGCTGGTCCTGTCTTCTTCCTGTTTGGTACACCCACCTCTCTTAGACTAGAGAACTCCTCTCTAATCTAGCAGCAAGGCACCCCTGCCTCTCAGCCCTGCACACCTGTGCCCCAGGCTGCTTGGGTCTTTTGAAGTCTTTTCTGTTGTGCAGATCCCAGCCCCGCTCCTCTCCAGAACACCACAGAGGGCTCCATTCCAGAGGCTCCAGCTCCATACTCATATTCCTCCCACCAGTTTGGAGCATAAATCCCAGCCTTGCTCTGAGGCCTTGGGCAGCCTTCCTACAGGAGCCCCAGGCCACAGCCAAGCTGAAGTTCTGGGGGCATCTGGGTCTGGCTCAAAGTCCCTCAGCTCTGAAGTGCCTGCTCTCCTACCTCTGGTGCTGGGACCAATCTACTATACAAGGTCAACCTTGGAAAGATGGCGAGGGTCTTCCAAATCTCCCATTTATCCAAACCATCCCTGCAAGTTCAGGGAATATTCAAGTACCTCAAAGGAGCAGTGCCAAGGCCCTTCTCGGGGAATCCAGGGGGCAAGGTAGAATCCATGATGTCAGGAAGGGAACTCCAGGTCTAAGCCCAGAATGTGTTAACGGGAGACAAGGGGAGCCTACTGTGTAGGGACCTTGGAGAAAACCCTTGATGACTCCATTGCAGGGAGGAAGCAGACTCCAGACTCTAAGGAAGACTTGGGAGGAAGTGCAGGGAATCCCTGAGGGTCAGTGCCTAGAATGGGGGATCAGGGGACACTGTGTGATTCTGCGCTCACTTGGGATCCTTGCCAAAGTGTAGGAATGGAGCCTGGACTGGGGACTGGAACTAACTCCAGAGATTTGGGAACTAACTCCAGAGGTTTGGGCTAAGCGCCATTATGTGTCTCTCTCCCATGCCTCCTCTTTGCAGGACTGTGAGTGTGGTCCTGCTAGCCCCATCCAGGACTTTACTTAGCCCTAGCTCAGCTGCAGGGTGAAGGGCTTCGGCAGTTTGGGTTTGGAAAGTGGCCCGCCCATCTTTGTGAGACACCTACGGAGTAGTCCCGGATGTTCCCTCCTCCAAAGAGCTCTAACCAGCGTGAGGGGCAGGTACAACGGTGGGGTGGGGCAGACTCACCATCAGTAATCTCCATCTCATAGGGGGAAGGTCTCCTCTTCACTCGATTGTTGGTGGTGAACATAGGGAAGGCATCCGGCTCCCCAAAGAACCCGCTGTGGGAGGGAACGGGCAGATCACAAGATCCCATGTTGAGGGGAGGGGAGAAAGAGCTTCCTTAGGGATCCTCCCCACATGTCTTGAGCCCCCCACCTCTGGGCAACCCTGGTCCCTTCACATTTGAGCTGGGAATAGGCACACACAGACACACACACACACATACACACGGAATGCCCTCACTCTGTCTGTCATAAAACAAGCAAAGGGAGGAAAAGACACCTAACCACACATCCCTCCACACAAACACACAGGCACATATGCAGAAGCAGAGGTGAATAACACATGGAATAAACACAAAAATGAACACACACACACACATTCACAGATAGAAACACTCTCCATTCTCCCGCCCCGGAAACAAGCACATAATCCACACACACCTCCACTCCCAAACACGTGCCCACTCAGGCAAATGTAACCTTCACACCTGATGGTGTGCATCTTGGTCACCACAAAGGGGCACACTGTCCCCTCTCCCCACCTCACCCCACCCATAAGGGGCTGTAGATACACAACAGACAGGAAACCCTGACTCCCCTCAGCTGAAATGCTCCGCCTAGCTCTCTGCCCTCACCCACCCTAAGCTCCCCATTGCTCTGTCTCGGGTGCCCGCCAGGCTCATTGACTGCCCCACACTCTATCCCTGCCCCATCTTCCGGTTTCTATTCCAACCCTATGGCTTCTCTCCCTCATCATCACAGTAGCGCCAGCAGGGAAACGGATGCCCTGACACCAACCGGAGTACAGGCTGGGGCCAGAGACCACGGCTAGGAGCAGAGGGGCTGGGAGTGGAGGGACAGGTCAGTCCTCAGGCGGGCCCTCCAGCAGAGATTCGGGGGAGGGTGCCTCTGCCACCACCCTCAGATCCTTATCTCTTGCCTGTCCAGCTAGCGCTGAGCTTCCGAATGAATTTCACACCCTCAGCCACAAACATCTACCTCTGCTCACAGCAAAGCACATGCAGGCACACTCTTTCCTGGTACCCACGCTCAGGAGACTCCTTCCTCTCCGTCCCCCACGACACCACCACCAAGCACACCAGCCACATGCCTGCACCCGCGAAGGTGTCCACGTCCTCCTCTCGGCTTCCACACAGCCATGCACCCCGCAGCCACACGCACACTCTCTCTCACAGAAGGCCCCTCCCTCACTGGCACTCACTCGGGGGCTCCAGCTTGAGGCTCTAGAGCCACTGGGTTTAAAACGACCTCCTCTCCCTGCGCTCCACCCGCTCGGCCCCCAGGGCAGGCCGCCGCCGATGTGTAGGAGGAAACCCCGGTGGGGGTGGTCGCCCTGCCCACCCGCCCAGCCCCTGGCCCCTGGCCCCTGGCCCCTGACCTGCCGAGAGAGGCCAGCGGCTGGCTGAGGCTGTAGAGCAGCGCGCGGCCGGGGGCGGCGGGGGCAGCCAGCGCGGGAGGACTCAGCTGCACCATGCGGCCGTCGCCGGGCAGCTCCGCTGTAACCGAGGCGGGCGCGGGGGCCGGGGCGGGCCCGGGAGGTCTGCACAGCTCGGTGGTGGGCACCCGATGGCGCGCTTCGGCCGTCGCCGCGTCGCGGCCCTTTAAGTCTCTCGCGGCGCCGCCCCCACCGGCAGGGCCGCCCCCCGGGCCTCCGCGCGCGCCCAGTTCGATGACTGGGGGCTCCGCTGGGGCCGCGCGGCTCGTCTCCTTGGCGACGCCGTTCAGCAGGACCAGGTGCGGGGGGGCCATGCTGGCCTCGGCCGCGTCCCGTCCCTCTAGCTGGGGGTCACTGCGAGCCGCCTCGCTCGGCGGCCGCTCGGTCATCCTGTGGGCAGACAGACAGACAAGCGGATGCCCGCTCTGACGACCGCCCCTGACCCACCGACGTGGGCTGGGGTAAAGGGGAGAAGGGCAGAGAGAGGAACTCACGCACCGAGACGTGAGAAGAGGCAGACAAAGTTAGCGCCACGTGGGGCTAGGGCGGGAGGCCGGGTGGGGCCAGGGTGGGAGGGAAAGAGGGTCTCTGGATTGGGAGAAAGGAGGGGTGCCTGGGAGACACAGAGACTGATGGCCAAAAGGACAGAGATGGAGGAAGACGACAGAGACACCGGAAGAAAAGGAATACAGCCAGCGACAGAAACACAGAAGGGGAAATCAGGAGGAAGGAAATGTACAAGGAGGCAAGAAAGAGATTACTCTGTCCCCTTTCTCAGACCGAAAGGGAAGAGGAGGGAACAAATTCCGGATCGTGCTCTTTGGTTTTAGCGGGGAATCTGTCAGGCAGGGGTTCGTTGCTTTGGGAACCTCTCTTGGCCTCTCAGCAATATTCCCAGCCCACCTACAGGCACACACCCAGAAACCCGGTGCGGATGGAAGTAGGGAATTAGAAAGTGGAGGCTACGAGGACTGGGATCCACTCCGCCAGAGCTGGCAGAGAATAATCCCGAGGAACCAGCTCCCTCCACACACACACACATTCGCCCCCGCTGGGGAGTGAGGGAGTGTCTGTCTACACTGAGCAAATCCACTGTGAGTCCTTTGCCCGCCCAGCGGATCTTTACTCCCACTCAGACAGAGATGAGAGGTCGCCAAGGGAAGAAGATGGTGCTGGCCCAACCTCCCTGCACAGTCCACCTCGTTCTGCTCAGCTGGACTCTGAAGTCAGGTCGAGTCTCAAAGAGAGGCCTGGCTGAGGTAGAATGGAGCTGGGCATTTGAAGGGTTCCCTGAGGCCAGTGGGGTCTGGACTCCCATCCAAGAGCAGGACAGGATGTCATGAGGCCCTTGAACTCTTCCAGCCCCCCTCACCGCCATCTCCTGCCTTGGTGTTCTTTGGGAAATGGGAGGAATACCTCCTTTATGCATTTGAAAGTGCTGTGCAAACGTTCAAGTAAACATTACTAACAAGGAGAATGGGCCAGTGAGAAAACTGCCTGGCCGAATGTCAAGTCACTCACAGCCTATCTGTGAGAGAGCCAGACCAGAGCAATAATCTCACTTTGCTCTACCCTCCTGTATTCCCAGAGCAGTGAAACCACCTTGTGCCCCCACAAGCATACTCCAAGATGACCACAGCCACTCTACTTCCCACAGGTGTGCTGGGGCTCTTCCATCACCTGGCTTCATCCAGATAGAGCTGGGCACCAGCAAGAACCAAAACAGAAAAATCAGGAGACTCAAGGGCCAGAGTTTGTGAGTTGTGAGTTGTACATATATGATCAACACCACGTAAGTTGTTTAAAATAAGCTTTCTGCTCTCTGAATTATATAATCGGGTATTTAAAAGAAGAAAACAAATACAAAAAAAAATTTACCCCCATGCAGAGTCCATCTAATCATACATAGCAGCCATTGAGCTCCCATACTGCCACTGCAATGCTCTGGACAGGAGTCATCCTAGGAACCATCCCTCCCACCCCAGAAGGGAGAATGGATCATCTGCAGCCTCCTCTGGAGCTTGGCTCAATTGCCACTAGACAGAGTCAAGATTCAGACTGCTGTACACCTTCTTTGGGAATGCCAGCCCCCCAGGTCTGGCACAGAAACCACAAAATTCCCTAAGTCCTGGTGTATACAAGCTGTAAAGGCAGTAGGTCCCTGACACTTCATTGGAAGTGAGTTTATGATTTTGGTGGAGACAATAGGTCTCTATCCATAGAATGCAACCACCAAGACACCAAGGCCACTGGAAATGCACCAGAAGTATATCAGCCAGGTCCTCTTGCTCCCAGCAGCAGCGAAATGTGCCAGAAATATACCAACCCCTGGGAAACATACAAGCTTCAAGGTATTGGTTCCCTACCTCACTGCTCTCCGTCCTGACACACCGGTGTGAGCCCAGTGACACATGCTTAAGCCCCAGCTTCTAACCGAGTGACAGTGTGCACTGCAGTTGCAGACTGAGCTCAAGCTCTGTTATGACACATTTTTACCCTCCAATTAATTCTTAGGCTCCTGCTCTAGCGGTGGATTCCTGAGAGGCAATGGGAGTACATATTCCAGATGAATTGACCCTGGCCACAAATGTCCTCTCCAGACACCTATAAATATCCCATCTCCAAGGTTCCTTGTAAGAAATATATGATTGGATCCCAGGATCTGTGGAGGACCTCTCCCGGCTCCTCCCCACATTTTAGGAAAATCCTGCCGGTTTAGGATTACCAGCCAGAGGTCCATGCCCCAAAGAAGCCACTCACAAACACTGATGGTTGTTGGCGACTAAGCTGCATCACTTGATTTGGATTACAGAAAGGAACGCCCGAGAGATTTTGTTTGTTTTTATTTGGGGAGAATGAAGGAGGAGGGAGATTTTAGACTGAATAGTTCTAGAGTATTTGACGACTACAGCTCCTCTCTCTTTGTACTACGGAGACCCTGCTTATAGCCCCCAACAGGAAATCCTCATCTGCAGTTGCCAGACAGCCAGAATATTTCCACCTGTGCCAGAACAAGACAGAAGACCCCAGGAGATTCTTCCTGGGGACAGGTCTCAAGCAGACCCAATCCCCCATACAGAGAATTTCTTAGATGAAAACAGCCTCAGGCCCTTAGACCCAGCCTCTGGTCTCTCTTCTGGGCCCACACCAGCACAACACCCTGGAGAAGCCCCAAGCCTGCACAAGTACCAAACCCACCAGGGAACAGCACCACCATCCTCGCCTCTACCGGAGAAGAGGGGTGTTCCTGCCTCCCCATCCTAGGCCTCAGGCCTGGGATCAGGGCCCACTCGAGCTGGGACTGCACTAGCCAGGAAGGCTGCCGCCTTCCTCCTGCGGGAGCTCCAGGCACAGTCTGCACCACCCGGATACAGCCGCCCCAAAGTTACCGGCCTTGGGAAACGTCCACAGAACCGGGACCAATGGGAACGGCCTGGACGACTAAGTCCAACTAGCTGGTTTTACCCAGGGTGGAAAAGGGAAAAAGCCGCTGAATGCCACAGAGGCAGCTACAGCAGTCAGATCCCGATTCCAAGCTCTGGCTGGTCCTCCCCTCCCCCCACCCCCAATCTGAGAATGGGCTCTCCTCTGTCCTGAGCCTTCCTCACCCCAGGCCGGAACACAAGGCCTTCCTAGACACCGTTTCCACTGGCACCATTCCCCTGAAAACTCACCTGGGGCATATTTAGAGAGACCGGCCCCTCTGAATAGGATCTCCACTCCGCCGGAAAGGGGCGGAAGCCGAGGAAGAGGATGCAGACCCGGGTCTTTGCTTTCCCCCTTTTTCGCTGAGAGGCCTGCAGTTACGCTGCGGTGTGGTCCTGGGAGATCTGCCGCGCCCAAAGCGAGTTTCCAGGAAAGATAGGGGTGGAGAGAAAGAGGCAGGGCAAGAGGGAGGGAGAGAGAGAAATGGGGGTCAATGGCTGGGAATTACCTCCTGTCCCCAACCAACCAGTCCAGGGAATCGCAAACAGCTTTCCGCCCCCAACCTGCAGGTGTTTGGAGCCTTTCCTCTACCCCCTCCTCCCCCCACCCGCCTTAAAAAACCCTATACATGACCAATCAGGAATAGCTATTTAGTCCAACAGCAACAACAACCCCTCCCGACAGGCTGTCTGGAACATTTTCGAACCCTCCAACTGGGATCGGTCTGGTTCAGTGTTTGTTTTCTAAGCAGGGAGGTGTCTACGCGGTTGCCTCCGCAGCCAGGTCTCCGGCTGCCGCTACACCGCGAAGGGATAGTCCCGGGCCTGGATGGGCGGAGGTCCGTGTTGGGAAAGGCGCATAGTCTTCAGACTCTGGTCGGTGGGACAGAACCTTGAAGTCCCCCCCACCTCATTCTCTCTCTGACCCCCATCCACCCACCTCCAGCCCAAAGCGAAACCAGAACCCAATTCCAGGGGCTGTACTTTCCTACAGAAATGGAGTTGGGAAGGAGGCTTGGAGAGAGATATCTGATCTGTTCAGGTCCTTTCTCGTCTCCCTACTGATTAAGAGAAAGAAGAAAGAGAGAGGAAGAGAGAGACAGAAAAAGAAAAGGAAATAAAGACCAACAAAGGGGGAAAGAAAGAAACAAAGGGGAAAAGTCCCCCACCTTCCCCTCCACCACCCCTACGAAATGATTTTCGATTTTTCGGGGTTTAGACAGAGTAAGGGAAAATTCTAATGATTTGTTACAGCAATAAACAAGGTAAAAGGAAAGGAGGTAAAAACAAACCCGACACTACTTTCAAGGATGTAGCAGGATTGAGCTTGCTTTTATTTTTTCCTAGTGGATTTTGTTTAATTTGTTTTGCCTAAATCGTCAGGCTTATGATCACACATCGAAGTCTTGGATTAACTGCGAAGGCCTCCTTCTATTTGCCGCGGCTTTGGTGGACATATAGGAATAATTCTTCCCTGGATTGCAATACAATGCGGAAGATTTTCTTTCTCCTCTTCTAATCCAAAAGAGGGGAGGGGAGGAAAGAAGAGGGGAATCCATCCATTCCCGGCGTGTTCGCGGGGGGTTAATGTTGCGTGTTCGCTGGGGGTTAATGTTTGCCTTATGACCAAGTCTCTGTGTCCGTGCCTCTCTCCATTTTCTCTTCCTACCTCAAACCCAGCAACTTAGAAAACGGCTGTAGCGGAAAAAAACCCGCTGCTTTGTTCTCCCGCCAAAGGAGCCAAAAGGGACAAACTGCTGCGCTCTGGGATGATTATTTTAATTAAAATAGATGTTAATGATGACGACTGTGATGGTGATGGAATTAGCAATTACAATAATTGACAAAACAAAATTCTTTCAACCCGAGCTAGGGCCCCACTAACCCGGTCCCTCCCAGAGCCCGGATTCGGCCTCGGTCTCGGATGCGACGGGTATCAGACCCAAGCGGCAACGTCGCTCACCCGAAGAGGGGGCGGGAAAATCTTCCCTGGAGGTGATCCCGAATGTCCCCACCCGAGGCTCGAGGCCTGGTGAATGTGCCCATTGTCCTTTCGGGGCCTCTCCCTTGGAGCCCGGCGGCCGCACCCACGAAACTGACCAGAAATGGACGAAGCCGGAGTGCAGCGGGAACCGAAGCCCGCAGCTACCGGCTCGAAGGCGCCGGCCTCGGCGAGCGCTGCTCAGCTTCAAGCCTGGAGGAGCCTCCCACTCACCAACGAACCCCTCAAACACCTAGGCACAGGCGGGCCTCCGGGCAGAGCAGCCGCCGACCGGGCGCTGTCCGCCCACCCAAGCCAACAACTGGCTCCCGAATACATCATAATTTGGAATAAAATGTGAAATCCCGCTCCCCGCCCCCATGCCGCCGCCCCCACCAGCGCCTCGATCTCTCGCTCGCCCTCCCCCCACTCCCGCCCCCAGCGATTTGCAAACGCACCTCTAAAGGACACAGGCACACAGGCATACAACTCAGTGCGGACAGGACCACACAGGGTCCAGCCCCACAGAAGGGCAGCAAACAAACACCACCTAGCACTGCCCCAGAAGCCGACTTGGTCAGCCCCGCACACTGCCCAACAGGACACAACGAAATCAGTCAAACGCAGCGGCTCACGGACACACAATCCAGCACAGTCGGGATCACACACGCCCGACATAACGACGACACCACCCAAACACAGTCGCAGGGGCCACACACCCCCCCACACAGAACCAGATCCCTGCTGAGAACACCAACGGAGCACAATCGTACGCAACGAAGAAAACGCAGAAGGGCCTCGAAGGGTCCACATCTACACACCCCAACCGCGCAGGCACACCACACTCGGACACAGAGCCTGTCGCCAAGAAGACCACACTTAGAAGCAGCCAACGCCGCCCACAGTTCTCATGAACGCACTCTCACAATCCCACCGCATGCACACAACCACGAAGAAGAAATGAAAACCAACCACAGCCTCGCGCATTTCTGTATATTGCGTAAGGAAAAGGGGGAAGGAAGGAAGAGAGTCTCCGAGGCGGGAGGGGCGGCGGCAGCCGGGGCGGGGGCGTCCGTGGAAAATGCCCCCCCACCCCCCTGCCATCGAAAGGAACCGAGGGAAAGGGAGCGAAGACCTCTTTTGCGGACGTGGGGAAAAAGAGGAGGAAATTGATGAAGAATTCGGTGGGAGGCCGCGGGTTGCTTTTCCCCTAGAAAAAGGCCAGAATGCTCACGTTTTTCCGCTACGGGGGTACGCGTGTGGCCATTTTGAGGCCCGGTCCTGAGCGGCGGCGGCCCGGCCCCTCCCGCGGCCCCCGCTCCCCCGCCCGCCCCGCGCCCGCCCGGCCCCTCCACCGACGCGCTGTAATCCCACTCACGTTCCAGGCCTCGTTAGCATGGGCCGAGGCGCGCCGGGGCCGTGTGCGCCGCAGAGATAAGGCACTGCCGCGGGTCCGCCCGCCCCCGATAAGCGCCTCGGCCATTATGGGCCAAATGATTCATTTTAATTTGGCAATTTCACCAGAGGGAGTGGGGACTGGTTGAGCGGCGCTAGGACCGGCTCCGGAACGCGCTGCGGGGAGCGTTGGACGCGCTGTCTAGGACCCAGCAGATCCAGCCCCCATCTCGAATCCCAAGGCCTCTCAGTAACCCCAGCTTCCCACAACCTCAGTCCCTTAACCTTTCAGACACCTTTCTTCAGCGACTCTCACCCCAGCACTCTGTCCCTACCTCTGAAGACCACCATGATACCAAAATCGTCACCTCCCAGGGCTTCTTTCTTATTCTTCCTCCAGTGTCCCAGACACCCAGATTTCAATGGGCAGTCTCCCTATCCCAGAAAGCTCCCCAGCCCTTCCCTACCTCTTCACCCCCTTCTAAAATAGAGCCGGTAACTCAAATCCATGGGCTCTACGGCAGCCTGGCAGAACCCCTGTCAATAGGGACATAAAATGCCTATTCTGCTAGGTTTCAGGCTGAGCCCAGAGCCCAGGAACACTGCTCCCCACATGGTATTTAAAAAAAAAAAAAAGTTTAATCTAGCGACTGTAACACTATTCTAGGCATTCTGCAAATACTAATCTACTCTTCACAAACAATCCTGAGAAGTTGGATCCTTAATTTACAGAAGAGAAAACTGAGGCACAGAAAGTCAAAGTAACTTTTCGAATGATACATAGCTAGTGCTTGGTGGAGTCCGCCTTGGAAGGAAATTTGACACGGAGTCTTCTCTGCGGCTCAGCTGATGAAGAGGGGCAGCCAAAACCTAGCCAGGGAAAGGGACCTGGGCTCAACTCATTGCAGAGACCAGGGTCTTTACTGTGGGGTAGAAATCTGAGTTCAGTGCCAGCTGGATGATGCGCTCAGCCCACGGAGGGTCTCTGGGTTCATTCTTTCATGGTGGAGTGGAAAGAACACATGTTCGAATTTTAGTCACTGATCTCTGAACCTCAGTTTTCTCATTTGTAAAATGGGGAGATAATGTCGACGTCACAAAGTTATGAGAACTAACTTATATGACCTTTAAAAGGTGGTGGTGAGGATAATAATGTATGGAACGTCACTCAGTCCATAGCCCAGGAAAACATCATATGCACTTGCATGGGAGTTCTGGTTATCATCATAGAGAAAGAAATTAAGACATAGAGAGATGTGACTTAGCCAAAACTTACAGTAACCCAAAGGAAAAGCCAGGACCCAAACTTTGGTGTCCAATTCCCAGTCCACAACTCTACTTTCCATGCCAGGCTGATTTGTCCTTCTAGTATCTCTGCTTTTGAGCTTTTTTTGGAGCCTGAGAACTGGGGGAAAACCCCTACTCTGGTAACAAACTGAGTCCCAGTCAAAGACTGAGCAGAGAGCATGGCCCCAGTCTGGGATCTGGCTTCTCCTTGGTCATCAGGTTGACCCTCTGAGAAGATACAGTTAATTCAGTGCCGCCTGTCCCCTCTGTTCCTCCTGTGCTCTCTGAAGGAAGTCAGGCTGTCATGGGGATACAGATAACTCTCACAGAATCCCACATCCTAAGAAAAAGTCTAGTTCCCCCCTACCATAAGGCCTTTGCTTGGCTCCATCACTTATTAGAAAATGAGAGTCATATAATTCTGAGTCTGAAACACAACTCTGCCATTCCTGGGCTGTGGGACCCTTGGAGAAGTGATTTCATGACTCTGAGCCACTGTAAAAACAGGCTAGCCATTCCCATATGGGAGAGCCCAGGTGGGGACTGCTTCTCTGAGAAAATGAGGCCTGGACTGAGATCTAAGAGTGAAATTTGGGGGTGCGAAGAAGGGGGGTGGGGAGAAGCATCAGTAAACAGAACCTTCCAGGTGGGCTGAGGAAACAGCTGGACCAAGGGCTAGAACAGAAGGGTGGTAGGTTCGTGAAAAGAATAGAAAAGTGTCCAGTATGGCTGGAGCATGCTTGTGGACAAGTTAAAAGATTTTTTGACATTTTTTTGTTTGTTTGGTTTGAAGGTGGGGGTGGTACCTTGTATAGAATAAGATTTGCATTTCTAGAAAGTTCTTTGGATGAAGTGTGGAGGGGGAAGGACTCTGGGAGGCCAGTTGTGGAGCCAATGCAGTGGTTAGGGGAAGCGGATTAGAGCTTGGACCACTGTGCTGGCAGAAGAGATGACAAGAGGCAAGTGAAGATGACATGTATTTGGGGTATAAAACTGGGTTTATAATAATTGGATTTGGGCCAGGCATGGTGGCTCATGCCTCTAATTCCAGCACTTTGGGAGGCCCAGGCAGGCGGGTCACGAGGTCAAGAGATCGAGACCATCCTGGCCAACATGATGAAACCCTGTCTCCACTAAAAATACAAAAATTAGCTGGGTGTGGCAGCGCACGCCTATAGTCTCAGCTACTCAGGAGGCTGAGGCAGGAGAATCACTTGAACCCAGGAGGCAGAGGTTGCAGTGAGCCGAGATCGCGACACTGCACTCCAGCCTGGCGACAGAGCGAGACTCTGTCTCAAACAAACAAACAAAAAAAGAATTGGGTTTGGGGGGATGAGGGAGAGGAAGGAATCCAGGAAAACCCCTGGGTTTCTGGCTGTCCTGCAGAGCTAGTGGTGGTTATTCCTGGAGATGGGGAACCTGGAGGCCGAGGGGACATGGGGAGGGCTTATATATTTGGTTTTGAACTCCTTAAGTTTAGATGCCTTTGAGACACCTGCAGACTGTTGGATTATTTTACAGGGCATTAAATGTCCCCAGCCAGCACCTCCAAGGAAGGTGTCCTTTCCTGTGGTGAAGGAATATGGACAGGTGGAAAGGCGTTTCTCAGCCCTGTGGCAGAGGGTGTGCCCAGGCCTCCGTCTGTGGAGCGAGGAGGTGACGTTCACCAACCCTCCAATTCCACACATTTGTTCTCTGCCAAGCTCCAGATTCTGACAGTCAGGCAGCCACTCCCGACCTCATCCACCAAACCCCTGCCAGGGGCTGGGGGCTCATGACGTCTACATCTGCCCCCTCCCCTGTTTCCGATGGTCAGTGGAAAAACGGAAACTGTGCGCTAAGCGGGGCGCTGCCTGAAATAGCATCTGGTGCCTGTCGGTCAGCGAGTTGTCCGAGCGTCCACGAGAGAGTGACAGGCCGGGGCCCAGCCAGGAAATGCCACCCCTCCTCCACCCGCCCCAAACGGAGGCCCCAGTCGGGCAGGAAACCCGGAGCGCCTGGGGTGGGGGTGGCGAGGAGGGAGGGGAGGTTGAGACCCAGACTGGTAAGTCTGGAGTCTGGAACTGGGGCAGCAAGAGCAGGGGACAAGAACAGGCTAGCTAGGCTCTGGCCCTGAGGCCATTGTTCCCCACCACCAAAGGTTGGGTTCTCCCTAAACCCCAAAGCCAAGCCTCTTACCATTTTTCAAGTGTTTCTGCCTGCCCTCTCTGAGTACTGGACTATCTCTGAGCTTCTCCCCCGAGCTTCTTCTCCGGAAAGATGCCGTGCATGCACTCTGATGAGCAGCCGAGTTTATTTTTAACAAATCTACACTGCAGTTACTGTGTGACAAGTACTGTCCTAGGCACTTTGTAAGTATTAATTCAGTTAATCCTTGCAAGAACCTAATGAAGTAGGGACTACTCCATTTTGTAGGTAGCACAGAGAGGTTGAGCAACTTGCAGAGAACACCCAGCAGGTAAGTGGTGGAGGCAAAATTCACACCTAGGGCAGTCTGGCTTCAGGCCACAGTGCTTCGAAAGCAGCAAAGCAAGCACAATGGTCAGGCAGACCTGAGCTCCTATCCCTGCTCCCCTAGTTGCCAGCTGTATGATACCAGGCAAATTACTTAATCTCTGAGGTTCACTTTCCTTATTTGCAGAAGAGAGGTGCTCATTTTCCATACATAATACTGTTTATATAAGGATTATTTTTAATGAGGAAAATTTCAATTTGAGGAAATGTCATTATTTCCCTCTTCCACTTTCAAAGGACTATTCTCTCCATTTTTGCCTCTGTCTCTTGCCCTGGAAGAACCTCTACCCCATCAGTAAGCAGGCCTCAAGAATTCCAAGCTTGGGAGTCACGTCTGTGCTTCCAAATCCCAACACTGCTGTCAGAATTCTCAGGGATGGAAGGAACTTCACTCTCAGTGGCTCTCAAAGTGGATGGTCAGCATCACCAAGGAACCTGTTAGAAAAGCAAATTCTCAGGCCTCACCCCAGGCCTACTACTACTACTCTGAGGGTGAGGCCCAGCAATTTGTTTTCACAAGCCTTCCTGATGATTTCTGACACACACACAAAATTTGAGAACCACTTCTCTAGTTTACAACCCCCATCTGTAGCAAAGGCCAAAGTAAAATTGTGTTAAGAAAACACTGTGCTTTTTTTTTTTTTGAGACAGAGTTTCACTCTGTCTCCCAGGCTGGAATACAGTGGTGTGATCTCGGCTCACTGCAACCTCTGCCTCCTGGGTTCAAGCAATTCTCCTGCCTCGGCCTCTGAGTAGCTGGGACTACAGGTGCACGCCGCCACGCCCAGCTAATTTTTTTTTTTTTTTTTTGAGACAGAGTCTCCCTCTGTCACCCAGGCTGGAGTGCAATGGCACAATTTTGGCTCACCACAACCTCTGCCTCATGAGTTCAAGCAATTCTTGTGCCTCAGCCTCCCAAGAAGCTGGGACTACAGGCATGCATCACCACGCCCAACTAATTACTTATATTTTTAGTAGAGACAGGGTTTTACCATGTTGGCCAGGCTGGTCTCGAACTCCTGACTTCAGGTGATCTGCCCGCCTTGGCCTTCCAAAGTGCTGGGATTACAGGCATGAGCCACCACACCCGGCCTTTTTTGTATTTTTAATAGAGATGAAGTTTCACCATGTTAGCCAGGCTGGTCTCAAACTCCTGACCTCAGGTGATCTGCCAATCTCAGCCTCCCAAAGTGCTGGGATTACAGGCATGAGCCACCACCCCCGGCCTGTGCTTTTTAATGTTTCAAAGCCATTTCCCTTTCCCTAACCCATGCGGAAGACCAAAGCATACAGAAGACCGAAGTTGCTTTCCAGACTTACAGAAGAGATAGTGTCTAAACTTAACTGTCCTCATGAGCAGAGAACCCCAATAGCTCTGCCATCAATGATTTTATTCCCAGAGCTGTTAGAAAAGGACAGAACATGTGCATAGCCACCAGTTCTCTGGCTAGCAAATAGTCGTTGGTGCTCACTGAGACAGAGTCCTGGCCCAGGAGTACACATTAATACATGTGGACAAGACTCCTGGGCCCCTGAAGGGGACTCTATGTCCTGGGCACTGCCATGTGTGCCTGCACTGCTTCCTGCTTCTGCCTCTGTTCTGTCTCTTGATCCTCCACTATAACCTGCCGGGCTGCTTGTGTGATCCCCACTTTAAAAATGAGGAAACAGGCTCATCTCACCCAGTCACTCACTTGGTATACATCCAAGTCAGCTTAGCCCCGGTGTCTTCTCCATTCCTGCTGGCTAGAATGAACTATGTGTTACTTTGGGAGAACTGTTTCAAAATCTTGAACACTTTGGATAGCATTGTGATATCCCCCGGTTTAAATCCTTTGACCTTAAAGAAGATAAATAGCCAAACTTATCATGAAAAGATTCTTCAACTTGTATTAAGGAAACAGAAATTAAAACCACAATGAGATGCCATGACACATCCACTAAAATGATTAAAATTTAAAAGACTCACAATACCAAGTATTGCTGAGGATGTGAAGGAGCAACTGGAGTTCTCCAGCAACATTGTTGAAGGAAATGCAAAAATTACTCAACCACTTTGGAGAACTCTTTCGCAGTTCCTATGAATGTGCAGTTTATAAACACATTTACTGAGACAGCTGAAAAATATATATCCACAAGAACACCTGTACATTAATAGTGATAGAACCCTTATTTGTAAAGCAAAAAACAACAAACAATTCAACTATCCATCAACAGGTGAATGGTAAACAAATTGTGGTACATTCATGTAATAGAACACTACTCAGCAATAAAAAAGAAACAAATTACTGACAAATGCCAGAATATAGACCTCTCAACAACAGGCTCAGTGAAAGAGGCCAGACACAAAAGACTTTTAGCATATGATTCCATTTATATGAAACTCTAGAAAAAGCAAAGCTTTTTTTTTTTTTTTTTTTTTTTTTTTGAGACAGAGTTTCACTCTTATCACCCAGGCTGGAGTGCAATGGCGCCATCTGGGCTCACGGCAACCTCCGCCTCCTGGGTTCAAGCGATTCTCCTGCCTCAGCCTCCCAAGTAGCTGAGATTATAGGTGCCTGTCACCACTCCCGGCTAATTTTTGTATTTTTAGTAGACACGGAGTTTCACCATGTTGACCTCAGATGATCCGCCTGCGTCAGCCTCCCAAAGTGCTGGGATTACAGGCGTGAACCACTGTGCCCGGTTGCAAAGCTAATTTCTAATGGCAAAGCTCAGATCAGGGGTGATGGAAGAGGACATATGACTGCAAAGAGGCACAGGGAACTTTCTGCATAAAGGAAATATTCTATATCTTGATTGTGGTGGTGGTTATATGAGTATATGCATTTGTCAAAACTCAACAAACTGTAGACTAAAATGAGTACATCTTATTGTATGTAAATTATGCCTCAAAAAATTGACTATAAACGTTCTTTGTGGCCCCACATCAATCTTATGTTGTCCAGGAAACCTTTTCTGATCAATACTGTCCTCAGCTGCATTTATATCTCCTCCTCTCACCACTTGCTCTCCTGATTAGCATACCCTGGAGCCCTCCGTTACAGTCTAACTCATGCTGCTCAGGGCCAGGCACACAGGGCACAAAAAAGGACCTGTAGACAAGGGAGAAACGGAATTAATGGTATTTGAAAAAGTGACAGAGACATCTGCCAGGAAGTAGGGTTACGTCTTTCTGTGACCCTCAGTTTATCTGTAATAGGAATGGGGTGGGGCAACCACAGGATCTCTCTCTCCCTTTTATCTCTTATCATCTCTTTCACTCTGCTTCTCATCTATGCCATCTCTATTTTAAGCGCATGTGCATTCTCTCTGTCTCTAAGTCTGCTCCTCTTTCCTACCCCGGCCCTGTCTCTCCATCTCTGTCTTTAATCTGCCTCTCATCATTGCCTCCTTCCTCTTTTTTGGTCTCTGTTTAGGCTGTCAATAAGAGCTCCAGCTGTGCACGCTACCCCATAGAAGCAAGGCATGCCGATTCCCTTGCCACATTCCTGACAGGCTGGACCTGTTAGAAAGTCATAAGCTGGTCTATCAGCTATATGGGATTGGGGAGAAGGGGAAATGAAAAGGAGGGTAGAAAGGGAAGGGGAGAGATTTGGAAAGGCACCGTTCGGGAGACACACACGCCTGGTACACTGGTTGCAGGGGATTCGGCCTGCTGGACTCTGGCAGAAGCTCTGAGTTCCCAAGAAAAGCTGTGGCGCTCTCCTCCACACGGCCCAGCCTGTGTGCCCAGTCCAGAACCCATGTCACAGGACACAGCCTATAGCTGATTAAGAGCACATGGTTGACTTTCAGGCCACCGTGGACTAGAATGCCTCTTCAACAACTTAGCAGCTGATAACCCTAAGCAAGTTACATCACTTCTGTGTGCCTCAGTTTCCTCATCTCTAAAATAGAGGTAAAAATAACATATGAGGCCGGGCACGGTGACTCACGCCTGTAATCCCAACACTTTGGGAGGCCGAGGCAGGTGGATTACCTGAGGTCAGGTGTTTGAGACCAGCCTGACCAACATGGTGTAACCCCGTCTCTACTAAAAATAAAAAAAATTAGCCGGGCATGATGGCGTGCTCCTGTAATCCCAGCTACTCAGGAGGCTGAGGCAGGAGAATCCCTTGAACCCTGGAGGTGGAGGTTGCAGTGAGAAGGAGAGGCAGGAGAACCGCTTGAACCCGGGAGGTGGGGTTCAAGGGATTCTCCTGCCTCAGCCTTCCAAGTAGCTGAGATTACAGGCACCTGCCACCACGCCGGACTAATTTTTGTATTTTTAGTAGACGGGGTTTCACCATGTTGGCCAGGCTGGTCTTGAACACCTAACCTCAAGTGATCTGCCTGCCTCGGCTTCCCAAAGTGTTGTAGCCTCATTCATTCATTTTATTCCACAGTTACTAAGTATCAATTTTTTTTTTTTTTTTTTTTTTTTTTTTTGAGACAGAGTCTCACTCCGTCACCCAGGCTGGAGTGAAGTAGTGCGATCTCGGCTCACTGCAACCTGTGAGGAGGGCAGTCATTCACCCTCTCTGGAACTCAGTTTCATAGTCTGTACAGTGGGCATGGCCCTTGCTTCTTTGTTTATTTTAAACAAACACTTTCTGAGCAGTAGTGCTGGGCCCTGTGCTGGCTGCTGGGGATGTGAGGGGACCCAAGAATCCATTTGCACTGCCTCAGGAGACTAAGGTGTGTGCCTGCTGGAGGCTTACAAAAATTGAGAGGAATAGAATAAAATTGTGTACATAAGCTCAGTCCTTTGGTGGCACACAGGTGGGCATCTTGCTTCTCCTGGGTTATTCCCACATTGTCTTTTTTTTTTTTTTGAGGCGGGGTCTCGCTCTGTCGCCCAGGCTGAAGTGCAGTGGTGTGATCTCAGCTCACTGCAAGCTCCCCTTCCCGGGTTCATGCCATTCTCCTGCCTCAGCCTCCCGAGTAGCTGGGACTACAGGCACTCGCCACCACACCCAGCTAATTTTTGTATTTTTAGTAGAGACGGGGTTTCACTGTGTTAGCCAGGATGGTCTCAATCTCCTGACCTTGTGATCCGCCCGACTTGGCCTCCCAAAGTGCTGGGATTACAGGCATGAGCCACCATGCCCAGCTCCCACATTGTCTTGTTTCCCCACACCCTTGGGGAATTGGGCCCTGCTGAACTGGGTGGCAGGAGGAGGGGGAAGGGTGAACACCACGTGAACCTCCTCAAGGCAGTGAGAGCCAAGGAGTTAGGTTGCCCTGGGACTCGCAGCGGAGCTGAAGGTCCTTCCTCTACTCCTGTGTCCCTTCCTCCAGCTCCTTCTCCTGTGTCCCTTAAACATGCCCACAACATGGTGCCAACCACACTTATCTTGGTATCTGTGTACCCCACCAAGACTCTCAAAAACTGGGACCACGTCCGTGGTTTGTCTATACCCCGGCATATCATGGAGGCAGAGTAGGAGCAAATATATGTATGTTTTAAAAATAAGAGGAGCAGAGACAGAGCTGGAGAAAGAAATTGAGAGAAAGGGAAATCACCCAGCAGGAACCTGGGCCATGAACTTGAAGGAAGCGGAACTGGCTAGCCCTCCTGGTCCTAGAAACCAGCCACAGGGAAATGTGAAAGTACATCCTGTATGTCCTTGTGAGGAGAGATAAATATTTCCATGACTGCATGAGCTGTGAGTCCCAGCCCCTTCCTGGGACAGCCCAGGAAATGCAGGCCTTAATGGGGGTTTGGGGATGGGTAGACTCTCCCTATCTCCACAGATGGTCTCTGTGCTGGGTTGGGAGGTGAGGGCAAGCAGAGGTCTTGGAGAGTCACAGCACAGGCCCCTCGTGTTTTTGGGGGTTTGGAGCAAGTCACTCACAGGAGTGACTCAGCTATAAAACATGAACCTGCTCCCCTTCCAACCAGCATCTAAGACCCAGTATCACTTTATCAAGGTAGGAACATCGGTTTTAGGGAACTGAAGCACATGCTTATTTCAACCTGCTGCTCCCAAGGGATAAGGAGGAGAAAAAGAAGGAGAACCTAGGCTCTGAAGCCACACAGGCCAGAGTTCAAATCCTGACTTCACCACTTAATTCACCTGTGTGGCCTTGGGCATGTCACTTTACGCTTGAGTCTCCATTTCCTCACAGGGATAATCCTAATCTGATGTTCAGGTTAAGAGCATGGGATCTGGGCCGGGTGTGGGGGCCCACACCTGTAATCCTAGCACTTTGGGAGTCTGAGGTGGGCAGATCACTTGAACCCAGTAGTTCAAGACCAATCTGGGCAACATGGTGAAACCCCATCTCTACCAAAAAGAAGGGCATGAGATCTGGAACCAGACTGCCAAGATTTGAATCATTATATTGGCTGTGTGAACTTGGGCCACATTACTTAATCTCTCTATTCCTATTTCCAGCCTACTAAATGGGAGATTAGAATAGTATCGACTTCATACAGTTGTAAGGAATAAATGAGTTAACAAATGTAACAGACTTAAGACATAGCAGGTGTGTTCAGTAAAGGTTAAGTATTGTTATTACTACACCAAATTGTGATGATTAGATGAAGGAATATGTGTAATAATGCTTTCCTTTAAACCCTACTGATCCCCAATGCAGCAAGCAAATAGTATTGGTTCCATAGCAGACAGTTTCTGGTCTTTAAAAAGATCTCTAAGAATAGTTTCATTTTCCTTCCCTCAATCTCATTCTTATTCCACTATCCTGAACCAGGAGTTTGTCACTTGTTGCAGGTCTTTTCTTCTGATTTGTCCCATTTCTTGGTAATTCTGAGTACTTCTGAGTGTCTGCATGTGAAGCTGCATATTTGCTTCCACTTACCTGGAAGGGCTATTGTGAGGTCTAAATGAGATACTGAGTAGGACTCTGATCAGTGTTAGATGAATATGATTCTGCACATATGTGTCCGAGCATGCACACATGCACACCTACAACACTAGGATCTAACAGCACCTTCTTTTTCTTCGTTATGCTCCTCAGAATCTAGCACATCGCCCATGACATAGCAGGAGCATTCAGCAGATCTTTTCCGTGTAGCTCTTCCTTGGACAAGAGGATCACACACAGTCCCTGTTCTTGAGGAGCTCCCAAGCTGGTTGTAATGAATTCTGAGAGGACAAGAAAAGGACCAGAGAAAGCGCTATGGAACTTCTTTTCTTTTCTTCTCTTTTCTTTTTTTTTCTTTTCTTTTCTTTTCTGCAGCCTTGATCTCCTGGAGTCAAGTGCCTCAGTCTCCTGAGTAGCTGGGACTACAGGTGCACATGGCATCATACTCAGCTAATTATTTTATTTTTATTTTTTTGTAGAGACAGAGCCTCCCTATGGTGCCCAGGATGGTCTCAAACTCCTGGGCTCAAGTGATCCTCCCTCTCAAAATGTTGGGATTATAATGCATGAGCCACCGTGCTTGGCCTGCTATGAAGTCTCAAAGAAGGATAATATCACTTCCACATGAGGATTCCAGGAAGATTCTTTTAGGATGGGAGGGGAGGCAGAGGTTTTCGGGGGTCCACAGGACTTTGAACCTGTAGAGAGTTTGGAGGCAAAGGGAGTAATGTAAGCAAAGGTAAGAAGGCTGAAGAGTGTCTGCGTGCATGGGGGCTGCCTTCCTTTTCTGTCCTTTGTGGTATGTCCAGGCGAACAGAGAGGCCTGGGTTTGATTGCTCAGTACCTAACTTTCTGACTCACATGCTATGGCATATGGTAGTAAAACCCGGAAGGCTAGAGTCCTGAATTCCAGCCCCAGCTCTTGCTTACAACATTGTGTGAACTTGAGCAGGTCCCATCTCTTCTTTGGACCCCAGGGTCCTCACGCATAGGAGGACTAAGTGATTGCTTAAAGCCCTCAAGCTCTCACACTCTTGGATACCTGATGTCATCTTTCCGTTGTGTTTGTGATTAGCCCCTCCCTCACCCCTTTGTGGCCCCAGACCTCCCATGAAGAGGCAGGACACAGAGCTCTCCCCAAATCCATCCTTTTCCTGGAGTTCAGCCTCTGACCAGGAAGTGGGAAAACAGGATTTCCTCTGAGGATGTTCTCTGTGACCCAGACAGTTCCGGTTTGGGGATTGGGGAGGAAGAGATAGGGAGCATCATCCAGGCTTCCAAACCTTAAAGCACCTTTTCATGGGCTTTATGTTTTGAGCTCCTTAGAAACGGAATGCGTAATTCAGAGCTGAAGAAAGATATGTTGGTACTTTGAACAGATAGTACTTAATACTGTTGTGGGGAATGACAGAATTTCCTTTTAAATTATGAAATATGTTAAACACTGTATTAAATAAAAAGTAAGGAAATATCACTTCTGCCTGTGGAAATCCTTCAAAATCTTTCAAAGCCCAACTCCAGTGCTCTCTCTTGCAGGAAGCCTTTCTCTCCTCTGGATTTTCAAACAACTGCTCACATACGATTTCCACACCATCATTTCATACAATCACAGCATATCAGAGAAACTCAGGGCTAACCCCTTCACCTCAAAAACTGAGAAACTAAAAGCCAGTGACTTGTCCAATGTCACAGAGTTTGGGACAGAGCAACAACAGGAAGCCAATTTTTGCTGACTCCTAATTTGGTGTTCTATCTACTTGTGTGTCTTTTCTTTCCTATTTTTGGTTCCCTTCCCCAAATCCCTTCTTCCAAATGCTATACCTATTCATAGCTCCTTGCTTTTGCAGAAGTGGTTCCCTCCATCAGAAATATCCCCGGCTCCTCTTTTCTTTCCTATTACTCCTGATTCTGGGAAAATGTCACCGCCTCTGTAGAATATTCTGAAAATAACCTCCCATCTTCTCTTATATTCTCACGTTGTGTTGTTTCATTATAAGCACTTATCTAATGGTACTGCTAATGTTTGCGTGTCTCTCCCTCATTAGACTGAGTTCCTAGAGGGCACATTTTATTCATCATCTTACACTCAGCTTCTAGCTCGGTGTCCAGCAGGATCAACATTATTTATCTGTTGAATGACTAGGTGCAAAAACGATACTGGTGCGTAGAGGAAAGGTGGAGGGAGTGGCTGCATTGGGCTAGATGCTGTGGAGGGACACTAGGCTGGTGTCCTGCTTGTTAACTATAAGTGTATGATTTTAGCCCAGTTATACTTTGGTTCTGTCTCATCATTGGTAAAAAGGGATCAATTTTGCCTGCCATACATATTTCAGTAGGGTTTTGTTGTGAGAATTCTATGTGAAAAATATGTGGAAAAGCACTTTGCAAAGTGTGAAGGAGTCTGCAAACGTCAGACATTATCAGGAAATTTATATTGCTGGTATAAGGGCCCCTCAGTTAATCTAGGAGGCTAGGAAAGGTTCTGCCTTCAGGAGCAATGCCTAGAAAACAAGGGCACAGAAGGAACTTTTTGTTCCTCCAATTTCCCAGAGCCCTTATAGTACAGACTCAGTACTAGTTTATCACATTGTAAAATCAATGGAAGTGAATACTTTAACATTAACAGAGCTGGGGTTGCCTGCTTCAGAACATATGAGTAAAAAATGATTGCTTCTGGTCTTGGCTAAAGGGCAAGAGATTCCTTCCTGAAGAAAAGGAAAGTGGGGCAGCTTGGAGGAGAGCACAGTATTTAAAGACAGCATTGGCTGTAGTATTTGAAATAATTTATTCGGCTCAAGATCTATTTCTTGCAGAAAGCTCTTCCTGAATTCCTCAGGCCTGAGAGGTTATATTTCCCAATGGCTTAGTAAGACCTTGAGCTCTAGAGTTATACTTAAACTTGAATCTCTGGTAGCAACTTACATGGGTAAATTACTTACCTGAGGCTCTTCCCTCAACTATGAAGATAACAATCACTGTCTTAGTCTGTTTTTATTGCCTATACAGAAATATCTGAAACTGAGTAATTTATAAAAAGGAATTCATTCTTACAGTTACAGAAGCTGAGAAGTTCAAAGTTGAGGGGCTGCATTTTGTGAGGGCCTTGTTGCTGGTAGGGACTCTGCAGAATCCTGAGGTGGCACAGGGCATCCAAGGTGAGGGGTCTGAGCATGCTAGCTCAGGTCTCTCTACCTTTTCTTTTTCTTTCTTTTTTTTTTTTTTGTGAGATGGGGTCTCACTCTGTTGCCCGGCTGCAGTGCAATGGCGCAATCTCGACTCACTGCAACCTTCGCCTCCAAGGTTCAAGCGATTCTCCTGCCTCAGCTTCCCGAGTTGCTGGGACTACAGACACGCACAACCACGCCCATTCACCATGTTGGCCAGGATGGTTTCTAACTCTTAACCTCGTGATCCGCCCGCCTCAGCCTCCCAAAGTGCTGGGATTACAGGCATGAGCCACCGCGACTGGCCTCCCTTTTCTTATAAAGCCACCAGTCTCATTCCCATGATAAACCACTAATCCATGAATCTATGAATGGATTAACCCATTTAAGAGGGCAGAATCCTCATGACCCAATCAGCTCTTAAGGGCCCCACATCTCAACACTGCCACATTGAAGATTAAGTTTCAACATGAGGTTTGGAGGGGACAGATATTCAAACCATAGCTATCACCAACTGGTGTCAGCCAGGAGTCTTAAATGAACTAATGCATGTGAAGTGCTCTGCACAGTGCCCTGTGAGCACACAGTAAGTCTCAAAAAGATGGACATGATCACCAATACATTGTTTTGGCTCCTTAGAGTCTAGATCATTCATGTTGGCTTTTCATCATACTCTCATAACTCTTGTGACTATTTCCTGGGTGTATCTGTTTTCTGTAGAATCTTTACAGCTGGCAAAGGCAAGGATACTGTTTAACATGTCTACATCCACTTCTGTGGGGCTTAGCACAGGGCAGGATAAAGCAGAGGACAAAAGTGGAGCATGGAGTAGTTATTGATTTAAACTAACCGGCAAGGGGCTTAGAGGTTGAGTGAGGAGACTTTTGGCGAAGTGGGGTAAGAGTGGTTGCCAACTGGCCAGGACTCGGACTAACAGGTTTGTTTCCCAGAAGTTAGGTAATATAAGTTCCATCACTTTCCTATTCCATTTGAAGTAGCATCCATGTTATCTTATAAACAGTATGCTGCAGGACTGGAGGAAAGAAATTCAGAGATATGTCACTTGATAGGCAAGTATCTCCAAAGTATTTTTTTCTTTTTTGAGACGGAGTCTCACTCTGTTGCCCAGGCGCGTGCAGTGGCGCGATCTCGATTCACCACAACCTCTGCCTCCCAGGTTCAAGTGATTCTCCTGCCTCAGCCTCCCGAGTAGCTGGGACTACAGGGGCGTGGCATCACGCCCAACTAATTTTTGTATCTTTAGTAGAGGTGGGGTTTCACCATGTTGGCCAGACTGGTCTCGAACTCCTGACCTCGGGTGATCCGCCCACCTCGGCTAACCAAAGTATTGAGATTACAGGCGTGAGCCAGCGCGCCCGACCTAAAATTTTAAAATCCAATTTTCCCAGTACTAATGCTTTCTCTAAAGATGCCTAAAAGCTATCATAGCAACTAATTTGCCAAATAACTTGTACTAGGCCATTTTTGCATTGCTCTAAAGAAACATCTGAGACTGGGTAATTTATAAAGAAAGGAGGTTTGCGGTGGTGGCGGGGGTGCGGGTTAGGCACCACACACTTTTTAAGCTTTTAAATGACTAGATCTCACCTGAACTCACTATCTTGAAGATAACACCAAACCATGAGGGACCCGACCCTGTGACCCAAACACCTCCCACCAGGCCCCACCTCCAGCATTAGGGATTACAATTCAACATGAGATTTGGTGGGAACAAACATCCAAACTCTATCAACCTTCTCATTGTAAAACACCTTCCAGAGTAGGCTTCGGTAATGGTTCCTCTTCTCTTGGCACATGTTTAGTAGAAAGAGACATTGTTTTGTTGAATTAATCTGCAGTCTAAATTCAGGCTCCAAAACTGCTTAGACATTTTAATTAGATGTGGCCTTGGCCAGGTGCGGTGGCTCATGCCTGTAATCCCAGCACTTTGGGAGGTCAAGGTGGGTGGATCACCTGAGGTCAGGAGTTCGAGACCAGCCTGGCCAACATAGTGAAACCCCGTCTCTACTAAAAATACAAAAATTAGCTGGGCGTGGGGCCACGCCCCTGTAGTCCCAGCTACTCAGGAGGCTGAAGCAGGAGAATCACTTGAACCCCAGGAGGTGGAGGTCGCAGTGAGCCGAGATCGCACCACTGCATTCCAGCAAGGGCGAAAAAGTAACTCTGTCTCAAAAAAAAAAAAAAAAAAATTAAATGTGGCCTTAAATTGGATGTGGTAATTAGACTTTGCCTAAAAAGCTTAGGTTCCATTTTTACTATTAAGATAGCTTCTTGTTTGGTATAAACATTACAGGGCTTCCAGTGATAAAGGTACTTGATGAGGCTGTCAGTTAATTCACTTTGTTTCTTCAATAGTGTGCAATATAAATCTTATCTACACTCGTTGAGTGAAACTGAGGGCTAAACAGAACACACTTGAAGTGGCACTGACAATTCCATTACGTAAACTTACTCCAATAAAACATGTAAGTGAATTTTTATGCTATTTATTAAAATAACTAAAGTCTCAAACAATGTGCATGGAAACACAGGGCAAGACATCACCACTGCCACTTACATGTCTTAATTTTAACTTGAAAGAGCAATGATGTAGGGAAAGATGCACTAACTGGTCCATGGCTCCAGTGGGGAAGAGTAGGGAGCCACCATGTTACTACACTTGGGCTTGCTACTGTAAAGTGATATCAGGTTTTCTCAGAAAGCCACAGCTGGGTTGAAAATGGATCCAAAGTCCATTTATTTCCAGTTTACATATCAACTTTGATATGAAGCAATGACATCTCAATTTAACTTCATCAGAAAAGCCTTATCTTTCAACTCAATGAGGACTCTTTAATTTATATTCAAATGTAACAATTTAAGACCTTTTAAAAAGGTTGCGGGGGATGTGCCAGGGAAGAACTGATACACTCATCGACTTGGATGTATCTTAGGACATCATGCCAAGTGAAAACAGCAAATTTCAAAAAGGTACACACTATATGATTCCATTTATATAAAAGATTCTCAAAAGGCCAAAATTCTAGTGGTGGAGAACAGATCACTGGCTGCTGGGGGTTAGGGTTGGAGAGACCGTGTGTTTTAAAAGGGTAGCACTAGGGAGTTTGTGGTGATGGAATAGTTCTGTATGCTGACTATGGTAGTAGTTATGTGATTCTATAAAAGATAAAATTTCAGCCAGGCAGTGGCTCACGCCTATAACCAGCACTTCAGGAGGCCGAGGTGGGCAGATCACGAGGTCAGGAGTTTGAGGCCACCCTGGGCAACATGGTGAAACTCTGTCTCTACTAAAAATACAAAAATTAGCCAGGTGTGGTGGCGTGCACCTGTAGTTCCAGCTACTTGGGAGGCTGAGGCAGGAGAATCACTAGAATCCGGGAAGCAGAGGTTGCAGTGAGCCAAGGTCGCACCACTGCACTCCAGCCTGGGCAACAGAGCAAGACTCCGTCTCAAAAAAAAGATAAAATTTCATGGCTGGGAGTGGTGGCTCATGCCTGTAATCCCAGAACTTTGGGAGGCAGAGTGGGCAGATTACTTGAGATCAGGAGTTTGAGACCAGCCTGGCCAACAAGGTGAAACCCCATCTCTACTAAAACTACAAAAATTAGCCAGGCGTGGTGGTGTATGCCTGTAATCCAAGCTACTCGGGAGGCTGAGGCACAAGAATCACTTGAACCCAGGAGACAGAAGATGCCGTGCGCCAAGATCACGCCACTGTACTCCATCCTGGGCAACAGAGCAAGACTCCATCTCGAAGAAGAAAAAAAAGATAAAATTTCATAAAGCTATATACCAAAAAGTAAATAAATGAGTGCATGTAAACACTTGTGAAACCTGATAGGTCTGTGGTTCAGTTATTAGCATTATAGCCAATGTCAATTGCTTGGTTTTGCTCATTTACTATGCTTATGTAAGATATTATCACTGGAGGACACTGGAAGAAGGGTATACGGGAACTCTCTGTATTATTTTTGTAATTTGGGGGCAGTCTAAGAGTTTTTTAAAAAGTGGAGAATAAACTATAACAGACAACAAAGGAAAATAGTCAATCTAGACATTTTATTAAGTTCTATTAAAAAATATTAAGACATCTGAAAAACTCAGAAAGTTTATAAAACACTCATACTCAATAATTTTCTTATTCTTTGATAGCCAGTGCGACATGTTGAAGATGTTACACCAAAACCAACCCACCATACTGCAAAAAGCTGTATCTCGAGTTTAATCAACATGCATCCTAATTAAGAGGAAATACACTGTTGTATAAAAGAGTGTAAGTTTTTAGTAAGTTGTTTTTAAAAATAACTTTTCCCCTAAACTTAGGAAGGGTTGATTTTGCTAATTTACCCAACACCATGATAACTTATGTTCTTTTAATGATATAGGATAAATGCAGAGATGCAACATGCTGGAACTTCTTAAAATATACAGTATAGCTGGCGCAGTGGCTCACGCCTGTAATCCCAGCACTTTAGGAGGCCGAAGCGGGCGGATCACCTGAGGTCGGGAGTTTGAGACCAGCCTGATCAACATGGAGAAACCCATCTCTACTAAAAATACAAAATTAGCCAGGCGTGGTGGCACATGCCTGTAATCCCAGCTACCCGGGAAGATGAAGCAGGAAAATCGCTTGAACCCAGGAGGCAGAGGTTGCAGTGAGCCGAGATCCTGCCATTGCACTCCAGCCTGGGTTACAAGAGCAAAACTCCATCTCAAAAAAAAAAAAAAGTACAGTATAAAAGAGCAGTTGAGACTTAGAGCTGGATAGTATCTGTCTACTACTTAAATTTGTAGGAATAACTGATCTCAGGGCTTTTCTTAAAGGTTTCAGTGATGTTGAACAGCTCTATTTGAACAATGAGAACTTAGTCCTATCACCAGCCAGCCATCTCACAGAAGTCACTCTTCCCAATTGGCTGCTACCAAGAAACAGACTGACTCCAGAATGATCAGGAAATCCCAAAACTACCACAAGGCTCTCTGTTTTCCCTAAGTATCTTCAGGAGACATCCTGTCCCTGTATTAAAAGGGCAGGGAGTTAAAAGGTTAAAATAATTTTGGTAACTGTCTGAGACGTTTTACATCTAAGAAGGTGCCTACTGAATTCATGCTATTCATCTGCTTTAGCGTTTCAGAAGGTTGCAAACTTTCAGGAAAAATTGCAACGTCCCCTTCATTTTCTTTCTCAGGATGTTGAGTGAACTCTGCTTTCCCGGTTCGAAGGTTCACTGCAGGACTTGGTTTAAGGTTCTTTACTAAGAAAGCTGGCTTTTCAGTCAACTGCTGTTTTGCTTTTGTCTGCAAAACTTCATTTGTAATATTTCTCAATACTGGCGTATCTGCGTTGGTCCCCACAGATTCACAGTTAGAACAATTAATTATTTCATGGTCATTCTTAGAAGGCTCTTTCTGACCACCAAGCTGTTCAGGTATGGACCTAAGGTTCTGATTCAATAAATGTTCACTCTTGCTATCTGCATTGTCGGGAGGTTCCTCTTCATCTTCACTATTGTCACTGCTTTGTAGGAGTCCGTATCTCTTCATATATTTTTTGGTTGCAAATGACATGTTGTTTGGTGAAATTAAACTAAGCCCCACTGTGCTTCTGTCTGTATTAATATGGAGAAGGCTGAATGGGTCACAATTATTTTGGTTTGATCGAGTGACAGACAGTTGTGACAGCTGATTTTCATTTAAATATTTCAGAGCTATAGCATTTGCCTCCATGCTCAAATCCACACCATTGGGGCTTAAGCCACTCATGCCAACATTAGCAAATGACATGCAGTTTAATCCAGAGATCACTGCTTCTGGGCTGATGCATGCCAACACACTGAAAGACACAAAGTAGTAAGCCATCATTTACCATATTCTAAGTAATACATAGTTCTCAATGTGTTCCATTCTATACAAGCAACAAAAGATCTTCAGCTTTAAGTTCATGGTCCTTTTATCTAACTACTCAGACATCTAAGTCTTGATGATCCAGATACACAAAGGATACATACGGGCTGGGTATAGTGGCCCAAGCCTCCAATCCCAGCAGATTGGGACACTGAGGTGGGAGGATTGCTTGAAGCCAGGAGTTCAAGATCAGCCTAGGCAATATAGCAAGATCTTGTCTCTACAAAAAAATTTTAAAATTGGCCAGGCATGGTGGTGCACATTTATAGTCCCAACTACTCAAGAGGCTGAGGCAGGAGGATTGCTTGAGCTCAAGAGTTCAAAGTTACAGTGAGCCATGATTGTGCCACTGCACTCCAGCCTGGGCAACAGAACAAGACCCTGTCTCTTAAAAAATAAAAAATAAAGAAAAAATAAAAAAAGGGATACAAATAATAGCCTAGAAGGTAATCCAAGATTTACAGGTTTAAAGTGGAATACAAATTAATTTTCCTAAATCTGTATATCAGTCATGGTTTTAAGAACAAATACAAGGCCCCAAATATAAAAGTCATCAACATAGCTATGAGTCATTTAATTTATGACTATTAGCCCAAACAGCACAAGAGATCAGCTAATGTTTAATGTAAAGTAAAACATAAAAATAAAATCAAACGCAAAACACATTTGATTATATAACAGTACAAGCTTTAGTAAGTAGCTCAGAAAATTAAATTGTTCATATTTGAAGAGATTCCATTTGCAATTAATAAAAAACATCAACCAGTCTCTGGATATGGGCTTACACACAAACACACACACACACACACACACACACACACACACACACACGAATACTTTTTTCATTAGTTATAATCTTCAACTTACTTTGATTAGTGTTAAGTCAACTGACTTACCTTTTCCTTAATATCACATATATAATAAATAGCTGCTAATTTTTTTTTTTTTGGAGACAGGGTCTTGCTCTGTTGCCCAGTCTAGAGTGCAGTGGCAACTGCATGTCATTTGCTAATGTTGGCACAATTACAGACTCAGGCTGCTCTCAAACTCCTGAGATAAAGTGAGCCTCCCTCCTCGAATTCCCAAAAGTGTTGGGATTACAGGCGTGAGCCACTGTACCCAGCCTGCTAATTACTGAGTTGTTATATATGCCAGGTACTCTATTAATGCTTTACATGCATTATTCATATACATTCCTTACAGTAACCTTTGTCAGGGAGGTATTCTCTATGGAATATTTCTATCTTATTCTCCATTTCAACATCTTACATTCCCTTTCCCCTACTTTTTTGTTTTCTTTTTAGCACTTACCGCTGTCTATACATTGAATACACACATCCACATATTCAATCAATGCTCGATTCTTATTTATTGTCTAGCACCCTCATGAAAGCCAATAAGGGCAGAGTTTTGTCTGTTCTCCTGGCCCCCACTGCAGTATCCTCGATGCCTGGACACATAGTAGGCACTCAGTAAGTACTTGTTGAATGAATAAAAGTAGTAGGTACTATTGTTATATTTATTATCAGTTGAGAAAACTGAGGAATAGAGATTTGAGCTAATTTTTCCAAGCTAAATAGTACATAGCAAGCTGAGATAATCCATGACTGCCTTACTCTCTGGGGCTCTGCAACCATTGTTTTACTGTACTATATTCAGTAACTTGGATTTTTTCTATCAGAGTCCTTTGTGCACTATTTGTTGTGGTGAACATTATATTCTAGTCAAATATGCTATGGCTTTCTACATCATCCCATGAAGAAATTCAGCTGTTTTATATGTGCTAGCCACTGCTTGCATTCACAGACCCACAAAAATCAACCAACCATTATATATTTTCATTCTTATAAGCACCTGAAATTTGCAAAAAACTATTTCCAACCATTAATAATCCCTGAAACCAGGCCAGGCATGGTGGCTCCCGCCTGTAATCCCAGCACTTTGGGAGGCCGAGGTGGGCAGATCACCTGAGGTCAGGAGTTTGAGACCAACCTGGCCAACATGGCAAAACCCCGTCTCTACTAAAAATACAAAAAAATTAGCTGGGCGTGGTGGCGGGTGCCTGTAATCCCAGCTACTCTGTAGGCTGAGACAGGAGAATCGGTTGAACACGGGAGGCGGAGGTTGCAGTGAGCCGAGACTGCGTCACTGCACTCCAGCCTAGGCGACAGAGTGAGACTCTGTCTCAAAAAAAAAAAAAAAAAAAATTCTCTGAAACCAGTGATGCCATCACCAAACAATGGAACAGTGTGCTCAATAATGCTGGTCTTTACAACCTTGAAATTCTCCCTTAACCTTCTTGGCATTTAATGCTTTGAAGACTATTTTAATAAGATGAAAGAGATACTACTAATTTATCCAGACATTATTCTTTTATTCATAGTGACAATACTTTTGGAAGTCTTTTTCTACTTTGCCTATTTCCTCAGTCTATAGATAATGTTAATGTAAATAATTTGATAAAAGCAAAGAAAAACTACTAATTCAAAATGTTAAATATTTAAAGAAAGCAGGTCTAATTTGGTTTTTTTTTTTTTTTTTTTTTTTGAGACAAGGTCTCACTCTGCCACTAAGGCTGGAGTGCAGTGGCGCAATCATGGCTCACCATGGCATCGACCTCCCAGACTCAAGTGACCCTCCTACCTCAGCCTCCCAAGTAGCTGAGACTACAGGTGCATGCCACCATGCCCAGCTAATCAAAAATTTTTCTTTTTGTAAAGATGGGGTCTCACTATGTTGTTCAGGCTGGTCTTGAACTCCTGAGCTCCAGTGATCCTCCCATCTTGGCCTCCCAAAGTGCTGGGATAACGGGCATGAGACACCATGCCCAGCCTCTAATTTTAACTAGGGCTTCTTTTATAGAATGGTTAAAAGATCCATTAAGTAGTCAATATCAGTTTAGAAGGCTATTCAAGTTTCAATGCCTAACACAAGCTAGCCAATTTCAATTTGGAGGGTGGGCTAGGGGCAATGAGATATCATTACTTTAATAGCAAAACAAATCAAGACAGGCACAGTGGTATGCACACCTGTAGTCCTAGCTTCTCAGGAGCCTGAGGCAGGAGGATTGCTTAAGCCCAGGCATTCAAGGGGCCACCCTAGGCAAAATAGAGACCACATTGCTAAAAAAACAAATCAATAATACTCAGAAACCAAAGCATATAAACACTAGGGTAATTAAGACGAAAAGCAAAAAGGAACCCATTCCACTAATCAAATCCTAAAAGCCTGAGCACAAATATATGCCTATGTTAAAATCTCATTAGATGTGCAGCCACAAGGAATGATGAAAGTCCATGAATAAATTTGAGTTAGCCACATGTCAACAATTTATGGGAAGCTCTAAAATTATTCCAACTCAGATGACAATCAAGACCCCCATCTCTACAAATAAAAATAAGCTGGGTGTGCTGCTGCACACCTGTAGTCCCAGCTACTCAGGAAGCTAAGGTGGGAGGATCACTTGAGCCCAGGAGATTGAGGCTGCAGTTGAGCCATGATTGTGCCACTGCACTGCAGCCTGGGCAACAGAGCGAGACCCTGTCTCTCAAAAAAAAAAAAAAAAAAAGTCAACTTTGATTCATGATCCTATTTGAATCCAGATTAGTTATCTACTACTTATCCTACACAGTTTTTCAACTACTAAGCAGATAGCCAGGAAGCAAGGTAAAGAAGCAACTAGAGAGACTACTTGAGACAGGTTTTGAATTCAAAAAGTCACTCCAATTGGGAATATGTAGAGGTTGCTTCCAGACCTCGAACCCACAATCTCCATTTCCTGCACAATTTCTAGGTTTGTCTGGCACCCTTTTTCCCTGCCTTCCTGCCTTTAGACTCTCTTAATCTCTGCGACATTCTATTAACAGGAAAATAGAAAGCAGGTCTTCCTTCCCCTGCCTTAGCCACTCTTCTGGTGGAATGATGTGCTCCTGGAGTCCAGAATTGGAACATGAAATGAGTTTTCACATAGACACAATGATAAAAGACAGCTGATTTACAGAGCTAGAGGAACAGCATGGATTATAAGGATTAGTTTCCTAGAATATTCAACCTATAATCTGTAACACTGTTTCTATAGAAAAATGTGTCTTACATTCTAAACAACGGCCTTATAAACTTTTAGTGTATCAGTTATATTATACCTACACATGTTAAAAAGATAACAATATAAGATTATAAATACTGACAGTAAATACTACAAAGACACTAAAAATGAACCTTCACTGTAAGCGTCGGTGACGACCTGAGTAGGAGGAATGTCGTTCATTCAGCAAATGACTCATTGAAGGCCCACTAAGTTAGTGGTAGAGGCAATGAGGATTTAGAACTATATAAAATCTTCGCTGGACGCGGTGGCTCATGCCTGCAATCCCAGCACTTTGGGAGGCCGAGACTGGCAGATCACAAGGTCAGGAGTTTGAGACTAGCCTGGCCAATATAGTGAAACCCCGTCTCTACTAAAAACACAAAAATTAGCTGGGCGTGGTGGTGCGCACCTGTAGTCCCAGCTACTCGGGAGGCGGAGGCAGAAGAATTGCTTGAACCCAGGGGGCAGAGGTTGCAGTGAGCCAAGATCATGCCACTGCACTCCAGCCTGGGCGACAGAGTGAGACTCCATCTCAAAAAAAAAAAAAAAAAAATCTTGCTGAAAATGTGTCATAAGTACATGTTACAATTTACTGAGAACAAGGTATTTTAAGAGTAGAAAACATCGGCCAGGCATGGTGGCTCACGCCTGTAATCCCAGCACTTTGGGAGGCCGAGGCAGGTGGATCATCTGAGGTTGGGAGTTCGAGACCAGCCTGACTAACATGGAGAAACCCAGTCTCTACTAAAAGTACAAAATTAGCCGGGCATGGTGGCGCATGCCTGTAATCCCAGCTACTCAGGAAGGCTGAGGCAGGAGAAATCACTTGAATCCGGGAGGCGAAGGTTATGGTGAGCCGAGATCATGCCACTGCACTCCAGCCTGGGCAATAAGAAAGAAACTCCGTCTCAAAAAAAAAAAAAAAGAAAAGAAAAAGAAAAAAAGAGTACAAAACATCAATACACTCTGAGAGGTCCAGGAAACTGACCAAAGAGGTGACATTTGAATTCAGCTTTGAAGGATAAGAAGGATTTTGGCAAGCAGAAAGGTAAAAAAAGAGCACCTCAGATAAAAGTAACATCAAGGAATCTTGCAAATGCCAATGGCAAGTAGGCTGGAACTTGGTAGAGAATGGTAGGACATTATACTAAAAAACTAAGTTTAAGTCAAACTGAAACAATGCAAATTAATCAGGTAGGCCTCAGATAGGCTGGGAGGATATTCCAGACGTAGCCTAAGATAACAGGGAAACTAAATTTGACTCTTATGTTGGAGAAACTATTGCAGTACAGTTTCCTATTTAATCAAAATGACATAGAGATGATGGCACACGCCTGTGGTCCCAGCTACTCAAAAAGCTGAGGCAGGAGGATTGGCTTCAGCCCAGGAGTTTGAGGTTACATAAATTATGACTGTACCATTGTACTCCAGCCTGGGTGACAGGCCTGGGTGACAGAGCAAGATCCTATTTTTAAAAACTAAAAAAAAGTTTTAAATATACAGATATTGCATCAATAATAAAATATAACTTTCAAAACTTTAAGATATTTTTGGTCTTAATTAGTACAGATCTTTAAAAGGGGCCATTTTGATGTAGAGTAATTACAACACAGTATGAAATACTCCTAAAGTTAGCTACCTTTCCTTTTTCCTTTCCTTTATAAATTAAGTTAGCTACCTTTCCTATGTGATTCCATGGCATTCCCTATCCTTCCATTTCATAGCAGGCATAAAAGATATTGACTATCTGTGTCTTCCCCACTGAACTGTAAACTCTATGAGAACAAAGATGTCTTTCTTTATCAGGTTATCTTGTGTATTACGATATCTCTTATACGCTGGCTCATAGAAACTCAGTAAGTATTTGTTGAAGTGAATGTATTGGTGAAATGGTAGCTGGCACACATGTATATGTGTAGCTGGTAATAATACTTACTCTTTCAGAAAGCAACTTAGCAACAGCTTTAAAATTTTTGTATCATTTTACCTTAGTCTTTCCATTTCCGAGATTCTATTCTAAGGAAATAATCCTAAAACTGAAAAGCAATATTTGCAAAAGATCATCATAGCAACATACTAAAAATACAAAAAATTAGCCGGGCGTGGTAGCGGGCGCCTGTAGTCCCAGCTACTCGGGAGGCTGAGGCAGGAGAATGGCGTGAACCCGGGAGGCGGAGCTTGCAGTGAGCCGAGATCGCGCCACTGCACTCCAGCCTGGGCGACAGAGCGAGACTCCGTCTCAAAAAAAAAAAAAAAAAAAAAAAAAAAAAAAGTAAGAAACCACAACTAACGTGACAAGTTGGTTCTCAGTTCTGACAAGAGGGGAAGGGTTAGGATACATAGCCTCTATCTTGCAACATGGATAAAAAACTCAAAAATGCTAGCCTCACTCTTTTACACTATTGGTAGGAATATAAACTGGTACAACTATTTGGTGAGCAATGGTAGCATCTACTAAGACTTTGAATGCACATACTCTTTGATCCTGCCTATCTAGGAATTTATCCTACAATGATACTTGTACCTGTAGAATGATGTTCACTTAGGATTGCTTGAAATAACAAATAAGAGATCTGGCCTAAAGGTCCATTAATAGAGCACTGGGGTTCAATATATTCTAGTACAAGGGTACAAAAGAATATTATGCAGCTGTTTAAATACATGAGAAAGAACTGTATATCCCTATAAGGAAAAGTATCCAAGATATTATAATATCATGTTTAAAACAAAAAAACAGGCCAGGTGCAGTGGCTCACGGCTGTAATCCTAGCACTTTGGGAGGCCAAGGTGGGAAGATTGCTTGAGTCTAAGAGTTTGTCTGAGACCAGACTGGGCAACATATCAAGACACCATCTCTGCAAAGAATAAAAAATTAGCCAAGTACTGGTGCATGCCTGTAGTGCCAGCTACTCAAAAGGCTGAGATGGGAGGATCACTTGAGTCCAGGAGGTTGAGGCTGCAGTGAGCTGTGATCATGCCACTGCACTCCAGCCTGGGTGACACAGCGAGACTGTCTCAAAATTAAAACAACAGCAACAACAACAAAAAATCAAATCACAAAGCTTATCACATACACATATACTTGAACATGCATGGAACATTTCTAGAATACAAAAGAAATGAAGAAATGGTTAAGAGAAGTAACTTTGTTTTTTTTTTTTTTTTTTGAGACAGTCTTGCTCTGCTATCCAAGCTGGAGTGCAGTGGCGCAATCTCGGCTCACTGCAAGCTCCGCCTCCCGGGTTCACACCATTCTCGTGCCTCAGCCTCCTGAGTAGCTGGGACTACAGGCGCCCGCCACCACGCTCGGCTAATTTTTTGTATTTTTAGTAGAGACGGGGTTTCACCGTGTTAGCCAGAATGGTCTTGATCTCGACCTCGTGATCCGCCCACCTCGGCTTCCCAAAGTGCTGGGATTACAGGCGTGAGGTACCGCGCCCGGCCTTTTTTTTTTTTTTTTTTTTGACTGAGTCTTGCTCTGTCGTCCAGGCTAGATAGAGTGCAGTGGCGCTATCTTGGCTCACTGCGACCTCTGCCTCCCCGGGTTCAGGCGATTCTCTTGCCTCAGCCTCCCAAGTAGCTGGGATTACAGGCGCCCGCCACCGCACCCAGCTAATTTTTGTATTTTTAGTAGAGACGGGGTTTTACCATCTTGGCCAGTCTGGTCTTGAACTCCTGACCTCATGATTCACCTGCCTCAGCCCTGCAAAGTGCTGGGATTACAGGCGTGAGCCACCGCGCCTGACCTAAGAGAAGTAACTTTGGAAGAGTCAGGCAGGAATGTGGGGAGTTGTGGCTTTTGCATTTTATCTTATACTCTCTTCTGTATTGTTTTTTAAAACCATGAATTTTTATTACTTTTTAAATTAGAAAACAAAAAATAATTAACAGAAAATATGCTAGCCTTAATAATATAATCTCCAGACTTTATTTTCTTTTTAATAAGTTATGTGCTGAGGTCATCTTTGGTAGAAAGGAATCTGAACAGAAGGACATGACCAGTTGGGCACATTCCCAGAAAAAAGAAATATTTTTGCTTTTTAGATGGCACGACTGTGTAACTGTACATCCAGTAGCTGGCACAGACCTTATCACCTCCAGAAAGACTTTTCAGATGCTACCAAGCAAAACTCCTTTCTCTTTCCTCAAGACTCCTAAAGTATTTTGTTGGCCTATCCAGCCAGGAGTCATCCCACAATATCTCTCAAATTACTTATGTATGTAACCCTCTCTCCCGCTAAAATGAAGAATCTCTTATTCATCATGCATATGGTAGGCCCTGAATAAATCGTGAATCAACTCAACTGAGGCACAAACGTAACTTTTCTGATGAGATTGCCACAATACATCTAAAATTTATTCATCTAGCCAATGATGGGCAAAAATAAATAAAAATTTTTTAAAAATAAAATTTATTCACCCTTTAAAACAAAATTTTAAAAGTTACCTGGCGTGATCCACGTTATGTGCATTTTTCTTCACTTTAGTGGGAGAATCAATTTTTACTCCAAGGCTTCTTAGTTGCTTAAGAGTTGCATTAAGGACACAATCTTTGTCCACCAGTCTTGAATGATGTGTTTTTTTCTTTCTATGGTAAACATTTTGGGTTCTGGTGCATTCATGACTGATAATTACTGCTTTGGTAGACGGCTGCTCAGTTTCCTTGGAGGAACTATTTAATAGGTGGTTTACTTGACCCTGACAAAAAGAAAAAAAATTTTTTTGAAAAATCACTATTAACAATGTTAGGGCTGGGTGTGGTGGTTCACACCTATAATCCCAGCACTTTGGGAAGCCGAGGAAGGAAGATCGCTTGAGCCCAGGAGTTTAAGACCCTGGGCAACACAGCAAGATCCTGTCTCTACAAAAAACTAAAAATTAGCTGGGCATGGTGGCACACGCCTGTAGTTCCAGCTACTTAGGAGGCTGAAGTAGGAGGACCACTTGAGCCACGAGGCTGAGGCTGCAGTTAGCCGTGATTGTGCCACTATATCCTGCGTGACAAAGTGAGACTCTGTCTCTAAAAAAATTAAAATTAAAAAAAGTTAAAAAACAATTTTACAGTAAGACCTTAATGATACAACAAGGCCAGGGAAAATCAGTATCTTGTCAAATTCCACAAAGTATCAAGTAGGCAGGTATTATGGTATTATTTGCAGGTATTATGAAGTTTTTATAGAAGCACATCCTAATGAACAATTTCATCGGACCCTAGAGAAAACAGAATGCTTGTTCAGACTTCATTCACTTAAAAACCAACATAGGCTGGGCGTGGTGGCTCACACCTGTAATCCCAGCACTTTGGGAGGCCAAGGTGGGCGGATCACTTTAGGTCAGGAATTCAAGACCAGCCTAGCCAACATGGTGAAACCCTGTCTCTAATAAAAACACAAAAATTAGCCGGGTGTGGTGGCACGTGGCTGTGGTCCCAGCTATTTGGGAGGCTGAGGCATGAGAATCACTTGAACCCAGAAGGCCCAGGTTGCAGAGAGCTGAGATGGCGCCACTGTACTCCAGCCTGGGTGACAGAGTGAGACTCTGTCTAAAAAAAATAAATAAATAAAATAGAAAATAAACAAATAAAAATAAAAACCAACGTATTTAAAAATCATTTGAGTACAGGCGTGTGGCTCAAACCTGTAATCCCAGCACTTTGGGAGGCCAAGGCGGGCAGATCACCTGAGGCCAGGAGTTCAAGACCAGCCTGGCTAACATGGTGAAACCCCATCTCTGCTAAAAATACAAAAATTAGCCAGGTGTGGTGGCGTGCACCTGTGGTCCCAGCTACTTGAAAGGCTGGTGCAGGAGAATCACTTGAACCTGGGAGGCAGAAGCTGCAGTAAGCTGAGATCATGTCACTGCATTCCAGCCTGGGCAACAGAAACACAGTGAGACTCTGTCTCAAAAAAAAAAAAAAAAAAAAAAAAAAAAAAAAAAAAAAAAATTAGCCAGGCATGGTGGCAGGTGCCTGTAGTCCCAGCTACTTGGAAGGCTGAGGCACAAGAATCGCTTGAACCCGGGAGGCAGAGGTTATAGTGAGCTGAGATCATGTCACTGCACTCTAGCCTGGGTGACAGAGACCCTGTCTCAAAAAGAAAAAAAAAAATCATTTGAGTAATTCTCCAAGTATTTTCGAGGACTTATGCTAAATTTTTTATAAACAAGTTTTAAATAATGCTTTTGTTTGCAAAGCGATAATGTTTCAGTTATAAATTAGGCCTTTATGATATTCACAGAGTTAGGCTCCTTTTCTTCTCACTTTCTCAAAGTAAGAATGACCTGTGATACTATTTCTGCATATTTCATTCCCTGAGCATACAAGCTGCTAGCACCAGCCTAGGACCTAGCAAGCAAATAACAAATATGTGTTCATTGATGAATACATAGGGCCCTGTGAAGTATGTTGCCTTCTCGCAAATGGACAAATCAAATGTTCTACAATTTGGATGAAAGTGACAGTCAGGGTTTCTCTATCCTTTAAGTCCCAGATCACATTTTAAGTTTTATAATACTAGTTCCTCCAACCAGAATTATCCCTTTATTCTGTGTTCTCTTTGCTTTACACTACTACTCCTCAACAGCCTGTCTTATAATTGTTACTAGTCTGCATGTGCTGTTGTTTCCCCTAGGCTCTCAAGGGCACAGAGTGTCATATTCACCTTTATATTATCGATTTCACTTAGCCTACCGTCTTAGACTAAGCTAAGTATTTAATAAACATTGGCTTACCTGAACTAAAATCAGTAAATATTATCATAAATATCCCACTACTTTCCAATTTTCAAATTTCCGAGAAACTCTTGCTTATTTTCTAATACTAATTTTGGTTTGAATTAGACATAATATCAATATTTATACTTTAAAAATAAAGCTGTGTTTTTCTAAGTACTTAAGTATGTTTACGGTAAATTAGTGAATTTAAGTTATAATTTATGAAAAGCTAAAAGAAAAATTACATTGTTAATTAGACAAAAATCTTTTTATCTTAAGGTCTCAATCAGTTTAAACCTAGGAAAAGCTTAACTAGTATATCCTATACTAAATAACCTTCTCAAAAAGATGAAATGCTCTACATTTTCTTACCAATAAATCCTGGTAAATTTTCTGGTTATCTGATGGTTGATGAAGCAAGGGTTGCATTACATGCTCAATTTTTGGTTCCCCTGATGTTTCAGAATTGTTACTGGCACCCCCTGTTGGTCCAGTCTGTAAACACATGCTTACACTTTCTGCCAGCTGGCCACTTGGAAAGAACACAGGTACATCAGGTTCTTTTCTCACAACTAGAGAAGAGCTGCTGAGAAGGATATATAATGTGTTAGTCATTGAGGTACCTTTAACATATAATTGAAATGTAGTAACTTTAGAATAAAGGGTTAAGACTCAAGCAGCACCTGGTTTGTATTTTTAGCTCTTAGTGATGATGCTACATAAACACCCCATCTTAGCCAGGTGCAGTGGCTCATGCCTGTAATCTGTGTTTTGGGAGAGCAAGGCAAGAGAAGTTTGAGGTAAGAAGTTCAAGATCAGACTGGGGAATATAGCGAGACCCCATCTCCACAAAAAGTTTGTTTTAATTAGCTGGGTGTGACACCATGCACCTGTAATCCCAGCTGCTCAGGAGGCTGAGCAAGAGGATCACTTAGCCCAGGAATTCAAGGCTGCAGTGAGCTATGATTGTACCACTGCACTCAGCCTAGGCATCAGAGCAAGACCCTGTTTCTATAAGAAACAAAAACAAAAACACCTCGTTTTAACAGGCTGCATATAAACTAAACCATGGTACCTTTTAACTTGTGTTACTTATATTTAAGACAACTTTCTTTGAAGCCTGGAAAACAAGCTGTTGATTTCTCCTGAACTTGATGGCAATGGAAATTTTTAGAGCATTTAAATATTTTAGATATGTTATTTGTTCATTCCAAGTTTTGGGTTTTTTTTTTTTTTTTTTTTTTTGAGACAGAGTCTCACCATGTCACCCAGGCTGGAATGTAGTGGCGTCATCTCGGCTGACTGTAACCTCTGCCTCCTGGGTTCAAGCGATTCTCCTGCCTCAGCCTCCTGAGTAGCTGGGATTACAGGCATGCACCACCATGCTCAGCTAGTTTCTGTATTTTTAGTAGAGATGGGGTTTCACCATGTTGGCCAGGCTGGTCTTGAACTCCTGACCTCAGGTGATCTGCCCGCCTCAGCCTCCCCAAGTGCTGGGATTACAGGCATGAGCCACTGCACCTGGCCTCAAGGATTTAAAAATATCTGTCTTGATGTCTAACCTAGGAAGCAAAAACTAAAACTGAAAGAGAACAAACCCAAATCATTAAAGTTTACAAGGGTCCTTAATAAAATAACACCAAGAGCTAGATAGCTCCTTTCACCACGTGAGGACACAAGGAAGAGCCATCAACTATGAACCAGGAAATGGGTCCTCACAAAACATTACATCTGCTGGTGCCTCAATCTTGGAGTTTCCAGTCCTCAGAACAATGAGAAACAAATTTCTGTTGTTTATAAGCCAAAATAAATAAATAAATGTCTACGCTCTTTAGGGGGAAGAAAAAGGAATAAATAAAAATGTCAAATCTCAACAAAAGATTTAAGATTAAATAAAAAATTTTAAAATGCTTCTAATATGCCAAGTATTATTAGGTATGCCCAAAGCACAGCTTCTAAAGAAAAATATGGGTCATTTTAAAAGAAAGTCTCTATAAATACTACATACCACTACTCACTGCTGGGAAAAAGTAATCAATAACCAGTTAAGCTGCAAGGCAAATAAATTTATCTTTCACAGACTACTTCAACATCAGAAACACTGATCCAACAAGACATCTAAGGGGGACTGGAAGCCCTGGAGTTGCGTGTCATCTATGAATACTCAGCAGTGGGAACCAGAGCACGAATCAGACCAAAAGTGCGAGAAGGATCCCAGAGAAGCGCCAAAACCATCATAGACAACACTGGAGAAAGTATTTAATCCAAATCAACAACCCAAATCAATGCTGAGCAAAGATTAGATTTACATCTAGTTATGTGTTGGGATCGACAGAGTTAATTAATTGCTCTGAAAAAGCAATTAACTTCATTCTATCAATTAACTCAGATCTGTTTCTAAAGTTAAAAAAAAAAAAAAAAGCCAGAACAAGGGCATGGTGGCTCACATCTGTAATCCCAGCACTTTGGGAGGCCGAGACAAGCACATCACTTGAGGTCAGGAGTTCGAGACCAGCCTGGCCAACACGGTGAAACACCATCTTCACTAAAAATACAAAAATTAGCTGGGTGTGGTGGCGTACACTTGTAATCCCAGCTACTTGAGAGGCTGAGGCAGAAGGATCTCCGGAACCCAGGAGGTGGAGGTTGCAGTGAACCAAGATCACACCACTGCACTCCAGCCTGAGCAACAGAGCAATACTCCATCTCAAAAAAAAAAAAAAAAAAAAAACCCACAAGATTGGGTATTTTTTAAAATTCCAATCTGAAAACCCCCATTATTCTAGAAAGTAGTCTGCAGTTTACAGAGTTAAGGAGAATAAAGATCCCATGGTTTGCTCCTCTTTGTCCTCAGTTTCTATAATTATTCCAAATAAACTGCAGACTGACTTTGGGGCTCACCCCATGGGGAACCAGACACTGGGTCAAACTGTAGTTTTTTTTTAATTACTTTTTTTGAAACAGAGTTGGCCGGGCATGGTGACTCACACCTGTAATCCCAGCACTTTGGGAGGCTGAGGCGGGCAGATCATCTGAGGTCAGGAGTTGGAGACCAGCCTGGCCAACATGGAGAAACCCCGTCTCTACTAAAAATACAAAACTTAGCTGGGCGTGGTGGCAGGTGCCTGTAATCCTAGCTACTTGGCAGGCTGAGGTAGGAGAACTGCTTGTACCCGGGAGGCGGAGGGTGCAATGAGCTGAGATTGCGCCACTGCACTCCAACCTGGATGACAGAGCAAGACTGTCTCAAAAAAAAAAAAAAAAAAGAAACAGTCTCTCTCTGTCACCCAGGCTGGAGTGCAGTGGCGTGATCACAGCTCACTGCAGACTCAACTTCCCAGGCTCCAGCGATCCTCCCACCTTAGCCTCCCGAACAGCTGGGACCAAGGGCTAATTTTTGTAATTTTGGTAGAGACAGGGTTTCGCCATGTTACCCAGGCTGGTCTCAAATACCTTAGCACAAGCAATCGGTTCACTTTGGCCTCCCAAAGTGCTAAGATTACAGGCATGAGCCACCAAGCCCAGCAAATTCTAAAAATATGGAAATTACTATGATCCTTACCCTGCAGGAACTCAATCTAACATACACAAAAGAGCTTTTCTGTATACTGTGGCACACACAATGAGCGCTTAATTGAATCATATGATTAAAACATATACTATACTAAAAGGAGATGTTTCTCTGTAGTTTTCTAAGGGACATGTTTATTGTCTTAACCATTATTGTAATCACAATGATTTAAAATGTCAAATATCACAAGGCTTATTAATTTCTAAAAAGTAATCCACTGCCTGCCCCATGTCACCTTACCAGTTCACCTTTTTTTATTTTTAGAAATGGAGTCTCACTCTGTTATTGAAGCCAGAGTACAATGGCACTTATCATAGATCACTGCAACCTCAAACTTCTGGTCTCAAGCGATCCTCCTGTTTCAGCCTCCTGAGTAGGTGGAACTACTACAGGCACATACCACCACACCCAGCTAAGTTAAAATATTTTTTTATAGAGACAGGGTCTCACTATTTTGCCTAGCCTGGTCTTGAATTTCAAATTAACCTCTTTAAACTGTTTCATGTGCTATTATCCTGGGATGTTTTATACCTACATTTTTCTTTTACCTTCAAAATTTATACTACACCTGATCCCTTCCACGAATTCCACAAGTCCAAGACATCTTCATCTCACTTGGTCTTTAGTTTATTAATCAGTTAGTATCTTAACTTCTACTCTTAACATCCTTCAGTTCTCCACGAAACAATTAGAATGGTCTTCAAAAAATGAAAATCAGATCATAACACTCCATTATCTAAAATCCTCCACTAGCTTTAATGAGCATGCAATAAATTAAAAATTATTTTCTATATCCTACAAAGCCCCATGTAACTTGGCTCCTGCCTGTATCTCAGACTTCATTTCCTATACTCTCCCTCTCAATCACTATGTCCAGCCACACTGGCTTTCATGCTTTTTTCTGTAACTTTTAAACCCACACTTGCCATTACACTTGCTTTTTCCTCCACCTGGAATACTCATCCCCAGATATTATCATGACTGGCCCCTTCTCATCATTCAGGTCACTACTCAAATGTCACCCCCTCAGAGATGGTTTCCTTTACTACTCTACTTAATATAACACCTTGTTCCCAGGCTACCATCCCAGTTACACTCCACTTGATCACTCTAGTTTACTTTTTCAGAGCAGTTGTCACTATATGAAATTATGTTATTTGCTGCCCATGTGGTTAAATTCCATAAAGTTAGGAGCTTTGCCTAACCTAGTATTTGATATTTAGTGTCTAGTTTTGTGGTAGCACGTACCAGAAACTCAAATATTTGCTGAGTTTGTTTCCAAATTTGCTGAGGATATAAATTACTTTAGGCCAGGTGCAGTGGCTCATACCAGTAATCCCAACAATTTGAAAGGCCGAGGCAGGTGGATAACCTGAGGTCAGGAGTTCAAGACCACCCTGGCTAACATGGCAAAACCCTGTCTCTACTAAAAACACAAAAATCAGCCAGGTGTGGTGGCCCATGCCTGTAGTCCCAGCTACTTGGGAGGCTGAGGTTGCAGTGAGCCAAGATCACGCCACCGTATTCCAGCCAGGGCGACAGAGCGAGTATCTTAAAAAAAAAAAAAAAAAAATTTACTTTAGAATCCGTTTTTTGTTTTGTTTTGTTTTGAGACTTAGTCTTGCTCTGTCACCCAGGCTGGAGTGCAGTGGCGCAATCTCGGCTCACTGCAACCTCCACCTCCCGGGTTCAGGCGATTCTCCTGCCTCAGCCTCCCAAGTACCTGGGACTACATGTGTGCACCACCATGCCCAGTTACAGGTAAGAGTCACTGAGCCTGGCCTACGATCCTTATTTAATGGAAAATTTCATAATGAAAAATTTCAAACATGAGAGAATTATTTTACAAATCACCATATACAATCAGTTTCAAAAATTACCAAATAGCCAATCTTATTTCATTTATACTCCTAGCCATTTCATTCTCCCACAGAATTAATTTGAAGCAAATCTCAGTTAACATTTCATATATAAATATTAAGGTTCTATCACTCAAAAATAGACTCTTTTATATATAATGGCAATATGGAGAATCTTTAGAAATTTCCCCATCTCACAGTGGCTCATGCCTATAATCCCAGCACTTTGGAAGGCTGAGGCAGGCGGATCACCTCAGGTGAGGAGTTCCAGATCAGCCTGGCCAACATGGGAAGCCCCATCTCTACTAAAAATACAAAAATTAGCTGGGCGTGGTGGCGCACGCCTGTAATCCCAGCTGCTTGGGAGGCTGAGGCTCAAGAATGCCTTGAACCTGGGAGGCAGAGGTTGCAGTGAGCCAAGACAGTGCCATTGTACTCCAGCCTGGGTGAAAAAGCGAGACTCTGTCTCAAAAAATAAATACATAAAATAAAATAGGCCGGGCACAGTGGCTCATGCCTGTAATCCCAGCACTTTAGGAGGCCAAGGTGGGTGGATCACCTGAGGTCAGGAGTTCACGACCAGCCTGGCCAACATGGCGAAACCCCATCTCTAAAAAAAATACAAACAAAATTAGCCCAGCATGGAGGCAGGTGTCTGTAATCCCAGCTACTCAGGAGGCTGAGGCAGGAGAATCACTTGAACCCAGGAGGCAGGAATTGCAGTGAGCCAAGATCGCACCATTGCACTCTAGACTGAGCAACAAGAGAGAAACTCCATCTCATAAATTAATTAATTAATTAATTAAATAAAAGAAATTTCTCGGCCAGGTGTGGTGGCTCACGCCTGTAATCCCAGCACTTTGGGAGGCCGAGGCGGGCAGATCACGAGGTCAGGAGATCGAGACCATCCTGGCTAACATGGTGAAACCCCATCTCTACAAAAAATACAAACACGGAATTAGCCAGGCATGGTGGCAGGAGCCTGTAGTCCCAGCTACACGGGAGGCTGAGGCAGGAGAATGGCGTGAACCCGGGAGGCGGAGATTGCAGTGAGCCAAGATTGCATCACTGCACTCCAGCCTGGGCAACAGAGCGGGACTCCGTCAAAAAAAAAAAAAAAAAAAAAAAAAATTTCTCCATCTGTATCTGGAACCTAATATTATCAGATCCTCTAGGGTGAGGCCTGAGCTTGTGTATTTTTGAAGTTTTCTTCCAATTTCTGATTCATCCAGACTGTTAATATAGCCAAAGACTGACATCTGGAAATGGTTCTAGAAGGCTCAGAGTTGTCAGTTACATAGAAATCATATCAAGTAAAGACATAAAAGAAAATACCAGTTAGAAAATATATCATTTCTGAGTTAGAAGACTTTAAGAAATTAGAATTAAAAACAAAAAAAACCTGAACAGAACAGCAACTGTAATGAATAATAATGCATTGTATATTTCAAAATTGCTAATAGTAGACTTTAAATGTTTTTACCACAGAAAAAGTTAAGTATGTGAAGTGATAGATTTGTTGGTCTGATTTAATCGTTCCATACTGTAAACATGCATCTAAACATTGTGCCCCACAAATATATACAATTATCATTTGTCTATCAAAAAAATTTTTTTTTAAAAGTAGGACGAAAGTCTAAATCAAAGAGACCTTACTTGGATACAGAAAGTGGCTGGTTAAATTCTTCTTCCACAGCAATGTTGCTCTCTTCAAAACTGGGAATATCAACTGCTTTTAATGAAGATGCACTACCTGGAAGACTTGTGACTTCATTATTAATATCAACAGAAAAATTCATGTCCTCACTGGAAATTTTGGTATCATCTTGCTTCAGTTGAGAGTCAGGCTCTTGATCCTCACCTGCTGCGTTCCAAAACAAGCTAGCACCTGGAGGTTAAATAATTTAAGATACTGAAACAAACATTCAACTTTAAAAATAATACTCTGCCAAACCTTTGTTAAGAATAGCCATATTGGCCGGGTGCAATGGCTCACGCCTATAATCCCAACACTTTGAGAGGCAGAGGTGGGAGGATCCCTTGAGCTCAGGAGTTCGAGACCAGCCTGGGCAACATGGAGAAATCCTGTCTCTACAAAAAAAATACAAAAAAATTAGCCAGGTGTGGTGGTGTGCCTGTAGTCCCATCTACTCAGGAGGCAGAGGTGGAAGATCACTTGAGCCCAGGAGGTCGATGCTGCAATGAGCTGTGATTGTGCTACTGCATTCCAGCCTGGGCAACACTGTGAGACTCTGGCTCAAAAAAAAAAAAAAAAAAAAAAAAAAAAAAAAAAAAATATATATATATATATATATACACACACACACACACACACACACACACACACACACACACACACAATTACTTAGAACTAAGTTTTTAGATTATATTTCCTCAGAAATGCCAGGAAGAGGTAGGTGGAAGACAGAAAGACAAAACACTGGGGGACGGGTCGGGTGGAAGGGCACATTCTGGGTTCTGCTTTTTCAAGAAGGGTGGCTCTGAAATGATTTCTTTACATATTAAGGTTCTGAATATGATCCGTGGGATGGGGTGTGTATGTTGAAAACTGCTGCTCTGAATAATATGAGATAATATATAAAATACAAATCCCTAGGTTCTCTGGTTTTGACACTTAAATGCAATATTTAAAAGACTACATTGGTGATGCATCAGACATCTGTAATATCTGTAATATCAGGCAGGTATTAAAAAAAATCAAGTGTTTCCCAATCTTTTTTTTTTTTTTTTTTTTTAAGACAGGGTGTCACTTTGTTGCTCAGGCTGGAGTGCAGTGACACAATCACGGCTCACTGCAGCCTCAACATCCCTGGGCTCAGGTGATCCTCCCACCTCAGCTTCCTGAGTAGCTGGGACTACAGGTGTGCGCCACCATATGTGGCTAATTTTTGTATTTTTTTTTAAAGATGGGGCTTCATCATGTTGACCAGGCTGGTCTCAAACTCCTAGCATCAGGCAGTCCACCTGCCTTGACCTCCCAAAGTGCAAACATTATAGGCATGAGCCACTGCGCCCAGCCAATTTCTCAATCTTTATGAAGCACTTACACCTTGGTGTAAAAATCTTCAGAGCTATTTGCATGTAATATTGTTTACTTACTCTTTCTTTAAATTAACTCTTTTTTTACTGAGCCTCATTATTTCTGTAAAATCACAGATTTGATATGCTTATTGTATTTATACCTGTGAGTATTGGAAAAGATATATTTACAAAATATAAATATTAATCTGTATAACACCCTAAATCATCTTTTGTACCACGAGCCATAGGCATTCTATAATTTGGGGAATCTTGCTAATACATAATGGTTTAAACAGATAGTTAAAACCAAAAAGTAGCCTGGGCGCAGTGGCTCATGCCTGTAATATAATCCCAGCCCTTTGGGAGGCTAAGGTGGGTGGATCATGCGGTCAGGAGTTGGAGACCAGCCTGGCCAACATAGTGAAACCCCATCTCTACTAAAAATACAAAAATTAGCCAGGTGTGGTGGCAGGCGCTTGTAGTCCCAGCTACTCAGGAAAATCACTTGAACCCAGGAGGCGGAGGTTGCAGTGAGCCGAGACTATGCCACTGCACTCCAGCCTGTGTGACGGAGTGAGACTCCGTCTCAAAAAAAAAAAAAAAAAAGTAAATCGTAGTCAAAATGGTTTCTACTCTGAGGATATACTTGGGTGATTTTATGAAAATAAATTGGCTGGGCGCGGTGGCTCACGCCTGTAATCCCAGCACTTTGGGAGGCCGAGGTGGGCGGATCACGAGGTCAGGAGATCGAGACCATCCTGGCTAACACGGTGAAACCCTATCTCTACTAAAAATACAAAAAATTAGCTGGGCGAGGTGGCGGGCACCTGTAGTCCCAGCTACTCAGAAGGCTGAGGCAGGAGAATGGCGTGAACCCCGGGGGGCGGAGCCCGCAGTGAGCCAAGATCGCGCCACTGCACTCCAACCTGGGCGACAGTGAGACTCCGTCTCAAAAAAAAAAAAAAAAAAAAAAAAGAAAATAAATTAATACAACCAAGACTGGCTGGACCCGGTGGCTCACGCCTGTAATCCCAACACTTTGGGAGGCTGAGACAGGAGGATTGCTTGAACCTAGGATGGTGGAGGTTGCAGTGAGCTGAGAGCGCACTACACTGCACTCTAGCTTGGGCAACAGAGCGAGACTCCATTTCAAAAAAAACAAAAAACAAAAAACAAAAAAACAGAATTGGGTCCAGCCTAGAAAAGTAGCAAAATCAAACACTTTATCATGTTATGCAGTTTGCAGGTGTAGTTTTATTTCACAAAGACTAAAATTACACAAAAACTTAAGTCATACTCTCATCACCTTGGTTTTGGTCCTACTGCACCATGCACCAATTTGAACATAAAATTCAAAAACCAGATATGAAAAGCATTTTTAACAATTTCCTTACAAATTAAAAAAAAACTGAAATTACCTGTGCTCACAGCAATGCTTACACTTTTTCTCATGTGCAAGCCAGGGGAAGACTGTGCTTCCACAGAAACCAACTCCGTTTGTCTTCCAGCTTGCACTGTGTCTTCAACAGCAGTTGTCTTAGGGGAACAGGTCGTCAGAGACTGTGCTTCCAACAAACGCTGAATCTGTATCAATTAAAAACATACTTTAAACTGACAGGGAAGTAATCAACAAAACTGGCAGCAGTTTAATAATGAATTACAAAGCGCCCTAATTATAAGAAACTGACTTTTAAGTCTATTTTCTCAAATTTCAACTAGACCATACCATGAAACTTATTCAATATAGAAAGCCATTATCACTAGTTATTAATAAGCACTTTAAGTATACTTTTTTTTTTTGAGACAGGGTCTTGCTCTGTCACCCAGGCTGTCCCCCAGCCGTGGTGCAATCATGGCTTATTGCAGCCTCAACTTCCTGGGCTCAATTGATCCTCCCACCTCAGCCTCCTGGGGTGGCTGGGAGTACAGCCATGCACCACCATGCCTGATTAATTTTCACATGTTTTGTAGAGATGGGGTTTTGCCATGTTGCCCAGGCTGTTCTCAAACTCCTGGGCTCAAGTAATCCGCCCACCTCAGCCTTTAAGTATACATTTAAAAGCAATACATAAAGGTGTTTAGCTTAGTATTCATAAGTTGATACTCATGTAAAAAAGTGTGAATGGTTAATACTTCAAACTAACATTATATTCCTATTTCACTTATAAATCAAAAGTTAGATTGGAGGTATACTCTGACTCTCTGACTCCATATACCAAATACTGAACATATCACACAAGATTATTATAAAGGTAAATCAGAATTGCCCATGTTTGCCCATGTTGAAATTGGATATATTAATAACAATGGCTAACAGTTACTGAGCGCCTGTTGTTTGCAAGACCCTATTACTATAGGCTTTTATGTATAATTTTTACAGCAATCCTCTGAAGACTATATTACAATTAAACATTTGTTTTACAAGTAAGAAAACCTGCGGCAAGGAAAAAGTTAAGTTACTTGTATAGGACATATAACTAACAAGTAGCAAATCTGAAAGCTGAGGTTCAAACACCAAAAGCCTCCCCTCTTCCATTTTAAATTGAGATATAATTCATGTACCATGAAATTAGCTGCTTTAAAGTGTACAATTCAGTGGTTTTTGGTATACTCACAAAGTGTGCAACAATCACCACTATCTGATTCCAGAACATTTTCATCAAACCCCCAAAACTCTGTACCCATTAGCAGCCACACCCTATTGCCCTTCTCTGGAGCCCCTGACGGTCTAACATGATTTCTATCTCTGAATTTGCCTATTCTGGACACTTCATATAAAACAGTACCATACTGTGGCCTTGTATCTGGCTTCTTTCACTTGGCATAATGTTTTGAAGGTTCAACCATGTTGCAGCATTTACTAATACTTTATTGCTTCTGATTGCTGAATAACATTCCCTTGTATGGATATATCACATTGTGCTTTTCCACTCATCAGCTGACAGACATTTAGGTTGTTTTCACTTTGGGCTATTAGGAATAATGCTACTTGGACATTTACATACAGCTTTTTGTGTGGACATATTTTTTTCACTTCTCTTGGGTATGTAACTAGGAGTGGAAGAGCCTCCCTTTGTAAACACTATGATTTTCTGCTTCTCTACAAATGGTACTACTGTGCTCAATATAATTTTAGTGGATTAACCTTATTAATATAGGAAAATATCATCAATCAATTATTAAGGTCAGTAGAAATATAAACTGCGCTAATAGTATAAAATGGCATGTGTATTTATAGTGGTTTGGAGTACAGCTTTGGTATCATGTGGCTATAAGTTTAAATCCTACCCTGCTACCTTTTGGAAAAGTTACTTAACCACTATGAGCTTCAATATCACCTAAAACTAAGGTTGTTAAAAGAGATAAATAAAACAGTTGTAATTTGTTGCGTACTTACTCTAGCCAGGTCCCATACTAAGTAAGCACTTTACACACACACACACACACACACACACACACACACACACTCACTCATTTAATCCTTAAATCTACATATAATACTGATCATTTCTCCCATTTTATAGGTGAGAAAACTGAAGTGTAGAGAAATCACATAGGAAATGTACAATAAAAGACATTACACACACTCAGGTCCTAAAATTGATCACCCAGTGTTTTTAAAACATTAATCACTAGAATTCTATAGTGCATTTTAACATTTGAAACAGCTAATATTCTTTCTTTCTCAGAACTTTTCTTTTTTTTCTTTGAGACAGAGCCTCACTCTGTCGCCCAGGCTGGAGTGCAGTGGCGTATCTCAGCTCACTGCAAGCTCCGCCTCCCGGGTCCACGCCATTCTCCTGCCTCAGCCTCCCGAGTAGCTGGGACTACGCCAGGCTAATGTTTTGTATTTTTTTTAGTAGAGACGGAGTTTCACTATGTTAGCCAGGATGGTCTCGATCTCTTGACCTCGTGATCCACCCACCTCAGCCTCCCAAAGTGCTGGGATTACAGGCGTGAGCCACCCCACCCGGCCTCTTTCTCAGAACTTTTAGGGATCATCTGGCAGGACTTCAGTGTTATTTTTTAAAGTTCCTCTCCTCAAGCTGCATCTTCTCCATTTAAAAAAAAAAAAAAGCCATTGAAGTTGGAATATTGAAATATAAAGCTTTGGGTGATTAAATCAAACGGTGACTAGTAGTGGGGGGCAGGCAGATCAGTGGAGCAGAATATAGTTCAGAAATAGATGCAAACATATACTTTCATTATACAATAAAAAATGCATCTCTCGCTGGGTGCAGTGGCTCACACCTGAAATCCCAGCACTTTGGGAGGCCGAGGCAGGTGGATCACCTGAGGTCAGGAGTTCAAGACCAGCCTAGCCAACATGGTAAAACCCTGTCTCTACTAAAACCACAAAAATTAGCCGGGCATGGTGGCACACGGCGGCAATCCCAGCTACTCAGGTGATAAAGGCAGGAGAATCACTTGCACCCGGAAGGCGGAGGTTACAGTGAGCTGAGCCAGTGCCCTCCAGCCTGGGTGACAGAGCAAGACTCTGTCTCAACAACAACAACAACAACAACAACAACAAAAAGCATCTCTAAATCATTCGTAAAAAGATATGTATTTATTAAATAAATATGTGAGTCCAGTCATCTGATTAAAAAAAAAACTTACTTAAATAAAAAAGAAGCAACAAATATAATCCTGAAGGGAGAGGGAGAATTTTTTAAAAAGATTTTTTTTTTGCTGGGCGCGGTTGCTCACTCCCGTAATCCCAGCACTTTGGGAGGCCGAGGCGGGCGGATCACAAGGTCAGGAGATCAAGACCATCCTGGCTAACATGGTAAAACCCTGTCTCTACTAAAAATACAAAAAATTAGCCCGGCTTGGTGGCCGACGCCTGTAGTCCCAGCTACTCAGGAGGCTGAGGCAGGAGAATGGTGTGAACCCAGGAGGCAGAGCTTGCAGTGAGCTGAGATCGCGCCACTGCACTCCAGCCTGGGCGACACAGTGAGACTCCATCTCAATAAATAAATAAATAAATGAATAAATAAGATTTTTTTTTTTTTTTTTTTTAAGACAGGATCTTACTCTGTCGCCTAGGCCAGAGTACAGTGGCACGGTCTTGGCTCACTGCAGCCTCAGCTTCCTGGGCTGAAGCAATCCTCCTGCTTCAGTCTCCCAAGGAGCTGGGATTACAGGTGTGCAACACTATGGCCAGTTATTTCTTTTTTATTTTTTGTAGAGATGGAGTCTCACTATGTTGCCCTGGCTGGTCTCATTCCTGGGCTCAAGTGATCCAACCACCTTGGCCTCCCAAAATGCTGGGATTACAGGCATGAGCCACTGGGCCCAGCCAAGAATAAATTTTTTATAATCTTGAAAGGAAGAAGGCTTTTCTAAACATAAAACCCAGAAAGAGAATGACTCATACTTTTTTTTTTTTTCTTTTTGAGACAGAGTCTAGCTCTGTCGCCCAGGCTGGAGTGCAGTGGTGTGATCTTGGCTCACTGCAACTTCCGCCTCTGAGGTTCAAGCGATTCTCATGCCTCAGCCTCCTAAGTAGCGGGATTACAGGTGTCCACTACCACGCCCAGGTAATTTTTGTATTTTTAGTAGAGACGGGATTTCATCATGTTGGCCAGGCTGGTCTCAAACTCCTGACCTCAGGTGATCCAGCTGCCTAGGTCTCCCAAAGTGCTGGGACTACAGGTGTGAGCCACCGCACCTGGTCTACATTATTTAACTGTATCTAAACTGGAATATTCTGTACAAAACAAATGGTTAAAATGCAAAACACTTAAGACTAACTGTAAGAAATACCACACGCATATACATATACATATATATATATATATATGAATGATAAAGGACCAATTTCCTTCATATACAATGAGCTCTTATAAATAATAAAATAATCAATTACATATGTTAATACAATGTAAATTAAAACAACTTCTAGGCCGGGCATGGTGGCTCACACCTGTAATCCTAGCACTCTGGGAGGCCGAGGCAGGTGGATCACCTGAGGTCAGGAGTTCGAGATCAGCCTGGCCAACATGGTGAAACCCCTGTCTCTACTAAAAATATAAAAATTAACCAGGTGTGGTGGTGGGTGCCTATAATCCCAGCTACTTGGGAGGCTGAGGCAGGAGAATTGCTTCAACCCCGGGGGGCAGGTAGAGGTTGCAGTGAGCCCAGATCATGCCATTTCACTCTAGCCTGGGTGAAAGAGTGAAACTCTGCCTAAAAAAAAAAAAAAAAAAAAAACCATCTTCTAAGACTGGTAATAATTTAAGTTTGCCTAATGTTGGACATGTAGATGTGGAAAAATGGTTTGGGGATACTAAATTGGCATAATCTGGCATCATTCATCTCATATAGAAAAATAAATAAATAAATAGATATAGCCTTTTCAGCAGCCATTTTCACTCATTCAAGTAACAAACTATGTATTAAGCAACGATTACACATCAAGTACTATTCAAGGTGCTAAGAAAACAGTGATGAATGTGAGCTCCTTCCCTGGAGCTTTCTATCACAAATAGAACAAAAAAACGTGATTAAGGGCCTGAATGATGAGAAGGAAATAGCCATTAGAAGGGCCCAAGGAGGAATATTTCAGGCAAAGGGAACCAAAAGCTGAAGAACCTGAAGTATAAACATGTTTTGGCATTTTTAAAGTACAAAAAGTTAAAGAAAAAAGCACTACAGCTGAAGTGTAGTGAACACAGAAGACAGTGATAAGAGATGAGTTTGCAGAGAAAGACAAGCCAAGTCATAAAGGACTTTAAGGGCCAAGGTAAAGCATTTGGATTTTATTCTAATTGCAATGGAAATCCACTGGAGGATTTTAAGCAAGAGTGCTACAATCTGACCTGGGCTTTAAAGATAGTGTGGGGAAAACAAACAAACAACGACGGTATGGTGTTTCCAAGTATAGGAAACATGAGGGGATAGTGCTGGATGGAAGTGGTATGTAAGGGTGTCATCAGTGGTTTGAATTAGGTTGGTAGCAGGAAAGATAGTAAAGAGTAGTTAAGTTCAGTATATATCTACAAAGCAGAGCCTGGGTTTGTGACTCCTGAGAATTTTGCCTGAGTGACGAGATGAGAGGTGATACCATTAACTAAGATAATAATAGTGAAATAATAGTAATAGTTAACACATACTGAGCACTAACTATATGTCAGCAATATTCTACACCTTTATCTAGTAACTCATTCAGATCCTTAGAACTCCATACAACTTTGCCATACATGTGAACAACTGAAAAAAAAATTAAAACAAAAAACAAAAGAACTCCATACAACTTATGTATATCCCTATTTTGTATGTGAGAAAACTGAAGTCAATGAGGTAAGGTAACTTGTCCATGATCATGTAACCTACAGTACCCACAAACTAGATCAGAATCCAAGGAGTCTGGTACCACAGCCCACTCTCTTAACCATTATACCAAAATGAGATTTGCAATACTAGAACAGGAACAAATTTGGGTATCTTTGAACATTTAAAATGTTTATTCCCTTTGGCTTCACAGTTTTACTTCTAGGAATCTATAGTACAGAGATACTTGCACATAGGTAGTAAGATGCAAATATAGGAATGTTCACTGCTGCATTGTTTGCAATAGCAGAAGCTTTAAATGGTTGAAATAATCAATAGGAGAACAATTAGAAAATTTGTTGTGTATCATTATAATAGAAACCCATGCAGGGTAAGGGAGTTCGATATATACGTATATAAAAAATGTATAAGATACTTTTTAAAAGGTGGTACCTAAAAATTTAAGTTCATATATATATAAGGAAAATACTATATGTATTTACACACAGAAGCATTTTTTTATATATTTCATATTTTCTAAATATATTGATTCAGATAGTCTAGACCAGGGCCTGTGATCTATAATATTATATTTTAAGTATACAAATTCCAAGTAACTAAGATTTCTAAATAGTATAATGGGTCCTTTTAGCCTCTAATTAGTCTTCTTTAGAACAACAGGAAATAAGTGAGAAATAATTATTTTCAATGTAAAAATATTTAGGTATATTCAAATTTTTGCTAAGTGTTTATAATGTTAAAATCCAATTTATATTTTACATTATCTGGGAGTGGTGACTCACACCTATAATCCCAGCACTCTGGGAGGTCAAAGCAGAAAGATCACTTGAGCTGAGGAGTTCAAGACCAGTCTGGGCAATATAGGAAGACCTTTTCTCTAAAAAAAAAAGTAAAAAATTAAAAAAAAATTATACTTTACAATTTCAAAGAATTTACCTAGGTTTAAAAAAACAGCAGAGCTAAATTTTTCTCAGGTGTTCCTATCAAAAGCGTTTTCACTGATTTGAAAAATGTCATTGTCTTTTTTTCTGATAAAATGCAAACACTATAACTCCAATTTTATAAAACAAAGATTTTTTAAAAAATCATATGTATGGCCGGGCGCGGAGGCTCACGCCTGTAATCCCAACACTTTGGGAGGCCGAGGTGGGCGGATCACAAGGTCAGGAGATCGAGACCATCCTGGCTAACATAGTGAAACTCCGTCTCTACTAAAAAAAATACAAAAAATTAGCCGGGCATAGTCCCAGCTACTCCGGAGGCCAAGGCAGGAGAATGGCGTGAACCCGGGAGGCGGAGCTTGCAGTGAGCCGAGATCGTGGCACTGCACTCCAGCCTGGGCGACAGAGCAAGACTCCGTCTCAAAAAAAAAAAAAAAAAAAAAAAATCATACGTATATATGCACATTATACATATATTTGCATAGTTATAGGATCATGAAAAATATTTAAAACTACATTTCAGGTTGTTCCCATTGGTGCTGGGGAGAAAGAGAGGAACACTGTTTTGGGGTAGGTATGTGGAGGAAGGACGTCAGTGAGGAAAGAAGAAAAAAGACAACACTTACACACTAAACACTGCGCAAGGATATAATTAAGACTAGCCTGGCCAACATGGCGAAACCCCGTCTCTACTAAAAATACAAAAACTAGCCAGGCATGGTGGCGCGTGCCTGTAATCCCAGCTCCTAGCGGGGCTGAGGCAGGAAGATCGCTTGAACTTGGGAGGCGGAGGTTGCAGTGAGCCAAGATCATGCCCCTGCACTCCAGCCTGCGCAACAGAAAAGACTCCGTCTCAAAAAAAAAAACAAAAAACAAAAAACTAAGAACTCTGCAACAGAGGTTCTGAAGAAAGGGAACATTTCAGAATACAAGAAGTAGAATAAGTCCAGTATAGATATGCGGAAAGGCTCTAACTATATAGATAGGCATTATATAGGGCTGACAAACTAGAGATGAAGTATAAGCCACTGTCCAGACTTTATATTTAGCTGTATATAAAGGCTTAGTTAATTATAACAGACTTTTCATTAGAGGCAAAAAATAAAAATACAATTCTATTGTAGGTTAGGATATGCATAAGATGGTTCTACTACTAACTAGCAATGTGGCATTGGGTTAAATTATTCTCTCTAATCCTCATTTTACTTACCTGTAAAACAAGAGGGCCTAGAATTCAGTTTCCAAGGTCCCTCCTAATTCTGATATTCTATACTTCTATAAAACATCATTACTGAGGAGAGGTGCCAGTTTTTAAGAAATCTTAATACCAAGAAATTAATAGAACTAGGAAAGCACCAAGCAAACCTGTGCCTGAAGTAGTCTTAGCTGTCTGTCTTGTTCTGTGAGGAACCGATATGCATCTGGAGATAGTCCCATCATTCCATTATCTGACTCAGTCTTGGGTGTGTGCATGCACACTGTGCAAGGCTGCGGGTTACATAAGTCCATATGTGAAGGCGGTCTTGCCACAGGCGATGGTTCAATATTGCTGTGGGGAGAACAACTGTCCATATCTCCCTGAGGTCTCAAGGCTATAGGACTACTTGAAGAACAGAATGCATTACAGTACAGGGCTGGACATCCACTTGGGTGAAATAATGAATGCTTTTGAAGGGCTTCAGACTGGACGTCTTGAATGGATCCAACTGTGTTTGCTCCTTGCCAAGAATTTAGCAGACTATATTGAATATGACTATGATGCTGACAACACCTGCAAATGTTTGTGGAACAGTAAGACGGCGGTGGGGGAGTAGGTATCTGAAGTTCCATTGGTCTTCCTGAATTATGGGGTGAAAAAACAAAATCGTGTGGTTGGGACTGCGGGGCAAGAGAAGACTGCCTAGAATTAAGTGTGGAGGGTCTTATAGGATACTCTTCGTTTTGTACATTTCCAGCAGAAACTGTTTGGAGCTTTTCAAATATATCATGAGATGGCCCATTATGAGAAGATGGTTTAACACTGTTCCTGGTATGGGGGTTCCCTTTCTTACAGGCAGGTGGCTGTCTTACTTTGCAGTGTCTCAAAAGAGCTGGTTTATCCTGGTTTAACTGATTTGGTATTCCTCTCAAGGAAGGCTCTCCAGCTTCAACTTCTGGACTGTGTTTCTCATCATAAAGCTGGGGTTGCAATGGCTTCAAGTGTTCCAAGTGGTTAATCAAAGGAGGATTTTCATTATTCACCATTTCCAATGGAGTAGGCAGAGGGTTTGATTCTATGAAATTGCCATCCAACACAAGTGAAAGTTCAGGAACTGATGGTTGGATCTTAGAAATCTACAAATAAGAAAGAAATAGAAAAAAAAAGTATTTTTTTGGAGAAACTGTATACTTTACTTTCCTCAGACCAGTATTTCCCAAATTATATCTAATTACATATTAACAAGTGTTCATTCTTTATTTACACCATCAGTAAATTTTTTCTGGGCATGTTTTATGTGCTAAGCACTAGGAATGCAATTGTAAGCTAAATAAACAAGGTCCTTGCCCTAAAAGAATAAAACTAAACACTTCCCAAACTTACTTAATAATGGAACTCTTTTTATTAAAACACTAACACTGCTAAGATCACAGAACACAATATGAGAAACTGTTTTATATAACTTTTTAAATCCTCTCTGCAAAAAATAAAATTGTCACAAGCAGAATGTTTTCACAGATCTAGTAGCAAATGTTATGTACCTTAAATAGTAAAATCTTCCAATAAATGTTTCAAAATATTTCTCCACTAAGAAGTCACTCACTGTTATTCCTTCTATTGATATCAACTAAGAGGTGGAAAGCAAAAAAGAGTAAACAAAATACTCGCTGTGATGAATTTGGTTATAATTTGATATTAACTTAAAAAAATCCTTCCCATTCCTTTTTCTTCTAAAATAAGAATTAAACAATTCTAAAATGACCCACAGGTTGGTAGCAATAAAAAAATTATGACAAGAATTTTAGCAATTAACCTCTGAAAGCAAGTATAATGTTTTCTCAGAATATAGTGATAAAAACCAATGTCAAGCTCTAGTGATAGTATATAATGTTGAGTCTATATGGTTATTAAAAGTACCAGATTCTAAAACCAAACCTCCTGAAATAGAATCCCAGCTTTACTACTTACTAGTTGTGTGTCTTGGGTAGGTAACTTAACCAATCTATGTCTCAGTTTACTCTAGGAATAACCATACATGCTTATTACATAGATATTACACATATGTATATATCATTACATATAATATGAATTATTATAACTGTGAGATACTTATATCTCTATATATAGATATAACCATAGAGATAGAAATAGCTAGATATATCTAAGAATGATACTTAGGTTTCAGGTAGTATTATTTAGTGTTTTAACCATGAAGAGACTTAGGTCTCTAACCACAAAAGTGAATGCATTTTAAAATCAGTGATACCTTCTGACTCACTGGATGAGGACTAGGAATCGGTCTTGGAGAAAAATCTTCATCTTCAACACCAGAGTCGTGATCATGTATTGGCATCTTCCCAGGAGATAACTTTTGGGAAGACCTAAAGAATAGAAGGGGAGACCAGAAAAGCCTTTGGTAATCCAGTGTTTTCTTTCTTCTAGAAATTGAATAAAGTCCTTTAATAGGTTGCAGTAGTACTCAGATCATTTAATTTAGTATCTGACAACCACAAATTATTTTATGTTTCAGGCCAGTGTTAGTTGACCAGGGAAGCTGGACCAGCCAGCCTTAATAAACTACCCTATTTACCTGATGATAGCAAGTTTAACCTTGTATTGTTAATGTCACAATAAATCAAGTCACTGGGCACCCTCTAGTTGATCACTTCGATAAATATAGAAACAAGTAAGACTTAGTACTAGCTGTCAAAAAATTTATAATCTAGTATTAAAGGTTATTAAACACACTATATTACAAACCCTCTGTATTAAAAAGGAAAACCAAATAAGGAATTATATTTTCCTATGTACTTATATCTATGATGGGAAAATACTTTGAGAAATCAAGGTACTACCCTCCCATTTAGTCAGGAATACTCATTGTATCACAGATGGCATGCCCAGCAAAACAGAAAATTTCTGAGTGCTGGTACCGAGTTTTAAAAACTGAAATTAGTGTTTAAGACTAAAGATTTGGAATACCATATGCATCAGGCTTTTTTACATCCTACACTAGACAAAGTCTCAATAGGATGCATTAGGGAAAAGAAAAGCCAAAATGAAAGCTAACAGCGCTCAGGATTAATGGGATCCCTAAAAAAGCACCCTGCATTCTGTTTCATGCAAGTTGAATCCTCCCTAGCAGGAAGAACAAAAGAAACTCCAAGGCAGGTTTGAAAATCAAACAGCAGAAGAGACCTTTTGCCCTAAACCCTGATTGTCTGAAGAGGTAGACCTTCACAGAATTCTTTCTGTACAAGGTATTACAATGAAGCAATCAGAATGTCTGCATGATTATGTTTAAGCAGAAATGTGTCTTCAGTCCCACAAAGCTCTTCTCCAACACCCAAGGCAGCTTGAGATACATAATGATATTCCAAAGCACTCAGTGCAGCATGGACAGGAAACAAGAGAGCCAGTGGCCTGAACAGGGTCAAAAGTTGCAGCAGGAACTTGCACAAATTTGACAAAGACCAGATGCAAATGAAAACACCTCAGCAGATTGTAGCACAGATGGATGAGAATCACGTCACCCCATATCACCAGTACTGGCATACCATTAGTCCCCTCTACATTACATATAACCCCAGAGAAAAGGGAATAAAGAAACCTTGAATTAGGTGAAATTTGGTGTCTATAATTCAGTAGAATAAATAGGGGCTTAAAATACATATTAAGTTCAATTACTAACTTTTACATTCTTTTGTATACCTGAGTTGTGGCATGGAATTAATATCTGTTTTGTACTTAAGATGAATACACACACAAAACTGTTGACACTGAGCAATAAAACCCATTTCTTAGCTTTTTTTTTTTGGAGGGGGTGGGGGGTGGATAGAGTCTCCCTCTGTCACCCAGGCTGGAGTACAGTAGCATGACTTCAGTTCACAGCAACCTCCGCCTCCAAGGTTCAAGTGATTCTTGAGCCTCAGCATCCGAGGAGCTCAGACTACAGGCATGTGCCAGCACGCCCAGCTAATTTTTATATTTTTAGTAGACACAGGGTTTCGCCATGTTGGTCAGGCTGGTCTTGAACTCCTGACCTCAGGTGATCCACCCACCTCTGCCTCCCAAAGCACTGGGATTACAAGTGTGAGCCACTGTGCCTGGCCTCATTTCTTAGCTTTTTTAGTACCCAAGGAAAAAAAGGAAAAACTTCAGGTTGTATAGTTATAACAACAGTATTTTAGGAGAGACAAACATTTTGATAACATTTAAAATGACTGTTCCTCATTAAAGCTTAGGCCAGAATGGAAAATAAACAAGGTTTTTTAACATCACTTTTTTTGAAGCCAGGTTTCACTCTATTACTTAGGCTAGAGTGCAGTTGGCGTAGCATGATCATGGCTCCCCAACTCGACTTCTTGGGCCCAAGTGATCCTCCTACCTCAGCCTTCTGAGTAGCTTTTAATAACAATCTTAAAGAAATTGCTATTGTCTCCTTAGTTTGGCTATTTCTTCCATAAATATTCAATAAAATGTTGAATAAGGTCTTAAAATTTAAGACAGTAAAGATGTTCCCGGCTGGGTGAGGTGACACAAGCCTGTAATCCCAGCACTTTGGGAGGCCAAGGCGGGTGGATCATTTGAGGTCAGGAGTTCGAGGCCAGCCTGGCCAACATGGTGAAACCCCATCTCTACTAAAAATACAAAAATTAGCCGGGCGTGGTGATGCACACCTGTAATCCCAGCTACTTGGGAGGCTGAGGCAGGAGAATTCCTTGAACCTGCCAGGTGGAGGTTGCAGTGAGCTGAGATCACACCACTGTACTCCAGCCTGGGTGACAGACTGAGACCCTATCTCAAAGAAAAAAAGATAAAGACTGACTTCCTGGAGGGAAAAGGAATTCTGCCAGCAGACTGCCTTTGGACTCAAATTGCAATTCTTCCCTGGGTGTCCAGCCTACCAGCCTACCTGTAGACATTTTTTGTCGTTTTTTTTTTTTTTCTCTTTGAGACAGGGTCTCATTTTATCACCCAGGCTGCAGTGCAGTGCCACGAACATGGCTCACTGAAGCCTTGACCTCCTGGGCAAGTGATCCTCCCACCTCAGCCCTGCAAGTAGCTGGGACTACAGGCATGTGCCACCACAACCAGCTAAATTTTGTACTTCTTTTCTGTTTTTGTAGAGGCAGGGTTTCGCCACATTGCCCAGGCTGGTCTCAAACTCCTGAGCTCAAGCAATCCTCCCGCCTCAGCCTTCCAAAGTACTGGAATTAAAGGGATGAGCCACTGTGCTCAGCCTCTACCTGTAGACTTTGGATTTGCCAAACCTTCACAAATACAGAAGCCAATTCCTTAAAACAAATATTCTACATACACACATCTTGTTGTTTCTGTTAATCTGGAGAACCCTAATACAAGATAATAACTTTTTTATTTTTTTTGAGATGCAGTCTCACTGTATCACCCAGGATGGAGTGTAGTGGCATGATCTCGGCTCACTACAACCTGTGCCTCTTGGGTTCAAATGATTCTCTTGCTTCAGCCTCCTGAGTAGCTGGGATTACAGGCATGCACCACCAGGCCTGGCTAATTCTTGTATTTTTAGTAAAGACGGGGTTTCACCACGTTGGCCAGGCTGGTCTCCAAGTCCCGAGACTCAGGTGATCTGCCTGCTTCTGCCTCCCAAAGTGCTGGGATTACAGGCGTGAACCACCGGGCCCGGCCGAGAATATCTTCTTTACCACAAAAGGTAGAATATGCTGACCCAAGAAGTCACAAGACTTTATTTAATTAATATTCTTCAAGTGTGTTTTAGAAGTTTTAAAACAATTTTTTTTTTTTTAGGTAGGAGTTTGAGACAGGGTCTTACTCTGTTGCCCAGGCTGAAGTGCAGTGGTGCAATCTCAGCTCACTGCAACCTCTGCCTCCTGGGTTCAAGCGATTTTCCCACTTCAGCGTACCGAGTAGCTGGGATTACAGGCATGCTCCAGTGTGTCCAGCTAATTTTTGTATTTTTAGTTGAGACGGGGTTTCACCATGTTGGCCAGGCTGGTCTCAAACTCCTGACCTCAAGTGATCCGCCCGCCTCAGCCTCCCAAAGTGCTGGGATTACAGGCGTGAGCCACTGCACCCAGCGAGAGATGCATTTTTTATTGTATAATGAAAGTATATGTTTGCATCTATTTCTGAACTATATTCTGCTCCACTGATCTGCCTGGCCCCCACCATTAGTTACCGTTTGATTTAATCACCCACGGCTTTATATTTCAATATTCCAACTTCAATGGCTTTTTTTTTTTTAAATGGAGAAGATGCAGCTTGAGGAGAGGAACTTTAAAAAATAACACTGAAGTCCTGCCAAATGATCCCTAAAAGTTCTGAGAAAGAAGCCGGGTGGGGTGGCTCACGCCTGTAATCCCAGCACTTTGGGAGGCTGAGGTGGGTGGATCACGAGGTCAAGAGATCGAGACCATCCTGGCTAACATAGTGAAACTCCGTCTCTACTAAAAAAAATACAAAACATTAGCCTGGCGTAGTCCCAGCTACTTGGGAGGCTGAGGCAGGAGAATGGCGTGGACCCGGGAGGCGGAGCTTGCAGTGAGCTGAGATACGCCACTGCACTCCAGCCTGGGCGACAGAGTGAGGCTCTGTCTCAAAGAAAAAAAAGAAAAGTTCTGAGAAAGAAAGAATATTAGCTGTTTCAAATGTTAAAATGCACTATAGAATTCTAGTGATTAATGTTTTAAAAACACTGGGTGATCAATTTTAGGACCTGAGTGTGTGTAATGTCTTTTATTGTACATTTCCTATGTGATTTCTCTACACTTCACTTTTCTCACCTATAAAATGGGAGAAATGATCGTATTATATGTAGATTTAAGGATGTTGGCCCGGCTGGTCTCAAACTCCTGACCTCAAGTGATCTGCCCGCCTTGGACTCCCAAAGTGCTGGGATTATAGGCGTGAGCCATCACACTCCAGCTAGTAGTTAATTTTATAGTAGTTTATCTGATAGGTCCAGATTTAAAACTATAAGGAAGGGTTGGAGACGATGGTTCACACATGTGACCCCAGCACTTTGGGAGGCCAAGGCAGAAGGATCACTTGAGGCTAGGAGCTCGAGACCAACCTGGCCAATACAGCGAGACCCCACCTTTAATTTAAATATTAAAATAAGAAACTTATAAGGAAGGGAAGAACAAATAGAAAGCACTAAACAAAACAGGAAGCAGATTCTTGCTAAGCAAGGTAATTTTTTGACAAATACTTTTGTATTTTTCCTGTATAATACATCAACCCAAATGAAAACCATATTAGAGTTGCCACTTCATTAAAATTACTATCCAACTTCCTAGTGAATATGAAGGAATGCATTTAAAACAAAGACATTTATGGTACATAAGATTTAAAAAATCGTTTCATCAGAAATAATTTACAGTTATTTTAATTACTCACCAAAAACTAATAAATGTAATTTTTAAAAAAACACACACATAATAACAAAAAGATCTTTTACCTCTTAATTGAAAAATTCTTGGAAGCCTTACTGAAAAACTCTGTTTCTGCATTTTGGCTTTCAGCGCTCAGTTCACAACGGATTGGATTTTTGTCAGGAGGTTCAACATTCTGAAATGAAGGAGGTCATATTTTGAGATCTGACTTAAATAAGAACACAGAGAATTCTATTTAGATGAAAAGTAGCTCTGAAACACTAGATGATGGAGTGGCAGACTTCTGATTTCTGTAACCCTCTTTTGTAAACTGTCCAATTCCCTGCTACATAAGTGAAAAAGTTAACCACTTGTGTTATAATCACAGATTCAGTGAATATAACTATGAAATGAGAATACCATCTAAAGAATAAAATGATAAATATGTCTCTAAAACAGAAATATTAGATCTCAGTTAAAATGATATGTATAATTAAAATACAAAAACTTTATAGCTTACATAACCTATAAAATATAAAATGTATATAATATATAACATAAAGATATTTTTATATATAACATATATGTAATATAATGTATATATTATAATATTAAAATATATATTTATATAAAATATATAGATGTATAACATATACATGATCTCAAAGAAGGTACTAAATAAGATCTGAGTGGACACATGTGGTTATTTAAAAGTATTCAATATTTTTCTAATAAAGAATGTACTTTTATTAGTCTGAGACCTAAAATAACCAATAATTTTATTGAAAAGTAGCATTTGAATATTTTCATATAATGACACCTAGTTTCAAAGATCTACTTCCTCTTTTTTTTTTTTGAGACAGAATTTCCTTCTTGTTGCCCAGGCTAGAGTGCAGCGGCATGATCTCAGTTCACTGCAACCTCTACCTCCCAGGTTCAAGCGATTCTCCTGCCTCAGTCTCCCAAGTAGCTAGGATTACAGGCACCCAGCACTATGCCTGGCTAATTTTTGTATTTTTAGTAGTGACAGAGTTTCACCATGTTGGCCAGGCTGGTCTCAAACTCCTGACCTCAGGTGATCCGCCCACCTCGGCCTCCCAAAGTGCTGGGATTGGAGGTGTGAGCCGCCACGCCTGGCCTAAAGATCTACTTTTTCTATGATCATCATCTAGTTGTGTTTCTAGGTATTTTATTAGATGATATAGTAACAGTCTATTCTGATTCCTTAGATACATAATATAAATAATGGCCTTTAAGTATAAAAAACCATTTCTTATTCCCACACATTTTAAAAATAATACAGTCACGGTCAGGTGCAGTGGCTCAAACCTATAATACCAGCACTTTGGGAGGCTTAGGCAGGTGGATCACCTAAGGTCAGGAGTTCGAGACCAGCATGGCCAACACGGTGAAACTCCCTCTCTAATGAAAATACAAAAAAAAAAAAAAAAAAATTAGCCAGGTGTGATGGTGGGCTCCTGAAATCCCAGCTATTCTGGAGGTTGAGGCAGGAGAATCACTTGAACCTGGGAGGCAGAGGTTGCAGTGAGCCGAGATCACGCCACTGCACTCCAGCCTGGGCAACTGAGTGAGACTCCATCTCAAAAAAAAAAAAAAAAAATACATCAGGACAAAGAAAAGTACTGAGATCCCACAAAGTTAACCTTCACAAGTATAAAATGATATATGAACAACTGATATATTCTTCAAAGATTTTAGAAAAACATAGGCAAGTTATTCTGTGAGTAACCTCTGGTTCTCTATTGTAATTTGGTTGAAGATATGATCTCAGATTTACTAAAAAAATTTAACCATAAATGAATAAAGTTAATATTTAATAAGATTATTTATAAGTAAACAAAGCATAATAGTTTGGATTACTATTTTAAAGGGTAAAAGCTGTTAGGTTTAAACTGCCAAAGTGCAAAACCCTAAACAGTCACTAATGTACAAGGCAATCAAATCACTTACTTTGAAAAGATGTAATGTTTCCTTACTGGTTAGCAACTGAAACCGAAAGTCAGGTATCTTGCCATCACAAGGGAAGCATTCATAAAACTCAGGTTCCTTATGTGTCATAGAATAGAGAACTATGATGAAATTTCCAGATTCTGAAAAAACCCTGCACAAAAAAAGTCATTTAATTAAAATTAATGAGGATAACATGATGACACTCAAATAACTTCATGTGAGTCTCCCAATCTAGTTAACAAAATGACTAAAAGGGGCAATTTTTGTTCAAAAACTGGGGTCCACCACTTAGGAAGACAAAAGGTGGGAGGATCGCTTGAGGCCAGGAGTTTGAGACCAGCCTTGTCAACATAGTGAGACCCCTCCTCTCTACAAAAAAAAATTTTATTTTATTCAGGAGGCTGAGGCAGGAGAATGGCGTGAACCCGGGAGGCGGAGCTTGTAGTGAGCCGAGATCGCGCCACTGCACTCCAGCCTGGGCGACAGAGCAAGACCCCGTCTCAAAAAAAAAAAAAAAAAAAAAGGAATAAGAGAGCAATTCAAAATTAATTTTACTGAGGATTTACTGTCAATATGAACTTAAAGCATGATCAGTAATTGATAATAAAACATAATTGTACTAAATCATAGCAAAGGATCTAAAACTAACATTTAATTTCTGCTATCTAAATATAACTAATTATCTTGAAAAGTTAAAACAAAATGTTAAAAGTAGAACTCCAAAAGCATCTGAAGAAAATACCAGTGATTTTTTTACTTCAGTAAATACACATGGAGTGGGTGAATCTTTTCTAAACACGATAGGAAAAAGATTAATAAATATGACTAAAAAACAGTAAGTCTGTTTGGGAAAAATATTGTTAAACTTAAATGACAATCTGGGGGTAAAACCGTTGCTATATATCATCAATATGTGTTTCTCTATGTATTTTACATTATATATATAGAGAGAGAGCTTGCTAGCACAAGCAATATGAAAAGTTGCACAGGCCGGGCGCAGTGGCTCACGCCTGTAATCCCAGCACTTCGGGAGGCCGAGGCAGGCGGATCACGAGGCCAGGAGATCGAGACCATCCTGGCTACCACAGTGAAACCCTGTCTCTACTAAAAATACAAAACATCAGCCAGGCATGGTGGCAGGCGCCTGTAGTCCCAGCTACTCGGGAGGCTGAGGCAGGAGAATGGCGTGAACCCGGGAGGTGGAGCTTGCAGTGAGCCGAGATCGCGCCACAGCACTCCAGCCCGGGCAACAGAGCAAGACTCCGTCTCAAAAAAAAAAAAAGAAAAGATACACTATCTAAGAGAAAAATGGCTAAAGACATGACTAGGCAGTTCCTGGAAGATGAGGTTATAAATCATTGGAAAAGTTTATTTTTCATCTATCAGGTTAGCAGAGGTCAAAAGTTTAACAACAGCCCTCCACTTACCTCTCTGAGCTCATCTCCAGCTACTCTCCCCTTCCTTCACTCCTCTCTAGCTACAGTGGCCTCTTTGCTGCTCCTTGAAGATGTAACGTGTTGTTTCACCCAGAGCCCTTACATTTAATACATCCTTTGCCTAGGACAGTGCCCCAGACAGCTACAAGGCTTACTTCCTCACCTCAAGTCGGCCTCCCTGACCACCTATTTAAATTGCAACTCTTGGCCGGGTGCAGTGGCTCACGCCTGTAATCGCAGCACTTTGGGAGGCCAAGGCAGGCAGATCACCTGAGGTCAGGAGTTCGAGACCAGCCTGACCAACATGGAGAAACCATGTCTCTACTGAAAAAATACAAAATTAGCCGGGCGTGGTGGCACATGCCTGTAATCCCAGCTACTCAGGAGGCTGAGGCAGGAGAAACGCTTGAACCCAGGAGGTGGAGGTTTCTGTGAGCTGAGATTGAGCCATTGCACTCCAGCCTGGGCGACAGAGCGAGACTCCATCTCAAAAAAAATAAGTAAAATAAAATAAATAAATAAAAATTTAAAAACTAAAAATTAAATAAATAAATAAATAAATAAACAGCAACTCTTTACTTGCCACTATCATTCAGACACACAACATCCTCCTCTCAGGCTTTATTTTTCTCCACAGTACTCATCACCTTTTAACATACTATTTATTTTATTTATTCTGTTTATTGCCTGTCTCTGCAGGACTATTTTATTTTTTATTTATTTATTTATTTTTTGTTGCCCAGGCTGGAGTGTAGTAGTGCGATCTCAGCTCACTGTAACCTCTGCCTCCTGGGTGCAAGTGATTCTCCTGCCTCAACCTCCCGAGCAGCTGGGATTACTGGCATGCTCTACCACACCGGGCTAATTTTTGCATTTTTAGTAGAGATGGGGTTTCACCATGTTGGCCAAGCTGGTCTCTAATTCCTGGTCTCAAGTGATCCACCCGCCTTGGCCTCCCAAAGTGTTGGGATTACAGATGTGAGCCACCATGCCCGGCCTATTTTATTTTTTTAAGACAGGGTCTGTATTGTTCAGGCTGGAGTACAGTGGCACAATCATGGCTTACTGCAGCCTGAACTCCTGGGCTCAAGCGATCTTCCCATATCAGCTTCCTGCTGGGACTACAGGCATGTGTCATTACACCCAGCTAACTTGTTTTTTTTTTTTTGTTAGAGACAGAGTCTTGCTATGGTACCCAGGCTGGTCTGGAACTCCTGGCGTCAAGCGATCCTCCTGCCTCAGCCTCCCAAAGTCCCAAAGTGCTGGGATTACAGACATGAGACACCATGCCTGGTCTGGGGACCTTTATTTTGTTTACTCTGATCCCCAGTACTATGAACATAATAGATATAATAGGTGCTCAATAAATAAATAAATAAATAAATATTTCTTTCACAGTGTTAGTGCAGGTAGAGAAAAAGGCACTCTCGTGTACTGCTGGAAAAATTATAAATTGGTGCAGTCTTTTTGAAGGGCAATTTGGCAATATCTACCAAATTTTAAATTACATACTCTTTGGCCTAGAAAAAAACACTTTTAGAAACTTATCCTACAAATATACTAGCATATGCACACAAAGATGTACGCATAAAATGTTCAGTCTACCACTATCTGCAAGACAAAAGGGCCAGTTTTTAAAATACAGTATGTATTATATACTCTTCAGTTGTAAAATATGTATATTAAATCTGTATATGCCAAGATGTAATGATCTCCAAGGTATAATTTATACAGAAAAAAGCAACACAAAGAAAAGAAAGGATGCTATGGTTTAATTTTTACAGGCCAGGAAAAGGTGATACTTGTCTATGTTGAATATTGAAATATTGACTATTTCAGGAAGGAAGCACAAGATATCACTTTACAGTGATTGCCTCTGAGAATGGGGTCTAGGGAAATGGGGAGGAAGAGAGATCTACTTTTATTGTAGATATTTACATATGTCAATTTATTACTATGTGCTTGTACTGCCTTTTCAATATAGTTTAAGTCCTTTACAGCCACCCAAGGTAGATAAAAATAGACCTTCTCATTTAATAGATAAAGAAGGTGAGAGACAAATACTGACAAAGATGTCACCTTCTTTATCTATTAAATGAATTGAGGTTAAAAGTAAAGTTTCCCTAACTATTAATTCCAGTGTTTAGGCTTCAGTTTCAGGAAGAAATTAAAAATCTTGTCTCAAGTATTTCTTTGTGTATTAGTAGTAACACTGTGTAACTTAATAAAACACCTGTAAGGTAACAAATCCAAACTCATTTGCAGTCACTTCACTGAAAGTGAACCTCCTTAATTACTAAATAGGATGCTACAGTAGACAATCTCCACAGTTTTTTTCCACCCCCAAAAGGTTTGTGTTCTGTGGTTAGGCAAGTGAATTCCTTGGTATTTCCAGGTATACTGCAACCTCATCTTTTTTTAATCTGGTTTTATTCTCATTTAATATAAGGTTTGTTTTTTCTTAATGTACGTGTTTATTTATAAGTATTGTAAAAGGTTAAGGCATTACATGAATTTTAAATGGGACCATAAACTATGAATGGGGGAAAGGATCGAAATAAAGTACTACAGAATAAAATATCACTTGCCTTTCTCGAACAGAAGAATTGAATATGTATCGCAAACAGCAAGCCCATACCTGAGGACTATAGATATGTATAATTCCAGACAGCCAACTAAAAGAAAAAGATAGAAATTAAAAACCATAGTCACTTACATATATAGCATAATTTACATTCTTCCTAAGATAATAAAGTAGACGTATGGCTTTTATCAGCCATACATTAAAAAGCCTTAGTAATAAGAAATCTAAAAACGTGCTGATAATTAAGAGGAAGAATATATAGACATTTGTATCTATATAACTATATTGATATATATAGACAGACATATAGATATATATTGAGAGAGAGAGAAAGACAGAGAGCAAGCATGTGTATCTCTGTCCTCTTTTACCTGAGATGTGGGAAAGAAAATGGTTAACAGAGATGAAAGCAGTATACTAGAATGAATTAGCTTGGACTGGAAAGAATGGGCTAAGGTAGTACAGACTAGTTTGCAGCCTAAAACTACTTCATGGAGTTGCTGAGGATTAAATGCTGTAATATATACAGGTAGTCAGAAAGAGAGAAGGCTCTTAATATTTACTTAAGCATCAACAATCCATTGCCTATATTAGGACTGTAGCAAACTATAAGTAGATTTCATGGTCCAGAGAACATTCATGCATTCTCATTCACTTTGCATGTGCCATTCCCTTACATGGGTTCCCTTCCCCATCAATCTTCCCTTCTACTATCTAAACAATTGAAAGTCTAGCTCAAGTTTGTCTTCTCTAGGAAAATGCTCCCTCTCATATCTTTCTTACAAATACTAAGTGTTCACTTTCCATACTGGTCACTTTATAGTAAATCATATACTTTATTTTTCTGTGTATGAATATTTGAATGTTTTATCACCTCACTTTGATTTTAAATTCTTTAAGAAGCTTTAAACCTCAACACATTATCAAGCATAACACTGTATGTAATAAGTACTCAATACTGAATGAATATAGATTTCTAAATATTCTGTCTAAATATCATTAACTCAGATGGCTTGAGCCCAGGAGTTCCAGACCAGCCTGGGCAACATGGCGAAAGCCCGCCTCTACAAAATACACAAAACCTAGCCAGGCGTGGTGGCCGGTGCCTCAGTCCAGGAGGCTGAGGTGGGAGGATCACCTGAACCCCAGAGATTGAGGCTGCAGTGAGCCATGATTGTGCCACTGCACTCCAGCCTGTGTGACAAAGTGAGACCCTGTCTCAAAACATGTATACATATATAAAAAAAGTAAACACATAAATATCATTAATTACTACTCTAAAGAGAAGGCCATTAACACTAAAGGAGATTTCTGCAAGATTGACTGACAGTGGATTTTAAATGGTATTATTATGAGCCCTGAGTTCTTTAGGGTGACTTAAGGATGAGTGGTAGTGAGAGAATACTGAAGAAACAGGGCTCTAAGGCTTCACCTTCAACTAGGAGAATTCAACTTATATTTTTTATTTTTTTTTGAAACGGAGTTTCACTCTTGTTGCCCAAGCTGGAGTGCAATGGCGCAATCTCAGCTCACTGCAACCTCCACCTCCTGGGTTCAAGTGATTCTCCTGCCTCAGCCTGCCGAGTAGCTGGGATTACAGGCACGCACCACCATGCCTGGCTAATTTTTTGTATTTTTAGTAGAAATGGGGTTTCACCATGTTATCCAGGCTGGCCTTGAACTCCTGACCTCAGGTGATCCGCCCACCTTAGCCTCCAAAAGTGCTGGGATTACAGGTGTGAGCCACTGCGCCCGGCCATAGAATTAAGCTTTTATCTGTTTTATATGTTAGAGTTCTTCCTAAGATTGGACAAAATCTGGCTGAGCATGATGGTTCACACCTGTAATCCAAGCACTTTGGGAGGCTGAGGCGGGTAAATCACTTGAGGCCACGGGTTCCAGACGAGCCTGGCCAACATGGTAAAACCCCGTCTCTACTAAAAAAAGAAAAATTAGCCAGGCATGGTGATGCACGCCTGTAATCCCAGCTACTTAGGAGGCTGAAGCACGAGAATCACTTGAACCTGGGGGATGGAGATTGCAGTGAGCCGAGATCTCTCCACTGCACTCCAGTCTGGGCACAGAGCAAGACTCTATCTCAAAAAAAAAATTGGGTAAAATCTTATTTTAGCTGATTCTACTAGTAAAATAAGAAAACCTGACAACCACTTATCTTTGTGGCTTTATAAAATGATCTAAATATTTATAGTACAACTGAGTCACATGCTTATCATATACATTTGAACATTTGGCTGATAAGGTTTTCATAATGTAATACTTACATTCCCACCAATGGTAGAGAATAAACCTTGGGATCAGATTCCAACAAAAGTAACAATTTGCGTGTTTCATCCATGGTAAGATATCTAAACAGAAGACATTCATGTGAAAATAACTGAAATTATGTACTTTTTACCTAAAAGACATAATCTAAATGCTGAAGCATACTTTAGAAACGGGAGATAATTCAAATGAACATTGTCTTGCACACACAAAAGAAACAGAAACTTTTTACTGACTCAGTAAAAAGACTCTGGTAAGAGGAAGAGATTAAAGAGATTTAATACCTTAAAACTTCCATCTATCAATTAAAAGACATTGAAGATTATACACCTTTTTAAAAAGTTTTGCTCTATAACTTTACTTACAATTTACTTTAATCAAGAGTGTTAACATTAAGGTAGGCAGTTTCAGAACCAAATAGGTTTCCTTGGAAGAACTGAATTCCCTATCACTGGAAAATGTTCATGCATCCAAGTGATTTGACAAGACTGCAACAGATGTGACTTCTAAGTGAAGGAGACTGAATTAGGAGAGGTATAATCAACCTTCCATGTGCCATACTCCTCCAACCACTGTCAAAGGACTTTGGAACCATCATAAAACCCAAAAGCTCACTCTTTCCTAAAAGGACATTATACTATATTTATATTTTATTATATTTATTATTGACAGCAAGTTATAAGAATACAAAAAACCAAAGTAGAATTGTTAATTTTATTGTTATGTCTTTCTTCAAAAACAATGCCATTAGTGGGTCAGGCATGGTGGCTCACGCTTACTGTAATCCCAGCACTTTGGGAGGCCGAGGTGGGCAAATCACTTGAGGTGAGGAGTTCGAGACCAGCATGGCCAACATGGCAAAACCCCATCTCTACTGAAAATACAAAAAAAAAAATTAGCCAGGCATTGTGGCACACGCCTGTAATACCAGCTACTCGGGAGGCTGAGGCAGGAGAATGAATCACTTGAACCCAGGAAGCAGAGGTTGCAGTGAGCCGAGATCGCACCACTGCACTTCAGCTTGGGCGACAGAGTGAGACTCCGTCTCAAAAATAGAAAACAAAAACAATGCCATTAGTGATATAAAGCCTTGGCAGTACCACTGATGATATATTTTACTGCTCTAATAACACTAAAACACAAAGACAATACATTTGTCAGGTCTTGTGACAAGAATATTAAGCCTGAGTTGGCATAAGATTTACATATCAACAATGACACAGCTGCTTTGAAAGTTCTCCCTCATGTCTTGCCCATCTGATAAATTTCTACTCCTTAAAAGAATTAGTTCAGGCTGGCCGGGCCCAGTGGCTCATGCCTGTAATTCCAACACTTTGGAAGGCTGAGGCGGGTGGATCATGAGGTCAGGAGTTCAAGACAAGCCTGGCCAAGATGGTGAAACCCCATCTCTACTAAAAATACAAAAATTAGCCAGGCATGGTGGCGGGCGCCTGTAATCCCAGCTACTTGGGAGGCTGAGGCAGGAGAATCACTTGAACCCAGGAGGTGGAGGTTGCTGCAGTGAGCTGAGATCGTGCCACTGCACTCCAGCCTGGCAACAGAGCAAGACTCCATCTCAAAAAAAAAAAAAAAAAAGAATTATTAGTTCAGGCTTTCCATGATTTCCCCAGGCATTTTGGACATCCCTCCCCCTACTTTCCCAGCACTGTATATAAACCTCCATTATAACACATCATGTTTACATGTCAACATATTCAATAGATAGTAAGTATAGTTTTTAATCTATTTATTTCCAATGTCTAACATAATGCCTATGCCATAATGGGCCCTAGTAAATATTAGGGTATATAAAGGGCAAATGTCAAATTTTTTTTTTAATGATGGGGTCTCACTACATTGTCCTAGTTGGAGAGCAGTGGCTATTCACAGGCACTATTGTAGCTTACTGCAGCCTTGAAATCCTAAGCTCAAGCCACCCTCCTGCCTCACTCTCCCAAGCAGCTGGGATTACAGGTGTGTGTCAATGCACCTGGCATGGCAAATGTCACCAATTTAATAGACGATTCTAGATAGGAAGTGGCAAGGAGAATAGGTGATTGACAGAATACTGAACATCCTGGTTATTACCAGCATGCCCGCCCAGCAGTCACAGATGGATAATTCCAAGAAAGGTAAATTCATGCTATACAAGTAAATGGGGATGGGTACTAAGGAAAACAAATTAATTTTTTTGTTAATTTAAACAAAAAATCCCATGCTCCACTTGAGAAGTACTTTATTAATTAAGATAATTAAATGTTTCATTTAATTCAAACAATTTTAGCTCACTTTTGACCACTCCATGATTTTGGAATATACCAACAATTTTTCCTTTGGGCCACTCCAATCAGAAAGCACAGCTCTGGTCAGAATCTGGTTCTGAAGAGGTATTTTTAGAGAATAAGACTTGGAATTGAGTGTACTTTGGCAAACATTTTTAGATTGAAAGGCCTAACAGGAACTAGGGTGGAGTCACTGGGAAAGGAAGCCAGAAGTGTAATACTTGGAGCAGTCTCTGGTCAAACTTTAAAGTAGAGTAGTTATATTGTCTAACCTAGTTTTATAGATAATAGATAAAGAAAATAGATGAAGATTCAGGGAAGCAGCCTTGCTGAAGATTAGAAAGCATGCATTTTGGCTTACATTTCCTAAGAAATTAAGAGTGGAGATAGGAAGCTGGAGAGGATTCTACTCCAGCTCTGTGAGGAAACTCCACCCTCAAGTAGTTGGCAATTTGGTAAGCAAGAGTACTGTAACTTTTTATTTAATTATCTCCTTTCTCTGTCTGCAATGCTCATTATTCACAGTTAAAACCACATACTATAAATAAATTATCTAGCCTCCCTTGGGTTCATAATTAGGTTATAGTTAAGAAAAAAAAAGGCCTAAAACCTAAATAAAATACAAATAATAATACAGAATATACAATATAGAACACAATTTCTCCTTACATTTTCAAATAATAAATTATCAACCAATTTTTTTTTTTGTTTTGTTTTTTGGTTTTTTTGAGACAGAGTCTCGCTCTGCCGCCCACACTGAAGTGCAATGGTGTGATCTCAGCTCACTGCAACCTCTGCCTCCCAGGTTCAAGCGATTCTCCTGCCTCAGCCTCCTGAGTAGCTGGGATTACAGGCACGCGCCACCATGCCCGGCTTTTTTGTTTGTTTGTTATTTTTAGTAGAGATGGAGTTTCACCATGTTGGTGAGGCTAGTCTTGAACTCCTGACCTCGTGATCCACCTGCCTCGGCCTCCAATTTTAATATAATTTTTACCACCACCATTTTTTTTTTTTTTTTAGAACTGAGGTCTCTGGGGCTGGGCATGGTAGCTCACCCCTGTAATCTCAGCACTTTGGGAGGCTGAGGCAGGAGGATCACCTGAGGTCTGGAGTTCAAGTCCAGCCTGGCCAACATGGTGAAACCTCATCTCTACTAAAAATACAAAAATTAGCCGGTGTAGTGGCATGCACCTGTAATCACAGCTACTCAGGAGGCTGAGGTGGCAGGATCACTTGAACCAGGGAGGTGGAGGTTACAGTGAGCCAAGATCCCACCACTGCACTCCAGTCTGGGTGACAGAACAAAACACCATCTCAAGAAAAGAACTGAGTTATCCAGACATTATACTTTATGGCCACTCAGTTTTGTCTTTTTTTTTTTTTGAAACGGAGTCTCTGTTGCCCAGGCTAGAGTGCAGTGGTGCAATCTCAGCTCATTGCAACCTCCACCTCCCAGGTTCAAGTGATCCTCCTGCCTCAACCTCCCGAGTAACTGGGACTACAGGCATGCACCACCACGCTCAGCTAATTTTTATATTTTTAGTAGAGACGGGGTTTCACCATGTTGGCCAGACTGATCTGCAACTCCTGACCTCAGGTGATCCGCCCGCCTGGGCCTCCCAAAGTACTGGGATTACAGGTGTGAGCTACTGCGCCAGGCCCTACCACCAATTTTTTGTAGGTGGTGGCACAACTTAAAGAAAACTTCATATTCAACAAAAATAAACCATTTCATTTTTTACTTTCCCTGGTTATTAACCAAGCCACCATATCTCTGGCATATAAACTGACTGGACAATTCTTTCACATTACATGGACATTCTGAAAATATACTAATGCAACTAATGTTTAGATTAATGTATCTTTTACTTACCCATATTTATAAGTCCCTTGAACTTGAGAAATATTCAGATTACTGCTCAAGTTTCTTGCCAGAGCTGTTGGAATAATGGGGATGGGCTTCACAGGTGTGCATTTAAAGTTATTTGCTAGAGTTACTGCTGCCCAATGCAAGTCAAATTCCACACTGTCCAAACTCTCCCTGGAAGTGATATGAACTCTTAGGGAAAGCAGCTTACCACAGTCCAAGGAATCTTTGCTACATATATGGCACTGTAGAGCCTGAGAAATCAATATTAAATAATTATTTTAAAACTTTGAAATGTGCCCATATTGCCAGTTTATTTTATACTGATACATATACATATATAATATCTTGCACTAATAAAATTAAATGAGTTCTGATTTACAACATTTCAGTTCTCATTTATTCCATGTGACCAAAAGATTATGTGAATAATTATATCAAAGCAAGTAAGATTTACTGTCCCAAGCTCCACTACACATTTTCAATGTAGATATCCTAGCAGCACTTCAGTCTTATTGGGGAGTCACCCCCAATAAATATTTACTACATGGGAAAAAATGGACATAAAATAATTCTTTTTTTTTTTTGAGAAGGAGTCTCGTTCTTTTTGCCCAGGCTGGAGTGCAGTGGTGCAATCTCAGCTCACCACAAACTCCACCTCCCGGTTCAAGCGATTCTCCTGCCTCAACCTCCCAAGTAGCTGGGATTACAGGTGTGTGCCACCACACCCAGCTAATTTTTTATATTTTTAGTAGAGACAAGGTTTTACCATGTTGGCCAGGCTGGTCTTGAACTCCTCCTGATCAGCCCGCCTCAGACTCTCAAAGTGCTGGGATTACAGGCGTAAGCCACTGTGCCTGGCCTCATAAAATAATTCCGATTGAGCCTCAGAGAATCTAAAGTCCATTCCTCTTTGATTCCTTTCTTGTTACCACAAATTGTCAAGTTAGTTCTCCCTCTGTATTTGCCCATGCCCACTGTGTCCTTCCTAGTTTCACTGCTACCATTGTACTATGGGTTAATACATCCCTCTGTAATACACACCCGCCCAACTTCTACAATGGCTACTCTCTCTAACTTCGGTCAGCCTACCCTATCAGATTAACTATTTCTGATTTGACAGTGTTTTCTTTTTTCAAGAACCTTCAATTACTACATGGCCCATATGACAAAGTTCAAATTCATCAGGCTGGCAGACAAGGCTCTTCTTTCTTTGCTCCCACCAAGGCTGGAGTGCAGTGGTGTGATCACGGCTCAACCTCCCGGGCTCAAGCAATCCACCTGCCTCAGCCTCCCGAAGTGTTGGGATTACAGACAGAAGCCACTGCGCCCAGCCAAGCCTCTCTATAATCTGACCAAATTAATACTCCAGTCTGACTGCCCACAAATTCAGCAAAAATGTATACCCTAAACACTACCCTAAGTACATCTTGAACTTTCTTATCTCGGTTACACTGCTCTTCTGAAAGGCTACTCATATCGCTTACCTAGAGTTTTTGCCCTCAGAAACACATTTAGTTGGATTTTAGGTTCACAATAATTCAATCAAATTATTGTAAATAATTCTCAAATATGGTTTTACTAAAATACAGCATACTAAACATAGTTTGATTCTTGTGTTGAATTAACTATAAGTTGTCAATGAATCGCACCTTTAAAGCTGAGCTGAAGTCATTTACACTGTGAACTATCATTTCTCTTGAACAAAGTTCTTGAGTATGAACTTTGCATGGAATCAAAAAGTCCCCAGGAAGAGAAGCAGTAGGGGTTATTTCTAGGCATTCAGGTACTTCTCGACCAGGATCAAAGCGATCTACTGTCAATGTTACACCTTCTTCATCTGTAGAACAAAAATAACAGCTATTATACAGCATACTAATTAAAAACATAAAATCAACCAAGCAAGACTACATTATAGCTAAGCACTTTGTTCATACCAATAGTACACTAAACTCTTAAATACTAAACTCTTACAGTAAACTAAACTCTTATAAGTGTATACTAAAGTCTTACTTGCTTATATATATTGATCCATCTGACCAGATAGTGAACTCTGTAATTAATAATTTTACTCATCTTCATATCCTTGGTACACAGCAAAGAAAATTAGCACAAAGCAAATACAATAGTTGGCCAAATCAATAAATTCTATTGCAGTCATACAAGTAATTTAAAAAAATGTTTTCTTGTACTGATGGAGTCTTACTATGTTATGCAAGCTGGTTTAAACTCCTAGGTTCAAGTGATCCTCCCACTCCAGCCTCCCAACATGCTGGGATTACAGGCGTGAGCACTGGTCCATTTTTAAAAGTGTATTACCTTCGTCTACTGTCAGAGAACCAAGTAAAAAGCATGACGAATTTTTTTTATTCTGCTTAGCATGACGATAAGCAAGTCGGATGGTCTTTTCAGTCACCACAAGCTTTGGATTTCTGAAAAACAACAAGTCTTTTATGAATATGGTAGACCTCATATCTTAAAAAAACCTTCTGCCATAAAATGCTGTCTAAATTATAACACACATTTTTAAAAATGTACAGAAAGATCATTGTCAGGAAATCCCAGGGTCAAAGGCAGGGGATAGGGAGGGCCACTTGGAAACTAGAATGGCAATAAACAGACACTGAAACTATAGTTGTTCTCCAGGCATTTTGTTAACTTTATGAACCTCAGCAGGTAGGTCTCCTGTTTTTGTAAGTAAATTTTGATTGAAACAGTCACATCTATTTCTTTACATACTGTGTATGGGCTTCAGATATAATCAGCATTACAGTAGTGCCCCCTTATCTCTGGGAGACATGTTCCAGACCCCCAGTGGATGTCTGAAACCGCAGATAGTAACAAATCCTATATATACTATGTTTCTTCCTATACATACATATCTATGATAAAGTTTAATTTATTTAGGCACAGTAAATAATTAACAATAATTAATAATAGAATAATTTTAACAGTATACTGTAAAAAAGTTGTATGAATATAGTCTGTCTCTCAAAATACCTTATTGTATTATACTGTGGGTAACTGAAACCATGGAAAGTGAAACCATGTATAAAGGGGGGAAACTACTGTATTAAATACAAAATATAGTATGATTTAAATGCTTTAAAAAATGTAAAAGGAAAACCAAAATATAAGCCAGGAATAAGATACTATGAAAAAAGACCAGGCAAATTTGAATAAAAAAGCCATACAGAACTTAAAGAAATAAAAAATATAATTTGTAAAAATTCAATAAGTTATATAACTAACTGGGGATAGGTACACAAATGTGTATTGTTATTCTATTAACTATGCATATATACTATAAGTATCCTCTCATATATATGGTACACCGCCACATTTTAAAAAACCTAAATGAGGGCCAGGCGTGGTGGCACACGCCTGTAATCCCAGCACTTTGGGAGGATGAGGCAGGTGGATCACCTGAGGTCAGGAGTTCGTGACCAACCTGACTAACATGGTGAAACCCCATCTCTACTAAATACAAAAAAATTAGCCAGGCGTGGTGGCACATGTCTGTAATTCGAGCTACTTGGGAGGCTGAGACAGGAGAATCGCTTGTACCTGGGAGGCGGAGGTTGCAGTGAGCCAACATCACGCCATTGCACTCCAGCCTGGACAACAACAGCAAAACTCCTCTCAAAAAAAAAAAACCAAACTTAAATGAACAGGTTAGATGGCAGCTAAGCACAGCTAAAGAGAAAATAAGCAGAATTGAAAAACAAAGGAAACTACTCAAAATGTACAGAAAGACAACAATAAAAAAAATAAAAACAGGACTAACCATTATTTAGTTGAACTTCCATAAGACTCTCCCTATTTTTGTCAATGGTACCACCCTTCTCTGCCAACTAGTGTTGAACCTGAATACTTTCTGACTTGTATCTTTCCTTCAGTTCCTCTATTCAGTGAATCATCAAATACTACAAATTATTTATTCAAAACACCTTGTTTCATTCTTTCCTCTTGATCTGAATACTGCCACATTGCTCTAAGTCCTTATAATGTATAATAGATGCCATTTATGAAATACTTTCTATTCCAGGCACTGTGACAATTGCTTTACAGAGTCTTATTTAACCCCTACAAGAGAACTGTGAAACTGGTATTATTATAGTCATTTTATAAATAAGGAAACTGATCCTTGGCTACTTTACTGAGGTTGCATAAATAAGTACTAGAATCAGGATTTGATTCCCTAGGCAGTCTGCTCCAGTTATTGCACCGTTTTTTTTTTCTTATTTTGTTTTTTTTTTTACTTTTTATTTTAATTTTTTATTGAGACAAGGTCTCACTTTGTTGCCCAGGCTGGTTTCAAACTCCTGACTTCAAGCAATCCTCCTGCCTCAACCTCCCAAAGTGCTGGGGTTACAGGTGTGAGCCACCGCACCCAGCCCAGTTATAGCACCTTAAACCATTACAGTATACACCTGTGTGATTACAGAAAAGCATCCTGAAGCTAGGCTGACTCAAGGCTCTCCCCTCCATAATCTATCCTTCTTAGAATACTACTTTTAACAAGTAACTCTTATGTACAAAACCTCAATAGATCTATTTACTATTACTTTACCCCTAAACTTTCTTGTCTGTCAAGGTCCTAGATGTAACTACAAGATTTTATATTCCTTCTAATCTGATCCACTCAAAAATTGGTTCAAGCTTCTCAATGTTCCACAAAGACACCACGCTGACATAATAAAAAACACTTTCAGTTTTTATTATATTTCACCTCTTTTGAATTCCTACAATATGCAGAATTTGCAGAAAACTGGGAAAATAAGATTATCTCTCAAAAGTACAAGGAACAGATGTTAAGAAGCAGCAGAAGGAAAATTTTGCCTGAGGGGAGCTTCTAAAAGAAAAGTAAAGAAAAATGAATAATTGGTCATAGTAATCAACTTTGCCTTATACATCTTTGTATTACTCTTGTTTATACTGGCTTGATTTGAAAAAAAGAAACATGTTATACCTGTAGTAACTGAGATGTAAGTAGATGAAATCTCCAGTTGGCGTTGGGTTCCAAAGTGCACATTTTGATGGAGGAAAGTGGAAAGGTACCATCCTGCTTGAAGGAAACCTTTTGAAAAAACAATGTAAAATTAAAGCACAAGGAATAGCAAACTTAGTAGACATTTGGTAGGAAACAACTAACTATCTTTAAGGTGATGGTATTTTCAGACTACTTTTGTAATTTTCAAAGAGTTTATATATATATATATTTTTTTTTTTTTTGAGACAAAGTCTCACTTCATCACCCAGGCTGGAGTGCAGTGGCGTGATCTCAGCTCACTGCAACCTCTCCCTCCTGGGTTCAAGCAATTCCCCTGCCTGAGCTTCCTGAGTAGCTGAGATTACAGGAGTGCACCACCACACCCGGCTACTTTTTGTATTTTTAGTAGAGACGGGGTTTCGCCATGTGGGCCAAGCTGGTCTCGAACTCCTGACCTCAAGTCATCCACCTGCCTCGGCCTCCCAAAGTGCTAGGATTACAGGCATTAGCCACTGTGCCTGGCCAAAAAATACTTTTTTATTTTTTGAGACGGATTCTTACTCTGTCGCCCAGGCTGGAGTGCTGTGGTGCAATCTCAGCTTACTGCAACCTCTGCCTTCCAGGTTGAAGCAATTCTCCAGCCTCAGCCTCCCAAGTAGCTGGGACTACAGGCGCATACCACCATGCCTGGCTAATTTTTTGTATTTTTGTAGAGACAGGGTTTTACCGTTAGTCAGGATGGTCTTGATCTCCTGACCTCATGATCAGCCTGCCTCAGCCTCCCAAAGTGCTGGGATTACAGGCGTGAGCCACCACGCCCGGCCTTTTTTTTTTTTTTTTCAGACGGAGTCTTACCCTGTTGCCCAGGCTGGAGTGCAATGGCGTGATCTCAGCTCACTGCAACCTCCGCCTCTGGGTTCAAGTGATCCTCCCACCTCAGCCTCCCGAGTAGCTAGGATTACAGGCGCCTGCCACCACACGCAGGTAATTTTTTGTATCTTTAGTAGACACGGGGTTTCACCATGTTGGCCAAGCTGGTCTCAAACTCCTGACCTCATGATCCACCCACCTCAGCCTCCCAAAGTGCTGGGATTACAGGCGTAAGCCACCGCGCCCGGCCCAAAAAATATTTTTTAAAAAAGAAAATTTGGCTTATTCGTCCTTTTTTATCTATGCATATGTAAATTTATGTATACAAGCTTTTAAAAAAGAACAAGACAATCCTACAAAATCCCTTTTAAGTAACAGAAAAATGAGTATAAATCATACGTTTACATTTAAATTTAAACTAAAATCTTTCTTTTCTTTCCTTTTTTTTTTTTTTAAAGAGCAGGGCCTTGCTCTGTTGCCCAAGCTGGAATGCAGGGGCTCAATCATACCTCACTGCAGCCTTAAACTCCTGGGCTCAAGGGAGCCTCTCAAGCAGCTAAGACCACAAATGTGCACCACCATGTGAGGTTTACTTTTGTATTTTTTGTAGACACAGGGTCCTGCTATGTTCCCCAGGCTGGTCTTGAACTCATGGTTTTAAGCAATCTTCCCACCTTGGCCTCCCAAAGCACTGGGATTATAGGCATGAGCCATGGCTCCTGGCCTAAAATCTGTCTTTCTGAACTGATTTCCAGATAATTGTTAGATAATACCCAACAGTTATGAAAAGCAAAAAAACTTAATAAATTCTTAATTATTTTCCAGTGTTTCCAAATTTGGTATTCTGGAATACCAAAATACAGCACAAGTTTAATTATTGAAGCGTCAAAAGGACATAATTATAAATAATTCCTCAACAAAGATGCCAGGGGCAGTGTAAAGCAAGGTTTTGATATTAAATCATATAGGGTACCATCAAAAACTTTTCATTTTACATGAGTGTATAACACGAGAAAACCAAAATAAGAAAAAGACCACTAATGGGGCCAGGCCTGGTGGCTCACACCTATGTCAGCACTTTGGGAGGCCAAGGCGGGTGGATCACTTGAGGCCAGGAGTTCGAGACCAGCCTGGCCAACATGGTGAAACCCCGTCTCCACTAAAAATACAAAATTAGCCAGGTGTGGTGCCACTCACCTCTGGTCCCAGCTAGTTGGGAGGCTGAGGCACGAGAATCACTTGAACCCAGGGGGAAGAGGTTTCAGTGAGCCAAGATCACGCCACCCCACTACAGCTTGGGTGACAAGAGCAAAACTCCATCTCAAAAAAACAAAAAACAAAAAACAAAAAATTAGCTGGACATGGTGGCACACGCCTGTAATCCCAGTTACTCAGGAGGCTGAGGCATGAGAATTGCTTGAATCAGTTGAGGTTGCAGTGAGCTGAGACCGCACCACTGCACTCCAGCCTGAATGACAGAGTGAGACTCTGTCTTGTTGCGGGAAGTCGGGGACCCCAAACGGAGGGACCGGCCGAAGCCATGACTGAAGAACGTGGATTGTGAAGATTTTATGGACATTTATTAGTTCCCCAAATTAATACTTTTGTAATTTCTTATGCCTGTCTTTACTGCAATCTCTAAACATAAATTGTAAAGATTTCATGGACACTTATCACTTCCCCAATCAATACCCTTGTGATTTCCTATGCCTGTCTTTGCTTTAATCTCTTAATCCTGTCAGCCGAGAAGGATGTATATTGTCTCAGGACCCTGTAATAATTGCGTTAACTACACAAATTGTACAGCATGTGTGTTTGAGCAATATGAAATGTGGGCACCCGAAAAAAGAAGAGGATAACAGCAATTGTTCAGGGAATAAGAGAGATAACCTTAAACTCTGACCGCCGGTGAGCCAGGCAGAACAGAGCCATATTTCTCTTCTTTCAAAAGCAAATGGGAGAAATATCACTGAATTCTTTTTCTCAGCATGGAATGTCCCTGAGAAAGAAAATGTGCACCTAGGGGTAGGTCTCTGAACTGGCCCCCCCCGGGGCATACCTGTCTCTTATGGTCGAGATTGCAGAGGTGAAATAAACTCCAGTCTCCCATAGCGCTCCCAGGCTTATTAGGAAGAGGAAATTCCCACCTAATAAATTGTAGTCAGACCGGTTGATCTGAAAACCCTGTCTCCTGATAAGATGTTATCAATGACAGTGGTGCCCAAAACTTGATTAGCAATTTTAATTTCACCTCAGTCCTGTGGTCCTGTGATCTCACCCTGCCTCCACTTGCCTTGTGATATTCTATTACCCTGTTAAGTACTTGATGTCTGTCACCCACACCTATTCGCACACTCCCTCCCCTTTTGAAACTCCCTAATAAAAACTTGCTGGTTTTTGTGGCTTGTGGGGCATCACGGATCCTACCAACGTGTGATGTCTCCCCCGGAAGCCCAGCTTTAAAATTTCTCTCTTTTGTACTCTGTCCTTTTATTTCTCAAGGCAGCCGACGCTTAGGAAAACAGAAAAGAACCTACGTGATTATTGGGGCAGGTCCCCCAATACTGTCTCAAAAAACAAAAAAAAGAAAAAGACAATGAAAAAAAAAGAATAAATTCCTGTCATTTGCAACAACATGGTTAGAACTGGAGATCACCATGTTAAGTGAAATAAGCCAGGAACAGAAATACAAACTTCACATGTTTTCGCTTATTTGTGGGATCTAAAAATCAAAACAATGGAACTCATGGACACAGAGAGTAGAAGGATGGTTACCAGAGGCTGGGAAGAGTAGTAGGGGTTGGGTGAGAGGTAGACACAGTTAATGGGTTTAAAAAAAAAACAGAAAGAATGATTAAGACCTATTATTTGATAGCACAGCAGGGTGACTATAGTCAATAACAACTTAAAAGTAATAAATAATAACATTTAAAAATAATTAGGCTGGGGACAGTGGCTCACACCTATAATCCTAGCACTTTGGGAGGCTGAGGTGGGCAGATCACTTGAGGTCAGGATTTCAAGACCAGCCTGGCCAACATGGTGAAACCCCGTCTCTACTAAAAATACAAGTTAGCTGGGCATGGTGGTGCACGCCTGTAATCCCAGCTACTCGAGTGGCTGAGACACGAGAATCACTTGAACCCAGGAAGCAGAGATTGCAGTGAGCCGAGATGGCGCCACTGCCCTCCAGCATGAGTGACAAAGTGAGACTCTGTCTCCAAAAAAAAAAATAATAATAATAATTAAAAGTGTACAGTTAGTTGGATTGTCTCTAACACAAAAGATAAACGCTTAAGGGGATGGATACCCTATTTCCCATATGTGATTATTACACATTGCATGCCTTATAAAAATATGTCATATACCCCATAAATATATACACCATGTACCCACAAAAATTTAAATTTTTTAAATTAAAAACAGAATACACTGAACTTGTTACACAACTGTACCCTTCTAAGAATAGAAGACAAAATTTTTCTGTCAACATGGGGTTTCCCCATGTTGCCCAGGCCGATTTTGAACTCCTGAGCTCAAGCGATCTGCCCACCTCAGCCTCCCAAAGTGCTAGGATTACAGGCATGAGCCACCTTGCCCACCGACAAATTTTCAAATAAGAGATGGCAGGGGGGTAGAACACAAGGGCCAAAATTAAAGCAAAAGGAATATGATATCTTCCTTGGGTCATGTTTCCCACTATCTTCATCAAGAACATCTGGCACAAAGAAAGACATTACAGAGAATAAAGGCGACCCATGAATGCAATTCTAGTTTGGAAGAAAAAAAAATTCACATGTCAGCATTAACTGTTGTTCCCTAGGGGAAAAAAGAGCAATAAATGATCCAAAGAGCCAAACAACACAAGCTGATTTGCCCAGTCCCCATAGTAACAGACTGAGAAAAATGGAAGACAGGTGGCAAGCTCCTACTTCACTTGACAAAGGCTTAGGAACATCTGAGGAAACTTGGTATACCTAATATGAAATTATTCCCATCAAGGAATCAGTATTTGTAAGAGGGAAGGAACCCAACCACTTTCCCACTTGTCTAGAAAGTAAACAAACACCGATGTAATTTTTAGCCTCCTAAGTTCAGGTACTATTTCCCATCAATAAAGATCTATATTACAAAAATAACTGAAGGAGGGACGGAACTAGTATTTACTGAGTGCCTATTACGTACTAGACCCTTTAGTTTAGTAATCTTACTCAACCCCAAACAATAATCTTCTGTGAGACAGAGATTACCATCCTCATTTTACAGATGAAGAACTGAGGCTTAGTTAATTAACTTGATCAAGGTCACCCACCTAACAAGTGGTAGAGCTAGGATATGAACCCAGAATTTCCTGATTCTAAAGATTATATTCTTTTTTCTCTTCCAACCTATCTTCCCAAGTTATGTGAACAGCTGTAAGACAAATATTTGTAAATATACTTCTATACCTGGTATTCATCTGGGGCCGTGCAAAAGGATATATAGGCTCCATGATGTCTGGTGAATGATTTCTTTAATTCCAAATCCTCAGTATCCTAAAGAATTAGAGAGAATATTACTAATGAATGATAAAAACAAAGAAGAAAAATATGATTTAACCACATATTAAAATTACAGGCAAAATTAGATTACTTATATGAAGTGTGACTATAGATTAATAAGATTAAATGCTTGTAGATTCTGCCAATCATTTTCATATGTTAGAGTCATTCTGCCAATAAATTACCGTTAATATTTATTCTAGGCAGCAAAATCTACCAATATATCTATCCCTTAAGGAAAGCTCGGATTCTGCCCCAAAACCTTTGTATCAACTTAGTGAGCTCGGTAAGGCAGGTAGTATCAAATGTATGAGATTTTGACCAAAAGCCTTACAACCCTCATAAAACCATGAAGCAGCAGAAAAAAATGATTTGGGCTAGATATTTATTTGGGGCCTATAATGAAGTCATTAAAGAATCTTCATTGGAAAAAAAACAGTACTGCATGCATTCCCACAAACTGACTTGTGTCAGTGAAAAATCAGTGTTCTTTTTTTTTTGAGATGGAGTCTTGTTCTGTCGCTAGGCTGGAGTGCAGCGGTGCGATCTCAGCTCACTGCAACCTCCGCCTCCTGGGTTCAAGCGATTCTCCTGCCTCAGCCTCCTGAGTAGCTGAGACTGCAGGTGCGCACCACCATGCCCAGCTAATTTTTGTATTTTTAGTAGAGACGGGGTTTCACCATGTTGGCCAGGATGGTCTCAATCTCTTGACCTCGTGATACGCCCACCTTGGCCTCCCAAAGTGCTGGGATTACAGATGTGAGCCACCATGCCCAGCCCAGTATTCTTTTTTAACTCCACATGCTCTCTCTGGGTACTATCCTCCACTCCCATTGCTTCTACACCTACTTATCTATAGCAAACCTTTAGCTCCACCTCTCTTCTGAGTTTCAAATCCATTTTCTTTTCTTTTTCTTTTTTTTTTTTTTTGAGACAGGGTCTCACTCTGTAGCCCAGGCTGAAGTAGTAGAGTGGTGCAGTCTCAGCTCACTGCAACCTCCACCACCTGAGCTCAGGTGATCCTCCCACCTCAGCCTCCTGAATAGCTGGGACCACAGGCATTCACCACTGCACCCGGCTAATTTTTTTGGATTTTTTGTTGAGATGGGGTTTCATCACGTTGCCCAGGCTGGTCTCGAACTCTTGGACTAAAGCAATCCATCCGCCTTAGCCTCAAAAAGTGCTGGGATTACAGGCATGAGCCACCATACCCAGATGTTTCAAATCCATATTTCTAACTGCCCACTGGACAGTTCCATCTAAGTATTATTGAAGCAAAACACAGACCTCGTAGTCCTTTCTTTAGAGTTCAGTATGTCCTATATTCTTTCAAGCCTTAGAGTTCCTTAGGTCCTGCACATTCTGTATCAATTCTAGGAAAAAGAAACTGTCTAAGGCCAGGTGTGGGAGCTCATTCCTGTAATCCCACCACTTTGGGAGGCCGAGGTGGGTGGATCACCTGAGGTGAGGAGTTCGAGACCAGCCTGGTCAACATGGTGAAACCCCGTCTCTACTAAAAATACAAAAATTAGCTGGGCATGGTGGTGCACACCTGTAATCCCAGCTAGTCAGGAGGCTGGGACAGGAGAATCGCTTGAACCTGGGAGGCAAGGTTGCAGTGAGCTGAGATCATCCCACTGCACTCCAGCCTGGGCAAGAGAATGAGCCTCTGTCTCACTCTGTGTGAAGCAAGATAAAGGAGAAAAGGATTATTAATCCAGGTGCAGAGATTATTTAGAAGAGACTTTTTAGATAAAGTCAGAGGCTGAAAATCCTATTGAAAATGCTCTTATACCTTGTTCAAGACAGAGAAAAATGTGCTTCTAATAAAATTGACTAGGCCGGACATGGTAGCTCACGCCTGTAATCCCAGCACTTTGGGAGGCCGAGGTGGGTGGATCACGAGGTCAGGAGATCGAGACCATCCTGGCTAACACGATGAAACCCCGTCTCTACTAAAAATACAAAAAATTAGTGGGGTGTGGTGGCGGGCACCTGTAGTGAACCCGGGAGGCGGAGCTTGCAGTGAGTGGAGATTTCGTCACTGCCCTCCAACCTGGGCGACAGAGCGAGACTCTGTCTCAAAAAAAAAAAAAAAAAAAAAAAGTGACTAAACAGTCCTTCTTAGAAATATCTGGACTTAAAAGGTTTAATGCAGCTTCCACAGAATGCAGGCTTTAAATCCTAAAACCCTTCCTTAGTACTTGGTTGTCATGGATAACAGTATTCACATGGATAACCGTAACTCTACAAAGTATAAAAAGTGCCAATTTTTTTTTCATTAAACAGAAGTGTCTTAAAATGCGCTATTTGTGTTTTATTCCTTTATTCATTTGGGTGAAAAGATGGATAATGTTGATTTCTTATTTTAAAACCATATACATAAGGTAGTTTCATTCTGTCAGTGTTGTACAAGCCACTAAAGGTAATAAAACTAAAACCACACAACATCTATACCTAGCAAAACAAATTCTCAGGTAAAGTCATCATCGTGTACAATAGAAACGTTCAAATCATCCTCACCCCTTCTTCCATATAAATTATCTTTCCATACCCACCACCTTAGTTGCTAACTTCATCAACTCACCAGACTTAGGGAAAAGTCCCCCTAATGCTGCTAGAAGAGTGTTTCCATATAAATCTGATCAAATTATTCTCCTGCTTTAAAAGTCAATGGCTCATGTCAGGGGCGGTGGCTCACGCCTGTAATCCCAGCATTTTGGGAGGCCGAGGCGGGTGGATCACCTGAAGTCAGGAGTTCCAGACCAGCCCGGCCAACATGGTGAAACCCCGTCTCTACTAAAAATACAAAAATCAGCCGAGCGTGGTGGCGTTTGCCTGTAATTCCAGCTACTAGGGAGGCTGAGGCAGGAGAATCGCTTGAACCCGGGGCACGGAGGTTGCAGTGAGCCTGGGCCAAAGAGTGAAACTGCGTCTCAAAAATAAACATAAAAATAAATTTTTTTAAAAAGCCGATGGCTCTTCTTTACATACAGAATAAAGGATCTTCACAATCCAGCCCCACTCTATTATTCCAACCTTAACCCCCCCATCCACTCATCCTACATTCCAGTCAAACTGAACTACTTGCAGTGCCCCGGTTTCAATATCTGCACAGGATGCCTCCCTTAACTTGGAATGCCCTAGTAAACCCCCGCCATCCCTCACAATCCAACTCGAATGTCACTTCCTCTGTGAAACCTTCTCCCAGATACCGTGGCGATGGTACTATACTGTCTGTACTCACACGCATAGCATTCTCGCACTTTGCTGTTTACACTTTACTTCCAGTAGTCCATGAACTTCAAACATTAACTGATCCCTTACTACGTAGCAGAGTGTGCGCCAGAAATTGTGAGGAATGCAAGAGCGAGCATTCAAGGTTTCAGTCCTCAAGAAATTCCCACCGTAAAAACAAATTTAAATGGCACGTTATCGACTGCAAACCTCTTTCACATACCTTAGCTCAGATGATACCCAAGGATTTCATGGACTGCTTAATTTCTCCCACTAGCTCCCCTTCTCGTCATCTGCTCCAGGCTCCTGGAGGGCGGAACCCACTACAGGGCTTTGAATGTTACCCACCAACCTTCCCAGGGCCCCGCTGCCGCCTCTCAAGGGGGAACCAGGAGCACAAAGCTCCACTTACCGCAACTTCCGCGGAGCTGAGGTCTGTTTGCAGGGTAGGAGCGGGAGCCGGCTCCAGGGAGCGCCACCGCCGACTCCGGTCCCGCCTCTGGGACGTTGGGGTCGCGGGAACTGAGGCGGCAAACACAAGCTCGCGAAACTGAAGGCCGCGCCACGCCTGCTGACTGGTCAGAAACCTCGCCAGTCAGGGAGCGGGGGTGGTGCTAGAGAGCCGCGCCCGGTCGCCGTTACGTATTGGTGTGCCAACCAATCAGCGCCCCGCACTGGTTCCGCGCTCGACCAATCCCAAGTCTTCTTGGAGAACTGCGGGCGCCACCGGCGCTCCAGGATCAAGGATCCGAGGATTTAAACCTTTCATTTCGTCAACGGTTAAGTTCCGGGGCGGGGTAGGCTTTCCGCAAGCGCAATGGAAAGCCCAGCTAGGTAGAGGGAGGAGCGAGTGGCAGATGAAGCCGGAAGTGCTCTATAAGATGATCATCGGTCGGCGACTGGAAGCGGACACCTGAAGAAGAGTTTCCAAACTCTTTACCTGAAAGCACAAAAGACAAGAAAGTTAGAGTTATTCCAGTTTCTCACTTTTTAATTTTTATTTTAAAATGTACATTTTTAATTTTTCCTTTTTGTGATCACTTATCCTCAACTTCTAGATTTCTTCCAGTTTCTTTCCTAGGAAGCCATCTGTTTTAGTGCCATAATTTTTTTTTTTTGAGGTGGAATCTCACTCCGTCGCCCAGGCTGGAGTGCGATGGCGCGATCTCGGCTCACCGCAACCTCGCCTCCGAGTTCAAGCGATTCTCCTGTCTCAACTTCCCAATTAGCTGGTATTACAGACGTCCACCACCCACCACCACGTCCGGCTAATTTTTTTTTTTTTTTTTTTTTTTGAAACGGAGTCTCGCTCTGTCGCCCAGGCTGGAGTGCAGTGGCGCGATCTCGGCTCACTGCAAGCTCCGCCTCCTGGGTTCATGCCAGTCTCCTGCCTCAGCCTCCCGAGTAGCTGGGACTACAGGCGCCCACCACGCCCGGCTAATTTTTTGTATTTTTAGTAGAGACGGGGTTTCACCGTGTTAGCCAGGATGGTCTCAATCTCCTGACCTCGTGATCCGCCCACCTCGGCCTCCCAAAGTGCTGGGATTACAGGCGTGAGCCACTGCGCCCGGCCTAATTTTTGTATTTTTTAGTAGAGACGGGGTTTCACCACGTTGGCTAGGCTGGTCTCGAACTCTTGACCTCAGGTGATCTACCCGCCTCGGCCTCCCAAAGTGCTGGGATTACAGGCGTGAGCCACCACTCTGGGCCAAAATTTGTATTTATTAATTTATTGATTGATTGAGACGGGGTCTTGCTCTGTCGCCCAGGCTGGAGTGCAGTGACGCTATCTCGGCTCACTGCAACTCACTGCACACTGCCTTCCAGGTTCAAGCAATTCTCCTGCCTCAGCCTCCAGAGTAGCTGGGGTTACAGACAAGCACCACCACGGCCGGCTAGTTTTTGTATTTTTAGTAGAGACCAGGTTTCACCATGTTGGGCACTGGGCTGATCTGGAACTCCTGACCTCAAGTGATCTGCCCACCTCGGCCTCCGAAACTGCTGGGATTACAGAAGTGAGCCACCGCCCCCAGCAAAGTAACATAAAAATTTTAAATTCCCGTTGAGTATAAGAAAAGAATGTGACTTAAATTTATAAACCATATATGCCTATCTCTACAACTAGCATTGATATTATATATAGTATTGATATTTTATGTATTTATATACAGTCAGCCCTCTATCAGTGGGTTCCATATCCACAGATTCAGCCAACCGCAAATGGAAATATTCGGAGGGGAAAAAAACAAAATAACAACAATAAAAATAATACAAATCCAGTCTGGGCAACATGGCAAAACCCCATCTCTACAAAAAATACAAAAAAATTGCCAGGCATGGTGTCATGTGCCTGTAGTCCTACTACTTGGGAGGCTGAGGTGGGAGGACAGCTTGAGCCGGGGAGGCAGAGGTTGCAGTGAACTGAGATTGTGCCATTGCACTCCAGCCTGGGTGACAGATCAAGACCCTGCCTCAAAAATAATAATACAAATAAGACACACATGTTGGGTGCGGTAGCTCCTGCCTGTAATCCCAACACTTTGCAAGTCCGAGATGGGAGGATCGCTTGAGGCCAAGAGTTCAAGACCAGCCTGGGCAATATAGCAGCACCCTGTCTCTACAGAAAATTTAAGAATTAGTGGGGTGTGGTAGTACAGGCCTGTAGCCCTAGCTACTGGGAAGGCTTAGGTGGGAGGATTGCTTGAGCCCAGGAGTTTGAGGCTGCAGTGAGCTATGATTGTACCACTGCACTCCAGCCTGGGTGACAGAGCAAGACCCTATCTCTCAAATAATTTAATTTAAAACCGGGCATTTAATTTAATTGACCGGGCATGGTGGCTCATGAGTAATCCCAGCACTTTGGGAGGCTGAGGCGGGTGGATCACCTGAGGTCAGGAATTCAAGACCAGCCTGACCAACATGGAGAAACCCCGTCTCTACTAAAAATACAAAATTAGCCAGGCGTGGTGGCACATGCCTGTAATCCCAGCTACTAGGGAGACTGAGGCAGGAGAATCGCTTGAACCCGGGAGGTGGAGGTTGCGGTGAGCCCCGAGATCACGCCATTGCACTCCAACCTGGGTGACAAGAGTGAAACTCCATCTCAAAAAAAAAAAAAAAAAAAAACCTATAACTACTTTTTACATAGCATGTACACTGTATTAGGTATTATACAATGTGTTAGGTATTATACAATTAGTTATTATAAGTAGTCTAGAGATAATTTTTTTTTTTTGAGACAGGGTCTCACTCTGTCACCACAGACTCAACTTCTGGCTGAAGTGATCCTCCACTTCAGCCTCCCTAGAAACTGAGACTACAGGCACATGCCACCATGCCCAATTAATTTTTGTTTTAAGATGATTTAAAGTATAAGGATGACTGTACATTGGTTATATGCAAATACTATGCCATTTTATATAAAAGACTTGAGTATCTGTGGGCCAAATTTTGTATCCCTAGGGTTCCTGGAACCAATCCCCCATGGATACAGAGGGAAGACTGTTTATATGGTATTAATATTCCTTTGATAATTTATAATTATTTCCACAGCTAATGTGGTAATAGTGCTTTCTCCACCAGTATCTGATATTATTCTCCTAACAGCCAAAGTAGAGAAGTGTTATCCCTATTTAACAAGAGATGAAATGTGTTAAGATCCCACAGCTAGTTAGTGCAGAGACAGGATTCGAAATGTCACTTACTTTCCTCAACACTCCACTTTTGTTAGTTTCCTGAGCAATATGGAAATATCTTAAAGTCCGAGCTGTATTTGTAGGCTGCTCTGGTCAGAATAAGCAGCTACCCTTTTAAGAGAGTGAAAACACTATTCTGAAAAATGTATCAAACTAGCAAAGAAATATGTGCTCTAAGACCAGGTGTGGTGGCTCACGCCTGTAATCCCAGCACTTTGGGAGGCTGAAGCGGGTGGATCACCTGAGGTCAGGAGTTCAAGACCAGCCTGACCAACATGGTGAAACACCGTCTCTACTAAAAATACAAAAATTAGCTGGGCGTAGTGGTGGGCGCCTGTAATCCCGACTACTAGGGAGGCTGAGGCAGGAGAATCACTTGAATTTGGGAGGCAGAGGTTGCAGTGAGCCGAAATCACAACACTGCACTCCAGCCTGGGCAACAGAGTGAGACTACATCTCCAGAAAAAACAAAAAAGAAAGAAAGATGTGCTCTGTAGAGCATCATTCTCTGCTTTCCTGAAAAAATTCTTGGCATCTAGGGCGCAAATTTTAAGGGGAATGATGGTCAGTTCCTGAGCTCTAGTGTGAGAACAGGAAGGGCCTCAGACAGCCATGCATGTCTGACAAACTGTTGGCCAGCCCAATAAGGAGCTCCAGAGCAAAGATTGCCCACTACAGGAGTCCCACATTAGGCAGAAATGGCTAGGCCCTAGAATTCTTGCTGTGCCTAGTCATTGCCTGAGGCTTCCAAGAAAGAACAAGCACCAAAGCTAAGGCAGATTCCAAAGGAGGCTGTCAGGCAACTGCAGTCTTTGCAGCTGACTGGAAAGTTCTTTCTGGAAAGAGATCTAAGTCATTGAGATCATTGACACATCTCAGTGACTGCCATTGGGTACATGAAGTGCAAAGGCCCTGAGTTACATGGGAAGCCTTTGGAAGATTTTTTTTTTTTTTGAAACAGAGTCTCACTCTGGTGCCGGGGCTGAAGTACAGTGGTGTGATCTCAGCTCACTGCAACCTACGACTCCTGGGTTCAAGTGATGAACCCTGCCTCAGCCTCCGAGTAGCTGGGATTACAGGCACCTGCCATTACGTCCAGCTCATTTTTTGTGTTTTTAGTAGAGACAGGTTTTCACCATGTTGGCCAGGCTGGTTTCGAACTTGTGACCTCGTGATTCATCTGCCTCGGCCTCCCAAAGTGTTGGGATTACAGGAGTGAGCCACCACCCCCGGCCTGGAAGATTTTGTATACAGGACTGACATAATCTGATTTTAGGTTTTTGTTTGTTTTGTTTTGTTTTGTTTTTTGAGATGGAGTCTCGCTCTGTTGCCCAGGCTGGAGTGCAGTGGCACCATCTAGGCTCACTGCAACCTCTGCCTCCCAGATTCAAGCATTTCTTGTGCCTCAGGCTCCCAAGCAGCTGGGAATACAGGCCCCTGCCATCACGCCCGGCTAATTTTTGTATTTTTGGTAGGGACAGATTTTCACCATATAGGCCCAGCTGGTCTCAAACTCCTGATCTCAGGCAACCCTCCCTCCTCGGCCTCCCAAAGTGCTGGGATTACAGGCGTGAGCCACTGCGCCTGGGTGAGGCTATGATTTTAGGTTGTAAAAGGACCATTGATTGCTATATTGAGAATAGACTGTTTGGGGCAAGGGCAGAGATGCAAGGGGACCAGTTAAAAAACTGCTGCAATAACTTAGAAGAGAGATTGATGGTGGCTTGGACCAGAATGGTAGCAATGGAGGTGGTGAGAGGTTATTGTATTCTGGATATATTTTGAAGGAATAATCAATATGATTTGATTCCAGATTGAATTTAGCATGTAAAAGAAAGGAACGCTGTGTCGGCTTCTCATGATTTATGATTTTCTTTAAAACTACTTTGATATTAGAAAGAGAAATGTAGTATGAGTTAGATAAAAAGGAAGGGGTGAGCCTAACACATAACCCCCCACTCCTTAGGTGTGGGCTGCACATAATGACATTTCTTCAAAGTGTATAGTATTGGGTTGGGGGAGAAAGGCAGAGGGAGGAAAGTGACTTTACAATGGCAAAACCTGACAAACACTACTTCAGGTGGGTCATCAAGCCAACCTCAATAGTTATGCTGATAGTAGGTACACTTCTGTTTCCTTTTTTTGTTTTTTAGAGACAGTGCCTTGCTGTTGCCCAGGCTGGAGTGCAGTGGCACAATCATAGCTCACTGCAACCTCAACCTCCTGGTCTCAAATGATCCTCCTACCTCAGCCTCCAAGTAGCTGAGACTACAGGAGGGTGCCACCATGCCCAACTTTCTTTTTTTCCTTCAGTAGCAAGTATTCTCTCTATATTGTCCAGTCTGGTATTGAACTCCTAGCCTCAAGTACTGGGCCTCCAAAGTGCTCGGATTCCCAAAGTGCTGGGATTGCAGGTGTGAGCCACAGCACCCAGACTACTATGCACACTTGATATGATGTGATCAAAATGGCACTTTAGGCTGGGCACGGTGGCTCATGCATGTAATCCCAGCACTTTGGGAGGCCGAGGCAGGCGGATCACCTGAGATCGGGAGTTCGAGATCAGCCAGACCAACATGGAGAAACCCCGTCTCTACTAAAAATACAAAAAATTAGCCAGGCATGGTGGCACATGCCTATAATTCCAGCTACTCGGGAGGCTGAGGCAGGAGAATTGCTTGAACCCGGGAGATGGAGGTTGTGGTGAGTCGAGATCATGCCATTGCACTCCAGCCTGGGCAACAAGAGCGAAACTCTGTCTCAAAAAAAAAAAAAAAAAAAAAAGGCACTTTAGGCCAGAGGTGGTGACTCACGCCTGTAATCCCAGCACCTGGGGAGGCTGAGGTAGGTGGATTACTTGAGGTCAGGAGTTCCAGACCAGCCTGGCCAACGAGGAAACCCTGTCTCTACCAAAAAATATAAAAATTAGCCAGGTGTGGTGGCATGCGCCTGTAGTCCCAGCTACTCAGGAGGCTGAGGTGGGAGAATCGGTTGAACCCGGGAGGCAGATGTTGCAGTGAGGTGAGATCATACCACTGCACTCCAGCCTGGGCGACAGAGTGAGATTCTGTCACAAGAAAAAAGCAAGGGGCACTTTATCTCTGTGGTCTTCCTCCCATTAACCTATAACCTTGTATTATCCTGAGAAAGACAGACAAATTCCAATAGTGAGGAATCCTGTAAAATGCCTGACCTGTACTCCTCAAAACTGTTAAACTCATCAAAAACAAGGAAATCCTGAGAAACTGCCAGAGTCAAGAGAAGCTTAAAGAGATATGATAACTAAATGTAATGTGATACCGTGGATGGGATCACGGACCGAAAAAAACCTCATTAGGTAAAAACTAAGAAAGTCTAAATATAGACTTTAGTTAATTATAATGTACCAATATTTGTTCATTAACTGTAACAAATGTACCTACCATACTAATATAAGATGTTAATAATATGAAAAACTGGGTGTAGGGTATGGAACTTCTGTACCATGTTCTCAATTTTTCTATAAATATAAAACTTCTAAAAAAATAAAGTATTGTCCGGTACACTCGCTGGCGCCTGCAGTCCCAACACTTTGGGAGGCTGAGGTGGGTGGATTGCCTGAGCCCAGAAGATCAAGGCCAGCCTGGGAAACATAGTGAGACCCCATCTCTATTCATTATAAAATATAAAATAATTTTTAAAAACAAACAAAAATCCTTCCAGTCAGAGACAATAGCCCAAAAAAAAGTGTTTTAGAGGCAAATTTTTTTTTTGAAACGGAATCTTGCTCTGTTGCCCAGGCTGAAGTGCAGTGGCTGGACCTCAGCTCACTGCAACCTCCGCTTCCCAGGTTCAAGCAATTCTCCCTGCCTCAGCCTCCCAAGTAGCTGGGATTACAGGTGCCTGCCACCACACCTGGCTAATTTTTGTATTTTCAGTAGAGATGCAGTTTCAGGATGTTGGCCAGGCTGGTCTCGAACTCCTGACCTCAGGTGATCCGCCCACCTCAGCCTCCCAAAGTGCTGGGATTACAGGTGTGAGCCACCGTGCCTGACTGAGGCAAATTCTTAGGATTAAAAAAATTAAAGAGTCTATTATAAAGAAAAAAGCAAAGTACAAGGTGAGAGCTGAGGCATGTGCTAATCTTTTGAACAACTAAAATAGCATGTCTTCCTTTTTGCTTAGTAATAACTCAAATACCAATGAGAGTTCAATTAAACATTTTATTAACACTGGACTTTTTTTTTATGGAGTCTCACTCTGTCTCCCAGGCTGGAGTGCAGTGGCATGATCTCGGTTCAAGCAATTCTCCCTGCCTCAGCCTCCCAAGTAGCTGGGATTATAGGCAACCGACACCACTCCCAGCTAATTTTTGAATTTTTAGTAGAGACAGGGTTTCACCATTTTGGCCAGGCTGGTCTCGAACTCCTGACCTTGTGATCCGCCTGCTTCGGCCTCCCAAAGTGCTGGGATTACAGGCGTGAGCCACCACACCTGGCCTACCACTGGACTTCTAAGCAGGATATACACTTAACACTATGCATAAATACTTTTTGACTGAAATGAAAAGTAATTATTGACTTCATTTTAGGATAGGAATGATTCAGCATTATATTTAGGAGAGCTTGGAAGTGACTAAAGAGCTTATTTCCCCAGATGTTTTCTTTTTTTTTTTTTGAATTATAATGCAATAATCAATAGCTTTGGGGATCTGACCCCAATTCTGCCATTTAATTTCTCTGAGATTGATTTTCCTCATTTGCATATTGTACATTATCATAAAAAAGAGTTAATGCATAATGAGTGTGAAAGTTAAAGGGGCCACCCATATATTATTATTAGTCTAGGTGTACTGGTAATTGACATTATTAATAAATGAGCAACACATTGCCCTGTGTTCAAAGAGATTAAGGGAACTGATTTGTTAAATTAGAAAGAGAATAAGGGCTGGGCACAGTGGCTCACATCTGTAATTCCAGCACTTTGGGAGGCCGAGGCGCACAGATCACCTGAGGTCAGGAGTTTGAGACCAGGATGACCAACATGGTGAAACCCTGTCTCCACTAAATATACAAAAAAATTAGCCAGGTATGGTGGCAGACGCCTGTACTCCCAGCTATTCGGGAGGCTGAGGCAGGAGAATCTCTTGAACCCGGGAGGGGAGGTTGCAGTGAGCTGAGATCGCACCACTGCAGTCCAGCCTGGGCAACAGAGCGAGACTCCGTCTCAAAAAAAAAAAAAAAAAAATTAGCCAGGCGTGGTGGCGCACGCCTGTAGTCCCAGCTACTCGGGAGGCTGAGGCAAAAGAATCGCTTGAACCTGGGAGGCCAAGGTTGCAGTAAGCCGAGATTGCGCCACTGCACTCCAGCCTGGCGACAGAGCGAGACTCCATCTCAAACAAAAAGAAAGAGAATTAAGTTTAATGGAATAAAATCTACAAATGCTATACCAAGGACCTACTATACACTAAGCTTTAGTGCTAGCTGGTATGGGGAGTTGAAAGGACATGATAAGCATAGAACAGGGAAGGCACAATTTTATAGGCTGTGTAATAAGAGGTAATTACCCAAAGCAAATATGAATAATTGTTAGATGACAGGCCAGTTTAAATAGACTGAAGAGATACCATGCTAGTCTTTGATCTCTGTTTATATATATTTATGTGTCATTTCTTTTTTTTTCTCTTTTTTTTGAGATGGAGTCTTGCTCTGTCACCCAGGCTGGAATGCAATGGCGCCACCTCGGCTCACTGCAACGTTCGCCTCCCGGGTTCAAGCAATTCTCCTGCCTCAGCCTCCTGAGTAGCTGGAATTACAGGCACCCACCACCATGCCCAGTTAATTTTTGTATTTTCAGTAGAGACGGGGTTTCACCATGTTGGTCAGGCTGGTCTCAAACTCCTGACCTCAGGTGACCCACCCACCTCGGCCTCCCAAAGTGCTGGGATTACAGGCGTGAGCCATACCGCACCTGGGCATTTATGTGTCATTTCAAGACACTGTGGAATTGCTATTACTTTTGGCCCTTACAGAGAAAAGCTACTGGTTTTATTTTTTAAATTTCCAAGTTCTTTAGTTTGCTTCACAGATAACCATTTCCAGTTTGTCATTTTTTAAAAAGTATGAATTTGTTGCATAAACAATGTTATAACAAGAAAAAAATTGTAAAAGGAAAAATTCATCCAGAATTCTATATTCTAACTGCTGTAGACTGAATATTTGTGTTCCCCACAAAATTCATATGTTGAAGTCCTAACCCCTAATATGATAGTAAGTAGCTGGAGCCTTTGGGAGGTGATTAGGTTATGATGGCAGAGCCTTAATGAATGGGATTAGTACCTTATAATAGAAACCTCCAGAGAGCTCCCTTGCTCCTTTCTGCCCTGTGAAGTTACACGGAGAAAATGGCTGTTTATGAACCAAGATAGCAGGCCCTCACTAGATACCAAATCTGCCAGCTCCTTGATCTCTAACTTCCTAGCTTTGAGAGCTGTGAAAAATAAATTTCTGCTGTTTATAAGCTACCTGTTTATGGTATTCTGTTATAGCAACCCAAAGACTCAATTGTTTTTCCTTATTCCTTTTCAGTCCCTGTCCACATGACATGGTCTTTATGATTAGACTAAGTAAACGTTCAGTGCTATAAACCCTGATGGTGCCTGCTAACAGACTGGCTATGGGGATTAAAGAGCTATTGTTATCACCAGGAACAGGGAAGTTGGAATCTGTTATTTCTCCTCTTCCTGGTTCTGTTACTTATTACTGTACTAAGTTTCTCCAAACACCCAACTTTCCCTTTCTCAATTTACACTTCTAAGCTAAATTGTACTACTGATTTTTAAAAACAACTACAGCTTTGCTTTTAAGACACACATTTTTATTTTATTTATGTCTTTTTTTTTAAAAAAAAGATGGGGTCTCTCTCTGTCACCCAGGTGGGAGTACAGTGGCACGATCTCAGCTCACTGCAGCTTCAACCTCCTGGGCTCAAGTGATCCTCCCACTTCAGCCCCCTCTCTGCCCCAAGTAGCTGGGACTACAGGCGTGCGCCACCACACCAGGCTAATTTTTGTATTTTTTGTAGAGATGGGGTTTCACCATGTTGCCCAAGATGGTCTCAAACTCCTGAGCTCTGGAGATCTACCTGCCTTGGCCTCCCAAGGAGTGGCTGGGATTACAGGCGTAAGCCACTGCACCCGGCCTTAAGAAACATATTTTTAAAGAAGATTGCTAATCTGTCAATTTACACCAAATTCCTTTTAGACACTTAAAAATCTTAGAAGAGGCAACAATTACAATTTATGTCTCAAGTCATGTTGACTTATTTTACTTATTTTTTAAAGTTTGGATTATTTGGAATGAATACAATGATCAAATATCACATACTGGTAAATTCCCTAAAAGTATTTGCTAAACTGAGCTAATGTACTATCATCCTGATTTTGCAGACAAAGAAATTGCAGGTATAACCAACCTACCTAAGCTTGTAAAGTTAGCAAAGATGCTGTAAATTCAGCTAAAGACAGTCAGTCTCCCTTCACTGGTCTGCCTGCAGTTCTGCAGTATGAAGCTAAGCTCAGCTGACAAAGTCACTCCTAGGAAAGCAGTCATATTGTCTGCTGCCAGATTTGTCACATCACATTTTTTTTTTTTTGAGATGGGCTGGGCGCGGTGGCTCAGAGATGGAGTCTCACTCTGTCACCCAGGCTAGAGTGCAGTGGCATGATCTCATCTCACTGCAACCTCCACCTCCCGGGTTCAAGCGATTCTCCTGCCTCAGCCTCCCAAGTGGCTGAGATTACAGGTGTGTACCACCACTGCCAGTTAATGTTTGTATTTTTAGTAGAGATGGGGTTTCACCATGTTGGCCAGGCTGGTCTCGAACTCCTGACCTCAGGTGATCCACCCACCTCAGCCTCCCAAAGTGATGTGATGTGGGCCAGGCGTGGTGGCTCACGCCTGTAATCCCAGCACTGGGAGGCCAAGGTGGGCGGATCACCTGAGGTCAGGAGTTCGGGACTAGCCTGGCCAACATGGTGAAACCCCGTCTCTACTAAAACACAAAAAATTAGCTGGGTGTGGTGGCGTGACCTGTAGCCCCAGCTACTGGGGAGGCTGAGGCAGGAGAATTGTTTGAACCCGGGAGACGGAGGTTACAGTGAGCCGAGATTGTGCCATTGTATTCCAGCCTAGGTGACAGAGCGAGACTGTGTCTCCAAAAAAAAAAAAAAATTACTATGTTTCCCTGAACTAACGTTCAGAATCTTTGAGAACAGGTCCTTTGATAAAGCCTCACAACAATAACCAAGCAAATCTGAGTAGCAGGGACCTTCATTTTAGAAACTCTATTAAGTATCAGGTTATGCAATGTACTAAGCATCACTCCAGGAAATAGATTACAATATAACAGACAGCTATGAAGGCCTGAAGACAAAGCATGCACCTGCTTGCTTAAGAGAGTGAATCATGTAACAATAACACACGGTCATGCTGTTAGTTCAATGCTGTACAAAGAGTAATCAGACAGAGTCCCTTCCTTCATAGAGCTCTAAATCTAGTGTGGAGATACCCATAACAACATAGGCCTACAACAGAAATAACAAGGGACGTGATGGGGGAGGGTAGAAGCACAAAAGAGGTACACCTAACCCAGTCTTGGCAGGTTGTTTTTTTTTTTTTTTTTTTTTTGAGACGGAGTTTCGCTCTTGTTGCCCAGGCTGGAGTGCAACGGCGTGTGCCTGTAATCTCAGCTACTTAGGAAGCTGAGGCAGGAGAATTGCTTGAACCCAGGAGGCGGAGGTTGCAGTGAGCCGAGATTGTGCCACTATACTCCAGTCTGGGCGACAGAGCCAGATTCTGTCTCAATCAATCAATCAATTTTTCAAAAGAGATAGGGTCTCACCATCTCGCCCAGGCTTGTCTTGAACACCTGAGCTCAAGTGATCCTCCTGCCTTGGCCTCCTAAAGTGCTGGGATTACAGACATGAGCCATCATGCCCAACTTTTTTTCTTTTCTTTTTTTTTTTTGAGACAAGGTCTCACTCTGTCATCCACGCTGGAGTGGCATGATCACTGCTCACTGCAGCCTCAACCTCCCGGGCTCAAGCAATCCTCCTGCCTCAGCTTCCTGAGTAGCTGGGATCACATCTGTCTAATTTTTCTAATTTTTTCTAAAGACAGGGTCTCACTAGATTGCCCAGGCTCAAGCTGAATTCTGAAACATGAATATAACATAGGCAGCAAAGGGGAGTAGTCAAGGATGGGAAAATGAAAGTATGGGAACAGATATCTATCTCTAAGAGGCAATTATGATAAATAGGATTGATGAATGGTGACAAAGCTTATTTCCTAATCCCCTACAAAGGGTGCTAGGAACATAGATATACCCTGGGAATAGTATGCAGGTACTGAATGTATGTGAAAAGACCTAATGTACTCAATGATAAACATCTATGGGTAAGGGTGGGTTTTAAGGATAGCTCTTGCTATACATCTTTCTGAGATCAGTCTTCTGGTCTGTAACATAACATATTTTGACGGGATTTTTGTGAGTATGGAACTTTTCATGGAGTCAGTGTTGTATAGAAATGCACATTTTAAAGTCATACATGCAGAATTTGAATTTGACTTTGTCATCTATTGCCTTGTGGGGTTTTTTTGTTGTTGATTTTTTTTTTTGAGACGGAGTTCCACTCTTGTTGCCCAGGCTGAAGTGTCATGGCGCGATCTTGGCTCACCACAACCTCCATCTCCCAGGTTCAGGCGATTCTCCTGCCTTAGCCTCCCGAGTCGCTGGGATTACAGGCGCCCGCCACCACACCCGGCTAATTTTGTATTTTTAGTAGAGACAGGGTTTCTCCAACTTGGTCAGGCTGGTCTCAAACTCCCGACCTCAGGTGATCTACCTGCCTCAGCCTCCCAAAGTGCTGGGATTACAGGCGTGTGGTGAGCCACCGCGCCTGGCATTGCCTTGTGGTCCTGGCTCTATGTAAAACGATAGTACTAACTTCACAGCATTATGAGAATTTCATAGGCAAGGCAAGGCTGATATTTAACTAATACCCAACGGGAAAGGCTGTATTGGTGATTAAAATATTGAAACACGTGGGGCGCGGCGGCTCATGCCTGAAATCCTAGCACTTTAGGAGGCTGAGCTGGGTGGATCACTTGAGCCCAGGAGTTTGAGACCAGCCTGGGTAACATGGCAAAATCCTGTCTCTACAAAGAACAGAAAAATAAGCGAGGCATGGTGGTGCATACCTGTAGTCCCAGCTACTCAGGAGGTCGAGGGTAAAGTGAGCTGTGATGCGCCACTACACTCTAGCCTGGGCAACAGAGTTAGACCTTGTTTCAAAAATAAAGAAACAACAAAAATATTGAAACATTTACATATGAGTTGGCATATGGCTACTTCCCTAAGCACTTCCAGTGTCCTCCAACTCTCCCCTGGGACGCACTGGACCTCCCCACAATCTAGCATTAGAAGATATCTGAGGCCAGGTGCGATGGCTCACACCTGTAATCCCAGCACTTTGTGAGGCCGAGGAGGGCAGATCACCTGAGGTCAGGAGTTCAAGACCAGCCTGACCAATGTGGCAAAACTCTGTCTCTACTAAAAACGCAAAATCAGCCGGGCGTGGTGGCGCATGCCTGTAATCCCAGCTACTCAGGAGGCTGAGGCAGGAGAATTGCTTGAACCCAGGAGGTGGAGGTTGCAGTGAGCCGAGATTGCGCATTATACTCTAGCCTGGGCAACAAGAGTGAAAGTATGTCTCAAAACAAACAAACAAAAAGACAGCACAGAAATCTTTACAGGTATTCTGACAGATTTATTTTAAAAGTTGGAATATTATCCAAAAAATGCCTGGCACATAGTAGACTTTTTTTTTTTTTTTTGAGACAGAGTCTCGCTCTGTCACCCAGGCTGGAGTGCAATGGTGTGGTCTCGGCTCACTGCAACTCCGCCTCCCAGGTTCAAGTGATTCTCCTGCCTCAGCCTCCTGAGCAGCTGGGATTATAGGCACCTGCCGCAATGCCCAGCTAATTTGTATTTTAGTAGAGATGGGGGTTTCATCATGTTGGCCAGGCTGGTCTCGAACTCCTAAGCTCAGGTGATCCACCCATCTTGGCCTCCCAAAGTGTTGGGATTACAGGCGTGAGCCACCATAGTAGACATTTAATAGATATTAATCAAATTTATTTAGCCTATAGATTCAATCTATGGATATAGTTAGGAAATGCCCCTTTATTGGGTGATATCCACTTATTCTATATATATTTATTGGGGCATACTATTATTGCATATCTGGTGGCTTACCCCTAGGTGTAATTCAATGCTTCTCTGCCACCTCCAAGGAGCACTAATATATGGCTAAGACAAAATGGATTCCTTGGAGACAAATTAGGATCAAGATGCTAAGTGGTAGACCTTTCACTGTGGACAAGCAATAGGATTGAATTTTCAAGCATCAGTGTAGTATTGTGTCTTTTATTAATTCCATGTACTTGGCTTGGCTCCATGTGACTGCCAGTGTGATAAAATAGGCCCAAAGCTACTTGGAGATCCTAACTTCCTTGGCTTATTTCTCTTTTTGAGTGTTCCTGTTGATCTGGTCTAGCTTGCCAGGGAGGAGTCTAAGAGAGGGAAGGTCATCTAGGCCTGCCTTGATTATACAAGAGAGTTTTCTCTAAGCTCTATAAGATCCATCTCAGCTTACTAAATCTAAGGTTCCACAGAGGGCTTTTGGACCCTGTAGCAACTTTAAAACATGGCACCAAAATTCCTGACACTCCTCTTGAGAAGTAGGGCCTATGTACCCTCTCCTTGAATCTAGGCTCTGTGTGTGGTTGACTGAAAGAATATGGTGAAAGAAGAGTTGCTGTGGCAGTTTCTAAACCCAGGTTTTAAAAACTGGCAGTATCTACTCCCCATCTCCTGGAATGTTTACTCTTGAAGAGTAACATTTAGCCATCATGCTGTAAAAAGAAACCTAAGCAACTCATGGTAAACCCCATGGTCTTTAGGGAAAGAGGGTTTCCACAATGTTAAGGAGAGCCAAGAAAAATTTCAATAGTGTATTTTCCAGCTTCCCGTCTCTACACCAAAATTAAGTATTGACACTCACAAGAGGAAAAAAATTATCCTCTGTCAGCCATGTGAATGAGCCTTCTTGGATATGGATCCTCCAGCCCTCAGCTGAGCTGCCCCAGCTGATGCCATGTGGGATGAAGATTAGCTGTCCCCACTGAGCCCAGCCCAATTTTCAGGTAATAGGCAAAATAAATGTTTCTTGTTTTGGCTGGACGCCGTGGCTCACGCCTGTAATCCCAGCACTTTGGGAGGCTGAGGCGGGCGGATCACTTGAGGTCAGGAGTTTGAGACCAGCCTGGCCAACATGGTGAAACCCCATCTCTACTAAAAATACAAAAATTAGCCTGGCATGGTGGCGGGTGCCTGTAATCCCAGCTACCCAGGAGGCTGAGGCAGGAGAATCGCTTGAACCTGGGAGGCAGAGGTTGCAGTGAGCTGAAATCGTGCCACTGCACTCCAGCCCAGGCGACAGAGCAAGACTCCATCTCAACAACAACAACAACAAAAGGCAGGGCTTGGTGGCTTATGCCTGTAATCTCAGCACTTTGTGAGGCCGAGGAGGGCGGATGACCTGAGGTCGGGAGTTCGAGACCAGCCTGACCAACATGGAGAAACCCCGTCACTACTAAAAATACAAAAAAATTAGCCAGGCGTGGTGGTGCATGCCTGTAATCCCAGCTACTTGGGAGGCCGAGGCAGGAGAATCGCTTGAACCCGGGAGGCAGAGGTTGTGGTGAGCTGAGATTGTGCCATTGCACTCCAGCCTGGGCAAGAAGAGTGAAACTCTGTCTCAAAAAAAAAGAATGTTTCTTGTTTTAAGTCATTGATTTGGGAATGGCTGTTTTGTAGCAATAGATAACTGGAACAGACTCAAAGGGCCAACTAGTCATAAAGTGTTTTTTTGCCTCACCTTGTCATTCCTGGAAATGACTCCCTGGAAAATCCTTGGCAGAGATGGGTGTCTGGGTTTCAGTTTTTAGAAATCTTTCCACATTAATATTTTCCTTAGTTGCCTAACATAACTGGCAGAAGGAGACAGGCAAGGAACAGGACATTAAGTACTCAACCAACTGTGGTCATAATTATCCAGAAAGTTTTTTTCTCTGTGAAAAAAAAATCACCACATATTGCTTTAAGTAGGTATACAAGGAAGTTTCAGACCCAAACCCCTGTGTGGAATCCTTAGTTCTGGTGTTCTATCATGGAAACAACAAAGACTTTTTGTCTCTAGCCCAAGGCCTTCACTAAAAGTATGCCAATAGCTTCCTAGCCCTTTTTCTCACAGACACCATATCCTTAAGATCTTTTAACTCTAATTGTGTGAACAAAGGAAAAGAAGGCACATTTGTTTTGATATGGCCTTTTTCATACTTCTGCTACCCATTCCCAATATGACCAGTTGTCCTTGTTCTTGGCTGCCCATGTCCTAGCTCCTCCTCCCCAGAAGCTGAAGGGTTTGGAGCCTTCTTTTTTTTGAGATAGAGTCTTGCTCTGTTGCCAGGCTGGAGTGCAGTGGTGCGATCTCAGCTCACTGCAACCTCCGCCTCCTGGGTTCAAGCAATTCTCCTGCCTCAGCCTCCCAAGTAGCTGGGATTACAGGCATGTACCACCACATCCAGCTAATTTTGTATTTTTAGTAGAACTGGGGTTTCACCATGTTAGCCAAGCTGGTTTCCAACCTCAGGTGATCTGCCCACCTCGGCCTCGCAAAGTGCTGGGATTACAGGCATGAGCTGCTGTGCCCGGCCATGTTTTGTTTATGTGAAAATTCACATATCTAAACGTGGGTCCCTGTCTTTGTATAGCCTTCAAGCTCAAAATAATGTTCACATTTTAAAATGGATTTTAAAAATAAAAATAAATAATATTTTGGGACACATGCAAATTATATAAATTCAAATTTCAGTATCCATAGAAAAATGTTTTGTTTTTGTTTTGAGACAGGGTCTAGCTCTGTTGCCCAGGTTAGAATGTAGTAGCACGATCTTGGCTCACTGGAGTTTGCACCTCCTAGGCTCAAGGGCTGCTCCCACCTCAGCCTCCATCTCCTGGGCTCAAGGGATCCTCCCACCTCAGCCTCCCATCTCAGCCTTTCCAGCATCTGGGACTACAGGTGCACACCACCACCTGTAGTGTAGTGTAGGCCTGGCTGGGCGTGGTGGCTTATGCCTGCAATCCCAGCACTTTGGGAGGCCAAGGCAGGAGGATCACTTGAGCCCAGGAGTTCAAGACCAGCCTGGACAACATGGTGAAACCCCCTCTCTACTAAAAATACAAAAATTAACCAGGCGTGGTGGCAGGTGCCTGTAATCCCAGCTACTTGGGATGCTGAGGCAGAAGAATAGCTTGAACCTGGGAGGTGGAGGTTGCAGTGAGCCAAGATGGCACCACTGCATTCCAGCGTGGGTGACAGAGTGAGACTCTATCCCCTCCAAAAAAATTTTTTTCCAGCTGTGATAATCCAAAATATCCCATTCTCCTTTCTATGGTGGGAAGGAAAAGGTAGAAGTTGTGGAGAGGAAAGAGGTAGAAATTAAAGGGAGAATGGAAAAGAAGGGCAAACAAAGGCAAGTAGGTGAGGAGAAGGACAGGAAAAGAGACAGGGAGAAGGGAGGGACTTATAAAGAAGGGTAGGAAGGATGGGAATAAGTAAAAACAACAACAACAAAAAGAAAGCAAGGAGAGAGAGTGGAGAGGGGGAAGAGCCAGAAAATGCTGAGTGAGCTAAGAAAGGACCACCAAAAGAAAAAGGAGAATGGGGGTGGTCAGAGGGCTATACCACTATCTTCCTCTCCTGTTTGCTTTCGTTTACTAACGTCCTGGTCACTCTGCCCTAAACAGCTTAGTTCCTTTCCCATAGTCTTTGTTCACTCCAGCACTATCTGACTTGAACTTGTACCTGTACGACAAATCTAACACCCTGGACTCTTAGTTCTAAAAACAGGACATGCATTCTGCCTCAGTCTTCCATTCCCATGGTCTCACCCTGGACCTTGGCATCATCAGAAACTCACAAGCTGGGACATTTCAATTCCAAATATCCCACTCAGACCAGCAGCATCTATACTGCCAGAGCACTTGCTCATATACCCCACTGCAATCTTTCTTGGGCCAATGCTCTAAGACATTGGTCCCTTTCCCCACCACCCTCCAACCCCTCCACTACCAGGCTTCATGTGCCATTATTTGCTTTCCTGTATGGTTTTGATTCTACACACAACATCATGAACATTCTCTTCCAAACACTCTCATCACTTGGCACCCTCTCTCTGTTGTGCTTGCCAGGCAAAATCCCAACCCTCAGTAAATGCAACAAGCTGCCTTCTCAGCCTGTGCCTGAATGGCCAAACATCTTCAATTATTTTGAATCCGTTACCTCAAATATCAAATGAGCTCTTAACGTTGGCCAGAAGGCCTTATAAAGGCCTGTATGCACCAAGGCTCAGTTCTTGGAACTTCTCCTTTTCTTCTCCCTTAAGATTCTTCCCTAATGAAGGGGGCAGGCGAACGGAGTTAAAGGGCTTCCATTGCAGTTAGAATACAGCCCAAATTCCTTTCCATAACCGAAAGTCCTGATCTGCCACCGACCTCACTTTCTCAACTTTTCACCTTCCATTCTCCCCTCATTTGACTCAGCCCTGGTCTCACTGTCACTGGCCTTTTTTCCTTTTTTTTTTTTTTTTTTTTTTGAAGCAGTCTCATTGTCACCTAGGCAGGAGTGCAGTGGTGCTATTACGGCTCCTAGGCTCAAGTGAACATCCCAGTAGCTGGGATCACAGGCACGGGTCACGGTGCCCGGCTTTTAAATTTTTGGTCGAGACGGGGTCTCGTCATGTTGTCCAGGCTGGTCTCGAACTCCTGGGCTCAAGCCATCCTCCTGCCTCAGCCTCCCAAAATGCTGGGATTACAGGCGTGAGCCACCGCGCCCAGCCAGGCCTTCCTTCAATTGCTTTAACATGCCAAACCAACTTAGATTTTTTGCACATGCTTTTCTCTGTGGGACACTCTATCCTGGTGCTTGCCTGGTTTCGCTCTTTTCTATCCTTTTGTCTTGGCTTGAATGTCACCTCTTCTGAAGCGTTCTCTGGCGACCCTGGCCATCTTATGTCCTACTTGTTATTTCTTCAAAATTGTACTGCCTTTTGTATATACTGGTGTTTACTCATTCACACTGGCTACCTCCCCATACCTCACTGGCTGGAATGGAAACTCATTGCGAGCAGAGACAATAGGTTTTGCTCTCCCGCGGATCACGTCCCAGCCTCCAGCTCAGCACCAGACACTTGGGGGCGCAGGATAAAATATCTGCAGTCAGAAAGCACTAATAACCACCCAAGGGTTGGAGGAAAGCTGGCGCGGACCGCACGAGTGTCGCCGAGACGCCGCCGCCGTGCGAAGCTCCTCCCCTTCTGACAGTGCCGCGGACGCCCGGGCAGCCACGGCGGCGGGGCCGCGGCGGGCGCCGGCTCAGCCCGCCCCTTTCTCCCGCCGCCTCCCCGCCCCGCCCCGCCCCGCGCCGCGCCGCGCCGGCCGCTGTCAGCTCCCTCAGCGTCCGGCCGAGGCGCGGTGTATGCTGAGCCGCTGCCGCAGCCGGCTGCTCCACGTCCTGGGCCTTAGCTTCCTGCTGCAGACCCGCCGGCCGATTCTCCTCTGCTCTCCACGTCTCATGAAGCCGCTGGTCGTGTTCGTCCTCGGCGGCCCCGGCGCCGGCAAGGGGACCCAGTGCGCCCGCATCGTCGAGGTGAGGCCCGGGCAGCAGGCGGGCTCCTTGGGGCTTGACGGGACGCGGGCCGGCCTGTCCCGCCGCCCCTAGTCCGCGCCCCCCGGAGTCGCCGAGCCGCAGACTACGAGTCCCGGCGGCCACCGCGCCGCCCGCGTGGCAGTGGCCGAGGGCCGCCGGCGCGCGGCATGCCGGGACTTGTAGTCCGCGCCCGCCCGCCTTGGGGGCCACCGCTTGAGGTCGCTTTGTTCCTGCGCCCCTTCTTTTCTTACATTTTGGGGACCAGATTCGTCTCTAGAGTGGGCTGGGAGAGGGATCCCGGAGGCCAACCTTTGGGGGTCCCCCAGCGCGCAGAGGTTAGCGTGTCGCTGATCGTGTGGCGGGTGAAGGCAGCAGGAGCGCGGATTTGGGTTAGAGGCCGTGTGCGCCCACAGTTGTCTGAAGGGGAGACCTATTTTTCTTCTCCGCGCCTTCCCTCTGGTTCCCTAAACTCCGCACTGTCACCGAACGTGTCTTTACTCTAGAAAGGAGGCCCGTGGGGCGGGGTGTTATTTTAGGCGTGCTGTGGGCTGCCGCTGGCACTCTCGAGCCCCGTCCCCGCAAGCTTTAGGGCGGAGCTAGCCCTGAGGCTCGGCCCGGGTCGGGGATAGGGAAAGCCGGGACTGCTGTTCTGAGATCAAGCTTCAACCTTTGGCCCTGCTGCCAAGTCACGCTCGGCGCTCGGTCACTTCCTGTCTCCCAGCCTCAGTTAGCCCTTGTAATACAGTAAAAAGAGTCTCTGAACCCAGATTTTCTCAGGATATAAAACACCTCCCAAATGTAAAATGCTGTTACTTTTTTTTCTTTTGCTTTGAGACAGGTTACCAGTTCAATTCTTTTAACAGTTTTTGAGCTAGATGTATGGTTGGTTAGCTGCATTGACACTGTGGGAAAAAAAGGCTTCATGGACAATCTGGGGAATGCTTGGGAAAGAAGGAAAACAGGATATCTAGAAACAGAAGAGGCGACCATTGGTGGCCTCTAGTGAAATCACTCTGAAACCCTGTAACCAACAAAAGTTTTTTTGACCTAGAACTTCTAATTTCCTCCTCTTCTAGGATATGGCCAATATTAGCATTGGGCTTTTGCTTCTCTCCTTATATGTTCATAACAATCAACTCCTGTCCTGTATTTTATTCCCTAAATAGCATCCAGAGAAAGTTAGATGAGTTCAACAAGTCATTATGTGTTGGACAGATGTATTTATAAATATTGATCATTTTGCCAGGCGCTGTGGCTCACTCCTGTAATCCCAGCACTTTGGGAGGCCGAGGCTGGCGGATCACGAGGTCAGGAGTTCGAGACCAGCCTGGCTAACATGGAGAAACGTTGTCTTTACTAAAAATACAAAAATTAGCCTGGCGTGGTGGCGGGCGCCTGTAATCCCAGCTACTCCGAAGGCTGAGGCAGGAGAATCGCTTGAAACCGGAAGGCGGAGGTTGTGGTGAGCCCAAATCGCGCCACTGCACACTAGCCTGGGCGAAAGAGTGAAACTCCATCTCAAAAAAAAAAAAAAAAAAAAAAATCATTTTAGGTGTCAAAGTGGAACTAGTCCAACTAAAAAAATACATAACATTTACATCCTCTTAAAAAAGTTTTTTTTGTTGGTTCTCTTTACTTTCTTTTGTTGTTTTTTTGTTTTTGTTTTTGTGACAGTCTCACTCCGTCACCAGGCTGGAGTGCGGTGGTGCGATCTCAGCACACTGCAACCTCTGCCTCCCAGGTTCAAGCGATTTTCCTGCCTCAGCCTCTGCATAGCTGGGATTACAGGCGTGCGCCACCACGCCTGGCTAATTTTTGTATTTTTGGTAGAGACGGGGTTTCACCATGTTGGCCAGGCTGATCTCGAACTCTTGACCTCGTGATCTGCCCGCCTCAGCCTCCCAAAGTGCTGGGATTATAGGCATGAGCCACCGTGCCTGGCCTTGTCACTTGTCTTTTAAAAAGTAAAGAGACTGGCCGCTGCACTCCAGCCTGGGCGACAGAGCGAGACTCCATCTCAGAAATAAATAAATAAATAAATAAATAAATAAATAAATGGCAAGTGAAAAGTGGGAGTGATTTCAAATTTTTGTTTAATATATGTGATCTTTCTTAAATAGCATGATAGGGGAAGGGGCAAAGACTTTAGAGTCAAAGAGATATAGGTTCAAACCCTGACTCTGCCATTTACTGTTTCTCTAGGCCCAGAGATGTTGTTACCTTTAGTTCCCTGTGAAAAGGGAAAACATAGAAATGGCTATTTTGTATGGTATTTGTGAATATTAAATGAGGTAAAATATCTGGCACACAGAGACAGATGCAGATAGTTTTTTTCTCCACTTTAAACTTCTGATCTTATTACCTCTACTTTAAATTTCCTGATCTTATTATATTGGTTATTTTTATTGGTGGGTTTTGTTGTTGTTGTTTGTTTTGAGATCGAGTCTCTCTGTGTCACCCAGGCTGGAGTGCTGTGGTACCATCTTGGCCCACTCCAACCTCTGCCTCCTGGGCTCAAGCCATCCTCTCACCTCAGTCTCCCAAGTAGCTGGGATGACAGGTGTGCACCGCCACTCTCTGCTAACTTTTTTTTTAGGTTTTTGTAGAAACGAGGGCTCACTATATTGCCCAGGCTGGTCTCGAACTCCCAGACTCAAGGGATCTTACTGCCTTGGCTTCTCAAAGTGTTGGCATTACAGGCATGAGCCGCCACGCCTGGCCTGGTTATTTTTATTGCAAAATAGTATTTTTCTTTTAAATTACTTTATGCATGTTATATTTGAATGCATTTAAATACAGTATGCTGTTTCTGAATCATAATATGCCTTTAAAATATCTGTACCTAAATTAATAATACCCATACTACTACACTGGTTAAAAAATAATCTACACATTCAGGGCTGGGCGCAGTAGCTCACGCCTGTAATCCCAGCAGTTTGGGAGGCCCAGGCGGGTGGATCACGAGGTCAGGAGATTGAGACCATCCTGGCTAACAAGGTGAAACCCCATCTCTACTAAAAATACAAAAATTAGCCGGGCGTGGTGGCAGGCGCCTGTAGTCCCAGCTACTCGGGAGGCTGAGGCAGGAGAATGGCATGAACCGGGGAGGCGGAGCTTGCAGTGAGCCAAGATCACGCCACTGCAGTGCAGCCTGGGCGACATAGCGAGATTCCATCTCAAAAAAATAAAATAAATAAATAAATGAAATAATCTACACATTCTGCAATTATTCTTTATTCTGTTCAGTAATGGCAAATAATATTTTAAACTTGTTAATTATCAGTTACAAGATTCCATGATGAGATATGTTCTGTAATGTATTATATTATTAAGATTTCAACAATTATTTGACCTTAAACTGTTATCTTCTTTAATGAAAAGTCTTCTCTTGAGTCTAGTTGCCATAAACTTTATTAAGCTGTCAATCAACTAATTCCAAATAGTTTATAATTTAGCAATTGCTATTCCCTAGCTGGCTAGACAGACACTGGAATATCTTTTTTTTTTTTTTTTTTTTTGAGACGAAGTGTCACACTGTCGGCCGGGCTGGTGTGCAGTGGGGCAATCTTGGCTCGCTGCAGCCTCCATCTTCTGGGTTCAAGCGATTCTCTGCCTCAGCCTCCCGAGTAGCTTGGACTACAGGTGCGCGCCACCATGCCCGGCTAATTTTTGTATTTTTAGTAGAGACGGGGTTTCACTATGTTGGCCAGGCTGGTCTCGAACTCCTGACCTCGTGATCCACCCACCTTGGCCTCCCAAAGTGCTGGGATTACAGGTGTGAGCCACTGTGCCCGGCCTGGAATATCTATTGTTAGTGAAGTCAGCGGTATGTTGTTTTTTTCCTTTGTGAATCTCTTTATTTTGACTCAATATTTTTTATACACTAAAATATTATAAACTAAATTCCAAAATAATGTAATTTTTGGAGGTTTTTTTCCTGTAGGAAAAAAATTATATAAATCCACGTTAAATTCTCCAGTTAATCTGGCTGAAGCTAATGCAGCTCACAGGGCACCTGAAATTGTTACTTTAGTATGTTGATTTCCAACTCAGGCTGCCAGAAGTACATATTTGAGTCCTAGCTACAGAATCTTCAGTTGACAGGAAGAGAAGAAAAAGAGAAAACCAAAAACCCTTAGGGATATCTTGCTCTCTAAGGCACTGAAATTAGTGAAGTGGGTATTGTTAGAGGGAAGCTGGTATTTTTTCTCTGGAGGTGAATTCTGCTCTGCAAATTGCTCCTGGAGACCTAGAGAAGGTAAAGGCAAATCTGATACAGTGTCTTCTGAGAGTGTTCTGTACTGGGAAGGAAAGATTGGAGGGAGGTTTTGGGATTGATTTTGCACATTTATTTGTACTGATGTTTTTCAGTTTTGTTTGCTTTTCTCCTTCCTTCCTTCCTTCCTTCCCTCCCTCCCTCTCTCCTTCCCTCCCTCCCTCTCTCTTTCCCTCCCTCCCTCCTTCCCGTTCTTTCTTTTTCTTCTTTTCTTTTTTTTACCAAATACCCAGACTTGGAGAATTTGTTTTATTTTCTAATTGTTTGTAAATCTGTATCCTCTAATACTGAATTTGTTTTTGAAAATGAGCTATTTTCTAAATCAGTGTGATACTTAGAGTTAAGTTTCCAGAATGGAATTATTGTGCAATAATTTAGTTATAAAATCATGATGGGAATACTGTGTCATTCTTGAATTTTTAAAATTAAGCTTTATTTATATTTGTTGTTTTGGCCCAGATGAAATTATGTCAATGTAACCTAAATTTATATTTGAAAATAACCACCATTTTACATGCATTAGTTGGAAGAAATATTTAAACCTCTCTTTTAAAGGTTGTGAACATTTTGCTTACATAAACAAATTATGACTAAAGCTTATAACCATGCCAAATTGCTTTCTGTAGCACCCAGAAAACTTTTTTTTTTTTTTTTGAGAGAGGGTCTCACTCTGTTGCCCAGGCTGAAGTACAGTGGTGTGACCTCAGCTCACTGCAACCTCCGCCTCCTGGGTTCAAGAGATTCTCCTGCCTCAGCCTCCCGAGTAGCTGGGACTACAGACACATGCCACCATGAATGCCATGTTGGCCAGGCTGGTCTCGAACTTCTGACCTCAGGTGATCCACCTGCCTCAGCTTCCTAAAGTACTGAGATTACAGGCATGAGCCTTTGCGCCTGGCCTCACCCAAGAAGCATTTTATCATCTGTGTCAACTTCCTCCAGGGCCTGTGTGGGTAACTCTTACTTTGCCTGGCCATCCTACTTACTGCACTTAGAAAAAGTTTTGGATGATAATTGACTTTAAGCATATATAAATCAGAAACTTGATTTCATTTATCTTTGTGTCCCCAGTGTTGAACATTGTGCCTGACACATAGTAACTGCTTATTAAGCACTTATTGAATTATAAGTTGAATACGTTGGATTCATAGAGTTTATTGTTTGTCCTGAAGATGTTAAATTTTTAAAAATTCGATCCCCAGAGGGCGCTCCAGTGGCAGTTGGCTCTCCCATTTTAAGGACCAGAAGTGTTTGAATGTCTTCCTCTGATTTCTTTTTCTTTCTTCCTTTCCTTTTTTTTTTTTTTTTTTTTTTTTTTTTAAGACAGAGCCTTACTCTGTCACCCAGACGGGAGTGCAGTGGCATGATCTCGGCTCACCGCAGCCTCCGCTTCCCGGGTTCAAGCGATTCTCCTGCCTCAGCCTCCTGAGTAGCTGCAATTACAGGCACCCACCACAACGCGTGGCTAATTTTTGTATTTTTAGTAGAGATGGGGTTTCACCATAATGGCCAGGCTGGTCTCAAACTCCTGACTTCAGGTGATCCGCCTGCCTCAGCCTCCCAAAGTGCTGGAATTACAAGCGTGAGCCACCGCATCCGGCTGCCCTCTTCCCTCCCCTCCCCTTCCCTTCCCTCCCCTCCCCTCCCCTTTCCCTTTCTTTCCTATTTATTTATTTATTTATTTATTTATTTATTTATTTGAGATGAGCTCTCCCTCTGTTGCCCAGGCTGCAGTGCAGTGGCACAATCGTGGCTCATTCTCACTGCAGCCTCCACCTCCCAGGCTCAACTGATCTTTCCACCTCAGCCTCCCAAGTTGCTAGGTCTACAGGTGCATGCCACCATGCCCAGCTAATTTTTTTTATTTTGTAGAAATGGGGTCTCCCCAGAGCAAGACTCCGTCTCAAAAAAAAAAAAAAAAGAAATGGGGTCTCCCTATGTTGCACAGGCTAGTCTCAAACTCCTGGATTCAAACGATCCTCCCACCTCAGTCTCCAAAGTGCTGGGATTGCATCGTGAGCCAGTGTACCCAGCCTGTCTTGTTCAGATTTCTCATGTAACACTTTTGTTTACTCTCAGTGAATGAATCAATGATATGTTGTGAAAATCTGCTGAGCAGGTTTCCAAGCTCCTCATTACAAATTCTCAAACAGAGCAGCATTCAGAAGAAACTAGATAGGAAAATCCACTGGATATTAAGGTCCAGTGTTTAAGAATATGCTTCTTTCCTTTTGGTGGAATAATAATTTTTTTTTTTTCGAGGCGGAGTTTCGGTTGCCCAGGGTAGAGTGCAGTGGCACGATCTTGGCTCACCACAACCTCTGCCTCCTGGGTTCAAGCGATTCTCCTGCCTCAGCCTCCCGAGTAGTTGGGATTACAGGCATGCGCCACCATGCCCGGCTAATTTTGTATTTTTAGTAGAGACAGGGTTTCTCCATGTTGGTCAGGCTGGTCTCGGACTCCTGACCTCAGGTGATCCGCCCGCCTCAGCCTCCCAAAGTGTTGGGATTACAGGTATGATCTACCATGCCTGGCAAATTTTTTCTTTTTTAAGAAAGTTTACATTATCTGGTCCACAGGATACTTGATTCTTCAGAAGCACCACTGTTTGATTAAGGGTGCTTATGACATGGGATTTTTGTTAAGAACTTGGAGGAGGGGAGATCTTCAGATTATTTACTGCCCTTAATTTTGAAAACTTTCATTTTTTGCCTTTCCATTTTAAGTTATAAGAGTAACACATGCCCATAGGGAAAATGTTACATCTTTTCTAATCCTGAGATCACCAGTAGTAACTCCTTGTTATGAACTGCTTTCCCATCTCTTTCTCAATGTTCTTGTGAACAAAAATGCTAATATTTATATTTTTTACCTTCAAGTGAGATTAGTGTATTTTTTGCTGACTGTATCATAGATATCCTTTCAGTTCTTTACCTATAGATTTAATTCATTTGTGTTTTTTTGTTTGTTTGTTTGTTTTGAGACGGAGACTCACTCAGTCTGTCACCCCCAGGCTAGAGAACCTTGGCACTCTCTTGTCTCACTGCAGCCTCTGCCTTCCAGGTTCAAGAGATTCTCCTGCCTCAGCCTCCCAAGTAGCTGAGATTACAGGTGTGTGCTACCACGCCTGGCTAATTTTTGTGTTTTTAGCAGAGACAGTGTTTCATTAGGTATTTCTTTATAGCAGTGTGAGAATGGACTAATAGAGTCTACTTTAAGATTTTTATTTTTATTTATTATTATTTATTTATTTATTTGGACAGAGTCTTGCTCTGTCGCCCAGGTTGGAGTGCAATGGTGTGATCTCGGCTCACTGCAACCTTTGCCTCCCAGGTTCAAGCGATTCTCATGTCTCAGCCTCCCGAGTAGCTGGGATTACGCCCAGCTAATTTTTTAGTATTTTTAGTAGAGACAGTTTCACCGTGTTAGCCAGGATGGTCTCGATCTCCTGACCTCATGATCCACCCACCTCAGTCTCCCAAAGTGCTGGGATTACAGGTGTGAACCACTGATCCTGGCCAATTTTTATTTTTTGGGGACAGGGTCTTGCTCAGTCCCCCAGGCTGGAGTATAATGGCTCTATCACCGCTCACTGCAGCCACTTGGCTCAAGCGATCCTCCTGCCTTATCCTTCAGAGTAGCTGGGACTACAGGCTCACACCACCAGGCCTGGCTAATTATTTTTTATTTTATTTTTTTGAGATGGAGTCTTGCTCTGCCACCCAGGCTAGAGTGCAGTGGGGTGATCTCGGCTCACTGCAACCTCCGCCTCCTGGGTTCAGGCAATTCTCTTGCCTCAGCCTCCCGAGTAGCTGGGATTACAGGTGCCTGCCACCACACCTGGCTAATTTTTGTATTTTTAGTAGAGACAGGGTTTCACCACGTTGGCCAGGCTGGTCTTGAATTCTTGACCTCGGGTGATCTGCCTGCCTCGGCCTCCCAATTAGCCAGGCCTGGCTAATTATTTTTTGTAAAGACAAGGTCTCACTCTGTTGCCCAGGCTGGTACTCACTCGACTGCTTCAAATGCTAATCTCTTCCGGAAATACCCTCACAGATGATAATGTTTACCAGCTATCTGGGTATCCCTTAATCCAGTCAAGTTGACACCAAAAATTAACCATCACAAACATTATACTTAATATATTTCTATCAAAAGTATATGAATATCATCTTGGAAGATTATTTTAATTTTTACAAATTTGTTAATCTATTTTCTGAGGTTTTTGAGAATCTTCTCCTTTTTCTCTTTTTTCTTTTTTTTTTTTTTTGAGACAGGGTCTCACTCTGTTGCCCAGCCTGGAGTGCAATGGTGCCATCTCAGCTCACTGCAGCTTCTGCCTCCCGGGTTCAAGAAATTCTCCTGCCTCAGCCTCCCAAGTAGCTGGGATTACAGGCACTTGCCACCATGCCCAGCTAATTTTTGTATTTTTAGTAGAGATGGGGTTTCACCATGTTGGCCAGGTTGGTCTCGAACTCCTGGCTTTGTGATTCACCCGCCTCAGCCTCCCAAAGTGCTAGGATTACAGGCATAAGCCACTGTGCCCGGCAATTCTTTTTTTAAAGTGAAATGGCATAATTAACCATGTGTATTTTTTTTTTTTTTGAAACGGAATCTTGCTCTGTCGCCCAGGCTAGAGTGCAGTGGCGTGATCTCTGCTCACTGCAACCTCCGCCTCCCGGATTCAAGCAATTCTTGTGCCTCCACTTCCCGAGTAGCTGAGAATACAGGCACATGCCACCACACCCAGTTAATTTTTGTATTTTTAGTAGAGATGAGGTTTCACCATGTTGGTCAGGCTGGTCTTGAACTCCAGACCTCAAGTGATCCACCTGCCTTGGCCTCCCAAAGTGCTGGGATTACAGGCATGAGCCACAATGCCCGGCCCTGTGTGTATTTTTAAAAAATATTTTCCTGGCCGGGCGCAGTGGCTCACACCTGTAATCCCAGCACTTTGGGAGGCCAAGGCGGGTGGATCAGGAGGCTGTAATCCCAGCTACTCCGGAGGCTGAGGTAGGAGAATCGCTTGAACCTGGGAGGAGGACGTCGTAGTGAGCCAAGACCACACCATTGCACTCCAGCCTGGGCAACAGAGTGAGACTCTGTCTCAAAAAAAAAAGTCTCAGAAAAACCCACAAAACTTCCCTGTACTTGGCATTTATTCAGAAAACATTTTTTGAGAGCCAGGCACTGTGATATTGGTTGTTGAGTTAAGAAGACGCAGATTGGCCAGTTGCAGTGGCTCATGCCTGTAATCCCAGCACTTTGGGAAGCCAGGGTGCAAGAATTACTTGAGCCAAGGAGTTCAAGACCAGCCTGGGAAACATATCAAAAGCCCATCCCTGCATGGTGGCGGGCGCCTGTAGTCCAGCTACTCAGGAGGCTGAGGCAGGAGCATGGCGTGAACCCAGGAGGCGGAGCTTGCGGTGAGCCGAGATCGCGCCACTGCACTCCAGCCTGGATGACAGAGAGAGACTCCGTCTCAAAAAAAAAAAAGCCCATCTCTACAAAAAATTAGCTGGGCCTGGTGGTGCGTGCCTGTGGTCCCAGTTACTTGAGAGGCTGAGGTGAGAGAATCACCTGAGAAAGAGAATTCAAGGCTGCAATAAGACATGATCACGCCACTGCGCTTCAGCCTGGGCAACAGAGCAAGACCATGTCTTAAAAAAAAAAAAAAGACGACAGACCCTGCTGCCAAAGGTTTACAATGTAGTGAGGAAACAAGGAAATTAATTGGTGATGACTACAGGATAGAATGATAAATCCTATGATATAAATATACCAAATATCCCATTTAGGGACATTTAGGGAAGGGACATCTAAATGTCAGTTTAATGAGTCAGGGAGGGCTTCCCAGAGGAGGTGATGTGTACGAGCTCAATTTTGAAGGACAGTGGGAAAGAAGCAGTTGGGAGATGGAAAAACGCTTAGAGCAGTTATCCTTGTATAGGGTTACTGAAGGATTCAATTCTGAGTAAAGTGTGAGAGGGTAAACCGACATAAGTGAGGCTGACTCAAAAAACACTCCCTTGAATGCAAACAGATATGAAAGAACTTTGCAGGTATTAAAGTTCAACTGTAAATTATTATTATTTTTTCTTTCTTTTTTTTTGAGATGGAGTCTCACTCTGTCACCCAGGCTGGAATGCAGTGGCACAGTCTTGGCTCACTGCAACCTCCACTTCCCGGGTTCAAGCGATTCTCCTGCCTCAGCCTCCCAAGTAGCTGGGATTACAGGCACACACCACCATACCTGGCTAATTTTTGTATTTTTAGTAGAGATGGGGTTTTACCATGTTGGCCAGGCTGGTCTCGAACTCCTGACCTCAGGTGATCTGCCTGCCTCACCTTCCACAGTGCTGGGATTACAGGTGTGAACCACCATGCCCGGCCTAACTGTAAATTATTTCAAAATTGTTTATCTTTTAGTTTTGCTTCCCTAACTAGAGTGTAATGTCTTTAAGGGTGGGGACCCTGTCTTTTCCCTCTCATTTCACTACACGTTTTTCATTTATTTATTTATTTATTTTTACAAGGACTCTGGCTCTGTTGCTCAGGCTGGAGTGCGGTGGTGCGATATCGGCACGTTGCAACCTTTGCCTCCCGGGTTCACGCGATTCTCCTGCCTCAGCCTCCTGAGTAGCTGGGATTACAAGCGTGCACCACCATGCCCGGCTAATTTATTATATTTTTAGCAGAGATGGGGTTTCACCATGTTGCTCAGGCTGGTCTCAAACTCCTGACCTCAGGTGATCCGCCTGCTTCAGCCTCCCAAAGTGCTGGGATTACAGGCATGAGCCACCACGCCTGGCCTTCATTCTACTACATGGTTTTTGAAATGCCTTAGTCATCCTTCAGATCTTAGCTTAAAGACTCTCAAACGTTCTCAGTTTATGATGCCCTTAGTGTCTCAGTTTTTTTTTTTCATAGAAACTCTAGTGCAAAAGAAATACCTAACAGCTATATTAAGTAAGTAATTAGGTCTAAACAATACTTAAGAAGTATTTTCTAACAAGTTAGTAGCTGTTTGAAGAAATGATACATAGAAATTAGGAGAAAAAATTAGGAGAAAAAAAGTAGCAATTTAATTTCTTTTTTTTTTTTTTTTTTTTCGAGACAGAGTCTCACTCTGTTGCCCAGACTGGAGTGCAGTGGCACGATCTTGGCTCACTGCAAGCTCCACCTCCTGGGTTCACACTGTTCTCCTGCCTCAGCCTCCCGAGTAGCTGGGACTACAGGTGCCCACCACCACGCCCAGCTAATTTTTTGTATTTTTAGTCAATCTCCTGACCTCGTGATCCCCCCACCTCGGCCTCCCAAAGTGCTGGGATTATAGGCATGAGCCACTGCACCTGGCCTTTTTTTTTTTCTTTTGAGATGGAGTTTCCCTCTTGTTGTCCAGGCTGGAGTGCAATGGCTTGATCTTGGCTCACTGCAACCTCCACCTCCCAGGTTCAAGCAATTCTCCTGCCTCAGCCTCCTAAGCAGTTGGGATTACAGGCATGTGCCACCATGCCCAGCTAATTTTGTATTTTTGGTAGAGATGGGGATTCACCATGTTGGTTGGACTCCTGACCTCAGGTGATCCGCCCACCTTGGCCTACTAAAGTGCTGGGATTAGAGGTGTGAGCCACAATGCCTGGCCTTTTTTTTGTTTTGTTTTGTTTTTGAGACAGTCTCACTCTGTCACCCAGGCTGGAGTGCAGTGGCTCCATCTTGGCTCACTGCAACCTCTGCCTCCCGGGTTCAAGAGATTCTCCTGCCTCAGCCTCCTGAGTAGCTGGGACTACAGGTGCCCGCCACCACGCCCGGCTAATTTTTGTTTTGTTAGTAGAGACGGGGTTTTACCATGTTGGCCAGGCTGGTCTCGAACTCGTGACCTCGTGATCCGCCAGCCTCAGCCTCCCAAAGTGCTGGCCTCCCAAAGTGGCTCCCAGGCGTGAGCTACTGCGCCCAGCCTAATTTCATTCTTAAGTAACTACACTTACTAATGAAATGTATATGCCTGTTGTGTACTGTTTCTCATACGCTGGAATCATATTGGACACTTCCACCTGCATTTCTTATTAATTTTATCTCCCTGTCTCTTTTCTTTCTCTCTCTCTTTTTTTTTTCTTTTTTGAGTCGGAGTTTCACTCTGGCGCCCAGGCTTGAGTGCAATGGTGCGATCTCAACTCACTGCAACCTCGGCCTCCTGGGTTCAAGCAATTGTCCTGCCTCATCCTCCCAAGTAACTGGCACTACAGGTGTGTGCCACCATGCCTGGCTACTTTTTATATTTTTAGTAGAGACGGGGTTTCACCATGTTGGCCAGGCTGGTCTCGAACCTCAGACCTCAGGTGATTGCCTGCCTTGGCCTCCCAAAATGCTGGGATTACAGGCATGAGCCACCGTGCCCGGCCCGTTTGTTTGCCTTCCTCTCCCCCTCCCCATCTCTCCTCCTCCCTCCTCTCCCCTCCCCTCCCCTTCTCTTCTCTTCCCTTCCCCAAGTGATTCTCCTGCCTCAGCCTCCCAAATAACTGGGATTACAGGTGCCCGCCACCATACCCGGCTAATTTTTGTATTTTTAGTAGAGACGGGTTTCACCGCGTTGGCCAGGCTGGTCTTGAACTCCTAACCTCAGATGATCCACCTGCCTCAGCCTCCCAAAGTCTTGGGATTATAGGCATGAGCCATTGTGCCCGGCCTATTTTATTTTTTTATTTTCTTTCTTTCCCTTCCTCCTTCTGTTCCTCCTTTCCTCCCTCCTTCCCTCCCTCCCTCCCTTTCTTCCTTCCTTTCTTCTTTCCTTCCTTCCTTCTTTCCTTTTTTCCTTCCTTCCATTCATTCATTCTCTCATTCATTCACTTTGTTGCCCAGGCTGGAGTGCAGTGGCACAATCATAGCTCATTGCAGCCTCCAACTCCTGGACTCAGGCCATCCTCCCACCTCAGCCTCATGAGTAGCTGGGACTACAGGCACATCACACCATACCTCTCTAATGTTTAAAATTCTTGTAGAGAGAGGTCTCATTATGTTGCCCAGGCTGGTCTTGAACTCCTGGCCTCAAGCCATCCTCCTGCCTCGGCCTCCCCAAATGCCGAGATTACAGGCATGAGCTGCTGTGCCTGTCCCACATTAATTTTCATGTGATACTTGTTTTTATCACAGCAATAGCCCATAAAAAATCAGCCTCACAAAGATATGATGTAATTGAAAGGAATGTGCCATGATCTTTTTGTTGTTGTTGTTTTTGGTTTTTGTTGTTGTTGAGACAGAGTGTCACTCTGTCATCCAGGCTGGAGTGCAGTGGTGCAATCTCAGCTCACTGCAACCTGTGTCTCCCAGGTTCAAGCGAATCTCCTGCCTCAGCCTCCCGAGTAGCTAGGACTACAGGCATGCGCCGTTACCATGCCTGGCTAATTTTTGTTTATTATTAGTAGAGACGGCGTTTCACCATGTTGGCCAGGGTGGTCTCGAGCACCTGACTTCAAGTGATCTGCCTGTCTCAGTCTCCCACAGTGCTGGGAGTACAGGTGTGAGCCATCGTGCCCGGTCCATGATCTTAAGTTGAAAATTAACTATCTTGTGTTCACTTAGTGTCACGTTGACTATTGCTGTGTTTCCTTTAAAAAATTAAACCCAGGGCACTGTTGTGAATTTGCTGTACCACATTCCAGTTTAGATGCTAATGCAAAAGGATTGTAATCACTGAAGACCTCCAAAAGTCACATAGGAGTACAGTATTTTAACGGGTAGCTTTCTGAATTGAAATCCAGAGGATTAGAGAAATCAATCTAGTAGTGGGACTTTTTGTCCAGGTAAGAGAGAGAAAGGATGGGGACTCTGCTGGGAGTATAGAGACAGCACATATATTTTGATGTCTTATTTTTTTGTTTCATGTTGGCCTAGTCACACTGATTCTTACTACCTTAAAGCTAATACTTTTAGCCCAATTGCCATATGAAAATGTGTTTGCTCTTACATTTTAGTTGCTTTAACCTGACAAATTAAGAACATTTTTACAGACTAAACATGTGATAAGAGCATTTAGAACTTTAATAGGGAACAGCTGTGACAGACATACTGTTTGCTGACAGTTTTATGCTGCCTGGTGCGTAAAGTTAACAAACCATCACTTTGGTAAAGGAAAAAGCACCAGTTGTTACTTACTAGTCTCAGAGGCCTTCACTTTGAGGGACTGGGTCCTATGAAACATGTTCTTCCATGCCTGGTTTCCATCAGTCTTCTCCAGAAGACCCATAAGCTGGTTCCATTCCCTGTTGGAATGTATCCTATGTCAACAAGCAATTGAATATGCCTAATTTGGGGCTACACAAAAGTCTGTTTCCATACCCACTTTCTGTTTGGAGCTTCCAGAATGTGTTAGTCATTGATTGGTATTGGAAAATGTTACATGTTTAATTTAACCCACAAGCTTTACCTGTATAATTATGTATGATTTAGTTAGGTAATAACATGAATTTTCATTTTCTTGGTGCCTACTGGGAGTATAGAGACAGCACAGATGTTTTGATTGTATAATTGGGTGTTGACTTAATGGTTAATTTAGGTTTTCAAATAGAGTTTTTCCTTGCTATGTATCATTTGAAGGGCAAGGGAAGTGAAAAGTGGAAATGGTAATGTTTCAGAAGTGGGGAAAGGCAAGGAGGAAGCAAAGGAAGCAAGAAGGATGGTCAGAATCAGGCTGAATCAAGGTGGGTCAAATATGCCTAGCTTTCTGTGTGTGGATAAAGTTTCTGATCTCATCTGCAAGCCAGGACATAACAAAATGATCAACTTTGAGTTTCTTCTTTAACTCCCACCAGTAGATTCTGTTATTCAATGGCCATAGTAGCTTGAAGACGAAAGACTGCATCTCCATGTGGGTCACCTAGGAATTACCTCAGAGGCCTGTTGTGGAATAATAGAGTTATTGAGAGTGAGGAGACCTGGATTCAAGTGCCAGATTTCTTTCCAGTAACTGGCAAGTCAGCTTATCTCAATTTCCCCTTTTGTAAAACGAAGCGTATAGAGGAGTAGATGGTTTTACCAGCTCCAAAACAGATCTGTACCTCAAAACTTCTGTGTTAGATAGCATATAACCCAATATAGTCACACCCAAAAGGCAAAATATCCAGTTACTATGAATATGTGTGCCTTCTTTGCTATTCTGTAGCGTACGAGTTGGAGCACCAAGGAATTGTGTTTAATAAATTCCTTTATTTCATGTTCATCTAGAACTTCACAGTGGTAACATTGCACCTATAAAGTTGAGAAAAGGAAAGCTGTTTGAAATGTAACAGTTGCTTGTGTGTATTTTTAATTAAAAAATTTTAAGAAATGTGCTATTAGGGCCAACTTTCTAAATGTTCTTGTTTGTTTGTTTGTTTGTTTGTTTTGGAGACAGGGTCTTGTTCTGTTGCCCAACTTTCTAATTTTTCTTTTTTTGAGACAGGGTCTCGCTCTGTTGACCAGGCTGGAGTGCAGTGGCGCAATCTCGGCTCACTGCAATCTCCGCCTCCTGGTTCAAGTGATTCTCCTGTCTCAGCTTCCTGAGTAGCTGGGATTACAGGCACGCGCCACCACACCCAGCTAATTTTTTGTATTTTTAGTATAGATGGGGTTTCGCCATGTTGGCCAGGCTGGTCTAAAACTCCTGACCTCAAGTGATCCGCCCACCTCGGCCTCCCAAAGTGCTGGGATTATAGGCATGAGCCATCTTGCTCAGCCTTATTATTATTTATATAGAAACAGGGTCTCACCGTCTTGCCCGGGATGGTCTCGAACTCCTGGGTTCAAACAGTCTGCCTTCCTCAGCCTTCCAAAGTGCTGGAATTACAGGTGTGAGCCACCATGCTCCACCTACTCTTTTTTTTTCTTGAGACAGGACCTTGCGCTGTCACCAGGCTGGAGTGCAGTGACATGATCATGGCTCATTGAAGCCTCGACTTTTCGGGCTCAGGTGATTCTCCCACCTCAGCCTACAGGCACAAGCTTGTAGTCCCAGCTACTTGGGGCCAATTTATGGGTTGAGGTTGGGGAGGGGGTGTTGTTTTGGTAGAGGTGGGGTTTCACCATGTTACCTAGGCTGGTCTTGAACTCTTGGGCTCAAGTGATCTGCCTGTCTTAGCCTCTCAAAGTGCTGAGATTACAGGCATGAGCCACTGTGCCCAGCTATTTTGGTTACTCTTATTTAAAGTAGTGTGCGTACAGTATAGAAAAATTGGAAAATACAGGCCAGGTGCCGTGGCTTATGCCCGTAATCCCAGCACTTTGGGAGGCCGAGGTGGGCGGATCATGAGGTCAGGAGTTCGAGACCAGCCTGATCAACATGGTGAAACACCGTCTCTACTAAAAATGCAAAAAAAAAAAAAAAAAAAAAAAAAAATTAGCCGGGCGTGGTGGCACGCACCTGTAATCCTAGCTACTCAGGAGGCTGAGGCAGGAGAATTGCCTGAACCCGGGAGGGCAGAGGTTGCATTGAGCCGAGACCACGCCACTGCACTCCAGCCTGGGCGACAAAGTGAGACCGTCTCAAAAAAAAAAAAAAAAAAGAAAAATTGGAAAATACAGATCCCCCACCCTTCCCTAGCTCCTGGTAAGTTCTAATCTACTGTCTCTATGAGTTTGCCTATTTTAGGTACCTCATATAAGTAGAATTATATGATATTTGTCATTTTGTGTCTGGCTTATTTTACTTAACATAATTTTTGTTTGTTTGTTTGTTTGTTTGTGACGGAGTCTCGCTTTGTTGCCCAGGGTGGAGTTCAGTGGCATGATCTCAGCTCACTGCAACCTCCGCCTCCCAGATTCAATGATTCTGCCTCAGCCTCCCAAGTAGCTGGGACTACAAGCACATGCCACCACGCCTGGCTAAATTTTTGTATTTTTATTAGAGATGGGGTTTCACTGTGTTAGCCAGGGTGGTCTCGATCTCCTGACCTTGTGATCCACCTGCCTCGAGCTCCCAAAGTGCTGGGATTACAGGTGTGAGCCACTGCGGCTGGCCCATAATGTTTTTAAGCTTCCTCCATGTTAGCATGTATCAGAACTTCCTTCCTTTTTATGGCTGAATAATGTTCCATTATATATATGCAGCACATTGTGCTTAGTCATTCATCTGTTGATGGACACTTAGGTTGTTTCCACCTTTGGTTACTGTGAATAATACTGCAGTGATTGGTGTTCAAGTATCTGTTTGAGTCTGTTTTCAGTTCTTTGGGGTATATACATAGAAATGGAATTGCTGAGTCACATGGTAATTTTGTGTTTAACTTGTTAAGAAACCACTAAACTATTTTCCACAGGAGCTGCACCATTTTACATATCCACCAGCAGTATACAAAGGTTCCAGTTTCTCCACATCTTCACCAATGTTTATTTTTTTTTGTTTTTGTTGTTGTTTTTAAAATTATAGCCATTCTAGTAGGTGTGAAGGGTTTTTTGTTTTTTTTTTTCCTCAGAATAGTGCATTTAAAAAATTGTCTTTGGCCAGGTGTAATGGCTTACACCTGTAATCCCAGCACTTTGGGAGGCTAAGGCAGGTGGATCATTTGAGGTCAGGAGTTGATGACCAGCCTGACCAACGTAGTGAAACCCTGTCTCTACTAAAAATACAAAAAATGAGCTGGGCATGGTGTTGCACATCCGTAATCCCAGCTACTAGGGAGGCTGAGGCAGGAGAATTGCTTGAACCCAGGAGGCGGAGGTTGCAGTGAGCAGAGATGGTGCTCCAGCCTAGGCGACAGAGCAAGACCCTGTCTGAACAACAACAACAAAAAGCCACGATTTTTAGTTCAATAGTAGCTCGTAATTGTAGTTATAGTATTTGTAAGTTGCTATGGTTTTGAGTGTTGCTTTTAAGACTGTTGTTAGTTACCCACTAAGTTTTAATTGCAAGGAAATTTCACAGAATGTGAAAAAGTTTTGGTTAAGACTGGAAAATATCTATTCTTGCTTTCCTCAAAACTGGCTTCAGTGATTACTTAATGACAGCAGAATGCTTTGAAAATATGCTCTTTAAAGTCTAGCTGTTACTAAAATACCATAATAACTTATATGTAAGTGATAGTTGCTTTTTTGTTGTTGCTGCAACTGTGGTAAGAGGAAAGCATTATTAGCAAAATCCTTAAGAAAAGTATAGTATAAAAAACTGGTAAATAGAGAATTTACAAAAATGAAATGTGGGTGAGAACATGAGACACGTGTATAGGTTTGACATCTTTATATTCATTTGAATTCTTTGTTTCCTTGGACTTTGCAGGTAAGGTTGTTTTTTCTTTTTGACAAACTGTATAATAATAATAATTATTTTTATTTGAGATGGAGTCTCACTCTGTCACCCAGGCTGGAGTGCAGTGGTGTGATCTTGGCTCACTGCAACTTCTGCTGCCTGAGTTCAAGTGATTCTCCTGCCTCAACCTCCTGAGTAGCTGGGATTACAGGCACCTGCAACCACACCTGGCTAATTTTTTGTATTTTTAGTAGAGACAGGGTTTCGCCATGTTGGCCAGGCTGGTCTCAAACTCCTGACCTCAGGTGATCCACACGCCTTGGCCTCCCAAAGTGCTGGGATTATAGGTGTGAGCCACCGCACCCAGCCTTTTTTTCTTTCTTTTAAAAAAAAAGTTTAATAGAGATGAGGTCTGTGTTGGTTAGGCTGGTCTTGAACTCCTGGGCTCAAGCCATCCTTCTGCATCAGCCTCCCAAAGTGCTAGGATTACAAGCATGATCTACCTTGCCCAGCCTGACCATTTCTTCTAATGGAAGGTCCTATATGACAGAGAGACATGGATGATATTAGGATCTTGTTTATTCTCATCAAACTTTATACTCAATTATAGTCAGCAAATAAACTATTTAGAGTTTTCTTTTCATTTGCTGACTACCTTACCGTTAACTTACTATTTAGTAAGCAAGAACAAATTTAACCAGCAATTTCGGGAATGAGAAAAGGAGTAAAGAATATATATGGCTTCTGTAATCCGAAAACAGAAAACTCACCATAACCTGGGTAATTGAAAGAGTTGCTTTTGTAAAATGTGCCGTTGAAATACTCTTTAAAAAGGGGGTTGGGAGTGTGGGCTGCCTCAAATCTTAACATCGAAGCTAAAGATAACATTTAATTTATCACATATTTATTGTATACTTGGATAAAATGAAAACTCCATTGAGGGAGTCTTAAGAATTTGGGATGATATGGTTGTTGTAACTGAGCGATAAATATAGTTATCTTGGTGTCTTTAATATTTGAGAGTAAAAGCATTTTTAAAATCAATTGTATGATTCTTTTAATAAAAAAGAACTTGCAAGTTTATGTGGAAGAAGAAGCTTTTCTTTTTGTTTTTCTTTTTTCATTTTTTGAGACAATGTCTTGCTCTGTCACCCAGGCTGGAGGGCAGTGGTGCAATCACGGTTCACTGCAACCTTAAACTCCCAGACTCAAACAGTCCTTTTGCATCAGCCTTACAAGTAGCTAGGACTACAGGCATGAATCACCATACCCAGCTAATTTTTAAATTTATTTTTTATTTTTATTTGAGATGGAGTCTCGCTGTCGCCCAGGCTGGAGTGCGGTGGCGCGATCTCAGCTCACTGCAACCTCCGCCTCCCGGGTTCAAGCGATTCTCCTGCCTCAGCCTCCTGAGTAGCTGGGATTACAGGCATGCACCACCATGCCTGGCTAATTTTTGTGTTTTTAGAGAGATGGGGTTTCACCATGTTGTTCAGGCTGGTCTCGAACTCCTGACCTCATGATCCACCCACCTCAGCCTCCCAAATTGTTGGGGTTACAGGCGTGAGCCACTACGCCCAGCCAGGATATATTTATCTGAACATTATAGCTATGAAGAATAAAGATATCCATTAAGCAAACTGGATTATGGGAAATATCTTAAATTTTTCTTTATTATTTAATATACAAGCAAAACTTCTTTATTGTAGAAAAATTAGAATATAGAAATTAACACAAAGGAAAAAAAGTATAGTCCTACCACTGGGTTGAATGAATTCTGATATTTTTCCTATGTGTGCTTCTTTCAGAAATATGGCTACACACACCTTTCTGCAGGAGAGCTGCTTCGTGATGAAAGGAAGAACCCAGATTCACAGTATGGTGAACTTATTGAAAAGTACATTAAAGAAGGAAAGATTGTACCAGTTGAGATAACCATCAGTTTATTAAAGAGGGTAAGGAGTGTGAATGCCAACCAGTTCAAACCAGCGAGGAAAGAAGAAATTAAATTCACCTTTTGGCCAGGCAGTTGCTCATGCTTGTGATCCCAGCATTTTGGGAAGCCAAAGCAAGAGGATCACTTGAGGCCAGGAATTCAAGACCAGCCTGGACAACCTAGTGAAATCCCATCTCTACAAAAAAATTTTTTAAAAAGCCAGGCGTGGTGGCATATGCCTGTAGTCCCAGCTGCTTGTGAGACAGAGGCAGAAGGATTGCTTGACCCCAGAAGTTCAAGTCCAGCCTGGGAAACAGTGAGACCTCCTCTCAAAAATAAATAAACAAACAACAATAATAATAAAAATAAATCCACCTTTCATATGTGTAATGAAAAATATCAAAGATTTTTTGTTTTGTTTTGAGACAGTGTCTTTGTCACCCACGCTGGTGTGCAGTGTCCTGATCACAGCTTGCTGCAGCCTCAACCTTCCAAGCTTAAGCCATCTTCCCACCTCAGCCTCCTGAATAGCTGGGACTACAGGTGCATGCCACCACACCTAGCTAATTTTTTTCTATTTTTTGTGGAGACAGGGTCTCACTATGTTGTGTAGGCTAGGCTGGAACTCCTGGGCTCAAGTGATCCTCTCACCTCGGCCTCCCAAAGTGCTGGGATTATAGGAGAGAGCCACCACACCTAGCTCAGAGTATTGAATTTCTTGCTTGTGGAAGGTGGTTATGCTTGAGAATGGCAGAACTGGAAACTTTGCTTTCACCTGGGAAGAAAGCGGACAGTGGCAAGGATTCTCTGCTTTGATTTAGTATCACCTATAGCTCAACTTAACATCCATTTATGTGCACTTGGTCCTTTCTTCCCAACATTCAGACAGTTATTCTCTTCCATTTCTGTTTCATCTTTTTTCCTCCCTCTCCTGCTCCCTTTCCTTTTTTCTTTTTTGCTTTCTTTTTTTTTTTTTTTTTTTTTTTTTTTTTTTTTTGAGATAGAGTCTCGCTCTGTCACCAGGCTGGAGTGTAGTGGCGCGATCTCGGCTCACTGCAAACTCTGCCTCCTGGGTTCAAGAGATTCTCCTGTCTCAGCCTCCCGAGTAGCTGGGACTACAGGCGTGCACCACCATGCCCAGCTAATTTTTGTATTTTTAATAGAGATGGGGTTTCACCATGTTGGCCATGATGGTCTCGATCTCTTGACCTCATGATCTGCCTGCCTCAGCCTCCCAAAGTGCTGGGATTAGAGGTGTGAGCCACCGTGCCCGGCCCCCAATTTTTTTTTTTTTTTTTAAATAAACCTCTTTCTTTCTTCTTTCTCTCTTTTTTTTTTTTTTTTTTTTTTTTTGGCGGGGAGACGGAGTTTCGCTCTGTCGCCCAGGCTGGAGTGCAGTGGCGTGAACTCGGCTCACTGCAAGCTCCGCCTCCTGGGTTCACGCCATTCTCCTGTCTCAGCCTTCTGAGTAGCTGGGAGTACAGGTGCCCGCCATCAAGCTTGGATAATTTTTTGTGTATTTTTTAGTAGAGACGGGGTTTCACCGTGTTAGCCAGGATGGTCTCCATCTCCTGACCTCATGATCCACCCGCTTGGGCCTCCCAAAGTGCTGGGATTACAGGCGTGAGACACCATGCCCAGCCCTTTCTCTGTTTTTTAACCCACGTCCCTCTCATCATTGATGTTCGCTCAGCCATGGTGTCTACTTTTCTGGTGTATCACCATCTTCAATGTGAAATGCTAAGACTTAAGAACTTTTAAAACTAAAATATGTCACATCTGAGGCTGGGCGCAGTGGCTCACGCCTGTAATCCCAGCACTTTGGGAGGCCAAGGCAGGGGGATCACTTGAGGTCAGGAGTTCGGGACCAGTCTGGCCAACATGGTGAAACCCCGTCTCTACCAAAAAATATAAAAAATTAGCCAAGTGTGGTGGCACACACCTGTAATCCCAGTTACTTGGGAGGCTGAGGCAGAAGAATCGCGTGAACCTGGGAGGCAGAGGTTTTGGTGAGCCGAGATCATGCTACTGCACTCCAGGTTGGGTGACAGAGTGAAACTCTGTTTCTTAAAAAAAAAAAAAATGTCCGGGTGTGGTGGCTCACGCCTGTAATCCCAGAACTTTAAGAGGCCAAGGTGGGTGAATTACGAGGTCAGGAGTTCAAGACCAACATGGCCAACATGGTGAAACCCCATCTCTACTAAAAATGCAAAAAAAAAAAAAAAATTAGCCGGCCGTGGTGGCAGGCACCTGTAATCCCAGCTGCTCGGGAGGCTGAGGCAGGAGAATTGCTTGAACCAAGGAGGCGGAAGCGGAGGTTGCAGTGAGCCAGGATCGCACCATTGTACTCCAGCCTGGGCAACAGGGTGAGATTCCGCCTCAAAAAATAAATAAATAAATAAATAAATGTCACATCTGAAAAACAGACACCCTGTATTTACTAGGTAACTCTTCATTCTAGATTCCTAGAACTATAATCATTAACAGGTATTTTCACATAGAAGAACAGTGAGGGAGAAAAAGAAATGCAATATTGGGAACAACAAGAAATGGCCGAAGCCTGATGGAAAAGAGCTATGTAAGCATCTGGTTGGAACTAAAGACATTGGGGATGAAAAGTGGCTTGTACACACTTTCTTACCTCTTGTCTCAGAGGTTGGAGTAACCTGCTTCCATTCCAAAATAAACAAATCTCTCTCCCTATTCACTCTTTCTAATGTCCTTTCTCTGCTCTATAAAGCAGAGAAAGTATTATGAAAGAGCATATGGTTTTTACTTTTTCACTCTCTACTTTTCCACTCTCTACTTTTCAACCCTTTGCAGTCAGATTCTGTTTCCATCTCCATTGCAGCTGCTCTTGCGTGTTACCAATGATGATCTCTATCAAATAATACTTTTGTCATTATTTTTCTTGTAGTATTTAACTTTAATCAGTCTGTTTGAAAATCATTCCTCCTTTGTTCTTTATGACAGCGTCTCTTTTTCTTCTCTCCCTACTGAGTGACTGCTATTTCTCTATCCTCTTTAATAGTTATTCTTTTGCAAGTTTGCAAAACCATGATGCTTCTCAGGGTTTTATACTTGGTCTTATTCAGCTCTCATTTCATATGTTTCTTTCTGGATGGTTTTAGCCATACCCAAAGCTTTCACTGTGCTAATGCTGCTAAAGTCTATTGCTCTAAAACAAAATGTTTGTTTTGAATTCCAGACATATATTTTTAACTACCTACCTACTAGGCCTTTATTTGAATGTCTCACAAGTTTCTCAAAATCAGCATGTCAGAGGCTGAGTGTATTGTCTAAAATGTGATCTTCCTTTACTTCCTGTCTTGGTTAATGGTTCTGCCATCTACCTAGCTACTCAAGGCATAAATCTGGGAATCATCCTATATTCTCCTGCCTCTTCCTCACTTTCCCAAATCCATTCAGTGAGCATATCTTTCCAGTTATCTTTCTTTTAATCCTCTTCTGTTAGTCTCTTCTCTGTCATCACCTTAGTTCACATCCTCTTTTTTCCTATTTTTTTTTTTTTTTGAGACAGAGCCTCTCACTCTGTCCCCCAGGCTGGAGTGCTGTGGCACGATCTCGGCTCACTGAAACCTCCACCTCCTGGGTTCAAGCATTTCTCTGCCTCAGCCTCCCCAGTAGCTGGGATTACAGGTGCCAGCCACCACGCCCAGCTAATTTTTGTATTTTTAGTAGAGACGGAGTTTCACCATCTTGGCCGGGCTGGTTCTTTTGTTCCCTTTGTTTTGGGGCAGCCAGTGACATTTGGGTTTAATTAGCTTCCGTTAAAAAGTATTTTATCCTACATTAATAATTAATGCTAATGGTCTTTTATATTTGTCCAAAGCTTTGTGTTGTTGGACTTGAATTATATGAATAGCAGAGTTGAGCACCTGTAGAAGTAATATACTTTCCACTACAGCAAAACGACTTGGGAAGAGCAAAGGGAACAAAGAGAGGGTCTCCAGTTGCTGGAGCAAAGATAATGGTTAATGGTTATTTTCCTCTTATTGCCGCTCTTATTGTTTATTTATAACTTTGTGAATGTGTATGTGAAAGTAACATATACTTAACTGTAGAAAATTTGGAAACCACAGAAAAAAATTGTGTGTATAAAATGAGGTGGTTTTGAGAGGGGCATATACCCATAACCACACCAACTTGAGGCAACCATCTTAATACATTGATAGATTTCCTTCTAGTCTTTTTTCTTTCTTTCTTTCTGTTTTTTTCTTTTTTTTTTTTTTTTTGCTATGTACCCTCCACCCTTTACTTATGGTTTAAATAATAATAATAAAACAAACACCCATGTATACACTACCATGCTTGAGAAATTTCATTTTGTTAATGTAGTATTGAACCTAAATCTTTTTCCTTTAGGAAATGGATCAGACAATGGCTGCCAGTGCTCAGAGGAATAAATTCTTGATTGATGGGTTTCCAAGAAATCAAGACAACCTTCAAGGATGGAACAAGACCATGGATGGGAAGGCAGATGTATCTTTCGTTCTCTTTTTTGACTGTAATAATGAGGTAATGAAAATCTTCATCTGCCCACATAGGCTTTAAGCAACTGTTAGTCAACTATTAGAAAAAACAAAGGATTTTTTAACTTATATTTTATATTGGCAGCAGTGTTTTTTGAATTGGTAGATTGGATGGACGGAACAGCACTGTCTTGCTGTTGGAGTATTAAAAACTATTTGGCATTAGCAGCCTTGTGGAGCTAAATTTTCCTTTATTTTCAAAATAACAAGAATCAGTTTTGATTTTTAAAAAATAAGAATTGACATACATAATAATATTAGGTAATGAAGCTGAACTACTTTCTTAGGTAGACATTATTATCATAGAGTATTTTGCCTTAGGGTGTTGTTTACTGGAAGAGAAACACGTTTCTGAGAAGTTGGGAAAACTTTCTGTTTTAAAGAAACATACAGGGCCGGGTGCGGTGGCTCACGCTTGTAATCCTAGCAGTTTGGGAAGCCAAGGTGGGCGATCACCTTAGGTCAGGAGTTCAAGACCGGCCTGGCCAACATGGTGAAACCCCTTCTCTACTAAAAATACAAAAATTAGCCTGGCATGGTGGCATATGCCTGTAATCCCAGCTACTTGGGAGGCTGAGGCAGGAGAATTGCTTGAACCTGGGAGGCAGAGGTTGCAGTGAGCCAAGATGGCACCACTGCACTCCAGCCTGGGCGACAGAGCAAGACTGTCTCAAAAAAAAGAAAAAAAAAAAGAAACGTACAAGATAGCCTGATTTGTCTTAAGAGTGAAATGATCTTGAAAAAAGTAAAAAAATGTACTTTTCTTTCTGGTAGTTCTAATAATGAAGCCAGACATACTTTTGAATAACTAAATACATTTCTCAGAATCATTTAATTAAAAAGCCTGAAGTAGTTAGTACCTTGAAAGAAGTTGGCTGTTCTTAGGTTGAATTGTAAATGTGCCTCTGGTGGAGAATCTTGCTGCAGCCTTTGCGTTGTTTTATTTTATTTTATTTTATTTGAGACAGAGTCTCACTCTGTTGCCCAGGCTGGAGTACAGTGGCACGATCTTAGCTCACTGCAACCTCCCAGGTTCAAGCAGTTCTCCTGCCTCAGCCTCCCAAGTAGCTGGGATTACAGGCATGTGCACCATGCCTAGTTAATTTTTGTATTTTTAGTAGAGACGGGGTTTTGTCATGTTGGCCAGGCTGGTCTCGAACTCCTGACCTCAGGTGATCCACCCGCCTTAGCCTTCCAGAGTGTTGGAATTGCAGGCATGAGCCACTATGCTGGCCTTTTGCATTGTTTTAAAACGTAACTCTCTTCTTCCAACCCCCAAAAATATGTTTTCATTTACCCTTCAAAGTTAACTTTATAATGTTACCACAGCTTTATAACAAGGAATGTTTATTCACAATTAACAAAGGATGCTTTATTCAAATGCAAATATGTTGACTCAAATATTTGCAAATTTATGGAATTATCAAAAAGCAGCCAAAAATGAAACAAAGTTTGAGGCATGTAATTCATACCTAATAAGTTAATAATATATCTGAGATGGAATCATACACATACAGATCTTTTTATTACAGTTTGAATAAAAATAAGCAGGAAAAACTGAGTCATGAATGAATTCTTATTATGCTCTGTACTTATTTAACCTAGTTTATATAAATTGAACCACATGTTTACGTTTAAAAGGACTTTGCATGTTGATTAATGAATTAGACACATTGGGTTTATTGCAGGGTTTTTTTTGTCATCTCTTTAAACTCTTGTTTTCTTTGCAGGTTAAAAGAATGGCAAATTCATATCTATATTTTTTAATAACTTTGTATCTCTTTTTAGATCTGTATTGAACGATGTCTTGAGAGGGGAAAGAGTAGTGGTAGGAGTGATGACAACAGAGAGAGCTTGGAAAAGAGGTACTTGGCAGTTTTTACATACAACCACTTCAATCCCAGACCTGCCGTATTTGGTACAGGAATAAAAGAGTCACATTTAAACATGTAAAATGGCTTGTTTAAGATGTTAGGTCAATCAGTCGGGGCAGATCCAGTGTTCTGTGAGCTCTCCTATAACATGTAGAAGAAAGGATAGATACCTAGAACCTTGCAATATTTACTTCTTTTGCAGAATTCAGACCTACCTTCAGTCAACAAAGCCAATTATTGACTTATATGAAGAAATGGGGAAAGTCAAGAAAATAGATGCTTCTAAATCTGTTGATGAAGTAAGTGTTCCTAGCCTGTCTTTAAAAAAATATGTCAGATAAAAATGTGATTATTTGTTTTGGGGTAAGCAGGAAAAAAAGAAATACTATCACAGATTAGTTAGTTTTTCAAGACACTGGAAGCCAGGCATGGTGGCTCATGCCTGTAATCCCAGCACAGGTGTTCAAGACCAGCCTGGGCAACATACTGGGACTCTGTCTCTTAAAAAAAAAGAAGACACTGGGGACTAAATGAAAAATTAGGGTTTTTTTCCTTTCTGAGTAAAACCTAAAATGAGGTTTATAACTTCAAACTTGTTCTTCATGAGAAATGGGTGGTTTATGAATTCTAAATTTGCTCCCAAGCACTAGAAAACTGGTATTTTAAGAAATGTGAGTTGGATCACATGAATGGCAAGTCATCTAGCTCAAGAGCTCCAGGCTTCTTTCTTCTGCCACAGAACAAATAGCACCACAGGTGAAGGTTTCCATGACTTATCACTTCTCTTTTTTTTTCATAAATAGTGATCTCTAAATTGTGGTTTGCAAGCGCAACAAAATTTCTCGTGTCTCTTAAGGAACCTAACCTCCCTTTCCCCGATTCCCTGAATCTTCATCCTCTTATAGTCATAAGATAAAAAAGAAAGGCCCAGGGGAAGAAGATTCAGGGAATCTTTTTTTAATCCATTGACACTTTGTATAGAGGTGAGGTAATACACGAGAAAACTGTGTTTTAGAATCAGAACTAAGAAGATAAGCCACTTCAGTTATATTTTATATTTTATTTTACATTTTATTTACAGTTTATATTTTATCAAATTATTGGTAGCCTCTCAAGAATATTTTGTCCTAAAAGCACTAATTGAATGTAATATAGTCATAATTTTATATGTATTATTTATATAATATTACTGTCTAAAGTAAAATAGATGAAACTAAGTATGTGATTCAAAAAAATGATTCATTTTGAAAATTAATGTAAATTTGATTTTTTTGTGTGTGACCCTGTTTGGAGATGGAGTCTTTATTTTTTATATTATTTTATTTATATATATTTTTTGAGACAGTGTCTCACTCTGTTGCCCAGGCTGGAGTGCAATGGTGTGATCTCAGCTCACTGCAACCTCCGTCTCCTGGGTTCAAGTAATTCTTCTGCCTCAGCCTCCTGGGTAGCTGGGATTACAGGTGCCCGCCACCACGCCTGGCTGATTTTTGTATTTTTAGTAGAGACGGGGTTTTGCCATGTTGGCCAGGCTGGTCTTGAACTCCCGAACTCAAGTGATCTGCCCGCCTCGACCTCCCAAAGTGCTGGGATTACAGATGTGAGCCACCGCGCCCGGCCAAATTTGATTATTTTTAATAAGAACTTAGCTGTATGGTATTTTAACAGTACCTGCTTTTAAAATTATTATCATCTTTTTCCTTTACAGGTTTTTGATGAAGTTGTGCAGATTTTTGACAAGGAAGGCTAATTCTAAACCTGAAAGCATCCTTGAAATCATGCTTGAATATTGCTTTGATAGCTGCTATCATGACCCCTTTTTAAGGCAATTTTAATCTTTCATAACTACATCTCAATTAGTGGCTGGAAAGTACATGGTAAAACAAAGTAAATTTTTTATGTTCTTTTTTTTGGTCACAGGAGTAGACAGTGAATTCAGGTTTAACTTCATCTTAGTTATGGTGCTCACCAAACAAAGAAGGGTATCAGCTATTTTTTTTTTAAATTCAAAAAGAATATCCCTTTTATAGTTTGTGCCTTCTGTGAGCAAAACTTTTTAGTACGCGTATATATCCCTCTAGCAATCACAACATTTTAGGATTTAGGGATACCCGCTTCCTCTTTTTCTTGCAAGTTTTAAATTTCCAACCTTAAGTGAATTTGTGGACCAAATTTCAAAGGAACTTTTTGTGTAGTCAGTTCTTGCACAATGTGTTTGGTAAACAAACTCAAAATGGATTCTTAGCAGCATTTTAGTGTTTATTAAATAACTGACCATTTGCTGTAGAAAGATGAGAAAACTTAAGCTTTGTTTTACTACAACTTGTACAAAGTTGTATGACAGGGCATATTCTTTGCTTCCAAGATTTGGGTTGGGGGCACTAGGGGTTCAGAGCCTGGCAGAATTGTCAGCTTTAGTCTGACATAATCTAAGGGTATGGGGCAAGGATCACATCTAATGCTTGTGTTCCTTATACTCTATTATATAGTGTTATTCATGATTCAGCTGATCTTAACAAAATTCGTAGCAGTGGAACCTTGAAATGCATGTGGCTAGATTTATGCTAAAATGATTCAGTTAGCATTTTAGTAACACTTCAAAGGTTTTTTTTGTTTGTTTTCTAGACTTAATAAAAGCTTAGGATTAATTAGAAGAAGCAATCTAGTTAAATTTCCCATTTGTATTTTATTTTCTAGAATACTTTTTTCATAGTTATTTGTTTAAAAAGATTTAAAAATCATTGCACTTTGGTCAGAAAAATAATAAATATATCTTATAAATGTTTGATTCCCTTCCTTGCTATTTTTATTCAGTAGATTTTTGTTTGGCATCATGTTGAAGCACCGAAAGATAAATGATTTTTAAAGGGCTATAGAGTCCAAAGGAATATTCTTTTACACCAATTCTTCCTTTAAAAATCTCTGAGGAATTTGTTTTCACCTTACTTTTTTTTCTTCTGTCACAATGCTAAGTGGTATCCGAGGTTCTTAATATGAGATTTAAAATCTTAAAATGTTTCTTATTTTCAGCACTTACATCATTTGGTACACAGGGTCAAATAGGGCAAATAATTTTGTCTTTGTATAATTAGATTTGATATTTAAAGTCACTGGAAATAGGACAAGTTAATGGATGTTTTTATATTTTAATAGAATCATTTATTTCTATGTGTTATGAAATTCACTTAATGATAAATTTTTCAACATACTTGCCATTAGAAAACAAAGTATTGCTAAGTACTATAACATATTGGCCACTAAAATTCATATTGAGATTATCTTGGTTTCTTGGAAGAGATAGGAATGAGTTCTTATCTAGTGTTGCAGGCCAGCAAATACAGAGGTGGTTTAATCAAACAGCTCTAGTATGAAGCAAGAGTAAAGACTAAGGTTTCGAGAGCATTCCTACTCACATAAGTGAAGAAATCTGTCAGATAGGAATCTAAATATTTATAGTGAGATTGTGAAAGCAACCTTAAAGTTTTGAAGAAGACTGATGAGACTAGGTGCTTTGCTTCCTTTCATCAGATATCCTTCTGTGGCGTTTGAGAACAGAAACCAACAAACATGGTAATTACTAAATTATGAGGCTTTGCTTTTTGTTTGCTTTTAAGTAGAAAAACATGTTGGCAACATTGAGTTTTGGAGTTGATTGAGATAATATGACTTAACTAGTTTTGTCATTCCATTTGTTAAAGATACAGTCACCAAGAATTTTTTGAGTTTTTTGAAAGACCTCAGTTTAAGCCTTGCTTATTTTTAAATTATTTCCATTCAGTGATGTTGGATGTATATCAATTATTTAGTAAATAATCTCAATAAATTTTGTGCTGTGGCCTTTGCTATTTGTTGGTTTAGATTTCTGTTCTCTAAGCATATTGAAGATCAAGAAGTATCCTATTTAACATGTGGGTCCTCACACTACAAAAGCAGAGTTCAGGACTGTCGATGCAAAGAGTCAAACTCTGTAAAATATTTGAAGAGATTTATTCTAAGCCAAATATGAGTGATGAGTGGCTTGTGACACAGCCCTTAGGAGATCCTGAGAACAAGTGCATACAGTGGTCAGTGTGCAGCTTGTTTTTATACATTTTAGGGAGACATGAGACATCAGACAATACATGTAAGATGTATACATGGTTCAGTCCAGAAAGGTGGGACAACTGGAAGCAGGTGTGGGGAAAGTTTCCAAGCCTTAGGCAGATTTAAAGATTTTCTGATTGGCAATTGGTTGAAAGAATTACTATAAATAGAAAGGAACGTCTAGGTTGATACAAGGTTTGTTGGAGACCAAGGTTTTATCATGCAGATGAAGCCTTCAGGTAGCAGGCTTCAGAGAAAATAGACTGTAAATGCTTCTTATTAAGAGTGTGTTCTACCAGTAATTTCAAAAGGGAGGAGAGGTATAATGAGGCATGTCTGGCTCTCCCTTCCCCATGATGGCCTGAAACTAGTTTTTCAGATGAACTCTGGAATGCCCTTGGCCTAGAGGAAGGGTCCATTCAGATGGTTGTGGGGGCGCTTAGAATTTATTTTTGCTTTACAGGATTGAGGAAAATTTTTCATCCTGTTTTTGTGTTTTGGCTTAAGCAGAAAGCATGATTTTATCCCGTTCCTTCAAGAAGTAATCTCCACTGAGACAAAAGCAGTCTATTTCATTACCTACCAGCAGCATCAATCACTTATCTCTTTTGGGGGAAGATGACAGTAAGCAATGTATATCAGGATGTGGGCTTTTTGTGGACTTTTGGCTTTACTCTTGGAATTTAAGTGGTTCACAAACATTCCAGTGGTCCCTGGAGATAATAGTGGCTGAAAGTACTGGCCAGATGAGGTCAGCATCTTCTCCCCGGAGGTTTGGTTGTCATCTTCAAACACATACTAATTGCACAAGCAAATAGTGCTACAAACTCTTTTTCTGGCCGGGCGCGGTGGCTCATGCCTGTAATCCCAGCACTTTGGGAGGCCGAGGCGGGTGGATCATGAGGTCAGGAGTTTGAGACCAGCCTGACCAACATGGTGAAACCCTGTCTCTACTAAAAATACAAAAAAGTAGCTGGGCATGGTGGTGGGCGCCTGTAGTACCAGCTACTCAGGAGGCTGAGGCAGGAGAATGGCGTGAACCCGTGGGCGGAGCTTGCAGTGAGCTGAGACTGCGCCACTGCACACCAGCCTGGGCGACAGAGCGAGACTCCATCTCAAACAAAAAAAACAAAACAAAAAAATATATTTTCTGCCTTCCAGGAGGTTTTTTTTTTTTTTTTTTTTCTAAAACATTCTGATATAGATAGACCTTCCAGTGTCTTCTGTTGGTTAACTTTAATCATTCTTATGTTTTCTATTTCAGTTCTCCCTAGCCCACCTGCATACTTCAGCTAAATTAAGTATTCGTTAATTATACACATTTATTTATTTTTTATTTTTTATTTTTTTTGAGACGGAGTCTCGCTCTGTCGCCCAGGCTGGAGTGCAGTGGCGCGATTTCGGCTCATTGCAACCTCCGCCTCCCGGGTTCACGCCATTCTCCTGCCTCAGCCCCCCCGAGTAGCTGGGACTACAGGCGCCCGCCACCACGCCTGGCTAATTTTTTGTATTTTTAGTAGAGTCAGGGTTTCACCGTGTTAGCCAGGATGGTCTCGATCTCCTGACCTCGTGATCCGTCCGCCTCGGCTTCCCAAAGTGCTGGGATTACAGGCGTGAGCCACCGCGCCCGGCCTAAACATTTATTTTTAATGAAAGAAAGGAAGCTCATTTATTTTGTACCAAAGAGAAAGGAAAACAATGGTCCTAATCACTTACTCCTTTATTTCCTCATCCCTGAGGCCAGTGTAAATACTCTCTTGGATTCAGGTATGCTTTTCTTTGGCTGGGTGTAGTTACTGTGTTTGTGATGTTACTCTTGGACCTCAGATAAGCCTGGAAGGTCACCATCTTTCCTGTTGTGCAGAGAGCTGATGGACAAAGTTGAATTTCTGGCTGCCGCCATATACCTCATGTCAACTGTACCATATCTAGATTATCACTCAGGCTCACACCTTTATGGGAACGCCTTTATGGGAGTTCATCAGAGCAGAACCTGCTTCTCTTAGGTTCCTCTTCTTCAATGAGGCTTTTCCTTCATGGCTTTGTCCTCCTGAAATAAAGAGGGTAAGAGAAGAGGTTTTAATTATTTTGTCTTATTTAGGGAGACAAGGGTAATACATCAGAACATTTCTCTAGGTGAGGTTCTTTCAGCTACAGAATATAATTTTTTATTTATGATACATTTCGAAGTAACTGTATGCGACTTGTGAACACTGGCCTTTGACACCATCCAAAGTAAAAGCATCTGCAGAGACAGGTTACTAGATACTTTCCCACATCCCAGCCCTAATGTTAGATAAGCACAGATACACTCTAAGAATTGCCTTCCACACAATGAAATCAAGCAGTTAGGCAGCATACCACATATGCATCCTCCTTTAATTGAAGAACCACATATTAAAAGAGAAAGTAAAATTTTTAAAAAGCCATGAATGTGAGCTTTGGGTATGTTCTTACACTACTATTTTGAAGGCTTTCTGGAAGATATGTACTCTCAGTAGCTATTTCTATGACATTAGAAAAAAAAATGATATGTAGTCTCAAGATGAGCTTCCAAGAAAAACCCTGAACTGAGTAAGTTTCCTTGCTAATGTCTAAGACTTTGCAGCCCTTTGAGGACTGTGGGTTGAACTGGCCTTCTTATAGCTGCTTGGCTCCAAGAACTTCCAGAAGGGAAAGACAATGAATAGGTTCATTAGTTGGTACTTAAAAGGACAAAGCTGTGTGCATGGCTAACCCTAAGTTGTTTATTAGTTTTATCAAGAAGGATTTTCACAAATGGCTCCAAAACAGCTGCCAACACTTGGCCAGTCTAGTAGGTATGATTGTGAAGAGACTGCATCAAAACGTCCTTGAAAAAATGTCACACTGTTTTCTTTTTAATTAACCAGGTGCACAATAAGCACTACCATTGGTCTATCCTCAGCTGGGATAATAGTCAAATGATACATTATTTACATGATTTGGAGGGGAAAATGCTGAAGTTTAAAGACTCATTTTTTAGGGGCTGGGTGTGGTGGCTCACGCCTGTAATCCCAGCACTTTGGGAGGCCGAGGCCCGCAGATCACTTGAGGTCAGGAGTTTGAGACCAGCCTGGCCAACATGGTGAAACCCCGTCTCTACTAAAAATACATAAAATTAGCTGGGCGTGGTGGCGTGCACCTGTAGTCCCAGCTACTCAGGAGGCTGAGGCAGGAGAATCACTTGAGCCTGGGAGGTGGAGGTTGCAGTGAGCCGAGATCATGCCACTGCACTCCAGCTTGGGCGACAGATCAAGACTCCGCCTCTAAATAAATAAATAAATAAAGACTAATTTTTTATTAGTCTTTAAACATTAAAATGAACAAGTTGAAACAGCTACATCAAAATCCCCCTGGTTCCAAAATAACTGTCAGAATGTCTATGTCATATTCAGTATCAAAGATGATTGAGCAGAGACTGTATCTATATTCCTTCCTTCCTTTCTCTGTTTAAGGCCTTTTACTTAGGTCTGGATAAGTGCTGTCTGGGGAAAGAAGATAACTCCTGGACTTGCACTGCTGCTACTATGTGCAAATGGAAATTCTGAAATACAGGGGATGTGATGGGATGAGAGTAAAACCATTTGTATAGAGAAGCAGGATTTTGTTCCATCTAGTTCTACTTTATACATGATGTTTCTTTTTTATTGTTCTTTTCTTTTCTTTTTTTTTTTTTTTTAAATGGTAGCAGCAGAGGAGGAGACACACAGCTCAGCCACCAGCCACAGGGGACATGATGGTTCTTGCTGGAACTTTTTTATTCTATCAATAATCACTCCCACAAAACACTGTGTCTTAATCTGTTCAAAAGTCTTCAGGTTCACAGGCCACACTCGCACTTCTCTCCACGAGTATTTTGTTGATGAAAATGGGATTAAGGAATGTGATTTCCTTAACACCATCTATCTTCATTTATCTTTAACTTGTGGTTTCAGTAATTTTGTGGCTATTTCTGAGTTTTGTTTATGTATTTGACTTAAGAAAGTAGCTGTTTATAGTCAGCAGCTAAATCATTGTTTTATATGACACAGATTATGGCTAGTTGGTGAAATAATAGCTAGGTACACATAGGAGGTATTACCACAGTCTGTAATCACATTCATGCAAGGGTCTGTCATTTTAATTTAGCTAACTGGTCACTAGCAAGCCAATTTTCAGAGATGCTGACCCCTGTGACTGGAATCAGATTTGTTGCAGGTAGTCCACATCTGCCTTAGGCCACGCGACTGTCACTGGACCAAGGGATGACAATGGCACCAAAATAATCACATTACAAAATTTGGCTGGCCATTCATTCAAAATATGTTTGAGACATTGCGGATACAACAGTCAGTTAATATACAACCACTACCCTCAACAGGCTTACTAGATAAGCTCAAATCCAGTGGTTTCTTAGCTGATTGTGTTTCTGTGTAGTGCTTTCATTGCTGGCAAACTTTTTTACCTCTGTGATTTTGTTTTCTTTTCCCAGCAATTCTGAGGCAGGTTGGAATGGTGATTTTCCTGTTTCAAGGATGATTAAACTGAGGCCCAAAGAGTTCAAGTCAATTGCCACAATCTTTTTGCTAGAGAGTGGTGGGTTTGGAACTAGAACCCAGACCTCTGGGCCTTAAAGATCTGCCTCCCAGGTTGGGTGCGGTGTCTCATGCCTGTAATCCCAGCACTTTGGGAGGCTGAAGAGAGCAGATCACCTGAGGTCAGGAGTTTGAGACCAGCCTGGCCAACATGGTGAAACCCCATCTCTACTAAAAATAGAAAAATTAGCTGGGCATGGTGGCGTGCACCTGTAATCTTAGCTACTTGGGAGGCTGAGGCAGGAGAATTGGTTGAACCTGGGAGGTGGAGGTTGCAGTGAGCCAAGATTGCGCCACTGCACTCCTACCTGAGATCGAGACTCTGTATCAAAAAAAAAAAAAAGGTCTGCCTCCTGTCCAGTAGCCCCTGCTGCCTATCTGTAATAAGGCAATGTGACCTCTAATATACCCCCCGTGCTTCCCATCACTAGTCTATTACCCTTGTTTATTTTCTCAGTGCATATATCACCATGTGAAGTTACTTTTACTTATTGTTGATTTCCCCTCTAGATTTTAAGTGCCAGAAGAGCACTTACCTTGTTTATTCCTGTTTTCCAATACCTAGACCAGTGCCTGCACATAGTAGGCACTCATTATTTGTTGAAAAAATAAACTGAAATGGAAAAATATTTTTGGCAGTAGCTGTAGCTACAAGTTATATCACTGAATTTTGGATCCCAGTAGAGTCTGCTTGTGACCTCTTAGGATTCTATTTTCGTTCCCCCTGAAGATTGGGAGCTGATAATCGTAAAGTACTGGGACCCCATCAGCTTCCCTCTGTTTTCAGTACACAACTCATGAAAAGACTTACAATGTGACTATCTTGGAGAAAAAAAAAGAAAGGGATAAGAAAGCAATGTTTGGGCGAAAAATCTCACCCACTCATCCATAGTTCAATCTATGTTGATAGATTTTTTTTACCTATTGTACCTCTGTTTCACTATATGTTAGGACATGGGAAATCTCTGCTTTCTGAAGGCTTTTGACAGTTTTTGTTCACGCCACAGATTTGAAATGACTTAATATAAATTTCTACTTGAAGCCTTATAAGATTATAGTACATCCTAAGCACTTTAGTATCTATTTATTAAATTCGAAAAGAATAAAATTAGATGCTTTTAGCCTGCCTTCCCCTCTATAGCTGTGTGTTGTGGTTCTTAATCAATGGAGTCTTTGAATGGGAAAGAGATTTCAGAGGTCTTAGTTGGATTTCTCTATTGTCTTAATAACCTGACACAGAGTAGATAAATAAATGTTTGTATATTGAAAGAAGGAAAGTGTCCTCTTCAAAGCCCTCCAGACAGTTAGGAGCAGAACTAGGCCTAGAACCCAGTTCTCCTTTCTCCCAGCTCTTACTCCTCAACACCAACATGCTTTTTTTTTTTTTTTTTTTTTAAAAGAAAGGACAGGGTCTGGCTCTGTTGCCCGACTGCAACCTCTGCCCTTCATCAGGCTCAAACGACCCTCCCACCTCAGCTTTCCGAGTAGCTGGGACCACATGCATGTACCACCACGCCCACCTAATTTTTAAAAAAACTTTATAGAGACATGTTGCCCAGGCTGGTCTCGAACTCCTGACCTCAAGTGATCTGCCTGCCTTGGCCTCCCAAAATGTTGGGATTACAGGTGTGAGCCACTGAGCCACCGTGCCCGGCCACTAACATGCATTTACCTCAGTCATTCCTAACAAACACTTGGAAAAGCAAAGTAGTATCCTGTGATACTCCAGAACCACTATGTTACTATGTAGCCGGATTTCATTCAGTATGCTGAGCATTTGTTGAATGTCTTTTTAACCATATTCAAAACAAGAACCAATGCCTCAGGCCCTGCCCCCAGAAATTCTAATTTAATTACTTTTATTTTATTTTATTTTTGAGACAGAGTCTCACTCTGTCATTCGGGCTGGAGTACAGTGGTGCAGTCTTGGTTCACTGCAACCTCTGCCTCCCAGGTTTAAGTGATTCTGCCTCAGCCTCCCAAGTAGCTGGGACTACAGGCACATGCCACCACACCTGGATAATTTTTGTATTTTTAGTAGAGGTGGGGTTTCACCATGCTGGCCAGGCTGGTCTCAAACTCCTGACTTCAAGTGATCCCCCTGCCTTTGCCTCCCAAAGTGCTGGGATTGAAGGCATGAACCACCGCGCCTGGACTCTTATTTATTTATTTATTTATTTATTTATTTATTTAGAGCCAGAGTCTCGCTCTGTTGCCAGGCTGGAGTGCAGTGGCGCGATCTTGGCTCACTGCAACCTCTGCCTCCCGGGTTCGAGCAATTCTTCTGCCTCAGCCTCCCGAGTAGCTGCGACTACAGGCATGTGGCCCCACGTCCAGCTAATTTTTGTATTTTTAGTAGAGACGGGCTTCACCATGTTGGCCAGGATGGTCTCGATCTCTTGACCTCATGATCCACCTGCCTCGGCCTCCCAAAGTGCTGGGATTATAGGCGTGAGCCACGCTCCCAGCCCTGCATTTCTTTTATGTGTAAAGTGATACTGATATTGATACTTTGAGAACCACCATAGTAAACAAAATGATCAGAGCAGATAATGAAAACTCACAGCCTTGTATCTTTGTGGGCAAGGGATCAAGTCTTGGTCTTTTTGATGCATTCGCTCATAAGTTCAACTTGGTCTTTTTGATGCATTCACTCATAAGTCATCGCAGCACTATACACAATAGCAAAGACATGGAATCAAGTCAGGTGCCCTTCAGCGGTGGACTGGATAAAGAAAATGTGGTACATATACACCCTGGAATACTATGCAGCCATAAAGAAAACCCAAAAGTATGCCCTTTGCAGCAACGTGGATAAAGCTGGAGGCCATTATCCTAAGCGAATTAATACAGGAACAAAAGTAAATATATGTTCTCACTTAAAAGTGGGAGCTAAGCATTGGGTACACATGGACACAAAGATGGGAACAATAGACACTGGGGGCTGCAAAAGAGTGAGAGGCAAGGAAAAACTACCTATTGGGAATTATGCTCACTACCTGGGTGACAAGATCAATTGTACCCCATACCTCAGCATCATGCAATATAACCATTAAGAGACTTGCACATGTATTCCCTGAATTTAAAATAAAAGTTGAAAAAAAAAAGGCTTGGTCTTTTTATCCACAGTGTCTAGCACAGAGTAGGTACTTAGTGTTGATGAATTGACAGTTGGTGACAAACCATAGTGAAAGCTCACAAATTAAACAGCTGCTTAGTCTGCTGCCATTCCTGAGCTCACAGAGTGAGAGGGAAGTACTGCAACAGTATCACAAATGCTCTCCCACTAAGGGAGTTGTCACATGGATGGCAGCTTGGCATAGTGGGCTTTCTATAATCTTACTTAGCAGCTGCCACTGTCTTAAAAGGTGAGGAGAGGCTGGGCACAGTGGCTCATATCTGTAATCCCAGCACTTTGGGAGGCCGAGGCAGGTGGATCACTTGAGGTCAGGTGTTCCAGACCAACCTGGCCAACATGGTGAAACCCCGTCTCTACTAAAAATACAAAACATTAACCAGGCATGGTGACTAGTGCCTGTAGTCCCAGCTACTTAGGAGGCTGAGGCAGGAGAATTGCTTGAACCCAGGAGGTGGAAGCTGCAGTGAGCCAAGATTACACCACTGTACTCCAGCCTGGTGACAGAGTGAGACTCCATATCAAAAACAAAAACAAAATGGTGAGGAGAGGCCAGGGGACTACCACCACTGTCTACAATCCTCTGAAGGGAGATGGAGTACATGTATTCAATGTGGGCTTGAGGGCAGAACTAGGGCAGTGGAAACAACATAAGGAAGACCGTCTAAGGTCAGAGCCACCCAACACTGAATTGGAGTACCTGAGGACATGATCACCGTCCCTGGAAGTGTGCACGCAGGCCCTGGATGCTTATTTGGCAGAATGCTTTAGTCTTTCACTCTGGAGATTCTGTGGTTTGGGGATCATCTTCTTCAAGTAGGTATCTAAGTCTGAAGTCCACCTGGAATTCCAGACATACTCTCTGACACATAAGAGTTCCCTGTATATACAAGTGGGGAGGAAAGGCTAAGGGGCATCATGAGGATCTGTGCCTTACCATAAGAACCCAAATGCTGAGAAGTTTCCCTAAGCCTCTGTTTCTGCCTCCCACCCCCTCCCTGGGTGTCCTCCCCAGTGCCTGGGATAAGTGCTTAACAAAGTTTACTGGCATTAATGCTGTTGGTGGGCAGGAGGTGCCCAGTTTGCATTGGAAAAGAGAGAAACAGCAGTAGCAAAAAGATAGCAGTGAGGGACAGGAGAGACCCACTTAACTGGAGGGGGTGAGGGTCCATGCACCAAATAATGGGAGATAGGAGTATGCAAAGATAAAGCGATAAACCTTTCATAACAGGTAAAGGAAGGTGAATTTTATCCAGTGTCTGTTTAGCTGAGTCCAGACTAGAAAGCTGGGCTGCATGAGTCAATTTGACAAGGGCTTTTTAGATTTAGGAGGCTGCTCCCGTTTTCCTCCTCCTCCTCTTCACTGTAAGCTGTCCCTTGAGCTGTATTCTGAAACCCTTAATGGTTTTTCCATCTCACTAGGGACAGTTTGCAAACCCTCTCTGGCTTGGCCAGGGTTGGGGCTGGGCACTAGACGAGCCGGGAGAGGAGGTGGCTCCCAGCAATAAGCAACCCACAGAATTGTGTCTGTTATTTAAGAAAAGTTTCTGGGTTTTCGGCTAATTGCAAAAATACATAATGGATGCTTTTCGCATCTGCTAGTTATTCTGGAACAGGCCTGCATCCAAGAGCAAACTTTAAACAAACAATAAGATTATGGAGCTTAACTATTTCAATGTGTAACAGAAAGCCAAGCCCCATACACTTAAATTACCACACATGCACTCAGACACAAGCACACAAGAGATCACATCTGCACAAACATACACACATACAGATGCATGTTTTGGCATTAGTGCATGCAAATGCATACTTACATGCCAGCACCTAGTACATACATGCATGCACAACTTGCACATGTGCGCAGTCACCAGCACCAATACACATTCTCAGACACAAATGAACGTGCATACACTCATACACAAGTATACACCAACGCGTTTGGGCAACAAGACACACAGCCTCAGGCACAGATGCATTTACACAAATCATTCTTACTGCAATGAGAGATAGTCCGGGGTAGGTGTGTGTGTCCTCCCAGTGCAGAGTTAAGTGAAGCAGTCCATCAGCTGGGCACTGGCTGTCCGGGTGTTACCAGGTGTAGTTATCAGTATGGCCACCAAGAGGCGCCCAGGATCCATCCTGCATCCACCTTTCATGGCTTCTGCCAGCTGGTCAATTGTTTCTGTACCCACAAGCCTGCATCTCCCTGTTCTGGATCCCTGCACAGAACTAGGAGACTCCTTGATCCCAGCCCCAACCTTCCAGGATCCACTGTGCTCATTCTCATCCTTTCCCTGTCCCACACCACCAAAACAAACACAAGTCCCATCCCTCCTCCCTCCTAGCAGAACGCACGCTTCAGCACTCCCTGCTTGCTCCATGGAGAATTGGATCTGTCAGGTCTTGATCATGATGTGACTTCTACCTGGAACTTTTTCCACAGGAGAAGCTGTCAAAATCTCACCTATTTTTCAGTCTATGTCAGAATCTCCCAGTGCAAGACTGCCAGAGTCAAGAATACATGTTCAAGTAATTCAGTGAATGAATTAATGCCTCACTCTAATACCTGACTCTGCCTTCCCCATTAACCCCAGCTGGAGAGGTCTCTCACCTTCTAGCACCTGCCTCCTGGCTTATGTGTGTGTGTGTGTGTGTGTGTGTGTGTGTGTGTGTGTATTTCAATAAAACAAGTGCCAGGCTGGGTGCAGTGGCTCACGCCTGTAATCCCAGTTACTTGGGAGGCTGAGGAAGGAGAATCTCTTGAACCCGGGAGGTGGAGGTTGCAGTGAGCTGAGATCGCACCACTGCACTCCAGCCTGGGCAACAGAGAGAGACTATCTGAAAAAAAAAAAAAAAATTCCCCCCACTACGCCGCCCCCCCTACAAAATGCCAGCTTGAAAACACAAGCTAGAGGCAGACTCAAGATGTCATGAAGTCAACCCCTTCCAGCATCCCTGACAGGTAGCTACCCTAGCAACAGATAACTCACCCCTCCCTGAGCAGCCCTCTTCACTGGATACCTCAGACTTCCAGAAAGTTCCACTGTGTTCTTCCACATTCTCAGAGCTCTTTCATCATGACAGGGGCTGAGGCAACGTCTGATAATGCAGTAGGAGAATAAGTGCAAAGTGCAGGGGAGGGTGTGCAAACTTTCCAGAGAAGTGGGGCAGGGAATTGGGATCAATTACAGAGGGAGTATGAGTATAAAAACGATCATTACAGCTGCTGTTTAGTGAATGTTTACTGTGCTCATGACTGCAAATCCTTATAGAGGGCAAGCTCGAATCCAGGTCTGCCTGTCTGCAGTCTAGTCTAAAACACCTCTTGGAACATAAACAAAATAAGAGTTTTGGGAGCAGATGGGTAGGGGGACAGCCAGGTGTATTAATTTTCTTTTGCTACATAATAAATCACCATTAACTTAGTGACTTAAAACAACATCCATCCCTGGGTGCGGTGGCTCACGCCTGTTATCCCAGCACGTTGGGAGGCTGAGGCAGGTGAATCACAAGGTCAGGAGATTGAGACCATCCTGGCTAACATGGTGAAACCCCGTCTCTGCTAAAAATACAAAAAAATTAGCTGGGCACGGTGGCACGTGTCTGTAGTCCCAGCTACTTGGGAGGCTGAGGGAGGAGAATCACTTGAACCAAGGAGGTGGAGGTTGCAGTGAGCCGAGGTCGTGGCACTGCACTCCAGCCTGGGCGACAGAGCAAGACTGTCTCAAAACAAACAAACAAACAAACAAACAAACACCATCCATTTTATTACCTCACAGTTCTGTAGGTCAGAAGTCTGTGCAGGCTTGACTGGGTTTTCTGCCCACAGTATCACAAGTCTGAAATCAAGGCTTCAGCTGGGCCTGGCTCTCATTCAGAGGCCCTGGGAAAGAATCACTTCCAAGCTCATTCACATTGTTGGCAGAATCCATTTCCTAGCAAGTCCCCATTACCTTGGTCACTGCTGGCCATGGGGTGGCCTTGGTACTAGAGGCTGCTCTAGGGTCCCTTCCACGTGCACTCTCCACTTTCAAGATAGAGTCCTCCTCATGCTTTGAACTACTGACTCCTTTTCTGTCACCAGCTGGACAAAACTCTGCTTTTAAAGGGCTCACATGATTATCTTAGGCCCACCTGGTTAATCTCCCTATCTTAAGTCAACTGGTTAGTAACCTTAATTGCTTCTGCAAAATTCTTGCCATGTAATGTAACACATTCCACAGAAGAGCTAATTATCCAAGGGTGAAGGTCATTGGGGCAGGCAGAGTTCTATGATGTCCCCAGTGACCCTCACCCTTGTACAGTGCCCTCCCCTTTGAGTGTGTGTTGAACCTGTAAGGTTATGTTATGCTATGTGGCAAAAGGTAGATTAACAGGGTGGGCCCAATCAAATCCCATGGGTTCATTAAAAGTGAGTTTTCTCTGGCTGGTAAGAGAGAAGGAAGTGAGAATCAAGGCATGAGAAGTACTTGACCTGCCGTTACTTGCTTTGAAGGTAGTGGGGGCATGTGCAAGGAAGGGAGAATGGCTTCTAGGAGCTCCCCTCACCCCTGGCCGACCGCAAGGAAATGAGGACCTCAGTTCCACAGCTGGAAGGAACATTCTGCCAACAGTGTGAATGAGGCTGAAAGAGCTTCTAGATGACAGCCCAGCCCTGCTGACATCTTTTTTTTTTTTTTTAGACGGAGTCTCGCTCTGTCACCCAGGCTGGAGTGCACTGGCACGATCTCGGCTCACTGCAACCTCCCCCTCCCGGGTTCAGGCGATTCTCCTGCCTCAGCCTCCCGAGTAGCTGGGATTACAGGTGTACGCCACCATGCTTGGCTCATTTTTGTACTTTTAGTAGAGACAGGGTTTCACCATGTTGGCCAGGCTGGTCTTGAACTCCTGACCTCAAGTGATCCGCCAGCCTCGGCCTCCCAAAGTCCTGGGATTACAGATGTGAGCCACTGCGCCCAGCCCCCACTGACATCTTGATTCAGACGTTGTAATACTGTGAGCAGAGATCCCAGTCAGTTGCACTGCCCAGATATATGAACCAGAGGACTGTGAGGTAATAAACGGGATTGCTTTAAGCTGCTCTTTGTGGTAATTTGTTATGCAGCAATAGAAAACTAATATGCTGGGCAAACAGCACATCATTTGCCTGACCTAGGCCATCTCTTATTATCTACCTACATCCTCCTTTTTTCCCCCTCCTCCTATTCCTCTATTTAAAAAATAGTTTCATCTGAATATTACTCGTCCACAAAAAGGCTGATTCTGACACATGCTACAACACAGATGAACCTTGAAGACATTATGCTACATAAAATAAGCTAAGCCAGTCACAAAAATACAAATACTGTATGATTCCAAATATATGAGTAATCGGATTCATAGAGACAGAAAGCAGAATGGTGCTTGCCAGGGGCTGGGAGGATTGGGGAATGGGAGTATTGTTTAATGGGTCTGGAGTTTCAGTTTGGGAAGATGAAAAAGGTTCTGGAGATGAATGGTGGTAACGCTTGCATAACAACATGAAGGTACTTAATGCCATTGAATTGTACAATTAAAAATGGTTAAATGGGCTGGGTGTGGTGGCTCACGCCTGTAATACCAACACTTTGGGAGGCCAAGGTGGGCGGATCACTTGGTGTCAGGAGTTCAAGACCAACCTGGTCAACATGGTGAAACCCCGTCTCTACTAAAAATACAAAAATTATCCAGGTGTGGTGGCACATGCTTGTAATCCCAGCTACTTAGGAGGGTGAGGCAGGAGGATCACTTGAACCTGGGAGGGTGAGATTGTAGGGAGCTGAAATGGTGCCATTGCACTCCAGCCTGGGCAACAGAGCAAGACTTCGTCTTGGAAAAAAAAAAAAAAAAAAAAAAAGTTAAATGGTGAATTTTGTGTTACGTTTATTTTACCACAATAAAAACAATTTTTAAAATAGTCTCATCAAAGTAATGCATATCATGGTTAAAAAGCAACAGCCTCCATCTCCCTGACACCTTCTATGACGTAAAAGACTTCAGACTCAGCCGTTTCTTCTAAGACTTGCCTCTATATATTTATTATGCTTCTCTTGCCTTTTTTTCTTAATGTAGGCAGAATAAATGGTAAAGATTTCAAACAGTGAAAATTATGTCTTCATCCAACCCCCATTATCTCTGTCCACAAGCCCCCCTCAAAAAAGCAACGCCAGGTTTCCTGTATATTTTTCCCCTAGGTACTCAATGCATAAAATAAGCATATTCTATACATATATACATAGCTTCTTTCTCTTCTTTCTTTCTTTCTTTCTTTTTCTTTTCTTTCTCTCTCTCCTACCTTCCTTTTTTTTTTTTTTTTAACAGGAGACCAGAGTTTTATTATTACTCAAACCAGTCTCCCCCAAAACTTGGGGACTGCGGTTTTTAAGGATAAAATGATGGGCAGGTGGTCGGAAAGTGGGGAGTGCTGATTGATCCGGTTGGATATAAAATCATAGGGAGTCGAAGCTGTCCTCTTGCCATGAGTCAGTTTCTGGGCGGAAGCCACAAGACCAGATGAGCTAGTTTATCATTCTGGGTAGGGCCAGCTGATCTGTCGAGTACAGGGTCTTTAGTTACAGAGGAGGAAGGCAGTGGCAATCTGACAATGTTAGGAATCCTGTACTGTGACCGTGTAGACAAGGTATGAGGCCAGCTCTCCTGAGGGGCTTTAATTGCTCTATAAGTCAACTTTGATTCCTTAAAGCAGTCTGTTTATATTTGAAACCATGCCATTCCAGTCAAAGCCTTGGTAAAATAACCAGCATCTCCAACTCTGTCCCAAAGTCAGACAATTGGTGCTGATAGACAATTTTCCTTTGAATTGGGGGTCTCTTCAGTATAGTCCCTTCATGGTTTGCCAGGAAGATGTTACCAGAAAGCGGTCCCAATCCAGACCCCCAGAGAAGGTTCTTGGATCTTGCACAAGCAAGAATTTGGGATGAATCCATAGAGTAAAGTGAAAGCAAGTTTATTAAGAAAGTAAAGAAACAAAAGAAAGGCTACTCCATAGGCAGAGCAGCATAGCTCCTTTGCTTTTTGCACAATGGTAACACATATGGACTCCCTCTTTTTTTTTTTTTGAGACAGGGTCTCACTCTGTCGCCCAGGCTGGAGTGCAGTGGCGCGATCTTGGCTCACTACAACGTCTGATTCCCAGGTTCAAGCGATTCTCCTGCCTCAGCCTCCCGAGTAGATGGGATTACAGGTGCCCGCCACCACACCTGGCTAATTTTTGTATTTTTAGTAGAGACAGGGTTTTACCATGTTGCCCAGGCTGGTCTCGATCTCCTGACCTCTGGTGATCCGCCCGCCGTGGCCTCCCAAAGTGCTGGGATTACAGGTGTGAGCCACCACTCCCAGCCACACCTTTTCTTTTCCTCAGTTTCTAACTGCCTATATCCTTCCCTAATGTTTATCTAGTCTCTCTTTCACCTGGTCTCCTCCTTTCCCCGGAGACTTCCTTTCAAGGCCCTCTATTATCCTACTCCAGTGTGGTCTGCTAGTGTCCAAGCCTGCTGGACATCCGTCGTCTGACTTCCTTTCACGGCTTTCTGCATGAAGTCCAGTCTCTTTGAAAGTCTTCTTTAATAGTGTATTTCCTTGTTTTTCTGGGGCACACTTTCCAGGTAACTACCTAAGGAACAGTGCAGATGATGAAGGTATTCTGACTCCTATGTATCTCCATATGTCTTTATTATATCCTTAAAAGTGATAGTTCAGCCTATGTAGAATTCTAGATGGAAAATTCAGTTCTCTGAGCAGTTGAAGCATTTCTCCATTGTCCTCTAGCATCTAGTATTGCTGAGAATTCTGAAGTCATTCTGATTCTCATTCCTTTTTGACCTTTTTTTCTTTATTTTCATTTTTCTCCCATCTGAAAGCTTTAGATCTCTTTATCCCTGTGTTCAAAAATGTTAGGATGCTGTACCTGAGTGTAGATAATTTTTTCATTCATTTTCTGGGTACATAGCTCTTTCAATATGGAAAATTTTGAACTTTATGAGAAATGTTTTATTGTAACTTTAAATAATTCATCTTTTCCATTTTTATTTGTTTTTGCAGGAATTCCCATTTGTTGGATTTTTTATTTCTTGGATTGATTCTTTATGTCTTATGTTTTCTACCTCCTTATATTTTTATTTCACTCTGAGAAATTTCCTTAATTTTAAAAGTCTATTAAAATTTTTTGTTTGTTTTGAGATGGAGTCTTGCTCTGTCACCCAGGCTGGAGTACAGTGGCACAATCTCAGCTCACTGCAACCTCCGCCTCCTGGGTTCAAGCGATTCTCCTGCCTCAGCCTCCTGAGTAGCTGGGATTACAGGCGTGTGCCACCACACCTGGCTAATTTTTGTATTTTTAGTAGAGATGGGGTTTCACTATGTTGGCCAGGCTAGTCTTGAACTCCTGACCTCACGTGATCCGCCCGCTTTGGCCTCCCAGAGTGCTAGGATTACAGGCAACAGCCACCGTGCCCGGCCAACATTCTATTAAATTTAAAAGCATATATATTTCTTGAATTTTCAAGAGCTCTCTCTGGGTCTCTGTTTCTTTTTTCCTCATACCATCCAGTTGTATTTGATGCATCCAATGCCCCCTTGAATCCCTGGGAAGGTATAAATAGAGTAGAGAAAACTATTTTTTAGTTCTTTTTTGTTTCTTGCATTATTCCTATTTCCCCTGAGGCCATTTTATTTGTTCGTCTTTCTCTGAGTTTGGAGGCTTTCCTCAAATGTGTGGTCATCTTTGATTGTCCATTCATATTCAGGAATGAAGAACTAAAAAGCCCATTGACTAGCTGGTACGTCTTAGGTTGCCAGTGGCAACCAGTCAGTCAATCACTAGAGCAGAGGGCTTCCTCTCTCCACTCCCACCCCAATGCCAGAGCATGTCTTCTGGGGACATTAGATTTCTCCAAAAACGCCCTGATGTCCCACCTGAAGCATAGATGCCAGCTTTCCCAGTGCTCTGTGCACAGGGGTGGGGAGAGACTGTCCAATGTATAGACTTCCAATCAATCCCCTCTTTAAGCTCTGTGTCTTGCTGGTTCTGCCCAGGTGCTGCCTCCTTCCTGGCCTGTATCATCCTCTCTGCACACACTCTACTGAGGCTTTCTCTGCCCTGCTGCATCAGTTACCATCCCTCCTCCATTTGCTTTTTTTTTTTTTTTTTTTGAGATAGGGTCTGGCTGGGGTTTAGTGGCACAGTCTTGGCTCACTGCAGCCTCTGCCTTCTGGACTCAAGCGATCCTCCCACCTCAGCCTCCCGAGTACCGAGGACTACCGGTGTGCACCACCATGCCAGGCTAATTTTTGTATTTTGTATTTTTATTTTTTGGTAGAGATGAGGTCTCATCATATTGCCCAGGCTGGTCTTGAACTCCTAGGCTCAAGCGATCCTCCCACCTCAGCCTCCCAAAGTGTTGGGATTACAGGTGTGAGCCACTGTACCTGGCCCATTTGCTTTTTATTGTCCTGAAATTTGTTGAAATATCTTGTCTACTGACGTTACCTCACCCATTATCTTTATTGTTGTGGGTTTATATTCTTTTTATTCCTTAACAGTCATTTTAGAAGGCCCTTAAGAGACAAGGGGATAAAACAAGTGATCAGTTTATCACCTCTGGTCATGACATGCCAACTCAAGCTCACTCTTGTCCCCAGTCAGTACCACACTGACCCAATTGTGAGGTCCTCAAAGTGTCTCAGGCCTCTCGTTATGGCTCCCTCCTCCCTTAACCCCACGGTTAGGGGGTTTCCAAGGTTCTCTGCTCCTCAGGAAAGCACTGTGGACTCCTTTACCCTGAGGATGCATGACAGGTGAAAGCTTCTGGGAACACAGTCCGAATTGGTTCAAACCTAACAAATGAAGTGTGAATGGTGCGATTTCAGTAGTAGGCTTGGTTTGGTGAAGACAGATCTCAGGCATGAATGCAGTTCTTATATGTTTTGAGCCCCTAAATTGGTATCATGTTACTTGCTGGTGATAACACAAGACTGACTCTCCCAAAGGGCTGAGACAGTTTCTGGAGAGAAGCTGTTCTACTCAGCACTACACTCTGTCCCCGGACCCTGACATGCAGTCTGTGATCACTGAGGGGCTTTTGCGGCCCCTGACCTATGAGATGTAAAGCCTGGTTGCCCTGGAGGTAGCTCCATGGGGCAGACCCATGGGCCTATGTGATATCCCCAAGACTGGGACACCAGGCCTCCTACAGGTCCCTACCTAGAGGATCTCCAGCTGACAGAATCTAACCAACCAGCCTGGTTTGCGCAGGACTGAGGGGTTTCCCAGAACATAAGATCTTCAATGCTAAACCCAGAAAGTTGTAGGCATATGGGGATGAGTTGGTCAACCTACCTGCAGAGGGCTTCTCTGCTGGCCTTTCCCTCCCTTCAACTTCAGGCTGGTTTCCATAGAGGAAGGTTTGGGGCCTTGCTGGCTGCTCTAAGCTAACTTGCCAGGGTCCCAACTAGACCCCTCTGTGCCACCCCCAAATTATAGACTCACTCCCACCTCTTCCCCATCACTGAGCTGTAAAGGACAGTCCAGCTTCTCCCAGGGCAGAAGCCCTTCTACAGCCTCCCTCACTGGTCCCCCAGCTCTGCCTGTACCCCATAAATGGGAGCTGGGGTTGCTGTGTCCCTCACAAAGTGCTTTCCTGACACCTCCCCTCAATATTCCAACAATGATCTCATTGGACTCCTCTTCCTCATCTCAATTAATAACGTGATAAAATAATGATAAATGACATTTGCAGATCACTTATATGTCAGACCTCATGCTAAGCTTTTACTATGTATCACCTCATTTAATCATCTGAATGACATCACAGGCAGGTACTATTATCCTTATTTTACAAATGAGGAAACTGAAGCTCAGAGAGGCTAACTTACTCAGAGCCACACAGATAGTCATAATTGCAGAAATAGAGCTCAAACCTAGGAGTATCTGATGTCCAAGTCTAAGAATGTGAAATGGTCTTGAAATGTGCAGTTGAAGTCCTGCCTCCTCCGGAAGGCCTTCTCCAATCATGTTTGGCTCCCACACCAAACTTTCACAGAAAACGGAACTCCAATGGCTTAAACATTTTTTTTTATTTTTGAGACAGAGTCTCGCTCTGTCGCCCGGGCTGGAGTGCAGTGGCGCGATCTTGGTTCACTGCAAGCTCCGCCTCCCGGGTTCCCGCCATTCTCCTGCCTCAGCCTCCCAAGTAGCTGGGACTACAGGCGCCTGCCACCACGCCTGGCTAATTTTTTGTATTTTTAATAGAGATGGGGTTCCATCATGTTAGCCAGGATGGTCTTGATCTCCTGACCTCGTGATCTGCTCGCCTTGGCCTCCCAAAGTGCTGGGATTCCAGGCATAAGCCACCACCCCCGGCTGGCTTAAACCTTTAGGATATTATTTGTTTACTTAACAAGAAGTCCTTCTAGGGATGGTGCAGTAACTTAGAGGTAACAGCTCTTTCCATCTTACTATATCATTATCCCAAGGATATAGGCATGGCAGATTGTACTTACCCAATATAATACTTGGACACAACAATATCTCCCACGCCACTTGCTCTTCCGCAGTGTGACCTTGCCATTCCCTCATCAACAGGTACAGTCTAATTCTCTTTCCTTTGAATCTGGGCTAGCCTTAGTGACTAGCTTAACCAATAGAAGGTGGAGGAAATGACATTTTGAACTTTCAAGGTTAGGTCATAAGTCTTGCAGCAACTGTCTGGGCTTCTTAAGAGTCTCAGTCTTAAAACACTTGCCCTTGAAAACCAGCTGCCATGCTGTGAGACACCTGAGCCATAAGGCGGTGCCCTGGTCAAGAGCTCTGGATGAATTCCTAGGGGATATCCAGCATCAACTGCCAGCAATGTGGGTGAGCCATCTTGGACATCCAGCCCAGTAGAGTCTTTAAATAAGTCTTGGTCAGGCTGCAAGAACATGACAGCCCTCATGTAGGACCCGTCCAGTTGAGCCCAGTCAACCCACAGAACAGTGAAAGATAATAATAAATTGTTTTAAGGTACCAAATTTTGGGGGTGATTTGTAAAGCAGTAATAGATAATTAAAACAATTGGCTTTCTTCTTCTAGCCTGTTGCCTCAAGTTACAAAATGGCTGCTTCAGCTCCAAGCATCATTTCTTTTTTTTTCTTTCTTTCTTTCTTTTTTTTTTTTTTTTTTGAGACAGAGTCTCACTCTGTTGCCCAGGCTGGAGTGCAGTGGCACAATCTCAGCTCACTGCAACCTCCGCCTCCCAGGTTCAAGTGATTCTCCTATCTCAGCTTCCCGAGTAGCTGGGACTATAGGCACCTGCCACCACACCCGGCTAATTTTGTATTTTTAGTAGAGATGGGGTTTCACCATGTTGATCAGGCTGGTCTTGAACGCCTGACCTCAGGTGATCCACCCACCTCGGCCTCCCAAAGTGCTGGGATTACAAGCATAAGCCACTGCACCTGGCCTCCAAGCATCACTTCAAACAACCATATCTAAAAGCAGAAGTGAGTACAGAGCAAAGGCTTTCTCCTTGAGTGACTTTAAGAGGGAGGAAAATCTTAACCCAGAAGTCCCCCAGTATTATCTCTGCATATCTCGTTGGCCAGAATTGGGTTGTACCCTCTCCTAACCAAGAGAAATGGGCAAAGGAAAAGGAAGAGGGAAATGATTGTTGGGTGGACAACCAACAGTGTCTGCCATATTTGTTGATGTGGTGGCTCTAGGAGAAAAAAGAGTTAGGTGAGAAAATGATCCAAGGCTCAAGAAGGAGCCTTCCCTACTTCCAGAAGCAAAGCTGCCTCAGTGGCAACAAGTCTATTGAAAGCTCCTTCTTTAGATAGACAGCATGGTGTGCTGACTAGAGTTCTGCTCTGGGAGGCAGAACCTGGCTCTAGTGTGGTATAATATTGCTGAGTCAGTTTCGCATTCTGTGCCTCAGTTTCCTCATCTGCACAATGAAAGGATTCCTTCTAATTCATTCAGGTTAGGAGAAGCCAGGGCAGAAGGGAGGTGCTGGATGCTTAGCTTGTGTGTAGGCGGTGAATGGTCCAAGTCAAGCTCAGCAGAGCCTGCCTCTAGCCACAGATGCTAGGATTTGCCAAACAAACCCTAATCACTTAATGAGAAATGAAAATGGTGGCTGATTCCTCCACTTAATTACCCCTTTGAAAACAACACACAGGAGATTTATAGTAATCACCATAATCGCCTCATAAAAACCCGAGAGTTTGAAGACGGACGCGCCTCATTTCTGGGAGGAATTAGAGGCAAAAATCAAGGCAGGGAATTTCTGGTCTGCCTTGGCCTTGGCTCCCTGGAATCCAGAACTCTGGCCACAGAGTGCCCGCTACCCTGGATAGCCTCCCGGTCCCAGCCAAATATTGTTCCTAATGCTCCACAGCCAAGGTGTCCTTGCAGGCCTGCTTCCTGGGTCTCCTCTGTCATTATGTACCAAGAAGACTCACAACTCTGAAGGTCAGGTGGAGGTCCTTTAGCAGGAGACAGAAACATCTCTGAGTCCTATCACTTACAAAATCTGAGGTAAAAGACTGGAGGGGAGGTTGGGGGACACAGGCTATTCCTAGCTGTAGAAAGCCATAGCTTATAGGTTTTCCTGAGGCCATCCTGTCCTGACTTGTACATCTTCCATGACGAGGAGTTTAGATCTCCTGGGACATTTACTGAGATACACGGACAGCTAGAAGATTCACGCTCTGCTCAGAAGAAATCTGTCCTCTTTCAGCTCCTTAAAACTAGACTCAGATCACTGGGCATCAAGGTTATAAGTGTCCTCTGGGTTTATCTTCCCTCCATAGCAATTTCTTTCTTTCCTGTCACTCTCCTACGTGCAATTCATTCATTTATTCAAAACTATTAAATACCTAATGTGCATCAGAGACTATCAATTATATTTTTTTCCATTTTTTAAAAGAGATGGGGTCTCACTCTGTCACCCAGGCTGAGTGCAGTGGCATGATCATAGTTCACTGCAGCCTTGAACCCCTGGGCTCAAGCGATCCTCCTGCCTCAGTCTCTCATGGCCAGCTAATTTTTAAATTCTTTGTAGAGATGGGGTTTCACTATGTTGCCCAGGCTGTTGTTCCTAAGCTCAAGCACTTCTCCAGCGTCAGCCTCCCAAAGTGCTGGGATTACAGGCGTGAGCCACTGTACCCAGCTTGACTATCAATTCTTAACACAGTAGGCAGAATGATCCTTTGAAAACCTAAACCAGATCATGTTATTCCTGTCACTCTCCAGTGCCTTCCCAAATCAGAGTAAAGGCATAACCCTTACAGTGCTCCACAGGACTCTCATGTCCTGCCCTTTGCTCACTCTGCTCAAGCCACATGGGTCTCCTTGCTGTTCCTGGAAAACACCAGATCCTCTCCCGCCTCCACACCTTAGTACTATCCCACTGTATTCCCACTGCCTGGAATGCTTTTTGTGTGTATCTACATGGCTCCCTCTCTAACCTCTTCCAAAGCCCTTCCTGACTTTCCTACATAAAATTGGACCCCCTCCTTCTCTAGTATACTCTCCTACTTTATTTCTGTCCATATTGCTTATGACCATCCAAAACAATACACTGCAAAATTTGCTTATTTATCTTGCTTAATGTCTATTTCTCTCTTCTAGGGGTCAAACTCCAGAGGGCAGGGATTTTCTGTCGTCTCTCTCTCTGTTGTATCCCAAACACCTAGCACAGTGTCTGTCACATAGTGGGCAATAAATGTTTGTTCAGTGAATGAACTAATGAGGATAGAGCAATGAAAAATATAAAGCCCACGCCCTCAAGGAACTTATGGTCTGACAGTAGAAGCAGACATCAGACAGTCACCCACAGGACTGAGCAACTGAATGATGCATGTTGATAAATGCTAGGTAGGGAAGTAGCAGGTGTAATGACAGTGGTCTGACTGTAGCCAGGAACACTGTTGTGAGTTACTCTGAAGAGCTGCTTGTGAGAGGATTGGAGTTTAGGGTGATGAGGGTTTGGAGCCACAAAGCTCTGGGAGGAAAAGATGCTGGAGAAGCTCAGATTGTGACTTCTAGACCCTTTAAAGGTGATGGGACTCCAGGCAGAGGGCAACCATCTGCAAACGGGGTCAAGTGCCCACTGTGCCATGTTCAAGATATGTGCTCTGGAGCAAGCCACCTTGGCGCTGGAGTACTTGCTTCCTTATCTCTAAGATAAAGAAGCGATAACTAGCTCCTAGGCTGGTTGGGAGGTACAAGTGAAATGTTTGTCAGAGCTGGAACCTGCAGATATTCAATAAGTGCCAGCTCATTTTCTGCTCCCTTCTTCTTCGTCAAACCTTTTAACATCCAGCCTCCTTTTACCTGGCCACTCCGTTCTCTCTCCTGGCCCTGTGTAAGCATGAAGAGCTGTATGAGAAAGGGAAGCATCTAATCATCCTAAATGTACAACTGCAGGTTAACAAAGGTTAACAGGATCTTTAAGGGGCATAATTTGACAGATTAGACTGATCTCTACTGTGCCCCAGGACGCTTGGCTTTGTTGCAATTAACTAAATCTCCCATCAGCCTCCAGGCCTGATGCCTGTTGGCATATAAGACCATGCCACTAGAATGAAGAGTTGGAGCAGGGGGTGGCAGACACAGCTAGGCCCTGTGGTTCTGCCTGTGGCCTCCCTCTGGGGGAAGCCCTCCTTGACTACAACCTAGAGAGAGCTCCTGCACATACCCATACATACACATACACACATGTAACACACATGCAGAGCCACACACAGCTCCCAACTCCACCCCCCACCATGGGAGGATGGACTCCCGGCTCCTCAAATCTTTCTCTCTTTACTTATTGGTAGGTGGGGTAGGAGGTTGATAAGGAGGCAGCAAGTATATTACTTTTTCCCATGGTTAGCATGGACAGTGGACACACTCAGGCACTGAGCAAATTTTCACCTATGCAGGGGCCAGCCCTAGCTTTAGGCAATAGAGAAGCAGATGAATCAGATCAGAGTTCTGGCCTCAGGGCTCACATTCTAGTGGGGGAAACAGGTACTTGCACAAGTAATTATAATATAAACTACACGATAGTGGGAACCTGAAAGAAGAGAGCTTATTTTCCCTTTGGGCTAGGGCAAGGCTTTAGGGATTAGGCAGCCTTTGATCTGGGCTGAGGTAGGATGGAAGGGCTCCTAGGCAGATAGAACTGCATGAAGAAAGGCACAAAGGTGGGATAGTGTGGTACAAGTTCAGGAAATGGCAAAGCCTCTGATGTCAGGGTCAGGCTAGAGCATATGGTGGGGACATAACTGCTTTCACTGTAATGATTTGGTTTGTAACCACCCCTGGGACACCACTCCATGAGTTAATGCCTCCCAGTCCCTCCCTATACACACTTGACACCTTGGATGGCTTTGACCAGAAGAACTCTTTCTTGTTTACTGCTTCACCTCCCTGCCTGGCCGCACATTCAGCTCCTTCAAGTCAGCCTCCCTTGCATCACCTCAAGGACACAGTGGTCCTGCTTGCTACAGAGAAGCCTTCCCAACCACTCTGGCCCACACTGGCCTCCTCATCTGATCATCTCAGATGGCTGAAGTACCGATATGATTTCACACAACAGCACCCTTTCTAGTAAAGGTACTTTGCTACATGCTATCTTAGGATGCTATTTTCATAAGAAATCCACTAGAATCAATTCAGACAAAGAAAGGGGAAGTGATTACAAGGGAAATGGAAGTCTAAAGGAACCAAACACATAAAAGGACTTGGCCCAGACTTGGGAAAGCTCTCAGGAGCCCAGGAAATGGGAGTTTCTCCCTGCCTCTGTGCTCTTTTCTCTTCCCGGACTGACCTTCTCCACCAATCAGATCACATGGAGGAAAACATGACTGCTGACAGCACCTGACAGGTCCAGCCATGTAAAAACAATCTCCAAATTCCCAAGAGAGGAGGCGACTGGTGTAACGGAACCACATGTCCAACCCTGGCCCAATCAGCTTTGGGTAGTGGCATGGGGTCACATAAAACAAACATGGCTGCTAGGCTACACCTCTGGGGGTCATTTCTCATAGTCATGTGGATTGGTGAGTGGGCTGTTCTGAAAGAAGGGAAATAGGAGCAGAGCAGATATCCCAAAGATGCCCATTACACACGTATAATATAGTGTGACAAAATGCTCATACGACTTCTAATTCCTAGACTATCCTACTGACCTACTCTGCGACTTCAGGCAAGTCTCTACCATCTTGGGGCTGCAGTTTCTTCATCTGTACACAGAGGAGGATGGGACTAAGTGTCCTGTTGGGTTCCATAACTCTCCAGGACTTTGGCCCAATTACTTACCACCTCTGAACTTCAGTTTTCTCATCTGTAAAATGGGAGTAATGATATCTAACTCACAGAGTTATTGTAAGACAATGGGTATGAAAATATCTAACATGAGTTGAGTACAGAGTTATTCAAGAAATGCTGGTGACCCTAGTAGATTTAAATTGGGTGGCTGTCCCGCTCACAGTGGTTTCCCCAAGGGTCATAGCTATGATTCCCACGTGTTTGGGAGAATTGCTCCTCCTCTAGTTGGGAGCTGCCATACTCCACAGTGATTTGTCAAGGGGTGAGCATGGGTCCACATTGGGCCACTCAGAATCCTTCTCTGGGGCCTTGTTTCAACTGCAGCTCTTGTATCTTCATTTGCAGAACTCTAAGGAGAGGGGCTTGTTACTGCCAACAGCCAGACCCCAACCTTGTAAAGAAAGTGGCCTCTGAGAGTGAAGATGACATGAAGAGGACTTTCAAACACTGGGTTTCACACATTTTGAAGTCCAGTTTCATCCTCGCCCTGATTTATGAGCCAATACATTTCCTCACTACATTTTTCTTTTCTTTCTTTTTCTTTTCTTTTTTTCTTTTTTTTTTTTTGAGACGGAGTTTTGCTCTGTCACCCAGGCTGGAGTGCAACGGCACGATCTTGGCTCACCGCAACCTCCGCCTCCTGGGTTCAAGCGATTCTCCTGCCTCAGCCTCCTGAGTAGCTGGGATTACAGGTGCATGCCGCCATGCTCGGCTAATTTTGTATTTTTAGTACAGACGGGGTTTCTCCATGTTGGTCAGGCTAGTCTTGAACTCCTGACCTCAGGTGATCCGCCCACCTTCGCCTCCCAAAGTGCTGGGATTACAGGTGTGAGCCACTGTGCCCGGCCAACATTTTTCTTAAGTTAGTTTGAGTTGGTATTCTGTCAATTCCTTCCTGATGATACCTTCTCCCTTTCTCTAAGCCTCGGTTTCCTTAGCTGTAAGATGATGGGGTCCCATCCTGTCCTCTTTCATCTCTGACACTTTATTACCGTATTTGTTCATTTATTCATTCAGTCAATTAGTCAATCAGTTACTTGACATTTACTGTGCATGTTATTCTGCCCCTGGCCCTATGCTGGACACTGGCAATCTTGCTAGAGAAACAATCACTTCTCCAGTTCTCAAGACTCATATAGTTAGGTTGGGGAGAAAGGTAAGAAAGGATTCAGTACCGTGGGTGATGATGGCTGTGACAGAGAGAAGCACAGGCACTGTGGGGAAATCAGAGGACTTATCCCTGCTTGGAAGGCTTCCTGGAGAAGATGGCTGAGTTTTTCAGACAGGGATGAGCACAGAGAGAAAAGGAAAGGTATTACAAGCGGAAGAACCTACCTTTGTAAGGGCCCAAAGGAGAATGACAGAAAGCAACAGCCTGGGTGGGAGGGGAAGGGACACAAGAGAGGAAGCTACAGGTTCATCTCTACTCTTCTTGAACTTATTTGTATTTTTCCCCCATGAAACTTCCAGGGAACAACAACAACAACAAAATACTTCTCCATTTTTTAAGCTTGGAAAATCCCCTGGGTGGAGTCTTTGAGTGCAGATAGATGAAAAGAAGTGGCTCTTGACCACCGAGGAGCACTGGAGCAAATGATTCTTTCTCCATCAGGGTGCCCCACTGGTCCCAGGTCCTATCAGGGAAGCCAAACTGGCTGTGACATCTAGCGGCTGGTCTAGGGCTGTCTGACGCTTCTAAAAATAGGAAGGCGGGTGAGCCTAAGGCCAACCAGAAGGCAGGAGAGCAGCCCAGGCAGGCCAGGGAGGAGTGCAAACATCCCTCCTCCCCTGATAGGAGACATACTCATTACATTTTGAGCAAAGGAGGCTCACAATGCACCCTAGAGAAAATATGCAGTTATTGCCCCTAACATGCCAAAGCCCTACTAATGACTGCACGCCTGCTCCAAAGGCACAAACCGTTCCAGATGTTGCTCCCTGCCTCTGGGAGGGCCCTTCCTTCCTCCCGCCCGAGGTTCTGGACTCTTTCTTGAATTACAGTCTTTTGAGAGATATATGCCCCGCTGAGGGGCTTGGGGTGAGTGACTGTCCTCCCTGGGCCTCACAGGGACAGTCTAGGTGATCCTTGCCTTAACAGACTGTTGTAGAGACTATGCCTGTTGGCCTGGTGGGGTGGTGAGAGAAGAGGTGCTAGGCTGGGAGTGGGGAAAGTGGTGAGGGAGGTAGGTTCTAAATTTGGGTGTTTTCAGTTTTTGCATCTATGAAATGGTAATGTGTCTGTAGGGAGGCAGTAATTTGCAAACTTAATTCTTCAAACACACTCAGGAATTGCTATATCTGGATATGTAGTGCATTGGAGCCATCTTCTAGCTGGGTAACTCTGGGCTCCTTCCACAGCTGTGACCTTCTGTTCTCTCATCTGTAAATTGGGGATGGTTTTTGAAATTAACATTTTTTCCTAGTTAGAGGATGTATGCATTCTTGTAGTTTTTTTTTTTTTTGAAATTGTAATTAAATAATTTTTGAGTAGGTTACGTAATTCACGATTCCAAATTCAAAAGATGCAAATAGTAAAGAGTTAAAGTCTCCCTCTCCTTCCTGTTTCATAGCCACACAGTTCTCTCCTCATGAAGCAACCATTGTTTTTTGTTTTGTTTTTTTTTGGGGACAAAGTCTTGCTCTGTCGCCCAAGCTGGAGTGCAGTGGTGCGATCTCGACTCACTGCAACCTGTGCCTCCCGGGTTCAAGTGATTCTCCTGCCTCAGCCTCCCGAGTAGCTGGGACTGCAGGTGTGCGCCACCATGCCCAGCTTATTTTTGTATTTTTAGTAGAGACGAGGTTTCACTATGTTGGCCAGGCTGGTCTTGAACTCCTGACCTTGTGATCCATCCGCCTCGGCCTCCCAAAGTGCTGAGATCACAGGCATGAGCCACCGTGCCCAGCCCGAAGCAAGCATTGTTATTGGCTTTTTGTATATTAACTATGGATATATTTTAAAAATCTGTTGAAGTATTAACATATATATAGCAAAGTGCATGTGTCACAAGAGCACAACATGGTGAATAATGTTCATAGTTTAAATTCCTAAGAAGATAAAGAAACAATAAAAATCACCCCAAATCCATCACCCAGAGATAAAACTGTTGATATTTTAGTGTATTTTCTTTTTTGATGTACATGTATGTGTGTATATGTGAATATATATGTGTATGAACATTGGAATCATGCTGTATAACTTATACCCTTTTTATAGTTAATATTATATCATGAACATTTTCTTGCTTCATTAAAAATTCCTCAAAAATAGCTCTTTTAACGTTCTCCTAATGTTCCAAGGAATAGATCCAAACTTACCTAGGGATATTAGGTTCAATTTTTCCTCTATGATAAATAACACAGTGATGAGCATCTTTGAACATACATTACTGGGCACATCCCTTCAGGATGAATTCCTAGAAGGGGAATTACTGAATCAAATCATATGTCTCCTTTAGAAGTCAGGATATAATAGGGAGAGTCAGGCCTGATTCACAGAGCTGCTTAAAGGATTAGATAAATTATGTAAGACTCTGGCCTAGTGCTTGGCACAGACACTGAGGTCCGTGAGTGTGAGCCTAAGGAGTCCCAGGGAGAGAAGAAGTAAATGTGTATGCCCCTTCTCCCTGGTGGCTCCACCTGCTAGACCTTCCCTTCCTGGAGCTTGCTCACTGAGCCAGATGGGAGTCTCAGTCTTGTCTGATCTTTATTATTTTAATCATTACAGTCTTGCCAAGTGGCGGGCTGGTGAATGTTTAACAGCTAGATTTCTGGCTGGTGGGGGGCACTCTGATTGGTAGCATTTGTCAATTTCTGTGGTGTAAATACTCCCACTGTGGCCAATTTCAAACTACGACCATGATGTCACCAAAAGCAGTGTTGGGATGAGATGCATAGTCTCACAAGCCAGTTGGAACTGGCTCCAAATCACCAGTCCTTGTCTTTCTAGCTACCCATATCTCCCTTTCCTCCCTCTCTCTTCTTAACCCCTCCCCATTTAGCCCCCACGCCGGGGCTTTTCTGAGGTGATAGAGACTTAACATTTTGTGGGAGGTGAATGTTGCTAAAGAACAAAAACATCCTCTCCCAGTTCTCTAAAGGAGAAACTGATGCTCATGATGGTCAAGATGATTGCCCCCGGTCACCCAGCCAGATGATTTTTCAGAGTCTTATTACCTGATTCCTGCTTGGGACATTTCTCAGATGGGAGGCAGTGCTTCCTGCAGTGGAAATAAACTTTCTTTTCTAGCCACTCCTTTTCTTCCTCTTTCTCTTCAGCGACTGCTCTCCTGGATCCACAAGAGGATGAGGCCCAGGCTTTGCCCTCAGGAGCTAAGAGCAAGTGGAAAGGCCAGACACATATGAGCAGCTTGCCGAGTTATTACCACTTTCTCACTCAAGTTTTTCAATCAACAGGAGCTTTATACCACTTTCTCACTGAGGTTCTTCAATGACTTCTCTTAACACTTAGGACAAATCTGTTTAATGTGTCCCTCCCTGCATAACCACCACCCTCCCCCAGATGTCAGCTCCTGACAGTAAGAATCCTTGGTCTTCATTTTTGGCTCCCTGGTGCCTAGCATAGTCTGCCACAAATCAGGTGCTGAATAAATATTGTTGAATAAATGCAGAGAAGAAAGAGCTGGGTGGGGGCTGGAGGAAGGGGTGAGTGCAGTGTGGTTACAGTCCTAGGCTTTGCACTGACTTGCTTCAGGACTTTAGACAAGCCTCTCCCCTTTCTGGACCTGCATGTCCAAAACTGTAAAGAAGAGATATTGGATTCTAGCAATAGTTTAAGAATGGGGATTAAAAAAACACCTCCCAGTTACCTCATGTGATAGCAGTTGTGCTTTTAGTATCCACTGATGGACTAAAAATCATGACAAAAAAATAACTGCCAAACTTTTAAATGTGGTTGTATTTATCAATCACAGCAGCATCTACATCCATTTGAAAAACATTCAGACTGTATGTGAGAGACACACTGTGCATGTAGTTTACAGACAGCACTGGGTGCCACATGGTTTCCAGATGCCTTTAGCTAAGCGGCCCAGATCATCTCAGAGTCCTTCAAGTATGAGGGGCTTATGTCCCTAACATGGGCCACAGGAGGTGTGTAACTTGCATTGGGTCACATAGCACATGAATGGTGGATTCAAACTCATTCTTCTCCAGCTTGGGTTCCCTTGGCTCTGGCAGCCTGCTGACAGCACCACTCCCCTTCGGCTTCCCTGGAAATGAGAAGCAGGAAGGCCTGAGAGCACTGAGATTGCCTAGGGTGCGGGGGCGAGGTGGATGTCAGAACGCTGACAGCTCGAAATGACACGGAACATACTTCAGATGCCTTGTGTGTGGTTTAGGAGCGGCTGGAATTACACCCTCAGGGCTGAGCCAGCATTGTTGGAGCCAGAGCTGAGCCTGGACCCTGCTGAAGCAAGGCCCGCATGGGGGGTCTTGGCCCAGGGCCACAGAGCTGAGCAGCGGCAGTGAGGGCAGGAGGCAGATTCCTAGCTGGAAGCCAGCACACGGACCTTTTACCTTTCCAGACAGGTGTGGTCATTCATTCATTCACTTATTCATTCAGCAGGGTAGTCAGTCAGGCACTCAACAAATGCTCACTGAGCCGTGCCCCTCTGCAGCCTATCATAGGGTCCAAGGAGGAATTGCTCCCATTCCGCTGGGGAGGCAGGCATGGAGCAGGAGCATGTGATCCAGTCTCTGGGTACGGTCAGGCCAGAGGTGCCAGCAGGCCTTTTGCCTGGAGAAGGAGCAAGAAATTGGGAAATGTTTTCTAGCAGATGAAATGGTTATCTTCTGTGAGTGGTTCTCAAGGGACAAGCAGGATTACACCCGGCAGATCAGGGAAGAAAGGGCCCTGCTGGCAGAGGGTGCAGTGGGAGAAGTAATTGGTTCCCTCTCTACCTTTGGATGGGAAAACTCTCTGGGTTTTCATTTGCTTATTTGTTTGACAATGTGGAAATGGAGTTTTTCAGAGGGAAAGATGAGACTTATTGCTATAAAGGTCTTGGAGATGGAAGGGCTAGTTAGACAAATACATGAGACAGTATTTGTATCTAAAGCTGGCCAGTCGGGTTGTTGTAATTTTGATTAGCAAAAACGCAGAGTGGGAGGAGACTTGGCACTTACTTGGCTCAGTATAGAATGTGTGTGTTGCAGGGAATCAGGGAACAGGGAAGGCAGTGAGAAATGAGGAAGGAGGGGTTCACTGGCCAGTCCTGTGGTGCCTGCCAGCCATGCTGATGATGGGGCCTGAGCCCTCAGAGTGACAGGGAGCCACTGGAGGTGTTTAAGCAGGGGCCACAGATGAAGCGTTGCTCTAGCTGCTGAGTGAAGGAATCCGAGGAGGAGGCAGGGAGACCAGCCAGGAGGCTGCTGCAGTCTTCAGTGAAGAGAATGGATTCAACAGAACTTTCTGAGAACCAACAGGTCTTGGTGACTGGAGGTGGTTGGAGAGGGAGAGAAAGGAAAGGATGATGGCCAGTTTCTGGACGGTGTGACAGGTCGATGTTTAAGCCACCATCTGAGATGGACGGCTGAATGTTCTCTCTCCATCCCTGTCTTGAGTGAAGGGGAGTGAAGTGTCTGATGTGGCCCAGAGCCACAGCCTTAGTTCACATCTCATCACATGGTCAGCCTTCTATCTGGTCTCTTAGCCTCTAGCCTCTTCCCTCTCTAGCCCATCCCCGATAAGACTGAGTGACCTAAATGAGACATCTGATCATGTCACTCCCCGGCTGGAAAAATTTCAGACTCCCTGTCTCTAGAAAGGTCCTACTTGGTCCAGCACACAAAGTCATCTCCAATCTGAGCCCATTTACATTCCTGTCTCAGTCCCTTGGCAGTCTACACCAGCCACAGTGAATAATAGTAGCAACGACAACAGCTAACAGTTACATAGCACTGATATGTACCAGGCAGTGTTCTAAGAACTTCACACATATAACTTGCGTAACTCTAAGAAAAACACTTCCTAAAAAGTCTTGCACATCCCAGAATGGACAATACACACTTGCCTTCAGATCTTGCACCCAAGGTTGTCTCCACCTGGTATTCAGCCATCAACCTTCCACCCATCTGATACATATTTATTACTCATCAACTTCTCCCAGTCACTATACTAAGTACCAGGGATCCAAAGTTGAGTGAGACATGGTATGTGCCCTCAGTGCATACAAAGTTAAATGGGGCAGACAGACACACGAAGGAACAATTATAACATGATAAGGTAAACGCAGTGATGGAGATGTTATGGAGCCACAGAGATTGAGCCCCTAATCCAGTCTGGGGCCTTCCTCACTTGGCTGTCTAGAGCTTTACCCCTTCTGGGATGCATTCCCCACTTAGCCAGACAGGGTGAGGTCTCTTCTTCCTGCAGTCCCTGCTCTACCCACACCATACACCAACGACCTTTTATGGGGGAAGTTCAGGGGCTGCTTCCTCCTGAGCACAGTGAAGGCAGAGAACAGTCTGACTCACCATAGGATCCAGCACCCAGGGCAGCCTGGACACAGATGACTGGAATTTGCTGAATGAAAGAGCATGAGGAATAAAGAATCACAAAGGGGGCATCCTCCTCCTGGGTTATTCCCTGATGCTCTCTCCAGAGTCAGGCCTGTACTTGCTACCTTTCCTGAGCCTGGCTCAGGCCCTCTGGAGTCAGACCCTGCTGGTAAGGATGGGGCTGTGGCTGTCATCCCTAGTTCAGGAGCAGCCTGGTCAGAAAAGGCCTTGCCAGAGCCCAGCCAGCGGGAAACTGCCTGCCTCGGGCTTCTGAGGAACAAGCAGTATCCTGGGCAGCTCTAGTTTTGGGCCTAAGAGGGAGGAAGCCCTGCAGCAGCCTTCAGGACCTCTGAGTGGCAAGAGATGGTGTTGGGGAATCTGAGATTTCCTTGGCTCCAGAGCCCCTTCTGCAGCCTCTGGGCTCGAGACTGGTGGAAGCTGTGATGGAGGGCTTTAGAAATAAATGACTCTGGGATGGCCTCAAACTAGAGGTGTTTGAGGAACATTCCAGGAAGCCTTCAGGAGCCTCAGGCTGGTCCCTTGGGCACTCACAGAGTTAACATGGCTCTTTCTTCTCAGAGCTCTGAAGGGCAATCATGAGGATGGGTATCTTGGGCCAAGGACCTGAAAGGGCTTTCTGCCTCAGCCTTGTCTCCTAGGCAGAGTGGTTGGGAAGCCCTGGCCCCTACCCCATGTTCCTTGCCTCAAGGTCTGTCTTGGCTAGTGGTGCCTTTGCAGAGCTGGGGCTGGGGGCAGGGAGTCTTGGGGGCTAGTGCTAACAGCTTTGGACAAGGGTGGGAATTTCCACTCCTATCTAGAGATTCATCGACGCTGTGTGCCCTGACCTGGGCCTTTGGCCTCCAAAGGGCAGTGGGAAGGCCGGCCCCAGGGCCAATCCCTGGCCATTAATCCCTCCTGCCAGCCCGAATATCCACCCAGTGTGGTCAGACAAAGGACTGCCCAGCCCAGCCACTGTGTTCCTCCCGCCCCAGGGGCTCCACTCAGACGCTGGGCCGCCTGGAATCCAGGCCCATGAGAAAGGGGCCGCCTTCACTGGCCATCTTATGCCCGGATGCTCAGCCGCATCACGTCCGGCCCAGGGCTTGTGAAAAGAGGGCCCAGCCACGCTGAAAACACGGATTAGCCCTTGGGCCGCCCCTTGACACTGGCCTGCTCGGCTCCAGCTCCGGGAAGCAGGCCCAATGGAGGGGGCCAGACAGGCATAAAGAACTGGAAAAGTCTGGGTTCTCACCCCTTTGGCCTAGTTCCCCACCCCCACCCTTCCCAGGATTAGCATAGCCAACCACACATTCAGTTTCATTTATTGAACATATACTATGTCCTAGGCTGTACACATTGACCAGAAAACTGAAAGTACAAGGAAACTGCATGTAGCTACGGGTGGTAATAAAAGCCACTTTTCCCTCAACCCCCTCACTGCCTGGAGGTGTGAGATGGAAGCTGTGGTGGGTGCTTTGGAGGGGCTCCATCACTAAGGGAAGGTGGGAAAGGTAGTGTATGAGACCTTGTCAGCTCTGGTCTGCACTTGAGTCTAGCTGCAGGATTATGTTGCACCTGCTTGAAAATATGCAGGTGCTGAAATAACTTCTCTGGCCCTGCCTCTCTCCTTCCCCTGGTTTAATACTGATTATGCCAATTGTGTAGTAGGAAAAGAAAGCACCTCTTGCTAAGTGCCATTGTGGGCCAGGCACTTTCATACCTGATCTCACTTGGCTCTCAAAATGCTGAGAGGGGGCTTCCATTATTCTGTTTGAGGAAACTGAGGCTCACTGAGGCTTAAATGAGAACTGGCCCCAGGTCACTCTGCTCTTGAAGCTAGATTTCCTGATGCTGCAGTGGCTTGTCTTGCCTTCTTCTTTGGTGAGCTGGGCATTGTGACTGCACTGTCTTGTGTTCCATATGGTCTACCTTCAGGCGGTAGAATGCAGGGTGGGGCCAGGTGCAGTGGCTCTTGCCTGTAATTCCAGCACTTTGGGAGGCCGAGGCAGGTGGATCACCTGAGGTCATGAGTTCAAGAGCAGCCTGGCCAACATGACGCAACTCCGTCTCTACTAAAAATACAAAAATTAGCTGGGCGTGGTGGCGGGCACCTGTAGTCCTAGCTACTTGGAGGCTGAGGCAGAAGAATCACTTGAACCTGGGAATTGGAGGTTGCAGTGAGCCAAGATAGCCCCACTGCACTCCAGCCTGGGTGACACAGGAAGACTATGTCTCAAAAAAAAAAAAAAAAAAAAAAAAAAGAATGCAGGGTGGGGAGGTTGAAGAGGCTTCTGAGGCAGGACCTGCTAGAATATAAACTGAGCTGACTCTTCATTGTTGTGGGTTAGGGATTGTCTGTAGATCTCCAAGTGTCATCTCCTTCCTCTCTGCTTCTGTAGCCCCTCTGGCCACCTCTATCATAACTGGCAGTTGTCTGTCTCTCCACCAGATTTCGAGTCTTCATCTCTGTCTTGCCTGGAGCACTTGCTAAGGGACTGGTCCAGAAGTACTCGGTGAGCAATGAAGGCTGAACTGAGGCCAGGAGAACTGAAGGAGGGATGGATCTGGGACCCATGTGGAATTGACGGGACTTGGCGCTTGCCTGAATGTGGAGAGTGAGTGGGGAGGAAGGAGCCCAAGATGATGATAACCACACTTTCATCTGGTGGTGGTCGGAAGGAAAGGGGAGAGGTCCATTTGCTGAGATATGGAATGCTGGAAGGAGAGCCGGCCAGGGCTGGAGGATGTACCGGGTAGAGGAAGAGATGCATTTCATTTAGGACATTTGGGTTTGAGATACCTTGAAATATCCATGTGGTTATGCCCAATGGGCACCTAGATATGCTGACCAGGAGGTGAGGAGAGAAGCTAAGAATCTACTTTGGCAGCTGAAGTTGTGGGAGCTGGAAATACTCTGATTATTTCTAATGTCTCAGCTCAGCCTTAAAGGATGGCATTCTTAGAAGAGTGGGGTGCTAGAGCTTTGAACTTCACATTTAATTCCAGCTCTACCACTTACTACTAGCTGTATGAAGTCAGGGAAACCACTTAACCTCTCAGAACCTTAGTTTCCTCATTTGCAAAACAGGAATAATAACAGTACTCACTTCACGGGGTGCCCAAACTTAAGTGCAATAATGTACATAAAGTGTTTACCAAATACAAAATGCTCAGTAATGGTGGCTGTGATGTCATCAGCTGAGACTGGAGCTGAGAGAGGGGCCCTTGAGCTCCATGCTTTGAGTTTGGATTTTGAACTGGATTTTGAGTTTGGAGTTTACAGGCCTGCTGTAACTAGCTTTGGTCACCTATACCTAGGGACACTCTATAGCATGGCTGGGGGACTAGGATGGGGCAAGTGAGATGCCCCAAATGTAAGGAGGCCCTGGCTCTCAAGTGCTGACTGCACTTGCAAGGCCCTGAGACTGAGCTCCCCTTAAACTCAGCACCTCAGTGGGCTCACTGTCCTTCCAGCCCTGCTCCACGTCCAAGTCCCTTGATCTGCCTGTCCCCAGGACAACCCACTTTAAGACAAGTCTCCTTCACCCTGTAGTTCCCTTGGAGCTGGGGATGGGTCTCCTGTCTCCTGGGAGAAGAAGTTTCCCAAAATAGGCTGGGTGCTGCATCCCCCTGGATGCCAGTTATGGGTGGAACTTCTCAGACTGAGTTTTTAACAAACACTGCCAAAGACCCCCCATCCCCAGTGAGATGTGAGTGTGGTGTTTCTGGGTCAGAAGGCGGCTTTTTCAGACCCCCAGTCTGTGGAAGCCTACATTTTGTACTGTGTGTGTGGGTGTATGTGTGTGTGTGTATGTGAAGAAAAGCTGTTTTCTTTAACAGGGGGGTGTGGAGAGGAGGCAGCCAGAAAGGCAGCTCCAAGTTGTGGATTTCCTGGGGGCTCTTCATTTAAAGCGGCCGCACCACTTTCCACGATTCTGTTTTTTCAGAGAATGCTCTCAAGGCCCGGAGGGAGGGCAAGACAGGGGTATGGGGGAGGGGGGTGGCAGAGAGGCAAGATGGTGACCCTGATCTGGAGCAGTCAAACATCCTCCCAGAGACAAAACCGGCCTGGCTCTGCCCTGCCCCGCTGCTTCATTACCTTGGCCCAGGTTCCCTAATGTCTGTGAGTGGGCCTGACACCTCCCCATCAGGATACTGAGGGCTGGCAAGGCGGCCTTCATCTCTGTCCCAGCTGGGGATGGAAGGCCAGGAGAAGGATGGGGGGACCGACTACTGGGAGGAGCAAAATGGGGAGGGGGCTGGGAGAGTGAATGGGTGGATTTGTGATTGGGAATGATCCAAAGGAGAGGGGGTAGAAGGAGGGGTGGAAAGGGAAGGGGACCGACCAAATACAGTGGGATAGGGCCAGGGGCTGATCTAACCGAGATGGGGAAGGGGTGAGTCTGGGTCTGGGAAAAACTGATCCAAAGGCAGAAAGGGAGGGGCGAAATGGAGGAGGGTACCGTGAACAGAGTAAGGGGGCTGGGAGAGGAAATTAGAGGGGAGGCGCTGGCCAGCAGGCAAGGCCTGAGCCCTCTCCCCCGGCGGTGGTTGGGGGGGGCCGTGTCCATATAAAGCGGGTTGGCGGCCCCTGCGGTCCCGGAGCCGCGCGGGCAGGGGCTGCCGCAGCCGATGGCGGGGCGCAGCGACATGGATCCGCCCGCCGCGTTCTCTGGCTTCCCTGCCCTGCCAGCGGTCGCGCCGTCGGGGCCGCCGCCGTCGCCGCTCGCAGGAGCCGAGCCAGGGCGGGAGCCAGAGGAGGCGGCGGCTGGCCGCGGAGAGGCGGCCCCCACGCCCGCGCCCGGCCCGGGGCGGCGGCGGCGGCGGCCCCTGCAGCGCGGGAAGCCGCCCTACTCGTACATCGCGCTCATCGCCATGGCTCTGGCGCACGCCCCGGGCCGCCGCCTCACGCTGGCCGCCATCTACCGCTTCATCACCGAGCGCTTTGCCTTCTACCGCGACAGCCCGCGCAAGTGGCAGAACAGCATCCGCCACAATCTCACGCTCAACGACTGCTTCGTCAAGGTGCCCCGCGAGCCGGGCAACCCGGGCAAGGGCAACTACTGGACGCTGGACCCCGCGGCCGCAGACATGTTCGACAACGGCAGCTTCCTGCGGCGCCGCAAGCGCTTCAAGCGCGCCGAGCTGCCCGCGCACGCGGCCGCGGCGCCGGGGCCGCCGCTCCCCTTCCCCTACGCGCCCTACGCGCCCGCGCCCGGCCCCGCGCTGCTGGCGCCGCCGCCTTCTGCCGGACCGGGCCCCTCGCCGCCCGCGCGTCTGTTCAGCGTCGACAGCCTGGTGAACCTGCAGCCGGAGCTAGCGGGGCTGGGCGCCCCCGAGCCGCCCTGCTGCGCCGCGCCCGACGCCGCAGCCGCCGCCTTCCCGCCCTGCGCTGCCGCCGCCTCCCCGCCACTCTACTCGCAGGTCCCCGACCGCCTGGTACTGCCCGCGACGCGCCCCGGCCCCGGCCCCGGCCCGCTGCCCGCTGAGCCCCTCCTGGCCTTGGCCGGGCCGGCAGCCGCTCTCGGCCCGCTCAGCCCTGGGGAGGCCTACCTGAGGCAGCCGGGCTTCGCGTCGGGGCTGGAGCGCTACCTGTGAGCCTGCGCCGCGCGGGCAGGCACCTGTGCGACCTGTGCCCCGGACCTGCGGCGCCGCCCTCGAGCGCCCCACCTCTGCCCCCCACCCTGGCTTGGAGCACACCCTGCGCCTCTCGTCGTGGCCTCCTGGACTCAAACTCCTGCTACATCCTTCTCCGTCCCCCATCCCTGGGGAGGCTCCCACCATCTCGCCACTGGACAGAAGCGTCCCCTTTGACCTGCCAGCCTCTCATTTCTTCTCCCTCCACTTGTGAGCGCCCCCAGCTTTGCGGCGCCCCCTACCCCAGCGCTGTCTGTGGGTCCCTTGCCCCGGAGCTGACTCGCCTCCAGTGAGTCCATACCCCAGGTTTCCTGGTGAGTTCCAAGCCTTTGGAAGCCAGATCTGTGATCCCAAGCCGCCTCCTCCACCGACTGTACTTCATCAACCTTCTCTCATGTTTTTCCGACACTTTAGAGGTCAGACTCCTGGGTTCATGACTTACTTGCTAGCGTCCCTTCATTTCCCCACAAGTTTGCCCCCCACCTCCACTTACCTGTCTGCCCTCAGCTTCTTCCTGGGAGAGAGCCCCCCTTTCACGTAGACACACCTGGCTGCCTTCTTCACGCCCTGAGGACATTTCTTGGAGATTTCAGACAGGCAGCACCAGGGCTCCTGACTGAAAGGGGAGTTGGTGGGCCTTTAGGTCTGCCCCACCCCCTGGAAAACTTAGGACTTATTGGGTTATTATTATTTTTAATTAAAGCTGGTTTAATTAAAAAGAAAGAAACTTTTTTCTGGACTTGGTGTGCTGGCTGGTGACTTGGGGGAGTGGTCTGGGGAGACGGGTGAGCTTTATTCTAGATCTTGGGTTGCCACATGGGGTGAACCTCCTTGTGAGACATCAATCAGAAGTTCATGAAATGGGATTAGGAAGTGATTCTCCAGCAGGATTAGTGGCTAACACAATTTTGTTTTAAAAAGGAAGTGATTCAGCCATAGCTGTCACATAGTAGGCCTAGTCAAATGCCATCTCCTGCATCTCAGCCCGGTAGAGACGAGATGGGCTGGGCATGTGTGTGTACACACTTGTGTGAATGTATCTGAGCAGCAGGTTGTCTGCTCTCTGGGATTATTCCCAGCTCCCATGGATAAAGGAGCACTGGCCGTTGATTCACTCCTCCAGTTAGTTAATGTGCTGAGCCTGTGCTAGGCACTGGGGAAATATTACTGAATGAATGGGCAAAATCCCTGCCTCATGGAGGTTGTGGGCCAGTGGGAAGAGTCATTAATCCAACCATCAACGCTCAGAGAAATAAGATAAGTGCTCTACAGCCTTGCACTCAAAGTGTGGTCCACAGACCTACAACATCACCTGGGAGCTTGTTAGAAATGCAGAATCTGGCAGGACGTGCTGGCTCATGCCTGTAGTCCCAGCATTTTGGGAGGCCAAGGCAGGAGGATCGGTTGAGGCCAGGAGTTTGGGATCAGCCTGGCCTAACGTAGTGAGACCTCATTTAAGTAAATAAATAGAAATGCAGGATCTTGGCCCCACTCAGACTCACTGAATCATCAGATTCTGCATTTTAGCAAAATTCCCAGGTGACTAGTATGCATAGTATTCTAGAGGAAAGGCGCTGGCCTCAGGCAAGGGGCTCAGCCTAAAAGATTACGCTCTCTACTATAAAGATTGAGGCCAGGTCACAGAACCACACCCCACCCACTCTGAACTTCCAGGCACTGCACCATTGGCTATGCCCCCTGTCTTACCTCCCCTGCTGGATTGTAAGATAGGGCAGAAGGGATCTGAGCTGATCCCTGACTGTCCCCAGCACCAAGGACAGGGTAGCACTGAGCAGAGACTCTGAGGTGTGAGGGAGGGAGTTGGCCTTTGACCCTGTCCTGCTGTCTGGTGCTGACCCAAATGCTAAGCATCAGGCTTTTTCAAGCTCCCCCACCCCAGGGCTCCCAGTCTAGTTGAGCCTGAATTAGGGGTAGGAGAAGATGGGGGAGGTAGTCCCCCATCTTGAACCCAGGGTGAGTGTGATTTGCGTGCAGGACGTGCAGGATGTGCCTCTCTTGGATACCAGAGTTTGAAGCTCTGGGGTGGTGATGGAAGATGAGGGTGGACAATGGGCCGCCCATAGAGGAGAAAGTATGAAAATCTGAGAAGGCCAGGAAGGCCCTCTTTGAGGGGAGGGCAGTAGGTTTACACAGTATGGTAGGAAGTGACCTGGATAGACCCCCTCCACCAGCTATTAGCCCCTTTGAGCAAGGGTCAGATCTGATTTGCCTGATGCACAGCAGTCCTTCACTTAACATATTTTGACTGCTCGAGGGCATGAATCCCTGCTGTCTGATACTGTGCCTGACTTACAGAATAATGACTGAGTGGACAGTACTTTGACTTTGGCACCTTCTTATCCACTGGCAATCCTCATAGTGACCTATAGAAAGAGTGAAAGAGGTGAAGGTGGAGGCTATTTCCCAACTTCTAAGTTTAGTAAACTGCCCCTCCCTAGGCCCAGCAGGTAGCAAAAGATCCGGCCCTCGGTTCTCTAGGAAGTCGAGCTCCGTAAAGATCAAAATGCAAACTTGCTTTTGCTCCAAACGGTATTATAGCCCCTCCTCCTGCCTCAGAGCCTCTGTTGATAAATTCTTTCCTAGTCTAAGAAATCCCAGGGAAGGAAAGGACTCTTCTCGCTCTCCTGAAGCCAGGAACTGCTTCCTGAGCTCTGAATTCAATTCTTGCTACTACCCTGCAGGTCTCGGTCCCAGGATCTTGGAACACTTCGAGGACAGGTAGAAAATATCTGTAGGGAAATACTAGGAGGGTCACCCTTGAACTGGAAAATCAGATTTTTATTTTTTAAATGCTTCCTTAATTTTCCTTTATTCAGGCTGGGCATGGTGGCTCATGCCTGTGATCCCAGCACTTTGGTAGGCCGAGGTGGGTGGATCACCTGAAGTCAGGAGTTTGAGACCAGCCTGGTAAAATACATGGTAAAACCCTGTCTCAACTAAAAATACAAAAAGTAGCTGGGTGTGGTGGCGCATGCCTGTAATCCCAGCTACTTGGGAGGCTGAAGCAGGAGAATTGCTTGAACCCGGGAGGCGGAGGTTGCAGTGAGCCAAGATCATGCCACTGCACTCCAGCCTGGGCGACACAACGAGACTGTCTCAAAAAAAAAAAAATCGAAAGCAGCACATAATTTGACAAGTCAAGTAGCAATCATAGGCTTATAGTGGTATCTTGCACCACTCTCAGGATCTCTGCTTTGTTCCATACAAAAATCCGCTTTCAATTCATATTTCTCTTGAAATATACTTCCATATTTCCATGCTTCTACTCATCTCTCTTGAAACAGTAACGATTAACTTCCTATTATGATAGATGAACATTTACCTCTAAAATCTCTTATCTCCTTCCATTCCCCCTCAAATTACCAACTTTCGTTTAAAGTTTTAGCATTTACATTGTTACTATGTAAATATTGTTCTGTGATAAGCTACTAGTGTACTACAATTATAATTCCTTTTGTGTGTGTGTGCAACCTTTTATTTTACCAGGACTTAATAATGCCTTATTTTTTCATTTGTTCAACTTCCTTTGCACCTACAAAGGTACAAAGCTAAATCTATGGGAAGCTAAATCTTCCCATACCTTCCAGTAACACTGTGGTACAGCTTTTCATGAGGTGAGGTCAAACTTACCAGGAAACCTATAATTGCTTTTGGTGGTTGTGCTTTTCCCTTCCTGGGGCATCTCTCCCAGAACCCTCCAACCTTCGGCTCATCTGGACTGATGGTGCTCCAGGTCGGCTGAACAGAGCTGGATCTGGAAATTCCCTTCACCATTACCTTGGGAATTCTATGTCCTGTTTTGGATCTTCTACTTCCTGATATCCCTATTTTCCCTTTTTTCTTAGTTTATTCCCTTTTTTCAGTCGAGGTAAAATTTTTTGGAAACTTTGCACATCTGAAATTGTTTTAGCATGAGAAGCTAAGCAGGCATTTGACAATGAAATATTTGCGTCAATGCTGTGCTTCTCTGTAGACCTTTTTTTTTTGGAGGGAATCAGAGAATGGGAGATATTTTCTCAGCTTAGTATGCTTTACCTGTAGGGAAGCAGGGAAGGTGGTGGAGTATTATGGAAATGAGGGGTTAAGAGTTTTGGCAGGAGGACAGGGCAGGAGAACTCTGGAGATTTCCTTATAGGAGAAGGAAACCTGAGAGGAGAAGCCCTGAGAGGGGTGACTTCCTGACTTAGAGGGAATTGGAACACAGGGAGGGTAGCTTTGGGCCCAGGATGGTGCTGAGCTGGTTTGAGGGCCTCCTGGATCCATTTAAGAAGGAAGCCAACATTACCCTGGCACATGGAAAATTGAGTACATAGGAAAGTGACACCCTTGGCAGTGACACTGGCAAACATGGTAACAGAGAGGCTCCTTCAAGAGAGCCCTCCACTGTAGTGACTGGATTGGTTTTGAGCCCAAGTGTATTACCTCTCTGGGAGATCCTAGAAGTATGGGGGTGAGGGGATTTTGCACGATACAGGTTATTGTGGTTTACTTTTAAAGGGAAAGAATTCTGTGGACTTCCAGTACTGACTTTAATTTTTTTATTATAATGTCAGTATTTGCAGGTATAAATTCCTTAGACTTGTATTTCTTATGTGATTGTTAAAATTGTTTATAAATTAAATTCAAACAATGAAATAAAAATTCAAGTGCATAACATTAGTCAAATGTAAAAGAATATATTGTGGCTGGGCGCGGTAGCTGACGCCTGTAATCCCCAGCACTTTGGGAGGCTGAGGTGGGCGCATCATGAGGTCAGGAGATCGAGACCATCCTGGCTAACATGGTGAAACCCCATCTCTACTAAAAATACAAAAAATTAGCCAGGTGTGGTGGCACCCGCCTGTAGTCCTAGCTACTCGGGAGGCTGAGGCGGAGGAATCGCTTGAACCCAGGAGGCGAAGGTTGCAGTGAGCCTAGATCATGCCACTGCCCTCCAGCCTGGCGACAGAGTGAGACTCCATCTACAAAACAAAACAAAAACTATATATATATATAGTTTTGCTGAGACTACATCACTTGCTCCGTGAATGTGGCTCTGACTTCTCCATAGCAGGTTTTCTGGGTTTGTCATTCCTCGGGCCATGTGATGACTAAAGTCACCATTTTTAATTTTATTGATTGATTGATTAAGACAGGGTCTCACTCTGTCACCCAGGGTGGAGTGCAGTGGTGCAGTTATACCACACTGCAGCCTTGACCTCCTGGGTTCAATCGATCCTCCCGCCTCAGCCTCTCGAGTAGCTGAGACTACAGGCTTGCACCACCATGCCTGGCTAACACCATTTTTTTCTTTTGAATGAACTGCAGGCATTCCTTCATGTAGCAGGCCATGATACCAACGGGCCCAAATACAGCATATATGTATAAAATCTACATTTTTTTTTGCCTCATCTCAAGATTAAAGTAGCACTACCTGATAATAAATGGAAATAAAGACTTCAAGTATTAGGTATCTCTTACAAGGAAGTCATCTAAGTGATCCAGAATATGCTTATATGAATGTGCTTATTATAGCGAAAAAAACCAACATTCAAAAAGTTTTATAAATTCCCACATGAATAAGAATATATTCTTGGGCCAGGTGCGGTGGCTCACACCTGTAATCCCAGCACTTTGGCCGAGGCGGGCGGATCACCTGAGGTCGGGAGTTCGAGACCAGCCTAACCAACATGGAGAAACCCCATCTCAACTAAAAGTACGAATTAGCCGGGCATAGTGGTGCATGCCTGTAATCCCAGCTACTCGGGAGCTTGAGGCAGGAGAATCGCTTGAACCCAGGAGGCGGAGGTTGCGGTGAGCCAAGATTGCACCATTGCACTCCAGTCTGGGCAGCAAGAATAAAATTCTGTCTCAAAAAAAAAAAAAAAGTATATATTCTTGGACCATACTTCAAACTAAGCAATTAAACATTTAAAAACATTTATCTAAATAAATAACTCTTTGGTTAGAAGAAAGTTGCCATTACAGACTATTTATAAATTAATAAAGGTAAGAACAGTACATATTAAAATCTAAAGGATGTAGTCAAACTTGTGCTCAGAGGAAATTTCATAGCCCTAAATATGTCACGGACACAGAGTTAGAGGGGCCCTGGGGTGGGGTAGGGAGACCAGTTACAAGGCTACTGCAGCATCCAGGCAGGAAAGGGTGGTGGTTTGGTAGAGGTGGAGGTGCAAGTGGAAAAAAGTAGATATGCAAAGCTATATAGAAAGAATCAGCCATTGGCTAACATCATCCTAATCTACCAAGGCCAAACGCTTTCCCATTTAATCATAGCCTCAGGCCAACCCTGAAAGCTTGGAGTGGTCATTTTGCTGGTAGTCACCGCTGGTCTGGCTTGCCTAATTTAAAGAGTAACTAATTTCAGTACACCTATTAGCCCAGAAGGAACAGACAACATTGTCAGAGATGGTTCCTCCACTGCTCCCACCAGAGGGCACCTAGGTTAGCTGTTTTTTTCCTGTGAATTCTGTCAAACCATTGAGGAACCTATTTCTCTAGTTACATAAATTGCTCCAGAACACAGAAAAAATGGAAGTCATCCCAATTCTACGGACTATGTTATCTAATTATGTTATCAAAACCTGATAAAGGAATACACAAAATATAGCCTAATCTCACATATGAAAGATGATGCAAAACTTGTCAGCAATATATCAGCAAATTAAACTTAGTAATGTATTACAAAAAAATATGCAATCGTGCAGTTTATTCCTGGAATGCAAAGATGGCATTCTTAGAATTATTTGCTCCCCATTGTAGGAACTGTGCATCATCACCTTTATAGATGATGAAAATCAGGCTCAGAAAGGTTAAGTGACTTACCCAGGTCAAGCTGCAAAGTGACTGATCCAGGACTTGCTTCCAGGTCTGCCTGGCTTCAAAGTCATTCTCCTTTCTCTCAGGAAGAAACAAGTGGAGGTGGAAACTTGGATGAAAAGCCCCAGGCACCAATAAAATTATTCAGTTCACCCTAATATCCTCCTCCCCTACACCCGCACCCACTGTCCCGATCTTGAAAAGAGCCTTTCCAGCCGTGATGACAGGTCTTTGGTTTCCTCTTTTTTTGTCTGTCTTCCACTCCCCACACCCTTTCCACACCCGAATACTCCCCTCTCTCCCCTTTCCCTCTTTCTAATCTCCTTTCTCCCATCAATTTTTGGAGATAAAAGCGCCACCTATTGGCCACCTCGTGTGCACCCGATTTGAGCAGGAAATCACTGGAATGAAGTCAGATCCATTTGGATGCTATTTTGGGCTGGCAGGAGCCCCTGGTGGCTGAAAGGCACTTGCTCCAGCAGGGAAACCAATTGTTTGGTGCAGAAGAGGAAAACTAGCTGCAGTTCCCACCTCCTCTAGAAAACCCTCCCAGATCTTTCACCCTCCCCACTTCCTCTTGACAGGCTTTGGTAGTTGCTCCACTGCAAATGGAATTGGAATGGGTGTGAGGTTGGTGGCCCTAGGTGCAGACAATTTATCTACTCTGTAAGAGGGAGACAGAGGAAAGGGGGCTGGGCTGGAGGCAGAAAACCTGGGGTCTAGTCTCAGGTCAAACACTTAGGCAAGTCCTTTCCTTTCTCTGCACTTCATAGCAATTACTGCCTCTCCCCAAGTCCCTTGATTGTGCCAGGTCCTGTGCTCTTTCCCAGCTGAGGACTCAGAGATGTATCAGACACTGTCCCTGCTCAGAGAGCTCAAATATTGGCAGATGACAATATAGTATGTAGAATGCTTTATGAGATGAGGGGTTGCTAGGTCTCCTTGGTCACTCACCAATTCCAGCCTCTATCCTGACTCAGCCTCAGTCTACCTCAAAATAGAGAATGTGCCCGATCCTCTCTGTCTGGGTAGGGATGGCCTTTGTGACTGCTAAAGCATTGTGATGATGGGTGAGGATTTTCTACCCTGCCTGACTGGGGCTTCCCAGACAGCGCCTGTGTCTTCTCTGTTCCACTATGTCCCTCACTGGGCAGCCTGGCCAGAGCTGGGCATACTGCAGCTTTGGTTTGAACTGCCCTTATTGGAGGCTGGACTTGGGGTTTAGGGAGTTGATGAGACTTAGAGACAAGAGGCCTGGACCCTGCTTGAGGGAGACACAGGTCCCACCCTGGGCATCAGTCTGTCTCCCTTGAGTTATGAAGGGGCTGGGGTTTTGTGGGCTTCACAAAGGAATGCTTCCTGAAGGTGGTGGGTTGGAGTTCTGAAAGGAGGGAGGGGAGGGCCTGCTGCTCCTGTTCCTGTGAAATCCCTTCTTCCTCTATCCATCCTAACCCCTGTCCAGCTGGCAGACTTTCAAAGTAACTTAGATGGGACGAACAGAGGGAGGGAGCCAAAGACAGAGGGATGGGAACAGAACAGGAAGGAGGAAAGGCAGAAAATCTGGGGTCCTAGCTAGCAGACTCAACTGCTTCCCTGTCTGATGGGCAGGCAGATGATACTCACAGGCACCTCACATGTCTGGCTTCATGTCCCTTGCTTTCAACATTCATAGCCACCAACCATATTTTCAAGTTGGAGCCCATAAAAAGTGTTCAGCCCATAGTAATGGTTTTTATTCTTATGTTCTGCACACTCAGTCTTAGTTATTGAAATAATCCAACTGTTTCTTTTAAAGTTTTTATTTAATTGTTGAATAAGTAATACATTCACTTCACTTTACAAATATAAAAAAGTCATCCATGAAGTCTCCCATTTGTTTCCAATTTGCCCTAGTGTATAATCAGTTACTAGATTTTTATTCATCCTTCTAGATATTTTTGTTTCATACGTAAACCAATACAAGTATACATTATTTTCTCCTTGAAAAACACAATTGGATGCATGTTTACACTGTTCTATATATCTTGAAATTTTTTTTTCACTCAACAATGTATCTTGGCTGGGTGCAGTGGCTCATGCATGCAATCCCAGCACTTTGGGAGGCCAAGGTGGGTGGATCACTTGAGGTCAGGAGTTCGAAACCAGACTGGCCAACATGGTGAAACCCTGTCTCTGCAAAAAATACAAAATTAGCCAGGTGTGGTGGCACTTGCCTGTAATCCCATTACTCGGGAGGCTGAGGCAGAAGAATCGCTTGAACCCGGGAGGTGGAGGTTGTAGTGAGCCAAGATCACATCACTGCACTCCATCCTGGGAGACAGAGCGAGACTCCATCTCAAAAACAAAAACAAACAACAAACAAACAACGTATCTTGGTGCTTTCTCCAGCTGAGTACATAAAGAACTTCTATATTCTACTTTTACAGTATACTGGTCCCTTTTTCAGATGTTTCATTATTTGCTTAACCTGTCCTTGATAGACATTTATGTTGTTTCCAACCTTTTGACATTCCGAACAGCACCACAATGTGACTTTGTACATATGTCATACCATATGTGTGCAGGTACACCAGCAGGAGAAATCCGTGGAAGTGGATTTCCATGCAGCCTTTGTCAAGGCACTATGTCCCCTGTGTGGTCACACTGGCTCCTTTCAACAGCAGTCCCCTTTTATTTCTCAAAGGGACCCTTGGTGACCACAGTCAGATTTTCACCTTCTCAAACCCGACTGCCTTCTTCTCCAGGGCCTTTCCATCAGTCTGCCACCAGTCCCTTCACAAGGTATCCTGGCCTCTGGATTTGGGAAGCATGGGTACTTGCCATGCCCACCCTGGGGTGTGCTGTGCCGTGGCTGTCAATCCATTCAGGGTGGTGGCTCCTTTTCCTTTTTAGCCCCCAAATCCTGGGCATCCATGGCAGGTATAGGGAACCAGCTTTTCGGACCTCCACCATTCAGGCCTCCAGGCTTCCTGCCAAATGGTGCTGTCTCCCCATCTGGGTCCCCAGTTGTGACTCCTTTCTTCTGACCATAGGATAATGCTGCAAGATCTGCTCCACAACTGTTTCAGATTTCCCATTTCATTGCCTCTAGTCCCCCAGATATGAGTGGCCCCAACTTTGAAGGAAGGTGTGGATGAGGAAAGATCACACAGAGCCCCTGTGAGAGGTGTTCATGTAACTAATGGGGAGTCAAATTTCAAGGCTGGAAATGAGGCCCTTGGCAGACTGGGAACCTCTGGGTTGCCCAGGCCTGTGATGTCAGCTCATGTAGCAGTTGTCACCATTTTGGGCTGACCTAGGCAGAGGATGAGGAGTAGCCTGTTCCAGCAGACCTTGAGGGGGCTGGGCAGGGCAAGGCCAGGCAGTAACATGATGATTATTGTTGTGATAGGTATGGCACAGTAGTTAAGAGCCCTGATTCTAGACCCAGATTGTCTGTGATGGAGATACACTTCTCATATGTTGGATGAGGAAACTGAGGCCTTAGAAGAGGCAGGGGCATGCTTGAGGTCACATAGGAAGTCAGGGAGAAGACAGAGAGTAGGGCCCAGGCCTCTTGGCTCAGGCCCCACTGTTCCTCTGCAGTTGCAGGAACAAACCAGTGGGTAATGCATTTTCATGGCAGGATGGAGGTGTCCCTGAACATGTCAAGGTTGGAGAGGAGGGCAAGGCACCTCACTGAGACATCCTGATCCATGACGGGCTCCAGCTAGAGCACTAGGTCTCAGGAGTCCCCATGAGGTAGCAGGGTAAGAAATTTCCCTAGTCCGTTTCCAACCCAGCTATCTGGATGCTTTACAAATGAGGAAATGCAGGCTTACAGAGATTATTTGTCTGAGACTAATAAGTGGTAAGAGCGTAATTTGAACCCAGCTCTAAGACCTGAACTCTTCTTGCTACACCTGGGTGCCTCTATGATTCATACTCAGTGATTACCCAGCCTCCACTCTAGCACTTCCAGTGACAAGGAACTCAGAGCCACCGAGGTAATCTACTACATCTCAGAGACAGCCCTGTTAGAATGTTCTCCTTGCATGGAGACACAGAAAGTGAGGCTTTTTACCCCTTTCTGGCTCTCTTTTGCCTTGGTCTCTCTGCCCCAGATGAGCCCTGTGGAGATTGGGAGATGCTGGCTGTGTTAAGCCTTTATTCTCCAGGCTAATTACCTCAGACCTTTCTTTCGTGTTTATAGGACATTTTCTCAAACTTTCGTGCGTTAAGCAGGGTTAGGTTCAGTTGTGAATGACAGACTGGCCCCCCCAATCCCACATCAGTGGTCTAAACAAGACCAAAGTTTATTTCTCTTTTACATAACAGTCAGTGCAGGCAGTTCAGGGTGGTATGGCAGTTCAGTGGTCTCAGAGACCCAGGATTCTTCCCTTTTGTGGCTAGGCTATTTGTGAAATTCAACTCAACTAGCAGAAATCCACCTCAACCTAGCTTAGCAAAAGGGGAGATTTCTTTCTTTTTGAATGTCTGGAAAGTCTAGGGGTTCCAGTTTCAGGCAGAGCTGGATCCAGGGACTCAAACACTATTTTTAAGTCTCTTTCTCTCTTTAGGCTGTTTTCCTCTGTGTGTGGGCTTTGATGTCAAACAGCACTCTCCATGTGGCAGGGAGATGGCTTCTGACAGCTAAGCCTGTGTCCTTGTCTTCTGATCCAAAAGGAGAGGTGCTCCTCCCAGAGTCCCAGAGTGCCAGTCCCATGGTCTACATAGTCCCAAATCTCAGAGTCCATATGTCAAATCATGTAGAAGGGGTGACTGGCTACTTAGGTCACTTACCACTGCCTGGACCAATCACTGGGCCTTGAACTTGCAATGGTATGTATGACCCAGTTGGTTGCCTGTCTGCTCCTGGGGAGTAATTGTGAGGGGAACAAATTGGATAGCCCCGTCAGGACCACATGGAACACAGGAGGGAAGGTTTCCTTCAACAGAGGGCCGAGACATGCAAAAACTGTAAGCATGTTCAGCTCATCATGCCAGGGAAACTGCGTTTTGTCTTACAAGCAATGTGGAGCCCCTGGAAGACTTTGGCAGGGCTCAGTCTGGAAGCTGGTTTGATTTGTCACAACCATTTTAAAAGGAGGAAACTGAGGCAGAGAGAACAACAGACAAATCCAATGACTGCTACAGCCAGAAACCATGGATAAACTCTGTCTGAGAGGGAGACATGTTCTCCTCCCCTCAAAGATGGGGACTGATGGGAGAGAAGCAATCTCTGTTCTTAGCGAACACGTAGTTCTATTGATGATCTGAGCTACAACCTCTGTTCCCAGTGAATACAGAATTCCATTGATGATTTACTGATGAACTCCCTAGAGTTCTATAGGGAGTCCCAGAGAGAGAGATATGCCATACCTTCCTTTCTTCCTTCCTCTTTTCTTTCATTAATATATCCACATATCTAACATTAATTGAGCACCTACTGTGTGTCAGGCTTTGTGCCCGGCAGGAGGTAGAGTGATTAATAATGATGATGCAAAACATTTATTGAGGTTTTTTTTTGGTTTGTTTTTGTTTTGTTTTTTTGACACAGTCTCACTCTGTTGCCCAGGCTGGAGTGCAGTGGCATGATCTCGGCTCACTGCAACCTCCACCTCCCGGGTTCAAGCAATTCTCCTGCCTCAGCCTCCCAAGTAGCTGGGATTACAGGTGCCCACCACTGCACCTGGCTAATTTTTGTATTTTGTTTTGTTTTTGAGACGGAGTCTCACTCTTTTGCCAGACTGGAGTGCGGTGGCACGATCTTGGATCACTCCAACCTCCGACTCCCTGGTTCAAGCTATTCTCCTGCCTCAGCCACCCGAGTAGCTGGGATTACAGGCATGCACCACCACGCCCAGCTAATTTTTGTATTTTTAGTAGAGACTGGGTTTCACCATGTTGGCCAGGATAGTCTCGATCTGCTGAACTCGTGATCCGCCCGCCTCGGCCTCCCAAAGTACTGGGATAACAGGCATGAGTCACCATGCCCGGCCTAATTTTAGTATTTTTAATAGAGATGGGGTTTCATCATGTTAGCCAGGCTGGTTTCCAACTCCTGACCTCAGGTGATCTGCCTGCCTCAGCTTCCCAAAGTGCCGGGATTACAGGCGTGAGCCACCACACCCGGCCTTTATTGAGCTCTTTCAAAGTTTCAGGCAGTAGGCTAAGTGCTTTACATGAGCATCATCTCTTTTAATCCTTACAGCAATCCAATGAGGTAGGTACAATTATTATCCCCATTTTGCATAAGAGGAAAGATAAAGATGAACACAAAATGAGCCCTGTTCTCAAGGAGCTCACAGTCTAAAGCAGGGATCCCCAACCCCCTGGCCACTAACTGGTTCCTAACCGGTGACCTGTTAAGAACCTGGCCACACAGCAGGTCAGCTGCGGGTGAGCAAGTATTACCACCCGAGCTCCGCCTCCTGTCAGATCAGTGGCGACATTAGATTCTCATAGGAGCACAAACCCTATTGTGAACTGCGCATGTGAGGGATCTAGGTTGCATGCTCCTTATTTTTTATTTATTTATTTATTTTTGAGACTGGAGTCTCACTCTGTTGCCCAGGCTGGAGTGCAGTGGTGCAATCTCGGCTCACTGCAACCTCTGCCTCCTGGGTTCAAGGAATTCTCTTGCCTCAGCCTCCCAGGTAGCTGGGACTAAAGGCACCCACTACAACGCCCAGCTAATTTTTGTATTTTTACTAGAGGCGGGATTTCACCACGTTGGCCAGGTTGGTCTCAAACTCCTGACCTCAAATGATTCACCCACCTCAGCCTCCCAGAGTGCTGGGATTACAAGGTGTGAGCCACCATGCCCCGCCTGTTGCGTGGTCCTTATGATAATCTAACTAATGCCTGATGATATGAGGTAGAACAGTTTCATCCCAAAATCATTTGCCCACCACCACCTTGGTCTGTGGAAAAAACTGTCTTCCATGAAACCAGACCCTGGTGCCAAAAAGGTTGAGGACTCCTGGTCTATAATAAAATCTACAGACTGAAAAACAAGTAACAAAAACAGATGGAGCTCAGAGCTTCAGGAACACAGAGGTGGGAGTCAGGTGAGCGCAGGAGTGTTGTCAGGGAAAGCATCTCACAAACTTGATGTGTGAAATTAACTAGGAAGGATTAGAAGTGAGCCAGGCAAGAGTGAGCCACCTGCAAAGGTGAAGAGGGAAGAAAGAGGAAATCAGGTGTGAGTAGAGAACAGGAGTTGGAGGTAGGGGCTGGGCAAGCAGGTAGGGGCCAGGCTGCCAGGTATCCTGTGCAGACAAGGACTCTATACACAGAAAGTGATACAGCTCTGAGAAGGCCTCAGGCTACTGAGCAGGTATCACTAGAGCCTCATGCAAATCACACTTCCACCTTTTCCACTAACTGAATTGCAAGCACCAGAAGGCCTCCTGTTGATCTGGGGTCTCAGCAGTGCCCTCTGAGTGTATGAGCAGGAGAGGTTTCTCAGCTCCTCCTTCCCTTGGGTGGTGGTGGTGGATGGGGGAGGGTGGTATTTTCCAGAGTTGAGTCTGTTCCCAGACCTTAGCCCTGCCCACTTGCTGATGTAAGAAATGCAGCCAACCCCTGAAATGTGAAGTCCTTCCAAGTAGCTTGATCTGGGCTGAGGATGGGAGAAAGAAGGGTCTGGCCTCCCAGCACAGCATTGCCCTCCCTGCCTCATCCTGGAGCAATGACCACTCTCTCAGTTTCCTCCTGCATTCCCCGCTCCAGTGTGAAACCTCAATTCAGGTCTCACCCATCAAAGTGAGTTCTCCCCAAATTACCTGCTCCCCATCCAGGTGAGATGAAGAGCACCCTGGCCTGGGAAATGGTGTAGGGTTCTAGTTCCACCTCTGCTACCAGTCTGCTGTGTGATTTTGGGCAAGTCATCCCTCTCTCTGGGTCTCAATTTCCCCATCGGTGAAATTAACTTTGAAAAATCAACAGTCCAATTTTGGAATGAATAACTTCAGTCTTTATTCACTGGGGGGGTGGGGTGGGTTGGGGCAGGGAACGGCATGCCCAGCATGCAACACAAGGCGTGGGTGGAGTGGATTCACAGTCTTTTTGGAGAAGAGCAGGCAGGAAGCAGGTTGGCTGTGCAGTGTGGCCTGAGAATGAGCTCAGAACAGGAAGAGGGGAAGAGGAACTGGGCTGGCCAGAAGGCTTCTTTCTGGAAGAGGCAGGACTGGAGCAGGGATTTTGAAGCGTGGGTACAGGTTGGAAAAAAAAGCAAACATAAGCGAAGAGTGGAGTCCGGAGGTTAAAAGTCTCTGGATAACTTTTCCAAGCGGGTGGAATGGGAGTAGGGTGAGGAAAGGGTGCTTTGTCTCAGAACCAGTCCTTTAGTACCTGACTCTGTGTGGATGAGAGGCTCCTCCAGAGGTCGCTGTTCCCCAGGAATCCATTACTAGCGTCCGCACCGCGAGGCCAGAGCTCCCACTGTTCCCCTGGCTTTGCTTCTATGAGGCTTACGCGGCTCTGCATCTGCCCAGAGGACTCAGGGACCTGGCAATATTTCCGCCCCCACGAGGGTACTTACGGCCTCGCCAGTTACCCTGTCTGGGACTCAGAAGGGTTACACGTGAAGGTGAGCGCATGTCCATGTCTATGGTACACACAGGTCGCTATGGCTCTGCACCCTCCCTCCTGCGCTGCCCCAATTCAGGGCCCGGAAGGGCGTCCTGTTCCCGAGGTGCCACTGTGCCAGCAGGCGGCGTGTAATTGGTAGGAGGGAGGCTGCCGCTGGAGTACTCTTGGCTGTCCCTCAGTGCGATCCCTGCATGAACTCCTTTTCCATGCTACAGTCACAGACCCTCAACCCAGGCGCACCCTCACCCATCCTCATTCCCCACTAGGGTCTCGCTGCTGACCCCGAGCAGGTTTGTCGTCCCCGACCAGGTCGCAAGGCTTCAGACTCTGGGGGGAAGTCGCGGGCCTGAATGATAAGCCTTCCAGGCAGTCCTGGGTCCACTCTGTGGACACCAAGCATGAGGTCTGGAGGGGAGGACACAGGACACAGGATGCAAGACAGGCGCCCGTCACTCAGGGTCGCAATCCGCCATACAGAGCCACTGTTGTCCAGAAGACAGACACATGAGGACAGAGAAAGAGAGGCTCGGCCCAGCGGGCCGAGAAACCCACAAGAGCGCACTTAGACATGAAGTTCTCCTTCCCACATACCTGGAAGCGTCCCCCACTGCCCCTGGCCGCCTCTGCTCTCAAGAGCGTGGAGCCTTCCCTACCACTCCGGGAACTCTGTGATCTTCAGGACCGGCGGGTTTCAAGTGGCGCTGTTTTCGGTCTCTCCTGAGGTCGCAACCCTCTTCCCACGAACAACAGCCCACAGGCTCCGCAGCTCGCCTTGGTCTCAACAACCGCGCAGTACTTGGGTGCTTAAGCGACTCCCCTACCACATAGTCCAGGGCTGGGGGCGGGGGAGATGGGGCTGGGAGGGGACAGTGGCCAGGAGTAGCGGAAAGAGAAGATGTAAATTCACTCTCGAACTTTGCCCGGCAGACGCATGGTGGTTATCTCCGCGCCAGCGCCTGAAGTGGGCAGGTGGGCTTCAGAGTTGAAGGTGCACACACCGGAGCCCCAGTCATTTCTGTGCATGGGGAACATGTCTGAGGTCTGCCTCCGCGGGTCACAGGATCTGGAGTCTCCCGCCTCCCACCTGGGCTAAGGGAGCTGATCGCTTCTGAGCAGCCGAAGATCCGGGTGGAGAAAGGGGCCGGGAGCTGTACCGGCTGAGGCTAGACAGCTATCTCGCTTTGGAGCTGCAGCTAGGTCCAGAGTGGGAAGGAGGCTCGCGCCGGCTTTGCCGCTTTCCCTGAGGGTGTCCAGTTTTGTGAATAAAATTAGAGAAGTCTGCGGGCGTAGTTCCCCAAGCCCAGCTCAGGCTTCCGTTTGCAGCCCGGCGCTGGCCAAGCTCGAACCGCTGGAAAGGGCCGCGTGCAATCGTTCCGCTGTGCCCCAGGACAAACTCCGCTTCAAGCCAGTGCCGCTCTCCGGCAGTTTCCTGATTGACTTAATTAGATCCGCATAATCGCTGGAGGGCTTTTCTTTCCCAGAGCCGAGAACAGCTCATTTATGGGGACCAAAAGGAAGAGAGGGAGAGACGACGCGGACGCCACTGATAGCAACGTACTCTTCGCAAAAAACACTCAGTAACTAGTGGAAAAGCCCAACAGGCATCCCCCTCCGCCCGCCAACGCTTCCTCCCAATTGTTCTGGGCTGCACGAGGGAGATGGCCGGGCCGTGGAACAGATGCAGAAGGAGGCCGGGCACGACTAGAGACGCTGTAACCAAGACCCGCAGAGCCTGTGGCTTCCCGCTCTTTGGCGGCTGCAGCAGGCATGGTGCTGGAGCCCAAGGCTTCTGGGAAAGAGTCCAGGTTTTCGCGGAGGGAGCGACGGACTCACGCGGGATCGCAGGCACTGCGCAAGACGCCGAACAGGCTGAGCCGGCAGGCGAAAGAAGTAAGGGTCACAGAAGAAGCAAAGAAAACGAAATAAATTCCGAATCCCGCGGTGGCCCTTCTCCCAGTCCCCAGTGCGCTTACTCCTGACACTGTTGAAAACAAACTGGCCCAGAACCTTGGAAGGGATGAGAGGCTACTAGAAATCCCTCTATACAGAGAGGAGCTCGGTTAGAGAAACAGCTATTTGGATAAACAGAGGGGTTCTGGGCTGGGAACCCGGACACGTAGGTCCAACCCAGCTTAGCGCCCCTCAAAAGCCTGACAAGTAACATGATCTCCTGGACCTCAGTTTCCGCTCCTGTAAAAAGTATGTATGTGAAGGGTCTGGATTCTCCCTCCCCAACCCTGCAGAGCAGAAGCTGGGGATTCTGTACTCCCCTTCCCCAGTGTAGGTCTCAGTAGCAGTGAATGTGCAGCAAGGCCAGGCAGAGGCAAGGGCTGGCTGCTGTAGCTGCTTGGTAGAACTTCTTCTCTGAAGCAGGAAATTTGGGCAGCAAGTGCCCTGGCTAGTCTCACCCTGACCGAAGCCTGGGGAGCCAGGGGAGTGCTGGCAAGGAAGGAAGCTACTGGTTCCCATTTGCTGTTTTAGAAACGAGGACATTCAGGCCGGGCAGGGTGGCTCACGCCTGTAGTCCCAGCACTTTGGGAGGCCGAGGCGGGTGGATCACCTGAGGTAGGGAGTTTGAGACCAGCCTGACCAACATGGAGAAACCTCCTCTCTACTAAAAACACAAAATTAGCCGGGCATGTTGGTGCATGCCTGTAATCCCAGCTATTTGGGAGGCTGAGGCAGGAGAATCATTTGCACCTGGGAGGCTGAGGTTGTGGTGAGCTGCTGAGATCAGGCCATTTTACTCCAGCAGGGGGGCAACAAGAGCGAAACTCAGTCAAAAAAAAAAAAAAAAAAAAAAAAAAAAAGAAAAAAGAAAAAGAAAAAAAAAAGAAAGAAAAAGAAAAAAAAGAAATGAGGACATTCAGAAGGTGAAATGGAGTAGGATGACGCCAACACTGTTTTTCTCTCCACTTGTTTAGATACTAGCAGAGTTGAGCTGGGTTGGAGTTGGTGTGTGGTCCATGGTGTGGGGTATCTGTGAGTGGGGTTCTGGGAGTGTGAGACAGATATCCATGTAGTCAAGAGCAAGCTTGAGGTATGTGTAGGGTTGCCAGATAAAATAAATCTGCTAAATCTAGCAACCCTAGGTATGTGAGTTTCCTTGGACTCATGTAAGAAGCTTCTCTCCAAGACCTTTTTCCCCGGACAGTCTGTCACCCAGGAAATTCCAATTCCAGGGCTACTAGTCCCTGTCCAATTTGCTGTCCATGGTTTGAGGACGAGATTTCTCTTTTTTCCAATGACAGTTTATGCTGGAACAGCACATTAAATGGATCCCCTTGGTCAGAGGTCCCAGAGGGGGCCCAGGCGACTTCCTCTCAAAGGACATGAGTAGTCAGACCTGCCTTCCATTTTTTTCTGCCCTTACCTTGGGGGGATGAAGAACTCTATTTTGAGGATTCTGTGAAAAGGGTTGCAACCCAACTCTGTTCTATTTCTTTGCAGGAGCCTGGGTGAGTTCTTTCTCCCTATCCTGGGCCTCTGTAGCTCCATCTGTGGAACGGGAGAGTTGGATTAACACCAGGCTATCCCGTAGATTGGAGGCTGCTGTTAGATGAAACTGCAAAGTGTCCTCAGTACCCTTTCCTAAATGGCCTAGAATATGGCTACACTTATACATCAGTTCTGAGGTGGGTGTTACTAGCCTCATTTTTACAAAGGCAGAAACAAAGCGCAAAGAACCTTGCCCAAGGTGACAGACAGGGTAAGTAGTGAAGGCAGGATTGGAACCCCAGGAGCCTGACTTAAGGTCGCTGCTCTTAACTACTATGCAGACCAGGAAACTGAGGCTCCGAAGCGGGGAAGTCACCTAATGAGGGTCACACAGCCTTGCTACAGCGGAGGCAGCTGGGATTCCGGCCTCGCACGCCCGAGCTTTGGCCACTGTGCGGCGCTGTCGGGGCAGCAGCCCAGGCATCCGCTCAGTTCCTGCTCACGTCCAGCGCCCATCTCCCCTTCCGTGCCCCAGAGGCTGAAATGGGCCCAATCTGTGTTGAAGCTGCTTGTTTCTGGGTCCTGGAGGGAGGCCGGGGGAGAAAGAGGTCTAATAGGATGGGCAGGAACCCGGCTAGCGAGAAACAAGGCACAGGGCCAACCTTAGTTGCACAAGACTTTTGAGAGATGAAGGCAACACTTGGTGGAGGTCAGGGTTCACTGAGGGGGTGTCGGGCAGGGGGCGGAGGAGGTCCTGCCGCCTGTCGGTGGGGCCCAGAACCCTGGGAGCCAGGAAGGTGGGGGGTGTCCAGTCCTCAGGGCAACTGGGGCCAGGGAGAGGGGAGGGAGAAATTAAGCGGATTCCCAGACCCATGAACAGACATCCAGACAAATGCCGTTTCCACAGAGACTCACGGAGAGTGAGATAGTCACAGAGACTGAGACAAACGGATGCCGAGATCGAGAGGGTCGGAGAACAGGCAAACTCGGAGCAGTAGACCGGCCCGCGCCCCGGGAACGCGGCCACAGCGGCCGGCGCTCTGCCCGGCCTCTCCGCGCGGAGAGGGGTGGCGGGCCCGACAGCGGAGGGAGGAGAGGGCGCCGCCGCAATCTCACCTCTCCCAGGCCCAAGGCTGCGGGCGCCAAGTTCGCTCCTGGTGATCACTCGAATGCGTCTCCCCTCGGGCTGGAAGCCGTGCGGGCTCGGGTGGGCGCCGGCGGGCCGCGCTGGGGCGGCGTGGGTCCCGGCGTCTCAGCCTCGCGCTCCCACTGCGCTTCGGCCCGGTGGCCCGGGCGCCGCCTTGGGGAGAGGACAGGTGGGGACCGCCGCCACTTCCCTGGCTGCGGCTGGCGCCCGAGTGAGCCTTAACATCCAGGGGCTGAGCGTTCTGAAGGCGGCGGCTTCAGGGAGCACACGGTGCAGGAGCGGCCGCGAAGACAAGGGCCCGCCTCCGGCCACTCGAGCCCAGCTCCCGCCGCGGCGGCGGTTTGTTCCCGCCGGGTCCCTCAGCGGAGGCGCTACGCCCGCCCCTGTCGCCTCGCCCCACCCCGCCCAGGGAGCTCCGCCCTAGCCCGCAGCTCTTCCGCCTTAGGCAGCCGCTAGGCGGGAGGGACAATCCCCAACCACCAACCACTGCCACCCCGAGAGGACTAGGGGCTGAGGCCCGCCCAGGTAAGGGAAAGCCTCAGCTCCTTCCGTTGCGCCCCAGCGGCGGGTCCCAGCTCGGATTCCCGGGGTAGTGGCGGGGGCCGCCGGCGGGTCGTGCCCTGGAAGGTGAGCGCGGCCGAGCTGGGCCGCCAGGGGGCGCTGCGGAGCCGGGGGACACCCCTCCCTGCCTGCCTCAGTCCCCCGCCCCCTCCCCGCCCGCGCGCAAAACGCACTCGCCCCAGAGGCAGCGCGGCCGAGCCCGAGCCGCTGCCGGAGCGGAGCCGGAGAGTGGCGGCGGCGGCGGCAGCGGCACCATGACCCTGGGCAGCTGCTGCTGCGAGATCATGTCCTCCGAGAGCTCCCCGGCCGCGCTGTCCGAGGCCGACGCAGACATAGACGTGGTGGGCGGCGGCAGCGGCGGGGGGGAGCTCCCAGCTCGCTCCGGGCCCCGCGCCCCCCGGGACGTGCTCCCCCACGGCCACGAGCCTCCCGCGGAGGAAGCCGAGGCAGACTTAGCCGAGGACGAGGAGGAGTCTGGTGGCTGCTCGGACGGCGAGCCCCGCGCTCTGGCGTCCCGGGGGGCGGCGGCCGCAGCGGGGAGCCCGGGGCCAGGCGCGGCGGCGGCCCGCGGCGCAGCGGGGCCCGGGCCGGGACCGCCGTCGGGGGGCGCGGCGACGCGGAGCCCGCTGGTGAAGCCGCCCTACTCGTACATCGCGCTCATCACCATGGCCATCCTGCAGAGCCCCAAGAAGCGGCTGACGTTGAGCGAGATCTGCGAGTTCATCAGCGGCCGCTTCCCCTACTACCGGGAGAAGTTCCCCGCCTGGCAGAACAGCATCCGCCACAACCTCTCTCTCAACGACTGCTTCGTCAAGATCCCCCGCGAGCCGGGCAACCCGGGCAAGGGCAACTACTGGACGCTGGACCCGGAGTCGGCCGACATGTTCGACAACGGCAGCTTCCTGCGGCGCCGCAAGCGCTTCAAGCGGCAGCCCCTGCCGCCGCCGCACCCACACCCGCACCCTCACCCCGAGCTGCTGCTGCGTGGCGGGGCCGCGGCGGCGGGGGACCCCGGCGCTTTCCTGCCCGGCTTCGCTGCCTACGGCGCCTACGGCTACGGCTACGGGCTGGCTCTCCCAGCCTACGGCGCACCCCCGCCGGGGCCGGCCCCGCACCCGCACCCGCACCCGCACGCCTTCGCTTTCGCCGCGGCAGCCGCCGCCGCTCCTTGCCAGCTGTCGGTACCCCCAGGCCGCGCCGCCGCGCCTCCACCCGGACCTCCGACGGCCTCGGTGTTCGCAGGCGCGGGATCGGCCCCAGCTCCTGCGCCTGCCTCAGGCTCGGGCCCGGGCCCGGGCCCCGCAGGCCTGCCCGCCTTCCTGGGCGCGGAGCTGGGCTGCGCCAAAGCCTTCTACCCGGCGTCCCTGAGCCCTCCCGCAGCCGGCACCGCGGCGGGTCTGCCCACCGCACTTCTGCGCCAGGGCCTCAAGACGGACGCGGGCTGTGGTGCAGGCGGCGGGGGCGCCGGGGCAGGGCAGAGGCCTTCCTTCTCTATAGACCACATCATGGGCCACGGTGGCGGCGGGGCAGCACCCCCGGGCGCCGGCGAGGGCTCTCCGGGACCGCCATTCGCGGCAGCCGCGGGTCCTGGGGGCCAAGCCCAGGTCTTGGCCATGCTGACTGCTCCGGCCCTGGCTCCCGTTGCTGGCCACATTCGCCTCTCGCATCCCGGGGACGCGCTGCTGTCCTCAGGGTCCCCGTTTGCCAGCAAAGTCGCCGGCCTTAGTGGCTGCCACTTCTGACCGCAGCAGGCCCAGGGCCGGTTAGGTCCGCACTCCTCAGCCTCTCCCGGGAGTTCCTGCGGTCCCAGCGGAACTCAGGGAGTCTATTTATGAAGTCTCCAGACCTTGGGCCGGCACGCGTGACACGGCACTTCAGGCTCCACGCACAGAATCTCGCAGATAGTTGGGACTAAGCGGGCTCTATCGCTCAGGGCGACAGGCCCGGGGCTACGCGAAGAAGTCGCAGGCCAAGATTCTTTACAGTTTGAGAAATAAAAGCAGGGGGGTGGGGGCTTCGTTTTTTTCCCTGCCTCTGCGCCTCTCGGCGAACACATTCCGGGAGAGATGCCTGGCCAGGCTCCACGGATCCCGCCAGAAACACCAACAGAGGGTCTCCCTTTCTGCCTTTCCCCTCTCACTTCTTCCCCAACGTTGAGACCCTGCTTGTCCAATATTATAATTTAAAGACATCTATTATCTGCTTTGTGCTTAAAAGAAAAATTCAACCTTTTTTTTTTTTTTTTTTTTTTTTGCTGTTCTCCAAGGAAGTTCGTTTCCTCTGAAGGCTAAACCAGTGTCTACGCAGGCGGAGCTGAACGGAGAGGTGAAGCAGGGGGTCTTTATATTCCCTGCAGAAACCCTGGATCCCACTCCACTGAGGAAAATCCTTTCTCTTTTGTGTTTGGGTGCTTTTAAAGGAATTTCTTTCCTTTCCCTTGGCTGGCTGGGTCCAGCCATCTCCGGCCAGCAACCCTGTCAGTGTTCCACCCTGTCCCAGGCCCTGTGATATTTATTGTGGCTAAAGGCAATGAGATTGGGTGGAAGAGAAGGGTCTGGGCCAGGGACTCGAGAGGTGGGGGTGGAGTGGGCGAGGGCACACCCTGTGGCAGGGGGTCCTATAATTTTGTGTAAATATCTGTACAGCGGGCTGCTCTCGGCGTTCTCTGTCCACTGGGTGTGCATTGATTTAAACTTCTCCACTGTGGGGAAACTCTGTGAAATCGTCTGATGGTCTGTGTGGAAGAAAAGAAAAATCTGTCTGCCCCCTATTCCCCATTGGTGTCAATTGAATAAATGTATGTGAACTTCAGCAGTCACCAGCTCTGTCTGCTTGCCTGCACTCCCTTGCCCCTGATGGGGCTCTCCCAGAAAAGCTTAGCTCCCCAGCAGAGGGGGAGTGAGGAAAGGCCCCTGGGCAGCCCAAGCAGGCAGAGAGGGGTTTGAGCTTAGAGGATGCAAGGGGCACTTTGGTCTTGGCCTTCAGCTGTTAATGAGGCCGAATCTCTGGGAAGCCTGTGGCCTCTCCAGCACTTTCATTTTCGTTCTAGTCCTAAGAAGGTTGTTGCCTGGAGTTTTGCCTGGGGTTGTGTTTCCAATGCACCTGAGGATTCTCATGTCCTAGTTTGGATGTTGGCATGGCCTGGGCAGATCTGGGTGCTAAGGGTTCATGAACACTCTACCCACTAAGTACAATTTAAGGTGAATATATCTGGTGATGTGTACTCTGTATGCCTCTGTTTCTGAGTGAAGGGCTTTTATGGAACTTATGATTCGTTTTTGTGTTTGTCTGGGTCGGCACAGCTCCTTGCTTTTTGTTTGTGTGTGTGTGTGTGAATTGTATTTCAGAATATCTGCATTATTATTTCTATGTATGTTGGTGAACATGTCTTTGTGTGTGTTTGTGATTCTCAGTTGCTGTCTTTCTGTCTCTGAGAGGAGACAGGTTTCTCCCTGGCGGCTTTAGGGCCTTGTCTGGAATCCCCTGTCCCCCCCGCCACCCCCTAACACATGTAACAGAGTAAAAGGCTTGGACTGGGGACTGTGAAACCTTTCTTTCCTCCAGCCCAAGAGGGTTAGAGGGGCACTATGAGCTGAATGAAAGAGTCAGTGGAGTAACACTCAAGGTAAAACTTCCCATCCCTTGAGCAAGACTCATAGCTGGAAGCTACTGCCTGAGTACAAATCCATTGGTCTGGTTGGAGTCTTCCATAAACCCATTGAGTCTCCCAGCTCTCTGCCTATGCCTGGGACTCCCAGTGGCCAGACTTGCCAGTGTGTTGAGTGAGAGGTGATCTTTGGGTGAAGCAGAGATGATTGCTTAGCTCTTTTCTCTGTATATTCCAGTGAGATTATAGGAGAGGAGAAACAGAGGTGCAAGAAGAGGCAGTGTAGACTTCACAGAAAACAGACACATGTTGAGGGCAAGGGTTGGGAGATGAAGTGACAGACAGAGAAGGAAGAAGACACGGTCAGAGACCCAGATGCAGGGAACTTGAGAGAGGTGAGCCACACAGGCCTCTTCAGCTAGGATCCCTGCAGCTGGCAATAGTAGAAAAGAAGGAAGAGGTGGAGGACTGAGACCACTGTAGAAAGGGTGTCAAAATCAGGATTAGGGTGGGAAGAACACACCAGAGCTGGGGAAGGGTTGTTTGGGGTTCCCAAGTCTCTCATCGCCTTCACCAGTGGAGAAGAGATGAGGCTCAAGGTGCAAAGAGTACACGCAGTCCCTCTGCCAGAGGCAAGGCAACCCTCTCCTTGTTGAGAGACTGTGGAAGTGGAGGGAGGTCAAACGGAGTGGGCCACCTTCCCACCATTTTATCAAATGGTCCAGGCAAAGTAAGGTTAGGTTGGATGGTATAAAGGGAGAAACGTCTGCTGATACTGGGATGAAGGTCTCTGGCTGGTTGCTTCGTCTACTTAAATTTCTCTGAGTTTAATTTCGTTTATTTTCACTTGAGGAAGGGTGACTGTGACTGAAGGAACATGCACCCACACAAGTGAGCGTGTGTGTGTGTGTGTGTGTGTGTGTGCGTGTGCTGTCAGTAAAGCACTTTGTAGCTATGTGATCTCATTTACAATGAATATGTCACTCCCAGATATTAGATCGGAGGTTTACGTAAAAGATTTATTAATTGGTTTTTCCTCTTTAGAGGAGAAAATTAAGTCAGCCAGAATTATGTCTGATGGTGGATAGTTGGATGAGATACTTCCACAACTGCTATTTATAGGAGAAGCAGCAGACCCTTGTGTGTGTGTGTGTGTGTGTGTGTATGTGTGTGAATTTATCTGAGCACATTGCTTGGTGTCTATGTGTGTTGGAGGATCCATATCAGGAAAAGGTAGAAAAAAGAGGACTGGGGAACAAGAGTGAGATGTACCCTTATAGGGGCTTCTAGGGATCTTGGAGCTCCAGACCCATGACTCAGACCCCAGTTTCTCAGTGGGCCAAGAAGGGTAGACCTGAGCCAGAGAAGATTGCGGTCTGAGGACCGGGAGTCAGAGAGAAGCCACTGATGCCCAGCTGGCCTTGAAAAATACCCAGAAAGGGAATTGCTGCGGGAGCTCCCAAGGCTCCAGATGCTGAAGGCAGAGAAGAAGGGAGGGTATTTAGAGTTTGGGGCTCCTTTAGGTTGTCTTTGTGGGGAACCTGTTAGGAGCTGGGAAGGGCCCATTTGGGATCTGGACTTCAAGGCAAAGGATGAGGGAGTTTCAGGATTTGTATGGTAGAATCCTCCTGGATGTTTTTTAATTCCTCCTGACTGGAAGGGCCTAATGGGTGACTCCTCCCAAACTATGGGTGCATAGGGTGGGTGTTCAGTTTAAGGAGGCTCACTAGGCATCCTGGGAGGAGAAACAGGCTATCCCATCTGGAGGGGCTCCTGTAGGTTCCGTCTGTGCTTGGGTGGAGGGAACTGAGGTTCTGCTGCCCTGCAGGCCCCAACAATCAGTGACAATAATAAGAAAATATTCAGGGCATACCTTCATCTCTCTAAGGTGAGAAAAAAAAAGAAGGTAGGAAATCGGCCTGGGGTTCAGAGAGTGCTGCTGAGAGCGGGCAGTTTAAAGGGAAAGAAAATTGGCGAATTTCACTGGTCAATTTCACTTCATTTCGTTCAATTTCGTTCAATTTCATTCCTTTTCATCCAGCGCCGGGAGGCCCGAGGCCACAAGGAAGGGGAGGGGGTCTTTCCGGGCGAATTTCCCTCATCTTGTAGATTTACTTTCTAGGGCTGTGAAGAACAGCCTTGATTCTGAAACTTTGACGTACGTTTTTCAGCCGCCGCTAAGAGCAGACATTTTATTTTATTGAAGGGTATTTGGTTTGGGTGATCGAAGCACATCGGTGAGACTCTCCGCACTTCTCTCTTGCAGCCCAATTAAAGCGGTTAATTCTTTTCACCGCTTATTCCTCCCCATCTTTCTTTCTTTCTCCTGGGGCTCCTCGGACCACCCAGGAGCCGGAGTTGAGGTGGGGGCGGACACTTCCCCTCCATATCCAATTTGTTCTCGCCACAGCGGGCGCGTCTTCGTGGTTACAAAGCGCTGTTTCCCTGATGACTTTTTTCCCCTTTTCAAAAACACTTCTTTCTCCCCCCTTCAACTAGCAACCCTCCCCAGGCCCACCCCTCCTCCCTCTCCGCTCCGGTTTATTTAAACTTCGCCTCCTCCAGCGCCGCCGCAGCGCGCACTTAATGAAGTTGAAGGCTCGGTGAGCCCGGGTGAAGAGGGTTTGGAATCTGTTGAAAGGGGCGTTTTGTGACACTGATTGGGGCGGGGGCGGGGGCAGTCGCGGACCAGACAATGACCGACCAGGCGGGTTTTCCTGCGCACAGGGTCAGGCGAATAAAGGCGCCGACGCTGTTTAAACGAAGGACCCTGTAAGAGAAAGGGAGAAAAGATTTTGTGTGTGGAGCGTGCCTCGTAAGGTTTCGTGCTTAGGAGAAGTTGGGAGGAGGCAGCTCGCCTAGAGTCTTTACGGACCGAATTCGGAGTTTATTTCGAACACTATGCATCAAGCCAAAGAAAAGCGGGGCCAGTTTGGGTTTGCGCCTAACTTAATTCCGATACGTGCGTCAAAAGGTTGTGTAGGCTGGGGCCTGGGGAGGCGTTCAGGAGGGCCAACCAGGACGATGACATCCAGCCCACATTTGTCTCTGTGGCTGACGCTCTGAGGTTTGGCGCTCTGGAGAAACGTTGAAAGAAAACTAAAGATGGGCAGTGGTCGGGCAGGATAACTCATCCTCCTAAAGCGTTTGTGAGCAAAACAAATGTTGATTGGGTTTTTTGGAGCGGAATTACTCTGTTCTTTAAGGTCGGCGCAGACACGTACCAGCAGAGAACCTGTAGACAGGACAGAGGTTTCCAGCTCTAGTTTCGGGAACGGATTTTTCCGCGGGCTAGTGGGCGCGGCGCGGCGCAGGGCGGAGCGGGCACCGCCTCCTTCCGTAGCGGAGCGAGAGCTGCCGCTCGAGGCTGCGGCCGCTCCGGAGGCCTGGAGGCTTCGGACTGCTGGACTAGTGGGGAAGGAAGGCGGTTTCCTCCGCAGCGCCCCGGTGCTGCACTCCGCACCGTCACCTTCTGGGTTGTTTCTGGCGCTCCCTCTGCTCTCAGCCTCGAGTCCTGGGTCCCTGCGGAGCGCTGTCTTTTCGCTCCACGCGGACTCTGAGCGGAAGTCGCTCGCTGTCCGCGACTTTGCATTTCTCCTGCAGCAGGGGTCTCTACCCGGTGCCTTCCTCCCGGCACGCTAGCCTCCTCGCCGAAATTTCGTCGTCCCGGAGTCGGTAACCGAGTCCCCAGGCTTTACTGCCACTCCACTCCCTGCTCGGTTATTTAAGAGATACGCGGCTTCCGAGGGGTTTTCATCAGACCCCGCAAGTGCGCTCGGCTGGGAAGGATGCGCTCCGATGCCGCTACAGGGGTTCCGCGCGTTTCACCACGGGAAGCCCGGGCATTGGAGATCTGTGCTCAGTTCTCTAGGTGTTGGAAAGTTGCCTCAGGCTGCTTTCATCTCTGGGGCATTTCTGTCTACGCAGGCAGAAGGATCTTTGGAATTGCAGTTGCATGGATCTTAGTTCTGGAAAGGGCGAATCACTGGGGGAACAAAAAATTCAAATCCGTCCTTTTGATTCCTAAAAATCACTGCAGACCTGAAAAGTGCATTTCGAGTTATCTGTGTAGACACTGCCGGTGTGTGTGTGGTGGCGGAGGGTGGGGTAAGCGCCGAGGGTACAGGAGTGGACTTTATTGTTCACATTAACTCACCGGTGCTTACAGAGGACCCTCGATTCGCGACCCCCTCCCCCAGCAGGTGTCTGTGCAGTTCGGACTCCTGGGCTTAGATGCCCCATCCCGTTCAGAGGCAAATGTGCTGGGTTCGGGTTGAGTGTGAGGAATCCACCTCCCCACCCCCACCCCGGCCCACGCCTTCCTTCCCCGACGCCCCTTCTGGGCCTTTTGGGTTCCTGTCTCAACTTTGAGTTGCCTATACATCTTTTTGAGATAGGTCTCGCCTCCTCAACAGTCATCATAGTCAAAGAGGGCAACTAGTGAGGCTATTGCGTGAATTAGCCTTCGACCCAGACTGCAGGAGCTTGGGGGTTCTGAGGACAGCACGGCTCTACTTTCCACTTTGGAGTGGAACCTACCTGGCGGGGGTCACACAGCAGATAGTTTGTGCAGCTGGGAAGATGAGCCCTGGACCCGAACGGTATGAGGATATGTATCCTAAGGCCAGCTTTGGTCCCAGTTCACTGGGTGCCGGCTGCCCCAGCCAGCTATGGTCTGCAGAGCCTGAAGGCAGGCAGGAGGATCGCAGATCGAAGATCTGCAAGGACTGAGGATCGTTCCTAGTGTCTGTTTGGAAGCCCGTGGGTCTTGCAATGCGAGGGCAGACAAACTACGAAGCGGGTTCCGGATTCCGATGAGCCACACGACCTCTCCGGCCCCTGATCTGAGCACCCCTCACCTTGGTCCATCTGCTGACCATCTAAAATGTGTAAGCCCAGCGTCAGGGCTCAGTGTGTGACCAAGAACAGTTTTCCTGTTTGAGGAGTTACCTGATAATGCTCAAACACAGGCGAGTTAATTTGTCCCCAACTCTGGAGATCTTTTTCCTGTCTGGCTCCTTCTTTCTTTCCTTAAATATTTAGTGAGCACCTACTGTGTGCTGGGCATTGTCCTGGAGGTACAAGCAGTGAACTTCTGCCTGGCATCATTACAAGCAATCTAACTTGGTAGTTGAGAAAACAAAGAAAGATATAATGATCGACTATCACCATATTTGAAGTAAAAAAAAAAAAAAAAAAGAAGAACTTTGGTGTTTTAAGGGTTAAGTTTGTAGCTTTTCACTTTATCATGATGGCTGCAGGTATCACAGCCCATAGATGTGTGCCTTCTGGGTGTTTGGGGACTGTGACTGTGTTTATGCTTGTGTGTGAGAGGGTATGGATATGCATCAGTGTGTGCAGGAGAATGTGCTTAGGGGTGAAGATTGATGAATGACTATGTGTGTGCTAAGGTATACTTGTGATGTATCAGTGTGAGTCTGTGAGTACAGTAAGTCTCCCTGGCTGTCTTGGGCAGAGGCTGGAGAAATGTGAGTGAAGAGGATTGGAGTGGAAGGGTTAGGAATGAGTCCCTGCCTGAGTTCCCAGCCTATTCCTCTGTTCCTTAACAAAAATTAGGACGTATCCTTCTTCCAACTTCCTTCCCTACTGCAGACAAGGATGGGAACATGGAGCACAAAGTGAAGGTGCTAATGGAATGCAGTGAGGGCAGCAGTGGAGCAGTCAGCCCTCCTCCCAAGATTCTTACCTCTTACCTTTCCCGCTATGTCCAGCCCCTGCAGCCTGCCTGGGGGTCAGGATCCAGGTTGTTGCAGAGCAGCTGAGAGGCTCCATTGTGTGGCCTTGGACCTGTTCTCTGGCCTGGTGCTGCTAGCCCCCTCCCCTCTAGACCACACAGAGGGTCTTGGCTACTGGTCCTAGGTGACCGTGGAGTCTTCTCTTCCATTGCCAGAAAACTGGCTTACATCAAGGAGGCAGGTGCAGGCTGTAGAGCCTGAAATGCCAGAGCTTGCAGGGTCTCCAAGGCTAACATTGTGTGGGAAACTGGTCTAGAGGGGGTGAGCGGTGGCATTTGCCCAGAGTTGCTCAGCAGGATCCTAGATATAAAGTTGGACCCTGCAGTATCTATGCACTAACATAGACAATTAACATAGACAAATAACATAGACAATAGACACTGGTCCAGATCTTTTCCTCTTATTTTTAGTTGATGCATAATAATTGTAGTAAATAATTTACTACAATTATTACAACCCCACAAATATGGGATTCAATTGTATGTAAATCCCATATTTGTGGGATGCAGAATGATATTTGATACATGCATACAATATGTAACAATCAAATAAGGGTAATCAGCATAACTCTCACCTCAAACACTTATCATTTCTTTTTGTTGTGAACGTTAGAAATCCTCTTCTAGGTTTTTGAAGATATATAATAAATTATTGTTAACTATATCTACCCTACAGTGCTATGGAACACTAGAACTTGTTTCTCCTACCTTGCTGCAATTTTGTTTTCATTAAGGTATAGCTATTTTGAGGAAACTAAAAACTTAGCATCTCCTCTTGTCTCTAGGGAAATCTCAAATGTCACCTGGGCTGTCAATGCTTCTGAATGCCCCTTCCTTCCTAAAGGCAGGATGGGAGTAAGGTCAAGATCAAGGTGAAGGATAGCAGACAATTATCCAGATAAATCAGGCATGGAATAGATCACCTTTAGGTGAGAGAGGTGCTCGTGGCTTTAGGGAGAAGTGTAGGTTAGCAAGAGCGTCTGGCACTCCACTTTCCCCAGGGTTCCTGGGCTGGGAGAGGTGGCCGAATTCTCCTCCTAGCCCTAGGCAGAGCAGAAGGTCCAGCGCCAGTGACCCCCTTGGAGGAGAGGAAGGGGTAGGGGAATGGTCAGAGTTTGCCAGTGAATGTCTCTAGTTTTCGGATCTTCCAGTGTGGTGGCTTCCCTGCCTCTTTTGCTTCCGTGAGTCTGTTGGAGAATCTGTCTGTCAGTTGGCCCACTGGAGTGCTCCAAGCCTTGCTTCCCTCACCCCACCTGACTCTAGGCCTTTTATAAAGTGAAGAATAAACAAAGAAAATCTGGGCCACTCAGGTCCCAGGCAGCTTTGGTTGGAGCCATTCCTTCCTGGGTCAGATATGCTGACCAAGCTTCAGGGCTTTGGTGTGTGTGTGTGTGTGTGTGTGTGTGTGTATGTGTGTGTGTGTGTGTAGGCTCAAGTGTAGCATTAGGAATTCTGAATTACACTTACCTCTGGAAGCTACCAGGGCTTTTTGGTGCCTCTTTCCACTCCTCCTGGATCTTTGTCTTAGCACCTACCCTGAAGATACTTATCTAATATTGGGAGTAGAGAAGGGGAGGAGGTGAGAAGATTCCTGATTCTTGCTGGGGTGCTGACTCTCTGTGTCCTTGGGCAAGTACTCCCCCTATCCCCACTGGGCCTCCATTTCTCTGTCTCAGAAATGGAGCTGGGGAAAGTTAGCCTGGACTCACCTCCTGGGTCTGTGGTCAGTGGCTGCTTCCCAGCTCCTCCCTCTAGTCTACTGAACAGCTCATGCCCCTCCCTCAGCTGTCACTCTGCAGCAAGGGTGCTGGATGGGACAGTGCTGGACTTTGGAGACATCTCAGGAGCAGCCTCAGGACTTCTACCATAGCTGCCTACTTACTGGGAGCTTGGCTCACTTCCTTTCTGGATCTAAGAGGCTTCCACGTGGGACCCAGGGCTTTTTCCTTCCCTGGCAGGGCCATGGAGGGGTGGCCAAATCTCTGTGTATGTTTTGGTTGCCGGTTTGCATAAATGTACCTCCTTTGGGGAGAAGGGGGAATGTGGATGAGGTTGAAGGTGAGTCGCTGCCTGAAGCTGGCAGAGCTCAGCCCATCCCATTGTGTCTCCCGGGGCACTGAGATAGGGTGGCACAAAATGGAAAAGGGAGCCTCTAACCCAGCTCCTTTTTACTCCTCTCTGTTCACCCTGAGCCACCCAGCCTTCTTTCCGGGAAGCCTTGCCCGGATGAGTGCTGGGTAGTGGGGAGAGGCAGGGCACCCCACAGGAGCTGGAGGGCTGTAACCTGTCTATGTGGGGGAGTGGGTCAGAACGTTCCCAAAGCCTGAGTGGGGAGGGGGCTGTGGCTTGGCTCCCTCCCTAAAAGTCCCCGCCCAGGCCAAACTAAACAACTTGCTTTTGTGGGGTTGTAGCTAGAAGTACTCGAAGCCTGGGGGCCGGGACCGGAGCTCTCAGAGACAAGTCCGCCGAGTGAGTGTCTGAGGATGGAGACGCGAAGGGAATGGGGAGGGGAGGGCTCTGTTGCCGCTTACCCTGGAGCTGGGGCTCCAGTTTTCCAGTCGAAGTTCTCCTCTCTGCCTACATCTCGGATTCTGGGTCTCAGATGCAATCGCGCACCCAAATTGCATCCTGTGAACAGAAAAAGTCTCAAACATGCGTACAAAGAATATTCAGAAGCAGAAGCAATTTCTGAAGAGCGAGGCCCGGGACTGAGTTGGCGAGGCTCCCAGTTCGAGTGAGCGAAGCCAGGGTGGAGGGCTCCGGACCGAGATTCCTGAAAGCCTCCCTGACACCGGATCCTGAGCGCAGGCCGGGCCCAGCCACTTGGGGGCGCCGCTGGCCCCAAAGTACCGGGAGCTTACCCTCCGCTGACCAGGATTCACCCTGGCTGGCAGAGACTACCATACGCTCCGCTCACCCGGCCACCCCGCCCCGCTCTGCGCTGACCCTCCGTTAGAGGCTGACTCTCCAAACTAGGACGATCTTGCTCCTATGCGGGACGACCCAGCGCTAAAAAGGGATGACCCTCTACCACCGGGGGTGACCCTGCTTTGAGTGGGTCTGACCCTGTGCTAACAGAGATGACCTTAAACTGACAGAGGCAGATCCTGTGCTAACCGGGATGTGCTTGCGCTACCAAGATTGGCTTTGTGCGCTCCCTCTTAAGGCTTATCCTGCATAGATTAGGTGCTAAGGCTTGCAGTCCTTGTTATGGTCCCTGTAGCTCTTGCGCCGCAGCAGGGATGCCCTATTCCACCCCCAAACTGGTAGCTGCTTTATTCCTCTCCCTGTAGCCCGTTGGGGGCAGTTCTGGGACACCTGGTTGGAGAGAAGCCTGCCATGGCTGGGCACACCCTGCACCTCTGGGAGGAGGAGTTCACAACCTCAAGGAGGAGGTGGCTGAGTTGTGGGGAGGGAACTGATTTTATGGAGGCTGGGGCATCTTGGGGGCCAGGACTGTGAATACTTTTCTGTTGTCTGTGCTCCTGACCCCAGAGCCCGGCCTTGCCACACCCACACCCTCTCCACATATGTAGGCGGCTTTATTTTTGCACCACTCCATCTTCCTGGGCCTATTCTCCCTCTCTGTAAAATGAAATGAACTTATCACCAGACTGCCCTCATCTGCTGGAATGTCCTTGTCAGTCTCAATTCATTTCACCATTCTTTTATTACTCACTTTGTGCCTGGTCCTCTCCTCTACACTGGGGATACAGTGGTGAACAAAACCGATGTGGTTCCTGTCCTCAGGATGGTGACAATCTAGTGGAGGAGAGAAAGAAACACAAATGCATGTGGAATTAAAGCTGTAATATGGGCGCAGAGGGAAGAATGCCGACGGCCTTGAGAGAGAATAGCTGAAGGATGTCATGGGGTGGGGATTCCTCCCCAGCTCTGGAGCCTGCTGTGGGGAGAACTCGTCACCCCATACTTGATCCTGTTTGACTCCGATTTCAGTCAACAGACCTCTGACCACTGGACTTGCTGGTCATGGCAGCTATAGGGAGCCAGGAGCCCCTCCCAGTGTGTCATCATCCATCACAGATTTCCATTTGAGCAGCCCTCCTCCAATGTCACCAGAAGGGATTCACCCTTCATTCCAGCACCCAGAGCAGCTTCCTCTCCCCAGGTCCTTGGATTTGGAAGAGGCAGTCTGCCCCTCAAGACCAGGATGTGGAAGCCAGGCTGGCTTTGGGATATGAGATGGCTTCAGTTCTGAGATCTCTCTCTCTCTCCCCCTCTCTTTCTTTTTCACTGAAGGCCACAGTCACACTGAGATCTCTATCCAGCATGCTGTCTGGTGCAATAAATAGTCATTGATTAAAAGAATAATTCTAGGAGACTACTCTTTAATGAGCCCAACAGCCAGAGTGATTCTGTGGTTCATGGGTCTGATTATCTGATTGTTCCTTCTTCCACTTTCTACCTGGTTCACTCCCTACTCAGGGTCACCTCCCCCACCAAGCCTTCACTAGCATCTCCCCACTCCCACAGACTTTTTTTTTTTTCTTTTTTTGGAGACCGGGTCTTGCTGTGTCACCCAGGCTAGAGTGCAGTGGCATGATTATGGCTCACTACAGCCTTGATTTCTCGGGCTCAAGCGATCCTCCCATCTCAGCCTCCTGAGTAGCCAGGACTACAGGCTAGCCACCACGCATGGCTAATTATTTATTTGTAGAAATGGGGGTCTCCTTATGTTGCCCAAGATGGTTTCAAACACCTGGGCTCAAGCAATCCTCACACATCAGCCTCCCAATCCTAAGACTTTTCATACTTTTAAAGAACTTACTGTGATGTATTATTTTCTGCTTGCTGTTCCCCCTCCCTCATCTTTTCCAGTACACAGCACAAGGCCTGGAACATGAAAGAATGAATCAACTGCATGTGTAGAAGGGCCCCAAAAATGTGTTGCATTGCCCAAAGACAAGTGGAGTTAATGTGATTCAGAAATATGTCCCTTCATAGAGCAATAATGATCTCTGGTGCCTGGTGTGGTGGGGAAGGGGGAGTGGGGGAACAGTGTCCAGGACAGCAGTGGCTGGGGGCCCCTGAGCCCCAGTGTTGCAAGATAACCCAAAGGGAGAGAGGCAGCCTGTACTCAAGCTCAGGGCAAAAGGAGCTTGGACTGGAGGAGTCATACCTTGAGGGAGGGGGCTAGAGAGCTGTCTCCCCACCATCCCTGCACTCCCATGGTGCAGCAGCTGTCCAGGGAGCAGGCCCCAGCTCTCTAGAGCTGCACAGAGAAGATGAGTGCTCCCAGCCCAAGGACAGAGGCTCCAAGTGCTTGTTGGGGATAGGGCAGAGGCGGGAGAAGAAGGGAGGGGTTGAGCAGAGGGAGTGGCTTTCAAGGGTGTGGGACAAAGAGGCTGACTCTGCCTGGGACCCCTGAGGAGGTATCATTCTCCAGGGTTGGAGAGGACCCATGTTTCTTTTAACCCCTTCATGACTTCTAGCCTTGTCTGGCTACCAAAACTACAAAGACTTGGAGGATGATATACATTGGTTGAAAATCCAGCTTGGGTGGAGGTAGTTTTAGAGAAGGGAGATTGAGGCCCTAATGTGGGAAAACACTAGTACTTCCCCAGCCCCGCTTGTATCATACATTCTCCTTAAACACACATAATCTGTGGGGACCTGGGCCAGGCCGTTGGGGGATAGAACTGAATCAAACCATTTTCTGACTACCCTCTTGCCTCCCATGCAACATTTACTGATCCTACTATGGCTGGGTATCCCTGGAAGAGGCCCACTGTGGGTGTGGGGTGTAGGTTTGGGGACAGGAAGGGAATTTATGCAACTTTCTTCCCTGGGAAAGCTCATAGTCTGAAGTTAATAGCTCTTGGTGCTTCAATTCAGGGGCGATACATTTTGTGAGTGGAGAGCAGGCACAGGAGACTTCCTGGAGGAGGTGGCATTTGAATTGGGCCTTGAAAGTTGGGGAGAATTTGGACCATAGAAGGTTGGGTGTGAGGGGAAGACATCTAGGGCATTTCATCCTTTATGAGCGAGGGCATTTGGGAGAGCTGAGTGAGTTCAAAGTTAATTTAAGCTGAGAGGTCTTCCCTGTACTCTTCCCGTAGTCACATAATAGAATCCCTCTGCATTATAAATGGTCCTCAAGTTCTCAGTTGTTGAACAAATAAAGGTTATTTTTCACTCATCTCGTAGTCTAAATATTGGATCACTGGTGGTGGTAGTGAGATGGGGGGAAGCTTTGTTCTACATAGTCACTCAGAGACCAAATGGCCTTCCATCTAGGGGTTCCATCATTCTGTAGGGGAAGCGCTCCTATTATTATTATTTTTTGTACCATGGACCCCCTTAGGTAGATTAATGATCAGCTTATGGATACCTAAAAATAAAGATTTTTTAATGCATGAAATCAAATTTACAGGACTATGAAATAAGCCAATTATATTGAGATTAAATTATCAAAATCATTTAAAAATTTTGTGACGGCCAGGCGTGATGGCTCATGCATGTAATCCAAGTACTTTGGGAGGCCGAGGCGGGCAGATCGCCTGAGGTCAGGAGTTCGAGGCCAGCCTGACCAATATGATGAAACCCTGTCCCTACTAAAAATACAAAAATTAGCCAGGTATGGTGGCATGCACCTGTAATTCCAGCTATTCGGGAGGCTGAGACAGGAGAATTGCTTGAACCTGGGAGGTGGAGGTTTCAGTGAGCTGAGATTGCACCATTGCACTCCAGCCTGGACAACAAGAGTGAAACTCTGTCTCAAAAAAAAAAAAATTTGTGCAGGTGGCAAGTGTCACTTCTGACCACATTCCTTGGCCAGAACCCAGTCATTTGGCTCCACCTAACTGTAAGGGAGAGTAAGAATTGAAGTCTTGCTGTATGTGCAGGAGGAAAGGGAAATGGGGTTTGATGACTGCGCAACATTGACTGCCATGTAGAGTCTCCTTGAGTCTTCTGTTCCATTCAGTGTTTTTTTTTTAATTGTTGTTGTTTTTGTTTTGTTTTTTTCTGAGATGGAGTCTTGCTCTGTCACCCAAGTGGGAGTGCAGTGGCGCGATCTCAGCTCACTGGAACCTTCATCTTCCGAGTTCAAGCAATCCTCATGCCTCAGCCTCCTGAGTAGCTGAGGTCACAGGTGCATGTCACCACACCTGGCAAATTTTTGTATTTTTAGTAGAGACGGGGTTTTGCCATGTTGGCCAGGCTGGTCTTGAACTCCTGACCTTAGGTAATCTACCTGCCTTGGCCTCCCAAAGTGCTGAGATTACCGGTGTGAGCCACTGCGCCTGGCCTCATTCAGTGTTTTAAAGATCCAGATAGGCCGGGCATGGTGGCTCACACCTGTAATCCCAGCACTTTGGGAGGCCAAGGTGGGTGGATCACAATGTCAGGAGTTTGAGGCCAGCCTGGCCAATATAGTGAAACCCCGTCTCTACTAAAAATACAAAAATTAGCCAGTGTGGTGGCACACTCCTGTAGTCCCAGCTACTTAGGAGGCTGAGGCCGGAGAATCACTTGAACCCAGGAGGCGGAGGTTGCAGTGAGCCAAGACCATGCCACTACACTCCAGCCTGGGTGACAGAGTGAGACTCCGTCTCAAGAAAAAAAAAAAAAGATAAAAAAAAAGATCCAGGTGAGAGACTGATTAGCTTTGTTGACAAACACAGAGGACATCATGATGTCTTGAAAAGGAGAGAGGAAGACAGAGATATTTCAAGTCTAGTAAGTCCAGTTCAAGTGGCACACAGATGTCTGGGCTCTGATTTGTGCTGAGTGGCTCCTAGAGCCAAGAGCCAAGTACACCTCTCCCCTCTCTGGCTCCTACACACCCCATGTACTACCCTATGAAGAGAGGTTACTCAGAACAGCCTTCCCAGCAGGCTGTGGGATCCCCAGATGGAGACCTGCTCCATAGACAACGCTTTTCCATCTCCACCTCATTCTCGTCACCAGATTCCATTGGAAATGATCCTCTTTGAGAATGGTAGCACATGGGTGCATGAAAGAGGCTCACATGAGTGTGTGTGGAAGGAAGAGGAATCAAGTCACATTTGCCATAGCTTTAATCTGGGTAAAGTCACCTGAATTCCCTGATCATAACCAGGACTTAAACAGTACCTGACACATAATAGGTGCTCATTAAATAAATGTTGCATTGAACATCTGAATGAATGATGATCTTTCCCTGGATATCTCTTTCCCTCTTGTTGCCTCTGTCCTCATTCCTCTGTCTATCCATCTGTCCTTCAGAGAGTCTGTCAGTAATCTTTTTTTTTTTTTTTTTGAGACGGAGTCTGGCTCTGTCCCCCAGGCTGGAGTGCAGTGGCACAATCTTGGCTCACTGCAAGCTCCGCCTCCTGGGTTCATGCCATTCTTCTGCCTCAGGCTCCCAAGTAGCTGGGACTACAGGCGCCCACCACCATGCCTAGCTAATTTTTTGTATTTTTTTAAGTAGAGACTGGGTTTCACCATGTTAGCCAGGATGGTCTCGATCTCCTGACCTCATCATCCACCTGCCTTGGCCTCCCAAAGTGCTGGGATTATAGGTGTGATCCATCGCGCCTGGCCAGTCTGTCAATAATCTTTACCTCTCAGCCAACTCAAATCCTTTGTGGAGTACAACATTATGGAAAACAGCATGGAGGTTCCTCAAAAAATTAAAAATCCAGCTATCATATGATACAGCAATCCTACTACTGGGTATACATCCAAAGGAAATGAAATCAATATGCTGAAGAGATATCTGCATCCCCATGTTTATTGCAGCATTATTCACAATAGTCAAGATATGGAATCAATCTAAGTGTCCAACAATGAATGAATGGATAAAGAAAATATGGTATTGGCTGGGCACGGTGGCTCATGCCTGCAATCCCAGCACTTTCGGAGGCCGAGGCAGGCGGATCACCTGAGGTCAGGGATTCGAGATCAGCCTGGCCAACATGGTGAAACCCTTCTCTACTAAAAATACAAAAGTAGCCAGGCATGGTGGCGTGCACCTGTAGTCCAAACTACTTGGGAGACTGAGGCACGAGAATCATTTGAACCTGGGAGGTGGAGGTTGCAGTGAGCCAAGATTGCACCACTGCACTCCAGCCTCGGCAACAGAGTAAGACTGTCTCAAAACACACACACACACACACACACACACACACACACACACACACACAGAAAATATGGTATAAATACAGAATGGAATACTATTCAGTCGTGAAAAAGAGTGAAATCCTGTCATTTGCGACAACATGGATGAATCTGGAGAATACTATGTTAAGGGAAATAAGCTGGACACAGAAAGACAAATACTCAAATACTGCCTGATCACATTTATATCTGGAATGAACTTATTTGTGGAATTAGGCAGGACACATAAGCATACATGAGTATTAATAATAATAGAATCTCCATGTTGATGGAGAGCTACTCACTGTCATTTCCACCCTGTGACTTGTGACTTCTCCCCTCCTGGGTGGCAATCTTTTTTTTCTTGAGACAGGGTCTGTCTTACTCTGTCACCCAGGCTAGAGTGCAGTGGCGCATTCATAGCTCACTGCAGCCTCAACCTCCTCAGGTTCAGGTGATCCTACCACCTCAGCCTCCTGGGTAGCTGAGATCACAGGTATGTACTACCACACCCAGCTAATTTTTGTATTTTTTTGTAGAGATGGGGATTCACCATGTTGTCCAGGCTGGTCTTGAACTCCTGGGCTCATGCAATTGACCCACGTTGGCCTCCCAAAGTGCTGGGATTACAGGCATGAGCCACTGCACACGGCCCCTCCTGGCAATCTTGATTAACAAGGAGATTCACAGAAATTGCTAGAAAGCATTTCTACCCTTATTGCCTTACTGAGTCCTCACAGTGCCTTGAGATGGGCACTTGTAGCCACTATTTTCCAGATGAGACTTGGTGAAGTTCTGTGGCTGCTGTGGGTTTGCACCATAAATAGCATCAGAACTTGAACTTCTGAATCCATGGGTCCAGGTGCTCCCCAATCCCCACTCAGAGGTTTGCTTTTTATTCTCTACCCTTGGCTTCCTGCTTGTCCTGGAGAGCCCAGTCAGATCCTTTTGCAGGTCTTCTGGGAGGTATGCTCACTCCTCTCCTGCTCTGCTGCTGTAGGCCCCTGGGATGGTTCCTGTCCCGAACCGCTGAGAGGGTCACAGGGCAGGACCTGCCTTTTTTTTTTTTTTTTTTTGAGACGGAGTCTCGCTGTGTCCCCCAGGTTGGAGTGCAGTGGCGCGATCTCGGCTCACTGCAAGCTCCGCCTCCCAGGTTCACGCCATTCTCCTGCCTCAGCCTCCCGAGTAGCTGGGACTACAGGCGTCTGCCAACATGCCCGGCTAATTTTTTGTATTTTTAGTAGAAATGGGGTTTCACCGTGTTAGCCAAGATGGTCTCGATCTCCTGACCTCGTGATCCGCCCGTCTCGGCCTCCCAAAGTGCTAGGATTACAGGCGTGAGCCACCGCGCCCGGCTGGACCTGCCTTTTATCAGTGGCCTGCTAAAGCTGCAGCAGAGATCCCTCTGCCCTGAGTCCTTTCATCGATGGCTCTTGCGGTGGGAAACAGTTACTGTCGTTTATCTCTGAGCGTAGCTCTGAATCTGCCTTGGGCTTGAGTCTTCCCATCCATCCTATTCAGACATTCTTTTCCCCTCCTTTGCTATTCCTGCTCTTTCTTTCCCCATTTATCTTTCTAGCCTATCTCTGTGCCTAGTCTGAATCTCCTTGTCTTGCACAGTCCCAAACCTCCATAGGAAAGCGGATGTGCAGGGCTTCTTCAGCTGGGGCTCACTCTGTTGCCTGCACCCCATGGAGCCTCCTAGGCACCATTTCCAAAGCACCTCACAGAGCAGGGGATCCAGGAGGGTCCCAGAGGGGCTGGAAACCTGCATCCTCCTCAGACCCTCAGCTGGTCAACTCTGGGCCATTTTTTTTTTTTAAGACTGACATGGAGTCTTGCTCTGTTGCCTGGGCTGGAGTGCAGTGGTGCGATCTCGGCTCACTGCAACCTCTGCCTCCTGGGTTCAAGCGATTCTCCTGCCTCAGCCTCCCGAGCAGCTGGGATTACAGGCATCTGCCACCACGCCCAGCTAATATTTGTGTTTTTAGTAAAGATGGGGTTTCACCATTTTGGCCAGGCCTGACTTGAACTCCTGATCTCAGGTGATCCGCCCACCTCGGCCTCCCAAAGTGCTGGGGATTACAGGCGTGAGCTGCTGCGCCCAGCCTCTGGGCCATCTTCACAGTGACTGCACATGTTCCTGAACTTGTTCTCTCCTGGGTGGATGGACCCCAGTTTCTTCCTCTGCCCACATGGCCCTTACCCCCTCTCATTCTCCTTCCTCATTCTCTGCTTTCTCTCTTCTTTCTGACCCCCCATTGCTATATATGGGGTGGGAGTGTGTGGCTGGAATCTGGTTTAGGGATGTGTTTGCTCTTGGATAGTTATGCAGAGGGCAGTTTTACTCCACAGAGACTCCCTGGGGAGAGGACCATCAACAAATTGCTGGACCTGCTCTGTGCAAACAGACACACAGAGGCATGTATTGGTGTTTGAGCACATGTACACCACAATCCCCGACCCCCATCCCACAACACGTACAGGCCCTGGCAAATAGATAAGGAGTCAGGGGTTTAGGTAGGTATACCAGGATGGAAGCCACATACAAATGCAATGCATCCAAGTGAAAGCTACATTTAGCACAAGGAAATGAAAAAATATATGTAGTGTTTATCTGGTTACCCTAATGCAGAGTTGAGCGTGTGGGTAATTTTCTGATAGATAATTATGCGGGAAGAGTATACTTCCTGGGACTCTGTTTGGGATGGGCATTACTAGCAATCACTCACTCGTGAATACTGCTCTACACAGAGTATCTACGGCCATTATCTCTGTAGTGTCTCACGTGCTGACGACAAGAGGGGTGTGAACTAGGTGAGTCTGGGAGTCTGTGATACATAGCATGTGTGTTGGTGGCTGTGTCCTCAATAGCAAATTGGGATTGTTGCGTGATGGTGATGGTGTGTGTGAAGATGTCTGTGTGTGATGGTGCATTTGGCATGTGTGCACATGTGTGCATGCCTGGGGCCAGCAGAAGTGTGCAAGCCTTCAGGAGCAGTGGAGAGGCAGCTAGCCTGGCTCTTGGGAGAGACACTCATGTATGAAGAGCTCAGCGCTCGAAAGCGGCTGTTTAACAACTTGAGCATCAAATTATAGCCCACGTGGGCAGAGGTGTCAGCGGTTGCTGGTTGCTGTAAATACTTCAGTGCAATTGACAACAGCTTGTGGAGGGCTAAGTGAGATGGGGAGGGTATAGAGGGAGGGGTAGCGCCTCCCGCAGGGACCCTCTGCCCTATAGTCCTGTCTCTGCTGGATCTAGTGCTGCTGGGGAGGGGGTGTGCAATGGGGAGCAGGGAGTCTGTAACAGGGTGGGCTTCAGAGCCAGACGGGTTCTAAATAACCTATCATTTACAGGGGGTAACCTTCGGCAAATGACTTTTCTACTCTGTGCCTCAGTTTCTCGACGTGAAACAACAACAACATTAATCATAATACCCTGTGAGACTTTTGTGAGGAATAACCAGAACTTCTTTCACCTGAAAGCACTTGTGGTTATGCAGACATTAGCTTTTATTGCCTTGTGCAGGATAATGCATGGGAATTAACACAGCACCTCTCACATAGGAAGCCCTCAATAAATGTTAGGTAACGTTGTTAGCCTATTGCTATTGCTATTGTCCTCATAAGCCTGGACCCATAGCTGGAGATACCACAGCCCTTCCAAATATGCATGGAAAAAAGGCTTCCCAGAGGGCAGCCAGTGGGTTTTTGTGGATTTTCAGAGAAAACGTTTTTAGTCTCCAATCTTTCAGAGAATCCTGCTGGACAGGATCTGAGACTGAGAGAGTGTGCCCGGGGAGCTCTTGCTGTAGATCCACCTGCCTTCATTAGTACCTTGGCTGCGTTCTGAAAAAGTCATGAGAAATGGATGTTTGCAAACTCAATCCCATTTAAAATGCACTGGCAGGGCTGAGGGCTTAAAGGCACCCTGTGGTGAATTCTTTTGTAAAGCAAAGAATCTCCTGAATGTATCTATTTTTTAAAGTACTGATATTTATAAAGTAGTAATAGTCAGGATTTCTTGAGTGCTTATTGTGTGCCGAATATTCAACATCTATTACATAATTATAGCCTCATAACAAGCCTATGGGGGGCAATATTTTAACTTTCCAGAAGAAATAGATACACAGAGAGTAGCACACACCTCCGCAGCATCACACAGCTAGAGTGTGATGGAGCTGGGATGGGAACCTGTCCAGCTCATATGAAAGCTCATCTCTTTCTGCTGTGCCCCCTCACTTTGTCATGCCCTCTTCCCCTCGCACCTCACCCCCACCTTCTCTTTTCTGCAACCACACAAGAATCTTTATTTTGCATATACCACAAAGAGGGTAGTTTCAAGTCTGGTATAATCAAGAGTCACCTAAATCACAAACAAAAGCTTCAACAGTTTTTAAAAAGTAGGAGCAGTATCTCTGAATTTTTGAGGCCACTTTTTAGAAATTTATTTCTTGGCCAGGTGCCCTGGCTCAAGCCTGTACTCCTAGAACTTTGGGAGGCTGAGACAGGAGGATCATTTGAGCCCAGGAGTGGGAGACCAGCCTGGGCAACATAGTGAGACCTCCTCTCTACAAAAATAAAATAAGTTAACTGGGCATAGTGGTGCACACCTATAGTCTCAGCTACTTGGAAGGCTGAAGTGGGAGGATTGCTTGAGCTCAGGAGTTCAAAGATGGAGTGAGCTGTGATCATACTACGCAGTCCAGCCTGGGCGACAGAATGAACGTTTGTTTCCTAGGAACATTTTCAAACCTATGTAGAAGTAGAAAGAGCAGTACAATGAGCCCCGTGTATACCCACCACTTAGATGCAACAGTTATCAAGATTTTGCTTCATCTGTCTTCTACCTTTTTAGAGATCCCGTTTTAATTTCGTAAGATAGGGATAGCTGCATCATTTGCACTGGTATTATGATCATCCAGTGATCTGTATCCATGGAGGTGTTTGTTTTTCTGCAGAAGAACTTGATATATTATATATTGTAAGCAGATGTCTTTTCTTTTTCTACCTTTCTCCGGTAAGTTATTGCAAGACCCTTCTAGGTCTGGCTAGGTTATGCTAACTCCCTCATGCACCACATTCAGTGTTCCTAATCAGACCCACCTGAGGAAGGAGTTTCCTATCAAGCAGAGGTGACCAAGTTCTCCAGTGGCCCCAATCCCTATGGTTTGAGTCATTTAATTGTCACTAGAGTAGTTACTTTCTTTTGTAAAGATGCAGTGAATCTTTCTGCTCCTCCTCAAGTTAATAATGTTGATAATAGTTACTACTAATAATTGTGATCCTCTGCAGCTTTCCGTTCTCCACAAGGATCTCTTTCTTAATGCACTAGTGAGCGGTCCTGCTTCTATTCCAATGATTAGCTTTTGGATGTTGAATTCACTCATATAAAGTCCTGCCTGTAGTGATGGTTCCTTGGACAGGTGTGTGCCTGGAAGCAGCAGGAGGGAGTTCTTCCGTCTTAGAGTAAGCTGTGACTTTCAGCTGCTCCTTCATGACATCTGAGACAATGGTTTCAGGTCTGTTGGATAAGCCTTGAACATTCTGCATGTAGCTCTAAGCACACCCCAGAGAGGTGTGAGGACCCTCTACAGACAGGTAAGTCCTCACACCATGATGCCTGTCTTTCTGATGTGGGACCAAGTGCTGGGCCACCTGGGACAGTGGCTTCTAAAGCAATTGGCTGAGTGGAGATCATCCTCAGCATGGCAGATGGCTGCCCCTGGAGCTGCCTGTCATGGGATCATCATATGAGAGTGTGGTGAGCTGGAGCAAGATCACATTACATCTTCTAAACTATACCTCTACTCTGCTCAATAGCAAAGCCTTTCCTACTCCCCATCAGCACTGAGACCTGCCCATCCTATTAGGGCAAGCAGTAACCTCACCGAAGGAGCTAACACCTCAGGAAATTCCAATCATTTGTCCAAGAGTTTTGAGACATGATTGCATCTTTGACTGGCTTCTCATTATCTTTGTGATAATGTGCTTGTTGAAATTACAGAGTTTGATTTAGCTCTCACTTCCTTTTAAACGTACTCTACAAAGAACACTGCCTTACACTGATTTGGCCCCTTTCCACACTGCGTTTCTGTATTTTACCAGATTATTTTTGACCAATAGTCATTAATGAAGACTTTTCATTGTTCCAATTCCTGAACAATTTTTGGGGCAGTAGATGGAGAGATGAATTTTGCTGGTTGAAGCTGTACCTGTTTGCCATGCCATGTTTTGTCTGTCAAGCAACCCATTCAACAACTACTAAAACTATATCAAAAGACCATCCAATATAGTAATTTTGAGCAAAATAAAGTTAAAAATGATCTGGCTTTAACCATAAGAATGACACTGCTCAACACAAACATCTAGATCTGTGCAGTTAACACTGAGACTTTCCAGACCAGTAGCCTTTTACAATGTCAGAAGTACCCTGTACACATCATGGCGGTCCACTGAAGTGCCCCCAGATTTGCTGTGGCATGGCACGTGTCAGACATGATGGTTCTTGTATGGCACACTGGGACAAGTGGAAGGAAAATTGCAGGTCAGAGGCCCTGAGGCTGTGGGGTTGGTGATGACACCCACTGTGGAAAGTGAAATAATGAGATTCAGCACAGGGCTGCCCACAGAGAAGCCCACCTAGCCCAATGAGGGGTAGTTTAGAGGACAAGGGGATTATGGAAGGTTCTCTGAAGGAGATGGGCATTGGTTGAAGGACTTAAAGATTTAAGAGAATTTCCCAAGTGGAGACGGTAGTGGAAGGGAGAGATGGATGGTTGTTGAGTGCCGCTCTGTGCAGGCATTGTAGGAAGTGATGGAGCAGGCACTCAGGCAGAGGGAAAGTGAGCAAAGGGGTAACAGGGAAGGCTTTGAACTCCTTGCAATTGGGTAATTACTTTTTAATTACTATTTTGAGAGCAGGGACCCTATCCACTCACCCCTGTATCTCCAGAATCTACAACCACATAGTAAGTTCTCAGTCAGGTGCTTGTCTCCAGCAGAGCCTTGAAGGATGGTAGGATTTGGAGAAAGGAAGAGGAGAAGGGAGGGCATTCCTGGAGAAGAAGTCATGTGGGCAAAAGCACAGAGGTAGGAAAGCATGAAACATGTGTTGAGATCAATGAGGAGCCTGGTTTGTCTGGAAAAAAGGGTTTGTGCCAGGGAGTTGTGGGCGATGAGGTTGGAAGGTGGGCAGGAATGCAACATTTTCCAGGTTGGAGTTGAGGCCACAACAGTAATTCACTGCAGAAAGGAAAGGGAAAGGATTGGGCCACAGAGGATTTGCTGTGTGGCCCATGGTGGGATGGGGGTGAGTGGGCAGGAGTCTGTGGCCACCTCCTGGAGTTTCTGTCCAGCTCCTTGTCTCTTCCGGTGTTATGAAACTGGGAGTTGGGGGAGGGGCCTCAAATGTCATTTTTTTTCTATGAATAGGGACACACACACACACGCACACCAATCCTAAGAATGATTTTTTTTCCACTTGTCAAGAGCCAGAAAAAAGCTGAAGGTATAAAGTTCAGAACTGGCAGGGCTGGAGGGCAGACAGGGAAGGGTTCAGGATCTTTGAGTTTTCTAAGCTGTGGCAACCATTAGAAGCTGGGGAAAAAAAGAAAGAAGAATTTCCACGAAGCATCTGCTATGGCCTGTGGAAGGCTCTATGGAGTTTCTGGAGGAGGGTGTGTGCTTTCTTTCTGCAGAGTCTTGGCTACTCTGGGGGTAGGGATCTGTGCCCACTAGACTCCTCTTCAGGGTTGGAAGATGAGGCCCTGGATGCCAGAGCTAGAAGCACCTGGTCCCACTGCCAGAGCTGCACAGCCTGGGTTCAAGTCCTGGCTCCACAGCCTGCCAGCTCTGTGATCTTGAGCAAGCCATTTAACCTCTCAGTGCCTCCCTTGCTTTGTCTACAAAGCCAGAGCAACAACATCTACCTGCCAGGGGTTAGGACAGTTACATGAGCTAATGCTTGCTTGGAACAATGCACGTGGTAACTGTGTAATAAAAGTTATTATTATTATTAATTATTATTATTGAGAAAATGGAAGTAATACTTGCTTAGAACAACGCATGTGGTAACTGCACAATAAAAGGTATTATTATTAATTATTATTATTGAGAAAATGGAAGTTTGAGAAAGAAGGGATATGATGAGGCTGCGTGCACTCAGGCTGAACTGGGACTAGAATGGGTGCTCCTAGGCATTAAGAAATGGGTAAACTGCTTTCTCTATATCCTGATTAAAAAGTTAGAGAAAGAGCATCATATTTTTAAAGAACAATTTCTAAGAATGATTAAATTTTTTTTTTTTTTTTGACGGAGTCTCGTCTGTCGCCCAGGCTGGAGTGCAGCGGCTCGATCTCGGCTCACTGCAAGCTCCACCTCCCAGGTTCATGCCATTCTCCTGCCTCAGCCTCCTGAGTAGCTAGGACTGCAGGCGCCCACCACCACGCCCGGCTAATTTTTTGTATTTTTTAGTAGAGACAGGGGTTTCACCGTGTTAGCCAGGATGGTCTCGATCTCCTGACCTCGTGATCCACCTGCCTCGGCCTCCCAAAGTGCTGGGATTACAGGCGTGAGCCACCATGCCCAGCCAAGAATGATTAAAATTGATACTTAAGTCTGTAGTCATCCAAAAGCTTAGGTATTTGGAATATTACATTAATCAAACATTCTAGATAGCTGAAGTTTTACTGTATATATATTTAGATCTGTGACAATTGGACACATATGATAATTAAAAAATTAAATGGAAGCACAGTCAACATTGGGAAGATTTCACACAAAAGCAGGTTTGTCCTATAATGTAAAGGCCACTAGAGTTGGAGACAAAAGATTTAAGTGCTGACAGCATCAGTTACTGGGTACACCTGTTTGGGCAAGTTACTTAGTATTCCTGAGCCTCAATTTCCTCATCTGTAAGATGAGACTAATAATCCATAATTAGTGATGATAACAATATCTATAGTTAAGAATCCTCACAAGAAATAACAATACAGGAAATGTCCCTTATAATTTTAAAATGCTAACTTTTCTCAATCCCTAAGTATAATTTATATTTTCAAATTTTTGCTTTCCCACCTTATTAAATAAGTAATTCTTATTCATTGTAAAAACATTAAAAGTGACTATGAGCAAAAAGAAGGGCATAAAAAATCAGCTTAATGTCATCGTGTTGGTTTACCTTTAATGAATGTACAACAGGTGACAGTTTGCATTTTATTTCATTCTCATTAAAACCTCTGGGATTATTAAATTTGTTTTATAGGCAAAGGAATTGAATACCGGAGAAGTTTCTGACTTGACTAAGGTCACACAGCTAACCTTGTTTCTTCTGGATAGAGGAGGCAGAAATCCTTTCCAGTTATGACAGCTGGGGAACGCGGAAAGAGGGGAGGGGGAAGGTGGCTGAGCTGGCCCAGGACAGGCAGAAAGATATTTGAGCTCTAGCAGGAGACATGTGGGTGGAGCTGTGGGCTTGTTTTTCCAGAGTTGCCCCTTAAAACTCCAAGGATGGGGAGGTTTTTAGACAGATGGAGTAATAAATGAAAAGAAGGGGGCTAACTGAATCCACTATTTCCCAACTCTGTGTCCCTTTGGCCTCTTCTCCCATCCACCAAACCACTCCTCCTCTGGTATCTCTGTCTTAGCAAAGACACTATCCTTCACCTAAGCCTAGTTCTCACCTCCTCCAGGAAGCTTCCCTGATTCTCTCTGCCAAGCTCTGGTCATGTCAAGCTTTCCTGGATTGGCACCTCTGTGTGGCCTTGGTGTAGTGTGCATGTGTGCCCACACTTTTCCTTTCATATACCCTTACCACTCACCACACTCCTTCCTCTCCCTGCCTACCTCCTGACCCAGTGGGTGCCTGTGGATTAGACCTCTGCCATCATTGTTGGTGGTGACTGGAGTCATGCTGACAGCCACCACAGCTCCCAGGTTCTTCAGGACAATACCTCTGTCATATGCTCCACTCTGCTGTCACTCTATTCCCCAGAGCGGGAGTTAGCAGGTGTGCTGAATGTCAGGTAGGAAAATCTTGTCACTACATATGTACGATTTCCAACTCAGGTGGGTATAGAGTGTCAAACCTGAGTTTCACATCTTTAAAAATTTTCACTGAAATGGCTGGGTGTGGTGGCTCACGCCTGTAATCCCAGCACTTTGGGAGGCCGAGGCAGGCGGATCACCTGAGGTCAGGAGTTAGAGACCAGCCTGGCCAACATGGTGAAACCCCATCTCTACTAAAAATACAAAAATTAGCCAGGTGTGGTGGTGGGTGCCTGTAATCTCAGCTACTTGGAAGGCTGAGTCAGGAGAATTGCTTCAACCTGGGAGGTGGAGGTTGCAGTGAGCTGAGACAGTACCATTACACTCCAGCCTGGGCAACAGGAGTGCAACTCCGTCTCAGAAAAAACCAAAACAATAACAATAACAATTTTCACTGAAATAAAACAAGTATGTAGTCATTTTTTTTGTACATTTAAGAGTTATCTTCAAAAGTAAATGTTCATCATTACTATTACTACTATTAATAGCATCTCCTTATCTCCCTCAAGGTGAGAAATTGTCTTCTTTTCAATCTGGAGGTCTTTTCCTGGATCTCCTTATAGATGAGCAGGTTCCTCTCCCACACCAAGGTCATCATTCATGTACATTCAGCTTCTCAGTCAGTGTACCTGCCTTCCTGCCTGCTTCCCTCCTTTCCTCCCTCCCTTTCTTCCTTTCTTCCATTGCATATGCTAATCCACCCACCAGCAATCACCCACTCACCGATTCAATTCACCCAATATTTATAACAATGATAAACCAGATAATGAACCTAATTTTTCATCCATCCATCCATCCATCCATCCATCCATCCATCCATCCATCCTTCATGATTTCCTTTTCATCGCATTTCTTTTTTTTTTTCTTTTTCCCCAATATCAGACAAGGAATCATTCATGGCATTTCTTTATCTCAGCTACCCAATTTCTCTGAGTGGCCTTCCCAATCTCCTTACCTTCCAATTTATAACCATCCGTTTGACACTGTAGGTACCTTCTACAAAGCATCTATAACCACTTAATTTTTTTTTTTTTTTTTTTAAAGCTCAGAGGGTTTTCCAGACTCTGCAATTGTCCTTCTACTAGGGTCTCCCTTGGCTTGGTTTGCTTTAGTCTTATTGTCTCAGTCTTGAGTTCTCCCTTTCCGCCTGGCCCTTTTGTATTTCACCCATACCTCTATGCCTCGTCTCAGACCATTTCCTCTATCTGGAGCGCTCTTCCTTGTACTTTCTCCTGTTCACCAACCTTCTTTTTATTCTTCAGGACACTCAGTTCACATGCCACTCTTGTGACACTGTCTCTTTCACGTCTTTCTGTGTCCCCTTTCCCAGCTGAATTAATAGTTCCCTCCTCTGGGCTCCCACAACAATATGTACCTCTCTCTTGCATAGCACTCGCCACGCTGAATTTTAATTAATTGCTGCTCGTCCATCTTATTGGCTGAAGGGAGCACACTTAACCCATCACTGCATCTCTGGCACCCAGCACAGAGCTGGGCTAGCAGTAGCATCTATCCATCTCTCTCTCTCTCTCTCAATTATTTATCATCTGTCATCTATCTATCTATGTAATCTATGTATCTATTATCTATCAATTATTTATCATCTGTCAGTGTAACCTATGTATCTATTATCTATCAATCACTTATTATCTGTCTCTATCTTTTAAATTTTTTATTTATTTTATTTTATTTTTTTGTAGAAATGGGGTCTCGCTGTGTTGCCTAGGTTGGTCTTGAACTCCTGACCTGAATTGATCCTCACACCTCAGGCTCCCAAAGTGTTGGGATTACAGGTGTGAGCCATGACACCTGGCATCTATCTATCTATCTATCTATCTATCTATCTATCTATCTATCTATCTATCAATCATCTATCTACCTACCTACCTATCTAATTTATTGAATAAATAGTTAAATCATGCTGTGGATGAATGACCTCTTTCTCAACACTGTGGTCCTCATTTACCTATTCACATCCCATTCCTTCTTGAAAACTTTGCTCAAGTACTTGCTTCATAAAATCTTCCTTGCTTTCTCCACCTCAGTCAGAGTTTCCCGCTTCCTGTTCTAATTGTTCCTGTGCTTTGCTGAAGGGCAGATGGTGAGGGAGAGTGGGAACAGGTAGCATGTAGAGACTGACAGGTACCTCTCTTCTGCTCCCATCTCTTCCTGGGCTGTCTCCATAGCTGTGTGTCCTGCAGGACCTGGCCAGCCTGGCATGCTTGCTGTTTGGGAATCCAGCCCCCACCCCATGCCCTCGATGACCTAGGCAGGCTAAGAGAGGAGCCTTGAGAAGTGCTGAGACAAGGCTGGTGCTTTCTGGGACAGGAGGTACATGTTTACCTAGAGAACTGCCCAAGAAGATGGGCCTTGGCTAGCGACATATGTAAATCAGAAGCAAATTGAATGCAAATGTTATGCAAATATGCATGTGGTTCTCCTGATTGCTTCTTTCAGTGGGAAGGGGCCCTTGGCAAGCCTCTTGCCTGGGTCATTCGGAACACAATGAGCAGGGGCCCTCCCCCACCCATCTCACCCTCCCTCCTCCTGCAAGGCCCATCATCTCTATTTGTGACTGCAGCTACAGCCCTTGCTTCTGCAGTGAGTGGGAGGCACTGGGGTTTCCTACCACCCCCTTCTTAGGGGTGGGGCTGGCTTGTGTCTCTCCTGTCAGGATGGGGGCTCCCTGTGGGAAAGTGGGCCAGGAAAGCTGAGATAGGCTCATTGCTACCCTAACTGAGTCCCATGAGGATATCTACAGGAAGAGATGGCAGCCAATCCTTCTTCATGGCCCTCCCAGCAAGTACAGGAATCCAGCTGTGTGGAGCAGGGAGGTGAGAGAGCAGGCAGCTGGACAGGGAGGAATGTCCCGTCCCCGGAAAGAACAAGATGAATTGAGCATCCAAGAGGGCAGGAGGGATTCTGGTTACACAGAAAGGCTATGTTTCATGTCAAGAGAATAAATTATAGTCAAGAAGAATGGTGGGTGGTGGAGTTTCCAATCATGACTTTTTAATAAAGAAATTAAAAATTGGCCACTCTTAGATGGTTAGCGGTTCATCGGGGTAAAGGCAGCTGGAGTTTACCTCTAGTACTCCACTTATTAATTCATTCAGGTTGTTTTTGAATACTTAGTCTGTTTCTGGCACTTTGCCAGGTACTAGGTCATTTCATCACTCTTGCTTCTACTCCATAATTCTGTAGAAGTGACTGATTTCTATATTCATGGTGCAGAGCCTGGCACACAGAGCTTACTGGGCATTTCTTGACTCAACATATAAACCTACCAACTCCTTCAGCTTTTCCTTATTTTTCCCTGAAAATGTTCAGCTTAGTTAAACCCACCTTTTCTGAGTACCCACTATGTGCCAGGCTCTTACTAAGCTCTGGGGAGACCCTGAGGGATCAGACACATGGCAAGATACATAGTGAGATGAGGGCAAGATGAGGGCCCCAACAGAGTCACCCTGGGCTGTGCTGGAACACGTTGGGCAAGGTCTGCCCCAACCTGGGCATCAGGATGTTCTCCTGAAGGAGGCAATGCCCCGAGTTGAATCTTGAAAGGCAGTTGGGGGCAAGGCATTCCTGGCTGAGGGAATAACATATGGAGAGGCACAAAGCCGGGGATCGGCAGAGAATGGGGTAGACACAGAGCAGAAGGCGTTATCAGGGGACACATGGTGTGTATTGGAGATGTGGACTGCCCCCAGCGGCCGGTCCAGCCACAGAGCCAACTTCCTCTCCTTTCTGTGGGCTGTGGGGAGGAGGCACGGGTGACTAAAGAAGGGAGAGATGGTCAGACTTGGGCTTGGATCCTGGCTGCCCTGTGAAGGGCGGATTGTAGTGACCAGGCAAGGCAGTGCTACAGAGGTGAGGGCATGGATGGACTTGGCAGCTCATTGGAATTTGCATTGACAGGACTGGTGGACCAATTGGTGCGGGGCGTAAGCGAGAGGAAGGAGTTGGGTTTCTGGCTGGGGTGATGGATAGGGCAGTAAGGAAGCCTGAAGAGGTCCATGATTGTGGAACAATAGGTGGCAGGGGAGGCGGGGACAGGGGTGCATCCTGGGAGGCTGGAGTTTGAAGCTATCTCTGAGCCTCTCTAGACTAGAGATGGAGATTTGGCAGGGAGCAGGACACCATGTAGCTGAAGCAGTGGGGGGTGTCTGAGTCAGGTGGACCTTAAGAAGGGGTGGCTCTGGGCCGGGCCCGGTGGCTCATGCCTGTAATCCCAGCACTTTGGGAGGCCGAGGCGGGCAGATCACGAGGTCAGGAGTTCGAGACCAGCCTGGCCAACATAGTGAAACCCCGTCTCTACTAAAAATACAAAAAAATTAGCCAGGCGTGTTGGCGGGCAACTGTAATCCCAGCTACTTGGGAGGCTGAGGCAGGAGAACTGCTTGAATGTTGGAGGCAGAGGTTGCAGTGAGCAGAGATTGCGCCATCACACTCCAGCCCGGGTGACAGTGCGAGACTCGGTCTCAAAAACAAAACAAAACAAAACCTAACAAAGACAAACAAACAAACAAAAAACAAGAAGGGGTGGTTCCTATCCATCTGGACCCACCATTTTCTGGAGCATCTCATGGACTTTAGGTTATGGGAGCTACAGCCTTACCGAGCAATTCTGTCCCTTTATGTCCCGTTGTCCCATAGCCAATATCCCCAAAGAGGAGGGAAACCCCCAGGGAAGGTTCCTGCAATGAGACTTGGACTTCTTGGTTTGGAGTTTACGGCAGAACCTCTATCTTGGCTGAGATATTTTATTTACTCCAAGAATAAAAAGAGATTGTTTTTCCTGAAAGAGGAAAATCTCAAGTCATTTCCGTAAAAAGGTCCACCTCCTCCTCTGAGCCACAGAGCAGACTCCTTAGCACAGCCTGGCTCATGGTCCGAGTGTAAATGAGTCAGTCCCCACTGGCTCTCTCCATAGTCCGCGGTATGTCTTTAATTAAGGGGACAATTGCTTGGCTCAAGGGCTGGGGCTTCCAGCCAAGAGGTCCACCCTCTGGCAGATCCAAGATGTCCTGCGAATCTTCTCTAAGCGTATCCCAGCGTCAGGCCTCTTTGTTTTCTCTTACCAAAAGGGACAAGGTGTGGGCAAACTGGAATAAGGCAAAGGGGGGTGAGTGGAAACACCTTCTGTGATCATATCTGGTCATTAGTGAGTGTTTTACCAAGAATCTGGAGTTGATAAGAGCAGAATCGTGCTGGACCAGAGCCCTTGAAATCAATATCATTCAGTTCTAGGAGGGTGCAGAGGCCAAAGCCTCATTTTATAGGGGCTCAGGGAAAGAAGTCTTCTCTTAAGGTCATGTAGAAAGCCAGTGACAGAATGCATACACCAAGATTCTGGTCTCGTGTTGAGTTTAGTTCATTGGCTTCTTTGTCCAGTAGGCATTGACCCAGGGAACAAATTAGATGATGGAGGCCTGGGCCAATGTGCTCGGCACTCAGTAGGTTCTTTTCCTGGCAGGCGGTTGTGTTCACACCAGCAGACTCGTTCCCTTTCCTCCAAAATTGAGCTGCTTGTGTAGATATAGCCTTTGTCTATAGGTCAGTCGGTTATTTGTTTCTGTCAGTCAAGCCACTGGAAGTAGAGTCTTTGAAAGGCTTTGTTATCTGCAAAGGCCTCTGTTGTTGCTGTTCCCAGGTGATCCCCAGAGTTGGGGACGAGTTGGATCCTGGGATGCTGAGGATGGGAGTGAATGCCTCTGAGGTTTGGACGCTTGATGATTAAAGTGCTGGGCATTTCCTGGGCCTGCTGGGTCACCAGGAGGGTTGGCAGCATCTCCCCCAGGTTATCTCTAGAAGAGAAGCAGGGCCTAGACACCCAGGAACCATGGGGCAAACAAGGATGTGGAGAGGGCTGGAGTGCTTCTCTCTCCTCGAAGCCCACTGAGAAGCTGGGGATGCAAGATTGCTGGGTGGCAGAGAGGGTTATGCTCATATACACGGAGCCACTTCCCCAGCCCCTCAGCCAGGACCACTGAGCCCCTGCTAAAGGTAACCTGTGGATCATGGTGAGGGCCCAGGGAAACAGTCACAAGTCCTCATATTGTGAGCACAATCAGAGGCCTGTGACATTAAAATGACAGCAAGGTCTGGTAGGGAAGTGGGGCCTGAGGCTGCTGACCTCCTATGCATCGCAGGGTGGCTCACTCCAAAGTGGGTGCCTTGGAACCTGGTGCATGGAAACCTGGGCATGTAGGGCATATACCTTTCCCCCAGGTACTCTATCCAGGGACATCACAGATACACTATAGTAGAAGGTGGGGCTGGGCCAGAACAGGTACAGTGGGGACACTGAGGTTGTGGGGGGTGTGTGTGTGTGTGTGTGTGTATGTGTGTGTGGGTATGTTAGGGGCATGTCTCTCCTCTCAGCATCTCCAGTATTGTGTGTAGATGTTAAGGTTAAGGGCATAAGGTCCAGAACCAGACTACTCAGGTTCAAATCCTGCCTCTGCCATTTACTAGTTGTAGGACCTTAAGCAAGTCACTCTACTTCTCTGTGCCTCCGTTTTCTCATCCATAAAATGGGGATAACCTACCTTATAGGGTTGTTGTGAGGATTAAATTCATGAGAATGCTGACATCTAGTATTAGTAGAAGAAATGCTGGCTCTTATTTGTGTTATTTTGCACAAGAATACTTCCTGCCAGTCTGTCTTATGAGTCTTATGACTGGGGTCAGTGGCAGCTCCACAAGGGCACACGGCTTTTGCCTCATTTCAGAGGTGGCCTGGTGGGTGGGGGGAGCATGGTCCAGCAGAGTGAGCCCAGGCTTGTGCAGCCAAGTAGACCTGGGTTCAAAGCCACTTACAAGGTAGATGACCTTGGTCAGCTGACCTCACATCACCACACTTCAGTTTTCTCATCTGTAAAATGGGGACAATTCTTACCTCATAGAGAAGTTGAGAGAATTAGATGACAGAGCATCATGAAATGTCATGAAAGCTCCTCCCTCACTGCCTGCCAGGAGTTAATGATTCTTGATGTGGGTTTGTTCCTTTTTGCTGTTCAGAATGTCTGTGACAGACCCAGCAATCTAACTTTTGGGTCTAAGGTTGAAGAAACCTTTGCCCGTCCATGTTCACGGCAGCATTATTCACAATAGCCAAGATGTGGAAATAATCCAAGTGTCTGTGAACAGATTAATGGATCAAGAAGATGTGTATACACACACGCGTACACACAAACGTGCACATACAACAAAATACTATTCAGCCTTTAAAAAGGAAATCTTGCCGTTCTGACAATGAGGATGAACCTGGAGGACATTATGCTAAATGAAATAAACCAGGCACAGAAAGGCAGACACTGTATGATCTCACTCATACATAGAATCTAAAAAAGTTGAACTCATAGAAGCAGAGAGTAGAATGGTGGTTACCAGCGCCTAGGGTGGGCGGGAGGGGATGTTGGGGAGATGTTGATCAAAGGGCACAACATTTCAGTTTGATAGGAAGAATAAGTTCAAGAGATTTATTGTACAACATGATAACTATAGTTAATAATGCTGTATTGGCTACTTGAAGTTTGCTAAGAGAGTAGATCTTAAAGTGCTCAGCACACACAACAAAAACATGGTAACTATGTGAGGGATAGATATGTTAGTTAGCTGGATTGTGATAATCATTTTACAATGTACAATGTACATCAAAACACCACGTCATAAACCCTAAATATACGTACTTCTATTTGTCAAAAAAGCATTATTAATTTCTTTAAAAAAGAGAATGGTTATGACAGAATTGGATGTTCAGTTTACCTGTCTTTCTTTAACTATGATGATCGGATGGCAGTAATAACTTCAATAATAGTTAAAGCCCCCCTATGTATAGTACTACATTGAATACACATTGCTTATGCTTATCATACAGATATCCATCGCAACAGCCTGTGAAGTATGTGATATCATTATCCTCATTTTATAGATAAAGAAACTGAGGCACCTAGAGAAGACAAGTGGCTGCTGAGAAGGTATTTGGGCAGATTTTGCCAGGGGAACTCCTTTCTAGCCAAGGAGAGGCCGTGGCTCGCTTGGGTCTGGGGGGCCTCTGTGCTTATGTAAATGGATGAGTGCTAATCGCTTTGCTAATGGGAAACACACAGGGAGATAGGATCTGCAGCAAAGCGGAAGGGCTTTCAGAAAATTAGAGCTGGGAAAGACCCCAAAGAAATCTGGGAAGATGATAAGGCAATGCCCAAGAACTCACAGCAGCGCTGTGGGAGGGTGGGCTCTGGGGCAGAGGGGAGCTCCTGAAGCATCAGCCAGTCCTGGAGACTCAAGTCCAAGGGAGGCAGGGCTGTGAGTAGTCATCCAGCTGCCTTGGGCCCAGAGCAGCTTGAAGAGCAGATTCCATCTCCTTGAGCCAGGCCCACTTGCTGGGCAGCCTCGCCCAGAATTCCTGGACAATTCCTCTTTGCTTTGCCCTGTGCTGGGTTCTGGTATCACACAGCCACATCTAAACCCTGCGTCCCAGGAGAAGAGTTCAGCCAGAGTGAGTACTTCAGATCTAGAGCCAGATGATCTGGGTTCAAAATCTCATTTCTGTCACTTACTAGCTGTGTGATGTTGGGCAAGTTACTCAACCTCTCTGTGCTGCAGTTTTCTCGTCTGTAAACTGAAGATGTTATATGATAGCAATGATGCTGTAGTGATGATTAAGTTAATTAATCCATGTAGGTTGCTTAGAAGAGTAGCTGAGACATAACAAGAACTGGATACATGATAGATATTGGTGTTATTATTTTAAGAAGATTGTACAATTTGACCAAGCCCTTCTCTTGCTTAAATCCTTTCTGTAGCATCCTGTTGCCCTCAGGCTCAAATGCATCCTCAGTACTGTGGTCTACATATGGCCCTGCTCATGCTCCAGCTTCATTCCTCTCTGACCTCTACCTTTCAGCCACCCTCAGTGATCTGTGCTTTCCTGAGTGTCCCACTTTCTTTCCTCTGGGCCTTTGCATATGATGTTCCCTTGGCTTGGAATTCCTTCTTTCAAAGGGTACCCCTTGCCATGTGTTTGGCTATTCCTGAGGGAGCTTTATTTCTGAAGCCCAACAGATATCGATGCCTTCCTCTGGTCTTCCATGGCCTCATATGTCCCACTATTTCAGGATGTAGCACTGCGCTGCAATTGTTCAGGGCCTGTCCCTCTGCTTGGGTCACCTCTCCGAATCCAATGCCCTGAGCAGATCCTGACCCAGACGAGGCTTGATAAATGTTTGCTGAATGACTTTAGAGGGGGCAAAAATAAATATACCAAGCTGTCTGTCCTGAGGTCCCATCCAGCTTCTATAGAAGGGACAACACAAATCTAAGGACATGACAGCTTGACAAGCAGTGGAGGGTGGTGGTGATAAGAACAGGCTCTTGAGGCAAGCAGCATGGGGATTTGCAAGCTGTATGATTTTGGACAAATTGCATAACCTATCTAAGCTTCAGTTTCTTCCCTGGTAAATGGGAAGAATAACAGACACTTGAGCATGAAATGAAAAAATGATGTAAAGCACTTTACACTACACAAGGCACATATCTGGCACATAGTAAAGGCCATTGGATGCTGACCGTCTACTTCCTCATCACTGTGATGCATGCCCAAATCTGCTGACCACATGTGCTGCCTTCCCAGGCACTACCTCTGACCTGGAGGCAGCAGCCACTTGTGGGAACCTGGGTCCAGAGGTTGTCAACCATCTCTCTGGGTACGACCCTCAGCTTCTCGAGTCAGGCTCTGTGGCTCACGCCCGTAATTCCAGAAATTTGAGAGGCCAAGGTGGGTGGATTGCTTGAGCTCAGGAATTTGAGATCAGCCTGGGCAACATGGTGAAACCCTGTCTCTACAAAAAATACAAAAATTAGCCAGACGTGGTGTTGTGCGCCTGTGGTCCCAGCTACTCAGGAGGCTGGGGTGAGAAGATGGCTTGAGCCTGGGAGGCAGAGGTTGCAGTGAGCCAAGATTGCGCCACTGAACTCCAGCTAGTGTGACAGAGCCAGATCCTGTCTCAGAAAAAAGAAACCTCAGCTTCTTGCAGTGTCAGCAAGGAGAAGCTACTTGGAAATTCCGAGACAAACCTAGGTGGGTGATTGGTATCCTCCATCCACCTGTCTACCCTTCAGGACCCAACTATTTCCAGAGATCGCTTCTGGGGTTTGGATTCTAAAGCTTGGTCCCATGGTTGTCGAATTTGTATGATTAAAGCCACATTGTGCATGGACAAATGCCAGCATTCATTCATTCATTCATTCACTTATTCATTCAACATTTTTTGAGCATTTGCTAAGTGCCTGGTATTGACGATACCAAGACTAATATAACACTGTGTGCCTGCCCTCAAATTGCTCACTATCTGGAGAAGCAGGCAGAGATGCACACAGACATTAAAGACCAAGTTGGAAGGGATTGTGAAGAGGCTGGGGATGTAGACGTGGTAGCACCAACAGGGATACTCAACAGCCCCTGAGCCCTTTCTCTCTATCAGGTACAATGCTAAGGGGTCTTCATACCTACCTCCAGGGTTCTTGTAAGTATATATATATATATATATATATATATATGTGTGTATATATATATATGTATATATACAGTCACTTATATATATATAAACTATATAGATATAGTATATATATGTACTATAACTTTATATATAAAGTTATTTAGTTCTTACTTACAAGAACCTTGGAGGTAGGTATGAATGTGGTACTTAGCTGAGTTAGTTTCCTATTACTGTAACAAATTACTGTAAACTTAGCGGCTTTAAACAACCTAAATTTATCATCTTACAGTTTGGAGTTCAGAAGTCCAAAACAAGTTTCACTGGACTAAGGTCAAGGTGTTAGCTGGGCTGTTGCTTCTAGAGGCTCTGAGGAATAATCTATTTTCTTACCTTGTTTAACTTCTAGGGGCCACCTGCATTCCTTGGCTTGTGGCCCCTGCATCTCTCCAATCTCTGCTTCTATCATCACATCTCCTGGTCTCACTGTGACCTTCCTGCCTCCCTCTTATAGGGACCCTTGTGATTACACTGGGCCCACCCTGATAATCCATGATAATCTCTCCATCTGAGATCCTTCATTTAATCACATCTGCAAAGTCCCTTTCACCATGTAAGGTAACATATTCACAGACTCTGAGGATGAGGATGTGGACATCTTGAGGGTGGGGAGCATTATTCGGCCTCCCACACCATCTTGCAGATGAGAAAACTAAGACTCACAAAGGTCAAGGAACTTGCCTAAAGTTCTACAGCCAGTAACTAGCAAGTCCCGCCCTCTTTGGATTTGAGCCTCCAGCTCTTAACCTCAAACAAGAAGACTGCTGGTGCAGGTGAACCTTGAACTAGGTTTTGAAGAATGAATCAGAGTTAAAAAAAGGTGTGTCCAGTGGAGGAATGGTGTATGCAAAAGCAAGCTGAGCACTGGGTGTGCTTTGGTACCATAAAATGCTCAGATTCGCTGGGGGTGCAGGGAGGTGAGACAAGACAGGTAGGCAGGGTCTGGATGGTGGAAAGCCGCCCAGAGCAGGCTACAATGTTTGCAGTTGAATTGAAAGATGTGAAAAACCATTGGAGGATTTCACCTGTACGTCCTGGGTAATCCCTTCCCCTTTCTGACCCTCAGTTTCCAGCTCCTCTGCCCTGATCTGCTTTTTCCCTCCCCACTGTCCCTTTGTCCCCTCCCTTCTCACCCCCTTGCTGCCAGGCCTGGTCCCATCCATCCCTGGGCAGGAATGAGGGCTGGGTGAACTGCCCCCTTCCCCCATCCCCAGGACAGCGACGGTTTCCAAATATCTGTCTGTTGAAATAATGTTCTCTGGGCACTGGGCCTCCCTCCCTCCCTCACATTCCTGGGCGAGCCGGCCTGTTTGGCTTGCTCGGACAAATATTGACTTTCTCTGTCCTTCTCACTCTGGGTCTGTTTAAAAGGCATCAATCTTTGCCGGGGTGTGAGCTCCCTCTCCGTAACCTGTGGCCTCTGCGGACCTATTCGGGCAGGGAGTGGTAGGGGAGGGGCTCACAGGCTCTGGGGATACCCCTTTCTTGCTTGGCTGCACTATAGAGGCTTTTGGTGCAATGCTGTTCCTTGTCAGCTGCTTTCCACGCGGTCCTGCGTGGGGCCTAACAGCCCACTTATGGAGCCTCTACTTGAGGGTCAGGTCTATGCCCGTGGCACGTGCACTGAGACCTTCATACACATTTCTCTAGACTCCTCAATAACCAGGCAGGAAACCTTGCTGATTCTACCCTCAAACAATTATTCATCATCCAACCACTTCTCAGCCTCCATCGCTACCCTCCAGGTCCCAGACACCATCATCTCCTGGATCTGACTCCTGGATTATTAAGTTAACTTCCTAAATTCTGCCCCACTTCCCTTCAGTCTGTTGTCAATTTTGGAGCCAGAGGGATGGGTGAACATGTTGGTTAGCCTGGCTTAGACCCCCCAGCTCCCCTCCCCTCCTCTTGCTCCTCCTGTCTCCCTTTGGGCCTCAGGGTTTTTCCTCCCACCTGAAAAACTTTGCACGAAACTGTTCTCTCTGCCTGGAACGGTCTTCCCAGATCTGGTAGATTCCCTCCCTTACCTCTTAGTAAAATGTTTCTCTGGCCGGGCATGGTGGCTCACGCGTGTAATCCCAGCACTCTGGGAGGCCGAGGCGGGTGAATCACGAGGTCAGGAGATCGAGACCATCCTGGCTAACACGGTGAAACCCCATCTCTACTAAAAACAAAAACAAAAAAAATTAGCCGGACGTGGTGTCAGGCGCCTGTAGTCCCAGCTACTCGGGAGGCTGAGGCAGGAGAATGGCGTGCACCTGGGAGGTGGAGCTTGCAGTGAGCCGAGATCGTGCCACTGCACTCCAGCCTGGGCAACTGAGCAAGACTCCGTCTCAAAAAAAAAAAAAAAGTTTCTGCCAAAATGTCACCTTTTCAGTGAACCTTTCTTGGACAGCAGTTTTTGCATGGAACCCGCCTTGCCTGGTCCCATCACCTGGGTACCCCCTCTCCCCCGCTGCCTTGTCCTTCTCCTCAGCACTTCCAGCTATCTCACACTATATCTTTTAATTGTGTGTTTTGTTTACTGTCTGTTTCTCTGGAGGGCAGGGCTTTTTGTCTGCTTCATTCACGGCCGCGTCCACACCTAGAGCAGCAGATGTGTGAATCCCCATTTCGTGGGTGAGAGTTAGTAGGGGTTATGGTGTAACAGCTTGTATTTATTACTCACTTTTTGAGTTTCTTCTATTTATCATTCACTTCACAGACTCTAGCTTGCCAGTGCTCACAACAACCAATCCATAAGGTGGGCCTGGCTATGGTCACCCTTACATGGGCAAAGAAAACCAAGGCAGTGATGATGGTGTAGGGATTGGTCCTGGCTGGACTGCCACCCAAAGTCCCTCTTCCTGCCTCGCCAGCTGCACCCAAACTGGGTGCGCGTGTGCCGCAAAAATGCCAGGATAGGGTGAGCTGGTGTCGAAGCCTGTGAACCTTCACCACCCCTCACCTCTTGGCCTCTCCATCTGTTGCCAGGACTTGCTGATGCATGAGCTCAGACTCATCTTGGCCGATCTTGTCCCAGAGCATTTGGCCGGGCCTCTTCTCTTTCAGCTTCTCCTTGCTTCAAGTCTCTCTCTCTCTGCCTCTATCTCTATTCATTGCTCTCTGTCTGCTTCTGTCTCTCTGTCTCACTCTGTCTCTTTCTCTCTCTCTGTCTTGGGATCATCCCACCCACACTGCTGCCCCATGCATTGCCCTAAGACCTCCTCTCCACCCTCTTTTGCCCTTTGCTCCATGGGACCAGAGCTCATCTTCCTCCTGGATTTGAAAGCACTGTGTGATCTGGCTTCAGGAGACTCCCCATCCCCATCCTTCTCTCTCAATGCAGGCTGGCTCCACTGTTTCCCCCATCCACCCTATAATCATTCCTACATTTGACTTTGGGATGCCATCTCCTATTTTCTCAATCTAGCTAAATAACCCTCCCCTACCTTTCATGTTGAACAAATCAGAAGAACAGAACAATAAGAATCATACAGCAAATACTCCCATGCACTTCATCTAGATCCACCAATCATTAACATATTTCCTCTCTCTCTTCTTTCCTTCCCTGCATCCCTCCTTCCTCCTCAACTCTCTCTCTTCATTTGTGAGTAACAGACCTCACCCCTCAAATTTCAGCATGCATCTCTTTAAAAAAGGACATTCTTCTCTATAACCACAATATAATTGTTGCCCTAAAATTTTAACTTTGATGCTATATACTATTATATAATACATGGCCTGTTTCCAAGTTTTCGCAATTTTGTAAATAATGTCCTCTAGAACATTTTGTTTTAGTTGTCATGTCTCTTTAGCTGCCATTAATCTCAAACAATTTCCCAGCCTCTTTTTGGGGTCATCTTTCATGATATGGACATTTTTGAAGAGTCTAGATTGGTTATTTAGCAAAATGTCCCTTGATTTAGACTTTTTGAGTGTTTCTTCATTACTAGTTTCAGGTTAAGCATTTTTGGCGGAAATACTCTCCTCCCTGTCTCCAGCCTCTCTCTCCCTGGGATGATCCCACCCACAGGCTGCCCCATGCTTCCTAAATCCTTCCGGGGCTTCTCCACCAAGGCCCAGCCCCACCTGCTGGGTCGGCAAGAAGTCCTGCTCTGGCACCCAGGGACTGGAATGGGAGGAGCTGGGGAGGCTGCCCTGTCCTGCTCATTGGGAAGATAAGAGGGGGTCCTTCATCTGGAGAGACTCTGGAAGCAATGGTTTGCTCTTCAGATGGTTTTTGGCAGCAGAAACTTCTGTTCAGACACATCTTACATGGAAAAGCAATGAAGACTGGCCCTTCTCTTATTGAAGGATGTGTGTGTGGATGCATATGTGTGTTCATGTTTGTGTTCACCTGCAAGTTTGTTCTTGAGCTTGAGTTCTGAAACTCTGGGTTCTCAGGTTCCCTCTCTGTTTCATCATGTCCTTTGGGTATTTTCATAGAAGTCTTGGGCGGGGCACGGTGGCTCATGCCTGTAATCCCAGCACTTTGCGAGGCTGAGGCAGGTGGATCATGAGGTCAGGAGTTCAAGACCAGCCTGACTAACATGGTGAAACCCCGTCTCTACTAAAAATACAAAAATTAGCTGGGTATGGTGATGCATGTCTATAATCCCAGCTACTAGAAGCCTGAGGCAGGAGAATTGCTTGAACTCAGGAGGTGGAGGTTGCAGTGAGGCGAGATCAAGTCACTGCACTCCAGCCTGGGCGACAGAGCAAGAAGAAAAAAAAGAACTCTTAGGGCCCCACTGATCCAAAGAAGCTGAACCCTACCAACATCCATGGGACTTACTGCATGCTGGCCTGGTGCTAGGCCTGGGAAGGGATTGAGGGTGGGTAGTGCAGTGGCAAAGCACACTGGTTTTGTAGTCAGATAGATCTTACCCTGTTTATTTCTGCTGTGTAGTTCTGAGTAAGTACTTCACCTCTCTAAGCCTCAGTTTTGTAATCTGTAAAATAGGGATAATAATAGTATCTACTTCTTTTGAAGTAGAAATGTGAAGATGAAATGTAATAATGCGCTTGAAGGCCTGGCACATAATAGACAGATGCCTCCATGTGGAGTGAGGAGAGGCGGGAGGGGCTTCCAAAGGATGGGATGCTGGACTGCCCCAGCTGGCAGGTGGAGGCTCAGGAGCAAATTGTCAGAACAGTTGTTTCTGACACACAGAGGCTTGTTAGTTTCTATCCAAGCCTGTCATTCTGCGGTAGGTAATCAAGTGGGGCTTTGATGGCGGATGTAGTGGATTAGGGCTGGGAGGAGTTTCCAGGCCCAGCCCTTGGCAGTGACTTGGGGGAGGAGAGACTTTCAGAGCCCAGTGTGGGAGCAGGAAGGCAAGGAACCCTAATTCACACCAGCCTCTGCCTTGGTGCTTACCTCACTCTGTGCCTGGAGGCCACAGGAGCTTGTCCAGATGTGGGAGACGAAGTGGTCCCATAACTCGGTCACTGGGGGTTTTGAATTCTAGTCTTGGCTCAACCAGTGATGTCTGTGTGAACCACAGTGCCACTCCCTGCTTCCCAGCCTACTTTCTCATCTGTAAATTGTATGTGTGATTGTGTTTGGATTCATTTATTCATTTATCAATATTAGTTGAGCACCTACTATGTACTAGATTCTGGGATATAGTGATGAACTATGGAGACAAGGTCCCAACCCTTATAGAACTTACATTCCAATGGGAGATTTACACAATTAGTAATCAGAACTGTGATGAATGCTGCAAAGGAGAGGTGCAGAATGCCCTGAGATTGACTGGTGATGGTAGGGGGCTGTCAGGGAAGGCATTCTTGAGAATGTGACACCTGAGCGAGGCCTGAAGGGCATGTGGGAGTTGGTTATGCCAAGGGAAGGAAGGGATGTATATGGAAGGGCAGGAAAGAGCTCTAGGCAGAGGAAATGTATGTATAAGTGTGCTGGGGCAGAGAGATTCCAAATGATTTGCAAGGCTCTGCCATGTGAGGGTCCTTGACATACCCTCCCTGGCTCATTTGACTCACGGTAAGATGGGAAGCTCTCATTTGACTCACAGCAGATGGGAAGCTCAGACTCAGCCTTCATTTCCTCTGTTCTCTGTGGCCCCAGAGAGTGGGAGGAACAGAGAGGAAGCTGCAGAGGGAAGTTCTATTCCCTTCTAAAGCCCCATTAGTATATTCCTTGTATTTTGGGTCCTCTCTCCCATTCCCCTACTCTCATAATGGCACATGTATTGCCATAGTTGGGTTTTTCTTATTTATTCTCCTCTCCTGCTGGCTCTTCCTCCCTTCTTCTTAGCAATGTTGGGAAAAATTTAGTTTAAAAAATTGTTCAAAAAGACTTTTTTTGCCTGTAATCTGTGTCAAACTACCTTATTTTAGTGTAGGTGACCCCCCCCACCCAACCCCTTGGAAAGCAAAAATGAAGTGTGTGTGTATATGGAGGCTGTCTTCCATGAAGTCACGGCCTCCATAAGGCCCCAAGGAAATCTTACTTAGTTCTGAGAGTTGATAGGGAGACATGGCAAAGGCTGGGGTGGGTGAAGGCAGTGACAAGAAGGGGTGGTGACGGTTACAATCAGAAGGCTGCAGGTTGGAGAACCTAGCCCTCAGCCCTGCTCTGGCTTTGCAGGTAGCATGTAGATGGCAGGAGAAAAGGCTTTGGAGAGGCCCTCCTGACCTTAAGTCCTCCTTGGCCAGTCCTGGCTATGATTTCCCTCAGGGCTCATCTGGAAGGGGAGTAGGGAATTGTCTTAAGCTGGCTGGTTACAAGGCACTGCTTGTACCCTGGAGTTGGACGCTGAGAGCAAACTACTCTTGTAGGCCCCTAATGGCACCCGAGGGACTGGGGGCTGTTGACCGAAGCCTCACTATGCTGTTCCACATGACCAAGCAGGCTGAGGATGGCCCATGCAGCTGAGTGGCCCTACAGTGCCAGGTTGGAAGCAGACAACTGCCAGGGATGGATCTCATCCAGGAGGCTGAAGGGGAGAGAGGAAGCTGTGGGGTGTCTAAGTCCAGGAAGAGGGAGGATCCCGGGAGGAGGTAGTCCACGAATCTGGGTGTGAGGACCTCCAGGGGACTTGTCTGAAATGGATGTATGAAAAAATTGTCAGAATGATCTGAGGCTAAGGAGCAGGAAGACTTAGGCTCCACCAGCCTGGCGGGAAGGCAGATGGTTCTCCAAAGGCTGTGGCCAGTCCCAGAGCACACCGTGTGGAAAGAACGGCGACTCTTCCTCCAAGCTGCTTGAGTCTGTGCCATACGGATGGCTGCATTATTTCAGGTCCTTATAGTTCAGGCAGCCTAGCTCAGCACAGATTCGTTCAACTCAATAGATCAGCTCCACTCAGCCTGGCTACACGCACCTTCTCGCATCTGACCTCTACCCAGCTCTACTCAAGGAAGCTTGACTCAATATGACCCAACTCGACACAGATCAGAAACTCTGCACAGACTCTCTCCCTTCAATGCAATTCCATGAAGCCCTGTTTAACTCAGCCTTACTCTGGACAATCCATCCCAACCCACCAAACTCAATCCAATTGACTCAATCTCGCCCACATCTGTTCAACTCATTCAGAAGAAAACACTTTTTACAGTGCACGGGACATTTTCAACTCAACTCACCCTGAATTAAATCAGTATAACCCAACCAATTTCAGCCCAACAGAACTCAACTACCTTAGCTCAGTTTATCCCAGTTTTATCTAGCCTGGTCCAAGTCATCTGTGACTAGTCCTGTACTGCCCTGTTTATTCCAGCCCAGTTCAAAACAACTCAGTCCAACTCGAATCAGCCCAGTTTGACTCAATTCAGCTCAAGTAAATTTTTCTGGACTTGATTTAATTTAGCTTAACCCTTCAGTAGCTCTCCTTAGAATATGAAATCTATGAGGGCCAAGAGTTTTGTTTTAGTCATCTGTGTACCCCAAATGTATCAAACAGGGCCTGATGCATAGTAGAAACTCAATAAATGTTTCTTAATGGAATTGTTGAATGAACCCTTCCTGACCCAACATAACCCAACTCTACTTAACTCAACTTATAGATCTTAATTTGATTGAATTCTACAGTTTCTTATATCAACCATCCAACTTGTAAAAATGTCATGTATTTATTCAACTCTGTGCCAGGAATTCTGGGGCTGGGGTATTTCAGTAAAAAGTTGACAAAATCTCTACTGTCCTTGAGCTTACATAAGAGGGAGAGACAGAAATAAAATAATAAAAATAAACCAACATACATGTGTGCATGTGTCTGTGTGTGTGTGTGTGCTATAATGTTAGATGGAAATAACTGCAGTGAAGACAAATCCAGCAGGATAAAGGGGAAGAGAACAATGAGGGGGGTGAAGTAGTGGTGCTGGTGGCTATTAAGAAATATGGTGGTGGCCTGGTGTGGTGGTGCCTGCCTGTAATCTCAACACTTTGGGAGGCTGAGACGGAAGGATCATTTGAGCCCAGGAGTTTGAGACCAGCCTGGGCAACATAGTGAGACCGCATCTCTACAAAAAACAAAGAAAATTAGCTGGGTGTGGTGGCAAGTGCCTGTAGTCCCAACTACTTGGGAGGCTGAAGTGGGAGGATTGCTTGAGCCCCCGAGGTAGAGGTTGCAGTGAGGTGAGATTGTGCCATTGTACTCTAGTAATAGAAAATCTCTCTGAGTAGGCCATGCATGGTGGCTTATGCCTGTAATCTCAGTACTTTGGGAGGCTGAGGCAGAAGGATCAATTGAGGCCAGCCTGGGCAACATAGCAAGACCTCATCTCTACAAAATATACAAAAATTAGCCAGGCATTGTGGCATGTGGCTGTAGTCCTAGCTATTCAGGAGGCTGAGGTGGGAGAATTGCTTGAGCCCAGGAGTTCGAGGTTGCAGTGAACTATGCTTGTACCACTGCACTCCAATCTGGGCAACAGAGCAAGACCCATCTTATCCCCCAAAATAAACAAAACAAAACAAAAAAACAAATCTCCCTGAGGAGACGATGTTTCAGCAGAGACCTGAACAAACTGGAGGAGCCAGCCCTCAGTTATCAGGAGCAAGTGCTTTCCAGGAACAGGACGCAGCAAGTGCAAAGGCCCTGAGGCATGACACAGATGTGTCCAAGGCCAGTGTGGCAAGAACAGTGTGAGAACCAAAAGACTTATTTAAAGGTGATCTCTCCTACTGTTGTGTTAGCTTTGAGAGGGTCGGGACTGTCTAGTACACAGCTGTATTCCTTGCATCTAGCACATGTTGACATAGAGTAGGCACTTAAAAACTGTTTTTTGAATGAAGGGGTGGATTCAGCTCAGCATCGTGCAAACTAATTAAACCTAATTAGGTTAATTTAACTCAATACATTTGAATTCAGCTCAACTCTGACAAGACTTTTTTGGATCTTGCAGCCTCTGGAAAAAAAGGCTGCAATCCTACACTCTGAAGACTACAAGGTTTTCTTTACTTTCCTTAGCCTCAGTGAGCTTGTCTATAAAATGGGAATACTAACACCTGCTTTGCCTCTTTTGTGGGTGTCGTGGGGATCGAGTTAGACTGTGAGTGTGAAAGCGCTGTGTATACAATCAAGTTCTGGGGTGACCTACTTGTCCTTGGTGCTGTGTGAGTGAGGAGGAGGGAGGGCAGACTGTGTGACTGCCATGGTCACTTCTGTTTATGACATTCCAAAAATCTGTGATTCTCTGAGAATATCTAAGACCCGGGCCTGAGAATGCTCTTAAACCTTTCCAGGGATGCTCAGTGGATCTAAGACAAAGTCTAAAGCCCTCACCATGGCACACAAGGTCCTTATGGGTCTAGCCTCCCCATGCACTGCAGCCTCCTCTCTCCCCACTTGCTCCCTGGATCTCTGTGCCCAGCTCTGGCTGGACCACCTGTAGTCCTGTGTTCCCTCCTACCTTCTACCTTATTTCCTTCTCTGCTGCCTCTGGGTCTCTGCACCTTTGGTTTTTTCTGTCTAAACTCCAATTCCTTCCTGCTTTTTCTTTTCCTTTTTAAAATCTCAAGTAGGTGCCACAAGTTTACTTAATTGCCCTCCTTCTTATGACATGCCATTATTATCCTCATCTTTTCTGCAAGGCCCAGTCTTGCTTTGTTGTATTCTATGATTTTCCTGTCCCTTCATTTCCCATCCCCCCTTCTCTTTCCCTCTTCCTTATAGGCCCTCACTCTAAGATATTTGTTGTATGACCTTGGAAATGCACGTTTCTTTGAAAAATATATGGTGTTCTTTCCTTTATGCATGTTTTTCATTTACATAAATGGTATTTTGCTTTAGAGCACCTTCTGTTTCTAATTTTTTTCCACTTTACACATGTTTTTAAGATCAGTCCATATCATCGTATGTCCCTGTGGAGTCTGGTTCATCACCTCTAACTGCATGTGTGCTGTGGGCATCCACTGCATTTCCTCAGCCACTCCCTGGTGCCACCCAACTCCACATCACAAAGAGTATCCGAATGAACATTCTTGTATCTTTCCCCTCAGGGATCAGGGCATGAGTGTCTTTGTTGTGAGTGCGCACAGAGGGCTCATAGACATACCTGGATTTAATCTGCCTTAGTCCTGCCTGACTCTACCCCAGCAGTGCACAAGGGTTCAGGTTTCCCTAAGTCTTTGCCAGCATTTAGTATTATTCAACTCTTACGTTTATAGTCTGATGGGTGTAAAATGGTATCTCATTGTTTTAATTTGCATATCTGATTGCCAGGGAGGTTGAGTGTCACTTACATGCTTGTTTGCCCTTTTGGCTTCCTCTGTCCCTTTTTATGTGAGTTCAGGCCTGCTGGTCCTACAGGTCTTAGCACAGGTGCACCTCCCCTGGGAAGCCTTCCTTGAATGCCCTTTCTTGACTGTGTGTCCTGCTTCCTCTTTGTTCTGCTGATCCCCTGCACTCCCCCTTGTGACAGAACACATCCTATCATGTTATAAAAATTGTCTGTCTTCCCCTCTAGACTATGAGGTTCTGCGAGGGGAGGTCACTGCCAGGTGTAATTCCTCTCCATGTCTCTGGAGTATGGGACAGGGCCTGGCCCAGTGAAAGTGGCCAGGGAATGTTTGAGGAGTGACTGACTGAGAATGAACATGAGGTGAGATAAATGAGGATAGATGATGACTCAGAATGAGTGTTGTGATTTTGAAGGGCCGAGGGGTCATGCTGGCATGGGGCAGGGTGAGCCAGGCAGAGGGCTGGAAGATTTATGACTGAAGAGAGCAAGGGAGAAAGCAGAGCATGAGACAGGAAAGCTAGATTCAGAGTCTATGGCTGAGCCACAGGCTTGAGTGAGACCTAGAGAGAGAGATTCCCCGCGACGTTGGGGCTTTCGTCTGCTATCTCTCGTTGGAGGAGCCAACCGTGAGGTGCCCAGCCTCGGCTGGGTGTGTAGATGTAACTCAGAGTGGAGAGAAGTGTGGCTGCCTCTGACACTCTGTGTTAGTGTTTTGATCACCAGTCCTGAGCTGTTGCCAATCTCTACTACTTCATTTAATCATGGTTCTCGCTTCCTCTTGCCCCCTGCCCTAAACCTGAGTCCAAGATACATCTCCCTAACTCACTCGTAGCCTTTATATTGGAGCCAAAAGCTGATGGGGCTGCTGGCATGGCCTTGAGCTTCAGACCAGTCTAGCATCAAAAGCCCTTGCAGTCACTAGCAGCTGCATCTGCGGTTGCCTCAGCTGGAGGATTCTCTCCATGGCAGCCCACTACCCCAGCCTGTGGCTGAGGTCATTCTCCACCAGAGTCGGCTCCTTTCTCTTCAGCTCCCTTCTTTTCCTTCTACGTGGTTTGGCAGAGGCTGAAAGGCAGAAGATTATAGGCATGCAGTACAACCCCACAAGCCAGCGTGAAACCCCAGGGTTGTCTTTTTCCACCCTCTGCCTCTACTTAGTTTTTCCTTTCTCTGAGGAACTGGGTTCCCAACATCTCCTTCTTCCCCAGGATCAATCAGTTGGCAGGGTGTTGTGGGAAAGAAATTTGCATTCAATCATGCCCACGGCAACCATCCTAAGCAGGGCTTGTGTTTCTGTCCTCAAGCCCAGACGCCATTCTGTTTAAAAGGCTTGGGGTTTACAAAGCTAAGTGGACTAGAACATAACTTTTAATAGCACACTTGAACAGAATTTAATGAGGTTTTAAAACAGAACTATAAAGTAGTTTTTCTGCAAGGACTATTATTAATCATAAGAATAATCATAGCAATCTGTCTCATCTGCCCAGCATGTTCCAGTATTTAAAATATTTTCACATTGGTCATCTCATTTGACACTCATAACTCTCCTGGGAGGTCAAGAGGGCTGGCGTTACCATCTTCATTACACAGTTTAGAACTGTGTTTCTCAAGTGTTCATGGGTGTATCAATCACCAGGGGATCTTGTTAGGCTGAAGATCCTGATTCAGTGGGTCTGGGGTTGACCTGAAATTCTGCATTTCTAAGGAGATCCCAGATGAAGCTGATGTTGTAGATCCATGGATGACACTTAACAAGAATGAGTAGCTCAGAATACTCAAGCTCAGAAAGGTTAAGTGACATCTAAGTATTCATAGAAAAATGGTGTTGGTGCCAGAATTTCTTCCTTTTTTTTCTTTACCTTTTTTCCTCTCTTATCTTTTTTCCTTTGACAAATACCAACCAAGTGCTTACTATGTGCTAGATGTGGTTCTAGGTAGAGGAATGAATGATATTAAAAATAATTAACAACAGGGTTAGGCACAAGTGCTAACTATGGCATTAACTGGGGCATTAATAGTTTAGAGATGGATGGGGGATGGTCTAGAGGTCTCAGGGAGAGGGTAGGTGGCCAAGCAGTTGGGAGATATCCAGTGGGGTCTCAGTAGCAAAGCCTCTCAATATTCTGTACCGTTTATATAATATCCATGGGCACATGGGGTGTGGAGAAGGATTGAGCAGAGCTCCTGGCCTTGACCAGTTCACAGTGCAGTGGGAGAAACAGACGTGGACTGAAGAGGCTGGCGGATCATTCTGGTAGTGTTTGTCAGCTCTGTAAGAGCCAGCAATTGCATTCATCTGTCTCCTTTGCTGCTGTATCTCCAGTGCTTGGGCAGTGCCTGGTGCATGGTGGACACTCCATACATGTTTTTTTCAAGGAATCAATCACTGAACAGGGCACAAGGGGCCCAAAAAACGGAGTCATTGGCAGGTCAGTTCTGTCTGGGGTGCAGTGAGGTAGAGTGGGGAGGAGCTGTCAAGGAAGGCTTCCCAAGGGAGATGATGCTGGAGGCGAGTCTTAAAGATCAGTGGGTGTTTGCCAGGCAGATGACCGGGGGAGTGGGCAGGTCTGAAGCAGGGGTCCTGCTTTATCCCACAGCTGCCTTAGTACAGGGAGCCGGCAATTCTCTCATGTATTTAGAATGCTGGGCCACTCCTCTCATGCTCTGCTCTTCTCTAAGTTGCTTGGGGCCAGTTGGATGTGGCATCTGGGTTCTTCCAGCTCCCTAAGAAGTCTTCCCTTCAGGGAAAGAAGGGGCCTCTCCAGAGGATGACCCAGGCCTGCTTGCACACACTATGTTCAGAGTGGGCTCAGGCCCAGGAAGGGACCTCTCCAGTGTTGAATGTGAGGGCCTCAGAAATGAATCAGACAGAGCCTACAGGAACTCCTTGTCAAGCCCTCCCAGATTTAGCCTCACAGGCCAATTGACTCTCCTGGCTGACAATGCCAGCCACCTGTCTCCTCCATCCCCATCCCCACACTCTGACCCCACAATCTCTGCCCCCAGCTACTACTACTGCCTTCTCTTTCTCTCGGTTCCTACTTCAGTAGTTTGCTATGGCTTTTGAATTCCCATCTTACAGATGTGGAGACATAGGCTTTGAGAGAGGCAGTGTTTTGACAAAGGACATGGAGAGAACTAGAACTCGAACCCTGGACTCTGATTCTGGGTCCAGTGACCTGAGACACCAGGCATACTTTCACTCAATCAATTCATGAACAAGTATTTATTGACTGTCTACTGTGTGCCAGGATCTGTTCTAGCCTTTGGGGATCCAGCAGTGAGCAACAGAGCCAGAATCTCTGTCCTTGTAGCGCTTTCTCTTTAATTGGGGGTTGGGGGTTAGGGGAGATGAACAACTAAAAATAAAAAGTAAAATATAGGATGGCAGACTATGAACACATTATGGAGGAAAATAAAGCTGGGAAGGGGTAGGAAGCACTGAGGGGTTGTGCTTGTAATTTTAGGGACTGCCTCCTTGGGAAGATGACTTTTGGATAAAGACTAGAAGCAGATGATGGAGTAAGCTTTACAGATATCTGCAGGAAGAATGTTCCAGGCAGAAAAAAAGAGCAAGTTCAAAAACCTAAGGTGGGAAATACAGAAGCCACCATATTTCCCAAGGGCTACGGCACTCCTTTTAATGTGATTTTGGTCATCAAAGCCACACAGGGACAAGATTCTTTTCTCATCTGTTCTCTGAATCTCCCACAGGACACCCAGCGTGTGGCTTTGCTAAGCCAGGGCACTGGGAGTCCCTGCAGCTGCTGGACTGGGTGGTGACAGCCAGAGAGGCCTGTGAGAGCCCACAGTGCTGGGATGCCCACTCTCCCATGGCATCTCTGGGCCAGTGCCCAGCCTGCTGTCTGCAGCCCTGGGACATGTCTCTCGAGTCGCATAGTATTGAAAGGTTGATCTCCCCATTAGAAGGGATTTGTCAGCACGAGCTGGGGCTTAGCAGCCTAAGCCGTGGGTCTGAAGGCTCAGACAGGTTCAGGGCCCAGAGGAGCTGACTCAGGCCTGACTCCCCCGGGAATCAGGGAAAGGCCACCAGCTGAGACCGCCGGGGGTCAGAGTCAGGATGAATTGCTCGATGTCCCCAGGGGCACTGCCAAAGCCACTGTCATTCCCACTATTCTTCCTGGGGTCTAGGAGCAAGCTCCAGTGCCCTAGCCTGGCATGCAAAGCCGGGCAAAGCCCCATGGCTCATCTGGGAGCTCACCCTGCATGCTCTCTCTGGGACATTTCCTCTTTTCCTGTGGTGTTGGATACCATCTGTACACCAGCAGTCCCCAAACTTCCTCCAGACCGCCCTCCTGAGTCCACCTGACAGTTTACCTGATGTCTCCACTGGGATGACCCATAATCTTCTCCAACTGAATGCATCCAAAATGGGACTCCCATCCTCTCCACAAAGCCACCTGAGTCAGCCAAACATAGCTAACTTTCACCATTTCACTCTTCCTCGTGTGTCAACTCACTTCAGTACTTTCAACAGCCTTGTGGGTAAGGACCTGCTCCGCCCATTTACAGATGAGGAAACTGAGGAAGGGGAAATTACATCACGTAACACTTGCACTGTCCTGGCTCACTGAGTCAGTAAACTTGGAATCCGCCTGAAACAACTGCACCTCCATCCTTCCTCCCTGCCATGACTCCATCCCGGCTGCTGTCACTGTTCCTTCAAATGACTCTGACAGTTGCCTAGTAGGTCTCCACTTTTGTTCCCTCTAGCCCATTCTCTCCCAGAGCAAATCAAGCGACTGTTAAAAAAAAGTACAGAGCTGATTTTGTCACTTCTCTTGGTTCTTAGGCTAAAACCCAAACTCCTTAACATGCCCTGCCAGTCCCCGTGCAGCATGGCTCCTGGGTCTGCCTTCCTGGCTTGTCTTCTGTGTCCTCTGTGTCCCTGGTCCTGTGTCACTCAGCACACGCCAACCCCACTGTCTTTCTTTCAGTTCCTCGACTGTGACAAGCTCTTCCCAACCTCAGGGCCCTGTTATGCGCTGCGTCTTCTGCTTGGGATACTCCTCCATTGCCTAGTTTATCATCATTCTTCAGGTTTCAATTTAAATGCCACTTCCTCAGGGGAGCCTTCTTTGACTTCTTTTCAGGTGTCACCCTCTCTCATGGCTCTCCTACTGCTCCCGAACTTAATGTTGACAAAAAATAGCCGAACTGCAATTAATGAGTTCTTTGCCCCTTACTTGTTAGACCCATGGCTTCCCTGCTGGGTCATAAGGCCCATGAGGGCAGAGACTAAGTCTGTGTGGCCCAGAGCTGTATCCCTAGCACAGCATCTGACACATAGTGGGTGCCCCGTAAGGGCTGGTGAATGAGCAAATCACCTTCTCAGCCTTTCTTTTCATCTGGTCCCTATTGTTCTCCTAAACTGCTTTCCTTATTTCCCTTGACACAGCTGTGCTCATTCCAGCCTCCTTGCCTTTGCTCGTGCTGTTCCTACTGCCTGATGTCCTGCCACCTCTCTCCACTCACCCACAACCTACCAGTCCTTCAAGATAACTCTATGGCCTCTGCTCCTCCAGGAGGCCTTCCCTCTGCACACTAACAGGTTAAGTGTCTCTCATTCTTCTCGTGGTCCTGTGCTATTTCTCCTCCAATATGGCCCCTGCAAGAATCCTCGACCTAAGCTCCATGCAGGCAGGGACCAAGCCTTCTTTTCAGTGCCCCTCCCCAAAAGGGGTGAGCTCCGAGCTTGGGCACAAGAAGCAGCAAGTAAAGATGGTAATCTGCTGTTTCCACTTCTCTTGGTCTTTTAGGTTCCACTGGAAGGTGAACCTCTCCCTGCCTCACCTCCCCAACTTAGACCACCTGAGTGCACTTCTCATGCACTGGATTCCATGAACAAGCCTGACTGTGAGAAAGCAGAGGCAGTGGAAAAGCAAGGGTTTTGGAGTCACATAAATCTATACTAAACTCCTATTTCTATGAGGTTCAACCATAATGAAGTTGCCATTTCCATTAGGTTGAACTGTATGAAGTAGGCCAAAGATGATTGAATATCAAGTTTCATGTGGCTCAATTTAATATGTAATCTCAGGCAGTTGGTCTGATGTCTTTTAGACTTAGTTTCTTCATCTGTGAAATGGGAGGAGTAGAGCCTCATTTACGGAGTTGCAGAGAGGAGAAAATAAAGCTGTGTATCATTATGGGTCAAAGTTTGAGTTCTGGAGGCAAGGCTCAGTTTGAACCGTGGATCCCCCATCTTATTGGGGTTCCTAATTGCAAACAACAGAGTCCATTATGGCTAGTTTAAGCAGAACAAGGATTTATTACAGGATGTTGGGCAGCTTACAGAAATCCCTGGAGGGTCCTGGGAAAAAGGCCTGACCAAACCATGAGGACATTTTTAGTGAAAACACCACTGCCTGGTCACTCAGCCCCTATAGCATTTAGGGCTGGATACCAGAAGTTCCACCACTGCTGTTCCAAAGAACTGGATGCCTTTGCAACTGCCCTGGTCATAAGATCATTTGCCCCACCTGGCTGCCTCCTTCTTCTGAATCTAGGTTTCACCCAGGTGTGTCTGATTCATGGCACCTGGGTCATATGTCTGATCCTGAGCCACAAAGAGGTCTGGGGATGAGAATTTTCTGGCTTCTACCTGGAGAATGTTGGACTCAGAATGGAGAAAGGAAGGGCATTGAATGGCCACAGCTATGTGCTATTTCTTTTTACTAGCTGTGTGATCATGGGTAAGTAACTTATCCTTTCTGAGCCTGAGTTTTCTAATAGGTAGTATCTATTTCACAGGATTTTGAGGATTAAATGCACGGATTTGTGAAACGCCTTTAGAAGAGAGCCTGGCATATAGCAAACCCTCAATAGATGCTAACTCTATTTGTATATTATTATTTAATATGGATTTGAGACCTCTTGGCACAAAGCCTAGCACGGAGAAGATGCTCTTTAAGTGTTTGTTGAATGAAAACCCTTGGCTGAGATATTAGTGTTCAGAATTCCTCTAGCTGGCCGAGAGCACCACAGACAGCTAGAACCAGTGGTGTGCTGCACCAGTGCGAGCCCATTGGTAACTTTTCAGAAATTTCACGAGCTAGTTAATATCATATTGGTAGCTTGAAATCTGCCTCTCTGGGGGAATTTACACTAGGGAAATTGGCAAACACTATAAATTGGGGCTCTCCTCTCCCTACAAATGGCAACTTTATCTGGTTAAACCTTTACCTGCACATCACAGGCTGATACAGGGTATGAAGTATATAAAGTGCCTAGCACCATGCCATCTCTTTTGGGCCCTTCAAATATGGTCCTTCTCTCTAGTTAGCAAATTCTTAGGATCAACTTTATTTTCCAGGTGTCAGAGAAAATAGACGAACCCCTGGACTCATGGACTTTTCATGGTTTCCTTGGTGGATACCTCTTTTGTATTGATGAATTTCCACCAGACAGGGAGTTCTTTTCAGAATAGGCACCAACACTGGGCACAAGGTCTAGCTAGCATTCAATAGTCCAGGAGGCATGGGTGGAATGGCTCCGTGGATGAGATTTCTGCAGCTGGAACCCTTTCCCTTCCCACACTGGTTGGCAACACTCTCTCCTTTCCTGGTTCCTCCTAGAGGGGCATCACCACTCCTGTTTTCCTTTTGCCATGTGGATCATATAAGAAGGGAGTGTGGTGGAGGCTGGGGAGTGGGAGGGGACGCTTGAATGTTGGGGGTTGGGGGGCTGCCTCCTGCATTAGAAACATTCCTCTGATTGCTCTGTGCAGCTCAGCAGGCTGCCTGGCTTAAGACGAAAAGAAGGGAGAGGCAAACACCCTTCATTTTAATTAAAGCCAACTTTACATTGTTATTCCATTTGCCTGTGTTGTTGCACGAGCTTACAATAAAGTTATATGGCGCCCCCAGGGCAGCTTGAGCTGCGTGATAGAATGTGTCTAAGTTCAGCACTCCCCGACTATACTCAGCTTCTTTGCAGGGAGAACCACAGCCAGTCTCATGTCCTTTCTGGGGCTCTAAGCGATCACTCAGGCTCAGACCTGTGAGCAACACTTTTATTTATATTTCACGTTTCAAAAACGTTTATTTAGTACTTTCTATGTGCCCAGCAGTGAGCTAGGTGCTGAGTCTACCCCTGACACATTGCTGTGCTTCCAGGGTACACATGCTCCAGTCTCCAGGATCTGTCCCTGACCAATCTCCTGAGATGTGGAGCTCCATGTGATCACCCCCAACTCTCTCCTCAAATGCTTATTTTGGTCTTTCTTCTTTTGCTCTGTGGCGGCATCAGCGATTCAGCTAAGCAATCCATTATATTTAGCAATTCTCTAAGTTCTTTCACATCTGACATCTCTGATTCTCACCACACTCCCATCCAGATCCTGCCTGCTCTTCAAGCCTCAGTGCAAATACTGCCTCCTCACTGTAGCCTTTTCCGGCCACACCTTTCTCTAGACCTCTTTGCCGCCTTTTTGTGGATTTCATCACAAATTTTAAAACCGATTTTATTTTATGTTTTAGAAACAGGGTGTCACTCTGTTGCCCCAGGCTGGAGTCCAGTGGTGCACTTATAGTTCACTGCAGTCTGAAACTCCTGGGCTCAAGCAGCCCTCCTGCCTCAGCCTCCTAAAGTGCTGAGATTATAGGTGTGAGCCACTGCGCCTGGCACCCCCTCCTTTTTTTTTTTTAATTAAGGTATATTTTACATACAGTGAAATGTAGGGATCTTAAGTGTGGTTTGATGAGCTTTGACAAATGTACACACCTATGTAACCATGACCTCAATCAAGCCAGGACATTTTCATCACCCAGTAAGTGCCCTCATTACCTTTCCCAATCAATTCTACCCTCCAGATGCAAACACTGTTCTGACTTCTAACACTAGAGATTAGTTTTTTTTTTTTTTTTAAGATGGAGTCTCACTCTGTCAGCCAGGCTGGAGTGCAGTGGTGCGATCTCAGCTCACTGCAACCCCCACCTCTGGGGTTCAAGCGATTCTCCTGCCTCAGCCTCCCCAGTAGCTGGGATTACAGGCACCCACCACCACCCCCGGCTAATTTCTGTATTTTTAGTAGGGACGTGGTTTCACTATGTTGGCCAGGCTGGTCTCAAACTCCTGACCTCAGGTGATCTGCCCACCTTGGCCTCCCAAAGTGCTGAGATTACATGGATGAGCCACCACGCCCGGCTGAGATTAGTTTTTGCTTGTCAAACTGTTGTGTCTGGCTTCTTTTGCTTAATGTTTTTGAGCTTCATCCATGTTATTGGTAGATTAGTGGGTAGTTCTTTGTGACAGCTGAATTGTATCGCATTGAATGGATATACCACATTTTGTTTATTCATTTATTTGGGTTATGCACAGTTTTGGACTATTATGAATAAGGCTGCTATAAACATTTCTTATACAAGAGAAATGGACATATGTCTTTATTTCTTGGGTAAATACTCAGCAGTGGAATTGCTGGGTTGAGTAGATGTATTTTTAACTTTATATAAAATTACCAAAGAGGTTGTATCATTTTACACTCCCACCAGCAATATATGAGCATTTTTTTCCTTCCTTCCTTCCCTCCCTCCCTCCTTTCCTCCTTCCTTCCTTCCTTCCTTCCTTCTTCCCTTCCTTTTTTTTTTTTTTTTTTGACAGTTTCACTCTGCTGTCCAGGCTGTAGTGCAGTGGCACAATCACAGCTCACTGAAGTCTCAAACTTCTGACTTTAGGTGATCCTCTCACCTCAGCCTCCTGAGTAGTTGGAATTACAAGAGTGCATCACCATGCTTGGCTGGTTTAAATTTTGTTTGTTTGTTTGTTTTTGGAGAGATGGGGTCCCACCATGTTACCCAGGTTAGTCTTCAACTCCTGGGCACAAGCGATCCTCCTGCCTTAGCCTCCCAGAGTGTTGAGATTATAGGCATGAGCCACTGTTCCTGGCCTATATGAGCATTATGAGCATTTTGATTGCTTCACATCCTTGCCAACATTTGCTGTTGTCAGCCTTTTATCATTTCAGCTATTCTAGTGGGTGTGTAGTTACATCTCTTTGTCATTTTAACTTGAATTTACAGATGATTAATGACGTTGAGTACTTTTTAATGCACTCACTGGCTATTTGTATATCTTTTGTGAAGTGATTATTCAAGTGTTTGCCCAGTTTTTATTGGATTGTCATTTTATTATGAATTCCTTACATATTCTAAATATAATATGTAATATAAGGTGGCCATATTGATTTTCTTTTATCTTTTTTTTCTTTTTTTACAGTCCAGAGGTCTCTTATTTTTAACACCTGTTATGCCATACATTCATAGGGAAGAGGTTCCAGCAGCTCCGGTTCCTTTTCATTGGTTCTCACAAAGTGTGCTTCCCTGGGTGGAGCAGGCTGGTGCTTCTGCTAAACCCAGGTACCTTTCTCTTTGGTTTCCTTCTTTTCCTGATCATTTTCCTTCACACATTTCAGGAAGCTATTTTGGCTCTTAGAGTGCTCAATATGCACATTAATTCTCTTGGCAAGAATCTTGCCCAATAAGTTAACTAACTAATGCTGAGTGACACTGTAGACTCTTCCAGTTTGCCATGGTTAACATTTGTGAGGTATTGCTTTTTGAACAGTGCCCATTTCCTTGATGTCCACAATATTGCCTTTCTTACAGATTCATGTGTATTCAAAGGAACAACTCCATGTTTCCTAAAAGGCCTAGAGAATATGTATCAGGTGCCTCTCCTCTTTCCCTTTGTATTGTTTTGGTGAATTACTGGAAGATGGAGGTTAAAGCCGAGAGGCTTAATCATATTTTTTGATGAATAAAAGTTTAAAATTTGATCAGGTCTGATTTAATAATTTCTTACCTTATGGCTAGTGATTTTCTTGTGTCCTAAGAAATTTTTGCCTAGTCCAAAATCACAAATATATTCCCCCATGTTTTCTTCTAGAAGTTTTATAGTTTTCACTTATAAGTTTATGTCTAGAATCAATTTTGAATGAATTAATTTTTGGTATGGGGTGAGGCAGTGGTTGAGGTTCAATTTCCCCCATATAGTTATCTAGTTGTCCTAGTACTATTTTTTGAAGGGACTTTCTTTTCCCTATTAAATTGACTTGGTCAAAAATCAGTTGATATGTGTGGATCTATTTTGGACTCTGTTCTGTTGACCTGTTTGTCTACGCTTATGCCGGTTCCAACTTTTTGATTATTGTAGCTTTATGGTAACTCTTGAAATCAAGCAGTCTTAAGTTCCTGATCTTAGGGAAAAAAGAGCTTAATATTTCATTATTGTCATGTTAGTTGTATGTTTTTCACATTAAAAAATCAGATTGAGAAAGTCCTCTTCTATTTTTAGATTGCTGAGAATTTGGATTGTAGAGGGGTATTGAACTTCATCACATTATTTTTCAGCCCATATTGAGATGATCATTTGATTTTTCTCGTTCATTGTATTAATTTGGAAAATTGTACAAGCCACCTGTATTCTTGAGATAAGCCCCACTTGGTCATTCTATCTGTCTGTCTATCTATCTATCTATCTATTGATCTATTATATATCATATATAAATATATGTAACCAAATTTGATTTGACAGTACTTTTAAAAAGATTTTTGTGTTTATGTTTTTGAGGGATATTGGTGTATAATTTTCTTTCTTATAATAATTAGGCCTGGTTTTTGTTATTAGAATTATACTAATCTCATATAATAAATTGGAAAGTGCCCCCTCCGCCTATATTTTCTGAAAGAGTTTATGTAAGTTTTGTATTATTTATTCATTAAATGTTTGAAAGAATTCACTATTGCAAACACCTGGAGTTTTATTTGTGGGAATTAAAAAAATTATGAATGCAATTTCTTTAAAGATATAGGGCTAATTCAGATTTTCTATTTCTTCTTGTGTCAGTATTGGCAATTTGTGTCTTTCAAAAAATGTGTTCATTTCACCTAAGTTGTTGAATTAACTAGCATAAAATTGTTCGTAATATTCTATCACTTTAATGTCTGTAGTGATGTCTTTTCTTTTATTTCTGATGTTGGCAATTTGTGTCTTCTCTTTTTTTTCCTTGATCAGTCTAGCTAGAGGCATATCAATTTTATTAATCTCATCAGAGAATCAGTTTTGGTTTAATTGGTTTTCTTTATTATTTATTTTCTATTTCAGTGAGTTTTACTCATCGTCAACATTTGTTTCCCCTTCTTTACTCCTCTTTTTTTATATTCTTAAAATGGCAACTTAGATCACGGATTTTAAATTATTCTTATCTTTTAATATAAACATTTAAAGTTTAAAAATTTCCTATACAAATAACTTTAGCTACATTCCACAAATTTTTGTTGGTTTTTTTTCATTATAATTCAATGCTCATGTCCTTACTCCATTCATGTCTGTGGTCAACCATCAGTTTCTTAGAGTCTTTCCCTTATCAATTCATATAGAATAGCCCCTTTACCCTTACCAGCCTTACTTACTTTACTCTGTCTTATTTTTTACTCTGCCTTATTTTTTATAGCACCTAATATTTATTTATTATAATAAATACCTAATATTTATTATATTTGTATAACAACTTTACTCTGCTTTTTTATAATACCTTATATTACTATAATGTATTTATATATCACATTATACATATATAATATATATGATATGAGATTATGGCATGTAATAATTTATTTGTTCTTCTTTTTATTATCTGTCTTCTCCACTAAGCTCCTTGAAGGCAGGGACTATTTATTTTGTTTGGTGATGTATCTCAGCACTTTAGAAGAGCCCCATAAATATTTGTCGAATGAAGAAATAGAAAAATTATTTGACACCTTGTGCAAATAATCCCTTCTCAGAAACCTTACCTGGCAGTTTCCTTTAATTCTCAGACAAGTTCACCTCACTTGTTTATACTCTTTTTGTACTTGCTTATACTTTATCATTGACTACAACTGGATCATTATTGTCTGTTTCTGTCTCCCCCACTGACCACCTGCCCAAGGACAAGGACTACGTCTTTATTCACCAGTGCTCAATACAGAGCCTGGCACAGAAGAGACTAGCAAATGTGTGACAAATGAATAAATGAAGTGTCATCAATCATTCCTGCCTTGCAAATCATCTGTGAACTAGACTTGGTTGTTAGACCAGAAGGCCTCCCCGTAAATCTGGAAGACATGAACTAGCAAAAGCTTTTAAGTTTAGAAGATAGTGTTGTTTGTCTGTGATTTGGGCAATGAAACAAGTCTGCACCATGCTTTTCAGTTTATAAAGCTCTTTCCTATACATTATCACATTGGACCTTCACAACATACATGGGAAGAAGGCATTATTATCCTCATTTTTCGGATGAGGAAGCACAAGCTTAGAAAGGTGAAACCATGTAGCCAGGAACTGGAGAATTTGAGACTGGATCCAAGGTTTCTGAAATCTCCAGTCTCTTCCCAGCCAATGGAAGGAAGCATGTGCTTGACCTGGGGGCAAGATGAGTTCCAAGGCCTCATGGCCAGGTGTTATAAGGTTTGGCATCCAGTAAGCTGATGGGCCCATCAGGGGCGAAGGCGCTTGTGTAGCTGAAGTACACACTGAACTTGGGCTTTGTTGCTTTGATCCATAGACATAGCCTTATGTAGGGCAAAGAGCTCTTGAATTTTATTATTTATTTATTTATTTATTTTTGAGACAAGGTCTGGCTCTGTCACCCAGGCTGGAGTGCAGTGGTGCGATCTCAGCTGCTGCAACCTCCACCTCCTGGGCTCAGGCCATCCTCCCATGCCAGCCTCCCGAGTAGCTGGGATTATAGGCATGCACCACTTATTGGATTTTAAAACTGACGTCTCTCTATTATTAGTTAAGAACCTTGGACAAAGGACTTCTCTCTGAGCCTTGGTTTTCACATCTCTAGAATGGAGCTTAAATACCCACCACCTAGAGTTGCTGTGAGAGTGACAGGAGAGATTCACGTAAGTGGATTTTGTAGGGACTCTTATAAAGTAGCTCCTCTGCCTTAGATAATTTTCACTGGTCCCTAAAATGCCCTTGTATTCATAGTATTCTCCCTGGCGGTTTATTTCTCATTGGTACTGGACAACAGAACAAGGGAAGGGTGGCACAGCTCGATGGCGAATCTGTAAACTGTCATTATTCCATCATATCTGAGCTCCCAGCAGTTAAGCAATGGCTCTGGCCCCATGCTGACTGCCTGGGGATGAGGTCAGTGGGTAACAAACCACAGCACTTACTGACCACTGATCATAATGACAGCTATCATTTACCGACTGCTATTTATTATTTATTCTGTTCAGAGAAAGGATCTGAGCCCAAATTCCCTGGCTAGGTCCTAAAGGTCCTTCTTCCAGATCATCTCAGTTGTCTTTCCTCTAATCTTTGGGAAGCTAGATCCTGCTCCCTGTACTTCATCTCTGGCTGTGGTCCTATTTCAACTCAAACCCTCCTCTGGGTCCCTTCCTCTAATATCAGTAGCAGCATAGATGGAATATGGCATGATTTGATTCCAACTAACCTTACCATCTGCCTTTCCTGCCACCTCGAGTCTACAGCCTACACATTGGTCTGTTACTGCCTTTCCTGGAACTTGGCCAACACCATCCTTCCTCTAGGCTTCTGCCTATGCTGTTCCTTTTGCCTGGAACATCCTTCACCAAATCTCTACTGGCTCTTGACGACAGGTCTCTGCCCAGCTTGATGATTTTGCCAAGACCACTTAAACCTGTTAAAACCTGACCTATTTTGCTTAGATGGACCATGAGTCCTGTAAACTCCAGTGCATCTAGGATAAGGATGCCAAATTCAGCAAAATAATAATAATAATAATAATTAATAAATACAGGGCTTCCAGTCAAATTTGAATTTCAGATAAATAACAAATTGTTTTAATATAAGTATGTCTGTACAATATTTGGGACATACTTATGCTGAAAATGATTTGTAATTTATCTAAAATTCAAATTTAACTAGGCATCCTGTGTTTTATGTGGCAACCCTAATCCATGAGTGTGTAAGTGTATCATAGCTCTGTAGCCTCCTGAGAGGGGTGATGCTTTTGTTATGACTTAGACTGGGAGAGGGCATTGGGGGTCTGGAAATGGAGTTGGCCTGAGAGCCTGTCTAGTCTAGGGGCCCCCATTTCACAGACCAGAGAATGAAAGAATGTGCCCAAGTTCACACAGCAGGGGGGGCAGCAAAGGGGAGGCTGGAACTCGGGGCCCCAGATTCCCAGGCCCCCTCCTGTGCCAGCAACTCTGTGCTCTGGGCTGATGGAACAGCTCAGGTTCCCACTCCCCTGCCCCTGACCTGCCCTTCGCTGGCTTCAGAGGGGGGTCTGATGACGAAATGTGATCCTGCCATAAAATCTATACCAAACCAACTCTTCTCACAGCCCACCCGCCCGCCTCAAAGGGGGGCACCTAATCCCCATTTATGAAGCCAAGCAGCTGGGCCCGGCCTGAGTCTTTGAACGTGAGCTTGGGGTACCCTGGGTCAGCCCAGTCTTGGCCAGAGGAACCTGAGAGTGAGGGTGTTTAGGGAAGCTGAGCAAGCTGAGGGGCCAGCCAGTCCCAGGCCACCCAGCCCAAAGAGCACCAGTTAGGGTGAGAGCATAAATCAGAGTGGCTGAAGGCAGAGGGTCCCCGTGGACACATCTTTCAGGGTGTGCTCCTGAAGACTGGACTTCATTCCAGCAGCCGAGGAGAGACACTGGAGGTTTAAAACAGAGGGGAACATGGTCCTATTAGAAAGATGGATTGGAGACCCCTTAGTGAGATAACTCTGGAAGTTATTTGGGCAGAATGATTAAGTTCTGACTCTGAGAATGGTGGTGGGATGGAGAGAAGTGGAGAGAGAGCAGAGAGGTGTCAGGAGGTAGTGTCTGGACAGCTCGGGCTCTAAGGAGTCATGGGGGATGCCTGCTGTCTGGTTGGGGTGTTGTGGTGGGCAGAGGTGCTGCTACAGACAAGGAACATTAGGGAAGGTGCAGGAAGACACTGACTGCCCTTTGAGGATGCTGAGAAGGAGGAGCCTGTGGGGCAGCCAGCAGGGATGCAGAGGAAGGTGAGAGCCTGGGGTCAAGGAAGAGAGTTGGGATGGAGATGCCGAGTTGGGCATTATCAGCCTATGGACCTTGAGACTACGATTACTGAGGGGAAAAGAGAAGAGAAGAGGGTCGAGGAGTGAGCCCTGGGGAACACCAACACTAAGAGCTAGGCAGAAACGGGAGGGCGCACAGAGGAGATTAAGAAGGCAGGCCATAGAGGAAGGAGGAAAACCAGGAGAAGATGAGGATGTGAGAGTCAAGGAACAGTGAGGGCTCTGAGAGCCCCGCAAGCCAAGCCAGGGAAGCTCTTGCTGGGTTTAGCAGCAGGTAGGTGGCAGCCTTGCCACAGCGGGGTAGTGGGTCTCAGGGACAGTGCTGATGTGCAGAGGAATGGGAGGTGAAGATGTGTAGATACTCGGTGTAGATAACTCTTTTTGTTTTTTTTTTTTTGAGACAGAGTCTCACTCTTATTGCCCAGGCTGAAGCACAATGGCACAGTCTCGGCTCACTGCAACCTCCGCTTCCCGGGTTCAAGCAAGTCTCCTGTCTTAGCCTCCCAAGTAGCTGGGATTACAGGCATGCGCCACCATGCCTGGCTAATTTTGTATTTTTAGTAGAGATGGGGTTTCACCATATTGGTCAGGTTGGTATCGAACTCCTGACCTCAAGTGATCCACCCGCCTTGGCCTCCCAAAGTGCTGGGATTACAGGAGTGAGCCACCGCACCCAGTCTGAGTGTAGACGACTCTTTAAAGAAGACCGGTTGGGAGGAGATTTGGGGGGTGCAGTAGCTGAAAGAGAACTGGGCTTGAAGAACAGGTTGAGATTCTTTTTTTTTATTTTTTATTTTTTTACAATAAGGATTTGTCATTTATTTATTAGCTACAAGGAATTGCAAGATATTTAACTTCTCTGAACTCAGCTTTCTGTTCTTTTTTTGTTGTTGTTGTTGCTTGCCTTTTCTTCTTCTTATTATTATACTTTAAGTTTTAGGGTACATGTGCACAATGTGCAGGTTTGTTACATATGTATACATGTGCCATGTTGGTGTGCTGCACCCATTAACTCGTCATTTAGCATTAGGTATCTCTCCTAGTGCTATCCCTCCCCCCTCCCCCCACCCCACAACAGTCCCCGGTGTGTGATGTTCCCCTTTCTGTGGGAATTCTCATTGTTGAATTCCCACCTATGAGTGAGAACATGCGGTGTTTGGTTTTTTGTCCTTGGGATAGTTTGCTGAGAATGATGGTTTCCAGCTTCATCCATGTCCCTACAAAGGACAGGAACTCATCATTTTTTATGGCTGCATAGTATTCCACAGTGTATATGTGCCACATTTTCTTAATCCAGTCTATCATTGTTGGACATTTGGGTTGAGAACCGGTTGAGATTCTTAAGGAGTTTACCCACTGATGGGAAGGAGGCAGTAGAAAAAGGGAGGTAGAAGAACATCTTTCACACTTTCTTGACACAACCCACAGTTAGACGGACATGTCCTTCCAGACCTGAGACACTTACACACACTGACACACCTGAAACAAAAGTTTTGTGACATATACTCATCTTTACTGTGTGTGATGTGCTCTGATGTTTTCTTTCCTATTTTACTTAAAAAAATTTTTTTTAAGAAATACGATCTTGCTCTGTTGCCCAGGCTAGAGTGCAGTGGCATGATCATAGCTCACTGCAGCCTCGAACTCCTGGGCTCAAGTGTTCCTCTTGCCTCAGCCTCCCAAGTAGCTGCGACTACAGGTGCATGCCACTACCCCTGGCTAATTTTAAAATTTGTTTTGGAGAGACAGGATCTTGCTATATTGCCCAGTCTGGTCTCAAGCTCTTGGGCTCAAGTGATCCTCCTGCCTCGGGCTCCCAAAGTGCTGGAATTATAGACATAAGCCACCATGCCCCGTCCTATTTTATTGTTAAATACTGCTGGTCACAGTACCCTGAACTGAATTTGTGAACCTAAAATGGTTCAAAATGGGCAGCTTGAGAAATTCCGAGGTAGAAGATATGGACAAAGAGGAGGTGAGTCAATGGGGTGAACTCTCCTGGGTGGATCCAGAGGGGAAGAGCTGGCTTCTTATGGGAGGAGAGATGCATTCATTACAATAAAAGGGAAGGAGATGAGGTTTGGAGGAAGCACAGGTTTGTGTAGGTTTGTGGCTGAAAGTTGATGGCTTTCATTTTCTCCATGAAGGTCACCTGTTGAAAGGGCAGGGGAAGAAGGGAAAGGTTGGAGGATCTGGAGAGAGAGAGGAAGATTTGAACTGCCACTGTGGGAAGCATAAAGAGCTGGGAAACAGTTGCATTTCCTGGCAGTTTTGAGGCTTGATGGAGGTGGGAAGCCATGAATTTAAAGTGATATGCATTTACCTGGGATATTAGTGAAGCTTAAGCAAGAGGGTCCCTTCTTTTTGGGTGGGGGACAGTTAAGGCCTGGTACAAAACAATGGCACAGGGATTATATGATAAGTGAATGAACGAGCAAATAGCTCAATGAACAAATTTATCAATTCAACCAATATTTATTGAGCACCTGCTATATGCCAGGTTCTGTTTTAGGAGGGGAATACAGGGGTGACAATGGCAAAATTCTTGCCCCTTTGGAGGCAACATGTGCAATGGAGCTTTTGAACTTCATGATACTTTTCTGAGGATTATTTTTGTTTTGTTCTTATTTTTAAAGGTAGCTAACCCAGTCTAATGGAAAATTTGGAAGGATGTTCATCATCTTGCCGCATCTCTGTTTGTGTTCTATTTCAGCCTAACATGAAGGGAGCATCATCTTCGTTTTCACCAGCTCAGAGGGCAAAGCATCTTGTCCTGGGTCACACAGCACATCTGCAGAGAAACTGGTAGGGGTTGGGACAGCAGTTTCCCACTTTCTGTGCTGAGCTATTCCTGCTCGCCATGTAACCAGTGTCTCCACAACTTCTGACTGTGGTAGGATAATGGGGTGGGAGGTATGGGTGCCTGGATTTCAGCTTTCTGGAGGGAAATCTTGACATGCTTTTATTTTCTTGTTTCTTTGGAGTGGAGCAAATAAAAGGCAGTCAGGGGGTCCATCAGGCCCATGGGTACTGGTTCCAGGCATAGCCTGTCAGTGGGAATATCTGGCCTCAATGAAAGGTAAGGGTGCATGCAGGACCTAGCTGCCCACTCTTATACCATGGACACCAGAGAAGGTGTGGGGAGTGGGGAGTCAGCATTTGTTAAAGTGTGTGTGAGCACAAGTGCATACACACAGACACACATCAACAGTGCAGATACTTGTGCAAACACAAATGTACAAGTCCTTATTCGGATTCACAAGTATGGATATATAGCCACATATACAGGTGCGCACACACACACACAAATACACTCATGTTCGTGCATAAATACCCAGGCACATGTGCACATGTCCAAACAGACATACACATTTTAAACATGCATAGGTGTAGGTTCATGTCTTTGGCCATATTCAAATGCACATACATTAAGTGTATACTCACATACAACAAAGAATCAATCTAAAAGTGCTCATTGAGAGGTGCACACCGTGTAGGCACTCACGTTTCCCCAGCCTCATTTCTGTCTCAGTGCCTTTGCCCACGATCACATCCTCTTTTGCCTATGGTCACATCCTCTTTTGCCTCAAGGCCTTTGCATAGGCTGTTCTGCTCTTGAAATATCTTCCCCTGCTGCCTCATCTTTTAGTCACAGTGTATCTAGTCTTTCATCTGGGACCCTCTACTTCCCCTTTCATAACACTCAGCCGCTATTGTTTTACCTGTCTGTTTCTCTCTAGACTGTTAGCTGTCTGTGGGTCCACATAAAAGAGCCTTAATAAATAAGTATAGGTTGACTGAGCGAATGACTACCATGTATGGAGTACTTACTGTATGCCAGGATCTGGAGTAGGTGGGCATAGCTGTTTTCTTTCTCTTATTGTCCCCTAAATTTTATGGAGGAGGAAACGGAAATATCGTCAGTGCCAGAGCTGGGATTTGAACCCAAGGTGGACTCTTTCTACTCCCAAATGTTTCTCTGATTTCCCTCTTGCCCTGGAGTCTACTGCAAGTCAAGTTCATCCCCTTCTTCAGAGTAGCTTTGCTCTGTCCCCCACCGGGGCCCCTCCCGCTCAGCGGGGCTGAGGGGCTGGGGGCCTCGAGTCTCAGCTGGACTGTGGCATCAGGCCGGGGCTGAGCTGGGCCTTCCCCGGTGGGAGCAGAAAGGGACTCCTGGGAACAAGTTTGCAAGGGATGCGGCCGGGCGGGGTTGTTCAGAGGACTCTGAAGGGGACTGTCGCCAGGAGAAAGCTCTCTCTGAGCTCAGCGGAAGCGCCGCGGGCGTCCTTCGCCTGGCCGGTTCCGGCGCTCTTATCTGGCGGGAAAGCCAGCTCCTCTACCGTGTCCCCTGTGCGCCCGCGGTCCTCTGAGGACGCCCGCCCCGTGCCAGCCCGTCCTGGCTTCCACTCGGCCCCGGAGACAGGGCGGGCGGGTGGCACCTTCGGGCCCCGCGGGGCGCCCGCCGCGGCGTGGGGCGTGGGGCGTGGAGCGGGTGGCGACAGAGCGCGGGAGGGGACAGCGCGTGGGCCGCGGGGGGCGGGGCGCGGTGGCGAAATGGCTTTTCCAGATTAGGGGCCCGGCCCGCACTGTTGACACAGTCATAAGTTTTAATGAGAAATTTTGAGTATTTGTGTGGGAGACGCAGCCTCTGTGTGCACAGATGCTGCGGGCGGGCGGCGCGGGGGGCCGTCCCTCCCTGGGGCCGCCGCGGCCGCAGGCCCGGCACGGATTCCTTTCAGGCAGAGGGGAAACATTTAAACTCGCTCACCTTTGAACTGCCAGGGACGCTGTTTACCTTGGCTGCCCGAGTGGCAGTTTTACAGATATTAAATACCGACCCGAGGCTGAGCCGGGGCTCCTTCGCTCCCCGCCCCCGCCGGGGGGCTGCGCTGGGCACGCCGAGGCCCGGGATGCCCGTTCCACCGGGGGTCATCTCAGTGGGGGTCCCGAGCCCCTTTCTGCAGATGGCTTTCTGTAATCTGTGCTGGGGAGACGCCCTGGGGCTCTCCGTTCTCGTCCAGTCCTCAGCCTATTCATCTCCTAATTCGATTTTCTATGTCAGGGCGGAGCAGTGTGGAGGCTGAGAGCTGTCTGGGCCCTGCTCACCCATTTTTTTTTTTTTTTTTTTTTGGCATTTCTGCATCTAGAAAGCGGATGTCATAAGCGAGGCACCTCCTAAGTAGGGGCTCCGGTGGCCTGGCTCTGTCTTTTCAAGGGACAGAGAAGACCTCTCTCTCCGAAGATGTCCATGGGACAGAGGAGGGCTCTGCCTGAGCCGCAGTCTTCAGCGGGCAGGCAGAGGGCTCCCTGCAGAGGCACAAGCCATGTTGATTTTACGGAGCAGGCTGCTATGCACATTTCACTCCTGATTTATTGGTTTTTAACTAGATCCTTATGCTGGGCTAAAAAAGCCATCTTGCACTTTGCAAGGCTCTGCTGACTGCTGCCGAAAATGACACACGGGGGCTTCTTCTGCCCTCCCCACCCTCCCACCTCACCCCACCCAAAGGGCCATGGCGGAGGTGTGGGCAGGGAGCGTTGTTCTGAGGAGGAAGCCTCAGCCTGCAGCCTCCCTGCCCGCTGACCACCTGTGGTGTGTGCTGGGGTGACTGTGTTTGTGTGTATAAGAATTTATGGACCTGAAGGGAGGAGCTGGGAGAGGGGCAGGGCCTCTATTGAGCCTGGGCACATACTGCCCTCCTTTTCTCCCTCAGGCCCCACAGAGCACTTGTCATGTATTTTAATGAACTTTGGGGTCAGACAAATCTAGACTGACCCCCTGGTCACTCTCCTACTGTGTAATTCAGGAAAGTTAGGTAACCTCTCTGATCCCTGAATTGTCATCTTCGGAATGGGCATAATTCTTATATATGATGTGGGGATCACATGAAATACTGTGTGAGTGTCATACACTAACCCAGTGCCCAGCACACAGACGGGGCTTACTGATGAGATTTGCTCCCAAATTCTTCCTCCCACCCTGGCTGGTCACTCCTGGTAAAGGAGAAACCCCTGAACACAGGCAGTGGCTGACTTCACACTGTCTCCTGGTTCTACATACAGTGCTTCATAATTCAAATAGAAAATTATATGCTAATATATACCATAAACTAAGTTATAAAGCACTTTTAACCCATTAGCTCATCAAATTCTCACAAAAGTTCTATGAGAGAAGAGACAGGGTAAAGAGAAGTAGCAAGGTCATTTTACCCAGAGAGATAAAGGGGTGTTATCACAGAACTGTGGTGGAAGCCAGGCTGGACAATTTCTAGTTTAGAGAACTTTTCTTGATGTCACAAATGCCTCTCATATTATTCAACATTGTTCCCTTTCTCAGGGAGGATGGTTTCATGAAGAGGAGGATCTTACGTAGAGGGATCTTAGGTACACAAATGGTGTACTTTCAGGCATGGGAGCAAAGCGGAGCTATTTTAGGGGATGGGGTACCAGGTGGACACCCACCTGTAGAAGAGGCTTCTTTGGCCAGCCCTGGAAGAACAACTAGGTCTGATTGAGACCCCCAGAACTCAAGGAGCCCAAGGAAGACGCTGGCTGCATCTGCAGAATTCATCAGGCGGCTTGATGGGTCGCCGTTAAACAAAGATGGGATAAGGTTACATGTGTTTTCCGTGGGAGTCGGCTCCGATTTCAGCCTGATGATTTAGTCAGGTGTAAGCATGAAGTTTCCAATTTAGAGAAATAAATCTCCAGTGATTTTATTATCCCCTGTTTTACCCTGACACCCAACTTCACCCCGGCCCCCTGTCAAAGCCCTCATGATGTGTTTATATAGGGCACACTGTAATTGATTGGCGTGCAATAGAACGTGACACAGAAAATGTGGCCTTCCCCACCAGGCCCAACTCTGGGAGCTTCCATATTTCATCATCCCCCGGGCCCAATCCAAGGCTCCCACTCCTGTGGCCACAAATTCTTGGGATTCTGGGTTGTCTGAGAACAGGAGCACAGGGCCAAAGGGTCCAGTCAGGGCCCCCAGAGCGGCCTCACAGGATGTTCTGGCCTGGAGATGGAGGGTGAAGGACATTGGGCAGAGGCATCTGCCATGGGTAGAGAGGCTGCTTGGGGTGGTTAGACTCATTACTTCCAAGGTCTTGTCTACTCTGAGAGTAGTTCAACCATCCATGATGGCTCTAAGTTTGGTTCTAATTCAAAAGTTCTAAATTTCTGAGGTGGTCAGTTTAGAAAATCTGTTATCAAGCATATATGAATCTGTGGCCCTAGATTTATGATTCTATGACAATGCCATGTAATACATGTAATACCATTGTATACTATGGTAATACTTCTAATAAATATGAATATAAACATGGCTTTGAATGCGGATATCAATGCTAAAACCAATGCCAGTTCCAATATTATCATTTATTGAGGGCTTTCAATGTGTTCAGCACTGCACTATGCATGTTACATAATTCTTTCATTTAATTCTGCCAACAACCCTATGAGGCATTATCTCCATTTTACACAAGATACCATTGAAGATCAGAGAGGGTAATAACTTGTTCAAGGCTACACAGTCGCTGTTTAAGAGTCGAGATTTTTAAATTCTTGCCTATAAAGCAGTGGAAAAAGTAGACAGATATGGGTGAGAAGCAGTCCTGACCTCATGGGTTGTGGTTGGAGTACACCCAATGATTTCTCACAGTATTAGCCCAGTTGTCATTGCCTCTATCCTCAGCCCCAGGAGGGGTATCAAGGTAGAGCATCTCCAAGATTCTGGGTAGAGAACAAGGGCCCAGATTTCACCAAACCCAGTTGTTGGGGGGGGGGGTGGTTTGCTTCTGATTCTTTTAGAATCCTACAGTTTCTGTGTCTGAAGGCAAAAGTCGTATACTTCAACCTTTCAACCAGGATCTGAATTCTTGCCTTCCCCAGTACGCTGATTGGGCAGGGGCTGATGGCTGGGCGGGGAGGCGGGCACTTTCTATTTCCACATCTCTAGTGACAGGGAGTTTCTACCTTATAATAAGCTGAAATCTGTCTCCCTGTCACTCTGACTTAATGATCCTAACTCTCTCCTGTAGGTCCACAGAGCAAATCTACTTCCTCTGTTCTGTGACTTTGGAGATTTAGACACAGTAAATTAAATCTATCTACTCACTTATTCTGGCCCACCGTAACCCTTTCCCTCCCAACCATACCCCTCCCACCCATACTTTTATCCATCTATTCATCCTTCCCATCCATCCATCAATCCCTTCATCCATCTACTCTTCTATCATCCACTAATCATGTAACAATCCATCTCTCCATCACCCATCTAGTCATTCACTCACTATCCACTCATCAACCATCCATCCATCAATATATCCACCCTTCCCTCCTTTTTTCTATCCATCCATCCATCATCCATCCATGTAATTATTCAGTCACCCACTGTTTATCCATTCATTCATCCATTTACTCTTTCACCCACTTATTCACTTATTTATTAATTCATTGAGGTACAACCATTCAAATAGTACTTGTTAGGCACTCTGGGGAAGGAAACAAAGGTGAATATGCCCTCAGTAAACTTGGGAGAGAGAAATAAACCAGGCTCACACCTACAGAGCTTACTTATTCCTAAATGTCAACAATCTAGGAACTTTCTCAGTAATTTGTAAATCAGTGTCCAGTGAAAGGTTTAGGCTCTAAGTGCAATCAGGAGAGGGGGCCAGTGTGAGGTGGGCTGCTCAGGTTAGGCTTCCTTTGCATTATAGTCCTTATGGAACCAGCTGGTATCTTAAGACACAATCCTGTCTGGACCAGCATTGAAGTTTTGCACTGTGCTTAGTCTTGATTCCATTCATTCGTTTGTTCAATGAGTACTTTTTGAGCACTATTACCTGTCAAATTCTTGGGTGGTGAATAACAGACAGATCCTTGTCCTTGCTAATCTTATCATCTAGTGTGGGAAATTAATACTAAACAAGTGCCTAATATAATTTCAGACACTGATAAGTGCTATTAAAAAAGAGCAGGAGAAGACAGCAGGAAGGAAGATGATATTTTAGACAAGAAGATCAGGAAGGTTTTTCTTAGGAGTTGACATTTGGTCAAGAATAAGAATTCCTGGGAATTCCTCGGACTGGGAATTCCTGGGAATTTCCACTGGAGAAAGGGAAGGAGATGAACAAGGGGACTGAAATGGTGGGAGGCTTGGGTCCTTAATTGGAGAGAGAGGGACGATACATCAGGAAGCAGGAGCTAAAGTTTTCTTTTGAAGAACTCTGCTCAAGGAATCAGGCCTTTGTGGTCTACAAAGGGCATTCACTTGGTTTATCTCACCTGTTAGGGCATTTTCCTCATTTTTGGTGAGGAATGGAAAAGAGACAGGGTGTAATTTAACTAAGGTCCCAGAGTGGGTCAGGGATTCAGGTCTCACATCTGCACCAGGGTGGACTCCAGCTCCTAGTGCACACCTGTCCACAAAACCTCCACGTCTTGGGTAGGCTGTGTGTGGGAGGTTTCCCCACCCTGTCAGTCCTTTTCTGGAGGTGAAGGTGTATTGGGGTCTAGTTCTTGGAGACTCCTGATTTCTCTTTTTAACATGTCAGACCCAGGGAGTAAAAAGTGAGCCTCAGAATCCCCAAGAAACCAGGATAGGGTGGAGCTCAGGAGAGGCAGAAGGCCAAGACAAAATGAGTGCCTTGCCTTTGGGGACAGAGGAGACAGATTTTATTCACTCAACCTAAAAACAAGAGCCGAATGGAAGTCGTCTTAGGCTGAGAGTCCAGACACCTGGCCTCCAGCCCTGGTCTCTGGATTGCTGTGTGCCATGGTTTGGATATGGTTTGTCCTTTCCAAAACTCACATTGAAATTTGATCCCAAATGTGGTGGTGTTGGGAGATGACTCCTAGGCAGGGAGGTGTTTGGGTCATGGGGGTGGATCTCTCATGAATGGCTTGGTGCTGTTCTCCCAATAGTGAGACCTAGGTTCTCTGCTCAGGGCCTCACCAGGCTGAAATCCAGGTGTTGGCTGGGGCTGCAATCTCATCTGAGGCTCATAAGTCCTCTTCCAAGCTTGTTTAGGTTGCTGGCAGGATTCCATTCTTTGTGGCTATAGGACTGAAGCCCTCATTTTCTTGCTGGCTGTTAACTGGGCAATTTCTCTCAGCTCCTGGAAGTTGACCTAAGGTCCTAGCAGCATGGTTCTCTCTCAACATGGCACTTACTTCTTCAAAGCCAGCAGGAGAATTTCTCTCCAGTCTATTATAATGGAGTCTTACATGGTGTAATGTAATCTATGCCATCACTTTACCATATAATGTAACCTAATCAAAGGAGTGTCTTTTCCATCATATTTTTAGATTTTGTACATGTTTTCAGGTGTGTACACTGTGGGTGGGATTCTTGGGGGAGAACTTAGAATTCTGCTTATCACAGAGGCCCAAACTTTAAGACACAGCAATTTCTCTTTTTGCCTTTTTGAGAGCCCTGAGCTACGATATAATAAGTCCTGCTACTCTGTTGGAGAAACCATATGGAGAGGCTAGGGGAGGGATGGAGGGAGGGAGATACTTGGGGAGGGAGAGACCTAGATGCCCTAGTATCCCAGCTGAGTCAAGCCTTCCAGCCATCCCCAACAAGGTGCCAGACATATGAGTGAGTCATCTTGGGTATTCCAGCACAATTGAGTCCCCTGAAGACTGCAGCCTCAGCTTACATGTAGGGCAGAAGAACCACCTAGCTGAGCCCAGTCAGCCCACTGAGAGAGTGCACTAAATTGTGCAAGAGGCTTTCACTGACTCCATCTGCCAAAAGTTTTTTGTTCTTGGAGGAAACATGGTTCTGCCCATTGTATTTCTCAGTGATGGGAAACCTGTCTCCTGCATGGACATTTCCAAAGCAGGGTCTCCACTGGGCCATCATCGAAAGTCTATCTGGTCCCTAGGTTGGTCCTTTCCTAATGATCTTGAGAGGTGGCATGGCTAAATGGCAGAAAAATTCTGGACAGGGAAGCCAGGGACCTGGACTGTAGCACAAACTCTGCTGTTACCCTGCTGTGTGATCTTAGAAATACAGCTGTCACGTCTCTGGTGCTTTCCATGTGCCAGGCAGTGTTGTAAGTGCTTTATACATATTCACTCGTTCAAACCACATAATAACTCTAGGAAGTAGGTACAATTATTACCCAATTTTACAGATGAGAAAATGGAAGCATAGAGATATTGAATCACTTACCTAAAGTCACATAGCTAGGAAGCCATGGAATCCATCTCTTTCCTGGACACAATGGTCTGATCCTAAGATTCTAGAATTTCATGGTTCTAGGAGTCTAAGATTCAACAATTTTTAAGGTTCTGGCAGCCTAAGATTCCATCTGTTTGAAGATCCTTGAATCCACAGATCATAAGCTTCTAGAATTCTCAGATTGCAGTTTGAAAAAGCAAATTCCTGCCATCTGCGAGGGTGGGGGTCAGGGGACATGATGGGGAATGACTCAGCTTGAGCCCTCGGCCTTGCTCAGCCCTCTGCTCCAGGAGTTAAAGATGTTGCCTACCCCTTTAGGCATTTGCTTCATTTATCTGAAACCCAAAACCTCTCTTGGAACTGGGAGCCCTGGGTGGTATGAGAGCAGGAGGGAGACCTCCTTGCCTGATAGGCCTGCAGCATCCACGGAGAGGGGCCAGAATAAGCAGTGAAACCAGGACTTGGAGTTCCCTGAGAATGATAACATTCTCTGTATCCCGCAGACCCCAAATAAACCCACGTTTTCCGCAGGCTCTGCTGAGGCCTGAGGAGAAAAGGGAAGGATGGTGGGAAATGGCTGATGTTTCCATAGGACCCACCACCCTGGGTGTTGTGTTTCTGTTGGAGAGGGGGCCACCTGGCTGGTGGCCCTAGAATAGCGGTACACTCCAGGACCACAGGGAGGCCATCCAAGCGGAAGCAGGGCTGGCCGGCTGTGTTGTATAGGCAAAGATAAGGAGCCAGGTCAGGGTTGACATGTGGAAGTGTTTAGGAGCCTGGGAGATTGGGCACTGCAGAATGACATATTCTGGAGGGACTAGGGGGCCCAGGGGTTACTGACTCCAGTGGCCTCATTCTACAGATGGTGAAACTGAGGGGAAGAGAGTTGTTGCCATGGTACATTTAACATGGGGTTCAATAAAATCTCTGGAATTGACCCCAATACAGTCAAACCCCTGCACTTCAGCTACACCAACTAGTGACCTTAACCCAAACTCTGGGCCTTTGCTTATGTTTGGCATGCTACCTGGAATGCAGTTCCACCCTCTTCTTTGCCTGTAGAAACACTTCTCTTGGAAGGTACAGCCCCAATACTACCTCCTCCAGGAAGCCTTCCTTCATCCCTTCCCCGTTTCTGATGTCCTCTCACCTGCTTCTAGGATCACTGAGGGCATTTCATCTGCCCCTTCCTTTTGCTCTATGTCATATTCTCCTTCAGAGTAATTGATATGATTTGGCTCTGTGTCTCCATCCAGATCTCACCTTGAATTGTAATAATCCCCATGTGTCAAGGGCAGGACCAGGTGGAGATAAGCGAATTATGGGGGCGGTTTCCCCCATACTGTTCTCATGATAGTGAATTCTCATGAGATCTGATGGTTTTATAAGGGGCTTCCCCCTTTGCTTGGCACTCATTCCTTCTCCTGCCACCCTGTGAAGAGGTGCCTTCCACCATGATTGTAAGTTTCCTGAGGCCTCCCCAGCCATGCAGAACTGTGAGTCAATTAAAACCTCTTTTTTTTTTTTTTTTTGAGATGGAGTCTCACTCTGTCACCTAGGCTGGAGCGCAGTGGTGCGATCTTGGCTCACTGCAACCTCCACCTCCTGGGTTCAAGCAGTTCTCCCACCTCAGCTTCCTGAGTAGCTGGGACTACAGGTGCCCTCCACCATGCCAAACTAATTTTTGTACTTTTAGTAGAGATGGCGTTTCACCGTGTTGGCCAGGCTGGTCTCGAACTCCTGACCTCAAGTGATCCTCCCACCTCAGCCTCCCAAAGTGTTGGGATTATAGGCGTGAGCCACCATTTCTGGCCGCCTTTTTATTTTTCATCTACACATCAGTCCCCAAGCCCTCTACCATCAACCTTTTAATGGCAGGCCTGCTGTTTTCCTCATTGAGCTGTCCCAGAGTCTGGCTCAAAAGTGCTTAGTGAGAGCTGGATTAATGATGGCCTCTGAGGCTGTGTAAGGTGGAGTATTTTGAAGAATCCAGATAGTGAGTGTCCAGGGTGTTTCTGGTCCCTGTTCTATCTGAAGACTGCTTCCTGGAAGATGGGAGCTGAGCTAGCCCCTGGAAGATGGGATGAGAGGCTTGTTCAGCTGGAGTGGAGCACCAGAATGCTAAAGATTAGGAGCCATAAGCCACATGAGCCACAGCTGGAAAGGCACGAGAGGCAAGGGCAATCCACAGTGCAGTCTTGGTGGCAGAGTGAGGGAGATTCCCAGGGTAGCTCCGGAAGGAACTTCACTAGACCTCTCTCCTGGCCTCTCCCAGGGCTCTTGCCTCTGCTTTCAGTGACAAAGAGCTTACAACCTCACTAGAGGGTGATCCTGTGGTGTTTCCTGGAAGAATACCTTGGGTAGAGGCATCTGGAGATGACAGAGGGGTAGGCGTGGGCTGGGGGGGTCAGGGAAACTATTCTGGATGTGGAGGGGGATAATTAGCTCCTCAGTGCTGACTGGCTGGGTACCACGTGATAAGCACAGTGCTGGACAAAGAGTCACAGATTACCTTGTCTTCTGACCAATAGTGGGAGTCCTGGGTTACAGTTCTGAAGCTCACTTAAATGTGAAACATGTACACATAAAAGCCTAAGCTTTGGGATGAGACAGGTAGAGCGCAAACCCCAGCCTCACCACCTACCACCAGGTTTCTTTACACAAATAATCTCTCCAAATTCAGTTTTCTTATGGGTAAAATGGGGATAAAGACCCCTATTTCTTGGGGGTGGGGTAGAATACGTGGGCCACAGGAGTGTTTGGAAAATGATGGCCATTCCCACAGTGGTATCTCACCTTTATCTCATCCTTACACATGTCGTCTCTCCAGCTGGGGATCTCAGGTTCTCTTATGGTTCCAACCACAGTCCATGTATCAACAACACAAACCTCAATCTGTCTCTAGATCTTTCTAGAGCTGTAGACTGGCTGTCCATCTGCCTCCTGGTCCGTCTCCTGGATTTGGGACCAGAAACCTGGGTTAGCTCCCATAGTTCCTTTATTCTTTGATTACAAGATTTGCAGGCCCATGCTTTCCTCTCTAGCCTTTCTGTCAACAGCTTCTCTCCCTTTTACCCCCTCCCATCTTACTCTGGCAACACAGAGCATTTCTCAGTCCCCTCAGTGTTGCTCCACTGGCCCTGCTACCTCTTAGCTTCTGCTCACACTCATGTCTCTGCTTGGAACACCCTCCCCTCACTCTCTACCCAGCTACCTCTTACTTCTCCTTTCGGTTTAGATGTCACCTCCTGAGACTCAGATTGCCATGGTCTAAATGTATGCATCCCTCCCACCCTCAAATTCATATGTTGAAACCTAACCTCCAAGGTGATGGCATTAAGTATTAAGAGGTGGGGCCTTTGGGAGGTAACTAGGTCATGAGGGCAGAGCCCTCATGAATGGGATTAGTGCCCTTATAAAAGAGGGTCCAGGGAACTTCTGCCATGTGAGGGTGCAATAGCAAGGCACCATCTTTGAAGCAGAGAGCTAGCCTTTACCAGACACTGAATCTGCCAGTGTCTTGATCTTGGACTTCCCAGTCTCCAGAACCATAAGGAATAAATTTCTGTTGTTTATAAATTACCCAGTCTAAGGCATTTGTTATAGCAGCCTGTGCAAGCTAAGACACAGGTGGTCTGGGTGCTATGGCTGCAGTATCCTAGTAGTGGTGGGGCAGCTATGCATTCATTCATTTGTTCACTCATTCACTCAGCAAGCACTCATGGAGCTCATATTCAGGCACTGTGGTACTAGAACACTGAAGGGAGATGTACAGCACATGCTTAAGAGTAGTGACTTAGCTGCTCACCTGGCCAAAGTATGACTCCTGATCCTGCCACTTTCCAACTGTGTAACCTTGAAAACCTATCTAACCTCTCTGAGCTTTAGATTCCACAAGGTAAAATGGGGGAAAACATGGGCCTTTTCTCTGAGGATTGCTGTGAAGATGAATAGGGATAACCCACATTATGTGGTTAGCCAAGCTTGGCCTGTAGCCACTCAGTGCTTAGTGATTGCTACTGCAAAGCCTCAGCTTAAGGGCCACAGGGCATTATTATCATTATTATGAATAAGACTCAGTGCCTATATCCTTCAGAGTCCCTGGATCTGGTGGCAGAAACTGGCCTATAAATAGGAAATGATAATAAGGGCATGGGGGTAGCCAGAGAGGGCTATATAAGAGTGGAGTCAGGGCCAGGTGTGGTGGCTCATACCTGTAATCCCAGCACTTTGGAAGGTCGAGGTGGGCAGATTACCTGAGGTCAGGAGTTCAAGACCAGCCTGGCCAACATGGTGAGACCCCCATCTCTAATAAAAATACAAAAATTAGCCTGGCATGGTGGCACACACCTGGAATCCAAGCTACTCCAGAGGCTGAGGGAGGAGAATCGCTTGAACCCAGGAGGCTGAGGTTGCAGTGAGCCGAGACGGCACCATTGCACTCCAGCTTGGGTGATAGAGCGAGAATTCGTCAAAAAAAAACCAAAAACCAAACAAACAAAAAACCAAAAAACTAATCTCTAGTGTGTTAGAAGTCAGAACAGTGTTTGCCTCTGGAGGGTGGAATTGACTGGGGAAGGTTTTGAGACTCCGTCTCTAAAAAAAATAGAAAAATGGGTGGAGTCAGGACCGGGGCCCAGGTCTCTGACTACAGCATCGTGCCACTCAGAGTTGTGATTTCAAAGTGTGTTTTACTGGACTGTGAGCTCCCTGAAGGCCAGAGCCTTATCTGATCCAACTCAGTGGGCCAAGGACAGGTTGATGCACCCAAGAATGTCTGATGGATGACTGAATACATCATGTTATGAATCAGTGATGGTGTGGGCAGGGAGGGAGGGTGGATGAAGACATGATGGATCAGGAGGAGGAATAGCTTTGACTCTGCCCAAGGCAGTTAATCCTTTTAAAACTAAGTTTCTTTAGCTATAGAATGGGCATCAGCCATACAGACCACACAGTGGCTTTGAAGATTCAATGTGAGCAAAGCCCTGGACACTGGCCGGTGAGTGCAGCTTTTGGGCAGCAAAGCAGGATAAGCACCTGGGGTGGGGCTGGGGCTGCTGATGACTGTGGAACTCTGGCTGAAGGGCACACTATCCTCTGAGAGGAGAAGGTGAGCACTGGAGTGACATGAGACTCTCTGTCCATCTGTGCAGGGAGCTACATGAGCAAACAGAGCCGTCCACTGGTGAACAAGGCCATCCCTGGCTGGCCTGTCTGTCACTCACAATAAGCCAGGACTTATCTCTTTAGGTCAGCGTGGGCCTTTTGGGGAAGAGCTGTCACTGTCCTTGCCTGCTGAGGAGGGCCCTGTCTCCAGGAAGAGCTGTGCTTGCTAAAGAGCTATCACTGACTCAGGAGGTATCTTTAACCTAGCTCCAACTGCATGGCCCAGGATTTGAAGCCAGCATTAATTGACCTGAGAGTTGTTCATGTAGGAAGAAGTTTGCTGGCACCTGGGAAGTCAATACTAATAATAATAGTCTCTCCATAGGCCCAGCACCCTACAGTTTGCAAATTCTCTTCCTCCTCTCCTCCCACTTAACAAATTTCCTTCTTTGGCTTTCTTACAAGCCTTGGAAGATAAAATAGTATTTTCACGATCATTTATCAGAAAATAAAGCTGAGGCCCAAGGAAGACGAGTGCCTTGTCCAGGTTTCTAGGCAAGTCCAGGGCAGAGCTGGGACCAAGACGCCCGTGTCCTGATTCCTAGCCATGCCTCTTTGCTCTGTAGTCCTAGGAGGTGACTTCTTGGCCAAGCACGCATGACCACCTCCAGCTTCTTGGACAGCCACAAAGCATCGGGTTTACTGGACTCAGGGGCCTTTAGGTGAATCCTTCACACTTTGGTTGGCCATCTTGCATTTTTGTGGGTTTTCTCTGCCCCTTACCTCAGCAGAGGCTCAGAAAAGGGCTTGAAGGTAAGGTGTTGTGTACAGGACAGCCGGGCTAAGTGGGGGCTTCCATGTCTACTACTCACAGGGTATAAATGATAAATGGAATTGGGGGCTGAGGGATGCTGGGATTCCCTTTGTACAGAGGCCATGAAGGCACCAAAGGGGGTGGTGATTGGGAATCTGGAGTGAAGGCAGGAGAAAGGCCCTGCCCCACCCTCATCTAGGAGGCATCATAACCCAGTTAAGGCCACTCTGGAGCCAAACACATGAGGTTCCAATCCCTACCCGTCCACTTCTCAGGGAGCACTTTACAATCTCTATGCCTTAGCTTGCTCACACTTAAAATGGCACAGTCGTACTAGCATAGGGCTCATTGGGTTGTCAGGAGGATTGAATGAGGTGATACGTGTACAGTTCCTGGAACAATGCCTTAAACACACAGGAAACATTCGACATGACCTTGATTTGCTCTCCCCTGGCCAGAAGGGAGGGAGATAGACCTTTTACAGTTGGATATTTCCTCTCCTTTGGGAAGTCACAGCTCAGGGATTACCTGGGAGGGTGAGGGTGACCATGCCCATCTACCCCCTTGCCAGAGCTGAAGAGGGAAGGGGCGAGGCTGTGAGGTCTGTGGTGTGGTGCTGAAGGAGCTGCTGCCTCACAGCCTCACGCCCAGCCCGTCCCCAGTGATAAATCACAAACATAGTTTTAATGATTATTTAAAGCTCTTGGCTGCATGCCCGTTCTGGAAGGGCCATCTTAGCCCTTGTCAGGCCGTGGCAGATTGAAGGGAAGCTTGCACATCACTTATTGAGGGTGGCTTCTTTTATTCCATTATTTTTATAATAGACTCACTGACAAAATATTGTTCTTGGCCCCAGCCTGGCCCCTTTGCTTGTGTTCGGAGGTAACAGGCTGCCCCGGCCAGGGAACTGCAAGTTTCCCATCAAGAGGGAGGCAGACAAGGGCTCGGCAATTCCTCATCCACCAGAGTATTATTTGCAGGGTGAGGAGGGAGTGAGTCTTGCAGGGTGAGGAGGGAGTGAGTAGTTAGCAGCCTTGTTTAGTGAACTGTAGGCCTGGGCCCAAGTCCCCTCCGCTCAGTTCCGAGGGGTGAGAAATGAGGCAGAGAGGAGAGATCAGGGGGTTGTGTGTGCTTCCCGGTTCTGTTTTCATTCACTGGCAAACATTTATACTGAGCACACATGCTCAGCACTGTCCCCACCACACCCTGCCAAACAGGGCCATCTAGGAAAGTGATCATCAAACTGTGCCTCATGGAACCCTAGGGTTCAGAAATTACAACACTGGTATTTTCTGGAAATTACCAGGATGGGGTATGTAGGAAAGAAGTGGAGCTCTGGGCCTGCCACCCCATCCTCAGCCTGAGTAGCCCTGATTTTATTTTGCTTTGACTTTGAGCTTCTCTCTAAGGTTTCATTTGAAGAATGGATTCTTCTGGTTAAAAGTTTGCATATCGCTGTTAATTCCTTTATTGTACAAAAGGGAAACAGAGGCCCAGAGAGGGGACAGAGTTGCCCAAGGTCACATAGACATTTGCAGAGTAAGGATCCATCTCCTGGCCCTCAGCTGTGTGAGGAGCTGGAACTGGCATGTGAAACAATCAGAGAACAAGAAACATTGGTCTGGAACCAAGTTTGCAGACCAGGTCATGAATATCCTCATGTGTGACCATCCTTTCCAGGTATGTCTGTGGGAGCCCAGAATTATGCACCCTCCCAGGTATGTTAGTCTGCTTGGGTTCCTATAACAAAATACCATAGATTGTGTGGCTTTAATAAAAGAAATTAATTTTCTCACACTTCTGGAGGCTGGAAGTCTGAGACCAAGGTGCCAGCTTCCAGCATAGTTGGGTTCTGGTGAGGGCTCTCTTCTTGGCTTGTAGACAGCTACCTTCTTGCTGTATAAGAGGGAGAGAGAGAGAGAGAGGTGAGAGAGTCATTGGGATCTCATGTTTTCTTTTTATAAGCGCATTAATTCCATCATGAAGGTTCTACCCTCATGACCTAATCTAACCCTAATAATTTCTCAAAGGCCCCACCTCCAAATATCCTCACATTGGAGATTGGGGTTTCAACATATGAACTTTGAGGAGGACACAGACATTCAGTCCGTAGCACAGGAGTGTCCATTCTATTCAGCTCAGTTTCAATGGTCTCCATTGCATTCAGCGAGCATATAACCTGTGGGAGTCCAGCTGCCCTGACCTTGAGGTCAGTGTCCTGAAACTCCCATGGTCCAAGATTCACAGACTTTGGACCTGCTGGGGAAAACAGCACTGGGGGAAAATATCTCAGGCAGGATGCCAGGAGGAAACAGATGGCATGCTAAGGTTGGCTAATGTTGGTGAGTTTTTTTTATGTTGGTAAAATGTATATAGCATAAAATTTATCATTTTAACCACTTTTAAGTATACAGTTCAGTGGCATTAAGTATATTCGCACTGTTGTGTAACCATCACGATCATCCATTTCCAGAATGGTTTTATCTTCCCCAACCGAAACTTTGTACCCTTTTAAACACGAACTCCCCATTCTCTCTTCCCCTCCCCCTGGTATCCATTGTTCTACTCTCTATCTCTCTGAATTTGCCCATTCTAGGTATGGAGGTGAGTTTCTAGAAGGGACTATTTACAAAAGTGTAGGGAGGGCTTGAAAAAAGCAATAAGGGATGGGGCAGTGCTCTGGGGCTGGTCACGTCAGGAAGCTAGTACCACCGCTAGGTACTGAAAACTGGAGAGACCGTTCTATGGCAGGTGTTAGCTGCCAGGGGCTGTGGCTTTCCAATTAGAGGGATGTGCCAATTCCTGGTGTGCCAGCTCTCCCTCTGACTCTGCCGAGTCTCCACTGTCCTATCAGTGTAGTCCTTACATGCCAGCCTTGGAGGCACAGAAGAGAGCAAGAAGGGTGGAAGGTGGATGTGAAGGGGCAGTGGAAGATGGTGAGCTCAAAAGCAAGCCCAGGAGGGCCTCAGAGCTGTTTAATTACACGAAAATGAACCACAGAGGCAGCACACTGAATTAAAAGGCTCCTGTGGCAGTTTGTATATTGTGGGTGAATGACAATGGGAAGGTGTAATCAATTTCCATTTCCTGTCCCTTGCTCCCTAGCAACTTCCCACACTCAATGACTGGCTTGCAAATTTGTTTTGCTTTGTGGCAGATGATATGGATGCTGAGAGGTGCGCCCCTGCCCCCAAGTGTCAAATTCTCTATCTGAATGGCTCACGCCTCTGATTTCATATCTCGAAGTTGCCAACTTCTGCTGTTGAAGGAACAAAGCTGTGAGTGGCCTTTATTTAGCCTTCAAAGCAGAGTTGAGTTCTTTCTTTTCTCTCTCTCTCTTTTTGTTTTTTTTAGACAGAGTTTAGCTATGTCACCCAGGTTGGAGTGCTGTGAAACAATCATGGCTCACTGCAGCCTCTACTGCCTCGGCTCAAGTAATGATCCCACCTCAGCCTCCCAAGTGGCTGGGAACACAGGCACTTACCACCATGCCTGACTAATTTTTTTAATTTTTGTAGAGACGGGGTCTCACTATGTTGCCCAGGCTGGTGTTGAATTCCTGGGCTCAATTAATCCTCCAGCCTTGGCCTCACAAAATGCTGACATTATAGGCGTGAGTCACCACGCCTTGTGGGAGGTATTTCTTAACCCCCTTCAACCAGTGCCCGGCCTATGGGATCTTAGCTCTGTCCATGTGACTTCCTGATAAAACCTTTCCATCACCCCTCACTAGTGCATATCTGCAATCGTTCTCTCTCTCTCCCTTCCCTTATCCTTGGATATTCTAAGCCTGACACATCCACGTGAGCAATCCCCTCCTTCTCACCCTCTGGTACCCTACTGTCTGGTCCCTTCCTGCATCCCTGAGATGATAGGTAATTTTTCTTGACTTTTTGTGTCTAAGGAGGAACCTCAGGGGGACCCTAAATGTCTTGCAGCTCTGTGTGTTTGGGGTGGGGTGCTCAGGTGGAAAGTAGGTACTGCTAATGGAAAGGATCCTTGTGTCTACAGTTCTTAGCTTCTGCCTATCATAAAAATTGTGGTGTGCTGATTACTTTCAGGGAACTTTGCATGCATTGATAAACTTATTTAATTATCACAATAAACCTGTTGTGGCATTATTGCTATTTTGTGGAGGAGGACTATGAGGCATAGAGAGGTCAAATGACTTATCAAAGGTTGCACAGCTGTCTGTCACAAAGCTAGGACTTGAACTGCATTAGATCTGTTTCTAAAACTCTTTCCAACAAACTCAGCAGGTGGTGAGTTCTTGGTCCCTGGGAGTATGTAAGCAGAGATTGAAATGCCACTTGTCATGAAGACAGTACAGTCCAGGAGAGGGTCCCTTCCTCTTCTGAGATGCTAAGATTCCAGGACTTTTGCTTCTGATTCAGATATTCTATTATTGACATGTGTCTCTTGGGAAGTGCAGGTTGGGGTAAATGCCTCAATGGGGTCTGGTTATATGAGCAGGCAGGAGTCCTGGGTTGCAAGGAGTGGGGAGAAGGGGCAGGAGGATGTCACACTAGTGAGAAGTAATTAGGTAATAAGTTCCCCTTTCCCCTTTCTGTTCTTGCTGGTTCTTCCTTGTTGCCCTGGGCTGTTCTCTGAGTCCTAGATGGGCAATATTTAAAAATACATTCTGTTCTGAACAGAAATGTTATCAGGGTTGCAATGTGCTCTTTGCATATCGCAAAGAAACAAGCCCAGGGCTGAGAACAGAAGTGCTGGGTTTAACCTTGTTGCTGCTGCAGGTTCATGGTGTGACTTTGGGGAAATGTCCTCATCTGTTTAATAAGGGGTTAAGGAAGCTTACTGCTGAGGACCTTTCAGGTCCTGATGTTCAGTTCCTTGAAGCAGGCTTGCACTATGCTTTGCAATGTGTGTTGAGTCATGGCTGTACTCCACAGTAAAGGCAGAGTGTGGCAGGTGTTGACTGTTTTCTCCTGCTCCTGCCAGCCCCAAGTCCTTTGGTCTCATGTGCCTCTCTTCTAAAGACTCATCTTACCTAGGAGGTGGTTCCAGAGAAGGAAGAGGGCTGGGTAGAGTGGAGTTGGGAGCTCTCTGTCTGGGTAGCAGCCACAATCAGAAGGAGACTGGCCCATTCTGAGCTTTCTTGGGCTGAGTGGCAGCCAGAGTCAAGCCCTCTGCAGACTCTGCAAAGCTATTCAGCTTATACAGACATGATCCACCCTGCTGGTGACTGGTGGGGGATTCTTTTAGACTAGTGGTAAACAAGTCTAAATTGAATGATAAACAAGAAGGTGATGCTGGGGCATATGGTATTTGCATCAGTTATTTATTTCTCCTTAACTGGCTACCCTGAAATTTATGACAACACCATTTATAAAGCTGTGGGTTGGCAACCAGGGCTGGGCTTAGCCATTGGATTCTTCTGCTAGTCTCAGTTGGGCTTATTATGCATTGTGGCAGCCAGTCTCCAAGATGATCCTTTATGATTTCTGTCTACTGGTATTCACATCCTTGGGTGGTTCTCTCCCACACTGTAGCATGGTTGCACTCTGATCACTAGCAAATAGTGGAAATGATGGTATGTCACTTCTGAGATTAGGTTATAAAAGACTGCACCTTCTGTGTGGGTCACTCTCATTCACGCTTTCTTGTTCTCTCAGATCAATTACTCTGGAGGAAGCTAGCTGCCAGATTGTGTGCAGTTCTATGGAGAGGCCCACATGGTGAGGAACTAAAGCCCTTGCCCAATAGCCAGACGGGAATTCAGGCCTGCTAATAATCAGGTAACTGAGCTTGAAAGCAGATTCACCAGTCCCAGTTTAGCCTTGAGATAACCAAATTATCTGCAACCTTGAGATGTTTTGAGCCAGAATCATTCAGCTAAACTTCTCCCAGATTTCTGACCCTCAGAAACTGAGGGAAGAAATATGGTTTGAAGCTGCCTTGGGGGTAATTTATTATGCAGCTATAAATAACCAAGACACTTATGCATGTGATTAGATGACAGTGATGGCCATATCCACATACCTGGCAGTTGGCTGGCTGATGGCTGGAGTGACAAGGGTACAAGGGCCACACATCTCTCATCATCCAGCAGGCCAGCACTGGGATTCTTCACATAGTGGTAGTCACAGTCTTCCAAAGGCAGCAAGATTAGGTAAACCTCAATGCATAAGCACTTAACTTTTTAAAAAAATTTCAATAGTTTTTGGGGTACAAGTAGTTTTTGGTTACATGGATAAGTTCTTTAGCGGTCATTTCTGAGATTTTAGTGCACCCATCACCTGAAGCGTGTACACTGTACCCAATATGTAGTCTTCATCCCTCCCCACAACTCCCCCCATCCCGAGTCCCCAAAGTCCATTGTATCATTCTTATGCCTTTGCGTCCTCCTAGCTTAACTCCCATTTATAAGTGAGAACACTCGATGTGTAGGCACTTTTAGAGCCTCTGCTTGCATTACATTTGCTAACGATCCATTGGCCAAAGCATATCACACGGCCAACCCAGATTCAAAGGTGAGAAAATAGCCTCCATCTCTTGATGGAATCGGAAGAATTTGCGGTCACTTCTGCAACTGTAGAACATGAAGCTGATGTAACATCTCTCATTACTCTAAATACTCCGTCCTTCTCTACTGTTTCAACAGTCTTCCTTTTGTTAGACTCTGTGTCTAAATTAACAAATATTTATTGAGCAATTGTCACATGGCAGGCGTTTTCACAGTCAAGGCCTTAATCAATACCTAAAAACAGCCCTTGCAAGGTAATCCACTTCATGGGTGAGGAATGGATGCTCAGAAAGACAAGGTGATCCTAATCCAGCTCTAGGGACTCCGAGTGTGGTGTTAGTTATATTTTCTTTGTCAAGATGCCCAGAACTCTCCATCTAACTTTTTATTTTTCCAGACACACAGGTAGAATATGTGGAGGCTGGTCCCTGGCTGGCTTCTCCCCAACAGTCACTGGTTGGGGCTAAAGGGGATCAGCCTGGGGCAGGAAGATTGGGCAGAATGAGCAGACTCTAGGGGGCGACAAAGGCCAAGGTGACTCCTCATTGCTACCCCATGCTCCTTTCCCTCCTTCCTTGTGTAGGTCTATCCTCAGAGAAGAGAAAGATGTTGCCCGTCGGGAGACAAAACATTCATCTTCAGGCTCTGAGAAACAAGGGGAAGGAGGGAGGGATGGAGAGAGAGAAGGACGAGGAGGAGGAGGAGGAGAGGAAGAGGGGAGAAGAAGAAGAGAGAATAGACGGGCATAAGAAGGCAAAAATAGAGGGAAAGCAATAAGACATAGAAAATTAAAGAGATACAGAATCATAAAACAGAGAGGGGGGAGATAAAGAGAAAAAAGAGAAAGGAAATAGGAAAATGAGCCCTAAAGACAGGGATAGAGAGAGACAGAGACAGGAAGATAGAGATGCCTGGAGAGATAAGGGAAACAGACAGAGAAGGGATGAAGAAAGAGTGAAAGGAAGTCAGGCTAAAGATGACGGTGTGTGGAGGAGAGGGGTATGGCGGGTGTCAGTCACACTGTGTGACCTTGACTAGGCCAGGTCATCTCTCTGAGCCCCATTTCCTCATCTATAAAAAGGAGCTGTCTTCAGGAACTGTTGTGAGGATGACATGAGAAAATACATGCAAGCACTCTGGAAATAGTAAAGTACTATACAGGTGTTCATTAGTATTATTGGTAGTATTATCATTATTGTTATTATTATTATGTCATGGTTGGGAGAACTTAATGCTAGAATGAGTGTCAGAACCCAGGGGCTAATGAGATATTGAACACCTCTTCTCTGAAGAGCAGCTTAGTGTCAACTGAAATTGGAGTTTCTTGATACTAAGGCACTACAACTTGTAAGATGCCCTATTGATTTAATTACACTTTGGAGTTGGGGAGAATTGCATATTAAAAATACATACTTAAGAAAAATAACTGACAACATGCAGTTGTTTCTACAACTGGTCACTTTTTTTTCAGGATCACAATCAGTGTTTGAGGGTATAATGGAACATCTCTATTCTGTTGAATTCCTTTAGGTCATCAGCAATTATGCAGAATATCATAGCTATGGTGATGTTTTTTTTATCTCATGGATGTGAACTTTATTTCTTTAAAATTAACAGTATGATCTCAAGATATATTGAATAATATTGGTATTTTGTGTGCATTTCTGCTTTGAATAAACACACAGTTCCCCTTTCTGTTCCATTATCTGCATTGCATATTTCTGGAAGTTAAATAGCTTTTATTGAAAGTTAGCTGGACGCTCTGATAGGCAGGTGTTTAGTGCTCAAGTTATAGGACTTGAAGGATCAATTTGACAGAACCATCTCAGAAAATTCTCTGATATATTCAGAGAGCCAAGGCAAGTTTAACTGCCAGTTACTGCACTGACTGGTGGGTAACAGTCCATCTCTTGCATAAACACCAAATTTATTTTTGCACCAAATTTAATATTTTTGTGGTACACTTAGAGCAATAATTAGGGATCTAAATTTAACAGTCAATCTGTATATTATTATCATTGTAGATTACACAATTGAAGTAACATTGCATAAACATGAGAGAACTACCTGACAACTTACTCTTCCTCTTGGAGGCTGACCCACTATTGTAAAACACATTCTGTTTTCAGAAATTCTAAAGTGTAAAGAAGAAAAAATACAGGAAATGCTAGTGGCCAAGAACAACAGAAATGGCCTGTGGCAGCTTATTGATAAGAGAGAGAAAGCCAAATGTTTTGAAAAGGTCCTGATTATATCTAGCATATTAAAACAATTCAAAACTGGTATTTGGGAATTTTTGCCTCATTTGACTGAATGAGATTCTATGCCTGCAATACTTCTTGCTGCCACCAGGTAGTGATAGTGTCTAAAATAGCTTATGTGTCCAAACTATAATCTTCCTTTTGTGGCCAGTTAATCTCTGTGGCCAGCAATTTATGCACTGTATCTAATCAATTACTGTCCCCTCCCCTCCATTAAAATACAAATTATACTATATTAAGCAACATTTCTGGAAGCAATGTAACACAGTGCTCAGTCTGCTTTGAGCCATGGTTCTGGCTAGATTGAGTAAATTTGCTTTCTTATCTGAGGGTAGGGAAATAACAGTAGTGCTTTCTAGGACTGTGATATAGTCATCCCTCAGTATCTGAGGGGAGATTGATACAAAAATCCACAGAAGCTCAAGTCCCTTATATAAAATGGCATCATGTTTGCCTACAACCTACAGATATAACCTCCAGTGTACTTAAAATCATCTCTAGATTACTTGGATACCCAATACAATGTAAATGCTATGTAAATAGTTTTTACACATTTGTATTATTTTTATTGTTATATTGTTATGTATTTATTTATTTTTTATTTTCTGGAATATTTTTGATCCACTGTTGGTTGAATCTGCAAATAGGAACCCACATATAATGAGGGCTGACTGTATTTTGTATTCATAGAATACTTCCCACCTTAACAAGAGCCCCTCTTTGACCTTGCACCTCTAGGTGCCTACATACCCTGGTGTAAGGTTAATGTTTATAGGTCAGCTGTTAGCTGTGTTGGGCAGGGAGCATAGTTTATAACTGGACTAACCCCTTACGTTGGTAGATTTATTAATCCATACTTAGACAACAGTAGTAGCTCTTATTTATTAAGCATTAAGCATGTACTCAATACCCATTTCAATACCAGTTTCAATCCTTACAGCAATCCTATGAAGTCAATATCATTACTATTCTCATTTTACAAAGACGGAAATCCCCAGGGTTCTGGGAAGATTAAATGAGTTAATGCATAAGACTGGCTTAGCTCGCTGGGTGCAGTGGCTCATGCCTGTAATCCCAGCACTTTGAGAGGCCAAGGCAGGCAGATCACTTGAGCTTGGGAGTTCGAGACCACCCTGGGCAACATGGTGAAATCCCATCTCTACAAAGAACAACAACAACAACAACACCAGACTTGCCTAGCAGAGTGCCTAGGATGTAGCAAGTGATCATTATTTATAGGGTGTATTATTACAGATGAGGAGACAACAGCTTAAAGGGCCAGCTGGGGAGACAGGCCTGCAAACTAAGAAGTATAAAGCAGCAAAGTACAAGGGACTGGATAAAAGCACAGACGGGTTGGGTGCAGTGGCTCACACCTATAATCTTAGCACTTTGGGAGGCCAAGTCATGTGGATCACCTGAGGTCAGGAGTTCGAGACCAGCCTGACCAACATGGTGAAACCCTGTCTCTACTGAAAATACAAAAATTAGCTGGGTGTGGTGGTGGGCACCTGTAATCCCAGCTACTTGGGAGGCTGAGGCAGGAGAATCACTAGAATCCGGGAGGCAGAGGTTGCAGTGAGCTGAGATTGTGCCATTGCACTCCAGCCTGGGAAACAGAGCGAGACTCGTCTCAAAAAACAAAAACAAAAACAACACAGATGATGGGATAATTAATTGGGGAAGTATCCAAGAAGGCTTCACAGAGGAGGAAACATTCAAACTGAACCATAAATGACAAGTAGGGGTGGTGGCGTATGTTGTTCATTCCCCATTTTGTTTTTCTCTTCTTCCTTTAAATAACAGAAATATTCCTCTCAGATTTAGCAGGACACATGGCCACTTAGTTAGAGATGATAATTATCATCCTTCTTTGCAGCTAGGTGAAGCCATGGGACTGAGTTTCTATACTAACTAAAAGCAAGTGGAAGTGAAATCGCTTGCCACGACTTCCCATGGCTGGAATGTGGCCATGATGTGAGTGAACAAGTTTTGGCCATAAGGAGATGGTGGGACAACAAAATAGAACGAACCTGAGCCCCCAGATGAGCTTGGTGAGCACATCTGTCCCATTCACCTTGGGCCACATGCCTATCTTCAAGCCATTACATGAGAAGTGCATAAACTTCCACCCTATCTGAACTACTGTATTGTTGGCTCTTTTGTCTGAAGCCCATTATTTAGCCAGAAGCCTAAATAGTGCACCAGGTAAAGGAAAAGGAAGACTTGTAAGGCAGGAGGAACAGCCTGTCCGAAGACATAAAGAGTGAAAGAAGTTAGTTTTAGGAAACGTTCTCATAGGATTTTGTTTTTTGTTTTTTTTTGAAGATCAAATGAGATAATAAATGTATATAAAATGCTTAGTACAGTACCTGGCACATACTAAGTTCACAATAAATGAAAGTCCCATTTTTTTTTTCTGTGTGATACAAATTACTTCTCAGAGCCTCATCTGTAAAATGGGGGTAATGTCACCTGTATGATGAAAACAGAGGTCTGAACCTTTCTACTCTAAAATAGTATGAATAGCTTGCAGAAATTCTATTGGGAGCAAGGTTAAAAGAAAAACAATTATCAAGAAACGAATGAGTACCCTGCCTTTCACTGATTTAAATAATTTACCTTAACAAAACCTCTGGTGCTCTCCATCTCTACACTTTAGCTAACATTGGTCCTATTCCTTCCTCCTAAAAATATTAGTCATTCCTTGAATGAGTTGTGGATACTCAGTGCTCCAAAGTTTTCATAGGCAGGTTTCTCAGGGCTTTCTCCTCCTATTCTCCTAACTCCTATTCACCTCACAAGACTGTACCAACATCACATGTCCTGGGGCTTCCCTGACCTTATGGGAAGATCTACCTGATTCTCTTTATGCGACAGGTACTCCACTAAGGCCGTACACTCTCACTTATTGGTTTAGGTGTTATTTTCACCTGCCAGACTGTGAGCTCTTCCAGGGCAGACAGCATGAATGTTTCATTTTTGTTTCTTCAGCACCTGGCCACAGTAGCTGTTCAGTTCTTATTACTGAATAAATGAGGTGTTCTCGGGCAAACATGTAGGATCAGTTAGAGTGTGTATGTGTTGGTGGGGGTGTGGGGAGGGTGGAGCACAGAGGATTTCAGGGCATCAGAAGGGCAGATGTAAAAAATGAACATGTCTCTCATCCACACAAGTCCGGGACTTTGTCATTTAGACATTATTAGGGGAAAAAGAAGAGGTAGTCTGATAGAATGGAAGCTATCTAGTTTAAGAAACAGGAGGCCTGATTTCCCTCTAAACTTGTTCAGGATTCATCTGTGTGACTTCAGTAAGTGTCCTTCCCTCTCTGAGCCTTATTTTTGGCGATTCCGTTTCTGGTCTTCCAGGAATCTAGGCGTCCTCCAGCTCTGAGATTCCCAGGGCCCTATTGGCCTCGGGGAGAGAATAGGCCTGGCTTTCAGGCCACATGAGGCTGTGACCCACAGCTGGCACTGGTCACCTCCGCTGTCTCCTCTTCCTCTTCTTCCTCCCTCCTCCTTCCCTCACACCCCCTTCCTCCATCCTCCCTCTTCTTCCCCCATTGTCCTCCCCATCCTTCCCTTCCTCCCGCCTCCTCCCGCCTCCTCCCCTGGCTCCTCCTCTCCCCGTCCGGGACTCGCGGGGAGGCGCGCTGGGTGGTCCGGCAGCCGGGGGCGGGCGGTAGCCTGCAGGCGTAATTGGCATGCACGCCGTTGTAGCTGAGACCGCTTAATAAAGCATTACATATCTCACCGCTTCCATATTTCATTACCTCACGCGGAGCCTGTGAGAGGGCCCTAATGGGAGTCAGCTGTGTTTTTACTTTCTGTTGTCGGCCGGGACGGGTTTCTCTGCGGATTCTTTGAAATGAAATAATGTGATGCACGCCGCGATAAGGGCCGGCCTGTAATGAGGCCCAGGCCGCCGGGCGGCTGCTATTGCTCCAGGTGTCGCGTATTTGGGCTGCGAGGACAAGGAGGAGGAGGGGGCGGCGCCGGAGGATCGGGGGGGGGGAGAGGGGGAAGTCGCGAGGGGCAGGGGGTGGGAGAAGGCGGAGGGAGGAGGCAGGGGGCAGGGGGCGGGCGGAAGAGAGGAGGAAGGAGGGGGCGGCGGGCCGCGGCAGGCCAGGCGGGAGAAGCCGGAGACAGAGAGAGGACGGGGACAGTGGCGGCCTGCAGAGCCCTAGGAACCCGGGTTCAAATCCTGCCCGCCAGCGTGAGAGAGCGTTTGCCCGCCCAGGCGGTCCACCGGGGTGAGGCTAATATTCATCTCACGGGATTGTGTGCAGGTAAATGAAGAGAGTTTGTGAATTGGAAAGGACACATCACACATAAAAGGAATCATTTATTGAGAGAAAGGAACTGACGCCCTTTGAGCATCCCCTCTGGGCATGGCAGCTGCCAGCCACTTCACTGAATGATCACAGCAGCCTCACTTGCTAAGAATTGTTACCTTCCCTTTACAGAAGAGGAGACTGAGGGTCAGAGCAGCGAGGGGCTGGCTCCAAGGCACACAGGAAGAGGCTGAGGGCAGCCCTAGGCAGGTAGCCAGATGGAGATAGAGTTGGAGAAGTTGGTCCACTGCCCGCTGACTGGGCCACCCTGGCACCCCCCTCGAGGGGAGCTGGGCTTTCTTCTCCACCTTGCTCTATGGGCCTCCTCCTGTGGGTCTGAGGCCTTTGCCCTCCACACGGGGATGGAATGGGGTGTGGTGCAGGACTCCTTGTAGGAGGGGCAGTGGCTGGCTGTGGGGAGAAGGCCTTAGGAAGCCCCCTGTTCTGAGCATGCTCCTCTGTTCAAAATCCCACAGCTACAGTCCCTGAGTGTCAGCTTGCTTCCTGTCCACTCTGTCTTCATCTCCAGGAAATAAATGCTCTTTGAGGAGTCTTGTTGTATCTCCTCAGTGTCTCTTAAATCCACTCACTTCTTGCCCTCCCTCCTGGCACTGCCCTGGGCCAAGCTTCTGGTCCTGCTTCGGACACTGAAGGGATCTTTCTGAAATGCTGACTCATGCTGCTGTCCTTCAGCATCAGGCTCCTCATTGCTCCCAAGGGCCTCTGGCTTCCCTAGCATACCCTAGCAGGCCCTCCCTGCCTGGACTTTAGAGCCTCCCCCAGCTCCTCAGCTTCATCTTTATCACACCCCATCCCTGGCCCTGCCAGACTAGGTGACTGGCCTTTCCCTGAGTTCATCTCTGGACACTTGCTCATGCTGTTCGCTCTGCTTAAAATGCTCTTCCCACATGGAGCCACCTTGGGAGTCCTATTCTATCTCCAAGACTCAGCACGATGACTGCTCATTCCAGGAAGCCTTCTTGCCATGTGCTCCTCTGCTTCCGAGTTGTGTATGCTTTCTTTCTTCTCTGAGCCTCAGTTTCCGCATATGTAACACGAAGGAGTTGGGGGTGATCTCTGGGCTGCATGGTCTCATGAAGTTATGGGGTTAAGTGCTAGTTTCCTCTTGAAGGAGAAATAGATAGTTTGAGTGTGTCAGCATGTTAGATGATAACCATATCGTATGTGCCTGCCACATGGCACACATCACATTGGTGCTTTATATGCATTAGATACATGCGTTGCTTGGGGTTATGCTGCAGTAAACGGAGAAGCTGGGATCAGAAGCCAAGTCTTTCTGATTCCTGAGCCTGTGCATAGGTGCGTGAGCATATGCATATGTGCTTGTCTGTGTGTGTACATGTAAACTCAGTACTCAGTACTCAGTGTTGGTGGCACTTTAACCTGCTCAAAACCCTCTCACCTCCAGGAGCCCATTAAGGTTGGGATATATAGACATAGAGAGGTTGGGCTGTTGCCTTAGTTACACAGGTGCTGGGAAAAGAAGGGGGGTGTGGAGCAGGAGGAGACACTCCTCTGGCCCAGAGAACCAAGTGAGATCCTCTCCGTGCAGGATTCTTTGCTCTTCAACCTCGGCCTAACTTTGACAGCTTTGTTTCCCAAATAACCTCTTTACTGCATCCTAACTTTCTGTATATAGGTCCTGCTTTGGAGCCTTTGCTTAAACTGGTCCCTGCATCTGGAATGCTCTTTTCCAAAGCCTGCCTGTGGACGTCTTATTCTTCCTTCAAGACCCAGCACAGATCCCACTCTTCACAGGAGCCCACAGAACCATCTCTTTCTTTCCCTGTTTCATGCTCTGCATACACTTTTCTCGCCCAGCTTAGAGTGTTAGCTTGGAGCATCCTTGTTTCAAGACCATGAGCTCTGAGGTCAGAGGCTGAGTTTAACTCTTGGCCAACAGAGACCTGGTGTGGAATAGATATGTTGGATATGCTTGTGAATGCCTGGCCAGGCAGGATGTGTTTTGAGGCTCACTGCAAATGGATGCAAGTTCTCACTCATTGAAAATGCTTCATATGTGGCAGGTAATAAAATTGTCATTATTTATTACTGTGCTTTTGCTTGGGTCAGGTTTGATGTTGCAATCTGTATTTCATTTTATTCTTACAATAACTTACAATCCCATTTTACCAGTGAAGAAACTGAGGCTAACTGATACTAAATAACTTACCCAGACTGTAGAACTAATCAGTATCAGAGCCAGGACTAAAATTCAGTTCTGTCTGCCTCAAAAAAGGAGTCTGGGCAGGGCGTGGTGGCTCACGCCTGTAATCCCAGCACTTTGGGAGTCCGAGGTGGGTGGATCATGAGGTCAGGAGATCGAGACCATCCTGGCCAACATGGTGAAACCCCGTCTCTTCTAAAATACAAAAAATTAGCTGGGCATGGTGGTGCGCGCCTGTAGTCCCAGCTACGTGGGAGGCTGAGGCAGGGGAATTGCTTGAACCCAGGAGGCGGAGGTTGCACTGAGCCAAGATCGCACCACTGCACTCCAGGCTGGCGACAGAATGAGACTTCCATCTCAAAAAAAAAAAAAAAAAAAAAAAAAGAGTCTGTCCTTTTTGCACACATCCCATGGATCTGATTGCAAGCGCCTTGTGCTCTGTGTGTCGGTCAAACAGGGATGCTCTATTGATTAACATGCAAATGATTTTTTGAGAGAGGGCTTAAGCGTTGTTCAGTCTTAGCCAGCCACAACTGAGATTTGCAACCCAAGCCCTAGTCCTCACCAACCATTCTGCTATCAGGTTTTCATCTCTAGAGTGATTGACAGGTATTTTTTTCCCTCCCTGACCCAGAACGCCAGGCCTCCAATACTACTGAAATGTTTGCACAATCTTGAAGCATTTATTTAAAAGTTGCTTTTCCCCAAAGGGCCTGGCCTCAACCAGATCCTGAGCCAGATCCAAAAAAACAAACAAATCCTATCTTTACAAGCTCCTCAGCTGGGCTGCGTGGGGCGGGTGGGGGTGGGGGTCCCCTGGGTCCTACCTTTCCTTGGCTGGCTGACAGGCCCGCCCCAGGGCGAGGAGACTGCCTGCCTGTTTACAGCCCTTTCCAATTCACAGGCCAAACAGGAAAGGGGGGAGGGGTTAGAGAAGGGCACAAATGTCAGAAATCACAAATCATACAGTTGCTCCTCAAAGCAATAGGCGGTGGAGATGTTAATGGGGACGTGGCTGGGTTGGGCTTCTTGAATGCTCGTCAGAGACAGAGTGAGACCCTGGCTACCACTTTGCAGGTCCCAGCATCAATAACTAAGCTCCCCATAACCTGCATAGCATTATGGATCCGAGGGGCAGTGATCTCTCAGATGGGTGTCAGAGGACCTGAGTGCCACACCTGGCTGGGTCTGCGTTGCCAGCCAGGCCCAAGCTGGTGTACATTGGGGTTGCCATCACTGTTGCTTGGAAAAGTCCATTCAACTTTCTGGCCTCCACCATCATGGACCCATGAGGGGCTGATCTCCAGCTCTGGCATTCTCTCTCTGTGAATCGTGCCCATCCAGACTCTTGGGCAAAGCAATGAGGAAAACAGGGAACCCCCCTTCATGGAAGGTATTTTGTGTGCCTGGTACAGCATTTGGTACTGTCTGGAGGTTGTCTCATTTACTTGGCACAACCTCCCTGAATGGTCTTTGCTGTGATTCCTTCCTATATGTGAGGAATCCAGGGCCAGCACTGGAACCCACGGTCCACCTGGCCCCCTCCTCCCTATCTCCCGGTATGCCCGGCAAAGCACTGACACCAGGTTGGATGGATGGCCTGATTTAGAACAAAGTCTAGAGTGTGCAGAGTGTGGTGTGGCCTGCATTGTGTGCCCAGGAGTGGGACCGAGGTGAGGCAAGGACTCTGCAGAAGTGGAGACCGAGGTCTAGAGAATGGCTATCTCTCACCCACCTTCTCACAGTCACTGAGGAGCCTTCTGGTCATAGATGGGCACACTGAGGCCTGTGACTAGGCGAGCTCGAGCTATGTCCCTGGGGTGCTGCCTAAGAAATTGGGCTCAAACACTTTGCTTTTTTCCAAAGACCTCTAATGTGCAGCCCCACTGCAGGGTTCCCACTGGGCATTATCCATTCCTGCCATTGGATCTCTGCTGCCTACTGCGAGACACCAAACTCATTAATGGCCTCTGTGCTCACCTCCTTGTCCCAATCAGTGCCAAGTCCACTTAAGCTGTGTGTCAGTCCTTACACGGACTAGGCAGTGCCACACCTCTGCCTGTACCTTCTAGAATGCTTCCTGGAATACCTGCCTAGAATACTACCTGTGTCACCTTAGGCAAGTGACTTAGCTTCTTCAAGCCCCAGTATCCTCCTCTATAAAAGAAGGACCTTATGCAATAGTAGATGTGCAAGTGCTTTGTGACCACAAGGCCCAAGCTGGTGTACCTTGGGATTACTATCACTGTTGTTGTTTTCAGTGGGCTGTTGTCAGTCTGGCCAGGAGCTTCTGTTGAGTGACCCATTGATAGACTGGCTTCTTCTCTTTGCCCCAACTAGACCCCTCTGTGAGCTGTTTGTGCTGACCTTGGGCTGGGAAGATGCTCTCAAACACCTGTTGTGGGCCAGGCTGGGAACTCTAGGAAGAAGCAAATCAAAGAAATATTTTGCTGGGAATATACGCTAAGGGATATAAATCATTCTGTTATAAAGATACATGCATGTGTATGTTCATTGTAGCACTATTCACAATAGCAAAGAAATGGAATCAACCTAAATGCCCATCAATGATAGACTGCATAAAGAAAATGTGGTACATGTACATCATGGAGTACTATGCAACCATGAAAAGGAATGAGATCATGTCCCTTGGAGGGACATGGATGGAGCTGGAAGCCATTATCCTCAGCAAACTAATACAGGAACAGAAAACCAAACACCACATGTTCTCACTTGTAAGTGAGAGCTGAACAATGAGAACACGTAGACACAGGGTGGGGAAGAACACACACTGGGGCCTGTGGTGGGGTTGGGGGGATGGAGAGCATCAGGATAAATAGCTAATGGATACTGGGCTTAATACTTAGGTGATGGGTTGATGGGTGCAGCAAACCACCACATTTACCTATGTAACAAACCTGCACATCCTGCACAGGTATCCCAGAACTTAAATTTTAAAAAAAGAAAAAAGCAATATTTTGCTATTATTTCCTTACACCCAGTTCCCAATCCATTGCATGTGTGCAATTGGGGGCAGCCTGGAGGAGGGGAGAGAACTGGCCGAGCTCTACCTCCCTGCCGCTGGGAGCCCTGACAGGGCTGGGACCATGTCTGACTTTTCGCTGCATCTCTAGAGCCCAGAATAGAACCTGGGACTGAACAGGCACTCACTAAGTATGTGTTTATATATATGAAATAATTTTGAGAAAGTTATCTCAGTTCTCTGAGCCTCAGCTTCCTCATCTGTAAAATGGGGATGATAATACAACTTAACTCATAGGTTCATTGTGAGGATTAAGAATAGCAATCTATGCAAGGTACTTAGAATAGTACCTGGCACGTAATGATAATGCTCTCATGTACTTAAGAGAAACAAAGGCTCAGAGAAGGTAATTGCTTTGTTCAGTGTAAAGTGGGAGAGCTGGGAATGGAATTTAGGTTTGTCTAACTCCAGAATCTCAGATGTTGACCACTATTGTCTATTACCTGAGGTAGGTTAACCCACAGCATCCACTTCCTCCCTATTTCAGAGTAATAGAACTGTCAAGTTTTACTTAAGCACCTGGCCATCTAGAATAAAGACTGTTTTCCAGCCTCCCTTTTGGCTAGATGTTGAGTTCTGGCTGGTAGCAGAAGTTAGGTATGAAACTCTGGGAAGTCTCCTTGAAGGGAGTAGACATGAGTTCCACTATGAGTCTCACTCTGTCGCCCAGGCTGGAGTACAGTAGCATGATCTTGGCTCACTGCAACCTATGCCTCCCAGGTTCAAGTGATTCTCCTGCCTCAGCCTCCCTAGTAGCTGATGGTTGAGATTGTGTCCTAATAGCTGTAGTACCAGCCAGCAGACACCTTAGATCATGAAGTGACAGCAAGATAATGAAGCCACACATGGTGCAGCAACCAGGCAGCAGGAACCTGCGTCCCTGACAATGTAGGATTCATTGTATCAGCCTGTTTTTGAAGTCAGAGAGAAAAAAACTTTGATCTGTTAAAGGCTCTGTTATTTTGGATATGAACGTAATCCTAACTAATTCACTGTTGTCTCTCCATGGTAGACTTTCAATAACTAAATGTGCCCTACCATAGTATCGCTCAGACTGCAATGTTATGAAAATTATTTCTTGTCTTTGTCATGAGAGTGAGCTCTGTGATGGCAGGGACTCTGATTTTTCTCTGCTAAGTCTCCACTGACCAGTCCTGTGCCAGGCACCCAGCAGGTTACTGGCTCTCTATTGTGCCAGCTGAGCTGAGCTGGAGCCCTGTTTCCCAGAAATCCTTCTCCTGCATAGTTCCAGGTTAGCAAGGGCTGCAGGAGATATTTTGCCTGAGATTCAGAAGGTGGCAGTGAAGTAGCAGCCATATTCTTTCTGGGCTGGGAAGGTCAGTGTAGGGACCTGAGTTCTTGCTCTTGATTGCTTCTCTCCTGGCTTGCCTGGTTGGCCTGGGGCAGCAGCCAGGGTTCCGTGGCTCCTCCAGCTCTTACCCCATCTGCCTCTTCAACTTCCCTGAATCTTGGGCTGGGTGCATGTGCAGTTCTATGATGAAGAGTTCCAGCTTCTCCAAGAGAACATCCGTTATTGAAGTTAGAGGCTTAGGGTGGTGAGGATCCTCGTGGGTCCCAGTTTGTCCTTGCTTCTCCTACTTCATATCATCTTCCCTTCTGCACTGCCAGCCCTGTGGCCCTCATATGGAAGCATGTGGACTACCTAACCAGCTCCCACACTTGCATAAGATCAATCACTATAATAAATATTTTTCTTTCTTTCTTTCTTTTTTTTAATGATACAGTGTCTTGCTTTCACCCAGGCTGGAGTGCAGTGGCACATTCATGGATCACTGCAGTCTCAACCTCCCAGTCATAAGCCATCCTCCTGCCTCAGCCTCCTGAGTAACTGGGGCTACAGGTGAGTGGCACCACATCCCTCTAATTTTTTGATTTTTTGTTGAGATGGGGGTTTCACTTTTGCCCAGACTGGTCTCAAACTCCTGGCCTCAAGCAACTGTCCTGCCTTAGTCTCTCAAGGGGCTGGTATTATATGTGTGAGCCACTATACCCTAAATTTCTTATTCTATGTATCTTCTGGTGGTTCTTTCTCTGATTGATACATAGGTATTCAGTAAGTACTTATTGAGTTAAGGAATGATTTATATGATTGGCCCCCTGGTACGTGGTACCTACTAATGAATGTCTATCTCTGTCTGCTTGGAGGCTGATGCAGGTGGGAGAAGGACTTGGGCTCAAACTCTAAGACCATATGTTTCCCAGCCCTTTTGGCACAGCATGCCTATCTGTGTCCAAGTAGAATTAGAAGGGGCCTGTGAGCTAGAGGGAGCTAAGAGAGAATATAAGGAGGGGACTTAGGGTGATATTTAGGTTGGCCTGGATGCAGGTCTCAGTCACTCTGACAATATCCATCTGATATGGTTTGGCTGGGTCCTCACCCAAATCTCATCTTGAATTATAGCTCCCATAATTCCCTCATGTTTCAGGAGGGACCCAGTGGGAGATAATTGAATCATGGGGGTGATTCCCCCCATTCTATTCTCATGGTAGTGGATTAGTCTCATGAGATCTGATGGTTTTATAAGGGGAAACCCCTTTTGCTTGGCTGTCATTCTTCTCTTGTCTGCCACCATGTGAGACAGGCCTTTCACCTTCCACCCTGATTGTGAGGTCTCCCAGCCACGTGGAAATTTGAGTCCATTAAACCTCTCTCTTTTGTAATTGCCCAGTCTTTGGTATGTCTTCATCAGCAGCATGAAAACAGACTAATACAGTATATTGGTACCAGAAGTGGGGTGCTGCTGAAAAGATACCTGAAAATGTGGAAGCGACTTTGGAACTGGGTAACAGGCAGAGGTTGGAACAGTTTGGAGGGCTCAGAAGAAAACAGGAAAATGTGGGACAGTTTGGAACTTCCTAGAGATTTGTTGAATGGCTTTGACCAAAATGCCGACAATGATATGGACCATGAAATCCAGGCTGAGGTGGTCTCAGATGGACATGAGGGACTTGTTGGGAACTGGAGCAAAGGTGACTCTTGTTATGTTTTCTCAAAGAAACTGGCAGCATTTTGCCCCGCCCTAGAGATTTGTGAAACTTTGAACTTGAGAGAGATTATTTAGAGTATCTGGCGGAAGAAATTTCTAAGCAGCAAAGCATTCAAGAGGTGACTTGGGTACTGTTAAAAGCATTCAGTTTTAAAAGGAAAACAGAGCATAAAAGTTTGGAAAATTTGCAGCCTGACAATGCAACAGGAAAGAAAATCCCGTTTTCTGAGGAGAAATTCAAGCCAGCTGCAGAAATTTGCATAAGTAACTAGGAGCCACCAAGACAACAGGGAAAATGTCTGCAGGGCATGTCAGAGACCTTTGCGGCAGCCCCTCCCATCGCAAGCTGAGAGCCCTAGGAGGATTTGTGGTCCTGGCCCAGGGTCCCTCTGCTGTGTGCAGTCTAGGGACTTGGTGCCCTGCATCCCAGTCACTCTAGCTGTGATTAAAAGATGCCAAGGTGTAGCTCGGGCTGTGGCTTCAGAGGTGCAAGCCCCAAGCCTTGGCAGCTTCCATGTGGTGTTGAGCCTGTGGGTGTACAGAAGTCAAGAATTCAGGTTTGGGAACTTCTGCCTAGATGTCAGAGGATGTATGAAAACACCTGGATGTTCAGGTAGAAGTTTGCTGCAGGGGTAGGGCGCTCATGGAGAGCCTCTGCTAGGGCAGTGTGGAAGGGAAATGTGGGGTGGGTGCCTTCACACAGAGTCTCCACTGGTGTGCTATCTAGTGGAGCTGTGAGAAGAGAGCCACCATCCTCCAGACCCCAGAATGGTAGACCCATCGACAGCTTGCACCGTGTACCTAGAAAAGCTGCAGACACTCAATACCAGCCTGTGAAAGCAGCCAGGAGGAAAGCTGTACTCTGCAAAGCCACAGGGGTAGAGCTGCCCAATACCATGGGAACCCACCTCTTGCATCAGCATGACCTGGATGTGAGACATGGAGTCAAAGGAGATCATTTTGAAGCTTTAAGATTTGACTGCCCCATTGGATTTTGGACTTGCATGGGGCCTGTAGCCCCTTTGTTTTGGCCATTTTCTTCTATTTGGAATAGCTGTATTTATCCATTGCTTGTACCCCCATTGTATCTAGGAAGTAACTAACTTGCTTTTAGTATTACAGGCTTATAGGTGGGAGGGACTTGCCTTGTCTCGGATGAGACTTTGGACTGTGGACTTTTGAGTTAATGCTGAAATGACTTAAGACTTTGGGGGACTGTTGGGAAGGCATGATTGGTTTTGAAATGTGAGGACATGAGATTTGGGAGGGGCCAGGGGTGGAATGGTATGGTTTGGCTGTGTCCCCACCCAAATCTCATCTTGAACTGTATCTTCCACAATTCCCTCATGTTGTGGGAGGGACCCAGTGGGAGATAATTGTATCATGAAGGCGGTTTCCTTCATACTGTTCTTGTGATAGTGAATAAATCTCAAGAGATCTGATGGTTTTATAAGGGGAAACCCCTTTTGCTTGGCTCTCATTCTTCTCTCATCTTCCACCATGTGAAACGTACCTTTCACCTTCCACCATGATTGTGAGGCCTCCCCAGCCACGTGGAACTGTGAGTCTATTAAACTTCTTTCTTTTGTAAATTGCTCAGTCTTGGGTATGTCTTTATCAGCAGCATGAAAATGGACTAATACACCATCTCTGCCCCAGAATGGGCATCCTGAAGTCTGGGGGACCATCTTTTTGTCTAATCAGCCTTTGCAGAATGGACAAGAAGGAATACCCAAGGCTAATGACTCTGACTCTCAATCTCATCGTCACTTAAAGGACTCAAGAGATGTGGATGGCTCCTTATCATGCTCCAGGAACCCTCTACCAGCTCCCTATCAGCCTTGTGATAAAAGTCAAGACCCTTAAATCTGTGTACAAGATTCTCTGTGACCTTGTCCTTGAACCCCAGCCAGCACAATAATGTCCCACATCATTTTGCCTTAACCTCAGTGAAATTGAATGAATGAGATGTGCAGGTCTATGCATTATAAATTTTTCTTCTTCTTCTTCTTCTTTTTTTTTTTTTTTTGAGACAGAGTCTTGCTCTGTTGCCCAGCCTGGAGTGCAGTGGTGCAATCTTGGCTCACTGCAACCTCCGCCTCCTGGGCTCAAGTGATTCTCCTACCTCAGCCTCCCGAGTAGCTGGGATTACAGGTGCCTGCCACCAAGCCCAGCTAATTTTTGTATTTTTAGTAGAGATGGAGTTTCGCCATGCTGGCCAGGCTGGTCTCAAACTCCTGACGTCAGGTGATCCACCCGCCTTTGCCTCTCAAAATGCTGGGATTACAGGCGTGAGCCACCGCGCTCGGCCTATGTACCTATAAATTTTTATCTTCAGTTATTCTGTGCCATCAAGAGCCTCAGTTTTTAAGACTTTTTCCCAGATCAGGAGACTCTTCTTGGAGGTGGGAGAGTCAAGTCCAAAGTTTTTTTCCCTTAAGAAGCTGTTTGTCTATCTATTCACCCATGTATCTGTTCAACCACCCATCCATCCATTCGCTTATCTATCTTTCCAGTGCTCTCTGGCTCTACTCTGGGCCAGGCCCTGTGATCATGCTGAGAATCTTGGAGATGAATTAAATATACCCTCTGATCTCCAGCAGCTCACAGTGGGATAGACAAAGATGATGCAACTAGACAACAAAAAATATAAACACTTAAGTGCCATCTTGAGAAAAGTCAAAAGCCATGGAAACATAGAGGATGTCCCACCCCAGCCAAGGGGGTCAGAGGAGGCTTCCTAGCAGAGGAGACATTTGAGCTGACTTTGAAATACAAGAAGGCATCAGCTAGACAGGGAAAGCATGAAAGAGTTGTGCAGAGAGTACAGCATATGCAAAGGCCCAGAAAGGGTCAGAGAGCATGTTACACTGGTTGCAAACTATGTGTGGTGGAGATGGTTGAGGGGTGAGAGAAAGGTCACAGCTAGAGCCTAGTCCAGATTTCTTGCCCCGTGAATCTGCTCCAGGTTCTTCTGGAAGTGGGCTGGGAGGAGGTGCAGATGGAGGCCCTGCAGAGCCAGTGCGGCCTGTATTTAGCAACTGGTGCTAGGTTCGAGTGAGTACTCACTAGGCCTGGGGGTTCCTTGGGCAAGAGGAGTTACGTGACTCAGTCTCAGGCCATCTCCTCAAGCAGATGTGTATGAGCAGATGAGGCACAAACTGCAGAGTCAGGCAGATGTGGTCAATTCTTGGCTCTGTGTAGACAGGTAACTTTGGACAAATCACTTTTTGAGCCTCAGTTTCCCATGGCTCAGTTGGGAATGTATCATTTACCCTAGAAGCCTGGTGATAACATTACTTTTCTCCCTTCCCTTTTCCTTACTAGATGATTCCGAATGGTCACTCTAGGTGAGGCCCAGGGAGATCCACCTTGGTACCCAAACTTGCTTTCCCCAGTTCATTTTGGTCAGAGTGTCCAAAATATGGTTCTGAATGCATCACCCACTGCTTGCGGGAAAAAGCACTCATTCCTTAGTAAGGCATTCAAGAAATCTGAAACTTTTTAATATAATCTCTACCTCCTATTCATCCATCCACCCATCTGGCTGGCTGTCCTTTCATCTCTGTGTTCACCCCCTTATTCACTCAACAAACACTCATTTCTTGTCTCATCCCTCCTCCTCCTTTTCTTTCTTCTTATGCTCAGTCTCTCCAAATGGCCAGCTTCGTTGACCTCATGTTTGTGTGAACAGGCTGTTCCTTCTGTTCACTGGATGCAGTGGGATCCTTCCTTCCTTTTCCTATCACTCACCTACTTTTTCTTCCAGGCCAAACTCAAAGGTCCCTTCCTCCATGAAGCCTCCTGCCTTATCAGCTATCCTCCTTCTGGTCTTCCACTCCGAATGGCTTATCTTTTTATGGGACATGTATTCCATAGCATTGTTTTTGTGTCTGTCTGTTATCCACTGACCTCCACCCTACTCCAGCAGGGTGGCCTCTTTGTACAGTTGTTTGGGTTGTACACTGCACAGGAACACCCAGCTGAGGAATGTGCCCTAATGTGAGGGCTGTACCTCTCGAGGGAAGAGTGCTTTTTTTCTAATTCATACAAAGGTACCTGTTCTCCAAGTGATGAGCTCAAGTGGCTGAGCTCACCCATAGGGGGCACCTTTTTCTGTTTCCTACACAGGGGCTCTCTGAGCTAGTGGTGGCCTTCCCCTGATTCTAAGTTTCTGTAGGCCAGGACCACGTTGGCTTCATCCCTGTTCCCACAGCTCCTAGCATAGCAGTGCCAGGCCCCAGAGACCTCCATAAGTGTTCTTGGAGTTGAAAGGAGAAGGCTATCAGTAGTGAATCTCTGTTCACTGGGCCTTGGAAGGGCAGGACTCATGCCTATCTTGTAGGGAGACGAGGCTTCCGAGTTGATACAGTGGTGATGGCAGGTTTGTTTGGAAATTCCCCAGTAAGTGGTGTTCTGGGCCTGTCTCCCAGGGACCTCGAGAGCTTGCTGGAAGACCTGCAGACCAGGGCTCCTCCAAATATTGTTTTAAACTGATTGATGCCATGCCAGGCAGGGAAGGGACAGGCATTTTTCATACATGAAAAACAATACATTCTAGGGCCAAGATGAAATTATTTTACATTTATACGATAACAGGCAGGGAGACAAAGACGATGTTTGAGGATGTTTAAACCCTCAAAATCATTAGTCACTGTCCCAGCAGGCTACACAAATAAATGATCAATGCACAGAAAAACAAGGCCCTCTGAGGTGTTTGCCCAAGACCACTTATGTGTCAAACAGACTTATTAGATGTGAAGGGAATGATTATTTGCACAAAGTGAAATGAACATGTGCAATAATACTGTAAAATGTTTATTAGTCTAGAGTGTGCTGAATGTTCCTAAAATATATCAGGTTCTCAGCTTGCATTTAATGTACTGTTATAAATGATATCACATCCTTCCAAGCCGATTTTCCGCTTAACGCTAAGCTTCTTTGCTGGGGAAATCGTGTTTTCAGATCCCAAGTATGAAAACATTGTGGGGTTAAACTCTCCCTTCTACTCCCTAACCCCCACCCCAATCAGTTACCTCCCTATAAAACTTGTCCTGAGTCTGGCTGGGAGGGATAGGGCAGTTGGTCAGGCCAGATGGTGGTTGGAAAAGGAAAAGGGGGTGAATGAGTTATTGTGGTGGGGATATTAGGCTGGAAGTCCAGTGATTCAGATTTCAGGATCTACTCACTAATCTCCTGCTGTGTGACCTTGGGGTAGTCCCTTCCTCTCTCCGAGCCTTAATAATCTCAGTCAGAAAATGGGAATAATGTCTAAAGAGACTCCCAGAGCTGAACACTTACATATTCTAAATCCCAGCTTGCTAAGTCATGAGTCTGAAAGATAAAAAGAGATTCTGGAAGTGAACAAATAAAGTGCTACAGAAAAATTCTTATTTTTTTCTATGATTCTGGCCAATTCTTACTTAACCTTTAAGGCCCTGACCAACTGTCCCCTCCTCTGGGAAGGCTTCTCTGACCCGCTAACCAGCTGGTCAGTCTGTCATCTTTGCTCTAACAGTGCAAAATCCTTGTGTCCCTTATTGCCCCGCCAGCTCATGGTATCACCACATCTCTCTGTGTGAACAGGCTCTTCCTTCTGTTCAGTGGGGAAAGCTCTACAGGAAGGAGAAAGTGGCTTCATTCTCTGTGCTGCTTAGACCAGCAGGACTCTCCTCCCTCAGTGAGCTGTCTGCCTCCATGAATGCAGCCGCTGAGCTGGCCAGCTTCCTGGCATGCATGTCCAGCTGTCAGCTTGCTCTGAACTGAGGTCCCCAAAAGAGCCCCAGACCTGGGTCAGGCACAGAGCTGGTACTCAGGAAATGATTCGTGGATGCTGGATGGGGAGGAGCCGAGCTAGTGTGACCCTTGGAGCTTATCCCCCACCCACCCCGCATGTTAAAGATGGGAGTTTTATCCCAGAGTAGGGAAGGGATTGGCTAGGGGGCTACTCAGGCATCTTGGAGAAGGGTCAGAGAGAGTGTTTCCTATAACATGTCAACTCTCCACCCAAGAAGGAGGGGTAGAGGAGCCCAGCCAGATCCCATGTCCTTGGCCCTGAACGGGGGTGGGAAGTATTGGTAGTGGGCAGTTCTTGGCATCAGCTGAGAGCACAGGGCTGGCTTTGGAGGTTGTGGAGGTGGTTGGGGATATGGGGGGTTTCCAGTTTCCTGGCTGAGTCACGTCCCTCTCCTTTCCCCTGCCCCCAAAGGTTTGCTCAAAGGCCCCCTGGAGGGTGATCTTCTGTGAGCTCAACTGATGGTCTGGGGATCTTTTGGGGATCTCAGTTCAGAGCAAGCCGACAGCTGGATGCGCATGCCAGGAAGCTGGCCAGCTCAGTGGCTGCGTTCATGGAGGAAGAGGACTCGTTGAGGGAGGAGAGTCCTGCTGGTCTAAGCAGAGCGGAGAATGAAGCCCCTTTCTCCTTCCTTCACAGCTTTCCCCAGAAATGACTGAAGGCAATCTACATGGAAATATATACTAAAACCTGGGAAAATAAAGTTAGAAGTAAGCATTCAAGGCAAAGATTAAAAAGTTTAGGAGGGTAGGGTGGATTCTGGAGTGAGGCTTCTAAGCAGGGATCCTGCCCTAAGGTAGGCCCTGCACGCTGTGGAGGCAGGTCATGTGTGTCACTCCAGGCTTCCAGCGGAGGGGACCCAAGCAGGTATGTGATTTATTGTGCCCACAAGATAAACACAGGACCTTTGCTTGGAAGAAGTGCCGGTCCCTTGGTTGGAGGCCAGATAAAAAAGTCTCCTGTGATTTCTCAGAAAGGGGCACGCAGTGTCCCCAACAGCTGCCTGTCAGCAGCAACATAAGCTGGCTGCTTCTTCCTCTGCCTCCCCTTTCTTCTCTTTATTCTCTTGCTCCACCTTCTCTACTTTCCCTCCTCCTCCTCCTCCTCTTCCTCATCCTTTTTCTTCTTTTCATAGAGTTTAGTAAAGTAGTCCTTGGAACACGGAAAGAAGTGTTCCTGTTCAATTTGAACCCCGGGTAACTATTAGGGTGCTTTGCGTGGGGAGATAACCAGGCCCCAGCATGAACTTCAGGCGGCCTGGGCAAGTGTTTTTCCCCACCATAGCAGTGGGCAGTGGTGGGTTCAAGGTTATCCCCACTGAAGTGCAGTGCCGTATTGAGCATCTCGTAATGAGTGCCTTCTACATGCCAGACATTTATTGGGCACATCCTATGTTAACTCAGTTGGTCCTCACAACCTCCATTCAGGGTGGTTCTTCTTATTCTCAAGGTCACAGGCAGAATGTGGAAGAGCTGGTTTTGGCACCAGGTCCTTGCACTCCCAGGCTAGCCCCTGGCAGCCCCACTCCTGTCTCACTGTATGATCCTGAGCATTTCTATGGTCCTGACTCTTGATTTTCTCATGTGTACAGTGAAGGCCATGTGTTTCTGAGAGTCCCTTTACGTGGACAGTCTGTGGTTGCCTGAGTAGCTGAGTCCCCCTTTGCAGTGGGCTCAGGTAGGCATTTGGGATGCACAGGGACTACCTCTTGTTTTACCCTAAATAACTCCTCACCTTTGCCCCTTGGGCAGAGGCTCCTCCTGCTGGTTACCCTTAGAACCTGTCCCCAGATTGGGCCTCTCCCCCAAACTCCCTTCCCAGAGAGACTGAGGCTCACATGGAACCTGCATTCCTCAAGCAGGGATGGAGCCTCAAGATTTAGCACCTGAATCAACTTCTTAGGCTGCTGTGGGTGGGCCAGGCTAGGTGGTAGAGTGGATTAGGGATTGGGACACAATATTCTCTTGCTTTAAACCCCACTAATTATACTACAATCCAAATTCATTGCCACGCCCCGACATGACTGGGCTCCTGCTTCCCCTCTGACCTTATTTCCTCCTACTCCTCCAGGGTACTCAGCATCCCCTCACATCAAGACAGCCTTTACAGCTTCCGTATTAGTGAAGGCGACCCAAGCTGCTGCAACTGATACCACTCCCAGATTTCTGTGGCTTAGCCCAATAGTTGGTTTCTTGCTCACATTAAGAGTCCAGTGGGCTGCTCCAGTGGCAATCATGGGCATATCACAGCCTCATGGTGCTTCTCATTGTGATAAGCATGTTCTGGGGCTTCCTCAGCTTCTTGGTTCCCTGGTTCATCCCTAAGAGTCTTAGCAGAGTAGTTATCATCACCATATTGGTGACCTGTTCAGTTTGCTGCTCTTTTTTTTTTTTTTTTTTTTGAGACAAGATCTCAATCTGTTGCCCAGGCTGCAGTGTAGTGGCACGATCTTGGCTCACTGCAGCCTCAACCTCCCAGGCCCAGGATCCTTCTCCCTCCTCAGCTTCCTGGGTAGCTGGGATGACAGATGCATGCCACCATGCCTGGCTAATTTTTTGGTATTTTATGTAGAGATGGTGTTTCACCATGTTGTCCAGGCTGGTCTTGAACTCCTGGGCTCAAGCAGTCCTCCCACTTCTGCCTCACAAAGTGCTGAGATTACAGGCATGAGCCACTGCACCCAGCTACTGCTATCTCTTTTGGCTAATTGCAATTCTTTTTCATTTCTGTCCTCTCTTTGGACCACAGTTGAAAAATGAAACCAGCTGGTATCTCAGGCATCATTGGCCTTGAGGAAGAAGACATGCTCTATAGTGCTAGTCATTGACGTTATGAGAAGAGAATTCCTTCTAGATGCAAAATCTCCTCCAAACTGAGACCTTCTTTCTTGACTTGCCTGTTTCGGACATCAGCTGCCTTAAACATTCACACCATATCTGAATATCTTATTCTACAATGCAGTATTTCTTCCTTCACTTTTTTTACACTTTGACTTACTATGTGCCTACCTAACCTAACTGTGCTGACTCCACAAAGCGTTTATGCACTCTCCTGAGAGAAGATGCTCTTCTGAGAATATTTTATTCTCTCCTTGGAATCTGTGGATTTGAAGATGGCTCTTGTCTTCTCCTAACATGGGAATCAGCGAAGCGTTTAGAAACTGCCGCAAGATAAACAAGATTCCAGTGGGGCAGTCAGTAGGAGGGCGCATTCAGAGAGAAGCTTTGTCACAACAGAATTACACCAAACTATTTTTTCAAGGTGAACTTCTTACCTCTTCCATCTCTTGGAATAAAATATTTTTCTGCTTCCAAAATAAAACAAATGCAAGTGTTCCTCCTCCGTGTGGTGATTCAGGGACCCAGAAGCCTTGCATTTGGTGGCTCTGCCATCTGCTGGGGTGCTGATCCTCTGTGCTCAGCTGGCTCAGGTGACGGCAGGGAGCAGAGACATGGGAAACAGAGGCATAGGGAGCAGAGGCATAGGGAGCAGAAGCACAGAAGACCACAAGGGGGGTTTTCTGGCCTGGAATTGAGGGTGGCCCTTCATAGAACCTAGTCATACGGCCACACCTAACTGCAAGGAAGGCTGGGGAATACACTGTAGCTGTGCACCCAGGATAAAGTACAAATATGTTTGGTGAACAGCTAGTTTTTTCCTGCTGCAGCCTTAAAAGCCTTTTCCTTTACCTCCACCAGGCCCGAGGGATGGGCAGCAGAATTAGCACCCCCATGTTGCAGATGCAGATGCAGAAACAAGGCTCAGAGAGGCTGTCCACCTTGCCTCTCCTCACCACCCACCAAGGTCACATAGTGAGTTGGTGTCAGAGACCATGTGTCCTGGCCTAGAGCCTGTGCTTCTTCAGCTAGAAGCAGCCCAGTCACCCCACCCTGAGCATCCCCCACTGGCCTGGCCCTCCCCTAAGGCCCTTACCAATCTCCACCTTGTGTCAGAATTCACCAGGGACCTGGTGGTTCCTGGTCCAGAGGTGAGCTTCTGCAGGGTGAATGTACCTGCAGTACATGGAGTACGTGTACCTGCAGTAAATATCTAGCTCAGTACATGGACTGGGGCCTGGTATGGGCACAGCACGGAAGACTGAGCAGGGAGAGGCTTGCTCAAACCTCAGAAGGGCTGAGAGGTGAATGAGAGGAAGGTAAGAGTGAGTGGGTGACAAATGAACTTGTTGAGCAGTGACTGGGATGTCCACAGCACTCTCTGCTGCTGAAGTCTGCCTCTCCCCACCACCCACCATGCCCTGGCAGCATAAAATCCCAATTCCACCTCTGCCCTCATGATTGCATCCCTCCTCCTGTCCCATCTCCCACTGTGCTCCAGCCACAAGGGCCTGCTCAAGTGTTCCTGCCTGGGCTGAGGTCTTCTGTGGCCCCTTCAGGGGCACACTCACCTTCCTCCAACCTGCCCTGTGCCTGAGGCTGACCCGCGTGTCCTATCAGTGGGCTCTGTGGAGTCAGGCCTCCAGCTGGGTTTGGTCACTGTGAGGTACCCACAGAGAGAGAAGCAGTATGGGTCGGGGTCTTTATTCCCACAGTTCTCTCCTTATAGATGTCTTGGACTGGTTCCTCGATCAGAGGCCATCACTCCTCCCAAAGAAGCTGACTCTAAGTTCCAGCAATCACTCCTTCCCCTCTTCCCTTCAGGGTGATAACAGTTTTGCTGCTACTGGTCCAAGGCTACTGCCCTATTCCTTGTGTTCCTTTCACAATAGCCTCATTGTAAAGAATCTCTCCTTGAATTCTCCTTCCTTCCTTCCTTCCTTTCTTTCCTTTCTTCTTTTTCTTTTTTTCTTTTTTTTTGAGACAGAGTCTCACTCTATCACCCAGGATGGAATGCAGTGGCATGATCTCACTGTCACCTCTGCCTCCCGGGTTCAAGTGATTCTCACTCCTCAGCCTCCTAAGTAGCTGGGATTACAGGCACACACCACCACACCTGGCTAATATTTTTTGTTGAGACGGGGTTTCACCACGTTGACTAGGCTGGTCTTGAACTTTTGATCTCAGGCAATTTGCTTGCCTCGGCCTCCCAAAGTGCTGGGATTACAAGCGTGAGCCACCGCGCCTGGCCTGAATTCTCCTATCTGGAGTGTGCTCCTGTTTCCTGTTGGGATGCCGACCTGCATGCCTCATCTCAGGGCCTCCATACTTGCTGTTCCCAGTGCCCGGTGTGCTCTTCCCTCAGGTCTTTACATGGGCAACTACTTTTCAGCTTTAAGGTCTCAGCCTGACTAATGTTTTCTCAGAAAGACTTTCCCAGAGAGAGGGGTCACCTCTAGCCAAAGGTGTCCCCCTCACCCTGGTTGTTCTCAATCCCATAGCCCTAGATTTGTTTCTTCCTTGTATCTGTCAGTGTTTGCAATGTTTGTCTGGCTTTCTCCTCTGGAATGCAAGCTCCGTAAGAGCTGGGGTTTTTATCTGTCTTGTTTACTTCTGTATTCCCCAAGCCTAGGACACTGTCTAGCACACAGTAGGCACTTACTATAAATGTTTATTGAATTTGTAAATGAGACAGATTCAATATGCAAACCAGGGAGTAGCATAAATGAATGAATGAATGCATATATTGGCAAGTAACTCATCTGAATTAATGGATGAATGAATTGGGCAAATGTGTGACAAATGAATGAACACATTGACACAGACACGCACCTGGGGAGAATGCCATGTGAAGGCGAAGGCAGGGATTGGGGTGATGCCTCTACAAGCCCAGGACTCAGAAGATTGCCGGCAAGTCCCCAGAAGCTAAGGGAGAGGCATGGAACAGATTCTTCCTCACAGCCCTCAGAAGGAACCCACCATACCCATACCTGGATTGTGGGCTTCTAGCCTCCAAAACTGTGGGACAATCTGTTTCTGTTTGTGAAGCCACCCAGTCTGTAGTACTTCTTATGGCAGCCCGAGCAAATGAATAAACTATGTCTAGGCTTTAGGCTTCTAGAGCTTTAGAGGTGATGACCTACCATGTACAGGCTTTGGAGAGGCAGCACAGTGTGGTCGCAAGAGAGTGGGCTGGCAGCTGGGGACAGTCCCAGCTCTGCCACTGACTTGCTGGGCTAGTCTTCCTGCCTGTGAACTGAGGGGGTGGGACTGCAAGATTTCTAGGGTCCTTCCCAGCCCTGACTTTTCCTATTTGAGGAGCTGTGAAGAGGAGGCCAAGCAAGGTCAGGTGGCATAATCCAGGTCACCCAGAGGGTTAATGGGAAGTGGTCCCAGGAACAGCGTCTCGCCAATTGCATGATGATTGCTCCTTTGCCCGAGATGCCTCCCAGCAGAGTCTACAGCAAGCCTGACCTTCTCTGATCCTCTGTTCTCAGCCCCTGGGTGGCCTTGGTGCTGTGTGGGTCTGATAAGGCCCTGGCTATTTGGAAAGGTGGCTTCCTGCAGGAGGGAGTATGAGGAGGGCCCTGCTGGTGTCCTGTGAGTTCTTGCACTGCCTCCCTAGGCTGCCTGGATAGAAGGCAGAGGCCTGGGACCCACTGTGCAGTGGCACAATATGTCTTTGTCTGGCCAGGGCTTCTGGGGATCATGGAGGCTGATCACATATCCATTCTCCCCAGTATTTTCTTGGAGTCCCTGGCGGAAGGCTCGATGCTCTGGCTGGCCTGCTGACTTCCCTTCCTGCCTGATTCCAGTGCCTTCTTAGAACTAGCCTAGGGACTCAGGCTGGTCCACACCAAATGGATGGCAGCATTTAAAAACTAACAGTTTGCAGTTGTCAGGTTGTTGCTGAGTGGCCCTCTGACTCCCTTGCCTTTCAGTGTCTGAAACAGTGTATCCAAGGGAGGTCTACAGTGAGATGCTGCAAGTCTCTGTCCTCACAGGGCTACTGCGGTACTTCCAGTTGTCAGTTTCACGGAGCTGGAAGGGAGAGTAGAGATGCTGCTTGGCTGAATGGGATGTACAAAGATTCAGTGTTTGAAAACATGGATCTTAAAAATGACAACCTGAGTATAGGGTGGTGAGGCCTGTTTCACAGTTTTTGCATGAAAAAATCTGGAAGTCATAGTGGCACCCAAGCTCAGTGCAAGATGACAATGCCAGAGTAAGGAAGCACAATTGAGGCTGACTTAATGATGCTTTGCAAGGAGGTAGCAAGTCTGTTGTCTCTGACTCATGTGGTGAGCTCTTTACCCAACATAGAATTCTGGCTGCAAGCCTCCAGTGACCAACAGTTCTCTTTTGCTTGCTTGAAGTAGCTCTGTCAGAAAGTTCTTCTTTGTATTCTGCTTCCTTGTAATTTTATTCAGCAAGGTTTTCAAGTACATACTGGATGCCATACTGTTTTTCTCTGTGTTCTGTGATACTCATTAAGCTTATCTGCCCCACCTGTCCACTGAAAGTCTGTGATTTCTAGACAGTGACCCCATCTTTCATGCCTTGTCTTCTCTAGCAAAGACAGCCATTCCTCCTTCATCTGTTTTTCCCAGGATATGGCTTGGAGAACCTTTCCTTCTTGGTTGTGACTCACTTTATTATTCACCCACTAACCCTTATCTTGAACTCCTTGTGGAGCCTGCTGAGACCGTCACCTCCCTTGCCCTGAGATGCCACTCCTATTCTGCAAACAGAGGTGGGAGGCCCAGGTACTATGAACTTCTAAGCCTCATTGACCAGAACTTTTAACCTTGGATGTTGCTTCAGCAATGGCTCATTGGTCCTTGCCTGAAGGGACTTGCATTAAGACACACACTGAATTAGAGAGCTGTGCTCCTCTTTCAGCCCCATCCTGGCTACAGCCTTTCCTCTCTTCTTCCTCCAGAAATGACCCTTTCCCTTGGCTCCCTGATTAGGCCTTTCCAATTTCAACCTATCTATACTGCAAAGGGTTAATAACTTGGAGTGCCCTAAAGCCCAGTTCAGAAAGTCTCTTTCTGGCTCTGGGACTCAGTTTCCCCATGTGTAAAGTGAGGGGGCCAGTCTGGCTCCTCTCTAAAGCCCTCTCCAGCCCTGATATCTGGTGTGCTGAGTGCATAATGTGGGCATTTCCGCTCTCATGACCCGCCAGTGGGACCGAGGTTTTGGTGGCGCCACTCACATCACACACGGCGGCGTAGGCCGCCCTGACTCTGCTGAAGCCTCCGCCAGGAAGCCGACGGGGAGAAAAGTCCTCCCCCGACCAGCCGTGGATTTCAGGGAGAGGCACCCACCCACCGGGAGAACAAACATTAGCATCCATGTGGTCACCACTTGGAGGTGCACAGATGAGGGCTAATCAAAGGCAGGGAGAGGTGTGTTTTTGTCAGTGAATCCCCTTTGCTGGGGAGCAAATCTCCATTTTGGCAGGAGGGACTCTTACTTGATCAGGGCTGAGTTCTACGAGTGACTGTAAATTCTCAGTAAAACAGCCCCGTTGGGCCTAATTTCAACCACTTAACCCAGAGGTTGCATTCTTGAAGTGTTCTGCCAAATACATTCGTCTCCCGGCTCTGAGACCACAGCTCCTGAGCTCTTGCACGCAGCAGCTGCTTTACCGCCAGCCTTTCTGTTCTCACCTGCCTGCAAGACTTGGGGTCCACCCCCCGCTCACTTCCCCCTTCTTTCTCACTCCCACGCGAGGGAGCCTCCCAGTGTGGCTTCTCGGCAAGTGTGGGTCTGAGCTGGCCACCCTGGCTCCTGTTGGTTTGAGACCGAACAGCCGGGCAACTTGATCAAAACCTGGTCAGCATTGGAAACCCTATATAAATGCCTGGCTAATTCGGTCAGACACTAAATCAAGTTGGCCAAACAACAGCTGAAATGGGCAAGCACAGCCTAAACTACTGGTCAACTTGGTCAAACATCTGTCAGCTGGTCTGAACAGTGCCAAAACAACCTATCAAGTTAGCCTAAGTAAAGGGTACCTTCAAAACAATTGGGTCAAACTATAACAAAACTTCCACTTAGTTTGAATAACAAGTCAACGTGGTCAAGTCATACCAAAGCAATTGTTCAACTTAGTCAAACAACCAATCAGCTTGATCAAACAACTCTCAAACAACCTGTCTTTAGAGTTAAACAAAGCCAAAACACCAAACCAACTCAACAACTAGCCATTAGGTCAAACAATACCAGAACAATGGGTCAGCTGGGTCAAATGATAGAAACACACCCGGCTGTTGTAAACAGCCAACTGATGGCCTCATACAATGTCAAAATATTTGGATTAATTCACTCAAACATCCAGTCATTTCCATCAAACCCAGTCAACACAGTTAATGAATGCCAAAACACCTACCCAACTTAAACAGCCAGTCAAATGGGTCCAACCGTGACAAAATAACTGGTCTACTTGGTGAAACCACCAATCACCACAGCTAAACAAGCAGTCAACCCAATCAAACTATGCAAAAGCAACAGGTCAAACTGGTCACCAAGCAGTAACAAAACACCCACTCCGTTCTGTCAAACAACCACTCAAGCAGGAGAGGCTGTGTCTAAACATTCAGTCAATTCCATGAAGAGCCAGTTGCCTCGATACTATGAAACCAAAACAACCACTTAACTTGGTTAAATTAATGATGAGGCTAAGTTCTTGGAGATGCGCCCTCTGCTCTGTCTGGCATTCTCAGGCGAGCATCACCAAAAGAGGTGGTCTTTGCAGCAAAGTGAGCGGTTAACGTCTTTATCTTTCACCAAAACATCCATCAGTTCAGTCTTGCAACATCCAGGAAGAAATCAGACCTCTCGCTTCTCTGGGTAAATAAACTCTAACTTGGAGATTGAGTTTCTCAGGTCAGGGGAGAATGGTCATTGGCAGACAGGGAGAAGGTTTGAAAGAGCTAGTTCTATCCCTTCTCCCCAGACTGTACTGGGGAAGAAAAAAGTCTCCTCTGGTATCCCTGGTTGCAAAATATTTGGGATGGAGATGCTTTCTTCCAATGACCAGACCTTTGAGGGGTGAGCTGCTCAGAACCTGCAGCAAGTTAGTGGTGAGCTATGACCCATGTGTCGGGTTAGTGAATTATCAGAGCTAAAGGCACTAATCCCACAGCACAAGTCTGGCCTCCAAAATCCAAGTCTTTCACTGGGACAGGAACTCCCTTCATCAAGTCCAGGAGCTCTGGTCCCCAGCAGAGCAAGACTGTTCAGAGGTTAATAGTGACAGTAACATAGTGAGCTCTCACTCTGTGCTAGGCACTGACCTAAGAAGCCTTTAACACACATCACATTTTATCTTTACAAAACCCAATGAGATTGGCAATGTTATTCCCCCATTTTCCAGGTGAGATTCATGGAGGCTCACAAAGATGAAGAAAGTTGTTTTAGGTTATGGAGTTGTTAAGTATCAGAGCCAGGATTTGAAACCAGCTCTAACTTAAGGAGCCAGCTGTACCTATGAAATCCTTATTGAAAAAAAGGATGAAGGAAGGAGTTGGCCTGAACCGCATCATACTGAAGGTGTAGGTGAGATGCTGCATAATGAACCTGTGTGTGTCTGAATGTGTGGCAGCTGCAAAAGAAGAGGTACTTCATCCCAGTGGAGACACAGGTGTAGACAGGTTGGAAGCCTGAATTTCAGTAACGCACAATCTCAGCTTACAGTCCACCCTGGTGCTAAGCCCTGTTGCCCAGGAATGCCAAATGGGCATTACTCATTACCCCAGAGGCCAGTGGGTCCTGGGGTACCCTGGACCTATAGGCAACCTTCAGGGCTGGCTTACTGGACAGGGGGCAGGTGACTTCCTGAGATCTGCTCAATCCTTGCCACTGAAATCCCCCTTGGCACCTGTACCTGGGCAGCAGATCTGAACCCATTATTGACCACAATTGACACCCTCCCTTCATTCAAGGGAAGAAAGTCATGTTGACTCACCTCCTTACGTTAGGCACAGACCATTTTATTGAACGTTAACGCAAATCACACGGGCAGGAAATGTCGTAAAGAGAAAAGTAATCTTCTGACGGAAAAATAAATTATCAGCCGTGTTCCGAAGGAAAAGAAACATTCTTAAATAATTTCTCTTGCTGTTGGTATTGGCTGGCAGTGTGGGCCAGCCAAGCAAATGGTAATTTCCAAATTAGATTATACATTATGTCATATTAGTTTTATATTAGAAAAACAAACGGGATCAGAGGAGAAGTGCCAAGGTTGGCGAGCTGTGCTTGCCACGTGACCAGCCGTGTTTCCACTGCAGAATGTTTAATGATTCCGGGCGAGGTGGAAGAGCAAACATTCAGACCGACGCGGGGGAAAGTAGAGGTTGGTTGCACAGAGGTAGGCTCTTCCAGGAGGGAAAGGACAGCTCCCAGGCTGGGCCCCTCTGAGTATGGGTACGCAACCAGGCTGGGGAGGCAGGGAGCACCCCCACAACAGTCTCGTTTTCTTTTCTCCAGGTATTTGGACCTTCCCTTGGAAAAGCTGGTCTGGGGCATGGGCTTTGGAGTCAGGGCACCATGGCCAGTCCATGTTCACAGGAGCAGCAGGTGGAGGTGCCACATGTCAGTCCCAGAAGTCTGAGTGGGGCTGTGTTGGTGGCCTACTTCCCTAGAGAGCTGCCCTTGGGCAGTGGGGGCAGATATCTGTCTCCCTAGTGTGCAGGGCCAGGGGAATGATAAGGAGGAGACTTTAAATGAGACTCATATTGCTAGCTCATGGTTTTTGTTTGTTTGTTTGTTTTTTGTTTTTTGTGTTTTTTTTTTGAGACAGAGTCTTGTTCTGTTGCCCAGGCTAGAGTGCAGTGGCATGATCTTGGCTCATTGCAGCCTCCACCTCCCAGGTTCAGGTGATTCGTGTGCCTCAGCTAGGATTACAGGTATGCGCTACCACACCAGCTAATTGTTGTATTTTTAGTACAGATGGGGTTTCACCATGTTGGCCAGGCTGGTTTTGAACTCCTGGCCTCAAGTGACTTGCCTACCTGGGCCTCCCAAAGTGCTGGGATTACAGGCGTGAGCCACCACACCCATCCAGCCAGCTCATCTTTGGTGAAGACTACTCCATGCCAGGCGATTTACCTGTACTTAGTCCTCACGGCAATTCCACCAGACCATGTTACAGATAAGGAAATGGAGAGACAGAGAGGGCAAATAACTTGTCTGAGATCACATTATTGAGAACTGGTAGAGCCTGTGCATAAACCAAAGCTCCAAGGCTGAAATCTGCACCACCACAGCAAATGCCTGTGAGTGGGTGGGGAGTGAGGGATGATGAATGGCTGGTCAAGAGGGTTCTTGCAATTGCTGAGGCATCGGAGTCCTGACCTTTAAAGCCCCTTTCTCCCTAAGACTGTTGCTCAGACAGAAAACAGCACTTGTTTGTGTGTGAACTTGGGCAAATATCTTTTACCAAACTGTGAGCTTGTCAAGGACAGGGATCTTGTGAGATTATCTCTGAAAACCTTGTATCCAACTTGGATGTTGATATCACTTTTGATGGTTGCAGTGGAGACAGGAGAAAGAAGAAATCTAGATGGTGAGAGCTAGAAAGGGCTCAGGGCCTCAGGAACCCGGGCCAGTGTTTGGCGTTTATAAATCTAGGTGACTCTGAAGAGTGCAGAGCTGCTCTCGGTCCCATGACAGGCATTGGCTAATCATTCACAGAGCCCCTGCCCGACAGATCTTCTGAAGTAGCCACTACTAATCAAAGTTGGCACTGAAAGGAAACTTATTTGCTACTATTGGCCTTGCCCACCCTCTAGTTGTAACTGAGAAAACCAATAGCAGAGATGGGGAGGCAGCTTGTCTGAAGTCACACTACCAGTCACAGACAGAGTCGGATCCCAAACCCACCTCCCAGAGCATACAATGGCGTTAAAAGAGAAGATTTAGGACAAATTAATTACCAAGTATCTGACAAGTGATAGCCTGTGGCCAGCTCTGGCTGCCTGGAGCCTGGAGGAAGAGAGAAAATAGAACCTGGGGACCAATCACGCGGCACTGCAGGCTGGAAGTCCCATCACTTTGGGCAGTCCTGTCCTCAAACTCTTTTCCATATTTCTCAGTAGATCTGGGTTCTAGCTCCAGCTGGATTTTCCTTTGGTAGTCTATGTCCTCTCTCTGGACCTCAATTTGTTCATCTGTTAAATGGGGACAGGCATGGTGCTCAAGCTCTCTGAGATGTAAAATTCCTTCTGGCTCTAATATTCCAGGATTCTGTGGCCTCAGAATTCAGCCCAGACTGTCCCAAAACTCAGCTTCTCCTTGGAGTGAGTCCATGGGAAACTACAGCAATTTTCTTGGACCACCAGTGGGAGAGGGAGGCATTCAGCAGGATTTCTGCCTAACTTCTGTCTGACACCCCTGGTGGCCTGGGGGGCTACTGCTGCTCCTGACTTACTTCCCTTTTCCCCTGGAGAGCCCAGCTCCTGGGGATGACCTGACCTGAAAACACATGTATTCACTCACCAAATACTCAGAATCCTTCCTCTAGGCCAGAACTCTTGCTGGGTGCTTGGGACCCCATCTTTGTCCTTGGAGGAGCTCACAGTCCAATGAGGGGGGCAGAAATGCATGGAGACCACCCAAATGCAGTCTGCACAGTAGGTAAGACCTGTGACTGGGATAGCGGGGAAGCCGTGGGAATGCAGGGGAGTCTTCCGGGGAAAAGTGGTGTCTGAGCTAGACTCTGAAGGATGAGGCAGACTTCAGCAAAGAAGAGCAGGGGGTAGGGTCCATGCTGCAGGCAGAGGGAACAGCAGAAGCAAAGGCCCAATTGTTGGAGGCGGAGTGAGTCACAGGTAGCTTGGTGGACTGGAGGACAGGACTGTGTGAGCAACAGGGGAGGTGAGCAGGGACAGGTATACCTTTGCTAAAAAATATTTATTGAGTGCATGCTAATTGTGAAAGACCTTGAATGACATTCCCAAATCCTGAATCATCTCCCTTCCTGGGCCCTGGCCTAACTGTCTGTAACATTTGTAATGAGGATTTGTTTCTAAATTTAGTTAATTGCTGTTTGGCTTTTCCCATCTCATGGGAATAGCTCTACTAGAGGGAGTGGGCCAGGAAACTGGCCTCAAGACCAGGAATAGCAGCAGGGACATCATAGTCCAGGAGAGGGGAGATAGCAAGGGTGGCAGCCAAGGGCATGGCCTGGCCCCTTATGGTGTTTCCACCTGGCCTTTGCACTATCTTCTTGGCTGCCCATGTCTTCCTTGGGGCATGAGATCCAGCAGCCTCACTCTACAGCCTGGGGAGCATCCTGGGCTGGCTGGTGCATGTGGGGCAATTGAGTGCAGAGACTGGAGTGGAGTGGTTGAAGGAGCAGGAGGACAGAGAGGGCCCTTGGGGAAAGAGTTTTGTGAAGCAAAGTCCCAGAACAGGGAGGAAGTGGTGGTCTCAGCCAGGAGGCAGAGCCCTACAACCACAGGGCCCAGACCCTGGGAGAACTGAACCTGGGAGAAGCAAGAGGGAGCCATCATTAATTGCACAATAGTGTGCTATATGCTTTGCTTATATTATCTCACTAAAATGCCTCAATAACCTTGCAAGAAAGGGTTATTACTCCCATGTTGCATTTGGTTTTGATAGTACTAGTATAAACACAGAGAGGTTAAGTAACTTGCCCAAAGTGACACAGCCAGAAAATGTTGATGCTGAGGTCAGAACTCAGCCTGTCTGACTCCCAGTCACTTCTCTTTCCAGTGTGCCATGGTGGCCCATTGTGTTTCTTGCCTTTCTCCTTTCCTAGATCGGTGAACCTTCCTTCCTTCCTGTCTTTACATGGGCTTTTCTTTCTGTCTGGAGCACCATCTCTTTTATGCATATTCTTTACCTGATGATATTCTCATTTTCCAGGTCTGGTGCAGATGTCCTTTGTGAAAGGTCCTCTGACCCTTCCAGGTAGATTTTATTTTCTTCTTCCCTCCCTTATCCATCTATCATCACCCACCATCCATCTCTTTATGCCTTACCCATAAGGATTTCTGGCTGTCTAGGTAGAGTTCATTGCTGCCTCCCCTGTGATCCCACAGCACTTTGAAAAACAAATGAGCACCCCAGTCAATTGCATATATTTATTTTTTGTACTTGTGTCTGTTGGCTCCACCAGCCTGGGAGCTCCCTGAGGGATGGCTGGGTCTGACTCTGTTTTGCCCCAGGCATTGCCCAGCACAGAGTCCACTTCCTGTTTTTTGCATTTGGTCTGTTTCTCAAAGAAGAGTTTTCAATATCTGCAATGATTTTGGGCTGAGACTGAGAGCATTTTTTTGATGCCAAGAGAGACATGTACAAATCACTACTGTTAGATGGGGAGAATTGAACTGGAGAAGTCACTAATAAGTGGATCCTTTCGCTTTCCCCAGGACCATAGGGTGATCCTAGAACTGTAGAGAATTGTGGACATTTCAGGGACTCCAGATTTGCCTCATTAGCCTGTGTTGCATAAACCATTGCTCAAGACTGGAGGAGACATGGAAACTCAGTGTGTCTCTGTGGGCTCACCAAGGGGATGCTGGAGCACGTGCCAGTTCTGGATGGGGATGAGTTGAGTATTAGTCAGTTTTTTTCTAGATTATGCTGTGGTAATAGACACACCATGGCATGCTCCAAATGGGGGCTTTACAATAACAAAAGTTTACTTCCTGCCCACATGATATTCTGCTTGCGGTGGCTGTGGGTTGACTGTGGCTCTGCTCCATGGGTCTTCTTTATTCCAGGAAGCAGCTGTCCCTATTTGGGACATGACATACTCAGGGCAGAGAGCAAAAGGCGAAATGGGTGAACCACACAATAGCTCTTAATGTCCCTTCCACTCATTTCACTGGCCAAAGCAAGAGGTGTGGTGGGGTCCCATGTAAACTCTGCCCACAGGAGACCCTGCAAGCTACTTGGCAATGTAAATCCTCCTACAGGGGCAGGGAGCTGGGGTATGGATAATCAGGAGCAATAGCACATCAATCACAGGCAGTAACCATCATGTGGGCTCCAGCCAGCTCCCTCCACCAACCTCATGTGGCCCAGGCAGGTGCTTCCTGGCTTTAAGAACCTCTGGAGAAAAATGATGCCCAAATTGTATATAAAAGTGTTGCTCAGCCTGTGGGGGTTACACAGGAGTACAGAGAAAGCAGAGACAGGTGGAGTGAGCTGGTTGTGAAGACCTTTCCTCCCATCTTTGCCCAGCAAACTCCTACTCTTCCTCTGGGGTCCAATTCTAATGCCACCTCCTCTAAGAAGCCCTTGGGGATGGACCCTCCAAGCCAGGGTTGGTGCTCTTCCTCTGTGCTCCCACTGCCCCTTTGCTTTTCTCATTTCACAGCTACTCAAGTGTATGCGATGTCTGTTTGTGTGTCTGAATCCCCTGGGAGCAATGGTGTGCTGGAGTTGGCTCCTACCAGCTGTAAGAGTTGATGGTACACATCTTTTCCCAACTCTTTCTGTTCAGTGGTCACGTGTAGGTAGCTTGAAATTGACCATGGTGGGATATTTACATCACGGAAATCAGCAAATCCTGCAGATAAAGAACATTTTCCTCTGGAAGTGCCAGTTGTTAAACAATTATTGTCAGCCATTGCCTTGGACTGTGGACAACATGAGGGCTGGACTGTGCCTTGCTCATCTCTGTCTTCCTGTTGAGTCTGATGGGGGTCTTGGGTGTTCCACAAGGAATGACTGAATGAGTGAGTGGGGGGATGAGGGAATGAAGTTTTGGAGATAACGGAGTAGAAAGTGAATGAATCCATGTCTGGCTGGATTTTGAGTTTCCATTGGGTCTGTCTGTCCTTCCTCCCAGGCCCTCCTCCTTCTCCCAGGCCCCTGGCTCTGAGCTCATTGCCTTAGGGTAGTTATGTGATAGGCAGGACACAGAAAGCCTGCAAGCCTTTCTGGCCTTTGTTCTGCAAATCTCTGAGCTTTTAAAATTGAGAGTGTTTACAGAGGAAGTAAAGGGGAGAAGAAGGATAAATGAGAGTACTTCTCAGAAACATAAAGGGGAGGAGGAGAGAGACAGGACCAGGTCTCTGTGTCCCAGGGAGCTTTGCTGGGGAGGTAACAAGAGCCCTGGGGGGAAGGGCTGTGGCCGCATCCAGGAGATGTTGCATTTTGGTGGCAGAGGCAGCCAGATATGCAGGATCAAGTGGGGGCTCCCAGGTATAAGCAACGTGAGTCAACTCTCAGGGACTAAGTGTCCTTCCCTGCCTGGGCCCCACATCTTAACATCATGTAAGATTCCAGAAATGTGGAATGACCCCAGAAACTTGGGGTAAGAAATTAAGTTACAGGAAACAAAGAAAGTGATGTTTCTAGCATCCCCTTGCTCCTATGTGGGTTCCCATGATTGAGACCTGGGATTTATACTGCCACTCATGAATAATTTAGATCAGAGGTTGGCAAACATTTTCTGTGAAGGGGCATATAGTAAATATTCTCAGCTCTGCAGGCCATATGGTCTCTGTCACAATTATTCAACTCTGCCATTGTAGTGCAAAAGCAGCCACAGACAATACGGAAATATGAATGAGTGTGGCTGTGTTCCAGTGAAACTTTGTTTATGGACACTGAAATTTGAATTTCATATAATTTTCATGTGTCTCAAAATCTTCTTTTTTTAATTTTCCCCCCAAACATTTACAAATGTAAAGAGCAGTCTTAGCTCACAGGCGGTGGCCAGATCTGGCCCAGGGGCCATACGGTTTGCTGAAACCCTGATGGAGAGGACTGTGTGAGTGAGCAAATGTGCGCATCGGTCAACAAGGCTGCAGGGCACTAGCGCCTGGCAGAGGGGGCAGGAGAGCACCCTCACCTGAAGGAATAGTGAGAACCTGTCTGGAGCGAGGACACCCCCTCCTTTTTCCCTCTGCACCCTGCACCCCCACCCAGCCCTGCTACTGGCTCCCTGGGCCCTTATGACATCTGTGGCTATCCAAGGTGCCTGCCTGTAAGAGCTGGGCCTTTGGTGGGAGGATAGCTGGGCAGCTGGACCCAGCAAGCTGGGGGGGCCAGCCGTGTTCAGTCTCCGGGAAATGAGTGTGGACACAGCGCAGGCCCAGTGGGGCTGCCCACCCTGGAATGCCTGGATCAGGTTCCCGGTGGCGTCTGAGCTCTGTAAACACAGTGGCTGGACAGGCCACCTCTCTGACGTCCATTGAAGGCAGCTCTGCCCAGGAGGAAAGCAGGATTGGGTCTGACAATTTGACATAAGCCACAGGGCAGTGTCCAGAGGCTGGGGAAGCCCAGCGACCCCCCTCCCCAATGTCTCCATGCTTGCTTGAGTGGCAGCTGCTCCCAATTACCATCCTCTGTAGAGCCAGGGGTCTTCGGAGTGGGAAGCCCCTCAGAGATCTAGGCTGCCTCTTCTGACAAAGGTGAAGAAACTGAGGCCCAGAAAGGAACAGACACTTGTTAATTGCTGCAAGACTAGAGCTAGAAGCTTGGTCTCTGGCCTCCCACAACAGGGCTCTGGAAGATCTGAAGAAGATCCTTGGATGGCAGCTGGCAACTTGCCTCTCAACCTTCAGCTGCCCCTGGTAGGGGATTCCTTTGGACCCATCAAAGAGCACTGGTGCGGGAGTCACTCACAGCCAAACCACACACAATGTCAAGTGTGAACACGTAGATGAATGGACATAGAGATCACAGTTGATGAACACCCACTAAGCACCAGGCTGTTAAATGCATAATATAGGCCAGCCATCTCTTGTGCCTTTTGTGGCCAGGCTGCTATTCACGTGGGAACACACTCATGGTAAATGCAGGCACATGCACACTGACATGTGCACACAATCACAGAGATGCATGGCCACGACCACTGTATTAGTACAGCCCCTTGTTAACATGCACATCAGCAACTGTGTCTGTCCATGTATGCTCTTGTCAGGGACACATACATGCTCACTTGTGCACATGTATGCACACACACACCCCACACTCTCTCACACTTTTCCACTGGCAGCTCTGGCAGGTGTGCTGCCACTTGGACTTGAGATTAACAGTTCTCTCTGGGGTCTCTAGACTTTCACCTTTTTGTTCCTGATATATTTCAAAGTTCTACTGAAAAGTTTGAGGACAGGGGCTGAGGGAGGGGGCTGAGAATGGCAAAGCATTCAGCAAATGGAATAGCAAAGCAAGCAATTTAGAAAATTCTTGTCATTTTGAGCTCTTCCCAGAGATGCTCACGGGAGCCATAAAGATGCTCATGGCACCGGGCCTGCCGATGTCCAGCCTTGGGCTGGTCTCACTGCTGAGGAGCAGGCCTCCAGCTTCCTCAGGCCCAGCCTAGTCTCTTCATTGACACCAAGCCCACCACCCTCTGGTTGCTCCACCCTCCACTGAGAGTCCTGCTGGAGAGGGCTGTGCACGCTCAACCCACTCTTCCCCAGACCAGGCCGCCCCGGCTGCACACAACCTGCTGTAGGTTGATATGATGCAGCTAACGCTGAGAGCCAGGCACCATTTAGAGTGCTTTATATAGATTGGCTCATTGTCACAACAAACCTCTGTGTTACAAGGCCGGGCACGGTGGCTCACACCTGTAATCCCAGCACTTTGGGAGGCCGAGGCAGGTGGATCACAAGGTTAGGAGTCTGAGACCAGCCTGCCCAACATGGCGAAATCCTGTCTCTACTAAAAATACAAAAATTAGCTGGGCATGGTGGCGGGCACCTGTAATCCCAGCTACTCGGGAGGCTGAGGCAGGATAATCACTTGAACCCAGGAGGTGGAGGTTGCAGTGAGCAGAGATCGATCTGCGCCACTGCACTCTAGCCTGGGCGACAGAGCAAGACTCTGTCTCAAAAACAAAAACAAAAACAAAAAACAAAAACAAAAAACCTGTGTGTTACAGACTATAGCTACATCCATTCTGCGGACAAAGAAACAGAGGCACAGAGAGGGAAAGCAACTGATCCTGAACCACAGGAAATAGAATAGCCAGGATTCACATCTTAGCAATCTAGCTCACCCTCTTAATGGGTGGTAACAGTCACCATCTTAATCACTCTGTAGTGCCACCTGTTAGGACACAGGTCAGGTTAACTCCAAGAGGTTCCAGGACTTCAAGACCCCAGGGAGGACTGGGAGGAGGAGATTTGTACATCTTATGGGCACAAAGTGTGCCATGCCCTACTTTGTGCATGCCCTGTCCTGGGAGGGCCCATTGGCCTTGCTGCCATCAGATTCCACCCCTCAGGCTCTTTACACTGCAACAAGTGGATCCCTCTTCTAGCCCAGATATGGTCGTGCTAGCTCAACACCTCTGGACTGATGCAGTTTCCTTTAGGGTCCGTATTACAAGAGTTCCCACTGGATATAGCTAGAGCTGGAAGTGAGAATGCTGCACTGACAGGGCTGGGCTGTGCAGTCACCTGAGGTTGAATGTACAAAGGGGGACACAGTTCCCAAACCCATTCTTTCCTGCCCTGGGTCTTCTTCTCCCACTTGCATGTCTCATGCATGGTTTAAACTTCCCCACCTCCTACATTATGCTTATACTGTACACTCTCCGTTACCTCCTCCAGCCTTCAAAGCTCACAATTGCCAACTCTTCTGGGAGCCTTCCTAGATCACACAGCTGGTATTGACAGTCTCTGCAGGTCCCTTTTGCTCTGTGTCTGCGTCTTTATATAACCCCTCAGCCTGCCTTGGGTTGGATAGTTGCAACTGATTCTGTAGGTGCTTATTGAGTGCTGCCTATGTGCTAGGCACTGGAAATACAGCTGTGAGCAAGACAGACATAGTCTGTACTTTCACGGAACTTCCAATCCTACTTTCCTACTGGAATTAGGGGCTCTTCCACCAACTGGACCTTCTTAAATTTATTAATTTCATTCCCAGTGCCTGACACAGAAATAGCACAGAATAGGTGCTTAATGCATGTTTGAAGGATGGAATTTGTAATCTTGGTTCTTTATGATGCTTTAAAATTAATTTAAAAATAAATCAATTAATTTAAAAATTCAATCTGATTTACCATTCTAATTCAATTTGTTCTGGAAAGAGAGGGGTCCCCCAAGGGGCAGGGTGCAGGCTTGGGACCAGTCCTAGGCTGGTGGGGTGGGCGGGGATGGCCATCCTGTGGTGGTTGTGGCAGCAGCCGCAGAAGTGGACACATCTTTGTCTCTAGCCTTGGCCTGGCTGCCTGCCCACCCTCCCGCCTGCCATCCACATGGTGGAAATACTGACGAACAAGGCCCTTCCTGTCTTCCTCTCTTTCCCCCTTTTCTAAAAATAAGCTGGAACCTTCCCCTCATCTGCCCCCAATTTTCTCCTGCTTGACCCCGACGACCTCATACCCTCAGATGAGGCCACATGTGTGCCCACTGCTGGACAGATGGGCTGACCCCGCGGTGCAGATGGTGGGAGTGAGGAGCCCGCCCTGGCCTCTGCCCCAACCCAGCCGGCCCCTCCAGCTATGCCCTTCCTGGGAACAAAGCACTGGGCCAGCCCCTGGACTGCTGGTGGGATGGGAGAGAACTTGTTTGTAACAAAAATCTCCACCCGGGTTTTATGAACTGTCATGATAATAATAATCGCCCACATTTGTATACAAAGCACTTTCACATCCGTTATCTCCTTTAGTCCATGCAATAACTCTTTGAGATTGGTATTATTGATAATGCCTGGAATGAACACATTAGGAAACCAGAGAGGTTCATTTACTTCGCTAAGGTTGCATAGCTAGGAAAGAACAGCACCAGGATTCAAATCTATATTTCTCAGATTTAAAATTCTGCCCCTTTACATTCTCTCTCCTGTTTGCCAATGTCTGAAATAGGCAGTGGTTTTGCAACTTTGTGCAGCAAGATTTTTTTTTTTTTTTTTTTTTTTTTGCGACAGGGTCTCCCTCTGTCGCCCAGGCTTGAGTGCAGTGGTGCAATCTCTGCTCACTGCAACCTCCACCTCCCAGTCTCATGTGATCCCCCCACTTCAGCCTCTCAAGTAGCTGGGACTACAAGCGTAAGCCACCACACCTGGCTACTTTTTTGTTTGTTTGTTTAATAGACGGGGTTTTGCCATGTTGCCCAGGCTGGTCTTAAACTCCCAAGCTCAAGCTGTCTGCCTGCTTCAGCCTCCAAAAGTGCTGGGATTACAGGCATGAGCCATCATGCCCGGCCCAGATATCTTCATATCATTCTTTTAGTTGCTATTTGTTGAGTTGGTATTAGTCGCCTACTTGTGTGTCAAGCACTGTGCTGGGAGCTCCACCCTGACCCCAAGAGGAAGGAATTATTAAACTCACTTGGAGGAGGAGGAAGCTGAGACTCAGAGATGGAATGCGACTTGCCAAGGCCGTTCCGCGGTGAGACTGGGGCATCAGTGTTTGGACTGAGGGCTGCTTGACTCCAGAGTTTTTTCTCTGCAAAACAACTCACAACAGTTGGCATCATGTGCTACCTTTTCTTGTTAAGTAATTATTAATAATTTGACAGAACATCTTTTGAGTGTCTGCTCTGTGTCAAGCATATGGACACAGGGATGAGCGAGACCCACACATCCTGCCCTAGTGGGCTTTATGAATTAGTGGAAGATGGACATGTAAATGATAATTATGGTGCAGAGTGATAAACCATTATTAGCCATAATAGTAAGCTTTGCACAGTGTTTATTGCTCACTGAGGGCCCTCAAGGGAAATCTGGCCATTTCCATGTGATGCTGAAAAGGGTCTGCTGGCCTCCCTGTGGCTGCAGCTTCATGTCTGAGCCTCCTGGCCTGGCATCCCAGGCCGTGGTGATGTGGTAGAGCCCACCTCTCCATCTTTGTCCCCTCCTGGCACCCTACCTCACTTTGTGCTCCAGCACCACCTAACTGCTAGAGGTACCTCACACACTGGGAGTTTCTCACCTCAGCTGCTTTATCCTGCTTGGCCTCTGCTGGAAATGCCTCCTATCTCAGGCCCCACTTTCTCCTGGTTAACTCTTACCCTGCAAAACTCAGCTCAGATGGTACCGCCTGCCCAGGATACATGCGGTGGTTGGAAGGGGAGGATTTTCCTCTAATTGGAGATGTTTGAGCCAAGGATGGATGATCAGGGCAAGGAGACAAGTCATCTAATTTCTATGAGTTTCAGTTTCCTCTTCTGTGAAGTGGGCTCAAGAATAGGACTTAACTACAGGAAGATAAGAGGCTTGCTAGAGGGAAGCACAGTAGCCTGTGGGAGCAAAGTGGAGTGTAACCCAGCCTGTGGGGTCAGGAAAGCTTCCTGGAGGACTCAGCACCAAGGAGAAGCCTCAGATGGTATTAACGGCTAACACGTAATTGTGCTTCTTATGTGTGGGGTGCTGCTCTAAGCCCTTTGTGTATGTTAAATCATTAAATCTTTGTGACAACTCTGTGAGGCAAGTGCACCTCATTACACATCAGGAAATTGAGGCACAGGGAGATTAGGGGACCTGCTTAAGGCCACGCAGATAAGAAGGGGCAAAGCCTGAATTCTAACCCAGGCCCTTGGCTCCAGCATCCATGCTCTAGCCACCTACCTACTAAGGAAGGGGAAGAGCAGTGCAGGTGGAGCCCAGAGCGCAGCACCAGGGCCATGCTTGTCATTCCCACACCCTCTCCCCTGCCCCTGCCTCCCAGCCTCCATGCTGGAGTTGGGTCCTGGATGAAGAGTCAGTGGGGTTGTTCTCCTGACTGGGCCCTGGGCCCTCGGATTCATTTCTGCCTGGAAGCCAAGGGGCATCACTCAGTTGGTGAGGAGCTATGACAGAAATGACTCTCTTCTTCCTCCCATTTGCAGGGGCTTTTCATGCCTTTCAAAGCACTTTTCCTGTCTGTGATCTAAGCCTATCTTTACTAATAGAGAAAGAGGCCAAGACAAATCAAATGATCCCAGGACCCTTACCACAAAGTCGTGATGGGTTTCCTCCCTCCCTCCCTCCTTCTCTCCTTCTTCCCTCCCTCCCTCCATCTCTCCCTCCTTCTCTTCTTTTCCTCTCATTTTCCTTTCCTTTTCTCTTGCCATAACTATTTATGTGGAGGAGGAGGGGAATAAGAGAATGAAATATGTAGGGGTTATAGAGTGGGAAGAGTACTGGACAGGAGTCAGAAGCCTTGATTTTTGGTCCTGGATTTGCCATTAATTTACCATATGACCTTAACAAGTCACTTTTTTCATCTTGATAACTTGGGGTAGGGGGCTGTCACATTCATTCTTTTATTTGACAGAATTGTTGTAAGAATCAGTTCAATAATATTTGTTCTTACATCTGGCCATCTATCCATCCATCTGTCCATCCATCTGTCTGTCCGTCCATCCATCCATCCATCCACCCACCCATCCATCCATCCATCCATTCATCCATCTGCTCATCCATCTACTCACTTATCCAACCATTCATCTGCCCACCCACTCATTTATCCATCCACCCATCTATGTCATCATCTGTCTACTTATCATCCACCCACTGCCTCATTTACCATCCCTTTCACCTATCTACCACTCATCCATCCACCCACGCGTCCATCATCCATCCATCCCCTGGGTCCCTGCTCTGTACCATGCACCCATAAGAGAAGGGCTGTAACTGCCATCTCCCCAAGGTGATTTCCTAGCTTCTCTTGTGGAATCTGAAGGCCCATTCCTACTTTTTTCTTGGAAGAAATGTCTGTGCCTCCAGCGTCACACTCACCAGATACCTTTTGTCACAATCGGTCCTTAAACAGACTGGGAGGTCCTGAAGGGCAAGGACTGAGGTTGATTGAGCTCACTGTCCCCAGTCTTGTCCAGCCCTCGCCCTATATAAGCATCAATGACTGTTCTCTGAGTTCATGTCTGTTGAGCCCCTCCCACCGCCCCCATCCTAATTCATGCTCAGCTTTCGAGGATAGTGTGAATTAGAGTGAGGGACCTGGAGTCAGATGGCAAACAGTTGCCTCGATGTCCTTTTCTCTTGGGAACCTTAGTCTTACTGTTTTTAGAGAAACATTCTTACTCTCTTTCTTCAGAGATCCAGAGAGGCTGAGTCCAAGTCAGGCTTACACAGCAAGCCAGTGAGAGACTTGGAATTGAAGCCCGGTCTTCTCATGCTAATGAGCAATCCCCACAGCCTCACTCATTCAGATGCTGCCCATGGAGACCTGCCACATGAGCTGCCAGGAGTGGGAGGCAGCTCTGAATCCCTAATCTTCCTCTCCATCTTGCTGCCCCTGGACCTGCCCCGTCAGCCCAAGCAGCCCTGTGGTACCAAGACCTGCTGGCTGCCCTGGCAAGACGTGGGGCTGGATCGGGATTGGAAGGCTAAGGGTTTGTTATTTTCGGGCTCAGGCCTGCTCCAGAGCTGCCAGGCCTCTGCTGCCTGGTGAGGACAACCCAGACTTTCCTGGTTCTGTCCAGCTGTGGCAGTCCCCAGGACCATGCTGAGTGACAGGGGTCAGGCCTCCCCCGGTGCCTGTGATGTGTCATTGGTAGCTGTGAGCTGGCCCCCCAGCTTCTCTGCTCCCAGAGGCCAGTCTCCTTAGGGAACGTGCACTTGATGGGCGGGCTGTAAACGAGCTGTCAGCAGAGGTGGTCTCGCCCCTCCCTCTCCTCCCTCCTGCCCTCCCTCCCTCAGAGTCTCAGAGCTCTCAGCCACATTGGAAGAATTAGGGGGCGGCTGGTGCAGGGAGGTGGCTGGTTCTCATGGCGGGGAGCGTGCATAAGTCCTAACACATTGGCACTGCGTGTGTGTGCTGGCCGCAGGAAGTGGGCCCTGGCTGTGTGGACACCGTCCTGGGGGGCTTGGCAGGCAGGGCCTTCCCAGAAAGCCTTTCTCCCCAACTGGCCTCAGGACCTTTCTGGACCAGGGAGATGCCTCCAGTATTCTTCTGTTTGCATTCATTATAGATTCTGCTCATCTTGTGTGGAAAAGATCCAGCCTGGGGCCTGGCTCTTGGGTCCTGGGTCAGCAAGATCTGCTGATGTGTGGCCTTGCGGGAGCCCTTTCCTTTCCATCTCTTTGTGGGACTTCTATGGTCGCTAAGAGCTGTTGAGCTGACAATCTGGGATGCGGATCTACATTGTTTAAGAAGTGCTCACATCTACTCTCTTTACCCTCCACAACAATCCTGCAGAGTTGGTACTCTTAGACCCACTTACAGATAGGAAGATGGAGTCTCAGAGAGGGCAAGGCACATGGCCAGAGTCACATGGCCAGAAAATGGCAGAGCTGGGATGGAAACCAGTTTGTCATATTACAAAGTCCATGCTTTTTAACTTCTCTGTGTCCTTCCTGAAATCTGATGTTTTATAGGTCTCGAGTGCCTGCTGTATACCCAACCCCGTGAGGCTGTGGACTAGGTGGGGGCTGTGGCTCCTGCCCTCATTGAACAGGGAGCCCAGGTCCAAGGGCACAGATAGTGTCACCAAGGTTGGGGTCTCCTGTGTCTATAGGAGTGGTCAAGATGGCCAGGGCTACTGGAGTGGGCACAGCCAGCACCCCTGACTGACACTGCCAGAGGGCTGGAGGGGGCACCAGCTGAGATCCCCAGGGAAGGTGCTGAAAGGGAAGGGGGTTATATAGATGTTCCTACCCCTGCTGCCTCCCTCCCATTTTTGTGATAATTCAGCAAGGCCTCCACTCCTCTCTTTATATCATTAAGAAGTCATAGTAGCTAAAGATGTACAGGGTGCTTGCTACTTGCTGTGTGCTGCATGAAGCCTTTTAGACGCATGCTGTGATTGAAACCTCACAACTACACTGTGGATGAGGTCCTATTATTATTCACATTTTAGAAATGAGAGAACAGACTCTGGGGCAGAGCTTCTGGCTCCAAGTCTTATGGTGCTAAGTAGCAGGGCAGGGATTTTATTTGACCCCAGGTCTGTGTGGGACCGTGCTACTCTCTCAACACAGGACCACTTCCTGAGGAGGCAGCAGGAGCAGGAGCCGCCACCAGCCCTTCCCAGCCCAGCTTAGACCGGAAGCAATTAGATGGGCTTTGTGAGGCCTGGAAGGAACTTGGGCCAGGGGATCAGGGCACCCCTGGACCTTTCTCTGGTTCTCAGTCTGCTTCTCCGTCAAATGGGGTAGCTTCCTTCTTCCCCCGGCCTCTGGAGTTTCCTGGGAGATATGGGTGGGCTTGAGGTGTCGAGAGTCTGCCCCAAGATGAAATGTGGTTGGAGATTCTGGAGTCCGGACCATCGGGAAGAGGCAAGACTGTCCCAGTCTGGGGGGCCGTGCGTCCTTTGGTGGCTCTATGAGCATCCAGCGCTCACCTCGCCGACCGCCAGGGCTGGAACTGGCAACACATGGATTTGATTGGGAAATCCGTGTGGGGGGTCTGGGGTGGGGGAGCAGGGGTGGAACAGCTGATCAGCCTAAAAATAGCAGAGCCTGGAATTCTGGGGGTGCCCCATTCCAAATTTGGAAGTGGCCTGTAATGTTCTCTGTATCGGGCACCCTATGTGGGTGGCTTTTTGACGACTTGGGCACGCACTATTATGGCAGCCGCACTGGGACAGGGAAGGTCTGGGCTCTGGTCCTGGCGCAGCCTCTCCCTGGCTGAGTGACCTGGGCAGAGAAGGCCCATACCTTCTCTGGATGTCTGCCATTCGCCTTGCCCCAGCTGCTTGATAATTTCTGCCCTGGTCTTCTGGCAAGGTGGTTAGAGAGATGCATTTGGATAAATGTAAACTGTGAAGTGTTGCATATACATCTGTGGTCACCGGAAAAAGGGAAGGCACCCTGGGAGGGAAGATTTTATTACAGTGTCCAGGTATAGCTTCCAATGCCTTCCTGTCACTCCCAGCCTATTCTCTTAGATGTTTCCTGTTGCTTCTTCATAGAAAACGCTTCCTTTGCTGGAGCTAAAATCAGAATAGCACCCCCGTGGAACTGGCTGTGCTGACAGGTACCGAACTTTCTGTCACTGGAGGCATTCAAGACATAGGCAGACAATACCTGGCAGGGATATCATTTATGGTTTAGACTAGATGCTGATGAACTTCCTCTGACCCTCAGAACCTGATCTTCTGTCCATGGGGGCTACACTCTACCTATTATATCTGACTTGGGAGTGTCCTGCTCAGATCTGGGGCAGACCCACTACCCTAGGGCCCCCTGCATTGATGGAGACTAAAGGACTTCAGCACCCTCACTGCCTATCAATGTTCATGGGTCCAGTCTTCACCACACCTGAGCCTCCTCTTCTGGACATACTCCAATGCTTTGGTTATGTAACCCCCAGGACATCAGTTTCCCCTGCAGAATGGAGATGTTAACGCCAGGCATTCCAGCTTCACAGAACTGCGTAGGGACAAGATGACATCATCTCACAGGCACCTCAGAAACCACCAAATTCCCCTTCACTGACTTTGCTCTGGAGGATAGGCTGAGGTCTGGGGAGTAAGGTTCTGCTTAAGGTCGTATATGAAACACTGGCAGACCCAGCCCTTAAATCCTGGTTTCTCAGTCTACAGTCCTGTACTTGGAGCACACTCATGTACTGAGGGGTCTCACATCATGACGAACTCCAGTTTGAGTCTTGCTAGTCACTGGCTGTGTGGTTGGGGCAAGTCATGTCACTTCTTTGTGCTTTGGTTTTCCTATCTGGGCACTATAATGTCCCCTTAGGGAGCTGCAGAGCGGATTGGATGAGACAGCATGTGGGAGGAGGCCAGGCTCTAAGAAATCAGGCTGTGGAAGCAGCATGGGGCTGGCAGTTTGGAAATGTCCCTGAGCTAAGAGACAAGAAGGTAGAGGGGACTAGGTAGCAGCAGAGCATCTTGAAGGAGTTGGGGTAGGGAAGACAGAGGTTACAGGAAATGGCAGACATTTTTTGTTGAATTAAACCATTAGGAGTGACCCCCAAGGGGTAGGGAAGGAGTCTTGTCTTCAGAGGATCTCCTTGTTAAGGTCTGACTCATCCTGCAGTCCTTCCTGAGCCACTAGCAGAGCTGGCTTCTCTTCCCGGGCTTCCTTGAATTTTGTGATACCTGCTGACAGAAAAGCTTTTCAACACCATGGGGGAGATGAACAAACTTGGGTTTGAAAGCCTTACTAACTGTTTGACCTTGGGGGAGTCACTCATGAAGCCTTAGTTTTCTCAGTTGTAAAATGGGCACTAATAGTGTCAACCACGTGACTATGCTGTGAAAATGAAGTAGCTTAATATTGAGAATGTGTATAAACAAATGGAGCCATTGTTGTGATGACAATGATGACATCCAGTTATTCACTCACTCATTCATTCAAAAACCCCACAATGCATTCATTCTCTGAGTTCTTGATGGACGCTAGAGACACCACAGTGGTCAAACACTCCCTGACTCTCAGGAGCTCAGAATCTAAGTGATCAGTGTGCAAACCCACAATTCCAACTCAAATATAGTGCAAGTTCCTGGGGTTGGGGGGTAAGGGAGATAATCCTATCAGATCCAGAGGACACACAGGAGACCCCAGGCTGCCAGCAGTCAGGGAAGGCTTCACAGAGAAGGAAACACTTAAGCCGAGAGTTGAAGGAGAAGCTGACTTCGCTCAGGTGGACAAGCTAGGAAAGACACCCCAGGCGAAGAGCACAGCATCTTCCACACCCAGAGGCAGGAAAAATAATGGGGACCCCTAAGCAGATTGGGGTGGTTGGAGCATAGAGTAGCATCCTGCACCCAAGACCCCACTAGGGTCTCAGGACCATCTCCTCACCCAAGTGGCCGTGGAGAGTCACAGCCAGAAGGACCCTACAGGAGGGCTGCGTTTTGATGACGATGATGATGATGATGATGATGATGATGATGATGATGATGATGTGAAAATGACTTGTTGCTGGCAGCACTGTCTAGGCCCCGCTTCCTGAAGAGTGCTGCTTGCAGTTGGCTCGCAAATGCTCCCATAGGTTGGAGGTGCACAGGCAGTAGGAAATGGAGGCACTCAGTGCTCTTGGTAAATAGGAAAGAGCTCTGCAACCAAGAATGCCCATCCAGGAGGGCCCTGAGGCTGCTGAGTTCCCCCTGTGGGGCTGTATCCACCACTATGTCCCCTGGACCTAGCACAAGGTGGCATCAGTACTGTGAAGTGAGGGGGACCCTCAGAGAGGGACAGGGTCACACAGTCATCCCCACCGGCCTGCTCCTGCTGGCCTTTTCCATCCCATCCATCTGGTTAGGCCGCTGCTCCCACTCCCCTGACAACCTGGTGGACAGCATCCTCACACAGGAGAGCTGGTAGGCTAGGCTGGCGGTCCCCACTGCCCTCCCCAGCTTCTGACCCACTCCCCTCACCCACCCTAGCTCCTGGGATTGTCCGTGGGCAAGCGGCAACCTTCCAAGGAGTCTTCGAAGCCATCCTTGTCTTCTTGACGAAAGGCATCTGGGGTCTGCCAACCCCTCCTCTGCCTGAGAGGGAAACACAATATGCCGATAATGATCTAATATTTATACAACGCCTTTCTACCAGATGCATCCCAACAAAGTTTACAAGCTGTCCCTGCTGACGGCACAATGTATTCCAGATCCTCTCCAGCCCCTGCCCCACCCCCGCCCTGCGGCCCCCACTCCCTCTTGGGCCCAAATGCCAGCAGAGGCTCATAAATCCACCTGAGGGATAGGAGAGCCCAGCTGGCCTGAGGGACCGGCCCTTCTCTGACCCTCTCAGGCACTGCCCTGCAGGGGCATCATTTATGCTCATGACTGGGGGAGAAAAAGCCGGCCCGAGGAGGGGCAGGGCCGCACTCGGGTTTTGAAGTGTGGCCAAAGCTCACAGCACCCAGCGAGCCTCTCCCCTAGCCCTCCACAGCCTCAGACCCGTGGGAGGGACAGAGGGAGGGCCTGGCTGGCCGGGCACAAATGTTCCTCCCAGTCACTTCCTCTGCAGCCGGCTCGATGAATGAGGATTTGTGTTCCTTCCCTCCCCATAAATTGCCCTTGGTCACCAGGGCCATGTTCTGTGTCAGAGTCCCTGACCACCAGTCTTGGACAAAACCTGCTTTGTGAAGTCCGGGTAGAAGACAAACAAATGATTATTACCTTCATTTATCCCCTCCCCCCACCTTTTTTTCTTGGCCTGGAGTTAAGACCTTTTTTCTCTGTCAACAATCTTGACTTTGTTCCCCGAGAAGGAAACAGCTCTGGGAGCGACTTGCAGAGATGCTGCTTGCAAGAAAACCGTTTGGGAGGAGGGTGAAAAAAGACAGAGGTTACAGGAAATGGCAGACATTTTTTGTTGAATTAAACCATTAGGAGTGACCCCCAAACCAGAGCCAGGCAGAGGGAACAACTGGATACATTTAGGTCAGGACAAGCAGCCAAGTGAGGAGCTGAAACCAATTACCATAAATGAATGTTTCTCTTTTATTCACGACCACCGTGCCTGTTCCCAGGATGCTCTTGGGCGTCTTATAAAAACAGATGAACTCTCTGGTTTTGTTCGGGGAGTTATTAGCTAATGCAACTGTTGGGCAATTTATCAAACATTAGCACATGCTGTGATTAATGACCAAGAGAAGTCGTCACCGGCTGGTCCAAAGCCGTAGAGGCTGCCTGGACTTCAGGGCTTAGGGTAGGGTCTTCTCCTTGGTAAGAACTTTATTTAGGATGTTGTTTCCCTAAAAGTAACAGCCATCCTCAAGTCCACCCCTTGTGTAGGGTTCTTCTGGTCATGACCCACTTAGGTGAGGAGATGGTCCTAAGATGCTGGTGGGGTATTGGGTCCAGGATGCTGCGCTGTGCTTTGGCCACTCCAATTGGCTTAGGGGTCCCAATTGTCTTTCCTGCCTCTGGGTGTGGCAGATACTGTGCTCTTGGCCTGGGGTGTCTTTCCCAGCTTGCCCACCTGAGCAAAATCAGCTCCTCCTTCAGCTCTCAGCTCAAATGTTTCCTTCCCTGACTCCTGGCAGCCTGGGGTCTCCTTCTGTGTGTCCTCTGGATCTGATGGAACTGTCTTTCCTCACACTCCATATTCGAGTCGGATCTGGGGATGTGCACGTTGATCACGTAGATTCTGAGCTCCTGGTAGTCAAGGTGTGTTTGATCCCTTGTGAAGTCTCTAGTGCCCAGCCAGAGCTCACAGATGGTTTGCATGGAGGGTTTTTGAATGAGTGAACGAGTGAACGGCAGACCCATACACAGCAGTGTGCTCCTGTGACTCCTATAGTGTTAGGCTATATAAAGCACAAAAGCAAAAGCTTCGTGGTTCTCTCAGCACAAGTTCACCCTATTGTGGAGCTGCAGGAAACAGGCATCCATCTGAGAGCCACACAGGGGAGGAGTCTTACTGAGTGTGGCAGTTGTGCAGCTACTTTCTTTCTGCAGGCCTCAGTCTCCTCATCTGTGAAATGGGCTAGTAACATATCCAGAGCTTCTTGAGAGGAAAGTTGCAGAGGGCTACATGGTTTTGGGGACATTTCCAATTCAAAAGGAGAGGGAAGGAAGCAAAGTGAGTTAAAACTGTCCTACTCTTTGCCCTTGAGTAACTCTGACTTGAAGAGAGGGATGGTTCAGCTTCTTCACAGGCTGGGTATTTGGCTAAAATGACCCCCTGTGTCGGGGGGAGGAAAGAGCTGATCTTCAGAATCAGGAGGAGTTGCATCCAGTCCTGCTCAGCTGTGTTCTTGCTGTGTGACCTCACACAATTCACACCATCTCTTGGAGCTTCAGTTTTGGTTCTGAAAAATGGGACAATAATACTTCACACCCTGGGGGATGTCAATGTCTAAAAAGTGCTGAGTTCAGCTCTTGGCCCAGAGCAGGGTCTCCTTAAATAGTAGCTTCTGTTATTGTTATTAAATATATTAACAAATGTCACTGGCAGGTGAGAAGCATCTTTGTTGTTTGTTGCAGACAAGATATTTAGTACGACTCTTGCTGTTACAGAATTAACAGTCTTCCTCCCTGCTAATTCCCCCATATATGTTTCTGACCTAGCAGCGGCCCCTTTGCCAGGCTGCAGCGGGCCTGTCCCTGCTGAGCTGCACCATCCCAGCCTGCTGGGGCCGACATCTGCCAGAAAAGCAGACCACCTTCTCAGATTTTCCATTGCAGCTGGGAGAGAGACAAGGAGGTCGGGCTGGCAGAGCAAATTACAAAGAAGCCTCTGGCTCTAGCTCCCACTCTGGCAAGGCAGGCCCCTCATGTGGTGGGCGAGGCACTGCCAAGGAGCTGGCCCCAAATGGGTCTGGAGCAGCAGGCGTCCAGCCACCAGGACATATAGGAGCCCTTGAGTTACCCTGGGTTAGCAAAGAGCAGGGAAGTATGCAAGCAAGGCAGAGAGTGTCTTCCTGTCTGCAGAGAAGGGCCAAGGTTTGAGTCCAGGCTCTGGAAGACTTCGGGCAGGTTGCTTCTCCTCTTCCAGATGCAGCTTCCTCTATCTGTAAAATGGGAACAAATGTGGGTCCACAGTCCCTTATCTGACATGCTTGAAGCCAGATGTATTTGGAAGTCAGAACTTTTCAGATTTTTAGGGTGTAATGTTGTATATACCATACTTTATAAAACAGCCACAGCCGGGTAAGGGGAGCAGCCTGTAAACAAGCGCTTGCTGACTTCTGCAGTGAAATGGATGAATACTCACATTAAGTAGAATTAGTAAAGATCATAAATAGCTTCGTGTAGTTTCAGGCTGGGATTTTTGACATGAAAACAATTTGCTGCAAATTTATGGAAAAGCTCTACTTTTTCTGATCTTTTTGGATTTTGGAATTGATAACAGACTAGGGATCTGTAATGTCTATGCCATGGGCTTGTGGTGAAGACAGCAAAAGAGAGTGGGCATAAGGCAGCTTGCAGATTTTCAGAAAATGGGAAGTATTGGTTCCCCCAGACTGGAGGTTCTCCACCTTGGCTACACATTGGAGCCACCTGAGGAGCTCTAAAATCTATGATCCCCAGACCCCACTCCCTGGCAGCATGAAATCTGCAGCTGTGGGCCTGCAGCCCTGGCAGTGATGTTTCAAAGCACTCCTTGGGTGATTCTTTTCTTCTTCTTTTTAATCTTTTTTAAATGAAAGCTTTATTGAGACATAATTCACTTACCATACAATTCACCTTTTTAAAGTGTATAACTTAATGGCTTTTAGTATTTCAGAGTTGTGTAAGCATCACCACCATCAATTTAAGAACATTTCATCACCTTAAAAAGAAGCACCATATTCTTTTGCTTTCACTAACTTACTCCTCCACCTCCCCAACCCTAAGCGACCACTCATCTGCCTTCTGTCTCTACAGGTTTCTTATTCTGGACATTTCATACAAATGGAATCATACAGTATGTATGGTCTTTTGTGACTGGCATTTTCCACTTAGCATAACGTTTTCAAAGTTCAAGGTTCATCCCCGTTGTTGCATGTATCAGTACTTTATTCTTTCTATGGCTGAAAAACCTAATTTGCTATATCCATTTATCTGGTAGTGGAGATTTCGGTTGTTTCCACCTTTGACTATTATAAATAATGCTGCTGTGAACATTCGTATGCAAGTTTCTGTGTGAACATATGTTTTCTTTTCTCTTGGATATGTAACCAGGAGAGAAATTATTGGGTCAAATGGTAACTCTATGTTCAACTTTTTGAGAAACTGCCAGACTTTTTCCCAAAGTGGTTACACCATTTTATATTCCCACCAGCAGTGTATGAGGGTTCTGATTTCTCCACGTCTTTGTTTTCTCTGACTTTTTGATTATAACCATCCTACTGACTGTGAAGTGGTATCTTATTATGGCTTTGATTTGTATTTCCCTGATAATTAATAACATTGAGCATCTTTTTATGTGCCTATTAGCCATTTTTCTATCTTATTTAGAGAATGTCTTTTCAGATCCTTCATCCATTTTAAAATTAGCTTTTTAAAATTATTGAGTTTCAAGGGTTGTTTATATGTCTTAGGTACAAGTCCCTTGTCAGACATATGATTTACAAATATTTCCTCTCATTCTGTGCATTCTCCTTCCTCTTTCTTGATAGTATCCTCGGAAGCACAAAAGTTTAAAATTTTGATAAAGTCCAATTTATGTATTGTTTTCTTTTGTTGTTTGTGCTTTTGGGGTCATGTCTGAGGGCTCATTGCCATATTCAAGGTCTCAGAGACTTATCCATGTTTTCTTTGGAGAGTTTTATAGTTTTGGCTCCTACATGTAGGTCTTACATCCATTTTTAGTTAATTTTTGTATATAATGTGAAGTAAGGGTTCAACTTCATTTTTTCGCATATGGCTATGCAGTTGTCCCTCCATAGGTGGTGCATGTACAGTTTGAGACTCACTACATTAGATCGTTAACCCCAGGAAGGCTGAATTTGTGTTTTCTATGTCCTAGAAAACCACAGCAGCAACGCAAGAATGAGTGAATGGATGGACGGATGGATGGATGGATGGATGAGTCATGAGGGCAAATGTGCCATGAGTCAGAGACTCTGTCACGACAGAAAATAGGTAGGTATTGATGAAGATCAACCTCCTTACTAGGGAGAACCCCCTCTTGGTATGGCAGAGCTTGTCCAGACTCTCTTTCTTTACCTTTGGTGGTTAGGAGCTCCCTCTCCACAGAGCTAGTCACTGGGGAGGCGTCTTGTTGACCCGTAGGAAAGTTTATTCTCACACAGAGCTGAAACCTGCCTCCTTCGTGTCTTCGCCCCTTCCCCCAGCCCTGGCTCTGCCCTCTGGGGCCCCCTGCCAGTGCTTCAACTTCCTTTACTGTGGGCCAGCTCTGACGATTGTGTGACAATGAGGGTGGCTGGCTGTGGCTTCCTCTCCTGCAGGCTGAGCAGCACCCACTTCTCACAGGGTGGGATTGTCAGCCCCTCCTACCCTGACTGCCCCCTGTGCATCCATCTCAGCCACCCCTGTTCTGCCAAAGGGCAGGCCCAGGACCTGACACAGTCCACCAAATGGCATGTAACCAACCAGCTCAGAGAAAAGCAGGTCATTTTTTCCCCCTCCTTTTGGCCTGTAGTCTGAGCAAGCAGTGTGTTGCTGTTGCTATTTTTCATTAGCCCCAACACACTGCTTGCTCAGATTAAGCTTATGGTACTCATTAACAATATATGCAATGTATTATTTTATTATGCTATATCGATATCATCAATATTATTATTAATGATATATTAGGCTCTATTAATGCTGATGATGATCATCTACTGAGTGTTTACTCTGTGCCAGCATTATGCACAGTGCTTTATAAATATTGTCTCATTTGATTTTTTTAAAGGGATTTATTTTTGTATCCATTTTAGAGAAAAGTGAGTCTCAGAGCCATGAAGTAGCTGACTCAAGGCCACCAAGCTTGGATTTGCACCTGTATTTGCCTTCAAAGACCCTGATTTCGAGCTCTGTGCTATCCTGCCTCCTGATGACTGTCATTCCTGAGGGCAGTGCTTCCCCCAGTGTTTCCAGCCTCCCTCTCTGTTTTTGCTCACAGATTTCTGACCAGTCAAGGATGAGCAGAAGCAGAGTCCTTAATATTCCATTCTAACCCCTGCCCAGCCTAAATAATAATCCTTCAAGATTGTGCAGTGGGTTGAGAGCATCACTCACAGGCATTTGTCTTTGGACCCCTGGCACTTCCTCTGTGGACTGAAGAGGCAATCACCATAGCACCTTCCCTTTCCTGGCACTTGCTGCATCCCAGAGCAGGGTCACCAGGCATGTGGAGCCCACCAACCCTTCAAGGAGGAGTAGGCAGGGTATATTGTACAGATGGGCAAAGAGCCCAGCTGGAGCCAGACTGGACCATGTTTTGCAGCCTTGCCCTCCATGGAGGCACTGGCTGTTCTCACACTGCCAACCTGGCACAAGCCCCTGTGGCTGTGAGCAAGTTGGGTGTGGCATGCAGAACCCTTGGAGGCTGGCACGTGTCAAGAGAAGAAAGGTCCTTGGAACCACTTTGCAAGTTTATTAGGCACATTTTCAAGGCCCAAACAGGCTCCAAGAAGTTACAGAAATAGCTGGTGATTTATTTCCAGTCAGTGTAGTTTGACCAATTCAATTCACTATAGCATACTAGAAATAATTCCTATCTTCTCATCCACTCTTTAACTTATTCATTCAGTGATTCTCTCATTCATTCGTCACTATATTCAATTATTTTTGCTTGTTCGCTCATTCATTTTCTCATTCATTCATTTACTCCGATACCTACATAGGTCTACTTCCTCACCTCTTTTAAGACTTTTTCTCAAATGTCACATTCAGAGTGAGGCCCTCCATTCTATCCCCCACCACAGGAAAAGCCCTTTACCTGTTTTAATTTTCTCCATGCATTTTCCTAATATACTATCTAATTTACTTATTTGCTTTTTCATTGTCTGACTCTGCTGATTATAATAAACAGAGATTGGGTCTATTGCTTTTATGACTAGGTCCTCAGTGCCTAGAATAGTGTCTGGCACATAAGGGGATTGATAAGTGTTTATGGAATTAATGAATCTGTTTATTTTATTCAAGAAATACAGTTCTGAGAGTCTGCTGGATAGACAGTTGTTTTTGAAGGGGGTCAGGATCCAGGACAGGTGCTTGGGATAGACGCTCGTGGGGTGAACTTTGAAGGCTGGGGATGCTTGTGTTAACAGAGATAGTGATGGGTGACTGGTGGATCATTGTAGGCTGATGGGACAGCTAGTACAAAGCAAGTGGAAAAGTACAGGCTGTGTTTGCAGAGATGCTCCTGAGGCCAAATGGCTGGATTTGGTGAGTAATTGAATGTAGGGGCTGAGGGTGAGGGAAGGCTTGGGGATGACTGAGGTTGTGTGTTGGACGGTCTGGGTGGAAGTGATGTCATTAACCAAGGGAGACATTGGGGGCTTCGAAAAAAGGAAAGACAATGGCTTCAAGGCCTCTCTTTCAAAAGCAACTTTCAATTACAATTTGACCCATGTTTTTTGTGTTGTGTGGATTTTATTTTTGATTCACATTGTCTGCTTCTGCCAGGCTCCTGGAGAAGAGGGTGTTTTGGGCACCTCATCCATCTCTGCTGTCTTACATCTTGGTGTCTGTGAAATGTGGCTTCTTGGTTCGAACGCGAAAGGGGTTTGCACAATGGAAGACCCGCCCATAGGCTTTCCTTTGCCGTGGCTGGCATGAGCTGTGGTGAGACTGGGATGGGAAATGAGGCATTAGAGTTTGACACTTGGACTTGATTGCCTCCAAATGATTGTCTGCCTTTTGAAAATTATAGAGAAGCCTGCTTTGGAATTTTGAGCAAACATCAGCCACAGCTCCACAGCTATGGATTTTATGTGAAATTACAGCCAGAAGAGGAGGAAGAGGGAGAGGGGCAGCTGGAAGACTCCCTGGGAGAGGAGTCTTTGAAGGGCTGTTCCCTGGCAGAGCAAACAGATCTGTTCTGCAGGGTCCCTGAAGGAGGGGACAAGGAGGAGGCTCTAAAGCCTATAAAAAGGTCCTCTCATAGTCAGATATTCCCAAAGATGAGATGGGTTGACTTTGAAAGTAGTGAGCTCCCTGATCTGTGAAGTATGCAAGCAGGGGCTGAACAGATAATTATTAGAGAGCCTGCAGAGTGGCTTCTTGTTTTAGGCAGGTAACTGGAGTGGACTTCACTTTGAGGTACTTCCAGGACTCATGTTCTAAGCTGCTAAGAGATTTCAGAGATTAAACATGTCACATCATTGCCATTGCCCCTCTTCCAACTCTGAGACATCCTCCTCCTCCCACGATCCAAATCCATGGCCTTGAATGGTGGAAATTAAGACATCAAGAATAGGTCATAGTAAAAGTGTTCCAACTAATGAATGAAAAAAAAAAAGACAGAATTTGATATCACCCACTACTTTGCAATACCCACAGAATTAATGGAGCTAGACACTGAACATCAATGGCTGCCAACAATCTCAGAAAGAGACACAGCCAGACCTTGTGTGTTCCCGATGAAAGCGCACAACTTCACCTATCATCTTGCCAAAGGGGTTTGAGCCTAAGTGTGATCTACTCTCTGGATCCAGCTGCCAATTTGAAGGAAAAACAGGACAGAAGCACATGGTGAATGGCATCATGAATCGGCTAGCAGCAAAATCCAGACTATGGAAACTCTTTTTTTTTTTTTTTTTGAGACAGAGTCTCACTCTGTCGCCCAGGCTGGAGTGCAGTGGCGCGATCTCGGCTCACTGCAAGCTCCGCCTCCCGGGTTCACGCCATTCTCCTGCCTCAGCCTCCCGAGTAGCTGGGACTACAGGCATCCACCACCATGCCCAGCTAATTTTTTGTATTTTTAGTAGAGACGGCGTTTCACCGTGTTAGCCAGGATGGTCTCAATCTTCTGACCTCGTGATCCCCCCGCCTCAGCCACCCAAAGTACTGGGATTACAGGTGTGAGCCACCGCACCCGGCCTGGAAACTCTTTAGGTCAAAGAGCTAGGGTACTTCCATGGATAAACTGTCAGGTAGAGCAAGGGATGGCAGTGGAAGGCTGGGGATTACAAGAGACCTAAAAGACATCAAATATAGGAAATGAACATGACTGAATGCTAGTGTCTAGGGATGTACATTTAGGTGATCAAATTATAAGGAAAAGCAAGAAAATAGTAATTATAAAAGTTAGAATCGGCACGGTGGTTCATACCTGTAATCCCAGCACTTTGGGCGGCCGAGGCGGGTGGATCACAAGGTCAGGAGATCAAGACCAGCCTGGCTAACACGGTGAAACCCTGTCTCTACTAAAAAATTGGCCAGCCGTGGTGGTCGGCACCTGTAGTCCCAACTGCTTGGGAGGCTGAGGCAGGAGAATGGCATGAACTCAGGAGGCGGAGCTTGCAGTGAGCAGAGAATATGCCACTGCACTTCAGCCTGGGTGACAGAGTGAGACTCCATTTCAAAAAAAAAAAAAACAAACTTAGAATTTGTGGTTACTTTTGGAGAAGAGAGAGGAGGCACCTGGAGGGGCTTCTGTGGTGACGGACACAGCTTTATTTCTTACCTTGGGAATGGTTACAAAGGTATTCACCTTAGAGTGATTCATTAAATGATATGTTTGCTTTGTATGGTTTTCTGTTACTTTACAATAAAAGGTTAAAAAGACTAAGTCACAAATATGGCATTCTGGTCTTACCCCCCAAGCGCCTGTATATTGGCAGCCCTTGTCTGCTCAGAGTTGGGTGACCCTGACTGGCAGTGGTCTCTTTCTTCCAGTTTCCAAGACACTCTGAAACACAGAGACAAAGAGATAAAGAAAATGGAGAAACATCCCTATGATGGAAAAAAATAAACAAACACATTGCTTAAAAACATCAGCAACAGTAATAATAACAATAACAAAAAACCCATCTGTGAAATTTACAGGTCTCCAGTTAAGCTGGTGCGTCCCTTCCTAATTAGTCCTTCCCTGGATGAGAATAGGTCTGGGTCCATGTTGGGGAAAGGTGGTGGTGGTGATGGGGGTAGCTGGGTGCCTGTGAGAAGCCTGAGGCTGTCTCCTCTGTCTTTCCCATCCCCTGAGACCACCACTGCCCGGCAGTATTGGCCTGGGAAGCTCTGCATGGCCCCTGGGCTGCTCAGTCTCCTGGGAGAGGTGCTACTCTGTTTCCTGTGAGATAAGGCGCAGGGATATATTTAGATAAAAGCAAAGTGAAATTGAAATCCCTTGGGAAATCCCTTGGGAGGGGTGGTGTGGAAAGGTTCCGGAGCCTGCTCAGTGGCTCCAAGTTTTACAGTCTGGTGAACATAGAGCCTGGCCCTTGTCCGCGCTGAAGGCAGCCACCAGGGCACCAGAATTGCGGGTGTGTGTGTGTGTGTGTGTGTGTGTGTGTGTGTGTGTGTTGGGAGTCCTGAAAGGGACAGGCTTGCTTGACTCCTGCTCTCAGGGGCTCACATGAGGACTTCCTGGGATGGGCCTGGCAGAGGCAGCAGCGGAGAGAGAGCCCTGCCACTGTCCTGAACACTGCAGTGTGATTCAGGGAAGCCATGTGACTTCTCTGGTCCTCTGCTGTCTCATCTAAAAGAGAGGGGATGAAATAAGATGGCCCGGAGTTCCCTCTCAGTTTTCACAGTGAGGGACTCTAAACTGCAATATTTCTCTGGCTCATATTTCTTTGACCCTCATGCTGGGTATCAAAGAGCTTTGTTTCTACAAAAAGCCTGTAGCTTATGCTCACACCTCCCTCTTGGAGGAGGTGCTGAGATGCCTTGATATCTAACCTTCTCATTTCTTAGAATTGTTGAGAAGAAAGTGCATCTCTAGCTTTCCTGACTCACTCAGAACCTGTGGTGCCTGCACATGTTGTGAGAATTGGGAAAAGATGCCCCTGTGCAGGCATTGCCCGGCATGCTCATAGTGAGGCTGCTGCAGAGGGGATGGTATCTTTGGAAAAATTGAAAAGAGGAGCCCTTTTCGCCCCCCACCCCCCGGCAAAGGACACAGCCTTGTGGCAATGCACATAGCTTGGAGAGCAAAACAAGAAATGAATTTTTCAGCCACCATTTCCCTCTTGGCAGGGTGTCTTGAACAATGAACAACCTGTACAACTGCACATAATGGACTGTTTAACTGCTTTGGGCTTCTGAAGGGGCCAGGCATCCATTCTTACTCCAATAAATGAAAATAAGCAAATAGAGAGGAGTCTTCAGAGAATTCCTTTCCACATGAGCTCCAGTGCTCAGCATGGGGTCTGGGAGAGAGTAGGATCATGGATTACTGTACATCATGGTTACCAACTTCAGCTAGGACCCAATCACAGTCGGCAGCCTTTCTGGTGAAGTACACAAGTTCTCTTCTGTCTTCTCAGATCTTCACCCACCCTTTCCATCCTATCCTCTTACCCAGAAGACACCTTGTTCCCTACTCACAGAGACGCAGAAGGTGCCACATGAGACTTTCCTCGGCTTCCCACAACCAAAGCTATGTCTAGTTGCACCCTCACCATCATCCCTCCTTCCTCACCGTCTCCAGCCACTCAGCCCTTCTCTGCATTCTCTGGATTTCTTCCCGACTTCTTCCCCTGCCTGACTCCTCTCTTACACCATTCAGGTCTCCCTTAAGCATAATTTCTTCCAGGGTGAAGAGGAGGTGGTAGGGAGCTTCCCTGATGCCCTGTCTGCCCCTGTTAGAGGAGAGGTCTGTCTATTACAAACTTCAGTGGCTTTCTTTCCTTTTGCATAATACTCTGTGCATTTGCAATTTACTTCTTCAATTTCTCTTCTTCCGTGATAGACTGTGGGTGCCCACGGCAGGGATGGTAAATGCCTCCTTCACTTGTGACAGCTTCAGTGCCTAGTCCCTAGCCTGGTATGTGAAATGGGGGGCAGAGCTGGCATTTACTGTCTGTGGCTGAACAAATGTGTGACTGTGTGTGAAGTGAGGTATAAATGAATTGGGAATGAATGCTATGAGTTCCTGTGGCTTGCTCCCCTTGACCTCATTTGCAACGGGGACCCATGGATCCCACAAAGATAAAAAATGGAAGGAACAGTACTGATTGTCCAAGTCCGTCCTGCTATTCTACCGCATAGGAAACTGAGACCCAGAGAGAGTAAAGAGGAATGGGCCTGCCTAATGTCACGTGGCCAGGAAACAGCAGAGACTGAGGTCCAAGTCAGGCTCCTTGCCCTGGTCTAGGGCCCAGAGGAGAGAGGTCGTTCAAGAGAAAAGTTCTTGGGAGTAGCTCCTGTAATACGAAGTGGTACCTCCATGTATACAGCCATTTAAGCTTCTGAAAGACTGCCACTGCACCCTCTCACTAGCTCTGCAAGATAGGCCATGCATGGCTGGCCAGCCCCTCTGTTTAAATGGAGAAACTGAGCCCTGTGCTCCTGGAGTGTGGCTGGGGCTGCTGCCTCCCTCCCGTATTCCTGGAGAAGATCACCTCAAAGGAAGTGAAGATATTTTTGAAAGTGTGTGTGCGTGTGTGTGTGTGTATGAAATGGGGGAGTTTTAAGCATCAGCTGAGGATAGAGAGGGAGGCTGGGTCAGGGGGGCCTAGAATGACAGGTTAAGGAGTCTGGGTTTTGCCCAGTAGTGGAATGGGAGCTACCAATGGTGTTTGGTCTGAGGGTGCCATGCTGGGAGTGGGTTTTCAGGAAGGCACCTCTGGTACGTGGGAAGGTGGGAGGGTGGGTGTGAATCTGAGACTCAGGTGGGGGGTGCAAGCTTGATTTCTCTCCTCCTTTGGGTGGGCAGCTGGCAGCCTGCTGGGCAGGGCAGGATGGGTGGGAGGTGGATAGTGGGGGTGAGCTCCTTAAGAACATCATCAGCCTTCAGCCTGTGGAAGGACAAAGAGCTCACGTTTGGGAGCAGCCAGCCAGCATATGTCCTGGGACTGGGCTTCCTAGCCACACACTTTCCTGTAAGGAATCCCACCTAGAGCTGTTCCTCCCAGGCCCAGCCCTCTGGGGAGCGGGGAAGGCGGGGCCTGGCTGTTTGCACTGCTGGGAACCAGGTGGGATGTCCGGGTCCCTTTTATTGTACTGCCAGGGGCACTGAGGGAACTTGGTGTGTAGGGTGTGTGCCCGTGAGAGTAAGACGGACTGGGGGCACCTGAGAGAGGTGTGTACGAGTGTGAGGCTGTGTGTGCATGTGAACAAGAGGACATCTCTTGCAATGTGTGTGAAGCTGAGTGTGGGTGAGTGTGAGATTGTGTGAGGCCTCTGTGCATGAGCATGAAATGGCACAGCAATGACAGGGTGTGTGTGTGTGTGTGTGAGTGAGTGAGTCTGTGAGGTGAAGGTGAGTGTGCTTGTGTAACTTTAGTGTGTGTGCCTGTGGGGTGAAGGGGTGTGTGTGTGTGTAACTCTGTAGTAGGTGGGTGTGTGTGAGCCTGTGAGATGGTGAGTGTGCATGTGTAACTGTGTTGTGTGTGTAGTGTGTGTGAGTCTGAGGTGAAGGTGAGTGTGCGTGTGTAACTGTGTTGTGTGTGTAGTGTGTGTGAGTCTGAGGTGAAGGTGAGTGTGCGTGTGTAACTGTGTTGTGTGTGTGAGTCTATGAGAAGGTGAGTGTGCATGTGTCACTCTGTGTAGTCTATGTGTGAGTCTATGAGATGAAGGTGAGTGTGCACAACTGTGTGTTGTGTGTGTGTAGTGTGTGTGTCTATGAGGTGAAGGTGAGTGCGTGTGTAACTGTGTTGTGTGTGTTGTGTGTGAGTCTGAGGTGAAGGTGAGTGTGCGTGTGTAACTGTTGTGTGTGTAATGTGCGTGTGGGTCTGTGAGGTGAAGGTGTGTTTGCGTGTGTAACTGCATGGTGTGTGTGCGTGAGATTCTGTGTTGTGTGTGCACAGCCAGCAGCAGGTAGAGGCAGGGAGGCCTGGTGGAGCACACCTGCTTCCCGGTGACTCCAATTCTTCCCAAGGGTTTTCTTCCTTTGAAGTGGGCGGCAGGAAGGAGGGGCACTGAGAGCTGGCAGTGAGGGGCCAGCTCAGAACCCAGAAGCCCTTTTCAGGGGATCGAGCATCTGGGCCGCAGAGGCCCTCGGAGATCCTGCTGCCCAGCTACAGCTCACCTGCAGCGCCTGCAATGCCGTCGGGGCTGAACAGGCCAGAGCTATAGCTGCCTCCCCGCCAAAGCCTCTGCCTGCTGCACCTGCTGCCCTGACCTGTGTGCTCCCTATTGTAGCTGAGCCCAGGACTGGGGCAAAGAGGCTCAGGAAAACCTTGCCAGGTGAGCAGTTTTTGGAGCTGGCAGCAGCCCTGGCTGTCAGCTGGGGCAGGGACTCAAATCCCAATTTGGGTCTTTCAGTGGAAACAGACAGTGCTCAAAATAAAATGAAACAAAACCTGGACTGGAACTCAGGAGTCGTGGGCCTGTCGCAGACCTGCTGGTGATCTTGAGTAAGCCCCTTGCCCACTCTGGGTGCCGAATGGATGAGCCTGGATGCCCTCTCAAGATCAAAGGGAACGATGAGGCCTGTCTGATCTCCCAGCTTCAGAGGCAAAGTCCTGTGACCCATTGAAAGTAATTTTATTTCCCAACTCCTGAGCGCAGGTGCTGAGTGGGATTCAGTGAAGGGCTGGCCCACGGGGAGGGCATCAGGAAGTGCTAGAGGAACTGGAGTGGGGACTGATCCCCTGGGGCTACTGGGTCTATGCCCCAGGTAACTGGCTGGGCACAGACTTCATCCCCAGGCTCTGGGAGAGAGAGGGGGAAGGGGAGGCAGGGCTGCCACTAGCCCTTAGGACTTGTTCGTGCGAATTAGAACAATTAGAAAAAGGCGCTCAGTGGGTGGAGCATCCCGGCAAAACCGGACTGGTGAAGGTTCTGCGCGCGTCTGCCAGGTGCCAGGGAGGGTCTCCCAGCGGTATTGCGCGGAATGCGTTATCAGCCCCGCTTATTAGATGAGGCGGCGCCTGCAGTAGAGGGGGCCGTCACCGCAGGGTCTGCAGCGCCGGGGCCCGCACCTCCTGCTCCGCGGCCCGCCCCCGCCAGCCCGGGGCTGACCTCTCAGAGCAGGGCGGAGGATTTTCACAGCACAGCTTCCCGAGAGAGCGGGATTAAGGGGGAACTGCTCGGGTGGGCCAGAGCCAGGGGCTAGGGGGAGGCCGGGCGGAAACCCAAAACCTCCGCAGCTGTTTCCAGTTTGCCGCCCTGGCTGGACCGCGGTGGCTGCGTGCAGAGCGAGCAAGGCTGCGCGGGCCTGGAGCGCCCACGGGGCGCGGGACCTCTCTCTGTCTCCCCCCGCCCCGCGGGGCTGTCTCTCGTCCTCTCTGTCTTGGTGGGGCTCAGTCTGTCTCTCGTTTTCTCTGTTTCTAAGATCTCGTGGAATCAAAGACATTTTGGAGGTCTCTGGTCCATCTGAAAGGGGGATACTGGGTTCACCCGATCCCACGCTTTGCCTTCTAGAGCTTGCTGCCCTGGACACCCCCACCCCGTTCCCCCACCCCGACCCCGCCCCTCGGCCCCCAGCTCCAGGCCCGCCAACCCTGCCAACCCTGTTGCACTCCCATGCAGAGAGGCGGCCCTCCAAGCCCAGGGTTCAGAGCTCAGGTCAGGAGTCCTGGCAAGGGCTTTGGGGACAGGTTTTGCCTCCCAGCCAAGCTCTGCCCTTCATGCCCACACCCTCCTCTCCTGGGCATCTTTTCCACCTGCTTGCACCCCAAGCCCCAGGCTTACCCCATGGGAGTCCCCATGAAGGTCCAGGGTCCCAGCACTGACTTTATACTCTAGGCAGAGGCAGGAAACCTCCAAGCCCCGCTCCCACCCAGGAGTCAAACCCTGGAGACAGCTCAGACAGAGATTGAGCAGTAGTAGAGGAGCCAGGGCCTGCGCTCTGGAGTCATACAGATCTTGGTGCAAATTCTGCTTTGCTGCTTACTAGCTGTGCTCCCTTGAGCAGACACCTTGAGCCTCAGTTCTAAGATGAGCGTGTACTCAGGAAGCAGTAGGTGCAGTGCTTGGCGCAGAATAGGCTTCAGGGCACAGGGGTTCTGCTCAATCCCTCTACAGCCCAATACTCCATATGATCCCATCACTCTCCTGTTCTAATGCCTTCCATGGCTCCCTAGTACCTACAGAATAACCCAAATCCCTCTATTGACAGTACAGGCCTTCCATGATGGCTTCCAAATCCACCTTTCACGCTCTTACCTCATAAGCACTAGAGAGAGGCTGGAACAACACACTCCACGTTCTCCTACTGCCGTGCTTTTCCTCAGTCTGTAACTGTCACCAGGAACACATTTCCCACAACCTCCTGCTTGCCCACATATTTATGCAACTTAAGGTCTGCAAGGCCTTGCCTGGTGCCTTTCCTAGTCAATCTGCCAGAAAGGAGTGGTTTATTCCTTGCTTCACTTGAACATGCAGCTTCACAGACAATCAATCAGGCCCTCAGCTGGGCAATGGGGTCAGAGAAGAGTAAGACCAGCCATGTACTTGGGTAGCTCGAGTCTGGGGGGTTAGACCAGGTTCATCCCTGGCATCTGGCAGGTGTGGTGGTCTGCCAGGGAGGGGAGCATGTGGGCAGGTACTGCCGAGGGCAGCTGGCAGGAGCCGAAGTGGGTACTCTCCAAGAGCTGGCTCTGGCCCTCTCTTCTCTCCACAGCATGTGTCCCCACCAGACCTCATCACTTACCAACTCATCCACAGTAGAACTCCTGGGTTGAGCCTTAGAGTTTAAACTTCAAGTCATAAGCTGGGGCTGAGGCCACTGGTTTGCCACCTGATATAGTTTGGGTATTTGTCCCCTCCAAATCTCATGTTGAAATTTGATCCCCAGTGTTGGTGGTGGGGCCTAATGGGAGGTGTTTGGGTCACGGAGGTGAGTCCCTCATGAATGGCTTGTTGCTGTCCCTGAAGTAATGAATGCATTACTATTAGTTCACTGGAGAGCTGGTTGTTTAAAAGAGCCTGGCACCCCCGCCCCACTTTCTTGCTCTGTCTCTTTCTACATGACACACCTGCTCCCCCTTCACCTTCTGCCATGATTGGAAGCTTCCTCAGCCCTCACCAGAAGCAGGTGCCGGTGCCATGCTTCTTGAATAGCCTGCAGAACTGTAAGCCAAGCAAACCTCTTTACTTTATAAATTATCAAGCTTCAAGTATTCCTTTATAGGAATGTAAAATGGACTAAGACCACCTTAGACAGGAAGCCCCTCCACAAGCAGGGGTTTCCAGCTTCCAGTAGCTCTCCTTTAGGCCAAGGAACTCAACACCCCCAGATAGGCGAGGGAAGAGTCAGCTATACTCATGTTTGAATTTTGCTTTCATTCCTTCCTTGCTTTAAAACCTTGGGCAAGTTCCTTAACCTGCTATAGCCTCAGCTCCTGCTTCTGGAAAATGACGATAAATAGAGATAATATAATAGGAGGTAATATAGAACAGTGCTTCTTAAACTTTAGTGTGCATCACCTGGAGGGCTTGTGAAAACAGATTGCTGTACTCCACCTAGGAAATTTTGATTCAGTAGGTCTGGGATGGGGGTTCAAGAATTTGCATTTCTGTCCTGCTCCCACATGACAGCTGATGGCTGCCAGACTACAGACAAAGTGGCACCGATGTAGAAAAAATGGACCAATACTGTTGTATTAGTCCATTCTCACACTGCTATGAAGAACTAACTAAGACAAGGTAACTTATAAAGAAAACAGTTTTAATTGACTCACAGTGCCACAGGCTGTACAGGAGACATGGCTGGGGAGGCCTAAGGAAACTTACCATCATGGTGGAAGGGTGAAGGGGAAGCAAGCATGTCTTCAGATGGTGGCAGGAGAGAGACAGAGAGAGAGAGAGAGAGAGACAAGCGCAAGTGCAAAGGGAGAAGTGCTACATACTTTCAAACAACCAGAACTCATAAGAACTCAATCACTATCACAAGAACAGCAAGGGGGAAATCTGCCCCTATGATCTATTCACTTCCCACCAGGTCCCTTCCCTAACATTGTGGATTACAATTCAACATGAGATTTGGGTGGGGACACAGAGCCAAATTATGTCAACTGTCAGTTGCTGTTACAGTGTTGCATGACATGTGTCTGGTGCTCTCACCTCTTTGGGACAGAGCCCTAATTTATCTCTTTCCCACTGACTTGGCCCACCTCACCTGGCTGGGCCTGGGCAGCAAACACTCTCCCGGCTGCTGGTCCAGCAGCCTGTGTTGTTAAAGTCAAGTCCTTATAAACCTGACAGCCGCCCACAAGGCCAGAAGATGAATAGTCATTTTAGCTCGGTTCCAGAAGAGACACAGAGGAGCCAGGCCCGGGGTATGGGGTGGCCAGGGAAGAGGAATCATCTCAGGCCTATGACAACCCTCTCAGATCACTCACTGAGGCTTCTCCTGGGCTCTGTGGCCACCCCTGGGCCAGGCCACAGTCCAGACCCCTGCTATTAAAGCATGTCAAGAAGCCACTTTAATTCTCAAACTAAAAAGTCACAATGGAGGACATCACTGAGAGCTGGCTGCTTGGCACTCTGGGTAGTGCTCAATGTGCTTTTTCTTTAGTTCTGAAAACAGGCTTCTGAGCTTGTACTATATTTGTCCCTTAAAACTTAGAAGTCATTATCCTCAGCAAACTAACACAGGGGCAGAAAACCAAACACCACATGTTCTCATTTATAAGTGGGAGCTGAACAATGAGAACACATGGACACAGGGAGAGGAACAACATACACTGGGGCCTGTGGGGGTAGGGGTCGGGGGAGGGAGAGCATTAGGAAAAATAGCTAATGCATGCTCGGCTTAAACCTAGGTGACGGGTTGATGGGTGCAGCAAACCGCCATGGCACACGTTTACCTATGTAACAAACCTGCACATCCTGCACACGTACCCTGGAACTTAAAATAAAAATTAAATTTAATTTTAAAAAAGTTCAGTGAAGGCCGGGCGTGGTGCCTCATGCCTGTAATCCCAGCACTATGGGAGGCCAAGATGGGTGGATCATGAGGTCAGGAGATAGAGACCATCCTGGCTAACGCGGTGAAACCCCGTCTGTACTAAAAATACAAAAAAAAAAATTAGCCGGGCGTGGTGGCAGGCGCCTGTAGTTCCAGCTACTCGGGAGGCTGAGGCAGGAGAATGGCGTGACCTGGGAGGCGAAGCTTGCAGTGAGCCGAGATCACACCACTGCACTCCAGCCTGGACGACTGAGCCAGACTCCGTCTAAAAAAAAAAAAAGTTCAGTGACTTGATCTAGTTCATATAATGAGAAGACAGTACTTGTTTAAAGTCATAGAGTGAGTTTTTTTGTGGGGTGAGAAGCTAGGACCAGGAATTCTCCCCCGGGGTGCTTCCTCTTTTCCTTACATACCTATGACCATGGTGATGGTGGCGCGCTGTCTTTGGTGGAAGATTTGAGGTAGCTGTACCAGGTGTGCCACCAAGACATGAGGGGCTGGCTGTCGTTGTAGTACTGTGTGTGTGAGTGTGTGTGCTTATTTTTTGAGTCCTTACTACACGCCTGACAATACATGCATCTTATTTGAGCCTCAACCCACCCCTAATGTAGCAACCATCCTGATCCCCCTTTTAGAGGTGAGGTCACTCAGAGCCATCTTTGGTGCTTATCTCCCCAAACATGGAGCCTCTGTACACCTCGGGATTCCACATCCCCCCTCTGACAGTACTGCCCTCACAGAGTGTCCTGGTGACCCTGGGCAGCTGTGCCCCTTTCTTGGTCTCCTCTTCCTTAGTCAAATAAGTGCTGGACCATGATCTTAAAAATCCCATCCATGATGCAGAATGATAAGTGCCCTAATCATGGTGATACCCTGAGACTGATCATAGCCTTAGGCATGGGGCACTATTGGTCGCAGGGGCACATGGAGAGTAGGTGCAGCATTGCAGCTTTTCTTGAAGGAAAATCTTTTGTCCACAAAGCACCTTTATTCTGTGAAGCTATGAAATTCTTGTGTATGATTATTTAGAATTTGGAAAAGGAAATAGACCCCATTTTTGTTCAGAAAAGTACAACACCAAAATGTCTATAATGAAAGACTTTTAAAGCCACCACTAAATGTGTAAGGCTCCTGACCTCAAAGGCAAGGCAGGAAGCATTTGTCCTCAGGGCTCAGAAACGGTGGGTTAGGCTTGCCTTTATACTCACCTCCAAGGCTCTAGGGAAGTTTGAAGATTTGACTTCAGCTTTGTGCAGTCAGGCCTTTGGCATTGCTTTAGGTTTTATTACCCAAACAGAATGTGTGTGAGAGTATGTGTTGACCTGTCTGTGGGCCAGAGTGTGAGCCTGTGCCAGGATGAGCATGCGTGTGTGGTATGTGTGTGCTTGTAGGTGACGCAGGCTGCATGTGATATGCATGGGAGGGTTGAATGTGTCTGACTTTGTTCCTGGGTGTGTGGGGTGGCCGGCATGGGGTAAGCGACTCCGGAAGGCCTTGGAGCTCCATGTACGTTGCCGGGCTCTTCGGGAGTTTGTTGTGGGTTTGTGGAAGGCTATTATGTGAGTGGTGACTGGATAGCAAAGCTGACTGGGACCTGATTAGGACACTAAACAAATACAAGAAACGTATGATCTTCTAAATCTCCCCAGAGCTGAGGTTTGGGTTGATAAAAAGGCAACAGTTTGAAAACAGACCATCAAACGAGACCGTTTCTGATCTACTTTTTTTGCTTTAAAAAAGAAACCAGCCCCAAATGACAGTGCAATTAATGCAAAAGTTCTGGCTTTCACAGAAAAGACATCTCTCCCCAGGGACTCCAGGGCACAAAGCCAGTCATGAAGCCAGAAGGAGGAGTACAGGGGCCATAGGATTATGTGGCATTCTTGAATTTCCCCCACATTGCCCTCAATGGGTCACTGCCCATCCTGTTGCCACTGCAGGGTAGAAAACACCAGTGACAGTGATAATAACACATGCAGTGAATGGATCAACCCTTGAGCTTTCCACCTTCCCAGTTCCCATCAATCCTTGATTGCATCTGAGATATAGATGATTGCATCTGAGGGAGAGAGCTAACAGACCAGGAGGAACAATAATTTAAAATAAGCATAGTGAGAGTCCTCAAAGAGACAAAGTGGGATATGGGGACCATGAAGCACGTCCAAGTAATTACAGAGGAGAAACAAGGGGAGCTCGTGTATGAGAGAGTTTATCACCAAAAACCTTCACTAAAGGAACTTCTAAAGGCATATTTGGGAAGAAGGATACTGAACCCAGAAAGAGGGAATGTGATGCAAAAAGGAATGCTGGGTAAGAAAAGTAAATATGAGGATACATGTAAACAAACACTGACTGTCAAACAATAATATAATATTAAGGATTATGACTAATTGGGGGTCAAAAATCAAGGTAGAACTAAAATGCTGGAGAATAATATTGTATAAGATGGGAAGAAGAGTAATTTAAGTTGAAGCATTCTAAAGTCTTTGTATTGTTGGGGAGGAGGAAAAATATTACTTCATTTTAGATTGTGTTAAGAATGCATGTTAAAAATTTAAAGGTAACTAGTAAAAAAGTAGAAATAAAATGTATAACTTATAAACCAGTAAAGGAAAAAATGAATTAAAGAAAAGCCTTGATTAATTCAAAAGAGGATGGAAAATGAAAGTAAATAAAGAAGCAAAGAGAAGCAGGGTAAGCAAAAAGCAGAAAATAAGATGGTAGATATAAACCCAAATATATGAGGAACTGCAGTAAATGTAAATGGATTAAAATCTCTAGTTAAAAGATAAGGATGGTAATATTGGGCAAAAATAAACAAATATGTCTATCTACCCCATTTTGGCTGTATGCTATTTACCCCAAACACACTTAAAACATAAGGACCCAGAAAGGTTAAAAATAAAGTGTTGGAAAAGGATGTCGTGAAGATAAATAAGACTAATGAATGATCCCTTAATCGCCAAATCCAGCAGTTTATTAAAACATTGTGACTAGTTGTGTTTATTTCATTAATGCAAAGATTATGTAACATTTTGAAATCTATTAACTCAATCCCAAATATTAGCAAGTTAAGAGAAAAAAAAACCAATGGTCCCAATGAATTAAGAAAAACGATTTGATGAAATTCCATATCCATTTATGATAAAGATCTCAGCAAACTAGTAATATAAGGGATATTTCTAAACCTGAAAAGAGGTTTCTACCAAGAACTTACAGCTAACACAGTATGTGGTGGGAAAATATTTGAAGCACTTTCTTTAAAATTAGGAATTATGCAAGGATATCTGCAATCACTGTTTCAATTAAACATTGACCTGGAATTCCTCACCAGAATAGTAAGGCAAGATAAAGAAATAAACTAGATTGTGATGGATTATGATAGGATATAATGATCTATGTAGAAACCTAAGAGCATCTACAGACAAACTATTAAGATGAGTGAGAACTAAGTGAATTTGCTCACTACAAATAAGATCAATGTACAAAAATCAATTGTATCCCCATATACCACAACAAAGTATTAAAAATAAACATTTAAAAAGATAGCATTTATAATATGCACAGAAAACATAAGGTACTTAGGAATGAATCTAACAAAATATATAAGAGACCTTTTGGGAAAAAATATAAAACTTTAAGATATCAAAGATCCAAATAAATTAAAAATATATAATATTAATGGATAGGAAGAGTCAATGTTATGAAAGTGTCAATTTTCTCTAAATTAATAATATATTTATTAGGATTAAAATAAAATACCAACAGTGAGTGTGTGTGTGTATGTGTGTATATAATTTTTAAAACTTATTCTAAAATTTACATGAAAGAAATAAGGTTCAGTAACAGTTAAACAATTGAAGAAAAGAAACAAGGTGGTTAAATTTGCCCTAGCAAAAATAAGACTTATTTTAAAATCTTGGTAATTAAGACAGTGTGTACATCTGGAATAGATATGGTTGTATAAATCAGCATATTTCTCCTTCTCTTAGAAATCATCCAAAAGCAACAAAAAGAATGAAAAAATAAACTCTATTTTTGGCAAAACTTGAGGACAGGTATTACCCAAGACTCCCAAGTATGTGTAAGAATTGTCCAAAGAAGCTGAGATTAGGAAGAAAATAAATAGGAGGAAATGAAGAGAAAGAAGCTCCCAGAAAGATCTCTTTGATGAGATAGCTAGGCAAAAATATTCTTCCTAAAGGTAAGGGGTATATATTCAGAGATGCAAAAGCTATATCTCCTATTTTCAAAAACAGGTGCGATAACTGGAGTGAAATGTGCTAAAGGGAAAAGACTTCTTGGACTTGATTTGGTTGAGAAAAACTGAAGATGCAGGTCTACACAAAAAATCATAAGGATGAACCTCTTTTCAGAAGCAATTTGTTTCTGTGGCAGCAGAGAAGAGGCCCTTCTAGTAAAAACCAGCAAGTAAGGGATTCCATCTTGCCCTAACCAAAGTACTCTCCTGTCTGGCAGTGGAAAATCTAGGAAAACTGAACTCAACTTATTTAGTGCTAGCAAAGATTTTTAGTGCTATGAGGAGTTATAACAAGGATCTAACAGAGCATCAATACAAAGATATTATAAGAAATGCATCAATACAAAGATAATTTTGTGTACTAAGATAAAAGGAAAATATTCAGAAGTTTATTAATTGACAAGGACTCCTCCCCAGAGAAAGGTTGCCACAGAGCAGATAAAAATTGGGACCAAACATTATCATGAATTTAAAAAATCTTTTTGGAGCTATTGCCTATATGAAGTAAGACAACAAAGCAAAGATGAAAGAGCCTAGGGAAGAAAAGGTATGATTACAGAAAGAAAAAATACATTAGCTGGCAAAATCCAAGAAAGGAGTATAAAAAAAATCCAGAAATGAAGATAGCTTAGAATGAGTACAAATGAGAATGTACTTTGAGGAAAACAGTAAGTGAACTAGAGGATAAAAATGAGAAAAGCAAGCAAAATGAAACAGGAGAATATTTTAAAAAAGGATTGGGGGAAAGAAAATGATTAATATATAAAACAGGCAATGGGGGCAGTTCCAAGATGGTCGAATAGGAACAGCTGCAGTCTACAGCTCCCAGTGTGAGTGATGCAGAAGACAGGTGATTATTGCATTTTCAACTAAGGTACTGGGTTCAGCTCACCGGGGCTCGTAGGACAGTGGGGGCAGGACAGTGGGTGCAGCACACCGAGCATGAGCCGAAGCAGGGCGAGGCAGTGCCTCACCCAGGAAGTGCAAGGGGTCAGGGAATTCCCTTTCCTAGCCAAGCAAAGCTATGACAGACGGCACCTGGAAAATTGGGTCACTCCCACCCTAGTACTGCACTTTTCCAATGGTCTTAGCAAACGGCACACCAGGAGATTATATCCTGTGCCTGGCTCAGAGGGTCCCACGCCCACAGAGCCTTACTCATTGCTAGCACAGCAGTCTGAGATCGAACTGCAAAGCGGCAGCGAGGCTGGGGGAGGGGCGTCCGCCATTGCTGAGGCTTGAGTAGGTAAACAAAGCGGCCGGGAAGTTCGAACTGGGTGGAACCCACTGCAGTTCAAGGAGGCCTGCCTGCCTTTGTAGACTCCAGCTCTGGGGGCAGGGCATAGCCAAACAAAAGGCAGCAGGAACCCTCTGCAGCTCAAGGAGGCCTGCCTGCCTTTGTAGACTCCAGCTCTGGGGGCAGGGCATAGCTGAACAAAAGGCAGCAGAAACCTCTGCAGACTTAAATGTCCCTGTCTGACAGCTTTGAAGAGAGTAGTGGTTCTCCCAGCATGGAGTTTGAGATCTGAGAACGGACAGACTGCCTCCTCAAGTGGGTCCCTGACCCCTGAGTAGCCTAACTGGGAGGCACCCCCCAGTAGGGGCAGACTGACACTTCACATGGCTGGGTACCCCTCTGAGACGAAACTTCCAGAGGAACGATCAGGCAGCAACACTTGCTGTTCAGCAATATTCGCTGTTCTGCAGCTTCCGCTGCTGATACCCAGGCAAACAGGGTCTGGAGTGGACCTCCAGCAAACTCCAACAGACCTGCAGCTGAGCATCCTGACTGTTACAAGGAAAACTAACAAACAGAAAGGACATCCACACCAAAACCCAATCAAAGTGCAAAAATCACAAGCATTCTTACACACCAATAACAGACAACAGGAGCCAAATCATGAGTGAACTCCCATTCACAATTGCTTCAAAGAGAATAAAATACCTAGGAATCCAAGTTACAAGGGATGAGAAGGACCTCTTCAAGGAGAACTACAAACCACTGCTCAATGAAATAAAAGAGGATACAAACAAATGGAAGAACATTCCATGCTCATGGATAGGAAGAATCAATATGGTGAAAATGGCTATACTGCCCAAGGTAATTTATAGATTCAATGCCATCCCCATCAAGCTACAAATGACTTTCTTCACAGAATTGGAAAAAACTACTTTAAAGTTCATATGGAACCACAAAAGAGCCTGCATTGCCAAGTCAATCCTAAGCCAAAAGAACAAAGCTGGAGGCATCACGCTACCTGACTTCAAACTATATTACAAGGCTACAGTAACCAAAACAGCATGGTACTGGTACCCAAACAGATGTATAGACCAATGGAACAGAACAGAGCCCTCAGAAATAATACCACACATCTACAATTATCTGATCTTGGCAAACCTGACAAAAACAAGAAATGGGGAAAGGATTCCCTATTTAACAAATGGTGCTGGGAAAACTGGCTGGCCATATGTAGAAAGCTGAAACTGGATCCCTTCCTTACACCTTATACAAAAATTAATTCAAGATGGATTAAAGACTTAAATGTTAGACCTAAAACCATAAAAACCCTAGAAGAAAACCTAGGCAATACCATTCAAGACATAGACATGGGCAAAGACTTCATGACTAAAACACCAAAAGCAATGGCAACAAAAGCAAAACTTGACAAATGGGATCTAATTAAACTAAAGAGCTTCTGCACAGCAAAAGAAACTACCATCAGACTGAATAGGCAACCTACAGAATGAGAGAAAATTTCTGCAATCTCTTCATCTGACAAAGGGCTAATATCCAGAATCTACAAAGAACTCAAACAAATTTACAAGAAAAAAGCAAACAACCCCATCAACAAGTGGGCAAAGGATATGAACAGACACTTCTCAAAAGAAGACATTTATGCAGCCAACAGACACATGAAAAAATGCTCGTCATCACTGGCCATCAGAGAAATGCAAATCAAAATCACAATGAGATACCATCTCACACCAGTTAGAACGGAGACCATTAAAAAGTCAGGAAACAACAGATGCTGGAGAGGATGTGGAGAAATAGGAACACTTTTACACTGTTGGTGGGACTGTAAACTAGTTCAACCATTGTGGAAGACAGTGTGGCGATTCCTTAGGGATCTAGAACTAGAAATACCATTTGACCCAGCCATCCCATTACTGGGTATATACCCAAAGGATTATAAATCATGCTACTATAAAGACACATGCACAAGTATGTTTACTGTGGCACTATTCACAATAGCAAAGACTTGGAACCAACCCAAATGTCCAACAATGATAGACTGGATTAAGAAAATGTGGCACCTATACACCATGGAATACTATGCAGCCATAAAGAATGATGAGTTCCTGTCCTTTGTAGGGACATGGATGAATCTGGAAAACATCATTCTCAGCAAACTATCATGAGGACAAAAAAAACCAAACACAGCATGTTCTCACTCATAGTTGGGAATTGAACAATGAGAACACATGGACACAGGAAGGGGAACATCACACACCTAGGCCTGTTGTGTGGTGGGGGGAGTGGGGAGGGATAGCATTAGGAGATATACCTAATGTACATGACAAGTTAATGGGTGCAGCACACCAACATGGCACATGTGTACATATGTAACAAACCTGCACATTGTGCACATGTACCCTAGAACTTAAAGTATAATAAATAAATATATATATATATATACAGGCAATGAAGATTCAACTTGTGGACTTTTGGAGTCCTCAAAGCAGTTAACCAATATAATAATACAGAATGAATATTTAAAGCTTAATTCAAGAGGCTATTTCCTGAAATAAAGTAGGCTTGACTATATATATTAATTCATGGTAATACCAAGACATAGTCTGGTAAATGTATTCTACCTTACAGATAAAGGAAGAATCTTGATAATCCAGGTAAGTTTAGGTCATGTATAGAGGAAAAAAAGAAATAAGAATAGCCTTAGATTTATTCAAATTAACTTTTAATGTTATAAGACAGAGAAGTAATATCTACAAAATCCTCAAGATAAGAAAATGATACCTGAGGGTTTTTATATCCAGCCCAAGTGCTCTTCAGTGAACAGTTCTTCAGTTATAAAGGCTATAGACAAGCAATTTTGAACATGCATGATTTCAGCATAATCAACCAATAGTTAATTAGGGAAGTTGGAGCAAAATAACTAAAAAACTAAAAAGAGTGTGAAGATTAGGCTGAGGAATAGAAGATAAATAATGTTCAAAAAATATAGGAATGATACAACTAATATAAATTATGAGAGGATCAGGAGGAAGATTGAAGGTAGAGTGTTTGCTGTTTGCTTAAACTTTTACAACCAAGAGTAAAAGCATGTATTTTAAAGCTGACAAATCAAGTGATTGAACTATATGCCTATTTAATAGTACAGAAGTATACACTGAAAAGGTAATATTAATGACAGAAATTGAGAAGTGGAGAAAAGAAAAGGAAAGGAGAAGAAAGAAGTACACCACTTTATCATTTTTCATAGGAGGGAACTAATAGATGATATCTAATGAAGTAGAGAACCAAAGAAGTTATATAAAGTCCTAAGTATAAATATAACCACTAAAACAAAAATGCAATTTTTCTAACTGTCAAAGTAACTTCACACACACACACACACACACACACACACACACACAGATAAAGAAAAGAGAGCTCATAGTAAAGAACTTGGCAAAGTAACATCAATACTGAAAAATATGCAGAAGCCAAGACCAAATACATCAGTCATATTAATAAATGTGAACAGGCTAAAATCACCTATTAAAAGAAAAAGACTGTCAGGAAGAAAGAAATTCTAAGCAGTATAAAAGAGACATATTATACCTAAAGCAAAGCCATTCATATAGATTTAAAATAAATGTTTTGGCAAAGGTCTATCCATCAAATGCAGACACGAAGAGAGAGATCATAATTAGACAAATAGGATCTCAAGTCAAAAAGCATTAAATGAGTCAAAGACAGACATGTTATATGTAAAGGTTGCCATTTGCAATTAACATATTTATTATCCATTGACGCATATCAAATTACCCTAACATTTAGCAGTTTAACCCAATGAACACTTATTATTTCATACAGTTTCTGAAGATCAGGAATCTTGGAGCTGCTTAGCTGGGTGGTTCTGGCTTGGTTCAGGGTTCCTCAGGAGGCTGCAGTAGGCTGCTGGCCAGGGATATAATCAGCTGGAAGCTTTACTGGGACTGGCAGATGCAGCTCCAAGCTCACTCATTTGGCTGTTGGGGCAGCAGAGAGAAAGGGGGAGGGAGGGAGAGAGAGAGAGAGAGAGAGAGTGCACCCGAGATGAAAGTTATGGTGTCTTTTATAACCTAATATCAAAAGTAATATATACCATAATTTTTGTGATATTTTCATATTCTATTGGTCATAAAGACCAACCCTGATATAATGTGGGTGTGGACTACACTTGTATATGATAACAGGACATCATTGTTCATAACCATTATAGGTATCTATGCACAAAACAATATAGCATCAATATTCATAAAACTGAAACTACAGGAGCTACAAGGGGAAATAAACCATAAATACATGATTAAGGGAAGACTTAATTCAGTGATCATAGTATATGATTAGGCAAATGGACAAGAAATAGTCAAGGATAGAGAAGACTAAATATCATTTTGAAATCTATATTCCAAAAACAGATAATCTACCATTTAAAAATTCAGTTGGCCATAAAATGTTTGTGACAATTAATGTAAGACCAACAAGAAAACCTTGATAAATTACAAAAATAAAAATAAAAATATTAATAATGTGGACACTGTAATATTCCCAACAGAAAGAAAAGATAAACGTTTAAGGTGATGGATATCTCAATTATCCTGATTTGATCATTACACCTCCTCATATACTGGTATCAAATCATCAACTAGTATGTATCAATACAAAAGTAAAAGTGATGGTTTAGACAATATTCTCTAATTCCAATAAGTTTAAATTAGAAATTAATACTAAAATCAGAAAACAAAAAAGCCCCTCTCTATTAATCAATTTTCACACTGCTATAAAGAACTACCTGAGTTTGGATAATTTATAAAGAAAAGAGGCTTAATTGACTCAGAGTTCTCCATGGCTGGGAGGCCTCAGGAAATTTACAATCATGGTGGAAGGTGGAGGGAAAGCAAGGCATGTCTTACATAGCAGCAGGAGAAAGACAGTGAAGGAAGAACTGCCACTTTTAAACTTTTAAACCATCAGATCTTGTGAGAACTCACTCACTATCATGAGAACAGCATAGGGGAAACCATCCCCATGATCCAATCACCTCCAACCAGATCCCTCCCCTGACATGTAGGGATTACAATTTGACATGAGATTTGGATGGGCACAGAGCCAAGACATATCATTCTGCCCTGGCCCCTCCCAAACCTCATGTTCTTCTCACATTTCAAAAGCAATTGTGCCTTCCCAACAGTCCCCCAAAGTCTTAACTCATTCCAGCATTAACTTGAAAGTCCAAGTCCAATGTTTTATCTGAGACAACAGAAGTCCTTTCTGCCTATGAGCCTGTAAAATAAAATATAAAAAACAAGTTAGTTACCTCCAAGATATAATGAGGGTATAGGCATTAGGTAAATGCTTCCATTCCGAAAAGGAGAAGTTGGCCAAAACAAAGGGGCTATAGGCCCTATGCAAGTCTGAAACCCAGCAGGGTGGTTATTAAATCTTAAAGCTCCAAAATAATCTCCTCTGACTCCATGTCTTACATCCAGGACATGCTGATGCAAGGGGTGAACTCCCAAGGCCTTGGGCAGCTCCACTCCTGTGACTCTGCAGGGTAGAGCTCCTGTGACTGCTTTCATGGGCAGGTGTTAAGTGCCTGTGGCTTTTTCAGGTGTACAGTGCAAGCTGTCAGTGGATCTACCATTCTGGGGTCTGGAGGATGGTGGCCTTCTTCTCACAGCTGTACTAGGCAGTGCCTCAGTGGGGACTCTGTGTGGAGCCTCCAACTTCACATTTCCCCTTCACACTGCCCTGCTAGAAGTTCTCCATGAGGACACCACCTCTGTGGCAGACTTCTTCCTGGACATCCGGGCATTTCCATACATCCTCTGAAATCTAGGTGGAGGTTCCCAAACCCCAATTATCCTCTTCTGCACACCCACAGACACAACACCACATGGAAGCTGCCAAGGCTTGGGGTTTGCACCATCTGAGCTGTACCTTGGTCCATTTTAGCCATGGCTGGAGCTGGAGCTGCTGGGACACAGAGTGCCATGTCCCGAGGCTGCAAAGAAGAGCCGGGCCCTGGGCGCCCATGAAACCATTTTTTCCTCGTAGACCTCCAGGCCTGTGATGGGAGGGGCTGCCATGAAGATCTCTGAAATGCCCTGGAGACACTTTTCCCATAGTCTTGGCTATTAACATTTGGCTTCTTGTTACTATGCAAATCTCTGTAGCTGGCTTGAATTTCCCCCCAGAAGATGGGTTTTCCTTTTCTACCACATGGCCAGGCTGGAAATTTTCTAAGCGTTTATGCTCTACTTCCCTTTTAAGCATAAGTTCCAATTTCAGATCATCTGTTCATGAATGCGTATGACTGTACACTTTTAGAAACAGCCAGGTTACATCTTGATTGTTTTGCTGCTTAGAAATTTCTTCCACCAGATACCCTAAATCATCTCTCTCTAGTTCAAAGTTCCACAAATCTCTAGGGCAAGGGCAAAATCCTGCCAGTCTCTGCTAAAGCACAGCAAGAGTGACCTTTACTCCAGTTCTCAGTAAGTTGTTCATCTCCGTCTGAGAGCACCTCAGCCTGGACTTCATTGTCCATTTTACTATTAGTATTTTGGTCACAACCATTCAACAAGTCTCTAGGAAGTTCTAAACTTTCCCACATCTTCCTGTCTTCTTCTGAGCCCTCCAGACTGTTCCAACCTCTGCCTGTAACCCAGTCCCAAAGTTGCTTCCACACATTCAGATATCTTTATAGCAGTACCTCACTCTCCCAGTACCAATTTTCTGTATTAGTCCGTTTTTACATTGCTATAAAGAGCTATCTAAGACTGGGTAATTTATAAAGAAAAGAGGTTTAATTGACTTACAGTTCCACATGGTTGGGGAGGCCTCAGGAAACTTACAATCATGGTGGAAGGTAAAGGGGAACCACAGCACCTCTTACATGGTGGCAGGGGAAAGAGAGGGAGGGGTGGAACTGTCACACACCTTTAAACCATCAGATCTCAAGAGAACTCCCTCACTATCATGAGAACAGCATGGGGAAAATCACCCCCATGATCCAATCACCTCCCATCAAGTTGCTCCCCCAATACATGGGGATTATGATTAGACATGAGATTTGGATGGGGACACAGAACCAAATAACATCACCCTCTATCTGGAAAATGAAATCAAACAAAAACTTTGACCCAACAGCCTTGGGTCAAAGAGGAAATGTGAATTGAAGAATATTTTAAAATGAATTTTGATGGAAATACTCCATGTCAGAGCCCACGGACTATGGTTAAAGGGGTGCACCCAGGCCAGTGTTGCTTGTGAATGAGTGGGTAGGGCAGATAGGAGACACACTTTCTATACCTAAACTTTATCAGCAATAAAATAATATTTTGTCCTCCATCTGTTTTATTCTCAGTGGGTTCAGAATTTGGGCAAAGAAGAAGGATGTTATTTGTTGGACTGCCCCTATACTACTAAATGATGCAACAAGGCAAAAGAAAAATATTAGAGAGACAAAAGCTAGGAAGGAGGATGTAACATTAGCACTAATTGTAGATGATTTTATACCTGGAAGCCCTGAAGAACCTACAGGGAAACTATTGCCAACAGTAAGAGAATTTAGTAAGAGGGATACGTAAAGTTAAAAAACAAGAATTAACTACCGTCATGTATAAATATAACCATTTGGAAGACAGAATGAAAGAAAAGATCTCATTTACGAGAGTAGTGACAATGACAACAACAAAAATAAACTACCTTTCAATAAAGTTAAAGGTAGTAGCAAGTCCTATACAAAGAAAATGTTGAAACACTTCTAAAGGACACAAAAGAAGACTTGAATAATTGGAAAGACCATGTTTTTGGCTAGGAAGACTCAACATCATAAAGATGTCAATTCTCTGTGAGTTAATTTCTAAATTTAATGTGAGCTCAATAAAATATCAGCAGTTTTATTTTTTAGCCAGACCAGCTGATTCTAAAGTTCATGTGAAAAAATAAAGAAACAAAAACATTCAGAAAAACTCTAAAGAGTACTATCAGGGGACTAGCTCTACCAGATATTAAAACATAATAGTCTCAGTAACTGAAACAGTGAGGAACTGATGCATGAATAGCAAGACAGGCCAATAAACTATAATAGAAAGTCCAGAAATAGAAGTTACTACACATATGGGAGCTTAGTATATGAAAAAAACTGGCTTCTAAGATCAGTGGGAGAAATGATTAACTGTTCAATAAATGTGGTTGGGGTCATTGGTTGGCCATGTGGAAAAAAAATAAAGTTAGGTTCATACCTAGCACCATACACCAGGATAACTTCCAAATGGATCAAAGATTGAAAAACCAGAATAATGCCACAATATGCTAGAAGAAAACTTGAGAAAATCCTTTTGTAATCTTGGGATCAGAAAGATCTTTCAAATTATGACCTAAAATAGAGAAGACCTTAGAGAAAAAAAAATAGAAAAGTTACACTACATTAAGGAAATCTTTATGCCAAAATACAAAGCCAAAGATAACTTAATTGGGAAAGAATATTTGACACTCATTTCATCAGAAGGTTAATCTCCCTAATTTATAAAGTGGTCATAGAAACCAATGAGATAAAGAATCAAGAACTCAATAGAAAAATTGGCAAAGGATATGATCAAGTGGTTCACAGAAAATGTTCTACCTCACTCATAATAGAAATGCAGATTAAAGCAACACCAAGATACCATTTTTCACCTGTCAGAATGATAAAAAAAAATCCAAGAATTTGAAATATATACTCTGTTGATAAGGCTGAGGAAACAATGCTGTTAGGGTACAAACTGGTCTGGTCTCCATGAAGGACAATCTGGCAAAAACCTATTCACATTAGAAATGTATGTATTCTCTGATCTAACAAATCTAAGAATTTAAAGGTAGATTTGCAGAATATGCAGAGGGAAGGGGCATATGCAGAGTTCTTTGTAATAGTTAAGATTGAAAACAACCTAAATACTCATCAATAGGGGAATGATTAAATAAACTGTAATACATATATTATTCCCATACAAAAGAAAGCCGTAAACCTACACAAAACATGAGGAATCTCTCAGTGTACTCACATGGCAGATCTTCAAGGCATACTGTTAGGTAAAATATCCAGTGTAAATGACACATCACAATTTGTGTGAAAAGATGAAGGGATAATTATATATTTATATTTGCTTGAATATACGTAAAAATCTGTGTTGATCTGTTTAGAAGTGGGATGGGGGAAAGAATGTGGGATGGACACTTTTATATCTTATTATGCCTTATATAAATGTATTACCTATTTACATAATTAAATACTTTAAAAAATCTCATAAATGAAAACATTTGCTTCTTGGTACAGGATTAAATAAATAGAGCAACAGATAAGAATAGAGAGCCTAAAAACAGACCCCTACCCCTGTGGAAAATTTTTACATCAGGGGTCCCCAACCCCCGGCCACAGACTGATAAGGGTCTGTCACCTGTTAGAAACCGGGCTGCAGAGCAGAAGGTGAGTGACAGGTGGGGAGTGAGCCAGCCAGCAGGAGCAAACCTTCGTCTGTGTTTACTGCCACTCCCCATTGCTCGTGGTATTGCCTGAGCTCCGCTTTCTGCCAGATCAGCAGTGGCATTAGATTCTCACAGGATCACAAACCCTGTTGTGAAGTGTGCATGTGAGGGATCTAGGTTGCATGCTCCTTACAAGAATCTCATGCCTGATGATCTGTCACTGTCTCCCATCACCCCTAGATGGGACCATCTAGTTGCAGGAAAACAAGCTCAGGGATCCCACTGATTCTCCATTATGGTGAGTTGTATAATTATTTCATTATATATTACAATGTAGTAATAACAGAAATAAAGTGCACAATAAACGTAATGCCCTTGCATCATCCCCAAAGCATCCCTGCCCCCATGTCCGTGGAAAAATTGTCTTCCACAAAACCGGTCCTCGGTGCCAAAAAGATTGGGGACCACTGTTTTACATGACAGAGGTGACATTCCAAACCAGTGGCAAATTGATGGACAATTCAATCAGCTGGGACAAGTGTTATCTATCTACAGATAGTTCTCGATCTATGGAAAAAGTAAAATTGTTCTGCTAACTCTCACTTTATGCAAAAATTAATTCTAGAATCAATATGGAAGAATATGGAAAACCAAAAACATAACAGTTTCAGATAAAAACCTAGGAGAATATCTTTCTGACCTCAGGGATTTCTTAAACAGTTTACAAAAAAACCAGAAACAAGTATGGGAAAACATGGATAGATTTGACTACATTAAAATTCAAATGTTTATATGCATCAAAAGACAAAGACACTACAAACAATGTAAAAAGAGAAGTTACAGACTAGGAGAGGATATATGCAACACATTTCACAAAAAAGTGATGAGTATGCAGAATACATAAAAAGACCTACAAATCAATTAGATAATGCAAAGAACCTACAGAAAAATAGCCAAAATATGCCAAGAGTCAATTCACAGAAGAGAAAACCTGAATGGCCAATACATATTTGAAATGGCAGTTGGTCACACTATTAAGCAGTGAAAATCAAATTAAAATTACACTGTAATTATATTATGCACATATCAGATTTGCAAAAATGTGAAAGTCTGACAATTTCATATGTTGAAGAGACTATGGGGCCATAGGAGCTCTCATACACTGCACATGGGAGAGGACATCTGTGAAACTACATTGCAGGGCAAGTTGGTAATATCTGATAAAGATCACACACAAACACATCTCATATATATATGAAATTCTCACATAAGGAAGCATGCACAGGAATATTTCTTCAATATTGTTTGAAAGAGTGAACAAGGCCGGGTGTGGTTGCTCACGCCTGTATTCCCAGCACTTTGGGAGGTTGAGGTGGGCGGATCACAAGGTCAGGAGATGGAGACCATCTTGGCCAACAAGGTGAAACCCCATCTCCACTAAAAATACAAAAATTAGCTGGGCGTGGTGGTGCATGCCCGTAATCCCAGCTACTCGGGAGGCTGAGGCGGGAGAATCGCTTGAACCTGGGAGGCGGAGGTTGCAGTGAGCTGAGATGGGAATCTCATAAAAAAAAAAAAAGAAAGAAAGAAAGAGTAAAAAGAAAATGCATGCAACCTAAATGTTGATCAAGAGCAGAATTGGTGAATAGGTTGTGGGATAACTCTATACTGTAAAGTACTATGTGTCAGTGAAAATAAAAAAAAAAAAAGACCCAGAGCTATGTGGATCAATGTGGGGAAATCTCACACACACACTATTGGATGAAAACAAAACAAAACAGGACAAAACAAAAAAACAAATCGCAGAAGGATATACAGTAGGATAACATTTGTATGAAGTTTAAAGGCAGGCAAAATGATGCTATGTAATGTTTATGTTCACACAAACTCAAAAACATGCAAAATGATACTATACAATGTGTGAAGGAGTATAAGAGCATAAGATATAAATGGAAAGGATACATCCTATCTGGGAGGGTGGTTACTCTAGTGGGAGGGAAAGGAATGAGGTTGAGGGGAGGTCCTCAGAGGTCTTCAACTGTATGTATATTGTTTTTATTCTTATCAGAATAGTGGGTACTAGGTGCTCATTTTCTTATTCTCTGTACCTTCTGATGTCAGACATATTTTATAATTGCAAAAGATTAAGTGTTCCTTTACAACAATAATAACTAACTAGAAAATCGAGTAAGTCCCCCCTTTTTACAATAACAATAGAAACTATAAAGTAGGAATTAAGAGTGTGCAAGAACTTTATGAAGAAAAATTTTAAACTTTAAGAAAATATAAAATAAGGCCTTAATAAAGGAATAGAAGCAGCATGTTGATGGACTGCATAGCTGTTAATTCTCCCCAAATTAACATATAAACTCAGTGTAGTATTATAACATTTCCCTCTCCCCTCATGCTCACCCTATTCTTTGAGAAAGACAGTTGATGTTTTCTTAGTTTTATAAGCCAACATGTCTGAAGCACTGAGCAGTGTCTCACACACAGTAAACGCCATCACATGAGACTATTATGATGGTTCAGTCCACCACCTCATAACGTGGACTCTTGCACTTTGATTTTTTTGGGGGACTCCTAAAAGATCAAGGTCCTTTGAATGTTAGCAGAATAAACGGTAAACCACTGATTCGTCAAGGGTGTGTGTGTATGTATGTGTGTGTGTATGTGTATGTGTGTGTGTGAGAGAGAGAGAGAGAGAGGGAGAGAAGTAGCTATGAGAGAGGTTACCATTTTCAACTTACAAAGGAGAAAGTGGGACCTAGAGAAAGAGTTTTATTCAAGGTGTGCAGCAGTTGTGCTGAGAAGGAGAAGGAGGAAAAGTTGTGGAAGGGACTGGTGAGGCAGAAAGCTGGGACGGGAAAGAAGAGAGAGAAGGGAAGGCACAGTGAGGTTGCTGAGGAGGTAAGATTCCATTTGTGTCCCTCTGCTGGTTCACTGGTGATGGAAATAGTATTTGCTCTCCCCACTCATGATCAAGGACACCTCCACCTCCTCTTCTGAGGGAATTACTTGTCAGTCTTCATGGAGCTGTTTCATTTCCCCACTGCAGTGGGGTTCTTTGGCCAGCTGGGCACTTCCAACCCTGACCACATCTCTCTGCACTCTCATGAAAAACCACGAGTTCTTAAATGGTCCAAAGCACAATGTCAGTTCCTGGGAGTTTCTACTGAAGGAATATTATTCATGACACTTGTTAAAGATGGTAAGGGAGACTTTTTCCAAGTGGGACTATTGCAACGGGGGTTTTGCAGGAGGGGAGAGAGATCAGGCTCAACTCTGAATACAGCAGGACAAATGGGGAATTATAGCCAAGGAGCAGGGTTGGGGGCAGTGTATGGAAAATTACTAAGAGGTAAGAAACATCAAGGGGAAGAGGGATTCTGGGTAACCTGACTCAACAGGATTCTTGCTGAAGGCAAGTTGGGTGATAAGCTATAGAGAGTGAGGATGAGGGATTTGATCATATATGGAGGGTGATCAGAGGCCGGGGATTTTCACTAAACTGATCAGCAGGATTCTTTCTAAAAGTGCACTAAGTGAGCCAAGGATAGGGCCCTGAATCAGAGCCTAGTCCAGAAGAGGGCTCAGAGGAGCTGACTCAAGATCCGTCAAGGAGCAAGTCCTTGTCATTTCAGCCAGCATAATCCCTGGGAGTTTGGTGAGGGATGAGTGCCTGGGCCCTGCTTGGAGCAAAATCCCATGACTTCTCCCAGTTCAGTCCCTTGTGAGACTTGAGTCCAGCAGAACAGGATCATCAGTGGGACTGGTGTAGGTCTCCAACTTGGGGACAGATTCACCAAGGGTCTCAAGGCCCATGGGAGGGCTCTCCATCCCGAAATCATAGTCACCCCACACTGTCCATTTCACCTGCCCCCTCCATTGGACACAGTTGCATCTGCATGCACAGGAAGTGGTGAGCTGCTCTCTGGGGTAAGGCTGGAGATTCCTTGACTGAAAACATGCCACCCCTGTGGAGGGGACAGAACAGCCTCTCACTACAAGAAGATAGAGCAGAAAGTAGGGAAGGACACTGGTTTCCCTTCTGAATTCTGCATTCTGAATTGTTTCATCTTCACAATAACTCTATGAGATGGGCATGACTAATTCCTTTTCGTAGAAGAAGAAAGTGAGGCTCAGAGGGGTGAAGTAACAAGGCAAGGAAACATAGTGAGCATATGGGGCTGATGGTGGTGGAGTCAAGAGCCAAACCTACAGACATCTGGTTGTAAAACTAGCTGTTTCTGGTACTATTCTATGATGCCTTGTGCTGGAATCACATGGCAGGGAATAATGTTAGAATTACTTTCTAAAACACTTGAGGCTGGAGCCAGAAAGACAATGACAGAATCCCAGAGCAAAACCTTGGAGATTGCAAGGGAAGGACTCTCAAGAAGGGACCTAGTCCATGTCCTGATTATCTCAGGACATGAGGTCCTCTGGTCTTGCCTCCAAGTTTCCCTTCAGGTTGTAAATGCTCAAGCCCACAGCTCACTGAGCTCTCTGGAAAACCAATTTTTCACCTCTAAGCCTGTTACCCCCATATCACAATCATTATCCTCTGGGATGTGGCTCTTGGCCCATGGCATGGCTGCAGAGCCCAACCTCAGGCATGGACACCTACGGTTCCCACACTGGACTCCTGTGAAGTGAGAGCCAACATCTTTGGTAGGTGAGGATGGGAATGTTTTATAGGAATGGTGGTCGGGGGCATGCCTCCAGGCCTGGGGCACAACCCTGTGTTGGAAGGAAGGGATCATACCGAGGGAGCCAAATCTGGAATCTGTTAAAAGTCGTCATCTCCAGTCCTCAATTTTCTTGTCCATGTTCCTAACTCTGGTGCCATACAGGTGGGTGTGCATGGCTGTATGGTGGATGTATATGCTTATGGCAAGTATGTGTAGATAATATTTACTTTGTGAAGTGCCTCCACTCTTCCTCATCCTTTTGCATTAATTCACTAAATCATGCAATCCAATAGGAAGAGCCATAAGCCTTTCCTTGGGTATCTGCACCTCTGGGATAATGTCCAAGCTACTCTGTAGACTACATCAGCCCTCCCTGACCTGGCCCTGATGGCCTCTTGGCCTCTTCTCTTGCCATTCCTACTTAACACCTGTACTACTCCCTCACCTCAGGTGCTTGCCATTCTCAGAGGCACCAGACTTACTTACCTGTACACTTTTGTACATGTCTCTCTGCCTGCAATGCCCATTCTCTCCCCTATGTCTGGCCAACACAGTCAAGGGCCACTTCCTCCAAGAAGTCTCCTCTAACCTGACCAGGGTGGGATGGCTGTGCTGGCCTCTGCTGAGGAACTTCCCCACACTCACCCCTGCCTTTGCCCCACTGTAATGACTCATTTTTTTTATTCTTCCCCTAGACCATGACCTCCTTGTGGGAAGTGGGTCTAAACCATCAGGGTGTTTCTAGAGCCCAGTCCAGGGCTGGGCACAATGGAGGCGTTCAGTGAGTGTTTGATGAATAAATGAATGAATGAATGAGTGACACAGTGCCGGGGTTTATGAATGCTGGCCTTGGAATCCTGCTGCTTGGGTTGGAATCCCAGTTACTGAACTTGTTGTATATGACTGTGAGCAAGTTACTAATTTTCCTATGCCTCAGTTTTCTCATCTGTAGAATGGGGCTAAATAAGAGAAACTACCTCATAGTGTTGTTATGACGACTCAATGAGTCAATACATGAAAAACGTTTAAAATGGTGCATGGCACGTGGTAAGCAGCACAGTAAATATTAGTCATAATTATTGCAACTAAATCATTTATTCATTGATTCAATCATCACTCACTTTTTTCCATAAAAAATTTTCATCTAGTATCTTTTCTGTGCTAGGCACTTGGCTGGGCCTTGGAGCCACAGATAAAAATCAGGCAGCTCTTGTCCTCAATATGGAATCAGGGGAAAACAGAAGCAGATACTGGTAATTACATCCCCAGGGAGGGATGCCCAGTGCTTAGAGGGGCATGGCTCAGGGCCAGCAGAGACCCCGCACTTGGAATAGACAGGCCTCTCTCCTCCCAGAGATCCCTGAGGACAAGGCAGCTCTCGGGAGAGGGATATATGTAAGTGAAGGCTGGGCCTGGAAAGCCTGTGGGGTCTGGAAGTCTCGGCTCGGCCTTCATGGACAGCTGAGCCCTGAAATCCAGGGCCTTTGATTTTTCATTGACTAATGCTGCACTTCATTGAACAGAAGCTTCCTGTTAAATCAAAACAGATGAGGTTTCAAAAATAATTCTAATTGATTCCATTCCTAAAGTTCACATCAGTAGCTCTCAGACCCAGCGAAGAGAGAAGACTTGTGTGTGTACGTGTGTGTGTGCACGTGGCTGTGCATGTACATGCACAGGTGTGTATGATTGATAGATAACAACAGCGGTCACTTTTCAAACACGTGTGATGCGTTTTTCCTATTTGACTTCATGTAGACTTCACAGCACCCCCAGTAGGTAAGTGCTATTATTAGCACCATTTCCAAATAAAGAGACTGGAGCTCAGAGGGCTCAAGTAACTTGCCCAAGATCATAAAGCTGTAAGTGGTAGAGTCAGGGCTTGATCTTCTTTCTCACTTCAAAGCCTCAATTCCTAGCAACACAAGAGAAAGATTAGGAGAGGAGGAGGCCACAGGGCAATGGAGTCACTGAGCCTGTTTGACCAGGCAAGGAACCTGAGAGGCGTGGAATGACAACGAAAAACAATCATGACAGATGCCATCTAGTGACCCCACCTACTACTTGCCAAGCTCTGTCACTGGTGATTTACAGATACTAAATCTTCACACTATTTCAGTGCAATAAGTATTATTTCCACTTTTCAGATAAGAAAATTGAGGTACAGAGGGATTTAAAAAAATCCTCCAAAGCCCTATCACTAATGAATGTTTCCGTTCCCCCAAATCTTTGTTTCTTTGTGGATATTATGTACATTATATGCACGTGTATATATGGCAGGGAGGTATGAATTGGGCCTGTTTCTTCAGAATATTGCATTTAGTTCTCATATTATGAGGTGTGAGCAGGTCCATTCATTTATCCATTTGTTCACTCAACAACTCCCCTAGGCCCAGCTCTGTTTCAGGAAGTCAGAGCAGACAAGATGGACAAGGTCTTTGCTTGTCAGAGACAGACAATATGTCCCTGAATTGAGATAGCAGGAGGGCTCCAATTGGCTAGGGATTGGCTACTTTGGTAGGTAGATTTAGGAAGGGAGAACATTTACAAAAATGAAAAAAGAGCTAACTATGTAATGTTCTTGGGGAAGAGTGATTCAAGCAGCGGGGCAGCTACTGTAAAGATCTTGGGGCTGGAACAAGCTGGGTGCTTTGGAGGACCAGAAAGAAGGCCAGCGTGGATGGTGCTGGTGACAGGGAGCAGATGATTCCAGAGGCAGAAGCCTGGATTAAGTGGGCCTTGTAGACCAGCACAAGGAGGTTGGATTATGTTTTAATTGCAGTGGGGAGTCAACGGAGGGTTGTAGCAAGTGTGTAGCTTGATCTGATCTCCATTTATAAGGATTGCTTTGGCTACAGAGTGGAGAATGTTGAGGGACAAGGTAGGGAATGTGGAATCAGAGCAACCTGTCTGGAAGCTACTGCAGTGTCCAGGAGAAAGATGACAGTGACTGACTAAGATGTCTCAGTAGAGATCAAGGGAGGTGGATAGATTTGGGATGTGCTTCTGAGGAACAGTGCTTTCTGATGGATTAGATGAAGGGCATGTGGGACAGATGAATCAAAGATGATCTTTATGTGAGCAACCTGAGGCAGGGTGGAGACATTTACTGAGATGCAGGAAGACTGGGGAGTAGGATTTGGCGGTAAATCAGGAGTTGGACAGGAAAGTGGAAGATGCCAATTAGAAGCCTAAGTTGATGCATCTGGAGTTCATGGCTATGGATTTAGATTTTAGAGTCATGGTCAGAGAGTCAATATTTACAGCCAAAACACTGGCCAAGGTCACATAAGGGAGAGTAGGGGACAAAATCAAAAGGAGCCAAGGGAAACCCAATGCGTATCCATGAGTCAGCCATGGTTCTATTTCAAACTAGAAAGCCCAAAGTCCAGCCTTATGTGGATCTTTCAGGGCAACCATGGGGAAAGCAATGGGGGCTTCCAGGGAGGAGATCAGTGTTTGATCTCAGTCTGCTACTTTTATTATTTCCTAACTTCAGTGACTGCTCTTCATTGTGCCTTGGTTTATTCATCTGTCCAATGGAACAATAGTGCTCACCAGAGAACAGAATGAGTTAATGACTGCGACAGTAATACAAGTATGAGGGACTGTACTGTTGCTTGGGGGTGAACTGGGAAGGAAACGAAATGCTTCAGGTAATTTAAGGTTCTGGTTTGAAACTGGAATTTCAATAGACCATGCTAATTGTAAATCCCAACCAATTTCAAATCATCCTCAAGTAGTCTCCTTCAAAGACTTTCTCTAATCTCTCCAGTGCAGTGATTGACACCAATGCTACTCTCACTCCTGGCTGCCCCCTGGGGTAGAAGAGGAGGAGGAGGAAGGAAGTATCTGACTGCCAAGGTTGGGGAAAAAAAACTAGGCTTGAGTACCTGCTCACAGAGCACTTTCCCAGGTGACCCAGCCTCCTCTTATCTCCCAGCACCCCCCACCACCTCTCTCTCTCTCTCTATATATATATATATATACACACAAACACACACACATATGTGTGTATATGTGTGTGTGTGTGTTTGTGTATAAATGGAGTCTCACTGTGTGACCCAAGCGGTCTCTAACTTGGGTTAGTGCTCCCCCTACCTCAGCTTCCCAAAGTGTTGGGATTACAGGTGTGAGCCACTGTACCTGGCCAACACACTCATCTGCTATATGGGTGAGCCAAACCTACCACCCTGTGGACTTGTACTTTCTCTCCTCCCTTTTGCCTTCCTCCCTGAGGATGCTAGTGAATTGGCTAGAGAGCCATAGGTAGTGCTTCTGTTCAGCTCAAGTCCATAGATTGTCCTCGGCCTCTCTGTGCAGACCCTGTGTTGGGCCTGAGGAGATGAGACAATCCCATGAGAAACAACTGGGAATAGATCCAAGAGGGGATCAAACCCAGCGTGGAGTGTGTCACCAGGATCCTTCCAGTGCTGAAATAGTGGACTGAGACAGCCAGGGACACACCGACCCTGACTCCTCCTCTGGTCCCCAAATCCCTACATCTAAGCTGCAGAGTAGACATCTCCACTGCAGCCTCCAAGTTAACATGGTCCCGGCTGAGCCCACCATCTTCTCCACGCGCCCATGGAGTGTGTGCCACTCACTGCTGTCTCCTTCTAGACTGTAAACACTGTGAAGGGAAGGAAGGTGCCAAATTTGCATTGTTTCCTTAGTGTAGGGTATAAAGCTAGTGTGGAGCTGGCCTGCAGACAGGTGATGAATGAGGGAACTGAGGCCACAGACCCTGAGGCTGCAGGGCCTGTGGAGAGAAAGGGACCCAGCAGGCAGGCTAGTGGGGCACAGGGTGGGCTCAATCCTGTTGGGTATGGTGCTTACAAATGGCTGTAGGGCTTTCTGAGAAGCGAGGGAGGACTTCTTGCTTGATTAGCCTGTAGTCTAGCTCTAGAGTCAGAATCACAAGAGACCGAATGAATTGGCCATTTACATGGGGGAAATTGTAAATGGGAAAGATAAACGTTGGAAAATTAGGCACTGACCCATGGGCTCACCAGTGGGACAGGGAAATCTGAACCGAGCTCATGGAAAAACTATAACCAGAGCAGGCTGAGCTGCATAGTCCCAGAAAAGCAGATGGGGCAGCCATAAAACATGACCCCTTTGAGTCAGCCAGGCCAAGCTGCACACTATTTTTAGATGCCAGGATATTTTTAAAGCATTTCTCTTCCTTTAAGTGCTGCCCTTTGCCCTTGTGGGCAGTGTGACTGGGGCAAGTCACTTAACTTCCCTGGTCTTCCATCTCCCCATCTGTGGAATGGGGTTTTATCTCTCTTTCTCTCTCTCTTTCTGTCTACCAATACAAGTCTGCTTGGGTTAAGAGGGTTCTAGAGAGTGTTTTTTGCTAGAACATCCTAGATACTCCGAGATTTTTGATTCCCACCTTCACTTCCCCTCTAAGCCCTAATCTGACCAGGGAACCATGTATAATTTTTCTCTGGGTGTCTCTGGCCAGTCCAGTGCTCACATGGATTTTTGTTTATTGCCATTCCGACATGGCTTCCGGGTTCCCATCCTAACTTTCAGACATAATGTCCTCTAGAGTAGGGCAAGACCTTAAAGATGATCTTATCCAGCCCCCACTTTTATAGTTGGAGAAACTGAGATCTACATAAGGGCAGATTTAGGACACGAGTGTGGATCTTCTGACTCCGAGGCTAGGACTCTGCCCAGCCATGGCCTGCCTCCCAGAGCCTAGAGTGTCCTGGGCAGAATAAGATGGGGAGGCAGGAGGGAACTGTGGCTGGTGGTCCTTGGATCTCACTTCTTGGGATTTGATCAGTCTCTCGAGGGACCCCTCTGCATCTCATTTCCTCCCATCCATTTTAAGGGCAAGTTGCTTGTAAAACAGTAAAACTTATGTCATCATAGCTGGGAAGTTTGGAACGGGTTATGAAAATGTGTGGTTGGAGTAGGGAGATTGTTTTTCTTTTTCCATTTCTCTTTTGAGTTTCTCTTCTGACTTTCTCTTCCAAGAGCTGAACTGGAATTATCTGGAGCCCAGAACTCCTCAAAAATGAATGCCAGCAAGGGCCCAATTGTGGAAAACTGTGAGGAGTGGGCATCACTCAGGCAGGCATTTCCAGGAAAGGTTGGGTGTACACCTTCACAGGAGTCTGAGTGGACTGTGGAATTCCAAGGCTACAGCCTCAGAAATATATCTGAGACATTTCTTAAGAAGAAAGAGAACATGGAAGAAGTGAAGGAGATAGACAACAGGAGAGACTCAAACTGAAGCTGGAGTTTGGGAAAGAGAGAGCCCCACAGGAGCAGGGAGGGGGCCAGGGCCAAGGTGGTGGGACAGTGTAATATTGGGGAAAGCGCTTTTGCCTGAGTGTCAGAAGACCTTGTCCAGCCCCTACTGCAAACTCTGCAAGACCACGAGCATCTCCTGACCCTTGCTGTCCTCATCCCCAAAATACAGAGGCTGCTCCCTGACCTGCTCAAATGGCTGTTAGTCCATGGAGATTCTGGAGTGATAGCATCATGTAATGGTCTAAACAAAGAAAAGGAAGCATTTTGGACATCATTGTTATTATTTGTGAAGGATGGTAAATCTTCATCTTGGGCCTTGGGAGAATCACAGCAGAGAGAGCCTGGCCTGGGCCGCCATAGAGCCCTGAATGGGCACCTTGCCCCAAGGCCCTGTCCTATGGATCCACTGTCCAGGACAGGTCAGTGGCATAGTCTCCCATGTGCAGAACCAAACGGTACAGCGCTTCTCACTGTATGGGCCCACCTGTCCACCATCTAACGGAGTCCTTGCCCCAAGCCTACAGAGCAGGTACGGCAGAGATCATTGATATGATCTTATGGTAACTTGCTCAAAGCCATGTAGTTACTAAATGGAAGAGGCAGACCTGGAGCCCACACTTGCAAATTCTGACCACTGGGCCCCTTGCCTCCCTAACAAGTGAGTACCAGCAAGTTGGCCTGTAGCCACAGACAGAGTAGCTGTCACTTGTTGGCTCTTGCTGGCCTGTCTCCGCACTTACCTTGTGCCAGGCACTCTGCTAAGTGCTCCACAAGCACAGCAATGCACTTTAATCCTCACATCAACTCTAGGAAATCGGTGCTATTATCATCCCATGTTTTCTGGGCAAACAGAGGCACAGAAAGAGCAAATCAATTGCCTGGGGTCACACAGCCAGGAAGTGGTAGAGCTGGGATTTGAACCCAGGCAATCTGGCTCCAACACTGCATCTTCTTAAACACTATATGCACATTCCCTGGAGGAATTTCTTGGAATAAAGTGGCATGTGATGACTATCTTATTCTTTCCTCAGATCAGCTCATAGCAGGAAGGCCAGAGAACCCCAGGCCTGCGGTGGGAAAGGCAGTCCCTCTGAGTTCCAGCATGAGGTTTAAGTCTCTCTTGGTACTGGGAAATCTCATGTGCCATGGGCCAGTTGACAAGAGCACTCTTGCCTCCCAAGCTACTCCAACTCCATATGCAGCACCATAATCTGCCTAATTCTGTGAGCCATAAACCAGGGTGTGATTCCTGATCCCCCAACCCTTTGCTCTCCTTCCCCATAGCCAATCCATCTGTGAGTCCCATCCATTCTGCACCACCTGGTGCAGAGCCAGCCTCTTGAATCTGTTTACCTCTTCCTGCTTCCCCTGCTGCCACCTCCTGGACTCGCAGCCTCTGCTTCCCCTCTCACCCCGCTATGGTCCATTCTCCACACAGCTGCAGGAGGGATTTTCTTAAAATGTAAATCAAATCATGTCACTCTTCAGCTTAAAAACTCTTCATTGCACTTAAATAAAATCCAGATTTCTGGCCATGCCTAGAAGATCCTGCGCGACCCAGCCCATTAACCTCAGCAACTTCATCTGTGCCTCTTTGCCTCTCACTCATCAGGCTCCAACTAGGCCAGTTCCTTTCAGTTCCTGTAATATACCAAGCAACTTTCCTCCCCAGGGCCTTTGCACATGCTGTTCCCTCTGCCCACACAGTTATCTTTCACTGTTCCTGAGGAGAATCCTCATAAATGCCATGTTTTCAGGTCTTCTCTGGCTGGCCTCTTGTTGGTTTTCTTCATATTTCTTGTTATGGTTCGGGATTATTTTAGTTAGTTGTCCATTTTTCTAACCTTTCTCTTTAGAATGTAAAATCTTCAAAGAGAAGGATTCCTATTGAATCACCTAGCATCAACTGGCACATGGTAGATATGCATAAGTACTGTTGGATGAATGGATGGAAAAATGAATCCTGGATAACCAAAAGGGAGTCTATGGAAACTTCCCTTTGCCAATTACCTTCTTCCCCTGCCCACCCTTGGCCAATCTCTCCACTCACAGACAGCTAGCTCCTCTCCTCCCTAAAATCCCTTGGGTGGGGGCACATTCACCCATTTTCCTGAAACAGCCTCATGATTCCTAGCCCTGGTCAAGCTTTCATTAGCTTGTTTGATCTACATGACCAGCTCATCTGGTTTGGCTGTGTCCACACTCAAATCTTGTTTGGAATTGTAGTTCCCATAATCCCCATGTGTCATGGGGGGGACCCGGTGGGAGGTAATTTAATCATGGCGGTAGTTACCCTCATGCTGTTCTCTTGATAGCGAGTGAGTTCTCATGAGATCTGATGGTTTTATAAAGGGCTTTTCCCCCTTTTGCTCAGCACTTCTTGCCATCATGTGAAGAAGGACATGTTTGGCTTCCCCTTCCACTGTGATCGTAAGCTTCCTGCGGCCTCCCCAGCCATGCAAAGCTGTGAGTTAATTAAACCTTTTTCCTTTTTAAATTACCCAGTCTTGGGCAGTTCTTCATAACAGTGTGAGAACCGACTAATACACCAGCCTTTAAGGAATATTTCCATTTTACAGGTGGGAAAGTGAGGAAAAGTCATGTCATTTGCCAAGGCAATAGGGATAAGAAGTGAAGGAGGCAAGCAGGACTCTAATCCAGGCAACCTGAGCCTGGAGCAAATGCCCACACCATGGCCCATGTCCACTTTCTGTGACAAGCACATGGGTGTGTCCCTCCAAGGTACAAGACTGTTGAGTGACTTGGCATCTCACACAGTAGTGTTTCCCAAACTTGCCTGGTTTATAAGAATCACCTAGGGCACTTAATAGAAATATAGATTCCAGATTCCCAGGTCCCTTGCCAAGGGGCTCTGTCTCAGTAGGGGTGAGGTGGGGACCTGGGAATCTGTATTTTTAAGAATTGCCACAGGTAATTCTGATGATCATGAAAGTTTGGAATACACTGGTCTAGAAGATAAAACCTCTACCACACAGCCTAGCCTACAAGGCCTTTGCTGTGGCAGCCCCTGTTCACTTCTCTGGACTCATCCATCCATGACACCCCCTGGGCCAATGCTCCATTCTTTCTATGCCTGTCTACTCACTGTTGCCAGAAAACCCATATGGCATCCAGACCCTGTGCCTTTGCTTCTGCTGTGTCCCCCACTGCAATACTCTCCCATCTTCTCTCTCTTGCCTCTTCCTCCTTCCCAGATGGTTCTGCTGAAATGTCCTGTTCCTCAAGGATATTGTATCTAGATTGGACCCCTAGGGCAAGGTTGCGACTGGGGCTTAGAATTTCAGAACTTCAGAGCTGGAAGAGACAGGTAGACCTTGCCATCTAACCTCTTTATTTGACAAGTGAGGAAACTGAGTCCCAGAGAGAGGAATGGACCTACCTGAGGTCACAGAGTGCTATGGCAGATCCAGCAGTGGGTGGATCTGGGGACCCACCTAACCCCTACTTAATTCAGTTAATTTTTCAGACTTCCTTCTCAACTGAGTATTTCTAGAAAAGTCCATTCTCTGGTCATGAAAATGCAGGGCAGACAGTGGACTTCTTAGTCACTCACTCAACCAACACTGAGTTCCCACTGTGGGCCAAAGGGTAATGTTGGCTTCACACCTTGGAGCTCACAGATCAGGGCAGGGACCAGGCACAGGGGTCACGAGCCACAGTCATTGTGGTTGCCATCATGTAATAATATGTGTAATGGATAATTTTAATTGAATGATGACTCTATGCCAGCCTTTGAATCAATGTTTACTTCTCCCTATAGCCCCGCAAGGTAGATGCTATTACCATCTTCATGTCATGGCAGTGCCTGCTCTGACCTTCAAGTCAGGGCCCAATTTGGGGATCCATGGAGGAGAGCCTTCCCTCTGCTGGCTGGAGTAGGGAGAGCTTTTTGAAGAGGAGTGATGAGCTCACCTTGAAGGATGAGTAGCTTGGACTTGAAGATGTGAGGTGGGGAGGGCGTTTCAGGTAGCAGGAAGAGCATTTCAAAAGACTTGGAAGAGGGGACATGTTTAGCATGGGAAGAGGTGAAGAGGGTGGAGCGGTGGTGGTGGGGATCCCAGCAAGAGGGCAGGGCCAGGTGGGAAGTCAGCCCTGCTTATCCCTGAGGGCAGGACTCCCGGCCTGTGTTATCTCCACAGCCATATTAACAGCACCATCAGCAAGACCTGGGGTTGTCTCTGAACTTGGAAATTGGGGCCAGGGAGCCTAGTGAGGCTGGGTTCTTAGTTGCAAGGCCCTGGCAGCAGCGACTTTTCAGGGTTGTCTGACAGGGGTCTCCACTCGGGTGACTGTGCAAGGTGAGGAGAAGCAGGCATTCCTGTGTGCTGGCCAGATAGGGCTCTGTAAACGCCTGTGGAATGTGAGTGCGTGTGTGCATGGTGTGGGTCTTCAGGGGGTTGTGCAAGCTGTGAAGTGTGGGATCTCTGTGTGTGTGCATGCGTGTGCATGCATGTGTGTTTCTAAGGGGTGTGCTGCCTGTTCGGCTCTATGAACCTGTGTGTCTGTGAGTCTCTGCAGGCGGGTGCATGCGTGTGTGTGGCGTACGTGAGAGCTGTGGGTGTGGGGCCGTCCTGTGTGTAGTTGCTCCCCTCAGCTGGTGTTAAACACTCTTTGGACAGCTCAGTAGGTAAACATTCAATAATGTAATTTGGAAACCCGTCCCCAGGGCTCTGCTGTGTGGCCAGGCAGCTGGCTGGTGGTGGCTGGATTAAGATATTAGCGCATTAATGCCGTATCAAAGCCCAGTACCCTCAGCCTCAGGAGTGTCTGCTGACAGCCCCACCATGCCCACGGCTTCATGGGCCGGCCGCCCCCGCCACATCCCTCTTGGAATCACAAGGAGGCCTTGTGTTCAGAGCCCACTCTGAGAGCTGCAGGGCTCTGCAGACATGAGCTCATGCCTGCCGGTCCCTTCGGGAGGAAGTGGGTGGCCTGCCCAACCACCAGGCCTCTTCCCCACCGCAGGGGCCAGGCCATGGGAGCAGTAGAAGCTGGCCTTTGGGTCTGAGCTGGTCTTTTGACCTGGCCAGAGTAGATGCTTATGTGTTTGTTGAATGAACGAATGACTGAGTCTCTTTCTAGGAACTTGCTTAAAATTCCTCAATAGCATGGGCCAAGTCCCTCTCACCTTGATACTCCCAGTGCCCTAGCAGTGCTTGGTACTCAGTTATTGTGTATTGAATAATAGACTGCTGGACTGCTGACTGCTAGAGGGGTACTGGACTGGAAGTCAGGAGACCTGGATTTGAGGCTTGATTATTACCTTTAATCTGCTTGGTGGCTGGGGATGGGGTGGGGGTGGAGCGAGGCAGAGGGCCCTTTACCTAACTGGGGACACTGGGCTCACCACGACGTAAACAGTGATTCTGATTCTAGCCTTTAGTGTCACACTCTGTGGGTATGCAGGTGGTGGCTGGGTCTGACTCCTTTTCCCTGGGAACCGAACATGTGGAAGGTTGAAAATATTGGTGGAAATCATCGTAAGGGGAGGTCCTCAGGACTGACAAGAAGAAAAGGGGCCAATGTACAGATTTCTACCGAGTAGATGGGCTGGGGAAGGGAGGGGCACAGTGCTCAGATAGATGACTGGGGTGTCTGAGGCTAGGGCCATCTCAAAGAAAATTTAGCCTGATCCTCCATTGTATAGCTCTGCAAACTGAGGCCCAGAGGAGAGAAGGGGTGTGACCAAGGTTGCTCTCCCAGAAAAGCAGTGTCCATACTAGGACCGGGACCATCTCTGAGCAGAGGGAGTCTGCTGTTCCTGGCATCTGAGGCTGCAGGGAAGAGGCTAAATAAGGAAAGGGAGAGGGTAGAGAGTGAGGCTGGGCACTAAACCTCAGGCTGGTGAAAAACTGTACCTTTTCATCCATTTACCTGGGGCCTGCCCTGACCTCAGGTAGTCAAGAAGCATTTTCTGGCAATTAGACTGCTAAACAATGGCCAGTATTGTCAGTAATAACAGTACTAGGCCAACAGGATTAGTGACGGTAATAAAAACTACCTTTGATAAAGGCCTCACTGTATGCTGGGTGTTATGTTAAGTGCTCTACACATTTTGTCATATTAATCCCCACAAAAACCCTATTCTCACAAAAATCTCAGAAAGGGACAGTTATTTGCCTCAGATAACAGTGCTGGTAAGCCAAGGACTTCTTTACCACTAGATAATACTGTGATCCCTTGAGGTCTTGGGCTTCCTGCCTCCGGCACCTGAGCAGGGGCTGGTGGCCCCTTTAGGGGAGATGTGGAGGGGTCCTGGTTTTGAGGCCAATGAAAAATGGGGGAAAATATCAGACCCGATGACTTGTGAGTCTATCATTCTATTCCTGGAAGAGCTTCTGGCTGCTGTGAATCTGTGCTCTATATGAAAGTCAAGGAGTTTCAAGACTTATGTTAACTTCTACCAGCCATCATGATTGTTTGCTCCTCTGACCTTGAAGGAGGTTGCTGATAAAAATAAGGAAAATGTCCCAGAGCCTCATGTCTGCTTCCCAGACCAAGGAGGAGTCATATCCACCAGCAAATGAGGGACAGAGTGGAAAGGACACACTTTCTGCCTGTGGGGACTCTTGCTTCTTGGTGTCCTAGTTTTTCAGAGTTGGGGATTCTTTGGAGATCATTGGCTTGAGGCTCGCCTGCTGTAACAGAGCAAGTTAATAGAAGAGTCATACTATGGAATCATCTCATCGATTCATTTTTACCCCACTCAGCTCAGCTTACTTTAGCTCAACTCAGCTTAAATCAATGCAGTGGAACTCAACTCATCGCTCAGCATGGTACACATGGAGTTCAACCAACTCATCCAACCCAAACTAAACAAATGGAGCAGAGCTCAATCCAAACCGATTAATCAAATTCTACTCAACCCTCAACTCATCGCAACTCGACTCACATTCCAGGCAGGAGAGACAACATGAGCAGAGACATGAAGGCAAGAACGCTTGCTTGGGGGAAAACAGGAGCATAGTGGGCCAGGGCAGCCTGACAGAACAGCACAGTGGAGCCAGAAGCACCAAAACGGCACAGATTGGGAGGAACCTGGGGGTTCTCACTGCCATGCTGTCCTGCAGGGTCAGGCAGACAGTTTTGTCTACCTCCACACTTGCCTGCCTCTCAGCTGATGCTGTGAGTTCCTCGAAGGAGCTCAACTCCGCAGAAAGAGGGGGTACCCCAGAGCTCTGCTGAGGAGCTGCGAGCAGCAGCAGCTGCCTACTAGGCCTCTGCTGTGGTCTTGGGGAGGATGCTGGGAGGGGAGGTCTAGCCGCTGCCCCTCCCACACAGGTTTTCCTGGGGAGCCACTGAGATTCTCCATAGTGTGGCAGAATCTGGAAGAAGAGGTTGCCTTCCTTTTCCAGGAGCTCCAGAAAGGAAGGGGGCAACCACCCCACGCTGCATGGCTTTGGTCCCGGCCATGCCACTTGTTAGCTCTGTGTATGGCCCATGGCAGGGCACATAGCATCTCTTAGTCTCCATATCTGTCAATGGAGCCCTCATATGTTATCGTGAATGTCTAATGAGGTGGCACCTCCTAGATTTCAGGTGCTGTAGCTTGAACTTAGCTCATGCACGGCACTTGGCATCTAGGAGCTGAGGACAAACAGCAGAGTGCCCTACCTAACTTCCTGCTCACCAGGTGGGAAGAAGGCCAGGCACCACGCTATGGGGAATGACAACCTGGGTGACTATCCCAGCTCTGCTACTTACATCAACCAGTGATCTTGGAACAATTACCCACCCTCTCCTGAGCTTCAGTTTTCTCAAGTGAAGCCAATTCAGCATTTTATCTTATGGCATCGACAGGACAGTTGAAAGCACTTGACACAGATCCTGGCACTTAGCAAACATTCAATACATGCTTTCATTATTACCCACCTTCTCCCATTTGAGATAGAAATCAAAAATAAGAAAAAGCTCATTTTCCTCTGCTTTGGGCCGTGACATCTCCACCTGTCTAGTGGGTGTGCCTAGCACACTGCAAGGTCCCTTGCTTCTGATATTCTAGGATTTCTAGTCTATGCAGGGCATGAGTCTCAGGGCCAAGTAAAGGCAAGGGGACATGGGGTTGGGGGCAGTTTTCCAATATGCTGGGGTGAGCCCCAGAGTGTCCCTGAACCACAACCTCTGCAGGGCCCCGAGCCCGCCCCTCTGTCCTCCCCTGGGGCTGTCATGGGAACAGTGCAAACCGATGTGCAGCAGCTTGTGATAAATATGCATGAATGGGCTGTGGCTGCGGCCCCTCCTCAAGTCCATTTGGGGCACCTCAGTGAGCTAATTGAGGGTGGCCATTGTCCCTGTGCTCCCAGTGCCTGGGCCCCGTTTTCACATTCAAGTGCCTGGCCTCGGTTTAAAGTGGCCGAGTGGCGGGTGCTATTTTATGCAACAAAAGCCCCTTGAGAGGCTGGACAGAGAACTCTGTGGGCTGGCCCATTGCCTGAGCCCATTCCTGTCCTGGGCCAGGGGGAGGGGGGGCCACACCAGACCACCTGATCGCAATTGAGGTGGAGGCGGCAGGCTGGGCACAATGGGTGCTCGAGAGGCCGCTCAGCCGCTGGGATGAATAGAGGGGACGCTTTCCTTCAGCCCCCATTAGAACCTGGTATAATTTCCCCCTGAATGGCAGTGGTGTGGGGTGGGCTCTCCAGGATGAGAAGGGGAAGGGGAGAAAGCCAGAGGCCCTTTGAGACCCACCCAAAAGGCCCTGCTCCTTTGCCCCCCTCTGCTACCAGGAAAATGTCCACTTAGCTTTATGATGCAAGTGGCCTTCATAAAAGGCAGAGAACTTCAGGACCACGGGTGGAGGGGGAGAGTGCAGTCATGCCTTGGGGTGTCTCACCTCCACTCACAACTCCATGGTGGGGGCTCTCAGCTGAAATATAAAGAAGAAGAGAACAGCAAGACACCACCCCCCAACATACACACACTCAGTGGGGGTCCCTTTCAAATGCAGGGGCAAAAGACTGGATAGTCCAGGGCATTAGCTCTGTGTCTGAGCTATCAATGGCACTAGCAGAGAGGAGAGGGCAGGAAGAAAGGGGGCTGCTGCACCCTAACTCCATCCACCGATGGGGAGCACATGTGGAGAGGGCAGCAGCGCCGAGGTCCCAGCACCTCTGTCCTGGGTGCTCCTCAATTCTCACAAGCCCACAGGGGGAGAAGGGGTCAGTTTGGTGTGATGGAAAGGCTGAGCTCAAACGGCTGTAACGACTTGCCCAAGAGCAGGCACCAGAAGGCAATGGGGCACAGTGGTGAGGACACAGCGTGTTGGAGGCATTGGCTCTGACCATGAACCCCATAGGGCATGTGGTCAGAGCCAAGGACAGAACCCTGGGGAACTGAATATGCAGAAAAGGTGTGTATTCAAAGAATAACAAGCAGAGAAAGCAGAAAAGGAAGTGGCCCGTGAAGAGGACAGTGGGAGAACTGGGGTGAGCACTGTCCCAGAAACCAAGAGAAGAGAGAATTTCAAGAAAAAGGGAGTAACCAACAGTTTCAAATTCAGCAGAAGCTCAGGCAAGATGAGGACCGAAAAGTGTCCATTTAGCACAAGGAGGTTCCCAGCAGCCTTGGTGAGCACTGGCTCCTGGCAGCTGATAGGTACCAGCCAGACTGGGGTGGGTGGAGGGGTGAGTGTGGTGTGAACGGTTTGAGAAGGGCTTCGAGAGGTAGGGCCAGAAAAGAGGGGCCTGTGGGGGAATAAGTGAGGGGCTAGGGGGATTTGAACCTGCTCAGAGGCAGAGGGGAGGGGCTTCTCAGCTCTTGGGCCATAATGCAGTGCCATAGGCTGTAGTGGTTAAGAGCTCAGATGCTAGAGTTAGGCTGCCTCAATTCAGATCTTGGCTCTACCATTCTCCAGCAATAGGCCTTGGGGTTCCTCTCTGAGCTTCAGCTTCTGAAGCTTCATCATGGTATTGTCATGATGAAATGAATCTATGTCACCCCTTAGCACAGTGCCGGGATGTAGCCAACACTCAATAAAAGTTAACTCTGTTATTATCTTACTTTTATTATTATTCTTTGCATACCAAAGCTAAAGATTTCAAGCCACGTGGCACTGGCTGTGAATTCCACCTTTGCTACTAGCTGTGTAACTCTGGAGCAGCTCAGTGCATTCATTTCTTTCTTAAGGTGGGACAGCAGTGCCTGTCTCACAGAGCTGCTGAGGGGTCACCCAAATCCAGTGGTCCTGCAACTCCCCCAGACTTTTCACCTGTTCTGTCATTTTCTTCATCATCAGCATGTGAAGTGGTATCTTTATTGCTCCCATTTGACAGATGAGGATACTGAGGCTTACACAGGGACCTGATTTGCTCCAAGTGACAGAATGACATCTGGCAAAGCCACAGTTAGAATCCAGAGGTGTCTGGCCCTAAGCTCTACTTTCCACTATTTCAGGCTTTGGAGAGGAGACACTGTCTGAGGACCACCCCAGTTTCAACCTGTCATGGAAACAAGGCTGGACCACAGCAAAGCCCAGGGAAGAAGTAGCATAGAGAGCTCGGAAGGCTTCCGGGGGGAGGTGGCTTGTGGGGTTATGGCATGGTTGGAAATAGTGTTCCCATCCTTGGGCATAGGATAGGAAAAAGAAGGAAGTGGCTCTGATGACAGAGAGCTAAAGGGCCAGATGGGAAAGGACCATCTGTAAGGATGGCCACCACACATCCCACTCTGTGCTGGTGGGAAGATTCTAGCTTGGGCATGGACAAGTCTCTTCCTTCTTTGACATCTCACCATCCTGTCCCTCCCTGTCTTCCTTTCCCTGCCCTTTACTCCATCCAGCCACTGTGTCAAGTTCTTCACTAGGCGCTTGGGATGAAGACATGAATCAGAGTCCCTGCTCTGAGGGTTTCACAGTCTGGGGGACAGGGCAGGGTGCAATAGAAAAAGGATATTAGTAGAAATCACTATGCAAGATAGTATTGTTTGATTGCCCCCAGGAATAGAGAGCTCACTGCCCCATGAGTTCACCTTGCTTTCTGCTTTTCTCTTTTGCAGAGGCATATCCCAGGCCCAGAGAAGGTGTGGTTTTGCTAAGAACACATGAACCTTCACATAGGAGTCAAGACCTGGCCTCAGGGGCTCAGTGGGACTCCACCCAAATCTGCCTCTGGGCCTTTGGCAGCTTCCCAGAGCCAGGGAGAGACAGCAGGGGGACAGTGAATGGTAGAAATGTTTTTTGTCATGAGAGGCGGTACACTGGGGGAGTTAAGAGCACAGATGGTAATGCCAGACTGCCTGGGTTCAAATCCCAGCTCTGCCATTTACCAACTACTCAACCCGTCTGTGCCTCTGTTTCTTCATCTGTAAAATGGGGATAGTCATAGCAGACATCTCCTGGGGCTATGGTGAAGGTTACAGGAATTAAGATACATAAGGTGCAGCCAGGCACTGCAGTTGTTCCTCTGTAGCCATGGTTTTGCTTTCCATGGTTCAAGTTGCCTGTGGTTAACTGTGGTCCAAGAACAGGTGGGTACAGTACAATATTTTGAGAGAGACAGTGCACATTTACATAACTTTTATTATGATATATTGTTATAATTATTCTATTTTATTATTATTGTTGTGAATCTCTTACTGTGCCTAATTTATAAGTTAAACTTTATCATAGGTATGTATGTATGTATAGGGAAAAACATAGCATACATAGGGTTTGGTGATCCGTGGTTTCAGGCATCCGGGGCAGGGGATCTTGGAGTGCCTTCTTCCAGGATCAGTGGGGACTGCTGTACTTGACTCTCAGGCAGCAGGTGCCAGTGCAAATGGCCAGGCTTGGTCTCAGATAGGCCTGATTTTATACTCTCTGCCTAATTGTACAGTATGGCTGATCCCTCCGTGAACCTCAGTACTTCATCTATTAAATGGGACCATAGTAGTACCTGCCCCCCAGGCCTGTGGTGCAGATGGGTTGAGATGACAAGGCATGTGGACCGGGAGAGTGTCACATGCGTTATCTGCCTGCCACATCTCAGGTGCTGTCCTGGGGGTCAAGTGGTACCCGACAGGCACTCAGTGGAGACTTTCAGGGCCCAAACCTTTCTGCCGACGTGGTATTGCCCACTGTGCTTAATGTGGAGTTAAGTAGAGGAAGCCAAAAAGGCCAGGTGCACACACTCCCCCTGAACCCTGGCTTTTCCAGCTGGATGCTTCCACCTAGGGCACTGAATCTGGAGCTAGTGATGCAAAGAAGCAGAGATGATTAAAATTTATCCCAGCAGGAGCAGACAGGCTGCCTGAACCTGGCTGTTTCTGGGGAACGACCCTGGCTATGATACTTGTCCCTGGTTCCTGCCTGTTTTCTGAGCCTGGTTCTTCATTCAGGATTCCCTTTAATCCTGTGGACCATCCAAAAGCGTCCTAGTACATCCTTCTCCTCTTCTTCCTTTTCTACATCCTTTTCCTCCTTTGCCTCCCCTCTTCTTCTTCCTTGCCTTCCTCATCTTCCTCACGGTTGTTGCCATCCTCCTCCTCCTTCTCTTCATCTCTTTTCTCCTTCTCCCTCCACCTCCTGTTCCTTCCTTTTCTCTTTCTCCTTCTCCTCCTTCTTCTTTAAGTTAGCCAGAGTTGATTTCTGTTACTTGCAACTAAGAACCATGACTGATCCATTTGGAGATTTACTCATTGCCAGAGCTAATCTGAGGTACTGATTCATATTTAGATGTGAGCGGTTGATAAAGTCAGGAGGGCCTCTAGAGATTACAAAGTGTAGCTTTCTCATTGTGAGAAAATGGGGGAAATGGAGGTCCTAGGAAGTGAGGCAATTAACCTAGGATCACACAAAATTAATATCAGGGCTGTAGCTTGAATGCCAGCTGAGAGTACCATGAGTGGAAATTCTCTGGAGACATTTTTTGAGGCCTTTTACACCTTCTATGTTGCACCAAGAACCCTCCATGGCTGTATTTAAGTTAATGGTGGCTATTTTTGGCACAGAAATACACCAGGGGAGGCATCATTGTATTGAGGCTTTGTCTTCTCGTCTCCCCACCTGTTAGGCAGTGGCCACATGAAGGGCCAGCCCTGAACTCTGGAGCTTCCCTCCCTGTCCCGCACCCCTCTGCCTTCATTTCCCCTGGATGGGATGGCTGACGGCTCTTAGAAATGCCAAGAATCCCAATAATTTGAGCACATTATTGCTGCCTCTGATTTCTTTCCATCATGCTTTTCCGTGGCTGGTAATTTCCCCCCCAGCCCTGGGCTCCTGTCCTTTCTCTGCCACTGACTCCTTGTGTGACCTTGGCTAAGTCACTTGCTTCTCTGTGCCCCAGTTTCCTCCCCAGTAAAATCAGACCTGTCAGCTCAGAGAGTCACCTACCATTCCGCTCTGCATATTTTGAGGTCAAAATATGGACTGGACTAATGATAAATGGTGACAAAAATCCCACAAATGGGAGATTTTAAAAGTTTTTATAAAAATCTCAATGATAAGAAAAAATTCCAGAGAAAGGAGGAAACTGCGAATGTTTTGGAGAAGAAAATGAGGGGAGGTGAGGGTGGGTGGAGAGCATGGTCTCCTCACCTTGTAGAATTGTCACAGGCCGATGAAGCAGCTATGATCTGTGTGGGGCACATTCACCCTGGAGGCTGGGGTAAGGTAGGTTACAGGCAGGCAGATGCCAGTTCTACATGGGGAAGAGCTTAGCAGTCAGGGCTACTCCACAGCAAAGCTAAAGCCCTTCAGGTAGTGAGGTACCCGCCAACAGAGGTGTGCAAGCAGGGAGTGATGCCACTTGAGATGCTGCAAGGAGATTGAACAAGATATCTCTATATGCCTTTTATCAGAACCAAGAATCCTCTTAGTCACTGAGAGTGTTTTAAGTGTGCAGGGTAGAATGAAACCACCTGGAAATACTTGGCAACTAACTGCCAGGCGAAAGGCTGCCTGCTGTGCCAGCCCAGGAGGAATGTCCATGAGGGAGCCATGGCAGACCACAACCTTGGCGAGACCAGATTGTTCCATCACAACTGACAGGCGTTGCTAGGATGGAGGAACTTTGGTGGCTGTTCACAAGAAACTAGGCCACTGGGATTTATGGGAGTACAGAGGGGCGGTCCTGGGTCTGTACCACCCACAGGTGGGGGCCTGGCCAAGTGGGTGAGGTGTATGTGCTCAGCAGGGCCTCTGCCTGACCATTGGCCGGTCAGTCAGCAAGTATTTTATTGAGCAACTATTATGTGCTGGGCACTGTGCCAGGGCTGAGGCTACCACAGTGAATGAGATGAGCTGGGCCTTGCTTTTAGAGTCTGGCAAGCAGACACAGAAGTACAATAATAATGGAAAGTGTCTACTTTCTGCAAGGCCCTATTCTAAATGCTTGCATTAGTCAGGATAGGACAGTTTTGCTGTAGAAATAAATGCCACCCAAATCTTGGTGGCTTAAAATAACAAGGCCTTATTTCTGGTTCATGGCATGTGTGCATATGGGTTAGCAGGAGGTGCTTGGCACATCTCAGTTAGAGACCAAGGCTGAGGCAGAGACAGGACAAGAGGGCATGGCAAATGTCTTTTAAGCTCCCTCTGGAAGTGGCACATATAACTCAAATCATTGGCCAAAGCTAGTCACATGGCCACCATATGACTTCAAAGGCAGTGGGGACATCAGTTCTACAGGCAGATGAGGATAGCTGTGAACAGTGGCTACCACAGGGCTTCATGTCCATTATCAATGTAAACTTCACACAACCCTCTGGAGTAGGGAATTGTGTTATCCCCATTTTACTGGTGAGGAAACTGAGGTGCAGGGAGGTTGTGGGATGGTCCTAAGGACACAGAGCTGGTGGATGGCAGAGCTGAGAGGTGAGCCAGGCAGTCTGGCCCCGAGTCCATGCCCTTAACTGCTGTGCCTCACTGCCACTCACTGAAACAGGAAGGATACAGAAGTATGATTGCAGTGGCAAAGGGAGGGGGGCAAGGGGCTGAGGGAGCTGAGTGCAGGGGACCCCGGCACAGTGTGGGGTCCACGACGGCCTCTGAGGAAGTAACCTTTGTCCTGAGCCGGGAAGAAGGAATATGTGAGAAGAGGGCAGCTTCCGGGTGAAGGAGGAGCACTGTGGTGGCCCAGGGAGGGAGGCAACGTGGCGTATGAAGCCCGGGCTTAGTGGGTGAGGTGCCTGGGTCGGTAATGAATAAGCCAGCCGTTGTCAGGGGGTCACCTGCAGGGATTCAGGGGAGCTGGAGCTGGGGGCTGCAAGAGCCCAAAGATGACTCCATCCTGGCGGCATCGCAGAGAGCTTCCTGGAGGAGGTGAGATCTAAGCTGGATAAGGGGTAGGGGAGGACAACCATGTTCCTCTCAGAGGGAGCACCATAAACACAAGCCAGGAGGAAGGAGGAAGCGTGGGGGGCCCAGGGAATTGCGGTTGGCTCACCTGCCTGGGGCGGAGGGTGGGAAGTGTGAGGGTGGGCAGAAAAGGACTGTACTAGAGAGGATCTCTGCTTCTCGTCATCCTGGTTGCTGGGAGTTTGGGCTGAGAGTGTAGAGGCAGGACTGTTTGATCTGAGATATTGATTGAGAACCTACTGTCTGCCAGGCCTTGGACCTGGGGTTTGGGCTGGCTAGAGTGGGCTGCTTCTGGCTGCCACATGCCCTGTTCTTATCTGACTTCCTTGTGGGTAACTGTCTGGCTTCAGGGTGCCAGGAACGCCACTCATGCCCTTCTGTCTGTCTGCGAGGGCCCCCAGACCCTTTTTCTTGGCAGGCAAAGTAGGAGCACACCCAATATTCCATCCCAGAATGAAGCCTGGGTCCTTGAGAGGGCAGCTGTCCACTCTTTGTCTCTGGATGGGACTGGACTGCTCCTGTGTGCTGTGGGCTTGCCCATCTCCAGGCCTTCTCCTAGGCTGGCCCCCTCCCAGCAGAGCTTCCAGGCCCATCCTGATCCTCAGGTGAGGTAGGCCTTCACAAGCGGGACACTCTCTACTCTATTGGGAAAAGGAGACAAATCACCTCAATTTAAGTCAACTCATCTCAACTGCACACCTAACATGTGCTCTGGCCCTTGCTAAGTGCTCAGAAGTGACTGCTTATGGCCACCTTTACCCTATTCTCCACCCAAAGCTTGCATGTATAGTGTGTCCACAGAAAATCCAGTCCTTGTTAGTTGTGTAAGAGTCCCACGTGGGAAAACCCAGAGCCACTCTTATCCCCATTCTCCCTCCAGCATCCAGTCAGTCACGAAGTACCATCCACGCTGCCTCCGAAGCAGGTCTCAGATCCATGGCTGCATCTCCACTCCCTCTCCTGAGTACAGGTTGTCAGCATCTCTCTTACAGAGTCTGCTGGAGCCTCTTAACTGGTCTCCCACACACATCACAGCCAGGGAGACCCTTCTAACATGGAGATTTAATCATGGCTTAATTATAAACATCTCCTACTTAAAATCCTCTGATACTTCCCCATTGACCTCAGGATAAAGTCCAAACTCATAAGCTTGGTATGTGGGGCTCTGTCTCTTCTTATCCTTCCAGACTCAACTCCAGCCACTCCTCCTCCAGGAAGCCTTCTCAGATCACTCAATATTTGGAGATTTCTGCCACTTCCTCCATCCTTCCTGTCTGTCCTACCAGTTCTGTTCCAAATCGATTTAGCTGTTTACCCCTCCCTCACCTTTCACTCTTCTTCAACAGATGTTTTTGGCCAGGTCAATAGATACTAGAGACTGGTGAATGACTGACTGACTGAATGAATAGATGCATCTCACTCCTTACAGGGCAGGAATCCAAGAGACATTCCTAGAGGAAGTGAAGACTGAACCAAGACTTAAAAAGGAATTGATATTTTCTAGGAGAGAGGAGTTTCAGGTAGAAGGGACAGCATGTTCAAAGTTGGAAAGCATAGGAAATGTTGCACTTTTAGAAGTGCATGTGGCTGGAATGTGGAGTGGGAGGGGAGAGGTGGCAAGAGATGAGACTGGGAGAGGGCAGGTGAGCCAGGGCCTGAACACTGAGAGTCTTGCAGGCCTTCATCTTGACTCCAGAGTGGAAGGTTTTAAGCAGGGACATGACCTAAGCTCATTTGGGCTTTAGATAGATGACTCTAGCTAATATGATAATTCAGGTGAGTGGACAAATTCTAGACATTTAGGAGGTGGCCCTGGCAAGTCTTGGTGACTGATAAGATGGTTGGGGGTGGGGGTGGAGTGAGTGGGAGGAGGGGAGAATGAATATCATCACTGTGGAAATCCTAGTCCCCTGGGCTCTGACCACAGTCCACAGTGGGTCCCATTGAGTGCCTGGACACCATCCGTGGGGCTCTCAGCTTGGAGCTCCATGTGTCACTTACACTGAACACAGACCCCATGTCTTCTCTGGCCCTTGAGGCTGGTCCAAGGGCTTCACATGCCAGAGAGCCTTGGCTGAGATTCACAAAGCTTCAGGGGTGAAGTCTGAGACTCAGTGTACACATTCCTGTCTGCCCCTAGACACATCAGGGTGGGGCGGGATGGGAGGGGGAAGGTGTCAGGGGCCAACATCTTGCTGATTAGAGGGACAGGCAGGCTGAGCTCTCCTGAGGGCTTGGAGAGTAGGGAATGGATCAGAGTCAGATTTCACAAGCACTAATTGAGCTATTGCTATGTGCCAAGCACTGTGCTAGTTGCTGGGGGAGCCATAGCAACACAAGTCTCTGCCCTTGGAGAGCACCCAGTTTCGATAAGTAAAATGTGCTGAAGGGTGTCTGCCTTTTAGCTGCCCCAGCTGTAGGTGAAGGAGGCCGAAGGAGGCCAGAGGATAGAAGAGAGGGCTCAGGACAGTCGGGGGGCAGCTGTGGCTCTGGCTCTGCACAGGACTCTGCTTTTAGACTGGGGATCTGTGACTGGCTTTGGACTGCTGGGGGGGGGGGTAGCTGCAGGTCGTCATCCCCCTTCTTCATGGCAGCCCTATCAAAGACCTCCTTCCCCTTTGCTCCACTAGCCAGCCCACGGCATCTGCCCTCTGGAACTCACCCTGTATGGACTAGGGCTTTATTCCCAAACCTCCAGGCTCCCTGCCACTCCTGATAGCTCTGCCACTGGATCTTAATCTATTTCTGTCATTCATATACTCATTCATTTATTCATTCAACACATTCTGAGTGTCCTTCCTTATGGGCATTTGAGCAGGCACTAGAGTAGGGTAGTAAACAAAGTTCTCAAGTCCTGGTGTTCATGGAACTCACAGTCCAAGAAGGAGCAGACAATAAGTAGCCAATTCTCATAGAGTGTGAGTGGAGCTGAGACAGCCTGGAGGAGGGGCTCCCAGCAGAGTGGGAGATCCAGAGCCAGCTTCTCAGGGCAAGGCCGAGGATGGGCAAGCGTTACCTAAGTGACTTGTGAGGATGAGGGCTTCAGGCAGAGGGAACAGCTTTTCAAAAGGCATAGCGGTGAGAGAGCATGGACTTTCAAGGCACTGAAGGGAGTGTGTGACTGGGGCGTTATCAACTCTTCCTGGCTCTCCCCTTCTGAGCACATGGGAGGGTGGCCCTCCTGGCTCGTTTGTGGGTGAGTGGTTCCACGTGACCAGTTCCAGCCAATGCATGTGAGAAGTGGCATGTGCCATTTCCACATTTCCAGACCTAAGTAATTTTTTCTTTTTTCTTTTTCTTTTTTTTTTTTTTGAGACAGATTCTTCCTCTGTCGCCCAGGCCGGAGTGCAGTGGTGCAATCTCTGCTCACTGCAACCTCCACCTCCCCGGGTTCAAGTGATCCTGCCTCAGCCTCCCGAGTAGCTGGGATTACAGGCGTGCACCATCATGCCCCGCTAATTTTTTGTATTTTTAGTAGAGAAGGGGTTTTATCATGTTGACCAGGCTGGTCTCCAACTCCTGATCTCAGGTGATCCACCTGCCTCGGCCTCCCAAAATGCCGGAATTACAGGCATGAGCCACCAAGCCCAGCCCAGGCTTAAGTGTTAATTGCCAATGCACCACCTTCCAAGGCAGCCTTTCCTTCCATCACAGTGACTGACAACTTTCAAGATGGCAGTTGCTCCAGTAGCCCAGGACCTGAGTGAGCCCCCATCAACTCTTAATGGCCATGTGTGAGTGAGAAACATTGATAGTTTAACTTTGAGAATTCTGAGATATTAGTTACCATGGCATATCCTAACCCATCTGGACTAGCACAGTGATGATGTGGGGAGTATTTCCTATGAATAATTAATGTAACGGTTTTGAGCAGAGAGAGCCCAGGTAAGTTCTGTGTTTTAGGAAGATGGCCCCGGCTGCTGGGTGGAGGATGAATGGGTAGGTGGGGGGTCTGGACATCATTCCAGTACATGCTGTGGTGAGGCAGGCATGAAATGGTGAGGCCTGAATGAGGGCATTGTAGTGAGGCTGGAAAGATGTGAATGGATTTGAGGAATCGGTGGAAGAAAGGATGGATGGGGCTTTAGATTTTGGAAACTGGATGTGAGAGGAGAGGGCAAGAGAGGTGTCAGGGAGGAGTCCCTGGGTTCAGGGTGGGGCACCTGGTGGATGGTGGTGCTTTCTCTGAGATGGGGAACACTGAGGAGGAGCCACTTCAGGGTGATGAAGAGTCCTGGTTGGGACGTGCTGGGTCTCAGAGCCTTGAGACATCAAGGAGAGGGTGTCTGGCAGGCATTTGGATACATGGGTCTCCACTCAAGGTGGAAGGGCAGGCCAAACAGAGAGTCAGGATCGGAAGCACAGAGCAGTGGCCTGGGGCAGTTCCTGGGGCAGAGGAGGAAAGGAAGTGGAGAGGTCCTGACTACCCGCAAGGGGAGCCCATCCCCCTTGTGACCCCACCCAGCACTCTGGGGCAGAGACCCTTGCCCAGAGGCACTCCTTGTCCAGGGGTAGGAGCCTCCCTTCTGTCCCGAGGGCTCTCCCAGTCCCTGGAGGCTCAGGCACCTGTGTGGGTCTCCAGGCTTCCCAGGCCCCACTACCACCTCTTCAGCAAATCAACACTTCCAAGCGTGGAGACAAGTTCAGCATTTGGGATTCCCTATACCAAGGGGAGAGGCTTGGAGAGTCTAAAGTTTCTAGAGCTCTCTGCTGTTAAGAGTCTGTGCTTCCAGACCTCTCAGGCAGTTGGATGCTCGGATCTGCAGATCCTGTTATTCTAAGACCAAGTGACTAGGGCCCACAGTAACCCCTTCCACCTCAGGATGCTGGTGGTGGAACAGATAGAGTCCCCGGTTTTGGCCTTGCCCGTGCTGGCTATGCCGTGCGTTAATGTGGCCCAGTGTGTGAGTTCATCTCAGCAGGTTCCCTGAGTGTGGCAGATGCCGCCTTTGCCGCATCTGCAAAGGTGAGACGACTCACCACCAAAGGTGCCTTGAGTCGTCTGGGGAGTGTGGATGCTTAGAGGGCCAGGTCTCATGTGGGGACTGCATCAGCTTCAGCCCTTTCCAAGTCTCAGAGTCCGGAAGCCACCAGGAACCAAAAGGATCTTTGCAAATCATTGTTTTGCAGCAGTTTCTTCTCCAGGGCAGCCAAAATCTGGCTGGGGTAAGAGCCTAGAATTTGACCTGAGGCTGTTTCCCAGGAGGAGGTGGCCGGAGCTTCCAAGGGAGAGGGCAGGGGGGTGGGCCAGGACTCTGGCCCTGGGCCCCTGCTGTCTTCTGACTCTCCATCTGGTGCTCGGGCCATATTAATGATTTAAGGAACAATTATTGTAAGACCGAGTTTCTTTTTGCAAACGCCAGTGTTCCATCCTGCAATGAATTCCAGATGGTGGGAGCTCTCAGTGAGGGAGCTGGCTCCTCGGAGGATGGCCTTCCCCTACAGAGTGACAGCAGGCCGAGGACGAGCCAGCATCTCCTCAGCACTCCAGGCTTTACAAGTTACCCGACCCCTTTCCAGTTTGTTTAAAACCTTTTTCTTTTTCTGTGCAGATGTTCCTCTGGGTGTGCAATCTTTATAGTTTTGAAAAGATTATATCAGTTTTCCATGATATTGTGTTACTGTATTTCTTGGGCTCCCCCTTTTTTTAATAGCACTAGAAAGGCCAATTCCTTAATCAGACATTACTAATGGAATGCAGAGAGGGAGGGTGGAAAGCCAGGCGAACTGGGAGAACTAAGCCCTGGGCTCAGAGTAATGCAGAAGGAAAACAGACTTCCAGCGGACTCCTTCCAGAGGCGGCTGTTATGGTCAGAAAGCTGAGAAAACTGCTTGGGCCGTGCATTTTTCGATGATTATCAAAGGTGTTAAAATAGAGACAGAGGCACATGTTTGGCTCGAGGGTGGGAGAGGCTGCCACACAGTTTTGCAGGCTTCAGCTGTCTTGAATCAAAACTATCACTTTGATACTGGAAAATTATTATGAAAATGTTAGTTTTGGGCCTTGGAGCACAAAGCAAAGATTGCTTGGAAGGCTGGGGGCTCTTCATTTAGCATTTGTGTCAGGTCCAAAAATAACCTCTCCCAACTGTTGGATTTCACCTTTATCCAGGCTTAGAGGCGGCTCCATTCTGCCCCGCAGCTCTTCGATTAAGGGACCGACAGAGACATGAGTGAGCTGGAGGCCACCTAGTTTTCAAGCTCGGCAAAGTTGGAGGATGGGGAGGTCAGGGAAAGCTTCCTGGGCAAGAGGGATTAACTCCTGATATTGGGAGAGAAAAACAATTTATACAGGGAAAGAAGGCAAGAAAGGGGAACTGACATTTTTTGAAGGCCTGTTCCATAGCAGGAATCAGCCTCCTGTTTTAAGGTGGGGGTTCGAGTAGTCACACCACATCCAGGACACCTGGTGAAAGAGTTGAGGTTCCGTTGCACTTAACCCACTCCCCTGGCCAAGAGGGAGAGAAGGGAGAGAGGAAAGGAAAGCTGGAAGCCCGTGGCCCTGCGGGGTGGGGAATAAATGATCCGAGGTCATCTCAGTTGCAATATGAGAGGGTGGGGTTGGGGCAGCCGTGACTCTAGGGAAGGCTGGCCGAGGAGGACTTTATTCTATTAGATACTGGGAGATTTCAACAACCACTGTTCAAATTTCAAATTGGTTTTTTTATGCTTCAAGTTTTTTTGCTGGGCTCTCTTCCCAGAAAGGAAAGGGAAGAGATCTAGACATTTACTGACCTCCTACCACATGTGAGGCTCCGGGAACCGGGGACCAGGAAGACATAAACCCTGCCCTCACAAGCTTCACAGTCCACCTGGAGAGGCAAGAGAAGGATGGGGCTGCAGGAGCCCAGAGGAGAGGCTCCTCCCTGAGATCGGAGGAGACTTCCTGGAGGAGGACTAGGGTACCTGCTCTGAGCTCTGGAGGACAGGGAAGAGATGGCTGAGCTAAGCCTTCAAGGATGGCAGGCATTTGCCCAGGAAAGAGGCTGCAGCAGTCTGTGGGACAGAGGGACTGTGGGCAGGCCAGTGCTGCCACAGCTCCAGGGGAACAGTGAGAGTGGTCCTGAGTATCACATGGCAGTGGAAGGAGTTAAATCTGGGCTGAACCAACAGAGAGATCATGAGAGAAAGAAGGGGATCACAGCCCTTGCAGACTCCAAGCTGCTTGGACTATATTGAGGTGGGGTTTGTGACTCTGGCTGGGAGAGACACTCTGCAAGGGAGATGGAGAGGGACTGGGATTCCGTCCTGGCAATGATGATGGCAGGAGCTGGGCAGCTGTGCCAGGAGTTGCTCAGACACAGGGCAGAGCTACTGCCTTTAAGTATTGGTAGGCATGTTCTGGGGCAGAGAAAACAGGTACGCTGTGGGGATGTAGCTCCCAGGAAGGGCTGGGACAAATTAAGGGCAATCATCAGCACTGTGAGCTTTGCACAGTGGTCAGTTGTCTACTTGGTGTTCTCAGATGTGCCACCGTGCTTCGTTCCCCTTCACTCCCAGACCTTCTTTCCACTGGACAAATTTTGGCACCTTGAGCCTCGTACCTGTGCTCCTTTGGTGTGACTTTTGCCTCCTTTCTCTGCCCTAACATTTTATCTCCATCCTTGAGGCTGTTCATTCCCACAGGGCCAGGTTCTTGATAGAGTGCTCATTCTGGGGAATAATCTCATCTAACTTCAGGTCAGAGGACAAGCTAGTGGGGCCATGTTCCACTGATGTGTTGCATGATGCCTGGTAAGCCCATTCACCTCCCTGGGCCTGGGCTTCCTGAACTGGGTCAGGGAATTGAAGACCTCTGTATCTGCCTCCCTCCCCAAGGGCTGGAAGGGCCAAATGAGGTCAAGGATGGCAGTAAGCACATTCTGATTGTTAAGGAGGCAGCCCTGGGACTGGGAAGGACCTGCTTATATACTAGATCCTGGCACTTACTGGCCAGATGACTTTGGGCCAATTCCTTCATCTCTGAAGCCTCAGATCCTAGAAGTTCTTGCAGATGGGAGGTGAAGTTTTATCCATGATCACAAACTCCCACTGGCATAATCTTTTAAAGCTGTAAGTAGAGTTGTACGAAGCCCCTGTTGAACACAGTTGGGGGCTTCCTGCCTGCTCTGTTCTCTGTCTACTTTGCCAGCTTCACCTCATGCTACTTCCCCCTCTCTTTTTGCTCTCTGCCCATGAGAAGGAAATGAGTCAAGTGCTTCCCTGCCTCAGGGCCTTGGCACATGCTGTTCTTGTGCAGGACACACTCTGCCCCAAACCCTTCTTCTGGCTTACTCTTACTCAGCATTCAGGTCTCAGCTCAGGTATCATTTCTCCAGACAGGCCTCCTTCACCCCTACCCCTTTGAATGCTCTGTAGCATGCACACATGCACCTAGCATGTCCTTTTCAAAGCATTAACCCAATTTGTAAGTTGTATATTTGTTTGTGTGTAGACTTGTTTTGCCTGTCTATCATGTCTGTTTTGTTCACCATCATATTCCCAGTACCTCATCCAATACTTGACCCACAATGAATGCCCAATAAGTATTTGTTTAATTGAATGAAGGAACTATCCAGTAAACTAGGAGGTCATTATTAATGTGCCCATGTTGCTTATAGGAAAACTGAGGCTCAGAGAGAAAAGGTAATTGCCCAGTTTCTCCTCACAAGGGAGTATAGTTTAGACATTAATAAATCCTCAGAGCCTGTATTGGGAATTAGGAGGAAGAGGAAAATTATCAGAGGTGGGAACTGTCCCAGCAGCAGTCTATGGCCTTACCCTACAGCCCCTCAGTGCCTCCAAGTTCAGGCCAGTTGGGGGCTGAACTTGGTGGGCAGCCTGAAGCTATCGTGCGTCCAGGCCGCCTACAGGTGCAACCCACATGAGCAGGTGAAAATGCAGAGGTGCTGACAGCTCTCAACCCTGCACGCCCTGGGGCATCTGGTTTGGATTTGGTCAGGGTTTTTACTAGTTGTTTTAGAGACACTTAAGCCTGCACATTACACCTTGAGCCCACCACATGGCTCCTCCAGGGCCTCATTGAGCCACCCAGGGGCAGGGAAAGGGCATCCCACAGACCTGCCATAGGGAGAATAAGAGGTCCCTGCCAAGACCCCATTGGGAACCAGGCAATGAGCAATCTCCCCTGGCCTCTGACAGTGCCATAGACCATGCTACCAAGAGATGTAGGAGAGGCACGCAGAGTCCAGCCTCTGAGCCTCCTGGGCCTTTGCCATTTTATCCCAGCGTCCAGCATCTTCTCTTTTCCATTGTCCCATTGTGCCCTGGACACCCTGACGTATTTACCTTCTGTGAACATGCCCCATGCTCTGGCCTCTCTGCTTTTGCTTATGTGCTTGTCCTTGTCAGAAGTGCCCTTGCTGATGCGGGACAAAGTATTGCGAACCCTCTTCCATTAGTCTGGCATTCTACAGAGGCCAGAACCAGGACAGGATGAGGATATTCCAGATTATATTGATTCCAGAGCCATATAAGCAGTCTTCCCATCAGAGCCACCCAGCAATGAGCTGACTTGTCTCAGCTTTGTCCAGGACCTGGGAAATCCTCCATTAGCAGGAAATGAGACCAGTCAAGAAGGTCTGCCTCCAGTTTGGCCTTTCCTTATCCTATCAGGGGTCCCTGTGTCCTTGGTCTTTATTTCGGAGCCACTTCATGCCTCAGCAGAGCTCCTGCCATTTGCCCCTTTCTCATCCTTCGGGCCAGTTTCCTCTCGCTGGTACGTGTCCTGGTTGCCACCCCCTCACTGACATTGTACTGGAAATGTCTTTTCTTCTCCAAACTTGCCTCCCGTGCAGGGTGGGCTGGCCTGGTTGAAACAAAGCATGACGTACAGAGACCTCCAGCAACCTGTGCTGGCTCTGTGTAGCCCTAAGGTTCTGGGTTTCCAAGGTCCCGTGATTCTAGATTTTATTTATCTAATATCTTGTGATTCTAGATTCCAGGACCTGAAGAATTCATGATGCTACAGTTTGTAGGATTCTCTGACTCTAGACTGTCCTGTACTTTCAAGTCTCCAGGGTCCCACATAGGGCCTGACACCTTGTAAATGTTTAATGTTTGCCTGTATGATTCTCTGAGTTGATTACTGGGAAATTCTACGCATTTCCAAATTTCCAGGACTCCCCAGATCTGTAGTTGGTCATTTCATTTAGCATCAACAGGGACCAATCTTTCCATTTTCCAATTGATTGTTGCAGAGACAGCTTAAAAGAGGTTACAATGAGTCAGTGTTTGGGGAGTGGGAGTTTGGAGTTGGGGGGGTGGCATGTAACATAGATGGCCCAGTTTTTTAGCTCATTTCCTCTATTTAGAGGTGGGTGGTTGGGTGGAGTCTTGGGGGTCAGCTTTTATTGGGGCAGGCTTGTATACTTGATAGGGTATGGAGGGAGTCAGGATTGATGGCCCAGCATGCATCTCAGGACAGCCTGTGTCTCAGGCAGGGAGGAGCTCTAACAAGTCACAGGCTGGAGCCAGCACAGGTCTTGGGAGATCCTCTAGGTAGTTGCTGTGCCCCCTTGGGACTCTTGTGAAGGAGATGGGAGCTTTCTGGGTCTTTAGCCCCTCACAGGTTGGACTCTCTGGGCATTTGAGGACAAAAGGACTTTCAGTGCTTCCCCTAAAGAAAAAACACGAGTGGCTTCTAGGCTATCCTTCTACTCCTTTTTAAAATAAATTTTCAACTTTTGTGGGTACATAGTAGGTATTTATATATTTATGGGGCATATGAGATATTTTGATATGTCTTTTATTCTTATGCACCAAAGGTGAGCCTACCCCAGACAGATCAAATTTCCTCTTAAGGTGGAAGGTGCGTCTGGTTTAGTTTGAGGCTGAACACCTGAGCGTGAAGGCAGTGCATGGGGAGGACCCATCTCTGGGAAAGAATCCCCTGGGGGCAAGAGTGAGGGGGGTCAGCATCCTGAGGACAACAGAGGGACCCTGCCCAATACTCATGGCAGAAGCCCTTAGGAGGAAGATTCTAGCCTGAAAGTAAGAGTGATCCAATCTTGGATACATACAGGGAATATGCAAGAGACTGCAGAAGCCCCAGGCCCAGGTGCTTTTGAAGGGAAATTGGTGACATGACTTCAATGGTCCCTTTCTGTTGAGGGGGTCTACAAATTCAGGGTGCCAGCGCAAAAAGGGGCCCTTAAGATAAATCTCTCATTGTGCATATGCAGAAACTGAGGACCCAATGAGGAAATAACTCACTGTGTGAGTAGATTGCAGAGCTGAGACAAGATGCCCCAGACTTTGTTTCAGATCAATGTTAGCATTTTTATTATTAGCAGAGTATTGAGTTTATATTTGTAACCCTCTTGGCCTCTGGAATAGAGTGGTTCTTAGTTAAAAACCTTTAGAGCAAGAAGGACTTGGTTGGGTTCAAGGACCAGCTAGACCACTTGGAACGATGGACTTGGGCAAGTTAATTGTTCCAAGCTTCAGTTTTTCATGTATAAAATGATAATAATAAGACTGCCATGGAAGCTTTCATGGCCCCCAGTCCTCAAACTATTTGTGGTGAAAGACTTTTTTATTTTCAGTCTTTTGCTGACCACTGATATTTCCGTGAAATACAATCAATGTTGTCATGGCAATGCCAACTATCTGTAAACATTTCTAATTGCTCTCTCTCAATTTCTGTGAACTCATCACAAACCGGTAACCAGTCAGGGGCTGGCTGGCACCAGGCCCTGGAGCACACTTGGAGTGGGCTGATCTAGGCTGTGTGTACTCAAGCACTTCTCGAGTAAGTTCAGGGCGGAGGAGTGAATCAGCATGAATCACAATATTGTCATGTATTAAGCACCTGCTCAGCGCCTGGTGGGCCACATACATTATTTCATGTAAAATCCCTTCCGCCTGCCTGGGTGGCATGATGACTTCATTCTGCAGGCTTCTCTCTGTTTCCATGTTCCTTCCCCTGAGAGAAATGCTCTGGATGATGATCACATTTTATTCTCTGCTCTGCTCTAGAATTGGCCCTGCAAGGGTTATTCAGGTTGAGAAAGTGAACATTTCCTGTTGCCTCCATGGCCCTGGTAAGCAGCTCTGGTCCCCATCTGGGGCAGAGAAAACCAGCCAGCACCTCCCCCAGCTCCTTTGTGGGGGTTCCAGACTTCAAAGGGACTCACAGGGACTTGACCCTTGGGTGATTGGGCACAGGACTCAAATCCATGCCTTGCTCTGCCACTCTGAGTGCACATGGGAAGGGAGATTTATGGTGGCAATCTGGGGGAAGGGATAGTTTATCTTCTAAATGAAAACTTGGGAAGCCTCTGCTTGGGACCCAGACCTCACAAGGATCTCATTAAAGGCCTATTAGTCAAACTAATTCCTGACATGACATCGGTTTGCATTAGACAAACATCTCTGACTTTTCAAACACCCTCTTGGGAGCCAAGACTAGATTGTGTGACATCTATTGATACATTATTGGGGAAATGGCTGACACAACATCGGGCTATCTGACGCCAGGGAGCTCGAGTGCTGGGAAATTAGGAGGGCTGGTTTTATATGGTTGGCAGGTGTTCATCTCATAAAACCTGTGGGACCCCATAGCTCTGCAAGGTGATTGCTCTCGTTGGTTTATCGATTAAGTAAATGATTAAAGATCTAATAGGGCCCTCGGTAGTGTCTGTGCTGGGCCATGAGGCTGCTCGTCTCTGTGTCTCTATGAGCACACCAGGGCCCAGCACTCAGCAGGTGTTCAGGAGTGAGGCAGAAGGAAGGATCAGTGACAGCAGCCTGGCCTGCAAGCGAATAAACAGTCCCTGCCCTCAAGGAAAGCAGAGGCCAGAGGGTGGGTGCACACATAAACAGTGATGCAGTGAACAAGTGCCATGGCTGGGTGAGCAAGGAGCGGTGAGAGCTTGGGAGGGAGGAAGACTGTGCTTTCAAAGGCAGGGCTGCGCTCCACACAGTGCTGAGTGTAAAATATGTCTGCCTCAGGCATCAGGGATTTGGACATTGCTCCAGGCGTGGCTATGAGCTGTACTGAGCCTTTTATGTTCATTCTTTAATAACAGGCATCTGTTCATGAGGCCATAGGTGAGAGTCAGGGCTCAGTTGTGACAAGGATCTGGACTCAGTGTGTAAAAGAATTAAACTTCAGACTGAAACTGGGCCCAGTCTGAGTTGGGCCTAGGGCTTAGTTCAGGGCTCAGTTTGCTGTCCAAAATCAGGGCTGAGTCTAGAAGAGAATCGGGCTCGGACTATGATCAGGGTCAGGGCTCAGTCAACAGCCAGGGTCAGGGCAACATCTGTTTTCCCTTCTGAAAGCTCTCAGAGGCAGGGGACCAGTTCTTAACCATCTTTCTTCTCATAATCTTGTTGCACAGTGAGTGCTCAGTTAGTGTTTATTAAATCGAACTCTGCCGACTTAAATCAAGAATGATCACAGACTTTGCACAATTCTGCTGTGGCAAAGGAAACAGACAAAGGGCATTTTCTGAGTGACCCCACACAGAGAGCTGCCCCACAGCCTTTATAGGTAGTGAGCTTCTCATTACTAGAGGTGTGCAAGCACTGTCCTCACAGTCCCACATCAAGCTGAGGGAAGAGGGGATTCCTGCTCTGGCGGGGGATGAGCCACAGTTCAGAGGTTTGGATTATGGGCATTTAGCTCCTGGACACTGACCAGCATGATAAAGAATCTGCGCAGATAGCAGCTTCCCAAGGCACAGCCAGGGACCAGTCCCAAGCTTCTGATTGCTCCCCATGTCTTCAGCTCGCTGGGGTCAGCCTCATCCATCAGCAATGCTGCCTGTCATTGGCGCTCTGACAGGCCTCTGGCCACCAGGGTCTGCTGCTTGGTGAAAGCCCTTATTAAAATTAATCTCATTTTTACGACGGCACCATCTATCTTCTGTCCAGTGGGAACTCGGGGTCACTGTATTTTTGTTTACTGTCAGGCTACTTCCTTTGGCCATAAATTGCTTCCCTTCCCAGCTGAGCTGGAGCCCTAGAGAACAACCCAATTCTGGTGTGTGTGTGTCTGTATATGTGTGTGTGTGTGTGTGTGTGTGTGTGTGTGTGTGTGTGTGTGTGTTTTCAAAGCCAACCCTGCTTGGCTGCCTCATTTCTCTGGCCTCTGCTGCTACCCTCCATCTGCTCTCTATTTGAGGAATCTGAAGATTTCAGCTTTTCCCGTCTCTTGGCGACAGCCACCTACACTCTATCCTCTGTTCCCTCTTCTTGTTTAGAGAGTCTGTTCAAGACTCTGCATGTTCAAGAGATAGTGCTGAGCATTTGTCACAACACAGACTTGCACTAAGGGAACCAGGGAGCACAGTCCAGCAGGAGAGACCAACGGGATGCACAGGGAGTGCTGCTGTTCCTTCTGCCTACAGTGCTTTCTCCCACTACCTTCCTCCAGGGAACTCCTACTCATCCTTCAAAACCCAGCTTCAACTGTGCGCCTGCTCTGGAGGCTTTTTTTTTTTTTTTTTTTTTTTTTTTTTGAGACAGTCTCACTCTTTCGCCAGGCTGGAGTTCTGTGGCCCAATCTCTGCTCACTGCAACCTCCGACTCCCTGGTTCAAGCGATTCTCCTGCCTCAGCCTCCGAGTAGCTGGGATTACAGGCAAGTGACTCTATGCCCAGCTAATTTTTGTATTTTTAGTAGAGATGGGATTTCACTATGTTGGCCAGGCTGGTCTTGATCTTCTGACCTCATGGTCTGCCCACCTCGGCCTCCCAGTGCTGGGATTACCAGGTGAGCCACTGCACCCCGCCCTCTGGAGGTCTTTTTGGATCCTCTTCCAAGGCTGAGTTACTTGTTATGTCCTCTGTGATTGTACAGAGCACATCCCGTACTATTTTGTAATTATTGGTTTAATGTATTGTTCCTTGAAAGTGGCGAACATTTCTGTATTTGTTTCCTAGGAATGCCATAACAAAATACCACAAACTGGGTGGCTTAAAACAACAGAAATTTATTCTGTCACAATTCTGGAGTCTAGACGTCTGAGATTAACATGTTGGCAGGGCCGTGCTCCCTCTCAAGCTTCTCGGGGAGAAGCCTCTTTCAGCTTCTGGTGGCCCCAGGCATTCCTTGGATTTTGACAGCACCTCTGCCTCTGTGTGTCTGTATCTCTTCTTATACTGACACCACCCTACTCCACTATGGCCTCATTTAATGTTACTAATTATATCTGCAATGACTCTATTTCTAAACAAGGTCACATTTTGAGGTACTTGGGGTTAGGACTTCAACTTGTCTTTTTGAGGCACACAGTTCAGCCAATCACAATCTCTCATTCATGATTATATTCCCAACATCTGGCACAACCCTTGGCTTGGAGCAGGTGCTCAGATCACATCGAAAAAATGAACACTTTCCTAAATGATTAAACAATTATATAAAATACAATAGCAAGATATGTAAGCCCCAGTGAGAGACAGAAGTGAGTGTTCCATGCACCCAGTGGGAGGGGGGCTCATTCCACCTGGGGCTTCTGGGATGGCACTTCCACGAGGCTTTGAGGAATAAGTAGAGGTTCAACTCATGCAAAAGTTGAGACAAGGCACAAAAGGACCAAAATCATGGACACAAAGTGAGGACTATTCTCATTGACCTGAGGACCAGCTGAAGCTTGGACGGTAGACTTTATTTTGGGCCACACAGCTAGGAAGTGGCAGAAGTAGCACTGAGACCCGTGACAATCTGTCACTTTCTCTGTTATTATGTTTCTCTCTTGTGTTAAAAACAAGTTCCCTCTGTGGCCCCTGAAAGACCTGTGGCTCTTTTCTTGAAAGATCTTACTTGCCTTAAATAGGCAAGTCTCTGAAGCTTCTCTCCGAGACTTTTATAATTTATGTTGTTATTGTGGGTCTGTGGACAGATGTTAATTTTCACTTTGCAAGCCCATTTTTCAGATTGGCTTGTGGAAGCAGAGCGTGCTTTGGTGGCTGGTCCTTTCAGATCACCATGGAGTGTAGGGAACTGGACAGGCCATAGAGAGTGGCTACTTACCTGCTCCCACAAAATGCCTCACATCCAATAATTCCTCTGGCATTTCTTTTAAAGCATATATTCAGAGGAATATGGCAGGCATGGAAAGCCCACCCATTAACCTCTTTCTCTGCATCAAAGTCTTATGAGTGATTAACCCCACCAATGAAGCCTATCCATGGGGTTGTGTGAAGGGAAGAACTGGGTCCCAAATGACAAGCAGCCAAGAGTGGGGGTGTACAACCTGAACCCCAAAGACACATCCTGGGTTTGAATCTTGGTTTGGCCATTCATTAGCCAAAGGCTGTGCCTCAGTTTACCATCTGTCAGTGAGAATTATGGTGGCATCCACCCCATGAGGATTTTTGTGAGAATAAAATGAGTTGGTAGATGTGAAGTGCTCAGAGCAGCACCTGTTACAGAGCAGGCACAGACAGAAGTGGCAGCTGTTGCTATTGTTATTGTAATGAATAGAGCTTCATGTATGGAGTGCGGAGAGAACTGGGTTGGAAGGTTTGGGTTTCTAACATATTATCTATGATGATAGTAACTTTGGCTAAAGACCTTTAGCAAAATCCAGCATTATATCAACATCATTTTCATTGCACAAGAAGGCTGCTGCATGCTGGAAGGAGCTATTGAGAGAGAGTGGGAGGATAGTGTTTCAAGGCAGAATCTTAGTGAACGAATGCCTTGAGGCAGCAGGGTGAGGGTGCTTAGGGCTGGGAGAAAACCAGAGACTTAGGAAGCAATCATGAAACACAGATGAAACTAGAGAAAACATCAGTTTGTGCCTATTCCACATATTTATTTCAGTCTTGCTCATTTAAAAAATCTTGCTTTATATATACGTATAACTGAGATTAATCTTATCTTTTAAAATATGCTGTTATTTGAGTCCAAAAAATGGCCCATAACCAGCCTCTGGGGAAAACCAGAGGACTCTTTAAGGACAGCTTTTTCTTCATCAACCCCACATGAAGTCAGCTTCTAGATGCTTGAGTCCCCCTTTCCAGCCGCTCATATCTGTCCCCTTTCTCCATCCAGCCTGCCCTGGCCCTGCTGCCTCAGTATCCCTCACTTGGAGCCCTGCAGGAGCTCCTCCAGCTGGGGCAGGTTGGGCTTCCATCCCTTCAGCCTCTCCTCCCTGTGCCAAATGGCTCTGTTGCTTCAGGGCTGGGCTGGCAGAGATTGGCATCTGAGGCCCCCCAGGATTTGGCCTCAACCTCTGTTTCCAAACCTCTTTCCCACCACTCCTCGAACATATCCTCTCCTCTAGCCAAACTGGACAGCGTGTATGGGAAAAGAAAGGAAAAACCATTAGGCCTCGTATGCAAAACCACAGTTAAAAAAAAAAGTTCATGTCTCTATAAAGTTTGTGATTTCTTTCTTCGCCATGTTTCCTGAATGACTTCCCAGCTCTCTCCCCAGTTTATCTACTGAACCTCCCCTCCCTTGGCTCCCACCAGTTGTCCCAGCTCCACTCTGCCAGCCATTTCCCCTCGCCAGCCCTGCCAGAGAAACTTATGTCCACTCAGAGCCTCTACAACTCTTTATTTTTCCATTTCCTTTGACTTTGATCATTTTCTGCCTTTTATTGTTTTTTCTATAGTTTCTCTACCAAGCTCTGAAGTCCCTGAATGAATAAGCTGTCATTCATTCACTCACTTACTCATTCACGCATTCATTCATTCATTCCATTGGACGTCCAAAATGCCAGGTCTTTTCCTACACTGTGATGACACCAAGATGAATAAGACAGGTCCTTGTTTCTAAGGATTTCAATTCTCAATTAAAAAGTTGAATAAAAAAGCCAGTGATTCTTAGCCTTTTGGGGTATTTGTCCCCTTAGAGAATTTGACAAATGTTTTCACCAGTGAAGATATGCACAAAAAATATTGTCTACTACTCGGGGTGTTTCCAGATCTTCAGAAGCCATGGGTACCAGGGTTAACAGAGATGAGGAGAGCACCTAATAAGTGTCGGTTCCTGCAGAAGGTGCCTTGTTTGTATTGCCTCTAAATCATCACATCCACCAGTCTCTCCTGCTACCCACTGCAGACTGACACATTGGTGGCTCGGGATGAGCAAACATAGGCATGTATGAGTGGCACAGCTCCCCCTGGCCATGCAGCCAGTGCCCAGGTCACTTGGACCTTCTCTTCCCTGCCCTGTTGAGGGATGGGTGGAATGGAGGCTGCCAAGAAATTGCCCTCCAGATCAGAGGCTGTTTCTTTTTGCTGGGTGACTCTGTGTTCTCAGAGGCAATGGTTTCGTGTTTCTCTAAGAAACGGTTTCCTATTTTAGACTTGTCACTGGAACAAGATGGCCTTTGGCCAGCCAGCCTCACTGTGGGGAGGCAAGTATGTTTTGGAGTGGAGCTGTCCCAGGCCTATCACACGAGAGCCTCCGTCTGGGCCTCCCTGACATTTATGCCTGTGTCTCTGCCTATTACAGCCCAGGAGCAATGGGAGAGGGTGAGAAGAGGTGCCCAGACTTACCCTTTCTGGAGCCATGGAAGTAAGGAGGAGTGGGGAAGAGAGGACTCAAGTCTCCAAGGAGCTGCAGCTGAGAGTTCTCACTGCAGCACAGACATGGGTCCTGGGACCTTGAATGCAGCCATCTTGGGTCATGTTTGCATGGAAGAACAATCTAGAAGTCCCTCCTTGGTCGCTCTTCCTTTTTTTTCCCCTCCAGCAGAAGATTTGTGGTATCTGGGAAAAAAAGAAAGGAAAAACTATTAGGTCTTGAATGTAAAACCACGGGACTTTTTAAAAAAGTGTTTATTTTTCTGCAAAGTTTGTTTTTCTTCCGATGGGAGCCAAGACGCTCTCTAATGCTGGTCTTTGCTGGCAGCGGGGAGCAATGGAAAAGATTGCTCTATATGGAAGAAGTCTGCTGATTGGGAAACAGCAGGCCCAAGTGGAGCGGATCTGATTCACACGTCTTCCTGTGAGTGGCTCATGCGGGGCAGGAGGAGGTCGTGTCTGAGGAGACAGAGGACCAAGAAGAATAGGAGTGCAACACACGGCCCCCTTCCTTGGGAAGAGAGCTATCCCGACTGCAGGGCAAAAATGATGCTACCAGTTCCTGAATACTTACTATGTGCCAAACACTGAACTAGGTGCTTCACATTTATATAATTTGCTCCCCACCAGAAACCCGTGAAGTTGGTATTGTTACTATTTCACAAACGGCAACACTGAGGCTAGAGAATGTAAGTCATGATGATTCCACAGCAGCCAAGTGGTACAGCTGGGACCTGAACCTAGGTGTAGCCAGATTCCCATACCTGTGCTTTAGAGTTCTGTTATTTAGTGTCTCTCAAGTGACACTTGAGAGACATTAAATATGCAAGTTACTCAACCTTTCTGAGCCTTGGTTTTCTGATATATAAAATGGATACTGCAGAGTTTTTCTGAGGATCCAATCAGAAGATAGGTGTAAAGCAACTTAGAGTAGGGCCTGTAAATCGTTACTGTGTAAGAGTTTGCTCTAATAAAAGTAATTATTAGTGCTACATTCTAACAGGCTTGTGCTTGGCAACATGGTATTGAGGGACAGATGAAGAAGGACATTGGTCTTTGTCCTCAGGGTGTGCATAGTCTGGTTGCACAGACAAGCCCCACCTATTTGGTCATTAAGTCCTTCATTCACACATGTGTACCCCCTCCCCAGCATGTGCCAGGCCTCAGGTCATTGCAGGGCTCCCAGGTGAGAGTCAGATGTAGTCGTTGCCCTGGGGGAGGACACAGCTTGTTGGGCAGAACAGATGGGTCCACAGAGGAGGACGACACAGCGTGATCGGTGCTGTGATGAAGGGCATGCTGTGATCTGCCCTCCCCTCTACCCTGGCTTCCACCTCGGCTCTTGCCTGGGCTGTCCCCTCTTCCTAGAGTGCCCCTCTGCCTGGCTAATTCCTCCATCTTTCAGCACTGACTCAGGTGCCATGTCCTCCAAGAAGATTTTCCCAACCCGGGCTTCACCCCCAACCCCCATCTCCAAGCTCCTGGTGCTCCCCTCTCCCAGTCTTGTGGTCATCTACTCCTCCGTCATTCCCTTGCTGGGTGGGGACTCCAGTGCCTCACCCTGACCCTAGCACATGCTCAGGGAGTTTTTGCTGAACTTCTGTGACTCTCATTTTTTCCCCTCAAGGTAAGTGTGGCTTTGTCAATCATGCCAAAGGAAGTGCCAGAACGGTGTGACTTCAGGCTCTGGTTGGAGGAAGAAGGGATGTGTTGGGTGGGTGGAAAAGGTTTTTGGCCACAGCAGTTGCAGCAAGCCTGCATGGTGAGCATGCTTGTTGGATTTGGACAAACATGGGCCAGAGACCAGGCTCTGACACTTACATTAATGCCCTTATGAGTGACTTATTTAATCTTAGTTTCCACATCTGGAAAAAGGGTGCCAATAATACCTACTTCACAGACTTGTCAGGAGTTTAAATGAGTTAATTAATATAAAGTTATTGTACCCTGTGCCTATCCATGGTCAGAGTACGATAAATATCAGTGCTGTCACTGTCATTACCATGGCGATGATGACAGTGGTCAACCAATGCTAGCTGGACTGAGCCTTGGCAATGACCAACAAGTTATCTCTTTAAGACTGATTTCCTTGAAGAGTGATAAGAGAGCCATTGAGACATCATCCTCTGTGCTGGAGGAAAGAGAAATATGTGTCGCTGTGTAACAGTCATATTTTAAATGTCACAGCTCCTGCGTGGGGCTCCTCCTACAAGAAGCTTTCGCTGACCGTGCCTGCTTGGTCTGTTCTCTCCTCTTTGAGCTCTCACAGCACGTAGCCCCAAGCTGCCCATTCAGCACTTGATTATAGACTGTCTGGCTTGCCCTCTAATTGCTTTCTCTGTGTATGGGCTTGTCTGCCAGGCTAAATCACAAGATCTATAAGAATAATGATTGCCTCTCATTTACGTCTCTCCAAACACCTAGTTCAGTACTTTCTACACAGTAGAAATTTAATAAGTAACATGTTGATTTGACCTCCTTAGAAACATTTGGTGTAGTACCTGTCATAAAAGAAACATTAAGATCCCACTAGAAATGGGGCAAAAATGGCCATGTAAATGGCCAAGAAATATGAAAAAAATTAATTTAGCCTATTAGAAATCAAAGAAATGTAAATTAAATTGAGATCCCATTTTCCTTATTTGTAGACACTCATTTAAAACGATAAAAGTGCTAGGGAGGTGGATTGGGGGCTCTCTCAAATGTTGTTGGTGGGAGGGTAATCCAATTCTTTCTATGACAATTTGCAGTATTTAGCAAAAGTCTAAAAAAAGCCTGTACCTATTGACTCAGTAATTCCACTTCTATAAATCTTTCCCAGGAAATACTAAGAGATATAGACAAATATTTATGTACAAGGATGATCATCACACTGCAATTTTTAATAGTGAATTTTGAAAGATGGGCTAACTAAATTATGGCATAGGATGGAGTATCAAGGAGCCAATAAAACAATGGTTTTATTTGAAAAGATGCTGAACTCTTCCACAGTGAAAGAGATGAAAGTTAAGGCACTTTTTAACTACAAAAATAAAAAATAATAATTTATGAAACACATCCTAGAAAGACAAGCATTTAAACAGACTGTGAGGATATTCATCCTCAATGACAATTTTGCAAAAGACGTCACATTTTAAAAATGCACATATCTTTTGTACCTCTAAGAATCTAGTCCATAGATATGACTTCCCTTATATGCACAGATATATGAATATGGTTATTTATTGTATATTATTTAAAATAGCAAAAAATTGGAAATAGCTGAAATACAAATCTCCTGCCTCGCCTCCCATTGGCAGCATCCAACCAGAGGACAAGGAAGCCACCGGATTAATTAAAACATGAGATAGACCTTTATTTAAGGAAAGCGTGTGAAGTATGTCAAATGAAAAACAAAACAAAAGGTGTAAGGCAAGAACTGAAAGATATATTATTAAGTGAATGAAATCACGATTGATATATATAATATGCTTCAATTTACACAAAATCAACAGACAATATTTAGATGAGGATAGACGTAAATGTTAGTGTAGTTTTCTGAGAGGCAATGTGTGTAAGTATATTTAAGAGCACAGATTCTGTAGCCAGGTTACTTGGGTTTAAATCCCAGCTCTTCCACTTATGAGCTGTGTGACCATGGGCAAGTCATTTAATCTCTGTCTTTCAATTGCTTCATCTATAAAATACTATACATGTCAGCAATTATTATTTTTAAACAAATAACTTTTGAGGGTGCTCAACTTTGAGCAGTAAACTTGGGAGCCTGCCAAAACCAGGGAAGAAGCCTCGTTTTCCCTGTATAACTTTGAAATGGCTAATTATTAGTGCACATGAAATTTTTATCCATGCACATGTTGTGCATGGATAAAACAGTCAGGGCCCCAGCAGGAAACAGATGGCCCAATCAACCTGGATAATTTGACAAGAGGTTAACAAAAGGGCTTTTTAGGAAAGTGTAGGCAGGGAGTAGGGATAGTACTCTAACACTAGCAACCACAGGTAGCACCCCTGGGCCTTCGGGGCTAGGGGAGGACACGGTTAGTGATACTGGAAAGAGAGCTGTGTGGAGAGGGCCTCCTGAGGGGGGCTGTGGCTTTGGGTAGAGGGAGGCAGCCAGTCTACAGCAGCCCCAGCAGGAACGGAGCCCTGGGAATAAAAACTCCAGCTGCTCTCTGTCTCCTGCCATGCCTCCCTTTGGCATAACCAACCAGAGGGCAGAGGAGCTGGTGGAGGCCGTCCATACACGTGAGCCCACTGAGGCCTGGGAGAAGGGAAGAGAGCATCCCAGCACATGCGGGTAATTCAAATGACATAATTCCTAGGCTGGGAGAATGAAATGGCTCCATACATATGAAATCCTGGAACGGTGTTGACATAGTGAACGTTCAACAAATGTTAATAACCATGAGTACTAGCATTATTCTCCATGTATCAGAGCAAATAGAAGACATCCTACGCACATGTATTATTAATATTTTCAGCTGGGTGCAGTGGCTCACGCCTGTAATCCCAGCACTTTGGGAGGCCGAGGCGGGTGGATCACGAGGTCAAGAGATCGAGACCATCCTGGCCAACATGGTGAAACCCCATCTCTATTAAAAATATAAAAATTAGCTGGGCGTGGTGGCAGGCGCCTGTAGTCCCAGCTACTCAGGAGGCTGAGGCAGGAGAATTGCTTGAACCCGGGAGGCGGAGGTTGCAGTGAGCCGAGATCACGCCATTGCACCCCAGCCTGGGTGACAGAGTGAGACGCTGTCTCAAAAAAAAAAAATTATATATATATATATATAATTTTTTTTTTCATAACAGTTTTTTAAAAATTTTGCCTTTGAGCCTTTGAAGAATTTCTAAGGACATGGGAAAAGTTTTATGGTGTGACATTAAGAGAAAAAAATAAAATTCCATATAGCCTAGGACTTCAAATTTATGAAGATAAGCAAGCAAACCATGTCCTACAGGATAAGAGACTTGGAAATAGCTACAAAATACCAGCCATGGTTGGTTCTGAGTAGTGGGATTATGGGTGATTTTTAAATGTTCATCTTCGTACTTTTCTATAATTTTTTTAAAAAGAGATGGGATCTTGCTGTGTTGCCCAGGCTGGAGTGCACTGGCTATTCACTGTTCACAGGTGCGATCATAGTGCACTGAACCCTGAACTCCTGGCCTCAAAGGATCCTCACACCTCAGCCTCCTGAGTAGCTGGGACTACAGGTGTGCACCACTGTGCCCAGCTTGTACTTTTCCATGTTTTATGAGTTTTCTGTAACAAATATATTTTGCTTTTACAAAAGAAAGAAAGAAAACAAGAAACAACCAACACCTTTTTATGGTTCTTCATGGATCAATAATAACAGTGGTTTGACCCACAACAGGGTCATTACTAACCCTGTTTTGATATGAGGAAACTGAGGCACAAAGAGGTAAGTGACTTGCTAAAGGTTTACATGGATAGGAAATGGCCAAGCCAAGGTTCAAATTAAGGAGCCTGCTTCTTGAGGCTGCTCTCTGAATTACTTTCGTCACTTTGCCACCTCCCTTAGTCAGTAAAGCTCAGATTTTACCTGATGCTGTTCACTGTTCCAGCCTCACTCTGCCTACCCTGACTGCTGTCCCACCTATGTTACAGGGATGCTTTCCTCCCAGATGTCACCATTGCCACACCAGTCCTTAAGACAGGCTGTTTCCTCTGCCAGGAACATCTTTGTCACCTTGTTACCTGCCTTACATGTCTTCATTCTTCAAGAACCAAGCCCAATGCCTCTTGCTTCACGGTGCATTCCTGACCTCCTTTGGCTAGATTAGGTGCCTCTCCTGAGCTCCTGGAGCCCTGGGGCTTAACTTTCCCTGCATTTAACTCCCCCTTTTAAGATTATTGTTTGTTACTGTTATTATCACTGTTGTTGCCATTTAAAGTATTACCTTTCTTCCACCAATTTAGAGTTGCAAGCTGGAGTCCTGTGGGCCAGATTAGGCCTGCAGATGCTTAGACTATGCAGGTTAAAGATAGTTAAATTGTTAACATTTAAGCATTGGAAGATCTTGCGTAAGTGTCCTGATTTTTGGCTTCTCTTTAAAACTCTGCCTGGCAACACTGGGTACACATTCCTCAATGGCAGCAATTAGAAAGAGCTGAATAGAGGCTGTTTCCTTTAGATGAAGTCCATTTGCCATCATTTCCACTACTCCCTGTACCAAGCTAGTTTCACATATTTACTTACTGGCCTGCCTTCTAAGGTAAAGAGAGGTCTTTATGAGCAGTGTCTCAGTTATTTTTTGCTGCGTAACAAACCACACAAACCTCAATGTCTGAAAACAACAACCACGTATCTAGCTCACGATTCTGTGAGTTAGTAGTTTGATCTGGGCTCAGCTGAGTAGCTCCTCTGCTGGTGTTAGCTGGGCTCACTCAAGCATTTGTGGTTGCTTGGCTGTTGGCTGGGGTAATGAGGTGGCATGATTTTCATCATTCAGCAGGCTAACCTGGGCTTCTTCATATGGTGGTGGTTGCAGGGTTCTCAAGAGCAGCAAAAGGCCTCACTGACGAGGTGACATTTGAGGAAAGCCTTGATGGAAGTGAAGCTATGGGAATGGAGGAGAAAGCCCCCAAAGGAGTGGATTCTTATCTGGGGTCTGTGAGCAGAATTCTGGAGTCTGGGAGCATCTGGAAACTGGATGGATGTGTGTGTGTGTGTGAGTGTGGATAAGCTCAGTGTACATGTGCTTTTCAAGACAAGCCTCCAAGTCACATAATGTCCCATTGGTCAAAGCAAGTCATGAGGGCAGTCCAGAGTCAAGGGGTTAAAAAACATATTTCATTTCTTGGTTGGAAGGTTTGCAAAATGACATTGCAAAGGTGCAAGAATGAGGAGAGTTTGTGGTCATTTTTGCAGTGTACTGTGGGAAAAGATCTTATTTATCTGTGTGCCTGACACACAGGAAGGTAATCAGTAAATGTTTGTTTAATTAAATGGAAATGAATGCAAATGAACCTATCTCCCTCTGGTTTTGAAATCTCTTCAATAGACTCTTCTTGTCGGCCTTCATTAGCTCACCTTGCATCTTCAAAGGCCCCTGATGCTGAGAAGAAGCAGGGAGGATGGGCCTCTCAGGACCCTGAGGACAAAGGCCCTGGTTAGGGCAGACATTGGAGGAAGGCACCATTCCAGGCAGGGTTGTTGGCAGTGAGATTCTGTCGGATCTGTGGCCACTCTAGGCAAATGCCAGTGAAGCCACAATCGAAATGCTAGTTTGTTGATTGGTCCCCTGTGATTCTGAAATTGTGGTGAGAAGTTCCCAACATATCTAAAGATGACATTGTTTTGGGCGGGGATGTAGTAGAATCCTCTTGCTAAATGGCTGTACCTGCCATGTAACCTGACCTTGCCCTTGACACGGCCCATGGCCCACTGCTGAGACCACAGCCACCCCCGAGGCAGAGCTGGAGACAGAGGTACAGATGGTGACAAAGTGGCTCCAGGCTGGTGATACATGATGACCTGGTTTTCCACTCATGTAGCAGCCAGCTGCTAAGTCCTGGGCCAGGAATTGGAAGATGTGAGTTCTCATCTCAGCCCAGCAGATAACTTGCTCTCTGCAAGTAAACTCAGACTTCTGCAGTAACACAGGAAGGTGGGGATAGGATGAAATGTTCTTATGTTTTGTTTGTTTGTTTGTTTTGAGACGGAGTTTCACTCCTGTCACCCAGGCTAGAGTGCAATGATGCGATCTTGGCTCACTGCAACCTCCGCCTCCTGGGTTCAAGCAATTCTCCTGCCTCAGCCTCCTGAGTAGATGGGACTACAGGTGCCTGCCACCACGCCCAGCTAATTTTTGTGTTTTTAGTAGAGATGGGGTTTCGCCTTGTTGCCCAGGCTGGTCTTGAACTCCTGACCTCAGGTGATCCACCCGCCTTGGCCTCCCAAAGTGGTGGGATTACAGGCATGAGCCACCGCACCCGGCCAGAATGCAATGTTCTCTAAGCGCCCTTCCAGTGCTGAGACTTGAAGAGTTTGTACACACACACACACACACACACACACACACACACACACACCCAGCTTCAAGATGCTTCCAGACTCCAGAATTCTGCTCACAGATCCCAGATTAGAATTCCAATCTCTTTGGGGCTTTCTTATCCACTCCCATGGCTTCTGTTACCTCCTTCACAATTTGGCTCAAATGTCACCTTCTCAGTGAGGCTTACCCCAACATCCCATTTAAAACTTTCGTCCCCTCCCCTTTGCTGCCCTCCCCTCATCCTGCTCTACTTTTTCTTTTGGTCATCACATTTATAACCTAATATGCCACATGATTTACTTATGCATTATGTTTGTTGTTATTGTATGTCCCCCCCTGCAGAATGCAAGTGCCACTGGGCTGAATCTTTATTTGATTTGTTCATGTATCAGTGCCTAGAAAGTGCCTGGCACAACACTAAATGGCACAAAGGTATTGAATGAATTAATCAATCTCTGTGCCCATTAAGTGCCCCAGTCCACTCCTTCAGCTCCCTTCTGTGGCCTGAGTACCACACCCATAGACCTAACTGCCCACTGGGCTTGCCCAACATCCACGCCAGGATCTGGTTTTACCCTCACTGCCTTCCTTCTGGTGGTGGCCATCATTCCCATTTTATAGGGGAAGAAACTGAGGCCCAGTGAGAAGTGGAGGCTTGTCCACAATGCACAGCTTCTTTGCTGGACTCACCCCTACACTCAGTCACATTTTGAGGCTGTTCTGAGGTGAGCAGGGTAACCCTGATTCACCTGATCCACCTGCCTAATGCTTTTCCCACATGTCAGGATGAAAGAGACCCTCAGAGGAAATGATCCTAGCCAGAGCAGACCAGACAGAGCCAGATCCACAATAGCAGTCACTGGAATAAAGGACATCTAGTCTAGGTCAGCCTGACATCTCTTCCCTCCAGACACTCCCTCTTCCTATGGGGAGACAGCTCCTCTCCTGCTCCATGAGACAGGTGCCTAGTCAGTCTGTCCTCTCTGTTCATGGAGTCCTTTAGAATACCCCATCTTTTTGAGCACAGAGATTGGCTCAGGGGTGGGCAGGTGACCAAAGCTAGACTATGCATTAAATCCTTCCTTAGGATTTAATATATGGATACCAGGAAAGAGAAAGTCTGGAGTCATCAAGCTAGGATAATGTAAGAGTGGAGCTGTCAGAGATCATTCCTCCCCATCCCTCCACTCTCCACCCCAAGGCATGAAGGACAGTTGTCTAGAGACAGGAAGCCTGTCTACAGCAGAAAGTATTAATAACATGATGCAGAGAGCCTGAAAGAGAGGCAGAGTGGAAGCAGGTGCACACACGAGAGATCTGACAATTGTCCTTTGGTCCTGATGCTAGTGCCACTCCTGGACTTTCTAATAAAGTGAGGTAATAAATCCTCTTTTTGGCTCAATCAGTTTAAGTTGGGTTACTGTCAATTACAACTGAGAGTGCCCTGTGGAATGCTCCAGGTCAGGTTAGGAGGAAATCAACCAAGGAAACTCAATCCAACAAAACCCAAATGAATGGAACTAAATCAGTGCAATTCAACTCAATGATTCCAATCCAAATAAAACCCATACCAATGGAACTTAGCAAGTGGCCTCTCTTGGCTCCTGGGCTTCAGTGTCTGAGTCAGGGTAGCATTGAAAGAGCCCTATCGGTAGTCAGAGGCCTTTTTCTTCAGGCTGACAATAAGCCTTGGGTGAGCTGCTGTAGCTCTATGAAGCCTAATTTCTTTTTTCTTTTTTTTTTGAGATGGTGTCTTGATCTGTCACTCAGGCTGGAGTGCAGTGTCGCGATCTCAGCTCACTGCAACCTTTGCATCCCAGGTTCAAGTGATTCTCCTGCCTCAGCCTCCCAAGTAGCTGGGATTACAGGCACATACCACCATGCCCGGCTAATTTTTTGTATTTTTAGTAGAGACGGGGTTTTACCATGTTGGCCCGGCTGGTCTTGAACTCTTGACCTCAAGTGATCTGCCTGTCTCAGCCTCCCAAACTGCTGGCATTATAGGCATGAGCCACTGCACCCGGCTGATGGCGCCTAATTAATAATCTGCCACATGTGGTTAATATACACCCAACCTGAGAGTATCCAGTGAGAAAAGAGACAGGGCAAAAATGGTCAAAGTTGAGTGGGTTCCTACTGTGGTTTGAATATTTGTGTCTCCTCCAAAATTCATGTTGAAACATCTCCAATGCAGTAGAATTAAGAGGTGGGGCCTTTTGGAGGTGATTAGGTCATGAGGGCTTTTCCCTTGTTAATAGGATTAAGGCCTTTATAAAAGAGGCTTCATACAGCAATTGCCCCTTCTGCACTTTGCCCTTCTTGTCTTCAGCCATGGGATGACACAGCATTTGTCCCCTCCAGAGGGTGTCATCTTGGAAGTAGAGAACAGCCCTCACCAGACACCAAACCTGCTGGTGCCTTGATCTTGGACTTCCCAGCCTCCAGAACTGTGAGAAATAAATTTCTATGGTTTATAAATTACCCAGTCTCAGATATTTTGTTATGGCAGCACAAATGGACTAAGACAGTTTCCTAGCATGTATGGTAATGACCCTGAGGTCCTATTCCTCATTCTAATGCTCCCTGCTACTCCCACAAGGGGGCTACCTGGCACTCACCTGGAGGAGAAGGCTGAGAAACCCTCAGAATGAGTTCTCTTGAACTATGGCAGGAGGCAGCATCAGGTAGCTCTGAGCACAGGCCCCTCTGAAGTAGGACTGCCTACATCTGTTTCTTGACTCCAGCACTTCTTAGCTGAGTGACCTGGGGCAAACTACTTACTCCTAAACTTCAGCTCCTTCTCATGTAAAATGAAGCTGGTAATTGTTAACTGCTTCCTAGGATTGTAAGGGTTTCATGAAATAATGTCTATAAGACACTCATAGCCCTGTGTCCGACACATGGAAAGTACTCAATCAGTGTTTTGACTATCATTATTGCTATTGACATTTACACAGCATTTTTCATTTCCTAATTTTATGCATAATTATATGCATAATTTCAGTTAATTATGATCTTACCCGTGTGAAGGAGAGTTTAAAATCCCATTATATGTAGAAAGACACTGAGGTTTGGAGAACAAAGGGACTTATCCAAGGTCACGGAGTTGGTGAGCGACAGAGTTTAGCACCAAACTCAGCGCATGTATCACCATGACTTTAACCAACACTTCGCTGTTTCAGGTTTCTGCTCTGAGACAGAACACACATCCATCCTCTGCTCTGAGACATCACAACTTGAAGGGAGGGCATGACTGAATCAACAAGCTTTTAGTAAAGACCCTCCAGGTGCCCAGCCTGGTACTGGGGTCAGGGTGGAGGTGAGAGAAGGAGGAGGTGGAGGGAGGTCCCTCAAGGTGAACCTCACTTGGGGACATCCCTACATCCTTCAAAGCCCACCTCTGGGAATCCTTTGCTAGGGAGGGAAACGGAAAAGGCTAAGTCTTGTTGAGCACCTACTATGTACCAGGCATGTACCTGTGTTATCTTATTTGGCCCTCAAAATATCTTGGCAGGATCCCCTTGCTTTACTGATAAAAAATCTGAGGATGGAGAGTTTAAAGAACTTACCAGCAGTCCCAGCTAGAATGTGGTAGACCTAGGACATGCCACCATGTCTACCTGATACTGACCCATGCTCTTCTTTTTGTTCCAACAGCAGTTCCTTCAGCCGCAGCCCGAGGTCACTTAACGCTTGCACATCTCTGCTGTTGCACTGAGTGCATCATATTAATTTTTACTTGCTCCTTCTGTAGACTAAACTCCTTGAGGGCCAGCACTATATTAGTCATCTTTGTATCTCTACTACCTAGTATAGGGTTGGGTACAGAGTGGGAGAAGAAGAAAGTTTTGACAACAATGAGTTTGAGGGTTCTGGGAGGGGGCTTGTTCATGGTATGAAGTTTGAGTTTTAAGAGTCAGATAAGACATCTGGAAGATGGAACCAATGGAGTGTAGGAAGAAGATTAATTTTTTTTTGTTTAGCCTTTTATCTAATATAACACACTACAGAAAAGTGCAGAAATGAAGATGCGCTCTGATGATCACAAAGTCTATGCATCAGCACACCAGAAGTTTTGCTTATGCCCCTCCCCAGTCTATTCTCGCCTTCTCCCGAGGGTCACCACTACCTGACAATATCATACATTTGTTTTGGCCATTTTAGAACTTTATGTAAAGCCAGGTGTGGTGGCTCACTCCTGTAATCCTCACACTTTGGGGGGCCAAGGTGGGGGGATCACTTGAGGCCAGGAGTTTGTGACCAGCTGGGCCAACATGGTGAAACCCCATCTCTACTGCAAATACGAAAATTAGCCAGGCATTGTGGTGGGTGCCTGTAATCCCAGCTACTCGGGAGGCTGAGGCACGAGAATCGCTTGAACCCAGGAGGCGGAGGTTGCAGTGAGTGAGATCGCGCCATTGCACTCCAGCCTGGGTGACAGAGTGAGATTCTGTCTCAAAATAAATATAAATAAATAAATAAATACATAAATAAAATCATGTATGTAAATAGAATCATATTTTTTCATTTCTTGCTGCTTTTAGGCAGCATTTTGTTTGTGAGACTTACACATATTGCTGTATGTAACTGCAGTTTATTATTTTCATTTCTGTATAATATGCGATTGTATGAATATGCTACAATGTATTAATTCATTCTACTGTCATTGGACATTTAAGTTGTTACTGGTTTGGAACTGTTACAAATACTATTGCTATGAATATTCTTGAGCATGTTTTTTGCTTCACATGTCCATGTATTTATGCTGGACATAAATACCTGCCTATGAGTGAAATTTCTGAGTAATAGGGCATGTATATTCTCAGGTTTAGCAGATAATGCCAAACAGTGTCCCAAAGTGGTTATACCAATTTGAACTCCCACAAGCAATACATAAGAGTTCTAATTCAAATCCTCTCCAACACTCATTACTATTAGTTTTGTTTGTTATAAATTTTAGCCATTTTGATGGGTGTGTACTATTCTCATTGTGGTTTTAATTTGCATTTCCCTGGGGACCAATAAGGTTGAATACCTTTTCATATATTTATTGACCATTTGGATTTCCTCTTCTGTGAGTTGGCTTTTGAAATCTCTTTTTAACTTTTTAATTGGTTCGCCCTTTTCTTGTTGGCTACTAGAATTCTTTAAATATTCTGAATCAATTTCTTTGTCAGTTATACATGTTGCAGATATCTTCTTCCACTCTTTAGCTTGCCTTTTTGCTCTCTTAATCAAGTCTTATAATGAACAGAAGTTCTTGATTTTAATGTAATCCAATTCATTAAAGCTTTCTATTTATGACTAGAACTTTTGTGTCCTCTTTAAGAAATCTTTCCCTATGCCTAGTTCATGATGATATTCTTCTATGTTGTCTTTATTGCTTCTTGTTTCACTTTAGATCTATAATTTGTTTTTAATTGATTTTGTATGGTGTGAGGAAGGAATCGGTTTTAATCCCCTCCCTCCCTGCATATTATACACATTTGACTGAGTACCGTTCGTGAAAAAGTTCATTCTTTCTCTAATGATCTGTGGTGTCATCTTTCTCTTTAAAGAAGCCCCCATATAAGCACGAGTCTTTCTGAACTTTGTTCTCTTGATCTATTTCCCTATCCTTGTGGCCAATTAGCAAAATAATTTCTGTAGGGTACTGTCTCTTTGTAATACATTTTTGTATCCACAGAATAAGTCTTCTAATCTTACTATTCTTCCTGAAGTGAATCTTGGATGTTTTTAGCTCTTTGCATTCTATGTAATTTTAGAATCAGCTTGTGAACTTTCATAAAGCAATTGCGGGGAATTTTATTAAAATTCCATTGAATCTATAGATCAAATTGAGGAGAACTGATATCTTTGCAACACTGAGTTTTTAATACATGAATTTGGAATGTCCTTCCATAGGGTTTCTTTAATTTCTCTCAACAAATGTTTTATAGTTTTTGATGTAGAGATTGTACATGCCTTTAATTAGATTTATTTATAGGTAATAAACATTGTTTAGTACTATAATATCTGTCACCTTTGAAGTGCTTGGTAAAGAGATACAGAAATAAAATTGAATTTTAGATTATTGATCTTATATCCATCAACCTTACTAAAACTTTACCTTAAAGTTTACGTAGTCTGATATTAGTATAGTTACACCAATTTTTAAAATTATAGTTCGCATGTTATCTTAGTCTATTTTGTGCTGCCATCATAGAATACCACAGAAAGAGTAATTTACAAAGAACAGAAATTTGTTTATCACAATTCTGGAGGCAGGAAGTCCAAAGTGAAGGCACTGGCATCTGGTGTCTGATGAGGGTCTGCTTTCTGCTTCCAAGATGGCGCCTTGAATGCTGAGTCCCATGGAGGAGAGGAACGCTGTGCTCACATGGCAGAACGCAAAAGGGGAGAAAGGGCTGAATTCCCTCATTAAGCCCTTTTATAAGGGCACATACTCCTATTCATGAAGGAGGAGCCCTCATGGCCTAATCACCTCTTAAAGGCCCCACCTCAATACTATCACACTGGCAACATATTCAAATCATAGCACATGTTATGTCCTTTTGCATCCTTCTATTTTCAATCTTTCTGTATATTTATATTTTAGGTGCATTTCTTATAAGCAGCATATAATTGATTTCATTTTAAAATATGGGCTAACAATTTTTGTTTCTTAATTAGAATACTTTAGGTCATTAATATTTTAATGTAATTATTAAATTATTTAGGTTTAAATCTTCATTTCATCATTGACTTTCTATTTGTCCTTCCTGTTCTACATTCCCCTTTTTCCTTTTCTTGCTTTCTTTTGCATGTATTATTTTTATTCTTTTACTAATATTTATTTAGAGATTATAAAATGTATTCTTAACTTATTGAACATTACATAATATATAAATTTATACTTTTGCTTCTTCCTGAAAGTGCTAATTCCTTAGAACAATTTAACTACATTTATCTTTTCTGAACTGTAATAGGATTCTTTCATATTTTTAAATTATTTATATTTCTAACCCACACAAGATATTGCTGTTGTTATTTTACATCATCAATATTCCTTTCTATTTGCCCATACACTCATACTTTTTATTGTACTTTCTTTCAGCCTCTCCAACTTTCTATCTGGGATATTTTTCCTTTGAGAACTTTCTTAATATTTCTTATAGTTCAGATTTGCTGGTTATAATTCTTTTATTTCTTAAAATTTGTCTAAAAATGATTTTACCATCAATTTTTGATGGATATTTTCCCTGGGAATAGAATTTCAGATTAAGATTATTTTCTTCCAACTGTTTGATGTTATTCTATTGTGTAGTTTTATTGTTTCTGTTGAGAAGTAAGCTTTCAATCTACTTATTACTCCTTTGAAAGTAATGTCTTTTTTTTTTTTAATTTGGTTGCTTGTAAGATTTTTTTTCGTCTTTGATCTTCAGCAGTTTAATTGTAATATGATATGGTTTACTTTGAGTTAATCCTTCTTGGGTTTTTCAAAGTTTATTGATTCTGTGGTTTGGTGTCTTTTGGCAATTTTAGAAAGTTCTCATTTATCATCTTTTTATATAATGTTTCTGTTCCATTCTTTCTCATTTTTCTCTCTGGGATTCACATTATAGGTATGTTAGGCCTGTCTTATATTCTGTTTTGTATTTCACATTCCTTTGCTCTCTGTATGTCATTCTGGTTATTTCCTTCTAACCTATCTTCTAACTCACTAATTCTATCCTCAACTACATCCAATTTGCCATTAAACTGATCCATTGATTCACTAAGTTCTTAATTTCAGAGATTTTAATTTTCAGTTCTAAAATTTCCAATTAATTCTTTTTTTGTTTTATTTTCTCTGCTGAAATCCTCCAAATGTTACTTAATTTCTTAAATATATTAATGATGTTTTAAAAATATTTTAAATTGACACATAATAATTGTACATATTTATGGGACACATAGTGATGCTATGATACATATAATATATAGTGATCAGATCAGGGTAATAAGCTTATCCATCATCTCAAACACTTACCATTTTTTTGTGTGTGAACATTCAATATCTTCCTTCTAGCTATTTGAAACTATATATTATTGACTATAGTCATTCTACAGAACTGTCTAACAGTAGAACTTATTTCTCTTATAACAATGGTTTTTTTAAAATCTATGTCTGATTAACTAAATTATCTGGCTTCCCTGTAGGTCTGTTTTGTCGTATCTTATATAGTTTTTTAAATTTGCAGTCTTATATGCCTAGATATTTTAAGTTGTTTTCTAAATATTGTCTATGAAAAATTATAGAGATAATTTTGAGGCCTGGGCTGATATTATATTTGTCCAGAGATGATTTACCTTTTCTTAATAGTGGTTGTGGGTACTATCTGTGCTAGATCACTTTAATACAATCAGTGATTAAAATCATTTAAAACTAGGCCACAGTCCCTCATAGGGCAGTCTATTTCCTGTTCACCCTTTTCTCTTAGGATGTAGTCACCAGGATCTCCACCGAAAGCCTTAAGTGTTACTAGAATCCTTCCTTCTTGGCTGACTTTGAACTCCAGCTTTTGTTTCCTTGGTTTCATGAATCTGTTGAAAGTTCTGTTCAGTTTCTCAGCCTCTCAATGGGTCTTCTCTGAAATCAGCAGATACACCTAGTCAAAAAGCAACCTTAAATGCTAAGTCTCCCTGTCTGAGTTTCCTTTTTCTTTCAGTTTTGTTCCTATAATTCTTCACTGCCTTGTTAGCGCTCCAATGTCTTCAAACAGATGTGTTTTATTATTGTTCAGCTTTTCTATAGTGCCTAACAGGAGATTCTGGTCTGAATTAATCAGTCTGCCAATACTAGAAGTCACACTGAATTATATGTAATAACAATGGTAACAAAATTAATGACAACAGTGGTGTAGTGGCAAATATTTGAACTTGTCCCTCAAGAAATGTGTATATATGTATAATATACATATATATGTTTATTATACATTTTACTGATACAAAGAATGTGTAGCACACAATTTACAAATAATTAAATGTACAGTGTATTTATTTTATTGTTGATTGCATATTGCCAATTAATTCTTACAGAATGCTTTTGTTGATTTTTTTTTATCCATAGCCAGCTAATGCTTATAGTTGATGAATGAATGTAGTTCTTACAGAAACCTTGGTTGATAATTTTGTTTACATTAACAAGAAAGATGAAAGTATATCAACAAAGATATTATGTCACAATTTCACTCATTCATCAATGATGTTAATAAATTTCTTGCTGAATTGCACAATAGTTTTGAATGCTAAAGAGAATTTTTTCAAATTTTTGTGGTACAGACATGACATACTTTTAAGTTTACATTGCATTATTACATTTTCTCCACCATTTTCTTAAATCTAGACATTCAACAAAACAGTAACTCAAACCCTGATTGGTAGCCTTTGCAAATTTTGGGTATAATTACTCCTATCATAGCTAATTCCAAGCTACGAACCTGACATCACTAAACAGACTTGAGATGGGATGCACAGTAGCATATCATTATGTAGTATCTATCTATGCCACACAGATACAACAGCTGTTAAGAGTATAAATACCAGTAAAGTGTTAATCATTAGAAAATGATGAGGTTTGAATGCTACCATTGTTTTTAATATAATGCCTTTAATTGTAAGTTTATATATTTTAAGTTTTAATAATAGCTGGCTTATACAATTCCTGAACATTTAATAATCTTTGTTTTACAAGAGGAAATAAGCTGACTCCAACACTCACTTGACCACCCACTTCCGTATTTCCTCTGTGTCAGACACCATGACAAATTTCACACATTCATTATCTCATTTAATCATAACAACTGTGCAAGGGAAGTTCTGTTATGCTCTCTTTTTTGAAGGTATATACTCCGAGATTCAGAAGTTGAATAGTTTGTTCAAGGACACACAATTCAAATCCATATCTGTCTGACTCTTAATTATCAATAATAACTATCAGGATCATCAATACCTTTTACTGAATAGTAACTGTGTAGGGCTTTACCTAGGTTAGTTCTTGTAGTCCACTTAATTCTTTCAACCACCACCTTTGTTCTCTGCAGTCAATGCAGTCAACACTTCAAGAAATAAAAAGGACATTCTCCTGCAGGAGGCAGCACTAGAAAGGTGGGGTGGGAACAAGTAGAGTGGCAGTCAGATGGCAAGGCAGGCTCAGTCTCCCTCACATAGTCTCAGCTCCTTGGGCTTCTGTGGATGGTCCACAGGGAGTCTCTGAGGCTCTCTTTGTCCCTGTCCTCCTGACTGCATGCCCACTGAAAAGTGTTGGTGGGCCTTTCTGGACGGCAGGTCTGAGCACCACCCATGGGAAGCACTGGCTCTCAGGCAGGGCTATCCAAGAGAGCCCCAGGAGGTGACAGCAGAGGTGCAGGACCCTGGCAGGGAGGCCGCGACTCCTGCCTCTCCTCCTCATACCACACCCACACCAATCTGTCTGCAAATCCTGTGCACTCTACCTTTGAAACATCTAGAACCTGACAGTTTCTTACCACCTCCACAGCTAGCACCCTGGTCCAAGTCACCACCATCTCTTGTCACACCTATGGCAGTCACCTCCTAAATAAAGTAAGTCGTTTCACATCACTCCTCTGCTCAAAGCCCTCACTGATTCCTTATTTCACTCAGAGCCCGAACCAGCACCTACACGGGCCTGCGGGACCCGCAAGTCCTGGCCCCTCTTCCAGTCCTGCCCTCATCTCCCACTGGGCCTCGTGTCCCCTCCCCTCAGGCCCACTCTTCTTGCTCTCCATGGACGTGCCAGGCCCGTTTTCCCTAGCGTCCTCACAGCTCGCTCCTCCACACTCTCAAGGCCTCTCTTCTGGGTCTTCCCTGAACTGGGCTGGTGTGAGCACCCTGCTTAAAATCACCAGCCTCCTAGCACTCTCTCCTCCTCCCCTGCCGCTTATATTCACAGCTCCCATTTCCGCCTGCCAGGCCATACATTGCAAGCCTTTGTTTCTTATTCTCTTTCTCTTCTCACTAGGAAGCAAGCTCCGTGAGGGTACATTTCTTCCGTTGTGTTCACTGTGGTATCCCCAGCAACAGGAGGACTGCCTGGCACTTAGTAGAGGCTCAATAAATAGTTACTGAGTGGATTCCTGTCCTAGTGGAGGCTGGACTTCCTAGCTTTCAAACTGGAGTCTGATGCTATGAAAAACACAGTGGTCCTTGGCCTCAGAGAAAGTGGGATCCTTTCCTTTCTTCTCTTCCTCCCCATCAGCTCAGCCAGGATTCCTGATAGCTCTCGCTTCACCAGCCCTCCATCACCACCACCACTGCAGCCCCCCAACAAAAGGGCTCTTTCCTCCACCTCCCTGGGTTCCCCTCACAGCCACCCACCCCAGGCCTTCGACACAGTCCCCCTCCCTTGGGGACCCAACGGACCTGTGCTCTCATGCCCTACCTGTACGTCTGGGGACTTGCTGCTGTCCAGGAAGTGGGTGAGCAGGCAGGTTTGCGTGACAGGGCCTGAGATTTGAATGGCCCATACATTTGTTCTAAATGAAGGTGGAACCAACCCACGTCTTTCACTGGGGTCACAGAGATTTGGTTTTTTCACCTCAGTGTCCTGTGTGGACTGTGACAGCCTCCTCCACATTGGCCTCTCCGCCCACAGCTCTTCTTTTCTCTCTCTCCTGGCCTCTTCCTTCACTTCTTCCTAGGCCCTCACTCCCTGTCTGGCTCATCTTTCGGCTCTGTCTGGAGCTCTCCCTTGCTGTCTCTCCGGCCTTCTTGCTGCCTCTCCATGGCCCCAGCCCACGCCGCCGTCGCTTACTGCACGTGTTTACCGTCCCTTCTCCCTCCTTGCTCTGTCTTTCCCTGTCTCTGAGGCTCTCCATCACCATGTGCTTTTGTTCTTGGGCACTTCCTCTGTTCCTTCCCTGCCCAGTCTCTGTCTCTGTGTCATTCTCAGTCTTTTTGACTTTTGAGCTCTCTGTGCCTGTGTCTATATCTCTGCCTCTCTTCCCCCTTCTCTGCATCCCTGTATCTCTGTTTCTGTGGCCACTCTGCAGCCTCTGAGACCAAGAGGGTCTGGTGTAGAAGGGGCAGAGAGCCAGGCCAGGCTTCCCTCCCAGCCCACGAGAGCTCTGTGGCCCTCTCAGAATCTGCACGAGGCCATTCTGCCCGGCAGAATGTGCTTGGGCTGAGGCCTGGAGCTAAGGAAATCCATTTGTCATTTCTGATGGAAACGGCCCCTTCCCAGGAGGCCCCGGCCTCCCCGTCGCCTGCCGGTGAACTCTGTGAGCACCTGAGGGAGAGCTCCTTGCCGGGAAGAGGGTTCCACGCAGGAGCAGCTTTCCAAGGAAAACATCGCCCTTGACAGATCATGTGTCGGGAGAGAGTTGGTCCCACACACCATAAATTGCCAGCCTGACCTTCCCCCGCAGGGCCCCGCGGTTCCCGAGCTGAGGTTCTCCTGCTGGGCCAGGCTGGGTCAGCACCGCCGGAGAGGGAGGCCTGGGTGCAAGTGGAGCTCAAGGACGCCCAGCAGCCAGGCTAAGACGCCCCAGCCCAGGAGCTGCAGGGGAAACTGGAGCCACATTAAGGGGGCTCCCTGGGGCTTTGTAGTTTGCAAAGTATGCTCATAGCCAGCACCTCCTCTGTTCTCAAATCAGGGGCCTTCCTGCCCCCATTTCAGGGAAAGTGGTATTAAGATTCAGATTCTGATAGGTCCACAGAAATTAGGGACAAAACTGAGAATGTCTGGCTTAAAATCCCATCCTTCCTCCCCTCCTGGTCCCTATTTTTTATCAGAGAAAATCTTGGAGGAGAAAGGTGTTAGCTTAGGCCTGAATGTTGAGCAACATCATTCATTCATTTATACACCAAATATTTACTAGGTATCTACTCTGTGCTAGGTGCTCAGGAGACACAGGGTTGAATCTTACTTGATTTTTGCCTTCAAGAAGATCATAGTCGGCTGGGCACAGTGGCTCACGCCTGTAATCCCAGCACTTTGGGAGGCCAAGGCGGGCAGATCACCTGAGGTCAGGAGTTCGAGACCAGCCTGGCTAACATGGTGAAACCCTGTCTCTAATAAAAATACAAAAATTAGCCAGGCATGGTGGCTCATGCCTATAATCGCAGCTACTCGGGAGGCTGAGGCAGGAGAATCACTTGAGCCTGGGAGGTGGAAGTTGCAGTGAGCCGAGATAGCACCACTGCACTCCAGCCTGGGTAACAGAGTGAGACTCCATATCAAAAAAAAAAAAAAGAAAAGAAAGCAGCTCACAGTCTATGGGTTGACACACTCCAGGTAAAAAGTGAATAGGGCTGTACAGGGGAAATACCAGTGGGAACAGGAGGAATCTAAAGGAGAATCTGGGGAAATATAAAGTCCCCTTCTAGCCGGGACTGGGGCAGTTAGGGAAGACTTCCTGGAGGAAGTGGTCTGTAAGCTGCTCTTAGAGGAAGGGTATTGCAGGCAGCTGGAACAGGCAGGGTGGTGTGGAGGTGCAGAGACCTGAAAGCAAACTGTGTTCAGAAAGCAGGGGGCAGCTAACTTGGCTGGAAGGAGGGGCACAGTGAGAAGCAGAGGAAAGGAAAGGAAAGGGTAGTGAGGGGTAGGTCACAGGGCAGGCCCTGAGGAGGGAAGGTTGGATTTCATTCCGAAGACGAAGATGTCATGGGAGGGTTGAAGCATGGTGGGGGTGTTACAGGCTTAGATTCACATTCAAGTGGTGGAATCTATGGAGGGGGTTGGCAGGAATGCTGGTCAGGAAGATTTTAGTGACCTGGTGCAGGGACTAAGATAGCTTAGAATCCTGTCTCGGCCACAGAGCAGCTGTAGAACAAGTTAACTTCTCTATGCCTCAGTTTCTTGATCTTTAAAAAGGGACTGATAATGGTACCTTCCTCTCAGAGCTGTCCTTGGGATTAGATGAACTCATGCAAAGACCGACACTGGCTATTAACACTGTCATGGGTGTGAATCTTAGTCCACACATTCAAGTATGCACGACACAGTGAGTCCCTGTATTGCTTAAAAAAGAAGTTGGCGTTTGAGTCCCCACTTCGCAGAGCTGGTAGGAAAGGTGACCTTAGTCACTCGCGATACAGGATTTTGCACTATGCTAAGGTGGGGAGGGGGCTGCTGTGGTTGTCAGTCAGCTGAACTCACAGCGACATTAGAGCTGTCCCTCACCCCGTCACATGGCCCCATCTGGCCCGGCAGCTCTAGGAGGCTCCTGCGCTGCATTGGGGGTGTGTCTGTCTAGACATACCTCCCACAGATGCATTATCCCCGGAGCAGTCAGTCCTCTCCACTTAGGGGATCCACAGATCTTGCTCTGTTCCTCCGCACAGCCTGGGTCTGTGGAAAACCCTGCCTCTTCCTGTGTCTCCAAGCTGGTTCGTCTCATTTCTCTGTTTTAGCAACTCTGCACAGCCCTGCTTCTCTTTTCCATCTCCTTTGCAGGCCCTCTCAGTACTCTTGGGCTTAAGCTTTTGGAAAGAAGCCAGGAGCCTTTGCTGACGACATTTTTTCTGCCACACACCTCCCATGGGGCAACAAGCATAGAGTCAGTCTTTGCTGGAGTGAGCGGGAGGGCAACAAGAAACTACAAGGGGAGGAATGAAACATAACAATTATCTTCACATACCATCCACTATCACTGTCATAGTCATCATCTCAATAAGAGGAACAAAACCAGGAGCAGGGAACAAGCGCCCCGAGAGGGGACACATTACATAGGCAAAGGTCTGACCGCTGAACTGAGCGTACTCTGTATAGGGCAAGTGGGTCAAGGACAGGGACAGGTCCAAGGGGAGCCACTGCTGGCTCAGTTTCTCACTTTTTCCCCTCCACCACCCCTCAAGGCTGGGCCTATGCTAGCTGGGCCCAACCTCACTTCAGAAAGCGCTTTCTGTGAGTCCACCTCATGGAGGGCCAGCAGCTCCAGCTCTGACGCCTTCCAAGAACTCAGCTGGGGCAGAGACCCCATCACTGCCCCAGCCACAGAACATTCCTGGAAGAGGAGGGTGGACACATGTGAGTGCAAGGACATACTTGACACACAGAGACCCAGACTTGAGTTCACATGCACCATCACTGACATGTTTAGACCCATAAAGACAGGCGCACACTCATTTTCATGTGAGCACATGGATATGCCCAGATGCACACTTGTGTGGAAAGCTCACGGACACACACACAGCACCATCCATGCTTACACTCCCGTACCTACCACACCTCTGTTCACACCTGACTATGTGCCCACTGGCAGGTACATCTGCTCTTACAGATAGATATACTCGGAAACACATATTCACACTGTATCACAGATCCTTGCACGCTCCGACATGTATAAGCATCACACACATTTACACATATTCAATCAACAGATATTTACCTAGAGCCTACTTCTGGGTGGGATGAAATGCTACGCTCAGGAGAACAAGGAGTAAAGAAGACAGTGTCCCTCAGGGAGTGTATGTCAGCTCAGGCTGCCACAACAGTGCCACAGACTGGCTCAAATGACAGAAATACATATTCTCAAAGTTCTGGAGGATAGAAGTCCAAGATCAAGGTGTTGGTAGGGTTGGTTCCTTCCGCAGCCTCTCTCCTTGGCTTATAGATAGCCGTCTTCTCCCTGTGTGTTCAGAGGGTCCTGCCTCAGGTCTGTCTGTGCTAATCTTCTCTTCTTATAAGGATCAGGGCCCAGACTCATGACCTCATTTAACCATAATTCCCTCTTTGAAGACCCCACCTCTGAATACAGTCACATCTGAGGCCCTAGCGGTTGGAACTTCAGCATGGAAATTTGAGGACACAATTCAGTTAACAAGGAGCTTGCCTCGAATAGGGCAGATGGGCACAACAGGTGGAAATAACGATTCAGCTGTGATGAGGGTCTGAATAAACAGCACAGGGTTGAGAGAGGCACAGGGAGAGTGGAGTCGTGCCTTTGGACAGGGCAGTTGGGTAGGAGCCTCTGCAGAGCTCAGGCCCCCTGCCCTGCCCTGGGCTGAAGGCTGAATGCACTGTGGGGCAGGGGGGTTCGTGAATCTGTTCACCTTCCTGTCTCCAGGCTCCACACAGGCTGTGGCCCAGAGCGGAGCTCAGTGAGTGTGTTGGGTGGACGGGTGGATGATGGAGGGTGAGTGATTGTGGGGCTCCCTGCAGTTGAGGAGACTGGGCTGTCATGCAGGAAAGCCCTGCAGAGGTGTGCGAGGCTCATCCTGTGCCTGAGTGTCTGGGTGATCAGACAGGGTGTGGACAGCCTGGTGGGAACCCAGAGCCTGAGCCTCGGAGAAAAGCAGGAGAGAGGGAAGGATGGAGATGCTGAGGGCTGCCCTGAATGCCAGCCTGGGTCTGCTGTGTGACTTTCCGCAAGTTACCTTACCTTTCTGAGCCAGTTTCCTCATCTGTAAAATGAGAGATAAAACAGAAGCTGCCTCACAGAATTGCTGTGAGGATTCAATGAGATCATGCATGTAAAATGCTTAGCTCATTGCCTGGCACATAATACATGCTCAATACATGCAAGTGGCACCATGAGTGACTCAGGTGTGTGCCGTGTGTGTACCCTTGTTTGTTTTCCTGAAGGAATACTGTGGCTAATAATGGTATTCCTTCTGGAAAACAAACATGGCACACGCCTGAGTCATTCATGGGCCCATTTCTCCCTCACCACACACACATCCTCCAATCACCAAGCTCCTGTCAACTCTGCCTCCTGCATGGGGCTTCAGTCTGGTCATGCCCCTCCACCCCTCTTGGTGATGGCCTTATCTATCGTCTCTCCCCTGGACATCCCACCAGCCTCTTCCCTGGTTTCTCAGCCTCCAGCCTCTTGCTCATCAGTCCAGCCTCCTCACCAGCTTCCAGAGAAACTTTCTAAGCTGCAAATCTGATACATGACCCTCAGGCGTAAAATCCTCCAGAGCTGAATGCCACCCATGTGATAAAGGGCACTTGAGGCCTTTCAGGCTATAGCCTTGAATTCTAGCCTCATCTCCAGCCACGGTCAATGTGCCCCATACACTACAGGCATATGGGACCACTTCCCATGCCCCAACTATCTCAGGCTTTCTCAGACCTCTGTGCCTTTGCACTTACTGCTCCCTCTGTTGCTTTATTTGCACTTACTGCTCCCTCCCATCTTCTCAGCCTTGACTCTCTTACTCATCCTTTCAAGATGGAGCCTGAGGGTCAGGAAGTCAGTGAAGCTGCCCCTATCACCCCAGCCAGAGTCAACTCAGCCGTCTGGGCTACTGGGGAACTGGGCCCAATCCCTGGGACAGCCCTTCAGCTGCTGCACGGCCACGGTCTGGAGCCCCTTAAGAGCAGGAGCGTGCCTTGCTCTTCTGAATGCCCCTGGCACCTGCACAGGGCCTGGCTTAGTAGGTTCTCAGAACGTTTTCTGAATGGCTAAATGAAGGCTTGACCCTGCGAGGCCCATACTGTTCTCTCAGTTTCACAGATAAAGAAAGAGGGGTTCAAAAAAGCTAAGCCATATTCCCAAGCTTACATAACCAGGCTGAATCTCATTCAGGCATCTTTCTACACACCGTTTTCTCTGCCTGTAATTCTCTCTTCTCTCTTTTTCCTGGCTCATTCTTTAGACTCAGCTTAGGTATCACTGCCTCGAGGAAGCCCTCCAGGGTCTTTCTTCTGGGCTCACCCAGCACTTCTCTCCCAACACTGCAGAGTAGACTGTTTTTCCCACTGGATTTTGAACACAGGGACCAGGACTGCCTCTAGGGTGTGTGAGGCCTCTGTCTCTGGAAACAATTTGTCACTTAAAATCAGTATGTCAGCGCCATTCTGGAGGCCCCATTTCATGGGATTCTATAAAAGAAGTACTACACTGGCCAGTGGAAGTGATCCATTTGCCAGACTGCTCTACTGGGACCAGGGCCTGGCCATGCAGCCCCAGGTAAAGCCTATAGGAGTTAATCCTAGAGCTCCTTAGGGCATCTGGTCAACCCCCGGTGTGAAGGAGAGGGTTGGAAAGAGCCCTGAAGGGGAGAAATGGACCAGGGCCTATACAGGTCTCAGTCTGGGCTCACAGCATCCCATCTGTAAGATACTGCAAGCCCTAGTCACCTGATACTGTCACCGGATCCAAGTACCCACAAATAATACTCAAACCTGGCTCAGATGTCACCAGCAGGGATCAGCAAAGACTAGCACATTCTAGGCCTCAGTTTCGCCACTTGTAAAATAAGGCTGTTAGGTTGAATAGTCTCTGAGGATTTTAGGATTGCTCCAGGAAATCAGTGAAGGATTGTTATTGATTGCCCCCAAATATTTCTTGGTATTTACTGCAAATCCCAAGTCCCAGACAATGGAGAGGGATTTAGAAAATGTTGAGGTTGGCACTCAAAGTGTGAAGCTGCTTGAGAAGTAAGGCAGGAGCAGTGTCCCTGCACACCCAGGTCAAAGAGCAGTATTGACAGAGGCCTTTTCCATTCCATTCACCACTGGGGCAACGTAGTCATGGGCCATGCATATGGCCTGGGAGGTGTATACAACCCAAACCCAAGATGAGCCTATGGAGTAATGAAGTTGCTAAATGTGTGGGTGGCCCTAGCAGAAGAATAGTCTCTAGATCAAGGGAGGTCAGTATCTGCTATCCTTGCTGACCAGCCCACATCTAGAATTAGGCATTCCGTGATGAGCTTCATGTTTCAAGAGGAACATGGAGGAATTATATACTACGTCTAGCTCTTAGAAGGGTCGTTACGTAGAAACAAAAGCAAAATTAATATTGTGAGACGCCAGAGGGCGGAGCAAGGGTAGACGATGCAAGTAGGGAGATTTCAGCTAGATTTGAGAAAGTATATTCTAATAATCCCAGCCGCTCAGAAATGGACTCAGCTGCCTGGGGAGATAGTGAGGTCTCTGCCCCCAGAGGTGTGCAAACAGTGGGTGGATGGGCTACCTCTGAGAGGCTGCAGGGCAGGTCCCTGCCCCGGGAGCAGTTCTGTTAGACTCCCTTTAAGGTCCTTTACAACTCTAAGATTCTGAGACTAAATCATCATTGAGAATCTGTCTTGTGCTGGATGCCGTGGAGGTGAAAAGAGAAAAGAGACAGGACCCCAGCCCCCAAAGTGCTCTCATTCAGGTGGGCAAGACAGACAGGACATTGTCATTTATAATTGAGTGGCAACTGTCATGATGGGGGTAGTGAAAGTACTGAGGGCTGTGAAAGCCTAGAGGAAGGGGCCACCTTGCACCATGACCACAAGCATGTCCTTGGGGCTGGTGATGGTGGCCCTTAGAACAGCACTATCCAATAGAACTTTCTACAGAGATGGAAATGTGTTATATCTGTGCTGTTCAATATGGTAGCCCTTGAATTGTGGCTGGTTGGACTGAATTTTAAATTTTACTTAATTTAATAGCTGTATGTGGCAAGTGCCTACTATATTGGGCAGCACAGACAGAAGACATTTCTACCATTGCAGAAAGTTCTATTGGACATCACTGCTCTAACGAGTTAAAATAGGCAGCTCCGTGATCCCAAGGCCCCTTCCTTTCCTCCCCTCACCGTGTCAGTACCACAGAGAGTGAGGCCTGCAGACATGGGTGTCAGAGCACCGCACGGGCCAGCTTCCTGTGTGACATTGAATCAATCCCTCCACCTCTCTGGGCTACAGCATCAATAAAATGAGGCATCAAACTATAAGGCTTTACAAAATAATAACAATAAAGACTCTGAGGGTCTAGAACTAGGAGAAAAAGGAAGCTTCACTTTTTCTCCTTGTTCTTCCCTTTTCCCTCTATTGACCCCAACCTTCCACCACCCAGACCACAGCTCCCAAAGACCCCAAGAACTTTTGTATTTACCGCTTAGCACTTGCTATACGGGTCTATGACCTTCTTTAGAAACTTTTTCTTTACGAGTTTATTTTGGCTTGTGCTGAGCATTCATAAAATTCCTAGGGAACTGGAGGTCTAAACGTTGGGCTTGTAAAAGGAGTAGGTGGGAGGGAGTGGGAACCCGGCAGAGAAGGGAGAGGACTGCAGCCAGCCCTTGGAAGTTGGAAGACAAGGCTAAGTTTTCCACTCTCCACTCAAGGCCTCGCCTTCTGTGAGTCCTGGGTCTTTTAGGTCATGAAAGGGGAGAAGAAGAGAAGGAGAAAGAGAAAGAGGGGTGGGGCAGGAGGTGGGTGGAAGGAATTGGAGGCATGAAGGGCTGGGATTTTCCCACTGAGTGAGCAGAGCAGGGCCCATTTCTGATAAGCGGTCTCTCTGTCTCCTCTTGGGTTTTTCTTGTCATTCATCTCTTCTCCAGCCAAGCTGCTCCTCAGCAGGTTGGAGGCGCTGGTGAATGGCTCAGAGAGCGCGGGGCATATGAAACAAATTAGGTCTCTGTTACAGCCACCCAGAGGCAGGTGATGGATGGGGGCCTGTGTTCACGGCAAAGCTAATTGGCAACACACAGAGACATCCAAGAAAGTATATTATTTTGCCAGACTTCAGAGTCATTGGACTTTTTTTTCTTATTGTAGAACATTATACAGCCAGAGATAAGCACAGTGAAAGTTTTAAATCTAATAAAAGCTTTTGACTGCGGAGTAAAAATAACATACACAGAGAAGTTTGATTTGGATTCAGGTTTTATTAATGTTCTTTCATTGCAAAATGTTTCCAATTATAAAACAATTCGGAGAGCTCTGCATTAATAAACTTGCCTGTCTTTCAGAAGGGCCAGAGATTTTGAAATGCCTGGTGGACAAACACACACATACACAAACACACATACACAGTGTTACCAGAAGGTTATTACAACAATATCTAAAATATTCCAAATTCAGACTTATGTGGCTCAGACCTGGGTAGAAGTGAAAAACCTCATGACTGAGCTTAGAGAAAAAGCACCTGAAGTTTCCTTAGCATCACCTGTTCCAAGTACCCACAAATAATACTCAAACCCGGCTCAGATGTCACCAGCAGGGATCAGCAAAGACTAGCATATTCTAGGCCTCAGTTTCCCCATTTGTAAAATAAGGCTGTTAGGTTGAATAGTATCTGAGGATTTTAGGATAGCTCCAGGAAATCAGTGAAGGATCATTATTGATTGCCCCCAAATATTTCTTCCTCTTTGCTTTAGAAAAAGTTAACTAAATCTGAATTTGATCAGCAATGGGAAAAAGGACCAAATCATAGTTCTAACCTGACAAACCAGGAGCTGAAGCTTGTGCCAAGTTGTTTGTAAAGAATAACTAGTAGCATGACTAACTCCAAGTGGAAGTTTGCAGAATAACCAGCCATCTTCATAAAATAGGAGAGGGATATCAGATTGTTTTAAACCAGTAGTTTTCAAAGGAACTTCATGTTTGCAAAGTGACTGGTAAATTAATGTTTCTTGGTGAATTGCGGACAAGTTGTTTCTCAAATAACTGGCCATTTTCAATTCAAGTACTTGCTTAACTATATCCAACTGTTTTGTTTTCTGCCCCCACATAACTGAAGTTTTAACCCTGGGGAGGAAATACAATTCTAACTCCGGGCTTTTTTTAGGTGGCTTCAGCTGTTTGGTCCAAGAGGCCAGGCTGGTGCGGGTCAATTAAGAGGAGGTAATATCTTCTTAGGAGACCTCGCACAGGCTCAGTCAGCCCGGGGCCAGCAATTTTTATCACAAACCTAAAGATAAGCACCTCCTTCCCCAAAGGCAGGAGCAAGATCTGTTCCGGCAGGGTGTCAGAGAGGGTTGGGCTCAGGTTTCACTGTTTGCAGATTTGGAAGCTGAATGTACTCCTTGACAGCATCCCCCACCCCATAACGTCCCTCTTTCCCACCCATCCTCCTAGTCCCAGTCCTGGCCCCTGATCTAGAGCTCCCCAGAGAAGAGCAAAGACAGAGTCACTCGGTCAAGACAGACACATGGAGACAGGTTTCCAGAGCTTTCACTCCCACGAGCCCTGTGCAGCCAGCTCAGCACCAGCTTAAAGCCCACTGCTTTTCCAATGGATGAGAGAAGGGAATTTACTTGTCTTTTTCTTTTCAGTGCCTCCAGATCATACTCCAACTAGCCCTTCCCCACACCTGCGCTGCCCCATACTGACTTCAGGGGTCTGGAGAAAGGACACGGTCACCAGTGTGAAGTACGGGCCTGGTTTCCCCGGGGAGAACAGAGTCAGCCTATCTCCCTGCCCAACCTCACCACCTGAGGACCTCTCCAGGGCCCTTGTCTACACCACACCCCCCTAGCCCTTGGCTGGCTCGGCCTGGCAGTGACCACGGGCCCGGGCTGTCTTCTCTCCACCTTCCCAGGGCCTGGATGGCCTTTGAGTAAACAGATAGCCCAGCGAGGTATGTGATCAATTAGCTTTGCTGAAAATACAATCATTTTGTTATTCCAAGCTGATGAGAAGGCCTGCTCTCCCAGCCTCCACATGCCAATCAGCCCGTGTCACCGATATAATTTTCCACATAAACACAACCTTTGTGCAACATCTACTCTTGTAAATAGATGTAATTCCCAAACCAAATAACGCACTTGGAGGGGAAATGGATATTATGCATGCAAAAAGAAAAGCCGCGATTTTTACACTTTCCAGGCAACAAAAGATTACCCCTAATTGCGAACGGGGGAGGGGGTGGCGGCGAGGCAGGGAGGTGGCCCGCTGCTGGGAAGCCAGGGAGGCCAGCTTCCAGGCAGATTTTTTTCTCTCTCTGCACATGTGTGAGCACAGACCACCAGGAACTGCTTAACCGGGGACTTGTCCTGTTTAGGCAACTGGGGAGAACGTGGTTGTTGTTGTTGATATCTTGAAGGAAACGGAGAGTTACTTAATTATAAGGTTTGGTCTCTCTTGCCAGGAGAGACCCCCTCCAAACCCTACACTATACACATCCTGTTGCAGAACTTCCCCCTACATTCCTGGTAGGGAATGGCCTCGCTGGGTTGTGGAGTGTGTGAGTTCCTCTGAAATGCATTGGTGTGTCTTTCTCAATGTTCTGCTCATTTAAGTGAATCCGTAAATTAGACCTTGAAAGCAGCGGAAGTTCTCGGGCAGCCAGGGAGTGAGAACGCTGCAGAACCCACTTATAATCCTGGCCAGGTTCTGGGCACGGGCTGCTCCCTGGGCTCTCTGAATGCTACGGAAATGAAGGCTGGGACGCCTCTCCTGAGCACCTGGCCTCTCCTCATCCCCTGGCACAAGAGGGAGAAAGCTCTTTGGGGTCACTGTCAGCCCCCTCAGAGCCCCCGGGCCAAAGGGAGAGAGCAGCCCGGCACAGAGAACGGCAGGATTGCTGAGCTGCCCCCGTGTGGTGCCAGGGGGCCCAGGGGCCCCACAGGCAACCCCACCCCGGGCCAGGCGGTGTGGCCCACATGAGAGCTGACAGCAGCCTCTGGATGTACTCCCGTGCATCTGGAAGGGGAGAGAATCACAGACGATGTAATTTCAACAAGGACGATTTCGGTCTTTTGCAAAGACCCTTCTATTAGCAGGTGAGTAATCACATCTTGGCCTCAAGAAGGCCTCGATGTTTCCTATAATGCTTCTGGGTCTTTATTTCATCAAGGTTCAAAACAGTGGGTGAGGCGTTAGAAAGGGAGTGTGGGTCTCTATATTGACAGCGAGCAAACACGGGCCAGCGGGAAGGAGCAAGCAGCGTGACCACGGCTCCAGCTCCTTTCCAGGTTCTGTCCCCAGGCCTGGGAGGGGTGGACGGCCCCTAATACTTCAGCTACAAAACATTCTCCTTTCTGACCCCCACCCCTCCCCCTGCCCACGGAACTCAGCCTAAGAACCCTCCTCTCTGAGCGTCCATCCGTCCCTGGCTCCCAAAGCCCATCTGAAACTCATTAGCTGCTTCAAATGATTGTCATGGGAGCCCTTGATGGGGAACAAGAAAAGGAGAGGGATACTTTTAAAGGACAGCAATCGGGACCCAAATGCTGGCAGATGTTTGGAAACCTGGCTTTTGAGGAGGGGCCTCCCGGAGGCATGGGGCCAACTCCTCGGCCTGACCCCGGCCAGCCCCCCACCTCCCATGCCTTTGTCTTTCCAGGCAGCTCCTGGAGCACTGGCTGGGTAAAGCAGCTGTCTTCAGGTCTCCTTTGCCACTGAGGAAGAATCCATGGCCCTGGGATGTGCTCCAATCTGATTAGGAGGACAGCTGTGGAGGTCCCTTGATTCTGTGTCACTTGCAGCTTAATTCCTGCATTTTGTAGATAAGATGACTTTGAATTTGTAATAATGATATCATAAAATATGAGACATGTTGGAATCATGATAGCATATAATATTAATGTTTCAGAACTAAGACTCCTTGACATTTAATCTTCAAAATACAGAACATTGAATTTAAAAAAAATTGTATTGTAGAGTCTTAGAAACCCAGTATGTTAGAATCTTAGATTGTGGGAATTCTTGAAAAATTGATTTAAAAAAATCATATAAATACTTTAGATTTTTAGTAGCATAAAACATTAGAATTCTAGAATTTTAGGATTATGAAATCAGAATTATAGAATACTAGAATTATAGAGCATTATAAATATAAAAGAATAAATTTATAGAAATACAGAATCATGACCTCTTTCAATCATAGAACTTGAGAATGGTGGAATATTAAATTAAGGAAACAATGATAGAATCTTAGAATTACAGGAGGATATTAGCATCATGGAATGGTAGAATTAGAGAACCAAAGTGTCTAGAATTAGAGAATCATAGCAGTTTATAATTACAGACTCACTGGATTATAAACTCTTAGAATCACAGAACCTTAGAATCACAGTGTCTGTTAGAGAAGTATCAGATCTATGAATTACAGAATTTTAGAATTATAGGCTTTTAGACATAGCCTTGAAGAATTTCAGAGGCAAAAAGGGATTTAGAGGCCATTTGGCCCTACTCCTTGCTCAGTCCTATTCACACACACACACACACACACACGCGTGCACGCGCGCGTGAAACCTCTCGGTAACCCTGTGCTTATGTCTAGACAACGCAGTCTAATTTTATCGTTCCCTACATCCCCTAGAGCCGCCGACCTCCTTTTCTGTCTCCCCTCTCTGCCTGCCTCTCATCATTACAAATTCCTACCAGCCCCCTGTTTTTCAAGGGAGAGCTTGCTTTTCGTTTTGCAAATCATCCAGCATCTTAATTCACCATGCCTGTGTGCTGCAGGACAAGGCTATTTCAGTGATTAACATATCAGGGAAACGAAGCCTTGGCTTCATTTGGGATATGGGAGGGAGAGCAGGAGGGACAGGCAGGGGTGTGTGTGTGGCCTCCGTCCTAGAAACAGCATCAAGCAGGCCCACATAGGAACCCATGCTGCCCATTCCCTCTTGGAAGGAGGTGGGAGCCACGACAGTGGCTGCAATCATGCAGCCTGGCCTATCTAGGTGAAGGGAGATTTGAAACTGTAAGCCATTTCATGCTTATTTATTTTATGATCCTCATGGGCTGGGTTTACACAGATCGGACAACATGTGGATTAGATAATTTGCTGGGAATTAACAGCCTCCGATGGTTATCAGTCTTGGGGATTAAAGCTGGGTTGATGACGATGGTTCAGTGATGAGTTGATGATGTTATCCATGTCCTCATCGGGGTTCAGAGAGACGTGGTGGCTCATCACCCAGTCATAAATCCCCACCGGGACAGCATAGTGGAAGAGGATGGTTAGGTATCAGCTGGAGATTAACACTTGGGATTCTATTACATTTAAGAATAAACCAAAAGCAAAACAAAGTCGGCTTCAGAGTCAGCCTGGTAATTTAGAAAATATTGCCTTCGGAATGAATTCATCCCAAAGCTTTGTAGAAGAACTAGCCGAAGATAAACAATTTAAATATGAAACCTCCTGCTTTTTATTTAAGCACTATAAAGACAGAGTCTGTGCAGTGACCGCCAAAAGACGAGGCTATCTTCCTCGAATGATCTTTTCTCCAGCTCAGTTCCCATGTAGAATCTCCCAGCCCCAGGATCACGTAAAGCACCTCCTAGGGGAGGGAGCAGCCTGGGTTAGAAATGCTCAGAGATTGTGGCAATCTTCCCATAGATGAAGCATTGAAATCAACCGCTTTTGCTGCTTTCACATCTATTCTTTTATTATTATTATTATACTTTAAGTTCTGGGATACATGTGTAAAATGTGCCGGTTTGTTACATAGGAATACACGCGCCATGGTGGTTTGCTGCACCCATCAACCCGTCATCTATATTAGGTATTTATCCTAATGCTCTCCCTCCCCTAGCCACCCCCTCCACCCAACAGGCCCTGGTGTGTGATGGTCCCCTCCCTGTGTCCATGTGTTCTCATTGTTCAACTCCCACTTATGCGTGAGAACATGTGGTCTTTGGTTTTCTGTTCCTGTGTTAGTTTGCTGAGAATGATGGTTTCCAGCTTCATCCATGTCCCTGCAAAGGACATGAACTCATCCTTTTTTATGGCTGCATAGTATTCCATGGTGTATATGTGCCACATTTTCGTCATCCAGTCTATCATTGATGGGCATTTGGGTTGGTTCCCAGTCTTAGCTATCGTGACTAGTGCTGCAATAAACATACATGTACATGTGTCTTTATAGTAGAATGATTTTTAATTCTTTGGGTGTATACCCAGTAATGGGATTGCTGGATCTAATGGGATTGCTGGATCAAATGGTATTGCTGGGTCAAATGCTATTTCTGGTTCTAGGTCCTTGAGGAATCGCCACACTGTCTTCCACAGTGGTTGTACTAATCTACACTCCCACTAACAGTGTAAAAGCATTCCTATTTCTCCACATCCTCTCCAACATCTGTTGTTTCCTGACTTTTTAATGATCGCCATTCTAACTGGCATAAGATAGTATCTCACAGATCTATTCTTTTTTTTTTGACGGAGTTTTGCTCTTGTTGCCCAGGCTGGAGTGTAGTGGTGCAATCTCAGCTCACTGCAACCTCCGCCTCCTGGGTTCAAGCGATTCTCCTGCCTCAGCCTCCTGAGTAGCTGGGATTACAGGCATGTACCACCATGCCCTGCTAATTTTGTATTTTTAGTAGAGACAGGGTTTCTCTATGTTGGTCAGGCTGGTCTCAAACTCCCAACCTGAGGTGATCCACTTGCCTTGGCCTCCCAAAGTGCTGAGATTACAGGCATGAGCCACTGTGCCCGGCCTGACACATCTATTCTTAATAAACCATTTAGTTTAGAAACTGCAAAGCCACACAGCTAACCAAACTGCAGTGCCCAACTGGTTCTAGGAATACCATTTCAATGTAGCTGAGATTTTTCCAACACCGAAATGCCTGCCGGAGAGGTAGAGGATAGTCAGGCCAAACCCGCCTGCCGTGCTGTGTGCCTTTTGGCAAGTTAGAGCTCCTTTCTGGTCCCCAGCAGGCCCACCCACGAATAGGTAGTTGGATTAAATAATCTAAATGTGGGAGCAAAAATATTAGAAACAGAAAAATTACAATTTGGCTTTATTCCTTTTTGTGAGTTGAATTTCAAATTAGTCAGGTGAGTATTTCTATTTATTTTAGAGGCAGTTCAACCAAGATCTGCTATTTTCATGGCTCTGGGTTTTGATTTCAGATGTGAAACAACAAAACCATGACCCCAAACTTCCCAGACTGTTGGCTGCAGCGATTGTACACAGTTTTCAGTGGTGTGGCATATTGTTAACACAAATGACAAATGTCATTACCTCCTCAATTCTGAAAGAAGTAAGAAAAGAAATGGGGAGTGAAAATGAGCTAATGGAATAGCACACTAGGTGTCAAGAGGCCTCATTCTATGACTCTCAGTTTCCCCATCTGTAAAATGGGGAGCGGGTGGAGGCCGGAGAAATCTAGAGGTTGTCTTCCGGCTCTGAAACAAAGTTTGAGTTTCTGAGGCTTTAGCCCTGATTCTAAACAAGGGTGTTGGGTGTGTTGTGCTCTGTTGCATCCATCTGCAGCTCTGCAGGGGCCACCCCTACTGATTCTGGAGATGGGAGGGGTGGGGCTGAGGAAAATGGAGAGTCTTTACAAAGGGCACAATGGTAAATCCCTGATTTCTGGACAAGTCCCTTTCACTGTGAGCCTGAAAAGCCAAGGAGGGGTGGGCAGGGTGAATGGGCTTGGGGGTGGGCGGGTGAGTACCCTCTTGCCACAGCCCCATTGAAAGTTGGTGGACCTGTCAGCAATGAAAGGAAGTGAGTTAAAGAGGCAAGTGAGGGGGCTGTGCTAGGGGCTCAGCAATCCCCCGACACGGATGAGGGACAGAACCGCAGCCTCGGTCCAGCCCACGTGGACTGCCTGGCAAGGCTGCAGGGCACAACGGGTCCTCCATTGGGACTTTCTGCCCTCTTGATTTGAATCCCAGTTTTAAACCCGTGACAATATTGTGTGTCCTTTCATGGTGGATTTGGCCAGGATTTATGCCTGAAACTCATGAAACTGCAATTCTCTGGAAAGGCCGAGGCTGGTGGTGAGGTTGGGGAGTGGGGCTGGGGTGATTGCAGGGCTCAGACCAGTCCATTTCGTCAAAATATCTAATCTGGAAAGCTACACACCAACCAGCTCCACATCCACAGCTGACCGTGGCCGACAAACAGCCTGTCAGTTGAGTCCAGCAACGGGTCAGTTTAGATGAGCAACAGGCCAGTCCAATCAAAGCAATCAGTTCAGTTATAAAAATGGTAGCGGGGAAAGGAACAACAGAAAAACAACAATACCAGCAGTTCCGTTTTTACAAAGTGACCGTGCAACTTTCTTGACTATGTACAGGGAAGCAACCAAGCGGTTCCCCAACACAAGCTCAGCCTTGTCCGGTCAATCACTTGGCAGGTCTGGAGGTAGAAGCATTCAGAAATGATCCTGTGGTCCAGTCTGACCCCCTGTCTCATGCCGTGGAACCTCAGAATTACGACATTGTCAGAACTGGTAGAGTGGGGCTTGGGATTCATGCAGCCTCACCCCTCCTCATCCCAGGGGTTACAAAGAGTCCAGGGTCCTTACCAAGATGCCATGGCACTTCAGGAGATTCCGCTTCTCTCTCTGAGCTGAATGTCCCTCAGTGGCAGCTAGTTCTTCCTTGTGTCTAACCAGAGTCTCTCTCGCTGCAGGAGCAGCTTGGATGCTCCTCCTCATGGCCAGTCTCCAGAGGTGAGTGTGCTGGGATCCTGGCCTGGGAGTGGGCTGGTGACCCCTCTTCCCTGAGGTAGCAGAGGCCTGGAGGGCCGTCTCTGTGTTTGGTGAATAAACATCAGAGTCCAGTTGCCGGCCTGTCACTCTGCAGCCTTTCAGCGTGTGAGAGGCCAGGTGGGCCAGAGGGAGTTCCCATGGGCGGCATATGAAGAGGCTGGGGTCTGCGGGGGCTGTGGGGACTGTGGGGGCTGCAGGGGCTGGGGCCCAGGCAGGTCTGCTTTGGATAGCCAGTAGAATCAGCTTTTGCAGGCCATGGAACTTCACACCTTTGAAAGGCTCCAGAGCGGCCCACAGAAAAAATAAACCGTTCTTCCCATCCGTGGCAGATCGGCCATCCTTAGGGGCTCCCGGTCATGCACATGGAAACCCTGTAAAAGGGCCCAGTGTTTCCTTTGCCACTCCCTGAAAGGATATGGGCTGAGTCTTGCCATGGCTGCTGGGGTCGGGCAAGAGTGCTTCATCCACACCAATGAGGCCTGGGGCCCAGCCCCACTCCCCTGGGACAGCCACCCCAGCCTCTGAGCCTTAGTTTACACATCTGGCAAGCAGGCATTAAAAAAACCCACCTTAGGGTTTTGTGTGTGTGTGATGGCAGAATAAGGCATATATGTGTATGAACATACTTAGCACACAGTAGATGCATGATCAATGTCTTCCTCCTCCTGCTGTCTATGGAACCTAGAACAGGTCGGATTTCCTTTAGGAGCCACAGTTCACTTTCCTGGAAAGTGGGGTAGCATCTACGTGTGTCAGGATGAAATGAGACAAAGGGCTTAGCACAGGGCCTGGTACCAGAAGGTTCTGTTATAGTATAATTTCTTTTTTCTTTCTGTTCCTCCTCCCCTCTGGGTCTCGGGTACATCATCTTATAAATGGGAATGGTAATACTTTCTTGACCTACTAGGTCAAGAATGCTGAGGATAAACGCAATGCTACCAGCACTTGATGAGCTTCATTATGCTGCAGAACCATAGGAGAGACTAGATCTCAAAACACTTTGACAGCAAGAAGAAAGATTACAAGGCTTAGAGAGTCCTAGGAGCATTATGACAAGACTTAGATGAGGACATGGCTCTTGTCTCATCGAGTGATGGTTCAGGCAGGAATGTTGGGAGTCTTAAGGAGAAAGAAGGGTCCCTGCTTCTTGTTGGTACCAGGGAGGGCTTGCTGGAGGCATGGTTTGTCCAAAGCTATGGAGCTCTGTCTTTTCATGGGTCTAGTTTGTTGCAAATGCTTGAGGCCCAGGCTGCTGCTGGCTCCCAGCAAGTTGGGAGATGTCCCCAGAAGTGTCTGTGGTCTCTTGCCTGGGCTTTTCAGAGCTGCAAAGAGACAAACTAGGACCAAGGGGGTTAGAAGGAGCGAAAGTAAGAGCAGATCCCAGTGTGAGCTCTCCAGCCAGAGAGCTGGCTGTCTCCAGTGGCAGTGAGCTCCCCAACACGGCAGGTGCCCAGCAGAGGCTGGAGGACCCTGTGACAGGTACTGAGGAGAGACTGTGGCAGTGGGTGAGGGGTAGGATTATCTGAGAGATAGGCTTGGAGTCAGGTACCCTGGGCTCCTCCTGTTCAAGCTTTGCAATTTACCCCTGTGACCTTGGATTAGTCTCCTACCTTTGCAAAGTTTGTTTCCTTATATGTAAATTGCCTGTAATTCCTACTTCCAAGAGTTGTTTTGGAGATTAAATGAGATAATGCACATAAGGTATTTAGTACAGTGTCAGAAACTTGGGGGCTCTCCCTGTCACAGCTTAGATTCTAAGATCTTACAGGCTGAAATTTGTAGGGGAAGGTTAAGATCCTATTCTTTGAGGATCTGGAATTATAGGAAATTGAATCCATTTATTTAACAGGTACTTATTTAAAGCTTATCCTATGCTGAATACTTTTATATGGGCTTTATAAATATTCATTGAGTCTTCACAACACTATGAGCTAGGTACTATTCTTACCCCCAGTTTATAGATAAATAAACTGAGGCGGAGAGAAGGTTAAGTAACTTGCCCATAGTCACACAGCTAAGGAAGTGATAGAGCTGAGATTGAAGTCTGGTTCCAGAGTCTGTGCACGAAGATTCTAAAACCATGAGACTTTAAAACCATTCCATATTCCTAAGGTTACAGAGAATTTGAGATTATGGGACTTATATTAATAATTGCAAATGTCCAGGATGAAACAGTTCTAGGGCATACTTTTTCTGCAAAGGACCAGGTTGTAAATATTTTCCTTTGGCTTGGCAGGCCATAAGGTCTCTTGTCACATTACTCAACTCTGCTGTTGTAGCCATATCTAAACAAATGGGTTCCAATAAAACTTTATTTACAAAAGCAGGTGGCAGGTGGATTTGGCCCTTGTGTTATAGTTTGCTGATCCCTGTTCTTGATGCATTGTCTGCTCTGCTGAGTGCCTTGGTGGGGGCTCCCTTCAGGACTGAGCCCCAGAGGAGCCCAGCTGTGCCCCTCATTTGGAGATGCAGAGGGGTCTGCGGGGGCCAGGCTGGCTCCCAGGGTGCGGGTGCCTCTGAGTGTGGCTCTCCCTTTCTGTCCTAAAGAGGCTGTTGAAAAGGCTCCTCTCTCCAGCAGTGGCGCCTCATTACTCATGGTTGGAAAACAATGTTAATTTCCCCCAAGCGGGAAGCAGCTGCACTTGTGAGCCACGGCTCATTTTGCTGCATGAATATTTATGGCATGTCCCCTAATTAAGCTCAGAAATAAAATTTATCCTGCTAACAGGGTCCACAGAAGACTGGAAGGCCATGTCAGGAACCAGCCTCTTATGCCTGTGAAGTAGGGTTGTCAATGAAACATTTGTTTCCAGAGCTACTTGGCCAGGGACAGTGTCCACAGTAGCATTTCCTGGAAGGTCAAGCACCCTTGGTGTAGTCACATGCTTGTGCAAGGGGACACCTACGCTACCTTGCTGAGCAGTGATGGATGGCTATTGTCCCAGGCCTGCATGTGGTGACACAGAGGTGACTCTAGGCCAGAGCCCTTAGCAATACTTCTTTTCTTTTAGCCAGTGTGACTCAGGTATTTTCTGATTGGGTGTCAAAGGCCACTCCAGTATAAATAGCCCAGGGAGAAAGCGCCCTGGAGTGGGAACCAGGAGAGATGGGTTTGAGTTGCTCCCCTGACACTGATTCTAGCTGACCAGGGGCCGGCCTGCCTGCTCTCCCAGCCTCAGGCCCCCATTTCGTTAAAATGTTGGCGGACTGTCAACATCATGTAGTTACTGGGAATCATGGGAGACCATGGAAGATAAAGTCTTTTGGGGAATGATTCTCACCATGATTTGGAATTTCCTTTACCTCCAGGCCCTCCCTCCCTTAAATCCCCGGAACCAAGGAAAGCCTAGGCCTAGGCCAGTAACCTTGAGGGCTTCCGGAAACCATAAATCTTGGCCTTTCCTTGAGGGGTCCTATCTCCAGAGAACTGCCTGGGCCCTCATATCCTCTTCCACAAAGCCAATAAACCAAGCAAACACCATAAAGCTCCTCACCCCACCTGAGCTTTCCCCCACGGTCAGAGTCGGACCTGGTCAAGAGTCATGAGTTTCAGAACATGGCTATAAAATTGCACGTGGCTCCTCCCCCTTTCCTTTCCAGAATGGAACTTACCTTTGCTTTCTCTCTTCCGTCCTCTTTTCGATAAGTTTCCTCTTTAATTTCTTTCCAGCACCTGAGAGATCCCATCTTGTGTTCCCAGCCCCACCTCCCAGTTGCTGGTGGGGGCTTGGAGAGGAGGATGCTTTCCTAAGGCAGGTCCGGGGGTGTAATCAACCGGGGGCCTTGGCAACTGGCACACCTTGTAAATTCAAAAGTCAACAAGATGTGGAAGCAAAGGAGACCCTGGGGCTGGAGGGGAGGAAGTGGGGAGGTGAGGGTGGGCCTTATCTTGTGAAGTCGGTCAGGGGTGGCTTCTGTGCCCTCTGCCTCCCCTGGTGGGGCCTGCCCCACCCCCTGGAGCCTGGAACTTCCTGCTCTCATTCTTCACCTTCACATCCTGAGCTCAGAACTGATCACAGCTACAGCCTGGACCCTGGAAGGGGCCCTAGAGGCTTTCTCTCCCACACCCTCTCACTACAGATAGGGAGGCTGAAAAAACTGGGAGGGCCTTGCCCTAGGTCAGTGTCAGAGTGGAAATAACACTGGGCTGGTGCCAGGAGACCTGGTCTCTGGTTCTTGCCTGGGCTGAGTCCAGACCTCAGTTGCAGACTGTAGCCTTACCTCTAACCCCTAGGTTACCATGAGATGGGAGGAAAGATCACAGCTTCTTAGGGCCCATCTCAACCACAGAACCATAGGAACCACTTAATGGCTATTTGCATCCGGGACACACTCTTCACTGAAAAAGGATGCCATGATCTTACCAATTTGGAAGTTTGGTGCAGTGGGCTCATTAGAGCACTGTAGCAGAGGTGTGACATTCACAAAAGTCACTTTAACCTCTCTGGACTTGAGCTTCCTCATCTGTAAAATGAGGATAATAATCCCCCTCGCCCCCCTCCACCTGCTGCCAACTATCCCCTCAGCTTCTGATGAGGGTCAAAGGAGATACTGATTCAGTCTTTTGTTAGATGAATGTGTTTACATGTGAAAGAATAAATATTAAAATTATACCTATTGTTTTGTTATTATTTGGTGTTTACTCTCCTTCCTGGCTAGCCAGAAGGAGCTGGTGTTTTTTGAAGACCTAAGCCCGGGAGCAAATTTTTCCTGGTCAAAGAGGCCAAGAGTGGGCCCAGGATCTCTGCCAGGACCTGCCAGGGCCCAGAAGATTTGGGGAGGGGAGCTGCAGCATTAGAGGGCTGAGGCCCCTTTATCCTGGATTAGGTTCAAAGTTGTTGGGTGGAGCTGTGGCACCTGCAGAGTTAACTGCGTCCATGGTGTATCATTGCGCTAAGACAGGCTCAGAGAGAGCTCAAGGGGCCTACATTTAAATACACACCTTTCTGTTTCCACAGCTCATGTATTTTGGGGAGGAAAATTTAATCCATATACTTTTAGTTCGTTTGCATTAAAGTCATCACAAAGCTTTGTCTGAGCCATTTTGAGCTTGTGTGGCCTGTTGGAGAATCTTCACTGTCTTTCGAAGGCCTTTTCCTCCTCTCTAGGCAAACAGGAAATCATACTCTGCCCAGGAGCAACCAACCTGAAACCTTCAGCGCTGCCTGCCTCACCTGCCTTCTCACACCTGGAAATGACAGGCCCAGATCAAGTTCCTCTGGAGCCCAGGAAACTCTCATGCCTGGCAATTAAATGCCTCCATGATTTGCCCCAAGCTATCTTGATAGCAGTTGTCCCCTAACCACCAGGCAGGGTGATGTTCATGGAAACCTCTGTTCCTGCCATTCCCTCTCCCCTGGCTACATTTCCTCCTGACATTTTGCCCATTCTCTGAGGCCCAGCTCCGGCTCAACCTCAGCCTTCCCTTGATCATCCTTATGCAAGCAGTTGCATAAGCAATTGCCGGCTCAGGATTCGGTACTAAGTGTCATTGGTAAACGTTTATTGGATGGATGAATGGAATGGTGGATGACAGGGGCTGGGATAATTTATCCTATATTTTCTTCTTGCTTCTCCCTCTTCTGAAATGTGTCTGGCCCAGGTTTCGGTACACACGGAGGTTTGAGGAATGCCTAAAGAATGAATGCACGTGCAGTGAATGGATGGCTGTAGAAATCCATTTATAGAGCACATGCTATGGGCTCTGCATGGGGCCAGATGCTGGTATCACAGCTGTGAAGAAGACATGCTTCCTGCCCTCATCTTTCACATCGTAGCTGAGAAGTCAGGCAGACACCGGGAGTTGCACAACCTATTATGTATTTAGTTACTCTTGTGATAAATTTGAGGAGGGAGGAAAATGAATATGTGTATGAGTGAAGAAAGGAGTAAACAAATAGAATGAGGGAGGAAATGAATATGTACATGAATAAAAGAATACTGGGGAGAATAATTAATGGAATGATGGATGAAGATGAATTCATTGTGAAGGAAAAGACCCCAAGCCGTGTGACACAGTATTTGTGGACACAAGGCCTAGGGGCCACTAGGCCACTGTGGCCTGAAGTCAGCCCCTCTTTTGTTTCCCAGGGGGCAGGAGCAGCAGGTGGGTGGGGAGAGGTAAGGCCCTCTGCATCCTGAGGTTGGCAGCACTGCTACCATCTTAGCATCTCCCAAACTTTAGTCTCAGAAAGGGTGGGTGTTTGTGACTTTAACCTGGAGAATCTCAGGGCCTGCAGGGTTGGATTTTTCTTTTTTTTGAGAGAGAGTCTCACTCTGTTGCCCAGGCTGGAGTGCAGTGGTGTGATCTCGGCTCACTGCAACCTCCGCCTCCTGGGCTCAAGCAATTCTCCTGCCTTAGCCTCCTGAGTGGCTGGGACTACAGATGCACACCACCATGCCTGGCTGCTTTTTTTTTTTTTTTTTTTTTTTGAGATGGAGTCTCGCTCTGTCACCAGGCTGGAGTGCAGTGGTGCAATTTCGGCTCACTGCAACCTCGGCTCACTGCAACCTCCATCTCCTGGGTTCAAGCGAATCTCTTGCCTCAGCCTCTTAAATAGCTGGGATTACAGGCATGTGCCACCACGCCCTGCTAATTTTTGTATTTTTAGTAGGAGATGGGGTTTCACCATGTTGGCCAGGCTGATCTTGAACTCCTGACCTCAGGTGATCCACCCATCTCGGCCTCCCAAAGTGCTGGGATTACAGGAGTGAGCCACCCCACCTGGCCACAGGGTCTGAGTTTTGCTCAGCGCATGGCATAATCCTCAAAGCTTTCACAGTCATATCCACACCACACGTATCCTCCACTGGGAGAAATCAGCTGGAGAGGGAAGGGCCTGCCCAAGGCCCCAACACCAGAGTCCTGACCTCCAGGAGCCTGAGACAGACAAGGCCCATTTTGACTTAGCTCCTTTCGTCCCCCTCTGAGTTCTCCTAATCCTCTCCCTTTGTGCCCCCTCCAGCCCCACAGGCCCTACCCTCTCCTGGCACATGCTGGGCACGCTCCTGCCTTGGAGCCTTGGTGCTCCTAATTCCCTTTGCCTGGGATGCTCCCTCTAGATGTCTGCAGGGCTCACTCTTGCTTCCTTCCAGGCTTCTCTCAGAAGTTACCCTATTAGCGAGGCCTTCTGTGGCTACCGTATCCATAATTTTGTCACTGACCCCTTCCTTTGATATCCCATTCCCTTGCTTTGATGTTTCTTTATAGCACTTATCCTTATCTAACACTGTATGTTTTTCTTATTAGTTTATGATTTGTTTCTCCCATGATCTGTTTCTCCCACTAGGATGTAAACTCCAGGAGGGCAGAGATTTCGTATTGCTTTGTTCACTACTGTATCCCAGCAGCTGGAATCCAGCCTGACACACAGTAGTTGCCCACCACATATGCACTGAATGGATGAATGAAGCAAACTCTCAAACCCAGCCTCTCCTCTCCATCTAAAAGTCACTCTCATTGTCTTTCCTTGCTGGGACCCTGCAACAGCCTCTTACCTGATTCTCAGCCTCCTCTCGGACCCCTCAGCTTCCTCCCTGACGATCAGCCTCCTCCCTGACCCCTCAGCTTCCTCCCTGACGCTCAGCCTCCTCCCTGACCCTTCAGCTTCCTCCCTGACACTCAGCCTACTCCCTGATCCCCAGCCTCTTCCTTAACCCTCAGTTCCCTGCCTGACCCCAACCTCCTCCCTGACCCCCAGCCTCCTCCCTGACACTTGGCCTCCTCCCCTACTCCACAATCTCTTCTTTGGCTCAGAGCAATGTTTCCTCTATGGTAAATCTGACCATATTTTGTGACTTCTGGAAATTTCTTACTGTGTTCCCTTTCCTTTCTCTTGATTCTGTCTCTCCTGATCCTGTAAAACATAGATCTAAAATAACATACGTGCAGTGTCTGACCCACAGCGTGCACTTGTAAGTGGTAGTTCTCGCCACCCCTGATGACAGGGCCTCTGGACGGACGGTGCAATGAGGAGGGTGTGCTGGGTGTGGATGGCATGGGCAAGCAGCTGGGGGTGCAGTGGTGTAGAGTGAATGGACAGGGTGTGGCCAGGCCCTGCACACCAATTTTAGTAGGAGGATCCTGGGACGCCAGGTGAGAGGATTGGTTGGGATCAGATCCCAGAAGGTATTGACTGTAAAAGTGAGAGCTCTGCCCCATTCTGCAGGCAATGGGAAACCTCTGTGAGCTCCTTCAACAAACTCAACATGTTGCCAAGCACTGATTGTGAGTAAGTGCTATAATGGGCACTCTCATGGGCAGGCTTCAATAGTATCCTGTACCAATCCGTAGACATCTGTATTACTGTCCCCATTCTACATATGGGGAAACTAAAACACAAAAAGTTTGAATAATTTCCCCAAGGTAACCTTGGGAAACTAATACAGCGGGGAATTGAGCCCAGGCCCAGGAGACCCTAAATCTTTGTATCTTTTCACCATCCAGAGGCCTACTGCTCACCAGATGTGTGGATGAACAAACCTGAACAGCCTGGAGGCTGGTGATATCTACCCCCACAGCGCTTCTTCCTTGGTCCCCCAAGCAGGCTCCATAACTCCAAGACTTCACGCAGCCTTTTCTGAACTTGGAAGTCAAGAGAAAACTCACAGAACTTTGGAAAATACGTTTTCTTTTAAGGAAGAATTTTTTGTTTTCATTTCAACAGCCCTGGCTGGTGATGAGGGGTGAAGCGAGGTGCCCTGTTTTCCATCCTAACACCTATTTCCAGGTGGGGGCAGGGAGGGCTCCAACCTGAAATGTTATTTCAAAACCTTTCCGGGCCTTGCAGCTCCATTTCCAGGCCACATGCTACAAAGCACGGCACGATTTCCCATTACGTGCTGTTGCCCTTTCTGGTCTGAGCCCCTTTCAAAGTGGGAAGACCCAGCCTGCTGCAACACCCTCCCTCCTGTCCCCATAAATTAAGTCTCACTGCCTGATGTGAGGCTTAAATAAATAGCCTTGCCCGGCACCCGATGGCCACACTCCTGATAGATGGGCTTGCCAAGAGCAGCAAACTCAGCTCGCTCCTCCTGGCCCCTCCTGGCCCCTCCACAGAGAGAAGATGAAACTGGTGTTTTGCAAATGCTTCCTGCCTGCTTTCTGCCAGCCAAGGCACATTCCAAGAAGGAGCAGGCCAGCAAAGTCTTGTCATCTGACGGGGTGAGGACAGAGATGGATGATGCGCTCTTTGCCAGAGAAGGCCACGTTCAGACACTCCCAGATAGCCAGCTGCCACTTTATTAACAGCAAAGATCCCCATCTGAACGAGGCTGGGAAAGAAAATATTTATGCTTGCCTGTCAGGAGGACCTTCATTTTTCTTCTGGGGAGCCAGCCAGGGTGCTAGTCCAGGGATGGAGGAGTGTGACGTGCCTATGGGGTTGCCCCAGGCCCTGCTGCAGCCCAGGGTTGATGGAGAGTCCGGAATGTTCCCAGGGCAGCTCTGGATGGGGTCGGGAGGTTTCAGAAGAGCTGGACATAGGGAGTTCAGGGCCTGAGAAAGCAGAACACACCCTGGCACCTGTTAACTGTAAACAAGAGGACCTGGGTGTGGGAGTGGGTGCTACAGTTAGAAATCAGTGGCAAATAGGCCATTAAATGATCTCATTATTAATTAAAAACACGTAGCAGCATGCATCTGATAAGAAACTTTGTACTAAGGATAAAATAATTTTGTATTGGCAGAAAATATCAACACTGGAGCAGAGCTTGTCATTTAAGCTGGGCATATATTAAAATCAGTTTATATTATTACTCTTCTCATGGTCATTATTTTGAACAAAAGTTGAAAACCAGTTCTTTAACGCTTTCAGAGATGCCTGTGAATCTGCACTTGGGAAGACCTTGCCACACTCTGGGAGACAGCTGTACCCAATTATAGTAAGTGAGTCATAAGGTGCTAGGCTGAACAAGTCCCGCGCCCTAGGGAATGGAGAATTTGGCCTCACTGGAGTGCCAGGATTGTTCTCTTAGACCCTACTGAGGTTCCTCTCCCCCAGCTCTGAATGCTGGATTATTTATGATCCCGATGGAGCATGCACATTGGAGTCAGCAGACCTGAGTTCAAATCCCAGCTCTACCACTTAGCAGCTGTGCAATCAACCCTGAACACCTTATTCATTTTAGCCTCCTGTTTTATAAAATGGAGCTAATAAATGTCTCCCTCTTGGGGCTGTCCTGAGAATAAAGTGAGAGGAAGTCTGTGAAATGCTGGCCACGGTAAGAGTTGCATACATAAGAGGCAGCAGTAATGGGAGCAGTGCGCACACATTCCACTATGTCTCTAGGAGTGTAGCAATAATTTTCATTGATGTGTGACTGAATATGAGCAAATGTGTGCAAGCACCATTCCTAGTGCGTATCTGTTTAAGTCTGCTCAGGCTGCTATGACAAAATACTATAGACTGAGTGGCTTAAACAACAGACATTTATTTCTCATAGTTTTGGAGGCTGAGAAGTCCAAGATCAAGGTGCCAGCAACTTCGGTTTCTGGTGAGGACTCTTTCTGGCTTGTGCGTGGCCACATTCTCCCTGTATCCTCAAGTAGGAGGGGAGAGAGAGAGAGTGCGCGCGCGTGTGAGAGAGATCTTATAAAAACACTAATCCCATCATAGGGTCCCACCCTCAAGACTTGATCTAAACCTAATTACCTCCCAAGGGCCCAACCCCAGATACCATCACATTGGGGGTTAGGGCTTTGACATGTGAATTTTAGGGGAGCACATTCAGTCCATAACAGTATCTACATCTGATATCTGTATAGTTCATGTCTCTATCAGCTGGTGAACCTGTATATTGTATAGGTGTTATTGTCTACTTATGGAGGTACGGAGGTTTATAGATATTGTGTACACCTCTATGTATGGACCTTTCTACACATGAGAGTGTACCAGAGGTTAAAACCAAGGGCTCAGACTACAGGTGTGTGTAGCATGTGTACATGTGTGTATACAAGCATGGGAAGGGCATGACTTGGGCTACAGTAGGCAGCTACCCCTCAGCCCAGTATGGCAAGTCTCCTGCTCCCACCAGCCCATAGCACTGCCAAAGGGACCCAGGCAGAGGGACTCAGAGGTTCACTAGGACTGGGGATCTGTCAAGCCTGAGATCCTCAGCTGCAGGTACCTGAGGATTTGTCCTGTGCTGTGGCAGAGCCCCTGCCCTTGAGGGTGCAGTTTGCCTGGGGAGGGGACATGGAGCCTTTCCTTGATATTATGGGAACTTTATTAGCTCATCTTCATCCAGTGTGGGACCCATCTTCATCTATTCAAATGGATCATTTTTCTCATTGAGAGCCTTCCAAGCTCCAGCTCAAATGACATTTGCTTAGCAATTGGCCTGTTTGAAAAAGCCGACATATTGGAGTTGAGGCATGCACAGGCTGCACCATCTTTCCAAGCTGGGGGCGCAGGGAGACAGACCCACGGGAGAGGGTAGAGGGAGGTGGGGGCATTCAGTTGGTCAAGGATCCCGCGGAAACAGGCAAACACATTATCCACTCCAACACAGGCAATTTTTTCCCCAGGGTAGCTAATTAGCAGGCGGCTGCACGGGCTCTCTACTTGACTTGCAGAATTAGAATGCTCAGCACAGAGATCTGTGTTTATGCTCAAAATCTGTTGTCCCTCTTCTCCAATCAGGAGAGGAGCTCTGTCAGCTCTGGAGCCAAGAGATTGCTCAACTGGCATTTCAGGGGCCTGATGGGCTCCTCCTCCAGAGAAACTTCTTCCCTGTTGGAGGCTTCAGAAAATGGCAAGCCCATCAATGAAGGCACAGGACACATCCACACAAGCACAAATATCTCCTCATTTACATAAACGTGACACAAAGGCACAGTCACACACATTTGCCCAGAAGCATAGGCACCCACCCCCAGAGACACATGTGTGTAGCATATGCATCTTCACAGCTTCTGGGAACACATGTGTAAGGGTACACACACACAGAAATTGCTTAAATCTACAGAAACAAAAATTCTCAGAAACCAGCATCAGTGATTCTCAACTGGAATCTCAGAATCAGAGAAGAGATCACATAAGAATGATAGGTATAAGATATCTGACACTGGATTCAGAAATTATATGATAATCAGAATTCTCAAATCAGAATCACCAGGGGACTTTGTATAAATACTCATATTGGGTTCCTCCAGAATCTGGTAAGTCATCAAGTGAGACATGGTAGTAGCCATGCGAATTTTGAAAGGCTCACTTGTGTAATGAAAACAGAACATTTTTGTTATTAAAAATAAAATTAAATGGCTCATCCCTATCAAGATGAAGAATAATTTGATTTGGTGAGAACGGTTATGATTTAAAAAAATTTTTCTAATTTTAGTTTTTTTGAGACAGGGTCGTGCTCTGTTGCCCAGGCTGGAGTACAGTGGCATAATCTTGGCTTAGTGCAACCTCTGCTTCCTGGGCTCAAGTGATGCTCTCATTTCAGCCTCTCAAAAAGCTGGGACTACAGGCACACACCACCACACCTGGTTAATTTTTGAATCTTTTTTGGTAGAGATGGGGTTTTGGCATGTTGTCCAGGCTGGTCTCAAACTACTGGGCTCAAGCAATCCTTCAGCCTTGGCCTCCCAAAATGCTAAGATTACAGGCCTGATCTACTGTGCCCAGTCGTGATTTTTTTTTTTTAAAGTGATGGCATTCTTGTTTTGTTGTTTCAAGAACAGAATAACTTGAAGCTGGAACTTTCCTGGTGGATGTCTTTATGTCATTTAAAACAGATAGGAACCGTGACAAATACAACTTGTCCAGGAGATTTTGTTTCCATTACAGGTGTTTCAGACTCACTGTCTAAATAGGGAGGGCCTCTGGTTCCACCTTTCCTGCTACAGATAGGGAAACTGAGGTCCAGGTAGGACGAGCTACTGCTTGAAGTCATAGAGCCATTAGTGATTTCTGTGAGTAAATGTATACAGAACACACAGTAAGTGGTCAATAAATGTTAGCTACTATATTACTATTATTGTTATCATCATAAGTTATTATGATTAGCAGAGCAAGGCTAAGACTCCAGAACTCCTTCTCCCTCTGGTTTACGGGCTCAAGATCTCTCTCCCAGTTGAGAAGACACTGAAGGTGAAGTAGAAATCTGGGCCCCCACCCAGTCCTATCTTCTGTAATTAAGCCTAGTGGATGTACTCCAGTTCTTCCAGTTTCCAGAGAAAAAGGCTAAGGAAGGTTGTTAGGAATAAGTGGGGGCGGGGAGAGGAGGCAGCATGATGAAACTTTGAAGGGAGGTCCTGTCTTGGTGAGGGGCTTCAAAAGACAGCAGCCTCCTTCTGCAACCTTGGGAGAGGCCAGCCTTTGGAGACACCATCTCTGATTAGCATGGGCAGGACACAGCAGCTGCAGGTCGTGGGGCTGGCAGCACCCTTTCTGCCTTCAGCTCCCTGGGGAGTCTCTTCAGGCCAAGGAAATCTTTGGTTCCAACCACTTCTCCGAGCCAGGACTGCTGGGTGGTCTAGGGGCAGGAGGGCAGAATGAGGGTGGGTCAGGGCAGGCCTCTGGTGCAACAAGGGGTGTGGGGTGGAAGACTTGGGATGGGGGGAGGTGGAATCGATGTGAGTGGGGTGGGGATGGGGAGGGCTGGCGCAAAGGGAGAGTTGAGGTCAGCGTTGGGAAAGTTTGTGGGGGGGTGGGGAGGGAGTAGGCGGGACCAGCAGATGCCAGAACGCTAAGAGGGTCCAGGGGACCCGGTAGGGGTCCATGACAGGGTGGAGAGGAGACTCCCTTCCCCCCAGATCCCGCTGTCCCAGGTGGCTAGCAGGAGGGGTACACCGCGAGTCACTGAGCCCCCCCTACATTTTGCGTCTGAGGCTCCAGAACATGTGGCCGACACACCCCCTACTCCCAAAGGGCTGTCATTTGGAACGTATTTGCAGACACATGGCTTGTTTTTAAGTTAATGCTTTTTAATTCACTGTTTCCCAGTTGTCGTTTTTTATTGCAAAGGCGGATTCTGCCCGTGTGTGTTCCTTTGCGGGGGCGGGGGATGGGGGTAGCTTCGCGGGCAAAGATCCGATGAGAGAGAGGCAGAGACAATGAGAGGCAGAGACAGAGGCAAAGGCACAGCGAGACACCGGGGAAACGGGGAAGCAGGTCAGAGAGGAAGAGAGAGACAGGCCGGAAGAGACTGTACCCAGGAGCCTGGACAAGGGATGCCGTGCCCAGGGAGGGGAAGGCCAGGGGCCGCTCTAGCGGCGAGGGGCGGAGGGTGTGCTGAGAAACCCGGCTCCGGGGACCTAGGCTGACGCCCCCACCTCCGCCTAAGGCCCCTGGGGCTGAGCTTGCTTCCCCCTGGCTCTCTGGTTCCTTTCCGAGTGGAGGAGGGTGAACTGGCCCTTGGGAGAGGGCTGGAGGGACGCGGCGGGAACGGGCTGAGTACGCAGGACCCGGGTCGGCAAGGGCTGGGGTTCTGAGATCAGAGAGAGAAGAGGACCTGGGAGTCGGAGGCGATCTCCCTGGCCCCAGCCGACCCTCTGAGCTCTAGCGAGCCTGAATCCCGCTCTGGGGGTGGCGCCCCCCGCCTGCTGCGCCGCCCGGGGCCAGCGCCCTAACCTTTCAGAGCCTGGCCCTGCCACCTGTAGAAGGAAGGCGCGCTGGTGGCCCGTTCAAGCAGGCAGTGGCAGCACCGGGGGCCTTCAAGAAGGGACGAAACGGCTCAGGGGCCGGGGAAACTTGTTTCGCTTGACAACGCCTGGGCTGGGCGGTTACAGCAGCAATCCCGGGATTCTCGGCCCCGGGGGGTCCTGTTTACGCAGGACTCGCGGCAGACTGGAGGGAGTGGGGCGCTAGAGCTTCCTTCCTTAGCAACTGAGAACCATTTCATCCCCACCGCCGCTATCCTGAGACCCCTCCTCTCCCCATCTGCGTCGGCTTCCCGCGAACCTTCCCCGGCGGCATCTTCAAACACACAGCGGCGGACACACAAAGACGCTCGCGAGCCAGCACTAGTGTAGGCACTCGGGCACACACAGATACACGACGCAAGGTCCCGGGGACTCGGATGGAGCCGCAGTGTCCCCGGCCCGGGCGGAGAGGGCTCGCGCGTAGGGGCAGCTGCTCCCGGGCCGCTCTGACACCGGGCGCGCGGCTCTCAAGCCGGGAGTTGGCGAGCTGAAAGCCCGGGATAATTAGCGCTAATTACATGTGTGCAAACAGCCGCGGCAGAGGGCGCGGGCTAGGCCGCGGGGCCGCCCCTCCCCCGGCCTGACCCTGGCAGTCCCACCGCAGTGGAGGGGCTCTGCTGGCGCAGCTCTAGCCGACCGCTAAGGGAGAGCGCGCAGGAGGACCCACGAGACCCGGGAATCGGGGTGCGCCGTCCGCGCCCAGAGCCACCGAGCCCCGACCACACACGCGGGCGCGCGCTGCGGCCCGGCCAATCTCGGGATGGCGGGTCACAGTCGGGCCAGAGGCTGAGCCCAGAACTGGGGGCCGAACACCCGCTGCCCTTCGCTGCCCTTCAGCGGGGACCGGGCGGGGTGGGGCTGAGCATTCTGGCCCCTAGGCTTCTCCGACTGTTTTGGCCTCCGGAGCAACCCGGTGTCTGCGGAAGATTGGAAGCGACTCTCCAGCACCCCGCCGCCGAGGCCCGCTCTCCCAGGCCATGCAGGCTGGCGCCGAGGCCGCGGGACCTGGAAGGGTCGGAGTCTGGTGCTGGTGCCGGAAGGCCAGCCAGTCTCTGTCCGGATGAGCCACATGATCCCAGAAAGAGCAGCCTGAGCCTTAGTCTGCGCGCCCAAAAAATGAGAATGCAGAGACCATGCATACCTCGCTGGAGGGGCTTCAGATGCTGAGTACACGGGGGTGGGGGCGGGGAGGGCAGGAGAAAGGGCTTTACACGAATCCTAACGTGTGAATGTTTGCACTGAGAGCCAGACTTAGCGATCTCTTTTTATGGGCCTAGGTGCCTGCGGCGGGCTGGCTTGGCGTGGCGGCAGATAATTATATTCCTATAATTATAAATGAAGCTCAGAGAGGCCAAACGTCTCACAAGAGGTCACACAGCAGTAAGAGGCAGCTGGTTTTTCTGACTTCAAATTTCAAGTTCAGACTGCACAACTCTCCGCCATCGCTCCCGGACGCCCCTGGAACCCCACGCACCTCCGGGCCCTCAGCGAAGCCTGGAAGCTGCGGGGCGAAGCGGAGCGCGAGAGAGGTTGCGCTCTGCGGGTCGGGCAGCCGGGGCTCGCTGCAGGCCCATGGCGCCCTCTTGCGTTCGTGGCCGGAGGCGCAGGCGGCTGCTGGTCTGACCCGTGTCCCGCGGTCCTGCTGGACTTGGACGCGGCATCTGACTCCTCTCTCTCAATGATTGCGCAGGCGAGGATCGATTAGCTGCGGAGAGGGTGACCTGAGACCACACGAGGATGCATTTTGTATACCGTACGCTTTGTATGCTGTAAAGCACATGGGACACCCGGTCACAGCGTTATGAACACCACGGTAGTTTTCCACTCGCTTCCACCCCGTCCCTGATTTTTTACAGGAGTCCTGTAAGGCCGGCAGGGCAAGAATTATTATTCCCACTATACAGATGGGGCAACCGAAGCAGGCCCAAGGCCACTCGCTGGCGAGTAGCGGAGCCAGCACCTAGACTGGATCTGCTTCCCCCCTCACGTGCACCCGGCTCCCAGGCTAGGGTCTGGCTCTCACCGAGGTTTAAGGAAGAGGGCTTTGGAGTCAGACAGACTCGGGTTCAAATTCTAGTCTAGAACAGGCTGTGAGGTCTCAGACAAACTACAGAACATTTTTGGGTCTCAGTTCTGAATCTGTAAAACCGGGAGGACCCCGCCTCTTAGGACTGTTGGGGGAGGGGTGAACCAGGGCCAGGCGACTGGAGCACCGAGTATAGCGTGGGGTACCAGCGCCATGGCTGCTTTAATCAGGGAGGATGGCATTTGGTGTGACTACTTCAGCTGGTGGTGGGTGGGCGGCAAACCGAGGATTACATACCTCCGTGGCTAACCAGAGAACCGAGAGCTCAGGGTTGGGGCTGCTGCTGGGACATGAGCCCAGCACTGTGTTGCCGGCTGCCCACAGCCCTGCAATTCAGCAACTTTTCTCCAGGGCCTTGGACAGGTTCTGGGAGGTCTCCTCCTCCTTACAGGTGGGGACACAGGCCCCGAGATGAAAGCTGTAACCTTCCCCATCTGCAAGACCCGGAGTCTAGGGCTGTCTTCAGAGCCAACAAAAACCAGTGTGGGGAAGTTGGGGCTTCCTGAGATCTAGCTGGGGAGACAGGTGCCTGGCTGCAGGTGCAAGGAGTTGGTGCAGTTTGAGCCCAGTGGTTCTCAAACTGCTGGAGCATCAGAATCAACTAGAAGCCTTGCTAAAACACTTGCTAAGCCCCTTCCCCTAGGGTTCCGACACAGTAGTTCTGGTGTGGGGCAGGAGAATCGGCAGTTCCCAGGTGATGCATGACACTTTGACAGTCACTGCTCTAACCCTTCAGAGAACTTCCTCTGAGGCTTCTCAGTTCACCAGCTCCACATTCACACTACCTCTGTCTGGGCTGCTCTTATTCTGGTCAGTTTCACAGAACATTTCTGGGCTGGCCCTCAGCATCAACAGGAGCAATGCGGCTGGGCCTCCAAGCCCCCTTTCTCTTGGTCCCTTCACACCTGTGGCTCAGAGGAGAACGACTTCTACAACTGCCAGATAGGACAGTCAGGCCAACTTTCTGGAGGAGAACTGAACTTGAAGATCTGCTAGAGGGGAGTTAGGGCCACAGCCTGGCCAGGGAGTGAAAGGTGGACACTGAGCCAAAGTCAGACCCTCCGATGGTTGCGTGCATCTAGTCAGCAGGGACTTAGGGTCCTGGCTCTAATCCTTCTGGTGGAACACTCACAGTCCAGGGCTGGAAACAGGGGTGAAGGGGATGGCAATAAGCACTCAAATGAATGAACCGCTGCCAGCCAGGCAGGCCAGGCCCAGGTGGCAGAAAAGTCCTTCAGATGGTGGTTCAAACAGGAGTACGGCAGGGGGCCACAGTAGCTGCCCTTCCTGCCTTGGTTTCTCCATCTGAAGAATGCACGTCATGTGTTTGCTGTTTCCCTGACCTTCCCAAGCTGCCAGCAGGATAATATATGGAAATTGCTTTGACCTCCTGAGAAAAGAGGGTCTCCAGGAATAGAAAGTTCAGCTGCTAATCCCGTCCCCCCAGACTTCCCACTAATTCCGGCTTCCGATGTCAGCCTGGCAGGTTGAGTTTAGCAAAAGAAAGAACAACTTAGAGGGCTGATGGTTTTTCTAATGGCCCCAGTTCTCCAAACACACCCACACACAATACACATGCACACACAGCCTGGTCACAGACCTCCCCACATGCACAGCCTTCCCTACCCTCGCTCACACACGCACCTCCCGCGGAGCAGTCATAATTGTAGAGAATAATTAGAACTAACATTTGCACAGCGCCCTGCCATTAACAAAGCAGTCCCACCCAGCACTTTCATTTAATCCTCACAACCACCCGAGAGGCAGGGATTATTGCTATTATTAACTGAGGCTCAGCAAGGTTAAGTGACTTGCCTAAGGTCACTCTAGTCACTCTAGCTAGTAGGTGACAGGCATGGATCCAACTTGGGTCTCCTGACTCCAAATGTTATTCTCTTGCTGCTGGCCCACGCTTCTTCATGCATTCACGCGCATTCATTTGTTTCCTCGTTTATTCATTCATTCATTCATTCATTTGTTCACTAACTCAACAAATATTTATTTTGCATTAGTCGTGGACCAGACTCTATGCTAAGTGCTAGCTGCTTTGCTGCACCTTTTCACCTATCCTCATAATGACCTGGTGCTTTTCCCGTCCTCATTTCATAGTGGAAGAAATGGGGTTGAGTAACAACAACAAGTAAGTGACAGAGTTGAGATTGAGCCCACAGTGTGACTTTTCCAACCCCTCCTCTCTCAGGCAGGGGCTGGAACAGCAAGTAGCTCTGCCCAGGCCCCATGGATCAGAGCTCCTAGCTCGTCCCAGTCACCCAGACATTTCAACTGAACAGGCCCAGAAAATCAAGGATAGGATTTTCTCCAAAATGCCATTGGCATCTCTGGGGACAGAGTCACATTTTCCTACTGATTACACAACACGGTAGCATTTACAATAGTCACTCCATCCATCAATATCAGTCGGAGCCAGCAAGAAATGTCCCCCTTCCCCCAACCCTGTGGTGACCCAGACTGAGAGCAGAGGCAGGATGGAGGGAAGAGGGGACATGGCTCTGCCCTTCACAGAGCCCAGGGATGAAGGGGAGATGCACCCCTTCGGGGGGAGCGTGGGAGTTGTCTGGCATTGACGCCTATGGACCTTGGAGTCACACAGACGTGGACTCTGATCCCGGCTTTGTACTCTCTAGCTGTGTGGCCTTGGGCAATTCAGTTACTTCTTCTCTAGAAGCCTCAGTTTTCTTATGTGCAAAATGGGTATAATGACCCCTCCTTCTGAGGCTTGTCTGTGCAAACTGAATAAGACCATGTTCTGAGCAGTAACTACTTGGAGGCTGGTTGACTGAGTAGAGAGATATGGTCTCAGACTCCTGTCTGGGCTGGTTATCCTGTCCTCTCTTGGAAGGGCGAGCACATTTTCCAAATGGAATTGTCTGGCATCTCCTCTATTCTCTGCCTTTAAAAAGGGTCTAACTGAAGGCAGACGATGGAGTGGGGTGATGTTTGTTGTGCACCTACCATACCAGGACTGGGTCAGGCATGCTCGGAGGTCTGAGTGCAGAGGCCTCTTCCCTTGATCCTGAGCCAGTGTGTCAGGTCCAGGAAAACCCAAGGAGCAGAGATGGGATAAGACTTCAAGGACTTGGGACAAGGGGCCCTTGTCACAAGGGCTCTGTGTGTGTGTGTGTGTGTGTGTGTGTGTGTGTTTCTGAACATGGGTTTCTGATACTTGGATTTCTTTCCCCATTTATTTAGTAAGCGTATATGTGCATTGAATAAATGTAATTGAGCACCTACCATGTGTCCTAACTGTTCAAAATGCTGGGGCTACAACCATGAACAATGAAGCAAAATTGCAAACCTCATAGAGGCTGGATGCTAGTTAAGGAGACAATGTTTATGTAAACAACAACCAAAAAATCAAATCCTAGCCCTGCTGTGTGACTTTGGGCAAGGCACTTAGCCTCTCTGAGCATGAGTGTCTCTCTTTGGGATGTTACCTAATGACTCCTGCCTTACAGAGCTACTCAGAGAGAATGTATGTAAACTGAAACTGCATTGCAAACTGGAAAGCTTTGTGCTTATATGCATTACTCTGCATGTAAACATGTGTGCTTGCCAGCACCCATTTTCCTTGGCTCAGTGAACGCAGCACCTGTGGGACTCCAGAACTGGTCCCAAATTCCATAAAATCCACAACGCCTCCCACCAGAAATGTAGGGAGGGAACCATATGGCTCTGATATCCTGACTTTGGGTTTGGTTTTGCCCCAAGACAACACATCCTGCAAGTTTCTCTGCTTGTAACTTATGTCCCAAGCCTCTTGCTCTAATAGTTTCATGTTAAGGAGGGCAGAAAAGGTTGAGCTGAACATTGGAAATGCCCTAAGCCTGGAGAGAGGTCTGGCTTCAGTGAAGGGGACATGAGCCTGGCCCCAGGAAGTGGAGAGGAAACCCAATGAGGGTGGACTGACAGAGGTGCTACTATCATAATAATGTCATTCTCCAAGTCCTCCCTTCCTGGCTCTGAGTGAGTAAAACACTCACACTCCACTGCTCTCAAAGGGCTTGACACCAGTGCCCAAGCACTGGCCTCACTGAGGCTCTCAACATAAATCACCTATCCTGATCCAACTCCTGCCAATGCTGCCTAACCCAGCTCAGTCCTGCTCACCTAAGTATAGCCCAAACTTTCCAACATAACCTAGTCCAACCCATCCAACACCTCTCTTAACCTAGCCTAGTCCAACCCAGGCAACCTCGCCCATTGCAACTCATCCCAACCCAACCTGTGTAGCTCAATGGTGGTAGAAACTGTAGACTGATTCATTCAGCCCCTTTCCCTCTCTCCTTCTAGTGTGCCTTTTTATCTCATAGGGGCTGAAAAGCTAAAAACTGTATTTCCCAGACTGCCCTAGAGTTAGAATGCAGATGTTATGTAGGTTTTACCGCATGCCATACATTCATGCAAGGCTTGAAGTCAGAAGTGTATCGAATGGGCAGAAAGGCAAGGAATGAGCCGTCCTTTCAAAACAATAACCATAGAAAAAACTCATGCAAAAGAAGAGAGAAGAGTGTGATGTACCTCTATCTGTATGACCCAGATTCAACAATTAGGAACATTTTTCCAATTTTGTGTTACCTGCCCAAATAATTTCCTCACCATACTTTTTTTATCTGGAGAGAAACCCTGTCAATGCTTTCACTGAAGTGTGCATTTAACTAGTGTGGACACGGAGGCGAGCATGTTTCTTGAGTCAGAAGCCAAATTGGTGGCTTCCTGACTTGGCAGATGGTTTCCTAATGGTTGCAAAAGGAGCAGCTGCCTTGGTGGTCCATTCTGCAGCCTAACTTTGGGAGTTGGTCCTGAAGATGAAGCCTAGAATCTGTTTTCAGCTCTCCAAATATTTCTGTGAGCCATGAAATACTGTTAATACATTTATTTTTGCTTAAACTATTCAGAGTAGATTCTGTCTCTGCAACTAAAAGCTAATACATCCCCAACCAAATATATCCTCAGCTCAGTCTAACCCTGCTAAAAACCAACCCATCCTAAAATCATTCCAACCCACCCAAGCATGTTAAATCCAGCCTGATTCAAATTAGCCTAGCTCAGCCAAACCCAGCCCCAACCAAGCTATGCCTGACTCACCTCTTTCTACCTCAGCCCATCTAAACTCAATGCAATCCATCACATCTCAGCCTAGGTCAATTACCTTAATTTAAACGAGCCATTTAATCTCCACCTCAGCCTATATGACCCATCCAACTCATCTCAACTCAGTCTCTCCCAGCCCTAATCCCAACCTACCCAATGAATCTCAACCCAACCCATTCCATGGGAGTTGAGTGACACAGCCCATTTAATTTCACACGTATTTACTGAGTATCTTTTGGGGCCCCTGTGAGAGAACAAAGGGAACTTGAACTTCTTTACAGATGTAAGGCTGCATTCTTTTTTTTTTATGCATTTCCTTTGTTCTTTTTTGCCTCCTTTCCGATTTCCCCCCCACTATAGACCCTGCCTCCTTGTTTATGTCCTTTCACCTTGGCTACCCAGTGTCCCCACAGTGCTTTCCAGGTGTTCAAGACCTCCAGTGGGAAGCCCCTCTCCTTCCTGGTCCTACCTGCCTGGAGAGTACCCCTAGAACCTCCACTCCTGCAAAGCTTATCTATTGTAGTAGTCAGAATTTCTAAAATGGGCTCCCAAAGATGCCCTTCCCTGATTCCTGAAACTTGTGAATATGATTAGACATCGCTCCTGTGATGATGTTATGTTATATGGTATAATTGGCCTTAAGATAGGGAAGTTATCCTGAAGTATCTGGTGGTCCCAGTGGAATCAGATGAGCCCTTAAAAGCAGCAAGCTTTCTTTAGCCAACAGCAGAAAAGGAAGTCAGAAGAAGGAGATCTTGGAGATATTTGAAGTATGAGAATAACTTGCTGCATCATTGCTGGCTTTGAAAATGGAGAGGACCATGTGAGAAGGAAAATGAATGGCCTTAAGGAGCTGATGGCTAGCAAGGAACCAGGGACTTCAGTCTACAACTGCAAAGAACTGGATTTTGCCAACATCCTGATTGAGCTTGGAAGGGCATTCTTCCCAGAGCCTTCCCCTAAGACCCCAGATGGCTAACACCTTGATTTTAGCCTGTGAGACCCAGGGCAGAAGACTCACATAAGCCCACCTGGATTTCTGGGCTACACAATTATACCATAGTAAATAGGTACTGCCATAAGTTGCTAAATTTATGGTAATTTGTTTCATAGCAATAGAAAACTAATATGCCTAGCCTGTGTTCACTCTCTCAGAATTATCTTGATTTTTTTTTTCCTAATCAACCTAAGAGATGAATTATCACAGAACAGGGAAAGAATACAGTATTGAACACAAATACACCTGGGTTCCAGTCCTGGCTCCGTCACCTACTAGCCATGTGACTTCAGCCAAGTTACATAACCCTTCTAGGAAGAGCTTTATTCATCAATAAAATATGAGGATGATAACTTTCCTGGTCAGTTTGCTTGGAAAATTAAATATAATGCACATTGCATGTCTGACACATAGTAGGGGCTTAAATGTTTCTTTTACTTGTTTGGGATAGCAATAAGCTAATATTAAGTAGTCAGTTTAAAGATGTTAGAGTAAGTGCAGTTATTTTTTTCACTACCATCATTAATAGTAGGACAATTTTAATAGAACACCACTGACTTGACCTAGAGGGAGAGCTACTAGTGGAATTGAGGCCATGCTGATGAAGAGGGGTACTTGGTAGAGTGCCCAACATTGCAGATCTCTAAGCCTATGTCAGAGTCCGGGTCTTGGATTAGTCACTGGACACACTATGAGACCAGGAGGAAGGAAATAAGCAGTGAAAATGACCCAATGTTAAATTGAGAAATACATGCTGTACTCTGGAAATGAAATCACCTGATCTCCCTTTCTGGACCCAGGGAGCAGGTGACCCCAGCCACGGCTTCTTCTTTCAGGAACTGCAAAGCAGGCAGGACTGAGCTCACACTGCCACATCCTGCTCAATCTAGGAGGGTATCAGGAACCAAGCCATTTCCCTTTCTTCTCCCCAAGTCTAAACTTTACAAGTTATCAGAGCATAGAACAAGCAATCTTGAGTGTGTGGAGAAGGAAGACCTATTGAACTTTTCAGAGCTCTTCGGGGTTCAGCATTTTGTCCCTCCCCTTTTCCTCCTATCCTCATAGCCCCGCTCCTCATCTACATGGACCCTTGGGGCCGTTGGATTTGGTGGTATCCTGTAAAGGTCTCCAGGCTTGTCAGAAAGCCTAGGTTCTGGTCCACGGTGTGCAGAGCTTGTTTGCACCCACTGGCCAGAGCTGACCATAAGTGCCTCTGTTCAACTGCACTATCAAGTGATCTCACTTCAGTTTGAAATCTGCCATGGTGAGAACACACCATAGAAACTGGCAAAGACTGCAAATCAGGCTTTATCTTCTCTAGAGAGCTGGTGTTAAATTTACCAGTAGACTGATGCTTCTAGCCTTGGCGGCCTGGGAAGAGGCAGATTCCTGCCCTTTTCTGGGCCTCAGTTTCCTCTTTAGTCAGTGCCTTAGCTACCCTCTAAGGGCCTTTAAAAAAGCTCATTAGATACCAAAGAAAAGAGAGAAAGTGTGGATAACAAAATTATTGCTTTCATGGTAATACTTTCACAATAAAAATAGGATTCACAATAGTCACATTTAGAAAGAGCTCTCTCTTTGCTAAATACCATGCTATGTATGTCATCTAAGGCCCTCCCTTGCCTTACTTAACCCCCCCCTCACACCTGATTCAATCAGCTAGTGAGGTACGCAGGGTTGAAGATTTTTCCCCACTTGGCTCTGAAATTTGAGTGTCTGCATATGATTCTGGGCTCCACCACTTTCTCAGTTAGTTTGACTAAGTTATTTAATTTCTTTGTCTCTTGTTTCCTAACATGTAAAATGGAACAATAATAAAAGTTTCTACTTCTTCAGGTTGTTATGAGTATTAAGTGAGAAAACCCATGTAAAATGCTTGGATTAGTGTCAGTCACACAGTAAGGGCTAAAGGAATGTTAAGAAATGTCTTAACATTGTCTATCCCTGCATCTGTGGAGCCCACACAGGCCTGTTCCATGGTAGATGCCTAATAAATGTTTGTATTGGAAAAGAAGGGAGGCCAATAGACAAAAAATGACAGAGAGAAATATTTTGTATTAATAACTAAATGAATCTTTCATGTTTACTCACCTCGGTCTTTCCCATTTACTTTCACCAACTTATCTCATGACCGCCCTCATAGATGTTCTACAAAGAGTTGGAAATTCATTTACGTAGTCACTCAACAAATATTAATTGAGCCCCTCTGGTGCCAGGTCCTGGCTAGATGCTGAGGCTACCATTGGGAATGAGCTCTGGGTTTAGCTGGCGTTAGAATCGTGGAGTCCTTGGTCTTCTGGTGGGCAGACAGGCTCTGAGGGGCCACAAGCTTTGTGCTTGCAGGTACAAGGGGTGATGTGCTATGTTCCACTGCCACCTGCCACTCTGATCCCTGGGTTAGATGATCCTACATTTGAACCTTGGCTCTGCTATTTACAAGTGATGTCTCTTGTTCTTGGACAGGTGGTCCCCTCTTTTTCCTAAATCCAGCTTTCCTCTTAAGTCAAATGGATAAAAACATCCACCCTGCTTCAAGGTTCAAACCTGTGTTTGAGGGGTAGAGCGTGATGCTGGCATCTGGCACAGAAAAACACAATAAGTACATGCTTGCCCCTTCCTCTGGGCCACAGTCGGAGGTAGGCCCCCATTTTTCAGGGAAACAGAGGCCCAGGGAGGTGAAGAAACTTTCTTAAACTCCCCGAACCTTGTGCATGTGGTGGGGAGCAGGATTCCCACCCACCTCTGCAGCCTGAGCTTTGCCACTGCATGGGTCCCCTGCCCATGTGGGAGGACAGGCACTGGGGACCTTGGGCTATAGCAGGCCCAGGCGGGCCACAGGGGAGGGTGAGGGGTGTACAAGCCTGGCCCATGGACATGCAGAGAGCCCTCGCTAGGAGATTGGCTAGCCCCACACAAATAAACCCAGACATGGGGGCTGGGCCTGGGACTCACTGGGGACTGCTCCAGCGCAGGGCTGGAGTTTCACTTTTCACCCAGCTCAGATGGGGAGTGACAGGGCTGGGGGCTGCCTGACAGTTCAAAGAGGGTATGTGGCTCTGAGGTCGCAGTTCAGCAGAGAAGTCATTCCCCAGCCCCCTCAGCTGGGAAAAATGTGTTCAAGCTGTTCCCCTTCCTGGAGTGTTCTTGCCTCCCTCTCCCCTCCCCCTGTCCCTCCCACTGCACTGCTTGCAGGGGTTGGTGGGGGTGGTACTCCGGGACCCACTGGGCCACTCCTCCTGCAGGAGGTCTACGCTGAACATTCTTGCCCCCTCAACCTCTTTATTTCCTTCACTCTCATTTCACTGAGCACCTGCTATATGCCAGGCCCTGGGCCAGGCACAGGCGATGCTGAGATACATAAACTCTGTCGGCTGAAAGAGCTCATGAGGTGATGAGAGAAATAGACAAAAACAGATAATGTCAGTGCAACATGATAGGAGCTAAGATAATGGTAGTTTCCGTTTATTGAGTGCTTGTTATGAGCCACAGGTTTTATATGTAGTATATCATTTGCTCCTCACAAGAAATATAATCCCTGCACAGTAATTACTCCATTTGACAGCTGAGAAGACTGAGGCTTTGGAAGGCAGCCTGCTCATGTCACATGACAAGCTCCAAAGCCTTGCCCTTTCTACCATCTCCTCCTGCCCCAGGGGCTATGAGAAGTCTGGAGAATCTTGGGAAGGAGAGGTGGGTTGGGGATGCTTCCTGGAGGAGACTGTACCTGGGCAGCACCTTGGACTAGGCAGTGGCTAGCTGGCTTGGTGGGGAGATGGCTTTTCAGACAGAGAGAGGAGTTTGTGTAAAGATCCTGGGAACTGAATGCCAGTCCTCTCTTGGGCACCATGCTTGGCTGTTGTGACTGCTTTCTCTGAAGTCTTTTCCTGGCTCATCCTCTCCTCCCAGGTGGTTAACTTCCATTCTGCTTCCTCTCCCACAGATTCTCTCTCCCTACATGACCTCATCCATGCCCTTGGCTTCAGCTACCATCTCTCTGCCAATGTCATGAACATCTCTCTCCCATAAGAACCGTAAGTCCCACTGCCTACTTGACCCCTTCAGTTCAGTGTCTTAAAGGGACTTGAAATGCTAACATGCCCCAAAGAGAATGTCCATTCCAGGGCTCTTGTCTCTGGGCCTGGTAACAGCCTTCAGCCTGCAGCCTGTACCCAGGGCAGAGTCAGCCTGACACCTCCTCCTCCCTCACCTCCGCAGCTGAGCCCTCACAAAGGCCCATGGATCCTGTCTCCATCCACATTTCCCATCTCCACTTCTGCTGTCCTGTCTGAGCTACCATCCCCTGCCTGGATTATAGCAAAGCCTCCCCAAATGGGCTGTCCTCTCCACTTCTGTTCACAATGCAATCCATGCTCAACATCGTTGCCAGTGTGATCTCTTGAACACACCTTACATTCTGCTGCTTACAACCATGACTTGCTATTGCTTTTAGGATAAGAGTCCAGTTCCTTCTGTGGCTTCCAGGGACCCGTGTGATCTAGGCCTGCCAACTTCTTCAGGTTTATCTTTCGCCATGGAACCCACTGAACCATCACGTCACCATTGTGGACTCTGGTTATTTGAAATGTTCCCGGCTTCCTCCCACCCAAGGACGTTCAAATGCACAGATTCCACTGCTAGGAATGCCCCTCCTGACTCCAGGCCGGCCCTAGTCAATTCCTCTGTGTAGTCACATCTTACATCCACTCCAACATTCACTCCTCACTCAGGAAACTTCTCCCGACACTCACAGTAGGTCGCCCTTGCCTGTTGGTGTGCTTATTGTCCCCTGAGCTTTTCTATCACAGCGCTTATTCACTTGTGTTTCATATTAGGTTAAAAATGACGCCGTTTCTCCATGAGGGTATGACCATGTGCTTTTTGCTCACTGCTGTCTCTATCCCTGGTGACTGCCCTAATCACTACTTCTCTAGTGATTTCCTTTCCTTCTTGGTGATGCCTCCTCCCGCATTCGGCTGTGAGCTCCTCCAGGGCAGGCCTATGCCCAGGTCATCTCTTTGCCCCACAGTGCTCAGCACAGTGCCTAGCCAGCCCAGGCCCTCAGCCAACCTCTGCTAAGGGAGCCCCCGAGGAGCTGGTGTGGTTTAGTGGCAGTGGCTGTTGTGCAGGCTGTGGCTGAGATTGGCCAGGGAAATGCTAAGCGGCATCTGAGAAAAGCATCGCATCTGCAGCTCACCCTTTATGTCTCAGCGAGTAGGCAAGCTCTGGCTTCACCTCTGGCTTGCTGCGTGACCTGGGGCAAGATCCTGTACCTCTCTTGGCTTTGAATTACTCAGGGGATTGGACCCATGACCTTGTGGCTCAGTCTAAGACTCCAAATGGATAAACCCTCTGATCCTGAAGAGGAGGTTGGGGTGTCAAGGGCCCATTTGCAGAAGTCTCTGGAGAGAGTAGAGTGCTCTGAAGCTGTGGAAGAGGAAGATTTCAGGCTCAGGGTCCATGGAGCTCTTTTTCCTGCTCCTACTGCCCATGAGGAGGCAGCCACAATAAGCCTCAGCCTCCCCCTGCCACTCCCTGTGACAGCTACCACTCACATCTGGGGAGCAGCCTGGCATCCCCAAGGTCACGTTAGGACAGGGAGCAACTCACATCTTGTGTTCATAAAAAGGTAGTGGTGGCAATGGATGGAGGCCTTGGCCCCCCAGAGAGGTGAGCACTGCCAGTGATGTGCCCCTACTCTTTATCTCAGGGACCTGGCTTGCCATCTTATTTTACAATGGGGTAAACGGAGGTCCCAAGCAGGGGCATTGTCCCCTAGGGCCACACAGCCAGGTACTGAATGGCAGAGCTGGTACTAAAGCCGGCCATCAGAAGTCATTGCTCAGGGATATGTTGGTTGGTAACCCGGGCCTGGCTGTACTAGGGGAAGGTGCACATTCACAACCCTGGGCAGGGAGCCAGGAGCTGGTGTGGTATGGAAACCTGGGCTCTAGAGCCACTGACTCAGTGCTGTGACCTGGGAAAGTTGCCCTGTTTCTCTGGCCCCAAGGTCCTCACCTGCCTGATGGGAGAAGAGCAAAGGATCAGGATGAAGTGGCACAGCATATGTTGGAGCGTGGATGGTGGCCCCTCAGCTCCCAGAGCTCCGAAACAGCATGGTGGGCCTGCGGGTGGCATGGCCTTGCCAATGATAACCCTACAGGGCTCGGGGCCAGGCCCCTTCTCTCCGTGGGTCATTCATTTACCAAGGCAGAGGCACCGGGGAAGAGGACTGGGCAGGACCTTATCTTATCAGGACTGATCAAGGAAGGGGCTGCTAGGGGGCTGAGGGGAAGAGCGGCAGGAGGGAGGTCACTCCCCAGCTCTGGGGCCACCTGCTTCCCTGGCTCCTCAGAATCTTGAGTCAGATCCTCCTGGGCATGACTGGTATTCTGGGCAGACAGTTATTTTGTGTAGGGCATTAGCACCTATGGCAACTCACTGTGACAAAATGTTCCCAAACATTCCCTAATGCCTCCTGGGGTGACATGCAAACCCCTCTGGGCCATCCTGTCATCCCTTCTGCTCAGAGCTCATGAGTGCACACCTGCCTCAGTGCACTGATTGGGGCCTAGGCCACAAGAAGGCCGTGGGGGAGAGTGAGGTACTCATCCCCCAGTGGGGAGACTGCCTGAGTCTCCTTCCCCCGACCCTGTCACGATCATGCTGATGGCTGCCATCTAGAACCTGGGCCCCCTCTGTAGCACACATTGCAGGCAGCCAAGACCAAGGCGAGCAGCACACCACAACCTATCAGGAGTCTAATCCCTGTTCCAGTGCTAACTTGCTGAACAAGCTGAGACAACTCTCTTCCCCTCTCTGAGCCTTAGTTTGCTCGGGTGTAACGTGCGGGGGTAGGGGGAAGGATCTCTAAATAAACCAGAAGACATTCTCTTAGCGCACAGGTGGGTGCACTAAGGTGGGTGCACAGCATTGTCCTCACCCGCTTCCTGCCAAGGGTCTGCCATTTCAAGTTGCCCATCCCCAGAGCTGTCACCAGCAGCAGCAGCAGGGTGCAGTAGGCAGAGCATGGTTTGAATCCCAGTTCCTCCCTTTGCTGACTTTTATGGTTCTGGGCAAGTTGCTTCCCCTCTCTGAGTCTCAGTTTGCTCATTTGTAAAAAAAAAAAAAAAAAAAAAAAAAATTGGAGAAAAGAATAGGTACGAGAATTAATGTGATACCTTTGCAGCGTTGGGCGCTTCAGGGGAATTCATTAAACACGCACTGTGGCTCCTGTCCTGGGGGGAGCTGGTCTAACGCGGTGGTATATGCTGTGAGGCTGCCTGTGCTGCAGTTTCCAACAGACAGCAAGGGGATTCCCAGCGAGGAATCGCTAAGACTTAACTAGGATTGCTGCAGCACCTGGGCACACACCACAGCCACACCTTGGGTGTAGCCACACCCATGTCCATGCACACATCCCAGATGTGCACTCACACAGCCTAGCCACCCACGAATACGCGTGTGAATGTGTCCTTGCCTGTCCAGGGCCAGGTGCCCTCTGACCTGCCTGTTTCAGGGGATGAGTCTGAGGCTGAAGCAAGGAAGTGACTTGCAAGAAGAGATAGGGCAATGGCAGAACCAGAATTCTGGGACACAGAGCTCTGGCTTCCCAGACTGGCTGGCTCCAGTGTTCCAGGTAGCCCACGCCAGATGTCCAGGTGCGAGGGTGCACGCCCAGGCACACTCTCACAAGGTTACACTGGCCGTGCATTCAAACGAGTGGCCCTGGAGCAAAAGCTAAGGCACAGCCACATTACCCTACCCATCCAGGACCCACCGGAGCCCAGGAGGGTAACCCTGAGGGAGACAGACCAGGGCACCGCACACTGGGTCCCAAGCACATCTACCCTGCGGTTCCCCTGGGCCAAGCCGAGTCCTCCCCAGCACAACAGCGCGGCCCCTCGGCCTCCGCTTAACCTGGGCGCGCGGGCTGGCTGGGCCGGGGCCATTATGCGGGCGCATGGCCGGCCGCGCCGGGGCGCAGAGCAAACTTAACCTTCATTTGGGAGCGCCCAGCGGCCGGAGCGCGCGGCGCAGCCATCGATCGCGGCTAATGGCCTCGTCTAAATGCGGAGCCGCTGCCTCCGCCCCCCGGGTCAGGGCGCCCCCGCCCTCGCCCCCCGCTCCGTGCAAAATGGTGTTTACCAAAGTCAATATTGGCCGCGGCGCCCGCCCGGGGCACCCGGGAGCCCTCTGGCCTCCCCCAGCCCAAGGCTGGATCTGGGCCACCAGAGCCTCATCTTGGTGTCCCAACTGGCCCCGGCCCTGACAAGGAGTCTTTTGAGGGCTAGACACAGGCGGGTCTCGCCCAGGGTCTCCCAGGACCCGACCTGGAGTCTCAGGCCTCATTCCTGTCTCGGCGCTGTACTCCCTGGGCAGCGCCTGCAGTGGGAAGAGAGCCTCGGCTTGACTCCTGACTCCGTCTCTGTATAGATCTGGGCAGATCCCTTCCCCTTTCTGAGCCCTCAGAGCTGTCATTTTTTTTAACGCCTTCCTCAAAGTGTTCTTGAAAGGATTGCATTAGAGATAATGCAGGCCAAGTGCCCAGCACAGAACCTGACATTCGGGGTCGTTTTGGGAGGGGCTGCTCTGACATAAGGCAGAGGGGTGTCTGCCCCTGTCCTGTGTCACCCTTCCCTGTCTTCTGTCTGGTTGCCTCCTTCAGGGCACTGCTGAGCGGGCTGCTGCCAGCATCAGCTTAACGGGGACACAGCACCGGCCGTGGAAAATTCTTTATCTGAATCCTACCTCACTACTGAAGAGCCTGAGGCAAATCCTTGACCCCTTGGATGCTCTCGTCTGTGAGGGCAGCAATGAGAATTCCTGCTCTCCCGGCCGCTGGGCAGATGTGCCCTCCCAGATGAGTGGGTGTCTGAACTGGGGGCACTGAGGACCACACAGCTCCCCGGCAGGGCGGCGGTGTGAGAGGCCCGGAACGTGCTGATGCGTCGTCTCTGCCTTTCCAGCCTGCAGCCAGTGAGCCGTGTTGAAACGGCATCATATTAAGCTCATTTCGTTATGAGACCTCCACCCCGCTCTGGGTCGCCTTTCATTCTTGCATTGCGGATCTTTGGATTGATAAGAAAAACATGGTAATTGCAACTTCCCCTTACTCCCCCTTCATTCTCTGTTCACATCAGAGAAAGGAACTTTTAAATGAGAGCCAGAGAGAAGACTTGAGGGCTGGTCCCAGAGCTCCTTCGGCCACCCGGTTATGGTTACGGAGGGACTGGTAACCTGAGCCTGCCATCTGGTGGCCATGGCTGTGCTGACAGCCTTGCTCCTAGAATGCGGTCTCAGTCCTAGTCCCTACGAACTTAGGCTGATGTGTGACATCTGAGAGTCACAGAGTCCTAGAATCACAGGATGGTACTTACTTAGGATGGGAGAATATTCGATTCTTGAGATAATGCATTCATGGAATGTTAGAACAATAACAATACCTACCATTTCTTGATAGCTTTCTCTGTGTCAAAGTATTAAGAAAGTGCCTTGTGGGAGCTGTTTCATTTAAGTCTCTCTCCATCATCATCACATGGCGACGGCATTTATCCCCATTGTATAGGTGAGAAAACTGAGAATCTCATTAAGTAATTTGTTCAAAATCACATTATGATAAGCAGTGGGTTGAAATGTGAACCCAGGTCTCCTGACTCCAGACCCAGGCTGTTAACCACCATACTTTACTATAGAACCTTAAGATAGTACAATCTGAAACTGCCAAATTTTAATATTATAGGATCGTCGGGTATGAGAATCTTAGAATTGGAGAATCTTAAGATTTTGGAATCATAAAATTCTGGAAGGAGTGCATCTTAGACTTGTGGACTCAAGAACCATGGACAGTTAGGGCTGAGACGGTCTTTAGGGGCCCCTGGTTTTGCACATGAGGTCAGACAGGAAAGGCGCCTGGTTGGATGGTACAGCGCAGGGTGGGAAGTCTGGGCTTCCTGTCTCCTGACCTAGAGTTCTTTCCACTGTGGGTTTCTCAATCAAGGCTTTTCCAATTATGCTCTTTTATAGCCACTGCAATAAAGCTGTGGACTTTTGCTCCAGAACAGCACATAAAATATCCCATTATTTGCCTCTTAACCTGAGCTTCTGTTTTACGTCTTAAGTCTAAAGTGTAAGCCTCATAAAAGGTAATCATCTAAGGCCTGTTCAAAGAGAAGCCATAAATTGGCCATTTAGTCCAATCAGTGTTTATTGTGCTCCTACAGGGTACCCAACCAGTACTAGCGTGTGTTTTGTGGAGAGGAAGGGGGAGCATAAACCTCAGTCCCGACCATAAGCTGCTTAACTCTCCTTTGGGGAGGAGTGCAGAGATACAGTGTCAACCCGAGACAGAAATATCACAGGAGGTGTCACTCCATAGTTAGGTACAAGACAGAATGGGGGACACGGGAGAGGCCAGTGTGGGCTGTGGAAGAGTGAGAGCAGAGGGGGGCTTTTTTGGCTACTAATTATTAAGTAATGACTATGCCCTAGACCCTGGGCTAAGTCTATGAGGTACATTATCACACAAAATCTCGTAATAATTTTATGAGGTCGTATGGGCAAACCGAGGCTCAGCGTGGTTAAGTGGTTTACCCATAGTCACATAGTAAATTCTGGAGCTGGGATTTGGACCTAGGTCTATTTGACTTCAAAGCCTTTGCTTTTAACCGCTGTGTCACCCTGCTTTGGAGCTGAGCCTTAAATGACCACAGTGGTTTATGCATGGAGGCCATGTGGGGTATGTGGATGTGCAAGGCTGGGAGGCAGGCAGAAGGTAAGCTCAGCTAGAAAATAGCACCTCTCCCTGCTGGCTCACCCTGCTCACTCTGGTCTTATTCTGCCCTTCAAAGTCTCTGAGTTGAACAAGAAAACAGGTCTTCTCATAGGACTGGAAACCCAGAATTCAGCTCCACCGTTAGGCTGTCTTGGGCTGGGCCGGGGCCACGCTGCCTTAGGCAGCCCAGGCTCCCTGGAAGCCATCTCTCAGGGAAATATCCCAACCCAGTTCCAAACCTCCTCACTAGAGGAGCCTCCCTGCTATCTCCCCTCTCTCCCACCAACTCCCAAATTTTCCCAAAACCCATAAAAGCCCAGGTTTGTGGCTCAAAACTATTACACAAATTAAGATTATTATATTATTATTATTTTCCTTTTTAAACTTCATTCCTGTTGCCTGTCAAATTTCTATAGCAGTACAACTCTTAATGAAATAATGTTTTCCCAGCACTTTGAGATGATAGCTAACACCTACAGAAAACACAACATTAAATTTAGCAATAGATACTGGGTAGACAGCCTGAGAGCCATGCCCTCCAAACATCCCTTGTTGCACAACTGTGGCTAAATGGGTTTTCATCCATTGCTTATCATGATTGGTGACTCACTTCTAGTCATCATTCTCTCCAGTGTGAGACCAGACCAACAAACTGGGAGGTCCATTCCGGCACTGAGGGATGATCAAAATCTAACTATGGGGTGATTAATCAGCCATGCTTTCAGAGAAAGATCTTAATTAAAAGGAGAAAATGTGAAAGTTGTCAAAATCAAAAGAAAGCCACATGCTAAAAATTCTCACAAATGGAATCAGGGGAGGCCATGAAGGAAGGGTTGTCATGTACAAATACCTGATAACAGGAGCTATCACAAAAGACTGTGTAAAAACCACAACCTTGAACAAAGGTGATCATACACACACACACACACACACACACACACACACAAATACTTGTATGAGGCCCAGTAACTGCCTGTCCAACCTTGGACTGGCAACACCCTTGTTATTGATCCTTGTAGCCAAAGACAATTACCTCAAAACAATTAAGTAATCCCCCTCATTTCTTTCTTTAAAAACCTTTGTCTTTCTTTACCTACCTGATAAGCACATAGTTGACTTTGGCACACATATTCCCATTAAAGTGCCCATTTCCAAATAAATATAATTTTCCTTTAGAGAGCTGATATGGTTAGGCTGTGTCCTCACCCAAATCTCATCTTGAATTGTACCTCCCATAATTCCCATGTGTTGTGGGAGGGAACAGTGGGAAATAATTAAATCACAGGGATGGTTTAGCCCATACTGCTCTCATGGTGGTGAATAAGTCTCACGAGATCTGATGGTTTTATAAGGGAAAACCCCTTTCACTTGGCTCTCATTTCTCTCTTGTCTGTTGCCATGTAAGGCACGCCTTTCGTCTTCCACCATGATTGTGAGGCCTCCCCAGCCACGTGGAACTGCGAGTCCATTAAACCTCCTTTTCTTTATAAGTTACCCAGCCTCAGGTATGTCTTTATCAGCAGCATTAACATGGACTAATACAAGAGCCCTTAGGCTGACACCTTAAATGTGGTCTGGTCTGTGACTGCTTTGACCAATATAGTGTAACAGAAGTGACACTGTACTAATTTTGGGCCTGCCTTTAAGCGGACAGGCTGTTTTCATTTTCATATCTGGGAACCTTGGCCACGTGAGAAGTCTTCTGACCATTCTCCTGGAGAGACGATATGGAGAGGCCCTGAGACTTCATAGACAGGGCCCAGCTGAGTTCAGCACTCTAGCCATGCCCACCAAGATACTAGACTTCTGAGTACATCTGTCTTGTATCCCAAGCCCAGTTGCTAGCTGAAAACTACTGAGTGTTCCCAGCTGACACTCTGTGAAGCAGAAGAACTACCCTGCCAAGCCCTGCCTGAACTCTTGACCTGTGAAATCAAGGGATATAATAAAAAATTTACCGAGTTTTGGGATAGTTGGTACACAAAAGTAGATAACTGAAACAATGACCAAGTGGTGTCTGGGCTTGGAGAGAAAGACTCACTACCACTGGTATTTTAAAAAATATTTTTAAAAGATATTATTAAACATCAAATAATAATTAGAAGCAAAGCAATATTTAAATATTTTAATATGCTATAAACTTAAATAAGCACATTGTTTTACATAGTTTAAACTGCAATTATACATTTTGCAATATATACTTTTGAGTCTTTCAAACTCAGGAAGAAAACACATTAAACATATACAAAACAGAATTATTATAACTTATGACTATGTTGCCATTTATACCTGTTGGTTTCTTTTTTTTTTCTTTTTTTTTTTTTTGAGATGGAGTCTTGCTCTGTCGCCCAGGCTGGAGTGCACAGGTGCCATCTCGGTTCACTGCAAGCTCCGCCTCCCGGGTTCACGCCATTCTCCTGCCTCAGCCTCCTGAGTAGCTGGGACTACAGGTGCCCGCCACCACGCCCAGCTAATTTTTTTGTATTTTTAGTAGAGACGGGGTTTCACCATGTTAGCCAGGATGGTCTCGATCTCCTGACCTCGTGATCCGCCCACCTCGGCCTCCCAAAGTGCTGGGATTACAGGCGTGAGCCACCACGCCCGGCTATACTTATTCTTAAAGCATCAGTTCCATGGGTTAATTTATTTCTTTGTTATTTCTATAATGTTATATCTTCTTAGCTTTTCATATATTTATTTTGATACCTACCTAGGGTGCAACAACTTTCTAGATTGAAGCAAAAAGTAATAATAACCCAGGATACGATGTGGGTTACCTATTCGATTCTTAATTTGACATGGAAATTGATTACTTTTTCCAAGGGTTTTGAAGAGCCATTGGGTCAACAGGCTGGGCTGCCATTTTTTTTTTTTTTTGGCTTAATCTTCACTTGTTACATCAGTGAAATTTGTAAGTCTGGGTCTTTTACACAGTCTTCCGTTTTATTGCAACCTGGTGTCTCTCTCCAAAATTTTATACATTGCAAGTCTCACTAGGCCAATGTTACATAACCCATTGTCCTGTCATTGTGACATATGGATTTGGTCTGTGAGCATTATTTAAGACTGCTAGATACCTTTTATTACCTTGTAATTAGTAGGGTCATCTAGAGGTTTCACAGGAGATGAGAGATTGGGTCTGCGTGTTTTTCTCCTCCCCAAGACATTCAGCTAATCCATCACTGTGAAACACCTGGCAAAATGTTCCATCTACTTGGTTACTGGGTCCACATGCCTGCCAGGGCTGGCTCACCAAGCTCGTCTTCCATCTGATTGTCAGTGAGGCCAGCAGTGCCACCTTGTCCTTTTGGTTGTCTTACCGTTTCCATGACTTCTTAGCTTACTCATGGGTCCCCGTGATTTTTCTTTCCTGTTTCTATAGCTAGAAACAGATACATGGTAATATGTCATAAAGAAATACAATGAATAGCAAAAAATAAAAGATCCATATGTAAGCATACCTCAACTTATTGGAATAATAAAAACAAATAGATCTTATTATTTTACCTTTTAATTACAACCACCTTTTTGTATAACTTATATGAACTTTTTTAGTGTCATGAATTCATGGCTTTTCATTAACTTATCTTGTTCTAATCAACTATATTTCATCCTCTTCTCCTCATTTCCTTCCCTCTTTTTGCTGTTCAGATGATCACTTTGCCAGTGGAAAGCGCTTTCAGCTGCCCCCTCCCCTCTTTTAATGCTACACTGATATCCTTGAAAGCAATCTTATTTTCCGCCAACAGCAGGATGCTTGATAGCCATCCTTACTTTCCATTTTTTCTCCAAGGCATAGAACCACCTACCCTCTAAAAGATCCCAATTCCTTTTAGTGGGGAATAGTGTTAGAGCCCAGGATCTGAATACGATGTGGGTGTGTGCAGTCTCGGTGCCCAGGATCAGAATACGATGTGGGTGTGTGCAGTCTCGGTGCCCAGGATCAGAATACGATGTGGGTGTGTGCAGTCTCGGTGCCCAGGATCTGGGATCTGAATACGATGTGGGTGTGTGCAGTCTCGGTGCCCGGGATCTGAATACGATGTGGGTGTGTGCAGTCTCGGTGCCCAGGATCTGGGATCTGAATACGATGTGGGTGTGTGCAGTCTCGGTGCCCGGGATCTGAATACGATGTGGGTGTGTGCAGTCTCGGTGCCCAGGATCTGGGATCTGAATACGATGTGGGTGTGTGCAGTCTCGGTGCCCGGGATCTGAATACGATGTGGGTGTGTGCAGTCTCGGTGCCCAGGATCTGGGATCTGAATACGATGTGGGTGTGTGCAGTCTCGGTGCCCGGGATCTGAATACGATGTGGGTGTGTGCAGTCTCGGTGCCCAGGATCTGGGATCTGAATACGATGTGGGTGTGTGCAGTCTCGGTGCCCGGGATCTGAATACGATGTGGGTGTGTGCAGTCTCGGTGCCCGGGATCTGGGATCTGAATACGATGTGGGTGTGTGCAGTCTCGGTGCTGTGACTCCAGCTCTTCTGTTTGGGTCTCATGTCATGCTGCCCCATGGGACCAAACACAATTGTACTTCAGACTCATGGTGCTCTGCTAGAGGCTGTTCTTTCCACCACTGGCCTTGGGAAGCAACAGAAGCTGTTCTTCCCACCACCACTCTGGCCTAACGTTCCCTTAATTTCTCATAGAAGAGTGGAGATTGTTCATATCTTTTGATGGGAAGGTTCAGGGAAAATGGAGGGGGCATTCTGTAGAGGATAACATAATCTCTACTATTGGGGGTTTCTCTTAGAGCCCTAGAGCCCAAGTCCATTCTAAAGTCAGTTTCAAAGCATTGCCTGCTTACCTCCCTACATGTCTCTGCAGAAGAGAGGCTGGAGCACCCCTCCACATCCCTCCTCCCAGCCAGGAATTCACTGAGGATGTGTATGTTACAAGTTTGGCCCAACCACCACAAGGCCCAATGAGAAGGAGTTTTCTCTCATTTCCACTGTCAGGATCGATGGCTGGCCTAGATGGTTGACAATAGGGATGTCTACTTCCTTACCCATATTTGTAAGAATGAAGCCTTGTCCTAAGTGTCCCAAGACAATTACATCGGAAAGCAACAATCGAACATCAGTCAGCACACTTCCCAAAGCCTGAGTCATTTAGGCTTAAGTAACCTGTGGAGGACATCATAACCGTGGTCAGCTAGACCCAGCCAGCTAACCCAGCCCAGTTAATTATTACCATTGGTCCTTCAGGTATCACGTCTGGACATATCTCCAGACTCTCAGCTTAGACTGTCTGGAGAACTACTATTAAATAAGAACACACACACACACACACAGACACACACAATCACACACAATGAAGTCTAACTCATATAGAGCAAAGAAATAGTTTTTCTATTTTTGTGTGTTTTTTAAAAGGACAATAAAACCTACAGAAACACAGCCCTCATCACAACAACAAGATCAAATATCCACTTCAAGCTACTTAAATGTTCCCCAAAAAGAAACTGGAGGGTATTTGCTTTATAAGATATTACTAAATGGCTGGTTCATGTATTTTCCCAAAATGAATAGATATTCTGCCCCCAAAGACTGAAATCACATGTAAATTTTTGTTTTTCTAAAAAACTTTATTTTAAAAATTTATTTTAAATTCATATGACCCTAACTATAGAAGTTACAAAAGGATGTACAGTGAAAAGTCTTTTGCCACCCCTGTCTCCAGCCTTTCAGCCATCCTCTCTCCTGACTCCCACTTCTGGAGGATCCAGTGTCTCTTTCCAGAGATATTTTTATTCATTTGTAAATGAATGTGTGTATATGGTCACCCCATCCTGCTCCTTTTTAAGAAACAAATGGAAGCATACAAAAAATTAGTGGGGCATGATGGCAGGTGCCTGTAATCCCAGCTACTCAGGAGGCAGAGGCAGGAGAATCACTTGAACCCAGGAGGCAGAGGTTGCAGTGAGCAGAGATTGTGCCACTGCACTCCAGCCTGGGCAACAGAGCGAGACTCCATCTCAAAAACAAAGAAACAAACAAACAAACAACAAATGGGAGCATACTGTTCACTGTGTTCTTCTCCATCTCACTTTTTGCACCCAACAATGTATTTTGGAGAACATTCCTTAGCAACTCACTAAGATCATTCTTATTCTTTTCCATGGTTGCAAAGAATGGAATTGATGAGTATACCTCAATATATTTAAACGTCCCCTATTAATTAACAATTAGTTTGTTTCTAATTCTTTACTATTACAAACAATGCTACAAATAACAATTTTTGTACTAACATCACTTTGCAGGTGCATAATTATGTCAGCAGGATAAATTCCTAGAAATAGGGAGTTGCTGGTACACAGAGTACGTACATATGTACTTTAATTGCCGTTCAAGGGAGCAGAACTAGTTTACACTCTCCAGCAATGTGATGTTGGCTTCAACATATCCTTGCCAACATAGTATATTATTGGATTTCTTTTATCATGGCCAGTCTGGTAGGTGTAAAAGAGATCTTAGTGAAGTCTTAATTCGCATTTCTCGTATTTTAATTGTGAACATCTTTCCACACACTTAAGAGCTGTATTTCCTTTTCTCTGAATTGTGTGCTTTATATCCTTTACTTATTTTTGGAGGGGGGGGTGAAGTGTTGATCTTTTTAATCAATTTTCAGAGCTTACATTTTAAAGGAAATTTACTTTTGCCTGTGATATGAGTTAAAAGTATTTTTCTCAGTTCATTATTTGTCCTTCAACTTTCTTATAAATCATTTTTACATATTTACTTTTCCATATGAACTTTATTTAATTTGTATTACTTTAGATTCAATGGGTACATGTTTCATATGAATGTTAGAGTTTGTGAAGTTCCAAAAAAAAAATTTTTTTTTTTTTTTTGAGACGGAGACTCACTCTGTCGCCCAGGCTGGAGTGCAGTGGTGCTATCTCCGCTCACTGCAGCCTCTGCCCTTCACCCCCCACCCATCTGGGGTTCAAGCAATTCTGGTGTCTCAGCTTCCTGAGTAGCTGGGGTTACAGGTGCCTGCCACTGCACCCAGCTAATTTTTGTATTGGTAGTAGAGACAGGGTTTCACCATTTTGGCCAGGCTGGTTTCGAACTCCTAAGCTCAAGCAATCCTCCCACCTTGGCCTCCCAAAGTGCTGGGATTACAGGTGTGAGCCATAGCATCCAGCCAAGTTCGAAAAAAAATTCTGTTGATAATTTTATTGAGTGTTTTTGCCATGAATAAAATTTATAGTTTTTTTTATAGTCAAACATTAGCTTTTTAAAAATTTGAGACTTCTTGATTTTGTCATATTTAGAAAGGTCATCCTTGTTCTGAAATTATAAAATCATTCTCTCATGCTCCTTCGAACTTTTATTTTTTTACATTCAAATCTTTGATTCATTTGAAATTTATCCTGAAGTAAGGTGTAAGGTTAAACTCAAATTTACTTTGTCCCAGAAGACTACCTAGTTGTTGCCATACCATTTATTAAATAACGCGTCTTTTCCCTACTGATATGAAATGCCACCTTCACAATACACTAAATTCCAGTCTGTATCTTCATCTTTTTCTGGACTTTTCATTCTGTTCTGTTGATCTGTCTGTGTGCCAGTACCACATTGTTTTAATCAGCGTGGCTTTGTAAATGTTGTTTTAACTATAGGGCTAGCCATCCCTTATTACGCTTCCTTTTTAGACTTTTACAGAATATTATTGCACACATTTTACCATATAAACTTTAGAATTGACTATTCAGTTAAAAAAATATTGTTGATCCTTTCATCAAGATTACATTAAATTTTATATTAACCTAGGGATAACTGGCATCTTTATGACGTTGTGTCTTCCCATTCAGGAACATGGGCTAGCCTTTCCCTTTGTTCGAGTATGTTTTCATGTCTCTTGGGAATGTCTTTAGGGTTTCTATGCATAGATCTTGCACATTTCTAGTTGAGTTTATTCCTAGATATTTTATCGTTATTGTTGCTATTATAAATTTTTCCTCCATTACACTATATCTTCGAATTGAATGTTATTTGTATATATTAGAGCTATTTATTTTGTATTCAACTGAATTACTGAGCCCTCTTAATCTTTCTGTAGATACTTTCTCAGGTTTTCTCTTCTTCATTTCATTTTTTTACACCTCAATTTTGTTCATCTTGTCTTACTGCATTGATTAGTACTCATGGAGTCTCAGGGGATTCAATTAATACTCTCCTCTTCCCTGCTCAAGACAGGGAAAGTACAAAGCAGACGCCAGCACCAGTTTTATCCATGAGGACTAGTTATTGGAGAATGTGACTCATATCTGTAAGGTAAGGGGATTTTCTAAAACAGACTTACTTACCATGTCATGGGCACTGTGGGATGAGTGTGGATGCTCTCATGTGGTGGAGTGAGTGGCAGCTGCTCCTGTAAGATTCAGGTATGGGGGTGGGTGCAGAGGGGAAGGTGTACTCTCTGTGGGCAGGTCTCTCCCAAAGGAAGGCTCCCAAATACACAAGTCTAAGCCACTCCATTTTCCCTGGAGTGGAGTGAATGAGGGGTGGAGAAAGGCCAGGTGTGTTATTCTGATTGGGCTCCCTCCAAGATGAAGAAAACATCAGAAGTGGAGAAGAAATAGTTCTGCATCCCTGCCTCCTGCAACAAGTAAATTCAGAATAAGGAAAAATAATAGTAGAAGAAGTGGCCATTCTTATCTTTCTCCTGGATTTCAGTGATAGTCCTTTTGTGACATTAAAGCTGATACTGCTTTTCCTTATCCCAAGGAAGATCTACTTAGGAACATCCATCCATTTCCACTCTATTTTGCATTTTGTTTCTTTTTCATCAAGAATTGTTGAATTCTGTAACATATCTTGTCATTGTCCCTGGGGATCATCATCTGATTTTTCTTCTTTGCTCTTTTAATATGATGAATAATAGTAGATTTCCTAATATTGACCTATCCTTACATTGTGAAATGAATCTCACTTGGAAATAGTAGTATTCTTTTAATGTTCTTCTGTATCCTGATTGTTAATATTTTAATAAAGATTTTGCATCTAAATCTCTGAGATTACCCTGTAGTTTTCTTTTTGTTTTTGTACAGTATTTATTGTTTTTTTCTAACATTATGGTCCATTTTTGAAAGATGTTTTGAAGATTTCCTTATTTTTTTCTATGCTCTTGAACAATTCAAATAATATCAGCATCACCCCATCTGGGACCATGTGTCTGTGTGTGTGTTTAATATTCACAATAACTCTACAAGGGAAGCATTATTATTGTCTTCATTATGCAGTTGAGGAAACCAAGGCTCCAAGCAGTTTCTTGCCCAAAGTCACATAATGAATTAGTGGGGATGACACTTGATTCAGGGTCAAGTCAGACTCAAGGTCAGGTCAAACTCAAAGTCAAACTTCTATTTCCCTTATATGCTCCTTCATGCAGCCACTCTCAAGACAGAGAATGTGGGGCTTGCAACAGACAGATCTTGAGACAACATCTCAGTTCTGCCACTTTCCAGAAGTGTGCCCTTGAACACATCACTTCACCACTTGACATATGTGTTCCGTTCTCTGACAAATAGGTATAATAATGTCCTCTTCCTCATGGGGTTGCTGTGAGGATGCAACGGGGCAGGATACGAGCAAGAACCTAGTGGAGAAGGATTCACATTCAGCAAGTCTTCAATGCTCACCCACCGTATGCCTGGTAATGCCCACAGGGTGTGGAGAGGAGACATGGCCTCAGCCCCTGCTCCTCTGTAATTGCACAGCCACCACACAGGGTGGTCGCTGTGACATATCTTAAAGTGGTGGGAGTTGGGGAGGAGCAGTCACACCTGCAGTAACAGCTTTCACACAGTTGTCCCCAGTGTTTGATTTGCTCCTCTCAGTAGACTGTGATGCTCTGTGGCAGGCCCAGTGGTTGAGATATGTTCCCTAACGCTGGGATCCAATCACATTTCTAAGTACCGAGGAGATGTTGGCTGAGCCCAGGGCAATGGGAAGACATTTGTGATTCCTTCTTGACCTTGAATCTGGTGGGTCTCAGAAGACCTCGAAACTCTCTATCCCCGGAGTAGAAAAAGTCCAAAGATTTCCCAGTTTGATAATGAGCTTTATAGACTATTTGGAGAACCATTTCCCCACTAATGCAATACAATTGTATTAGCTTTAGTTTTCATGTGGTACCTTAGGCCTCTCAACTTGTTCATCCTACATATGTGCTATTATATATGCTTTGACCTGCGTCTCCCATTCTCTCTTCCCTTTTCTACCTGTAGTAACCACTGTTTTATTCTCTGAAAGAACCATCTTAATACAGATTTATTTCATATTTTTAAATATTTCTTTTCTTTCAGATTATTCTAGTATTTTTTAGGTTTATTCTAATTTTTCATTGTAAATGAAACACAAGCTCATTACATTTTAGGGAATAAAGAAAAACAAAAAATGAATTCCCCAGAACAACCATTAAGAATATTTGAGACTATTCTCTCATAATCTTTCCACACATGTATTTTTATTTTACACAATTGAGATAATACTTCCTACACAAGTTGTAAACTGTTTTCCTACCCCCAAATTAGCTCAAAACTAAGTCCTCATGTTATTATACAGCACTTACATGCATTATTTTAGTGGCATAGTATTCAAGCAAGTGGATGTGCTATAACTTAGTCTTCTACTGTTGGGCAGGTTGGTTGTTTCTACATGTTTGCCATTACATGCAGTGATGGATTGTGCTTTCTTATTCATGAACCTCTGCCCACATGATGAAATTACCAGACCAGTTTTTGAGGCATTCAGTCCAAACTGCCAGAACAATGCCTGTGGGTTTAGAAAAGAAATAGTAGCTGAGAATAAGAGAAATACTTGTTTCCTTTCACATGCCTTCTCTCATAACTGTAAGTTCCTCTTGATACCTTGCATGGGGTCTTAAATATTGTTGTTACTCATGAAATATTTGCTGTATTGTAATACCAGTTGGAATTATTAGCTAAAGTTGAGAAGAGAAAAACAGAACTGGAGAGAAGAAAGGAAAGACAGGTAGATCAAACATTAGAGGGAAATACTTTGAACCACATCTGTCCCTCTCTCTTCCCTGCTGCAGTTTTCTGTTTTAAAGTCTCTACTAGGCACTTAGGGAATTGTAGAAACGGTAATACATTGAATCCAGGAAAATGAAGTGTGAAGACCCAGAGATGTGCTCAGAACATAAGGTGGAGGGGCCAAGGCAGAGTTGGGCTGCACTAGGCTGGACAGCGGTCAAGAGCTCTGGGGTTGGCCCATCTCATAGATGAACTCTAGGTGGCGCCGTGGCCGCAAAAGTTTTGGGCTGAGGAATTTTGGCAAAGCTGTTAGGAATCTGTGGGTGGGAGCGAGGAAGGGAGAGAGGTAAAGAAAGAATAGTGGACTGGAGTGAAGGAGACACACACACACACACACACACACATGCAGATGGGTGGGGTGGTGGTGGTGGTGGCAGGAATAAGTGAATGGCTCAGACAGCGCTTGGTCCAGAAGAGAGAAAATAAACTGAGGCATCATCAAATTCATTCATTTACTTAATATAAGCATTGATCAAGCCCCATCTTGTGCCTGTCGCTGGGACAGATGGTGGGGATAAAAGGGCGGTTGAGCAGCCACCTCCCTGAAGTCCTGTGGCTTATGAGAAGTGAGTGTGATGGCCATCCATTAGCCCCCAGTGAATCAGTAGTGGCAGACTTGAGATGGACCCTGAAGAAAGAAAAGGGGGCCTATGAAGGCCTGTGATGAGGAAGTGACCTGGTTTTATAGAGAAGGAAGGATTGCAGAGATGGTTGCCCAGTGGAAGGTACTAAAGGTGAGATCTGAAGGTAGCCAAGACTGAACCAGGGAGAGAGGATTGCCTGCAGGCTTGGCATGTTCTGCTCTGCTCCTTCTTTCATGTAGGAAGCATGTTGGGGCAGTGTTTGGCCTGCCTTCTAGAGTTTATCCAGAGTTTGTACCCTCTTTGCTCCTATTATTGTAGTTCAGTGGGCATATAGAAGTGATTCTGCAGGAATATGTTTGCTCTGCTGACCCAAATGCTCACCTGGGTGCATCACCCAAAGGACTTGTGTTGGGATAAGTTTTAGGAAGTATGATTGTGGCCATACATCAAAGCAGCCTTTTCAATCTATATTCACCAGTACTGAGGCTGATATTTTTATCTCCTCCTATATGATTCACATATCTGTCTCTCTGTTGGTTTTGAATGGAAGAGATGAGTGTGAATTATTGCCTTAGAGACAGCTAAATGCAGATGTCAGCTAGGTCTGAAACTTGGACAAGAGGTCTCTCTGGACCAGAGAGATAAATGTGAGTCACCAGTGAGAGATGGGAATGGGGGAGAAGAGAAGAGGTCTTAGGCTGAGCCATGGGGAGCTCCGACATTGAAAGGCTGGAAACAGGAAGATGATCTTACAAAGCGATCAAGTGAGGGAGAGTAGAAATAAATTCAGGAGGAGGTGTCACTGAAGCCTGTAGAAGAGAGTGTTTCCACATGATTATCTCAATAGGCACAGAATAGGCTTTCAATAAAATCCAACACCGCTTCATGTTTAAAACACTCAATAAATTAGGTATTGAAGGAACATACCTCAAAATATCAAGAGCCATCTATGACAAACCCACAGCCAACATCACACTGAATGGGCAAAAACTGGAAGCATTCCCCTTGAAAACTAGCACAAGACAAGAATGCCTTCTCTCACCACTTCTATTCAATATAGTATTGGAAGTCTTAACCAGAACAATCAGGCAAGAGAATGAAATAAGGGGCATCCAAATAGGAAGAGAAGAAGTCAAACTATCTGTTTGCAGACAATGTAATTATATGTGTAGAAAACCCCATGGTCTCAGCCCAACAGCTCCTCCAGCTGATAAACAACTTCAGCAAAGTTGCAGGATACAAAATCAGTGTACAAAAATCACTAGTATTCCCATATACCAACAATAGCCAAACCGAGAGCCAAATCAGAAAGGCAATCCCATTCACAATTGCCACAAAAAGAATAAAATGCTTAGGGATACAGCTAACCAGTGAGGTGAAAGATTTCTACAATGAGAATTACAAAACACTTCTCAAACAAATCAGAGAAGACACAAACAAATGGAAAAACATCCCAGGCTCATGGATAGGAAAAACCAATATCATTAAAATGGCTACTGCCCAAAGCAATTTACAGATTCAATGCTATTCGTATCGAATTACCAATGACATTCTTCACAGAACTAGAAAAAAAATTTAACATTCATATAGAACCAAAAAAGAACCCGAATAGCCAAGGCAATCCTAAGCAAAAAGAACAAAGCTGGAGGCATCATGTTACCCAACTGCAAACTATACTATAAGGCTACAGTAACCCAAACAGCATGGTAGGGATACAAAAACAGACAGATAGACCAATGGGACAGAATACAGAGCCCAGAAATAAGGCCACACATCTATGACCATCTGATCTTCTACAAAGCTGAAAATAACAAGCAATGGAGAAAAGACTTCCTATTCAATAAATGGTACTGAGATAACTGGCTAGCCATATGCAGAAGATTGAAACTGGAACCCTTCCTTATACCTTATACAAAAATCAACTCAAGATGGATTAAAGGCTTAAATGTAAAACCCCAAACTATAAAAAACCTGTAAGACAACTTAGGCAATACCATCCTGGACATAGGAGCAGGCAAAGATTTTATGACAAAGACATCAAAAGCAATCACAACTAAAGCAAAAATTGGCAAGTGGGATCTAATTAAACTTAAGACCTTCTGCACAGCAAAAGGAAACTATCAACAGAGTAAACAGACTACTTACAGAATGGGAGAAAACATTTGCAAACTATGCATCTGACCAAGGTCTAATATCCAGCATCTATAAGGAACTTAAACAAATTTTCAAGAGAAAAAAAAAACCCATTAAAAAGTGGGCAAAAGACATGAACAGACACTTTTCAAAAGAAGACATACATGTGACCAACAAGCATATGAAAAAAAGCACAATATCACTGATCATTAGAGAAAAGCAAATCAAAACTACAATGAGATACCATCTCACACCAGTCAGAAGGGCTATTACTATTTAAAGTAAAAAAAAAAAAAAAACAGATACTGGGGAGATTGTGGAGAAAAGGGAACACTTATACACTGTTGGTGGGAGTATAGATTAGTTCAACCATTGTGGAAAGCAGTATGATGATTCCTCAAAGAGCTAAAAGCAGAACTACCATTTGACCTAGCAATTCCATTACTGGGTATATACCCAGAGGAATATAAATCATTCTGCCATAAAGATACATGCACATGAGTGTTCATTGCAACAGTATTCACAATAGCAAAGATATGGAATCAACATAAATGCCCATCAATGGCACAAGATAAAGAAAACATGGTACATATACACCATGGAATACTATGCAGCCATAAAAAAGAATGAGATTATGTCTTTTGCATGAACATGGATGGAGCTGGAGGCTATTATCCTTAGCAAACTAACTCAGGAACAGAATATCAAATACCACATGGTGTCACTTATAAGTGGGAGCTAAGTTATAAGAACCCGTGGACACAAAGAAGGAAACGATAGACACTGGGGTCTACTTGATGGTGGAGGCTGGAAGGAGGGAGAGGAGCAGGAAAGGTAACTATTGGGTACTGGTCTTAATACCTGGGTAATGAAATAATATGTAAAAACAGACCCCTGTGACGTGTGTTTACCTGTGTAACAAACCTTCACATGTACCCCCAAACCTAAAATAAAAGTTAAAAAAATTCCCATTAACCGATGGGAGCACTTTGGTTTATAAGAAAAGGCACTTGGAGCTTAGGAGACAAACTAGCATGGTATATGAGCTTTCCCTTACTGCCTCCCTCATACCTTGTAAATTGTCACAGAAGTCTCCCTCACTAGATTCAGTTTTAGAACAGGAACATAGTTTATTTTTGTTAAATCAATCAAATACATTTACCAAATACTGTTTAACAAAAAAAAAGGTGTCTGTTAGGTTAAGAGAAAGGGAGGCCGTTGGTGACCTTAGCAAGCCATGTTTGGGAGAGTGATGGGGGTCGTATAAGCTGGATTGCAGTGGGGAAGAGAATGGGAGATGAAACAGAGGTAGCTAGTGTAGCAATTCTTTTGAGGAGTTTGTGTGAGGTGTAGGAGTAGGCACCTGTCATTCTTTTTGGTTGCCCAGTAACTGCATCATCTCCCTATTTTTGGAGAATTCTCTACCTATGAATCTTGCTGAGAAACAGAGCCTGTCTCACATTACACATGAGGAAGATACCAGATAAATACAGTACCTGTCTTCCCAGCTGGCCTGGAGTGGGGATGAACACAGGACAAGGCTTATGTATCAGAAGTGTTATCCCAGACTCAAAATCAGGAACAAGTAACGCACAAGAGGAATGTGTTCTGAGAGCACTGCTGGCTGTAAAATGATGAGTTCCTGGGATAGCAGAGCTGGCTACAGTGGTGTAAGCAGGGCTCACCGTGGCACCAACAGAAAGTGAAGTGGTGGTAGTGGTAGTGGTGATGGTGTTAGTGGCGGTGATGGTGGTGGTGGTAGTGGTGGTGATGGTGGTGGCGGTGGCAATGGTAGGGGCAGTGGCGATGGCAGGGAGGTGGCAGTGATGGTGATGGTGATGGTGATGGAGGTGATGGTGATGGCCATGTTGGTGGAAGTGGTGGTGGTGGTGGTAGTGATGGTGGTGATGGTGGTGATGGTGATGGTGGTGGTTGTGTTGGTGGAAGTGGTGGTGGTGGTGGTGGTGGTAGTGATGGTGTTGGTGATGGAGGTAATGGTGGTGGTCATGTTGGTGGAAGTGGTGGTGGTGGTAGTGATGGTGATGGTGATGGAGGTGATGGTGGTGGTGGTGGTAGTGATGGTGATGGTGATGGAGGTGATGGTGGTGGTGGTGGAAGTGGTGATGGTGGTGGTGATGGTGGTGGCAGTGATAATAGTGATGGTGATGGTGGTGGTGGTGGCAATGGCAGGAGTTGTAATGGTGATGGTGATGGAGATGATAATGGTGGTTGTGGTGGTGGAAGTGGTGGTGGTGGTGGTAGTGATGGTGGTGGTGGTGATAATGGTGATGGAGGTGATGGCGGTGGTGGTGGTGGTAGAAGTGGTGGTGGTGGTAGTGATGGTGGTGGTGGTGATAATGGTGATGGAGGTGATGGTGGTGGTGGTGGTGGTGGAAGTGGTGGTGGTGGTAGTGATGGTGGTGGTGGTGATAATGGTGACGGAGGTGATGGTGGTGGTGGTGGTGGTGGAAGTGGTGGTGGTGGTGATGGTGGTGGTGGTGATGGTGATGGTGGTGGCAGTGGCGATGGCGGGAGTTGTGTTGGTGATGGTGGTGGTGGTGGTGGTGGAAGTGGTGCTGGTGGTGGTGGTGGTGATGGTGATGGAGGTGGTGATGATGGTGGCAGTGATTATGGTGATATTGGTGGTGGTGGCCATGACGGGGGTGGTGGCAGTGATGGTGATGGTGATGGAGGTGATGGTGGTGGTCGTGTTGGTGGAAGTGGTGGTGGTGGTAGTGGTTGTTTTAGAAGCAGACCCAAACTGGTTTCTCCAACCTCCTGGCAATTCTGTAAGCCAACCAAGTATGTGCGCACCTGTTAATTATGTATGTATGTATGTATGTATGTATGTATAGCTTTAAAAGTACACTTTATTGAGGTACAAGTCAATGAATTTTGAAAAATGTGTACCCCTATGTGATCACTTTTGTAATCAAGATATGGAGCACTTCCATTACCCCAAAAAGTTGCCTTGTGCCCTTTTGCAGTTCATTTCCCACTGACTTCTGGTCCAAGGGAACTGCTTATTGGTTTCTATATCTATAGTTTTTCCTGTTCTAGAGTTTTATACAAATTCAGTCAATATTGTTGTATCTGACTTCTTTCCCTCAGCTTAATGTTCTCGAGAGTCATCCATGTAGGTGTGTGCCTACCTACAGTAAACATGTTTATCTACAGTGGTTAATGCTTTCTTGGTGCTGGATCATATTCTGCACTATTTAATATACTGCATGTGCTTATCCACTCACCTGTTGGTGAATATTAAAGCCATGTCCAGTTTTTGGCTACGATGAATAAGGCTGCAATGAACATTTGTGTACAGGTCTTTTTGTGGACATATGTTTCAATATCCTTTTAATCAGTTCCATTTTTGCTTAAATCAGCAAGAGTTGGCTCCTGTTACTTGTAGCTAAGAGATCTGACTGCAATAGAATGAGAGAAGGGAAATTAGCTGGCAGCTGGAAGGGGATGTTAGGTCACAGAGAGGATTTTATTTTTAAGGTGTAAAAGACTTAAGCATGTTTAAATATTGATGCTCATAATCTGGTTGAGAGGGAGGTGTTGAGAAGAGAAAATTGATCTTGTGAACCCCTGCAAAGGTGGGAGGGGAAGAGTTCCAAAGCCGAGGTGGCAGAAATGTCTTTGAAGGGGAGCAGAAGCAGGGCCTCAAGTGGAGCAAAGGGGAATGAGGAGAGGACAGGAAGGTGGGTATGGAGGGAGGGTAGCAGGAAGTTGAGGAAGCTCTCATCTAAGGTCTTCAACTTTTACTGGGAAGTAGCAGGCAAGATTACATACTGAGACTGAGGGAGGAGATGGGTGTCAGAGGTCTGGGGATGGGGCAGGTATGCAATGGTCATTACAAGGAGCTCAAGAGGGAAGTGATTGCGGAAATAAAGCAGCAATGCCAGGCAGGCTTGAAAGCCCAGCTGAGGCTGGTGACTATAACATAGAGTGATACCAACAGCTCCACTGTTGATGTTCCAGCATAGCTGAGGTCCTTGGAGACAAGCCTGGGGAAGGGGGTGAGGGAATGGGAGATTTTTCCAAGAGTTAGGGGCCTGTACTGAAGATCCCTGCCCTACCCCAGGATCTAGCACAGCACCCTGAGTTGTATTCTGTTCTAACATTAGTATTTGTTGAATGGATGAATGAGTTTAGAGGGCATGAAGAATGAGAGCTTAGCATTGGACTGGTAACCCCTCCTTGTCGTATAGAGAGAAACCCTGATATACAGAGAAGGGAAAGGACTTGGCCAAGGTCACATGGCAAGCCCATGGCAGGGATGGGATTTACCTTTGGGTCTGTCTGATCTCAAGTCCAGGGCTCCTTTTATGATTGAATGGACAAAGAGGTCTGTGTTCAAATCCTGTCTCCACCAGTGGCTTGCCATAAGACCTCGGGCAAGTCACTTAAATGCTGGAAAGCATTATTCACTCCATTTTGTTGTTGTTGTTGCTTTTTAAAATTTTTAAAAATTTTACTTTAAGTTCTGGGCTACATGTGCAGGTTTGTTGCATAGGTATACATGTGCCATGGTGGTTTGTTGCACCCATCAACCCGTCATCTAGGTTTTAAGTCCCACATGCATCAGGCTCCATTTTATAGATGTGGATACTGAGTCTCAGAGACATTAAACAGGAAGCCCCGACTATGTCACTGGAAACAGGTGGAGCAAGATTTCATTCATTCCTTTGTTTAGTCAATATTTATTGGTTGCTGGGGTAGATTAAATTTTGGGTCTCAATTCTTCATTCCATTGTAATAGGATTACACACCCACACTCTTTACCACGTACTTTTGCACTGAGAAAAGTAATTCCTCCTTCCATTGATGTTGGCTTAGCCATATGACTTGATTTGGTCGGTGGTAAATTAGTGGATGAAACACAGCAGAGGATGTAAAGGAGCTGGTGTTTTGGTGATTTCCATAAGAAGAGCATGCTCTAGAAAGCCACTGCCCCTTCAGCCTGCCCCAGAATGAGCACACACGGGCTAGACTTAAGCTTAGCTGCATCCTGGAGCCCATCCAGCTGCTCTTCAGTGTGGACATCATCACCCAAATGAACCCGGATTAGAACAGTCACACTGAAGCTGGCCTGCAGTCAGCTCCTGAGCAGGAGAACAAATGTCTGCTATTGTAAGCCATTCAGCTGGGTGGTTTGTTATGCAGTATTGTTGCAGCAGTTATTGACTGATACAGGACCAGGTCCCATGCTAAGTGTAGACTTGGCTTACAGAGATGAATCAGATACTGTCTCTATTCTCAGGAGTTCACAGTTCAGTGGAGGTGGGGATTTTTTTTTTAACAAATTCTTATTTCTAAAATTCATATCTAAATCTAAGAGGCAAATGCAAATTTGTTCAATGCTTCTTTTAAGGGCAGCCTTAGATTATCCTTGGAAGATGAAACTGACAAATAAAGAAACACTTAATAATTTCTGCAGTTTACAAACGTCAGAATTTATTTTGGGATAACAAGAGATGGGTGAGCTGGGAAGCTGCCTTTACTGAATGATGTCATCAAACAGTATATTTGATGAGTCCAAAGACAAACGTCTTTGGCAACAATTTTAATGAATGAGATTAACTTGATACTTTATCCTAGAGTTGTATAAAGACAAGGATGTTAATGATTTGACCATTTTATTACTTTTTTCCCCCAATGTATAATATCATGTCTTTGCATGTTAGTTTGCAAAGTGCTTGAAGCAATTTTCAACCAAATGCGAGTGTTTGGTGAGGGTTGAATCTGCTGGACAAATCCATGGCTGTGTGAGCACCTGCACTCAGGCCACTGTGTGGTCCTGTCAGGGACTTAGTTTCCTCATCTGTAAAGGGGATAATACCACACTGTCTAGTGTCACTGGGGAGATTCACAGAGGTGGTCTGAATGTAGCTCACAGCACTGGCACAATCCCACCTCCCCTACACCCACCTCCCGTCTCTTCTGTATGGGACGAGCTTCCCTGCTCTCTGGCTCCATCAATAGCTTGTAAGTCAGTTTTCCTCTCCAAGCCTCAGTTCTCCATCTGTAAACCCACCAACACCACATTGATTTATGGCCCCCTAGACTGCAAAGTCCTTGAGAGCCAGGCCTGTGTTTGACTCACACCCACAGCATCCCTAGGATGTGCCCAGGGCTGAGTGTATGATGGGCTGAGTCAATGCTACTTTTCATGAATATTATTGTTTTGGTAGAGGTTTCTGTCACTACAACCCAGAGTAACACCCTTAGTAGGGCAAGGGTATAACATCCATGGTTTAGAAAGCTTGCTGTTAACTGGTGGTCCACTCATATGGACCAGAAAGCCTTCAGTCATATCCTGAAGAGCATGTGTTATTTCTCTGTGGGTCCTCATAGTCCAAGCAGGGATTGACACATTGCATACGTCTGAGATCTGGCCAATGGGTCAGGCCCCTGAATTGAGGTTTGAAACCAGCCTCAAATTTTCCTATAATTATTTTATTTATTTATTTAGTCTATCTATCTATCTATCTATCTATCTATCTATCTATCTATCTATCTATCTGGCTATCTATCATCTATCTATCAATCAGTCAATTATAGGGTCTCACTCTGTTGCCCAGGCTGAAGTACACTGGTGTGATCATGGCTCACTGCAGCCTCAACCTCCTAGGCTCAAGCAATCCTCCCAGCTTACTCTCCCAAGTATCTGGGACTACAGGCGCACATCAGCAACACCCGGTTAATTTTTTATTTTTTTTTGTAGAGACAGGGTCTTCCCATGTTGCCCAGGCTGGTCTTGAACTCCTGGGCCTGAGCTATCCTCCTGCCATGACCTCCCAAATTGCTAGGATTACAGGCACGAGCCACCATGCCCAGCCTAAATTGACCTATAATTATACACATTTCATAAAAATATGTAACCCTAATTTCATCACAAACAAAGCTTTTCAACACTCATAGCACAAATATTTTTTTGAGAGCTGGCTCTGGGCCAGAGAGTGGAGGCACAGCAGTGGAGATGCAGAAAAGGTGTGAGCCACAGGCAGCTCCTGTTCTAGTGGTGGTGGTGAATGCTGACCTCAGGCACAGAGAAATCTGCAATACGATGTCAGGTGGTGACTGGTGATACAAAGAAAACTAATACAGGAAAAAGGATAGAGAGAGTCTTGGGGGCAATATTTTATATGAAATGACCAGGGAGGGCCTCTTTGAGAAGGTGACGTTTAAGCAGAGATGTCAGAGGAAGTCAAAAAATGTCTAGGGAAGAAAGTTCTGGGCAGAAGGAACAAGTGCAAAGCCCTAACACCGGAAGATGCTAGGGATGTTTGGGAGTGACAAGGGGACCACTGTGGTTGGCATAGAATAAGCAAGGAGAAGGGGGTAGGGAATAATGTCGGGGGTAGGGAATAATGTCAGAGGAAACTGGATCCTGGCAGGCCACGGAAAGCAATGGTGATTTCATTCTAAGTCTGATGGGAAAGCAATGGGGGCTCTGAGCAGGGGAATGCCATGATCTGACTTACATTTTAAAGGGTTTGTGACCTTATCGAGTGTAGACTGGAGTTGGTGGCCACAGTGGCAATGAGGAAACCTGCTGGGAGGCTGGAGAGATGAGGGTGGCTTGCTCAGGGTAGAAGCAGTGGGGGATGAATGTGGCCCGTTTCTGGATATGTTCTGATAGTAGAAGCAAGAGGATGGAAAGGATGTAGGGGATGAGTGGGGAGAGTGACCAGGGTTGACTCCACCATGTCTTGTCTAAGAGACCAAGTAGACAGTGGCACTATTTACTGAGGTGGGTGCTGGAGATCTGGGGGAAGACGTCACAAGTTTGGTTTTGAATATGCTGCCTGGGAGATGCTTTCTGACCTCCAAGTGCAGAGGTCTCAGTGGCAGCTGAGTGTCAGGGGAGAGGTGGTCTGGAGTGTAAGTTTGGGATTCAGCAGAGTATTTAGAACCATGAAATGGGCTCAGGTCACCGGGGGAGTGAGTGTGGACAGAGAAGAGGACTTAGACCAAGGGAGCCATTAAAAAAAAAAAAAAAAAAGATCTGGCTACCTATAAATATCATTACATTAGTCAGACTGTCATGTGCTGTAAGAGAGGGCAGGTATTGTAGTGTGATGGGGGTCGGAGGAGGAGGAAGATTCTTTGAAAGATGGAGTTGGGCTGGGGACTGGGGGTGGTTAAGATCTGGACATGGCAACATTTTAGGTTCCAAAAGTCAGGGCTGGGGCTGGGGCTAGGTCAGCCCCTGGCTTAGGGTAGTTGAGAAAGCACAGGTTTAGAGTCTTATGGGTCTTAATTCCCAACCTTGCAGCCACTTCTTAGGTGCAAGGTCTGGAAAAGGTGACTCACCTTCAAAACTCAGTGTCCATGTCTATAAAACAGGGTCAGTAGCACTGACCTCACTGGAGAAGTGCATGAGACAATTTATGTACAGTGCCCTGCATGAGAACACCAGAAAAATGAGGCCCTAAGATAATGGATATTAATGGGTATTAATGGATGTTTCATACTGGCCTTTTCATGGGAAATGTGAACTTGAGTGCCAAGTTTGTGAATCAAGATCTTACTTTAAGTCAGAGATATGTCACTTTTGAGAATCTTTCATGGAGGAGAATCCTTTGATAAAATGTACCACCCCATGGTGGTGGGTGCTGGATGCTGACTTGGTTCTCTCTGGGCTCCAGAATCTGGACTCTGATGATCTACCCAGTTAAGTCATATCCACATAACAAAATTTGCAGGCAAAAAAAAAAAAAAAAAAAAAAAAAAAAACAACTCAGAACTTTCATCTGGGGAGTGTTTGAGCCATACCCTAGAATGAAAATTATACACAGCTTACTATGTACTTAACACAATCATATTTAATTGCTCTGAAGTGCCCCATCAGTGGCTTCTGAGATGGGTCTCCAATATCTCCTTACAAATGAACTGGAAAGAATGATTGCCATGGTACCTGAGGGCAGAATCCCAGTGACGGTCTGGTTTGAATTCCTTTTCTCCTTGCCCCGCCTGGTGCTACTTGTGTGGCCTACTCCAGTGGCCTGGTTTCCAAATGTAGCCTGCTGTTGATCCAGTTGGACTCACTGGGGCACCAAGAGAAAATAACTTTAATTTTTTTCCAACTCCCCCTGCCCCTTTGACTGGCTATATGGCAGACCACGTCCCCATCCCTGGAGGGCCTCTCATGTAGATTCAATAGCTTTCCTTGTCACTATCAGGGACACTATCTCCTTTTCATCTACAAAAAACTCTCATCTGATCAAAATCAATCTAAATTTTTCACCACATTCAAAGTGTTTGTTTCCCCTTAGCTCAGGGAAAGCCCAAGCCTCTTGTCCCCTCTGGAGGCTGCTTCTGGCTCCTGCAAGGATGGGTGGGAGGTGAAATGAAAGGAAAGGAGGACATTGGTGCCCTCTGTGTGGAGACATCCAAATGCCAGCTCTTTCCCTGACTAGGGGCTTATATGTGGGTTTTTTTCAGAGCCACTGTGCTCTTCCTTGGTGTGGGCAAAGCTTTCCTTGATGTGGGCAAAGCTCTCCCTGGCTGGTGTCTTCCAACCCCCTTGCAGCTTCTGCTCTGACAGTCCACTCCTCATACCCTGAGGATGGCTGGCTTCAATCTGGCCCATTGGTTGGCTGGTTGGGGAAAGGTGAGAGGGTGGGGGCATATGAGGTTCCAAATCAGTTTTGCTATCCCTCAGCAAGTCCTGCATGAGTGGACTGGCTGCCTTCTTCTGAATGGGAACATACTATCTTCAGCTTTGGAGCCTCAGATGTGACTTCCAGATACCAGAAAAAGTTCCAAGTAATATTCTGTTATATAAGATATTAACTTTCTCAACTCAAATGCTCAACTTTTATCTTCAGCATAGAAGAATGGTTAAGTCTGCAGTTCTGGAGTCTGACATTGGCTGGGTGACCATGAGCAAATCATTTAACCGTTCTGGATCTCAGTTTCCTGATCTGTAAAGCAGGGGCAATGGCCTTCACTCTCAAGTATGTTGTTTAGATTGATTTGTTCTTCAGGTGCCATGTGGCACATAGCAAGCCCTCAATAAACAGAAGCCCTTATTTGTATGTTTCTGAGGAGTCCTCATTTCCTCCAACCCAGACTGGATGTCAGTGCTTCTTGCTAATCCAGGTACCATTCCCTCCTGCCATTTGCCTGGCCTGCATGGCTGTCTTTGATAATAACGCTTAGTGTATCTCGAGCATCACTATCTTATTTGCATCTCACAACAACCTTGCAGGATACATATTATCATCATTCCCATTTACAGATAACAAAAGTGAGATTCAGGAGGAGGTTGAGTCACTTGCACAGGGGCAAACAGCTTGTAAATAGCAGAACTGGGGTTTGCCCCCAGACCTGTCTGATCTCAAAACCTGCCTGTTCTACCACTCGTTTTATCTCCTTAATTATCTGTCCTGTCTCTTTGTGCCCTCTGCCAAGAGTAACTCTTCTGCACTCTATGGACGTAATAGCAGATCCTTTGAATGAAATCACTTCCTGCTTGGAGCACACCCTGAAAATGGATCCCTCACTGCCCAGTAAAATGATACTTCCTGTGTTACATAATAACAAATTCCCAAAGCAGATTTGTAGAGGTAATATTGACTCCATCCACTTCCTGTGTATGGTTATTCAAGTTATATAAAGTTGCATTCTCATGAAAAGCATCCGGTTACTGTTGGTTCAGTACCTACCTGGTGTCCAATGCTGGATTAGCCAAGAAGGGAAAGGTGTTTTCTGATCTTAAGCCTAGAATCTATTTTGAGTGTAAGACAGGTAAAAAAAATTACTGCCAGTGCCAAGATGTTTGTAGTAAATACCTGTGAGGGGTCACCAGAAGTAAGTACCATAGGAACTTAAAGGTGGGAAAAATCAAGTGGCTGGGTGGGTGGGGAGGGGTAGGGAGGAAGTCACAAAAGGCTTCCCGGAAAATCTGGAGCTGGGGCTGAGCGTTGAAGGCCAGGTAGAATGTGCAGAGGTGAAGGTGAGAAAGACATGTTTGGTGTGTTTGCAGCAAAGGAGCAAGGGCCCAAAGAGGCAGGAACCCAGCATGGGTGCAGAGACTCATTCTTCCAAAATAGTCTCTCTTTTACAACCATGAGCCTCTTTGCTCCCTGCGTGGAGATTTTTATGACCCCATCCATCTGTTTGCAGTCAGCCTCAGGTTTGCTTTGAAATTCAAAAGCTGAAAGGGAAGTGTTATATTGAAGCCAGAGCAGCAGGCTGGGCAGCTTTCTCAGAGGAGGAGGGAGCGGCCTCATGGAGCATTAACCACTGCAGGCAAACACCTCTTCTTGTTGGCCTGAGTCCCTGTGAAGTATGGGACCAGGAGCGCTCAAAGGGGCGGTGGATGACCAGCCAGGGAGGAGCTTCCAGCACGGGTCTGAGCTGGCGGCTTCATTCTCACCAGTAGGCAGGCCGTGAGCGTGCATGGCCAAGCATGGAGATTCAGGAGACCTTCAGCTGGGGCTTCGTGCCCGCTCCGGATCCGTCCGGCCTGTGTTTATTTCTCTTTCCTGCTCTGGCAGACGCGCCTGGGCCCGCTGGGAGAGTTGGCTTAGCCCTCCCTGCCTCCTGAATTCCCTGGCCCAGCTACCACCCCGTGCATTCCTTAGGAGCCTCAGTGTCCCAGAGAGACACGATTTTTTCCATCTTCTTGAATAAAAGACTTTTAGGGACAGTCATTGATCAAATCCAAAATCCACAGTCCAGGCTTCCAAGTCCTGCTCCAGACCCTCTACTTCTCTCAGTTCCATGTGCTCTAAGACCACACCCTCGCTAACATGCTTTGCCCAGCGCCTCCTCTAGCACGTCTCTCCATGCCCTCCTTCTCTGTCATTCATACAGCCACCAATGGTCTACGGCCCCCACCCCCCTCTTGAAAGTCCTGCTGGGTGGCTCCGTCTTACCCAGCCTGTCCACGCCCCACACTCCCACCGCTGTCTTTCCTGCCTCCCCTTCTGAGTACCCCCTGAGCCCACTCTCTGTGCCCCGCCCACCACTAACTCTGGCTGCACCTTCGTGCCTCTGCCCGAATGCGTGTGGAATGCTCCTAACGTGGATCTGGAGCTTCTCTTCATGTCCGGGAGACCTTAAAGGGCCCCTTCGAAAGAGGATCAAGCTGCCAGGCTGGAAGCTGCTAAGGGCAGCAACTAGTTGTTGGGCTTTAGCATTTGATGCAAATTAATTTTTTAGAAGGGATGGCTTTAAAACTTGGGAGTTTTATTAAGAGGTTAGAGGGTAGAGAAAGATCTTGGAATCCTAACCTATCAAACTTAGAAGGCTCTTCAAAGATCATCTGCTCTAATTGCTGCATTTTTTGAATAGGGAAACTGAAGCTCAGTAAGGAGATGCCATTGGCCTAATGTTATTTATGAAGTCAGTGGCAAAGCAGGAATGGAACTCTCTTTGGGTCCTGAATTAGTCAAAATCTTCCACTCACAGCACCTGGGGTTCTTGAGCGAAGCTTGAAGCATTGTGGAAATTCAGGGGCACATGCTTCTTCCCTCTTTCGAGAACCATGATAACATGCATTGAAGTTGATTTTGCAGATATAAAGCACTTCAGGCCTGTTGTCTCAGGTCATCGCCATTACAGCTCTATAAAGTAAGTCATATTTATCTCCATTTCCCAGATAAGGCTAATAATACCAGGGTTAAGTCAAATGCCCAAGGAAAAATAACCAGTAGGTAGCCAAAGAGGGTCTTGGGCTCAGGCCTGTTGCTATGTGCAATGTGTCACTCTACCTCCTATTCCTCGAAAGGTGCTCCAGTCTTTTAGAAAATCATGCAGAAAAGGCTGCAGTAGAAAATGGAATAGCTCCAGGATCCAGGGACTGGTACAACAGCTCAGGACATTTCATTTCTCATAGTGGAAAGAAACATCTAGAACAGGGGCTCTTTATCCTTTCAGACCCAGGATCCCATTTTATCACAAATACTTTAAAGTGTCCCTTCTGTACTGAAATGAAACTTATGAATAATATAACACACCTACACATATGATTTTTAAAAATTAATTCAGTGCCCTAACTATAAGGAAAAAGAAATAGTAGCTTATAATAAAATAATATGTAATTTGGTTTGTCCACACTTGGGTACATCAACACTTGTAGACATAATGTAATAGTCAAAGCTTGTACCTAACTGCTGAGTCACCCTGAAAGTGACAGCTAAAATACCAAGGAGTACAGCTGTGTGTCTCTCTGACACCCGGAATACACAGGCATTGTTGTTAGTAAGGTGGCACTCAAAAATAGTGAGCAACTCTTGGTAAAGTTCAGAACAAAATGAAGCACATTCTTCTCTCAATATACATGGCAATTACATTCCTGTAAGATTTAGTGCACATTAAACCTTTACAATCAAATACTACGTGTTTACATAAAATGGATTCAGGTTCTAGGCTCAGATAATTACAAATGATTTTTTTTCTCCCCTAATGAATGTTTGGCAAAACATGCAAAAATTGTGCAGGATGGGGGATAATTCTTTATGTGGGACTCTTAGCAGGTCACTAAGTGTCGCTAGCCCTTGACCACAACTACCCCCGCACCACCCCGCCCCCGCAACAGCTGTATGAAAGCCAAAAACTCCCCGACGAATTCCCAAAGCATCCTATGGGTGTCGATACTACCCCTGCTGAAAAACACTAATTTGGAGGTTTTCTCTGAGAAGCCAGGCATGGAAGAGGGAAGGCTCAGACCTCTATTTTAACTAGATGTTTGGATTTCTCTCAGTTTTGCTTTTGATGAACATAATTTAATACTAACCTTGGATGATGCTTAGTCTTCAGACTTAAAATTAATGCAGTAAATGTTGACCACGTGTCCTCTATTTTAAAGACTGTTCATCCAGGGGATGGAAAAATGAATATGACCTGGGCTCTGCATGCACGGCTTTCCCTTTATCATATTCTAAGGGTGATAAGCCATACGAAACCCATCATCTAAGACTGGATGCATACAAAGGCTGGGGCTTCAGGAGAGGTGGAAGTGTGAGCCCGGGGGACCAGAGCACGCTTCTACGAGGAAGCACAAATTAAGTGAGGCCTTGAATACCAGGAAAGAAGTTTTCAGGTGAAAATAGGGGGAATGAGCAGCTAGCTGTGGAAGGGACAGTGGGGATGGAGATGGAGTTGGGAAATTGCAGATACGTTCAGGGAGCCCGAGTAGCTCTCTATGGCTGGAGCATGGTTTTAGGGGAGGGGAGGAGACCCATGTCTGGAGAGATTGGTTGGGCAAACTGTAGAGGGCCTGTGAGGGAGCACTGCTGGGAGGGGAAGGGAGGGGGAGAGGAAGCAAATGCACATTCCATATTAATTTTAACTTCTTGAGGAAGGTCCCCAGTACTATGGTAACCATCACATACTTGATGGATGCTACTCAGTGTCTGCCTCCCCCACCGAGCTGCAGGCTCTGTATTTCTCTAGTTGGGCCTGGCACCCTGCAGGCTCAGGTTTGGGATGTGGAAGGCTTTTGGACCCAAGGTGAACTGGACTCTTTGGGCCAGTTCTCTGTATCTAGGTGAGCCAGTGTGCTGAGGCCAGAAGGGGGGCCTGGGAGTCTGGACTCCTGGGTTGGCCTCCGACTTGCACATGCCAAGAGGCCTTGGGTGGGTCCATCTCTTGGTGTTCCCCTTATCTGTTCAGTGAGGGGCCTGAGCCCACAGAATAATCATGTCCCCTCCAGCTCCCACGTTCCCACCTTGTTCCGTCAGGTCACCTGTTTAGAGCCTGAGGTCACGACCTGAGCAGCACTGCCCCCTGGTGGCAGCTGCTGGATGGCAGGAGAGACAGTAGCACCTTCCAAGTCCAATCCCCCTACCAGTTCCACCTTCCAAGTCCAAGCAGAGGTTGGCCCAAGCTTCAGTGTCTGTCTTTGGGTATGGCTCCAGAGCAGAGGGGTGGGCAACTCAGCAGAGTCAGTCCCTTCCCAGGGGACTCCCAGTAGTGCTTCCAGTGCCCTCCCATGACCACCCACCATCACTGAGGAAAGTCCCTGGGACCACATGACTTCATGGGTCATTCTGTCCCTGGGATCGGGCAAGGGGCATAGGGGGAGGTGGGGCTCAGGAAATACCGTCCTCCCTCATCTTCATCATCATCACCACCACAGAGCTCTTGGAGTCTACGAGCACAGGCAAACCTGCCTTATCCTAAGTCCTCACGGTATCTCTGTGGGGTGAGGCTATCCTCTCCCATTTTATTGATGGGAAAACTGAGATTCAATGGGAGGAGGAGATGGCCCCAGGGCATCAGGCTTTTCCTCGACCTCTATGCCACTCCTCTGTTCTTAAGCTGCCTGGGGCTCCTGCTGCCCACCGGATGGTGTCCTCATGCCTTGACCTGTGAGTCACAGCCTCTAAAGCCTGATTCCACCAGCTCCAGAGAGTATCCCCTCTGCTGCCACTTGGAGCCTGGGCACTCTGAGGCCAGCCCTCCACCTGTGCTGCTGGTCTCTGCCGCCTGTGGGGGTGGCAGTAACAGCTAACACGTGCTCTGGGCCTTGGTTTCCAAAGCTTTCTTACATCCACCATCTCATTAAAACCTCACTGCAGCCTGTGCCAGAATTAGTTTTATTAAACTCACCATAGAGATGAGAAAAACGAGGCTGAGAGAATGGAGGGACTACCTGGCGCAAAAGCAGGTCCAGGACTCTGGCTCCCCCTGACCATAAGCCCAAGATCCCGACTGAGCCGGGACAACCTCTGGGACGGGGTGAAGGGTGAGAGGCTGAATGCGGGGAGACTGGCTGGCCCTGGAAGCAATCTGTGTTTTCAGGTCTCCCTGGGAGCAGGAAGACTGCTGGACCCAGGAGCTGTCTCCAGTGGCCCGTCTGTCTTGGCCCCTCAAGCCAGGCCCCAGCCTGTGCTGTGGATCTGAACCAGGCCTCCTCCCTCTTGCTGAGACCCTGCTGTGTTCTGACTCCAGCCAGTCCTGCCTCTCTCTGTTTCCACCCATGCTCGTCTGTGTTTTTCTGCCTCCCCATCCAGGCTTCTTCCGATGACTCCCTTTCATTCTCCCCCTTTCTCTCTGCCTCTCTCTGCTTCTCTGTTGCTGTCTCCTACTGTGTCTTCACTCTCTCTCCATCCATCTTTCTATGTGTTTTTGTCTCTTTTGCTTATCTTCTCCTTCATTCTTCGTCCCCACCCTTGGTCGCCATCCTGCTCAGCCCCCTTGTCCCCCTCTTGGGTCTCAGGGCAGCAGAGGTGAGGGAACACTGGGAAGGGATGTCTGGGGACCTGCAAGTCCCCAACCCTTCCTTGCCTGGGAACTTGTGTCTTCAGGTTGGGAATTTTATCACTGTTTTTTTGTGGCTGATCAGGGAGGAAGAAATGAAAACTAAGAAAAAACAAAACAAAACAACAACAAAGCAAACCAGGAACTGTTTTGCAAGCCCAGAACCAACTGATATGAAACAAGATTTTACGAATATTTTCTGAAAATAATTTCATTTTGCGATACCGTAACAGTGGCCAGCCCAGCTCCCCTGGCTGGCGGCTGCTATGAGCAGCAGCTGGAGCCCCTACCTCCTCCCCTCCAAGCCCAGCCCATCCCAGCCTTCATTCTGTCCTGCTGGCTAGGCCGGGGTGCTCCCTCTGCCACAGCACCCCTAGAAGGTAGTTGTGAGGTGGGGGCTTTCTTGCCTGCCTGAGAGAGCCCTGCAGCTCCCAAGTCCCTTACCTCATGAAAGCCCAAGGCTGGCAGGTCTAAGCTTGTTATTCCCAGCTACCTGTAACCCAGTATTGCTACTGCAAAGTACCTGGTTAAGACACTCTTGGCACCCTACTCTGTGGCTGAGGTTCCAAGTCCTCCCAGAGTGCATGGGCTCCCTGGGGCTCACACACTTGTGATCTTGGTCTCCAGCTTGCAGCCTCTGCTTTACCCCATGTCTACTTGGGTGCAATCAGCCCCTTCCATGGTACCACCCCGCTCCGTCCCAAATCTTCACAGGCCATGAGGACCTAGTGGAGACTGGCAGAGCAGATGGGGGTGGGGTTCTTATGGCCACTGTGAAAATGACTGCTGTTGGCAGGTTTTCTCCCCATCAATGAGATGTTCCTCCTCCTTCACTTTCTCTCCATTTGCCTAGCTCCTGACTTCTCATCCTTCTCTCTTGATTTCTTCTGTCTCCTGCTCTCCTTCTCAGGAGTAAAATGATAAAATTCCTACCCCAGTCATAAAGAATACCTTCTCTCTACCTCCTTTGAGGTGGGAGACAGTGGTTTTCCTTCCTACCTCAAGCCCTGATAGAAGCAGTCTTTCAAAGAAAGATGCTGCTCTTTCTAAAAGGAATTTTAGTGAATACAATTTGCTCCACTTTTTGCTCTTTCTATGCAGATAAGGAGACAGAGGTCCAAGAATGGCAGAGCTTGCCCAAGGTCACACAGCAGGCCAGCTGAGCTGGGACTGAAACCCAGCACCCGTGGTCCTCATCTCAAGAGTCCGGCTGCTGCAGGACATTGTCCGATGGTTCCTCTGAAGGGCTAGGCTGTTGAACCCTAGATGTTCAGGGACAGAAAGGCCTCAGAGAATGTAGAAAGATGGAGAGGGAGTGAAGACCTGCTGCCGTACGGAGAGCAGTGTGTCAGGAGCTGAGGAATCCCTCGCCCCTCCCTCAGCCACCCGTTCCGTCAAGTCTGAGAGCCTATTTCTGGGCCACGGCCTCTCCAGGGAGTAAGTGAACTGGGGACTACCGCCCCTAAGAAAGGACAAGACCTCATTCGCTCACTGAACTTCTGGGTGGATGGATGACAGCAGCCTCCTTCCTGTGTGTGAGGGGCAGAGAGGACAGGGGTCACAGCCACAGCAGGAATCCTCACACCATTGACGTCAGCTCCTAAAGACCATCATCGGGGGTGGTGGGGAGTGGGGCAGGGCTTCTCTGGATCTCTGCCCAGAGTCTGGTGGGTGGGACAGAGGTCTGGGCAGGCTCCTGGACATGGAAGAGGCTCACTGTGTTGGGCCTCAGTCGCTTCCTGACTTTGTCCCCCGCCTGTGAAATGTGGATGCTGGATGCATCCTTGCCCACCTCGCAGGCCGCAGCCCACACCTGACATCACGGAATTGCCGGATAAAAATGAGGAGAATAGGCCTGGAGCTGGACTACTTGGGTTCCCAGCCTGGCTTCAGCATTTATAAACTGTGTCGGGTTACTTAACCTTCCTGTGTCTCAGTTGCTTCATCAGTAGACAGAGATAAGGAAGAGCAGCCGCGTGAGTGAAATGATTTAGTATTTATAAATGCCTAGAACATTGTCTGATGCATCATAAATGCTCAACAAATGTTAGCTTCCAGTTGCATTCTTGTCACACTATGTGCAGGTGGGGCCACTGTGTGGAGTCCATATTCCTCTTAGTAGGAACCAAAAGAGCTCAGTAACCATGGGCAATAAATCGCCTCTGGTAGAGGCTTCTGGGGCTTTAGAATAGAGTCCTCTTCCTCTCTAAACTTCTCAGTGACCTGTCCCTCCTTCCCCGCAATTCCAGTGACTAAGTCTTTCCCGGGTGAAACTTGCTGCAGGAATATCTTGTGTGGTTCCCAGTCAGCTGACACTGGATGGTATGCTGTGCTGTGATAGAACAGATATGACATGTTGTATTTGAAGTCTTCCCTTCTTTCTTTCCTTTTTGTTTACTCCATCATTCTTCCACAAGTCCCCACTATATATAGTGTCTATATGGCATACATAAACCACTGTGCTGAGGCTGACTTCACAGAGAGGCAACCCGTGGCCCTGGCACGAGGAAGCCAAGGGGCAGAGTGGGCACTGCAGATCATCTCAGCACAACCTTAAGTGCTCCGAGGAACAGCAAGCTGTAGGAACAGAGGGGAGGCATGGCTTGGGGAGTTGGGGAAGTCTCTGTGCAACAGATACCATTGGAGCTGGGTTGTGTAGGATGTGTAGGAGTTCAACAGAGCAATGGGTGAGGCATAAAGAGGAAAGACTGGCAGTGCTGTGGGAACAGCAAGTGCAGAGGTGGCGGGTGGTGAAGCGGGGGACGGAGTTAGAAAACACTGAGGCTGGCAGTAACTCTGGAGTGTGGAATGCTGGGGGAAGACTTGGCAAGAGGTGGCTTTCTTGTAGGAGTCATGGGCAGGGACCAGATCTTAGAGGGCCTTGTGTAACCTTTGTCAACATCGAGGAGACACTGAAGAATTTTCAAAGCAGGGGAGATATGTGGTCATTTTTGTTGGTTGACAGCGCTCTCTGGCTGCCGAAGGGAGAGTGGACTGGAGGGGCCTGGCTAGGTGGCAGGGGCTCAGGTAAAAGGTCTGGACCAGGGTGGAGCAATGGGGATGAGGGAGTGTGTAGGAAGAGCTGATCGGGAAGAATCAGTAGGTCTTGGTGAGTGAGAAAGGCAAAAAAAAAAAAAGGGAGACTGCAAGCCTGAGCCCCAGATTCAAGCTGTGTTTAAAGTCCCCGAGCAGCTCCTTCTCCACATCGTTGGGCAGCTCAATCTGGCTGGGGAGAGGGTATCTGGACCTCATTTGGCATGAGGCCTCTCAAGCCATTGGGTTCCTGCTGAAACCATCCTCCCAAAGTCTGCCCAATTCTGTGCATGAAAACCGGGCTCACTCCAACTCCTCTGCTTCACTGCAGGCCTCGGCCCTCACAGCAAAGGCAATTTTCCTGAATGTTCCCTGGCAGGAAGAGGGGAGCTGTCACACAGAAACACTAAGCCATTGAATTCATAATATCTTTTATTAATATATTATGCTACAAAAATATTTTTGGCAAAATAACATTAATAGCATCTTTCTTTGTCTTCTATTATACTCTTAAAGGACTCTTCATGATAATTCACAGAGGTGAGGGGCAGAGGTGATAAGAGAACAACATCATGAATACCTTTCAAATACATGAATCTGAAGCCTGTGTTGCACAGTGAATCAACTCGGGGACAAGCTCTGTGAGGCTCAAGAATGGGGCAGGGGCTCTGGCTTCCTCTGTTCTGGGCTAGAGCCTCCTTTGGCTGAATCAACCCCTGCCCACCCCAGCCACTGGGGACCCAAGATGTCTGAGAGCCCTTTGTCCCTGGCAGCTCACCGGAAACATCTTAGACTTGGATCCCGTTCAAAGCCCACTTTCCCCACAGCAGGACTGGGATGAAGGGGGCCTTGGAGGCATGCTACTCTGTCACCTTTCCCGCCTCCACATGCTTTCAATCCCATGGCAGCCTGTGGGTCCTGGGAAGAAAGCCAAGCACCTCATCTCCATGGAGGCCCAAGATTGTCCATGTCACCCCTGCCCTCCAGCCCTAGAACTGCCCAGGCAGGAAACAAGGTCTTCATTTGACAGATGAGGAAGTGAAGGCTCAGAGAGGGACGGGAACTTGCCCAAGGTCATCCAGCAAAGTGAAGAAGTATCCAGAGTATCTCCGGAAAGGAAGAGCCCAGCTCCCACTTGGAGAAAGGCTGAGGATAGCCGATGCTCCCTGGAAAGAGCCAAGTAGGGGGTCAATCAGTTCTCGTGAACCCTTTCTTTCCTCCCCTGGGGTCAGGGAGTGGGGCAGAGCGGGAAGGAGCTCTGGGCTGGGCTGCGGGCCTGGGTTCCAGTTCACTCCTCCTCCACCTTTCAGAAGTTCCCCCGCCCAAGGGCAGCAGTCAAGCCCAGCTGGGTCGTTGAAGGGGGGCGCTGTGAGGGGTGGTGGTGGTTGTGGGTGGAGTGGGGAGGCTGGACTTATTCCTGAACCTTAGTGGTTTAGACAGCCAGCGGGGTGATTTTTTTTGGCTGCTCAGATGAATTTCTGGAAAAATAACAATGTTCACAGAACTTGATCATTGCAGAGCCAGGAGGGACCCTCAATGTCATCTACACCAGGCCCTTGCCAAGTTGTCAACTCTCCTACCACTTCTTCAGCCAGTGGGCACACTGCCCCTGCTCAAACACCTCTCCCGATGGGAAACCTGCCACCCTTGGGGGCTCCGGGCCATCCCCAGACAGCTTTGGCTTGGTGGAAATTATTCCACTGGCGGAACTAAGGTCTGCCTCTCTCCTTCTTTTCTGCCTTCATTCCTTTCTTCCTCCCCTTCCTTCTGCTTCCTTCCCTTCCTTTCTCTCTCTACACATCTGTTGAGCACCACCTTTGTGTCAGATGAGGATACAAAAACAAATTTACATGACCCCTGCCATTAAGCTGCTCACAGTCCAAGAGAGGAGCAGATACACACCAGACAGTCACAACACTGGGCAGTGGGTATTGTGATAGATGCTAAGAAAGCACAAAGGAATGGGAGGGGGCTTCCTGGAGGAGGTGCTATCTGTGTTGATCCTCAATGGATGAGCAGTTACAGGGGAGAGAAGGGAGTTTCCAGGGGTAGGGAGCAGCATGTGTGAAACATCCTGTCTATTCTAGAGATGACTGCACATCACGCTGGCCAGGCACAGGGTAAGAGACATGAGAGACGTGGCTGGTCAGCAGGGTTGGGTCATGAAGGGTCTAGAGGACACTTCAGGGTGAGGCTGAGAACTCTGGTTCTTATCTCACAGTCACTGAAAAACTATCACCAGCCCCAATTCTGCTGTCTGCCACACAGGATGCCATCAAAGCTGCAATTCCCTGGAGAACTTCTCTTGTCCTTCACAGCATTTTCAATAGACTTTCCTTTTGGTAGAAGGACTTTCCCTCCTCTTTGGGATGCACTGTGACAATGGCCCTGGGCTGGAGATTAGGCAAGTGGGACAAGGGGCCTGAGCACCTAGGCTTGTCCAGGTCTAGCCGAGGCCAGGAAGTTGTAGATAACACATTATTTAGCATGAAGAAAATATGCTTAGGGTCTTTCAATGCAAGGACAAATTTGTTCATAACCAGCACAAGGTTCCATGCTTCCTAGATCCCAGATCTTTGACTCTCAGGGCTGGAGGCACCCTCAGCAGCCCTTTGCAGCTCCCTGGCAGCCTGATTCTTCTCCCTCCACTGTGGATGACAGGGCTCTCCCTGTCTTCATCTGGCTGCTGGTGCATCAGACCCACCACTGGAGGAAGACCTGGGGACATGGCCATTCTGACATGCCCCAGAGAGCCCTTCATCACACAGTCAGCTTTCGTGAGAGGTAGAGGACCCAGGGCCACACTAACATGCTGCCCGACCTTAAGCAGATCACTTTACCTGCTGGGTCTCAGACCTTTCGTCTTTCCTGCCTGCCTCACAGTCAAACAGAAAAGTCTAAGAAGTGCACACAAATTTCTCAGAGCAACAGGAGCATTTTATGAGGCTGGGCACAAAGAACGTTTCTGGAAGAAATGTCAGTAAGTGGTGGATAGATCGTGTCAAAGGTGTGGGTTGCTGCTTATGGAATGGTGGTTCTCTGGCCCAGGATGAGAGAATTCAAGTGCCCCAGCCATGCAGATTCCTGCATATGTGCCTCAAGTCTTTTGGGTCATAAGTCAGCAAGTTGAGTTCATTTCAGACCCTGGCCAGCTGGTGGTCCTCAGAGATCAGTGAACTTTGGCAACAGATGTCTGACCACATTGGCTTTTGCTCTCCTGTAGGTACATGTCTACTCCATCGGCTAGTCTAGCCATCTTTCTTTAAACACTTGAATTAGGGTAAGGGAGAGTTTAGGATCCCCTAATATGCCCAGAGGAGGGATCTGGGAAAGACTAAGGCTGAATCTTCCTGAAGTTAGGGGCCAGGACGACGTAATCTAGCATTGCACTGCTTGTCCCATCTTGATAATGAGTTCCTCTGGGCCAAGGAGAGTGGTTAGATTCAGCTCTAATACAGAGCCTGGCATTGCATGTGCTCAGTAATTACAAGCTGTATTAATTTACTTTCTTGGCTCAGTGCCTGGCACAGATCTGGGCACATGGTCAGGTGCCTGGACTGTTTACCCAAATGCTTCATCTTTAATTAACCTCAAGCTCCATCTCAATACGTCTCATGCCATACTCTGCTCCAAACAGAGAGGAATCTGGCCTGTGTGCTTCTAATTCCTTTACACTTATCTCATCCAAATAGTGCTCTGCACGATCCGTTTGATGTCCAACTTCTGAGCCTGCTTTATAAGTCAGCTAAGCCCCTTCCCGCTCAGAAATAGGAAGTCACATTTTTGCCAAGGATAAACCAACTCCAGCCTGGATTGAGGTCAAGTTCAGTTTAGAGCATGGTGCCCACGGGGCTGGCTGGGCCCTCTAAGGCAGAGCTCCAGTCTCCTGCCAGGTCTCAAGCTCAAACACGTCCATCAGGGCTGAGCTGTAAAGAATTCAGCTGCCTGCCAAGATGCCCGTGGGACTCCTGACCATCCCATGAGCTGCCCAGAACTTGCCATCTCAGAAGGGAGATAGCTGCCAAGCTGGGCAAGATGGCACTGGGGCCAATTAGCTGCCATCAAGCCTGCCAGAGAAACCCACGAAGCTGTAAAGTTGGGGTGCACTGGGCTGGGAGTCAGCAGGCCCACCCAGCTGTGCAGCCTTGGAGAAGTGTCTCCTCTCTGTGGGCCTTATTATTCCTCCTACTGTTACCATTATCCATCAAGTGAAGGGTCCTTTCTGCTGTCAGGTTCCAGGACTCTGTAATTACTGAGGCACCTGCCCCATGGGGTTTCAGGCCTCCCAGGTGGGAGTTAGCCCACCTGGGTCCTCTGTCTCCTCAACCACCACCTTGAGGAGCCGAGGGGCTAAAGTCTCTTGGAGTCCCTGTCACCTGCCTCCCCACTTGGCTGCTGTGCCTCCCCAGGTGCCCCACAGCTGTGCCCACCTCTCAGCCTTTGATTTGGCAGGAAAGCTTCTCATGGGCTCCAAGATCTGGCAAGTCAGGACATGCGACACATGGCACATGCAGTTGCCAGAGCCCTTTGGCCAGAGGGGTCAACATAAGCAGCCGGCCAAAAGGTTTCTTGGTGGAGTGAAAGCTTGTGCTGGCCCCAGTTTGGGTGAGATCTGCCTCCCTTGCAGAGAGAACGTGGCAGAACAGGGAACAGGAGGCAGGAATTGTTTTGCATCACACTGATCTGGGGCCACATCCTGGCTGGGGGCTCTTCAGCAAGTCCCTTCACCTCTTTGGGGGCTCAGTTTCCTCATCTGTGAAATGGGGATAGTCACATCTCACAGAACTAGCGCAAGAATCAGTGAAGCAAGTGTGCAAAGTGCTTGCCACGCTGCAGGCTTTGGAAAAATGGCAGCTCTCATTACTATTAACATCATGTGAGGCCTAAGCCCCTGTCTCTAAAACTGCCCTCCTGTGCCCACTCCAGTCCCTCGGCCCAGCTCAATCCATTTAGCCAGGACTTCAACAGCCTCTCCTTTAACCCAAGCTGGATTCATGACACCAGAACAGAGAGGTCTGGATTTATGTCCTCACTCTCCCACTTGCCGTGTGACCTTGGGCTACCCACCTGGTTCTCTCTGGATCTCAGTTTATTCATTTGTTCTGTGGGGTGGGGACTGCTTTCCTCAGCACCAGTATCCCACCTCCCACCCCACCCCAGCGCTTTGGTTGAAAACACTTACCAAGAGCTCTGGAGGGCCAGTTCATAGACACTCAGGGGTTTCAAAATAGCAGCATTCTCTTTCCTAAATTATCTTCCCAGGCCGCGGGTGCATCCAGCGGAGGGGAGGATGGCCAACATTCACACCTCTGGCTCCCAAATCCAGCTTCACAAAGGCTAAGCCTGCCTCCCTGCCCCTCCCGCTGAGGGCCCCACAGTCGGAGAAGCCAAACCCAGACCCGGGAGGCTTCGGTGATCCAAGAGCAAGCCAGTCCAGAGCCACAGTCCACAGGAGGTCACTGACGTCCCGGGTTCCCCTCCCGGGCCAGCACTAGGGCTAGGGGGTTATAACATAGGCCACATAAAAATAGTTTTATCGGTAGAATAAATACATTTTTCTTTTTTAATATGGACACGTATTTTACAAAAGAGCCCCATAGCACTATGGGAAATTAAGATCCTTCTACAAAAAAGAAGATGTAACTTGGGTACAGTAAAGCTCTAGAGTGTCTAGCCAATCCCATGTGGACTGCCCTCGACGTGTTGGGCACCCCCTGGAGGTGGTGGCAGGAGCAGTGGGGTGTGGCCGAAGACCCCTGTGTCATTTCTCTGGCTTCTCCACTTGGGGTGGCCGAGGTCAGGAGGGCCCAAGGCTATGCAGCAGGAAGCGGACAGCGATGGTGGTGGCAATGGCGGGGAGGAGGCCCAGGGTGGGTGCCGAGCTGCTGGCGGGCCCTGGCGGGTCCTGCTGTTGTAGCTGGTCTGAAAGCTGGAAGGGGGGCTTGGCGGTCCCCGAGCTGTGGGTGGGCTGCAGGGGCAGCGGGGGTGGTGAGGCGGTGGTGCTGGAAAGGAGGAAGCACATGGCAGAGTCACCATCGGCAGCCTCGTCCTGGGCAGAAGCCTTGGGGCTCAGATCTGATTTTTTCAGGTCTATTTTGCCTAATACAATGGAGAAGGGAACAAGGAGCTTGAGCAGGCAAACCGGGCAGCCCAGAGCCACACAACCAGCCTGGCTGAGCTCCAGAGTCCACACGGACCCCCTTTGCCAGGCTCTGGGGGATGGGCCAGGCCCTGGCAGCCACAGGTTGTCACATCTCAGCCACTCAGATGTCACCACTTGAGAGAATGGGTCCCAGGCAGAAAGAATAGTGTTTTGGGGAGATAGATCTGGGGTACCATGGGGTGGTCAGTCATCGACGTACACAGGTGCCCTGCCTGCTGGCTGCTCTCCCCTTGCAGACCACCAAAACACGCAGAAAACAAGACAAGCAACCCCACCGCGTTCCCTGCCATTATCATAACTATCGCTTGTTGAGCATCCATCATGAGCTCAGCACTTTCCAAGCAATATTTCTGATCCTCATAACAAGCCTTCAAAATGGGTCTCATTGCTCCCTTTCCATGAATGAGAAAACTGAGGCTCAGAGAGGCTGTGTGGTGGCCGGGGGGGAGGCTACCTGGTGGTCAGGTCCCAGAGGAAAGTGGGAGTGGGACGCCATGAAGCAGGAGCCCTGGGTCTGCCTTACTTTGCACAGCTGCAGGATATGTTTAGTGAGAGGTGCAGTCCTTCACGAATTTACAAAAACAGAATCTAGTTTTGGAAATAACAGGTGAGATTCTTGGCTCAAGAAAGCCCACGTGACAGAGAGAGATGGAAGGAGAGTCAGGGCAGGAGCCAACTGGAAGCTGACCTGAGCCCAGCACACGGTGGCCTTGGGAAGCTGGAGGCGGGGGCAGGGGGTACTCAGGGCCAGGTTACTGGCTCAGGTCCAGGAAAGAGACACAGGAAATGGACAGGCAGAGAGAGACGGAGGCTAACACAGGGACTGAGGAGGGAGTGCACAACTACAGAGGCCTAGCAGAGAGGTCAGGAGTCTGACAGGAGACCTGTGGACGAGAGGGACAGGCTCTGGGATAGAGAAACAGGCTGGGCCCTGAAGCAATGGCCATGCCTATCCTCGAGGAACCCTGAGCATGCAGGAGGCAGACAGAGATGCAGATGCAGACAGAGGAACCCACAAGCCCCGTCACCCAGAGGGGAGGACCGGGGGGCAGCAGGTAGATGAAGGGAAGGCCATGAGGGCCTCCCGGAAGCAGGGAGGCCACAGTCAGCCTGAAAGGCATAGTGAATTTAGTTTGAGCATGGGGAGGGCACTCCTGGACGGTGAGAAAAGAACGTACAGAGCCCTGCCCCCGCACCAGGCTCTGTGTGAAGCACTGGCCACTCTTTAACCTTTGGACCTCATGACAACACCGGGAGGCAGGGATGACTGTTGTCCCCATTGTACTTAGGAAGAAACTGAGGCACAAAGCGGTTAAGTGGCTTTCCTGCAGGACACAAAGCAGGGCCAGGATCTGAACTGGGAACACAGTAGGTGCTCACTAGCAGATGGGTGGGCAAGAAGCTTGCCCTTCCCTTTGGGCTGGCCAGCCTAGAGGGTAGGCTGTAGAAACAGGGCAGGGCAGGCTTCATGGAGTCTGCAGCATGCGTGCCTTCCTGCCACGCTTCCCACTGCTTGCCCCACCTCGACAGGCTGCCCTCGGTCACTCCGGGCTGCATTTCCTCGGGCTGGGCTGTGAGGTCCTAACAGCTGGCCATAATCACAGTGGTGACAGCCTGTAATCACCACCACCAGAACTCAGTCCAGGCCACCGTCCTGGCCAGACGCCTCTCACATAGCCCTGGCTCAGCTTCAGCTAGGCCAGGTGGGCAGGGGAGGGAACCCGGGGCCACCAAGCATATCATGATTCCACATGGGCTCTTGGCTTGGGAGCAGGTGTCCAAACGGCCTCTGGCACTCTGTCCTGGCTTGATGTATGTCATTAAAGAGAGGGGTCCTCACTCACTGCCCCATCCCTCTCTCCCTCTACGTTCTTCCGGTGATGCTCTGGCCTTCAGCACCCCCTGCAGTTGCATAAGGTTCCTTTCAACCTGGTGTGATGTGCCATGATCTTCTGTCTTTAGAGAGACTCCAAGGAACTATCAGGAGGGGAGGGAGCAAACTCTTGTTCCACCCAGAGGATGCAGGGATGGCGTTTCTGAGTAGAGTGTGTGTGTGTGGAAGTGGGGGGGAGGGCCAGGTGGCTTCCAATGTCCCTTACACACCCACAGAATCAAGCATGTTGTGCCCCCCACCCCATGCCGGCCTGATCTGGCCTGACTGCCCTCCCCTTTCATGGTTCTCTCAACACATACCACCCTCTCCATCACACCTACAGTCTTGCTGCCATTTTCCTACTCACCTTTGAAGGCCAGACTCAATGCCCTTCCCCTGGAGGCCTTCTTTGATCTGCCTTCCATCCCTCAATGCCACTTGGGGCAGTTAAGGCTTCTCCCAAACCTTGTACATTTCTCATTGACCTCTCTGTGTTGTAGGTCTCCATTTATTATACGTAGTTTGCATGGGTTTCTATATGTAACGTGCTTTGAACAGTGCCTGGCACACAAGAAGTGCTAGAAGAGGTTGGCTATTTTTAGCATCATTATTAATATTTTTGTGTCTGTGTCTCTCCTAATAATAACACCTTCCACTTATAGAGCACTTACAATGTGCTGACAGACACTGCTTGGTGCTATACACGTGTTATGTTATTATTATTCCCCTTTCTAAGGTGTGGAAACTGAGCTTGAAGGACTTCAGATTTCTTGCAAGAGACAGTGTCTCCCCAGCCTGAGACAGGCCAAGGAGCCGTCCCTGACTGAACAGATGAGCAAACCCCTGATGGAGAGCCCATGAGCGAAGCGTGGGTGCTTCCGGCTGAGATCTCTCAAACCCGCAGATGGAGGCTTGCCAGGCGGGGACACTGAGGCCTCATCTGGCCTCAGCCCCTGGAGGGGATTAGTGCCTGTGCCGGGCAGGGATCATTACCTCAGCCCCTTTCCTCCCTTTCTTTTCTAATGAAAACAAAAACAAAAATAAAAAAAAGAAACCCACATACAAAACACAAGAAGTCCATAAAAACGTCCTCCTAGCTGCTGCCCCATCCTTTCAGCCTGAGGAACTGTTGGTTTGGTGGGCTGGCTTCAGGACAGCAGGCTGGTGTGCCCCTTGAGGTGCCCGGAGCTGGGGCCCCCACCATCAGAAGGCGAGACCAAGTAGGAGTTATGAATACTATGTCTCACAAGGCGCCCAAAGGCATTTTCTTTCACACTTTGAAAACCAAAGATGAAAACTCCCGCTTGGAGCCTGAGCGGGCTTTTTATTGCTTGGAAGGAGTCCCAGAGAAATGGGGCAGGACTGGTGGGTGGGGGGTGTGGAGGACAAGCCCCTCCAAATGCCCCCAGCCCACCTCCTGGGCCTGACTCTGCTCACAAAGCTCAGTCCCCCAGTCCAGATCCCCACCCCTTCCTAGGCTCACAATGGGGGAAACTGTCTCATGGCAAAGTGGCCTCAAAGCCAAACCAAACACTGCAAGTGTTCCCAGGCTCCACAGATGGCTGGCACCAAGAGGCCGCGTCGGCTCTGAGTCAACAGGGACCCCAAAGTGGGGAAGAGGCCCTCTGCTTGGGCAGAAGGCAGAAGCCTGGCTCTAGCCTGTAGTGCGTTCCTGGCTTGCTGTGTGACTTTGGCAAGTGCTATCCTCTAGACCTCGGTTTCCCCATCAACACAATGAACAGGAACAGACCCATGGACTTTAAAATGTTTACTAGCAGCAGAAGCCAGAGCGAGATCTTAGGTGGAAGCCCAAGGCAGAAATCACAAGCCCAAGGCAGAAAGCAAGGCTGTGTGTGTCTGAGACACTGTCAGCTGTCTGACCATGAGGCACCTCCAAGGGGCTCCCTGGAGCAGGGGTGGGTCTTGGCACTAGAGGGTCTCTGAGAGCCATCCCAGTCTAGGATCCGCGCATCCCGAGCCTTCTTGCCGGTACAAGGGGCTGGTGGGCTGTACCCTGACTGACCTCCTTAGAGAGCTTTTCAGCCTGAGGAGACCGGATTTGGGGCACACGGGGCCTGGGTCACAGGTGGCCCTCTGCCTGGGGATAGAGATCTCACTGTGATCACTTAGCAGAGACCCTGTTGTGATGCCAGTCTGGGCCTCAGCCTCTCTGGGCCAAGCAGGTCGGATGAGAGATCCAAAGCAACTGGTTTGCCTGCAGCTCTGGATATCTAGGACTTTGTGATATCTAGGGCTCCTCCCGCCTCCACACCTTTGTCCACATGGTCTTCTGTGCTGGGAATGCCTTCACGCTTTGCTCAGCCTCACTGGGCCATGACTGATCAATTCTATCTTGGGCACAGGGCAGACAGGCTTGTTTTCTAATAGCTTCATAGCAGACCATAGCTGGAAGGGCCTGTCTGTCCCTCAGATGGGAAACTGGGCCCAGAGAGGAAACGGGACTTACCAAGATCACTCAGGAGAGCTGAGGCAGGGTCTCTGGACTGTGGCTCCGGGGCTCTTCAGTGGCACCACATTGGAAGCCATCTGTCCCTGGCCATGACACGAGACTTTTCCTCTTCCTGTCCCTCACTAGCACTAAATGCAGTATGTGCCCAACATGTTCCTGTTAAACTGGGGGAAGTTCACAGCACCCAACCAATGCCTCATTTAAGGGTTTAGGCCAAAGGCCCTTTCTGCTAGGGTAGGGAGCTGGTCATCTCAGACCAGAGACTCTGAAAGTCACAGGTGTCAATACGAGCTGCAACTGTTACCGAGTGTTACTGGTGCTCTGATGCCAGCTTAAAGCTTACGAGCATCATCTCACATAATCTCCAAGCCTCAAAGTAAGTAAAAAGGGGGACTGGATTTGAACCCCATTCTGCCTGAATTTGTCTGTTTTTATTCATTGGATGATCCTGCTTCTCATTCTCGTGGGGGCATCTTCTACCTCTAATCTGATGGGGTCATCTTCTGCCTCTAATCTGATGGGGTCCTGTCCTCACCTGGAGACTCTACCCATCTCGAACCATCCCAGAAGGAGGACTGGCTGTGCTATGGGGAACTGGAGCTGGAGAATCTGGGGGCAGGAGGGAGACACTGCGTCTCTTCCCCTCTTTGAGAGCTCTAGCCATCTGCTCAAACTTCAGGGGAAGCTGAGACCCAGAGGGCAATGACCCTGTGGCACATGTGTCCTGCACCCCCTCCCCCTGCATGGTGGAACTCACCAAGGCTCTGTATCTGTCTTGTCACCCACCTCTGTGCCCTGCTTTGGGCCATGCCTGACACTGGGAAGGTAGTCTCTTCCCTACACCTGGCCAGCATGACTTGCCCAAGGACTTCCAATCTAGATGGCCCAGACATTCTGCTCCCTATTTATGAAACTCCCCTTCCTCTCCCATGTCAGCTGTGGACTTGGAGAATAAGAGCTGGCATGACCTCCAAAGACCCATCAAGGTCCTAACTGCACAAAAGGAGAAACGGAAGGAGTGCTACAAGTCCCACGCTGCAAAGAAATGACCTCTACCCTGTTTTAGAGCACCCTGGTGACAGCCCTGCCCTTCCCCCAAGCCTGGCTCTCAGCGGTGGGGGTTCCCCAAGAATATTCTGCCACTGCACAGCCATCTGTGGACACACGCTTCGTCTGCCCTTTCCATGGGTCCCCATAAATCATCCTGCCATGGGCTACTGCTTCTCTAAACTTCCTCCAGTGTGTGTTTATATCTCGGGTAATGAGGGGCAAGGGGGAGGCCAGCCTGTTCCAGGTGGCATCCGGGACAGGCACTCCAGGTGCGTCCCTGGCTCACTCCCTCCTTCTCACACTCGCTCCCAGCCCAACCCGGATATGATCCTCACGGCCTCCCGGCCTAGAGCATGAGTGAGGACTCGCAGTCTGTGCTACTATGTCAGGACAGGGGCACCCACCGGCACTGCGTGGAGGAAGGGAGGCCTTAGCTGGGCCAGGGAGAGGGGGAAGGGCAACCACATGGTGCTGAGTGATGACAGCGACCCTTAGGGTCAGGCAGGTCTGCCTGACTCTCTGCCTGGCCTTAGGCAAGTTACCTAACCTGCTGAGTCTGTTTCCTCTGGTATAAAATAGGCCTACCTTCCACAATTCTTGACAGAAAAAGGGACAGAATGGAGGCAGGTATCTGGCACAGCAGGGGAAGCTTGGCAAATATCCACTGGCACCCCACTCCAAGCAGAGAGAGGAGCAGGACGAAGGTGTGGAGGTGGGACGGGGCACCTCGGGTGGCACACAGCCTGGTGAGGACAGGGGCAGCAGACCCCGAGGAAGCAGCGTGGTGGCTGAGGCGGAAAGAAGGTGAAGGCCCTGCATCTGGGCTGAGCAGCGGTGTGGGGGGCACTGTAGGACCCCAGGCTGAGGAGCGGCCATGTGGGAGGGCACTCGGGGCCAGGACGACAGGTGCAAGATGAGCTGGGAGAGGTGATGGGGAGGAGGGGATGGCTCCAATGGGGTTTCGGAGGAGAAAAATGAGAAATGGGAGTAAAAGCTTCTCCCAAAATGGTTTTGTTAGAAGGACTATCAGTGGGCCCCAGGTCACCCCCAGAGAGCTCTCATCTGCTTCTCTTAGAAAATTGGAAACCTGGGGACTGCAGGAGGGTGGGGTGAGTCCCCTGGGAGCAACGGAGGCTGTGCCCTGCACCTGGGCCTCTCAGGGAGCTCAGGGCCTGCTCCCCTAGAAGCGGCAAGAAATTTCAACAAACAGGCTGCCAGGCGGTGGTGGAAACTTTCTTCTCCAACCCAACCAGATGGAATAAAGTTAGCCAACTGCAATTTACCTGTGGGGACAGAAAAGGGGCTCCCTTCTTGCCAAAGAAAAGCTGTTTTCTTCTCCTGAAATCAGGCTCTGTGTTTCGGAGCTATGTGTTGTGAGAAGGAAGCTGTTTGGAGTCATTTGCTGAAATTTACCTTCAGACATGGTTAGGGGCCGGAGCTCCATTGCTGGAGCTGACAGCCCAGCTTCCCGTCACCCCATGGGCTGGCCCCACCACTGGCCAGGTCTCCTGATCACCCTGGTGTGTTGATCAGGGCTCTGAGTGACCAGCCTAATTGGAACTTTTAATGAGTTGCCAGCTCCTTCACTTGCTTCAAGCCTCCCTGGCAGCTTGCAAACCCTCCCTGCCACTGACGAAAGTGGCTCTCAGTAACTCTATGCCCTCACTCCCGATTAGAAGGGGGAGGCCCATGCTGGGCACGTGACCCAAATGTGTCATAGCCAATATAGCCACAGTAATGCCTCTGCCTTAGGCAGGCAGGGTGATATGCTTAGGCTGTGTCTCCACCCAAATCTCATCTTGAATCGTAACTCCCATAATTCCCACGTGTTGTGGGAGGGATCTGGTGGGAGATAATTGAATCATGGGGGCGGTTTCCCGCATACTATTCTTGTGGCAGTGAGTAAGTCTCATGAGATCAGAAGGTTTTATAACCCCTTTCGCTTGGTTCTCATTCTCTCTCTTTGCCTGCTGCCATGTAAGATGTGGCTTTGCTCCTCCTTGCCTTCTGCCATGATTGTGAGGCTTCCTCAGCCATGTGGAACTGTGAGTCAATGAAACTTCTTTTCTTTATAAATTACCCAGTCTCGGGTATGTCTTTATTAGCAGCATGAGAACAGACTAATACACAGGGCCAGGTTCTGCCGAAGTACATTTCTCAGTAACCCAAGGTTCTCTGAAACCAATGCCCAAAGGATCAATGGGCTTGACTCTTATTTGCTGGAAGTCTTTTAAAGATAGTGTGTACCCCACAGTTTATGATAATGGGCTGGACCATGTCAACATTTTGGCATTGGCTCTGAGACCTGGCTGTAGGAGATTCATGAAGTGCAAAGTGCAAGAGGCAGCCCTTGATTCCTTGTGGGGACCCTGGTCAAACCCTCTCTGACTCGGGCCTTGGTTCACCATCTATAATGCACAGTGTAGTCAGGGTTTCCCACAGCTGCTCAGAAGAATCTCCAGGTGTACACGCAACATACAGAGTCCCAGGCCCTTGTCCTGCACATTCTGATACATGAGGTCTGAGGTGGGGCCTGAGAATCTGTTTATTTAACGAATAGCCAAGGTGATTCTCTCTAGGGTTTCGGGGGAAAATCCTGGATGGCGATCTCTAGGGTCCAGATGGAGAGTCTAAGGCTCCCTCTGATAGAGACTCTGAGATGCAGACTCTATGACTGCTAAGCATGGCATATTCAGAGCTGGGCCAGTGCAGTGGGTAGGACTCTACCCCATCACTGACAGTCCCTCCCTGGGACATTCCCTGTGCTCTAGCAACACTGTTCACTAAATATGGAGACTCCTGCCAAAAAGTGGAATCTGGGGAAACTCCTGTGTACTGAGATTGCAGGCAGAGGTTGGAACACAGCATCCTGGTCACAGCAGGACTTTGGTGACAGACAAGCTGAGGTGGGTGGTAGAGGTGGCAGGAGGGGCATATAGGAAGAGGACAGAAGGGTCTCCGTGCATTAGGATGATTTCTCGTATCTGTCCATTTTCAACAAGATATATCACAAATCCCCCATCCACTCCTAAGACAGAGCCCACAGCTTCAAGGGCATTGATCACCATCTATCCCATCTCTCTCTTAGAGCACGGTTCCCTTTGCAGCCTCCCTGCCAGGGTGTCGGCTACTCACAGCTTCTAGGCACAGGGAGCTCATGCCTTTTGGCTTAGCCAGCTTGTTCCATTTTCTCCTAGTTTCACCTCCAGTCCATGGGACAAATGGCGCCCTGTTTGTACAGGTGTGTCCCAGGAAAGCTGAGTGCAAAGCAGATTTGTGCGCTGTGCCTGAAGAAAGCTTCTATTTCCTCACCTTTAAGATGCAGAGAATTGTACTTGTTGTTGAATTGCTTTTGTTTTGAGAATAAAACTGAAAAATCAGATGTGAACGTGCTGTAGAAAGCCACCTGCCACACTTCCTTAGAGCAGGGCTGGCCTGACGACAGTGTGCCCAGCTGTGGGGGGTTCAGGGTATACTATCCCGGGTGCAGACGCCCAGCTCCTGGGCAGACCTGCCCTCCCTGGCTCACCTGTCCTCGATGCGGACCCAGAGGTCATTGAACTGCCGCGGCCGCTGGTGTGTGCTCTGCCTCTTGTGCCACTTCCTCTGCCGGCCAAACTCCTCCAGCTGGCTGAGGCTGTCGGGGAGCAGGAGGTGTGGGGACAGGGCTGGATCCTCATCCTCTGGTGGGGCGGTGGGGGTCACAGAGGGTGCTTCGGGGACAGCGGCAGCTGGGGTCACTGGGGCCGGGCTCGTCGAGGTCCCCTCAAGAGAGGGCGCTGGGCTCTGGGGGGCAGAGCTGGAAAGAGGTAATGGCACATGGGGCACATGTGTTGGAGAATGTCATCCATGTGTGGTGGGGAATACAGTCCAATTCAGTGGGAGTTTGTCATGGCAGGAGAAAGTGCCAGGGTGCCCCTGCTGGGCCCGGTGACAGCAGCCCAGGAAAACCTCGTCTGGTGCTGAAAGCCAGTGCTTTGAGTCATACCTTCATTTGTTTAGTGGATGGATATTTACTGAGCACCAACCCTGTCCCAGGCACTTTTTTAGGAGGTAGGTATCAGCATGATGGAAACAGACAATGCCTCTGATCTCTGAGAGCTTACATTCCAAAGCAGCAGAGAGTAAAACAGAGGATGTCAGACGCTGCTAACTGCCGAGGAGCAAATGAAACAGAGACAGGTGTGAGAGTGGGGGTGAAGGGTGCTACTCAGGGAAGGTGGTCTGGTCACCAGCAGGTGACATTTGAGCCCAGGCTAGGAAGACGTGAGGGAGTGAGCCCTGGGTAGGTCTCTGGGGCGTATCTGAGCTTGGTCAGGGTCTCATTTATTCAACAACTCTGGCTGAGACTTTAGGTGAGTTTAACCTCACTGTGCCTCAGTCTCCTACTCTGTGAAATGGGGGTGTTGCAGCCTGTATCTCACAGGGTACTTCATCAGGATTATGAAGGTGAACACCGGCAAAGCACCGAGAACAGTGTCTGGCAAATAGTAAGCAGCCAAAACATTTAAGTAATTAAGATTATTAGCATTGTGCATTCATCCAACCTTCCACTCATACATTCAATACACATTTCCTGTGCACCTTTTCAGTGGAGCAAAGACAGTGTTAAGTAGTCAGAGCTGGAGGTAGACTGATGTGGGTCCACAGCCCGGCTCCACAACTTGCAGGCCGTGTGACGAAGGGTAAGTTACTTAATCATCTCAAGCAGCAATGAGCTATAGCACTAGAATAATAATACTACCTACTTCATGGGGTTGTCATGAGGATGAATGAGATGAGGTCTTAACACAGTGCCTGGCACATAAGCCTCTCTTGGATGTTGGCCGACAAGCAAATAGACCTGGCTGTCAGGCAGGCGCTAAAGTGTCATTTGTCACATTGTGGAATTCATGTTTTATACAGGGGCATACACGTGCACCGCTTAGCCCAAGGGCACCCTCTGTTTTTCTCCCTTTTATTCTTTCCTCTCCATGGCCACAATAGAATTTGTTTTAGGGACATGTGATCCTGGGAGAAGGTTGGGAATGGTTTCAGGAATTGTGGCTGAGTGGGCAGCTTGCAAGGTTATCGACAGTACCCAAGACAGCAGGCAGGCCGTCTTCCCAGCCCACTCTCACATGGCACGATGGGTGAGGAGCTTCTCTCTTTGAAAGAAAGAAGGCCATCAGCTCAGCCTCTCCTCCCCTACCCCCATGGCAACCCCAGATTCTCAGGATTCAGGCTGCCTGGAGATGCCGCAGCTGCTGGGGAGATAATTCAAAACAGTCAGACAAAAAGCTAGATCCAGGAAGCACCTGTGGCCGATGATGGCTTTTATTGTTGGAGCCTCCTCAGCATCCCCGCCCCCCTCCGCCCTGCCAGCTCCCTTGCTCCCCCGTGCAGGAGGCTAAGGCTGAGAGTCCTTGGAGCAGAGCCCATGGGGGAGCTGTGGAGGGCCCCCTCCCCTAATGCCTGGGCTCTGAGATGAATAGGAGGCTCGCTAGCCTCACTGGCCTGCCTGCCTCCCCTGCCCTGGCCAGAACAGACACAATGAGCTTCAAGGGGAAGGTCCTTGGGGCTGCTGGCGTGAGGGCTGGGGTGAGGGGAGAGGAGGGAAACTTGAAGAAGGCTTTGTCCCTGAGGCTGCCTTGGAATCCCCAACCCTCAAACACATGCTTGCCCCTGGCCCCCAGTATAAACTAATGCGTGCTGGGCCCAAACGGTTCAGGCAGGAAGAGCAGCCTTGTCAGTTTGACTCAGATGAGAAGTGGTGGGAGACTGGGATGAAGTCCCAATGTGAGGGTTTATCGAGATCTCAGTTCACCCTCAGAGCTGGTACAGGGAGTAATAGTTCAGGGAGGCCCTGGAGCCAGACTGCCACTTACACCGCTGTGTGTCCTTCTGCAAGTGACTTCACCTCTCTGGGCCTCATGTTCCTCAAGGATAAGGTGGGGAAACTCATAGCTTTGACCTCACAGGGCTGTTATGCAGATTAAATGAGTTAAAAGGTCTTAGAGCCTGGTACGGAGCGAGCAGTTAATAAATACTGGCTATGAAGATCCAAGCTTCTTTCAAACTCCGGGTCTTTATGCTGGAGCACGAGCTGCATGGAACCCTGGAGTCTGAGGATCCTGTCACTGACCTCTGGGGCTCCCCGGGACTCAGAGCCTGGCTCTCGCTGACACCTCTCATGCCTGGCCTGGTGCTGGTGCTGTGGAACCACAGATGGACTGAGCTGGTCCCTACCCTCGGGCAGCTCCCAGACTGTGGGGGTGGGGGTTGGAAGACCTGGCAGGAATAGCGGATGGCCACTAGTGGCTATTTGAGCAGGGTGGGTATGCCCTGGCAGGAAAGTTAGGGGTGAGGGGCATAGCCAGAGACAGCAACGGAGAAGGTGAGGACCAGGAGTGGGTGGGGCAGCAGGGCTGCCACAGAGTGGGGCTGTGACCCAGGAAAGAGACCAGGGCCCTGCCCATCCTCCCAGTACCATCTTGATTCAGAGCCAGGGCAGCCACAGTCTTCCAAGCAGCACCCAGGAGTTCTACTGAGTCCCTCTACCCCCGACCCAACCCACCATCTATAAATCATAAGCACCTCTCCAGTCCTAACGCTGCTCTCACTCCCACCCATGCTCTGGCCCTGCTGTCACCTAGAGCCAAGACGGCTCACCAGCTCCTTCCCAATCTCCTGCCTCCAGCCCAGCCTTTCCATTCTTGCTTCCTGGTAGAGACCTGCCCCTGCCTCACCAGAAGCCTCTTCACAGCTCTCCTGAAAGCCTGGGCAGGAAGGCAGGGTCAGTGAGGGCCAAGGCACACCCAGATGTGGCTTACCTGTGTATGGCCTGCCCGGCGGGTGTGTGGTCCACCTCCAGCCCTGCCTGCCGCAGGATGTCGATGACTGTGTTGTTCCCCAGAAAGTGACCTGAAACACAAGTGACAAAAGGGGCTCAGCCACATGCCAGGCCACCGGCCACAGGGGACTGCCCCAGGCCATCCCCTAAGTTTGTATCTGGGCCAGTGACCTACACCAAAGTCAATGCCCCAGATTCCCTGAGAGGCAGTATAGCATAGAAGGTAAGACATGGTCCTGGTGCCACCCTGCCTGGGTTCAAATACTGGCTCTGCCGCTCATTAACTGTATCTCCCCATGCCTCAGTTTCCTCATCTGCAAAGTGAGAATGGCTGTAATAGCAACATCCAGGGTTGCTGTGAGGATTATAAAAAACAGCTACCTGCATGTAGTAAGGGCTCTCCGTGCTTCCCTGGTGCATCTCTGTGCCTCACACCATGAAGCTGACCCCAGCCCCCAACAGTCCAGGCTGGGACAGCCTCCAGCAGCCACTCAAAGCCCAGCTCCAGGGAACCCTCAAGCCCCTAGCAGGACTATGGCTCATCTTGGTAAGTTCTACCAGCAACTCAGGCCTCCCTCCTTTAGCATGGGAGTGGGGTTCTGTGTGTTCATGTGGGCCTCCTCACTCAGCTCCCAGAGAGCAGAGATGGCATCTCCACTGCCCTGCACAGGCTCAGCACCTACTGGCTGGATTCACAGACTCATCCACCCAGTACCTGTGGAGAACGCACTATGGGCCAGGTCCTGGGACTCACTGAGGTGTAAGATCCCAGCCGGGGTAACCAAAAAACCCTGACTAATTGCAGGGCCTGGCAGACAGTGACGGTCACCTACAGGAGGCAGAAACATAGAACTGAACCCTCCAGAGGTGTGTGTGGGGAGAGGGGCTGGCCTCCATGTCAGTCCCCTATTCACTATTCATTCATTCAGCAAACATTCATGACAACCTTGCTCTGTGGTCAGTTCTGCACTAGGAACGATGAATACAGAAATGGGCAATTTAGTTGAAAGCCCCATTTGGGAGTGGAAATCGTCTTCCTGTGTTGGAATGCAGGCTTGATGTCTGAGTACTCAGGGGAGCCTCTCCTGGGCTCTGGTTGGGAAGAACCCTCAGGAGGCCCAGTGGCTCTGGACACAAGAGGCGCTGGGAGTCAACACTCTGGGATGTCCCTCTTCCTCGGGGGCCTCAGGGACATCCTGAGGCTCAATGTGGTGCTTGTTCAGGGCCCCTGGGCCCCTCCTGCCATGGGCCTGCCCTGTGGCTGCACTCATTAGGGAAGCACTCTCCCCTACTGCTCCCTGTTCATCCTGGGCCCTAGGGGAGATCCCTGCACTATTCCTCTAATTGCCTGTGAATGGTGGTGACAGGTGGAAGCCAGAAGGTCAGCATGCTGACAGCCCCAGGGAGGTCTAGGAGAATAGAAAGTGGACAGGCTGTTGGGGAACAGAGATGCTCTGGCAGAGGAAGCCAGCATAGAACTGCATAGTGGCTGGAACAGAGAACGAACCGTGCCGCTGTCTTGCCCCACCAGCCTCGCACACCTCTGGGCTGGTTTCACAACTCCTCAGGAAGTCTCCCAGCCCAGTGATCTCCCTCTTGCTGACCATGCCCTGCCAGAGCATCTGGAGTTACCTTAGGCCTGGCTGACCATGCCTGACTATGTGCCATGTGGCTGGCTGACCCTGCCTCCCTGAAGTTTCACTTGAGGATCACTGGGAAAGGTCACTGGGCTTGGAATGTCAGAGGGCTCTAGTCTGGCAACCACCACACTTACTCTGAGACCTCAGGCAAGCATATTACCCTCTAATGCCCTCAGTTTCTTGCTATGCATAATATCTATGGGCTCTTCTGGCTCTCAGAGCCTATGGGGAAGGTTTTTGTTTCATTCCAGAGACCCTTATGAAAAGATACCTCCCTCTCTTATTTCCTTTCCCCACCTATTCATTTCGTTCATTTAATGAACACTGCCTAGGTGCATATCTTGTGCTGGGTAGTGATGAAGAGGCAGGGTTTTTTTCCAGGCACTCACAGACTTGAGAATGGGAATCCTGTAATCCGGGCACTTAGTATGATGGAGAGGGAACTGTTCACACAGGAGGCTGTGAGGGCACACAGGAGGCCTCTAAGTCAGCCTGGGGTCAAGCAGACTTCCTGGAGGGGGCACTGCTAGCTGCAGGGTGGGATAAGAGTTATCGAGGTGAGGATAGGAGTGGGTGGCACAGTGGGGGAGGCTTTTCCAGTAGGGGGAACAGCATGTGCAATGACTAGGAGGTGAATGAGGCACATTTGGGAAGCTAACTGCAGAAGAGGCATGGGCAGCACAGGCATGAACAGGCCCTTCCAGAGCTCTGGCCCTGACCTAGTGCTGTTGAGGACAAAAGATCCAGGCTCCTGCCAAGGCTCTCATTCTGCCCCTCAGCCTGTGATCCTAAGCAAGTGGCTTCCCTGCCACCAGCCTCAGTTTTCTTGTGTGTCAAATGGGCCTACAGTTCTTTGACCGACTCCTTGGGGCAACTGTAAAGCCCTAATGAGGCATAAGAAGTGGATGTCCCTTGGAAAAGCCCAGAGTGCAGTACTGAGTGATGGGCTGGAGACAGTCCCCGGCAGGGCGGGGTCATCCCCACTCTTGCCTTTCCCCACAGCACCATAAAGCTGGAAAGGGACGGGAAGAGGCAGCCTCCAGCACGCAGGCTGGAGGAACTCTCTGCAAGCAGCTCTTGGACTCTACTCCTGGCAGCAAAGGCAATTCCTTTTCTGCCTCCATGGAGACCTGTTCAAAGACAAGGCCTCCCAGCCCAACAGTGGTCCTTGCGTTTGCCCAGAGGATTTCAAGAGCTGCTAGGAAAAAAAGCCCTGCCTCGGGCTGTATAGGAGCAGCAGCAAATATTTACTGACTGCTGCGTGGCTGCTCCAAAAGGAGCATTTCTGGGACTGAGTAGAGGAGACACTTAGAGGGCCCAGGCCTCAGCCCGGCCGATGGTGCAGGCCTCACAGGATGCCCACTGGATCCTGAGCACTGCGTGGCAATGGTTCACGTGTCTGGCCAGCGTTCCTATCCATCCCCTCAACCTCAACCATTTCAGACCTTTATTGTTTTCTGTAAGACCCAAAACAGAAGACTTCAGATGCTTTGAGAAAATGAAACCAATCAGGAATAATCCTTCCAATTCCCATTCTCTCCTTCTCTAAGCCACACTCACCTTCCTTTCCCTCTGCCAGGGCAGGGAGAATGGTCACCTCCACCCAGGTGGCTACTCTTTGCACAACTCCAGGAGGCACCATTCCCATGTGGTCTGTGCCCCAGAACTGTGTAATGCGGTTCCTGCACTCCCGAGCCCATGTTTCTACCACCCTGCCCTCTCTGGGCTTGGTTTCACAGCACCCCACAGCTGGGTTGGCAACACTTACAACTGCCCCAGTGCTCACGACTCCATTCTATCCTGGTTCTCTCTGTACTTCTCTCACTGCCCCCTATCTGTCCTGTTGGTGGGCTCCTCTTTCTCCTGCCCAGTCAATGTGGGAGCCCTGGGAACCAGGCCCTTGGCCCTCTTCTTCTCACCCACAGACAGATCATCCACCCTGATGGTTTTGGTAACTACACAATGCTGACCACTCTGGAATTGCCACTTTTGCCCAGATGTATTTGTCCAGCGACCTACTGGACATCTCCACCTAAACATCCTCAGAACCTATAGAATCCAACTCTTCCTTCTCTGCAAGAATGTCTTGCGTCTCAACCAGGCTCTGCTATTCAACCTAAATAGGTCCTATCTTGATTCTCCTCGCTCCTCATCTTCATACGATCAGTTCCCAGAGGCCCCCTGCTGTGACCTCCTAAAGGTGCTTGACTCTGGCCTAGGTCACCATCACCTTCTGCCTGAATCACTGCAGAAACTGCTCTCCTTGTTCTCTCTAGTTCACACCCCAGAGCTGACTTTGTCAGAACGTGCTCCCAACCCACCTGAGGGGGATCTAAGAGCTTTTTGAGGGCAGGGGTCATGCCTGATTCATCTTTATCCCCAGAGGTAAACTCAAGTCTGGCATGTGGCAGTGGCTTTGTGAATGTGTGTTGAATGAATGAGTGAAAAAACCTGTTACTCCATATCCTTTCCATGATCTCATCCTATCCCCAGGAGACCTGAGCTCATGGATCTCCTCTTCTTGTAACTCAGCCCTGCCCCTTGGTGGTGCTCCTCCAGATTCTACCAATCCCAGGAATTTGGCCCTTGGACCAGCCCCTGAGTCAGGGCCCAGAGCATGCCGTCCTCAGGAGCTGGCAGACAGGAACTATGCTTGCCTCCAAGGTCAGAAATCCTAAAATAGGTGCCACACCTATCCTGGAACCTGCAGGGAAAGTCATGGAAAGTCTCCAAAGGGGCCCCACGATGTTGGGGCTCAGCCTGCAAGGCTTGCCCAGGCTCCCCAGGTCTCCTGGCCACGGCTCAGCAGCCCCTTCCAACACTGACAGCTGTTCTCTGGCCAGCTCTCTGCAGGAAGATACGTTCCATTTCATCTGCTGAGGCCTCGTGGATGAGAAGAGGAGGAAACAGAGGGAGGACCATGGGGTGGGGGGGTTGCGGCACACAGAGCCATGCAGACAAAGAGAGGGAGAGAGGAGAAAGAGAGAGAGAGGTAGGGAGAAGAGCAGAGAGATACTCACAGAAAGGGGCATGGAGGAGGAAGAGAGCTTCAGGAGCAGATGGAGAGCAGAAAGGCAATGTGGAGAGAAAGAGAAAGGGGCCCAGAGACAGGCAGTAAGAGACACAGAGACAACGGTAGGGAGAGAGGGAAGAAGAGACACCAAGAAAAACAGAAAGAGACAAGGACAGGACAAAGAGATACAAAGACACAGAGACAGAGAGGTAAGGAGAGAAGGGAGAAAGAGGAGACAGGGAACCCAGAAATGAAGACAAAAAGCGTGGTGGAGACCAATTCACTGAGGACATCAGGGAAGGCTTCCGAGAGGAGGGGCTCATGTATCCAGTCATGTATCGAGGACTCCCCCAGGATGGGTGGGATTCAGATGCAGATGTAAGAGGAGACAGGCAAAGTAAGGAGAAGCAAGGGCCTAAAGGTGGACTGGATCTTAAAAATTGCGGGGCTGGGATGGTGCCTGCCTACCTTGAGAGAAGCCAGGGTCCCACATAAAGGACACTTACATACAAACAGGAAGAGGTTCCCTGCTCTGAGCAGGTGCAGCCCCCATGATGTTTTAGTGCAAAGAAAAAGACTCCCTTTCTCCTAAGCGCAATCTAGCCTATGCCAGGGCACAAGGCTCAGTGAGCAGAGCACAGGCCAAGGCCAGATCTACCCCGCCTCCCATCAGCCTGGCACAGTCTGACAGCCCCTGTTGATCCTCTGACATGGGAAGGCAGGGTAGAGCGAGTGCTGTCCTGGGGTTAGGACTGTTAGAACACCCCACTCATCAATTAACCATGCCACCTTGGGGAGTTTCCATTCTCACTTTGTGCCTCAGTTTCCCCACATGGTGTTGGGCCCCATGGTCTCGGTCTCATGGGTCCTCCCACCTCTATGACTCCTTCGTTTGATGACCTGCACACACGCTCATACTTAGTGGGCCTCCCGAGTACAGGATGCTTCTCAAACGTCATTTCATTTCACCCTTGCAGCGGCCCTTTGAGGTGTTGCCAGTTTCCAGATGAGGAAACAGGCTCAGTGAGGGGACGTGACTCGCCCAAGGTCACACACCTGGTAAAAGGCAAAGCTTGGACTTCAATCCAGAGATGTCCCAGTTTACTGCATGTCCTACTACACCCACTCTGAAGTATTGGCAGCTGTGAGGGATCCTGAGTTCACATTTGGGGGCAGGAAATTGTCAGAAACATGCGTCCCTTCCAAGGTTCACCAGATTGGAGAGGAGAGTGTGCAAGTGCTCAGCAAGAATAACACACAATTAACAGGGCAGTTTCAGGACCGTGTTGACGGGCTGGGCAGAGGGAGGAGGGGAGAACCAGATGTTCCCACAAAGGCTCCAAAGCAGCACTGGCTCCCCCCGACCAGCACACATGTTTTCTCTCCAGTGAGTATGCTGGGTTTCCAGTTTTCTCCTCCTGGAAGAGGCATCCCAAGCCTATATTTATGTTCCGTCTGAAATTAATGCAAGGGAAACTTTCAAATGCTAATCTAGCTGCCAGGACAGGCCGGCCGGATATCAAGCTATGGTGGTGTTTGTTTTCCTGAGGAAGTATGACAGGAGGGCTGGATGGGAGGGCCAGTGGAGGATGGACAACTGGTCTCTCAAAGAGTGTCTGGAGGGACACTGGCAGAGCCGAGCTTCCTTTCTCCTGCTTTGCAGGCCGCCCAGGGAAGGGCTAGGGACCTTTCAGTTCAGTGGGGCCTGAGATGACACCACCTCTGTACCCAACCTTGTGCCAGGAGCTGACACACAGTCCCCTCCCCTGAGGAGGTCACGGTATGGAGAGGGGGAGATGGGCAGGCAAACACTCACAGGACAGCATGAGCCATGCAGTGCCAGGGGCCATGGGGTTGAAGTGGAAGCAGAGGGACCCAGACTAAGGAGATGAGTGAGGAGTGAGAGGAAGAGCGGAGAAAGGGCATTCCTGGTAGAGCACAGCAGGAGCAAATGCATGGAGGGGAGAGGTGGTGTGGCACGTGCTGGCCAACAGCAGTTCTGGGTTGCAGTAACATAAAGTGAAAGGGGAGGTGGCAATAGCGAGGGTTGGAACAGGAGGGTGTCCCTCCTCCATGACATTCTGATTGCTGCAGGACATGGTGAAGGGGACAGATTCAAGCTGGGACCAAAAAACACTCTCACAGGCAACTGTCCAGCTGTAAGGAAGTGAGTGCTCCACCCTGGGAGGTGTGTAAGCCGATGGTCGAAGAGCACTTGTCAGGCCTGTGAGGGGTATTCAGACATCCTATGGGGAACTGCTGTGTCTGGGTGGAACCAGAGATTCTGCCTGCTTTAGCAGCCTTTACCAGCTGCTCCTCTTTGGAGGCTGTTAGAACGCAGGACGTCAGAAATGAAAGTGCCCCAGGGCTTCAGCTGGACAGCTCAGCTCTGCCATGAACAGCGCAAAGATGGTTACCAATTCCGAGAGGAGCAACCCTGCTGAGGCTAACAGAACTTGCCCTGTGTCACACTGGCAGAAAGGGGCAGAGCTGGGCTCAAGTCCAGGCATGGCACGGGGTGCATCCATGTCAAGGCCCAGACCCAGGCAATGGCCATGCAGGGTGATTCCAGGTCAGCACAGGACAGAGCCTGTGATGGGTTCTGTGAACTGCAGGAGGCAGTGCTCAGCCAGGGATCTCCATGGCCATGTCAGTCACTCTTTACAACATCCAGAGGCTCCTTTTTTAGAATCACAACACCCCAGGACTCCTGGGAGCTCCCTGTTGGCAGGGACAGGGCCCCACGCCTCCTGAGCCTCAATGCTACTTGGAGCTGAATTTGGCTCTTGGGATTTTGCCACAGCGTCCCAGTTGCATCCTCAGAGGCCACCAAGCACTTCTGCCCCTCGATCCCAGTGGCTCTACTGTCTCCTGTGTGGGAGTCCTGTTCTTAAGAGGACTTCGAGCTCTGAGGGGCCAGGGACCCTGAAATAATGGTGGCAACACAAGAGCTCACATTTACGGAATGACTGTGCAAGGCCAGGCCCTGAGCTGTAGTGCAAGGCCAGGCCCTGAGTGCTAGTGAGCTGGATCTCAGGCTCATCTGCAGAGTGGGAGGCCGCAGGCTGAGAGAAGTGAAGCAACTGATCTGCCCAAGGCGACTTCTGATCAGGAGAACTCAGGGTTTCTAACTCACACAGTCTGGGTCCAAGCCCATGCTCTTAATCTACACTTTCTTCTCCTCTTGCCTTTCTCACTCTGTCCAGGAAGAATGTTGAGCTCCCTGCCAGATTCGTACATTCTCCTTCACTGATGGAGCAGCCTTGGGATCCGGCCTGGGGTGTGGGCACTCTGTTCTTCTAGACTCTCCCCTGTTTCGGAGGGTGAGGGCTGGCTCCAGCTAGGGACAAGCCAGGAGGGGATGTTCCTCTGGCTGGCTGGCTGTTCTGGCCTGAAGCAGCAACGGCGACTCTGGCCAAGGATTGCAGCCCTTCACAGGAATGCCAGTTGCCAGATGCATGCGTGGTGGGGTGGCAGGGCCCTTTGAAGCACCGTTGGAAATTCTGAAACACTTCAGATGCCGTGGCCTCAAGCTCCAGCTTGGGGAGGGTGGCAGACCAGGGCGCTTGCCAGTGAGAGAGGATAGCAGCTGTTATTTTTGTTTGTTCATTTGTTTTGTTTTTTTTTTTAGAGATGAGGGTCTCACTCTGTCACCCAGACTGGAGTGCAGCCTTGGCTCACTGCAGCCTTGACATCTGGGCTCAAGCAACCCTTCCACCTTAGCCTCTTGAGTATCTGGGACTATAGGCATGCATCACCATGACTATGACTGGCAAATTTTTTTATTTTTGTAGAAATGGGGTCTTGGGATATTGCCCAGGCTGGTCTCAAACTCCTGGCTTCAGGTGATTCTCCTGCCTCAGCCTCCCAAAGTGCTGGGACTACAAATGTGAGCCACTGTGACTGGCCTGCCTCTTGTTTCCAAGATGAAAAAGGCCCTATATGGACCATGGCTGCTCTTCTGTGCCCAGCTATGAGCTCTGAAGGGCTGCCATTTCTGAGGCCACCAAGTGAAGGACCATGATGGGGAAGGAGGTGGGTGTGGGTCTTGCCCTGAGGACTATGGAGATGATGAGTAAACTGGAAGGCAGCTGGATCTGCATCAGGGAAATTTCAACTGGTTTTCACCTCCTCCAGGAAGCTTTCTCTAACTTACCCTGCCTCCTTTCAGTGCCAGTCACTCAAACCTCTGTTAGACATGTGTGGAAACGCTGAATGTTGGGGGCTAAAGGGGATCTTGGACCTAGCTCTGTCTAAAGCCCCTCACTGTGCAGACAGAGGAGGAAAGACTCTGAGAAGGCCACATAGAAGATCTCAGAATCCCCTTTCTACCCTCACGTCTTTGGCGTAACTCTCACCTTGCTCTATTTTCTTTCTTTTCTGGCTTTTCCCTACCTAATCATCTTGCCGCCTCCCCTCCCTACAAACGCTCCTGCTTAGCACTAAACTCCCCCTCCTCTAGCTGTGATTGCATGGTTTACTCAGCAGTACCTGGGACTCTCTTTCCTTAGGTCTTTTCACTTGTCAATCTAGCCTCAACTTCCAAAGGCAGATGTGACGTGGCTGGACCCCTCAGTCTCCCACCATGGGGGCAGAAGATGTAGGTTTTAGGCTGGGTTTTGCTGTGGGGTAATGTAGAAGCAGGCAGCATTTCTGCTTAGGGACCTCAGGGTTGGTGCATTCATTCATTCATTCATTCACTCAACAAGTGGGTAATACGCACCTTCTTAGTGCTCAGGGAGTGGACATCCTAGACTGGGAGCATGAGAGAGGCTGTGATAGCAAAATCCTGGAGGCCTATGGGAGCCCAGAGAGGAAATCAGGGAAGGCCCAGCAGAAGAATTCCCAGCAGAACAGAGGGCCCAAGTGACAGCTGGATGGATTTTTTAGGGATCAGGATGACTTCCTGGTCATCAGGAAGAATGACCTAGACAATGTGACCACCATTTCACTCCAGTTCTAAGACTCTCTGACATCCCATCTGTACTTGGATTTACTGACCAGCCAAATGGAATAATCAATTCCATCCTGTTTCCCTCCAAGAGGAACTGAGGATGTGGAAGGGCCATATAAGTTGATGGATATGGGAATTTTTTCAAGCAGGATGGTGTCCACTCTCTAGGGAGCAATTTCTATCGTTATGAATTTTAAAAGGTGTTAATGGTATTCTGTGTGTTGGTCTTATATCTCTCCCTTCTCTCAAGCCTGGGTGTTTACCTCTGATCTGCTTCTGTGTCCCAGCTTCACAGGTGTGTTTTGGATTATGGGGTCTGCGGCACTCTAGCTGGGGTAGAAACAGGCTGGCATGAGCCTGGGGGCTGCATGTGCCAAATGTGTGGGTGCCTGAGTAATGGAGCCAGCCTCTCTGTCTCTGGTGCTCACACTGCTTGCCTCTTAACTCTTCAAGTTCTGCCTTCTGCCTGGACTTCTGCTCCTTGTGGAGCAGGTGACAGCAGTCCTGCGAAGAGTGATTTCCATTCCTGGAAGGCTCTTAGCTCCATACTCCTCCCAAGGAATCCAAGAGAGGCTGGAGCAAATAATGCTAGCATGTTAGAAGGCTCTGATTACAGCATGCTGGAATGTTAGAGCTGTGCAACTTTAAAGCAACAGCATGTTAGGGTCAAGGATTTTGGAATGTCAGAAGTTAGAATTATACTCAGATTGTAGCACGTGCTAGGGACGGAGTGTGTGATAACCACTGGTTCTCAGAGTTTGAAATGAATGGGCCCTAGAGGTTACCTGGTCCACCCCTGAGTCCGGCTCATGTCTCCAGCCCAGTTCCTCTAATTCCTACATTACTCATTCTAGTCCAGGAAAAAAGAATGCTAGAAGATTTCTGGATGGCTGAACAAGTAAATATCCTGAGAAACCTGTTTCCCTGGAACTAAGGGTAAAATTGTAATTTTCTTCTAGTGCATAAGACTGGACCCCACCCCCACAACTGGGCCTGGAGATACCTTGACTCAATGGAATGAACTTCATTCTGTGTGATTTGGTCAAGTATGTCCTCATAGAACATCTAGGTGTCAGCAATTCTGAGGCGTATGTGCCCTGTCCTGGAGTAGTTCACATGCAATGGGATGATCACTGAGCAGTGGGTGCTAGGATAAAATCAGCACACAGGCCTGGGTGACAACATCCACATTTACACCCCAGCTGCTTGGTGTTGCTGGAGAAAATCTTACACCCGTGACTTGGCAGGTTCATGGGCCCTCATTGCAGTCAGCATCCTCTGTGTTCCTAGCATAGACAGAGCAGATTTGTGGCTGGCATGTGCCCTAATCTCGGTCCCCAGCAGACATCACAAATCAATAAGGGCCTCTTCTCCGCTGGGCTCTGATGCGACTTTATCATCTTATACCATAACGTTCCAGGCAGGTGCTACCAATCAATCATAATGGCCCATGGGAGGAAACATCTTTAACTTCTTGTCCTGGTCAGTTCTTGTGGCCAATTTCTCTTATGTCAAATAGTCTCACCTCTTCAAACCAAGAATCCTCCCTTCTCTCTCCTCTTCCTCTGTGGATGACTTCACCTTCTACTTCAGACAGTGGTGCTCTGATTAGAAGCCATCAGCTGAGAATTTGCTCCCTTTTTGGCTGCCAAATTACTTGCCTGCCAGCCTCCTCCCTCCTTCACTTCAGTTACAGGTGAAGAGGTGTCTTCCTCCACCCAAGGCGTCCTCCTTGACCCTGCACCCAAGCTCTGGTCCCCACCTTGCTGCCTTCTTGGAACCTCAGGCTTATCATTCCCCCCCCCCACCCGTATCATCAGCCTCACTCATCCTAGAATATTCTCTTCATCATATTTCAAGCATGCTCAATTCTTTCTCATCTTAAAAAAAAAAAAAGGTAGGTGAGTGGGAAGAACAATGCAATTACCAGATTTTCATTTTGCCAAGTGAGGACTTTGAGACTTTTATCTGCTTCCCACCATCATCTTTTTAATTTTCTTAAGGAAGGAATATTTTAACTTCAAACACAGTTGAAAGGAGATAATTTCAGAATATAAACCTGTAAATTGAATAAATTTAGCTAATAAGGAATTCACCACCTTGTACTTATTTTTCTGTTAATTGTACCAGAGGAAACCCAAGGACCTGCATCTACAAGCAACTGGACTAGAAAATCTTGGGGGGCTCTTGAGGCTCAGCCTGTCCAGCTACAGGAGCTCAGCAGACAGAAAATGGGCTTTTTCTCCCCTCTGGATGACACGCCCCTCCATGGCCACAGCCTGGCTACTTCCAGAACATCTGGGCTTGCACACTGGCCACAGCCACCTCCTGGATAGGGAGGGCTTCCATCTGGGCCCCCCCAGCATCACCCAGGCCTGCTCAAGGTTGTCACACATTTGCACCCCACCTGCCCCGAACTGCAGGGTAACCTCTAGAAGAGGTCACACAGTGCCAGGTTGCAGAAACATCACAGATGCTAAGAGTATTTCATGAGATGCACCAGCTAAACAGGCACTCGTTTCCACAAAATCATCAACACTTTTGTATGCATACAGCAAGGGCACCACGTGCAAGGAAGATGGCCACACCTGGGACTCAAGAGGCCAGGCTTCCCATGGCAGGTCTGCCTCCATGGCCTTGAGGAAGCCGTTCATCTTCCCTGAGGCTTTGTTTTCATCTGCAAAATGAGTATCATTAAAATCCATCTCGTGGTGTTACGTAATCAGAGAGCCTGGAATGGTGGCTGGCACATAGTAAGGGCTTTTATGATAAGAACCCTTCCACCATGGAAGAGCATTTTAATACTGTGTTCTCAAATGAGTGTATCCAGAACAATCCCATGAGGCAGATGTATTGTCCCAGTTTTACAGATGAGGGACTGAGGCCCTTGGAGGTGAAATGGCTTTCCCAGCATCTCTTAGCTCACAGTGGCAGAGCCATACTTTACACCCAGGCCTCCTGACCCCAAAGCTCTTACCCTTTGCACTGAAGCCCCCTCAGAGCAGAAGAGAGGAGAAGCCAGACTGCAGTCAGCACTGGAAATCCCTGTCTGTCCTCGCAGGCTCTCAGGGCAGGATTCTGGAGCTGGGCTGGGTCGGGGTTGGGTCCTAACAAGCACTGGAGGGGCCAGGCAGGCGGAGGCTCAATCTCTCACCTTCACATGCTTGGCCCCATCCAGACTCCAGAACCACAGAGCTTTCAGGAACTTCAGCTGGACACTGAGGCTGGGCCTGTCGTGGAATGACAGAAGAGCCCCCAGCAGGGGCTTGGCTCAGACACCTGGCAAGGCTGGGTTGGGGGGTCATTGGTGTGCCTTATAATTATGTTTCTATTTCCAGAGATATTTCTTAGAGATACCCATGGACTCTAGGCTTGAGAGACATTTGCATGAGCAGACATATGCCTGGGGGATGGATGGGTGCATTCCTGGTAGTATAGACCCTTCCTACATCCCATAGCCTTGGGGGTCTTATGAGTTATTTGGGACCTGGCAGGCAATGGGCTGCGAGAGCCCAGCTGAGTCCCAGGGTCCCCACTGCCCGGCAGTCCGGGGACAGAACTGCGGGGGTCCCCAGGTGGGTAGGTGAGGAGTGGAGCGGGTATGTCTTCAGGTCTCACTCCACCAAAAGAGTGCTTAGTCCCAGCTCTGCACGTAAGTCAGCGTGTCACCGGATGTGGGACTCAGAAATTACATGATCATAAGAATGTAACGAGGCCGGAGTGGACTTCCCTCACCACAGCTTTCATGTGGATGCGTTCCATGTCAATATGCTGACTCTGTAACAGGCCTGCTGGGGTGGCTCAATGCCCTGCACACAAAAACAGAGCCCTTGGATCATAGATCCTGGGCCTAGGGTACGGTTCTGGCCTTGTCCTGGACTTTCTGGGGGCTTTGCTCATGTCCCTGCCCTCTGTGGACCTCAGTTGTCCCACAGCTAGGATGAGGTGGGCAGCTCAAGCTCAGAGGCTCTGTCCAGCTTGGAAATTCTTGGGTGGAAAGGAGATCTGCTGTGCAGAGTGGGCCATTTGTTCCAGGCATGGCTGAGCCAGGAGAAGTGGCAGCTGCCAGCAGGATCTGCACGTGGCTCCAGATCTGTTGTTTTTGGAGAGTGGATTCATGAGAGCGGAGGTGAGTCTCCCTTTGCCCTGACTTTACTGCTGGCCTATCCTTATAAATTCACCAGCCCAGAGGAGAACAGGATGGGAGACCCTGGTCAACGTTCATTTCTTCACTCATTCATTCTTTCATTCACTCAGCAAACTCAAAGCCTATTACATGCTACCAAAGACACAGCGATGATTAAGTGGTGCCCCACCTCTGAGGCGAGCATGGGAGACAAAGCCAGCACCACTCACTGACCACAATGTGGGGAGCAGTCCAGAGGCAGGGAGGAGGGGAGGAGGCTGGGACTGGGATAGTGCCAGTGGGCATGGACAGAGCAGATGGGTGTGAGGTCTTTCTGGTGGCCTGTCAACAGGATTCACTGGGGACTGATTACATTTTGGAGATGGGAGAAGCTGGCGTTGGGCATGATGCCTCTGTGCTGGCCTGGTGCTGGAGTGGACATCAGTGCCTCCACAAACCTAGGGTTTCAGGAAAAGGAGGTTAGTGTCCACGGCTCCCCTCACTGCTGTGATTTTCATTGTTAGACTCTTCTGCTTTCTTGCTCACAGACAGAGCTGGTGGCAGCTACCCCCAGCCCTGGGAGACTCTGCTCCTGGGTCCTGGGGCAGGCAGGACTACTCAGGTGGGGTGTGTAGAATGAAGGCCCCTTCACTGACTGCACTCTCTGGGGGCTCCCCTTAGGCCTGGGGAGGAGCCTGGGGGCTGGATGACTCGGGGTGGTTCCCCGTTTGGAGTCTACTGGGGGCTGTTCCAGAGCAGGATGCACTGCCCTGATGCCTATAGGAGGGAGGGCGGACCAGGCAGCTGGATGGTGGGGGAGTGGGAGGGGACTCTTCCCTGCACAGTCCTCAAAGCTGTCCTGACTCACACCGAGCTCCCAGCAGGTGCCCTGCGGCTGGAGAGTGGCTTACCCTCTCCGTGCTGCCAGTCAAGGTCCTGCTCCTGCCCCTACACCCCTACAGGAATCCCTCCCTTCTCTAAAACCCATGGCTGAATAGCTCTGGAATCCTAGATGGCCCAAGTGAGTCCTGGCTCTTCCTGTTCAGATGAGTAAACTGAGGCTACAAGAGGGAAAGAGACTTGCCAGAGGCCACAACAGGCCACGGCAGAGATCCCGCATGAACCCAGAACTCTTTCTGCCTAACTGCTGTGCCTTAAAGGGGCTGTCCCAGGAGGACTTTATCTACTTCTGAGCCCCTCCCCTGTGTCTCTACTACGTGAGGGCTGCAAAGGAGGGGCGAGGCCCAGCAGATGTGCTCCTGGCTCTTGCCCTTAGGGGTGAATGTTCAAACAGTGGACATATCCCATTATAAAATCAGGACATCCACAAGGGCCCTGGTGGGTTAGACTGACTGCTCGCCCTGGAGGGCGGCATGAGGGTGGCAGGAGGCGAAGGGAACACAGTGGCACCAGGTGTGGTGAGCATGTCCAGGAGCCATCTCATTAATTCTCACAATGCAGAAGGTGAGTTCTGGCAACCCAAATTGCAGGTAACATGAGCAAGAAATAAATGTCTGTTGCTGTAAGTTACTGAGCAAAAGCTGGTTAGTAACAAGAGGCAAACACAATATCCTGGTCCCAGTGTAAACACAGTGTTACTGGCAGGGACCGCCATATAGAAGGAAACAAAGAGTGAGGGAGGCGAGGAAAAATGAAAGGCAAAGGAACAGGGAGAGAAATGCTAAGTGAGCCCTGCACCTGAACATGTAGACTCCCTTTTGCATGAGGAGGCCAGGTCCCCCAGAAGCAAGCATCAAGTTCACCGTTCCATGTGTGATGATCACACTTATACTCAGTATCATCATCATCATGATGATCATTGCAGCTGCCTTTTTGAGTTCCTACTATGTGGCAGGTTATTTTTAAAATACTATCACTAATCTTTACAACTATTCTACAAAGTAGATATTTTAAGTTCATCAAATAGTTATTGCTATCACTGCCCATTTATATAAGAAAGAATTGAGTCTTTGAGAAGGTACCAGCCAAGGTGATGTGGATGGGCTGGGATCTAGAGCCAGGACTGTGGGACGCCAGAGCCAGCCTCTCCCTCTGGGGCCACATGGGCTTCACAGCCTTGCTCCTGGCTCTGTGGGTGGGCCTGAGGCTGGGCTGGGCAGTGGGAGCTGGCTTTAGTCCTGGGCTCTCACATGGCTGCCTGGGGGCATGAAGGCACCACAGAAATTATCCTGGCCATGGCAGGGGTCATCACTCCCCTTTCCCGTGGGGACCGTAAGGAAGAACCCTTGACCCGAATCAGGAGAACTGCCTTGGATCTTGGTGCTGCTGCTAAGCACTGTGTGGCTTTTCCTGCCCCATCCTGGGCCTCGACTTCTCCCTCGATGAAGTAGAGGTTAGGGGAGAGCCAAGCAAATCTCCCAGGATTCTGCAAACAATCCCTTCCCCACACTGGCCCAAACCTGCTCCGAAGGCAAAGAAGCAGATCTTGTCCTCGTTCTCCCGTAGAAGCGCCATGACCCTCTTCCCCATGCGCTCATTCCTCTTGTAGATGAGCTCCTGGCGGAAGTAGCTGTCAATCTCCTGGGCCGTCACCTGCTCGTGTGGCGGGAGGGTGGTGTTGATAAAGTTGGGCAGCTGCAAAGGCAAGACAGAGGCTGCCTTCAGTTTTTTTTTTTTTTTTTTTTTTTTTGATAAAGGGTGTTACTGTCACCCAGGTTGGAGTGCAGTGGCTCACTGCAGCCTCAACTCTCTGGCTCAAGCCATCCTCCTGCCTCAGCCTCCCAAATAGGTATGAACCATCAAGACTAGCTAATTTTTAAATATTTTGTAGAGATTGAATCCCACTACGTTGCCCTGGCTGATCTCGAACTCCTCCTGGCTCAAGCAATCCTCCTGCCTTGGCTTCGCAAAGTGCTGGGATTATAGGCATGAGCCACTGTGCATGACCTGCTGTCAGTTCTTTATGGAGCAAGGTGGACTTAGGATAAGTATGCAGAGCCCCAGTGGGGCTGGGCAACTTCCTTTTATGAGGCCCCTACAGTGGGCTACATGTTTTGTACATGTTTCTCATCAATTCCAAAATCCTCTCAGATAAGCATTGTTATTCCAGTTTTACAGATGAAGCAAGCAAGAATGGAAAAGATCCAGAGATGTGCTGGCAGTGCCAGGATAAGGCCTAGCTGCTGGGCTTCCACATGTGTTGCTCTGCCTTGTGTCTCTGCCCTGCTGAACCTCAGCAGATGCTGAGGTCTGGGGAGGCTGGCACTGTGCTCATCTTGTTAACTGCTCTCACTTCACCACTGAGCCTGGTGCTGGCAAGTACAAGGAATTTAGTTCAGCAAGAGGATGTGCAGGGTCAGTTGAGCTGCCTGGTACAGCAGGAAGGCCACTGAGTACAAGAGTAGGCTCACCCCCTGTTCTGATGCTGCGTGGCACCGGGCAAGTTACTTAACTTTTCCGAGTCCCAGCTTTGTCACTTGTAAGATGAAACTGATGATATTGTGGGGATTCAATAAGAGGATGGGGGCTGTCATGGGCTACATTCAGCACATGCCACCCTACAGAGATGAGAGAAAGGATCATCACTTTTGATTTTCCCAATGCCTGAGCCACCATCTGCTGCCACCACCAACTCCCCATCCCTGCACCACCACTTTCCAGGACATAATGCAAATGCCTCCATCCCTTTTTGAATACCTCAACCCCAGGACCACGGCTTCCCCCACGTTGGCTTGCTCAACAACCTAGCTTGGAGCTGCCTAGGTGTTTTGCCATCACCCCACACTATACGCCCAGCCACATGGCCTGGGAACAGCATTAACAGGGTCTTGAACTAGGCAGAGAGCTTCCTGGGTTCAGGGACAGAGCTTTTGTCATTCCTGGCCCCCAACACCCGGCACAAAGAAGGTACCCAGATTCCTTGAACCTTGAACTTAAAGTTGTGCTGTCCCTTTCTGACCACAGTTGCCCCACTGTGTTCTTCTATTCCCAACATTTTGTCTTTCCAACCTGGATAACAGGCCCAGGTGCTCCTGCACTGTCTCCTCCAATATGTGCATGGGGTTGTTGAGGAAATTGAGGCAGGGAGTCAGAATATACTCTCTTTCCTCACAACCTGTCAGTGTCATTCCAACCTCCAAGCTCCTGCTCACAGGATGGTTTCCACCTGGTGTCCCCTCTTCCACTTCTCTATCTTCACCTACCCAGGCCCAAAGCACAAGACACCAGACCTTGCAAACTGAAGGGTGAGGTGGATGGAGAGCCTGGCATGAAGAGGCTAATTTTCTACAGGTTTAAGCCCCTAAATGGTCCTGCAGCCCAGCCACATGGCTTCTAGAGCCACTGCAGTGTTGTCAACACTCCTTCTGAGGAAAATGGAGTCAATGGAGGCTGAGCCCTAAGGGACTCTAAGGAGGCTAGGATATTTGCCTCTGCTATCTGCTGGCCAAGGCCTAGTGTGTTCCCCAGAGTGAGAGGAGAGGTAAAGGTACATGCACCATGGGGCTTCTCTGCCAGAAAGGCCTGACTCACCGCTCTGGGATGAACAAGACAATAACATGGCTGATGTCCCCTAACCTCGTGCAGTGCGCAACCTGGATAGCTGTAGACAGCAGTGTTGCTAGTGCCCAATCAGAGTTGGCAATGGAATTCTTACTTCCCTACATACCCCCTTTGAAAGCGATGATTGGAAACCCTAACACAACAGGGCATGCTTGAACTTGATGCAGCTATGGGAACACTGACGGCTTCTGAACGGGGAGAAGCACAGAAAGCCCATGACTCAGAGGAGTTATTTCTGGAAATGTGACCCTCACAGGTTCTCCCCGTTCTTTAGGTATGGAAAATAATGTGAAAACTATGTTGTACCACCAAATAAATATTTGTCTCATCAGTGAATGAATGAGTGAGCTGAGGGGCCTTAGAAGTATGGGGCTATGAATGTAGGGCCTGAAGTCAGACAGCCAGGACAACTTAGGTTGGAATCCCTCTTTTGCAGCTTACTAGCTGAGTGGTCTCTCTAGAACCAGAAAGTGACTTGGCCTCTCTAAGACTAAGTTTCCAAATTGGTAATATGGGGGTAACACACATTATTGTAGGGATTAAACAAGATGTGTTTTGGAAAGTGCTTACTGAGCACTGTGCCTGGCACAAAGGAAGTCCTGAATCAATGTCAGCTATTACACAACTGGCCTGGGGATGGAGCTGGCTTCATCACTTTTCCCAGTGAAGGGTGGCTTTGGGCACAGGGTAAAGATGAAGATGACAAATAAATGGCTCTGAACCATTGGAGAGTACCATGAAGGCAGCAGTCCACTTCCCCTCTCCTTCCAAGGGTCCCTGGAACCTGAACACGTGTCCAGCCCCTCCTCCTATGCTTCCTGACCACAAATGTGCATGTACACAAAGATGATTCTCCATTTGTTAATTGGGGAGTCAAAAAAAATTAACAAGGACAAGAACCCAAAAGTGAAAGTTTAAAGCCATGAAGGAAACTGGGCTAGCTCCCCAGGCTCCAGGGGCTGGCCAGCCGCTGGCCGGCATTCTCCGCATGTTTCATGCTGATGGGCCTTGGCTCCTTGCCAAGGATGAGTTCTGGGTTTGGGCCACGGCTGGGATGGAAGCAAATTAATGATGTCATTAGACTAGTTGGGGGCCTTAAATCTTCTATGACAAGTTTAAGTGCAGGATGCACAATGACATTTTAAAGAGGACATGTGAGGTCTCCAGGGATGGGGTGATGAGGTGATTGGTTGGACAGGGCTGGGGTGGGGCTGTGGGGGATGAGTTCAGTGTAGTCTTCCCTGACCCATGAACCATGTCAGGTCTAATGGTCAAATGCTCAGGTCTGCTGACACCACCTATCTAAACTCTGCACCCCTTCCCTGTAGCCCATCCATCCAACAGACACCCTGTGGGAACTTCCATGAGCCGGGCCCTGTGTTGGGCTAGGGGGCCTGAGAGCTTCCTCAGACTGGGTCTGCTCCTCTTGATGAGGGTCACAGACTGATGGGGGAGTCACATATGCGCACAAGAACACTGATGGATATGCGCTTTGAGAGGACAACGAGGAATGTGTGAGCCCAGAGGAGGCACCTAATAGGGTAACTACGTGTCTTGGTTTGACCAGAACAGTCCAGGTCGATGGCTAGAGGAGATTGCTCCATGCCTGTTAATTATCTTGATCCTCAATTGTATCTGACTCTCAAAATTATCTGGGTTTGGACAATAAATGCATGCAGCAACTCTACACCTAAGGCAGTCTTGAGGCTCAGGCCAGGCTTCCAAGGGGAAGGCCTTTGGATCACCCTGCTGTTGCTAGGCACGGACAGTGCCAGTGGCCTGGGGGCTGCAGAGGCCAGGGATGCAGCCATTGCTGCAGGTGGGGACAGTGGAGCCAGGATGCAGGCCAAGGATGAGGTGCCCCTGGCCCCTTTCCCAGTGTTATCCACCCAGGCCTGCACCTGTCCTGCCCCGGCCTCCAGATGTTGCTTCCTCATCCTCCACATTATGGCCAGAGGCATCTTTCTGACCACATTGCTCTCCAGCTTGCGCTCTCCACCCCTCAGCATCCCCTCTTTACCCCCATCTAGGGGACTCTACTGCCAAGCCTGGTTCTCGTATCACTTTCTCCCTAAAGCCTTCAGGCAAAGGGACTGTGGCCCCACAGCCTCCGTATCCTCAGTGCCCTGCAGACTTTGAGGCCCCCAGCTACAGACACAGCCCCACCTCCAACAGATCCCCATGGGAACTGGATTCAGCCTTGCTACCCTGACACCAGGCTTTTCTGCACCTTGGGGTAGGGTTGCCTAGCCCCTCCTCAAGCGACTAGATTCTATCTGTGCATCCTTGGGGCAGCCTGGGTTGCTCTTCGAATCCAGGTGGCCCAATCCACCTACCTTCTGTCCCACTTCAAGTATGGGAACTGTTGGGAGACCTCTGAGGCAGTTCCACTTGCCAAAGACAAATCAGTGGTCTGGACCCAAGCTCAAAGAAAATCTGAGCTTGCCTTCTCCTGAGGTCACCTCATGCCTCCGTTTCTCAGCTTAGGGTCAGCCACAGTCTGGCCAGCACCCTGTCCTGCACACTCCCGCCCTCCTGGCCACATCATGGCCAGACCATCCCGAGTCATGACCAGGGTCTCCTTTGCCACAGAGCTCCCTGGCTGCTCAGGACTCATGGGGGTCTCCCTCAGCAGATGAAGCAGGGTGGGCCTGGCCACAAAGGGGGTCACTCATAGGTGAGATTCCTAGGAGCCTCGTGGTGTCAGGGTTCTTCTCTCCACCCTCACTTCTCTGCCGCTGAGTTAGAGCTCTCGGAATCCTGAGCGTCCTGCGGCAAAGCCTCCAGTTCTTTTCTCTTTCATTCTCTATGCTGCCGCAAAGATGCCACATGCCTACATTTGCTCGGGTGACAGTCACTCACTGCCATGTGCTCTGTGCCAGGCCTAAGCTGGGCAACGGGGACCAAGATAGGCAGCACACCATCACCCTCAGGAGCTCGTGGTCGTGTGGGGGCAAGTACTGATGGAACACCATGGCCCGGCCCGGTCTGTCTGCAGGCTACACTCTCAGCACCCCTCTCCGGCTCACTGGTGCATGGTTTCCTCTGCTGGAATATTATTCCTCCCCTTGTCTATGGCCAACTCAGGTTCTTCCATGCCCTCTCATCTTGCAAAAATCTTTCCTTCTCTCCCCAGTCCCAGGCCCTACCCACAAGCCCATCTAAATCAGCTGTTCCTTCCACAGGCTCCAAATGCTTCCTCCAATCCATCCTCATAGCAAGGATCACACTTTGGTGCAATTCATTCTCGAATGTCCCCATCTTCCCTATGTGACTGTAAGCCCCTTTTCATAGCACTGTGTCTAGCATTTATAAACTATTTCATTCCTTCCTTCCTTCCTTCCTTCATTCATTCATTCATTCAGCAAATGTTTACTGAGTCCAGCTCTGGGCCAGGGGCTGCTCCAGCCAGTTGAGATAAATCCATGAATAAAACAGACCGAACTCCCTGCCCTCATGGAACTTATGTTCTAGTAGGGAGAGCAACCAATAAACAGTCACTAATCAATGAATCAAGTAGATAGTGTGTTAGAGGATGGCAAAGGCCATGGGGAAAAAAAGTGGAGCATAATAAAGAGGGTGAGAGTGTGGGCATGCAGGCCAGGTTGCAATTCTGAGTCGGGTGGTTGGGGCCAGCCTCACTGAGATGACGAGATTTTAGTTAAATGCTGCAGGCAGAGAGGGATTGAGCCATGGTCATACCTGGGAGAGGCATTCGGCAGAGGGAGCAGCCAGTGCAAAGGCAGAAGCTGGTGAGGTGGGTTCGCACACCAGCAAGAAGGCCCATGCAGCCCAAGTGGTGTGCAGGAGGGGAGAGCAGAAAGTGACAGGGTACGGAGAGAGCATGGGGGCCATGCAGGCCACTGTAGAGACTCTGGCTTTCACCTTGATAAAAATGGGAAGTCCACGCAATGTCCTGAGCAGGGAAGTGGTGTGTTCTGCCTAATTCAACTGCTTCTTGAATGAACGGGTATTCAAGCACAATGACAGAGGAGGCACAAGGCCCTAGAGGTGCCTGGGAGAATGCCTGACCCTATCCAGGGGCTCAGGAAGGTTTCTCAGGAGGTGACGTATGACTATGACCAAGTGGGAGGAACCCTGGAGGAGAAAGGAGCCTGAACAAAGGCCCAGAAGCTTGAAAAGACAAGGTACAATGGAAGAGTTGCAAGTTCCACAATCCGCAGAGCAAGGTCTGTAGGGTGGAGGACCTGGGCTGTGACAAGGCCAGCAGAGGGCACGTTGTAAGGTCCTTGAATGCTGGAGGAAGCATCTTGGAATTCAACCTGAGAGCAATGAATGGGGAGGCATGGTGGAGTCTGAGCAGGGGTGAGCCATGCTCAGCCCCTTGGGTTCTACTTGCTGCCCGACCAGCTGGTGACAATCTTTCCTCTGAGACTCAAATCAAAGCAGAATGCTCTGGGCTGGACTCAAGTCCAAGCTCTGAGTAACTGTGGGCTTTTCCTTCCCTGGAACTTAATTTCCCTAGATGTAGAACTGAACCTCTGAGGCCTCCCTGGTCTTACAAGCTAAGTTTCCAGAGTCCTAGGCCCCAGAGCCACATAGATCTGGCTCAAGTTGCTGCTCTTGGTAACTTAAAACTCAACAACTCATAAGCTGTGTTGCCTTGGACAAATCTCTTCTCATCTCTGAGCCTCAATTTCCCCACTTATAAAAGGGGAATAACGATAGCTCCTTCTTGCCATGGCTGGAGAGAAGATTACCTATGCCTGGCACGTCATAGGGATCTAATAAATGCCAGGTATCCAGGTCTTTGGAGAGGAGCCTCACCTGGGATGTGTCGTGGTTGAAGATGACTGCGCTGAGGTCTCCGCAGTTGTAGTGCTTGATGAGGTCCTCCGTGGTGTAGGAGGCCTGCAGGCTCCCGGCCCGCACACTCTCCTGCTGCAGCAGGGTTTGGTTCAGGGCAAACAGCACCTGGGCCGAGGAAAGAGAGAGGAATGAGGGCTGTGCTCAGGGACCCTGGCTGAGCTCTAGGACTGGCCCTCCTCCCTCTGGACTTCAGAGCAACAGGCCTGAAACAGAGAAGGTGTGTGGGGCTGGCACCAGCTGGCTCAGGCTGCGTGTTTCCAGTTTCTGCTCCTGCCTCATGTCTCTGAGCACGTTCAGCCTGCTCTCACCTCCAGCCCTTTGCCCACACAGGTCCCCACTCCTGCTCTGGGTCTCAACATCTTATTAAAGAAGCAGCAAAATGAGAACCCAACTTGTGTCTGGGTTTCGGAATGATGGGTGAGTTTTTCTTTTGACTCCTTTGTGTTCCTGTGCTTAAAAGTGCATGAACTAATTTTGTAATCAAGAGCATCCCGCAAACAAAGCAACAGGACAAGAACAAAAGGCCCGGTTGGATGTCAAGGCCCAACCTAAAGGCTGCCTACCCTGGAAGCCTTCCTCACCCAGGGAAAGGCCTGAGGAGCTCGGTCCTGAGCATCTGCTCTATCCTTGTATTCAGCATGCATGTCCTCAAGCTCCTCTGTCCTCAGGGCCACCGTGCCTGTGCCCAGCCAGATCTGTGGGCATCAGGATCACTTGGAGTGCTAGACAAAATGTCAGATGCCCAGACCTCGCCCTCTGGGATCAGAGGCTCTGTATTTTTAACAGGATCCCTGCACACTTCCTAAGCAGTCTGACCGTCTCTGGCGTTTGAGGATCGTGGCTCTAATGGAACATAACCTGCTCATTTTAGATGGGGACACTGAGGCCCAGGGAAGGGAAGGACCTGCTCAATTCACACAGCTAGGCCTGGAGCTAGTTTTAGGAGACAGAGTATCCCAGACTCCTTTGTTCAACAGAAGGGAGGAGGCTGATCATTATTTGGGCTTTTTAACACAGATAAAGAGAAAAACTTGGTCCCTGTACAGAAAGTCAGGAGGCTGTCTCAGGGAACTGGTCCCTGCTGTTAGCCCAGCCTAGCCCTCAGTCTTTAGGCCCTGCTCATTCTGTCTGCACAATGCCTTGGACATCAAGTTCCCAGCCTCGTCACCCACCTCAACTCAGGCCCCAGCATCTCTCGTTGAGTCCCCTGCACCAGTCCCGCCCATCTCCGTGCACACCCCCTCCCTTCTCTTCTATACCATAGTTATCTGTCATGGTCCTCTTTTAAATGCACAAATCTGATGATCTCTCTCTCTCTCTTTTGCTCAAAACGTTCACAGGTCCCTCCCCCCTGCAGGCTAAAGGGCTAGCTCTTCAGTAGAGCCTCCAAGGCAGTAACCTGGACCCTGCTATGGTCAATAACCTCATTTCTTACATGGCTTTCATGCTTCCAAATACTAAAATACTCAGCATTCCTTCAAGCAAAAAAAAAAAGAAAAAAATCCTCTGCCTTTGTGCCTCTGTAAATGCTGTTCCATAGGGAAATCCGGCTCCCTCCAGTCTCCACTTGCAAACTCAGACTTAGCTGTCCAGACTCTCCTCAGCTGTCTCCTCCAGGAAGCTTCTCTGACCACCTGGGGACTGGGTTAGGCCCCTCCCTGGGGGTCCCACAGCCTCCATGGGTGGCAGACTGATAGATTAATGGCTCTAAACCTTAGCCCCTCCCTGTATTCATGCCCTTTTCCATGGAACTTTGTAGCTCCTTTCCAGTCTGACCCTCGACATCCTTCAGCCAAGGGGATGCTAGTAACCATTATAAATTCAGGCTTGAAAAGTAGTTACGTGCTGCTGATACTGCTGCTGCTGTCTGCACCTCTGCCACTGCCCTGAGAACAATCCAGGCTAGACTGCTGGATGATGAGAGACATGTGGTGCAGAGCCGTCCAGCGAAGGCCATCCTCCACCAGGAACAGCCAACAGCCTGCCAATCCCCAGACATGCGAACTAGCCCAGCCAAGATCAGCAGAGACTATTCACAATTGGCCCCAGATGCATGAGTGGAAAACTCTTATTGTTATTGTTACACAGCATAGTTGTGGTGATAGATAACTGATACACCATGCTTCCTTCCACTATGGAGTGAACATTATATTGTATTTGCTGTTTAGCTACCAGCCTCCCACATTAGGCTATGAGCTCCTTCAAGACAGGAATTGTGTCTTGTTCATTTTTGAATTTGCAGCACTCAGCACTGTGCCTGGTGAAGATAAAGTGTCACTTCATTGTTTCTTTATTTCTTTGACACTGCTATGGTCACTTCATAGTTCAAGGCTGCTCATTGAGTCCTTAAATCTAGCCCCTACAACTTCTGCACTCTGCATTTTGAGGCATGCCACCACCTTGTGGCAGAAGGTCCCACCAAGTGGCAGCAGTCACTTGGTTCAAGAACACATAATCTGACCAGAAAAGCTCATAAAATAGGTGTGCACAGCCAGGCCAAAGTACTAACATAGGCAACAGGGCCAAGCGTGTGCTCGTGAGATCACCTCCCTCCCCTCTCATTTTGTTCATGGCTGGGCAGGAGCGCTAGATTGCACTGGATGCAGCCCAGGCTGCTCCACGTAATGAGCTGGCTGGAGATGAGGTCAGCCCCCACCACCCCCTACCCAAAACTCCACCTCTGGGCCTTCTCCAGGCCTCTAGGCTCTGGCCGCCACCATTGAAATCTGATATGTAGCCATCTGGTGCAGGGTGTCGATGGCAGCATGGTGGCTGGGGATGGATCACAGGAGGTAGTGGCCCTGTTGCTGTGGGCATTGCTAAGGCAACAGGCACTTCCTCCCACACGGCACATGCCTCGGATGAAAGTGTCCATGTCGAGTTGATCCGCTCTCCTCCCCTGGGGGCCTGGGACGCAGGCTTCCCGTGACTACACTCGGCCACTGCACACACCTGCTCCCTTGTTTCTCGGCGTCGGCTTGGCCAAGACACCACCTGACCTGTGGTGAGGTCATCGGCCCAGGCACCCATAAGAGCTGACTGGAGGAGAAATGTCTCCCCAGGACCTTGCTCGACTCACAGAGTTGCTTCTGCAATCATGCAACCATCACAGAGCTGGAAGGTGTTCCAGTGAATTTAGTATGTTATAATCTGTGGGGTGCTAAAAACAGTCCTGGCATGTAGTAAGTGCTGGATAAGTGTTTGTTAAATAAAACTGAGAGGAAAATAGACCTAAAGCTTCCCAGATTGGAGCTGGAAGAGCCCTGGAGGTCATCTGGTCCAGAGGCTTTTCAGGCCTTTTAAAGCCATGTTCTTGCTGTTGTTTTCCAAAGGAACCTTACTTAGAACTCAAAATATGGAGAAGGTAAAAATGGAAACTTCCCTGGTTGATGTAAGGGAGGCAGGCGGGTGCCTGAAGTCTCACTAGCTCAATGTCTCCCTGCAGCAGGGACTTCTGCACCAAGGCCCTTCTGTGGAACCCACAGGTACCCTGGAGCCTAGTTTGAGAACCACTGATCTCATCCTGTGGCCTCCTCATATTAAAGAGGAGAGGAGGCTAGGGTCCAGAGCAGGCAGGATGGGGCTTGCCTAAGGCCACACAATGAGCTGTGGGCAGAGTGGACTCAACCCCAACTCTTAACTCCTGGTCCAGAACTCTGCAGTGCCCTGGACCACATGGCTGGATTTCCAGATGTCCACAGGCACAGCCCACATTCATCCACACACACTGCCACACCCATTTTTTTTTTTTTAGAGCCTTGTGAAATAGCCAGGGAATATTTATTGTTAGTCTGTTACTAATAAGTCTGTTATTAATAGTCTATTACAAAGATATAAAACAGAGGCCAGACCATTTATGAGGCCTTCCCATGTGTCACAGCAGGAGTGTGGTGGGGCCAGGACTGAAACGCAAGCCTATCATCCTGATTCTCCCTACCTGGGTAGGGTTTGGTGTCTCCCAAAGACCCCTGTCCTTCTTTTTCTTTAGACACTTATCTCACTGAATTGTCCCTGTTCTCTGCCTCTCTGTTTCCTGCTGAATCCCAATGTCTCCATTAGCAGACATTCAGGAAGCACTGCAAGAAGAGGGATGCTGATCCAGAATCATGCGCACTTTCCCTTGCACCTCCTGCCCTGTACCATCATTTTGCAATTTATAAAGAAGTCTTCATCCGTTCATTACCAGGATTACGATGTTTATTGAGCACTTACTATGTGTCAGGAACTTTCTAAACTCATGTTCATTTATTTAATCTTTACAGCAACTCTGAGGTAACTCTATTATTAGCTCCATTTAATTAAAAAAAAAAAAACAACTGCAGCAAAGAGACATCAAATACCTTGCCAAAGGTGACAAAGCTGGAGAGGGATGGATCAGGCATTTGGGCCAGGCCTGGAATGTATCCTCCTAGTTAACCACTGTCCTGTAGGCCCTCCCTCTGCTCTCCCTGGAAGAGAGCCAAGAGGGATGTTGTCCGTAGTCACAGATGGGAAACCAAAGAAGCAGAAGGGAGTGATGGGCACAAGGCCACACAGCTGGTAAAAGACAGGGCTGGGGTTTGAAATTACGTCTGGCACCGGACCAGGTTCTCACAACCAGGACTTCAGCGCGGTATGTGCTCCTTCACCAGCATCCTTGGTGCTTCCAACAGACAGAGGGAAGCTACATCCATTCATTCACAAACATTTACTTTCAGCTCCTCTCTGCAGGGATTTGAGATTAGTAGATTAATTGGACTTGGCTTCTGTCTGTGCAGAGCTCATTTTAGAGGCAGATGTGCCAACTGGCCAGCACAGCAAGGGTGGTAAGTACACAGGCTTTATAATGAAGCGCCTGGCCCTGACTCCTGCCTCCCTTTCACTCACCCTGAATTCCCAAGCCTGGTGCTGCTCAGACTCGAGATGTCTTCTGCTCCTGGCCACCTTAGAATAACAAACCTTCTTTGCACATAGCCTCGGTGGCCCACTCTAGGATAATGTTTATGATAAGGCTTTGACATGGAATAACAAACATCGGGTGAAGGCTAGAGCTGCCTCTCTCCCCCTGGATGGCTGTGTGGAGGCCCAGCCACCAGGAGCTCCAGAGCATCCTCTGTGGACTCCCCTCACCAACGCTGGCTGGACATGAAATGGCTTGTGGCATCTGCTGAATGTAGGCCCAGAATTTAAACACGTCTTCAAACGAGGAACTAGGAAGGAGTGAGGCAGGCGCCAGGAGGGTGGGAACAGGTTTATTGTTCCAGAGTAGTCCTGTAAACAGTCCTAGATGGGCTGGAATGGTAGACTTGAAGGCCTATGTTCACTTGATGGCCCAGCAATGGCACTGAGAAGGCAGCAGGACCCCCTTAGTCAAGAAGAGGGTTTAGAGTCAGGGTCCCTTGGGACAAGCCTGGCTCTCAGCTTGCAAGTCTGCTCACCCAACTCAAAGCCCAAGGGAATCACTGCAAAGGCCCCAATCCACTCAGCCATTCTTCCTGAGCACCAGGCATTGTTCTAGGTGCTGGGGAGTTAGCCAGGGACAAAACAGACTTTAAAAATCCCTGCCCTTACAGAGCTCACCTGCTAGAGGGGTAAAGTGAGAATACATAAATTATTAGTAAAAATACTAATATGCAGCATGTTGGACACACAACAATGGCTTCATTAAACTGGAAGTGAAGACTGCCACCCAGCCACATGGATTCCTCACACCTCTGAGTCAACAAGCAAAGAAGGGGTTACTATGCTGCCTGGAATGATTGATCCTGACTACCAAGGGGGAAATTAGATTGCCACCCCAGTGGAGGTGAGGAAGAGTGTTTCTGGAATGCAGGAGACCTTTTAGGGCATCTCTTAGTATTACCATACCCTGAGATTAAAGTCAATGGAAAACTACAACAACCCAATCCAGACAGGACTACTAATGGCCCAGACCATTCAACAATGAAGGCTTGGGTCATGCCGCCAGGTTAAGAACCATGAGCAGTTGAGGTTGTTGTTGAAAGCAAAGAGAATACAGAATGGGTAGTAGAAGAAGGTAGTCAGCAATACCAGCTATGATAACGTGACCAGTGACAGAGATGAGAACTGTAATTGTGATGAGAGTTCCTCCCTCTTTTGTTATTCATATTTGTGTGTGTGTGTCTGTGTGTGTGTGTTTCTATCTCAAATATCTTTGCTTTCTTCCCTCTCATCCCTTTATCATATAACATAAGATATATTGACTTATAGTATTTAGGTATTGTTAGCTTTACATCATATATTTAAGGTACAGGATATCAAGAAAAGTAAATGTCACCCAAAGACTTTGCATCCTCTTCTGGGGAAAGAAACAGAGCATTTTTGGTGTATGCAGGATAGCAGCATCATGTTAGGTGGAACTATGGCCATGTTATTGTCAGTATTTGGAGATTCAGTATGGTTGAAGATGTGTATGGGAGCCCAACTGAGAAGGGGTGAACTTGTGATGGTTAATTTTATGTGTCAACTTGGTTAGGCCACGCTATCCAGATATTTGGTCAAACTTTTTTTAGATGCTTCTGTGAAGGTACTTTTTAGATGAGACTCATATTTAAATCAGTAGGCTTTGAGATGCAGATAACCCTCCATAACGTAGGTGGGCTTCCTCCGCTCAGTTGAAGGCCTTACTAGAAAAAATCTGACCCTGTCAAAGAACAAGGAATTCTACCAGCAGACTGCTTTTGGACTTGAACTGTAGCATCAACTCTTCCCTAGATTTCCAGCCCGCTGGCCTGCCCTGCAAATTTTAGACTTACCCACTAATACCACCAACACTACGTGTGTGTGTGTGTGCGTGTGTATAAAATGTATATACCTATATATATATTTACAGAGATACATACACACATACATATATTCTATTGGTTCTGTTTTTCTGGAGAACTAATACAGAATATGTTATAGAAAAAAATAAAGCAGTAAATTGGATGGGGAGTGATGAAGGAAGGGGAACCAGCAGGTGCAAAGGCCCTGTACATATGTGAGGAGAAGCAGAGGCCAGCGTGGCTGAAGCTGAGCCAACAAGGAAGACAGTGATGGGAGACAAAGTTAGGGTTAATGAGCAAGCCCCCAATTACATGGAGCATTGTAAAGATGCTAGGAAACCATCTCACACCATAATTCTTTCAGATAAGGACTATTTCCATATGACAAACAAGGAAACTGAGCCCTTGAGGAGGGTAAAGTCACTTGCATAAGGTCCCACATTGAAGAACTAACGAGTTAGGATTCAAACTCAGGTCCAGCTGGCAGGTCTGGGTTCTTTCTGCTGTCCCTGGTCCTGGCCCACCAAGCCACCTCCACCCAACCAGCTGGTAGGAAGTACAGACAAGAAGAGACAAGTAGGGGCCAGTCTTTGAGACCCAGGTTCTGAGCTGTCAGCTGGAAGGAGAGGGGGTGTTAGAACTTTAGCTGTGGTGCACTGTCAGAGCTGCCATATGAGAATAAGAAAGAGGTCACCTTTGCCAAGGTAACCTCACCTGGTTCACGGCCTCCCCAGTCTGCTTTCACTGCCCAGGCTGACGAAACCTTGCTCCCTGCCCAGGATCCCCTCCTCTGCACGTCCTCTGTCTGGAAACCTCTCTCCATCTACCAGCTGACACTCCCCTTTGCACCTGGCTGTAGAGGCTCCTTCCCTCAGGAGAACTCTGAGCCATGGACTGCAAGGGTCCCCTGCTAAGTGCCCCCAAAGCACCTGACACTTCCCAGGCCAGGTACTCCCCATTTTATTACTAACACTCGTCCTTCCCGCTTGAGGATGAATGCTCTGAGGTCAGGCAAATCCTCTGTCTTCATCTTGACTATGTTCCCAGAGTGCAGTGCCCAATACACACATAGTAGCTGCTTGAGGAATGCTTGTAGGATGAATAAGTGAATGGAAAGCCAAGTGAGTCGCCCGTCACAGGACCCCCACCCTGAGCAGCTCCCTGCCAGAAGCCAGTACCTCCCATGGTGCAGAGCTGGGAGGAGCTGCGCCTGCTAGACCCTGGGCCCAAATCATCTCTCAGCACTGGGTAGGGGTGGAGGACAGCTCACTTCACAGGAAGCCTTCTCTGGCCTGGGGGACATTTCTTCAAAGGTTAGAGCCTGCCAGGCTCTGGCTGAGATTTATTTATTTATTCTCCTTGCCCCATCGGCAGCACCAAAGCCATGCCGACTACCTCCCTGCTTCCTGTTCAGTATTCCGAGTCTCCTAGGCCTCCAGCACTGAATCCTGTCTCTGGACACTGGGCTACTGAGCAGCAGGCATCCAAATAAACACAAGATTTCCTGGAGCTGTGGACTGGCTCTGGGCTGGGAGCAGGGACCAGGGATCTAGTCACCACTGGACTCTTCACTACGAACCTCTGGGTGAATTATTTTCCTTCCCTGGGTCTTGGTTTACTCACCTTTGAAAAGAACTAATTTACACATTCATTGAACAAATATTTATTGAGCACTTATGTAGTAGATGCTGTTCCAGGCCCTGGAGGTACAGGAGTGAACACTGCAAATAAAGATCCCCACCCTAAAGGAGCTTTCATTCCAGTAGGAGAAAGCTGACCATAAAGAAACAAGAAGTAAACCATCCAGTATGTTGGAGAGTGATAGTTGCTATGGAGAAAATAAGGCAAAGAGGAATATAGGGTGTGTGTGTGTGTGTGTCTGTGTGTGTGTCTGTGTGTGCGCGCGCGCGCGTGTGTGTGTTGGGAGTTGATATTTTATTATTATTATTTTAAATTTTTTTAGAGTTGGGGCCCTGCTCTGTTGTCGAGGCTGGAGTTCAGTGGTGCGATCTCTGCTTGCTGCAGCCTGAGCCTCCTGGACTCAAGTGATCCTCCTGCCTTAGCCTCCCAATAAACTAGGACAACAAGTTCGTGCCATCACCCCCTGCCCCCCCGCCACCCATTTTAGATAAGATGTCCAGGTAAGGTTGCAATGAGAGGTGACATTTGAGAAAAGGTCTGAAGGAGATGAGGGAGGGAGCCACGTGGGTATCTGAGAGAAGAGGGAACAGTAAGGGCAAAGGCCCTGAGGCAGAGCAGGCCTGATAGGTTTGCAGCCAATGTGGCTGGAGATGCATGAGCAAGGGGGAGTGAGGCGACGGACCTCTGTTAGGCAGGGACCCAACAACAACCAGGTGGCACATTGTCAGTGAGATGAGTTCCAAAGAAGTAAGTTCAGCTGAAAGAGTGACTGAAGAGCAGTGATTGTCAGAATATTCACGAAGGTGTGGGCAGGCCATAGTGAGGCAGCAGGGAGTAGCTGCAGGGGGAAGCTTACCTGTCTCTAAACCTTTAGGGGAAGAGAGGGAGCAGGGATCTGGACCCGGCACAGCCACAGGCTTGAAAGGGAGCACAACTATGGCTGAGCATGGCCTGGACCACCGCAACGCCAGGGAAGGAGGAGAAGGGTGGGCAGAGGTAAGAAATATTCAACTCCCTTTCCCTTCTGCCTGCCCATCTCCTGCCAGGGAGGACAAGGCAGGAGCCCAGGTGATGCTGCGTCAGCTCATGCACAGGGTGGGGCAGGGAGAGCAGAAAGCGGATCTGGAGAGGAAAGTGGAGAATTTCCAGCACAAGGGAGAGAGGTCATAGTGAGGTGGGTGGTGGGCAGGGCCTGCAGAGCCCTGTGGTCTTTGAAGGCCTGTGGCTTCCTGCTGAGATGTGAAGTCACGGGGAGTCTGGGCAGAAGAATGTGGGGGGAGCTGTGTTGATAATGGAATCTAGGGAGGCAGGGGTGAAGCAGGGAGGTCCAACTGAAGATGAAGGCAGCTCTGCCCTCCTCCCTTCCCCTCACCATCCCCCCCTCGCCCACCCAGTGCCCAGCCACAACCCAAGAAGCATGGACTTGGCCTCTAGTACAGCTGTCGCCTGCCCCGTGGACTTGGTGGTGCTGCCCACACCTCCATCTGCCCTGCAGTGGGCTGGCTGAGCTCTCAGTGCTTTCCTGGGCGGGCATCGGGAAGCCTGACTCACCCTAGCTTTCTTTCCTTCTTTTCTCTGAATGCTTAGTTTCTCCACCCAAAGACCACCCTTAAAAATCCCAGTGTTCCTCCTCTGTCCTTCAAGTCATGCCAGGAAATGCTCATAAATCCAGAGCCACCCACATGATGAGATTAGCATTCTGCTGGGTGGGTAGGGAGGCTGATGGTTGGGACTGGCTGGGGCTGGCCCAGAGGCTTGGGGTCTCCAGGAAAGGAGTTTATGTGGGGTCTGCCCTGTTGGAGGGCAAAGGGATCCCTTCGATTTTAGCTTTCAGTACAGCTAAGTCCAAGGGCGCTCAGAGATGCATATTCTGGTGCTGTGGGCTCTGACCCAGACCAGCTGTGGGACCCACTCTCTGGGCCACAGGGTTCCTCTGAAACAGGAGGGTGTGGGAGTACCTCCTAGCTCTGGAAGACCTATTCCAGGAGCCCAACATTTCAGAACATTACACCTACCATCCCATGATTTCAACAGTCTATGTTTCCAAATACTTTACATGTGGAGGCTCATTTATTTTTCTTCAGAGCCCTGTGAGGACAGCATTATTGAAAACCCAAGGCTCAGAGCAGTAAGTGGCATCCCTTGTTCCCCAGTGATGGGGCTCCATACCCAGGGCCTCCACTCTGCCCAGGCTTAATGCATCGAGCTCTCTCTGCTTCTGCTGTGAATCTTCTATTTCTATTCTTCAGTAACTACCTTTGATTTCATAAACCGAACACACTCTGTCCATAGAGGAAAATAATAAAACATACTGGAAAGTCCCAGAGAATCACCTACACCAACTTATCCTCAATTATAAAGCTTTGAGCAACTTCAAGGTGATGGAGGAGATGACGGAAGGAACGGGTAATTATAATGTGGTAAGTTAATGATATAACACAGAGGTTGGGGGCCTCAGAGGGGGTTTCTGACCCAGCCTGGGAGTCGGTGAGGGAATCACAGGCTTCAGCTGGGCTGCGAAGATGAGTAGCGTTGAGAAGGAAAGTGTTCACCGCAGGCTATGCGTGGTGGCTCACATCTGTAATCCCAGCACTTTTGGGGGCTGAGGCAGGAGGATGGCCAGAAGTTTGAGACAGGCCTGGGAAACACAGGGAGACCCCATCTCTAAAAACAACAACAACAAAGAGCCAGATATGGTGTCACGTGCCTGTAGTCCCAGCTACGCAGCAGGCTAAGGTGAGAGGATTGCCTGAGGCCAGGAGTTCAAGGCTGCAGTGAGCTATGATCTTACCACTATACTGCAGCCTGGGCAACAGAGTGAGATTCTGTCTCAAAAGAAAAAACAAAGAAAGAAAGAAAAAGAAAGTGTTAACTGCAGAATGATATGGAGGAGCATGGTGTGTTTAAAGATGAGCCAGCAGTCAGGGCTGGAAGACATTCAGTAGTGGAGGGTCTTCAATCTCATGCCATGGACCATGCACTCAACCCAAGCAGCATACATGACCCTCTCTACCTGATCTTCAGACAATGGACAAGTCACCTGTGGAGGCTGGAATGGATGAGAAATCAGAGATGAGCTGACTGAGGCCCATGGAGGGATAATGGTCTACACGGGAGGCGATCAGTCAGCGGTAGCCTTGGTTACCATTATCACTGTTATTGTTATTAAGCAGCTGCTTCCATTGGTTCGAAGCATGTCATTTTTATTTTCCCTGCTGTCTCAGACCTGCCCTGCTGACACAGCTGCCTAAACTTCAAAAGGCAAGTCTCCATTTTCATTTGCAAAATCAGTATGAAATTCCTAGAGGGCCCCTCTAATTCCTCTGGTCTGACCACATAGCAATTACCAATTTGCAGAGGAGGGAGGGGGTCTCACAGGCCCTCCAGCAGTATGGGGACCTCTGTTCTTCCTTGGTCCTGGGCAGTAGCTAAGGAGGACCGGATTGGAGGGGGCACCTCCAGGTGGTGGCCAGGGGTGGAAGGAGAGGAGTTGAGTCTCGGAGTGCTCAATACTGATGAGAGAAATTTTAACATGCCTCTCCGTTTGTCTCCTAAGCCACCGGTTACCAAGCCTTTAGAGACAAACAGCAGCTGAAAGGGCAGAGATCTGACCCAGTTTCAAACCTAGGACCTGCTACATGCAGGCTGTGTGAAGTTCTTATTCTGGCTCTTTGGGGCAGACTCTTCTCTTCTCTTTGCTGCGTCTCAGCTTACCCATCTGCCAAGTGGGGTGTATATTTGTCCTGCCTGCTTGAGACTAGCATTCTAAAAACCTTGTAAAGCAATATTGCCCTTCCTTAGGACACACACCCACACCCCCACACACACTTTAAGAAATTTTTGTTCCCTAAGCACCGGGGTGGGTCCCAGCTGCAGGAGGTGTTCTGAAGAGAGGCTGGAATTCTGCATGTGGATGAGATTTCCGTTCTCTCTTCAGTCTTCAGTATGGGCTAGTGCTAGGCTCTGTGCTGAGTGCCAAGGCCATGGGACCAAATCAGTACCCTGTCCATCCTTGACAAGCTCAAAGGCAGGGTGGAGCAAGGGAGGAAGTTCCAGGAAGACTTGTGACAAGATCAAGTAACATTCATTAAGGCTGGGGCTAAGGGATGGACAAGGTGCTGTGAGAGTGCAGCAAATGTGGGGGACCACAAACAGGATTCCCAAAGGAGGTGGCTCTGGCTCTGCAGCAATCCCCTGTGGGGGCACACATTTGCCACACAGAAGGGAAAGAAAAGCAATTCCAGGCAGTGTCAACAGCCCATGCAGAGGAATGGGGGCTGCGGTGAAGCTGGCACGTTCAGGGCCGTGTCAGTGACGGCAGGGGCTGGAGTGCAGCCTGTGGCTGGTGGAGGTGGACATGGGATAGACCCAGAGCAGGGAGTCGAGGTGGATCTGGAGCTCAGACTTTACTCTATGGACAATGGGATGCCACTGAATTTATTAAGGAGGGAGTGATCATCAGGCTTTCTCTTTAGAAGCTGCCCCTGGCTGCTGTGTGGAGAAAGGCTTTGAGGACACTGACTGTAGCGGGAGACATTCTTGGCTCTGGACAAGGAGAGGTGAGAAGGCCCCACTTGGGCCCCAGGGGCTTTGGGGAGGCATGGAGGAAGGGAGGGGCAGATTAGAATTCCAAATCTTTCCTGGCTTGCATGTTTTAGAACTCTCCAACTCAGGGCTCTGAGGCTTTCCTATTGCCCATCACTGCTCCCGCTCTCCTTCCCCGACTTTTCAATCTGGGCCCTCCCCACTCCCTTCCCTTTTAGGAATCCTTGAGCCCCACTTGAGGGAGCGGTTGGACAAAGGCAGATGAGACCCAGAATGGCCGGAAGAAAAGAAGACTGCGTGGGACCCGCCTGGGACTCTGTGGTGCTGACAGTCCAGGGAACAGATACTCCTCCCAGGGTGCATCAAAGGAGACAGCTGCGCAGAACTTGGCCTCACAGACAAAACTAAAATGCAGTGCCAACTTCTGCTTTTTGCCTGTCTGAAGTCACAGGAGACACTTCCTGGCAACAGGATGGGAACGCTGGAGACTCTGGCATTGCAAGAGACGGTCAGGCGAGGGAGGGTCCTTAGATCCTGCATGGGGCTTCTCGTTGTGCAGAGAGAACACTGAGCCCCAGAGAGGGCAGCAAAGTGCCCAAGGTCACACAGCAAGCCAGGCGATGCAGACTAAGGCAAGAACAAGGGATCGGTCTGCTTCATTTGGGCAGCTCGGGTCTCCTATGCCCCCTTATCCCCTCCTTCCCCCTACCACAGAAAGGGAAAATGTTTTTAGACCCAAGGCAAAAGAATGTGAAACTGAAATCTGAGCCTTGGGTCTTGGGAAAAGAACACAGAGAAGTCAGACACATTCTGGATGAGCACAGATCTGCTTACACTGCAGATGGGAAATACTCAGGGCTATCCAAGGCCTCCTTGTTGTGCAGGTCTGACCTGGGAGGGCGGGCTGTGTGTGAGGCGATGAGAGCAGACAGGGGCCCTCGAAGGAGCAGGTTAAAGGGGCCAGTCTGCTTCCAGGATCCACCTTGGGCAGAGAGAGGACTGCTCCAGCCTTTTAGCTCCCTGCCCAGAATCTTCTCAAGGAGCCTCAGGCTCATGCAGGCATTCCAGCATGGACCTGCCACCAGGGACCCACCAGGTCAGAAACAGGGGTCCCTGCTGGCCACCACTTGTCCACAGCCCAAGCATCCATCCTGCCCCACCTGGAAGCTCACCTCCTCTAAGAAGGCCTTCCCTTCTGCTCCAGCCTATATTTGTCTTCCTCTTGTGTGAGCTCCTGCAACCGGGAAGCACGGCTGCAGGCCAGAGCTTCTTTCAACCTGGAGTGTCTGGGGCTCCAAGTGACTGAGGGTTGTGTAAGAATGTGTGTGCACACATGTGTGGGCAAGAGAGAGGTAGAGATGGTGACAGAGATAGGATAGATAGATAGATAGATAGATAGATAGATAGATAGATAGATAGAAATAGAGTCAGGAGTGTGGGCTGTGCTTTGTGTTATCCCAGCCATCAAGAGACCCAACCACAGACTTATATTCACACATGTAACAAGCATATGTGTTTGTTCTTGGTCAGGTGCTGTGCGGGGGTCCTGGGGAGACTGAGATTAATGGGACTTGGTTCCCTCCTTCCTGACACCAAGGAGCCCCATCAATCATTCTCCATGGTCTGGTCTTAGACTGACTTGCCAGGCCCTTTGTGATCTGGTCTGGCTGTTTTTGTGTCTTCAGCCTCACCCTCTTCCCCTCTCTCTCTTTTACTTTTACTTCTCCTTGCTGCTGGAGGGCATGCACACAGTGATCTCCGGCCCTGGGGCCCGGGGTCTGGGCTGCATCTTGAATCCTGAGCAGCCCTGACCTGAGGTAGGGCCCACTGGTCTTGGCCTAATGGGGAAAGGGCATGCTGTGTGTGGGTGAGACCATGGCACTCCCAGGCTTAAATTCCCCATGGCTCCCCTCTACCCTGGGAATAACCATGAACTTCTTCAACATGGACTCTCAGAAGTACTTGGCAGGGACCTGTCTGTCTCCCTGGACTCCTCCTGCTCCCTGACCTCCTTGCTTTGGGTTTTTACTGCCTTCATGTGCCGCCCATATAGTTTTTTTGAATGTGCAATTTGTTTCCTGCTTCAGGACCTTTGCACATGCTGGTCCTTCTGCCCGGTATGCCATTCCCATCATCTCTCCCCTTTGCCTCCTTAACTTGTAATATTTCAGACAGTTGCTCAAGTACCACCTCCTGCACACTCCTTCCCTGATCCCCTAGATCCACTCAGGGGCCCCTGTTTGAAGCTCTCCTACACCCTGGACTCTTTATTCAGAGTACTTATAATGGTTTGTCTTTATATACTTATGAGGTTAATCATTTGTTCCATGACAGGGAGTATGTGAAGTTTGTCACAAGTATTTCATTCAAATCCTGCCAACTCTGTGAGGTGGTTCTCAATTTTATCCCTATTTTACTGGTGAGACAAAGGAGGCACAGAGAGGTTAAGTGACTTTCCTGGGGTCACACAGCAAGTAAGTGGTGGATGAATGAAAATAGTCTAGCAATTTTAGCCATGTGCCAAACAGTCATCTACCGACTTCTCTGCAGATGTAACGAGAGTGGGGTCTATGTCAGCTTTACTCATTCTCGTAACCCAGTACCTAGTCCAGGACCTGCCATTTGTAGCCACTCACTAAAGGGAAAAAGGGAATGGAGGAAGGAAGTGGGAAGGAAGGAAGGAGGGGAGGAGTGGCTGGTGTGCCAGCTGTTAGAGAGATATCCTTGAGCAGCCATTCCTACAGGAGCGGCCTCCAGAGGCCATGTTTTCCATCCCCCCCAACACCCCTGCCCCAGCTCCTGGATCCAGGAGAGCCAGTATTCAAAACCAGTCAGTGTGCTTTCTCAAAAGAGGATGGAAGGAGCACACTGGGAACCCAGATGTGAGCCAGAGCACTCCCATCTGGGTTCCCAGTGTGAAGCCAGGGCAAAAGCAACAGAACCTCGGGATTGGGGGCCCTGAAACGGTGCGTCCAGGGGTCCTCAGCTGTGGGACCTCCCTTTTCAAAATACCTCCCCTTCCCTCTACCTCCAGCTCCCACCTCATCTCCTTGGGGAACATGCCTCAGCTACAGGGAGAGACATGTCAGTGTAGTGACAGGGAGCTCATCACCTGCCTGGCTGCTCCATGCCCTCTCGGGGCACGGATGTCGGCTGTGAAGAGGACCTTCCGTCTCTGGTCCTGAAATCTGTCCCCAGGAGGCTTCATCTCTGCTGGGGGAGCCCAACTCCACCCAGCCTGCTCCCAGGACTGATATCTGCTCCTCTAGGAATGAGGGCCCAGTCCCTTCACGGGCTCCTTGCAGGACATGCAAGGAGGCCTCACTGCTCTCTCTTGTGGCCAGACTCCCACCATCCCCAGCCACACCCAGACCGAAGCTGTCCTGAGCCGCTCTCAGGGGCCGTGGGCCCAGGAGCAGGCCTGGGAGGTCAGCAAGCCTGGGAGGCTTCCACCCCAGCTCCTCCACCCCCGTTTGAAGGGGATCAGGTTCCCCCACAAACATAATTGAACGAAAATATGAGAGAGAAAAGGTCTTTGTTCTCCCATTTACAGCGTCAGAAAATATGTAACAAATTAGCCGTTTATGAGGTAAGAGAGCAGGGCTGTGTGCCGCAGCGGCGAGGCAGGGCTGCGCATAAGGGGGCCTTTCAGCCGGCTTCAGGGGGCGGCCAGGCGGGCAGGCGTTGCGGGGGACCGGCTCTGCCCCAGGCCTGCCAGTACGGCCTGGCACCCATGGGATGGAGGGCTGGGAGGCCCTGGTTGACCTCTGGCTTGGACTCTGGGTGAGGCTTGGCAAATGGGGAAGTGATGCCCACCAGCTCATGATGCACACAGCTCTTGGAAGTCAAATGGCCAGGATGGGGAGTGGGGACCACAGGGCTTGGCTCCCAAACATGCCACTCACCTGGTCCCCTGAGTAATCCCGAGTCCTTCTTCTCCTTCTTGGGACCTGTTTTGCCATCTCTGACAGGAGTGGGGTGTTCACAATGATATCTAATAGTTTGTCCAATGCTCTTGGGGCACCAGTGTCCAACTGCACAGACTTCAATATCTTCCCTGCTGGTTTCTCTGAAACTTAGGAGCTGGGAGGTGGTTCTTGGTATTACACATGACTTTCCTCTCAAACACCTTTGATTTCTCTTCCAAGGTTTGATGAAGAGTTCCAGCGGAAGCATCAGCCAGTCATTAATTCCAGGGGAGGGTGCACGTGGAACCAGAATGGGTGGCTGGCCAGGCAGGAGGCTGCCCCTCACCAGGGAGAGGAAAGAGCGCTCCTCTCTCCAGCCTTGCTGTGGCCTTTAACTTGCTTCACCGGGTGTCCAGAATCACAGGTGGGTGGAATGAGAGCAGTTTGAATGAAACCTGGTGGGCAGACAGTTTGGTATTGAAGTGCTGGGATTTCACATCCTCTGGGTTGTCTCGCTGTGGCTCCGATGCCTTTGACGTGAACAGCTCACAAGTCCATCACTGGCATTCTGTGGCGTCTGGCATCTCCCGATTTGGAGTTTCTGATTCTGTGGTTAGACCTTATGTTGCCAGGGCCTGGGCTTTTCATTCTTTCTAATTTTTTAAAAATGTATGATTATTGTCTAGAGACATTATTTTTAAAAAGTATAAACCATCCCAGTGCTGACAAGCCTGTTGTGGGGAGGACTCAGTGTGATAAGGCATCTCAGGGCGCTGGCATTTAGCCTCCAATACAATCTAGCAGGGCTAGGGCACAGGGCCAGCAGCCACCCTGCAGGCTCACAGGGACAGGATTCCGCTCTGCAGTTAGCCCCAGGGATGGGACTCTCCAGCACTTTTCCCTCCAGTCGCTCCAGGGCGGGAGGATCACGGCCCATGCCAGTGGAGTGTAAGGAATCCCCTGGAAAAGCGGGGCGCTTGAATATCCTGAGTGTTTGGTCTGCAGTCACCAACACATCGCTTTCCTGGATCTGATTTTATTTATTTTGATTGGATCTTTAACAGCTCTTTACAAGGCTGAAACCGAAGCCGCCTGAGGTCCCCGGGAGACTTGCTAAAACTTCAACTGCACCCAGTTTAGCAGAGCAACTTGAAAGTTAATCAGCGGTGAGGGACAATTTGCCTCATTATTTCCAGCCCTGGAATTTGGCGGCAGATGGAATTTGGGGCCTGGTGTGGACACGGCAATGAACACAGCAAGGACTGTCGCCCCTTGGTATGGCCTTGTGGGGTCTGGGCCTGGATGGGCTGATACTCCCTCTGAAGACGGGCGGTGCCAGGAAGGATTTCCCACTTGAGAGGACAAGGGCAATCAGGCTGCCCTATCCCAGGTCCAGGCCAGTGTGGAGTAATCCTTAGATACACAGTTCTGAGCACGTATTCGGGCTGAACCCTGCACTGGATTCTGGGGAAACAAGAGTGGAATCCGATACAGTTGCATCCAATATAGGACGCAGACCAGAGACACTGGGGTAAATTCTCACAGGAGAGGAACACCTGTGGCTGGCACCTTCTGCATGAATCTGCGAAAAACAAATCTGCCCCACTTGCCCTCACTTTCTCAATAAGGTCCACTCAGACCCTTGACTTTAATGTTAACCCCCTCCCAGGCACTCCCACCTCCACACTCTGCCATACTCTCCACAGCACATAGCACTGACCACCTTCTAACACACTATGTTAGTTCCTCACTTATCATGTTTATTGTTTATCACATCACCTTCCACAGGAAGGTAAGACCCTCCTTCCATGAGGGCAGGAATGTTTGTTTTGTTCATTAGTCTATCTCCAGCCCCAGCACATAAAATGCACTCAATAAATGTCATGTGAACAAATGAATGAACTGTGTGGCCTTTTATTACCTGTTACCAGTCCCAGGCCCTCCTATGTAAGTCCAGTCCCCCTGAGCCTCCATCCTTTCAGCAGCAGGGTGCTGGTGCCTAGGGAGAAGGCAAGGTGGTACTTACACAGCAAGTGAAATTGCTTACTTTACAGAAAAGCTCAGAGAGGGGCAGGGGCCTGTCCAAGGTCACACAGCACGAGAACACATGTTTAGACAGACCGTGGGATATGCCTGGGCCTGGCCTACCCCAAGCTTGGTGAGGTACCAGGAAAGTGCGCCTAAAAGGAAGAAGTGGAAGCTCTCAGTGAGGTCAGCAGCGGTGGGCAGGGCTAGGGCCCCTGGCTACCGGGGCATCCTTTCCCACCCTGCTTTTTTCCCCAGCCAGCACTATGCCCTCACTGCTTCCAGCACCCCATGTCCTGTGACTCAAGGGCCCACTTTCCCCTGTTGGTCTCATGTCCGTCCTCCGTCAACAGGTGGGAATAGCAACGTTAAGGCAACAGATACCATTTATTCAATACTGAGAAGTTCACACACACCACACACACACACACACACACACACACACACACACACACACACACACAATCTTACTTACTCTTCCCATAATCCATGAAGGAATTATTATTTCAGTTTTTAAAATAATAAGACTATGGCTCAGAGAGGTTGAACAAGTTGCCAAGGTCACTCAGGTAGTAGCAGGAAGTTCTGACCTCAAAGAGTTCTTTCCTTCCGCCTGGACCTTTGGACACCCACTGTCCTTGCATCCTCTGGGCATCTGTGTATCGTGATGGTGCCCCTGTCTGGTTCCCCTCCCCTTGATGCTGTCTTGCAGACCGCTCCCTGCAACATGAGCACAGGCTGTCACCCTCTGAGCTGAAACGGCCTCCTGTTTCTCCCAGTAGTGTTCCAGAAATGCCAGGGCATCATTTTCACATGATGGTGCTACAGAGGCAGCAAGCCAGTCAGTGGCCACCCACCAGTGGCTGTTCTGTATAAGGCTCTGTGCTATGGAGTCTTGAGAGGTGGACAGAGAAACATATTAGCAGTCAGAGGCCCTGGGTTCAAGTCCCCCTGAACATGGTTAGGGACAATCAATTCACCTCTCTGAGTGTTCCATGTTCTCATCTGAAAAAATGGATATAAGAAATCCCAGGACTGTTTGAGGAATGGTAGGGGCCCAGAGGAGTCTGACTCAGCTACAGGACTTGGCTGTGGGAGCAGAAATGAATAGCCCCAGATATCAGGACTGGAAGGAACCCGATTGTTTCTCCAGGGCGGGAGTTGCCTTGGCAATGCCCCTGACAGGCAGATGCTCAGGGCTGTGCCATGCCTCTGTGGCAGGAGCTCAGTATTCCCAAAGCAGCCTGCCACATCCTTGGACCACTCCCACATCTAGAATGCTTTTCACACTGAGCTTGACCCTGCCTGCCTGCCTCAGTCCAGCCCAGTAGCCCCTTAGAACTTGTCTGCACCCTGTGATCCTGCAAAGGCCTGCAGAGATTTAGGGCAGCAACCACCAGTGTCAGCCAGTCCTTCTCCAGCATGGATTCCAGGATGCCCCTCAACCCTGGTCACCCTCTTTGTACACCCTTCAGGCTGTCATCATCCCTCTTCAAAAGCAGCAGATGCAGACATTTGAGGAAAAAAAATATTCTACAGGGGTTGGAACAATGAGGCACTGCTGATTAACTCTCAGCCAACCAGAAAATGTAACTGCCTACCCCTGGAGCACTGGGTAATGTGTTCTCTCGTAGACATTCACACAGAGACGTGCACAAACACGTGCATGCACACACTCTCAGTCATATTCATACTCTAAAACACACCACTGACATCTTACACAAAGGTACGTTTCATGTATAGACACAAATAGATGCACACAGACCCCTAGGCACATGTGTGTACACGTACACACACACACACACACACACACACACACACAAACACACATACACTCCTCCAGTGGAGATTCAGCTCACCCCCGAGGCCTGACCGATCCACTACACATTGCTCTGGGCTCTCTTCCTCCTTCCCACACATCTGTGGGCTCGCTGTCGGGAAAGAACTCTCCACCTTTCTACTCTGGGCATCTATAAGTCCCAGAAATTAGGCCCCTGCCTGGTTTTTAGGTTCTGGAGTGAAGTGCAGATACCACCTCAACTATCTTGGGACTCAAACAGGCTTTTCAGTACAGTGCCTGCTGAGCTCTGAGCTTCCCTGTCACAGGGGTGATGAGGGGAGGGGGGCAGGTAGAGAATCAGGCTGTGGAATCAAATTCTGGCTTTGCCACTTGCTCACTCTGTGACTCTGGGCCAGTCCCTTGACCTCACTGATGGCATTTTCTCATCTGTAAAATGGGGATGTCTTTCTTGCAGGGTTGCTGTGAAAGTTGGAGCTAACATACATACTGTGCTTTTCATTTGTTAATAACTCTTTTAATTCTATAAGGTAGCTACTCTTATTATCCCCATTTCAGAGGTGAGGAAACAGAAGTTAAATCACAATACATGGTTGTGATGATAATTTGTAGCATTGCCCTTTCCCAAGATGCCTTTACATTTTAGTTCTAGCAGCTGAGGGTCAGGACACGAGTAATAAGAACACACTTGTAAGCATTAGCAACTCCTGATCCAGGTGGTCTTGTAGAAGGCTGTGGTTCCATCCAGCATGTCATCCAGAGAGAGTGCCACCTGGCCACACCCTCAGCTCCTGGATTATCTGAGTACCTCCAAGGTGCCATCTTCCCTGAAGGCCTCTCATCCCAGGGGTGGACTCCTTCTCCACCCTAAGTGAAGAGTGGTGATGGGGACATGATGCTGGTGAGGCATTCAGGGCACTGAAGTGAGAGATGGGGCCGGCCTGGCAGATCTATCTGTGTGATAGGGTCTTGCTGTGCTCATGCATCCCCTGGGACGCCACAGGTTCTTGCCTGGAGATCTGCTGCAGGCTGGGAAGGCAGAGGTACTGAACATGTAGCTGCACGGGGGAGGCAGACAGCAGAAAGTCTGCCAAGCTGCTGCAGTGTCAGCACATTCTTGGAACAAATGCACTGAAAGGCTGGTCCTCCGATTCCACTTCCAAATGAGAATCAGGACCTTGCCGCCCCAGCAGGTTCGTGCCTGGGTCACTGACTGGGGCTGGAGGCTTCTGGGGGAAGAGGAGAGGCTTCAGAGCTCTGCCAGCTGCCATTCTACAGAGGCAAGCCCCTCCGGCCCCATCTGGCCTCCCTGACCCAGGGCGCTGGCCTCTGATTGCATTCCCCTAGTGACAGGGAGCTCATTAGGGCCTGGGGCTTTGGGGAAGGTTGTTCCTCTGTAGGCATGCCTGGTTCTAGAGAATGGATATGTGTGTTTGCTGGGGCTGTCAGAGCAGGGGGAGGTGCAGACAAATGGGGAGGAGAGAGGCACATCCTTGCTACAGACTGAGAATGGGGTGGTGAGAGAGAGGCCTTCAGCCCGGCTGAACAGGAAGGCAGAGACTTTGTTACAGAGCAGCAGCATCAAGGCAGCCGAGGCCTGTAAAGATCTTCCTTCTAGTCTAACCCTCTGGGTTTTCACAAGGTGGAACCAAGGCCCAGCATCAAAGTCTGTCAATTCCTACTTCAGAACTCTTCCTGTGGGGTAGCCATGAAAGGGGTGAGATTTGAGGGGCTCCAGGAATCACTACCAACATCAACAGGGCTCTTCTGGGGCCTGCCTGCAATGGCTCCTTGCTCCCTCTTTGTTTGGAAGGTTGTAGGTGCCTGATAATGTGGACAGCTTCTTGGGTCCCCTGCCTGGGGGAATGGGTGTATCCCAAGTCTGGAGGCCTGATTGCCGTGCAATTCTCTCATCCTTCCTGAGCCTGGATTTCCTCACGGTGAAGTGGGGGCTGCTCGTGTCTACTGCACAGGGTTGCTGTGAGGGTCAGTGACACATAAGGACATCACCCAGCACAGAGCCAGGCTCGCTCGTGTCCTCTTTCCTCGCTCCTTTTTTTGGAGAAGGCAGTGTCTGGGCAGGCCCAGCTCCTTAGGCAACACAGATCGGTAAATCCAGTTCCCTCCAGTTCCACAGAGGCAGGTCTGGGGGGAATCCTTCAGCAACGTGAGTTACCAGCGCCCCCTCAACAGCCTGCAAATTCAACCCTGACTCTGGCGCCCACCTACTGACCACTCACTTTGTGCTGTACATGCCCTTCATCCCATGCTGTAACTGGTCAGACTGGTCCAACAAACCTGTGGGTGGATGGGGTTAACACGCCCACTTCACAGATGAGGAAACTGAGGCCCAGGCACACAGTTCACCTGGTAGGCAGAGGAAGTGGCACTCAAACCCATGTCTGCCTGACTTCAAAGCCCATGCCCTATTCATTCTGATCTCAAACTTGCTGGAAGCAGAGGACACAGGCAGAGAAGACCTTTGTGGGAGAGAGGCCCCACAACCAAGAGGCTGAGGGCAGGTGCAGGATGAATTATTGAGGGTGACATTCGAGGCTCCTGGCCCTTTAATAGTTCCTTTCCTTCCTCTGTGTTCCATTGTTTCCGGGCCCAGAGCTGCCTGTGGAGCTGCTAATCATGGGCAGTTACCACAGTGGCACATCATAAATAGTCTGTAAAGGGCCCAGGGAGCTCAGCCCACACCCTCAGAGCCAGGCAGCACCCTCCAACATATGCACATTCACACGGCTGCCCACAGGAGGAAGCCAACTTGGCCAGCACAGCCCTGGCTTTGCACTGTCTTCTTCATGGTCAGAAGTCCCTGCGACGAGGATGAACCGCCAGCCCAATTTTACCCACGGGGGAATCTCAGGCTCAGAGAGAGGGGTGACTTTGCCAAGGTCACAGAGCGGGCTGTGGGAGGAGCAGGGACTGGATGTCTTTGTTTCACAGAACAACATGAGCAGGAATAAAGGCAGGCCCCACTGTGCTTTCCAAAGCTCTTCCAAATCTGGGGTCTCGCTAATTCTCACAATAGCCATTTTGCAAATGCAGAGAGTCAGGCTCAGAGAAAGAAAGTCAAAGTCCATCATGAGCCCCGCTGATGGAATTACCTTCCCACAGCACAAATCCAACTGCACTGCCTTGCTCCAAAGCCCCGTGTGGCTCCCGCTGCCTCCTTATCCTCCACAGCCTGTCACCTCCTTCTTACATTCACTGTCCCCTCATTCACACCACGGTTCTGAAAAGCCAAATAACAACTCATGAGTCTCCCAAGACCCCATTCTCTTTTATTCCTCCACACTTCTGTTAAGCTATGCCCTCCGCCTAGAAGGGCCTCCTGCCAAACCTCCACCTGGCTGACACCCACCTGCACTGAGCACCCATTATTCTTTACCTGCGGGATTGGATGCTGAGCTCTGCCAGGGCAGCATCCTTGGCACAGTTCCCAAAACCCAGCCTGGTGCGGAGTAGGTGCCCAGAAAGGCCCTCACTTCAAGAATCACTGTCTATACTCTCAGAAGGCACCCACCCTCCCAACCCTTAGTTCAGGAGGTTCAGGAAATCCTCAGGGTGGGCACTGAGCCGGGAGGAAGTGGCTGAGTTCCCAGCATGTAGTTCTACTCTTAAGGAAGGGAAAGCAACTCCCTGAGGCTCTAACAGTGTGTAGGGCCTTGGACTGGGAGTCAGGAGCCTGGGTTCATGTTCTGCCTCCACCACTAACTTGCTGTGTGGAACTGGGCAAGTCGCCAACCCTGGCTGGGTTTTGGTTTCCTCATCTGTTCAACAGGGAGAGGTTAGAGGTTTCAACAGAATGGAGACCAGGTCTGTTTCCTCACCAATGCAGGTCCCCCACGCCTGGCAGATGGTAGATGCTCAGGAAACATTTATTTACCCAATGGCAGTTGGGCAAGTGAGGTTGGAAGGTCGCATGTAGTTTGAAAGTCTAGCAGCCCAACTGGCTTGAAGGGGACTGTGGTGAGCTCCATCCATCACACATACATCAAGGCAGAAGGGCTGGGCTGGAGCTGAGCCACAGACTTAACTGTGGTCAAAGGAGAAATACCTATCTTTCTAGTTGAAAGGACATTTCTAATTTTACCATTGTGTTTGGTTGTGGTTTAGCTCATGACATATAATTTATTTAATATGAAATATATTTAAGTGGGGTGCAAATCTGGGGTCTCACTAATTCTCACAACATCATTATATCATATATCATTACATATGTGATATATAATGTATTTTACATATGTAATTTATTTTAAAATGTATATTTATTTCAAATAAATAAAAGAGAGTTTGAGCTGCTCAAGTTGCATTAAAAGGAGCCATGACGTTAAACATACAAAGAGTTGAGAAACACTGTCTTGGGTGAAGGGACGTTTCTAGGAGCCATTTTTTGGGTAGTTGTTTTTTTTGAGACAGCATTTCACTCTGTCACCCAGGCTGGAGTGCACTGGCGTGATCATAACTCACTGCAGCCTCAAACTCCTGGGCTCAAGCAATCCTCCTGCTTCAGCCTCCCGAATAGCTAGAACTACAGGTGCGTGCCATCATGCCTGGCTAATTTTTAATTTTTAGTAGAGACGTGATCTTGTTATGTTGCCCAGGCTGGTCTCAAACTCCTAGCCTCAAGTGATCCTCCCTCCTTGGCCTCCCAAAAGGTCGGGATTACAGGTGTGAGCTACTGCGCCCGGCCTAGGGAGCCATTCTTGGAGAAGATGATGTTTAGGAAGTCATCGGGAAGTACTGGGGCAGGACTCTTGAGTTCTATTTCTGTAGTGACCCCCACACGCTGTGGGGCCTAGGGCAAAGATGGGGAAACCTTTGGGGCCTCATAGTCTGGCTCTGCCAAGGGGTCCACACTCCATGGAGGACTGAGTATGAATGGGTGTGTGACTGTAGGGTGGGGAGGGCGAGGATGCAGCACGGGCCTCGCTGGGGCTGCCAGGGATGCCACCCAGACTCTTTACTCCCTGTAATGCCATCTATCCCAGCAAGCTCCCCAAATTCAGCCTCCGGCTCACAGGGTGTGTAATGGAGGAGACAGCCAGGGAATTCCCCAGCTCATCAGCTCAGGGCTCCGGAAACATGAATGCATCAGGGAAATCTGCAGGCAGTGCCGAAGACACGCTTGATTTCTCAAATCGAGAGGCACATTTTCAGCATCTGCATGTGCTCTGCAGTGGGACCACCTAGGTTGGAATGCCTCTGTCTGTGTGGCCCATGGCAAGACCCTTATCTCTCTGCTCTGCATGCAGGGCCTTTAAATTGCTGGGACATGAAACATTTGGGGTGGAGCTGGCCAAGGGAGCTCCTAAAAGATCCAGAGCCTGAAAGAAGCATTTCCCTCCCTTCAGATTCACAGCACCTGACTTGTCTTGTTTGTGTTGAGGTCAAGGCCCACAGCCCTGAGGAAACAAACGGCAAATTGAGAAGGGGCCTATTAGGGAAAAATAATCAGAACAGCCACTTGTCACTGCTCTGAGAATGGGAGCTGAGGCCCCAGCAAGGGACAACCACCAACACTGTGGCTCACAATGAGGTACCCCCCTTTTTAAACAGGAGGGATTTAAACAAGGTTTGAGTCCACTTTGGCCCACAATGAGGTACCCCCCTTATTACACAGGAGGAATTTAAACAAGGTTTGAGTCCACTTTGGCCCACAATGAGGTACCCCCCTTTTTAAACAGAAGGGATTTAAATAAGGTTTGAGTCAAGCTGAGCCACCACCACCTGGGGACAGCTACTCCAAGGCTTAGTCAAGTGAGCTTGGATGCGGGGGCATAAAGGGGTGGGAGTCCAGCAAGGTCAGAAGGCTTGGCCACCCTTCAGCCCGGGCACCTCAGGCTAGGATCCTCAGTTTCCTCCTGTTAACTGGGGACAATGAGCCCTTCCTTGCAGGCTTGCCTGAGGTATTAACAACATACATACAAACGGGAGCATAAGGGCTCAGTCCAGGGCCACACACAGTAGGTGCGACCTAGATATCCGATGTTTCCTCCTTCTCTCTAGGGCTCCTGGGTTCTAGCTCTCACCCTCTGTGGTCCCACCCCCATGGGCAGCACTGTCCCCCTCGCTGGCTGGTCCTTGGAATTCTGAAGTCTTCCAAACTCCCCTCCTTCCTCACAAACAGGCTCCTGAACTGAAAATCCCCCACCAAGTCCCTGGCGTCCCCCTATGTGGGCGAGGGGGACAGTATAGGCAGAGGGGTGAGTGGCGACCACATCACTTGCCCCTCCTGTCTTCCCATCCCCTTTAATTGTGCTAGAAAGTCACTGGGATTTGACAGTGCACGAGGGCCGCTCAGTCAGCAGCTGCTGCAGCCTTTGAGGAACGTATGACCTACGGTTTGTAGAACAAATAATAAAGGAAAAATACTCAGCAAATGATTCCCTTTTGTGGCCAGAGCATGCTGAGGCCAGAGGTATAAGTCCCCTTGCTCAGGAACTCTAAGTGGCCCCTTGTCAGGATTTGGGTTCCCAGAGGGGCTTCTTCATCCTCAGCCTCTCTCAGAAGCTGCCCCTGGTATTTCCTATTGTAGATGGACTGAATTTAACCCAATAGCAACATTGGGTGAGCCTCAACATTAAGCACCCACACCCTAGAAAGTGGAGCCCTTAAAAGATCAGGGAGTTTTAGACTCTCACATGACAGGTGCCACCTAGAGCAGTCTCACAGCACACAGGTGGCAGAGGCAGGGCTATGACCCGGCCCCCTTCCCCACGAGCCTCTCAAGCTCCACAGCCTGCCTGCGTCCTGTGCACACCTACTGTGCGTCTGCATCGGCCAATGCTGCGGATGCAGGAACCATGGCTGGAGGACAATGCTCTCATTTGATGCCTACCCTGAGCCTGTGATGTGGGGAGGGCAGGGAGGGTCATTACTGCTGAGGAAACTGAGGATGACTGGCCCCAGGGACCCCAGAGAGGTCCTGTGCCTGACTTGTCTCTTATGTTGGGACATCAGTATGGGTCTGGTCTTGGCTTTTCAAGTGCTTACAAGAGGCTAATTTTAAATATCCCAGGGGACAAGAAGGAAGGAATGTGCTGGCTTCTCAAACCTCGAGCTGCCCATAGAGTTCTTCTTTCAAGGAGCAGTCTCCAGCCAGTTCCTGGAGGGGCTTCACTTACCCCCACTCCCCTGGGAGAGGGGCTCAGCTAGGGCAGGCTGTGAGCGGAGCCCAGGTGTTTAGAAGCTGCAGCTTGAAGAACCTGAGGTTGCAGCTCAGCTCCTACGCAGCCTAGGAGTGACTGCTGGCGTATCACTCCTGTGCGCTAGACTCCTCACTGTCGATGGCGTGCATAATCCACATCCGTCTGCAGGAGCCGATGCCCTGGGCTGGGGTCAGCCTGGACTCCATCCTCTCCATCACCACTCCCTGCCAGATCCCCAAGCCTACCTCCCAAATCTTCAACCCAGAACTCCTCTCTGTCGCCACTCCCATGCTCAGGCCACTTTCCTGGTCCTACCTTCCTTATCCTGTCCCCTTCACTTCACTCGTCATCAGTTCTAAGATTTAAGTTGGAACACAAGCACCTATGGCACATTCAATGACTTCCCATGAATACATTCATGCATGACACTTAGGACATTCTAAAAAATATTACCAACCACAAAAAGTCCTTTACTGCACCCCATTGTTCTTAGGAGAAAGTCAGTTTTGTCACTGAACACAGGGGCCACTGGCCCCCATGGCCACTTCCTCTTGGTCTCTTGTCACTACTCACCCCATGGTTTTACCTGGCTATACTGGGCTTCTTTGTGTCAGGCCTTCTCTGGTCTCTGGGCCTTAAACTTTCTTCTCTCTTCCCCGCCACCCCCCAAGCCTCTTCCATGACCCCCTCTGCCTAAATTCCATCCGTCCTTAGAATTCCCAGCTAAGTATTATTCTTGAGACCCTTTCCTGCCTGGTCAGAAGTGCTCCTGTGCTCTTGATTCTCCATCTGCTCTTCTGGGGTCTTACTGCCTTGCCCCAGGATGTCCCCCTCCCAGATGGGACCTCCCTGAAGGCAGCAGCATCGCACCCTCATTCACCCCTTGCCCCGTTCCCAGCCCCAAGGATGGGCCTGGCCCAGAGGATGGCCCTCAATACATCTTTGATGAATACATGAAAGACAAGTTGCCTGTGATAACATTAAATTCTAGACCCTTGGGGAGACAGTAAGGACAGAGAGATCACAGGGGCTGCATATGCACCAGGCATTTGCTACCAAGAAATGAAGTGACTTCGTAAGTTCACTTGCATGAGAAAACCCACCAAGCTGGGAATCAGAAGGAACTGGGTTCTGGTCCCAGCTCTGCCTCAAAGCCAAAGCACCTTCATTCTCCAGGGCCTTGGTTTCCCCTCCTAACAAAAGGGATGTGCCCCTCCCTGCTTTGCACATCTTTGAGGATTAAACAATGTAAGAGTGGTGAAAGGAGGCTTTGACAAGTACAAAGCTCTAGTCAGACATATAGGATGACGGATATTATTCAGGCACAAAGAGAGGTTTCTCCAAGGCCTGTTATCTCTTTTTTATTTTCTTTCAAGGAAATGGCTTAGCCCAGCCTGCCTGCATTATTGTTGGCACTGTGAGCCAGGGAAAGATGGAGGCAGAGAGGGAGAAGGAATCTTTAAGAGAGACTCTCTGGGGGACACTAATATTTTTAATAGTTTGTGGGTTATGAAGCAAATCTCTGTTCTCCGTATTATATATCTCAGCTGAGCCTGAAGAATGTTTCCAGCGTCTTTAATGAAACTGAAGCAGTAACCCAGCAGAGAGAGAGAAAGGCAGAAAGAGGAGATTTATTTGCAGAGATGTTTGCTCAGAGAAAGGTGAAAGCGACCAGAGGCAGGGGGCCTGACTGAGCCACATTCCCCCAGCCCTTGAGTGCCCTGATTCTGTCCTTGGTTGTCGCTGGACCACCTGTCCTCACCTTTGAAGAGTATAGGCAGCTACGTGTGCTGGTCTCCTATCCCCATGGCTGGGGGGTGCCTATGCTTTTCCCTCTAATTGTCTGGAGACAGAGGGCAAACTCACCAACAGTTGGGAGGACTGGCTTTTACAGCACGTAAGAAAGCCGGCTGTAGCCCAGAGCCTCGGTGGGAGAGCAGAATTATTAATAGGTCCTACTGAGGCCTCGGGAAAAATGCAAGACTGCATGGAGTTTAAAAGGTCAGTGTGAATAACAAAAACAGACTTTCTGGGGAGTCAGAATGGATTTAAAATACACTCAGAGGAGCCTGGGGCTCCTTTGCTGCTGCGGGCGCAGCGTGAACGTCTTTTGTGTGTTCGCAGGCATGTGTGTATACACCTCCAGGATCTGCAGACATTTGTCAGCTCCCAGGGAGCTTGCAGCCTCATAGGGTGTGTGCTCTGGGCAACTTTTAGGTGCCAAGAATGGCAGCTCAGTGACAGAGCTGCTGTATGCTGGGTGATCACTCCCCCCTCTCTTTATAAAGAGAGGAGAGTGGATTAATTGGTCTTAAGGACATTTCCAATTCGAAAGTCGAAGCTGTGGAGGATGGAGAGAACCTTTCAAATCACCAGCGGGTCGCGAACTGGCTAGGTGACTCTGGGTGAGTTGGCATGCTCCTTGGCCTGGGTGTGTAGTTCCCACCCACAGGGCTACTGCAGGACGACTGGCACACGGAGCACCTGGCTCTTTCTCCTCTTGCCAGGCTTCTTCTTCCAGTATGTCGTCGCTCATCCTTTACTTGAACTTTGGAAGACTCATTCAATTAGATGAGTATTTACTGAACACCTACTGTGTGCTCCAAGTGCTGTTCTAGGCACTGTGATACAGCAAAAAAACTCCTATGGTCTGGAGCTTATGTTTTATGATCACTGGTGTCTGCCTGTCCTGGAGTCATGTGAGTCAGACTCTCAAAGAAGAGGTCGGGCTGGGCGCAGTGGCTCATGCCTGTAATCCCAGCACTTTGGGAGGCCAAGGCGTGCGGATCACGAGGTCAGGAGATCGAGACCATCTTGGCTAACATGGTGAAGCCCCATCTCTACTAAAAAAATACAAAAATTGGCCAGGCATGGTGGCGGGCGCCTGTATTCCCAGCTACTTGGGAGGCTGAGGCAGGAGAATGGCGTGAACCCGGGAGGCGGAGCTTGCAGTGAGCCAAGATCGCGCCACTGCACTCCAGCCTGGGCAACAGAGCAAGACTCCGTCTCAAAAAAAAAAGAGGTCAGACGTGGGTCCAGTCCGACCAGTCATGACCACAGGGGAGGCACATCATCTCTCAGAAACTTGGCTTCCTAAACTGCAGAATAGGGATACCAATAGCAATCCTGTTTTGGGAGGATGATTTAAATGCATGGGACTAGCAGGGGCTTAGCAAATATTTGTTAGTGGATAACTAATAGGTACAAAAGCATTTACAAATTTAAATGGCTATAATTCTTCCTCTCTCCCTTTCACAGTCTTCTGCAGGTGCTGAAGGGCTGCACTGTGACTATCAGGAAACCCTAGTTAAGTGCCAATAATTTTATAATAGTAGGGACTAACATTACTTGAGCACCTGCTGTCTACAAGTCCTGACGCTGGGTGCTAGGGGCACAGAGAAGAATCTGGTAGTTTCTTTGTTCTTTTTATATTTGGTGTGCTTAGGGAGACACAGTTGCAAATAGTCACTAGCTATTTGGGGCTCTCAGAGTGGGGCAGAGGGAGGCACGGGAGCTTGTGAGGACCTGGGAAGGCACCTAACTCTGCTTTGAGGGGCTGGGAAGACTTTGTAACTCCCTGAAAAAGTGACCCTCCACCTGGCTGTCACAGTCATAGGCTCCTAGTCTCAGAGGGTCCTTATTTAATAAGATCCTCCTGTTTATTTTACAGCCATAGAAATTCAGACCATATAAATTGTGTGGTAAGTGGCAGAATTCATTAGGATTGACTCCCAGGCTTGTAACCCCTTGAAACTTGTATTTTAGCAAATCAGAGTTCATTTAAACACAGATGCTTGGACCAGGCAATGATGTAGTCAGCACTGATGACTGGAATCCCAGGCTCTGTGGGGGATGGTGGCAGAGAGGTTCTGAGCCAGGGAGTCTTGATCTGACTCCTGATTTGCCAAGGAATTCTGAGTCCAGATTTACCTGGCCCTGGGCTCTTAGGTAGCAGGGGAAAGGACATGTCACAGGTGAGAAGAAGATGCGGAGTTAAGATAAAGTCTCAGGTCCTACCTGGCTGAGCAGGTCAAAAGGTGCAGCCTTGAAAAGAGGTTGAAATTTAAAAACTAAAACCAACTTTCCCAGATAGGGCAGTAGCATTTGGTGGAGTTAAGATAACCATGACCCTGGCCAAAGGTCTGGCTGGGGAATGATCATTGGCAGAAGAGGTTGTCAGGAGACAGAAGATGCTGGGATGGGTGAACACATGCCTAGTCCTTCCCTCTTGGTAGCTGGAGTAATCTGGAATCTCATTGCCTCTAGTAACATTTACCGTTTTTCAGTCTACCTTAATCATGCCCTTCTGAGGGCTTCTATGACCCTTATAATACCCATACCTTTTGCCACTTAGTAGATCTTCAGGACATTGCCTTCTGCATTCTCTTACATCCAGCTTGCCCTTTCACACCTGTATATCCTGCCTCTTGGCAAAAGTGGAAGGAGTTGGATATCAGTGAACCATTTGGTGGACTAAGGACCTCTGAAAATTCTCCCCTTCATAAAGCAACAAGAACACAGACAAAAATGGTCAGAATAAGCTTTTTCAGAACTCTGGAAATTAACCAAAGGCTTGCGGGATTCCAGGGAACATTAATCAGCAAAATCTCAGTAAAAACAGTAAGCTTTGTGGCATTTTAACTTGCCCTATTACCCATACGCCTTCTGCAGTATCTTTGAAAACCAACACCTGCAATCCCAGTGAAAACCAGCAGCCTGGCAGTCACTGGCAAAGGAAAAACTGGGTTGGAGCTCCTTCAAAATCCCATTCCCAGACAACTGTCACTGTTTGACCCACCTGATGGTTCTCTGGAAGATCCTACCCTCAATGCTGTCTGTATTTGATCTGACCTAAAGCTTGCTTAGTGCTAACAGCATTTTCCCCAGGGGTGTTTGTTGCAGAGAATCAGAGTCAAATTTTTGAACATCACAGCAGCCTGAGGCATTCGAAAACAGCTGGATCATACAAGAGACTAACCAAAAAGCTTTAAAGGAAAAGCTAGGAAATAAGATGTCCACAGGGGGCTCTGAAAAGCTCCAACATATTCCTGAGAATCTAGAAGGCTGCATGCAAGCATAGGGCTGTGTAAATGCCCAGAGCTATGTACATGCTCAGGAAAGACCTGAGAAGGCTCTAAGCTCTCACCTCTGCTAACCTTGAGGCTTTAAAACAGGAAGTGCAGGCTAAGGCAGAGTTGTAAACTGCATGGATGGGTGTTAAGGATGTGCTCCAACACACACACACACACACACACACACACACACACACACACACAGAGCCCTTCAGCAAAGACTGAGGGACTTACTGGTTCCAGACATTTAAGTAAATCTCTGTCTAATCATTAGCTGATCACAAAGCTAACTGAGCAGAGACTTCAATGGCTTTACAGACTTTACAGAATTAGTTCAGAAAAGTCATTAATTAAATAGTGACAACAAACAGCAAAGGCAACAACAAATCCTGAGAAGGGAAGAGAATCTGATTTCCAGATTTGCCACATTATATTCTTTTAAGTGTCAAATTTTCAACAAAAATATTACTAGAAATACATAGAAACAAGAAACTATGAGCCATAAATAGGAGAAAAAAGCAGTTAATAAGGAGTATCTTTGAGGAAGTCCAGAAGTTGGACTTACTAGGCAAAGACTTTAAATCAGCTATTTTAATATGATCAAGGACCTAGGAAACCATGTCTGAAGAACTAAAGAAATGTATGAGAATTATGCCTCATCACATATAGAATAGTAATAAATAAACAGAAATTATTTTAAAGAAAGAACCAAATAAACATCCACATATTGTATAGTTGAAAAGTACAATAACTGAAATGAAAAATTCACTAGAGGAGTTCAAAATATTTCAGCAGGCAGAAGAATCAACAAATTTGAAGATAGGCCAATTGGGATTATTCAGTCTGAGGAACAAAAAGATAAAATAATTTAAAAAATGAACAAACATGGCACACCATCAAGTGTACCAACATATGCATACTGGGAGTTCAAGAAGGAAAGGAAAGAAAGAAGGATAAAGGATTTTGATGAAATAATGGCTGAACACTGCCCAAATTTGATTTAAAAACATTAATCTACACAACCAAGAAGCTCAGTGAACTCCAAGTAGGATAAATTCAAAGAGATCCACACCCAGACATATCATAACCAAGCTGTCAAAAGCCAAAGACAGAAAGAACCTTGAAAGGAGCAAGAGACAACTGAACCATCATACAGCTCAGTAAGATTAATGGCTGATTTCTCACCAGAAATCATGGAGGCCAGAAGGTGATATATTAAAAAGTGCTAAAAGGAAAAGAACGTCAATGAAGAATTCTATATCCAGCAAAACTATCTCTCAATAACAGAAGAAATTAAGATATTCTCAGATGAACAAATATTGAGATAATTTGTAACCAACATACCTTCCCTTCACTAAATGCTGAAGTGAATCATTTAGGCTGAAATGAAAGGACACTAGACAGCAACATAAACCCAGGAAGAAATAAAGGGTACCAGTAAAGATAACTATGTAGGTAAGTATAAAAGACAGTACAAATGAAAAATGAATTTTGAAGGGTTCCGGTTCTTAGTTCATTTCTTCATTTGTGACTTTTTTCCACCGTCTGATTTAAAAGGCATAAAAGCAGTTATAAATCTATACTGATGAGGTACAAGGATGCAATTTGTGTGACAATAATGGCACAAAGGAGGAGGGAGGAAAAGGAGCTACACAGAAAAAGTTTTTATATATTATTGTCATTAAGTTGATATTAATATGAATTTATAATTCTCGGGGCAACTACTAGGAAAACTAACTCAAAATGCAAGTAGTCATAGACCTGGGTTCACATGAAAAAGCTGTCATTTCAATCTAGATGACCTTGGGCAAGTAATCCCCCATTTTTGAATCTTAGTTTCCTTATCTTTCAAATGGGGATAACTATGGACAATCCAAGGTTTATCTATATCCCTAATAAGGTAATGAGTGTGCCATGCATGTCAAAGAGAAGAGACTGACCTCCAGTGGACTGTGGGAGGCCACCCTGGTGGCCTGGCCTGAATCTTGCCCCTCAGCCTTCCTAGCTGTGTGGCTTGGGGCAATCATTCAACTTCTCAGGGCCCCAGTTCCTTCTTTTGTGCAAAGGAGAAACAACAACCCCTCATCTAGAGACTGCATGGAATTATGTGTGTTTTCCTTAAAGCAGAGTGCTTGGCATATAGTAGGTATCCAATAAATGTTGGTATCCAAGAAATGTTGGCGATTATTCTTAACTGTGAGCAATCCAAGAGGGCAGTGATGCCTTCATAGACAGAATGTTTTTGTCCCCTCAAAGTTCATTGTTGAAACCTAATTCCCACTGTGATAGTATTTCTAGGTGGGGCCTTTGGGAGGTAATTAGGTCATGTGGGCGGAGCCCTCATGAATGAGATTAGTACTTATAAAAGAGACCCCAGAGAGGTCCTTTGCCCCTTCCACCATATGAGGACACAGCTAGAAGACTGCCTTTTATGAACCAGGAAGCACACCCTTACCAGACACTGAATATGCTGGTGCCTTGATCTTGGACTTCCTGGTCTCCAGGACTGTGAGAAATAAATTTCTGTTGTTTATAAGCCACCCAGTCTACGGCATTTAGGTCCAGTAGCCCAAATGAACCAAGAAACCCTCTTAATCTGGGGTCCCCCAAAGCCTGTCATAGAGTGGCTTCCTATTAGGTGTGGTGTTTGTTCACTGAACTGAAATTCACTGGCCTTTTTGTCATCCAGAGAGAAGCCTAAAATCCTGTGAAAGTTCACACCACAGGGGAGAGCACTGGGGCTCAGGAAGCCAGGGTTGGGATGAGAACAGTTGCTGGTGGGATCCAACCCTCTTCCCTGCTGGGCTCTGGGAGTCCACAGCCAGGGCCAGCAGTACAGTGGACTCCTTAGGAGGAAATGTCATAACCTCAGCACCAAGAGGGAACAGATCTGCATTTTTCCCACATTAGGACGTCTTGTTAAGAATGGGTTCTTGGCCCTGACAGATATTTGGGATCCAAGGGTGACCAGGCCTGTTCAAAATCTCTTAAAGGAACCCTCACACTCCCTCTACCCGATGCAGCCCCATCTCCTTCACAGCCGATCTCAACAGTCTCCATTTCCTACTTCCCCATCTCCTACCAGATCTAATTTGACTTCCACCCAGACCCTCCCTGCCTCTGCTCCCGCCAAGGTCCCCAAGAGCCTCCTGTGACTGTATCTGAGTTCAGTGCCTTGGACTCGCCTCCTGTCTGTATCACCTTGACCATCAGGCCTCTGCAGGGCGGAGAGAGAGATGAACCGGGCTTCTGAAGAATGCACATTCCGTGGCCCGAGTCCTCCTGAAAACTCTGAGTGATGAGCGGAAAATGATTCCCGAGGGCAATTATTGCACTAGGTTTGCACAGCGGTGCAAATAAGCACAAAAAAAGGAAGAATGTAGCCTGCTATGGGCCAGGCCTTTTCCAGGCCCCTTCCATGGGTTTCCTCATTTAATACTCACAGCAACCCTAAGAGGCAGATACTATTATAGCCCATGGTTCATCATCTCATGAGGAAACCGAGGCACAGATAGGTTAAACTATGTGCTCAAGTCCACAGAGTGAGAAGGTGGAGGCAGCACAGGGATTCAAGTAATCTCAGGGCGAAGTCCAGCCCTTAACCAGAATCCCATGTAACCTTTCAAGGCTGGACACCTGCCCTGGGCAGGCCGGCACAGCCCTGCCTTTGTGTAATTTAGGGCCAATTTACACAGCGCTCAAAGGAAGCAGTGTGAGACAGTCTGTTTGCAATGAGACTTTGCCACTGTCCTCCCTCTCACCCTACCCCACTTCCAAGAACACTGGTTTCCCTTTGTCAGACACATCCATGGCTGGTTTCTGAGCCAAGCTGACCTTTCTGGAAGTCATTCATCCAGGGACCCAAAGGCATCTGGGCAACAAGGCAAATGTTAATTGTCCTGCTTGGAAGATGAGGCAGGGAAGGCTGAGGCTTGAGATTATCAATGCCCATAGCAGAATGGACTTCCCAAGGAGGTGGTGAGCATCCATCTCTGGAGGAGGGTCAGCAGGGTCTGCAGCCCAAGAAGAGCAGCTGCAGCTCATGTCTGAGGTTCCTGCAGGCTCTGTGAGGCTCTGAGTCTGTCTGCAGCTTACTGGCTGCTTTTGGGCACTTCATTAACTTCTCTGAATCTTCTGTTTCCTGGTCAGTAACCCAAGAGTGTTGAACAATAGTCCCTAGGGTCAGTTACAGCTGATAGGTTTAGATATTCACTTCCAAGTCATCCACTGAAGAAGACTAAGTCCCTTTGGTGACATTTGTAAGGAGACGCAGTGTAAACCACAAATGGTCAGTGCTGGAAAGACATGGCTATCAACTGATGCAGTCACATGGCTGACAGATATGATGGCTGACGCCCAGAAGAGTAAGGGACATAATGAGGGCCACACAGCAGATTCAGCACACTGGGGCCTGACCAAGAAGAGAGGAGGAAATGGAGAAACAAGCGGTCCAATCAGAGGGTCAAGGCTGAGCCCTAAATACTCCTGAGACGAAACGGGAGAGATGTCCAGGCAGGGGCGAAAGCTGGAGCTTCAGCTGGCTTGCGGCCTGGGCTGTTTCTGTCTGCCCTTGTTACTGATACCCTCATGTGGCGGGAGGGCACTGGGTTGGCACGGAGGCCATCAGTCCTGGTCCCCATCTGCTGTGATAAGCCACACCCTTGGCGTCAGGCCTTGTGGGATAGATTGGAACGCTGCCTTCAAGACATTGTGGGATAAGGTGAGATCATGGATGCCAGGTGCTCTGGTGACAGGACATGTTATACAATGGAGTAAGCGTTAACCGAGAGGTCACAACCCCACCACAGAGTTTATTCTCAGAGAAGAGGCTACTGCATAAAGGCCAGGGGCCTGACACACACACCCGTGAGCAAGCAGAGTGGGCACGGGGACATATGGGATGGCCTTTAGCTCTGTGCACACCTCCACTGCAAGTGCTAGGAGCCTGCCCCCTCACTCCCACCACACACACACACTCACCCACACACAAACACACTCACTCACACCTAACCAGTCCCCCAGTCAGACTGATTCAGCCTCTTAAATGTCTCTGGATGCTACAGCTTTCCCTTTACCAAGCTGACACTACCTGGCTTCAGGCCTCATGGTCCTCCACCCAGAGTAGTGGATCAACCTCCTCTCTGGATCCCTGCCATCCACGCTCCAGCCTGCAGCCAGAGGGAATTTATGAAATGCAAAGTACACCTCTGATGGGAAGGGCAGAGAGAGAATGAACAGAGGCTGTTCAAACCCGAGGGTCTGGAGCAGGCCCAGCTCCTGCATGGAGTGCGTGGGGACTTTGGGCAACACTGACAGTGTCCTCGCCATCATCACTGCTGTTACTATAATGGCCAGCAATAAATGATGAGGGGAGGGCAACCGCTTAACTCCTGTCACACCATTTAATCTCTCTCTGTGACTCTCTCCATAGCAGTAAAGCAGAACCCCTGGCTACCTGGTAGAATAAAGTTGAGGGTGGGGAGCTGGACATGGGCAGTGTTGAGTGCTGTGTCTGGCTGCCCCCTCCATCGATGGCCAAGCTTGTTGCTGCCACTGTCATCAGCCTTTCTGTAGGTCCAGGGTAGTGTGGACATCTCCCCTGTAAACTGTGAGTTCCTGGAGAGTGTTTACCTCCTCGGATTCTGTTCTGGGGCCTGGGGTGCAGCCCAGGGCCTAATGAGAGTCCGGGTTTGCTGAGTGAACAATCGGAGGATCTCGGTCTCTGGACCAGGACCATGAGTCCTGGTCACTATCACAGCAGATGGTGGGCACTATCATGTAGGGACTGGGGAAGTTAAGCACGCTCACTCCAGGGCCGTCCTTTCCTCAGTCAACAACTGATGGGCACTCGCTACATGCTGAGCCCTTTCACATACATTGCCTTAAGCAGTCTTTGACAAGGCCCCCAGAGGTACGTATCATCCTTTCCATTTCCAGCAGTGGAGACTGAGGCCCTAAGAGATTCAGTAACTTGTTCAAGGTCACACTAGTCAAGCTGGTAAGTGGTACAGCCATGATTCCAAGGCAAATCCCCTGAGTCTTCCTCTAACATTCTTTTCTCTGCTTAGACAGACCCTATAGGCCCAGCCTCCTGTCCCTCCCTGGTCCACAGCATTCTTCAGAGCACTCATGTTGGCAACAGAGTTTGGCAGACCCACTGGGATTAATTAATGACAGGCCTGTCTTCAGGGTGGCCCTGGCGGCTATCGAGGCTGCTTCATACCTGTTGATTACATAATCCATAAATATATTTGACATCTTTAATTGGAATCAGGCCCCCCCAGGTCCTGACCACAGTTGAGTTATGAGCTCCAAACTCCCTGCTGGCAGCACTGAGCTTCTGCCTGAAGTGGGGCCCAGGGAGAGGGAATCAACTTGGGGCGTGATGACATTTCTCAAGGATTAAGAAAAAGAGAAAAATTTGCTGCTTAAGTGTAAGGATGGAGATTGTCCTTAAGCTCTGTGGCTGTAGCTCACCTGCCAATTCCATCTCCCCTCCTCCAGAAAGCCTTTTTGGATCTTCTGAACCCTGGGCTGCTGGACCCATGTGACAGGGAAGGAAAGAGAGAGAGAATGAATGAAGGCTATTCAAACCTGACAGTCTGGAGCAGGCCTACCTCCTGCGTGGAGTGCTTGGTGACTTTGGGCAACACTGACAGTGTCCTTGCCATCACCACTGCTGTTACTAAAATGGCCAGCAATAAATGACTGACGAGGGGAGGGCAACTGCTTAACTCCTTAACTCATTTAATCTCTCTCTGTGACTCTCTCTCCATAGCAGTAAAGCAGAGCCCCTGGCTACCTGCTGCCTGCACCCATTTTGGTTTTGATGTAGGGCCTTTGGACTCTCTTGCTAGAAAACTGGGTAAGGCACACAATTTGCCTCACCTGTCTTGTCTCCTAAGGCAGGCCAAGGCTTTCCCCAAACCAACACACATACCAGATGCTGCAGCAACAAGATAAGACTCCCTGCTCCCCTGGATACAAGGTTTTCACCTGTTCCTATATCTGCAGGGGCAGCCAGGCCAGAGCCTGAATCCCTGAACTGTCACACAACCCATCCCTATCTTCATTCACTCACTCTTTCACTTATTCATTCATTGTCACTGAATGCTTACCACTTGCCAGGCTCTCTGGGAGGTGCAGGAAGAGGCATGGATGGGGAGTTACACTGCCGAGGAGCTCCTGGTCTAGAGGAGCCCACAGCCCGGTGGGAATCGTGTCAGCAGAGAAGCCAGGGGAGGCACAAGCCAGGGACTAATGAGCTCAGCTTGGGGAGGGGCAAGGTGGAGGAAAGGGAGGTTCCCAGAGCCAGGGGCAACCAGTTGAGCAGTCTTTCTGGACAGGTCTTGCAGGGATGACCCAATCTTCTCCTTTTCTTTTCTTTTCTTTCTTTTTTTTTTTTGAGACAGAGTCTCGCTCTGTCGTGCAATGGTGTGATCTCAGCTCACTGCAACCTCTGCTTCCTGGATTCAAACAGTTCTCTGCCTCAGCTTCCTGAGTAGCTGGGATTACAGGCACCTGCCACCACGCCTGGCTAATTTTTTTGTATTTTTAGTAGAGATGGGGTTTCACACCGTGGCCAGGCTGGTCTTGAGCTCCCGACCTCGTGATCCACCCGCCTCAGCCTCCCAAAGTGCTGGGATTACAGGCATGAGCCACTGCGCCTGGCCGAAACCAACCTTCTCCTTTGCCTTGTTTGATAACAAAGCTGGCTCCTGTGAAAATTTAAACAAAAGGTTTGTAGAAAGTGCCGGGCACAATGTGGCTGTTTGATTTTAGCTTCCCTTTCTGAGCTTTTCCCCATCTAGACTCTCATAGAGAATGGTGATACTGGCAGGGCGCACTAGGGTAAAAGGCAGAGGCTGCCCATGGTTGGAGGCCACTGATTCAGGTGGCCACCTCAGACTTCGTTTGACCACCCCCAGGGCTCAGGGGATCACATTTTGGCTCACCTTGCCTCAGGGCAGGAGACTCCATCTGTCCCCAGGCTTCCTCCTTTGCCTTTCTTATTCTGCCTGGTCCCTGCTGGGGCTATACCCTCCCAGGGGGAGGATACTGGTCCTACAGACATCTGCCTTTCCTCTCCCTCCAGCACCAGCCTCGGTGGAAAGCTTCCAGGTGACATGGTTTGGAAGTTCAAACTTCAGGAAAGAAAAAGCATGCTCTATAACACAACAAGTACGCAGCCAGGACTAGATTCAGTCCCCAGTGTGGGCACTCACTTGGGCAAGTGGTTTACTTCTCTGAGCTTCATTTTCCTCCCTGCAATGCTTCTGAAATAGCTAATTGGATGATTCATTCCTATGGATGCGTCTGCCCCATTCAGAAACTGTTTATGGCAGTGAACAAAACTAACTCTCTAATGTGTGGAGATTTCACTGTAGCAGAAGAGAGGAATTAACAAGTGGATACTTGGTGTGTAGGGTGGTGATAACCCCTGTGGACAAACATAAAGCAAAGTAAGGGAGGTGGCAGGGGCTGTTCTGTTTAGTGTGGCCAAGGACAGCTTCACTGGGATGGGGACGTTGGAGCTGAGAACTGAAAGGGCTAAGAGAGCTGTCCTAGGGAGATCTAAGGACCATTTTAGACAGAGGTAGTGCCATGATGAAGGAGCATGGCAGCTGCCCGAAGGACAGCAAGAGGCCAGTGTGGCTGCCGTACAGTGAAAGGGGGTAGAGGAGGGAGGTGTGAGATGAGGTCAGTGGTGACAGTAGGGGTGGGGTGATTGTCAAGCAGGACCTAAGGCCATCCTGAAGACCTTTTTCCTTAGAGCAAGGAGGGAGCCACTGGAGGGTTTTAAGCCGGGGGCATAAGACCTGATTTGCATGTTAAAGGCTCCCTCTGCCTGTAGAGTGGAGGAGAGAATGCCAGGGTGCAGGGCAGATGCAGGGACCCTGGTCCAGAGGCTTATGAGAGAAGGGGAGAAAGTGAGCAGGGGTGTTCTGGATGCAGACTGAAGGTAGAGCCAATAGGGTCTGCTGACCAACTGGACGTAGGGCGAGAGGAAGAGGGATCAGGATGAGCCCCGTTGATGTGGCCTGAGCAACTGTCGGAGTGGAGCAGGCTTGGGAGTAGGGGAAGATTTGGAGTTTGGTTTAGGGTATGTGCATTTTGAAGTGCCTGCTGAACAACCAGACGGAGTGTCAGGAAGGAAGTCCAGGATGGAGTTATACATTTGGGAGATGACTTTTTAAAGGAAGGAAGACAGAAGAGAGGTTTATGGGTGGAGACCTTAATATTTAGAGGTCAGGGGCATGAGGAGGAACCAGCTGGAACACTGTGAAGGAGTGGCCAGCCAGGCAAGCAGTGAAGACAGAGGGGTGGCCCGAAATTCAAGTAAGAACAGTTTTAAGAAGTTGCCAACTCAGTCAAAGCCTGCTGACAACAGGACTCCCTTGCAGGAGAAGGCAGATGACTGGAGTGTGGAGCCTGAAAAGAAGAGGGAACCAAACATGAGGTAGTTTATCCCCTCCCAAGATGCCAATTCAGAATGGATCTTTTTGGAAACAGAATGGCCAGGGCTGTGGAGCCTCTCTCGATGGGCACCCAGCCCCAGGCCCGTAACATGTGGAAGAAAGCCCCAATAGAAGCTGACTTTAGCCCTAACTCCTGGAATGTCTTTGAACCCCACAAGGAAAAGCTGGAGCTCGGAAGCAGGTAATTTCAGCCAAGTGCACTGTGTTTGCTTAGAGTTTGGGTGCAGCAACCAGTTAATTACTCAAGTAAATCATGTCACCGTCCCCTGCAGCCCCAGTGCAATAACACCGTGCTGACCACACTTTAAAAAGTGATATAAGCCTCTGAGTGCAAGCTAAGAGGTTTTATAGGCCACCCTTTGAATAGGCCTTTTTCTCCCGGAGCCCACAAGAGTCGTGTGTGTCCATGCCTGCCCAGAGTTGGGAAGGGAGGGTGGCTCTTGGGGGCCACCTTCTTATACGAGGTCCATATGAGTTGGGGCCCATCCAGGGCTGGCTGGCAGCCCAGCTTGGAGGCGGGAGAAGTTCGTCTTTTCTGTGTCCTCTGATCACATCAATGTGATGTGTTTCTCTCATTGCCCAGATGCCGTTAGCTCTCCAACTCCAATCCCCATGATCTCAATGAACATCTTTTGGGCCAGGCTCTGGCCTGAGTGCCTGGGACTCAAGTGTGCCAAGGTACAGTGCTTACTCTCTGGCAAACCCAAGAGATGGGCAGACGCTCTGCTCCAAGGGTAAGGCAGAATGAACTAAATTCTTCACAGGAGAAAAAAGCATAAGGTGATGTGAGTCCCGGAGAGGGGATGACGGATTCAGGAACATCTGTTGGGCCTACGAGGATAAGATTTCAACAGACAGGATTCATGGTAAGAGAATTACAGGCAGTGGAAGCAGCATGAGTAAAGGTCAGGAACTTGGTAAATTCTTCAATTGGATATTCACAGAAGCTGAGATCCTTTGACTTAGACACTCAGAGTCAGACTCTCAGGTGGCTTGAGTCACAGACTGATGGGCCCCTGTAATGTAAGAACTGCAGTTCTTTGAGCAAGACAGAAGTACACCTGGTCACATCCCTCCCCCAGGGCAGGAGATCCTCCAGCAGTCACCAACAGGTAGCACCTTCCAAGACAGGTGGAGACAGGGTGAGGATTCCATCCTGTGCAGGCATCCACCCAGCATCAATGTCCCCCGTCCATCAATCTCCAGACGCTGGTCAGGTGCGTGCTTGTGACCAGCTTTGGCCCCTGTGTTCCAATGACTATGCCTTGCCCCTTCCACCTCCAAGAAAAGCTCACCTTCCCACCCCTTTTTCTGCCACGTTATGGAAAGAGCATGTCCGTTAGCATGGTAGTGATTGATAACTGGAGATGATCTCATTTAGGAGCTTGGTCTCAGGTCTAACCCTACCCTGACATATTTTACCTCCTTAATCCACACTTTCTCTTCTTAATATTAGGATAATAACAACAAAATAGTGAGTAATTATTTTGCTCTTACTAAGTGTCTGGCACTGGGGTAAAACCTTGACAGCCATGATCTTTGCTAATTTTCAAAACAATCTGTGCTACAGGCACTATTATTCTCCTCTTACATATTAGGAGACTGAGGCACAGAGAGGTAAAGTAATTTGCCCACAGTCATCCAGCCAGTAAATGGTGAAACTGGGATATGAAACAAGGAAATCTGACTTTAGAGACTGCTATTAATGACAATGAGAAGAAAAATTATAATTATAATCATAATAAACTATCTCTCCTCAGGCATATGTGCAGCAAATTCATTATAGAGTGGGTGTTTAAAGTCTGCTTTTAGGGGCTTTAGATACAAGGTATGTGAATATATGACCACAGACAATGTGGCTGCTGAGAGATTATTTTTGTATAATAAGGAACGTATTTTTATAATCTGAATAGTTACCTCCTAATGTGTTTAGTCCTCATTGAACTGTGGGCTTCTTAAAGGAAATGAACATGTTTTATTCTATTTGAAATCCCTAGAACAATGCCTGGCACATAGTAGGTGCTTAGTAAATGCTTGCTGAATGAACTGACACACACAGTAGGTTTCCTCTTTCCAGGGCTGACCTGCATGCTGGGAAAGTGAAAGGGTGGAGGAAGTGTCTCTATCTTCATAAATTTGCAAAGGGGGTCTGCGTGAGTAGCCAGGCTTAAGGACTTCCCATACCTGGCTTTATGGCAATACTTTAATAGCTGCTATGCAAAGACTGCTAGAGCTTCTCAATGAAGAAGTTAAAAAAAGAAAAGAACCAGCATATAGCTAAGATGTGGTTAATACATTCAGCATGCTTCCCCCTCCGGTTAATTAAAAAACTTTATTACAGGAAAGTTGAAGTGGCTTTTCTTTCCAAGGGAAATGCACCAACTTCTGAGGAATGGGAAAGAGGGATGCCAAGAGCTGCCCCATTGCCATTTCCACCTGCTCCAACTGCCCATCTAGCTCATCTGTGAAATGAGCTAGACTTACTCCTGGGCAGTGAGAAGGAGCTGATGTGGCAGAAGTGATATGTGCTCGTCCAAGAGCCGAAGGCCTGAGTTCCTAGCCTGTTTCTCTAATTCTCTGTATGACCATAGCTGGGGCTGTGCCTGTTTGGGTCTTCATTTCCTCACCTGTGGAGGGGATTGATTGTGACCCTCATGTCTGAGGTGCTGGGGAGGTTGAGTGAGACAGTGAGAGTGAGGTACATGAAACATAGAGGCCAGGTCTCAGGGAAGGCAAGGCATCTGGTCAATTCAGGGAACAAAAGGAAAAAAATCCCTGCAGGGGCTCACTGAGTCCTGTAGACGAAACATCTGGGGGACTTACTGTATTTTTCAGTTTGAACCACTCTTGAGTTGGAACATGGACAATGGGTGACCATCCATATGGATCATCCACCTAGACTGGGAGTGATTCACACCTGTAACACATTCTGGCTTAACATAATGCAGGCCAGGTTAAGTTAAAACATGCATACACACACACGTACACACACACACACACACACACACAAATGAGGGCTGGGTGCCCTCTGACCCTCAGCTCGATAGCTACCTCCTGGGCAGTGATCTGCAGGAGATAGGAGTGTCCAGATCAAAGGATGGAGAGGGGTAGATTTATGGTGTGCAGGGATCCTTCCAGGTGTTTCTTCTCTGACCTCCTCCCCACTGGAGCATCTGGAGAGGAGGTGTTGGCCTTGGGAAAGGAGAAAGAATAAGGGCTTTTCCTGGAAACTGCTCCTTCTTGGGAGAGTTTTGGGGGAACTTGGAGGTGGTCTTGCACTTGGGGAGGCTGGGCCTGCCGCCAAGGTCTTAGCTAAGGTAAAAGAGGACACTACCTCAACTGAAAAGCTCTGCAGTGGGTCATTCCTGGCCAAGTAAAATGGACTTATCTTCCATGGTGCACTGCCACACCACCCCCTTCACAGGAAGGACTGGTCGCCTCTATGTTCTGAAAGCATGCAACTCCTTTCAGAGAGTTCTTGCATCTTGGAGGGAGGGCCCATATTGATTATCTTCGTGTCTCCAATGGCCAGCACAGTGGCTGGCATGGGTCATTATGCATGGAAATATGTCGGGTTGCAATGAATTGAATAGTTTTGACATTATTATGTTGGCTGACATTGAATGGTACCCTCTCGCTGGACTGATGGGGAAACTGAGGCCCAGAGCTGGAAAGTCAATTGCACACAGTGGCTGCAGGAGTCAGCAGCAGATGCGGAACTGAGCTCAGTATTCCCTCACATCTGCTCCAGCGCCCTGCAGCTCTTGCACATGGATCTGGGCCTCAGAAAAAAGCTCTCCCTCTCCATCCTGCCTTAATCCACTCAACTAGGTTGTGCACAGCCCAGTCAAGAGGGGGAAATGTCCACATTACCAAAATCATACGAAAGAAATTATGGATGGAAAAATCATTACCTTATAAATCGGCCGAGCTGTTCAGAACTTGTAGGAAACAGGGCATATAAAACTCATATGGCACGTTAGGGCTTTGACAGCGCCTCATTACAGCCCTCAGACTCCAGTGAAAAATGTCCTCACCCAGAGAGGGCTAATTTTCCTTTATTAATGACATGGGGCGGGGCTGACGCCATAAATTCCAGCTACCTGAGAGCCCTGAGCTTGAGACAAACTCTTCTAAGAGACGTATCTCTCTAGGCTAGGCTGCTCCACCCCATTTTACTCTGCTGTATGCAAAGGAAGCAAGACTAGAGAAGACAGCCTCCCCTGACTCAGGACCCCAGCCCCTAGACTAGCGAAACACATGGAGAGACAGCAAGATCTTTCTTTTCCCTATGAGGGCCAGACCCAAAATGTTAAGTAATTCAGCCACTTAATAGAAAGTAGAGGGCTGAGAAAAGGGGGATACACATATTACCCACAACTTTAGGTGTGATTTCTATAATGGAAGTTGTGTGCATTCTACCATCTACATTCCTCACAGCCAGTCTGTGACCAGGGTGAGGGGTCAGCTATGAGCAGGATCAGGGCTCTGGCTGTGACCAAGATTACAGCCCAGGCTGTAACCAGGATCAGGGCTCAGGCTATCCTGAGTGGGCAGAACTAGACCCTGCTCACAGGCCCACAGGGGATTTAAGAATGTAGTCACAGTCATCATATCAGAAAACACTCAACCAAACCTGGCCCCTAAAAGCAAACGTGGCTTCCAGCCCATGGTTTTGCCTTTGTTACAGATGCATGAACCCCCAGAGTGACACAGCTTAGCATCTTCTAGTTTAAATTCTCAGCTTGCCCATGACACAAACGAGGAACCTGAGGGCTGCAAATATTCCCTGAATGTTGGGTTAGTAACCTGGAAGGGCAGGGAAAGTTTGTCCAGGTCACCAGACCCCCAGCCGAACACAATTTCCTAGCTGCCTTCACTTGCTCCACAGCAAAGGAATAATGGGAAATCATGGCCTGTCAAGTCTGGCTGTATGGTTCTAATCCTTGACCATGTGTCCCCAGGAGAAAAGAAAAGGGAGAGTTTGTCTTCTCAGGTAGTCACATGTCCTTAAGGATATTAGGCTATCTTCCCTATGGACATGGCTCCCTGAAATGCCAGAGGCCTTCATCCCTGTGGGTCCCCATCGGCAACCCTTCCTGTCTATATGTGGCTATTAAAGGCTTCATGTACATTGCCTGATGTGAGCTCTGCAGCAGCCTTTCAGTCTCTGGTACAGCTGAGAAAATAATTGAGGATCACAGCAGTTAAGTGGCTGATAAGGCTGAATTGTGTCCTACTCCCTCCTGATTCATATGGTGAAGCTCCCACCCCCAGGACCTCAGAATGTGATGTATTTGGAGATAGGGCCTTTACAAAGGTAATTAAGTTTAAATGAGGCCATTAGGGTGGGCCCTAATCCAATCTGACTGTTGCCCTTATAAAAAGAGGTGGATTGGGAAATACAGAGACACCAGACATGTGTACAACTGGACAATCATGAGAAGAGGCGTCCAGAGCACTGCCATCTGTGAACCAAGGAGGAAGGCCCCAGAGGAAACCAATGCTGGCAGCACCTTGGCCTTGGACTGTGCCTCCAGGACTGTGAGGAAGTACATTCCTGTTGCTTTGGCCACCCAGTCTGTGGTTCTTTGTTACGGCAGTCTCAGCAGATGAATACAGTGGCTCACCTAAGATTTGCCAAAATAAGACGGGAAAATCTTCCCAGTGCTGAATTCTTCCCTACTGTGAGCGGGCACCTCTCAAAGCCCCAGCTAGCTAGAATGTAAGTTCTGAGATGGCAGAAGTTGTGTCTTTACCTCTCTGTCTCCATCTGGCATTGGGCATTGTCAGTCTTTGTTGTTTTGTTTGACCTGGTGTGAGCCGGTGGGATTGGCTGCTGAGTGAGGGGATGGGGTGCGGGAGGGAAGACAGGGCAAACCTGGCCCCTGAAGGCCAACGTGGCTCCCGCCCGGGGTTTTTGCTTTTGTTACCACTGTGGTCAGCACCCTGCCTTACACAACTGCCTTCCTGCTCCATCCCCACCCACTGCAGCCCAAAGTAGAATCCCCTGATGGGACATTTGGCTTAACCTGGCATTTCACAGGCCTGTTCCTTCCAGAAGAAGCTGCAGCCCCAGCCAGCACTGGCCCACAGACTCACAGGAGAATTGCAAAACCGAGGCCTGCACTCCAGATCAAATTCCCCTGCCTTGGGTCTTCGAGCTACTTGTTTATACAAAAGAAAATCTATTTCCCACCCTCAGCTGGGAGGTGGCTGGACCACAGACAATCCTGTCACTGGGGCCTGCATAGGAGGTGTGGCTTCCAGGGAGCCTTCCCCTAGTCACAAGTCCTAGAGGATGCTGTAGACTTCTCACAGGAGCTGGCCCAGCCCCTCTCAGCCAGGACAGGGGCAAAGGCCTGAACACAGAGTCAGTAACCAAGAGGACGTGTGATGGAGGACTTTCTCACAGTCTGTGCTATCTCATGATGGAGTAGGCTGTCCCAGGCAGGGCTGAGCTCGCCAGCAGGAGTATATGCAAGCTACTGTCAGAAACTGAGGAAAGGCCCCTAACACCATATGGAAGCTTGGCCAAAATAATCCGAAAGGCCTCTTCCAACCTTGAAAGAGCAGGGGTCTAAGAATCTAGATTCATGCATTCAATGAACATTCATAGGTGCTCTCCACCCTAAGGGCACATTGCATGGACACTGCAGAGCTAGAGCTGAGCCTTGACCCTTGGTCTCCCACACTCCAGCTTGTGCCCTTCCCTCCAGGCCAAGCCACCTCCCCATCTCGGTGCCCCAGTGCCTGACTTGGGATTTGGCCTGGACCAAGGGGTGAGTGAGTGCTGCCTGGCACCACCAAGGAGGAAGTGCAGACGAGAGGGAGGGAATGAATGAATCCTGCAGGTGGGCCCCTGCCCACTCTCCGCCTCCTCTGGCTCATGTCTTCTATATCAGTGGTCCCCAACCTTTTTGGCACCTGGGACCGATTTCATGGAAGACAATTTCTCCACAGACTCGGGGGTTGGGAGATGGTTTAGGGATTAAATTGTTCCACTTCAGATCATCAGACCTTAGATTCTCATAAGGAGCACATAACCTAGATCACTTGCATGCACAGTTCACAACAGGGTTCATGCTCCTCTGAGAATCTAATGCCACCGCTGATCTGACAGGAGGCGGAGCTCAGGTGGTAATGCTCGCTCACCTGCTCACCTCCTGCTGTGTGGCCTGGTTCCTAACAGGCTATGGACTGGTACCAGTCCACAGACCAGGTGGTGGAGACCCCTGTTCTATATGAATGTTCTACCTGAGAAGGAGGGCAGGAGTCTGGGCTCATTGAGGACTGACTGGTGACAGGCCCCATTCTCCTTGTTTCAGGCTGTCTTGGACTCTGCTGCACACTCATGACTCTCCTTCTTCCCGCCCCATGCTCCATGGCCCACCCCAGCCCTTCAGAACTAAAGCAGCTCATCAGCACATAAAATATAACAAATTATAAATAATCAAAATGGGAAACCAGCCTTTTAAATATCAAGGCCTCTTGGGATAATAACTATGTCCCCCAACCTAAGGAGAGTCACAAGAATGTATGTGAACCTGCGGGGTGGTGTGTGTAGTCACAGAGTGGGACATGGGTGAGGAAAAAGAGGGAGGAAGGGAGGGAGAGAGGGAAAGAGATTGATTTTTGACATTATGCTCAGTAAGAAATTTAGATCTTCTTTTGAGTTATACTGGAGCTGAAGAAATGTCAGAGAGCTTTCTAGAGTCAGAAGCTTCTGCTCCAAGTCCTTCTCTGTCATTTGCTCGGACAAGTGATATTCAGTGTCCCAAGCCACAATGGGAGTGACAATCCCCACTTCCCAGGGCCACCGTGAGAATTAGCTGAGTGTGTGTGTACATATCCCACAGAGGCTGACCTACTAAGTACTAGACATGAGCAAATCGCACCACATGCATCACTGTCCTGGGCCTTCCCATTGGTTGTGTGAGCATTATAATTTTATTGGCGAGGAAGCCTAGGCTTAGAGAAATTGCAGAAATAGCTCAATATAACTCAGCTAATATGTGCCAGAGGTGGGATTTGAACCCAGACTGTCTGGCTACAGAATTTATGCTCTTAATCAATGTGATTCACAAAGTAGGCTCTTGACAAATGTCTATGAAATGACAAAAGGGCAACCCAAAGGCAGAGTGAGCAAAAGCAGGGGAGGCTAGCAAGAGTCATTCTAGAGCTCTGTGCTAAGAGAAAGGAAAACAGAAAGCTAGAAACTGTCCAAAGAATAACCCCAAACCCCAACACCCACCAGCCACCGCCATGGGCCCTGGGGGACTAGGATCCCGAGAAACCTCCGGGGCTCTGGAATGAGAGCTGGGCCCAGACTGCGGCCTGAGATAGACGAGGCCAGGCGGGGGTTTGGGGCAGAGTCCCTTGGTAAGGCCTGCGGGGCTCCTGGCCCCCTGGAGCCACACACATAAGGATTCTAAGGCAGCCTTTGTTGCTGTTGGAGGCTAGGAATTCCAGGCCAAAGTAATCTAACCGACCATGAACAGAATTAAGTTTCTGCCTCCCCCACCTCCTGACCCACTATGGGATTCATTTTCACGATCCCCTTTCAATGATGTGAGCCCGTTTCAGAGAGCTGGAAACAGGCCCCATGTGGCTGCGCAACGCCAAGAATCTGAGCCTTCCCTGCAGCCCACCAGGGCCACCATTGCTGGTCACGTCTGGCCAGAACTCTCCGGGAATGTCAGCTCTCAGCAGGACCAGCAGACTCTCAAAGCACGCTGTGATTGCCCGAGCTCCCTCTGAGCCTATCCATTTCTGCTGTGTTCCAGGCACTGGTTACATACTATTCCAATAATCCCAGAGGAGGAGGTACCATTGTTATCCCCATTCTGCAGATGAAGAAATGGGATGGGTGGTGGTGGTGCTGTTGAGGTTAAGTTATTCATCCAAGCTCATTTTCCCAAGTGTCTTAGACTGAAGAACTCTTAACAACCATAATACCTGCCCCAAAGCTGAGTATTTCAAAGTATATATATATTTTTGGTCATCTTTAAAACAGGGCGATGATGACTAATACCTCTTTGAAGGCCCAGCTGAGTTCTCATATTCTCTTTGATTGGGTTTAAGAGTTTCACTTCCATGGCTCCCCAAAGGCAGCCAGGGCTGGTGGGGCAGGTAAAGGGGGGTGGGTGGGAAAGCCTCCCCAACATCCTGGAAGCATGCCTAGCAGAGAAAAGCCTTTTCTAATGAATGTTGGCTAAGCAGAGTGGCCACTGAGCAAATACCCTGAACGGGGGCTTGGTTGATGCTAGGGCCGAGGGCCACTCACTGGGAGATGGTCAAGCTGGGGAATGTCAAGCTCTGGGAGTTGAGCAAACACATATCCCTGGGACTCCACATTCCTCAGTCTGCAGCCTGGGGCCCAAACCCACCAACGCGCCCCGGCATTGTCTAGCAGTGGCCCGAATTAGCCAAGGGGCAAGATCAATATTTGCTGGTACAGATTGGGTCCCACCTCCGGCAGCATCTGTGTTTGGACAGTGCTGCCTCCCACTGCCCAGAATCTTTTCCCAAACGCACGCTGGGCCCAGCAGGTCTCCACAGGGTGGTGGTCACTGAACTTGGAGGCTGAGGGTTGGGGATAACTCTGGTGGGATTTCTCATCATGTCTGACCTCAAACCTTTCCACATATTTCAGAACCAGGAAAGTCACGCAGGAAAGAGTCTAAAAGGATCTCTGGGAGCCTAGCTCAGGGACTGTGTGGAGACCATGATGGTTAATATGGGTTATCCTGGGAGGAGTCATCTTTGATTCCTTTTCTCTCTTTCCAAACCCTACCATCCACTCACCCATCCATCCACCCACCTATCCACCCATCCAATATTTATTAGATTTTGAATAGCTCTGTCAATCTGTCTTCTTCTCAGCTGTCACTGGCCCTACCCAAGCTTAAGCCCCTCTGGCCTAGAAAACCATAACAAGACTTCTAACTGGGGCCTCTGTTTCCCACCTCTTACTCTGCAATTATTCTCCAAGTTGTAGCTAGAGTGGACTTTCTAAACCACAAATATGATCACATCTCTCCCTGTTTAAACCTTGCAATGGCTCCCGCTGCCTGCGGCAGCAAGCAAGCCTAGCTCCTTAGATGGCTTACAGAGAGACTATAATGATTTCATTACTGTTTCCTTCTCCCTCTAGCCTCATTCTGGCCTATCTCCCACAATTCATATGACATAATAGTTACAAGCAGAGCTTTGGGGTCAGAAAGACATGGGTTTCAACTCTGCTACTTACTAGCTATGTCATTTTGGGCAGGCCACTTCAATTTCTGAACCTCTGTAAAATGGGGACGGTCTCCTGGGTTTGAAACTAGGAAAATATATGTCAGATTCTTAGCACAATGCCTACTGTCTAGAGTTGGCAGGGTCAGTCATGCTACCTCTTGGGAAGGGGTTACTAGGAAAGGATGTGAATGACTTACCCTCCTTTGGCCTCTCTCATGAGGCTGTTGCAGCCCCTGTTCTCTTCCTTCAGCTGATCTCGAGAGTCTGGTTCTGTTTTGATCAGGGAAGGAAGGTATTGCAGATGATGCTTCAGGCGTCTGAATTAAGGCTTTTTTCCTTTGAGGTCACATAATCAAAATGTAACTGGAGCAGAAATGTTTTATCCAATCAATGAAACTAAATCACTTTGCTAATTGCCTGGAATAAGTCATAGTCCTCTGTGATTTGATGGTGAGGGTCTCAAATCAGAGTGTAGGGTGCCACAAGCCACTTTAGCAAGTAATAATGACACTAACGAGGTGCTTTAGAACCTGCTGGGGAAGTGACCTCGCCATTTGCATTTTGCATTTAGAGCAAGTAAAGCTGAAAGAGGGAAAGTAGTTCACCAAAGGTCACAGATAGGCAGTAACAGAGGTAGAATTCAAGGTCAGGCTCTGCCCCTGAGCTTGTTTGCATTTTGTTTGGTGTTTGTTTATTGAAGTTTGTAGTATTTTATTTAAAAAGGCAGCTTGTATAGGTGGTGAGAGGTAGGGGAGAGAGTATGCCTTTGGAGTCACATGTAAAAAAGTTTGGAGCTCACATTTTTCAAGTGAATAGCTGTGTGATGTAGGGCAAGCTGCTTACCACCTCTGAGCCTATTTCCTCATTTGTGAAATGAGGGTAATAGGCCTTCTTGGGGTCATCAGCAGATATGATATAAAATGGCTCAGAGTACCTTGGCACCGAGCTGAAACTTCAGAGGCCCTTAGACTGTGGTTCATGTGGGTTTTTGAATAAGACTGGGTTTTGTTTAAACCTTTTTATTTAAAATGAAATATTTCAAACGAAGAGTACAGAGAAATCGAATAAATACCTATGTATTTGCTACTGAGAGTTAACACACATTGATCTTCCACTATATTTGTTTCCCATATTTTTTAAAATATTGATCTTCTACTATATTTGTTTCACATGTTTTTTAAAAACAAAATGTATAGAATCATTAAGTTCCCTTGCCTCTCCTTAATCCCAGTCCCTTCTCTTCTCCTCCAGAGGCAATCACTTCTGAGGCTGGAGTGTATCCTTGTCTGCATTTTTATTCTTCTATTACATGCACATATGTGCATAAACAGTATGGGATATCGTTCTGTTTTTAAATTTGCATAAGTAGAAGACTGTACATATTGTTCTGATTTGCCTTTTTAACCGGATATTATCTAAGTAAGATTTACCCATGTTGACACGCATAGGTCATCCATTCTAACAGCTGTCTAGTATTTCACTGTGTGAACATAGTATGATTCATTTATCCATTTGTCCACTGCTATGGATGGAATGCTTGTGTTCTCCCAAACTTCCTATGCTGAAATGTGATGGTAATTGGAGATGGGGGCTTTGGGAGGTAATCAGGCCATGAAGGTGGAGCCCTCATTAGTGCCCTTACAGGGAAAGACACAGAGGGCTTACTTCCTCTCTCTTTCCACTTTGTGAGGGCACACTAGAAGACAGCCATCTGCAAACCAGAAGAGGGCCCGCATCAGAACTTGACCATGCTAACACCCTGATAGGGAACTTGCCAGCTTCCAGAACTAAGAGAAATCAATGTCTGTCATTTAAGCTATCCAGTTTGTGATGTTATGTTATAGCAGCCTTAGTGGATGAGGGCGCTTGCAGATGAAAAATGCCCCAGACCCTGGCCCCTAGTTTTTCACTGTGCTGTCATGAAGAAGAGAGATGTGAGGAGAGGAGAAACCATTTTCCCTGGAAGGATGGACAAGCCACTCTCTAAGCATGAGATTGGACTCAAAGAAAGGCCCCTGAAATGCTGTTCAACCTGGATGAGTGGCACAGAGATAGCTCCCTTTCTGCCCACCATGTAAGTGGGGTCTGCGGGCAGGACCCCTGCCTGCTTCCAGACACCCCTTCCACACACACTGTGGAGTGCTTCCTGACCCTACTTTGGGATCTCTCTGCCTCCCTTGCCATGGATCCTGCTCTACCCTCTGCTGTCCTACTGCTGCCATGGTGCTTGGCACAGAGTATGTGCTCAGTAAATATTAGTGAGTGAACGCATGAGAGTGTGAAGTGAAAATGAATGAGTGTGTGAATAATGAAAGGGCTGGGTGGATGAATGCAGTTAGTTCTTGGATTTAGGATATGTTTGGGCTTAGAATACCATCTCCCTCAACTTTGAAAAGGCATTTTGAGGTGGGCTGAGAGTCCCAGTCCCTGATTCTAGGCCCAGCTTTGCCATCGTAGGACATAGCATGGTGCTTAGAGAGGCTCAAAGTTTTTTCAGTCATGATGTCCTGATGGTCTAAGTGGACCACTTCACTCCAACCATGCACCCACCCTCAAGCTCTGGTTACACACTGTCCACACACAGCCTCTCATTTTTCAAGAGCACAGTCTGGGATGAATTCCTTGCTCACCACCTATGGTAAAAGAGATTTATTACTCCCACAAACTCTTTTTATCCCACTCCTTCTCAGAGACTTGATAGATCTTTATCTTGATAAACGATGAGGCCTGGGCCCCGCAGGCAGAAAGAGAGGTGAGCGGTAAGATGTGAGCCTGGAAAGGAAAAGGAAAAGGAAAACGTACTAGAGGCTGTCAGCCATTGATGTGCAGGAGAAGCTGTCACTCAGAGCTCCTCCACAGCCAGCTGAGAATAGCTGAATAGGAGGTTTTTTGACAGTTTCAGCAATGGTCCAACAACTTGCCAGGTGACCACAGTAGCACTGCCTTCGGTCCTTGAGCCTGTTGGGAGATGGCCTTTGCAGCCAAGCAAACTGTGGCCTCTGTTCACCTTTATGTTTGGGAGTTGACCATCATAAAGGCACCTTCTGCATCCAAGTGGGCAGTCTTGGTGCATTGCAAGGATTTTCCTGAAGTGGCTTCCCCTTCCCTCAGCCCCTGGGCCTTTAGTAGGTGCTCCCTAATCAGGGAAACCCTAGTATCCTGGACCCTCCCCCTTCCTGAAGCCACTCCCAGAGCTTGCTGCCTGAGCTCTCATCTTCTTAGCCTGCAGACTTGACAGGTGCTCCTGTTTAGGCACAATGAGCCGGGCCAGCCACCGTTGCTGCATTAGCCCTGCCCCACCGTGTGCCTACCTAGCAACCTTCTATGCCTCCTTCCAGGCACAGAACCATAGACTTCTCCTTGGGGAAGCCTTCCCTGATCCCGTGAGCAAGGGGGTTAAGGCCCCCTTCTCAGTACCTACCTCTGGGTGTCCCTCTGAATTCCTCCTGACTGCTGTGCCCGAGGTCTGTCTGTTCACTTGTCTGTCCTTTCAGCTGACCTCCTAGGGCATCATTCTGATCAACATCAGTTTCCCAGGGCCCTGCCCAGGCTGGGCACAGAGAAGGCCTCCAAGAATAATGAAAGAGTGAGGGAGTGAAGGAACTCTCCCCGGATCCCACCCCTACTTCTAGGTGGTCTACTCCCTGGATGTAGCCACTGGCCCTTGCTTTTCTTAGCATCATTTTGACACACAGTAAGTCCTCATTGAGGAGTAACTGCTAATAATGTCTGTGTGCAAGGCCTGTGCCAAGCACTTTGTATCTTAGTTAATATGGTACCCACCCCCCACCCCTTATCCACAGTTTCACTTTCCATGGTTTCAGTTACTTGCAGACAGGTGAGTACACACAATAAAATATTTTGAGAGAGATAGATAGAGATCCCATTTGCATAACTTTTATTAAAGTATATTGTTATAATGGTTCTATTGTATGATTAGTTATTATTGTTAATCTCACTGTGCTGAATTTATAAATCAAACTTTATCATACGTACACACTGGAAGAAACAGCATATACAGGGTTTGCTACTATCTGTGGTTTCAGGCATCCTCCGACAAGGGGCAACTACAATAGTCATTCATTCTTTATTTTACTTTATTTTATTTTATTTTATTTTATTTATTTTTTTTGAGACAGGGTCTTGCTCAATCACCCAGGCTGGTGTGCAGTGGTGCAATCACAGCTCACTGCAACCTCAAAATCTTGGGTTCAAGCAATCCTTCCACCTCAGCCTCTCGAGTAGCTGGGACTACAGGCATGTGCCACCATGACTGGCTAATTTTAAAAATTTTTTGTAGAAACAGGGTCTTGCTATGTTGCCCAGGCTGATCTCAAACTCCTGGCCTCAAGTGATCCTCACCCCTTGGCCTCCCGAAATGTTGGGATTACAGGGGTAAACCACCACACCTAGCCATACTATATTCTTAATAGCCTTACAAAGTGAAATTTATTAATCCAGTGTCAGATAATGACAGTAAGCCTCAGCAAAGGGAAGTGACTTCCAAGTTTCCCACAGCTTACAAGTACAGTCAGGATTCAAACATGACTGCCTTGTCCCCAAAGCCATGCGCTTTAACTCTGCCTCATCCTGAACGGTGGTAGGCAGCCAGTGTTGCTGTCTCTTCCAGAAGCCTGCCAGACAAGAAGAGGCCTTTGCCCTGCTAGAGTGGCTAAGCCTGCAGATGCCTCTAGAGAAAGGTCCTCAGGATGGCGGCCTGGTGGACTAGTGGGATAACTGGGCACAGCAGAGAGCTCCTGTCTGGGCATGGGAACCATGGTGGCTTAGTCAAGGTGGGCAAACCTGTCTGCTCCTTAAATCAAATCCAGCCACAGTTACCACCCCTCCTCACTCACATACACATACTCGCAGGCTGGTCTTTGAGCCTGCTTAGGGGTGGTCTTTGCAACCAAGCAAGCTGTTGTCTTTGCTCAGCTGGCAAGGAACAGAGGGATACTTGCTGAGAGTTATCATTTTCTGGGACACAAAGCTGCCCCTCTTGAGGGTGGCATGGTGCTTCATTCCAGCAGACTGCAGCTTTGCAGTCCTGACCCTTTTGTTTCCCCCATCCTTCCTTTCTTTTTCCTGCCCTCTCTAACCCATCTGGCCTGCTCCTCCCACCGCCTTTGCTGTGGTCTGGTGGTTACCCACAGCCAGCCAGCCACACACTGGCTGGGAAATGGATAGGGCTAACCAGGTACTCACCTGGCCTTTGTGGTTCATCTGAGCTCCAGTTGGACCCCAGCCCTGTATTCAGAATAAGCCCCACAGCCCTGTCTACCCCACACCCTCCTTTTATACTTCTTCGCAACAACTGTGTGTGAGGATAGTCTCATGTAGCCCCTGGGCACTACCTGCCTTAGTTTTGACTTGTAGAGCTCTGGCCACAGAATTCAGAAGTCTTTCTGCAGCAGCCCCTTTCTGGCCTGACCCTGGAGTTTGGGGAGGTTTCTGCATACACCAGCAGGCATGTGGCCAGAGCATGCCTTAGCTGCTGCTCATTGTGGTGGAAGAAGCAGTGATCACACCTCCTGGCTCAGAGTGGGCCCCACTTCCCCACCATCTCTACCTGGCCAAATCAGACCAATCTGACAAGTGTCTGCCCAGCTTCTCCCTTGAGGATGAAGTCCTTAGCACCTTCCAGCCTTGGCACCTCTATCATAGGGCTGACGTCATTCTATTTTGTATAATAATGATCACTCCTCACATCGACAACTCTTCATGGTTAACCAAACCCTCAGATTCATGAGTTCACTTAGCCCTTACTACAACCTGGTTAGTCCTGTTGACAGATGTGAAATGAAGCTCAGGGAGGTGACGTATCTTGCCCAAGGTCACCCAACTCGAGATGCAGTGGAACCAGGGTGTGAATCTGCTTGGTCAGACTGCACTACCTTGTGTGCCTCCCAGGTGCTAGACAGTGCAGGTACCAGGGCTGTGATGGCGGACAGGGCAGGCACTGGCCCTTGATGTCCTGAGGCTTTCATTCCTGGAGAACTAAATGCTGGTTGATCTAAACCGACTCAAATCACCACCTGCACTCCTTCATTCCTGCTGTTTCCCTCTCTTAAAACTCTCCTTCAAATTCCTGAAGGCTCAGCTGAAGGCTGCTTTCTCCTATAAGTCTTTCCCACCTAGTTGTTACTAAACACTCGCCCTCTTCCAAGCTACCACAGCTGCACAAGCTCACCCTGATGGTGTGCAGCCATTACTGTGACCTATGTGAGTTGGGTCTACCTGAACATCTCTGTCCCCTCCTTCTCTTTGTCTCTTAATGAGTGTCTCCTGGCATAGGACTGGACACTCAGAAAACATGCCTCACAGACCACCCAGGGGCTTGAGTCTGCTTGAGAAATGGTCCCAGGTGCCAAATCCCTGTTACAAATGACATAGGGACCTGGGTGAGTCCTGGATTCCTGAATGACTTTTCTCCTCTGGGCCCCAGCATCTTATTAGTAAAATGAGGCTGTGCTATGGTTTGAATGTGGTTTGTCTTTGCCGAAACTCATGTTGAAGTTTAATTGCCAGTGTGGCAGTATTGGGAGGTGGGCCTAGTCAGAAGTGTTTTGGTCATGGGGGGGGGGTCTCTCAAGAATAGCTTGGTGCCATTCTACAGTAATGAGTTCTTGCTCTCATGGGTTGTTATAATGCAAGGTTCCTCCTCCCATTTGGTTCCTTTTGCACATGCCTGCTCCTGCTCTGTCTGCCATATTATGATGCAGTATGAAAGCCCTTGCTAGAAGCCAGCACCATGTCCTTCAACTTCCCAGCCTGCAAAATCGTAAGCCAAATAAGCCTCTTTTCTTTATAAATGACCTAGTCTCAAATATCCTGTCTAAGCAACATGAAATGGACTAAGACAGGGTCTCATAGACCAATGGAATGTTAGCCTTGGTGATCATCTCTTCCAATTCTCTTGTGCTACAGGGGAGGAGATGAAAACCAGAGATGTTTACTGGTTCCCAGAAGAACCAGGACTACATCTGGTCTGGCTTAGGTGACCTCAATAATCCCTTTTAGGTTTAAATTATTTGATTATCTATAGCAGTGGTTCTCAAACTAGGGATAATTTTGCTATTTCCCATCCCCAGGAGACATTCAGCAATGCCTAGAAGGCATTTTTGGTTGCACAAATGGCGGTGGTGGGGGTCGCGGGGGTATGTTATTGGCATCTAATGAGTAGAGGCCAGGAATGTTGTAAAACGTCCTACAATGTACATGACAGCACCCCCCACTCCGCAACAATGAATTATCCTTCCTAAAATGTCAATAATGAGAGGACAGAGATAATTAACATCAGAAATAAAGGAGGGTACTTCCTACAGATTCCATGGACATTAAATGGAAAATAATAAGACACAACTTGATAACCTAGATAAAATGGGCCAACTCCTTGAAAGACCCACAATCTGCCAAAACTCACACAAGAAGAAATAGACAATCTGAATAGGCCCATTTCTACCAAAGAAATTGGATCAATAATTAAGAATCTTCCAAAACAAAAAGCACCAGGCCCTGATGGATTCACTAGTGAATTCTGCCAAACATTTAGGAAAGAGATTATACCAAGTCTCTAAATCTCTTTCAGAACACAGAAGCGGGGGGATATTTCCTAACTCATTCTGTGAGGCCTAACCTCAGCCAACCACAAACCAGACAAAGACATTACAGGAAAAGAAGGTTACAGACCAATATTTTTCATGAATATAGATATAAAAATCCTCAGCAAAAGATTAGCAAATTGAATCCAATAATGTATAAGAAGAATTACATACCACAACCAAGTGGGATTTATCTCAGGTATGCAAAGCTGGTTCAATATTAAAAAATCAATTAACATAATTCATCAAATCAGCAGGTTAAAGAAGAAAATACATGTAAAAAAAGTATTAGACAAAATCCAACACCCATTCATGATCCAAGCTCTCAGTGAGTAGGAATAGAGGGGAACTCTGTCCAGTTGATAAATAATAACTACAGAAAACCTACAGTTAACATCACACTTAATGCTAAGAAACTTGAAGCTTTCTCACAAAGATCAGGAACAAAGCAAGGATGTCCTGTCTTATAATTCCTTTTCAACACCGTACTGGAAGTCCTAGCTAATGTAATTAAGAAAATGAAATAAAATATATACTTATTGAGAAGGAAGAAATACATCTTTTTTCACAGATGACATGATTATCTATGTAGAAAATCTGAAAGAATTGTCAAAAAAACTCCTGGAACTAATAAACAATTATAACAAGTTTGCAGGATACAAGATTAATATACAAAAGTCAGTATATTTCCTATTTACCAGCAATAATGATTGATGAACAAGATGAATGTGAAATTAAAAACACAATACCATTTACATTAACACCAAAAATATGAAATGCTAGGTATAAATCTAACAAAATATGCACAAGATATATATGAGAAAAACTATAAAACGCTTATGAAATATAAGAACTAAATAAATGGAGAGATATTCCATGTTCATAGATAGGAAGACAATATTTTCAAGATGTCAGGTCTTCCCAACTTAATCTACATATTCAACACAATCCTAATCAAAATCCCACCAAGTTATTTTGTGCCTATCAACAAACTGATTCTAAAGTTTATATGGAGAGGCAAAAGACTGGATAGTGAACACAATATTAAAGGAGAAGAACAAAGTTAAAGGAATGACAGTGCTCAATTTCAAGACTTATTATAAAGCTATAATCATCGAGACAGTGTGGTGTTGGTGAAAGAAAAGACAAATAGGTCAAATGCAACAGAAAAGGGTGCCCAGAAATAGACTCACATAAATGTAGTCAACTAATCTTTGACACAGGCACTATGGCTGCCTTTTCAACAAATAGTGCTTGAACAAATGGTCATTCACATGTAAAATAATGAATCTAGGCACAGACCTTACACTCTTCACAAAAATTAAGACAAAATGAATCACAGCCCCAAATGTAAAACACGAAACTATGAAACTCCTAGAAGGTAACATAGAAGAAAATCTAGATGGCTTTCAGTTTGGTGGTGACTTTTTAGATAGGACACCAAAGCATGATCCATGAAAGAAAGAATTGATAAGCTGGACTTTATTAAAATAAAAAATCTGCTCTGTGAAGGATACTGCCAAGAGAATGAAAAGATAAGCTCAGATTGGGAGAAAATATTTGCAAAAGACTGATAAATATAAATATATATATATAGGATAACTGGATAATTGGATATATCCTACATAATTTTATCTCTCTCTCTCTCTCTCTCTCTTAAAACTCAACAATAAGAAAACAAACAACCTGATTAAAAGATGGGCCAAAGACCTTAACAGACTACTCACCAAAGAATGTACAGATGACAAGTAAGTATATAAAAAGATGCTCCACATCCTATGTCATCAGGCAAATGCAAATTAAAATGACAATGAGATACCACTCAACTATCAGAAGGGCAAAAATCCAGAACACTGATAGTGCCCAATGCTGGAGAGGATGTGGTGCAACAGGAACTCTCATACATTGCTGATGGGAATGCAAAATGGTACAGCCACTTTGGAAGATGGTTAGGTCTTACAAAATTGAACACACTCTTACCATGTGATCCAGCAATCATACTCCTTGGTACTTACCCAAAAAGTTGAAAACTTATGTCCATACAAAAACCTGTACACAGACATTTATAACAGCTTTGTTCATAATTGACAGAACTTGGAAGCAACCAAGATGTCCTTCAGTAGATTAATGGATAAACTACGCTACATCTAGCCAATGGACTATTACACAGCACTAAAAGGAAACTGGCCATCAAGTCATGAAAAGACATAATGGAAACTGAAATGCATTATTACTAAGTGAAAGAAGCCAATCTGGAAAGATTAGTTACTATATAATTCCAACTATATGACATTCTGGAAAATGCAACAAAACTATGGAAACAATAAAAAGATCAGTAGTGGCCAGGTGTTGTGGGGAGGGAGGAATTAATAGGTGGAGCATAGATAATTTTTAGGGCAATGAAATAATCTGTATGATACTATAATGGTAGACACATGTCCACCATTTGTCCAAACCCACAGAATGTACACCACCAAGAGGGAACCCTAATGTAGTCAACTAATCTTTGGACTTTGGGTGATGTGTCAACGAGCTTAATCAGTTGTAATGATGGACACATGTCCATCATTGGTGGACACGTGTCAATGAAGGTTCGTCAGTTGTAACAAATGAACCACCCTGGTGGGAGATTTATAATAGAGGATGCTGTGCATGTGTTGGGCAGCGGGTGTATGAGAACTCCGTAACTTCCTCTCAATGTTGCTGTAAACCTAAAACTGCTCTAAAAAAAAAAAATAAAGTCTTACAAAAAGGTCAATAGTGTTGAGAAAATTTAGTCTACACTAAGGAAAATTACTCAGTTTTCTCAAAAATTTATTCTTGTGATATCTGTGGCCTTTTCCAGAGTGATCTGAAGTAGCCTTAGTTTGCTTCTTAGGAACAGATGGTGCCTCACTGGGTTTTCCTCTTGGGTTAACTTTTCCTTCTTCTGCATCAGGCCTCCTGGGAGGCTCTTCCAAATCCACATGGCTGCCTGATGACATGCTGAGGGGCCTAGGTAGGGACACTGCTCCTGCTGTGGGTGGTAGTGGGGAGGGGGCCCTACTGCCTGAAAACTAGTCATCTGCCTGGAATCTCTGCCTTTCTCATTTCTCTCTGTGCGTTGGGTGGACGATCAGGGCTCAGTTAACCCAACAGCACCCAGGTTTCTCCTTTTTTGTCAAATAGCCACTCCTAAACCCTGCCCTGGATGAGTAGAGCCCCTGACTGCCCTCTGCCCTAGGCACACCACCACTGGCTGGACACCTGGCCTTGGCTTCTGCAGCTCTCAGATCATGCGGGTTGGGGTGGGGTGGGGTGATCTCCCAGGGAGGCAGATGGGACTCTGCAGAAAACCTGACTGCTGGCAGGAAAGGAGGTTGCAAGTGGATCCTCCCCAAGAACTGGGCATGAGGCCTAGCAATCTGCTCCCTTCTTTTGAGCAACACTTCTTTGGGAGGTCATTGCCCATTTCTGCCTTCAGCATCACAGTAGGGCCCAGGCCTCCTCTCCGCTTGCAGCTGGGACCAGGAAGCCAGGAGCAGGAAACAAGGCCTGGTTTCCTTCTGGTTGGTGGTGTCTTACCCCCGCCATTCCTTCCTCTGCTTGCTACTTCTATTTTACAAGCTGACCCAAAGGCCCCACTTCTCGCAGTACTGATTTATAGGGACTGAACTTCCACCCAAACACTGGGATACGGGGCCTGCTGGTGGACGCTTTACCTGACCAACTAATGCTTCTGACCAAGTTTCACTGAAGGTTGAACAGTTACATGGAATTTTGTTAGACATCTGTGGTTCATTTTTATGGAAAAGAATGCAGTTTCATAGCATGGGCACTTGTCCCAGGGTTCAGGAAATATGGTTTGTGGAAATACAAAAGAAAAGTTAAGGCACTGGATTCTCTGCCCAGCTCCAGAGAGGTTCTCATCCTCTTTCTGAGCCTGTTATCTCACTTTAAAATAAAGGGTTTAGACCTGCAGGTTTCTAATGATCCTCTGGCCTTGCATCCTAGGTGCTTGTCACATCCTTCCAATGGTGATGATAATTCACACCAGACTACGGCTCTTAGTCAAACATGCAGACAAGTAAGAGTGGCAGACACTTCCAGGAGGCAGAAGGATGTTACTGTGCACTCAGTGGGTTTGAAATCAGTTGAGCCTGGGTTCCCATCTCAACTTTCCACTTATTCTCTGTTGCCCAGACAGGCTTCTCCATTCCTCTGTGCTTCAGTCTCTTCATCTATAAAGGGAGAGACTCAGGACTGCTTTAAGGACTAAAGTCTGAACATAAGGCTCTAGTAGAGTGCATGAGTAAGTACTTTGACTCTTGTTAATCATCATCACAGGCCAAAGAGCGCATTTGCACTGCCACTGTATTCTGCTCTGTGCACAAGCAGGAAGGTGAGCCCTGTCCATGTGCTTGGCAACCCCCAGTCTGGAAGGAAATCAGCCTTGGCATATAAAACATCAGGAACAAGCAGGAACGAGCAGACCCAGGCTCTAAAGTCGATGTCCGAGGGGCTCTGTCCCTTGGAAGTCATAGTCTAAGGGAGGCAGACACAGGACCAGTATCTCAGTTCAGGGCTGGCTAAGACAGTCAAGAGCAAAAAGCAAATTTCTGTATTAAAAGGGAGCCTTTAATTCCTGGAAGATCAGAGAAGGCTCAAGAGATATAATTTGACTTTAGGCATCTTGACCATTTCTCTACACCCTACCCTGTTTCAGAGGGTCACTGTGAGGCCACAGGGAAGCCCCTCCTGACTGCTTCCCATGCTGTGAGAAGGAAGACACTGGCTCAGTTTCCTTGATGCTTCTGAACCACTGAGTGCCCAGCCAGGACAGCGCTCCCTGTTTGCCAACCCTACTATCACCAGCACAAACTTCCCAAACCCTTCCTAGTCTAGCAGAGTCCTGGAAAATTCCCAAGGCATGCGCTGGAATGAGGGTGAAGCATAAGCCAGAGGAGGCCCCTTGGCTGTGTTCCTCCTATGTTGTATAACTTGCCAGTGCCTGTGATGCAACCCAATGGTTGTGCTCCCCCTTGGACCCCTCTCCATCCCACTGGGCCCGTCCAAGCCTGTTATTCCCTGACTTTCTAACAAACACCCAAATGAAGGCAGGCTGAAAGGCCTTGGGGGCCCCAAGGTCTAGAAATGAGCTACTAATGGATTTCAAAGGCCCAGATTTGATTGCAAAGCTGCAACCAGCTAGACCCCCATTCTCAGGCCCTGTCACAGCCAATCTGCCCCTTACCTGCTGGTAGGAGGAGGCCGCCCTACACTCAGCTATACAAACTTCACAGCCACCCGCCTGTCTCCTGCAAGGAAGTGAAATGTGTAATGACAACTGCGTTTACAGTGCTGCCCTGGATTGTGGACCCAGATGCTCTGAAATCACTCTTGGCTGTCATGTTTGCAGTGGCACATCTGCTTACACATGAGAAAACATGGTCTTTAGCCAAGAGGGAAGGCAAAAATGTTGGTTCTTTTCTAGCTTGTACCAACATCCGGGCTTCCATATCTATATCTTTTTCTACAAAGTGGGGGAAAAAATGGTGTGGCATCAGGATATGAAACTAGGAGCTGGTGGTGGTAGGAAGGGAGGAAACTGATAAAAATGCAACAAAGTGTGGGCTGCACATGCTGCTTCCTCGTGGGTGACTTGAGTCAAGTTAGCCAGCTTGTCTGAGCTTCAGAAGGGGCTGCTAGGAGGATTAAATACGATAATGTTTGCAAAGTACTTAGCATTACATGCACTGGCTTCCTTCCATTTTTCTGGAAGGAAGGGAGTGAAGAAAGAAAATGGTGATCCCTTCCAAGGACAGGCAAACATGCCCAATGGACATCAGAAGTGTAAAATTGTGTTTTTGCAGCTCCAGAGTAACTTTCTTGTGACATTTGGGGTTTTAATGGATTCCAGAAACCTGAAAGTTTCTCTGCAGTCAGAACAGGATGTTTAACTTTCGTCCTTTATGAGAAAAAAAAATGATGCACTCACTAATCTCTTCATTCACTGGAAATACGTGGGAAACAATGAGAAATGGGCTCAAAAAAGCAAACATGAAATGTGCTATTTTAAAATACTAGCAACCAACAGAGTGTTGCAAAATGTGGCTGGAATCAATAACAAAACTTTTGGAGATGAATCATTGAAATCGATGCTTTATCAGGGGTAAAATGCTTGGGAAGCTCCAATTTTGGAGGCCTGAAATGGAGTTTGGACTTCCTTTATTACCTCGAGGGCAGGAAGAGGAGATGCATTTGTTTGAAAGGGGTAGGAGGTGAACCTGATTGCTGAAAAAACACCGTCTCCTTGTTTGTTTCTCTTGAATTCCTACCTAATGTGAAATGAGGAAAAGGGAACTATTTTACAGAAAACCTCAATGTGGAGCAACTCAGAAGTCCCAAAGCACCATTGGCATTTGGCGTCTAGAGGGACAGGATCATTCTTCAATTTAAAATGACATGAATTCCTGAACTACATGCTTTATGAAGCCAAGGCCTGTGCTGACTTTGGATATCACTATTCCCAGAGCCTAATCTAGCATCTGACATATGGCTGGTAAACACTTTTCAGTGAAGAAAGAAAGGACAGAAGGAAGACAGCAAAGGAGGAAGGAAGGACAGAAGGAAGAGAGAATGAGGTCATGGCTGGGACTCTGTAGACTCTAAAGCGGGGTCCCCAGTCCCGGGTCATGGACTGGTACACGTCCATGGCCTGCTAGGAACTAGGCCACACAGCAGGAGGTGAGCAGTGGGCAAGTGAGCGAGCATTACCGCCTGAGCTTCGCCTCCTGTCCTATCAGCAGTCTCATTAGATTCTCATAGGAGCAGGAACCCTATTGTGAACTGCACATGTGAGGGATCTAGGTTGCATGCTCCTTATGAGAATCTAATGCCTGATGATCTGAGGTGAAACAATTTCGTCACTAAACCATCCCCTCCACCCTCCTCACCCTAGACTGTGGAAAAATTATCTTCCACCAAACTGGTCCCTGGTGCCAAAAAGGTTGGGAACCACTGCTCTAAAGCATGGTCCAGACTTGGGGGACATCACTCTACTCAAGCGCAATCTGCCTAGAAACATAAAGGAATTTTGAACTGTAGACTTCATCTTCCCCAGCTGGGCAAGTGTCCACAGTCATTTTTGTAAAAACTGAGATATTCATTTGTTGGTAAACTGGAGACTCTTCATCCCAACAGCCCCTTCTTGGGTCCTCACTCTGGACTCTGCCCATGAGCATCACACAGCAGTTAGAGAAAGGTTTGATGCCTCTGGGAAGGTTCCCCTAATTGGTCCCCTTCTTCTTTCCTCCCTCCCTCCTTCCCCCAAATGAATTATGCTCATCCTCTACCTGTGCTTCCCCCATAAGAATTCCATGTCATGGAATTGTCTATTGAAGTATTCATTTCTCCCACCTTGAGGGTAGGAACTGTCTTACACATATTCCATTCATACACATACATGTATACATATATACAAAACCATTCATATTAGGTTGGTTCTCAATAAAATTTTACTAAATAAATGGACAGACATTGCTGATTAGCAGGAAAAAGAAAAGGAAAAGTCTCAAGACTTGTTGAACCTAAGACAAATAAAAATATTTTCTGATTTCCAGCAATAGGTCTGCAATGTGCTGGAAAGTAAACTCATCGTAACCACCAAATCAGTCAGCAACAACAGGTGTGATCACCGATTTAAGCAAACATGCGCCACGGTGGTCCACAAAAGAAGATGATGCTGTCATGGCATGTGTCCTCTCCAAAGGGCACCCTGTTTTCCATTCTGGATATCTGCAGTCTCCCAGGTTCAGAGATTCAGCATGGGGAGGTAAGGACTGGTTCGCCAAGTCTTGGGTCTGTGGAGTTGACCAGTTCTTGGCCAGGGTTACTTCCTCTTCATCAAGGGAGACGGCAGAGAGAGGGCAGGAAAAGAAGGCTTGAAGAACCTATTTCTGAGGCTCAATGGCCATCAGATAGTGCTCAAAATCGCATTGCCTTTGAGCACAGGAGAGCTGAATCAGAAACACATGGCACATTCCCTCCCAATCACATGCGGTTTGGGAAATCAAGGCAAATCAAAAGCAAAGAACATTTGGAAGCCACGGAGGCAGCTGGGGCTGGGTCCCAGCAGTTGTGCTATGGAAGGGGTATGAGGGTGGTGGAGGGGGAGATTCTCTGCAGTCCTAACCCATCAGACCAACAAGAAAGTGGGAGCCCCTGGGTATCAGTCAGGATCCAATCAGGAAACCACACAGTAATTTGAGCACACCTAGCGTCCCAAGAGCTGGACTGAAGATCCCCATTTCTCACCTTGAATAATGATTGCCTTTGCCTACCTGGCAAGGAAACCTGCAGCTAAAGATTTAAAATTTCACCAATCAATATGTTATCTGGTATTTCTTGTACTCCCATCCCACCTGTAACTGCAAGGGAGAAGCAGGCCTTCATCTCAGAGTGGAAGTAGAGATGGGGGTTAGGGAGGGGAGCCTGGAGATCAGTGGATAGATCACTCCCCATTAGAGATGCAGACCTGAACCCAGCTCTGATGACGATAAACAACACAGTATGATGATGTTCTTGCATTACACAGAGAAAACTGATGGGAATTCTGTGTTGCTGGTAGCTGCAGAACAATTTACACCTATGAAGCACTTCCACAACTAGCTGGAGGCTCACAGCCTTACCTCATCTTCCTCAATTTCCTACACCCCTTCCCCCTAGCCTCAATCAGAATGAATCCCTCTCCCAGGCACCCACCTATGTCTGTCTGTGTCTTTATGATGGCACTTGTCACCATGCATCAGGATTACTCATGCACACGTCCCCTCCTGTCTTCCAGCACACATGGAAGGAAGGAAACATGCATTGCCCACATCGCCTGCCTCAGGCCTTGTGCTTGTGTTAGTGACACAAAAATGAATCAGTTGTACTTCCTAACCTCAAATGGCTCAGGGTCTAGTGTGGGACACAGACATGGGAGGAGGTACATCACAAGCCAGCATGACCTACATTAAATGGGAACAAAGTGCAGCAGGAAGCCTGACTGGGATGTGATGCACTCTTAAACTTAGTGTGTCAGGGAGGATGGGTCAGTTTGAGCTGAATCTTGAAGGACAATGGGATTTTCTAGGCAGATCAGACCAGGAAGGGCATTTAGGCAGGGAGAACAGCATATGAAGCATGTGGAGGCACTGAATTTTATAAAGCATCAGGACTGCAGGGAGACATTCCTTTGGGTTAGAGCGTACAGCATAAAAATAATCATAATCAGGGTAATAATGATAGCTACACCTACATCTTTTCTTGTTTTCTATATGCCAGACTATTCTAAGTGCTTTACATGTGTTGAGTCTTCTTAATCTTCACAAACAAGCCTATGAGGTAGATAATATTATTCCCATTTTACAGTTAAGGAAACTGAGGCACAGTCACTTGCCCAAGTAGTAAGGGGCTGAGAGTTATGAGAGTTACAGGGTGGAAGCTAGAGAGGTGGGCAGGAGCAGGAGAATGTGTTTGGGTGAACTGCAAAGGACCCAGGAAACCCCAGCATACCTGCCGTCAGTGTGGCCCCTCCCAGATCCTCCCCTGCCCTCAATCCCTGCAGTAACCAGAACCAGACCTGGATTAGGGTTTGAAATCTGATAGGAGGCAAGTTGGCTCAGAGCCAGCAAGGACATTCATTCACTTCCAAAAACAAACCAGCCCCCACACCCACCCCGCCACACATACACACTGGATGCCTACTGAACAGAATGGCTTGGAGCCCTGAATGAACCGCCCTGAATGGCCGCCCAGGGAGTGGAACCATTTTCATCCTCTGTGGGCTGGTTCCTGCAAGGCTCATACCTGCCGCTCACACACTCAGAGCCAGAGATGGTCGGGACAGGTGGGAAGATGTGTTGGAGGGAGCTAACCCTGCCCACTTCACAGGTAGGGAAAGCGAAGCCCTGAGAAGGCAGTGGTTCCCAGTGAGCTGGTTAGAGGCAGAGGCTGCTTAAGGATCCTGGTGCTCTGACCTCCATTCCAGTGCTCTGTCTTTTCATCGCTCATCCATTTCCTCCTGGCCCCCCTAGGAAGTCATTAGCTCTCCACACCAGCAACATGGGGATCTTGGTACAAACAATGGCCAAATGGCCTCTGCAGTGATCAGGGACTTCTCCAAGGAAGGAGAAGGACCAAGGGGGCCAACAGGTGCCTGTGCGTCAGTGCACTGGTGCACTCCCAAGGGATATCTGGGATATGAGTCATCTTGCATCTGCTCTGGGGAACAAGAGTCTATTAACGAGCCATTGAACTCTGGGCTCCTGCAAGGCAGGGCAGTTCCATGTTCAGGATGGACCAGGTGTGTGATGTGTTGGTCTGATGCACCTTGGGAGGACAGCAGCATGCAGGGTCATGGCAGCACTAGTCCCATCCTCTCTGGGGACCCTATGTCTGTGGGCTCAGGCCTGTTTTGCATCTACAGTCTAATTCACTCCAGTCCCTCTGGACCTGTGTCTGGCCTCCCAGGATAACATTCCACTCCCTTTCTGGGTCATGGCTCAGGCTTGCAAGTCAGGCTGTTGTGGTTTCAGATGACCTTGAGCAGGCTGCTTGTATTCCTTAACCTCATAGACCCCACTGGCTGCCACTCTCCCTGCCACCTCCGGGAGACTGAAAATAATTAATGAATGGAGGAATGGATGGATGGATGAAGAGGTAAATGCCAGGCCCCACAAGGAACAGGGGCAGCAACAGAGCTAGCAGCCTAGGGTCCCAACTCCCAGCCCAGGTATTGCCTTTACCTCTCTGGCTTCAACTCCCCATGTGCATGTGGGGAGGCAGCCGAGCAGAAGTGGGTGGGAAGTTGGTATAGATGGTGAGAGAATGAAGATGGAGTGAGGGAGAAGTAAGGCCAAGGAAGAGTCAGAGAAGGACTGAGATGTCTACTAAGAAGCTGTCCCATGAGAACAATCCTTATACATTATTTACCTTATCTTGGGGAGAATCTGGCTCCCTGGAGGGATAGGGAGTCCCTTGAGAAGACTAAGACTGGGTTGGTGGGGAAGGTCCAGGGAGTGGGGGTAAGGCTGGGAGTTTGACCTGGGCATGGCTGCTGCCTGTGGGGCCCTCAGGGCTCCTGTGCCTGACAATGATGTCTCCTATCTTCGTCCTTTGGGGCTGCTATAATGAAATACTATAGACTGAGAAATTTATAAACAATAGGATTTATTTCTCACTGTTCTGGAGGCTGGGAAGTTTAGATCGAAGTGCCGGCAGATTCAGTGCCTGGTGGGGCCCACTTCCTGCAATCATAGATGGTGCCTTCTTGCCATGTCCTCACTGGTGGAAGGGGCTAGCTAGCTCTAGGGGGTAGCTTTAATCCTATCATTAATCATTAACAAAATTAATCATTAACAGCATTAATCCTATCGTGAGGGCAGAGCCCTCATGACCTAATTACCTCCCAAAGGCCCCACCCTAATACCATCACCTTGAAGGTCAAGATTTCAACATATGAATTTTGGGGGGATAGAAACATCTGGACCATAGCACCTCCCATGCTTAGAGCCCAGAACCTGAGAGAGGGATGAAGCTGGTGTGTGGCTCACCCAAGTACCAGTAAGGGAGCTTTTCCAAAGTGTCCACAATATTGATGTTAGGTAGTCTTTATTTGCCTCTCTTTACCAAATTTATGGGGTGGATATATCCATTTCTGGCTCACTGTCTAAAGAGCTCCAAACATACACTTTTTACAAGCAAAAGTCAGCAGGGGCAGCAGACAGCATGTGGCTGGGGCGAGGGCGTGTGCTACACAGAGCAAGCTCACAGGACCAGGACAAAGAGGGAAGCAGGGTGTTGGCTGCATCATCTTCCAGATGTGTCTACACCAGCAGATTTTCCTGTCTAGACCATGCGACTGATTTTCCACTCCCAGTGGAGAAGGTCTGAACACGTGTCAAGCCATGCACGGTCTTGGTGGCCCTGTGAAGCCTGAGAGAGGACCACACCAAGAATCTATTGTGTGCCAGGCCCTGGGGACTAGAACATTGTCCAGCACATTATTTTACTATGTCAGAATCTGCATGAATTAATACAAATGAATGAGTTAATACCAAGAGTGGGTTTGGGAGTCATTCTGACACTATATAAAGTAGGTGTTTGCTTTTTTTCTCTCCTTTTAAGACAAAACGCTGGCTTTCTGTGTAAGAACATGGGTTATGAGAGGACACAGATGCTAGGGGAAAAATGTGTGACTGGAGAACCTGCCGTCACTTGCCTCAAAGCTAACCATGGCCAGACTGTGACCTTGTCTTAGAGAAAGAAGACTACCTGTCTAGCAGAGGTCAGGATAGAGTGAGTAGCTTGTAAAAATGGAAACTTGCAAAGAGAGCCCCGTCTCTAGTGCAAGGGGTAAGTGGGTGAATTCCCGATGGGCAAAGTGGCCTAATGAGTGAGCAACTTGGGAACTTAGAGATAAAATAATTCAATTCTGTTCTCTAACTCCCAGACTATTTTATTTTTAAATTGATTAATTAATTAATTTTTTTTAAGAGACAAGGTCTCCCTGTTGCTCAGGCTGGAGTGCAGTAGCAGGATTATAGCTCACTGAAGCTTTGAACTCTTGGGCTCAAGGGATCCTCCCACCTCAGCCTCCTGAGTAGTTGGGACGACCGACATGCACCACCAGGCCTGGCTAATATATATATACACACACACACACATATATACACATATACTTTTAAGAGACAGATTGGTCTCCAATTCCTGGTCTCAGGTGGTCTCCCTGCCACAGCCTCCCAAGTGCTGGGATTACAGGAGTGAGCCACTGTGCCCAGCCTGCACTCTCATTTTAGACAGGAAAAAACTGAGGTCTTGAAATGAGAAGTGGTTATTCTTGTCTCCTCACTCACTGCTTCTGAACCCAGGAGCTCCTCAACTCAGTCTGTCCTCACACACTTGCTCATAGTGACTTCAAGATCCTGGTGGGGTTTTGGTGAAGGATGTAGCGCTTTCACCCAGGACTCTGCATGGGTGACAAAATCAGTGCTGTAAGGCTCATGGGCTCAGACTGAGAGGTTTGGAATATGTCTCTAGGGCAGGCTAAGCCTTGGGTGTTAAAAGGAGATCAGCCCCTCCCAGATAGGAAACAGTCTGTTCCAAGTTGTTGAAAGCATGGTAGCACTCCATGGAGACTTCTTCCTGAGTACAGTGGAAGACTGAAAATTTCCTACTACAATAGGAGCTGAGAGTGTTCTTTAGTATTCACACACACACACGTGTGCGTGCACGCGGCAACACTAGATATGCTGCCCTTAAAGGTAAAAAGTCCTAGATTTCAATAAGCTTTCTCTTAAGCTAAGAAGGACAAAGTGGGCTGGGCGTGGTGGCTCATGCCTGTAATTCCAACACTTTGGGAGGCAGAGGCAGGAGCACCGCTTTACCCCAGGAGTTCAAGACCAGCCTGGGCAATATGGCAAAACCCTGTCTCTACAAAACATATAAAAATCAGCTGGGTGTGATGGTGCATGTCTGTGGTCCCAGCTACTCAGAAGGCTGAGGTGGGGGCATCACTTAAGCCCAGGAGATGGAGGTTGCAGTGAACCATGATCGTGCTACTGCACAACAGAGCGAAACCCTGTCTCAAAAAAAAAAAAAAAAAAAAAAAAAGAAGAAGAAGAAGGAAAGGAAGAAAGAAAGAAAGAGCAGAAAAGAAAAGAAAAGAAAAGAAAAGGACAAAGTGACTTCTTCTACCTGCAGGGAGGTCATTATACTTCCTCAATATCCCAAGTCCCCTGAGAGTTCTGATCCTGGCCCCCAGGTGAGTTCTCAACCCAGCCACAGATCAGTGCTGGCTGTGGCCACAGCCCTGGCCTCTCTGCACACTCACATCTATTTATATTTGTGTTTCCCACTGAACCTTCCACAGTGCTTTGTGCTGCATCAGCACATGATGTATATTTACAAAATGAACATGTGAAAGAACAGTGTCACAAACAAAGCCAAGACAGACAGATATATTTTCCACAACCAAAGGAAATGGTGCTCCCTCCAGCCCACTGGAGGTCCCAGCCTCCCAGAAGGTCCACTCCACTACTCTACAGTAACAGGAATGAAAAGAAGTGTCTGGAGTCACACAAGCCTGACTTGTCACTGAGCTTGAACAAGCCCTCTCTAAGCCTCAGTTCAGTCAACTCAAGTGGGGAGCATAACCCGGAGATCACAGGGCTGCTGAGAAAAATCAAATCAAATAACTCATGGGAAAGAGCCACATAAACCTGAACATAGAACAGTGTGATGTCATCATTGCCCTGACTTGAGAGAACAAAGCACAGATCCAGTGAAGGGACTTCCCATGGCAACCTGGGAACCATAACTGTCTCTGACTCCTGGCCCAGGGCACAGACTCTAGGTTAGCCAGCCAACCCCATCTCTGCAGCATTAATCATTAAGTCAAAAGGTCAAGAGGCCTCTAGCTGGGAGACAGACTAAGTACCTACAAGTGGGGCTTGTGTATGGTGGTGGGGAGGGGCTAGGAAATCCCCGCAACTTCAGGATTCAGAGCTCTCTGGAGAAGTACAGGTTCATGGAGAAGGAAGCCATAGCCCTGTTCCTCAGAAGCCTACCTGCAACATGCCAGAAACTTCCCCTGGCCCAGCCGGGGGGCCCACAGCCTCCAGCAGTGCTGGGAGGGGTTCCGGGAGGGAGTGAGTGCTGCCCCACTCAGAGAGCACTGACAGCAGCAGGCAGCACTCCTTCATGTCTCTGTTTACTCTTTATATACGCACATACTAAGCACCAACTGTTTGCCAGGCACTGGGCTACATGCTAGGTCATTCATGCATTCGTTCATCCACTCATCATTCCTTCAATAACAACTGTCTGTCAAGCTCTTCCTGTGTGCCAGGCACTGTGCTAGGCACTGCAGATCTATAATAGTAGCTAGTAAGTCATGCGTGGCCCCTTTCACATTAAGCTTACAGTCAGGTAAGGAAGAGAGACAAAGAAATAAACATTGCAAATTGTGATAAGTATCATGAAGGGCTCAAATTGGGTTAGGGAATAATGATGGGGACAGGAAAGAGGCACTCAGAAAGGGACATCTGAAAAGGACTCTTTGAGTTTGTGAAATACAAGCAGGGGCCCAAAGGACTAGAAGTCAGCTCTGTGTATATTTTGGCAGTGGGGCTGGGGGGTGGGCAGGTGAATGTTTCAAGCACAGCAAACAGCCTGTTAAGGCTGTTGGGAAGACAGCTGGGTGTGTTAAAGGAGCTCACAGGAGGCCAGCTCCAGGGCAGCTGGAACAGAGGGAAGGGAGAGAGTGGCCAAGCAGGGGATGGTGATCTACTCTAAGTGCATATCCAGCTTCAAATGGCAAAGGCTTGGGTCCTTTGAAAAAGACAAATACATCCGTGTCCTCCCTTACTTCCCTCCCTCCCTCTTCTGTCCCTTGAATAAATGATGGTACCCTATATTGGCAGGTGTTGTGAACGCAGGGATTAGTGGAAACCATCTGAAAGCATCTCGCCATCTCTATTAAAAACCTTAAAAATGTTCAAACTTTCTGAATAGCAGTTCCACATCTCAGAACTCACTTGAAGAAAAACACACTTTGGAGGCATGCAAAAATTACCTGAAGGGATGTGTGTAGTAGCAGCATTTATACAATTATAAATAACCTAAAAGTCAATCATAGAGAAGTGATTTTAAAAAGATGCAGTCTTCCATAAATAAAATATTATGCAGCTACTGGTGGACTGCCTGAGGTTAGGAGTTCAAGACCAGGCTAACATGTTGAAACCCTGTCTCTAATACAAATAAAAAATTAGCCGGGTGTGGTGGTGCACACCTATAGTCCCAGCTACTCAGGCGACTGAGGCAGGAGGATCACTTGAACCCAGGAGGCAGAGAAGTTGCAGTGAGCCCGAGAACATGCATTCCATCACTCTGCACTCCAGCCTGGGCGACAGAGCAAGTCTCCATCTCAGAAAAAAAAAAAAAAAAAAAAGAACGTGTTTGTGGTCGGGCATGGTGGCTTACGCCTGTAATCCCAGCACTTTGGGAGGCCGAGGGAGATGGATCACCTGAGGTCAGGAGTTCAAGACCAGTCTGGCCAACATGGCGAAATCCCATCTCTATTAAAAGCACAAAAAATTAGCCAGGTGTGGTGGCGAGCACCTGTAATCCCAGCTACTTGGGTGGCTGAGGCAGGAGAATTGCTTGAACCTGAGAAGCGGAGGTTGCAGTGAGCCGAGGTCGCACCACTGCACTCCAGTCTGGACGACAGAGAGAGACTCTCCCCTGCACCCCCCCAAAAAAGAACATGTTTGTAAAAATGTTTTCAGTGAGTAGGTTATAATGAGACAACGTGATGTGCCTAGACAGAAGGGATTACACTGTGGTGATTCACACAATGCGGCATCACACAGCCACGAACTAGAAGGGCCACCAACACAGGCAACATCAGGGAAGATTTTTAGTGACACGATAGCGAGTGAAAAAGCAAGTCTCAGACGTCTACGCATACATCATTCTCTCCTTAATGATGTCAAAAAAGCAGGCACAATCAAGCAATAGCATTTATATGACACTACTACATTTTTAAAAATTAAAGGAATGAGAAATACAAAATCTAGAATTGAGTTATCTCTTGAGAGGCAGGGGCCAGGAGAGCAGGTGAGCACACAGGTAAATGTGAGTTACTGGTAAGATTTTACTTCTTGGGTTAAGTGGTAAGTTCAGAGTTTTTATTATGGTATTCACAAATAAATAAGCAAACAAGGAAAAAGAAATAAGGTTATGGGCCAGGCACAATGGCTCCTGCCTGTAATGCCACCACTATGGGAGGCTGAGGTAGGAGAATTGCTTGAGTTCAAGAGTTTGAGACCAGCTTGCACAACATAGTGAGACCGCATCTCTACAAAAGATTTTTTTTTTTTTAATTAGCTAGGTGCGGTGGCATGCACCTGTAGTCCCAGCTACTGGAGACACTGAGGTGGGAGAATCACCTGAGCCCGGGAGGTTGAGGCTTCAGTGAGCTGTGCTTATGCCACGACACTCTAGCCTGGGTGATAAAGTAAGACCTTGTCTCAAAAAAAAAAAAAAAAAAAAAAAGTTTATGCATAGACCAGTGATGATAGTACAACATGTAGGAAGCATTATGATAAAAAATATTCACCAGTATATGGCCTAGTCTCAATTTTATTTAAAAAACACACATACATATAAATATATAATCATGTGCCACATACTGATGTTTTTGTTCAATACAGTCCACATATGCAACAGTGATTCTGTAAGATTATATTTTTAATATGTAAAATTTTTATTTTATTTTACTTTTTTATGTTTAGATATGTTGAGATACACAAATATTTACCACTGTGTTACAATTGCCTACAGTATTCAGTACAGCAACATGCTGTACAGGTTTGTAGTCTAGGAGCAATAGGCTATATCAGACAGCCTAGGTGTGTAGAAGGCTACACCACACCTTCTAGGTTTGTGCAAGTACACTCTATAATGTTGGTACAACTATGAAATCATCTAACACGTATGCCTGTCATTAAGTGATGCATGACTCTATACCTGTGGAAAATAGGTAAGAAAGCAATACATTGACATGGTAACAATTATTTCAGAATGATTTTTATATTATTTGTACTTTTCTATTTCTACAATAAATTTATATTGAACAACTAGAACAAAAAGTTGTTTAAAAGAGACAGCTCATTTAGATGTCATCTATAACTTGTTCTTAAGGAGGCCAAGAAGGGCCAGAAGTGAGAGTGGGGAGACCCCAGAGTCCAAAGGGTTGATGCAGTGTAGGGCTGTTACTGATGTGGCTGAGATGTAGACAGGGAGCTGTGGGGAGGCCACCCCTGCCAGGCTGACCCCTCTCGTGCTTTCTCCCTCCCATTTTAGTCATCTGTGTTGATTCTTTGTCTGGAGTAACAACTGTTTCACTCCTTTTCCACCCTTAGCTTCTAGGAGAGAGGAGGCTCCTTAAAGATGTAAATACAGGCCAGGAGCAGCGGCTCACGCCTGTAATCCTGGCATTTTGGAGGGCTCAGGTGGGCAGATCACTGGAGGTGAGGAGTTTGACACCAACCTGGCCAATGTGGTGAAACCCATCTCTACTAAAAATAAAAAAATTATTGTATATTTGGGGGTGGTGGTGGGCACCTGTAATTCCAGATACTCATGAGGCTGAGGCAGGAGAATTGCTTGAGCCCAGGAGGTGGAGGTTGCAGTGAGCTGAGATTGTGCCACTGCACTCCAGCCTGGGTGACAAAGTGAGACTCGGTCTCCCCCCCCCAAAAAAAAAAGAAAGAAAAAGATGTAAAAACAGAAATGAATTGATCATCAACCAATCGATCATTCAGTCAATTCCTTTTGGGTGAAGGTTTTTATTTTTATTTTTTGAATCAGGAAACAATAATTACACAGAGACTGTGAGACAATCAGTTTTGTTTTAAGTCGTTAAGTGTGTGGTCATATTGTGACACAGCATGGAACGCGGATACTAGGTCAAAACAGGGGCTATGAGAGAACAGAGTGGGGAGTGGCTAGGTTTTAGACATCAAGGAGAACTGTCCGGGGAGGTGTCATGGGGAAGCAATGTGGAGGCACAGCGTGTGCACAGGTTCTCCTCTGCCCCTCTGTGTTCTAGGTCTCACCTGGGGAGATGCTCCATGGGAGGCCTGCCTCCTCTGGCACTGTCTGAGTCCTGGGACTGGGTCTAACCAATTCTGGGATCCAGTTAGCAGGCTTCTCCACCTCTCACAATAAGATATGAGGGCCAACCTGAACTTTCTCAGTAATAAAGGTTATGCTTGGGCCCCCACTTGCTATCATTTGCTTTTTTCCTCAATTGCTGAGAACTAGAGGGTACTGTTCATTGGGGGTCCCCTCGCAGCAGTGAGAACAGCAATCCAGCGGGGAGGAGTGAGGTTCGGAGAGAGACGAGAGCACCGCATGGAGGTCCATAAATTCAGGCTCGAGCTTAGATCTTGTCCTGTAGGCCATGGAGAGTCACAAAAAAGTCTGTGTGTTTCAGTGGCTACAGACTACACCGCAGGGCATGGGCCTCCACAGCCAAGAATCTGGTTTTCGGTTTTCCTTAATCCTGCATGGTCTGGTCCCATGCCCATGATCAACTTGGGCTGCAGTGGTGGTGGTGGTGGTGGGCCCGGGAGTGTGTGTGTAAGCACAGGCCTACGTAAGGCAGGTCCATGCAGGCTTGCTGTGAGCTCATGTGAATGGATCTGTTGTCTCTCTGTGTGCCCCTGTGTCACTTGGTGCAGATGTGTGTTTCTGTGTCAGAATATATTTGAGTGTCCCATGTTTATGTGTAAGCCCATAACTTGGACGGTGTTAAGACAGAATAATACCAGTTAATGTTTGTGGAGTGCTTAGTATACACCAGGAACTCTGCTAAGAACTTGACATCCATTTTCCCATTTTTATTCTTATAATGACACTGTGAGATTGGTACTATTGTTACCGCACTTTACAGTTGAGGAAACTGAGGCACAAAGAGGCTAAGAAACAAACCCAAAGGCACAGTTCTAGCAAAAGGCAGATTCAGGAGCAGACTGAAGCTTTCTGGTTCTGAAGCCATGTCTACATGTATCCTCGTAAGTCTGTGGGTATGTGACCAGGTGCTTGGGTGACAGTGTTCTCATGGGCTCTGAAAGCACGTGTGGCGGGCTTATCTGAACCTATGTGGCCAGGCTATCTTTTTCACTATGTGCTCATAGACACCACATGTCTGCATGGCTTGTGGCATCTGTCTTTGTGTCTGCATGTCCTGATATAACTGTGCATCCTGGTGGCCCATGCTTATTTGCATGAATCAACGTGTCTCTGTGTTTCTGTGTGTCTCTGGCTGCCTGTATGTGGCCGTTCATCTGCACACCCCCATGAGGAGTTGGGCAGGGCTCAGAGCCACATCTGGCTCTGACGCATTGCCTGTGGGGAGAGGGTGACTGCAACAGTAATCCCTGCCGTGTGAGCGTGTGTGCCTTCTGCCCTCAGAAGCCTGGAGAAATCCAACAGACGCCCCGCTCTGCAGCAAGCAGGCAGGCAGGCTGCGCTGCTGGGGGCCTGGCTGGGTTTATTTTCAGCAACCGAGGAGGCCCTGTGGCATTTAATTAATTCCATTCCTTATGTAAACACCAGCAAACACAGGGCTTCAATGGCAGAAGCACATCCTGCCTCATGTTCCCCATGCTGCCGTTGCATGGGACTTCACTGTGGGGTCTGCACGTGTGTGCCTGACCACCCGCCACAGTGATCTCGTCCGTTCTGCCACTGCATCTGCCCCCTGAGTCTGATTCCTCATCCCTCTCCTCCACCCTGTGACATCTCCCCTGGCTCAGGCCTTGACAGCTCTAGCCCAGACCTTTGCAAAAGTCTTAGGGTTGGGGGTGAGGGGGTCTCTGTTCTCAGCTCCATCTGGTGGTCCCAGGGTGAAGGAGAAACTTATAAAATGCAGGTCCATCAGATGTTTGGTTCAGATAGTCTGCTGACTTTGTCATGCACATAGGGGTGTTTGTGTATGCAATAGTCACCTTGTATCTAACACAGACAGCACCTATGTGAGCAGAAGCAGAATGCCCACCATAGCCACCAAGGCCCTGGGTTTCAGTCCTGGCCTTAACAGGAGAGCTCTGTGAAAGCTAACATGCCATGCAGCTCTGGAGGGGAGCAAGGGTCACAATAACCTCCAAATCAGGTCATCAGGAAATAGCCATAAGTTGGTAGCTTGTGGGGAAGTTTTTTATTTGAAGAACGAGGAAGGTAACAGTGAGGAAGGAGGCACCTGGAGGGGCAAAGCAGACGATGCACCCCAGGAAGGAGGCAGGTAAAAGGATTGGGAGAGGAGTCCTGGAGAAGCTGCTCATTCCCACAACCCCCGGCAGGTCTCGCAGTACCATGCGGTAACAGCATGACCCTGGACAAGTCACTTAGTAACACAGAAATCTTTCTCCAATGTGAGCTTTCCTTGAAGAACTTACAAATAATAATTATCATTCTAGTAGTTCTCACTTTTCAAGACACAGTGTCAAGTGCCTGATTTGTCTTATCTCACCCACTCTTTACAACATCCCTATCAGCTCTCTGCCTCCATATCCCCAGCTTGTAGGCCAGGAAACGGAGGTTCAGAGATACTAAATACCTTGTCCAAGGCCACACCTGGGTTAAGCAGCAGAGTTGGGACTTAATTCTAAGTCAGGCTTCTCCCAGAGCCCTTGGTCTTGACATTGTCTCAAAACTGAGTTCTCTAGCTCAAAATGCTGGTATTTGAGTTCTGTAGCTCAAAATGCTGGTATTATAGGCTTGATGTTCAAGTTCATCTCAGTCATCATCAGAATTTTAGTTCCACTGAAACTCATACCTATTGGCAACAAGACAGAGACATAACTAGGGGGTAGGGAGTAGAAAAAGAAGGCTGAGACAAGACAGCTGGAGGAGACTCAGGGATGGAAAGTAAGTGTGGCCCTGAATATGGATGTGTCTTGGGGCAGCTTCTCTGAGATCTTAGAAGGACCAAGAGCCTGAAGCCTTCAGCTGCGTCACACAGTCAGGACATCTGGATGGTTAGCCAGACCCAGAATAAATAAATGCCCCAGTGCATATGTACTGTCTTCACCAAAACACATTTACAATCTTCTTGTTCCAACTACAGGGAGGCAGATGCTCAGAGGGATGGCAAACACAAACCCACTGTTCAGTCTCCATGATGTCTCACTTAGATGTGTAAGTGCCACTGGCTTTCTCTTTATTCAGCAAGTTGCCTGTATTGCTCATTTTAGTGAAAGTAAAAAATGTGCTCAAAGCATCTGGGAGGTCCATGCCTACTCAACTTTACCAAAAGCTCTGAGGTTCCTGAGCCATGATCTCTCTCTCCATGGGGATTTTAGGAAGCTGAGCCTGGTGTCTTGGAAAGGATGATTGTGCTTGACCCCCAGGGGATGTGGGAGGATAAAATGTGGCCAGGTACAAGGAAATAAATTCTAAAAGCACTGGATCAGCATTTGTGACGGTTATATAATGGGAAAGCCATAGAGCCTCTAGTCTCACAGTGCTAGTCATTAGGTGCCCAGTCCATAAATAGTCTGGTTCTGCAATCTTCCCAGAGCCCTGTAGGGTGGCTCTTTCCTATGCTCTTTGAAAACAGCAGTGGCCGTGTGATTTGCTTTGGCCAATGACATGTGAATGGAAATGGTGCCTGTCACTTCTGGGTGGAAGCTTTAAGAACCAGTGTGGAATTTTCCTGTCCTCTTTCCCTCTCCAAGTTCTGGACAGTGGCTGGTCTGAGGCCCCCAGCAGATCTGTGGTGTTCACACAACACGGTAGAAAATAACTCTTTCTTGCTTGAAGACACTAAGAGTTTTGGGGTTGCTTGTTCCAGCTGCACACCCTGGCTATCGTGATGGTAACTCCTTACAACTTACACACCGGCTGGTAAGCCCCAGAAGCAAAGTGTGAAGAGCATGTGTTTCATCCTAACTCTTCTAATGGAGTCCAGCCTCAGTCTCAACAGTCCATTCTCCACACAGTAGCCAGGGTCATCTTTTTATTTATTTATTTTATTTTTATTTTATTTTTATTTTTTGAGACAGAGTCTCGCTCTGTCGCCCAGGCTGGAGTGCAGTGTTGCGATCTCGGCTCACTGCAACCTCTCTACCTCTCAGGTTCAAGCGATTCTCCAGCCTCAGCCACCCAAGTAGCTGGGACTACAGGTGTGCGCCACTATGCCCGGCTAATTTTTGTATTTTTAGTAGAGGCGGGGTTTCGCCATGTTGGCCAGGTTGGTCTCGAACTCCTGACCTCAGGTGATCCACCCACCTCAGCCTCTCAAAGTGCTGGGATTACAAGTGTGAGCCAATGCACCTAGCCAGGATCATCTTTTTAAACTACAAACGTTATCATGGCACTCTGCCTCCCACTTTAAGTGCCCAGACATTCAAAACCTGAACATAGCACCCCTCCCCTTCCCCTGCCACCCAGCTGCTCAAAACCACAAAAGATAAGGCTCAAGGATATCATGGACCTGGTCCAATTCACCTCTCCAGCCTCAGCTCTTGCCACCTCTTGCTTCATACTCTAAGCCCTATTAACCAAAATTACTTCATTACAAGGTGCCATGCTTTCTCTCACTTCCAGAACTTTTGCACATGCCATTGCCTGTACCTAAAACACTCTTCTCTGTCCTACTCACTTAACCAACTCCTACACATCCTTTGGGCCTAAGCTTAGTGTCCACCTCCTCCAGGAAGCCCTCGCTGACTCCCAGGCCAGGCTAGATGTGTTCTCAGTGCCTCCACTCTTACCATGTGTATCACTGTGGACCGTCTTATTTACTTGCAGCACCCCCTTTCAGGCTGTGGGATCCTTGAGACAAAGGGCTGTGTCTGCTTTTTTCCCCATGGTATCTCCAGTGCCCATCACTGCATCGGCCATCTGGTAACTGTGGAGCATCTTCTGAATGAATGGATGATGAATCCCTCCACATACAGGTCCTCTGTTGGTGGCAGGGGACCGTGATTTAACGAAGCAAGGGGAAGTTTCTTTATATGCTCTCCCCCCACATCTCTGGGTTGAAGCGGGAGGCAGGGAGTTCATGGTGATAAATGAGGGCCTTTCAAGTAGCTCGGTGGCCGGGACACTTGGAGGGCAGCAGCCTGGGGCCTCCTAGGGAGCTAATGGTTTTCAGGAGCAGTTTGGGAAGGCGTCCTGCAAATAGCCAAAAGAAAACATAACCTCTCTAGGCTCCTCCTGTCCTGAGTGCTCAGCTGAGATAGAGCTCAAAGGAGCTTAATGAATTATTATGTCCACATTGCTTGCTGATAAATGACAGTCTCATGCTCCGTTACCAAATGCTGGTTGTAATATTTAATCAAAGTCTAGTTTTATGCATCAGTTGGTTTTGAAAATAAGATTTACGGGTCTGGAATGCCTTCAACCTTCAGGCATATGGCTGAAGAGAATCTTTATTTTGTAGCTATTGGATAAGAATATAGGAAGTGAGATAGAGAAACTGCAAAGTTCACTTTTGCCTGCTCAATGCCAGGTCCTCTACCAGATGTCAGAGATGCTGAGATGGATACTAATTCCTTCATGCCAAGGATTCATCCTCAGGTACAAACTTTATCCCTAAGATCCTTCCATCCTCACCCAAACTTGGTTCATTGTCTAACCCATCAGTTCAAACCTGATTCATCATCTAACCCACCTCCTCCAGGGAGCCCTCCATGACCAACCCAGTCCCCAGGGATCTCCACTCCTCCAAGCTCTACTTGATCTCGGCCACTATGCAGAGCATATGCACTGTTCAGCATGATGGATGAACTTTACCCGCTGAAGTGTTGGCCGTTCCACTCGGCTCGGGCTCCCGTGGGGCAGGCGGGGTTTGCTTCTTGTTCCTCTCTACCTCTCCTCACTGCTGGACACCTAGCTGGTGTTAGGGAAATTTCTATCAAATGGTTGACAGAACTGAATTTATAGTCTCTGGGCTTTGCACACATGAGAAGTTCAAAAGTTATCTGAGATCCTATTATAAACCACTCCCCGAATTTTGTCCTTTTCCCTGTTCTCTCCACCTCAGTGAACATACCAAGCCAGACACCTGGAAGTCATCCATGAGTCCTCCCCTCCTCCTCTTTTAATCGTTTGTTCATTCGTTCATTCATTCATTCTTCTATTCCTTCAGAAATAACAACAAAAAATATTATGTTTACTCACTGCCAGGTCCTGTGTTAGGGGCTAGGGACAAACAGTGGTGAATTGGCCAGAAATGGTCTAGGGGGAATTTTAACTTCTAAACAGTTTTTCAAACAGTTTTTCTCTTGTACATCCAAAGGGCCTGCCTTGGTCCGGGGCCATTTCATCTCTGACAGGTTTCTAATGTGTCCCTGGCCCCCTGCTCCAGCCTTCTCCACCTCCACACCATCATCATCACACTTGGTAAACAGTTTTGAGAACATGGAAGTGGGAGTGGGGTGGCGCAGAGAAAGCACTGGTCAGGAAGGCTGGGTTCTAGCTCCCTGTGAGAAGCTGGATAAACCCTTCCCTCTCTAAGTCTCAGTTTGTTCAAAGGTAAAGTGGGCTAATAATCTACAACTTGAGTGTGGCTCTACCTTGAGGTAAATCTAGTGATAATAATTCCATTTCTGAGCAGGCCAAACACATTACATGTATTAACACAATCCTCTCAACAATCAGGGACAGGCAGAAGTTCTTATTACTGCTATTCCCATTCTGCAACATAGCAACTGAGGCTCAGAGAGGTTAAGTAGCTTGCCCAAGGTCACACAGCTATAAGTGGAGAACTGGAATTCCATATACAGGACTGACTGACCCCAGAGGACCCTGATCTTAACTTTGACATGCTACTAGCTCTCTCAGTCTGTGGAGGATGCCCTTATGCCTAGTGGTTTTATCTGTGGCTTTGAGTGGGGTGGGGCTTGGGAGTCATGACTCAATTTCCCCTAAGCAGGGACCAAGAGACATCCTATGTTTTGAGATAAGCACACTTAAATCTCCCACTTGTCAAAACATTTTCAGGTTCTTTGCCATAAGTGAAGGGTGTGAAAGTCCTGGGGTGGGGGCCGGCGGGGGGTGGGTGATTACATGACAAAGCCAATGAACAGTCTTAACCTGAGCAAAGCATGTGGATTGGGCCAAGGGCACCAAGTGCAAACAGTGTTGCTGCAGGCAGGGGTACCCGGGGAAACCAGCCTGCTTCCTATTAGTGCTGAAGAGCAGCGAAGAAAGGGTGTAAATCAGGAGAGGACGGGGCCAGGTTCCTGTCTCCCAGAACCGCCTTTAGGCTTCTTCCCCAGGTCCCTCCAAACCAGTCCTGGGTGCTCCCCGCCACCCCTGACAGCTTCCTCTCTCATTAGGATCTCTCTGACAACCCTGAGGATTTACAACGTGAAATGTTTCCATTTCCCTGACAAGATGTCTCTGCTTCAAAGCGCCTGTGCCTGCCCTCCGGAGCCCAGGATGAAGGTGACTTCGCAAGGGAGACAAATGAATCAAAGGGCTGACACCCATCCCTTTCTTTCCCCCCATAATACATCTGTTTATTATTGAACGGGGGCTTGCATGGTTCGTGATGAATTGTCTTCTCCTCCATAGCCATGTCCCCAGACGGCTGGGGAGGCTAAAGTGTCTTCCAGGAGCATCTGCTTTTGATCTCTGGTCCTTTTAAATCTTAGGTTAAAATCTTTAGCCTGACGGGCCTGAAAGGCAGCCTCCAGCAGCAAAGCAGGGGCAAAGGAGTGTTAAAACCCTGGAGAGGATCATCTGGGTTCTCCCGTGGAATTCCCTCTGATGGGCTGAAAATAGAGCAGGGGGCTTTCTGTTTGGAGGGAGGCCCCTGCTTGGGTTTGAGAGCAGGGTTCTCATCTGCAGGTGCAGTGCCCTTGGGACCCTGGGAGAGGAGTGGAGGCTCAGGCTGTTCACCCCATACAAGGCTGGGCACTGGCTGCAGAGAGGAGGAGCCTGTGGTCCTCTGGTCAAAAAAGCACCAGTCACCTGCCATCGCTACCTCCTGTCCCTTCTTCAGATCTCCTCTGAAATGTCACTTCTGTAGGGAAAATTCTCTTGATCACCTCCAAACTGGGAGTGACAGTGACTGTCACCTGCTTACCACACCCATATCCTCTTCTTTCCAGGCACACAATTCAACTGCCTTCCCCCAGCCTCCTCTGTAGGTAGAGAAGGCCATGAGACTGATTCTGGCCATTGGAGCATGAGGCCACTTCCAGGCCTGGCCCCTGAGACCCTCCCAGTGTGATCCTTGTCCCTTCCCACGGACGCTGACTGCTGTTTCTGCCCATGAGAGAGCTTCTGTCCACCTAGGGCCCTGAGTTTTCCCTGGCACACTGGGAATACTCACATTGGAGCTGTGAAGCTACTGAATGATGGGGGCTTGTTGTCACAACAGTTAGCATCACCCACCCTAGGTCAGGTGCCTGTGGCCCGCGCTCCCCAGCCCCTGTACTTCTGGGTTGTACTTGGCGCCCTTGCTTACACTGCACTCTCTGGAGTAATTTGTATGATGTCTGTCTGTCTCAGGAGACAGTGTTCTCCCTGAGGGTAGAGACCGTCTCTCTTCTTCACCACTGAAAATGTGGGCCTAACACAGAGCCCAGTGCACAGAAAGAACCCAATGAACAGCTACCAGATGACTGATGGACCAGGTGATGGTGAATCCTTCTGAGATCCACAACACACCTTAGCCTCATGGAAGCTGCCCAGAATGGGAGGTCAGAATCGCTGGCTTGGATCCCAGCTCTGCCCCACCATGCAGAAGCCGAATGTCCTTGGTCATTTCACACCACTTCTCTAAGCCTCAGCTTTCTTATTTGTCAATTGAAACAATTTCTCACCTCTCAGGGTTTGGGGGGAAATAAAGGACAGAGAGCCTGTGCAATTGCCAAGCACGGTATGTGGCTTGTCATGTCACATTGTTCATGTGTTCATGTCACATTGATGACAGATACCTGAATCTTATTGCCAGATGTGGGGATAAGACCTTGGAAGTGACTCAAGCCACTGTTGACTCTGCCAATAGCAAACTGTGAGGGCAGTGAGGCATATGTCACCAGAAGATTGTAAAAATAAGACCCATACAGGGTTATCTATTAGGTCAAAGATGCATAGCTGCTGAGAGTTGGTGACCGAAGGATTCAGTGGAAGGATTACTCTCCAGGTATCTAGAATCCTGGGCTGGGGCATTTCTACTCAACCTCCAGTCCTGGGTCCCTGAGGCATGAGATCTAGAGCCAGGCAGTACCCTGCCACTGCCCAGCTGGGCAACTACAGGCACAACCTTTACCCTCTCTGAGTCTCTCGTTCTCCATGTTATAAACGAGGAAGACAATACTTAATGTCTTAAGGCGCAGTGTAGATTACATGGGTCAGAATTTGTAAATGTGCTTAGGACAGTGTCTCATCTAGAGGAAGCCAAAGTAAATTATTAGCTCCCTTTGTTCACTGAGCTTTTTGCTACCTGGATGGAATGAAGTTGCTGAATATCTCTGGCTGAGTCTCCTTTTTCTCATCTGGTACAGGTTACCCTGCCTGCCTCACCCACCTGCTGTGACAGTCAAAGCAAGCATGGATGTCACTCTGCTTTGTACACTGCAGAGTATGCTACACAGGTAGGTTGTTAATAATAGCTACAACTATTAGTACTAGTAATAATAATATCAGTAGCTGTGGTTGGAAATGGTAGAAGTAACTACAACAGACTTGGGTAACAGGATTGGGGTCAGGTAGTAATAGCAGCAGTGGCTGTGATGGATGTAATAGCAGTGAGGGTGGCCAATGTCTAACACTGCCCCAGTTAGTAGCAATGGCCATGACCAGCGTGGTCATGGAGGTGGCAGGTACAGTAACAGTAGCAGCAGTGATAGGCTGGTGGCAGAAGAGGTGACAGAGGTAGTCATTGTGCTCAAGCCTTGCTGGCCTCCATTCTGTTACCAGGCCCATGGAGCCTGCTGTTCTGGGAGATGCTGCAACTTCCTGGGCATCAGTGTTCTACAGGGTGACCAGGCAGTGAAAGAGCATTTCTTCAGCTTCCTACTGCTGGGGGGGCCCAGGTGTCCACAGGTGACTGAGCATTGACAGGTGGGCCAAAGGATCCACAGACCTGATGCTGCAGGCCTCTCATCTGCCAAATGCCTTCTCACATGGTCACCCCTAGGAGCCTTTGAGAATCTCCTGAGCAAAGTTAGGTGTTTTTTCCTCCGTTGTCCCTTTAACGTTCATTCAACAAATATTCACTGGAGCCTACTGTAGGCCCTGAAGAAGAAGAATATAATTCCCAACTTCAAAAAGGCAACAGCTTCGAAAGAAATCCTCTGTGCATCTTCATTACAGCAGGTAGGTTGCTGTATTAAGGACGTTTATGGGGCTGTCCTTGGCACTAGTACCGGTTCCCATCCCTATCTTGTTTGGTATGGAGTCTGGAGGTGCACAACAGCACTCGCTGGATCCCATTCATCTAAGAGATATTTTTGGAGTAGTTACCCAAGGAGAGACATAGAGAACAGTGGCTGAGTTCCAATCCCGGCTCACTATAACCTTGGACAAGTTGCTTAATCTCTGCCTCAGTTTGTTATAAGGATTAACTGAATTATTATTACAAGTAAACTGTTTAGAATAGTGCTTAGTGTACATAATAATGCTATAGAAGTATTAGCTGTGAAAATGTGCCAAGGATCATACTAGGCACTGTTCACATAGCAATGAGTCAAACAAAGTTCCAGCTGTCATAGAGCTTACATTTTAGCAGGGGAACAGATGAGAAACACACAAATATACACGCCATGTAGGAAAAGGTGCTATGAGCAATAAAGCAGGGCGCAGAGACAGAGAGTAAGGGGGGCTACTATGCAGGCAGGGGAGGCTTCTCTGGTCAGGTGATATTTGAACACAGGTTTGGATGAAATGAAGTATATATGAGCCACGGGACTACCTTGGGTAAAAAGGGTTCCAGGCAGAGGCAAGAATATGTTTTGTGTGTTCAATAAGAGCCAGGCATGGTGGTTCATGCCTGTAACCCCAGCACTTTGGGAGGCTGAGGCAGGAAGGCTGCTTGATCCCAGGAGTTCGAGACTAGCCTGAGCAACATAGTGAGACCCCATCTTTACAAAAAATAATTTTTAAAAATTAGCTGGGTGTCGTGGTGCACGCTTGTAGTCCCAGCAACTTGGGAGACAGAGATGGAAAGACTGCTTGAGCATGGGAGGTTGAGGCTACAGTGCACTGAGATCATGCCACTGCACTCCAGTCTGGGCTACGGAGCAAGACCCAATTCCAAACAAAACAAAACAAAACAAAACAAAACAACAACAACAAGAAAAAACAAAAATGAAAGAAAAAAAAAAAGAAAGAGCAAGGGACTAGTATGGCTGGAGTGGAGTAATGGTGTCAGTGGTCCAAGATGAGGTCAGTGAGGTAGCTGGGGTCAGATTATGCAGAGGCTCTTAGGCCACATTAGGATTTAGCTTTTGCTAGGAGTAAAACAGAAAGCCAGTGGAGGGTTTTCAGAATTAATGTTTTGAAGGATGGCTCCAGGCTCTGTGAGAAGCACAGCCTCCTGGAGTGGGAGAAGGCAACAGAAGGGAGACCTGTTACAGGCAGCTTATTACATGCAACTGTGATGGTGGCTGAGGCCATGGTGCTGAACAGGAAGGGTGGGGAGAAGTAGTGGAATCCTGCTGTCTGTAGGATGTAGACATGACAGAAACTGCTGACAGACTGGATGGAGGTTAAGAAAGAAAGAGAACAGTCAAGGATGACTCTAAGACTTTTGGCCTGAACAACTGGCAGAATGGAACTGCCATGTGCTGAGTTGAAGAAGTCTGGTAAGAATCAGGACTGGGAAGCCATGAGGGGGAGAATCAACTATTGGTTAAAAGTTGTTAAGCTAGAGATGTGTATTTGCCACCCAAGTGGAGATTCTATATCACATCTGGATATATGAATCCAGAGAGTTTGTACGAAGAGAGAATTTGGGCTGCAGATTGAAATGAAGGTCTCCTCGCTACAAAGTAAGAATGGATAAGTACAGAAAGAAGAGGACTGAGGACTGAGCCCTGGGACCCTCCAGAGTTTAGAGGTCAGAGAGGTGAGAAAGAAGCAGCAAGGAGACTAACAGAGGCTACTGAGGTAGGATGAGTGAAGGACATATTTCAAGAAGGGGCATGTGTTGATGGGTTGAGAAAGATAAGGACTGAAAATGACCCTGGGATTCTTCTATGTGAATGAATGGTGAGGAGGTGATAACAGCTGAAGAACGTATCACACACTGGAGGAAATGTAAGCCATCATCGGAATTCAGGTTGACCATGTGGCTCTGGGAAGGCCAGCACCATGAAACAGCAGGTACAAATCCAGTCTCCAGTTTTAGAGCCTTGGGAAGTGCAGTCTGACATGCAAAGCTTTTAAAATTTTACGAGGGCATCCAGAGGAATAGGAAGAGGAAAAAAGGTAAGCTGGTGGAGAGTGATTTATACACATTACAGAAGTACATAAATGGTGCCGAGGGCTTCCGGCACCCTGCAGAAGCCATTGTGAGGTCAGTGGTGAGACAGGTCTATGTCCAGACGCAGTGTCATCTGGCCAGATGGCCCCTCAGCTGGTGGGTGTGTTTCATCTCCCCTGGGTTACCAGGAGAAGTGGATAAAGTTAGTGACTTATTTATTGTTTTCTCTTTCACATTTCAATTCAGTTGATTATATATAGTTTTCAAATATCTAAAAAAAAAACAAAAACAAAAACTGATTTGCTTCCTAAAAGTGTCCTCCTCATCCCAACTCCTGGTGTTCTATGGGACACAGTGCATTCACAGAACCTCTGGGGGGCCAGGCAGAGGGAGTGGCCAGTATGTGGAAAGAACATCCTTTGAGATCAGACCTAAGTAGAAACCCTCACTCCATCACATACCATCTGGGGGATGTTGAACAAATAAGAGCCTCCCTGAATTCTACTCGGGTTTCCTGGGTGTTGCCTTTTTAGGAAAGCCCTACTTTTACCTGCCCTTAGCCCAGGCTGGTGTAGGTTCTCTTTCCAGCCATGCTCTTAGCGCACCTTGCCTCACATTTCAATGCTTGAGAGCTTGTTGACACTTGGCTATGAGCTTTTAGAGGGGAGCCCTTGTGTTTGATTTGACAATGAGTACACTGCACAGAGAAGTTGCCAAACATGCTGTTGTTGATTAAATGCACAGTCGCTACCTTCCTAGGGTTGTTCCAGGGACTAAAAGAGAAGAGTTATGAAAAAGTTCCCTGCCCACAAATCAACAGAGGGCTCAGGCATGTCTGCAAACTGCCTAGATTCATCAGAGGGGCAGGCTCTTGGACCCTGGGGGGGCCCAACTTCTCGGGCTGCTTCAGGATCCTGGCTTTGGTGATGGAATCACCAAAAAGCGATTCGTGAGACAATGCTCTTCCAGGCCTGGCATTATCCCGAAACCCCCAAATAACCTGCTGTGGATCCTCCCTCTGAGAGTTGATTGTGCTCCTCCTTGAACTTATATTGTCAGCCTATATTCATTCATTTATATTCTTTCTTTACTTCAGTAATTCAAATACTATTATTGAGGGCTCGGCGCATGGGGAGGCACTGTTCTGTATGCTGGGGATACAGTGATACGCAGTGTGGGTGGGGGTGTTGTGGATGCAGCCTACAATAATACTTAGGACTCTGCAATTGAGAGCCAAGCCGCCTTGGTTCACATCCTGGCTCTGACACTTAGTACTGTGACCTTGGGCAAGCTACTGAACTTTTCTGTGCTTCAATTTCCGTATCTCTGTAATGGAAATATAATGGTACTTGGTTACTGGGTTTGGGAGGATTAAATAAATTCATCACATAAAGTGCTTTGAACAGTGCTTGACACATGGCAGGCACTCAGTAAGTTCTTGTTATTCTTATAGCAGTGAACACAGAAAAGTCACTAACCTCACAGGGATTACATTCCAGTGGGGAGACACACAACAAGCACCTTGACAAGGAGCTACCTAATACCAAGTGCCACGAAGAACAGCAGAGTGAGAAGATGGAATAGAATGGGACCAGGGTGTGCTATGTGAGATATGGCAGTCAGGAAGCCTTCTCTGAGGAGGTGATATTTCAGCAGGGCACTGAATGCATTTCGGACCACATGGGACCAAGTCATTGTGTCAATTAGCACCCCACCAGCAGTATGTGTGAGTGCTGGTAGTGAAGGAGGACACTTCCAGTAGCAGAATGAACAAGCCAAGAGTGAAGAATAGGGACAGGGAAGTGAACATGACGTACCACTCCTTCCACAAAGAATCTGGGGCACCGTGACACATGCTCTGCAACATGTGCTGAGGACACAGACATGACTCAGATGGCACTCCTGCCCTCAGGGGAGTGGCCAGACGTGGCCACAGAACACCAGAATACTGGGTAGGAAGAGCTCAGGAGGAAGAGCTCTGCCAGTACAAGGGCAGGAGCCTCCTGCCTCCTCCTCCACCACCCCAGTCCTGGCTCAGCTTCCTGCATAACAAGGGATCTAAAAACGCATCTCAAAGGGTTGGGAGATATTCAAAAAGCCCTCAGGACAAAATCATATCCTGCGGCCCCTGCCTCACCCCAAGGATATAGATTTGACACTCAACAAAGGAATTCCCCAGGAGACAGCCACAGGGAGGAAGACCTGAGTTTCATAGCCTGAGCCTACACTGGACACAGAGGATGAGCGGAGGGGACGTGGATAGTCTCTTGCAGCTCACTTGCCCCACCCCCCAGCCAGGAAGCCCAGCCCAACACCCTCTTCTCACTGAAGTTACCATAAAGCACAGCCTGTATCTGATCACTCTGTGTGAGCACTGAGCGAGCTGTGGGTTGCTCTGCTGAGCGGAGGGAAGCATGTACACTTCCAAGTTCAACAACCTTGATGCCTGGCAGTGGGTGCCCTGGGACTGCCCAGCCTGGACCCCACTGCCCCCCTCCCACCACAGTTAAAGAAAGGCTCCTTGTTGAGGTGAGGAGCTGGTCAGGTTGCCCTCAGGTCTCGCTTCCCCAAGGACCAGGTGTTTTACTCGGCAGCAAACCAGAGCTGTCCTGGAACCAACCCTGTTCAGACTTTGTCACCCTGTCCATCACCCTGGCTTGGCTGCAGGGCCCAAGGTGGCAGGAGACAGAGTTCACTCCTCATTTATTTTCAACATCCACTCTAGGGAGGTTGGATTAAAAGTCTCCTGGAATGACAGTGCCAGAAAGCCCTTGGGTGATCCTCTGGGCTGAAAGGGACCCATAGGGCAGAGATTTCCTCAGGTCGCACTGCTGAGGAGGGAGGGGCAGAGATGGTGCTGGCACAGATCCCATGCCCACCCCACTCCCAGGCCTGCCTCCTCGTACTAGTGTTTGCTTTCCCCCAGGCCTGCGCATATTCTCCATCACTGGGACTTGCCCCACCAGTGAAGGGGGGAAGGTTCCTGTGTGCCTTGGCCCCAGTGGCAGGACTCATTCCAGCAATGGCTGCCGGGGGCATGGTGCCCAGCACTGGGCTTCACAGGCACACATTGTGATCTCCAGCCCCTAAACCACAGGCTGTCCCTGCATCTGTCAAGTGCGATCTCTCCTGGCCCCTGCTGGCCCCTCCAAACAAGCTATCTTTATGAAATGCAATGACTGCCCTCCATATATTAAAATAACACCTCCCCAGGAAGGACCTCACGTCAGGGCTGCCGCACAAAGGGACATTCACAGGATGGCAGAGGGAAGCCAGTGGAGGCTTGGCCCAGGGCCTAGAGGGAAGAGAGGATGGGGAGTTTGGGGGTCTTGGGTTACAGAGAGAAGGGTGGGTTAAGGGAGGCAGGGATGGGGCTGTGGAGGCTCAAGGCTAACAAAGAAACTCTGGGTTCAACAGAGTCACACAGCCCACTCCACACTGATGAAGCAGACCCTGGGCTTGGCTATTTCCAGCCTGGGTCCAAATGCCATGGCCTGTACTGCCCAAACCTCCTTCTGGAACCCAAGCAGAGACCCTGGTGGGAAGTGGGGATGGAAAAGTCCTCAGATATTAGGATCTGCTTCCCAAAGATGTTGTAGCGAGAGTGGGCACAGAAGCCCAGTCTGTGCGTCACTAAAATCAGGCAGGCTTGGGGAACTGGGCTTGCCAGGCTATGTGTGATCTGCCCACGAGCTGAGCTCACCCTCTCTGCGGTACCTCTACCTCTCGGCCTGGGGAATACAGTCTAGATTCAGACTGGCCTGGGTTCTGATCCTGGTACTGCCACTTCTTGGGCAAGAAACTCCAACTCCCTTGGCATCAGTTTCCTCATCTGAAAAGTGGGAATCATGACAACTCATCTAAAAGATGTGTTATGAGGATTAAGCAAGATAGTGTCAGTAAAAGTAGTTGCACATAGTAGGCTCTCTCTCTCTCTCTCCCTAACACATATATACTGAGCCCCTAGTATATGTTGAGCACTGTTCTCAGTATGTGGGATATTCAGCATGCAACAGGCCCAAATCCCTGCTCTCCTGGATCTCACAAGGTATTGGATGTGATAGGGTAAGATGGACAGTAAACAAAAAACATAGCAAGTAAATTATGTAACATGTTAGATGACAGGAAGTGTTATGGGAAAGGAGAAAGTGGAGCAGGAACAGGGGACAGGTGCACTAGGCTGAAGTTTTAAATGGAGCAGTCATTGAGAAGGTGACATTTGAATAAAGACACATAAGAGATGAGGGACAGCAAAGACCCTGAGACAGGATCATGCCTGGCATGTCCCAGAAACAGCAAGGAAGACAACGTGGCTGGAGGGGAGGTAGGAGATGATCAGAGAGGAAGTGAGCTGGGGGCAGCTGATCATTTTGGGCCTTGTAGGCTGCTGTACTACACTTCCTAGGTGGCCAAAGAAGGAGTAACCTGCGGAATGGCCCTGATGGATGAGGAGGAGTTCACCGAGCCAAGAAGCAGACAGGCTCAGAGGTGTATCCAGAAAACAGGCTCTTCCACACGGGGAGGACCCTGGAGGGCAGCTGCAAAGATGGAAGATTTTTGATGTGTTTTGGTAAAACGTGAATTGCATCTGAGGAAGAAATAGCTCTTCTTTTAAAAGGCAAGGTAGGGCCACCATATCTCAGATCCTGTATTCACCACCTTTCTTCGTAACTACATACTTGTCCTTATCACAGCTCAATCAGTTTCCTCCCTACCCCTCATTTGCACCACACAGGTGTACATACACACACACATATACAATCTGACCTGTCCCTGCCCAGCTAGAGAGCAGGTACCCAATGGGCCAGACACTGCAGCCGACCTACTCTACCTCTCTGAGCTTCTGTATTCTTAAGCTGGAACTGACCATATCTTTTTTACAGGGTTGATTATTGGTAAGGATTAAACTAACATGCAAAAATCCCTTGCAAAGGATAGCATTCTATACAAACAGAAGTGTTAGCTATTTACCTGATACAAGAAAAAAATAACTGGAAGTTACTTTTATCCTATAAGAATTTTCCTTCAGTATCTACACTGTCCCAATTCACTGATAATCACTCCAACAACACAGGTTGTTGGGTGGCACAGAATACTGGCTCAGAACATTTTTGTTAGATGAATGAATGAGCAGATGAAGGAAGGGAAGAATCTAGGCATAAAAGGCATAAAAGCAGGCACGTAAGCTACTGGTGAGGAATGTGGAGGAGGCAACTTGTCAAGCAGGGGCTACGAAGGCGCTGGAACCCTGAGCCCTAACAATGGCAAGAAAAACAGTCACAACCTCCCCCATTCCCAGAGGCCTCCGCCCCAATCTTTGAGCCCGGGCTGCTCTGGCTCTCCCTCTGATAAAAGTCACTGCCCTCTCACTTAGGTGCCATTAGGATGCTAATGATGTGTGATTAGACCTGCTCTGAGACTCCCATTTGACTGACCTCAGGATGGCAGAAGTTTGCCTGGAGGCCAGGAAAGAAAAACACACAGAAAAGGAGAGGCCTAGGCTCTGGAGGGAAGCCAGGGAGGCACTGGGTGGGAACAGTCAAGAGCAAGTTAGGGGCTCTGCATCTTCAAGGGGACTTTTTTGAAGCCAGAAAGAACCTTGATGGTCATACGAGCTCTAACTCCCTTATCTACAATTCTGAAATCCAAAACGCTCTGAAGAATGTCTTTGGTAACTTGACCTGAACGTATCCAAGGCTATATATAGCCTTGATCTCTCCCACTTTTTGTGAATATTCATGTTTTGCTGCACAAATGTTAATGTATTTGATTAAGAATGCTGCTCCAGGCCACAATGGGGTGTTAAATGATGTATGGATATATACCATATTTTGCCATCTAACATCCAAAAAATTCTGAATTCTGAATTCTGAAACAAATGTGGCTTCAAGGGTTTTGGAAGAGAGACTGGAGATCTACTCTACTCAGTTGTGGATTTCTTTAAATTGCTTATTCCTCCATTGACTCATTCACTCATTCATTCATTCATTCATTCACGCATTCAGTCTTCACGGCCTTCACCACCTACATGTATCCTTTTGCTGTTGGAGAAGGCCTTACATCCATATTTTTCCTCAGCAAGTGCCCACTGAGTCTTTCTGGATGTGAGACCCTGGCCTGGGCCCATAAGGGCTCATCTTACATATCTTTCTGTCTCTGCATTTGTCCACTGGGCTGCGTCCTCTGTTTCCATCTGACTTCCACTCCAGGTGGGGGTTCTTATGTGCACAGGGCATGATCTTCTGCTTGCCCCACAGATCTTGGCATGCATGTTGGTCTCTGCAAGTGGAGTGCCCTCAACAACCTCCTACAGACATGGAGAAGGCCCAGGCTCTGTTCTCTAAGGTGCTCATGCACACCTGGAGGAGTGGGCCACCCAGAGTGGGACCTAGAGAATCACAGATCAGTAGGGCAAGAAAGACCTGCGAGCGCTTCTGGTTTAGCCCCTTCTGGTGCTTTGGTCCCCTGAAACAAGGCCCTGCAAGGCCACTTGGACACTGCTGTGGCCCACTCCATTACATACAATGCCACCTCTGGAAAACTGCTGTCTGATAAGAGGATATCTGCCTACGTGGCACTCTGCCCATGAATCTTGGGAGCAGTGAGAGATGCAATCATTCAAAGTCAGGGAAACCAGGGAAGGCTTTCTGGAGGAGGTACTATTAGAACATTTTGAAGAAGAAAAAGGATTTTGGTAAGTTTTGTGTGTTTGTGCAATAGTGGTGGTGGTGGTGGTGGTGGTGTGTGTGGTGGGTAGATACAGCATTCCAAGGGAAGCTCTTGGAAATGATAATGAGCCCTGGTTGTGGTGGACAGGGCGATGCAGCCCCCAGGTCCCATGTTAATGAAGGACTTGTTGCCCCAGCTGCTGTCAGTGCTGTCAGAGTGCAGTCTTGCACTGTCAGTCTCTTTTGCCCCAGTTGCAGAGCCTCCTTGCTCAAAGTTGGGCCCTTCAATGCACGACCCATATCCAATAAGAGTCAATTCAATGAGGAATAAAGGCAGGTATGCAAAGGCCCAGCCAGCTATTTCAGATCCAAGTTTCCCTGTGGAAAGTGCTTGGGCCTGCATCTCAGCTTGACTTCTCCCTCTGCTCCATTTGTTTTCTCCTCCCACCTCCAAGGACCTCCCTAATAAATACACATGGAAACCACCTCAGAGTCGGCTTCCCAGAGAACTCACCTGCCAGACTGAGGGGGTGTGGGGGAGGAGGTCAGAAGAGGGTGCTATTGGCAGATTGTTGTTGGAGGGACTGTTGGAAGATTGGGCTGGAGAGGCAGGACCTGGCCAGCCCACAATACTCTCTCTCCCCGTTTGGGTTTAGGGTTCCTAAGGCAGGGCCCACTTGCTCTCACACAACTTCAGGAGAGGGTGCTAAAGCCATGAGTTGGCAGGAACCGAGCAAGTGCCACCTGCCAGGCACTCTGTTGGGTACTTAGTGCCTGTTATTTAGTGGGATCTTCACACCAACTCTACCTGTAGGTTGTATAATTATCTTATCCTTAATAGATGAAGGAACTGAACACTGAAGAGTTTCAGTCATTGCCAAAGTCATGCAGCTAGAAAGTGGCAGCACCTAAAAGTGAAGTCTGATGCCAAATACAAAAGCCTGTGTATTTCCTCCAAGAGGCCCCCACCCCTCCACAGAGCAAGAGCACTGTTATCTCTGATGGCCAAACCTGTTCAAAATTTCTATGTTTGCTAAATGAACGAAGTAAAAACCTAGTTTCCTTTTCTTGGTGTCAGCTAAGTGCTCTGACTATGGCCAGGGTCGGGGCTCTGTGCCTCACCTGATGCCAAGGCCTAGTTGTGTGTGTGATTTTGGGTTCAGTCTGAGACCACAGGACAGCATTTTTGTCTTGGTAAAATTAACTAACCATGACACTATTGGAGGGCCATCCTGCTCTCTCAATCCAAGCACCATCTTTTAAGAGAGAAAGAAAGCAGAAAGGGCTGGGAGTGGGCACCAAGGAGTAAGGAGACGGATTTGAAGGGGTTCTATTCAACCTTTTATCTATCATCAAAACCCTCCATCATTAGGTTAGCTGCGCCCGTCTGTCCCATAACATTTACAGACAATCATAAAAGGGCGGGTAATGACTGCAATTACAACTGAAGGACTGGTTTAATGAATATTAAACAGCTTTGAACATCAAAGTACTGGCTAAAGTGGAAACCTAATATCTCTCCTCTCAGCCCCTGCCGCCCTGCAAAAGGGTAAGGCAGATGGCCTGGCCTTCTGCAGGGCTGTCAGGAACAATTTGCAAGAGTCACCAAGTGGCACTTGGAACAAGTTCTTCTGCCTGGAGGCCAGCCCAAGAAATAAAGGGATCTGCCATTATCTTCTCTGCAGCAATCAGCAGGGGAGAACAGCCATCTCACAGAGGAAAGAAAGTCCACAAGAAGCAGAGTCTCCCTTCCTAGGGAAGTCTGCTCAGGTGGGACCACAGGGAAGCTCTTGCTCAGCCAGCATGGCTCAGCGGCAGGGGGCATGGACAGCCTGCTTTCACCTCTCCACCCCTCCCAGTCCCTTTCCTGATTCTGTCTGCCTCCAGTCCTCTGCCTCCAGGCCAGCTGGTATTCAACAGCCTCCACCTCCCTGACTTCACTCATTCACTCAGGTATTTAGAGAGCTGAACAAGACGTAGCCCCTGCACTCAAGGAGTTCATGGTCTAATGGAAGCAACAGGTACGTAAGAAGTAACACTGATATAGATTGATTACAGCCATGGGGGCAGACTTCTGGAGAAGAGTGGTTCAGGCTAACGGAGCAGCATAATTAACCAGGCAGGTCTGTGTCCTCAAAGAAGCCCAGGGTCTAATTAGGGGGACAGGCACGTTGGCAGTCTGTGGGACAAGTGTCATGTGAAAATCCAGGATGAGGGGCAGTTGGGGCTCCTTGAGCAATCAGAGAAGGCCTCACAGAGGAGGTGACATTGAAACTGAGCACAGAAGAGGAAGAAACTCACCTGTGGGGCAAGGAGCCACAGGGTGCCCTAGAAACAGGCAGCTACTGTCCTGGTAAGTCTCCTCCTGATCCTTCCACCCACTCTTCTGCCCACTCCCCTAGTACAACCTTCAATTGGCCAGCACCTCACAGTTGCCCCAGTGTCTACTGTTCATAAACGGCCAAATATTTTGACCAAGCCTCCCACAAGGTGCATCTTCCCTGGTTGGCCCTGACTGGTCTTTACCAAGAGTTTACATAGGACACGTGCTGTGCTCACTGCTTTCTCATAGGACCCTTGGAACCTCATGGCTTGCGGTTCTGAGGAGGCTTCTAACCCTTCTCCCATAACCAAGTTCTCAGGCATGTGCCTCTCTTGAAAACCAGGGGCACAATAGGTGTTGATAAAATGGTGGGATGAAAGAGAAGCCTCTGAGTTCCCAGGGTGACTGCCAAGTAGATGGGCAAACAGGGGGTCCAGAGAAGAACCGAGACCCACGAGAAGGAGTCCAGAGTCCTCAGGCTCTTTAGGATCCACAGTGGCTCTATACTCTAAGGCCAGCACCGGGCAACTCGACTTCCTGTGGATGGAAATTCTTTCTTTAAGAGACAAGGTCTCACTCTGACACCTAGGCTGCAGTGCAGTGGCACAATCATAGCTCACTGCAGCTTTGAACTCCTGGGCTCAAGTGATCCTCCTGCCATATCCTCCTCAGTAGCTAGGACTACAGGGTTACACCACTATGCCTAGTTAATTTTTTATAGAGTCGGGGTCTTACCATGTTGCCAGGCTGGTCTTGAACTCCTGGCCTCAAGCCATCCTCCCACCTTGGCCCACCAAGGTGCTGGCATTACAGGTATGAGCCACCCTGTTCGGCTTGATGATGGACATTCTTTAGTACATGTGGCTGTTGAGCACCTGAAATGTGGCTATTGAGACTGAGGAATATAATTTTAATGTTGTTTAATTTTAATAAAATAGCCACATGTGACTAGTAGCTATCATATTGGACAGCACAGGTCTAGTCATAAATTCATCCTGGTATCTTAAACATGCCAGATTTTTTCATGCCTCACAGCCCCTTCTGCCTGGAAAGTCATTCCCCTCTTGTCTGTCTGGGTTCATGAAGCCACTCAAGAGTCACCTCCCTGGAGGAGTGTTCCCAAGGCTGAGTGAGATGCCTCCTCCTGTCCGTCAGAGCTCTTGGGCTTCCTCTGGTCATGGCACTCACTGTGCACAGTGTTGCTTATTTATGTGTCTATCTCAGCTTCTAGACTGGTGACATCTGTTGGAGGGCACCCTTGAGAGTGTACGTCAAATTGCCTTGGGGCTTCTATACACCCCCTCCACCTGCAACTTCTGCACACCCTACGTCAGGGGGCTTCTGACACCCCTCTGCCTAGGGGCTTCCAACCATCCCCTATGCCTTGCCATTCACAGAGACCCAGCTGTGCCTCTCCTACTGCCCAGCTGTAACTCAGGGTCTTGGTGTGAAGATCTCGCTGTGACGTAGTGCATAAGAAAAACAGTTGGGAATCATTTTCTGAGCAGGGGCTCCTTGAGGAGAAGGAGCTTTGTCTGCACTGTGTCTGTGCCCCCAGGGCCCAGCAGAGCCAGGCACAGAGATGGGGTGAAGATTGTGTGAGGAGGGAGGCAGTGGGAGTTTCCTGTGGGGTGGAGTCAAGGCTTGAGACCCTGAAAAAATAGTTGGAAGGGAAGCCAAAGCTGAAGCTCCACTACCACAGGGCTTCCTGGGCAGCGGCAGTTAGAGTCAGTGCAGTTCTGAACCCAGATTGCAGGCAGGTGGAGGAGTTTCCTTTCCAAATCCCCGAGGGTGGCAATGCCTCTCATTACCATAAATGAGAATGGCTGCTAAATCCTGCATTAGGCTAAAAACTTAACACCCAGTAAATATTTATTGATCACATGTAACCCTGATTAACCCCTAGAGCACTGGGGGCTCACCAGGCCAGGCTACAGGATCTGCCTGCCTGCTCCAGTTTGGTCAGATCAGGTCACTCTCCTGCCTCTGCCTCCTGCTCTGAGGTGTCTCTCCTTGACCACACCCACTGAGCACACCCTTTGGGCCAGGCCCTGTGTGATGAACCCATGAGCTCATCCTGGGGAAGAAAAGAGATGGGCATATTTCCTCCAAACCTAACTTGAGCACAAACTAAAATAAGGCCTGCAGAAGGAGCTGTAACAGGGCACTGATTGTGAGATTTGGAGAGTGGGATGATGTTTGCAGAGGGAAAATGAGGGAAGGCTTCCTGGAGGAGGAGTGATCTGAACCTAACCTTGAAAGATGGGTGGGAAGAATGTGGTAATAGGTCAGGGTCTTGGAGGCCATTAAAAGAGATGGAAATAGCATGATCAATGGCTGGGATGGGGGAAGCACAGAGTGTGGTGGAGAAAGCACTGGGGGCTGAGAAGCAGGCAGGAGAAATCGAGTTTAGATTTTACTCAGTAGGTGAAGACATTTATATGATGGTTCCTTTCCCATCCTGGGGCAACTCTTATAGGAGCAAATATTCAACCCCTGATGGAAACCATGTTACCGTGTTACAGCAGTGGAGCAGTCCCACTAACCAAGCACCCAGGGTCCTGGGGCTCTCGCTGTTCACCTGAGAGAATCTCATCTTCACAACAGGATCATGCACTCCCAAGGGAGAGACTATGCAGCCTCCTTTGTCTCCTGCAAAGCCTAGCACAGGAGAGGAGGAAGGTCCTGGAAAGCCATGTTGATTCACAGCCCAATTCCTCTCTATCACACTTGCCTCCATGCCAGAAATTCCACCATTAACACTGTTCTTCTAATTGAGTTAAGCATTGCCCTCCATGTATTACATTCTCACTCTGCTTTCAAAATATAATATCCTCTGTGCTCTCTCCCGATATAGGCTGACTCCTAATGCTCCAAATCACTTAAATTATATTCAGTATGCCTCCCTAAAAATTAATCAGATTTAAGTTAACATACTCTGATTCTACAGAAACCAGCTGACATGTTGAGCCCATAGCCTGGGCTCTCTGTGGAGGAAACAAAGGTAGACACAGGCTGAGCCTGCTTTCAGGGAGCTCATGGTCAAAGGGGAGGAGAGGAGACAGGGAACAAGTAACGGGAAAGAGGGAGAAATCATGACTGCTAAAGCAGGGATTCACAGGACAAGGGGTGCTTGCGAAAAGCAAATGGAATGAGGTAACACATGTATAAGCATCTGGCTCATGCCTGGAGGGGAGCAGGTTCTCAATAAATAGTGGCTAAGTTTAAACTCCATTCCTTCATTTTTCTCAAAGGATCCAAGACCTGGGGACTACTATGGCGTGAGGAGCAATGAGAACCAATTTCCCAGAGGAGCCATCCTGGCAGCTGGGGATGGGGAAGGGAGTGGTAGCTAGATGTCTGAACAGGGAAATGTCTGAAGGTTTCCCCAACCCAGACTTATCTTTGGGCCTGTTTCTGGTTGGGGTTCTCAGGGAATACATGTTGCAACCTACCCCATCCCACTCAGCAGAAATAAACTAGCACCCTACATCTACATGGTTCCCTAGCCATCCCTGTCCCCAGCCTCCCATGGCTGTGCCTCCACTTCGGAAAAGAAATCTACATTTCACATCCTTTGCACCTGATGCCACAATCCTTCCACTCTGCTGCTCTACATAAACTCTCTTGACATTCTCCTTTTCTCTCTCTGTATGTCTATCTCTCTGCCTCCTTCTCTCTCTCTCTCTTTTCTTTCTCTTTCTACCTCCCTTTTGTCCCCAGCCCTCAATCTCTATGGCATATGGTGTGAAAGAATACAGTCATACATATTTTGGAGGAGTCACCTCACTGGCCTCCAATACTGAACCAGCTGCAGAGAGAGCGAGAAGTGGAAGGCAAGGTTTTAATTCTGGGGAAGGGCTACCTGATGGTTGTTGCTTCCCATTTGGAATCTCACCAGCCTCTATCCCTTGCACCTGCCGCTCTTAACCCCAGCACTCCACATTACTCCTGGGCTTAGAGGTCTTCCAGCACTCCTGCCATGTCTCATTTTTTTATGCCGAGAAACAAGTAAACAATGGCTCAGAGAGTGGCACACCCTTGCTCAAGGTCATACCTCAGGCCTGCGGCAGAGCTGGGATCAGAAGCCAGGTTTCCTGAGTGCTCCCCACTTCAATTGCCCTCCTGTGGCACTGACTAAGGCCCCATGAAAGAAAAACACTATTGGCTACATCGTGCGTTGTGCACACGGTGTACCAGCCACAGGGCTTCGTGCTTTGAATGACTCATTGAAGAAACATAACTCATTTATAATGAGTTACAGTCTTGATAACCCTAGGAGGTGGACACTATTATTTTCCCTATTTCACAGATGAGAAAACTTAAGCTCAGAGAGGTTAAAGAACTTGCTAAAGGTCAACAGCAGTGAGTTCACGTTAGCATTTGATTCAATCCAGGCTTTCTTGCACCAAGCTCCACGCTCTTAGCCATGGCGAGATAATGCCTTTCTGAGAACCCAGAAATTCTGATCCCAGTTTTGAGGTTGCCTTTCTTCCCCTCTTCTCAGCTCCATTCTCCCAGATAGGATTCGAGCGTAGCAGGGCTCTGTCCAATCTCCCCATGGGATGAGACTGATTCCCCAAGCCTAGACGGGTAATACTGCAACCCTGCTTGGTAGCAGCCTGGCTGGAGGCTGTCAGCCGGCTGTCAACCACACCACAGGAAAAGCTGGATTTCTCCACAGCTGCCCCTGCAGTTCAAAGGAACAGGGGCCCAGAATCTTGGCTAGGATGGCCTGTATTATGACAGGTCTAGGAACCTTAAAAGCAAAAGACAGCTTAATAATGCAGCAAAGAAAACACAAGTCCTTTGGCCTGGCTCTTGAGGGCAGCCAGAAGCTTAGCAGGGGGACCTGCCAACACCAATCCCTTGTGCTGTCGGTCCCCCTCCGGCAATAGGCACAATGTTAGAAAACACAGTGCCTGCCCAGTTTCAGCCCCTTCCCTGGACAGTGATGGCCTGCTCCCTGGAATAGGCTTGGCGGTCTCCTGCCTGTACATGACAGGCAGCCCGTGCGAGCACCAGCCGGCCGCTGGCATGGGGAGGGAAGGAAGGGGGGAGTCTGGCTCCAATAACACACATTTTCCAGGCACAAAAGTGTGGCTATTCAGGCAAAGATGCTATAAGCTCCAGCAGCTGGGGCTGCGGGCCCCAGGCTGCCTTCACAAATACACTTTCATGCTTATTAGAAACACTGTCTTTCATGACCAGGGATTTGTTCATTAGTCGGGCTGGGCTACTAACATGGCTTTTTACAAGAGAGTCATGGTCATTGAATTTGGTTTTCTAGCTCTCCTCAAGCCACTGAATAATGGAGATATTAATGCAAGAACAGGTGGGCCCACCTCTCTTAAAGAAAACTTCTGAGAACAGGAAATGATATAATATCAGAAAGTATTTGTTGAGTATCTATTCTGTACCCTGCACCTACCAGGTACCTTTCATGTTTCCTGTGTTCCTTCCACTTAATAGATGAGGAAACTGAGGCTCCAACATGAGTTAGGACTTGTGGTTGCCCTGTAAATAGGGAGGGGAACTGGGATTAGAACCTAGTTTGTATGACTTTTGGGCCTGGTGCTTTCTCCATTATGCCATGTCAGGAGGGAGAAGCCAGTTGCCGGGTGCACTCATGTTTGTTCTCACTCTTTAACCATCTAAAGGAGGAGGATCCCAGGTCGCTGGAGGCCATGAGAAAAGCAAAAGAAGGAGTCCTGAGTCTAGAAGTCAAATTGGTAGGAAAACCCTCACAGTGTTTCCTTTGACCTGCCTCCCTTCTGTGTAATAACTGATTGAAAGAACTGAGCTTTAACTGTCTTTCTAGCAATAATGTTAACTGCAGGATTCACTGGCGTCACAATGTCGTAGAACCCACTTGGGAAGGCAAATTGAGGTACCTGGCTGTGGGTGGAACAAAGAGAGGGACTAGGTAAAGTTTTTGCCTCCTCTCTTCTTCCAAATTTTCCGTATTTCTTTTCTTTTCTCATTAAAAAGTAACCTGAGAAGTGTTCTCTCCCATGAAACTGTGGAAACCTGGAAATGACCTAAATGTGGTCTGTGGCCATTAGAAATGAGACCATGGATATGTATTTACCTTAGTGAGAAGATGTTCATGATATATGGTGAACTGAATACAGGAAGTTTCTGAAGAGTATGTATAATAATAATCCCATTTTTATAACTATGTATTCATCTATATGCACATATAGAGAGAGACACAGACTTGCAAAGGGAAATGTCTAGAAGGATATACATCAAATGTTAACAGTGGGTATCCCACCAGATGGTGGAATTTTATAATTTTTTTGTTTATGCCTTTTATGATGATTACATAAAAAGAGAAAAAAAGAGGATTTTTAAAAAGAGGAAAAATTTTGCAATCAGATAATTGATTGGGAGAACTCAGGCCAATCAAGAAGTCCTCTGGGCCTCAGCTTCCTCATCTGTAAAATGGGCTTCTACCCCACCTCCAGAGTTGATGCAAGGGTTAGATAAATTCCATGGACAGACCTGGTGCCTGGGACTACCCAGTCTGCACAGGCTCCTATTCTCTCCCTCCTGTGCCTCTCCTTCACTCTCATTTCCTGTCTCTTGCCACCTCCTCTGTCCCTTTTCCTTCCTCCATTCTGTCTGCAGCTCTTTCTCCTCCAAGCCTCTCTGGCCTTTTCTTCAACCCTCAATGGCCAAGGAGCCAGCTCGGCTAGGCACACAAGTCCCACCAGTGTCCCAGCTGGGAGGCAGCAGGCCATGGAGGGCTCTGGCTCCTCATACCATGTACAGAGATGGTTTTGGGAGGGGGCAGTTCCAGCATTCTGGAACACCTGCCCCTGAGGCCCTTCTGACTGCTCCTTAGGACAGTCTGTCTGAACTGCAGCTCCCCGAAGACATAGCGGACTTCCTTTACAGAGCTTCAGCGCATGAATCTAGGATGGCTGACAAGGGCTGGACATCAGGAAGGTCTTTCAAACCTCCAGGAACCTCCAGCAAAAGCTTCTGCCGAGCTCCTGCTGCTCTTGACTTTCCGCTTTCCAGGCCAGCCTCCTGAGTGGCCTGTGCGGTTGGTCACCAACTGACCTTGGCTCCTGCCATTCTTTTTGCTAGGCATACTCTTAATAATAACTGACATCTATTAAATACGTGTGGACACGTTCTAATTTTCTCTTTAACTGTGCAAGGTAGTGTGTTAGTCTGTTTTGCATTGCTATAAAAGAATACCTGAGGCTGGATAATTTATAAATAAAAGGGGTTTATTTGGCTCATGGTTCTGCAAGCATTACAAGAAGCATGGCACCAGCATCTACTTCTGGTGAGGGCCGCAGGCTGCTTCCACTCCTGGCGGAAGGAGAAGGGGACCAGCCATGTCACAGGGCGAGAGAGGAAGCATGAGAGAGAAAGAGAGACAGAGAGAAGGGGAGAGAGAGAGAGAGAAGAAGAAGAAGAAGAAGAAGAAAGAGAAGGAGAAGGGGAAGGAGAAGGAGAAGGGGAAGGGGAAGGAGAAGGAGAAGGAGGAGAAGGAGAAGGAAGAGAAGGAGAAGGAGGAGAAGAAGGAAGAAGGAGGAGAAGGAGGAGGAGGAGGAGGAGGAGGAGGAGAAGGAGGAGCCAGACTCTTTTAAACGACCGGATCTCATGGGAACCAATAGAATGAGAACTCACTCATTATCATGGGGAGGGCACCAAGACATTCATGAAGGATCCGCCTCCATGACCCAAACACCTCCCACCAGGCTCCACCTCAAACACTGTGGATCTCTCCCTCCCTCCCTTCCCCTCCCCTCCCCTCCCCTCCCCATCCCCTCTCTCCCTCCCTCCCTCCCTTCCTTTCTTTCTATCTTTCCCTTTTCTTTCTTATTTATTTACTTATTTTGAGACACTTTTGCTCTGTTACCCAGGCTGGGGGCTGGAGCACAGTGGCACAATCATGGCTCACTGCAACCTCCACCTTGTGGGCTCAAGCAATCCTCCCACCTCAGCCTCCTGAGTAGCTGGGACTACAGGCACGTGCCACCACGCCTGGCTGATTTTTGTATTTTTTGTAGAGATGGGGTTTCGCCAAGTTGCCCAGGCTGGCCTTGACCTCCTGAGCTCAAGCAGTCAGCCTGCCTTGGCTTCCCAAAGTGCTGGGATTGTACGTGTGAGCTACTGTGCCTGGCAGGGATCATGTTTCAACATGAGATTTGGTGGGGACAAGCATCCAAACCATATCAGGAAGGTATTCTTACTACCTTCATCTTATAGGTGAGGAAACTGAGGTTTAGAGAGGTTAAATAAAGTGTCCAAGGTCAAAGGCTAGACAATAACTCCAATTCATCCTCTAGGACAGACTTCCCTAAAACCTGACTCCTCAGAAGGCCTTTCCTGACTACTCAGCCAGGATCAGGGACTCCTCCTGTCAGCCTTCACAGCTCTGTCTGTCCAGGATGGTCTGCTCATTATTTGCTGAACGGAAACAGTCACAATTAACCAACAAAGTTCTAGGATGGCCATGGGAAGTAGCGAGTACCTTGTCACTCAGAGAGTGGGAGAATGAGTCGGTGACCCTCAGTCACAGAGCCATGCAGTGGACCGGCACTGGGTAGATGTACCCTCCCCCATGGGAGTCCAGGACACTTCTTGAAGCTCAAAGCCCTAGAGTGTAGTAGTTAGAAAAAGCACAGACCTGTATGCTGTGCGTCCTGGGCCATGCCATTTCTCTCTCAGAGCCTGTGTCTTCCTCTATAAAACAGAGGTAAAATACCTATCCTCATATGGCATAGATTGCTCTTTTACCTGCATGTCGATTCTCTCCTTTTTCCATAGTAATAAAACTCCTCATTTTCATCTGGGCACATGGCCACCCAGAAGAGACCCCATTTCTCAGTCTCCTCTCACAGTTAAGTGTGGCCAAATGACCAAGTTGTGGCCAATGGCTCATGAGCAGGACCGACGGGTCTAATTCCGGGCTCTGCCTTTCTCCTTGCCCAAGGCTGGAATGGCCAGGCAGAGGATGGAGCCACCTTTGATCGGAGGCAATTCCTGGTGATGGTGGAGAAGCAGTGAAAGGAGCCTGAACCCTCCATAGCTTCCTGGAGCAGAGCGCCAGCCCCAGCCAGGATTTTTACATGGGGGAAAATAGAAATGTCTAATAGAAAGCCAGCCTACCTTTAGATTGAATCTGCATTCCTTCTAACAGCCTTATAGGGTAATTGTGACAATTAAATGAGATAATGCACATAAAGGGACACCTCAGCAGGGTGTAATGTGCAGATGGCATTCTGGTGGTTAAATTCATTGTTTCCAGTGAGCTGACCCTTGAGGACCCACTCTGCACAGGCCTGGGGAGACACCATGCCAAGACCAGTCTCCTCAGAAACTACTGGTGCAAGTTACAACCTTTTCCCCAGGCCTTTCCTATGACAGAAAGAGTAAGATGTGATAGAATGACAGAAAGACACAGACAGGAGGCAGCAAGTGACTTTCTCCTTAGATAAAGAACAGGCCGAAGAACTCCTGAGTCACAGAAGTGGCTGGACTGACTCAGGCTAATGTATCGTCTGTCAGTTCTGTAAGCGACACTCACCTTGCGAACACCACCCTCATGTGGACGGGTCCCTGGACATGGGTCCCACATGGTCCTGCTCCAGGAGGAGCCTATGGGCTATTGCAAGCCCCTTGTGTCCCCTATGGAGCCACAGCTCCAGAGCGCAGGCCCTCGTCTCCTCTATCCCTGTGTTGTCTCTATGCTTTCTATGCTGTCTGTCCACCAGGACGGGCTACATAATTTGCAAGGTCCAGTGCAAAAGGAAAATGAGGAGCTCCTTATTCATAAATCATTAAGAATTACATAACAGCAACAGCAGAAGATGAAATAAGCACAGGGACTTGTGTGACACTCAGGTTTCATGCCTGTGAAGGAAGCCCTGCCACACTGGGTGCCCCGTGCTCTGTGCCACACACAGTAGGCAGTCACGGAGTGAATGTAATCAGTGTGGATCACGCAACGCCCAAGTACTAAGGCTTCATCATCAAAGCAGTTGGGAGGGATGTGGTTTTGTTTTTCTTTTTCCCAAGCCCAATTCTTTGCATCTCTTGGAGGAGGGGGCTGAGGGAGGCATGGGGATCAGAGGCCAGAGGTCAAACAGAAAACAAACTTCCCTGAATGACTGAGTGGGCAGGAGTGAGCAACAGGCATTTCTGAGCCGTTCTCCTTGTTTCTTGCCACAAGATATAAACTAATCTATTTAGTTAGAAAAACATGGTTTATTGCAATTGAAGTAATTTGTATTTCTTTTTCTACCACAAGATGTAAACTAATCTAGTTAGCTACAGCAAGTTGGTTTAACTGAATTCAAAGTAATTACCTTCCAAAGCAAAGCGATGTATGCGTTTTTTCAGTTTGTCTGGTTTTTAAATTTTTTTTCCTTTCCAGTATTCAAAGGTTGAGACATATATGTACTTATGATTAAATAAAACCCAGCCGTCTTTTGGTTTTGGTTTGTTGGGACCTTGGCCTTTCTGGAGGGTCTCAGCCTCCATCCCACCACCTGGGATTTCCCGAAAATGTGCTGGAGGTGGCATGGAAAATCCAGTATGTGTTCTAGTGGAAAAACAATTTGTAACAACATTTCCTGGAGTGGTGGAGTTTTAACTCATTGAGAGGATATTTACCATATGCTGGGAGGGCTTAGAGAGGGCAGCCCAGTGCTGGGGAGACACTGGGCTTCGTCTCGGTCACCTCAGGTTGGGGGTCCTCCGGGGCGGCCCTTCTGTGTATGCTCAGCCTTGTGAGACAAGGGACACTGACTCTTCTCAGGCCCACCTCGTCCCAGGAGCTGGCAAGGAAGCATCTCACTCTCCCTAGTCATTACCATCTCCAGGGCATGGGGGAAGCCTGAGGCTCAGTGGGAAGAAAGGACCTGTGGTGGCCACAGTTCTAGGAAGCAGCACAGGCCGCCCCTAGCACTCCTAATCCAGAACCCCCTGTGCCTTCCACCAGAGGCCACAGCAGGTTACTGACTGATTTCAAGTGTCTGGGCAGCTCTTGGCTGTGAAAAGGTTCTTTTTACTTCTTCAGTTCAGTTCCCCCACCAGGCCCAGCTCCATGCTCTGTAGCCCTCTCTTTACCCTCCACTCCAGGGCAGCCCAACAGACTTTTGGGGAAAATGACTTTGTCCTTCCCAAGCTTCTCCTCTCCATGCTTAGCCCCAGTTCTTACAGTTCCTCGTAGCTCCCAGGTTCACTCTCACCACCTTCCTCTAGATCGATCCACTCTCTCCTGAGCACTCATGGGCACTGGGTGCTGCCTTTTATCCAAACTGTCCTGGGGATGGGAACGGGATTAGGCTGGAGCAAGCCAGTATGGTTTCCATGTTAGCTCTCTGCAAGCGGGATACTTGGGCGCGACCTAAGTGTGCTCTGCACCCATCAGAAACAACACCATTTCTGATGGCAGAGAGGCACCCAGTCGGTTCTAGGAAACCCAGCTGACTGTTTACCCAGTGCCTATTTTGCACTTTGTCCCCAGACAAAGGTGTCTGACCTTTCCTGCCTGGCTTTCTAAATGATACTTTTGAATGGCTGCTTTTTTGTCCCTTGAGGTCCCAGCACATACCCAAGACAGGAATGCATGCAGCGGTCAGCACCCCATGAATACGAACCGCTATGAAAGCAGTCCGGGGCAGCATGGAGTTCCTGCTTCCCTCCTCCCTTCCTTTCCTACCTTGTCATGCTGCCATCATCTGGCTCCAAGAGAAGAGCAGCCACGTCCTTTCTAGTTGAAAACATCAGGAAAAGAGCAATAAACAATTAAATAAAGAAACTTAAGGCAAGGAGGGGAAAGAGCCTTCTATGTGCCTACACAGGAAAACTCATTTCTTTTAATCCTCCTATCAACCCCTAATGAGGGGTACTATTGCTGCCATTTTATAGATGAGGAAACTAAGGCATGGTTGATTAATTTGCCTAAGTTCAGCAACCGAATAAATGGCAGAGTCAGGCTGGGGCCTGTGTCATTGGCTTCTACAGCCCCAACATGGCGCCTGCCTCGGTAAAGTGCTGGAACTGCTCACTCTGTCGCAGCTTCTCGAATTCTTTGTAGACTTCCAATGTTCCCAAACACACCATAAGGCAAAGCCTGGATAATTGGAAATGGGGGCAAATTATCCACCTTTGAAATCAATTCCAGCACCTGGCAGGTGACGTCGTGAGCCCCAGTCCCAAAGATTACAAATACCTTCCTTTGCAGTTGCCTTGGTAAAATGACCGCTGGTTGAGAACTAGCCCAGGGAATGCAAGCATTGTGCAGACACAAGAGTAGCAGGAAGAGAGGTGTCTGACCTGAAACCGCTCACAAACACAAGTGTTTTTCTTAGGGAGTTTCCTCCCCCTCAGCTCTTTCAGGCTACCGTCCTGGTGACCTGGACAGATTCCGCGGTGCCTGCTGTGGGAAGAGCGGGGAGCTCCTTGGTGACAGGGAGGGAGCCAGAGCAATGTAGGGAGGGGCTGCTGGAATGAATGGAGTGAGGGCCCACAGCCAGCTCATCTGCCCAGGGGCAGTTTTAGCAGCAGTGTGCAATTGGATAACTGATCTGGGGTGAGTGCTGGTACACAAGGAACGGCGTCCAATACAAATAGAGAAGACTACGCCAGCGGCCACTGTGCCTCTTTCCCTCCATTGCCAAATCTTCCAGGGTGTCTGGACCCGGCCCCCTCCATAGAAAGAGCTGGTCCATTGGCACTGCTCAGAAGGCCTGAGTCAGCAGAATCGGAACCAGGTCTTGGTAGAGGATGGAGATGGAGTTATCCTTTCTGCAAGGGCCAGGGAATGAGCAGAGCTTACCTGAGCCCTTCACTTATTCATCCAAAGGCACTGGCTTTAGGCTGAATGCTGGGGGGGCAAGGATGAACCAGATAGACACAGCCCTCTGTGGCCTGTGCTCTGGGTATAGACCTGGTTAGATGTCCCTGCCTTCCAGGAGCTCAGTCATGGGGAAGACAGACATGAAAGCAGCCCACTTCAGTACAGCAAGACAAATGCCATGAGGCAGATTCATTAACAAGGAGCAGAGGCACCTGAAGCATAAGGAGGGTCTTGCTCACTGGTGTATTCCAAGTATTTGCAACAGGGCCTGGCACACAGCAGGGGTGCAGTTAGCACATCTTGTTACTGCAAGGAGTGAGGAGATTAGGTCGAGGCATTCTGGGCAGATGGAACATCATGCACAAAAGCAGGGAGGTGCAAGAGAGGGGTGACCTATGCAGGAGACTAGAAGCAACTCCAGAGAGCATTGCCTCAGTAGGCAACAGTAGAATGGAGGCTACAGACTCTTCTCAAAGGCCTCTGAAGTTGGGAATACCTTGCTGAAGTTCACACAGTCTTTCAGCGATGGATTTCAGAGCCAGAGGCATGGGGACTTACACTTAACAAGTGTATTACACCCAGGCCCTACATTGGATCATTACCATTTGCATGTGTATACGCTGCCTGGCCCAGTCCCATCCCACTAACAGGCTGTGAGAGTCTTTACTGACCCATTTTACAGATGAGTAAAGTAAAGTTCCAAGAGGAAAATAGGTGCCTAGGTTCACACAGCTTATAAGAGGCCAGGCAGGGATTCAAAGCTGGTGATTTAGGACATTCCATGTTCCCACACTCCCTGAGTGCAGCTTAAATCTGAGATGGTGAGGTAGGAACAAGGGCCAGGTCTTTGTGTCCAGCTGTTCATACAGAACCAGAACTCCCTGGCTCCTCTCCCCTTTGGGGGATGTGCTGTCAGTCACAGCCTCCTGTCACAGGGCATGAGGTGGCTGCTGCGCCCTGTGCCGGACCCTGGGAGCTGAACATGCAGGGTAAGCCCTGTCGTGCCCCCACGCTCCCCTACCCCCACCAGGCGGTGACCCCAAGCTGCTGCGTAGCCATGGCTGACAGGTCTCCGGGAGACACCTGTTTTTCATTGCTGGCCCCTGTGGCTCTCTGGCAGTGACTGCGTTTGTTTTGGGGAGGAGGGTGCAGGCTGGGAGGAAAAAGCCTTTTCTGCAGGTCTGCAAGGACCTGGGTTTGCTGAGGACGCCGCAGACAGCCCTAAAGGGGACAAGAGAGGGGAAGGCACCTCTGGAGCAGCAGTGGACAATGGCTGCTCGCCTGCTCCTCACTCCTCACTAGCTGGGCGGGGGGCGGGGTTTGAGGGGGAAATGCAGTCTCAGCAGCAGACGGAGATGAAATCTGCTGAGGCCCAGCCCTTACAGAAGCCTCCCCTGCTTCACCACCTCCCCTTGCAGCTGTTCACTCATTGGTTCATCCATTCATTCAACACTCCAACATCCACTAAGGAGCCCACTACTGTTGGGAGCCCTGGAAGCACAAAGATGGATCAAACATGCCCCTGGCATCAAGGGACTTCCAGACAGGTGGGGGAACACTGAAGGAGGGGACCAGGCGTGGGATGAGCACTGTGACTGAGGGCAGCAGCAGAGGGCTGGGTGAGGCATGCAGGGCTGGAGCAGCTAATTACTGGGGACCAGGTCAGTCAAGGAAGGCTTCCAGGAAGAGGAAGCACTTTGCCAAATCTTGGAGGTCAAGTACAGGTGGAGGAAAGTAAGAAATAACATCTCACAGAGGGTGACGAAATGGAAGCAGGAGAAATTTCTGCACATTGGCTGAATGACAAGAAAATCCATACAGGTGGAGAAGGGCCCATTAGGGAAGCTGCAGGACATGGGCCAGCAGTGGGCAGGGTCAGACTGGGGGGGCTTGCACCCCCTCTTCTAATGCCTTCCCACCTGGCCCTTCTCCTTCTCTATTCAAACCCACTTCACAGTTGCCTTCTCTTGTCTCTTTTCTTCTCCCCATTCTGTTTCATACCCTCCCCAGTGTATGAACTGACTGTGATCCTGAGAGGCACAGTCGAGAAAGCTCCAACTATGTCTCAGGCACTAGCCAAAGCACTGTACACAGTTTAACGTTTGCACTTAAAACTGTTCTATGAAGCAGGTACTGTTTTCCCATCTTGCAGATGAGAAAACAGACCCTGAGAGGTTAAGTGATTTGTTCAAGACCACGCACAGCTCCTGCAGAGCAGGGTCAGAGACGCATCCAGACCCAACAGATGGTGTTCAGGTGTCATGGACCAAGTCCAGCACGCAAGGACGGGCTCCAGGACTCCCCTGGAAGTTGGTGGGCCACAGAGGTGAGAAGAGAGAGTTCCACAGGCCCTGGGCAGGCAGTCCAGATAGGCCAGGAACCCCGGAAACCCTTAGAAAGTGAGTCTGAAATGCTGGGTGCTGAAGTCCAGGATGCTCCACTGAGATTCTAGCCTATCCTTCCTGCCACAGTGAATATCCATTCCCTCATATCTGCGGATGGGTGGGCGTCAGGCAGCAGGCTGAGAGGCTATTATCTCTGTCACTCATGGGACACTCCTCCCAAGTTCTAATGGGCTAGAAACCAGCATTCTTGGCCAGGTGCAGTGGCTCACGCCTGTAATCCCAACACTCTGAGAGGCCAAGGTGGGAGGATTGCTTGAGCCCAGGAGTTTGAGACTAGCCTGGGCAATATAGTAAGGCCTTGTGTCTATAAAAAATAAATAAATAAATAAAAGCCAAGCATGGTGGCATGTGCCATGTGCCTGTGGTCCCAGCTACTTGGGAGGCTGAGGTGGGAGGATCCCTTGAGTCCAGGAGTTTGAGGCTGTAGTGAGCTATGATTGCACCACTGCACTTCAGCATAGGTGACAGAGTGAGACACTGTCTCAAAAAAGAAAAGAAAAGAAAAAAGAGCAAGAGAAACTAGTGTTCTCACCTCCCTCTTGTCTTTTCCTGAACAAATACTCCCGGATTCTTTATGATCTATGACATGCATGTTGGCCCGCAGGCGTGTGCTGCTGGGGAAGGCCTTTAGACTCAGGTTGGCTGGGTTTGGTTGGTTGTTTTCATGAAGAAGTGCTCTTTCCCATTACAAAGCCTCTTAACATGTGCTGTCCTGTCTCATTCTTGCAACAGTTATTATTCCCATTTTGCATTTGGAAGAGCTGAAGGTCAGAATAAAGTAATTTAGCAGTCAGAGGTGCTACCTGGATTTAGAAAAGAAAGCCTCCTATGCGCTCTGCTTTTAAGGCCCAGTCAGAACATCACCTTCACTCTACAGCCTGCTGTGGTTCCTTGAAGTGCCCTGAGTGGACCTGAGACCCTGGCAGTACCACACTGCATGGAAGGCAAGGGTTCACCTGTCTGTCTCCGTGGCTGGGCTGTGAATGCTTTATGTGTCTGCATAGCCAGCTCCTTTCTGGCAGTCCTGCACATGGCAACTGTGCTACAACTGTGTAGCAAGTAGATGAATAGGAAAACATTAGCCACCATATTTGGAGAACAGACTGTCTGTCAACAGTGGTGACACAGAGAATGTGACCCACCCTTCGAGTTACATGCTATTAGCCACATTTTACAGAGAAGAGAACAGGCTCAGAGGCACCTGTCCAAGGTCACATAGCTAGTACGCAGCACGGCAGAATCTGAATCCACGTCTATCTGATTCCAAACACAGTGGCCTTCACTGCTCTCCTGCCCATAAAGAAATTCTTGTTGAGTTTATGAATACCCCCTCCCTCCTTCTCTTCCTTTTCTCCAACTCAGGCAAGCAGGGGTAGAGGAGACCACGTGGAACTGTGCACCCAGATAATAATCAGGAAGCCTGGCCATAAGCCAAGACGGGGACGGAAAGAAAGGACTCCAAGCTCTTCCTGCCCAGCCAGACTCATACCATTCTATGCCTCCATGCAGACTGGGGAAAATCAGCGACCAAGGTCCAGAGTCAGGGCTAGAGGTAAACATATCCAAGAACTCGATCTGAGCCACAGTCTGGGCTGTGGTTCCTTCTGCCTAGGCTGACCAAAAGCCAAGGGATTTGGGAAGCTCAGCTCTAAGTGGCCCCAGAAAACCACATCAAGAGCTAACAGATGTTCCTTCCTCCTCTCTCACCTGGACAATCCTTGCTCATTCTTACAGGCCCTGTTGGGATGTCACTCCTCTGAGGTGTCTCCTTGGAGCTTAGTCACTCCCTCTTGGGCTCCCGCGGTCCACCAAGCTGCCTACTGTACAATCATTGTGTGTTGTGGTCATCTGCTTTATTATAGGTCTCCCCAGTTCATGCAGGCAGAGTGCTCTGTGCTTGTTAAATGAGTAAAGGAATAAATGGGTCAGTGAATAAGTGAATGAATAGACAATTATCTGAACAAATGAAAAAGGAAGTAAATAAATGTACAGACGGGAAGATAAAAGAGAGTGAATGGAGTAAGTGGTGGCTGGCTGGGCCAGTGAATGAACTGCATGCGCTCAGCCCTCCCTATGGTGAGCTATCCAAGGAGACTGAAACATCTCTTAGCCATAGAGGGCTCCAGAAATCTAAGGGGAGCCAAACAGCAAAGTCTATCTTAAAAGCTGCCTGGAGCTGTAGTACTATCCCAGTTGGGGGTAACAGGAAGCAGAGAGGAGCTTCCTGCCTTCAAATCTCTCCAAGGGAAGTTGGAAAAAGCAGCTCCGCTGCTGGTTGGGTTCCACCTTATCTGCTGGCTGACTGTGGGGAAATCAGCACCTCTTTATGGACTTTGGTCTCCCCATCTGTAAAATGAGAGGATTGGACTGGACTAGACAGTTCGTGAGGACCATCTAGTGGAGCAATGCACAGGGCAAGAGTTCTAAGGAGGACATCACTCAAGGGAAGAGAACTTGCATGCCCATGTCAGTTCCTGTGCTTGAGCTGGGTCACTGCTCCAGTCAGTTCCTGTCATGCCCTTCCAACAAGGCATGCTAAGTGCACAGCACTGCATGTCAAGTGCTCAGAAGGAGGGATATGGTAGGGCTTCCTGGAGAGGGGGGTGCTGGTGCTGGGGCAGGAAAGAGAGGGAGGATGTAAATAGGAGGAGAGGGGTTGAGAGGGCTCCTGGATGTGGCACTGAGCATTAGTGATTGTTCCTTTAGGTAATGGGACAGGAGATGAAAGAGATCTGGGAACAGACCTGCCTCAGCTTCCTGTACAGACTTTACACAGAAAGCTCAGTTACCTTTGGAGACATTGGTCTGCTACTTTCTAGTTGTGTGTGAGACTTTGGTACATGTATAGTAAGATGAGACTCATTATGGCTCCTGTATCATAGGGTTTTCCTGAGGATCGAGTGGTGAATGATGCCCGGTGCCTGGCAGAGTACTCAGTGGCTCTGTGAATCAGAGGCAGGTGTTATAATTATTCTTGTACAGTGAAGGCAGTGAAATTCAGAGAGGGGAAGTGATGTGCCCAAAGTCACATAGCAAGTCAACCCTAGATTTCTGGATGTCCTGTCCCTGGCTTAATCCCTGTCAAATTAGAGGTCAAGAGGGCTATAGGTTTAAGACAATGGCCTCTCCTGTCCTCAAAATGATGCATGACCTAGACCATGTGACTCTGAATCAGAGCACTTTCCATCCAAAAGAGTATTTCCCCATTCAAGGTGGCCCTGGGGAGGCTGGGTGTTTTCCCCTGGGGGCGGCCCCACTGACTCTGCCCTGGGTTGCTGCCTCTTTGGAAGCCACTCTGGAAGCTGAAAAGCATTCTTTAGCATGGCTCTGAAGTGGGGAAACCTTGGTCTTCTGAGCTGGAAGCAGCCAAGATGTGCAGTCAAAACTCAGAGAAAAATGGAATTTAGCCACTGGTCAAAGGTCCCTGGCAGTGCCTGTCCCCTATCCTGAGCTGTAACTCCCTGCAGGGCAGAGACCCTCTTTTCCTTATTGGTGTTTCTACAGTGCTGAGCACAGGGTTGCGTGCTTAACAGGTACTTCAGGATGAATGAATGAATGACACTATGAGAGATCTGGAGGACCTCTTAGACATCATGTGGTCTATCTCTTGTACTTTATGAATGGCCTGGCAAGGGGAAGGGGCTTTCTCAAGGTCATACAGTCAGTGATGCACACAGAACTGCAATCTACCCTCTTGGACTCCTCTTGGACTATAGTGTTCCTTCTGCTGCACAACTGCCTTGACTATGGAACTACCCATTTTATTAAAGGAATTTAGAAACACCTTTGAGGTTTGCACTCTCAACTTGCTGCACCATACTTGGCCTAGACACACACTCACTAAATGTTTGCCAAACTGGACCAAAGAATTTGATCTGTGCTTGGTGCTCACTGAAACCTTTCCCTGCCACATCTGCACCCTTGGTGGTCTCTTCCCAACTTCAGACTCCTTAGGAATGACAGGTCATGGTAGACCAACTGCTGGTCAGAATGACCTGTGAATTTCCAGAAGTGGAGACGTTTGCTGGGCTGGAGATGATGATCTCCAAAGACACAAATATGCAAGTTGCCTCCGCTGCCAGGGCCAGCAGCTAAGAAAGACAAGTCCCAAGGTGGGGCTGGCGGGCAGAGCAGAAGCTTCCCAGGTCCTTTCCAGATTCCTTCCAACAACCATTAGACTTCCAAAGGGTCTCCAGACTGTGACACACACAACTTTCATGACAAGAGAGGAAAAATGAAGTCACTGTTTCCCTCCAGGCATCCCAGATGTCTCTCTCTTCCCACCCACCTATGTGACAATGTCTCTGCTGTATTTTAGAACTGGATTATTCTGTTTGTATTTTTGTTGTATGTTGCAAAAATGCTTCTGAGAATCTGATAATGCAGGGCTCAGCAAAGCCAACTGTCTCTAAAACCCTCTTTGGCTTCACGAACTTTTATTTACAAAGTACCTACTATGGATGTGTGCTATGTGTGCGATGGAGTGTGCTAGAAATTCTGATGCAATGCCAGGAGACTCTGGCCATCACCCTTGCATCCTCGGCATCTAATAAAGGACCCTGAATCCAAATACATAGTAGTCACTGAATAAGTGACTGTAAAGAAAATTAGGGGATCTGATATGTATTGAGTACCTAATATAGGCTAGAGTCTATACAAGCTCACTAATCCATACCTCAACTAGAAAAGTAGGTCTGTGATCCCCAGTTGACAAGTAAGGAAACATGTTCAGAGAGGGAAAGTAAGCTGTCCATGGTCACACAGCTAATGAGAGGCAGAACTGGGGTGCAGGCTCAGGGCTGTCCATCTGCAAAGCCCACGCCATTTCTGCCATCTGTGCTGCTGCAGTCCTCCAGGTCTCTGTTTAGCCAGCGGGATGATTAATATCTACACTCTCTCATCTGGTTCCCTAGATAAGCAGCAGTGTGAGCTGGCCTGTGGGAGAGGGATCCACGCCGTGGCTAACATGTACCTAGCCTACGGCCATGGAGAGTGGCTACTTGCTATCTCTACCAAGAATAACAGAATCAACAAGCCTTGGCCCAGGCTCCACAAGAGGCCAAGAGCACGACTGAGTGGGTGACCAGGGTCAGGGCCTGGTCAGAGGCCAGGTAGGAATCACTGGGGCCAGGTCAGGGCTGAAGCTTGTGGTCAAGGACTCTGAGTGGTCAAGGTGGATCATAACACAGAGCCTAAACCTTGGCTTCATCAGCACCACACAGAATCTAGCACAATTAAAGAAAACCAGCCAGAAAGATGCCAGGGGTGGAGTTGCACAGGCCTGGGCTGCACTCTGGCTTCGCCTGCCATTGGCTGGGTAAGTATGGGCATCTCCCTGGGTCTCTCTGAGCCTCAGCTGTCATCTATAAAATAAGATAATGATATGCACCTTTGATTCCTTCCTTTCCTCACCTCCCAGATCCGATCACACACAATGTCTGTTGATTCCACCTCCTCAATGCACTCAAATCTGTCACTCTTCTGTTCATCTCCACAGCACTTCTTCCCCTGGAAATCTAGACTTATTTCCTAAGTTTCCACATCTACTCCGACCTCCCTCTAGGCCATTCTCTGCAGTCCACTGATGGTGTGCTTTTCAAAAGAACAAATCTTCTCATGGGACTCCCTTGTTTAAAACCCTTCAAGGGTCCCTAGTGCCCTTCAGCTAAAGTGAAAGATCCTGAATGGCCTTATAAAGCTCAGGGTCTGGCCTCTGCCTTCCTCTCTGTCTCAAAGAGGACCTCCCTTCCTTGTGCACTGCAAGGCATGTACACAGCTGCTTCCCTCTGAGCCTCAAATGCGCCAAGGCCTTTCCCACCTTAGGTCTTCACACTCGTGGTTCCTTGGCCTGAAACCTTCCTCTTCACCACCTTCCCCTGCCCAACCTGCTCAGCCTTCAGGTTTCAGCCTGAGTGTCACCTCCTCAGAGGAGCCCCCTCCGGCCTTGGTCTCAGGCCAGGCCCCATGCCAGTCATTCTTACATGCTCTGTACTCCTCCTTCTCTGAGGGATTCATCACCCTGGTAATTAGACAGTAATGCATTCAGGCAATTACTTGTTCAAGATGAGTCTCACCACTGGATTCTCAAGAGGGCAAGGAATGGGAGTGACTTGGTGGACGCAGTATCTTCAGCACCTAACTGTGCCTGGCATAAAGTCAAGGTTCCATGCAGCCAATTTACAGGATGAATCAATGAACCCTGCCCATCCCTGACCACTGCACAGGCTGCTAGAGGATCTTGGGAAAGGATGGCTGAGAAAGGGATTTTTCATCATAACTGGCTCTTTAGATGTGGATGATGGTTAATTTTATGTGTCAACTTGGCTGGGCCATGGTATCCAGATATTTGGTCAGACATTATTCTAGATGTTTCTGTGAAGATATATCTTTAGATGGGGTGAATATTTAAATCAGTAGACTTTGAGCAAAGCAGATTACTTCTATAACGTGGGTGGGCCTCATCCAATCAGTTGAAGGCTTTAAGAGAAAAAGCCTGACCTCCCTCAAGGGAGAGGGAATTCTGCCAGCAGATAACCTTGGACTCTTCCCTAGGTCTCCAGTCTGCTGGTCTACCCTGAAGACTGTGGACCTGCACCTTTAAAATCTTGCAAGCCAATTCCGTAAAATCAATCTCTCTCTCTCTCACTCTCTCTCTACACACACACACACACACACACACACACAGACACACACACACACATCCTATTAGTTCTGTTTCTCTGGAGAACCCGACTTATGCAAGTGGCCTGAGATTTATGGTCTAGAATGTTTCTGGTCTTTATTCAGCCTTCAGTATCACTCAAAGGGGCAGCTGTAGAGCCTCGGGTCTGCACCTAGGATTCAAGGGGAAGTTTTCACTCTGCCACAGAATACGTGGGTGGCCTCCCCCATACCAGAGTCCCTGTCCAGGTTCCCACAGGTGGAAAGGGAGTCACAGTGAAATTTACCGGCTCAAGCATCTTGGCTGCTTCCAGGAACTGGACTCAGAAGACCAAGGTTTACCCCTTTCAGAACCATCTGAGGAATGAAACAGGCTCTCAGGCAGATCAAAGCAGAACACAGCACAGCAGTGCATTGTGAAATGAAAAGTACAACTTAGGGCTGAAAAGCTCTTCTCCCCAGCCTACACCTGATGCTCAGAACGTGGACTCCTACCCCGGTACATGGTCCCTTAAGGAATTCAAGCCGAGGCTGCTTTCTCTGAGAACAAGAGGAGCAGTGATTGGGTAACACTGAATGATGTAAGATGATCCTATTAGCTGGAACAGATGCACCCAGCCCTTTCTGTCCCCTGTCTAGTTCCCACCTTCTCAGACTTGACCCCCAGCTGTGGAGGGTGCCAACAGAACCCAGGGTAGACTGCTGGACAAACGACGTGGCATTTTCAAAGCAGTAATTTTGCCTGCTCTTAGCCTGAAAGAGGAGTGGAAGTAAGCAAGCAGAGGACACATAAGTTCAAAACCTCTTCCCACCACTCTGCTTGCAGTCACTTCTCTCAGTGAAAGAAACTTCCTTTGGGGCCATCTAGGGCAGAGGACCGGTGCTCCCGCTGGCCTGCCTGGGGATGGGAAAGGTGCAGGGAGCTATCCCTCACCCTTTCTTAGTCATGGTCCCTTAGTGACTAAGAACCTACTCCTGTGAAAAGGGCAAGTCTCTGTCTGCAACCAGAGGCAGGGCTTGGCTCAGTGTGGGGCCAGGGTCAACTGTTAGGCTGTGACCCCCAATGCCTTTGATTCCTGGGAAGTCACCTAGCCCAGAAAGTAACTGAATCTTTCTCTTAATATTTCCAGCAAACTGATCAAGCCTTTTTGAAACTCAGTCCAGAGATCTCACCTTCTCTACCTCCTAAGGTAGGATAGAAACTCTCATGATTCCAGTTTGATTAGTTTGACTTCCAGTCCTTCTTGTTACTCTCCCTCAAAACATCCCTATCCCATCCTCTGGTGTCCTTACACAGTTTCATGAGGATCTTATAGAAAATAGACTTTAAAAACATATTAGCACTTCTCAGAGCCTTTTATCCTTCATAAACGAAGAATTCAAAAAGTATTAAGGAATTAAATTGAAAAAAGAAAGCAAAGAACAAGGATATGAAAGAAGATTTTTTGTATTTTATACTGAAAATAATTCCGATTAAGATTTTACTTCACGAGATTCAAGAACTGACCTCCAAAGAAATGGGAAAAAAAATCTCTGTAGTGTAATAGCAACAGCAAGTAACATTTACTAAGAACTAATCACTTAGCAAGTTCTGTTTTATATACTTTCTTTCATTTAATCCTCACTAAACTGCTCAGTGAGGTAGTTTCTATTATCTCCATTTCACACAGTGCTGAAGATGCTGGAGCCTCATGCTCTGGTTTGGTTTAAATTAGATCTCAGAGGACACAGTTTGTCCTAAGGAGTAAGTGTTTCTCTCAGAGTTCAAGAGATGGAGCTTTTCTTTCTTTGAGCACTTACTACATGCCAAGCATAGGCTAAGCAGTTTACAAGCATTATTTTGTTGAATTCTTACATCCATTTACGAGTATCATTATCCTTTCTTACAGAGACAAGAAAGAAACGTCTGAAAAGTCTAAGCTGCCATGGTGCAGGAGGAGAGGGATTAAAGAAGAGGCTGGTATATATCTTCCTTTATTTATATCTTTATTTTCTTTCAATACATTTTGTAGTTCTAGGATAGAAGAATTATACCTCTTCTGTTCAACTTTTCCCTGTGTCATTCGTATAAGTGTGATGCAAATGTTATAATCATTTAAATTTTATGCTCTATTTGTTTTTGATACGTAGAAATCTAATTGACTTTTACATGTGGACACAGTATCAAGTGACTTTGCTAAAGTCACTTGTTTATTCTTATAATTCTTTTTTGATATTTTAGGTAAATCATATGTTATCTACGAATAATAAAAAGGAATCATTCCTTCTCAAAAATAAAAAGAAGAAGAGGCTGGGTCCCTGCCCTCTCAACTTCTTACCATGTCACATAGGAAAAGGCACCGAGGCCCAAGGATAAGACTGGGGAAGTAAAATCTCATACATACAGCAGCACAGCTCCGATAGTGCGTTCTATTGCACTGTAGATCTGCCTGGGCCAAGTCATGGCTCCTGGGGGCTCCTGGGGATGAGGTGTTCCCAGCATCTGGGGAGGAGGAAAGCATCCCAGAGGCTCTTGCTCCAGGAATGAGTGCTTGTGCTTCAACCCTACTTGATCTGCCAGGGCTCTCCCACTTTGCAGGACTGTTGGTCCTGGCTGTGCCAAGCACTCTGTCCTTTTAAAACCCCTCCCTTGGCATCCACCTAGACCACCTCCAGATCCTCCCATGCTGTGGGATAAGATCTGGTGGCAGGCCCCCTTCCTGTTGAGAAGGGCAGGCATTACTACCCAATAGTTGTGGGTACAGAGGGGTTGGAGAGAATGGGGAGGGTTGAGGATAGGGCATAGTTTCCAAACATTTTGTAGAGGAAGGAGGCCAAGAGGAATTCCCTGGGGCATGCAGCACCACAGACTGGTGCCAACTACTCAGCCCTACTCCCTTCCTCTCCAGCACACCCTTCCTGCCTTGCTTTAGAGAGCTCATCCTATAGTCTTTGCTAAGCGCTGACTGTGTATTCAGCTGAAGGATGCAGGTTCAGTATACATCCTAGTTCCTAGGTTCAAGAAGTAGGTTAAAAACAAGATCCACCCACAAACAAGTCCATGCAGCATACATCTATACACAGGCACTATGGTAGGCAAGTGCTGGATTGTATGACGCAGGCCAAGTTCAAAGAAAGGATTGATGGAGGTGAGTGGGAAAGCTGCCTTGAAGACCTTTGGAGGGTCTAGCAGGACTAAGATTGAGAATGGCACAAGATAAGAGGTCATTCTTGGGAGGGGGACCTGCATGAGTGAAGGTGAGGACAGAGGCTAAGCTGGTCTTGGTGAAGGCCTGGCACAGTGGCCCCAGGGCTGGGTGTGCTGAGACCACCAGAGGTGCCAGGTGCAGCCTTCCTGCTCTGGCTGACTCAGTCTTGCAGCCCCGTCTCCCTGACAATATGGTAAATACAGAGCCTATAAATCCAACTGCAAACATCCACTCTTCCGGTGCCTTCTCCCTTCCAAGCCAACAAGCCCAAAGCCATCCCATGGAACGTGAGCCTGCCAGTGCCAAGCACTACGGAGCTGGCTGCAGGCACGTGGACAGGCTTCCGGGCTGAAGCTGGCTCCTTCTCAGAGCACCTCCCTCCAGAGAGCCCAGGCCTGTCTCAGTCTAACCAGGCTGCAAGTGAGGGACAGACAGATGCTCCAGCAGCCACTAGCAGCAGAAAAACACTGAGGCCACAAAAAAACACTCCATGTTTGTCAGGAGGGTCCTCCCCATTAGGGGAAATATGGGGGCCATCCATTATGGGAGGTGCCTACTAAAGAGGCTGATCTCCAGTGTGCCAAGAAGAAGCTGTCAAAGGGGGAAAGGCACCCTGCAAGCCCTGTTCGTCTCTGAGCCTCTGATTCCTCATCTGCGAAATGGGAGACATTCTCCTTGCCCTGATCTCTGCATAGAAGCTGAATGGAATGGAAAAGAATTGCAAGAATAATCTTCGCCTGAGCAAGACCTCTGCTTCTCTCCCCAACAAGAGTCAATCTTTCTGGATGGGGGACCCTTGGAGAGGGTTAAGCCCTTGGTATTCAAAGTGCAGCCTTGGACCAGAAGCATAAGCATCCCCTGGAAGCTTGTCAGAAATGCTGACTCTTGGGCCCTACACTAGAAATTCTGAATTGGAATCTGTATTTTAACAAGATCCTCAAGTGATCCATGGGCACAGTAAAGTTTGAGAAGTATTGTTCTAGTCCATGGAACGTAACCCCTTCATGTTACCAGTGAAGAAGCTGAGACCCAGTAGAAATAAGTCACTTACAGGAAGCCACACAGTAAATAAGTGGTAGACATGGGCCCAAGTAGCAGTGCAGTGCAAAGGAAGAATCACAGGCCCTGAAATCAGAGCTACTTAGGTTCAAATCCTGCCTCTGCCATAACATACCCTATGGCCTAGGAAGAAAGCTAACTAATTTCTCTGAACTTTGGTTTTGCCACCTGTAAAATGGGTATAATAATAGCTATCTTTTAGGATTAATGATGAGGATTAAAATGAGGATGCATCAGATGCCTTGCACTGCATGCATTTCATGTTTGATGTTCACAAGCTTTGCCTTCATCTGCACTCCACAACCTCTAAACTCCATACCCCATGATTATTGGGCCCAAGAATCTGTGAAAAGACTGCTTTTCTGCCTCCAACAATGCAGACACAGTTGCTGAGCTGAGAAGAAGGGAAAGAATAGGAAGAGATAGCAAGGCTCTTAAAGTCTAGACTGACTTATTCTTTAAATTCTGAAGAGTTCCCAGTCCAATCCTCTAGCAAAAAGTCAATCTGCAAACATCATCAGTTACTGTGGTGCCTAAGTGTACTAGTACATAGCCCACGCTCAGTAAGATTGATGAATGCAGGACTGAAGGGTCCCTCAGGCCCTCACTCTGAGCTCTTTCAGGCTCACATCCCTCATTTTCACGTGTCTGGATTCTGGTCATCCTTCAAGGCCCAGCCTAAACATCATGTCCTCTGAAAGTTCATGACTAGATCCCCTGTTGGAATTGATCTCCCAGGTAAAACCCTAACTGCTTTAACATAACTTACAAGACTATCTACCTCTCAGCCTTGCATTTTGACCCTAGATTAGACAATTTGCAGGTCTCTGGGCACAGATGCTTCTTGCCTCAAGGCCTTTGCACATGCTGTTCCCTTTATCTGCAATACTTTTCTCGTAAAGCCCCCTCTATCTAATTCCTACCCAGCCTTTATGTCTCAGCCTAGATGTTAATTATACATACATTTTTCCTGCAGAACTGGGACTAGGATGAGGCAAGCAAGGCACCTGGAGCACAGAATTTACAGAGGTCCTGAGTCTCATGTGCCAACCCTGCACTTGTGTGACTTGAAGAGAGAGAGCCTCCTTAAATTTTGAGTCCTAGATGCTTCCTTTGCCTCTCCCTGGTCCTCTGGATGTCTCCATGAATCCCCTGCTATTTTAGAGTCCCTGCTCTGTGCCATCCCCTGGTCATAGTCTTTACTTAAGAGGACTGTGATTGCCTGGGTGTTTATCAGTCCTCTCTCTGAACTGTTAAGCTCCAGAGCCAGAATACTTCTTCCTTGCTCCCCGTTTCATTCTCAGAGCCTGGCAGAGGGCAGACATTGAATCAGCACTTGCTGGATGTGCATAAAAGTTTCATTTCCCTCATCCTGTGCTCTCAAATCCCACTGAAGGACCCAGTGTCCTAGCACCTACCAATCTCTGCCTTCTGATCCACAAAACTGCCCTCATCTGGCTAGATTGCACTCCCAGGGGCCGGCCTTTACTTTGCATGCTCAGAACCCAGCCTGGGACTTGGCAGAGAGGGGGTGCTCATGCGCATTTGCTGGGCAGGGTTAGCACTGGAGGAATGCTGTAACGATGGGCAATGCACACTGCTCGGACTAAACCCGGTGTGGACAACTCCAGCAACATCCTCATCTCCCTCTTCACCTCCAGGCTTTCCCTGCCCAGCTCCTCTTTAGCCAAATGGGCCTGTCAGAAACATCTAACTGTCTCTAGCTCCATGTCCTGAACCAAATGCCCTTTCCCAGCCCCCCAATGCCCTGCTCTGGTATGAAAAGAGGTGGTTATGTGCATACCTGGCTCCCTACTTCTCCCTCCTCCCTGCTCCACATACATACCAATTCTACTGTGATACACTATGAGACCAACTCTCCCTCGTCTTTGGCTCCCCAGGACGCAGCCAGGGAGGTGCCCAGTTCTGGAGTGGAGGCTGTGGGGAACAGCACACCCTTCCCCTCCTCCCTGCCAAAAGGCAGATCCTGAGCCATGGTCCGCCAAGGTTTAGGGTCCAATTTCCCAGATGCCTTTCAGTGTCTGATAGGAGATGCCAGAGAAGAGAAAGACCAGGAGGCCAGGTGATTTATGAGGGAAGTCTTGGCTTTGACAAAGCTTTAGCCCTAGAGATTAAGGCAGGCGAAAGCAGAGTGCACAGCCTCTTCCTGAGGGGTGTTGGGGTTTCTCTGGGCATCTGGATCTGGATCCCTGAGGATAGCGCTGAGCTCTTGGCTGACTCCAGCTACTCCTCAGCGCCACATCCTGGAGCAGAACAAGGCCCCTGGTGGCTTAGGAAGTGGGGAGAGAGGAGCTACGAGTCAGCGACAGTAAACCAGGCCTGCTCTGCCTGCCCTCCTCCCTGCTACTGCCCTGCAGAGGCTTCAAAGGACAGCAGGAGCCTCAGAACTGGCTGTGTGACAGGAGACACACACACTCTTTGGCTTATAGTTGGCAACAAACAGGTGGAGACTAATTTTGCCTTCATCCTCTGGTCTCCTCTTCAAGGATCCCTTATCCTGAGAAAGAACATCTCAAGCCTGTGAGTCACACAAGTCCTCTCTCCCTCCCAATGGCCTTCACCTCCAGGGCTCTCTGTGGTTAGAACATGCTCATGTCCCTCCCTTTACAGACAGGCAGACTGAGGCCCAGAAAGGAAAAGGGACTGACCCAGGGTCTCACCAGCAGCTTATGAGCCGAGCTGGGACCTGACCCCACAGCTGTTGATTCTCCCTTGGTGCTCCCAAAGACCACTCCTTCCTGATGGGAGCAATGTAAAAACCGTGGCCACCTTCAATCTGTGACACTGACATTCCAGAATGTGGGCATCTGCTTACTTTATATATCCTGTGTCATTCACCAGAATATGGGCTCTGTGAGGGCTGAGACCTTTTCTGTATTATCGACTGCTTTATCCCCAGCACCTAAAACAGTTCCTGGCACATAGAAGAGATCAGAACAAATGGGTGAAGGAATAAATGAATGAGCTAACGAATGAATGATTATGTGTAGAATAAGCCACTTGTCCTGTACAGGCTTTAGGATTCCTTCTTTTTTAAAAAAGTGAGTTGATTATTCTTGCTTCAGCTTTGGAGTCCTAGATTGTTCTAGAGCAGGAAGAACTTTAGAGAGCCTCTAATGCAGCCCCATGAAGGTATAGCCAGATCTTTCTCTTTTCGCCACCAGCAGCCATACCCCACCTTATGTTTTCTCCATCTGGACACGTGTGCTGAGAAGACCTTTGGCAGGGGTCTATGTCCCCACTCCTCAGATCTTGGTGCGTTCTGCAACTACTTTGACTAAGACATCAGGCAGAAGTGATGCTGTGCCTGTTTTCTGGCCCAGGACTCAGTAACACTGGCCGTTCCCACTTCCTGTCTCCTGGCATACATGCATGGGTTCCTGAGGTGCCACGTGAGAAGTTCAACTATGCTTCTGGAGACACCACGTGGGGAGGGCAAGTATCGCAGCTGCCATCTCCCAGCCATACCTGCCTTCTAGAGGGAAGCTTCTAGAACTCATCGTACCAGCCCAGTTGCCTGCCTAATACCCGAGTGAACTCTCAGGATGCTACAGACAGCAGAATGGCCCAGCTGCTCCCTGTCCAAGTCCTGATCCCATGGATCAAGAGCACAATATAAGTACTGTGAAGTCACTAAGCCTAGGGTGGTTTGTCACACGGCAATAGATAACCCCAACATCCAAGTAGTAACAAGTGCTGTGAGGGAAATAAAGCAGAGGAAAGGAACAAATGGTAACAGGGCTGTACCTCTCTGAGAATGTCTCTCTGAGAATATGATATTTGATCACAGGACTTAACAGAGGGTTTTGGGCCTGAATCATTCACTGAGATGAAGTCTTGGGGAGGAGGAGTTTGAGAGGTGCAGGAAGAGTACCTGAAATCAAGAGTTCTTTTATGAACATGTTAAATTTAAGATGCCTGGTGCACATCCAAGAAGAGTTGCAAAGTGAACACTTGGAGACTAGTCTAGAGCTTTAGGGTAGAGACTGCTTCAATTTTAAGACCTCTACATGATGTAAGACCATCCATGAGGTAAACAACAGCATCAGTGGAATGCCAACATGGATTCAAGGCCATGGAGCTGGGTGGGATTCCCTGGAGTATAGCTACAGAAGGTGCACCAAGGAGAGGACCAAATGGCTGACCAATGGATTGAACAAAAGTGGTGGCAAAGCAGAAGTGAGGATGAAATAGTGATAAGGATTGGATTGAGAAGACAATGGAAGGCAGTGAGGACAGACATTTAGTGGAGGAGCTGAGTTATAATGGGAAACTGAGAAATAAGGCAGGAGCTGAGGAGGGATGTGGAGTCAAGGGAGTTGTTTCTAGATGGGAGATCCTATAGCATGTGTGTCTCCTGAGTGATCAGGAGAGAGTGAGAAATTGATGCAGGGAAGAGAAGGGATAAGCACAGGAGCAAAAATTCGTGCAATAGGAGAAGGAACTCGTGATTAAGGAAGCAAGTGAACAAGCGGGTGTAATTTATCCACAAGAACAGCCATAACATGGCAGAGCCTTGGGTTTTCAAAGAGGAGAGGCCACAGGTGACAGTCCCAGCCCCACTATTTAATGGCTGGTTGACTCTGCGCAAGTCACTTCTTCCTCATCTGAACATGGGGATTAATGATCCCTAACTCACAGGGCTGTCAGGAGGATCATAGATACTGACAGTCGTCAAGTGACTAGTTCAAAGAACGGGTGGCTCTTGCAGCAGTTGATACTGGGGTTCTTGGTCCCAGAACGTGGGCTTGGGTCATGTGATCTCTTTGCCATGAAGCAAACCTCTTTGAGTCTGAGCTTTGTAATTCAGCACCAGCACAGGGCAAAGGACATGAGTGGCAATGAGCAGACCAGGAATTGAACTCAGTCTCCCATCTCCTTGGCATTCAGAGCCCTCCGTGAGCCCCCATCTCCTGTCATTTTTTTTTTTTTTTTTGAGACGCAGTCTCGCTTTGTTGTCCAGGCTGGCGTGCAGTGGTGCAATCTCGGCTCACTGCAAGCTCTGCCTCCTGAGTTCACGCCATTCTCCTGCCTCAGCCTCCTGAGTAGCTGGGACTACAGGCACCCGCCACCACGCCCGGCTAAATTTTTTTTTGTATTTTTTTAGTAGAGATGAGGTTTCACCATATTAGCCAGGATGATCTCGATCTCCTGACCTTGTGATCCACCCACCTCAGCCTCCCAAAGTGCTGGGATTACAGGTGTGAGCCACCACACCCAGCCTCTCCTGTCATTCTTTACCTTGCACTTTGTGCCTTGGCAGCAATGAGTTTCTGATAGTCTCACATATGAGACTATGAAACAACCACACTGCTGTTACTCAGCTTTATATCTTTGGGAATGCTCTCCTCTCTGCCGTGCTACCTAGAATGTCATTCTCCACTTTGATGTATATAAATAGCAACTGAGACATTCCCCTCCAGAGAACCTTCTCTGACTCCCTCTAGTCCTATGTAGGTGCCCTTCCACTGGGGCTAACCTCTTGCACACACTGCTCTGTTGGTACACTGTGTGCCCCTGGAGAGACAGAACAGAGCTCCAATCATCTTTGTAACTACAGGGCTTGACACAGTGAGTATCTGCTGAACCAAACTTTTCCCAGATAGCAGATGAATCAGAGGGATAGGCAGCACTGTCCAACAGAACTTTATGCAACACAGAAATGTTCTGTGTCTGTGCTTTCCAATACAGTGATCACTCAACACAAGTTTGTGGTTACTGAGCCCTTGAAATGTGCTGGTGCAACTGAGAAACTGAATTTTTAATTTAATTTAGTTTAGGTTTAAATAGTCACAGATGGCTAAGGGTTGTTTTATTGGACAGCACAAGTTAGAGGGCAGAAAGAAGGGGTTGGGGAAAAGCTGATGTTATTAAACACTTAGTATGTGCTAGGCTTTTGACAGTCTTTAGTATGTTAATCTTTACAATAATTCTGTGAGATGGCAAGCACTATTTTCCCGTTTTAGACAAGAAAGTTGAACCTTAGAGAGAGGCAGTGACTTGCTGTGAGCCCTCAGCTTGGAGACTGCACAGCAGGTCCCTGATTCCCCAGTCTCTGGTTCATCCCACCACACTAGGCTGACCTCATACCTATGCAGGGCCTGGCCCTGGAGGTGCTTTGTGAAGGAGTCCTCCCCATTCCCACGCCCCCTCCCACAGTCCCTGCAGGCACACAGGTCAGGCCCACAGCCCTGTCCTAGCTGGCAAGGCGCATTCTTCTGGCAGTGCTGCTGCATCACTCGCAGACGTCTGGGGGCAGAGGCTGAGTGTGGTGAGGCAGGAGGCCTTGGCTGCCAGCAGGAGGGGCAGGCGGGGCCCAGAGCCTGCTAGCATTCTGCTCCTTGGATCTCCCCTCGCGTGAGCAGCTTTGGGGAGTTCTCTTGGTGCTGTTGTAATTTATTGTTTCTGCTCTAATGATTGCTCCATGTCTGATTATAAATGCCTTCTGGCTGGGGGCCCAGACTCAGAAAATTCCCATGATCTGCTTCCAAAGCTGATGGAGCCACAAATGGGACTCATGTCTCTGTTTCGTCATCGGCCACATTTACAAGGGAGGAGGATCCAAGGCCAGACACAGGGCTTAGAGTGGAGATGTAACAGGAGGCATCTGGTGACCTGGAATTCCCATCAGAGCCCCAACAGGGCATCTCCTGAGTCCTGGAGAACCTTCAAGATGGTACTCAAAAGAGCCTACTCCCTTCCTCTCAAAATGCAAGGCAGAGTCCGAGTTGGAAGCAGCAGGTGATACAGTCACAGTGAAAGGGGCCTCCGAAAAACACTGTCCAACCCTGCTAATGCCCTCTCTTTATCCACCTGGAAAATTCCTACTCATGCCTCAGGAGGCAGCTTTGGCGTCCTGCAAGAAGCCTGCTCTGACACCCACAGCCTCCCACCCGCAGGTAGACAAGTAGTCTCTACTCCCTGTAAATCTCTTCTAGCATGGCACACCATAATCATAATTACACCTACTATTTACTGAGGGCTTCCTCTTTGCCAGGCACCATGTACCTTATCTATTTTTCACCTCATCCCTGAGAGAAAGGCACTATCCTTATCCACATTTGACAGACTAGGGAACAAAAGCTCAGAGAGGTTAAGGGAGTTGCTTAAGGTCAAACAACTGTCAAATAATGGAGCTGGACTTAAATTCAGAAGATTCCAACCCAAAATTTAAGCCTTACGCCACATGTGTTCACACCTGTCGTCACTGTATTGCAACAGGCTGTTTTGTCACTTGCTTCATTAAAATAGAGCTTCTGGGGACATATCTGACCTCAATAACACGGGTACTCAGGAAATGACCACTGAGCAAACTTCACATAAAGAAAGTCCTAGTGCACTAAGTAGGTAATAAAATTAGGGCAGTCACTTATTACTGCCCTACTGCAGGATATTTAAGAGGACTCAAAAAAGCAATGGGCAAAGGCTTCAATAAGCAAGTAAGATAGGACTACAGGAAAAAAACGCTATATCTCAACTGGGACTGAAAAGTCCTGAATTTTCTAGGTTAGTCCTACTTTTAAATACCATATCTCATCGGTTCCTTATGTCACCAGAATGACCTAGAAACCCCAATATTTAGATATCTAAACTGTATCTCTTATATGATATTTCATGCCCACGCATCCCAAATATCCCACTATGTCTTGTAATTTAGGATGCAGGAAATAAAGCCACAGAAAAAAAGAGCTTCAACTTTAGAGGAAGGCAGACTCATGCTCAAATTCCAATTTTGCTGCTCATTAGCTGTGCAATCCTGGACAAACTGTTTCCCTTCTCTGAGACTCAAATGTAAAAATAGAGCTAAGAGCTGCTGCCTTGCAGGGCTGTTAAGCGTAGTAAACAGAAGAACATATGGGAAAGCACCCAGAATGGCACCTGGCACACAGGAGGGACTCAGGAACTATGAGGTCTCTCCTCTCTCTCAAATGAGGTCAGGCAAGAAAGCCATTCTTAGCAACAGACTCAGCTGAATGCAAAGGGTGTGATGTACTGGTGGACCAATGATCAAAGAGAAGAGATTGGTTTACTTGGGGCTGAGGTCATGAATTGACTTCTTCATCATTTATAGACTCACAATGAGTGTGGATGAAATAACAGGCCACCCTAAGAGCAGCCCTACATTAGGGCAGATGGAAAGAGATGGGTAAAATCTTGCCCCACTCCCATCTAGGAGCTCACAGGGTGCTGGAGCAGAAAAACAACAGGAAAGGTGAACAGAGAACCCAGCAGGTATGAGGGCAAAGGGCAGACAGACCATGAGGAGCTCTACCAAGCCTAGAGATGTCAGGAGAGGCTTGTGGAAGAGCTGAGTCTTGAGGAAGAGATAGAACTTCTAGGAAAGCGTATCTTCAGTTACAGAGGAGTGCCGTACAGACAAAGGAAAAGGCATAAAAAGGATAATAAGTTTTAAAAATTAGTTTGCCACTATATTTCGGATTTTGGAGGAAGCTTAAAAAAATCTATTGCACTCTCCTTGTTGTCAAAGGTATTCTGTTTCCTCCGCTTATGAGCTGCGTGATCTTAGCCAAGTTAATCATTCAATGCTTCAGTTTTCTCATCTGTAGAATAAGTATGATAACAGTACCTGCCACATTGGAATGTTCTATGGAATAAGTATGTGGAAACCATTTACAACACATTGATCAACAAATAAGAATCATCATCATCATCACCACCACCACCACCATCACCATCACTACCATCACCATCATGATCATCACCATCAGCACCATAATTATCACCATCACCATCATCACCACCACCATCACCACTACCATCATTATCACCACCATCACCATCATCACCACTACCATGATCATCATTATCACCACCATCACCATCATCACCACTACCATGATCATCATCATCACCATCACTACCACCACCATCATTATCATCATTATCACCATCATCATCACCACTAACATGATCATCACCATCACCACCACCACCATCATTATCATCACCATCACCATCATCATCACCACTACCATCATGATCATCACCATCACCACCACCATCATGATCATCATCATCACCACCACCATCATGATCATCATCATCACCACCATCACCATCATAATCATCACCATCATCACTACTACCATCATGATCATCACCATCATCACTACTATCATCACCATCATCACCACCACTGTCACTATCATCACCATCATCATCACTATCATTGTCATCATCACCATCATCATCATTATTACAAATGAGAAAACTGAGGCCCAGAAAATGGAAGAGGTTTGTTCAGGGTGACTTAGAGAGTCAGAGGCAGGCCCCGACACTTTTACTTTTCTAACATTCACAGAATTTTTAGGAAAAAAAAAAACAAGCTTCCTGTCACAGGTAAGAGACCCAAGATCCTTGATAAAGGAGTAGGGTTCATGGAGATGGGGCCACCCAATGTTTAAATGAAGGTATTGTCTCTTAAGGCCAATCATTCTGCCTCCTGCCCTGTGGATGCAAACTGTCCTTCAGCTCATACCACCTGCAGCCAAGGACAGAGGGGAACATTCCAACCCCGATACCCAGGGAGAGAAATCAAATGCTCCAGACTCAGTGAAGGATTGAAGCAGGGGCAGTGCACACGTCTGTCATGACTTCCTTGTTCCAAGAGGATATGGGAAAAAACTCCTAGCTCCCCACCTCAATCCCACAGTGGTCTCCAACAATATTATCATTCTCCAGTTCTACTACTCATGATATATTTTGCCAGCCACAAATGGGGCCTAAATTACATATTGTAGCCACCAAACTTCCGGCACAGGCCCACAGAACAAGGCCTGAGGGAAATTAGATAAGGCCAAAGGGAACTCAGGCCTGGAAGAGACTAGAAAACAGAAAGGGATGTACAGTCCATTAGCAGGACCCTTCTCTCTTTTAAGTGTTATATAGGTGAGCGGGGTTCAACGCTGCAGGCACAGAGAGGCCACAGAAGGTGAAGGAAAGGAGAGCAGAGAGGCCAAGCAAGAGTAAACTCAGGATTAAAGAGTTAAACCACCACTGGTTATTTTAGTCCCAGCTCTATCTGTGTCTGGAGTATGGCCATCTACAAACCTTTTCACCTGTCCATCTGTTTTTCTGAAAACTATGGTCCCTTCTGTCTCAAGTCCTGGACTAAACATAGTGGTGGATAGGGAGGTAGGAAGCAGTGGTAGAAGGCATCTGCTCTAACCTGTCTTCTTTTTGGAAGCACTAGACACTGGGAAAATGCATCTTTCTCCTCTGCTTTGAGAATAGTGCATACTCCATGACTTTAGCTTACTAACAGCTGGAGGGATCCCAGAGGAATTCTTCTCTCTGGGATTGCGAATGGGAAATGGAGAAGAGAGATCTCCCACTTTCCTTTTACCGGAATCATGTGTCCCTGTCTAAAATGATGGTGTTGGACTGGATTCAGTTCAACTCCAGCAGGAAGCACACAACATTTGAGACCTGTGGGGTGAAGACAGTGCACACAGCCGGAGAGAAGGTCTTGGCTGAGAACCAGAGGACTCATTTCTTCTGGAAGCAAGGATTTGAGATAGTTTCTTGGCAGGAGGAGGATAAGAGGTTGACTTTAATGGGTTCTGAATCTCATACACAGAAAAGTAAGAGTGTGTGCATGAGACAGACAGAGACAGAGACAGAGACAGAGAGGGGCAGACTGACAGAGGGGTGTGAATTAGGAGGAAGAAACAGCTTAGGGAAAGATGAGTGGCATGCAGGAAAGAGCTTTCCAGGCTTGGGTGCCTGGGGTAACGGTGATGAGGAAGAGAACGAGGATCACGGAGACCACATGGTGAGGAGCCTTGAATTCCTAATGCCAACCCCCGACCCCCAGGATTCTGTAATTATAATTAATTGGTAAGTTCCACTTTCGATTAGGGTATGCAGGCAGAAGATGGGATTGAAAGCACAGGCAGAGAGTTTTGAAAGTTTTTGAGGTCAAAATCCAATAAAAGCCAACATGACAATGAAGAGAAGACATTCAATGAGCAGACTGGTGCACACAGACCAGGATACCAGGATGGATGTTGTGATTTAAGTTAGAGAAGTTCTACTTTTAAATGTTATCATTAAATGATAAGAAGATTTTAAATGATAGTAGTAGTAATACTAAGAATAAAATAAGGTAGCAGTGAAGAACGCTGATGAGAGCTTACAGTTATGCAGGATTGCCATTTGCCAGGTGCCATGTTCTCTGTTCTGTCTGAGTTCTCTTTTAGTCCTCTCAACAGCCCTATGAGACAGGGACACTGTAATCCCCTGGACAGAAAAATTACAGGAGCTTGGAGAGGTGGAGTTACTTGTCCTAATTCACCCAGCTCATGAGAAGCTGGGCTGGGAGTCTAACTCTGATATTAACCACGAGACTATTTCAGTGTCACTGTTACAGACAGGAAAACCGAAGCCTCCAGAGGACAAGTGACTTACTCAAGGTCACACAAGGAGTCCTCCTTTCCAAGTCCTTCATTCAAACATAAACTCAGAGCTTCCTAGGAACCAGGCTCTGTCTAGCTCAGGCCTCTGGTAACTTCTGGACTATTCCATAGCCTCCTTACTGGCCTTCCTGCCTCTGGCCTCTCCTTTCTAGTCCACCTCCCTCCCACACTGAATCCAGAGTGGTCCTTCTGAGATCCAAGCAAACCTTGCAGAGCTCCCAATGCCCCAGGAAACACACTATCATGGAAGGCCCTTCACAATCTGGCTCCAACCGAATTTCCCAGCCTTCCGTTCCCCACCATCCCTGATGCACCCTTTATTAAGCTTCTCCCTGGCCCTGATCACCATGCGGTTTCCCACAGGGACTCTTGCTTACACCGTCTGCTCCTCTGTTTACAGTGCCCTTTAGACCCCTTCTCTGTCCTATCCCTAAACTCTGACTCTTCAAGATGCAGCCTTGGTGAACCTCCCCTGGCTCCCAGGTAAAATGGATAATGCTTCCAGCACCCAGCACCCTGCAGAATTCTTGTGCAGCAGGATCACTCTCCTTGCTTCACAGGTAGCTGAGTAGTTACCGGTCTCCACCATCAGACTGTGAGCATCTCAAAAACAAGTCACTGTGTCCGACGATGGCGATGATGGAATTTGTTGGGGTGTACTATGGACAGGCACTATTATTATATAATACTTGAGAAAACTGAGGCACAGAGACAGAGGAATGGCCCAAGTCCACACGCTCTAGGAAGAATCAAGCTGGAGCTGGTGCAGAAGTCACATGCCTGCCTGCTGTGTCACTACTGCTTCCTGGAGAGCTCTAGATGTGGCAGATGTGACTACACGTTCCCTCCCATGAACTGAAGATCAGTGGCTGCAGGGCCAGGACCCCACAGGCTTCCTGAGCCCCGCTGCAGTGCTCTGTCCCCATCTGCCAGGGGGGCTTGCTGGACAGGACCTTGCCATCCAGCTTCGACCTGAGTCATCTCCTAAAGTCCAATAAAACCCAGGGACAGAGGCAGGATGCAGGAATAAAAATAAGCTTCAGCCAGAGAGAAAAAAGGCAGCAGTGTGGGGGAATCTCGAGAGCATGGCAGTCCAGGAATCCGGAGGGGAAAATGCCCATAATGGCGTATTTTCCAGCAGTGAAAAACATTAAGACCCACTTTAGAAATGTAGTTCTCACCACAGCTATTCCTGGACTCTAGCCCAGAAGAGCAGTAGGGCCATATGAATGACACTCTCCACCCACACTTACCCACTCCCGACTGGCTGGCTGTCTCTGTCCCAAAACATCTTGTGCTTCTTCCGTGCAGCCTTCCCAGACTTACCCCTCCTCCTTTCTCTCTGTGGCCAGAGGATGCCAGAGAAGAGCAGCACCTCTGAGACTCTCACCCTGGCCACTCCTCATCCTAACCAAGGAGAGGAGAAGGGACCTATTCAAGGTCCCAGAACCTCAGTGGTAGAGCCAAGATGAACACCAAGTTCCTTTGAGTAGAAGTCCCCAAGCTTCCGCTAGCCACACTGTGTCTCATTACCCTCCCCCGCCACCAGACCCCATCCTGATAAGCACACACATGCATGTACACACACCCATGCACACACATACACATCTATGTGTACACATGAATATACACAGAAACACACTTGTATGCACACACTCGCAGACATACATGTATACACATATACACATACTTGCACACACAAACACATAGATGTGTGCCCACTTACCCACAAAAATGCACCTGGTTCAAGAAAAAGTGAACTACATTGAGAACTGGGAAACCTGACTTCCAATTTACCTGGACACTGCCTAGCTATGTGAACCTGGCTAAGTCATTTCACAGTCTCAGTTCTCCATGTATAAACCAGGCTAGTAATCACCTTGCCTACCTCTCCAGGCTGTCTGTTACAAGGTTGAAAGGAGAGGTGTGAGAAGGTACTGATGAGCTATGCTCACTTGCCTCTGTCTCCTTGGAAGCTGATGGCTTGGCAGCTCAGAGGCCCAGCCACTTGGGTTTGAGTCCCTTCTCTGCCACATACTATCTGTGTGACCCTGGGCAAGTAAGTTCACCTCTCTGTGCTTCAGTTTCCTCATCTGCAAAAAAGGAATAATTATAGAACTTAGCCACCAGGTTTTAGTGTGAGGATTCAATGAATTAACACTTGTGAAGTTCTTGGAACAATGCCTGGGCTATTATAAGTGCCAATAAATGTTAGTCAATGGAATACCATTGTCAAATTAATACTTATTAACTTAGCTTTGCCTGGTGCAACACAGGAGTTCAGTAAATGTTTGTCTAATGAATGACTAAACACTATTGGAAGAGGAGGGTGATGCAATCAGATTTACTCACACCTGGTACTGGGAGTAAATCTGATTGCATTATGGTCTCTCTGAATTAGGTTCTGCCTTCCTCTTCCTTCTTTTGTTCTCAGACTCCCTGGTTCAGCAGGGACACCAAGAGTCCCCAGTACCCCATTCAGGATGTCACGTTCTCTACCTATGGGTTAGCAAAAGCCTCCTGCCCTCTTTGGAAAATAAGCATGGCAGTTCCTAGGCTCATTGGCCCAGAGCATTTAAGTACTTAAGAGCAGAGCAGGGCCAGAGCTGGAAGTGGTTGGGACGGGGTGAAGGGGACGATCAGGGGAGGCAGTGGCTCCATAGCTGCAGTGTTTATACATTTGCAGTGTCCTGCTCCAGCAATCAGCAAGCACTACTCCAGACCAAGTAGGGTTCAGGCACTCTGCTGTTCCTCTGCATGACTCAAAGGAGATGTGGCTGCTGCTATGATGACACTCTCAGGACATCCCTCACCACCCACCTACTGCCCTCCTGATCAGAAGAAATCTCCCAGATCCCAGGCTTGGATCAAAATAATGATGACTACTGCAACAACAATAATGTTAATGACAATAATTTTGCATATTTACCAGGTTCCAGGCAGGCATTACTTTAAACTCTTTATGCATATTAATTTATTTGATGCTTATAACAACCTAGGAGGCAGATAATATTATTACACTTATTTTACAGTTGAAGTAACGGAAGCAGAGGAGGCTTAGGAACTTGCTCTACACAGGAAGACTGGTAGGGGCCCGAGCTGGGATTTGAATGAGGCTGGCAATGTGAGAGCTCATGCTTCTTACTTGCTATACCCAAGCATTTACTGATTCGTCATTTCTAAGTATTTTAGTTGTTACTGGATTTTTCTTTTCTATTTTGAAAGCCTAAACCCAAATGTACTTGAATCCAAAAGAAGAGCACAGGCTTTGAAGTCAGGGAACAGTGGGTTCAAAGTCCAATCATTTGGTTATTCTGAGCCTTTAGAAAAGTTTCCTCCTCTCTCTGAGCCTTGGTTCCCCAATTAAAAAAAATGGGGATAACACTGGTTACTCTAGAACGGGGTTCTGAAGATTCAACGAGGACACGCACACGCAATCCCCACTCAAGGACATGGCACATGACTAGTGTTTAATCCATGTTAGGGTTCTTCCACTTTTGGCACAAAATTTCACATGTGTGTGAAAGATGCCAATGTTCCCCCACAGGTAAACTGTAAAATGTAATTAATATCAAGTTATAAAGTGATTATTGAGCTTCTACGTCCCATTATTACAAGTCAGTATTGTGCACTTTCAGCCTTCATGGAGAAAGGAGGTTGAAAAAAGCACAAATAATCTCAAACAAAAAACAAATGCAAGCTCATTTCATTGGTTCTACACCCTAATGCAAGACCTTAGTTCCACAAAGATCACAGAAATCAGGGTCCAATTCTTCATTACAGATGGGGAAACTGAGGTCCTTAGAAGGACAGGGTCATATATTCAGCTACTGGAAGAGACACACCCACTCACGCTAGAACTTATTCTCCTGACTCCAGCCTGGTGTGCTGGCACCACAAGAGGCATGCACATTTGCAACCTCTGCCTCAAAAAAGCAAAACAAAAACACAATGTAGAAAATTTCACTGTCTCTCTCTTTTCCAACTATACGTGAGATGCATCCAGAAAAAACAAAACAAAACACACACACACACACAGAACACAATGGAAAGAAACATCAGCTGCAATTTATGAGATATGCCTTCAAATAGAATTTACTGGAACTCAACCATGAGCGTTTACCACACACCTACTGCCTGCCAGGCCCCATGCTTGTTGCTTTACACACATTATGTCTTCTAATCAATGCTGACAATAGTCATCTGAGATTCAGCCAGACACTCAACTAATAATTTCTGCAATCTAATATATGCTATGCACTATCATTAGCAATAACCAGGGCCAGGGGCCATCAAGGGAGGCTTCCCAGACCTGAGGCTTGGCAAAGCCTTAAAGGAGGAAGCTACCTGGGGAATAAAGGATGATGCTGCAGGACACGGGAGTGCATGAGCCCAGGAATGGAGGGGCCACAGGACATGAAATTCTCAGGGGTGTGGAGAGAGGGAGCAGGGGGAATGGCAGAAGAGTTGGATCCAACTAGGTCCTATGAAAAGAAAGCAACCTTGGCACTGAGCTGTGAATGGTGGGAACTCTGGATAGTGGTGCTCAAGAAATATTTGTTGAATGAATAAATAAATGTATGAATTCAGAGCCAGTGGAGAATGAAGTAAAGACCAATGGGAAAAAAGAAATAACCATTAGGAAGTGTTTCAGGGAACAGAAGCCAAGACAGAGTCAGAGGTGCAAGCAACTCACTGGGAGTAATGCTTACAAAAGGCAAAGGACAGAAGAAGCACAAGTAGGCAAGGAAAAAGTTGACTGTAGTGCAGGCCAGACACGGTGAAAAGAGCAGGTGGAGGAAGGAAGAAGGATCAGGTAGGAAGTGCTGCAGACTGAAGCCCTTCTACACATTTCTCAGCCTGCCCAACAAGAAGCTCCAGTGCAAAAATTGTCCATACAGGAGTTTGGGCAGAAATGGTCAGGCTTGACTGTTAGCTGGAAGTCTGCCACTTCTCTCTACTCCCTGGCAGCAGACTCTTCCCGAAGGCAGATGTGAGCAGCTCACGGACATGGCTACCACAGTAGAAGATGTGATAAGCAGGCTGATTCCAGAACACCAAGGAGGGAATAGCCAGCTCTGTCCTGGGCAAACTTCCCAGGAGGGAACATCTCAGAGGAGATTTGGAGGTTGAGAAGAAACACTCATTAGATAGAAAAAAGGGGACTAGAATTCTTGGAGTAGAAAATGAACCCCCAAAGGCACTGATGCGGGGACAAGTCTGAAATGTGCTGCAGGACAAGTAGTTCAGTGATTCTGGAGCTTAGGAAGGGCTGGGGAAGTTGGGGGTGGGTGGGGAACAGATCTCCAAGGGCTGTGTATGCCACGGGACTGATTCAGACTTCACTGCCCAGGCAATGGGGAGCTCTGAAAGAAGGAGTTGTGTGTGCATTTCTGTTTTAGATCTCTGTAGCAGCACTTGGAGATACGTGAAAGGGCAGGAAGGCAGGGAAGCAATGTTGCCATGTTCCAGGGAGACGATGAGCCCCCAGGCACGTCTGGGATTGGACATGGATGTAGCCGTAGCTCTGAGCTCTGAAACTAGTCTAAGGGAAAGAGGCTTCAGGAAGGATTTTACCAGGTCCAACAAACATTTGCATGCTTTCTGCCTGTGTTACAGACCTTAAAGCTTTACTATCCTGCTCTCAGAGCTTTCATGGTTTTCATTATTAAAAAATAATTTACCTACAATAAATGCACCTTTTTTTGGTGTATGGTTCTGTGAGTTTTGATGAACATGTACAGTCATGTAACCACCCAAATTGAGATATAAAACAGTTCCAACACTCCAAAGAATTCGTGTCCCTCTGTAGTAAACCCTCCCTCCTCCCCAGTCCCTGACAATCACTGATGTTTTCTGTCTCTATAGTTTTTCCTTTTCCAGAATGTCATATAAATGAATCATTTTTGAGTCTGACTTCTTTTCATTCAGCACCATGCATTTGAGATTCATCAATGTTGGGCCTGTATCAGTAGTTTTTTTCCTTTTGTTGCTGAGCAGTATTTCATTATTTGGATACACCACAGTGTGTTGTATTGTCTCCCCAGTTTAGGGATATTTGGGTTGTTTAAATTTGGGGTAGTTACAAAGAAAGTCACTAAAAACATTTCTGCGTGAACAGAGGTTCTGATTTCACTTGGTTAAATACCTGCAAGTGGGATTTCTGGATGTGGTAAGTGTATGTTTAATGTTATAAAAACTGCAAAACTGATTTCCAGAGTGGTTGTACCATTTTGCATTCCCAGCCACAATGTACAAGATTTGTAATAGCTCCTTAATCTCATCAACCCTTGCTATTATCAGTTTTAATTGTAGCCACTGGATTAAGTGTACTGTAGTACTCCACTGTACTTTTAATTTGCATTTTTCTAATGACTAAACATGTTAAGCATCTTTTATTATGGTACTTACTTGCCATTCATATATCTTCTTTTGAGAAGTGTTCAAATCTTTTGCTCATTTAAAAAATTGTATTTGTTTTCTTATCATTTAGTTTTGAGCATTCTTTATATATTCTAAAGACAAGTTCTTTATCAGATATGTAATTTGCTTTGTCTCTGATCTTAGGGGAAAGTATTTTATTTTCACCATTATATATGATATTGCTTGTAGGTTTTTTGTAAATGTTCTTTATCAGATAAACAAAGTTCTCTTCTAGTCCTAGTTTACTGAGAGTTTTTATCATGAGCAATATTGAATTTTGTCAAAGGCCTTTTCTGCATCTAATGAGATGATCATATGGGTTTTTCTTCTTTAGTCTACTGATTTAGGAAATTACATTGATTGATTTTTGAACATTAAACCAGCCTTGTATTCCCAGGATAATTCCTGGGTCATATTGTATTATCCTTTTTATATTTTGCTGGATTTGAATGACTAATAATTTTGTTGCGTGTTTTTGCATCAATTTAATGACACAAGGGGTTTTGGTCTATAGTTCTCTTATAATTTCTTGGTCTTGTTTTGGTATCAGGATAGTCCTGGCCTTATAAAGTTGGGAAGTGAGTTAGGAAGTGTTCCCTCCTCTACCCTCTCAAAATTTTATATTTTGTCCTTTCACTATTCTTTGTAGTCTTTTTCATCTGTGTTACTAGTTTTGCTAATTCAGTTTGCTTCAGAGACTAAATTGTGCTACACACAATAGCTCAAGGTGATGAAAAAAGACAAGTAAGACTAGGTTTTTTTTTTCCATATGGAGGTAAAGAGAAATAATAATAATAGTACCCACCCTTTATTGAGCTCCTGGTCTTTTCCATGCATTTTACTCATATGAACACCAAACCTTTGTTGCAACCCTGTTATGCCAGCTTTAAGCATTTTAAGGATGAGAAAGTTTAGGCTTAGAAGAGGTAAGTAGCCTGTCTAAAGTCACATTATTCTCAAAAGCAAGAGCTGTGGTTTGAAGCCTGGTTCAAAGCTTATGTTCTTCCCACCTTATTTTGTCATCTCTACTAATGCTTATGAACACCTACTAAGTGCCATCTATTTTAAATCTTTTATTTCTTGTCACTGTTAATCACTGCAACTTTATGAGATTTGTGCTACTTTCTCCCACATTAACAGCAAGGAAATTAAGATTCAGAAAGGCCAAGGGGCTCACCCAAGGTTGGTCAATACTGTTAGGCACCAAACACCCAGGAGTGATGGGGCAGGAGGTAATTAGCATAATGGCATCATTAACACATACAATATATAACTCATACAAAGCAGCTTTGCAGAGTGCCACAACTGAGGCATAAACAGAGAGGCTGAAGGCAAGGGAGGGATTAATTATGACTTGGGCACTCCTAGAAAGTGTACAGGAAAGAGGGCAAGCAGCCAAGATCAGAAGACATGGTTGGAGGAGTTCGGGTGTCAATTGAGTTAAAAATCTTGGTAAACAGCAAAGGATGGCCATGGCCCACAGAGTGAATAAAAGCCAAAACAAGGAGGTCATGCAGCTAGATTTTCCAGTGTCATGACGCTGATGCTGAGCAGAGCTGACATGCACTAACACAGGAATAGCTCACATCTGCAGAGCACTTGCCTTCCAACACATTATCTCCCGCAGCTCACAGGGTGATTACCCGCACTTTATAGGTGAGGAAACTGAGGCTCAGAGGGTAAAGCCCTTGCTGGTGACTATACACAACCTATCAGAAGCTCCAGGCCTAGACCTGATTCCTAGTCCAGTACTCCTTAAGACAGAAAGTCAAGCACAGAGCAGCCCAGGTGTCATGAATCTGAATGAAGCCAGATAAGTACCCCAAAAGGCTCTGGGACTTTTGGTGACATGGACTCTTAAATCTGTGGCAACAAAAATTCTGGAATTTGGGGGGCCATGGGCTTTGGAATCTTGAGGTCAAAAGATCTGAAATTCTAATGACACAGGCTGTAAAATCTTAGGGTCAAAGATTCCAAAATAGTGCTAATAGGCTCTGGGACAGTGGGGATAGAGAGACTTGGGCATGTGGGCAAAGGTGCTGTTATCCTGAGGGCATATCCTGAGTGATGGCTTGCCAGGGATGTCCTTTAGGGGGAGCAGACAGACCAGCTAAAGGCCAATAAGCAAAACGGCTTTGCAAAAGGTACAAGGAGTCTAGTCAAACATTAAACTTCCCAATCAGGCCGGAACTGTCACCCCAGCCAACCTGCTGTGCTTAGAGCACCTGGTGGTAAACACACCTATCTCAGGCTGTTAACTTTTTACCTCTTCTTGCCCCTGGAGACAGGAGACAAGAGACAGGAGTTGAGGGTCGAGTACAGCCTTCAGATTTAAACCTCGAATGTCTAGACCTCCCTATCTCTTTCCAACCCTTTAGGTTTAAAAAATCAGATCATATTTTCATTTTCAAGAGAATGAGGGAGAGGAAATGCAGCTCCAAGACCTCACCCCAAATTCTTTTCTTTGCACTTGGTTTATTGAGAAGGATACAAAATTCTTACCCCTCCATAAGCTTCTAAGACCGTCCCAAGTGACAAATAAGATGACCTTTCTCTCTCCTTAATCTCAGTATTCCTCCTTCAAAATTTCAAGATGTTTCCCTTCCACTTAGTTACTTACACCCGCCACTTCTGTGCATCTGAATCAGCTCTTCTCTGTGGGCCCCACCCACCCTCTCGCCAAGCCTCCTCATCACCCCCTCTCACTTTTAGTCTCCATCTTTCTGTCCCTACATTTCCAGCTCCCATGACTTTCCTAAGTTTTTAAATTAAATCCTCATGACAAATCTATAAGACTAATACACTGACATTAACCATATTTTATAAATAAGAAAACTGAGGTTCAAGGGGGTTACGTGACTAACATAAGGGCACATGGGTTGTAAATGTCAGAGCTGAGTTCAAACAATAACTTTAATACTATTACTAATAATAGTAAAATTGCTAATACATAGTAAGAGTAACTGCAATTAATGCTACTATGATGCATGCTGTGGGACAGACACTATTCTAAGCACTTTTAAAATATTAAAGTAATTTTTGAGGGTGATATGGCTATTATTATTCTCATTTTACAGATGAGGAAACTGAGGCCCAGAGAGCTGAGTAAATTGCCCAAAGTCTCAAAGTTCTGTTTGACTCTGAAGCCTGTGAAGCCTGGTCACTTCCCTGCCCAACTCTATTGGCCTCTCCCATCAGTCCACTCTATGATTGCATTTTCTTTTCTTTCTTTCTTTTTTTTTTTTTTGAGACAGGGTCTCACTCTGTCACCCAGACTGGAGTGCAGTGGTGCGATCTTGTCTCACTGCAACCTCTGCCTCCTGGGTTCAAGTGATTCTCCTGCCTCAGCCTTCCAGGTAGCTGGGATTACAGGTGCGTGCCACCATGGCCGGCTAACATTTGTATTTTTAGGAGAGACAAGGTTTCACTATGTTGGCCAGGCTGGTCTTGATCTCCTCACCTCAAATGATCCACCCGCCTCATCCTCCCAAAGTGCTGGGATTACAGGTGTGAGCCACTGTGCCCAGCCTATGATTGTACTTTCTAGGCCATGGTTCTTCGGATCTGTGTCCCCAAGGTCCCAGAAACTTTCTAGAGAAAACAATACATTTTTCTGAGAAAAAGTCCCTGAAAATCAAGACACAACATTTCAGATTTCATTCATTCATTCACTCATTCAAAAAATAAACATATTTACCAAGCTCCTAGGATGTACCAGGCATGGAGCCTACATTCCAGTGGGAGAGACAAAACTATAAGAAGGAGGCAACTAAGTGCCAAGATTTCAGGAAGTGACAAATGGTGTAAAGAAAGGAGAGAGAGGTAGGCGGGGCACGGTGGCTCACGCCTGTAATCCCAGCACTTTGGGAGGCCAAGGCAGACGGATCACAAGGTCAGGAGATCGAGACCATCCTGGCTAACACTGTGAAACCCCATCTCTACTAAAAATACAAAAAAATTAGCCGGGTGTGTGGTGGGCGCCTGTAGTCCCAGCTACTCGGGAGGCTGAAGCAGGAGAATGGTGTGAACCTGGGAGACGGAGCTTGCAGTGAGCCGAGATCGGGCCACTGCACTCCAGCTTGGGCGATAGAGCAAGACTCTGTCTCAAAAGAAAAAAAAATAAAATAATAAAAAGAAAGGAGAGAGAGGTAAGGTGTTCAGAAGCATGGGCAGCAGGAAATCATGCAAATCTAATGGACCCTTTATCTGTCCAGGACCAGCCGCATACACACATCAGAAGAGAGCTCTGTGCAGATGAGCTCAAGTATAAAGGCCCAAGACAGAAATGAGTTTGATGAGCTGAAGAAACAGCAAAGTTAGAATGAGATCAGAATGGGAAAAGACAAGGGAGACGATGAAGCTGGAGAGGCAGACAGAGAGCACAGAAGGAAAACAGGGGCCAGGGGATGGCTCTGGATTATTCCACATGTGAAGAATGGCTTCAGCCAAGTCACAAGGGAAGTGAGAAGAGATGGCTGCAGACAAGCAAATAGGGAATGCTGAGCTCACCAACAGAGGCTGCCTCGGTCACCTTCAGCCTCTGCTGATTCACTCGTCTTTGCCTCTACCAGAGTGGTGGAAAAATGTGTCCCCAAATTTTCAGCCACCAACACCTCCCTATGTGAACTTGGCAAGTCGCTCAGCCCCTTGATGTCTCCTTTATTTTTTATCTGCAAAAAGGCAATGGAAACTCCACTGGCAGTGGTGAGGGGGCACTGGTGGGAAGGGCACTGATGCTCACCTGGGACCTGAACCCTTGGGCCTGCTTCCAGTAGAGAAGAGGGTTTCATTTCCGTGGGCACAGTGCCCCACACACAGCAGGCCTTCAATGCATTTTTATGAACTAAATGTCCCAAACAGAGATCTGGAGGTCACAGGGGCATGGTGGTCCCAGAAGTCCTGCAGGGCATGGTAAGCCAGGCTGGACTGATGGGCTGAGACTTCAGGTGTCTACTCTCCTTTCCTCCCCAGCGCCAAGCCAAGCAGAGGCAGACAGGCAGGCGGGCAGGCAGGGGCGAGTCATCGGGCACATGGAGAAAGGAGGGCATTGTCTGCTGAAACCCAACCAAGGGGCCAGGGCCACAATGCGGGGGATTCTTTTGGGAGAAACAGACATGGCTTTCTTTCCACCAACTGCTGCTTAAACAGCCCACTGGATTTGATTCTATCCCATTTCACCCCAAACAAATGATAAATAAATAAACCTTGGTGAGCTCAGAGCACTGGAGCCAGGACCCTGAGCCCAGAACAGACTGGATGCCGTCCTCCCAGGGCCAGGGAGTTCCTTTGTCGGGTGGGCCCGCCTGCACTCCTGCTGCCAGGCATGTGGGTGAGTTTGCAGAGGGGCAGGCTCCAGGCTAGGCTGCTGCGGCCTGAGGAAGTCCCTCCAGATGTGGGGCACAGCTGGTTGGCTGTGCCATCTCATACCCAAGGTAGAGAGGGTGGGGCAGCAGAGGAGAAGATGGGGGCCTGGCTGCAGGGAAGCAGGCTGAGCAGTCCCTAGTAGCCCGGTGTCCACTGACCCCTCACCTTGGTTCAGAGGCTTGGTCTGGAGAGACCATCTGCACAGTCCGCTGAAACTCTCAGTGAGGTGACAGCAGTGGCCCATGCTTCTCCCCACTTTATATACTAGGGAACAAGTCCCAAAAGTGATGTGCCCTGCTCAATGTCACAAAGTGAGATAATCACAGAATGCCAGAGGTTCCCTCCCGTGTCCTTTTTTTCTAGATGGTCAAACTGAGGCATAAAGCAGTCAGAGGCATTGCCTGATCCCATAGGAGCTGGGAGTTCTGACCCCTGCATCGCTCAGCACCCTCAGTGCCCTGAAGAGGGAGCAGCGACTTCTATTGTAGAAGCCTTCTTCTGACCCAAAGCTTCCTCCCTGGCACTCACTGCAGTTGGGAGAAGTAAGCTACAGCCTCACCTAAAGGAGCCAGGCATTATGCCATGTGCCACACTCCAAGGCACCTACAGTCTGAGGCCCCCTCCATGTCAGGTTCCCATCCCGCCCCTGGTTCTTTGCTCCTGTTGAGCTCCTATCCTGCTTTCCTTCCTACCTGTCCAAATGTGCTCCTTCATTGAGGCCCCAGGTACATCTCCTCCAGGAATCCTCCCTTGCTCCCTCCTGCCTCTGCTCATCTAGCCCTTCTTACAGCCTCTGCTGCCCATTCTGATAGCTGGGCTCCACTAAGACCCTGAGCAGACATCTGGTGGCCTTTAGATAAGGTGCAGAGGGCAGCCAAGCCCACAATGGCCACAAACAGAAGAATGCCAGGCTGCTTCAGGCCTCCAGTCCCATCTGCTGACTGCTGTTCCCTGTATCTAAGACACCCTTTCTGCTCTTTGTATGGCAGTTCCTAATCCTCCAGGACTCCTTCCCTGACACTCGAAAGCCTCGAGCACACCTCTCCCTCTGTCTCAGCACCTGTCGCCCACTCCTGGACTCACATGTGTCTGTCTATCTCTCCCACTAGACTGTGTGTCCCTCAAGGGCGTAATACATTGTGCAGAGAGAAGGGCCACCCAGGGCTCCTGTGACCCAGGCCCTCCTTGACTTATACAGTATTTACTGAACACCAAATGAGCAAAATGAACTATCCCCAGTCTTACAGAACTACTCTCCCACATGACCTGTCTCCTGGGGGACACCGAGGCCTCCCCAAGGGCAGGTCCAGTCTCTTTCTCTTCTGGGTCTTCTCGACTATCAGCTCCCAGAGGAAGGTGCGGGTCTCCTCTTGCCCTGTCTTTTGGGACAGCCGCACTCTGCTGTGACAGAAAAGGGACTCTGCCTGGCTGGCATCACTGGCCCCAGGTTCTGGTCCAATCCATGGGGCAACTCAGCAATCCCTAGCTACCATTAGGGGAACATTTGCTTGGGGGAACATTTGCTTTAATTTTCTTAGCTCCTGACAGTGCATAATTGAAAAATGCCACAGAGGACTGCCCAGCCCAACCAGCCCAGAAAAATGGGCTGAGAGCACCAGGCATGCAGGTACTGCACTTGTCCCAGTGCAGATGATGCACAGAGGGGTGTGGGGCAACTTTGAGAAAGAACCAGCTTTCTGAGAGAAATCAGGACAGCATAAATGGAACAAATACAAACGTGCAAAAGCCTAATTTCTTCCTTAGAGCTTGGAGAGACGCACTTTCACAGCTTTTCATGACATCATGTCAAACATTTCCAGGCATCCAAGACACAGTTTTGCCCTAAATACTGTGTATTCAAGTCACATGGTCCTTTGCTTTTAAAATCATAGGGCTGGACACAGGAAGCTCCCCACCCTATACCTTCCTAAAAGCTCCGTCCTACCATTTCTCAGACAAAAGGAAACCTCTCCTACTTACAGAGGCCTCCGGGGCAGTTGGGGTGGCCATACAATCAGGCAACCTGTAACTTACCAGCTCTGAGACCTTGAGCTAGTCACTTCACCTCTTTGAGTCCCCCTACTTTCTTAAATAAAATGAAGATAATGAATCAGCACATAAGCCAGTATCCCAAGGTTGCTATATGGATTAATGAAATAAAATGAGTTCTGACCTTTATGCCTGGCTTCAGAAGACACTTAGGAAATGTGAGTTTCTTATTCTTTCACCTAGCTTGGGGTTTGGTGGCTGAGTGGGGGCTGAATCCACCCAGTGCCTCCCACTCCAGTGCTCCAGTGCTCTTTCTAGTAAATGGCTCAGCCTCCCTCATAGCTCTTCACATGAATTCGGAGAATCAGACAACGTGAGCTCCCTTCTGTCTGAGTGGCCGACTCTTTTTCTTCTTTCAACAGTTCTCATTTTAAGAATGTATAACATTTAATTCAAACTGGCATTTCTTGAGGGCCTACTATGTACCCAGTCATGGGAGAAGCTCAAGTCACAGCTTCAAAGGATTGCAGAGACAAGAAATGCAAGTAACAAGGAAAGGCCAGTGAGGGTCACTACAGATTCAAATCACGGTAGAGATGGTAAGGAGGTGACTGGCAACTTGGAGATGAGTGATTCCTGGCAGCTGGAAGTGTGGGGTATGTTCCCCAAATTGGACTTCCTCCCCTACCACCTTCCACTCTGACTGCAGTCTCAAAGGCCATGGCTGAACACCCAGGGGCTTTTCCAGGCCTCCGTTTACCCCATTTCCCTCCCTTTCCCTGGAAACTGTCTCCTCAATGGGCTGATATCCATTTGGGAGTCACTACAGTATCAAGTACTAGCCAGGGCTGTGGCACCACAGAGAAAAATCAGACCTGCAAAGCTCACAGTCTAGTGGGGAGACCCTGAATAAAGCAGGTGACTGCAATAGAATCTGACAGGTGCTATGGAGAGGGAGGAGCCATGGGCTTACAGAGGAGGGAATAACTAAAATGGTGCTTGGGACAGGAACTGCTGAGAGTTTTCAAGGAGAGACAACAAACATTTGAGCTGTCATGTGAATAAGGTCGTGGGGTTGAGCTATGTGCATGTCACTGTGTGTGTGTCTGTATGTGTGTGCCTGTGTGTTGCGGAGAATGGATTTCAGCAGAGGGGCCAGGCTGGACGAAGTTGCAGAAGCTCTCAGCGGCTGGCACAGCAGGAAGTTGCACTCTTTTTGCTTCCTGCATCTCTGGCCACGGTGACCCTTGCCTTCTGAGGCTGCCACATCTCCTCTTCCTGCTCTTGGCCCCAGGTATGGCTGTGGTCCCAACTTCTGTCATTGGTCTCCTCTCTGTCTCTGTACTCCATCCCTCCAAGCCTGTGGCTTCGGCTCTGCCCAGAGGCCTCCCACATCTTCATCTCCAGCCCAGACCCTACTCCCTAGGGCCCAACTGCCTGACAGCCTGTCCACTTGAGTCCTTCACATTCACCTTGAGTCCTGTGGGATGGAAATGGAATTCCTTTCTACCCACAGCTGGCCTCTTGGCCTCTCCTCCTAAACAGTCCCCCATTCCCCATCCACACATGTCTTCTGTAGCTCATCAGCCACTAAGCCCTAGGGCTTTTTCCTTCATGACATTTCTCCCATCTCTCCTTTCCTCACTGTTTCTACTGCCTCCACCTAAGCCTTTTCATTTTCCAGACTATAGTTACAACTATTACGTTAAGAACCTGCTCCCGCTGTTTCTAGTCACCTCCTTCCCCAGTCCCTTTCTCCTTCCACCACCTCTCCCAAATCCCGCCTGTTACTGATCCAGTTGTCTACAGCACAGAATAGTACAGACTCCACGTCACCATCTGATCCATTATCCTACTATTCAACTCTGGCTATAACTGTCTGCTCAAAGAATGGCCAGTGGCTCTTCACCACCAGCTCAGCCTTCAAAGCTCCCCATTCTGGCCTTATCTCCTCAGTCTGATCTCAGGCTTCTCCCCTACAAGCACTGACCATCACTTCATTCCAAACACACAAATTTACTCATATTTCTGGATCTCATCATGCCCAAGCCCACCTGAATCTCCCCTTGATTCCTTCCTCTGCCTGGAATTTCTCAGCTCTGGTCATCCAAGCCCTAACCCTCCTTCTAGGCCTCATTTCAACTCTAAGGCCCTCATGAAGCCTCCTACCCCAACTCATTAGCCTCAGATGTCTCCAGGACCCCCTCCCATCCAGGCTGCAGGTCACTGCTGACTGTGCTTATGTGGTCCTTGGGCCAAGCCTGCCAGGCCAGGAGTCCACTGCTCAGCAACCCCAGGAGGGGGACAGATAGTCTGGCTACCACAGATTTCAGTTATACCTGCAAGGAACTCAAGGCAGCCTGTACCTCCTAGGCTGCTGCCTCAGTCTCCTTGCTTGGCACGTAGATGAATCTCTGTATCCTGGCCTACCTAGTTGGCTTCTGACTGCCCTGCCTGATCTTGCCAGTTTCCTGGATGCTATTTGCTAAACTTGCTGCCATTCAGTAAGAGTATATGGGGGTGGGAGGTGGTAAGAGGTATTTGTTGCTCAGAACCACAACAAGGAGGAAGCTGCTGGTCACTTAATTTTGCCTATGATCTCCTGCCTCTACCACCATAGAAACCCACCCACCACATAAGACCTGAAGACTACAGAGAACTACAGCTTCAGAAACCCAACTCATGGAGGTTCCAAGATGGCCAAATAGGAACAGCTCCAGTCTACAGCTCCCAGCGTGAATGACGCAGAAGACGGGTGATTTCTGCATTTCCAACTAAGGTACTGGGTTCATCTCACTGGGGCTTGTTGGACAGTGGGTGCAGCCCATGGAGCGTGAGCTGAAGCAGGGCGGGGCATCGCCTCACCTGGGAAACTCAAGGGGTCGGGGAATTCCCTTTCCTAGCCAAGGGAAGCCGTGACAGATGGTATCTGGAAAATCAGGTCACTCCCACCCTAAGACTGTGCTTTTCCAATGGTCTTAGCAAACAGCACACCAGGAGATTATATCCCATGCCTGGCTCAGAGGGTCCCATGCCCACGGGGCCTTGCTCACTACTATCACAGCAGTCTGAGATCAAACTGCAAGGTGGCAGGGAGGCTGGGGGAGGGGCGCCCGCCATTGCTGAGGCTTGAGTAGGTAAACAAAGTGGCGAGGAAGCTGAAACTGGGTGGAGCCCACCACAGCTCAAGGAGGCCTGCCTGCCTCTGTAGACTCCACCTCTGGGGGCAGGGTATAGCTGAACAAAAGGTAGCAGAAACTTCTGCAGACCTAAACGTCCCTGTCTGACAGCTTTGAAGAGAGTAGTGGTTCTCCCAGCATGGAGTTTGAGATCTGAGAATGGACAGACTGCCTCCTCAAGTGGGTCCCTGACCCACGAGTAGCCTAACTGGGAGGCACCTCCCACTAGGGGCTGACTGACACCTCATACAACCAGGTGCCCCTCTGAGACAAAGCTTCCAGAGAAAGGATCAGGCAGCAACATTTGCCATTCTGCAAGATATGCTGTTCTGTAGCCTCTGCTGGTGACACCCAGGCAAACAGTGTCTGGAGTGGACCTCCAGCAAACTCCAACAGACCTGCAGCTGAAGGTCCTGACTGTTAGAAGGAAAACTCACAAACAGAAAGGACATCCACACCAAAACTCCATCTGTATGTCACCATCATCAGAGACCAAAGGTAGATAAAATCACAAAGATGGGGAGAAACCAGAGCAGAAAAGCTGAAAATTCTAAAAATCAGAGTGTCTCTTCTCCTCCAAAGAAACGCAGCTCCTCACCAGCAACAGAACAAAGCTGGACGGAGAATGACTTTGACGAGCTGAGAGAAGAAGGCGTCAGACGATCAGTAATAACAAATTTCTCCGAGCTAAAGAAGGATGATTCAATCCATCACAAAGAAGCTAAAAACCTTGAAAAAAGTTTAAACAAATGGCTAACTACAATAAACAGCACACAGAAGACCTTAAATGACCTGATGGAGCTGAAAACCATGGCACGAGGACTTCATGACGCATGCACAAGCTTCAGTAGCCGATTCGATCAACTGGAAGAAAGGGTATCAGTGATTGAAGATCAAATGAATTAAATGAAGTGAGAAGTTTAGAGAAAAAAGAGTAAAAAGAAACAAACAAAGCCTCCAAGAAATATGGGACTATGTGAAAAGACCAAATCTACATCTGATTGGTGTACCTGAAAGTGACGGGGAGAATGGAACCAAGTTGGAAAACACTCTGCAGGATATTATCCAGGAGAACTTCCCCAACCTAGCAACGCAGGCCAACATTCAAATTCAGTAAATACAGAGACCACCACGAAGATATTCTTCAATAAGAGCAACTCCAAGACACATAATTGTCAAATTCACCAAAGTTGAAATGAGGGAAGAAATGTTAAGGGCAGCCAGAGGGAAAGGTCGGGTTACCCACACAGGGAAGCCCATCAGACTAACAGCTGATCTCTTGGCAGAAACTCTACAAGCCAGAATAGAGTAGGGGTCAATATTCAACATTCTTAAAGAAAAGAATTTTCAACCCAGAATTTCATATCCAGCCAAACTAAGCTTCATAAGTGAAGGAGAAATAAAATACTTTACAGACAAGCAAATGCTGAGAGATTTTGTCACCACCAGGCCTGCCTTACAAGAGCTCCTGAAGGAAGCACTAAACATGGAAAGGAACAACCAGTACCAGCCACTGCAAAAACATGCCACATTGTAAAGACCATCAAGGTTAGGAAGAAACTGCATCAACTAACGAGCGAAACAACCAGCTAACATCATAATGACAGGATCAAATTCACACATAACAATATTAACCTTAAATGTAAATGGGCTAAATGCTCCAATTAAAAGACACAGACTGGCAAACTGGATAAAGAGTCAAGACCCATCAGTGTGCTGTATTCAGGAGACCCATCTCATGTGCAGAGACACACATAGGCTCAAAATAAAGGGATGGATGAAGATCTACCAGGCAAATGGAAAACAAAAAAAAGCAGGGGTTGCAATCCTAGTGTCTGATAAAATAGACTTTAAACCAACAAAGATCAAAAGAGACAAAGAAGGCCATTACATAATGGTAAAGGGATCAATTCAACAAGGAGAGCTAACTATCCTAAATATATATGCACCCAATACAGGAGCACCCAGATTCATAAAGCAAGTCCTTAGAGACCTACAAAGAGACTTAGACTCCCACACAGTAATAATGGGAGACTTTAACACCACACTGTCAACATTAGTCAGATCAGTGAGACAGACAGTTAACAAGGATATCTAGGAATTGAACTCAGCTCTGCACCAACCGGACCTAATAGACCTCTACAGAACTCTCAACCCCAAATCAACAGAATATACATTCTTCTCAGCACCACATCACACTTATTCCAAGATTGACCACATAGTTGGAAGTAAAGCACTCCTCAGCAAATGTAATGGAACAGAAATTATAACAAACTGTCTCTCAGACCACAGTGCAATCAAACTAGAGCTCAGGATTAAGAAACTCACTCAAAACTGCTCAACTACATGGAAACTGAACAACCTGCTCCTGAAAGACTACTGGGTACATAACGAAATGAAGGCAGAAATAAAGATGTTCTTTGAAACCAACGAGAACAAAGAAACAACATACCAGAATCTCTGGGACACATTTAAAGCACTGTGTAGAGGGAAATTTATAGCACTAAATGCCCACAAGAGAAAGCAGGAAAGATCTAAAATTGACACCCTGACATCACAATTAAAAGAACTAGAGAAGCAACGGCAAACACATTCAAAAGCCAGCAGAAGGCAAGAAATAACTAAGATCAGAGCAGAACTGAAGGAGATAGACACACAAAAAGCCCTTCAAAAAATCAATGAATCCAGGGGCTGGTTTTTTGAAAAGATCAACAAAGTTGATAGTTAGCAAGACTAATAAAGAAGAAAGGAGAGAAGAATCAAATAGACGCAATAAAAAAATGATAAAGGGGTATCACCACCAATCCCACAGAAATACAAACTACCATCAGAGAATACTATAAATACCTCTATGGAAATAAACTAGAAAATCTAGAATAAATGGATAAATTCCTGGACACATACACCCTCCCAAGACTAAACCAGGAAGAAGTTGAATCCCTGAATAGACCAATAACAGGCTCTGAAATTGAGACAATAATTAATAGCCTACCAACCAAAAACAGTCCAGGACCAGATAGATTCACAGCCGAATTCTACCAGAGGTACAAAGAGGAGTTGGTACCATTCCTTCTGAAACTACTCCAATCAATAGAAAAAGGGAATCCTCCCTAACTAATTTTATGAGGCCAGCATCATCCTGATACCAAAGCCTGGCAGAGACACACACACAAAAAAAGAGAATTTTAGACCAATATCCCTGATGAATATCGATGCAAAAATCCTCAATAAAATACTGGCAAACCGAATCCAGCAGCATATCAAAAAGCTTATCCACCACGATCAAGCTGGCTTCATCCCTAGGATGCAAGGCTGGTTCAACATATGCAAATCAATAAATGTAATCCACCATATAAACAGAACCAAAGACAAAAACCACATGATTATCTCAATAGATGCAGAAAAGGCCTTCAACAAAATGCAACAGCCCCTCATGCTAAAAACCCTCAATAAACTAGGTATTGATGGGACGTATCTGAAAATAATAAGAGCTATTTATGACAAACCCACAGCCCATATCATACTGAATGGGCAAAAACTGGAAGCATTCCCTTTGAAAACTGGCACAAGACGGGGATGCCCTCTCTCACCACTGCTATTCAACATAGTGTTGGAAGTTCTGGCCAGGGCAATCAGGCAGGAGAAAGAAATGAAGGGGATTCAATTAGGAAGAGGAAGTCAAATTGTCCCTGTTTGCAGATGACATGATTGTATATTTAGAAAACCCCATCGTCTCAGCCCAAAATCTCCTTAAGCTGATAAGCAATTTCAGCAAAGTCTCAGGATACAAAATCAATGTGCAAAAATCACAAGCATTCCTATACACCAATAACAGACAAACAGAGAGCCAAATCATGAGTCAACTCCTATTCACAACTGCTACAAAGAGAATAAAATACCTAGGAATCCAACTTACAAGGCATGTGAAGGACCTCTTCAAGGAGAACTACAAACCACTGCTCAATGAAATAAAAGAGGACCCAAACAAACGGAAGAACATTCCATGCTCATGGATAGGAAGAATCAATATCGTGAAAATGGCCATACTGCCCAAGGTAATTTATAGATTCAATGCCATCCCCATCAAGCTACCAATGACTTTCTTCACAGAATTGGAAAAAACTACTTTAAAGTTCGTATGGAACCAAAAAAGAGCCCGCATTGCCAAGTCAATCCTGAGCCAAAAGAACAAAGCTGGAGGCATCACGCTACCTGACTTCAAACTATGCTACAAGGCTACAGTAACCAAAACAGCATGGTACTGGTACCAAAACAGAGATATAGACCAATGCAACAGAACAGAGCCCTCAGAAATAATGCCACATATCTACAACCATCTGACCTTTGACAAACCTGACAAAAACAAGAAATGGGGAAAGGATTCCCTATTTAATAAATGGTGCTGGGAAAACTGGCTAGCCATATGTAGAAAGCTGAAACTGGATCCCTTCCTTACACCTTATACAAAAATTGATTCAAGATGGATTAAAGACTTACATGCTAGACCTAAAACCATAAAAACCCTAGAAGAAAACCTACGCAATACCATTCAGGACATAGGCATGGGCAAGGACTTCATGACTAAAACACCAAAAGCAATGGCAACAAAAGCCAAAATTGACAAATGGGATCTAATTAAACTAAAGAGCTTCTGCATAGCAAAAGAAACTACCACCAGAGTGAACAGGCAACCTACAGAATCGGAGAAAATTTTTACAATCTACCCATCTGACACAGGGCTAATATCCAGAATCTACAAATAACTTAAACAAATTTACGAGAAAAAATCAAACAACCCCATCAAAAAGTGGGCAAAGGATATGAGCAGACACTTCTCAAAAGAAGATATTTATGCAACCAACAGACACGTGAAAAAATGCTCATCATCACTGGCCATCAGAGAAATGCAAATCAAAACCACAATGAGATACCATCTCACACCAGTTAGAATGACGATCATTAAAGTCAGGAAACAACAGGTGCTGGAGAGGATGTGGAGAAATAGGAACACTTTTACACTGTTGGTGGGACTGCAAACTAGTTCAACCACTGTGAAAGACAATGTGGAGACTCCTCAAGGATCTAGAACTAGAAACACCATTTGACCCACCCATCTCATTACTGGGTATATACCCAAAGGATTATAAATCATGCTGCTATAAAGACACATGCACACGTATGTTTACTGCAGCACCATTCACAATAGCAAAGACTTGGAACCAACCCAAATGTCCATCAATGATAGACTGGATTAAGAAAATGTGGCACATATATACCATGGAATACTATGCAGCCATAACAAAATGATGAGTTCACGTCCTTTGTAGGGACATGGATGAAGCTGGAAACCATCATTCTCAGCAAACTATTGCAACGACAGAAAGCCAAACACCACATGTTCTCACTCATAGGTGGGAAGTGAACAATGAGAACACTTGGACACGGGAAGGGGAACATCACACGCCGGGGCCTGTTGTGGGGTAGGGGGATGGGGGAGGGATAGCATTAGGAGATATACCTAATGTAAATGACGAGTTAATAGGTGCAGCACACCAACATGGTACATGTATACATATGTAACAAACCTGCACATTATGCACATGTACCCTAGAACTTAAAGTGTAATAAAAACAAACAAACAAACAAATAAATAAATAAAAAGAAACCCAATTCATTGACTGCAGCCCAGCAATAGATTATTTCCTATTGTAGCTCCTCTTCCTTTCACCCCTTCACCCATCTAGAAACTGAGGTGTCCTACAGTTTGCTCTGTCTCTCAGATCCTGATACCTGCCCCCTTTGCCCTTAATAATAATATCAGCATGAACAACAGCTAATACTTAATTAGTCCTTACCACGTGCCAGGCACTGCTCTAGACACTTTACATATGATTGATTCATTTAGGCTTCACAGCAACCCTTTGAAGTAGGTACTGTGATTCCTCCATTTTATAGATGAGGAAACTGAGGCACTGGTACAAAGTGGTGAAGTTAGCACACAAACCCAAGCAATTCAGCTGCAGAGTATATGCTCTATACCTCTCTGTTTCTCCCCAGATCCCATCTCACCCAGTGGGGCCACCCTGCACACTGGTGCATTCTGACTCTAGCCCAAGGGCTCCTGGTGAGGACAAGCCATGCATTGAGCACAGGGCTACCTCCATTCACAGGAAGGGGTATCTACTCCCACATAACAAAGATGCCAGGGAGCAGGCCTGCTGCCCCACCGTGAAACACAATTAGCCTCCCTGGTTTACCTCTGAGTTGGAATTGAAGCTCTAGAATTTTGGTATCCATCCATCCATTCATTCATTCACTAAATATTAATTGTATGTGGGATGCCATTAGATGCAGGGAGACAAACTATGTCTGTGCCAGGGCAGTGAGCACAGACTGACTTAAACACACATACGAATTTATCTGATGGATCGTCTCCCAAAGACAGATTAACATAACAGGTTTCTGGAAGCAGGGACCATCTCACAAATAGGTGACTTGCAATATGCATTCACTGGATATTCAAGACATGCATGTTGAATACAGCGACAGATGGCAGGTGACATCTGGACAAGGCTTGGAAGTGCTCTGCTAGCCCCATCCCCAGGTTACAGGTGGTGAACAGAGAGACCAGCAAAGCATCAGAGCCCATCCCTCTTGATTCTCAGGCCAGGGCATTTTCCCACTGCCAGGAGCTGCCTCTTAGGGACCAAAGCACTTAGGAGAAAAAGAGCAGGCCCTTGCTTTAAGCCAGGACATAAAGAAACATGAGAGTAACTTCAATTAACCCAGAATGTGGGAAGAATTTTGAAGGTCAGGGAAATGGAAAAGGTAAGTCAGGAAAAAAGTTAGCATTCAGCAGTGGAGATAAACTGAGCTGATAAACGGCCTTTGAACATTTGGGTTATTTATTTATTTGCTTCCAGTCCTTGTGCAGTTGTTAATTCCGGCTAAAATTCCCCAGTGCCTTGCTTGCATGTGTGGTACATTATGCACCCATCTGGCAGCAAGACTGACACCTCCCCTGGCAACCGTCCTATGAAGTTTCAAACACACTTACATGTTTGCATCCCAATAACAAGACAGAAAGGGAACAGAAAAAGAACACCCTGGAGTTTACTGCGCTGACTCTCTGGCGGAGTTAACAATGTCTAGTCTGCAATAGGAGCTCAACAAACATGTGAGCAAGTGAACTTGGGCCAGGCCCAAAGGCCAGACTGAGATACTTCATGAAGCAAAAGAAAGATACAGGCCATGGTCACTGTGAGGCTACCATCTGAGGTCCCCTTTGCAGAAATAAAGATAATTTGTTCTGCAGTGTTGTTTTCTTCCCCCTACATTCCCCCTGCTTAAACAAACCCTGGTGAAAAGAACTCCTGCTCTGATTGTCCATGGAAAGGTTCCCTGGAATGTTGGACCGAGTTTCTGGAATGTATAGATTTAACGAGCCAATTTGGAAATTAACGGAGATGAAAAGGAAGCGTTACGGTCACATTACACACTGAAATCACTACCTGAGTCAGGCCCAAGGGGTCAAGGAGGTTCCCTGAAACTTCCCATGAGTGGGCTTAGCAGGTTCCAGACCCAAAACCTTGTCCAACCCGCAGTTTTAGGGGAGAGTCCACAAAGATCACCGATAGACTTGCTGAGGAAGGAGCCAAACTTCATTAAGAATTCTGAAACACTGTATAAACATCGTTTCCAAACTTTTTACTGAGATAAGACCTGCCTACCCTTAGACTACTGAGTGTCATGTTTTGAAATATTTTCCCTATTAACCAAACCACATCCCTGTCCCAAATGATTGTGTCAAATTGCCAGTCCAGGCTTCTAATCAGGAAAAAGATGACAGAGTTTGAGCCATGGATATTGATATATTTTGGGGGGTAGAAACTTGAAATTTTAGTTATCTTTATAGTTTTGCCTCTAACAATTTGTTTTTAATGCTGAACAGCCTTGGGATTTCAACTAGGGTATTATGGTAACACCGTATTACTGTATTCCTTCATGTCTAGGGAGCTCTGGGGTCCAGGCCGGACTTAGTTACTTCATCCAGTTTCTCTCATGTTGCAAAGGAGGCAGTGGAAGCCCAGAGAGAGGAAACAATGTACCGGCCAGGCACTGCATAAGTCAGAGACCCCTTGGAAGCCCTGCCCAGGAAGGATGCGGCCCCCACTTCCTACCCCAGGCAGACACCATTTCTTCTCATCCCAGATTTTTACGTAACTCTTTACAGCCTTTTCTCCTCCATTTAGGGCACTGAGCCATCTGACTCGATCTTCAAAGAATAAGTCTTTTTTGTTTAGAGATGTACTAAGGGGCTTTAAGCATTGCACATGATTCTTCCTCAATAGCCTTTGATTTTTCTTCCAGGACTTGATCAAATAGGTTCAACTCAAGCATCAAGACCAGGTTGCGGTTTCAACCAAAGCCACTAGGGAACAGGGAATATCCCATCAGATTTGGCGGGGGGGGGGGGGGGGGGGGGGAGGGGAAAGGGTGGAGGGGGAGGCGGGGGGGAAGTTTCAACAAGAGTACAAGTCTGACTTTTCTGCAAAGTTGGGGCTACATCTCTGCATTCCAAAGCGACAGGGTGTCTGGCAAGGTCCAGGACAAAGTTATAGATCTGGACTTGAAATTAAGCATCTCCTTCCCTGCAAAAAAAAAAAAAAATCTCCTTGGGGGCCAGGAAGTCTAGTGCACTCCTGTGGATGAAGCCCAGGCAGAGGGAGGGCAAACCAGATGCCCCTGGACTCACTTTGGCAATATCTGACTGCCCCTTCCCTTCCCTTTTCCTGAGAATGTCTGCCCTGCTGACCCGGGCCCCAGCCCTCCCCCAGCCCCAACCCCAAACCCAGGGGACACTGGGGGAGTCTGTTTCTGAAAGGTCTCTGACAAGGTGCCCAATACCTAAATGTGACATCACACCTCTCTTCCCACTTCAGTACATGGGGAAATGGGGCTACCTCTTCCTTCATGACACCATGTGATCTGGCGTTGTTTTAAGTCTATGTTGAGTCTCTTCTACTTCTAGGATACTAGGATGACCACTCAGGATTTCAGATCATGAAGAGCAAGGGTACTCGAAGAAGGGTCTGGAAACCTAAGGCTATCCCAGACCCATGGAGAATAGAGCAGGAAAGGAAGAATCTCCGACTCTACCATCTCTATCCCCTCTCTATCCCGTCAAGAAGAATATTTTGTAGCAGACACCCCTCACTGTTTATGAAGGGGGAAATAACCTAAACAAACAAAAAGCCCCAGCTGCACTCCACATCACAGCCATATGAAGCCATACATGTCACTTGAAGAACTGTCTGGCGCTGTTTACAAAAAGGCCTATTAAGTCCTCTTGAAGGTCAGCACAGGGTCTGAGGGTTTGAGTCCCATATACCAACTCAGGCATAGACAGCAGGGAGGTGGCAGGGCTGTGTGTTATGACGTCTGGAAGTGCCAGGGCAGGGGGCTGTGGGAACCCTTAGGAACCCTGGCACCGCTCCCCAGCACTGACCCATGTAGCCCAGAACCTCCAATGTGACTCTGGAAGGCAGCCTGGCCACGCTTGTCAGTATTTATGGCCACACGGCTGGGCTCTTGACTTGCCCAGCTGTCAGCTGACACCAAAAAAAATGTCACCCATTTCTAGTTGTTAAGGTGAATATCTCACCTGAGGAGGTGAGAAGGGACATATCTCCACTCAGCTTTCAGTGGGATGACAAAAAGGAGGCGCTCACCAGACTGCCTGCTGAGTACATGACAGAAACTGGTGATTCCAGCCCACCTGGGAAGAGGAGTGCTAAGCTGAGTCACATGTATACAGTAGATGTGCAGATTTATATTTGGCTAACACAGCTTTGCCAATCTCAAGAAGGAATTTAAAATCAATCAGGTTGGCCTGGTGCAGTGGCTCACACTTGTAATCTCAGCATTTTGGGAGGCCGAGGTGGGCAGATCACTTGAGGTCAGGAGTTTGAGACCACCCTGGCCAACATGGTAAAACCCCATCTCTACTGAAAATATAAAAATTAGCCAGGTGTGGTGGCGCACACTTGTAATCCTAGCTACTTGGGAGGCTGATGCGGTAGGATCGCTTGAACCCGGGAGGCAGAGGTTGCAGTGAGCTGAAATCACACCACTGCACCACAGACTGGGTAACAGAGCAAGACTCTGTCTCAAATAAAATAAAATAAAATAAAATAAAATAATCGGGTCAATCCTTCAAATACATAGTTTAGTGTAGTTCAATAAAGTTGAACAAATCTTAAAAATGGGAGAAAAACAGTTCAATAGCTTGGCAGATGTTTAAATCCCCTTGACCATGTGCTTGGATGGTTAGTGGCCTGGTCTCTGCTGGCACACAGCTCCTTGACAGGAGCTCATACCCTCAAGGCAGCTATTCTAAGACTGGACTTCTCTTTTAGCAAGTTCTTCCTACTGAGCTGAAATTGCCTCCTGGAAGCTTTTATTCACTAAGCAGGGCCATAAAAAACACATTAGATCCTGGTGCTTAGAGACAGCCCTTCAGAAATTGAATTAGCTGAGTTATCCACCCCTCACTATGTATTATGAGTGTATGTGAATAAGCAAGAAAACACACACACACACACACACACACACACAGCAATACTTCACTTATCCAGAAGTCCACTATCTAGCAACTTCCCATATCCAGAACATATGTTAAAACAACAAAATTAACACCGCACCACATCCATACACTTGACTCCTAGAACAATACCTCACCATCTTCATCTGAAATTATTTAGTTTATCTTTGGACTCTCGTTTACGTCTGGTTCTCTGGCTTTCTAGCTCACAAAAGATTAAAAACAACCAATACACTGCAAAGGATGCTGACTCCAGTAAGAAGTCAAAATGTTCTGCCTGACTCTGTTAAGAGAGATAGATAAATGACTAGAAACTAGAAAAATAGGAACTAGAAAATAATAGCAGCCTAGAGTCATCCAGAGAAAAGGCAATACTATATACACCTCACCATGTGATATCCAAGAAAATTATAAATGACACTGAGTCTCCAAGAAAACTGTGAACTAGTTCAAGAGTTGGCTGCTGTACACAACAAACATACTTCTATAAACTTTTCATCCAACATGGTTATGCCAACTAACATCATGATACCTAACGGTTATAACTTTTTATCCAGATAATTCATTTCAGTGGAAGACTTCACTCTACAGTGATGTTGACTAAATGAGGTGTCACTGTGTGTTATCTTACAGTGTACAGCATGGTTTTCAAGGGAAGATGAGACTGATTGTAATGCATAATGCAATGATGAGCATGTGGTGGGCACCACCCTAGCTGACTGATTGCCATGGTAACTGGAACTAGGCAAGAAAGTATTACCTACTAGAGATACTTACATTACCTGCTTTCACAGAGATAAGAACTGTTCAAATTAGCATATTAATATTTGATCCCAAACAAATAACATCCCTGCCTTGTGATAACTATGCGTTCATGACCCAGATGCACATTTCCTCATGAATATGTATTTTCATTCTAATTTGCTCAGCAAATCCTTTTCCTAGAGTCTGAGAAGGTAAACTGCAGGCTGCTCCTACGACAACCACTATGGTTTTACTCCCCCTACTACTCAAGTCCCCAAACCAGCTGCCAGAAGGCCAGGACCTTGGGCGTGAGCTGCCACAAAGGGACAATAACTCTTAGCTGTCTGGGCAGCTAGAGGAAGTACAGCTAATATCAAACAACGGTTACTCCAGAGTCATTCATCTTGGGCTCAGGAACACAGGTTCACACTTTGGCATGAACATGCGTGCACACACACACACACACACACACACTCCAAGACAACATATCCCTTTGAATCACCTCAACCACTCACCATGTATGAGTCCCCAGGCAGAAGCTCCAGCAATGGTTAGGGTTCATAGGCTGCTCTAACTACATCAAACAAGACTAGCTCTGGGGTGGGCGTGGCACCTGTTCTTCTCCTATTTCCACAGCACACATTACCTTCCAATCTACTATTTTATTTACTTGTTATGTTTATTATTTGCTATCTATCTGTCCTCGCTAGAATAGAAGCTGCCTGAGGACCCTGAACATTGTTTTGTTTTGGAGTTGCGACTTCAGTATCCAGGCCACGCCCTGACAGTAGAGTAGGGGCTCAGTAATAACATGCTGAATGAAGACAAATGAATGGTGGCTGATCCTGCAGACTAAAGAAAGATAACAGCCCTGGTAAGCATATGCTGAATTGCAGTGTCCCATGCCTATCATTAACACATTATAGCCCTGTGTCAAGTCCAATAGAGCCTCAGAATCATTCTCAACCCAAGATTTCAGGAAGCCACTACTATTAGGTCCTCGTTAACATAGGAGCTCTGCTCACCATTCCCAGCCCAGGCTATTATCACAGAAGCCTGGAGGTTTTGTTTGCTTGCTTGTTTGGTTTTCTTTTGCAAGTGGATCCATAAGCAGGGATGTAGTGTCTTCTGACCTTGGATAGGAAATAAGTGCTCACTGGGTATGTCTGCTTATAGGCAGGAACTCTGAGATGCAGGGCCAGGCTTTTAAAAAGCTGGCATTCTCTAAGTTTACACTCAGCCTGTCTCCCAGGTGCCATCCTCCAAGATCTTCATGCCGTGCAGAGGGAGATGAGACCACCACTCACAAGGGCTCAGTTAAGCAGTGATTCACTCAAGGACAGAAGCCAGCATAGGGCAGTTTGAGTAGACCTTTCAGTGATCATTTCACAGATGAGGAAAAAGGCTGGGAGAGGTCCATGATGGGCCAAAAGTCACACTTTAGAAACTTACAAACACTGGACTGTGCCCTCCTCTAGGGAAGAGACCTCTCAGTCACTGATGTTTCCCCACACCCAGGTCAGTGACCTAGAACATATAAATGATCGAAGGCATAGACACAAAGCCTAAAACGATTGGACAGCATGGCATTAGTAATTTGGCCTAAAAAGAAAGGCCAAATAGAATCAGATTCACAAACCTAGTGGCCCTTGCAGAGCCAGCCCTGGGGTTCAGAGGGAGGACAAGTGATGCTGTCCTGGTCCCAGGTGAAGCCAGCAAGGTGATGTTTCCCCTGTCATGTCCTCATGATCAAGAGAAAGGAGCATGCCCTCCCTTGAAGCTGCCCCTTCCAGTGTCCGACTTCACCTCCCCCACCGCTCCTCACTCTCACATTGCAGCCTGACCTCCTTGTTGTTCTGGTCCCTTTTCCAAAATGTTTGGGGAAGGACCCTATGGATCTCTCTTCAGGCTCTATCCAGCCCTGACCCCAGACTCAAGCACTTACTCATTTTAAGAGCTCAGCAAACATTGGTGAATGGATGAATGGGTAAACGGATGACTTATCAGAGACTCCTGTTTTCCAAGTCCTTGTTATCAAGTGCCTGGACAATTCTGTTGCACATATATTCATTCAACAAATATGAATAAATATGGAGTACCTACTAGATAAGAGGCAGGGTGTCAGGCTCTGGAGTTCAGTGGTGGACAAAACACAGTAGCTTTTCAAAAGGTCTTTTGACTTTTAGTTCCCTCTCCATTTTAACCATTTTGCACTTATTTTCAAATTTACCCTTCTATAGCTGGGTTTGGAACTCATTCCTCCTGAATCAACAACTTTCAATGCCTCCCACTGCTTATTGGAAAATGGCCAGATTCCTTACACTGACATTTAAGACCTTCTAAGATCTAGCTGAAATCTATATTCCCATTTTCATCTCCCATCCCTCATTCCCTCTTTCCCTCCATGACATAATTTATGGTCCTGCCCTTGCCTGAAATGCCCTTCTCATCTGTACTGGTCAGCTATTGCTGTGTTACAAACCACCCCAGGCCTCTGTGGCTTAAAGCAATAATCATTTATTTTCACTAGCACATCTGTGGGTCAGCCGGGGGTTGGTTGATCTGAGTTGGACTTGGCTGGACTCAACCTATGTGTCTTGGGTGTGACTCTTCATTGTGGGTTGGACTCAGGTCTGCTGTGTGCATTCTGGGACCCAGGCTGAAGAGGCAGCAGCTACATGGAAGATTCCCTTCTCATGGTGATGGCAGAGGCACGAGAGGATGAGCTCAACTAAAGCAAGCACATCTAAGGCTCTGGTGGCGCATGTCTGCTAGCGTCTCACTGGCCAAAGCAAGTGACAAGACAGAGCCCAAAGTCAAGAAGCAAGAAGTACACTTAGCCCACCAGAAAGCCAAAGTAAGTGACATCGTCAAACTCTACATCACTGGAGGCTGGGGGAAGGAAGAGGCAGAGAGTGAATATGTTTGAACAATAATCTAATCTAACACACCATCTCTGCCTAATGAAATTTGATAGTACGGTAAAAGAAATCAGGCTTGGAAATGGAAGGCCTGGCTTGTATCATAGGTACACATCCTACTTTCTGAGAGACTCAGACACAGTATACTCCCCCAAAACTTCATTCATTCAGTGCACATAAGCTAACAATCTACTATATATAGGAATATCATGCCAGACCCTGAGCCAGTTTCGTAAACCAAACAGACATGTCCCTGCTATCCTGGTGGTATGAATGTAGCTCTTAACCTTCAGAATGTCAGCTCTCTCAATACATGAGAAACCTTGCAATAAATGGGAAAACCCGTGGAAAGCCAGCCTTGGGTATAGTTATAAGTGGAGAAAGGCTTATCTCCTTGGAAATGATCTCTCTCGCCAATCTGAATTCTTAAAACAATTAATTACCAAACAGGTAAAGGCCCAACCAATCAATGAGAATTTATCCAGGTCTACCTTGTGCCAGGTAGGCCTGCCCAGCCCTAACTCCCTACACTCAGATACCACACCTTAACAGGAGGACAGGTGTGTTCTTCCTTCCTTCCCTGACAGCACGCAGCCTAATGCCACACCCACAATAGGTACTCAATATATGCTGCTGACCAAGACTCCAGAACCTCCTCAATTGCTTTTCTTACTCTTTCCTGGATACAGCCTCAAACAATGAGGTTTCCACCAAAGACTTCCCATTCACCCAGAAAGAAAAATGCAGTTAATCAAAGCAATCTGGCCTTTTCTTTCCATTCCCACCACCCCTCCCACTCTCACCCCAGATGAAACCTCCGTAAGTGATTAAATGTTATAATAAGGATTTGACATATTTGCCTTATCAAAGATTGTGCTTTTGTGGTATCTCATGGAGCACAAACAGATGAAAGAGCCAACAGTGAGATGGACTATCAGCAGAGACCAACCAGGAAAGAAAACAGCAAAACCTCAAGATAAGTCCACAACCTCTAATCACACAAAGACAGGGCCAAGCATGCAACTAACTGAGACTTTCCGGCAAAAATAATGCTAATTAAGTAGTTATAAAAATTATTGTTATTATTAGCAGTATCATTATTATTACTACAAATTAAATACTGGCTAGAAATTCAAAAGTCTTTCTTCAGGATCTGGCTTCTTCCAGTTTTCTTGCACATGGGTTATATCCAGCAGTGGTCCCCCACTACCCATGGGAGCCACTGAATTCCTCATTCTGGCCTGAGAGTCCCTCCAGGCAGCACTATCCACCTACTTTCCAATCATTCACTCATTCAACAACTAGTTTTTCAGCACTGTTATGTACTGAATGTTTGTGTCCCCTTAGCCTCCTGACCCAAATTCATATGCTGAAATTCTAACCCACAATGTGATGGTATTAGGAGATGGGGCCTCTGGGAGGTAATAGGCCATGAGGGTGGCACCCTAGTGAATGGGATTAGCACCCTTATAAAAGAGACCCCAGAGAGCTCTCTAGCCCTCTTTCCACCACATGAGGACAAAACCGGAAAACGGCAGTCTTGCAATCTGAAAGAAGACCCTTACCAGAACCCGAACATGCTGGCTTCCTGACCTCAGACTTCCAGCTTCTAGAACTGTGAGAATTTTTTTTTGTTTGTTTATAAGCCACTCAGTCTGGTACTTTGTTACAGCAGCCTGAGCTAAGACAAGCACCAATTTTTGACCCTCATGCTAGTCAAAGTCCATAAATTTACCTTTCCAATCCTTTCTCTCGCTAATTCTCTAACAGAAACCCCAAAGACATGGCCCAGTCTCCTCAATGCCCTTCAGATCTACACTCTGTGTCCATCTCCAGGGAGCCCTCCTGGATCCCTCCTAGTAAATGAGGCATCTCTAAGGACATGTGCTTTCTCTCTTGTGGGGACTGTACGTGCATGGCTGTGTACTCTTTACTGGACATGCCCTCATATACTTCATTCACCTTGTATATGCCTTATCTACCCACCTAGATAGAGATCATGGCTCCTGTCTAAGACAGCATTATGCAATAGCTGGTGTTCAATAAATACTTGTTGACAGACTTTACTGTGGACGTAATTCAACACAAACCAAGAGATGCTGATTTAGTGGCAGCTGGGATAGGAAAAAATAAATTGCTATGGGCTGGACACCAGGAAAGGCTAGACGGTATACAGTTCAATGACAGGCACACAGGGCCTGGGCCAGCAGGGGGCAGCCCCCGCAGCCAGGTCTCTGGCAACTGGTGTGCTCTTCACATCCAGGGTCCTCAGCCATGCACACTTGATATTTGCATCTCCTATTTCAATAGTATGGACTACTGGGGAGAAAGGGGGCATGGGAATTAAGAAACAGGGCATTATTCTAATCTCGCCAGGTACGTGATGTAACCCGAAGATGCCACTAACAATGTTGCCAACAAACGAATTCCAGGAAGCTTCTCTAATGAACCACATAGTACTTGAAATTTTACAAGTACTGTGTGTATACTCGTACTTGCTCCTCCTCCAGCCTCCCCTAATTTCAATGAATGGCACCACCATGGACCAAAATGTGCAAGTGCCACCCCAGATTCTTGAAATCTCCACAAGCAACCAACAGTCATGTCTCAGCTCCACCTCCAAAACAGAGCCACACCTACCTCACTCCTCCCCAAGTCAACCACCAGTGTCTCCCACCTGGACTATTCTAATAGTGTCCATGCTGGCCTCCCAGCTTTCTCTATTCTGTTCTCCGGAAAGTCCATTTTGCATACCACAGGCAAAGCAATGTTACATTTAAAAATTTAATTAGGCTGGGGCCGGTGACTCACACCTGTAATCCCAGCACTTTGGGATGCCGGGGCGGGCCAATAGCTTGAGCTCAGGAGTTCGAGACCAGCCTGGGCAAGATAGTGAGATCCCATCACTACAAAAAATACAAAAATTAGCTGGGTGCAATGGAATGTGCCTGCAGTCTCAACTATTGGGGAGGCTGAGGTAGGAGGATAGCTTGAGCCTGGAAGGTCGAGGCTGCAGTGAGCCATGATCACACCACACCACTGCACTCTAGCCTAGGGAACAGAGTAAGATTCTGTCTGCATCTCCTCCAAAAAGTAAATTAGATCACCTTCTGCTTCAAACCAATGACTTCCACTGTTGGAATAAAATCCAAGTACTGTCCTATTACCTGTAGGCCAGGTGAGATTTCACCTCATCTCCTCTCTGCTCCATCTCCTGACATGCATGTCCTGTACATGCATGGCTCCAGTTACATCCTTTCTGTCCCTTAAGCAGCCTCAGGTCCTTGGCACATGCTGTTCCTTCTACCCAAAATGTGCCTTCCCCAGGTGTTCATGGCTGGCTCCTCCTCATCCTTCTGGATTCAGCTCTTAAGGCACCTTCTCCCCAAACCCCAAGGACACCAAGCAGCTGCCCCCATCCAACCCCCACCCACTTGCAGCCTGGTCCCTCTCTAGCCTACTGATTTTTGTTTTTCATTATACCCTTATCATGACCTAAAATTATTTATTAATTCATTGCTAAATCCTCACTGGAATAAAAGTTCCATGCAGGAAAAAAAAATCTTTTCTGTTTTGTTCACCACTACATTTTCAGCATCTGTACCAGTGCCCAGTGCAGACTGAGCCTTCAAAACGCACTTGTTAACGACAGAGCAGTTAACTCCCCACTTTTTAGGAATGGGTTGTTCACAGCAACTCCTTTCCAATGTGTGCAGTATGAAAAGATGGAGGGAAAAAAGGGTACCTCTATAGTGGAGAAACCTGACAAATACTACTTCATCCAGGTGATCAAGGTTAATATCAACAGTAATAAGTCATGTTGCTAGCATGTACCTTTGATATGATGTGAGGAGAATAGCACTTTGCCTCTGTGGCCTTCCTCCCCAAAACACATAATTCCACTCTAATTGTAAGAAAAACATCAGACAAATCCCTATGGAGGGAGAGTGCTCTTCAAAACTGTCAAGGTCATCGAAAACAAGGAAAGTCTGAGAAACTGTCACAGCCAAGTGGATTCTAAGAAGGGATGATAAGTAAACGTGATACAGTATCCTGGATAAGATCCTGGAATAAAAAAATAACTTTAGGGGAAAACTGAGGAAATCTGAGTAACATATGGACTTTAGTTAATAATGATGTATCAGGTTCATTCATTATGACAAATGTACCACATTAACATAAGATGCTAATAACAGGGGAACTGGGTGTGGGGAGCTCTCTGTACTATCTTCTCAATAATTCTGTAAATCAAAAACTGTTCTAAAATTAAAAGTTTATTTAAAAAACATTTGTTAGGTGAATGAATGTGCAGTAATAAATGCTGCACATATATTTTCAGGTCTTTTTGTAAGCATTTACTGAGCACAGGGTTTAGCATGATACTAGAAAACAGACGAATTCCTGAAGTCTGTTAAGCACTGTCTGGGTCATACCATTTGCATCATTACTTTGTGCACCTGAAACATTGTAAAGGCAGACATTGGTTCACCCGAAACTGAACCATCAGTGGTTCTAAGTGAGGAAAGTTGGGGTCAATGACAAAAAAAACAAATCTTGCCCTTTTTGAGGATGAATTCAGTTATCTCACTGTTCTCAAGTCCATTCAGCCACAAGCACTGCTGAGGGCCTACTGCACACCCAAGCCTGGGTTTGGCTTAATAGCCAGCTCTTGTCCTAGAGCAGCAAACACAAATCTGGCCAAACACAAGACTCTTTTAAGGGGTCAAATGAAGCAATACAAACTATAAATGGCAAATATGTTCAGAGAAAACTGATCATGGGAGTGGGGTAGTCAAAGAGGCCTTCCTGCAGGAAGGGCCAGGCTGGACCTGAAATAGGAAACAGGATTTGGAGTGACAAGAGGAAGGACAGAGGGCACCCCAGGGTAACCACAGAGTCCAGAATTAACTGCAGACGGTAGTCTGAGTAGAGCTGTGGGGTTCCCTAGAGGGGCAATGGAAAAGGAGGTTGGTAGTTGAGCTGGGGCCAGACCAGAAAAGACCTTCCAGACCTTCAAGGTCCCCTGCTTCATGTTCCTTTTCATGTGTCATTTGCATTCTTGTCCCATCTCTCCTACTCCACCTGTAAGCTTCCTGGGGGCAAGATCCTTTCCTGCCTAATTTCTGCCTGCTCTAAAAGGTCTTGCACATACTAATGGCCCAAAGGAATATCTGGTGAGTGAATAAAAGAGAGAATTAATCAGTGAATTATAATCTAAGAAGCCAACCTTCTACCCCTTACACACTGGGAGGCCTGCAGGGTTTGTAGAAAAATCCAGGATCAAAATGACATTTCCTCCACTATCTCCCCAACCCCTTCCTTTACTTGTTTTCATTCAGCATTTATCCCTCTCTGACTTCTTATTAATCATTTGTGTACTTTGCGTACTTGTTTCTTATCTGTCACCTTCCAGGCATTCAACAATCATTAACTGATTACCTACTATGTGCTAGACATAGTAGGTGCTAAGAATACAGACAACACACAAATATTTCTACTCTCATGGAGCTAGCATTGTAGTGATGGGGTGAAGAGCAATACGTAAAATGTATAGAATGCAATTGATGACAGGTGCTATGGTAGAAAAGGGCAAGGAGAAAGGAAAGTAAATTCAAGGGAGTGATTTGCAATTTCAAATAGGGTGGTCAGGGGAAAACATCTTTGAGCACCTGAGGTAGATAGGGATGGAATTCTTTTCTTTTGCATACATGCTTGGTACATGAGCAGTACCTGGCATGCAGCAGGCACAGAAGAATGAATGAGTGTATGAACTGAGGGTGTTGGGAAGATTGATCCATTTTTTAAATTAAACTTTTAAGAGAATTGTAGATTCACATGCAGTTGTAAGAAATAATACCCTTTACCCAGTTTCCCCCAGTGGTAACACCTTACATAACTATAGTACAATATCAAAACCAGGGAATTGAGGTTGATAACAATCCACTGATGTGATTCAGGTTTCACCAGTTTTACATGCACTCAGTTATGTATATGTGTGGATGGTGTATTTAGCTTTATGCAATTTTAAGGTTTAGTCCTTTTTTTTTTTTTTCCGGGAGACAGAGTCTTGCTCTGTTGCTCAGGCTGGAGTGCAGTGGTGCGATCTTGGCTCACTGCAACCTCTGCCTCCCAGGTTCAAGTGATGCTTATGCCTCAGCCTCCTGAGTAGCTGGGACCACAGGTGCATGCCACCATGTCACCAGCTAATTTTTAAAATCTGTAGTAGATGGAGTTTCACCACACTGGCCAGGATGGTCTTGAACTCCTAGCCTCAAGTGATCCCCGCTTTGGCTTCCCAAGGTTCTGGAATAACAGGTGTGAGCCACTGCGCCCAGCCAGGTTAGTCCATTTTTAATATGTGAGTTAGAAGGCCACTTGAAGGGTGTAGGGCTGAAGGAGAGTGGGACAAAGTAAACCACCAGCCACTAGGCACGCTGTTCATTTTCACATGCCTGAGCTCCATTTACCCGAGCAATCATCCTAAGAAGATAGGTATTCTTATCTCCATTTTATTTATGTGAAGACTGAGGCACTCAGAGGAATCTGTTGGAAGTTACAGCAGGCAGAAAAATCAGAACCCCAAATCTCTGACTGTCTAACTACTTCCTGGGACTCTTTCTTGAGCACAAGAATGGCCGGGATGAAAAAAAAAAAAAAAAAAAACACAGGAATAAGGAACCAAGAGGAAGGACAGGCTCCAGGAGACATTGGAGGAGAGAGGAAATGAGGGGGAATTGAAAAGTATGCCTCTGGATTCTGAGTTAGGGAGAACAGAAGTATCATCACAGGAAGAGGAAATGAAGAGCTGGAGGGCTCTAAAGGAGAAGAAAAGGGAGATGTCCTGGTTCAGCCCTGATTTCATGTGTGATCTTGGGTGAGTCAATTTACATCTCTGGGTTTCATGTTCCTCATCCATACAAGGGTGGGAATGGCCACCCCATTCCATCCATCTGGTATGCTCTAAATGTCCATAATATGTTCCCATTCACAAAATTCTCCCCCAAATTTGTGTCCCTCCCCAACCCCCAAATTTATACGTTGAAACCTAATCCCCAATGTGATGGTATTAGGAAGTGGGGATTTGGGGAGGTCATTAGGTCTTGAGAGCAGAGCCCACATGAATAGTATTAGTGCATTTATAAGGGACTGAAGGGACCATAGTTCTCCCCTTCTGCCATGTAAATACACAGAGACATGGCACCATCCATGAACCAGAAAGCTGTTCCTCACCAGACACTGAATCTACTAGTGTCTTGATCTTGGACTTCCTGGCCCCCAGAACTGTGAGAAATAGATTTCCGTTGTTAATAAGCAAACTAGCTTATGGTATTTCGTTATAGCAACATGAACAGACTAAGACAACTATCCAGGACTGCTCTAAGGCCAAGGAGCGATGATGGGGCAGCCCTCTGCAAAGCAAGGTGCGAGGCCAACTGCCAAAACTGGAAACAAGGCAACCCAGCACAGGCCCAGACTGCCTGTGGTATCCCGACCCGAATGACTGGCTGGCATTCCCAAAGATGAAAATGCAGAATTTAGGTCAGCACACACAGAGAATCTCACTTTGTTTACATGAGACAGAGAGTGTGTGTTCCTACGAAATGCCTTTGAATCCCAGCGATGATGAGAGACCCAAGGCTGTTTATGGCTTTGGATATTTACTTTTCTCATAAACAAATCAGCTTGGGTGCCGTCAGAGTTGACGCCACTTCACACTGCGGCCCTCTGACGTCCTCGCTCCTCCCCGGTGCCCCACACATGGTTTGAATTTATTGGTTTTAGCAGCTTTCATTTATATTGTGTGAGGATCACGGAATGACCAGCAAACAGAAGCTCTGATCCGTGCCCTGGGAAAAACACAGAAGCACGAAGAAGGAGGTTGTGGGGAAGAGCTGGGAAGTTTCCTCCAGTCCAAGGAGAAGCAGCTCCCACCCACAGGGTGGTCCAGTCAAAGCCCTTAGGGCCCCTTTGGGAATGGAGGATCAGGGGGATGCTACAGCCGCACCAGGAGTCGGTCAGAGCAAGAGGCTGAGAAGGCTCTCAGTGGTCACGGCCTCCCAAAGCCAAAGCACCCAAGGACTGCCGTGGGAAGCGGAGGTGGCTGCCGAGGTACTTGGCCTCCTGGAACCAAACATCTAGAAATGTGGGAACAATGCGGGAAGGGGGCTTCCTGTTTTCTACCAGGATACTCAGGCGATGATGTGTAGACATGGTCAATAATTTTACAGCTACACACAGGGTCCCTGCATGTGTACTCAAAGCCAGGTGTCAGGGAAACCCAGATTCATTCTAGGAGGTTCCTTCCCACAAAGAACTTCAGTTTAATGAAGGAGACAGACATGTGAACATATAAAAGACAATAACATTTAAAATGCCACTTTCCAGTGAGGTCAGAGCCAGCTTAGAAAGTGGCTTTGCAGCAGCAGGGGTGTGGTTTATGGTTTACCAACCAATCTCACACCCACCAAGGGGGCTGAGCGAGGGGAGGGACTTGCTCTGGTCCTGCTGTGGGACTCCCAACCCAGTGCTCTATTCACCGACCAAGGGTCCTCCCATCCCCCACTTCTGCTGGGGCTGGGGCGAACATCAGGAATCGCCTGCCTTACCCCGCCCCCACTTTGAACAGGTGGAATCCCACAAATAAATCACATAAAATAAGTGACACAAAATGCAGGAAATGTTATCCTCCAGCAACGACGTTAGAAATGGTGGTCAAGGTCTCAGGCTCCCTCACAAAAGGCCCTGTAATGTATAACTACTCTGGTCTCATTCAGTCACCAGATCGCTTTCACCACCTTGTTTCTAAAGGAAACCCAGTCCTGAGTTCCTGTCCCAGAAGCTGGGAACCCTTCTGCTCTGGCTCAAGCAAGAGGGTTGGGAAGGTACAGACAAGCCTGGGTGAGGTGTTCCAGTTTAGCCAACAAAGGAATGAGTGGGTGGGCCAATTATTAACCAGAAGGAATTCTGAAATGCAGAACATGAGAGTGAGGGTCAGTGGCCCCCCAGTGCACCCAGGATGAAGCCCAAACTTCTTAATATGGTTGTAAGGCCTCCATCATGTGACCCCTATGTGCTTCTATAGTCAATTGCCTAGTCTCCCCATGCTTCCCACTAGTGTTCTCCACATGTGAGTGGTATGAGTAACTATATTCCTTCAATCCGGATCAATATCACCATCAGCACCCACCCCCATAACATGGTGCCACTCCTGAACCCAGGACATGCCCACTTGTCCTTCAATACAGCTCAAGTGGTATCACACTAAAGCCAAACCAGGTACTCACAAGGAGGTGAGGCCAGTCTATTGTATACAATTGAGTATATGCAACAGCAAAGAGAACTAACTCCTAGACAGCAAGAATACAGGCTCATCCATTTGGTAGCATCCATAGGACCCTCCAGATCACCTGAGCTCTGCAAAGCCCCAGCTGCCATGGGGGTGGGGGACTCAGGGTCAGCACTCAACAGTACACTAACACAGTAGATTGAATGATAGGTGGGAAGCGACATTGTTTCCAGCTACTGAGGCAAATTGAACAGAGATTCCTCTAGGCTGGGGGTGGCCCTCCATCACATTTCCCCTTTCCCTGCCCTACACTAGAAAGCTCTGCAGAGAAGCATCCCAGCCATCTAGACTGGTGGCATTACAAATTTGGCACCTGTACGTCTGTTGGGCCCCTCAGCCTGCCCTGCCATCACTTCAACTGCCAAGGTCAGCTTCTGCTCTGAATGCCCACCACAGACTTTCTCCTCACACTCCCTCCTCATTCTATCTCCTAGAAAATGGACTATCTCACTCTCTGCTTCCCAGGGCCACAGCCTTCCTCAAGAGGGACCCTCAGAAGTCTCTCAGCTCCTTGTCCCTGTCACCTCCTGGCCTCTTACCTTTCATCACATCTCCAGTTTCAGAAGGGCTGTCGCCTCTACTCTCAGATTCCAGCTCCACCTCCTCTGGGTCACATTCCCTCTTTTCTTTTTTCTTTTTTTTTTTTTTTTGACAGAGTCTTGCTCTGTCGCCCAGGCTGGAGTAGAGTGGCACGATCTTGGCTCACTGCAACCTCTGCCTCCAGGGTTCAGTTCAAGCAATTCTCGTACCTCAGCCTCCCAAGTAGCTGAGATAATAGGCGTGCATCACCAAGCCTGGCTAATTTCTCTACTTTTAGTAGAGACAGGGTTTCACCATGTTGACCAGATTGGTTTTGAACTCCTGGCTTCAAGTGATCCACCCACCTCGGCCTCCCAAAGTGCTAAGATTACAGGCATAAGCCACTGCACCCGGCCACATTCTCTCTTTCTTTAGATGCAGATAAGTCAAGAGAACAGGGCTCTGCAGCCAGAGTTTCTGTGTTTAAACTCCAGATCCTCCACTCATTAGCTGTGTGACCCCAGGCAAGTGAATTACCGCTCTGTGACTCAGTTTCCTCACCTGTAAAATGCGGCTGAATCTACTTGAGAGACTGCCATGAGGATTAAGTGGGGCAGTGCACATAAAGGGCTCAGAATCATTCCTGGCACTCTGCAGTGAGGTACCTCTCTCTCAGGTCTCTTCAACCCCACCCCCTTCCCCACTAGCCCCATATACCTCTCTGAACCCTCAGGATCTGGAACTGAGCCTGGCACAATGTAGTTCCCAGCAGTGCTTTTCAAAGAAATGAACAAATAAATGAATGAACAGTTTAATAATAACTAATTCAATTAATTATTTATGGGGAATTTCACTTTGGGAGAAAAGAGGAAAAACACATGCACCTCTAGCACTACTGAGAGCATAGAGCACCTGATGGCTGATAAAGGCCTTCTCAGACTTGATCCCACTGGATTCTCCCAAGAGCTGTAAGCTGTTGCTAGGTAACATCCAACCTGTCTGAGCAGTAGAGGAAAAGGATGCTGAGAGGCAGGAGCCCCAGGTCACAGATCTAACCCAGGGCAGAGCTGGGCCTCAAGCTGGGGACTCCAGCCTAAACCTTTCACTCCCTCCTTTTGGTGTGTCCCACCTCCAGAGAGCAGTGGGAGACCACAGTGAAGGCAAGCCAGAATGAATACAGTCAGACATTACACACTGCAGATGGTCAGAAAAATAAATGGCCATGCTCTGGGTGGTCCAACCACATAGTTCCTATCAGACCAACCAACAACCCATCCCTGCACTGGATGATGCTCAGTGTGTGAGAGACCAAAGGACGAAGAGCCATCTTTTGTATGGAATGGGCTTCACTTCAAGACAGACATTGTGAAAATGGGCCAATAATAATAATGAAAATGACCACTACTTAAGCCACCACAGTTAACATTCATTAACTCTTACTGTGTGCCAGCCACTCAGCTGTGTGGTTTATATGCATTATCTCATTTATGCCTCACAACAAACCCAGGAGGTAAATACTGTTGTGAGCACCATTTTTTCAGATGTGGAAACAGATGTTCAGCCATCTAGCCAAAGTGGAGGAGCTGGATTTCCAACTCCAGTCCAGTTTCTTCCTTAAGGTATCAAAAGATCCAAGTAGAAATCCTGGCTCCATCATTTTGAACAAAGTACTTAGCCTCAGTGTCCTCAAAATGGGGGGAAAATGCTTACCTTTCAGGATTGTTTTAGAAATTTACTGTGATAAACCAGAGGCCTAGCATATAACAGGCACCAAATAGCAATGGCTCTCTTAGGGGCTGGATAGGAAACAGAAAGAATAAAGCCAGTGGAGGGAGTGTAGAAAGGCTTGTTCTGCATTCCCTCTGCATTTTCCCATCCTGGCACTTCCGTGTAAGTCTGCTTCCTTTCCACCTCATCTCCAGGGGCCCAAATCCTATCCCACCTGCAAGGTGTCTCTCAAAGCCACCTCCATCAAAAAGCCTCCCCACAAAACTACTGATGGAAGCAGAATATTAAATTACCTCCAAGACCACCAGCAGGCCTCAGCATGCGGGTTCTGTAGTGGTGGGTCAACAAACATCACTGTCTATACCCAGAGGACTATAAATCTTTCTACCATAGAGACACAGGCATGCTAATGTTCACTGCAGCACTATTCACAATAGCAAAGACATGGAATCAACCTAAATGCCCATCAGTGACAGATTGGATAAAGAAAATGTGGTACATACATGCCATGGAATACTAGGCAGCCATAAAAAAGAATGAGATCATGTCTTTTGTGGGAACACGATGGAGCTAGAAGCTATTACCCTCAGCAAACTAACACAGGGACAGAAAACCAAATACTGCATGTTCTCACTTCCAAGTGGGAGCTAAATGACAAGAACTCAGGAACACAAAGAAGGGAGCAACAGACACTGGGGTCTACTTGAGCGTGGAGGTTAGGAGGAAGGAGAGAAGCAGAAAAGCTAACTATTGGGTACCGGGCTTAATACCTGGGTGATGAAATAATCTGTACAAAAAACCCTCTGTGACAGTAGTTTACATATGTAACAAACCTGCACATGTACCCCTGAACCTAAAATAAAAGTTTTTTTAAAAAATGACAGTCAAGGTCAAGCACAATGACCAAGCATTGTTATCACCGAAGTCCCCAAGTGGCTCAGTTTACCCATCCTGTGACCAATCCACAGCTCTTCCAGCTGCAACTCGGCCCCAATACAGGGTCTGGTGCTCAAAAATGTACTATAATCCAGTGGATGCTGGAGCCACCCAGCTGGATATCTGGGGGTCCCAACACCTGGCACTCTGAAGCAAATCCAGTTCCCTTTCTCAGCTCAGTAACCACACTGGCAAAAAAAGAAAAAAAAAAAAAAAAGAAAGAAAAAAAAAAAAAGAGGAGCCAGGAACAGACTAACACTTCTTGGTGTCTTGGTGTCCTTGTTGGGGACGGGAGGGAACGCGGTCGTGCATGTGAAAAGCCTCTGGAAATTGCAAACCGCGATGCAAATGGTTGAAATTATCATTGCCAATTAGGCTTTTGTCTCTTTTCAGACTCAAGGCCAAGCAGCTTAAGAAAGGGAAACCGTGTGAACTAAAGCTAAAAGATGAGCCAGAGAGATTTCCAAATGGCTTTCTCCGCTGGTATCATTCTAAAAGGGGCTGTCGAATGGGACCCTAGGCTTAAATTACTAACGGCCTTGAAGGCGCATTAAGTCCCCAGGAGATAACACTGGCCAGGAAACTTTAAATAACCTTAATAGGGAGGAAGGAGGCAAATCCTTTAAACAGAAGACAAGGAGGGGAAGGCCTGTCCTTTTATCTTTGCACCGTGGCTACCCGGGCAAGGCTGGCCGCGCGCCGCGCCGCCTCCTCCACCGCAGGAACGCCTCGCCCCGAGGTGCCTGTCCGCAGGGCCCCGCCTGTGTCACTGCCCGATCGAGTGACGGGCGAGGAGATACACACTGCGGCCCCCAAGGCGCAGCCGCCCAACCGCTGCTCTTTTAGGAAACGTGCACTTAACGCTCGCGGAGGCCAGGCCAGAGAGGCGGCGCGGCTCCGGCCAAATGCGTCATGCACAGAGCGCTCGCCTCTGCGCCAGGGCGTGAAATGGGCACAGTCATGCAAGCCTCCCGGGGGAGCGCCAAGGTGAACTGGAGGTGGAGGGACACCAGCAGGCGGCTTTATGCAGCATGGTCTCTCTCTAGTCGCAGTCCATGCAGAGAGCGGCCAAGTTGAACTGCTCTCGGCCCTCAAATGCACAACTCGCGCCCCGTCCTCTAGCGTAGGTGCCTCCAATCTCCTGAGCCTAGTATTCCCTAGCCTTTACCTGGCTTTTTTACTCCCTCCGATCTCAGGTTCACCTGGGCTTCTTCCAGGAAGCCTTCCTGGATCTCCTCAGGGCCAAGGAAGCTGTGCCTCTTCTGTACTCCCGCAACACACCACAAGACAAGCCACAGCCTCCCTCCTCCCAGCACCTGCACGGATGCTGTGTCCCCTCCCTACCCAGAAAGGAAGCACCTGGGCAACAGCAACGTTCTTCTCGCTCACTACGTCCAGCACTTATCCCATGTCTGGCACTCAGTAGGAACTAACAAACATTTCTTGAAAAGTTGTATAACGATAATTTGAAAATGAAGTAATAACTATGAGCTAGTATGTACTGAGCATTTGTGTGTGTGGCACTGTGCTGTAGTGCTTTACATTAATCAATTAATCCTCACAGCAATCCTATACAGTTGACATGAGAAAACTGACGCACAGACAGCTTATGTAACTACCCCAAGGTTACTTATACTCCTGATAAGTGCACTTATTCTGGGAACTGAAGGAGCACTGGGCCATCCGGCCAATGTCTGGAAGTTTTCCAGTGGAGGGGACTCCTGAGCTGAGTCTGCACTATGACGTGTAAACTTAAAGACTGACTTTTGGTTCTGAAGGTAGAATCAGACCAGGATGTTCCTCTGAATAAGGAAGGTGGGAAGGAGCTTAATGTCTCCTCCTGCCCTTCCTGAGTCAATGGGAAGTACAGGGAGAATCCCAAGAATGAAGGTGACAGAGTGTCAGCATTCAGGGCAGGGGTGGTCTGGTGCTGTTTGGAAAACCCCGGGTTCTCCCAAGGAAACCACCTTGTCTAAGTCCTTCGGAAGGAACATAGAATCCAGCAACAGGTGCAAAGGCAGAGACCACACATCTCTTAAGGCCCTAGGTTGTCCCTCAGAGATGGCCCCAGGGCCCTGACTTTTATAGGCATGGTCTGATGACCTCATGGCTCTTTTCCAGGAAAGCCAGGCATTCAGTGTGGCCCAAGTACAATTTACCTACCAGTTCTTTCAAAAAACAATGCTAAAAGCCAATTACATTGTTGCACCTAAACTGAAACTACTGAGTTATGATTACGTGGCATCCATCCAATCTGATGACCATGGATAAAAGTCTTGCTGTAAAGTGACATTTGTTTGACGAGCCCAAGCTTTTAACATGGATGGTCCTCAGGGGCCTTTACCAATTCAGAGGAGTAAGAGTTAGCCAGAAAATAAAAACTGGGAAGGGGCTCCCAGGTAGAGGGAACAACATAAGCAAATGCATGGAGGCATAACTAAGGAGTATATGTGAGAGGGAGGGAGGGAGAAATCATACAGCTCAGCAACCCTGGTGCTCCAAAACCAAGATAGCAAGCAAAGAATAAAAAGCATTTTAACATGAAAATAAGTGGAGGGATGCAGTGAGCCTGGAGAAGATCATGTGTGCTCTGGATAGTGAAAAGGAGAAAAACAGAGACTTGTTTGCAAGTAACAGTTGAAAAGGAAGGAAAAAAACCCAAAATATCCCAGGATGGAGATTAATGAATCCAATAGGGACCCATGAATGTTACAAAGTTTTGACCAAATGGGCCAGCAACAGTACTGAATATGTCTCAGGTGGAAAGCCTAAGAAGTTTCTGAGAATTACAGAGGCCAAGACATAGTCCCTTTTTAGCATCCAGAGCTGCCAACACTCCAACCACAGAATATACCACAAAGCCCCAACTTCAGAACTGGAGAACATTCAATCTAATTTTGTAATCAATTGTGAGCACATTTTGAGCTAGGTTTGAATCAGAAGAGAAAAGACTGCCTGAGAAAAAATTATAAACAAAATATATAAGTGCTGAAAGAATGTCATAAAATGCCATAAATAATTCCACAGAGGGGAAAAATATATGTGGCTGGGTCATTAAGTAAAGCTTTGGCCCAAGTCTTTCTGAGCAGATTAGACCTGGGAACATTCTAGGAAGACTTCCTGGAGGAGGTACAGCTTTAAGCTGAGCCTTGAAAAATCTCAGGATTCAGAAATAGAATAGAAAAGGAGAAAATTCCTAAAGAGGGAGGGGGCCTAGCAGAAGCAACAGCGTTTCCAAGCTTGGGGCAACAGTTTTGTGTTCCAGCGGATATAGTGCACCGATTTAAAAGCCTGTGGATCCTGGAGGAGCTGCTCGGCGAGACGGCTTGGCAGCCGCTGAACAATACTGAAGGCTCGGCCACCGGCTGCCTGTGGATTAAGTGGGCGGACAGAGAGCCAGTGATGGGAGATAAAAGGGAGTGAAGTGGATAATATTTAGAAGCAAACTCAAGGGGAAAAGAGCGTCAGCAGCCCGGCTGGCAGGCTGTGGCGCTCACGCCGGCATTCTTGTTTCCTCCCTAGGAAAGCTGCATTACCAGGCGACCTCTTCTTGGCTTTGAGAGACGTCCAAATGGGAACTATTAACAAAGGCACGCTCCCATTTTTATCTCCGTCAGAAAGTGCTTTGCCGGTCAGGTTTTCTCTGCTTGGCCTGGGATTGGAGAGCGGGTTGGGGGAAGATCAGACAATATTTTTGCGGATGAGGGTTCTTGGAATTCTTGAGAGCTGGCCCCTTTCAACTCTAAGATTTTAGAAGTCTGTGTCCATGAGCTGACAATTCTTCAAAGCTAAGAGGCTAGGATTTCATGAAGTGAAGATTCTTTGAGTCCCTAAATGTCTCTGAGCCTAATATTCTGAGATTTCACCATTCCTAGATTCTTTGAGCCTCAGAATTTGGATTTATGGTTGGAGATTCTCTGAGCCTAGAAGTCTTCTTGCTGTGAACTTCCAATTCTGAGACTAGAATATCTCATGACATTTTGGTCACCTCCAGCTTTAGGACCTCACTCTCCTCTGATGGAGGTGCGTAAGCTATCCTGTGCTCCTGCTTCTGCGTGTGTTATCCCCCTACATTTAGATAATATATTAAATATTAAGACACGAATGAACCAGGTCATGGAGAGGGGATGGACAGAGCTCGCCATGCCTGCAGGGGTTCTTCACAAACAGCCCTCTGGGCACAGAAATAATCTGAGTGAGCACATGCCCAGGGGTCACTGCTGGGGGACACCCGGTGATGGACATTTGCTGAGCAGCTCCTTACCAGATGGCTCTGTGGGGGAGACACAGCGGGTGTGGCAGACTGCCGAAGCACAAGGTGAAGGTCGCGCCAGAAGAAGCCTGTTTCTCAGTCCAGGTTCTGGAGGTATATGGTGTAGGCGATGCTAGCCTGTGTTTAATTCCACGGTGATGGAGGGGCTCTCCCTCCGTGGTTGACTTCCTGGGAGAAAAGGCTTCGGCATGGTCTGAGGTCCTCCAGGGGTGTCTGGGGCCTCGGGGGAGGCTTGCTCCCTCTACTCTAAGGAGCGCACATAGATCTGACAAGAGATCTGACAAGGTATAACACTGTGGGCTCCAGGGCTGCCACAGAGGCCCAGAGAGGGCTGGAGGACTCAAGAATGGCCATTGTTGGAGGACAGGAAATTAGAGAATGGTTCTGAAAGGTGGGAGCATACAACCAAAAGGGGAACAAAGAACAGGGTCTCTATCTGAAGTGTGGAGAACCAGGGCACAGGAGAGACTAATATTCAGGTGCTCTGTGCCTCAGTTTCCATGCTGCAAACAGGACTAATAATACCCACCTGTCAGGGCATAAAAGCAATGGGGTGCACACTCAGGTAATGAATTCTCGGCAGGCAAAGACACATTTCGAAGTCTCTTCCCAGACCCTTCACTGGCACAACACAGTGAGGTGCTCTGGTTGAATGAGTGAGGAGCAACAGAGGGAGAAGAGTCACAATGAAGGAGAGCAGCTGAGGCTGGGTGGGTGTCCAGCAGCCTGTGCCGTGACAGGCTGGGGCTCTCCTGTCTGAAGCCTGGCAGCAGGATCACCCACTGGAACCAACAGGCTCTGGACAAATAGGTATCAGCAGCAACTGCCAAAGACAAGCCTGCCAGCCCCTCCCAACTACAGATAACTCAGGCTCAAAATTTCAGACTTGGTTGGCCTAGGCTCTCCAAAATATGGGAGATACGCATCACAGAACTCAGACCTGGGCCAACACTGGAAATCACCTAGCCCAGCGCTCTCATGGGACAAAGGGGGGCAACTTAGGCCTAGAGAGGGAAAAGGGCTGGCCCAAAGTCACAGGCAAGGTACTAACAGGATCAGGATTAGAACCTGCTTTGAATACGACCTGCCTATGCTGTGGTCCAAATGTATGTGTCCCTCCAAAATTCGTATGTTGAAACCTAACCACCAAGGTGATGATCTGAAAAGGTAGAACTTCTGGGAGTAGATTAGTTCATGAGGTCTCTACACTCACGAATGGGATAAGGGCCCTTACAAAAGAAGCTAGAGGAAGCTTGTTCACCCTTTCCACCATGTAAATACACAGAAGGCATCACCTATGAGAAACAGGCCCTCACCAGACACAAAATCTGCTGGTACCTTGATCTTGAACTTCCCAGCCTCCAGAAACTGTGAGCCATCATTTCTGTTGTTTATAAATTACCCACTGTAAGGTATTTTGCTGTAGCAGGCTACATGATAATTTTGACATTTTTTGTCCTTATAGGATGGAAAGGAGCTTTCAAAGTTCAGAAGGGGGCTCCTCGCTGTGATTTATACTTTTCTTCATCGTTCATTCCTTCAATGATGCTGCATGGTGGAACGGAATCAGGGATGGTCACATCATGATTTTTGACCATTTGCTCATTAATTCATTCATGCTCCCAATAGTTACTGAGCACTTACTAATACCTGCTGGCCCCGCCAGGGTGTAGACATAGGAGCTCTGACTATAAACCAAGGAGATCTTTATTCAACTGCGCAGGCTTAGCCTATATTGGGGGGGGTGTGGGGGTGTGTGTATGTCTTCATAGCAGTGGCTTAGAAAGTTTGGGACATATTCCCTGGGAGTAGCTGATGCCCAGAATGTCTTTGAGAACTCCTATTTTAGAATCACCTTGAGATCCAATTTATACGTCAAGGAGAAAATCAGTTCCAGCACTTTTCAATTCTCTCTCTCTCTTTTTCGGCAAGAAATGATGGTCTACCACCATTCCAACACACACACACACACACACACACACACACACACACACAATTCAGCAGAAATGTCATCTAATAAAAACCAGGTCATCTTTCAGACGCTGGGTTGTGGTAATGGACTCACCTGAGTTTGAACACTGAGTCTACTTGGCCTGTCTGTGTAATCACAGCCAAATGACTTCACCTTTTCAGATCTCAATTTATGGTCTTAAAAATAAATATGATAATAAATCTTGTTGCATCTCTGTGAGGGTTAGAGATAATGTAATTATAAGGTCTAATGCAGCACCCTGCATAGAGACAAAACTCAATAAATGGTATTGTGGTTTCTAACTCCTTAAGTGAGGGGCTTGCAGAATTTTACAAACATTTTGCACACCTTTGGCAGGCACGCTTCAGTGTTCAGGCGCTACACATATTAGATGGGTAATGCTCGCATGCTTGGTAAAGTACAGAATAGCAGAGTCCTTGTTTTCTTATTATACCTCAGAGAACAATGTAACTTTGAGGTCTCATCCAGTGTCTCTGATTCTGCCATGCAGGGAGTTGAAGGGGAGGACTCAGGTCCCCTAGAGGGAGAAGTAGTGGCAGCCGGTACCAGTCCCTGGAGGCAGCAGGCAGAGCTGATAGAAATCTGCAGGTCTCAAGCTTGTCATAAGATCTGGACTCAAGACTTAGGCATCCTCGGGCCCCCAAGGGCAGGGGCTCACCGCCTCCTAATACTCCAACTTCACTACATTCGACAAGGGATGACGAGTGGATATGGCTGCTGGGAGAAGGGAGTGGCAACTTCCCAGGCAGCCTTCCTCTTTCCCTGCCCTGGAGCCAGCCTAGACTGTTTGCCAAGCACAAAACCAACATCCAAGTAGTCGTTTTAACCCATCAACAACCTCCCACAGGTAGTATTTTCTCATGTCCCCACAAAAACCAGCTCAACTTTGAAAGACTGGTAATTGCTGCCCCATTGGATGGATGGGCATACCAAGTCTTGCCCAAGATTATATACAAGTTGTTGGTTTTAAAACGTTGGTTTTATATATATATATATATATATATATATATATATATATATATATAACATTGGTTTTAGTGTTGAGGCTGGGACTGACACCTGGAAGCAAGTCTCCTATCTCCAGCCCACTGTGCTGAGCTGTCTACAATACATCAAGAAAACCTTCAGAGACCTGCCTCACCACCAGCCTCATAGCCGAAGGAAATAATATCTCTACAAGTATAAATTTTCCAAGAAAGACAATTTTAAGCCCTCAAGTCCTAAAGGGGAGAGAGAAACAGAAGAAAGAACTAAGGAATGATTACAGAAGATATCAAATACCTAGACAAGAGGAAGTCTAGAGAAACAGTGTGGGGAAGCTGGGAGAACACATCCTTCATACAGAGTCAGGCTGACTGGCTCTGTTCCTTATTAGCCACGTGACCTTGGGCAAGTCATTCAACATTTCTGGATGCCCACCTTAGAAAGCCATAGGGTTGTTATGAGAATTCAATGCAGTGGAAAAGCATGTGGAGCCTCCTGCAGGGTGCCTGGCACGTGGAATTGATTAGAATCATCCTATGGAATGTCAGGGCTAGAAGGAGCTTGAACGATGACCTCATCTCAGTGTCTTATTTCACAGACCAAGAAAACAGGGCCCAGAGAGAGGAAGTGACTTGCCCAAGGTCACATAGCAAAGTCACGGTGATGTTGGGTCTAGCACCCTCAGTTTATTTTGAAATCAAAGACCAAAACCTAACAATAGACCTGATCTTCCAAGCTGCACAAGGGTGGAAGAAGCTTTTTCCGGGGTTCCAAAACTTAAGCTTTCTTTCTCCATTTAACAAGCAAAATTATGGTATTTTGTCCAGAAAAAATTATAAAAATTTTAAAAACAACATTAATACTAAAATCCCAGATCTTAACAAAAAGACATTGTTTTAAGCCTTATTTTTCCCGCCTTCTTCTCTCACCGTCCCCCCAACCCAAATATTTTGCAATAACAGTAATGCTGCGAGGAAAGAAAAAATAAAAATCTGATGCACTTAACAGATATTTCAGTACACTAATGCATCACAGATGTTCATATCAAACTGTGCACGCGTGCATGTAATTTTACTGAGAAGGCTGTTGCATTTCTGATTTTGAATTTTTGGATCCCTAATGACCTCACCTGCCTAGGCTCCAGAATCCCACCCTTCCCATTTAGTCCAAGGCTGCCCAAGGGGATGGAGGAGAGATTTCATCGCCTCCCTACAAAATGATAACAGGACAAATTGCCATGATTGGACACTCTGGCAGGTGGTGAAGGGTATGGAGATTAGGGAACTAAGAGGAGTTCTGTTTTCTTTTGTTTGGGACTTGCTTTCTGCAGCTCTTTTGAGGAGCTGGACCCAAGAACAATTTTAAGAGTGGGCCCAGGCTGGTGATGGGTTGGGCACATTTTTGAAATAGAGATTGGAGTCTGTTTGATCTTCAAACATGAGCTTTGGAGACTGTCAGCAGGCTCCCTCCCGGCCGATGAATGGCTCTCAGTAACTTTTCCTAAAACATAACCTCACACACACTTTCCAGCAAATGTTTTCACCCCACCAAAGCCATCATTTGGTTGAACAGGAGTGTCTCCTGACCCCAAAGAAAGATAGTTTTGTTGTTTTAAGAGAGACGGATTAAAGACAGGGGCTGCTTAGCCAGAGTTTGTGTGTGCTCCCTTCAGCCTTTGTCAGATTCCTCTGTGGTTGGTGCAAAGAGAGTGTTGAGAGTGATGGTGGATACCTCACCTCCCCATCCTAAAAAAGATATCGAGGCCAGACCTAGGCCTCTGAACAGAGAGGCCTCCCACAAACCTGCCTCTGAAATGAGATGGGCGGTGAGCGCCGGGGGTCCCGACACAGATAATATCAGCTCCCGAGGCTGGCAAGGGAAAAGTCACTTCAGAGGGAGAAAGCGGCTATGTTCAGAGGAATCAGCACTGGGCCAGAGAATACACAGGATTTTCCCCCGTGGAGAAGGAGTCAGGCGTAGTCAGAACCCTGCAGGGCGTGACTAACTGCCCCAATACTCCTGCCACTGGGGCCCTCTGGGTAAGGACTCCACAATTATGGGAGAGCCAGCAGGAGAACCGACAAACCCGCCTTTCATTTGGCCGGCAAATCAATCTGGCTTCTTACCTCCCCAGGGACAATATTGCATTTCCCTTGGAAAAACAAAGGCCAGAGATCTTGGAAAGGGGATCAGTTTCTGCCGCTGTTTCCCTGGTGAAGAGCTTGCAACATCTCCGGAGGAGCAAGCAGGTCTGATTCCAGTGGTAGTTTCTGGTCCAGCCAATTTATGAGGCTGTCTCCTTAATGGGCAGCACGTCTCTGAGCCATGCCTCACTCAGGAAATTGACCCAAGCCCCATCTTGGGGCCTCCTTGAAGGAGTCCCCATCCTGGGATTGACAGCCCCGTTCTCAAGGCACAGATGTGAACTCATTGTTCCCAGGGTCTCAGAGTTGAGTTTGGGGCCAGTGAGTAGCAAGTGACCTCTGCCCATGGAGAAGGGGCTTTTAATGACATTTTGCTCTATCAGATCTCTGGCAGCCAGAGACTTTAAACCTCTTAAGCCCCTCCCTTCTCTCCTACTTCTGAGGTTCAGAAATCAGGACTGTCAACCTTTAAGCGAACACACTTCTCTGAAATTATTAACCTTAAAACTCTCCTGGCTGACTTTCTCCTGGCCTTAGCGAGGCGGTCCGAGGGTCACCTAGAGCTTTGCACAGAACCGGGAAACTGATGGTGCTTAACCTCAAATGGCAAGCAGCACTCTACTGTCGCCAGGTCCCAGGCAACTCCTTGTTGGCTCAGCCCTGGGAGCCATGCCTTCCTCTTACTTTCTTGGGCACTGTCCACACACCAGCCTCAATACAGCCTCCAGGGCCTCAGGAAGGCCTGACACAAACCAGAAGCCCCCTCTTTTTGTTTTTGATCACTCTGATGCTCTGAGGGAAATTCTTTCTGCCCAGGCAAGCACAGCAGGTGAGGAGTGTACATCCCCAACATGTAATACTGCTGAAATAGAAGCAAACACGCAGACTCTTACCCCAAATTCCAGTATATGCCACTCTCAACTGATACCACCAGAGCAGCCAGGTGCTGCCTCGCTGCCCAGCAGAACCTCTCCTTCCAGAAAAAGGACCTGACTCTGGCTGCCTCCCCCTCCCCCTCGGAGAAGAAAGACAATCAGAGAAGAGGACCCAGGCACCCAGGGCTGTCAGCTCCGGGCTGGGGCACTGCATGCCTACCTGGGAGAAGTTGAGCCCGTTGTTGAGGGGATGGCACTGCTCCTCCACCTGCTCCACAGCCCCTGTGGTCTTCTTCATCTTCTCAGCCTGCTGGGCCAGGTAGAGGTCGAGCACGGGCACACCACGGAAGCGCACGTCCCTCTCTGTGAGCGAGTTTACCATGAGCATCACCCAGACGGGCCTCTTGCGCTCCCAGTTGCCCGCGATGGCATTGAATAGGTAGTCAGCATAGAGCCCCTTGCCCCGCTGAGCGGGCGTCATCCAGGAGGGCATCATCAACTTCACGTAGTCCAGGTGGCGCTTCAAGCGCCAGTAAAGCTCGTGGGGCAGCACGTCCTGCAGGTTTTCCCCGTGCGGCAGCAGCTGGCAGCTGGCCAGGGCCGAGATGGTGTAGGGGTCTGTCAGGTCCAGCTCAAAGTAGACATGGGCGCTAGCCTGGAAGGCTGCCTTGGAGTTGTCCGGGATGAAGTCCCAGACGCGGGTGTAGGGAACGTGAATAGTGCCAAACAGGTAGGCCGGAGGATCACGCCGAATCGTCCACAGGAAGGAGTTCAAGTCCCTCTGCTGCAGGAGTAGAAAAGAGGCGAGGCAGTGAGGCCGAAGGCAACAGAGTAGAGTCAGGGTAGCCCAGAGGCACGTTGCAGAGGGAGGTGGGGATGGGAGGCAGAGACCATACACAGGCCGTGGTAAAGAGCCAGGTCTTTGGAGCCTGAAAGACCCACATTGAAAACCTAGCTTTGCCCTGTCTTAGATGTATGATCTTGAGTGAATCATTTCACTTCCACAGGCTCAGTTTCCTCATCTGTAAAATGGGGGTGAAAGCAACTACCTCGGGTTGTTGGGAGGATTAAAAGATACAATATATGTATATGAAGCCCTCAGAGCAGTGCCAGGCACAGAAGAAGTCAGCAATGAAGGGAAACTCTCATGATTAGCGTTCGCTGTGAGTGCCAAGGACTGCCACACCACCTGAGAATATTCATGCTTGGCCAAGTCAAACCTTCACCGGTGGTGTTTCATGCGGAGGGTGGGGAAAGGGGGACCAAGAGTCCTGCTCTGGCAAGAAGGGAGGAAGTCATATAACTTTTAAATCCAATCATTAGAAGATATAAGCCAAGAGCACTTTGAAAGCAGAACACCTATTAAAAATAGCACACCTATTTAAACAGCTACTTCACATTCATCACGGTGAATACACTTTTCTTTTTGGAGGGCAGGTCTGGGGTGTCAGCTACTTTGCTCGACCAGCTGAGACCATAGATGAGAAAGTGCTTTAAAATCTTGCAAGGCCAAGTCAAGTTTCAGAATCTGGTTTGGGAGGAAAGGATTCCATTACAATTAGTCCCAAGAAATGTACATATTCTGGGTACTTTCCAGGCTCCTCCCCTAAAAATGTATACCTGATTTCCAACCCCAGTTGTTTGTCATTTTCTATGACCTAAGCTCCGACTTAGGGGAGTGTGTGTGCATGTGTGTGTGTGCGTGTGTGTGTATGTAGGAGCTGAAGAGAGGCATGCAGACAGGGGTCCTTTCTACAGATCCAAGTCAGGGCTAGGCATAAAGGGCAAAGCCATTTTCCATCCAGAAAAATCCCTGGAGTGCCCACTGACCACTTGCAAGCTTTAGACCAACTCATAACACTTTTCTGCCTGATTCTGGCACAAATGAAAAGTATGTGTTGGGATGGGTGGGTTGTGGGAGAACAGTACCTTACTTTACTAACAACCCCAAACTGTTAATCCCAGCATGTTGGCGATAGACTGAGAGCCCAGTCAGCCAACGAGCTCCCTGTTTGTGCACAAGGCAGGCCGCTGGAGGTGCACCTTGCCCAAGGTCAGCGAATTCCGGGCTAACAGGCAGCACACCTACAGCAGCCAGACCCTATGGTCTCCTGGCCTCCAATTCAGGGTTACTGTCAATGCATTAATTTACACTTAGAGGGAAAGATACTGAAGGAAATAAAGAGGTTCTTTGTTTTGGAAGGAAAATTAGGAGAACCAGTAATTACTCGACCCCAAGAAATATTAGGCCAGTATGTTCTGGCATTGCCTTTTCCTCTCCTCTGAAATCTTCCCTCTTTTCACGAAATATGGACGCTTGGGAGAGTAGGTGGTGGGAGCCTGGGCCGCAGAGATGGAGGTGAGAACCAGGAACAGGGAGAAAGTTTGTCTTAGGTCAGAGTGGGAGGGCAGGGAGAGAGAGGGAAGCCTGGGAGGGGGCAGAGTGTGTGAATGGGAGAGCAAAAGGGTTCGATGGAAGTCAAGAGAAGGGCAAGGAATGGTAGAAAAACACAGTCAGAAGCGGGCAGAGAGACCAGAAGGGTAAAGACAGAAAAAATATGAGAAAGGAGAGACAAAAAGGGGCAGAGAGAGAGGAGGCGTCCAAGCAGCACCACAAGTCAAGAGGAGAGCCCCAGAGCGGCAGCGTGTGGAGAAGGAACCGGAGAGGCAGCGCCCTTTCTCGCTCCTGGCTGGGGGCTGGAGCCGGGGCAGGAAGGAGCGAAGGAAGGGCGCCCGAGGCTGCGCCCGGGGGGTGGAGGTGGAGCGGGTGGGCTAAGGTGGGTGCGGAAGCAGGACCCAAACCATCGTCCCACGGGACTGGAATACCCAGGCAGGCGGGAGAGTGGCCGGGCAGGCGCTCGCTCACCGATCCGGGCGGCCGGCACTGTCCTCCGTCCGGGGGCTGCGGGCGGGCGCGAGCGGTGGCAAGGAGGGCGGCGAGCAGCGGCCCCGCCAGGGCGGCGTGCATCCTGCCAGGGCCCGCGGGGCGCGGGGGACCCTCCTGGGCGGCGCCCCTCAGCGGGGCGGGGAGCCCCCAGTTGGGCACGGAGTTTCCTCTGGAGCACGGGGCTCCAGCCGCAGGATGCTGGGCGCCCTCTGGGGCGTGGCTGACTGTCCCTGTCGGACCTGGGGGTTTCTCTGGGGCGGGGCTCCGTCTGTTGGAAGAGGGGGACCCTCTAGGGCTGGGCCCCTCCCCCGGGCGCTCAACCTCGCCCCGGGTGCTGAGGGCGTGTTGGGGTCCGGGGGCGCGCGGGGTCCCGGAGCTGCGTCGGGGTCCAGGGGCGCGCGGGGTTCCTGGGGCAGAACCGAGAACCCGGGGTGCGCAAGGGTCCCGGGGTTATGCTGGGCACCCGGGGCGCGCAAGGGTCCCAGGGGTGCGCGGCGCTCCAGGAGGCGCGCAGTGGGACAAGTGCGGCGGAGGGCGCGGCAGGGGTGGGGGGCGGCTCTGGGGCGACCGGCTGCCCCCGAGCCCGGCTCAGAGGGGCGGCGGGCGGCCGCGCGGCCGCTGCCCGGGCTCCGCCATGCTGCTCCGCGGCCGGGAGGGAGGGAGAGAGGAGGGCGGGAGAGCGGCGCGGAGCCGGGCCGGGCGGGGGGCTGGGGCCGCTGGGGCGGGGGAGGGGAGGACCTGGCGCGGGGGGCGGGGGGGCGAGTGGCCGGGGCCGCGCCGGGCCGGGCCGGGACGGGCCGGGCGGCAGGGAGTCGGGGCTAGCTCCGCGCCCGGGCGCGGCGAGGCGGGGTCTGATGGGCATGGCAGGCGCTCGCTCGCTCCTCTCTCGCTCCCTCGTTCGCTCCCTCACACACGCGCGGAGGGAGGCGAAGCCCGCAGCAGCCACTTCCCAACTTTCCAAACTTCCCAGCGCAACTTTTTCCTCCCCTCCCCTGCCCGCGCCTCCTCCTCCCCCATCCCTCCTCCTTCCCTTCGCCAGGCGCGACCGGGCCGCAGCTTCCCCGTGCGGCCGCCAGAGGGCGCCCGGGCTAAGGACCCGCTCGGCCAACCACCGCCGGCTCGGCGGCGGACGCGGACTGGGTGGCAGCGACAGATTTGGGGACCAGCCTCGCCCAACGCATCCGTCCCGCAGATCCTGGCAGGAGCGAACAGCGAGAGGGACAGGAGTTGGACTGGGGAGGCAGCAATCACACAAAATTCAGAAAGCTGCTGTGTGCAACCTTATGTCACGCGTAGCTCTGGGATGCGCTTGGTAGATGCTCCGCAAACACCAACTGTAAAAGAAAAGAAAAGAAATCCTCAAAATTCCTTGGAATCTTCCATTTAAGTAATCCCCTCTTATCTATGTCCTTGGACCCACGCAGGATCCCTGTGTCTGTCTCTGGAAGAGTGAGGATTGATATCCCAGTTTCTTAGACCACAAGACTTGAAAGACCCCTTAAACCAATCTACCCGTCCTCAAGAGGCAAATGAGACTTAGAGAAGGCCAGAGCACAAGATCTAAGCTTCTGAGCCGTTTCCAGCAAATGAAGAAAGGGAGGCACAGGCACCCCTGCTTGGTTCTGTTAAAGGAGAGTTTGTCGTCTCTTCCTATCCTGACAACAAAGATCGACAGATGAATTAGGTCATACTGTCAGGAGCCCACAGCCTAGAGAAGGAGACAGACAGAGACAGATATGCAAAGACGCCATTAAAATACGGATGATGAGGGCCAGGAGAGACAGAAGCACAAGGAAATGGGAGCAGAGAGGAAGAGCTCCTAACACAGCTCAGAGGCCCAGGGAAGAGGCCTGGGAGATGGTCTTGAAAAATAAGTCAGAGGTAGCTTAGAGAAGGAGGTGCACATGCCTTCCAAGCGGAGGAAGAGCAGATGCCAAGGCGCAGCAGTGTGAGAGCACACCTGCAGGGGACTGCAAGCAGTTATCCATGGCTGCGGCAAAAAGCAAGTGGCAGGAGCTGAAGTTGCGTCTTCTGGCCAAGCTGGAGAGTCTGTCCGTTCTAGGTATCAGGTGATAGGAAGTCACTGCAAGATTTGAAGTTTAAGGTGGCTAGAGTAGATCTGTGCTCATCGGGGGCATGAATTGGAGGGGGCAAGTTGGAGGCAGGGAGACCAGTGGGCAGATAGTCAGTGAGGAGGGAGCCAGAGCCCAAGCCTCGGTCTCCTGACTCCCAGCCCAGTGTTCTCCCCCACTTCTCCCACTCATGCCTGCAGGTACCAGATTGAGCAGCTAGAAAATGACCATACTAGAAGGCTGAGTGAGAAAGACCAAGCAGGGCTGGAGGGCCAGAAAGGTTTTCCAGAGCACAGGATCTGGGTGGTTGGGAGGAACACGGGAAGGAAAGAAGGGGACAACAGAGACTGGCAGGTTTACCCTCATGTGCCACATGAAGTTGCCACTTTTGTAAGTTACAAGTGAATGCATGTTGGCAATTTCATATGGTTCGACTTACTGGGTGTCTGGAGCAACCTCAGCCTCTTAGCTACACACACACTTGGTGACAGACACCAAGCAGGCCAGAGTGCCCAGACGGTATGTATGAGAGCACAGGACAGCGCCATGCTTCCCACACACAGAGCTCTGAGACCTGCAGCTCTGACAAGAGATGTCCTTTAAAGAGCCTCCACTTTCCGGAGCTCCAAAACTCCCTACAAGGTCACCACTCTGCTGGTAAGGATGAGGGGAAGTGAGAACTGAATTCCACTGGAGGGAGGGTCATGGTTCTCATTGGAGAATTAGAAGACACAAGTCAGATAGTGGATAAGGAAGAGCCTGATCAATTTAAAACAATGATGTGTGTAAATATGTGTGTGGATTTAAAAAACCTTCCCCTGCTGTATTGTAAACAAAGGTTCCCTGGTATCTTTTTTCCTAAAATTATAAAAGTTTTGTTGGCTAATTTTCATGAGTGTCAGCTATGACTTCCTCCTCCATGGTACACGTGGTGACTGTGACCAAGGCAGGACAGTTAGCTTTTCTGTGCCTCTCTTTCCCCAGCCAGTTTCCTGTCCCCCTCACTTTCTGTGCGTCAATGTGTGCAATAATGTCTTAAGATCTTTAGCAGTATTGTTACTGATATTCTTAAAGAGATGCAAGAACAAATAGATTTTTCTGTTCCTAGATATACACCCAAGAGAACTGAAGACATTCATCCACACAAAAACTTCTACGTAAAGCCTGATAGCAGCATTATTTATTATAGCCAAAAGGTGGAAACAACCCAAGTGTTCATCAACTTATGAATAAATTAACAAAATGTGATATATAAAAATATCATATCATATGCTAAATATGTACATTTAAAAAACGTGTTATAGTCATATGATGGAATATTATTTGGCCATAAAACAAAATGAAGCACTGATACATGCTATTTCCAGGATAGGATAAATCAATCTTGAAAACATTATGCCAAATGAAGCCAGTTGCAAGAGGACATATATTATATTATTCCATTTATATGAAATGTTCAGAATAGGCAAATATATAGCAAGGCAGAAAGTAGATTGGTGGTTGCCTAGGGCTAGGAAAAATGGGGGCAATGGTGGGGCCATAGCTGAAGAGTACTGGGTTTCCTTTTGGAGTAATGAAAATATTCTAGAATGGTGATGGTTGCACAACTCTGTGAATATATTAAAAACCATTGAATTACATTTTAAATGGGTGGATTGTAGGGTATGTGAATTATATCTCCATAAAGCTGTTACCAAATAAATAAATAAGTTTGGGGCCTCAGGAGAGAGTGTTCCTCAAGACTCAAGAGCAAGGGTCTCAGTGTTTTCAAACCATTTTTTTCCTCCCACATCGTGTAGTGTGAGAAACCCTGGATGATGATAGTCCTAAGTCCTGGAGACTTATCCTTTTTCTGCTAACATCTCACGAGGTAGCTTTGGGTAATTCACTTGTTCTCTCTGGACCTGAGTAGGAACTGAGGTTCCATGTCATCAGTATGAAGAAGTTTGTGGAGCAGGTCACCTTTAGGAGCCTCTATACATAACACTGGAATTCTGAGCCCCTTGGCCACAGCCTGCTTAGAGCCTTTAGGCAGGATGGGGAAGAGCACAGGGCTCAAGAGAGATTCAGGGGACTCGTAGCTTGCCTCCTCTCCCCTGGGCACATTTGGCTCACTTTCCTTTTATTGCACTTTAATTAAGTTGTTCAATCAAATTGGTACCAGGAATTGAAAGCTGTAACAGTTAGGGCAGGAGCAGAAAGCCTTGTAGCGGAACTAAATCAACAAAGTCTGCCTCCTGAGCAGATCCAGGAGCCCAGTGCTGCTAAAGGGCATCTCTCAGGGAGGCAGAGGAGGGGCTCCCCTGCTCCAGTCCACTGAAAGGAGGAGCTTTGCTGTGGGCCTGAGTGCTGCCCTCCTGCAAGGCCATTGCCCTGGCCATTGGCCACACTGGCATTTTCAAATGGGCCTGGCCTGGCCTGACTTCCAGCTCTGACTCCTATCCCAGTCCTGCTCCTTCCTACCCACCCTCAGGCTCTATCTCCTCCACACCCTCTCCTCCAACTCCCTCACCTGGGTTGGCAGTTAATCCTTGATGATGGAAGGACATGGGGTGTGGGAGGGAAGGACATGGGGCATGGGAGGGAAGGACAGCTGACTTTAGGACCAAGAGGTTGGCAGTTAAGACAGTCTAGAGTGGTGGAAAGAGCCAGAAAAAGGGCTGGGCACAGTGGCTCACGCCTGTAATCCCAGCACTTTGAGGGGCCAAGGAAGGCAAAACGTGAGGTCAGGAGTTTGAGACCAGCCTGGCCAACATGGTGAAAACCCATCTCTACTAAAAATACAAATAATTAGCTGGGCGTACTGGCAGGCACCTGCAATCCCAGCTACTCAGGAGGCTGAGCAGGAGAACCTCTTGAACCCGGGAGGCGTAGGTTGCAGTGAGCCGAAATCATGCCACTGTACTCCAGCCTGGGTGACAGAGAGAGACCCTGTCTCAAAAAAAAAAAAAATTAAAAAAAAAAGAACCAGAAAAAGTGCAGAAACTAATTCAGAAAAGGGCATTTTCTCCTGGCAATGGGAAAATAGACACATAGTCACAAAAGTGCAACAAAGGATTAAAATTGCCATATAATATGGCATTCATTAAAAACAAAAACCCTACATGGGCCTGCCCAGTGGGGGAGTAGAGAGTACATAGGAATCAGTCCAGGGTTTTGTTCTTAGGGAGCTTACAATCCAGTGAGGAGGACAGAGATGCAAACAAACAGGGGGCTTTGGGAAACAAATAGAGGGGACAAAAGGAGCAACGAAGTCAGCCTTAGGAGAAAGGAGATCAGCAAAGGTCTTTGCTGAGAAGGTCATGTTTGAGTTGATTTTTAAAGATGAGCAGGAGTTGGACACGGAAGAGGAAGAAGGGAAGGTCAGGCAGTGGGAACTGAATGTGCTAAGACATGGGACTGCAATTGCTTGGCACATACAGGGATTGTCAACAATGAAGGCGGAGAGGAGAGGCAGAATGGAGGAGAACTATTGGGGAGACTCAGAAATCAGACTGTACCAGGAAGGACTATGCATTATCTTGGAAATCCCTTCATCCTGCCATTCAGAGGAGATAATCCCCTGAGCTTGCTCTGCATAAATTGTGGGTGCTGGTTGAGGGTGGCTGACCTGCCAGGTACCAGACAGGCTGTGTGCAGCCTCAGGGATATAACAGCAATGAGAGGCATGGGCTGTGTTAACTCACAAATATTTACTGGGTCCCCATATGAATTGTGGTGTCTTAGGCAGGAAGGAATATAGTCCTGCCCTCTGGATACTTGCCATTTCTGAACAAGACAAAACATGGGTAGGTGGTAAGTTAAGATGCGTTTATGTGAATAGTGCTGCAATGAATATGGTAGGTACAGATATCTCTGGATCATGCTGTTTTCATTTCCTATAGATATATACCCAGAGGTGGGATTGCTGGATCAAATGGTAGTTCTATTTCTAATTTTTTGAAGAGCATTCATTCTGTTTTTCATAATGGCTTTACCAATTTACATTCTTACCAACAGTATAGACAGACTGGTCAAAAGTATAAATTTTCAGTTATATGATGAATAAGTTCTGGGGATCTAATATACAGCAAGTGTGGTGACGGATGTGTTTTTTACTTTGATTTTAATAATCATTACATAATATATACATATATTAAATTATCACTTTGTATACCTTGAACGTATACAATCTTCTTTTTTTTTGAGATGGAGTTTCCCTCTTGTTGCTCAGGCTGGAGTGCAGTGGCGCAATCTCGGCTCACTGCAACCTACGCCTCCCAGGTTCAAGCAATTCTCCTGCCTCAGCCTCCTGAGTAGCTGGGATTACAGGTGCCTGCCACCACGCCCAGCTAAGTTTTTGTATTTTTAGTAGAGATGGGGTTCACCATGTTGGCCAGGCTGGTCTCGAACTCATGACCTCAGGTGATCTGCCTGCTTTGGCCTCCCAAAGTACTGAGATTACAGGCATGAGCCACAGCGCCTGGCCAGACTTTACAATCTTTATTTGTCAATTAAATATTTTTAAAGAGAAAAAGAGTTAGAAATCACCACCCACCCACTCGCATGCATGGAAGGGCCGGGGGAGTGGTGCAGTATTGTAAAAGTCCAGGCAAAGTCAGTGAGCTGAAGACTCTCACCTTCGTATAGAACTACTAAATGATCCTGGAGGAGGCAGGATTTGAATTAGGCTATAAAGGAAAAGTAGGATTTAAATCGATGGAAAGGGCCTTGCTTGCATTCCAGATAATGGGAATGAGGAAATTGAAAGGGCCAACGTGGGGTAGGGAAAAGAAGGTTCTGGCTAGAGTAGAAGGGGTGAATATTGAGATAGCAGGCTGAAGTCGGGACTGGGCTGGGGTGCAGTTTGGCCATGAAGGAGGAAAAGGAGCTGGGGGTTATTGCAGACCAATTCTGTGAAAGACCCTGTATCTAAAGGATTTTAATGATGTTGTGAGACAGATATGTTTACCCCATTTTAAAGATGAGGAAACTGGGTCTCAGAGGGGAGGCATGACACATTCAAGTCATATAGCTGATAATTAGAAGAACTGGACTGTCTAGCTCTTTCCACTAAAGCATTTGCTTCCTTTAAGACATGAATGGGAAGGTAGCACAGATAGCACAGGCCAGATGGTATGGCTAGTAAACACACACACACACACACACACACTGGGGGGCACATACATACCAAATATGGCAATTCCTGTGCTGTGGCCCCCAATCTAATTAGTGGGATGATTGCCATTTAGGAGACTTTTGCCTTTCACTTTAGCCCAAGCTGTGTGAGGCTCCACTCCTCTATTTGGGATTCAATAGGAGTATGGAAAGGGAAAAAAGAAATGTGATGCTTGAAACAAAATACCCCATCGAGCTGACCACTAAATAGCACTTAGACCCCAAGTATACACACAGCTGCTTTATGTAATGAAGGCTGTGGACCATGTTCCTGGATATAAAATAACAAACCACATATAAAGTTTTATGTTGCTGTGTAATTAGCACAGATCTGTGAGTGAGCATGCAGGCCCGGGTGAGGGGAGGGGTGTTTAGGCCCCGGGCAATGAGCTGTAGAGGAAAGAGCATGCACGGTGGAGCCCAGAAGACAAGAGTTTGAATTCCTGCTCCACCACTTTGTAGCCCTTTGACCTTGGGCAAGTTATTTAAACACTGTAAACTTCCAATTTCACACCTGTCAAAGGAGGCAAAGCGCATGTCTTATAGCAGTGGTTTTGCCCTCATCCTGGCCTCCAGAGGCATCTGACAATGTCTAAAGACACTTTTGTTTGTCATAACTTGGAAGGTGCTACTGGCATCTAGTGGGTAGAGGCCAGGATGCTGCCCCCACTCTACCCTCACAACAAAGAATTATCCTGCCCAAAATGCGAATCCTGCCAAGATTGAGAAACCTTGCCTTCTAGGTTGCTATGTGATGATATAATAATTACAAACTTTTACTGAGCATTAACTATATGTCAGGCACTGTTCTATCACTAAAGTGTGTCAACCTGTATCTGTTAATAGCAAAGCTAGGAGGGTGGTACTACCATTATCCTCATTCTCTAGATAAGGAAACTGAAGCACAGAGAGAAAACATGCCCCAAATCACACACCTAGTAAGTGATGGAACCAAGGCAGTGTGCCCGGGTTTGAAGAAAAGCAGTGGCAAGAACTCATGTGTGTCTACTTCAGTGTCTGGAACGTGGTGGTGATGGTGACTTCTCCACCTCTAGAGTGGGAGGATTCATTCATCCATTCATGCAACATATATGCATTGAGAGCTTAATCACAGCGTGGTGATAAAGAACTGGTCGACAAGATAGGCAAGGTCCTTGCTCACACAACTTATTTTCTAGTTGAGAAGAAAAATTATAAACAAGCAAATCAATAAAAATGGAGATAATGTAAGTGATAGAGAATGTCTGGTGAGTGTTGAGAAGGAGTCTGCCGTGAGAAGATGTGGGGGAAGAGCATGTCCAGCAGTGAGAACAGGCTGGGAAAAGGCCCAGAGGTGGGGAGGCACCTGGTCAGTTCAGGAAATAGAGAGAAGTCCAGTGAACCTGGACCTAGGTCATGAGGGAGGAAATTCTGTTTGTTTGTTTGTTTGTTTTTGAGACAGGGTCTCACTCCATTGCCCAGGCGGTAGTGTAGTGGCACGATCTCCGCTCATGGCAGCCTCCGCCTCCTGGGTTCAAGCGATTCTCCTATGAGGGAGAAAATTCCAAGAGATGACATTAGAGAGATAGGAGGGGCCAGGTGGAGTAAGACTTTGTAGGTCAAGGTAAGGAGTTTGAATTCCAGCTTTGCTGAGAAGCTATAGGAGGGTTTTGAAGAAGGGTAACAGGATCCGATTTACATTTGTAAAAGAACATTCAGATTTTGATGTGGGTGATGATGAGGCCAACACATGGGGAGTTCAGGGAGTGATTCAGTAAGGACGCTAGGGCAGTAGTTAAAGGGTATGATGATAGTGCCTTGGCCCAGGGTGATTGTAGTGAAACTGGAGGACAGGGAGCAAATGTGGTTCACATACAGTGACTGTTTTGTGGCATACATCATGTGAGAGGGAAAGAAAGAGAGGAATCAAAGGTGACGCTGAAGTTTTTATCTTGAGCAACTGGCTCCATCAGCTGAGGTAGGGAGGCCTGAGGGAGGAGCAGGGGTTGGAGGGAGTGGAGGGAAGGTATCAAGAGGCCACCATTAGGTCATGTTAAGCAAGAGCTGCTTGCTAGGATCCAAGTAGAGGTGTGAAGAAAACAGCTTATAAATGAGCCTGGGGCTCAGGGCAGCAGTCCGGGCTGGAAGAATAAATGTAGTATCCATTGCACAAAGATGATACTTGAAGCCAAGGTGCTGTTAAAGAGAGGGAGAGAATGGAAGAAGGCCTAGGTGTAAGTCAGGGAACTCATTCATTTCAAGTTTGAAAGAGAGGCATTCATCAAAAGAGACAGAAGTAGGAGAAAAACCAGGAGAGAGAGGTATCAAGACATCCAACAAAATAAAACAAAACAGGGAAGTGACCATTAAATTTGACCACAGGAGGCTGACATGAGACATTTCAGTGAACTCTTGGGGATGCAAGCTCAAGTGAAATAGGTTGAAGACAGAGAGTTGAGCAAGTGGAGACAGCCACTACAGGGAACTCTTTCTAGGAATTTTATGGTAAAGGGTAAAGAAATGGAGTGGAGTAAGAACAAGGGTCAATGGTGAAACTATTAAAAATATGAGTCATATATGTATTTGCAAGCCAATGTGAACGATCTGGCAGACAGAAGGGAACTTCTGATCCCAGAGAGAGAGGGGTTCACGGGAGACATCCTTGAGAAGTACTAGAGCAGCAAGAGGCTTGGGATCCAGAGAGAATGGAGTGGCTAATTCTTTTTTTTTTTTTTGAGATGGAGTCTCACTCTGTCGCCCAGGCTGGAGTACAGTGACACGATCTTGGCTCACTGCAGCCTCTGCCTCCTGGGTTCAAGCGATTCTCCTGCCTCAGCCTCCCAAGCAGCTGAGACTACAGGCATGTGCCACCACGCCCAGATAATTTTTGTATTTTTAGTACAGACGGGGTTTCACCACATTGGCCAGGGTGGTCTTGATCTCTTGACTTCTTGACCTCGTGATCCTCCCGCTTCGGCCTCCCAAAGTGCTGGGATTACAGGCGTGAGCCATTGCACCTGGCCCTGGAGTGGCTAATTCTTGTTAGGACATTTCATCTGTGATTATAGGAGAGAAGGCCTCAAGCATGTGAATGATGTAGGTGGTCTGGTGGCTAGATAATGCTGTTCTGGGAGAATGATTTCCACTTTCTCAGAGAGGAAGATCTGAGCTCTGACCTGAGCCACTGGTCAGCTCCTAGCCCTGACCGTTGATACAGACTGAGCCAGTCCTGGCGCCAGACTGAGCTCTTCTTGTAGACTGAATGTCTAGTTCTGTCCAGACACCTCCCTTTGTTGATAAGAAAGAAGCTGGGAAAGCTTCTTTCACTATGGTGACTCAGCATAACCCATCTCTACAGCTGAAGAGAAAACTTGAAGCAAAGCCAGGCTCAGCAGGACCTGGATAGGTCCACAGATGAAAGGGAATTCCCCAAACTTGTCAGAGGAGGGGTTGGTAAGAGTAGAACCACTGATGGGGCATGTCATGACCAGATAGAGCCAAGAACAGGAGGTTATCGAAATGGACCAAAAGTTGGGATTCATTAGAAGGAAAGGCCCAGACTGAAGTAGGAATGGAAAATGAATGAGACTGGCCATGAGGACATGCAAGCAGATCTGAATGAAGTGGGTTGGGTGGAGTTATGGGTGATCCAGCTAAATCTCGGACTGCTAAGTGGTCTTCAGTGTTTTCCTTCTTTGTGGACTCTTGCAGGGCCAATGTGGTCTACGCAAATAGATTTACACATTTATATGGTGATCGAGAGTTTATAACTGTAAAATATATGCTGCGTAAGAAAAGGCTTTGGCCAGGCACAGACTCACGTCTGTAATCCCAGCTCTTTGGGAGGCTGAGATGGGCAGATTGATTGAGGCCAAGAGTTTGAGACCAGCCTAGGCAACATGGTGAAACCCCATCTCTTCAAAAAATAAAAAAAATTAGCTGGGCATGGTGGCACACACCTGTAGTTCCAGCTACTTGGGAGGTTGAGGTGGGAGGATGGCTTGAGCCCAGGAGGCAGAGGTTGCAGTGAGCCAAGATCATGCCATTTCATTCCAGCCTAGGCAACAGAGTGAGACCTTGTCTCAAAAAAAAAAAGAAAGAAAGAAAGAAAGAAAGAAGAAAGAAAGAAGAAGAAAGAAAGAAAGAAAGAAAGAAAGAAAGAAAGAAAGAAAGAAAGAAAGAAAGAAAGAAAGAAAGAAAGAAAAGAAAGCCTTTACTACCATTAGTAGTGGATTGGATTGGGTTGGATTCTCTGCTCCCATTTTATGTTTGAAAGCCCTTTTCGTCAGTCTTATCAAGCAGTTGTCTGGACACAGCTTATGATATTTAGTGACAAGAAGCTCACTAAAGGCTTCACTTAAGGCCTAGCTTAATCCCTCCAGACCTCAATTTCCTCTTCTGCAAAGTGAGGAACAACAGTAATGTGTATCTTACAGCTTTGTTGTGGGAATCAAGTTAGATAATGCATGTGAATGCACTTTGTGTACTGTAAAGGGCTGTGAATATTACTTCTGTCATCATTATTAACAATACTAAGAAAAACAAGAGGCCTCAAAAATATTTCTTGTACTACTTTCAAGTTCTCTTAAAAAGTCATGAAAGGTCCTGCATCACCTGCAACATGGATGCCCTGTGGAAGGAGCCATGGAAGTCTGTGTCATGGTGGCACCCGGGGCCACTGCATGGAGCAGGTGGGCAGGTTGCACTTCGCAGGAGGGGGCTCTGTTAAGGAGGTGAGTGGTAGTAAAATCCAGCCAGCACTCCGCTTGTCCAGCCTTGTGCCCTGGCAAGGAGCTGCATCTACAGTGATTCCACCAGGCACCATATAGGCTAGCACCCACCGGCATGCTTCCTAAAATGTTTAGGTTTGCTTGACTTTTAATTAGAAAATCCATTCATGGAGAATCAGATGAATTTCTGATCTTCAGCCATTGGAATTTTATGATGACTTTTCCATCCCTATACCCAGCCTGCTCTTTCCTCTACTTGAACGCCTTGCTTTCCTCTCAAACTCATTATGTCCAAATTCATACAACCATTTTTCTCAGTTGAGAGTTTGGGCTGGATACTCTACTCCCATTTTATGTTTGAAAGCCCTTTTCTTGAATCTTATCAAGTAGTTGTCTTGACACTGCTTATGACATTTAGTGCCAAGAAGCTCACTACAGCCTCAGATAGCTGATGCTGCTTTGAAGCAGCTCTTCACATTCAGAAACTTCTATCTACTGAGTCCACACCCGCCTACCTGGAGCTTATACCCACTAGTCCCTGGTTCCTGCCCTTGGGACCACATGGAACAAATCTCTATCTTCTTCACGACAGCTGTTCATTGATTTGGATAGAGGGATCAAGTTACCCTGTGTCTTACTGCTATTTCTTCCATTTCTTATATAAAAGCTTTTGCTTCTTTTCACTCTCCTGTCCACTAAAAAAATTCTTTGTGTCTAGAAATGGCACCAATAATTTATAGTTTTTTTCATTCATCAATTTACTAACTCATTCATCCAACATCTGTGTGCCCTGGGATCCAAGGCTAAGAGAGATGAAGTGATTTGTCCAGGGTCTTACGGCTCTTAAGCTTTTTTCTGACCCAGATCCACGTTATTTCACTAATACACAGCTGCCTTTATGTAGAAGCAGTAGCCCTGGAGTCCAGGAAACTTCTGTAGTGGCAGAAGCTTTTGCAGACTCACCAACTTAATTGATTCTTTTGTTGTTGTAATTTTTAGTTTAGCTTAGTTTTTTGCCTCTTAGCTTTTTAGTAATCTATCTGTAGTATTTAGCATTCCCATCTCTTTCTCCCCTTCTCAAATCAGCAGCTTAGCCAGGCACAGTGGTTCATACCTGTGATCTTTGGGAGGTCACTTTGGGAGGCCAACCAAGGTGGAAGGATGGCTCAAGCCCAGGTGTTTGAGACCAGCCTGGGCAACATAGGGAGACCCCGTCTCTACAAAAATTTAAAAAATTCACTGGGCATGGTGGTGCACACCTGTGGTCCTAACAACTCAGGAGGCTGAGGTGAGAGGTTCGCTTGAGCCTGAGAGGTCGAGGCTGTGGTGATCCATGATTGCACCACTGCACTCCAGCCTGGGCAACAGAACGAGAAGTGAAAAAAAAAAAAAAAAAGAAAAAGGAAAAGAAAAAGAAAAAAAAATCAACAGCTCCTGGTCTAACCTATTCAATATAAACTATTTTCTCACAGTTCTAGATCTCTTTTCCAGTAATGTTATAGATGGAAATCACCATTTCTAGCTACAACATAAAGCATTAGCCCAGGAGTAGAGAAACATGAGTCTTTAAGAGAGTGAATTCAAAAAATTCTCACATATACAGGGAACAAGTGTGGTTAGACAGACGCTTCATGAGAGTAGAGACCATGTCAGGGTTTTTCATTTTGCATTGTGTGTAGCTCATATTCATAATAGCTGCTACTGCTAGCTGCTATGACTAATTGCTAATATATTGGAGCACTAATTATATGACAGGCATTTAACAATGTATGGGAGTTCCAGTTGTTCGCCTCCTCACAAATACTCGGTCTTGCCAGATTTTGTAATTACAGCCATCCCAGTGAGTGTGAAGTGGCATCTTACTGTGATTGTAATATGCCTTTTTCTTTTCTTTTCTTTTCTTTTTTTGTTTTTTGTAACAGGGTCTTGCTCTGTCATTCAGGCTGGAGTGCACTGGTGCCATCTCAGCTCACTGAAAGGGGCTCCTCATGGGCTCAAGGGATCCTCCCACCTCAGCCTCCTGCATAGCTGGGACCACAGGCTTGGACCACAGGCTTGCACCACCACACCCAGCTAATTTTTTAGTTTTTAGTAGAAATGAGATCTTGCTACGTTGCTCAGGCTGGTCTTGAACTCTTGGGCTCAAGCGATCCTCCTGCCTTGACCTCCCAAGGTGCTGGGATTACAGGCATGAGTTACTGTGCCTGGCCACTAATGATTAATGGTGTTGAGCATGTTTTCATATACTTATTTGCCATTCTTACATTTTATTTGGTGAAGCCTTTGTTCAAATCTTTTGCACATTTATATTGGGCTGTTTGGCTTTTTATTTTTGAGTTGTGATGGTTCTTCATGTATTTTGTATGCAAGTGGTTTGTGAAACATAGTTTTGCAAATATTTTCTCATGGCTTGTGTTTTTATTTTCTTAACGGTGTCTTTTGGACAGCAAATATTTTAATTTTGAAGAAATCCAAATTATCAATGGTCTTCTTTAATAATTTGTTCATTTTTTCTTCTGTTTAAAAAATCTTGGCCTAACCCAAGGTCACTAAGATTTTCTCTCCTTTGTTTTATTCTAGAATTTTTATAGTTTTAGGTTTTCCACTTCAGTCAGTGATCAGTTTTTACTTGGACCTTGTATGAGTTGTGAGATAAGGACCACGGGCAAGGGTGCCGCTGCTTCTTTTCCTCTTCGTCCTACTACTCCCTCCACCTCTCCCCTTGTTCCTCTTCCTTCTCCTCTTCCTCATCTCCTTCTTTTCTTTCCTCCTCCTTCTCACCTTCTTTTCCCCACTTCTTCCTCTTTCTTCTCATCTTCCTCCTCCTCATTCCCCCTTCCTTTTCTTTCTCTCTCTCTTTTCCTTTTTGCTAATGGATATATCTATGTCCCAACACCATTTGCTTTTTTTGTTTTTTTCACAGCGTCTGGAAAAAAAATCTTTAATTTCCCTCTTTCTACAGCCCCTTGTAGCCTGGGAACAAAGACCATCAATTCTGAGATTTGTGAGGCAAATCTAGACCCTTCATTGGTTGCCTATATTTTGGATGAGTGGAGAATTCCATCCGTCAGGGCATTTGCTGCATCACAACAGTTGCTGAATTTTCTTTAGGCAACAGAAGAACACTGTCTACCGAAGCTGGCAGTCCCTGAATAGCCTGAGTCCAGGGGAAACAGAAATGGATCTTCTGGTCACTTGGGAGTGAACTCGGCGTGGAATCTGTAACAGTGGATATGATGTAAGTCATTGGTGGGCTGGGTGATTACAAGCTTTGCTTTCACTTGAAGGCTAAGGGGATTCAGCACCCCATGATGTTTTAGTTTACTACATATTTGCCTGACAACATTTATTGAAAGATTACCCTTTCTGTATAGAATTGCCTTGGTACCTTTATCAAAAATCAATTATCATTTTTGTGTGAGTCTGTTTTTGGACTCTGTTCTGTGCCATTGGTAGACATATCTACATTTATAGCAACATCACACTGTATTACTATAGTTTTATACTTAGTCATGAAACCAGGTATTAAGTCTCTAATTTTGTTCTTCATCTTTGATATAGTTTGGACATTTGTCCCTGTGTAAATCTTGAGTTGAATTATAATACCTAATGTTGGAGGTAGGGCCTGGCGGGAGGCGTTCGGATCATGGGGGCTGATCTCTCAATAATGGCTTGGGCCATCCCCTTGGTGATAGGAGAGCTCTCGCTCTGAGTTCGCATGAGATCTGGTCATTTAAAAGCATATGGTACCTCCCTTCTACTCTCTCTCTCTTTCTCTCTCTCTTACTCCTGCTTTCACTATGTGAAGTGCCTGCTCCTGCTTCACCTTCCTCCATGAGTGAAAGCTCCCTGAGGCCTCTCCACAAGCAGATGCCTGTATGCTTTCTGTACTGCCTGCAGAACTGTGAGCCAGTTGAACCTCTTTCCTTATAAATTACCCAGTCTCAGGTATTGCTTTATAGCATTTGTTTGGCTATCAAATTATTTGTATTTTCATATAAATTTTAAAATCAACTTTCTGCAAAAAGTCTCCTGGGATTTTGATAGATATGGTCATGATCTCTAGATCAATCAGGGGAGAATTTACATCTTAATAATATTGAGTCTTATAATCCATAGGCATGGTTTATCTCTGTTTAGATTTTCTGAAACTTCTCTCAGCAATATTTTGAGTTATTCAGTGTACATATCTGTACACCTTTCGTAAAAGCTTTTCCAAAGCATTTCATGATTTCTAATGCTCTTAGAAATAGTATTTAAAGTTTTTCTACTTACAACAATTCCTTGAAAGTATGTAAAATACAGTTAAAAGTTGTATGTTATTCTTGGTTTCTATAACCTTGCATTTTCTGCATCTATTGAAATGATCAAATGGATCTGTAAATAAATCCTCTCCTCTTACTCTTGCTACTAGTAATCTGAATCTTCTATTTTTTTTTTTTCCTGGTCAATCTGGTCAGAGGTTTATCAAATTTATATCTTCCCAAATAACCAGCTTGGGCTTTACTGATGTTCTCCATAATTTTTCTCCATTCTATTTCCCTGTTTTCTGTTTTAATTTTTGTGATTTCCTTCCTTTTCTGCTTGCTTTGGTTTTAGTTTTCCCTCCTTGTTCTCATGTTTTAAGATGTAAACTCAGGTCATTAATTATCCTTTCTTTATTTCTAATATATGCCTTTAATTCTACATGTTTTTCTTTATCTGCATTTCATAGATTTTGGTATTTGTTTTTTCATTTTGATTTAATTAAAAATACTTTGTAATTTCCTTTCTGATTTCTTCTTTGTCCCATGGGTTATTTAGAAATGCATTGTTTAATTTGCAAATTATTGGTTATGTTCCAGATTTCTTCCTGTTATTCATTTCTAATTTAATTATCTTGTAGTCAGAGAATATACTTTGTATGATTTTTATCTTTTTGAATTTATTGAGACTTGTCCTATGGCACTGAATAAGATTTATCTTAATAGATGTTCTGTGGACCCATGAAAAGAATGTTTATCTGTTGTTTGGTGAAATGTTCTACAAATGCCAATGACATCAAGTTGATTATAATGTTTTTCAGGTTATCTTAATCTTATTTTTTGTCTACCTAGTCTATCAATTATTGAGAGAGGAGCGTTGAAGTCCCAAGTATGATTCTGGAGTTGTCTATTTTTCCTTTCGCTTCTGTGAGTTTTTGCTTCATGTTCTTAGAAACTCTACTATTAGATACATATACATTTTGGTCATGTCCTCTTGATTAATTGAACTCTTTATCATTATGAAATGACCTTTTTTATCTATGGCAAGATTTCTTGCTCTGAAGTCTATTTTGTCTGATATTAATAAATCTATAACCACTTTATTTAGGTTAGTGTTAGCATCGTATATCTTTTTTCCATGTCTTGCTTATAACCTACTGTGTCTTTACATTTAAAATGGATTTCTTGTAGGCACCATGTAGTTGCATCTGCTTTTTTGTTCCAATTTGACAATTTTTTAAATTTAATGTGATTATGGGTCTGCTTGAGTTTAAATCTACCATTTTGCTGTCTGTTTTCTATTTGTTCCATTTAGATTAACTGACTATTTCTTGTGATTTCATTTTCTTTTATAACCTTGGTAGCTTTTTCCCTCCTCTCGTCTTCTTCCTCCTTCTCATCTTCCCCCTTGTTCTTCTCCTTCTCTGCTTTCTACTTCCCCTTACCTATATCCTCCTTTTCTTTTTAAATAAATTGTTGCTTCATGGTCTATAGTGCACATGCCCGGGTTAGTGGCAGAAGTTAGTCTCTCTCTCTCCTTCTGTCTCTCTTTATTTATTCTCTTTTATTCTCATATCTCTTTCCCTTTCTCCTCACCACATAGGCAACAATTACATTTGATGCATTTTTTTGTTTGTATATGTCCTTGCAAATATGTATACCTATTTTGTGTGCATATATTTTTAATTTAGATAAATGATGTTGTGTAATTAGACTGACTCTGTTCTTTTCTTTTGCATCAAAGACTATACTCTTAACAATCAATTTATTTCTTCTGACTGCTATATAACACTCAGTAGTAGTATTTCACATGTTTCACCTATCTACTCTCTGAGTGATGATCTTTCAAGTTGCCTACAACTCCCTGACTCCAGAAATAATTCTCTTATACACGTAGATTGGCTTTTTTAGGGAATGCATATCCCAGAGTGTAATAGCTAACTTATAGACTATGCATATACCTAATTGGACATAGTGGTGGGGGATGTTCTCTAGAATGGCTCCACCACTCAATAATCCTGCTATATGAGAGTTTCCTATATCCTTGCAAATCTTATTGTTTATCCAGCTTTCTAATTTTTATTGGTATAAATTACATAAGGGACATTTCTCTGGCTACTAATAATTTTGAGCAACTCTCCTAATACTTTTCCTCTTTTTGAGTTTCCTCTTTTGAAAATTACCTATGCACAAATATCCTTTGCTCACTTTTCTCATGGCTTTTCTCTTTTTCTTGTTGATTTGTAGGAGTTTTTGTATCTTTTCAATGTTAATCCTGTGCCAATTTCAGATGTTGCGAATACCTTCTATTATTTATTTATTTTCTCCATAGAGCCCTTCATTGGATAGAAATCTTCTAAAAATATAATGGAGTAATATTTATCTTTTCCCACATTGTTTGTGCTTTTAATGTTTTTTGTGTGAAATTATTCCTCATATCTAAGTCATAAAGATAAACTTCAACGTATTCTATTAACTTTAAATTTTTTAGATCTTCTATTAACTTTATCATTCTTCTGATAACTTTATTTTTTCTTTCACATTTGTGTTTTTAATCCACATAATACCACTTTTGTATATGATATTAAGTAAGAGATCCAGTTTTCCTCTTCTACATATGGTGAACTAATTTTCCAACATGACACACTTAATTTGTAGTGACTGGATTCGTCATATTCTATTGTATGTGAAGTTCTTTTATATATGTATCTATGAGCATCCTAGCAGGACACAGAATGCAAGCTGAAGTGGGGTGACGGAGGAGAACTTAATGAAGGACTCCCAGGTTAAGGACACCAACAAGGATGGGTAGGATACTCAGTAGCAACAGTGGGGAAGTCTTATCTTCCATCCTCCAGCTCCTACCCACCAAGTATGAACAAGCCGTTGAAGGGAGTGGCTATCAAACCCAGAAAAAGCTGTAGCTGGTGTTCTGGTCTTGGGCATATGAGTGCAACCTGGCAGGGGAGAGCTAGGGCGTAACTACCCTCTAACTCCTTTTCTCTCCAGCCTCCCTCTGGTGACTCTCTTTGGCCAAACTCAATAGGGGATCACAGGGCAAGTAAGTACGGTTAATGCAATGCAGGGAGGCCAGTCTCTCATATGAAGCTAGAGAAGGGTGGAGAAAGGATGTGGAGGGGCAAACCTAGAGTATCCAGTGCAATACATGTGAGAGTGTGAGGATGTGTCTCTGTGCTCTCTGTTCTGTGACAGTGACTCTATCTGTTATTGGCCATTATTACAGTGTGCTTATTATCTTGCTTTTGTAGCATGTTGATATCTGGAAGAGTGAGGTTCTCTTCTTTTCTTTTTTCTTTATTACGATTTAACATTTTTAGGTTAACTCCATTTGAATTCCTCCGTGTACATTTTAGAGTAAGTGTATTGCATCCTCAAAAAATCAACTGATATTTTGATTGGCTTCATATTATATGTTTATATTGATTTTGGAGAAGGGGCATGTTTTTAATATTAAGTCAGCTCAATCATGCACAGGAATGTCTCTCTACTTATTCACACAATCTTCTATGCCTTATGTTAGTGTTATACTCTTCTACATAGAGATCTATTGTATTCTTGGTTACATTAATTCCTAGATAATTGGTTAAATTAACCACTTATCTTGTATCTTGTTTTCTTGGTTAAATTAATTCCTAGATTAATTAATTCCTAGATTAATTAATTCCTAGATTAATTCTTAGATTTCTACATTGTGGATACTATAAATCGTGCACATATTTAGTGAATGCCTTCTATGTGCAGGCCCTATGCCTGGTGCTATGGATACAGTAGTGAGCGTGACATGGTCCCTGGTTTCGTAGACCTGACACTGCAAAGACAGACATCACACATTTAAACAGACAAATATATGACCACACGTTGTGTTGAGAGCTCTGAAACAAAGGCCCAGCTTTCGTTCCTGACCTTCTGCCTTTTCTGTGTCATTTCTCAGTGCTCTGTGTCACTACTCTTACAAAGATCCAGGCCAGATGTCAGGAGACAGGATTTCCAGTCCCAAATCTGATTCTGTCTAGCCAGTTTGTTCATCTTTAGAATGAAGGGTTGGACTAGTCAGTCTTTTAGGGCTCTTTAGCAGCATCCATCTTCCTCCCTCCCTCCTGCCCTGACTTTCTTCTTCCATGATTGAGTGTGAAAGAAAGAACAGTAGTACCTGGGGAAGGGAAACTGCTCTGTCTTGTTTTAAGTGCTATGGGGATACTCAGCTGTTAAAGTGCCCACCACCGTAGAACGTGCAGGTGTGGATCTTAGGAGGCTTCCATGCTAGAAGTGTACAATTCAGGGATACCACCTGAAGTCCTGATGTGAATGAGAGAACTTAGAAAGAATGTATACAGAAGAAGAGTAGGACTAAGAATAGACCCTGAGGGGCTGAGCCATTTAAAGTAAAGTAAGAAGGGAGAAGGGTCCTTCAGAGGAAACTTGCCACAGGATTAGCATTACAGGGAAAAAAGTTTTACATCTCCTATGAAGGCACTTTGGAAGTTTAATTAATGACCATAATCAATCTTGTAGAATCCTTTTTACATCATTCTTACTCTGGAGAAAAAAAAAAGCTCGTCAAATTGATGACCTTCTGTGATTTCAAAAGTATAGCACTTATTTTTAATGAGTTTGTTTCTAAGATGTTAGAGCGAGCAACCTTATTGGTAGTTGCCTCCATTTCCCCATTTATAAAATGGCCATAATGAGACTTATTTGATGAGGTTGTGGTGAGGGTGAAACTGGATTCTGGGAAAGTAAGAAATTTCTGCAGAATTAGGAAATCCTACTGTTATTCTTTATGATAGTACCAAGGGTTAAATTTGCTTTCTGTCTTTGACCTTTTTTCCCCATTCTGTGACTAACTTTTTTGTAAACTAATGTTCATTCCATTCTCATATATCTCTTCTGTCCCAGTTTCTCTGGGTTCCCCACGCCCAGCAGTTGGGAGGTCAGAAAGATACCATCTGCTGATTAATAAACAGACATGTATTCCTTCCTAAGTTGATTGAATCAGGGTGTCTCTTGACCCTAATTCTGGATGTTCATACATTCCACCACATATTCACTTATCTAAGGTCACACCCAGAGGCTCTGTGGCTGGGATGAATCACATCTGAACTGACCATCCTTCCTGGAACCCATGGGCTGCAATATGTATGAGCTCAGCTGAAGTAAACACCTTCCACCTACTGAGAACAGGGCTGGCTCCTGGCGATCTAACATCTTACAGTCTACAGGGGCCCCTGATCAGTAAGGGCTGAGGATTGCAGATAGAATGTCTACTGAGCACCCCACGTGTTCAGTCCTAGGGTGGAGGGTGTTGATGGTGGAATAAAAACAATCAAGAGACTGGGTCCTAGCTCCTCAGGAGGAAAGAAGGTGGCTGAGGATGGTGGCAGGTTTGGGGTGAAAACTTAAGGCATGTATGGGCAGATTTTAATTTCTCTATCTAGATTAGATTTGGGGTCCAGATTTTGGGTCTAGCAGCCCACAACTCCCCAAAATGAATTATACTCTGCCTTAAACATCCAAAAATCTCTCAAGTCTCTCTGAGCTGATTGACTTCCATTGGCTCCCCTCTCACTCTGAAGCGTGTTTATTTCTCTGGGAGTTGCAGGCTGTCATGTTCTCAGGGCTTGGCGAGGGCCTGGGTCTGTACTCCTCCAAGTGGAAATGAAGAGCTACAGATTTATCTGGGCTCCATGGCCATCTTCCTTGCATTCTTTATCCCCCAGCTGGGTGTCCCAGAGACATTAATAAGGGGGGATTGTTTGCTTTTTCTTTCTTTCTTTCTTTTTTTTTTTTTTTTTTAACATATTGAAGAAACAGAACGAAGCACAAAGCTAAGAGGAGTCAGTCATCCCTCTGCCTTAAAGTTTATAAGGGCAAAAAATCCTGTTATGAGGAACGGGTGAGAAGCACACCCACATTAATGAGTTTGCGTGGCACTTCCACTTAACACACAATAGTCTCAGGCCAAGAAAGTTTAAAGTGCTTCTCCAAAGTCTTGAAGAAAGTCAGTACTAGAATTGAGATTAAAATCCATGTGCTCTTCCTCTCAGCTCAAGCCTCCACCCTGTAAAGCAGGGAAGACTTAGGGCAGAGGAAGAAGGAGGCTGTGTGGCTCCGTAGGGCTGGGCACACAGCCGGGGCAGGTCTGGACAGAGCCTGGAGCTTGTGGTTATTCTCTTCAGGGCCTGCACTTGACTCACTGGGGGCTCAGGACAGTCCCTCCTTGCTTTCTGTTTTAGTCTGTTCTCCTGGAAGTTGGGCTTTTCAGAAGTGTTACCATGAACATAACAGGGCAGATCTGGGGTGGCAATGTGGGGGCTGGGGCTGTTTTGGTATGTCTAGGCTCTCCAGGCCAGCTCCACGCTGCATGCTCAGCACTGAAAGCAGGATCTGAAAACCAGTGGATGGTAAGTGGATATTGCTATTGTAGATGAAACTGAGGCTTGAGGGTCAGACAGATCTAAATTTAGAACCCCAATTTACTAATTCTTAGTTGTACCAACATAAGCTTCTTTCTCAGACACGGTTTCCAAATTTGATTTTCACACCAACCCTTATGAAGAAGGCATATCAGAAAACTAAGAGTTAGTGAGAGTATGGCTAAGCCAACATAATACTAATAATACGAAGCTGATTTAGCTCTCATTCCATGCCAGGCATCATGTGTTAATCTACACCTAAACTTATACCAGCTCTGTGAGGGAAATGCCATGCTTGTCCCATTTTATAGATAAGGAAACCAAGGTCTAAAAAGAGTAAGCCCTTTTTTGGTACCATGTATGTCCCTTAAGTGTTTCCTGAGGCAGGCAAAGAAATCCTTCCCACTTTACAGATGAGAAGCTGAGACATAAAGAGGAAGATAAACAATGGGCTCAGGGTCACCCAATAAGGAGTCAGTAGTGGAGCTGGCTCTGAGTCCAGATCCCCTGGCTCACAGCTCAGGGTTCTGTCACTGCCTATACTTGCTGGGCCCAGCCAAGCCCAAGGAGGGCATCCTGCCCTGGGGTGGTGCTCTCCTAGACCAGCCTCACCCCTCTTGCCAGAGAATCACGGCTCCATCCCCTGCCAAACAGCCCTGTTGCCCAACTTGAGGGTAGGAGCCAAGCCTGGCAGTCTTTGGTGGGCATCCAAGTCAAGTTGCTGTTTCCTGGGCTGAGTTTAGCATGTAGCATGGCTTCATCATCCAAATATGTCCTGCCAGACAGGCCTCAGCTGCTGGCCAGCGGGGCATTTGGCAGCCCAAGAGAGCTTGACGCTAATTGGGCCCAGCCGACATAAATCATGTCTCTCATTAAGAGGAAGTCCAGCCATTCTCTGGAAGGGGCAAGAGGTGGGGAAGGGGAAGAGCCTCCCACTGAAGGATTGAGTTCCGCCAGGGTCCAGTGACCTTATGTAATTGTGCAAATCACTCTGGCCCTCTCTGTCCATCTGAAGAGAGAGGAGGCTACACCCAGTGATCTCTGGTGGTTCATGCCAAACTAGAGGGCTGTCCTGTGACTTTTGTGTGTGGGTAATGTTGTCTTTCCTTTCTGCTTGGAGCACCATTGGGGCAGATCTCATATTCTGTGATGGAGTGGGCTAAGAATCACCTGACTTGGGCAAGGTTAGAGAAAGTCCTTTCCATGAACAAAAGAACTCCCCAAGGGCAGCTTTGATATCTAGAACTTTTGTAGCAGAAGGCTTCGATTCACCTTGAAACAGAGTAAAGAGCTCCAGGAGGGGAGTGCTTCTAAACTAAGCTGGGTCACTTGTTGACAGATGGGTAGGGGGAGTTTGAGAGGGTCTGTTTTGTCCTAACGTAAAATTTGAGCTGTCAGTGCTCAGATGAAACTGGAAAATGCTGGGTCAGTTTGAAGACAAATGATATCAACCTTACAACTCTGGCTTTCCTAAGCATGCGTCAACTTAAGCACCCATGCATATTTATTAATACATTCACTCGTGCACTCACCATAGTAGGCACTAGCTACATTCCAAGTACTATTCTAGGCACTGAGAATATCAATGAATCTGACTCAATCATTGTTTTATTCAGAGCCATGGTCTACTGAGAAGAACAAGCATTTGAAAAATTGATTCTAAAATGTGTGATAAATCCTGTACCAATGAAATGTGCAGATTCTCTGAGTGGAGGAAGAAATTAGGGACTCTGACTTAGGTGGGGTGAAGGAGACAGGCAGGCTTCCCAGAGAAGGTGGCATCTCAGCAGTGCTTTGGAGAATAAGTTGAGAATACTGAAGAGGACAGTTAGAGCAGAGGAAAGGGCATGAGCAAAAGTTGAACAAGTTTATGTCCTTTGTAGGGGCATGGGTGAAGCTGGAAGCCACCATTCTCAGCAAACTATCGCAAGGACAAAAAACCAAACACCACATATTCTCACTCACAGGTGGGAATTGAACAATGAGAACACTTGGACACAGGAAGGGGAACATCACACACCGGGGCCTGTCATGGGGTCGGGGGAGGGGGGAGGGATAGCATTAGGAGATATACCTAATGTAAATGACGAGTTAATGGGTGCAGCACAGCAACATGACACAGGTATACATATGTAACAAACCTGCACGTTGTGCACATGTACCCTAGAACTTAAAGTATATATAAAAAAAAAGTTGAACAAGTCTAAAAGGATGCTATGGTCAGAGAACAGCAAGTAGTTTCATGTAGCATGAGGGAGGCTGCGTGAACAGCATTAGGGGGGTGCAGGGTGCAGGTGATGGAACAAAGGCCAGAGCTGAAGCTGGGGCTTGGCTGATCCAAAGATGTCCCACCTGGGAGGGACTTTGTTCCAGTGATTTTCTACAGTTCCCAATCCTGTCTGTGCATCAGTATTACCTAGAAAGCATTTATAAAATGCAAATAGTCAGTCTTCATTCCTGAGATCCTGATTTAGCTGGTCTGGTGGGGTTCAGGAATCTGCATTTTTAAACAAGCTCTCCCAGGTAATTCTGAGGCAGCTAGCCAACACCTTAGCACTTTTTAAAAAATGTAAGATACTGATAAATGCAATGGAGAGAAATAAAGAAGAAGAGGAGACAGAGAATTCTTGGGGGGGTGGGGGTGACACAACTTTAAATAGTGTGATCAGGAAAGGAAGACCTCAAGGAGTGAAGGAGGTAGCCATGGGTAGATCTGAGAAAAGATCACTCCAGGTGGAGACAATAGCAGATACAAAGGTCCTGAGGCAGGGCTGACTGATGTCCTGGAAGCCAGTGTTGCTGGAACACAGGAGATGAGATCAGAGAGGTAATGGGAGCAGACTGTTTGGATAGGGCTTACTCCTGGCCTTTCTGTAACCATTGATTTAATCGAACTCATCCACCATTTGGAGAAAAAACAGGCCTGGAAAAGGGACATTTTAATAGATGCATCTTCTCTGTGTCCTTTTTCTCAAGGCTGTGTACTGGGCTGGGTGACTTGGTGGTGTAGAGGAGCATAGAGATGAATAGAATACAGACTCTGTCTTCCCAGGGATCCCAATCAGGGAGGGGCACAGGCTCATGCAATCCTTTCCAGTAGAAATACATGCTGCTATGCTGATTCTAGCTCTAACAGAAATGGCAGCTGCAGTTTGAGGTGGTCGTGGAGAGAGATGGGCATGTGAATGAGCAGACTGGGACAGAGTAGCTCCTTGAAGTTGGGGGTAGGGAGTGGGTCAGACTTCAACAGACACAGCAGGAAGGACTTGCACAAGGAAACAGAACAAGTGCATGGCTGAGACTGACCCAGAATGGATGTCTGTTTGTGGTTTGGGGGAGGCAACTTGAGAGTATGGGGTCAGAAAGTCCTGGGTTCTGAGCCTGGCTCAGCCTTGACATTTGAGACCAATGTGGGCCACATGTCTTTACCTCTTTGAGTCTCTCTGGCCTCAATTTCCCCATCTTTTCCATGGGATTAATCCCTACTCTGAATATTGACTATGAAAATTAATGAAGTAATGCATGGTTATGTGTCTACAAGCCCAGGGGTTGGCATGTGGTAAATGCTCAGGAAGGGAATTTTGCATCACCCCCAGCATAATTTGATCTGTTTTTCTCCCCACGTACAACACCACTTTCTGTCTTCACGGAAGCTACTATGGGCAAGCTGCCACCCAAAGGTCCCACATAACAATTCGCAAAGCCCAATCCCGTTGGCCAATTGAGCTCCATATTTCAACTACACCCTGAAAGTGGCATTATTATTATTATTGCCCCATTTCATGGATTAGGGGAGGTGGGAGGAGGGTAGCATCATCCTTGAAGGAGCCAGGACTTCTCTGTGTTATTTTCTTCTTTATTATGTTGACCTTCATGGCTGGGCCAAGGACACAGACCACTGAGGAGCTTTAGGAGCCAAAGGGAGCTGCTGAGTAGAGCCTGGAGCTGGGGAAGCTGTCCTAACCTCATCCACATGGAGGGGTCCTTGGTGACAGTGGTCATTTGGCCCTGCCCCTTCTGCCCCGCCTGGGCTCCCAGTTTGGCCATGCCCCAGCCCTACCCTCTGAGCTCAGCCTGGTGTGCTCTGCCTGGCCTAGAATAACCAATCAGCAGGGACCTCCTTCTAATTTCATTTAGGTTGCTGGGGATGGGGGTAGGCTCACACATACAGGTTAATGCTTTCTCTGCCAAGGATGGAACATTTCTGAGGCAAGTTCTTTGTTCTTTTGATCATTCATTCTTTCAATAAGCCCTTCCGTAGGTCTCTTTGGCACCATTCCCTGGGTTGACACTGGGGATAAAGAGGCAAGTTAGACCTAGCCCTTGACCTGGACCACCGCCTCTGAGGAGGCAGACGCAGAGACCCATAATCACCAGCTGTGCTGGAGGACTGTGAGAAAAAAACAAAGCCCAGGGTACGCAGAGATGAATTCTAGGCCAAGAAACGTTCCTCTCAGTCAGCATGGTCATTCATTTGTTCATTCAGCCAGCACACTGACACCTGCTGGGCTCTGTGGGCCTGGGCCCTCTGCCTCAGACCATTTTAAAATTTTTTAAAAATCTCAGACCTTGAGGTGGTGGAGGATGGGCAGACACACTGAACTCTGAAATAGGTCATTAAAAAGAGAGTGGTAGGAAATTGGGGGTGGGATGGTGCAACCACTTTCCTGGGGAGGAGGGTTAGAGTAGTGGGCAGTGGGACAGCTCCTAGGACTTAGGCCTTGAAGAAGGGAAAGCCTTTGACTACTTGGAGCTATGATGATGGGCTCCAGGGGAGCCACATTTACCACCTGCCGGGTGTCCTGGATAATTCTTATTTAAACAATCAGGGTTTTAGTTGAATGGATATATCAATTATTGTCTGACTTTTGTGTTTATTATGTAATACTCTTTTCACTAAAGGTATTATGTGTTCAAACTTCCTAACATTTGATTACTTTGATCAAACTTTTTAGAAGAAGAAATTAAATAAGAATAGGCCATTTTTTAGACCACATGTTCTGATTTCTGATTCAGAAGCATCATTTCTATACTTATATCCACACAGCCAGGGTCTAGTTTGACCCCTTCGCCCAACCACAATGTGTCTCAGGAAAGATTCTGTCCTCAGTCATCTCCCCTGAAGCAAGGTAGAGGTAGGGTGGGGGTGGATAAGAAAAGAGCCCTCACCAGGTAGATGGCTGGGTGGAGTTAGCATTTGCAGCTTGGAATGACCCAGGCCTCAAGAAAGTTCAAGGATCAGGGTGTCTTGGCTATATTCATGGTTAAGGACAAGGGATTTTGAATCAGCTGCAGCTGGGTTTAGTCCATTGTCAGATACATATGTCTGGACAAGACAATTAACTAATGTACCTGTGCCTTGTGCAATTTCTGTAGGATTATTGGCAACATTATATGAGATAATGCCCTGTATCTGGCATTTAGTGAAGACTCGAGGAAAGGTGACTGATAAATTAATGGTAGTAGTTGGAGGACCTCAAGTCTGCAATGGATATGACTTTTGAAGCCAGAACCCTCACAGCCTCTGAGATCCTGTTACCACCAGGACTGTCATCCAGCTCTCCCTCCCCACTTACAATTCACACCCACCTGAGCAGGTGTGATCAGGGGCCAGAAGCTGAAGTGCTCAAAAATCCTAATAACACACTGAATGAAGACAATGTCAGCCCTGGGGCTGCCATGTGAGGATCTGAGCCTGCCCCCACCCCATCCCCCCTAAAGCAAGCAGCACCTATTTGGCTATCACTTCAGAAGAGACCTAGAGCTCTGCTTCCTGCCCAGGGTCCCTGCCCCTTTAAAAGACTCTGTCTTCTCATCTTCATTCTGCTGGTTCTATCCATTACCCCTGAATGGAAATTGAAGCTTAATTTTTCTTGCTTGAAGCCATTAACACTCTGGGCCCTTGACAGGAAACACAGCTCAGCTTTAATTAGCCACAGCAAGCTCCCTGCATGAGCTTCTAGCACAGCCCAGGGACTTCAAAGATAAAGACTTCTCCATTCTCGCTAATCACAGCTATTAATGAGCCAATTAAGGCCGACTGGGGCCAAGGCAGGCAGCTCTCTTAGTACCTTAGGCAGACAGCTCTGTCCTGTTGCCGGGAAGCTCCTCCCCCTACAAAGCTAGAGTCTGGTGTCCTTGGGAGCAGAATGACAGGGATTTGATGTCCCCTCTGGGTTGGGACCCCAGCTCTGCAGCTTATCTGCTGTGAGTCCTAGGACTGAACAAATGTCCTTTCTGAGATGCTTTCTACAACAAAAAATAATAATGCTATTTTCATGAGAAGCTAGTATTATAAGGGGAGTATAGGTCAGAGGTTCTCAAACTTGAGCGTGCTTCAGAACCACCCTGAGGCCTCATTAAAACTCTTGACTGGGCTCTACCCTGACTTTCTGACTCAGGTGTTCTGGGAGGCGTGGTGTGCAAGAATTTGCATTTTTAACTTGTTCCCAGATGATGGTGATGATGGTAGTTCGGGGACCACATTTGAGAAGCCCTACTCCAGACTACATAAGGGGTTGTAAAAATGTGAGCTATTACTTAAAGATTTTGATTGTATTTTCCTCAATAAGTGTCTCCCTGCCACTTTCCTTAACCTATGTCTCCTATGGCAATTTCTAGGAGCTTCCCATCTGGGCTATCAATACTTGGACACCCCAGCATTTGTCACTGTGGTGCCCTGATAGTGTATAATACTCCAGGTACGCTCAGTCCTAGGCAGAAATTGGCAGGACCACTTCTTTGCCCAATCTTGGTACCAAGATTCCAAATCCTGACATTGACATCTTAAGTCTCCAGCATCTTCTCTGGAAGGACAAATGCATTGGGACCTCTGATTCCAGAGAAAGCAGAGAGCATGGAGCCTTTAGAAGTCTTTTTTTGGGAAATGAACTGCATGGTGGAGGCTGGGAAGGTGGAAATGTGCAGAAAGGAAGATATTCATTGCTGGAGGCCATGCTTCTTTCACCTGAGCATTACAGTGTGGGGAACATAAGCAATGGGATGGTGGTAGGACAATGCATGTGGTTTAGGGGGGATTGATTAGAATTTTCTACTGATGGCCTAACTAATGTCTAACTAAAGTCCTTCCTGCTGCATTCTGCTGTTTCCTTAGGCAACAGGGACACGTACTCATATTTATTTCAACTACTGCCTCCTGCTTGCAACACCTGATAGCATGACTCAGAGTCACACTGAGCTTCTGGCTTTAAAGACAGGCTTTTGTGGTCAAAGAAGACAACAGTTCATGGACTTAAGATGTTGAGTTTCAGCTGAGGCTGTCTTCTCCTGGTCCTGACCCCTCATGCTGCTCACTCTCAACTCTGTGCCTTTTCTCTGTTCCACCACCTCACATACCCTTCTTCCTACTCCCTCTTATTCACGTCTCATTCAGCTTTCACCACCCACCTCAGATTTCTCAGAGAGCTTGTTCCTGAATACTGCCATTTTGATGATCTTTGCTTTATAGATAGCGTATCTCAAAGTGTGTGCCCAGGGGCTTTGGAGGATGTTATTATAGAAGCTATAATGCAACTGAGGTGTCCCTCAGGAATGTTAGGCTAGGTAAAGTTAGTCTGGTGTCTTCTCTGCAGGACTTCTCAGAGCCTCGAATATGCGACTGTGGTTTGGGAAACTTAAGAGAAATGCTTAACAAGCAGCATTTTCTAAACACGTCACCACAGTATGCATAATGTACTCTTTTTCCCACAGAGGATCTTGCTTTGATGTGGAGGAAGTAGGCCCTGAAGGACAGATGACTTTAGAAAAGCTTCATAGTCCAGCCAACTTGGGTTCCAATTCCAGAACTTACATCTCTTTGAGCCTGTCCTTTCATCTGTAAAATTGAGATAGTGGCCCTTACATTGGACAGCTGTTGCAAGATTTACGTGAGATGACATGAGAAGTGCCTAGCCCAGAGTGAGGTATACAGTAGGGGCTCAATAAGTGTGTACTTTCTCCTCCTCCTTTTGCCTTTGCTAGTGGACTTTTACAATCTGAATCAAGAATGAACTGTACAAAACAGGATGTGTTGCATGTACTTGGCATATGAGAGTGAAGCCACAGTCAGGTGCACAGGGTTGGAGGAGTAAGAGCTCGTAAATGACCAGTGCAGTCCAAGCAGGCTTCCTGGAGGAGGCGGGTCTTTGCTGGGTCAGATTCCAAAGATTAGTTCTCCAACAAAATCCTGGGATGGGGGAGGCGGGGACATTTGAGAACTGCATCTCTCTGTGAGCAAGCTATGGCAAGAATCCTTCTCTTTATTTTCCTTTTCCACCCTGGAGGCCTACTTCCCCACCAAATTCAGCTGATGCAGCACTTGCCTTCCCCTCCCACAGCCTGAACTTAGCCAACATCTCAAGTTCGCAAGGTGTGAACCTCAGAGTAGGGCCCTCCTGGCTTGTGAAAATTCGCTTAGCAAAGCCTCTCTGGCTGCCTTCTGTGCTAGTGCCCTCTGGAAGCTCTAGGCAAACAGGTCACCAGACCCAAACAATCTGGGGTGCTGCCTTGGGGCCTACTTACCCTAACCTTTTCCATAGGTTGAGGGGGAAGAGATAGTTTTGTAGATTTTCTCTCTGAGACTCTTTATCACCTCCTGCTCCCTGGCCCCCAGCAACCAACCATTTCAGGAAACCTCACTTTGAACCAGGCACATTTGCTCCAAGGTCCTTTAATCTCTGTAATATACCTAAAACAAGCATTAAAATTCCCATTTTATAGATGAGAAAACAAAGGCTCAGTTAGCTTGAAAACAAGCCTGTTTGGTCCACAGTCCAAGTTTTCTCCACTGATGCTATGAAGCCCTGGATTTCCCTTAGTGCCTTTTCTAGTTAATCTGGCATGTCACCACCTCCAGAAAGCCTTCCTAGTCATCACTCAAGGCCATGCTCATATCCCCTTCTCCTGAGTGTCTGCAATTGGAACCACATTGCGCACTTGCCTTTAATCCATATTTCTGGGCAGAAAAGGACTGAGTTAATGTTCTGCCACTGTATCCTAGTGCTTGGAACAGCACACGTATTAATCTTCATGGAGAGAAGGAATAAAGAGGTATGATTTTTGAGACTACATGGACATATCATGTACTTTGCATCCCTGTCAGTCCTGAGTCACTCAGTATCTTTCACACTGTCCACAATTCTTCACCCTCCTCTTACACCACACATGGGTGCTTCCGGGCTGGGCTCACAGGTACTCACTGACTCGACTTTGTAACACGTCACCTGGTTTACCCTCCTGCACATCGGTTTGCTTCTCAGGTTTCGTCAAGGCCTCCAAATATTCATGAGCAGACCCCTGTGGCTAGACCCACTCAGGAGGGGCCCCGTAAGATCTCGGCTCCAATTCTCTACTCATGAACTAGCTGCAGTTCAGCATGCCCGCCTCAGACCCACCACCGGCCAAAACTCCCTTCAGTGATTAGCAGAGGTGGCAGGGAAATTATGAAAGCCATGTGACAGGTAAATGGCTGTTTCTGCAACTTTCTTAAGTTTCAAAGGGATAACAGAATGCTTTGCTCCAGCATGCGGGCTGGGAATTCAGGCTTTGCAAGTGCTTTCCAGAACACACAGGGAAGAGCAGACCTACCAGGATTCTGCGTTTCCCTTTAGTGGAGTACAGCTGGGCCTCTCTGCCTGCGGGACTGAGCCTGTTCATAGAATGGGCTTCATGCAAACACGATGGCTTTGTTCCCCTGTGTGAAGATGAGACGTGCAAGTGAGTTCTGAGTAGAAAGAGCTTCTTCTCTCAAACCCCAGGCTATTGTAACTTTAAAATTTATCTCAAATCTGTCTCTTTTGGATTTTTTTTTTTTAAGATGGAATTTCACTCTTGTGACCCAGGCTGGAGTGCAGTGCGATCTCGGTTCACTGCAACCTCCACCTTCCAGTTTCAGGCGATTCTTCTGCCTCAGCCTCCCAAGTAGCTGGGATTACAGGCACCCGCCACCACACCCGGCTAATTTTTGTATTTTTAGTAGAGACAGGGTTTCACCATGTTGGCCAGGCTGGTCTCGAACTCCTGACATCGTGATCCCCCTGCCTTGGCCTCCCAAAGTGCTGGGATTAGAGGCGTGAGCCACCGCGCCTGGCCAATCTGACTCTTCACCATTCACATCACTACCTCCCAGGTCCAAGCCACTATTGTCTCTTGCCTAGTCTGCTGCAGTGGGCTCCTAACTGGCCTCCCTGCTTCCAGCCTTTCCTACTACAAACCATTCTCTACGCAGCAGCCATGGCGTCTTCTTGCCATTATAAATCAGATCATGTCCCTCCTATGCTTAAAACCCTCAAACAGATCACTCAAGCCCAGGAGTTGGAGGCTGCAGTGAGCTATTGTCGTGGTACTGCACTTTAGCCTGGGCAACAGAGCAAGATTTTGTCTCTAAAAAAAAAAAAAAACAAAACAAAAACTCTCAAATAGCTTCCAATTACAAACATTACCATGTCTTAAATCACCACTCTTGCCTGTCTTCCTATTGCCACATCTTCCACTCTGCCTTGTTCTCCATGATCCAGCCACAGTAGCCACTTTCCTGTTCCTTGAACAATCTAACCTCAGTCTGTCACTTTTGTCTTTGTACTCCCCTGGAAGGCTTCTTCCAGATCCTCTCAGAGCTGGCTGCTTTCATAATTCAAGCTCAAATATCACTTCTTGGAGAGGTCTTCACTGACCATTCTACAGAGTAGCCTCTGTTATATCTGCTGTTCTATCGTTTTCACACTAATCATCTCTATACCAAGAAATTTTGTGTATTTGCTTCCATATTTCTTTTCTGGTGTCTCCAGCTACAATCGAAGCTCAGTGATGGCAGAGATGATGTTGACTCTCTTTACTGATATATCCCCAGTGCCTCTAGCACTCCTGGTGCTGAACACTTGATAGATAAATATCTTTGAATGATTGCATGGAGTGGCATCTCAGCATACAAAACTTTATGGGAGAAGGCCCTTGTGGGCTTTCTGGGTGAGCCATAAATGATGGGTAGGATTTGCATAGGCGGAGAGAATCAGAGCAGGTATCCCAGGAAGCAGGCTTGGCAGGGAGCGTGAGGTGAAGGATTGGAAGGAGAGAAGAGTACAAAAGAGAGCACCGCAGCAGCAGGGAGGCTGAGTGCCCAGCAGAGACAGAGATAAAGTTAGTTCTGCACCTAGGCCAGAGGCAGGGGTGGGGGACACAGGTGGCGGGGAAGGGGCAGGCTCTGGATGCCCTTGAAGGCCAGACAGGAAAGCTCCTTGTACCTTTTCCCTCTGCCCCCTGCCCACCTCTGCACGGTTTCCAAATCCATTCCCTGCATCTTTCTTTTTTGTAGGCATATGGTATTATTTCCAATTGAAAATGTAGATGGGAGTCACAGGAATGTATAGAGTCACATAATAAATGGAAATGAAGCTCACCTCTGCTTAGGCTGAGCAATGTACTTGCCAATACGGGGTCCTTGCCAATACGGCTCACATAGAGAAGCCAGGGCAGGATTTGTCTGGATGGGTAGGAATAGCAAGTCATAGAATCTTTGCCCACAAATGGGCTTAAATGGAATCCAGCTACAGAATCCTTGAGTCACACACTTTCAGAACACAGTGCTCTACAGACTCGCAGAGGCCATCTGGTCCAACCTCCTATGCCCTTTGGCCTCTTGTTCAAAAGGCCATCAGTGGCTCCTGGCACACCTCCAGTGATGGAAAGCTCCCTGCTCATGTCACCGAATGGCCCTGACTCTCAGAAAGCCTTCCTTTTCTTCATATGGAAATGGATCCAGTTTCCCTAGAATTCTTCTCCCCAGACTTCTCTCTGTTTCTGGGGCTGCCCACTCTGTCCCCAGGCAGCATGGTGGACATATAATGGCAGCTGTCACATCCTCCAGGGCTTTCTGGCCAGACCCACACTCTGGGCCTTCCACTGCCTCCTCAGTGTGGCTTCTGGGCCCTCCCATGCTGAGCACCTCCTCCAGGCTTGCCCTCCTCGTCATCACTCTGCTCCCATTGCTGTGAGGAACATCTTCAAAGCAGGGTGCCAGGTACCCCTGGAGGCAACTCCTACTTCGAGACCACACACATCATTGCTGGTGGGAATATACCATAGTACAGCTGATGTGAAAAACAGTATGGCAGTTACTCAAAAACTTAAACATAGACCCAGCAATTCCACTTTTTAGTATGTACTCCAAATAATTAAAAGCAAGGACTCAGACACGTGTTTACCAATGCTCATTGCAGTGTTACTCACAATAGTCAAAGAGTTGAAACAACCCAAATATTCATCAATGGGTAAATGGGTAAATAATATGTGTATATACATACAATGGAATATTATTCAGCCTTAAAAAGGAAGAAAATCTATCATGTGCTACTACATGGATGAACCTTGAAAACATTATGCTAAATTAGCTAGACACAAAAGGACAAATATTGTGTGATTTCACTGTTATGAGGTACCTACAATAGGCAAATTCATGGAGACAAAAAGTAGAATAGTGGTATGTGTGTGTTGGGGGTTAGTGAACAGGGAGTTATTGTTTAATGGATACAGAGTTTCTGTTTGGAATGATGAAAATGTTCTGGAAATGGATAATGGCGACAGTTGCGCAACATTGTGAATTTTTTTTTTTTTTTTTTAAGAGACAGGATCTCACTCTGTCACCCAGGCTGGAGTGGAGTGGTGAGATCATAGCTCACTGTAGCTTCAAAATCCTGGGATCAAGTGATCCTCCCACCTTAGCCTCCTGAGTAACTGGGACTACAGGCATGCACCACCGTGCCTTGCCTGGCTAATTTTTTTTTTAGTAGAGGTAGGGTCTTGTTATGTTGACAGGCTAGCCTTGGAACTCCTGAGCTCAAGCAATCCTCTTGCCTCAGCCTCCCAAAGTGTTGAGATTACAGATGGGAGCCCGCCTCGGCCTCCCAAAGTGCTGGGATTATAAATATGGTAAATTTTTAAAGATATATTTACCTTAATAAAAACATTTTTTTTTTTTTTGAGACGGAGTCTTGCTCTGTCACCCAGGCTGAAGTGCAGTGGCACGATCTCAGCTCACTGCAAACTCCACCTCCCGGGTTCACACCATTCTCCTTCCTCAGCCTCCTGAGTAGCTGGGACTACAAGCGCCCACCCGCGCCCGGCTAATTTTTTGTATTTTTAGTAGAGATGGGGTTTCACCATGTTAGCCAGGATGGTCTCGATCTCCTGACCTCGTGATCCGCCCGCCTAAGCCTCCCAAAGTGCTGGGATTACAGGCGTGAGCCACCGCGCCTGGCCTAAAAACAATTTATTTTAAAAGGCCACACATATCTACCCTCTGCTTCTTGCCAAACATCAGTCAAACACCAGGCATTCATAAGGTGCCTACTAAGTACAGAGCCTGTCTTAACACACTGTGGGCTGATGTGACTAGCAGTAGGGACTGCCCCTGTTTACACTCACAATAATAACCAAGCACTAGCTTAAGCAATTAACAAGCATTCCTTTATGTAATCCACACAGATTTCTCAAGTAACTATCATTGTACCAATTTGATAAATGGAACTGAGGCGAAGTAGCTTGCTTAAGATTACATAGAGATGAGCTCAGGATTTAAATGTGAATTTCTCATTCTAGAGGTTAGGTTTTTAATCATTATACTTACCTATTTCTTGAAATAAACATGGGAAATGCTTAAGAGCAAACACACACACACACGCATGCACACACACACGCGCGCGCACACACACACACCCCTGAGATGGTTCAATGGGTGAAATGTGTGCAAAGGTTTCTTACAAAAGGGAGTGGCCATAACCCCACGAGTGGACAACTCTTCTCTCTCATCGGCTGCTCTTTCCTCAGTGAGTATTTGTTGAATGGTGCCTGTTGAATGACCATGGGTGTGTCCTGAAATCAGATTTCCTGAAGGAGGTGGCCTTTCAGCTGGGTCCCTTGGTTTGGGGAGAAGAAGGGAAAGAGCAGCTCAACCTGGACTTTGTCTGGAAGCCTGGGCTGACCTCCAGGCTGGGATTTCAGAAGTCTGTGTCCATGTGCCCTCCTTCATCCCCAGGATTCCTTGTTGATGGAACCTACAGCATCATGGGCTGAGCTTGTCAGTTCCCTGCCCAGCTAGATGGGCATTGCTGGCAGTTAGGGCCCTGTCTAATCCTCTCTGTGCCCAATGCCCAGCCGGGGGCTGGCACAGAGTTGGTGCTCTGTAATTTCTCATGGAACAGAAGAGCAAAGTGGGGGTTGGAGAAACTCTACAGAAGAGTTCAGCTATGAGGAGCTCTTGTTCAATTCTCCTTATTTCCCTATAATTAGAACAAATTCCCTGTTAGCTCAGTTTCCATTCCCAAAGATGGGAGGAATTCAGGAAACTTCTCCCAAGATGCCGAGCCCCATTCTCAGTCTGACTGTCTAGACATATGACCCCCAGGCTGCCCTTGGCATGATCTTGTGCAGAGCTGGTGGGGGCTGCAGCAGCAGCTGGGGCACATTACGTCTGGGGCTGGCAAGGCATCCGTTCTGGGCTGAGGAGTCCTCATCTTGGAGAAAAGCAGCCCTGACTAAATGGCTGAGGCACGTACCTGGCTGGCAGTTGCTTGTGCACATGAAGGCTGGGCTACTGCTGCGATGCACAACCCCACGGGGCACAATTCACATAGAATACAGAGTGGACGGTGTTCCCTGGAGTTGTGTATTGCTGCTGTACTGGGGCAGAAGCGAGGCTGCTGGGGACAAGCCTATCATTGGGGCCATCCCAGCTATATGTGAACCTGATGTCCTCAGAGCTCCATTGCCTGCCCAGGATTTCTCTGTTCTGTGGCCTTGGATCTCCCACTGTTTGCACTGCATGTTACTTGGATTGAACTTCTCTTGCCTCCAAGTGAACAATCCAGAGTTATGAAGGAGTACAGGACAGACCAGAATCCAGACCTCAATGATCCACTTCTTAGCTGTGTGACCCTGGAAAAATTACTTGGCCTCTTGGAGTTTCAATCTTCTTAGTAAATTGCAGATAATAGAACCTACCTTCAGAGTTCTTAGAAGTATTAAATGAAATAATATTAATAAAGTGCTTAGAACAGTGCCTGGCACATAATAAGTTTTATATAAATGTTGGTTAAATGAATACAAATTTATGTAAGTAAGTCAAGTTCAATCCTAGAACTTGGGAGGTGGTAGAAAAATGATTGCGGGATAAGTGAATAAATGAAACCTGGATCTGCATCCTAAGCTTACCAGGAACATGTGATGTGGCTTTGGGTAAGTCCTGTGCCCTCTCTGTGACTTCCTTACCCATTTGTACAACTGGAGTCTGTGACAAAATAATCCTGAAAGTCTCTTCCAGTTTGAAATGCTACAACACAAAAGTTTGTAACACTAGATCCACCATCCTCCTTCAGTCAGCTCTAGTCTTGATCTAGTTCATTCCCAGCTACCCTCTGATGCACAGGCCTGCAGCCTAGAAGATCTGGGCCTTCTGTGCTGCATAACTCAGGCCCTATGGACGTGACTGGGCCAGGGACTATAATGACAGATCAGTTCTGGAAAACAACAAGGCCAGCAGAGTGCTCCAGAAGGCCTACCACTGAAGTGGCCTCAGGGGAGAATTGAGAGAAAAGGGCAGTGGAAAGCTGGCATTGGAGGTTTCCTGATCCTGGGGAATTTAGAGCCACTGCAAAGTGAATTATTCAAAAATAGGAATTTGCTTCTCCTCCCAGCCTCAATAGACTGCCTCTGCAGAGAGAGAGGTTTTGGCTTAATTTGGCCAAGCTCACAGTTGAACACATTCCTCTTTTGGAACTAGTCTGGTTGGCAGATGGAGGGCTCAGAACTAGTCTGGTAGGGGGATGGAGGTGCTATGGGAGAAATTAGAAGATGGTCTCTTCAGGTGTCCCCTACATGGACATAGAATGTGCCAAATAAATGTGGAGGGGGTATCCTTGATCATCATATGGCATTTGTGGCTTAGTAGGCCTCAGAGTTGTCTTGTGTGGTCCTTTTAGATGGAGAAACTGAATCCCATGGAGGAAAAAAGACCAGCTCAAGGTCATTCTGGAGCAAACTAAGTTTATGTCAGAGCCAAGGCTAAGATCTGGGTCTCCTGACCCTAAAGTTCACTGATTCCTACTTCTTTAGACATGCAGCTTCTGCACCAGCCACAATCAGCATAAACTAGTGCAATGAACAATTTTACATGCTGATATTTATTCAATACTCACTTACTAAGCCTTTGCATGTGCAGGTTGTGAACCAGGCATAGTCATGGACAAGGGTAATGCTTGAGATGGGACAGAGATGAACCAGCTGCTTGACCTCCAGCTGCTTAGGCAAGAACATTAGCAGCCTGAGAATAGATGCTTTCAAAGGAAAGAGCAGGGGGAGGGATGCACATCTGGCTAGAAGGGGGAGGGGGCAGAGGGCTGGGAATTGGAAAGCCTCTCTTGTTTTCTATTTTCTCATTCTCATTTGTCTTATACCCTCTCCTTGGGTAAAAGAGGGATTAAGTCTCTCTCATTAGCCTGGGAGCTCCCTCTAACTGGCTCTCTGAGTCAGCCTCTCCTCTGCCAACCTCCAGCATGTCCTCCCATTGAGTCTCCAGCCTCCAGCATGCCCTCCCATTGAGAACCAGGTTTCAGCATGCCCTCCCATTGGGAACCAACCTCCAGCATGCCCTCCCATTGAGTCTCAGCCTCCAGCATGTCCTCCCACTGAGTCTCCAACTTCTAGCCTATCCTCCCATTGAGTCTCCAGGCTCCAGCATGTCCTCCCACTGAGTCTTCAACCTCTAGCATATCCTCCCATTGAGTCTCCAGCCTCCAGCATGCCCACCCATTGAGTCTCCAACCTCTACCATGTCCTCCCATTGAGTGTCCAGCCTGTAGCATGCCTTCTCATTGAGTCTCCAAGGTTTAGCATGAGCTTCTATTGAGCCTCCAGCCTCCAGCATGCCTCCCCATTGAGCTTCCAGCCTCCAGCATGCCCTCCCATGCAGTCTCCAATAGATGGCCTCCCATTCAGTCCCCAACAGCAGGACTTCTCAATGAGTGGCCCTCTGGCTTTCCCCAGCCCAGATCCTGCTTGGCTCAAGCCACATCATATCCCACCTGATGTGTTACTGAGCTCCTCATCTCCAGCCCCCACCAGTCTTGTGATTCCTGCTTACTGGTTCTAGAGTGGCCTTTCTGAAGCCAAACAATCTTTAGGAACTGAGTTTTGTAGGAATCTGACATTGCTTCCAATTGTCTTCAGAGCTGTTCTGGGACATGTACAGCCAGAGAGGGTCTGTGCAGCCCCAGAGGTCAGAGTTAAGACCAGTGGGAGGAGCACAGGGGGCAGGTTTCAGCTCTGAGGGAGGTAGCACAACTACCAGCCAGAGAGTCTACTGTTGTAACAGACTGCTCTGGGGCAGAGAAGATGGGGTAGTAGTGGTTTCCCCCATCAGTAGAGGTGTGTGAGCAGGAGTTTGAGACCTCTTTTCTTCCTCCAACATTGTAGAGGATTCTTAGGCATCAAATACAGGTGTCGAATTCCAAACCAGGACCCAAGATTGTAAACACTCCACTGCACTGTCTCTATTTGCATGTCTGCATCCCTTCTTGGGCTGGGAGCAATTTGAGAGCCTTTGTGGTTGGAAATAAGCATGTGGGTCTGATTCATCTCCAGAGCCTAGCACTTGCTAGGTTCAGTAAGCACTTGCTGAGTGAATGAATAATGTGTAAGCTTCTGAGATTCCGGAATTACTGAGCCCGGCCTCTGCAGCTGAGGAATGGCAGGGACTTGGTGTGGAAAAAAGGCTCCCCTCTGACTGCCAGTCTCTGAGAGCTCCCTACTTCAAAGGGCTTGTAGATAAGAAGGGCTTTCTGGAGTAAGTGAGATCCTGCCCCAACCCTCCCCTCCCCTTTCCACATACACACCAAATGTGCACATGAAAATCTAGCTTTCTTATCTGCCTAGGCTCAGATTTGGCACCCTGGGGCTTAAAAGGCTAAGGGAGGGAACTCACGATCCATCCAGATGTCCTTAAAGGCCTCCAGCTGTGGGCCATAGGACATTGCTCCTTCTGAGGTGTCAGTTCCAACTTCTACCTGCATGGAGGTATGAGGCCCTGCAGAATGGGAATGGAAGAGGCTGCCTGGAAATAGGAAAGGCAGAGAATATCAATGAGGGCAGCAGAACTGGCTGGAAGGATTCCAGGAGAGGGAGAATGAAAGGGGACAAATAAGGCAGAGGTTCTCACTTTTGGAGGGGATTTCCCTAAAGAGGACAGAGTCCTTAATTCACGTGTGATGAGTGAATGACTGGAGATGGATGGTTGGAATGAATGGCGGTCCATTCAAGGACTTCTTGAAAGTTTTCTTAGGCTCTGTGCAAAGAGTCATACCCAGCGTCTGTCCCCAACGAGATCACAGTAAACAGATGGATGAGACCACAGTTGTAATTCAACATGGGGACAGACCTTGAAAGATGGAAAGGGTGTGGCTACAGGCTGAGGACAAGGTTGAGCCAAATTCTCAAAGAGAGTTCAGGGTCACTTCCATAGGATTTGAGAAGCTCTGAACATTTCACGAACCACTTTGAGGTGAAATTCAAAATGGCCAAATATCTTGGTTGGTGTTAAGTTTATGCCTTCTTAAATTGGGCTTTGGTATGGATAAGATATAGTATTAGGATAAATAGCTAATGCGTGCGGGGCTTAATACCTAGGTGATGGGTTGATGGGTGCAGCAAACCACCATGGAACACGTTTACCTATGAAACAAACCTGCATGTCCTACACATGTATCCTGGAACTTAAAATAAGATTAAAAAAAAGATATAGTAGGCATAAAAATTCATGAAAAACTTATGGAAGAAAATTAAAAATAGAGAAAACCATATCTTAATGTAATTTGTTTGAGTGTGAATTGAAAACTTAAATGGGAAGTGTACTCTCTGTACATTGTTTCATTTAATACACTTCATATGAGAATTATTACACATACTTTTCATATAGGAATGCTTGAGTTCAGGGAGGTTAAATAACTTGTTCACGGTTCCACAGCCAATGGGGCAGAGCTGAGATCTGGTGCTTCAGTTCTGACTTGGAAGCCTGCTAATCTGTATTATACCACAGGGATCTTAAGATCCATCTCAGCAGAAGGACTCCCGAGTACAACTCCTGGAATTCCTGAGCCCACAGGAACAGAGCTTGGAAGCTTTGAGTCTGAACAAAGACCTGGAGGCAGGAGAACCAGGGGTGAGCTTGTTGGAGTAGTTACTCTTCATCATGACAGAGGAGAGTGTTTGCTTAAGGGAGGGGAGGGAGCTGACGCTAAGAGGGGAATTTGGGCCTGTGCGCTGGGGGCTTTGAACATGAGACCAAGAGCTGCTCACACTTTGCAATGCCCTTAGTATAGAGTTAACATCAAATAGCTATTTGTTGGAAATATTTGCAAGCCAAGAAAATGCAAAAATAAGCTTGGTATTGTGGGGGAAAAATGAGATTTGAGTTATTTCAATTCCGTTTCTGCTGTTCCTATGAACAGAATTTATAACAAGGCCATTAAATATTAGTTAACATTACTTTGTGCCAGGCACTGTTTTAATAACATTACATGAAGTAACTCGTGTGTCCTCACAATAATCCTATGAGGTAGGTACTGCTATGAACCTATTTTACATATAAGAAAATGCAGGTAGCCTTGGACAAATGACATATGTTCTCAGGGTCTTGGTTTTGCATCCATTACATAGAGAAATGAACTATATAAAATTGCTCATGTATGCATGGCCAACACACGGTTGGTGTGCAAGAAGTGTTTGTTGAATCTCAGTCTGACACGAGTCTGACATGAGTAATGAAGTGACAAGGCCAAGGTTTTCTGACTCTAAACTTTGGTTCCTCTGCCACCCCATTCCTCATCCCGAGGGTTTGGCACAGCATAGGTGAGCATTAAATGTGTGTTAGACGAATTCCAGGGTCCACTTTGGTGTGGTTGCCTCCCTGCACTTGACCCATAGGAAGGATGGGTTGGGCTCTCCTGAATTGGGAAGTCCCCGCCTGCAGACAGGCACTGCTTCCCTGATTCACAGGGCCTGATCTCCAAACGGAAAGTTTTCAGGCAGCCTCTGGGGACAGGTGGCAGGCATCCCCTGACAAAGTTTTTTTTTCCTTTATGCTTGTGTCAGCCCTTGGGCAGGGTGGATCCCCAGCTCTCTGGGTGGTATGTGCAAGACCGTATCAGCTTGTCTGAGAGCCAAGTGTGGATGAAAAGCGAATGTGTCTCACATTGCTGAGTGGGCGTATAGCAGCTTGTGTTTGTGTTAGCGTGAACCAATCAGTCTTCATGCCCATTTCCTCCTAGATGTGGATTATCTGATCCTTCAGGAAAAAAAAAAAAATCACTCAGCTGAGGAAACGCAGGCTGGGAAGTTCTGACTGTGGGTATTTGGCCATGGGTGTCCTGCACGTGCTCTTTGCAGGGAGATCGTTTCCCTAACATCCACTCCCTTCTGAGATTGCTGCAGAATTGGTGACAGGACCCTTAGGGTCACAATATCTGCAAAGGCTCTGGCTTTAAATGGGCTCTGCAGGGAGGAAACAGGGAGAGGAAGCTAGCGCTGTGTGTAGGACTCTGGGGCGGGGAGAGGACAGAGAGGGAGGGTGCAGTCAAGCAGATGAGGAAAGCCAGTAGGGGTTCCCAGACCTTCTGTCCCTCCCAGCAGCATGGTAGTGCAGTGAGAGGTGTGTATGTCACACAAGCCTAGGACTTGCTGAAAGGTTTTTAGTGCAGCGCTAACCAGACAGGGACCCTGCTGCACTTGGAATGAGGGTAGGGGGTTGAGGATGGAGGTTGGGGGTTGGGATTTGTGTGTGGGTTTGGGGTGGGACACATTTTCAGTTTTAGAGTTCGACTGCTGGCTGAGGTCTCAGCCTGGCTCTCGGCCCCTCTCCTGAGCCTGACAAGGATGGATTCTAGGCCACCTTGGGGTGGGAGCTGTTCTCAGGAAAGCCTGGCTCACTGGACCTGTCAGACCCCCAGACCCTCCCCCAGCACTCCTTGAACCGCCCAGCTGGAGTATGTTTGCACAGCTGGGGATGGGGAGAGGAGTGGGTGGGGAGGGGCTGCCCTCTGGGACCTGAGGCTCTGGCCAGATCTTCTTCGGACAGTTAGAAGTGGCCCAGAATGATGGAAAGGGCTGTGCGGATCCATGAGTGGATGTGGAGCCACGGGGCTGCTGCTTTCCAGCAGCAGGTCGTGGAGCTTCCATGTCCTTTTCTGTAATGTGGGGAGGATAACATACGTAGCAGTCTGTGGTGGGAGCTAAACCTAATCATTCACATAAGGAACCAGCCTAACGCCTGACACACAGTGGGAGCTTAAAATATGAGTTCCCTTTTGTTTCATCTTTTCTTTCTAGTCTGTTTCTTCTGTTTTTCATTCTGCAGAATCATCGTTAATTATTGCTGTATACATTCACTGAGTGGCACTGGCAGCAGGCAGTGTGGATGCTGTGGTGAATGAGATGGAACCCAGCCCTTGCAGCAGCCCACAGACTCGTGGCAGAGACAAGCAGATGAGGACAATCCATATAGTAGGTAGGAACAGGGACATCACAATCCCTGGAGCAATGCTGTGAGGTGCTTAATATGATCACTCTCATTTACAGATAAAACACTGAGACTTAGAGAAGTGAGTGAACCATGGCAGGATGCAATCTTCATTCGGCTCTGAGTCCAGGTTCCCAGCTGTTTCCTCAAGGCTCTTTGCCACTTCCTTAGGTGTCCTTCTTCCCTGGGCTTCCTCAGCTCCCCTCAGAGCAATGATCATCTGCGTCCTCATTATTTGTTTGCTGAGCTCTTGTCCCTATCAGTCTAAAAGCCCTTCAGGAGCTGGAATCATGCCTGGACCAGGGGCCTAGCATAGGGTCTGGCACAGAGCAGGCATCAATGCCTGTTTGTTGAAATGGAACCAGTACAGAAGCACAACAGGGCAGCACTCCCCTCAACTTCAGCTCCCCAAAGGAGTGATGGGCAGAGTCTGTAATTCCAACAGTCACCCTTCCCTCTGGATTCGACCTCAGCAGCATGACCCCACCCTAGATGGTCTGGGTCTTTCCCTCCCTCCTTTCTTCCTAGTCCCACATTCAGGCCAACAGGATACGCAGGGCAGGATGCGCAGTGGCCAGGCATGTCCAACCAAGTAGGCCAACCTAGGAAGTGAAGATGAAGTCCAGGGGAAGGAGAAATGCCTAAGAAAAGTTTGCATCTCTTAAAGCAGTAAGCAAAGGAGCTTAAGGAATTTAGGATTGGGACTAAGTGTTCAGAGAATCAGCTTAAAAAGCAGGAGGCTGAAAAAGCGTGCATCTGTCTGTTGTTGGCGTCTGAGTGGCTGCCTCCCTTCCTTGTCAAAGCCCTGTACATGTTGCCCATTTGCTTGAGTCCCAGCAGGCCCTGAGGCCAAGGGGGCTTGGGAAGGAGCTACCCTGGGAAGGAGCTACCCTGGGAAGGAGCTCTCCTGGGGGAGTGACTGACAGGTTGTCAGGCAGCAGACTCTTGGATGGGAACTTGGCTCTCAGGGCAGATCAGACAGCAGCTGAGATCCCAGGATGAATGGGCCCTTATGATGGTAGTGGGTGCTCTGAGACTGCCTCATCTGCCTCTGCTCTGTCTCTTCTGCACACCCCCAACCTCCATCTTGCCTTCTTGTCCTCTCCCTGTTTACTGGCCAGTGATGTGGTGGGTGGAAGATCCAGTAAATCCATCAGGCAGGGGAGGCAGGAAGACTTGGACCATCAGTTCATGAATCAGCCCAGCTCTGGGGCTCCTGTCAGTCGAACACAGCACAGCAGCATCTCGAGTCGGTGCCCCAGGGGCACTGTGGTAGGGAAGGAGAAGGCACCTCCAGGACCAGACAGACCTGGCTCAAATCCTGGCACCTCCACTCACCAGCTCTGTGATCTTGGGTAAGCAACTGGACTTCTCCAAGCCTCAGTATCCTCCTCTGTCAAATGGGGATAATAGAAACTGCCTTGCCTAACTCACAGGTTGTTGAGGGGATCAAATGAGAGAAAGGGTTTCCAAATCGCTACCAATGGACATTACCGTTATTGCCAACCATGCAGTGGGCTCAACTCAGAATCCAGCTCAAACTCAGGTCTCTTGACTCCCAGAGTTTGGTTCTTGCCCTGTACCAGGCCCTCATATTGATCTAGCCTAGGTTTTAGCCTGCTCTGGAAGCAGGGTGATAGACTTGATGACCTTGGGTTGACCCTTTCTGGGTCTGCCTGATTCAGCTGGAGAGGTTGTAATAAGAATTGAGCCCCGGTGTGTTGTGTAAAACTGATTAAACGGCTGGTCAGTAAATGTGACTGATGAAATCGTATCTCCCACTGAATCCCTGAACAGATCCCTAGAGACTCAGTGTAAAGGGTGTGTCTTTCTTGCGGAGCAGTGGTGGGGGTGACGGGGGAAGGGGTGGGTGTTAGGGATAAGGGAGGAGGCAAATATATACTCCAGCCCTCAAGGAACTTGCAAACTCTTTGGAGATGTGGGACACCTATTTAAGAGATGTTAGAGAAAAATACAGGGAGTCCAAGATCTCTTGTCTGGTCTGTTCATAATAGTGCCCCCAGTGCCTCGTGCACATAGTCAGCATTCAATAAATATCTAGACACATGAAGGAATAAGGCAAGTGAATGGCACAATGTTTGTAAGTTATCTGTATGCCCTTTGGAACTTTTATGCCCCTGGGAGATTTGGGTCAACCTTGGTGTGAAGCTCAGATTGCTTGGTTATTCTGCAGGTGTTTGTCTTGCTTCTCTGTTCCTGCTCCTGGGGATCTGCAGCACCCTTTGTGCCACGTCAAACCATAGAATCAGACATAAAGCTTTGCCTTTCTCCTTTATCCACAAAAATTTGATTGCCCTGGGGATTTTGCCATGCTTTGTCACTCGACTGAAGATTTGAGGGTGTCATGGGGAGGGATCACAGGTTTTGCCAACTTTATAGACTGCCCAGTGGATATCTACCAGCTCCTTTCTCACTCCACCCTGTGGCTTTTCTTGCAGGGAGAACTACCAGTCTGCTTTCCTCAGTCTCAGAAAATTCCAAGGAATACAACATTCTCCATTTTTTCCCTTCCACATTAATCTTCCCAAGAGGGTTCCGGGCTCTTTGAATTCCCAGATAAGTTCACCGAGGGCAGTGAACCAGATTCAGACTCAGGATAGAGAAGCCCTTTCTAACACTGAGAATTATGCAGATTGCCTAGAGGTGCTGAGCTCCCTGTCAAAAAAGGTGTGCCAGCAGAGTGAGGTTGCAGAGGAGCCCCAGGTGTGCAGATGAAGATTCTCAGGTACTTGTGGGTTGGAAAGTGTATGAAGCCAAGCAACAGGAGAGCTGGGTTTACGGCCCAGCTGTCTTAGTAACACTCACTATGGGTCTGACTAAATTCCTACCTTTGTGCCTCACCATGTCCTACCTGTGTCTATGTCATCGTTTGTTTGCACAACAGTCTCCTGCACAGCAGGGGCTAGGCAGGTCTGAATGGGTGCTCACTTAGGATCAGTCACTGCAGCTCTAAGACACTGTGATTTCCTGGTATCTCAAGAGTAGAAGGTGATTTGTTTTTTTCTGCAACAGGCATTGGGTGTCAAGTTTGTGGGAAATTGAAAGTGAGTGACTGAATCTTCTTATCTTTCTGGCTCTAGGCCCAGCTGGGGCTCTGTCTGGCTCTAGCAGATGGGAAACGGGCCTTGGGTGAGGGGAGCTGGCCTCAGACCCTCTTCTTGTCTGTGGAGAAAATGAAGCAGGCTCTCAGCATCCTGCATGGAGTGGGCCCAGCCAGGTGGGGCTGAGCTTCCTGATCTGTGGAGGCAGAGGAAAGGAATGGCACGGACCAGTGTGGCTTCTGTGTTGGCAGCTTGTAGGGAGAGCATCTTCTGCATCTCTGTGCAGCCCAGGCTCAGGGAGGAAAGCAGTGCTGTTGGAATGGGACTGGAATATGGATGGAGCCTTCCTCTTACAATGCAGACTTCATAGGCTCTTAATATCCAACGTAACAAGGCCCGGTATGATCTGCTCCCTGCCCCCTATAGTGGATTTGTAGTGTGTCGAGTTAGCTAGGTTGCAACTGGGTTTTCCAGAGTTCCCTTCCCTGCATAGAGTCAGGTGTACAAGGGGCACAAGAGACATTTTGTGGGAGATTTGGAAGGACATGAACAGCAGTAGTATTCTTTGACACTCGGAAGGGCAGTGCAGGGCCCCAAGCATTGGTGCAGTCACACCTGTTAGCATGGGAAAGCAGTGGGCCTGCAGTTCCTCCACCTCCTGCGGTATTTTCCCTTGGCCTCTTCTCCTCCTGCCCTAAGGATGTGTTCAATTCCACGGTGAAAAGCTGCTTCTCGTGGAGTCTACCCTCACAGCCCAAGTTGCGACTTTGGAGTTAGTGAGACCTTCAGGATTCCATCTTCCCATCCATCTTTCCTCTAATTGTCTGCCCTTGTGACTTCAGGCCTCAGCATCAGATCCAAGAAAACAGCCTCAGATAGATGGTTAAACCACCCCCCACAGCTGCATCAGGTCAAATCCCTGGAATAAAGCCCTTATTATTCTGATCGCCCCTAGCAGTTCTGCTTCTCTCATTAAAACTTGACCAGCACCTTGCCTCTCCAGGATCCTCTTGTGCTATTCTCCCTGGTGTTCCCTGCATGCCAGCTGCTCTGGCCTTCTTTTCTTTCTTTATTATTATTATTATTTTTTGAGATGGAGTCTTGCTCTGTCGTCCAGGCTGGAGTGCGGTGGCACAATCTCAGCTCACTGCAACCTCTGCCTGCCGGGTTCCAGCGATTCTCTTGCCTCAGCCTCCCAAGTAGCTGGGATTACAGGCACCCACTACGCGGCCTGGCTAATTTTTGTATTTTTAGTAGAGACGGGGTTTCAGGCTGGTCTTAAAATCCTGACCTCAAATTATCCTCCCACCTCGGCCTCCCAAAATCCTGGGATTACAGGCATGAGCCACAGTGCCTGGCCTGCCCTGGCCTTCTGTTTGTTTTTTTTTGTTTGTTTCCTTGAACATGTGAAGCTCCTTCCCATTGCAGAACCTTTGTATGCACGACTCCTTCTTGCTGAATGTGATCCTTCACGCTCCTCTGCCGAGGAACTCCTGCTTATTCGGCAGATCATAGGTCTGTTTTCTTTCTTTTTTTATTATTATTATACTTTAAGTTTTAGGGTACACGTGTACAACGTGCAGGTTTGTTACAAATGTATACATGTGCCATGTTGGTGTGCTGCACCCATTAACTCGTCATTTAACATTAGGTATATCTCCTAATGCTATCCCGCCCCCATACCCCCACCCCACAACAGTACCCGGTGTGTGATGTTCCCCTTCCTGTGTCCATGTGTTCTCATTGTTCAATTCCCACCTATGAGTGAGACCATGTGGTATTTGGTTTTTTGTCCTTACGATAGTTTGCTGAGAATGATGGTTTCCAGCTTCATCCATGTCCCTACAAAGGACATGAACTCATCCTTTTTTATGGCTGCATAGGATTCCATGGTGTATATGTGCCACATTTTCTTAATCCAGTCTATCATTGTTGGACATTTGGGTTGGTTCCAAGTCTTTGCTGTTGTGAATAGTGCCGCAATAAACATACGTGTGCATGTGTCTTTATAGCAGCATGATTTATAATCCTTTGGGTATATACCCAGTAGTGGGATGGCTGGGTCAAATGGTATTTCTAGTTCCAGATCCCTGAGGAATCGCCACACTGACTTCCACAATGGTTGAACTAGTTTACAGTCCCACCAACAGTGTAAAAGTGTTCCTATTTCTCCACATCCTCTCCAGCACCTGCTGTTTCCTGACTTTTTAATGATCGCCATTCTAACTGGTGTGAGATGGTGCTAAATGTCTCTCTCTCTCTCTCTGATAGACCTTAGCAGGTTTGTGGTTTTTTCGTGTGTATGTGCATATAGGGTGTGGTCATGTGTATTATGTCTGCCTCCCCAGTAGACCACAATCTTCATGTAGTCGTGGGCCACAACGGACTACATTCACCTTATATAGCCTGGCCTAGGAGAGTGGTTGACACATGGTACTTCTTTAGTGATGACTTATTTAATAATTGAATGAAAGATAGAAGAAGAAAACAAAGGAAAAAGAAAAGAAAAGAAGAAGAGATAGGATAGAAGGAAGAAAGAAAGAAGGAAAGAGGTCCTATTCATCATCTAATTTCTAGCCGCTGTTGCTTCCCCAGAGCACCTTCCAGGGCAGGCTGGGCAGCAGCCTCTCTGTGTCTCCATTATACATCCATTCTTACACTGAATTTTGAGTGTGTCTTGGTTCCTTTTCTCCTAACTAGACCGTAAGCTCTCTGGGGTAGGGACTGAGTCTGGCACAGGGCAGGAGTGCAATGAATGTGTGAACTTGTGGAAAGTCTGGGTATTTTAGCATGGCATTCCAAGTCTTTTACCATCAAGCTCTGGCTCACCCTCAGGCTCATCTCTTCCTGTCCCCAAACTCTTCCTTGTTCCCTGAACAAGCCACATTCCCTCCAAGGCTTTGTGTATGCAGTCACCTTGGATGGCCTCCCCACTTCTTCCTCTGGCCAACTTCAGGCTATTTTTCAAGTTTTAGAGCATCTTCCCAGGGCTGGCCAGAGGGTGGGAATGCTGGCAGGATGGTGAAGGTGTACTTGGGCTGAAGTGCTAACTGATTTTTTTCCCCAAGGGGTTTCTTTCTCCCAAATGTTTCCCAGTGATTCAAAGGCTTTCCAGAAACAAGAGTGGTCACTGGACCTCAGAATAGAAGGGAGGCTCCAGTAAATGAACTGGACATCCTTTCCCTCTCCCTCCTGCTAGCATTTCCTCCACTCCACCCCCAGTTGCCCTGACACACACCTTCCTTCTATCTCCTCTCAACTCAGTGGCTTACCCCTTGCACAGTGCTTGGAGTTAATTTGGGATCACTAGTATCCCTGTCTATGGTGTGGAGTTCTGGTCCTTATACTTCATTCATCCGTGTTCATTCGTTTTGAATGAATGGGGAATGGAACATTCTATTCCTGATGCTTCAGACAAAATGTCATTATGGTGATTCGTGGACTCAGAATTCCAGAAGGAATTCCTTGTGCTGGGCACTGGGAATACAAGATACTCAGTTTCTGACTTGGTGAACTCTCAGGCTGACTGGAAACAGAGACAACTATAGCCTGGGTTGATAGATGGGATCACATGGGCCTGTGGCACAAGGGGCGACAAGGGAGCCTTTTCAGAGGATGTGGCATCTAAACTTACACCTGAAGGATTATCTGACTGGCCAGACAAAGGAACAGCGAGTGTCCTAGGCAAAGGGGTGGGGTCCCAGACACAGAGCACAGCAAGGAAGGCCTGGAGGCAAAAAAGAAGGGCCCATTCCAGGTACTGGAGGAGTGCAGTGCAACCTGAGATGGAGGAGGATGAGGTTCCCCTCCTGGTGAGGGTGTCCACTAGGAGATGAGGGTGGAGACGTTGGCTGGGATCACACCAAAAAGCGACTTAGGGAATCAGGATAACAAATTTGAACTTTATTCCGAGGGCAATGGAGAGCCATGTTGGGTCTTGGTCTATCTAACTATAAAGCAAAAATAACAACTCTTGACTTTATTCTGCTGTGAAGGACAGCATTCTAGTGTATCCTCTGCTGCTAGCTCACTGTGCGACCTCGGACCTGTTCTTCTCTACCCTCATGTCAACCCTCCCCCACTTTCCAGCTCCAGGCCCCTTCAACTATTGAGGAAGGCATTTGGACCAGATGATTGTTAAGATCTTCTAGCTCTGAGATGCTCTAATTCTAGGATATTCTGTATGATTAATTAATTAATTAAATAACATTTACAAATTTTGTGCCAGGCATTTTAGAAGACCATGATCCCAGTCTGCTGGAGAGGCAGATACACAAATCCATACCCATAACACAAAGCAGAATGAGCTCAGAACTGTCGGAGCACAGTGGAGCAAGTGATTCATTCTCCCTCAGGGATCTGGGGGCGGCTTCAGAGAGGAGGCAGCGGATGATCTGGGCCTTGAAGGATGCACTGGGGGACAAAGATAGGGCCTGCTTTGTTCAGGGAGAATGAGTCACTTGGGGGCTAGAGACAGGTAGCCAGATACTCATGGGGGGTCCTGAATGGCTGAGGGGTGTGCTCTGTCCTCAGTAGGGCACGGGGAAAATGTGGAGGACCTGGGGAAAGGAAGGTGGCTGGAGGAGGAGGGTGAGCTCGCTCACTCTATCTATGGGAGACTGGAGTGGAGTTTGTTTTATTGATTGAAGTCAAATTCATGTGGTGCATACAGGAAAGGGGTCATTTCAGAGCCCTATCTATAAGTCAGACTGTGAGGCAGGTACTGAATACTTGATCTTTCCTGTTTTAACCCTGACAACAACGCTCCAAAGCAGGAATGGGAATTCAGCTTTCGATAGGAGGAAACAGGCTCGATGGTGAAGTACTGTGTCCCAGGTTACACAGGCAGAAGGTGGCAGAGCTAGAAGTGCACCCCCATCCCCACCGCCCATGGGGTGCCCACCTCCAGAGCTGTGACCTTTTTACAGGCCGCTCTGGCTGCTTGGTACCCAGCCCTCCCTGGACCCTGAGGCAGATATTTTCCACTGGACCCAGCACCCGTGTCCAAGGGCTTGGTCCAAGACATTTCCCGCTGGCCTCTGGTGATGCTGGGGTGTGGAGAGGAGTGAGTGCTCGAGCGGAGAGGAAGTGCCTTCCATCTCTCCTGTCATGGGACACCCTCCAAGAATGGGCACCAGGCTCCCCACTGCCCCGGGTGGGGATAAACTCTTGAACTCTCTGCAGAGATAAAAAGCACTATCTTCTCCCAGCCCTGAGTGTTAGCAGATGGGGCCGCTAGGGCCAACCTCCAGCTGCCTCCACCCACACTGTGAGGAAAAGCTGTCTGAGGAGGGCAGGAGGGGCTGGTCCCTCAGACTCTGCCTCCATCTGGAGCTGCACGAGCACAGCCATTCAGCACAGCCCCTGCCCAGCAGGGAGGACCCAGAGGTGAGCGTGCAAGGATCTGAGATGAGTGTTCACATCCTAGTTCTGCTACTTTTCTGAAATGGGCAGAAGATGGGCAAATTACTTCTGTGAGCCTTAGCTTCTCATCAGTTAAAGGGAGCTGATAACTCCTTCTAGGTGCTAAGTGATATTATTCTTATAAAAGTGCCTAAATGAGTGTCTGGTGCATAGCATGCCCTTTGCAAGCAGATGATCTTCACAGTGTTGGGATGCAGTGAAGTCAGACTGTCCAGGTCCAAGTGCATCTGCACCTCCAGCTGTGTGACTTTGGGGAAGTTCACTTCAACTTGGTGCCTTGGTCTCCTCTTTTATAAAATGAGCGTTGTTGAGAGGGTGATGATGAGTTCACATAAAGCAGCTAGGATAGTGCCTGCCATGGTGGCAAACACTATGGAAGAATCAGTTATTTATTATCAGCATAAGTCTGTGGTCCACCTTCTGACTGCTGAAGCCCCAGTGTCTTTTGCTTTCTTTCTCTTCCCCTGGGCAAACTTTCTCTCTCACATTCACATCCTCTCTTATGTCTCAGGAGGAAGGATGCTCTGTGGATCCCTTAGCAGCATATGTGGAGGAATTTGAGGCTGATGGGGACACAGCCTTTCTGGCCCAGCTTAGTTGAGACCATGAAGGCTGCCTCCTACTCTCTCTGTCCCATGCTGGGGAATGGAACATTCTATTCCTGATCCTGCAGACAAAATGTCGTTATGGTGATTCATGGACTCAGAATTCCAGAAAGTCCAGGCTGAAAGGGGCCTCAGAGGGCATCCTCCCTACTCCATGGCCTTGCCCTTGTCTCTCCACCTCCCCGAAAGAAGGCACTAGATCTCAATATAAGCCTCAGGGCAGCAAGACTGATCTAGCTTCCCCATTATTCCCCTTGGGAATAATGCCCAAGGACCACTAGGCCTGAGTCTCACAGCTCCAGGCCTGGAAAGGAGCCTACTTGTCCCGTCACAGATCACAACTGGGCGGGCCAGCTCTGAGCCTTTGCTATTTGAAGGGATGTTTTGATAACCTCTTACCGCTCCTCCCCAACCCTGCAAAGCCCCACCTGATCACCCCACACTCTGGGCCTCCTCTTATCTCCTTACTCTAAGCTCCCCATCCATTACTGTCGGCTGGCAACACAAGTTTTATCTGAGCCTCTGTGGAATGGAATTGATTTCTGTGAATAATTGGAATAGCTGGCTAGTGACCCAGTATTGCTGCCACCAGGGTAGTTGGAGCTTCAAAGCTCTCATCCAACTCTTCCTCTCTCTTTCCATTCCCGTGGCTGTTGTCTGGTCCAAACCATCCTGACCTTCTGCTTGGATCATGATTACAGCTTCCTAACTGCGCTGCCTCTTTCTGATTACCCTGCACCCCATCATCCACTCCAATCCATCCTCTACATAGTGGCTAAATAGATCTTTAAAGGCTCAAACCTTCCTAGACAGTAACGCCTTCCTACCTTGGCCTGCCATTTAGGGGTCTTTCTGATGGAATTCCAGCTTAACTTTCCAGTCTTACAGGTAAAAATTCACCTTCGTGTTCCCTAAGCATCAGTCAAAGGAGGCCTTTGCCCAATCCACTCCCTCAGGTGTATTCATTCATTCTGCCAACCACTGTTGAGCACCTACCTTGTCCAGTGCCTCCATGGGGCACTAAGAATACAGACAGGGATTAGGTGTAGACCTTGTCCTTAGGCAGCATGTGGATTTGTGGGAGATGCAGATTCAATTGCAGTGGTGTGAAAAGGGCTTTTAGAGAAGTCTAGGGTTAGAGGGATTGGGGAAGGGGCTGTGAGAGCCCTAACCCAGCCTGGGTTTGGTGGGGAAGGTTTTCTGGAGGAGAGAGCATACAGTGAGGCCTCAAAGGATGAGAAAACTGGCCAGACAGGAAAAGGAACCTTATCTATTAAACAGTACTGATCTCTTTAACCAGATCAATTCAAATGTTGCTTCTTCCAAGGATTCTTCCCAAATTGGCAAGACCTACATAGCCCTCCCTCCAGGCCTGGCTTCATGGGCATGCAGCTTGTGTCCTCACATAGGACCCTGCACTCGGTTTAATCCTCTGCTGTTGTTGTCTTGAAATTAGTAGTAATTTTTGAACAAGGGCCCCACATTTTCCTTTTTTCACTAGGCCCCTCCAATTTTGCAGCTGGCCCTGCCTCCCTTAGGTCTTGTCACTTTTGACCTTGTATTACATTTGTCCACTCAAATGCCGTATCTTTTGCCTGGTGAACACCTGCATTTCCAGGTGGGTCTGACTCATCTCTGTCCTCAGGGTCCAGCACAGAGGCAGGCACCCAAGAGACATCTGTAATGATGTTGGTGAGTGCAATAAGACCCTGCTGAAACCCAGCCATTTAATCAAAGCTAGGGTAGTATCCCGTGGGAAGGGGTGTGGCCCAGCTTGCACATGCTCTAGGAATTCAGGGGGGAAGAGATGGCTTCAGCTGGAGACAGCAGGAAGTGGTCCCCAAAGGACCCTCCACTGCTCTCCTCTTGTCAAAAGGCCCTGTAAACAGCGCAAAGTCCTTTCCGATGTGTAGTTTCACTTCTTCTAGCTGTGCAGGTCCCCTTCCCATCTCATTAAGCCCCTCCCCAGGCCTCTGGGTGTAGTGGCAAGAAGCTGGGAGGTAGGATGACAGCATCTTAATTTCCCTGCTAATTACAAGTGCTGGGAAGAGGGGTGCTAAATGCCAGATAATTACCCAGGAGGAGACACGCGCCAGACTCCTGGCTGCTCCCAGCCCCAGGAATTTTGCTTTAATGGTTTTCTTTTCTTCTTCCTTTATTAAAAAAAGAGATAAAAAGAGTTAAGACCCTGGCCTTCTCTCTCCTTAGGCTTAGGAGGTAAAAAAAAAAAAAGGAATCTTTTTCCTAAACTTTTTTCTACCCTCTCCTTATCAAGGACCTAGATTTAGATGCTAAGCACTGGGTTTGCAAAGAGAGTCTGAAGAGCAGCAACCTCATTTATGCTTGAGTTAGACTGAGGGTGTGGAATGGGATTGGGGCTGGCGGGAAGGGGAGCCCCAGCCCTCTGCGCTGCTCTGCTCACTACCCCAGACATACAAGCACACACACACACACACACACACACACACACACACACACACATACCCACATACCCCTCCACTTTTGAGAATGGGAAACTGAGCTGCTTGTATTGTTTAGGATTGCAGGGTATGAGGAGTCAGGGAGGGGTCCCCTCTGTCGGCTCTCATTCCCAAGGGCAGGGGGCAGAGGAGGGGGCAATGTCACCCAGTTGCTTGGCCTCAGTCCCACACCCTGATGCCTGCCAGCTTCAGGCACAGCTTGAAAGGCTCCCAACAGGAAGCTATTAAGTTGATGAGCATTCTTGTGGTCCTGGATTGATACAGCGACGCTCTGTTTTGTAAAGCTGTTGTAATTTCCATAATAACATTTTCCTCTTCTTAAATAAACTTGGACTCTAGCCCGAAGAATGTGGCTGGCTTTGCCTGGGGAATTCAGGACCTGAGACTATGGAAGGAACACCCCGTTAAGGTGGGAAGGGGAAGGGAGAGTCACAGCTCCTCCAGCCCAAGGGCTGGGACTGCAACAGGCCAGTGGAGTCCAGGTCTGGCAACAATCTCAGAGGGCTCCATAACTTTGCTCTGGGCCTGGCCAGGGCTCCTGGATATATTCCTTTTATAGCACAAGGAGGCAGCCTAGTACAGTGGTTAAGATTATAGACTCCAAGTTTTGGTTATAGGACCACTATGTACTACTTGTGTGATCTTAGGTAAGTTACTTAATTTCTCTGTGCCTCAGTTTCCTCACCTGAAAAGTATGGATAATAATAGTATGTAACATACGCTGTGAAGATTAAATGAGGTAATATATGTAAAGTAGCTCATGCAAGCATGTGCTTAACACATCTTTAAAATAAATGTTCAGAGATGACCATGTCTCAGATAATTTTACAGTTCTAAGTATCCCAGGTTCCAGAGTCAGGGAATAATAAAGTCTTAGCATTTTTGACTTACCAAACTATGAAAGTCTTAAAATTATTTGAATCACTGAACTACGACAGTCTTAAGATTATGTAGTAATGGAATCAAATAATAACTTTCAATGTGGACTCTTAGGCTATGAAACAGAATGATATTCACATCTTGAGGCCTTAAAGTTCAGACTAGCTAGCTGTCCAGGGTCTGCTCTAAAATCTCCATGACTGACAGCCCATTACCTCCTAAGGCTGACCCTGGGAAGTTATTGAATATGGAACCCAGTTTTGCCTCCTTTTGTCAGCCCCTGTTGGTCCTAGTTCTCTCTGGCCACCAGAACACATCTGCTTCCTCCTCCCACGAGAAACTGGGGAGAGATGGAGACAGCACCCAAAGCCTGCTCTTCTTTAAGCTGTTTCCTCTCAACTAGGTTTTCCATCGTGCCATTGCTGGGCTACCTTGGCTTGGCCAAGCCCCATCTCCTATTGTCCCAGTGTGAATACCAGGTAAATATGCCTGTGGCAGGGCTTAGAGGGATTTCTGTCACCCTCCATATCTCTTAACCTGGTCCAGGACCAGGCTCTTCCTGGCAAGTTAGCTTCCCTGGAGCTCAACTCCTAGAGCCCATTTCAGCAAATAGTTCCAGGAGTGAGCATGCGTGTATATGCATGTGTATGTGTGTGAGCCTATGTATGTGTGCCTCTGAGTAGAAGATTGGAAAGGGATTTTTGAGGCTGAATCTCAGAATTTAAGACTATCAAGACTAGAGGGAAAAGGAAGGAAGTACAATGGCTGAAGTTCTCCCAGTGGAAACTGGCCCAGTCCTCATCATGAGGGCACCTGCTGAAGTGGTCAGATGGGCAGCAGGCTAGCAAGGCCTTTGTCTTATGTAGCCTCCAATGGGTCTGCAGAACATCTACAATATCCCATTTTATTGTTTCATAATTTCCCCATATTATTTCCTTTCAGAAGAAGCAAACAGCCTGCAGATGGGACACCTATTCACCCCTGATGCAAGTGTGACTGAGTTGAAGGCATTTCTCCCAAATGTAGCTTGCTGGGCACCTGGTGAGCATTGGGAAGATATGTAAGGCTGTATGGGTGTGTCCTGCACAAAGGTGTCTGGTGAGGGGCAAGTTAGGGCTGAGATCCAGCCAGAGCTCTGCTCATAAGACACACTCCCCTGGCCTGGGGCAATGTCCAACCAGAGGAAGCGGTACTTTTTTCTAATGCAAACACTGGTGTCCCAAGGTCTAGCAGCACACAAAAGGAGGTGGGTGGAGTGGGTGATAAAATAAGGGAAAATGCAAGCCCAGGAATATACGAGCTGGGAAGGGTGAAATTTATCTGGCCTTTTCCTGAAGGCCTGCATGCTTTAGGCCTCCCCAGGAAGACAGAGCACAGGACTGACCCAGACCCAGTGCCTTCGTGTAAGAGCTCTAGTCCAACACAGGAAACAGACAGCCAACCAACCATGAGGAAAAGCTGTGGGAGCTGGGGGTCGAGGGGTGGTCTCCAGATGCTCCCCAGCTCCAGGCTGTGAAGGATCAGCAGGAGGACATCGGGTAGGAGGGCTGGGGTGGGAGGCCTAGGCAGCATGGTGACACTGGAGGGTAGGGAGTGATTCTCAGCTCCCATGCAGGGCTCAGGGTGAGGAAGACCTTTAGCACCCATTTGATGCACGAGTAAGTGACTGAATGCAGGTACATGGGTGCCCGTGGGGGAACTGGAGAAAGGTGAAACTGGGGAGGTGGGCAAGGCCTGGATCTGCAGGGTCCCCTGGGCTCTATGTGAAGACGCTCAAATGTTTCTCTTATTGGTGACAGGGAGCTATTGAGTGACTGATGAGATCTGTTGTAACAATCATTCTGGCAAAGGTATGGAGATGGCTCAGAGGATTGAGCTGGGAGCAGGGTGGCCTCAGCCACATGTGCTACCATGGCTCTGAGCAGGGTGAGTAGGCCTGGGCAGAGTTTGGTGCAGAGCCCTCACAAGGCTGAAGAAGGCAGGGCTGCATGGATGCAGAGGCACTGTGCGTGTTCCCCAAGCCTGGCTCTCATGGGTGTGGGGCTCCTTCTCCACCAGCAGCAGTATTTCCTGCCTGGACCCTGAGCTTGCCAGTCAGAAGCAGCATCTGGTATCTCTCCCAGGCTGGACATGAGCTTGGAATCCAGGGACCACCTGAGTCAAACCAGCAGCTCTGACCCCAATTTCAGGCAAGGGGTGATGTCACACCTCTTGGGTTCTGTGGAGGAGAGCTGGAGGCGATGGGGGCCACATAGAACAGAAAGCAGACAGTAGGGCAAGGCAGTGGGGGGCACTGGGGTCTGAAGAATAAGAAAGCCTGGGGCAAGAGGATGCTGTTTGAGCCCAGCTCTGCAAGGTGACTGTGTCCAGGTCACCACTCCCAATCCTGCCCATTGGGAGAACTCATAGAACATCAACCCAAGGAAGGGGTACAAGCACCTCTGCAGCCCCTTCGTTTTTCTGATGGGGATTCTGATGTCGAGGGTTTTCTAGCCTGCTTTGAAGAGGCATGTTTAGAAAAGGAGAGACTCTGACACCCATAGAGGGCCGTGGGGTGGGGGTGTACTGTAATTGACTAGGGGGTACGCAGTGCGCACAGGAGGCTGGGGCTAAAGCCGAATGACTGTTCTTTCCTCCGTATTTCCTGTGGCCTGGCATTCAGGACCCTTTCTGTTGAGTCCTCTCCTGTTTCTGCGTCCGCTTCTCTACCTTAAGCTCCTCCTCCCCACACCCCCTGGATCCCAGCTCCTCCCTCTTCTCCAAACAACTCCCTCCCTCTTCTGCCTCCACCTGCTGCACATCCTGTGTCCCTGCGGCACCCTTTCCCACCTGCTCTCAGCTCAGGTGCCTCTGTCCTGGCCAGCCTCCCTTGCCCTGTTGCTGCCCTCTCTTCCTGCTTCAACTTCCAGCCTGAACCAGGTCTCACCCTTTTCTTGTAGAAAGCCTTGTTTCACCTTGAATTGTCATTACTTGTGTCCGTGTGATTGGAGTCAGATGGGCTGGTTTGAAGCCCTGCTCTGAAGAGTGGTGGAAATTTGGGTGTGGTGCTTAACTTCCTCATGACTCCATTTTCTCGTTTCTAAAATAAGATTCTTGAATATGGGCCTTGTAGACAGGGTGTCCATCTGTCCTGGCTTGCCTGAGACGTCCCAGTTTCTGCCTGTTGTCTCTGTGTAATTATTAATAGTGTGCCCTTTTACTCACAGAAGTGTCTTAGTTTGTATGAGAAATTATATGTTCACTCTACTCCTAAAGTTCTTATGAAGATCAAATTAGATGATACCATGAGATAATCCATGTAAAGTTTCTCAGCAGAGTGCCTGGCATAGAGTAAGTGCTCATTAAATCTTTGCTTTTGTTATTTCTCTCTCCAGCAGACTGAGCTTGTTGAGGGAGGGACTGTGTCTGATTCAGTTACAATTACCAGATGAGAATGGCCAATTATGAGAGAATTCAGAGTACAATCAAGTCCAATAAATGCCATAGTGATGCTGAGGACAACTTTGTCTCTCTTTCATGACTGAAAAGCATTACTGCAACTTTATTATCCACCTCCTCTTTGCACTGTGCTGTGGCCCAGGAGCACTGAGCAAGGGAGCCACATATCTTGTGTACCTACTGCATACAAAGCTTTCTTCTTTCTGTCACTGAGTCCTCACATTCAGCCAGAGAGGCAGGTCTGGTGCTAAGGGACTATGGCCATTAAAGAGCAGTTCTGTTTTAGGATTATAAGAGATAGGACTGGGAGTGGTGAGAGGTGAACCTGGGGAGTTTGCAGGGAGCACATGGCTCAGGGCTTGTGAACCACAGGAAAGGAGCATGTCCTGTTCTTCGAGGGCAAAACCCATGGAAGGGTCTTAATCCAGGAGTGACATGGCATAGTCAGATCTGTATTTCAGAAAGATCTTTGGGCCAAGTGTAGGGGCTCACACCTGTAATTCCATAATTTTGAGAGATCGAGGCCAGGAGGATTGCTTGAGCCCAGTAGTTTTGAGACCAGCCTGGGTAACACAGTGAGACTCTGTCTCTATAAAAAATTTAAAAATCAGCCAGGTGTGATGGCTTGTGCCTGTAGTCTCAGCTACTCAGAAGGCGGGGGTGGGAGGATCACTTGAGCCCAGGAATTTGAGGTTTCAGTGAGCTATGCTTGTGCCACCACACCCCAGCCTGGGCAATACAGTGAGACCCCATCTCTAAAATAAATAAAGAAAGATCTGGTGTGGGATGAACTGGAGGGGTGTGAGGCCAGATGGGAGATGACCATCATAGTAATCTAAGTGGGAGATAATAGGGACAAATGAGCCAGAGAATTGTCTAAGATATTGGCTCTCATAGAGCTTAGCACCATCCCTGGCACAAATGTGGTTAATATTAATTAATAATATTCATTATGAAAACAATAGTAAGAAGAATACTTATGCCTATTTATTGAGTCTTATAACGTGTGGTATAAAGTACTTTATCCACACTGTTTTGTTTAATCCTTGTAAACTATCCTATCAGGTAGATGCTTTACTATCCCTATTTTACAAATGAGGAAACTGAGGCCCAGAGAAGTTAGGTGCTATGCCAAAGGTCACACACAACTGGAGAGAAAGAAAACTTCAAGGCACAACTGTCCAACTCAGAGCTTATGCTCTAATTAAGCCACCACACCAGCTGCCTTGGAGGTATTTCTTGGGCAGTCCTGGGCACTGAGGAGAGACCCAGCAGGAGAAGCCTGTGTCAGGCTGGCCTTGGAGGAGAGAAGGAAGGGGTAAGTTTATTGTATAATGGGGTGTCTGAGTGAGAAGAGCTCCTGTGGAATTTCCAGGGCAGTTTCTGTCCCTGGAAGTTTCCTCCCACTGATACAAGCCAAGGTAGACCTAGGGGAGGGAGAAACAGGCAGGGGAGGGATCCGGCAACCTCCCCCCACCCCAACCGGTTTTGGTTCCCTGGTGCTTCTAGGATCATCTGTCTTCTGGTACCAGCTCCTTGCAGAGGAGCCATCTTGTTTCCTCCAGAGACCACCATCTCTCTCCTAATTGGTGGAAAATTGGTTGCTAACTGTCAGGAAATTGCCGATTTTCCATCCATTACTGGGAGGACCAGGGCTGTGTAGCTGTGGGGGACTCTGGGTGGGAAGCAGACGTTGATTAGGCCTTGCAGTTAACGATTAGGTTTGTGGACCTCCTCAGGCAGTCCTCCCAGGCTGCTTATTAACTCCCTGTGAAGACCCATTGGGCAGGAGATATTGGTTAAATGGAACGCAGAGCCACAAAAGAGTTACTATTCATTAGGCCTTGGTTGTGGGGAGGGGGGAGACCGGGGAACAAACTGTGGCCTCAATCCAGGAATGTTAAACAGCCCCATAAGCTGGCAGAGAACTTTATAATTGCTGCTATTAAAATATATGTATTTATATAGGTGATTTGTTGGAGGAAAGAATTTCAGCATTCGGGTGAGATCCCTGCTATGATTTTACCGAGGATTAAGTTGTTAGGGACTAGATATTAATTAACGCTGAGGGCCCCAATCCTTTCCTAATTAGCTCATGGAGTATAATTTGCCTGCAAATGCTACTGTTACAATCACCTTGAATTTGTCTGGAGCTCTCCTCCAGTGCGTCAGGTGGGATTTACCCCATTACATGAGCAGAAGGGAGGGGAGGGGTCAGGAGACCTGGGCTGCACTCCCAGCCCCTGCTCCTGATTCATGAGGAAAGGGTCTTTTTCTGGCTTGTCGCCTACAATAAAGAAGTACTTAAGGGAAGGGATGCGATATGTCTGAGTAGCCCTTCTCAGCTGGGACACTGAGACCCATGCTGTTGGTGAACAGTCAACGCAGGACTGAGGATGAAAATACCTTAATGCCCATGCTCTTCTGGGTTCTCCACAACCTGAGAGATCTAAAGGACTTGCCTAGGGGAAGTCAGAGAGTTCTTCTATGGGGCTTTAACTTCAATTGTCCACAGGGCTCCTTTCTGAACAGCAGGAAATGAGGGCTTTTGTCAGTTTCTGTGACAGGTAGAACCGTGCACCCAGCAGTTCTCACCTGCTAGTAAACCCCAGGTGGGCCCCTCTGTCCTCTGACCAGTCCATCCCTATTCCCTGAAAACCATGTGGCCATCAATATTGGTTCATGCTCTACCTGCTCTAGAAATTCTTCTCTTCTGCTCACCACCTTCTCTGCCTAGCAAACTCCTACCCATCCTTTAGCACCTGATTCAAATGTCCCTTCTTTATTAATCCTTTCCAGATTGTCCCAGGCAGGGCTAATTAGGCCCTTCCCTAACTCTGCTTTTCATGAATCCTCTATTCAAGCCTTTAGCTAACCTTGCTCTGCAAGATGGCTGTTAATGCCTTGGTCTCGCCTATCAGACAACGAACTTCTTAAAGGCAGGGGCCTGACAGTGTCTAATCAACTTGAAATCTGCACAGCCCAGAGCAGAGTAGGTGTCGAAGTTCGTTGAGCTTAGTTTATGTTTGGCTTGTACAGTGTCTTCAGGAAAGGGCTCCTGGTCCTTTGTCCCTGGTATGAAGAGGAAAACAGACTTTGAGAATAGATGGGGCCCTGGTCCTTGGTGTTCTCTGGGGCTGTGAGGTCTGGATGCTCTTCTCAGCCCTGGCATAGGTGGTTAAGAGGGACTCTTATATCCCCACCTTACCCTGGGCTTCTGGGCCTGGGGAAGGGGCGGGTTGAGAAGTCAAAGCCAGTATCTTTCTCTCTTTCTTTCTGAGATCCTTAACACAGACCTGGGCATACAAATGGGGTTTGGCAGGAGGAAATGAGGCTGCATTGCACTGTATCAATTGGCCATGATGCAACCCACAAAAAAGACTGAGAACAGTTGTTCAAACACAGGCCTATAGGCCAGTGATCTTGCCTGTAGCAACCTGGGCTAGAGACTGGGGATCAAAAGCAAGGGAGGTGCTGCTGACTGTGAATATAAACAGGTTCAAGAAGGGCTTAAAGAAATTCCTAGATGACAGATCCCTAGCAGGTAACAGGTCATTAATAACCATGAAAGATGATGATGGTAATAATAATAATTAATAATAATAGCTTCAAGGGAGCTTTCATACTTTTAAAAGCTTTTTTCCTGCCAGTATCTCATTAGATACTCACCACTGCTTTGGGGAGGGTGCAGATGCGCAGAAAGGTGAAAGGACTTGCCTGAGGCCACACAGCTTGTTCAGGTTGTTCAGGTTGTTCAGGGCAAAGCTGGCACTAGATTCAAGGGGCGTTCCTGACTCCTTCCCCAGGACTTTCTTTGAGGGTGGGGTAAACTATTGAAAGGAGATATTGGGTGTGTCCTGAGCCTAGAGCCTCATTCCTGTCCTCCTCTTCCCATTTCAATGGCCCCAGTCCTGCATCATCATACGGTTCCCGTAAACCCTTCATTCTAAGGTGTTCACCGTGGACAGCAGAAATCAGCGTCCTAGCCCTGTCACTGATTTGTCATGTGACACTGAGCAACAGTCTTCTGCTCTCTTCAGTTTTCCCATTTGTGCAAGGTGATGGTTGGATATTCTGGGAAGTTAACCTTTCAGATCCACTGATTCCTCTTGGTAAAATGGGATGGTGGAAGTACCTGTCATGAGGCGTAATTGACACATGCATGTAACCAGCTTAGCAATATGCCTGGCGCAGGGTGAGCACTCAACATATGTAAGTTTTGGGCAATATCTGAGAGAATAGACCCCAAGGTGAGACACTCCAGGTTGTTACAGAACAGGCTGGGGAGAGAATTGTGTCGTCTTCGGGTGGTTGGTCTGCTGTTCCCCTGCTCAAGGGTTTTCAAGCTGGGTTCTGTGGACCCTATGGGCTTCTGGGGAGTCTTCCTCAACTTTCATCTTTGCAATGGTCCCTTAAAACATTTTTAGTGATCTGTATTCTTACTAGAATCTGGAAGGGGCTATTCTGTAAGCGGAGTGAGGCTTTAGAAGTTTTGTGAGTTCACCAGATGCATCCCATCTTAACTGTGTGAGAACATTTGTTCTGAAGCTAGTTTATCTTATTCTATCCTCGCATTGTCCTGTAATTTGCTCTTGAGAGGAGCACTTGTTCTAAATGACAATCAAGGTCCCCCTTGGAGAGTGAAAGGGGCCAGTGCTGCCACCTACAGACAGAAAGGTGATTAGATTCATTTCATAAAGAGCCTGATTAAAGAGCAGCAGAAAAAGCAAGGAGAGCTTTTGTCATCAGCCCCAAAAGTCTCCCTCACCTTATTACCCTACTATTTAAAAATCTATCATGTTTACCACTATTATCTTCAGACATCTTACATTAACAGAAATCACTGATTGCAAACCAGGATGCATATAGTGCCATTTCCATTTGGGGGGCCACCATTGGAGCCCTGAAATCACCATGTCACCTTGTATAAGAGATGAGATGATTCTGTATCCATTTATTGATTGGTTCAGTACATATTGTATCATTGCTTTAGTACTGGATCAAAATTGTGAAGGTCTTGTATCTTTGCAGAATTTGCAAAACTTTGGCTTAACAGATTCCATTGGGATGGGATAATCTAAATGTAAGTACCAAGAATTGACCAAATGGGGAATTCTTACTCTTGAGGTTTAGTGAGCTCACAGGAGTTTCCTCCAGAGTTTTCTTAGGCCAGTATGCAGATGCAATCTGTCCAGTGTGGGGAGCCAGGAAGAGAGATCTGATCTCTGCAATTCAGGGCTCATGGTGAATTTGAGATTTACTGCCAACTTTCCTTGGCCACAGAGATTGTGAACAGGAAGTGAAACTTGGGCCAGACAGCCTGGGGGTGCAGAGCTAATATAGACTGAGGAAGGCAAACATGTATAGATCATTCGCAGGGCAACCCATGCTAAAGCATCACTACAAATCCACTTATCAAATGTTTTCTCCATTCATCAAAGGAAAAAACAGGAGCTCAGAGTGGGGAACTGCCCTGTGCAAGGCCCCCAGCAGATGGAGAATGGAGTCAGGACCAGAATCCAGGCCTTTTGACTCCTTACCATATGCTTTCCAGGGAGACTGGCCTCCTAACCCTTCATTCCCTGTAGACAACCTGACATTGCAGGTCCTTCTCCACTTCAGAGTTTATGGCTAGTTCCCTTGAAGACCCACCTGAAGTAGCAGTCATGGATACAGACACAGGACAAAGGTTCAGGAGCCCCCAGAGTTCTCTCAAACATTGTCTCTACTCAGATGCTCCTGATGCCTCCTGTTCACAGTAGGTGACCTCCTGGAATAGGGCCTGGCTCCCTACCCAAAGCTCCCTTTCCCGGAGGGCTATGGAGATGAAGCTTAATCTTTAATGAACTGGCTTTCAGTTTAACTGCTCCCTTGGCAATGATTAATACCCAGTGACCTAGTCTGGCATCTAGTGAACCTGACCAGGCCTGACTCAGGAGAGTGTTGGTGGCCTTCAGGCCCAAGTGTGGGCTCATATGCAGGTGGAAGAGGCTTGACAAATGCTGGAATGGCTTCCTACCTAAGAATATATTCTCTGTCCTGTGCCTGAAATTCTGTTATTTAGGTGGTCATTCCTCAGACGTAGGGTATCACAAATGTACCTGGCAAGAGGAGCTAGTCACATAAATTGTGTTTCAAATACTCCTTGGGCTGTCGTTTGGCAGTTCTGGTGTCCAGCAGCTCAGAAGAATTACAGGATTCATGACTTTTAGTACCAGGTTAGCAAGCTGATGAAATATCACCGGATCTGCAGTGAAATTAGACTGTAAGCTTCTTGTGGGCAAAGACAAGGGTCTGGAGATGTATAGGGAGAGAACACAGATTTGGAGCTGGAAAGGCCTTGTTGCAAAGTCCAGCTCTGATAGTCACTAGCTGTGAGGACTTGGGCAAGCCTCCCTAAGCCTCAGCTTATTTGTCAACCAAATGGAGAAAATAATACCTCTCTCTAGACTCTTCAGAGAATGAAATGAGAAAGTATATGTAAAGTGTCTGATTATTACAGAGGCACAGACTTAAGCCAGGCACAGATGCTGTTCCTTCCTTCATTTTCTCTCCTCTTAAATTTGACTTAGCTGACCCTTTGTAGTGAGGAAGAGAAGATCTCTGGTTCATCTGGGGAGAAGAATTTTTCTTATGTACTTTGGGATTTTTACAAGGATGGCCTTTCTCTGTGAGACTGGACAGTTAGCCAGATATCAAGGCTCCATCCTATCCTACCTGTTGAAGCATCTGGAACCATTGAGCAGGGCTGGGTCCATCGCCCTCAGTATCTCCTTGCCTCTTCTGATGATTATAAACATTGCAAACTGAGAAACTGCATTGGTCAGAGTCTGTCACAGTCTCCTGCCTCTGTTTTGCGTCTTGATACCAGCCCGCATTAACCATGGGTCTGGCAGCAACTCCCTCCCTCTGCTGCCTGATGGATGCTCTCACACATTGGCACCTCTGGCATGGTGTGGAGATGTGGCATTTCAGTTCCCTGCCTAGGCTACTGCAGAGTTTGTATCCTTCATCTTGAGAGGCATGACCAGGAGGGACACCAAATGGAAAGGTGCTATTCTTCCCTCTATGCTCCAGTGCCAGGTGGCACTGTCCCTGACTGCCTGAATGTGCCATCCTCTTTCACGTTCCTGTGTCTTCCTCTTCCTCTTGCCTCTGCCTGGAATGCCTTTCCTAGAAGCTCTGTCTGGAGAGCAGCTCATCATTCAGCTCAGGAACATCTGATGGGCAAGGACAAGGGTCTGGATGGGAGAGATGTGTGGGAAAAGAACACAGATTTGGAGCTGGAAAGGCTTCAGTGCAAAGTCTGGCTCCAATAGTCACTACTTTCCACTGCTCTGTGTGTATCTATTTACCTGCCCATCCCTCTTACAGTCTGGAGGCTCCATGAGGAGCCCCCCAGTCCTGGCCTGGAGCTCAGTTCCCAGGACTATGTTCCTGGGACTGCTGAGATGAAGTCATGTGTGAAGGCAGGAAAGTAGCTTCTGTGACCTCCCTCATGAAGACAGATCGGGAGCTAGGGTTGGAGGTCAGGCAGGCTGAGCAGGGGGCCACAAAGCCCCCAGCAGAAGCCATGGCCCCTTCTCTGTTTTGGTTTTGCTTTTGTGGGCTTTTCACTTCAGAAGTTAATCTAGTTAATGCCAACAATGTCATTTAGGCAAGCCAGCAATTTCCTTTTGCCCTTTATTTAACAAGCCCTCACCCCACCCCAATCTCTATAATAAAGGCATGCAGGTGGGTAATTACAGAGGTGTAAAGTGAGGGTGCTGGGCCAGGGCCAGCTGAGCATTCTGGAGCATCTGCTGGGGAGGGTCCTGGGAAACTCCGCAGCTCCGCTATTCAGTTTCAGGTAGGGACATAGGGTCTTAGAGAGGGTGAGGCATTTATACAAGGCTACATAGCAAGTAGAAGGCAAAACCAGGACAGGATCCAGGTCCTTTACCCTTAGCTGAGGTCCTTTCCACTCCTTAGTGCCAGTACTGTCACCGTACCTGTGTCCTGTGGAGCATCCCACAGATGTGCCTGCTGTCTGTCCATCAATCCGTCCATCCGTCAGCCCGTCTCTCCATCCATCCATCCATCTATCCATCCATCCATCCATCCATCCATCCATCCCTCCCTCCCTCCATCCACTCATCCACTCATCCATCCATCCATCCATCCACCCACCTATGTATCCTATAGATACTTATTGAGGGCCTACTACATGCTAGGCACAGTGAATAATGACCACGGCTGCAGCAGCTCTGTGATCATCACAGAGATGATGATCTCAGGTCACAGTCTTACACTCAACCTGATGGAGGCATGATGTGTGCACCGATTATTTTAATAGAGAGTGGCAGGTGCTATGTCAGATGTGAGCATTGTGTCTCTGTGGGAACACATACAACTTCTCAGAGGAGAGAATATGGCAGTGTCATTATTCTTGAAGGACAAATAGTTGTTTGCAAATGGTGGTATGTGAGAGCAGGGAAAGTTTTTTAAAGAATCTGAGAAGATATTTATCCAAATGTTAACAAAGTTCATCCCTGGGGACTGGGATTTACAGGGTAGTGGCTGCAAGGAGGTATAGGACAAATTTTACTTTCTATTTTCTACCTTTGGTATTGTTTGAATTAGAGTGTGTATATTAGCATTTTAATAATGCTATAATTTTGAAAAAATAGTATAGTGTATTTAGAGAATAAAAAATGTGACAAGTACAGAGTGCTGGAGGGGGAAAGGAGAATATGGGGTCAGCTGGGCTTTATCTAAGAAGACCCTGAAATGCTGGGCTGAGGAGTTTGGGTTTTAACCACAGGGGCCCATGGCTGTGAGGGTAGAGGCCACATCCACAAAGCCTAGAAATGTCTGCACATAGTAGATGCTCAATTAATCTATACCTGATGTTGAATGAAAGGGGAAGGCCACATAACGTGGAGTCATCTAAGGTCAAAGAAGAGGATTGTAAAGGTGTGGTGCTTTGCTGCCATGTGTTGGTGGCAGTGGGGAACCCACTACGGGAGAGTGTGAACCTGCAGAAGTGGGTAGAGTGGTATGGAGAATTCTATAATGTGAAGAGAGAAAAGAATGCTGTGGCTTCTTCTTAGATCAGAGGAGTGTGGAATGGGTCAGATCCAGGGACCTTGGCATAAGTTGGCAACCATAGGACATACTTTTTTATAATAAGGAAATACCCCACACAGAGGCTTCTCCAGACTAGATAAAAGTTTTTGGTGTCCTTTGTGGCTAAAACCTGATCAAAGCAGGCTACTACCATCTTTTGCCTCCCAGATAGTGTCTTCTTCATTTCCCCAAAGACATCTTCAACACAGCAGAGGAGGGGACATCCTAAAAAGCAGTTCTGACCCTGCTGCCTTCTTGCTTGAATCCTTCAGGGTAAATTAAGTCCCCTTGCCCCAGCTTAGGAGGCCTCAGTGTCCTGTTCCTTGCATATTTCTCCAGCCTCATCTCCCATGCTTTCTTACTCAAACCCTACCTGCAGCCAAAAGTGTGCTATACTATTAAATGTATTTACTATTAAATATGCTCAATATACTTACTACTTAAAGCACCATGACACCTCATTGACCTCACTATTTGCATACCTATCTCTCCCCTGCCACACCACCCATCTCCCCCTCCTCCCTGATTATAAGCTTCTTGATGCCAGGGACTATTTTTTTGCCACTCCCAGCACTTTGCACAGCAGCTGGAGCATACTGGGTGTTCAGTATTTGTTGAAACAGTGTGTGAACAAATAAAAGGGCCCTTCTGCAATGATTTCTCTTGTGAAATAAAATATCTTATCACACTTCTACCTTCTCTTTCCTCAAGATGCCAAGAGGGTCTAACATCCCTGAAAGAGACAGCCTCTTGCCCTGGAAAGATGCCAGAGAGGGAAGCAGGAGACTTGAGTTCTGATCCAGATCTCTCTGCCGTTGGGTGATCCCCTGCCCTCCTCTGGACCTCAGTTTCCCCATCTCTATAGTGAGGATAATAATCCTAGTGCTATTTCCCCATAGAAATGTTGTGAAGCTCAAAGGTGAGACCAAAATCACTCATTGGACAAACTCCAGGCAGGGTGGGAGTGTTGGCTGGGTAGATGTGGTCATCTGCCAAGTGGCCATGCTGAGGCTTTGGGGGCTCTACTCCCACCACCAATGGGGTCCTTCTCAGAGACTTGCACTCTCTTCTTCCAGCTCACTCATATTGTGGGGCTCAGAGAATGTTAATTATTAGGGCCCAGCCCACATGGAGGGCTTAAGATGAAAGCAAGCTCAGAGTGTAAAGTCTAATCAATGCCCCACACTTGGCGTCAGGGCCTCGGCTTGGTCTGCTTGGAGATGGATCATTAATCTAGACACTCCGACCTGGAACACTGGGCACAGGAAGTCCTGAAACATTCCTGACCACCCACAGCTCAGCCTGTCAGCCCCACGAGGCAGCCAGTCCTGCCACTGACTTGCAGAATTTTACCATCTCAAAGTTAGATCAGACTCAAAGAGCAGCTGGTCTAGACTCCCACCCAGGGCAGAAGTACAGGTTCTGTTTGTACACTCGCCATTGTCCAAGAGCTCATTATCTGGAGTGTGTGTGCTTGAGGAGTGTCGCTGGACTTAGAGTGGACAGATGCATATGACTTGAAGCCCTGCCTTCCCCTTCTGTAAAAGTGGGATGAGGTTATTGACCTCACAGGATCGATGTTAGAAATAAATTAATTTTCTTGAAAGTGTTTTATTTCAAGATTTATGAGAATGATATTCACATGTGAGTTGCTATTATCATTCTTGACATTATAAGCTCCTATCCCTGGGATATATTAATTTCTTCATCCCCAGAGTCATCTTCTACAAGGAGTGGCTTCTCTGGTTGAACACTTTATGACCCCTAGGGGGTTAAATATAAAGTAAGGACTCCCTTGCCTTGCACCCAAGGCCCTTCTCTCCCTCATCAACTGAATCTCTTGCTTCTCCCCACCCACCAACTGCCCCCTGAGACACAGCAAACTGATCTTTTATAGCTGTTAGCTTGGTGCATTGAAGCTCCCATCCCCTTTTCTCTGAGAGAATTTCTACTCATCTTTCAAGGACTTGCTTCAAATATTCTGTCTTCTGAAAAGCCTTTCCAGTTCCCTATCAAAAAGCTCTGGTGAAGTTATTTGTTGCTTCCCCTGGCTTCTCATGACATGTAGCTCTTACTATTATGGTACCAGAGTATAGTATTTAGGTTTTAGCTATTTTTCTTCTTGAATGAATAAATAATATTAAAATGCAACTTTCCTGGGGACTGGCATTTTAATTATGGTCATTGGTTCCTTGGCATGATTTTTTTAAACAGCCGAGTACCTGGGCTCTGGAAAAAATAACTCTAGAATCTAAGAGATCTGGGTATGAATCTATTAGACTCAACCTCTTCGAAGTCGTGTGACCTTGGATGTCATTTTATCTCTCTCAGTCTGTTTCCTCATTTGAACAAAGAGGAATTTAACAAAGCCTACTTCTTAGGGTTCTTTTGAGGATTATAAGAGGTATCTACACTGAATAGTAGAATATCTCATCCTGAGGATATCAGTCCTGCTATCTGGGTCCCAGTTCTGCCTCTCTGGCTCTCTGTAAGATAACATGATCCAACTATCTCTGCAAGATAACATTTCTCAAGCTGTGATCCTTGGTCACAGAGCTCTACCATACAGGCCATGGCTTTCTGAGAGGCCATTCTTGGCCTGCATCACAAAGCTTCATTCTTACTGATTTCTTAGGTAGTCTGGTTTGTAAAGGCCCTTTGCCTCTGATCTCTCATGATGCCATGATTTCATGAGTGAGGCAGGTAACTAGAAAGAATTGTGATGAGGGAACAAGGAACGACAAGGGACAAGAGGTTGAGAGACTTGCCTGGTCATGTCCTAGGCCATGGTTTGAGAATCCCAGGCACCTGGGGAGGTAGAGAGGACAGAGCTTTGTCTGTCTTTGCATATTGCCTTACTCATGCCTTGCATGGTGTCCAGCAAAGAATAGGTGTGAAGTGAGTATCTGCTGAATGGAGACAAGGAGAGTCCACAGGAATAGTTCTTCAGACCAGATAAACTGAGATGATGCCCAAACCAACCAGGCCTGTCCCGATGACTGTCTTGGGGAAAGACCCATTGAATTCACTCACTCAGCCTAGAAGACTCAAATTCCAACCTCAGTGGCCACTACAGCAGATCACGTTTTCACATTGGGATACAGAGACTTCCTAGAGAGGTGCAGGTCTGAGGAGAGAGAAGGGCCAGAAGAGCTTCCTGCTCAGGGAAACTGAGGTAGGCAGCAGTTTCCTGAGATGACACTGAGCATCTCAGAGGAGGCATCAGGAGCATCTGAGTAGAGACAATGTTTGAGAGAACTCTGGAGGCTCCCGAACCTTTGTCCTGTGTCTGTATCCACAACTGCTACTTCAGGTGGGTCTTCAAGGGAACTAGCCATAAACTCTGAAGTGGAGAAGGACTTGCAAGGTCAGGTTGTCTACAAGGAATGGAGAGTTGGGAGGCCAGAACTCCTCCCAGAAAGGAGCCCAGGAAGATCATTGATGAGGACAGAATTCCAGAGCCGAGGAGGGCAGCAGGCAGAGATCCTGGGGTTTACAAGAAAGAAGAAACACGAAGAGCATTGGGGAATAAAATGAGCCTTGTCGGCCACCCTCATCACTGACATTGTAAGCTCATAGAGAACAGGACCGGGGCTCCGTGTGGTTTAGAGGACAAAACATGGGGGCACTCCGCTACCAGCATGGGCTCTGCATTGTGCTTTGCAATTAGTGGATGCATGAAAAACACTCCTTGAACTCAATTTCCCCTCTTCCATTTTACCCCTTTATTTTAAGCTCAGATCTTCCTCCTCCAGATGGAGTTCTCCCATCTGATTACAGAAACTGGAACAGTGAATACAGAAATCCTAGGATGTTGGAATTTTAAGAACGTTCCACGATGCCAAGAAAAATAGCTCTGTGATGAACCAATGGCATCATGATGGCAGATCTGGAAAATACATTCGACTCTGTCTGAGTCACAATCTTATAGGATCACAGAAACCTTGAGTTCATCCAGTCTACTAGATGGAGAAGTGGAGGCCCTGGGAGGGGCAGAACTTTCTGGTAGCAGAGACAGGTCTGGAACCAAGGACTGGCCGCTCACCCGGCTCTGATCGGATGCCAGGCCTCAGCTGTCGGGCTCTTCTAAGAGCTATCTGACATGTGTAGCTTTACCTTATCAGGAGGAAGGAAAGATGACAGGGGGCAGTCATTCCTGGCCAAGCATCCATCAAGACCCACATAAATATTTTCCCAGCATCTGCATGGCCGGCATCTAGTTGGCTAGGTTCCAGGTGACAGTAAATAATTCAGATGACTGGTTGCTTCCTGGCCACTTTCTTGGGTGTGTCTTCTGACAACTGTGTTTTCTTGGAATGAATGTTGATGAGACCTTGATAAGGGCAGTATGCCAAGCCCTTCCTGGACTCTCTGATGGCATTTCTGGTCAGGAAGAAAGTACCCTTGGGGACTTGATGTGTCAGCGTGCTTGGGGTAGATTACTTTCACTCAGTCTGAAAGGCCTTTCAAGTGGGGCCAGGAATTAGTTTCAGGGATTAGGGTGGGGTGAGGTTAGAGACTCTGGAACAAAAAAGTCAGAAGAAATCAACTCAATTGAGGTAAAATGGGTAAGTTTGACCAAAGGCATGTTGGGGTCTTGGCAGAGAAGTTGGTGGGGGAAGACAAAGGTGGTATTGGAGCTGGCATAGCCTCAGGCTATCAGAGTGACCAGTTTTGGAGATCAAAGTTCAGGAGGGGGTGTGGTATTTAGGCCCCATCCATTCTGATGCCTCATCCAGGGCCTCTGACTAGGGTTGGCAGTGGGTATCTCAGGGACATGCATGGCAGTCTTGGAAGGCAGGTTCTCCATGTCCTGTCTGGTTTATAATAGGACGTCAGTCAGCGATTTGAGGAAATGGGAATAGAGTAGATAGCAGGAAACATCTGAAAGAGTGGCAGGGCTAGAGAGTCTCAGTGCAGTTGAACCTGAGACAGGCCTTAGGAAAATCAGACAAATTCTAGATCTCAGCCTCCAGTAGGAGGGGCTCATTATCCTCTCTGTATTAGACAGGGTGGGCTCAGGATCTGAGGGAGCGGGTCTAAGTGTGCGACGTGAAGGCCTTCAGCTCCTATACTTGTTCAGGGTGAGGGAACCAGGCTGGCATTGAAGCAAAGACCAAGTGTTCTGTCACTGAAGGAAAAGCACATTGTGTCTGCGAGTGGATGAGGATGTAGAATCCCAAATGGCGGGAGCTGGAAGGACCCATACCCACAAGGTCTTGCCTGAGCTTCACAATGAAATTATTGGGACCCTGTGTCCCATATGTCTTGATTTCCAGCCTGCAACCCCATATGGTTGCTCTTGGGACCCAGTAGAGACCACAGTTGCTCTACCCCTGAGAAAGGCAGGCAATGGGATTTAGGAGGCCCAATCTGACTTCCTGTATGTGGTTTTTGATGATTAGGAATAGGACTCTTCAATCTGCAGCATGGACTTATCACCCAGGCATTTGATAAAACTGTTTTGAATCAGCCCATAATCTAAACCTGCACATTCTCTAGGGATGGAATTCCTAAATTCACTTCTTCCTAAACTACTGCATGCACATTTGTTCCGATTTTGAAAGGAAATGCAGAATCGTTGAAAACGATGGGCATTGGAATCAGATGGCTTGGGTTCAGGTACAGGTTGAACCAACTGTGTACTCTTGGTCATACCCCTGAATCTCATTTTCTTCACTGGAAAAATGGAGAAAGGGTCATCAGAAGGCTTACATGAAGTAATGTGCCTAAAGTGCCAAGTACAGTTCCTGGCACAAAGTAGATGCTTAATAAGTGATTGCTGACTTATGCAATATTTTGTTAAGCAAATAAGACCTGGGCTCTTATTTTAGATCCACCGAAATCAGACTATGTGTCTTTGGGCAGCTGCCTCTCACTCTGAGCCACAGTTGTCTTCAGTAACATGGGGAAAATAATGGCCTCCTCACAAGGCTATTGAGAAGTTTTAATGAGATGCTTGTAAAGTCTCCCAGGCTCCTGGTTCTCAGGTTTAGGGGAAACTGCCTTATCGTGTAAACGATTGGAATGTGTGAGCTCACTTTCCACATCCTAACGGATATAAAAGCCTCTGATTCTAGGCTAGAAGCATTCCCCTGCCCACCTCATCCTTTTTTTATTTTTTTTGAGACATATTCTCACTCTGTCACCCAGGCTGGAGTGCAGTGGCGCGATCTCGGCCCACTGCAAGCTCTGCCTCCTGGGTTCACACCATTCTTCTGCCTCAGCCTCCTGAGTAGCTGGGACTACAGGCACCCGCCACCATGCCTGGCTAATTTTTTTTTTTTTTTTTTTTTGTTAGTAGAGACGGGGTTTCACCATGTTAGCCAGGATGGTCTCGATCTCCTGACCTCGTGATCCACCCGCCTCGGCCTCCCAAAGTGCTGGGATTACAGGTGTGAGCCACCGTGCCCGGCCCCACCTCATCCTTTATTCCCCTCTCCCTAATTCAGGTGTCATCCCCTCTCACCTGGACGGCTCCACCTGCCCTCTCACAATCTCTCCCCTGCAGTGTCTCTTGCTCCAGCTGATTTTCTCCACAGCAGAAGGACACCTAGAAGGCAGAAACCTGACCACTCTGCCCTCCTGCTCAAATCCTCCTGGCATGGCATTCAGGGTTCTCCATATTCGAGCCAGGCCAACCTTTCCATTTGCTCTCCCAGATTCTTCCTCGCAGATGCGCAGTTTACATTCACATTTACGCACATCCTCATTAGGAAAAGATGCCTGGGCTCAAAAGCCGTAGGTGTATATTCTGGCCCTTGTTTGGCCATCTGGTCACCTTATACACACTGTTTCCTTTCTCTGGTTCCGTATCTGGAATGTTAAGGATTGAACTAGATGAAAGCTCAGAGTCTCCTATAGTTTGAATGTTTGTGCTTCCTCCAAAATCCATGTTGAAACAGAATCCCCGATGCAACAGTACTAAGAGGTGTGGCCTGTGGGAGGTGATTAAGTCATGAGGGTTCTATTCTCATGAATGGGATTTGGCCCCTTATGAAAGAGCTCAGGTTGAAGGGAGCACTGTCTCACCTTCTGCCTTCCACCATGTGAGGACGCAGTGTTCCTCCCCTCTGGAAGACGCAGCAACAAGGCATCATCTCAGAGGCAGACAGCAACCTTTACCAGAGACCGATGGCAGTGTTTTGATCTGGGACTCCCCAAACTTCAGAACTATAAGAAATAAATTTCTGTTCTCTGATACTTTGTTATAGCAGCACAAATGGACTAAGACAGGGTCTTTCAGCTCTAAGGTATTTTAACAAAATTTGATGCCCTCTAGGGTGACCAAGAATTGTTTCTTTCCTTTTTTCTCTCACCACACATAGGTACAAATACACGGAATCTCAAACACTCACATGCAAACTCTTACACAAGTACACACTTCCTAATACATAAGGACATGTGTTTTCACACAGATATTCTCACATATGCACTTAATACTCCATACACTTAAGAACTCATGTTTTCTTATAAACACTCTTACGTACATGCAAATGCTAGTCTGTCTTGTTCTCCACTGAATCTCCAGCATCTAGAGAGCAGAGTAAATCCTCAAAACTCATTCCTGGAATGAATGAATAAATGACCCTCTCTGCCCACCATATTGACACAGGCGTTCACACACATCAGTTTTGTATATACAAGAAATAAGATGTGCACACTCAAAAGTGTGAGTGAATGCTGACATACATTAAATATGCCCAGCACAATCACTCCCACCCACAGACTCACATTTTATATCTCCTTCAGGGGCCCTCCCAGGAGCTGAGCTAAGGGAGACCCTTTTCTCGGTCATGCTGAAAGTTTCCTTGTTGTCAGGTTTGACTCCAGGAACATCCGAGGACCTCGCTTCAGATGTCAGAGATAACACCACAACCTTCTATTTGGACAGTCCTTTGTAAAAGTCAAATCACTTTATCAGATGATATCCCACTTGATCCTCTCAGCAGACCTGAGGGAGGCCTTTGAGCTGGGGTTATCCTCTCCATGTTACAGACAGGGTAACAGAGACCTAGAGAGATTAGGTCATTTGTCCAAGGTCAGAAAGCCAGCTAGTAAGTGAATCACCCAACCAGAACCCACCCCGCCTGCTCCCCACCCCCGCTTCCCCCGTCTCGGGCTCTTTCCGTTGCCTCTCCCAGTGACTGGTTTAAGAGGATTATTTATTCTTCAGTTGTTTTCACCCCCTAATTTCTGTCTTTCTTTATCCTTTTTTTATCCCCTGTTTCCGCCTCCAAAGAGTAGAGTTTCAGTAGGGAGTAAGGGAGGCCAAGTTCACCATCAGAAGAAAAATCTAAAAGTATCTTTTCCTTGTAAATCTCAGCCAAAATTCCTGCCAAATAAAATGAGAACTTACCACACTCGCACGCACCCACCTTCACAAAGAACCAACTTAACTTGCAAAAGGAACAAAGTTAATAAAGTTAATATCTACTGCAGAGAACAGAGTAAGGCCCCTCTGGCCATGTAATTTGCCAACTAATTAAAAGTTATTCAGCTTTATAATTTCAAAAATTTGCATCACTTTTAGTTGCTTGGAAGGAATTGGTAATGTGCAAGCCTATTCTGGTCATTTTGGCTTTGGGCGAGCATGTGGGCCAGTCTGCACCATTTCTTTTCCGCAAAGATGGCACTGTGGGAAGCCTGGGGGCTCCCTTTGGGGCTTTGTGGACGCACCTGTAGCCTTGCTGGCACCACTCTTTCCTGGTTCCAGCAGCCCTCAGGAGAGATGGTAAGGCAGTGTGACAAGATCGCTGGCTTTGGAGTCAGGCTGACTGGTTTGAATCCCAGCTTTACCCCTTAATGGCTATATGACCATGGACAAGTTGTTTAACCTCATGGGCTTCAATTTCCTCATCTATGAAAAAGCTACTGATACCACTACCTTGGAAGGTTATTATTAGAATTAGGGCTAGCTTATATCCTAGCACATAGTAGATGCTCAATAAATGGTAGATACCATCAGATTGGTCAACCTAGCACTTGATTCTACCCTGTCTTAGGTTTCTAGGTGGAGGTTGTGTGGAGGGAGTAATAGGATAGTTAGGGAAGAGGGACAGAGGAGAACCAGGTTCCATGCCTGGCTGTACAATGGATTTGGGAAACTAACCTCTCTCTGGTCTCTGCCACCCCATCCATACATCTCTAAGGGGCTTTCCAACCCTGTGACCTGCATGTTGGCCAAGGATTAAGACTGGGTCTCCTCCTATCTCTACCCTTGGGTTAGAGAAAAGGCCAGATACACAGTATCTGCTCGAAGACAACCTAGCTGTTTGACTTTGTCCACTGCTGGTCAACCAAGTCGAGAGACATGGTAGATGCAAACTCAGATATACTCAGGTCAACTGTGTTCAAGGAAGGGATGACAATGTTATCTCATGTAACTGTTACATTGAATAAGCCAGACTCATGGGGGAATAATCAAGAAACAACTTTCATCAGTTATTCTGCACTTCTGAGTCTCTTGTTCTTTTTGATGAAATCTGGGACTTGCTTTATGACTCTTCTGTTTTCTCTTAGGTAATACAAATTTCCCCATCTGTCTTAAATCACAAAATATTGTTTCTGCTCGGTAATTAACTTGTCTAGGATACTACTATTACTCATCTTAGTCCATTTTGTGCTGCTATAGCAGAATAACTGAGACCGAGTAATTTAGAAGGAAGAGAAATTTATTTATTATGGTTCTGGAGGATAGGAAGTCCAAGATCAAGGAGCTGGCATCTGGCGAGGGCCCTCCTGCTGCATCGTCCCATGGTGGAAAGGCAAAGAGAGGGCAAGAGATTGAACTCCCAGCCTCACGCCCTTTTATAATTGGCATTAATCCATTCATGAGGGTGGAGCTCTCATGGCCTAATTACCTCTCATTAAGACCCACCTCCCAACACTGTTGCATTGGGGATTAAGTTTCCAACACATGCTTTTCAGGGAACACATTTAAACCATAGCACTACTGTTAACCTATTAACAATAATAGCAGTAATAAACTTCAAACTTCCTTTAAAAGCAAGATTTTTTTTTCCCTCACTACTTGCTTGGACCTGGAACTGCTGCTGGCCTGCAGTGAGAAAGAGGCTCAATCTCCTGCAGTGAGAAACGGGCTGTTTCTTCTTTTTACTTCTCTGTCTACGTCTTGCTAACCATTGTGGATTTTTTTTATATATATATCTCTATTGTCAGGAATGGGAAGAGAAAAAGAAGGAAGAGGAACAGGAGAATTTTTACTGGACAAGTATAGAATTGAAGATACAGGGTCTCTCTGAGCTTGGCAGGCATTAACCTTACTTCTTCTTTCATTTGGTATATTTGTGGGTTCTTTGGAAAATCCCCACCCCCAACTCATGCAGGTGATCCCTGATGTGGGTAAATGCATTTTGATTCCAGCTGGCTCCTTCAGATTCCTTCCCCAGCCCCTAGGCATCTTCCAGCACCACCTGCCTCTTTATGCTGAGGTCCTTCATCCCACTAGATGGTCCTCTGACAGGGTTTAGGAAGACTTAGACCATCTCTCTCTCATGTGTTCCAGATCTAGTTCAAGAAAACACATCTGCATTCTCTACCTTGATAAACTGAGAATTTAGGTTGTCCCCAGTGCAGCAACCTCCCTTTATTCTTCTGTTGGGCAGCTGGTCAGCCGGCATCTAACCTTTTACATTTAGCAGTGGGAATCAGATTCTAGTTTACAGTATCCCCCAAATATAGGGAAAACATCATGTTCTCCAACTATCCCATTAAAGTCACTTTCCCCAGGCTTGAGTTAATGGAGGGAGTGGACAAAGACACACGATGTACTTATAGCTCTTTCCAGAAAAACCCTATCTAACCCCCCACTTTGTTCTTGGCCTCTCCCACCTCTTTTATATGCCAGAGTTGAGTAAGGATCAGCAAGGAACCTCAAAAGTAGTTTTTAATACAATCTTTTGCAGTTCTTACAGGTTGGTCCTACACTGTACTTGCAGAGGTGGTGTCCATTATCTTGGGGCCTCCCATGAAATGTGGACTAGTGTAGTTTATGTTTTTTTTCCAAGGCAAAACTCTGAGGTAGATATTGCTACCTGTATTTCATGGTTGAGAAAACAGATTGGGAGAGGCTAAGCAACTAGCTCTAAGCATACAGCTAGTGGGGATTAAAAACCAAGTTAATCAGATCAAAACCTGAATTCTTTTCATCCTACATGAAGATTGAGCTTTACCTCTATAGCAGCTGGTGGATATAAAAATGCTTGAGGGCCTGCCACACAGCCAAGTTAAGCATCCACATCACAATCGAGTGTGACTGTCAGCTCCTTATTAATCTTGAAGCATGTTCCTATCCATGAACTCATTTGCTGGGACATCATCCAGGACAAGAACCTTCCCAATGCCCACTGAATTGCTTTTGAAGAACCCAGCAAATAAAGTCTTTCTTGTGCTTGACCCAAGCATTGATTACCTCTCTCATTTTATCCCTACGGTTTTTAGTTAATTTCTTCTGCTTTTCAGTTCTGCTGATTATTATGTTGGAGAGAGACCCTCAATTAACATAATCTTTATAATCACCAACAACATGTATTTAAAAAGTGTTCATTTGTTTGTAATATCTGCCTTTATCTTGTTCATCTCTGTGTCTGCAGCAGTCTTAGTACATATTATTACTCCATAAAGGGTAGTTGAATTAATTCATTAGCTAAACAGAGTTAATTTAAGGGTGGGTTAGAGTTGGGGAAGGAGAATGAGAAGGAGGGAAATGCGTACCTATGGGAGCTGTAATGTCAACCAACAATGGCTCATACTCCCAATTCCCTGGGCATGCCTGGATAAGGGTCTGTTAGCTTCAACTTTCTCACCTGACCAACAGGGATAAGGGTCTCCGTCCTGTCAGCCTCACTGGGAGTGTAAGATGAACCTCCAACAAATCATCGAAGTAGAAAGACATAAAAAAGTATCACACATGTGGGTTTAGTCTGGGAAAACAAAACTTCTGACTCAGCCTGGGTCTACTCAGACAGTGGGCTAGGAAGACCCAGAAAACCACTCTGGCCTGTGTGAGCTGCAAACAGAGGCTTCTACTTTCTGGGGTAAATTATCCATGAGGCAGAGGCGTCAGGGCTGTCTGCTCCCTGTCTGGCCTCCTTTGCCATCTCACTTCATGAGGCATAAATCCCCAAGACTCCCCAGTCATTTCTTATCTGCGTCAGTGTTTATTTTTTAAAATTGTGTTCCGCCCTCTTTTCTCTGCTTGCTATTTTATAGGGATATGGGCCAGGAGGGCAGAATCCAACTACAAATCTCACAGCTCTGCCTGCTGAGACGTTGGGACAGAGGGAGTGAGCTATGGTGGTCTGAAGCGTAGATGTTCCAGCAAGGGCCAGAGAAAGTGCCTTGGGGTATTTCCTGAGAAGTGGGGCTCTGAGATTTGCTCTCTTGGTGTGCCCAGACCTCAGAATGTAGAATCCAGAGAGAACAGAGAGTGTGCCCATGAGAAAAGGACACCAGGTGTGCTATTGGACTCATCTCCATCACACCTAGCTGGGTGACATTGACTAAGCTACCGAATGTCTCTTAGCCTCATTTTAGTCTTTAATGGGCATGACAATAACTCTTAAGGTGATTGTGAGGATCAACTGGGATGACCCAGGCCACTGTGTCTAGCATACCACCTGCCATGGGAGGTGTGCAGTACACATCAATTCCTCTTATCTTCAGCTGTGATTGTGAAGTAATGCATTTATCATCTAGTGTTCCTCAAGACTCTTGAATGTAAGCTCCTTCTAGGCAGGGACTTTGTCTGGCTTGTTCACCCCAGGATCCCCATCACCCAGTAGAATGCCTGACATATTATCTGTGCTTAATCAACGTTGGCTGAATAATGAATGAAACCAAATTATCCGTATGATTTCCATAGGCACAGAGAAATTTCAATATGAGAACATTGCTACAGAGACATACAGACATTCGGAATCAGAAAGGGCTTTTGAACAACATGCAACTTGAGGTCTTCTTTGTTGACAGGAAGACACTTAGGTTCAGAGAGGGAAGACACTTGGCCAGGATTCCACTAGATGTTAGGGCTGGAACCCAGCTCTTCTGACTCCCCATCTGATGTTCTTTATACTACATTAGGCTGTCAGTCATGTCTTTAAGGTAGAAGAGAAGGGTAGAGAATTATGAAACAGAAAAACCTAAGAAAAGGAAAGCGAAGGGAAAGAAAGAATTTCCACTCAAGTTGAGAGAGAGACAGATAGTCAGAAAGACAGACAGACAGACACAGATATAGAGAAAGACAGAGAGACTCAGGACTGGGACCTAAGAGGAATTAAATCCAAAACATACTATGTTACATGACAGACAGCCTGAGTGTTACTTCAGAACACTGAGAACTCTCCCCTCACCGTGGGCTCAGCAGTGCCCTTGACCTTTATCCATGTGGGTCACAGCATGAGTAACCTTGGTAAAAATGGGGAAGCCTCAATTTCCACTAGAAGCCAACCTCTATTGCCTATTTCAACCTGGCTAGCAAGGCTTTGTTTTCCTCATAACCTACACAATGGTGCCACTACTACCACCACTACCCTTTCCAGCAGTTCAATTACTACTATAAAAGTTCATATCTTTCTAATGCTTATTATGTGCCAGGCACTGTCCTAGTATTTTACATGCATGAACTCAGTTAATCCTCACAGCCACCATCGTTTTACAGATGAGGTTAAGTAATCTGCCTGTGATCATCCCATTGGTAAAGAGGAGCAGCAGCACAAAGGCCAGACATCTCTCTGGGGTTAAAGCCCAGCACAAGCTGTCCTCATGTCTCACTCTGGCCTTTCTCCTGCTATCCTTTCAGAGGTCACCTTGTTTTCACTGAATCGAAACAGATTCTTCCATTTTATTCTGACGTGCTTTAACCACACTTCCTACTCCTCCATGTCTGCAAATATCCAAATAAAATACCGTTCCAGGCCCTGTGCTAGGGGCTGGGAATGCAGATATGAGAAATGGTGCAGTCTAATAGGGAGGCTGACATTTAAATGGAACATTACAAAGTAGTTCTTTAAGTACTAAAGAGAAGCATGACCCCAGCACCTGGGGAGTTAGAATAGGATTCACAGAAGAGGAGGAAATATTTCATCTGCCTCTGAGTTGAGTAAATGACCACCAGAAGAGGGAGGGAACAGAGAGTGCAGGCTGAGACATGCTGGTGCAAAGCAGGATTTGGGGGGAACAAGTGGGGTTTACAATGGAGAGGGGCAGAACGTGAGACTGGAAAGGGCTTCAGGTCAAGATGTAAAAGATTTGAAGACCAGGCTAAGGGCTGGCTTTGTCTCCGTGATAATGCTTTATTGATAATGATCATGAATGACAGACCTGGCTGACCCCCATATTGACTGACACACAGAGGAGCTGATTGGCTGATAGAGGTATGTGTCAAAACTTCTCCATAGCAACAAGGAGTATATTGGAGCCATTTCTGTTGAAGGCCCAGCCCTGCTACAACAGAGAAAATTCTCTTTCTGCCCTCAATTTCCTCCAAGCTGAGACTTCCTTGCTTCTGGCTGCAGATGATGCTCCTGGCTCTGGGATATGTTGGGCCAAGAATTTCTGCCAGCCTTCTGGGCTTCTTACGAAATCAGACATTTGAATGAGGCCCCAGTTTCCCAACACATGCCTAAATCACTTCCACTGTTCGGAAACCTACTCCATGTATCCACCACTCACCAGAGCTAGAGGGGTCTGCAGCCAAGCTGGGAAGAATCAGACCTCCAAAACTCTGAACCGTGGGAGATGTGAGGCTAGGACCAAGCCTGCAAAAGGCCAGGCGGTCCTACCCTTAGCCCTGGGAGGAGAACTTCCTAAATGTACAGCCACTAGCAGTTTAATAGCTCTGGGGCCAGCTCATGTACATAAACTCTCAGTTTTATTTTGATATTTATAGTCACTTGTAAAATAAATAACACACTTGATTGGAGGTTGTTAAGTTGGTGCTCACTGCTTGCCAAGGGCCTGGGAAGCCTGCTGGGGTGTGACCACTCTGGGCATTCTACAGAGAAGCTTGATTGCTCTTCCTTCCACCCTGAGTCCACAGCACTCTTTCCATGTGGTGTTGTTCCCACCTTAGACCTATTACTCCCTCTCATAGGCTCTTTCAGAGCTGGCTAAGGCCTCTCTGACTTCCTTGATTCCAGAGCCTCTGAGAGGGAGTAGGAGATACTCTGGCATCTCCCACTGAATTAGAAGCCTGGTGTTTTAGAATCTAAACATCTTTCAAGCTGAGATTATTAATGTCCAAGGATAGTCAGATTATAAATTGTGAGAAACTTGGAATTCTAAACTATCTGAAACAGAAATAGGGGGCACTGAAATATCAAATGATAAGAATTTCAGAAGTGAGGAGCTTAGTTTGAGTCTAGGCCTCTGTCCTCCATTGGGTTTAGATGAGGCTAAACAGATGTAGCTAACTGGTGTGTGTGTGGTGGAGGTAGGGGTGGGAAATGGCCAGGTAACGATTGGCAGTAGACAGGTAGACCTGGCTGAAGAGTGGGGAAAGGTGGAAGCTGCAGAGAGGAACAGAAGGTGCTGCATTCTCACTGACCAAATGTGTTCGTAAGGACATGAAAGATACCTATGAGGAATTTGGGAACCCTGGGGGCAGGAGCCAGTGAAAATTTGAGCTATTACTATTATGTAACCTCATTTAACTCAAGTTAGTTAGAAGTCTGGACTTTTAGGGCTTTAGAATTAAGACTCAAAGAGCCATGAATGGACTCATGCCTGTAATCCCAGCACTTTGGGAGGCTGAGGGAGGTGGATTGCTTGAGCCCAGGAGTTTGAGGCCAGCCTGTGCTAGCTGTCTAAAAAAATAGACGGGCATGGTGGCACAAGCTTCTAGTTCCAGCTACTTGGTGGCTGAGGTGGGAGGATCACTTAAGCCTAGGAGTTTGAGGCTGGAGTGAGCTATGATCATGTCACTGCACTCCAGCCTGGGCAACAGAGCAAGACCTTGTCTCAAAAAAAAAAAAAAAGAATTCAGACTCAAAGCCTTTTAGGCTACCAGATATTTAGACTAGAATCTAGACTAGTAAAGATGTAGATTAGAATCTTAGAATCCTAGAATTCTAGGATAATATAACTTAAGGGTCCTAGGAATGTATCTAGTCTTTTTCCCAGTGAAATAGGCTGGGGTTTGGAGACAGTCTGGGATAAAGAAGACCTACTGTGGGCTATTGCAGCTTTATGAGTTTCACAACATCCAAAGTTGAGCTGGACCTGAGGAGCAATGAGGGAGGGAAAAGCAGCAGCACGTGGTTACCATTAATGATAGATGTAAGACAGGATCTTGATTTAATACTTCTTAGTGCAATTAAAATAAAATTAAAAGAGATGCCCCACTTAATATTCCTACCTTATGCAGAGGGAACGGAGGTCCAGAGAGGGAAAGTAGTATGTCCAGTTTGGAATAATCAGTTAGTGACAGATCAGATCTGGATGTGGGTCCATGTTGCTTGGCTTCCAGCCAGTTATTTCCTTTTCACTGGTCTGCTCCTCCTGGACTGAGATCACTCATTGCATTCTCTTGACAGCTTTATGGGAAGCAGTTAGTGTATCACTGGCCTGTTTAGAAAAATAAAGGACAATGAAGAAAGGAAATGGATTGTGTGATGGGAGCGCTGGGCAAAATTCTTGAGTTAATTCAGGATGAGGCTGTGAATTTTACCCTTGTCCAGCCCAGTTCTGTTTTCCTGTCACAGACCAACTCCTGTCCTTGATGGGCTGAACTGGCTAGTCCCAAAGTGAGGCTTCAGTCTAGTCACAGACGGACCCTCGGCCTTGGCTGAAGACTGAGCCTTGACTTCGATAACAAAATAAGATAAAGCATTTAATGAGAAAATGAGAACACAGGCCATATTTCATACTGAGCAGAATACAGGTCATTTTCTGTACTGAGTCAGATCTTCTGGTGTAGGGAAAAGACAGCAGGCTCTAGGGTCCCCTGGAACAGAGCCTCCTGGTTTCATGAAGAGGGAGTTTCTGAGAAGAAGGCTTTTTCACTATGCACATTTCAGATTTCTCTGCCCCTGTAGATGAGAAGTGACATCTGATTGGTGAATTTGGGAAGAACTTTAGGGCATGTAAAGCTCAGTTCTGCTTTCTTTATCTTGAGGGCTGTCTGTCTACAAGAAGCACACTTTCTGCTCTTGCTCTTGGGTCTTGTCCTGATAGCCAAGGATGGCCTCATATAGTGCTGCCGTGCTTGGTTGGGAAAGTCTGCCTACTTAGGGGGATGATTTAGCTGTACTATGTCATTCAGGATACCTTTTGAACCAACATCTCCCAAACTGCGGTAAAAGTTAATTTCTTTTTTTTCTTTTCTTTTCTTTTCTTTTTTTTTTTTTTTTGAGACAGGGTTTACTGTCACCAGGCTGGAGTGTAGTAGCAGAATCACGCTTACTGCACCCTAGAGCTCTTGGGTTCATGTGATCCTCCCACCTCAGCGTCCCAAGTAGCTGGAAGCACAGGCACATGCCACCACACCAGGTTAATTTTTTGTATTTTTTTGTAGAGATGGAGTTTTACCATGTTGCCCACGCTGGTTTCAAACTTCTGGGCTCAAGTGATCTATCTGCCGTTTTGGCCTCTTAAAATGCTGGGATTACAGGCATGAACCACCATGCCCAGCCTAAAAGTTAATTTCTTGCTCATGTCACTGAAAGATGTGAAAAGGGTGCTCTGCTTCATGCAGTCATTCAGGACCCAAGTTCCCTCCATTGTGTGGCTCTGGCATCTTCTAGAACAGTGGTTCTCAACCAGGGATGATCTTGCCACAGATGGGGCATTTGGAAATGTCTAGAAACATTTTGGTTGTCACAACTGGAGAGTGGGGAATGCTACTGGCATCTAGTAGGTAGACACCAGAGATGCTGCTAAATATCCTACAGTATACAGGACAATCTCTAATAAAGAATTATCTGGCCTAAATGCCAGTAGTGCTGAAGTTGAAAAATCTTGTTCTAGGGCCTTCTTGGATCATTCAACCAGCAGATGAAGAAAAAGAGGGCGAATGGAGAATTATATGTCAGAGAATTTTATGGATCTTACTGGCAAGTGATGTGTAACACTTCTGCCCACATTCTACTGGCCAGAACTAAGTCACATGACCACATACAAGGAACAAGGCTGGGAACTGTGGTCTAATGATGGCCAGCAAGAAGAGGAAGCAGGTTTGCTGAGCATCTAACCACTCTCTGCCATAAGACCCATTTGTCTCCAACTATAACCTGTAAAGGTGCTGTTTTGGCCTCCATCTCTATTCTCTTTTATTTCTTAAATCATTCAAATTTAATCACCCATGGATTAAAATACTGAGTAGGGCAAACTGCTTTAACTCTTTGGTCTTCCCTTTGCTAATCTACAAATGACCTCCCAGGGATTGTTGGGAGGGTTTCTCCTGCTTTGTTGCTCTATCTGCATTCTTAAAGGTGATCCCTCCTTCTTCCAACCAAAATAAGACTCTGAGGTACCCCATTCCAGAAAAGGAAGTTTCATCCTGATCATGAAACTCAGTTCTCAAAGAAAGAAAAATGAATATGTTTGCAGGATTCTGAGACATCTTGCAGTTACTCAGAAATTTTTATTTTCTCTGAAAATAAAAATGGCTACAGAAAAGAATCCTTGACTGAGGGGTAGAGGGGCACTTGACTTCTAGTTCCAGTCCTGCCTCTGAATGGCATATGTAGGCTAGGACACATTCCTTCCCTGGATCTTAGGGCTCTTGTTACAGAGTGGGCAAGGTGATTTTTCTTTAGCTCTAAGATCCAATGTAAGTTTCTCTGTTGCTTGAATTTCCCTCTCCCCCACCAAACTAATCTCTTTCTTGGCATCAGTACGCACTTAAAGAATAAGATCTTGTTTGTAAGGGAAGGGCACAGTGGAGGTGGGTGGTTTAATGACCACCTCCTCTCCTAGGGAGCCAGTTTGCAGAGAGAAACCTTCAGGAGGTTGTCATAAATAACTAGACCCTTATCCTGACTTCCTCAGAAGGCAGTCAGAGCAATGATTGATGTAGCCCATTTGGGCAAGGTTGGAAGGCCAGGAGAATGCTCACTGGCAGATCTGCTTGTAAAGTTTCACATTAACCACAACTGGGCTGGGTGTCAGCATCTCGGACATCCTTGCAAGGCTTGCTCAAGAGCCTCAAAGACGAGGCAGAGAATTTCATGCCAGGTTAGAAGTGAGAGGTCAGTTTATGGGAATGAAGAGTAAAGGATAAACTCTAGATAACAGTTCAGAGAGAGAACCTTCTCTCTGAACTGTCAGATCTTTTCACTTCCCTCGGCCACATCAGAAAATGAATAATTGTCTTGGGCCAAATATAAAATACATATAAAATACTAATGGTAGCCGATGAGCTAAAAAAGAAAACTCAAAAAAAATCTCATAGTGTTTTAAGAAAGTTGACAAATTTGTGTCGGGCTGCATTCAAAGCCATTCTGGGCTGCATGCAGCCCATGGGCCTTAGGTTGTACAAGCGTGTTCTAGAGTTTCCTATGAGACCCTTACAAGGATAGTTTTTCTCCCATCTCTCTCAGAACCTCCAGAATACGGCAGGCATCATTAAAACCTACTCTAATTGACATGATGTGTGCATGATTTAAATATTTAATTACTTTTGGTCAAGAGTAAACAATTGTATGTTACAAATTACATTCATAGTAGAAAAATATGAGACATAAAAGAGTTTTCTATGTTTCCTTCATCAGCAACACTGAGTGCTGAAAGGAGGAGCAAAAAAGGGAAAAAGAGTGTGGTGGAAGAAAGCCTGAGACGAAACACTGCTGCCTTCCCTATCTGGCTGCCCCAACTCTTAATTCTCCCCAAAGAGAAGTCATTAAAGATTTACTGTCTTAGCTTGATAGGCAGCTTGAAGCTTTCTGGACCCATGGCTGCCCCTACCCACTTCCCACTTAGAAAGCCTCCTCCTCTCGCAAAGCCTGAGCCAGTCAGCAAGACTCCCTTTCTCCTGAGTTTTCTATCTGAGCAGGTGGTTGTTCTCCTGAGTTTTCTATCTGAGCAGGAGGTTGTTCTCCTGAGTTTTCTATCTGAGCAGGAGGTTGCCCTGCAGCTGCTAACAATCAGGGTCAGAAATTACCTTTGGAGGCAAATAAACATCCCAGGTATGCCTAATCTTCACCGAAGCTTTGAAGAACCACCCACTCACTGCCCCCCACCAGTCTGCACAAGAAGATAGGTCAGGAGAGGGACAGAAATTTGTTATAGTCATTTCAGAAAGCGCAATGTTTGTAGAGGGGATACTCCCTTCTCACGCCCATCCCCCCACTTCTCTCCTAACTTAATCTAAGTCGGGGAGGTGGTTCCAAGAGAGAGCCCTGTAGAGATTGGGAGCACCTACAGGAAGTGGGGACAGGGAGAGGTTCATTTCCTGGTTAGAAGTTTGCTGATGTTCAGAATTTGCAGGCCCATCCCTATTAGGGCACAGTGGAACTTAGAGGGAAAGTTCTAGGAAGAGCTTAGCCTCTTCAAAATTCACTGGAATTTGAGGGTACACATGAACCAGAGATTGAGATTTGCTGTTGCTTCTTTTTTAAAAAACAACCTTATTGAGGTATAATAGACATATTACACATATTCAAAGTGTGCAGTTTTACAAGTATTGACATGTATATACACATCTAAAGCCCTCACCACAATGAAGATAGTGAATAGACCCATCATCCTCACTTTTATTTGGTAAAAGTTTGCCCCTTTGTGATTACTCCCTCATCTCATCCCCCACCCACTCTTCCCAGGCAACCATTGATCTGTTTTCTGTTGTTATAGATTAGTTTGCATTTTCTGGAGTTTCATATAAATAGAATCATACAGTACACACTCTTTTCTGCCTGACTTCTCTCACTTAGTATCAATAATTTGAGATTTACTCATATTGCTGCTGTATGGTTTCTTCATTCCTTTTTACTGCAGAGTAGCATTCCATGGTATGTAAATACACTCATGTATTTATCCACTCACCTGTTGATGGACCTTTGAGTTGTTTTCAGTTTGGGGCTATTACAAATAAAGCTGTTATCCGCATTCATGTACAAGTCTTGTATGAACATATGTGCTCATGTATTTTTAGTTGGAATGGTTAGATCATATGGTAGCTGTAGATTTTGAGACTGCCAAACTATTTTTTCTGAAGTGGTTCCATCATTTTACATTCCCACTAGAAGAGTATCAAGTTGAGATCCTCGCCAACACTTGGCATGATCAGTCTTTTAGATTATAGCCATCTTAATAGGTGTATAGTGGTTTTGTGGTTTTAAAATTGCTAAGGATGATGAGCACCTTTTCATGCGCTTATTTGCCATGCATATATATTCTTTGGTAAAATGTCTCTTCAAATATTTTGTCTATTTTTTTATTGGATTGCTTGTTTTCTTTTTATTGAATTTGAGAGTTCATTATAGATTTTGAATACAAGTCCTTTGCCAAATATATGCTCTGCAAATATTTTGACCCATTCTGTAGGCTGTCTTTTCATTTTCTTAATAGTGTCTTTTGAAGTATGAAGTTTTAAATTTTGATAATGTCCAATTTATCAAAATTTTCTTTTATGGATTGTATTTTGATGTTGAATCTAAAAGACTTTGCCTATCCTGTGGTCACAAAGATTTTCTCCAAAAAATGTTATAAATGTATGATTTACATTTAGATCTATAACTTAGTTTGAGTTAATTTTTTATATACAGTGTGAATTATGAATTGGACCCTCTCTTTCTGTTTTGTTTTGTTTGCTTACATACATCCAGCTGTGTTAACAATATTTATTGAAAACACTGTCCTTCCTTCCTTGAATTGCTTTTAAATCTTTGTCAAACATCAGTTGTCCATATATGTGTGGATCCATTTATGGACTCTGTATTCTGTTCCATTGATCTATTTGTCTAGTTTGATTCTAATGTCACACTTTGATTACTTTATAATAAGTCTTGAAATCAGGTAGAGTTATCCTATCAACATTGTTCTTTTTCAGAACCGTTTTAGTTATTCTAGGTCTTTTTTATGATCACATGAATTTTAGAATCAACTTATCAATTTATGCCATAAGCCTGCTGGGATTTTGATGTGGAATGCATGAATGTATAGATCAATTTGGGGAGAAGTAAAATCTTAACCATGGTGAGTTTTCTGATCCACAAACAAAGAATGTCACCATTTATTTAGATCTTCTTTGCTTGCTCTCAGTGATGGTTTGTAGTTCTCAGTGTATAGGTCTTTCACACCTTCTGTCTGATTTACCCCTAATTGTTTAATATTTTTTTTGGTGGATGCTATTGTAAATATATTTTTAAATATTTTATTTCTGATAGTTTGAGTATCTGATATGGAAATACAATCACTTTTTATATATTGACCTTATATCCTGCAATCTTGTTAAACTTATTAGTTCTAATAGATTTTTGCACATGCCATTATTTTCTACATAGACAGTTACATCGTCTGGGAATAAAAAATGATTTTATTCACTCCTTTCCAACCTGGATTCTTTCTATTCTTTTCTTTCCTGATTGCACACATGGCTAAAACATCCAGAACAATGTTGAAAAAATTGCTGAAAGTAGACATCTTTTTCTTATTCTTGATATTAGAGGGAAGACATTTAGTCTTTACCATTAAATAAAATGTTAGCTGTAGATATTTTTGTTGACTTTTTAAAATGAGAAAGTTTTCTTCTATTCCTAGTTGGTTGAGAGTTTTTATCCAGATTAGTTGGATTTTGTAAGGTTGTTGGATTTTGCTAAATGCTTTTTCTTGTCTCTGTTGATATAATCATGTGGGTTGTTTTTTTTTTCTTTTCAATGTGTTAAAATGGTGAATTACATTGATTTTTCTTAAAAAATTTAATTGTGATAAAAACCTTGCATAACAAACATTTTCTATCTAAATATTTTTAACTGTACAGTTTATTAAGTATGTTCACATTGTTGTGCAAAAGATCTCCAGAACTGGCACTGATTTTTGTATGTTAAACTAACTCTGCATTCCTTGGAAAAACTTCACTTGGCCATAATACATTATCCTTTTTATCTATTGGATTTAATTTGTTACATTTTAATATGGATTTGATTTGCTAAAATTTTGTTTAGAACTTTGTATCTGTGTTTTTTAAAGATATTGGCTTGTAGTTTTCTGGTATTGTCATTATCCGGGTTCAGTGTCAGGGTAAAGCTGGCATCAAATAATGAGTTGGCGGGCATTCCTTCTTCAGTTTTCTGGAAGAGTTTGTGTAGAATTAGTGTTATTTCTTCTTTTAATGTTTGGGATAATTCATTAGTGAAGAAACTAGAGTTTTCTTCATTAGTGGGAAAGTTTTTTTTGTCTGTAAGTTCTGTTTTATTAGTAGAGACCCACTGACTTTCAACCCCTATCGCTTTGGCCCCGGAGCACCCAAGCCACGGTTCACCTACTTCCCCTTCTCCCTGGGCCACCACTCCTGCATCGGTCAGCAGTTTGCTCAGATGGAGGTGAAGGTGGTCATGGCAAAGCTGCTGCAGAGGCTGGAGTTCCAGCTGGTGCCCGGGCAGCGCTTCGGGCTGCAGTAGCAGGCCACGCTCAAGCCACTGGACCCAGTGCTGTGCACCCTGCGGCCCCGCGGCTGGCAGCCTGCAGCCCCACCTCCCCGCTGCTGAGGGGGCCTCCAGGCAGGATGAGACTCCCCGGGCAAGGGCCGTGCTCGTCCACCTCTGCTGTCCACGGCGACCCACCCTTCTCCCCTGCCCTGTCCCCTGGGCCACCCTTCATGCTGGCTTCTAGCGGGCCCTCTGCCGACCGCCTGCTTCACACCCCTCAGCGCTCCCTGTTGCCTGCGGACTCCACGACCCTTCCTGGACTGGCCCTTGCTCAACTCCCAGCCGCCACCATTGTCCCTACCACTGAACCCTTGCACAGGCCACTTCCTCAGACGAGACACCCTCTCGTTCACTCCCTAAAGCCCTCTTCAGGTGTCACCTCCTCCAAGAAGCCCTCCTCGCCACCCCCAGCCGGGTCAGAGGACCTTCCTCTGTGCTCCCTCGGTCACCTGTGCTACCTCTAACGCCACTGACCACACTGTATCGTGAGTGTCCATTGACGTGACCAATTGCCCTGCCAGGCTGTGACGGCCTCAGTGGTAGGGGCTGCATGTGATTCGTCTCTGAGCCCCCTGTGCCCACCCAGGGCCCGGCACAGAGTCGATGCTCAATAAATGTGTGTTGACTGCAAAAAACAAAAACAAACAAACAAACAAACAAAAAAGAAAAAACAAGTAGATACAGAGATGCTAAGGTTCTTTCTTTTTGACTGTGCTTTCATAATTTGTGTTATTTAAAGAATTGGTTTGTTGAGTTGTCAAATTTATAGGTATAAAGTTGCTCATAATATTCTCCTATTTTTAATATAAGGGAATGTGTGGTAATGGCACCTGTCTCATTCCTAATTTTGTAATTTGTGTCTTTTTTCATATTTTCCCTGATCAACTTGGCTGGAGGTTGGTCAATTCCATTGATCTTAAAAAAATCATCTCTTGGTTTCATTGATTTTTTCCCCCTACTGTTGTACTATTTTCTATTCCATTGATTTCTGCACTGAATTTTATTATTTTTTCTTCTGCTGTTTATTTTGCCATTATTTTTAATTGCTATGCCTTCAAGTTAGCCATCCTTCTGCCATGTTTAATATATCCTTAATCCTACTCAGAGTATTTTTCATCTAAAACACTGTAGTTTTCATCTCTAGGTTCTATTTGAGTATTTTTGAAATCATCCATGCCTCTACTTAACTTTTGAACATATAGAGAACAATTATAATAATTATTTTGACATCTTAGCCTGACAATTTTAAATCTGTTTCAGTTCTTGGATGGTTTTGATTGCTTGATTATTCTCTGTGTGTTTTCTTGCTTCTTTGCATGCTTGGTTATCTTTGATTAGATGCCAGAAATGGTCACTTTTACCTTATTGGGTGGTGGATCTTTTTGATTCTTATAAATCTTCTTGAGCTTTGTTCTGGGATGTGTTAAGTTGCCTGGAAATTGTTTGATCTTCTTGGGTCTTGCTTTTATGATTTATTTGGCATATCTGAGCAGTCTAGGGCTAATTATGCCCCACTACTAAGCAAGATTTTCTGGGGTACTCTACCCAATGCTCATAAAGTATGATTTCGTTCAGCTGTCAGAGGGGGGATATGCAATATTCCCAGCCCCGTGTGAGCATCAGACAATGTTCTTTAATCTTTTCAAATTATTTTTACTCCATCCTGAAGTGTTACTTCACATGCATGTGCTAATCAGGACTCGGTTGAATATCAGAGGGGGATGCTCTGCAGATAGTCAGGGCTCTTTCTCTGCACATCTCTTTCCTTTTATTACTTTGTCCATCCATGAACTCTAGTCCACTTGGTTTCCCTAATTCGCAGCCTTATTACTTCAGTTCAAGGATCCTACTGGGCTCCTCTCAGACTTTCTTCTTTGTCCCGTAGCCTGCATAGTCTCTGAAGGCAGCAAGCTGGGGCAGTCATAGGGCTTACCTAGTTTGTTTCTTGTCTCTTAGGGAATAAGTATCCTTTGTTGTCTTAGGTCTAGTGTCTTGAAAATGGCGTTTCTGACATTTTATCTTTTTTATTTTGAAGGCAGGAGGGTAAATTCAATCCTGGTAACTTAATTGTGGGCAAAAGTGCAAATCTCCTGGCATCCAATTCTTACCATAGATTTCTGATGTCTGGAAGCATGGTGGAGCAACACACTTCTGAAGGGAGAGCAGGTGCTGTAGTGAAGTTTTCCACAAAAGAAGAAAATGTTGTGCTCTTTGTCTACCTCACCAACTTCCCTTCAGCCCTTGGGGAGTGTAGAAGACCTCCATGTTCATCAGGGCTCCATTTTAAGGAAAGAACAGAAGTTGGAGGATAAGGTGGGAGTTCTGATTGATGTGGACCAGATAAGGTGATATCCGGCCAAAGAGGAAGCTGGGAGCCACAGACTGCTAATAGGATGAAGGGAGACACAGCTACCCCTCTGTGGGGTCATCAGAGATGGAGAGGGCTGGCATAAAGATGAACATCTGCATCCAAAACCATATAACTCCATACACTACATCATCTAATAGGAGACCAACATATTGTCAGAGGCCACCAGCAACAGAGGGAAGCAGGTAAAGCCAGTGTAAGATCAGGAGCCTTTTTCCACCAATGACAAACAGCCACTTATTTAGAGTGATCTCTGTTATTCCTCTTATTTTCCCTTCTTCCCTCAACATGAAAGGCACTAGACCCAGAAAAGAAAGGAGAAAATTAGAAGACAAGACCACAACCTTTTACCACTCTTGGTGTTTTTTTTCTTTTTTCTTTTTTTTGACAGTCTCACTCTGTTGCCCAGGTGCTGGAATGCAGTGGCGTGATCTCGGCTCACTGCAAACTCCGCCTCCCAGGTTCAAGTGATTCTTGTGCCTCAGTCTCCCAAGTAGCTGGGACTACAGACATGCACCACCATGACCAGCTAATTTTGTATTTTTTTTTGTAGCGACAGGGTTTCTCCATGTCCCCTTCCCACTCTCGTAACTTGAGGTACAAGTCTGGCAAACATTGAAGCAAGACGAGGAAATGCTATTGAAACTGGATATGAGATGGGAGTTGTGAACTAGACCAGATGGGACTTTTGGTAACTGATATCGATGGGAAAGCAATGGGATCTACCTGAAAATATCATTAGAAAATGATACTGACAGATAGGACAAATCATGGTTAACAGTTGTGGCTAGAGTAAACAAGTTGAACTGTTTATACCTATACCCCAATGGATTGAGGCTTCTCAATAAACTGGTTACATCTGATCTGCTAACAACAGCTGCTAAACATTGAAAGGGGTACTGTGCTGACTGCTGTATACACACTATGTCATTTGCTCTTCACAACCTATAAGATAGGCACTAGTTTTTCCCCCATTTGGCAGATGACAGAAACCGAGGCACAACCAACTTGTCTAAATATAGATTATAGAAATTTCACATGTATCTCTCCAGTTCACAGGAAGTGTCATTCTCCTTAATCACTTTGCTCTTATCCTTGATGTTTTTCCAAACATTTTTGCTTATGTTGAGGGTTTTCCATCTCTCTGAGCTGTGTTGTCAGTCCATCTCCTGATGAAGCAAGGGCAGTTTGAATGCTGAATGGAGGTGGATGAGGAAGGGGAACACTACGTGAAAATATTTGTTTTACACAGATGAAATGTTGGATCAGAACGCACAGAACTACATCCAGGTGAGAGGCATCAAATAAATCACTTAACCTCTTTGTACTTTAGTTTCCTTATATGTTTTTATGGGCATCATGATAGTGCCTACTTCACTGGGCTGGCGCTGGAAATGAAGTGTGATTACAGATGAAGCTGTTAATCAGTGTCTGGCACACGGTCTGCTCTATCCGAGGATTAACCGTGGTTATTATCTGTCCTTTATTACTAATTAAGTTCTCTTCACCACTGAAAGAAAAAGTCCAAATGAACCCAAACATACGCGTTTATTTTCTCCTCCACATTTTCGCTGCCCCTCCTTCATTACTCTATCTCCATCATCACCCCAAGAAATTAGATCTTTGCATAGCAGAAAACACTTTTCCCATTCCTAAGAGAAAGAATGGGACTTTTTTTTTTTTTTTTTTTTTGCTATTCCAAGAGAACCCACATTTGACACTGGATTTCCACCCAGTTTTTCTAAGTACACCTGTGGTTACATTGCTGGAGGTGTCAGTGTAAGGATTTAAGCTCAGCTGTATCTGACAGCTGGTTACCCAGATGAGAAACCCCAGAGTCCTCTTCCACCCTTTGCAGTGAGCTGCCTGGACCTGCAGGATCCCTGCAGTACCTTCTATGTGCACCAGGTGGCAGGTGCTGCATCGGAAACGCAGGTGCGGCAGCTGCACAACTGGTTCTACGGGTGGATCTGAGCACCGGGCTCACCTGGGAGATTTCTAATAATACAAATCCCCAGGCTCCGCCCCCGAGATTTTGACGCCGTGGGTTTGGTGTGGCGGCCTGGCATATGTGTTTTTATAAAGCCCTACAGGTAATTATGATTCAGCTTGGTGCAGGGACCTGCGTTTGGAAGCCGCTGCTTCAGAGTGTTCCAGAGAATGGCAGCCTCACACAAGCATGAAGCGTTTAACTGTGCAACACAAATCAACAACCTGGGCTCCTAGAATTCAGGGTGAGGTTTCACAGAGTGTCAGAGTTGAAAAGGATTTTGGGGCTCACTGATGAAGCATTAGCGACGAGGAGCCTGAGGCCAGAGGGAACGTGCCACGGACAGCCTGAGCTACAGTGCAGGTCTCCTCCCTCCTCCGCAGCCCTGCTGACCGCGGCTCTCCGTGGTTATAATACTGTCACTTCCCCGCTAGCCCAAGGATCTGAAAATACCTTTGGTAAGCCACGGGAAGGACCCTCCTCCCTGAGTCAGTACCTTTAACTGCTGTTGGAACAACTCCAAGCCTCAAATAATTCAAAACTGTGTGAAACACGTTTTTGCCTGAATTAGGGTTCACACCGGGTGGCCTTTGTCCAGAGGCCATGTTTATTTATTTATTTATGTTTATTTTATTATTATTACACTTTAAGTTTTAGGGTACATGTGCACAATGTACAGGTTAGTTACATATGTATACATGTGCCATGCTGGTGTGCTGCACCCATTAACTCATCATTTAGCATTAGGTATAGCTCCTAATGCTATCCCTCCCGCCCCCCCACCCCACAACAGTCCCCAGAGTGTGATGTTCCCCTTCCTGTGTCCATGTGTTCTCATTGTTCAATTCCCACCTATAAGTGAGAACATGCGGTGTTTGGTTTTTTGTCCTTGCCATAGTTTACTGAGAATGATGATTTCCAATTTCATCCACGTCCCTACAAAGGACATGAACTCATCATTTTTTATGGCTGCATAGTATTCCATGGTGTATATGTGCCACATTTTCTTAATCCAGTCTATCATTGTTGGATATTTGGGTTGGTTCCAAGTCTTTGCTATTGTGAATAGTGCCGCAATAAACATATGTGTGCATGTGTCTTTACAGCAGCATGATTTATAGTCCTTTGGGTATATACCCAGTAATGGGATGGCTGGGTCAAATGGTATTTCTAGTTCTAGATCCCTGAGGAATCGCCACACCGACTTCCACAATGGTTGAACTAGTTTACAGTCCCACCAACAGTGTAAAAGTGTTCCTATTTCTTCACATCCTTTCCAGCACCTGTTGTTTCCTGACTTTTTAATGATTGCCATTCTAACTGGTGTGAGATGGTATCTCATTGTGGTTTTGATTTGCATTTCTCTGATGGCCAGTGATGGTGAGCATTTTTTCATGTGTTTTTTGGCTACATAAATGTCTTCTTTTGAGAAGTGTCTGTTCATGTCCTTCGCCCACTTTTTGATGGGGTTGTTTTTTTTTGTTGTAAATTTGTTTGAGTTCATTGTAGATTCTGGATATTAGCCCTTTATCAGATGAGTAGGTTGCAAAAATTTTCTCCCGTTTTGAAGGTTGCCTGTTCACTCTGATGGTAGTTTCTTTTGCTGTGCAGAAGCTCTTTAGTTTAATTAGATCCCATTGGTCAATTTTGGCTTTTGTTGCCATTGCTTTTGGTGTTTTATACATGAAGTCCTTGCCCATGCCTATGTCCTGAATGGTAATGCTTAGGTTTTCTGCTAGGGTTTTTATGGTTTTAGGTCTAACGTTTAAGTCCTTAATCCATCTTGAATTAATTTTTGTATAAGGTGTAAGGAAGGGATCCAGTTTCAGCTTTCTACATATGGCTAGCCAGTTTTCCCAGCACCATTTATTAAATAGGGAATCCTTTCCCCATTTCTTGTTTTTGTCAGGTTTGTCAAAGATCAGATAGTTGTAGATATGTGGCATTATTTCTGAGGGCTCTGTTCTGTTCCATTGATCTATATCTCTGTTTTGGTACTGGTACCATGCTGTTTTGGTTACTGTAGCCTTGTAGTATAGTTTGAAGTCAGGTAGTGTGATGCCTCCAGCTTTGTTCTTTTGGCTTAGGATTGACTTGCAAATCATGAGTGAACTCCCATTCACAATTGCTTCAAAGAGAATAAAATACCTAGGAATCCAACTTACAAGGGATGTGAAGGACCTCTTCAAGGAGAACTACAAACCACTGCTCAATGAAATAAAAGAGGATACAAACAAATGGAAGAACATTGCATGCTCATGGGTAGGAAGAATCAATATCATGAAAATGGCCATACTGCCCAAGTTAATTCATAGATTCAATGCCATCCCCATCAAGCTACCAATGACTTTCTTCACAGAATTGGAAAAAACTACTTTAAAGTTCATATGGAACCAAAAAAGAGCCCGCATCGCCAAGTCAGAGGCCATGTTTTAATGGCTCTGCAACGCGGCCTCCCTGCCATCCATGACTGTGGGGATGCTCGCCCCTGTCTCCCAGCCCTGGTGCATCCCCAGCCCCATGCTCCAATCTTCTCATCGTCCTTGGGCATATCAAAATGTCTCTGAGCCTCTATTTCTTCTCTGTGAGACAGGGGTGAGGATTACTTGAGAAAATGTTCAGCATTTCTGTGTGTAACTGTCGAAAAAAAAAACCAGAGCTTAGTTTTCCTCTGTACTCTGTCTTTCAACACTTTTAATTTGGACTCTAGCTTTGCAAAGGCAAAGGTTCTCAGAAAATCTACAACCGAAACCCCTAACTTTATACTCGAGCAAACTGGGTCCAGAAAGCTGAATGATTTACACAGGGAGTTACTGTGAGAGGAGAATTGGCATGTAGGTGTCCCGATGTCCAACCTTCTGCCCTTTCTTCCGTATCACAATCACGCAGTCCTGGGGCCTCTCTGGTGGAGCCTCTTACTATCATTATTCTGAATAGTTCTGATGCTAACTGGTGTCTTCCCCTTCCTCCTTTCCTTTCAACAACATTTAGTGGGCACCTGTTTTATCTTGTGCCCTATACTTGGTTTCTGTTAGAGAACCTTGCCTTACCTACAGTAAGTACTAAATACATCTTTGACGGTGGTTTAATTATTCACCTTTATTCATATATTTAGTGATAAGCACTTGCTTTGTGCTAAATCCTTTTTAGGGAGGCCGCGAGGAACCCAAGGGTAGCAGATAATGACATGGTCCACAACGCACTTAAGGAGTTGGCAGAGTTTGAGATCAGGGGATTCTGCGCGTGTGTGGATAATCAGTATTCAGGAGAAGGTGTAGTGCACATAAGTACTGCTGTGTGCACCGTGGTGGCAGGAGGTCACTTTGGTTTGGGGCTGGAAGGCTGGGAAGTCAGACCCTGCACTTTCTCAGTGTAAACCCTTGATCCCCCTTCTCCTTTAGCCTCTCTCATGACTGGTTCTGCAGGCTTCTGTCCTGGACCTTTTCTTCTCACTCTATGTGGTCTTTCTGGAGCATCATCCATCTTCCTGCCTCAATAATCGTCTAATTCTTGATGGCTTCTAAATCTGTATCTCCAGAGGAAAGTGTTTCTCTGAATCTCAGACCTTTACATCCCACTGTTTCCCAAATGTCATTGATTGCATAACTTGTCACTTGTACAGAACTGAACTCCTCTCCCCTCCAATCTGCTTCTCCTCAGTGAGCTCAGAAACCTGGAAGTGGTCCTTGACTCCCCCCCTTTTCTTTACTGTTCCACCACCCCAGTAATAATGAGGTTCTTTAAACCCCAGAATCCTGGAAATCTAAACAGCCCTGTCACAGATTCCTTTTTCTCCAACCCAGCTTTTCTGCCACTGTCAATCTCTGGGTACAATCAAGATTCACCAGCATTTTTGTAACAACTTTTTACCCAACTGGTCTTCCTATTTTGAGTCATGCTCACCTATGAGTCCTCCAAATTGGACCCAGAGACGTCTTATATAAAATAAAACAAACAAATGAAGCCCCTCCATCACTTACAGCTCTTAGAGTGTCTTCCCTCTGCTCCTAAACTTCACACTCCTGTAAGTGGCCTCTGCAACCTGTGCTATGGATTGAATTGTGTCCTCCAGAAATGTACATTCAAGCCCTAACTCCTCATACCCCAGAATGTGAGCTTATTTGGGAATGGAGTTGTTGAAACGTAATTAGTAAGATGAGGTCATGCTGGAGTAAGGTGGGCTCTTAATCCAGTATGACTGGAATCTGTATAAAAAGAGGGAAATTTGGACACAGACATAGGAATAGAGGGAGGACAGCCATGGGAAGTGAAGGCAGAGATTGGAGTTATGCTGCCACAAGCCAAGGAACACCTGGTGCTGCTTCCAGAAGCTGGAAGAGGCAAGGAAAGGATTCTTCTTTCCAGAAAGGCTTTGGAGGGAGCAAGCCCTTGCCAATACCTTGATTTCGGATCTCCAGCCTCCAGAACTGCGAGACAATACACTTCTGTTGTTTTAAGCCACCCAGTTTGTGGTAATTTGTTATGGCAGCCCTAGTAAATGAACATAAATTGTCATGATCTAAATACCAGGTATCTTTCCAGCCTCCTCTGCAGTCATGTGCCTCAGTTCACCCTGTTATCCCAGGCACACTGGATTACGTACAGCTCTTGAAACACACTGTGCACCTGCACGCCTTTGCTCATACTGGTCACTGGTGGAAGGCTCTTCCTCTTCTCTGTTTGCCCACATTCTCCACAACTTCTTCCTTCTGCTCCTTCGGCACCAGATATGTGAACAACAATTCTTGTTCTGGCCTCCTTGAGAGCAGGGACTCTGCTTCCCTCTCCTCTATCCCTGTTGCTTTAGCACTGAGCTGACCTAGCATAATGCTGCAAGAATTGATCTGAGTTGGGTCACATGTTCTCCCACAGTTTATGATGTTGCTGGGTGGTGGGATTCAAAATGCTCATTCCTCCCTCCTCACTGGATTTCCAAAGAGGGGTTCACCCTGATTTCACCGCCCACTAAAATCTAATTAACCACAGGGCATGAATTCTTCTTGGAAACCTCCAAACTGCCAACTTCTTCTCCCTCATGCTGTTGCCAACTCTCGAGCGGGCTTGAAGGAAGGAAACGTGGACAAAAAGATTTTGCTCGTTTCTTTGAGGCCAACGCCTAATCACTGTCCCTCTTCAAGTGAAAAATGGGGAAAACACTAGCTAACTGTTGTTTAGTGACCCCAACCCCCACCCCTTTAAAATAAACACTCTTTTCAATTAGGAAGATTTGTCACCGGGGACAGTAATTCCATGTCCTACCAAAACAAACACAGTTGTAATTAGTTTTATCCAGGAAGAAAATTAACTCTGTTTATCTTAGCATAATTAATCACTGACCTCTTTCTGTCCGGGCAGCTTTGGGGAGGGCACGGGAGTGGGGGGTTGTGATCTACAGCACAGGGGCGTTCTGGGCTCCATCTATCTCTCGTGTTGGTTACACAGCTGTCTGCGTGAGTTATTTGAATTAATATTCCTAGCCAAGAGTTGTGGAGCTGCCTCAGAGCTAGACTTGGAGAAACCACTAAATAAGGCTATGATTTTATGGCTTCAGTCTGTGGAGAATTTTAGATGAGTGCATATCAGATGGGCATTAAGGCACGCGGCCGACACTGAAGTTTGCTTGGCTCCTTTCACGCCCTTCACCTTGACCTCAACAAGTCTTGAGAAAGGGGAAGGATCCTCAGGCAAAGGCGTTGGTCCTTGGTTATGGAAGACAGGCTGTTGTTGCAGTGAGGAGGGACAGGCTTTGGGGCTATGGTTTGGGTGTCAGTCTTTTTTTTTTAATTTTTTTTTATTATACTTTAAGTTCTAGGGTACATGTGCACAACATGCAGGTTTGTTACATATGTATACATGCGCCATGTTGGTGTGCTGCACCCATTAACTCGTCATTTACCTTAGGTATATCTGCTAATGCTATCCCTCCCCCCTCCCCCCACCCCACAACAGGCCCCGGTGTGTGATGTTCCCCTTCCTGTGTCCAAGTGTTCTTATTGTTCAATTCCCACCTATGAGTGAGAACACGCAGTGTTTGGTTTTTTGTTCTTGCCATAGTTTGCTGAGAATGATGGTTTCCAGCTTCATCCGTGTCCCTACAAAGGACATGAACTCATCCTTTTTTATGGCTGCATAGTATTCCATGGTGTATATGTGCCACATTTTCTTAATCCAGTCTATCATTGATGGACATTTGGGTTGGTTCCAAGTCTTTGCTATTGTGAATAGTGCCACAATAAACATACGTGTGCATGTGTCTTTATAGCAGCATGATTTATAATCCTTTGGGTATATACCCAGTAATGGGAAGGCCGGGTCAAATGGTATTTCTAGTTCTAGATCCTTGAGGAATTGCCACACTGTCTTCCACAATGGTTGAACTAGATCCTCTAGCTATATGACTGTGGGCAAGATACCTCATCTTTCTGAACCATAGTAACCTCCTAAGTGAAAAACAAAAAACAAAAAAACAAACAAACAAAAAAACCCAGGATGTGTGTGCATGTGTGTAGTGGGGTCAGGGTTAGTAATATATATCCACAGGGATGAATAAGGATTAGAAGTGAGGTATGCTATGTCCCTAGCACAGGGCCTGGTACTAAATAGTAATTCAGTGAACACAGGTAGGTTTTGTTATTTTTGCATGAACTGACTGAGGTTCCAGGGGTAGAAGGACACAATGAATGTCCTCTCTATTTCAGTAGACCCACAACTCATGGAGACCCTACTGTGTGCTGGGCTCTGCATTAGGCCATGGAAATAAAAAGAGGGTTTAATCCTGGCTCCTGTCCTCGAGGAGCTCACAGCCTACTGGAGAGAGAGAGACATACCCGGATATTCTCAATGTGTTGCAACAAATGCTAAGCTGGAGACATGGGCATGAGATCCCCTGGTAGAGAGGTAAGCAGAGACTGAAGGGATGCTGATTTCACTTGTTCTGAGCCATTTAGTCAATGTATAATTCCTCACTTAATCCTCGTGATAACTCTAAAAATAGGCATGAGGGAGGGGGTCCCAGGGAAAGGTAATTGAGGCTCACAGATGGTAAGTCATTAGACCCCAACTGCATAGCTAGAAAATGGTGCAGCTGGGATGTGAATCAGATTTGTTTGACACGGGAGCCTGTGCTTTGTCAGTTTTCACCTTGGAGGTCCTGGCTGGGTTTTAATGACTGGTATCCTTCCCCAGGACCTTGAGTCAGGAGCATTAAAGCAGCAAGGCCCTGAGGGCTGGTGTCAGGAGACCCCAGAGTTAACAACGCAGCTTCTTGAGCCTCACCTCAGGCTCTTCCATATTAAAATCTCTTGCAGGAGGATAATTTTAAGCAACTACAATACCTAAGGTGATTCTTATGTTCTCACCATCTGCTATAGTTTTAAAAAACCTACCTTTTGCTCATGATGTTGAGATAGCTACTCCCACACAAGTGTTTGCAGGTGGGTGGGGAGAGCGTGTCCTCTAGGTAACAAGAAAAGAGAACTGTGAAATCAAGGAGGCCCACATCCTGAACTGAGAGGGATGAAGAGGGGAGGTGAGATGGGCCAGGACCCCTTGAGAGTGGCCTAAATAGCTCACACTGGGGTGAGTGTCTCTGGATGCCAGAGGCAGAGTGGTGGACCGTGCACCTGTTGTGAGCACAGGCCACTCACTCCCTGTCCATAGGCTTGTAACAGTGGGTTCAGAAGCAGGAGAGAACTGCATAGGTCCTTTCTTGAAGCAGAAGAGGGCTTCAGGCTGGGAGGCACCTACTGCTCACTGTAGACAGGGAGCAAGGCAGCCTTTATTGATGCACAGGTTGCTGGGAGGTTGTGGGGCTTTTGTCCTCTCAGATCTAGAAGAGAACTGGAGCCAGGAAGAGTCAGTTTCTGGTGCCGTGAAGGACTCCAGGGAAGGAGCAACCAAAAAATACTGAGGGCACTGAGGCTGGTTTTTCCAGGCCATGGTGATGCCTGGTCCTGCAAGAGTGGTCACTTAGATGGCAGGGGGACTCCACACATCCTGAGATGGAGAGAGAAAGTGAGATGGGCTATGAGCAGAGGCTGAAGAATCAGGCAGAATTGTATTCTATGTCCCACCTCTGCCTCTGCCAGTGACAAGCTGTGCAAACTTGGAAACCTTTTTTTTTTTTTTTTTTTTTTTTTTGAGACGGAGTCTTGCACTGTTGCCCAGGCTGGAGACAGTGGTGTGATCTTGGCTCACTGCAGTCTCCACCTCTCAGATTCAAGTGATTCTCCTGCCTCAGCCTCCCAAGTAGCTGGGATTATAGGTGCCCGCCACCCTGCCTGGCTAATTTTTGTATTTTTAGTAATGATGGGGTTTCGTAACGTTGGCCAGGCTGGTCTCAAACTCCTGACCTCAACTGAACTGCCCCCATCGGGCTTCCAAAGTGTTGGGATTAGAGGTCTGAGCCACTGGGCCCGGGCAAACTTGGAAACATTTTTTTCCTTCCTAGTGCCTCAGTTTTCTCAAATGTAAAATGGGAATAAAATATCTACCTTGTAAGACTTTTGTGAGGGTCTGATAACTGTTATATACATTATCTCATTTAATCTTCACAACAACCTTTAAAATAGGGATACGATCATTCTCAATTTACAGTTGAGTGAAAGTGAGGCAGTTCAGATGGCTTGACTAAGGTTACCTGGCATTTGAGTGGCAGAGCCAAGATTTAAACCCAGCTCTGTCTGATGCTAGACCCTTTGCTTCAACCATATTCTGTAATGTCTCATTTCTAGGAATGAATGAAGGAATGTTCACACATGTATCATCCAGCCTCTGAGGTGCCTCTGACAACCATAATTGCCTCCTCATGAAACTGGGCCCAGTTCCTCCTGTGGCTTTTCCTGCTGCAGCCGTGGGCCTTGCTCTCCTGGCTGGAAACGCTGTTTTCATCTTATCTGGGGATTCTCACTGCTGACGGTGCTGGAGGCTGTGGGGCACAGTGGTTTCAAGCACAGGCTTTGGAGTCAGGCAAACCTGGGTTTCAATATGGCTCAGGAAGCTGTTGGGCAGGAGGACTTTTGGTGAGCAGGCACTGTCTGATAATGGGGTTTCCCAGGATCCCAGGTTTCTTGGGGGCACACAAGTAGGCCAAAGATGATGTGGGAACCTCCCAGAGAATTGCCTCATACTGTACTCTCCCCAAGAGGCTGCAGCCAAGAGAATAGGGGCCACATCACGGGGGCTCATGATAGAGTCTGGGCTTTGTGGGAAAGGAAGTGGGGAGGGTCTCAGAAATGTTTTTACAATGTAAAATCTTCCAGTTAGAACTTTATATGCAGGATTTAATCAGAAGGAAATTTGGACAGGACTCATTTTTCTCATTGCTGCTCTAAGTGGCTGCTCTAAGCAGTCTGGACTGTCTCCCCTGTGGCTTTGTTGAGTTCAGCAAACATTTATTGTGCACATACTGTGTGCAGGCACTTTGCTGGGGATACAGGGATGAAATGGGGACAGTGCCCATGCCTGAGGGCATTGCCCTGAAGCTGGATGCTAAGGCCATCTGTGTGTGTGTCTGTGTGTCTGCATGTATCTCTGTGTCTGTGTGTGTCTCTGTGTCTGTGCTTCTGTGTCTATGTGTATGTCTGTGTGAGTGTCTGTGGGTCTCTCTTTGTGTGTTTGTGTGTGTATCTGTGTGTGTGTTCTCTGTGTGCCTGTATGTGTCTTTGATGTGTCTTTCTGTAGGTGTCTCTGTGTGTGTCTATATGTGTGTATCTGTGTCTATGTATGTGTGTGTCATTTTGTTTGTTTCTGGGTGTGTCTACCTCTGTGTGTCTCTGTATACCTGTATCTCCGTGTGTGTGTCTGTGTGTGTGTATTTGTGTGTCTCTGTATGTGCATTCCTGGGTGTGTGTCTGTGTGTGTGTGTGTGTGTGTGTGTGTGTGTGTATTGAGAGGGAGGGAGAAAGAAAGGGAGCGACAGATGGGTCAGCATGGAAGGTGTATCCTCATTCACAGCCCTGGGAGGAATCAATCAATCCACCTACTGGTCAAGACCAACTCTGGTGGTGCCTGGCTGACAGTGGGAATGTGACTTTTCATTTGAGAATGGGTTTGCATTTCCTAGGAAAAGAATGTAGGAGTTGGAGTCTCAAGGAGTGTTTTTTTTTTTTCCTTTTGTGATTGAGAGAGCACAGCCTTGTGTGCATTAGCTGACAGATACCAATCTGCGGCGTGTTGGGGATAGCCACAGAGAAGAGACAGAGGGAACCGCAGACAGTGAGCAGGAGTCTGGTGGAACCAGTCTGCCTTTAGGCCCAAACCCCCAACTATGAATACCTCACCTTAGGGAGCTCAGTCTTTTGTTTGTTCATAAAAAACCAATCTGGGAACCAGAGGTGGACAGGAAAGAGGAGGCTGACCTGCTGCTCCCAGGTTAATGTGATCTTGGCTGGTGTTGACAAGTGTATTATGGTTCATAGCATAGCACAAACCCTTAGAGATTCCCCTTGCCCTCACCGGGGTCACCACACCAAACCAGGTATCTTCAGGAGTGAGGACCACAAAAAATTGGAGATCTCACCAGGGTGGGCAGAAATTTCTTTGTTAAAGTCTGAAGGAGAGAAGACTCAGGGGCATCTCTCTGGCTCCAAATCTCTGAAGGGCCAAAGGCAGAAGTGCTGGGGGAGTGTCAAGTTTTCATTTACAACAGGGACAGCCTGATAGTGGCTGCCTTATGTGGCAGTGAGTTTCAGTCAACAGTCAACAGAGGCCCAACGACTACTCACCAATGGGACCAGGTGGCCATAGAGGGCTGGGGAGGGCAGAGCAAGGACCCTGCAGGTCACTGCAGGCTCCTGCCTCAGATTCTCTGACTGAGGGATGATCTGGTGAAGGATTGGTGACAGACAAGGCCATTTGAGGCAGTGTTCATCATATCCTTGGGACATGTCAAGGCTACAACTTAACATTTATAGGCTGGTTTCTGCAGGAGAACCTACATCATGAATTGCTACCCATGGTGGAGGGGTGAATGCTCTGCATCTCAGGCCTTCCTTGCTCTATGTGGCTTCTCAGGAAAAGGAAAGAGAATAGGATGAGGATGAAAGAAAGCAGGGAGAAAAGGAAGGGGAGGGGCTCTCAGAAGATGGAACTCCAGCTAGTTGGGCACTTGCTCTGTTCCAGCACTTATATTCTTGGCCACATTGGATCTTGGTACAACCTTCTGTGGTTGCTTTATAAGTGATGGTCCAGGCGAACTCTCAGCCAGTGAAGTCCTAGGTGTGCCTGTCTGTCAAGCCTGTTGTATTTGGTGTACCCCATGGCCTTCTTCAGGTGGGCAGCACGGTGGCTCAAGCCTGAAAGGTCACTCGGAGTTCATTTCTTACAGCCCTCACCCACTCCCTGCAGGCCCTGCCTCCTGCAATCCACTTGCCCTCTGCTTGATTTGTCCAATCTGTGGATTTATAGAAAAAAGAGTGGGGTGCTTGGCTCCCTCCTGTGGTTAGAGCAGTCAGAAGCTGTTGCTTGCAGGAAGCCTTGCCTTTTAGGAGTGCTAAAAAGATCACCACAATGGAAAAGATTTGGCAGAGCTAAGACATAGGGGGATATTCCAGGAATGGGGTTATCTGGCACATAGTAGGTACTCCACACAAGTCTAATGAATTAGTGAATGAAGTAGAAACCTGGAGGCAGGGGTAGGCTATTGAGGGAAAAAGGAACCAAGGCAAAGAGATGTTAAGGCACAGCATCCAATCAGGAAGGGTGCCAGCTGGGGCAAAATACCACGCTCTGGACCCAGCTCTCCAGCCATCCCTGGGAACCCTGCACCAGCTATCTCCCCTGTGGGGCTAAAGCCCCCTTGTACAATCATGGGGTTGATGTATATGGGTGGTGCTCATTCCGGGCTGCACTTATTAATCACCTGGGAGGTTTTCAAAAATGATAACTGGGCCCTATAATTACAGATTTTGACTTAATAGGTCTGAGTTGGGGCCTGTGCAACGCATTTTTTGAAAGCTCCCAGGTGATTCTGGAGTGCCTCTGAGGCTAAGAACCAGGCATGGGTTATTTTTCTGAATGCTTCCAGCTCATACTGCTTGTGATTCAGAGCTTTTTTTTTTTTTTTTTTTAAAGAAATTTCACTAAATTAAATTTGTATCCTGTGCTAGTAGACTATGTTATTTCACCATTAGGACAATGGGCTGATATTTGTCACCAATAAATCTAAAGATAGATCTTGATGTTTGCAACCATAAGGTGATCCCCACCATAGGCAAGGGGAATATGATTTATTCCCCATGCCTCTAATGTAATTAAGCGTGCGTTATAAGGAAAGATGCACTATTGAGATACAAACCAGTAATGACAGTTTAACTTTCAAATTGCTATTTTGTTAAGGCTACCATTGTATTGCTTCAGTGCTTAACGGTGCATTATTCATGTAGCAAACATGGAAAATCCATTGGGAGAGAAAGTGTAACACACTCAAGAGATGATTTGAGGCCTCTGGACTTTGTCACATCCCTAAGAACTATTACTTCATTCCCTTCTCTGTTTGTTCTCCTCTATTCTGTGCAAGAAGGTTAACACTGATGGGGGAAAAGAAAAAGGAAAAATAATCTACAGCATGGGTAGCTACACTTTAGATACATCACTTAGAGCAACTTGCTCCTATTAGACAAGTCCAAAGGGCAAGCGTTACATTGAGGCATTTCTCAGATCTCTCCTTGCTGGGGAACATATTTTAGAATTCTGAGTTGTGTCTGTGCTGGCAGCCTTGGCTGGCCACGCTTCCCTGCCATCTCTCCCTCCATCCTAACAGGCTCTGGCCTACCACTGTGTGAGCTAGAAAGGTTGTTAACATGGCTAGCTCATAGAGAAGTTGCTAACTGGGCCCAGATGAGACTGTTGCCAGATGACACAAGCTCTGGGTTGGATTAGCAAGAAACCACTTGGAACAATATCAGTAATAAGAACCACCATTGATTGAGTGCTACCACATGCCAGATGTGATGCTGCACATGAATAGTTGGACTGACTTTCTTTATCAGCCCAAGGCATAAAAATAGGTTATATCACTTTTGCTTTTCATTTAATTGCTTAAGGCCTATCTGCCAATCATGTCCATCTTCCTTGACTTTTTCAAGAACATTGTGTAGTGTAAAGCATTTGGTGATGTTTCCAAATGTACTCAATCTATCAGAGAGAATCTAATCTCGATTGTTAGGGGGAAGAGATTGGCTTGATTCTGTGCAAATTTATTTATTTATTTATTTTTGAGAGAGGGTCTTGCTCTGTTGCCCAGGCTGCAATGCAGTGGCGCAATCTTGGCTCACTCCAACCTCCACCTTCCAGGTTCAAGCGATTCTCCTGTCTCAGCCTCCTGAGTAGCTGGGATTACTGGTGCCTGCTACCACATCTGGCTAGTGTTTGTATTTTTAGTAGAGACAGGGTTCCACCATGTTAGCCAGGCTGGTCTTAAACTCCTGACCTAGGTGATCTGCCTGCCTCGGCCTTCCAAAGTGTTGGGATTACAGGCATGAGCCACCATGCCTGGCCACCCCTGTGCAAATTTAGCTCCCTCTCCCAAGTAGTCAAATCTTGGGACATTTTGCAAAGGATAATCTTTGTGAGGCTTAAAGAATCCTGTTACAGCTGTTCCACATCTGTATTAGTCTGTTTTCACACTGCTATGAAGATACTACCTGAGACTGAGTAATTCATAAACAAAAGAGGTTTAGTTGACTCACAGTTCCACATGGTTGGGGAAGCCTCAGGAAACTTTGAATCATGACAGAAGGCAAAGGGGAAACAAGGACCTTCTTTGCAAGGTGGCAGGAGACAGCGAGAGAACCAGGAAGTGCCACACTTTAAAACCATCAGTTCTCTTGAGAACTGACTCACTTATCACGAGAACAGCATGGGTGAAACTGCCTTCATAATCCAATCACCTCCTACCAGTTCTCTCCCTCAACACATGGGGATTACAATTTGAGATGAGATCTGGGTGGGGACACAGCCAAACCATATTAATATCTTAGCGTGTACCTTGTGGTCTTTTGTTTGCAATAACTCAGAGATGCAACTGAAGTGTTCAGAGAAAAATAAAACATCTATTTCAAGGTGATAAAACTTACAATGTTGTCAGATAGAAGCCACTGGCGGGTTCTCTTTTTTTTTTTTTTTTTGAGACTGAGTCTCGCTCTATCGCCCACACTGGAGTGTAGTAGCGCGATCTTGGCTCACTGTAACCTCTGCTTCCTGGGTTCAAGTGATCCTCCTGCCTCAGCCTCCCAAGTAGCTGGTACTACAGGTGTGTGCTACTACACCTGGCTAATTTTCGTATTTTTAGTAGAGATGGGGTTTTGCCATGTTGGCCAGGCTGCTCTTGAACTCCTGACCTTACGTGATCTGCCTGCCTTAGCCTCCCAAAGTGTTGGGACTACAGGTGTGAGACATCATATCCTGCCAAACCCACTGGTAGGTTCTCTTGATGAAAAAAATTCTAAGTTCTGTTTTGCCTGGCAGTCTATCATACATGTGTACATAATTTAGTCTTCACAACAACTTTGCAAAGTAGATGACTTAATCTCATAGAACTTTTATTATCATAATGATAGTGAAAGTTTATATTTTCTTACCACTTTTTCTTTGTTCCAGGTTGTGCCAGGTTGTATATAAATAATAAATACTGGGCTGGGTGCAGCGGCTCACACCTGTAATCCCAACACTTTGGGAGGCCAAGGAGGGCGGATCACTTGAGGTCGGATCACTTGAGGTCAGGAGTGCAAGAGCAGTCTGATCAACATGGTGAAACCCCATCTCTACTAAAAATACAAAATTAACCGGGCATGGTGGCAGATACCTGTAATCCCAGTTACTCAAGAGGCTGGGGTGGGTGAATCACTGAAACCTGGGAGGTGGAGGCTGCAGTGAGCCAAGATCGTGCTATTGAACTCCAGCCTGGACAACAAGAGCGAAACTGTCCCCAAAAAAAAAAAAAGTGCTATTGCTAATCCTTACCATAAGACCATAGGTAGGTATTATTATTCCATTTAACAACTAGGAAATCAAGTCTCAGAGATGTTAAGTCCTTTGCCCAAGTTTCGGTAGTTCACACATTTCACAAATCACAGAGGTAGGATTCAATAGTACATCTCACCGACTTCCAAACCCATGATTTTCACTGCGGGAAGTTATATGCCTACAGATTTTTACCTGTCTTAGAGCAGGTGGGATGTGCTTTTCCAAAGGATCCATTTCTAAAAAGGTTAGGAAGTGCATTTCAGAGATGTTATGCAGGGAACTCCTGTCACAGGGAAGGAGGGGATGGACAATGTCCCTCCAGCTCATGAAGTGACTTGTAAACCAGCAGACAGTCCCATTGCTGAGCTCAGAGTCTGATGCAAAGAATATATCGGGAAAGATATTTGTTGAAGAGAGAATGTGTTCTGACTTGGGACTGATTAAATGTTAAAGAAAATACCCTAGGATCTATCAGAGGAGGGGAGGTTACTGTGGTCTGCAGCGGTCAGGAAAGGCAGAGGCAAATTTTGACCTGGGATATGAAAAACTTGCTTACTGCCAGTCATTGACAATAGGGCAGGATCCATCAGGTTGTCATGACAAGTTTTCCCATCACTTACGGGTTTCCAGGAGCAAATTTCTCTTTTCTCCTGAGTATGAACAACCTTTAACAACACTGCAGTGCTAGTTTTGCCTCTAGATGGCACTCATGTACTTTTACAGCTTTTACTGCTTAGCTTCCAAAGAAACAGCACTGGTTCTGTCCAGTGTTTTCCCAATTTCTTTTTGTTGTATTTCTCTAGGTCATGGTGTCCATTTACGGTGAATGAAACGCCAGAGGACAGACACATGTTTATTTTATTGATTATTAATTCATGCATGTGTATCTTCTCTGAGGATAAAAAGAATTTGAGGCTGAACGACCAGTCTAGCATCCTGTATTACACATATTTGAGGCAGACAGCACAGGTGCCCTTGAGACAGTCCTTCTGATGCAAGAGGAACTTTCATTCTCTTTGGATCCTTGCACAGAGGGTCAGGCTTTGGACTTTGAGTCTATGAAGGGACAAGATTCTGACACAGCCCTGCCCTGGGGAAAAGAACCAGTTTTGTCTCAAGTGGCAGAGAGGTGGAGGAAATTTGTTTTCTTCAATTCCATATTTATTACTTTTTGTTTGCTCTTAACTATTCTATTATTCTGAGACACATCTAGGTAGACAGGATGGAGGTAAGGCACAATCATAAGCACTGTATTTAGGGAAGTCATGAGAAACTGTGAATTTGAAATTACCAGACAGATGTAACAATCAATAAACTAGGAACATAGGAATTGGAGGCGAGGCAAGGGTTGGTAAAAGAGAAATGATATTATCCCAGGTTTTCTAAGCTTGGATAGGGGAGAATGAATTTGAGTTTGGAGTGAGAAGTTCTGGGAATGGGGCTGAGCCTGGGCTAGTTGAATTTTGAGATGGAGCAGAAGCATCTCTCCTTCCTCTGACCTTGCCCAGTATCTTATGACTATGTCTTTATTTAATAAATATACGAGCACCTCTCGTGTTTCAGGTATGGGTAAAGGCATTGAGGAAGTAGCTACAGATGAGGCAAACAAAACTTCTTCCCATGAGCTTGCATGTTAGTAGCGGAAGTAAAAATCCAATAACAAAATCATTTCAGATGATGGTAAATGCTATGAGGATGACAAGATAGAAAACCATAATAGAGAGTGATTGAGATGAGGTTTATTTAGATAGAGAAGTCATGGTAGACTTTTCTGGGGTGATGTTGGAGCTGAAACCTGAACAAAGAGAAGGAACCAGCTCTCTATTGATATTTGCAATTCCAAGGAAACTACAGTTAAAGGCAGTCAGCTCCCCTGGTAATATCCTAGAAAGGCTTGAGACTGTATGCATAACAAAGAATGAGAATTAAAAGTGGGGGCCCAGACAGGAGGATGAGTTGAAGCTTTGTACATGCAAGTCGACTTGCATCCTATCCCCATGTGCAGAATGGCCTTTAGGCAGTATTTATACCTTGGCAAAAGCAAACCAAACAGGCCATAACTTTGATTACATCAGACAAACAAAATAAAATAAAATAGAAGTCCCTTTTAAAAAATATTAAAGAAGCCATCTAGGAGAGCAGGTGTAGCTACTGCCTACCTGTGTAAACCTTTCCATAATCTGGCACTTTTTTGAGGGAGAGGTGCTCTAGAGAAATGACTGGTTTCCTGGTAGCTGATAAAGTTTGATGGTCTGTAAGTCTCACTCTGACTTCATCTTTCTTTTTCTTCAGTCTTAAATATATATCGGTAAAAATGATTCCAAGATACTCGAGAAAAGTGTGCAATGTTAAGGAAAGAAATTCAATATTAAAAAAACTGAAAAAAGTAAAGATACATTTAGAGAATAGGAGTTCAAAATCAAACAGAAACAAACCCCAAATACCCACCTTCTCTGCCAATAACATCAAAAAGGCAACACAGTAATAAAGATTAAGGAATTACAACAAATTACTGGAAATTAAAATTTGGATTATAAAAAACTTAATAGGAAATTGAGAAGATAAAACAAAGTCTCCTTCAGACAGTGAGCAGGTAGCCATCTGCAAGCAGGAAGAGAGTCCCCACCAGAACCAGAACCAGACCATGCTGGCACCCTGATCTCAGACTTCCAGCCTCCTCAGAACTGCAATGAAATAAATTTCTGTTGTTGAAGCCATCTAGTCTACGGTTTTGTTATGGCAGCCCAAGCTAACACAGATGAATAGATGGAAAGTTTAATAGGTAATTGGAATTTATAAAAAAATTAAGTGGGACTTAAAAACTGAAAACAAAATCTGAAATTAAGTCAATTGAGCACAGCAAAACAACAGAAAGATAAGTAAATAAAAAGTATCCAAACTGAAGCACAGAGAAAGAATGCAAAACACATAGAGAAATGTAAAAGACATGAGGGTGCCAAGGGGCTAAAGTAAGTATAATAATAATCACAGAAGGAGAAAAATCGGGATGGTGGAGAGGCAATATGCAAAGAAATAATGGCTGAGAATTTTCCAATACTTTACATAAATGGAATCATACAATATGAACTTTTTTGTGTTTGGCTTCCTTCACCCAGCATGATTATTTTGAGATTCATCTCTGTCATTTTGTGTACCATTTATTTCTTTTTATTGCTGAGTAGTATAACATCGTACGTATATCCCATAGTTTATTTAATCATTCCCTCATCGATGGACTTTTGGGTTATTTCTGCTTTATGTCCATTATAAATAAAACTAACATAAATATTTGTTTATACAAATCTTTGTATAAATGTATCCTTTGTTTTCTCTTGGCTAAAAACCTAGGAGCAGCAGGGCTAGATCATATAGTAGGTATAAGTTTAACTTTTAAAGACACTGCTAAACTGTTTTACAAAGCAGCTGTACCATTTTACATTACCGTCAGTGGCCCAGGAACCTTCCACTTTCTTGCCAAACCTTGGTATAGTCAGTCTTTTTGATTTTAGCCATTTTAATAGACTTTTAGTGGTATCTCATTCATGGTTTTAGTCAACGTTTCTGTAAAGACTAATGATGCTGAGCATATCTGCATCGCTTTGGTGAAGTGTCTGTTTAAATCTTTTGTACATTTTTTATTAGGTGTTCTTATTGTTGAGTTTTGAGAGTTCTTTACACATTTTGTCCTTTATGAATGATATTCTTGGCAAATATTTCCTCTCAGTCTGTAGTTTGTCTTTTCATTTTTAAAACAGCGTATTTTAAAGAGAAGTTTTTATGAAGTCCAAATTATAAATATATTATAAATATATTCTTTTTTGGATTATACTTTTGGTTTCATATCTAAGAAGTTTTTTGCCTCGTCCTAAGTTACAAAGGTTTTCTCCTGTTTTCTTCAAGAAGTTTCATTGTTTTACATTTTTTAAATTGTGGTAAAAACTAACAATATGAAATCAATCCTCTTAACAAAATGTTAAGTGTATACTATAGCACAATATTGTACAGTAGGTCTCTAGAGCTTTTTCATCTTGTGTAACTGAAATGCTATATCCACTGAACACCAACTCCCTATCCCCTCACGTGGCTAGCCTGTGGAAACCATCATTCTACCTTCTGCTTCTATGAGTTTGATTACATTTGATACCTCATAGTAATGGAATCATACACTATCTGTTCTTCTGTGACTAGCTTACTTCACTTAGGATAATGTCCTCAAGATTCATCCATATTGTTTCATATGACAGGATTTCCTTCTTTTTAAAGGATGAATAACATTCCATTGTAAGAATATACCACATTTTCCTTATCTAATCATCGGTCAATGAACATTTAAGTTGTTTCCACATTTTGGCTACTGTGATTAATGCTGCATTGAATATGGGAGTGCAAATATCTCTTTGAAATCCTACTTTCAATTCTTTTGAAAATACCAGGAGTGGGACTGCTGGAACATATGCTAGTTCTGTCTTTTAATTTTTTGAGGAACCTCTATACTGTTTTCCAGAGTGGCTGAACTATTGACATTCTCACCAACAGTGCACAAGTATCCCAGTTTCTCTATATTCCCTCCAACTCTTGTTATTTTCTGTTTTTTTTTTTCAATTGCCATTCTAACAGGTGTGTGGCAACATTTAATTGTGGTTTTGATTTTCATTTCCCCACTTATAGTGATGTTGAGCACCTTTTCATATGCCAATTGGCCATTTGTATATCTTTGGAGAAATGTCTATTCAAGACCTTTGCCCACATTTTAATCAAATTATTTGGGTTTTGGCTTTTGAGTTGTAGGAATTTCTTATGTATTTTAAATATTAACTCCTGTCAGATGTATGATCTGCAAATATTTTATCCCATTCCAAAGACTGCCTTTTCACTCTGTTGATTGTTTCTTTTGCTGTGCAGAAGGTTTTTAGTTGGATGTAGTCCCACTTGTTTATTTTGCTTTTGTTGTCTATATTTTTAGTGTCATATCCAAGAAATCATTGGCAAGATCAATGTCATGAAGGTTTTTTATGATGTTTTCTTCTAAGAATTTTATGGTGTCAAGTCTTATTCTTTAATTCATTTTGAATTGATTTTTTTGTGTGGTGTAAGATAGGGATTCAGTTTCATTGTTTTACATGTCAATTTTCTCAACACCACATTTATTTATTTATTTATTTATATTTATTTTTAGGGATAAGGTTTCACTCTGTTGCCCAGGCTGGAGTGTGGTGGTGCCATCTTAGCTCATTGCAGCCTTGAAATCCTAGGCTAAAGTAATCCTTCTGCCTCAGCCTCCCAAGTAGCTGGCACTATAGTCATGTGCCATCATACCTGGCCAATTTTTTTTTTTTTACTTTTTGTAGAGTTGGGGGTCTTATTATGTTGTCCAGGCTGGTATTAAACCCCTGGCCTCAAGCAATTCTCCCACCTCTGCCTCTCTAAGTATTGGGCTTACAGGCATGAACCACTGTGGGTGCCCAACACCATTTGTTAAAGAGAGTCTCTTAGGGTGGAGCGAAATGCCTGAATAGAAGCCTACACCATTTGTCCTCTCCCTGCAGGAACACTAAATTATAACAACTAACTGCACATTAAAAGCGCCATCACAAAAACCAAAACTCAAGTGAGTAACCACAGTACCTGATTTTAACATCATATCACTGAAAGAGACATTGAAGAGGGCAGGAAAGACAGTCTTGAATTGGCAACACTACTCCTCCCCTATCCCCTGGGCAGTGTCTGCGTGGCATGGACAATCTGTGCTTGGGAGAGAGACAGCAGAGCAATTGTGAGGCTTTGCATTGAACTCAGTGCTGCCCTATTATAGTGGAAAGCAGAACCAGGCTGTACTCAGCTGACATCCGCTCATGGAGGGAGTATTTGGACTAGCCCTAGCCAGAGGGAAATCACCCATCCCAGTGGTCAGAGCTTGAGTTCCAGCAAGCCTCACCACCAGCCTGGAGTGCTCTGGGGCCCTAAGTGAACTTGAATGACAGTCTGTGCCAAAGGATTGCAATTCCTAGGCAAGTCCTAGAACTGAGCTGAGCTCAGAGCCAGTGGACTGAGGGCAACCTACTGAGAGAACAGCCAGGGTGGCAAAGGGAGGGCTTGCACCACACCTCCCCCACTCTCTGACAGCAGATGCATGGTGCAGAGAAATCTGTTTTGTTGGGAGAGGGAGAGTGCAGGAAATGTGAGACTTTACATTGAACTCTGTGCTGCCCTGTCACAGTAGAGACCTGTCAGTATTCATCACTTGCTGACTAAAGAGCTCGTGGGCCAAGAATAACCAACAGTGATACCCAGCTAGTACATTGTGGGCCTTTGGCTCTGAGACATGCTGCTTTCAGATGTGACCACATTCCCAGCTGTGGTGGCTATGGTGAAAGACTATTTCAGAAAAGCAGGGAGTGGGGGAAAGTGAAGAGTACTCTGTCTTGCACCATACATACCAGCTTGACCACACTGGGATAGAGCAACAAATAGGCTCCTGGGGTCCCCAAGTCTAGGCCTAGTCTCTTGGTCAGCATTTCTGGACCTCTCTGGAGCCAGAGGAAACCCACTGACCTGAAGGTTGAGTCCAAGGCCTGGTAGCATTAATCACAAGCTGATCAAAGAGCCCCTGAACTTTAAGTAAAACACCCCATGGGCTGCTGCTGGTGGTGGCCACAGGGAGAGGCAATGTCTGCCTGTAGAAAGGGGAGGGAAGAGTGGGGAGGAATTTGTCTTGTGGTTTGAGTGCCAGCTTAGCTGCAGTAGAATAGAATACTAGGTAAATTTCTAAGGTTTTTGACTTTAATCCCTGGCTTCCAGACAGCATCTCTGAACCTATCTGGGGCCTGGGGGAACTTGCCAACCTGAAGGAGGGACAGAAACATCAGTGGGTTTGCCACCTGCTGATTGTAGAGCCCTAGTGAGCGGGGGAGAAAAAGGAAAAATTAGTTGGGCAGACAACTAAAGCTGGTCCTTGGTAAAATTCTTTTAAACAGAAAAACACCTGAAAAATCAGTTACAGGCACAAATAGAGCAGCCTGGGGTAAAACCAAACTGCAGCTGCTGCATTGATAAGAAAGCAAAGTCCAACACAGAAGCCTTTTGTTCTTTGTGTGATTAGTGGGCTCCCATGAAAAAGTTTCCACCTCTTTTCCATGGGTACTTGCACAGGGAGGTGGGGGCTTACCCAAAACACATCCACAGTTGCACAAACAAGAGAACCTGCACTTTGTGCTGCCTAAAGATATGCCTGCAGCTCCACAGATGAGGGGAGTTGCACAGAAAGTTTCACAGACAAGAGAAGTGATACAAATAGCTACAGAGATGAGAGGGAGTTTCTTATAAAAGCTGTTGGTGAGGGGGAGTTTCTTATAAAAGCTGTTGGATTCAACTGTAAAAATGGCAACCCACTCAGGCCCCCCTCTCTGCTGTGGAGAGCTTTCTTCTTTTGCTCATTCAACTTTCACTCCAACCTCACCCTTTGCCTCCATGCTCCCTAATATTCTTGGTCATGAGACAAAGAACTCCAGGTGGTACGTCACAACAAGAGACTGCTACATTGTGGTGCATTGGTGAGACTGTAACACTAGGTCCTTGAGTAAACTTAGGTGGTAGCCAGGTAGTGGTTACAGCGGGCCATGGGGAAGACCCAGTGCTGGGCTGGCTTCAGGTTTGAACCAACACAGTCCCAGCAGTGGTGGCCATATGTATCCTTCTGTCCTACCACTCCCAGTTCCAGGAGGTTGAACACAGAGAGATTCCGTTTGCTTGGGAGAAAGTAATGGAAAAGAACAAGAGTCTCTGCCTAATAATCCAGAAAAATTTTCCAGATCTTACCTAAGACCACCAAGTTGGCACCTCTATGAGCCTGCAAGAACCACAGCATTATTGAGTGTGAGGCTCAAGTCCCTTTAAATACCTGGAAAGACTTCCCATATAGAACAGGCACAAATAAGCCCAGACCATGAAGACTACAATGAACGCCTAGCTCCTCAGTGCCCAGACACAGACCAACATCTACAAGCATCAAGACCATCCAGGAGAATATGACCTTACCAAGTGAGCTAAATAAGGCACCTAGGGCCAATCCTGGAGAAACACAGGTATCTGATCTTTCAGACAGATAATTGAAAATAGCTGTGTTGAAAAAAGTAAAAAAAAAAAAAAATTCAAGATAACACAGAAAAGGAATTCAGAATTCTATCAGATAAGTTTAACAAAGAAATTGAAATCGTCAAAAAGATTTAAGTAGAAATTCTAGAGTTGAAAAATGCAATTGACATACTGAAGAATGCATCAGAGTCTCTTAGTAGCAGAATTGAACAAGCAGAAGAAATAATTACTGAGCTTGAAGACAGGCTATTTGACAATAAGCAGTCAGAGGAGGCAAAAGAAAAAAGAATAAAAACCAATGTAGCACACCTACAAAATCTACAAAATCTACAATATAGACTCAATAGGGCAAATCTAAGAGTTATTTGCCTTAAAGAGGAGGAAGAGAAAGGGATAAGGATAGAAAGTTTATTCAAAGGAATAATATAAGAGAACTTCCCAAATCTAAAGAAAGATACCAGTATTCAAGTAAAAGGTTATAGAACACTAAGCAGATTTAACCCAAAGAAGACTCCCTCAAGGCATTTAATAACCAAACTCCCAAAGGTCAAAGATAAAGAACAAATCTTAAAAGCAGCAAGAAAAAAGACACAAATAACATACAATGGACCTCCAATAAGTCTTGAAGCAGACTTTTCAGTGAAAATCTTACAGGCCAGGAGGAGTGACTTGACATATTTAAAGTAACGAAGGAAAAATACTTTCACCCTAGAATAGTATATCTGGTGAAAATATCCTCCAAATATGAAGGAAAAATAAAGACTTTCCCAGACAAACAAAAGCTGAGGGACTTCATCAACACCAGGTCTGTTCTACAAGAAATGCTAAAGGGAGTCCTTCAATCTGAACGAAAAGGACATTAATGAGCAACAGAATATTATCTGAAGGTATGAAACTCACTGGTTATAGCACACGGAAAAATCACAGACTATTATAATAAGACAGTAATTGTGGTATGTAAAATGCTTTTATCTTAAGTAGAAAGACTATAAAAAATAAGAACCATAACAACTTTTCAAGACATAGTACAATAAAATATAAATAGTAACAACAAAAAGTTAGAGTTGGGGGGACAAAATTAAAATGTAGAGTTTGTATTAGTTCTCTTTTTGTTTGTATGTTTGTTTATGCAATCAGTGTTAAATTTTCATCAGTTTTTTTTTATTATTATTATACTTTAAGTTTTAGGGTACATGTGCACAACGTGCAGGTTTGTTACATATGTATACATGTGCCATGTTGGTGTGCTGCACCCATTAACTCATCATTTAGCATTAGGTATATCTCCTAATGCTATCCCTCCCCCCTCCCCCCACCCCACAACAGTCCCTGGTGTGTGATGTTCTCCTTCCTGTGTCCATGTGTTCTCATTGTTCAATTCCCACCTATGAGTGAGAACACGCGGTGTTTGGTTTTTTGTCCTTGCAATAGTTTGCTGAGAATGAGGGTTTCCAGCTTCATCCATGTCCCTACAAAGGACATGAACTCATCCTTTTTTATGGCTGCATAGTATTCCATGGTGTATATGTGCCACATTTTCTTAATCCAGTCTATCATTCTTGGACATTTAGGTTGGTTCCACTTCTTTGCTATTGTGAATAGTGCCACAATAAACACACGTTTGCATGTGTCTTTATAGCAGCATGATTTATAATCCTTTGGGTATATACCCAGTAATGGGATGGCTGGGTCAAATGGTATTTCTAGTTCTAGATCCCTGAGGAATCGCCACACTGACTTCCACAATCGTTGAACTAGTTTACAGTCCCACCAACAGTGTAAAAGTGTTCCTATTTCTCCACATCCTCTCCAGCACCTGTTGTTTCCTGACTTTTTAATGATCGCCATTCTAACTGGTGTGAGATGGTATTTCATTGTGGTTTTGATTTGCATTTCTCTGATGGCCAGTGATGATGAGCATTTTTTCTTGTGTTTTTTGGCTGCATAAATGTCTTCTTTTGAGACGTGTCTGTTCATATCCTTTGCCCACTTTTTGATGGGGTTGTTTGTTTTTTCTTGTAAATTTGTTTGAGCTCATTGTAGATTCTGGATATTAGCCCTTTGTCAGATGAGTAGATTGCAAAAATTTTCTCCCATTCTGTAGGTTTCCTGTTCACTCTGATGGTAGTTTCTTTTGCTGTGCAGAAGCTCTTTAGTTTAATTAGATCCCATTTGTCAATTTTGGCTTTTGTTGCCATTGCTTTTTGTGTTTTAGACATGAAGTCCTTGCGCATGCCTATGTCCTGAATGGTATTGCCTAGGTTTTCTTCTAGGGTTTTTATGGTTTTATGTCTAACATGTAAGTCTTTAACCCATCTTGAATTAATTTTTGTATAAGGTGTAAGGAAGGGATCCAGTTTCAGCTTTCTACTTATGGCTAGCCAGTTTTCCCAGCAACATTTATTAAATAGGGAATCCTTTCCCCATTGGTTGTTTTTGTCAGGTTTGTCAAAGATCAGATAGTTGTAGATATGCAGCATTATTTCTGAGGGCTGTATTCTGTTCCATTGGTCTATATCTCTGTTTTGGTACCAGTACCATGCTGTTTTGGTTACTGTAGCCTTGTAGTATAGTTTGAAGTCAGGTAGTGTGATGCCTCCAGCTTTGTTCTTTCGGCTTAGGATTGACTTGGTGATGCGGGCTCTTTTTTGGTTCCATATGAACTTTAAAGTAGTTTTTTCCAATTCTGTGAAGAAAGTCATTGGTAGCTTGATGGGTATGGCATTGAATCTATAAATTACCTTGGGCAGTATGGCCATTTTCATGATATCGATTCTTCCTACCCATGAGCATGGAATGTTCTTCCATTTGTTTGTATCCTCTTTTATTTCATTGAGCAGTCATTTGTAGTTCTCCTTGAAGAGGTCCTTCACATCCCTTGTAAGTTGGATTCCTAGGTATTTTATTCTCTTTGAAGCAATTGTGAATGGGAGTTCACTCATGATTTGGCTCTCTGTTTGTCTGTTATTGGTGTATAGGAATTCTTGTGATTTTTGCACATTGATTTTGTATCCTGAGACTTTGCTGAAGTTGCTTATCAGCTTAAGGAGATTTTGGGCTGAAACGATGGGTTTTCTAGATATACAATCATGTTATCTGCAAACAGGGACAATTTGACTTCCTCTTTTCCTAACTGAATGCGTTTATTTCCTTCTCCTGCCTGATTGCCCTGGCCAGAACTTCCAACACTATGTTGAATAGGAGTGGTGAGAGAGGGCATCCCTGTCTTGTGCCAGTTTTCAAAGAGAATGCTTCCATTTTTTGTCCATTCAGTATGATATTGGCTGTGGGTTTGTCATAGATAGCTCTTATTATTTTGAGATACGTCCCATCAATACCTAATGTATTGAGAGTTTTTAGCAGAAGTGTTGTTGAATTTTGTCAAAGGCCTTTTCTGCATCTATTGAGATAATCATGTGGTTTTCGTGTATCAAGGACACACACTAAGGTCAAATTATATGTCCTTCTGTCTGAGATCTTATCCTTGTTTCCTCTGTAATTCTTATTCTTTCACAAAGCTTTGTCAAGTTTTTGCAAGTTTTGTTGCAGTCCATGGTTTGGTTTTTGCATTCTGGTCCCTTTTGCTGAGCAATCTGTAGCCTGACTTTCTTTCTGCCTCTATCTGTGACCCTACAAAGCTCTCAGCCTCCTGTTATTGTGACCTAAGTAATAGTATGAACATATTCCTAGTAGACTTTCTGGAGAGGGAGGATGGTCTGGTATGCAGTCCTCTGCTTCCAGAAATAATGCATAATGGTCATTGCCATGTATTCTGGAAATTAAACTCAGCCTGTCTGAGCTTGCACAATTTACCTTGTTTGTGTCAACATTGCTGCCTCACCCAGGAATTGGTTCCCCTTATCAACTTTCAGTTTTATTGCATATGACCTAGCCAAATTCAGCTCAAATTTTGCATAAGTCACAAATATCCTTTTCAGGAAAGATTGCAGCAAGTCAGTATAAAAAATAAATATTAATTCTGTTCTCAATAGTGGATGTATTAAATGGGATTCCAGGCAGGGCCAGCAGGAATGTGAACTGAAATAATAAAGCAGTATATCTAAAAATGCAATGGAGGTGCAAGGAAAAGTAGATGCTAATGTCAGTCATTCATTTTGCTTTCCCTTCAGTTACCAGAATTTAATCTAGGTATGGCCTGAGTTCTTTCCTATGTTCTCTGTACTCTCTTTAGTCTAAGCTCTTAACCAATCCAAGCTCCTACCTCTTAAATGGAATCCCATTTTCTCTGGACTGGGTTACTGCTTGGTTCAAAATCATCCTCCATACTTCTTATCTTTGTCATCACACCACTTCAACACCTAAATGAAGTTTCTGCAATGCTCATTAAAATTACTCACAATCCCATCCTGTATGCTATTTCAGCTAGAAAGAGGCTTACTGAAGAAAATACACAATTTTACACATATTATACCTGCCCATTGTTGAGGAAAATGTAACTCCTGTTCTTCTAGTTTTTTGGTTGTCTGCCTGTCTTTGGCATCTACTAAGAAGGAAATGTGTTGGACAGTGGGTGAGAAGAAATGTGTCTTTTATTATTTCCTCTCTTTTCTCCTTGGATATTCAGGAAATGTTTCCTTTTCTGGCTGTCAGAGAAATAAGAACTCAGCTGAGATAATGGAGTGGAAATAGGAGTAAACAAGAATAAAAATTCAATTTCTCCAGCTTGCTTTAGAATCAGCTGTTTTGACATATATTTAATATTTCATAGTATATAATTGCAAGTGGAAGAACTTGCCGTTTAAAGAAATCTTTTGAAAAGTAAATGGTATAATCCCTCCATGTTTATATATTCTACATTATTATGTTTGGTGCTATAAATACTATAATAATCAAGGTTTTCTGGCTGATTGGTGAGCAGAATCAAGGTTCTTAAGTTTCTCTTGTACCAGAGAATGCAAGTAGGATGAAAGTCCTATTTCTGTTCATTCATATTTACATTTAACAGACTCAACATTGATCTTTTGCTGAGTAGTCTGGTAGTTTGGCTTCACACACATGAGACTAGTTCCATTTAATATACAATATTGAGCACATAATTAATATTTATCTTTTATACTGACTTGCTGCAATCACACAGCCAGCAAATAGCAGGCAAGATTATAATTTAGAGCAGTCTGATTCAATCCATTATGTCACTACTTTCTCAGGGTGCGTCTGGGTTGTCACGTGGACCATGATGATATCAAATTTGGAGCCCTTCTTCTACTTCTTTTTTTTTTTTTGGAGCCTTCTAGTAGGGGATTTTGGAAGTCAGTAAGATATGAATCTAGGATCTGGTAGAATGAAACAAATTGTTTGGGCAGTTACTCTTATTTAGCAGGCTGTCCGGGTTCAGGACATAGGAGCTCAGAATCAGCTAAAATTGCCCCTCAGAGTAGATTGGGCAGATAGGCTTTGTTATTGTTGTTTGTTTTGTTTTTGTTTTGTTATGTATGAGCCTTGATAAACCTATTGTCAGAAATGTTTTCAGAAAGGGCTTTGAGTGTGCTTTATTATGGCGCTACAGGAAAGGCTATTTGGGACCAAGTTGCATTGGGTCAAGGCAAGGAGTAGTGCTGAGGAGTCATTCTTAGGAATTTAGGAGGACAGACCATGGCAGAAGCAGTGGCCACACATGAGACACCAGAAAGATACAAAGATAGCAAGCAGACCAAATTCCAGCAGGAGGACAGACTCCATAAACCAGTTCTGACTTGGGACAATTGGACTGGGTGAGCCTCAAAAATGTAAAATAGTGAAGTGGAGTGTCACACACACTTGGCTATTTCATAAATATCTCAAATTAGATAGTGGAAATATTAAAGGTGTAGGTGGAGAATTGAGAAAAGTCTGAGTTAGCTGGTAGATTTAACTGAAGCAATATGAAAAAAAATCTACTCTTTCTCAGGTCTACTTCCAGAGCTTAGGGCTTTCTGACCGCAAGAGAGGGACTGATATTGATGAATTGCTGCTAAAGTGATTAGTCCCTTTCTGTTTCTAAAAGAACTGCTCCAAGAAATTAGAATGGTGCCCTACAACATTCCATTTCAATAATGAGAAAGACTCAGTGTACTAATCTGCTCAGGCCTCCAATAGTACAGGACTTTACTAGCTTAGCTTTGGCCCTCCCTTCAAGAAACATCCATTTTACCATGCTTCTTATCTTTCTCACCATAGGGCACTCCAAAATGCAAATTCCTGTAGTCTCTCATTCCGTGGATCCTTTTATGCTTTTAGTCTTTCATTTATTTTTTCTACCCATTCTATCTGTTGACTCAGGACATTCATCCTATTTCAGTTTACTCTACCCAATATTTCTGCCTTATTTATATAATTGTCTTCTTTCTTCCTTCCTGTGATAATTTTATTTTCCAATTTGGCTAGGCTATAGTATCCAGTTGTTGATCAAGTAGCAGTTTACATGTTGTTGTGAAAACATTTTTTAGATGTGATTAACATTTAAATTTGTAGACTTTGACTGAAGCAGATTACCTTCAATAATCTGAGTAAGCCTCATACAGTGGGTTGAAGGCCTTCAGAAAAAAAAAACTGAAGTCTTCTGAGGAAGAAGAAATTCTGTGTCCAGATCCCCTTTGGACTCAAGGGTACATCAGCAACTCTTCCCTGGGTTTCCAGATTGCTGGCCTGCCCTGCAGATTTCGGATTTGCCAGACTCCGCAATCATGTGAGGCAGTCTTTTCAAACAAGTCTCTCTCTCCATATACACATCTTATTGGTTTTCTTTCTTCAGAGAACCTTTACTAACACATTCCCTTAAAGAAAACTTGACTCTGCCCCATGGAAACCACCTACCTTGTATGTGTCACTAATTGTTACTGCTTTTCCTCTCCCACCCTAGACCAAAGAGCCAGGGGGTAGTGTCAGCATTTTGAAGCTCCCTTATATGTCCTCAGAAAGCATGTTATTTTCTTATCAGGTAAAAATCCACCTTTCTTTGTTACTGAGGCTATCCAACCAAAACAGTGCACACTACTTTCATGCTTCTTGATTTAACAAAAGCAACCAACTTTCCTATCCCTTCCACTAATTCTTTCCAGATAATGTCTGGCTTTAGCCTATACATCTGGGACAGTGATATATATCTTGAAGGGTAATTGTCAGAATTAGAGCCAATGTGTATAAAATATTTAGTAATATGAGACCATTAGCAGGCACTCAATACATAGGAGTCAGCAATTATTGTGTTTCTATTCAGTATAGGTTCTTATATAATCATACGAGGCTTTAGTGACCAAAGGAAAAGCAATCCAACACCCCAGTTTCAAGATTGTTTGACCCTCATTCCAAAACCCTTCATCTGAACTCCTTCGGCCACTCATTACCATGGCAATGTCCTATAACACAGTAGTTTAAGAAGAGCACATGCTCCTTAAAGCTCTTCACCCACTCACCACAAACACATTTTATACATTTCAGTTAGAAAAATGGCTTATTGAAGAAAAACATTGCTTGCCTATTTTTACTTTTGTTTCAACTGCTTTTGAAGAATTTGTCATGAAATCTTTGCCAAATGGTACTTCATAAGTTTTCTTCTAGGGTTTTTACAGTTTTAGGTCTTATATTTAAGTCTTTAATCCACCTTGAGTTGATTTTCACATATGGTGAAAGGGAAGTGTCAATTTTCAATCTTCTGCATATGACTATCTGGTTATCCCAGCACCATTTAATGAATAGGGAATCCTTTTCCCATTGCTTTTGTCAACACTGTCGAAGATCAGACTATTTTGACAAAGTCTCCAAAAGCAAGTGCAACAAAAACAAAAATATACAAGTGAGACCTAATTCAACTAAATAACTTCTGCACAGCAAAAGAAACTATCAACAGAGTAAACAGAGAAACTACAGAATGGGAGAAAATGTTTGCAAGCCATGTATTCAATAAAGGTCTAATATCCAGAATCTATAAGAAACTTAATAAGCAGAAACTAAACAACCCCACTAAAAAATGGGCAAAGGAGATGGACAGATACTTATTAAAAGAAGATATACACACAGCCAGCAAACATATGAAAAAATGCTCAACATCACTAATCATTAGAGAAATGAAAATCAAAACCACAATGAGATACCATCTCCCACCAGTCAGAATGGTGATTATTAAAAAGTAAAAAAGTGGGCCGGGCGTGGTGGCTCATGCCTGTAATCCCAACACTGGGAGGCCAAGCTGGGAGGGTCACTTGAGGTCAGGAGTTTGAGACCAGCCTGGTCAACATAATGAAACCCCTCTCTACTAAAAATACAAAAAATAACTGGGCATGGTGTTGGGCACCTGTAGTCCCAGCTACTCAGGAGACTGAGGCAGGAGAATCACTAGAACATGGGAGGCGGAGGTTGCAGTGAGCCAAGATCACACCACTGTACTCCAGCCTGGGTGACAGAGCAAGACTCCATCTCAAACACAAAAACCCAAAACAAGTAAATGGATAGCAGGTGCTGGAAGCCAGTTTCTCTCAGAAAGAGGGAAGTTACAGACATACAAGTACAGAAGGCTAAAGTAAACTACATCATGTTGGAGTAGTGTTAGAAAAAAAGTAAAAAAATAACAGATGCTGATGAGGTTGCAAAGAAAAGGGAATGATTATACACTACTGATGGGAATGTAAATTAATTCAGCCACTGTGGCAAGCAGTTTGGAGATTTGTCAAAGAACTTCAAATGGAGCTACCATTCAACCCAGCAATCCTATTACTGGATATATACCCAAAGGAATATAAATCATTCTATAATAAAGACACATGTGTGCACACATTTATCTCAGCACTATTCACAATAGCAAAGACATGGAATCAACCTAGGTGCCCATCAGTGGTAGACCAGATAAAGGTAATGTGGTACATATACGCCATGGAATACTACAGAACCATAAAAAAGAATGAAATCATGTCCTTTGCAACAACATAGATGCAGCTGGAGGCCAGTGTTCTAAGCAAATTAATGTAGGAACAGAAAACCAAATATGACATGTTCTCACTTATAAGGGGGAGCTAAACATTGGACACTCATGGACATAAGGATGGCAACAAAAGACACTGGGAACTACTGAAGTGGAGAGGGAGGGAGGAAGGCAAGGTTGAAAAATTGTTGAATACTTTGCTCACTACCTGGGTAACAAGATAATTCATATTCTGAACCTTAGCATTACACAATATATCCACATGACATACTTTTTTTCAACATATTAATAAAGGTCCCAGGCAGAGCTATTAGATAAGAAAAAGAAATGAAAGACACCTAAATTGGAAAGAATGAAGTAAAATTATCTGTTTGTAGGTGACATAATCGTATATGTAAAAACTCTAATGACTAGTAAAAAAATTTTAGAATTAATAAATTTAGTAAAGTTGCAGGATTCATATTTTACATACAAAACACACTTGCACTTCTATACACTGACAAAAATTGACACATAAAAAATTATGAAATAAAAGCCCATTTGAAATAACATCAAAAGAAATAAAATACTTAGGAATAAATGTGACTTGGAGGTAAAATATTTATACCTTAAAAAGTATAAAGCATTGATGTGAAAAAATTAAAGAAGATCTGAGTAGCCAAAGCAATATTTAGCAAGATAAAAGCTGACATCACACTCCCTGATTTCAAAATATAAAGATACAATAATTAAAACAGTATGGTACCACCATAAAAACAGAACATATAGACCAGTGGAACAGAATAGAGACCCCAGAAGTAAATTTACACATTTACTATCAACCGATGTTTGATAATGATGCCAATAAAAACAATGTGAAATGGAGAGACTCATCAAAAAATGATGTTGGAAAAACTATTCCTGCATGTAGCAAAAGTAAATTGGACCTTTATCTCTCATCGTGTACAAAGATGAACTAAAAATGGATTAAAGGCTTAAATGTAAGAACCGAAACCATAATACCGCTAGAAGATACTATAGGCAAAAAGCCTTTTGACATTGGTCTGGGCAATGATTTTTTAGAATGACATCAAACACAAAAGCAACGAAAGCAAAGATAAGTAAGGCTACATCAAATTAAGAAGCTTCTGCGCAGCAAAGGAAATAATCAAATGAAAAGTCAATGTATGGAATGGAAGAAAATATTTGCAAGTCACATTTCTAATAAGGGATTCTATTCAAAATATATAAGGAACTCATTCAACTCAAGAGCAGAATGCCAAAACACTCAATTAAAAAATGAGTAAAGAGCCTGAATTTATATTTTTCAAAAGAAGACATGCAATTGGCTAAGAGGCATATGAAAAAGTTCTCAATACCACTAATCATCAGGGAAATGCAAATCAAAGCCACAATAACATATCATCTTACACATGTTCTAACGGCTATCATAAAAAAGAAATAACAAATGTTGGAGAGGATGTAAAGAAAATGCTTGTATACTGTTGGTGGGAATGTACCTTGGTACAGCCATTATGGAACAGTATGGAGGTTCCTCAAGAAATTAACAATACAGTTGCCTTATGATCCAGCAATTGCACTTCTGACTACATATCTATCCAAAGGCAATAATACTGGTATGTTGAAGAGATATTTGCACCCCCATGTTCACTGCAGCAGTATTCACAGTGGCCAAGATATGGAAAAAAATCTAAATGTCCATCAATGAATGAATGGAAAAAGCAAATATGGTGTATATATATAATGAAGTATTATTCAGCCTTAAAAAAGAAAAAAATCCTGCCATTTGTGGCAACATGGATGAAACTGGAGGACATTATGCTAAGTGAAATAAGCCAGTCAGAGAAAGACAAATACTGCATAATCACATTTATATGTGTAATTTCAAATATTCGAGCTTGACATATCAAACTGAATTTTGTAAGGTGATCTTTGAGAGGGAATTTCCTTCACTTAGGAGTTTGACTGATACTTTGGTGTTCATGCTGCTGTTTATGGCTGCAGTGACTTACCTTGTCTTGTCTTGATGCTGCTGATGTGACTCACCCACTGTGAGTGAGCTGGTTGCTACTTAAGCTCTATCTTGCTGTCTCAGAGGCAGAGGGTAGAATGGTGTTTGCCAGGGGCTGGAAAGAGGAGCAAATGGGTTGATGTTTGTCAAAGGGCACAAATTTTCAGTGATGCAAGATGAGTAAGATTTAGAACAATGTAACTATAGTTAGCAATGCTGTATTGTATACTTGAAATTTGCTGAGAGGGTAGTTCTTATGTGTTTTTATTCACCCAAAAGAAAAAGATAACTATGTGAGGGGATTGATTGAGGTGATTTACATGTTAGTTAGCTTGATTGTGATGATTATTCCATAGTATATATGTATACCAGAATGTCAAGTTGTACACCTTAAATATACACAGGTTTTATTTGTCAATTATACCTCAATAAAACTGTAGAAAGTACCAAATTGAATTTCGTAAGGTTATCTTTGAGAGGAGATTTCCTTCACTTAGGAGTTTCACTGATACTTTGATTTTCATGCTACTGGTTTATTGCTGCAGTGACTTGCCTTGGCTTGACTTACGCTGATGTGAATCACTCACTGTGAGAGAGCTGGTTGTTACTTCAGTTCTGTCCTGCTCTTTTCTCACCTCACAGCAGCACTGGTTACCAAGGTGATGTTTCTGAGAAATTGGAGGGAGCAAGGACATGTTAAAAATCTGGATTGATTAAGTCATATTTGGGCAATTAGTCTAATACTCCTCTTCCAACTGGGCAGTGGCAGTCCCAGGTTCTATTCCATAATTTAAAAAAATCTTATTTTCCTATTTTATTGACTCCTCTTTTGTGTCAAGAAGGGAAGTTTGCTACTGGCTAGTTTTAGGAAAGTTCATTAAGATAAACATCTTGAGTCTCATAATTAGTTTAGAGGCAGATAGATCCTGGGAAAGGCAGATCTCTTTTGTCAGCTTGGTTGTAGCTACTAACAGAAATGGAACTTAGGGAAAGTATGTCCACATTCAGAATAAGAGCAAAGGATACTAATTTCTCTTTAAGACAATGAGACAATGATTCATCCTGATTTTTCCTTATGATCAGCATCATTTAAACTGATCTTCCTCAGATTTATAGTGCTGTCTTCTTCAGAGGCTTAGTGTCAATGGACTGCAGTATGATGATGTGGAGGCAGTTTATGACAGAAAAGACACATTTGTACTCTACTAGGGGACATCTGTCTATATTATAAGGAGCATGTTTCTTAGAATAGCAAAATTTCTGGTCAGCTCTGATTGCCAGTGTTTCAGCTACACATTTTTATTTTTACTTGGTCCCCCAAGAAAAGGTTATGTGGAGGATGCTTGTAATTCCTCCTCAACAAGAGGGAGAATCGGCATAGCTGCTACAGTCCTCTTTTCAGTAACTAGTTATAAAGCTATAAATAATAGTTACACTTAATACTCCCTGCTCCAGATTCCCTTTTCCCTCAGCCATTCCTCTCTATGTTGGGATTATTTTTTTATCTGGTAAGAAGACTCAAATCTGAATTCCTAAAGCATCTGAGTCTTTAGCGACCCTGCCTTCATTGCATCCCTGTGGTCTTTAATTAATATCTACTACTGAACTTGAAGTAATTACATGTTTCTCAGAGAACTCCTTGGATTTTAGGCATAATTCTCTCTACCTTGATGGTGTTTATTTCCACTTGATAGCTGGAATCAATCCCTTTTTATTGACCAGTTGATTCAGTGGCACTGGGAGCCTAACTCGGCCAGGTGGCAGTCTCAACTTCCATGTCACCAGGACAGATGTTGCCTACTTATGTGAAGTCACTCCTTTCTTGGGAAGCCTTTTAGACTGACAGACCTCAGACTTGTGGGAGTGAGAAACAAGAGTATATAATAAATAGATTGTTGAATATGATAGTAAAAGAAACCACTCCCACTTTTATCTCTCTAGTCTTGAAATTATGCATTTTGGTCACGAAACTAAAAATCACCACATATAAGTCATCGATCCAAATAAAGGACTGCATTTTATGGGGTTTTTGCAGCCTTGCAGATGGTGCTTTTCAACTAGCAACATGTTTTTAGTAGGATATTCCAATGATCCAGATGAACAGCTGCTTCTATATAAAGAAATATATATATATATAGTAATATTGGTCAATTCCCTAAGTAGGAGCTCTTCACTGTACTTTTTTTTGTGGTAAAATTAGTTCCTTGATCAGAAACCATTTTGCACAGAATAGCATAATGACAATACAAATGTTGTCATATGTCTGTGCTTGATGATGCTGGCAGAAGCGCTGCAGCCAAGGAAGGCATAGTCATATATAGGATAATTGTCTAATCCAGTGAAAAAAAATGCTCTTCTCTCTCTCTGGTGGAAGAGGTCCAATATAATCAATCAGTGGAGAATGCGTGCCAATCTGGGACTTAATATATAATCACTATCATTGACATTTGGGTAATGAGTTGTTTCAGCAGGCAGAGAAGCTGTGGGAAGAGAAAATCCATTTTGTTGACCTCATGCATAACCTCTAGCCCATCACCATGGCTGTTTTGTACATGAGTCCATTAAACAAGCACCAGAGTTGCTCAAAGAGTGACTGACATTCACAGGATGGGGCATCTTGTGATTCGACCATAGAAAGCTTCCTCTCCAATAGGCAACTTTGTATAATGATGTAAATAATTCACGACTATATCATACTTTGTGCTCATTCTGAACGTTATATTAACACGTTTCCCAGACTTCATTTACTAACCTTTCAACTTGATTTATGCAAAGATTCTGACCAGCTGACAAACCCATCAGCTCATGTTAATGGGCTAGTGTATATGTTTATGGTCAATTAGTGTCTTATTATCAGGCATCTCTTTTTATTTGTATAAATTTATTCAGTACAAGTACAATTTTGTTACATGCATAGATTTCATAGTGGTGAAGTCAGGAGTTTTAAGGTATCACCCTAATAAAGTACATCATAATCATTAAGTGATTTATCATCATCCACTCCCTCCAACCCCCTCACCCTTCTGAGTCTCCATTGTGTATCACTCCATACCTGATGTCCATTGGTATACATTATTTATTAATAGCTCCCACTTATAAGTGAGAATATGTGGTATTTGTCTTTCTGTGTCTGACTTGTTTCACTAAAGCCTTCAGTGTCATCCATGTTGCTACAGAAAATGTGATTTCATTATTTTTTATGGCTGAATGGTGTTCCATTGTGTATATATGCCACATTTTATTTCTCCAGTCATCTGTTGATAGACACTTAGGTTTAGTCCATACCTTGGTTATTGTGAATAGAACAGCAATAAACATATGAGTGCAGGTATCTTCTTGATATATAGATTTCTTTTCCTTTGGGTAGATACCCAATAGCGGGATTGCTGGATCAAATAGTAGTTCTGTCTTCAGTTCTTTGAGAATTCTCCATAGTGTTTTCCAAAGAGGTTGTAGTAATTGACATTCCCTCCAACAGTATATGAGCTCCCTTATTCCTGCATTCTTGCCAACATCTGTTATTATTTTTTTATTTTTATTTTTTTGAGACAGAGTCTCGCTTTGTCTCCCAGGCTGGAGTGCAGTGGGGCGATCTTGTCTCACTGTAACTTCTGCCTCCCGGGTCAAGCAATTTTTCTGCCTCAGCCTCCCAAGCAGCTGGGACTACAGGCATGCACTACCATGCTTGGCTAATTTTTGTATTTTTTGGTAGAGATGGGGTTTTGCCATGTTTGGCAGGCTGGTCTGAAACTCCTGACATCAGGTGATCCACCTGCCTCAGCCTCCCAAAGTGCGTAGTAATAGCTATTCTGACTGGGTCAAGATGATATAACATTGTGATTTTAATTTGCATTTCCCTGATGATTATTGATGCTGAGTATTATTTCTTATACTTGTGTGTCTTCTTTTGAAAAATATCTATTCATATCCTTTGGCCACTTATTAATGATATCATTCATTGTTTTAGTTGTTGTTCAGTTGTTTGAGTTCCTTATATATTCTGGATATTAGGCCCCTGTCACATGGATAGTTTGCAAATATTTTGACCCATCCTGCAGATTGTGTCTTTATTCTGTTGATTATTTCTTTTGCTGGGCAGAAGAGTTTTAGTTTAATAAAGTCCCATTTGTCTGTTTTTGTTTTTGTTGTATTTGCTTTTGAGGACTTGCTCAAAAATTCTTTGCTAAGGCCAATGTCTAGTAGAGTTTTTTCTAGGTATTATTCTAGGATTTTTATTGTTTCACCTTTTATGGTTAGCTCTTTAATCTATTTTGAGTTAATTTGTGTTACTGTTGAGAGATAGGGGTCCAGTTTCATTCTTCTGCGTATGGCTATCTAATTTTCCAAGTACCATTGATTGAATAATGTGTCCTTTCCCCAGCGTATGTTCTCATCAAATTTGTCAAAGACCAATTGGCTGTAAATGTGTAGCTCTTTTTCTATGTTCTCTATTCTGTTCCATTGACATATGTGTCTATTTTTATACCAATGCCATGCGTTTTTGGTTCCTAGAGCCTTTTAATATAATTTGAAGCCCGGAAATGGGATCCCTCCAGCTTTGTTCTTTTTGCTTAGAATTGCTTTGGCTACTTGGGCATTTTTGGGGGGCTCCATATGAATTTTAGATTTTTAAAACTTTTTTTTTTTTTTTTTTTGAGACAGAGTCTCGCTGTCGCCCACGTTGGAGTGCAGTGGCGAGATCTTGGCTCACTGCAGGCTCCGCCCCCGCCGGGGTTCACGCCATTCTCCTGCCTTAGCCTCCCGAGTAGCTGGGACTACAGGCACCCGCCACCTCGCCTGGCTAATTTTTTGTATTTTTAGTAGAGGCGGAGTTTCACCGTGTTAGTCAGGATGGTCTCAATCTCCTGACCTCGTGATCCGCCTGCCTCGGCCTCTCAAAGTGCTGGGATTACAGGCATGAGCCACCGCGCCTGGCCTTAAATCATTTTTTTAAATTTATTTTTATTATACTTTAAGTTCTGGGATGCGTGTGCAGAACATGCAGGTTTTTCACATAGGTATACGTGTGCCATGGTTCTTTGCTGCACCCATCAACCCGTAATCTACATTAGGTATTCCTCCTAATACTGTCACTCCCCTAGCCGCCCACCCTCTGACAGGCCCCAGTGTGTGATATTCCCCTCCCTATGTCCATGTGTTCTCATTGTTCAGCTCCCACTTATGAGTGAGAACATGCGGTGTTTGGTTTTCTGTTCTTGTGTTAGTTTGCTAAGAATGATGGTTTCCAGCTTCCAAGGACATGAACTCATCCTTTTTTATGGCTGCATGGTATTCCATGGTGTATATGTGCCACATTTTCTTTATCCAGTCTATCAGTGATGGGCATTTGGGTTGGTTCCAAGTCTTTGCTATTGTGAACAGTGCTTCAATAAACATATGTGTGCATGTGTCTTTAGAGTAGAATGATTTATAATCCTTTGGGGTATATACCTAGTAATGGCATTGCTGGGTCAAATGGTATTTCTGGTTCTAGATCCTTGAGGAATCACCACACTGTCTTCCACAATGTTTGAACTAATTTACACTCCCACCAACAGTGTAAAAGCGTTCCTATTTCTCCACAACCTCTCCAGCATCTGTTGTTTCCTGATTTTTTAATGATTGCCATTCTAACTGGCATGAGATGGGATCTCACTGTGGTTTTGATTTGCATTTCTCTAATGACAAGTGATGATGAGTTTTTTTTCATATGTTTGTTGGCTGCATGGATGTCTTCTTTTGAGAAGTGTTTGTTCATATCCTTTGTCCATCTTTTGATGGGGTTATTTTTTTTTCTTGTAAATTTGTTTGAGTTCTTTGTAGATTCTGGATATTAGCCTTTTGTCAGATGGATAGATTGCAAAAATTTTCTCTCATTCTGTAGGTTGCCTGTTCACTCTGATGATAGTTGCTTTTGCCGTGCAGAAGCTCTTTAGTTGAATTAGATCCCATTTGTCAATTTCGGTTTTTGTTGCCATTGCTTTTGGTGTCTTATTCATGAAGTCTTTGCCCATGCCTATGTCCTGAATGGTACTGCCTAGGTTTTCTTGTAGGGTTGTTATGGTTTTAGATCTTACATTTAAGTCTTTAATCCATCTTGAGTTAGTTTTTGTATAAGGTGTAAGGAAGGGGTCCAGTTTCAGTTTTCTGCATATGGCTAGCCAGTTTTCTGAACATAATTTATTAAACAGGGAATCCTTTCCCCATTGCTTGTTTTTGTCAGGTTGTAAAAGATCAGATGGTTGTAAATGTGTAGTGTTATTTCTGAGGCCTCTGATCTGTTCCATTGGTCTATATATCTGTTTTGGTACCAGTACCATGGTGTTTTGCCTACTGTTGCCTTGTAGTATAGTTTGAAGTCAGGTAGCGTGATGCCTTCAGCTTTCTTCTTTTTGCTTAGGATTGTCTTGGCTATGTGGGCTCTTTTCAAGTTCTGTATGAAATTTAAATTAGATTTTTCTAATTCTGTGAAGAATGTCAATGGTAGCTTATTGGGGATAATGCCGAATTTATAAATTACTTTGGGCAGTATGGCCATTTTTGTGATATTGATTCTTACTATCCATGAGCATGGAATGTTTTTCCATTTGTTTGTGTCCTGTCTTATTTCCTTGAGCAGTTATTTGCAGTTCTCCTTAAAGAGGTCCTTCATATCCTTTGTAAGTTGTATTCCTAGGTATTTTATTGTCTTTGCAGCAATTGTGAATGTGGGAGTTCACTCATGATTTGGCTCTCTGCTTGTCTATTATTAATGTATAGGAATGCTTGTGATTTTTGCACATTGATTTTGTATCCTGAGACTTTGCTGAAGTTGCTTATCCGTTGAAGGAGATTTTGGGCTGAGACAATGGGGTTTTCTAAATATGTAATCATGTCATCTGCAAACAGAGACAACTGGAGTTTCTCTCTTCCCACTTGAATACCGTTTATTTATTTCTCTTGCCTGATTGCCCTGGTCAGAACTTCCAATACTATGTTGAGTAAGAGTAATGACAGAGGGCATCTTTGTCTTGTGCCAGTTTTCAAACGGAATGCTTCCAGCTTTTACCCATTGAGTATGATATTGGATGTGGGTTTTTCATAAATAGCTCTCACTATTTTGAGATACATTCCATCAATACCTACTTTATTGAGAGTTTTTAGCATGAAGGGATGTTGAATTTTGTTGAAGGTCTTTTCTGCATCTATTGAGATATTCTTGTGGTTTTTGTCATTGGTTCTGTTTATGTGATGGATTAGGTTTATTGATGTGTGTATGTTGATCTAGCCTTGCATCCCAGGGATGAAGTCAACTTGATCGTGGTGGATAAGCTTTTTGATGGGCTGCTGGATTTGGTTTGCCAGTATTTTATTGAGGATTTTCGCATTGATGTTCATCAGGGATATTGGCCTGAAATTTCCTTTTTTTGTTGTGTTTCTTCCTGGTTTTGGTATCAGGATTATGCTGGCCTCATAAAATGAGTTAGGGGGGATTCCTTCTTATTCTATTGTTTGAAATAGTTTCAGAAGGAATGGTACCAGCTCCTCTTTGTACCTCTGGTAGAATTTGGTTGTGAATCCATCTGGTCCTGGATTTTTTGGGTTGGTAGGCTATTAATTACTGCCTCAATTTCAGAACTTGTTATTGGTCTTTTCAGGGATTTGACTTCTTCCTGGTTTAGACTGGGGAGGGTGTATGTGTCCAGGAATTTATCCATTTTTTTCAGATTTTCTAGTTTATATGCATAGAGGCGTTTATAGTATTCTCTGACAGTAGTTTGTATTTCTGTGGGATCAGTGGTGATATCCCATTTATCATTTTTTAATTGCATCTATTAGATTCTTCTTTCTTTTGTTCTTTATTATTCTGGATAGTGATCTATCTATTTTGTTGATCTTTTCAAAAAATCCAGCTCCTGGATTCATTGATTTTTTGGAGGGTTTTTCATGTCTCTATCTCCTTCAGTTCTGCTTTGATTGTAGTTATTTCTTGTCCTCTGCTAGCTTTTGAATTTGTTTGCTCTTGCTTCTCTAGTACTTTTAATTGTGATGTTAGGGTTTCGATTTTAGATCTTTCCTGCTTTCTCTTGTGGGCATTTAGTGTTATAAATTTCCCTCTAAACACTGCTTTAGCTGTGTCCCAGAGATTCTGGTACTGTGTGTGTTTGTTTTCATTGGTTTCAAAGAACTTATTTATTTCTGCCTTAAGTTTGTTATTTACCCAGTGATCATTCAGGAACAAGTTATTCAGTTTCCATGTAGTTGTGCAGTTTTGAGTGAGTTTCTTAATGCTGAGTTCTAATTTGATTGCACTGTGGTCTGAGAGACAGTTTGTTGTGATTTCTGTTCTTTTACATTTGCTGAGGAGTGCTTTGCTTCCAACTATGTGGTCAATTTTGGAATAAATTCAATGTGGTGCTAAGAAGAATGTATATTCTGTTGATTTGGGGTGGAGAGTTCTGTAGATGTCTATTAGGTCTGCTTGGTGCACAGCTGAGTTCAAGTCCTGGATATCCTTGTTAACCTTCTGTCTCATTGATCTGTCTAATGTTGATAGTGGGGTGTTAAAGTCTCCCATTATTATTGTGTGGGAGTCTAAGTCTCTTTGTAGGTCTCTAAGGACTTGCTTTATGAATCTGGGTGCTCCTGTATTGGGTGCATATATATTTAGGATAGTTAGCTCTTCTTGTTGAATTGATCCCTTTACCATTATGTAATGGCCTTCTTTGTCTCTTTTGATCTTTGTTGGTTTAAAGTCTGTTTTATCAGAGACTAGGATTGCAACTCCTGCTTTTTTTTGTTTTCCATTTGCTTGGTAGATCTTCCTCCATCCCTTTATTTTGAGCCTATGTGTGTCTCTGCACATGAGATGGGTCTCCTGAATACAGCACACTGATGGGTCTTGACTCTTTATCCAGTTTGCCAGTCTGTGTCTTTTAATTGGAGCATTTAGCCCATTTACATTTAAGGTTAATATTGTTATGTGTGAATTTGATCCTGTCATTATGATGTTAGCTGGTTATTTTGCTTGTTAGTTGATGCAGCTTCTTCCTAGCATGGATGGTCTTTATAATTTGGTATGTTTTTGCAGTGGCTGGTACTGGTTGTTCCTTTCCACGTTTAGTGCTTCCTTCAGGAGCTCTTGTAAGACAGGCTTGCTGGTGACGAAATCTCTCAGCATTGCTTGTCTGTAAAGGATTTTATTTCTCCTTCACTTATGAAGCTTAGTTTGGCTGGATATGAAATTCTGGGTTGAAAATTCTTGCCTGGTATCACCAGCAGAGGCTGCAGAAAATTCTTGCCTGGGTATCACCAGTGGAGGCTGCAGAACAGCAAATATTGCAAAACAGCAAATGTTGCTGCCTGATCATTCCTCTGGAAGCTTCGCCCCGGCCGTGTGAGGTGGCAGTCGGCCTCTACTGGGAGGTGCCTCCAAGTTAGGCTACTTGGGGGTCAGGGACCCACTTGAGGAGGCAGTCTGTCCATTCTCAGAGCTCAAACTCCATTCTGGGAGAACCACTGCTCTCTTCAAAGCTGTCAGACAGGGACGTTTAAGTCTGCAGAAGTTTCTGCTGCCTTTTGTTCAGCTATGCCCTGCCCCTAGAAGTGGAGTCTACAGAGGCAGGCAGGCCTCATTGAACTGCGGTGGGCTCCACCCAGTTTGAGCTTCCCAGCCACTCTGTTTACCTACTCAAGCCTCAGCAATGGCAGACGCCCCTCCCCCAGCCTTGCTGCTGCCTCACAGTTCAATCTCAGACTGCTGCACTAGCAGTCCTAGCAGTGAGCAAGGCTCTGTGTGCATGGGACCCACTGAGCCAGACATGGGATATAATCTCCTGGTGTGCCGTTGCTAAGACTTTTGGAAAAGCACAGTATTAGGATGGGAGTGTCCCAATTTTCCAGGTACCGTCTGTCATGGCTTCCCTTGGCTAGAAAAGGGAAATCCCCAACCCCTTGTGCTCCTGGGTGAGGCAATGGGGGTAGCAGCTCATCCAGGGTGAACTCACACATGTTTCGGGCAACTTAAATTCTCTTTTCTTATGCTAAATTATTTATAGAGTTAGCCCATAACAGCAAAAGATAATGTTTCTTAGACCTCCCTTCTACTTGATCTATTCAACTGGCTGAGGGCCTTTGGGGACCACAAGCATTAGAATATGTTCTACATCCTGAACCTCCATTGATGGGACCCCAAGCTTGATGGACATTTCTTCAGCATCAATTTGCTTGCCATGGACCCCAAATAAATTCTCAACCCCAATCGTTGATATAACCCCTGGAATCTTCCTTCATGGAGACACCCCACAAACCTTGGTACTGTCAACTCTGTGATGTTTGGGAACCTCCTTAGTCCTGCAAAAAACTGCCAGAAGATGTGGCCCATCTAAATTGGTGGGATGTTAAAGGCCAGAGATGAGATCCAGGAACCAAAGGAAAGATCATAGTTGGCCATTGCCTCTGAAGGGAAAACATACAAAGTGGTGCTGTTGCCCACCTAAGGTCAGAGACATCTGAAAATCTAAGATGGGACCCTAAAAGGGTACACCTGGGGGTCCAATGTGAAACCAAAGACTTCCCCAGAGGGACACCCCAGGCAGAAACTTTGGGTCAATAAATAAGCCCTCCTTAGGCTTTTTTTCTTAGAATCTTTTTTATTCCTTACCATCATGGGAAACACTGCATCTATTCTACCTGATTCTGCACTTGGCTGCATCCTCAACCATTGGAATCAGTTTGACCCTGATAATCTAAGCAGGAAATGCTTGATACTCTTTTGCAGTACTGTTTGGCTTCAATATTGTTAGGAATCTGGAGTTTGCTGTTGAATGGGAAAGTGGAATGAAGTTGCACATATCCAGACTTTTGTGCTGCTGTTCTAAGCAGGGTTGGGCTGTGCATAGAGTTACACCCTATGCAACTGTGATGCTCTCTTTTGGTGCTGTTGGTCCTCAGTGTTCTTTGGAGTCTAGGGAGGTTTGGCCTTTAAAAATCAAACTTTCATAGAAGCTGCTTTACCTAAAATTTTGATTCACAGTCTTTGTGGGATTACCTATTGGGGCAAACAAAGTGTAACCATGTAAAACTGGTGAGCTTGTGTTGTTATCTTACGGCTAAAGTTCCAAGGCAAAAGCTACTGGATCTTCATTTTTGTGTGTGTATACATGTCTAGATGTGTTTATTTGTATGTACACTTATTGTTGTGGCTACCAAATTTGCTTGTAAGCAGAAGAGCACTCATAAACTAAGTAAATAAGTGCAAGCAATTTTCAAGTTCATATGACTTAAGTATCTTAAGTATATCTTCAGTAAAGTATATCTTTACTGAACAAGCTGGTTTTAAAATTATCAGTAAAATAAAAATAGAAATGTCTTCAGAATTGTAAACATACATTTTTTTCTGGGTTTTATATATGTCTTTGCTAGATATTTTGAGTTGTCAGTGTTTGGCATAGAAGGTAATAAACCTATTAACTCAGCCAAAACAAAATCATCTTGATTTGTGTGCCTTCTTTGACAAATGAGAATAGTTTAATGTTGTTAGCTAAATTTTTCGAGTTATCAGCAAAAATACCTACGTATTTAACTTTGAGGCTTTTATTTAGGTGAGCATATGATGTTCATTGGCTATTTAAAAAAAATGGTTAACAAGAAAATAACTAACCTTAAATGATGGTGTCTAATATCTCAGTTTTCAGAAGTAAACTAGATAAACTGTTAAAAATGAAAAAAATTGAGTACATGTAAATGGGATAAATGTTTTAGGTGAACTTTTGTGTAAATTAAAATTCTAAAATTATTTTTATGCTTGTTGGATATCTGGGTTATTTCCAGTTTCAAAAGGATTGTGATATGAGGAAATATGTCTCTAAAATTGTGAAATTGTTCTCATCTATAAAAATGATCATATCTGATAGTTCAGGATTTCTTTTTAGGTTTCACCAAAATTTAATGTTACTAAGGATAAGAATTATAGTTAACACATAATTCTATATATAAAATGTGCCCAAATTTATGTTATTAGTAAAAAATAATAATTTTGTGTAACTCCGAAGTTATCTAAAAGTTAATTAAAATTATGGACTTTAAAAAGGTTTTGAAACAAAGTAATAAGGAGCTTGTAAGTAAGGGAGAGAGATGTGAAGAAAGTTATTATATGAAGATGTATTTTTTATAAGGAAGGATATAAAGTTAATAATTTCGTATGAGGAAGGATCTTCCATGGTAGATTTTCTTGTCCTGGAGTAAAATGGGAAGAAGAAGAAGAAAGAAGGAAGAAGGAAGAAGGAGGAGAAGGAGGAGTAGAGGAAATCTGGGACTTAATGGAAAGCTCAGGCATGTTGTGGATGATCTGTATGTCATACATAGTTTTTTTTTTTCTGTTTTTCTGTGTGTTTATCTTCATGCACATACAGAGAAACTAAAAAGTTGAAACATTTTAGATAATAAAATATTCTCTAAAACCTGATAGAGAATTGGAGAAGTATGGCTAATTAACATTTTCATAGTTAAAGCTCTGAGTCTTAAGTAAATTAAAATAAGAAATATTGTAAAGAAATACATTGGCAGTTTGACAATTCTTTTTTAATATAGTTAAGCATGAAGCCGGCCTTAATGTACATGCTTACATTGCTTCACATTATGTCTGCTGTTTTGCATGGATAGTGCTGGCACTAGAGTACTTACTGGTCATGTGCCTAGAGTAAATTTCTTGATTGCATAGGATGTATGCTAATATCAGTGGACTTAATAATATTGAATTGTATAACAGGAATAAAGTATTCACTACATGTTTTGTGGGGGGCTCTGAGTAACACTGTAGCCTCCAGAGTAGACAGAGTAGGAAAAAGGTTGATGGTTGGTTTTCTGTTTATTTGTTTTTGCTTTTCATTTTCATTTGTTTGCTGTTTGTTCTGTTTGGCGTTTTGCTTGTGTATGCATATATATTTATATAAAATCATTGATTTTTTTTTTAGTTTGTGATGGAAGGCTTTCATTTGGTTCTCTGAATGGTTATTTCATTTCCTGTGCATTTCTAGCAAGTCAATATTTTTTCCCTTTATCTTGAATTCCTAGGCTATCTTTGTTTGGTGTGCAGAAATTGATGGAGCCCGCCAGCTATTTGGAATTTGGTTGGTTTTGCTTGCCTCTGGTGATCTAGAGAGCTAAAAAAAATAAAAGACTTAGTTTTATATGATATAAACAGAGAAAGTACATTATATATTTTGTTTTTTGGAGAGGTGGATGAGAGTGGAAATGTTTGAGTAGTGTTTGTTTCCAGGGTCAGTCAATTGAATCAATGGTTTGAGTTGGTTTTAGAACTTTTCCTTTGATGTATAAAAACTATAAGTTCCAAATTTGGGGCTCATAGCAAAACCACTTTATGAAGCAACAAGGGAGGCAGAAAATAAGTCAATGGAGTGGACCCCAGAAATGAAGGGAGCCTTCACCAAGTTAAAACAGGCTCTCAGCCAGGTTCCACCAGTTGGTATCCTGAAACTCACTTAGCCCTTCTCATATCTGGATTGTCTAGGACCATGGGCTGGTATTTGATTAACCTTTCCCCTCTCATCCAGATGTGTCCTTTTATTTCTAGGACTGACCTTACTTGATGTGGGGTTAACACATCCAGTGGTTGACCCAGGGTGATTTTAGTGGTTTCTTCCACAAAAATAGCAGTGGCTACTATTGCCCACAGGCAGCTTGGCCACCCTAAGGCCACTCTGTCCAATTTCTTTGAGAAGTAGGTGGTTGGCCTGGGTTCTAGGCCTAATATTTTAGTGAGCACACCCACAACTATGCTTTTCTGTTCTGCTACATACAACGAGAAAGGCTAAGTGGTTGCTTTACAAAATAGAAGGGAACTGGATCTCCTAACTGCTGAAAAAGGTGGCATATGTCTTTTCCTAGAGGAAGAATGCTGTTTTTATGTCAACCTATCAGGATTAGTAAGAGATGCCACCCAAAAATTAGCTGACCAGGTCTCTAAAATATGTTGACAGCTGTCTGAGTTATGGAGCTCCTTCCCTTAGTTGGCCCATTAGTAATAATTATAGTTGCAATGATTTATAGACCATGTTTGTAAATCTTTTAACCAGATTTATTTCTTCTCACCTAGAGACCATTAAGCTTCAAGTGATCATGCAGAAGAGCTACCAGCCAGTTTCAGATAATGGCCCTGGTCATTGAGAGGTCACACTGTCTTCATTAGACAGAGAAGGGAGAGCGTTTTGTGATCCTCAATAGGTAGGGACTGCATACAAATCAGCATGAAGCAGTTACAGAAGAAAGACCATTGGTCTCTCTGCCTCCCATAAAAATATATGGGGCTCACATCTCTCAGGGGAAATGAGATAGAATAGAGTCTGGAGACAGGGAGCCTAAGGCCAACCCATGGCTGGCTTCTTCGAATTAAACTGAAGAAAAACTTCAGCCTCTTACTGGCCATGGGCCAAGCCCCCATTTCAGCCTCTGGTTGGCTGTGGGTGAATCCTTCATTTGCATAAGGTGTAATCAACTGAAAGCCTCTAAAAAGTACCTAGGGGTGTTACCAAATTCTTCTAGCTTAATAAAAACCCAAGGAACATTGCAAATGGGGCTCTTGAGCCTCTTGCTCAAGCCTGCTCCCACTCTGTGGCATGTACTTTTGCTTCAGTAAATCTGTGCATTCATGTCTTTGTTCTTTCGATGCTTTGTTTCTGTGTTTTGTCCAATTCCTTGTTCAATAAGTCAAGAACCTGGACGACTCATAGTCAAGACCCTCCACCAGTAACAGCAGCACTGGAGTCTCTCTGAACTTATTATGGTTTAGAAGGTTGCCTGATTAATTGTTCTTTACTCAATTAAACTCTGTTTAATTTGTCTAAGGTTTGTATTTTCAAAAGAATTTATAGTCAGAAGTATTTATCCAATGTATCAGTAAGAAATAATCAGGATCAGACCATTTAGGGCTTTGAAAACCAGCTTAAGCAATGAGCAATGAGCTCACTATGTGAACAACAGAAGTTCACTGAAGTATTTTGAACAAAGTGCCAAGATCCTATAGACACATAGAGGCTTATTCTGACTGCAGTGCAAAGAACATATTAAAAGCCAATAGAGGAGATTCTGGAAAGATGAAAGAGTAGAAAGAACCTTCTCATGTAAATAAAAATTACATCAGCAGAATCTGTGTGATGTAAACTTGGAATCTCTGGAGTGTATTGAAAGTTTGCAACTACCAGGGGAAGTCTTGGATACTAAACTGTAGTTAATTACAGCGAATTTCAGCTTTTAGCACAGCAGCAACCCATTCCCTATCCCTATCCTCTTGGTAGACAGTTGTGTGTGTGCTCCTGGAGCAGGCCGCACATAGATTGCAACAGCTACAGCAGGCAAAAAGAACTCTTTCCTCTAAATATTGGTGATCTGTTGCCTGATCACTCATCGCTGCTTCTAATCAAAAGGTGCAGGCGCCGAAAGGGAAACCATTGTTGTTGCATCTCCTCTGCTGTTGCAACACCCTCCCTTTCCATCTGAGGTGACATTCAGGATGCAACTGTGAGGAAACGTGGGGGAGACACACAGCCAAGAAAGAGTCTACCAACTGATCAATAAGCCTACATGCCACCTGCTGGATCACACCCCAAAGCTTCAACATCAAAAATACCTGGCTAACATTCCCCAACTCTGAAACAAGAGGCAATAAGTCAGCTTCAAATAAAGACCCTACAAAAAGACCTGGTCCAGTGAAAACATCCAGAAAAGATGTCTTGACTGTACTCAATCTATATTGCAGTCAAAGGAACACCCACATGCAGAGTGAGAAAGAACCAACACAAGAACTCCAGTAACTCAAATGGCCAGAGTGTTGTATGCCCTCCAACGCCAGGTCTCCAACAAGAGTTCTTCACCCCGGGAGGCGGAGGTTGCAGTGAGCCGAGATAGCGCCACTGCAGTCCGGCCTGGGCGAAAGAGCGAGACTCCATCTCAAAAAAAAAAAAAAAAAAGAGAGAGAAAGTAAAAAAGAGTTCTTCACTAGGCTGAACTGGCTGGGATGACAGAAATAGAATTCAGAATATGGATAGGAATAAAGATAATTGAGATTCAGAAGGATGGTAAAGCCCAATCTAAAAAAAAAAAAAAGTGTCAAAATAAAGTGATACTGGACTTGAAGGATGAACTAGGCAGTATAAAAAAGAAGCTAACAGGTCTGACAGAGCTTAATAACACAATATAAGAATTTGACAATGCAATCACAAGTATTAACAGTAGAATAAACCAAAGTGAGGAAAGAATCTCAGAACTTGCAGACAGGTTATCTGAAATAAGACACACAAAAATAAAGAAAAGCAATAAAAAGAAATAAGCAAAATATCTAAGAAATATGGGATTATTTAGAGACCAAATCTGAGAATCACTGGCATCCTGAAAAAGGGAAGGAGAAAGCAAACAACTTGGAAAACATATTTTAGAATATCATTCGTGAAAACTTCCCCATCCTTGCTAGAGAAGCCAATAGTCAAAATCAGGAAATACAGAGAACTCCTTTAAGATTCTACACAGGAAGATCATAACTAAGACACATAATCATCAGATTTTTCAGGGTTGAAATCAAAGAAATAATGTTAAAGGCAGCTAGAGAGAGAGCAGGTCACCTACAAAGGGAATCTTATCAGGCTAATGCAGAACTCTCAGCTGAAACCTTACAAGTCAGAAGAGATTGGGGACCTATATTCAACATTCTTAAAAAAAAATCTTCCTTCAAGAATGTCATGTCCAGTTCAGCTAAGCTTCCTAAGTGAAAGAGAAATAAAATCCTTTTCAGAGACACAAATGTTAAGAGAATTTATTATCACCAGCCCTGCTTTACAAGAGATGTTGAAAGGACAACTAAATATGGAAAGAAAAGACTGCTACCAGCTAATACAAAAACGTGCTTTAACACAAAGACCAGAGTCACTGTAAAACAGCCACAGGAACAAGCCAACATAATAATCAGCTAACAGCACAATGATAGGATCAAATTCAATATATCAGTACTAACCTTGATGTAAACAGGCTAAATGTCCCCACTTAAAAGGGACAGAATAGCAAGCTGAATAAAGAACCAAGACCTAATGCTATGGTGTCTTCAAGAGACCCAGCTCACATATAATGACACTCATGAGCTAAAAATAAAGGGATGAAGGAAAATCTATCAAGCAAATGAAAACCAGAAAAAAAGCAGGGGTTGCAATCCTAATTTCAGACAAAATGGATTTCAAACCAATAAGACCAAAAAGACAAAGAAGGGCATTAAAAAAATGGTAAAGGGTTCAATTCAACATGAAGACCTAACTATCATAAATATATATGAATCAACACAGGAGCATTAAGATTCATAAAGGAAGTTCTAAGAGACTTACAAAATGACATAGGCTCCCACACAATAATAGTGGTAGACTTCAATAGTTCACTGAAGTATTAGATCATCAAGGCAGAAAATTAACAAGGATATTCAGGAACTAAACTCAACATTGAACTAAATGGATCTGATAGACCTTTATGGAACTCTACCCCACAAAACAGCAGAATATACATTTTTCTCATCACCACATGTCACATCCTCTAAAATCGACCACATAATTGGACATAAAACCGTCCTCAACAAATGTAAAAAAAAAAAATTATACCAAAAACAGTCTCGGGCCACAGCACAATAGAAAGAGAAGTCAGGACTGAAAATTGCTCGAAACCATGCGATTACATAGAAATTAAACAACATGATCCTGAATGAGACCCGAGATACAACATACCAGAATCTCTGGGACACAGCTAAGGCAGTGTTCAGAAGGAAATTCATAGCACTAAATGCCCACATCAAAAAGTTAGATCTAAATTCACAACCTAACTTTACAACTGAAAGAATTAGAGAAGCGAGAGCAAATCAACCCCAAAGCTAGCAGAAGATGAGAAGTAACAAAAATCAGAGCTGAACTGAAGGAAATAGAGACCCACAAAACATTCCAAACATCAATGAATCAGGAGGGTTTTTTTTAAACAAAATTAATAAAGTAGGCCACTAACTATAGAGACTAATAAAGAAGAAAATAGAGAAGATTCAAACAAATACAATTAAAAATGATAAAGGGAATGTTACTACTGACCCCACATAAATAAAAACAACCATCAGAAACTATGAGCACCTCTACAAACAAAAAACCTAGAAGAGATTAATAAATTTCTGGACACATACACCCACTCAAGACTGGGCCAGAAAGAAATTGATTCCCTGAACAGATCGATAATGAGCTCTAAAATTGAATCAGTAATAAATAGCCTATCAACCAAAAAAAAAGCTCAGGGCCTGATGGATTCACAAGCAAATTCTGCCGGCTGTACAAAAAAGACCTGGCACCATTCCTACAGAAACAACTGCAAAACTTGTGGAGGAGGGATCTCTCCCCAACTCATTTTATAATGACAGCATCATCTTGATACTAAAACCTGGCAGAGACACAACAACAACAAAACAGACCAGGCCAATGTCTTTTATTAACATTGAGTCAAAAGTCCTCAAGAAAATACTGCAAATCGGATCCACCAGCACATCAAAAAGCTTATCCACCATGATCAAGTAGGCTTTTCTCCTGGAATGTAATATTGGTTCAACATACACAAATCAATAATGTGATTTATCACATAAACAGAACTTAAGACAAAAACCACATGATTATCTGAATAGATGTAGAAAAGGCTTTCAGTAAAATTCAACACGTCATTTAAAAAACTCTCAATAAACTAGGTATTGAAGAAACATACCTCAAAATAATAAGAGCCATCTGTGACAAACCCAAGCCAACATTATACTGAATAAACAAAAGCTAGGAACATTCCCCTTGAAAACTGGCACAGGTAAGGATGCTCTCTCTCACCATTTCTATTCAACATGGTATTGGAAGTCCTAGTCAGAGCAATCAGGCAAGAGAAAAAACTAAAGCACATCCATATAGAAAGAGAGGAAGCCAAACTCTCCCTGTTTGCAAATGACATGATTCTATATCTAGAAAAGCCCACAATCTTGGCCCAAAAGCTTTTTGAGCTGATGAACAACTTCAACAAAGTTACAGGATACCAAATCAATGTACAACAGTCACTAGTATTCCTCTACACCAACAGCCAAACCAAGAGCCAAATCAGAAAGGTAATCCCATTCACAATTGCCACAAAAAGAATGGAATACAACTCACCAGGGAGATGAAAGATCTCTACAATGAGAATTACAAAAAAAAAAAAACTGCTCAGAGAAATCAGAGAAGACACAAACAAATTTTAAAAATTCCGTGTGATAGGAAGAATCAATACAATTAAAATGGCTATACTGCCCAATGAAATGTACAGATTCAATGCAATTTTCATCAAAATATCATCATTATTCTTCACAGAGCTAGAAAAAAATATTTTAAAATCCATATGGATTCAAAAAAGAGCCCAATTGGCCAAGGCAATCCTAAGCAACAAGAACAAAACTGGAGGCATTATATTACCTGATTTCAAACTATACTATAAGGCTACAGTAACCAAAACAACATAGTACTGCTATAAAAACAGGTATATAGACCAATAGAACAGAAAAATTAGCCCAGAAGTAATGTTACACATCTGTGATCATCCTGATCTTCAACAAAACTGATAAAAGCAAGCAATGAGGAAAAGAATCCTTATTCAATAAATGGTGCTAGAATAACTGGCTAGCCATATGCAGAACATTGAAGCTGGACTCCTTCTTTATGCCATATACAAAATTCAACTCAAGATAGATTAAAGACTTAAATATAAAATCCAAAATTATAAAAACCCCAGAAGACAACCTAGGCACTACCATCCTGGACACTGGAGAAGGCACAGATTTCATGACAAAGACACCAAAAGCAATTGCAACAAAAGCAATAATTTACAAGTAGGATCTAATTAAACTTAGGAGCTTCTGCTCAGCAAAAGAAACTATCAACAGAGTGAAGAGACAACCTACAGAATGAGAGAAAATATTTGCAAACTATGCATCTAACAAAGGTCTACTATGCAGTGTCTATAAGGAACTTAAACAAATTTACAAGAGAAAAACAACCAACTCAATTAAAAAGTGGGGAAAGGACATGTACTTCTCAAAAGAAGCATACATGTGACTAACAAGCATATGAAAAAAAAACTCAATATCACTAAGTTTTTAGAGAAATGCAAATCAAAACCACAATGAGATATCATCTCACACCAGTCAGAGAATGGCTATAATAAAAAAAAGTCAAAAAATAATAGATGCTGGCAAGGTTGTGGAGAAAAGGGAATATTTACACACTGTCGGTGGGAGTGTTGGGAGTGTAAATTAGTTCAAGCATTGTGGAAAGCAGTATGGTGATTCCTCAAAGAGCTAAAAAAAAAAAAAAAAAAAAAAAAAAAAAAGAACTACCATTAGACTCAGAAATCCCATTACTGGGTATATACCCAGAAGAATATAAATAATTCTACCATAAAGACAGACACACAGGAATGTTCACTGCCACGATATTCACAATAGGAAAGACATGGAATTAACCTAAATGCTCATCAATGACAGATTGGATAAAGAAAACGTGGTACATATACACCATGGAATACTGTGCAGCCAAAAAAATGAGTGAGATCATGTCCTTTGCAGGAACATGGATCAAGCTTGAGGCTATTATACTTAGTAAACTAATGGAGGAACAGAAAATCAAATACCACATGTTTTTATTTATAAATGGGAGCTAAGTGATAAGAACTTATGAACACAAAGAAGGAAACAACAGATAATGGGGTCTACTTGAGGGTGGAGGGTGAGAGGAGGAAGAAGAGCAGGAAAGATAATGGCTGGGTACTGGGCTTGATATCCAGGTGATGATATATGTACAATAAACCCCAGTGACACGTGTTTACCCATGTAACAAGCCTTCACATGTACTCCCAAACCTAACATACAATTTAACCTTGGAGAAAGAAAAGAGAATTGTCTAGCCATGACTTTTTCCACTTTTTAGTGAAATAATAGTAATAATAGTTATTATTATTAGAGAATTGCTTGAGTTCATTGTATATCCTGGAGATTAGTCTCTTGTTGGATTAATGGTTTGCAAGTATTTTCTCCCATTCAACATGTTGTTTCTTTCTTCTGTTGATTGTTTGTTTTGTGGCATGGGAGATTTTTAGTTTAATATAGTCCCATTTGCCTATTTTTATTTCAATTGCCTGTGCTTTTGAGATCATAGTCATAAAATATTTGCCTAGACTAATGTTGTGAAGTGTTTCCCCTATGTTTTCTTGTAGAATATATTTAAGATCTTACATTTACATCTTTGATTTCATCTTCAGTTGATTTGTGTACATGTTAAGAGATAACAGTCCAGTTTCATTCCTCTGCATATTGATATTTGGTTTTTAAGAGAGTGTCCTTTTGCCAGTGTATGTTCTTGGTGCTTTTGTCAAAAATCAGTTGGCTGTATGTAAGTAGACTTATTTCTGAGTTTTCTGTTCTGTTCCATTGGTCAATGTGTATATTTTTATCCCAGTACCATGCTGTTTTGGTTATTATATCCTTGTAATATATTTTGAAGTCAGGCAGTATGATACCTCCAGTTTTGTTTGTTTTGCTCACAATTGCTTTAGTTATGCTGGCTCTTTTTTGGTTCCATGAAAATTTTAGAATTATTTCTTCCATTCTTGTGAAAAATGTTAATGGTATTTTGATAGGAATTTCACCAAATTCATACATTGCTTTGGGCAGTATGGTCATTTTAACAAGATTAATTCTTCTAGTCCATGAGCATGAGATTTCTTTCCATTTATTTGTCTTTCATCAGTAGTGCTCAACGTCACTAATCATCAAGGAAATGCACAACAAAACCACAGTGAGAGATCATCTTACCCAAGTTAAAATGACTACTATTAAAAAATAAAATAAATAAATAAATAAATAAATAAATAACAGATGCTTATAAGGATGTGGAGAAAAGAGAACTCATACACTGTTGGTGGGAATGTAAATTAGTATGACCATTGTGGAAAACAGTATGGAGATTTTTCAAAAAACTAAAAATAAATTCATCAACCTCGCTATGTGGTATCTATACAAAAGCATAGAAATCAGCCTATCAAAGGAATAACTATACATGTATATTTATTGTAGCACAATTCACAATAGCAAAGATATACAATCAACCTAAGTGTCCAACAGTGGGTGAATGGATAAAGAAAATGTGGTACATATACACAATGGAATAGCATTTGGCAATTAAAAAGAAGAAAATCATGTTATTTGCAGAAAGTTGTATGGAACTGGAGGTTATTATGTTAAGTGAAATAACTCAGGCACAGAAAGACAAATATTGCATGTTTTCACTTATATGTGGGAGCTAAAAAAGTTTGCTTATAAATGTAGAGAGAAGAATGATAGATACTAGAGGCTGGGATGAGGGGATTCAAGGGGGAATTAAGAGAGGTAGCTTAATGGGCACGCACGTGCTCATAAATAAAAGGTATAAGTTCTATTGCTCAACTACAGAGTAGGGTCAATAACAATGTATTATATGTTTTAAAGTAGCTGAAGAGATAAATTGTTCTCAACAGATACAAATGATAAATACTCAAAGTGATGGACCTGTCACAAACCCTGACTGGATTATTACACACAAAATACCACATGTACCCCATAAAAATGTAATATATTGGATTCAATTTTTAAAAAGTAAAAGAACAAAGCCAGAAGACTCACACTTTCTAATTCCAGACCTACTACAAAGCTACAGTAATCAAAACAGTGTGATACTGGCATAGAAAAAGAAACATAGACCATTGGAATATAATAGAGCCCAGAAATAAACCTTTACAAAATGGTTAAAGAATCTTTGACATGGGTGCTAAGAGCATTCACTGGGAAAAGGAGAGTCATTTCAATAAATGATTCTGGAAAAACTGGATATCCACATGAAGAATGAAGTTGGACCCTTATATAATACCATATTCAAAAATTAACAGAAAGTAGATCAAAAGCATACAGTAAGACAATTCTTAAAAGAAAACATAGGGTAAAAGCTTCTTGACTTGGATTTAGTGATGATTTCTTTAACATGAAACCAAAAGCACAACAATGAAAGAAATAATAGACATTCAGACATTGGACTGCTTGAAAAATTCTTTAAATTGTGCCTCAAAAAGTCATCATTCACCAAGTAAAAATGCAACCACACAGTAGGAGAAATTATTTGAAAATCTTACATCTGATAAGGAATTAATATCCAGAATATGTTGAGAAATCTGAAAAGTCAACAACAAAAGACACACAACCCTTTTCAAAAATGAGCACATGAATTGAATAGACATTTCTCCAAAGAATATATGTAAGCAGCCAATAGGTACATGAAAAGATGCCCAATATGCCAATCATTAGGCAAATGAGAATAAAAACTATAATGAGAAACCACATGCATTGGGATAATATATATATAATTAATATATTACACATACATAATATATATTTATGTGTATTATATAAATACACATTTTATATATAGTTTATATATACATATATACACACATATGCTATGCAAATGGAAGTATTTGGATAGTGTATGTGTGTATATATATATTTCATAAATATATTATCTCTATACAATATTATATATATACATACACACATACGTACATACCTGCAAGCGTTGGCAAATATATAAAGAAATGAAAACTCCTGTGCACTTTTAGTAGGAATGTGAAAGGGTACAGCCACTGGGGAAAACCATATGGTGGTTCCTCAAAAAATTCAGAATAGAATTACCATATGAGCCATCAGTTCCACTCTGGGTATATACCCAAAAGGAATTAAAAGCAAAATCTTGAGGAGATATTTGTACACTCTTATTTATAGTAGCATTATACATAATAGCTGAGATATGGAAGCAACACAAATCCCAATCAATGGATGAATGGAGAAGCAAAATGTGCTACATTTGTAAAATGGAACATTAGTCTAAAAAGGAATGGAATTCTGCAATGCGTTATAGTATGGATGAGCATTGATTATGTTATGCTGAGTGAAATAAGTCTGCTATAAAAAGGCAAATATTTCTATAATTCCACTTATATGAGTAACTTAGAGTACTGAAAATCATAGAGACCAAAAGTAGAATGTGGGGTGCCAGGGCTTGGAGAGAAGGGCAAATAGGGAATTATTGTTTGATGTATACAGTTTCGATTTTGTAAGATGAAAAGATCAGGTGAATGGTGGTGATGGGTGCACAACAATGTGAATGTACTCTGTGTGTCCAAAATGTCCACTTAAAAATGGCTACAATAGTACATTTTATGTTACATAGATTTTACCACAAAAATAAAATTTTCTGCTTTTGAGAATACTTTGTGGGAGAATGTATCCCACAGAGTGGAAGAAAATATCTGTAAAACATATATTGACAAGAACTTGAATTTAGAATGCATTATGTCTCAATTTCATGATGCATTTATAATATTTTTTTCTATTTTCTCTTAAAACCATATACTAAGATTGTTGAAACACACGGTGAAGGCATGTAAGTGCCTGAGTTGGGATCCTGGCTCTGCCATTATTTAGCTATGTCATCTTAGATAAGATATTTAGCTTCCTTTTGTACCAGAATTTGTCAACTATAACATCTCTTTCACTAAAGATTGAATATATTAATCTGTATACAACTCTTAGAGCATATAATAAGCATGTAATGTATATTAACTAATATCAAATCACTTTGCTCCTTTTCTTCTGGTAAAGGTGAATGTGCAATTTAGTCTACTAACACAGTAAATATTCACTGGCTCAGGTATGGACATTTTTGGAGTAAAATATAAAAAGCACTTTAACCCTAATTTGGTTTAAGGCCACTTGTGTCTTCATTTCACAGGAGAAAACTATTGAACAAAACCCTCTGAAGAGTCCAGGCCTGCTTTATAACTTCTAATTGTGATTTCTGGCTATAGCTCCAGCTTATGAAGAAGAAGAAGAATTATTTTATCTGGCTGATTATTGCCTTGCATATGTCATTTCCATAGGGACCTCAAAGATAAAGCTGAGCACACATGTCAAACATGTTGGGTTCAGCTATCCCAACATTTTCACAATTACCATTCCCATTTTACCAAAAAGGAAAAGAATCAGTTTCAGGTGTCCATGCAGACCATGAAATTTAGCAAAATGTGTGTGAACATGTGAATAATTTTGAGAGGAGTGTCCTGTGATTTACACTGATATCTGAAAAAATACCTATGACCTAAAAAGTTTAAGATATACTGAATTATTACCCCTTCTAGGCTAAAAGTACAGTAAAAATTGACATAATTTATTTGATGATGTGACGGCCAATGTTTGGCAAAAATAAAGCTATCAACTAAAAGAAATATTTTCTTTTCCTAGGAACAGAAATATCAGCAGTTTGTAGCATTAAGCCCACAAATTTTAGGAAGTTGGATTCCAAACTCTAGGACATGAGGTCCAAGTAGGTATTATTCCTGTAGTTCAAACAAGCATTACTGCTCTTTGGCTAAACGTCTTACCAGAGAATGGGCATTTAGGAAATGAGATATTTTCAGGACGTTCCCATCCTTTTAATCCACATACCTCTGTTTCTGCAATGCAAACCGATAATGAGTCCAACAATTACACACATTGAAAAGAAGACTATCCCAATGCCTATCAGGCAGGGAGAATTCTAGTCACACCAGTTACCTGAAGAAGAAGAGATATTGTAATTGTTAGTTATTGGTGTGGAGGCACTTTTGATTGGGGCACAATGTGTCAAGAAATCAAGAGGTATGTTTTGATGCCATCCCACTGAATTCATTTAGATTTGGGCTAAGGCTTAGCTCTAAAGATCAGAGAGCTGTGGGTGACAGAGACAAGAAGAACGGCTGTTTCTAGGATGGGATAGGTTTGGGTTGAGGCTAAACAGGTCTGGAGAAAAACAACTCATCCTTCTTTCTCTCTATCTAGCCCATCAGTAAATGGGCCTCATTAGAGCACTAGATGGAGTTATGCTCCGATTGTTATCATTTCACGTGGGCTTGAAAGAGTCTGGGAGTACAATAGTTCTGGAGACCTCTGGACTGCCTAAAAGATCATATGAGCTTTGGATATACGACTCTCATGAGTGAAAGGGTTTTCAACAACATAATATTAAAAATATTCTTTAGCACGCATCATAGCAACATCATTTGGCTATCTAGTCTGTCCATAAAATAGCCTATGGTGTGGGGCTTACTACCACAAGTGATGCCACTCCACCACTGGAGTAGCATAGGCACAGTGTAACTTAGTGGTTAAAATATGGGATACAGTGTCTATATGGCTTATAATCGATCTTGTTTCCTACCATTACTAGCTGTGTGATTTTAGGTGCGATAGTTAACGTTGATGGGTTTATTTTCATAATATAGAAATTGGAGTGGTAATAATATTTAACTCAAAGTGTATTATGGAGGTTAAATGCACTGATTTCTGTAAATCTGTTGGTGAGGAGTTTTTCAGTAGTAAAAATACAATAAATGTTAGCCTCTAATGATGATGTAATAATTACTATTATAAAACTAACTCTGCATCCTTAAAAATTATTTATTCCAACTGATTCACCAATACCTTTTAGATAAAGTTGAAGAGATTTTCAGAAACTCAAATTATGCCCATGAGAAACAGTTGAATAACTGGGCACACTCAGCTTGGCAAAGGTCAAGTTTGAAATGTTCCTGACTGCTAATCTCTGAAGAGCTATCTGGGAAATGTCAGTTGTTACACATGTGACCTTTGAATGTTCAATTAAGTGTAAGATACAGAGAAGCAGGTCAGTATTAAATAAGGACAAGCATTAAAAGATGTATTGAAGCAGGAACATTAGAAAAAAACAAATCTCTAAAAACTTGGATAGTGTGAATAAGCTGATAGAAGCTACAGTACAGTTTGTTTTGCAAAACAGCAGCTAGCAGAGGTGAATGTTGTGAACTGGTGGCTTTCTGGTGGAGTGGTGTCTTCCCCAAACCCCACAACCACAGTGGTGGAAAATGGCAGTTCTGAGGGTCAGATAACAGAGTTCAGGCCAGAAGAGCAGCTGCAAATGTAAACGGAAAATCCAAGAAGTGGAGAGATATTTAGGAAGACCAAGACCCAAATCCTTCGCTGACAGCAGAACTACACATGGTGGGAGGTGGCGCAGGAGCCTGGTGAAAAGCAGGGGGAGAGCACAGGACACTACTCTTGAAACACAGATCTGCCAGAAGAGATCTGTGAGTCTGAAGCTTCTTAAATTGAGCACCACCCCAAATCATGAACAGCTATTTTTTGGGGTCTTAAATTTTCTTGCTTATTGTGCAAGTTCCCCCAATCCCCGCCCCCAACACCATAGTTGAGAATGAATGAAAACTTTTTGTTTAAGGAAAAGTAAAACACCTGGTGTTGCAGCTAGTGTAACTCTCCCTACGTGGTGTATTTTCCTGATGCTGTGCGATTAAAACTTAATTTTATGCCCTGAAGGGTCAGTGGTCCCTTTAAGAATTCAAGTGAGAAATATGTGTAGATTTTGTTAGGTGTTAAATGTTAAAAAGCTTTCCCAGGTTGTTTGAAAATCTGTCACTATAAGGACAATGGGTTTCAATTTGGTTGAGATACAAAAAGGTCACACTTTCAGATAACAGCATTGTCAACAGCTCCAGCAGCAAAAGAGAACAGTATGTAGGATCAAGGAATGGGTGGATAGCATATGTTTAGCATACATGGAAAAGTTCAGAACTTCCTGAGACAGACAGACTTGAGAATTATGGGTCATGCAGCTTTAGCTTCCCCACTCCCATTAGCATCTCTCATCCTTCAAGCCAACTTACGTTGCTCTCTTTGCTGTAGTTCAACACTTGGCAACATAATGAAGACTAGCAGAACAGCCAAGATTGCAACCAGAATCAGTATCCAGATAGAATTCCATGGAAACAGTTTATCTGAAATAGGGAGTCACAGATTTTACCACTTAGGAAACTTGAACCCACCAAACTAGGAATGATGATTCATCCAAAGCATGTTTCTGCTTAATACCTGTCACCTTCAAATGTAAACCAAGGCCAATTTGGGAAATTAATTATAATTGTGCACATGAAAAATGGGATAGGATCTGGAGTAGGGAAGAGCTGAATGTGAGTTAGTGAGTGAAGGCTGCTCTCCCATGTTTTCTGTTTGTTTGTTTGTGACAGAATCTTGCTATATCTTAAGGCTGGATTGCAGTGTCATAATCACTGCTCACTGCATCCTCAACCTCCCTGGTTCAAATGATCCTCTCACATCAGCTTCCTGAGTATCTGAGACCACAGGCACATGCCATCATGCCCAACTAATTTTTTATTTTTTAATTTTTCATAGAGACAAGGTCTTGCTATGTTGCCTAGGCTGGTTTCAAACTCCTGAGCTCAAGGCATCCTGGCCGCTAGGCCTTTCAAAGTGCTGTGATTACAGGCATGAGCCATTATACCTGGCCTCTTCCATGTTTTTTGACATTCAGTGAATACAGATAAGATCTCCCTGAGATGTCTCTATTCCCAGGACTGTAACTCATGCTCAAAGTTTGTGCTAATTATAATTCTGTTAAATCATCATTTTTAAAGTGCATATACTTTTAAAAAGCATTTTTCACTAAAGTTATAAATAAATCAGCAGGGCTTCCCCCAGCCCTGCCTTTTTCTTTGTTTGTTTTATTCATATATATCCTACTATGAACTTGGGGGAAGGAAGGTATGTAGTTTAGTCCTCCTTTATCCCCTGTAACTGTTTGTATTGCTGTTTCTGACACAACCATAATATGAAGCTTTTTTTTTCTGGAAAATCAAATGAGAAAATAAACGCAAAAATGTTTGAATGTAGTAAATTGCTAAAATTGTTAGGGGAGTCATTCCTGTAAGTGATAATGTCCCTTTCAGCATGTGACTCTAATATTAATTTCATGGAATACACAAACACTAACACATTCATATTTCCTTGACAGTTTATAAGACACTTACTAGGGTGTATTTCTGTCATTCAAGTATCAATGATTTATTGCATTCCTGCTATGTGCCACGCAATGTTTGAAGCAGTTGGAGTGTATTAGTGTATAAAACTGACAAACATTTGTATCTTCATGTTTCAGACAGGGAAACAGATAAGTGAAAATAAACATAATAAATAGGTTGTATGGTAGGCTAAATGGTGAAAATAACATGGAAGAAAGAAAAATTAAGGAAAGTAAGGAGAGAGGGAAGCAAGTAATTTGGGGGCAGGTGGCATTTTTTTCAAGCTGGTTTGTCAAGGTACTCTTTATTAGGGAGGTTGAGTTGAGAAGAGACTGGAAGGACATAGAGGAAGTTAGAGCATTCTAGGAAGAGGGACCAACTAGAGCTAAGCCTCCAAGGTAGGAGCATGTCTTGCAGGTTTAGGAACAGCAAGGAAGTCTGTGTGACTAGAGTAGAGTGCACAAAGGAGGGTGTTAGGATATGAGGTCAGATAGGTAATGGGGGCAGAGATAATGCAGGATATTGAAGGGCATTTTACTCTGAAAAACAATGGGGAAAAATTGCAGGGTCTTGAACAGAGGGTTCCTATTTATATGTTGAGAATGTACCAGAGTGGACAAGAATAAAAATAAGAGGATATTTAGGATGCTATTGCCAAAGTTGAGACCATGGGTGATAGTGTCTCAGACTTGGATAGCAGTAGTAAGTTGGTGACAAGTGATGAGATGCTGAATATATTTTAAAGGTAGAGCTAACACAATTTCTTGATAGATGTGTTGCAGAATATGAGAGAAAAATTGGTGTCAATGATGAATTCAATTATTTTGTTTTGAGAAACTGAAAATATAAAGTGTGATTGGAAAGACATTAATTAAGCAAATTTGGAGGTAATCAGGAGTTTACTTTATGATGTGTTTGGTTCAGGATATTTATTAGACTTCTATGTTGAGAGGTTGAGTTTGAAGATGAAAGCCGAGTTTGAAGAGAGCACAGGGCAGGAGATACTATTGGAGGAGCCATAGTCACACTGATGATATCCGAAGTCTTGAGACAGAATGAGCTCACAACAGAGGAAAGGCTCAAAAAACTACATCCTGGGAAACAGAAAACCAAATACTGCATGTTCTCACATGAGTGGGAGCTAAATTATGAGAACACATGGACACTTAGAGGGGAACAACACACACTGGGGCCTTTTGGAGGGTGGAGGGTGAGAAGAGGGAAAGAATCAGGAAAAATAACTAATGGGTACTAGGTTTAATACTTGGGTGACAAAATAATCTGTACAACAAACCCCCATGGCATAAGTTTACCTATATAACAAACAAACAAACAAACCTGCACATGTGTTTAAAATAAATAAACTTAAAATAAAAGTTAACATAAAAGTTAAAATAAAAGTTAAAAATAAAAGCTAAAAAACAAGGCAAAACAAAAACTATGTCCTGGGAATCTGAATAGCAAGAAGGCAGAGTGAAAAAAAAAAGACTATAACAAAAAGAATAAGAAAGAAAACAAGCAAGAAGACAATGAATAAAACCAAGAGAAAGTAATGTCTTGGAAACCAAGTGAAGAAAGTATGTATATGATTTTTTCTCTTTAATTTACAAATTTTATGTCAATGGCCGTCATTTGAAGAACACTCAGATCGCACCTGGTAAGACAATGCTTGTCCTTTCCTCTTGACCAGTTACAGGGTTTTGAAGGTAGTAAGTGATGTTGCCATGGGAGCGGTCTCTAAGGAGAAGGCTCATCTTCATGTTGCACAATTTGTTTCTATCCTGGGAATGGGATTTTGATGCAGGCGGAATGATCTCTCCTCTGCTCTCTCTCCATTCCATTTGAGGCTGTGGGAACCAACCTTCTGAATTACACTCCACTAAAAGACCTTTGCTATTCGGAGGATGAATAAGAATTTGTATTTCTAAACTTGTAGCTGGTTGGAATACAAAAAGGGAGAAACTGTTTTTAGAGGAAGACAAGGAAACACAGAAGAGATGGGGGAAAAGCCTTCCTGCCCTCTTTAATCCCTGTGTCCTTAGATATTGATAGCTAAGCTGTGAGGCTGATTGTCATGACAAGCCATTCAAAAAGGAACAGGGATAAGCCGTACTGAAGTGTTATGATAATCATATTAACAACATAGTCCAAAGTAAGTGAGGTGAGGAAATGCCTGTTTTTTACATTTATTCATTCACTCAAAATATGGGCTATTTACTAAATTTAAGTAACTTGGCTAGGTCCTTGGATTATGATAAACAAAAAAATCAAGATCTCAGTCCTCATAGAATTTATGGCTTAATGTTTTTTTCTTTAATCTTCACCATTAGCCACTTCTGAGCCACCATAACAAATTACAAATTTGTATTTTGCATACAATAGGTATTTTTACATGCAATATGTTTTACAAAAAAAAGGAAATACATTACTGTTTTCAAAATATGGTGCATATCACTTTAGAGAAAATAAAGAAGTCTTTGAAAAATTTCAGGATATTACCTAGGACATAAGTCTTGCCTAATATGTGGGCAAAGAAAGAATGAACAAAGATTTAAAGTGTGACTCTAAAGCAGCCCTGTCTAATAAAATTTTCTGCAATTATGGAAATATTCTATATGTGTGCCCTCTAATGCAGTAGCTGCTTGCCACATGAGACAACTAGGCACCTGAAATGTGGCCATTGAGACTGAAAAACCGAATGCTTAATTTTATTTAATTTTCATATGAATTTAAATGGCCACATGTGGCTAATATATATCATATTGGATAGCTCAGCTGTAGACTATGGAGTTGGGTGTCATATAATATCCAGTAAAGATGTTAAGCGTGAGTGCCCTGGATCCCTCCACATGTGTCCTCACATTTGTGAAGACCTTAGTTTGCTTCAAGTCCTCCATCTCCCCTCCATTTCTCTGCCATTCAGAATACTTCAAGGGTGAGTATTCACCTTTCATTCAGAATACTTCAAGGGTGATTGGCTTAAATGCTACGTATTTGCAAATAGCACCCATATAGTATATAGATTGTAGAATTTTGAAGATAGTAGGTGAAGGCTTTCTGAAATACATTTAGAAAGGTGAATCTGTAACTAAGTAGTCAGTAATTTGATTCAGGGAGAAATGAGAATAAAAATTATCATTAAAGAGTCTATTGTAAAGATTCAGGTACTTTTAAAAGTCAAGTTTAACTAAAGTGTTGCCAGAAATAATTAGAAGGATTGTAACAAATTCTAAAAGATTCTGTTAATTTTTTAGCAATCTAACAATATATGTAGATGTAAAAAAGCAGACAGTATTTACTGATAGTTTTGATGTCTGAACAGATATAATTCTCATTCTTGATCCTCCACTCTTTCCAAATCAAACTCTAAATTCATAAAATTGACCTTGTTAGCCAGACCATATAATATAAAAATAGAAATAGTGAGAATTTTCCTAATACTCAGCCTCATACAGGTTGAGAATCTTGGATGCATAGAAAACTCACAGGGATCCATCCTTACCTGTGACCTTCACTTCTGTGATGGCCTCTTCATAGACATTTCCGTCTTTGAAGAAGCAGTGGTACTGCCCGTCATCATCAGCACTGACATTAAGGATCCTGAGGGTCACTTTACCTTCTCCAATGGCTTCTTTCAGGAGCTCTGTCTGCTCCACATACTTGGAGATAGTTTCTCCATACAGGTCTTTACCATCCTTATACAGGTAAACAGGTCATGTGTAGTGACTCCGGAACCAGCGTATTTCCATGTGTTCTGCGCTTTGTGGTGGAGACAGCTGGCAACTGAGCTCAACTTTTCCACCCAGTGGAGCCAAGATTGGCCTCTATAAGCTATTCACTATGAATTGTTCTGTGAAGGGAGACAGCAACCAAAGGGTGAGAAGTGGACCAAGACAAAATTTTTATTTGAATTATTATATCACAAACACCCATAGACACACACACACACACACACACACACACACACACACACACACACTTTATTGAGAGTACATTCTTTTGTTTTCTCTTTTCCTTGAAAACACCTTTACTTTGCGCTTTGCTTGAATGGAAATTCATCAAATTACTTACTTTAAGAAATATGGGGAGGCCGAGGTGGGTGGATCACCTGAAGTCAGGGCTTCGAGACTGGCCTGACCAATATGGTGAAACTCCGTCTCTACTAAAAATACAAAAAAAAATTAGCCGGGCATGGTGGTGTGCACCTGTAATCCCAGCTACTTGGGAGGCTGAGACAGGAGACTCACTTGAACCCAGGAGGCAGAGGTTGCAGTGAGCTGAGATCACGCCACTGCTCTCCAGCCTGGGAGACAGAGCGAGGCTCCATCTGAAAACAAAAAAAAGAAAGAAAGAAATATAAAAAATGGTTTCCATTGTTGCTGTATGGTTTTCATTTCTGTTAAAATAAAGAAAAATTACTACTACCAGTATAACAATTGCCCCTCTTCATTCTTTTTTTTCACCCTAGTTAAAACAACTTATTATTATTATTATTATACTTTAAGTTCTAGGATACATGTGTAGAATGTGCAGGTTTGTTACATAGGTATACACGTGCCATGGTGGTTTGCTGCATTAGGTATTTCTCCTAATGCTATCCCTCCCCTATCCCCCCACCCAACAGGCCCTGGTGTGTGATGTTCCCCTTCCTGTGCCCACGTGTCCTTATTGTTCAACTCTCGCTTATGAGTGAGAACATGCAGTGTTTGGTTTCTGTTCCTGTGTTAGTTTGCTGAGAATGGTGGTTTCCAGCTTCATCCATGTCCCTGCAAAGGACATGAACACATCTTTTTTTATGGCTGCATAGTATTCCATGGTTGAGCCACATTTTCTTTAACCAGTCTATCATTGATGAGCATTTGACTTGGTTCCAAGTCTTTGCTAATGTGAACAGTGCTGCAATAAACACACGTGTGCATGTGTCTTTGTAGTAGAATGATTTATAATCCTTTTGGTATATACCCAGTAAATGCATTCCTATTTCTCCACAACCTCACAAGCATCTGTTTTCTGATTTTTTAATGATCACCATTCTAACTGGCATAAGATGGTATCTCATTGTGGTTTTGATTTGCATTTCTCTAATGACCAGTGATAATGAGCTTTTTTTCATATGTGTGTTGGCCACATAAATGTCTTCTTTTGAGAAATGTCTGTTCATATCTTTTCCCCACTTTTTGATGGGGTTGTTTGTTCTTTTCTTGTAAATTTGTTTAAGTTCCTTGTAGATTCTGGATATTAGCCCTTTGTCAGATGCACACATTGCAAAAATGTTCTCCCATTCTGTAGGTTGCCTGTTCACTTGGATGATAGTTTCTTTTGCTGTGCAGAAGCTCTTTAGTTTAATTAGATCCCATTTGTCAATTTTGGCTTTTGTTGCCATTGCTTTTGGTGTTTTAGTCATGAAGTCTTTGCCCGTGCCTATGTCCTGAATGGTATTGCCTAGGTTTTCTTCTGGGGTTTTCATGGTTTTAGGTCTTACATTTAAGTTTTTAATCCATCTTGAGTTAATTTTTGTGTAAGGTATAAGGAAGGGGTCCAGTTTCAGTGTTCTGTATATGGCTAGCCAGTTTTCCCAACACCATTTATTAAATAGGGAATCCTTTCCCTATTGCATGTTTTTGTCAGGTTTGCCAAAGATCAGATGGTTGTAGATGTGTGGAGTTATTTCTGAGGCCTGTGTTCTGTTCCATTGGTCAATATATCTGTTTGGTTATCAATACCATGCTGTTTGGGTTACTGTAGGCTTGTAGTGTAGTTTGAAGTCAGGGTGAATGATGCCTCCAGGTTTGTTCTTTTTGCTTAGGATTGCCTTGGCTATATAGGCTCTTTTTTGGTTCCATATGAAATTTAAAGTAGTTTTTTCTAATTCTGTGAAGAAAGTCAATGGTAGCTTGATGGGGATAGCATTGAATCTATAAATTACTTTAAGCAGTACGGCCATTTTCACGATGTTGATTTTTCTATCCATGAGCATGGAATGTTTTTCCATTTGTTTTTGTCCTCTCTTAATTCCTTGAGCAGTGGTTTGTAGTTCTCCTTGAAGAGGCCCTTCACATCCCTTGTAAGTTGTATTTCTAGGTATTTGATTCTATTTGTAGCAATTGTCAATGGGAGTTCACTCATTATTTGGCTCTCTGTTTGTCTATTATTGGTGTATGGGAATGCTTGTAATTTTTGCACACTGATTTTGCATCCTGAGACATTGCTGAATTTGCTTATCAGCTTAAGGAGTTTTTGGGCTGAGACCATGGGGTTTTCTAAATATACAATAGTGTCATTGGCAAACAGAGACAATTTGACTTCCTCTCTTCCTATGTGAACACCCTTTATTTCTTTCTGTTGCCTGATTGCCCTGGCCAGAACTTCCAATACTATGTTAAATAGGAGTGGTGAGAGAGGGCATCCTTGTCTTGCGTGGATTTTCTATGGGAATGCTTCCAGCTTTTGCCCATTCAGTATGATGTTGGCTGTGGGTTTGTCATAAATAGCTCTTATTATTTTGAGATACACTCCATCAATACCTAGTTTATTGAGAGTTTTTAGCATGAAGGAATGTTGAATTTTATTGAAGGCCTTTTCTGCATCTATTGAGATAATCATGTGGTTTTTGTCATTGGTTCTGTTTATGTGATGGATTAGGTTTATTGATTTGTATATGTTGAACCAGCCTTGCTTCTCAGGGATGGAGCCAACTTGATCATGGTGGATAAGCTTTCTGATGTGCTGCTGGATTCATTTTGCCAGTATTTTATTGAGAATTTTCGCATTGATGTTCATCAGGTATATTGGCCTGAAATTTTCTTTTTTGTTGTTGTGTCTTTGCCAGGTTTTGGAATCAGGATGACGCTGCCCTCATAAAATTAGTCAGGGAAGACTCCATCTTTTTCTATTGTTTGAAATAATTTCAGAAGGAATGGTACCAGCTCCTCTTTGTACTTCTGGTAGAATTTGGCTGTGAATCCATCTGGTCCTGGGCTTTTGTTGGTTGGTAGGCTATGAATTACTGCCTCAATTTCAGAACTTGTTATTGGTCTATTCAGGGATTCGACTTCTTCCTGGTTTAGTCTAAGGAGGGTGTATGTGTCCAGAAATTTATCCATTTCTTCTAGATTTTCTGGTTTATTTGCATAGAGGTGTTTATAGTATTCTGACAGTAGTTTGTATTTCTGTGGGATCAGTGGTGATAGCCACTTTATCATTTTTTGTTGTGTCTATTTGATTCTTCTCTTTTTTCTTCATTAGTCTGGCAAGGCATTTATCTCTTTTGTTAATTTTTTTCAAAAAACTAGCTTCTGGATTCATTGATTTTTGGAAGGGCTTTTTGTGTCTTCTTCACTTCTGCCCTGATCTTAGTTATTTATTTTCTTCTGCTTGCTTTTGAATTTGTTTGCTCTTGCTTCTCTAGTTCTTTTAATTGTGATGTTAGGGTATCTTTCCCACTTTCTCCTGTGGGCATTTAGTGCTATAAATTTCCCTCTAAACACTGCTTTAGCTGTGCCCCAGAGATTTTGGTACATTATGTCTTTGTACTCATTGGTTTCAAAGAACTTACTTATTTCTGCCTTAATTTTGTTATTTATCCAGTAGTCATTCAGGAGCAGATTGTTCAGTTTCCATGTAGTTGTGCAGTTTTCAGTGAGTTTCTTTATCCTGAGTTCTAATTTGATTGCACTGTGGTCTGACAGATTGTTTGTTATCATTTCCATTCTTTTGCTTTTGCTGAGGAGTGCTTTACCTCCAATTATGTGGTTGATTTTAGAATAAATGTGATGTGGTGCTGAGAAGAATGTATATTCTGTTAATTTGGGGTGGAGAGTTCTGTAGATGTCTATTAGGTCCATTTTGTCCAGAGCTGAGTTCAAGACCTGAATATCTTGTTAATTTTATGTCTCGTTGATATGTCTAATATTGACAGTGGGGTGTTAAAGTCTCCCATTATCATTAAGTCAAAGTCTACATCTCTTTGTAGTTCTCTAAGAAATTGCTTTATGAATCTGGGTGCTCCTGTTTTGGGTGCATATATATTTAGGATATTTGGCTTTTCTTCTTGCATTGATCCCTTTACCATTATGTAATGCCCTTCTTTGTCTTTTTTGATCTTTGTTGGTTTAAAGTCTGTTTTATCAGAGACTAAGATTGCAACCCCTGCTTTTTTTGCTTTCCATTTGCTTGGTAAATATTCCTCCATCCCTTTATTTTGAGTCTATGTATGTCTTTGCACATGAGATGGGTCTCCTGAATACAGCACAATGAGGGTCTTGACTCTTTATCCAATTTGCCAGTCTGTGTCTTTTAACTGGGGCATTTAGCCCATTTACATTTAAGATTAATATTGTTATATGTGAATTTGATCCTGTCATTATGATGCTAACTGGTTACTTTGCCCATTAGTTGATGCAGTTTCTTCATAGTGTTGATGGTCTTTACAATTTGGTATGTTTTTGCAGTGGCTGGAACAAGTTTTTCCTTTCCATATTTAGTGCTTCCTTCAGGAGTTCTTGTAAGGCAGGCCTGGTAGTGACAAAATCTCTCAGCATTTGCTTGTCTGTAAAGGATTTTATTTCTCATTCACTTACGAAGCTTAGTTTGGCTGGATATGAAACTGGATATGAAATTCTGGGTTGAAGATTCTTTTCTTTAAGAATGTTGAATATTGGCCCACACTCTCTTCTAGCTTGTAGGGTTTCTGCACGGACATCCACTATTGGTCTGATGGGCTTCCCTTTGTGGGTAACCCGACCTTTCTCTCTGGCTGCACTTAACATTTTTTCCTTCATTTCAACCTTGGTGAATCTGACAATTACGTGTCTTGGGTTGTTCTTCTCGAGGAGAATCTTTGTGGTGTTCTCTGTATTTTCTGAATTTGAATGTTGGCCTGTCTTGCTAGGTTGGGATAATATCCTGAAGAGCGTTTTCCAAATTGGTTCCATTTTCCCCTTCACTTTCAGGTACACCAATCAAACATAGGTTTGTTCTTTTCACATAGTCCCATATTTCTTGGCAGCTTTGTTCATTCCTTTTCATTCTTTTGTCTCTAATCTTGTCTTCATGCTTTATTTCATTAAGTTGATCTTCAGTCTCTGATATAATTCCTCTTGATCGATTTGGCTATTGATACTTGTGTATGCTTCACAAAATTCTCGTGCTGTGTTTTTCAGCTCCATTAGGTCATTTCTGTTCTTCTCTAAACTGGCTATTCTATTTAGCAATTCCTTTAACTTTTTTTAAAGGTTGTTAGCTTCCTTGCATTGGGTTGGAACATGCTCCATTAGCTCGGAGGAGTTTGTTATTAAGGTTTTCTGGTTTTCGGAATTTTCAGCCTTTTTGCCCTGTTTTTTCCTTATCTTCATGGATTTATCTACCTTTGGTTTTGATATTGCTGCCCTTCAGTTGGGGTTTTGGTGAGGAAGTCCTTTTTGTTGATGCTGATGCTATTCCTTTCTGTTTGTTAGTTTTCCTTCTAACACTCAGGCCCCTCTGCTGCAGGTCTGCTGGAGTTTGCTGTCGGTCCACTCCAGACCCTGTTTGCCTGGATATCACCAGCAGAAGCTACAGAACAGCCAAGATTGCTGCCCTCTCCTTCCTCTGGAAGCTTTGTCTCAGATGGGCACCCACCAGATGCCAGCCAGAGCTCTCCCATATGAGGTGTCTGTCAACCCCTTCTGGGAGGTGTCTCCCCATCAGGAGGCACAGGGGTCAGGTACCCACTTGAGGAGGCAGTCTGTCCCTTAGCAGAGCTCAAGTGCTGTGCTTGGAGATCCACTTCTCTCCTCAGAGCCAGCAGTCAGGAATGTTTAAGTCTGCTGAAGCTGTGCCCACAGCCAACCTTCCCCCAGGTGCTCTGTTCCAGGGAGATGAGAGTTTTATCTATAAGCCCCTGACTGGGGCTGCTGCCTTTCTTTCAGAGATGTCCTGCCCAGAGAAGAAGAATCTAGAGAGGCAGTCTGGCTACAGTGGCTTTGTGGAGCTACAGTGGGCTCTGCCCAGTTTGAAATTTCAGGCCGCTTTGTTTACACCGTGAGGGGAAAACCGTCTACTCAAGCCTCAGTAATGGTGGATGCCCTTCTCTGCACCAAGCTCGAGCATCCCAGGATGACTTCCGACTGCTGTGCTGGCAGCGAGAATTTCAAGCCAGTGGATCTTAGCTTGCTGGGCTCCATGGAGATGGGATCCACTGAGCTAGAACACTTGGCTCCCTGGCATCAGCCCCATTTCCAGGCAAGTGCATAGTTCTCTCTCCCTGGCATTCCAGGCGCCACTGGGTTATGAACAAAAACTCCTGCAGCTAGCTTGGTGTCTGCCCAAACAGCCGCCCAGTTTTGTGCTTGAAACCCAGGGCCCTAGTGGCGTAGGCACCTGAGGGAATCTCCTGGTCTATGGGTTGTGAAGACCATGGTAAAAACGTAGTGTCTCGGCTAGAAAGCACCGCTGCTCATGGCACAGTCCCTCATGGCTTCCCTTGGCTAGGGGAGGGAGTTCCCCAACCCCTTGCACTTCCCGGGTGAGGTGATGCCCCACCCTGCTTCAGCTTGCCGTCTGTGCACCCTCTGTCTAACCAGTCTCAATGACATGAGCTGGGTACCTCAGTTGGAAATGCAGAAATCACCCACCTTCTGCAATGATTTTGCTGGGAGGTGCAGACGAGCTGTTCCTATTCAGTCATCTTGCCAGCCACACATGCCCATCTTCATTCCATTATTTCATTTACTCTAAACATACTTTCAGGCAGTTCTTAAAATTTACTCCATTTTAACTATAACGAATCCATGTATGAATGCATTTGTCTTTTTCTGGCTCTTTCATAGTGCTTCTTGAATTGGATGATTCTTGTCTTTTTTAAATTCTGGAAAATTCTCACACATTCTATGTTTAGTTTGACCTCCTTATTCTTCACAGTCTGTTATTATGGAAGTACTATGCTTAACACATTGCGTCTCTCTGTTTTCTTCGATGTTACCAACAAGATGTCTTAAACTATCACCACCTGCCCCTACAAATGTACACAGGTTAGGATGTTTCATTTATCGTTTTCTGCTTGTGATACAGCTTGGCTGTAACAGATGTTCTTTCAGTGTTGAGGCTCAGAAACTCTCAAAGCTGATATTTAGTCCCTGACTATAATAAGATGTGGGAAGAGGGGACATTTCAAACTCTCCATGTTGGTCCCTTGCCCCACTCATTGAGGAAAGTGAAATCGATTTTGCAAAATTAAGGCCGAGTCAGTGAAAGAGATCTAAGGTAACTGCCTCCATCTTGCTTCTAAAACCCAAACTGTCCTTGTTCATTCCTGGGCATAGGCTGAGCTAACTTTGGGAGAAACTTATTTATAGTTTATAGTTTAAAACTAAGATGATGAGGTGGGGGGCAGCCCCCGCCCGGCCAGCCGCCCCGTCCGGGAGGTGGGGGGCAGCCCCCGCCCGGCCAGCCACCCCCTCCGGGAGGTGGGGGGCAGCCCCTGCCCGGCCGCCACCCCGTCCCGGAGGTGGGGGGCGCCTCTGCCCAGCCACCCCGTCTGGGAAGTTGGGAGCCCCTCTGCCCGGCCACCACCCCGTCTGGGAGGTGTACCCAGCAGCTCATTGAGAACGGGCCATGATGACGATGGCGGTTTTGTTGAGTAGAAAGGGGGGAAATGTGGGGAGAAGACAGAGAGATCGGATTGTTGCTGTGTCTGTGTGGAAAGAGGTGGAAATGGGAGACTCCATTTTGTTCTGTACTAAGAAAAATTCTTCTGCCTTGGGATGCTGTTAATCTATAACCTTACCCCCAACCCTGTGCCCTCTGAAACATGTGCTGTGTCCACTAAGGGTTAAATGGATTAAGGGCGGTGCAAGATGTGCTTTGTTAAACAGATGCTTGAAGGCAGCATACTCGTTAAGAGTCATCACCACTCCCTAATCTCAAGTACCCAGGGACGCAAACACTGCGGAAGGCGGCAGGGCCCTCTGCCTAGGAAAACCAGAGACCTTTGTTCACATGTTTATCTGCTGACCTTCCCTCCACTATTGTCCTATGACCCTGCCAAATCCGTCTCTCTGAGAAACACCCAAGAATGATCAATAAATACTAAAAAAATTAAAAAAAAACAAAAAACAAAAGAACAAAAAACTAAGATGATAACAGCCCTTTCCCAAAGCAGGCCTCCTTCTTGCCTGGGGGCTAGATTGCTTCTGTAGGACTAACATTAGCTACAAGATTAGAAATTATGGCTAAAGGGCATTGCAGCTTGAGGCTACAAGATTCTTACCCTCCCTAAACTGCTCCTAAGATCAGTGCTTGAGATATTTTGCAGACTCTGCAAATTTTAGTGCCTTAATCAATTAAACTCCAATTATATATTTAAAATATTGATTATTTTGAATGTGTTTTAAATGCTTATGTAACAGCAAAATATCACATATAGAGTGATTACAATCTAATTGTCATATTTACCTTTATGTCTATTCTAAAATAATAATAATAATGCAAGGTAAAATCATTTCATTGTTATTCTATACTAGTTTTTATATCTAACTAGATATATAATTTGATATATTCTTAAGGTTGTATAATACATATTTTATCACGTTTTCCAGTTTACAACAATCTTAGAGAAAATAAAGAAAAAGAAAGAAAAAAATTTGAAAGGCATAATGGAAAATATCAGAATATTTTATGTTAAAATCAACAATACAGCACACATAACTTGATGGAACCATTTGAGATCCTGAAAATAAAAATACCTTTAAAGTACTTCAAAAAAGAAAATATGCTTATAAACTTTAAATAGAAAAACTATATTATAAAAAACACTGAGCAGAGAATATTTCTACAAGATATTAAATTAATTATATAAATACTACCTTTTTTAAAAAGTTCTGTAATTGGCCCATGAGAAGAGAGTTCAATGGGACAGAGTTTGGAAATGCAAATCCTTAGGGGAATTTGGTTTATGACAAAAATAACATCTCAGATATCTGAAGAAAGATGGATTACTTAATAAATAAAAAAACAACTAGGTATTTTTTGAAAAAATAATGTCAGATTTTAATCTCAATTATTATATAAGAAATCATTTTGCATGAGTTAGTTTCAAAATTTAAAATAAATGAAAGAGTCATTGTTATAATCTTGAAATGTGGTCTGGAAAACTCTTACTAAGAAAACGTAGGACTTGGACACTGTGAAAAGAAGAAACTGTTGAATTGCACAACATAAAAATAAGTCACTAAATTGAATTTCAAACTGGTCAAGAATGTATAGAAAAGGTATAACAGATCAAACACTAATTCATTATATTCAAATTTTGGTTCATTAAAATTAAAAACGTCTGCTCTGCAAAAGCTTTTGTTAAGAGAAAAAAAAGACAAGCCACAGACTAAAAAAAAATTGCAAAAGATAGCTGATGAAGGATTCTATGCAGAACATACAAATTAACAGTGTAAAAACAAACCGCACAATTAAAAATAGACAAAATATCTGAACAGATACTTTATTAAAGAAGATAGATGACAAATAAAGATGTTAAAATGCTCAAAATCATATATCATTTAGGAATTGCAAATTCAAACAATGAGATACTACCCTAAACCTATTATAAGTATGGCTGAAATCAAAAATACAAACAAGGACGTGAAGAACAGGAACTCTCATTCATTGCTGGTGGGAGTGCAAAATGGTATAGGAACTTTGGAAGACAGTTTGACATTCTTGCAAAGCTGAATATAAGCTTACTATATAATCTAGAAATTGTGCTTCTAAGTATAACCCAAATTAGTTGAAAACTACATTCACACGAAAACTTGATACAAATGCTTAAAGAGTCTTTTCTAATACTTGTTAAAATTGGAAGCAGTCAAGATGGCTTCAGTAAGTGAATGAATAAACAAACTATGATAAGTCCATACAATGAACTATTACTCAGTGATAGAAAGAAATGAGTTATGAAGCCATTAAAAGACATGTGGGAAGATTAAATACATATTACTAAGTGAAACAAGTCAGTTTGAAAAGGGCACAGACTGTATGAATCCAACCGTATGAAATTCTGAGTCAGACCTATAGAGACAGTAAAAAGAGCAGTAATTGGCCAGGCTTCAGGGGAAGGGACGGATGAACAGGTGAAGCACAGGACATTTTTATGATGGTGAAATTATATCCTATGATACTATAACAGTGGATACATAGCATAATACATTTATATAATGAATTTGAGAATTTCAGAGGCTTATCAAGGAAAAAGATAAGCCCACAGGTGGCAGTAGCACACAAAGCTTCTACTTGGACGCTACTTGGACAGGGTTGCAAAAAGAACGGTCCTCACAGCATAAGGCCTTATAGAAGCACAGGGGACCACCATCCAGAATGCAGGAGGACAAAGGAGCTCCCAAGGATGGGAAGGGAGATGCTGCATGTCTAGATAACATCACTTCACAGCACGGTAGGAAGCTGCTGGGTCAGAGGGCTCTGAAGGGCAGCAGCCTGCAGTTTATGTAACTACAAGATTTTTCTTATCTATGGCCGGCAGATGTTGGGTGCAGTTTCCCAAGGTGTACAAAGCAGGGAGACATAAAATGGCAAAAAAAATCTGCCTGTTGGAGATATATTTACAACAACTGGATGCGAAAACATTTCAGTTTGGCACTGTGGGCTTCTGAGCTAATGAGTCTCAGCCTGATTTAAGAAGTAAGCAACGAAGGGCCAATATGCAAAGGCCATCTCTGGCTCATTTATATAACAATTTGTTAAATCCTAGAGAATGGTACAACACAGAGTGTCTAATGTAAACTTGGACTTTAGTTAATAATAATCTATCAATATTGGTTCATTAATTTCAATAAATGTACCACACAAATGCAAGAGGTTAACAAAAGGGGAAACTCTGTGGGAGGGGGGCAGGTAGGGAAGAGGGAGTGGGGCTATGTGGGAACTTTATATACCTTCTGCACAATTTTTCTGTGAACCTAAAACTTCTATAGAAAATAAAGTCTATAAAAATGTTAAAAGTCAATGAGGAGAAAAAGGAGAGCGAAATAAATGGAAACTTGGGGGAAATTTTGTAATTCACAAAATAAAATCAAAAGTCAAAACCAAACAATTCTGCACATCCAAAATATAACTAACAAGTCCATTGAATTATAAACTGGTCAGAAACACATGCAACAGTTATAACAGATCAAAAAGAGATTTGTGCAAGTTTAATGCAAAGGAAATGTGGAGTAAGGCATTAAGTAGGCAGTTTAGAGAAAATGAATACAATTTTTTGAGAGGAAAGAAGGCCACCCCAACTCAATAAACAAGTAAAATATTATCACTGTGAGTTTCTATTTTTCATCTGTAAATTTGGAAAATATAAAAAACCCTGAAACCTGTAACACCCACCTGACAAACTCACATATGCTGTTGGTGGACATGTACACTGGGAACTATTTCAGAATATTTTTAATATCATAATAAAAACAGCACATAGCCTTTGACAAAATAGTTCTATTCATAGAAATATTTCCTACATTCTTACTCACAGATATGCTCAAAACATATGTACAAGGGTGTTTGTGGCAGCTTTCGTTTTATTAGCCAAAGACTGGACACTACCCAACTACACATTGGTAAGATTTGCACCATGTAACAAGTAGCTTTTGCCAGAAATTTTAAATCTTGTATGCCACTTATTGGTTCAGGATTTTAATGTATATGTCTCTAAATAAACTATATTTATGTCTGCTTTGCATTGATCCCCTTCCACTGCAAATTTTCATCACCTATCAAGGTCCCACCAGCCTATTGTGTCTTTGCTTATCTTACTGTACAGATAACTCACATGGATTCCAATATGGACCACAATTTGGACAGCTTCTTCATTGTATAAGATATAAGTAAATCATGTCACCTCAATACAAATATTGAGTTCTTGAGGGCAAATATTAGGTCTTCTTCATTTTTTTTTTTTCTCCCTGGAACCTAATACATGATAAAGACTTGCTGATTAGAAGTAATTTTTCCTAACCATAAGACAGTTCTTATAGTACATATCCTCATTACATAACTATGTATTAAACCTAAGGAACAATGCTCAAGAGTTTGTCCCTTTTGTTTGGTCCTTGCTTTTTCTGGCACACTTCATATTGCCAAGGCCCGTAAGGGTAAGAGAGAGAGTCATACCTGAACTTGATATTGTCATCTGGAGGAGATTCATAACAACAAAGTATCGGGAGAAAGATAGCCCTGTAGTTTCCATTATACCTGTGATAAGAAATTAGGCAGGTTCAGTGAGAACAGGATTAATATGTCACAGAAATCACATATCTCCACATCTTCCTGCAGTAATTAACTCTCAAATAGAGTTACCAGATGAAACGTAGAACCCCCAGTTAGATTTGAATTTCAGATCGGCAGTGCAAGTTTTTTGGTATAAATATTTCTCGTGCATCATATAATTTTTATTTTCTAAATCTGGTAACTCTACTTTTAAGATGTTCAATATAATGACCAAGTCCAGCCAGAGGCTTCTTTCACTTCAAAGGATTTCTTCCTCCCAGGCTAGATGTCATTTGTCTTCTGGTGTTGTAAATTTCATCAGGTGAACCTGCTTCTCCAGAGAAAGTGGCAGCAGATCTAGGGAGTAGGTCTTGTTCTCCAAAACCTTAGCCTAAGCATCTGCCACATTTAGTTACATTTAGGTTCAAAGAAAAATTTAAAGACATCTTTAGATCTATTATTCTTATGGAATGAATAAGTAACCACTTTATAAGAGAATATGACTTTCTTTTCTTTAGTTGTGGCAATCCCTCAGAATTTCCTGCTTCTGAAAAACTCACAAATAGAGACAGATGAATGAGCCTATATGGCCATGGAGAACAAAGGGTAAAATACAATTGCATATTTTAGTCTAATGTGAAGGTTTTTCATCAGTTCTATAATGTTTTGGCTTTTGATTCAGCAGACAAATGTGATGGTTATCTACGTATCCATCAACAAAAAAAGGTTTGCTAGATTCTAGGGTCATAGACAAGTGAACAGACACTTGGATAGTAACAATAATGTAAAACTGCCATCTTATGTACATGGGCAGTTCTTGCAACCTTGGAGAGCAATTCACTCTGCAGCATCATGGCAGGGAGAAGATCCACAAAGTGAAGACTTTACTAGTGAGGTGGTGTCAACATTTTGAAGAATGAGGTGGTTATCTCATAGAGTATAAAGGGAATGGGGACATACACCAGATTCAATATGCAGAAACCCTACTGAGCAAGGGAAATTGAGGAATATATTTGTCTATCAAGATTAAGGAATGAGGCAGAGAGCACACTGTGAAGGGCTTCATATGCTAGGGTAATGAATTTAAGCTTTATCCTCTAGGATAGGAACTACTAAGAGGCTAAGAGGTAGTATGCATAGTGATTAAAAGCGAGGTCCTAAAATGGTACTGCTAAGTAGAAATCCTGTTTTTACTATTTAGTTGTATGAACTTAGGCAAGTTACTATAAAAACACTCTGTGACTGTTTATTCGGCTGTAAGTAAGGAATAATAATTTTTCCTCATTACATTTATTGTTGGAATTGACTGAATTATTATATATAAAGTGGTCATAATGGTGCCTAATAGGTACTAAATTATAAAGTATAAGTACTACAAGAAAATTAAGAATGATAAAGTATTTGTTCACTCATCATTTTTAGTATATTGAATTTTATTGTTTAAGAGGGATAAAAAGCAGGGGCTTTGGAACCAGATTCAAATCTCGACTCATAATTTTCATTAAAACAAAAAAGTCCTCATTGTCCTCAAGTTTTAGTTACTGCTTCCTGCTCCTGCTCCCTCAAGCCCAGGCCTGGTCACAATCCTTTTATTTTAGCTCCAGGATATTGCAATAGGATTTCCCTACACCTTGTTCACACATTTGTAAATGATCTTTTATTTGAATGCCCCAAAATTTGAGCATTTCAACTTTTTTTTTTATTAGAACCATGACTGATGAGGAACTGGTACTTAAAGTGTCTCCCAGAAAGAAACCCTCCAAATATGATTCTGAAATTGGTTTGCTTATGTATTTGAGGAGGGCACAGCTAATGTATGGATGCAATTTGCCAATATTTGAGGTACAAAGATTAACTGCAAGTGAGGAGTAAGGTACAGAGAAGAAAACAAAATGACTTGTTTGCTATGGCAAAAAATAGTAATTGTAAAGACTGTGCAGTCATCTACCTTCTTCAGACTACCCTGGAAGACGGACTTAAGGAAAAGGGGCAATTTAAAGTTCTAAATAGACAACTGAGAACATGTTCGAAAAACCCAGAGGTCTCCATTTCAGCTCTGAAGGAGTCCCTCATCTTCTCCCTAGCCAAAAGACATGCAGTAGAGGACTTTTAGTTTTCAGGAACCTAATAGGTTAGATGGGCACGTCTATAATTAAAGGGACACTCATTCACCTTGAAGGGACAGATACTCTGTTATTGGATCTGATGTCCCTGCCAGCAGCACTTCTTAATGCACAACTCATATAAATACAGAATGCCCTTTCATTCCATGATATCCCATACAACAGCAGTCCCCAACCTTTTTGATACCAAGGACAGATTTCATGCAAAACAGTTTTTCCATGGACTGTGGGAAGGGAGGATTAGTTTGGTGATGTATCAAGTGCCTTAAATCTATTGGGCAGTTTATTTCTACTATTATAACATTGTAATATGTAATGAAATAATTATGCAACTCACCATGATGTAGAATCAGTGGGAGGCCTGACCTGGTTTTCCTGCAACTAGATGGTCCCACCTGGGCGTGACAGTGGGAGACAGTGACAGATCATCAGGCATAAGGAGCATGCAATTTAGATCCCTCACATGCACAGTTTACAATAGGTTTCGCACTCCTATATTAATCTAATGCCGCTGCTGATCTGACAGGAAACGGAGCTCAGGAGGTAATGTGAGCACTGGGGATGACCTATAAATACAGATGGAGCTTTGCTTGCTGGCCCTGCACTCACTTCCTGCTGTTGGCCTGATTTCTAACAGGCCATGGAGCAGCAACAGTCTGTGGCCCAGGGGTGGGGACCCCTGCTATACAATATTGTCTCTCACAAACAGAATCATTTTACAGCAAATGAAGCACAGCAATGGGCTTAACACCATGACATTCTCTAGTCTCACCACATTCCCACAACTCAGATACAGCTGACTTCATAAAGCCTGTAATAGGCTCAGGTAGGACATGTGGGACATGCCTTAAACTAGTGGCTAACTACAGGACTGTCAAGTCCCTGGAAATGTGGAATGGAGTTCCCCCTAGATGGCACAAAGAAGAGAGAGGAATAAAAATGAAGACCATCAATGAAGCAAGGACTATGTCTGTAAATCTTACTAAATCTACTCACCTACTTGAGCCAGGTGATCCAAATCAGTTCTCTGTTGTCCCTACAGAATGAGTCTCAATTGAGTCACATGAATTTCGACAGTGCTTCAGCAGTTTTCTTGTAGCTAAGGCAGGATGTGCCAGAGTGAGATGGGGATCAGGCAAACTGCCTAGCAAAGCCCTTTCCTCTGCTGTCAAACTCAGGGAATCTGATTCTGCCAGCCTGATTCTTATGTTCCAGTCCAAGGGAAATTCCTAGGGGACTGGCTGCTTCAACCTGTGGGTAGAACTCTTTGTTCAGCTTCAGTGATCACAGCTGGCAGTATGAAAGTACTAACATGACACGCCTCTCTCTGAAGGAAAGCAAGATGTAACCTGATGTACATATTTCATGTAATTGGTGCTGAACAAAATGGCTGCGATGAGTTTATTTTGAATGCTGAACCTGTACCTAGAAAGGAAAGGAGGGAAGCTGTGGAAGCACAAATAAAAGGCACTAAATTCAGATTAAGCATTCAAGGAAGGTTTAGGAAGCTGATAATGGCTGAGAGGAGTCTTGAAATAAAATTACCCGCTAAGCCCAGTTAAGAAAGTCTTAACTGAGTAGTCTTTCCAGGCTAAGGAAGCAATACTTTGAAAGACACAGGAGAAGATGGGCAACTCAGAAATTTTCAAGCAGTTTACTGTGGCTGGAATGGGAGTTCGGATGGGAGGGAAGGATGAGAGGTGAGCTGAAGAGAGAAACAGAAGTAAAATTATGAAGAGTGTAATTTCAATAAATATATGATATATATATTATTTCTTAAGTCTCACATATGAAAGTAACTATTTATAGATAATATAGGTTATATAAATGCATAAGTACATATAACATATAGGTACATATATAAGTACATGTATAACATGTACAGGTATACATGTGTAAAATATGTATACAATGTACACATGTACATATACATATTTATAAATGATTACGCATATTTATGCATGTTTACATATATGTTAATATGCATGAGTTTATATGTACACGAGTATATATATTCATACAGCACATGTGTACGTGTAAATGGTGATCCATGTATGTATGTACAGTCATCCTTTGGTATGCTCAAGTGATTCGTTCCAGGATCCATGAGGATAACAAAATTCGAGGACACTCAACTTAATGTTTGCACAGAACCTGCACACATCCTCCTATGTATGTTAAATCATCTCTAGATTACTTGTAATAGCTAAATTGATATAAAATACTATGTAAATACTTGCTATGCTTTATTATTTTTTTATTTGTATTATTTTTGTTGTATTGTTTTTATTTTTTGTATTTCTTTAAGTTTTATTTCAGGTTCAGCGATATATGTGCAGGTTTGTTATATACATAAACTGCATGTCATGATGTATCTCAACCTTAACCTCACATCTTAAACAAAATTCAATACGAGATGGAAATTTAAATGTAAAAATTAAAATATAATGTATAAACCATAGAAGAATATTATGAAAACATGGGGTAGGCAAAAATTGGGGCAAGATACAAAAAGCAGTAACAATAAAAAAAAGATTCAAATTTCATCAAAATTAAAGACATCTTATTAAAAGCACCATTAAGAATATAATAGGGCAAGACAGACCATGGAAATATGTGGGCATCTTAGACATCCAACAAAGGGCTTATATCCAGAATATATAAAGAACTCCTACACCTCAATATTGATTTTGAAAACAACCCAATTTTAAAAGGGCAAAAGACTTAGACACTTTAAGAAAGAAGATAGAGCCAATAAATACAAGTGCTCAACACACTCACTATTAGAGAAATACAAGGTAAAACTATAATGAGATTTCACTTCAGAACCACTAAAATAGCTGAAATTTGAAAACTGACAACACTAAATGTTGGCAAGGATGTGGATAACTGGAACTCTCATACATTTAAAGTTGTGCCTAAGACTGGCAGTTTCTTATACAGTTAAGCATGCATCTGCTCCATGACCTAACAATTCCACTCTGACATGTATCCAAGAGAAATGAAAGCATATCTGCAAAACTCCTTGTATAAGAATGTTCATAGCAATCTTATTCATACTAGCCCAAAAGTAGAAATAGCCCAGATGCCCATCAACAAGAAAATGGATAAACTAAATTGTATTTTAACCATAAAAATACTACTCAGCAATTAAAAAAAAACTAATGAAACATGCAACAGCATGGATGAATCTCAAAATATTATACTAAATAAAAGAAGCAAGACAAAATATGTACTATATGATTTCATGTATATGAGCATCTGAAACAGGCAAAGACAAAATAAGTTGGAAAACCTCAGAAGGGCTATCACTGAAGGAGCGGGGATTGATTAGTAAGGGGCAAGAGAGAACTCTCTGGAATAATTGAAGTGTAGTTAGGTACATGGTTTACACAGGTATATACAATTCATTGCACTGTACACTTAATTTATTTCACTGTATTAAATTATACCTTGATTATAAACAAAAAAAGATTCCACTGGTTACCTCATTGTTTTAAATGTGGGTAAATAGAAAAAGCAAAATGATAAATTAGTTGATAACCAGAATGGAGAATTTTCCATCTCGCACTCTATTATTTTTCCTTGGAAATGTTTACATGTCTCTATACTACTTTATAATTTCCTTAACAATTGCCAAAGCCAAATCCCAAGGTGTGAGTGAGAAAGACACAAAGGATAAATAGTAAAATATTTTTCTAAGGGAAACATTAGAGTGTTTTAGTTTTGGATATTGGCCAGAAGCAACAGTAAAACATAGCAGGTAAGACTGTAAGTTTGTAAGGCTTAGAATAGTGCACCACAGAAATGCAGTACCTTTGATGAGGGAAGCCTGGAAATATTAGATGGTTAAGGAGTTGGGACTGATCTCAAGACTTAAGGTCTAAAAAAAGGTATCTTTCATATCTTAACTCAAATATTCATTCATGAAGCACTTATCTATGGAGTGTTATTGTATGCAAGGCACATTCCAGTGCAGTTCTATCCAATAGAAATCTAAAGTACACAACAAAGATAGGAGCAGAATTCAATGAAAGTGAAAAACCATATTAAAAAGAAACTAAAACAAGTCTCTTGTAAAAGATCAATAAAATTAATAGATCTCTACCGAGACTGATGAAGAAAAATGGCATAAAAACACAAATTACAAATATTAGAAAGAAAAGATGGAACAATATGAGAGACCCCACAGACTTTTCACAGGAAGATAAGGGAATATTACAAACAACTCTATGCCCATAGCTTTAACAACTTATATGGCATAGAACAATTCTTTCCAAGACACAAACTAACAAGGCTCACTTAAAAGAAAAGAGATAATGTGAATAGTCATATATATCTACTAAACAAAATAATCTGTAGCTAAAAACTTTCCAGGAAACAAAAATAGGCCACGGTCCAAATGGCTTCACTGGCAAAGCCTATCAAGCATTTAAGAAAGAAATTACATCAATTTTATACAATCTCTTCCATAATATAAAAATGAATACTTTATAATTTTTATGAGACCAGAATTGTTCTGATATTAAAATCAGACAAATTCGTTACCAAAAGAAACACTACAGATCAAGGTACCTTATGAACATAGATGCGAAACTTATCAACAAAATATTAGTGAATCTAACAACGTGTAGAAAGGATAATACATCGCAACCAAGTGAGGTGAATCCTAGGAGCCCAAGGCTGGTTCAACATTACAAGCCAATCAATATGTACTCCACTATTGAATGAAAGATGAAAAACTATGATAATATCAAGAGATGTAGGAAAAAGTATTTTTCAAAATTAAAAATAAATTGATGGTTTAAAAAATCTCCTAGGAAGCTTAGAGTTAAGGAGAACTTCAAGCTGAGAAAGTGCATCTACAAAAATCTACATATAACATTATTCTTAATAGTGAAAAACTGTATGTCTGAGGGGCATAAAGCAGAATGAAAGGCCAAGGCAAGTTTTAGAGCAGTAGTGAAAGTTTACTAAAAATTATTAGAGCAGGAACAAAAGGAAATAAAGTACATTTGGAAGAGGGCCAAGTGGGTGATGTGAGAGATGCGAGTGCACTGTTTGACCTTTGACTTGGAATTTTATATGTTGGCATGCTTCTAGCATTTTTTAATCTTCTCCCCAATTCTTCCCCTGGGGGGAGGGACTGTCTATATGTGCAGTGGCTTGCCAGCAATTGGGAGGGGTTGCATGCACTGTGTGTTTACTGAAGTTATGTGCATGCTCATTTGAGGCATTTTTCCTTCTAGCATTCTTCTAGTATTTTTAGAGGGTGGTCATACACCAATTGAACTCCATCATTTTGCCTCAGTGCACATGCTTAAGCACGTGCCAAACTCCTTAAATCTTATCAGGAAGCTGCTCATCACCAGCTTTAGGTGTTTCCTATTTATTGGGAGACTCTCTTTTCCTGTCACCAGCCATGATAAATTATTATCTTAGAGAGACAGTTGAACAACCACATGACCATCACCCGATGGTTGCCTGACATTCCTGGGGAGGGGGACCTCTCTTTCCTTGCTCACACCTGCCTAACTACCTACTCTAACATTTTCCCCCTCAAGAATTCAAGACCCAATTCTTTGGGAAAATGGACAAAGGTCAGTCTTCTGAAACTGTTTCCTACTGATGAGGAGGTGGTGGTGCTTGTTCTATGGGCCTTGGCTTCTTGGTAGCTCTCAGAACAGTGTGGCTCTGTGAGTTAGTGAAAGTGGTATCCAGTCAGGGCCAAGGGAGACAGGGGTGGGATTTCACTTCTGCTGTGTCCCTCTGATGGCTGGTCAAAGAGTCCTCGGTAGAAGGGTGACTTTTGAATATTGACAGGATGGTATCCCTCACTGAGAATCATCTGGAGCTTGATGCACTGAAGGCAAGAGGAGACAAATCAGTTATTAGATTTAGAAGACATGGACCACAAAGGATCAAATGTAGTAGACTAACAAGTGAGCCTATAAAAGAAAGAACACAGAAGAACCATTTCAAGTTTCCTTCCCAATTTAGCCAACCCAAAGAGGTTTGTTCCTATAAATTGGAGGCTCGTTTTAGGAGTTGTCTGATGTTGCCTTATACTTTTCTAAATTGATTTACCCAAAAGCAACTTTTTTTCATCTAAGGCTAAACAAAATTCCTTCCTGTGCCATCATTAACATATCTAGTCCTTGATAATTTTAGAAGACTATAGCTGCTAAAGAACCTATTTATCCTTGCATAATTAAGGTTTTAGCCATGGCATCAATATTATCGGCTATTTTCTTTGAGAGTTGGCTATAGATTAAGGAGGCTTTTGTGATTCCAGCAATTCCAGTTTCTGTACCAGCTATCATGCCAAGTCCCACAAGAAGGGGGATTAATTGAATAATGCTCCTCACCCCAGGAAAGATGGAATGGCCATAGACTGGTACTGGAAGAGAGAGATTGCCAGGGGCTATGTAGATGTCAGGGGATACATAGCCTGTGATACAAGTCCTAGACCAGTTAGTGAGGAGGCATTGGTGAAAGGATTGGCCACAAATAGCGAAGGCTCCTTGGGTTTTAAACCAAGTAGAAATGTCAAAAGAGAATAGAAGTTTGACTTGTTCCAGCATAGGTAAGGGGCATGGCTAACTCCTTTTGTCCCCAGTCCTTACATATAATTTAATGGCTTTAAAACAGGCAAATTGTACAGTTAAGAGTCACAGTAGCAGTTTATGAAGGATTTATTAGGCCTAATAGCCTGTAAAATTGTGCATTTTTATAAATTTCTTTTCACAATTCTTTTCATGACTTACATAGACCATCTACAACATGCTTAAGCTTTCTGACGTATCCTAAACATCCCTCTTTTTAAATGACTAGTCATTTTACTTAAGGACAAGAATTTACCATACAATATCCTTTTTTAGACAAAATATTTTCTTTATAACCTTCCTTACCAAGAAAAATACCTCTTTACAACTTCTGAATTAGACAAAAGTCATTTTCCCTTTGTTGGGAAGTTATGTTTGTACTATGTGTTGCTGTGTGAGTCTTGTGACAGGGGAGTAGATAAAGAGGTTATCTATGTACTGTATAAGTTATCCTCCTTCAAGAGATTGCTTGGTTAGATTTTCCTAGGGCTTGTCCAAATAAGTATGGACTATTCTAAACCACTAAGGTAAGACTGTCCAGGTTGAACTTATTGGTTAAATATTTTTGTAGCTTACCCCAGGAGAAATAGGGCTATTAGAAAGAAAGGTGAATTTAGAGGTTGAGTAAATATTAAGCAGGCACTCATTTTGGAAAGTATATTTTTGCCCCAAAGAGGTATTGAGTATTTAGACATTACCAGGGACTGGTGGAAGAATTGTAATTGGTCCCTTAAGTTATATAAAGGGGTGTGGATCTTTTCTTTTGGAGAGAGGAGGTGTCATTTGCCCCCATTACCCAACAGGATTTGTGGGAGAGTTGTTCAGAGAAGGAGATTAGTGAAGTAGGCAGCTCTTGGACCTAAGAGGGAAATTTATAATTTTACTTTTCAACTCCAGAGTTGCCCTTGGCTTCATCTTGTTGATGATGATGTCTCATTTGTAAGCCAATCAGAGTAGTGAGCCTCTTCAGCTCAAGACCACCATGATGGGTTGAGATTCTGTCCCAGGGGCCCTTTGGAACCCAGGGAAGTCCCATTACCAGTGGCCAAGCTTGTGACAGAGGAAGCAAGCTGTGCAGGGCTTTTTCCCATTTATCCTATTGCGACAGTTTGCCTTCCAGTGCCCTGGCTTCCCACACTGATGGCAGGAACCTGGGAGTATATTCTGACGACAACCTGGGGGGAGGCTGCAGGGCTTGTAGAGCAGCCAATAGTTGAGCCTGCCTCTTGTTCTTGCATTTTCCCTTTTCCTTACCCCTGTCCTCCTTATTCCACTGTCAATTAGAAAAGACTGAGGAGGCTAATTTGAGGTTTTCCTGCATGAGGCACTGAGTTCTAAGCTGACTTTTGTAATTGCCTCCCCTTTCTTAAGGATGGATCTGAGGGGCATGTCCTGTGGTATGGAGATGCAATTACCCATCTGTGAAAAGGGAACAGAAAATATAAAAGGAAAGAATGTGTCTCCTCTTATTTCCCTATTATCCTTTCCTGAACAGGTCATCGCCCATTTGTCCATAGTGTTCTGGAATGAACCAGTCTTACCAGGTACCCTTAACCTTGGTCTCATCTCATCACAATTACCCTCTTGAGAACAGAGGAGATACTAGCGTAAACATGGGGATCCTATTCATTTCCAGGGTTCTGAAATTAACCAGTCTTATGGGTACCCCTAACCTTGCCTTCCTCTCTGTTCTATTGGTAATCTGCCCTGGGGTCAGCCTTCATCTCTCTGTCCTATGGGCACGTCTGTCTCTTGCATCTCCAGCCTTGGGCTGGCCTATATCCTTGTCTCCATGACCTTATAGTGACTCTAGCTTGGGGCATTCTGGCAACAAAATGATTATCTCTTTTCTTATAATCACATTTCCCCATGCTTTTTAAATATATGAGAAGCCTATTTTTTAGCTAATTTCTGCAAGAGGGCTGGACTTACCTCCCTTCAAATATGACCTTAAAGGTCTTGAGGTATACTAAGAAGGGCATGAAGGTGATTAGAGGAATGGAGGAAATTTTGTATTTTGGGTTCCTCATCCTCCCAGGGCAATGTGCAGAAAAAATACTTGAGCAGACAGGACAATCCTATTACTACAGGAGGAAGCTGGAGGAAGAAGGGGGATACTCAATGAAAGGCTTCATGTGCTTGCAAAAACGACAGCCCTTGGATTTGAGATGGCAACATTTATTTGCCCTTTTGACATAAATGAGAAATTCTGGAAGATGTGGGGCTCAGGATAAGGGCTCACAAATGCAAAGGAAGAATTTTCCCTCCTACCAAACGGGTGCTAACTCATAAAAAGCAAGTAGATGGGGTCCTTAAAGGGCCATAGAGGGAAGCCCTCTGCAGGTGAACAAATTGCTTCAAGAGCCACTGAAAAACTTGGCTATGGAGCATAACAGGGACAAAAAACATAGGGTAAGTCATAAGAAGCTGGCAGAGCCATGGTTCTAATTACTGTCTGTCCCAGCAATAAGCCAAAAGACATCCACAGGGGAGCCTGTTTCCTTGCAGCTGCACAAATGCAGCAAGAGCCACAGGTGTATGAATAATAGGAAGTGTGTGTTTAAGGCAGAGAAGGAAGTCTTACGGCATGTGAAGTGAAAGCAGAGAAGAGACATACTTGCCTTTGAGACAGACTGTCCAGTGGGTGTGCAAGGCCATTTCAGAATACACACCGAGAAAACAGGAGAGTAGGCAGTGTGGGTTTTGTGGAAAGACCTGATTTTCATTTCAAAAGCAGAGGAAGCCCCAGACATGGCACCGTCCTAGGCTTTAGCCCTACCACTCTCACGAGCCTCCTGTCCAGAAGGGCTATTAGTGGCTCAGATCTGTTTGATGTGGACTTCAAGGTCTTTTCCACCTCCACAAGCCACTCATCAGTGTGAGATGAGAGATCAGCTGTGGGGAGCAGAGCCACTGTTTGCCCCAAGGGAAGAATCAGGGGAGGAATCATTCTGGGCATTGCTTAGTAAGCAGGAGAGCAAAAGGGGAGAAGGAAACCACATAAGGAGGTTGAATACCTCCAGCCCAAGAAGGAAAGGCATAGAGGTAACTTACCACTGGGGAAGGTATGTGAGTCATGGCACTGAAGTATGTTAGCAGTGGCAAAGACATACAAGTCAGCAGCAACTCGATTCTTGCCTCCTTGAAGGAAATAATTCACCCAAGGATTATAGGCAGAATGAAAGACCAAGGCATGTTTCAGAGCAGGAGTGAAAGTTTATGAAAAATTATTGGAGCAGCAATGAAAGCAAGTAAAGTACATTTGGAAGAGGGCCAAGCAGGTGACTGGAGATATCCAAGTGTGCTGTTTGACCTTTGACTTGAGGCTTTATCTGTTGGCATGCTTCCAGGTTTTTCATCTCTTCTACCCCAATTCTTCCCTTGGGGTAGACTGTCTGTATGTGCAGTGACCTGCTAGCACTTGGAAGCGGCCACATGTGCAGTGTGTTTACTGAAGTGGTGCACCTGCTCATCTGAGGTATTTTTCATTTTTCCCCTGCCAGTCGAGTGGTGACCAATTACTACTTTAGAGAGAAAATTTAACATCCCCCATGACTATCATCTGATGGTCACTTGACAATCCTGGCAGACTTAAATGTAAGGCTCAAACTATAAAAATCCTGGAAGACAACATAGTTGATACCATCCTCGAAATAGGAATGGGCAAAGATTTTATGACAAAGACACCAAAAGCAATCACAACAAAAGCAGACATTAACAAATGGGATCTAATTAAACTTAAGAGTTTCTGCACAGCAAAAGAAACTATCAATAGAATAAATAGCCTACAGAAGAGGAGAAAATATTTGCAAACTATGCATCCAACAAAGGTCTAATATCCTGCATCTATAAGGAGCTTAAACAAGTTTACAAGAAAAAAAAATAAGCAACCCCATTAAAAAGTAAGCAAAAGACATAAACATTTTTCAAAAGATGACAAACACACATAGCCAACAAGCTTATGAAAAAAGAAGCTCAATATCACTGATCATTAGAGAAGTGCAAAGCAAAACCACAGTGAGATACCATCTTACACCAGTCAGAATGGCTATAAAGGTCAAAAAATAATAGGTGCTAGAGAGGTAGTGGGGAAAAGGGAATACTTATACATTGTTGGTGGGAATGCAAATTAGTTCAACCAATGTGGAAAGCAGTACGGTGATTTCTCAAAGAGCTGAAACAGAACTACCATTTGACCCAGCAGTCTCATTACTAGATATATACATGGAGGAATATGAATCATTCTACCATAAAGATACATGCATGCAAGTGTTCATTGCAGCACTGTTCACAACAGCAAAGACATGGAATCAACCTAAATGCCCATCAATGACAGATTGGATGAAGAAAATGTGGTACGTATATACCATGGAATGCTATGCAGTCATAAAAAAGAACAAGATCATGTGCTTTGTGGGAACATGAGCTGTTGTGGGAGCTGGGGCTATTATCCTTAGCAAACTAACACAGAAACTGAAAAAATAATATCGAATGTGCTCACTTATAAGTGGAAGTTAAATGATGAAAACTCATGAACACAAAGAAGGGAACAATAGACACTGGGGTCTATTCGAGGGTGAAGGGTGGGGAGGAGGAAGAGGAGCAGAAAAGCTAACTATATGTGTACTAGGTTTAATACCTGGGTGATGAAATAATCTGTACAACAAACCGCTGTTACACGAGTTTATCTACATAACAAACCTGCACCTAAAATAGAAGTAAAAAAAAAAACATGAAGTCAAAGAAAAAAAAACTGCCTTTGTAGATGATATGATTCTTTCTACAGAAAATCCCAAGGAGTCTCAAAACGAACAAACAAAACCCTCGTGAAATTGATAAGTAGTTATAGAAAGGTTTAGGATACCAAAGTCAATTGCTTTCAGTTGTATCTTTGCAATTTCCTGTGAATGTATAATTACTTCAAAACAAAAAAAAAAGTCTTAAATGGAAAAATGACCTACTCTCATAAACCACAAATATATGTAATCTTGCTTGGGCTTGATAAATAAATGGTGATAACTTACAAAATGACAACAAGAATTACTGTTCTCTTTTGGATTTATTGATGGGAGGTAAGCCGAGGAATCCACAAAAAACCTCTGGAAATGAAATAATTTATTTTAATATTAACTTACACTGAATCATGCACACAACTGTAGCCTCACCTTTCAAATAATATTAGTATTAACATTTTGGTATATTTCCATCCAGTATTGTGTGTGTGCTAAAAATTGAAGAATTCCAAAACTTTACCGTTCATGAGAATTACCTGCAGGGTTTTTTTAAAGACAAACCACTGGCAACACTCCAGAGTGTCTGACTCAGTAGCTCTAGGTGGAGTGCAAGAACTTGCTAACAAGTTCCCACGTAGTGCTGATAATATTGATACAGGGAACACATTTTTGGAATGCTTGACAAACACTATAATTCTATTCTCTTTTTTTACACTCCAGAATATGTTATGAACCTGTTTTATTGTTGGTCTTCAAAAACATAATTTTAATAGATTTACAGGTTTCCAATGTATTTCTGTCCCATCATTTATTTTTAAATTTGTATATTTTGTTGGAGCTCCAAAGGGGCAAAAATTATAGCTCCCCTTTTCTTTCAGTCTAAGTTTTGAATTAATTGAGAAAATAAAACTATATAGTAAAGCAGGAGATCAAAATATTACTTTTATTAAAAAACAAAACTCTGATATTGGGAAGTGTGCGCAGTATCTATGAGCAAGTCAGCTTCTGAATACTAAATCCAGGAATTAAGCAAACCTTCCCATTCCAGCACTGGAATTCTTGTACCACCAGGGATTCCCCCTGATGGCATATGCCCAAAGGCAGTTGGGGGCACATGGTCTGTGTGGGTTGCTTGACTTCCAAGAGAAGAATCTGTGGCTATCCCCATCAATAATAGGAAAACAGCAACCTTTCAGTACAGCTCTATTCCGCTTTCATGAGGCAATTCCACAGCACCACGGTTTAACACGGTTTAAAGTCACATGAGATACGACAGGTGAAAGAGCTAAGGACAAGCCATGCCAAAATATGCTGCTTTGACATATTAATTATTTCCAGCTGACGACACTTGAGAAACAGCAGATGCAGGAAGAGTCATCTGACGGCTCCTTTTCTACTGAAAACAAGCCACAGAATTTTCCATGAGAAAGATTCCCTCCCTGTGCCAGGAAGAGAAGAATACCCTTATCACCAGAGACTGGGAATCAATGCTGAAATCGATCTGTACAAACAAACATACTAAAATAACCCTTATCTTCCACTAGTTTTATTCCCTGCCCCACCACCACCATATATCTCCTAGTGACTTCTCCACAACTTACAGCTCCTAGTTCAAACCCTTTTGTCTTGTCATTTCTTCACAAATGTATTGTTGAGGCTCAGAAACAGATACCCCAAATTCAATGCGTTGACAGGCTGAACAGAAGAAGCCTCAAGGTTTCTCTGACCTTCTCCCTCTGCTGTCTCTCCCAAGGAAGGTGAAGTTCCTTTATCCATACAGTCTAAAGATAGAGGAATTTCCTTTATCCATACCTACTTCCCCTTCCTGTAAGACCACAAACGTGACCACACCAGAACAGGCCCTTTCACTGTCAAAGAGAACTATTTACAAGTTACTCTCAGTTCCAGAATCCATTCATTCTCCCTCATGATCCTTTATTGCCCCTCAATGGAATTCCTCTTCTCACCACTCCCATAACCTGTTGTCAGGATGTTACATAAGCTTCTTAACCCCATTGCAAGGTGAGTAGTCACCCTGTAATTCCCTCCATGTGCACTTTCTGTGCACGTTGCATGCAGGCAGTTCACTTCTTAAATTTGTGTGCATTTTATCGTATTAAGCTGTCTCATGTCAGTGATTTTTCAGTGAGCTTTCCCTACAGTATCATTTCTTTATTTAAATGATATAAAAGCTTTCTGTTCCGGTCACTCCTTCAGGTCTTTGTCCTCTTATAAAGATCCCCATATACGCAGTGGCTCATGCCTGTAATCCCAGCACTTTGGGAGGCAGGCAGATCACCTGAGGTCAGGAGTTTGAGACAAGGCTGGCCAACATGGCAAAATCCCATCTCTACTAAAAATACAAAAAAAAAAAAAAAATTAGCTGGGCGTGGTGGCGGGCACCTGCAATCCCAGCTACTTAGGAGACTGAGGCAGGAGAATTGCTTGAACCCAGGAGGTGGAGGTTGCTGTGAGCCAAGATCGCACCACTGCATCCAGCCTGGGTGTGGGAGCAAGAGTCTATCTAAAAAAAAAAAAAAAAAAAAGGAATAAAGTTTGCATGCTGTTCTTCTGTTAATCTGTTTTATATTGGTTTCATTTTTGGGCCTAGCTAGAAACTCTAAGAGGATAGAAAATTTTTTCCTCTCCCACATATGCATAGGTTTGAATAGAATACTGCTCCTCAAGCTGGTGAAACCCCAGCTCCTTTAGGGCTCTATGGGTGGATGTGTTCTTTATCATCCAATTATTAAGATTAAATTCCTGCAACTCAGATTGGGCCGGGCAGAACAAATGTGGCTATTGGCAAAGCAGGTGGTTCCTAAGACAGCCTGGGAAAATTTCTTTCTCCCCCAGTCACATGCCCCAGAAACCTTCCCTACCTACTCATTGGCCTTTTATCAACATCAAAGCCTTCCCATCAGGAAGTAAAGATGTCACCCCAACCCACACAGAAGTTAAGAAAAGAGCAATGAAAAATGGATACTACATGCTTTCTGTTAACCTAAAAGGAAAAAAAAAAAGACTGAGGCAAAATTAATATAAGTAGAGAGTTTATTGGGGCCACATTTGAGGACTGAAACCCAGGACCATAGACTCAAGTTGCCCTGAATATACACTCTGATTGGCAACAGTTACAAGTTGTTTTTTTGTTTTGCTTTCTTTTGTTTTTTGAGATGGAGTCTCTCTCTGTCACCCAGGCCGGAGTGCAATGGCACAATCTTGGCTCTATGCAACCTCCATCTCCCAGATTCAAGTAATTCTCCTGCCTCAGCCTCCCTAGTAGCTGGGTTTACAGGCACCTGCCACCACTCCCGGCTAAATTTTGTATTTTTGTTTTTAGTAGAGATGGGGTTACACCATGTTGGCCAGGCTGGTCTTAAACTCCTGACCTCAAGTGATCCACCCACCTCAGCCTCCCAAAGTGCTGGGATTATAGGCATGAGCCACTGCACCCAGCCTCAAGTTGGTTGTTTTCTTTTGTTTTGTTTTTTCAGACAAGGTCTCACTCTGTCACCCAGGCTGGAGTGCAGTGGCGCAGTCATGGCTCACTGCAGACTTGACCTCCCAGGCTCAAGTAATCCTCCCAACTCAACCTCCCAAGTAGCTGGCACAACAGGTAAGCACCACCACATCTGGCTAATTTTTAAATTTTTGGTAGAGACAGAGTCTCACCATGTTGCCCTGGTTGGTCTCAAACACCTGGGCGCAGGCAATCCACCTGCCTCGACCTCCCAAATTACTGGGATTATAGGTGTGAGCCACTGCGCCTGGCCACAGGTCAAGTTTTAAAGGAAAAAACGAGGCAGTTTCTATGTTGTTTATCAAGATGTTCTTAAAATAACATAAGCTATTGATTGGCTATACATTGTTCTTTGTATCACGAATTTCAGAAACATGAAGATAATGAGTGAGGCAACTAGTCAGGAACAAAATATCTTTAAAAAATTGCCCCCAGATATAGGTGCAGGGTGGAGGTGGGGGTGACTGATGTCCTAAACTCTTGTTTCTCTGGGCCTGATAAGTCTTCTATACCTCACATGACTCAGACTGCTCTGAGTTATTTTTTCTTCTCATTTCCTAAAAGCAAAATCTGATGGATAGCACAAAGGTCCTGCAATCTAGAAAGAAAATTCAGTCATTCTTTCAATAATTATGTGACCACCCAACAGATTCTCCTTACCTACTTCCCAGATACAGCCAGTTTATCAAGACAGGGGAATTCCAATAGAGACAGAGTTTAATTCACGCAGAGCCAACTGAACAGGAGACTGAAGTTTTATTACTCAAATCCATGTTCTCAAAAATTCAGAGGCTGGAGCTTTTCAAGGACAGGGGAGGCAGGGGAATAGATTCTGCTGATTAATTGAGGATGCAATCCCAGGGGTGTGGAACACGGTCGTAGTACACTGAGTCTGCTTCTGGGTGAGGGCCACAGGACCAGTTAAGTCCAGAGTCGTGGGTCCAGGTGGGGCCATCCAGTCATCATAAATGCAAAAGCCTGAAAAGACAACTCAAAAGGCCAGTCTTAGGTTCTACAATAGTGATGTTATCTGCAGGAGTAATTGAGGAAGCTGATTTCCAGAATAATGACTAGTCATCATTTATACCTACATCTTAGCCGAATTCAGCCTCCTCTCATCCTCCTAACCTGATGGTCTTAGTTTTACAAAGGTGGTTTAGTTTGGGGAAGGGCTATTATTATTTAAACTATATACTAAATTTCTCCCAAAGTTAGCTTGGCCCAAGCCCAGGAATGACCAAGGTTAAGGGTAAGATGGGGGTTGATTAGATAAGATCTCTTTCTCTGTCATAATTTTCCCACTGTTATAGTTTTTGCAAAGGTGGTTTCAATTAGGGATTTTCTATGTGTCTGGCACTGTGCTGGGGATAATATAATGAGCAAACAAAGGCCAATCCCTGTTCTCTGGAGCTTGTGGGAGGAACACGGATCTTTGAGAGCTCAGAGTAAGGGAGTGGGCCCAGGAGAACTCACTGGCCAAAAGCAAGAGCATGTGCAGAGGTCCTGCAGTGGGAAGAAGTACAGGACATTGCCAGGAAATCTAAGACAATAGCAGGTGAAACATAGCAAAATAGAGGGAGATTTGAGGCAAAATGAGGCTGCAAGGCAGACTGGGCAGGGACTAGTAGACTATGTTCAGGAATCAGCTTTATTCTGAGAGTTCTGGAAAATCACTAAAAGGTTTTAAGCAGAGTGTAAGATTTGGGAAGGACATACACAAATACTCATTTGAAACTATCTCTTTGGCTTGAGTGTGAGAAAAGATTGGAGAAGGGAGGAAAGGCCAGGTCAGTGACTCTGCCATCACCTAAGTAGTCAGTTAACAAACGCTCCATCTAGCCTGCCCCACACGTGCCTACAACAAGCAGAGCAAAGTAAGGCAAACTCAATCCCACTCTCAAGCAGCTCAATCTTTTCTTCTGCCCACATTTGCCCCCATCCAGTGCTACTTTAGAGACATTCCCTTCTCTCCTTTCTTCTTATTCCCTCAGGGCTAAAGCCTGATAAATAGACTCTGGCTTTCTAAGCAGAGATCTGCATTTAGGGAAAAGAAATAACACACAGCAACCCCACCCCTCAGTTTTAAATTTTTTAACTTAAACAATTCTCTTTTTCCAGCAGAAAAGCCAGGATGTCACTGTTTATTCACAGCCAGGTCTCCACTCTGCACACTAAAAGTCACCGTAGTGTTTGCAGTCCTCATTCAAGCAGCGCGTGTAAAAGGAATTCCATCTGTCTCTAAAGATCTTTTGACAGGAATGAAAGACCTGTAAGGCAGTGGTTTATTCACCACAGCATCTTGATAGCTCAAGCTAAAAAAAAAATGGCTAGCAGGCTGACATTACCAAAGCAGACATTACTTCTCTTTTAAAATTGGTTTTCCTGAGGCTAAATGCTAAACTTTATAGTTTTTGTAATTAAATATTATCCTGATAGAGTCAAATCAATTATAGCAGATAATAACTGCTTTGCTTTTGATTCTCTGGATAATGAATTAGTTGTCCTTACCAAATCTGATAGCCCTTTGGCAAATTCTTTATTCAAATCACTCAACATGTTTGTCAAGAAAGAACGTGGTTAAGTCCCTGGAAGCCTGCCTCCAGATTGCCATGGTAGCATCAGCTACTGCAGAGTCATCAAACATGCATTTCTCCATATTTCTCTCAAGAGATTTTTGGAAAATGTCCTTTTGAAACACCAACATGAAAAGCTTTGACTGCTGGGCCCATCACATAATTGATGCCTAAGAACTACTTAATTGTTTGGTCAATAGATTCTCTTAGATCTGTTAATCAATTAATCTTAAAAACACAGGTAAAGCAGTAAGGCATGTCTCACATGACTTAGTCTCAACGAGACCCACTGGCTTCCATCACTCCCTGTTTCTTCCTCCAAGTAGTCTCAGTGGATCCTTTAATGACCTGTGAGTCTCCCTTGACATTCAAGCATACATGGGTGTATGTTTACACTCCATTTATTTACCCACCTCAAAGGGAGCCCCATTCCCTTCTGCCCCTCCTGCCCCTCCTGCCCCTCCTTTTTTGGCTCTGCAGCCCTCCATTTCCTATGGGGGCACCATAATGTTTCTCCCAGACTAGTGGTTTCAGTGATACTCTTATGCAGACCAGGCTCTCTCTATTTTCCTACAAATACAGATTCCCTCTAGTCAGGCACCAGTCGCCTCTTCTTGGACCCAGCCAAGCCCATTACAAAGGAGAGACGTGTCCCTCCTCAAATTTTGGTTAAATACCATGATAATGTGTTGAACATGCTCCCAGCATTTCTTACTCATTGACTGATACTGTCCCTCTGCTTGGACCTTATCTTGTCTTCTTTTTTAACAAAACCCCATTTAGTCTTCCTGCCTAGCTCAAACCCAACCATCTTTAGAAAGCCTTCAATAGTATTCTCACTCGATGAGATGTATGCTTCTTTAAAGCCTCACATCAGCATTGTAGGAAGGTTTTAGAGTCCGAGGCTCACCTAGATTGGCATCTAAATTCTCTGCCACAAATAACAAACCATTTGGCCACTCTGAGCCTTGGTTTCTTCAGCTACAAAATCACATAGGAATTCTTTGAGGATTAAATCACATTTTAAAGTGTTTTACACCTGGCTAGCACTCAAAACTAAAAGCAACTATCGGTATTATTTATTTTGATCTCTTGCTGTAATTAGGCTCACTTTTATTATAGTGTTTATAAATTCATTTTTGCTTCCTCCTGCACTTCCTCCCCTCCTCCACTGTGAGAAACTTGGGAGACAACCGAATTAATCTTTAGAAGCCCAACCTCAAAAAGGGGCTAGGATGGAGAGCATTTATTACTAGAAAAACTGGCATTATCTAGAATTCTCCGTTGTACAATTCAGAAACCATGTGTGTGGTTATTTATATTTAAAATTAAAAATAAATTAACTTTAAAATTGTGTTCCTTGGCCACACTGGCTACATTTCAAGTGCTCAGTAGCCACATGTGGTTAATGACTAAGATTTTAGACAGCACAGACAGAACATTTTCATCATCGTGGAAAATTCTATTAAACCACACTGGTCTAAATTCTAAATGCAATGACGTACTGTTCAGCAATAGCTCAGACTTCCAGCTGCCCAGAAAATCCCCATCTGATGCTAACACTGCAGGCAGATGAGGTCACACATAAAATAGTATACGGAAAAAGCACCACTAATGCTTTACTCCTCATCCCTGAATGGGAACGCCTCTGAAAGATGCTGAAACCTGCCCCCTTGCGCCACCTTGTGCCCAACCCTTGATATTGCACATTCAATGTGCAAATAATTCTTACAGATCCACCATCCCACTAAAAGCCGCAGAGAAGAGAATGTCCTGGGCTTACACAAAGCAACTTCCTAAATGCAATGGACTTTCTGAGTTACTACCTCTCCATGGCAAGGGCTTATGAAACACACACAGATCTCTCCATGCTCTGAACTCCTGTCTCAATGAAAGTCATGAGGGTTGTTGCTGTTTACCCAGGCATTTTACACTTGACTCATCTATTACTGACCATAAGCATGTAGCAGTGGCACGTGAACTATCACCCCCAGTCCTCACAAAAGTCATGCAGCCCCCATCATTATTTTCACTGGATTAGGAAGGAGACACTTTGAAGGAAGCCATTTGCTCAAGGTCATACAAATAGTAAGACGAGGAGTGGAAAATCAAACCTAGATCTGAGTCCCTAATTGCCCAGCTTTCTCTGTTCCCAGATCTAGCTGGAACTTCACTGGAGGAAAGGGATTTGATCTCCACCTTCTTCTGAACCAAGAAAGGTGTAGCCCAGAACTGGGAAGTGAGCAAATTCCTAAGAGGGATGAGCTAGTGAGCGGGAAGGGAGTATTTGTCACAAATAGCAGCTTCCTTTGCCTGACACCCATTTGCTGTATGATAATGGGCTGCGATGGACAGATGGACCAAGAGTCCTGAGATTCAGAGAGAGTTTAAAGAGAAAGCCATAACATTTCAGCCAGTTTCATTATATTTCTGAGATATTATCACAGTGTTCCAGAGAATGTTTACAAAAGTTTCAGAGATATAGATACTTGTGGATTTTCAGAGAGAGAGAAAGATTGGGAGAGTTACACATAGAACTTAAGAAAATTCAGAACAAGGTAGAGAATAAATAAAAAGTCAGATAGGGTCAGAGATTTTTCTCATACATCGGCTCCTACTTGCCAGGAACGTCTCAGAGAATGTTCAACATCTTGCTGCAAAATGAAAAGCCCAGTGAATTCCTTGGCTATCTACAAATATTGTATATGGAAGTTAGCCTTACATGGAGAATGAGATGGGGTAGAAGGGAGCGGAGAAAGGACAGGTACCTAGTGATCTGCCTCATGGCCCAGAAGGCAGGTGGGATGGGAGATGTTAAAGTGTGCTCTACTCCTCCCCACTGTGGTCATCTTTTGTACTGCATATTCTGAAAAAGCCTTTTTTTGTAGGCAAGCTATTTATTGATAATAAAAAATGCGTCATCAGAGAAGACAATCTGGAAAAATACATAAAGGTGCAAAGAAGGAGTAATTCAAAATTACCTTCTTTGATATATTGAGAATAGCACTTTTTCTGCTAGTACATATGTGTGAATGTATATATGCACATATATGAATGGTTTTGATTTTACAAATATATGGTACATACTCACATATTTACAAATGGAAATCATACTATCTGTAATTCACAAATTATCACACTAAACATAAACAATTTTTTCTCTTTTTATTTACTTAATATTATAAGCACTTTTTCATGTTAAGCATTCTTTGAAAACACTAACTGCCTGTGTAACATCCCATTCCATCAATGATTCTCAAACTCTAGCAGGTATCAAAATTATATTGAGGGCTTTAGGAATTCTGAGCCTCACTCCAAGAGTTTCTGAATCAAGAAGTATCAGCTAGGACAAGAATCTGCATTTCTAACAATTTGCCCAATAATGCTGATCTTGCTGGTCTGGGAACTACAAAGTTGTTCACTACGTTATACAAAAATTCCCTTATAATTGAATATTTAAATTGTTTTTATTTTTAACATGAAGCCACCCCTAGCCCCACCTGGGGCCTCTCAGAGCTCTGGGCTTTGTCAGGACCAAGTACCTGGACCTGGTGTTAAATCTGAGTAAAATCTTAATACATGATAATTTTCATAGAATAAATTTCTACAATGGAAATAACTAACTACAAACTTATGAACGTTTTGGAGACTTAATATGTATGTTCAAGCTGACACAAATAACTGATACCAAAGTGTGTTAAAGGAAAAGACATGGGCCTGGAGGTCGGAGACCTGTGTTTAAATCTTGCCCTGCCACTTGCTTGCTGTCTGACCTCGGACAAGTGACTGGAACTCCCTGAGCCTTGGTGCTATAATTACCACATCAAATATAAACAGGAATGGCCTTCTTTTAAGGTCTTGAACTCAGCCCTATCTTCTGTCTCAGATAGAATACTGGAGTTGGAAGGAACCTAAGACTGTATCTTGCACACCATGAAGGGTCAGTTTCCCATCCTCTGAGCCTAGGGAGCCATCTATACTTACAACATTCACATCATTTATAACAGTACATTATAAGCAGTTGTTTAAGGGTCAGCCACCTTCCAAGTCAGAGCACGAGGTCATTGAAAGAGATTAGGCCTGGTTCATTTCTGAGTCCCAAGTGGCTATTGCACACATGGCAGATAGTCACGAAATGTTTGTTGACGGAATTGTGAGGAAGGAGCTCAACCTCCACCATTCCCAAGAAGCCCTGGCATGAGATGATGAAGAGAAAAGAGCATAGCCCTGTAGCTGGGAGCCTTGGGGGTACATCTCAGTCTTCCCATAAATTCACTGAGACCCTGAGAAACTGCCTGACTCCCCCTCAGTTTCTAAGGAATCCCTTATCCCTAATTACCACACAGGGCTAGTAGGTGAAGATAAGAACATGGTGTGTCGTTTAGACTATAAAGGGTGGTATGGCTGGGACTCCTAGGATCCTCCAGCACCATTATCTGTTCGTGATTTTTAAAATTTCAGATTCTTGACAGGGCACAAGATCACCCAAAATAATGACAGTGTTTCCCATCCTGCTTCGCGGCTGGATAAGACCACATGACTAAGTTCTGAGCAACAGAATAATAGTGGAAAGGTTATGTGCAATTTCTAGGAAGTATGCTCTGGAATACTGAGGCAATGGCAGGAGTTTGAGCAGCCATGTTAACAATGAGATGGAATATGGTAGAGAAGAAAGATAAAAGGGGCTGTGCACCTTTAAAAATTGTGAATTATCCTACCAGTCCTGTTCTATCTATCTCCAGACTTACATGAAAAAAAAAATCTTTCCTGCTTAAGCTACTCTTAACTTGGGCATGTATTATAGCCAGATTAATCGCAGCTGATACATATGGTTCTGCTAATGACAATATTTACATTGAATTACACTTTATACTTTATAGATAGCTTTCAGGGGAAAGGAAGAAATTAATGTAATATTCACTCATTCATTTATGTGATGAAACAATGAGCATCACTGTGTGTCAGGCCCTGGGCCACATGCCAGGAACAGAAATGAAGCTGGTAAAACCCCTGCCTCCCACAAGCCCACCACTAGCAAGGCAAACAGATGAGCAGTCATGACACAATTGAGCGGTGTGGTAATGAGGGAAGCATGGGCAACTGTGGGGTGCCATAGGACCCAGGATCTAGGAAAAGGCATGACGTCCGGGATGGATGGGAATGGTGGCAGGAGCTGTGGCTCCAGATCCCAGGCTCTGCCTCCGATTGCTAATCCCAGGCTCCTCTGAATCTCCTTGGCTCAATTCCTATGGAGGCATTAGGGAACCTGTGGCCTGTATTTGCCCTCCCAGTGAGGACCAGATGCTGGTTGAAGAGCTCCCCAGAGTCTTGTTGGGATAACTGCAGTCTCTGCTTTCTGTAGAGGATGTGACAAGGTGAGCTTCAGACTCAGGCAGAAGCCACCCCAACTTAAGGCCTCTTGGGGCTCTGGGATTTGTCAGCACCGAGTAGCTGGACCTGGTGTTCCAGGGTGAACACCAGTGTGGAGCCAGGAGAAGCCGTTCACCTGTGAATGATAACAAGGCCAGCACCAGCTCCTACTGACTGAGCATTTCTGTGCCAGGCCAAGGGGTCTGTGCTTTACACACTCACTTCATATCTCAAGATGACTGTGTGAGGTAAGCCTTGCTGTCCCCATTTCACCTACAGAAAAGCTGAGGCTGGGGAGGGAAAACGAGTTGGCCAGCCTCACACACCTGTGACTGCCCTGCCCGGGCCAGGCTCAGATTCACACGCCTGACTTTTAAAGCCTGGGACTTGAGCCCTCATGGATAATTTAGTCTATCACACTTGAGAGTTCCAAGGTCATTAGAAACTACTGCAGACGTCACTTCACAGATGAGGAAGCAGGGACTCACAGTGACATACAGTCTTATCCAGGGTCATCAATGTGCACTCATGACTACTCCATAGTGCTTTCCCAGACAAGCTACCAATAGTGTGTGTGTGTGTGGGGGGGGGTGGGTGGTGTGTGCATGCGCGGGTGTGCACCTGCTGGACACACCCATGCATGAACTGTAACTCAACACCAAGACCTACTTTCTAAGGTCCAAACGATGGCCATGTCTCTAGTATTAGCCGCCCTTTCCTCCTGTCTTTGTGTGTGTGGATGCATTGTTTTATTTTTATTTTTTCAGCTTTATTGAGGCATAATGAACAAATAAAAATTATATCTGCTTAAGGTATATGGTGTGATGACTTGATATAGGTATACATTGTGAGATGATTACCACAATCAAGTTAATTAATACATCTATCACTTCACATAGTTACCATTGTGTGTGTGTGGTGAGAACACTTATGATCCACTCTCTTAGCAATTTTTATATAAACAATTCAGTATTATTAACCACAGTCACCATGCTGTACATTAGAGCCCCAGGACTTACTCGTCTTACAACTGCAAGTCTGTACTCTCCTCCTGACTTGAGAAACCTGTTTGCCCTACATAGCAGCTGGGCTGCCAGCAGCAACAACAGCTCCCAGCCCTGAGGTGGGGTCTTCCTTCCACATCTGACCCTGGGGGCCTGGAGCACTCTGAGCCCAAAGCAAGACCTCTCTGTTCCAGAACCAAATCTGGTAGCAAAGCCAAGTGCTGTCCCTCAGAGGCCTGGGCCCCGTAGACTGGAGTGAGACTTCTGGGCCTTTCCAACTGCCTCACCTGGGAGTGGAGCCAGGCCACATCCATAACCTTCACAGCCCTCCTGGCGCTGTCAGAGCAGCTGTCAGAGGCCAGCAGGAGCTGCTCCATGCCTGGGGAGCTGCTGCCCAGGAGACTGGGCCAGAGAACTAGGGCCCCAGGAGGTTTTATCCAGGCCAGGCTGCAGAGGGCTGCACAGGTAAGGGTTGGCCGGGGCTGGCAGGGGTGAGGTTTCAGTGGCTAGAGTGTACCATTCTCCTTCATTTGCCTTCCTTTCTTTTCTCCACCCTTGGGTTCCTGTCACCATCCTCCTCAGACCTACTCACCTACATAACAATCCTTTCCTCTTGGAATTGAGCATTTAGCCTGTCCACATAGGGTCTCCTTCCACCCCCCTCCTGCCACCAGCACTTTGCCATCTGACAGGGAAGCACCCTGAGGCCTTGGCCCTGATGGTTGAGCGGGGCATACTGTGAGGACAGAGAGCACCTCTCCTGGTCTGCAAGGGCCCCGTGAGCTTCTTCTCCCCCTGTACCCAGTGCAGAGAGCAGAGGCACTGCTTCCACAATGCCAGGGGCATCACTGGTACTGTATTCTTGAGTAATGGTGCTCCCTGGAGTTGTGCAGTGGGACAGCCTGACACAGGGCCTGGCACAGAATGTGCTCCGTGAGTGGCTGAGATTAATCAATGGAATTGCATTTGTGCATGAACTGAGCTGAGCATAGGCATGTGGGAAAAAAATAGCATCACTAAGCCTTATGAAATGAGGGCTAGAGGGGGGCAGGAAAGGAGGGATAAGTGAGGGACAGCTGGCAGAGGAGGGCGTGGCACGGCCTCTGGAACTGGGGCCCAGACCCAGTGGAAACCCCTATCCCCAGTCCAGACATCTTTGTGCCCTCTCATGAAGTGGCATTGTTGTCTGGGGTAAATACCCAAGATTCGTTGTGTCATGGCCACGGAAATCTAGGACGCGGACCCCCCAGAGTTAGGTTAAGAGTGGAAGTTAAATAGGCTAAAGAAAGAGAAGAGCTCTCTGTGCATGGGGGTCGTGGAGAAAATGGGTTGCCGCCTCCGTGGTGAAATGCAGATTTTGTAGATGAGCTTGAGGAGACAGTGTCTGATTTACATAGGGCACAAAAGATTGGTCAGATGAGGTGCGTCATTTGCATAGTGTGGAAGAAGCTGACCGCCCCACCCTAATCTTTTCTTATGCAGATGGGTTCTCCCTGGCCGGAGCCATGTTACCTTGTTCTTTAATGTACCTGTCGTGACAAAGAAAAGGGAAGGTGGAGCCTCCATGTTGAACATACCTGGCTTCCAGGTAGCCCTTTTCCATTGGCACAGCTGCCAGCATTCACCCGTGCAAATTTCCAGCTTGCTTATCTATGTTTGCAGCTCGATTTTTCAGACTGCTCTTTGTTAGAAAAGAGAGGATTTGGGAGCTGCTTTTTGTTAAAAGGGAAATCTGCGAGGACCCTGGTGCCCTTTCTATCTGCCTAAATAATTTCTTTCTAGCTCCTGTATCACTCAGAGCTCCCATGCAGAGGGGCAAAACAGAGCCACTGTCCACCCACCACCAGGAGGGATGCCCCTTCCATGCCCTCTGCCCTGGAGGGAAGGGATGGTGGTGCAGCACAGCTTTCAGAGTCAGACAACCCAAACAAGCAGTGGAAATCAGCCAATAAATTTCACTCGCATCTGTGTGAAGAGACTACCAAACAGGCTTTGTGTGAGCAATAAAGCTGTTTATTTCACCTGGGTGCAGGTGGGCTGAGTCCGAAAAGAGAGTCAGCTAAGGGAGATAAGGGTAGGGCCGTTTTATAGGATTTGGGTAGATAAAGGAAAATTACAGTCAAAGGGGGGTTGTTCTCTTGCGGGCAGAGTGGGGGTCACAAGGTGCTCAGTAGGGGAGCTTTTGAGCCAGGACGAGCCAGGAGAAGGAATTTCACAAGACAATGTCATCAGTTAAGGCAGGAACAGGCCATTTTCACTTCTTTTGTGGTGGAATGTCATCAGTTAAGGCAGGAACAGGCCATCTGGATGTGTACATGCAGGTCACAGGGGATATGAAGGCTTAGCTTGGGCTCAGAGGCCTGACATTCCTGTCTTCTTATATTAATAAGAAAAAAAAATGAAATAGTGGTGAAGTGTTGGGACAGTGAAAATTTTTGGGGGTGGTATGGAGAGATAATGGGCGATGTTTCTCAGGGCTGCTTTGAGCGGGATTGGGGCGGCGTGGGAACTTAAGAGTGGGAGAGATTAAGCTGAAGGAAGATTTTGTGGTAAGGGGTGATATTGTGGGGTTGTTAGAAGAAACATTTGTCATGTAGAATTATTGGTGATGGCCTGGATACAGTTTTGTATGAATTGAAAAACTAAATGGAATAACAGAAGGAGAAAAACAGGTATAAAAGGTCTAAGAATTGGAAGGACCTAGGACATCTGATTAGAGAGTGCCTAAGGAGATTCAGCATAGTCCTGCCAGCAAAGATTATTTATTTACTTCAAGAGTTAAGAGTGGCACTTTGGGGATAGCACCAGGAGATATCAGCTGTGATGGCTTGGAGAAACAGTATAAACCGGCAGTGTAAACAAGAGCAGGGCATGTATGAGTAGTTGAGAACGGTGAATAGGAGTATGACTAGACAGAAGATAGTAGGGATGACAAGTTTTTTTGGGGCACAGTCTAAGTTGGTCTGGTGTCTGGAATTAGACCGGGGCCTAATAAAAAGGAGCGTCTATACAGGAGCTTAAATGGGCTGTACCTTGTAGCATTCTGAGGACAGGTCTGACTTCTGAGAAGGGAAAGTGGTAAAAGTATTGTCCAGTACTTTTTAAGTTGGTGGCTGAGCTTGGTGAGGTGTGGTTTTAAAAGACCATTAGTCTGTTCTACTTTTCCTGAAGACTGAGGACTGTAAGGGATATAAAGGTTTCACTGAATACTAAGAGCCTGAAAAAATGCTTGGCTGATTTGACTAATAAAGGCTGGTCTGTTATCAGACTGTATAGAGGTGGGAAGGCTAAACTGAGGAATTATGTCTGACAGAAAGGAAGAAATGACTGCGGTGGCCATCTCAGACCTTGTAGGAAAGGCCTCTACCTATCCAGTGAAAGTGTCTACCTAGACTAAGAGGTATTTTAGTTTTCTGACTTGGAGCATGTTGAGTAAAGCCAATTTGCCAGTCCTTGGTGGGGGCAAATCCTTGAGCTTGATGTGTAGGGAAGGGAGGGGGCCTGAATAATCCCTGAGGAGTAGTAGAATAGCAGATGGAACACTGAGAAGTTATTTCCTTGAGGATAGATTTCCACGATGGAAAGGAAATGAGAGGTTCCGAGAAGCAGGCTAGTGGCTTGTACTATAGCATAGCCTGCCTTTGCTGGTGTGTGGCGATTAGGCCTGGTGGAACTGCCATCAATAAATCAAGCGTGATCAGGGTGAGCAACAGGAAAGAAGGAAATATGGGAAAATGGGGTGAATGTCAGGTGGATCAGAGAGATACAGTCATGGAGGTCAGGTGTGGTATCAGGAATAATGTGGGAGGCCGGATTGAAGTCTGGGCCAGGAACAATGGTAATTGTGGGACTTAACAAAGAGTGAGTACAGCTGAAGGAGCCAGGGAGCAGAAAGTACATGCGTCAAGTATGAGGAAGAAAATAGATTTTGGAAGTTACGAGAAATGTAGAGAGTGAGTTGAGCATAGTTTGTGATATTGAGGGCCTCTAAAAGTATTAGGGCGGCAGCAGCCACTGCACGGAGACATGAGGGCTAGGCTAAAACAGTAAGGTCAAGTTGTTTGGACAGAAAGGCTACAGGGTGCGGTCCTGGCTCTTGTGTAAGAATTCTGACTGCACTAACCATGCCTAGGAAGGAAAGGAGTTGTTGTTTTGTAAGGGATTGAGGTTTGGGAGATTAATCAGACATGATCAGCAGGGAGAGCCCTTGTGTTTTAATGATAATTATGCCGAGATAGGTAACAGATGAGGATGAAATTTGGGCTTGACTGAAGCAATGGGGGCTGTCTGTGAAGCCTTGTGGCAGTACAGCCCAGGTAATTTGCTGAGCCTAATAGGTGTCAGGGTCAGTCTAAGTGAAAGCAAAGAGAGGCTGGGATGAAGGGTGCAAAGGAATAGTAAAGAAAGCATGTTTGAGATCCAGAACAGAATAATGGGTTGTAGAGGGAGGTATTGAGGATAAGAGAGTATATGGGTTTGGCACCATGGGGTGGATAGGCAAAACAATTTGGTTGATAAGGCGCAGATTCTGAACTAACCTGTAAGCCTTGTCTGGTTTTAGGACAGGTAAAATGGGGGAATGGTAAGAAGAGTTTATAGGCTTTAAAAGGCCATGCTGTAACAGGCGAGTGATAACAGGTTTTAATCCTTTCAAAGCATGCTGCGGGATGGGATATTGGCATTGAGCGGGGTAAGAGTGATTAGGTTTTAATGGGATGGTAAGGGGTGCATGATCGGTCGCTAAGGAGGGAGTAGAGGTGTCTTATACTTGTGGGTTAAGGTGGGGAGATACAAGGAGAGGATGTGAAGGAGGCTTTGAACTGAGGGGAAAGGTGGCAATGAGGTGTGGCTGTAGCCCAGGAATAGTCAGGGAAGCAGATAATTTAAAGTGTCTCGGCCTAATAAGGGAACTGGGCAGGTGGGGATAACTAAAAAGGAGTGCTTAAAAGAGTATTGTCTAAGTTGGCACCAGAGTTGGGGAGTTTTAAGAGGTTTAGAAGCCTGGCCATCAATACACACAACAGTTATGGAGGCAAGAGAAACAGGCCCTTGAAAAGAAGGTAATGTGGAGTGGGTAGCCTCCGTATTGATTAAGGAGACGGACTTACCCTCCACTGTGAGAGTTACCTAAAGCTCGGCGTCCGTGATGGAATACCGGGCTTCCGAGGTGATCGGGCAGCGTCAGTCTTCAGCCGCTAAGCCGGGAAGATCTGGGAAGGAGTCAGTCAGAGAGCCTTGCGCCAGAGTTCCAGGGGCTCTGGGAGTGGCTGCCAGGTGAGTTGAACAGTCCGATTTCCATCCGATTTCCAGTGGGGTCCTGCACAGATGGGACATGGCTTAGGACGAATCCTGGGCTGCGGGCATTCCTTGGCCTGGTGGCCAGGTTTCTAGCACTTGTAGCAAGCTCCTGGGGGAGGCAGTTCTAGAGGAATGCCTGGCCACTGCGGTTTAGGTGTTTGGAAGTTCTTGTGTGCTGAAGATGTGGCTGGGGTTTGTCTCACAGTGGAGGCAAGGAATTGCAACTTTTTTCTATTATTTTACACCTTGAAGGCAAGGTTAATTAAATCCTGTTGTGGGGTTTGAGGGCCGGAATTTAATTTTTGGAGTTTTATTTAATGTCGGGAGCAGATTGGGTAATAAAGTGTATATTGAGAATAAGACGGCCTTTTGACCTTTTAGGGTCTAGGGCTGTAAAGCGTCTCAGGGTTGCTGCCAAACGAGCCATGAACTGGGCTGGGTTTTTCATATTTGATGAAAGAGCCTAAACACTTACTGATTTGGGAGAGGTCTGATAAAGAAAAAGGAGCATTAACTTCGACTGTGCCTTTAGCTTCAGCCACCTTTTTAAGAGGAAATTGCTGGGCAGGTCGGGGAGGGCTACTCATGGAATGAAACTGTAAACCAGACCAGGTGTGAGGAGGGGAGGTGATAAAAAGATTTTAGGGTGGAGGAGCGGAGGCTGAGGAAGAACTGGGACCTAGCTTGGCCTGGCAAGGAGCAGCCTGGGGAGGAGGGGAGAGGTCAGATGGGTCTGTAGAAAAGGAAGATTGGAAAGACTCAGTGACGCTTGGGGTTGGGACTGAGGGGACAGGCGGGAGGGAAAGAAGGAAGATTTGGGATGATAATAATCGTCCCAAATAATAATCTGTGCACTGGGCACAGAGACTAGGGAGGGACCAACGTGTAAAAGAATGCCTGAACGTCAGGCACCTCAGACAATTTGCCTATTTTTCGACAAAAATTATTTAGGTCTTGTAGGATGGAGAAATCGAAAGTGCCGTTTTCTGGCTATTTAGAACTACTGTCGAATTTGTATTGGGGTCAAGCGGCATTGTAGAAGAAAATAAGGCATTTAGGTTTTAGGTCAGGCGAGAGTTGAAGAGGTTTTATGTTCTTAAGAACACAGGCTAAGGGAGAAGAAGGAGGAATGGAGGGTGGAAGGTTGCCTATAGTGAAGGAGGCAAGTTTAAAGAAAAGGGAGAGTAGAGACATGAAGGGAAGTGGTTCAGGGGTTCTTACCTTCCAGAAAAGCAGGAAAGGGGTCGGCGCGCAGAGATATGAGGTCGGGGTGTGGAAATAAGGGATCAGGGTGCAGAGATACAAGAGGTTGGGGCACGGAAATAAGGGATCAGGGCACAGAGATATGAGGTCAGAGCAGGGAAATAAGGGATCGGGGTGCAGAGATGAGGTCAGGGCACAGAAATAAGGGATTGGGGATTCTTGCCCCCTAGAAAAGCGGGACTTGCCTCTCAGGGTGAAGGAGAAGGGGTTGAGGGGTTCTTGCCCCTCCTCCAGAAAAGCAGAGAAGGGGTAGAGACAAAGAGAGAAGGGGTTGGGGTACTTGCCCCTCCCCAAGAAAAGCGGGACTTGCCACTAAGGGTGAAGGACCAAGGCAGGCGTCCTTGCATGGTCTGACACCTCTGAAACGTGGGTGAATAATCAGAGAGGCTTCCCTGCAATGATTAAACACCAGGGGAAGGCTGCCTTCCCAGTCTGTGACCGGCACCGGAGTTTTGGGTCCACGGATAAAATGTCTCCTTTGTCTCTACCAGAAAATGAAAGGAATTGAAATTAAGAGAAGGGAGAGATTGAAGTGTGGCGCCAAGATTGAAAGGAGAAAGAGGTTAAGGGATAGTGACGGAGGTTGGAGAAGAAAGTAAAAAGAGGCCGCTTACTGGATTTGAAATTGGTGAGATGTTTCTTGGGCTGGTCGGTCTGAGGACCTGAGGTCGTAGGTGGACCTTTCTCACGGAGCAAAGAGCAGGAGGACAGGGGATTGATCTCCTAAGGGAGGTCCCCAGATCTGAGTCACGGCACCAAATTTCACTCGCATCTGTGTGAAGAGACTACCAAACAGGCTTTGTGTGAGCAATAAAGCTGTTTATTTCACCTGGGTGCAGGTGGGCTGAGTCCGAAAAGAGAGTCAGTGAAGGGAGATAAGGGTGGGGCCGTTTTATAGAATTTAGGTAAATAAAGGAAAATTACAGTCAAAGGGGGATTGTTCTCTGGCGGGCAGAGTGGAGGTCACAAGGTGCTCAGTAGGGGGGCTTTTGAGCCAGGATGAGCAAGGAGAAGGAATTTCACAAGACAATGTCATCAGTTAAGGCAGAACAGGCCATTTTCACTTCTTTTATGGTGGAATGTCATCAGTTAAGGCAGGAACCGGCCATCTGGATGTGTACATGCAGGTCACAGGGGATATGATGGCTTAGCTTAGGCTCAGAGACCTGACAATAAGCCTCATTTCCTCACCTAAAAATGGGATTCATAAAGCCAGCTCACACAGTTAGTAAAACAATGTAGATCATATTTGGGATGTGACCTACCCAATAATTCTGGCACAAACTGGTAATCATCAGCCTCCTTACCCCTCACTGTTCTGGCAAGGGAAGTTGTCAGCAGGAAGACTGGCTGAGAGTGGTTTTTCAGGAAGAACTTGCAGTGCCCAGGGTGGAAGCCAGCCAGAGGCACATGGAACATGCCCAGGATTTTCCTTGGGGTGGGGAATGCTGGAAGGAGACAGAGAAACACCCAGGCAGCCGCATAAAAGGGGCTTATTTTCTGTATGTAATACTGTAATTCTGTGGGGCAGCTCGAGGGTTCCAGGCTGAAGACCATTTGGTATCCTCAGCCCATAATGCTCTATGCTTCAGGGCTTGCCACAGTGCTGCATTTCCTCAGCCAAAGGCCTGCCAACTGACCTAGCCTAGAAACAATGTCAGTCCCTTTGGGAGTGGAACAAACTCAAGGCTGCTTCTCACTCAGGGCTGCAGGCACTCAGTGAGCACTCATAGGAACTGGGAGCTGAGTGAGGAGAAGGAGCACTAAGGGGTGGGGGCAGGACCCCAGGTGGGAAGAATTGTGGGGGAAGCCACACCGGTCTGCATGCTTCCAGTTCAGTAAGAACAGCCAGGACACTCCTCTCCACCCACTCAGCTCAGCACCCGTCTCTGCCTAAAGTACTGCATCAGCTACCTCCTTCTTATCCACCCCCATGCTGGCCCCAAGAGGGATTTTCTGAAACGCCAGTCACCACCTACATTCACTGACTTGCTCCAGTCACTGTAGGCATAAACACAAGTAAGATACCAAGGTCCCCACCCTCAAGGGGCTCACATCTAAGGCAGATGCACCCCAAGTCAATAATCACATTCAGAGAGATAAATGGGGAGTACACTGGGGCTGTGGATTTTCCCAGGCTAGGAGTCCGTGCTTCTGAGGAAACAGCGCTCAGAGAGCTGAAGGTGAGGGAGGGTGTGCCCCTCTAGGAACTGCATGGAGTTCAGTTGAGCAGCCAGGAAGCACAGGAGAATTCTGACCCAAACCCCAGGGGGCATGGAGAGGGAAGAGCCTCTTTGGGAGAAGCTGCCAAGGAAGAAGGTGCCTGCAGGACAACCTAGTCACCATGACAGTTGGTGGACAGTCAGCCGATGGAAAGCTTGAGAACAGAGAGGTGTTGGTTTACATGGGCCCTGCAGCATGGAGAAGGAGGGGCAATGGGAAGCTGGATGGGGCAGGGCAAACACAGCCCCATGAGGGCAGGAAGATGAGAGAGTTGAGCTTTGCACAGGAACTCATACATAAGTGTGGTCAGAAGACAAGGCTGTGAAGCTAGTGGGATTAGCTGGCTCTGAGGTTCCAAGCAAGACTCTGGTTTCCAGAATCTTCAGTGAGGGCACAGCCTAAAGCCTATGGGAGACAGGAGCTACGGATCTATAAGTAGGGGCCTGACCCTCCACTTACTGTGAACTGTAGATGGAGTAAAGTGGACTCAGGGCACGTAATCCTAAAAGCAATTTTCTTAATCAACTGACTTAAGCAACTTGTTCAATGGGTATAATCCTTCCCTTGTCTTCTGGTTACAATTAAGCCATAGAAATCCCTGCTACCACTTTTAGTCTGAAAACACAGTCTCAATTTGGATATTGTAATGCCCAAGGCCATAGATTATGCAACACTTCAGTCTTCATGCAAATGTAAGACTTCTCCTCCCTGCAGTTCCCACCCCCAGCTAGGGCTGCTGCAGGGCCTACCTACCTTGGGAAAAGGGAATGTATCCAGCTTGTCATGTTTCTCACTCTCTTCCTCCTCACTCGAGAACTGCTAAGTCTGACCCCTGGGAGCAGCCGTTTGAGGAGGGAGGAGGAGTTGTAGGGAGCACGGAAGTTCTGCCTTTAGTAGGATGCTCTTACGAAGGCTCAGGCTCATGGGCCTGGATCAAGCATAAGGCATCTTCCCTGTGGATGCCCTGGTAGAGTATGAAGGATTCCCCCAGCCTGGGAACCTTCCCTGTGCACTCTTCACTAAGCACTGCATCCCTAAGCCATGGGCCACTTCAGTTCTTCCACAGCCTCCACACTTCCAGCAGTTCACTTCCAGATCCTGTCAGCTGAGGACCCAATCCCCCTAGGGAGCATATGGAACAGGATGGAAGATCTCAACACTATCTTTTTCATGTACATGGCCAACATCTAGTTCACATAAACACATGCTAAAGAAACACTCCCACAATCTTTGCCCAACCCCTAGGGGGCAGGCCAATCCCAAACCAACGACTCCCAACTACCCCCACCTGCATACTCCACCAGAACATCCACAGAGAAGAGTCAGCCTTCTGCTGTTCAGGCCCAAGAGCCAGAGCCTTCTTAGGAGCATCCTACTCAAGTCAAAACATTCCTGCTCCCTACAACTCCTCCTCCCTCCTCGAACCACAGCTCCTGGACGCCAGACTTAACAGTTCTCAAGTGGGAAGGAAGTGAGTGAGAAGCAGCGAGGAAGCCAGAGGCTCTTGCCCTTTATGTATTTTTGACTTGAGTCCGACCCTGGTCCACGGTGCCCCAACTGAGGGGCATGCCTCCCAGCTCTCCACGTTTCCCTGCCAACGCTCCTGAACCCGAAACTACACTTGGGGCAAGGGGCAAGCTCAAGGCTGCTTGCCCCAAACCCCTTCCCCCATCATTAGGAAAATGCAACAAAGATTTGTCTAAATAAATGTTTACAAAATCTTTTTGTATCCCCCTTATAGAGTCTTTGGAATTGCAAATTCAGTTCTTAGTATTTCCTTTTCAAATCTGCTCTTTATTTTGTAATTTGTATGTATATTATGTCTTTTTTTCCTATACATTTTATTGTGGTTAAATATATATAATGTATAACTTACCATTTTTCAGAATAGAGTTCAGTAATATTAAGTACTCTCACTGTGTTGAGCAATCATTACCACCATCTATCTCCATAACTCTTTTCATCTCAAATTGAAACTTTGTACCCATTAAACAACAACTCCTAAGCCCTCCTCCTCCAAACCTTGGCAGCCACTATTCTACCTTCTGTGTCTATGATTTTGACGACTCTAGGCACCCTATATGAATGGAACCATACAGCATTTGGGTCAAGGACAAATGCTATATGGTTCCATTCATATAGGGTAGATCAGCTCTCAACAAAGGGCATTCTTGAATGGCAGCCAAGAATGTTGTTTCTGTTGCTTAAGTCACCCAGTTTGTGGTCCTTATTATGACAGCCCTAGCTACAGGCTCTAAGGAAAAAAGGCAGCAAGACTGGGCATCAATGATCAAGGACTGTTGCTTATGAGAGGTGAGGGTTTCAATGTGAGCTTTTAATCTAGTGAACTCTCTATTTCTTTTCTTATGTATTTGTTTCTTGCCACTCAAAAATTCTCTTTCATTGAGCATAATGTCAAGGTTCATCTCTGTTGTAGTATGTGTCAGCCCTGAATTCCTTATTAAGGCTGAATGATATTCCATTAAATGTTTTGACTACATTTTGTTTATCCCTTCATTTGTTGATGGACATTTGGGTTGTTTGCATCTTTTGGCCGTTAAAATTAATGCTGCTATGAACATGGGTGTACAAATATTTCTTTGAATCTCTGTTTTCAATTCTTTTGGATATATGCCCAAAAGTGAAATTGCTAGGTCATAGTAACTCTATTTTTAATCTTTTGAGGAACTACCATACTGTTTTCCATGCAGGCTGCACCATCCTATATTTCTAACCGTGATGCACAAGGTTTCCACTGTCTCCACATCCTCACTAATACTTGTTATTTTCTGTTTTATTGATAATAGTCATCCAAATGTAATATTTGTATGTCAATACAAATAGTCATCCAAAAGTAATATTGTATCACAATGATAAATGATTAGTGGTGTTGAACATCTTTTCATATGCATTTTGGCCACCTGTATAACTTCTTTGGAGAATTGTCTATTCAACTCCTTTGCTTATTTTTGAGTAGGGTTGTTAGTTTCATTTGTGTTGATTTACTGGAATTCTTCATATATTATAGGTACTAATCCCTTATCAGATGTATGATTTGTAAATATTTTCTCCCATTCCATCGGTTGCCTTTTCACTCTGTTGATAGTGTCCTTTGATGCTCAGAAGTTTTTGATTTTGATGAAGTTCAGTTTATTTATTTTTTCCTTTATTGCCTGTGATTTTGGCATCATCACCAAGAAATTATCTCCAAGTCCAACAACATGAAGATTTTACCCTATGTTTTCTTCTAAGAGCTTTATTTTCTTAGCTCTTGCATTTAAGTCTTCAATCCATCTTGAGTTAATTTTCATATATGGTACAATGTAAGGATCCAGCTTCTTTCTTTGGCATAGGAATATTCCATTTTCTCAGCATCATTTGTTGAAAATGCTGTCATTTTCCCACTGAGTGGTCTTCACACTCTTGTCAAGAATCATTTGACTGTAACTGTGAGACTTTATTTCTGGGCTCTCTGTTCTATTCCATTGGTTTATATGATTGTCTTTATGCCAGTACCACACTGCTTTCACTACTGTAGCTTTGTAGTGAGTTTTGAAATCAGGATGCATGAAACCTCCAACTTTGTTCTTCTTATGTGTAGTATGTCTTTGTGCCTCAGTGGCAACTTCCATTTATTGGCCTGTTATATTTCTATACTTGTTTATGCATGGCTGAAACCATTCCCCTTCCCATAAAGCTTTCTCAGTCTCTCCAACAAAGGACTTCATTGATCCTTCCTCTGGGCTATCCAGCTAAAAGGAAGAAAGGGGTGGACAAAAGTGACCTATTTTGTGTCAAAAGCACCGGTCTTTTGACTGTCTGTATTCCCCACAAGGCATGAACAACTAAAGACGTGTGTGCTCCCTGAACAGGGTCAGGGATAGGACAGGCCTCACTTCATGTAGGACTGACAGCATGAGGACATCCTTCACTCTCGGAAATGCTCTGAGAGAATATTCTGGATAATTGAGACCTCAGCTTTGAATGCCAACACCTGCCTAAAATGTTTGACCATTTTGCATGAAACTCTTCCTGCCTGGGTTTCATACTCCATGCCTTCTAAATAGAAAACTCATAATGACCACAGTCATCTTTCCTTGATGACTCTGGGTCATCCGTATGTGTGTGAATCTTGGCTGCTACTCAAGAATGCCCTTTGTTGAGAGTTGATCTACCCAGTTTTATAGGTCTGTTTGCCCCGATTTAGTCATCTTTTACATTGTCTTTCCTGGTCTTTCCAGGTTTAATGACCTCTCATGCACCTTCAACCCATCAGCTGCCATTCTCCTTGCTGTCCCTGTGTAGCTTTGCCCCCTCTCTTCTAATTTGTTGTGAGTTGGGATATGAATAACAAGACTCTGGCTAAAACAAAAATAAACAGTCTCTGAGTGGGGTCACAAGGCTCACTGATAAGTCAAAGATTTAGGTTTTGGGCATGAGTTTTAGAATGTCTATTCTGGCTGTTTCAAAGCCTTTTTTGCTCCCTTCCTCATGCTCTGTTGGTCTCTGGGCTGCTAATGTGCCTGGTTAGCTTACAGATAAGTCTTAGATGCATTTGAGGAGAGGCTACTATAAACCCAAACCTGCTAGTTTTGGATTAGGTAAGTGTGCAGGGGTTGGGGGTCAGCCTCATGTATCTGTGAGGTGGATGGGAAGACAGAGCATGCAGGCAGCAGAACACTGTCTTAGTCCATCCCTACTGCTACAGCAAAACACCTAAGACCAGGTAATTTATAAAGTACAGGAATTTATTTCTCACAATTCTGGAGGCTGGAAGTCCAAGATCAAAGCCCCAGCAGGTTTGGTGTCTGGTGAGGGCCCAGTCTATGCCTCCAAGACGGCACGTTGTGGCTGTGTCCTCACATGGCAGAAGGTAAAAAGGCAAAAGGGCCTGGCTAGTTCCCTTAGCCCTTTTATAAGGTACTGATCCCACCCATGAGGGAGAAGCCCTCACGGGCTAATCACTCCTAAAGGCCCTACCTCTTAGTACTGTTGCATTGGGGATTCAGTTTCAACATGAATTTTGGAAGCAATACAAGCATCCAAACTATAGCAAACCCCAAGGGCTGGGTGAGGGGGCTCCTTGTGGGGAGCATAGAAAGAAGTACAAGACTCAGCTGTCTTCTCCCTGCGACATTCCTTTTCCCTTCTCTGGAAGAGTCATCCGGATCCAAAGCCCTCACTATGGTGTGCTCAGGGGCCTAAGCTCAGACCACTCCTTCCCTGCTCCCTGATTAACACCCAGAGATCTGCCAGCCTTATTTCCTACTGCCCCTGTATCCAGCTTACCCCCAGGGACCACCGGGCACCTGGTCCACCACATTTTCCTGATGTTTCTAATGCTGCCCCTCCTGCATCCCTGTTCGTCTGATAAACTTGCCTTTAAATGTGTATATGAAGGACTCTTCCTCTGGTATCTAATCCTAACAGGTGCTAGATCCCACAGAGCCCTGATCCAGCTGGGGACTACGCTGACCTCTCTCCCAGATCAATATCCCTCTCCTCGGGGCTCAGCCTGGCCAGTGCCTGATGTTCTGGGATAGGAGAACTGGGGAGAGAAGGCCTAGGACCCTTCCTCTCACTTTTCTTTCCACCAAAAGGGGAAAAAAGAGGATCTGGTCCTCACACCCAGCCTTGGGATCCTTATAAGATGCTGGGGATAGGGTGTGGGACAGGGCCAGTGAGAGCTGGGGATGGGGTGTGGGACAGGGCCAGTGAGATCTGTTTTCCTGCTGCTCCAGTCTGGGCCCTACAGCAGATGCATGCAGAGTAATATTTGTAAGACTGAAATATTCCAAATGCAGCTACTTTGGAAGGACCATGTGAGCAGATATCTAAGTGCGTGGCATCTGCGCCCCTTGGCTAGATGGTGGTCGATGTTGGTTTCTTTGTGTTAACCCCAAGAACATTCAGTAGCTCAGGGTTTGCAGAGGTTCTCAGGAGCACATCTTAGCCTCATTGGTGGTGTGAGGCAGGCAGGGCACAGGTCACACTGATGAGGACACCCAGGCCCAGAGATATTTAGCAACCTGCCCAAGGGCATCTGTAGTTCAGTGAGAGGTGGAGCTGGGACTGAAATCTAGGCTGCCTGAGTCCCAGAGATGGTCTTCCCTGGACCCAGGGAGCACTGTATCTTTTTCAGGGAAGGCCTCCTGAACACAACCATTTCATCTGTCACAGTACAGAATAGGAAGTATGGGTCAGGCACCAGAAGATGTGAATTCTAGCTCTGCCTTTTCAGAGATGGCCCTGCCTAGTTCCTTGGAATAAATGATGATGTCTTCCCCAGCCTCAGTTTCCTACACTATATAAAAAGAGAAAGCAACATCTCGGTAGGTTGGAATGGGAGTACATGAGGTGGTGGCCACTTTGCTAGGGTCACAGTAGACTCCTCACCTCCTTCCCCTTGTCTTCCTCTCACTAGGTAAAAGACAATCGCATTGAACTCTTAAGAAAATTGGACTCCAGTCCCGCCTCCACCTTTACTTCCCTGGGCCTTGGTTTTCCCACCACACAGGAGTTTGAACACTTTGATTTCTGAAGTCCTTCCCACCTCTGGGGTTCCAATATTCTGTTCCTTTTCTCCTCTTCCTCCTCCTCTTCCTCCTCCCCCTCCTCTTTCTCCTCCTGCTCATCTGGGGTTAGGGAGATTGCGTGTATGTGTGTGCATGTGTGTACACATGCATGTATGTGTGTGCGCGTAGTGGCAGCAAGAAAGGGGAAGGAAGGAGTCCTGCAGGGGTTGGTGGTGGCAGTTGGGAGAAAAGGAGGCAGGACTGTATGTGCCAGCAGGGCTCAGAGTTTTCTCACCAACTAATGGTGCTTGGGGCAGTTTAATCATTAAAGGAAAGGAATGAAGCCAGGAGCGCCTCAAAGTCCAGCCTGCTGTTGACCAACACTAACAGATGAGCAAGGAGCTGGCAGCAATGGGGCCTGGAGCTTCAGGGGACGGGGTCAGGACTGAGACAGCTCCACATATAGCACTGGACTCCAGAGTTGGTCTGCACGCCTACGACATCAGCGTGGTGGTCATCTACTTTGTCTTCGTCATTGCTGTGGGGATCTGGGTAAGTGGGCCCTGAGGCTGGGGCTAGCAGGGGAGGTAGTAGTGGTCTCTCAGCTTGGGTGGGGCTGTGGAGCTGGGGCAGGGCTAGGCAGAAAGAAGCAGATCATAGAACCATGTGGCTGAGAAGGAAGGGCCTTCAGGAATCAGGCTCCCGATCTCCTCATTTTTAGAAGGGCAGAGAGGGGTGTGGCTGGTCTGAGGTCACACAGAGAGTCAGAGGCAGACCAGGCCCCCGACTCCTGACTCCTCTCTGAGCACCTGCTGCCTTTGGCCCCAACCATCCCTGGTTGCCCTGAGCCTCACTCCTTCCTTCTTCCCACCCCAAGGCCCCCAACTCTGAGAACTCTTGACCCCTGGCCCTACCTCAGTCCTGCATTCGTTAGCATCTTGGCTAAGGTGATTTCTAAATGAGAAGGGGCTCATGTGCTCTCAGGGAAGTGTGCCAGGCTTATTCCAAGGTTCCTCTGTTCTCCATTGTTCCCAGGAGCCTCAGTGCTAGAGGCAGGGGCCAGGCTTCGGGGTCAGGGAAACCTGAGTTCAGGTCCCAGCTGCAACAATGAGAGCCTCATGTCCCTGGGAACATATGAGGCCTATCAGCTTTCTCAGGTGAACAATGAGAATAAGGACTACGCTGTGATCATTCAGCAACAGGACATACTGCAGCACCTGGCACGGTGCCTGGTGCCCGATCAGCAGGCAATAAATGGCTGCTATTATCACCACACGTTCTGCAGAAGTGTGAGCACCTTTAGACTCTGCTGTGATTCAAGTCCCAGATGGTCACTTCCTAGGCTGTGGCCAGGTCAGAGACCCTCTCTGAGCCTCAGTTTCCTCATCTATAAAGGGGGGTGAACAGTCCCTGCCTTCTAGTGCTGGTGTGAGGAAGAATTGGGCTAACAGATGATCACTGGCTCCTGGAAGTGGCCAGCCGAGAAAAGCACCAACTCCTCTGTGACTTTGGACAAATTGCTTCCAATGTTGGGCCTCCATTTTCACATCTGTAAAATGGATCTGTTTTGCTCATATGGCCTCCAAGAGGATCAGAGCTGACAAGGGAAATACAAGCAAAAGCTTAACAAGCACAAGGCCCCACACACATTTATCACTCCCTCGTGACTGATTATTTTCCCTTAGGGGAAAGTCAGAGAACTGTTGGCTTTTGCATCTGAATGGCTGCTTCAAGTTCATCCTTCCCTACCCACTGCCCTGCCCTCACCCTGTATCTCCAGAGAATATTCCAACAGGCTGCTAACTGACCACCTACTGGTGTAAGACAGGGAGGTCCTGGATGGGGCTCAGTGGCGTGATCTGATTTCAACCCAGGGCAAGGGAAACTCCAAAACAGTACCCATAACTCTACTCAGGGCTCAAAGTCTCACAGTCAAACTGCAGCCCTCTCTGTCCTCCCGCCTCTAGTGTGGGAGCTCGGCTGGGAGCAGGGAGGGGATCAGCTCAGAGAAAGGGTGAGCACTACACATCTAAGGAGGTGATAACAAATCATACTCTGAAAGCGCACTTTGGGGAGGGAAGGATAAGGGGACAAGAGTGCACAATCAATGGCTTCACACACGTGACATCCGTTACCTCCTTTGCTCTTCGCACTGGCCCTGGGAGATGAATGGCGAGGCTCACAGAGAAAGTGACTCTGCCAAGGTACATAGCTTAGAAACTGTGGAACCAGCCTCAGGCAGCTCTCTTCTGCCTCAGTTTTCACCCTCTGTGTCCCCACAGTGCCTGCACCGAGGGGAAGGAAATCTGCGGGGAGGGGGCAGGGCAGAGGTTCAGAGAGTCTTGAGAAATCCTCATCTCATCTATTTCCTTTCCAGTCGTCCATCCGTGCAAGTCGAGGGACCATTGGCGGCTATTTCCTGGCCGGGAGGTCCATGAGCTGGTGGCCAGTGAGTTGACCCTTCTCAACCACCCCTAGTGCAGAGGCTCCCAACTTTCTTCCTCCCCACTATCCAAGCACTTGTCCCATCTTCTCACACCTGGACCAAGGCAAAGACCTCCCCGTTGTGTTTCCTGACTCTGGGCCCCTTCTCTCCCGCCCAAACCCGCCCCGCAACCTGAGTGGTCCTGCTAGCACGCACCTTGGACAAACATCCCCTGGCCCCTCCTAGGTGTGGCCCTACATCTGGCACTTGACTTGCAGTGATGAATCTGGAATGTCCCTGTCCTAGAGAAGCTCAGAGCTGAGTGGGGCAGATAGATTCATAAACATCATGCGCACTGCTGAGCCAGAGGGAAGCAGGGGGCACTCACCAGAGCTTGGAAGCCCCTGACCACCAGACAGTGGAGTCAGCTAGGGTTAGGAAAGATTTTGGGGGGAAGGTGACACATAAGCTTAATATTGAAGAACAGTTAAGTTAGGGGAATCACAGAGGTAAAATCCCCAGCAATCTCAGGGAATCGATCCCCAAAACTTTGTGAGCCACAGTTTCTCCCATCAAGCCACACCACATTTCTAAGTTAGGGGAATCACAGAGGTAAAATCCCCAAAAACCTCAGGGAATCGATCCCCAAACCTTCGTGAGCCACAATTTCTCCCATCAAGCCACCTCACATTTCTATTGGTCCTCAAAATTAACTTCCTCCTCCTGGAATGGGATGGAGGGAGGAAAGCCCTGCCTCAAAAATTACCAGTAGAGTCATCAGCCCCAGTGGTAGCTGAAGCAGGATACACACCCAGGCATGCAAAACTCACACACGGCATGTGTGCATACCCACTCCCACAGGCACACTCTCACACACACACACACAACACTCTCACACTCACATACAAAGGCACCCACACATGTTCATACATGCCCGCACTCATACATGCTTGCAAACTCATGCACACAATCATACTCCTATTCTCACACTCACACCTTCTCTCACGCACTCACACACTCTCACTCTCATACACACTGTCACAATCACATACACTCACATGCAGTCTCACACTCATGCTCCTTTACATACTTACACGTGCACACTCAGACTCACACATTCATGCACACTCACACCACCAGCCATCTTCACGCCTCTCCCCACCCTTCTCCTTCTCACCACCTTCCCCACTCTTTAGTGGTCACAGACTCATTAAAGAGTAGCAGAAACACAGGAGGCCTCCAGGGCTCTCTGGAAGGTTTAGGTATCTGGGACAGGAAGAAGTAGGAGCAGGGAGCTCTTGTCTGTCCAGCATGACAGAATCCCCAGGGATGGCGGGGAGCTGGGCCTTGCAGCTCAGGAACAGTGGTGGGGTCACTGGTGCTACAGCCACCTTCTCATCAGGAAAAAGGAAAAACCCTTCAAAATGGCTCTTTTCAGCTAGTGCCCCCCAAATCACAGCCCTGGAAATGAAGGAAAGGAGGAGAAAGAAGCAGGACAGAGCAGGTTCCTCTGACCACTTCAGGAGAAGCCCAGGGGCCCTGCTGATTGTCTGGTCAACCCACAGAGAGCCGAGCTCTGGCCCAACAATTAGTGTGAGGAACCTGAGGCCTCCAAACAAGAGGGAGGCCTTGGCAGGCACTCCCAGGTTCCCACTGCGCCCCAAACACAGAGCAGGCACCCAGTGGGAAAGAGAGGATGTGCTCCCCATCCTCTGGTGGGCCAGGCTGTGAGCTGTGCCTCCTGCACCTGAGACCTGGGTCCTGCCTGAGGCCAGAGTAAGAACCAGCTCTGGGTAGGGAAAGCTCAGTCCCACCAGCACTGCTGGAGTGTTTGTCTGGGCATCTGCCCTGCCCTGAGTCTGTGCCCCATGAACAGTGTGGGGCTTGGGAGGCTGAGAGCAGAAGGTGCAGTCGCCCGTCCTCTTCCAGAGAGGTCTGCATGGTCCTCCTCCCCATGCCTCCCCTGCTGACCTTGTTGATGTCTCCTGGGTTAGGAGCAGGAGAAGTGAGGTTAAAAACCCTGGGCTGGGTTGGGGTGGAGGTGCCTCACTGCTCCAAGAATTGCCTGGGGGAGCCTTCTTCCCCTGAGGTAGGAGGCCTTGGTGTTCTCTGCTCTGACTGGGTGGTTCAGCCCAGCCCTACCAGCACCCTGGGACCGCCTGAGAGAGGAAGAGTGAGTGTGTGTGTGAGTGTCTGTGTGAATTTGTTTCCATGTGTGAGTATGTATGCATGTGTGAATGTGGGCACTGTATGTGTGCATGAGTGTGCTTGTGTGTGTGTGCTTTGTGAATGTGCACGTGTGTGCATACCTGTGCATGTGAGGGCATATGAGGACATGTGCATGTGTGTGAGTGTATGTGTGCGACTGTGCAAGTGCATGAGTGTGTGTGTGTGTCAGAGTGTGTGTGCGTGTGTGAGTGTGTGTACTGTGCCTGTGTGTGTGTGAGTGCATGTGTGTCAGAGTGTGTGTACTGTGCCTGTGTGTGTGATTGCATGTGTGTGTGCATGTGTGAGTGTGTGTACTGTGCCTGTGTGTGTGTGAGTGTACATGTGAGTGTGCATGTGCACATGTCAGAGGCGCTAGCACCAGGGCCTCAGCAATGTCAGGCCCGTTCCTCATTCTGTGCCTTTGCACTGCTTACTGCCTTTGTCTGAATTTCTCAGTGCTTTTCCTCTCCTCTCACTTTCTCTCTCACAGCACCTCCGGAAGAACAGGAAGTTGGGCGGAAGTGAGTCCCACATTGTATAGGTGAAGAAGCTGAGGCGTTGATAGAGGAAGTGATTTTATTGTGGTGACACAGGATACGAAAAGGAACACGGCTCTGCCCCTAGCTGCCCCCAGCCCTCTCCCCGAGGTCTCCTTAAGCCTCTTCCCAGGCTCCAGAGCCCCTTCCTCTCCCCCTTCTCCCCTCCCAGTCAGAGATCCCATCTAATAATAAGAGTGCTCATTGACCAAGTGCTCATTAAGTGGCAAGCACCATTTGTGTAGTGTTACTGGAGCCAGACAGCCAGGGATTGAATTCTCATTTGGTCACTTACTAGTTCTGAGACTTGGGCAAGTTACCTATCTGTGCCTCAGTTCACTCATGGATAAGATGGGGATAAAAGTAGCACTGAGGGTTGTGGTGAGGATTAAATGAGTTCCCATACTCAGAAGGCCAGCTGGTTCCTGGAGATGCTGCACAGGCCCTGACTGCCCTGATCATGCTCACCATCATCACTGCTCTCTACTGCCTCCAAGTGCTTGGCTGCGCCCCTGGAGAACTAACTCAGAGGTCGACCTGGCCTGTGCTCAGTCCCTCGGCTCCTCCCTCTGCCTGGCTCGCCCTGGGGTGGTGGGAGGGCTTTTCCTTCCCTCCTGTGGGACTTCCCTATCCCCTTCAGCTTCCTTCCTTTGGAGGCCCTCAGACCCATGGCCTCAGGGCGGAGGTCCACACTCCCCACTTCCAGGCTTCCTTCCCACTTTCCCTTTTTTCCCACTTCACCATTTACTCACTGGGTGACCTGGAGCCAGCGAATTCATCTTTCCTTACATTAGTTCCTTCCTCTGTAACCTGGGATGACTAATACCCCTCCCTGCGGATATCTATGGAATTAAATGTATTTATGAATGCAGTGCCTGGCATACAGTGGGTACCCAACAAATATCAGCTCCATGCCTCCTCACTACTCATGGTCCTCACTCCAGAGTCATTCAGATCACTCCCGACTCCTGACCCTTGATCCAACTGTGCCTTGCAGATTGGAGCATCTCTGATGTCCAGCAATGTGGGCAGTGGCTTGTTCATCGGCCTGGCTGGGACAGGGGCTGCCGGAGGCCTTGCTGTGGGTGGCTTCGAGTGGAACGTAAGGAAGCTGGCCTGGTTTCTCCAGAATACTGAGGGTCTAACCCACCTCTGTCTCTGGCATTAGTGCTGGGAGGATCCTTAGAGATGCCTGGGAGGCTACATGGTGAATCGAGAATCCATTTCACAATCGAGAATCCATTTCACAGATGAGGAAATCAAGGTCTGGAGGAGACAGAGGGATCCATCCAAGGTCACACGGGAGGACTGGGGTCAGGTCCCAGGTCTCTTATTTCTCTGTTCGGGGGCCTCCCACAGCACAGCACTGCCTCTGGGTGGGAAGCCGCCCCTCTGTCTACATCCAGGACCTGGATACCTTCTTCTTCTCCCCACTCTCCCAGGCAACCTGGCTGCTCCTGGCCCTTGGCTGGGTCTTCGTCCCTGTGTACATCGCAGCAGGTGTGGTCACAATGCCACAGTACCTGAAGAAGCGATTTGGGGGCCAGAGGATCCAGGTGTACATGTCTGTCCTGTCTCTCATCCTCTACATCTTCACCAAGATCTCGGTAGGTGTCACTGCAATGTGGTCACTGTGTCTGGAAATGCTAATTAGGGAACTGCTGAGTGCATCACCATGTGCGTGTTGCTGAGGGGAAGCTGACAATCACTGTTGAAAAAAAGGAAGGCAGGACCTATAAACATTTAATGCATGTTCTGCCTCAGCACTGGGGTACTCAGAGATGAATGATAAATGTTTTTGAAGTGAATGACAGCCCCTATACTCAAATAAATCACAATCCAGAGTTCATTCATTTATTTTTTCATTAATGGATTCTTTGTTCATCAACTGTGCATTAGTTGCCTAGATTTTTGGAGTTAGAAAGGTCTTTAGTCCTCCTCTACTGACCTAAAATCAGGAAACAAACCTAGACAGGTCAAATGACTTGCCCAAGCCCACACAGAGGGCTAGCTCTAGAACTGAAGTTGAAGTGTGGCTTCCATGACCCAGTCCAGGCTCCTTCCACTCTGTTATGTTTTAGACCCTGTAACAGGTTCACAAAACAATCATGGAATGGTATCCACAAGCATACACTAAAGGGAACTGAATCACTCCGTTGCCAGGTCTAGGGCTGAAAAACACTTTAAGGCCCTTGTTCCACCCATGTTTGAGAACACCCTAAGTCAGCTTAAGCTCAGGCTATAAGCCCATGTCTGCTAATAAACCCAAGTATGTAGATGACCCAGACCCATGCCTATCTGCACCAGGGCTCCTGCCGCATTGGGTCAGCCATGGGCCACCTGACAGCCAAGCAGGCTCTGCTCTCCCAGGGAGCAGCCAGCAACTCTCCGGTTCTTCCTCTCTTCTCCTAAATGAGCTCTTCTCCAGCCCAGCGCCTTCCTTCACTTCCTCAGCCTTCCACTTCATTCCTCACCACTCCCTTCATGTCCAGCAGACCAGCTACGTGATTAAATTTATCTCAGTTTGGAGGCTTTATACAGTACTTCTCTGCTTTAAAGTCTCCATGGCGCCTCAGTGTCTGTAAGATAAAACCCACACTCCTTAGCATAGCACTTAAAGCTCATTTTCATCATGTGATGAGGGCTGAGGGTGCCTGGTGTTGCTGGGAAGGCAGGTGATGTGTCCATACAACCCTACTGAGGGCCTCGGGTGGTCTGGCCTCTTGGGTCCTGGCTGTCTGCAGACTGACATCTTCTCTGGAGCCCTCTTCATCCAGATGGCATTGGGCTGGAACCTGTACCTCTCCACAGGGATCCTGCTGGTGGTGACTGCCGTCTACACCATTGCAGGTAGGCAGAGGGAAGAGGGCAAGAGGAAAGCTTCTGACTGGCAGAGACCCAGAGAGAAAGACTGAAGGAGAGACAACCAGAGAGAGAGACAGAGTGACAGAAAGCTGATGCTGACAGAGAGAAGGAGAAACAGGAGAGGCAGAGACAAACAGAGGCTGAGACAGAGACGTAGAAGAGAAGAACACAGGGGAACAGAATGACAGACACAGGGACAGAGACCAGGGGGATAAAAAGGGCAGAAATGGGAGGAGGAACAGGTCAGGCAGAGACAGGGAAGGAGAGACAGTAAGAAATACCACAAAAGACTAACTGCCTGGGGAGCAGGGTAGAGAGGAGGACTATGACCCAAGCCAGAGTCACCGCAGGCTGCCCCAGGCTGAGACCACAACCCACCTCCTCCAAATCTCCTTGCACAGGGCTGGGCACCCTGGGAGGCCAGCACAGGACAGCCTTACTTATGGTTAAGTTGGGGTCCAGGGACGGGGGGCATTTAGATGGGCCTTGGGAGGAGAAAGCAGGGAGTATTCCCGGCAGAACTACAAGTCAAGGAATGGACTTGGGATATTAAACAATAACACAAAGCTGTGGTGTGATGGCCACAGTCAGCTGCTGTCAAGACAGAAAGAAGGGACCCCAGCACCTTTGACTGTGACCAGCTGGCATCCTGCCGGGGAGGGAGAGAGGGGAGCACTAGGTGTGGAGAAAGGCAGGTGGCCAGAGTTCCCCTGCTAACAGGGCTCTGTGTCCTCTCTGGTCTCCCCAGTGTGGCCATGCACAGGGCAGGCAGCCAGAGAGGACCCCAAACTGGTGCTGACTGATGAGCCCTCTCCTTGGGTCCCCAGGGGGCCTCACGGCCGTGATCTACACAGACGCTCTGCAGACGGTGATCATGGTAGGGGGAGCCCTGGTCCTCATGTTTCTGGGTAAGGAAGAGACCTAAATATACCCCACCCTCATTCTTAAATTCCTCTCTGTCCTGTCTCTGCCACCTCCACAGTTCGATTGAAAGTTTCCAGTGCATAGAGCCATGTGAGCCATGTCCCCTCTCCAGGCTGCGGCTCCCAAAGAGCAGGGTTCTCGCTACTTCAAACCAAGGGTCTTGAGCCCAAGCCCCATCTTCCTCCTTCACCCCCAATCCCCATGCCAGTTCCAACCTGAGGGCCCACATGAGGCTGGGGCTGGGCTTGCTGAGTGACAGGCTCAGTGGGGTTTCAGGGCTGCTTCACTCACTCTCTCCTCACAGGCTTTCAGGACGTGGGCTGGTACCCAGGCCTGGAGCAGCGGTACAGGCAGGCCATCCCTAATGTCACAGTCCCCAACACCACCTGTCACCTCCCACGGCCCGATGCTTTCCACATGCTTCGGGACCCTGTGAGCGGGGACATCCCTTGGCCAGGTCTCATTTTCGGGCTCACAGTGCTGGCCACCTGGTGTTGGTGCACAGACCAGGTAATCCCCCAGCCAGGCTTAGCCCAGCCTGCCAGGAAGTGGGGTGGCTTCCTGCAGAAAAACCCAGTGTCTGGATGCATAGAGGGTTGGACCTTATTCTGGGATTGTGACTGGACTGGAGTAGGGACACAGTCATGCCCAGTGTCAGGGCTCACCTGTGGCTTAGTGAGCCTCTCCTCTACCTGCGCTGCACTCCTCATTTGCTGCCCTTTCAGGTCATTGTGCAGCGGTCTCTCTCGGCCAAGAGTCTGTCTCATGCCAAGGGAGGCTCCGTGCTGGGGGGCTACCTGAAGATCCTCCCCATGTTCTTCATCGTCATGCCTGGCATGATCAGCCGGGCCCTGTTCCCAGGTAAGAATGAGCCTTGCTCTCTGGGTATTGGGATCTGAGGCTTTCAAGGAGTGTCTGGAGAATGGGAATGTGGCCCTGGGCAATGTTAGGCCAGAGCAGGGGTTGGCAAGGTTTGTCTATTAAGAATACATAGCCGGTCATGGTGGCATGCACCCATAGACCCAGCTACTTGGAAGGCTGAGGATCCTGAGTCCAGGAGCTTGAGTCCAGGAGGTTGAGGCTGCAGTGAGCTGTGATTGCCCCACTGCATTCCAGTTTGGGAGACAGAGCAAGAGAAACCCTATTGAAAAGAAAGAAAAGTAAAGAAAAGAGAAGAGAAGAGAAAAGAGGGAGGGAGGGAGGAAGGAAGGAAGGGGAAAGGAAGAAAAGAAGAAAACAAAGAAAGAAAAAGAAAAAGAAAGAAAGGAAGGAAGGAGAAGAAAGGAAGAAAAAGAAAGAAAGAAAAGAAGAAGAAGAAAAGGAGGAGGAGGAAAGAAAAGGAAGGAAGGGGAAGGAAGGAAGGAAGAGAGGGAGGGAGGGAGGGAGGGAAAGGAAAGAAAAAGAAAAAAGAAAAGAAAAGAAGGCCAGGCATGGTGGCTCACTCCTGTAATCCCAGAACTTTGGGAGGCTGAGATGGGCGAATCATGAGGTCAGGAGTTCGAGACCAGCCTAACCAACATGGTAAAACCCCGTCTCTACTAAAATTACAAAAATTAGCCGGGAGTGGTGGCACATGCCTGTAATCCCAGCTATTCAGGAGGCTGAGGCAGGAGAATCACTTGAACCCAGGAGGTGGAGGTTGTAGTGAGCCAAGATTGCTCCATTGCTCTCTAGCCTGAGCGACAGAGCGTGACTCCATCTCAAAAAAAAAAAAAAAAAAAAGATAGAAAAGAACACATAATAAGCAGTTTAGGCTTTGCGGGCCAAACATATAATAAGTATTTCAGTAGAAAAAATGTGAATCAGGTAGTAAGTATATGGACGAGAAATTTACCAAAGACCCAGACACCATTTGCCCCCCAACCTTGTAGACATGGGTCCCTGTCAGAGTCTCCAGTGAACGTTATCCTGTAGTTTTGGAAAGCAAATACTAGGCCAACCTGAGAAGGCACGAGATCACGGACTCTAACTGCCATCACTTCTTCCACAGACGAGGTGGGCTGCGTGGACCCTGATGTCTGCCAAAGAATCTGTGGGGCCCGAGTGGGATGTTCCAACATTGCCTACCCCAAGTTGGTCATGGCCCTCATGCCTGTTGGTGAGTCTCTTCTCCCCACCCCACCCTGCACTCTCACCTCCAGCCTCCTCCAATCTCCACTGCCCAGGAGGGAAGGCACTAACATGGATGGGAAGAGGGAAGAAAACTATTCACCTCTGCACCGCCATCCTAACACATACACACACTTTTTACAAGCATTTGTACGTAAGACACCAGCTTTGTGGGCAGGTTCTGGAGATGCAGAGATAAAAGGCAGTCCCCTGCTCAGGCATCATGCGGTCTCCAGGGTACCTGGACTTGCCACAGGCACAATACAGTGGGACCAGTGTGGCGACCCAGTATGGGCTAAGGGAGCCCTAAGAAGGCACCTGACCCAGCTGGAGGATGTCTGGAATGTCTCCCAGAGGGAAGGAAATGGAGCTATTTCCTGAGTTAAATCTTAGGCAGACACAGCCGGAGGAGCATGGGAAATGTCATTCTAGGGATGAGAAGCTGTGCGTGCAAAGGCCCAGGGTGAAGAGAGGGCATGAAGTCTGAACTGAAAGCAGCCCAGTGTGGACGCAAGAGCCAGGAGGAAGGAAGACAACCTTCCTGGTGGGGATGTCACAGCCAAGCCTTGTTCTAGAGCAGAGCGCTGGGACACTGCGGGGTTTTGGTCAGAGAGAGCATGACTGGGTTTGTGTTTTAGCAAGACCAGTCTGTGTGGACAACTCTGTACGAGGCAGGCTTGTGGGTAGGCAGGGAGATTGTCCATGGGGAGTTTGCAGTGGTCCAGGTAGGTGGACCAAGTCAGTGGCATCAGAGATGGAGAGAAGGGATTTAAAGATGTTTGTGAGGTTGAATTGACAGGACTTGATTTGAGGGATAATACAGACAGAGAAATCCAAGAAGCCTCCCAGATCTTGGCCTTTAGGTGGTGGGCTTATAATGATATTGAGATTAGGGACATACGAAGAGAGGTGGGATTATGGAGGGCAGCAGAGTAGAGTTATTCCCTCCCTGTGGTAGAAGGAGGAGTGAATCCGGGAAGTAGTGGCCATGGAGGGAGGCCCAGCTAGGACAGAGCTGCCCTGAGGGGCAGGTTGGAGGTAAGCAGGGAGGGGAGCAGAGCAAGGGTCTCAGGTAGCCCTAAGGTCTGCTGTGAGGCTGGAAAGACAATAACTAAAGAGGGGAACAGAAGGCCCCAGAGGGAGATGGGCACCTGAGTTTGGAGCACTTGAGCCTGAGGCACCTGTGACACTTCAAGGGAGAGAGGGGGACATCAGAAGGTGGTTAAATATATGGATTTGGAAGGAAAGAGGACTGAGGTGGCACCAGGGCTGGGATCATCTCCCCAGGGGTGAGCAGCCATATCTCTAGAAGCTTGGTCACTGTCAGAGAAACTTCAGATACCAGTGGGTCCCATCCTCCCTTGTTCAAGTGGAAAAATAGGCCCAGAAATGGCAAGGAGCTAGTCCAAGGATCATACATACAGCTGGTTACTTGCAGAGCCAGGAAATAAGCCCAAAGCTGCTACCTCCCAAGCCAGGGCTTTAGCCCAACACCACCATGTCAATGAAGAAGGTATAGAAACACTAAACAGATCCACCCAATTATTAATAATCACCTTTCTCTTCTCCCCAGCAGCAACCCACTAACCAAGTGTCTACAAGCTGTGAAACCTAGACTGAGATGTCAAAGCTCCAGAGAACCTTAGAGATTACCTAGTCTTACATAACTTAATAGGATAGATGAGGAAACTGAGGCTTAGGGTGGGGGGTGGAGGGACAAATGAGTCACCCAAGGCCACATAGCAAGGCAGGGACAGAGCCTGGGCAGAACCCAGCCTCTAGTTCTGTGGTCTAGGATTTCTTATCTGTGCTGGATGGGAGCCTCATCCAACCCCTTCCCTCTCTCATCCCCACCCCCAGCTCCTGACTCTACAGAATGCTCCAGCAGCCTCTGTGGTCTTGGAAGAGCCGGCCTTAATGGGCCAGCCGTTCACATGAGCCTCGTCTCTCCCCAGGTCTGCGGGGGCTGATGATTGCCGTGATCATGGCCGCTCTCATGAGCTCACTCACCTCCATCTTCAACAGCAGCAGCACCCTGTTCACCATTGACGTGTGGCAGCGCTTCCGCAGGAAGGCAACAGAGCAGGAGCTGATGGTGGTGGGCAGGTGCGCCAGCCCCTCCTTCCCTCCTTCCGAAGTGCCCTCTCCCCTCTGCCCTGCCCTGGGTTACCCTGAACAGACGTGGCTGGGTTGGACCCTGGACTGGCAGCCAGAGTACTGGGTTCAAGCTCCAGCTCTCCACATGATTTCAAGTAAGTCCTTCCCCAACCCTGGACCGCTCCTCCTTTCAGAATAATAGGAAAAAACACCTCTTCCCTGGTAACTTTATCTTGGAATTGATCAACAGGGTTGTCGAGAGATGAAAAAGTACTTAAGAAATGAAAGGTAAACTGTGTAAGTGCAAGGAAAGTTAGCAAGCAGCTCACCCAAGGTATTCCCAACCAACTCTGGATGTTACGCCCGGTTAAAAAAAATGCTATTAATTTAATCCATCAGATTCACTCTGAACATCTACTATGCATCACATCCCACATGCAGGGGACCCATGGATAGGTCATATGGCCCTGCCCTCAGCGTGCTCACAGTTTATTAAGAAAGGTAGAAACACAGGTAACACAGCAAGGTATTTGCGTCAATGGAGATTTTCATAGGAGGGCTCTCTCCAAATGATGCAGAGCCTTGGACACCAAGCTAAGGAATTTGAACTTTATCTTGTGGCTAACAGTTTTATGCTTTTAAAAGCATAACTTGGTGGCTAAAATTTTTGGTTTTCCATAGGCTGGAGATTTGTAGTTTACATAAGGTTAATGGGCCCTTTTTTAGATCTTTGCTTCATAATCGAAGGTTCCCTAACTTGGATTTCTGGACCAAAGTTCTCCCACTTTGTGGATAGGTACTTGAATTTAGGAAGCTTGCTCTTTCACATCTCCCTGCCTTTGCACTCATGGTTCTTTCCACTAGGATGCCTTCTGCCCAGGGCTGCCTAATGGATTCCTACTGCCTGCTCATCTGTGCACCCCCAGCCCTAGGCAAGGGGACTGGCCATTGCAGGATCTGAGTGCAGGACAGATTGTGCAAAGAGGAGGGGAATGAGCAGCAGGGAAGCTACTTGGGGGGCTGATGCTCTAGTGGAGTCTGAGAGAGGCAAAATGGGAGGAAAAGGAGAGGAGAAGACAGGTATGCAGTGACATGTCAAAAGAAGCATTCCTTATCTGTGCACATGAACTGGTTTTGCTACCATTTCCTCAATCAGTGAGGTTTGGGCTCTATCTACTGGTCATATGTGTTACTGCACCCACCACATCCAAGAAAAGTTTTTCATCAACTTCACACATCTGCAAAATCATACATGCAGAATGCTTTGGGGACTTAGGTCTGAGCCACAGTTTGTTGAGAGGGAGTCAGGTGAATAAGTGGGATTCTTTCCCAAGATCAATGCCACAGTAAGGGAGAGAGGATCAGCGCCTGGAGGAAGGAGCAGTCCCTGGAAGCTGCAGTCATCCTGGGAAAGAGCTGCCCTACACAGGGCTGGGATGGAAAATAGGAGAAGACATTCTAAGCAGAGACCAGAGGCCTTTGACTGGGGTGGGGGGGTGGGGTGGAATGTATGAATTCCTCCTTGAACAGCAACAGGTGGGTGACATGACCTTGAAGGCGTCTAATATATAAGTGCCACGGAGGCATTAGAATTATAAGGTTCTTCAGTTCCAAAATTCCTATATTCTGGGATTTTAAGACTAAGTTTCTGAATCTTAGTATTTGAGATTCTGGCTGCCAACCTTCTCTGATCTAGTGATTGTGCATTCCCCTCCCTTCTCCCTTCCTGGTTCCTGCGCATCACCTTCACCCCACACCACATCATGCCCACCCGAGTGTGCCTCAGTGCCCTGTGCTCTCTCTGGCAGAGTGTTTGTGGTGTTCCTGGTTGTCATCAGCATCCTCTGGATCCCCATCATCCAAAGCTCCAACAGTGGGCAGCTCTTCGACTACATCCAGGCTGTCACCAGTTACCTGGCCCCACCCATCACCGCTCTCTTCCTGCTGGCCATCTTCTGCAAGAGGGTCACAGAGCCCGTGAGTGCAGTGTACCTGTCTCTCACATACAGCAGAGGGGCTGGAGACCTGGTCTCTCAATCACCTGGTCTCTGTGACCTTGAGAAAATCCACTTCCTCTCTAGGCTTCCATTTTCCTGACCACAGCATCCAGCCTAGATTCATTCATTCACTCAACAAACATTTATCAGTCTTATAATGGCAGCTCCAGGGATGCAGTGGTTTACGAGATTCACATAGATGTGCCATCACTTGGCTGGCAGAGAGATAATTGAATAAACAATAGTTACAAAGTATGCTGGCTGGTGGGAGAGTAAAGGGCACAAGCACCTAACCTATGGGGCTCCTGGGAGGAGTCAGGTAAGACTTCCTGGATGAAGTGACATCTGAGCTGAGGCCTGAAGGATTAATGGGAGGGGGAAGAATGTTCCAGACACAAGGAACAGTGTGTGTGAACGTGCAAGAGAGACTGTAAGATCTCTAGGGTCTGTTCCATGTCTAACAATATAAGGTTCTATGTGTAAGCAAAATAACAGCAATGACAATGATGATGACAAAGTGTGACCTTACAAGGGCTCCTGCACTTGCATTAGTCATGCAGTGCCACTGAAACCTGACAGAATCTGGGAGGAAGCTAGCAGTACCCCAGGGCTGGAGCCTTGGTTACTCCCCAGGATAGCCTAGAAGAGACAGGCTGGCTGTACTTTGAGAAGCTGAGGGATATCATGGACACCACTCCACAAAAATAATGTGAGAGCTCAAGGTCATTGAAAATGAGGTCATGGAACCCCCTCCCTTGATGGTGCACCTAAGGCAAGTGTCTACTGTCTGCACAGGTCTCATCTCACAGACAACCATGTCGCACAGCAGGACCTGGCTGAACTCTGGGTGTTTCTGCTCATTCCAAAGTTTTTGAAATCAGGATCAGTATCTCCCATACTCTTACATGCTGGGAACAGGTACAGGTTAGGGCCAAATGGAGCTATAAAGAAGAAAGACATGAGAAGTACCAGAGCTTTTCTTAAAAACAACAGCAACTAAAGGAAAGTCTCTATTCTGATTTCTGATTTATTGTAACAGAAGGTTGGGAAGGGGATCCTGGTATTCCCTGATTATTACAAAAGTTTATTCCATTGTAGTTGAATATTAACCATCTGTTAATTAACTTAGTACTGATTTAATTTTATGAATTTTTAAATTACTGCCCCCAATAAGAAAACTCTGAGTCAGCACGGCCGAGTCATTGGTTCAGTCAGTTCACAATGGAGCCAGGATTCAAATCTTAGTCTACCTGACTCTAGAGCCGCTATTCCACTGTGCCTTTAAGTCAAGACGAAGTCTCAGTATTAATGGAGAACTCATTTTCCCATTAGTAGATGGATTTGCCCAACATGGCAATAAACCAGTGGGAGAGAGATTTGGGGAGAGAGTAGTTTTACCTTCCTAGGGTCTCCCACCTGGATCTCACCTCAGCTCTTGTCTGCCCTCTCTCACAGGGAGCTTTCTGGGGCCTCGTGTTTGGCCTGGGAGTGGGGCTTCTGCGCATGATCCTGGAGTTCTCATACCCAGCGCCAGCCTGTGGGGAGGTGGACCGGAGGCCAGCAGTGCTGAAGGACTTCCACTACCTGTACTTTGCAATCCTCCTCTGTGGGCTCACTGCCATCGTCATTGTCATTGTCAGCCTCTGTACAACTCCCATCCCTGAGGAACAGGCAAGTGTTGTGCTCATACTGAGGCCCTCCAGAAATGCTCTCCCTTCCCCCATAGCCTAGAATTCCACTGCTGACTTTTACTCTGTTGGGTTATGGTCTCCCCTGTGGCCACACAGATGTCCTTGGGAGGGAAAGTGCCTTGGGCTATGAATTCCCCATTGAAAAGTAATTCATTCAACTTGAAAATTACTCAGTGAGTACTTACTATGTGCTAGGCACTGTGCTGGGCTTACAAAGATGAATGGTCCCTGCCAGAGACTATCCTCAGGGAGAAACAGACGCTGACACAAGCTATCACTATACAAAGAGAAAGTGCAGAAGGACCAAGCTCAACCAGAGGGGCCAAGAACAGAGGGAGAGGCAGTCACCTCCTGGGGGCCCAGGGAGGGCACACTGATGAGGACACTTTGAATTAGACCCTGAAGAATGAATAGAGAATTTTTGAGTGGGCAAGAAACAAATACAAGAGAAAAGAAACAGAGAGCTTACTAGGTGAAGAACTCAAATTGAAATCCTCCCCTGTCACAAGCAACGGCCCTTGAACACTTACAGCCTAGAGCTAGGGCTGCTGAAATAAAAGACCACCGATTGGGTGACTTAAGCAACAGAATGTATGATTTCACAGTTCCAGAAGCGAGAAGTCTGAGATCAAGGTGTCTGCAGCGTTGGTTTCTTCCAAGGTTTTTCTCTGTGGCTTGTAAAAGACTGTCTTCTCCTCTTTGTCTTTACACGGTCTTCCCCTATGCCTGCCTGTGACTGAATCTCCTCTTCTTTTAAGTCATAATGGATTGGTGACCTCATTTAACCTTAATTTTCTGTAAAGACCCCATCTCCAAATATAGTCACATTCTGAGGTACTGGCGGTTAGGACTTCGACACAGAAATTTTGGGAGGACACAATTCAGCCCATAACAGAGCCCATGCTGGAAGACAGTCCCTGAAACACTGAGTGGACATCATGGATAATACTCTTTTGATGGATGGTGCTTTAGAGTTTGCAAGATGACTTTATACCCTTGGTTTCACTGATTCCTACAAAAAAGCAGGGCCTTTCCAGGCTGACTTCTCCAGTGGCTCACACCAGAAATGGGCCCCTTTTCCTGCCGAATCCTCAACCTCTTCTCCATTGCCTGTTTCCTCACTCTTCTTCCCGAAGTCTTCCCCAGTTGAAAATCCTTCCCTGAATCCTGTTATCCTCTAGTTCCTGCTGCCTCCCTCTCCTCCCTTCAACAGCAGACTTTTGCAAAGAATGGTTTCCTTTCCCAGCCTCCACTTCCCACCTCTTGTCTGCTTCTCAACCCGCTGCTGTCTGACTGTTGTCCCCAACATTCTGCTGAAATCGCTCTCACTGAAGTCACTGATAACATCTTATTGCTAAAATCAAAGGTCATGTTCCTGTCTTTAAGTGAATTCCCAAGAGAACTGGACACTACTGACCACTTCCTGTACCCCGAAGACCTCTTTTCTGTTCACTTCCATGAAATATTTCTCCCCTAGGTTTTGTTTTTTTGTTGTTTGTTTTGCCTACCCTTCCAATCACTCTTTTGACTTCTTCACAGGCTTCTCTGTCTGCTCCTGAAATATCAGTGTTCCTTAGGAACCCATTTGTGGCCTATAACCTGTCTCACCCTACAACACCCCTGGGCTATAAATTCAACAACTTTCTATATAAAGGTGACCCTCAATTCTCTATCTACAGCCAAAACCCCTCTCCCAAGATTCAAACCCCAAAATCCAACTGTACCCTGGTGACATAAAGAGACACAGTCCATATCGTATTTGTGACACCCATTAGAAGTATTAGGTAAGGTTTATTGAGAGATACTTACAAGCAAGGAAGCTTCCCAGGCTCTCATGATCCCAGAGAGATGCATGCTTGGGCCCAGCACAGTGGAAAGTAAGAAGTTGGGAGCAGGATAAGGGATACCCAGCTCAACATGCACTAGAAAGCTGCCTTAGAGCTCAGGCAGTGGTGAGTCCAACATCACTGATATAAGGCAGAGAACTGCTGTGTTTTAGTTTACTGAGCCACCAAAAAGGAGAAGAGAGAAAGCCACCAGGGCCATCCAAGGAAGTAAGTTTCATTTCTCCTCACCTGAACATCTCCACTTGGAGGACCTGCAGACTCCTGAAGCACATCATCATATTTGTGTGTGTACATGTTCTCTCTCTCTCTCTCTCTCTTTCTCTATCTCTTTCTCTCTATCTCTATCCCTTCTTTCACCAGCACTAATACCCACTCCTTGTCCTGTGTTCTCTATTCCTGGGAAAGGCACCACTACATGTCTGGTCACCCAAGGCAGGAACCCTGGAGCCATATTAGCCTCTCCCATGTCCCTCACCTGGCTCTTTCAGTCAGTCATGGTGTCCTGATTTCACCTCCTTTACCCATTTCCTCAGGTGCCCATTATTTTTGGCTTCACTTTTACAACATCCTCCAGGCTGGACCCCTTTCAATTCACTCCAAGAGAACTTTGAAGATCCCGGCACTTAGAGTCTATCTGCTGCTTAAAGTCTGCAGTGACTCTCCATTGCCTACAGGGTTTTTGTTCTTTAAGCTATGACTCCTCAGCCTGACCTTTGAAGACTTGTTCTCAAGTGCCTGCCTCCCTGTCCAGCCTCATTTGCCTCAGTCTGTAAAATCCATGAGGACAGGGCCCAGGTGTGTTTCAGGTCTGTATTCCAGCACCTAGCACAAGCCTGGGGTAGAGCACCTGGCGTAGAGCAGGAAGTGCTCATATTTGAAGAAAGAGGAAGTCAGGGATGAGATCCAAGCCTCCTGACTCCCAGCCCTGGCCTTGTTCTTTGTACTCTTTGCTTTTGCTCAGATGGCCTTCCATAAATGGGCCTCTGTTCTTCTACAGCATGACTTCTCTCCAAGGCAACTGACTCCAGTGTCTTCTTTCCCTCCAGCTCACACGCCTCACATGGTGGACTCGGAACTGCCCCCTCTCTGAGCTGGAGAAGGAGGCCCACGAGAGCACACCGGAGATATCCGAGAGGCCAGCCGGGGAGTGCCCTGCAGGAGGTGGAGCGGCAGAGAACTCGAGCCTGGGCCAGGAGCAGCCTGAAGGTAGGCTGCGGCAGGCCGGGGGATACTCATCACAGAGGAACAGGGGGGACAGACCTATGTCATGGGCGGTCTTTGGGATGGGGACTCTGAGGGAGCCCAATAAATATCACCCTAACTCCTTTCCCACGTGGCTACTGAACTATTTGAAAAATAAGACAAATGAGTCAGGCAGATTGGAGCCAAAATAGTGCCCTCATTACTGATCAAGTATAAGTGGAAAGAGTTGGTTTATATCTATAGGGAGATGCACTTCCTAATACTGAACCCCTGTATTCCACAGAGGTACCCATCCAGTCACCAGCAGATCTGATCGGGGCACAGAATAAAGAGGGCATGCTTGGCTCAGTCCTGTCCTTCCTGTAAAGAAGGGCATGGCTGAGCTAAGCATGTCCTCTTTATCCTTCCCAAATCTACCAACACGGAAGTCCCTTCACCTCCCCTAGGTTGAATGAGTACAAGGGCAGAAAATCAAAGAATGTTACACCCACGGTGTTTCCTCCACAAGGAAGGAAACATGAGGCATGACAAAGAAACCCCTTACCCATGTACCCCCCACCACTTTTCTTTATTATTTATTTATCTCCCCCGGGCTCAACAAGTCTGCCTATAGTAATACGGAAGCGTGGTTGTCCCTCATCGGATGAGAGCAGCCATGCCTCCATACAGTTGTTTCTGTTTTCATGAGGTTCCTACACCTCTGGGTGTCTCCTCGAGCGGCTGATGGGCCATATGACATATGGAGTGCACCCCTGGAGGTTCCTACATGTGTTAGAAGATTTTGCCAGTTAAATCTACTCCAAGGCCACACAGTATCTAAAGTTGAAAATTATTTTAAGACATGATTTGAGGTACCTGTGTTAGTCACAATGCAGCTATAACCTTCCTGGAGTGAAATGAAATACCAACATCAAAACATTCTGATTATAGAGTGAAAATATTATAAAGATTTTTTCAATTATAGAATTCCCAAGGAAAATGTTAAACTCTATAAAGCTCTACCTGGGTGACAAAATAATCTGTATGCCAAATCCCAGTGACATGCAATTTACCTATATAACAAACCTGCACACGTATCCCTGAAACTAAAATAAAAGTAAAAGAAAAAAAAGGCGTCCCAGGAAAATAAATAAATAAATAAATAAATAAATTCCGAAAAGTTAAATAAGTTTGCAAATTAAAGTCCAAAATTAATCTCTCTTGCCCTTGTGAATTAAAAATTCAGACACTTAATTCTTAAATTTATTTTCTGCCTCAGTGAAAGAAAGTCTTAATACAAGTAGACGAATAAGACATAGTCTCTGTCCCCAAGGAGGTGAGAATCTCTTGGAGGCAAACAGGTAGTGCAAAGATGTAGGGTTTACACTAAAATGGATAAAAATGTCAATAACGTAGTAATATTCGGCTTTTAAACACAATGGTATATCATTGTTTATAACGTCCAGGCAGAGAAATAAAATGCATCTTCATGTGAAAAAACAGTAAAATCATTAAGATTTTTTTTAAAAAGAGGTCTCAGTGCCTGGATGGAGTTAGGGTTCCCTCAGCAGCTGCAGCTGCTTTCTCTCATTGGATTGGCCATAGCTCTAGTTTTATACCAGCCTCTTGTGTGCCAAACTTTAAATAATTCTAGAGAGCTAAGAGCACAGACAGGATTAGCAAAGCATCACTTGCTGCACCAGCATGGCTGGCAATGCCATGCCACTCAGTTCTCGTGACTTTGCCAGGTTTTAGGGGCCCTATACTTTCCTCCAGACCTGAGAAGGCTCCCACCTTTCTTGAGGCCCTTCACCTTTGCTTAAGGCCTTGATTCTAGAGAAACAGCCACTTGCCTAGAGCTAATGACATCATAAGCCCCAGAATCCCACCAAGGTCTAAGGCTCAAAGCTTCTTCCCACGATTCAGCAGTTAAAAGCCAATAATCCAGTATAAAAAGCTATTCATAATGATGGATATAATTTTTTCCAAACTTTCATGGTTAAAACTCACATAGGCTCACTTCAGAAGACACTACCGAAGATCAACATCACCCTGCCTGGTCTTATCAGTTGCCCCAATTACTTCATGGTATATTTTGCTTTGCAAATATATATATATATATAATATATATATAATATATAAATTATATTTATATTATATATAATTTATATATATTATATATATATAAATTATATATATAAAACCTGTGTGTGTATGTGTGTGTGTGTGTGTGTGTGTGTATATATATATATATATATATATATATATATAAAACCTCTGTCTCAGAAGGTTGCCAAGGGAATCAAAAGACAGAATATTTGGAACAGCTTAGAAAATGATAAAGCCTAGTACAAATGAAATGCTGAATTCATATTATCGTTAGTGCAGTTCTGTTGCTATGTGACCTTAAATAAGTCTCTTCCTTTTCCTGAGACTTTTATATATATACATATAAAAAACTGCTCCCCCATCATCATTGCAAAGACTGGGTCCTGAGCCTTGTAAAACTTACGGTATTGAAGAAAGCAATCTGAGAGCATGAGCTTTTGTAGATGAGGCAACTGCCAAGAGAAGGAGGAAGGAAGAAGGGGCAAAGCTGCAAAGGAAGTTCCCAAAGAGAAAGAGGAAGGAGACAGCTTGTACTTTCCCACGGCTGAAACCCAGAACTAGACAGACTTACACAGAGTTACACAAATGGACCTACTCCCCAGCTGGTCCCCATGCCAAGGGACAGAGTAGTCCCTGGAGAAGCCAAGAGAAATGCCTGCTCCCTGTGGACAACTTGCTCCCAAGCAAGAAAAAGGAGGCACCAAGTCAGCCAAGAAGTCCAATGAGAGAAACCTATCCCCCTTCACAGACCACCACCATGAGGAAGTAGAAGGGTAGGGAAAGGCTGGTGCCATTATACACTAAAGCTCCTTCCCTGCCCAGAGAAACAAACATCAGGAATACGGAAGAGGCACCCCCTCTCCAAAGGCCTGCAGGTAGGCATAGTATAATGTTGAGTCCTGAAAAGAAAAGTTAAAAATATTTAAAGGAGGCTGGCACAGTGGCTCACACCTGTCATCCCAGCACTTTGGGAGGCCAAGACAGGGGGATTGCTTGAACTCAGGAGTCAAGACCAGCCTGGGCAACATGGCAAAACCCCATATCTACAAAAAATACAAAAATTAGCAGGGCGTGGTGGTGCACACCTGTGGTCACAGCTGCTCAGGAGGCTGAGATGGGAGGACTGCTTGAGCCCAGGAGGTTGAGGCTACAGTGAGCCATGAACGTGCCACTGTACTCCAGCCTGGGCAACAGAGTGAGACCCTGTCTCAAAATATATATATATATATATATATATATATATTTTTTTTTTTTTTTTAAATATGAAAAATATTTAAAGGACAGCAGAGTAGATCTGAAAGAAATATGTACATCCCAGTTTTTAGATACGAATTTATTGAGTTATGGCACACCACTTAATAACTCCTTTAGTGACATAGGCTCTCTGGGCATATGAATTTAAATATGAAGCTCTGTGCATCCTCTGTCTCAGAAGGTTGCCAAGGGAATCAAAAGAGAGAATGTTTGGAACAGCTTGGAAAATGATAAAGCCTAGTACAAACGAAATGCTGAATTCCTATTATCGTTAGTGCAGTTCTGTTGCTATGTGACCTTAAATAAGTCTCTTCCCTTTCCTGAGACTTTTTTCTCCTCTGTGCAATCAGGGAGCCAGACCAGATGGCATCCAAGGTTCTTGCATCTCTGACACCCTGTGGTTTTATTGAACTTACCAGCTACCACATTCTAAACCCATTAAAATAATAAAGCATTCATTCCCAGTACATTCTTTTCAATCTCAATGAAAGGATTTTTATATTAATTTTATTTGTAATATAATATCGCTGATTTTTAAAAAACTTAAAAATATTTACCTTATTACTTCTTTTGAATTTAGTTTTTAGTGAATTGTGCTACCTTTTAACCTCAGAGCAGGCCCCTTTCTCACCCCAAGGAAGCCCGTGTCTGTATGGGTTCGGTCTCGTGCACATTTAGCATATCATATACACCAGAACCTCTCCCACTGCTCCAGTACTGGTAACTTTTTAAAGTGCTATCCAATTTCCATCCTCATTTGGTAGTCAGAACAACCTGGAGAAGAATGGGGCATATGTCATTGATACATTTGAGACAGAAAGAACCTCCAGCTCAGAGAAGCTGAGTGATTTGCATATGGCCTCACAGTCAGCTAATGGCAGAGCTGGCCCTGGAACCAGGTTTCTGGCTTGCAGCCCAGTGCCCTTTCCAATTGCGGTTGTAGCAGTCTGTCTGGTTCAAACGCTTCCTTCTTCCTGGGTGAGATAATGCTCCTTCCTTCTTCCCGGGTGAGATAATGCTCCTTCCTTCTTCCCTTATTCAGGACTTGTGCTATGAATTGGGATGAATTGCATTATCCTGCCACCTTAATACACCATCCCCTCTTGAAGAAAGTGGTGCTTCCACTACATGACTGTTTGGGTGCTGTGGCCAAGATCAGAACTTAGTCTAGAGTACCAGCTCAGCACCCAGTCTGTGGTTTGCAGAAAGTACAAGTCTATGGCTTCACCCCTCCCCAGTTTCTGTGCACCCCCCATACTTTCCATCAGTATCTCACCATCTCTGTCCCTCCCCTACTCTCCTATCACTTTCCTTTCTCCAATCTTCTTTGCCTCTCCCCTCCTGCTCTCCTTTGTCTTCTGGCTTTGTCCCTCCAGCCCCAAGCAGGTCCTGGGGAAAGTTGCTCTGGAGCTGGTTCTGTGGGCTCTCTGGAACACCGGAGCAGGCCCTGAGCCCAGCAGAGAAGGCTGCACTAGAACAGAAGCTGACAAGCATTGAGGAGGAGCCACTCTGGAGACATGTCTGCAACATCAATGCTGTCCTTTTGCTGGCCATCAACATCTTCCTCTGGGGCTATTTTGCGTGATTCCACAGACCTGGCTTCAGTGTAGACAGATTAAACAAAGCCCAAGCCTGTCAGCCACAGAAACAGGCTCTCCTCTTACTTTGCTGTCTAAACTGGAGACCACAGAAGTCAAGACTGCAAGCTCCCCTGAAGAGAATCCAACTCAACCTGCACACTTGACAAGTGGAGAAACAGAAGCCCAGAGAGAGCACTGGGTTTGTTCAGGACCACCCAGAAGGTGTCACATGGGGTTTCCCCACTCTTTCTGATATATTGCCTTACAGACCTACCTCAAACACACTGTTTCCACCCTCTTCTTGAATGTATTCAGTAGCCTTTACTGAATGTGTGTCTTGAGAGTAGAAAAGTGGAGGATACAAGAAAAGGAGCAGGAAGAAATTTGCAAAAATCCAAGAGCACCTTTGCTCCCTCTTATCCTCCTTCCTCTTCCCCTTTCTAGTTCCCCTACCTCTCTATCTTTCTATTCTCACCAATAATCTATTTGTTGCATGAATTTACCCAGGAGAGTCCTATATTTCCATTGGTGGCTCCACAGTGGTGGCTGTCAGCCCCGAAGGGGTGGGGAGCCAAGGGTGGACTTTAAGCATGGTGACAGATGGTATTTTGGGCAGAAAGCTCTTAGACAATGGACTATCCAAAGCACTATTTAAATTCTGCCTCTTCCTACTCTCTAACCCAAATATGCACGAACTCTCTATGGCCTTGAGAAGCAGTTGGAGAGACATGACTTGTTAAAACCTCAAGGAATCAAGACATGTTACTCTGTATTTAAGGGTAAGCCCCACAGCGGGCAGCACAAACAGCCTGGGAGCCACTGTGCCTGTGCTTCTCTGTCCTTCTCCCTTTGCTTGCCATGAATCCGCATACCTTGGAATACACTGTGACCCCAGTTAAGTGTCCCTTTGCCAGGAAGCTGCCGCAACGTCCAGACCTGGGTCAAGGTCCCACTCCTGCTCCCATAGCCTTGACCTGCTTCTGTCACAGCACTGATCACACTGAGATGGAAGACTCCAGGGGGCAAGGACCAAGGGCCATATCCCAAGTGACTTTGTACCCAGAAAATAACAGCTGTTCAATAAATGTGTATTGAGTTAATTAGTTCTCCATGGTCCTGGTAGACTTTGTGCTGCAGCTGGCTGGGTAGTGACTTGGAGAGTTAGCTGTTAGGGGTGAGTCTCCTTCACTTGGAGTTTAAGTAACTGAGTCTCAGACACCTAGAGTGGGATCACAGCCCCAGCCTACTGACAGACACCAGGTGAGGGCGTGCCTTTCTTCTGTCTCCCAGTCAAGGCTGCCTCTACTCTCATCCATTTACACTGACCAGTAATTACAACTGGATACAAATAAAATTCTATGTCTTTGAGGTGTAGACACAGCAGATTCGATGAATACCTCATGTCACTGCAGCCTCCACATTTTTGTTTCCATTGACCTTTTGACCTCACTTGCTTCTCACCTTAGTTGGCTTTGCCCTCTCCATTGTTCCCCATTGATCCTTACTGAGAACTCAGTTTTCCCCTGATTTCTCCCAAAACCTTTCACACTAGTATTTGTGTGTGACATATTATATTGAAGGTTTGGGGAGAAGAATTTTAAACCACAGAAGCACAATCTAAAATTGGATACTGAATATCTTATTTTTAAATGTTCCTCAGCTCCCAGAATTTCTCAGAGGTCTCTTCCTCAATCTCCAACTTCCTGCCTTCTGCCTGGCTCTTGGCGCCTCCCCCTCTGTAGATTTGAGAGATGTCTCTCCATTCCTCCAATCTTGGCCCTCCTCCTCCTTTATTGTCCTGTTATTGTACTGAGCCTCTACTAAACTCCGGACGTATCTCATCTGACCCAAAGACAAGACATGCTGTTGAATACAGTAGGACTGCAGAAGGGTGGCTGCTCCCCTTCCCTACCATTTTGCCTGATTAATTCCTACTTATTCTTCACATCTCAGCTCAAAAGTCACATCCAAGTAAAGCCATATAGTCCCGGTCATGATCTTAGCACAAACACCTACATCACAAAGATGAGCCCCTAACACCCAAGATACAGTCTCATGATCCCCCAACTTTGCCTTCAAAGCATATGTCAGTGTATACTACTAATTTGTGTGATTATTTCATTAATAGGCATCTCTTCCCCTAGATTGTGAGCTCCCTGCTGAATCCCCTTCACCTAGATAGGTACCTGGCACATGGTGGGTACAAAATTCTGTGTTGTATGAATAAGTGAAAGAATAAATGAATGAAATGAGTGAGTGAAAGGGCACCCCTAGCAGAGGAAACCAAAGATTAAAAAACACAGAGGTGGGAAAAATTATGATATAACTAGGAACAAAAATAGTTTTAAATGTCGGGAGTGGAAGATACACGTGGACAGGACCACTGCTAGTCCTTATGCTTCATTGTGAAAGTGAGCAAAAGATGCCTTTCTTCTTGGCAGATACAGATCCTCACTATAGGGTGACAGGTGGCAGCCAGAGCCCACGCTCACTTCAGCTCCCACATGCCCCTATTGGCCAGGTGTATTTGTGTAGGGCACCACCTGCACATCCATGAGTGTTAGGCCTGCATGTTGGGGAATGGGTGGTGCAGTGACTGGGAGGTAAGCAGGTGATAGCTCAGGAAGGAAGGTCCATGCTAAACTTGGGACTTCATCTCTTACCTGGATCATTTCAACAGCCCTTTGACTCTTATCTCTCTTCCCAGTCTCTCTTCTTGCAATTCATCCTATGCACTATAGCAAGAATGATTTTTCTAAAATGCAAGTATTGTTCTATTTAAGACTCTCCATAGATGGTGTTTTCCAGCTTGGCATGAGATCCTATGAAAATTGCTAGAAATATATCCCAGGGTTTTGTCCTTGTGCCCCTGTACTACAGCCAAAGACAGGCTGTTATGTGCAGTGGTTAAGAAGACTGCAGGGGCTTGAAAGACTGATCTTCTGGAACCAATTCCTCATGCTGTCATTTTCTAATGACAAGATATTGGAAAAGTTGTTTAACTTCTCTATCTTTTCTCATCCTCAAAATGGAGACAGTAATAGCAGCTACTTCATTGGGTTGATGAGAAGATTAAATTAGTTAATTCAAATAAAGTATTTAAAATAGTGCCTCGCACATAACTAAAGTACTTAATAAATGTTAGCTATTACTGAGACAGCCAGGTGGGAAGGGCTCCCTGGCAAAACTTCAACTGGCCTATGCACTGAGAGGAGTGCACACTGGGATGGAGCCACAGACGTTCGTGCCATTTGCAGCAGGGGGGAGCCTGGCCTCTCCTCTCCTTGGGTGGAACCTGGAATTCAATCTGTGAGGTGGGAATCCTACACTAGCAGGAACTCTGGCCTTGAAGTGAGTTCCTGTTCCCCCTTTTTTCCTTTTTGCCCAATAAATCCCATTATTCTCACCCTTCAAATCATCTGCGAGCCTAACTTTTCATGGCCATGTGATAAGGACCTGGCTCTTAGCTAAACTAAGGAAAACGTCCCACAACATTATTACTGCTATTAGTAGCAGGCAAGATGAACACATAAGGAGGCATGACACTACATAGCAATGTTATTTTAGATCTAGCAGAAAATGCTGTCAGAGAAAAGAGCAGGGAGGAATTAGTTCTATCAGGGCAATCAGGAAAGGGCATAACATAAAAGTGCATAATGGAGCTAGAGTTTGAAGGAAGAATGAATTGGAGTTTTCTAGAAAAAGTCATACAAGGTAGTGAGGCAGCATGTGCTAAAGGGTTAAGGTACAAAAGTGCACAATGAATTCCCATAAAATAGGGATACTATTTATTCATTTGCAAATGTCAACCCTGCATATTTAATTTCCCCTTATAAATCCTGTCTGTATTTAGCCTCTTGCCTCTAAGGCAGAGCAGTGAAGATTACTGACCAGGGACTGAAGATAATGGGCATTGCACCACTGGGGCAGAGGCTGTCGGTGTCCTTGCCCACATCCCCTAGGTCTCAGCAGTGCTGTTTACTGTGACTTCCTGCTGAAAGCCCCTTCACCTCTCTGCTGAGGGCTTTCTCTGACTGTAGAAAAATGTTCGGTCCCCTTCATACAACAAGCTAGAAGTGCTTGGAGTTAACACACCTGGGAGCAGCCCTGAACCAGCGACAAAAAAGAGTTTGAGGATAAGCACTGTCAGCCCCTTGCCCTGAAGTGGGACAACTTGGAACCTTGCTCTAAAATATCTTTCAGAGGGACAATGAGGCGCAGCTACCCACCGTGTTAATATGTCCATTAACACACCCTGCATAGCTCCCTTCCCTTCCCTGTCTCATTTCCCCATTTCCTTGGAGGTGTTTCCTGCGATCTCCTCTGAAATAAACCGCTGGCACCTGGTTTCATGTGCTGCTTCCGAGAAACCAAAGACAGTTTTTTAACAGGAAATCAGGCTTTGAAGTTGGGCTTTGTGGAGAGGGAAAAGGGCAAAGTCTGGAGGATTTTGACCATAAAGTCTTACCCACAGGGAGAGAAGCTCTCCTGTCTAGTATCAAGTCTTAGCCCTGCTGCTGGCCACAGGAAGTGGGTGCTGAAGGGAAGGTTTTCAGGCAGAGGGAACAGCCCATACAAAGAGATCTATGAGGTTATCTCCAGTTTTGAGGTTTTACAATCAAGATTTCTTTCATTTTGGCACTAAACACTACAAATAATGTCATGGGCCGCACCCTGTTCCAGGCACTAGGGGTACCATGGTGTTCAAGCTTTGGTGCCTTCTTAGCTCTCAGCTAGACTCAGTTCTCTGAGGAACAGGATGTTTCTCCTTTAACTCTTATGATACAGTAAAACAACCAATGTGGTGGAAAGAAAAGAACCCTAAGCTGAAAGTCAGGAGACCTAAGCTCCATTCCCAGAGTGTGGGGGAGAGTCAGAGGCAAACAGTGAATCACTGCAGTGTAGGAAGCTCACAAGTCAGGGTCAGTCCTAGAAGGGACCTCAGTGACCAGCTAATCAGACCCCCATATTTCACAGAAAGAGACATTGGAGACTTCTAGAAGGGATGGGACTTGCTTAAGGCCATGCAAGTGTTCAGCAACAATTATCCAGGCCCTTCAAGATGAAAAGTGTTTCAGGGGTAGTGGGCAAGCCAAGAATGACATAGGAGGGGCTGGAGACAAAGGCATGTTGAGGCCTATATTACCACCAAGCCCTGGGCAGGTCTACTGAAGGCACACACATCACACACACATTTACATTTTCGTTAATGTGTCTGTCACACTTACCGTTTGAAGGGGTCTCCAAGGTCCTCTCATTCAGCCCTACTTCCCCTATCCCATGCCATTGTTCATGTGGCTCCCTTTGCCTGGAACACTTACCCTTGACCTTCTACCATCATTGCCTATCTCCTACTCACCTCAGGAATCATTTCCTACTAACTTTTCATGCTACTTCCTCCACTCACCCAAGTTGGTTTTGTGTCCTTCCTCTGAGCCTCCACAGGCCCCTGTGTTTCTACCATAGCAAGTTTCATGCAAGTGTTATAATTATTTTCATCTCTTCTTTGCCACAGACTGGTGCTCTTTGAAAGTAGGTGTGGTATTCATCTAGGGGTTGCATTGTTTTAGGACATTTAGTAAGCTCTTCATAAATGTTCAATGAATGAGTGAATGAATGCATGTTCAATTTACTCCATCATATTTTGGCTCTGGATTCCTTAGTTCTTAGCCACAATCAAGAGAAAGAATAATAGACAATATCTGTACAATCTGTACAGACTTTGGAGTTACAAAGTCCCGCCACGGGTGAGGTCTCATTAAATTCCTACAACTCTTAGAGGTAGGTAGACAAGTTTCATCTCCGTTTCAGAAAGGCCAGTCAACACCCAAATGTGAGCTTCAGGACAGCCTGTAAAAATTAAAAAGCAAAGCAGCCTCTTTTGCCTCCAAGTTCCAACAACCCCCTTCACATTCAGAATGTCCTCAATGTATCTGAGGAATCTCAGATGGTAGCATTCACCATTTGTGCCTCAGTTGTTCCAGTCTCTAATGTGGACCTTCAGTCTCATTGACTCTAATGCTCCTGTGGCCCCTTTCCAAACCTCTCATCTTTGCCATGCTTTCTCATTCCAGCAGGACCTTGTTCTCAGGTTGATCTCTCCATCTCTACCTGCCCAATATGTACATATGAGATGTCACCCGGCTGTCTCTATATGTATATATTTCAGCAGGGTTCTTAGCCCCTCATTCAATTGCAAGATGATGTCAGGCCTTCTACCAAGTCACTTAAAAGGAAACTGCCTGTCCATTGGGTCAGTTGTCAGTCACCACAGTGAGAGCTGTAACCACCTCTCTGAAATCTTTCAGAGCCCCTACCCCAACTCACCTCCAGTCGGTGCATGGGGCAGTGGTAAAAGTACTAGATAAGCAGGTAAAAGATTTGTATCCTAGTTTAATTTTGTCATTACTTGCTTTATGACCCTCCCTAGCCATCCCTCAGTTGCTTCTTCCTTAAAAGAGGAGAGGCGCAAAGGCTTGAATTAGATTAGATGAAATCTATGGACGCTTCTCATGTTGACATTGTGTGCTTCTAATTTGTTTCCACAATTTGTCTCCTTGGGGCAGGAAGTGGATGGATTGGTTGGTGGTAGTGGAGGGTATACAGGGAAAGTCATATGTCAGCTTGAGAGGCAACAGCACAAATAGAAAAACATTGCAGAGTAGCTTTCAGAGAATTGAAATGGGTTTACCATGAGCAATAACAACATTAAGAAGCAGCTTTGAACTGTGAAAGGATGGTGTTTCAAAAAAAATAGCACTCTTAAAAATATCATGAAGAAAATGTGTTCTAAAGTGTTTTTGTTATTGAGTTTGGACTACAAAAGCACTCAATTTAACATGAGAGACTCGTAACCATGTCCTTGGGTGTGAGAGTTCACATCAGTCAGAGGGGATGGAAACTGCTAGAAGCCCAGGCAAAGCAGTGTCAGTTATCCATTAACCTAGAATGAGTGTCTGTCTAGATTTCTAGCCTTAAGTAAGATTACTGTAATTTCTTCTTTTCTCCAGGGTGAAAATTTGGGAGAAATTTAAAGGTTATATATAAACGTAAATCCTACAGGCTTAAATTAAGGTAGTTACAGTTTACTTTCATATTTCAAAATCAAATTTCAGCTTCAGCCCAGACTCACAAAGTAGAAATGTCAGACTTTTTACTGTGGTCTTATACAAAATCTACAACTTTCTCTTAAAGAGGAAAAAATAAAACCCAACCTTTATACCTTATCTCCTGAATAGACTACAAAAGCAGCATTGGTCTCTCTCTCAGTATGCCTTGTATGTAAATTTTAGGATTATAAACATTCAGAATGAGAAGGAACCTCAGAGTCAGCTAGTGCAGCTCTCCTCCCTCTTCATTCCGGGTCAGAATTTATCTGAACAGTCTCCCTGACAGGTAAACTTAGCCAGCCCTCTATTAGAACTTGCTAATTGGCAGGGTGGTCCAGAGATGGAGCAATGATGACCTCCTGAGAGCATTCATTACTGGACCACACTGCCAATTAGAAAGTTCTTCCTTTTGCTAGCTAAATTCTGCATCCCTGAAATTTCTAACCACTTAAGCAAACAAACCAAACATCAGGTATTCCAAAATTATATTTCCACTATTTATGATTTCTTCTTAAAGGAATGATTCACAAACTGGGAACTTCCTATAGAATAGTAAATTTATCTGGGATGAGAAGTACAGGAAGACTAGTAAGACTGATAATTTTTAAAATCCTTGCAATTATTCTATAAAGAGTGCTCCCACATTAACCATCTCATTTAGTTCTCAACACCAGTCTAGGACTGATGAATGAAGAAACAAACTCATAGAGGTGAGGTAATGTGGCTGAACTGGTCCTTAAGCCCAGATTTCTGACTCCACATTCAACCCTACCCTCATTGTACTACTACTCACTCATGCAGCATTCTTCATGAATGTTACAGTTTCCAGGTTCATGACATAAATATGGAAAACAGCTGCAATCTACGCGGAGGTCAGTCGAATAAAAAAGGCAGGCAAGTCAGCAAATTATTGCAGAACAATTAAGCACTGAAATTCTAGGTGGGAACAAAATACTTCAGAAAAACAGATAAACGAGCAACAAATTACCTCGTGGAAATGGGGAAGTCTTCATGGGAAATAATGTTTAACTTAGATTTAGACATTTAACTCTACTTGGAGTATAGAGATTTCTGTGTAGACAGACAAAATGATTATATGAGAGACAGAAGAAACTGCACAAAGCAAGACAAGTATGTAAAAGGCCATGACATCTCTAAGGTAGAGTGAGGTACCTTTTGTGGCTGAAGCACAGGGTCTGTGAGAGTGTAACACAGATGACATTGGAGAAGAGGTAGAGGTGAGCCTAGGGACACTGGGTGCCACGGTATAGCCAAGAATGGGACAGAGTCAGGAAGGGTAAGGGCAACTAATATATACAAAGAGCATCTTATCTTTAGAAAGATCATTCCAGCAACAGTAAGAGAATAAATGATAGAGCCAGAGGCTGCTAAGGGATGGCAATTTTTGAGGTTGTTGCAGTATCACTGGAAAAAAGAAAGGAAAAATCCATCAGTAGATAAAGGGATAAACAAAATCTTATACATACACATAGAATACTATTCAGCCATGTAAAAATGACAGCTAAATGATGATATCTCATGGACAAAAAGAGGGGAACAACACACACTGGGGCCTACTTGAGAGTGGAGAGTGGGAGGAGGGAGAGGATCAGAAAAAATAACAATTGGGTACTAAACTTAGTACCTGCATGATAAAACAATCTGTATAATAAACATTCGTGACACCAGTTTACCTGTGTAACAAAGCTGCACATGTATCCCTGAACCTCAAATAAAAGTTTTTTTAAAAAGGAATGAATTTTTGATATATACTATAACGTGAATGGACCTTGAAAACATTACATTTACTGAAATAAACCAGACAGAGAAAGGCAAATATTGAATGATTCTACTTACATGAGGTCCCCAGAATAGGCAAATTCAGAGAGAGAAAAAGCTGAATAGAGGGCAGGGGAAGAGTAGGCAAGGGGGAGAAATTGTTTAGTGGGTACAGAGTTTATGTTGAGGATGATGAAAAATTTGGGGTATAGATAGTGGTGATAGGTATACAGCATTATGAATGCTGTACATTATGTACATTATGAATGCTGTAACCAAATGTGTACATTTGGTTAAAATTATAAATGGTTAAAATTTGTATATTTTACAATGGTTAAAATTATAAATATTATGTTATGTACATTTTACCACTGTTTAAAAAAGGATTGATAAATTAATACTGTACTAAAGCAAACACATCAAAATGTTAATTGTAGAATAAAAAATTATGGAAGGAAGAGCATGGAAGATTAATTTGGCTAAAGAACAGAATGTAAATGTTACAACTTTGACAACATAAACATGTAGTTGACAAAAGATAGAATTGAGAGGGCAAAGACAGAAGTGTTAATATCTGTCTTCTTACAAAGTAGGTAGTCAACAGATTGTTCAAAGTAGGTGGAGCAAGAAATAGAGGTTTAAGTCTGTTACTGAAAATTACATATGTAATCAATAAAATAACTAATAATAACATGAATATCAAACACTGGGAGAAGGGAGGAAAGGTAGTCAACATTAAATTTTCATCTTTCATAGTAGAGATTGTTCTTGGCTTGTTGAAGTCAAGATAAAAGGTATTATATCTACATAATATCAAAAGGAGTTGTGGAGGAATCCACCAGAATACCTAGGCAGACCATTCACAGAAGGTCATCCCTGGGTACCTGCAGGTATGGGGTAAGAAAAGAGAATATCATAAGCTGTACTACACTATTTGCAACAACATACTATTTTAACTTTTAAAAGTTAGTACAATTACAAAAAGATAACCTCCTTTGAATGAAGGCCTGAATTAGGACAGTAGCCGTGAAGGAGGGGAGAGGACTGGAGGAGGGGAGAAGGCCGCTAAAAGCATTCGTGAAGTTAAATCTGCAGGACTTACTGACTCTGGGGGGATGGAGAGAATTAAGAATAATTCCCAGGCTTTAGATCTAAAGAGTAGGTACTCTAATGTATTGAGATGTGGAAAGCAGGTTTGGTCTCGAAAGAAGAAATTATGAGTTCAGATTTGAGCACACCGACTTGGAGGTACCCATGGGATATCCCACTGGCATAGCCAGATAGTTTTTATATCTGTGAATCTGGAGCTTGATAAACAGGTTAGGGCTGTACACCTTCCTTATAATTACTGCTTGGGAAAAACACTAACTCTTCATAGGCCTAGTATTAGATCTATGGTTTTGTGTTGGGAATGGTGGTGATGTCCAGTGGTTTAAGTCACTTTTGGAACAGTGAGCTACTTGAGACTTTATTTTGTGGAAGAAACTGGGAGAGTGAGAGGGTGGAGCCTCTTTGTCCAGCCATGTTTCTGCAAACTGGTTTGGATCATATATGTTATAATAGAACTTGGGGAGGCAAAGGCAGGGTGATGTGTCACCAGATTCCTCTTCAAGAAAAGGTCTGTTGCCCCAGCTGCTGGCAGTTCTGTGGGGAGGCAGCCCTCAATTGTCAGCATTTCTTTACCCACAGATCCACCTTGCCAGAGGTCCCACCCTTCCAAGAGCAGTCCACATCCAGTGAATAATAAGTATGAAAACATGGCCATTTCAGCCTAACATGAGTTTATTCCAATGGGCCATTTTAGCTCCAGCGCTCCCTGTGAGTTTGAGCAAGGTTGCTATCAGGCCTGCATTGCAGCTAAAATTATCCCCTCTGCCCAATCCTTCCCTCCCACTGGTATAGATCCAAGATCACTACATAAAAAGCATCCTGCAATCCAAACTCCAGTTTAAGAGTCCATGATAGGTGTTAAATGGCTAAGCAAGCTCCTTTGACTTTGCCTATTTGTAGTACTTGCTATAATCCCATGCTATGAGGACTAGATTGCTGCAGACAGACCCTAACTGAAGCACAACCCTCTGCATTTTCCATATCTACTGGTGAGTAGCTAATGGCTATTTTCTGTTTTACAAGATAGAGTGAAAACCAGCTTCAATCAATCCAGCTGGACAAGTAACAAAAAGACTATCATGTGTTCAGCAAATAACTCCATCCAACCTGCCCCAAAGACCCCCAGAGCCAAAGCCATTAAACTTTATGTGTTTTATTTTCTCCCTCCTGCAACCCTGAAGTCTTTGCTGACATTTGAAGACTGGTAATAATCAATGTCCCCATCCATGTTTCTGAATTCTCAGCCAAATTCATGGCTGTCTCATTTTCTGAGTCAGATGTCCTAATCAACTAATCCATTCCAAATAGCCTTGCTTCTGGATATAAAGGGGGAAGAAAAAATAAACATCTTTAAGTTTCAGGGACATAAAACTGTGATGGAAAATGTTCCTTATGGAAACATCAGATGGTAACAGAAGGGGTGTTTTACAAATAAAAATAAATATATTTGGGACTTCTATGCAATGGCATGAATAAAATGAACCATCATTGGAGAAAAATGTTCATTCAAAATGATTTAGGGGGATTTAATTTATTTGTTGTTTTGTTTTTCTTTGGTATGTTTTTGTCTTTCTATATTTCCTGGACAACAAATTTTGAAGCCCAGTAAATGAAGCAAAATATATCTTGCATTCTACTCAAATTAATCTCGGGAACACATAGATTGTTTTCCAAGGGTAGAGATACATAAGGCTTTACAAATAAAAGGGATTTCAAGTGAATCCATTTTTTAAAATGACAGTTGCCTGATTAACAGTAGTGAATGTTTATTGAGCACTTACTATGTGCCAGCCACAGTGTTAAATACTTTATATGTATTGTCTCATTTAATCCTCCCAGCCCACCTGAGATAGCTAGGGCCTCTGTACAATGTGAATGATGCGTCCTACAGTTGCACAACATGGTAGCCCTCAGGTTAGGCATCATTTTCCCTTTCTCAGATAAAGAAATGGAGGCACAGAATGATTCGGCACCTTGCCACCAACCTACACAGTTGGTGCATAATACTGACAGGTCTCAAACCAAGCTCATTTGGCCAAGTCCGTGGTTCTTACTACATTACACAGTACCAGCTACTCTGCTGTAAGGCGTAACAATTAATTGTGGCAGGAGAGTGTCATCCTCATTACCACGCCTTCTTTGATCTTTATTCTGGCTGTTCCCTTGGCCTACACCATTTCTTTGCACATCTCTGCCTACTGAAATCACATGGATCCTTTAAGGCTCACCTCAAGTACCTGTAAAATTTTCCCTGGACCATTCCTTTCTCTAGCAGAATTAATCATATCCTCCCTTTGACTTAACAATATTCTGTGCCTGGATGTTTTGTGTTTTTTCAAGATGGGATAGTAACAGCATTCAAAAATGTTTCATGACTACAACTCCAGTATTCATAACATTGAGTCGAGGAGATATATTTCTCTTATTCTTTGAAACAGGATGGAGCATTTTTCTTTCCCCACTACCCACCACTCCTCACTTTATTCCTTTTTTTAAAAAATTTCTCAGCCTCTAAAGGTGATGATTAAATTTGTTTATACCTATTATAGTATTTTCCATATTGAAATGTAACTCACCTAACTGTGTCTTTCTTTTTAGGACTCTAAGTTCCTCAAGAGCAGGGATAGATGAATCTGTATCCCCTATCCTTGGCAGCGACCACTGTCCCTAGTACATAAGTGCTCAATAAATGTTCTTTGCATGAACAAACATCCTCATGCAAGACACATGGGGGTATTTCTGTGACCTACTAAGCTTGTCTCCTGGGTGTGGATTTTTATGTCTTAGTTCAGGGAGAGAAAAAAATGCTTATCAACTGTACTAACCTATAGGATGTAATTCAGTGTGTATTTATTGAAGTTAAGTCAAGTGTTACTGAAAGAATAATTTATTAAGCCATTTAAAAATGGCTATACTGAATTTGCAAAGCTTTCTATTTTAGCTCTTTCATTTGTGTTGTGATTGAAGAAAAGTTTCCTTTCAGAAAGAAAACACCATGAACTTAAATAAAATGTACCATAAGGTCTGTATTGGTACAATGATAAATTTTGCATCATAAATTGTACAACACTATAGTTAAAGATGTGCATTCTAATCTATCTGGGAGTGGATGGTATATGATATAGTAAATCATCATATAAAGAAATCTAAATGTAGTCTAAATGCTTTTATGTTTCTGTTATATTAAAATGTATATAAAATTAGAACATTTAATCAATGTAATTTTATCCTTACATATTAAATTGGATTTGGGGAGATAGACTGTTGACATCTACACTGACATACTCTTTAAATGCACCAAGTTCATGCATCTAAATGGAGCAGGAAGCAAGCACAAAATTCTTATAATAGTCAAAGCTGATGACATAACACCAATACTTAAAAGGCCCTGACACAGAACATTTTCATTCTTGTTTTATGCAATCATATCAAATTGGTAACCTGGTCCCTAAGCCTACTCTGCATCATATGCAGCAAATGTGAAAATATAAATTCTAAAAACAAAACAAAATTGAGACATATTAGCATGGAGGCAGTCAATGCAGACATAAATGATTCTACTCTATCTCAACAGTCCTACGTTTTATGCTGGCTGACACAATAAGTGATCTTCATATTGGGAAGCCAGAATCATCGAATGTATTCACATATCAAAACATCACATTGTACACCTTACATACACAATTTTTGTTTGTCAATTATACCTCAATAAACCTGGAAAAAATATATTCAGTATGTTTGAGGAGGTTAAAATGATGTGATAAATTAGGAAGTGTTCTAGTCAGTAAAGAACAAATTAAATATAACTCAGAACTATTTGAAAAATTCGGATGTTCAGAACTTAGAGTTCACATAGTGGAGGTTTTATTGCTTTAGGATATTCTATTATGAAGAATGTAAAACCTATTATGGCTAATAATTTTTTTTACTTAAAGGCAAACTTTCTAATGCTGATATTATTGTCTTTTCCAATTTAGATTCTATGTAAACATCACTACTTTTTAAGTTAGTTCATCTCTCGACTTTACCTAACTTGAGGTATAACACAACTTATCTCAAAACCACTCGCGTGAGTCAGACCATCCTGCAGAGACTTTCAGATGAGGACATATGGTGCATTCCTGAAAATAAAAGGGATGATCTGATTATTATTTTTCCTCTCCACATTTCCCCAATCTTCACACTTGGTATAATACTCAATACAAAGAATTGCAATTTCTATAATATATGTTGTTACCAAATAATATCCATAGCACCTTAACTGTAATTATTCACACCTGGCAAGACTTCAGGTGTCATTAGACACATTTTCTCTTCATACCTTACAAACATTAAGATTACAAGAAAGGCCACATCCTTTAGAATCATGAAAACTCTAACTTCCCAGAGTACTATTCACTGTTTCCAGTGTGTTATTTTACCTTCTGACAAGTTTTATAAAGGAGAAGGGAATAAAACTAACTTACATTACATACAAGATGTTGCCTACATAGATGCCAGAAAGGGAAGCAAATGAACAGCTAGAACATATGGCAGTGAGCTGAGAGCATAAAGAAACTAGTTCTGCATGAGCAACAAGAAACATCTTGAAATGTTCAAGACATATGTGTTTTTAGGAAGAAGACTGAAGTGTTTCATAATAAAAACAGGACAAAGTGAACCATGAGTGCTGAATAAAGTTTTAATTAAAAAAGGGTTTTTAGCCTTCAATGTGAATATACAATATGCTTCACAGATGGATTTTATATTTAAGTCTTATCCAAACCAAAAAAGTAAGTGAGACAAATAAAGCTTCTGAAAATGGCACCAAGGCTAAAATGTATGTAAACAATGAAGAGTTCTGGTACAAACAAACAAGGAAGGAAGAACAATCCTTCTGCCATCCATTTTCCACTTGCACATTGCGTAAGTAGATCATATAACCTACCTTTGGTGCAAATACATGTCTCTCCAGTTTAAATATATAATAGACACACATAATTAGGGAACAATCTAAATGTCCAATAGATGAATGGTTAAATTACTTTCTATCAATGGGATATTAGCCGTTAAGAAATACACTTATGCATCATTTTAGAAAAATGAAGAAATGTACATGTATTAATGTCAAAATAGTAGGATACAAAATTTGTAAAAGAACCCCAACTTTAAAAATGCAAGAACATTGCAATAAAATATACAAAAATATTAGCAAGTTACCTCAAAGTTTTTACTTTCATATAACGACTTCTCTGACTCTTCCATTAATAGTTTTTACGTAACACTGCTTTTTAAAATCACAAAATAATGGACATTTGAAAAGTCTAATTAAAGTTGAAATATTTATCTAGAAAACCTGATATAAAACAAAAATGGTTCTAAGTTTATCAGAAAATATTTTCATATTAATCTTTGATGTCTAAATAATGGTGACCATTATCTATATAGCTTCATTCTTGTTTCAAGACAAGAAAAAATTATTCCTGAAGTTCACTGGCTATAGGCAAACAAAGAATGACAGGTAATCTCTACACTAAAAATCCAGGCACCTAGCAGATGAAGATCTGACAATAATGTATAAGAAGCACACAAGGCCAATGGATATACTTTTCTATTTTTTCCTTGAAAAAAAGTTTAAAGCAAACATAAAATGATATCTAAAGCTCTTTACAACACATTTAAAAAGCATGGGTTTAAGCTGGAAAATCTCTTGGCAGTGAGTTTGGTATTTGAGCATATCTTAATGCCAGGAAATATTTTTATATTGCAAAATATTTATTTTTAAAAGTTCAGCTGAAATTGGAGTTTTTTATGAGATCTTTAAGATGGATCAAAAGTATATTCAGAAATAGCTTTCCTTACAAGGTTTTTTGAAGGTTTCATTTCATTTAGAAGCCATATTTATTTATTGTCAATACCCACCGATGTGCGCCCCTACATGACACTCTAGCTCAAGAAAAGTGATCAATTTGCTGCTCCCAAACACACTTCATTAACCCTTGTTTCCATACCTTTATGCCACTGCTTAATTTTTCCCAGTTAACAGTAATTTTCTCCTTTCCTACCTATTGCAATTCGACCTGTCCTTCAGACTGAAGTCATGTCCCTACTCTACTCATAAAGCCTTTTCAGATAAATAACTTTAGTTCTCTCCATCCTTTGAACTCATACTACTCATTGACTCCTCAGCAAATATGAATTCCTTTGTGATATCTCTTACTATGATCTTTTCAAGTATTTATTTCATCTGCTAAACTACGTTGAAAGTTCTGTGAGAACATTTAAGAAGCCAGTTTTTGTTGTTGTTGTTGTTGTTGTTGTTTTGAGACAGGGTCTCACTCTGTTGCCCAGGCTGGAGTGCAGTGGTGGAATCATGGCTCACTCCATCCTTGCACTCCTGGGCTCAGGTGATCCCTCCTACCTCAGCCTCCCAAGTAGCTAAGGCTACAGGCACATACCACCATGCCCAACTGATTTTTGTATTTTTTTGTAGAAGCTAAGTCTTGCTATGTTGCCCAGGCTAGTATTTTTTCTTTATGTCATCCAGTGTGTAGTTCACAAGTGCTCAATAAATATGCTGAAAGATGAGAAATGGCTGGAGAAACACTGACTACAAAACTCTTACCCTTGGCTTTAATGTAACCTTTGGGATGTCAGATACATCTGCTCAATCATATTATGAAAATGGAAACCCATTATTTGAGTACTCAAATATTTTTGGGGGAAGAAGACAAAATTTAAATTCTATTATAAGGCATACAAAGGATCTTGATGTGATTTCAACACACATTTCCACCTTATCTTGATCCCAATTTCACCATATACCCTTATACTCTAACCATATTAAAATTCTTTTTTTGTTGTTATACTTTAAGTTCTGGGATGCATGTTCTGCACATGCAGGTTTGTTACATAGGTACACACGTACCATGGTGGGTTGCTGCACTCATCAACTCGTCATCTACATTAGGTATTTCTCCTAATGCTATCCCTCCCCTAGCCCCCACCTCCTGACAGGCCCCAGTGTGTGATGTCCCCCTCCCTGTGTCCATGTTTTCTCATTGTTCAACTCCCACTTATGAGTGAGAACATGCAGTGTTTGGTTTTCTGTTCCTGTGTTAGTTTGCTGAGGATGATGGTTTCCAGTTTCATCCATGTCCCTGCAAAGGACAGGAACTCATCCTTTTCTATGATTGCATAGTATTCCATGGTATATACGTACCACATTTCTGTATCCAGTCTATCATTGATGGGCATTTGGGTTGGTTCCAAGACTTTGCTCCTGTGAACAGTGCTGCAGTAAACATATGTGTGCATGAGTCTTTATAGTAGAATAATTTATAATCCTTTGGGTATATACCCAGTAATGGGATTGTTGGGTCAAATGGTATTTCTAGTTCTAGATCCTTGAGAAATCACCACACTGTCTTCTACAATGGTTGAACTAAAAGTTCCCTGAATATGCTGTGCTTCTTCATGCCTCCATGCAAGCTCTAATGGCCTACTTCTCCTCTTCTGACAAAATCATCCTTTAAGGTCAAGATGAAAGGCTGAATCCTTCATCTTATCTTTCTTCATTTGTTAAGGAAGTGGTTGCTTCCCCTTTCATGCTCCATAAGTACCCACCTAAACATTTCCTTCATATATTTACTTATATTGTACATATCCATAATACACAACATTTTATAACACACTGTAATGCATTTGTGAGAGATCTGGATACATCTTATTTATTTTATTTTATATTTATTTATTTTATATTTTCCTAGTGCTACTGATAATATCTGTATTATCAGCTTCATTATAAGCAAATATCAATATTTGCTTAATGAATGCATAAATGAGCGATTTTGATAACTGCTTATATTAAAGGAGAAAAAAAAAACCCTGGGATTTAAAGGTTAGTCATGGATAAACCAAAAGGTATATAGTTCACATGGAATCTAGAGCCAAGCATTATGTTTCTTGGAGCTCAAGGTATTTTTGCCTGTTTTTATAAAAAATAAAAATAAAATCGATCCAGATGGTGAAGAGGCTAACACAATGAAAATATTTTAAAAGAAGGAAAAATTAAAATCAGAAAAAAAGTCCCATATGCTCCTTCCCACAGAGAAAGCTGTGAATAGGTGCTAGATCCATGGTTCTCAAACCTGGGTAAGCATTATAATCACCTAGAGAGACTAAAAACTTACAGATGTTAAATTTACTGCTTCATGATCTCCAGAGGCTGGGATTTTTAACAGGCTTCCTGAGTGATTCTGATCAGTTAGGATTTGGAACCACTGACCTTGAACATAAATAATCAAAAGCCTCATCAGCTTTAGACCTGGATGTTATATAGTCATGCTTATCCCCCTAAATAGATTAATATTAGATATGTCTCAGATATTCTAGTTCTGAATCCTACACCTAGGAAAAGTTCTTCACAAATTATGACAATTTCCAATTATGCGTGGTGAGTAGATTACTGCATTTTAATAATCCCATGCACTCTTCATTACTAAACATTTCTAGTAGAGCTGCTAACAAATTACAAGTTGACTAATTTCCTTTCCTATTCAATGTAGCAAAGGTGGGTTAATAAGTAGGTGAACTAACCAACAGGGACAGAGTAAGAGCAGAGAAAGCAAATGTTTGGAGCTATTCACAAACATATTACAAATGTTTAAATAATGGAAAACTAGCTTCCTCCAATATAGCAATGGATCAATCACTGAAAATCAAATACCACCTCTTAAAATCCAACATTAAACTCAATACCTAAGGAAAATCAAACAATAGTAGGGAAAAGTTCTATAGACTATTTATGAGAAAATACTAACATTTGAATGTAAGTCCTAGTTCAGACACTAACACTCCCACCGTGTGACCCACAGGAGACACTTAACCCAAACTTGAGTTTTCTTGTTTGTAAAAAATGTAAATTATAATCCCTGTTCTACCTAATTCTCAAATGTGTCATGGAAGGATACAATGAAATAAGTTAAATGCTTGAAAAGGATAATGGATGATATAAAATGCAAGCTATTATTTATGAAAAAAAGCTTATTAGAAATAGTTTTTCCAAGGTTTTAAATATTTGGTGGACAAAAATTCACTAAAGTCAAATGTTCTTTGTTTTCCATTTTCCCAACATAAACACTTGAAAATACTTCGTAATTCAAAAGCTGGCATCTTTTCTTTCATTTGGCAAAAACAATTCCCCTCCAGGTTTCCAGTGGAAGTGAAATTATTTTGACTGTTTTTGTTTAAGATTATCAACAAAAACCTCTCCAAATTATGCTGCTTCTATGCCAAAACACATTCTTTATGCAGCACAGTTGTAGGAATGTATTATATGTGAGCCACTGCTGGACCACAAAGGGGAATTAGGATAGCATATTTTTTTCTATCCATTAGGAATATTCAAAATATTTTCAACATGTCCTTGTTAAGTGATAGATTCCTTTTCAATATAATATTTTCTTTAACCACAGAATATTAGGAGCTATGCTAAGTAATTATTTCTGAAATAAATATTTTAGATGAGTCAAATAGTGAGCTATATAATAATAATAATAAATATTATTTATAGAGCCCTTACTGAAATGAGAAAAGTTCCCTTATCCCCATCTCAGGGCCTGCGATGGGAGTGTGGCTCACTTCTTCGGTGCCCCTGCTCATATCCCTAGGGTGTGCATGCAGACGGGCAGGTCGTGAGGCGGGCACCGACCCCACGGCTGCATCTAGGGTTTAGTGTTTACAGCTCCTGAAGCCCCAGTGGGCATGTGTTACAGTGCACTCTTTCAGTTTTGCCATCTGCAGGTGGCTTGCATTAATCAGCTCGATTAGACTCTCTGCCTTATTGCAAGGACAGAGGGCTTTCTGTATTCCGGGCTCTCATCTGAGTGTACTGGAAAAATCGAATCACACGTGGGCTTGGAGAATGAGTGCAAAGTTTTACTGAAGGATGGAGGTAGCTCTCAGCAGGTGGATGGGGAGCTAGAAGGGGGATGGAGTGGGAAGGTGGTCTTCCCCTGAAGTCGGCCACCCAGCAGCTGGACTCTCCTCCAACCACTGCTGGCCGAATTCTGCATTGTCCTACCTGGTCTACAGGCGTCTGTTCCTCCTTATCAGTGTGCACTTCCGCTACTCTGCTCCTCTTGATATCCAGCCGCCTGTGTGTGTTCTTCTGCAGTGTGTTCCTCTCGACGTCCAGCGCTCGAGTCTGTGACCACTAGGGTCTGGGTTTTTTTGTTTTTTTTTTTTTTTTTTTTTTTTTTGAGATGGAGTCTCGCTCTGTGGCCCAGGCAGTGACACGATCTCCGCTCACTGCAAGTTCCGCCTCCCGGGTTCACGCCATTCTCCTGCCTCAGCCTCCCGAGTAGCTGGGACCACAGGTGCCCGCCACCACGCTTGGCTAATTTTTTGTATTTTTAGTAGAGACGGGGTTTCACCGTGTTAGCCAGGATGGTCTCGATCTCCTGACCTCGTGATCCACCTGTCTCAGCCTTCCAAAGTGCTGGGATTACAGGCATGAGCCACCGTGCCCGGCCAGGTCTCGGGGTTTTTATAGTCACAGAATGGGGTACGTGGGGGGCCAGGGTGGTCTTGGAAAATGCGACATTTGGGCGCAAAAACAGGAGTGCCTGTCCTCACCTAGGTATGTGGGCACAGGTCCAAGGGTGGAGCCCTTGCCAGGGACCCCACCCTTCTCTACCCAGCACTTCTGTGCCCCCATCCCATATCATTATCATGTGCTAGGCATTCTTTTAAGCACTTGAGATGGGTCTACTTAAAAATAAAAATATATGTGTGTGTGTGTGTGTGTGTGTGTGTGTATCTATCTGTATGTACATATGTAATCATATGTTATAATCTTCTGAAAAAGGTGAAATCACATTGAACATTCCTAAGAGCTATGGAAACATTCATCTGGCTGAGCTCCTGTAGGGTCACTTCTGCTGAACTAGGGTGATTAACTTCTACCTCTAACATTCTCCAAATTGGAAAAATATGGTTAATTTTATAAAACGTAAGTGTGCTAAATTAAAAAAAAAATCCAGAAAAAACTTCCTAGGATTGAAACTGGTTTTAGAGAACATACTCTCAAACTAAATTTATTTTTGTTTTAAAAATACTACCTTAACTGTATAACATATAAATGGATAATATTCTCTAACTGAACTCGTGTTTAGCTTCACATGTAAAACCTACATAGAACTTCCTTACCAATATGCACAAGGTATAAAAGGTTAATAGAATGTTTTTAAAAACTGAAATAATGACACTAAGGCAGCTGTCTATGCCTGGATGGATTTGTGCACAAAACAATGAAACTAATGACAGGGGAAAAGGTACAAAATTATCTTTATGCATCTACTATTTATCAGGTACAGTCTAGTCACTTTGCATCTTTTACCTCATGCAGTCTTCATAGTAACCATCCTAGGTGGGTATTATTCCCATTCCATGGACAGTAAAATTAAGGTTTGAGATCTCTAGGTATTCCCACATTACAGACTCTAAGCCCACATATATAGTGCTGTTTTTATTATCTCACACAGCCTACATAAATTAAATAACTAGTAAATTTAAGAGCCATATCAAAATATCTGAACACAGTAATTTGGTCCTATGTCTTAAAATAATTCTTATATTTTTCTATACATATTCAAATAGCCCATTTTTTTCTCTGATCAAATCCTCAACATCTTCCCAAGTACTATCTCTACTGACTTTGAATTTTAGTCATCACAATGACCATTTAATGAACACCATGCATTGTACTAGGTACTCCATGTACATTAGCTCTTTAAACAATTACAACAACTCTATGAAAATATCTTCCATTCTACCAGTGAGAAAGCATGTTTCCATAAAAGTTAAAGAATACAGAGGTGACAAATTTAGAGAATGAAATCCAGGGTCTGTTCAACTGTAGAACCAACAATACTGCCATTATGCCAAATGGAATATTTTTCAAACTACAAATACTGTTTACCAGATCATTCATAAAAGCAAGGTATTATGATAAGGCCTAATATATGACAAAGAATGTCCATACATATTTTCCCATTTAATCATAACACTTATCTGAAGAATGGAGGACATTTATTATCCTATTTCATAGGTAGACAAAGATGAGGTTCAGAAGGTTGAAAGGCAGTGCTTTTTCTATGATACAATGTTGCTGTCAGTCTTTTGGTAATAGAAATACATATATAATATAATAAATATGCAAAGTATAAATACACTTATATAACAAACATAAATAAATCCTATGTATTTCAAATATACATTTGGTATATAAAATTTAAAATATATATATAAATAAATCCTTCTCCAACCTTTGTCTGCTTATATAACTAATTTTACCTTTAAAAAAAAAGAAATCAGTAAATTAGTGAAGAGTTATTTTCATTGATCAATGAAAGTCTCTAACAAGATACACTTATTCTCAATTCTATGGCAGCTGTTCAAAGACACTGTCTTTCATTAAGAGTTTTTTCCTCACCTTCCTTCTGAATTCTATGATATACCAAAAAAAGCTAAACTTCTTTAAATTTTTACTGAAACAGAAATGTAGTGATGCTTAAACGTGCGGTTACTCAGCTAAACAGGTGATTGGGGTTCCAGAGGAAGTGCATCCTAAGTCTTTACCTAGAACTATCCCATACATAACTCCGGTGCCCATGAACTCTCAGGTCAGTTAAAATAATTCTGCATTGATGTGCCTTTCATACACTTCCGCCAATTTCTTCCTTAGTTCATGAGATAATCTCTTTGTTTTTAGTGCTCAGATGTTGGAAATTTGCTATAGGTTTTAATGCGTAAAGGTAAGTTCACTTATTTTATCCACTGAAGTTCTTTCTGAAGAGATACCAGCTCCACCATTTAAAAACATATGAACTCTAACAAACTGAGTTTTTTAACCACTTATCCAGTTGAGAGGCAGAGTTGGGTTTACCTTCAAGTCCAAGCTTTCTCATTTACTGGTTGTGTTTATCACTGGCTAATCACAGCAGTTTAATTTCTCAGTTTCCTAGTCTGTAAAACTGAGATTACACATACCTACCCCCTACTACACAGATATGTTGTGAAAATCAAATAAAAAAAAGATGTAAATTACCGAGTACAGATGGCAGTCCTTAATAAATATTAGTTTAATTCCCTTGGTTTAAGACCTTTAAAAAATATACTAAGGTCAGAAGAAGAGGAAAAAAAAAAAAAACCATCTTCCCACTCCACAAAAAAACCTGTAAACTTTCATATACTATACAAATTAGAGGAGAATATGTTATCCTCCATCAGGCTCCTCAGCTTGAATGCAACATACCAAGATTTAAGATATAACTTAAACAATGCTGCATTTCACTGAGATGATTTTGTTTGAATATTCACATAAATACCCTACTTATCATATTAACTCTTAATTAAGACAGCTAACCATAGTTTCTAGATTAAGTTGGTTGCATTTGAAAGCTAGAAGATAGAGAATTATTCAATCTTTGAGTCAAAAATGAACTGTTTGTGAATGACAAAAGATAAGGCATTGGGAAAGAAAATATTTAAGGCTCATCTTTGGAACCAAGAAATTTGCATTTAATAAAAGAGGTTTAAACTCCATTGAAATATAAGGTGCTCAAAACCATTGCAGGCAATTGCTACCTCGATCCACTTTCTAACATTATACTTATCACCCCTTGCAGTAGCAGTTTAGGAGCTGGTCTTAGTCACCTGAGCTCTATGTATATTAGTTAGTTAACCAAGTAATAAACAAAAAGGCAGGCCATTATATTAGAAAACTTCTTATTTAAAAAAATTTAAGAGTATCCATTTGAAAATCAGATTTCATTATGGAAACATTAACTCTGAACTGAGGAACTATTTCTTTCTTCTTGAGTACTGTGGGTACAACCAAGATGTTTCTCTCATCCTTTTCATTTTTATGTCTCTTGGCTGCAAATACAGGTAGACTTGCTGATAGCAACAACCCTGTTAGACTTCTCATCTCCTATATCCAAATAGAAATAGGCTTTGTATTGCTTTTGCTGGCCCTTCGATGTGTTTTTTCTTTCATGCAGTCATTCAACAAAGTTTGATTGAACAACTAGGCCATGGGATGCACAGTTAAACAACTAGAATAGCAATCTGCACTAGGGATGCAGATTTAACAACTAGGCCATGGGATGCAGAGGTAAACAAGGCCCCAAATCACTGACCAGTAAAAACAGGTAAGATAGTCACTGATAATTCAGTTTGCTAAGTGCTATAATAAAGATATGTCCAGTTTGTGATGCCATGGATATAAAAATGAAGAAATGACCCTTCCCTAGAAGAGCCTACACACAATATGCTAAACATGAGTCAATCAATAGATATTGTACTGTAATTGTTGACTTGTCTGTCCCACCATCAATAGTCAGGGTAAGCTCCTTGAGTTCAGAAATCCTGATTTATCTCACTCTCATGTCCAGTACTTTCATGAAGGTCATCTACAAATATAGCAAAATGCACTTTCTTGAAAATCTCCTTAGTAGCTTTATTGAGGTATCATTGACATAAAAAATTTTATGTAATTAAGGCATAACTTGACGTTTTGATATATGTATACACTATAAAATGATGTCAATCAAGCTAATTAACATATCCATCACCTCTACATAGTTACCATTTGTGTTTGTGTCTGTTGAGAAGATTTAAGACCTGTCTTCTTAGCAAATATTAATTATACAACACAGTTTATTAACTATCATCACCATGTTGTACATTAGATGTCCAGAAGTTATTCATCTTTCATAGCTTATACTTTGTACCCTTTGATCAATATCACCCCATTTCTTTCTCCCCTCAATCCCTGGCAACCACCATCCTACTTCTACTTCTATGAGTTTGACTATTTGAGATTCTCATATGAGTGAGATCATGAAGTATTTTTCTGTGTCTTGCTTATTTTGCTTAGCAAGATGCCATAAAACTCCATCCATGTAGTCACAAATGGCAGGATTTCCTTCTTTTATTAAGGCAGAATAGTATTCCTTTGTGTATATATATACTACATTTTATTTTCCATTCATCCATTGGTGGACACTTAGGTTGATTCCATATCTTGGCTATTGTGAGTAATACTGTAATGAACATAGTAATATAGATACCTCTTTGCAATTCTTATTTCAATTCCTTTGAATATATACCCAGAAGTGAAATTGTTGGATCATATGATAGTTCTATTTTTAATTTTTTAAGTCACCTTCATACTGATTTCCATAACGGCTATGGAAAAACACTTGTTATCTTTTGTCTTTTTGATAGTAGCCATTCTAACATGTGGGAGGTGATATCTCATTGTGGTTTTGATTTGCATTTCCCCTGATAATTAGAGACGTTGAGCAACTTTTCGTATTCCTGTTGGCCTTTTGAATTCCTTCTTTTGAGGTCCTTTGTCCATTTTTAAATTGCTATTTGTAATTTCGGTATTAAGGTGTATGAGTCCCTTATATATTTAGGATTTAACCCCTTATTGAATATATGGTTTGCAAATCTTTTTTCCTCATTCCGAATATTGTCTTTACATTTTGTTGATTGTTTGCTATACAGAAGCTTTTGAGTTGGGTGTAGCCTCAACTCTTTATTTTTGCTTTTGTTGTCTGTCCTTTTGTTATCATATCCAAAAATATCATTGCCAAGACCAATTTCAAGGAGATTTTCCTTATGCCTTCTTGTACGGTTTTGTGGTTTCAAGTTTTACATTTAAGTCAATCCATTTTGAGTTGATTTTGTGTATGGTATAATGGTCCAATTTTATTTTTTGTTTTGGCACTTGGATATACAGTTTGCCAAACATCATTTTTTTTATTATACTTTAAGTTTGGAATACATGTGTAGAATGTGCAGGTTTGTTACATAGGTATACACGTACCATGGTGGTTTACTGGACCCATCAACCAGTCATCTACATTAGATATTTCTTCTAATGCTATCCCTCCCCATCCTCCACCCCCCAACAGGCCCCGGTGGTGTGATGTTCCCCTTGCTGTGTCCATGTGTTCTCATTGTTCAACTCCCACATATGAGTGAGAACATGAGGTGTTTGGTTTTCTGTTCCTGTGTTAGTTTGCTGAGAATGATGGTTTCCAGTGTCATCCATGTCCCTGTAAAGGACATGAACTCATCCTTTTTTTATGGCTGCAGAGTATTCCATGGTGTATATGTGCCACATTTTCTTTATACATTCTATCATTTATGGGCATTTGAGTTGGTTCCAAGTGTTTGCTATTGTGAACAGTGCTTCAGTAAACATATGTGTGCATGTGTCTTTATAGTAGAATGATTTATAATCCTTTGGGCCTGTGCCCTGTAATGGGATTGCTGGGTCAAATGGTATTGCTGGTTCTAGATCCTTGAGGAATCGCCACACTGTCTTCCACAATGGTCGAACTAATTTACACTCCCCCCAACAGTGTAAAAGCATTCCTATTTCTCTACATCCTCTCCAGCATCTGTTGTTTCCTGACTTTTTAATGATCGCCATTTTAACTGGCATGAGATGGTATCTCATTGTGGTTTTGATTTGCATTTCTCTAATCATCCGTGTGATCATGAGCTTTTTTTCATATGTTTGTTGGCCACATAAATGTCTTCTTTTGAGAAGTGTCTGTTCATATCCTTCGCTCACTTTTTGATGGGGTTTTGTTTTTTTCTTGTAATTTTATTTAAGTTCCATAGATTCTGGATATTAGCCCTATGTCAGATGGATAGATCGCAAAAGTTTTCTCCCATTCTGTAGGTTGCCTGTTCACTCTGATGATAGTTTCTTTTCTTGTGCAGAAGTTCTTTAGTTTAATTAGATCCCATTCTATATTTTGGTTTTTGTTGCCATTGCTTTTGGGGTTTTAGTCATGCAGTCGTTGCCCAGACTTATGTCCTGAATTGTATTGCCTAGGTTTTCTTCTAGGGTTTTTATGGTTTTAGGTCTTACTTTTAAGTCTTTAATCCATCTTGAGTTAATTTTTGTATAAGGTATAAGGAAGGGGTCCAGTTTCAGTTTTCTGCATATGGCTAGCCAGTTTTTCCAACACCACTTATTAAATAGGAAATCATTTCCCCATTTCTTGTTTTTGTCACGTTTTCAAAGATCAGATGGTTGTAGATATGTGGCATTATTTCTGAGGCCTCTGTTCTGTTCCATTGGTCTATATATCTGTTTTGGTACCAGTACCATGCTGTTTTCATTACTGTAGCCTTGTAGTATAATTTGAAGTCAGGTGGCAGGATCCCTCCAGGTTTATTCTTTTTGCTTAGGATTGTCTTGGCTATGCAGGCTCTTTATGGTTCCATATGAAATTTAAAGTAGTTTTTTCTAATTCTGTGAAGAAAGTCAATGGTAGCTTGATGGGGATAGCATTGAATCTATAAATTACTTTGGGCAGTATACTCATTTTTACTATATTGATTCTTCCTATCCATGAGCATGGAATGTTTTTCCATTTGTTTATGTCCTCTCTTATTTCTCTGAGCAGTGGTTTGTAGTTCTCCTTAAAGAGGGCCTTCACATTTCTTGTAAGTTTTATTCCTAGGTATTTGATTCTCTTTGTAGCAATTGTGAATGGGAGTTCACTCATGATTTGGCTCTCTGTTTGTCTATTATTGGTACATAGGAATGCTTGTGATTTTTGCACATTGATTTTGTATCCCGACACTGTGCTGAAGTTGCTTATCAGCTTAAGGAAATTTTGGGCTGAGATGATGGGGTTTTCTAAATATACAATCATGTCATCTGCAAACAGAGACAATTGGACTTCCTCTCTTCCTATTTGAATACCCTTTATTTCTTTCTCTTGCCTGATTGCCCTGGCCAGAACTTCCAACACTATGTTGAATAGGAGTGGTAAGAGAGGGCATCCTTGCCTTTTGCTGGTTTTCAAAGGGAATGATTCCAGCTTTTGCCCATTCAGTATGATATTGGCTGTGGGTTTGTCATTAATAGCTCTTATTATTTTGAGATACATCCCATCAATACCTAGTTCATTGAGAGTTTTTAACAAGAAGGGGTGCTGAATTTTATCAAAGGCCTTTTCTGTATCTATTGAGATAATCACGTGGTTTTTGTCATTGTTTCTGTTTCTGTGATGGATTACATTGATTCGCATATGTTTTTATGGTATGTTTTTATGTTTAACATACTTGATTTGCATATATTGAAGGCAACTTGATCATGGCAGATAAGCTTTTTGATGTGCTGCTGGATTCGATTTAGCAGTTTATTTAGGATATTGGCCTGAAATTTTCTTTTTTTGTTGTGCCTCTGCCAGGTTTTGGTATCAGGATGATGCTGGACTCATAAAATGAGTTATGGAGGAGTCCCTCTTTTTCTATTGTTTGGAATCGTTTCAGAGGTAATGGTACCAGCTCCTCTTTGTACCTCTGGTAGAATTCAGCTGTGAATCAGTCTGGTCCTGGGCTTTTTTTTTATTGGTAGGCTATTAATTGCTGCCTCAATTTCAGAACTTATTATTGGTCTATTCAGGGATTCGACTTCTTTGTGATTTAGTCTTGGGAAGGTGTCTGTGTCCAGGAATTTATCCATTTCTTCTACATTTTCTAGTTTATTTGCATAGAGGTGTTTATAGTATTCTCTGATGGTATTTGTATTTCTGTGAGATCAGTGGTGACATCCACTTTATCATTTTTTATTGTGTCTGTTTGATTCTTCTCTTTTTTCTTCTTTATTAGTCTGGCCAGCCTTCTGTCTATTTTGCTGATCTTTTCAATAATCCAGTTCCTGGAGTCATTCATTTTTTTGAAGGGTTTTTCATGTCTCTCTCTCATTCAGTTCTTCTCTGATCTTATTTCTTATCTTCTGCTAGCTTTTGAATTTGTTTGCTCTTGGTTCTCTAGTTCTTTTAATTGTGATATCAGGGTGTCAACTTTAGATCTTTCCCACTTTCACCTGTGGACATTAAGTGCTATACATTTCCCTGTAAACACTGTTTTAGCTGTGCCCCAGAGATTCTGGTATGTTGTGTCTTTGTTCTTATTCGTTTTAAAGAACTTATTATTTCTGCCGTTATGTCCTTATTTACCCAGAAATCATTCAGGAGTAGGTTTTTCAGTTTCCATATAGTTGTGCATTTTGAGTGAGTTTCTTAATACTGAGTTCTAATTTGATTGCACTGTGGTCTGAGAGAATGTTTCTTATTTTTCCATTATTTTGCATTTACTGAGGAGTGTTTTACTTCCAATTATGTGGTCAGTTTTAGAATGAGTATGATGTGGTGCTGAGAAGAATGTATATTATGTTGATTTGGGTGGAGAATTGTGTAGATGTATATTAGGTCCACTTGGTCCAGAGCTGAATTCAAGTCCTGAATATCTTTGTTAGCTTTGTGTCTCATTGATCTAATATTGACAATGGGGTGTTCAAGTCTTCCACTATTATTGTGTGGGAGTCTAATTCTCTTTGTAGGTCTCTAAGAACTTCCTTTATGAATCTCGGTGCTCCTTTATTGGGTGCATATATATTTAAGATAGTTAACTCTTCTTGTTGCATTGATCCCTTTACCATTAGCAATGGCCTTCTTTGTTTTTTTTTTTTTTTTTTTTTTTGTATTTTTTAGTAGAGATGGGGTTTCTCCTTCACTTTTGAAGCTTAGTTTCGCTGTATATGAAATTCTGAATTGGGAGGCTGGAGCCAAGATGGCCGAATAGGAACAGCTCCGGTCTACAGTTTCCAGCGTGAGCGATGCAGAAGATGGGTGATTTCTGCATTTCCATCTGAGGTACCGGGTTCATCTCACTAGGGAGTGCCAGACAGTGGGTGCAGGACAGTGGGTGCAGCGCACCATGCGTGAGCCAAAGCAGGGCGAGGCATTGCCTCACTTGGGAAGTGCAAGGGGTCAGGGAGTTCCCTTTCCTAGTCAAAGAAAGGGGTGACAGACGGCACCTGGAAAATCGGGTCACTCCCACCCCAATACTGCGCTTTTCCGACGGGCTTAAAAAATGGTGCACTAGGAGATTATATCCCGCACTTGGCTCGGAGGGTCCTACGCCCACAGAGTCTCACTGATTGCTAGCACAGCAGTCTGAGATCAAACTGCAAGGTGGCAGCCAGGCTGGGGGAGGGGCACCCGCCATTGCCCAGGCTTGCTTAGGTAAACAAAGCAGCTGGGAAGCTCGAACTTGGTGGAGCCCACCACAGCTCAAGGAGGCCTGCCTGCCTCTGTAGGCTCCACCTCTGGGGGCAGGGCACAGACAAACAAAAAGACAGCAGTAACCTCTGCAGACTTAAATGTCCCTCTCCGACAGCTTTGAAGAGAGCAGTGGTTCTCCCAGCACACAGCTGGAGATCTGAGAATGGGCAGACTGCCTCCTCAAGTGGGTCCCTGACCCCTGACCAATGAGCAGCCTAACTGGGAGGCACCCCTCAGTAGGGGCAGACTGACACCTCACATGGCCAGGTACTCCTCTGACACAAAACTTCCAGAGGAATGATCAGACAGCAGCATTCACGGTTCAAGAAAACCCACTGTTATGCACCCATCACTGCTGATACCCAGGCAAACAGCGTCTGGAGTGGACCTCTAGCAAACTCCAATAGACCTGCAGCTGAGGGTCCTGTCTGTTAGAAGGAAAACTAACAAACAGAAAGGACGTCCACACCAAAAACTCATCTATACATCACCATCATCAAAGACCAAAAGTAGATAAAACCACAAAGATGGGGAAAAAACAGAGCAGAAAAACTGGAAACTCTAAAAAGCAGAGCGCCTCTCCTCCTCCAAAGAACACAGCTCCTCACCAGCAACACAACAAAGCTGGACGGAGAATGACTTTGATGAGTTGAGAGAAGAAGGCTTCAGACGATCAAACTACTCCGAGCTACAGGAGGAAATTCAAACCAAAGGCAAAGAGGTTGAAAACTTTGAAAAAAATTTAGACAAATGTATAACTAGAATACCCAATACAGAGAACTGCTTAAAGGAGCTGATGGAGCTGAAAGCCAAGGCTTGAGAACTACATGAAGAATGCAGAAGCCTCAGGAGCTGATGTGATCAACTGGAAAAAAGGGTATCAGTGATGGAAGATGAAATGAATGAAATGAAGCGAGAAGGGAAGTTTAGAGAAAAAAGAACAAAAAGAAATGAACAAAGCCTCCAAGAAATGTGGGACTATGTGAAAAGACCGAATCTACATCTGATTGGTGTACCTGAAAGTGACGGGGAGAATGGAACCAAGTTGGAAAACACTCTGCAGGATATTATCCAGGAGAACTTCCCCAATCTAGCAACGGAGGCCAACATTCAGATTCAGGAAATACAGAAACGCCACAAAGATACTCCTCGAGAAGAGCAACTCCAAGACACATAATTGTCAGATTCACCAAAGTTTAAATAAAGGCAAAAATGTTAAGGGCAGCCAGAGAGAAAGGTCAGGTTACCCACAAAGGGAAGCCCATCAAACTAACAGCGGATCTCTCAGCAGAAACTCTACAAGCCAGAAGAGAGTGGGGGCCAATATTCAACATTCTTAAAGAAAAGAATTTTCAATCCAGAATTTCATATCCAGCCAAACTAAGCTTCATAAGTGAAGGAGAAATAAAATACTTTACAGACAAGCAAATGCTGAGAGATTTTGGCACCACCAGGCCTGCCCTAAAAGAGCTCCTGAAGGAAGCATTAAACATGGAAAGGAACAACCGGTATCAGCCACTGCAAAAACATGCCAAATTGTAAAGACCATCGAGGCTAGGAAGAAACTGCATCAACTAACGAGTAAAATAACCAGATAACATCAAAATGATAGGATCAAATTCACACATAACGATATTAACTTTAAATGTAAATGGATTAAATGCTCCAATTAAAAGACACAGACGGGCAAACTGGACAAAGAGTCAAGACCCATCAGTGGGCTGTATTCAGCAAACCCATCTCATGTGCAGAGACACACATAGGCTCAAAATAAAAGGATGGAGGAAGATCTACCAAGTAAATGGAAAACAAAAAAAGGCAGGGGTTGCAATCCTAGTCTCTGATAAAACAGACTTTAAACCAACAAAGATAAAAAGAGACAAAGAAGCCCATTACATAATGGTAAAGGGATCAATTCAACAAGAAGAGCTAACTATCCTAAATATATATGCACCCAATACAGGAGCATGCAGATTCATAAAGCAAGTCCTGAGTGACCTACAAAGAGACTTAGACTCCCACACAATAATAATGGGAGACTTTAACACTCCCCTGTCAACATTAGACAGATCAACAAGACAGAAAGTTAACAAGTATACCCAGGAATTGAAGTCAGCTCTGCACCAAGTGGACCTAATAGACATCTAAAGAACTCTCCACCCCAAATCAACAGAATATACATTCTTTTCAGCACCACACCACACCTATTCCAAAACTGACCACATACTTGGAAGTAAAGCACTCCTCAGCAAATGTAAAAGAACAGAAATTATAACAAACTGTCTCTCAGACCACAGTGCAATCAAACTAGAACTCAGGATTAAGAAACTCACTCAAAACCACTCAACTACAAGGAAACTGAACAACCTGCTCCTGAATGACTACTGGGTATATAACGAAATGAAGGCAGAAATAAAGATGTTCTTTGAAACCAACGAGAACAAAGACACAACATACCAGAATCTCTGGGACACATTCAAAGCAGTGTGTAGACGGAAATTTATAGCACTAAATGCCCACAAGACAAAGCAGGAAAGATGCAAAATTGACACCCTAACATCACAATTAAAAGAACTAGAAAAGCAAGAGCAAACACATTCAAAAGCTAGCAGAAGGCAAGAAATAACTAAAATCAGAGCAGAACTGAAGGAAATAGAGACACAAAAAACCCTTCAAAAAATTAGTGAATCCAGGAGCTGGTTTTTTGAGAGAATCAACAAAATAGATAGACCGCTAGCAAGACTAATAAAGAAGAAAAGAGAGAAGAATCAAATAGATGCAATAAAAAATGATAAAGGGGATATCACCACCGATCACACAGAAATACAAACTACCATCAGAGAATACTACAAACACCTCTACGCAAATAAACTAGAAAATCTAGAAGAAATGGATAAATTCCTCGACACATAACACCCTCCCAAGATTAAACCAGGAAGAAGTTGACTCTCTGAATAGACCAGTAACAGACTCTGAAATTGTGGCAATAATCAATAGCTTACCAACCAAAGAGAGTCCAGGACCAGATGGATTCACAGCCGAATTCTGCCAGAGGTACAAGGAGGAACTGGTACCATTCCTTCTGAAACTATTCCAATCAATAGAAAAAGAGGGAATCCTCCCTAACTCATTTTATGAGGCCAGCATCATCCTGATACCAAAGCCGAGCAGAGACACAACCAAAATAGAGAATTTTAGACCAATATCCTTGATGAACATTGATGCAAAAATCCTCAATAAAATAGTGGCAAACCGAATCCAGCAGCATATCAAAAAGCTTATCCACCATGATCAAGTGGGCTTCATCCCTGGGATGCAAGGCTGGTTCAATATACACAAATCAATAAACATAATCCAGCATATAAACAGAACCAAAGACAAACACCACATGATTATCTCAATAGATGCAGAAAAGGCCTTTGATAAAATTCAACAACCCTTCATGCTAAAAACTCTCAATAAATTAAGTATTGATGGGATGTATCTCAAAATAATAAGAGCTATCTATGACAAACCCACAGCCAATATCATACTGAATGGGCAAAAACTGGAAGCATTCCCTTTGAAAACTGGCACAAGACAGGGATGCCCTCTCTCACCACTCCTATTCAACATAGTGTTGGAAGTTCTGGCCAGGGCAATTAGGCAGGAGAAGGAAATAAAGGGTATTCAATTAGGAAAAGAGGAAGTCAAATTGTCCCTGTTTGCAGATGACATGATTATATATCTAGAAAACGCCATCGTCTCAGCCCAAAATCTCCTTAAGCTGATAAGCAATTTCAGCAAAGTCTCAGGATACAAAATCAATCTACAAGAATCACAAGCATTCTTATACACCAATAACAGACAAACAGAGAGCCAAATCATGAGTGAACTCCCATTCACAATTGCTTCAAAGAGAATAAAATACCTAGGAATCCAACTTACAAGGGATGTGAAGGACCTCTTCAAGGAGAACTACAAACCACTGCTCAATGAAATAAAAGAGGATACAAACAAATGGAAGAACATTCCATGCTCATGGGTAGGAAGAATCAATATCGTGAAAATGGCCATACTGCCCAAGGTAATTTATAGATTCAATGCCATCCCCATCAAGCTACCAATGACTTTCTTCATAGAATTGGAAAAAACTACTTAAAGTTCATATGGAACCAAAAAAGAGCCTGCATCACCAAGTCAATCCTAAGCCAAAAGAGCAAAGCTGGAGGCATCACACTACCTGACTTCAAATTATACTACAAGGTTACAGTAACCAAAACAGCATGGTACTGGTACCAAAACAGAGATATAGATCAATGGAACAGAACACAGCCCTCAGAAATAATGCCACATATCTACAACTATCTGATCTTTGACAAACCTGACAAAAACAAGAAATGGGGAAAGTATTCCCTATTTAATAGATGGTGCTGGGAAAACTGGCTAGCCATATGTAGAAAGCTGAAACTGGATCTCTTCCTTACACCTTATACGAAAATTAATTCAAGATGGATTAAAACTTAAACGTTAGACCTAAAACCATAAAAACCCTAGAAGAAAACCTAGGCATTACCATTCAGGACATAGGCATGGGCAAGGACTTCATGTCTAAAACACCAAAAGCAATGGCAACAAAAGCCAAAATTGACCAATGGGATCTAATTAAACTAAAGAGCTTCTGCACAGCAAAAGAAACTACCATCAGAGTAAACAGGCAACCTACAAAATGGGAGAAAATTTTCCCAACCTACTCATCTGAGAAAGGGGCTAATATCCAGAATCTACAATGAACTCAAACAAACTTACAAGAAAAAAACAAACAACCCCATCAAAAATGGGCAAAGGACATGAACAGACACTTCTCAAAAGAAGACATTTATGCAGCCACAAAACACATGAAAAAATGCTCACCATCACTGGCCGTCAGAGAAATGCAAATCAAAACCACAATGAGATACCGTCTCACACCAGTCAGAATGGCGATCATTAAAGTCAGTAAACAACAGGTGCTGGAGAGGATGTGGAGAAATAGGAACACTTTTACACTGTTGGTGGGACTGCAAACTAGTTCAACCATTGTGGAAGTCAGTGTGGCGATTCCTCAAGGATCTAGAACTAGAAATACCGTTTGACCCAGCCATCCCATTACTGGGTATATACCCAAAGGACTATAAATCATGCTGCTATAAAGACACATGCACACATACGTTTATTGTGGCACTATTCACAATAGCAAAGACTTTGAACCAACCCAAATGTCCAACAATGATAGACTGGATTAAGAAAATGTGGCACATATACACCATGGAATACTATGCAGCCATAAAAAATGATGAGTTCACGTCCTTTGTAGGGACGTGGGTGAAATTGGAAATCATCATTCTCAGTAAACTATTTCAAGAACAAAAAATCAAACACCGCATATTCTTACTCATAGATGGGAATTGAACAATGAGAACACATGGACACAGGAAGGGGAACATCACACTCTAGGGAGTGTTGTGGGGTGGGGGGAGGGGGGAGGGATAGCTTTAGGAGATATATCTAATGCTAAATGACGAGTTGATGGGTGTAGCACACCAGCATGGCACATGTATACATATGTAACTAACCTGCACATTGTGCACATGTACCCCCAAAATTACAGTATAATAATAATAGAATAAAAAATAAAAAAAAATCTAAAAAAAGATATTCTGAATTGAAAATTCTTTTCTTGGCTGGGCGCAGTGGCTCACACCTGTAATCCCAGCACTTTGGGAGTCCAAGGCAGGCAGATCATGAGGTCAGGAGATTGAGACCATCCTGGCCAACATGGTGAATCCTCGTCTCTACAAAATATACAAAAATTAGCTGGGCATGGTGGCAGGTGCTTGTAATCCCAGCTACTCAGGAGGCTGAGGCAGGAGAATGGCTTGAACCAGGGAGTCGGAGATTGCAGTAAGTCGAGATCACACCACTGCAATCTAGCCTGGGTGACAGAGCAAGACTCTGTCTCAAAAAAAAAAAAAAAGAAAGAAAGAAAGAAAGAAAATTCTTTTCTTTAAGAATGCTGAATATTGGTCCCCACTCTCTTCTGGCATTTAGGGTTTCTGCAGAGAATTCTACTGTTATTCTGATGGGCTTCCCTTTGTGGGTAACCCGACCTTTCTCTCTGGCTGCCCTTAACATTTTTTCATTGATTTCAACCACGGTGAATCTGAGAATTATGTGTCTTGGGGTTGCTCTTCTCAAGGAGTATCCTTGTGGTGTTCTCTATATTTCCTGAATTTGAATGTTGGCCTGTCTTGCTAGGTTGGGGAAGTTCTCCTGGATAATATCCTGAAGAGTGTTTTCCAACTTGGTTCCATTCTCCCTGTCACTTTCAGGTACACCAATCAAATGTAGGTTTGGTCTTTTCATGTAATCCCATATTTCTTGGTGGCTTTGTTCATTCCTTTTCATTCTTTTTTCTCTAATCTTATCTTCACACTATTTCATTAAGTTGATCTTCAATCCCTGATATCCTTTCTTCCACTTGATCAATTTGGCTATTGATACTTGTGTATGATTCAGGAAGTTCTCATGCTGTGTTTTTCAACTCCATCAGGTCATTTATGTTCTTCTTTAAACTGGTTATTCTAGTTAGCAGTTTCTCTAACCTTTTTTCAAGATTCTTAGCTTCCCTGCATTGGGTTAGAACATGCTCCTTTAGTTCGAAGGAGTTTGTTATTATGCACCTTCTGAAGCCTACTTCTGTTAATTCATCAAACTCATTCTCCATCCAGTTTTGTTCCCTTGCTGGGGAGGAGTTGTGATCATTTGGAAGATAAGAGGCATTCTGGTTTTTGGAAATTTCAGCCTATTTGACCTGTATTTTCCTCATCTTTGTGGATGTATCTACCTTTGGTCTTTGATGCTGGTGACCTTCGGATGGGGTTTCTGTGTGGACATCCTTTTTGTTGATGGTGATGCTATTCCTTTCTGTTTGTTAGTTTTCTTTCTAACAGTCAGACCCCTCTGCTGTCTGTGCTGGAGTTTGCTAGATGTCCACTCCAGACCCTGTTTGCCTGGTTATCACCAGCAGAGGCTGCAGAACAGCAAAGATTGCTCCCTGTTCCTTCCTCTGGAAGCTTTGTCTCAGAGGGGCATCCACCAGATGCCAGCCAGAGCTCTCCTGTATGAGGTGTCTGTCGACCCCTGCTGGCAGGTGTCTCCAGTCAGGAGACACGGGGCTCAGGACCCACTTGAGGAGGTAGTCTGACCCTTAGCAGAGCTCGAGCGCTGTGCTGAGAGATCTACTGCTCTCTTCAGAGCCAGCAGGCAGGAACGTGTAAGTCTGCTGAAGCTGCGCCCACAGCCACCCCTTCCCCCAGGTGCTCTGTCCCAGGGAGATGGGAATTTTATCTATACGCTCCTGTTTGGGGCTGCTGACTTTCTTTCAGAGATGCCATGCCAAGAGAGGAGGAATCTGGGGAGGCACTCTGGTTACAGCAGCTTTGCCTAGCTGTGGTGGGCTCCTCCCAGTTCAAACTTCCCGGCAGCTTTGTTTACACTGTGAGGGGAAAACTGCCTACTCAAGCCTCAGTAATGGTGGACACCCCTCCCACCACTAAGCTCAAGTGTCCCAGGTTGACTTCAGACTGCTGTGCTGGCTGCCAGAATTTCAAGCCAGTGGATCTTAGCTTGCTGGGCTACGTTGGGGTGGGATCTGCTAAGCTAGACCACTTGGCTCCCTGGCTTCAGCCCCCTTTCCAGGGGAGTGAATGGTTGTGTCTCACTGACATTCCAGGTGCCACTGGGGTATGAAAAAAAAAAAAAAAAAACTCCTGCAGCTAGCTCAGTGTCTGCCCAAATGGCTGCCCAGGTTTGTGTGTGAAACCCAGGGCCCTGGTGGCATAGGCACCCAAAGGAATCTTGTGGTATGTGAGTTGCGAACATCGTAGTAAAAGAATAGTATCTGGGCCAAATGCACCATTCCTCATGGCACAGTCCCTCACAGCTTCCCTTGACTATGGCAGGGAGTTCCTGACCACTTGCACTTCCTGGGTGAGGCCATGCCCCACCCGGCTTCAGCTTTCCCTCTGCAGGCTGCACCCATTATCTAACCAGTCCCAGTGGGATGAGCCAGCTACCTCAGTTGGAAATGCAGAAATCACCCACCTTCTACATTGTTCTTGCTGGGAGCTGCAGACCAGAACTGTTCCTATTCAGCCACCTTGCCAGCCACCCCCCAACATCTTTTTTTGAGGAGACTATCCTCTCCACATTTTGTATTCTTGACATTGTTGTTGAATATTAGTTGACCATATATGCATGAGTTTATTTCAGGGCTCCCTATTCTGTTCCACTGATCCATGTGTCTGCTTTTATGCCAGGATTACACTGTTTTGTTTATTATAGCTTTGTAATAAAATTTGAAGTCAGGACATGTGATGCCTCCAGCTTCCTTTTTCTTGCTTAAGATTACTTTGGCTATTTGGGGACATTATTAGTTTCATATGAATTTTAGGAATTTTTTTTCTTTTTCTGTAAAACAAAAATGCCATTGGGATTTTGATAAGAACTGCATTGAATATGGAGATTGCTTTGGGTAGTACAGACATTTTAAAAATATTAACTCTTTTAATCCATAAACATAGGATGTCTATTTGTGTCTTTTTGAATTTCTTTCATCAATGTTTTATGATTCTCAGCATTAAAATCTTTCATCTCTTTGGTTAATTCCTAAGTATTTTACTCTTTTTGTTGCTAATGTAAATGGGATTGCTTTTTATATTTCCCTTTCAGATAGTTGTTAGGGTATAGAAGTAATACTGATTTTTTATGTGCTAATTTTCTATTCTGCAACTTTATTGAATTTATTCTATCAGCTTTTTTGTAGAGTCTTTAGGCTTTCTATATATATATGATCATGCCAAATGCAAACAGAGATAATTTTATATCATCCTTCCAATTTAGATGCCTTTTTAAAATTTTGACTGATTATTCTGGCTAGGTAATATAGTTTTGTATTAGTCACTTCTTATATTGATATAAAGTAATACCTGACACTGTGTAATTTATTTAAAAAAATGAGGGTTTGGCCAGGCACAGTGGCTCACATCTGTAATCCCAGCACTTTGGGGAGGTCAAGGCAGGCAGATCAGTTGAAGTCAGGAGTTCCAGACCAGCCTGGCCAACATGGTGAAGCCCTGTCTCTACTAAAAGTACAAAAAATTTATCTGGGTGTGGTGGCGGGCACCTGTAGTCCCAGCTACTTGGGAGACTGAGGCAGGAGAATCACTTGAACCCAGGAGGCAGAAGTTGCAGTGAGCCGAGATCACGCCACTGCACTCTTGCCTGGGTAACAAGAGTTAGACTGTCTCAAAAAAAAAAAAAAAAAAAAAGGGAGGTTTAATTGGCTCACTGTTTTGCAGGCTGTAAGGGAAGGATAGTGGCATCTGCTTCTGGGGAGGCCTCAGGAAGCTTCCAATCATGCCAGAAGGCAAAGGGGGAGCAAGCATGTCACATGTCAAAAGCCTGGGTTAAGAGAGTGAAGGGGGAGGTGCTACACATTTTTAAATGACTGGATCTCATGAGAACTCACTATTACAGGGATAGTGCCATGAGGGATGGTGCCAAACCATTTATGATAAATCAGCCTCCATGATCAAATCACCTCCCACCAGGCCCCACTTCCAACATTGGGGGTTACATTTCAATATGAGATTTGTGGGAGGACACACATCCAAACTATATTAGGTTTTCATGTTTGTCCCTTCCAAATCTCATGTTGAAATGTGATTCCCAATGTTGGAGGTGTGGCTTGGTGAGAAGTAATTGGATCATGGGGGCATATCCTTCATGAATGATTTAGCACCATCCCCTTGTGATAAGTGAGTTCTTTCTCAAGTAGTTCACATGAGATCTGGCTGTTTAAAAGAGTCTGGGGCCTCTCCCTTCTCTCTCTCTCTTGCTCCCTTTCTTGCCATGTGGCACTGCCAGCTCTCCCTTTGCCTTCTGCCATGATTATGAGCTCCCTGAGGCCCTCACTAGAAGATGCTGAAGCCATGCTTGTACAGCCTGCGGAAACATGGGCAAATTAAACTTCTCTTTATAAATTACCCAATCTCAGGTATTTCTTTATAGCAATGCAAAAACAAACTAACACACTGGGACTTCCAGTAGAATACTGAATAGCAGTGGAGGGAGTGAGCATCTTTTCCTTGTTCATAATCTTAGAGGAAAAGTTTTAAGCTTTATCCAAATGATTATAATGTTAGCGGTGGGTTTTTCATATATGGCTTTTATTGTGTTGAAATAAGTTTCCTGTATATCTATTTTGTTTAAAGTTTTTATCATAAAATGTTGTTGAATTTTGTCAAGTACCTTTTCTGCATATATTGAGATTATCATGTGGTTTTTGTCTTTCTTTCTGTTAATGTATCTCACATTGATTTATTTTTGTATGCTGAACCATCCTTGCATCCTAGGGATAAATATCACTTGGTTGTGGTGTATGATCCTTGTAATGTGCCATTGAATTATTTTGTTACTGTTTTATTGAGGACTTCCATATCTATGTTAATCAGAGATATTGGCTGTTTTCTTTTCTTGAAGTGTCTTTGGAACTGGATCACGATGATGCTAGCCTCATAAAGAGAGTTTGGGAGGGTCTTCCCTTTTCTAATTATTGAAAGTTTAAGAAGCAGAGAGAATTCCTCAAGATGGCTGAACAGGAACAGCTCCAGTCTACAGCTCCCAGTGTGACTGATGCAGAAGACGGGTGATGTCTGCATTTCCAACTGAGGTACCCGGTTCATCTCACTGGGGCTCGTCAAACACTGGGTGCAGGACAGTGGGTGCAGCCCACAGAGCGTGAGCCAAAGCAGGACAAGGCATCACCTCACCTAGGAAGTGCAAGGGATCAGAGAACTCCCTTTCCTAGCCAAGGGAAGCCATGACAGACAGCACCTGGAAAATCAGGTCACTCCCACCCTAAGACTGTGCTTTTCCAATAGTCTTGGCAAACGGCACACCAGGATATTACATCCCGTGCCTGGCTCGGAGGGTCCCACACCCACGGAGCCTCACTCATTGCTAGCACAGCAGTCTGAGATCGAACTGCAAGGCGGCAGCAAGGCTGGGGGAGGGGCGCCCACCATTGCTGAGGCTTGAGTAGGAAAACAAAGCAGCCAGGAAGCTGAAACTGGGTGGAGCCCACTGCAGCTCAATGAGGCCTGCCTGCCTCTGTAGGCTCCACCTCTGGGGGCAGGGCATAGCCTAACAAAAGGCAGCAGAAAGTTCTGCAGACTTAAATGTCCCTGTCTGACAGCTTTGAAGAGAGTTGTGGTTCTCCCAGCACAGAGTTTGAGATCTGAGAACCAACAGACTGCCACCTCAAGTGGGTTCCTGACCCCCGAGTAGCCTAACTAGGAGGCACCTCCCAGTAGGGGCTGGCTGACACCTCATATGGCCAGGTGTCCCTCTGAGACGAAGCTTCCAGAGGAATGATCAGACAGCAACATTTGCTGTTCTGCAATATTTGCTGTTCTGCAGCCTCCGCTGGTGATACCCAGGGGAACAGGGTCTGGAGTGGACCTCCAGCAAACTCCAACAGACCTGCAGCTGAGGGTCCTGACTGTTTGAAGGAAAACTGAAAAACAGAAAGGACATCTGCACCAAAACCCCATCTGTACATCACCATCATCAAAGACCAAAGGTAGATAAAACCACAAAGATGGGGAGAAACCAGAGCAGAAAAGCTGAAAATTCTAAAACTCAGAGAGTCTTTTCTCCTCCAAAGGAATGCAGCTCCTCAACAGCAGCGGAACAAAGCTGGATGGAGAATGACTTTGACAAGTTGAGAGAAGGCTTCAGAGGATCAGTAATAACAAACTTCTCCGAGCTAAAGGAGGACGTTCAAACCCATCGCAAAGAAGCTAAAAACCTTGAAAAAAGATTAGATGAATGGCTAACTAGAATAAACAGTGTAGAGAAGATCTTAAATGACCTGATGGAGCTGAAAACCATGGCACAAGAACTACTTGATGCATGCACAAGCTTCAGTAGCTGATTCGATCAACTGGAAGAAAGGGTGTTAGTGATTGAAGAATCAAATGAATGAAATGAAGTGAGAAGTTTAGAGAAAAAAGAGTACAAAGAAACAAACAAAGCCTCCAAGAAATATGGAACTATGTGAAAAGACCAAATCTATGTCTCACTGGTGTACCTGAAAGTGACGGGGAGAATGGAACCAAGTTGGAAAACACTCTGCAGGATATTATCTAGGAGAACTTCCCCAATCTAGCAAGGCAGGCCAACATTCAAATTCAGGAAGTAAAGAAAACGCCACAAAGATACTCCTCGAGAAGAGCGACTACAAGACACATAATTGTCAGATTCACCAAAGTTGAAATGAAGGAAAAAATGTTAAGGGCAGCCAGAGAAAGGTTGGGTTACCCACAAAGGGAAGCCCATCAGACTAACAGCTGATCTCTTGGCAGAAACTTTACAAGCCAGAAGAGAGTGGGGGCCAATATTCAACATTCTTAAAGAAAAGAATTTTCAACCCAGAATCTCATATCCAGCCAAACTAAGCCTCATAAGTGAAGGAGAAATAAAATCCTTTACAGACAAGCAAATGCTGAGAGATTTTGGCACCACCAGGCCTGCCCTAAAAGAGCTCCTGAAGGAAGCACTAAACATCGAAAGGAACAACTGGTACCAGCCACTGCAAAAACATGCCAAATTGTAAAGACCATTGAGGCTAGGAAGAAACTGCATCAACTAACAAGCAAAATAACCAGATAACATCATGACAGGATCAAATTCACACATAATAATATTAACCTTAAATGTAAATGGGCTAAATGCTCCAATTAAAAGACACAGACTGGCAAATTGGATAAAGAGTCAAGACCCATCAGTGTGCTGTATTCAGGAGACCCATCTCATGTGCAGACACACACATAGGCTCAAAATAAAGGGATGGAGGAAGATCAACCAAGCAAATGGAAAACAAAAAAAAGCAGAAGTTGCAATCCTAGTCTCTGATAAAACAGACTTTAAACCAACAAAGATCAGAAGAGACAAAGAAGGCCATTACATAATGGTAAAGGGATCAATTCAACAAGAAGAGCTAACTATCCTAAATATATATGCACACAACACAGGAACACCCAGATTCATAAAGCAAGTCCTTAGAGACCTACAAAGAGACTTAGACTCCCACACAATAATAATGGGAGACTTTAACACCCCACTGTCAACATTAGACAGATCAACGAGACAGAAAGTTAACAAGGATATCCAGGAATTGAACTCAGCTCTGCACCAAGCAGACCTAATAGACATCTACAGAACTCTCCACCCCAAATCAACAGAATATACATTCTTCTCAGCACCACATCGCACTCACTGCAAAATTGACCATATAGCTGGAAGTAAAGCACTCCTCAGCAAATGTAAAAGAACAGAAATTATAACAAACTGTCTCTCAAACCCTGTGAGGGTCCTCGATTTAATTTTTGTTAAGTTCACTGGTTTTGTGTTGGCCTCCAGCCAGGAGGTGGCACTTTCAAAAGCATATCAGCTGGGGTTGTATGGGGAAGATCAGGTGGTAGGCAGGGCCATAGAGCTCCCAGGAGATTATGTCCCTTGTCTTTGGCTACCAGGGCGGGTAGAGAAAGATCATCAGGTGTGGGCAGGGTTAGGCTGAGTTCAGACTCTCCTTGGGCTGGGCTTGCTGCAGCTGCTGTGGGGGATGGGGGTGTGGTTCCCAGGCCAATGAAGTTATGTTCCCAGGGGGACTATGGCTATCTCTGCTGCATCACACAGGTCACCAGGGAAGTGGGGGAAAGTCGGCAGCCACAGGCCTCAACCAGCTCCCACACAGCCCGCAGACGAAAAGGCTGGTCTCACTCCCTCTGTGCCCACCTGCCCCCCTCACCTGGTAGCACGGAGTTTATTTCCAGGCAGCCAGTGAGCAGGGCTGAGAACTTGCCCCAGGCTACAAGCATCCCAGCTGAGAAAGCAAGCAGACTCACAGTTCCTTGGCTGTCCCAGGGAGCCTGCAGTGGCAGTCCACTTCCTTCAAAGGGTCTGTGGATTCTCTAGGCTTTCCTGGTGTTCCTGCAGTAGTTCTAAGAGCAAGAGTTCATGCTGTGGGTCTCCACACACTGCTCTATCTGTTGAAGTGGGAGCTCCAAGTTAGTCCTGCCTCCTAGCCACCATTTTCCCCCATTGCTTCTTTATGTTTATGGGTTTTTTAAATCTTTGTTGAAGTTGTCATTTTGTCCCTGCTTTCCTAATTTTGTTATATCGTTTACCTGTGTTGTCTTGTAGCTCACCAAGCTTCTAAAGGACAATTACTTTAAATTATTTGGCAGCTAACTCATGAATACCCATTTCTTTGGGGTCAGTTACTGTAAGTTTGTATTCCTTTGGTGGTGTCATAGTTTTCTGAATTTTCATGCTTCTTTTATCCTTGCATTGGTGTCAGTGCATTTGAAGCAGCACTTACCTCTTCCAGACCACCTTTGGTAAGAAAAGTTCTTCACTGAGAGGGGGAGCAGAAGTATGCTGTGACACTGAGTCTAATGGCATGTGAGATGCCAACTGCTGTAACCTGTCACAGCTCTGTGTCAAGGAGGGACAGGAGTGGTGGCACAGGAGCTGAAGTAGCCAGGGTCCACAACATTTGGCAACTATGTTGTCCTCAGCTGTGAATGTTGTGGGGGTTTTGTGGTGCCCATGAGGGCTGCTGGGGTCCTTAGTGGTGCCACTGGATATAGCAGCAAGTGCACCTGCATAGATAATGCCAAAGTTGGCAGTCAAGACTGGGGAGAGCTAGGGGTGCACATAACAGGAGGGTTGGTGGCAAGTATGCCTGTGGCACTAACAACCAAGACCAGCAGCAGGTGTTTATGTGGTGGCAAGAGGTGGCCATAGGCAGGCATATGTGCAGCAGTGCAAACCACCAGTGAGTATGTGGCTGCAACAGCCAAAGCTAATAGCAGGCATATGCGCAGTGGTGAGAGCTGGGTAAGGGCATGCACGCAGTGGTGCAAATAAGCAGTGCTTGCATGCACTGTGATTTAACAGCCAGGGCTAGTTGTGTGCATGCACATGCCCATGAGAATTGGTCACAGATGAATGTGGTGGTTAAAACTGGGGCTAGTGGGTCAGTGCCAACTGCAGGCATGCATGCAGTGACTGCACTGATTCCCAGGGTTTGGGTGCCCACAGAGGCGCTGGCTGGGGCAGCTCCACTGGAGGTAAAAATAGCCTAGTCAGCTGGGGTCCATGAAGGAGAAAGCCAGAAGGCCATCTGCGGTGAAACCCATGGGAATTCCAAGCCAGCTGGGAGGTCTTCAGTGGAGAAGGGTGCTGGGGTCATCTGAAGACCAGGCCACTATGAACCATGGTATCCCCTGCCACGTGGCTGACACAATGCCCTCTGTCCTTCTTTATTCCTAGCTGCTTCCAGATATCTCAGCTATGCCAGTCTTCCCCGGGATTTGAGTGGGATAAAACCAATGTGGATCTTTTGGGCAGTACCCACAAATTGTGAAGAGGCTGGACACTCACCCTGCTCTCATTTTCACCTGAGGGTAACATTTGGTAATGAGCTGTGCCAGCCTGACGGATGGCATAAAGATAAAATGAGACTTCTTCATACCCATTCTGTGTGGTTATTCTTGTTTTTGTTGTTGTTGTTTTGGTTTGGTTTTGCTTTGCTTTTTTGCTCTACTATGCTGCCGCAGCTTCTTATCTGGACTCCAAAGCCCTCCCACAGCTATTTCCATTCCTGGATGTCTATCAGATTGTTTTGTGGGGTTGAGGGCCAGGGTCTCCTACTCTACCATCTTGTTGGTAATACTTCCTTCTTGAATATCTTATATGTTTTTCCCCTCAAAAGCAGAAATACCTTGGTAATGAGAGTAATGCTAAGTTACTGTTAAGTAATGTTAAGTAACTTTATTAACTTTTAGAGAACAGTATATCAGCTGATATCTGTTCTGTGTTAGCTTATTTCCTTCTTACTTCACAAACCTTAGTAAGTGGAATTTCTAAGGCTTATGCTATCCAAGACAGCTAGAAAGAATATCAACTAATTTCAATTATTATCCCTCAAGTAAATGCCAGTCTCTCCCCAACCCCCATATACACACACAAACTTTGATTGAGAACTGTGTTTCTGTTTATCTCTGGGTTATCACTCAATGTCTTGCAGATTGCCTGGAATATTTTGCGAATGGGTGAACAGTCACAAGTACTGATTATCTGAGGAAACCATATAATTAAACTCAAAGTATATCATTCAGTGATAATAAACACATTAACTTAACAAAATGTTGGATTTTCTCTCTTACTTACCTCTTCATTTCGTACATTGAAACTGTAGCTAGTTAGAAGGAGGATTTCTTTCTTAATTATTATTATTTTGAGCTCTGTCACCCAGGCTGAAGTGCAGTGGCACAGTCTTGGCTCACTGCAGCCTCCACCTCCCAAATTCAAGTGGTTTTCCTACCTCATACTCCCGAGTAGCTGGGACTACAGGTGCATGCCACTACGCCTGATTGATTTTTGTATTTTCAGTAGAGGCAGGGTTTCACCATGTTGGCCAGGCTGGTCTCAAATACCTGACCTCAGATGATCCGTCCACCTCGGCCACCCAAAGTGCTGGGATTACAGGCGTGAGCCACTGCATCCGGCTGTCTATCTTATTTTTAAAAGGGCTGCCCTCAAACTATCTCACTACCACCAGAGCCTCCTTAATTAGCAAAACATTAAATTACTTGAGGTCCAGCACTCTCAGGGTGCCTATTATGGTCACATATAAATTAGGAGAAAAACAAAAAGCAGAGCTTTCATTTGTTTTTATCTGACTTCATTATTTTTATCTGACTTCAAAATGTGTTTTGTATTCTTGAGTTCTCCCAAGTTCTAGATCTTTATTCTTAACTGACTCTGGATATTTTAAACTCCACCTCCACTCTTGTAAAATCTGATCAATATTTAGTTTATTCCACCTTGTTTTCCTATTCTCAAAAGTCCTTTCAATCTTTCAATATTCAGCTCAATGGTCACCTCTTCTAATGCTGCTCTAGACTTCTTTGTAGTTCTCTTACTGCATTAGTCATATTCTACCATAGCATTTGCAACCTTGCACACCACTTCTAGCTAAAGCACTTGGAGGAGTTTCCTGATCAATCATGCTCCCTCCCATTTTCATGCCTCTGCATGTTCTGTTTCATCAAGCTAGAAGGCCTTTATCCCCATTCTTGCATTTTCATACCATGGAAGTTACCAAACGACTGCAAATGTTTAAATACACTTTTTGTTTTCATACTTTTAAAGATACATTTTTATATACCCTCTATTTCTAACATAGTTCTTAATACATATGTGATGAATAAATTGATGAGGCTTGAATGTATAACTTGCCTAAGATCCTAAGATAAAGATCAACACAGTTGATCTTTGTAAAATGGCACGTTCACTTTGAAAAACAATTTGGTAGTTCTTCAAAATGTTGAACATAGTTTCCATAGGACCCAGCAAGTCAACTCCTAGATGTATACTCAAGGGAAATAAAATCATATGTCCACACAAAAAACTTGTATACAAGTGTTCAGAGCAGCATTTCAGAATACCTAAAAAGTGGAAACAACCAAAATATCTATCAATTGAATGGATAAACAAAATATGGTATATTCATATGATGGATTATTATTTAGTAATAAAAAGGAATGAAGTATTCATACGTGTTACAACATGCATGAACTCTCAAAATATTTTGCTAAGTGAAAGAAGCCAGATACAATAGGTCACATGTTGTATGGTTCCATTTATATGAAATGTCCAGAATAGGCATGGAGACAAAAAGCATATAGTGGTTTCCAGGAGTTGTGGGGAGGAGGTAGTGGGAAGTGATCCCTAATGGTTACAGGATTTCTTTTGGGAGTTATAAAATATTCTGTAATTAGTGAGTGGTTATTGTTGCACAACTCTGTGAATATAGTAAAAACCACTTAATTGTATACTTTTTCAGAGTGAATTATATCTCAATAAAGCTATTATTAGCAAATGAACACAATAATGAAAATTCTCTATTTGTTCCAGATTTTTCATCAGGGGCTTAATCTTTGGAAATCAGAAAACATCTCTGCCTGCCTAGGACTTCCTGATCGTACATATTAATTGTACAATTATGAAATGTCAAAGGATCATTCTAAATTAACCCTTTTATCACCTTGTTGGTGAGAAAACTGAGCTCCAAGAAGCATAAATGACTTAAATAAGGTTATATAACTAGCTAGTAGAACCAAGGAAGAGTCTCATTCCAATGATTCATCTTTATTTGTTGATTTTGACATTTTTCTAAATCCCCAGGTTTTTTATGATTTAAAGAAAAAAATTAAAAAGTAAAAAGAAAAGCCTATTTATCTTTCATATTAACTCCAATAATTATTTCTAGATTTGTGGGAAATACAGAAAAAAAAAAAGGCTAAGAGAATAAACAACTGCACCTTTCTGCTCCTGTGAATGAGAAAAGACAACTATTAGTACTTAAAGGTTTTACTCTTTAAAAACAATACAGCATAAGCACTCATAGTAGTAGTTACAGCAACATGGACCACTCTTTACTCCTAGGGGATAGAAGATAATCAGACACTTAGCAAAGATGCTATTAGTATCTGGGAATTTGCCCCCAACTTTCAGAAAGACACTAAATTTAATCCATAGGAAAACATCTTTCAGAGTATTAGTTTCTAAAGTTTCCCTTTCAGCCCTACTTTTTGCAGCCTTTTTCACAGCCAATGGCAGATACAGGTGCAATAAGTAATTTCTGTGGTACTTATTCACTTGGGAGATTTTGGTGATAGTAAAACATTTTCTTTGAAAGTCATGTTTGTTCTTTTCACCAAACAGCAACTCTTAAAAGAATTTTCATTTATTTTCCCATGGAAAAACACTGAGGATATAATTTTTTTAAAAGAGCATTATTCAGTGTTGACCTTCAAAAGCTGATTGTAAAATACCTCATCATATAATCTACAGCCAGAGAGTAACTCAGCAATTGTGTAGTCCAGCATTTCTACAACCTAGGTATCCACATGTACCTTAGGATGACATTGGCAGGTAGTGTGAGGAGCTAGGGGAATGGGGGGTGGTGGCAAGAATAACAAATAGTGGTACATGCTAAATTTAGTTTAGAAAATTCTGGGTTAATTCGATAAATATTTAAGGAACATCAATTACATGCCAGGCTGTCTACTAGATGCAGAGTAAGACAGATTTATACCAGAATTTTCTTAAAGCCTCGAACAAGCTACTGTTCACAATGAGCACGGTGACCATATATCCTAATTTGCTGTAGACAGCCCCAGTTTACAGGCGCCATTCCAGCATTAATATCATCTCTTTTTACCTCTATAATCCTACATATGACTCTCTAAGAGGTGTGTGTGTGTGTGTGTGTGTGTGTGTGTGTGTGTGTGTGTGTGTGTGTGTGTGTGTAGCAAACAGATTTTCCTAAACTTAGATGGCCAATTACATACTTATATCTACATTCCTACGATTATCTCCTAAAACAGTGATCTTGGTCCACAGAACATAGTTTGGGGTCTACTACATTCTTATCATTTGATAGCTGAGGAAACAAAGGATCTGAGAATTAAATAGACTCAGCTAGAAAACGGCAGACATGGGATACTAAAGCCTAGGACTCCTGGCTCATAGAGATAGCTCTAATGCCCTTTCTGATATATCACAGACTGTGATACTAAAGCACCCTTAACATGATGTTAACAAGTTCTACTACAAAAATAAGTCAGCAAGTTTCACATTTTAATTTCATTTTAAAGGAAGTTCATTTTGTTCTTTTTCAATCATAACTGTAAAATTAATCAAAAACAGAGTCAATGAGAAAATATTATCTTTTAGGCAACTCTTCAAGACTATAAGCCCAGTTCACTTATTCCTACACTCTCCTTTCCCTCCCCTCACTCTCTATTAAATATAAAGTAGCTGATTTCTTTATATCTTTATAGTATCATTGGCTTCACAGGTGTGTGCTGGGGTGGGGGAGGAGAAGTTAATTCTATCCATCAATCAACAACATTTTCAGTGTCTACCACAAAGCGTTCTGCTATAATATTTTACTCGCATTGTGGTTCCAAGTGTTTTTTTTTTTAAAGTGAGGATACTATAATAGTGCCTTGGGCCATATGGTACTTACACAAATTCCAAGCAGTCAAATTACAATATAATTCCATTATTATTTTTAGGTTTCTATAAGCTTACTAACAGAGGCCATTTTCTGATTCTGGTTGCACCAAAAGGTATGGCCCTAGAAAAAAAATCATGCAAAGAATTTTATCTTTAAAAATTAGTTATTCAAATTTTTGATCATCCATGGCACTGATATTTCTAGCTAACTGCTATGCATTTTAAGCAACTTAGACAGTTCTTCCAGAGAAAGAGTGAATGATCATATAGTCTTTAAAAAGAAAGCCTATGAGCTAAGAAATATAATAGCCTGTTCTGAAAAAGGAAAAAGTAGAAAATGTTAGTGAAAACAGGGTTTAAACCCTTAGGAAATTCATTTCTGTATAGGATATCATTTTGTTCATCACCAAGAAAAGGTAGTCAATAGTAATTAAATCTTACACAGGCAAGATAACCAGTTAAGTAGATGAGAAGAAAATTGCAAGGTGAGTAAGGCAAAAAAAACATTTCTAGAAAGGAACTATTCTTGGATTTGCAGATGGAATATGAGGTGTACATGTAACAGAATATCCTTGTCACATATTGGAAGTTGTGATTGTGTGACAGAGCTCTAATGTTTGTAACACAGCAGACTCTTCTGTAATAATTATTTTAAAAGGCTTGCCTATGATAATTTACCATTTGAAGTAATGAACTTATTCAAGTATAACTATTGTACTTAGTTATAATCCCATTTTTTTAAAAAAAAGGAATACAGATATTGATCACATCAAACATTTTCATTGAGAAATTGACACGGACACTAATGAGGTTTATCATGGATGGTCTCAGAAGCTTTCCTGTGTATGTGAAGCAGAACTACAGGCCTTTTTGTATAAGTTCCTGTACATCTTGTCCATGCTGTTCTCAAAGATGGGTCGGTGGGATTTTCCCTTATAAGAGGCTGCCCTGTTGGACCAGTATTCACCGTCATCCAAATGGAAAGTGCCACGTGGCTGCTGACATGAGCTATAAAAAGGGATATAAAAGGTTCAAAACAATAATGAAACAAAATTAGAGATAGTACTATGTAAATCAAATATTTATTGAGTACTCTATGGCTATTTAATTCTCTGCTGGTGCTGTGAAAAATAAAACACAGTAAGGCCTGTGCTTTCAAAGAGGGACATTTTAAAAGGGGAGGCAGAAGTATCTGTGTAAAACTGTTATAAAACAGTAAAATGAAAATTTTGTGTTAGAGTGAAAAAGGAATTCAGAGAACAGACACAGGTACAGCATAATAAAAGCAGAACATAATAAAAGCAGTTCTTATACTGGCCTGGTATGGCCAGTATAAGAATGCACAGCCCAAGGCACAGTGGCTCACGCCTATAATCCCAGCACTTTGGGAGGCTGAGACGAGCAAATCACCTGAGGTCGGGAGTTCGAGACTAGCCAGACCAACATGGAGAAACCCCATATCTACTAAAAAATACAAAATTAGCTGAGCATGGTGGCGCTTGCCTATAATCCCAGCTACTCGGGAGGCTGAGGCAGGAGAATCACTTGAAACCGGGAGGCAGAGGTTGCAGTGAGCTGAGATCACGCCATTGCACCCCAGCCTGGACAACAAGAGCAAAACTCCGTCTCAAAAAAAAAAAAAAAAAAAAAAAAAGAATGCATAGTTGCTAAAAGTCAGGCATACCTGAAACTGAATTCCAGCTCAGTCCTTTACAAGCTGTGAGACCTTGGGCAATTTATTTAACTATCCAGAGTCTCAACTTCCTTAACTTTAGTTTTACAGGATTGTTTTAAAATTTAAACACAGACGTTATTAAATATGAGACACTAAACCAGGTACTTTATATCTATTTATGAATACATTTTACAACACATAGAAGTTGGTAGATATAGAAATTAAGACTCAGTGAAGTTAAGTGACTTGCCTAAGACTGCTCAGCTAGTAAGTGGCAAAATGAAAAAGACAACGTGTGTGCTCTAAGACCCTTTCTACTATGCCATGCTGCTATTGCCCTCAAGGAGTAGAAAATTAGGCTAACTGTGAACATTTGTGGAAAATGGAAACAAGGCAGAAGAGTTTGAAGTGAAAGGATCAACTGTAGTTTTGAGGGTCTTAAGGAAAAAAGAAGGTGGGAGAGAGAGCGAGCGCATGCAAGAGAGCACGCATGTAAGTGAGAGGAAGCCCATAGGAAGCTAATGAAATAGACTAAGACTGGGCTAGCTGTGATGAAGATAGAAAAGAAAAGGTAACTCTTTCTTAAGGATTAATAGCACTTTTTATGTTATCAGTGTTATAATTTTACTAACATAAATTCCGGAATTACATTTTTTATGGATAAAATGTTGAGTTTATTTTCTTATATAAATAATTTACCTTCTTCAAGGTCAATGAAATACTTTTTATAGATTAGACCTTCCAGGCCTGTTAGAGATTGTAAAGTTTCTTCCCAGATACACACAACCTACAAACCAAGATTATACTATGAACAAATACAAAACCTGAACAGACCAATAATGAATAACAATATTGAAACAGTAATAAAAAGTCTCCTATAAAAGAAAAGCCCTGGATCTCTGGCTTCACTGCTGAATTTTACCAAATATTTAAAGAAGAACTAATAAGAAGTCTACTCAAAATATTACAAAAAATTAAAGATATGAGAAAACCCATTTTATAAGACTAGCATTACCCTGGTACCAAAACCAGACAAAAACAACAACAAAAATAAACTACAGGCTAATATTCCTGATGAACAGACGCAAAAATCCTCAACAGAATATTAGAAAATTGAATTCAAAAACACATGAAAAAGATCATTCACCATGATCAAATGGTATTCATTCCAGGGATGCAAGGATGGTTCATCATGGGCAAATCAATAAATGTGATACATAATATCAACAGAATTAAAACAAAAAAAAAGTATAATCATTTCAATGGGTGCTGAAAAAGCATTCAATACAATTCAACATCCACTCATAATAAAACCCCTCCATAAACTGGGCATGGAAGGAACATATCTCAAAATGATAAGGGCCATATACAACAAACTCACAGCTAATATTATACTGAATGGGAAAAATATCTGAAACAGGACAAAGATGCCCACTTTCGCCACTTATATTCAACATAGTAATGGAAGTCCTAGCCAGAGCAATTAGGCAAATGAAAGAAATAAAGGGGATCCAAACTGAAAAAGAAGAAGTTAAATTATTCCCTTCCATAGAAAACATGATGTTATATTTAGAAAAACATAAAGACTCCACCAAAAAATTAAAATGAATAAACACATTTATAGTAAGGTTGCAAAATAAAAAATTAACATGCAATAATCAACATTTCTATATTCCAACAGTAAACAATCTGCAACAGAGATCAAGAAAGCAATCCCATTTCCAATACTAAAAGAAAAAAAAAAAAACCAGAAAAGTGAAAGACTGCTATGACAAAAACTATAAAACACTGATGAAAGAAACTGGAGAACACAAGAAAATGGAAAGATATTCCATGTTCATGGATTGAAAGAATCAATATTGTTAAAATGCCTATACTACCCAAAGCAATCTAGTCAATGCAATCTCTATCAAAACACTAATGACATTCTACACAGCAATAATAACAAAAAAATCCTAAAATTTATTTGGAACCACACACACACACAAAAAAAAAACTAGAATAGCCAAAGCAATCCTGAGCAAAAAGAACGAAGTTGGAGGCATCACATAACCTGACTTGAAATTAAACTGTGACGTTATAGTAACCAAAATAGCATAGTACTGGAATAATGACAGACGAATAGACTAATGGAACAGAATAGAGAATGAAGAAATAAATCCACACATTTACAGTAAACTCATTTTTTACAAAGGCACCAAGCACATACATTGGGGAAAGGACAGTCTATTCAATAAATGGTACTGGGAAAACTGGATATTCATAGGCAAAAAAATAAAAATAATGCCTATATCTCACCGTATACAAACATCGAACTAAAATGGATTAAATACTTAAATGTGAGACCTGAAAGGATGAAACTATTGAAGAAAATATTGGGAAAATGCTTTAGGATATTGATCTAGGCAAAGATTACTTGAGTAACATCCAGTTTCCAGTAATTCATTTTTCATGTATATGGGTCATACTTTCTTCTTTACATGTCTCAAAGTTTTTGTAGAAAACAAAGTTTTAGATCTAGTTGAGATTGCAGAAACTCTGGATTCTTTCCGATTCTTTGTTCAATGATTTGCCTGGACTGATATTGTGAACTGTTTCTTCACACTGTCCAATTCCTTGTGTCTCTTGTTTCTTTATTTTTTTAATTGTTGCTATTTTATTTTTATAGATTTAGAGGGTGCAAGGGCAGTTTTCTTACATGGATATATTACATAATGGCGAATCTGGGCTTTCAGCTTTTAGTGTACTCATGGTTCAATAGTGAACACTAACCAACAGGTATTTTTTCAACCCCATCCCGCCTTTTAGAATCTCCACACCTTCCCACCTTTTAGAATCTCCAGTGTTTATTATACCTCTCTGTATGTCCATGTGTACCCATTGTTTAGCTCCTATTTACAATGAGAACATGTGGTACTTGTCTTGGCTTCTCAGGGGCTACCCCGGAGTTAGCATAGCTTAGTGGCCAGCAAATGACTAGTCAGAGCCAGTAAGCCTATAAGGCTTCCATATTTTGCCAATGGATCTGTATGTGGCTTTGGTAATATAGTCAAAGTTTATCTAGTTTATAATTCTGCCCTGGATTTTACTTTCTGCCTTCACAAGGCTTCACATTCAGCCATAAATTAGTGGCTCATTAGGGCCTTCACCAATATCTCTCATGCATATGTACAGCCTTATGCATAAACATAATCTTCTACCCAACCAGGAATAAGTAGAACTTTATCAAGGCCAGCCAACTGTGGCTATCTTCTCTCAGGATCTTTACTGTCTGCCCCAACCAGTATTAAAACTTCAGGCCTCCTCTGCTTGTTTGCCAAGTAGTATTAAAACTTCAGTCCTCCCTTGCTTGTTTGCCAACAAACCATTATTGTTTCTGTTAATGGAATTTCCCATGCTCTGCTCCATATAGTTAGTTATTTCTGGGAGCAAAGCTGCCAGTATTTCAATGACTTCCCTAGTAGAACTTTTGTGCCATGGAGCTGGGGAGTGGTAGATGGGGATGGAACCTCCAGGTTATAATGTCACAGACTCTAACTGTTCTTACTGATATTCAGTAAATTTTTAAAGTTAATTTTTAAATCGATACATAATAATTGTACACATTCCTAAGGTACATATGATATTTTGATGCCTGCATACAATGTGCAGTGAATCAAATCATGGTAATTGGGATATCACCTCAAACATTTATCACTTCTTTGTATTGGAAACATTCCAAATCTTTCTTCTAGCTATTGTGAAATATACAACAAATTTTTGTTAACTATGGTCACTCTACTGGGCTATCAAACTCTAGAACTTAACCCTTCTTCATAACTGTATTTTTCTACTCATTAACCAACCTCTCTTCACCCTCTATTCCCTCCTCCCCTTCCCAGTCCCTGGTAATCACCATTCTACTCTCCACTTCCATGAGATCAACTTTTTTAGCTGCCACAGATGAGTGAGAACATGCAATATTTGTCTTTCTGTGCCTGGCTTATTTCACTTAACATGATGTCCTCTAGTTCCATCCATGTTGTTGCTAATGAAAAGATTTCATTTTTTATAGCTGAATAATATTCCATTGTGTATATTTTCCACATCTGCTTTACCCGTTCATCCACTGATGGGCACTTAGGTTGATTTCATAGTTTTGTTATTGTGAATAATGCTACAATAAATATGGGAGTGCTGATATTTCTTCAATATGCTGATTTCCTTTCTTTTAGGTAGTATAACCAGTAGATTTTCTTGATAAATGCTTCTCAATTTGTTATATGCTTTTGGTCAATTCCAAGAGTTCTTAAATTGTTTTTGACAATTCTGTTCCGTTTGTTTCTTTGGGGGAAGAGGATTTGCTGAGCTCCTCACTCAGTCATTCCAGAGGTTCATGCGAACTTCTTCATGATGCCTGTGTCAAACGGCATCTGTAGAGGATTGATAGTAAGTCAAGACTGCAAACTCTCTCTTGACTTCTGCTGACAGAAACCTCAAGGCTGGCAAGGAGGTTGATTACTTTGAGTGTAGTTCCTCTAACCTTTGAGATGGAAAGCAGAACGGGAGGACTTCTTGGCCTAGTACATAATATTACTTGAGGATAAAATTAAAATAATATCCTAATCATTTCAATAGCTTCTGGAGCTAATATCAAAGATACTCTTCTGAAAGGTCTTGAAGGACTGACCACTTCATCCAATTGATTCAAGTATATATATAAGAGAAGCAGCAAAGATTATAAAGTGATCTCAAAAATGTGTAAGCAGAACTTTTCTGACACTCGGCTTAACTCTCATTTGAGAGGTACCAAATTGTTCAGGGTGATCAAAAGCTTAATCAATAACATTGCTTGGTAGCTGAAAAAAGAACCAATATTGGGGTTTACGGCAAACGTTAAATTGACAGCAGCACTTCTGAAAATGTAGTATTTATCTACCTACATTAGAATTACCCATGATATCCCATTTTTTATTTTATTGTATTTATTTTGTAGAGACAGGGTCTTGCTATGTTGCCCAGGCTATTCTCAAACTCTTGGCCTCAAGTGATCCTCCGATGGGGGCCTCCCAAAGCACTGGGATTACAGGCGTGAGCCATTGCACCTGGCCCCATGACATCTCTTAAAATACAGATTTCCACATCTTACTTATATATAAGAACCAGCATCTATGGGGGTAAAAAGTGGAAATCTATATTTTTTAAAAACAACTTAGATAATTTGAAAATAAGGCTCTTTCCTATATCAGTTCTTCTCACTTCTTGCCCAAATTAGAATTAATTATATGGGTTAAGCACCCAAAATCGGGATGCTAATCCATGTAACAATTTAGGGAATATGCCTTTAATGAAAAATAACAAATGGTAAAAAATACTCTTCCTCAGGGTGTGTACCTCTGAATCTTTCTTTTCTTCTTTGGATTGCTTCACCTTCAAATTTACCTATAATAAACTATTTAAAGAGAGGCCTAGGTTGCTTCTTGCTTGGGAGGCAATAACTTTGAGAAAGGAAGTCACACTCCCACTTATAGTCTGTGTAAGGGGCATAAGGAAAAGTCCTCACATGTTCATAGACGGTCTAGCCTAGCTTACCAGAGTAAAGATCAGAGATTTGAATGCAAAACCCAAGTTAGCAATTAAAAAATATTCCATTCTTTGGAGCTTTGTTTCTTATGTTTGTTCCTCAGGAATCTCAGGAAGGTGAAAGCTATATATTGCAGTAACTAGTGGTATAACATCCAAGAATTCAAAGAACTTTTGGCTGTATAAATCCAAAATTTACACTTTTTAATACTGCATTAAATTTATGTCAGTTGACACAGAGCTGTCAAAAATCTTGATGAAATTTGCTCATATAAACTTGTACAAATGTTATTATTAACATTCCTCAAATTTTAGGCGAGAATAGAATTTGCTCTTACAGAATTTGATCTCAAATTATTAAAAAAGGTTGGTTCATGGTCTAAAATTATAAGAACTATTTTTTATATTAAAATAAATACACATTCTGAAGTATGTGAGTTTTCAGGGCAGACAAATCTTAAGTAGGATGAAGGGCATCACCAATAATTGACTATATTTGTTTTTACAGATAAGTTTCAGTAATGCAAACATTAAAATTTTAATAGGAATTTACAGTTAAAAATAAATACTAATTATCCTTTTGAGTCTAAATTTCCCACAAATTCAGCATATTATAAAACAGTTATTTTTATCAGAACTATGAGAAGGATATACATATATTTCATTCATACCTATACTCGGGGTCACTGTCATAGGCAGAGTCTCTACATAAAAGACTTCTTTTCAGTTCCAGTTCATCATCTTTCTCTAGGTCTCTCTCATCCTGAAAAATTTTAAAGATTTCCATTAACTCACTGTCTCATTGTCCCCAAAATGATGCATATGTTTCTTCATAAAATGCTCTTCCCCTCCCCTTATAAATTTTAATTCATAAGAAAGGGAATTAAATGCTAGTGTTTCTTTGGGGGGGGAAAGGTTAAGTGAGGATTTACTATCCTTTTCAACAAAACAATACAGTTTTATTATAGTTTTTGCTAATATTGCTTATCAAAGACTAGGTATCCAGTAGATACCTCTTGAATCCATAAAAATAGAGGAATGAATCCTGTGTCATGATATGTAAGTTAACATTATCTTATACATTGTTATATGAACTCAAGAGATTGTACCTGCATTTTGAGGACTAAGTATTTGAGAAAATTATGTAGATACAAGCATTCTAACATGCACCTATGACTTACAAAGGAAATGGCTTAGACTTATTAATCAAAAGCCAAAATGCAAAATCAAAAGCCAAAATAACAAGCCAGAAAAGGCAAAAATGAAAGGCAAGGTAATTGGAATGAAAATATATGGTTACCCCCACCTTGTATGGGCAGCCTGTTCTTAATTTCTAATAGACACATACAAGGACATAAGAAATAGTATTCTGAAGAGATGGCTTTGTTAACTATATCATTCACAGTTAAGTTCATATGTGTGGTAATGGTATATAATTTAATACCAAATATCTTTTTCAACTACTAGCCAATATCCTTGTGTTCCTTAGTCAAACAAGAAGAGAAATAAACAGAACTGATAACAAAAGAAACTAGTAAGCACAAATAAGGATTAGTATTAGTAAGGGGTTCATTCACTTTATGTAAGAAATCAGCTGAATGCACATTGTGAAGAAAAATGATTTTAAAAATTTGCTGATGGCATGAAACTAGGAAGAGAGCATTATGTGTAAACATGTGTGCAATAAATGATAGAGCTTGTTTAAAAATCACAGAAAATATGCATACAAATTTAGAATTGTTATAGTTTCTCGGTTTTATCATTATGAAGTAGCCTTTATTTCTGTAACTGCTTTTTTTTCCCTTAACTTATTTGGTCTACTATTCATATAGATACAACCACTTTCTTTTAGTTAGTGCTTTAATGGTATATATTTGTCCTTTTATTTTCAGCCATTCCTTACTATTAGATCTTTTTCTTGAATGGCATATTATTGGATGTTCCTTATTTTTACCTATTCCGAGAAGTCAATGCAGTGGAGCATTTACTGTATTATCAAAGAAAATGTAATTGCCTGTAGTGAGTGTGAAAGACTTCGCAAAGAAACGAAATAAAAAGGATAGCTGTCTTAAAGGGAGTAAAAATACAACTACTAAAACTATTCCTGTGGAGTGATGATGCCCATCTAGATCAAGGATATCATATAGGGGTATTCAGACCTGAGAAACAAAAAGGAACAGATTAGCTTAAAAGTTATTCCTTTCAAATTTTCAGACTATATTTTGTGATATTTTATATATATATAATTATATATTTGTTTATATATAATCATATACATTTATATTCATATATATATAACTTGCCCTTTGAAAAAATAATCTATACAAGGACCCATCTTTTGTAAGAGTCCTTGTATAGATTATTTTTTCAAAGGACAAGTTATTCACAAACAAGGAGGCAACAAGGATCACATCTTATTATAAGCTATTAACTATGTATTGGTCTTTCTTGCTTTGTTGCACATCTTGTAATTTTGTGTTGACATGTGGAAATTTTAAGTAATATGATGTGACATATCTGGAAGGAATATTTCCTTATTTATCTTCTGTCTGTCCTATCCACTGGTGAATATGGGATACTGAGGTCTCTATTATATTGCATATCTATTTCTTCTTTCTATTCTATCAGTTTTTCCTTATATTTTTGGGATCTCTTTAAAGTGCATATATATTTGTAATGGTCATATCTTCCTGATGGTTTGGCCCTGTTGCCGTTATAAAACATTTTTATTTGTCTTTAGTATTAGTAAGAAAAAAAATTCTCTTAAAGTCTATTTGTCCAATATTTGTGTAGCCACTGCAATTCTCTTATGCTGAATGCTATGCTTTTGTTTTCTTTTACACTGAACTTATTTGTGCCTTTGAATCTAAAGTGCATCTCTTGTAGACAGAATATAGTATAATCACGATTTTTATCCAGTCTCCAAAATTCTAGCTCCTAATTGGAGTGTTTAATATTTTAAATATCATGAACCACCTATAGGTATGTTTACATACCTATATGATTTACATTTGCCATTTTGCTATTTTCTATGTCTTTTTTCACTTCTCCATCGTTGCCTTCTTTTGTGTTACATATTTTCCAGGGTTCATTTTTAATTCCCTATACACTATATTTTTGAGACATTTTCTTACTACTTTCCATGAGGATTACAAATAACATCTTAATACAGAAGAATCTAAGTTTAGATGATATCAACTTAATTTCAACGGGATATGGAAACTTTGCTCTTACATGTTTACAATCCCTCCCCTTTTAATTGCTATTTTTACATAAATTACATCTTTATATAATATGTTCCTACCAACAAATATTTATAATTATTGTTTTGTGAGGTCATCTCTTAAATCAGATATAAGAACTAAAGAGTTACTGGCAAAAACTGTATTTAGCCTATCTTTTATATTTACCTAGTTACCATTATCATTGCTCTTTATTTCTTCATGTGAATCTGAGCTACTGTCTAGTGTCCTTTCACTTCATCCTGAAGAGCTCCTTTTAGTATTTCTTGTAGTGCAGATCTGCTAGTGATAAACTTGGTTTTATTTGAGAATGCTAATTTATTCCATATTTTTGAAAGACAGTTTTGCTGGATATTCATGGTTGAGAGTTCTTTTCTTTTCAGTACATTGAATATATCATTACACTGCCTTTTGGACTCCACAGTTTCTGATTTAAACCAGTTTTAAATCTTATTGAGGAACACATTTATGTGATGAATTCCTTCTCCCTTGCTGCTTTTAAGATTCTCTTTTTGACTTTGGCTTTTTTCAAAACACTTTTTTTCTAGATATAGGGTCTAACTCTGTCACCCAGGCTGAAATGCAGTGGTGAAATCATAGCTCACTGTAGCCTTGAACTCCTGGGCTCAAGTGATTCTCCCATTTCAACCTTCTGAATATTAGGGATTACAGGTACTTGCCACAATGCCAGGCTTATCTTTGGCTTCAGACTTACGGTTTATAATGAGTCTCAAGTGTGGATCTATTTGAGTTTATCCTACTTAAGAGTTTATTGAGCTCCTTAGATAATAATTTTCTTCAATTTGGCAAGGACCATTATTTCTCCAAATATTCCTTCTGTCCCTTCCTTTCTCCCTCTTTTTCTGGAATTCTTATTACAGTATGTTGGCATGCTTAATGGTATCCCACAAATCCATATGTGTTCATTACTTTTATTCTTCTTTCTGTTCCTCACACTGAATTATCTCATTTGACTTGTCTTCAAGTCCAATAATATTTTCTTCTGCCTGATCGTAGGGTGCCAATGAGTCCTTCTAATAAATTTTTCATTTCTGGAGATTTTCATTTCAAAAACTTTTCATTTCTGAATATGTACTTGTCAACTTCAGAATTTCTATTTGGTTACTTAAAAAATAGTTTATAACTTTTGATTGAAATTTTATATTTTATCAGACATAATTCTAACACTTTATTTCTTTATAAATGCTTTCTTTTGGTTCTTTGAATAACTATATTTAACATAACTGATTTATGGTCTTTGTTTAGTGAGTCCAATGTGTAGAATCCTCAAGGACAGTTTCTATTCATTGTTTTCTCCATTTCCACTGTTTATTGTTGTTGTTTATTCTAGTTATTAGCATAGTGATTTTCTGACTTAGTTCTGCAAAGTCAACATTCCTTTTTGTGGGTGATCACTGATATCTCTATTCTGTTAGCTGAGTCATCAAGTAATGATTGGACAGACATTTCTATAAATGCTTAGAACCATTAAGTCTCCCAGTGTTTGCTGAGCAGCTCTGTATGTTGAGAGTACACTTTCAACACTTAGCCTAAGCCGTAACTGATTGTTTATGCAGAGCCTTAAGGTAGGCTGGAATTGAAAGCTAAGGGCCTTCTTGTCTTTTCTAATCAAGTACATAGCCTTGGACATATGCACAGTCCTACAAATATGAGTGGTATTCTAAAATCCCAGGAATGTGTGGTAGCTTTTCAAAGCCCCCTATGCACACATTCAGCTTTTTCTTTGAAGGTTTTTGATTGGTCTATTGTTTAATTCAATGGCTATCCACCATTTCAGTTGGCAATGAGGTTTAACAATTGCCTGTAATTATTTCTTTTAAAAATGCCCTCCAGGGCAAAGATTTTGCACTGGGAAAGCTCTCACTCAAAGTGGGGTCTTCCAGGCAATCTCCAGCAAGTCAAGTAATTAGAATTCTCTGGGAATGGTCTTTGAAGAAATCCTAACTTTATTTTACCTCTGACAGTGCCTGCCAAAATTTTGGTTTTCACTGAGATTGTGGCATGTTGGTTATCAAGCCTACTATGCAGCTAGAAAGCAGGAGATGGGACTCGGTCAAGTTAAAATGCCAGAAAACTTACTGTCCCTACCAATATTTAGCTGTTTTTCATGTTGAAGCATTTGCTTGAGTTTCTAGAGATAAAGTGTATGAACTTGTGAGAGCCCCCTAGGACTCTGGCCCCAAGGAGTTTTTTACTCTCATGCTGTATTTGTCAGGATTCTCTAGAGAAAACAGAACCAACAGGATGTGTGTACAGTTCAAAGACAGCAATATTTGATTTTTCAGCAATGAACAGAACAATCAGGCAGAAGATCAACCAGTAAATGGAAGACCTAAACAACAATATAAATCAACCAGACCCAACAACATCTATAGAACATTCCACCCAATGATAGCAAAATACATATTCTTTTCAAGTGCATATGAAAAATTCTCGAAGAATGTTAGGCTATAAAACAAGTTTCAATAAATTTGAAAGAACTGAAATCATACAAAATATGTTAACTGGCCACAATAACATGAAATTAGAGAATAATAGCAGAAGAAAATTTGGGTAATTAATAAATATGTAGAAATCAAACAATACACTACTAAATGATCAGTAGGTCAAATAAAACAGCACAAGGGACACTAGAAAATACTTCAAGATAAATTTAAAATATAACAAAACATATAAAACTTAATTATGAAAATGAGGCAGTGCTTCCAGAGGAACATGGCTATAAACACCTACATGAAAAAAGAAGACCTCAAATCAATAACCCAAAGGTTTTACTTCAAAAACCAGAAAAAGAACATCAAACCAAATCCAAAACAAGTAAAATACAAACATTAGAATGGAAATAAATGAGATCAAAAATAGAAAACTGGGTAAAACCAATGAAAACCAAAGTTGCTTCTTTGAAATCATAAAACATTTGACAATGTTTTAGTTAGACCAAGGCTATAATTACTAACATCAGGAATGAAAAATGGGACATTACTAGAGATCTTACAGAAATAAAAAGGATAATAAGGAAATGCATGAAATAACTGTAAACCAAAATAATTATAGAATTGTCTAGAATGGTATCTATAAATAAAAGAACAAATTACTAGAAAGATAAAAACTACTTAAACAGATCCAAGAAGAAACAGGAAATCTGAATACACCTATAATAAAGAAAGAGAGTGAATTAGTAATCAAAAAAATTTAAATTAAAAAAACTTAGGGAGCCAAGATAGCTGAATAGGAACACCTCCAGTCTACAGCTCCCAACGTGAGTGACACAGAAGACAAATGATTTCTGCATTTCCAACTGAGGTACCAGGTTCATCTCACTAGGGACTGTCGGACAGTGGGTGCAGGACAGTGGGTGCAGTGCACCGAGCGTGAGCCGAAGCACGGCAAGGCATCACCTCCCCCGGGAAGTACAAGGGGTCAGGGAATTCCCTTTCCTAGCCAAGGAAAAGGGTGACAGATGGTACCTGGAAATTTGGGTCACTCCCACCCTAATACTGTGCTTTTCCAATGGTCTTAGCAAACGGCACACCAGGAGATGGTATCCCGCGCTTGGCTTGGAGGGTCCTACGCCCACGGAGCCTCACTCATTGCTACCACAGCAGTCTGAGATAAAACTGCAAGGTGGCAGCGAGGCTGGCGGAGAGGCGCCCATTGCCCAGGCTTGAGTAGGTAAACAAAGCGGCCAGGAAGCTCAAACTCGGTGGAGCCCACCACAGCTCAAGGAGGCCTGCCTCCCACTGTAGACTCCACCTCTGGGGGCAGGGAATAGCCAAACAAAAGGCAGCAGAAACCTCTGCAGACTTAAATGTCCTTGTCTGACATCTTTGAAGAGAGTAGTGGTTCTCCCAGCATGCAGCTGGAGATAAGAGAACGGACAGACTACCTCCTCAAGTGGGTCCCTGACACCCGAGTAGCCTAACTGGGAGGCACCCCCCAGTAGGGGCAGACTGACTAATCTGAGACAAAACTTCCAGAGGAAAGATCAGGCAGCAACATTTGCTGTTCACCAAGATCTGCTGTTCTGCAGTCTCCACTGCTGATACCCAGGCAAATAGGGTCTGGAATGGACCTCCAGCAAATTCCAACAGACCTGCAGCTGAGGGTCCTCACTGCTAGAAGGAAAACTAACAAAAAGAAAGGACACCCAAACCAAAAACCCATCTGTACGTCACCATCATCAAAGACCAAAGGCAGATACAACCACAAAGATGGGGAAAAAACAGAGCAGAAAAACTGAAAATTCTAAAAATCAGAGCACCTCTCCTCCTCCAAAGGAATGCAGCTTCTCACCAGCAACGGAACAAAGTGGGATGGAGAATGAATTTGACGAGTTGAGAGAAGAAGGCTTCAGATGATCAAACTACTCCAAGCTAAAGGAGGAAGTTAGAACCCATGGCAAAGAAGTTAAAAACCTTGAAAAAAGATTAGACGAATGGCTAACTACAATAACCAATGCAGAGAAGTCCTTAAAGGACCTGATGGAGCTGAAAACCAGGGCAAGACACAAATGTGACGAATGCACAAGCCTCAGTAGCTGATTCAATCAACTGTAAGAAAGGGCATCAACGATGGAAGATCAAATGAATGACATGAAGCGAGAAGTTTAGAGAAAAAATAAATAAAAAGAAACTAACAAAGCCTCCAAGAAATATGGGACTATGTGAAAAGACCAAAGCTATGTCTGATTGGTGTACCTGAAAGTGACGGGGAGAATGGAACCAAGTTGGAAAACACTCCACAGGATATTTTCCAGGAGAACTTCCCCAGTCTAGCAATGCAGGCCGACATTCTAATTCAGGAAATACAGAGAACGCCACAAAGATACTCCTCGAGAAGAGCAACTCCAAGACACATAATTGTCAGATTCACCAAAGTTTAAATGAAGGCAAAAATGTTAAGGGCAGCCAGAGAGAAAGGTCGGGTTACCCACACAGGGAGGCCCATCAGACTAACAGCTGATCTCTTGGCAGAAACTCTACAAGCCAGAAGAGACTGGGGGCCAATATTCAACATTCTTAAAGAAAACAATTTTCAACCCAGAATTTCATATCCAGCCAAACTAAGCTTCATAAGTGAAGGAGAAATAAAATCCTTTACAGACAAGCAAATGCTGAGAGATTTTGGCACCACCAGGCCTGCCCTAAAAGAGCTCCTGAAGGAAGCATTAAACATGGAAAGGAACAACTGGTACCAGCCACTGCAAAAACATGCCAAATTGTAAAGACCATCGAGGCTAGGAAGAAACTGCATCAACTAACGAGCAAAATAACCAGATAACATCATAATGACAGGATCAAATTCACATATAACCATATTACCATTAAATGTAAATGGGCTAAATACTCCAATTAAAAGACACAGATTGGCAAACTGGATAAAGAGTCAAGACCCATCAGTGTGCTGTACTCAGGAGACCCATCTCATGTGCAGAGACACACATAGGCTCAAAACAAAGGGATGGAGGAAGATCAAGCAAATGGAAAACAAAAAAAGGCAGGGGTTGCAATCCCAGTCTCTGATAAAACAGACTTTAAACCAGCAAAGATCAAAAGAGACAAAGAAAGCCCATTACATAATGGTAAAGGGATCAATTCAACAAGAAGAGCTAACTATCCTAAATACATATGCACCCAATACATGAGCATCGAGATTCATAAAGCAAGTCCTTAGAGACCTACAAAGAGACTTAGACTCCCACACAATAATAATGGGAGACTTTGACACCCCACTGTCAACATTAGACAGATCAACGAGACACAAAGTTAACAAGGATATCCAGGAATTGAACTCAGCTCTGCACCAACCGGACCTAATAGACATCTACAGAACTCTCCACCCTGAATCAACAGAATATACATTCTTTTCAGCACCACACCACACCTATTCCAAAACTGACCACATACTTGGAAGTAAAGCACTCCTCAGCAAATGTAAAAGAACAGAAATTATAACAAACTGTCTCTCAGACCACAGTGCAATCAAACTAGAACTCAGGATTAAGAAACTCACTCAAAACCACTCAACTACATGGAAACTGAACAACCTGCTCCTGAATGACTACTGGGTACATAATGAAATGAAGGCAGAAATAAAGATGTTCTTTGAAACCAATAAGAACAAAGACACTACATACCAGAATCTCTGGGACACATTTAAAGCACTGTGTAGAGGGAAATTTATAGCACTAAATGCCCACAAGAGAAAGCAGGAAAGATCTAAAATTGACACCCTAACATCACAATTAAAAGAACTACAGAAGCAAGAGCAAAAACATTCAAAAGCTGGCAGAAGACAAGAAATAACTAAGATCAGAGCAGAACTGAAGGAGAAAGAGACACAAAAGACCCTTCAAAAAATCAATGAATCCAGGAGCTGGTTTTTTGAAAAGATCAACAAAATTGATAGACCGCTAGCAACACTAATAAAGAAGAAAAGAGAGAAGAATCAAATAAACGCAATAAAAAATGATAAAGGGGATATCACCACCGATCCAACAGAAATACAAACTACCAACAGAGAATACTATAAACACCTCTATGCAAATAAACTAGAAAATCTAGAATTAATGGATAAATTCCTCGACACATACACCCTCCCAAGACTAAACCAGGAAGAAGCTGAATCTCTGAATAGACCAATAACAGGCTCTGAAATTGAGGCAATAATTAATAGCTTACCAACCAAAAAAAGCCCAGGACCAGACGGATTCACAGCCGAATTCTACCAGAGGTACAAGGAGGAGCTGGTACCATTCCTTCTGAAATTATTCCAATCAACAGAAAAAGAGGGAATCCTCCCTAACTCATTTTATGAGGCCAGCATCATCCTGATACCAAAGCCTGGCAGAGACATAATAAAAAAGAGAATTTTAGACCAATATCCCTGATGAACATAGATGCAAAAATCCTCAATAAAATACAGGCAAACTGAATCCAGCAACACATCAAAAAGCTTATCCATCATGATCAAGTGGGCTTCATCCCTGGGATGCAAGCCTGGTTCAACATACACAAATCAATAAACATAATCCAACATATAAACAGAACCAAAGACAAACACCACATGATTATCTCAATAGATGCAAAAAAGGCCTGTGACAAAATTCAACAACCTTCATGCTAAAAACTCTCAATAAATTAGGTATTGATGGGATGTATCTCAAAACAATAAGAGCTATCTATGACAAACCCACAGCCAATATCATACTGAATGGGCAAAAACTGGAAGCATTCCCTTTGAAAACTGGCACAAGACAGGGATGCCCTCTCTCACCACTCCTATTCAACATAGTGTTGGAAGTTCTGGCCACGGCAATCAGGAAGGAGAAGGAAATAAAGGGTATTCAATTAGGAAAAGAGGAAGTCAAATTGTCCCTGTTTGCAGCTGACATGATTGTATATCTAGAAAACCCCATCATCTCAGCCCAAAATCTCCTTAAGCTGATAAGCAACGTCAGCAAAGTTTCAGGATACAAAATCAATGTGAAAAAATCACAAGGATTCTTATATACCAAGAACAAACAGAGAGCCAAATCATGAGTGAACTCCCATTCACAATTGCTTCAAAGAGAATAAAATACTTGGAAACCGATTTAAAAGGGATGTGAAGGGCCTCTTCAAGGAGAACTACAAACCACTGCTCAAGGAAATAAAAGATACAAACAAATGGAAGAACATTCCATGCTCACGGGTAGGAAGAATCAATATCATGAAAATGGCCATACTGCCCAAGGTAATTTACACATTCAATGCCAACCCCATCAAGCTACCAGTGACTTTCTTCATAGAATTGGAAAAAACTATTTTAAAGTTCATATGGAAACAAAAAGGAGCCCGCATTACCAAGTCAATTCTAAGCCAAAAGAACAAAGCTGGAGGCATCACGCTACCTGACTTCAAACTATACTACAAGGCTACAGTAACCAAAACAGCATGGTACTGGTACCAAAACAGAGATCTATAGACCAATGGAACAGAACAGAGCCCTCAGAAATAATGCCGCATATATACAACTATCTGATCTTTGACAAACGTGACAAAAACAAAAAATGGGGAAAGGATTCCCTATTTAATAAAGGGTGCTGGGAAAACTGGCTAGCCATATTTAGAGAGCTGAAACTGGATCCCTTCCTACACCTTATACAAAAATTAATTCAAGATGGATTAAAGACTTACTTGTTAGACCTAAAACCATAAAAACCCTAGAAGAAAACCTAGGCAATACCATTCAGGACATAGGCATGAGCAAGGACTTCATGTCTAAAACACCAAAAGCAGTGGCAACAAAAGCCAAAATTGACAAATGGGATCTAATTAAACTAAAGAGCTTCTGCACAGCAAAAGAAACTACCATCATAGTGAACAGGCAACCCACAGAATGGGAGAAAATTTTTGCAATCTACTCATCTGACAAAGGGCTAATATCCAGAATCTGCAATGAACTAAAACAAATTTACAAGAAAAAAACAACCCCAACAAAAAGTGTGCAAAGGATATGAACAGACACTTCTCAAAAGAAGACATTTATGCAGCCAACAGACACATGAAAAAATGCTCATCATCACTGGCCATCAGAGAAATGCAAAGCAAAACCACAATGAGATACCATCTCACACCAGTTAGAATGGCGATCATTAAAATGTCAGGAAACAACAGGTGCTGGAGAGGATGTGGAGAAATAGGAACACTTTTACACTGTTGGTGGGACTGTAAACTAGTTCAACGATTGTGGAAGTCAGTGTGGTGATTCCTCAGGGATCTACAACTAGAAATACCATTTGACCCAGCCATCCCATTACTGGGTATATACCCAAAGGATTATAAATCATGCTGTGATAAAGACACATGCACACATATGTTTATCGCGGCACTATTCACAATAGCAAGACTTGGAACCAACCCAAATGTCCAACAATGATAGACTGGATTAAGAAAATGTGGCACATATACACTGTGGAATACTATGCAGCCATAAAAAATGATGAGTTCATGTCCTTTGTAGGGACATGGATGAAGCTGGAAACCATCATTCTCAGCAAACTATTGCAAGGACAAAAAACCAAACACCGCATGTTCTCACTCATAGGTGGGAACTGAACAATGAGAACACATGGACACAGGAAGGGGAACATCACACACTGGGGCCTGTTGTGGGGTGGGAGGAGAGGGGAGGGGATAGCATTAGGAGATATACCTAATGTTAAATGATGAGTTAATGGGTGCAGCACACCAACATAGCACATGTATATATATGTAACAAACCCGCACGTTGTGCACACGTACCTTAAAACTTAAAGTAAAAAAAAAAAAAGAAAAAACTTAACACAAAGAAGAGCTCAAAAGCACATGGCTTCATGGTGTTATATATTTACGAAGAATGAACACCAAATCTTTACAATTTCTTCCCAAAAATTTAAGAGGAAGAACTCACCAACTCATTCTATAAGGTCTTTATTCCTTTGATACCAAAAGCAAAGATAACACAATTTTAAAAAACCCTGAAAACCAATACATTTTATGAATACAGATGCAAAATTTCTCAGTAAAATACTAGCAAGCCAAATCCAGCAAGACATAAAAAGAATTATACACCATAACCAAGTGGGAATTATCCAAACAATGCAAGGTTGACTCATATAAAATTCAATCAATGTAAAGTCATATTAACAGAATAAAGGACAAAATGATAGGATCATCTCAATAGATGCAGGGAAAGCATTTGACAAATACCAACAACATTCAACAAACTAGGAGTAGAAGGAAATTCCTCAAGATGGTAAATGCCATCTGTTAAAAACATATAGCTAATAGCATACTTATTTTTAAAGGAGTGAAATCTTCTAAGATCAGGAATAAAACAAGGATGGGCACTCTCCCCACTTCTATTCAGCAGTATATTGGGGGTGCTATCCAGAACAATTAGCCAAGAATATGACATAAGAGAAATCAAGATCAGAAAGGAAATAAAAATATTTCTATTTGCAGATAAGATGATTCTGTATTTTAAAAATTCCACACACATACACAAAATAACTATTAGAGCTAATAAGTTCAGCAAGATTTCAGGAGTTAAGATTAACATATGAAAATGCATTGTATTCCTAAACACTATCAATAAACAATCTGAAAATAAAATTAAGGAAACAATACCATGTAAAATAGCATCAAAAATAACAAAATACTTAGGAGTAAACTTGATTTTTTAATGGCTTAAAATGAACACTGAACTATAAAACATATTTCATATAAGATGACATAAATAAATTTTTAAAGTGCTATCTTCACAGATCAAAAGATATTTAAACAATTATTATTAAGAAAGCAATATCCTCCAAAATGATCTAGAGAGCTAACACAATTCCTATACAATTCCGGCCACAGTTTTCTTGCAAAAATTGAAAAGTTGATCCTAAAATTCATACAGAAATGCAAAGGACCTAGAATAGTTATTCTTGAAAAAGAAGAAAAGGTGGAAGACTAACAATTTCTGATATCAAAATTTACTACAAAAGCCATCACAATCAAAATAGTATGATAATAGCATAAGGACAGATATATAGATCAATGAAACAGAATTAAGAATCCAGAAATAAACCCATACATTTATAGTCAACTGATTTTTTTATAAAGATGCCAAGACAATTCAATGGGGGAGCAATCTTTTTAAGAAATGGTGCTGTGACAACCAGATTTCCACATGAAAAAGAATTTGGACTCTCTATCTCACACAAAATACAAAAATCAACTCAAAATTGATCAATGACCTAAATGTAAAGGCCAATACTGTAACACTCTTAGAAAACATAGGCATAAATTTTTATGTCCCTAGACTAAGCAACAATTTCTGAGATATCCTAAGCAAAAGTAACCAAAGAAAACATAGAAAAGTTGGATTTCATCAAAATTTAAAAAACTTTTATGCTTCAAAACACAGTATTAGGAAGGTGGAAGACAAACCACAAACATAAGAATATATTTGCAAACCTTATTATCTAAGATGGGACTTGTACTCAGAATATATAAAGAGCTCTCAAAATCCAGTAATAAGGCAGATAACTATAAGCAGCTAGTGAGCGCCTCTCTCATGGAGAGCAATCAAAATAGCAAGGAAATGCTAACACTTCAAGTAGATTGTCTAAGAGAGCACAATGAAATTCACCAGAGAAGCCATGAAAATCAAGGAAAGAAGACAGTGAAGTCAGGCAGCCCTCCAAGCAGGACTGGCGCAGAGCTAGGAAAGGTTCCCTAAAGCAGGAAAGGGATGACTAAATAAGAGATCCTCAGTATTCCACCCTTCCATCACAGAACATTGTAATCCTATTCACTGCAGAGCCCTGTTGACCCTGCACCCCTGCTCCAGCACCTCCAGACTAACACAGCGAGCCACCTGGAGATTGTGTACAGGCACTGCTCAAGCCCAGGTGGAATCCCACAGGCTTGTGATCCCTGAGCATCCCGGTGACAACTGCTGCACCCAACCAAGGAGGAAGGCCGGGCACTTTCACATGCCCCAAAGACAGATACCACATCCACAGTATGGAGAAGAGGGCAAACTATGCACTGTGCAACTTCCCACTTCCACTGCTCCCTGCAGAAAAAGGCACCCCTGCCTTAGTGTCATGCCCCCAGTGCAGCCACCCTTCCCCGCCTGTGGACTACCACTGCAGCTCAGCATTTCTCTGAGAGCCCAGTCCCCAGAGGCTGTTCATGAGCCCTTCGTCTCCTACAACAGTCACCACCATTGCTCAAATAGTCTCAAAAGGACAAATCTAAGAGATATTGGCCTTAAAGAGGAGGTAGAAAGAGATAGGGTAGAAAGTTTATTCAAAGGGATAATAACAGAGAACTTCCAAAGCCTAGATAAAGATATTGGTAATCAAGTACAAGAGGGTTATAGCACACCAAGAAGATTTAACCCAACTAAGACTACCTCAAGACATTTTACAATCCAACTGCCGAATACCAAAGATAAAGAAAAGATCCAAAAAGCAGCAAGAGAAAAACAAGTAACACACAAATGAACTCCAAATCATCCGGCAGCAAGCTGACTTCTCAGTGGAAACCTTACAGGCCAGGAAAGGGTAGCAACATGTATTTAAAGTGCTGAAGGAAAACCTTTTATTGTAGAATAGTATATCTGGCAAAAAGATCTTTCAAACATTAAGGAGAAATAAAGACTTTCCCAGACAAACAAGAGCTGAGGGACTTCGTCAACAGCAGACCTGTCCTATGAGAAATGCAAAAGGAAATTCTTCAATATGAAAGAAAAGGATGTTAATGAGCAATAACAAATCATCTGAAGGTATAAAACTTATTGGTAATAGTAAGCACACAGAAAAACACAGCATATTATAACACTAACTGTGGCAAACTACTTATATCTTCAGTAGAAATACTAAAAGATGAACCTATCAGAAATAATGAAGACGACTTTTCAAGACATAGACAGTAAAGTAAGATAAAAATAGGAACAACAAAAAGTTAAAAAGAGGGGAGATGAAATTAAAGTGTGGAGTTTTTATTCATTTTCTTTTTGCTTGTTTGTTTAAGCAATCAGTGTTAAGTTGTCATCAGTTTAAAACAAAGGGTTATGACATATTATTTGTAAGCCTCGTGTTAACTTCAAATCTAAAATAATACAACATAACACAAAAAATAAAGGGCAAAAAATTAAAACACACTGTCAGAGAAAATCGCCTTCACTAACAGGAAGACAGGAAGAAAAGAAGGAAGATAAGACCACAGAACAACCAGGAAACAACAAAAATGGCAGAAGTAAGTCTTTATTTATCAATAACACTGAATGAAAATGGACAGACTTCTCCGCTCAAAAGAAATGGAGCGGTTAAATAAATTAAAAACAACAACAACAACAACAATAATCAACAATTTCTTGCCTACAAGAAACACACTGCATCCATAAGGACACACACAGACTGAAAACAAAGGAATGGGAAAAGATTTCATGCAAATGGAAATCAAAAAAGAGTAGAAGTAGCTAAACTTATATCAGATGAAATAGATTTCAAGATAAAAATTATAAAAAGAGACAAGTTCACTATATAATGATAAAGCAATCAATTCAGCAAGAGGATGTAACAATTATAAATATATATCACCCAACATTGGAGCAACCAGATATATAAAGCAAATATTATTAGAGCTAAAGAGATAGATCCCAATACAGTAATAGATGGGGACTTCAACACTCCACTTTCAGTACTAGACAGACATCCAGACATAAAATCAGCAAAGAAATACCAGACTTAATCTGCACTATAGCCTAAATAAACCTAATAGATATTTACAGAACAGTTCATCTAAGGGCTGCAGAATACAGATTCTTCTCCTCAGCACATGGATCATTCTCAAGGGTGAATCATATGTCAGGCCCCAAAACAAGTCTTAAAAAGTTGAAATTATATCATGTGTCTTCTCTGACCACAATGGAATAAAACTGGAAATCAATAACAAGAGAAATTTTGGACACTACACCAACAGATGGAAATTGAACAACATGCTCCTGGATAACCAGTGGGTCAATAAACATATTAAGAAGAAAATTTTAAAATTTCTTAAAGTAAATGTACATGAAAATACAACATACCAAAATCTATGGGATACAGCAAAAGCAGTACTAAGAGGAAAGCTTATAGCAGTAAGCGCCTAAATTTAAAAAGACGACAAGTAGGTGGGAAAAAAAAAGATAAAATTCTTCAAATGAACAACCTAATGATGCATCTTAAAGAATTAGAAAGGCAAGAAAAAACCAAAGCCAAAATTAGTAGAAGTAAAGAAATACTAAAGAGAAGAAATAAATAAAGTTGAATTAAATAAAACAATACAAAAGATGAACAAAGTAGAACAGAGGCCTCAGAAATACCACCACATATCTACAACCATCTGATCTTTGACAAATCTGACAAAAACAAGCAATGGGGAAACGATTCCCTATATAATAAATGGGGCTGGGAAAACTGGCTAGCCATATGCAGAAAGCTGAAACTGGATCCCTTCCTTACACCTTATAGAAAAATTAGCTCAAGATAGATTAAAGACTTACATGTAAGACCTAAAACCATAAAAACCCTAGAGGAAAACCTCAGCAATACCATTCAGGACATAGGCATGGGCAAAGTCTTCATGACTAAAACTGAAAAAGCAATGGCAACAAAAGCCAAAATAGACAAATCGGATCTAATTAAACTAAAGAGCTTCTGCACAGCAAAAGAAACTGTCATCAGTGTGAACAGGCAACCTACAGAATGGGAGAAAATTTTTGCAATCTATCCATCTGACAAAGGTCTAATATCCAGAATCTACAAAGAACTTAAACAAATTTACAAGAAAACAAACAAACAACCCCATCAAAAAATGGGTGAAGGATATGAACAGACACTTCTCAAGAGAAGACATTTATGCAGCCAACAAACTTATGAAAAAATGCTCATCATCATTGGTAATTAGAGAAATGCAAATCAAAACCACAATGAGATATCATCTCATGCCAGTTAGAATGGCGATCATTAAAAAGTCAGGAAATAACAGGTGCTGGAGAGGATGTAGAGAAATAGGAACCCTTTTACACTGTTGGTGGGAGTGTAAGTTACTTCAACCACTGTGGAAGACAGTGTGCCAATTCCTCAAGGATCTAGAACTAGAAATACCATTTGACCCAGCAATCCCATTACTGGGTATATACCCAAAGGATTATAAATCATTCTACTATAAAGACACATGCACACATATGTTTACTGCAGCACTGTTCATAAGAGCAAAGTCTTGGAACCAACCCAAATGCCCATCAATGATAGACTGGATTAAGAAAATGTGGCACATATATATCATAGAATACTATGCAGCCATAAAAATGATGAGTTCATGTCCTTTGCAGGGACAGGGATGAAACTGGAAACCATCATTCTCAGTAAAATAACACAAGAAGAGAAAACCAAACACTGCATGTTCTCACTCATATGTGGGAGTTGAACAATGAGAACACATGGACACAGGGAGGGGAACATCACACAACAGGACCTGTCGAGGGGTGGGGGGCTGGGGGAGGGATAGCATTAAGAGAAATACCTAACATAAATGATGAGTTGATGGGTGCAGCAAACCAACATTGCACATGTATACTGATGTTAAAAACCTGCATCTTGTGCACATCTACCACAGAACTTAAAGTATAATAAAAAAGAAAGGATAAACAAAATCAACAAACCTTTAGCCACAACAGAAAAAAAAAAAAAAGAGAAGACCCAAATAAATAAAAACAGAGATGAAACAGAAGGCATTACAAAAGATATGGCAGAATTTCAAAGGATCATTAGAGGATACTACGAGTGTCTGTATTCCATAAATTGGAAAACCTAGAAAAAAATGTACAAATTTCTAAACACGTAAAACCTACCAAGATTGAACCATGAGGAAATCCAAAACTTGAATAGACTAATATGTAATAATATGAAAACTGTAATAAAAAGTCTCCTAGCAAAGAAAAGCACAGGGCTCGATGGATTCACTAAATAATTTTATCAAACATTTATTTTTGTTATTTTATTTTATTACTTTGTTGTTATTTTATTTTATTTTTGAGATGGGATCTCACTCTGTTGCCCAGGCTGGAGGACAGCGGTGTGATCACAGCTCACTGCAGCCTCGACTGCCAGGGCTCAAGCAATTCTCCCATCTCAGCCTCCTAAGTAGCTAGGACAACAGATGTATGCCACCACACCTATCTACTCTATCATTATTATTATTATTATTTGTAGAGACAAGGTCTCACCATGTTGCCCAAGCTGGTCTCAAACTCCTGGGCTCAAGAGATCCTCCCGCCTTGGCCTCTCAAAATGCTGGGATTACAGGGATGAGCCATCATGCCTTGCAACCCAAACATTGGAAGTAGAACTAATACCAATCCTAAACAAACTATTCCAAAAAATAGAGGAGGGAGCACTTTCAAACTCATTACATGGTCAAGTACTATCCTGATACCAAAACCAGATAAAGACACATCAGAGAAAGAAAACTACAGATCAATAACCCTGATGAACATTGATATAAAAACTCTCAGCAAAATACTAGCAAATCGAATTTGACAATACATTAGAAAGATTATTTATCATGACCAAGTGAGATTTATTTCAGGGATGCAAGGATGGTTCAACATAAGCAAATCAATCAATGTGATACATCGTATCAACAGAATGAAGGACAAAAATCATATAATCATTTCAATTAATACTAAAAAAGTATGTTATAAAATTCAACACCCCTTCATAATAAAAACTCTCAAAAAAACTGAGTATATAAAGAACATACCTCAACACAATAAAAGCCATATACAACAGACCCACAGCTAGTATCATACCGAGTCGGGAATAACTGAAAACCCTTCCCCTAAGATCTGTAACACGACAAGGATGCTCACTTTCACCGCTGTTATTCAATATAGCACTGGAAGTCCTACCTGGAGCAATCAGACCAGAAAGAAAGAAAGGGCATCCAACTTTATTGGAAACGAACAAGTCAAATTATCTTTCCTTGCAGATGATGCAATTTTATATTTGGAAAAAACCTAAAGACCCCACCAAAAAACAAAACTGATACTGCACACATGGAAAGCTTTTCTCCCTAGTTCACTAGCTCCCCATCAACCTTCCACCCCATTCCCACCCAATCCCACATTTCTCCATGACCAAAAATATCATATCAGTAAGGAAGATGTGGGCTTCTTGCCTGGCCAAGCCTCTTTTGCATACTTGTTCTTCTTGGGTTCATTTACAGTTTCAGGGTTATGGACTGTAAGGTTTGGTGCAGGGTTCGTGTTCACTGCTGCCGGCACAATGGGAGTCAAGGCCACAACAGGGGCAAGGTTTGGATATGGCATAAACAAGCCACCAATGAGTGCTGTCTTGTGGAAACTGGGAGCCTGCTTCACTGTGTGTAGGGCACAGGCCCCCGTAGAGTCCTCCCCTGAAGGCAAAGTTCTGCATGCGCCTTCTCCCTGATTCCTCCAGGCCCAAGGAGCCAGGGCCCTCCCCCAGCTTCTTCTTGACTGGGACCACTGCAGTTTGCACTATGTTCCTGAATCGACAAACTGAGGGATCCACATTCTCTGAGTTGATGATCTCATCATCCTCACTGAATGTCACCCGGGAGTTCTTCCTCTTCCTCTTTGGTCTTGGAATGTTAGATTTCCCTCCTCAATGGTAAAGGTGGAAATCCACTTGTTGTGGGCAGTGTTGAACTATGTCAGGTTATCAAGCTTAGTTTTCTCCTCTGGAAGCCCCAGTAAGCCCCTGAGTTAATCATCCTCTTCACCCGTCTTCTCAACTCCTTTCAGAGCCAATGGCAATGGCCCAAGTATCTCGCGCAAAGTGTATGCCCCTGTGGATGTGTCAAATGAGACCCTGGAATCAATCGGAATTTGCTGAGGCTTGTGAGGCTCCAACTGAATGTGACCAAGAAAGTGCTGTGTGTACTGTTGAGATCTATCAGGAAAACTCTCCTCAGATGCTTGTGGTAGACAAGTGCAGTATGGATCCAAGAGCAAGACTGGTGTTCAGTGGTAAAGTCACACAAATCAAGGTTTATCCCAAATAAGTAATACTTCTTTTCACCAATAATCAGTTTCTCAATTAGTTTGTCTTGTTTAACTAAATCCAGATGTCAACCAGGAGGGGGCTTACCTGCCCAGGTTGGGCAGTGGAGCAGCGGGAGGCTGGAGCCAGAGTTTGTGACTGCCACCATCTTGCATCTTCCCCTCCCATTTGGTAGGCCCAAAGGAAAAAATTAAAAATTAATCAGTGTACAAAAATTAGTTACATTTCTATAACCAGTAACCTTCAGAGAGCCAAATTAAGAATTCAATCCCATTTTCAATAGCCACACACACAGAAATATACCTAAGAATACATTTAACCAAGGAGGTGAAAGAATTCTACAAGGAGAAATACAAAACACTGTTGAAATTGTAAGTGACACAAACAAATGGAAAAACATCCCATGCTCATGGTGCATTAGGATCAGTTATGTTAAAATGACCATACTACCCAAAGCAATCTACAGATTCAACACAATTCCTATCAAATTACCAACATCATTTTTTAAAGAATTAGAAAAAAAATCCTAAAGTTCATATGAAACAAAAAAAAAAAAAAGAAAAAGCCTGAATAGCTAAAGCAATCCTAAGTAAAAAGGACAAATCTGGAAGCATCACATTATATAGCTTTAACTTATATTACAAAACTATAGTAACTAAAACAGCATGGTACTAGAAGAAAAACAGACACATAATCAATGGAATAGAATAGATAACCCAGAAATAAAGCCACATACCCACAATTAACTAATGTTGACAAAAACAAACAATGGGGAAAGGACACCTTATTCAATGAATAGCGCTGGGAAAATTAGCTAGCCATATGCAAAATTAAACTTGGACCCTTATCTCACCATACACAGTAATTAATTCATGATATATTAAAGACTTAAATGTAAGACCTGAAACTATAAAAAGCCTGGAAGAAAACCTAGGGAAAAACTCTACTGAATATTGGCCTAGACAAACAACTTATGACAAAAACCCCAAAAGCAAATGCAACAAAAACAAAAATAGACAAATAGGACTTAAACTATAAAGGTTCTGTACAACAAAATATATAATCAACATAGTAAACAGACAACTTACATAGTAGGAGAAAATATTTGCAAACTATGTCTTTGACAAAGGACTAGAATCCACAAGTAACTCAAACAACTCCCACACACACTAAAAAAAGAAAAACCAGTAAAAAACCAGGCAAAGGACCTGAACAGTCATTCCTCAAAAGAAGAAATAAAAGCGGCTAACAAACACACAAAAAAATGCTCAACATCACTAATCATCAGAGAAATGCAAATTAAAACCACAATGAGATATCATCTCACATGCATCAGAATGGCTACTACGAAAACGTCAAAAAACAGCAGATGCTGGCATGAATGTGGAGAAAAGGGAACGCTTACACACTGTTCTTGGAAATGAAAATTATTCAACTTCTATGGAAAACAGTATGGTGACATGTTAAAGAATTAAAAATAGAATTACAATTTGAGCCAATAATCCCACTGGTGGGTATTTACCCAAAGGAAAATAAATAATTACATTAAAAAGGCATCTGTATTCATATATTCATTGCAGCACTGTTGATAATAACCAAGTCATGGAACTTGGGCAAAGAAAATGTGATGTATATATATACACCATGGAACACTATACAGCCATAAAAGGAATGAAATCATGTCCTTTGCAGCAACACAGATAGGCCAATGTCCTAAATGAACTAACTCAGAAACATAAAATCAAATACTGCATGTTCTCGTTTATAAGTGGAAGATAAACAACAGGTGCACTGGACACAAAGATGAAAAGAATAGACATTGGAGACTCCAAAAATGGTGGGGAGAAGAGGGCAAATATGGGTTGAAACATTATCTATTGGGCAAAATGTTCACTATTTGGGTGATGTGGGTGATAATTACACTAGAACCACAACTTCCACATTACACAATATATCCATGTAACAAACATAGAATGTACCTCCTGAGTCTAAAATTTTAAAAAGTTTTTTAAAAACTCGATAAAAAGACAACCACATTTTTAAATCAGAAAATAATTTGAATATATATTTCTCCAAAGAAGATATACAAATTACCAATAAGTACATGAAATAATGCTCAACATCATTAGTCAGAAGGGAAATGTACATCAAAACCCCAATAAGACACCACTTCATGCACACTAGGATGGCTATAATCAGAAAAGATAGCTAATAAAAAAGTTCAGCAAGGATGCCAGGTGAAAAGGCAAAATGGTAAGCCATTATAAATAATAGTTTGGCAATTTCTCAAAATGGTCAAAATAGATTTATCACATAAATGTTGACAGTATTATTATTTTTTAGCAGCCAAAAAGTGGCAACAACCCAAACTAAATGATCCATCTATCAACTGATGAATGGATTAAAAAAAGTGTCATTATCTATACAATGGAATACCATCCAGCCATATAAAAAAGAATAAAGTGACATGTACTACAACCTGGGCAAGACTTTAATATATTATATTAAGTATAAGAGGCCAGTCACAAAGACCATATATCATATGATTCAATTTATATGAAATGTGCAGAACTGGCATCTACAGGAATTGGACTGGTTGCTGCTTAGGAGTGGAGGAGAAATGAGGAGGGGGAGAATGGTACTTCACTCCCAATGGTTACAAAATATCTTCTCTGTGGGGTGATGAAATGTTTTGAAATTAGATGTGATTTTTTTGAGTATAGTAAAAGCCATTGAACTGTGTACTTAAAATGTGTGAATTGTATAGTAGGTGAATTATATCTTAACAAAGCTTTTTTAAAATAAAAAGCCTTTAGAATTGAGTAATAAGTGACATTATTAGTTTTCATTATCTCAAGTAGATACATCAATTTTACAGATAAAAGAGGGTAAATAATTCATTAATTTTGTACAGTGTTTTCTGGTAAGTATAGAAAAGATCTGAACATGAAATACCTGTACTTACACAGAATGCTTCCCTCTATATTGTACACTTGTTAAGAGTACATATTCTTAACAAGTACATACAGAATTACAAAGACTGACTATATGCCAGGTCTTGATGAAATATTAATACATTTCAAATAATTCAAAGTATATTCTCTAGCTGAGAAGAAATTAAAGTAGCTGTCAATAAGCAAAGGTGAGAGAATAACCAACTAAGAGAAAATTAAGAAATACATTTCTAAATTACCACAGAGCCAATGAAGAAATCACAATAGAAATTAGAATATATTTTGAAGTGAATAATACAAATACAACATAAAATTATTAGATGCATCTAAAGCAGTGGCGTAGAGGGAAAATTACATTCTTAAATGTATAGATTAGAAATGGCTTAAAATCAATAACATAAGCCTCTACTTTAAAAGACTAGAAGAAAAAGTAGAACATAAAACTTTCAGCATAAGTTAATGTAACAGAAAAAGACTTGTCCCAGACAAGTAAAAGTGACACAAACTGTTATTCAAAAAGAATAATAAAATGAACAAATTCTTAAAACATAGGGGGACAAATTAAACTCGAATTACTATTATCATGATTGAAAAGGGAGATACTTATATGCTTATAAATTCTATACTTGTGTTTAAAAGTGGGCGGGGCCAATATGGCAGACTAGAAGCAGCTCGTGTGTGTCACTGTCATGGAAAGGAAACAAAAGGGCTGACGAACACAGATGCTGCAGGCCGCTCATATGAGAAACCACGTTGGAATCCAACAGGGCAGAGGAACACAGAGAGCACAAAGGAGTAAAGTTGGGCACCACCCATCTGAGCTCAGCGCAGAACCAGGAGGACCCCTCCAACACTGGAAAGGGTGAGTGACAGTCCCCAGGGGAATTTACACTCTCCACAGGGACCTGTGCAAGACCAGGAACAGGAGAATCACCCTGTCACCCATCCTGCACCTTCCTCCACAATACTTCTAGACTGAGGCAGAGAGCCACCTGGACATTTTGCAGGGAGAACTTCTGAGTCCAAGAGGACTGCCACAAGCCTTGGGCCCTGGAGCAGACCAGCACCAGTACCACAAACCCAATAGAGGCTGCAGTCAGCTACGGTGCCACGGAGCAGTAACATTGCTCCACCACTGCATGCCAGCCAGGCCTCAGCAGCAACTTCCAGCCCAGCAGCCGTACTTTGGTTCAAACTTGGTCAGCCAATCCTCCCACCCCCACCACTGGTAGCCAGCTGGACAATGCTTACTAGAGTGTCCAGCCCAGAGGTCCCACTTCTGTGTGAATTCAGCTGGAGGGTGTAGCCTCCTGTTGTCACATGAAACATCCAGACCACAGAGCATGAGACCCCAACAGCCCTAGTCACTGGTAGCCAGGCAGGTGACGCCTGCTAGAGCCTCTGGCCCAGTGGCTCCACTGCTGTGTGAGGTCAGCTGGAGGGTGCGGCTTCCAGTTGTCACAGGAAATATCTGGATGGCAGAGCAAGAGATCCCAGCTACCACCACCACTAGTATCCAGGTGGGCAACAACTGCTAGAGCTTCTAGCCCAGCAGCCTTGCTTCTGTGTGAGCCTGGCTGGAGGGTGCAGCCTCCTGTTGTTCTGAGAAATGCCTGAATGGCAGTGTGCATGGCCCTATAACCCCTGCCAATCATAGCCAGGCAGGCAACACCTGCTAGGCTTTCCAGCCAAGTGGCCCTACGTTTGCCTGAATGTGTTGAGGGGCACAGCCTCCTGCTGCCCTGAAAAAGCCTGAAAGGCAGGGCTGGAAACCCCACCAATCCCTAGCTACCCATAGCCAGACAGGCAATACCCAGTAAGAGTTTCCAACCCAAAAGTCCCACATCCACCTGAACTCTGTGAGTAGACACAACCCCATCTTTCTCCCAGGAAGCACACAAACAGCAGACTATGGGCAAGGACACAGCTAGCTGGCCAACTGAAGGCCCAGCCTGAGGGAGCTCCATGGACCACAACCCCCAACAAAAGAAATGCAGAGAGGAAGACAGTAATTGCAGAGGGGGCTCCTCCAAGACCCAGTAGTAGACTAGAATAGAAGGCAGTCAACCAAACCCACCTTATACCATAATCAAACCCCCAAGGGCATTAAAGAAGAAAAAAGCAAAACAATCCATTCAAAGGACAGCAAATTCAAAGACTGAAAGAACGTAAGACCACAAAGATGATAAACAGAAGAACTCTGACAACCCAAAAAGCCAGAGTGCCTTCTTTTCTCCAAACAACCACACTAACTCTCCAGCAAGGGTTCTTAACTGAGCTGAGATGGCTGAAATGACAGAAATAGAATTCAGAATATGAATAGAAATGAAGATTGTCGAGATTCAGGAGACTGCTGAAACCCAATGCAAGGAAGCTAATAATCACAGTAATCACAGGAGCTGACAGAAAAAATAGCCGGTATACAGAATATAACCAACCTGAAACAGCAAAAAGAAAAAAAAAAACCCTACAAAAATTTCATATATCACAAGTATTAACAGCAGACCAAGCTGATGAAAGAATCTAAGGGCTTGATGACTGGCTTTCTCAAATACAACAGTCAGACAAGAATAAAGAAAAAAGAATTGAAAAGGAATGAACAGAACCTCCTGGAAATATGGGATTATGTAAAGATGCCCAATCTACAAGTCACTGGCATCCCTGAAAGACATGAGGAGAAAGGAAGCAACCTGGAAAACATATTTTACAGTATCGTCCATGAGAACTTCCCCATTCTAGCTAGAGAGGCCGATATTCAAATTCAGGAAATGCAAAGAATTCCTGCAAGATATTTCACAAGAAGATCATCCCCAAGACATAATCATCTGATACTCCAAGGTTGAAATGAAAGAAAAAATGATAAAGGCAGCTAGAGAATAAAGGGGAGGTCACTCACTAGGGGAACCCTATCAGACTGACAGAGGACCTCTCAACATAAACCCTACAAACCAGAAGAGACTGGGGACCTGTATTCAACAGTCGTAAAGAAAAAAATTCCAACCATGAATTTCATATCCAGTCAAACTAAGCATCATAAATGAAGGAGAAATATGATCATTTTCAATTTGATCCTATTCAAATGCTGAGGGAATTTGTTAACACCAGACCTACCTTACAAGAGCTCATGAAAGAAGTATGAAATATGGAAAGGAAAGACCATTACCAGGCACTACAAAAACTCATGTAAGCACACACACCAGTGACACTTATAAAGCCACCACACAAACAAGTCTAGCATAACAACCATTTAACAACATGATAGCAGGATCAAATCCATACATATCAATAAGAAACTTGAATGTAAATGGGTTAGGTGCCCCAATTAAAAGGCACAAAGTGGCTGCCAGCTGGATAAAGAAACAGGACCCAATAGTATGCTGTCTTCAAGAGACCCATCTCACATGCAATGTCATCAATAGGCTTAAAATAAAGGGATGAAGAAATATCTACCACACAAATGGAAAACTGAAAAAGGCAGAGTATGCCATCCTAATTTCAGATAAAAGACAGTTTAAACCAACAAACATCAAAGAAGACAAAGAAGGGCATTACATATTGATAAAGGGCTTAATTCAACAAGAAGACCTAAATTAATGTGTACCCAAAACAAGAGCACCCAGATTCATAAAGCAAATACTTACAGACCTTCAAAGAGACTTAGACTCCCACAGAATAATAGTGGAGACTTCAATACCCTGCTGACAGTATTAGACAGATAACTGAGTCAGAAAATTAACGAAGAGATGCAGGACCTGAACTCAACACTTGACGAAATGGAGCTAGTAGACAGCTACATAACTTTCCACCCCAAAGCAACAGAATATACATTCTTTTCATCGCCACGTGGTACACACTGTAAGATCAGCCATGCAATAAGACATAAGACAATCCTCAACAAATTCAAAAACAGCAAAACCATACCACCACACTCTTGGACCACAATACAATAAAAATAGAAACCAAGGCCAAGAGAATCGCTCAAAACCATACAATTACATGGAAATTAAACAACCTGCTCCAGAATAACTTGGGTTAATTATCAAATTAAGGCAGTGTGATGGTTAATGTTAAGTGTCAACTTGACTAGACTAAAGGATGCAGAGTATTGTGTCTGGGTGTATCTGGCTGTTACCAGAAGAGATTAACATTTGAGTAGGTGGACTGGGAGAAGAAGACCCATCCTCAAGAAGACTCACCAACAATGTGGGTGAGCACCATCCAATCAGCTACCAGTGCGGCTAGGAAAACCAGGCAGATGAAGGTAGAAGAAGCTGATTTGCTGAGTCTTCCAGCCTTCATCTTTCTCCCATGCTGCATGCTTCCGGTCCTCAAACATCAGACTCGAAGTTCTTTGGCTTTTGGACTCTTGGATATACACCAGTGGTTTGTCATGGGGTCTTGGGCCTTTGGCCACAGACTGAAGGCTGCACTGTTGGCTTCCCTACTTTTGAGATTTTGGGACTCAGAATGAGCCACTACTGGCTTCCTTGCTCCTCAACTTGCAGACAGTCTATCATGAGACACCTTGTAATCATGTGAGTCAACTCTCCTTCATAAACTCTCTTTCATGTATACATATATCCTATTAGTTCTGTCCCTCTAGAGAACTCTGACTAATACAGTCAGGAATTAAGAAGTTCTTTGAAACTAATGAGAACAAAGACATAGCATATCAGAATCTCTGGGACAAAGCTGAGGCAGTGTTAAGAGGGAAATTTATAGCATTAAATACCTGCATCAAAAAGTTAGAAAGATCTCAAACCACGTAACATCACAACTAGAAGAGCTAGAGAAACAAGAGCAAACAAACTCTAAAGCTAGCAGAAAACAAAGAATAACCGAAATCAGAGCTGAACTGATGGAAACAGAGACATAAAAAAAATACAAAAGATAAACAAATCTAGGAATTGGTTTCTTGAAAAAATTAATAAGATAGTCAGCTAGACAAGAAAAGAGAGCATATCCAAATAAACACTATAATAAATGACAAAGGGAATATTACTACTATTCCATAGAAATACCAATAACCATCAGAGATTACTATGAACACCTCTATGCACACAGACTAGAAAATCTAGAAGAAATGGATAAATTCCTGGACATATACATCCTTCCAAGACTAAACATGGAAGAAATTGAATCTGTGAACAGACCAATAACAAGCTTTGAAACTGAATCAGCAATCGATAGCCGACCAACCAATAAAAGCCAAGAATCAGGTAGATTCACAGCCAAATTCTACCAGATGTTCAAAGAAGAGCTGGTACCATTCTTACTAAAACTATTCCCCAAAATTGAGGAGGAGCTACTCCTCCTCAACTCATTCAATGAGGCCAGCACCATCCTGATATCAAAACCTGGAAGAGACACAACAACAACAAAAAAGAAAACTTCCACCCAATATCCTTGATGAACATAGATGCAAAAATCCTCAACCAAATACTAGCAAACTGAATCCAGTAGCACATCAAAAAGCTTAGCCACCACAATCAAGTAGACTTTAATCCCTGGGATGCAAGGTTAGTTCAACATATGCAAATCAATAGATGTGACTCATCACATAAACAGAACTAAAAACAAAAACCATATGATTATATCAATGAATACAGAAAAGGCTTTTGATAAAATTCAACAATCCTTCATGTTAAAACCCTAAAGAAACTTGGCATTGAAGGAATATAGTTCAAAACAGTAAGAGCCATCAATGACAAACCCACAGCTAACATCACACTGAACGGGCAAAAGCTGCAAGCATTCCACTTGAAAATCGTCATAAGACAAGGATGCCCTCTCTCACCACTCCTATTCAACATAGTATTTTAAGTCCTGGCCAGGGCAATCAGGCGAGAGAGAGAAACAAAAGGCATCCAAATAAGAAAAGAAGTAGTAAAACTATCCCTGTGTGTATATGACATGATTTTGTATTTTAAAAACCCCATGGTTTTGGCCCCAAAGCTCCTTGAACTGATAAGCAACTTGAGTAAAGCTTTGGGATACAAAATCAATGTACAAAAATCAGTAGCATTCCTATTCACTAACAGCACCCAAGCTAAAAGCCAAATCAGGAATGCAATACCATTCACAACTGCCACAAAAAGAATAAAATACCTAGAAGTATGGCTAAGCAGGGAGGTGAAATATCTCTAGAATGACAATTACAAAACTGCTCAAAAAAATCAGAGATGACACCAAAAAATGGAAGAAAATTCCATGCTTATGGATAGGAAGAATAAATATCATTAAAATGACCATACTGCTCAATGCAATTTACAGATTCAATGCTATTCCTATCAAACTACCAATGAAATTTTTCAAATAATTAGAAAAAACTATTCTAAAATTCATATGGAACAAAAAAAGAACCTGAAAAGCCAAGGCAATCCTAGGCAAAAAAAAAAAGAAAAAAAAGCTGGAGGAATCACATTGCCTGACCTCAAACCATACTACAAGGCTAGAGTAACCAAAATACCATGGTACTCATACAAAAGTAGACACATAGGCCAATAGAACAGAAGAGAGAGCCAAGAAATAAAGCCACTCACCTACAGCCATCTGATCTTTGACAAAGCTGACAAAAACAAGCAATGGGGAAAGGACTCCCTACTCAATAAATAGTGCTGGAATAACTGGCTAGCTGAAGATTGAAACTAGACCACTTCCTTAAACCATATGCAAAAATCAACATAAGATTGATTAAAGACCTAAATGTAAACCCTGTAACTGTAAAAACTCTGGAAGATAACCTAGGCAATACCATTTTTGACATAGGAACAGGCAAAGATCTCATGACAGAAAATGTCCAAAGCAATTGCAACAAAAGCAAAAATGACAAATGGCGCCTAATTAAATGAAAGAGGTTTTGCACAGCAAAAGAAACTATTAACAAAGTAAACAGACAACTTACAGAATGGAAGAAAAATATCTGTAAACGATACATATGACAAAGATCTAATATCTAGAATCTACAGGGAACTTAAACACATAAGCAAAAAATGAACAATCCCATTAAAAAGTGGGCAAAGGACATGAACAGACACTTTTGAAAAGAAGGCATACAATGCACCAAAAAGCATATGAAAAAATGTACAATATCACTAATCATTAGAGAAATTCAAATACAAACAACAATAAGATAGCATCGCACATCAGTCAGAATGGCTATCGTTAAAAAGTCAAAAAATAACAGATGTTGGTGAGACTGCAGACAAAAGGAATGCCTATACACTGCTGGCTGGAGTGTAAATTAGTTCAACCATTGTGAAAGACAGTATGGTGACTTCTCAAAAACCTAAAACAGAACTACCATTCAACCCAGCAATCCCATGCCTGGGTATATATTCAAATGAATATAAACTGTTCTACAACAAAGATACATGCATGTGTATATTCACTGCAGCACCATTCACAATAGCAAAGACATGTAATCAATCTAACTGCCCATCAACAGTAGACTGGATAAAGAGAATGTGGTACATACATGCCATGGAATACTACGCAACCCTAAAAAAGAAAGAGATCACATCCTTTGCAGGAACATGGATGGAGCTGGAGGCCATTATCCTTAGCAAAGTAATGCAGGAACATAAAACCAAATACCACATGTTCTCACCTATAAGTGAGAGCTAAATAAAGAGAATACATGAACAAGAAGAGGGCAACAACAGACAATGGGGCCTCCTCGAGGGAGGAGGATAAGAGGAGAGAGAAGTTCAAGAAAAAAAAAAGTCAAGTACTACGCTTGGTACCCCAGTGAGGAAATATTCTGTATAGCAAACCTCTGAGTCATGAATTTACCTATATAACAAATCTGTACATGTACCACTGAACCTAAAATAAAATTTCTTAAAATATTTAAGAAAAAATGCATAGGAAGATATTATGAAAATCTTCATATCATTCAGTTTGATAATATAAATGAAACAGGAAAATTCCTAATAAAACTGACCAAGTAATAGAAAACCCAAATAACTGATATTAAAGAAATTATATCCATTACTGAAAACTATCCCACAAAAATAGGCTTGTTCAAAACATTTAAGAAGGAAATAATTTTGCATAGAAGCTGCCTGAAAAGGGCTGGGGATATTTCCCAACCACTATTTCCTTTTTATGAGGTCAGCCAAAATCTGAGGAGAATATTACAAGAAAGGAAACTTGCAGACCAATCACTGTCATTAACTTAGATGCAAAAATCTTAGGTATAATATTAGCAAATTGAAACCAGTGATTATATTTTTAAGAAAATCATGAATAAGAGATTTGTTTCAAGAATGTGACCATGGTTTAAGACTTGAAAATCAAGTGATTTGCTATATTAAAATAAGGAGTGGTAGCAGAATAATCATCTCAGTAGATACAATGGAATAAAACCTTGTATTTGTAATTTTTAAAAATAAAAAATATTAGAAAATAAGGAATTTCTGTAATCTGACAAAGAATACCCACAAGAAATCTACAAAAAGTATCATATTTAATTAAAAATTATAAAAACCTTTCATCTTTCATGTTGAATAAGACAAGAAACTGTCTATCACCACTTCTATTTGATACTATTTTAGAAACCCTAAATAACAAAACAAGAAAAATAAATAAAATGCATAAAGATTAAAGTGGGAGATTTAAAACTATCATTATTTACAGATTATATTATTATACATTAGAACACTCAAAAACTACAATCTATTAATATTAATGCGTGAATGTAGGTAGGTCAGTGGATTACAGATGACTAAAAGCAGGTAAATTATATTCATCATACCAAGAAAAAACAGAATTGTAAACGGTATAATGAATAATAGCATAAAAATATCAAACATCTAGAGCTAAATCTATAGAAAGACATGCTAGGCCTATGAAATGAAAACTATGTCAAATTATTGGTGGAAATTAAAGATCTAAATTAATAGACACAATTTCATGAACTGGAAGACTGAATATTGTTAAGATGTCAGTTCTCCTCCAATCAAAGCATAGATTCAATGTAGTCTCAATCAAAAACTCAGTGGGTTCTGGCAAGCTGATGATTTTGACATACAGATGGAAATTAAAAGAACCAAGAATAGCAAAAGCAATTTTGAAGCAAGAACAAACGTGAAGGAGTTATGTCATTAGATATAAAGAGTTACTATAAACCTATAGTAAATTGAGAAACTACATTATTAGTACAAAAATAGATAATTAAACCAATAAAATAGAAGAAAATCAAGAATGACTCACATATATACAATTGCAATGGAAGAGAACAGAATCCAGGACTATCTCCGCATAAACACAGCGGAGGGGTAAAGAATAGCTTTTAAAGAAAGATGCTAGGTCATAATCATTTGACAAGCAATGCTTCTGTTGCCTGTACAAGGGTGGAGTGACAAAACGTGAGTTTTATGAGGCTTTAGATACACAGCCATTTTCACAATGATTGTATTTGTTGACTTATGAAGTTGCTTAGGACCAGAGGGTATAAAGCTACACCAAACACATCTGAAAAGCAAAATGCATCTTCCTGCTGTCTCATGATACTTAAGAGATAAGGATCTATCAGGGCACAGGCCCTGCAAACACAAGAACCAAAACGTTGATTGCTGAGACTATAAAGGCTTTTAACCTGGAGATACTTGAAAATCTGGGACTAGCTAGGATAAAAAATTGGGTCTTGGCAACAGATGCAAAGGCTATCTCTAAGAATCGAGAAACAGGCAAGACGTTTTTGGTGTGAGAATCACACCAGGCTATAGAGGTAAAACTGAAAACAGGAAAGGCCTCAAATATATGAGAGGTTTTTGTCAAGATATTTTCTAAATTCTCAAGCTGTGCCAGGTTGGGGGTAAAATAAGCTAATCCAAAGTCTCTGAAAAGCAAACAAAACATCTCTTACAATTATATGTTACTTAAAATGTATCACAAAGAATGACTTTAATAACATTTGAGAGTTGAAAGCCTTGAAAAGAACCGATGAGTTGACATTGACTGCTTGCAAGCACCATTTACCCTGAGGACACTTGACTTCTGAGATTAGTAGAAGCTGGTCTCTGTCATAGAGCTGATACTGCTCAACATAACTGGTAATTATGCAGAGATACAGTGACAAAACCAGAGAGTAGGGGACTGAAATACACGACCAATTTCTGAAACTTCCTAGTGTGAAAATGTAATAAACTAAGCCCAAAACCTTTGTTAACAGGACAGAAATTGCCTCAGTCTCTCGGTACTGAAAAGATAAGGACCTAAAAGGTTAATAATTTGGAAAAACTGGAGGCTAATGCCCTAAAAAGACTTAACTGTGATTTATCAGGACTTTGATTAAGGGCAAATTGAGAATCACCAAATCATCAATATACACTGACCCTGGTTCAGTCCCTTTTGGATCAAGGTTATTAGCCTTTGATGCTACCTGCCTAGAAGAGGTATAGACATATAATATCTAGAATTTAACTCTAAAATAATAAGTGGTACACAAAGAGTCAGGACAATGTTATTGGTAAGTGAGAGTAAAAAAGACAAAGCAGATCACAAACAGAATCCAGGTATTAAGAGTTAGAAGATCTTTAAAGTAATTAGAATTAATTTGGTCAAGAAAATAGGTGAAAAGTTGGGCAAAATAGAGAAAGTTTAAGACTTGGAAAAATTGGTATCTATAAAAATGAATCGAGACATTTTAGATCTAAAAAATATAATTATTAAAATCAATTACCTAATATAATAAATGAATTTAACAGCAGATCAGAATCAGTAGAAGACAAGATTAGTGAACTATAAGGTTCATAGTAAATATCCACAATAAAATAGCAAATAGAATGATAAAAATGGGAAAGAGCGCAAGAAACTTGCAGGACACAATCAAACGATCTAACAGAGGTAATTGAACACCCGAAGAGTAAGAAATAATAGTTAATAAGACATATTTGAAGAGATAATGAGCTAGAATGTCCCAAGCAATATAAGTCATGAATTTACAGATTCAAGATGCTCTGAATTGCTCATCCTTTTAGCTATGATTGAGTGAAGAAAGTCTGAGTACGCCAAGCAGATTAATACATAAAACTACATCTCAGAAGAGCAAAGAAAGAAGCCAGAGATAAATGACATTACCTTCAAAAGAACAAGAATAAGACTAACAACACACTTCTCAACAAAATGATGGAAGATATCAGATAATAGAATAGTGCCTTTAAAGTGTAGGAAGAAAAACAGCTGCCAAAGTAGACATCTATACCCAGGGAGAAAAAATTACTCACAAATTTAGTAGACACTAAAGACAATTAAAGATGACAAAAATTATCCACAGTAGGCCTGCACTAAAAAAAAAAAAAAAATACAGAGAATTTTCCATGCAAATGAGAAATTATCTAAAATGGAAACAGAATCCAAAAACAAAGATCACCAGAAAAGATAAGTAAGTAAATATAAAATAATATTACTATACAATAGTAGCAATATACTGTGGAGTCAAAAATAGATGTAGAATTAAAATGTGTAATATCAATAACTTTAAAGAGGAAGGAATATAAATGGAATGCAAATGCTCTAATCTAGAATTATCAAAAAATTTGTAAAAAAAATTGTATTAGACTATAATAAAGAATACATGTTTTGTACAGGGTAACTATTAAAAAATAAGCACTCTATAAGTTAGAAATAAAAAAAGAACAAAACTATCTTATTGTCAAATAAAGTATGAAGGAGATAAAAAAGAAATATAAACAGATTTATCAGATAGTATACAAATCCAACATCAAGTAATTAAATGATTACAGTAAGTAAATCAAAAGAAAAGTTAAATAATATAAAACCTTCTTATATAAGAAACATACCTTAAATATAAGGATACAAGAAGGGTGAAAGTAAAAGGACGAAAAAGAAATACCAAGCAACATTATTCCAAAGAAAGTTGGTGTCACTATAAAATTGTCAGATAAACCACATTTGCAGACAAGAAGCTTTCCCAGAAACAAAGACATTTACAATAACAAATAGGTCAACAGACAAGAACAAAACACTTTCTAAACCTATATGTATCCAATAACACACTTTCAGAATGTGCAAAGCATAACCACGACACATTATCAATTCACACCCTGTGGAACACTAGTATTGGGAAAACAAAACAAAACAAAATAAAAATACAGTGTGCTAGCAAGGATGGGGAGAAACTAGAATTCTTAAACACTGATACTGGCACACTTTGAAATCTTTTTGGCATTATCTTCTGCAGATGAAGAGTCAACTCCCTTATGCCTCAACTATTCCACTTTTAGGTATATTTCCAGCCAGAATACACACAGTAGTACCCCTAATCATCAGTTCCACTTCCCATGGTTTCAATAATCTGTGGTCAACAGTAGCCTAAAAAATATTAAATGGAAAATTCCAGAAATAAGTAATTCATAAGTTTCATTCTGAGTAGCATGATAAAATCTTACGCTGTCCTGCTCCGTCTGCCCAGGACATGAATCATCCTTTTGTCCAGCATACCCACGCTGTATACACTACTTGCCTATTTGTCACTAAGCAGCCATCTCAGCTATCAGATTGACTGTGGTAGTATTATAAAGCTTGCATTCAAGTTACCCTTAGTTTACTTAGCAATGGCCCCAAAGCACAATAGTGATGCTGGCCATTTGGATATGCCAAAGCAAAGCAGTAAAGTGCTTCCTTTAAGTGAAAAGGTGAAAGTTCTTGACTTGGAAAGAAAAAAACATGGTTTCTGAGAGTGCTATAATCTATGGTAAGAACTAATCTTCTATTCCTGGGATTATAAAGAAGAAAAAAAGTTCATACTAGTTTTGCTGTCACACTTCAAACTATAAAAGGTTATGGCATGGTGCATGGTAAGTGCTTAGTTAAGTTGAGAAAGGCATTAAATTTGCAGGCAGAAGCCATGGATGGAAACATGTTCTAACCGACAGAATGCAAGTTCAGTACATCTGTGGTTTCAGGCATCCACTAAGGGGTCTTGGAACATATCCCCTAAAGATAAGGAGGACTACTGTGTACATGTTCACCAAAGAATATACATAATATATTGTCTATGGTAGCACTATTAGTATTAGCCCAAAATTAAAAGTAGAATTGATTATGGTATTATTTTGGAAGAATACAAATGCAAAAGCAGGGGTTGGCAAACTTTTCTTGTGAAGGGCCAGGTAGGAAATATGTTCAGATTTGTATACTATGGGATCTCTGTCACAATTCTCACCTCTGCTGTTGTAGTTTGAGATCAGTCATGGGTAACATGTATACAAATGAGTATATCCATACTGCAATAAAATTTTGTTTTTTAAAAAATAGCTAGAATTTGCCTGTGTGGCACAGTTTGTTGACTGCAGCTATACAGCAATGAAAATGAAGCACATGCATGTCACAAACATTAATCAAAAGAAATCAGATACAAAAGAATAAATATCACTTTGGGAGGCTGAGGCAGGTGGATCACAAGGTCAGGAGATCGAGACCATCCTGGCTAACATGGTGAAACCCCTTATCTATTAAAAATACAAAATAATTAGTTGGGCGTGGTGGCCCGCCCCTGTAGTCCCAGCTACTGGGGAGGCTAAGGCAGAAGAATGGCATGAACCCCGGAGGCAGAGCTTGCAGTGAGCCAAGACTGTGCCACTGTACTCCAGCCTGGGTGACAGAGCGAGATTCCATCTCAAAAAAAAAAAAAAAGAATAAATATGACTCAATTTATAAAACATTCAAAAACAAACAAATTTATATTTTGTGAGATATTAGAAGAGCAGAGAGTGTAGTGACTGAAAAGAGGCACCAGAGACAATTCTAGGGTGCTGGTAATGTCAAGTCTATGACCTGGATGCTGTTCACACATGGGTCCACTTTGTGAAAACTCATTGTGCAATATAATTTAGAATAAAAGCAGACTATTCTGAAATAAAAAATTTTAAAGGACCTAGAATAGTAGTACCAAATAATACATGGAAAGCATCTGTGACAAAATGAGGTGACAAGATATCTTCATGAACCCCAACGTATGAGGAGGAACAAACCACCAGTAGTAATAAGATAAAGTTGGTATCTGCATCTGTGGAGGAGAGCTCAGAGGAAAACAGGAGGCATCTAATAAACCTGATAACTTCAAAATAACAAAAAAATGCTCACTCAAAAATATCAGTGGGTTAATTTAAGAACAGCAACAGAAATTGGGAGAGGTTTTTGATTTTTGTGTGATGAAATGTACAAGATGAGTCTGGGACTCATCTATGTGGCCTACTAGGGCCACATAAAAAGATTTGCAAGACATAAAGACATGAAGAGTTTCCCACTGGCCAAAGTTGAGCTTATTTGGGTACCAATAGTAACTGAAATACAACAAAACACATCAATATGTTCAAATCCATGAGTTCACAATGATCTAAGAAAAAGGAAAAGTAACTGGTCACCTTTGGAGAATGTTAAAGAACAAAATATTATGAACACTAGAAAATGAAGGGATGAATGAACAATGACATTAAGTAACAAAACAGATGAAGCGGGATGAGGAGTAGAAGGACAGATAAGAAAATTCAATACTTTTGTAACGCCTATGTAATGCATCTTTGCATTGGATTTGCCAGAGAGAGAGGGAAGGAAAGTAGAGATGGAGAGAATATGAATCAGATATTAAGTAACTGCCAATGAAAGACACAATATGACTTCTGAAATAAAAACTGAACTTGATTAAGCCTCTAGATCTCAATTTAAAGGTACCAATTTAGAGAAAATACTGCAGATAACAATGGAACATGCTTATACCACAGAAGTCGTATCATCAAACTCTTATGGAAAAATTATACGGGAATACAAATACAAAAGCAGGGGTTGGCAAACATTGTTAAGTCAGAAGAGAAATAAATAAAATTAACATGTTCATTTATGTTAAACTTTGGTAAGAATACTTGTTTTAATCTTTGAAGTTACCATCAAAGGAATAGGAAAGAAAATCCCCAGTTAATAACAGTAGAAAAATTAAATAACAATATAACTCAACCCAAAAGAGGATAAAAGGAAATAAAGAATATAGAACAGGTAGTGCAAATAGAAAACAATAGGTTTATACCCAAATATATCAGTAGGAACGTAAGAAAGGAACAGACTGACTACTACAATTAAAACACCATGATTTCCACACTGTATAAAAAAGTCAATATACGCTATGAAAAATCCCTGTTAAATAAACAAAAATGTTAAAAGTGTAAGTATGAAAGAAGATATTTCTTGCAAAACACTAACCACATAAAGCTATTTTAGTGCTCACTTTGGCAGTACATATACTAACATTGGAAGGATACATAGAAGATTAGCATAGCCCCTGCACAAGGATGACACACAAATTTACGAAGCATTCTATATTTTTCAGACAAGCAAGTGCTGAGGGAATTCATTACCACCAGACCTGCCTTACAAGAGCTCCTGGAGGAAGCCCTAAATATGGAAAGGAAACACAATTACCAGCTATTACAAAAACACACTGAATGAAGTTCACAGACCAGTGACTCTATAAAGGAACCACATAGTCTGCAAGATAAGCAGCTAACACCATGATGTCAGGATCAAATACACACATATAAACACTAAACTTAAATCTAAATGGGCTAAGTGCCCCAATTAAAAGACAGATAGGCAAGCTGGATAAAGAACCAAGACTTGTTGGTATGCTGTCTTTAAGAGACCCAAGAGACATGCAGTGACACACATAGGCTTAAAATAAAGGGATGGAGAAAAATCTACAAAGCAAATGGAAAACAGAAATCGGGATTGCGATTCTAGTTTCTAACAAAACAGACTTTAAACCAACAAAGATAAAGAAAGACAAAGAAGGGCATTACATAATGGTAAAGGGGACAATTCAACAAGAAGATCTACCTATCCTAAATACATATGCACCCAACACAGGAGCACCCAGATTTATAAAGCAAGTTCTTAGAGGCCTTCAAAGAGACTTAGACTCCCACAAAATAACAGTAAGAGACTTTGACACCCCACTGACAATATTAGACAGATCGAGACAGAAAATCAACAAAGATATTCAGGACCTGAACTCAGTTCTGGATCAAATGGACCTGACAGATATCTACAGAACTCTACTCCCAAAAACAACAGAATATACATTCTTCTCATCACCACCTAGCACATATTCTAAAATTCATCACATAATCAGAAGTAAAACACTCATCAGGAAATGCAAAAGAACTGAAATCTTAACAATCTCTCAGACCACAACACAACCCATTCAAACAGATACAATTACATAGAAATTGAACAAACTGCTCCTGAATGACTTTTGGCTAAATGATGAAATTAAAGCAGAAACCAAGAAGTTCTTTGAAACTAATGAGAACAAAGATACAACATATCAGAATCACTGGGACACAGCTAAGGCAGTGTTAATAGGTAAATTTATAGAACTAGATGCCCACATCAAAAAGTTAGAAAGATCTCAAATTTTAAAACAACATAACATCACAACTAAAAGAAGTAGAGAACCAAGAGCAAGCAATTCCCAAAGCAGGCAGAAGACAAGAAATAACCAAAATCAGAGCTGAACTGAAAGTGATTGACACGAAAAACCATTCAAAAGATCAACAAATCCAGGAGCTGTTTTTCTGAAAAATTAACAAAATAAATAGAGTGCTAGCTAGAGTAATAAAGAAGAAAAGAGACATCAAATAAACACAATCCTAGAAACAACAAGGGGATATTACCACTGACCCCACAGAAATGAAAACAACCATCAGACAATATTATGAACACCTCTATGCACATAAACTTGAAAATAAAGAAGAAATAGATAAATTCTTAGATACAAACACCCTTCTAAGACTGAACAGGAAGAAACTGAATCCCTGAACAGACCAATGACATGTTCTGAAATTGAAGAAGTAATAAATAGCCTACTAACAACAACAAAAAACCTCAGGCCAGATGGATTCACAATTGAATTCTACCAGATGTACAAAGAAGAGATGGTACTATTCTTACTGAAACTATTCCACAAATTTGAGGATGAGGAACTACTCTCTAACTCATTTTATGAGACCACAGCCTCATCCTGATGTCAAAACCTGGAAGACATAAAACTTCAGGCCAATGCTTGATGAACATCAAGGCAAAAATCCTCAACAAAATACTAGAAAACTGAATCCAGCAGCTCATCAAAAAGCTTAGCCGCCACATTCAAGTAGACTTTATCCAGAAGGTGCAAGGTTGGTTCAACATTACACAAATCAAAAAATGTGATTCATCACATAAACAGAACTAAAGACAAAAACCACATGATTATCTCAATAGATACAGAAAAGGCTTTTGATAAAATTCAACATTTCTTCCTGTTAAAACTCTCAATAAACTAAGCATTGGAGGAACATAACTCAAAATAATAAAAGCCATATACGACAAACCGACAGTCAACATCATACTGAATGGGGAAAAGCTAGAAGCATTCCCCTTGAAAACAGCACAAGACAAGATGCCCTCTCTCATCACTCTTACTCAACATAGGATTGGAAATCCTGGATGGAGCAATCAGACGAGAGAAAGACATGAAAATAGAAAAGAGGAAGTCAAATCATCCCTGTTTGCAGATTGTATGATCTTATATTGAGAAAACCCCATAATCTCAGCCCAAAGCTTCCTAAGCTGAAAAATAACTTGAGCAAAATCTCAGGGGATACAAAATCCATGTTCAAAAATCACTAGCATTCCTATACACCAACAATAGTCAAGCTGAGGGCCAAGTCAGGAATACAATACCCTTCACAACTGCCACAAAAAGAATAAAATATCTAGGGATACAGCTAACCAGGGAGGTGAAAGATCTCTACAAGGAGAACTACAAAACACTGCTCAGAGAAATGGGAAAAGACACAAACAAATGGAAAAACATCCCATGCTCATGGATAGGAAAAATCAACATATCCTTAAAATGGCCATACTGTCCAAAGCAATTTATAGATTCAATGCTATTCCTATTAAACTACTATTGAGATTCTTCACAGAAATAGAAAAAATTTTAAAATTCATATTAAACCAAAAAGTAGCCTGAAGAGCCAAGGCAAACCTAAGCAAAAAGAACAAAGTCAGAGGTAACATGCTACACAACTTCAAACTATACTACAGGGCTACACTAACCAAAATAGCATGGTAGTGGTACAAAAACAGACACATAGACCAATGGAACAGAACAGAGAACCCAGAAATAAGGCCACACACCTACAACTAACTGATTTTCGACACATCTGAGAAAAACAAGCAATGGGGAAGGGATTCACTATTCAATAAATGGTGCTGTGATGACTGGCAAGCCAAATGCAGAAGGCTGAAAGTGGGGGAAAACACCATATACAAAAAGTAACTCAAGAAGAATTAAAGACTTAAATATAAAACCCAAAAATATAAAAACCCTGGAAGATAACCTAGGCAATACCATTCACTACATAGGCATGGGCCTATGTATATATAATGCATTATATATACATATATAATATATATGTATATATAATGTATATATAATATATATTATTAATGTATATATAATGTATATATGTATATATAATGTATATATAATGCATTAAATTAATTATAGTAATTAATTATATAATTAATTTAAGTACAGTTAAAATATAAAAGTATATATTTTAACTTTGCTAAAAAATAAGAATAGTTAAACAATAACCCATAATTGCTTGCTTAGCTTGTTTTTCTGTAGTGCTTACTATCCCAGAGTCATGTAACTGGAGGTTTTAAGATTTATAACTTTTCCAACTGCTCCTGTAGATAACATCACTATTGTGAAACCTAAAGAACTTTTAAGTATTTTTCAGATTTAGCATTTTGGCAGACCAAGAGATGCCACCTGGACTTGTGATCCACACCGAGGAACTGACTCAATTAGTCCTGCAACCCCTCCCTGGAACTAACTCAGCTGCAGGAAGATTGTCTCAACACTCCTGTGACTTCATCCCTAGCTAATAAATTGCCTCAGTTTTCCAGCCCCCTGACCACCAAAGCATCCTTAAAAACCCTAGCCTCTGAATTCTCAGAGAGGCAGATGTGAGAAATACCTCCCATCTCCTCACTTGACTGGCCCTGTTATTATTAAATACTTTCTCCACTGCAACTCCTGCTTTTCTCAGTGTACTAGCTTTTGCGGGCAGTGGGCAAGAACAACCTACTGGGTGATTACAATTTCTCTACCCAAGTTACTATTTGTCCTTTCCATGCACTACTCATTAGAAGCAAGTCACTAAGTCCAGTGTCACTCCAGTACTCACCCAAGGGGACAGAAAGCAAGCTCTACTTCCTGTAGGGGGTACAACATTCATAATCATTTATTTAGAATTCTGGAATGGAGATTTGTCCATTCTCACTATTAGTTATTCATTGTTTCATTTACATCAGTATGGACTCTTGGATATTTATTTTATTCTTTGAATTATAATCCAATTCTACAGTTTTGTATAATATTATTCCAATACTGATGACCAGAGGCTCATTTAGATTGGCTTCTGTATCCTGTTGACATGCCCCCTCTCCCTCTCCATCACCTTTTTCAAGCAAATCTTCACTTTCTGCACTACAAGATGCTCCATGTTAATCTTGTATTTTCCCTACCCCAGCCCCAGAATTAGCCATTGTTACAAGAGCATTAGCAACTTTCATTGGAAAAAGGTCTTTTAGAAACCAAGATCTGGGATCTGGGTGTGCTCACTGCTATTGTCACTGCTTCTGCCCTTTTGAAGGGCAGAGCTAGGAAATATGTATGTATTCTAACTCAGGTATATATTCATATCTATTTTTTTTATTTCTGAATCAATCTATTTGTATATATTTTAAAATAAACATGAATTAAAGCTTATCTCAAACTCTAACCCAACATCACAGAGTTCATTCTAGCCTTCATCCTCCTGGCTTCTTTGTACATTCTTTTTCTGACAATGAGAAATCTACTGTCTTTATCTACAGTTTATTTACTTATTGGTTCAACTCTAATACATGTGTAAAATATTTTCAGTATTGCTAATCCATATCCCTGTATGAAACACATTTATCTACTACAGCAGGGGTTATCAAACTACTGGCACTTTGACTATTTTACTATAAGAGCTAAGAATTGTATTTACATTTGTAAATGACTATAAAAAGAGAATATTTTATGAAAATTCACGTGAAAATTACATGAAATTTACATTTTAGTGCACAATGATAAAATTTTTTTGGTACACAGAAATGCTCATTTGTTTACATACTGCATATGATTGCTTTCTTGCTACAACCACACAGCTGAGTAGTTGTCACAGGGATGCTATGACCTAAAAAGTAAAAAGTATTTAACATCTTACAGTCTACAGAAAAAGTTGGCTGACCACTGAACTAGAATATAGTGACTATGTAGTTCTTTTTGTCTTAGCCTTACCGTATGCATTTAAAACATCATATTCCAAAGTTATTTAGGTCAGTTAATTTAAACATGTCTTACATTTTAATACTGTTATATTCATCAATTATGATAGTCATTACATCCTTGGATGACACAACATCATGCTTTTTTCTTTTAATTTTCATATAGTAAAGTTAACTCTGATGTACATATCTATGAGTTTTGACAAATGCATAAAGTTATTTATTGATCACTCCCATACCAATCATAACAGTTCCTGAAACCTAAAAATTTCCCTGTCAGGCTGGTCTCTTTTGTAGTCAACATCTTCTGTCCCCCTCCTTACAAATTTTGTTACTTCAATAATGTCATATAAATAAAATCATACAGGTAGCTTTGGGGATCTGGCTTCTTTCACTTAACAAGCTGTATTTAAGATTCATCATGTTGTGTGAATTAATAGATCATTCTTTTTTATTGTTGAGTAGTATTCCATTGAAGACAGACATGCCATAGTTTGTTCACCATTCACCAATGAAGGGCATCTCTGTTGCCTCCACCTTTTGGCAACCATAAAGTTTCTATAAATATTTGTGTACAAATTTTGGTGTGAACATAAATTTTCAGTGCATTTGGATAAAGACCTAGGAGTAGGATTGCCAGGTCATATAAGTATATGTTTAATTTTATTTAAAACTGTCTTATATAGTGGCTATACCATTGGTACTCCCACCAGCATGAAATGGGAGTTCCTGTTATTCTACATCCTTGTCAGCATAATTTTGTTGTTGTTGTTTTTGGGTGTATGGTGGTATATCATTATGGTTTTAATTTGCACTTCCATTATGAGTTGAGCATGTTTTAATGTGTTCTTTTGGTGAAGTGCCTGTTCAGATCTTTTGCCCATTATTTAATTTGGTTATTTATTTTCTTTTTGTTAAGTTTGGATAGTTGTTTTGTGCTTTTCTTTTTTTTTTTTTTTTCCTAACTCTGGATACAAGTCCTAACTCATATATGTGATTTTAAAATATTTTCATCCAACTTGTGGCCTTTTTTCTTTCTCTTAATAGTGACTTCCACAGAGCAAATTAAATCCAATTTATCAATTTTTTTAACTTTATGGATGTTGTGCTTGCTATCATATAAAAACTCATTGCTGAAATTAAATTACACAGATTTTCTACTATGTTTTCCTCTAGAAGTTTTACAGTTTTACATTGAAGATATATGATCTATTTTGAATTACATGCCAAGGGGCTTTAAAAAAAAATCTAGAATCATTTGTTTAAAAGATAACAAAAACAAAGTCGACATTTAATTGGCTTTACACTTTTGTCAAAATCAGTTGACAGTATTTACGTGGGTCTATTTCTGGAATCTTTATTCTATTCCTTTGATATATGTGTCCATAATTTAATCAATATAACACAATCTTCATTACTGTGCTTTATTGTAAAAATCTTAAAATTAGGCAGTGAGTCCTCCAGCTTCGTTTGTTTCAGATCGTTTTGATTTTTCAAGTTTCTTTGCCTTTCATACACATTGTTGAATAAGCTTGTCAATATCTACTAAAAACATGTGCTGGAATTTTGATTAAGATTGCATAAAATCTAGACATCAAATTGAGATTCAAATATTGAATCCTCCTGTCCATGAACATGGTATGTCAACTCTACTTATTTCTCTCTTCCTTGATTTCTTTCAGTAGTGTCTTCTAGTTCTCAGCATACAGATCCTACACATATTGTTAGAATTTTAGCTAAGCACTTAAATTCCTGCTGCTATTGTAAATGGCATAGATCTTCTAACTTGAAATTTCAATTGCTCATTGCTGGTATATAGAAAAAAAATTGACTTTCCTTCTTTCTGTGACCATGCTCAACTCACTATTTCTATGAGCTTTTCTATAGATCCTTTAGAGTTTTCTACATAAATAATCATATCTTCTGCAAATACAGTTACGTTTCTTCCTTTCTAATCTGTATGACTTTTATTTTACTTGCCTTATTACATTGCCTAAGATTTTCAGTATGACGCTAAAGAAAACAATGCTTTGTTTCCGAACTTTGAGAGAAAGTAATCAGTCTTTCACCAGTGAGTATAATGTTAGCTATAGGTTTTCAACAGATGCTCAAAGGAAGTTCACTTCTACTCCCACTTTACTAAGAGTTTTTATCATGAATGGAGTTTAATTTTATTGAATGCCTTTTTGGGTCTGCTGAAACTACATATAAGAAATATGCTTTTTCTTAATCATTTACTAGGATAAATTTATACTGCATTTCTGCAATAAGTCCAATTAATTGTGATGTATTTTCATTTTTATATACAGATGGATTTAATTTGCTAATATGTTGTTGGGAATTTTTGTATATACATTCATGAGGGCCATTGGTCTACATTTTTCTTTGCTTGTAATGTTGATGTCTGGTTATAGCATTACAGTAAATAATGACTTCATAAAATGACCTGGGAAGTTTTCCTTCTTCTATTTTCAGGGATGTGCAAGACTGGTATTGTGTTCTCCTTAAATTTTGTTTGGATTCACCAGAGAAACCATCTGGGCCTAGGCCTCTCTCCTTGAAAAAGTTCTTAACTACAAATTCAATTTCTTTAATAGATATACAACCAGTAATATTATTTCATCTTCAGTTACTTATTGTATTAGTCCATTTTCATGCTGCTGATAAAGACATACCTGAGAATGGGCAATTTACAAAAGAAAGAGGTATAATTGGACTTACAGTTCCACGTGGCTGGGGAAGCCTCACAATCATGGTTAAAGGCAATAGGGAGCAAGTCACATCTTACATGGATGGCAGCAAGAAAAGAGAGATCTTATGCAGAGGAACTCCTCTTTTAAAAACCATCAGACCTCATGAGACTTATTCACTATCAAGAGAACAGCCACAGGAAAGACTTGCCCCCATGATTCAATTACCTCCCACGGGGTCCCTCCCACAACACATGGGAATTCAAGATGAGACTTGAGTGGGCACACAGCCAAACCATATCAGTTATAGTAGTTTGTATTTTTCCAGGATTTGGCCCATTTCATTGATCAAAGTTTCAACAGCAAAACCTCATGAAAAGCTTTCATCAAAACTTCACAATCAAAATTTCATCAAAGTTTTAACATCAATGCAAATACAGCAGAATATAGGATTAGCAAAGAACAGTTTAAAAGCAAATATCCAAACTGGAGAGAAAAAATAATGAAAAATATGAATATAGGCATAAGATACATATGAGACACATTTTAAAGATTTTTATATAAGTGTAATTTGAAGTTCCAGAAAAACAGCAAAGAGATATTGGGGAAGAAGCAATGTTTAAAGAAAGAATGGCTAAGAGTTTTCCAAAACAGATGAAAGACATGAGTTCTGCATACTGAATGGATATTAATTCAGTAAAACCACATTTAGATAGATCATAGGAAAACTACTAAGTCAAATAGCAAATCTTACATGCAACAGAAGGGGGAAAGCCATATTATTGCAAATAAATAATAGCTGATTTTTCAACAGACACAGAAGCAGCCAGAAGACAATGGATTAGCTTCTTTTAAATACCAAAAAAAAAAAAAAAATGACTTTTAACCTAGAATTCTACATCCAGCAAAACTATTGTTCATAAATACAACCAAGATGTTTTGAAGAAAACTCAGAATTCTCATCCAGGAGTGTGTCATAAAAAGAAGCATTAAAGAGAGTTTTTCATGTTAGAAGGAAAACGATTCTAGAACCCAAATGGAAACAGTGAATTGCAAGAAAGAATGAATAATAATATGTGATTAAAATAAGTGTTACTAGATGAACAAAAATAATTTCTTGTGTTTTATACATGTAGAATTAAGATGCATGATAATAGATAAGCCAAAAAGAAAGCAGATTAAAAACAGCTAAATGTTTTCATGTTCCAATATTATTCAAAAAATCATAAAAAATAATGTCATGTATGTATGTTGAAATAAGGCAAACAATAACAAAATAGTTAAAAGAACCACGAGTTAATACAAAGGAAAATAAATTGTTAAAAATTTTGATTAACCCAAACAAAAGACAAAACAACCTATATAAAAATACTAGATTTTCATTCTTGAAAAAAAAAACCTCATGTGTTACTTACAAGATACATCCTTTACATATAATGACATAAACCAAAGAATTGAAAAATATATACCATGCATATACTAGACAAAAAAAGCTGCTGTAGCTATACTAATATCAGATAAAATATACTGTGAAACAAGGAATATTACTAGAGATAAAGAGGGACATTTCATAATTAAAGTTCCATAATCCATCCAATGACATCGCTTCAAAATATATAAAACAAAATTAAGAGAACCAGAAAGTAAAATAAACAAATCTATAATCATGAGACTTGAACCTTTCTTGAAATGTGACCCCTAGCTACCACTATGTGGAAAAAAATAATTCCAAATGGTTCATATATTTAAATGTTAAAGAAAAAGGCCTTTAGAAGACATAGGAGAAAGTCTTAAAGTAGACAAAAACTATAAAAATGCTAATCAAAAAGGAAAAATGATAAACTGTATTCATTAGAATTAATAACTACTTTTAACCAAAAGATACTATTAAGAGTGAAAAGATAAGGCACAGAGTGGAAAAAAAATTGCAAAACATATATCTAAGGACTCATATGAAGAATCTACAAAGAAATCTTACCTAAAAATGAAAGATGGACAATCCAGTAGAAAAATGAACAAATGATGTGAACACAATAGAGGATATCCAAATGGCCAATAAGAATATTCACTCGTCACTGGACACAGCAAATTAAAACCATTATATGATAAATTACTTTTCACTTATCAAAATGCCAAAAGAAAACACAGAGAAGCACAGAGGCATATGCATGCACACACATACACATACACAATCAGTCAAAGAAGTAGGGAGGATGTGAAACAAGTAGAAATCTCCCACATTGGTAGTGGGAGTGTAACTGTTAAAACCATGTGCAACATTCTTTGATAGCATCTACTAAAGCTGAGTGTACATTCCCTCTGATTAATTCCACTGGTAGATACATACCCAAATAAAATGTATGCAATGTCACCCAAGGACATGTGCATACTGCTTACAGCAGCTCTGTAATAGCCCAAACCCAAAACAAACCAAATGCCCACCAATGGAGGAATGAATAAGTAAATGGTAGCATTTTCATACAATAAAATGTATTGTATGAATACATTTTATTCATGGCAACAATAATGAACTACTGCTACACTGCCAGGTAAAACAAGATGTCTAAATTGCAAAAATGCTTGAATTGAAAAACCAAAAAGAAACAGGAATAAAAAAGTAGACACTGTAGGATGTCATTTATATAAAGCTCAAAACGTGCAATATTATATCTTGCTGTTAGAAGATAAAAAATTTTGTTAGAAATTTGATAATGTTTACACTTGGAATAGCAGTAGCTGGCAGGAAACAAGAGGGGCTTCTGCAGAGAACTGTTTCATTTCTTGATCTGGTAGGTAGTTTACATGAGACTGTTAATTTTATAATTTCTCAAGCTGTTACTTATTATTTGTGCATTTTCTATGTGTTCTTTTCTATGCTTTGAAAAGAAGTTTAATTTTAAAAACAGCATGTATATAGAAACTTAAAACTGTAAAAACTGATCCCAAGGTCATATAAACCCCTTATACCCCCCCCCCCAAGACTAATCTTAGTGTCCAGCACACATTGATGATAAATGATTGCTTTTTAAACTAATGAATGAAACAAGGGATCAAACACATAAAAAAGTACTGTCATTATTTCCCAGCTGTCATTTATATGAATGCTTATCTGCTTTTTCTCAGAAAATATCCTCATACAGATTTTTCCTAATGTTCAACCTGACAAACCTGACCTGCCCTTTTCCTCTTTTATTCAATTAACATACAAATTAACTGAGAAGTTTCTTCAAAATACATACCTCTCCTACCCACTCATGCTACCATTTAGGATTAAATTTATTTGCAGTAGATGAAATTGCTTTATATTGGGCCACAAAATAAGAGTTCTCATATTTTGAAGGCTGTGAAATAATTATCATCAAGTCACTATGTACTGAAACTTTATAAGATAATTATCACTAACATTGTTTATAGTTAAGATGGTCTATTTCAAACATTTTGCATAATGACTTAGGTCAAGCAGGCATTTAGATATGTTGCCTTGGGCAAAACCACTGACTTCCATCAAATGGAGCTTGCTTTCTTTCTTTTTTTCTTCCCGGTGACTAAATTTTGTAAGCTTTAGGCATCTTTGGTGGTTTTCTTGACCTATTATAAATAGTCTTCAAAAAAAAATTTTAGAAACTAACATATAAATGTCTTTGATGAGCCTGATGTGATTTCAAGACATTTTTTACCCGGTCATGGATCTCATCGCAGTTTGAAGGTGAACACCAATCAGATTGAAATCTGTAGGCAAAAAATAAGTTTTATTTTTGTTACTAAAATCAGGTAATGATTCTAAGCTATACTATCAAGTTTTCACAGTATGTTCAACAAATAGTCTTAATAAAGGTTGGCATACATTTGGGAGAACATACCTATATATCTGACCATTTTAATGATTTCCACACAGTTATTTGGAGCTTTAATTAAAGATACAGATTTTCATATGAAAACAGTAATTCTATGTACAATGCCTTTACATATAGTTCCTATTCTTTAGTAATCATACCCTCAAACTGTGTGAAAAAATTCCTTTCTGCAGAGAAAAAAAATACCTAATTTTATGAAACAAAATGTGTATAATAGACAAAAATATCTACAATTTAATCATGCTCATTTTTTCAGAATATAGAGCAACACAGAAGTTAAATGGTTTCTTTTCAACACAGATGATATTATCTCTCTAGTCTCAGCTATGAATAAATGCATCTAAAAAATTGAAAAATATAACTTTATTATTAGAGTCTGGGGGTTGAAATTAAAGATATGAAAGAAGAAACAAAGCATCCCTTTCTCTTTTGTATGCCCTTCTCAAATTCAAAACTGACACTAGTATAGATAAACGACTTTATTTCATATAATAATGAAAATTTCTAATTATAATATATATAGTGTTATTAATAATTCCCTTATAATGAAATAGGTAAAATGTTGCTATGTTGCTGAAAACTTTGCCTTGTTTTCTTCCCAGTTTGTCCTTCCTTTTTTTTTTTTTTTTGACACAGAGTCTCGCTCTCTCACCCATGCTGGAGTGCAATGGCGCAACCTTGGTTAACTGCAACCTCCGCCTCCCAGGTTCAAGCAATTCTCCTGCCTCAGTCTCCTGAGTAGCTGGGATTGCCTGCCACTACACCTGGCTAATTTTTGTATTTTTAGTAGAGAGGTTTCATCATGTTGGTCAGGCTGGTCCCAAACTGCTGACCTCATGATCAGCCCACCTTGGCCTCCCAAAGTGCTGGGATTACAGGCATGAGCCCAGTTTGTTCTTAAAAGCTACAATATCATAAGTTTATACAAAATATAAACTACTAAACAGGATAAATGTTTTATACAATCTACTTTAAAGAATGCAATAAGTAATGAATAATCAATTATCTAAACTTTAATCTCCTGTATATATAAAAGCAAGTTCTATTGCATCTATGAAAAATACATTAGCAGACTTTGTTATTTGCAATATATATAGCACATCTTGGAAATCTGAGATCCAACTATGCAGCTCTGAGAATCCACTGGATCTCTTCAATGATACTATTAGAGGATCCACTAGTCTGTGCTGTGGGATAAGGAATGCTTGCTTGCCAATCTAATTTCATTTATAAAAGTCAAAACTTTAAGCATGATTCAAAAGAATATCAGCTCCTTTTTCAGTAGATTTGCTAGTATTTCTTGGTCTAATTTTAGTAATAACTCAAAAGCTCACACAAATTTTATATTATAATATTAATATTTACACATTGAGAAGGAAACAACTTCTGAAATATAACACTTATAACCAAAATTGAAACCATTTTATGTTGTGCTAACTTTACTGGAGGAATTTCTTAAATGGGCACAAAGCAAAAAACACCTTCACTATAAATAAAGCAATTCATTTGATTAAAGCCATTGGGAAAGTTTCTAAAAATCTGTTTATATACATGATTAAGGAGTCAGCATTTTACTGCAATCTTAGAGAAAACTTACTTAATTTCAATAAATATTTACACAGATAAACTCCTATAACTGTATGTTCTGTCATGCATCATCCACGCAAAACTTCCAATTTTGCCTGGAACATATAATCCACATTTACATCAGTTTAAATTGTTTATTGATTTCAATAGATTGTATAAACACCCTACAAGTATACTGCTTAGTGACCTATAAAAAGCCATTTCAGAGAATGTCTTATATTTAAAGATGAGGTACTGAGTGTTGAAAAGAATAAAATTTTTTGTTCCCAGTAGTACGTCTTAGACATTTTATCTTCCTTTAGAGACAAGATATTTAGAAAATACACTCAAATCAAAGGTGTTCTGCTTTAGCGAAAGTAAAAAAAGCTTATCTACCATGCCTGCCCCAGAGAGTATACCAACAGAATGTTAATTTGTATAGGTAAATTCAAAACTAAATTGCCATTGTATTCTTTTATTTTAAAATTACCTAACCTTCCTCAAGTTATAGTTAAATTAGGTAATGTTTAACATTAGAATCACTCATTTTCTTCTAGCAAATAACTTACTACATCTATCATCCTGAGTGAAAATAATGTGTAAATGCCACCGCTATCTACTCTAAGCCCTTCCCCACACTGAAATATGAATAAAGGGACAGCTAACTTTAGCTGTCATCGATGAAGAATTTTTGAATATAGCCTCAATGACAAATTGATCAATCCAGAAAAGACTGAGGTCAAAAGCTGGAACAAAATTGCATACAAAGATAAAGTAACACTGAACTAAAATTAATACTGTACTAGAGTGGTAGGTTTACAATTGGAGAGTTCTGCAAAATATGTGAAAAGGTAGAAAAATAAAAGTATTTATAAAAGTAAATAAAAACAAATTTATTTATAAAAGTAAATAATATTTATTTATAAAAGTATTTATAAAAGTTTATTATAAAAGTAAATAAAAACATATCCAAGGAAATACAGATTTAAAAAATTCTGGAAAACTTACAGAGATGACAAAGGACCTAATCAACAAAATCACAAGAGATGAATTCTAAAAGTCGGTAAAAAGAAAGGAGCACCAACTGTACGTCTAAACAGCTGGGCAGATGAGGAAATCGAGGAAAGTCCCCTGATACTGAGATGCAAGTTATCAACTTCAGCAGAAAAACCGCTCTTCCAGTTTTTCTCCTGAATTTTTGATGTTATTGTTGTTGTTTGTGTGTGTGCACACCTATGTTAACGATTCCATGATCCCCCACTACCCCGCAACAGGCATGATTCTAATGGACTAGAAGCAACCTTAATCAAAATTCCATATCTCAGGATTAGGGTCTACAACATGCCTCCATATATCCATTATGAATACTTTCAAAGCTAATAAGTAAACAGACAAACCTGTATGTTTAAAATAGATTTGTTTTAATATAGCATCCAAACTAACACACTGTTGTTCAAATCATCAGTTTTGAGTTAAACTTTCGATATATTCTCTGCAGTTAATTAAATCTTTGTTAATTATGTCTGATGGCCCCAGTAGGAATTTGGTGTGCTTACTTTAGCTTTCTGACATCAGCTGTAAAGATACATTGATTCCCATGTTGTTCAGTGTCCAGTGTTTCTCTTACATATAGAAAAAAACTTCTATAATTTTTTAACCAGGATTGATTTATTTTCAACTTATTACAGAAACATGGTTTTCTATATTACTATTAGTGACAGAGGCAAGGAATTTCCTATTTCAATTTTAAAATATATGAAAAGGAACTATTTATTTCACATCCAAATTATAACAGGATCAGACTCTGGTTGCCATAGCATTTTTAAAGGGAGAGCTGGAATCTTTACATGATTAAGATGCTCTTAGGGAGCTGGGGGAAGGTTGTTTGAGAAAACTAGATACCATCTACCAAAAATATATAGATAGCCATTATGACTAAATAAAAAATATAATCTGTGTTGTGTTTACACTTAAGGCAAGCCTATAATATTAAATTCCTCTGAATCTACTAAAAACAATCACATATATTACTTTTCACTTTTAAGAACTATAATCTGTAATTAAGGTTAATGTGACCCATATCTGGTTAATAAACTCACATATAGAGAACTGTGCTAGGAAGAAATATCTAACATTATCTAATATGTAATATATTCTAAACAAAAACAATTTAAGCCTTTTAAAATCAAATTACACTTTTATAAACATTCATTTCACATGCATAATTGCTGCTTCCCCTTCTAATACTTATTATTCAAAAATCAGTACAGAAATGAAGACCGCACATAATTACCTTTCCCTGAGAGAAGCTCTATTTAACACAGGGCTTGGAGAATGCTTTGGCATTGTTGAGGGTGCTGAATGGACTAGTAAGGTCCTCGCTGAATGCCGGGGCTTACTACACGACCTTGGGCTCAAATACTCTTCACATTTTTCTAAAGAGTCATCGAAGTCTCTCCCATGGGGTGTTCTGATAACCTGTTTTAAAAATTATATACATATAGATATACAAATACAGATACATATGTATATAACATATTATATAGTAATATAGTATGCATAGTAGTAATATGCATGTGCACACACACACTAATTTTATAAAAGTAATAAAACAAATATATGCCACAGCTATAAAGATAAAATTCAGAATATAGTAATTAGTCACTGTAAGATTAAATATTAAATGTATCAAGATTGTCATTATATATAAAATGTATAAGATAGTTCGAAAGGCTTTTGAGTAGTGGTGGGGTTCGCATAGGGATGTGTGTATCTAAAACAAAGAATACATCCACATGAACCAAATGGTAGCCTAGTTTAGCTATCAGATCAAACAGAACTAGATTCAAATTCAGGTCTAATACTCATTCACTACTTCATTTGTTCTGGGAATGGACACATGAACAAATCAGAAAAGACAAATGAATAAATTCCTGCTCCTGTGGAACATATATTCTGGTAAAATATATATTCTAATAAGAAGAGATAAATGTAAAACACAAAAACACACCAAGATAAAGAACTAGAATAGAGTGTGTTACAGGATATTAAGTAACATGAGAAGCAGGGGGGTTAAGTGCTGATGGGTGCGATGGAAAGATTATGCAGGAAAGGAACTGTAATTTTAAATGGGATAGTCAGTAGGAACCTCACTGAGACCTGAAGACCTCAGTAAAGACCGTAAGACCTAAGTCACGAAGATTATCTGTGGAAAGACTATGCCAGAAGAAAGAAAAATAAATGCAAAGATCTTGGGAGTAGGAGAAGGACATACTTGATATTAGCAGGGGAGCCAGTGGAGCTCGACTGGGTAGTAAGAAATGAGGTCAAAAAGGTAGGTTTTAAGAAATTAATCTTTTATTCTGAGAGAAAAATATGTCCTGACTTTTTCCTTCTATAAATAGGACATCCCAGGCTATTATATTGAGAATAGTCTGCAGAGGGGCCAAGGGCCCTGGGAGGAAATCAGCTAGGAACCTATTATAATAAAATCTGGAAAAGCATGCTGGCTTGGGCCAGAATGACTGCAATGGAGGTGAGAAGTGATCAGATTCACAATATATTTAGAAGACACAGCCAACAGGTCACAACTGGTCTCGATGTCAAAGATGACACTAAGGTTTTCTGTCCTAATCAACTAGAAGGGTTGGGTTTGTATGAATTAGATATACTCTTCCAATTGTAAGTATAGAAAATTAAGATATTAGGAGTCTAGTTTTGGACATATTAAGCTTCACATATCTATTAATCTATTAATCATTCAATATATTACAGCAGAGTTTGGGGGAAAGTCCAGGATGAAAATATAAATTGGTAATTACTAGAGTCTAAATGGTATTTAAAGGTATTGCACTGGGTGATATTGCCAAGGAAGTAAAAGTAAATCAAAAGTAGAAAACATCTGAAGAATTAGCCCTGGGAATACTCCAATATTTAGAGGCTTGAAAGATGAAAAGAAAACATTACTGAAGAGTAGCCAGGGAAGAAAGGAAAGAAACAGGAGAATGTGTTGTTTTGGAAGTGAATAAACAATGTATTTTAAGGAAGGGGGAGTAACTAATGGGTAAATATAACTTGATAGGTCAAGTTAGAAAAGACAGACCTTTGGATGTTAGTAACAGTGAAGTCATCGATAACATCAACAAAAATAGCTTTAATGGAGTGACAAGAGTGAAAATCTGAAGTTGAATTCAAGAGAGAATAAGAGGAGAGGAATTGGATTCATTTAACAAATATTTGAGTCCCAGTCATGTCCTAAGTTTTGGGACTACAATAGTGAACAAAACAAAGTCTCTGCCTTTAAGAGTTTATGTTATAGTAGTGCTATTTGTTAAATATTTGACCATTTAGACAGCTATCTAATTCTTCTCAGACTCATTTCCCTCACATGAAAAATAAAGTTAATAATAGCTAGCTTACAGATCTTACATTATTTACTTAAACTATATTGCAGGATGTCTAGGTGTATACATTAGTTGCCCAATAAATGTATGTCATTTGTTATTAAAACATAAGTCCAGCATAGGTTTTGCTTCAACACTACCATAATTTTCACTATTTTCCAAAATTACAACAAATAATAAGTCAGTGGTCAGCTGAGAGAATCATGCTTTCATTCCAGAACCTAATAGAACATAGTTCAAATGACACAGTTACAGTCCCCAATAACTGACCAACAAGAAATATGTGATCAAGATTGAAGAAAAAACTAAAATTGCTCCATTTTTAGCTATTCAGAGACAAAACAAAAACACAGTAAAAGTTAAAAACAAGATCAAGGAGGTTGGTGGTCAACAATGTAAGTGCATATGTTCAGAGACACAGAATAGGTAGCTCACACCTGTAGTCTCAACTATTCAGGAGGCTGAGGCAGGAGGAACACTTGAGCTCAGGAGTTCTATGTTGCAGTGAGCTATGACTGCACCACTGCACTCCAGCCTGGGTGACACAGCAACACTCTGTCTCAAAGAAAAAGAAAAAAAAGAAAAGAAAGAAAAAGAAAGTGGGAGAAGGTGTCACACTGTTGTTTCTAGAATATATCCAAATACAAGCCACTTGGCCTGGATTATTTTCTTTTTATCAATTTCGATGTCAATTGAGACATGTTAGATGGCAGACCACTTCATTTTTATCTGCTAAATTTTATCCCCAAACTAGTCAGCATTGCTTTATATAAAGCCTTTTATAGGTGACTACAACTGAATTTCTATCACAATATTCACTGAGAATCTCTTGAACATGTTAGCTCACACTCAAACCTAAAGAAATACAAAAATTTAAACTCACAATCCAGATGAGACAGGGCATATACAGAAGGATAAATGACAATAAGATATGCTGAAGTGTCAAACACATTCCAATGACAATAACTGCAAAAAGAAATTCAAAGGAAAGAAAGACTTCTAATGGTCTTAATGGTGGAGGTCTCACTGAGGAGGTAGAATTGAAATCAAAGCCATAAGTAGAGGAAAGGAGGAGAAAAGCCATTCAGAATAGGAAAAAGGCACAAGAAAAGATGAGCAAAGATGAAAAATGAATAATAGTTTGGCTATTTCTATACAAATGTAATAGAGAATATCATAGAGGTGGGAGGGATACATTGTACAAGAATCTTAAATGCTGTAACTCAACAGTATTCAAGATTTATTAAGCACCTTCTGCATATAAAGTACAAACAAAGTAGGAAACAACAATCACGGGTGTTAAATAAATATAACAGGAGAACTCAAAAAAAGTTACAATACAGAATATAAGACATCAAGTACAAGTAATGAGAAAGGAAATTAGAGCTAAATAGACATGAAGTAATTGCGCAATGGGAACACAGCTTGAATGTATTCCTTCCATGGAATTAGAGTGTATGTTTTGTAAAGTCTTTTATCAAAATAAGGGGTTACGAGGTACAAGGAAAGGGTACGTCTCTTTGATAAGAATCCATTTCAAACTTAAAGCCTTCAGCCTTAGCTTAAAAAATGTTTCCATAGCTCTTGTGAGTTTCCGTTAGATCATTTCCTTTCAAAAGCTAAATGGAATATTATCTCTTTAGCTCATCACAGAAGGGTTATATTTCTTCAGTGTATCTTCAATAATACTGGCTTAGAGTCCAAAAACTTGAGTTCAAATCCCTGCTGTTTATGAGACCCTGAGAAAGTCATTTACCCTATTATTAAGGCTTTAGTTTCCTTACCTATAAACTGAAAACACAATATTACAGATTTGACACAAAAATCAAATGAAAGGAAAGTGAAAACACTAGTGGAGAGCTTGGCTCATAAAGATAATTTTCTTCTGTGTATAGCATTTATACTTCAGCATAAAAAAGTCTTTTTTTTACATTTATGAAAAGAGTTTTTTTAATGACTTTCTATGAACCCACAAATGCAATACATTCAATATGGCAAATGCTAAAATGAATCAAGATGAAAAAATAACTAATATTTTTAAACTAATCTGAAACTGGTACAGGTAAAAAAGGAAACTTCTTTTTTTTCATGTTGCCTTTTTTCTTTTTTTATTTTTTAAATTTATTTTATTATTATTATACTTTAAGTTTTAGGGTACATGTGCACAAGGTGCAGGTTTGTTACATATCTATACATGTGCCATGTTGGTGTACTGCACCCATTAACTCATCATTTAGCATTAGGTATACCTCCTAATGCTATCCCTCCCCCCTTCCCCCACCTCACAACAGTCCCCAGAGTGTGATGTTCCCCTTCCTGTGTCCATGTGCTCTCCTTGTTCAATTCCCACCTATGAGTGAGAACATGTGGTGTTTGGTTTTTCGTCCTTGCGATAGTTTACTGAGAATGATGATTTCCAATTTCATCCATGTCCCTACAAAGGACATGAACTCATCATTTTTTATGGCTGCATAGTATTCCATGGTGTATATGTGCCACATTTTCTTAATCCAATCTATTGTGGTTGGACATTTGGGTTGGTACCAAGTCTTTACTATGGTGAACAGTGCCACAATAAACATACACGTGCATGTGTCTTTATAGAAGCATTATTTATATTCCTTTGGATATATACCCAGTAATGGGATGGCTGGGTAAAATGGTACTTCTAGTTCTAGATCCCTGAGGAATCGCCACACTGACTTCCACAATGGTTGAACTAGTTTACAGTCCCACCAACAGTGTAAAAGTGTTCCTATTTCTACACATCCTCTCCAGCACCTGTTGTTTCCTAACTTTTTAATGATCGCCATTCTAACTGGTGTGAGATGGTATCTCATTGTGGTTTTGATTTGCATTTCTCTGATGGCCAGGGATGATGAGCATTTTTTCATGTGTTTTTTGGCTGCATAAATGTCTTCTTTTGAGACACGTCTGTTCATATCCTTTGCCAACATTTTGATGGGGTTGTTTTTTTCTTGTAAATTTGTTTCAGTTCATTGTAGATTCTGGATGTTAGCCCTTTGTCAGATGAGTAGGTTGCGAAAATTTTCTCCCATTTTGTAGGTTGCCTGTTCACTATGATGGTAGTTTCTTTGGCTGTGCAGAAGCTCTTTAGATTAATTAGATTCCATTTGTCAATTTTGGCTTTTGTTGCCACTGCTTTTGGTGTTTTAGACATGAAGTCCTTGCCCATGCCTATGTCCTGAATGGTATTGCCTAGGTTTTCTTCTAGGGTTTTTATGGTTTTAGGTCTTACATGTAAGTCTTTAATCCATCTTGAATTAATTTTTGTATAAGGTGTAAGGAAAGGATCCAGTTTCAGCTTTCTACATATGGCTAGCCAGTTTTCCCAGCACCCTTTATTAAATAGGGAATCCTTTCCCCATTGCTTGTTTTTCTCAGGTTTGTCAAAGATCAGATAGTTGTAGATATGCGTCATTATTTCTGAGGGCTCTGTTCTGTTCCATTGATCTATATCTCTGTTTTGGTACCAGTACCATGCTGTTTGGGTTACTGTAGCCTTGTAGTATAGTTTGAAGTCAGGTAGCGTGATGCCTCCGGGTTTGTTCTTTTGGCTTAGGATTGACTTGGCGATGCGGGCTCTTTTTTGGTTCCATATGAACTTTAAAGTAGTTTTTTCCAATTCTATGAAGAAAGTCATTGGTAGCTTGATGGGGATGGCATTGAATCTGTAAATTACCTTGGGCAGTATGGCCATTTTCACGATATTGATTATTCCTACCCATGAGCATGGAATGTTCTTCCATTTGTTTGTATCCTCTTTTATTTCCTTTAGCAGTGGTTTGTAGTTCTCCTTGAAGAGGTCCTTCACATCCCTTGTAAGTTGGATTCCTAGGTATTTTATTCTCTTTGAAGCAACGGTGAATGGGAGTTCACTCATGATTTGGCTGCTGTTTGTCTGTTATTGGTGTATAAGAATTCTTGTGATTTTTGTACATTGATTTTGTATCCTGAGACTTTGCTGGAGTTGCTTAACAGCTCAAGGAGATTTTGGATTGAGATGATGGGGTTTTCTAGATATACAATCATGTCTTCTGCAAACAGGGACAATTTGACTTCCTCTTTCCCTAACTGAATACCCTTTATTTCCTTCTCCTGCCTAATTGCCCTGGCCAGAACTTCCAAAACTATGTTGAATAGGAGTGGTGAGAGAGGGCATCCCTGTCTTGTGCCAGTTTTCAAAGGGAATGTTTCCAGTTTTTGCCCATTCAGTATGATATTGGCTGTGGGTTTGTCATAGATAGCTCTTATTATTTTGAGATACGTCCCATCAATACCTAATTTATTGAGACTTTTTAGCATGAAGCGTTGTTGAATTTTATCAAAGGCCTTTTCTGCATCTATTGAGATAATCATATGGTATTTGTCTTTGGTTCTGTTTATATGCTGAATGACATTTATTGATTTGCGTATGTTGAACCAGCCTTGCATCCCAGGGATGAAGCCCACTTGATCATGGTGGATAAGCTTTTTGATGTGCTGCTGGATTCGGTTTGCCAGTATTTTATTGAGGATTTTTGCATCAATGTTCATCAAGGATATTGGTCTAAAATTCTCTTTTTTGGTTGTGTCTCTGCTCGGCTTTGGTATCAGGATGATGCTGGCCTCATAAAATGAGTTAGGGAGGATTCCCTCTTTTTCTATTGATTGGAATAGTTTCAGAAGGAATGGTACCAGTTCCTCCTTGTACCTCTGGTAGAATTCGGCTGTGAATCCATCTGGTCATGGACTCTCTTTGGTTGGTAAGCTATTGATTATTGCCACAATTTCAGAGGCTGCTATTGGTCTATTCAGAGAGTCAACTTCTTCCTGGTTTACTCTTGGGAGGGTGTATGTGTCGAGGAATTTATCCATTTCTTCTAGATTTTCTAGTTTATTTGCGTAGAGGTGTTTGTAGTATTCTCTGATGGTAGTTTGTATTTCTGTGTGATCGGTGGTGATATCCCCTTTATCATTTTTTATTGCATCTATTTGATTCTTCTCTCTTTTCTTCTTTATTAGTCTTGCTAGCGGTCTATCTATTTTGTTGATTCTCTCAAAAAACCAGCTCCTGGATTCACTAATTTTTTGAAGGGTTTTTTGTGTCTCTATTTCCTTCAGTTCTGCTCTGATTTTAGTTATTTCTTGCCTTCTGCTAGCTTTTGAATGTGTTTGCTCTTGCTTTTCTAGTTCTTTTAATTGTGATGTTAGGGTGTCAATTTTGGATCTTTCCTGCTTTGTCTTGTGGGCATTCAGTGCTATAAATTTCCGTCTACACACTGCTTTGAATATGTCCCAGAGATTCTGGTATGTTGTGTCTTTGTTCTCGTTGGTTTCAAAGAACATCTTTATTTCTGCCTTCATTTCGTTATGTACCCAGTAGTCATTCAGGAGCAGGTTTGTTCAGTTTCCATGTAGTTGAGCGGTTTTGAGTGAGTTTCTTAATCCTGAGTTCTAGTTTGATTGCACTGTGGTCTGAGAGACAGTTTGTTATAATTTCTGTTCTTCTACATTTGCTGAGGAGTGCTTTACTTCCAACTATGTGGTCACTTTTGGAATAAGTGTGGTGTGGTGCTGAAAAGAATGTATATTCTATTGACTTGGGGTGGAGAGTTCTGTAGATGTCTATTAGGTCTGCTTGGTGCAGAGCTGAGTTCAATTCCTGGGTATCCTTGTTAACTTTCTGTCTCGTTAATCTGTCTAATGTTGACAGTGGGGTGTTAAAGTCTCCCATTATTATTGTGTGGGAGTCTAAGTCTCTTTGTAGGTCACTCAGGACTTGCTTTATGAATCTGCATGCTCCTGTATTCGGTGCATATATATTTAGGATAGTTAACTCTTCTTGTTGAATTGATCCCTTTACCATTATGTAATGGCCTTCTTTGTCTCTTTTGATCTTTGTTGGTTTAAAGTATGTTTTATCAGAGACTAGGATGGCAACACCTGCCTTTTTTTGTTTTCCATTTGCTGGGTAGATCTTCCTCCATCCCTTTATTTTGAGCCTATGTGTGTCTCTGCACATGAGCTGGGTCTCCTGAGTACAGCACACGGATGGGTCTTGACTCTTTATCCAATTTGCCAGTCTGTGCCTTTTAATTGGAGCATTTAGTCCATTTACATTTAAAGTTAATATTGTTATGTGTGAATTTGATCCTGTCATTTTGATGTTAGCTGGTTATTTTGCCCATTAGTTGATGCAGTTTCTTCCAGCCTTGATGATCTTTATAATTTGGCATGTTTTTGCAGTGGCTGATACCGGTTGTTTGTTTCCATGTTTAGTGCTTCCTTCAGGAGCTCTTTTAGGGCAGGCCTGGTGGTGACAAAATCTCTCAGCATTTGCTTGTCTGTAAAGGATTTTATTTCTCCTTCACTTATGAAGCTTAGTTTGGCTGGATATGAAATTCTGGGTTGAAAATTCTTTTCTTTAAGAATGTTGAATATTGGCCCCCACTCTCTTCTGGCTTGTAGAGTTTCTGCCAAGAGATCAGCTGTTAGTCTGATGGGCTTCCCTCTGTGGGTAACCCGACCTTTCTCTCTGGGTGCCCTTAACATTTTTGCCTTCATTTAAACTTTGGTGAATCTGACAATTATGTGTCTTGGAGTTGCTCTTCTCGAGGAGTATCTTTGTGGCGTTCTCTGTATTTCCTGAATCTGAATGTTGGTCTGCCTTGCTAGATTGGGGAATTTCTCCTGGATAATATCCTGCAGAGTGTTTTTCAACTTGGTTTCATTCTCCCCGTCACTTTCAGGTACACCAATCAGACGTAGATTTGGTCTTTTCACACAGTCCCACATTTCTTGGAGACTTTGTTCGTTTCTTTTTATTCTTTTTCCTCTAAACTCCCCTTCTCGCTTCATTTCATTCATTTCGTCTTCCATCACTGATACCCTTTCTTCCAGTTGATCACATCGGCTCCTGAGGCTTCCGCATTCTTCACGTAGTTCTCGAGCCTTGGCTTTCAGCTCCATCAGCTCCTTTAAGCACTTCTCTGCATTGGTTATTCTAGTTATACATTTGTCTAATTTTTTTTCAAAGTTGTTAACTTCTTTGCCATTGGTTTGAATTTCCTCCTGTAGCTCAGAGTAGTTTGATCGTCCGAAGCCTTCTTCTCTCAACTCGTCAATATCATTCTCCGTCCAGCTTTGTTCCACTGCTGGTGAGGGACTGCATTCCTTTGGAGAAGGAGAGGCGCACTGCTTTTTAGATTTCCAGTTTTTCTGCTCTGTTTTTTCCCCATCTTTGTGGTTTTATCTACTTTAGGTCTTTGATGATGGTGACGTACAGATGGGTTTTTGGTGTGGATGTCCTTTCTGTTTGTTAGTTTTCCTTCTAACAGACAGGACCCTCAGCTGCAGGTCTGTTGGAGTTTGCTAGAGGTCCACTCCACACCGTTTGCCTGGATATCAGCAGTGGTGGCTGCAGAACAGCGGATTTTCGTGAACCGCAAATGCTGCTGCCTGATCGGTCCTCTGGAAGTTTTGTCTCAGAGGAGTACCCGGCCGTGTGAGGTGTCAGTCTGCCCCTACTGGGGGGTGCCTCCCAGTTAGGCTGCTCGGGTGTCAGGGACCCACTTAAGGAGGCAGTCTGCCAGTTCTCAGATCTCCAGCTGCGTGCTGGGAGAACCACTACCCTCTTCAAAGCTGTCAGACAGGGACATTTAAGTCTGCAGAGGTTACTGCTGTCTTTTTGTTTGTCTGTGCCCTGCCCCCAGAGGTGGAGCCTACAGAGGCAGGCAGGCCTCCTTGAGCTGTGGTAGGCTCCACCCAGTTCGAGCTTCCTGGTTGCTTTGTTTACCTAAGCAAGCCCGGGCAATGGCAGGTGCCACTCCTCCAGCCTGGCTGCCGCCTTGCAGTTTGATCTCAGACTGCTGTGCTAGCAATCAGCGAGACTCCGTGGGCATAGGACCCTCCGAGCCAGGTGCGGGATATAATCTCCTGGTGTGCCATTTTTTAAGCCCGTCGGAAAAGCGCAGTATTGGGGTGGGAGTGACCGGATTTTCCAGGTGCCGTCTGTCATCCCTTTCTTTGATTAGGAAAGGGAACTCCCTGACCCCTTGCGCTTCCCAAGTGAGGCAATGCCTCGTCCTGCTTTGGCTTGCGCATGGTGCGCTGCACCCACTGTCCTGCACCCACTGTCTGGCACTCTCTAGTGAGATGAACCCGGTACCTCAGATGGAAATGCAGAAATCACCCGTGTTCTGCGTCGCTCACGCTGGGAGCTGTAGACCGGAGCTCTTCCTATTTGGCCATCTTGGCTCCACCCTCAAAAGGAAACTTCATATACTAAATTCATTTGATTAATGACATGCTCTTCAAATCTATGATATGCAGAGTTTTTATACCACACGTATGAAATAAGATTCCTGTAAAGTTGCTTACACAGTAAGTTGACAAATCATATTATTGGCCATAAAAATGTTATATTTACAAAAACCTCAAGGTCAAATTAGTGTGGGTGAGAATTAACTACTACAAATAATGGGAACTAGAAAATTCAGTTACTCAACAAATATTTGTTGTTAGCCTACATAGTGCCTAGTATCACACACTATTCTCTAAAGTTTCTCTTCTGTCATAGGGCAGAAGAGTTCAGAAATAAATACAAATAATTCAAATGGAATTAGCTGGGAAGTAGTTGAGAATAAGGACCATAGGACAGAAGCACAGTGCAGGTACAACTTGCAGGATGGCCAGAGGAAAGTATGGTTCTGAAAGGGGAAACAGTAGATATGGGTAACTGAAATCACTTTCTCAATCTTGCCAAGAACATTCCTTAGTGAATCTTACATCAAGTAAAAGATCAATTCCTATCTTATCTGATTTAAACATTCATATGTGCACTATCTGATTTGGTTTAAGTAAGATGTACTTTTTTTACACTGAAGCTGAATTTAAAAGATATTCTAAAATAATACAATAAGAAAATAATTCCCAAATATATCAGTTCTTGAGGGGAACCCCTCCCCTCTTAGACCACTGTTCTATTCACTTACATATAAAAAACTTTTTAAATCCTCACAACAACCTTATAAGGTAGACGTTTTTATTATCTGTACTTTATTGGTAAGAAAATAAAAGCAAAATCAAACAGCTGTTAAGCAGTGGGGGTTCCAGACCAATTATATATGAGGGATCTACGGCAGAAACAATTGCAAACTCTCATAGCCCAAGCCTAACAGGATTTCTACAAGGAAAGTCCCACAAAGGATGGGCTCACGATATGATTTACCAATAATCCAATATACACAGCTAAGGAACAAACTGACAAACTTTCTGAGAAAGAAAGAAAACATTCCCAACTAAAGTTATAATGTGATCACAACAATGCTACCAAATCATTCAAGGACAGTACAAGAAAGGATAATTATAGGCCACCCTCAATTGTGGCCATATATGGAAAAATTATAACTAAAATATTTTAATTCAGGAATGTTAAAGAATAAGCTAGAAGAACACAACATGACAAGGCAGTTTATTCAAATAATACAAGGATGGATTATCATTAGAAAATTTATCAATTCACCATAAAAAAATTATCATCTCAACAGGTGCTGGAAACAGCATTTGATAATATTCAATATCCATTCATTGAATATATATCTATATAGATAGATAGATAGATAGATAGATAGATAGATAGATAGATATTCAAACAAGGAATTTCAAGGGAACTTCCTTAACTTGCTAAAGGATAGCTAACAAAACTTTACTGCAAATAATATTTATTTTTTATTTACTGCATATAATATTTATATGTGTGGAAATTTATAGATGATCCTATCAAAGACAAGAATACACACTACATTAGTCTACACTACAGCATGTTAGGCAATACTGCAGTAGCAAATTAAGTTTGAAATCAGTGGCTTGACATCATAAACGTTCATTTTTCCTCCACTATATGGTAACACAGTTTAGCAAGAGAAATTATACAAAACTGCCCAAGGACTTATGCTGATAAAACATGCTAAACAAATTATAACTGTACTATCTAGAACCTGAAGCTTCATTGTCACTGTAACAAGAGTGTTTGCATTAGTCCATTTTCATGCTGCTGATAAAGACACACACGAGACTGGGAAGAAAATGAGGTTTAATTAGACTTACAGTTCCATATAGCTGGGGAGGTTTCGCAATCATGGCTGAGGGTGAAAGGCACTTCTTACAGGGTGGTGGCAAGAGAGAATGAGGAAGAAGCAAAAGCAGAAACCCCTGATAAACCCATCAGATCTCATGACACTTATTTACTATCATGAGAGCAGCATGGGAAAGACAGGCCCCCATGATTCAATTTCCTTCCCCTAGGTCCCTCCTACAACATGTGGGAATTCTGGGAGATATAATTCAAGTTAAGATTTGGATGGGAACACAGCCAAACCATATCATTCCACCCCTGGCACCTCCAAATATCATGTCCTCACATTTCAAAACCAATCATGCCTTCCCAACAGTCCCCCAAAGTCTGAACTCATTTTAGCATTAACCCAAAAGTCCACAGTCCAAAGTCTCATCTGAGACAAGGCAAGTCCCTTCTGCCTATGAGCCTGTAAAACCAAGAACAAGCTAGTTACTGCCTAGACACAATGGGGGTACAGGTATTGGGTAAATACAGCTGTTCTAAATGAGAGAAACTGGCCAAAACAAAGGGGTTACAGGGCCCATGTAAGTCTGAAATCCAGTGGAGCAGTCAAAGCTTAAAGCTCCAAAATGATCTCCTTTGACTCCATATCTCACATCCAGCTCACATTGACGCAAGATGTGGGTTCCCATGGTGTTAGGCAGCTCCACCCCTGTGGTTTTGCAGGATATAGTCTCTCTCCTGCTGCTTTCATGGGCTGGCATTGTGTCTGTGGCTTTTGCAGGCGCATGGTGCAAGCTGTCAGTAGATCTACCATTCTGGGATCTGGAGGATGGTGGCCCTCTTTTCACACTCCACCAGGCAGTGCCCCAGTAGGGACTCTGTGTGGGGGCTCCTCTGCACTGCCTTAGCACAAGTTCTCCATGAGGGCTCCGCCCCTGCAGCAAATTTCTGCCTGGGCATCCAGGAGTTTCCATACATCTTCTGAAAACTAGGCAGAGGTTCCCAAACCTCAATTCTTGACTTCTGTGCACTCGCAGGCTCAACACCACATGGATGCTGCCAAGGCTTGGGGCTTCCACCCTCTGAAGCCAGAGCCCAACCTGTAAATTGGCCCCTTAACATGGCTTTAGTGGCTGAGACACAGGGCACCAAGTCCCTAGACTGCACACAGCACAGGGACCCTGGGCCCAGCCCATGAAACCACTTTTTCCCACTGGACCTCTTGGCCTGTGATTGGGAGGGGCTGCCATGAAGGTCTCTGACATGACCTGGAGACATTTTCCCTGTGGTCTTGGGGATTAACATTAGGCTCCTTGCTACTTATGCAAATTTCTGCAGCTGGCTTGAATTTCTCCCCAGAAAACAGGTTTCTCTTTTCTATCGCATAGTCAGGCTACAAATTTTCCAAACTTTTATGCTCTGCTTCCCTTATAAAACAGAATGCCTTTAATAGCACCCAAGTCACCTCTTGAATGCTTTGCTGCTTAGAAGTTTATTCTGCCAGATACCTTAAATCATCTTTCTCAAGTTCAAAGTTCCACAAATCTCTAGGGCAGGGGCAAAATGCTGCCAGTCTCTTTACAAGAGTCACCTTTATTCCAGTTCCCAAAAAGCTTCTCATCTCCATCTGAGACCACCTCAGTCTGGATTTTATTGCCCATATCGCTATCAGAATTTTTGCCAAAGCCATTCAACAAGTCACTAGGAAGTTCCAAACTTTCCCACATTTTCCTGTCTTCTTCTGAGCCTTCCAAACTGTTCCAACCTCTGCCTGTCACCCAGTTCCAAAGTTGCTTCCACATTTCCGGGTATCTTTTCAGCAACGCCCCACTCTACTGGTACCAATTTACTGTATTAATCTGTTCTCCACTGCTGATAAAGACATACACAAGACTGGGAAGAAAAGGAAGTTTGACTTACAGTTACACGTGGCTGGAGAGGTTTCACTTTCATGGCTGAGGGCAAAAGGCACTTCTTACATGGCGGCAGCAAGAGAGAATGAGGAAGAAGCAAAAGCAGAAACCCCTGATAAACCCTTCAGATCTCTTGACACTTACTTACTATTAGGAGAATAGCATGGGAAAGACCGGTCCCCATGATTCAATTACTTCCCCCTGGGTCCTTCCCACAACATAGGGGAATTCTGGGAGATACAATTCAAGTTGAAGTTTGGGTGGGGACACAGCCAAACATATCAATGTTTATATTAACTCTCCTATGCTTTGCTGTGGAACTGATCCACATAATTTCCATGCACAGTCTATTGGCTAGAACTAGGCCCCATCTACCTGCAATTAGGCTTAGAAGTATGGGAAAGTGTGTGTATAGCCAATAAGTAAGAAATGTCTCTGCCACATTCACTATTGCCACTTTTATTTGCAGTATTGAAGATCCTGGTAAGCTGAGACAAATATTATGAAAGGCAAAAATAAAATTCTTTATATGTAGATGATAAGTTTACCTCTATAAAAAAATCCAAGAACATCTATTACAAGACTACCATGCAAAAATCAATTCCAAACCTATACATCAGTAAAACAACAAAAATGTAATTTTATAAAAAAAAAAAAAAAAGTCCATTCACAATAGGAACAAGCCATAAAGTTTCTAGGAATATGTCTAATAAACAATGTACAACACACTAATGGAAAAACATATAACTTTGGTGAGACATGAGAACTGAGACCATTTGCATTCACATGGCTTAACTATCAGAACAAAGAACTAAGACCTACCTACTACAACATGACATTCTCATGAGTTCCTCAATTCTTGTCCAGGAAAATAAAGCTATAAACCAGTAAATAACTTGGTTATTTTCTTCAAGACCTTCCCATAAATCATTTACCTGAGCAACAGACTGCTCAATCATCAATCACCTACCTTCTCCAAACAACAGATTCTGAATCCTGGCAAACAGTTCCCTTCTTATGACAATAGATCACTCAACTGAACAAATCCCTTCCTTATCAAAATAGTGTTTACTTGTCAAGACTTTCTTTAAGACTCATGCCTTAATTCCATTAATCCTGAACTTTTATATCACAAACTTTGCCTACTAGAATCCCACACTGAAAGCTCTCTTAAAACACTCAAGCCTAGTTCCCAAAACCATATAAATATCAGCCATTAACCTGCCTCTTTCAGAGACAACACTAAGACTGTCAAGGTAGTGCTCTCCCATACTGTATTATGTCATAAACTCAGCTTTGCATATCAACAGGTTATTCAGTTATTGTGATGTACTTCTGACCAGATGGCAGCTGACAATCCTAGAAGTCCAATAAGATCAAATAGGCCCTTTTGCTGCCACAGTTAAGATCTTCAACTTAGAAATACCAAATTCCTCTGTGACTTCTTTTAGCCTCTCTCTTCAGGGATCTCTCTGGCTATAATGGTGAACTGGGTCTTGGTACTGAGTCTCAGCTCCAATTTCCTTTGGTTAAGCTCTCAATCACTGAGTTACCCTGTCTTTCAGAAATGCAGAAGACTTTCAGTAATCTATTAATTATCTGATCATATTTGCAAATTTGTATGCCAGGGAGAAATCTGTCTCATTACTAACAATACTAATATGTATCTCTTTGTCTTTGTTACTTTTTGAGGGGAGTCTATAAAAGAAATTTCCTAGAGAAGTGAACAGATAAAAGCCACGAACCCATTTTTGAGCCAGGCCCAAAGACTCACAGGTTCAGCTGTTCTCACTGTACCAACATCCTTATAATAAAATCTTTGCCCTGGGTCACTTGTCAAAATATCATGAAAACGTTCCTCTGTTTTGTTTTGTTTTGTTTTTTTAATTGTTTTCTTCATGAGAGAAATTTCCTCTGGGAGAGACTGCCTCCAAATCTCCCATGTTTCTAGAATTGCAAATCTGTCCAGTCTTCAATTTGAAATAAGCAACTATTAAAATGAGGGCAAAGACAAAATGCACACAAGTAATATATTTGACCAACACCACCAGACTCATGGATTTATTTCAGTCTAGGTCCATGCCCCTTCCAAGTTATATTCAAGCTTCCTACATGTATACATACTAGAACTTTAAATTATACACTTATTTTTCTAAACAGCATGATTTCACCAAGGATATTTTAGACTTACAATGGCAACTTTGGATAATTTTTTATATAAATAAAACTGTTTGAAAGGTACCTTAAAATGGAAAGAAGCAAAATCTCATACATCCAATGGTCTATATTTCCTAATTGCTATGACAAAATTTATTTTTTAATCCAGATTCTAAAAATTCCTTCCTTAAAAGATTTGCTAGCCAAGGCAAATTAAAAATATAAAATGTTAAAACCATTTGCCTTTCAGATGCCTTCACATTCTAATTTGAAAGATACAGCATTTATCCCACTATTCCTTATCTCCTGTGTTATGTTCCTCCATCACCCTCAGGCCTCTATCCTTCCTCTTGCCTGCTTTCCTTTCCATCTGACCTGCTAGAAACAAAAGTTCAGTAACTTCTTAAAGGTAAATCCCCTTCAGAATGTGACAAGTGTCATGTGGTTGAGTTTTAAGCACTGGTCTGTTGATTTTTAAGCTTCTGGGATGAAAACCACTGCCAAAGACTCTCCAAAGCCTAAACAAGATAAACAGGAATTTGCAGAAAAATTTAGAATTCTGTGAACTCCAACCTAGTCCTTGTACATTTTCCTATTTCAATAAATGGTATCATCAAACATTGAGTTGTGAAAATCAGAAATCTAACAATTTTTCTTAAGATTGCAGAGCTAAGTTCCTTTCAATGTTCTCTGATTTCAAAGCCTTCCTTGCTATTTTTGCCTAGCTCTGGAATTTAAAAAAAAAAAAAAAAGCCTAGAGGTATTTTTACTGGGATCTTGCTAATTTTTAAATTACTCTAGGTAGAGAACATCTTCAAAACGTCAAATTTTTCTCTATGAGAACACATTCAGTCATGTGTTCTCATTGTTAAGTATGCATTGCTTAACAATGGGGATACCTTCTGAGAAATACGTCATTAGGCGATTTTGTCACCATGCAAACATCATAGAGTGTACTTACATAAATCTAGATGGTATAGTCTACAACATACCTAGGCTATAATGGTATAGCCTATTGTACCTAGGCTACAAACCTGTACAACTTGTTACTGTACTGAATGCTGTAAGCAATTTTAACAGAATGATAAGGATTTGTATATCAGACCTAAACATAGAAAAAGTACAACAAAAATAGACATTATAATCTTACAAAACGACTGTCATATTTGTGGTCCATCGCTGACCAAAACATCATCACACACCACTTCTTTTCATTTTTCAGGTCTACTTTTCCAACATTAATTCTAAATATCTGTTTAATATCTCTACGGCTATCACCCTCCATTACTACCACCCCAATCTAACCTATCACTTCTCACCTTGACTATTCAATGGCCTACTAACTTGGCTACCAGCATCCACTCTTTTCTCAGTCCATTCATTTTCCATACTGCAATTCAGAGTGATATTTTCAAAGTATAAATCTCGCCATGTCACCTTGCTATTTAAAATCATTTCATTTGCTCCCATTGTACTTAGGATAATTACCAAAATCTCCAATATGTCCTAAAAGATTTAATCCCTACCTGCTTCTACAGGCTCAATTTACACCATGTACCTATTCATGTCTTTACTTCCAGCAACATTAATATTTTAGTTGCTTAGCCACTGAACCTTAATGAATGCTATTTTCCCTTTTCTATTGCAGATGCTCTTCCCTCCCCTTTTCATAGAGTAAACTCCTATTCATCTTCAAAGCTCAACATCCTCAAAATACCTTTTCCATTCTCCTCAACCAGGTCAAACCATCTCAGTACATAATGTCAAAGCATTATGTATGTCCTCCATGATATGTATCACAGTTCCAAGTACATATGAATGTTTGTGATTTTCTTAGTATGTCTTCTTCCTTCACTACCATGAAATACCCATGAGTGCAGAGACGATTTCTAGTTTTGCTAATTTTTCTATTTCTAGCATAATAGTGTCAGTCACATAATCTTTTTTAAAGAGATAAAGAGATATTAGCAGGGGAACGGAACAGAGTATTATAGGTGTAATAGAAATTGCTGGCTGCCCACAATTCAGCTTTCCCTCTTCCAGAGTAAAATTGTTGCTAAGAAGCAATCTTTACATCTAGGTAAGAGAATGTGATTAGTTATTGGCAATAGAAAGTAGGCAAGAATGGTGTGTCAATCCCGGGCCCAGGCATTTAAGAAACAGATATGGCTTCTCCGTATTTTCCATCATCTTCCACCATGTGAAGAAGACACCAAGGCCTCAGGGTGAGCCAAAGCCGTAAGATGGGTCACAGCATGGAGAAAATAGCATACAGATCGAAAGTATCCTCAATTTAACTGTTATGTAATTAAAAACTAAATTTCTATTATATTAAGCTTCCAACAGTTGGAGGCTTACTGGTATATCAAATAGCATTAACCCAATGAGTTTACCAGTTGTTATCTTAATGTACTAGCCTTATCAGAAATCAATATATGCACTGGCTTATCAGTTGCGGGCAGGCAGCATGGGGAACAGCTATTTTTGAATAGAAAATTTAAGATGTCTGTAATGCAGTGGCAAAATATTTAATAAAACTATAGCCTACAATAGCTTGAAAGGCAGATCACATGGTTTCCAAGCTTATATCTCTAGGGAAATAAATTGGAAGAACAGTACTTTGTGCTGGCTTTTATTTGTATTTAGCTAAGTGTACTAGTCTGTTTTCTCACTGCTGATAAAGACATACACAAGACTGGGAAGAAAAAGAGGTTTAATTGGACTTACAGTTCCACACGGCTGGGGAGGCCTCAGAATCATGGTGGGAGGTGAAAGGCACTTCTTACATGATGGTGGAAAGAGAAAAATGAGGAAGAAGCAAAAGCGGAAAGCCCTGATAAACCCATCAGATCTCATGAGACTTATGCACTGTCACGAGAATAACATGGGAAAGATAGACGCTTACAGTTCAATCATCTCCCCCTGGGTACCTCCCACAACATGTGGGAATTCTGGGAGATGCAATTCAAGTTGAGATTTGGCTGGGGACACAGCCAAACCATATCACAAGGGATTTCAAGAAAGTGGTAAGCTCATATGGAATCAACCTAATTGCCTATCAATTGATAAATGGATAAAGAAAATGTAGTATACACACACACATACAATGGTATACTATTCAGCCTTTAAAAAGAAGAAAGTCTTGTCATTTATTATACAACAACATAAACCTGGAAGACATAATGTTAAGTTAAATAAGATAGGCACAGAAAGACAAATGTCACATGATTATGCTTACATGTTATATTAGTCTGTTTTCACACTGCTATAAAAACATACCCAAGACTGGTAATTTTTAAAGAAAAGAGGTTTAATTGACTCACAGTTCTGCGTGGTTGGGGAGGTCTCAGGAAACTTACAATCATGGCAGAAGGAGAAACAGGCACATCTTACATGGTGGCAGGCAAGAGAGAGCAAGCAACAGTGGGGAAAACTGCTTATCAAACCATCAGAACTCGTGAGAACTCACTATCATGAAACAGCAAGGGGGAAATTGCCTTCATGATCCAGTCACCTCTCTCTCTCGACAGGTGGGAATTGTCCATCTCTTGACATGTGGGGATTACAATTCGAGATGAGATTTGGGTGGGGACACAGAGCCAAACAATATCACATGTAGAATCTAAAAAAGTCAAACTCATAGAAGCAGAAAAAAGAATGGTGGTTGCCAGGGGGGCATTGGGGTATGGTGGGCAGAATGCAGAGATGTTGGTCAAAGGGTACAAAGTTTCAAGTAGACAGGATGAAAAAATTCTGGAGATCTATTTTACAGCATGATGACTATAACTAATGATATATCATATACTTGAAAATTGCTAAGACAGATTTGTCTTAGCAGAGAAAATCAGTTGTTACATTCAGTAATACCTTATATGGTAGTATTTCCAAACTTCAGTCATTCACAGAGCACCCTCATAATCTTTGCAGTATTTGCATATATCTTATGCTCTTTTCCTTAAAGCCACTTTCTCTTCTTTATTTATTTATCATGGTGACATAATAAATGAAAATCCAGTATCATACGCTTTACATGCATGATAGCCTTTAAAAATACAATGGAAATAAAACTCACCATGATAAATGAAATTGCAGTATCATATGCTTTACGTGTATGATAGCCTTAAAAAATTGTGAAAATAAAACTCACCACAACAAATAAGTATGTGAAGTAATAGATACGTTAAGTAGCTTAATTTAATCATTCCACAACATATATATATGAAAACATCATGTTGTACCATAAGTACATAAAATTTTTGTCAATTATACCTTAATAAAGCTGGAGAAAAAAGAAAAAGTGAGAATCTCGGGAAAGAATTCTCTTGCCTATGCAAAGTACATTCATTCAAAGAACTCATGCAAGGTCCTACTTTTCTAGAAAATGTTCTGTGAGCACTCCTGGCTTCATGGCTCTTTTCCATATAGAAGTCCTAAAGTGTTCTATTACCTGAATATTTATTAACTAACTACTATGTACCTACATGAAAATAATCCTTTTTTATTTTCATGTTCAATGCTGCAGATATATTTATATGACAATCTACCTCTTGAATACAAAAATAATCCTGTGAACTTACCACCTACTATCCCCCAAGGGAAGCCCTGATATTAAGGAATCCAGCGACGGAAGTGGAAAGGAATTAAAGGGGTTGAAATGCAGTTTTTGGTGGAATTCATTTGGAAAAGAGGGCTCTTAATACCTGACTTTAAATGGACCAGCCAACTTATAGCAGGATTATAGCCACCTTAGGATAAAGATTAGTACTTGCTCTTCATTCTATATTTGTATAGATTTGGTTTACTTGTTTTCCCTTAATAGTCCACTCACATAATATGCATATGTTAGGAATTCCTACTATATGTCAGATAATATGCTAGGTACTACCAATTATTATCAATAAGCAAGATCAATAGGTCCTTGCCATACTGTGTACATTTGTGTGTATAACAAATACCAATGTGCATGTGTATGTGTTTGCATAAATTTTAAATGTTAGGATGAGACTGGACTAAGTTAATTATTCCAGGCCTCCTCTCCTCTAGTGAGGGCCTTAAAAAAGGAACAACTCTATATATAAACACTATACAGCAGCAGTCCCCAACCTTTTCAGCACCAGGAACCAGTTTTGTGGAAGACAATTTTTCCACGAACTGGTGGGGGGCGGGGAGGATATCTGGTTTCAGAATGAAACTGTTCCACCTCAGATCATCAGGCATTAGTTAGATTCTCACAAGGAGCACACAACCTAGATCCCTCATATGCACAGCACAGTAGGGTTCATGCTCCTATGAGAATCTAATGCTGCCACTGATCTGACAGGAGGTGGAGCTCAGGCCATAATGCTCACTCACCTGCCACTCACCTCCTGTGGTGTGGCCCAGTTCCTAACAGGCCACAGACAACTACTTGTCTGTGGCCTGGGTTGGGGACTCCTGCTATACAGGAAGAGCCCTATCTATATAAGTGTTATATTCATAGTCTATACTAGTGGCTCTCAGTTATGAATCCTTAGATAGATGGCAAAAGAGATGCATAAGAATCACCCAGAAACTTGGTAAAAATAGAAAATTCCAGTCTCCATACTCAGCAATTTCAATTTAGTAGGCTTAGAATAAATATTTATAAAGCTTCACCTACATGATTCTGACACTGGTAGATCTGTGTCCCTAAACAGTGCCTTGATTGATTATTTAATTGTGCTATACTTCTTTTATCATAGTCAAAGTATGGCAAAGTATTGTGGTATTCAGTACCAGTAGCACAAAATAGTTTAATAGTAGCACAAAATAGTTTAAGAAAATAAATAGTTTAAGTAAGTACATAAACAATGATATTTTAAGAGAAGCTATGGTTTTTCTTTTGTTTTCCCACATATAATAACACTTACTATCAAGATACTTTCACTTAGGGACAGAAAAGATAAGCTATGAGACAGTTCTTCTCAAAATGTAGGACATGGACTACAGGTGATAGAGCAAATAATAATGGTACCCAAAATGATTTTAGAAGATATACAGATCTTACATGGCACATGAACATACATGAAATAATTCTGAATCACCAGAAAAAATATATTTTCAATTCTCTTTCAATAAGAAATTCTCAGTTAGCTATTGGTATATCTTTTACACCTCTCTACCATTACTTCTCATTTTAAGAAACAGAGAGCATGTCTCAGAGCCTTTAGCAAAACAGTATCTAGCCAAAATTTAGAAACATTGCTTTATTTTCACTGTATTTTTAAGGCTGTCATACATGTAAAGCATGTGATACTGGATTTTCATTTATCACGGTGAGTAAACAAACAGAAAGAAAGTGAATTTAAGGAAAAGAGCATAAAATATATGCAAATACTACAAAAGTTATACATACATATGCCTGCAAAAATTATGAGGGTGCTCTATGAATGACTGAAATTTGGAAATAATACCATGTAAGGTATTACTGAATATAACAACTGATTTCTCTCTCTCATGCACACACATAAACATAGACTAACATATTCAATAATTAATACAAATGAATAACCAAAAGCCAAAAAATACTTGTAGAAAGACATTAAATGTACTGCCTGACAAAGTAACCAAAATAACATTATATGACAATTATTGTTTTTACATTTTTTACTAAATGAATTTGATAATCCCTATCTGATATACATATATATGAAATAGACTCATGTTGTTGTCTGAAAGCCAGAACAATTATTATTCTACAATTCATTCTACACACCTTATAATCCTTGGGTCGGCAGCAGCCAAGATGAGAATGATCTGAAAAAGGAAGTACAAAACAATTAAAGTTTAAATTTGGTTTCATCTTTGATTTTTAATACTATCATTGTTTCTACAATTATAATTCACTCAGAATATTTCAGAGATACTTCAAAATCCTTCAACAGTGTTACATCAGAAAGGATAATAATCCAATTAGTTAAAATTTGTATTAGTTCTTCAGCAATTAAATGATTTCACAGATACTATTTTCATTTGAAAATAGCAGGAAATATCTGAATACAGAAAGGAGTAACTTTTAGTCGATAAACCAATTTGTGTCTATGAAATGAATAGGGTTTAGTTGATAATCAATTTATGATGAAACATAATTTGTATTCACAGATTTGACAGATATTGTCAAACTATATGTTTCCTATTCTTATACTCCATTCTAGATTCAGGTGTAAAGAAACAGGACCAGCTTTAGAGGGTGGTGGCATACAGTAGTTTGTAGATCTTGTTGACAAATAAATCTGCATTATACATTCCAGGCCCAAGCACCTTGGGCATATAACTTAATCTCTCTAAGTCTCAGATTCCTAATATGTCTGATGTGCCTCTTTCATAATATTGTTTTAAAGATTATATAAGATCTTACACGTAAGGCACTAAAACAGAAATCCACTATTACTAATACCATCATCAACAACAACATCATTACTATCAAATGTAAACTCAAACAAGCAGAGGTTCAATTTCAAATTCTGCCACTCATTAAACATAGTATTCTGGTCCAACTATATAAAGACAATTGATCTGTTTCATGCCTCATTTTTAAGAGTAAGAAAACAATGCCTACCTTATATCAGAGAGTCAGAGTGATGATAACATGATACACTTCGTGAAAATCCCCAGAAAAGTATCTATCACGTAGTGGATTTAAAAACTAATTCTAAATTTATCCGTAAGATAATAACCACTACATTCTACATGTAGATTTGGAGCTTTACTCATTACTTAAAGGGAATAAGCTTTCAAGAATCAACTTTTATTATAACAACTTATAATATCTGTTACACTGACAGAAAAGAAAATAAGAACCAGAGACAATCAGTTTGCAGCTTCAAGATAGTTGACTAGGGGCATTTTGTACTCCCTTCCTCCACTAAGAAAAACCAAAAGAGCAGATAGATAATCATACATTGAATAGATCAGCCAATAGAGAATACTGGAATTCAAAAGGAAATTGGCAGACAACACCTAAGGCAAGGAAGGAGAAGGAAGCAAGATGGCCTGTACAGTGAGGACTGGCACCCAAGAGATACTTCTCAATACAGAGAAAGGGTAAGTGAGAGACTCTCAGCTGTCCACATTATCACCATGGATCCCTACGATACCAGGCCACTGAAGAGCTCCTGAACCCTCGTGAGCCCTGAAACTAATACAAGGAGCTGCCGGGAGATTGTACCATGCACTGCCCAAGAGAGAACGCTTCCCCTGGGTCCTTCATGTTCCCTGACACTTAAGTAGCTACGGCAAGGCACCACTTTAGAACTCCGTCCCCTACAGACTGTGAGCTGTCCTGGAGCCCAGTGGCAGCAGGGCTGCCCCCAGGACTTAGAAACAAGCTGTCACAAGCTACTGGATGTAGGGCTGTATTAGTCCATTTTTACACTGCCGATAAAGACATACCTGAGAATGGGCAATTTACAAAAGAAAGCAGTTTAATTGGACTTACAGTTCCATGTAGCTGGGGAAGCCTCACAATCATGGCAGAAGGCAAGGAAGAGCAAGTCACATCTTACATGGATGGCAGCAGGCAAAGAGAGAGAACTTGTGCAGGGGAACTCCTCTTTTTAAAATCATTAGATCTCGTGAGACTTACTCACTATCACGAGAACAGCATGGGAAAGACTTGCCCCCATGATTCAATTGCCTCCCACCAGGCTCCTCCCACAACACATGGGAATTCAAGATGAGATTTGGGTGGGGGCACAGCCAAACCATATCAAGGGCAGAGACATGACTGAGCCTTTGGGACTGCAGCACAAACGAGATGCCATTCTGGAACCATTCCCCCAAAAGACTGTGCACTATCCTGAAGTCCAGCAGCACTGGAGCTGAGGCATAAGTGCCACTGGGCTGAGGTACGAGTGATATACATGCTCCCCACCTGCCAGCTAGGGTGCCATCACAGATGGCAGCATCATCTCCAGGCCCAAGTAGCAGGGCAGAAGTACAGGTACTACCTTCCACAATCCAAGCATCCCACCAGTGGCCTGGGGACCACTCTGCCCCTGCCTACTACGGCCAGCACTTGTTCACATCATCAGGGAGCCTGAGGCAAGCAAGACATGCCTGACTCTGCCCCTCCTCCTCCCATGCCAGACCATATAGTTTGAGGGCCAGAAGACTGCCCAGCCCAGTCCACCACTACTGGCACCTGAACGCTCCTCCCCAGGGAATGAGATTGGGCCTACACTCATAGCCACTACCACCAGAGCTGGCATTTACCTGTATACACCACCTTCAAGCCTGGGGACTGGCACACCTAGACGATCTCAGCCACTGTCAAAAACAATGCGCACCGCTTGGGACCCAGAGGGTCATCCTGCCACTGTCACGGTCATCACCCATGCCACACTGGCTACCCAGGGGCTTGAGAACCTGTCCATCTGCCTGGCCCATGATGGCTACTACCAGCATCTGAGTAGGCCAACTAGAGGCCCATGAATCAGTCCACCAGGACCAGCTAAAATTGCTGCCAGTGCACACCACTCTGGAGCCCAAGGACAGGCAGGGTCAGCTCACTACTGCCACCACTGCGACCCAAAGACTAGACTACCTAGTGTCCCAGTCCTCAGCAAAACTAGAACACAGCCTCCACTAATAATTGCACACTAAGCCAATGAGCAAGTCTCAGATACCACGGATGCTGCTTATAAACAAAAACAAAATCACACAGAGACTACACCACTGCATGCACCCAGAAAAAGGCCAAAGTGCCCTACCCAACCAGTAATGAGGATTCATCTGCAGGAAAAAGTCCCCCCAAAACAAAAGCAAATTCAAAAAATTGGAACAAACAACTGATATAACAGATGTTCAGATATCAATGTAAGGACAAAGAAAAAATGAAAAGCAAGAAAATATGACACCTCCCAAGGAACAAAATAATCCTCCAGAAACAGATCCCAATCAAAAACAAAGTCATGAAATCTCAGAAAAAGAATTTAAATTATTGATTCTAAAGACACTCAGTGAGATACAAGGCATTCTGAAAAACAATATAAAAGAATCAGAAAAATAATGCAGGACATGAATGAAACTTTTACGAAGGAGATATATATCACAAAAAAAAAGAACCAAACAGAAATTCTGGAGATGAATTAATTGACTGAACTACAAAATACATTTGATTTTTTTTTTTTGAGATAGGGTCTCACTCTGCCACCCAGGCTGGAGTGCAGTGGCATAATTTTGGCTCACTGCAACCTCCGCCTCCTGGGTTCAAGCGCTTCTCCTGCCTCAGTCTCCGGAGTAGCTGGGATTAGAGGCATGTGCCACCACGCCCACCTAATTTTTATTTTTATTTTTTATTTTTTTTGAGACAGAGTTTCGCTCTTCTTGCCCAGGCTAGAGTACAATGGTGTGATCTTTGCTCACTGCAATCTCTGTCTCCTGGGTTCAAGCAGCTCTCCTTCCTCAGCCTCCCAAGTAGCTATTTTTAGTAGAGATGGGGTTTCACCATGTTGGTCAGGCTGGTCTCGAAGTCCTGGCCTCAAGTGATCTGCCTGCCTCGGCCTCCCAAAGTGCTGGGATTACAGGCATAAGCCATCGTGCCTGGCCTACAAAATACGTTTGAAAGCATCAACAATAGACTAAACCAAGCATAAGAACCAGATGTCAGAACTTGGAGATAGGTCTTTTGAAATAACCCAGTCAGGCAAAAATAAGAAATAAAAAATGAACAAAACCTTTGTGATCTATGGGACACGATAAAGCGACCAAATATACAAATCATCTGTATCCCCAAAGGAAGAGAATATAAGAGTTCCAAAAACTATTTAATGAAATGATAAACAAACATTTCTGAAGTCTATCAAGAGACTAGACATTCAGATGCAGGGGGACCAGTAATCCCTAAGCAGATACAATGCAAAAAGTCTTTCCCATGGAATATTATAGCCAAAATGTCTAAAGTCAATGACAAAAAAAGAATCCTGAACAAGAGAAAAGTGACTAATCACCTATAAAGAAACCCCCATTAGACTAACAGCAGATTCCTAAATAGAAACCTTACAGACCAGGAATGGGATGATAAATTCAAAATGCTGAAAGAAAAAAACCTGCCAGTCAAGGACACTCACTATTAATATATCCAGAAAAAAAATCCTTCGTAAATTTAGGAAAAATAAAGTATTTCCCACGTAAGTAAAAGCTAAGGGAATTCATCACCAGTAAGCCAGCCCTACAAGATGTGATCAAGGGAACTCTAAACCTGAAAGCAAAAGAATGACCTTTACCATCTTGAAAACACACGAAAATACAAAACTCAACGATAAAGCAAACACACAAATGAGAAAGAGAAAAGATTCATGGTACAACCACAGATAACCACCAAACCACAATGACAAACAATAAGAGAAAAAGAAAGGACCAAAGAATATAGAAAAACACCAGAAAATAACAATATGGCAGGAACAAAACCACACATACCAATAATAAACTTGAATGTAAAACTAAAAATACAACTACCATACAATCAGCAATCTCAGTACTGGGTATCCATCCAAAGGAAAGGAAATTAGTATATTGAAGAGATATTGCAGCACTATTCACAGTCGCCAAAACATGGAATCAACCTAACTGTTCATCAATAGATGAATGGATAAAGAAAATGTTGTGTATATACACAATGGAATAATAAAGTAATTAGGGCATAAAATTAATGATATCATGTCATTTGCAGCAACATGAATGGAACTGGGGGGTCATTATTTTAAGTGAAATAAATCAGGCATACAAAGACAAATATTGCATGTTCTCATATGTGGAAGCTAAAAATATTCTCTCATAGAAAGTAGAATAATCAATACTAGAGGCTGGGAAGGATGGGTTGGTAGGGGTGGACGATGAAGAGCGGTAGCTTAACAGGTACAAACATAAGATTAGAAAACAGGTATACTCTGTTGTCAAAGGAGAGCATAGTAACTATTGTTAACAACAATGTATTATATATTTCAAAGTAGCTGGAAGACAGGACTTAAATTGTTCCCAACATAAAGAAATGACAAATACACAAAATGGTAGATAATTTAACCACTCTTAATTGATCATCACACATTCCACACAATGTAACAAAATATCACACGTACCCAATAAATATGTAAAATATTATGTATCAATTTTTAAAACAGAAAATCAGAACCATAAAATTCTACTTTCTCACTCACACATGTCACTCAAAAGCATTCTATGGTTCTATATTCTACTTTCCCAAACCACCTAATCCAGAAAATAAATAAAGACATATAATAGTCTGTATTTAGCATTTTTTATGGCACAAGATATTTTCTAGGTACCCTGAACCATACCAGAAATCAGCTGAAATATTAATACATTTTACACGAGGTCAACTTCTCCACATAATGTAAGATTCAATTTACTTCAAATGCTTTTCAAAAATTAAAAATAAGGATAAATCACAGTCCAACTTCTCTTCTGTACAAGTCTAATATATAGCATGATCACAAGTAGTTGAAAAAATAAAAAAATGAGAAGGACATCCGGACACGGTGCCTGATACTTGTAATCCCAGCACTTTGGGAGACCAAGACAGGAGGATCTCCTGAGTTCAGGAGTTCAAGACCAGCCTAGGCAAAATGGTGAAACCCACTCTCTACAGAAAAAAAAAAAAAAAAAAAAATTAGTTGGGCATGGTGGTGCATGCATGCCTGTAGTCCCAGCTACTAAGGCAGCTGAGGTGGGAAGATCATTTGAACCAGGGAAGTCGAGGTTGCAGTGAGCCATGTTACACCACGCCCACCAGCCTGGATAACAAAGCAAGATCCTGTCTCAAAAAAAAAAAAAGGACAAGGATATGCTAACTTTGAAAATTAAGGTAATAATTTCTGGAAATAGTATGTATTTCCTGGAAGCTAGCATTATATTAAAAGTTTCTGTATGTTAAAGCACTCGTATGGCTTCTGCATTCCACAGACCATTTATAAACTTACCCTGATTTGCACAGGTTTATAATTTTATTCCTACAAATTAATCTATTACTTTGATCTGAGGTTTCCCAATGTTCATATTTAATCACCCTCACCACCAATTAGTCACAAACTATATTTCAAATGTAAGAAATCAAGGAGATGAAAGTCATGGCCCATGGCTGTGAAGTACTTATAATCTATTTTGGTTAACTTATAACCAAAGTTGAACAACAGCAGTATAAACAACAAACTAAGTCAGAATGGTATAACAATTATAATATAAAAAAGTTATACCAGAGAGTAATCTCTCAAGGTAAGGCAAACAGGAAAAACTTCCTAAAGGCAAAGAAACTTGAGATGGACATAATCATTTAGAAACGTAGGAAGAAAAAAAAAATAGGTCAAATCTTGTGTGTATGACTTGGCGCAACTTACTATCCTTCTTTAAACCTCAGGTTTCTTCATCCATAAGAAATTCAAACAAGAGGGACATGTTTAAAAGCAAACAAATTAATGAGAAATTTACTAATGAGGCTGTATATGATGACTACATGCTATTTTATTCAGAAAATATTAAAACATTACCAGTTACTGTTGTCTACTCAAGATATGACATATTAGGATTTGAAATGTTATTTCTATTTTACTTTGTGACAGTTAATCATCTGATAAGGGATTAATGGAAGTTCATAAAATATTACGATCTTATATAGAAATGAGACTCATAAAAGAATCTTCAAATGAAGAGAAGAAAGAAGTTTCCTCTAAGAGGAGAGACAGAGTCTAACATATTTCCTAAATTACTAAGCAAAATGTAAAAAGAGGCCAGGATGGATGTACTTTATTTCCTCTTCAAATATGCAAATAACTAGATAAAGCTTACAAAAAGTCTCATATTACAAGAGATATTGAGTTTCTTCAAAAGGACTGCACAAATTACAATTAGAATTATATAACATGGCAGTAACAGCTACAATGTGCTTGAAAATTTTATTTTAAAAAATATACCTTAATGAAAGTAGAGAAAGTAGTATGAGACTGGTAGAAAAGAAGGAGCTAGAAGCTAGAAGACCTGGATTCTAGATTTGTAACTATCAAGCCACATAACTTCTCTAAACCGCTGCCATTTTTCTCAAATATAATTAAATCCATCTTCACTTGATTATTTTGAGGACTAAAGCAGTAAATGTTGGTGAAAATGGCATCCTATAAAAACTTAATAAATATTAGGCAAGATAATTTGGCAAGAAAATGTTCAAGAAGAATTTCTATTAAAGTAAAATCAAAAGTGAAAATTCACTATGTGTAAGAGATCCTACCATAAGAAATTCCCATATGTATTTAAATGGTTGATGAGAACCCAGAAGTTGGTAAGTACTGCTCAGTTGTCAGCCAGGGGAAAAAATATAGTAAAAAAAAAAAAGTTGAGGGGGGACATTAAGATCAGAAAAACAAGAAGGAAAAGCTCTAGAAATCCAGTTATTAAATGTACAAAGAGGAATAGAATTTTTAAAAATCACTATTTGGCAAAAATCACAGTAAGAAATTGTTTCAGGCAACAGTCATCAATATATGCGAAAGGAGTCAAAGTTGAGGTTTAATAGGATATTACATAGTTTCAAAGTATTTCTCTGCACAATTACAAAAGACAGAAATAGCACCTTTTTGATGGAGAAAACCAGCACATCCATCTTAATCAAATGAGTAAAATTAACATCCCCAGTAGTGGAGAAATACCACAAACCTCCTGGTGTGATGCACTGAGAGTAACATATCACTTCTGTTGTATTCTGGAGGAAAATAAATAATCCGAATCTAATCATGAGGAAAAATCAAACAAACCCAAACTGAGGAACATTCTACAAAATAGCTGGCTTATGCACTTCAAAATTATCAATTTCATTAAGCACAATGAAAGACTAAGGAACTAATCCATATTAAAGAAAACAAAAGAGGCATGGCAGCTGAATGCTATGTATGATGGTATTTCTTTTGCTATAAAGATATTATTAGGACAACTGGCAAAATCTGATTTAGCTTTATAGATTAGTTAATATTATTATATCATTGTTAATCTGCTATATTGTTAATTAACTGGCGTTAATCACATAAAATATTGTCTGAATTAGTCTGCTCAGGCTGCCATAACAAAATATCATGGACTGGGTAGCTTAAAGAACAGAATTTTATTTCTCACAGTTCTGAAGACTGAAAATTAGAAATCAGGGTGCCAGCATGGTCAGGTTCTGGTAAGTTCTCTCTTCCTCTCTTGTAGATGGCTGCCTTCTAGTTGGGTCCTCAAATGGCAGCGAGAGAAGGAGAGCCCAAGCTCTCTGGTATATTTGCTTGTAAGGACAATAATGTCATCATGAAGGCCCTGTTCTCAGGACCTCATCTAAACCTAATCACTCCCAAAGCCTCCATCTCCAAACCACCATATTAGGGGCTAGGGCTTCAACATATGAAGTTTTAGGGCATACAAATTCAGTCCATAATAATATCCCTGTCAAAAAATTCTATACACAGACTCATATACAGACAGAGGAAAGAGAAAAAGAGAAAGAAAAAGCAAATATTATTGTTTATGGATTCTGAGTGAAAGCTATATGGCAATTCTTTGTACTACTATTACTTTTCCATAAGTCTGAAATTATGCCAAAATCAAAATAAAAAGTTAAAAGAAAACAACTCATTATTGATCTCTCTGATTATACCTCTACATAGACAACTGACTGCTTTGATTAAAAGTTATTAGAAACCACAACAGTTCTGCTGGCAAATATGTAATTGTCAAGAAAAACCAGATGCTTAAGTGTTGCCAAAAAATCTTCCAAAGAAACATCTATATTGAAGTTACTTTACAGTGGCTTGTTCCTAAAGCTCATTTTCCATGTCCATAAACTTCTTCCAAGAGGGAAAACAGTATGTAACATCTGTTTCTAATTTCACATAATCTGCTATTGTGGATATAAAAGACCTGTTGATTATCACATCTATCTCCCTGCTCGTGCTAAAAAACAAAAGCAAGCAAAAACTCTGCATGTTTTCAGAAAAGAATGTTTAATTTCATCATTAAAAAATAAGAGATTACACACAACAGGTTAGAAATAGAGATGAAGCTCACTCAATGTAATGATTCTATTAATGATTTTATTTTTTTTCACTCAATCTCATTTTTCTTCCTCTATGACTTTCTCAGTATGTAGTAAATTAACTTTAAAGGCTGCTAGGGAATACTTGTTGAACTCACTAGCCAATGTCTACAGATATTAACACTCAATACCCTTAATTATAAAATACTATTTAACCTTCATAAAAATTATCTTCATATTGAACTTAAGAAGCAACTTACCTAACCATAGCACTACTAGGGCTAAAGATGAAAAACCATTCCTAACAACGTAATTAAAATTACTTGGTGAGAAAAGGGTTCCACAGTCAAGTTTATAAAATGTTGAGTAAAAGTAAATTAATCAAGTCATTTTTTAGTAGAATATATCACATTTTTTAACATGTTAATATATATATTCTAAGTCTCAAGGTGGGAAATGATTTATAGTAGCACAGAAATCCTAGTATCTTAGAGAGTATATAGTTACTTTTTACTCTTTACAACATACAAGTTGTAAAAAGCTACATTATACAATATTATCCAATAATGTAACAAAGATTCTGTTTTTGTTAATTGATGCCAAATTAAAGGCTTGATTGTAGCTCAGGCAACTACGGCAATGAATAAAGACAACTTCTAGCTTACCATTGTGCACCCTTGACCATCCATCTCTTTCACAGTCTCTTCCAGAAGATCCCAATAAAGTATCAGCCCTGGGACTTGGGGGATCAACCTAGAGGAAGCAGGATTTTTATGTAAAAGAGAGTTTAAACATTCCTAGACTTTCAATCTCATGGTACCAGAAAAACTACTAGAGTACAGACAGCATATATAATCAGGGAAACATGATGGTGCCCATGAGAGTCAGACATGTTCCAAAGAGTTTATTCAAGTATTTTGTTGTTCGTTGCAAAATAAAATTGAAATTTAACTTCAAAAATTTTTAATTCTATATATATGTGCCTACTTTAAAATGAACAGACTTGGAATTGAAATGTTTATTACTCCAGTGCCTAGTTTGCTTTCCATCACAAGGTTAAAAAAAGAGCAATATACTTTGCCATATTTTTAAAAGTCTAGCCATTTGCTTCTTAGCTCCTTAGCATGCACATTTTGAATTCAAACAGTCTTTATTTGGCTGCTTTCAGAGCCCAGCATGCTCAGTGATCTATAGCTTAATATAATAATAGTTAACCACATTTCCTAATAAAAAGTAAAAAGAATGATACAAATGTATAAAAAAAATTCCTATTCATCAAAATTTAAAATTTTCATGCATCAAAAAATAATATCAACAGAATGAAAAGGCAACCCATTGAATCAGCCACAATATTTACAAATCATTTATCTGATAAGGGGTTATTATCCAGAATAAAGAACCCCTACAACTCAATAACAAAATGAAATAGATTTTAAAATGAACTTGAATAGACATTTATCCAAAGAAGTTATACAAATGGCCAATAAGAACATGCAAAGAAAAAATTCAACAACCCTAATCATTAAGGAGACAGAAATCAAAATCATAGTGAGATACTACTTCACTGTAATTTTGAGATACCACAAAATCATAGTGACGTACCCATTAGGATGGCTATTATGAAAATAAAGTGTGGGAGAAGATGTGAATAACTTTGAACACTTGGAATTTATTGGTGTGCAGTGCAAAATGGTACACCTGCTATAAAAAACACTATGTCAGGGTCTCAAACAATTTAAAACAGAATTACCATATGACTCAGCAATTTTTCATCTAGGTATATACCCAAAAGAGTTGAAAGCAGGGCCTGAAAAATATATTTGTACACCTATGTTTACAGCAGCGTTATTCACACTGTACACACTGTGACACAGCAACATTACTCATAATATCCAAAAGATGGAAGCAACCCAAGTGTCTATCAAGAGAAGAATGAACAAACAAATGTAGTATATACATATAAGAGAATATTATTCAACGGTAAAAGGGAAAGAAATTCTCACATATGCTATAACATAGATGAACCTTTATGAATATTATACTAAGTTAAACAAGCCAATCGAAATAGGACACATGATGTATAATCACACTTAATATGAGGTACCAAGAGTAGTCAAATTCATAGAAATAGTAGAATGGTAGTGGTTGTCAGGGGTTGGGGGAGACAGGAATGGAAAGTTATTGCTTAATGGGCACAGAGTTTCAGTTTAGCAAGATGAAAAAAGTTCTAGAGATAGATGGTGGTATGGTTGTATAACAACATGAATATATTTAATGTTTCTAAACTACACATTTAAAGATGGTTAAAATGGTAAATTTTATAATATATATAACCACAATTTAAAAAAACAAATTTTTTTAAAAGACAGCCCACACAATGGGTAAAATGTGGTATATAGTCTTACAACAGGATATAATTAAGCCATAAAAAGGAATCAAGTACTGATATATGCAACATGGATGAACCTCAAAAACACTGTGCTAAGTGAAAAAAGCCAGACACAAAAGGCCAAATGTTGTATAATTATATTTATATGAAATGGTAGAATAGGCAAATTCATAGAGACAGAAAGCAGATTAGTGATTGCCAAGACTATGGGAAGGAAGGAATGCAGAGTGAATACTTAATAAGTACAGAGTTTCCATTTAGGAGACGAAGAAATTCTGGAACCAGATAGCTGCATAACACTGTGAACATCCTTAAAACAACTGAATTGTACACTTTAAATTCGAAATGGTAAACTTACGTATATTTTACCACAATAGAAAAAGAAAAGATCTTATTCTGCATAAATGGAAAATAAAAAGGCTGTTTTACTTGTCTAGGATAATTGCACCAGTTTTTTTGGAAGCATGTTAATTGATTTCTTAAAACTGTTTCCTTATTCTTTAAGATGAAAGAATCTTGGAAGCACGCTAATTGATTTCTTAAAACTGTTTCCTTATTCTTTAAGATCACTTTTCATACCATGTACATTGACTACAATGTCTCTCCTAAAAGTGTTACATTTTGCATATGCATGTATTAAGTTAAAATTGTGTTTGGTTACCAATTTGCTAAGTGCTTCTAAAACCATGAATGGCTATGGAGGAAAAAAAATCTCTATGTTTACAAACACAATCGGAAAATCCACTTTCCTATTTAATAATGTAAGCAATCTAAGTATAGACTTAGGAGTAGGCATTTCTGCTTATTGAAAAGCTAGAGAGGGAAACCATTTAAATACAAACTTCAAAGTTTGTATCAAGCAATATTAGAATTATTCCATTCTAAACACTGACATAAAAAGTAATAATAAAACAAACATTTAAAGAAAAGCAGTTATTTTTCCAAAGAATTTTAATGTGGCTTACCCCTAAAATATTTCAGTTTATTTTTGTACATAGCATTTTAATTAAAATGTTACTATTCCTTCAGATGAAAATATAGTATATCCTTTCTTTTCAATTTAATTTGTAAATGTGGGAAGACTTAAAATTAAAGGCATTCTAAAACTGTCACCAAATATGCAACTAAAATATTATCTGAATATTGGTCAAACAACAACAAAAAAGTGACCAAAAGTTAAAATCAAATTCTGTAGAAATGAGAAAAGTAGTCGCAATAACTTCAATAAAATGTTGCCACTTAAAAGTATCCATTATACTATAAATTTTCTTTTATGATAAAACAATCTGTTACTTAAGAGTTAAAAAAAAGACTCATAGTCAAAATACAGGTGGAATGAAATGTTGCTTAAGACAATATTTAAATTGTTTTAAAAAGGTATCATAAAGAAAATCTGAACTTTCAGATTGTGTATGTTCAAAAAGTTATTAGACCACTGAAGGGGCATATTTACATGTTGGATGAATTCATTTTAGAATTTAGAAAAAATGAATTAAAGACATTAGTCAGAAATATTTTTATAGATATCCCAAAAAGTTATTTTGCTTCTATCAGCACTTAAATCTTGAGGTTTAGTATTATTATATATGTATATATAACATTAATCCATATTTTTATTAGTCTGAAAGCTTTCAGTAAAGAATTGCTTTTAAGGTAAAAATACTTCATAGAAATTCAGGAAACTATGAAGATTCTGAGGGAGTCCTTTCCTAAACATTCTGATTATAAACCCTTAAATTTAGCCAAAGTCTACTTGATAATCATATAAACACAAGACTCTAAATTTCAACTATATCAAAAGCACAGTTCAGTACAGAGACTAGAACTAGGTTACCCTTAAATGAACTTTTTTCACTTTCAAAGGCCTTCCCATAACCATCAAACAATAATTTGCTTTGAAGATCCATCATACAAAGTTTACCCAAGGGATGTAATTTAAAAGGAAACTTACTTTCCATTTTAATTTTTATAATTTAAAAAAGGAGGGTCTTCCTTTTCATAAAGAATATTTGGTTCTCTTTTAAAGCCCTACTCTGCCATTTTAGTACTAATGTCAATTACAACCAAGTTCAATTGGTAGTGTTATTATGCTATCTATTGTATAAGAAAGGAAACCGGTACTGAGAGGATTTAACATGGCATTCATAACACAGCTTGATCTCTGTCAGGTCTGAAGACTGAAAAAAAGCAAGTTCTTTCATTCTAAATTAATTTCCCATCTTAGACTGCTAGGGTAGCAGTCAGAAGAGAAAAGTATTATTAATATAAGCTAGAAGTTGAAAGATATTTCAGAATAACAGTTTTTTTGGGAAAAAAGCTGATCAGTTTCAAATAGAAATGCTTAAGAGAACACATACATGTCTAATCACAAATGGAGGTTTATCTGTTTCTTTTTTGAACTCATAGGGTCCCAGATTTAAATGGGCCAGCCGCCGCCTGGTGTCTTCAGATAGCTCACACATGCGTCTTTTTGTGTAGGGAGATGGAGAGTGTGATTTTGAAGAAATTGTAGGCTGTTCGTAGTTTTTTGCATTTATACAGTATTTACTTCTCTCAGGTGACTTGGATTTTTTCTTTTGTGATCTTGATGTTCTGTTTTGCAGTCTGCCATGTGATTTTTCAACTGGAGCCAAATGGTAAATAAATTTATCCTAAACATAAAAAATAAAAATTAACTTGGTCAAAGGGGATTTTTAAAATTCCTGTTGGTGGGGAAAAAATTAAAAAGTAATTTAAATAAGACGCAAAATCTATCAAAGCCAACTAGATCAGTCCTTCCTATCTGTGCTGATCCTGGGATAAGTGTAATCCACATTCTCCTAGATAACTCTTTCTGCAGTAGTTATTAAAGTACATTGTCTCAAACTTCCTTAAGTCCAACTAACAAGGACTTTATAAAAATTAAAGCCCGATACTTAATCACTTGAAAAATTAAAGAAACAAAGTCAAAAAAATTATTTTTCAGTATACTAAAAAAGTGCAAACATTGGTTACATATATATTTAAATATTCATGTAACTGGCTATATAAGAGAACTATGTTTAGTAATGTTAAAAATACATGCCAAATTAGTTGATTACAAAATCTTTAAAGATAAAACTATAAAAATAAGTTTCATCCCTTCTGCTATAATTATATATATATATGTATAACACAAAAATATAAAGAACTCTATACATATTTTAATGAAATGTGTTATTTGGATTGTAATACACACTTTTAAGCTCCCTTCCGAGCTGTAACTTCACAATGACAGATAAACATACCATCTTAATTCTGGTCCCATATTTTTATAAAATTAGGAATATAAAAAGCATTATAAACTTAGTAACATTTTATCTAATAAAACTGGTTAGCAGTCTAAAAGTTTTGAGGCTAAAATTTAATAATTCTAACTTTTTTATTATTAGAATAACATCTTATTCAAATAATCTCTGCCTTATAAAGGCCTTAATAGTTGGATTACAAGCAAGTAATATAATATTTCTTCCTACTTTATCCAGAGTTATAAGAAGCTTTTCAATTCAAGAAAATGGACTGCGGAAAATTTTTAAATGTCTTCCTAACTTTAATCACTTTTAAAAGCCACCAATCCTACCTCCAGCTCTATTTCCTCAACACCTCTCTTGACTTGCTAAGGGTAACTAAGTGAATAAAATACAAATGTGAATAGGATGAAGAAGAGTCAAATTTTTTAAGTGGATACACAGGAAAGAAAATTAATTTTCCTAATTGGAAAAGTAAGTTTCAGCTAGGGCAATGGTCTATGCATTTCATACAGACCAGTTGCATCAGATTACTCCATCTTTCCTTCTTCTGTAGTTCGTGGTATGCTTCTGGACCTTCTCCACCTTGTTCAATGATTTCAAAAAGTAATTCAGAATTTTTCTACCATATCCATTTCACCCATCTCTGTGACATCACAGACTTACAGAAGCAAAGAATGTCAGCACTAGAAATGATCTTTGAGTTTACTAAAACATTCAAGCAATGAATCTTTCTAAGACCTTGGAATCATGAGTTTCTGTCTTTCAGTTTTAATTATCTAATTCTACTCCATCTTGGATTTCATAAATATGCAGATCCCTTGCATCCCAATTCTGAAAATCCCTTGCTGACCAAAACCTCTTTTCCTCAACCTACTTCTTGACTCACTGAATCTGTTACTTGCCCTTCTCATCTCCTCAGTCCCTAGAACTCTTCCCCCAAGTTCTTTACACATTTTTAATATCTCTTACCTCCAGACCCAACTAAACTCATAATCATCCATTTCAGCAATGCTGTAAAGTTCTTTCTTATATATCTACCTCTGATTATATCAAACCTTAATTAACCTCATCTTTATTAAAGCTTTTAATACTGCATACTACTAGAGAAAGTTATAAATTACACACTATCTACTACAAATGCATGCTGTCTAACCCTACTTATTCCTTAATGGATCCTGTTCATGCCTAGTAAAACTTTTAAAAAGTGACTGTGTTATACCACTTATAAAATGGACTGACCATGTGACTTGCTTTGGACAACAGGAAAATAGCACATGAAGCACAAGGAGAGACACTTCAAAAGTGCTTATCCTCTCTTATTCCTAAAACCTTCCTGCCATCACATGAATGAGCTGGAATTCTTAGCCTGATAGATGATGGGACTATCTCATCCCAGCTGAAATGAAGCTCATCACTAGAAATTTAAGATCCTTCCCTGGGCAAAACATCTGCCACTGTTCGACATGTGAGTAAAGCCATCCTAAACCATTCATCCCTAGCCAACCATTCTAGACTAAAGAAATCAACCAGCAGATCCACAGAACTGTGAGAAACACTTGCTGTTTTAAGTCACTAAGTTAATGAGGTCTGTAATACAACCAAAGCTATGTGATACAGCAGATTAACAAATTTATATTCATAAAGTTACTACTGATATTTAACTATTTAATAATGAATTCCACTTTGCAATAGGTAAAAACATTTTAATAATGTTACATGCTAGACATATTGCATATATTCCCTAATCTTTACAGCAGCCTTATGAGGAACTCGAACCCAGATCTGTCTGTTTCTAGAAAGAATATTTAAAGAAAATGTATTTCCTTAAATACTGACACCAATGCCTTTTCTCTCATATCTCTGTTCAATAAAGATCCCAAGTCAAAAAGTAAAAATAAAAATAAAAATAAAATGGAAGACTCTTGTTAAAAGTTTACAGAGCGAAATGTTAGTTCATAAGTACAATTAAACTATGAATGGGTAATGGTTTTACATTTAGAAATGGCTTTCACCAAGCTGTACCCTGAGAATGTATGTACTTTTCTATGTGTATGCTATATTTCAGACAAAAAGTTAAAAAGAAAAAAAAGACTTCTCTATCTATCTATTGGAAGAACATACTCCAGCGTGAAGAAAAAAAAACTGTCTGAGTCCAGGCAAAGCATATCTAACCATTTACAATGTGCACAGTGCACATCTCTAAAACAAATCAATAACATAGCTCTGCATTTGGCAAGCACAGGTTTTTAGAGCTCTAAAAGCTGTGTTTCAGCTTGCATCTAAAAGATAAATAACTACAGCCTGACTCTGAATTATTAAATATCTTTCTAAATAAAATAAGAATGTTCCCCTCGATAATTCTATATTTTACCTTTCTTGGCTTAAGTCACAGTTATCATCCTCAGCAAATTTACTTGAATACTGATAATGCAGTAAATGAACAATCCACTCCTTCCACGATAAGCCCAGTCCTGCCCTTTCGAGCCCTCTGGGCTTTACATATTATTGGCTCTTCATCATAGATAGGTCACTGTTACCCTATCACAATGCAACTGCACACGAATGATATCTGGACATTATTAGATAACCTGTGGACAAAGAAGTAAGCCACCCTGGTGACTCAGTAATAAGTCAGACTAGGCCAGGCAGATAAGTGCACACCTGCAATCCCAGAATTTTGGGAGGCTGAGGTGGGCAGATTGCTTGAGCTCCAGAGTTCGAGATCAGCCTGGGCAACATGGCAAATTCTATCTCAAAAAAATACAAAAGTTAGCCGCGTATGGTGGCATGTACCTGTAGTCTCAACTACTAAGGGGACTGATGCAGAAGGATTGCTTGAGCCCAAGAGGTCAAAGCTGCATGCCACTGCACTCTACCCTGGGCAACAGAGTGAGACCCTGTCTCAAAAATATATTTAAAAAAAGGAAAAACAAGAAGTCAGACAAATGGAGTATTAGATCCAGATATCTCCGCTTACTAAAGGCTGTTTTCAAAAACATAGATGATCCTTAGGCTGGAATGTCCAGGATTCTCTTGATCTGGCAGCACCAGTATGGCCACCAAACTGAGCAACAGTCCCTCAAGAAATCAGAGACAGTCAAGAAACCATACTCACTAAACACCAGTATCCCAGTCTGATAACTCTGGTAACATCTGCTTAAAAAGGTATCCTTTGAACTTTTTGCAGTATCCTGTAACTTCCATAACATTTAAAGAAGCCTAGATCTCTGTGAGACTACTTGATCCTAACATCTTTATGGCAGCTTGATTTCTGTGCACTAAAATCAAAAAGTCCAAGAAGTAAAAAAATAGTAGTAATAATAATCACAAGATGACATCCTCTATCATACACACCAAGCTCTTCATTCTCACATTTACTAAGATGTAACCAAACTGCTAAATACCTATATTGTTTTACTTCAACTAAAAATTGACCCCCCAAAAAGTGAAAAGAGCTGCAGCCAAAATAAATAACGCTTGCCAAAAGGCCACAAATATGACCAAATAAATTAAACCATTAAATACTTTATACAAATAATTTTAACCTGAGTGTGGCATTTCCTTGAACTTATCAGACATTCAGTAATCACTGAAGTTGTAGAAAATTCCAGCCTTGGAGCATTTCCCTGAGAAGAAAAAAGAGGGTATTATTAGACATTTCCATTTAAATAGAGATAATTATTAATGATAAGAATATGACCTAAAGTAACAAACACCTGTCAAAGCTCAGCTGTTTCACTGTTAGTTTGAACTTTTCATTAAAGATAAAGACAACATAGTATGGCTAAATGTTAGCAAGTAACAATGTCTCTGCTGATGATTCCATCATGAGTGATTATATTACTTTTATAAAATAATTAGTCTATTTTTTCATTTTTAAGTATTTCCCTGTCAAATTGTTTTAAATTTTTAAATTATGATATATTATAGCCATAAATATATAAACATACTTAATAAATTTCAGCTTTTTACTTTTACAACTTACGACATATTTAACTATATAGTCAAGAAACAAATGTTAGTTTGATTTAGCCATTCCACAATGTATACATATATCAAACATCATGTTGTATCTCATAAATATATACAATTAGTATTACTCAATTAATTTTTTTTCTTAGAGACAAGGTCTCTGGAGTATAGTGGTGCCATCACAGCTCACTGCAGACTCTAACTCTTGGACTTAAGTGATCCTTTCCCCTCAGCCTTCCAAGTAGCTAGGACTACAGGATACACCACCACATTCAGCTAATTTTTTCATTATTTTGTAGATACAGGATCTCACTATGTCATGCAGGCTGGTGTCAAACTCCTGGCCTCAAGCAATCCTCCTGCCTCAGCCTCCCAAAGCACTGGAATTACAGGCATGAGCCACTGGGTCTGGCCTGTCCATTAAAATTTAAAAAAAAACAAAACAAAAAACCCAGCTCCTCGGCATGTAGTTCTTGAAAACAGAAAAGATAAGTCTCTACTAATTCTGCCAACATTTTTTCCTATAATGTATCTTACATTCGTATCTAGAAATGAATGTGGCTTATATTTCTAACATTTCAATCACCACCTTGAACACTGTTTGAAATAATAGAGATAAATGGTAAAATTCAAAAGGACAGTCACAAAGTATCTGTGAAAATATTTGGAAGCACACAATTACGCATTCACCAAAACATTAAAGAATACAGTCTATGCCCAGGGCAGTTTCATTCTAATACAGTAAAAATCAGACATTGACCAAAGTATTAGGTTGGTGCAAAAGCAATTGTGATTCAATACCTACATTTGGCCTCAACAAATCAAGTCTGTGACCAGCTAAGTTTAAAAACATCATACATATTAAAGAAAAGGTAAATCGGAGTTGCCTAACAATTGACTGAACTGATGTACTCTCGAAAATATAACACTGTCAATCTTACCACATTCTATTCATTAGCATCACTACAGTCTACACTCAAGAAGAGTAGTTAGGCTACATTTTCAATGTGTGTTCTTCTGCAAATGTATCTTCATAGTGATATCCGTGATATCCACTATATCTACTTGTTAATTACCTAGTACTACAAAACAAATTACCTTGAAACTTAGCGGTTTAAAGCATCAGTACACATTTATTATCTCAAGTAATTTCTATGGGTCAGAAATCTGAGAGAGGTTGAGCTATGTGTTTCTGTGTTGAAATTTCTCGTGAAATTGTGGTCAAGATGTCATTTAGGCTGCAGTCAACTGAAAACTTGACTGGAGCTTGAGAATCTGCTTCTCAAGAAGGTTCATTCCCAGGGCTGTTGGCTGGAAGCCTCAGTTCCTTTCTAGCTTTTGGCAAGAACATTCAGCAACTCATAAACCTCTCCAAAAGGCTACTGAGTGTTCTCATGATGTGGTTCCAGTTAATCAAAGGGGATGATCCAAGAGCAAAGCAAGAAGGAAGCCACAATGATGTAGTCTCAGAATCTGACACTGTCATCCCTACCACATTCTATTCATCAGACTCACTAAGTATAATCCAAACTCAATGACAGAGTAGTTAGGCTACCTTTTCAATGAAGGAGTAGCAAAAATTTTGTGCACAGGTTTAAAACCACCAGTCTGCTCTCTGACCACAAATTACTTACACTCCTCTCACATGCAAAATACATTCATGCTCTACCAAAAAAAAGAAAAGAATTAAAATCTCATCCTTGTACGACTTCAGCTTGAAATCCAGGATGTTGGCATCTAAATAAAATCCTGGTATAGATAGGGCTGCTGAGGTGTAGTTCCTTATGTACAGCTCCTAAAACGCAGTTTCTCACAATCAGAAGACATATGACCTAAAGAGAAAAGTTATCTGCCTCACACATGCCCAAGGTGCACATGTGCAGCAGGGACAGGACAATCATTATAGACATTCCTGTTTGAGCGTGGGAGGTCAAGGCTGCAGTAAGCCATGATCTCACAACTGCACTCCAGCCTGGGTGACAAAGAAAGACCCTGTCTCAAAAACAAAACAAAACAAAACAAAACAAAACAAAACAAAAGAATCCCTTGTTCATCAGTAAACCTCAGATTTTCCTCTTCAGGTCTTCAATTTATTAGATCACGCCCACTCAAATTGCCAAAGTAATCTCAAAGTTATCTCCTTTATTTAAAGTCAAGTGATTGTAAGTATTAATCACAACTATCAAATACTTTTTAGAATAACATCTAAACTTGTGTTTGATCAAATAACTCAGCACCATAATCTAGACAAATTGAAACATAAGATTAATCATCACACCATTTTAAATGTCAGTTCATCTATGAAGTCTACAACAAGATGCAATTCATTCATTCAATTTAATTAAGAGACATTTATTAAGTACCTACTCCAGGCAAGGTACTGTGTTAAGAGTTAAATTCAAAGATGAGAAAGTCAAAGATTCTGTTTTTATGGAGTTCACAATCTAGAACAGGAGATATTATCATCATCTCTACTCCATCATCACCATCATGATATTCACAGCTATCATCATATCACTAACATTTATTGAGTGTTTACTTGCCAGACACTGCTATAACCATTTACAAGTTTACATTAATCTACCCAAAAACCCTATGATATTGCCATGCTATGGTGCTTTGCCAAAGGTTACTCAGTTCATCCATGAAAGTGCCAGAATTTAATCCCAAATGTTGTCTGAATCCTTGCCATAGTAAAGGCTTCAGGAGCATAGCCTGGGACTTACAGATGATTATGCAGAATCACAAGAATTCCCAGAAGGAGTGCGCTGTTTTCTGCCAGGGCAACAAACTACTGATTGAAGCATTTTTCCTATTCGTATTTAAATATAATGATAGATATGGCTAGATTTAGAACTGCCAATTTGGTGTTCAGTTTATATATGCTCTATGTATTTCTATTCTTTGATTCTTTCTAGGAGTCTCACCTGCATATGCATAGGTAAGTGGTCATCCAGTGAACCCATAGGAGTCCTACCCTCTACTGATGACCTGTGTATAGATTAGGAAATCATTCAAAATTGCAGCCAGGACTCCAGTCTCCCTTGGCTTTCACTTTTGGCTGGGCTCTCACTGTCTCCCCTTGATATGCAGTTTCACAGTCAGCCAAGAATAGGTGGAGAGTTTATCTCAGCCCTTTATTGTTACCTTACTCCCAGGACCTCCCTGTCAACTTTCTGGCAGGTAATCCTTGCCCCAGTTAGAGCTCTGCCTAGCAAAGCTGTGGGGTTTCTTCATCTGCTCCAACTGAATCCACCACAGTTAGCTGGCAAAGCTGTGCTATTTGTGCCACTGCCCAAAACTGATTCTGTTCCCTCTGGTAGCAAAGCTGTTGATTTTTGCACTAGCTCCAGAATAGATAAACTTTAGTTCTCACTTACCAAACAGAATATAAGAGCATCCCAGGCAAGAATGTTAATAGTCTCGCCAGTTTTTCCCAAAGCTTTAGCAGTTTTTCAAGCATGAAAACTTCTTCGTCTTACCTTACTTGTCAGTTTCCAGTATCCTGAATTCATTGTTTGTGAAAATTTTGTCTAGTTTTATAAGAACTCTCAATCTCTTCAAACTGCCATTCGTAGAAGTCCTAATTTTTATATATTTTTGTTTTAATAATCCATCATCTTCCAAATAAATGCAAAAGTAACTCAAATTAAATGATGAAAAGTAAATCCCTCTTAATGTTCCATACTCTTGAGTTTATATTACCACATTGGTATAATACAGAATTTTAAATTACATTAAAGAGACCATAATTTTAAAATGTGATTATTTGTTCACTGTATGTTTCCACACAGATCTTGAAATACTCTTTGAAGACTTTCATACTACAGAAGCATGCTAATGGACACTGAAATATCCCCAAAGAAAGTATAGTTTTATAGACTTGCTACTTAGTCAACTTTTATACTTTCATAAAGATGAAGCTGCTTTTTCTTGGAATAGGGCATATCATAAATCTACAGGAGAAATTACTTAGTTCACTATATTTGTTCATATATCAACACTCTCCTTATTCGGACTACTCCAATATTTTATAAAATTAGTTTTAAAGGTCTATCCAAATAATTTCAAGCTGGACAATTTTTGCTTTTCCTCTTTTGAAATGGCATGGGCTTCTCTCAGTTTCTCTGCATGGAAGACTTACTTTCAGCAATAAAATATTTTCAAATCATCCACAGAACTTGAAGGAAGTTATCGTAAAGGATAGAGTAGGCTCTCACTTGATGCAGCTTTTAATTTTAGGTGTATGAATATATATTTCCATTATATACATGTTTTACAACTAATCTATCTAAACTCCTACTAACAGACATATCAATTATTTCCATTTTTCACTATTATGAACCAACAGGTAAACATTCTTAAGAAGGCTCTTAGTGTACCAGAGAGAATACATCTTTAAGATAGGTATTGTATTAGTTCATTTTTAATGGTACTGATAAAGACATACCTGAGAATGGGCAATTTACAAAAGAAAGAGGTTTATTGGACTTATACTTCCACACGGTGGAATGCAGGGAGGAGCAAGTCACATCTTACATGGATGGTGGCAGACAAAGAGAGAGCTTGTGCAAAGAAATTCCCATTTTTTAAACCATCAGATCTCATGAGACCCATTCACTATCATGAGAACAGCGTGGGAAAGACCCATCCCCATGATTCAATCATCTCCCACCAGGCCCCTCCCATAGCACATGAGAATTATGGGAGCTGCAAGATGAGATCTGGGTAGGGACCCAGAACCGCACCACATCATTCAGTCCCTGGACCCTCCCAAATCTCTTATCTTCACATTTCAAAACCAATCATGCCTTCCCAACAGTCCCCCAAAGTCTTAACTCATTTCAGCATTAACTCAAAAGTCCACAGTCCAAAGTTTCATTGAGACAAGGCAAGTGCCTTCCACTTTTGAGCCTGTAAAATCAAAAACAAGTTAGTACTTCCTAGATACAACGGGGGTATAGGCATTGAGTAAATACAACAACTCCAAATGGGAGAAATTGACCAAAACAAAGGGGCTACAGGCCCCATGCAAGTCCAAAATTCAGCAGGGCAATCAAATCTTAAAGCTCCAAAATGATCTCCTTTGACTCCATATCTCACATCCAGGTCACACTGATACAAGAGGTACGTTCCCATGGTCTTGGGCAGCTCCGCCCCTGTGGCTTTGCAGGGTACAGCCTCCCTAATGGCTGCCTTCACTGGTTGGCACTGAGTGTCTGCAGTTTTTTCCAGGCACATGGTGCAAGCTGTCAGTAGATCTACCATTCTGGGATCTGGAGAATGGTGGCCCTCTTCTCACAGCTCCACTAGGCAGTGCCCCAGTAGGGACTCTGTGTGGAGGCTCTGACCCCACATTTCCTTTCTAGGCTGCCCTAGCAGAGGTTCTCCATGAGCACCTCGCCCCTGCAGCAAACTTCTGCCTGGGCATCCAGGCGTTTCCACACATCTTCTGAAATCTAGGCAGAAGTTCCCAAACCTCAATTCTTGATTTCTGTGCACTTGCAGGCTCAACACCACATGGAAGCTGCCAAGGCTTGAGGCCTGCACCCTCTGAAGCCACGACCCAAGCTCTATGTTAGCCCCTTTCAGCCATGGCTGGAGTGGCTGAGACATGGCACCAAGTCCCTAGGCTCCACACAGCACAGGGACCCTGGGCCTAGCCCACAAAACCACCTTTTCCTCTTAGGCCTCACGGCCTGTGATGGGAAGGGCTGCTACAAAGGTCTCTGACATGCCCTGGAGACATCTGCCACATTGTCTTGGTGATTAACATTCAGCTCCTTGTGACTTATGCAAATTTCTACAGCTGGCTTGAATTTCTACTCAGAAAATTGAATTTTCTTTTCTATCCCATTGTCAGGCTGCAAATTTTCCAAACTTTTACATTCCATTTCCCTTTTGAAATTGAATGCCTTTAACAGCACCCAAGTCACCTCTTGAATGCTTTGCTGCTTAGAAATTTCTTCCACCAGATACCCTAAATCATCTCTCTCAAGTTCAAAGTTCCACAGATCTCTAGCACAGGGGCAAAATGCTGCCAGTCTCTTTGCTAAAGCATAGCAAGAGTCACCCTTATTCCAGTTCCCAACAAATTTCTCATCTTCATCTGAAACAACCTCCGTCTGGACTTCATTGTCTATATCACTAACAGCATTATAGTCAAAGCCATTCAACAAGTCTCTAGGAAGTTCCAAACTTTCCCACATCTTCCTGCCTTCTGAGCCCTCCAAACTGTTCCTCCATCTGCCCATTACCCAGTTCCAAATTCACTTCCACATTCTCGGGTATCTTATAGCAATGCCACACTACCTCGGTACCAATGTACTGTATTAATCCATTGTCATATTGCTAGCAAGAAATATCTGAGACTGGGTAATGTATCAGGAAAGAGGTTTAACTGACTCACAGTTTTGCATGGCTGGGAAGGCCTCAGGAAACTTACAATCACAGTGGAAGGGGAAGAGGCACATCATCTTACATGGCAGCAGGCGAGAGAGAAAATGTGTGTGCAGCAGGAAATGTCAAACACTTATAAAACCATCAGATTTCGTGAGAACTCACTTGCTATCATGAGAACAGCACGGGGGAAACCACCCTCATGATCCAATCACCTCCCACCAGGTCCCACCCCTGACACACAAGGATTACAGGGATTACAATTCAAGATGAGATTTGGGTGGGGACACAGAGCCTAACCATATCGCATGGTATAGCAGCATATAAAAGATTCTAAGTTTTTCACTTTTATCAGATTTATTAAATTTTCCCAATCTTATAGCTATATAAATGAAATCATATGGTTGTTTTAACTTGGATTTCTCTGAATACTAATGAGTTAGAGTATTTTTTCAAATGTTTGTTATCATCCCTTAGAAAAATAAAGAGAAGAAAGAGACAGAGAGACAGAGATGGGATGGGGATGGGGAGAGAAGGGGATGACAGAGATTTGAAGAATGTCAATTACAATGTAAAAAATTTTGAATGGCACTTTTTATTAAATTATTTTCATTTAGATTTCAATATGTTTAAGTAACCAATTTACTGTATTAGTCTGTTTTTACATTGCTGTAAATATCTTTATATGTTTAAGTAACATATTGAAATCTAAAACAATTAAGATTTAAACCACAAAACAATTAAGTAAACTAAATTACACTTTGAATTTGTTCTTCACATTTAAGATGGCGAGCGCTATGCGGTGGTTTCTGACAATGATTTTCCATCAAAAACTGATTCAGAAAATTGCAAGCACTTACTCGAAGGCCAGAAATCCTCCTCATGGTAACCTGGCGGTTTGAATCATGGTGTCCAGACATTTGGTTTGGACCCGGAAACATGAAATCTCGTGTATTTTCGTCATACGTAGACAGTGTTTCACCCACTACAAGAAAGATATCCTATTATTCAAATTATAATAAAATATTCTATTTAGAAACAAAATCATCAAGTATGATATATCTACTGCCTGATGCCTTATTGAAATACCTGTTTTGGGTCATGTTTATTTTCTATGAAGGGAAAATTAAAATAAAGATATGTTAAAAATATTAACACATTTTCCTTTTTCAGAAACATACTACAAAAATATGAAGTTGGTCCAACATTTATATGTCAGTTACCATCTCCACATTGGTTTTTGTTTATTTGTTTTGAGACAGACTTTTTTTTTTTTTTTGAGATGGAGTTTCACTCTTTTTGCCCAGGCTGGAGTGCAATGGTGCCATCTCAGCTCACTGCAACCTCCACCCCACCCTGGGTTCAAGTGATTCTCCTCCTGCAGCCTCCTGAGTAGCTGGGACTACAGGCACGCGCCACCACACCTAGCTATATATTTTTAGTAGAGATGGGGTTTCAACATGGTGGCCAGGATGGTCTCAATCTCCTGACCTCATGATCTGCCCACCTTGGCCCCACAAAGTGCTGGGATTACAAGCATGAGCCACCGCGCCCAGCCAGCACTCTATTTTTCACATAAAATAAAAATTTGATTAATATAGATGTCATCTATAATCACAGAAATCAATATCAGAAATGAAACTAGCCTCTATATTTTAACTCTGCCTTCTCCAGGGAACTGTAACATTTACTACACAAGTAAGGTTTTATTCTCTTCCCTTCCCTAATAATATGCAACACACAAAAACAATGATAATTAACTACTTTATCAATAAAAATATATAGTTTTAGAAAAATCACAAAAACTTAAAAGTCAATTTTTATGACTGTCACAAAATATTTTAGAATGATAAGTTAGTTTCCATTTTCAATTATTAGTATTCAATTTTAGAACAATGTATTAAAGTGACATTTATGACAATCTTTCTGTATATATTATTTTGGTCTACTGACATTTTACACATAGTAGATCAACAATAGAAATTTGACACTGTTCTCAACTTGGGAAGAGGAGGATAGATGAGATTTTTTTTTGAGACGGAGTCTCGCTCTGTCACCCAGGCTGGAGTGCAATGGTATGATCTTGGCTCACTGCAACCTCTGCCTCCCGGGTTCAAGTGATTCTTCTGTCTCAGCCTCCCGAGTAGTTGGGATTACAGATGCCCACCACCACACCTGGATAATTTTTCTATTTTTAGTAGAGACGGGGTTTCACCATGTTGGTCAGGCTAGTCTCGAACTCCTGACCTCAGGTGATCCACCTGCCTCAGCCTCCCAAAGTGCTGGGATTGCAGGCATAAGCCACTATGCCCGGCCTGGAAAGATGAGATTTTGAAGTAAAAAAAATGTCACTGACATGAGTTCCCAAGTCAATTTACTTTATCAGTATATAATACACTATATTATATCCTTATCAAATAATATAGTATAATCAATATATAATATATTATATATTACATCAATTTATGATATCTTATATTGTATATATTACATCAATATATATTACCTGGTGGAACTAGCTGTATCAACTCGAACACTGCTGTATCATCTAAAAGTTTAAAGAAAAATTTCCTTAAATAAACAAATTAATAACAAAAAAATTACTTAATTTACCATGGGAGTGTCTAAAAGCCAAAGTAATCACTAGGTAGACTACATATATGTTTATATATTAGTATATAATGTACACTTCTTTTTTTTTTTTTGAGACAGGGTCCCACTCTGTCGCCAGGCTGGAGTGCAGTGGTGCAATCTTGGCTCACTGCAACCTCCGCCTCCTGGATTCGAGCAATTCCCCTGCCTCAGCCTCCCGAGTAGCTGGGACTACAGGTATGCGCCACCACGCCCGGATACTTTTTTTTTTTTTTTTTTTTGCATTTTAGTAGAAACGAGGTTTCACCATGTTGGCCAGGATGGTCTCGATCTCCTGATCTTGTGATCCACCCACCTCTGCCTTCCAAAGTGCTGGGATTACAGGTGTGAGCCACCATGCCCAGCCTAATGTATACTTTTATAAATATAAATTATGTCTATTTCTTAAGCAGAGTGGTGAGTACAGTGAGATACATTGACTCTTGAACAACTTGAGCGTTAGGGGCACCAACACCTGTGCCATCAAAAATCCATGTATAATTTTTGACTTCCCAGAATCTTAACTTGATAGCCTACTGTTGACCAGAAGCATTACTAGGAACATAGTTGATTAGCATATATTTTATGCTATATGTATTATATACTGTATTCTTACAATAAAGTAAGCTAGAGAAAAGAAAATGTTATTAAGAAAATCCTAAGGATGAGAAAACACATTTATGGTACTGTATTTATTTATACCATAAGTTTATATTGTCTGCTTACAAGATAAATTGTCTGTTTGAAATGGAATGCAACCACAGCTGTAGACCTCTATGTATGGTACATATCAAGCAATTCAACTTTTTCTTGTAATGTCATGAGTTTTCTCTGCTTCTTGAGAGCACTTCCACCATGACTAGTGAAACTTTGTGTGGGTCGCCTGAACTGATGAATTGCTGGAAGCTCAGTGCGGACAAGTGTAAGAGATTAAAACTCCAGAGAAATCCAATCATTGGGCTCTCAAGTTTTTGTTAAGTTTTACTTCCAGGAGTTCTACTAGGTTCTCACTATAAATACTGGAGAAAAATCCCCTCATATTTCCACCAGCAGGGAGAAGAGAAAAGAAACCATTTTGAAGTACGTCAGAGCATTCCATTCTTAACAAAACCTGACCTCAGGAGAAATTCTTTTTTCTACAGCCTCATCTACTGGGCTCATATCAGAGCCTAACCTATCTGAGAGAAAGAAAATACTTAACTCCAGCCAGCTCTGAACTTGACTTGTAGGAAGAAAATAACCCAACTCCAGCTCCCTCTAGCCTTCCATGTGAGAGAAGGGAAATACCCAACTACAGCCATATCTAGCATTCCACACAGGGGAAGGGAAAAACTCACTGCACCTCCCTCCAGCCATCCTGTCCAAACTAAGAGGGGAAAATCAGAAGCACCGGTGAAGGTCACAATTTAGGGGCATAGGCTCACCAAAAGACTGCAACCTGATCATAGGACTGTAGAACACCTCCCTCTCCTCACACCTTACATTACTAAAAGCTCTTTACCACAGTTCTATTCACTCAGTATAGCTTTCAGCAAATAAGTACATACTAAGTACAAATACTTACATAAGGCATACTACACAGCAAAAAAACAGTTTGAAGAGACTGAACAAGCATCAGACTCAGAGTCAGATATGGCAGGAATATTGGAATTACTAAATCATGAATTTTGAAAAACTATAACATGCCATGGGATCTAATGGAAAAAGGAAACAACATGTAAGAACAGCTGGATAATATAAGCAGAAAGAGACAGAAATTCTAAAAAAAAAAAAACTGTCAACCTGAATAACAAACAGCAAGAGGTTCTTTAAAGAAAATAATATTTATTCAGGAATAGGGCACTGAAATGGGAATAAAGGTGCCATAGTAAACTATATGTGCGTTCAGGGAAGCAAAGGAAGACAAACGGTTTTAAAGGGAATGTGAGGAAAATTACATAATTGTTTTGAAATGATTAGTCTTGACTACAAGTATCAATAACAAGGGTGATGACAGTCCAAGGTTGGACAGGAAGTTGCTGGGCAGATGTGCTCACGCAAGTAGTTTTTGGGTTAGGTTGCGATGGCCTTTGTGCAAGGCTTAGATTTTTATAGAGTCTTTTATGATAGTTTTGTTATCAGGCATATAAGTGTGAGAATCCTCCCTTCATAGCCTTTCCCCATATTCGTCAGGGGTTTTTTGGTGTTTTTGTTTTTTGTTTTTGTTTTTAACACAGACAACTTGATTTTGATTCTGACAATTTTCACAAATAAAAAAGAAATACTATAGATTGAAAACACTGTAATGGAAATGAAGAATGCCTTTGATGAACTCACTATTAGATGGGACATGGCTGAAGAAAGAATCTTAAAGCTTAAAGATATGACAACAAAAATTTCCAAAACTGAAAAGCAAACAGAAAAAAAGACTGAAAAAAAAACCAGAACAGAGTATTCAAGAACTCTGAGATGACAACAAAAGGTATAAATACACGTGATGAGAATATCAGAAAGAGAAGAAACAGAAAAAAAAAAAACACAGAAGTGCCTGAAGCAATAATGAAAACAAATTTCCTTAAATTAATATCAGATGCCAAACCAAAATACGGGAAGGTCAGAGAAGAGCAAAGAGAATAAATGCCCCCCAAAATATCCGTAGGCATGTCATATTCAAACTTCTGAAAATCAAAGACAAAAGAAAACTCTTGCACCAGGCACGGTGGCTCACACCTATAATCCCAGCACTTTTCAAGGCTGAGGAGCGTGGATTGCTTGAGCTCAGGAGTTCAAGACCAGCCTGGGCAACATGGCGAAACCCTGTCTCTACAGAAAATACAAAAATTAGCTGGGCATGGTGGCACGCACCTCTAGTCCCAGCTACTCAGGAGGCTGAGGTAGGAGATCACTTGAGCCAGGGAGGTAGAGGTGGCAGTGAACCAAAATCATACCCCTGCACTCCAGCCTGGGTGAAGGAGCGAGACTCTCTCAAAACAAAGTTTGAAAAGAAATGAAAAATCCTGAAAGAAGCCAAAGGGAAAAAATACTGAACCTATAGAAAAGCAAAGATAAGAAATACATCTGACTTGTCTCAGAAACCATTCAAGCAGAAGAGAGTAGAGTGAAATATCCATATATATAGATAAAAGGATATATGAGATTTGCTTCAAAATAATGATGTATGAAAAAATCAAATTCCTACAAAAAGAAAACATTTACATAACATATAGGAAAAAGTGAATACTCACATATGTATGTGTGCATGTGTGTGTATATTTATGTATGTGTATATATGTACACACATACAAATACACACAAATAAATAATATTTTATTTAAAACCTTACAACAAATAAAACACGTAAGCCAGATGACTGCACTGGTGAATTTATTTTCAAAATGCCAGTGATGTGCATACTCCTAGGAAACAGTAAAAGAAAGAATACTTCTCAACTTATTTATGAGCCCTGCAAAATCTTGATACTAAAACCTGACAAGGACCTTATAAGCAAAGAAAAACGACAGGCAATCTATTTCAGGAACAGAGATGCAAAAATCCTAAACAAAATATTATCAACTCAAATCCACTAATATACAAATATGGTTTAATATTAAAAAATAATGCAGCATAATTCACCAAATGAACAGAATAAAAGAGAAAAAAAGGTGTTTCATAAAATTTAACCACTATTTATGCTTTTAAAAAATCTCAGCAAACTAAGACTAGAAGGGACCTTTTTTAATGTGATACAGGCTTTCTACCAAAAACCTATAGCAAACATCATACCAAGTGGTGAAAGTTGAAACTTTCCCTCTGAGATAAAGAGTAAGACATACACTTCATTCATGGCTATCATTTACTTCAACATTTTACTGGAGTTCTGAGCCACTGTAATAAAGCAATAAAAATAAATTAAAAGATTTAACAACAAGAAAAGAGAAACTATGATGTTCATTATTTAAAGACAATGCAAACACAAAATGTTCAAAGTAATCTAAAGACACATTTCTTTTAAATTAACGTATATAGCAAAGTTGCTAAAACAAAGATAATATGCCAAAGTCAAATGTATTTTTATGTAACAGCAACAATTAGAAACAATCTTATAATCTGTTTTTTAAATGTGAAATACCTAGAACAATACTGAATGAAAGATGCTTAGACTGCGACACAGAAAAGTATCTACATTATCATGTATAATTAAAGAAGTTGAAAATTAATAGAGAAATATATATATTTGAGAGACATCAACAAATCACAATGTATGGAATTTATGAGTCTCAATTCAAACACAAGACTATTTTAAAAATTATAAAACAGGGAGGCCGGATGAGGTGGCTCATACCTGTAATCCCAGCACTTTGGGAGGCTGAGGTGGGCAGATCACAAGGTCAGGAGTTTGAGTCCAGCCTGGCCAATATGGTGAAACCCTGTCTCTACTACAAATACAAAAAAATTAGCCAGGCATGGTGGCACATGCCTGTAATCCCAGCTACCCAGCTACTTGGGAGGCTGAAGCAGGAGAATCGCTTGAACCTGGGAGACGGAGGTTGCAGTGACCCGAGATCTCACCACTGCACTCCAGCCTGGGCAACAGACAGAGCGAGACTCCGTCTCAAAAACAAAAAAAACAAAACAAAACAAAAAACATTTTTGTTTTTTGTTGTTGTTGTTTGGTTTTTTTTGTTTGATTTTGAACAACATCAACATCCATGTGAATGACTCATCCGATAGTTCTCTGACCTCCTCAAAGCCAGGACACCTATGGAAGGATTCTGATTATATAGTTACATACCTGATTCTTCTTTTACTAAAATGGATGTTCTTTTAAACAAAGGGTCTGTATTTTATGCATTTCTTAATTCTCTATATTCTATTTTAGTAATTGTGTCTGTACAGGTAATTTAAAAACATTTAAACTAATCTTAGTTATTATCATAGATCACTGGATAAGCAACTTTTGCTTAAAAAGACTTTTCTATCAACCCTCAAATAACACAATATATCCTATGAATACATCATGCTTCTTCTAATCTCATTATCAATAAATGGAAGAACAAAAAAGGGAAAATGCTGAAGTGGTACTAATATGAGTTTGGCTTCTATGAAACTTGACTGACCTTACAATAATTATAATGATTAAGCACAAAGCAAAATCCTGTCTTCTAGAAAATATCTGAGCATACAATAAAATTTCATTAGAAATCAAATGAATTTCTGGGCATGGTAGCTCACTCCTATAATCCCAGCACTTTGGGAGGCCAAGTCGGGAGGGTTGCTTGAGCCCTGGAGTTCGAACCAGCCTGGGCAACATGGCAAGAACCCATCCCTACAAAAAAAAAAAAAAAAAAAAATTAGCTGGGCCTGGTGGCATGTGCCTGTGGTCCCAGATACTTGGGAGGCTGAGGTAGATCACTTGAGCCTGGGAGGCAGAGGTCACAGTGAGCTGAGACTGCCACCGCACTCCAGCCTGGGCAACAAAACAAGACCCGGAAAAAAGCAAGAAAGCAAGAGAGGAAGGAAGGAAGGAGGGAAGGAAGGAAGAAGGGAAGGAAGGAAGGAAGGAAGGAAGGAAGGAAGGAAGGAGGGAAGGAGGGAAGGAGGGAGGGAGGGAAAGAGAGAGAGAGGAGGGGAGAGGGGAGGGGAAGGAGAGGGAGGAAGGAAAAGGAGAGAGAAGAAAGGGAAGGAGAAAGAGAAAAGGGAAAGGGAAGGGAAGAAGAAATCAAATGAGTTAAACAATGTTAGGATACGCTCAGTTTCTTAATTTTCCATATATACTAACACTATATTTTTCCTGAGGTCAATTACTCTGCAACCTCAACTATTTGAAAAACATGATTACAAACTAGAAAATACTTTAAAAACAAAAAACTTATGAGTAATCAAAACAGTGGTATTTACTACCATTTAAACAGTATCTTCTGTGTGTCAAGACTAAGCTTCTATTAGCTTCAAACAAATCCTCAAAACAACCCTAACAAGGTAAGTACTACCTCTATTTTACAGATAAAAAACAGAGACTAAAGGCTAATGTTATCAAAGATAACAGTTCCTGACCTCAGGTATTACTGTCTTCAAACCTGTGTTCTTTTCACTAACAACTCGACTAGAACTAGAAAATAGTGATTTACAAAATATACGTGGTATTTGAATGAGGAGTAGAATAAAGAAATAAGACAGTTGCTAGAGGGAGACAAGGATGAAGACAGGAAATATTTCTTTTTAGGGTGGAAATGTACAACATGTTTATATAGGGTAAGAAAGCAGCAACGAGAAAGACACTAAGGAAATGGGGCTTACGGGATACATCTAATGAACAAGCTCCTAGAGATGGCATGAGGAGATAAATAAAGAAGACATGTAAACAGAATAACTTTAAACAGAACAGAGAAACCTCGTCCTGTAAGACTGGGCAAAGATAAGTATGGGTAAGGGTAGGTTACTTTTAGGACAGAGCACAATAAACTTAGGCACATCACTACTATTACCTCAATTTTGGTCAGTGAAATGGGAAGTAATCATCTCTTCATCTTAAGAATACTAGAGTTTAAACAAGGGGACACCTGATATGAAAAATGAATATGTTTACAATATCAATGATAGAAATTAAAGAGAAAGTTTTCCAAGAAGTAAAAGGAGTTCAAGGTAGTAATGAGAAGCAATTTATGATGGTACTGATTTGAAGGTCATGAGAATCTATCAATCTGATACTATGAAATATATATTTGGTCTTCATCCCCCTCCAAAGGACTGTCTTTTTGTATGCCAATACTGACTGATAGCTTCAGGATGGGCCTCGTCACTGGAAAGACAAGAGTATCATTAGAGTTGGGACTTGCAGCACCCCCCACAAACTCTAGGAGGAGAGAGGAGTGGAGGGTCAAGTTGATCACCAATGGCCAATGGTTTAAACAATCATGCCTATGTAATGATGCCTCTGTAAAAACCCAAGAAGACAGTTTCTGAATAGCTAGCATGTGGAGGTTCCTGGAGGGTGGCTCATCCAGGGTGGGCATGGAAGCTCCGTGTCCCTTCTACTATACTTCATGCTATATATCTCTTCATCCATATTCTTTATACTAGCCTTTATAATAAACTGGTAAACATAGGTTTAAGTGTTCCTCTGAGCTTCGTAAGCTGCTCTAGCAAATTAGTCAAAGAGAGGATCACGGGAACCCCAACTTCAAGCCAGTCAGGAGGAAGTTCCAGCCTGGACTTGGGCCTGCTGTCTTTAGGGGCTGCAGGATATGAGGGACTAAACCCCTCAATCTGTGGGATCTGACACTATCTCCAAGTAGAAAGGGTCAAAATTAAATTGGAGGACGCTCAGTTGGTATCTGCTGAAGAAGTTTATTGCTTGCTTGGTGGTGGGGAGAACCCCTACCACTTTGGTCACAGAAGTCTTCTTCTGTGTTGATGATTGTTGTGGTAAAAGAGAATAGAGAAAAACATGGCTTGAAGCAACAACAAACTAACCTAGTATAAGAGCCAGGGAGGCAAGTTGCAGCATTGACCCAGTAATAGACGCTTATTAAGAATCTACTACATGTTAGCTTTGATGTGACATTTGATATAATGAAATAAATAAGGTAAAATAAGATGTAGAAAGAAAGTTTCACAGCAGAATACTATTGAGCCATGAAAAAGAATGAAATCTTATCATTTGCAATAACATGCATAAACCTAGAGGACATTATGTTAAGTGAAATAAGCACAACACAGAAAGAAAAAATGATGCATTATTTCACTCATTGGTGAAATCTAAAAAAAACTATGATATAACAGAAGTAGAGAGCAGAATAGTAATAACCAGAGGTTGGGTAGGTTAAGAGGAAGAGAGGATGAGGAAATACTGATTGATGAGTACAAGATTACAGTTAGATAGGATGGACTAATGCTGGTGATCTATTGCACAGTAGGGTGACCATAGTTATCAACAATGTATGGTATATTTCAAAATGGCTAGAAGAGAGGCCTCTGAATAGTCTCAGCAAAAAGAAACAATAAATGTTTGAGGTGCTAGATATGCCAATTATCCTAATTTGATCATTACACAATGTATAAATGTATTAAAATTTCATATGATGCCCTATATATATGCACAATTATTATGTCAATTAAAAATAAAATAAAACTTGAAAAAAAAAGAAAGCTTCAATGTAACCAACACAAAAAGAACAAATCCTTTTAAGTAGCCATGTTATATTTGATCTCTATCTTATATGTTCAAGGAAAAAGTCAATAAATTCCAAGAACCAGTAGTATTATAAGCCACATCTTATGGTTATATTGCAAACTAATAATATTTTTAAGATCATTAAGCCAATCGTAAATAAATATTTGAAATAGATTGAAAAGACTTAAGACATAATATGAAAGTACAGTAGAATGACTGAATATAAGATAAATATATTTTTGTCACTTTACTATATATCAACCCCACCTTCCCTTAAAAACAGAAAAGAGAAAAAAAGAAAACAAATTGGGTGAAGAATCTTACTCTCAAAAGCAGCAAGAAAAATATAATAGTTAAAAACAAATATAGTCAGAAATATACAGCAAATATACACATACACACAGTCCCCAAAACATTAGTAGTAACAAGCTGGAAGAAAACAAGTTTAAATAAATCAATATTCATCACATATTTGGATGGGAAGAATGGAAATGTAAAAATGGCAATTCTCCCAAAATAAAATTAAAGCTCAAAGAGATTTATCTTAGACCTTCAAAAATGATTCAAAGTTCATCTAGAAAAATAAATATGCAGGAATATGAATGTGTGTATCAAATGGAAAGAATATACATCATAGAAAGCTGTAATGCTTAACTATGCATTATCAGTCCAATACAGATTTGGAATAATGAAACAGGCATAATGGGGGGAAAGGAGGATGGGAGAGTATGTGAGAGAAGAAAATATATTAAAGAGAAACAGATTTCTGCTTCTATAATGACAATTTACACAAAGCAGACCAATCATTCTAAAAAGATTAAGAAAATCTGGACAAATTATTTTTTAAAATCTGCCTGTATTCACAGAGATGCTAATAAGGCAGTGACAAATGACAAAGCCAAGATCTGGGAGAAGGCAAAGCCAGGGAGATGAACCAGACATTGAAGCTGCTTTCTCCCTAAGAGCATCTGCTAATTCTGGAAAAGAGAAATGAAAGACTGGAAAAGCTGAGCTGAGATTTTTATGGTCTCACAGACTAGAAGCAGAATATGAGTGCAGGGTCTACCAAGAAGAGGAAGCCTTTATAAAGTCTCTTCAATTTGGATAGGGCCCCCAAAAGACAGGATCATAGGAATAAGGATTAACTCAAAAGAACCTGGTCTTTACAAGGACTGAAGTCCATCTTCAAATAATCTCAATGCCTGACACTGGATTGATATCATCAAGGATTGCTAGTACTACTAGCAACCTACTATAAACAAATAAAAAGCAAACATAAAGCCTATCTGGAGAAAGAGAACAAGATACTACACCTTCAATTATTTTTACAATTTTTCACATACAACGCCACATATTCAAAATTAACCATGAATGGTACAGTTAATTTTGGGGAAGTATTCAGCAATGTCAACTAAAAACAGGCATACATCTACCCTATGATTCAGAATCATATACCCATAAGAATATACCAAAAGAACTAAGTATATCTCTTTACCAAAAGATATTTATAAGAATGCTCACAATAGTTTTATTCATAATAATCCAAAATTTAAAACAATTGTCATCAATAGAAAAATGAATGGTAGTATACTCATACAATGTAATACTAAACAACATTAAAGAATGAACTACTGGGACATAACAACATAGATAATTCTAACAGACACTAGGTTTAGTTAAAAAAATTAAAATAACATATTCAAATAAATACATATTACATGATTTCATTTATATGAAGTCCAAGAATAAAATTAATCAATGCTGATAAAAAGTCAGAAAAGTAGGCCGGGCATGGTGGCTCACACCTGTAATCCCAGCACTTTGGGAGGCTGAGGCAGGCAGACCACTTGAAGTCAGGAGTTCAAGACCAGCCTGACCAACATGGAGAAACCCCACCTCTACTAAAAATACAAAATTAGCCAGGCATGGTGGTGCATGCTGGTAATCCCAGCTACTCGGGAAGCTGAGGCAGGAGAACTGCTGGAACCCAGGAGGTGGAGGTTGCCTTGAGCAGAGATTGCACCATTGCACTCCAGCCTGGGCAACAAAAGCGAAACTCCATCTCAAAAAGAAAAAAAAAAACCAGAAAAATGACTATCCTGGGGAGAGGTATTGACTGGTAGGGGCAAAACAGAACTTTTATTTAATGTTTAATTTTCTTTTTTTTTTTTTTTTTTTTTGTCACACAGGCTGGAGAGCAATGGCACAATCTCGGCTCACTGCAACCTCCACCGCCCGAATTCAAGTGATTCTCCAGTCTCAGCCTCCCGAGTAGCTGGAATTATAGGCATCCGCCACCATGCCCGGCTAATGTTTGTATTTAGTAGAGATGGGGTTTCCACCATGGTGCCCAGGCTGGTCTCAAACTCCTGACCTCAGGTGATCCGCCTGCCTCAGCCTTCCAAAGTGCTGAGATTACAGGCATGAGCCACTGCATCCTGCTTTAATTATTTTTTAAAATTGTGTAGGTACATACATAGTACATGTATATATTTATGGGGTACATGAGATGTTTTAATACAGGCAGCAATGTAAAATAAGCACATCATGAAGAATGGGGTATCCATCTCAAGCATTTATCCTTTGAGTTACAAACAAACCAATTACATTCTTTATTTTAAAATATACAATTAAAGTATTATTGACTATAGTCACCCAATTGTGCTATCAAATAGTAGGTCTTATTCATTCTTTCTCTATTTTTTGTACCCATTAACCATCCCCACCTCCCCATAAACCTGCTACTATCCTTCCCAGCCTCTGGGAGCCATCCTTCTACTCTTATCTCCATGAGTTCAACTGATTTGATTTTTAGATCCTACAAATAAGTGAGAACATGTGATGTTTGTCTTTCTGTGCCTGGCATATTTTACTTAACATAATGATCTACAGTTCCATCCATGTTATTGCATATGACTGGATCTTATTCTTTCTTACGGTTGAATAATACTCTATTGAGTAAATGTATACTTTATTAATTCATCTGTTGATGGATGCTAAGTCCAAATCTTAGCTACTGTAAACAGTGCTGCAACAAATGTAGAAGTGTAGATATCTCTTTGACATACTGTTAGCCTTTCTTTTGGGTATATACTCAGCAGTGGGATTGCTGGATCATATGGTAACTCTTATTTTTAGTTTTCTGAGGAACCTCCACACTGTTCTCCACAGTGGTTGTACTAATTTACATTCCCAGAAACAGTGTGCAAGGGTTCCCTCTTCTCCACATCCTCACCAGCATTTGTTATTTCTTGTCTTTTGGATAAAAGCCATTTTAACTACGGTGAGACAATAATCACATTGTAGTTTTGATCTGCATTTCTCTGATGATCAATGATGTTGAGCACATTTTCATATGCCAGTTTGCCATTTGTAAGTCTTCTTTTGAAAAATGTCTATTCAATCTTTTGCCCATATTTTGATCAGATTATTAGATATTTTCCTATAGAGTTGTTTGAAGCTCCTTATATATTCTGGTTATTAATCCCTTATCAGAGGGGCAGTTTGTAAATATTTTCTCCCATTCTGTGGGTTGTCTCTTCACTTTGCTGTTTGTATTCTTTGCTGTGCAGAAGCTTTTTAACTTGATGTGATCCCAGTTGTCCACATTTACTTTGGTTACCTGTGCTTGAGGGGTAGTGCTCAAGAAGTCTTTGCCCTGACCCATGAACTGGAGACTTTCCCCAATGTTTTCCTGTAGTAGTTTCATAATTTGAGGTCTTAGATTTAAGTCTTCAATACATTTTGGTTTGGTTTTTGTATATGGTGAGAGATAGGGAACTAGTTTCACTCTTTTGCATATAGATACCCAGTTTCTCCAGTACTATTTATTAAAGAGACTATCTTTCCCCAGTGTTATGTTTTTGACACCTCTGTCAAAAATGAGTTCACTGTAGGTGTATGGATTTGTTTCTGGGTTCTCTGATTCTGTTCCACTGGTCTATGTGTCTGCAGAAGGGAACCTTTTAGATGCTGCAAGTATTTTGTATTTCAGTGAGTGGTGGTTATATGGTTATATACAAATGTCAATAGTCATTGAAGTGTATTCATAAGAGGAGTGTAGTTTGCTTTAGACACTTTAGTATACAAAGACTAGCTAAGGCAATCTTCAAAAAGAAGAATAAACTTGGAGGCTTAAACTACCAGATAGCAAAACTTAAGCTACAGTAATTAAGAAAGTATAATGTTTATGCAAGAATGGACAAACAGACCCAAGAAACAGAACAGAATCTAGAAAAAAGTTCCACATGCCTACATGTGCCCTAGCAAGCACTTAATTTATGACAAAATAAACACTATGAAGCAATGGGAATAAGTCTTTTCAACAAATCGTATTGTAATTAGAGATTACATATGAATAAAACAAATTTTATCCCTACTTTATACTATATATAAAAATTAAATCCAGGTGGACTATAAATCAAAATGTAAAAGGTAAAAAAAAATGCTTCTTGAAGATTATGTAGAATGATATTTTCATAACTGGTGTAAGCAAAGATTTCTTTAAAATGAAAAAAAAAACAAGCAGTAGGCACAAAGGAAAATATTAATAAATCAAACTACATTACTAAGTCAGATTGTGTTAAAAATAACTTGCTCATCAAAAGAACAAGAATCGCTAATGGATTAAAAATGTAAGCCACAGAGTGGGACAAGATACTTGAAACATATAACTGGCAAATGGCTTGAAATGAGAAAATGTAGGGAATTCCTACAAATTAATAAGAACAGAACAAACAACCCAATGGAAAAACGGGCAAAAGACAGGCACTTCACAAGGAGAAGGAAGAGTGTATCTAAAGGACCTGGAAAGATAATCCCTAAACAGCCAATACACACATACTAGGAAGCACAGTCGATCAATTTGAAAAAGAGCAGTTGAAACTGGAAAGGGGTTTGTTCATTTCAATAGCAGGTAAATTCAAAAGTTGTACAATAGAGTCTGAAGACGGTAGATTAGTCCTGGTAGCCCATAAGAACTACAGAAACTGACCACCCAGGGTTCCTGTGCAGGATAAAACCCAAGACACTAGGAAAAACTATAGGGAATAGAATAAAACTTGAGCAGGACAAAAATAAAAATATCAGGAAAAAAATGGACAGCAAAAGTGAAATGGAACAGAGACAGAATACCCTAGAAAGCAAGCCACCACACTTTGAACACTACATACGGAAGCTCTTTGAAGTTAAAATGTTGTCCTGAATCAATCTTCCTTCTAAGAAATAAGAAAAAAAATTTTTTTTAATTTAAATTCAATTAAAAATGAACAAAGAAAAGGATCAAGGTCAAATATTTTACCAAGTTCTTGTTTAAATAATAATAGGCAAAAGAAGAAAATTCCTACAATGACAGCAGCCAAAAAACATGTTAGCAAAATAGAGCAAAATTATAATCTATTGAAAAATTAAGGAAGTAATACAAGAAACTGAAGAACTACATTAATCAAAATTAGAAAAACATAGATGTAAGATGATATAAATCAGGAAAAAAGTAAAAATAGAGAAAAAAGTCAGTTCAATCTTTTTTTTTTTTAAGAGATAGGGTCTCACTCTGTAACCCAGGCTGGAGTACAGTAGCATAATCATAGCTCACTGTACCCTCAAACTCCTGGGCTCAAGTGATCCTCTGACCTCAGCCTTCTGAGCAGCTGGGACTATAGGCATGTACCATCACAACTGACTAATTTTTAATTTTTTTTGTAGAGATGGGGGTCTCACTATGTTGCCCAGGCTGATCTTCAACTCCCAGCCTCAAGCAATTCTCCAGCCTACGCTTCCCAAAGTGCTGGGATTATATTTATGAGCTACCACACACCCAATCAGAAATCATTTCATAACTGAATACGAATTAAAATAAACAGGAGAGGAAATAATACAACAGATATAATGCCTTAAAATACAAGAAAATGAGAATATTTTAATCAAAAAGAAACCAAAGAATTTTAAATAGCACAGAAAGTAAACACTAAACAGGCAAAATGATCCAAAATACTATAATAGTAGTTCCTAATAAAGAAAATTGAGGCAAAAAAAAAAAAAAAAGAAAATGAATACTACAAACTATCGTTCAGGAAACTTTGCTGAAATGGATACATTATTGCTGTTTTCTATAATAAGACTTATAGAATATATATAACGAATTTAAAGAAAAACAACCTAATTTTATAACCAATTAAAAATGACATAATTTTGATATAAGTAAAAACCAAATTTTAAAAGTTAAGACACTGATATTTACATATACAGGTGACCCTTAAACAACATGGGGGCTAGGGCCATCAAACCCACACACTGTTGAAAACCTCCATATAACTTTTTTTTAACTTAGAGGGTACATGTGCAGGTTTGTTACATGGATAAAAACTGCATGATGCTGAGGTATGGGTTTCTATTAATCATAATTCTATTGCCCAGGTAGTGCACATAGCACCTGTGACAGCTATTAATAGCTTTTCAACCCTTTCCCCTTTCCTTCCCTTCACCTTTTTGAAATCTCCAGTGTTTATTGTTCCCATCTTTGTGTCCATGTATACCCAGTGTTTAGCTCCTACTTGTAAGAGAGAACACATTGTATTTGGTTTTCTGCTTTTGCATTAATTCACTTAGGATAATGGCCTACAGCTGCATCCATGCTGCTGCAAAAGACATGATTTTATTCTTTCTTGTAGCTCCATGCATATGGAACCATATGCATCTGGCTCCCTAAAAACTTAACTACTAATAGCCTACCACTGACCCAAAGCCTTAATAATAACATAAAAACAGGCCGGGCGCAGTGGCTTATGCCTGTAATCCCAGCACTTTGGGAGACTGAGCCAGGCAGATCACCTGAAGTCAGGAATTCGAGACCAGCCTGACCAACATGGAGAAACCCTGTCTCTACTAAAAATACAAAAATAGCTGGGCGTGGTGGCACATGCCTGTAATTCCAGCTACTCTGAAGGCTGAGGCAGGAGAATCGCTGAACCCAGGAGGTGGACGTTGCAGTGAGCTGAGATCACGCCACTGCACTCCAGCCTGGGCAACAAGAGCGAAACTCCGTCTCTAATAATCATAATAACATAAAAACATAGTCAACATGTTTTGTGCATTGCACATATATTATATTAAGAAACTAGGGAAAAACATTAATAAGAAAATCATAAGGGAGAGAAAATATGTTTACTATTTATTAAGTGGAAATATGTATGAACATAAACATATTCATCATGAAGTTCTTCATCCTTGTCTTCACATTGAGCAGGCTGAGGTAAAGGAGGAAGAAGTGGGGGTTGGTCTTGCTGTCTCAGGAGCGGCAGAGACAGAAGAAAATGGATCCAAACAGTTCAAATTCACTTAGTTCAGGGTCAACTGTATAGGTGTATATATATGTGTGTGTGTGTGTGTGTATATATATATGTATATATATATGTATATATGTGTATATATATGTGTGTATATATATGTGTGTATATATATATATATATATACGTGTGTGTGTGTGTTTGTGTGTGTGTGTGACAGATCTATTTAATAGATCTATTTGATGTAACTATTTTGGAAGACTAGAGTCTATCAAAGGTTTGCAACTTCCAGGGGAAGGCTTCAACTATAAACCGTGATCAATTTCAGTCAATTTCAGCTCTTAGTACAATAACAGCTACCCAACCCTCAAACTCCAACCCACTGCAGGCAGATAAGTACTTTTTTTAGGAGCAACCTGCACACAGGTTTGCCAGGATGGGCAAAAAAAAAAAAATCCTGTCCTCCAAATACTGGAGATTTATACTCTGCTCCCCAATAACAGAGATGCAGATAAAGAGCCTTATGGCCATGTTGTTGCACCCCACCCCATTGTTGCAAGCCCCTCCCAAGGACCAGAATTCTTCTTCCCTCTTTTATTTTTCTTTTTCCCTTTTTGGGAGCCTTAAAGAATAAGACATTGAAAAACAACTGCATATACAGAGAAAATTATAAAGTGACCATACATGCTCAGGGGAAGGCTCTGAAAATACTTAAGGAGACATTACATTTATACTTTAGGCTGATCTTCAACACAAAGACAGCCCATAACAATGAAAAAATCGTAAACAATAACAAAAAACTAGGGAAACAGGAAAAACTAGAGAAGACAAAAAAATCTGGATTCCAGAGTTACCACATTATCAGAATCAAATGCCCAGTTTTCAACAAAAAATAATCATAAGGGATAAAAGAAACAAGAAATATGCTGCAGTCAAAGGAAGAAAATAAATCGGCAGAAACTACCTGTGGAAAAGACCTTATGGCAGATAAACTAGAAAAAGACTTTAAAATCACTGTCAAAGAGATGCTCAAAAAGGAAAGAAAGATGAAGAGAAGGTCAGAGAAACAATGTATGAACAAAATGGAAATATCAATAAAAATATTTAAAAGGAACCAAAAGAAAATGTTGCAGCTGAAACATACAATAACTAAAATGAAAAATTTACTAGATTGACTCAAAAGAGGATTTCCCCAGGAAGAAGAATGAATCAGTGAACTTGAAGATAGGAGAGTACAAATTATTGAGTCTGAGTAACAGAAAGAAAAATAATTGAAGAAAAGTGAGCAGCCTAAGGAACGTGTAGGACACCATCAAAAGGACCAATGGACACACTGGGGAAATCCATGAAGGAGGAAAGAGAGAGAAAGGAGCAAAGAATATATTTAAAGAAACAATGGCTGCAAACTTCTCAAATTTGATGAATGAAATAAATGTAAATATTCAAGAAGCCCAACAAACTCCAAGAAAGATGAATATAAAAGTACCACAATGAGACACATTATAAATTTCTAAAGACAAAGTGAGAATCTTGAAGACAGCACAAAAGACAAGCCACACATCACTTACAAAAGGTCTTCAAAAAGATTATTAGCAGATATCGCATCAGAAACTGGAGGTCAGAAGGCAGTAGGCTCGTATATACAAAATATTTAAAGGAAAAACTAACAAGAATTCTATATCAAGCAAAACTCTCCTTCAAAACTGAAGGAGAAACTATGATGTCCCCCGATAAATAAAAACTGACAAAGTTTATTACCACTAGACCTGTCCTGCAAGAAATGTTTAAGAGAGTCCTAAAGGGTGAAATGAAAGGACACTAGACAGTAACACAAAGTCATACAAAGAAATAAAGATCTCAATAAAGGTAAATAAGCGGGAAGTTATAAAAGCTAGTATTACTATAACAATGGGTTGTAACTCCACATTTTTGTTTGCAATGTATTTTCAAATACTAGTATATTTTTTCAATTATTAGTTTATGTTTTGGAGCACACAAAGTATAAACATGTAATTAGTGTTACAACATAGGTGTGTTAAATGTAATCCTCATGGTAACCACAATGAAAACAGACACAGAATACACACAAAAGGAAATGAGACAGAAACTTAAACAATTCATTACCAAAAATAGCAACTAAACACAAAAGAAGACAGTAATGCAGAAAATGAGTGACATAAAAGTTGTTAAGGCATATAGAAAACCAATAGCAAAATGAAATAAGTCTCTATCAGTAATTACTTTAAATGTAAATGAATTAAAGCATCTCAGCAAAAGACAAAGAATGGTAGAATGGATAAAAACATATGACCTGGGGATATGCTGTCTACAAGGGGCTCATTTTAGGTCTAAAGATGCACACATTTTAAAAGTGAAAGGATGGGAAAAGATATTCCATGCAAAAAGTAACTAAAAGAGAGCAGGGGTGGTTATACTAATATCAGACAAAATAGACTTAAAATCAAAAAAGATTACAAGCAAAAAAGAGCATTACATATTAATAAAAGGTTCAATGTGGCAAAAAGATGTAACAATTGTAAACATTTATACATCTATAAAGAGATCATAAATATACATGAAACAAAAACTGACAGAATTGAAGAGAGAAACAAATGGTTCTACAATAATAGTAAGACATCAATAACCACTCTAAATAATGGTTAAAACAACCACACAGAAGTTAAGAAAGAAAACAGAGAACCTAAAAAAACACACACACAATAAACCAAATAGCTCTAACAGACATTTACCAAACACTCTACCCACCCACAACAACACACATATTTTTCTCAAGTATATATGGGGTATATATGGGGCATTTTCTAGGATAGACCATATGGTAGACCACAAATTAAATTTTAATAGATTTAGGAAGATGGATATACAAAGTATATTCTCTAATCACAATGGGATAAGGATCAACAACAGAAGTAAACTTGGAAAATTCACCAATTTATGGAAATAAACCAACACACTCTTAAATAATCAATGGATTAAAGAAGAAATCATGAAGGAAATTAGAAAATACTTGGAGATAAATAAAAATGAAAATACAATACCAAAACTTATGGGATACAGGGAAAGCAGTACTAAGAGAGAAATCTACAGCTATCAATGCTTACATTAAAAAAATAAGAAAGGGCAGGGTGTAGCGACTCATGCATGTAATCCTAGCACTTTGGGAGGCCAAGGTGGGTGGATTGTTTGAGTTCACGAGCTCGAGACAGCCTGGGCAACATGGTGAAACACTGTCTCTACAAAAAATATGAAAATTAGCTGGGCATGGTGGTGCATGCCTGTAGCCCCAGCTATGTGGGAGCCTGAGGTGGGAGAATGGCTTAAGCCTGGGAGGCAGAGGCTGCAGTGAGCTGAGAACACACCACTGCACTCCAGCCTGGGCAATAGAGCCAGACCTTGTCTCAAAAATAAATAAATAAATAATAAAAAAGACCTCAAATCAACAAACTAACTTTACAATTTAAGGACCTAGAAAAGCATAAAACTCCTAAAAATATATAGAACAAAGGCTTCAGGACACTGGATTTAGCAATGATTTCTTGGATAACACAACCAAGGCAAAAGCAATTTAAAAAAATACACAAATAGGACTCCATGAAAATTTTAAAATTTCATGCATAAAAAGGCAGTTATCAATGCAGTAAAAAGGCAATCCAAACAATGGGAGAAAACATTCGCAAATAATATATCTGATAAAAAATTACAATCTAGAATACACAGAAAATTCCTAAAACGAAACCAAAAAAAAATTCAAAAATGGGTAAAATACTTAAATAGACATTTCTCCATAGAGGATACATAAATGGCTAATAAGCACAAGAAAAGATGCTCAAGATCACTAATAATTAGGAAAATGCAAATTACAACTAAAATGAGATACCATCTCACACTCATTGAAAGGGCTATCAAAACAACAGAAAACAACAAGTGTTGGTGAGGATGTGAAGAAATTGGAATCCTTGTGCAGTTGAAGAAAATGTAAAATGATACAGCTACAATGGAACAGTATGGTAATTTCTGAAAAAAATTAAAAGTATAATTACCATATGATCCAGCAATTCCACATCTGGATATATATTCAAAAGCATGGAAAGTAGGATCACAAACAGATATCTGTACTCCCATGTTCATAGCAGCATTAGTCACAATAACTAAAACGAAAAGGAACCCAAGTGTCTATCAACACATGAAATGATAGGCTAAATGTGATGTATGCATACAATGGAATATCATTCATCTTTAAAAAGAAATGAAATTCTGACACGTTACAACATGGATGAACCTAGAAAACATTATGCTATGTAAAATAAGCCAGTTTTTAAAAAAACACATAAATACAGCATGATTGTGCTTATCTGAGATACTCAAGAGTACTCAAAATCATAGAGACAGAAAACAGAATGGTAGTTGCAAGAGACTGCAGGGAGGGGAAAATGGGTGTTATTGTTTAATGGGTATAGTTTCAGTTTTACAAGATGAAAAGAGTTATGGAGCTGCATGGTGGTAATGGGTGCACAACATTATAAATGTATTTAATACCACTAAACTGTATAATTAAAATGATTAAGATAGTAAATTTCATTATGTATGTTTTACTGTAATAAAAATTACTTCAAGGAGAAAGACTATAAATTATTTAAAGAAAAGCTTTATGGAGAACTAATGCTGCTGGAACACAAATATTAAGTTAATGTAAACTAAATCTACTGGAACATACAATATAATCTTATTTTGTAACTGTCTACTATCTTATAGCTAAAAATAATTTTCCTTCTTCTTCTGTAAAACTTCTCATTTTCACATGTACTTTTACTGTGAGTTACGAATTAAATGTACTATGATACTCCAGAAATATTATAGCAAAATAGTAAATCAAAAGGCTATAGGAAATAACTTACGTGCCAGACTACTATTAAACCTCTGTACCAGCACAAACAGCTGCTATAATAATTTTTTCTGAATACCTATTTACCTCCCCAAACTATAAAGATAAATTGGTTTGAATATATTTGTTATATAAATCCTTAGTCCTACAAGCTCTCCTGAGGACTGAGCCAGAAATATTCTCATGCACAGACTTAGAGGAATTTATTCTTAGCCTCAAAACTTCACCTGAAATCAGTTTAAAGGGGCTTCAAAAAAAAAAAGACTTTACCTGATATTCCAGATATCAGGTAAGAACTAATTCCTAGAAGCTGAGAAGCAGGAGCTCTAATAAAACTGCTATTTTAGCTCCCTATAGGGAAGAGAAATCAACAGAAACACCCAGTAACATACTGCAATATAAATAAAGATCATATCTTCTCTTTATCCAAGTGGTGGAAAAAGGAGACCGAAACAGCTATTCTATTATAAATTTTCAAATACAAAATACATTTCCTAATCACAAGATTGTAACACTACAAACAGGTGTCTTTAAATAGGACAGTTCCAACAGTCATAAAAGTGGTAATGAGAGGCAGTTATATGAAGCATTTTATGATATTTTGTTTAACTCCTTGGATACCAAACGCATAGTAGGTGCCAGGCACTATGCACTAGAGATACAGCAGTGAAAGAAGAAAAAAAAAAAAAAACGGGAAAAATCTCTACTCTTATAAAACTGTTATTCTAGTGAGATAAAAAATTTAAAAATAAATAATATGTCAGTACTAGAAAGAAAAACAGTAGAACCATTCATTCCATTTGCCCTGAGTGGTACCTTTTCACACATTTTGTTTTGGCAAAAATATTATTAGCATACCCCTTTACTCTCAAAACATACTGGTGTACAAGATACAGATCTAAAGATAATAGAACAGAATTGAGACATTGACCAAAGAGGGGTGCTGTTTTATATATGTTGGTAAGAGAAGGCCTCTCTGATTATGATAAATCTGAGGAGTGACTGGAAATAAGTGAGAGAGCAAGCCATATACACATCTGGAGGAAGAGCTTTTCAGGCAGTACATTTGTGGCAGTATAGTGAGAGAACATCTGTGGTGCACTTACGGGGGTGTGTGTGTGTGTGTGTGTCTGTAGATGAAAATCTACAAACCTTCAGTGAAAGAAGATGAAAATCCAGTTTCAACAGAAACTCTATGAAATAGAAAACTTTTTCATTCTCTTTCCTGCCTAAAAGTGGTTCCCAGGGTATACATTAGGCATAACTTATTTTGTTCTGGTAGATTCCAGAATTAAAACCATTTCCTTGAAGAGGAAACCTTCTCTATGAATGTAAAATTGCCCTATTATGGCTTTTAATATGGGCATTTAATATAATTGTATTAATTTATGTAATATAATTATATAACTAATTTATTAAATTACAATACATATAGTTAATATATATCTCCCTAGAGCCTGAGGTGATTCTGGGTCCCTGGAGATTCCTTAGAGGGGCATATAGGGTATGAAATAGAATTGGAAAGTTCTATAATAATACTAATGTACTGACACTAATAATACATCACCAATAATAATAAACAAGGAACATTTTAAGTAATTAGTATGTCCAAGTGAGAGGTGAAGCCAGCTGGACTCCCCGGGTCGAGTGGGGACTTGGAGAACTTTTGTGTCTAACTAAAGGATTGTAAATGCACCAAGCAGCACTCTGTAAAAACGCACCAATCAGTGCTCTGTGTCTAGCTAAAGGATCGTAAATGCACCAATCAGCACTCTGTAAAGACGCACCAATCAGCACTCTGTCTAGCTAAAGGACTGTGAATGCACCAATCATCACTCTAAAATCGCACCAATCAGCACTCTGTGTCTAGCTAAAGGATTGTGAATGCACCAATCAGCACTCTGTAAAAATGCACCAATCAGCACTCTTGGTCTAGCTAAAGCATTGTAAACGCACCAATCAGCACTCTGTAAAAACACACCGCTCAGTGTTCTGCATCTAGCTGAAGGATTGTGAATGCATCAAGCAGCACTCTGTAAAAATGCACCAATCAGCACTCTGGGTCTAGCTAAAGGATCGTAAATGCACCAATCAGCACTCTGTAAAAATGCACCGAGAGTTCCAAGCCCACAGCCCCGGTCGCGGCCTCGCCGCCCTCCCGCGCCCTGCACCGGGAGCGGGCCTAGAGCGCTCGCCTCGCCCCTCCGCGAGCAGGGCTCTGGCGCCCGCCCCTGTCCGCACCGCTGGCAGCCTGAAGAGAGTCGCTGGCCGTGGTCACCGCTAGGTAGGATATATCTGCATCTTGAAAGGAAGATAAAACAAAAGCCTTCTTTGGAATAGATGGATTTTTGTCACTTTCTGTGTGAACTAAAGTGATTCAATGTCTCTTTTGGATTGCTTCTGCACTTCAAGAACACAAGTTGAATCACTCAGACCTGAAAAACAGTCTGAAACCAGTATCCATCAATACTTGGTTGATGAGCCAACCCTTTCCTGGTCACCTCCATCCACTAGAGCCAGTGAAGTACTATGTTCCACCAACGTTTCTCACTACGAGCTCCAAGTAGAAATAGGAAGAGGATTTGACAACTTGACTTCTGTCCATCTTGCACGGCATACTCCCACGGGAACACTGGTAACTATAAAAATTACAAATCTGGAAAACTGCAATGAAGAACGCCTGAAAGCTTTACAGAAAGCCGTGATTCTATCCCACTTTTTCCAGCATCCCAATATTACAACTTACTGGACAGTTTTCACTGTTGGCAGCTGGCTTTGGGTTATTTCTCCATTTATGGCCTATGGTTCAGCAAGTCAACTCTTGAGGACCTGTTTTCCTGAAGGAATGAGTGAAACTTTAATAAGAAACATTCTCTTTGGAGCTGTGAGAGGGTTGAACTATCTGCACCAAAATGGCTGTATTCACAGGAGTATTAAAGCCAGCCATATCCTCATTTCTGGTGATGGCCTAGTGACCCTGTCTGGCCTGTCCCATCTGCATAGTTTGGTTAAGCATGGACAGAGGCATAGGGCTGTGTATGATTTCCCACAGTTCAGCACATCAGTGCAGCCGTGGCTGAGTCCAGAACTACTGAGACAGGATCTACATGGGTATAATGTGAAGTCAGATATTTACAGTGTTGGGATTACAGCATGTGAATTAGCCAGTGGGCAGGTGCCTTTCCAGGACATGCATAGAACTCAGATGCTGTTACAGAAACTGAAAGGTCCTCCTTATAGCCCATTGGATATCAGTATTTTCCCTCAATCAGAATCCAGAATGAAAAATTCCCAGTCAGGTGTAGACTCTGGGATTGGAGAAAGTGTGCTTGTCTCCAGTGGAACTCACACAGTAAATAGTGACCGATTACACACACCATCCTCAAAAACTTTCTCTCCTGCCTTCTTTAGCTTGGTACAGCTCTGTTTGCAACAAGATCCTGAGAAAAGGCCATCAGCAAGCAGTTTATTGTCCCATGTTTTCTTCAAACAGATGAAAGAAGAAAGCCAGGATTCAATACTTTCACGGTTGCCTCCTGCTTATAACAAGCCATCAATACCATTGCCTCCAGTGTTACCTTGGACTGAGCCAGAATGTGATTTTCCTGATGAAAAAGACTTATACTGGGAATTCTAGGGCTGCCAAATCATTTTATGTCCTATATACTTGACACTTTCTCCTTGCTGCTTTTTCTTCTGTATTTCTAGGTACAAATACCAGAATTATACTTGAAAATACAGTTGGTGCACTGGAGAATCTATTATTTAAAACCACTCTGTTCAAAGGGGCACCAGTTTGTAGTCCCTCTGTTTTGCACAGAGTACTATGACAAGGAAACATCAGAATTACCAATCTAGCTAGTGTCATTTATTCTGGAATTTTTTTCTAAGCTGTGACTAACTCTTTTTATCTCTCAATATAATTTTTGAGCCAGTTAATTTTTTTCAGTATTTTGCTGTTCCTTGGGAATGGGCCCTCAGAGGACAGTGCTTCCAAGTACATCTTCTTCTCCCAGATTCTCTGGCCTTTTTAATGAGCTATTGTTAAACCAGCAGGCTAGTTTATCTTACATCAGACCCTTTTCTGGTAGAGGGAAAATGTTTGTGCTTTCCTTTTTTCTTCTGTTAATACTTATGGTAACACCTAACTGAGCCTCACTCACATTAAATGATTCACTTGAAATATATACAGAAATTGTAATTTACTTTTTTTTAAAAAAGGGGGCTAAAGTAACACTTTCCTACTTTGTAAATTATAGATCCTAAATTCATGCACCTCGTGGGAGCTCAATAAAGATATACTGAATTGAGAAAAAAAAAAAAAAACGCACCAATCAGCGCTCTGTGTCTAGCTAAAGGTTTGTAAACACACCAATCAGCACTCTGTAAAATGGACCAATCAGCGCTCTGTAAAATGGACCAATCAGAAGGATGTGGGCGGGGACAAATAAAGGAACAAAAGCTGGCCACCCCAGCCAGCAGCGGCAACCCGCTCAGGTCCCCTTCCACGCTGTGGAAGCTTTGTTCTTTTGCTCTTCACAATAAATCTTGCTGCTGCTCACTCTTTGGGTCTATGCCACCTTTAAGAGCTGTAACACTCCCCGCAAAGGTCCACAGCTTCATTCTTGAAGTCAGCAAGACCAAGAACCCACCAGAAGGAACCAACTCTGGACACATCTTGGCAACCACAAAGGGACCATCGCCAAGCAGTGAGTACCATCGAACCCCTTTTGCTTACTATTCTGTCCTATTTTTCCTTAGAATTTGGGGGCTAAATACTGGGCACCTGTTGGCCAGTTAAAAGCGACTAGCGCAGCCGCCGGACTAAAGACCCAGTTGTCAGGCTTTCTGGGAAAGAGCTTTCTAACAACCCCCAACTCTTCAAAGTTGGCAGCACTGGTTTGCCTGGAACCAGCTTCCGTTTTTCCTGTACTTCCAGGCTGAGCCGACGGTCAACAGAGAGGAAAGACATTCAGCTCCAGGGTCCTGACAAAAAGTTGGTTGGCCCTGTAGCCATGATCGGAACTCTCAAAGTTACATCACCCAAGCAAGACTCACCCATCTATCCTATCTATCCTGACCCTTGCCTCCTGGGTTCTAACGCCTGTCAGACAAACTTCCTCTCACCTCTTTTCTCCGAGACTAGTCCCGCTTCTAAAAACCACTCCCTGTCTCTGGTGCTTTTCTAGTTTCTCCTATAAGAGTGATTTCTAGTATAAACTTCAGGACTCTGTTATCTTCTTTAGGCACCTGAGCTCACCAATCATAAAGACATAATTTTTGCCCAAAGCCCCATCAGGTGGTGGGGGACTATCTGGAATTTTAGGATCCTTCCTCAGACTAGCACAGGCCTAACAAAAGCTATTCCTGAAGCTAGGCTATGGGGAACCTCAGAAATGATATCCTTCCTATTCATATGATGAGAAATGAGGACAAAAGGCATCACCCTTCCAACCCTGGAGATCCCTTCCCTCCCTCAGGGTATGGCCCTCCACTTCATTTTTGGGGCATAACATCTTTATAAGACAGGGGAAAGGTCCCAATACTAACAGGAGAACACTTAGGACTCTAACAGGTTTTTGAGAATGAGTCAGTAAGGGCCACTAAGTCCAATTTTTCTCGGTACTCTTTGTGGTCTAGGAGGACAGGCAAGGGTGCAGGTTTTCAAGAATGCATCGGTAAGGGCCACTAAATCCAACCTTCCTCAGTCCTCCTTGTGGTCTAAGGAGGAAAACTAGTGTTTCTGCTGCTGCGATGCTGAGCGCTACTTTTCCAATCAGCAGGGTCCAGGGACCATTGCAGGTTCTTGGGCAAGAGGGGTTTCTGCTGCTGCATCAGTGAGCGCAACTATTCTGATCAGCAGGGTCCAGGGACCATTGCAGGTTCTTGGGCAAGAGTGATTTCTGCTGCTGCATCAGTGAGTGCAACTAGTCCAATCAGCAGGGTCCAGGGACCATTTGGGTTCTTGGGCAAGAGGAGTTTCTGCTGCTGCATCAGTGAGCGCAACTATTCCAATCAGCAGGGTCCAGGGACCGTTGTAGGTTCTTGGGCAAGAGGGGAAAACAAACAAACCAAAACTACCGGTGTTTTTTTCTTTCAGATAGTAAACACTCAGGCTATTAACAGGCTCACCCTTGAAATGCATCCTAAGCCACTGGGACCAATTTGACCCGCAAACCCTGAAAAAGAAGCAGCTTATTTTTTTCTGCACTATGGCCTGGCCCCAATATTCTCTGTCTGATGGGGAAAAAACGACCACCTGAGGAATGTATAAATTACAATACTATACTACAGTTTGACCTTTTCTGTAAGAGGGCAAATGGAGTGAAACACCTTATGTCCAAGCTTTCTTTTCATTGAAGGAGAATCCACAACTATGCAAAGCTTGCAATTTACATCCCACAAGAGGACCTCTCAGCTTACCCCCATATCCTAGCCTCCCCATAGCTCCCCTTCCTATTAAAGATAAGCCTCCTCTAATCTCCCCCACCCAGAAGGAAACAAGCAAAGACATCTCCAAGGGACCACAAAAACCCTCTGGCTATTGGTTATGTCCCCTTCAAGCTGTAGGGGGAGGGTAATCTGGCCCAATCCGGGTACATGTCCCCTTCTCCCTCTGATTTAAAGCAGATCAAGGCAGACCTGGGGAAGTTTTCAGATGATCCTGATAGGTATACAGATGTCCTACAGGGTCTAGGGCAAACCTTCTATCTCACTTGGAGAGATGTTATACTATTGTTAGATCAAACCCTGGCCTTTAACAAAAAGAATGTGGCTTTAGCTGCAGCCCAAGAGTTTGGAGATACCTGGTATCTTAGTCAAGTAAATGACAGAATGACAGCTGAAGAAAGGGACAAATTCCCTACCAGTCAGCAACCCACCCCCAGTATGAATCCCCACTGGGACCTCGACTCCGATCATGGGGACTGCAATCGCAAACATCTGTTGACCTGTGTTCTAGAAGGACTAAGGAAAATTAGGGAAAAGCCCATGAATTATTCAATGATGTCCACCATAACTCAGGGAAAGGAAGAAAATCCTTCTGCCTTCCTCGAGTGGCTACGGGAGGCCTTAAAAAAATATACTGCCCTGTCACCCAACTCACTTGAGAATCAACTGATCCTAAAAGATAAGTTTATTACCCAATCAGTCACAGATATCAGGAGAAAGCTCGAAAAGCGAGCCCTGGGCTCTGAACAAAATCTGGAGGCATTATTAAACCTGGCAACCTTGGTGTTGTATAATAGGGACCAAGAGAACAGGCCAAAAAGGAAAAGAGAGATCAGACAAAGGCCGCAGCCTTAGTCATGGCCCTCAGACAAACAAACCTTGGCAGTTCAGAGAGGACAGAAAACGGAGCAGGCCAGTCACCTGGTTGGGCTTGTTACCAGTGTGGTTTGCAAGGACACCATAAAAAAGATTGTCCAACAAGAAACAAGCTGCCCACCCTGCCATGTCCACTACACCAAGGCAATCACTGGAAGGCGCACTGCCCCAGAGGACAAAGGTTCTCTGGGCCAGAAGCCCCCAACCAGATGATCCAACAACAGGACTGAGGGTGCCCGGGGCAAGTGCCAGCTCATGTCATCACCCTCACTGAGCCCCGGGTATGTTTAACCATTGAGGGCCAGGAAATTGACTTCCTGCTGGACACTGGTGCAGCTTTCTCCGTGTTAATCTCCTGTCCCGGACAGCTGTCCTCAAGGTCCGTTACCATCCGAGGAATCCTGGGACAGCCTGTAATCAGGTATTTCTCCCACCTCCTCAGTTGTAATTGGGAGACTTTGCTCTTTTCACATGCCTTTCTTGTTATGCCTGAAAGTCCCATACCCTTATTAGGGAGGGACATATTAGCCAAAGCTGGAGCTATTATCTACATGAATATGGGAAACAAGTTACCCATTTGTTGTCCCCTGCTTGAGGAGGGAATCAACCCTGAAGTCTGGGCACTGGAAGGAACAAACTCAAGCTCCAGCCCTAAGCCTTCCCATAGGACAAAACTTCTCTTTACACATCACAGAGAGGGCAGGAATAGCTCTTGGGGTCCTTACTCAGACTCGTGGGACAACCTCACAACCAGTGGCATACCTAAGTAAGGAAACTGATATAGTAGCAAAACGCTGGCCTCACTGTTTATGGGTAGTTGCGGCGGTGGCCGTCTTAGTGTCAGAGGCTATCAAAATAATACAAGGAAAGGATCTTACTATCTGGACTACTCATAATGTAAATGGCATACTAGGTGCGCCAAAGGAAGTTTATGACTATCAGACAACCGCCTGCTTAGATACCAGGAGCTACTCCTTGAGGGACTGTTTCAAATATGCAGGTGTGTGGCCCTCAACCCTGCTACTTTTCTCCCAGAGGATGGGGAACCAACCGAGCATGACTGCCAACAAATTATAGTCCAGACTTATGCCGCCCAAGAGGATCTCTTAGAAGTCCCCTTAGCTAATCATGACCTTAACCTATATACCGATGGAAGTTCATTTGTGGAGAATGGGATACAAAGGGCAGGTTATGCCATAGTTAGTGATGTAACAGTACTTGAAAGTAAGCCTCTTCCCCCAGGGACTGGCGCCCAGTTAGCAGAACTAGTGGCACTTCCCTAAGCCTTAGAACTGGGAAAGGGAAAAAGAATAAAAGTGTACACGGATAGCAAATATCCTTATCTAATCCTACATGCCCATGCTGCAATATGGAAAGAAACGGAGTTCCTAACCACTGGGGGAACCACCATTAAATACCACAAGGAAATCATGGAGTTACTGCATGCAGTGCAAAAACCCAAGGAGGTGGCAGTCTTACACTGCTGAAGCCATCAAAAAAGGGAAGGAGAGAGGAGAACAGCAGCATAAGCGGCTGGCAGAGGCAGGGAAAGACCAGCAGAAAGGAAAGAGAGAAAGGGACAGAAAGTCGGAGAGACAGAGAGAGAGGAAGAGACAGAGACAAAGAGGGAGTCAGAGAAAGAGAGAGAGAGAAAGAGAGAGACAGAAAGTCAAAGAGAGAAAGGAAGAAACAGACAAAGAGGGAGTCAGAAAGAGAGAAAGAGAAAGACAAGTCAAAGAGAAAGAGAGATGGAAGTAGTAAAAAAAAAAAAAAAAAAAAAAAAAAAAAACAGTGTACCCTATTCCTTTAAAAGCCAGGGTAAATTTAAAACCTATAATGATAATTGAAGGTCTTCTCTGCAACCCTGTAACACTCCAATACCACCTTGTTGTCAGTGTAAACAAGGGCGTAGCCTGAAAGCACTGAGGCCACTGACAACCCATAGCCTTCCTATCAAAAATCCTTAACCCAGCAGGTTTCCTAGCAGGGAATCTAAATCTTAACTAATTACCATACAAAAGTCCAACCAGACCTAGAAGGAACTCCCTTCAGGACAGTTCCTCCCAGGCAATTAAGGAAAAAAGACACAATGGTATTCAGTAAGTGATAAGGAAGCAGACTTAGGAAAATTGCCTAACAATTGGTCTGCTCCAACGTGCCACTTGTTGGCACTCAGCCAAACCTTAAAGTACTTACAGAATCAGGAAGGAGCCATCCATACCACTTCTAAGTGAATATGGACCGAACGAGGTTTTATTAATAGCAAAGAAAAATTAAAATCCCAAACTTACAAGGTTTTCAACGAAAGTAAAGTTTGCTAAAAGTTAACAGTGTAACATGTATTATCCTACCTTCAAATCTTATAGAAATCAGACCCTATCAGTGCCCCACAAAGCTCAAGTCTGTCAGCACAGGGCCATACAACTAATATCCCTACTTATAGGGTTAGAAATGGCCACTGCTACAGGAACCAGAAAAGCAGGTTTATCTACTTCATTATCCTCCTACCACACACTCTCAAAGGATTTCTCAGACAGTTTGCAAGAAACAACAAAATCTATCCAGTAAGGATAGTAACTACAATCCCAAATACACTCTTTGGCAGCAGTGACTCTCCAAAACTGCCGAGGCCTAGACCTCCTCACTGCTGAGAAAGGAGGACTCTGCACCTTCTTAGGGGAAGAGTGCTGCTTTTACACTAACCAGTCAGGGATAGTATGAGATGCCACCCGGCGTTTACAGGAAAAGGCTTCTGAAATCAGACAACGCCTGTCAAACTCTTATAACAACCTCTGGAGTTGGGCAACATGACTTCTTCCCTTTCTAGGTCCTGTGACAGCCATCTTGCTATTACTCGCCTTCAGGCCCTGTATTTTTAACCTCCTTGTCAAATTTGTTTCCTCTAGGATTGAGGCCATCAAGCTATAGATGGTCTTACAAATGGAACCCCAAATGAGCTCAACCAACAACTTCTACTGAGGACCCCTGGACTGACCCACTGGCCTTTTGACTGGCCTAAAGAGCTTCCCTCTGGAGGACACTACAACTGCAGGGTCCCTTCTTCACCCCATCCAGCAGGAAGTAGCTAGAGCAGTCATCGCCCAATTCCCAATAGGAGTTGGGTTGTCCTGTTTAGAGAGAGGACTGAGAGGTGAAGCCAGCTGGATTTCCTGGGTCGAGTGGGGACTTGGAGAACTTCTGTGTCTAGCTAAAGGATTGTAAATGCACCAATCAGCACTCTGTAAAAACACACCAATCAGCACTCTGTCTACCAAAAGGATTGTGAATGCACCAATCAGCACTCTGTAAAAACACACCAATCAGCACTCTGGGTCCAGCTGAAGGACTGTAAATGCACCAATCAGCACTCTTTAAAAATGCACCAATCAGCACTCTGTAAAAACGCACCAATCAGCACTGAGGCTAGCTAAAGGATTGTAAATGCACCAATCGGCACTCTGTAAAAACATACCAATCAGCGCTCTGTGTCTAGCTAAAGGTTTGTAAACACACCAATCAGCACTCTGTAAAATGGACCAATCAGCACTCTGTAAAATGGACCAATCAGCACTCTGTAACATGGACCAAACAGAAGGACATAGGCGGGGACAAATAAGGGAATAAAAGCTGGCCATCCCAGCCAGCAGCAGCAACCCGCTCAAGTCCCCTTCCATGCTGTGGAAGCTTTGTTCTTTCATTCTTCACAATAAATCTTGCTGCTGCTCACTCTTTCGGTCCGTGCCACCTTTAAGAGCTGTAACACTCACCACGAAGGTCCGCAGCTTCATTCTTGAAGTCAGCGAGACCAAGAACCCACCAGAAGGAACCAACTCCAGACACACAAGGACTGTCAGAATCATTTGATCTGGGGTTACTCAAGGATCTGACCATTTATAGGCTTTCCAGTTAAAGGGGTGCTAGGGTCCCCTTGACAATCTGGAGCATGTTCAATTTGTTTTTTAATAACATTTTTAATTAATAAATTTTTGATTTTAGGCAGACAGATAAGCATATATTAGTTTTGTATTTTAGACAATAGGAAATGTATATATGACTCAATTCCAGTACTAGAATAGGTAGCTGAAAATTCTAGAAGATTCCACATTGGTTCAATAATTTTCCTTACTTGAAATTCTTCTCTTTGCTTCCACTGACATAGAGCCAAACTGATTATTTTGGCTTGACTTTATATTTTATTTAAATGGGTTATTTCTGTCATTTCTGCTATCATTCTGTGTTTAAATTTAAAGGCTCAGTACTATGGAGACACATTGTAGGAACATCTATGAGGTGCTGCCAGGGCATCTATTCCCCTCCTTTCCCCTTCCATTACAGGTCTACGTAGTTCTTAAAAAGCTAACACACGGCCGGGCGTGGTGGCTCACACCTGTAATCCCAGCACTTTGGGAGGCCAAGGCAGGTGAATCACGAGGTCAGGAGATCGAGACCATCCTGGCTAACATGGTAAAACCCCGTCTCTACTAAAAATACAAAAAATTAGCCGGGCGTGGTGGCAGGCGCCTGTAGTCCCAGCTACTCGGGAGGCTGAGGCAGGAGAATGGCTTGAACCCAGGAGGCGGAGCTTGCAGTGAGCCGAGATCGCGCCGCTGCACTCCAGACTGGGAGAGACAGTGAGACTCTGTCTCCAAAAAAAAAAAAAAAAAAAAAACAGCTAACACATGTACCACCTGAACGAAAGGTAGAACATGTGTACATAGGCTATGCCAACAGCATACTACATCCCCCTTTCTACTCTGATTAGAATAAACCTCAAGACTTGATGAAAAGTATGGAACACAGACCTCTTATTTATTCTTAAGGATATGGTGGGGAAGATGTGAGGCCTGAGACCACTGCAATTTTGCTACTATAAATTTTGCTGCCATAAATTAGGTTAAGATTCAAGAAAATATAACAATTATAAATGTATAAGCAATCAAGACCGAGCCTCAAAATAAATACATCACACTAGGTCCAATTAGGAGAGAGAAGCCACATAGGAAAAGTTTAATATAAAGAACAGTTAACTAAAACAGGGTATTCAAGGAGTAAGAGACTGTCGAGGAAGATGTAAAAAGAATTTAAAATAATATAGGAATAGCAGGTAGAAAAGCAGCCATTACCCCTAGGGCTCAGAGTACCAACAAAGAAACTCTACATAAGCCCTCTTCCCCAGTGTTGAGATCAGACCTTGTTGGAGAGGGTACAGTCTGAGCTCACTGAAAAAGAAATCACTCTACTGCCGTGCCAGTGGTATATACTGAAAATCTGCCCTCTGGAACTTGCCAGAAATTCTCCCTCTAGGATAGCAGGGAGGCTATTTAAGGGAGGTATTTCATCAGAAGCTTCACTATAGAACCATCCAAAAGAGAGGCCAGCTGGGGAAAAACACTGCAGACCACCATGTATTGCAATACCTGGCCACTTGAGAAGCTACAAGGGCTTCAGAAGCCTGGTGCTGGAAAAAGTCAAGTGAATACATTGGTACCTGGAAACAAAATCTGTTCCCCTGCAGTATTTCTTCAGGGTCCTCTAATATACAAAGCTTCAGTGCCAGGTAGAGAAAAAAAATTTAAGGGTTTAAGTCAATTTCCACAGAACAGGAAAGAAGATTGAATTTGGTTAGGTGCAATAAATTGATAACCATCAGATTATATGAAGCAAAACCTGATATTAATGAAAGAAGAAATAATTCAATAATTATAATTAGACATTTAAATACCTTTCTCTTAGTAATTAGTAAAACAACCAACCCTCCCAAAAGAATACAATCAGAATGCACAAGACTTGAACATTATCAACTTAAATGACAGAAATAGATTGACATAGATTAACGCAATCAATGACAGCAAAATACAGTTGACCTTGAACCACATGTTTGAACTGCATAGGTCCATTTATATACGAATTTTCTTCTGCCTCTGCTACCACTGAGACGCGAGACCAACCTCTTCTCTTTCTCTTCCTCCTCAGCCTGCTAACATGAGGATGATGATGAAGACTTTTATGATGAACTTCTACTTAATGAAGAGTAAATATATTTTCTTTTTTCATGGTTTTCTTAATAACATTTGCTTTTCTCTAGCTTACTTTATTATAAGAATATAGTATATAATACATATAACAAAAAATATGTTAATTGACTGCTTATGTTATTGGTAACGCTTCTGGTCAAGAATAGGTTATTAGTAGGTAAGCTTTCGGGGGAGTCAAAAGTTATACGTGGCCAGGCACGGTGGCTCATGCCTGTAATCCCAGCACTTTGGGAGGCCAAGGTGGGCGGATCACCTGAGGTCAGGAGTTCCAGACAAGACTGGGCAACATTGTGAAACCCCATGTCTACTAAAAATACAAAAATTAGCTGGGCATGGTGTCACGCACCTGTAGTCCCAGCCACTCAGGAGGCTGAGGCAGGAGAATCACTTGAACCTGAGAGATGGAGCTTGCAGTGAGCCAACATCGCACCACTGTACTCCGGCCTTGGTGACAGGGTGAGACTCCATCTCAAAACAAAAAAACATTATACATGAATTTTCGATTACATGGGGAGACGGCACCCCTAACTCCCATCTTGTTCAAAGGTCAACTGCACACAATCTTTTCAAGTGCGCTGGAACATCCTCAAGATCATAGGATAGGCCACAAACAAGTCTCAATAAATGTAAAAAAGTTAAAATCCTACAAATTATGTTCTCTCACCAAAACAGAATTAAATTAGAATTAACTTTAGAAAGAAATATAGGAAATCCCCAAATATTTGGAAATAAGATATTTCAAAAGAACCCATGGTCAAAGAAGAAATCAAACCAAAAAAATTAGACAATATCTTAAAATTAATGGAAACAAAAAATAACATCAAAACTCATGAAATAGGGCAAAGTCAGTGGGAAGATGGAAATTTACACCTTTAAAAGCTAGTATTAAGCTTTGCACATTGGCAGTATCGCAGCCAATGAGATTTATCCAAGGCATGATTATTGCTAATAAAAAGCTTATATTAGGAAAAAATATCTGTAATCAATCATCTATGCTTCCATCTCAAGAAGCTGCCAGCCTGGGCAAAATGGTAAAACCCCATCTCTACAAAAAATAAAAAAAATTAGCTGGCATGGTGGCACATGCCTGTGGTCCCAGCTACTTGGGAGGCTAAGGTGGAAAAATCGCTTGAACCTAGGATGTAGAGGCTGCAGTCAGCCATGTTCATGCTACTGTACTCCAGCCTGGGTGACAGAGGAAGATCCTGTCTCAAAAAAAAAAAAAAAGGAGAAGCTGAAAAAGGAAGAGCAAATCATAGGCAAAGTAGGTACAGGTTGAATATCCCTAATCCAAAAACATGAAATCTGAAATGTCCCAAAATCTAAAACTTTTTGAATGCTGACATTATGCCACAAGTGGAAAATTCCACACTTAACGTCATATGATGGGTCACAGTCAAAATGCAGGCACACAACAAACAAGTTTATTCAGTGTCCCCACAGGAAAAAAAAAAAGACGTTCTCCATCCCCATCAGCTGCAATATATCTTTTCTGAGCACACCCATATTCCCAGCACATATCCACATACTCATACCAACATGGTTCATAATTGCCCAAAACATAATTGCCCAAAACAGTCCAAATGTCCATCAAATAGTCAATAGTCAATGTGGAAGGGAAACATTCCATACAACAGAATACTATTCAGCAATAAAAAGGAATGAACTACTTAGATGTGGAACAACATGAATGATTCTGAAAAACATTACTCTAAATGAAAAGAAGCCAGAGAAAAAAGATTACATATTATATAACTCTTTAGATGAAATTTCTAGAAAAGGCACATATAGAGACAGAAAATACATTGGTTTCTGGGGACTGGGAGGTGGGCATAGGGACTGACTGCAAATAGGTATCAGGGACTTTTTGGGGTGGTAGAGACATTCTAAATTAGAAAATCATGATGATACACAATTGTATAAATTTTCTAGAAATCATTTAACTATAGTTACAATGGGTGAATTTTATGATATATAAATTATACCTCACTAAAGCTGTTAAATAAAGTAAGGGAAGGAGGGAATGAAGGATTTGCCCTGCCTTTCCTCTAGGAACTATATTTCAAAGTAACAAAATTGCTGATTAGGAAAATTTCTTTTATAGAAAAATTCTAGCTAATAAATACAAAAGAATGACAATATTAGAAAAATAGTAATGTGCAACCCCTAAGGAAAAAATGGATCTCAAGGGATACTACAGCTATTAGATGAAAAAACTGATGGGCGCCTTATAATGGAGGAATCAGGCTGATGCTGCCTGGAGCCAAATTATCATTCTTAGCATCACTAAACGTAAAACAATCAGATATTTTATGCAACTTGACATAATGCTGTTAAGTACACAGCACCAACTATGAAGATTTCTTGCCAAAGTAACAAAATAAGCCAGAATCTAATCAAACCTCTATGTCTAATTATCAGTTTATAAAACAAGTAATAAACAATCCAAACAACATTTTAAGGAAGCAATCAGCCAAACCCAAACTGTATGACATGCTAAATGAGCTAGTTTTTCTAACAAATCCACAGTATTAAAAACAAAAAAGGTAGGACACTACTATAGGAAAAAAGAGAGAAATCGACATATATGGTGTGTGAACCACACCTTGATTGGATCCTGATTTTAACAAATCGATTGCAAAAAGACACTTTGAGGATAACTACGGAAATCTGAATTATGACTGTTTGATCTTATTAAGAAATTACTGATTTTGTTAGGTGTGATACCAGCATGGTGGTTCTGTATTTTTTAAAGCCTTTATCTGTTAGAGGCCATACCAAAGTATTTGTGGTGAAATGACATAATGCATAGAATTTGCTTTTAAATATTCCAGCAATGCTCTTCAGGTGGCAGAGTGAACATGTAATAAGATTGGCAAAATGTCAAAAAATATTGAAGCTGGGTGACAGATACACAGGACTTCATCACATTCTATTCTCTCCACTGTTAGTGTGGGTATTATAAACTCGCTCATTTTTTTTTTAATTAAGGAACTGAAAAAGACTGCAAAACAGTACAGTAAGGGAGGAGTAAAAGACAAAAGAGCCCAAAGCACATTAGAGAGGTCAGGGATAAAGACTAACATGGAAGTAATTGGAGGATAGGTAATACATGAAGCCAAGTCTTTGGAGAGTATTATATAAGGAGAGACCATAAACAAAGTATAAAAAGAGATCAGAGAAGAAAGCCAGTGGAATATTAATATTTGAAGATAGGGCAGAGAAAGATGAATTTAAAAAGGGTACCAAAAAATGGAATACTAGTGGTTGGGAAGAGAGCCCAAGGAAAAAAAAAAAATCAGGGAAATCAAAGAAAGAAAATTTCCAAAAAATAATAACCACTAAGTACTCTTCTTATAGCCTCAAAATTTCAAATCAAATGGGACAAAAAAGGCATTGTTTTTTAACAGAAGAATTTCAAAATGAGAGAAATGTGTATCTTCATTTTTTTCTAAGATACACAATTTCCCAGATACTGAACAAGATGTTCAGTAAATATTAAAATTCATATATCCATTAGCACCACACTGCCACCTAGCTAGTCTGCAACAGTGGAAAATATAACACCAAGGGCTAGAACAGCTATACAAAATAAATAAGATATTGACATTGGCCATAAAGAGTTATTTGGAGAAGAGTCACTAAACTATAAGCTCCATGAGACAGACAATGGGCCAGACTCTTCTTCCCTCTAATACTCAGATTCTTGCATGTTCCAGGCTACATGTTTCTACATTGCTGAAGTCGCAATGGGGCCAGCAGGGGAGGCCAAATGGAAAGGAAAGTTAATAATGATTATGCTCAATTTTACTGGCCTTTTGAGCCACATTTATACATTAGATCAATCTGGTGATCCCAGAGCCCTTTCAAATTACAAAGATAAATTAACGGAGCTTTTCATTTAACACTCAGAGCTTAAAAAGTGTACACTTTTGCATTGCTGCTCTCACAAATAGTTGTATCTTTTTATACTTATTCTAAGTAGTTTGAAGAATTTACTTGTTATGCAGAGCCTTGAAAAAATGTGTTTTTCAAATAATTTATTAATGTAATGAATGCAATGTAAAGTGCAAAAGCATATATTTTAAGCTACCATTACTTTGATCTGTTATTCACTCTCTTGACTTGAAATACACTGAAGTAGAAGACATATTTCTGTTTGCAGGGGAAAATCTCAACTAACATAAATTTCTGTCATTATATCACAAACACCCCATATCATTTTAATCAATAAAAAGCTTAAATAAGTCTCTGTTTTCCACAGACCAAACACACAAAAAAAGAAATAATTCTCAGCCTCTCTGCAGCATGTATATCTTTTATTATTTCCAGGAATATTCTGAAATTCTAAAAAGTATTAAAAAGTCTCAGCTCAAGATTTTTAAAGTTCTACTAACCCCTTTTAAACTTTTATTTAACCCAAGATTAAAGATCATAAGGATAATAAATCCTAAAATGTCTTAGAATCAGGAATTAAAAAGTTAAAAAACTTACATTCAAGCTGTGTAACCACATCTCCAGGATCTACTGCGTCCGGGAACACCTATAGTGAGACGATACAGGGAGAGGCAGGAAGGAAGATATGTATTTTTTTTCTCCCTTCATCCCCAAAATATCATTCCTTTCACAATCACAGAAACTTTTGACATTATTGAGAACTGTCAGTTCCTCTCTCCTTCCCATCACTACAAAAGATTCTACAAATAACCTTTATAGCTTGTGCTGCCTCCGTCTCCAACTTCCTCTGCTAGCATTCTTCCTCCTGTTACCATGATCATACCAGGCCTTCTTGGTGTTCCTCCAACCCATCAAGATTATTTTCAACTACAAGCCTTTATATTTGTTATTCCTCTGCTTAAAATGCTCTTCTCCTAGACCTTCAAATAAGAGTAATATAGTCTCATAATTCAGGCTCAGCTTAAATGTTATTGCCTTCTCTGACCACCTTTTAAAATAGACAATCCCCCAAATCCCCTTACCCGCCCATTATTCTCTTCTTGCACTTATCACTATCTAAAATTATTCACATATTTATTTGGTTATTGTCTGTTTCCCCCATTACAATGAAAGCTCCCAGAGGGGAGGATTTTGCCTTGTTTACCATGTGTCCTCAGTGCCTAGAAAAGTCCACAGAATAGAGTAGGTTCTGGAAAAAAAGAAGAAAAGAAAGACGGAAAAAGGGAAGGAAGGAAGGTGAGAAGGAAGGAAAGAAAGTGAGAAAGAAGGAAATTAAAAAGTAAGAAACACAATTGGTCATAATTAACCAAAAGCTGCAGTTTTAGGGGGAAAAAAAAGACTTATAGGAAGAAGTACCAAGAAACAGTCATAAGTAAAATATCATATATTCTTTTTTTTTTTTTTAGATGGAGTCTTGTTCTGTCACCCAGGCTGGAGTGCAGTGGCGCTATCTCCTCTCACTACAACCTCCACCTCCCAGGTTCAAGCAATTCTGCCTCAGCCTCCCGAGTAAGTGGGATTATAGGCAGGTGCCACCACAGCTGGCTATTTTTTGTATTTTTAGAACAGACAGGGTTTCCCCATGTTGACCAGACTGGTCTCGAACTCCTGACCTCAGGTGATCCACCCGCCTCGGCCTCCCAAAGTGCTGGGATTGCAGGCATGAGCCACCGCACACGGCTGATATATTCTTATCTATTAATGACTTTGCTCTCTTTTAATGAAAATCATTATTTAGAAATCAAGATTCTATGTTACATAAAGTCCACTAAATCAATTTTAGGAATAAGCTAATCAAGGGAAAAAAGGCCACTGATTCAATGCATATTTAATGCAAATTTTCAAGCTTCCAGGCTTAGGTTACAAATGTCCTTTTGAATTAAACCAAAGCACACAGTCAGCAGTAATAATTTGTGTTATAGGCTTTTATTCAAAAATTGGAACCACTTTGATGTTTTGTTTGTTAATACTTGATCTGATATTTGAACTCACCTTTTCAAACACCATTCTGGCATTGAAGGCCAGGGGAAAAGTGGCTGGGACACATTGTGTCTTTTTGTATTGGCCAAACACACAGATGCTAAGATAGATGTCCTCTTTGTCTTTAAGCACGACTCCTGGGCAAGTTACCTGAAAGAAATTAGATAAAATGGATGTAACTGCTTTATAAATTCCCTGAACTATCCTACTAAAATAACTTATCAAATATTACATAAAAACATTAGTCTGGTAATCTAATAAAAAATACTCACAAATAAAGAGAGAGAGACAGAGACTAGTGTTTACAGAGTTAAATGAAATGCTTTTATAACTTCCATCCCTCTGAGAAAACTACAATTTTCCATTTGGTTACTTGTGCCACATTTGAAGTTCTATGTACTAGCTCTTGGGACAGACACTAATAGTTTTAAACAGTCAGCCTGAGGCTCCCACTTTATGCTGAATGCTGACATAAAGTTATTCAGCATCATTTAATCACAAAGGATTAACACTCAGCAGAAATAAAACACTATATTAGAGAATTTTAAAAAACGCTGATAAAAACCACAAATCTGACTTCTATCACCCAAAATCACAGTCCATAGATACCTTCATCAAAAGTCATATGACAAAGTTTCAAAGCTAATAAAATGAAAGTTTCTAGCCCAATAAAGTACTTTTTACTTTAACTTATTTAGTTATATAGTTAAATGCATATACCTTAACTGTCTGTTTCCCCCATTACAACGAAAGCTCCCAGAGGGGAGGATTTTCCCTTGTTTACCATGTGTCCTCAGTGCCTAGAAAAGTCCACAGAATAGAGTAGGTTCTGGAGAAAAAGTAGAAAAGAAAGAAGGAAAAAGGGAAGGAAGGAAGGTGAGAAGGAAGGAAAGAAAGTGAGAAAGAAGGAAATTAAAAAGTAAGAAACACAATTGGTCATAATTAACCAAAAGCTGCAGTTTTAGGGGGAAAAAAAAGACTTACAGAAAGAAGTACCAAGAAACAGTCATAAGTAAAATATCATATATTCTTTTTTTTTTTTTTTTTAGATGGAGTCTCGCTCTGTCACCCAGGCTGGAGTGCACTTATATAGTTAAGTGCATATTAAATTGCACTTAACTATCCTCATTGTGATTGACAGAAAATATAGGCAAAAAAATGTGTGGTTATTAAATAACACATAGCACAGTCTCTCCAGTACCTACCATATTCTATTGCCAGTGATCAACTACACCCTTAGCAGGATATTAAAGGCTCTCTAAGATTTGAGTACAATATAATATTACCCAACACTCCCAACAACACATTCAAAGTATATTTTTTATTGTTCTCTTTTCTTGACTCATGTTCTTTCATCATTGTATAATGTAACATAATATAATACAATGTAAGGAGCAGTAACTCCTTACTACTCCATTCCATCTCCTCCTCATTTATTCCTACCACCTGCCAAGACATACATCAATGAACATCTCCTATACCAAATTTCTCTTGATTCACCATTATTCAAGTCAACCTAATTCAAACATTTATTATGAACTTACTATATGCAAGTAAGTATGTCTTAAATTTCTGTAGCATTTTGTAATTATGGTACAAATCATTGTGTACATGCATTTTAATTAAGAGGGTACATATCACCTCTTGATCATAAATTTCCTGAGGACAGAAATTTTCTTTTCCTCATCATTGTATCCAAAGATACAGACTTTCAGTATTTAAGAAAAAGCATACAGATTATCTAGTCTAGCTTTGAGTTTTTTATATGTGAAATAAACGGAGCCCCGGGAAGTTAAAGTGATCTACTAACTTAAGGTCACAAAGTAAATGAGTCATAAGATTAAATAAGTTAATATATTCAAAGTGCTTACAGCAGTGCTTGACAGAACATTCATTAATACTATCACAATTATTAGATTAAAAACCATATAACCTGCCATCTTACCACACTATTACGTTGAATAAATGACAAATACTTCACATCCTTTTGTACATACTAATTATCTTCTCTGCCAGCTATTTGACTCCATCTCCCTCTTACTCTATGTTCCCCTTTTGCTCTAATATATTCCCAATTGATCATTAAAACCAGGGTCCTCAACAAATCTCATTCTGTCCATAAGGTTCATTTCTTGCTTTGCCTCATTAAAACTAAAATCGTCTTAGATTCCCTCTAAATCTGTGCTGTCCAAAATGGTAGGCACTAGCCAATTACACCCAGAGATACAACTAGTCTAACTTAAGAAGGGCTGTAAGTGTAAAATATGAAATGGGTTTTTAAGACTCAGTAAAAAAAATCTGTAAAACATTTCATTAATAACTGTTATATTAATTGCATGTTGAAAGGATATTTTGAATACATTGATTTAAATAAAACATATTATTACTTTTGACTACCTCTTTAACTTTTTTTTTTTTTTGAGACAGTGTCTCGCTCTGTCGTCCAGGCTGCAGTACAGTGGCACGGTCTAGGCTCACTGCAAGCTCTCCCTCCCAGGTTCACGCCATTCTCCTACCTCAGCCTCAAGTAGCTGGGACTACAGGCACCCGCCACCACACCAGGCTAATTTTTTGTATTTTTAATGGAGACGGGGTTTCACCATGTTAGCCAGGACGGTCTCAATCTCCTGACCTTGTGATCTGCCCACGTCGGCCTCCCAGAGTGCTGGGATTACAGGCATGAGCCACCGCACCTGGCCTACTACTTTAACTTTTTTAAATGTAGCTATTAGAAAATTTAACATTACATCCTTGCCTCAAATTTGAGGCTCTTATATTTTTTCTGGACAGTACTGCTCTAATTGTCCTCATTGGAAACTGCTGAAGCTCTATCCAATTTGTAACATATGCAAGAAGGCATTGTTTTTTTCATCTACAATTCTACAAATTCTGCTATCTCTTAAAAAAACACCCAGCAGCTTTCCAAAAAGAAAGCCAGAAAAGGGAGGTTAAAAGAAATCAGATGGGACAAACAGAAAATACCTAGCAAAGTGGTTGACTTAAATCACCTTGGCAAGCTATGACATAGACTTGGCAATTTAGAAGAGCATGCACATGTGCAAAGCTGTTCATGTGCCAAGAAACGACCTGAGAAAGCCATAACCCTTCACCTCTGGCTGACCTTGGGGCTTTGAGAAAGTTGGAAGTGAAGGCTAAGGCAGAGTTGCAAATGGCGCCAGGGCACAGAAAGCATACCCCAACATATACACAGAGAACCCTGACAATGGCTGAAAGACCTCTTGGTTCAAACATTTAAGGAAATAGAAGGCCACTCTTTAGGAGAACATAAAGCTAATTGAGCAAAGCCATCAGTGGCTACACATGACAAAGATTACAGATTTTACAAAGTTAGTTCAGGAAATTAATTAAACAAACAAAAAACAATAATACCAGACAATAACAAATTCAGGAGAAAGGGAGGGAGCTCTGATTTACACAGTCCCACATAATTTAAAAAGTCTAATTTTCAACAAAAATTGCAACATGCAAAGAAATAGGAAGCACAGCCTATACATGGGGGAAAAAAAAAGAGCAGTCAATAAAAACTGTCCCTGAGGAAGCCCAGAAGTTGGGCTTACTAAACAAAGATCTGAAATCTATTGTAAATAATACAAAGAACTAAAGGAAATCTTGTCTAATGATCTAAATGAAAGTATGGCAATGCTGTCTCATCAAATAAGAAATATCAATAAAGAGATAAAAATTTTTAACAGAACCAAATAAAAATTCTAGAGTTAAAAAAGTGCCAAAATTAAATTAAAAATTCACTAGAGAAGTTCAAGAGGAGATATGAGCTGTCGGAAGAAAGAATAAGGGAACCTGAAAATACGTCAATTAAGATTATCCAGTCTGATTAACAGAAGGAAAAATGAACAGAGTTTCAGACCTGTGGGATACCACCAAGCACAGTAAAATAAATAGAATGGGAGCCTCAGAAAGGATATCACAAGAAATGACATATGAAATCTTCTGATGTTTAAAGAAAACCAATAAAAGAATCCAACAAGATCAAAGAAATCAAGGGAGGATAACTTGAGGCCAGGAGTTCAAGACCAGCCTGGGCAACATAGTGAGAGCCTCTCTCTACAGAAAAAAAAAAATTTTAAACTTTTTAAAAGATCACAGAACTCCAACCTGTGCACCTAATAAACTTTCAACAGAAGATAATCTATCCGGGCGTGGTGGCTCATGCCTGGAATCCCAGCACTCTGGGAGGCGCACATGGGTGGATCTCCTGAGGTCAGGAGTTCGAGACCAGCTTGGCCAACATGGCGAAACCCCATCTCTACTAAAAACACAAAAATTAGCTGGGCATGGTGGCACATGCCTGTAATCCCAGCTACTCAAGAGGCTGAGGCAGAAGAATTGCTTGAACCGGGGAGGCAGAGGTTGCAGTGAGACAAGATCACACCACTGCACTCCAGCCTGGGCAACAGAGCAAGACTCCATCTCAAAAAAGAAAAAAAGAAGATAATCCAATGAACTCTCAAGAAGAGAGAATCTTGAAAACAGCAAGATAGAAGTGATTCAGCAGGCATCAATAATCTTCAATAAGATTAACGGCTGATTTCTCATCAGAAACATGAAGCCAGTAGGCAGAGTGATAACTGACTCAAAGTGCTGACAGAAGAAAACTTTCAAACAATAATTCAATACCCACAAAAATTTTCTTTCAAAAAGGAAGTAAAACTAAGTGATTCCCAAATAAACAAATGAGATAGCTCATCACTAGCAGAACTTCCCTATCAAAAATACTTAAAGAGAATCTTTCAGGTTGAACTGAAAGGATACTAGACATAGGCTCATATCCACATTAAGAAGAAAAAAGAGCACCAGTAAATGAAACTATATAAATATAAAAACAGTGTAAAGGCATTTTTCTCTTATTTCTCCTATTTTATTTCAAAGACAATTACAGAAAGCAATAATTATAAAACTGTGCTGGTATACTTATATTTATAAAAATGTAATTTGTATGAGAATAATATAAAGGAAGGGAGGGAGAACAGAACAAAATAGAAGAAAGGTTTTATGTAATAGTGAAAATAAGTTAGTATTAATCCATACTAGATTATAAATTAAGATGCTAATTGTAAACCCCAGACAAGCACTAAGAAAGTAACTTTAAAACTACAGCTTAAAAAAAAGAAAATGTAAGTGGCACACTAAAAAATAATTAACACAAAAAAAGCAATAGTGGAGGAATAGACAAAATAATCACAGAAAACAAAAGACAAAATGACACAAGTAAATCTTATCTGTGGTTACATTAAAGATAAATTGACTAAACACTCCAACCAAAAGGTATAGATTGGCAGAATGGATTCAAAACTATGATCCAACTATTTTTTGGCCATAAAAAGAAATAAACTACTATTACGTGCTACAACATGGATGAACCTTAAAAGCATTATGTTAAGTGAAAAAAGTTTTAAAAGCACAAGGCCAGGTGTAGCCACTCTTTTTGCTGTCTTTTTTGCTGACTGTCAGTGGGCAGAGTATCCAGGACTTCTTTTCCCAGAGGCAACCCTGTCTGCTCATTTTTGGCTGTCTACTCTAACAAACTGATTAATGGATAGGCAAAATATGGTATGTCCATACAATGAAATATTATTCACCATAAAAAGAAAGAAAGTACTGATATGTGCTACAAGAGGGATGAACCTTAAAAGCATTATGCTAAGTAAAAAAAAGTAAGATACAAAAGGCCACATATTGTTTGATTCCATTTATAGAAATGTTCAGTATAGGCAAATCTACAGATACGGGAATTAGATCCAGGGGCTGGTGGGAGAGGGAGAATAGGGAATGACTACTAACAGATACAGGATTTTTTTATATGGTGATGAAAATGTTCTGAAATTAGTAGTGATTTTTGCACAACTTTGTGAATATACTAAAATTTACTAAATTGTACACTTTAAAAGGGAACATTTCAGTCAGGCCTGGTGGCTCACACCTGTAATCCCAGCACTTTGGGAGGATGAGGCAGGTGGATCATGAGGTCCGGCGTTTGAGACCAGCCTGGCCAACATAGTGAAAACCCATCTCTACTAAAAATAGAAAAAATTAACTGGGCGTGGTGGCAGGCACCTGTAATCCTAGCTACTCGGGAGGCTGAGGCAGGAGAACTGCTTGAACCCAAGAGGCGGTGGTCACAGTGAGACAAGATTGCACCACTGCACACCAGCCTAGGCAACACTGCGAGACTCCATATCAAAAAAAAAAAAAAAAAAAAAAAAAGAACATTTCGTGGGATGTGAATAATATAGCAACTTCAAAAAGATAAAGACTAATAAAAGTGAAATGAGGGAAAAGATCTATCATCTAATTACTAATCATAAAAGCTGGGGTAGTTATGTTAATATGACATAAAGTAGACTTCAGAAAGAGAAAAATCACCAAGGATAAAGTGGAACATTTCATATTGATTAAAAGTTTGATTTACTAACACAATCAAATTAAATTAAATATAGTAGCATCTAATTATACAGTGTCAAAGTAAATAAAGCAAAAAATTACACATTTGAATTTCAGTACTTCCCTTTCAATAACTAACAAAAATAAGCAGTCAAGTAATCATTAAAGATATAGAAGATATAAGCAATATTTACTAATTTGACCTAAATGACATTTACAGAGTACTTCATCCAACAACAGAAGGATACACGTATTTTTTTCCAAGGGCACATAAAAACATTCACCATGATAGATGATACTGTGAGTCATAAAACAAGTCTCAATCAACATAAAAGGACATAAATTTTTTTTAAAAATCATGCAGAGTATATTCTCTAACCAGAATGAAATTAAACTAGAAATCAGTAATGGGAAAATATCTGAAAAAAATACCTAAATATTTGGAAATTAAATAATAGGGTCCTAAATCACTCATAGGTCAAAGAAGAAATTATAAGACAAATTAGAAAAAAACTTCCAACTGAATAAAAGTGAAAACACAACGTATCAAAATTTGTGGGATGTAATTAAGTCATTTTTTTTTTTAAGATATGAGGTGTTGCTCTGTTGCCCAGGCTAGAATGCAGTGGCGTGATCATAGCTCACTGCAGCCTCAAACTCCTGGGCTCCAGGAATCCTCTCACCTCAACCTCCCAAGTGGCTAAGACTACAAGCAGGTGCCACCATGCCTGCCTAATTTTTTTTTTCAGAGATGGGGTCTCACTATGTTGCCCAGACTGGTCTCAAACTCCTAGGCTCAAGTGATCCTCCCACCGCAGCCTCACAAAGCACTGGGATTACAAGCATGTGCCACTGCACCAGGCTTATTAAATCACTTCTAAAAGGTATATTACAGCATTAAATCTTTGAAATTCTTTTAATTAATTTTCTGTTTGGAAAAAAAGCATTTGACAAAATGTAAGCCTCATTCATAATAAATGTTCTCAGCAAACTCAGAAGGAAATTTCCTCAACTGAAAAAGAATATCTATGCAAAAGCCTAAATCTGATATCAAACATACTTGACACTGAAAGACTAATAATTGCCCCTAATATCAGCAAAAAGTTAAGAATGTCCACTCTCAACACCTCTATACCACAATGCACCATAGGTTCCAGCCAGTGCAGAAGGACAAGAAAAAGATATTTGGAAATGAAAGAAATAAAAGGCACACAGGTTGAAAAGGAAGAAGTAAAACAATGTATTTTCAAACATCTTAGTTGTGACCTATTGCAAAATGTGCTACTAGAAATAATAGGGAAATTTCACAGTCACAAAATATAAAGTCAATATATACCGGTAAGAATGAAAATTGGCAGATATTTAAAAAGAGAGACTAAATGAGAATTTTGGAAAATTTAGTCAATTAAGTTAAAAATCCCAGAACAGGAGATAAATTTTAAATTATTAAGTACAAATTTAATATTGAAGAATTATCTAAAAACAATAAGTTTTTTTTTAATGTTAAAAAAAAAGCATTTAGGAGCCTCTCTGAACCTGTTCTGGTTCAAGGGCTGCCTGATAAATTTAAAGAATAATAAATAAAGCTCTTAAGAAACACTGAGAATAGATAAAAGTTCCAATACATATCTAATAGTACTGCCAGAAGGTAAGACAGGAGAGAACAGCAGAAAAACAATACTCAAAAATATGATAGCTTTTTTCATGTGTCTTTTGGCTGCATAAATGTCTTCTTTTGAGAAGTGTCTGTTCATATCCTTTGCCCACTTTTTGATGGGGTTGTCTGTTTTTTTCTTGTAAATTTGTTTGAGTTCATTGTAGATTCTGGATATTAGCCCTTTGTCAGATGAGTAGGTTGCGAAAATTTTCTCCCGTTTTGTAGGTTGCCTGTTTACTCTGATGGTAGTTTCTTTTGCTGTGCAGAAGCTCTTTAGTTTAATTAGATCCCATTTGTCAATTTTGGCTTTTGTTGCCATTGCTTTTGGTGTTTTAGACATAAAGTCCTTGCCCATGCCTATGTCCTGAATGGTAATGCCTAGGTTTTCTTCTAGGGTTTTTATGGTTTTAGGTCTAACATTTAAGTCTTTAATCCATCTTGAATTAATTTTTGTATAAGCTGTAAGGAAGGGATCCAGTTTCAGCTTTCTACATATGGCTAGCCAGTTTTCCCAGCACCATTTATTAAATAGGGAATCCTTTCCTCTGGCCATCAGAGAAATGCAAATCAAAACCACAATGAGATACCATCTCACACCAGTTAGAATGGCAATCATTAAAAAGTCAGGAAACAACAGGTGCTACAGAGGATGTGGAGAAATAGGAACACTTTTACACTGTTGGTGGGACTGTAAACTAGTTCAACCATTGTGGAAGTCAGTCTGGCGATTCCTCAGGGATCTAGAACTAGAAATACCATTTGACCCAGCCATCCCATTACTGGGTATATACCCAAAGGACTATAAATCATGCTGCTGTAAAGACACATGCACACGTACGTTTATTGCGGCACTATTCACAATAGCACAGACTTGGAACCAACCCAAATGTCCAACAGTGACAGACTGGATTAAGAAAATGTGGCACATATACACTGTGGCATACTATGTAGCCATAAAAAATGATGAGTTCATGTCCTTTGTAGGGACATGGATGAAATTGGAAATCATCATTCTCAGTAAACTATCACAAGGACAAAAAACCAAACACCGCATGTTCTCACTCATAGATGGGAATTGAACAATGAGAACACATGGACACAGGAAGGGGAACATCACACTCTGGGGACTGTTGTGGGGTGGGGGGAGCGGGGAGGGATAGCATTAGGAGACATACCTAATGCTAAATGACGAGTTAATGGGTGCAGCACACCAGCATGGCACATGTATACATATGTAACAAACCGGCACATTGTGCACATGTACCCTAAAACTTAAAGTACAATAATAACAAAAAATAAAAAATATGATAGCTAAGAATTTTCAAGAACTACAGAAAACCTTAAATTCTCAAGTGGAAAGCATACACCCACTGCAAAACAGAATAAACAAATAAATCCACAGCTCTATACATCACAGTGTACTGAAATACATCAAGGATAAAGTGAAAATACATAATCATAGTGAAGATTTTAATACCTCTCCATTACAAATGGGTAGATCATGCAGACAAAAAATTTAATATGGAATTGAATTTCAGAGTAAGTAAGATTGGTGTGATAATGACAGATAGAGCCATACATCCAACAAATGAGATTATATATTATTTTAAGCAAGTAGAGAGCATTTACAACAATTGGATAAGTATCAGGACACAAAGGAAATAACAAACATAATATCATAGAGACCTTGTTCACTAGCTATGATGGTTAATTTTATGTATCTACTTCACTGGGTTAAGGGATACGTGAGTAGCTGGTAAACATTATTTCTTGGTGTGTCTGTGAGGATGTTTCCATAAGAGATTAGTATTTGAATCAGCAGATTGAGTAACAAAGACCACCCTCACCAATGTGCGCAGGGATTATACCATCTGTTGAGTGCAAGGATAGAACAAAAGGTCAGATTAAGGGCAAATGTGCTCTCTCTCCTTGAGCTCGGACATCCATCTTTTCCTGCCCTTGGATAACAGAACTGCAGGTTCTCAACCCTTCAGACTCCAAGACTTACACCTGGTTCTCAGGCCTTTGTACTCAGATTGAATTACATCACCAAGCTTCCCTGGTTCTGCAGCTTGAAGACAGCTTGCAGACAGCTTGCAGGCAGCATATCATGGGACTGCAAAGCCGTCATCATCAAGTGAGCCAATCCCCATAATAAATTCCCTATTAAATAACTATATAGTATATCCTATTGGTTCTGTTTTTCTGGAGAACCCTAATACATGACCCCAATGCAATTCATTAAAATACCACAATAAAAGATAATATATATGTATATGTGTAGGTATGTATGTGTATAGGTAGGGGGGACAGTATGAGTATGGGAGAGTGTTACACACACGTAAATCTTATGCATCTTGGAATTAAAACAAATCCTAGATAGTTCATAAGCTAAAGTAGAAATCATAATAAAAATTATAAAATATTTAGAGCCAAATGATTTTAAAACATTATCAATAGCTTTGAGATGCCAGTTAAACAGCAACTGGAAGCAAATCAAGTGCCTTAAAGGCAGATATTACAATGAGAAAAAATATTGCAAATTGCAGAGGAGTGGTAAATACAAAATTCAGGATACCGATTGGCCAAAAAGAAGAAGGAAAAAGCGATTTTATTAGGCAGAGATTTACAGGATGCTTCACCTGGATGGGTACACAGGTGTTCATTAAATGTTACTCTATAACTTCCTATATGTCTGAAATATTTCAAAATAAATGTTTTAAAAATAAGTGAAAAAAAGTAGTTGACTCATAAAGCTAAAATCTCTCTACAAATACAAATAAAAGATCCTAAATAAAAAATTAGCCAATCAAATCCAGCAAAATAGAGTAAAAACTGTACATCCTGACTTAAAAGAACTTATTACAGGAATAGGAATAGTTCAACATCAAAAAGTGTCATTTTTTTACAGACTATGAAAGCATTATTATATAATAATTTCACTGGATTAAAAAAAAATCCCAAATAACTCAACATTCAGGATTTTTTAAAATTAGAATAGAAGGGAACTGCACTAACTCAATAAATGAAAACCCTACAGCCAATATTCTATTAGGTTCAACTACATTTGAAATGGCTCAGGTTTTTTTAAGCCAAAAAAATGGCCCATTATCAGCGATTTCATAGGATTTGATCTAATGATGGTGAGACTTCAGAAGCATAATTTAAAATTAGAAAAAACGACAAAGATACCTACTTTGTTATCCCTAACATTAAACACTATACTAGAAATTCTAGCCATCAACATAAAGACAAGGCAAACAAAGCAAAACAAAACAAAACAAAGGATTGTACTGCAAAAGTCAAAACTGTCTATTTTCAAACAACGTCATTTTCCACATAAAAAATACAACTATTGAAATAATGTTATTTCATGTTATTTAATGTTGCATCCAAAATTAAAATATAAAATGTGCAACAAAGATATATACAAGAATGCTCATAGGAGCACAATTTGTAATATCCCCAAACTAGAAACAATGAGAATGTCCATCAACAATAGGATGAATAAATATTGGTATATTCATTTAAGAAGGGAAAAAAGGGCTATTGCCTCATAAACCACAAGGATAAACTCCCACAAATTGGTTAGACATAAAAGAATTCAGACCATACAAAATAGACAGATCATAGATAGATATAGCTAGATTTCAAAACTTCAAAATATATTGTAAGAGAAGTCAAGATGTGGTTACCTTTGGGAGAGGAACAGGGGTAGGTGAAGTGGCGGGAGGGAGACAGCCCAATGGAGCAATCTGGGGTTCTGATAATATTCTAATTATTGGTGATTATACATTTACGATTTGTGTACTTTATGAATATATGCTATAGTTCCATAAAAAACTTAATTTAAAAAATCAATAACGCAATAAATATATACAAGTTTGTCAAGTAAAATAATCATTTTAAAAATCAATAGCATTCTTTGTTTACCAGAAACGAAAAAATTAGAAAATGAAAAACATGCAGTACTAAAAAGAGCAAAAACAAAGTAAAATATAAACTTCAACTAGACGATCTTTGAAAATTCCATTACATATAACCAATAAAGGTTTAGTATCCAAAATATATTTAACAAGAAGAAGAAAACAAGAATACACTTTTAAAGGACAAAGGATATTGGTAGTCACAGAAAAGGAAACCTCTAGGATCCAAGATTGGAGTTAAGCAGCCACAATCCAAGGAATGCCTGGAACCATCAAAAACTAGAAGAGGCAGGAAAGATTCTCCCCTAGAGCTTTTGAAAGGAGCACCGTTCTGCTGACACTTTTATTTTGTACTCTGGCCTCCAGAAATGTGAGGGAATAAATTTCTGTTGTTTTAAGCAACCACGTTTGTGATAATTTGTTATGACAGTCCTAGGAAACTAACCGGATACCCTGAGACTCAATAGTTCCATTTCTAGATCTACTCCCTAGAGCACTGGGTCACCATTCTATAAGACCCAAAATCATCCTTTTACAGAAAATATTTTCAACTTACCTATACATATAACTAAACAATAAACCAATATCCTAATTAAAGTTTGAAAAAATACAGAAATACTTTATAAGAAAATACATATTTCTAACATGTAAATGCTTGGGCAAGACTACACTGGAAGATATATTTGCACCTATACACAGAATCTATGTGAAATGGGCAGTTTCAAACGTGAGATGATAAACATCCCATACTAGCAACTCAAACACCACAAGCAGCATTGCCTCTGGTGCCATGATTTTCCAAAAAAAGTAAACTCTTAGCAGAGCACCAAACCAAACAAAGTGTACTCTTTTCCTCAATTTACATGGCAATTGCATTACTGTAAAATGCGTTTTAAAAACCTTTTAAGAAGACTTTGTGTTTATAAATAAACAGATAATTGATTATCAACTGCTATTATGTTATTAATCTCCAGTAATTATAAACAGGTTTTTCATCTACATATTCAATGAGACATTCAAGTCATGCAGGATACCGAACAATTAATACCACAGGACTCCCCAACCACTGTGACAAACAAAAGTAGTCTAGTCAATTTGTAAAATGCTCCCTAGGGCACACAATACACCCCTGAGAACAACAGACACAATGATACTAGGAAATATGTGCAAATATATTCATTGAAACATTGTGCATTAACTATTAGTATTTAATAAAAAGTCCATTAAGAGAGGAACAAAAATTATATCACTGTTAATATAAACATATACCATTTTATACTAATGAAGGAAATGAACTAGACCTGCAAGAATCAACACTGAAAAATCTCAAAAACAGTGAATCAGAAAAAGCAGGTTGCAGAAGGATACATACAAGTAAGATACTATTTGTGCAAAATTTAAAAACAAAACTACAGCATAGGTTATACACAGACATACACAAATACTTAGTAATAAGTACAAAAATCTGAACAAACAGAATACACTACAACTTCAGGATATTAGTTATTTTAAGGAAGGTAGGGAGGAAAAAGTGGTCAGGAAGAGGTAAAAGGCACAGAGGAGGACTCACCTACATGCAACATTATATTTCTTAAAAACAAAAATCTGCAGCAAACATGTAAAATTTATCATTTGTTAAATGGGGGGTGGGGCATCAAAGGATTCAGCTTTTTTTTCTATAAATTTGAACTATTTTATAGTCAAAATTTTTTAAAGTCTATATTACAGCGAAATTTACCACCAACTGTGGCTTAACTGTGACTGAGACACTACCTACAGTAACCTGGATAAGGATCACAAAGATAAATGTTCAGATGAGTAGTGATTGAAAGAAGCCAGATCTGTCTGCCACAGTGCTATCATTAGTTTCAGTTAGGTAATGAGATGAAGTGAGAATTACATGCAATCCCAAATTGACACTATTACTTTACCTCCAATATCTTCCATTTTCCCAAATAAGCTCATAAAAATTGAAATATTAAATATAAAAAGAAGGTAAAGAGATAAAGCAGCAATAATACTTCTTCCCATCAAAGATAAAATGTTTTAAAGATTTAAAATGTAAGTGATGGAAAATATAATTCTTCTGATGCTCTTTAAAAAGAAGTTACTTAGCATACTATATCATTCTCCAAAGACTCATTGAGAAAAGTCACTTTCCTCTTAGCAATATATTTTCTCTCATGTCATATGGCTCTGTTGGGCAACATAAAATGTTGTGTGACACATCCAAACCTTTCTATGTTTTTACTTTCATATTACTAAAGTATTACACAGATGAGATTGCCACTAACACAAAACTTCAGCAAAAAATAAGCATGGAAGGGGTAGAGAAGAATGAGATTGCAACTTTCAACAGGCAATCAAAGATAACACCTAGTTTCCAGTTTATAGTAATTGGGAAAAAATTGAATGTCACCACAAAAAGAAGAAAAAATCAGGCAATAATACAACATGAACTATTCTGTAACCGAGCCAAGTATGTTCAAAAGGTAATGTCCACAAAAATATTTTTACAAGAATGAATATTCATAATAGTATTATCCAATAATAACCATAACCTGCAAACAACTCAAACAACCATCAACAAGAGAATGGATAGCATCAGAGTAAAAAGCTTCTACACAGCAAAGGAAACCACTAACAGTAAACATACAGAATGGAGAAAATCTGATAAGGGGTTAATATCCAAAATATGTAAGGACCCAAACTCAATAACAAGAAAACAAAAAACCTAATTTTAAAAATGGGCAAGAGGTCTGACTAGATATCTCAAATGGCCAACAGGTGTATGAAAAGGTGCTTACCATCTCTAATCATCAGGGAAATGCAAATCAAAAATATAATAAGATATGCCCTCACACATGTTAGAACGACTACTATAATAAATTCAAAAAATTGTAAGTGTTGGAAAGAATGTGGAGAAAGGGGAACCCTTGTACACCGTTGGTAGAAATGTAAATTAGAAGAGCCATTACAAAAAGCATATTTCCTCAAATAATTTAAAAAAAGAAAAATTTCCTCAAATAATTAAAAAATAGAACTACCATATAATCCAGCAATCTCACTTCTGGGTATGTATCCAAAGGAAATTAGTATATGGAAGAGATCTGCACTCTCATATTCATTGCTGCATTATTCACCATACTCATGATATGGAAGCAACCTAAGTGTCCATCAATGAATGAATGGATAAAGAAAATGTGGTAGATGTGTGTGTGAGGGGGTGTATGTGTACACTATTCCGATTTCTATCACTATGGATTACTTTGCCAGTACTTAAACTTCACATTGGAGCCACATAGTATGTGATATTTAGTATCTGACTTCTTTTGCTCAGCATGTTCTTGAGATTCATCCATGTTGTTGGTTCTATCAGTAGTACCTTTGAATTGTGGAGTAGTATTCTATTGTATGTGTATACTACAATATATTTATCCATTCTTTTTTGTCAAAACTTACATATATTTACACTGTACAAAGTGATGTTTTGCTACAGGTATGTACACTGTGAAATGATTAATTCAAGCTAATTAACATTTCCATCATCTCCTATACTTATTTCTCTCTGGAAAGCAGTTCTGTCTGGAATGGACCTGAAAGGGGAACAAGGGAATTGCGAGGGGTGATGGAAGTGTTCCAAATCTTGATCTGGGTGATGGTGACATGAGTGTATGAATTGACCAAAACCAACTGAGGAAAAAAAAGGAACATTGTGGGAATAAAAAAAAAAATAGAACTGCTCTATATTAAAATGAACTACAAAGACCTATCAATCAAATGATTAAAGGTAATATATAAACCTTGACTGGATCCCGGTTTGAAAAAGTTAACTATGGAACTCATGTTTGGGACAACCAGAAAAACTTGAATATGAACTAAATATTAATAATTTCTCACCAATTATCTTAGGTGTAATAATGGTGTTGGGGTTATACAGAACAATCTCCTTATTTTTTAATTTTATTTACGTATGTATTTATTTAAGAGACAGGGTCTCACTGTGTTGCCCAGGCTGGAGTGCAGGGCTACTCACAGGTGTGCTCACAGCATACTACAGCCTCAAACTCCTGGGTTCAGGTAATCCTCCTGCCTCAGTCCCCTGAGTAGCTGGAGCTACAGGTGCCTGTCATCATACCCAGCTAATATCCTTATTTTTAGAAGACACATGCTGAAGTACTTACAGGTGGAGTATCATTATGTCAATTTATTTTCAATTTTTAGCAAAAAAATAAAAAATTTATACATAAACATACACATACATATAGACAAATCAAATTAATGTACATGGTCATGGGTGACAGTTATTCATTGAACTATTCTTCTAAGTACTCTGTATGTTTGAAAAATTTCATTTAAAAAGTTGGGGAGAAAGATGCCAGTTTTAATAGATACAGAGTGATTTCCAGGACATACTGAACGAAGAAAAGCAAATGTACAGAATAGTTTATACGCTACCTATTTCATAAAAACAAATATCTATTTATATATATATATATATATAGTGTGGTATGTGAGAGAGAGTTTGTGTATCTGTTTATATCAAAACCAGTGCAAATGGTTAAAGCAGATGAGTATAGGTGGGAAATAGTTTTGAGCCTGGAAGCAACACTTCTCTGAGTATATCATTTTATAGTCTTGAACTTGAACCATGTAAATGTAAAAAGGAAATAGACAAGAAAGGAACTAAAATCAAAATGAAGATGTTAAAAATATCTAGGGTCATATAACCTTTCTATTCAATCAAAGCCAAATTAATCAATCAATCAAACATGTTTAACTTTTACGTCTGCTAGTGGGGTTTTTTTTGTGGGGGGGGGCGGTCAGGGGCGTTGTTTGCTCCTTTTGAGCATCAGGGCCATTTTAAAAGGCTTTTGTTGTTCAAAAATTCGGGAACATTTTGCACATCTGCTTCTAAACAGTTGTGCAATCCTAGATAAATAATAGCCATGCTAAGCATCGATTTTCTTGGCTGTAAAAAGGGATTGAATCCAATGATTTCCATCTAAGATGTCTCGGAACTATAAAATTCTGTGACTTAAATGTTTGTTGGGGAAAAATATTATTTCCACCAGCATAGTTTTCTTTAGCTCTGATAAGTAACAAAGCTCCATTATACAGTGAATTACACAGTCATTCACTTTCTGCAATACAACTAATACTCAGGAGAAATGTAGCTATTCCTCCGACTCCTTCAAGCAGTAATCAGTTACAACAGAGTACTTCCTCTTAGAAAGTTTGTATTGGCAACGTTAGGGAAGCTGCAGCCAGCCACTCAGGCAGCTGCGCTCACCAGACTGCTAAACACCATTAGTTGGCAGGAGGAGGAAGAAGCCAGTAACAAAATCCATTAAGGCTGAACTCTGAAGGAGTTTCACTAACTTGTGTCCTGGGCCAAGGGATCGAGAAAGCTTCGTGCATTCTTCTTGCTAAACTAATTTTACTTTACAAAAAGTTGTCAAAAATGGCAGCTTTGGGAGGAAAACAAGCAAAGCTAGGGCTATGGAGTTTCCGAGAAAAATCTCTGCAGGCTTGAAGATAAAGGGAGAGTCCAAGAAAATTTCTACTTCACCACCACTGCCTCACACTCTGCCCCACCCACACTTGCCTTCTTTAAGACCTAACAAAAGACCTAAAACAGTCCTGTGATTTTCCTAGGGGTTTAAGTTCTGTGCTGCAGCAACCTCATTCTAACGTGACGAAGGCCAGCCAGGAAAGGCGGGAAGCTGCAAGCACGGGTTAAGTGGAGCCTGGCCAGTAGGGTGTACAGGAAGGAAATGCAGAGGGCTCCTGGCTGCAGCACCCAGGAGAGTAATGGTAATATTTCAGCACTCTCAACCCCCAAGTTTTCCTAGGAGATCAAACAGAAGGCAATATACATAAGAAGACTTACTGAGTAAGAAGGAGTGAAAAGAGACCGAATGGTGAATTTTGGTTCCAAACTCCGTACAGGTCTGTTCCTGCAGGACTAAAACGGGGTGTGGAAAGGGTCTTGTGGAGATTTCCTCCAGAACACACAAGCTGGAGTATTCCTCTAAACAGGGGAATGAGAGGGTTCTCTAAAGAATGCAGGGGAAGAAGTTCAAAACCCTTGGAAGTCTTCTGAGATCAACAAGGGGAATAGAGTTTTCTCCCAGCATGGAGAGGTCCAGCCCCTTCACTGGATGAGTGGGGTTCTCTGCCCCAGCTGGACTTCCACAGGAGGATGGAGGAAAGCATCCTCTTGGGCAAGTCTGGAGAGTGAAGGGGTGGGGTTGCAAGGTTGGAGAAGGAGGTGTTTCCCTCATAAAAATGACTGGGCCTTTCTTGCAATGGCTGGCACAAAGTCGGAAGGGTCTGGGGACGGGAGGGGCCTGAAGTGATTTCTGAGGAGTTGGGTTTTTCCTGTAAGGCCCTGGGAGGGAAGGCAAGGTACTTTGCGCAATGACACATTTCAGTTGTTGGATGTGAAGATTCTCCTTCGAAGACAGAATAAAGAAAGGCCCCTTCATTAATGCGGGTTTGAAACTGGTCTGAAATGGTGTGCCTGCAGGGATTCGGGAGGAAATGCGACCCCCACCCCCAGACTTGGGAAAGGCGGGGGCAATAATTCTCTAAGAGAACTGGAGCCCGAAAGAGGAATGAAAAGCCCCCGCGCCGCGCACATACACTCTCTCTCACTGGAAAGTTAGCAGCGAGGAAAGAACTCTGAAGTGATTTGGGAACGATCTGAAAGCGCGCAAGTTGGAAGTCGGGTTGAAGCCAGCGTAGCGGAGCAGGGGTCAGGCCTCTGCGTGGCCGGAGTGGGAGGGCGCTCATGAGAACAAGGTGGGGCAGGACCGAAGGGGCGTGAGGTCGACGCTCCCTAGGGATGATTCGGAGGGTGAAGGAGGTTTGGGGGTGATTCCGAGCTCTCGGAGGTGACTGAGGGAGTCCCTGAGCCAATGCCCGGGGGTGGGAGGCGCTACCGGTACTCACTGAGCTGATCTCCAGCGCCAGGGCGCACTGCAGCGCCTTCACCTTCGGCATCCGTGCGGGGAGGGGCGGCGGGAAGTGACCCCGGCCACGGGCCCGAGTGAGGCGGGGAGACCTGGGGCTGGGCGGGGACGGGGAGGAGACGAGGTGGCGGCGGCGGTGGCAGCAGTGGCCCCCAGGCCGGGGCCCGCGGTCCAGCCTGGGCTCCGCCGGAGAAGCAGCTGAGCGCGGGGCGCAGACTCGTTGTCATGGCAGCCAGGAGGGGCGGGGCCGGAAGAGAGGCCGCGCGGGGCACTCCAGGGCTACCCGCGCGGGGACGAGCGCTGGAGGCGGAGCTTGACGAACGCCGAGCGAGGCGGAGCCGGGCAGGGGGCGGGGCTTCCGAAGGGGCAGGGTGAGGCAAGGCAGCTCTTCTGTGACGTCAAACTGCGCCTAAAGCCGGACGAAAGGGAGCAGCTGTTTGTATAATGGGACGGTGCTCTGTTCAGGGAGTTGGAGTTCCTGTAAGGCCGTCGGAGGGAACCCCTGAGTTACAACGTGGTGATGGCACCTTGGGCTTGTGGCGACCCACTGTGGCCTCAGTTTTCCCAACTGTAAAAGAATAATAATTATTGTTAGTCCTCCTATTTAAATTTCACGGCACGGTTTACAAAGCCAGCATGAGGATACTGGGAATTAGGGAAGAGACTTGCCCAAATCAAAGTCGGAACCAGGACTGGAATCCAGGAGCTCTCAAGTTAAACCCCAGTTGCCTCCCTGAGGAGAGGGGCTTGCATCAGATGGTCCATACCCCTAGTCTCCTATTCTGTGATTCCCTTTGTTAGCGCGTTCCCTTTTCCCTTCAAATTTTCCTGTCTAATTCACCCATGTATGCGTCTTAATGCATATTGCTTAAGTGGAACTGTCAATGAGGTGCCAACAATAAGTCCAGCTGTGAAGGGCCTGACAATAGACCATCAAAGATAAAAGAACCTAAGAGATTGCCCAATCCAATCATGTTAAAAATCATTTGTATTGCAAAATACATTATACATGCAGAAGTGTATAAAACACGTTTATCTTAATGTGAACAGTACCTGTACAACTAGCAGCCGGTTAAGAAATAAAACATTACCAGCACCTGAAAAATGCCCGCAACGATTACATTGCCTTTCTCGCCCTGGAGTAACCACTACCCTGACTTTTGTACAATAATTCTCTTCCTTTTGCCATTCATGTATGCATTTCTAAACAAGATATTGTTTAATGTTTTCTGGTATTGATAGTATATAAATGGTATTAATACTGCATGTATTCTTCTGTGATTTGCTTCTCCCACTTAATATTATGCCACCGGTGATGCTGTGTAGCTGAAGTTTTTTCCATTGCTGGACAGTATTCCAATATAGATTGATTTATCCTTCCTACTATTGATGATCACTTACACTGTTTTCATTTTTAGCTATTATTAACTATGTTGTGAACATTGTAGTACAAGTCTGTGTCTATTAATGCACATGTACTAGCGTAGGAGTGGGTTAGCTGGGTATTAGGGTTTTGCACATGTGGGTCTTTAAAAAGTAAGACCACACCATTTTCCAAAGTAGTGTACCTATTTATGTTTCTGGTACTTATGTATAAGAGTTCTTATTTTTCCACATCATCAGCAACATTTGTGTTTGGATTTTTAACTTTTGTATATTTGGATGTGTGTATTTTAGGTATTTCATTGTGGTTTTATCTTGCATCTCTGGGTACCGTAGAGGTTGAGTACCTTTGGTTTTGTTAGCCTTTCCATTATCTCTTATTGAACTGCCAAGTAGTTATCTTGCCCCCTTTTCTGTTGGTCTCTCTCTCAGTTCTTTATATACTCTGGATAATAATTATATGTCTACTCTATATGTTGCAAATATCCTTTCCACTTTGTGTTTGTATTTTAATTTTACATATAGTCTGTGATGAACAGAAGATAAATTGTTGTCGTGGAGTATGAGTATTCTCAGTTTGACCATATAATTCCAAGTTGCTCTCCAGAATGCCATACCAGTCTACGCTCCCAATATTCGAAGGTTACTACGGCCCCACATTCTTCCCAGGCTTGGCATTATCAAGGGTTCTTGTTTTCCCCCAACATAACAGATGTAAAGTGTTATCTCACTATTGAATTTTTCAGATTACTGATGAGTCTGAGCATGTCTGTATATGCTTATAAGATTTTCTATCTTTACTAAAAATCATCTGCTCATAATGCTTTACCCCATATTCTATCAGGATTTTTGTCTTTTTTTTAGGAATTTTGTGTATTCTGGTTAGTTAATAAATTAATTCTAAGACACTACAAAAATCTTCTCTCTTTATGGTATTTTTATAAACTTTGTCCAGGATTTTGTTTTCTTTTGGGGTTTTTTGGGTGTTTTTTGTTTTGTTTTGTTTTTGACAGGGTTTTACCCGTCACCCAGGCTCTGGAGTGCACTAGCACAATCTCGGCCCACAGCAACCTCTGCTTACCCAGTGATATGGTTTGGCTGTGTCCCCACCCAAATCTCATCTTGAATTGTACTCCCATAATAATTCCCATGTGTTGTGGGAGGGACCTGGTGGGAAATAATTTGAGTCTTGGGGGTGGTTTCCCCCATACTGTTCTCATGGTAGTGAATAAGTCTCACAAGATCTGATGGTTTTATCAGGGGTTTCCGCTTTCGCATCTTCTCGTTTTCTCTTTCTGCCATCATGTAAGAAGTGCCTTTTGCCTCCTGGCATGATTCCGAGGCCTCCCCTCCCTGTGGAACTGCAAGTCCAATTAAACCTTTTTTCCTTTCCAGTCTTGGGTGTGTCTTTATCAGCAACATGAAAATGAGCTAATAGAGTAAATTGGTATCAGTAGAGTGGGTGTTGCTGAAAAGATATCCGAAAATGTGGAAGTGACTTTGGAACTGGGTAACAGGGAGAGGTTGGAACAATTTGGAGGGCTCAGAAGACAGGAAAATGTGGGAAAGTTTGGAACTTCCTAGGGACTTGTTGAATGGCTTTGGCCAAAAGCCTGATAGCCACATGGACAATAAGGTCCAGGCTGAAGTGGTCTTAGGTGGAGATGAGGAACTTATTGGCAACTGGAGCAAAAGTGACTCTTGTTATGTTTTAGCAAAGAGACTGGGGGCATTTGGCCCCTGCCCTAGACATTTGTGGAACTTTGAACTTGAGAGAGGTGATTTAGGGTATCTGGCAGAAAAAAATTCTAAGCAACAAATCATTCAAGATGTGACTTGGGTGCTGTTAAAGGCATTCAGTATTATAAGGGAAGAATAGCATAAAAGTTTGGAAAATTTGCAGCCTGACAATGTGATAGAAATGGAAAACCCATTTTCTGAGGAGAAATTCAAGTTGGCTGGAGAAATTTGCACAAGTAATGGGGAGCCAAATGTTAATCCCCAAGACCATGGAAAAAATGTCTCCAGGCCATGTCAGAGGGCTTCACGGCAGCCTCTCCCATCACAGGCCCCGAGGCCTAGGAGAAAATGGTTTCATGCGCTAGGCCCAGGGTCCCCATGCTGTGTGCAGCCTAGGGACTTGGTGCCCTGCGTCCCAGCTGCTCCAGCCATGGCTGAAAGGGGCCAACATAGAGATAGGGCTGTGGCTTCAGGGGATGCAATCCCCAAGCCTTGGCAGCTTCCACATGGTGTTGAGCCTGCAAGTACACAGAGTCAAGAACTTGGGTTTAGGAACCTCCACCTAGATTTCAGAAGACGTGTGGAAACACTTGGATGCCCAGGCAGAAGTTTGTTGCAGGAGTGGGGCCCTCATGGAGAACCTGTGCAAGGGCAGTGAAGAAGGGAAATGTGGGGTTGGGAGCCCCTATACAGTGTCCCTAATGGGGCACCACCTAGTGGAGCTGTGAGAAGAGGGCCACTGTTCTCCAGACCCCAGAATGGTAGATCCACCAACAGCTTGCACAATTCACCTGGAAAAGCCACAGACACTCAATACCAGCCTGTGAAAGCAGCTGGGAGGGAGGCTGTACCCTGCAAAGCCACAGGGGTAGAGCTTCCCAAGACCATGGGAACACACATCTTGCATCAGCGTGACCTGGATGTGAGACCTGGAGTCAAAGGAGATCATTTTGAAGCTGTAAGATTTGACAGCCTCACTGGACATTGGACTTGCATGGGCCCTGTAACTCCTTTGTTTTGGCCAATTTCCCTCATTTGGAATGACTGTATTTACCCAATACCTGTACCCAAATCGTATCCAGGAAGTAAATAGCTTGCTTTTGATTTTACTGGCTCATAGGCAAAAGGGACTTGCCTTGTCTCAGTGTGGACTTTTGGGTTAATGCTGAAATGAGTTAAGACTTTGGGGGACTGTTGGGAATGCATGACTGGTTTTGAAATGTGAAGACATGAGATTTGAAGGGGCCAGGGAAAGAATGATATGGTTTGGCTGTGTCCCCACTCAAATCTCATCTTGAATTGTACTCCCATAATTCCCACATGTTATGGGAGGGACCCAGTGGGAGATAATTTGAATGATGGGGGCTGTTTCCCCCATACTGTTCTTGTGGTAGTGAATAAGTCTCATGAGATCTGATAGTTTTATTAAAGGTTTCTGCTTTTGCATCTTCCTCATTTTCTCTTGCTGCTGCCAAGTAAGAAGTGCCTTTTGATGAGTTCATGTCCTCTGTGGTGACATGGATGAAGCTGGGAACCATCATTCTCAGCAAACTAACACAAGAACGGAAAACCGAACACCGCATATTGTCACTCATAAGTGGGAGGTGAACAATGAGAACACATGGACACAGGGAGGGGAACATCACACACCAGGGCCTGTCGGGGGGTGGGGGGCTAGGGGAGGGATAGCATTAGGAGAAATACCTAATGTACATGATGGGTTGATGGGTGCAGCAAACCACCATGGCATGTGTATACTACCTATGTAACAAGCCTGCACATTCTACACATGTATCCCAGAACTTAAAGTATAAAATAAAAAAAAGAAAAAGTTCCTTTTGCCTCTGCCATGATTCTGAGGCCTCCCCAGCCATGTGGAATTCTGAGGCCTCCACAGCCATGTGGAATTGTAAGTCCAAGTAAACCTCTTTTTCTTCCCAATCTCAGGTATGTCTTTATCAGTAGCATGAAAATGGACTAATACATCCTAGCTCAAATGATAATCCTGCCTCAACCTTCCAAGTAGCTGGGACTACAAACGTGCACCATAGCGCCTGGCTAATTTCTGCATTTTTTGTAGAGATGAGGCTTCACCATGTTGTCCAAGCTGGTCTCAAACTCCTGGGCTCAAGGGAACCACCCACCTCGGCCTCCCAAAATGTTGGGATTACAGGCGTGAACCACTGCACCCGGCCACTAGGGTGTACTTTCGTTCATAGAAGTAACCTAACTTCGATGTAAATCAATCATTTTTGCCTTATATTTGTGTTGTGTTTTTAACATTTTAGTAAGTCTTCCCAAAATTAGCTGGGTATGGTGGCACATGCCTGTGGTCCCAGCTATTTGGGAGGCTAAGGTAGGATTGCTTGAGCCCAGGAGGTGGGGTCTGCAGTGAGCGATGTTTGTGCCACTGCACTGCAGCTTGGGTAACAGAACCCTGTCTCAAAATAAACAAACAAATGAACAGTTTTCCTAGTCCCCAGATTCAAACAGACTGTATTTTCTGTTTTCTTATATTAACTTTATAGTTTACCTTTCACATTTTGATGTTTAATCTATTAAGACTCAATTTTTGTACATGATGTTAAACAGTAATCCAGGATTCACTTTCTTGTTGTCGTTGTTTTCCCCTTTAAAAATGTATGCTAGATTTTCCAACAATACCTACTAAACATTCTATGCTTCCCCTCATTGATTTGTGGTACTACCTTTCTTATGTATTAACTACCAAAGTTCTGATTTCAACCTTGCTCTTCTGTTCCAGTCTTCTATTTGTCTATTCTTGCAACAGTACCACACTGCTTCTATTTATTACTATGGCTTCTGTTTGGCAAGTCTCCTTTTTTAGGAGATAGATTTAGCTATTTGTGATCCTTCATTGCTTCTTTTTATTTTAGAGTAATTTTATCAAGTTCCTCAAGTAGTCCAGCTGGAATTTTGACAATGATACATTAAACTTATAGATTAATTCAGGGAATTGACATCTTTGTAATATTATGTCATCCCACCCAAGTGCATGGAATATATCTCTTTTTTTTTTTTTTTGAGATGGAGTCTCACTCTGTTGCCCAGGCTGGAGTCAATGTGGCACAATCTTGGCTCACTGCAACCTCTGCCTCCTGGATTCAAGCAATTCTCCTGCCTCAGCCTCCCGAGTAGCTGGGACTACAGGCGCCCACCACCATGCCCGGCTAATTTTTGTATTTTTAATAGAGGCGGGATTTCACCATATTGGCCAGGCTGGTCTTGAACTCCTGACCTCATGATCCGTCCACCTCGGCCTCCCAAAGTGCTGGGATTACAGGCATGAGCCATCGTGCCCAGTTGGACTGTATCTCTATCAGACATATTCTATGTCCTTCAAGTTTTGTCCCTAGAGATCTTATGTAATTCCTAGGTATTTAACTGTAGATTTTTCTTTATAATATTGAGAATAGTTTCTTAAGTTTTAATTATTTTTACTAGTTTGTTATTGCAACTATACAGAAATTTTGTCTTTATAAGTTAATCCTGGCAAATCTGTTAAACCCTTGCTGATTGAAATAGTTTCTCTGTTCCATTGTTAGTATTAATATTATTCTCACAGAGATGATAAGCACTACACTGATTTTTCATTGCTAACATAACAAATTACCATAAACTTAGTGGCTTAAACAACATAAATTTATTATCTTTTAGTTGTGTAGGTCAGAAGTCCAATACAAGTTTTGCTGGATTAACATCATGGGGTCAGTAGGGCTGGATTCCTTTCTGAATGCTCTAGGAGAAAATCCATTTTCTTGTCCTTTCCAACTTGTAAAAGCCATTAGCTTTCCTCATCTCATAGTCCCCTTCTTCTAGCTTCAAAGTTAGCAATTCCTCATTCAGCCTTTCTCACATTACATCACTCTAACCTACTCTTCTACTTCACTCTTCCACTTTTAAGGACCCTTGTGGTTACACTGAGCCCACAAAGATAACCAGGGTAATCTCCTTATCTAAAGGTCAGCTGATTAGCCACTTTAATTCTATTGATTGCCTTAATTCTCTTTTCCATGTAAGATAACATAGTCACAGATTTCAGAAATCAGGACATGGACATCTTTGGGGGCTCATTATTCTGCCTACCACAAATACCAAAACAAATAATAATTGTATTGCATTGAAGTACATCAAATATGTTGAAAATTCATGAGTTGGTAATGTTATTCAAAGGGAAAAAAGCATTGGTCAGATTTGGATGACTTTAAGAACCAGTTCATTCCAAAAACTGAGAAATAAAACAAATCAAGCATTTATCCTGAATATCTTGTTTGAACTCTACCTCAGGGTGACCAAAGAGCTGATGAAAGAAAGTTCTTTATAGAAAAATCCCCACTATAAATGAATAAGAATAAAGAATTAGAATATTCTTGGCTGCTAAAAACCATTACTGAAAAGCTGATGAAGAATTTCATAATAGATAGTCTGATAGCACTCAAACACACTGATCAATCTTAATATCACAAAAAACAGTATGTCCTTTGAGATGATGCAATTAGAAGTACACAATATCACCATTCATGTCAAAAAATCAAACTTGAATCTGATCAAGCATCCAAATCTGTCACCAACATACAGGACATATAAAATGTAAAGTAACTCGTTAGACAAAACCATAGGGATGCAAGCAGCAAAATAAACACAATATTATTTCTTCAACAAATAAATTGCAAAGAAGACTTTATGTATTAAAAAGACTGAAGTAAACCTAATGTAAAGTGTTTATGAGACCGTTGCAGATATTTGAATGCTACTGGATACATGATCTTAAGGAATTATTGTTAAATGTTTAAGTATAATACTAATACTAGGGTCCTGTTATTTTTTTAAAGAGCTCTTTCAAAAAAAGTGGTACACATTGAAGTATTTATGGATAAAATATGATGTCTGGGATTTGCTTCAGAATACTCCAAGCGAGGTTGGAAGTGGTAGTGATGGAAAGTAGGTGAAGGTATGGATGAAACAAATTAGCCACGTAATTGTTGAAGGCTAGTGCCAAGTATGCTGGAGTTGATTTTACTATTTTTTCCTACTTTTGTTTATGTTTAATTCCATATTAACACATAAAAAGTAAATAGATATTGAACAGTGTCAAGTGCTCTTTCTATACTGATTATTGAGATAATCATATGAGCTTTCAACTTCAACCTATTTATGAAATAAATTATATCAATAGTTTTTTCTGATGATGAACCTTTCTTGTAGCCCTGTACTGTTATTTTGTGAAAATGCTTCTGTATTGTTAGTTAATATTTTATTTAGGTTTTTGCATCATATTCATAAGAGAATTGGACCTATAATTTTTTTCTTTTATTGCCCTTTCCTGATTTTGGAATCTAGATTATACCAACTTCATAAAATAAGAGCATATATAAAAGCAAATGCTCTTATCTTGCAGATCCCTGAACTGAGGAGGCAAGATCAGTTTGGCAGTTGAAGCAGCTGGAATCTGCAATTCAGAGAATCTAAGAAAAGACAACCCTGAAGAGAGAGACCCAGAAACCTAGCAGGGGTTTCTCCAAACATTCAAGGCTGAGGGATAAATGTTACATGCACAGGGTGAGCCTCCAGAGGCTTGTCCATTAGCAACTGCTACAGTTTCATTATCTCAGGGATCACAGATTGTGCTACCTATTGCCTACCATCTGAAAACAGTTGCTTCCTATATTTCATCCAGTTTAATATTTGTTTAAACCAAGAAGGTTAATCTGGCACCAGCTATTCCGTTGTGAGTGGATGTGAAAGTACCAATTCCATTCTGTTTTACTATTAACTATCCTTAGCCTTAATATGTATCAGTAGGTGGCTTGTTGCTAGGAAATATTAAATGAATGGCATGTTTCATAGGTTGTGTTTAAAGTTGTTTTTTGAGTTAAATCTTTCTTTAATAGTACTTTATGATGTCAAAAACACTTAGAAGTCATAGTGTTGAACATCTATATAGGGTTGGATCTAAAATAGCTTCTTAACCTTTCCTAACCACTGTTTTTGTTTGTTTGTTTTTAACTAAGCATCCAGTTTGGGAAATTCTGAATTAGGGGAATCATAAAAGGTTTCATTTTAGCTGGGCCACATAAGGAAAGTAAGATATCAAATTGTAAAAATCGTTAAGAACTTCTATCCCATCTGAAGTGTGGGTTAGGTGCCTCTTCTCTGTGCTCCCTTAACATCCTATTTTATCTGTATATATATATATTCTTCCAAATATCCATGGGAAAAAAAATCTGATCATAAAAATATTTTAGGCTGGGAGGGGTGGCTCACGCCTGTAATCCCAGCACTTTGGGAGGCTGAGGTGGGCGGATCATGAGGTCAAGAGATCGAGACCATCCTGACCAACATGGTGAAACCCCATCTCCACTAAAGATACAAAACTATTAGCTGGACGTGGTGGCACGTGCCTGTAGTCCCAGCTACTCGGGAGGCTGAGGCAGGAGAACGGCTTGAACCCAGGAGGTGGAGGTTGCAGTGAGCTGAGATCGCGCCACTGCACTCCAGCCTGGGCGACAGAGCAAGACTCTGTCTCAAAAAATATATATATATATATACACATATATATATAAAATGTATATATATACACACACATATATAATATATATACACATATATAAAATATATATACACATATATATAAAATATATATATACACACATATATAAATATATATATTTTTTAAAATATTCCAATTGTCTCACTTTGTGGATGAGAAAAAGAAGTAGTTAGAGGTCAAGTAACTTGGCCTACATCTTTTCTCAAGATTGTAAACTCCTAGTGAGCAATAACCACATCTTCATTTTCTTTGTATAAAACAAGAAAGTTTAGCATGAAAAAGGTACTGAATTACAAATGTGTTGGATTGAATTGAAGACCCTTGGAAGGGGATTTTGTACCTGAGGATCTCTTTCTTTTGGCCATATTGTTCAATGGACAAAATCCAGCCTTTGAAGGCAGGCCGATTTGAGGTTAATACTACCTTTACCACTTGATAGCTATGTGACCTTGGCCATGTGGTTTCAACACTCTGAACCTCATTTTCTCTGTGTATGTGTGGTCCTCCTTACAAGTTTGTGAAAAATGTGAAGTCCTTAGCCATGATAGCCCAATATAACAGGCTAAATGATAATAGGTTTATGTTCTTTTCCTTTATATTCTCAGATAAGCACTGTCCAAGTTTGAGGTGTTTTGAGGTCTCGCCTGATTTGGATTGTTTGAGTTTATGCTATTCTTTGAATTCTTTGAGCTGTTCTGAAGCAGTGTATCATGAACAAAAACATCCCCAGTTCAGTCCAAACCCCTGGTTACATATCATTCTTATGCCATGTTATAACCAGTTTGAGAGTGTTCCCTCTGTTATTGCATTTAAGTTTCAGCCTCACACAGAAATTCAGCAGCCAATTTCTAAGCCCTAAGCATAAAATCTAGTGGGGGGGGGGGGGAAATGGCCTGAAGAGCAGCATTATGAATAGCACCATTATAATTAATGATCTCTCAGGAAGATTTACAATCACAGGTAGCAGATAAAACAAATAGTACTGCTTCTGCACTTCCCCTCCTTTTATTCGCTATGAAATTTTATGGGAAATCAGTCCAGTGAAAAATGTAAGCTCTTAATCTTTCCCAGAAATCCTACCTCATTTGATGAATACTTTGAGGGAATGAATTAGAGCATTTTTTTCTTTTATAGTCTACTTCGCATTTACGAAGTGAGGACGGTAGCTTAGGCTGCCTGGCCAACTGATGAGAAGGTCAGAGGCATTTTTAGAGACCTCTGTTGTCTTTCATTCATGTTCATTTTCCACAAGGCAAGTAATTTCCAACAAATCAGTGTCTTCATTAGTAATAAGATTATTAACAACAATAATAGTCATAGTAACTATTCAGTGAGAGTCCATTATATATCAGGCATTCTACAAGGTACTTTATATACATCTGAGTAAACCTCACACAATTCTACAGGGAGGTATTTCTATCCCCATTTAACAAATAAGGAAACGAAGTCCAAGTAAATTAACTTGCCCAAGGTCACACAGATAGTACCTGGCAGAACAGGAATTTAAACCTAAATTTGTCCAACTCCAAAAGCAGCCTTCTATTTGTTATAAATGCTGCCTCTCATTATCACATATTTTATTATTAACAACAACAAACATACCAATTAGCTTAAGATACAATACAACCAGATAATCATGATGACAACAGTAATTGTTATACTATTACAATAAAATACATGTTTTGTATGTTACTATAATCTTGAATTTGAATAGAAATTTGCATTTCTGAAAGCATGTTCCTGTCATCTAATATGATTCTGTATCTATTAAAGTAGTACTACATCTAGAGTTCTACTACTAGATTTATTTATCACTGAGAACGGTTTGGATGATTTAAGAGAAACAAGACTTCTTAAATTTCTTATATAGTTTAGAATGAAAAGATATAGCAGGAATAACCTGGTAAGAATTTTCATGTATAGAACAATATGAATTGTACATCTTGGAAAAAATGTGTTTGGGCTTCAAATGCATTATACAACTTTAATAATACATACCCAGAAGAATGTTTTGTTTTATTAATCTTGTCTCTCCAAGTAAGATATGCTAGTTCCATCAATAATAATTAGATTGTTATGCCTCTGGCTGAGTTTTAGAAAGTAATATGCCAATGAGGAATCACTTCCAATTTCTCATATAACAGCCTTGGATGAGGAAGAATTCCCTTCTGGTGTTGAAGCTAGGAAGTTGTTGGGGGAAGGAAGGTTCTGAAATAAGTGGTTCTGATACCATTTATTTTTGTCCACAACTACCAAGTTTTAAGTATCAGAGACATTGAGTAATTGTGGTAAATGGAACAGTGGCCTCCCAAAGATGTCTGCATCCTAATTCCCAGAACCTGTCGATGTTAACTTCTATGACAAAAGGGATTTTGTATAAGTGATCAAGTTAATGATCTGCGATGGGGAGATTATTCTGGTTTTTCCTGGTGGGCCTCATGTAGTTGCAATGGAAGCAGAGGAGTCAATCAGAAAGAAGGTGATATGATGAAAGCAGAGGGAAAAAAAAAGATGTGATACAGAGCAATGAACCAAAGAATGAGGACAGCCTTTAGAAACTGGAAAAGGCAATGAATGGCTTCTCCCCTAGAGACTCCAGAACCAGCCCTGCCCACACCTGGATTTTGGCCCTGTAGAACTCATCTCAGATTTCTGACTTCCAGAACCATAAGACAAAAAATTTGTGTTGTTTTAAGCCTCTATGTTTGTGATAATATACTACAGCAGCAATAAGAACCTTATGCAATACTTAATTTGGTCAAAATCTGCAGGTGGGTTAAAAGTGAAATAGGCTGACTGCAAATTTCTTAAACTAGTCCAGAATCAATTTTGCAATAGAAATTACAAATTTTAAAATCAAAACACAAACAGTGAGCTCAGGGGACTTTTTAAGCCATGCCCTCAGGTAAATAACTCCTCTATGGTGTCTATTAAGGATGGTTTCTTAGCATCCAGAGTCTCGCTCTGTCTCCCAGGCTGGAGTGCAGTGGCGCAATCTCGGCTCCACTGAAAGCTCCACCTCCCAGGTTCACACCATTCTCCTGCCTCAACCTCCCAAGTAGCTGGGACTACAGGTGCACACTGCCATGCCTGGCTAATTTTTTTTTATTTTTAGTAGAAACGGAGTTTCACCCTGTTAGCTAGGATGGCCTTGATCTCCTGACATCGTGATCCACCTGCCTCGGCCTCCCAAAGTCCACTTGTTCTTATAGGGAGGAAGAGTGAAGATGAGTTGGATCTTTCTCCATTTCTCAATGAGATTGCAGCTCCATTCCCATACTGAAGACCCACTCTTCTGTATTGAGGCTTTCTCAGCTTCTGGCCATCAGAATAAGGTTGGCTTTTCACCTCTCCCTCAAACTTCTGAGCTCTTATATATGATTAATTGGTTTAATCATGATATGGTTTGGCTCTGTGTCCCCACTCAAATCTAATGTTGAATTGTAATCCCAACTGGTGGGAGGTGACTGGCATGGAAACGGATATCCCCCTTGCTGTTCTTGTGATAGTTAGTGAGGTCTCATGAGATCTGGTTGTTGAAAATTGTGTACCACTTCCCCCTTCACTGTCCTTCTCCCACTCCACCATGCTTGTTGATTTCCTGAGGCCTCTCCAGCCATGCTTCCGGTAGAGCCTACAGAACTGTTAACCAATTAAACCTCTTTTCTGTATAAATTACACAATCTCAGATAGTTCTTTATAGCTGTGTGAGAATGGACTAATACAAATTATCTCTTGCTTAAAGAAATAATGGTTAACAACACCTGAAATTAAATACATATCTGATTCCACTCCAGACCAATTAAATGAGAACCTTTGGAAGTGAGGCATAAGCATCTATATTTTAAATTTTCCCCAGGTAATTAGTCAGGACTGTGAACCATTGTTCTAACTGAGTGATAAACCCTATTCCTGGCCAAATTTTAATCACCAATGTGATTGTGTCTCCCCCAAATTTCCATGTTGAAGTCCTAACCCCGGTAACTTAGTATGTGTCTGTATTTGCAGATAAGGTCTTCAGAGAGGTAATTAAGGTTAAATAAAGTTATTAGAGTAGGCCCTAGTCCAACGTGACTGGTATCCTTGTAAAAGAGGAGATTAAGACATAGACACAGAAAGAGAAAAGACCATGTGAAGACACAGAGAGAAGATAGCCATCTGCAAACCACAGAGAAAGACCTCAGAAGAAACCCTGCCAACACCTTTGTCTTGGACTTCTAGCCTCCAGAACTGTGAGGAAATTAATTTCTGTTGCTTAAGCCATCCAGTTTGTGGTACTTTGTTACGGCAGTCCTAACAAAGCTAGTATAGCCAGTATACCAGTTAAAAATTTTTATCAAATCCATTGAACATTTTTATCCTAGAAACACTCATTATCTGAACTCTGAACATTAGCATGGGGTATACTTCTTTGCAAGGGGATAAAAAGTAATAATAACTTTCAGCATAAGAAAATGCCAAATAGGTGAATTGCTTTTAGTTGCAAATAGAAAACTCAATTATCACTTGCTTAAAAAAATGAAGATATTTAATTATCTCATATAATAAGAAGTCTGCAGGTGATGAGGAGAGAGATGCTGGAGAGGATCATCTGGTCTGAAGGCCCAGGCCTTTTCTTTTTGTCCATTTTACTGTTTTCAGCACGTTTTGGTGGGTTTTGTTTGTTTTTGTCCTCATGCTGGTTGTCTTCAGGCTGCTTGTTTACATTCCTACCACAAAAAGTAGAATGGGCAGCACCAAGTAACTGGCAAGTCATGCTTGTCCCTTTTTATGGTAAAGTAAAAGCTTTTCCAGAAGCCTCCCAACAGACCTCAGTTTGCTAAGGTCACAGCCTTCTGTAGGTAGAGGGGAAGCTAAAGGTGGAATACCTCACAAATGGGAAAGGAACATTCATGACTGGCTTAAACTAATGGTTCTTGATAATGGTTCATCCATGATGTCATCTGGAACAAAATTGGGACTCAAATAGCAAGACAGGAAAAGTAATAGGATAGGGATAGTGATTAATATGTTGTGGCAGACACAACTAGAAACTATTTGCTCATAAAACAGGGAAGATCTAGCTGGATTGGGGCATATTTAATGCAAGACTAAAAGGATCATTCAGTCTCTCCATTCTTCCTCCACCTCTCTTCACTTTCATCTCTCTCCCCCTCACCTTCCTCTCTCTCCATCTCCCTACCTCCCACTCCATCTTTTCCTGCTTTCATCACCCATTTGCTCTATTTCTAGCATGTCTTCATAACCAGGATTAGATAATCAAACAGGACTATAAGAAATACTCTTTTTGGCCAGGCGCAGTGGCTCACGCCTGTAATCCCAGCACTTTGGGAGGTTAAGGCAGGTGGATCACGAGGTCAGGAGATCAATACCAGCCTGGCTAACATGATGAAACCCTGTCTGTACTAAAAATACAAAAAAAAAAAAAAAAATTAGCCAGGCATAGTGGGGGCACCTGTAGTCCCAGCTACTCGGGAGGCTGAGGCAGGAGAATGGTGTGAACCCAGGAGGCAGAGCTTGCAGTGAGCCAAGATCATGCCACTGCACTCCAGCCTGGGCGACAGAATGAGACTCCGTCTCAAAAAAAAAAAAAGAAATACTCATATATTTACATATATATATATATATATATATATATATATATATATATATATATAGACAGCCTCACACTATTGCCTGGGCTGGAGTGCAATGACACGATCTCGGCTCACTGCAACCTCCACCTCCCGGGTTCAAGCGATTCTTGTGCCTCAGCCTCCCGAGTAGCTGGGATTACAGGCACCCACCACCATGACTGGCTTATTTTTTGTATTTTTTAGCAGAGATGGGGTTTCACTATGTTGGCCAGGCTGGTCTCAAACTCCTGACCTTGTGATCTGCCCACTGTGGCCTCCCAAAGTGCTGGGATTACAGGTGTGAGCCACTGCACCTGGCCTCTTTTTTTTATTTTTGAGACAGGGTCTCGCTCTGTTGCTGAGTGGAGTGCAGTGGCGTGATCTCGGCTCACTGCAACCTCTGCCTCTCAGATTCAAGTGATTCTCATGCCTCAGCACCTCCCAACAGCTGAGACTACAAGCCCACACCACCACACCTGGCTAATTTTTGTATTTTTAGTAGAGATGGGGTTTCCCCGTGTTGGCCAGGCTGGCCTCAAACTCTTGGCCTCAAGTTATCTGCTTGCCTCAGCCTCCCAAAGTATTAGGATTACAGGCATGAGCCACTGCACCTGGTCATGAAATATTCTTTACAGAACCAAAACAGATGACCATGCAGTGATTAATTGAATGCGTTCGGTGACAGACAGCTCACTGCTTTCTGCAGAGATGCTACATATGATAGTACAGGTTGTGCTCTGTACAGAGCACCTACCCAAAGCAACAGATGGATGGGGCCCAGAATCCACTGTGTCAGGCTTTGTCCAACTAGAGAAAGAAGTGCCTTTTTCTAATTCACAAAAAGATACCATACAGGCTATCAGGGGCCCTGGCAGTATGAGGGTCTCTTTTCATGTCCTCCAGACATGAACACAGCTACAACACAGCTCAGATTCAGCCTTACCATTCACACTAATTCTTCTTTCGTTACAGCAGCGGGTGGTCAGTGGCCCTCTTAAGCTGTAGCACCATAGCTTGAACATTGAAATAGAATGTCCCGAAAAAGAGAAAGAAGATGTGGAAAATAAAAGGCCCTGTTCACAGAAATCACCTTGCTGCATGGCCATGAAGGAGTAGACCTGAGCAGGCTCAAGAGTAAGTAGCAGAGTTCAGTGTCATGGAAGCCAATAGAGGAAAGAGTTTCAAGGATGAAGTGAGGATCATCAGTGTCTCATGCTGTTATGAGGCTGGGAAGTAAGATAAGTACTGAAAGTGTCTAATCAACTTGGAAATTGGTCATTGGCGACCTTCATCAGATAAGTTTCAATTAATGGATGAATATGGATAAATTCCAAATAAGGCAATAGAGAAAGCAAATGCAGAAAAAAGGCAAGCTGGCCAGGTGTGGTGGCTCATGCCTGTAACCCCAGCACTTTGGGAGGCCAAGGCAGGAGGATTGCTTGAGCTCAGGAGTTGGAGATCAGTCTGGGTAACAGTGAGACCCCCATCTTTACAAAATATAAAACAGCCAGGTGTGGTGGTGCACATCTGTAGTCCCAGCTACTTGGGGTGGGGCTGCAGTGGGAGGATCACTTAAGCCTGGGAGGTCGAGGCTGCAGTGAGCCAAGATCATGCCACTGCACTCCAGCCTGGGTGACAGAGCGAGAGACCCTGTCTCAAAAAAAAAAAAAAAAAAAAAAGAACAAGAACAAGAAAGCAAGAAAGGCGAGCTTATGGATGACTCAGATAGTCAAGGAGTGTGTGTGTGTGTGTGTGTGTGTGTGTGCATATGTGTGTCTTTTAGGATGGGAGAAACTTAAGCACGGTCACAAGCTGAGCAGAAAGAGATAGGAGAGAGAGAGGCTGCAACCTGAAATCAGGAAGATGATTATTGGAAAGATGATTATTGAAGCTAATCTTCTAGAAGACTTAGAAGAGTCTGGGGTCAAAGGCACAGATGGAGAAGTTGGCTTTGAGCAGGTAGACTAACACATCTTCCATGAAGCCTGAGAGAAGGAGAATGTGCAATAGAAAATGGGGAAACTCCTTTGAAATTAGTACACAGACAATTTCTTTTATAAAATGAAGTAATTTCAGTGTTAACACATCCCTCCTTCCCTCTCCCCATGTCATCAGATACTTATTGAATTTGAGCCATCAAGCGTGTTGGCTACAGAAAAGAATGAGACAAAGCCTTTGTTCCTGAAGAGTTGGCCCAGTAGAGAAGGTGCTGCTCCTCCATAATCACTTCTCACTCCCACCACAGGACCCAGACCAGCACCACACGCAGGGCAGGGATTAGAGAGAGTTCCCTTTTCTCACAGCCAATGAGATCCTAAGTCCTTTAAATCTTCCTATGTGTTCTTGATATTTCCTAATCATTTTATCAAATGTGTAAGAGAACATAGCTCACTGGGATGGCAGGAGGAGGGAAGGAGTCAGAGATAGACCAAGTTGAGGAGGAATAATAAATTGTTATTTTAAAGCAAATGGCCTAATTCCTCTTCTGGAAAGAACCATGCTTTTTTGGAAAAATAACTTTAAGACTTGTCTACAGGTATGGAAAAAGAAACCCAGAGGATATAACCAGGACAGCCTAGTACAGTCAGAAAGGGTACACAAGTGCCTCTCACAACAAAGTGGGATGATTTCTGACGTTTGAGTGTGGTGAGGAGGAGGGAAGTCGGAGAATACCTACAATGAGAGAGAGAGAATGAGGGCTGGAAGCACTGTGAGAGTGAGCAGGGTAGGCTGTGCTCCCAAAAAGTCATCTCTGAATAGAAAAAAAATGAGCTGGGGATAGGAAGTGAGGTGATGGCCTTGCACTTCCTGGTGACACTGTAATTGTTGGCTTCTGTATCAGGCTGGCCCTGTGCCCTATGAGATCCTTCAGGCAAAGAGCCAGGTCTTGACTGTTTTATTCCCAGTAGTCATGATGGTGGCCAGGTGGTTTCATGGAGCATGAAGTGTACGTAATTGGGAGAGCACCCTTTAATAAGAAGAATACAAAATATATTAATGAAAAAATTATAAGTATGGAAGTGAATATATATTTAGAATGAGGGAATACATCACAAATTGAATTTTTAAAGTCTCAAAATCCAGAAAAATTGCAGTCTATTTTTATTAATTAACTGCTTGTTATATCACTATATTCTTTCTCTATTTCTTGTGTTTATTCTTTGATCACCCCTTCATTTGACAACAATTTTTTAAAGATTTTTTCTTTTGAGAGAACAAAAAGATAATTCAGTCTTTCTTCTAGCATGATTGATACAATTAGATTTTTATTTTATGGAATTCAGAAAAGTTTTAGTTTCACAACTCCTTACTACTCATGTCTTATAAATTTTTCAGACTGTTGTTTTAAAAACCACCACCAGTTTTCTTTTATTACGTGCTATAAGATTTCGAGGCATTTTGCACTTCCTCATGCAGTACTAATTCTGCATACTCTGAATTGACAGCACTCATTAACCAGTTTGTGGCCTATGTCTGTGTTGTGGAGGCTATGCACCTGTGAGTCATGTCACTGGGCAAGTGAGTATAGTGGACCACAGCTGCATTCCTAGAAACCATTCCGACACAAGAAGGCTAACAATACCGAATTTTATATGGGAAGTGACTGTGAATCACATAAACATAGCCCACTAAACCCAAACATCACTGAACTTCCCTTTAGCTGGGTCCCAAAAATGCCCATGGATACTTCATTCCTTCCATATGTGAAGGTGAGTGAGGTGGAGGGGAAGGAATTTGGCATAGAAAATGACAAGGATCTCAGACGACTTCCATTAAAATATCTTCCTTTAGAAATTTATAAGAATGGGCCAGGCACAGTGGCTCACACCTGTAATCCCAACACTTTGGGAGGCCGAGGCAGGTGGATCACGAGGTCAGGAGAGCAAGACCATCCTGGCAAACACAGTAAAACCCCCTCTGTATTAAAAATACAAAAGATTAGCCAGGCATGGTGGTGGGTGCCTGTAGTCCCAGCTACTCGGGAGACTGAGGCAGGAGAATCGCTTGAACCCAGGAGGCAGAGCTTGCAGTGAGCCGAGATTGCTCCACTGAATGCACTCCAGCCTGGGAGACAGAGCAAGACTCCATCTCAAAAACAAGAAAAAAAAAGAAAGAAAGAAAAGTATAAGAACATGGTATCAGGGGATCACAATTCTGGGGAAGGGGCCAGTGCAAGTTAGGAGTTAGGGGTTCTGATGCCTCGTGAACCTACAATAAATCTGTTGGTTTGTCCCATAAGCGCACACTGTCATATCACGGGCCCTAGATGAAGGCTGACTGAAGCAATGTGAAAGCGAGGGAAAGGAAGGAGAGGATGAGCAGGAACAAGGGCACTGCTGCCTGTAAAGAAGTAGCTGCCTGATACTGTTGGTAGTTGGTGAGGTATCATCAGTACCCCAGCCTGACCTCAGCCTGAGGAATTTGCTCTGCTTGTCTGCTGGGGCTTTGGACCCTGCTGGATGAGCTGCCTGTGTTCCTCCCTCCTCTTCACCCCTAGCTGTTCTAGCTACACAAAGGGCTATATTCTCATCACCATGGCAGGAAGTTTGCCAGTCACCAAGCCTCCCTGTGTGCCTCTTTGATTTGCAACATTTAAAGGGCATGAAGAGACGCATTCAGAGGCAGGCTTTTAAACCCGAAGTTACCCTAGTGTGAGTCCCAACTGAAACATCCTTGCTGGCAGTAACTGCTGAGCACAGCTGGACGGATGTAGCATTTGCCCTATAAAACATTTGATACTTTGCCAATAAACTGTAAAGAGGGAAAAAAAGGCCCCTGTTTTCTTTGCAGTTACAGGGCAGGTTTGGAATGTGCTAACCAAAGCAAAATGTGACCCTTGCTCCATCAGAGTATACTCTCCCAGCCCTGCTGATGAATAAGAGTATAGTTAGGCCTCTCACTCAAACCCTCACTTGGCAGAGCCACTGGGATTTCAGAGCCTGTCCCCAGATCCTTCCCTTCCCTACTGCTCTTGGGTGGCTAAGGGTGTCCTCAGGAGCCACTGAAGCCATCTGGCATGGGTACCACAGTCACTCTCCACTCCACCTCTTTGTGGCCTTGTCAACTGGTGTAGCTACTGTGGCAAAAGAATGGTGACCTGCACCTCCACTGTCATTACTGTACCTCTTTAGAGCTGTCCCTTTGCTTGTACCCATGCTTCTCTGTTCTCCATACAACAAGGGTCTTGAGGCTGGGTGCAATGGCTCATGCCTGTAATCCCAGCTCTTTGGGAGGGGGACGTGGTAGGCTTAATTGAGGCCAGGAGTTCGATATTAGCCTGGGCAACATAGAGAGACCCTGTCTCTACCAAAAAAAAAAAAAAAAGTATATTGATATATTGAAGGGAGAATCTCTCCACCCAGTGAAAACATCTCCTTCAGTCAGATGTCAGGGAACCTGGTAATCTCCTAAAAATTTATTTATAAAGATGAATGCCCTTTCTGATTTTCAAATTCATTCTTGATGAATGTGAGTCATCCAAGGCCAAGTTGCAAGATAATTTTGGAAGATGATCAGTAGCATCCAGAATCAAGTAAAAAACATGATTCCTCCCTGCCAACGCACAAACCTACAAAAATTCCAAGATAGAAGTCATGGGCCTCCTCTTTTAGAATGAATTCCTTAAGAGCCCACAGATTCTGCTTAAGGGCATCCTGAGTTCCAATTTGCTTGAGTGCCAGTAATCTGGGGCTCAGCCATCTGGCCTCAGAGTCTTTTTTATGTCTCCCCAGAAATAAGAAGATCTGTGTGTTCTTATATAGACAGGATTTCTGGAAGCTTTGTTCTCCCGGAGTTCCTGTCTTAGTTTGGGATGCCTCAGAACCCTCAGACAATTATTTGGGTGTAAGTAGTTTACTGAGGAGGTGATCCCAGGAAACACCAATTAGGGTAGGAAGGAAGCCACCAAAGGGTGCGTTATTAAGCAAATTTTCACTGTGGGCAACTGGAGTATAATCATATTAAATAACACTGATAGCTAATTAGAATATATGCCTCAGAATTATCCCACCCAAGGAGTGGGGAAACTGGGGTCTTTAAACACCTGTTCTCATCAGCCATTGTTTGAGAGTGTTAATTCCTGCCCTTCTGGCCTGGCATGTGGGTAGAGTGAGCTTCAGTAGGTAAAGCAAGCAGAAAATCACAGGTGCTGGCTGTTGGAAGTCAGGCCGGTGAGCAAAGACATGGGGAAGCCGGGTAATAGGGGTGGGACACTATCACATGGGCTACAGTTCCCAAGGCGGACAAGCAGGACCCACTCATGGCATAAAGAAGGCCACAAGCCAGGCAAAGTAGTTTGCACAATCTTCAGAGTGTGATGATAGTCTGTATGGTAGCCCTGAGTAATCTTTCCAGTAGGGAACAGCTGAGAATTTAGGAGCAGAATCAGTCCTATATCCCCAGGCATTGGCACTGACAAGAATCAGGCAGGAAGTTGGGGTTCAGGACAGAAATCCTAGTTCAAAGGGAACAGGGGTTCTAAGGAAGGGAAACAGAGGCATAAATCTGCATTGCTGTAGGCAAGTGATTCTCCATGAGGATGATTTCACCCTGTAGGTGTTTCAGGAATTTGTGGGCCATTTAAAAATGGTTGTCACAATTGAGTGACGCTCCTGGTACCTAGTAAGCAAGACTCATAAGTGCTAGGTATTCCTACACAGTAAAGAATTGTTCAGGCCAGGGTGTGGTGGCTCACACCTGTAATCTCAGCACTTTGAGAGGCCCAGGCAGGTGGATCACAAGATCAGGAGATTGAGACCATCCTGGCCAACATGGTGAAACCTCATCTCTACTAAAATACAAAAAATTAGCCGGGCATGGTGGCTCACGCCTGTAGTCCCAGCTACTCGGGAGGCTGAGGCAGGGGAATCGCTTGAACCTGGGAGGCGGAGGTGCAGTGAGCCGAGATCATGCCACTGCACTCCAGCCTGGCGACAGAGCAAGACTCCGTCTCAAAAAAAAAAAAAAAAAAAAGAATTGTTCAGCAACTCCAAGTCTTATCCCTTCACATATTCTTTTTATTTTTTATTTTAAAGACAGGGTCTAGCTCTGTCACCCAGACTGGAGTGCTGTGGCACGATCTCGGCTCACTGCTACCTCTGACACCTGAACTCAAGGGATTCTGCCATCTCAAGCTCTTGAGTAGCTGGAACTACAGACGCATGCCACCACACCTGGCTACTTTTTGAATTTTTTGTAGAGACGGGGTTTCACCATGTTGCCCAAGCTAGTCTCAAACTCCTGAGCTCAAGCAATCCTCCCTCTCCACCTCCCAAAGTGCTGGGATTACAGGTGTGAACCACCTCCCCTGGCCCCTTCACATATTCATATAGGTGGAAAACTTGCTTATAAATAGTTGAGTTTTTAGCTTAATTTCATTTTACATATAAACTCAGTCTTTTTTGCATGGCTTTAATACAGCAAACATTTTTCAGGAATGCAACTTCTTTTTTTTTTTTAATAGTCCAGAGGTCTTGTATTTATTTATTATTTACACCTGTTACACCACGAATCATAAGGAAGAGGTTCCAGCAGCTCAGGCTCCTTTTCACTGATTGTCACAAAGTGTGCCTCTCTGGGTGGAGCAGGCTGGCACTTCAGTTGAACCTAGGTGACTTTCTCTTTGGTTTCATTCTTTTTCTGATCCTTTCCTTCATGCATTTCAGGAAGCTACCTTGGCTCTTAGAGCGCTTAATATGCTCAATATGCACATTTGTTCTCTTGGCGACAATCTTGCCCTTAACTTGTTTGTTTGCAATATGCCAACAGCATGCCTGGTGACACTGTAGACTCTTCCAGTCTAGCCATGGTGACATTTGTGGGGCATTCCTTTTTGAACAGTGCCCATTCCCTTGATGTCTAGAATAGCGCCTTTCTTGTAGATTCACATGTATGTGGCCAAAGAAACAACTCCAAGCTTTCTAAACGGATTTGAGAATATGTATCAGGTGCCTCTCCTCTTTCCCTTTGTCTGCGTCATTTTGGCAAATTACTGGAAGATGGCAGTTCCAGCCAAAAGGTGCAACCTCCTTTTAAATCAAAAGAAGACTATATTTTGTTTTGTTCAGAACTCTACCAGGAGTTGTACAAGAGCTTAGCAAAGCATATTATTTGCAGCTAGTGGTAGTATTTGAATCACCAATTCAACATTCCTGATTGAGTCAGTTAGCATTTGCAGTTCTCACATTTGGGTAATTTTATGAAGAGATGAAAAGCATACACTATTAAGTCTTTTTATGTGGCCATCCCAGATCATTTAGATATGGAAATACATTATTATTCTATTGCACATTACTTCGCTTTTATTTTTCTTTTGTATTACAGTTAGAATATTATTTACATGTTTTAAAAAGTTGTGTGAAGGCAAGTTATATTTTCTGTGATTTTTAAATAGTGAAGAAAGCGTTACAAAATATTTGTTATAAAAAAAGGAGGGTTGAGTCTGGTAGGGCTATGAGAGTCACTGCCTGAAGCTTATCAGAGAAATACCAGGGAGAACAAGAGGAGTTCAGACGCCCCCTGCTGGTGAGGCCCGGCTGCTGCCATCCTGAGAGCCTCCTTTCCCATGAACCGTGCTCACCAGTTCTGAACTCAGCCTTCAGAACTTGCTATCTGTTTTTAAAAGGCTGTCAACAAACCTGATCCAGACTAGAGTGACTAGACTCGTCATATAACTGGGATGAATGCTTTCAAAATATTAGGATATAAATATGGTCCTTTTTTTTAGAATTAAATAATCAAATTCCCCCATCTCGCACCTCCCATAAGAGTTTTTTCTGGAAGTCCAGTTCCTCTTTCCCGCGCTTTCCCTTCATTCCTTTGAGTAAGAATCATATGGAAACAGGGGTCCATTAAGGTACTCACAGGCAAATGGAGACAGAAGGCCCGCGTGTTCCCCTCCTGCCGTGGCGTCCTGCTCCCACGTGGTGGCACTGTTGAAGACAGCCCAACAGAGTACGAAAGATGCCACTGCAGAGTTGACAGCAATGATTGCCATGGTTCCTTGAGGAGGGATAACCCCAGCCTAAAGAGACCCCATCCTTTTGTGTTAGCGTTTTCAGTTCTTAGCACTTGTTCGTTCAGCAAAATTCCTAGGAATGCAACTTCCTGGAAGACACACAGCCACTTCTCAAGGAACAAGCCAGTCCCGTTTGCACTGTGGTCCTGGTATCTGACTCTGCCCAGACCCAAAGCTCTGTCCCTTCCTCTCTCCTAGTATTTATTCACTCTGGGTGTAGGGCAGCTTTTTCCTATTGAACTCTCAAGGTACGGAACCTCATTCTCCACATTTCTCAGGCCAGCTGCCCTTCCTTCCGCAGTTCCCAGCTCATTTCTGTTCCCGTCTATTCTGTGACATAGCAGCCAGTTTCTCTTATTAAATAATTATGACTGTATAATAACTATGCCTCTGGCAAAGCATCTTCTCTAACAGGCACCTACTAGAATTCTTTTAAGGTGGGGGACAGATTTTATCTTAATAAAGGAAGAACTTTTAAAGCCCAGAGCTTGATAATGCCTGCCTCAGGAGGTAGTGAATTCCTTGTCTCTAAAAATACTTAATATAGGCTGTCTGTGTAACCCTCACACCAACATCCCAACAGGTGTGCAGGACAAAAACACCGTCTGCCGTCATGAAGGTGTGGCTCCGGAAGGACAAGGCTTTTTAAGACAAGGACAAGGACAACTGCCTGTATTAACAGTTAAATCCCCCAGTTGCCCAAATGTGCCTACTTCACAGTTTCCCCCTCTTTTGTTGAAACTAATGAGTCACGATTGGAGTAATGTTTTTCTGTGACTCTGAAACCATTTTGCTTAATGAGGTACTAAGTCTTTATAATTAGGCCCAGAAGGAAACGAGGACGTGGCCCTTAAGAGCAATAATTATTTCAGTTATTTATGGTAATAAAAATTTGAAAATAGGAATTCTTCCTCAGAATGCAACTGTTTATTCTTTTACATATTGCCTAACAGGCAATTACCCTATTAAGGCGGCGTTTGGTTGCTAAATACATTAATTGAAATGTAAATTAAATGTAAATCAGCTAATTAAATTGATATGTAATGAACTTGTCACGCGGGCCTCTCTGATCAGATGCATTTCGCTAATAAACAAGCATTGCAGCCAGCCCAACACACAACTGGGGCGAAAGGGTGCCTGAGCTGTTTCCCGTCAGACACCCCAGTGAAGAAGGGAGGATCTGCATTACCCAGAACTTCAGGAAGAAAGGGGAACATTTTGGTCAGGCCCTTGGAAACATGCTTTCCTTCTGATACCTTTATGGGCCTTATTTTTGTTTTTACTGATACAATGCTTTCAGATGTAAAAGCTAGAAAATTCAACTCAAACTGGGTCATGTAAATGAAACATCCAAAAGTAGGAGGAGCTTTGGGCATGGCTCCTTCAGAGATGCAGCTTCATTGCTCTGTGATTTCTCTAGGCTGGGTACTCCTCCCTGCGTTGCCATCATCTTTAGGTTGGTGTCTTATAGAGTACAGGCTTTATCACACAGAGGAGGAGCAGGGCACTGTTTCCACAATCACTGAAGGTAAGGCTTGAGGCTTGTGCCAATTGAACCAGGACAGCTTTGCCGCTGGTATGCACTGGTACAGCTGAACCAGTTGTTAAAATAGTGAGACATTTTGATACAATTGCCAAGTAGCTACTTAAGTACCCAGTGACTATTGGATACTCAAATGTCTCCTTCCTACACTGGCCACTCTAGCTTCCCACCCAGAACCCCACAGGCCACTTCATGCTTAAGCAAGGAAAGGATTAATGTTTGGTGTCAGAGGGGCCTGTCAGGCCTCTGAGCCCAAGCTAAGCCATTATATCCCCTGTGACCTGCATGTATACATCCAGATGGCCTGAAGCAAGTGAAGAATCACAAAAGAAGTGAAAATGGCTGGTTCCTGCCTTAACTGATAACATTCCACACATTGTGATTTGTTCCTGTCCCACCTTGTATGAGCGACTAAACTTGTGAAATTCCTTCTCCTGGCTCAGAAGCTCCCCCACTGAGCACCTTGTGACCCCTGCTCCTGCCTGCAAGAGGAAAAACCCCTTTGACTGTAATTTTCCACTACCTACCCAAATCCTATAAAACGGCCCCACCCCTGTCTCCCTTCACTGACTCTTTTCGGACTCACCCTGCCTGCACCCAGGTGAAATAAACAGCCTTGTTGCTCACACAAAGCCTGTTTGGTGGTCACTTCACACGGACGTGCGTGACAGGGCCCTTCAGAACCCTGCTCTGGTGCCATGGCTAGTCCCTACCCTGATTGGTTAGGGCCTTGTTATGCTGGTTGTTAAGTATTTTGAAAATGTTCCCAGTATTAGATCACACCTAAACTAATCTCTAGGATTATGGGAATCCCATTTACTGATTAGCTGTACTTCTGAATTTACACTTTGGCAAGTGAAAAGACATTTTCTTGACGATTCTAGACTCAGTCTAGGAGAATAATCCTCAAACTTGAGTGTGCTCAGAATCCCCTGGAGGGCTTGTTAAAACACAGATTGCTGCGCTCCATGACCACAGTTGCTGACTCAGGGGTGGATCTTTAAGCCTTTACATTACTATCAGCAATCAGGTGATGCCAATGCTGCTGGATGGCAGATGCACCTGACAGCAATAACTTAAGCATAACCTGAGAATACCCTATGGCCTAAGAAGAATGTGTGTTCAGAGTACTGGGCTAAGGAATCTAGGAGGGACCAACCCAGAGGTTCACTTACTATCTATGAAGGACATTTGAATCCATGGCCCATCCCTTGGAATGTTGGCCGTGTGGAGACTGAGGCCCTTTGTTTTGGGTTACATGAAGGTTGTCAGGTAGAGGTTGCTGGCAAGAGGGTATTGTATTAGGGTTCTCTAGAGGGACGGAACTAATGGAATATGTGTGTGTGTGTGTGTGTATACACACACATATACATGTATATGTGTGTGTATATATACACACACATATACATGTATATGTGTGTGTATATATATACACATATACACACACACACACATATATATATATATATATAATGAGTTTATTAAGTATTAACTCACACAATCACAAGGTCCCACAATAGGCTGTCTGCAGGCTGAGGAGCAAGGAGAGCCAGCCCCAGTTCCAAAACTGAAGAACTTGGAGTCCAGTATTCTGGCAGGAAGCATCCAGAATGGGAGAAAGATGTAGCCTGCGAGGCTAGGGAAGGCTATCTTTTCACATTTTTCTGCCTGCTTATATTCTAGCCGCACTGGCAGCTGATTACGTTGTGCCCACCCAGATTAAGGGTGGGTCTGCCTTCCCCAACCCGCTTACTGAAATGTTCATCTCCTTTGGCAACACCCTCACAGACACACCCGGGATCAATACTTTGTATCCTTCAATCCAATCAAGTTAACACTCAGTATTACCCATCATAGGTACTAAGTGAAAATGCTACATAAACTGCATGCTTTTTACAAATGGTAGCGGTTCTCCTCTCTAGGCTGCTACCACTAGACCTTCCCTGTATGTAAGTCCCCCCAGTAAACTCTATGTCTCATTCATCATCTCTGGGTCTCTTTGACACAGTGCCACCCCTACTGGAGTCAGTAGGGGATAACAGCTGCAGGACTGGAGACCACACTTTGAGAATCACTGCTCTAGAGTCTTTTCTGCCCTTGGGAAAATCAAGAACTTTGTACTTGCAAAAATTTCAACAATTTTCTGTGTTGAGTAGTTCAGATGAGGAACCTAGTTGAGAAAGGCAGCTCTAGGCCAGGGACCGGCAAACTGGGGGTCATGGGCCAAATCCAGCCTGCCACATGTTTTTGTAAATAAACTGGTTTTAGAACACACAAATGTTCATTTGTGTATGGATTATCTATAGCTTCTTTCATGCTACATTGGCAAAGTTGAGTAATTGGGAAAGAGATCTAATGGCCTGCAAAGCCTAAAATATTTACCAATTGGGCCTTTCAGAAAAAAAAACAAAAAAACCTGCCAACCCCTGTTCTCAGCTAATCAAGGTCCACCTCTGGAATTGAAAGTGGAGTTAAATCTCATCCATCAGCCTAGGCTACACAACTGAAGATGAGTAGAGTGGATGGAAAGAAAATGAACCATGTCCACCATGGTCCTCATCTATTAAATCAGTATAATAATCCCTGCTCTAAAGAACTTCTATTGTTTTGCAGTCAAAGTACCAGCTAAAATGAGTATTAGCAGAAGTAAACAAAAATATTTATTTAGCATCAAGGATGTGGATATGAGGCATAGCAAGATTTGTCTTAGTACAGTTCCCTTAGGCTACCTCAGAGACCAATAGACCCACAGACTGAATTCTCAGTCAAGTCTATAACTCCAAGGTATGCGGAACCTAAGAGCTTCCCCCAGCCTACTTTATGGTAGGTGAGGCACAGATGGATCTTATTAACACAAAATAGATGTACCTAAAACATTCATTCATTCATTTAAAAAATATTTGCTGAACACCTACAACAAGTAAAAACTGTTCAAGGGACCAGGGATTTAGCAGTGAACAAAATCAGTCATTCTGCAGTTAAGTTGACCAGTTGTTAAGCCTTACCAATACCCACAAAGCTTCCAATCAGTCTTCTAGTGGTCACCCTTTAAAATAATTTTTTTTTTGTAAAATATGACACGTCCTTATAAAGAAATAGAACACTTCCAGCAGCCTCGGACTATTCCCCAGCACCTCCTGTCCCTTTGATCTGTTCATCTACCTCTTCCCTCTCCTTAGGCGTAACTACTATTCTGACCTTTACGAGATCATTCTCTTGCTTTGTTTTATATTTTTATCACCTACGTATGTATGCATACATGATTTAACTTAGTTTTCTCTGTTTTAAATTTAATGTAAATTTAATCACACATTATGTACTTTCTATGTCTTGCTATTTTCAATCAGCAATACATTGAGATTCATTTGTATTATTGTGAGTTGCAACGTTATTAATGTTGAGTAGAATCTCATCATGTGGATATAGCACATTTTATCTATTCATTCTACAGTTTGTGGACATTTGGGTTGTTCCCATCATGTTATTGAAAACAGTGCTGCTTTTTTTTTTTTTTTTTTGAGATGGAGTCTCGCTCTATCACCCAGGCTGGAGTGCAGTGGCGCGATCTCGGCTCACTGCAAGCTCCGCCTCCCGGGTTCACACCATTCTCCTGCCTCAGCCTCCCGAGTAGCTGGGACTATAGGCACCCGCCACCACGCCTGGCTAATTTTTTGTATTTATAGTAGAGACGGGGTTTCACGGTGTTAGCCAGGATGGTCTCGATCTCCTGACCTCGTGATCTGCCCACCTCGGCCTCCCAAAGTGCTGGGATTACAGGCGTGAGCCACCGCACCCAGCCACAAACAATGCTGCTTTAGGTATGCTTGTGTATGCCTCCCTCAGGACTTGGGCATCCGTTTCTCTAGAATATATACCCAGGAGTGGAATTGTTGGGTCATAGCCTGAGAGTATTGTCAACTGAATTATATAACACCAAATTATTTTTCAAAATCATACCAATTGATGTACTTAGTGGTGGAAGAGTTCCCATTGCTCCATACCCTTGCCAACACGTGGTACTATCAGACTTTTAAATTCTTGTTAATGTGATGTTTTTAAAAGTTAACTTAGTTGGATTGTGGTAAGAACACATAATCTGAAATCTACCCTCTTAACAAATTCCTAAGTGTACAGTACTTATTGTTGACTATAGATACAATGGTGTACAGCTGATCTCCAGAGCTTATTCATCTTGCTTAACTGGAACTTTATGCCCACCAATTAGTCATTCTCCACTTCCTCCTCCCCACACCCCTGGCAACTACTCTTTCATTCTATGAATTCGACTATTTTAGATACATAAGAGGAATTCTGTAGTATTTGGTTTTCTGCAAGTGTCATATTTCACTTAGAATAATGTCCTCTAGGTTCATCCATGTTGTTGCATATTGCAGAATTTTCTTCTTTTTTTAAGGCTGAAGAGTATTTCTTTGTATATATATATACCACATTTCCTTTTTTCATTCATCTGTCAATGGACTTTTAGGTTGTTTGCACATCATGGCTATTGTGAATAGTGCTGCAGTGAATATAAGAGTGCTAATATCTTTTTGAGATCCTGATTTCAGTTCAGTTGGATCATTACCCAGAAGTGGAATTGCTGGATCATATAGTAGTTCCATTTTTTTTTTAGTAACCTCCATATTGTTTTTCATAACAGCCGCACCATATTGCATTCTCACCAACAGTGTGCAAATGTTCCAGTTTCTCTACATCCTCACCAACACTTGTTGCCTTTTTATTTTTTTTAATTTTATTTTTGAGACAGTCTCACTCTGTTACCCAGGCTGGAGTCCAATGGTGCAATCTCAGCTCATTGCAACCTCTGCCTCCCAGGTTCAAGCAATTCTCCTTCCTCAGCCTCCCAAGTAGCTGGGGTTACAGGTACCCACTACCATGCCCAGCTAATTTTTGTATTTTTAGTAGAGACAGGGTTTCACCATATTGGCCAGGCTGGTCTTGAACTCCTGATCTCAGGTGATCCACCTGCCTCAGCCTTCCAAAGTGCTGGGACTATAGACGTGAGCCATTGCGCCTGGCCTCACTTGTTGCCTTTATGTCATGTGGCTTTAATTTGCATTTCCCTAATTACGAATCAGGTTGAACACCTTCTTATAAGAGTTTTGGCCATTTAAGTTTTTTTGATCACTTGTCTACAGAGCTTTTGTGCAGGACATCTTTCAGTTGCACCTCCAGATCCATTCACAACTTCTTTACTCTGCCTTTTGTCCTCGGAGGCTGACCCAAATGGATTACAGACATGGGATCCTTGACCTCTAACTTCAGCACTTGTTGAGCACTGAAGGGAGGAAGGGAAGGGAGATTGGAGTATTTAGTCCACCACCTTCCTCTTTGCAGAGTCAGAAGGGGCTGACTGCATCCTTTGACCACAATTTCTGGAAGGCAGCTCTCTGCAGCAACTCTTTGTGCTTCTAGATTCTAGGGACTGTTATGTCTCCTTGTCCTTTCAGACTTGGAGGGCTAACTGTGGTCTCCCTACACCCTACTCTCAATCTTGTAAATTTATGTTTGTAAAACTCTCCACAAATTTGTCAATATGAGTGTTCCATCTGTTTCTACAACACAGTTGACTACTATTTTCTAATGAATTTTCAGGAGTTATTTATTGTGTTTTGAATATTCTCCTTTGTTGATTATATGGGTACAAATATCTTCTCCCACTCAAATCGCTTTTCTTCTTTTTTTTTTTTTTGACAGGGTCTTTCTGTGTTGCCTAGACTGGAGTGCAGTGGCGTGATTTCAATTCATTGCAACCTCCACCTCCAGGGCTCAGATGATCCTCCCACCTCAGCACCCCCAGTAGCTGAGAGGACAGGAATGCGCCATCACACCCACCTAAATTTTTGTATTTTTTATAGAGACAGGATTTCGCCATGTTGCCCAGGCTGGTCTTAAACTCCTGGGCTCAAGCAATGCACCTGCCTCAGCCTCCCAATGTGCTGGGATTATAGGCTTAAGCCATCGCACCCAGCCTCAAATCACTTTCTTAATAGTGACTTAACACTTTTTTATTATAAAATAAAACACATATACAGAAAAGCACATGAAACAAAGCTACAGTTGAGTAGATTATTGGGTTATTTTAAGGCAAACAGCCCTATAGCTACTGCCAAGGTCAAGAAATTGAACATCGCTAACTAGCTCAAAAGCCCTTCATATACCCCATCACAGCCTTCTTCCTCCCCTCTCAAAGTAACCATTATCTTTAATTTTTATAGTAATCACTCTTTTGTATTTCTGTATAGTTTTATCATTTAGGGTGAATCTCTAAATAATACAGATTCGTTCTCCCTGTTTTATATGTTTCACAATCTCTTTAAAGTATCCCCCTCTAACTCCCCATCCTTATACTTGCAATTTATTTTGGACGATCTTAGGTTATTTGATATTTAGGTGACTCAAGTCTCAGTTTTACTGATTGATCCCTCATGGTATAGGTTAATAAGTTTCTCTGCATTTCATGAAAATTAGTAATTGAATCTAGAGACTTGTTCAGATTCAGAGTTTTTTGTTTTTTTCAAAATATAGATAGTGATGTGTTCTTTCAACAGAAAGCCTGTAATGTCTGTTTTTTTCTGTTTTTGATAACGATGGTTAATTTTATGTGTCAGCTTGACCATGAGATGTGCAGATCTCTGGTTAAACAGTATTTCTGGAAGTGTCTGTGAGGGTGTTTCCAAATGAGATTAGCATTTGAATTAGCATAATTCATAAAGCAATTTGCCCTTCTCAGTGTGGGTGGGCACCATGCAACACATTGAAGGTCTGAATAGAACAAAAAGGCAAAGGAAGGTTGAATGATCTCTTTCTGCCTGACAGTTTGAGCTAGGACATCAGTCTTTTTCTGCCTTTGGACTGAGACTTACACCCTCAGCTCCCCTGGTTCTCAGGCCATTGGCCTGAACTATGCTGTCAGCTTTCCTGGATCTCCAGCATACAGACAGTAGCTCATAGGACATCTCAGCCTCCATAAGACAATTCCTCATAATAAATCTCTCTCTCTCTCTTTATACATAGTTAGCTAGCTAGAGATGTCCATTGGTTCTGTTTCTCCAGAGAACCCTGACTAATACATTGCTGTTAGTACAGTTTCCAGTTCTCACAAGAAAGTCAGGATAAAATTTTTATTCTTTCTATTTACCAGTTTCCAAGATAATGATTTACTCAAGATAATGAACTGTCCTATCATTCCATGAAACGAAATCATTTTTTACTGAACTAATAATGGATTTAAACATATTTGGCATTTTTAAGCCATTGCAGTTGTTACACTTATTGAAGCTCAAATTGTCCCTTCTTTAGCCACTGAGTGTTACAAGCTGACTCCTCAGTCCTTTTAACTGGCCCTTAGTAGTCTTCAACATTGTTTTTGCTCTATGGTTAGGCAAGATGTTCCAGGTTTATCTGGAATATTTTCTGTCACAGACCCAGAAGAAGACATTTTTCTGAGAAGCCCTAATTTCTTTTCATCAGAAACGGTGTTTTAAGACCACCTTGCAGGCACCAGGGATGCTCACTACTACTGGACGTGTCATTGTTTCTAGGCCTACTCTAGATGCTGTTTATCAGGTTGATAAACTATATTCTATTCCCACTTTGCTGACAGGTTTTTATATTTTGGTTTTAACCATGAATAGATGTTGAACTTTTGTCAATGCTTCCTCCACATCTATTGAAATGATCACATAAATTTTCATTTTAATTCTAATTAGTGAATCACCCTAATTTCAAATATTAAAAACCAACCTTGCATTTCGGGGATTTTTTGACTTGGTAAAAATGTCTCACCCTTTTTATACAGTGCTGTATTTGATTTGCAAAACTTTTCTTGAGGATGTTTGTGTCTGTATTCATGAGATATTGGTCTGTAGAATTAAGAATTTCCTTATAATGTCTTTGTGGGTTTTTGTATCAGGATAATATTAATAGCCACATAGAATGATTGAGAAGTGTTATCTCCAGTTCTATTTTCTGAAGAATTGGTGAAAAACTGGTATTATTTCTTTCATAAATGTTTGATAGAATTCATCAGTGAAGCCATTCTGGCCTGAAGTGTTTTTTTGGCAAGTTGGGTGATCTAATTCTTGAGTGAAGTTTGGTGAGTAAGCTTTTGGTTTGCATGTTTCACGACATATTTTATCTCATAAGCTGTCAAATTTGTTGGAATAAATTGGTTCATAATATTTCCTTATTATCCTTTATAATCTCTAGGAGCTGTACTTATGTCTCCCTTTTTATTCCTTATATTAGTAATTTCTATCCTCTCACTTTTTATTTTTCTGATGAGTCTAATCAGAGGTTTGTTGATTTTATCAATTCTTTTCAAAAGACCCACTCTTATGGGCAAAAGGATCATTCACCTGACCACTATGCACCACCACAAACTGGAAGTACCTCCTGGGAATGCATCCTGAGGCACTAGTGCTGGGGGTGGGGAGAAGGTTAATGTAAGACTGGGTAAGAGAGATTTTTATCAATGTGGGGGGCATTAACCTGTGACTTAGTATTTAACATCCTAAAAGACATCTGAAGCCAGTCCTGATATGCTGCTATATTGCTTCACTAATCTTGAAAATACATGCATGCACACTGGTGTGTGAAGTGGAGATAACACTTCCCAATCATTCTATGTGGCTATTAATATTATCCTGATACAAAAACCCACAAAGACATTATAAGGAAATAAGACTATAGACCAATATCTCTTATGAATACGGACACAAACATCCTCAAGAATGCAAGTGTGCACACATAAACACACACATACACAATGATCTACAGTAGGAAAGATGCTAGAATTGTCATGAAAAAATATTAAAAAGGGGTCAAAGAGTATAAGGAAGTGGTCAATGCTAGAGTAGATTTTCTATAGAAGTCTGGAGAACCCATCAGGCTGATTGTGTTACCTATGAGGGTCCTAAAGACAGCCTTCACTAATGCAGTAAGAAATGTGCTAGTGAAAGTGGTGACATAGATAGGCAGAAAATGAGGGTTTTTCTTGACTTAACAAAAAAGTCTGAGAGAAGGTAAATATAAAGTTGACGTTAGCTACCAAACAAAGGAAAAAATTATGCATGACCCTTTGCCCAGATTCCAATCTTGAGCCAGTTCTCAAATCCAGAGCTCATTGATGAAGTAAAGCCAGATCTCCTTCTAGAAGGATCCTATAATACCACAGTATATACAGTAGTGTTTTTCCTAATATTTCTCCAGAGGGACCTATGACTATTTCCTGGAGCACTGACTACCAGGGAGTGAGGAGTATCCAGCTCTTTGAGGGCTTCTGAATTTAGGATCTGAACTGGGATTTTTCTAAGAAACCCTAAATGCGAACGTGGCTTCCTTATTAGAGTGGAGGCCTAGGGAATCCAGGAGTAAGTTGAGACCTGGTCCATATCCACTTCGTAGTAGAGCTGATGCACCATCCAATTGCATAACTGAGATGGATATACCTAACAGTTGACAGAAATTTCAGGTTTGTTTCATGATCTGTGAAGCAAGAGTTATCATTGTGGGAAAGGGAATATGCATGCCCTGCCTCCCCCAAATTATACCCCATCCAGGAAAAATAATGAATTAAAAGCAATACTTTTTATAGTAGAATGGTAGATATTAGAAGATGTAGGGGTAGTGGTCCACAACATATTCTTATTTAATTCACCATTCTGACCAGCTGAACAAAACAGATGATTATGGTAGGAGATGCTGGATTACTGTAGATGTAATCAAATGGTAGCCTAATTGCGGTTATGCAGGATGTGATATATTTACTAGAACACATAGAAACAGCATATTTCTAAGTATATACTTTTGATTTGGTAAGTATATACTTTTAATTCCCACCATAGAAAAGAATTAAAAGGACAGAAGTACAAACCATGTTGCTCCAGAGCTACACTGATTCTCTCACTCTCTGGTACAGTGTAGTCTAGAGGAACTTGATTGTTTGGACAGTAATTGCAGGAATTGTAAATGCAAACCGTTCACAGTCTTGCTTGGCTAAAGGGATAGTAAAGAAACAGTCTTTTAAATCTATGACTATTAAAGGCCAATTTTTTGGAATTATAGCAGGAGAAGGCAATCCTGGCTGTAATGCTCCCATAGGTTGTATAACTGAATTGATGGCTCTTAAGTCAGTTAACATTCTCCATTTACCTGATTTTTTCTTAATTACAAAAACTGGAGAATGCCAAGGGGAAAATGTTGGAGCTATGTGCCATTTTCTAATTGTTCAGTAACTAATTTCTCTAAAGCCTCCAGTTTATCTTTACTTAGCAGCCATTGTTCTATCCAAATTGGCTGCCATCAAAAATTATATCCTAATCTTGGCGGGAACTTTGACTTTCCACTTGAAGTGGTTCTTTCAAACCTTGCAAATTTTTTTCTAGTCCCATACCAGGGACATATCTCATTTCATGCATCATATGTTGACTTTGAGGGCTATATAATTGTTCTGGAATTAGAACTTGTGCTGCCATTGTTGTAATAAATCTCTTCCCCATAAATTTATAGGTACAGAAGTTATAATTGGTTGAATAGTCCCAGATTGTCCATTGGGCCCTTCACAATGCAAAATATAACTACTTTGATATACTTCAGAGGCTTTACCAACTCCAATTATGTTAAATTGAGCGGGTTGAACTGGCCACGCGGATGGCCAGTGCTGTAGAGAAATGAGTGAAATGTCCGCTCCTGTATCTACCAAACCTTTAAATTTCTTTCCCTGAATAGTTATTTCACAGGTAGGGCATTTATCAGTAATTTGATTTACCCAATAAGCTGCTTTGCCTTGTTTATTTGTGCTTCCAAATCCTCCTGTTCATTTAATTCCACTTTTTCCCATTCCCACATACAGCACAATCAGGAGCTATGCTATGCACTCTCCTGGCTCTGCTTTCCAGGGAACAGAAGTAGATAAGACAATTTGAATTTCCCCATTGTAATCTGAATCAATGACTCCTGTATGTATTTGTACGCCTTTTAAACTTAAACTAGACTTTCCTAAAAGTAATCCTATTGTCCCCACTGGCAAGGGTCCACAGACTCCTGTTGGGACCTTTTGCGAGGGTTCCCCAGGCAGAAGGCTCACAGCTTTTGTGCAGCATAAATCTACTGTGGCACTACTGGCTGTGGTGGGGGACAGACATTGTACAGGGGTGAGGGAATGGCCTGAGCTGGAAACGCCCCAGTTTAGAATGGGGCCCAGGACAGGCCCCTCATGGCATTTCCCGAAATCAGGTTCCCTTCTTTATCAAACTTAGAGTGACACTGATTAGCCCAACGTTTTCCTTTTTTACATTTTGGACATATTTCAGGCTCAACAGTTTTCTTTTTTCCCCTATCTGGTGGCCTGACTCGCTGATTTTTTCTACATTCTTTTTTAGTATGACCACGCTTCCCACAGTTAAAACAAGCTCCAGGAAATGGAGAATTTCCTTTATCCACTCTCAGTCCTGCCATTGCCATTGCCAACAAGGTAGCTTTACGCAGATTACCTCCGACACCATCACAGGCCTTGATATAATAAACTAAATGTGCTTTCCCTCTGATAGGTCGCAGAGCAGCCTGGCAATCGGGATTAGCATTGTCGAAAGCTAATAACTGCAACACTGTATCCTGAGCAGCTGAACCTGCAATCACCTTTTTAAGAGACTCCTGTAACCGAGCTATAAAATCAACCTATGGTTCCCTTGGTCCCTGCTCTATAGCACTAAAGGAAGGGTATTGCTCCCCACCTGAAGTGATTTTTCCCAAGCTCTAATGCACACTCCTCTAAGCTGTTCTATGGCATCATACTGCATGACCAGTTGTGCATCTAAACCGGCCCAGCCGCCAACCCCCGAAAGTTGGTCTGCAGTTATATTAATTTGAGGTTGGACCTGGGCATTGCGAGCAGCCTGAATGGAAGCTTCATCTGCCCACCAAGTTTTAAATTGTAAGAACTGAGCAGGAGTTAAACAAGCTCAAGTAAGAGCGTCCCAGTCAGTAGGAATCATCTGACTGGAAACAGCAACATTTTTTAACAGTCCCATTGCAAAAGGAGAACCTGGTCCATATTGATTAATAGCTTGTTTAAATTCTTTGAGTAATTTAAAAGGAAAAGGCTCAAATGTAGCTGTAATAGTTCCCTGTTGATCTGGGGGGTGTATTCTAACAGGGAACTGCCAAGCCTTTAAATCACTCTCTCGTCTAGCTTGCTGAATTCCTGCCTGAATAGAACTAAAAGCGATTGCTTGAGGCACTGCTCGAACAGTCACTGGGGCAACTACTTTTTGCCCAGTGTCCTCCAGAAAAGAATGATCTGGAGGGTCTTTTCCTTTAAAATAATAATGAGGGAGTGCAGAAGGGTAGGGATGAACCTCTCCTTCCTTTGCTGCTTTAGCTTTAGCTGGCAAATAAACCTGTAACCTCTTCTGTTCTTCGCTATACTCTTCTTCCTCCTCCTCATCAGTGTGAAAAAGTTCCAAGGTGAAATGAACCAGACCCCACACTTGTCCCATTGTTACCCTGATGCTTTCAAACTCCCCTTCTTACTCACCATGGGGATTGCTTTAAGAGTACTCAGGTGTCCTCCAGCTTAGTTCCATGTTTTCCAACCGTTGCTCTGGTGACCCTTCGACCTGGATTCGAGCCCCCATGATGGACACTACTTGCCAAGACCAGCTCTGTTGGGGAGACCCTAACCCAGAGGTGCTAGAGGAATTAAAGACACACACACAGAAATATAGAGGTGTGAAGTGGGAAATCAGGGGTCTCACAGCCTTCAGAGCTGAGAGCCCAGAACAGAGATTTACCCACATATTTATTAACAGCAAACCAGTCATTAGCATTGTTTCTATAGATATTAAATTAACTAAAAGTATCCCTTATGGGAAACGAAGGGATGGGCCAAATTAAAGGAATAGGTTGGGCTGGTTAACTGCAGCAGGAGCATGTCCTTAAGGCACAGATCACTCAAGCTCTTGTTTGTGGCTTAAGAATGCCTTTAAGTGGTTTTCCGCCCTGGCGGGCCAGGTGTTGTTTGCCCTCATTCCCGTAAACCCACAACCTTTCAGAGTGGGTGTTAGGGCCATTATGAACATGTTACAGTGCTGCAGAGATTTTGTTTATGGCCAGTTTAGGGGCCAGTTTATGGACAGATTTTGGGGGACCTGCTCCCAAAACAAAAATGAAAAATGGCCTAAATATCCAACAAAAGGGAAATGGGTAAACAAATTATGTTTTAGCCGTATAATATAATATTAATCAGTAAAAATTAATTTTTTCAAAGAATATTCGATGGCATGGAGAAATGTACATGAGAATTCTACATTACACAATTCAGCTGGGGACCCCAATGACAAAAAGTATCTAAAAGTGTAAATATACAATTACTTCAATATTGTTAAAAATATACTAAAAATATATAAAAATTTATCTCTTTTGGTGGTGATGGGTTATTTTCTTTATGCTTTTTCCTATTTTTCAAATTTCAAAAGTTTCCAAATAAATAGCATTAAGTTTATAATAAAAAAGGAAATGTTACTTGTAGAAATTGGTCTTCAAGATTTTAACTATAATTAAAAAAAGGTATCTAAAAAAATATACATAAAATCTCAAATATTTTGTTTTTGTTTTCCTTTTTCCTGGTCAATTGCACTAATTGTTGAAAGGAAATTCAGCTTTCATGCAATATCAGAGTTGATAGTAAGTAAGGGCAAGGCTTTGCAAAGTTTTAGGAGTGTCTAAATCTGAGGTTCTTTGAGTCCCACCTTCAGGCTTCTGGCCTTCCTGGGAGCTTCTTTTTTCTGATCCCAGTTCAGCTACTCCTCTGGCTCCCATTTGTAGTGTTGATTCCAAGCTGGAGCACCAGGTCAGACCAAGTCAGTCAATAGGCCCAGCACTGATAGGTCCTTGACCCGGGTCCCTTGATCCAATCCTAGATTCATTTCTTCTGAGGGCTTCTTGACTTACCTGCCCATGCCCCATGTTGATTACCCTATACATCAAAGTCCATCTGCATCCAACCTCTTCCAACCTCCATTCACCAACCCCCATTTGTACACAGAAATGATTCTTACGAAGGAGAAGGTTCATCTGCACATCCATATGCCCATCCATCCATCTGTCCATTACTACCCTCAGCAAATAATCACTGGGTACTTAACTCTGTGCAGGCACTATGCTGGATTATTGGGATGGAGAGTTGACTCCGACACTGTTTCTACCAAATTTCCCAGCCATGGAATAGAAAAGACAAGGCACTCATGCTTGCTGACCTTTCCAAGCCCAAGCCAAAAAATGAGAAGTGGCCTAAATATCCAAAAAAAAGGGAAATGGGTAACCAAATTATGTTTTATCTGTAAAACTCATGTAGAGCAGACACTTGTGCTGCCTGCCCCCCACATCTCAGCCCACCTGACTTGTGCTGCCTGCCCCACATCTCAGCCCACTGACTTAGTGCAGTGCGATGGACAGTTCCATGCACCTGGTCTGCATCCCTCATCAAGTGGATCTCAGCTGCCTCAGGGATCAGCCTTGCAGAAGAGCAAGGGGGAATTCACACCCAAAGGGGCAATCCTCAACTCTGAGGAGAGTCTTTAAATCATTGCTTAGAAAGTCCTGAGAGGGATCGAGGCCCCTTTCCCCTTAGTGATAATTAGCTCTTTAACACACCCTTCCTGTTTTTTCTCTCTGTTGGTCTCTCTTTTGCCTCTCCATTACCTCTGCTTCTTGGTATCACCTGGCATATAAACTACTCGCTGTCAGTTCCTTGTTGCAGTCTCTGCTTTTGGAAGAACCCAAACTAAGATACCATGGTAAACCTTACTAAGGAATGAATGAATGCTGATATTATAGTGAGAAGAGAGAAGACACTCTTGGAGGCGGACAAATGACCACTTGATGTTGGTAAAGACCCTGTTACATTATTAGTCAGTTATAATGAGGGGCCACATTACCCATTTATAATGTATGTCAGGGTGTTGGTTTGACTGACTTAGAAATACTAAGCATAAGAGTAATGTGGATGTGACTGAGAACAATACCTACCCTCTGTGGGACACTTTCATTTGGTCTTTATTTATATCTTCTCATCATCCACCCTTCACAACCTTCCTGTAACCCAGACATTAATTAATCTCATTTTTAAAGTGAGTAAACAGGTTCACAGGGATGGCTCAAGGCCACATCGTGGCAGAGCAGGACTCTAAGTTTGATCTGTCAGACATCAGATTCCAGACTCTTGTGCCCACATCTCTGCATGAGTCTATTACAACATCCAGTCAGAAGCCCAATTCTCCAGCTGCTTGACAAGCAACTTATAATGCACACCCTTGAAATCAGGGTATGCTGTCTCACAAGGTCTAGGTCAGCCATAGCAGGCCTGTGCAGGGAAGGCATAGTAAATAAGACACGGTCTATTTATTACTCACTGTTAACCAACACTTAAGATAAAACACTGCTTTATTATTCTCTTTGGCAGCTCAAGTGTGCTCCATGGTGCCTACTGCACGGTGATGTTAATTAGGTCCTCAGTACTGCATCTCTTGTATGCAAGGTTCGTGGTGTCACCAGCTCGTCTCACCTCTCCAGAGGTCTCTGGTTCAGCATTAAGTCTGAGGACAGAAAGAATCTTTGGAAGGTGGGAATCACCACCAGAGTTGCTGAACTAAGTATGAAACTTCACTACCATACAAAAATTAGCTGGGCATGGTGGAGTGCACCTATAATCCCAGCTACTCAGGAGGCTGAGGCAGAAGAATCGCTTGAACCTGGGAGACAGAGGTTGCAGTGAGCCGAGATCGTGCCACTGCGCTCCAGCCTGGGCGACAGGGCAAGACTCCATCTCAAAAAAAAAAAAAAGAAAGAAAGAAACTTCACTACCTAGTCCTCATTAGGGTTTAGCAACCTGACATGCATACTGGGGTCAGTGTGAGATCATTTTTAGGGTAGGCAAGTGGGTTGAAGGGGGTGTTCCTAGAGACCCAAAATGGCAGAACTGGCGGAGCCCTTAGTGATCACCTACTTCAACAGATTCCATTTTGTAGATGGGAAAACTGAGGCTTAGAGAGGGAGAGTGACTTTTCTAAAGTTATATAAATGCTGGGAACATATTGCGATTAGATTCCAGGTCTCTCTGCTTCCAGTTAAGACTCCTTCTAATGGATCATTTCTAGGCCTTTGTCCCTGCTCCTGATGTCCTCACTTGTCCCCATCCCCTTCCTATTGTATGGCTACAGAATGGATGCATGCAAAGTACTGCCTCTAGTAGGAACTCAGAGAATGTGAGTTCTTTCTCCCCACTACATTCACTTTCCCTGAAATTCCTCAAAGTAATCCTGTGATTTAGAAACAGCAATCATTCTTAATTCCATTCTGTGGGTGAGGAAGTTGAGGTTCAAAGAGGGGAAATGACAGCAGCTGAATTAGGCTTAAATCCAGGCTCTGGGTTAGTGCTCTTTCAACCAAACCACATGGCCTCCCTAAGGATAAATGAATAAAAGAAAGAATGAATATTTAACTTAGAAAAGAATGAATTAAGGCACGTATGACAAACAGGCTTAATGTTTGAAAGTCCCCACCCCATGTATTTGCTTTTCAGTAAAGGCAAAGTCTCAAGCTCCGTGGAGCTGCTCTTTAGGCCAGAGCAATGAAGTACAGTCATGCATTGCTTGATGACAGGGATATGTTCTGAGAAATGCATTGTTAAGTGATTTCATCATTGTGTGAACATCATAGAATGTACTTACACAAATCTAGATGGTGTGGCCTGCTATACACCTAGGCTACATGGTACAGCCTATGGCTCCTAGGCTACAAACCCATCAAGTATGTTATTCTACTGAATGCTGTAGGCAATTATAACACAATGCTTGCATTTGTGTATCTAAAAAAATCTAAACATAGAAAAGGTACAATAAAAATATAGTATTATAATCTTATGGGACCACTGTCATTCAGGTAGTCTATCATTGGCTGAAACATTGTGAGGTGGTGTGTGACTGTATTTCACAGCTGTGTGCCCTTCACTTTTGACCACCACCTGGTATTCGACCTATTTTAGAGCAGGCCCTCAGTGAGTGCTTCTGAAATTGAACAGAAACAAACCCCCTGGAATCATGGAATTTCAGCTCCAGGAGCACTTTGGAGAGGTATTAGGGGTATTAAGGAGAACTACCTCTCCCTTCTTCATAACACCACACAAGCAATGTTTTTCAACCTTTAGTCAAGGCTGATCTGAAGAGAGAGAAAAAAAGAGAAAGACAGGAACACAAAGCTGAAATACAGAAAAGACACCTAAACACAAGATCACCTGGAGACAGAGTCTGAAAAGGGGGCTCTTGGTGAGCTCTCCACCCCAGAGGGACTGGCTTGGCTGAATCAGCCAGGATCAACCTTCACTGGGACTGGGAAAGAGGAGAGGTGGCCCTGACATCGTGCTGAGCACAGTCCCTGGGAGGCTGGGGCAGAGGGGTGATCCATTAATATGGATGAAATGTCAAGAAAGTAGACAGAATTTCAAACAGCAGCTTAACCCAGGACCTCTGACTATGAGTAGATGTAAAAAAATCTGCTTAGATTTGACAATGATCTGTCATCTAATATTCAGTAAAAACATTCACAACTGAACAAACTTATGCATTTTCACACACAAATATAAAGAAGTTATTCACATAAGATGTTCACATAATGGTAGCACACACACACACATACACTCAAATACATCATAGTCAATTTATCTCTTTTACCTGTCGTAGTCTCTCCCCAGCTTTCTCCTTTGTTTTTTTTTTTGTTTGTTTTTTTTCCCTATGGATACTATTAGCCTAAAGTCTCACAACTTCCTATATGGGCCTATAAGCTAGGTTTGCTCCACTTTATCCAGAAGTTTCAGGGTTGCTTTTATTTGTGAACTTCTGGAGGGAGAGAGAAAAGGAGGGGTGTCAGCATCACCAAAATGTTCTGCTTGGAGCAGGCATCCTCAGTCTCATTTTCGCCACCAGCAGCAGCAGCAACAGCCACAAATTCTCTGTGAATGGCTTCTCTGTCTCTGGACTTATGCTAAGGCTCTTGGGCCCCATAAATGAGTAAGACTGTTTTTGGCCCTCTCTAAACATCTCAGTCCAAGAAAATGGAAAGTTGAATTGGTAAGAGAGCTGATACACAATAAAAGTGAAATACCAAAGCCATTACCAAGTGTCAAATGAAATGTGTTTAGACAGTGGTTCCCTAGAAGCGCAGGGCCAGTGCACCAGGAAAGACTTCCTGAAGGAGGGGTCTTGTAGAATCAGTAAAAATCAGGGCAGCAGAGAGGAATGGGGAGGTGCCTAGCAAACACAGATGCTTCATTATTTGTGTTGGATAAATTAGTGATGAGACACTTCAGGTTAAAAGCATGGATGAAGTAGGGAACTTCATGAGGTCTCAGAAGAAAGAAAATATTGGAAAATGTTTTTCAAAATACCGTACTTTCCCATTTATCTTCTCAGTTGATCCTCACGATTCTCTTTTTCTTTTCTTTTCTGCTGAGGAGTATGTCAGTTGAAGATTATGTCCCCATACCAAACAGTAAGAAACTGAAACCAGTTGAAGCTCTGGGGTTACTCCATCCAGGACAAGAGACTTACTTAATGTCTAATACAGCCAGGCAGTATCAGAGCTGGGAGCAGAACCCAGTTTCCTAACGGCTACATCTTTAAATCCATTTGACTTGACAATTTGAGTTCTGGGAGTTGAGGATAGAATGTGGCTTGGGTTAGAGGAAGAGGAAGACTTGGGGATATTTCCTGGGAAAACTCCCTCTAGTTAGTGACATAGCACCCTCTTTATAACACAGGAGTATGGGAGAGGTGGGTTAATAGAAGGAGCTGGGCGTCCTTTGCACCACTCCATCCTAATATCCTGGCAAAGCACCTCGCTTGTTGTTATAATTCTGAGGGTAGCACCAATCCTGCCTGTTAAGACAATCATTGCACAGCAGCTGTTTCAAAGGAAGAGACTCAGGCATACAGGACATATGGGGACATCCAGTTGCAAAGGAGACCGCCTAAAGCAAGACTCAGGGGAATCAGGCAAAATGAGGTCATGCACAGGAGCAAACATAAACCAGTGAGCTCCCTGAGGTGGAGGCTTTTTATAACCAGCATTAAATATTTATTGTACTGTCAGTCTTAGGACTGTACACAAAAAGGAGGAGGGGAAAATGAAAAGAACACAAGCATTAGAGTCTGATGACTCCCAGGCTCCTCCACTTATAACAAGCTGCACAACTTTGGTCAGATTCCTTAGTCTCCCTAAGCTTCTGTGTCTTTAGCAGGGAAATGAGGAGAATAATGCCTACTTCATAGGGGTGTTGTGAGGATTGTATCAGATCATGGAAGACAAAGCAATCAGTACAGGGCCTGGAGCCAAGTAAGCACTCAGTCAGGGCAGAACAGCAGTAACAGTAGCAGCTGCAGTGGCAGGAGGAGAAGGAGGAGTAGATTAGTAATAGCAGCAGTAGTAGCAGCAATATCCACAGTAGTAGTGGTAGCAGCAGCAGTAGTAGCATTAGATTAGCAGTACCAGCAACAGCAGCAGTAATAGTAGTAGGAGCAGCAGCAGCAGTGGAGTAGTAATGGGAATAACAGCAGAAGTAGATTAGTAATAGAAGCAGCAGTGGAGTAGTAATGGGAATAACAGTAGAAGTAGATTAGTAATAGAAGCAGCAGTAGCAGTAATAGCAACAGCAATGTTTTTACTAGTAGTAATAGCAACAGCAGAAGTAGTAGTTATAACCACACCAGCAACAATTGTTATGATGTTTATTGTTATAGAAAAAAGAATCTAACTGCCTTGGGCTGTGAAAAAGAATTTAGCTTTCAGGAAACTGTTGGAGGATTAAGTAAATCTGTCTCCTCCATCTCTCCATGGACCCTGGGGCCATGAAGATCATCCAGGACCGCTGACTCTAAGTCTAAATCACTCTACCATACTATGCTGCCTTTAATGCTGAGTTGGAGCTTAATTCTGTAGGTAAACGAAGCCATAGAGGAAATCTGAGCTGTGGAATGTCTCAGAGAGGTTGAGGCTTTGGGAAGATAAAGCCATAATTAGGATTCAGTTATCAGGGTGAGGTCAGGATAGAATTTTGGATTTGAGATTTCGTTCATTCTTTCTTTTATTCTGCTATAGTTACTGAGTGCCTCTGACCTGTCTGGAACCATTAGGTTCTATGGGAGGTGTGAAGACAAATAAAACCTGAACTTTGCCCCCAAAGACATTAAATGATAGTGGGGGAGGTGACAATCAGCTGAGTGAAATAATTAATAAACAGGCCTAGCGCAACAGCTCACACCTGTAATCCCAGCACTTTGGGAAGCCCGGGGTGGGTGGATCACGAGGTCAGGAGATCAAGACAAACCGGGCCAACATGGTGAAACCCCATCTCTACTAAAAAAATACAAAAATTAACTGGGCGTGTTGGTGCGCGCCTGCAGTCCCAGCTACTCAGGACGCTGCGGCAGGAGAATTGCTTGAACCCGGGAGGCAGAGATTGCAGTGAGCTGAGATCGTGCCACTGTACTCCAGCCTAGTGACAGCAAGACTCCGTCTCAAAAAAAAAAAAAAAAAATTGATAAACAGATGAATAAGCAAAGTGTTAGGGCAACCGAGAAAAGAAAGCAATTAATGACAACTGCTAAGACTGGGAGGATATCATGAAGTTGGGACACATGAGCTAAGTCTTGAATGATGAGAAGGATTTTCTTAGTTAAGAGGAATAGAGATGTTGCCTGGAAATTAGAGAGAACAAGCGGGAATAACCAGTGGGATTTGGCAATTGAACAGAAATGGGGCATGAAAGACACAAAAGTCGGATGATATCCAGGCTCCTGGCTTGGACAGTTAATTTGAAAGAAGTACCATAAAATGGGGTCATGTTTTATGGAGCTCCTGGAAGCTTCTAAGCAGGGAATGGGTTAACAGGAGAGCATCTGGAGACAGGGAGGCCATTCCAGCAATCCAGGTAGGAAATAATGGTGGGAGTGGCTAGGAGGGAAAGCATGGAAAGGATAGAGGGAGGGAAATGCACAACAAACCTGCCAATAGGCATTATTGTCCCATTTTAGAGATGGGGCATGTAAACTGCTCTAAATGATTTATAAGATTATTAGCAAGTGGTGGAGCTGAAATTAAAATTCAGGTCTATCTGACTCAGAGTCACTCCATAATACTACTTGAAGGCAGACACACCAAAGAGGCAGAAGCAATGGGACGTGGTGGTTGGTCAGCTGTGTAGGGAGAAAGACATAAAGGAGTTAAGGCAAGAGCAGGGCTTCCAACCTGAGCAATTAGATGGAAAAAGAGAATATTAACCAAGGCAGCTGATGCCAGGGAGAGAAGCAGATTTGGACTTAAGATTGACATGGGGTCAGCTAAAAATAGATCCCAGGTCTTTAGGGGAACAAGTAAATTTTAAGCATTAAGGAGTTATAATAGGCATCATTGGGATGACTTTCTGACTTGTTCGGGCTTAGTGTCGAGGTCTGGGGCTGAACCGAGAGACAGAGAGGTGTGGTAGAGTTGTGTTTGTATCCAGGGTCCACATCCTGTCCTAGTTACTTACTGGCTGTGGACCACGGGCATGAGATTAATCACACTAATCTGAATTTCTTCATCTGCAAAGTTGAGAAAATAAGCCCTGACCAGCACACCACCTGAATTTGGTGTATGAAGACAGATATGTGAGTGCCTTGGGGAAGTCCTGAGTTTCAGCTGGCAGAGCAGATCTGTATGATTACTTCATAAAGATGATCCCTGAGATGTTGCATGCCAATCAAAGTAACATAAAAAAAGTTTTGTATGTATCCTGGTAAGATTTGTTTGCTATGATTTTGACAAAACATGGTATCTTGTAGAACCTATTTCCCCCTTCTCTTTTTAGTCTTGTTATTTCAGCCTCACATGAGGTTGGGTGAATATCATGTTCAACACTGTCTTCCCATTTGTTCAGAGTCCCAACTTCCAAAGCCTCTTTCCCCTCCCTCAAGGGTTCAGGGTTTTTGGGTGACCTCACTCTCACCATACCCACTATTTATTCATTCCACACTCAGTGAGCACAGACTCTGCTATGTAATCTGTGTTAAGTGCTAAGGCTACAGAGATGAATAAAACCTAGGTCCCTGGCTTGACACTGATCCCTCAGTGTGACTGCCTTTCTTCTGGACACTCCTCTCACTCTTGTCCTCTACTCAAGAAGCATTTGTACTTCTGTCTGTACATCATCTGGGGAGAAGAAAAGCTTTGGCTCTAGAGAAGGGATTTCCAACTCTAGCAAGCAGATGAGAGGGAGAGCAGGGGTGAAGATGGCTTGAGAAAAGAGTTTTACTCAGTTCCAGTTATTTTATAGATGTTATTATATTCAATTCTCACCATAAATATAGGAAGTAGATATTATTCAGTTCATTTTACAGATGAGGATCCTGAGACTTAAAGAGATTACATTATTTGCCCAAAGCCATACAGCGTAACAGAAGAGCTGGGATTCACACTTAGGTTGGCCTGACTTTAAACTCGGGCTGTTCCTATTACGTTATGTCTCCCCTCTTCTTTGTGGCCCTGATGCCCCTTTGGCCGAGCTCAGCCAAAAGGTACCGGACTTCTTTAGTGCTCAGAAGGCAGGAACTTAGAGGAAGAATTCCGAACAAGAAATGAGGGACATAGTAGGCTTATTTCGCATACCCCAGATGGAGGAAGTGATAGGGAACCAGAGCTAGATTATCTGCTTGGGGCCAGTAACCCAGAGAGTGTCACGATGGGTCCAACAACCCTGCTGAGATTCCAGGGGCCCTCTGCATGTCAAGGGATAAATGGGCCCCTTGCCTAAACGCTGCTCTCTGGAGGACTCTGGAGTGCCTAGAAGAAGGTCAGACAGGTGTGTGGGAATGAGAGATAGGAAGAAGGCAGGGCTTCAGCAGCAAGTGCTAAAAAGTCCTGAAATCATTACACATTTTTCCCAGCCTGTAAACTTAACATGCTTCCTTCCCCTCTCCCTATCCCCCACTACCTCTAAATGATGCCATTGTTTACTTGTTATTCTGCTTTAACCTGTTTCTTTTTTTGACCTGATTTTACCTGGAGACAAATGGATAAGGCCCAGCACAAAGTAGTGTAAGGGGAGCAGTGTTTGAATCCAGGTTCTCACTAGCCACATGGGTGTAAAAAAAAGGTGTTTACCTTTAGGGTTCTCATTTTTTCGCATCTTCGAAGTGTAGAAAATGATACTTACCTGATAGGACTGTTGGGAACATTGAATAAGGCAATGGATACAAAGGGATCTAGCACTACACCTGACACACAGTATATGTTCAATAAACATCTGGATGTATGAATCGATGCTGCACAAATGTTAATCAGCCTACACTTCCATAGTTGGCTCTGTTCTTACTATGTAGAAAAATGAGTTGGGTTCTCTAAGGCAGGTCTCAGGTGTGTCAGTTGAGTTACAGTGAAAGGATACTAGTTCTTTCTGTGTTTACCGCCCCGCCTCCATTTAAAAGGCAATAGAAAAAGCTTCTAGATAAAGGCTCACTGTTGGCTGCCGCAAAGCAAACATTATCACCAACCTCCTCTGCTGGGGGTTTAGCAACAAAGAAACTGGGTAACCTCCAGTTTGTCTGCTGCAGCTTGAGGGTAAACAGACTTTTAGTCCTGTCTCTGCACCTCTGAACTGATACAGAGCAAAACTAGCACTGCATCAGTATGGAGAGTTGTGTGAGAGCCAGGTTGAGACCTGTCATGATCCCTCTCCTTCTCACCCCTACTTTTTGCATAGTTGTCTGTCTCCTTGGAAATGCACAGAACACTGCTTTGGTGGCCAGCTCCACCCACCTGTGGCTCTAATCTGAGACAGACCTGGCTGGACAAGAAGATAGGCTGGTGCGCCCCCTGCTGGAGCCAGGTGGGCTAGTAGCCTCTGGCTGGTTGTACACCTCTTGGTGCTGTCCTCCATCTCAGTGCTGAAAACCTTTCCCCTCTAGCTTGAGGTCATAGGTATAACCTTGTTCAAGAAAGCTAAGGAGAAGCTAAGCAGGCCAAGACCACACAAAGGGCTGCTGACAACCCCTGGGCTCTTGCTCAGTCCTTTTTTTCTGCTCTGCCAATGTGGAAAAGCAGACAGTCATCTTGCAAACACACCCTCCTACAGGCTGCCTTATAGCCAGCTTTTTTCTCTCTCTCTCTCAAGGAATGGGAAATTTTATCAGAGTCCATATATGCTGTAATTCAGAGACAGTTAATATCACTGTGTCTAGCATTAAGTACTAACTATACTGTACACTTCATTTGCTGACATCCAGAAATGTAACATCCTGTCCCATGTCATTTCAGTCCAGAGAAATGACATGAGGTGATGCTTCGGAGCATTCAGCTTCCAACCCAGCATCCCCCTAGAGAGGGAGTCCCCCTCTATTTCCTCCCAGACAGATGTTCGTTCAGACTCTTCTTGCACACCTGTGGTGATGGGGAGTTCATGATCTTCCAAAGGAACCCATCCAGTGGTTGGCAATTCAATTCACTAGAAAGTTTTCCTCATCCTGAGCAGAAATCTGTCTTACTGAGACTCACTCCCTGGATTTGGTTATTACCTCTGGGCAGCACAGAACAAGTTTGCTTCTTTTGTCCAATGATGTCTGTTTAGCTTTTTGGAGACTGTGATCTTTCTTTCCTATTCCCACTCCCTCTTATTATGTATGTATGTATGTATTTATTTATTTATTTTAGCCAGAGTCTCACTCTGTCGCCCAGGCTGGAGTGCGGTGGCATGATCACGGCTCATTGGCTCACTGCAAACTTCACCTCCCAGGTTCAAGCAATTCTCCTGCCTCAGCCTCCTGAGTAGCTGGGATTACAGGTGCGTGCCACCACGCCTGGCTAATTTTTGTATTTTTAGTAGAGACGGGGTTTCACCATGTTGGCCAGGCTGGTCTCGAACTCCTGACCTCAGGTGATTCTCCCGCCTCAGCTTCCTAAAGTGTTGGGATTACAGGTGTGAGCCACCGCACCTGGCCTATTTTTTATTTTAAACAATAAACTGCTCCAGTCTCCTCATTCCTCTCTAATGGGGAAGGATTTGCAGATACCTCACTTTCCCAGTCATATTCCAAATGATCACAGCTACCATTTAGTGAGCACATAAATATTTTTGCCTACATTTTCCACACCTAAGTTCATTAAACTTTCATAACTATTATAACAAGGTAGATATTACTATGACCATCTTTCAGGTGAGGAAACTAAGATCTAGAGATGTTAAATAACTTGCCTAAGATCACACAGTTTTATTAAAGAAATAGAAGTAGGGTTTGAATGCAGAATTAGAACCCAAAGTTGCCTGGCTCCAAGTTTTTGCTCTTAAATAATCATTATACCTGCTGTTTGTGTAGTCTATGATCCAATTAATCAATGTAGTTTTAAATATATGGGCCAATATGTGATCACATTATGGAAGTGACCTGGCCAAGGAAACATGGATCTAGACTATTGCCTCTCTCATCTTATGCGATCTGCCTCTTTTCATGCTATCTAAAATGATGCTATCATTTCCAAAAGGCTGATACACTCTTGGTGCACGCCAAGGTGGTTGCAGTCAATTAAACTCCCCAGGACTTTGACATGGGAACTGCTGGAAATCAAGACTTGACTGTTGTCCCTTATTTTGAAAACAAAGTCCCTGACCTCAAAGTCAGGGTTATATCAGTTTTGGGGTTTGCCTGTTGGTTCTTGAGCAGTGGGGACTGAAAGGGAAAGGTGCCAAGAATGCTCAGAGGAACAGAGGAGCTGCACAAAACACTTTATTTGTGTTCCTCTGGGCAAAACGAACCCAGGGGAGAAGCTGTATATACAACATGACATTTGTAGCCAATCAACATATGCCTCTTTGTTATCATTTCTGAAAACTAGCATGCAAAGGAGAACAAGTTTTCTTTTTGATTTTTGTAGCAAACTTCAATAATCTCCAACCCAAACAAACAAACAAACAAACAATCAAACAAACAAAAAATGCTTTAGTGGAGCTCTGTGCTAAGGGCTTTTCCTCCTTGGAGCCTCCCTTCCTCTCCCTGTGTTCTAATCCTCATTTCCGGGAGGTCATTTTAATTAGCAGGCTGTCATGGTGACTCAGCCTGCTGTTTCCACAGACAGGAAGGGAGCAGACTCCCCTGGACCCATTCATCACACAAAGGCACTTTACTCTTCACAAAAATGCACAATATTTAGCTTGCCACACCTTGAGAATTGCTACTACTGTTTTATTTTATCATTCCTCCCTGCCTCAGGGTGCATCCTTCTGTCTTTTGCATCTTCCTTGCCTGGCAATCACCCTTTCCTCAATGCAGATTAGCAATGCCCACATCTTCAGGGGCCAGGCTTAATCCCTGTCACCTGGGATCTGGAGACCTTAACCATAATAAACCTTTTAAAATGAGTGACCAGTGCTTTTTGTCTTTAGAGCTAAAATTTTAATTAAACTACCCAGGAAATTGGGAAACAGCTCTCAAAACAGTTTTCTAAATCTGCATGCTGGGGTTTGAGGGAATCAGCAAGCATGCAGCTTAGATACAGTGACCAAATATTTAAGTCCACCGTGATTTCAAAAATTCTGTCCCATTGTTCCCTAGGATGCATTTGCCCTTGGGTTGCATGTGTTGTTGCTGTTGTTTTGGATCAGAAAATACAAACACTGCATTTCTAAAGCTGTAAACAACCAAGCCTATTTAAAAGGTAACCATCTGCAGTAACTATAAAACTTAAAAATGTAAAGTGGCTTTGAAAGAACTGACCTGATATGTGTCAAATCTCTTAAAAGGGATGTGTAGGTTTTCCTCATCTTGGAAGATCTCTATGTTGTAGAAAATAGCATCTGTGCTCACCTGGTTCCGATCTCCTATTTTGTTCCTGAGCTTTTTGAGCTGAAGGCTTACAATTGATTTTCCATTGGAAAAAGGGAAAATCAGTGATGAAGTTTCTCATTGTATCCCTTCCCTTTCACTAGCCTATGCATTAATCCACAAATCCTTGGAAGCTAGAGAAGAGTGATTAATTTCATTCCCCAGCAGAAAATGCATGCTCCTGTCCCCATAAGACCTCCCAGGACTCCGTGTCTTTAAAAAGGGGTTGAAGGGTCTTTGTGGTTCACTGAGCTCTTCTTGTCCCCTTTGCCGTTGGGGTAGTTGCTGGCTGGGCCCCGCAGGAGTGGGTGCTTGTAAGGAGGGGATTTTTCTTTCCTGCAAAGGGGGAGATAACAGAAAGAGAGAAGACAGCCCATATACACACTGTGATGAAATCATTTGTGTGCATGTCTATCTTCCCCACTGGACTGTAACCTCCCAGGAACAGTAACCTAGTCTTCTTCCCACAGACACTAAAGGTGACAAAAATGAGCAGACATTGATACGGTCTTCAAGTTGCTTATAGCTTAGGAGAGGAGATAATTGTATAAAATAACTACACAAAACAATAACTATAATATGTGTCAGGAAGTGGTTAGTGTCATAAATATGAGAATCTCTTGAACTAAGTTTGAATTCAAATTGAAGACGTGGCTTTTGTAACCCATCAAGCTCTGACCTTGGTACACCCATTTTTCTTTACTGTTGATGAGTCATGAATAAGGTAAAGACAGAATAGGTGGCAGCACATAAAGGGACACTTTGCCCTAACATACTGCCCCCTCCACCAGGAAGCCTCACTGCCTGAAAATCCACATTCATTGAAGAGCCTTGCTAACATAACAAGGCTGCCAGAATAGGTGAGATACAGCCCTGGAGCACATGCATGGTATGATACTTATGGGCAATGCGATCTTGAAGCAGTTCCTTACCTTCTCTGGACTTCTATTTCTTTATTTCTAAAATAGGAGAAAAATTCATGTCCTTCCTGCCTCTTAGGCTCTAGTAAATGGAGGTTGAAGAGGAGCTTTATAAATTACAAGGTGCTATTCATCTGTCATTGAAGGATGTTGTTTTTAACACCCAAACGGAGCATAGGACGTAAGTATGTTTTTATGGGGAAAAAGAAGAGAGAAGCCCAGATTTGGTCATAGCTGGGGCAGCCATGGGGGGATGACGGCAAGGGGATAAGTTGTGCAGAGGCTAGAGAGGACAGTGAATGTGCAGAAGGACTTAGGGAGGGTGGGCTAGGAAGGCAAAAAGCCATCAACCAAAGATGGGGACACGAGAGAGCAAGGAGCCACTGGAAGGCAAAACATCCCATACCTTTAGGGCTCTGCAGAGGCTGTTTCCTTCCCTACCTCTCTAGTCTCACCTCTTTTTGGAAGACAAACTCCCAGAAAATAAGCCTCCCCCATCCCCAGGCCTTTGTAGCACTTTGTACATCTCATCGCTCCTCACCCTGCTGTTTTCTAGGTGGTTCTTTGCTCATCTCTTTCTCTCATGAGACGATAAGTTTGATGTGTACACTTTTTCTCTATAATTCCTGAGCCAAGTGCAGGTCTGGTGTGGAGTAGGTGCTTGAGGAGTATTTGATGACTAGAAATGAACTTTCTGTCTTATCTTTACCATATCATTTATTCTAAACGTTCTGGCCTTGTCACTGCCATGGAATGTGTCTTGTTAGGTCCTGCTTCTGGCTGTTCTCTACTCTATTCCCCAACACGGAATACCCTTTATCCCCTTTCTATTTCATCAGTCAAAATTCCATATGTCTGTTAAAGCCAAGTTCAAATGCCACTTCCTCTCTGAAGTTTTCTTGGACACGCCTGCCAGCTACAAAATACTTGCCAGATTCGGCAGGAGAGGAACTTCTGCTTGGGTCTCACTTTTCTTTTCTTTAGTGTGAAGGGGTTGAAGTCGATAATTTTGGGGGCTTCTTCAGTTCTACCACAGCTCAGTAACAGTCATGGATTATTTAGAATTTAATCTATGCTAGGCCCTGCACCATGCACTAAGGATACAGAAGTAAGTAAGACTGAGGACACTGAAGCTACCAGAGAAGCCAGACATGCATAGAAGCCATGACAATACACCACAGGACATACCATGCTAGAGGTATGTACAAAACACAGTTAGGAGCTCAGCAGAGAGGAAGCAGCTCTGTCTCGGGCAGAGAACATGGACAAGGAAACAGGTTGTGATATTTGGACTGAGTTTTGAATGATAATTATGAGCTCACCATCTACAAGCAGAAAGGGAGCTCATTCCAGCAAGAGGAAAAAGGATGTACAAAGACTTGGAGGCAAGAAAACAGCTAACTTGTTCAGGCTGAAGCATAGGGCACGAGGTGACAGAAATCAGGTGGGAGGGACAGGGTGCTCACAGGGGTGGAGGGGTGGTAGAAAGCAGTAAATGAAGTTTAAAATGTAGGCCAAGGTCTTGAATAACAAGAAGAGTTGAAATATTACCCTAAAGGTAATGGGGAGCCATAGAAGGTTTTTGAGAGAAGGCATAATCTGATACATAGTTGAGTACTTATACACTTTTCAGTATTGTTTGTTATGTTTGCATTTGTACTTGCCTTTATCCTCCATAAATCTGAGCACACAATGGGCAGGGGCTATTTATAATCCTCTAGCAGTTGGCACAAGGACTGGCACGTAGTGGGCTCCAGTGTGTTGAGGAGCTGACAAGCCCCCTTACACACACATACACACATCATAACCTCACCATGGAGCCAGCCCTCCCAGCCTGTGACTAAGCCTGAGTCCACCTCTTGTCAGAGGCCACACTCATGCTCTATTTACGTACAGAAGCACACCTGCTCTGTTCCTTCTTCCTGTCTGATTTTGTCCCCTTTGCTGGAGCATTTTGGGCTTGCGACTGTACCACTGTGTGCTAAACAAAATGTGGGACCTCAGCTTTGGTCATCAATGCCATGCCCCTGAGCCTGAGCTCTTGTGCCCACATTGCTGCCCCTCCCGAGGGACCCTATCTGAAGGGTGGCCCAGTATCCAATGATGCCGGTAGGCTTCTGCCAGCGTGTGAGCAGAAAGTGACATATTGTAATTATCCATGGAGATGGGAGAAAACAAAGATTAGTTTTGAGTCAAAACATGTAATTTTCCTTTAAAGCCAGACTGCTCTTTCACTTAAGCTATTTGATGCTTGGGTGGAAAATAATACAAAAAAGGGGAAGTATTTAAATCCCAAATTAGAGCTCAGAGTCTTGTATCCTCCTGGGAATTCATTTTTAAAGGATTACTGACCAATCTAGAGCTAAATGGTGCTCATAGTTTGATGAGGCAGAGGTGTGTACATAGGGAGGAGGTTATTACGTTTTTTCTTAATTTAAAGGTGGGTGCATTTAGCTCAAGTCCTCAAAACTCTGAACTCATGAGGAAGGAGCTCTCTAGATCTTTTCTGAAGAGGGCTCCAAAGCTCAAGGCAAGGAAGTGCCATGAACAGTTAAACTCAGGGCCCTGAGATCTCCCCTATGTCCTTTAGATCCGTGTCGGGGTTCCATCCTCTCCCATCTCCACGAACTCTTCACTGGTAGACACTGAACACACTGCACTGCAGGGTGAGGGCCTGTGCTCCAGTCCCGGCTCTGACCACATGACTCTGACCAGCTCCTTCTGCTCCCTAAGTCCTCATGTCCTCATCTGTATCGTGAAGAGAGTCTAGAGGATCACTAAGGTCTCCCTGAGTGTCAGCACCATTTCATTGGTATATGACAATGCAACATGCAAGAAAAAAATGATTAAGGATCAAGATAATTTTATTTAGGCAGAGGACCTGAAAGAGACAATCCCCAAATTAACTTGTAAATGAGATTCTAAGAATTCTTTTGAGTTTTATAAAGCTTTAAACATTTAAGAACTTTAACCAATCGCGAATGACTTCTAAGAATAAACTGAGCATTTTCCTCTAGACGTGAGCTCCTCAGAGGCAGGGGTCATGCTGTAATCAGCCACTCATCCCAGCACTTCCCTCCTGTCAGGGGCCTGGTATAAAGTGTTGCTTTTCCTGAGTGAATGAATGAATGTATACATGCACGTATGCACAATGCAGGACAGGCACTTCAGGGGCACAAGAAACAGACGTGATTCTCCTGCAAGAGTTTCTAATATGCCATGGTGGTGGGGCACAAAGACCCTAGATGATTTAGAAACAATCTGGGACAGGGTATCAGAATACCTTGTCATGAAGACTCTATGACATGGGGCTAAGAGATGTATGACTCATAGCATTGTGGAACATAGGCCCTGAGACATCACCCAAACAAATAAGTCAAAGACTTGCCCTAGGTCTTGATGAGTTGGTTGGAAATCTGGGACTGCAACCCAGAAACTGGAGGACATGAAAACATTTATTGAGCATCTACTAGCTGCTGGGCACTATACTAAGCTTGTATCCATTCTACAAAACCATATTTAGAGATTGTTGTTATTATCCCCATTTATAGGTAAGTAGAAAAAAGCTTCAAGAGGCCAAGAAACTTGCCTAAGATCCTATAACTCACATGAGTCCGAGACAGAATTTGAACCCATGCTGATGAACTTCTACTTGCGGTGAACCTTAGCTAGACTTCAATTCAGCTTTCAAATCATAAAAGCCCAGGATGAAACCCTGGCTCTCCCAAAAACTCTTTGACCTCAGGCATCTCAGACCTTCTCATCATTTTTCTTAGTCTCCTTTTCCTCATTTGTAAGATGGGAAATACAATGTCTATGAGGAATAAATAATACAATGTACACAAAGTACTCTGTACAATAAATAACGGTGATTTATATTGTTTTTATCAATAACAGGATAGGGAGGAAGGTGCATCAGTGCAAAGGCCCTGAGGCACCCACATACATGAGCAAGGTCATGGCAAAGGTCAGTGGAAAGAATGGTCTGGCAGGAGCCGGGAGTTGGGCATTGTCATGTCCTTCAAGTAGGATGGACCACTGAAGGAATGGGAGATGAGTCTAAGAGGTAGGGCAGGGCCAGCACATTCCAGATGCCATGTGATCTCACTGTTCTCATGCTAGCTGGGTTCACAGCCAGTGGTCATGGAAGTGCCCAGTGCTTCAGGCTCTGGCCAAGTCCTCAGACAGGATGGAGGCTCACCTCCTGACCTTCTCTCCTCAGCAGCCCTGCAAGTTGGCCCCAGAAGAGGACCCAAGGTAGAACTTCTCAAGGGTGTGTCCTCTCCAGCCCAAATCTTTACATCTTGAGGGGAGGAGACTATCATGTACTGACAGCACTGTGCTGGGTGCTTTAACACATATCTCATAATAATCATGTATGTGAGGACTGCTGTCCTCACTTTATAGATGAGGAAACCGAAGGATCAGAGAAGTTCATATAGGAACCTCAGAGGATGAGGTATCAGGAGAGGTAGCACATAAAAACACCCAAATTTAGAACAATGACTGAACTCAGCTCCCCAGCAAGCCCCATCCCTGTGGATTCCCAAGTTAGAACCAGAAGTGTGACCATGCCCTCACTGTCTGACCCCTTAATGACACTTTCTTTACGCTCAGGAACTATGCTCTTCTGCCCCATAAAATCTCGGTGGCAGGGCCAGGATTATCTTTCCTGCTGCACAGATGGGATGCTGAGTGTCAGCAAAAGGCTAAGGGAAGTTGCCCCTGAATACAGCCGGTGGAGCAGAACTCAAGCCGAAACCTCTCTGCTCTGCCACTTACCGCAGTCTCGGCATGGGAATTGCCACCTTTTCAACCACGGGGTTCAGCCGATAATAGTCCAAAAAGGTTCTTGCCACATTCCGCCCCAGCTTCATATCTGCAGGTGTGTGCGTTAAGGAGCAGCTTCGAAAACAGATTGAGACAGAGTGAAAAGAGAACTACTAATAAAAATAATAACAGTAATAAAAACAGCTACACACTCATTGTTCTAAGCTTTTTGTATGCGCTGTCTTTTTTGATCCTTGAAAAACCTTAAATGGTAATCACTATTATTATCCTAATTTTATAGATAAGAAAACTGAGGTGCACAGAAGTGAAGTAATTTGCCTAAGGTCACAAAACTGGGAAAAGGAGGAGCCAGGATATGAGTCTAGGGAGTCATAACCCAAAGCCTGTGCTCATAGCTTTCAGGGTACAGCCCTTTGGAAATCACTGGGCTGCTCTGGTCTAGCCTCAGGTGGCTCAGGATGGAGCCAGGTAAGCAAAAAACCCAAGGACAAGAGACATTTGTTGCATATAGACAAGGGCCTGCTTGACCCTTAGGGCTCAGTCATCCACTTTAGTAACCTCAGGCACAATGGTAAAACCCTGTGACCCTAAACAGTGTTCCCACTGCACCTTGAAATTCCTCTGACAATGAATCTTCCTGGTAAAGATTTGTGGCTGTAAAAGCACAGACTTCTTGGGGAAGGGCCAATTTCATAATGACCATTAACACCTTAATGTGAATAAGTACAACAATCATTATTCAACAACAGAATATCTTCTCTGTGCATTATAGCTCACATCTCTGGGCTTCATACATGTTATTTCCTCTGCTGAAGTACCTCCCTGCCCACTCCTGCCTTCTCCTTGGCTAATTCATACCCCTTGCTTCTCTAATGAGGCGATATCTCTTTATTAGAGCCCTCCAGGATATTCTTCTCCTCTCTTCCCAGAACTGTGACTCGTGCCCTTGCCCCACACTTTCATGACTCCTGAACTGGCTTCATTCAAAGCACTTATCACTTATCTCACAGCAAGAGAATTATGTGTTTACTCAGCTTAATCCTTAGCCATTGCTTCTCCCTCATCTCTTAGCTCTGAACATCCAAGCTGTCACTAACCCTTCTCCAAGACACCTCCCATATCTTGAATGTTTTCACTTCTTTCCACCCCCCTAGAATAGGCCAGCATCATCTTTCTCCTAGATTGCTGTCATCCTGTCCTAACTAGTTTCCCTGCCACAGAATTTCTCCCCTCTGGTCCATTTTCTACCGTCAGCCAGGGGGATTCTGCAATGCAGCTCTGAATATGTCTCTCAGCTGAGTAAAAGACTTCGGTGGTTCTCAGTTACCTTCAAAGTCCAAATCTCTGAGCGTGATTTACAGTACTGTTCATAGTCAGGTCCCTGATTATTTTCTCAACATTATGCTTGCTACCTCCCACCTACTCCCCTTGCCCTTCACATTCCAGAAACACTGAGCTTCTTCTGCCTCCAGGCCTGTGCCCATACATGCCATCTTTCTAGATCACTCTTCCTCCCTTCACATGCCTTCCAGGACCCACTCCTTCTCAGCTTCAAGAACTCAATTCAGTTGTCACTCTACTGGGTAAGTCTTCCTTCGCTGCCCTTGCTGGGATAGGGGTCTCTCCTAGGTTTTCCCACAACCTCTTCTTCCTGGCCTTCACCAACCAGAGAGCTAATCATACTGTATTTTACCTGTCTCTTCTTTTCAGTAGCCCCTTCTAGCCTGCAAGCTCTATGAGGCAGAGGTCATATCTGTCTTATTCATCACCTAAATACCCACATACTCATCTGACAATAAGTATGAAATATATATTTGTTGAATTAGTAAATAATAGCTGGGTGGGTGCAGTGGCTCACGCCTGTAATCTCAGCACTTTGGGAGGCTGAAGTGGGTGGATCACCTGAGGTAAGGAGCTTGAGACCAGCTTGACCAACATGGCGAAACCCCATCTCTACTAAATACAAAATTAGTTGGGCGTTGGGGCGCATGCCTGTAATCCCAGCTACTGGGGAGGCTGAGGCAGGAGGCTTGCTTGAACCCAAGAGATGGAGGTTGCAGTGAGCCAGGATCGCACCATTGCATTCCAGCCTGGGCAACAAGAGTGAAACTCCATCTCCAAAAAAATAAATAAATAAAATAAATAAATAATAGCTAATACTTATATAATGTTTAATACGTGCTAGGCAATCTTTTTTTTTTATATATATACTTTAAGTTCTGGGATACATGTGCAGAACGTGCAGGTTTGTTACATAGGTATACACGTGCCATGGTGGTTTGCTGCACCCATCAACCCATCATCTACATTAGGTATTTCTCCTAATGCTATCCCTCTCCTAGCACCCAACCCCCTGACTGGCCCCAGTGTGTGTTTTTCCCCTCCCTGTGTCCATGTGTTCTCATAGTTAAACTTCCACTTATGAGTGAGAACATATGGTGTTTGGTTTTCTGTTCCTGTGTTAGTTTGCTGAGAATGATGGTTTCCAGCTTCATACATGTCCCTGCAAAGCACATGAACTCATTCTTTTTTATGGCTGCATAATATTCCGTGGTGCATATGTGCCACATTTTCTTTATCCATTCTATCATTGATGGGCATTTGGGTTGGTTCCAAGTCTTTTCTATTGTGAATAGTGCTACAATAAACATACGTGTGCATGTGTCTTTATAGTAGAATGATTTATAATCCTTTGGGTATAAACCCAGTAATGCGATTGCTGGATCAAATGGTATTTCTAGTTCTAGGTCCTTGAGGAATTGCCACACTGTCTTCCACAATGGTTGAAGTAATTTACACTCCCACCAACAGTGTAAAAGCGTTCCTATTTCTTCACATCCTCTCCAGCATCTGTTGTTTCCTGACTTTTTAATGATCGCCATTCTAACTGGCGTGAGATGGTATTTCATTGTGGTTTTGATTTTCATTTCTCTAATGACCCGTGATGATGAGCTTTTTTTCATATGTTTGTCGGCTGCATAAATTTCTTCTTTTGAGAAGTGTCTGTTCATATCCTTTGCTCACTTTTTGATGGGGTTGTTTTTTTCTTGTAAATTTGTTTAAGTTCCTTGTAGATTCTGGATATTAGCCCTTTGTCAGATGGAGAGATTGCAAAAATTTTCTTCCATTCTGTAGCTTGTCTGTTCACTCTGATGGTAGTTTCTTTTGCTGTGCAGAAGCTCTTTAGTTTAATTAGATCCCATTTGTCAATTTTGGCTTTTGTTGCCATTGCTTTTGGTGTTTCAGTCATGAAGTCTTTGGTGCTGGGCAATCTTCTAAGTGCCTTATGTATACTGACTCATTCAATTCTCACAATAACCCAATGAAGTAGGTATATTATTCCCACTGTTCAGAAAAGATAAGTGATTTCCCCAAATGTTGGGCACCTAATGAAGAGCTGGGATTGAAAGTGAGTACCCTGGCTGCATGTGTTTATCGACCTTCCCAAACTACCTCTCCAGCACCTGCACCATTCCATATTCACTTCTGTGTCTCTCTTGCCTAATAAGTGGTAGGTTACCTTCCATGTACTGAGAAACAAGACTCACACACCTGACTCAGGAGTAGGTGAGGGGGGCATGCAGGGTAATATGCAGAGGAGGAGGAACCTGAGGTTGGTCCTAGGGGATCAGTGGAGAAGGACCATTCTCAGTTGGGCTATAAAGGCTGGACAACTGAAGGGGCATTTCGGGGAGAAGACACAGAGTGAGTAACAGTACAGAAATGATTTACCATCCATCCATCCATCCATCCATCCATCCATCCATCTACCCATCCATCCATCCAACAAGCATATTTGGAAGCCTCCAGTGTGTCAGGGCTTCTGTGAGAGGAGTGTTTGGTGGGAGGGGTCTTGGTAGGTCATAGTGGAAAGGACAAAGTGGAGTGGGAAGAAAAGATGCAGTTGCTTGCATTTGCAGGATTGTTGGGCAGTTGCCACAGGCCTTCCTTCAGTGCTGTCTAGGGCTGGGCCAGGTCTCCTGGGCCATTACTCCATCCAGGACCATGGAGATGGACAAGTGTTTGAGAAATAGGCAAGTGAGTTCTCAGTACCTTCTTTAAGAAGTCCCCAAGCTGGGGTTGGACATGGCCTAGGACATGAAACTTAGCATTTACGGTGCACCTACTATGTGCCAGGCACTGCACTGGCTGCTTTGCCTACAAGTGCATTTTAATTTTCAAAACAATCCAGTAATGAAGGCTATTTTATCTCTTTTTTGCTATGGGAGGTTAAGGAATTTGTCCAAGGCCACATAACTGGTAATGGCACTGTCAGGACTCAAACCCAGGCAGGTTTGACTCCAGAACCATGAGCTTTCCACTATCCTGGCCCATTTCCTGATTTGAAGGCACCTTTTCTGTCAAAGCCTGAGTCATCCCAGGCCAGTGCCTGATGGGAGAAGGAAAAACACCAGACAAGTTGTTTATGACAGTGAAATGTACTGCAGGCTCACTGGGCTCTGGGGCTGCCACCTGCTTTCTTCCTCTGGATGTGACTGACCTTCTCTGTCCTCTTGTTTAAAAAGTTCACAAGCTGGCATTGGGCATGACCTCTCTGAGCAGCAGACTCTGGAGGCAGTCTCACCCAGCTTTCACCCAGCCAGTCTCCATTTGGCTGGAGGAAACCAAATGGTGGTTGTGTGTGCCAGCAGTAAGAGCTACAGGGCAGAGAGGAAAGCAGAGGTTCCTGTGGACTGAGCTAAAAGATTGCAGCAAACATTTTGGAGGCAGATATATTTAATCAAAATCCTGGCTCTGCCACATGCTGTGTATGGCAGATCGTATTTTCCAAAGATGCCTGCAACAATATCTCCAATCTCACATGTTATTGTAGTACATGACCTTGCCACTCCTTCCACTGAGTAGTATACTCTTCCCTTGAATTTGGATGGGCCTGGGACTTGTTTGTAACCAAAAAAATGGCAGAAGTGAGAGAAGTGAAACAGTGGGATTTCTGAGGTGAGGCCAGAAAAGGTGAAGAAACTTGTACTTGCTTGCTGAAATTCTCAAGCTGGAATCCTGAGCCTCCATGTGAGCAGTCTGACTGCCCTGAGACCCTGAGACCCTGAGACTACAGAAAAAGAGAAGAGAGAGATTCCCAGCCAGCCTACAGCTCCCCCAGCACTCTACTGTTCCATCTCCAGCCATTGTCTGACTGCAACACACCACTCTTCAAGCTAGAACCACTCAGCTGAGGCCTCCTCAAATTTCTGACCCACAGAGAACATAGGAAAATAGCTATTGTTTTAAGCCACTAAGTTTTGGGGAGATTTTCTAATGTAGAACTAGAGAACTAGAATACTGTGTGACCTTGCATGAGCCACTTCATTTCCCTGAGTTGCAGTTTCCTGCTCACAGCGTTGTTGGGATGAAGAGTGTGACTGCACCTAGTTGATGAATAACATAGGGGTTGGATGAATGAATGAATGAATGAATGAGGAAGAGAGAAGCCTGGTCCCTTTCTCACCATTCCATACTGAGAGCCAGACTTAAAGCAACTGTAGGAGGTAGCCTTGTAAATCAATCCTCTTGAACTCTGCAAGGGAAAGGAGATGGGCTGTTCCAGTAAAAGGTGCCACTGTAAGGTGTTGATCATTTTGGACAGGATCTGTTTAAAAGCCAGTGTTTTAAAAATGGGCATTTTCTGGGACAACTCTCTTTCCCTTCCCCCTCCAACCCTATTACATATTCCCTAACCCTGAAAGCCTCACTCCAGATTATTTACTGCAGTGGCCCTGTTTGAGTCAAGAAACAGGACATGGGCAGGAGGAGACGAGGGATTGATCGAACATTTTCAATTAAAACAAGCTGAATTTAAAATTCAGGCAAGGAGAGGCAATAATTCTCTTGGCTGGAATGCTTTTCATTGTATTGTAGAATTAAGAGATAAAAAATTGGGGGTGAAAACTCCCAACTATTCATTATGAACAAAAATCTCAAGATGGTCTGTAAGTTAAAAATCATCATTTTCAGGTTCCTATGTAGGTCATTGATCTGTTTCTCAAAAATGGCAGGGTATAGCCAGCCACATGGGGAAGATGGAATCAAGACACTCAAAGCAATAAACCAGGAGAATTCAGCTGGGATTGTCCTAAACTTGGACTGACTCCATGACTTCCATACAGAGCTCTTTTGAAATAAAGGGTGGGTGTAAGTAGCCCTAGCCTCCTATTTAATGAGGTCCTTCAACAGGTAATGAAGGTTTGAACATTTACTGTTCATTCTCATTCATTCACTCATTCCTTCATGCATCCATTCAAACGTTTGTTGGGCTCCTCCCATGTGTATACTGCTATGAAGAGGACAGGGATTGGGGTTAAAGGAAAATTAGACAGATACACTTTATAGCCTAGAGAAGGAAACTCACATGTTCCAGTTAACTATATTACCTGGGAGGCTGTTGCACTGTCATCTTCACAAAAGCAGGAACTGTTTTTTTTAGAGTTTACTCCGCAATGCATACAGTGTAGTTACTATCACCAATCCTCACCAAAGCCCTGCAAAGTCAAAGTACAATTCGACATATATTTCACAGATGAGGAAATTGAAAATCAGAGAGTTTACATAACTAATTCAGAGTCTCGTGGCTTGAATGTAACAAAGGTAGCATACGAACTTCAGTGTCTTCTAACAGCGTGCATATGTTGTTTCCTTTCTTGAGTGTAATCATAAATTCAAACACAAAATTCTGTGGATGTGTGGAAGGAGATTGAATTCCAAATGGAGGAATTGTGAAAGGCTTCATGGAGGTGCATATATAACAAAGATTTGAAGGACAAAGACCGGTCTTAAAGCGGGAGGAAGAGAAAGACAAGTATCAGCAGAGAAACGGAGTGTGGCCGGGCACATGACCTGAAATAACAGAGAAAAGGGTCCGAAGGCCCATGTAGCTAACCGTGTAGAGTGGAAGGTGACGCTGAAATATTAGGCTAGAGACAAGTGAGTGAAGGCTTTGAATGCCAAGTTAAGAAACTTAAACTTCTATTCTGTAGGCAATGAAAGCCAGTGAACATATATGGGTTGTATCTGTAAATATGAATTTACTCAGTGTATATTTAATGATCATCTACTATGTTTATTATGTTCAGCCTTTTTGGAAGGCTCAGGGTATACTATGGTTAAAAACAAAAGAAGACAAAACCAAGACAATGGTTCTTAAGTCTAGAAGCAGAGACAAATAGCGAGGTAGTAAAACAAACAAACACACACACACACACACACACACACACATAATTGCAATTGATATATACTATGAAGAAAATGCACAGAGTCTGTTCCTGCAGGTAATGCAGGCGTGGGAAGGCCTCTCTGAGGAGGGGATATGAACTGAGAGTGAGCAGTGACTGCAGCGGTACCTAAAAAGAGGGAAGGGTGTCTGGGAAGGGTCCTCGGGTGAGAGACGGAAACTGGAAGAGGGCTGGCAGAGGGCGATAGGCAAGGGCTAGATCACCAAGACCTCTCGGCCACCTTAAGGAGTCTGGACTTTCTTGGTGAATGGGAAGCTACTGAAGAGTTTGAAGCAGGAAAATGACATGGTCTCATTTTTATTTCCAAAGTCACTGCTGCACTAAAAGAGAAGGCAAGAGTGGAAGCAGGCAGAGTAGCTAGGGACGACTGCAATGGTACAGGGGAAGAAAAGGGAGGTCCCGGCTGTACAGAGGCAGTAGAGATGGGAAGATGTATTTGTAGGAAGAGCAAACAGGACCTGCTTCCAAGTTGGATGTGGGGCCCAAAGGAGGGGAAGGAGTGAAGGATGACTCCTTCATCTTTGGCTTTAGCAGCTGGGTCGATGGGGTGCCCTGATCTGGCATATGAAAGAATGTGGCAGGAATAGCTTCAGGGGAGAGATTAGGAGGTCAGTTCGGAGCATGTTGGGTTTCAGCTATGAGACATTAAGTATCCAGGTTCTGAATCAGAAATGGGAAAAAATCAGAAAATGGGAATTGTTTCTGAATTTTCAGCTCTTTGGGATTATTCATGCCACAAATTCTTGCTGACTGTGCAGTGTGTTCCATTCTGCTCAGGTCGCCACCTCTTCCTCCCTGCTCCCAGGGTGTCCCAAGGGCTTTAGGAGAATGGCAGTAACTGAAGGATCCTCTGTTCTCCTGTCTCAGGGCCTCAGATCTGGGGCCTTGAGAGTGCACACAAGTGGGAATCAAGAGACCAATGTGGTTTTCATCATTAACTAGCCATGTGACCTTGGGCCATTTCCCTTCACTGGGCCTAACTTCTCTGTGGGTAAATGTAGTCTCTTGAGTCCTTTTTCAGTTAACATGGTACATTGAAGCAAAGCCCTCAATACAATAAGCTTATGAGAAATCCCATCTGCATTCTTTCACTCACAAATATTTAGGGAGAACTGACTATGTGCCAAGTTATTTTAGACACTTGGGATATACAGTGAACAAAACTGGCAAAGACCTCTGTCTTTATGGAGTTTAAATTCTAGCTATGGGAAACAAGCTGTAGACCTAATAATACATGTGTAAATTATATAGAATGCTGGAACGTGATAAGTGCTATGGAGTAAAGATAAAGAGTAGGGTAAGGGGAGTGCTGGGGCCAAGAAGAAGATCGCAGCATTAAGTAGAGTGCTCAGAGAGGCTTCCTTGAGAAGGTGGGTGGGAATGGGCTTGGGGGAGGTGAAGGTGCTGGCCAGCACCAAAGCGGAGTTAATCCTCCTCATCTGAAACACAGCCCTGACCAGTCATTTCACAATTAGGCTCTTGCTAAATCCAGCCCAATCCCAAACTGGGGATAATAATCAACCTCAGGGACGAGTCCTCCCTCATGGGGTCAGGAACACCTTTTTCGTGGTAATGGCTGTTTTCTGTCTCCAGGTCCAGGTCCTCTTCACCTCCCAGAGCAGCTTCGGCAGAGACAAGCCTCACACACATCCTCCCGCCTGGCCTGCGGCCTCCCTTCCCTGTCCTGCTCCTCCCCTTGTGGACTCATCTCTGAAGCTTTCTCCATACTTCTCACTCCCTGCAGCTCTTCTAGAACCCTCAGCAAGCTCAGCTGGCCTGACTGCATTGAAGGGTGCTGAGCTCTGCCCCACTTCTCAGACACAATAACCCACTTCTCCTTTCCCCCTAGTTGTGGGCCATGGCAGCTCTGATTACCATCTCCATTTTGCAGATGGAAAATCAGAAGTCACTTGTCTGATGAGTCACATCAAGTATTGGCGCAAGGAGGATTGAAACCCATTGATTTATTCACTCATTTGTTCATTTATATATTCATATTAAGTGGCTTCTATGTGCCAGACACTGTTCTAGGAGCTAGGATACAGCAAAGAGAAAACAGACACATCCCTGTCCTCATAAAGGTCTTTTCTTGCCATTATCCTGCTTCCAAATAAGAAAATTGAATTCCTACCTGCTCCCTGTTTGGAAACTCCCACCTAGAATTCATTTTCTGCTCATACTCCTGCCCCTCCCAGCAACAGATGATCACCATTAAAGGGGGAAGATTAATTGTGCAGAGGGATAGGCCAAGGAAAAGTGATTTCTCTTTGGTAAGGCTGACAGCACTGCTAGAATATTAAGAGGCACCTGCCTAGGAGCCTCTAGGTAAAGCTAGAAGAAAAATGTGACAATGAAATATCTTTTGTCTCTGCCTGCCTCACCAATCCTCCCACAGTGTCGGACAAGTGCATGACTAAACAGGTGACTCCTTCTCTGAAGTGCAGTGTGGAGGCTGCAGATGCAATTGCAGAGTCCTTTCCCATTGCAGGCAAGTCCAGAGGCACCCCCTAGGTAAGAAGACCTGTGAAAGAGAGGAGAGGGAGAAGGAGAGGGAGAGGGAGAGGGAGAAAGAGAGAAAGAGATAGAGAGAGATGGATTAGAGAGTCAGGGAGAGACAGCAGGAGAGAGGAAGAGACAAAGAGGCCGCAGAGGCAGAGACCAAAAGCGAAAGAGATGCAAATGGACAGGAAAATACAGAGAAACTGGTCAGGATGAGGCAAGAAGATAAGGAGAGAAGGATAATCAGAGAGGCTGAGAGAGACTCAGGCTTGAAAACTGAGGAGAAATGGGGTGAGGAGCAGAGAGAGAAAAACAGGGAGCAAATGACAGAAAAGGAAAGAATCAAACTGAAAGAGGTGTGAGAGAGATATAAATGTAGGCAATAGGAGAAGGGAGGGAGAGGGGGGAGAAAGGCAAAAGATAAGACAGAAAGAGACAAAAGAAAAAAATGCAGAGAAGCACAGCCGCAGAGGACAGACTGTAAATGAGATGCATAAGACTGAAATAGAGACAGGAACAGTGAGAGAGACTGAGAAGGACGGAGAGAAGAAGGTGGAGAGACACAGATAGGGATGGGAAGGGAGGCCTCTTTTTTGATGGGTGAAATGCAATTCCACAGAGTAGGTATTTCCTGAAAGGCTCACTTCACGGAGGATGCTGGAGATGAATGCTTATACGGAAATTGTGAGAAGAGTGTCCAATCCATCACAGAATGAATTAAAGTTTGGGGTAACTATAAGGCTCGAAATTAGTTTTCCATTGCCACTGTAACAAATCACCACACACTTAGTGGCTTAAAACAACAGAAATGTATTCTCTCAGTTCTGGAGGCCAGAAGTCAGAAATCAGTTTCACTGGGGCCAAAATCTAGGTGTCACAGGCCTGCATTCCCTCCACAGGCCCCAGGGAGAAAACAGAGAAATAGTTGGTTTCTGGTGGCTGTTGGCATTCCTTGCTTTGTGATCACATCATTCCCATCTCTGCCCCCATGGTCACATTGCCTCCTCCCCCTTCAGTGTATGTCAGATCTCCCTCTGCCTCTCTCTTCTAGGGATACATGTGATTGTATTTAGGACCTATCCAGATAATCCAGGATAGTCTCAACCTCCCATCTGAAGAGGCTTAACCATAACATTTACAAAGACCTTGTTTCCATATAAGGTATTATTGATAGGTTCTAGGGATCAGGAACCGAATGTCTTTGGGGGTCATTATTCAGCCTATTCCACACTGCCTGAGAGTTCATCTGCTTAGCTAAGAGCTGGCATATGAAACATCCTGGCATACCCAGGATGAAGGTGCTGGGTATCAGGGGTGGAGTTCTGGCTCTGTGTAAGACACCTTGCTGGGTGCTCCACCAACTCCACCCCACCTGACCTACACATGCAGCAAGTGGATTTACCAGGATTCAGACCCAGATATGTCTAATTTCAGAGTGCTTTTTGCTGGCATTATTTGCTGCCTCTCAAGGGCAATGTTGCCTACTGTACTTCTTAAACATAGTAAACCTGCTCCTCCTCTTCCTCCACTGCTATTGCATTGTTCAGATCCTTGTCTCTTATCTGAACTATTGCTTCAGCATCCTAATTGGTCTTCTGGCTTCCAGTTTCTCCCCATTATTGCTGAGAATGATGTTCTCACAATTGCTGACCTTGTCACTTCCTGACCTACAACCCCACACTGATTCCCTGTCACCTCCAAGGTGAGACCTAAATTCTCAGATCTGGCTTTCATGGCCTTCCATAAGCTAGTATAAGCCTTATCTCCTGACACTGTATTCCTTTGTGCATGTATTTAGAAGGCCAGGTTTAAAGTCCAAAAAGCATGGGTTTTAATCCTGGCTCCTACATGTTGAGCTGTGTGAACCTGGGCAGGCTATTTACTGTCTCTGAGCCTTAGTGTCCTCATCTCTAAAATACATAATGCTTCCTACCTCAGGATTATTGTATTGATTAGAAATTATATATCCAAGATACCCAGTACAATGCTGGTATGCAGTAGCTTTTTTATTATCATTACTACATATGAAACTGTCATCTCCAACAAAGTATGAGCTCTTCAAGGACAAAAGTGTGTCACATTCACATTTGTTTCCAGAGTTATTTAGCATGTTAGGCCTATGAACAAAGGTAGGGAGAAAAAGCAAGACAAAAACAAATCAAGATGAGAGAGAGAGAAAGAAAAGAACAGAGAGACAGAGAAGGGGAGAGATGAAGAAACTATTTGTAAAATTCTGTGTTTTCTGGACGTTTGGTATAACATCTTGTAGGTTTCTTCCATGCTGTGTGCCTTGGTTTCCTCTCCTGTAAAATTGGCGGGCAGTTGAACTAGATGATCTCTAGTTCTAATTCTCACTCTCTGCTCTACCCTGGGAAAAACGTTTCCCTGGAGCAGGGGATATCCTTTCTGACCAAGCAGATGAGCAGCAGCTTTATCAGGTGTGACAATGCTGCCCATCACCCTAATGGGGTCTTTTGAAGAGAAGCCAAGTTAGAGGCTGGTGGGCTAGATCAGATGGAGATCTTACCTCATTTTAAATGTGCCTGATTCTGGATGGGATAACCTTGGTGGGTATTTGGACTTTAGACCACATTAGGCAGGTTGCTGTTATTCATTCACTTGTTCATTCATTCTTTATTTATTTTTCATTCATTCATTTATTTTTGAGATGGAGTCTCGCTCTGTCGCTCAGGCTGGAGTGCAGTGGCGCGATCTCGGCTCACTGCAACCTTCGCCTCCTGGGTTCAAGTGATTCTCCTGCCTCAGCCTCCCAAGTAGCTGGGACTACAGGTGTGTGCCACCATGCCCGGCTAATTTTTGTGTTTTTAACAGAGACGAGGTTTCACCATGCTGATCAGGCTTGTCTGGAACTCCTGACCTTATGATCCGTCCGCCTCAGCTTCCCAAAGTGCTAGGATTACAGGCATGAGCCACTGCACCCAGCCTCATTCATTATTTATTACTCATTGATTCATTCAACAGATAAGTTATCAATCACCTCCTCTGTGCTGGGCCATGTAATAGGTATACAGAACATTCACACTGGCTATGTAGAGTAAACAAAACAGGAGTGGCTGTGCTCTCAATCTGTTTATAGTCCAGGTACTATTGACATGTTTGGCTAAATGATTCTGTGTTGTGGGGGCAGCCCTGTGCATTGTAGGGTGTTTAGCAGCATCCCTGGTTTCTCCCACTAGATGTCAGCAGCAGCCACCTCATTGTGACAACCAAGTGTGTCTTCAAACATTGCCAAACACTCCCTGGGGCAAACACACCTGGGGGTGAGAACCACTGGTCTAGTGGTTGTACAGTATCTGGTGGAGATACAGCAAGTGACATGAGAGAGGTGGGCAGGATCTTGACTGGGAAGGGTCTTGGCTTCCCTACTTAGAAAAAAGTAATCCCTGAATGGATCCTTGGAGACAGGGAAGGGGAGAGGGATACCACTCACAGGCTGCATTAATCTAGTAAGACGGTTATCTAATCACCCTCCTCATTACTTTGGCAGGGAAGAGTGTCCTCCCTCCATTTCTAGCACACCTCAATACCCGAGATGCCTCTTCCTTCTCTACTTGCCCAAGACTGCTGGTATTTATAGCTTGTCTGTCTAACTCAGACCCACTTCTCACTCAAGAGGGAAATTAATCTCTCTCTCCAAATCCCACACTATCACTTGCCTCATGGCTTCCTCATTCCCCTGCTCTTCCAATCCAGGCACCAGCAATTTCCCAGCAGTGCCTCCCTTTCCCCACTGACAGTTGACCATGTCTGAAAATTGGCTCTTGGAATCAGTTGTGCCTGCCCAGCTGGGACCCAGCTCAGCAGTGCCTGGGACTTTGATGCAGTTCAATCTGAGAGGGGGCTCTGCTTTTCTGAGAGATATTCAGCTCCTGCTTGTCTCACATATATTTTTAGAAGCTTCAACTGGATGCACAGTTAAAAATGAGACTGAAGACCGAAGTAAATATTTGCATAGCAGGATCTTGGAGTGGCGGAGAAGAGAGAAGGAAGAGAGGAGTTCTGACGGGCCTGGCTTCAGGCCTCAGCTCTGCTTCTGAGTGGCTGCACTTGCTTGGAGCAAGTCTCCTTTAGGTATCAGTTTTCCAGTCTGTAAATTTGGAGGAGGGACTGGCTTGCCGATGTTTTGAAACATTTCAGCTCCGATGTTCTGTGAGCCTCTATATCAGAAGGGCCATTAAGGGGTTCCTGAACCCTCTGATACTACTGACAAACTGTGTAAATTTTCTGGGAAGAGTATTCATAATTTTCTACAATTTTCAAAAAAAAATCAGCATCTTCTAAAATGTTAAGAATCTCTGCTCTAGGTCTGTGGATAGAGATAATTGAGTTTATCACCACCTTCCTGGTAATGTTCCTTCTTCTCATTTTCTAACCTGTTCCCTTGTTATAGTCTGACTCTTCTGGGATTAGTGAGAATCTGGCAGAGTGCAGGGGAGTAAAACCAAGCTAGACTTGAAATGGAATGAACAATATGAAGAATCTATCCTGAGGGCATCTGCATTAACTTAACTAGAAAACCTCAAAGAGTCTTGTGGCCCAAGTCTGCTGCAGCGGTCAAAGAACAGTTCAGCAAAGAAGATCCCTAGGAGGTGACTGCAAAACTCAGCTGAAGTCTGGGCCATTCTGTGGGTGAGAATTGGGGTTCGGTCTTTTCCTGGGAAGCATCAAATCCTGGGCTCAGAACTTAAAAGGTCCACTAAAGGGTTTGCTGGAGGGACAGGACATGGGGTCCTCTACCTTTAAAAGAAGCCCACTCCCTGCTCTTGTGTCTTCACCCCTGATTAGGCCTGAATCTGAAGCACTTACATGGATGAATGGAATGAGCAATGTCCTGTGAATCAAGAGACCTATATTTGAGCAACAGCTTTCACCAAATGCTGTATGCCTTGGGCAGGTCACTGACCCACTCCTGGGCTTCAGTTTCTCCATTTAAACAATAAAGAGGAATTGGCTTGCTTCACAGTTTCACCAAAGAATGACTATTATTATAGTGAAACTCCATTATAATACCTCATTATTGGTCATTTCCTTGCATTTATTCCTCATTTTGAGACATCCTTGTTATATTTCAAGCGAAACAGCAATGAATCCCATGCCTAGGAAGGGTGTGATTATAAACTTAAATCCCAATCTTTAGGACCCTCATGGTTCTAACATTTTATGATTTTTTTTTTCTGCTCTGATGTTACTTTCTTTTTAACTGTTGTTTTGAACTTAAAACTTAGGGAATGAATTAATGTTGATGACCACGGACTATTTTCCAGGTACTGTGCTAGTTTCATTTATTACAAGCAAGGTAGATTTTGGTATCCTTGTGTTATAGGTTAGAAAACTGAGGTTCAGAGATGTCACCTTTCTAATACCACTCAGTTAGCAAGCGGACGGTTAGGACTTAAACTCGGGTCTGTCCTACTACAAGGCCTGTGGCTTGAAAAATTATTTTTATGCTATAATTCTTTATTATTTTAACCTTCTTAAAATTAATTCATTTATTCAATATTTATTGAGTATCTGCTGTGTAAGGTACTGTGCCAGACGCTATGGGTTTGGAGATGAGAAATCAGTCCCTGTTCTTGAGCAGCCTTTAGAGAAGACATGTAAATAAAAGTTGCAAGTTAGGGGAATGACACTATGGCAGAGGGAAATAGGGGAAGTCAGGGTGCAAAAAGTGGGATTTAATATTGGAGACACCCTGGAAGCTTCTCAGAATAGGAAACACCTGAGCTGAATTGAGGGGGTAAGATTGTCTTTTTTTTTTTTCCTGAGATAGCTCTTCATTAAACAAGTTAGTCAACAATTAATTGAGAATCTATGATGTACCAGATACTTTTCTAGTTTCAGGAATACAATTGCATACAACGACAAACTCTTATGGAGCTCACAAGGGAAGAAAGGCAGTAAACCAACCAACGAATACAGTATAAGATTGAAATCCAGGTGACTGGAAAAGTAAGACTTGGCCAGGTAAAGAGAGTTGAATGGCATGAAACAGCATCCTGAATAAAGGCAGAGGCATGTGCAAGCATGCTGAGGCATGATGATCCCTTTGAAGATGTTTGTCACGGCTGGAATATCTTCTAAAAGATGAAGAAGGAAGCAAGCAAGAGAAAAATGCAAGCACAGATCATGAGTGCCTTGTGTGATGTTATGAGTATGAACTTTCTCCTGCAGATAATGGAAAGCCAGGGGAGGGTTTTAAGAGACAGAGGCACAATGCTCAAATTTGGTTCCAGGGTGATTTCTCCTGTGGTCCTGGTGAAGTGGGATTTGAAGGGGACCCAGACTGCAGACAGGAAGAATGGTCCTGGTCCAGGGAGAATGGTGAGTTAGGGCCTGAGCTCAGGCACTATCAGGGGAGTTGTGAGGAGGACAAAGAATTAGAAATATTTGTCTAGTAAGAAAGGTGATACTTGGGTGCTGGCAGAGGTGACTGGACTAGGAAAAGCATCAAGAATAGCATACCAGGTTCCTGCCTTGGAGAACTGCATGGTGGTGTCCCCATCAACCTTGGGAAGGAAGTCTAAAGGTGGCTCCTAGAAGGCAGGGAGCTCTGTGCTCCCTAGAGTACTTTCCATCCTGCCCTTCTTAGTAGTACTGTTGCCTAATTTTATTTTGCTATACTGATGTGCCAAGTAGCTATTCTGATTCCTACAGTGAATCTCCATTAAAAGGACCAGTTAGTGGAATTTTCTTGTATCTAATGCTCTTCTGTGGACATGTCAAGCAAAGCTGACAATGATCCCACTGACAGGATGGGTATGAGGCTGGCCTTGAACTCCCCATGAGGCCAACATATTTATCCAATCTTTAGGACAGAATATGTTTTCTCTGGAACTTTTCCTTTCTCTTCCATTCTCACTCCCCCACACCTCTGACGGGCCAGCTGGCCTGTCTGTCTGACTGACTGCCTCCCTCTCTTTAATATATGCTAATCAGGATCCACTCACTGTCAGGATATAAAACATGCCTGTTCCATGTCTCACTCCATCCTGCTCCATTTTAGTAACTATAAGAACAAGCATATTATATCCCACGCGTTCATTCACCCCATGGGCAACAGGATTTCTTAAACCAGTTCTATGCCACTTGTCATGTTCCCTCTGTGGCAGGGCCTCTGCCCAAAAGGCTGTTCCAAACCCCCTGCCTCGTTGCCTCTAAATAACTCCTACTAATTCTTCAGACGTCAGCTCCACTGCCACTTTGGCAAGACAGCCATCCCTGACCTCAGGGCTGAGTCACTCTGCCATCCTATACTCTCCCAGAGCCTCCTGGCACTCCTTCACAGTTCTCTCATGATGGTAAATTTACATTGTATGTGTAATTTTTTATAAATACCTATTTCTTTTTTGTTTTGTTTTGTTTTGTTTTTGAGATGGAGTGTAGTGGCACGATCTCGGCTCACTGCAACCTCCACCTCCTGGGCTCAAGCGATTCTGATGCCTCAGCCTCCCAAGTAGCCAGGACTACAGGGGCATGCCATCGAGCCTGGCTAATTTTTTGTATTTTAGTAGAGACGGGATTTCACTATGTTGCCCAGGGTGGTCACAAACTCCTGAGCTCAGGAGATCCTCCTACCTCGGCCTTTCAAACTGCTGGGATTACAGGTGTTAGCCACTGTGCCTGGCCAAATATCTGTTTCTTTCACCGGGTTACCAAGTTCTGTGATTGCAAAAATGATGTCTGCTTTGTTCACCATAATTTCCCCTGTGCTTAACAGTGTCTGGCACATTAGGTGTTCAGTTAAATATTTTCTATGTGAAACAATAAATATTGCTAATGGCAGGTATTTACATTAGCTTCCATTTCTTTTCTTCTTCCTAGGCCAGGATTATCTCAGGATTTCATGAAGAGGAGAAATGGAGGTCATTTCCTAGAGATTAATGGATAATTTGATTGTGAGAAGAAAATTGTTTAAGGAGCAGGGGTGGGTGTGGAGGCAAATGTCACACACTCCAGAAGGTAAAGTGACCTGGCTCTTCCCCTCTCACTCCTTGGAAAGAGGGAAAGCTCATCAGAGCCAGGACCCTGGAAAAGTGATGTGATGAAGAGAAGGAGGCCCTGAATACCACCATCTGAAGGCATTTCCAAGGAAGCCAGGGATGTGACTCTGTCTTGGTTGCAGAGATCAAAAGGTTTTGTGAAGGAAGCAATGGCTCTCTAGCCCCCTTCTGGGTGGATTCTGGGGTAGAAGGATCCGGTTCCTTTGATAACTGGTTAGTTTTATCTATAGGGTGAAGCCAATTGAGTAACATTGGTCTGGGCTTCCAGAGACACAAGGTCTTCTTGAACCATAAGCTCTCAGAACAATGCCCCACCTAGGCAGAGCAGAGAACACTGAACCTTTTGCCTGGAGAGAACAAAGAAGTTCACAGCTCAGGAGCCACCAGACCTGGGACTACCCATTGGACCCCTAATCTCCACTGTTCTTGGCCTGTCTCTCTTTCCCATTAGATTGTGAGTTCTTTGAGAACAGAGACTACCTCTTCTCCATCCTTGTTTCCCTAGCCTAATACACCATCAAATAATGCTGTGGAAAGAAAAAGTAAAGGAATAAATAAATAAACCTTAGATAAGTGGGTCATCCACCAATCCTCAATTCCTGATTAGTAAAATGAGAATAACAATAGCTACTAACAAGAGTATTGTGTAGACTGTATGACTTAATGAATGTGAAAGCACCCGTATGGAGTTTAACATAAAATAGATAATAAAAAATACATTATCCTCTTTGTTTCGGCTTTAATCACGCATCCTCGCTTTAAGTACTCCCTGAACTTTAGTGACCTTCATATTTTCTAGCCTTAACTTGACAGTGCACCAGTGGTTAAAGAATCATAAAATATCAGAGCAAGAGGGCACCAAAAGTGGACATTTGTCTTGCTTTGTCTTGTTTTATTTTCCTGCTCTTAATGTATTCCCCTCTCACACACATCATTTTCCTGTATTGAGCCCCCAGTCTCAATTCCATGACTCAGGAGGAGCTGACTCCACTCAGACTGTGGGTGGGGATGGAGTCAGCCCAGTGGTGGCCAATCCGAGCACTGATATACCTCTTTCCACAGTGATTAGTGACGTATGGCATATGGCCCATACCTGACTCAGTTTTGGAACTTGTGAAACAGGGAATTACCCTTATACTGAGAGGGTGGGATATCCACCAGGAGCTTCTGGCAGCCAATTTGCTTCTAGCATGGGAGGGCTGGTTGAATAATGAAGCCAATGCCCAAGAAACAGTGCTGAGCGGTTGAGGACAGAGAGCTTCAGACCAAGCCTTGATGATGCTGAGTCCTTAGATCCAGTAATGCCTAAAACAAGTGTCCCTTTGGACTTTTGAGTTTTATGAGCTAATTAATTTCCCTTTTTATTTAAGTCAATTTGAGTTGGGTTTTCTGTCCCTTGCAACCAAATTTTGGCTAATACAAGATGTTGGAGTTTGTTTCATCACACCTCTTAATTTTACAGATGAGGAAGAGACTTGCAAATCATATGAGCAGTTTTTACACACAACCAATTTTCCAAATAAGTATATTGCTTCAATTCCTTTTATCCTTACTGCTGACCAGAACAGGGGCAGATTGTTCTTATACCAGGATAGGGTCATAGAATATTGATTTTGGTCACAGAATGCCTAATCTTTCTGTAACAGAGCAAATTTTAAAATTCAAGTCCCTGGGAATCAGTTTTGTTTTGCATTACAATGTTTTTATTCCCCAAGCAGAACTGCTGATGGCTGTCCTTTTCCTTCCACACAGTATAATCAGCAGCAATTAATTATATTCACAAGGAGACAGCACAAATGAACAGAGCATTAATTGGACAGAAGTAATCAAAATCTCCCTTAGCCCACAGTTAGTACCTGTATGCAGGAAGATGTGAGGAGGCACATGCATGTGTACACACACACAAACATACACACACCCCATAGTCAACCAGACAATAAGAAGAGGATACAGGATGAGCATGCTCTCTCATCAGCATGGTGTAGTAGAAAAAAAAATCAAGGACTTTGGAGTCACAAAGATCCCACCACTAACCAGTTGCTTAAACTTAGCTTTCTCATTTCTAAAACAAGGATACACAGACCTACTTCAGAGTGGATGAGAATATTAAATAAGAGTACCGTATGTAAAGCACTTTTTACTGGTATGTAGCAGGAACTCTATACCTTCTAGTTCTTTTTCCCTCCACATCAAACACCTTTTGTGGCTGGTAGAGAATGAAGATCTAATAAGATCGGAAATTTTAGACCCTCGAATGTTCTTAATCCAGCCTAACCAATTTGATTGTCTCCCCTAGACCCTCCACTTAATCCTATACCATTCCCCTTTCCTAGTCTCTGCCCCCTCCCCTACATTCCTGCTTCCTCTTGCCTCTTTGCCTCTTTCCCCTCTTGGTTGTAAATTCTGGGAGGGCAGCTTGGTATCCCTGTTGCCCCTCACAGGACCTGACACACAGTAAACAATGAGTGGACATTTGTTTAATAACTATTGATGGAGCCTGTGTCTGTGCTTATGTTCTCCTTTCACCTGCAGCATCCAGCCCTTCTATCTTGGTCTCAGTCTTAGTCATCCTTCAAGGCTTAGCCTAGAAGCTACCACCTCCTCCATGAAATCTTTGAAACTTGTCCCTAGGACCACTATCCCCTCCTCTGAACTCGGAACCTCTTTCATGACACTTGCAGCTTTTTATCTTGTGTTATAAGATTTACACAGGTGTTTCTTTTTCACTATGACCTCAAGTTTCTTCACTCAATCATTCAACCTCTTTGAGTTAGTGTATGCTGGTAACTATAGATACTGAGGCATCAGAATGGGTATGTGTCCTTGAGATGCTCAGGTTCAAACTAGTACTTGAGCACAGCAACTGTGTCTGACTCATCTTTCAATACCCCATGCCTTGGGCCACTGTGGGTGATCCTCAAATATTTGATAATGGCAATAGGTTGCCTAGGAGAAGGCATCTGAGCTAGAATACTGGTGAGTCTTGTGAGGTTATAGAAGGCCAATGAGCTCCCTCAGGTTGGACACAAATGCCCCTGGGCTTTCTGAAGGAAAATATTTTATATTATGGAGAGAAATCTGGCTCTACATCATGCCATATACTATGTACTTGAATCAAAAAATCCCTGAATAAGCTGTGACTTGGTACCCAGGGATATATACCTTCTATAATTTACTTGAAGAAGCTCTGGCCTACAGTCAGTCCCAGCTTTGCCACTGGTTTCACAGTGATGTTGAACAAGTCATTTATCTTCTCTGGGTATCAGTTTAGCTACCTCAACTTTATGCAACCAACAATTATGGACACCTACTGTGTTTCTGGCACTGTGCCTAGTCCTGGAAATACAGAAATAACTCATATATGATTAGCAATTTTGAAGGCACTAATTTAGTAGGCACTATAAAAAGGGCCATCAAAGAGAGGTGTTGTAACAACTCTATGTTGTGTAGCTCTCATTCTTCATTTCTTTCTGGATAAATTCCCAAGTTCCTTTACCTGACATCAAGCGTCTTGTGATTTGCCCCTGCCTACCTGTCTAGTTTCTCCTCCATACTGACCCTGCACCCTGGCCATACTGCAGTGCTAGTCATTCCCTAATGCTCCATTGTCATCCATATCTTTGCCCATGCAGTATCACTCCAAAATTCTCTACCTGCTAAATTTATGATGATCCTTCAACACAAAGTGAAAGTACCATAATTGAGGTGTACACAGAAAGAGCATCACATTTGTAAAGGAAGAAGAATTGTAATATTATAGCTTTTTTTAAAGCTTCTTTTATTCTTTTCTTTTTCCTTCTTTCTCTTTCCTTCCTTCCTTCCCTCCTTCCCTTCCCTTCCCTTCCTTCCTCTTCTCTCTCTCCTTTCTTTCTTTTGTAAAAGGAATAGATTGGATTAGATTAACTCTACCAACGCTGTACCGCTGGATGATCAATGATGTAGTAATTATGTAATCTTTGTACTGGGTCTTTGGAACTCGTGATCACACTGTCTGACCTGTGCTTCCCTCGTGGTGTTTGAAAATGTCCCAAGAGCCAATTAACCCATGTGATGGTTCATTTTATGTGTCAACTTGACTGAGATGCGCAGACATTTGGTCAAACATTATTCTGGATATGTCTGTGAGGATATTTCTGGGTGAGATTAAAATTTGAGTGAGTAGACTTAGTCAAGTAGGTTGCCCTCCCTGATATGGGTGGGCCTCATCCAATCAGTTGAAGACTGAATAAACAAAGAGGCTGAGAGGGAATGCCTCCTGACTACTTGAGCTGGGACATGGGTCTTTTTTGGCTTTTGGACAAGAACTGAAATACGGTTCTTCTTGGGTCTCAAGTCTGTTGACTTTCAGATTGGAACTTGCACCATCAGCTCTCCTGTTTCTCAGGCCTTCAGCCTCAGACATATCAGCTCTCCTGGGACTTCAGCTCATTGACTGCAGATTTGGGACTTCTCAGCCTCCATAACTGCATAAGCCAATTCTTTATAATAAATGTCTTTATGCATATAATCTCTTTACATATATATATGAAAGCAGAACCAATAGGCGATATATAGATGTAGATACGGATATAGACATAGACTTAGATACAGATATTGATATTGACATAGATATTCTATTGGTTCTGTTTCTCTGGAGAACCCTGACTAATGCAACCATATTGCAGACCTTGGGCTTGGCTTCCTGAAGAATGTTCCTCTCAATGGTGAGTAAGACGTCAAGTCTCCTCGACCACACCCAACTTTTCATTTCCTATATTCTTGGCTCTGCTGTTGATTATTGTTTTCTCCCTAGAAGAAAGATCCCCTAAGATATGGGAAAGAACGATTTTGTAGAATCCTGCTACATGGAGCTAACAGGACCCTTAGAGATAATTAGGATTCTTATTTCAGAGCAGTGAGGTGCCTGTCCATGGTTTTGTTCTTTGTAGAAACTTGTGGAATGCCTTCCTGTTCCTCCAACTCTCTCTTCTCCGCTTATTGAAGGCTTAACCTCCCTTTTAGACCCAGCTCAAAATCTGCTCCATTTAGAAGGTCTTCCTAGATTCCCCAAGTTTGAATTCATTGCTCTGTTTTCTGTATCCCCACAGAGTTCTGTTCATATCTTTTACTTAGCTTTAATTTGTTTTATAATTGGAGATAGATCAAGAGGTAAGTTAGGCAGATGGGGTACCAGGTATTATTTGTAGTGGGATAATAAAACATCAGTAAAAACAGAACAAGTTGGAGAAAATGATATTTATCAGAATTCTTCACCAATATGTAACTGGAAGAAAATTTGAGACTCAGAGAGATGAGTAACTTCTGCTCAAATCATTCAGCTAGAAAGTAGCTGAGCTTGGATTCGAATCCAAGTCTGACTGCAAGAGCCATGCTCTTGTTGGTTATTCATGCAATAATTTGTGTAAAATGTTAACTGTGTGCCAGGTACCATGCTAGACACTGGGATGCAAAAGTTCAAGCCTGGTTGTCCAGGGTTATGGCAGGTAGTGGCAGAATACAACCAAATTCCTTGTGTTAGTCTTTGGTCTCTAGGTCTGAGACTCTTCTGTCCCACTGGGTGATTTCACCACTAGGATACTCCACAGCCAGTTCCACAGGCTTCTTTCTTTCCAAAAGCAGACAAGACACTTTCTTAGAATAACCCCTTTGCCTGCCCCAATATCTTTGGCTGTGCCCACTGTGGAAAGAGAGCCAGGCTGCTGCCAAGTTCATTAATAATTTCGGCTTTCTGGAGGAAGGAGTTGGATTGCTTTGCTCTTCAAATATCAAAACATCCAATTAACACAGCTAATTAGCATCACTAGCAGCAGTCAAAAGAATGGCAATTTAGATGCAGAATTTCAAAGGTTTCCTAGTTGTAGGCCAAGGCAACCCATCTCTTGCTAATGACAAGAGTTACTCACTTAGGCAATTCTATAGCAGCCATCAATTAACCACTGGGCAGAGACTGGCCTCATCCCTGAGTCATTTGTCTAATCAGAACTGTGAATAGAGAAAAAGAGGCAGAATGAAAATGGAGAGAGGAAGAGAGGGAGAGAGGGAGATGACAGAAATGGAGTGAGGGGGTCTGAGAGAGGAGAGAGAGAGAATTAAAAGAGATAAACAGAGAGGAGGAGATACAGAGAGTAACAACACACAAAGACAAATTCTCAGAGAAAGTGACAGAGAGAGAGAATTAGATAGAGAAACAAACAGAAAAGGTGACTTACAGATAGATAGACAGACAATCAGGTAGGTACATAGAAAAATACATTTCTTAAAACATACAGAAGGACAGGACAAAAAGCTTCTAGCCACCAGTAGCTTTGGAAAGGTCGGTGATCACTGGGAAGCCTCAGCATTCTGATCTGTGAATTCAGGCCTAGCTGTAAAAGTTTAAATCAAAAAGCTTGGCTGCTGTAGTGGAATTCAAAAGAGGAAGAGACCAGGAGACTCAAACCAGAACTTTTCTCTTCCCTTCTCACACTGACAACTGGATTTCCTATGAGCCTTGATTTGTCTGTCGAAAGTCAAATATGCAGCCAGTGCTCCCACATTTGTGTACTTTCTCCTGTAAACGCAGTGAGCTCAATGATCGGGCCTATGATCAGCCAGGGGGGTATTGTTTTCTCCCTCAAGGAAGGAAACCAATGGATCTCCTACTGAGTCCACCTCAGACATGACTTTCCCATCTCTTCTTCTCTCCATTGCACAGCCTCTGCCCCTGTTCAGGCCTCATGGTCACTTCTGTAGGTTACTGCAGCAGCCTCTGGTCTCTTCTTGCTGCTGTCCAATCCGTTCTTATCACTGCTGCCAAAGCCATGTGCCTAAGATGCAGAGCTGACTGTGTCCCTTTCTGACTTAAACCTTTTCAACAGTTCTGTACTTTCCCTGGATCAAGTCCAAACCCATTAATCATGGTAGTCAGGGCCTCTGTCTAGGCTCCTGCTGCCTTCTCCTGACCCATCTCTCCCTTCTCCCCATTCCTCACTGACGGCCCCACCACACTAGATGACATGGGGGCTCCTGGATGCTCCACACTGTCTTTACCTCTGGGCTCCTCCTCATACTACTTGGCCCCTGCAATACCTCAAATCCCTGTTCATTTCTGTGCCTTTCTATGTCTATGCTTTTGTTTCCATACTTCCCCTGCCTATCACCTTGTTCTTTGAATGACTTCATCTCTTAACCAGCACGTATACCAGGATCACAAATTCAAATATCTTCAGAGGATGGATTCATAATGTAAATATGTGCAACAATAAGTATGAAACAATAGAGGGAGCAGTGACAAGTGAGACAGTAAATGCCACGCTCAAAAACCTCAAACTCAAAACTCAACCAACCAACCAACCAACCAACTCACCAGACAACAAAACATTTTCCTTGCCATACCCACGATCTACAGGAAGGAGTCAGCCATAGGCCACCAGGTGATGACTGTTGATGGCCCTCCATCTGTAACCTGACTCTAAGCTTGGCTTGGCCCACAGGGTCTTCTGCGCTCAGACTCTACTTTCAACTCTTGCTATCTCCATGCATCTGGCTCCCTGTTCAGGGGAATTTTCACAGTCTGTGCTGTCTCCTCCCCTTTGGACCTCACAGGGATGTTCACTGTGTGTAAACAGCTGAAAAGAACACTAACATTTACAGTGAGTAAGCCAATCCCATCATACACCTGGCCCAGGCAAGATGTTATTAATCAGTATCTTAATGAAGCCTAATTACAGCAGACGATGCCTCCTACCAGGTAAGGCAATGGTTACAGATGGGAGCAAACCAGGAAATCACTGCCCTCTCCCAAGAGCTTGATCCACTGCAGCACTGGAGGGTTAACTCTGGGGGTCTGAATGGCTGGACTCCCAGAGTCCAGCTGAGGGCCCTATTAGCAGTAAGAAATGACCTCTCTCCCTACCGCCAACATAAACGCAGATGGGACAGGAAGTGGAGCTGGGCTTCTAGTTGGTCAGTGACCACCTTCTCTTCCAGCTGACATTCTGTGTGTTTCCAGACATGACTGGGTCTCCTTGTTTCCAGTATCTACCCCTGAGTCAGGCCTTGGTAAGGCATTATAGTCTTCAAAACATGATCTTTGGTTCCTCAACTTCTTGTTTTTTTCTTTATTCCTCCATTTACTTCTCTTTTCTCTTTACAGCACTCAAGCAACCAGGGTCCCTCCCAATCCCACCTTCTATTGCAGTTCAGTGGGTTAATAGTGCAGGCTGTGGAATTAATCAGCTCTAATGTGAATTCTGACCCCCCACATCTACCATCTGTATGACCTTGGGAAAGTTATTTTGTTCTCTGGACTTCAGTGTCTCATCAGTTAAATGAGAACAATAATCCCTGTCTTGTCTTCTTCACATAGTTGCTTTGAGGTTGAATTGGGGAAGCCGTCTAGGGCAGTACCTGCCACATAACTGACTGCCCTCCCTTAATCCTGCAACTTCACTGAGAAGTCATTAGGAGGAGAAGTTCTTGGCCCTTGCTAATTGCTCCTTTCTTGACTGGGGAATGAAGTATGGACTTCACAATTCTCTCAAAATCATACTAAGGGGAAGTACCCACTGGTCTAGGATAACTCTAGCTCCTTCTGCATATACCATCCACTCCTGTTAATACAATAATTTCCTCATGTTACTCTCCTGCTCAAGAACCATCTCTGGCTCCCTGTTGCCTATAATCTAAAACTCGAAATTAGTACTATGGCATTTAAGGCTTTCTATGATCTGACCCCATATAACTTTTCCAACTTTAATTCCTAAGCCTCCCTTGTATGAACTCAGCATTCAGGCCAATTTCTTCACATGCTCAGTTCTGTCACTGAGCCTTTATTCATCATGACCCACTCTTCACAATGTTTTCCCTGTTTTGTAAGTTCCTTCACTAGACTGTGAGGGTAGATGCTATTTTTTAAAATTTCAATATCAATAGAGCTGATAAAATGAAACTCTCAATAAATAGTTGTTAAACTGGGCTAAATGCCGTCACTTCAAATACTTCTTCTCTTGTAAGTTCCAGAACACATCCTTTTGGATGGTCTGATGTAGTCAAGTTCAGACTCTGAAACCAAAAGACTTTGGGTCAAACCCAAGCTCTACCACTGTGATGGTTAACTGTACGTGTCAATTTGGCTGGGCCATGATGCTCAAATAAGTTGTCAAACATTATTCTGGATGTTTCTGTGAGGGTGCTTGTGGAAGAGATTAACATTTAATCAGTGGACTTTGAGGCAAAGAGATTGTCCTCCATAATGTGGGTGGGCCTCATTCAATCAGTTGAAGGCCTGAATTGAACATAAGACTGACCTCTCTTGAGCAAGAGGGAATTCTGCAGCAGATGGCCTATGTTCTTGAAAAGTAACACTGGCTCTTCCGTGGTCTCCAGGCTGCCAGCCCACGCTTGCAAACTGCCAAAATTGCATGAAGGCTAGGTGTGGTGGCTAATGCATGTAATCTCAGTGCTTTGGGAGGCTGAGGTGGGAGGATCGCTTGAGGTCAGGAGTTCAAGACCAGCCTGAGCAACATGGAGATAAACTGTCTCTACAAAAACAATTAAAAAACTGCATGAGTCAATTCCTTGAAATAAATCTATATATACATGCACACACACACCCTATTTGTCCTGTTTCTCTGGAACACCCTGACTAATACAGCCACTTACTGTCTGTGTACCTTCATCAGGTCATTTTACCTCATTGAGCCTTTGTTTTCTAATGTATAAAATGAGGATGATTGTTCCTCCTTCACAGGGTTATTGTAACAACTCACTGTGGCCCTGACTGTGTATGTCAGAGCACCTGTAATTTGTGAGCTATTTCAGCTTGCTAAATCTTATTATCAAGGTCCATCACCTCCAGGAAGTCATCTCAATTGCTCTAGCTCTCTTTTCGCTTTGACATTCCTGGGGTCCCAGAGGAAGCTGGGCCCACACCACAGCCCTGACTTTGCCCTTTCTTTCAGCATCCAAACACATGTGATGATGCCCAGCACTGCATGAGCCTGGTGGGGTATGGAGGGACTGAGGAGGGGGCCTAGTAGAGATGTTAATACAGAATAATCTAGGGGCAGCTCTCAAAGCTATAGCAGAGGCTGCTGAGAAGGACTCAGACACAGTGCTGAAGTCAATTGGCTCCTGAATTGAAATTCATCCCATTGCTTTTTGTCTCGACAGGGTAATAAAAAAATCCTCAGACAGTATATTATGAATGCAAAGGTACAACACTGGCTCTCTGCTCTCCACCACTGTCTGAGAGAAGGGGACCTGTTGGGGGCCTGAAGAAAATGGGCTTTGAGAGGAGGATAGTGGGTAGGAGCAGATGGCACGTCTTTGGCTGAGCAGGGAGGGCTGGACCCTCACAGTGCTAAGCCAGTGCTTCCCGACCTTTCATGTCATGACTCTCCGAGAAATTTTTGATACTATTTGCAGACTGAAGGAAAAGGTGAGGGGCTTCCTTCTGCTGGAGGTTATTGGCCCTGAGGCTTGGGTCACTCCAGGCCTTGTGAGGCTGTGCAAGGGATGAGGGACCTGTACGTTGGTACAGCAGCAACCCATTCAAGCACCGAGGCTGGGACTCTATTTGATATGCTTTCCTTCCAGCTGGAAGCAGAGAAGATGCTGAGGTCCTCACAGGTGACTTGAAAAGTTCAGTTTGGAAGTCTTATTTGGGCCCTCAAGCCCCACTGGGTCTTACAGTTGCTGTTTTTCTTTTTGGATCAAGCATCCTACAAATCTGATCATGTCATTCCTCACTCAAAATGATTATCACCTACATGCTTAAGCAGGGAACATAAAACAGGGACCCCACTTCTCCATTGCATCTCTTGCACTCTCTCCCCTAATGATTTCATCTATTTTTTTAAACAACACTCTTCTCTCTCTCTCTCTCTCTCTCAAACCAGTCTGCAGGTGGCTGGTTTGACTGATCTAGAATCAATGACCAGAAGATAGGGCTTTAGGCTGGCTTGGCTCCAGGCCACAGTGGAACTCAGGTCTGCCTTTCTCCCTGTTCATCCTGGGGTAGAGCTGAAGTGGCAGTGGCTCCCGTGACATGCTCTTCCCGTGGAGGATCACTGGAGTGGCAAGTGCCAGCCCAAACCACACAGGCACGTGGAAGGCCTCCATCTGAGTTAGTTCCATTAGTGTCCCTTTGGCCAAAGCAAGTCACCTAGGTATGCCCAACATTAGTGGGGCTAGGAAGAATACTCCACCCACAGCCCTTCCCTGTACTTGAAGCTCCAGACAATTCCAGCTCCTGAAAACAGCATGTTGTGTCATGTCTCTGGGCATTGGCCTAGAATGTCCATTTCATTCTGTGAGTTTCAGCTCACGGGCTCCTCCTCTATGAAGTCATCCCTGTCTAAGGCAGAGTTATGCACTTTCTCCCTAATGCCCCCTCTCTACCTTATGTGTCCTTTCAGGGTACTCTTATTAATAGTAATGTTTGGATGTCCGTTTCTCCATAAGATGGCACTTTTGGAATGCAACAGCCTTTCCTGACTCATTACTGGGTCCTCAGCCACCTTGTATGGGGCCTGGCACAGAAGGAATGCTCAGAAACTTTTTGTTAAACAAATGAGTGAATAACTGAATAAATGAATGGCTAGTGTCTGGTCCTTTTGATTTCAATGTGCTCACCAGCCTCTTTACCTGGACCCACCAGTCTCTGTGTATGCTTTGACCCTGGGCCCATTAGGGTACAGCTCAAAACCCTATGTCTAGGTTATAACAGACCCAAGTCACACTGAATAGAGTTGAAGGTCCTTGACCCATCATCCATACTTGTGGTTGCAGTTTGAGTTCATAGAATGCCTGATCAGGGAAGAATATAGAGACTTCTTCATTCAACTGCACCTTAAGGGAAGAAGCAATGTCTTACTCATCTTCGATTGCCAATGCCCAGCACAGGGCATGTGACAGAGTAGGTGCTTGGTAAATATCTGTTTTGTGTTTTTCACTCTCAAACTTTCACAGGTAGAAAAGTGAAAACCCAGAGCGGGAAAATGGAGTTACTGAGTTACACAGGCTGTTTCTGGTAGTCTGGATTCCAGCCTGGTTTCCCTGATTTCCAGGAGCCCAGAACCTAATGGACTGTTTCTATGGCCTTATTTCCTGACACAGACCTAAGGTTACATGAAGTAGGTCCTTACTAACTTCTTCCAAATCCTTCTTAGAACAAATTGATGGGTCACTGGTGGGTCTAAACATGGATAAGTTCATGTTGCTTTAAAGCCATGAAGTCAAAAAGCAGTGTACTGTGGTAGCAAAAGAGCAGGCTTTAGAGGAGGCCGACAGACCTGGGTTTGAGAATCAGGAGAAATACTTGCTATGTGACCTTGGACAAATCCCCTAATTACCTTGAGCATCAATCTGCCCCGCAACCCTCCGCCATCACCAAATGGGACCATAATGCCACTCTTTTGGGGTTGTAGTAAAGATTCATGCTAATATGTGCCATTTACCTAGAACATCTTAATCTCAGGTGGTCAATCACTTACAATGAAGTTGTGTTTTCAAATTGTACTTAAATCTGGCCTGCCGCACTAGCCATCACCTTTGGAGATTGTTTGCCCTTACAAAGACTTCCAGTCTAGATGCCCTGCCATCCTGGTAGTTTAATATTCACTGTGCTGCTGCTCACTGTGGAACAGCCACTGACCATAAAGTTTGACATTTTGAAGATGAAAGTGCTTTGAATTAGTCATGCACATGTGAAGTCATTGTTCCTTCTTGTCCTGCTCTGGAATCTAAAAATGACTTTCAACAGAGCCCAGTAACTTTCCCTCAACAATCACCTTCCGGTGAAGAGGTATGGAGGAGTTTAGGCCAGGTAGAAACTCTCAGTCACTCAGAAGAAAACCAAAGCAGAGTGAAGGCAATGTGCACCACATTTGGAGAGAGGGGTCTGTCCTGCCACAGCTTCGCAGTCTGCTGCCTCTTTGAGGAGCAGTAGGGGCTGGAGGGCTGTGAGAGGTGGGACAGGGCAGGTGAAATCTCACAGGCAGTCTGGGTGTGAGCACAGGAGGAAGAACAGTGCTGTGGAATCCTGGGGCTTTGGGTTCAGAGCTTGGCTATGCCTCATACAAGTTTGGTGACTCCAGGTAAGTTAATATCGTGGGTTAACGTTTTTTTTTTTTAATTGTAAGATATAGTGACTGCTTCATAACGCTGCCATGAGAATTAAAGAAGCTCATAAAGCACTTAGCACAGTATCTGGCACATAGTAGGCAAACAGTAAATCTGTCTCTTCTCTCGAGAGATTCCCAGCTTTCTAAAACTCAGGCGCCTTCCTCATGCTGTAAATGTTGTGCATTCCCAGAATCCCAGACATCCACTCGCACATACTATCACTAAAGTGCTTAGCCAAGGGGATGTGTGCTTGAGATTTTCCAGTCTGCCTTAGTGCGTATAAGTAGGAGTCGACTACAGTCACACTTTCTTATGAGGGAACTCAAAAGAAGAATCCTCTTTTGCTTTAAAACTGGTCATCTGGCTTCGTGTGCCTCTGTAGTGGTGCAGACAGTTCTCCATCCAGGCAATCATATGGGCTCCCAACCACCTGGTCAGCAGCTCCCTGACTTATTGGGATCCCCATGAAGCGAGCACACAGAACTGTAAGGCATAATAATAGATATCATCCCTTACCAGGAGCCAGTCACGGTGTTAGGTACTGACATGCATTAGCTCATTTAATTCTCACCACAACCCTGAAAAGTTTGTACCATTACATGTATTCAACAGATAAGATATCTGAAGTTCAGAGCAGTGAAGTAACTTGCCCAAAGTCACACAGGGCTTGGAAGTGGCAAAACTAGGATCTGAAACCAGACATGTATGATTTCTGAGTCTGAGTTCCCAACCACTGAGCCACATCAGCTCAAATCCCCGCATTCCTGGCCTTTGCCTGACCCTGCACCACTTAGTTGTCCTGGCTTTCTCCATAGCTGGGCTGAGAGATGTGATAGTCTCAGAGGATGGTGTGAAGGATGCAGTTTACTCACATTTGCCTTGGTGTAGTGTCTAGCTAGACTTCAAACAGCTGCGTGCTTGCACTGTGTTTTGGGACTGTGCCCTTGGCATTCATCAGGGGACACTATGAGAGGCATCCTCATGACACTCATGTTGGCATCTGCTGAAGGAATGCTCTTAAAGCCAGAGGCCACTCCCTCCTACTGGGCCCCCACATGGATTCCCAGGTGAGATGTTTCTTTAAGAGCTCAGGGCTAGGAAATGCCTTTCATTGCTTTATTGTGGCAGGTGCTTTTGTTATAATTTACAAGTGATAAATAAATGAGCAAGCAAATTAAAATAACTGGCCCATGGACACATCCACCAGGATGTCATGTGGGCCTCGGGAGATTACTTTCTCACCACAAACCTTTCCTGTAGGACACACTGGGAACAGAGACTCCTCTGGGCATGCTGACAACCTCTGGCTGTCCCTTAACTCAGTTCACAGTTAATTCAGCCCCTCATCAGACACTCAAACAAGAAGCTACTCTGTCCTCTCTTGGGGAGGCAGAAGTGAGAGACAGTGAACCCCAAAAACAGTTCCTTCAAGGTGAAGGTCAAGTCTCCAATTTATGAAAAGCTCAATAGGTATTACACTATTTGAATCTGAATCTGAACTATGGTATGAGGAATGGGGAAAGTGAAGGAGGGAGACAGGGAAGGAAGAATTGGAAAAGAACAAAAGAAGGAGGCAGCAGAGTGGGGCTGAAAGGGATATGAGGAAGGACAGGGACTACCGAGCCCCTGCCCAGGTCAGAGGCCACTGTAATAGGCACTGACACAGGTCCCCTCATTCAATCCTCAACATCAGTTAAGGTGTCAGAGCACAAAGCATTGCTCAAGGTCATCGAAGTGGAGAATACTTCATTCTCCACTTAAGAGAGGACAGAGTGGCTTCTTGTTTGAGTTTCTGATACTAAATATGTATTTAGTGCAATGCATTTCCACTATTCGCCTTGAGAGAGGGAGCTAAGGCGGAAGAAAAAGAGAAAAAAAAGTGGAGGAGGTGGGAGGAAAGAAGGGAGGTTGGGTGGGGGGAGAAGATAAAAAGTGGAGAAGGTAAGAGAGGGTGTAATAAAGTTATGTGCAAATTGTGTGCGTGTGTGAGTGTGTGTGAGTGTGTGTGTGGGAGAGAGAGAGTCAAATAGAAAGACAAAAAGACAAAAATGAAAACAAAATGGGGACTGAAAGAGGAAAGAGAGATGACCTATAAAGGGAAGAGGAATGCTATGCAGAGAGAGACCTGGGAGAACTGAAGGCGGGGTGCGTCTCCTGTCTCCAGCCCCATAAAGATAGCTCAAGCCCTCCAGAGCATAGGTCTTAGCCCTGACAAAGGACCAGGCTGCCTTCCAATCCTCAATGTGGAAGGGAGCCTCTCACAGCAGCCATGCACCCTGGGGGCCAGGAGAGGGCACTTCAACCTCAGGCAACTGCAACAAAGCCGCAGCTTGTGGTCCCCCAAAGACAAGTGGCAGAGGGAAGGAGCTGGAGAGAGTCCAGACTGTTGCTCAGTTCAGTGGGTTACCAGCCCTGTGGCCAGTATCGTTCTGATGGAGCTAGGTTCTGATGCACATCCCTACTAACACAGGCTGGGAATTAAACTGACTTGGGTCCTCTGTGGCTGCCTCTACACCGGCCCAGCGCCTCCTCTAGGCCCTGCCCCTGCCCCTTCCCTATTCTAGATCTTTCTGTCCAATAGAGCAACATGCTTCCAACTTCTCCCCAGCCCCCTCCTGCTCTTCCCCTTCAACAGGAATCATCCCTTCTTTGAGTCCAGGGTGAAACGGTTTTCAAAATCATTTCTCGCCTACTATGCCATTTGATCTGCCCGGATATTTACAAGGTAGGTGCAGTAGGGAGAGTGGGAAACTGGCACAGATGAAGTGTCAGCTGTCTACATTCACATTAAAAAATTAAAATCACTGGACTTTCCAGTTCTTAAATTCCATGATGAGAACCCAAGTGTCTTAACTCTTTATCATAACATATTTCCTCAACACCAGACTAAGGAGGGCTAATATATGCTATTTCTGGCAGTGCATCAAATACCAAATCCCAGTCACAGACTGAACCCTGGCTTTAGTCACAGATCTTGACTGTAGACTGAGTCCTGAGACTAATCCTAAGTGAATTTGTCCTGGTAAAAGTTCCAAACTATGCACGTGAGGACAGAGATTTCTACTGGGGTATCAGAGTACTCTGAACACACCTTTAAGAAAGCTGTTATTTAAGAATCTGAAGAACCTCTTAGGAATCTTAAGAACCCTTCATGGAAGTTTCCATGAAACCTATAATCCAAACAGATTTCATCTCTTCTGATAACCTAGGAATTTATTATTCAGATTTCATCCAACTGGGTACTTGGCTAGTAATAATAATAATAAGAGCATCATTTATTGAGTACTTATTATGTTCCAGGTAATCTATTAGGCACCTGAGAATTTGTTTTGCTTCCATCTACTGAAAACAACACTGTGAGGTAAATATAATAATCATTGTTACAGATGGACAAACTGAGGCTCAGAGAGATTAGGTCACTTGCCTAAGTTCACACAACTGGTAAATAGCAGAACCAAGATTTGAACCCAGGTCAGCCTGGCTCCAAAGGCTATGCTTGCTTCATTCTATTATTAACGATGGCATCTGTTATATCTCAGCTATTAGCTTCTCAATCATATGGCTGATTTCTTCAAAGAAAGTGTCTTTTAGTGGAGCAATCAGAGGATTTAATATCAGAAGAAACAAGTTCAAGCTTCTGTGAGGATATTGCCCCACCACCTATGCACTGTTCCACCTGGACAGGCTTCCTCTTAATCCAATTCTGAGTTTCTGTACTTCTAGAGCCTGAGACTGGTCCTGGCTTAGGATACGAACACAGAGACAAAATGCACCTCCTTCTCTGACCCTTGAATTCCTTGTTTGTAAAATAGAGATAATAATACTCATCTCTACGGATTGCTGTGGGGATCAAATGAAATGATGATTCCGAATACACTTTATACACTGATGAATGCTGTTTATTTCTGGATGGCTTACCCAGGTCTTGGCATTCTGCAGGAGCTTCATAAATGCCATAAAAATATGTATATTTTTTTCTTTTCTTTTCTTTTTTTTGAACTGACATCCAAGCATCCTTTACCTCCTCTCTCTCTCCTCTCCACTGACTCATGGCCGAAACTGCATGGATTGAGAGCAGTGGTCCTGACCTCCTCCTCCCTCTAAGTTCCAACTTGCATCCCTCCCAGCCACAACTCCCACCTCCTGTCTCTTGAGACACATCAACAAGCCAAGCACGGCCACAACCCCAGCTAAAGGCCCTTGTCTCAGACAGAGTTGGCAGCTGCCTCCTCTTATTGGCAGCACATTTATCATCTTGAGGAAAATATTGATGGATAAGAAATCCCAGACAGGCAGCATGTCTTGGCTGGGCATGCAGCCTGAAGTGAGGTATGAGGTGCTAGTTTTAGCGTCTTTCTGAAAGAAAGGGAGAGTTGGTGCTCCTGTAGAGAATGGCCCTGTGGCCCCAGGGGTCACAGCAAATCCTAAGATGACCGTGTCCTACACGTAGTAGATGTTCAATAAATGTTATATATAAATTAAATAAACCCTTTGAATGAGCCTGAAGGATGGAGGCCCTTTGTCCAAACCCTTCATTTTACAAATGGGATCTCGGGCAGGGTAGTGATTTGCTCGAGATCACAGCAAGTCAGCAGCAGGGACTGGATTAATAAAGTATGTGGCTCATGAATCTCACATCAAAATACTGTCCAATATCCAGTATTCCACTAGGAGATATCCCAAACTTCTGGCCAGAGAGTGTGATCTGACAAACTGGATCTGGGCTCCCGAGGGGAATCAGGAGGAAGGAGATCCTTAGATTTACTTTCAGAGCCGATCTCCCAGGAACACATCCTTTTAAAGATGAAAAGAGTGAGAAGGGCAGGCGGGTGTTACTTGGTAAGGTGCTGTGGCATTTGCTTATGATATGTTCACCTATCTCCAACTGACCCCATTCAACTCATCCTGCCCGCTGCTGCCACAGTGACCTCCAGGCAGCACTGGTGTGGTTGTGGGTCACTGGTGCTTCACTAGCTGGTTCCCATAGCCTTCTCCGGCCTCATTGCCTCTCACTCCCTAACTCACACCCAAGGCCCAGACATGTCCACAGGAGGAAAGCAGCTCTCTGGACTGGGCACAGCTAGTCTCTCTGCCTGCAGAGCACTTTACTCCCTCCTCATCCTTCTAGACTTGGTAAAAGTGATGGTGCTTCCTTCCTGCACCTCCTCCCACCCCTTGATCCCCTCAAGGTTAGGTTAGATGCTTCTTTTCTCCATGTCCTGTGTTCCCATCTGTCACAACTGTCCTGCAGTCACTCTCCTGCCCATCTCCTCCACCACCTGGAAACCTCACCATGCATAGGCTACAGCCACTCAGTTCTGCATCCCCAGAAACCAGCACAGGGCCTGGTGGAGCATAGGTGCTCAGTGAGTGTAGCCTTGGATTCCAGACCCTCCCTGTCCTTATCCTCCCCACAAAAGTTCAGAATGGAGCTATCCCCCACTGGCTCTTGTTCTAGCCTCTAGAGCCACAGAGAACAGATCTACACCCTCTGCTTCATGAGAGCTCTTTAGAGCAGGGGTCCTCAAGCCCCTGGCCATGGATTGGTACTGTGGCCTGTTAGGAATCAGGCTGCACCGCAGGAGGTGAGTGGCAGGTGATGGATCATTATGACCTGAGCTCCTCCTCCTGTCAGAACAGCACTGGCATTAGATTCTCATAGGAATGCAAACCCTATTGTGAACTATGCATATGAGGGATGTAGGTTGTGCACTTCTTATAAGAATATAACTGATGCCTGATGATCTGAGGTGGAACAGTTTCATCCTGAAACCATCTCCCCTCCCAACCCTGGTCCATTGAAAATTTTTCTCCCATGAAATCGGTCCCTGGTGCCAAAAAGGTTGGGGACCGCTACTTTAGAGATTTGACCAAAGCAAATATATAGCCCCTAAATGTCTTCTTGCCAAAGAAAATATCCCCAATTATTTTTACCAGTTCCTCATATATCATAGCTTTGGGTAGGGTGACCAACCATCTTTGTTTGCTGAGAACTGTCCTGGTTTTGGCACAGAGTCCTCTGTTTTGGGAAATTCCTCACTCAGTCCCAGGCAAACCAGGGCAGTTGGTGAACCTAGCTTTGTGTTCCCTTTCCAACCTGATGCCTCAGGACCTGTGCACCATTTTATCAATGTTCGACATAGAGTAGGGGCCAGAAATGAACACACAGTTCCCAGGGTCGTTGACATAACAGGGCAAAGAAAGGCCAACACCTCCTTACTCCCCAAATCTATTTCTGTGAATGCAGCCAAAATCAGCTTCAATTCTGGCAGAAGGGTAGTGTGGTGGATGTGGGAGTTGACACATTGCCCTGTTGATCAATATCAAACTTAATAGTGTCAATTAAGATGCCTAAACCATTTTACTGCACAGGAAACCTCATTTCCCCAAATCATTACTTCCAAAGCTGCTTTCGTTTTATTCTTTTTACTCTAAAGGCAGAAATGACTCAATATCTTTGTTCCAATTATTGTCCAATTAAGCCCCCCTCAAATGTTCCAGGCGTTCATGCATTCAACAATTATTTATTAAGCTTCTCCAACATAGCAGACAGTCCCTCTCATTGTCCTTGGACTGATAAAAGTTAGGCCTAAACCTGAAACTGGTTGGAGCTAATCCTGGGTAAAGGGTCTTTCCGCTTTTGGGCTCTTCCCACACTTGTGCAATAAGAAGGTGGGAACACAAGTATTATATGCATAAGTTGAAGGGAATATTCATATAGACAAACAGGTTCAAGTTACTTAGGAACCAACCAGGATTTCTTTTGACCATAAGCTAACAGCCATAATCCTGAAACAATATCAACTCTCTTTATCATCGACTTGGTTTCCATGGAGGCTTGCGGGTGCTGCTAGTGAAGGCTGACAGTTATCACTATAAAGAAACTTTACAACTTTGTAATTTGTAGCTCTCTGCTGACAGTAATATTAACAGCATTTCGAATTATGGCCATAAACTTGACAACAGCAGATAAAACCCTTAGAAACCTCATTTTAGGGGATGAGGGAGGCTAGGGGAAGGTAATAACGTTTAGGTTTTCCAGGCCTGGGCAGGAGACATTCAGAAATCAGGGGCACATTTTGATCTGGAGGTGAGAGGCAGTCAGCCCAAGGCAGGGCTCACAACAGGCAGCAGCTCAGCCGGGCACTGCAGAGAGAGAGTCTGGGCAGCATCCAGCAGAGCTGCAACTGGGCTATCAGGGATTGCAAATAGGTCAAACTAGGGACGCTGATCAGAGAAAGGGGTGAGAGTAAGGGCTGACTGGTAGGTCCCAACCTCTGCAGGGTTCAGAAAAGGCTCTTGTCCAACAGGAAATGGATGGAAACTGGGAAGATTACAGAGCAGGGAGGAAGGTTAGATAAAAACCTAACAGGCAGAGTGGAGCGAACACACACTTTGAGCTGGATCAATCTGGATTTTACATTCGCACTCTACCACTAGTAGCTGTGCAGCCTGGGGCATGTAGGTTGATTTTTTGGGGCTTCAATTTCCCTGCTTGTGAAATGGAGATACTATCTCAAAGGCCCAAATCAAATGATTCTCTATGTATCTGGAAATAAACTTAAAGATCACATCATTTCATCTTCTATGCTAAAGATAGGAAAATTAGGACCCAAAGCAGGGAACAGACCTCCTCAAACCTACATCACAAGTTACAGGCAAAGCTGATGCTCTAGTGCAGGGACCTGAGCCTCTTCATGAAGCACATTCTCAATATTATTATTTTTACCATTACTGCTACTATTATTATTAGTCATTCATTCAGCCAGATAGTCAATCAGAAGGATTTATATTTAAAGATCAAACTCTAGCCCATGTCTGTAGGGAGGAGAAAAAAATCAACAGACTTCAGTACAGTTTAGACTTCGGTTCCCAAAACCCTCTGATGGAAGCTTTTTTCACTTATGAATCTTAACAAAGCTTTGACCTTGGGTATGACACACAAGAACTGAGAAGTACCTAGGTATCTTTAGATGCCAACCAATAGGTGAAACTTGACTGCTTCCTACTCTTCTGTCCTCCACCGAAAATTTAGTGAAGGCTCTCTGGCAAGAACAAATATCTAGGCAGTATCCATCCCCAACCACATACAGATGCCGATACTGTTTCTGAACAGCAGAGATCACATAACTCATTGCCTTGTTCTTGATCCAAGTGGATTAGCAGATGTTGGGTGAGGCCTGCTTCCACTTCATTCATTCATTCATTCATTCATTCATTTGCATTCACTGAGTATCTACCTAGTATCAGGCTTTAGCTAGAGAGGTGAAATGATTTAACCAAGTCCACATAGCTTTATGAGGGGGTCAGGGGCAAAAGGTCATCCTGGAACTGGGGTCTTAACTCACAGTCTAGCTTTCTTTTCACCAAGTTATCAAGCAGAAGCCCACCTTGACTGTGTACACCAAGAAAATCTTTTCTTCATTGTGACTTTATAGTACCTCGTAGAAAAATCTATGTTGAGTCTATCCAAAGCCCAGGCCTGTCTCCAGAACGTCAGGCCTTTAGAGCCCTCTGCCAACCAAACTTTTCCATTTGGATTTTACATAAGCCCCTTATATTCAATATATTACATACAGAGCTCAAAATATCCCCCTCTCCAACCCTTTTCTCCAATAGTCTGTAGCTAAATGATTGGCCTTAACAGCTATCATCTATCATATTGTTTTTTATTTTTATTTTTATTTTTTTTAGATGAAGGCTTGCTCTGTCCCCAAGGCTGGAGTGCAATGGCATGATCTCAGCTCACTGCAACCTCTGCCTCCCGGGTTCAAGTGATTCTTCTATCTCAGCCTTCCAAGTAGCTGGGATTACAGGGGCCCGCCAACAAGTTTGGCTATTTTTTTGTTGTTTTTGTTGTATTTTTAGTACAGATGGCATTTCACCATGTTGGTCAGGCTGGTCTCGAACTCCTGACCTCAAGTGATCCACCTGCCTCAGCCTCCCAAATTGCTGGGATTACAGGCATGAGCCACTGCACCCAGCCCCATATTGTTTTCAAATCAAGAACTGGGCATCTTACTTGACTCTTTCCTCTACCCCGTATCCAAACAATCAGCAGGAATACTCAATCCGGCCAGGCATGGTGGCTCATGCCTGTAATCCCAGCACTTTGGGAGGCTGAGGCGGATGGATCACGAGGTCAGGAGATCGAGACCATCCTGGCTAACATGGTGAAACCCCGTCTCTACTAAAAATACAAAAAAAAAAAAAAAATTAGCCGGGCACGGTGGCAGGCGCCTGTAGTCCCAGCTACTCGGGAGGCTGAGGCAGGAGAATGGCATGAACCTGGGAGGCGGGGCTTGCAGTGAGCCGAGATCGTGCCACTGCACTCCAGCCTGGGCGAAAGTGAGACTCCGCCTCAAAAAAAAAAAAAAAAAAAGAATACTCAATCCTACCTGTTAGATATTGGAACATGTTAAAATGGGACTTCTAAAATTGTAGTTTCGACTGAGATCTCAAGACTATAGACATCACAGTTCAGAGTGAAGTATGAAACCACCATGCAGGACTTGCAAAAGTAACCCAGAAAACCAGTTTCACCATCTTTAGCTCACCTTCAGACATGAGAGCCAGTGGAGGGGAATAGTGACCCCAACAGGGGTAAACCATCAGATCACCAGAGGCTTAGGAAGGAACCATAAGCAACTGAACTGAGCAGACACATCTGCTCACATCAACAGAGCTCAAGCACCAGGAGAGGGTGTGTCTAAAGAAGTTCGTGAGGGACTGCCCATGCTGTCTCATGAGAGTACTAGTCCCCTAAGACCTTTCCTGTTCCTTTTCTCCTCTCCCTCATCTTGCTCAACCTTGGAGGAGTAAACAGCTACTGTTACCCAGATTGAGGGGAAAGGCTGGGAAGCCAAGTCAGGGAAACAGAAGTGAGCCAGACCCTAACCCCTTTGTCATATAAGCAGCCTATTTGAGACAGGTCTGAGCTAGAGGATGGGGAGGGTTTTTACTTAGAAGAGGTTTGATGTTTTTGATTGGACCAGACATAGTCATTGCTAAACTGAGACTGTTTTGTGACTAGAATTAATTAGAGAACTTTTAATTTCCTGAGAGTGACTGGAGACTCATGGGGCCTGCCAGAGCTTTTATGTCTCTAGATCTATAATCTCTATCTATCTATCTATAAAGCCAATGGGAGACAAAAAATAAAGTTGTTTCATAATTGCACCTTGTGAGTACTGCCTGTTCAATGTACCTGTTACATATTTCACAAATCTTTCTCTTTCTCTCCATGGTCTGGCTCTGCCTATATTTACTAATCACCTGCTGCTTCTGGCCCAGCCCCAGCTACCCTCCAATCCTTTGGATGTAGCATCCTCTCTCTGGCATCTGGGTTCTCCCCTGTACTTCTCCCTCTGCATTCCATTCATCCTAGAAGTCTGAGCCCTAGTTTCTCTTCCTCCACGAAGCCTTTCTTCCGACTCCCTCCTGCACCATCCCAGCTGGGTTAGGTGACTCCCACTGCTTCCCCAACCAGCAGAGTTCCCCTCTGCCAGAACTTTTATCCCTCTGTGATGCTATTGTCTCTTTACCTTTCTCCCTCCCCTCAAAACTGTCTTCATCTTGAAAGCAGAGACCAAGCTTTTTTCATCTGTCTTTTTCTAGTGTCTAATGTGTTTGGTTGGATGGATGAGTAAATAAACGATAGCTTCAATGTCTGATGTAGGCTTCAGAGGATGCAGTGCAAGGCATATATGGGCTCTGAAATGAGACTAACCCAATTAACTGAATTTGATATCTCAGCATCTTCTCTTGACCACATCAGCCATACCCTTCCCCTTAAGAGCCAGCATTTTCTTATTTCATTGTGTCCACAGCTACAAGCCTGGGTGGAAACCAGTCTGCTCAGGACCCAAGGTCTCTGTTCCCAATGTTTTTCTCATCCATTATGTCAAAGAGCTATTTCCTCTTGGCTTGTAACCAGACTATAAACAAATGCCAGATAAGCTCTGGGTTACTTTATGATTCCAGTTTAGCCTTTCTCTCCCTCTTTTTCAAATCGTTTGAACAGAGCATATTTATTACTTGGCAGGCCAGTAAAATGTAAATAGGGTTTCCTGAAGAATGGTTCAAAATTCGTAGGAATTTATCATTTCACAAAAACAACAAATGACAGGAAGGAAAGGCAAGGGACCTAATATTTAATGGCACAGACTATATGCCCGGTGATTTATCTGCACGCATTCTCCCATGCAGCCCTAACAACAATCCTGTGATGTAAATAATCTTCCTCACTTTACAGATGAAGAAACTGAGGTTCAGAGTGGTTAAATATGGGATTAGGGTCTCAGCGAGAATGACGCAAAAGAGAACTCACACCTAGGACTCTGACACCAGCGCTGTATTCCTGACACAGCATGGACAGGAGAGAGGCCAAGAGGCCACCGGCCATGGCAGAAGCCTCTGAGGATGTCTCTCTTTTAGGTTCTGTTGAAAGCTATGGGCCTTCCTCCCAAAAAATGAACTCTGCATATTTACTCACAGCTTTGCATACATTTTAGATGGTTCACAGGGTTTTGTTGAAGCCATCTGTAAGCCCCTCAATTAAGAACCCCTAAACTAAAAGAATGAAGGTAGCTATTGGTTGGGCCTGACTAGCTGCCCGGGACACTTTTGTATTGATTTTACCTATTAAATTAGAAACTCTTATGTTCATGGAATCACTGAATATTAAAGCTCAATAAAAAAGTATGCATTATTGATAACATGGAATATTGATAATCCATGGATTATTGATCCAATTAATCTAAGCATGGAATTATATAACTTATATTTTAGAATCAGGAACATCTTAGAATGTCAGAGCTGGAAGGAACTAGAATAGTGATCAAGTCCACACATAATTTTATTCCACAAAACTCTGATGGGTAGGAAGTATTACACACACAGGCTGAGAGAGGGGACAAGACTTGCTGGAGGCAACCCGTAATAGCGTGGAGTCAGAATTCAAATACTAGTTGCTAGTTCCAAAGCCAGATTGTCAAGTTAAAGACTCAACCAACAGAAGGAAAGCCATGTAGTCTGCATGGGGCTGAGACAAGTCAAGACAAGAACATTTGTTGATTACCTACCAGATGCCAGGCAGTACCAGGAGAATGCAGATATAGTGCCTTATTTCACCCTCCCAATAACCATGCAAAGTGAGTACTATTTTTATTTTACAAATCGGGAAACAGATTCAGAGTGGTGAGATAACCAGTACAAGGTCACACAGCCAGGTAAGCACCAACCACCATGTCCATTTATTTATTTCCCAGATATAGTAGAGAAGGGAAGTCAGAGAGCAAAACCCTGGTCATGTTTGGCTGGTGCTTTTCCAAGGAGAAGAACTGAACCAATGGACACATATGCTCTGGTCTGTGGAGCGATGGACACTATTCTGGACCTAGATGAAATATCCCTTGGGATTCTCTGCAGCCCCAGCCCTTCCTGATGTTATACTCATCCAGTATCCTCTAGCTAATTAGTCTGGCCTCCATGATACTAGGAAGGGGGCACCCTGGATGACAGAAACAAGAAACTCCATCAGTGGAACGGCACATCTCCCACTGTGTGAATCAGTCACTGTTCTGTGGTCAAGGCAAGACCCTCAACTGTGATGACCCCACCAATGCTCTTTGCCCTACAAACCCTAAAAACAGCTGCTGATTTCTTGCTCTAACAGCCCTATCTATCTTCTTTCACACAGACAGTGGTCCTCATTCACATTCACATAAACCTTTTCAATGTCACTTAATATTTAGTTCACAGTGCACACTCACAAAAGCTATTTCCTTTAACCTCACTGCAACTCGGTGAGGTTAAGTATTATTATGTCCTCCTGCTACAGATTAGGAAACTAATCTGAGGCCCAGTGAGGTTATACAACTCGCCCAAGGTGACACGTCTAGTAAGTGGGTGAGCCTAGGATTCAAACCCAGATATGTCTGAATCGAAAGTTTGTTCTGTTTGCATAATACCACATCTATACTTTAAATAAATATCTCTATTTAATTCCCACAGCAGAGGTTAGACAAGTGTGAAGGTCCTTGGTCCCTTTGTAATGGTGAGGAAGCTCACCTCAGACAGGTTACAGGACTTGCTGAAGGGTGCTCTCACGGATGATGTCGGTGCTGTCATCAGAATCCAGGTCTCCTGATTCCTAGTCTAGAGGACATTTTCTCCCAGACCATATTGCCTTTCCCATCAGACCATGTAATTTCTTTTTATGATTGGGACATGGAGCCAGCAGCCAACAAAGATCACAATCTGTCTCCCTGAAGTCTCCCTCTGTTATGAAATGAGAGTTTTTTTTTTTTTTTTTTAAGTATTTCAAACAGAACCCAGGTTAAATCACCCTTGCATGCATTGAATCGGCCTGAGCTTCCCTGGTGCAGTTTGTTTCCTCTTCTCATCCTCTAGAGGACAGAACAAGGCAGGGTAGGTCCATCAGTATCATGACCTGCTCAGCTCGTGCACAGCCTCTCTACTCACCTTAACCCCTTCCAATCACGAGCTCCCATTCCCTGTCGCCACTCCCAAATAGCCAATTACCAAGTCTTCTCAGTTCCACATTCTAAGTATTCTACAGTCACCACTCTGGTCTTGGCCTGGATTATTTCTCACCCGGATTTTTATAACAGCCTCCTAATGCATGTCCCTGTCTACAATACTGGCCCCCTCGAATCTGTCCTTCCATTGTCTACATTCAAGATCAAACTTCTTACATCTTTCCACTTCAGACTTATCATTGAGTCTGAAGTCCTTCAGCCATAAGGGACCACTTACAGCTTCTGCCCATACCTTCTGTACTCCCCTCTCTGTCTACCACATCCTCCCTTCTCCCTTCAACAACACCCTCACCCAGTTTGACTAGTTCATATTAAAAACTCAGTTTAGGCCAGGCGCAGTGGCTTACACCTGTAATCTCAGCACTTTGGGAGGCCGAAGCAGGTGGATCACGAGGTCAGAAGTTTGAGACCAGCCTGACCAACATGGTAAAACCCCATCTCTGCTAAAAATACAAAAATTAGCCGGACATGGTGGCGCACACCTGTAATCCCAGCTACTCAGGAGGCTGAGGCAGGGGAATCGCTTGAACCCAGGAGGCAGAAGTTGCAGTGAGCTGAGATCATGCCACTACACTCTAGGCTGGGTGACAGAGTGAGACTCCATCTCAAAAACAAACAAACAAAAAATCTCAGTTTAGATGTCTCTTTTCCTGGGAAATCTTCCCTGACTCCCAGGACTGTGTGTGAGTTCCCTCTTTCCCCCATGTAAAGACATTCTTGTCATTAGTATGTTCTCTGTTACATTCCCTGTGCCTAGAACTTTACCTGACCTATGACAGGCACTCAATATATACTTGTCAAATGAAAATGTCCCAGAGCCTTCTGGAATTCCTCCACCAGAATTTATCACATACATTGTAATTATCTCTTTCCTTTTCTGTCTCCCCAAGAAGACTGAAAGTTCTGTGAGTCAGGAATCATGCCTTTTTATTCAGTATTTTACCCTAGGTGCCTTTTATGATTCCTGGTATGTACTAATGTTGTGTTTACTTTTGATAAATGAGTGTTGGCTGTTGAGGGGTGGAAACCTTGGGCCTGAACCAAGGGTGGGCTTTCTACTAAGAAACACATTTTCTTCTAAGACAGAAGCATGTCAGAAGTGCTAAGAAAAGGTAGCAGAGCCTGTCAGATTGGACAGAAAAAACAACAAACTAAGGGCAGGCCTCCTCTGGAGGGACCCTCATCTCACTATGAATAAGGGTTGCAGAATCCCCTTTAGTGCCCAAGCTCAAACTCTTATTCCAGGCAGCTCTCTGTCCCTTTGCCATAATATTATGGGAGAGCAAAGCAAGTACAATGTGGAATGAAGCATATGCATGTGTTATAGGAGTTAGCAGATTCTGGAGAAGGCATAGGCCATATACATTATCTAATGTGTGTATGGGGCATGAAGAGGGGCAATGTGGCACATAACAGATGGCCAGGACTTTGGAACCCACAGACCCTCTTCCTCAGAGCAGAGCCTACTCCCTTGGCCTTGCTGAGTCAGGTGGGTATTAAAGCAGACTGCAAGATGACCCTCAGTCTTGATGACTGTACATAGGGAACTCTCAGTTCCAATCATAATATCTCTGTGTCCAACAGGATGTGGAACATTGCTCTAACACCTGGCCTACCCCCTGACAGCCCCTCCTTCTAGGGCCATTGCCCTACTTCCGATGTTCCTGGCAAGGTACCTGGACACCATACCCCCAACCCTCCCAAACACACATACAAACAGAGCCACTAAGTTGCAGTTGGCTGGTGGGACTAGCCCTAAGTCATGCCACTTTCAGAAAAGATGTTTTCCTGCACAGAGGAATTCCATAAACACTCACCAAGGGTTGAAAAAATGCTAAAAGAGCACTTCTACCTCCAGGGAGGGGGAATTTGCAGAAATACAGAGTTCATTTCATCTAAAGTTCCTTCCTCCTCCCTCCACTTCTCTGAGAAAACTAAGTGTTAGGAAAGGAGACATAGATCAACCCGAAAACAAAGGATCAAGGAAAGCAAAATCTGCCACGATCTGTTACAGCTCTGATGCAGTGACCTTGATATTAAAATCAACACTCGGGAAACTAGAGTTACTACCTAATCCTTAAAAAATTAGGCAAACTAGGAAATAACTTCTAATTTCATCATGGAAGGCTTTGGAGTTTTCAGAGAAATTTTATGAAGAAACTAAGAGGAAAAGGAATTTGTCAAAGGAAATGCAAAGGCAGAGAGAAAGATGCACAGAGGATGAGAGGGGAAAGACAAGGAAGACAGAAGACAGGCAAAGAGGAGAGAAAGAGAGAAAAGGAGGATGGGAAGAGAGAGAGGACAGAAAGGAGGGGAGGAGGGGGAAAAAGAAGTAAGGAAAGAGAAGCACAGGACAGGTGAGGAGGGAGGAGGAGGGCATAGAAGGAGAGGGAACAAGGGTGAGAAAAATAAGTAGAAGGGGAAATAGTGAGTAGAGGGAAGAGAAAGTGGGAGAGGATAGGTTAGACAAAAGATGAAAAGAGAAAATATGTTTTTGTATGTTCAGGGTTAGAAGGAGTCAAGATCATCAAGCTCTTCCTCAGCAACCCTGGGGATGGTCATCCAGCCTGTGGACTTGCACAGCTTAGATGGCAGAAGACTCACTGCATCATGAGAGAAGAGAGGGGAGAGAGATGGAAGCAGAGTAAGATATGGGCAGGCCATGGGTCCGGCTGGCCTGGGAAAGATTTGGAGCATGGCAATTGGGGTAGGAGTATCATACTAAGGGCTGAGGCAAACTGGACAATCCAAAGACGCCACCAGAAGAAGAAGCACCTCCATCCTCACCTGAGAGTCTCAGCCCTTACCTGAGCTGGGGGCCTAATTCCTGACCTGTCAGACTTGGATACTCTCGGCTGGATGAGGGCTGGCCCAAGGCTGGGTGGGGACTAAGGATACAGGCTTCTTCAGTGTAGGGCACAGCAGCCGTGGTGCCACTGATGATGTAGCTGTAGAAGGAGACCTCTAGGGTGTAGCAATAGGAAGTGTGGTCCAGGAGTCCACCGAGGAAGCGACGGCCAGTTCCTGCTTTCACAGCGTCCCGGTTAAAGGATGTGCTGGACTGTGAAAGACAGAGTAGGGAGGAGAGAATCACGGCACCTGCTGCAAATTGGATTGTGGGCAAATTTTACAACACCTCTGGGTCTCAGCTTCACCGTCTGAAGAGTGGGATATTAGCCCCTCATCACATGATTATTATAAGGACTGATTAAATAAACATAATTAATGACAGAAGCAAGCAGAGTTCTTGAGGTGCAGTAACTGCCACTCAACGAATATTTGTGGAAAAATGAATGGAGAGAGAGGGAGCAGGGAAAAGCAGACAGAGGAAAAAGAAGCAACTACATTTTGATGATAATCAGAACTAACATTTGGAGCCTGGCATGGTGGTGTGCACCTGTAGTCCCAGCTACTTGGGAGGCTGAGGTGGAAGGATTGCTTGAGCCTAGGAGTGTGAGTTCAGCCTAGGCAACATAGTGAGACCATGTCTCTATTCTTTTTATTATTATTATTTTATTTATTTTATTTTATTTATTTTTTGAGATGATGTCTCGCTCTGTCACCCAGGCTGGAGTACAGTGGTGCGATCTTGGCTCACTGCAAGCTCCGTCTCCCTGGTTCATGCCATTCTCCTGCCTCAGCCTCCTGAGTAGCTGGGACTACAGATGCCCACCACCACGACCGGCTAATTTTTTGTATTTTTAGCAGAGATGGGGTTTCACTGTGTTAGCCAGGATGGTCTCGATCTCCTGACCTCGTGATCCGCCTGCCTCGGCCTCCCAAAGTGCTGGGATGTCTCTATTCTTTAAAAAGAAAAAAAGTAAAACAAAACAAAACAAAACAAAAACAAAAATAAAACCCTAAAATTTGGGCAGTGCTTTTAATTTTATGATATTGTTTCCCATGCAGTATCTCATTTAGGCTTCAAAATAACCACTTGAAGTAGGTGTTCACATTTTATCTCTCTATAGATGAGGAAACTGAGGTTTCCTCTCTATAGATGAGGAATATGAGATTGCTCATAGAGGTGGAGCAAGTAAGTGATACAGCACAAATCTGAATCCAGAACTAAGTGACTCCAGACAACCAAAGAATCTGCTTCCTTTAGGGATAGCTGATTCATGTCCAGAATCACTAGAGCATAGGGATCATGGCTGCTTCTTTACTAAGATGTTGACAGCACCCATCACAGTGGATAGAGAAATGAACAAGCATGTCACTCTCAAGTCCTCTGTTCAAAGACATGCTCTACTACCCACTGAGTACATGATGTCAGGCAAGTTGACTTACTTGTCTTAGTCTCAGTTTCCTCATTTGTAACTTGGAGGTGAAAATAATATCTCTTTCACAGAGTTGTGAGGGTCAGTTCACTTGGGGTTAGAAGGGCATTCTATGCTAACCCCTGGAAATTTAAGCAAATGAACAGACCATGGTTTTAATAAGAGAATACATATCTTATTCGGCAGGAGATAAAGGAAGAAGGAAAAGAGATAAAGTAAACACCAATACAAGAAAGGCACAGAAAGACTGTGAAAGAAACAGAGAAGTGTGTGTGTGTGTGTGTGTGTGTGTGTGTCTATTTTAAGGTAAAGGAAAAATCAGAAAATCATAGAATGTCAGATCTGAAAGACCTTTGAAATCCATGTAGTAAACTCCAACTCTCCTGTTTTAGAGTTGGGCATTGAGGATCAGAGAAGAGAAGAGAAGAGAAGAGAAGGGAAGAGAAGAGACAGAAATTGGACCAGGACAGATGACCTTGACTCCCACCCTTAAGGAGGCTGCAATGCAGAAACATCAGGCAAGCCCAGAAATAAGGCTGTCAGACTGTGCCCCTTTTGTAGTCCCTGGAAACTTCACCCGCATGAGGAGGGTCTCTGAGGCCTATGACCCAGCCTTCCAGGGAACTTGGACTAAGGAGGCCACATTCTTTTCTGAAATTGCAGTGGTCTCAAATAGACAGGGCCATCCTATAGAGATTCTTACAGAAAAAGGCATGGCTGTTTCTGCCCCACAGCTGCAAATGGGGAGCTACCTGCTTTGATTCTATCATTAAATGCTGGGTGACCTTATGCTGAATACTCATCTTTTCTGGGGCCACTCTTTACTCTCAGGTGTAAAGAGGGGACTGGACTAAATAATCTGCCAATTCCTTTCCTGGTTTGACATTCAAAGGTTCTGGGATTCAGAGTGCATCTTACCACGCAGAGAAATTCATCATCTCCACTAATGTCCTGGCTTGAAGCAATGGGCAGGTGAATTTTCAGCTCATCAACTTCAAAAATTGCTATGACCTTTGTGGGCCTCTGCCCCTCTGGCCACATGGAAATAACAGGCCCCAGAGATTTAGTTTCAAAACAAAGGAAAATGTGCAAAAGCTCTCTCCCTACACCACATACTGATCCCCTCCTTATCTCCTCTTCCTGCCCTTTTCCAATATTGCTTTTGCTATGAGTTTTTCCCACCCCACAGCCTCTCTAGTTCTCAGCATGTGAGATGGGTAGTAACAGCAACCGTCTCTGGAGTTTGTTAAGGTCTTTACTGCCTGCAAAGAACTTTTATATCAAAAACTGCATTTGCCCTTCCAGGAAGCTATAATGCAGGCAGGATAGAAATTATCGTCCAGCAATTACAAAAAAATTGAGGCTGAGAAGGAGTCATGGAGAAAAGAATGGTGGGCATACAACCTCTGTTAGCAGATGTCTTGTGCTTATACAAAAGAACTGGGATTGGTAAAAGCAGACCCTGGGGAAAGGTCTGACATGTGGTAGGTGCTCAGTGAGTTTCTTTTTCTTGTTAATGCTGGAGTCAACTCCATTAAAGAAGGCCGGGAACAGTAGCTCATGCCTGTAATCCCAGCATTTTGGGAAGCTGAAGCAGGTGGATCACTTGAGCCCAGGAGTTTGAAACCAGCTTTGGCAACATAGCGAGACCCTGTCTCTACAAAATAAATAACTAAATTTTTAAAAATTAGCCAGTAGCGGCCAGGCACGGTGGCTCACGCCTGTAATCCCAGCACACTGGGAGGCCGAGGCGGGCGGATCACCTGAGGTTGGGAGTTCGAGACCAGCCAGACCAACATGGAGAAACCCCGTCTCTACTAAAAATGCAAAAAATTAGCCGGGTGTGGTGGCGCATGCCTGTAATCCCAGCTACTCGGGAGGCTGAGGCAGGAGAATCGCTTGAACCTGGGAGATGGAGGTTGCAGTGAGCCAAGATCATGCCATTGCACTCCAGCCTGGGCAATAAGAGTGAAACTCAGTCTCAAAAAAAAAAAAAAAAATTAGCCAGTAGCCCCAGCTACTCAGGAGGCTGAGGTGGGAGGATTACTTGATCTTGGGAGATAGAGGCTGCAGTGAGCCATGATCATACCACTGCACCCCGGCCTGAGTCACAGAGCGAGATCCTGTCTCAAAACAAAACAAAACAAAACAAAAACCCCAAAACAAAAACAAATGCCAGCTCATCAGCCAGCCAAAATGCTACCTTCTCAAAGAGTCTCCCACCCTGACTGGTGATGAGCAGCTTGAGGACATGGGCACATCTTGTTTACCTCTGTCTTCATCACCCACACAATACCTAACACAGAGTTAGGTGTCCCGTGGAGCTTAAAGCAAACTGAACTGAGTGAGAAGGAAGACAGGGAGGCAGGGTGTGGGGGGCTGGGGCTGGCTGAGAGAGAACTCCTGGCTTACGTAGGAGAAGTCCTCAGCATTCTGGCAGAGGAGCTTGGGAAAAATGGCCTGCCTCTGGAACCGTTCCTCATCCTCAAAGATGTTGCCATACATGAAGCCATTCATCATGGTGGAGTGGGCATGGATGTCAATATAAAACTCCAGGCTTGTTTTCTGTTGAGAGAAAGGATAACAAATGAGAAGTCTGGGCCGTAGAGCTTGTGTATAAGGGACCAGACACTACACTACACACACACACACCCCCACACCCACCCACCCACACACACACACACACACACACACACATCAAGCTGACCCTGTGTGTCAGCAGATTTAGCAGCCATTTGCAATGTGAGGGGAGGGTTTAAGACAGGTGACGATCAATTCCTCCTCACTTTTAACACGGTTTTCCCTCAGGGTCTGAAAGCACTACTATTAGCATCCCTTTTAAGAGGTCTTCAGAAAAAGTGAAATTTATTAGCTTGGGTTAAGTCATGATGTTACTTACTCAGAACAGCTAACACATTCATGACTAGACATTCGTGGAATTTATTTCTCTGATTAATGAGAAATACCTTCCAGGTAACACAATTGTATTTACTTTGGGCCTGGTTGCAGTTTTGCCCCAACTTGGCCATTTCTAGCTGGGAAGCTTGGTGTAAATCATGTCCCCACTTTGAGCCTCAGCTTTCTTATCTGAAAAACGGGTATTTTAATTCAAACCTCAGAGCATTATATCGGGAATCAAACACAGCAATAATAATTACTATATTTCTTGATGATGTAATATAAATAAAAAATAATAATTACTGTCTTACTGTATATATAATGCATGCCCAACAGCATTCTTGGAACTTTACATATAGAGTCTTAGTTAACTCTTTGAGTTAGCCTTGTGTCATGATGCCAGGTCTACCCCACAACAGCATATAAATAATGCATGAAGGAAAATGCCTTTGCAGTCTGTAAAGATGGCATTGACCAGTCTACCTCTGCTCTTTACTTACACATATTTAAGGCACTTTCTTGGTTCTTATGGTATTATTTGTTAGCCTTCCCTGAAGGTAGGAGGATTGTCTATAAAGAGCTCAGTGCCTGTAAGTAAAGGATGCTCAGTAACTACATGCAGAATGATTGAACAAACAATCCCAGAGAGATTGCTCCACATACTGTAATGGACTGACTGAAACAGAGGGTGTCGGGGGTGGGGTGATTTTTAGGCCATTAGATCTTCAATGGCCCTCAAATCCAATCTTCCCTTCTTATATATCAGCCCAGCTTATATCCATTAACCCTTTCTGAGAATAAGGGAAGACTCGCATGGGGAGGGGACTTGACCAAGCTCACAAAATAACGGGGACTGACACTCAGGCCTCCTGCCCCCTTGCACAATTAACTTATTGTCATCAATGGCCAACACTAGAAACAGCCAAGGCAAAATCTAGCCACCTCTCCATCCTCTTTCTAGTACATAGTCCTGGGAAAGAAGAAAAGTGCACATTTAGAAGGATTCTCCCTCCTTGGGATGCTTTTAAATGAAGTTAAAACCAAATGAAAACCATGTTGCTTCTAGAATGTGGGCTCAATGACTGTCATTTCATTTACCTCAGAGTTGGAGTGAAAAATTATGTCTTGCCAAGCTCCCAGTTCTCTGGGTAGCAAAAGCTGTCTTTTGGGAGATACAAGATGCACTGCTCTGTGTGATATTAAACTCATCATTTTCAGCTTTGGAGGTGGAATACACAATGATTCAACAGGAGCCCTATAAAAGTCATCTTCACAATTTTATTTTCTTCAATTGTCTGTCTTTTCCTGTGAGCTTTTGATGAGCTGCACAGGAAAGGAGGAGGTAGAAAGATGATTTAAGAAATGTGTAAGGAAAGCTACAGTTTATGTCTCTCGATGTCAGAGCTAGAGAGGCCCTTGGAAACCAGTTTCTCTGACCTTTCTCAGACCTGCTCTGAGTGGGGAGGTTGCTTGCTTAAGGTTGGCCAGCAAGTTAGTGAAGAAGCAAGAATTAGAACCTAGCTTTTCTTTTACTTTTAAATTTTTTTGAAAACAATTAAATTTAAAAAACTTATTCGTATAAATTTATGGGTGTACAAGTGTAATTTTGTTACATTTTTCTGATAACCATATAGGTGTGGCTTCCACTGTCCCATCCTGACAACTGGCAGCAGATGTGACTTCACTTTAAAGAACCAGCACCTGAATTATGTTGATTGATCATATAATCTGAAAGTCAAATGATATAAAATAATTTATAGTAAAAAATCTCCCTTCTATCAGTCACCCAGTTTTGCTTCCCAGAGACAGCTAATGCTATCAGGCTTGCATATATCTTTCCAGAGACAGTTTGTGCATATACAAGTAAATATTTCCTCTCACACCCAAACCCCCTGCTCCAAACACACAAGTGGTAGCACCATAAACACACCATTCAGATCTGCTGTTCTCTGAATATATCTTGGAGGCGATTCTTTCTTAATAAATAAAAAGTTACCTCATTCTTTGTGACAGCCATATATAAACTAACTAGTTACTTATTGATAAACATTTAATGTATTTCCAATCTTTTCTTGTTACAAAGAATGTCTTAGTGATGAAATTTGTATATATATTATTTCACACATACACAATTGTATGCAAAATAAATTCCTGGCTGGGTGCAGTGGCTCATGCCTGTAATCCCAGCACTGTGGGAGGTGAAGGCAGGCAGATCACAAAGTCAGGAGTTCGAGACCATCCTGGCCAACACAGTGAAACCCCATCTCTACTAAAAATACAAAAAATTAGCTGGGCGCGGTGGTGGGTGCCTATAATCCCAGCTACTCAGGAGGCTGAGGCAGGAGACCCGCTTGAACCCAGGAGGTGGAGGGTGCAGTGAGCCGAGATCACGCCATTGCACTCCAGCCTGGGCGACAGTGCGAGACTCCGTCTCAAAAAATAAATAAATAAATAAAATAAAATAATAAATTCCTAGAAGTGAAATTCCCAGATCCTATGTGCATTTGCAATTCTGATTAATATTGACAGACTGACCTTAGAAAGGCAGAACACCCCTAGCCTATTACCTTGACAATATAGGTGGAATAAAACTTTTTGATATTTGCCAATTTGATGGGTGAAAAGTAATATGTAAGATTAGTTTTAATCCGAATTTCTCTTAGTACTGTATAATTATCTTTTACTGTATAGTTAAGAATCTTTTCATATGTTTAAAAATGATTTGCAGCCGGGCATGGTGGCTCCCACCTGTAATCCCAGCACTTTGGGAGGCTGAGGTGGGTGGATCACCTGAGGTAAGGAGTTCAAGACCAGCCTAGCCAACATGGTGAAACACCGTCTCTACTAAAAATACAAAAAAAATTAGCTGTGGTGGTGGGCACCTGTAATCTTAGCTACTCGGGAGGCTGAGGCAGGAGAATTACTTGAACCCCGGGCGCAGATGTTGCAATGAGCTGAGATCGCACCATTGCACTCCGGCCTGGGCAACAAGAGTGAAACTCCATCTCAATCAATAAATAAATAAAACATAAAATAAATCAATAAAAGTGATTTGCATTCTCTTTTCTAAGAACTCTGTTCGTTTCCTTTGACCATTTAAAAAATCGGATTGTTGGGCTTTATTTCTTATTGACTTAGAGAAGCTATGTATTATAGAAATTAACCTTTATGTGTAATATAAAGATACGTTTGTCATTTGTCTTTCTATTTTACTTCTGTTCATGTATTTTTCATGTAGAAATTTTTAAATTTCTGATTTTTGACACAGTTTATCAATCTTTTCTTTTGTGGTTTCCTAGCTGAATTATTTTACTGTTGCTTCCATTTTATTATTTTGTTGTTTAGTTTTCAATGTTTTGTTTCAGTTTCAATTTATATGGTCATGGAATGTGAGGTAAGGGTTAAATTTCACTGTTTCAACACCATATATTGAATTGTGCATCTCTTCCCCACTGACATTTCTATCCCCCTTGCCATTTGGTTGGGATCAAATGGAATGTGGGCAATGACAATAACTTCCAGACCTGCCCATAAAACTCCTCGTACACAATCACCCACATTCTCTCTTGCCCTTCTGCATGGGTAGCTACACGTAAAAAAATGATGATATCCTAAGAAGAAAGAAGCCTATATCCTCGACTCAACACTTAGAGGACAACAGCCAGGAGAGTCACCTGCTCTGCATCAGACTGATGTAAGAGAGAAGTGAATCTTCACTGAATTAAGCCACTGAAATTTGGGGATTGTTTATTATAGAAGCTAATATCATTCATCTTGACTAGTACAAAATCTCAATTCAAAAAGCCTTATTTTATCCCTCAGGCTGAGTTAACAGCCTCCTCTGCGCTCTTATAATTCAAGGTACATATCTCTCTCATGGCACTTACCACATGAGATGATAATCTTTTATTTTCATTTCCCTCCAGAATGTGAGCTCTTTGAGGGCAAGGATCTTATATTGCTGATCTTTTTCAATCCACAGGACCAGAACAAGGCCTGGTATATAGTAGGTCATCATTAAAGGTTTACAAAGGAATGAATAAGAAAATGAACTGAAGGAAGGATAAGTGAATTAATGAATAAACAAATGCATCTTAAGTTGTTCCAAGAGTAAAACCAGGTACTCTTCTGTGGCTGTGCCGGACCAAGGGGTGTGTGTCACAAATGTAGGGCCCTGAATTACAATTTGGGAATGAGAATAGAAGGTGGGGGATGGGGAGAGCATCTCCGTTCTTTCCTTCCAAACTTAAGGACCTTAATTAAAACAGAATGATGAAGGGCTGTCCCCTTGCCAGCAGCCAGCAGCTCATCTTGCAATCAGGGGCCTAAAGAGTAAATTAAAATCAGTGCCAATAAAATTAAAACTACTTTGGGGCATATTTGCAACATAATTTAGTGTGGAGTTTGCTTCCACCTAGACACCAGGGAGGAAATGGGTTTTCTTTCTCTATTCTGAGCTGCTACCCTGCTTCATCTCACTTGGCACAGGCCAAAACCTGAGCTTGGTGCTCTGATGTGGGGCCGTATCCTTCACATTTTGGCAGCACTTCGGAGTTTATCACAAATTCAGTTCAGTGAAGGAAGGTCCATCCAGGGCAATCCAATCCAGGAAGGACAGAGGAGTTTTATCTCAGGTTTGGAGACGCCATGGGGAAGAAACTGAAGCTTAGGCAGGAATAACCGCAAGTTGAGCAGGGTGAGCTTTGTTATTATTTCTGTTTTACAGAGGAGGAAATGGAAGCTCAGAAAGCTCAAGTAACTTGCCCAGCATTACGCAGCAAGATGTGGCAGAGTCGGGACTGAAACCCAGGCCTCTGGCTATAAACTCTCCATGTCCTGTACCCTGCTGTCCTCACAGGAGCTTGCAGCCTAGCAAAGCAATTACTTGATTACAGTAAGGCAAGCCCCATGCAGGTTCCTTCAGCTCTGAGCTGAAGGATTGTGGGGATCTGTGACTGGGATTATTGCCCTTAGACTCTCAAAAAGGCATTGAGGTATGTGTGTGGGAGGAGCAAGAAGTGTTGGAGAACTTCCAGACACATTCCTCCTTCAGATTTACCCCAGGAAGATGTTTTCCCCTGGGACTGAGACAAAGAAGCCCCAAATCTATTCTTTTCATTATTAACTAAAATGTCTCCCTGTCTGTTTTTTAAGGAATGAAAGCTATTTCTGTGTTCTAAGGCAGGGAGGAAAAATTTTCAGAAAAATTGAGGACTCTTTCTTTAATATCAACCAAGCAAATCAAATAAACAAAATAATGCAAAGGTTCTTTATCATTCATACTGTATATTTATTTAAAAATTTTTGTAGAGACAGGGTTTGCTATATTGCCCAGTATAGTCTGGAACTCCTGGGCTCAAGCAATTCTCCTGCCTCAGGCTCCCAAAGTGCTGGGATTATAGGTGTAAGTCACTGTGCCCAGCCCATAGCATATACATATATATATTTCTGAAGTGGCACGGTGAAGGCTTTCTTCCTCAGATATGTCCTGAACGTGGCTGGGCAGAAATTCCTGCCACAAAAAAAGGGATATAATAAGTCAAGGGGACAAAGAAAGGAACAACCACATAAGAAATCCAGACAGCCAGCTCAAGGAACCAAGGGGATGGGCCACGGGCACTTCACCTCCTGCCTCTCTCCATCCTACACTCCGGCCTTCTAGAACCGCTGTAACTTCCCAAGCACACTGGTGTTCTCGTACTCTGGGCTTTTGTGTCTATTCCTCCAGGTGAGAATGCTTATCCTCTTCCTTTCACCTTCTGGCAACATCTTGTTCACCTTTTACTGCTTATCCCAAATGGGCCCTTGACAGAGAGGTCTTCCTGGACGCTCTCAGGGATAGCAGCTCCCTTCCCTGGAATCCCACAGATTAAAAAAAAATATCCTTCTGTTAAGGTATTTATCATCTAGCTTATTCATTCATCCATTCATCTGGCAAATATCTACTGTGAACCTACTATGTTCCTGGTGCTATCATAGGACTTCAGGGTGAACAAAACAGATAAGATTCCTGCCTTTAAGTAGCTAACACCCAGGTGGGGTTTACAAACTATAAACATCAGATAAGCAAGGTAATTGCAGATTGTGAAACATGCTAGAAATGCACTAGGATAAATAACATGATGGTGAATAACACAGTGGATGGGGGGAAAGTCTACTTTAGGTAGTGTGATCAGGGAAGGCCTCTGACATTTGAATTAAGCCTCAAAAGATGATAAGAACCAGCCATTCAGCCAGGTGTGGTGGCATGCACCTGTCAAGCAAGAAGACTCTTCCTGGCAAAATTGTCTTTCAAAAAGGAAATGGAGATAAAGATTTTCCTGTACAAACAGAAGAGAACAGGGAGAAGGAGAGGGAAAGGAAAGGGGAGAGGAGAGGAGGGGAGGAGAGAGGAGGGGAGGAGAGAGGAGGGGAGGGGAGGAGAGAGGAGGGGAGGGGAGGGGAGACAGAAAAGGAAAGAAAGAAAAGGAAGAAAGGGCGGAAGGAAGGAAGGGAAGAAAGAGAGAGAAAGAAAGAGAAAGAGAGAAAAAGAAAGGAAGAAAGGAAAGAAAAAGGAGAAAGAAAGAAAAAAAGAAAGAGGGAGGGAGGGAAGGAGGAAGGAAGGAAGGAAGAAAAAGAAAGAAAGAGAGAAAGAAAGGGAGAAAAACCAGACATTCAAAGAAGTCAGCCAAAGAATCCTGGGCAAAACAAAGGCCCCAAAGCAAGGATGAGTGTATTGTTTTCAAAAACCAAAGGGAAGGCCAGTAGCCAGATTGTGACAAACACTGGAGCTAAGCCTGGACAGGTTTGCAGGGTCCAGATCACACAGGGCCTTGAAGGCCAGGGTTAGAATTTGGAGTTTATCCTATGTACAGTAGAAAGACATTTTAACAGGGGAATACTGAAAAACATACCTTGCCTATCATGCAGATAATGGATTTTAGGGGGGCATGAATGAGGCAGTTGAGACAGTTCCCCTAAGCAATCACAGTACAGTCATGCAGCACTTAATGATGGAGATAAGTTCTGAGAAATGCATCACTAGGTTATTTCATCATTGTGTGACCATCATAGAGTGTACTTACACTAACCTAGATGCTATAGCCTACTACACACCTAGGGTATATGGTTATAGCCTATGGCTCTTAGGTTACAAACCTGTACAGCATATGACTGTTTTAAAATAAATTTAATGAGGCCAGGCATGGTGGCTCACACCTGTAATCCCGGGACTTTAGGAGGCCAAGGCAGGCGGATCAATTGAGGTCAGGAATTCAAGACCAGCCTGACCTACATGGGGAACTCCCGTCTCTACTGAAAACATGAAAATTAGCTGGGCATAATGGTGCACACCTGTAATCTTAGCTACTCAGGAGGCTGAGGCAGGAGAATCACCTGAACCTGGAGGTGGAGGTTGCAGTGCATTGGCACAATCTCGGCTCACTGGGATTACAGGTGTCAGCCACCACGCCTGGCCTCATTAAATTTATTTTAAAACATTTTAGTTCTTCAATAATAAATCAACCTTAGCTTACTGGGACTTTTTTACTTTATAAACTTTTAATTTTTTAAACTTTTTGACTCTTGTAATAACACTTAGCTTAAAACACAAACACATTATACAGCTGCACAAAAATATTTTCTTCTTTTATTACTCCATAAGCTTTTTCTTCTAGTTATAAATTATGGGTTTTTAAATTTTTAAACATTTTTTGTTGAAAACTAAGGCACAAACACAAACATGAGCCGAGAGCTACATAGGATCAAGATCATCAACATCGCTGTCTTCCACCTCCACATCTTATCACACTGGAAGGTCTTCAGGGACAATCACATGCATGAAGCTGTCATCTCCTATGATAACAATCCCTTCTCGTGGAACACTTCCTGAAGGACTTGTTGAGACTTTTTAGAGTTAACTTTTTGTTTTAAGAAGAAGTACACTCTAAAATAACAATAAAAAGTATAGTATAGAAAATACATAAACCAGTAACATAGTTACGTATTATTATTAAGTGTTATGTATTATACATAATTGCATTTCCACTTTTGTATATGACTGGCAGCACAGCAGGTTGGTTTACCCCAGCATCACCACAAACACGTGAATGAGTAATGCATTCCCCTATGCCTTACAACAGCTGTGATGTCACCAGGTGACAGGAATTTTTCAAGTTCATCATAATCTTATGGGACCACCATTGTACATGTGGTCTGATGCTGAAATGTCATTATGCAGTGCTTAACTACAGCTTAAGTAAGAGAGGTGGTGGTAGAGGTGAGAAGACATATTTAATAAATATTGTGGCCACACCTCCATAGAACCTGCACATAGATTACATGTGGGAAGAATCAAAGGTTTATGACTTGAACACTAAGTAGATGGTGGTTTCATGTACAGAAATGGAGAAGACTGGGTTGGAGCCCAGCTGGGATAGTGGTTAGGAAATTGAGAGTTCTGATAGGCTCTTCACAGTTTGAAATGACAGGAAGTGTCAAGTAGGCAGTTGAATTCATGAAAGAAGAACCCTGGGGGAGAGGACTGGACTGAAGGTATAAATATAGGAATCATTATCATTGAGGTGTGTGTAACACCTCTGGGAGAAAGCGTGGACTAAGAGGAGGTCCTGGGACTGAGCCTGGAGGCCTCTAAAGTTGAAAGTTTAGCTAAAAGAGAAGGAAAGGAGACCGTGGAGTGGTCAGAGAAGAAAGAAGGTGAAAGAATACAAGGAAAGTGTGGTTTTATGAAAACCATGAACAACAACAGAAAAAAAATTAAGAAGGAGGGCGTGGCCTGTGAATCCTTCGAAGCCTAGAACTGCATCTGGTTCACTTCCATATCCGCAAGGTATATCATAGGGCCTGACACACAGTAAGTACTCAGGCAACAATTGCCGAGTGACTAAATGAATAAATAAATGAATGGGCCAGCTATCTTAGACTCAGAGAAAGGGGTATAGGGGTGTGGGAAGTTCCCAGGGCCTAGATTCTATCTGGAAGAGCTATGGGGGAGGATAATAATAACAACATAGCCCTTACTTTATGCCAGGGGCAGGCACTCATTAATCCTCCCACAACCTTATCAGATAGAAACATCATTTACAAACAAGAACACTCAGGAATAGAGTGGTTGTGTGGGAACCCGAGATCACACAGTGGTAACTGGCAGAGCCCAAGCAGTCTGGCTCTGCAATCCATGCACTTAAACATGACACCATAAAAGCTGTTGATATTTATGCAGTACTTCTTAAGTATGGTTCTGTAATTATAACAATCCTATAAGGGTAATAACATCATATAAGGAAACCAAGGCAAAGAGCTTGCAAGTGGTAGATCTTAGATTCAAAACCAAGTGTTTCTGACCTGGGGCTAAGCTCTATTCAGAATAGCCCAGCCCTGTATTTGTGGCCTCCTTGACCTCAGCAGAATATATTTCAGGATTATTCTGAGACTAATGCTTAGGTGTGGAGAAAATGCATCAGAAGCAGCAAGATGAGAAATAAAAACGTATTTTTTTCTACTTCTAATTAGTCTCTTACAATCTGACTCTACTTGCACATAAATGGAGGCATTTCTGCATCTCCTAGGGATCCAGGAAGAGCCAGGTCTGGCCTGGCAGGAAGGAGCCTTCCTTTGCTTCCATTCCCTTTCTCCACCTCTATACCTGGAAACAGAGAGAGATGAGAGGCTCAGCCCAGGAGGTTTGGGTTTATAATAGACCTTCCCAGGGCAAATGATGAACTCCTGACCTCTGCCTCCTGCTCCCTTCAGTGACTGGTGATAGCCATAATGACTATGATAATGATAATGGTGATAAAAGGGTACTCATGAGAGTAGTGTGGTTTGGGGGTCTGGTAGACTTGGCTTCAAGTGTTAGTTTCACCATGGTTGAGCTTTAAGACCTGTAGAATTCACTTTCCCTCCCTGAGTTTCAGTTTAATCACTTGAAATTTGAAGATAACAATCACAAATTCACACACTGTCATAGAGGTAAATGAAGTAACTGGCTTTGTGCCTACCAAAATGTGTGACAGCTTATACACTGTCAATATATTCTTTTGAATCACACAATGACACTATGTGCAGGTGCTGTGCTTGGCACTGGGGATATGGACCTCCTGGAGCTCAAAACCTTGTGAAGAAGAAAGACATTTTACAAGTAACTTTCTGTGCAATGAGGAATGTGAAGAAGTGCGAGTACTATGGTAGCATAGAGTTAAGAGGAGCTTGGGGACAAGCTTACATATATGTACATTTCTTCCTTGTTCAATATGAAATCTATTGACAATAACCACCATCTTGCACATTTATACAGTTATAAACCATTTTCACACCAATCATTTGATTCTTTCAACACTCCATGGAAGTCAATAGGATTATGATCTTAGTTTCTCAGAAGAAGCTCAGAGCCTGGCTTATCAAGATCTCACAACAAATTATGAGTTGAGATGGGATTCGAGCTTACATCTCACCACTCCAAAACCTCTGCTTGATCCTCAACTTGGGAAGTCATCCTATGTGCTCAGTTCTGTATTGAAAGTGCACACAGATACAAGTAGAAAAGCCAGGCCTTCCCTCAGAAAGCCCCAGTCTGAGCAGGAAAACAAGACAAAAAAATCAGGGAGCTCTCAACTAAGAAGAGGACTGAGATACAATTTTTAAGGCTGTGAGAACTGAGGAACATTTTAATTTGATAATTAAAAGTTAATGTTGCTTCATTATAAATCAAAGGCTGATAAAACTAGGGCACCCTCAGGCACATATTTAGGAACTCAGTAAATAGTTGTGGCCTGAATGCTTGGGGACACCTATCTCAGGAGATTGCTTGCTGGCTCAGAGAGGTAATGATACATGTCTAACCACTCAGCTGCAGGGACAGGAGTCCTTGGTCTATGCCAGGATTTTTCTTCCTAGGAAACTCATCTTGGCTCTCTACTAAGCTGCTACGTGACCCTGGAGAAGTCCTTCTCCCTCTCTGGACTTCAATTTCCCCACTTAGAGGACAGATTCAGTGACTTCTCAGGGCTCTTTCCACCATTATATCCTGAGTCTTATATCCTTCCAAAATCTCATCTTCCTGCTTTGCAGTATTGCTGTTGTTGTTGTTTTCTCTTTCATTTGGCCTCTAATTGAGGACAGATCTTGCCAGTCTTTCTACCTTATCTCCTTCAAGACACAAGTGCAAGGTCATTTTCCTTGGCATGGCCCTGTGGGGAGAGCCTGCTGCGAGACAGCAGTTCAATCATTCCCCCACACTAATGCAGTCTTTCCACTTGGCAGAGTGCACATCACTACTTTTCAAAGAAGTGTTCGAGGGTGCCAACATTCATGCTGAAATTATGTACTTTATCCTAGGGAAAAATAAAATGGTTCCTATCTGCTTTATTTGGTGTAGGCAGCTGGAAGAGCGAAAACAGGAAGAAGAAAGGTACAGGCAGGCACTTGGCATCTCTCCCTTCATTCTTTCTTCCTCTTTCTTCTCTAACTCTCTCATCTTGCCCCTTTTCTCTTCTCCCTCTTCATTCCTTTTCTTCTTCTGTTCCCCCTTTCCCACCTCTCTCTTTCTTCACTGTATAGTAGGGAAGGCAGACAAGGGAACAGTTTAAATGTACATATGCCTTTCAGGTGCTGTAAGAGACATAAGTGAAGACTGGGTGAAAGTATGGCTGAAGGAACCATTCAATTAGTGGTGGTCAGGAAAGACTTTACAGAGGAGGTGACTATTAAGCAAGGTCTTGACAGATGAGAAGGTGTTCACCAAGGGAATAAGGAAAGGATCCTCCAGTGGAGAGAAAGACAGTGTAGGCAGAGGGAGCCTGTGGGCAAAAGCCCCAAGCCTAAAACCACTAGCCCATTGAGGGAACAATATATTGGGGCCCAGCGCAGTGGCTCATGCCTGTAATCCCAGCTCTTTGGGAAGCTGAGGCAGGTGGATCATGAGGTCAGGAGGTCGAGACAATCCTGGTCAACATGGTGAAACCCTGGCTCTACTAAAAATACAAAAATTAGCTGAGTGTGGTAGTGCATGCCTGTAATCCCAGCTACTGGGAAGGCTGAGGCAGGAGAATTGCTTGAACCAGGGAGTCAAAGAATGCAGTGAGCCGAGATTGCGCCACAGCACTCCAGCCTGGCAACAGAGCAAGACTCCGTTTCAAAATAAAATAAAGTGTTTAGCACAGTTGAAGAGCAGGGGAGGGGACACAGAGGGGGGGTGAGGAAACAGACTAGAGAGGCTTCCAAAGACCCCTACATGGAAGGCCTTGTAAGTCACTAAGGAGTCATGAATTTTCCCTATAAAACGGAAATAGAGAGCCACAGAAGTGTTTTATGAAATTATAACAGGATTACATTTACATTTTAGCAAGATTGTTCTGGAGGCTGTGACGAGAATTAGTGGTCATAAGACTCAAAGGCAGGTAGACTAGTTAGAACATTTTTGTTATAATCCAAGTGAGAACTAATTTAAAAATGATAAGGTCCTCAATTAAAGCAAGGGCTAGGACTGAGCACGGTAGCTCATGCCTGTAATCCCAGCACTTTGGGAGACCGAGGTAGGTGGATCACCTGAGGTCAGGAGTTTGAGACCAGCCTGGACAAAACACTGTCTCTACTAAGAAAAACAACAAAACAACAACAACAACAACAAAAACCAAAAATTAGCTGGGCATGGTGGCACGCCTGTAATCTCAGCAACCTGGGAGGCTGAGGCACGAGAATTGCTTGAACCCAGGAGACGGAGGTTGCAATGAGCCGAGTTGGCACCACTGCACTACAGCCTGGGCTACAGAGCGAGACTTCGTCTCAAAACAAAACAAAACACAAAGCAAGGGCTGGGAGGATGTGAAGAAGCGTCCAAACATGAGACCCACTACAAAGCAAGATTGACAGTTTGCAATATGGGACCTAAGTTTGGACTGATTCCCAGGTTTCTGGATTGAGGGGGGGCATCCACTGAGACTGGAGATGTCACCATCTTATAAGTTTGAGCTGTATGTTTGCCTCCTTGGTACGTGTTCCCAGTTAGAGTGAGATGCTATCAGATGTGCTATGGTTATGATATTTTGATCCAAACAAGTTGATTTTTTCTAAATATGGCTATTTGAACGAAAAGAACGTTTCCCCCATGTAATCATGTGTTTTCCGTATAAATAGAACTCTTTATTAATATAAATTAAGCATAAGTGACTACAGAGGAGGTCTACCAAAAAAAAAATTTAAGTATAAGCATTGCACACTTTTGTTAGGATACAGAATCAAGGTTTTTTTTAAAAAAAAAATTCAAACACTTACATACACATAATCAAATACTTAGGCCCTCTATTACAATGTAAATGGGATACTGGCGGGCTTTTCTCTAGCTATTGCTCTGCTATAGGCATTCACTCCCTCCAAAGAGAGGACTTTTGATTTTTATGAACTGCTTCACTTAGCCAGAAAGCAGCAAGGAGTGAGGGAGTGGTTGTGAGAGTTAAGCAAGGGTTGGACAAGGAGGTGTGGGTAACAAACAAGCTTTATGTCTTGGATTGAAGGGAAGTCCCACAACAATGCAAGCTCCTTCATCCATATCTACATAAAAACCTTCATCAAAATCAGACAGAATGAATTTGTGTCTTTTCTGGCTCTTTGAATTGTTTGGAGTTTTGCTCTCCTAGCCCCTTTCCTTTGACACATGAAATACTATCAACAACCTACACAACTTGTTTATAGTCATTATCTCATTCTTAACGTACCTGTTTTACAGATAAATGCATTGCTTAAGTTTACACAGCTAGTAAGCGTCAGAGCCAAGGATAAAATCTAGATCTATCCATAATACAAGTTCTTCCCACTCTATCACTCTGTCTTGATTCCTTTATCTTTGGGTTTGTCATGGGGAGCCAAGAGGATGAATTATTGGTAGGCAAGGAATATATTTTCCACATGTGAATATCAGGTCCTCAAGAATCTGCCTTCGTCCCCAACCTCATTTCCTACTCTCTGCTGATAGGCAATCTATGCTTTCTCCATGCCAAATTGAGAGCTTCCAGACTGTGTGATGCTCCTCTGTGCCCTCCAAGGCTTTGCTCATGTTGTTCCCTCAGGCAGGAACACCTTGCCCTGCCCAGCCTTCCTCCAGGACCCAATATAAGCAACCCTTCCTCTAAAGGCTTCCCTAACCCATGTCCTTCTTCACATCTATTGTCACTCAACCCTTCTTTTTTATTGTACCTATTTCACTGTTTCATTATTATTGCTTTGTGTCTCTATTTCTCCCACTGGACCAAGCACTCCTCAGGACCTGAAATCACATTGTCTTCATTTTAATAGGTCCAACATCTAGCGTAGTGTCTGGCACATAGTAGGTGCTAAGGAAATCCTTATTGAATGAATAGATGGATGAACTAATGATGGAGAAGATATTATCTTTGAGCAGAGACTCTCTCCATCCTTTATCTTCTCTGAGAAATGCTATTGTTTAACAGGGAGAGAGAAAGGCAGACCTCAAAGTGATACAACGGGTAAAAAATTATTCCCTATTCTCTTGGGTTCTTTCTCTTTTTTTCTTCTTCTTGCTATTGGAACAAAAATAAAGAGTACATCATAAGCAAAGCTGTATTTTCTGTTTATTGCCACCAGGTTAATAACAGTAATGGTGTGAGAAGAAAATGAGGTGTTACGTAAAACCCCGCATTGCAGATTTTGCTGCTGATGTAAAGAACTCAATAAAGTGTAACACTTTAATCATGGAGATAAAAATCACACAGCAACTTCCCACAGGCTTTCAGAGCCTTAAGACAAAATAGTTGTGGGGAAATGAGAGATGAGAGAAGAATATTATCAGGCATCAGAAAAGTTGTGCTTGGGCTTTTTTTTTTTCCTTCTCTAAAAAATGGAATAAGCTTTTTATATCTACTTCCAAGACACCTTGCATGAATTTCTGTATTCTCTGGAGGACATGCTCAAACTTCTGGAGGAGGATTTGCTCATTCTTCGTAAAAATGGATTTGTTTACAGAGAACTAAAATTCCTGTCTCTTGGTTGACTTCATGGCATTTTAGGAAAACAGAGGCAGTCTCTAAAAATGAAAGAAGGACTTAGATGGAGGTAAAGAGGCTGGTGATAATAAAGTCTCGGTTTCTATGATGGTCTGGAATTCAGGAAAAACATCATAGTAGAAGATGGGAGCTCTTGTGCCAACTCTGACACTTTGGAGAAATCACCTTCTTGCCTCTGTTCCTCAGTTTCATCATTCTTCAAAAAAGGATCTCCAAAGGGGTGCACTACATGATCTCCAAAGGCATTCCAGATCTGACACTCCATAGTCTGTGAAGCTCCCAGCAAGAAGGCCAGCTGGTGGTTTAGCTCTTGGCATTTGCTGTTGTGGTTCTGGACTACTGCAGTAGGCTCCCAGCTGGCCTCTCTGTTTCTACTCAAAATACCTCCTTCCTTTCCCCATCACCTAAATCCATTTTCCATCCTGCAGCCAGAGTGATCTATGAATAACAAGAGGAAACTATGCATACACCCTGGAAACTATATGTGCACTGCTGTAAGATGGCACGAGGAGGGGTCATGCAGAGAAGGGGTCTAAGATTAGAGATCTGGGCTCAAACATTGAACTGTCTGTGTGACTTCAAAGGAGTTACTTTATGTCTCCAATTCTCAGTTTCTTTACCAGTCAAAAGAAGGTTACAATGAGATCACTCATGTCACCAAGCAGACATGGGTTAAATGAGCTAGTGCATGTCCAAGTGCCTGAAACATAGGAGGTGTTCAGTAATCTTTTTCATACCATAATAATTATTTCAGGTGTAATTAAAAATGAGGGCATATTCTAGGGCTGTGCTGTATAAGTAGTCATTTGTGACTACTTAAATTTAAATTAATTAAAATTAACTTAAAAAATATAGTTCCTTTGTCCTACTAGCCACATTGTAGGTGCTCAATAGCCACTGTGATAGACAACGCAAAGGAAATCTAACACCATCATAGAAAGTCTATTGAACGGGCCAGGTGCGGTAGTTCACTCCTGTAATCCCAGCACTTTGGGAGGCTGAGGCGGGCGGATCACCTGAGTTCAGGAGTTCAAAACCATCCTGCCCATCATGATGAAATCCCATTTCTACTAAATATACAAAAATTAGCCAGGTGTGGTGGTGTGCGCCTGTAATCCCAGCTCCTCAGGAGGCTGAGGCAGGAGAATCGCTTGAATCCAGGAAGCAGAGGTTGTGGTGAGCTGAGATTGCGCCATTGCACTCCAGCCTGGGTGACAAGTGCAAGATTCCATACCCCCACCCCCAGAAAAAAAGAGAAAGTCTGTTGAACGGCACCATTCTAGTATCTTAGCCATCATAAACAGTGGATTCAAATGTAAAGCATATATCCATATACAACTATGCTTACACAAACACATCTACTTTTATACACACAAACTCACACTTGCATACAAAACCACAAAACAGGGTGTTAAGGAAAAATAATCTAAGTCCTGACTCCGAGTCAATCCATCAAGCATACAAAAAATCAGGTCCTGTGTAAAACAGCTCACATTGGACATCATTTAATCCTTATGACAACTTTAGTAGGAGGTATTATCCTCATTTTGCTGATTCTGACATTGAAACTCAGAGTGGTTGAATAACTTGATTGAAGTCACAAAGCTTCTAAGTGGCAGAACAGGACTTATTCCCCACGATACAATACTGCTTCTGAAGGGGCATTTCAGAAGACAAGGGGCTCAGAGGACAAAGTCATCACAAACTCTTTACGATCTTTGTTCAAGATGCCAATGATTGGAACTGCCTGGGGACTATCTGGCAGTCCCAGGTTAGTCCCAGAGCCTATAGAATTCAATGAAATTGACTCTCATTCTAGGTTGAAAGCTTTCAATCTAGTTTTCTTGGCTTATGGAGTGTGGCAGTGTCAGAGCTATGTGAGATTCAAGTCTTCAGAAAAGGCCTGGGAGCACATGAGAAAGGTGAAGAAGGTAATAAAACTGTAAAGAAGAAGGGATCTTCTAAGCCATCTAGAGAAGTGTTCTTTTCACAACTTATTTTCCTCTCTTATTTTAAAGACATGGGCTCTCAAAAATTGCATGGTGAGGGGTGGAGAGGAGATTGCATGTGAGGATTATGATAACTTGAATGGCTCTATGTCAGTAACTGCCTGTGAATACAGACAAGAACAGCTAATGAGTCAGAGAAGTGGATGGATGGATGGATGGATGGATGGATGGATGGATGGATGGATGGATAGATGGATGGATGGACAAGACAGGCAACTGGACATATAAGCAGTAAGTTAGAAACACATAACAGAGTTAGAAACACGTAACAGAGGCTTCTATTCTAGCTTTTTGTGTACTTCTGCTACACTCTGATCCTCTAGAAGGCTGGTATTGTTTCTGATTTATTATAAACTCCCTCTGTCACCAGATATAGCATGATATCCAGCCTAGAGTCAGCACTAAAAGAAAGTTTGTTGAAAAAAAACCAAACACCCGAGAGAGCAATAGCTAGATAACAATAATCCTTCACATTTGTATGGTACTTTGTAATATATAAAAAGATTTGCATGCAATATAACACTTAATCCCAAACCTAACCTTTTGAGGTTGGCGTTATGATCCTCATTTTATTGATGAGGGACCCTTGGCTCAGTGTGGTGAAGTGACTTGCCTAGGGTTACGTAGGGAAGCCAAGGGATCAGATAAATAGGCCAGATAGAGGCTGATAACCAGGCAGACACAGGCAGACAAGACAGAGGAGGCCAAGATGTGGATAAATGATGGAGACAAATGGAGATGGATGGATAGATGCTGAGAGAGCCTCTAATCTCTTCTCATTCAATCCATCCTCTATGCATGGCTGGAAATAACTTTCCGAAGCACAAATCTCAGCATGCCACTCCTCCACTTAACAAACTTCTGTTACTCTCCTGAAGCCTGAAGGATAATGTTCTACCACAAAAAGCCTTCATGATCTGGCCCTACCCACTTCTCTAGCTTTATGTCTTACCACTTTTCTATAACGTTTTTCACTCCAGTTATAGGACTCTCTTTAATTCCCAAGAAAGTCATGCCATCTTTTTGTTTTGAGAGACATGGTCTCACTCTCTTGCCAAGGCTGGAGTGCAGGGGAACCATCACAGCTCACTGCAGCCTTGACCTCCTGGGCTCAAACAATCCTCCCACCTCAGCCTTATAAGTGGCTTGGACCTATAGGCACATGCCACCGCACCCAGATAATTTTTGTATTTTTTGTACAGATAGGGTATTGCTATGTTGCCCAGGCTGGTCTTGAACTCCTAGCCTTAAGAGATCCTCCCACCTCAGCCTCCCAAAGTGCTGGGATTACAGACATGAGCCACCATGCTTGGTTGCCATTTTCATTACTTCATGTTTATTTCATGATCTTCTCCATATCTAAAATTCTCTCCCCACTGCATGCAGATGTCTGGCCAACTCCTATTTATCCTTTAAGACTCAATACTGGCGTTGCTTCCTTTCAGAAGCCTTTCCTGACCATTCTCCTAGATTTGGTTCATTTTCTGTCCTCCGAGGTCACCCTCTTCTTTATTATAAGAACCCATAGGATGGGAATAGGAAGAACGCAGACCTTGAAATAAAAGAGAACTGGACTTGAACCCTGTTCCCCTACTTACTAGCTGCATCATTTGGGGCAAGCATTCACCCTCTAAGACTTGGTTTCTTCATCTCTGCAATAAACCTCATAATATCTGCTCCAGAATTGTGTCTGGATTAGAGATAATGTAAAAACAATAAAAAATAAAAAGAGCATGTGCCTAGTGTAGAAGCTGCTGCTGCTGCTGTAGCCTGACTATGTTGTACCACAATAATCCAATATTGGCTCTGTCTCTCCCATTGGACAGTGAGCTGCCTGAGGATGGAAGCTGTGTCTAACTCTGCATCCCCAGTGCTCAGTGCCTAACATATGACCGGGGCTTGCTGCATGCCAGTATGAATTAGCCCAGCTACCCACACTGGGCTACTGGTTAGGATGCATTTTTCAGGCACTAGACAGTAGAGACTACAGTCATGCCACAGAATCACTGCCAGGTTGGTGGGGGGCATTGAGGAAGTAGGGCAGTGGGTGCATCCCTAAAGGTGAGAATGAAGAAATGGATGACTGAAACCTGTTTTACAATGTAAGATTCAAATAATTTGTATAAATTCTGAAGATAAAAGATGATATTTAAATAAATGTTAAGGGGCCACTTTGTCCCCTCCCCTGAAAACCTCCAGAATTGCTATGTTCCATCTTCCTTGTCATTATGCACATTTAGATGGAAAGGTCTGATATTCAGTGCCTAAGATATTCTATGTATTTTCTCTCACTTTCCAAGCTTCCTTCATTTCCCTCTAACTTTTACTTTCCCAGTGGAATCACAGATTCCTTGTAATTTTCCTCCTGCACTCTCCCTCTTCCCCACACGCCCTGTCTCCTGCACCTCAGGAAACCAGCTTCTGATGAATGAGGAGTCTCTCCCTCCTCCTTCCACACACACACAGCCTGGAAGAAGGGGGGCATCGAATACAACTGAACAGCATTCAATATGGTTGAGGACAAAAAACCATCAAAATACAGAAAGGCAGGGGCTGGCAGCTGGGTCCTGAGCCCGTAATATTTATTCTCCTCCCTGACTGCCAGGGCAGGGCCTTCTAGGGTCATTAATATCCACTACAGGCTGGGCCAGAGCCTTCATTGAGATTCTGCTCACAGCTAAAGCCATTTCTAAGCCTGCCCAGCTCTGTCAGCTGCCCTGATATCTGTTTGTGAAAAACGGATAGGCCGCCCAGCCCTCTGGCAGCCTGACAAATGGATTAGAAGCAGGCTTGAGGCTTCCTGGCAGAGGCCCACACCTCTGTGCTTCAATGAAGGGTGGGAGAGAAAGGTATTTTCCTGTCAGATGGCCTGACTTCCCAGGCAGGGAGTATGGAGAGCAGGAAAGAGTAAGTGGAGGGAGAAAGACTCTTCGGGGAGGGTCATGGCCTGAGCCAATGCTGATCTTGCCCTGAGGGCAGAGAGATGTCAGGACCCAGTACACTCCCTGGGTATAAGAGCTGCCTGTAGGACTGCAGGGACAATTACTTTTATTTTTTTCTTCATCCTTAAAATGGGGATAATAATATCTACTTTGCAGTGGTGAGAACTAACTGAGTTAATACAAGTAAAGGACTTTTAAAAATAGTACCTGGCTAGCTGTTAGAGCTCAGCAATTCTTACCATAGAATGAGAATGTCGGGCATCTCATTTAATTTTCACATAAGCCAGAGTTTTGGCCATTATCCTCATTTTAAAGATCAAGTTTCAGAGGGGCTACCTCACTCGCCCAAGATCACACAGCTGAGTAAGAGAGAGAAAGGATTTAAAATAAATCTATGTGACTGCAAAGCATATGCCTTTAACCACCAGGCAACACTATATATAAGCACTTTGTGTGCCGCTTTGGATCTGTGTGAGACTATCCCTATGGGTTTTAAGAAAATAAGATTTTTAAAGCTCCCTAGTCTGAAACAAACAAACAAAAACTCAAGATAAAAATCAATCCATTTATTTTTAAAGTTCAAATCCTGCCACATTCCATAATGAGAAAAGGAACATAAACAGCTAGGCTCAGACACAAGGAGCTCTTCTGGCCCTAGGAAGTGGAGGAGAGGGAGGAAGTGGGAGCTGCATATAATGCAAACCTGCACAGGCAGTACTGAGGAGCAGTCACTGGCTTTTCTAACTGCCAGTGCGGCCAGGGGCCTGCTGCCAGGGGGTGCTCAATACTTTGTGGGAATCAACTGCCTGGTTGGACAGAATATAACCACATTTATTAATTCATTCAACAAATATTTACTAATACCTACCATGTTCCAGATCTTAACGCTAGGTGCTGGTATCAAAGAAATTAATAAGCCCAATTCTTATGTCAGAGGAGTTTACACCCTTGGTGAGGATACAGGCAGAAATCAAACAACTCCCATTCAGAGTGATTGATCAGTAAGTGCAGTGATAGAGACCAGCACAAGGGGTTGGAAAGTTCAGGGGAAGGAAAACTGGATGGCTGGGGCAGAGAAGCCATCCTGAAGAAGTGCTGTCTACATGAATGGTTCAGAATCCATTGCAGTTACAGAGATGAAGGTCGAGAAAGGCAGGGGTGCTTCTTTCTACAGTCTTACAGCCAAGGCCTGGACATTGTCTCAGTACAAAGATGAAAGTTAAACAAATCTCTTGAAATCCTACAGCCCAGAAACAATGACCATTAACAATATCTTGCACCTACAGACAGATTTTAGTATAGCTGGTTGGCAGAATAGATGGCTAAATAAAAGTGCTTTTAAAAAACAGAAATACACTATAAATATTTGTATTAAAAGAGGTGTTGAATTCAGTTTTTCTTAAGTTTAAAAGAACTTAAATGAATTACATCTTTAAAAAATGTTTTCTCACAAGAGACTTTTCTTTTCCCTAAAAGATATTTCTAGGGTTAAAAACAAAATGAGGGCCAGGCACGATGGCTCTCGCCTGTAATCCCAGCACTTTGGGAGGCCAAGGCGGGCGGATCACCTGAGGTCAGGAGTTCAAGACCAGCCTGACCAACATGGCAAAACCCCATCTCTACTAAAAATACAAAAATTAAGCAGGCAAGGTGGTGGGCACCTGTAGTCCCAGCTACTCGGGAGGCTGAGGCAGGAGAATTGCTTGAACTAAGGAGGCGGAGGTTGCAGTGAACCGAGATTGCACCATTGGACTCCAGCCTGGGCGAGAGCAATGCTCCGCCTCAAAAAAAAAAAAAGAGAGATTATGAGACACTTTAAGAGGTATGTGTGTTTTTTAAAACTATAGTTTGAATTTTTGAAGAAAAATGAAGAAATGAGAGAGGTTAAATAACTTACCTAAGATCACACAGCTAGTCTGTGGTGCAACTGGAATTTGAACTTAGATATATCTAATTTTTTCAGAATATTAATTTGCTTCCCTAAAGAGGCAAACTTTCTCATTTTAAACAATCAGAAACTGGGGTCCAATGAGGGCAAATGATTTCCCTAAACTCATATTCTGATTCAGCAATAAAGTAATTTTGGTTGATTATATCATTGTTCCTAACTATTCTTCCCTCGCTGTAATAAGAAATCTCCTATTGTCATTTTTGTTTGCCTAAGAATCTAAGAAGAGTATATATACCCCCCATCTCACTGACTTTGGCCTTGGCTTGAGGACACACTTTGGCTAATGGAAAGTGAGCAGTCATGATATTTGCCATCTCTGTGTGGAAGCTTTAAATGAGATTGTGTTCCTGTTCTCTGCCATAAAACAGCAGGTCCCAGATAGGGGTGACACCTTTAGCCTGGGCCCTAGATGAGGGATACATAGAGCTGAGCACAGCCAGCAGAGCTGTGGCTGGCTCACTTACAGCCCTTATAGAGCATGGACATGAAATAAATGTTTGCTGTGGTAACCTACCAAGATATTGGGGTTGTATTCATAGCAAAAGCTAACCACAATAATACAGCACAGTTTCGTGCAGAAATGTATTCTTCATTTTTCCCATTCTCAAGGTTGCCTCCAGTTGTGCAATAATTATGAGTTAAGGCCATGAGATAAATGGCTGTGTTAGTGGGCATTTTAATTTTAACTACTAAATACATAAGAAATAATTAGAGAAAGAGTTGGAAAGCATAAGGCACAAGAGGAAAAACCAGGTGTCAAAGGTTTAGATTTCCAAGGTCACCCTCTGATGAAAAGAAAACTGGTAGAAACCCACTTTATTGACAGAGAAACAAGGGTGAGTCAAAGAATTGAGGTTTATTTCTTATTCTTCTGCTGCACACAGAACTGTTGGCATCAACTAAAATACACATTCACCCAGAAGCACCTTGTTCAGAAATGGAAGATGCTAAGGAAAAAAAAGGTAATAAATGCCAAATGAATCTCTGCCACCAAATCACCAATGACCTTGGGGAAGTCATTTTCCTTCCAGCATAAGTTTTCTCATTTGTAAAATGAAGAGGCTGAGCAAGAATCTCTCACTTTCCTTCTGGCTCCAAGGGTCTATGATTTGATTGCATCTAACTCATTAATCCTAACTAACTTGAATAGGACCCAGTAGTATTGAGGCTGATCATAGGAATCCATCAAAGTGTAGCCCAAAGAAGGTGATCTTGAGAATCAAATGAGGATAATCTAGAGAAGGTGCCTGCACACTGCAAAGGGCTCTCTTGTCACTTTTCCATTGAAAAGATGTGGGCAAATATGCCCCTTATCCCCCAGTTTGCATTACCCTTGCAGCCTTCCCCCTCACTTTTAACATCCAGCAGTCTTTTAGGTTGTTCTATCTACCTCACCTTTTTAACCCAACAAAACTACATTCTCCTCTCAGCAAAAGAGAAAAATAACTCTAAAACAAAGAAATATGTGATTATAATACAAGAGACATACAAACAAAGTATGCGGGGAGGGTAAAGAAGGAGAGAAGAAATCAAGACTTCAGAGTTCAATAGATCTAGGTTGGATTCCCAATGTCTCTTATTGTTCATATATAAAATGGGGATGATATGGTTATTCTTAGAAAATAAATGATATACAAAATGTATAAGCCTATACTATGTGCTCATTTACAGCTGTGACAATGACAGAAGGCTTTCTGGAAGCAATGGCATGAACATCTGAAGGCCATATGGAATTCTGAGGGCTAGAGAATAAGAGAGGAGGGGTAAAAGTCCAATCAGAGGGGAGTTTGTGGGGGTGCAAGTGCAGGGATGGGTAGGAATGTAACAGGAGTGGCAATATGAATGTGGGCAGGCCAGAAGTCCTTCTGGGAGAGGAACAGGCATATTCGGATAAAAGTAAAGGTTTTAAGCAAAGGAATGTAGAGAGATGAGTCTGAATCTTTGAATACCAAACTGGGAAGTCTTACCCCTGTATGACTGGGAAGCCCTGAAAGCCTTTAGGCAATTATGCTTTAAAAAGTTGTGGCTGTGCTGGTGCATCTTGGGAAGGAAGCTGCATCTTACCAAGATGTAGGGAGGGAAAGGAGATAGCCACCTCCCCATAGGAGAGTAGTTGTTGCACCTGCCTGAGATAGAAATCTGAGCTACAGGGGAAACACCAGATTGAAACTTGAATTAAAACAGATGTGATCTCAGTATAAAAAGTTCTTCAAAACCTTAAAAGTTCAGTTTTCTTCCCCTTAATCTCTTAAGAGAATCACTGCTTTTAAACCCAAGAAAGTAAAATTTCCAGGTAAGAAAATGAACCCAGAACTCTATTTGCTGACCAGATCTGAGTAAGATTGCTTTTCCTGTTTGCATTTATTTCAACAATCTTAAATCTTACATCCTCGGTAGTTCTACCCTGGACCCAAAAGTTTGCTTCTGCCATCGGTTACACCGTTGCTACTCAAAATGGGGTCTCAATTTGTTTGTGCTGCTATGATAAAATACCTGAGGCTGGGTGATTTATAAATAATATAAATTTATTTCTCACAGTTCTTGAGGTGGGAAGTCCAAGATCAAGGCACCAGCAGTTCAGTGTCTGGTGAGGACCTGGCATTTGCTTCCATGATGGGGCCTTGAAAGGTGTGTTCTCACATGGTGGAAGTAATGAAAGGGTGAAAGGGCAAAATGTTCTTGCTAGTTCCCTTTTATAAAGCACTGACCCCATCCATGAGGGAGGGGCCCTCATGATCTGATCACCTCCTAAAGGGCCCACCTCTCAATACAATTGCACTGGGGATTCAGTTTCAGCATATGGATTTTGGATGGGCACATACGTTCAAATCATAGCAGGGTACTTGAACTGGCAATATCAGCATGCCCTGGCAGCTTGTCAGAAATGCAGATTCTCAGAACCTCACTCCAGACCTACTGATCAGAACTTGAATTTTAATAAGATATCCAAGTGTTTCCTGTGCATTAAAATTTGAGACGCACCAGGTTACACCATGCCCTCAGATTCCAGGAGGCCTCTACAACCAGAGATGTTCAGAGCTCATATAACCTCTTCATTGAACAAATGAGAAACTGAGATCCAGAGTGAGAAAAGAACAGGGTTTTCTAAGGTTATACAACCAGTAAGCATAATTGGTACAGAATAGTTCATAATAGTAAAGTACAATTCTCTATAGCTAGCTGGAGATAAAGCACAGCACACTGCAAGCCACCCTGATTCTGGAGTCAACTCTATGTATAAGGTTTACAACCCAAGTGGGCCAAATTACTTCATCCCCCGAGCTTCATATTCCTCTTTTGAAAAAATGGGAAAAATAAGACTACCTTGATAAAGGTGTGAGCATTAAGTGAGATAATGTGTGTGAAATCCTTACCATGGTCTGGGTGCTCTGTCCCTAGGAATTACTGTCTAATTACCAGAGATGGGAGTAGAACCCAAAGCTTCAGAATCCTTAGTGTCTTTTCTCCTTCACAAAAGTCATAACCCAAGTCCTACTACAGGGCATAGTTTCCAACTTTAAAGGAGGCCTTTGCCTCTGCAGGATAAACAGCTCCTCTACATGCTCCCTGGGTCCTTGGTTCTTTCCTCTTGTGGCATTTAGACACACCTCCAACGGCTGGTTTCTTTTCTGCCTTTCCCACTAGAGTGAGTGTTGCTTCAGAGCAGGGACCATTTCTTTTATCTCTCTACCCCCAAAGCACATCATAGTAGATGTGTTGGCAGATGGAAGGAGTGAGGGATGGGGAGAGAGAAGAAAGAAAGGAAGAAAGGAGGGAGAAAAGGAGGGAGGGGGGAGCTGAGAAGATGCTGAGTGTTAGAAAGCAACCATTTTACAGCATGATGGATTCATTCAAAGAAATAGCTTGACAGAAGAGAATTCATCTTTTTATGACTGTGACAACACTAATACATTTATTTCCCTTCTGAAATTAACTTTCTAATATTAAAAAAGGTCAAAACGAACTGCAGCAAAATGAGACATTTTGTCATTTTTAACAAATCATACCAAAGCAGACTGTCAGATTAAAGGGGTCACTGTTTTGAGGTCTAAACACTGGTGCTGATTGCATAATCAGAGCTAATGCTTGTCAGTCTGCCCTTTTCCTGCCCACAAACCTCTAACGGTTGCCTTTGGCCAAAATGGTGAAATTCAAATCTCTCAGTCTGGTATTCTGAGGTCCTTTAGAATCTGACCACTTTTCTTTTTTTAATCCATTCCTTCCCCAAAGGGACTCTCTAAACTATGCAGACCCGCCTCCTTCCTGCTATTCTCTTCCTACGTGCTTCTGTTCATGTGATGGCTCTTGTTTTAACTGCATCCCTCCTACCATATGCCCATGGGGATTCTCTCTACCTTTTTTCTGTCCTACGGGCTGGCCGTTGTTTCTCAGAATTTGACTTCCTGTGGCCTTCCGTCTGCCACTTCTGCCTTGGGGCGGCCCTTGGGCCGGCCATGACCATGGCTTGGACCCTTGAGTACCCTCTGCTTCTCTTACACCTTGCTCTGCTCTACCCTTCATTCCCTCAGAGACATCTGGGAAAGGTATGGTGGTCTGAGAGGGGACCCGAGTCCAGGTGCTTTTTTAAAAAGGTAAAAGAGGGAAAAGCAAGAGATGAGACTCTACCTTGCCACTCCTGTTCCTCTCTGCCTCTGACTTATCAGTGGGTGTGCTCACCTCTGGGCCACCTAGAGTCAGAAGAACCGAGATTCAATACTGACTCTGTCTCTTGGGAAAGTTACTTAATAACTTTAGGTCTTAGTTTCCCCATCTGTAAAACAAAACAATAGGCCAGCTATGGTAGCTCACACCTGTAATCCCAGCACTTTGGAAGGCTGAGACGGGAAGATCGCTTGAGCTTAGGAGTTCGAGACCAGCCCAGGCAAGATAGTGGGACCCTGTCTCTTAAAACAAAACAAAACAAAACAAAACAATAATCCCTGTCTCACAGTGTTGCAATAAAGGGTCAAGTGAATGCTTGTATGTGAATGTGCTCTGAAAACTATACATCTCTGTGACAAATTAGTGAAAATAGTTATATGACAAGACCCATGTGCTAGTGATTCATCCCCGGGGCCTGGAGTGCATGTGCTCCAAGTTTGGTAGAAATCCTGGGAACCTGAGTTTGAGCCACAATTCTACAGTACTACAGTCCCACTGTGTGACCTGGAGCAAGCCATTGCCCTGCCCTGGGCTGAAGTGTTCTCTCTACATGAAAGGTTAATTTGGAGCACCTCTTTAGTTCATCCAGCTCTGAAGTTTTCTGGCTCCACATAGGGCAAAGTGATCTCTGAGACCCTAGAAGGCCAGAATTACATTATTAATCCAAGGTCAAAAGTAGCCAAGTTGGGGATGTGTACATCCTCAGGCTATGGCAACAACCTGTGGAGGAACAGGAGACATCCTAAGGTCAAAACCTCTTGCCTGTGTTAGTATTAGCCAGCCCCTCTTAAGATCCCAGATCCTAATTTACCTAGCATGCTCAGTCTTTGGAGTTCATTCTGGACTTTTCAAACCAACATTTCTTACAGTGGTGGGTGGAGGAGTGGGGTGCCCAAGGTAATGGAATAAATCTATTTATAATATCATGTTAACCAAAAGATAATGGGGGTAATTCTGAATTTTTGTGCTTAAAAGGTGTCATTATACCAAGAAAAAAAAAAAACGGGAAATCAATAGAATTTCTCCTTTCTAGGTTGGCTGCTTCCATGCATTTTAAAGCTAAAGCAAGAGACTCTGAGAAACAAGGGGCCTCTGGCTGCTGCTGGGCCCCTGGGGAGCACGCCCACCCTGCTCTGCACTAGGGTCGTGGGTCTTGGGATCAGGCAGATCTGGCTTCCACTTCAAGTTCTTTGACTACCAGTTGTGTGACCTTGCAGGTTTCAACTGCTTTTCATTTGTTCTGCCATTCATCTGGCATTTTACTGATGTATTAGGCGCTATGCTCTGTGCAAGAGAGTGCAGAGGTGACGGAAACAAGAGTTTCATCCCTCAGGGAGTCCACATTTGAGGAGAGAAAACAAGCACGTAAACAGATTAGTGTGGTGTGGAGTCATAAATGTGTGCAGCAGGAGAGATTACGGTTAGGGGAGGGACAGTCACGCCGAGCCTTAGTTTTCTCACCTTAGAAATGGGGATAATAATGCTCATTTCTAGAGGTTGTTAAATGGACTAGATGAAATAGTGCCTGGCACTTAATGGATGCTTAACAAATATCAGCATTTTCCCCCTTCCGCTCTGCAGGGTCCTGAAGCCCTGCTTTCATTCACCCCACCCATGCCAGGAGGCCGAGTCACAGAGCAAAGATGACTAATAAAGATTCGCCTTAGCAGTTGGAGGCTTTTTCAAGGTTATAGCCTGGAGCTAAACTCTAAGAGGAAAGAAGTTTTCCTCTTGTAACTGGGAGCCTGAGTAAGTCAATCCTCCCGACTGCTGAGTCTGCATAGGTGGTGCCAGGAGTTTAAAGCAAAGCTTTGCCCTTGAAGTGCCCTGTAGGATCAGCCGGTGGGGGCTGCTGTGTACAGTGGCCTTAGCTGCCAATCAGCGTACAAACTCCGCCTCCAGCCTCTGTGAGAGAAGCCCCGCCCCAAGCCTCTCCTGGTGTCTGGAATCGCCCCTGGGGGATCTAGAGTATCGCATTTACTGATAATTCATTCTAGAAGCATCCTGGCTGTCGTCAGCCCTTAGGGATTATGGTGAATTGCCCCCAAAACACACATGCACACATACCCAAACTCTCGGAATGAAGGAAATCGGCTTGCCCTCCGAAGGTTAAACCGTAAAATCCACTCGGAATGAATTGAAACCGACAAATGCAGGAAACCCTATGAAAGAAAAGCTTCTGGAACTGGGCTGATTGTAACCCAATTAAAGATATTAGCACAGCTGTAAAAAGACTTTGCAAAGATGGGGATGGGGAGTGGCCAGAGCATTTGAGCTAATGGCTCAAACTTGCTTCTAATCTGTCCTTATTTATTTACGTATTTAAATATTTTTTAAGAGACAGGGTCTCACTCTGTCTCCCAGGCTGCAGTTGAGTGGCATGATCATAGTTCACTGCAGCCTCAAACGATCCCCACTGAGCTGAAGCAATCCTCCTGCCTAAGCCTCCCTAGCATCTAGGACTACAGGTGCGCACCATCATGCTCGGCTTTTTAAATTTTTTTTGTAGAGATGGAGGCTCTCTCTGTCTTGAACTCCTGGCCTCAAGCAATCCTCCTGCTTGGGTCTCCCAAAGTGCTGGGATTATAGGCAACAGCCACCATGCCTGGCCCAGTCTGTCTTTTAAAACCTACTTGCATTGCTATTTCAATAACCAGAGCTATAGCTGTTTTTAAAATGCTTAAGTTTAAAGATGGTGATAATGAAATATTATTCAGAAGATTCCTTTGTGAAATTAACATTGAAATAGTAGCTATTGTATATTACTAGGTTTGAGCTGATAATAAATGCTAACATTTATTGAGTGCTTACAATTTACCAGCCTTACAAAAGACCACACTATATAAGTGCTTAGTGGGTTTTTGTGTGTGTATGTGGTGTTTTTTTAATCCTCACAACACTTTTCTAAGAGATGGTATTACCCCATTTTGCAGATAGGGCTATGGAGGCTCAGAAAGGTGAGGTGGCAGGTAGAGCCAGAACTGGAGGCTAGAGACAATTTTTTACTTCAGAGTCCTTGCTCCTAATCCCTATCAGATTAAAGAGTCTGTCTCCAGTCCTTCTGGCTGACAGGGCAGTGCTGGGAGGCCAAAGACTTAGCTGACCAAGAGGGATCAAAGTAGGAAATGTGAGGTGTGCTCTAGGGAAGGGATAGGGAAATTCCCTATTGTACTTACAAAGAGGGTGAAGAGTTAGAAAATTTCCTAGGACATTAGGAGCCTGAATATGGGGAGCCTTCTGGGACAGGAATTTTGAACAGAGAAAGTAGAGATAAGATAGATGGAAAGAGAGATAGAAGGATGGCTGGTTAGACAGACGAGTGGATAGATGGGTACTGAACCCAGTTTTCTTCTATCATATGGGTTGGGCTGGATTCAAGAGGCTTTTATCCTATGGACTGACCTAGAACCAGGCAATGGACTCTAATGAGTTTTGTTCTGTTTTATAAAATAAAGCTCCTCCTCATATGTGGGTGGCTAGGTCCCCTCCTCCTTCCATAATTTTTTTCTAGTTATAAAGTTAACATATACTTGTGGAAAATTGTTGGAAAGTATAAAAAAGCAGAGGAAAAAAAGCACCCTAGGACCCAGAAATACCACTGCTAACATCTAGTTTACATCCATTCTTTTTGTGTATGTTTTAAATCTAGTTGTTATATATGTCTTAACATATAATACATAAGCAACTTTGTCTTCTCCTTTTTTCCACTTAAAATTATAGCATAAGCATTTTAACAATAATATAAACTCTTCATAAACATCCATTATATGAATGTATCATGATTGACTCAATCAGTTTACCACTGTTAGGCATTTAGATTTTCCTGGGTTTTTCACTATTTATAAATAATTATTCTGTGGCCTTTTTTTTTTTTGCATAAATCCTTATTCACACTTCAGATTTTTTTGAAGTCTAGGTTTCTAGTACTGCAATTGCTGGCTCAAAGCTTTAAACACAACAATATATTTTACAACCCAGAAACTCATAGTAAGATTTTTTTCTCTCCCTCTCTTTTGAATTCTGTGTCTTTCTACTCCCTGAAGGGTTGTCATCCATGGCTCCCAGGGTCACGTCCAAGCTTCCTGGGGTAGCCCACAGGGCTCTCTATGACTCATCTCTGCCTGCCACCCAGCCTTGCCTCCTGCCCCTTCTCCACATGCTCTCCTGGTCCAGTCCAGCCAACCAAACTCCTTGTAATTCCCTAAGTATGTTCACCTGCCTAATACCTGTGTCCTCACATATGCTGCTCCCCCTGCTGTAATGCTTCCCCCAGTCTTTGTCTTAAAAAATCCTACTCTTCCTTCAAAGCTTATCTCAGAGATTACCTCTTCCAGAAAGCCTTGCCTGACCCCTAACTCCAGTTCAGATGACCCTACTTTACCCACATGGTACCCGGAGCCCTTGTCTATCATTAACATATGCTACCCTGTGCTTCAATCATTGGTTGACTTGGTTTGGAGCTCCAGACCAGAAGTTTGCAAACTTTCTATGCTCAAGGAATCTTTTATTCAAATACATTTTTTTTTTGGAGATGGAGTCTTGCTCTGTCACCCAGGCTGGAGTACAATGGCACAATCTCGGCTCACTGCAACCTCCGCCTCCCGGGTTCAAGGGATTCTCATGCCTCAGCCTCCCGAGTAGCTGGGACTACAGGCACCCACCACCATGCCTGGCTAATTTTTGTATTTTTAGTAGAGATGTGGTTTCACCATGTTGGCCAGGCTGGTCTCAAACTCCTGACCTCTGGTGATCCACCCGCCTTGGCCTCCCAAAGTGCTGGGATTACAGGCGTGAGCCACTGCACCTGGCCTCAAATACACTTCTTATACTAATAATAGTTAAATTTTTTTGAGAATTATGTGCCTGGTACAATGCCTTAAGTAAGTTACAGGCATCACCTCATTTAATCTTCAAAACAACTCCTTACAAACAAGGACACTGAAACTCAGAAAGGTTAAGGAACCTGCCCAGGGTAGCAAAGTTATTGAGTCAACATTGAATTGAGATTTAAACCCGGGCCTGAGCCTGAGCTCTTAACCACAAACTTATCCTGCTCTGGGTAAAATGGAGAGAAGCCCCCTCAGACCCCTTGCAACTTTTCTAAGAACAGTTTGAAAACCACTGCTCTAATCTAGATCATCAGCTCCTTGAGCGAAGGGACTGTTATTTGCCATTGTGTTCTAGCATACAATGCCTGCACTCAGGAAATCTTTAACGGGTAAATGAATGACTTTTTTCTTTTGAAGATTACTGTTTAGGGAAGATTATCTATACATTTCAGTAGCCTTCAAGTGAAAGCAAGCCCAGAAAGACTTGCTGAGTGGTAGAGCATCAAGGCTCATTGGCCAGAAGGCCGGGCCATACCCAAGCTGATAAGGCTTCCCACAGTCAGACACTTGGGACCAGTACAGGAGTTGGGAGATGGGCATTAGGACTTAAAGAAAATAGGGGCAATTTCCTGATAGAAGGTTACACACTTCAGTTCTTGCTGGAAGGAGTGATTAGCCTGGTCCTTTTCTTATCAGAATTCAGCTGTTTCCACCACAGTAAATAATGGACTAATTAGGCATCTGGCTTACTTGATTTCCCATGGCTAAGGCTGATTTCTGAAGTGCAATATGCTATTTGATGTACCAGAGTGAATTTGTCTTGGGCTTGAGAGCCTCTCAACGGCAACAAGCAAAAATAACTCTTGGAGAATTTCCACACACACTGAACACAAAACACCCTAAAATGTAACCTGTACTCTGCAGCCTGCTCAGCTGAGTCCCTAATCGGGTAGCAGGCTATATGCAGATCGCAACCTGCTCAGACGGGGGCATGGAAAGGGAGGAGTATGTGGGAGGAGTAACAAATGGATGGAGTGGGTTAACTGGAAAAGTTCCTGGAAGAGATGACCTGGGGCAAACTGGAGTAGTTTGGTAACTGAGAAGAGGTTATTGCAGGAGTGTCAGACTACCCACAGAGACTCTTTTTTAGCTCATTTGTGGCCTGGGTAATTGAGTGACCATGGGACATAGAAAATGGAGAAGCAAGTTTGGTCTAATTTTGAAACCAGTGTAAATTGAATAGATATCAGCAGCAGAGAGGGAGCAAAGAAGAGAACTTTAGAATCTGTGGGTTTCTGATGGAGATTCTATGTGGGTGGATTCCAATGCTCCAGAATTTCCAAATTTGTGAGCTTGAGAAGAGATTCCATATGTGGGAGCTCTTTGTAACAGAGGATCAGCAGGGGCAAAATATGAAGGAAAGATTAGTTAATGGAAATGCAATACAGTGAGAGAGAATTATAGAGGTTTGAAAGTTGAGACTGCAATGAATTTCTCTGGGATGTTTCAGTGCTGTCTTGCTGGGAAATGATGGGTCAGATAAGGGAGCTACCAAGATTTCCCTAAACACTCATTGAGTGCCTACTAAGTGTTGGACTCTGCCAGGAGATGGAGAAACAAAATGAAAAAGACACAATTTTTGTATTTGAGAAGCTCAAAGAATAAAGGAGGCAGACAGGAAAATGATCACTAAAACACAGCATGATGTGCACCTTAACCAGGGGGTTTACCCAGCTCTGTGGGATGCCTGTAGGAATCCAAACAACTACCCTCTAGAGAGACTGCATTTTGATCAGTCAACTGCTCAAGAGGTTCTCACGGAGCTACCAATAAGCATCTGGCCCTGGCCAGGGCAGCAGGGAGGTGAAGGTAGATCCTTTGCACTGGAGGGATTTGCAGAAGAACAAAGAAATGAGGGTTCACTGTGAAACAAAGTATACAGGGAACCCTTGAAGATGATAGGCTTGCAGGTGGGTTCTAAGGAGTACGGAGGATTTTGAGAGTGTCACTTGGCTTGGAATGTTTTTTTCTCCACTTTACTCAGCGAATTTGTATTTTCACAAGTCTGTTCAGATGTTAATTCCAGGTGTGTGTGTGTGTGTGTGTGTGTGCACGTGACAGTGTCTTGCTCTATTGCCCAGGCTGGAGTGCAATGGCGCGATCATAGCTCACTATAGCCAAGAACTCCTGAGCTTAAGGGATCCTCCTGCTGCTGCCTCCTGAGTAGCTAAGACTTAAAGGCCTGCACCACCATACCCAGCTAATTCATTTTTTCTTTCTCCTTCCTTCCTTCCTTCCTTCCTTTCTCTTTCTCTCTCACTCTCTCTTTCTTTCTTTTTCTGTCTCTGTCTTTCTTTTTTCTTGTTGTTTAGAGATGGGGTCTCACTTTGTTGCCCAGGCTGGTCTCAAACTCCTGGCCTTAAGTGATCCCCCCACCTCAGCCTCTCAAAATGCTGGAATTATAGTCATGCATTTCCAGGTTTTAATAAGTGATTTTCTTCTTTCCTGCCTGCCTTTTCTCCCTCTCTCCTAACACACATTCATTGAGGGCCTGTTCCCTGTGCTGGGTGTTGGGGATATAAAAATAACCAATGCTAAGGCTAAGCCCTTAATAGAGTTACAGTGTGTAGTGGAGTATGGGAGCTGGGGCTGGGGGACAGTGAGGTAAGTGCTGCAATAGCCCGGTACGTAAAGTCTATTCTCATATACCTGCTACTAAAGGTTATGTATATGCATAGTATCTAATCCTAACAGAAATTCCAGGAGACGAGCATTGCCATTCCCAATTTACAAACAGGGGAACTGAGGCATAGAGAGTGTAATGGGCTGGACTCAAAGAGAACCTTCTAGAAACTCTACAATTGAAGTAATATGTATCTAGTCAGTAGTTGAGAGGTATCCAGAGTCTTTCGGGATGAAAAGGTGTTACAGAAATTGAAGGAGGCAACCTGCTTGACAGGAATATTATTCTGAAGCATGAAATCCATCTCTACCCTGCTTTCTGCTGGAGTCAAAGTGAAAATCTAGAGTTAGAAAAACCATGTCTTTTATCACAGGTGGGAGAAGTTGCCCTTCAGAAAAGTAATGATTTCTCTTAAAATTCCTTAAAGTTTCATAAACCATCTCGAACTGCTGTAGGAAAAACTGTAAAAATTTCATGAATCCAAAGCACCCTATGTTCTCAGAGCCCCCTGTACAATATCACATTTACTTCAAGTCTTTATTTCCATATTGAACCTTTCACCCCAGTGGCTCTTTACTGATTTCCTGGGCCACGTAGGTAGGAGTGGAAAACTGAGCAGACCTAAGAGTGCAACCCATGGTGCTGGTGTGGGTGCTTGAATCTATCCCTCATGGCACCTCCAGCAGCTGGCTGCTGTCTGAACATTTCAACAGGACATTCCTCTCCACCCAACTCCAGGGCAAGAATCCTTCCTCGCCTTCAGAAAACACTTTCCACTCACATATATTGGATCTTGCTCTACAACTGGTGAGGTAGGCAGGTCAGAGATTGTTCTTCTCTTTTAGCAGATGGGCACACTGAGGCTTTGGAAACTAACGTTTATGGAGTATCTGCTTTGTACTAAGCACTTTCATTAAGCATCCAATCAGTCTGTCCTTCTCTGGCAGCAGCCAGGACTTTTGTGCCTTGTGGAAGTTCTGCCCATCAGTGGATCAAGAGCTATACCCAACAGATATCTCTATCTGGCACAGAAAGCTGGAGCCAGAGGGGCTCTTTGGAGACCAATCTTCAACCTCTACTATGTGCAGACAAGGGGGAAAGTAAAGTCCCGGAGAGGGTAAGAGACTCACCTATGAGCACCAAGCAAATGAGTGGTTCAGCCACCCTGGCAGAGGACTTCGTATTCCCAACCCCATTTACTGCCACACAGTTTCAGCTGCTCCCTGCAGGGAACCTCTGGGATAATCAAGTCAGGAAACATGGGGATGGAACAAAGGTTTGGGGACCCACAGTCCAGTTCCCAGAGTTGCTAAGGCCTCAGTGACACAGTTGGCAAGTGCCCTAGGGATGTGATTTTTAACAGGGGTGGTTCTGTCTTTTCCTGGGGAGTGATAAACATCCTGCCATAGGGGGTAAAGAATTACCTCACCCAGAATGCCACGGCTATGGCCTCCTGTCCTCCTAGTTTATTTCTGATGTGTACGTGGGGTGTATGAGGGGAATCCTTTACCCCTCACCCTCCACAAAGTGGGTTTACTCCTTCCACAAAAAGACTCTCCTCTGGGCCAATGGACTCGAAAGCCTGTCAGGTATGGACACTCGGGTCCCTTGGTTTCTAGTGAGGAGTTGCCATCCGAGGGCCTTCTAGCCTGGTGACCCAGTGGGACCCCTGCTTCTCCTAAGAACAGACCTCGGTTTAATTGAATGGTGAAACTGCGCTGTGTGTTTTTGTATGTCTCCTTGGTGTAATTATGTAGAACTGCATACTTGTTTATGTGCCTGTTTTTATTTACCATGTTTATGTTTTTATGTATACGTATTTTCTGTTTGATATTTGTGAATGTATGTGTTTTCTGCATATGGCTATGTTGCGTGCTTGTGTGTGTGTATCTGTGTGTGTATTTTGTGGGTTGGTGTGAATGAGTGCTGGTTCTGTGTGTGTTATTTGACCATGTCACCAGCTGCTCTGTTTGTCAAGTAAATGTGTTATAATTTATTTATTTATTTGACAGAAAGAGAGCAGCTTATCTTAAGGGCTGCAGGAGGCAAGAAAAGAAAAGAAAAAAAAAAAGCCAGCCCCGTGTTGCTCTATTTTAAAAACTGCTCTGCGTTGTTATGGCAGCTAATTTTCCTTAAATGATTTAAGGAAACGGATCTGTCTAAAAGAGCTGCAGCCAAGTTGTTATAGCAACACAGGCAGCAGCTGAGGAGGGCCTTTCTCCTCTAGTAAACGGGGGAAAATCACCTCGGAGCGTACAAACCTCTCAAAATAGCAACTTTGGGTTCTGAGGGACTCAGGAGGTAAAGAAAAGGGCTGCTGGAAACCCATTCACCTCCCCAGACAGACCCTGGGGGGTTCTTCTTAGCAACAGCCTTTTCACTTGAGTTGGGATCTCATCATTCTTACCTCGGCTATGGCAATAAGCACCTACCTGGTCTCCCTTCTTCCCACGTAGTCTCACCTCCTTTGATCCACTCTCCACACTGCAGCCTTAGTAATTTTCTAAAGCATGCATTGTTTATTCATCAGTGCATTCATCATTCAACAGAATATTCTCTACAGTGCCGGGTTCTGTGCTAGGTCCTGGGAGTACAGAAAGGTGCTGAATGAAATGAATAGGGCATGTTTTTGAACAGCATGCCAGGGAACACTAGCCTTTATTCCAGAAGTAATGCAGGCCCACTGAAAGAATTTAAAGCAGGGAAGACAGACCCAGGTGGATTTAAATTTTAGAATGACTCCAAGATTTCTAGATTGAAGAATTGAGTGGCTGGAAATGCTATTCATTGATCTCTCTTTCCCTTGCTCCAGCGTTTTTGAGGACTCTCCACGGACTACTCTGATTTTCAAGACAGAGAGGATATATGCTGGAATATTCCTAACAAGTGGCACTTTGTTTCCTTGCTTTGATTTTTTTTTTAGTCGTGATATTTAATTCAGTTAAAAATCAATTTAAAAGTGGGCCTGAGACCTTGATTTTAGTAAGAAGAGAGCATTGGGCCATAGGAAGAAGCCAAATGCCTTGGGGCAGTGTTCAAACCCATCCATGGGCTTCCTCAGCCTGCACCTCACATGCCCTCCTCACAGCTACCTGTTATAAATCCTGCACACCAAGCCCAGAAGCTGAGGTCTTCCACCTCCATTCCATTGCTCAGATTTTCCTGGAATGCCCTCTCCCCTTTCCCTATAACTTCCCTTCTCTCCAAAGCTCAGCCACCTGATGAAGTATTACCAATCTCCAAAGGACCAGTACAAATGCAGATTTCTCGAAAAAGCTTCCTTGGATCACCCACCCCCAACCCCCGCATGGATTAATCTCTTTCAGCCCCATGTTTCCAAAGCACTGTGTTTGCTTCATTATAGCACACCTTCCTAACTGCCTGGAATTAAAATTTCATAAGGGTCTGGCCTTCTCATCAGATTGTAAGCTTCTCCCGACCTGGGACTCTGCCCTATTAATCTCTGTAACCCCAGAGATAGCTCAAGAGTCTTGCAAATGGGAACATTGAAAAATGTATGCTGCAGTCAATTAACTGAGGATTTTAAGGCAAACACTACTTTGTTATTTAGCTTCATCAAACACTGGGTGCACCTGACAAGTACATAGTTAGATGCTAGTGGAGTTGCAGGTGGATGGTCCTGGGAAGCCCATTCACATATGGGCTTAGCTTTCTGAGATCATAACTGGATATAGCTGTGAGAGGAGGGCCCTGTCTGTGGCCTTGTGGGTGAGTGACTCTGGTTGTGTGGCTGATTGTGTGATGTGAAGTCACTGTCATACTCTGTGGTGTGTGTGCTAGGAGAAAGCCAAACTCCCATGGACAGCGGGTATGCTCTCGCCTGAAAGGTAATATCATTTCTGGTGCTAATTAGATCTCAGATCTAAAATCAGAATTGGAAAGAGAGACCTGGATTACAGAACATTTAGAACTGGCTCCCACCAGTTCTAAAACTGATATCTTTACCACCACTAAAGATATCAAAATGTCTAAGTACAGCTCCCAAACAAGACATGGTTAGATGGTGAGGGCAGGTTAGGGACTGGGAAGACAAGGGATCTGGGATCTGAGTGAACCCTTGATGGCCATAGAGAGCTAATTTCAATGGGGGTAAAATGGGGTAGATGCCGAGTCCAGGACTGAAGCAAGTATGTGAAGATGATCAGAATCCTCTCTCATGGGAATGGGAGTGGGTGATGCCATCTCAGGTTCTATCCTTGGGAGTGTTGGACAATCTCAGCAGGTTGCAGGGAAATCTCTGTCACCAGATCAGAGCCTTCATTAAAGGAGGACACAGTGATGGTGGCAGTGGGATCAGGGGATACTCTGAGGGAGAGATAAGTTTGGGGAGGGGTCTGTGGTTCAGTTCTTCCTTTTATCAGGAAAGTCTTCTAAAACCAAGTCACAGAAGCTCTAGGTTCGCTTCATCATTTGCTCAACATTTATCCTGAGCACCTGCTTACAGCCAGGTCCCTGCTGGGCGCCAGAGACCCTGAGATGAGTTAACCAGACCCTTTCCCTGGGGGACAATCAATCATAACTATCAAACAGGGGCCAGGACACAGTGTCCACAGGCAGCTATCATGAGAGTGGAGAATGAAACACTTAATGTCTCAGATCAATGGTAGTCCTCTTGGTTAAACACTTTGTTTTCAAGATCATCATTTAATACCCAATGTCCCCAAGAGGGGTAAGATTTTGGTGAGCACAGGGCTAGGAAAGCAGCCTTCGAAGTCAATGTCATCACTAACACAAGGACAGCAGGCTCCTGTTTCCAGGTTAGAAACACATAGAAGGGCTCATTCCAGAAGCCTTCCAGTGCAGGCCAGACATATCACTTCAGGTCTACTGTACACTGAGCACCTCTAAAGATGAATGCATCACTTGGCCCTGTACTAACTGTTCCTCCTGGGTTCCCATCTCAGGAAAAGTGCCACACTACTCGGCTGCCCAAGTCAAAACCACAGGGATCATGCAAGACTCCTTCCTCTCCCATCAGCCACAGTCACCATGACCCTTAGGTCTGGCTCCTTATTACCTCTAGACTCCTCTTCTTCCTTTTCAACTCCACAGCAGCAAACTCTAATGGTCTCACTGTCTCTAGTTCGGCACCGTCCGAATTTATTTTTCTAACAGGCACCAGAGGGGTCTCTCTGAAATGCAAACCTAATTTGTCAATTCCCTGCTTAAAATCCTCAGTGGCTCCCTATTCCCATGAAAGTAAAGTCCAGATTGCTCCCTGTGTCATAACAACCTCTTCTGTCTGCCCCTGGTAACAGCCACACTGAATGACTTCCAGCCTCCTGAGTAAGACACCCTCTCAGGGCAGGTGCACATGCTGTTTCCTCTGCCTGGAAAGTTCTCCCTGACCTGAGCATCCCTCATGTATCAGCCCAGGTGCTGCCTCCTGGGTTGGGTTCCCACAACCCCTGTGCTTTACTCTATAAATGCACCTAGAATAACTGTCTGTAAATGTCTGTCTCCACCAGGCTGTGAACTCGGCACCCAGCACAGGGCCTGAAGGAATGACAGTTGATATTGGAGGGTCTTGCTGATTCTCTGCTTGTTGATTCTGTGGGCAGAAGGCAACCTGGACAGGAGGAGTGAGGCTGTGCATTTAGAAAAAAGCCCAGAAGTTGTCCTGGCAGTTCAGATAGTTCAGGGTTGAGTGACTATGTATGTGACACTGAAATTCAGGAGCAGAAATGCACTTAAAGCTCTTAGGGCAGATGCCTCAGGGCACTGCAGTGTTTGCAACTGGGCACAAAGATGTCTGAAGTCAAATGTGAATTTGAATCAGATCCAGGTAATGGTTGTTGAGGGTCTGCTATACACCAGCACTGTGCTAGGTGTTTTTGCATCATTATTATTATACTTTTTGAAAAGGAGTCTTGATCTGTCACTCAGGCTGGAGGGCAGTGGCGCAGTCTTGGCTCACTGCAACCTCCGTCTCCCAGGTTTAGGTAATTCTCCTGCCTCAGCCTCCTGAGTAGCTGGGATTAGAGGCATGTGCCACCACACCTGGCTAATTTTTTTTGTATTTTTAGTAGAGACCGGGTTTTGCCATGTTGGCCAGGCTGGTCTCAAACTCCTGACTTCAGGTGGTCCGCCTGCCTCAGCTTCCCAAAGTGCTGGGATTATAGGGGTGAGCCACCGCATCTGGCCTCGCATCATTTTTAATAGACAGAGTGTACAATTTATCATCCAAATCAGAACAATTTCGGGAGTGAAAAGAGGGCATTGTTAAAAGATACTCCAGGACAGTAGGTATAAACCAGAACTGCCCCAGGAAAGCCAAGACTTATGACCATTCTACCTAGAAGTCATACTTTGTGCTTTTGTTCTTGGTAACCCCTGACATATCTTATAAATACATCTTTATCAGTATTTACTTGTTTAAAGTCTATTTCCCCACTGTATTGCAAGGGTTAGGGTTTTTCTTTTTCACTAGTAGAACCTCAGTGCACATAGAAAGCCCATATATAAATAAATAGAGAAGAAAGGAAAAAATGGAGTAAAAGATTGAGTGAGGAGAGAGAGAGTGGGGAAAAGAGGAAGGAACTGAGGGAGCTGGGATGCTATTCCAGGCCAGCTTGACTCCTATATTAGTGCTGCACACCCTTGCTTGAGGCATAAATGAGTATCCTTTCAGTAAGAAAATGGCTTATACAACTAGCTCAGCACCCAAGATGTACTTATTAAGATCTAACCAGCTGATGATCAATGTATTCATGACGCAAATCATTTCCTAACATCTCTGTAACTCACTCTTGCTGGATCTGTGTTTTGTAGCATGAATGAGCGCCCGGTTGTTTGTGAGTAAATCAATAATTAATGACAGCAACGGCATGCCGAAGCCTTTTCCTCTTTAGCAACCCTAACCTACTTCCCTTGTGTTCCTCCCCCAGGCTGCCCCTAAACTCCCATTTCTCTCTTTGGGGATTTATCTAAAATACCACTTTGTTCAATGGTTTCCACTCTGTCACTCCTTCTGGTCCAATGCCATTTTTTTGTTTGTTTGGTTTGTTTTTTACTGTGCCTCATCATTCTACCTGGGAATAATTGTTTTGTATCTATAAACCATATTGCATTTGGCATAATAGGATTTTCTGTGTTCAATCCAATTCAACTCAACATGCAGCTATTGAATATCTATTATCAGCCAAATGAGAAAAAAAATGTAGGAGCTTGTTCTCTTTGAGAAGGAAGCATTGCTATTCTATCAGGGAAACTGCAGTCAACACAGAAGCCTGGGAGGGCAGAACTCTGCAGACTACAGATTCTTCCTGAGAAAATCAGAAGCAGTTTCTCTCTGCAAGGAAAGCTGATCAGGATGACATTGAGAGGTCAGGGACAAGTTCATGTCTGTAAGAACTAGGAGAAGACAGTGGGGTTTCAAATCTTAGAGAAAGGCAGCAAACCACAATCATTCTATCTCTGCATATGGATTTGGTGAGCACAGTTCACACCTTCTTTTATAGACAAAGAAGGATGAGCTGGCGAAGGAAGCAAATATCCTAGGGTTATGGTTATGCAAGCCCTGACACAGAAGGTATACTGTGAAAGGACCTAGGAAAGCAAAATTTACATAGGAGGACCAAGATAACAGTTGAGTTTCATAGCCAAGAAAACTACATTGCACCTCAGGACTGACTTTTTCATTAATCCCTGCTCTAATATACGCATTTGTTTTTAAGCGCACTTTTCTATCTGATCAATACCTATGTCGCTCTTTAATTCAGGAAATTTTCACTGGCATCCTCAATGAGGGTAAGTAGAATGGGTTACATTGGTGCATCTCTGAAGTACCCCAACTGTGTGACTTTTGTTGTCTTAGCAATCACCATCTCTCACCTGACAGCAGTCATGGGTCATAAAATCAGTCATTGAAGTTGGAAGGGACTCAAATGGAATTGCACTAGAATGTCTTCCAACAATTGAGTCTCCTCTGTGCACCCTTTTGGACTAAAAGTTGAACACTTTTAGTAAAGCAAAGCTCACAGCTCACACACACATACTCCATTCTTAGGCAGCTATAGTTGTTAAAAAGTTCTATTTCTCTACCTCTTCCCATATCCTCCACCTGAAAAAATGGTCTGTCCCCCCATTCTGCGATAGCTCTTCAGAGACAGAATACCGTGGTTTGCTTCATTTCTCTAAGCTATGAAACCCTGCTGTCTTCTCCTATTTCTTACAAACAAGAACTTGCCCCAGGGAGCAAACTTGGTGTGAACACCCATTGTTCTGTCTGCCTATGTCCCCTTCTTTCTTCTGAAATGGTAGGCCCTCTTTTCTGAAAACAGGTACCAACCCACCCTCCAACTCCATCCACATGGTTCCAGAGAGGCTGCCTTGTCCTTGCATATTCTTGTCTTCTGAGCCAGAATTGATTTGCCCAGAAGTGGGCCTGTCCTCCCAACTAGGTCAATCACAATCCTTTTGGAACTGGAACTGGAAAATGAGCATAAGTTACTGTAGTGTTGAGAACCTTTGGATGTGACACTCAGCAGTCATGTTCCCTATGTGTAGAAGAAGCCAGGTTACAGTCTTCAATTACATGACATGCCCTTGGTATTCTTCTAATAAATTCTCTATTTTTCTTACACTAATTCAAATCCTATTTCTTTAGCTTGTAACCAAAGATCCCTAACAAATATGGATACACTCCAATATATTTCCTTTAACCCTCCAGACCTCCAAAACTGAATCCACTATTTGTGAGAGGTTGCAGGAAAAGAGATTGGGAGAAGGTCCTTGGGTCTGCTGGATTCAGAGAAGAGCAGGCCTAGTGCCTCCCTGGTTTTAGCTATGTATTCCTAATTTGCAGCTTCTAGTGGACTTTCCCAATACAATGCTGCCCTTTCCCAGATCAAGCCATAGATCAGCAGCTGTGGAGGGCATTCAGTTACTTACTGGGTCGTTGTACATCTGGACGATGAGTTGTTTCACTCCATGCAGGGTAGGATGAACCCATGGAGAGGGATCCAGCCAGTGACGATTCAGATCAAATCCCATCAGAGAACACCTAGGCAGTACCCAAAGTAAGAGTCAATATAGACAGGATAAGCTGAGCTTCTCACCTATCAAAATATGCTTATGAGTAGGAGCAGTGATTATGTCACTTACCTAGCATTTATCATTTTCCAGAGACAGTTCTAAGTACTTTATATGAGTTAATTCTTTCAGTGTCATCAACAACCCTGTGAGGTCACTACTATTGCAATTCCCACTTTGCAGAGTAAGAAATTGAGTCACAGAGAGATTCAAAAGTATTTCTGTGGTGTAGCCTCATGTCAGCATCCATAGACACATGACCCATAGACACATATGCACATCTTCTCCACACTGCAGCTGAGAAAAATGCTCAGGCCACAACTACTGGTGTTCCCATTATGCTTCTTTGCTCACACCTATAGCTAATTCATTGTCTCTACCTTCAAAATACACCATAACCCAATACCTTTTTACCACTTCCTCTGGTATTACCTTGAGTGTGGGCCAAGGTCCAGAGAATTGTAATCATATTTTACCTGGTCTTCTTGTCTTCTCCTTGCCTCCTCCCACCTCACCTTCCATGGCAGGGTACAGCAGAAGACTGAAGATTTCCAGACATTTTAGGCTTGGACTTGGATTCAAGTGCTCCAGTTACATAGGTTTATGTTCTTTCCCTTCCTTAGCTGAGCCTGGAGAGCTAGTTGCATGTGTGGATTTGAGGAGACCAGGGCATAAGCCTTCTCTTTCCAAATGCCTCTTTCCTCAATGCCCCTGGAGGGACTGGGAGAACCCCATTTCTTATCACTGTGCTATGCTACTTTTGTCTCAGTGAGAACCAGAGAATAATGTGGAAACTTCCGGGAACTTCCTTTGGCTCCACATTCAGATTTTCACTAGCGTCCTGCCTAGCCTCTCTGGAAAGTCCATCCTCCGTGAGTGTGGGATAATGCCCCCATGGTTTGCAGAGGAGATATCACTGAGTTCAGTCCCCCTGTTCTGTGGATGGTGTACTACGTGACCCTGGGCAAGTCCCTTGCTCTCTCAAGGCCTACGTTTCCCCAGCTACAAGTAGAGAAGGAGCTTCTACAAATGGACCACAAGCTTTTCAAGAGCCTCTTTCATCATGGACTGCACTCTCCCTACCCCACATCCTCAGTGGAGAGGACCACACAAAGAAATGTCCTTTCTGTTCCAAGATTTCCATAAGAGCAGTGATGCCTAGATACCAACCATTCTCTGTGCTCTAAACAGAGGGGATCACTGATGCTCACCTTCTAGGCCAGCAAGTTACCTCCTGACCTTGAACTTGCAAAGGAGTCCCTTCTTCATTTGCCATTACAACATGAGCATGTTTCTTTGTTAGTAAACTCTTTGTAACTAACATTGTAATAGTGTTATAACATGACATATCATCCCATTATATGAACCCCCATAATTCATTTAGCATTTCCCCACTGTGGCACATTTACTTTGTTTTCAATGCTACACTATTTTCAAAATGAACTGATGAATACTATAATCCCTAAAGTTTTCTCCACATTTCAGAATTTTTTTCTTAGAACAGTTCCCAGAAGTAGAATTGCTTGGTAAGAGGATTGACTGACTGTAAAATCACTATTAAAAATGAAAAATGGTCCTCAATATAGAAAGTAAAAAAGAAAAAAGGAACATCACCTTCCTATCACTCAGATATAACTCCTGTTAGCCTTTGATGTAGTTCCTGCCATCTTTTCTTTCTGAGCTTATAGTGGTAAGTGCAGCAGTAGCTAACATTTAAGAAGTGCTTACTAGTACCTTTACACGAATTATCTCATTTCCTTTTTGCTTTTATGCCATACAAGCCCTGTGTTACCATTTTACAGAGGAGAAAACAAAGGCTTAGAAAATGTAAATAACTTTCTCTAAGGTCACTGAGCTACTATGTAATGGAGTTAGAATTTGAGCTCAGGTCAACCTGATTCTCAGAGTCCAAAATCTTACCAATTGCTCTCCTTACTCTCCTCTCCTCTGACTACATTAAATTGTCTTTCAGAAAGGAAACATTCAGTGCTGTGACTAGTGCCTTGATCTACAGACATATTCATGCAGTTCTTAAATATTCTTATCTGAAGTATTGCTACTCATGAAAGTGATTAAGGACAGACAGAGAGAGCCCCACAGCCACACTCATCTGAAACCTGCTCAGGGTAATTCGGCCAGCATATGGTGGAGCAGGCTTCAAACCCAGGACTATCCAGCTTTAATATCTATGCTCTTCTAGGGAACAAACAGTTTAAGCAAGCTCTCTGCTTTTGAGAATGTATAAGTAAATTAAGGTGGAGAGACTGGTTCAGGGAACAAGGATGAGGCAAGAGTTAAACACAGCAATTCATCACGGTTTTATTAAGAACCTTCTACACACCAAGCTCCATGGTAGTGTTGCTGGGATAGAGTGATTGATAAGAGATATTCTCTAACCTCAAGAAATGTATAATCTAGCAGAAGGAAGAAGATATGCTTACAGGTTTATATCCATTTATAATGCAGGATAATATTGTGAGTATTAAACGAGCTAATGCACAGGTTTTTGTACATAATGGTAACTCAAAAATGCTATATTGTTGTTTTTATTGGTCTGTATTATTATTTTATGCTATGTTCTATGTGAATGACATGGACTAATAGTTTTGCAGTCCATTGGAGGCTGGAATGGGCAGCAGTGGTCAGGGATGACCTCTTCTCTTCCTTCAGTCTGGGAATTAGGCAGATCTGAGTTCAAATCCATGCTCTGTTCCCTCCCAAGTGAAGTGGGCATTTGTCCATGTTCTTTGGGGAATGCCCAGCATCTAACCCTGTTACTAGATGGGGGGTTGAATGTGGTGAGTTTGCTCCTCCATCATTACAAGATGAGGCCATGATTTTGCCCCGTCTCCCTCCACGGAAGCCAGATGAGCCAGATTCTACCTCTTTGTTCCCTGGAAGCCAGGGCAGCTATAGGAAACCCAGGCTCAGGCACCAGCCACTCCTGCCCAGGACGTAAACTTGGGACTGGGTGATGCGAGGCAGCAGGGAGTGCTGTGCAGCAGTGCTGCTGTGGAACAGAGGCAGAGTATTCTGGCCCTTCAGAGCTGCTCAGTTAATTGCTCTGGTTTTCAAGTCTGGCTACCAGTTTCTGTGTGATTCTGTAAGCCCCTTCGTATAAATTCCCTTTTTGCTTAAGTGGCTAGAGTCAGTCCTTGTTACCTTTAGCTGACTGCACCCCTAATCAGATGGCCCTATGAAATAAGTCATAGAAAATTCTGGCAGGCCCCTATATTGTCCACTTCCCAATGACTAGTCAAAAAACAGAGGGAATCATCGGTCTGGGTGCTGTGCTCACAAAGCTTTTCCAGCCCTCACTGAGCATCTAAATATTTAGAAAGGTACATTACCCTTGACAACAGGATGTAATCATAAAACAATTGTATCCTTAGAGATGCTCAGTTATGTGCCTCTCCTCTGCCCCCAAATAGGAATGTCCTCAGCACTGTCTTGGGCAGGTCACCAGCTTGCTCTAGGATACCTCTATGACCTAAAACTCACTACCTTTCCGGTTAGCTTATCTCATTCTTGAATCTTCCATTAGAAAATTCTTTTTTCCTTTTTAGCTGAATGTGCCTCCCAGTTACTTCCTCCATCCTTCTCAGCCTTGCCCCACGGAGTTGCACAGAACAACAGGTTTATACTGTGGGGACCAGCAGCTTTGGGACTTACAGTTATGTTTAAGTTCTGGCTGTGTTTTCCTCACCAGCTGTGTAATCTTTTTTAAATTTATTTTTTTAAATGCACCTGTAGGCTTCTGTTTTATCATATGTATAAAGAGGATAACCACTCTGACTTTCTGGATTGCATACATGAATTAATGTCTATAAATGGACCAGGAGAATTCTCAGAAACACATAAACATTGAACAAACTATAGCCAGTGATGGCAGTGAAGTGGTGATAATTGTGGCACTGTTGAAATTGTCTAAACTTAAATATCAGCTCCTCCAGGAAGTAGAGGAGGATTTTCACTCCCTGCACATGAGGGGTAGGTGCTTTTCTTCTGCTCCCATAGCATCTGTTGCTCCCCCAGCAAAGTGGCTATAGGACAAGATGTAATTGTTGAGTCCGCTTCTCCACTGGACCATGAATTCCTCAAGAGCAAGGATGCCATCTTATTCATGTTGGTATTCCTGTGCCTGACAAAGAGCCTGGATCATGGCAGACATCGAAGAAGTAGTTGTTGAACAAACATTTCATTCCTCCTAAGCATTTTCCTGTCTCATATTGTATAGTTCTCACGACCATTCAATCACATGGTAAACCTCAATTTTCCAGTGGGAGTGTTGAGGGCTAGAAAAGGTAAGCCATTCTTTCGAGGCTACATAACAAGTACTCTAAAGGGCCCAGACTGGAACTCAGGTGTCCCGTTCTGGACTTCATAGTCTCCCCAGTTGGCTATGCTGCTTCCAGGAAACCTCTTTGATTCAAAAAAGAACTTCAAAACTGAAGGAAAATTGTTAGAGGTCAGAGATCCTGAAAGGTCAACTCCTAGATCCAGCCTGCTAATAAAAATAGAATGTAACTGGTGATTCACAGGCATCTTCAATCCTCAGAGAGTCTAGAGCTTTTTAGAAGCTAAAGCATTTGTGATATTCTTCAGTGAGTAGTACCTGCATGGGCACCTTTTGAGCTGATTTTAAATGAATGCTTCTAATGGCACTCAATCTATCAGTAGATAAGTATTTACTGAACAAAACATCTTAGTAAAGATGCAGGATCCCTGGCTAGGAGCCTGGGGTACAGGTCCCACCTCCAATGTCTGTGTCATCTTGGAAAAGTCACCTCCTCTCCCTACGCTCAATGCACTTATTTGTAAAATGGAATGCTATACTTCACTCACAGAGATCTCTTTCGGCTCTCTCAATATATGATTCTAAAGCATCAGTAACTGGGCTTTTTACCCCCAGAATAAGGGACTTTGGAGAAAGCATATATTTCCAATTAAGTTAAAGTTCAAAGAAAACAAAATATTCGAGGAAAAGTGTTGATACAGTTTTAAAATGAAACACCAACTAGTCAAGGGTGACCAATATCTTAGCATTAATTGCATGCATTGCTCAACATTTGAGATTTGTGGGACACACATGGGAGTTTGCCAAGAGTCAAGGCATGAGAGAGCATTCCAGGCAAAGGGTATAGCATGTGCAAAGTTAGGGAAACAAGAATGGTCAGCAATTATGCATATTTCTAACAGGCTGCTAGTATGTTCTGCTTGTGTCCCTAACTGACTATAAGCACAAGAGGCCAAGGCTGGTACAGGCTCTTTCTCTTTAGTGGTTTCAGGACCAAAAAGCAGCTGCCTAAAGACAGAGGAACACATAAGATGGCCTCCAGACGCCAGGCTCTCACTCCTATGACTGCCAGTTTAGAGTTACTGAATGCAAAATTCTGGGTCCCTGCCCTGAGTCTCTGTCTCCTTGGTGCTCTTGTATTCTATTATTTGTTTTTAAGATGAAAATTTTGCGTGAGCTCAAAATCAAGACCTATGTTCTGACAAGAAAGAATGGGGCTATTTATGGCACCAGTGGGAAAGAATCTTTCACATTAGGACCATTCTAGAAAATGCAAATATATGGAGGCCAAATTTACATATGACTGCATAATACATAATGTCTTTATTTTGAGTTGGAGATACTCTTAAGTATCTTTTCTTTCTTCCTCTAATCTGTGAACTCCATGAGGGCAGGGATAATGTGTGAGTTATCTTTCCCACCCCCACTCCAACATTGTCTACTATAAACCCAGGTGCAGAGAAGATTCAATATATTTATTGGATGAATGAATGAGTGAACAGATTAACAAAAGCATGGATGAATACCTTGCAGGTTTGCAAACATGGGTTAGATAGTTACTTTCAGATATATTTTGAAAAGTAAGCACCTACTAAATGCTAGACTCATTCACAATAATCAAATGAGATAGGTATTATTAATCCTCATTTGATAAATAAGGAAATAAAATCCAAGAAAGATTTGATCTTGAGAGGGTCACTTGACAATTAGTAAGATATAGACCTGGGATTTGAACCCAGGTCTTGTTGATGGCAGGATGGTTCACAGTCACCTTTGAGGTTCCCCAGGCTTCTGTGAGTGTGTGTGATTTATAAAAGAGACACTAAGCTACTCATTTGTCTGATCTTCCTATCCTGTTCTCTTGCTCATTTGCCCAATAGCAGAGATATAATGGTTCCAGAGAATGTTATACAAATGCCAAATAAATAGCCCCATCTCATGAAGGACATCATGCCTTATCGCTATTCACAATAATGGCAGCTAGAATGCGAGCAATGATTTCAATTCCCCTCCTTATGATTTCTTTTTCATTCTCCTCTGAAGAAGGATAGAGAAAAAGGCAGCTTGGCAGCTCCAGATCAATCTTGCCCTGAGCACCGTGAGGCTGCTCTAAGGAGCAGTGGCATTGACAAGCAGAGATGTATGAGGTATGCCAGCAATTGTCCCCCAAACACAGCAGTTTTTCAGCATTACCAATGAGCTGGATTGGATTAAGCATATTTGCACCAAAAGCAAAATAAATATTGCTTTATTTAATGCCACTAAAAGGTTGAGATTCAATTGCCCTTGGCCTGAGGCACCTTCCAGTTCTATTGATTGGGCCATGTCAGAATGCCAGATAATCTGTCATCAACAGCCCCTGAAAAATGCTTAGCATGTGGGTTGGGCTCTGCTGTTGTGTAGATGGAGGATTGCAGGCAGTGTCCTTTGTCCCAAACACAAGGGATAATCATAACACATCCACTTCCCATCACCACCACCAAGATATTTAAAGCATTCTCCTCACATCCCTTCTTAGATCATCATGACGAGGAGATGTCTGTGACCAAGACTGTGAAGACAGAGAGGAGGGTGGATAAGAACATAGGCTTCAAAGGCAGAAGGACTTGGGTTTGAGTCCCAGTTCTGTCATCTAGTAGCTTTGTGACCTTGGACAAATTCATCTGTTTGCTCAAAGACCTGAAAGTGCTGAGAGGGCAGTGACTGAATCTATTTCATTTGCCACTGGGTCTTCAGTGCTAGCACAGTGTCTCGTACCCAGCTGACTCTCAATTGAACTGTATAAATAGAGGCTCAGAAGTGGTAATTTGACCATGGTCCAGCAAGGACAAGTGACAGAGGCAGAGTTTGAACCCAGTCTGCCCAACTCTAAAGCCTATGTCATTAGCCACCATTATACTCTGTCTTAGCAGTCCTAGGAGTCAGGTAAGAGCCTAATAGAGGGACTGTCCCTCATGTGCAGTGAGAGGTAGATGCAATATCTTTATTTTTTAAATGGGGAATCTAAGTTTCAAATGAGGGACTAACATGAAAGGTACCTTTACGCAAACTGACGAAAGGTGCTACCCCCTACCACCCAGGGTAATAAGTTGCAATCAGGTACCATTTCTGGGTGGGTAAAGTACAGAATAATGCCACTTGGTTTGGCCAGACTTTGGATTGAGAGCAGAGTCATAGCCCATAGCCCCCATTGACCCCTTGACCACTGAACATTTGTACAGTGCACAAACTGCACATCCATATGGAGCAGACTTGGATGTGCCCAAGGTTTATAGCAAAGCCAAGATTAGCACTTAGTTTTTCTTCTTCCAAGGTCCATTCAGCAAGGTCTTTACCCTATAATGGTGGCCTTTTCGGCAAGGTGGTGTGACTGGGGACAAGGGTGCTCAGATCACATCTGGAAAAGAGATTATCTCCAACCCTAAGAAATTCTTCCTAGTGGGTAATGAGAGGCTTTAGAGTGCCTTCTCCCTTCCCGTACAGAGCATATACTCCAGGGATTCATCCTCTCTCCTGCTTGGCAGCAACAAACACTGGGTTCAGGTGGATTTCCAGCATTGCAACTTAAAACTAATTCTTAGAGCCAGTGACCAACTGGAAGGACCTGAGATTTCATAAAACCCAATCCCCACATTTCAAAGATGGGGAATCTGAGGCCGAGAGGGCAGAAAGGGTCTGCCAAGGTTACATGGCTATTCAAGGGTAGAGTGGAAAGTCTATTCCAGAACCAAAAGATTATTTTTCTCTATATAAGAACAATGATAAGGAGTTTACTCCTTTTTGAAAGGTCTGAGGGAGGACATTTTCTGAAGGAATACACTGGCCCTTGAGGCTAGGAATTCACCGTTTCCATTTCTTAAGTGAAAAAGGACAGAGGAAACAAAAAAGGGGGCATAAAAGTCTTTCATGTGTTCACAAGACCTGGGTGCTGGCAAGGCTCTCACCTACCTGCACCGAGCCTGAGAATGGCTCTGAGTCAAGTGTGGGCTCCGGAGCCACACGGCCTGGATAAAATCCTGGCTTGGCCAACACATTTTTATCTTTGTGGCTGAACCTCTCTGTGCCTTAGCTCTAATCTGAAAAGTGGGAATTTTGTCTACCTCAGAGGGTTGTTTTGAGGACTCAATGAAATCATACAGGTAAAATGCCAAGGACACCATCTAGATTGAGATAAGTGCTACATATGTTAGCTGTTCTTGTGGTTTGCTCTTGGTATGATGTTCAGGATCCTTCACAATCTGGTCCCCAGTTATTCCCACACTTCTTACACTATGTTGTCAATCTGTACACCATACAAGGGTAGCACATGATAGGGCCTGTGAGCTAATAACAAAAAGGTGCCCCCTCTGTGGGCTGATGCATTTCTGCCAAGTCTCAAGGCTTGTCAAGCCTGTGCTGCACTCTACCCTCCACCTACCCACTTAGCTGGCACCTTTGTGTGGTGCACAGACTGTACCCCATGTAGGATGCAGCCTAGACCACATGCAACAGCCACACCAGAGCACTTGGCATTCCTCAAGGATCTCCACTCACTCAGGACTCAAGCAGTAAGACTCAAAGGGCTCTGGATCAAATCACTGGTTGTGATTCCTGGATCTCCTACTATTAAAGGCAGTACTTGGGCAAATGACTTAACCTCTCTTTGAGTGTCAGTTTCCTTATTTGCAATATGAGGATAATACAAGACCTATCTCGTAGGTTCATGAGGTTGTTGGGAGGAACTCCCCATTGCTTTCAATCCCAATGGTAACTTTCAGCCCTCAGGAGTGAAAAGAATGGGTCTTCTTCTCCATTCCCTCGTTTTCTCTTCCCAAGGAAGGAGATGAAACTTATCTGACTGGTCAGCTCCGGAAAAGAAGCAGAGCCCGTTTGGGCCTAGCCCCTCCTAGCATGTGTTTTTGGGATCTGGAATCCTGAAGGGTCTATTCTGGTCTTCTCTCTGCCACATGGTGTGCTTTCTAGGAGGCTTCTTGCCTCCTTTTCTGCTTGTGTCTGGTGGGAAAGTTGAATTTTGAAGTGAAGTAAAGGAGGCAAGTTTGGCCACAGATACAGACTATGCCTCCCAGGTCCTGCTTTTATCAATAATAAAGCTAATATTTTGACTCCTATTTTTCTGATCCCTGTATCTCCTTCTACATTGCAGGAATAGAATGAGAGTAGGAGCAGGAGTATGACTCATTATCACTCCAAATCTCTAGTGGAAGTACTACATATAAAACACTTAGAATAGTGTCTGACAGCTATATACATTCAATTAATGTTTTGTATTATTATATTACTGTGTTGTTATTTATTATAATTATTCCTTTGGTTTGGAACATGCTGCCATTCTCTTCCCCTGGCCAACTCCCACTCATCCTTCAAGATTCATCTCACACAGCTTTTCCTTCAGATATTTTCTCTGACTTTCCCTATCCCAACCCTCTTGGCTGGGTTAAGAGGTGCCTCCTCAGTGACTTCACAACCTGGGAATCCCTGGGCTTCCCTCCACCAGCACAGTTATCTCTTCTCTGGACTGTGAACTCCTTAAGGGCAGCGCGGGGGCCAAGCCCACCTCATATTCCCCAGTGCATGGTACAAAGTATGTGCTTGGGGATGGGTTGGTGACTTGGGAGGGCAGGAGAGGGAAAAAAGAAGAGAGGGAAGAAACAGTTAAAAGGCTTCTCAAGTGGAAGCAGAGTGCCAGCAAAAGCACAGATGTGAGCAAGAGCAGGCTGGTTTAAGACAATGGAAAGAGCCCAGGAAGGCAAGAGGAACAGATGGGAATGGATGCAGGAAGGGGCAAGGTGGACAGTTGGAGAGGAAGCTGAAAAGAAAGTTTGAGGCCATTGTGCAGGCGCTGAATACCAGGCTAAAGAGCTTTCGTTCTTTCTGAGGGTCAATGGGGAGCCGCCGAAGGATTTTTACACAAAGAACTGGCACTATTCAAGCAGTGGTTTAGGAACTAGGACCAGAAATGGTGAAGTTCTTGATTCTATCACATTGTTTTGCTCCTCCAGACTCCCTAGCTGCTAATTCTGGGTTACTGTCTCCTCAGAGGCCTGTCTTCACTGTAGAATCAATTATTAAGATCAACTTGCTATCAACTCTAACTTTGAAATGCTGTTCAGCTGCTTGCAGGGACAGAGATGAGGAGCTGCCTCCACAGACATCTAGCCATCTGGCCTTTTCTGTGGAACCTGGCTGGGAAGCTCATTTGAATAATTGGTTTTGGCGGTGTGCACTTGTGGGTTAGACACCTGATTACACTGCCAGCCCCAGTGTCCTTTCAGCCTCCACAGAAACATCACTCAGGTTACATAAAGCAGGAGAGAGTCCCTGGGAGGTAAGGGTCTGTCTGGCCCATGCTGTCACTCTGGCTTTATCTGACTGTGTGGCTCACTCACTGTGTGACCTTGAGCAAGTTACTTAGCCTCTCTGTGGCTTGATTTCTTCTTTGCTTCAAGAAGGAGAGTGATTCCTGCCCTGCCTACACCACAGGCTTCTTGTAAGAATCTAAGGGAAGATGGGGGAGTTGCAGCTTAGCAGAAATGCAAGTGGAAAAAATTAAAGATTTAGGCTGAGGAGAGCTCAATGTCAGACAGCAATATATGCATGTGGGCTGTATCAGAAGAAGCGTGGTCCCCAGAATGCGGCTTCTGATGACCCCTTTCTATTCCTACTCCATAAATTAGTTAGTTCTATGAACTTGAAGGGGGGTACCTAATCTACCTGTGTCTCAGTTTCCTCATCTGTAAAATGAGGATAATGATGCATTTGTTCTAAGGATTAAATGAAACAATAAATGCAAAATGCCTAAAATAGTGCCAGGCTCAGAAGGCTCAATAGATGTTAGCCATCATTATCACTGTTACCATTATAATGATATCCTTCAGTCGTGGACACCCCGCCTCAAAGACAGACAATGACAAACATCTGGAGCACGTTCAGAGGACAGCAGGAAGGACAGGGAGGGGAATGGATTTCAGATTACATATGAAAGGTTGGAAGGCTTTGGGGATGTTTGGCCTGGAGCAGTGGTGGGATTGAGTGGGGAGTGGCGAAAGGTGGGAACACATGATCTTCAAATGGCTGAAGGCTACCATGTGAAAGATGGGCTGGTCTTGAATAATCCTTCAGAGGGCGAGGCAGAAGTTACATGCTGGCAGCTTCAGCCTGAAAACAAAGTGCTGTCTAACAGTCAGAGGTGGCATCAGCACAGCATGATGTCTTGGAAGGGAGGGAACAACCTGTGCCTAGAGGCGGGCAAGCAGAGGGGGCATGGCCTGGATCGGGCACTGGATTGAATGTTTCTCGTGATGCTGTGATAGGGCACCCAGCAGGGAAATGTGACTGGGGCAGGGAAGGAGGCTCAGAGTGATGACGGGCTGGCAGATCTCTCAACAGGGCAATACTTGCTGTGGATCTTTGTTTTCTGTTTCTAGCTTGATGAAAAAATAGGCAGTTTTTATGCTGTTACAGAACAAATAGAACATTGACATGTATTTATATTTTACATGGCTGATTTTAGGTTCTGTTCTATTTTTGGATAGTTTGAAATGTTTCTTCCTCTAGATTTTGAGGTGGAAGAGGTAGGTAGACCAGTTATAGTGTGTGTGTGTGTGTGTGTGTGTGTGTGTGTGTGTGTGTGTGTGTGTGTGCTGGTGCTGGAAATACCTTCCCTGGTGGTTTACCCTCTGCTATGGTTAATGAAGTTTTGTTGTGTAAATCTCTACCTCCTTTTTATGTCTGGTGAACTTATATATTGTCCATCCATCAAAAACCCTCCTTCATCACTATGAGTCAGAAGGAAGTACTCTCTGCTTCAGGAGACAGTGTATCAAGAGGTTAAAACTAAGGGTCAGCAACTAGGGCAAGTTCCATGGTACTTATGTGCTTCAACCTCCCCCTCTACTTAAAGTAGGAGCATCATACTACCTCCATCATGGGGCTGCTGTGAGGATTAAATGAAACGATACCTATAATGTGCAGTGAGGAGACACTTACATACTAGCTCCTCTTGTATCTCTCGGCCTCTACTGCATCACACCCATATTTCTAGTGGAAACACTGGGGTTCTTATTGGCAAGAACTGCCTCTGATTTCCTTCTGCTTCCCCAAGGCCCAGCACAGGGCCTGACACCCAGCAGGACCTCAACAAACCTTAGTTATACTGGATTTACTGCACTGGAGCATCCTTTGCTACATAAGGATTGCCAAGGCCAAGAGACATAATGATGGAGAGAGTCTGCAGATTGTACAGCATCCATTTCCACCATGGGGTCTGCAGTTCTATGCTATAACGCAGAATCATTTCTGTACCGCCCATAGAGGTCCATTCCTCCCCACCCCACCTCCACACTCCCAAGAAATACTGAGGTTTTCCAAAGATGAGAAATATCGCAGCATTCTGCTATCTTTTGGGTAACTGCGTATTTTATGATGACTAATAGGCAATTACTATGGTAATATTGCAATTCAGCATGTGTGAGGTTTGGGAAATGAGAAATGATGGGTAACTACTTTGGACTCATTTCTATGGTAACAAAATGTAATTGTCATTAAATACCAGTTATTCTGAGGCTGTACCTGGTAATTATAGATTTTTATGCCCAGAAACATAAATAAAACCAATAAATTTATTCAAAGGTCTATGACTGTTTACTTATACGTGGCTCTATGGAATACACAATGACAAGCACCTAATTAAGAAATGCAAACCCAACACAGGGTTTCATATTGTCATACGGAGATGGAAAGTCTGTTTTTCAAATGCAGGCAACTTCTGCATTACCTATGCTCAGAAAGCGCTGTGGGGTATAGGTGGGCGTGGGGGCTTTCTTCTCTGCAAAAGAAGTGACGAGGAAGGAGCTGGCAGAGAGAGTGTGCAAGTGCTGCAGTGTGTGTTGTGGGCATGCTTTCTGTAAGACATTGAGAATTACCAACCGATTCTACACTGGTTCAGCCCATCATCCCCCAACTCCAGTTGCCTTCCAACTAGGAGTTGCTTGCAGCTTCTTGGCTCTGTAATACCTGAAGTTACAATATTCATCCCTCAAGACTCCTAGGTCCCAGATCCTTCCAGAACTCTCTGAAAATATTCCCATTGTATTGTCAGTAGCCATACCATTGTTTTTTGTAACATGGTGGTAAATACACATAACATAAAACTTACCATCATAACCATTTTTAAGTGTAGGGTTTGATGGCATTAAACACATTCATAATGTGCTACCATCAACACCATCCATCTCCAAAATTCTTTTTAACTTGTAAAATTGAAGCCCTATGCCCATTAAATAGTAACTCCCCATTTTCTCCATCCTCCCAGCCCCTGGTAACCACCATTCTGCTTTCTGTCTGTATGAATTTGATCACTTGAAGAACGTCATGTAAGTGGAATCATACAGTCTTTGTCTTTTGATGAGTGGCTAATTACATTAGCATAATGTCCTCAAGGTTCATTCATGCTGTAGCCATCCCATTCTTGATAGAGCCTCTCCCCCGTGCTTCTACTAAATGATGGAAGGTGCCTTTCATCCCACTTCCCTCTTCCAAGAGAGTAGGAGTGAAATAGGCCAGGCGAGAGAAGTGTCTTGTCCAAGGACAAATAAGAATGCTCAGGAGAGTAGTGAAAATTAGACCCTCAGTTCTCCACTTCTGCCTATAGCTTATAGAGCAAAGGCAATGTGTGGGAGTGTGGCGAGTCCCTGGATGTACCCTATGGCCTTGAACATGGCTCTTCACCTTCTCAGCCTCAGTTTCCCCATGGCTGAAATGGACACAGTAAAAACTGGCTTTCCTTTCTTGGTCACTGTTGTATGACCAAATGTGGTTTTGTAAGTGCCTTTAAAAGTACCATGCTCCGTGCAATAACTAAGTATGGCTGAGAATCCAGTTTGTTAAATTATAACAGCAGCTCATCAGGTTAAAGCACAGCAGTGTTCCTGTCACAACAACATACAGCTAAAACAACTGGGCCAGGAGGCCATGCAGATGAAGGTAAAGGGCTGGGCGCTGACTGCTTCTGGCCCTAGTTACTCTACACTGGGCACTGTAGCTTTGTGCCATCGTACAATCACTAAACACTGTTGTTTAGTTCATTTGTTCATTCTGGAAACATATATGTGAACTTCAGGTCAGTGACTAGAAAGACAAAATATATATCAAGAGCCCATTTGCCAGGTACTGGGGATACAGAGAACAAGGTAAACAAAGTCCTGACTTCACGGAGTTTATAGTCTAAAGTGAAGACAATCATTAAACAAATAGTCACAAAAATAAACACATAATTACAAATTAGGGCAAGAGCCATAAAGGGAGAGTACAGGGTGCTATAAAAGAGTGTAATGGGAGACCCACTATATATTGCGATCCCTGGGAAAGCCTTTCTGTGAAGTGGCGTTAAACCTAAGACCTGAAATGAAAAGAAGGCAAATGTAACTGAGGTGCAGTAAGTAAGACAGAGTGTATAGTTGCTCTGTGCTTTTACTGTATAAGGTAACTGTTATCTATTGTTATATCATCCAACATAATTGTTAAAGATAGCTACTATAGCGTATACTATAGTTACTATATATTGCAGCTATAAACTTTAGTATAGGCTCTATATACTCTTACTGTAAACCATAGTCTGGTATCATATACAGTAGTCTAGTTAGAAAACGTTGCTGTTCTTTAACATAAAGAGCTTGATCTATCATGGTATAGTGGCCATCTATTGCTATTAAATTTTAGAGTGTACCTTCTTCAGTTCACTATAAATACCATAGAATAGGTACTTGTATTATTAAATCTAAACTTAGCTGATGAAATCTGGGAAATCTCCCTGACCAGCCTTCCTAGATTGGATTATATGCTTCTTTAATGTGGAGGAGTGAGGAGGAGGAAGAGAAGGAGGAATAAATGTTTATTTATAACTTACAGTGTGCTTAGCACTGTGCTTTAAATGCATTATCTCACTAAAAGCCTCATAACTCTATAGTATCTCCATTGACAGATGAGAAAAATGAAGCTTAATGAGGCAATGTAATTTACCCAAGGTCATATAGCAAGTAGGCGGTAGAGCAGAATTGAAATCTGACCTGACACCCAAGTCCATTTTCTCAACCACTGACCTTTACTCCTTCCAAGCTCCTGCCTTCCCTTCTCACACTGCAGGGAACTGGCCTGTTGAACCATCTCTCCAGCCAGCAGAGTGAGGTGCCTCAGGGCAGGCCTGTCTTTGGTTCTCCTCCCAGGGTCTGGCAGGCTTGGTGCTGGCTATCAGGGGAGTGTGGGACTGCAGAGAGGAGCAGGGCTAGGTCAGGCACACCTGCATCCCTGCCCGCTCCTCACAGGCCACAGACCTCACGGGGATGACTTAACTTCTCTGAGGCTTGAGAGTCTGCACGTCCAGAGGGAGATGTTGAGAGAATGAAAGCTAAAGAGCATGAGAGAGAGGCAAAGACCTGGCCACCCATCTTCCAACATGTTTCCAGCAATTTGATCAGTTCCTGGGAAGTCTGGCTCTCTTTACTGCACTAGAATTCTGAGAACCAACCTTCCTTCCTTCCTTCCTTCTTTACTTCCTTCCTCCCTATCTCCCTCCTTGCCTCCTTCCCTCTCTCCCTCCCCCACCGCCACCTTTTCTCCTGCACTCAAGCTAGATTTAGTAGATTTTTATTATTTGAATTTAGAAAAACTTTAACAAAGTTAAACAAAGTTCCTCCATCACAGAATTATGAGGATTAAATGAGATCAGTGTGTGAGTGCTTCACAGGCCATTGGATTGGCAAGTAGAATTCTTGGAATGGCATTTCCCAAAATGTGTTTCAGAAACCCTAACACTGGTTACAGGGAGGATGTGGACCCCCTCTCACTTAACTTTGGGAAACACTGAGTACTATTTCCCCTCTTAGATTCCCTATATTTATAAGCATACTCAAAATTTTGAAAAGTCGTATGAATAAAAGAACATGTTTAACTTTGCTTAACTCTGTGTTTCCTAAACTTATTTGAACTCTGAATATATCCCCCCATAATGCCTTGGCAAGTCTCACCAAACCATGGAAGTACTGCTGTAGAGAGTAGTGTGGCTGGCCTAGGGGACCTCTAAGGCACCTTGAAGTTCTCAATTCTGAGTCTTTATTATTTTTTTATATATTCTCTAAAGCTTTAAGTAGAGAATTCTCATGATTGATAGGCTCTTTGTTGTACAGTTTTAGCAATAGCATTAATGCTTCTGGTTAGAGTTGCTCTCCAAGTCTCATAATGAGAATCACATATTCTCACTAGGAGAATGTTGGGGGTTGAAGCTTCAGCGTGAAACCACTTCTGAGGGTTGGAAATCTTTTATCATGGAGTCCTCAAATCACAAAATCTCTGGGGCTTGAAGACATGTAGAAAGCATGTAGCCCTCATCACCATCCCAGTGTCCATCTAAAGCCCTGAGAGGGGAGGCATTTTGGCCAAGGTCACTGACCTCCTTCAAGCTAGTCCTTCCCGAGACAGCAGATGATGACATAAATAAATGTGTGGAGAGAAGTATTGACCTCTCTCTCTGACCGCTGCTCTTGTAATTAAACAGAAACATTAGCATAAATCAAATGGTCTTTCTACCACTATTATCGCTAACAGTACACTCTGTCCATGGAAGGTGGAAAAGCATCGCTCTCAGGCCTGCAACAAGCCATAAAACTTGCGAATGCTAATGAACCATCACTTCAGCCAATTAAGAGTGGAAGCAAAACTGTCTTTAATGAAGGCTTCAGGCATCTCATGGGCTCTCTCTAACTCACACCCAAGGGTACCAGGAAGCCCCTCTGGACTCAGTTGCCATGCTCTTGGAAAGCAGTAAGCCAACTCTGTGTAAAACAAGCCTGGCTGGCTGTCAGGAGATCTGGTTCCAGTCTGAGTTAGGCCACGGACTTTGAGTAAGTACTATTTCATCTCTGGGACTCAGTTTCTTCATCAGTAAAGTCATCCTTCTCATCTCTCATATTCATCAAACACTTTTTAGGCATCTACCATGTGCTGATCCCTGCTGCTAGGCATGAGGGACACAAAGGCTATTAAGGTTCAGTCTCTGCCCTCCAGTAGCTTTAAGTACAGTGGAGGACATGCAATGGAATAAGAGTTGTTCGATAACCAGGCCTGCTTGGTACAGTGGCTCATGCCTGCAATCCTAGCTACTTGGGAGACTGAGGTGGGAGGATCGCTTGAATCCAGGAGGTCGAGGCTGCAGTGAGCCATGATTGCACAACTGCACTCCAGCTTGGGTGATGGAGCAAGACCCTGTCTCAAACAAATAAACAAATACACAAACAAATAAATAAATAACCAGGCCTGTGAGAACTCAGAGAAGAGAGTGGCCAATTCTGTTTAGGGTTTAAGGGGATGTTTTCCAGAATAAGGAACATGAACTGAGTTGCAAAGAATTAATGGGATGATGAAGGGATGAGGGATTTCTGGGCAGCAGGCAGCCTGTATCTTCATACATAAGGTAGCAGGAATCAATAGGACATGTCTGGGGAACTGGGCTTTCCTCAACGCAGCTGCAGCACCTGTTCTAGGAGGAGAGGAGGAGGTGAGGCAGGATGGTGGACACACAGGCAGCAGGGCAGACAATGCCTTGCATGCAAAGCTGGGGGGTCTGAATGTCATCTTGAAAGTCGTGGGCCTAACGAGCTCTAAAACTGTATAATTTGGATGGCGAAGTTAGTCAATGATTTACTGGCTGTGTGACTTTGGGCAAGTCAGTTAGCTTAATGTGAAATAAGGGCAATAACACTATCTATCTCAAATGAGTCGGTGTTTTTTTGGCAGATAATCTTCTGGGCAGTGGAATTTTAGGCTGTAAATTATGGTGCTAAGCCAGGAGAAAAGGAGTTCAAGATTTGAGTGCGTGAGTGTGGGGCTGGCTGGTATGCCCACACTGAAGAGAAATGTTTTTCAGATGACCTGGGATTCTATTCTCATTGATATTCTCCAAGAGGAAACACAACAAAACAGTCATCATTATAACTACCCCACGATATTCTGCAAAGCACATTCCTTCCCACCATTTCTTTTGAAGCTCTCACAACTGCCCTTTCAGGTAAGTAATTATTGTCTCCATTATGCAAGAGAAACTGAGCCCAGAGAGGGAAAAGTGGATTCCCCAAGGTTACATGGAAAGTAGGTGCCAAAACTGAGACTAGGTCTCCTGATTCCTGGTCCAGTGAGCTGTCTAGAAAAACCCAGCAAGTGACCTTAGGTGGCTGTGCATGAAAAAGCCAAAGCTAATTAAAGAAATTCTCAAGAGCCAGGGTGAAACTTTCTCTAATGAACTCATGGGCAGCCTCAAAATTCTTCCTCAAAAAATATATCCCGTATTTTTTCTTGCTTCCCTACTACCATCCTATAAGTACTTGCTTCCAAGCATTCTCCCCAATTCCTTACCTGTAATTGCCCAGGTAGACTCCATCAGGATTGAGCATTGGTGCGATCTTGAAGACCAGGTATTCCCGGAGGACACGGGCAATAGGGTGCTGGCTTACAAGGAAGTCAATGATCCCTAGGGAAAGAGAAGAGCCCAGTTTAACAACAAAGCATTTCAAGAAGAAGGAAACACATTTTTCTCAGCTTGGAAAACAAGAAGAGCTCAATAGGTGATTTTGGCCTGTGTTGTTATCGGCCTCTGTGGGTGTGTGGTTATAGACTACGTGTTATCTGTATAAACTGTATTTACAAATACATTTGTATTTCCAAGAGACAGTTGAAGACGTAACATTGAAGCCCATGGGCAGGAGGGAGAGAGCATTTCCTGCGGTAGAGAACAGGGAGGGCTTCCGAGAATGATGATATTTGAGCTGTGCTTTCAGAGCCCACCTAGTTTCATCACAAAGAGATGGGGAGAGGTGGGCTAGCACTAAACAGTAAACTAAGAGATGCTTTCTAATAGGCACACTTAGTTAAACATTGACATCAGATGTGATAATCACAGGGTCAAGGCCTTAGGGATTTAAATGCTCATGTTGCTGATAGGCACACCAAGAAGCAGAGAGGAAAAGCATTTTAGCCAAAGTCACATGAGCAGAAGGAGGTTTCTTTCATGTACTCCAAATGTGCTTCTTTCCCCATTTTGAGGATCCTCTGTTCCAGGACTCCAGGGATGATTGCCTTCCCGGCTTCTCACTGGCACTAAAATCACCCTGCCTTCCGGTCACCAAATTTAGAAAATTTGTCTCCATGACATTTTTCCTACTGCCAGGCAGTCCCCATGTCCCTTTCTTGAATGGAGCAAATCTTCCCCTCTTCTCCATCCCACTGCCTGTCTTCTAACCCAGGCTACCATCACACCAGGCCTGGATAACAGCCACCACCTATGAAATGAGCCCTCATCGCTGAAGCCAGAAGGATCTTCTGGAAGTGTGAATCTGATCCTGTCACTCCCTCTTTGATATCCTTCTGGTGACAGCCTGCATCTACCCATAGAAGAGGGGGTGAGAAAACAAACAACTCTGAGCCATTGTCCCTCTCCTTATCTCCTCCATATTTCTACTCTTTCATCAGAGACCTGAAAAAGAAAATGGGCAAAATGGTGCTCTAGCATTCCATGAAATTACTATAATGCCAGAAAGTGATAGGAGAATGCAAAACCCTCCCACAATGCAGAAGTGGGGCCCCGTTCCTGCTGGAGAGAGCAAGAAAGGTGTCAAAAGGAAGCCTTTGAGCTGAGCCCTGTCAGAAAGGTAGGTTTGATAGATGGCAGGAGGAAGGCAGCAGGGTGACTAAGAACAAGTGCCCAGTGCAGGCACTCAGCTCTTGGAATGATAACTCGCTCCAGAGCACATTCCAGAGCTGCTGTGACCAGTGAGGGACATCTCAGACTTTTCATTAGGCCAGGGCTGAGAATCCATAGGCAGCTGAAAGCCAGTTGGACATCATTTACTTCTCGGCTAACGCGGCAGTAGACCAGATGCCCTAATTTATTTGTTGGTCCTCATATTAAAGCTGCAGTTTGCCAGTAAACAGGCAGGGTAATGATGCCAGGCGCCCTTGTTAGGGGCTAATAATTGCTTAATCTGTCCAGTAATTGACCCCAGCTCCCGGGGCGGCCCTCCATCAAGGAGCCAGCCTGTGCTCAGGGCCTGGCCACACTGCCTCAGAGAATGGCTTCTGGAAATGGAGTAGCTCATTGTGATCCATCCTCCTTCACAGATGAGCAGATTAATTGGGCTGCCAATTAGGCAGCTAATAAAAGAATGAGAGAAAACAAAGGCAGACCAGAGGCTGCAGCTGCCCAGAGCTCCCTCTCCTAGGGTGGGTGTGGGGCAAGGAGAGGGGAGGTTTTAAGACTCATCTGTTGGTTTGAGGTCAGATACAATTCAAAATCATTCCCATTCATCAGGAAATAGGGAGATCTTTCTTTTCTTTTCTTTTCTTTTTTTCTTTTTTCTTTGTGGTGAGAGAGGAGTATGGGGAAGACTGAGAGGGCATGTAAGAGTGGAGAGATGATGCCATCCTGGCCAAAGGCCAAAAGCACTGGATGGACCAAGAAAAAAGAGGGACCAGGGGAGCAGAAAGTCTCAGGACCTGAGTTTGAATCTTAACTGTGTTAGCTACAGAAGTTACTGACTAGCTTTCCCTGACTAGTTTTCTCATCTTGATATAGGGATAATAATACCTAATCTGGAAGACTGTTGTGTACCTGTATTAGAGATCCTGTGTTAGCTGCCTGACACAGCACCTGAAAGTTGTGGCATGCTTCAATAAACTCACTTAGATCAAAGGTTGAAAGGCAGTGGGTAGTTAAAAACAGGATTAGTTTTAGAAGTAGGTGTCCTAGTCTGTGAAGTTGACTATCAATGAAATTTGGAGACAAGGATACCGAATCGTGGAAGCCAACAAATCAAAACAGAACTTGGGTTCTAGTTTTGGCTTAGTTACTGGGTGACCTGTAGAAAGCCTCTGGGTCTATGCTTATCTTTAAAATTAGGAGAAAGAATTAAATAATTCTCAAGGATACTTCCTACACTGACATTGTATGATTCCATCTATTTTATTCCTCTCCACCAAAAGTAGAAGAATCATCTGTCAAGTGAGGAGAATAATCTCCCTCCTGCTGGAAGACACCATCAACCTCCTTGAGATCAGCCTTTGTTCCTTCTGTAAACAAGTTTGCCAGGTCCTCTTCTTCAAGTTGATTTAACCAGGAAGCTGGAAAAAAGCAGGATGACAGGAAGGCTGGAAGCTGGAGAGGCCAGAAGAGAAGGAAAAGTGGTAGAGGATTTGAAATTAAAGCTGGAAGTTAGAGATCACTGCCCTGTCCCAGCTTCCAACAGACCAGGATGAACCTCTCTAGCCAAACCTCAACTGAGACTTATATTTATTGCTGATTTTTTTCTCCTACAGTGTTTGGTTTAGGGCTGGGCACATAGTAGGTGCTTATAAACGCCTATTGATGGATTGCTCCAGGAATTCATACAGCTTTGACTGTGTGGGATTAGTTGAACTGATCATCGCTCATTCTACAAACATTCATTGGCACACCAAATTCTGGGCATTTCAAAATGCCTAAGATGGTCCTGCCTCAGAGGGGTGCACAGTAAGGAAGCAAGTCCCCACTGGTTGGCAAAGGCTCTGATGGGAACAGCACATAGCTGTGGGGACCCAGCAGGGGCCTGGGGCCCCAGAAGAGATATTGGAAAGGGGACTTAAAAAATGAGTAGAGTGGAGCCAGATGAAAGGGGTGCCAGGATGCAGCCATAAAAAGAATAAAATCATGCCCTTTTCAGCGACATGGATGCAGCTGGAGGCCATTATCCTAAGTAAATTAACACAGAAACAGAAAACCAAATACTGCATGTTCTCACTTATAAGTGGGAGCTACACTTGGGGTGCACACAGACACCAAGAGAACCATAAACCCGGGATTCATAAAGAGGGGCAGGAGGGAAGAGGCAAGGGCTGAAAAGCTACCTATCGGGTACTATGTTCACTACTTGGGTGATGGGATCATTAGAAATCCAAACTTCAGCAACACACTATTTACCCATGTAACAAGCCTGCCCATGTATTCCCTGAATCTAAAATTTAAAATTAAAATAAAAAGAAAGGGGTGCCAGCGGAAGGTATCCAGGCTGGGGTAGGAAGAGATGGTCTGTTGGTAACGGAAAGCCTTTCAATTCCAGGGCCTTGGCTTCATGGTTAAAAGCGCAGACCCTGAAACTGGACAATCTGGGTTTGATGCCTCTCTCTGCCATTCATTTGCTGTGTGGCCTTAACCTCCCAGTTCCCCAGGTTCCTCATCAATTACAAAGGGGAGAATAAGAATTACTTGTGGGTTCTTGTGAGGATTTAAGTGAGTTGATATAAGCAAAGTGGTACACAGTAAGTATATACATGTATTGTTTTTTCATCATTGCTCTTCGTTGGCTTGCTGTAGACATGGGAATGGAGAGGTGAACAAGGATTTGCTGTTCCAGCTGAAAAAAACCTGAAGGCGACTATAGAGCTATTGCCAGGTTTTAAGCCTGGGTCAGATATGGGCTTTGGAGAGCTCCGTCCGGCTGCAGCATGGAATGCTGCTAAGAGGAAAGGAATACTGCAGGGCAGGGCCTCCTGAAGGCAGGACAGAGGTGGAGGTAGGGTGCAGGCATAGCAGAGAGAGCTGGCAGAGGTAAAGCAGCTTTCAGTCAGGAATCAGGGTGGAACATGATAGTGACCTGCAGGGGCTCTGCAGCGGCCAAGGTTCAGAGAGTCATGAGGTGCAGTGGGTGGACAGCAAACAGTGTGGATAGAAGGTGGCACCAATGATACAATGATTTGCCTGCAACCCCGAGAGCATCAGAACTCTTTGCTGAAAGCACCCAACCTTGAGGAACATAAATGAGATTAAGTTTCTGGCCCCTGGCAGGATGGGGCCTCAAAATAGAAACTGAATTCAGTTATGGAAAAATAAGAAAGTTACATTTCCTGCACTTCTTTTTTGAGATTGAGGCTTACTTAAACTTACATTGTGGTTTAAGTCTGTCTTCCCTCCAGGCCATGAGCTCCAAGACAGCAGGAACAGGTGTCCTCTCTTTGCCACTATATTTTTAGTGCCTAGCTCAGTGCCTGGCACAGGGAAAATACTCAAGACCTATGTATGAAGTGAGCGAATAAAGATCGACCCATGACAACTACTGTACATTCATTAGCTGGACTGACTTGTAATTCTATTGGCTCCATTTCACAGACAGGGAAAGAAAGTCAGGGTGTGGCATCGCTTGCTGAGTGCCTCACAGGAACCTAGCTGGGATTCAGACCCAGTTCTGCTGGCTTCAAAGCAGTGCTCTTTCCATGAAGACAAGATGCACAGAGCAAGGAGTCTATCTGCATGTGATTTGTGGAATAATTTGCATATGCCTGCATGATTTTCTCTCTAGAGTGTTCTGTGCAAAATTTATTGTTTCTATTCTCTGTTCAGAGGCAGTCCTCTGTAGTGGGAAGGGCCAAGGTTTGAAGCAAGACAGTTTGAGGTCTCTGCTTGGCCCAGTGTGTGATGTGCACAACAGCAGCCACTCTAGGCCCTTCCTTGACCTGGCACCAGACCCCTGTCTGCCCTCAGCTGAGTCCAAGGGCCTCGAATTATGGACTCACAGGGAGTCTGGCCCTGATGACCTTAAAGTTCACGGAGTATAAGTCCTCACCCTCCTGCCCCCAACTCTGCCCATTTCACAGATGAAGAGACAGAAGTCTAGAAAAGTGAAAGGCCCCGTCACAAACGCTTAGTGGATCTAGCACCACACCTATAGTGGGAAGCTGTTTGGGATAGCGAGGAGAAGAGGAAGAACAGGTGAAGAAGAGAGGTGGGAGGAAAGCAGAATGGGGGAGGAGCAAAGGTCACTACCTCATTGACAGGAAGTATGAAGCTGTGCTTGGTCCCGGTGCCTGGCAATATTGGTGTTTGTGAGAGCATGGTGTGTGCATGTGTGTGTGTGTGTGTGTGTGTGTGCACATCCTCCTCCCTCTTCTTACTCCCACAAAATAACCCTGAGGAGTGAACTTCCTGGGAGAGGGCTAGCTCTTTGTCTCCATAGTCTAGGCCCTGATGGGCACCTTGGCATGTAGCAGCAGGGCTCAGGCTGGGAGGCAGGAGACCTCGATCTAGTCCCCACTCCACCACCAACTTACCAGGTGACATCCAGTGAATCCCTGGACTATTCTGAAAAGAAGAGCTGAGAGCTGCCCAGTGACCTGGTGGAATTTCTGTGGAAGAGTGAAGGTGAAGAGGGGATTGTGGGTACTGGTCAGGCACCTACCTGTGCCTGGGGCTGACCCACCATTGACCTACACTGTCTCATTAAACCCTCACAGCAGCCCCTTGAGGAAGACATTGCTGCCCCCATTTTGCAGGTCAGGAAATAGGGGCTGTGAGAGGCAAGGACTTAGGCAAAGTCCCCTAGCTAGATGGAAATGGTAGGCTCAAACTACCATTGGCAAACTCCAAAGCCACAGCTGTGCCCACTGCCCCTGCTGCCCTTCAGAGCGTGGCATGGCTCCCCACAGTAGCATTTCATAAGTGCTGGTTTCATTAATTCAATGATAAAGGGTCTGGAGAGGACAAAGTACTCTGCGAATGGAAATTTTCAATGAAAGTTGGCCCCAGAGTCCCAGGAAGAGTCAGTGAAAGAACATACACTTGACCAAGAGTCAGAAACAAGGTCAACAAGGTCTAGGTCTGGTTCAGGCCAAGCTCCTGGCTTGCAAGGTGACCCTCCAGGTGAGCAGAGCTCAGCTAGTGACCCTCTCAGGAAGGCGACGAGGAAGAGCTGGGGCCCACAGTCTGGGAGGCCCACACCTGGGTTTGGTTCACAGTAAGGATTAGAGGAACCAGGTACAAAGTGCCTCATGGAGGCCCTGGCACCGGCCATGTGCTCCATTAGTGCTAGCTCCTCCCCTACTGCTGGCACTTATTTAGTGCTTTCTCTATTCCAGACCATCCTAAATGCTCGATGGATATGAACTGTGTCAGTCTTCACAACAACGCTGTGAGGCAGGATTTCTATTATTATTTCCCTTTTGAGATAAAGGAACTGTGGCATAAGGAGATTTTGTGGTTTTCCCAAGGTTACATTGCAGTAAGGGGAGGAGCTGGGATTCATGCTTAGCAGTGTAGCAGCTTGAGGGATGGCACTCTCACATGGCTGGCCACAGGGCCACACAGGAGCTCCTCTGACCTCTCCCATAGTCACTGGAGAACAGGATAGTTTGGCCTCACAGAGGTCATGGGCAGGGTTTGGGGTAGCAGAGTAAGCATCCCACCAACAAGCAGAGTCTTGAGGAATCCGAGCCCTGCTACCCTTGCTGCCACTCCTTCCAGAGCTATGTGGTGGCAGGACTTCACTCTACTCCCAGCAGCAGGTGCATCAGCAGCTCGGCGGCGAGAACTGTGGTCCCAGCCAGATGGGCACAACCGGCTTCACATGCCTGTTCCCTGCTCAAGGTCACTGAGCCAGTTAATGTGGAAGAGTTAACAGAACTGAAGGTATCTCAGCATCTGTCCACACCTTGGACCTGCCTGCTATCCCCAGAAGAAGGTGGGCTGATGGGGGCTGAGGGAAGATGGACACATTTAGGGCTATGACTGAGGAAGAAACTCCCAGCTGTGCCCTGTGGGGCTGTGATCGGGCTGTCTACATGTAGCTGAGACACCCTCAGAAAAGACCATGCCTCAGTTCTGTATTGGTAAAGTGGGGTAATGATGCCTCTTACACTGCCTCAAGGAAGTACGAATTGTGTGTCTCATGGGGCAGATACAGAGACAAGGAAAGATGAGAAACAGGATCGGGGAGATGGACTCCAGAACCACACTTGTCGTGAATTAGCCGTGTGACTTTGGGTAAGCCATTGTGCTTCCCTGAGGCTCCGCATCCTGATCTGTAAAATGCACATCAATTGTTGTGGGTGGTCAGAACTCTGAGTTCTTTCAGGTATAAGACTTCACCTTCTAGTAGTTCCCATCCCTGAGTGGGACAAGGGAACATGTACAGGCTTGGGAGTTAGCTAGACCTAGGTTAAAAGCCCCACTCCACTATTTAATGACTGTGTAACCCTGAGGCTCCTCTTTCTGAGTTCAACGCAGCATTTTTTCCTCACGACAGCCCCATAAGATGAATAAGAAACCCCATTTGACAGATGTGGAAAATGACAGTTGGAGACCAGCCCTAGACCTTACACAGCTCGTGGTATAAAGAGGGAAAAACAAATATAAGTCAAGTATATGATAATAAATCAGGGCAATAGAGATGACCGTTATCAATTAAGATGATGGCCATCTTTAGATCCACAATGCAGGCACAAAGCAGGTGGCAGGAGGGAGTGGGCCAGGGAGGCCCACAGTGGGGGCACTCACAATGAGCCCTGTGAGATGGACGGGGCTTGCCAGGTGGCAAGGAGCAGGCACAGGGCCTGCTAGGCAGAGGGAGCAGCAGGTGTAAAGGTGCACTGGTCAAGAGAAGACCGCCCACTCAAGGTTTCAGCTGTGTGGGGCTGAGTGTATGAGGCTGAGGCCAGAGAACCAGGTGAGAGCCAGATGACAGAGGGCTGGGAATGTCATGCCAGGGAGTTGTAGTTTATTTTGAGAAGCCAGCGGGCAGGCATTGAAAGACTCTGTCAAGGAACAGACATTTATTGAAAACCTACAGAACGCCATTGAGTGTATGAACTCAGCACCATCCAAAGATTCCCGTTTAGTAAACAGGGTCATCAGAGAGCACCTGAGATCCATTCAATTCCTCTCTGCCTCAGTCGTTACCTGTGAAATGGGATGGCAACCCTGCTCTCTGTCTACTGCCCACAGGGGAGGTGAGCACAGGGGTTTGGGCTCCCAGAGATGAACATATTGATGGTAAGGCTACTGTCTTTTTACAAACAAGGACAAAGCAGTTACATCCAATCAGCTGGGGGAAGAGATCTGCCGCCAAGTTTAGTAACTGACAGATGGCGCAAGTAAAGGGGTTGGTAAACCCAGGAGGGACCTCAAGAGGTTACTGCAAGGACAATGCTGGGGAGGAAGAAGGCCAAAGTGAGAATGCTAAGGAGTCAGCTATAGTGGCTGGAGCCTCAGTCATGCATCATACAAGCTGGTCGGCTTTGGGCAAGTCACTGCCTCCCTGAAACTCCATCTTCTCATCTGAAAAAAAGAGGAAGGCAATCGTGCCTAACTAAAGCATTGTAAGAATACGAACTGGGAAAATAAAGCCCATATTTATTTGCACAGTGCTTGATAGTTTACAAAGCAGATTACCTGCTTCATCTTCTCAGATTCCCACGGGGAAGACGGTAACATCTGTTGAGTGCCTGCTGTGTGCCAGGCACAGGACTGGGTGTGCTGTTTATATTCATCTCATGCCAGCTTCATAACAGCCTGCCTGGGTAGTATCATTTTACATTTGAGGCAACTGAAGTCACACTGCTGGAAAGTGGCACAGCCAATACTTGACCTCAGGATTGTCTGATTTCAAATCCTCAGAGGCTTCCACTGCAGTGTGCCACCTCCCTTGAGTTATAGAACCTCCACAGGCGTTTCATATCTCTTTGACCTCATGGTCACTTTGAGATTAAAATGAGATAAATTACTTAACTTCTCTAAACTTCAGCTTGCTCAACAATATACATATATATTGCTGACTATAGCTGACTAATTAAATGTAGTATGGATGAAATATGTAATAATAAGTAAAAGTGCAATTATAAACAGAAACACTTGAGAATAAAAATTATGACTTATTTGCCTCTGGTTGTCTGATGCCAAGTGTGCTTACTCTTGGCAGGTATTTCAAAAGTTGTTTAAGTGAATGATTAAATAAATGAGTGAAAAGAGAGTTTTCAGTCATTACCTCCCATTTCACAGCTCTTCTGCCAACATACACATTATTCTGGGGCCAGATTTCTTGCTGTTGTAAACCACTGGAGGCAAGTAAAGCTAGGGAGTGTAGATGATTCTGTATGGCTCTTCCTCACCACAGCACATATGAGATAACTTCATTCAGCCCTCCCTGTTCATTTATCCATCCATCTATCTATCCATTGATTAATTAATTCATACATATGTCTAGTCAATAAACATTTATTGAAATAAAACCTAATGGAGATCAGGTAAAATCTCTTTAAAGAAATGCATTACATTTCCATTTAAGATAATGGCTCTGCGTGTGGCCACACTGTTCCAGAGATCATCACAGTGTCCCAGTTGGATGTGGGTATAGGACACCTATGAGATCCTGCCACTCACCTTGGCACACAAATGATGAGGGTGTTTCCCCTGGGTGGACTCGTCCTGTGATGAATACCACCTTCTGCTCTGCCCCTTCCCGGAGATTGTCTGTAAGATAAAATGAAAGATGGTTGCTAAGGAGGGCAAGAAAAGCTGAGTCTAGTGGTTGGTGTGTGGCAGGGAACCCCAGAGGGAATGGGCTGGATGTTTTACATTTATCTCTTAAACCACTGGGTTAGAATCATTAAGGTCCAGCCATTGCTGACTAATTTAATTATGTCCCTACCCAACAAAAGACTACATTCCCTTTTGTTGGTACAACTGATCATATTATATTAATATGTAGTATTTATAATCATCCAAGGAAGCCATATGAGTGAAGTTGAATCCCAAATCCATTGACTGTGACCTTAGGCAACTTGTGTATCCTTTCCAAGTTTCCATTTTCTAATCTATAAACAAGGATGACAATATATCCTTGTTTATAGGTTATAAACAAGGATTTTAATAGGGTTGTTGTGATGATTAAACAGGCTTACACATTGCATAGTACACAGTAAACATTCAGTAAGTGATGGAGTAGAGAAGGTAGCTATTTATATATTAGTAATAGTAGCATCTGCCATTTAATTAGCTCCTTTTGTGTCAGGCACATTATATACATACATAATCCTTACAGGAACATGCTGTTAATGTGTTTTTTTAATAGAGGCAGAAGTGAGGCTCATGGAGGTTACACAACTTGTTCAAGGTCACACAGCTGAAAAGTGGTGGTAGGAGCTGAGATTAGAGCCCAATCCCTCGTCTGGCCTTCATTTCCCTTTTATCTTAAACAACTAAAAAACTGGACAAAATATTCAAAACAAGTATTTTCAGACATTGAACAAGAGCCAATGCAAGATAATCAATGAGAGAAGAAAAACAAATGAGATATGCCCTATGATTGCCCTGGCTTTTTGCCTGATGATCCTTTCCAGATCAAAGAGCAGAGAGGGGTATCCTGAGCAAAGCAAAGAAGCCTCACTGAGATTCAAGTTCAGCAGGTAGTAGTTGGGAAACTGTGAGCTCCAGAGAGGGGGAAGCGCTGTAGAAAAAGAGTTCCAGAAATCTGTACAGGAGTCCTCTTGATTCTTTGTTGGATGTGCATACATAGGGTGACTCCCCATGATGTCAGGAAAAAATGATCAAGGAGCTGTGAACTGCACAGTCCTTAGGGTCACACAGGGCTAAGAATCATTTGAATTCCCACAACTAAAGAGGAAGTCCTTACTGATCATCCAAGGAGAATGAGAATTCAGACGGGCAATGTCTTAGTGGTAGGGAAAAACTACTCTAGACCACCACATTCACAAAGCTTTAAAACAAGTCTCAAAAGGATCAAACTGAACAAAAGAAACTTAAATGCTTGATGTACAAAGCCCAACTCTCTTTAAAGGAAGACAACAAAATCCAGACAGTCAAAGCAATGTATAATTTGCAATATCCAGCATCCAATAAAAAATGATTAGACATGCAGAAAAGTAGGAAAATGTGGCTCCAAATCAGAACTCAAGCTCTTTTTTTCTCTGCAGAAGTCTAATTTGTATAATAAAGTTGAACTATTGTGCAAAGATATCATCAGACAAAAGCAACAGCCAAGGGTGGCATTCCCAGAAAGAAACATCTGGGGAAGGATATTCAGCAGTGGGCAGAAGAAGGGCTGATTGATACAGAGCACAACAATTACCTGAAGGAAATTTAGAAAGAATATTGAGAGAGGTTGAGTTGAAGGATTTTATCAATGTTTGAGGATGATCTGGAGGGAGAGAATAGAAATAATTAATAGGCTTTCTCCTTCTGAAATGCTGGAGACATGCTATTCTGAACGTGGTTCTTTATCCCAATAGTCACTGCACCAATGTCAGAGATGAAACTAAAAATATTAACCCTATTAAACCTGGTTCTAAAGGCTTGGGACTTGCTTGTCCATTGGGGTGATCAGTATGGGTGGAGTCACTGCTTCCCCTGAAAGGCAGCAAGAAATATCATGGAACCAAAATATAGTCTTGAGAACTCACTCTGCTCAGCTCTGTGCTAGGCACCTTTAGGAACAAAGGGAGAGAGAGAAGGCTCACCTGCCCTGAAGAAGTTTATTATTTAAAGAGGAATTCGACGTCTAAGCATTTCCTGGACTGCATATAAGCTCCTCAAGGAAGAGACTGCAACTTCCATGGGTGTATGGCTAATGTCTTTCCCAGGACCCCCTGCATGGAGTAGGTGCTCAAGGACTGGCTATTGAATTAATAAATAAAAATACTTGTGTAGATGATGGTTTATAAAGAAATACAGACTCATATTATGTTTTTTAATCTTTATCATGCCTCTGTGAGGTGGACAGTATTAACCCCATTTTATGGGTGAGGAAATGAGGCTCACAGAAGGAAGGGACATGCCCAAGGTCATTCAGCTAGCAGTGGTAGAGTTAAGTCCCAGCACCCAGCCAGTGCCCCTTTCACTACCCTGTTTCATTGTTTCATCCGGTAAAAACAATATAAGATCCCACTTCTGCTGCATTTCCATTTACAATTTACACAAGAGAGTTTCATTTTATCTTATTGTGATGGAAATTGAGCCGCTGTCTTAGTATTTATATTGCTTTTTCACTTACAAAAAATCACCAAGCCCTTTTAAAAGACACTGTCTAACACTGACCCCATCTATCCCAGCAGTCCAGAAATGATAAATGGCACTAGGGAGGCCCTTGGTGAAGGCTAACTTTATGGATGTCTCCCCTGACCCCGTATCAAGTCAATTGCATTCAGCATTTCTGCTGACCACAGGGAAATGCAAAATGGGCATTCTATTTGCACACTAATTTTACTGAGCCCTTGCGTCTTCATAAAATGATAACATGGGGCTAATAAAAATCAAGCATCTCAGGTGCTAATGTAAGCAAATGTTGATGCAGGCAGGTAACAAATTGCTTTGTCATTTAGAAGGCCGTAAAAGAGCATTATAATCATCTTTAGGCAAAATGGATGGGTCGCCTTTGCTTAGCTTTTAGCTTTCATTTGCGAAATCAATTTAAGGTAATGCAGCAGCTCTGAGGTGGTGACTACCCCACCCCCTCCTGTCACCAAATCTCCAGACTCTGTGCAAAGCCAATTAAACATATTCTTGGTGGAGGCAGCACAGATGAAGAAGAAAGTATGCTTGAACCAAGCCAGGGTGGAACAGAATGCAAACAATGAGACCAAGAACAACTCATAAGAGATAGAACAACTAAAGAGCTCATGTAGGCTGACATGCTCAAGGGTACAAGGGCACACTCAAAAAACACTGGGGCAGCTACACCTGGCTCCCCAGTTAAACAGCAGGTGTTTGAAGTAACGTGCTTTGTGTGGCATCCTTAGCATGAACGTGCACACACACATACACAGACACACCTTTGTCACTATAACCCTCTATCATCCGCTATTTCCTTAATCATCACATATTTATTGAATACCTATTAGATGGCCAGGCACTAGCTATTATTATTTTCATTTTACAGAAAACCAAGGCCAAGAGAGTTAAGTGACTTGTCCCAGTTCTTACAGCTAATTTGGCAGAGCCAAAGTCCCGAGCCAGATAGCCCGACTCCAGAAACTGTGTTCCTAACCTCTATATTATACTGTCTTCTAGGAAGGAGGACAATATCATCCCATTGCAATAGCAATTAAGTAATATTTATGTAGTGCTTATTCTTTGCCAGGCACTTTACATGCATGATCTTATTTAATTCTCAAAGCAACCCAATGAAATATCTACTATTCTTAGACTAGACTCTTTTATAGATTAGAAAATTGAGATCCAGAAAGGTTAAATGACTTGCCTAAACTTGCATAAGTAGCAAATGTGGGAGCCAGAATTAAACACAGGTCTTTATGATTCTCAAATTTGTGCTTTTAACTACTGTGTCATATTGACTTTTGGAGATTAAAATCACCCTATAGGGTTTTTAAAAAAACATCGACAAATTCTTTGTTCATTTCCGCCTTTCAAGAGGTGGAGATGTACTCCTCTGTCCTTCAGTGTGGGCTGGACTTAGAGACTTCCTTCTAACAAATGAAATACTCTAGAAGTGATGGTGTGCCACTTCTGAGATTAAGGTATAAAAAGACTGGCTTCCATCTTGGGTGTGATATCTCTTTCTTGAATGGCTCACCCTTGGGGAAGCCAACTGCTATGTCATAAAGGCACTCAGCCTATGGAGAAGCCCACATGGTGAGGTACTAAAGTACCCAGATAGCAGCCAGGAGGAACTGAGGTTTGCCAAAGCCATGTGAGTGCATTTGGAAGAGGATCCTGCAGTGTCCAGTGACTATAGCCCTGACTGACAGCCTACTGCAACTTCACAAGAGACCTATGCCAAAACCACCCAGCTAAGCTGTTCCCACATTCCTGACCCACAGAAATGGAGACATAATAAATATTTGCTGTTTCAAGATGCTAAATTCTAGAGTAACTTGTTAGGCAGCAATAGATAATAGACATCTCCCTGAAGATAACTATATTTCTCCTAGTTGCTATGTAGACCTTAAGTAACTTTGCATCTTATCTATTGATGCTGACTTTCAATGAGGACCAAAGCCATAATCTCGGAGCCAAGATGTGGAGAATCTCAATCTATTTGGCCAGTTATTATGGATCTGTTGCTGGTAGAGGTAGATGCCAAGAGGCCCCAAAGAGCCCTAGGTGGGTCTCTGAGGACAAAAATCTCCCAGAAGTTCATATTGTCAGTTTTGTTTCCCCATCCCTCCAGACAATGACTTGTCATGGGGATTGAGATGCTAATGTGAAGGAAGAAGGAAATGCTACTGGGAGGGGAATGTGGAATGTTACAATGGGGGAAGCATTTGTTGTTGTTGTTGTTGACACCTGAGCCTTTTTTATTTCCTTGACTTGATTCGTGAAGGCATGATAAAGTCAAGAAAATGCCCTTCTATGGGTTTCTAAACCAGACAAGTTTCAGCCTTTTCTCCAGTACTCCAGGGCCCAAACAGGTCCATAGTACTCTTAAGCTGGAGAAACAAGACATCGCTGTAGCAACAACAGCATGGTTGGCTGGTATTAATCAGAGGGCTTGCTCAGGACTGGAACAGCCCTGGCACTGGTCTCCCTGTGCCAGCACCACCCTTTCCAGTGCACCCTCTGCCTGGATACCAAAATGGTCTTTCTAAAATGCAAATAGGAGCATACCACTTCCTCTGCATAAAACCCTTCAGCAGCGCTCTATTGTTTGCAGAGCAAGTCCAGCCCCCTTAGCCTAGACCATCCCTGTCTCTGGTAGCTGGTGGCTGCCTATCTCTCCAGTCCCTTCCACAGGCCCCAGCCCCAGCTAGCACTCCGTGGTTCCCAAGACACGACATGTTCTCCCACACCTCCACACTGGGCACATGTTCTGTTTTCTTCCTAGGATGCCAGCCCCCATCTTGGCCGTCTGGCTTACTCCTACTCAGCCTTCAAGACTTGGTTCAGATGCACCTCCTCTAAGAAGGAAAGGAGGAAACTGATGTTCATCCAGGACTTGGACTGGGCCAACCTTGGTGTTAATGTTGCTGTGTTTTACCTGATTTTATCAGCAATGTGAGGATATCACTCTGTTGATGAGACAGACAATAAAGAGGGAATGGATGCTGTGAATTATAGTAAGAACATGGCCATAGTATAGACATTTATTGAGTATAATTTTATGAGAATATATAGGTTTAGGAGATATCAATAGAGCTTTCCTGGAGGCAGTGGAGAAGCACTAAATGCATTTGGGTAGATATGTGACTTGATGAAATTCCAGACATTCAGGGTTAGCTCTGCCTCAGTGTTTGATGGGTGGATCCAACAAGAGGAAAGGGCTAGGTGAGGGACACTGAGGAGGACCATGTTCCCTGTGTTTCTTCTGTACCCTGAGGGGGTCAAATGAAAAGTCAGCTGACTTCCCTGGGTAGATGGACTGGGTCTCATAACCAGGTTCCACAGAGTATTGACTGTGAGACCTTGGGCCAATTATTTATCCACCTTGAGCCTCAGTTTCCTCACTTATAAGATGAGAATAATAATCTCTAGCTCACAAGACAAACAATAAGCAAGAGACTTTATATCCCTGCCACATGGCTTCACCTATAATAGCAGGTGCCATTTACTGAGTGACAAGCCGTGGAATGGGGTTCCTCAGCATCAACCCTACAGGTATGTTGAGCTGGAGAGCTCTTGGTTCTGCGGGTGCTGAGCTGTGCATTGTAGGATGCCCAGCAGCATCCCTTTCCTCTATCCTCTACATGCCAGTAACACCTCTCCCTCCAGTTATGACAATGAAAAACATCTTCAGACGTTACCAAGTGTCCCATGTTTCCTCAGAGGCAAAATAGCCCCCAGTCAAGAACCACTCTCCTACAAGAATATTATACTTGATTCAAACTGGCCTCGTCATTAACTCACCAAGCAAACCTTCAGTTTCCCAGACTTTATATATATTTTCCTAACTCCTCCCCAAAGCCTCTCCAGATATCTCCAGACCACTGTGTCCTCACCCTCCTCTGAATTCACAGTTCACTGTCTGGACCCTCATCTGGTCATAAATCATTTGCTGCCTTGGTCAAGCAGGACCAAAAGCCACGACTCAGATCCATTCTGCCTGATGCCCAGCATCTGCTCTGCACTTCTGAGCCTCTGGGCCATCCTGAGAAAATAGTGGTGTTGGCAAGATTTATTTTCAGTTCCCGACTCCTTAGCATCCTCCACACCCCCATTCCCTCCCCTAGGCTCAGATCTCCCATGGCCTAAAATCTCATATCTAAGTAGTAGACTCATTATGCTTCAGGGTTAGGGATCAAATGTTCTGCCCTTGATGAGCTGGAAGAAGAGAACAGGAATTACCTTTGAAAAGAGTATGTACATGACAAAGAAATACTCCTGAAAAGAAATGAAGCATTGATTCTGGAATGTCAGGCGTTGGGGACAGGAGCCTTTCTGGTGTACCTCCCTATCTTCACAAATGGTGTCTTAATATGTCTTGGACATATTAAACTGCTCTTTTGTCTTTACAAAGCAGTAAGGGTGCCTCTGACTTACAGGAGACTCACAGAGGCCATCAGAACTGCACAGCCTGTGAGATCACCGAGTTAAACACCCTCACTATGAAGAAGAAGGGCAGAGGACCAGAAAGAACGAGTGACTTGCCCCTGGCCACACAGCTAGAGAGTAGTCCAGGCAGGTAGCAGCCTCCTCTCACTACACTAGGCTGCCTGGGGCAATGGCCATGCAGGCTGGCACCTGGAAAGTAGCCAGTGGATTCCTGCCAGAGAAGTGAAGAAAAGCTGAAAAGTGATGAGATACAGATCTGAGATACAGGCGGCTTGGGCCAACTAAGATGTTGTCACCTTGATGGTCACAGGAGCAGCACTGAGTTCTTCTCCCCAGACAGGCTGCTCTGTGGGCTCTGGCAGTTTCTAAAGCCCCCTTCCTTGCCATAGGGCTGGAACCTAGGCCTGGGAGCAGGTAGGCAGCCTTCCAGGGCAGGCTAATGGCAGGATAGATAAATAGGGGCAGGCTTCTTCCTCAGGCAGGCTCCCTACCCCTATCTATCTTGATCCCAGCACCCTACAAACACCTCCAGAAAGGCAGAGCCAGAGCCACCTACTCAGAATACCTGCTGAAGTTAGGGTTCCTGGGAAACAGACTCAGAGGCTCTGAGATTCCCATACAGGAGCTTTACTGAGATTGCTCTCGGGAAGGCTTGTGAGAGGTACAAATGAAATAGGGTGGGGACAGACTCAACAGGGCCTTTCAATAATTCCATGAGGAGCTCTGGGCCAGGAGGGCCCTGCCTGGTTGTTTGAGGAGGCAAGGGGGCTGGCCCTGTGTCCTGAATCAATAGGATACTGGATATGGCCTGCCATCAGGGAAGGTGTAACCCCAGTCAAGACTGAGTGGAAGTCCCAGGGAGGAACTCAGCTGTGTGCTCTCAGCTACCAATGCTCCTGGGAACTGAGGACTCAATCCTGAAGATCTGAGCAGTGCATGCAGCATCTGTTATGCTAGCCAGGGTTGCTGAGAACAGAGCAGAGGCTCAAGATCTGAGGTTTCAGACAAGAAGGCTGAGGACAAAGGACTTTCTTTTCTGTTAAATTCAGTTCATATTTTCTTACACTGACCACATGCCAAACTTTGGGCTGGTCTCTGAGAAATCAGACACTGTCCCTGCCATCCAGGAGCTCAACTGCTCTCCTGCAAGAATACTTTATTCAAACTGGCCAGTGGAAGAGAAAGATCAAGACTTGTGGTTATAAATTTGAATTCTAGAATCAGACAGAAGAAGCATTAAATCCAAGTCCTACCACAGGTACGTATGTGACTTTGAGCTCTAGGATCTTTCATTTTCTCATCTGCAAAATCAGGATAATAATAGTATCAAACTCATAAGGATCTTGTAAGAATTAAATGAGACAATGCTTCAGGTCTATGTATATGACTTGATGCATAGTAAGTGTTCAAAAGGATACTTACAGACACTGAGAGGTGACTTGGTCCAAATGCCTGACCTTACAGATGCAGAAAGTGAGGTCACTAGACAGTAAGCAACAGGAAAGCCACAACTTTGCCTCTTTCACAGTTTGTATTCCCAGTGCCTGGCACACATGATGTTCTCAGTAAATACTTGTGAAATAGTATTTGTTGCCCTTTGGTTGAATGAGTGTATCCAGCTAGAACTGAGTGCCCAGGCTTTCCCCAATGTGTGCTCTGCTTTTTGAATCCACCACTGGCAGACCCCAGAAATTCCTCACCAGGTTTAGTTTCATGCTTATTAGCAAATGCAAATTGAATTATGAAGTGCCCTTTTGCAACAAGGACAACAAAAACAGTTTCCCTAGGAAAGGAGGGCATGGAGAGGTGAAAGCTGGGATGAAAGTCTAAGACAATACATTCTAATCAAACTTGATAAATATGTAAATTAAAGCAGCTAAACAGTTGGCTTTGACAAATGACTTCTCCGTAATGGATTTTTCCACAGTAAAGGCAAGAGTTCAGCCTGCCTGCTAGTCACAATAAGAGCCCTCTCCTGCTTTCCTGGCAATGCAGGCACACTGGGCAGGCACTGGGATGCTAAGAGGCAGAGTGGGAATGAATCCTTCTTTTAGTAGATGCCATTGGTTGAGCATCAGCTAGCTGCTAGTCATGGCCTTCATTGGCCCTGCAAGAGACATGAGAATCCCTGTCTCATGGATGAGGGAGCCAAGATAAAAGTCAGTAAAGGCTGGATTCACCAGACTCCAAAGCCTGATGTCACTCGAGGAGCCAACACAACCACTTGTCAAGGAACATAAATTCAGCCCCTCCAATGGTTTTATTGTCACCTGAGGGTCTCACCAACTCAAAGTCTTACAGCTGTGCTTCCCCTCCCAGGACCTGGCCCAGTGGAGGTGTTCAGAAAAGATCTGTTCCTTAACTTGCTATGCAGTTCCAGTGGGCCCCTTTCCTATGCCCGCTCTCAACCTGTTTTCCATCCTTAAAACGAGCTGTTGGAATCATGCCAGCTGAAGGCCCAGACATCACAGAGTAGAAATGGGTGGTCAGATTGCAGATTCTCTGGAAATACATGACAATTGTCATTTTAAGCCACTAAATTTGGGAGCGGAGGAGGTTGTTATGTATTAATAACTAAGAACAATTGTTATGAAACTGATGATGATTCTAATGGGTTACAATACAACAGTCAAGTAAGAGGTGGCTGAAGAGGAACCGTTTTGAGCAGTTACTGTGTACCAGGCACTTTACATACATCAGGATCCAAGTCTTGCCAGGCCCTTTGAGATTTGTATTGTGAGGCTCAGTACGTTGCCCGGGGCTGCCAGGCTAGTAAGACTCTGAGCTGGAATTTGAACCTTCTCTATCTCAGGAGACCAGTCTTTCTTTTGACACTCCCAAGGGGAAATTTGATTCCCCAGCTATACTAAAGAGATGTTATTCTGTTTGTACTTATGTGCAGGCACCTGCACACATCTGCGTCTGACTGAAACTCCTACAAATACCTGAGGTTTTGTACAAAGTTATTAGAGTTGAGGTGCAAACAGAAATTCAAGTTAAATGGTTTGTAGCCTTGGAAGGACATTAATACAATTTCCCCAAGCAGAGAACTGATATATATGAGCACTCCAAGAGCTTCAGGAAAAGTTTCCTTGTAGGCCTGGGAGTAATGTGATCCTGACCCTGAGTGGAAGATCTGTCTTGCCCAATGCTGGAGGAACTCAGATTTGAAGAGTGTTCTTTCTTTCCTATTGAGATCTTCATTGAGTTGTATAAAAATACCACTTTCAATCTCAAATCCCCACTGGCATTTTAATATAAGCACCGAAAATGCTACTGGGCTTTGGAGATTTCACTTAATGAAGGAAAAGTATTTCTATTAAAGAGTGTAATTTTTTTCTCTCTCTCAACATGACATCTTCAGAGGAGCCAGAGAAGCTGAATTGTTCTGGGCTGAGAAAACAAACCAACCCATGCCTTGCCCACGAGTTTGTTAAACAGACTATGGAATGGCGACAGCCAAGGAAGGCAAGGAAGGGTCAGTCATGAGGGAGAAATAAGAGTAATGATTCTGAACCAACTCCCATATGCCCAGGACTGTACAGTTTATGAAGCATTCAGGTACTCAACAGGGAGATTATTTCTGTTGCCACTGCCCAAGCTCAACACCGCCCCCATCGCATGTTGTCTGAACAACCACAGAAGCCTCCTGCTGCTTCCTTCCTCCCCTGTAGCCCATTTTCTGGCGGATGGATCTCACTCCCGTGCTCCCAGTCCTGCAGCGGCTTCCCCATACACTCGAAGCTAACCCAGGCGGCATTCCCTAGCCCGCTTGTCCCCTGCCCACCTCCCACGCTCGCCTCTTACTGTTGTTTCACCTGCTCATCACACCTCCTCACACCTTTCTAGTTTCCTCACACCTCTGTCCAGAGGACGCTCCTGGGTCCTCGGAGCTGACTCCTTGGGAGCATTAGCTCCATGGCAAAGGGAACTTTGTCTTGTTAATGGCTGTGAATCCCTGCCATACATTCACGCTGACCGCATATCTACCATGTCAATAAAATACAGCTATCAGTTATTGAGTGATGTCTGCTGGGGAGAATGAGGACCAGAGGAATAAGACTCAAGAGGTGGCTGGGATCAGCAAATTGTCCAAGGTCATATAGCTGGCAAGTGATGAGAGCAGAGTAGACCCAGGTCTGGTTAACGTTAAAGCTGGTGTTCCTTCTCCCTCACCCCAAGCCGTCGTTCACTCACAGAGAGGCCAGAGAATGCTGTGGGTGGGCTGGGGGTGTTGGGCGTGTCGGGGCGGGGAGGGGGGATGGGTGGGTGAGCATGACCTTAGGTATGGCTGTGCCTGATTTAGAATTCTAGCTCTGCGACTTACTAGCTGTGTTGTCTTGGGAAAGTCACTCAACCTGTGAGTGTCTCAGTCTCCTCATCTGTAAAATGGGAATAATAATATTCATCTTATTGGGTGGCTGTGAGGACTAGATGAATTAAAATAAAGTACTAATAACGGTGCTTGTCACATGGTAAGTCCTCAATTAACTGTGGCTATTATTAGTCATTCTACATGTGTTTCTTGAGCTCCCAGTCACTCCCTCCCCCAGGAAGCCTGCTTCACCCCCAGGCAGTGAGTCACTCTCTGCTCTGTTCCCTCCCAGCCCCTTCTGCTATTATAGCAATTGCCCAGCAGTATAATAGTAATTTGCTTCTCTTTCTGTCCCGCTTTTCCCCTCTGGTGACTCTGAGCTTTTTGGGGGCAGAAGCCCTGTCTTATTCATATCTTCCTGGCACTCATTTTCTTTGTCTCAGACAGAGAAGGGCATTTTGACATGGTTGTTTTGATGTAACGGTTTTGAAATGGCTGCATCTAAATGTAAAATTGGTTTGGAAAATTACTAGGTACTGTGTGAAACAGACACCCCCCCCCCCCCCGCCACACCCATCACATGTTGGATCTTCAGTGTCCTTCACTCCCACCAATTCCTTACTGTTCCTGCCATCCTCATCCCCAGCCTTGACCCAGAGCCCACCCTGAGCCCAATCTCTTCCCTCTCTCCCCTCCCTAGACCCCCTTGACAGAAGTGGAGATCAAGGATGGGGGAAATTCTGGGATGAGAAGAACTAGCCTGAAATGTCTCTGTGCCACATTATTTGCTGATGTTTTTTTAAGAAGTTGAAGGTGTGATGGTTTATTTTCTCAGCTGTGTCAAAATGTCCTCATATCAAAATAGGTGAGTCAGAGCAGCCTCATCAACGTGGCTGAAACAAAAGGACAATGTCAAAAAGATATGAAGTCTGCATGGGAAGCCACCTGGCATGCAATAGTCCTCAATAATGGATTTTAAAACATCCATCATTGTAAGTGGATTAACAAGCAATCAGCTACACTTAACACCAACTCTCCTGTAGCAATTACTTTTTGTTCCAGTGAGGAGGATTCTACCACCATAAAAATCAGAGGAGTTAAGGATGCTGTCTGATATCACACAGCAGTCACAGAACAGTGACAATTAGAGCTGAGTATGGTCTAATTAATGTCACCATTTACAACCAAGACTCTAAGACAAAAAGTGATTTGACCAAGGTCTCACAGTGAACTGGATTTTTACATGTTAGATCAGAAACATTTGAGCAGTTCTTATATAACTTCTCCACCCTGTGCCCTAAATTCTAGGCCATGCCATCACCAGTGAATGGAATCTTTCTTGAATAAAATAAATTATAAAAATTTAATTCACAGGATATGTTTCCAGAGGGTGTTTTTATAGAATGCCATTATGTGCTCCTCGAAAAAACTCCTAGGATAAACCTGGATTCTTTCTACAAATTCTACCTCAGGTTATACCTGGGGTACATGGAAGTAGAGCTGGACAGACCTGGGTTTGAAGCTGTATGGCCTAGGTAAGTGGCTCAGCCATGGTTTCATCAGAAACTAAGTAAGGAGAGATGTATAAATCACAGTGCTCCACAAAGGTAGCTTTCAGTATTACTGATTTCAGAAACCTTCAGTCCTACCTTCCACCTTCTGGCAGAGCCATTCATTTAGAAAGGCTTGAGTGGGGGGTCTGAAGGTCTGAAGGTGCTGGCAGGTGCTGCAAGTGTGACCTGAGAACCCAGAGGTGAATAAGCATAATGGTAACAAACAGGGACTCAGGCACAAGCGCAGTGACTGTGCTGCTCTCTGAGTGTGTGAGCCCAGGCAAGTTACTTCACTTCTCTGTGCTTCACTCTTCTTGTCCATAGAATGTGGATCATAGCAGACTGTCTCACAGGAACGCCCTCAGGAGGAAATGAGGTTGTATTTGTAAAGCACGTAGAATAGTGCCTGCCACATAGGAAATCTGATATAAATATTTACTGACTAATAGAGATACCTGATTAAGAACACCCAGTCAGGTGCTCTGCGTCTGCAGAGGGGAATGCTCATCTTGGGCCCTCCCTGGTGAACCATCCTGCAGAAACAGGCTCCTGTGGACAGTTCCTTCACGCTTTCCCCTAGGTATGTGAGGCTAATACACTGGCAAGAAACACGGTTTATTTTCTGGTTCTTAACCCTGGCTGCTTATTAGAACCACTCAGCAGCTTTGTAAAAATACTGATGCCCAGAACACCCCACTGACTGCCCCCACCAAGATTCTAGTTCAGTGTTCTGGGGAAGAACTCCAGCAAACTGTTCTTCTAATTTGCATTGTGGCTGCAAATTGTGCAGCCACAAGGAGAAGAGGACCAGTGGTCTAGTGTGAGCTTGGCCCAGGCTCTCTGCTCCCTGGGTCTCGGTTTCACCATCTGTCATAAGAAGGGGCGGAGCTAGGTGGTCTCTCAGTCCCCTCCAGTTCTAAAACACTTAAGCTCAAGAGGATCAGAAGCCCCAGTAAGTGTCTGGGGCTGGCTCTGATAACACCACATTGGTCAGAACAACAGGCAAGAGTGTGGGGTGAGTAGACGAGAAAACATGCCTACATCAAGCAAGTAATTTTTCTCAGACACAGTCTTTTCCTTGGAACAGGACAAGAAGTACCAATATAATAGACGTGCAGTGTCTCAGGGAACTCACAAAGCTTCCTGCAAGTAGATTGGATTTGTAAGAAAACGTAAGCTGCATGCATGAGGAGAAGGAGAGAGACATTTTTCAAAGGATGAAGGAAGAGGGTTAACATATTCGCCACCACAGCAAAGAAGGGGTCCAAATACATGCATGTCAGGGTACAGATCCAGGCTCCTGGGAGGGTAGGAGAAGGGAAAGGAAGGGAAATCTCAGTGGTTGAGCACCTGCTCTGTGCCAGGCGCCAGGGGGCGCATTACTTATATAAGCTCATTGGATCCTGCCAGCCTTGCAGAAGGGCTGGCACTCTGATCTCTGTCCTGCAGGCAGGTTAAAGAGCTGTGCCACTGGCCCCGGTCCGCATGATGAGCAGCTGCGACGTCAGTCTAACTCCAAAACCCTGCGCTTTTCCCTGACAGCTTGATGCCTCACTTATCCAGAGCTTCCTGTCCTTGTAACGTCACACACCCAGATCACAGCAAAGAGCCAGAAGGAAGCAGAAAAGCCCCTAGAACAGTGCAAGCCAGACACACAGGGACCACAGTCAGGGTCCTGTCAAGCCTCAGGAGAGGCCTCCCAACTTTTTGGGGACACTAGGGTGATGGGGAGATACCTCCGGATTTCTGGAAAGAAGGGGCAAAGCTCATTGTTAGAGAGCTGGTCCACAAACACAGAGGGATGCAGAATGGGAACTGGTAGGCTACTAGGAGACGGGGCCCTCCCAGGACACAGTTTCTGACTGCCTGACACTACGAACACGTCATCGAAAGGAAGCAGGTGTCAGTTGGCTGTGCTGCCGAAGTACCTCGGGAGCTCTGATGGGGTAGCGACAAGCCCAGCCTGTCTGTCAGGGACAGGGCAGCCTGACAGCGCTAGGATGGTCAGGCCTGCTCAGCACAGCCAGCACCACGGTGGGGTAACTGCACAGCTGCTGGCCACAGCCAGGGGACCTGCCCTCACCCATCCCGCCGCCCCCGCCCTTCTGCCCCACCTCTGCTCTCTCCAGTTGCCTTGTGGATGTCACTCAGCTTCCCCTCAGCTCTTGATTTGAGAGAAGGGCCAGGGATCATGCTTAGGACCAAACTGGCTCCACAGCACCCCTCTCTTTACTTAAGGGACTGAGGGGGAGAACAACACCTGTCAGAAAAGTCCCAGTCCCTTCCACTCACACACATCTTGAGAATTTCCCCGGAACCCATGCCCTGTCTTTGCTCAAGGTCAGAGCCCTGACCACAGCCCACAGTGGACTGAGCTGACCCGGGCCAGATTGGGATCTTAGCTGTCTCCCTCCACACATGCACTCTTTTGGCACATAGTATGTACCCCATATGTGAATGTTGAAGTGGATGGAGAAGCCCAGCCTGCTCACTTTAAAGCCATGCCTTCAAATAGCACCCAGTGACTAGCTCTTGCTTTTTAATGGTGCGAATGTGGCGATAACAAAGGTGGTAAATGTCTATTTGTCTTCCCATCTTCTAGCAAGGCCATTTTCCAGTTCCTGAGTTCCCCATGGTGTCCTTTCAAAGCCCTTCTCTTTAATGCCAAGTGGAGGAGTTCCAGACAGCAATTTGCATTTTCAATTCTAGAAATCATTAATATTTTAAAGCTGCCAGCACCATGGTTTATTAACACACATTTCCTACCTGCTACTGTTAAAGGGAAACTTTCTGTTTGAGAAAATTTGAACATGGGGTGATTTCCCAACTTTGGTTCAAACTCTGCTCTCAACCCCTGCTCTTAGGACCACATGGTCTAGTGTGGGAGATGGATATGGAAGTTGACAGTGGAATTCTGAGTGCTCACTGAGTTGATTGAGGGAAGCATGGGGTACTGGGGAGCCCAGAGGGAACCCCCTGGCTCAGCCTGAAGGGTGGGCACAGGGTTCTTAGAGGAGGGCTTCTGATTTTAGGGTAACATTTGTACAGATTGTGGAAAGAATGTAAGAGAATCAGAAGGCCTGTGCATAGACACTGGCTTTTGCAACTACTTTGAGTTGTCTTGGCAATAGATTGAGGTTAAGATCAAGGGTCTCTGAGTCAGACAGGCCTGGGTTCAAATTCCAGCTCTGACACCACTGGCTGTGCAGCAATAATCATGGCTAATATTATTTGAGCTGTTACTGGGGTGTCAGAGAGAAGGCTGCCTGACAGGCCTAGGACGATGAAGCCTGCTCAGTACAACCAGGGCCACAGTGGGGGTGATCTCACTGGGTGACCACAGCCGTGGGAACCTGCCTTATCTATCCTCTCCACCTCTCCCTCCCAGCCCACCTCTGCACTCATCAGTGTGGGTGATTTAATTCTCACAACCACCCTGTGGGGTCATTCTTGTCACCCTCATTTCACAGAGCAAGAGACTGATAATCAGACTCATTTGCTCCAGGTCACATGGCTAGCCAGTGGATAAGCCAGGATTTGATCTCCAAGCACGGAGTTCTTCTGCTCCTTATTCCAGAGGTGGTTGTGACATTAAGTGGCACATCTACATTAGCACGGCACCGGCACAGGTCATGCAGTCAGCAATGGTAGCTACTATGTTGCTTTTATCACCTTCTAAAGCCCAATTTGTTAGTCTCTTTTCCAATAAGCCCACCCTGATCTCTGTGGCCAGAGGCCGCCGTGTGTCCCAGCTCACGGTGCTTAGTAACTGCTGTCCTCTGTGTGCTATACCTCTCCTGTGCCATGGCCACCTCCCCTGGGGAGAGACTGCATCCTCTCCCTTTATGTTCACTCCTGGCAACCACCACACTTCTTGGCACATTGTAAGGCTGCAGTCAGTGTTTGCTAAATGGAATTGAGAGAAAACACTATCAGCCAGATCAATTCCCAGAAGAAATGTTTTCCAAAGGTCTTTAGTCTGGGCACATCAATATAAAAATGACGCAGCTATAATTTGCTTTCAGATTCAGACTGGGAAGATGAACTTTGACCCTGTCAAAAAATGAGAACAAATTAAATTGAAGCACAAAGTCGTTTCCCTTGTTCCAGGGCTCTGGATTTCTAATTAATGTGCAGCACAATTCTGAAGGCTGCAAGGGGATCAGTAAGATCGTGTCCATTACCTTGCAAACTGAGTAGAGCTCAAGATAGAGCTTTTTGTTTGCTTATTTGTTTTCCTTTTCTGGGATGTATTGTGCTTCTTGTGGTACAGGTTCATAGATGAGAGCAATCCCAGGCGATCAGAAAAAAAATGATTGCTAGAAGCTGACCTTGTACAAAAGAACACACAACAAAACAGCTCTCAACACAGTCACTCCCCGACCCTGTCCCAGAGGATAGCAGCTTAGCCCCAGGAAGTTAGAAAAACCACAATGAATTTCAGTGGCACATGCTGAAAAGGTGACGGCCACCTTGTGGCAAGGCCGATGAAGAATTCCCTCCGTGACTAAGTGCTGATATTTAACTCAGAGTTTTGGCAAGGCGGCTCTGGGGATTTGGCACCCAAGGCTCTGAAATATCAATATAGGTTCGGAGACTGTGGTGAGTGACAAGGATCTCATTCAGGCAATAAAGGGGCAATCAAATTAAGTTACCAGCTAGGAAAGGGAACTGACCTTGAACAAAGGGCGAGAGTGCAACCTGGGGCAGAGCCGTTTCCAGGAGTTGGCCACTGCTCCTGCTTGCAGGTAATAGAGAATGGGGCAATGCTCTTCAACCCATTAATCCCCAAACTTGCATGAGTGAGAGTCACCTGGTGTACTCATTAAAATTACAGGTACAGGTTGCTGGGCCCCACTCCAGACCCACTGAATTAGAATCTCTGACACAGGGCATGGGAATCTACACTTTTAAAACTAGTGCCCTGGATGCTTCCTGTGTTGATAAACCTGTGGAAATTACTGGCTAGAACACCAATACTTTCCTTATTGGATCCTCTGGTATACTATCTGGCCTTGGGCAAATTTTCCCTTCTCCAAACTTTCATTTCTATATCTGTAAAATAGGGATAGGGACCGCTGCCTCTCAAGGATATATTGTATTTGAGGAAGAAATAAAATGAGTAAGTCGGGGTGCAGACAGCACCTGGCACTTAGGAGATGTGCAGTGCATGTGAATCCTGCCCTTGTAGGTGTGAAGAGGCCACTGTCTTCCACATCAGGCCCCCAAAGATGCCTTAAATTTCGCTTTCTGCTTTCAAATTTTTGGCCCAGAGATACTGAGCATCAGCCTCAAATGCTCCTGCCCATCAGGGAGGATTACTGGGGTGAGGGGGTTGGGAGCTGTGCCCTTTCTGTGGAACCAGTACCACAGGACTCCAGAGCCCTCAGTGGCAGCAGGATATCATGACGGTTTCTTTGGGAAGCTCTTCCAGGAAAAGCCAGGGTCGAGTTAACCTCCCAAGTCCTTGATGGAATCAGCCCAGGCTGATGACTAATCTTCCAGGTTTCTTCTCCCCACTCCTGGCTCCTGCCAGGTCTCTTAACAATCCCAAAACAGTAGACCCGGTCCAGGGACAGGGGCTCTCAGCTCAGAGTAAGGCCTTGCGGGATGTGTTACCTCACTCTTGGCTCAAGTCTGCCAAGAGATAGGATTAACTGGGGAGTGGGGGAGGGCTTGGCAGTCAAGAGACCTGAGTGAGGAGACAACAGGCCAGAGACAGTCTGTGATAGGCTGAACTGTGTCCTCTCCAAATTCATATGTGGAAGTCCTAACCTCCATTATCTCAGAATGTGGCTGTATGAGGAGACAGGGCTTTTAAAGAGGTATCAAGGTAAAATGAGGTCATAATTAAGTTAAAATGAGGTCATGAGGCTGGGTCCTAATCCAGTATGACTGGTGTCCTTGTAAGAAAAGGAGATTAGGACACAGACTTGTGTGAGCACAGAGGAGTGGCCATGTGAGGACAGGGGAAAGATGGCCATTACAAGCCAAGGGCTGAGGCCCAGAAGAAACAGCCCTGCCAATACCTTCATCTCAGATTTCTGGTCTTCAGAACTGTGAGAAAAGAAATTCCTGTTGTTGAAGCCATGCAGTGTGTGTATTTGTTATGCAGACCAAAGTCATACAGAGGGCCAGGGACTTAGGCTTTCATGCTGGACTCTTTTCCCTGGCTCTCGGGCTTGGATTTTGGGAAAAGACTCCCTCAGTTTTCTCATCGGTAAAAGAGGAAAACAATATTGCTTACAGGTTAACAGCACATCTCTTTTTTTTTTTTTTTTTTGAGACAGGGTCTCACTCTGTCACCCAGGCTAGAGTGCAGAGGCATGATCATGGCTCACTGCAGCCTCAACCTCCTGAGCTCAAGCAGTCCTCCTGCTTCAACCTCCTGAGTAGCTGGGAATACACCTGGCTAATTTTTAAAATTCCTTGTAGGGAGGGGCCTTGCTATGTTTCCCAGGCTGGTCTCAAACTCCTGGGCTCAAGCAATCTGCCTGTCTTGGCCTCCCAAAATGCTGGGACTACAGGTATGAGCCACAGCGCTCAGCCAACATAGGGAAATCTCAGAGGAGATAATACTATAGGTATGGCCTGGTATACAATAAATGCATAATACATGTAATATCCCTTCCCTGTTTAATTGTGTCAAGTTTGGCCAGCCCTGTAAGCACTCTGAAAACCTCAGTTTTATCACATAGGATATGAGGATCACAACCCTTGTCTGTCTCATTTAATGGAGCTGGTGGGAAACCCAGTGAGATAACGTAAGGGACAAGGTTTGAGACAACATAAAGTACTTTACGGATGAGAGAAACCATGGCATCCAGGCAAAGCAGGATGTCACCTTCCCCAAGAGATGCTTTAAAATTGAGAAGTATAGAACACTAAAAAGAACAGTGGGTTTAGACACAGGCTTTGGGTCCAAGTCATAGCTCTGCCATTTCTGTGAAATTTTAGACACCTCGCTCAACTTCAGTTTCCTGCCTACAAAACAGGGATGATGACAGCTGTGATGGAAGATGCTAATACTTTGCATTCAAATGTCCACCAAGTCCCAGGTGGTTCTGCGGACTTGTCCAACTCAAGAAGTTTTCCCTCCTGCCCCCAACGGCATCATGCTAAGGCAATGTCTGAGGAACCACTCCAGCTCCTGAGAGAAACTCTACTTCTTTCCATTCAGAATCCCATTCTGATACTCACATCGGGGGCTTCTAAAACCCTAACATAGAGGACCTTGGCATCGGCCTTCCTCAGCTTTCAACTGGACTGACAGAGCCCAGCCTTCTGCCACTCCACATGTGCAGTCCACACAGAGTCTCATTCTAAATCACAGTTGACCTCTAGCTTCTACCCGCCATCCATCATGACTCAGAATCAGGATGAGGGAGAGTATTTGGGATGAGGCAAAACCACCACAAAAAGCGTGTTCAAAAAAATCTCTTTCCAGCAACTTTTATTCGTGGGAGGTTGTGTGCAAGGCTGGGCCTCAAAGAGGGTCTGAGTAGAGGGGTGGATTTCCTGTCCTCAAGGGACTTCCTAATTCTAGGTCGTCTGGCTCCATTAACAAGCAAAAACATTAAGTTGTCAGGACTTGAACCACTGATCAGAAGGTGAGGTCAGAGCTTATTGATGAGCCATGGAGCATTAGCTCTGTAATTACCTACCAGTCAACAGCTGATTTGTCAAAACCACACTGAATGTAATTACTTTCCACTTTGCTAGACTGGAGAATGAATGAGGAAGACGGCCTAAGTCATCCTTCCAGTTTTGAGGCAACATTTTGAAAATCTAATAAGAAAGCACTCCTTGGCAGTCATATGGCATTCTAAAAATGTCCTGGAAAATGTGCCCAGAGAAACATTATTTCTCTGGCTCTGCAGGCATTCGGAATCTGGCTGCCTAGGCCACTGCGTATACAGTCCCAGAGACCCAGGCTTCACATCCCAGAAGGAATTGGGAAGAGATGAGGGATTTTCCTTTCCATGCCCAAGGGCTATCACTATGACTACAGTTAAAGACTCATGGGTGTGTCTATTCTGTGCTGAGCATCACAAAGTGCTCTCAGTCTTCACTGAAGTCAAACGGATTGGCTCCTTCTCTTAAGCCAAGTCTGTGAAGCCCTGGACAGTGGTGAAGAGAAAGCTTGCCAAAGAGGTCTATGTTAGTGAATAGTCCAAAGAAGAAGGGAGAGAAGGGGAAAGCAAAGCAGAAGCAGAGAGAATCCAAACATTCTCTGTCTTCAGCCCCCGCCAGAGCACTAACGTAGTCATAGGCTGAGTTCTGACCCCAGACTCAGCTGACACCAGGGCTAACCTTTGACTGGGCTATTCAACTAAGCTTTGCCTCAATTGTGGTTTGGAATGTGACTGGTAGTATGAGGATCAATTAGAGTTCAGGGAAGAACCCTGCTTATTTGGCCATCCACTTGGAAGCCCGGAAGAAGGAGTCAGCAGGTACCTTAATTCAAGTGCCACTTATGCCTAACATTGTGAAAAGGCAACATGCATCTAACAGTTTAAAGAGGGTGGCCTAAAAGGCATCAGACACCAGGGTTAATCCAAAAATAAAAACTTTTTTTTTCTTTATAGAATGCCAATCAGAAAACAAACTTTGAGATCCTTATCCATTAAAAATAAGGAAAAGAGAGAATCTAAGGAAAACTACTTTGGTGCTAGACTATAGGAAATCTAACTAGGGCAGAATCAATCTAGACTTCCTACAAAATGTTCTGTATAAAGCACCTTGGTGTGGTGGAAAGAAACAGGTAATCAGAGGGCCCAGTTCAATTCCTGCCTTCACTTCTCAGGCCTGAGAAAACACTGTGCAGGAGGAGCTCTGAAGGCAAATGACTCCTGAGGCAGGGCAGGTGAGTAAAGGACTGGAGCAGACACTCTGGAGATATAGGCTGAGGCAGAGACATGGTGCATGGTGCACACGGCCTGTCTGGAGGGGCCAGCCCTCCTCAGCAACTGCCAGGAACTGTCTGGTAGGAATGAGGCCCCAAGTTCCACGATCCTTTCATAGCATTTTTCAAATTTGAATCAGTCAAATGAGACCTTGACTTCTATATAAAATCTCTAATTTCTAAGTATTGGAAACTAACTTTTTAAATTAAAAAATAATGTCCATGGGGCTAATACATTTTTATTGTAAGCCATGGAGCCTTAAACATCTTACAGAGATGTTTTACTATCTCATTGTTTCAGTATAATTCATTCTTTAGGTCTCACTTGTCCCTTCTTAGGAATTAGATGAGAAGACTTCTCTTCAGCCTTCTGCCTGTGCCATTCCAGGAGTCATGACCCCCCCATAGCCATCATCTCAGGAAGCCTTGTCAGAACAAGATGCCTTGGGCTCCATGTGGGCAGGCGGGTTAATCTTCCACCCCTCCATATCACCAGGAGTGGAAAACTGACAGTACTTACTCCTAGCTGTGCAGCCTTTGAAAAATTAGAGTCTACTGCTGCATCTTTGAAAAAAGACATAGAAATGCTACCTTGAAGGACTCTGATGAGCATTACAAGGAGATGGCATATGAAGAACTAGCCCACGGCCTGGCATATGGGAAACTCTTAGTAAATGGTGTCTCCTTTCTTCACCTAGGAAGTAGGGGTGCAGCAGGAAAATGAAAACTGAATTACCAAAATAATTAAATAAAATCTACCTCCCATGAAGTCAGAGCCAATATCTCTTGATCACCAGCCTTAAGCTCTGGATCATGATGGCAATAGTCACAACTAAAATTGTTGTGGAGCAGCATCTTAGAATCTACTAAGCTCTGTCATGCATCATTTGCCTTTCACAAAAGCCCTCTGAGTTAGGCTTGTTGTTGCCCCCATTTTAGAGATGAGAAAACTGAGGCTCAGTGTGGTCAATTGACTTTTATGTAACTGTTTCATTGAATCCCCTCCAAATCCCTATGAGATAGCCATTGTCATCCCTATTTTACAGATGACAAAACTGAGCATCAGAAAGGGGAAGTCACTCAGCTTGTTAATAACACAGCCAGGATCTACTAGTCCTTCATGTCTTAGCTTAGTTATTACCGCCTCCAGGAAGCCTTACCCGCAGTCTCCTTGCCCTCACCTTGGTTAGGTGCCCTGCCTCTGAATCCCCACAGTCCACGCATGGCTTACTTCCTCTGCTGAAGCAAGCTCACATCAAATTGTTAATGAACTCTTTACCTCCCTCTCTAGATGGATGCTCTTTGCACTTTGTCTTGCTCAAGTTTGTTTAGAGCAGTGCCTGGCACATAGTAGCAGGTAAGAAAAATGTGCTGAATAAATGCATAAGATTAGGACTCCCACCTCTGGCTTACCCATTATATCGTTCAGCACACAGCGCAATGCTTTGAACATAGAAAGTGTTCAATGAAAATGTGTTGAACGAGTAGAAAGATAACAGAAAGGAAGACAGGAGGAAGAAAAGAAGAAACAAGAGAAAAAAGGGACTAAGGAATACAAGAAGGACAGGCAGGTCTAGCTCTTTCTACCCAGCCAGGGCCCCCAAGGAGCTGTGACACACGGTGGGGACTTTCGGCCATGCACAGTTTGGTGGACATGGCCTCTAGAAGTCCTGAGATCTGCCATGGATCAGTTGCTTGATCTTGGTGAAGTCACTTCCTCGCTCTAAGCCTCAGTGTCCTCATCTAGCCACACAGTGTAGGATTCAACTCAGCAACCTCTGAGGGCCTAGTCAGTGCCCGGACTCTGCCCCAAGGCCATCCTGAGTGACTCTGGAGATCCTTCCACAAGGATTGGGGGTCGCCCTTTGCCTGTCTGCATTGACAGGCCCCTGGGTGTGTGTATATGTGTTAGGGCTCACACCAGGCTTAGCTGTCTGGTCAGTACCAGGTAATACTTGCAGGCAGGAACAGTGAAACTCATAGGGAGGGGGGACCAACACAGAGGGGCAGGGGGTGGGGCAGCGGGGCAGTCAGGTAAAGGACAGACAGGCAGGGAGACACTCATGAAGTCAGAGGCAGACAAACAGCGGCAGATGAAGCACAAGAAGAGAACCAGACCAATGTGGAGAAGGTGAGAGACAGCGCCGCAGGCACACAGAGAGCAAGGGAAAGAGAAGAGGAGGGGGCAAAGAGAAAGGGCTGGGAGGCAAGGCCAGGGGAGCTGCCAACCACTGGCCTCAATTAAAAAGTTAAATGGGTGTCCAGAGACTGTGAGGCTTGGGACAGAGCAGGGCTGCTTAATGGAGAGGAGAGGCGGTGGAGAAAAGGCCCCGGTGGGCCGCGGGTGGGCGGGTGCTCTTGTTAGCAGGTGATGAGTCTGTGCTGCGGCACCCCCACAGGCTGACGCAGGGAGGCCCTGTGCTCACACTTTCCTTCACCTCTCAGAGAAATTGTGGAGGCAGGGAGCGAGGGGAGAGGCCATCCATGCAAATGAAATGTTCTGGTCTGGTGATCTCAGATGGGGCTGACCAGGCTATTGTGGAAAAACTCCACAGACCAGGCTGGAAACCCAGATCTGCTGACCAGCAGCTGTATGACCTTGAGGCTACTTCCTGACCTCTCTGAGCCTCACTGTCCTCTGTGAAATAGGGGCACTCGTGTGATCTGCTGCCTCAGTGCTCACAGAGTTTCCAGTGATTACACAGGGTGGTCTGTGGCAGGCCCTGGACCAGCACCCTCGGCTGGCACTCCTGCCTTCAGGTCCTGCTCCTGCGGACCTGTCCGCAGGTCTGGCAGGCTTCCCTGAAGTTTCTGCTCAAGCATCAGCTTGCAGAGAGCCGTCCCTGGCCACCCTCAACAGAACAGCAGCTCCTCCTCCAGCTACTTCCTTTGTTGTCTTTTCTCCATAGCACTCATTACCCCCTGATGTGTATATATTTATTTTCTTTTCCTTCACTAGAATATAGGCTTTAGAAAGATGTAACTGTCATTTTATTTACTGCTGTATCCCCCAAACCTAGAACAGTAGGTATTAAATATTTGTGGAAGGAAGCAAGGAAGAAGGAAGGGAGGGATGAAGGGAGAGAAGGAGGGAGGAAGAGAAGGAAGGAGGCAGGAAGGAGACATTTATGCCACTGCATTCACAGGGTCCCTCAGTGGATCGTGAGAAACTAAACATGTTGGAAAAGATGATGGAGTTGAGGACCTCTCACTCCACTCAGTCTGGGCTGGTCCTCCTAGTGGGTGGGACCTAGAGCTCTCTCTACTCTCAGCCCTCCCTAAGCTTCCAGGGCGCTCCTCCTCCTGCTTCCTCATCTCTGTGCCTCCACCCTTGGTGCACCACCTGGGATCCAGAATGTATCCAACTGCTTCAGAATCCTGAAGATGTCTTGCCTGTCTTTAAGGCTTAACTCTTGTTCCATTTCATGCACCCATTTATTCAACAAAGACATTGCTGAGTGTTTGTTGCTGAGAAATGATACTATGATGTTATGCAGTCCTTGGCCTCTAGGGACCCAGACTCCCCCAGTATTAGAAGACAAGCCTCGTTCCCTTTGCTTACACTGCAGGAAAGGTCTGAACATTGCTAAGCCACTGCTAGCATCTTCACAGAAGATGACACAAAGAGCATTCCTGGGATTAAGGAAGGCCTCCCAGCTTTGGACCAAAAGCAAGCAAGGTCTTGTGGGTGGAAAATGGTTTGGTCAGAGAAACTCCACAGAACCAGGAAGAGCATTGCAAAGCTCTTTTTTTTTTTTTTTTAGAATTTAGAAATTCTAAAAAGGAGACACAAGAGGGAAGGGGAGCCTGTGGCCATCTGTGGGAAGAAGTGGGGGTGTCAGTTGCAGGGAGCAGGATCAGGATGAAAGTTTCTACTTTTGAGCTTCAGGCCCAGCTTGGCATCTATCAGGCAGTGGACATCTAGAACCCACTAGTATCTAGGACATTTAGGCAGGATCCCCATTCAGAAAGAAGATCCATTGTGGTGAAACCCCATCTCTACTAAAAATACAAAACTTAGCTGGGCTGTGGTGGTGCACGTGCGCCTGCAATCCCAGCCACTCAGGAGGCTGAGGCAGGAGAACTGCTTAAACCCAAGAGGTGGAGGTTGTGCCACTGAACTCAGCCTGGGTGACAGAGCGAGACCCGGTCTCAAAAAAAAAAAAAAAGAAAAGAAAAGAAAAGAAAAGAAAAGAAAAGAAGATCCACTCCCTGTCATGGAGTCCTTATACTCGGAAAGCCCAGCAACATGTATTAACAGGAAAAGGACTGGGCCCAGACAGCTGCAACACAAGCCAGACAGTGAGGAGGCTGCATTATGGATGACGGTCACCTACCTCCCTCCCTTCCTTCCTTCCTTCCTTTCTTCCTTCCTTCCTTCCCTCCCTCCCTCCTTCCTTCCTTCTTCCTTCCCTCCCTCCCTCCCTCCTTCCTTCCTTCTTCCTTCCTTCTTTCCTCCCTTCCTCCTTCTGTCCTTCTTCCCTTCCTCCTTTGTTTCCTTCCTTTCTTTATTTTAACAAGTATTGCTCAGGCACTAGGGCTGGGGTAATCTTCAATGAAGAGGGTAGCCATCACTCACAGCAGCTGGGAAATGGGTATATCTGCCCATTAAAGGGAACTTATCACACAATGTTAGAAAGTTTTTTCATTATCCCGAAAGTACTGTGTGTGTTGGGATGAGATGGCCTGTGACTTGAGGGGTGAAGAGGCTAGTCAGATTTTAAAAAATAAAATTTAGCCAGGTGTGGTGGCATGTACCTGTAGTCCCAGCTACTTGAGAGGCTGAGGTGGGAGAATCACTTGAACACAGGAGGCAGAGGTTGCAGTAAGCCGAGATTGTGTCACTGCACTCCAGCCTGGGCAACAGAGTGAGAGACCCTGTCTCAAAAGAAAAAGCAAAATCACTCCTGTTGTGGAGGAGAGGTGACACCTGGCCTGGAAGCCTCTGAGCCAACCCTCCTTCCTGAGTGGTTGCATGGGCTGCACTGTTATAACTCGTTATGGTTTTCGGGGGTCTCCCCACCACACCATCAGCACCTCGAGGTCAAGAGGGCAGCAAGTCTGTTCCTGCGCCATGGAGCCCATCACATGGCCCAGGCCTGGTTCTCAGAGTGTTTGCTAAATGAGTGATTGTATGCTAGTTGAATAAATGGAGAAAGTCAGGGCCCATCCAGGCCCCAGCCTTGAAGACTTGCATTAGTTTCACTGGACTGGAGGGTCATGAGCACCAAGTGTGTACTGAGCTGGAAGACCAAGTTTGAGTCATCAGTTCCTTTGATTCCCAGAACACCCTTCGATTTGGAGGATGGGGTGGGGGGCGCAGAGACTCTCAGTTTTATCATGTAATAGATGCAAAAATAAGGAGGCAACTTTCCCAAGGTTTTACATTAAACCAGGGGAAAGATTAGGATTCATTAATCCTAATCTGCCATCAGATGTCAGAGAAAGAAGGACCACTGGAGAACAAGTGTTCAAGCCCCTCCTTTTCCAGATGAGAAAACAGATTGCTAGAGAGGGGCTGAGTCCCACTAAGGGTCACACTGACATTAGTGGCAAGTCACATATAAGATGTTTTCACATATAAGATGTATTAACAGGAAAAGGACCTTTTCTACTTACGTCCTATTTTTCCATACAAAATAGGACGTAAGTAGAAAAGCCTCATTTGAACATAATCAATGTTTGAAATCTATCCTAGTCAGGTAGGAGAGTAAGCAAAGGGCTTAAAGCCAGACTTGGACCACCCAGCAGAAGAAATACACATGTCACAAAATGTACTAAGTGTGGCATCTCACATTTTCTAATAGCCCTCTTAAAAAAGTAAAAAGAAACAAGTGAAGTTAATTTTAATATATTTTATTTTAGGCCGGGCATGGCTCACGCCTGTAATCCCAGCACTTTGGGAAGCCGAGATGGGTGGATCACCTGAGGTCATGAGTTCAAGACCAGCCTGGCCAATATGGTGAAACCCCGTCTCTACTAAAAATACAAAAATTAGCCAGGTGTGATGGTGCATGCCTGTAATCTCAGCTACTCCAGAGGCTGAGGCAGAAGAATCACTTTAACCTGGAGGTTGCAGTGAACTGCGATGGCGCCCCTGCATTCCAGCCTGGGTGACAGAGTGAGACTCCTTCTCAAAAAAAAAAAAAAAAAAACACATATATGTGTGTATATATATATATTACATATATAGAAAATTTTACCAAATGTATCTAAAATATTTTAATATATAATCTATATTAAAATTTTTATTAGTGAGATAGTTATATTATTTTTTATAAGCCTGAAATGCAGTTGTATATTTCACACATACAGCACATCTCAATTGGAAGAACCACATTTTAAGTGCACACACGGCTAGTGGCTGTGTATTGGACAGCATAGGATTAGAGTAATCAGGGAAGACTTTCAGGAGAAAGGAGTCCTGGAGGAAGGAAGAGTATTCAGAAAGGCAGAAAGGAGGCAGAAACCACGACAGATGGATGTAATGTCATGAGCGTTAAGAATGAGAATGTTCGCTCAGGGAGGTACTGGGCTGTCTGGAGTTGAGTCATGTGGGTGAGAAATTGGGGTTGGAGACCTCTGAGTATCTCCTCCCTTGTTCTACACAGTTCATTCCAACTGCCATGATCATTTGCATAACTCTATGGGGTAAAAAGCACCCTTACACTCACCATGCATTTATATCTTCACACCAGCCCTCTAAAATACACCCAGAGCAGAAGACAGCTGCCCAGCCTCACATAGCTGTTAGTGCTGGAACCCAGCCTCCCTCCTCTCCCCTGCTCCTCTCAGAATACCAGCTCTGCCTAGAAGCCAAGGGCCAGAGGAATCTCTCATCTGAGCCCCAAAAAAGCCCGTGCCTTCCACCTCTGTGCCTTTGCTTTGCCTTTTACTGGACCTACCTTCTCTCACCCTCCTTGTGGCCTGATCCTCCCGACTCTGCCCAACTTGGGTCTTTCTTCCTTTGGGAAACTCATTCCAACCCTTGTCATATCAGAATCCACACCATTTTTTTCTCTTCCATGCAATTCTACTAGGAAGAATCTGAAGTTTTATTGTAAAACAAGTTTCTAAAGATTTTTCTAATCAGGTTGTTACCTCCCTCCCATTCAAAGTCTAAGAGGGAGGAAGGAGAGAGGAAGTAGAGATACAGGGGGAAGGGTGTGAGAGACCCTTTACCAATTCCCTGATGTGACAGCACAGAAGCAACTAATGGCATAGAGTGGTATTTTCAGAAAGAATGAAGCAAAATCTAGCCAGGAGTCCAGTTAATTACGAGCTCTAAAGAGGCACTGACAGCTTCCAGAACCAGTACTGGGGGCGGCACGCTGGGGAGCTTTGGAAGTCTGCCATGCCAGCCTCCCACTTGGACCTGCAGGTAATGCTGGGGAGTTGGAAAGGCTGTGCGCGCCTGTCTGTCGAGTCACCCACACAGAGAGCAATGCAGGAGGCGGAAAGAAGTCTGGGAGAGGAGCGTGGGCTGGCCACCCCCAACGGAACCATAAGGGGAGTAAACAGTCTGTTTGCAAACACAACTAGGACCCCTCTTCCCATCAAGGCAGAGCTGGATCCAAATCCTGATTCTATCCATGTGAGGACTGTGATATTCAGCAGGTCAGGGCTTCAGCTTCAGTCAGCTTGTCTATACAGGTGATCCAGGGGTGATCCAGGAAGTCAAAAGAGCTTGTGTTTGTTGTAGAGCTTGACACATTGCAGGTATCAGTTGTAGGCTAGTGACCACCTCTTTGGCTTTCTCTCTCCCTCCATCCTCTAATTCTCTCCTCTTCTTACACAGGGAAATGGATTAGGAGGGAATTATAATGCTCTCTGTAAGAAGCCCGCAATACCACCAATAGCAGCTGATACTTATTGAGTGTTTACTCTCTGCCAGGCACTGTTGTAGTTTCTTACCTGGATTACTTCATATAATCTTCTGAATAACCCTATCCAGGAAGGGTAAGAACTCTTATTAACTGGCCCATGGTCACTGAGTTGGTAAAAGAAAGATGCAGGATTCAATCCTAGGTCATCTGGCTTTGCAGCTCCCACTGTTGATGTAGCCCACCAGAGATACCTACTCATTTCTTTGCATATTCAAAGCTCTTTGTTCCTTTCTTAAAGCGCTGATACTAATCCTTATCTGTTTGTCCTTGCTTAATCTCCTCAGCAAGTTCCCGGACCCTGGGCAGGGCTAGGTGTAGATTGAGTGCCCAGTGAGCATTGGCTGGGAAAGGGAGTGTATCTGAAGACTATTTGCACAGGAAAGATATTTAGTCCGATCTCACCATCAACATGACAGAGAGGAAGCCAGGCTAAACCAGAGGTTACATTTCTTGTCCCAGTTGCTTAACACGGTGGTGGAAGAACAGAGAATTGCTCCCAGAGTCCTTGACCCATGGCTGACCTGCTTTCCCTGTCACAGAGCCCGTTTGGCCAGGTGGTCTCCGCGCTGACCTGTCGGCTGACTCCACAAAAGGAAATTTCATGGTGGCGTGTGTGCATGTAGACAGGTCAAGGCGCGCTTTCATGCAAGGCAGCCTGGAATCAGCAGGAAGCTCTCCTGAACTCATCCCTGTGCCTTGCCAGATGGGCACTCTGCTGGGCAGGTCACTGCACCCACACTGTTCAACTTCTTCACAAGACCACTGGCCAAAAGGAAGGATCCAAGAACAAGCCTGGTGACATCCATTTCTCGGTCACTTCACAGAACAGCCGTGGACCCCAAAACATAAAACCCCTTTCTAAGTCTGCAGGAAACCTGGAAGGGCACTGACAGCCTTCCGTGACTGCAGGCTCTGCCCTGATGGAAAGTGGGAGGCAGCCTGGTGAAGTGAGCCCTCCTGCCGGGTACTGGGCAGGGCTCCAGGGGGCCACAGAATTGCGAGGATCTGGATCTGGCTTCTGAGTCTGACTTACCCTGACCTGCATGGGCTGTACTCAACCAACCCCAGTCTCTGGACCCACAAGCCTACGTTCTGCCTTTGTACCTGCTCTGTCCCCTGACCTGATTTTTTCCCTATTTAATTAAAAAAAAAAAAAATCGGCAGAGCCCGTGGTTTGGGGTGTGGCAGCTCTCACTGGCACTGCTCTCCGGGACTCTTGATATACTAACACATGTACAGGCAGTTGTCCTCCTAGTCCTGGTGCACAAATGAGTGTACCTCACCCCTTAGGAATCCTACAGCAGCAGAGAAACGGTGGTGGGTAGGAAAGGATGGGTGAGGATTGAGAGAGAGGATATGAATATCTGTATCTGACTATCACTGGAGATGCAGAACTACTGACAATGTTTTTAAAAAAGCATCATGGATTTAGATGCCAAGTTCACTACTTGCTAGGTGTGTGTGTAATTTAACTTCTTTAGCTATGTGTGCAAATTAACTTCTTTAAAGTATTGCCGTTCTTGATCACAAAATGGGGATGATCATCCTACCTTCCTCATAAGACTGGAAGGAATAAGATGAGATGCTGTATGCAATCCTGGTACTTTGCACAGTGCCCACCACAAAGTCAGCCCATGGTGACTGGGGGCTCTAGTTTCCTGCAATGGTCCTTTCATGTTTCTGAGACTAACAGTTTTCCTCTAGGAGCAAGGAGAATTGCTTCCTCTTTCCCTAATATCATGCTTAGGCATTCATTCATCCATTTATCCTACCAATATCCATCCGCTTCCACTCTGTGCCAGGCCCTGGGCCAGGCATTAGGGGTCCAGAGGATGATAAGACACCATCTACCGAGACCCCTTGAAACTTTCCTGACTCTCCTCTTCTGACTCAGCTGCCCGACCCCCAATAACCCCCTCTAGCAAATGAAAGTCGTTTTTTGAATTCCCACAGCAGCCTCTTGCACACACCTCTGTACAGCCCTCATCCCACCATTTTATAATCACCAATGTACCTTTCTGTCTCTTGACCACATTAATTTAAATAAATCTCACCTGGTTATTCTAACCTCTCTCCTGCTACACTCCTCCCCACCCTACTGGCTCTTTTCTGTTCAAGGATTACACTATGGAAGATTCAAGAGCACGAGATTCTGTTTTTCTCAGAGTCCATGACTGTGTCACTCAGAGAATATAGGACTCTGTGACGGGGCTTTACCAAGATTCTAAACTTCAGGTTCCTGACTGGGAGAAAGTCCCCTGCTGGAAGGTGTCTGCTTCAATTCCCCTGCATTTGCAGAGACACACAGAGCCCTGAGAGCCTTCCAGTTCCTAGTTCCCCAGCTGGTGAAAGATGCCCACATCAGACTAATCACCTTCTAAACAAATGGCACAGTGACAAGCAGGGTGGGGGGAGAGCTGGGGCCGCACAAGCTGGTGTTTTCAATTTAGAGGCCATGCATTATTTACACTGCCATTATTCCCCTCAATTTGACTTCACGCTTTAGCCCTAATTTCAGTATAATCAAAGCCAATGAATATTTAATCAGGATTGCTTCCAGAAATTGAGTAATTCCATTAACATAATGGCCTCAGGACTTCAAAGCTGCTTTCCTTCAAATGCATCTGACTTACACCTTTCCCCATCCCCTTCCCTTTAACCAGTTCTATTTCAGAATGGAAGGGAGTTTGGGACAGCGGACCGGCCCGTTACAGCTTTGCACAGATGTCAGAAAGGTGGCTGGTACAGGGGAGCAGTGCTGGAATGGGAGTTTGAACACTGGCCTCAGTGAGAGGGACTCAGAGGAGGACAGCTAAATTCTGTGGGTGGACCCATTTTAAGGCACCCCCATTTATGAAAATACCAAACTTTAAGCCACATCCTCAAGGTGCTGCAAAGACAGACTTTTAGTTTCTACGCACAGCCAGGTTTGGTAAGTACTAGCCTAGACCACCACCAGCCCCTAAACCCCCTACACCCCCATCCCCACTCTTCACCAAGAGTGGACTCCACTTGACCCACTGGCCTGCATGGCCAGGGAGTTCAGCGCCACCTGGATTCATCTTTAAACATCTCTGGTTGAAGGGCCTTCTCATTAGGAGCAGAAGCCCACCTTCTAATGCTACAGGCTGTCTGCGCTGGCCCTGACCCTGTCCTGGCCCCACAGAGCCAGGGTGCTTCTTCTGTCCCAGGACAGCTGGGAAAGGAGGTATTCGAAATATTAGAGATATTTTATCTCTCTGTGTGTCCTCTCCCTCAATTAGCCAGCTGCCAGGTGCCCAGCTAGGGTCTGTGGGGGATGCACACACATCTGAACCTGCCTCCACTTACCCCCAAGAGGCCACGTGAGCAATCAGGTGATCGCACAGATTTTTCCAAAGCACTATTACACTTGTCACCCACGTTGAGCTTGGAAGGATCCACATCATCGAGCTGGTGACCTTCCCAAGGTCACTCAGCCAGGTGGCTCTAGGACCTGAAAGGATCTATGGGTGTTAGATGTTAAAACTGGGAGCTTTCTTAGGACCTTTAGGTCAACCTTACTGTACAAAAAGGGAAATGAGGCCCAAGGTCATACCTGCACAGTGGGAGGATAGGGCTTCAAATACAGTTATTGGGGCCTTAGATTCCTTGCCTGATGTCTGTTCCTTTATAAAACCACCCCCACCACTACTACCACCACCTGTGGTCACCAATGCAGGAAGAAATACCCAACTGCTTGCTCACTTGAAAAGCAGGACACAGGACTGAGGAGATGCAAATATTCCCAGGAGGGGCTTCACTCAGCATCTGTTGGGAGATCAGGCATCACCAGAGTGAGAAAGTGAGAGAGTTGAGGAGTTTATAGAAATTACAGCAATGTGGCCTACAGAGATAGCTTGGTCTGTAGTGAAAATGAGAGGTAGTTGTGCTTCAAACACACAGAATCAAGGGTAGCCCTTGAAATATCTTAGCCACCTCCCGGTGTCCCTGACTTCCTTCTCCGTGGCCCCTCCTCCCTGAGGAAGCCCTTGCTGACACCCTTTGCACTGGTGGGTGTCCCTCACCTCACTCCCACAGCTTGTGTGCTCACCTTCTCCCCCTCTATCGCCTACTGCATGCACCCAGGCCTCCCTCCCTAGACTGCAGACTCTTTGAGGGCAGGGGTGAGGCTGACATGTTTCTATATCTGGGTAATATTCTGTAGCTGTCACCAACTCAGCCCCTGCCAGTAGAGGATTCAGCTGCTCTTCACCAAGCAAGACAGAAGGTTGTCTAGGCTTTACTATTCTGAAGGGCCAGGGAGCTTACCACGGCCCGGGTTCATCTTTGGACATCACCAAAGCACCACCTGGTTCATCAGGAGAGGAAGGAATGAAAATGCCCCGTGCTGCCACCTGCTGGTGACTTCCAGCATGGCGCCCTGAGAATCCACTTTGTTCTTTCTACTGAAAGGCTAGGGAAAGGAAGGGATGTTTATGGAGCCCCTGCCAGGTGCCAGTGCTCTACTCTCTAGGTCTCACTTAATCTAGATAACAATTCTGAAGGGCAGGCATTATCTTTCCCATTTTACAGATAGGTAAAGTGAGGCTGAGAGAAGTGTGGTAATACAATGGTAAGTAGGAAGCAAAGATGAGACTTGGGTCCCCATCTACTGACTTCTGGTCCAGTGATTTTTCCAGTGCTTCAAAAACTAATCCAGATGAATGGATCTATAGCTGAGAGATTTCAGTACTGACCAGACAGATAGAAATAGCATTAGGGGTTTCTAGCAACTTCCTTGGTATCCCTGAAATCACACTATGTAACCATTCACCTACTCCATTAATTCTGGCCCTTGAGACATACCCAGAATAAAGATACAGAAAGAATGGTGACAGAAACCTCTCTAGATCTGGAGCCTGAAATCACTTAAAGAAGTTTGGGCAAATGTCCTGACACCTGGGTTGATGCAAGAGGCTAACTTCCTGGTGGTTTATGGAAAAGGTGGCTGAATATTTGAGAAAAAAATGTTATATGCAGCTTCTGAGCCTCAGCCACCCAGCCTGACTCTGGTCACAACTGGATCCCTCAGCCAGATTCCAGACCAAACCCCAAGGCCAGTTACCAAATGACTACTGTCATGGAATGACTCCTAAGGCTGGGCCATGGCTGGACTGAGCCTGGAATAGCCCAGGCTCCGGACTGTGTTCTCCCTCCACTGTACCCAGGCCATGGTGACCCTCCACTCTGGGAAATCTGCCTCCATACACACAGCTAAGCCTTGGTTTGGGGGTGACCTCAGCTAGGCCATGGGCACTGAGGATGGTTACCAGGCTTGGGGCCAGTCCAAGAGAAGATCCCTGCAGGGTACAGGGAAGCATAGAGAAGCAGCAAAGAGGCTGGAGTGGACAGGGAAAGGTGGTGATAAACCAGAGCATGGGCCTGGCAGGGAGATGAGAAGAGGAAGGTCACTACGGTACAGTGGGAGAGAAGCCCAATAGCTCAGAGCCTTCAGAGACCTCCTTACCCAACACCAACATTTTGACTCAAAGAAAAAGGAAACTGCCAAGGCCACCTGAGATGTTGGTGGCCGAGACCAGATCAGAACCAAGTGCCTTTTGTCCTCATCCTGAGCTCCTCCACTGCTCACATGGGGAGCTGGATCACTGTGATGTTTCTGTCCTTTAGTCCTGCCCAGCTCACAGCAGCCCTGTGTACTTGTGGGCCACAGATTCTTATCTCCATTTGATGAATAGGGAGACCAAGGCTCATACAGGAGACAAACCTTGCCCAGAAGAGGGCATGAAACTGAGCAGTGTCTCCTGGCCTCAAGTCCCACCTACTATGTGCCCAGCATTGGGACAGGTACCTTACATGTACACCATCATTTCATTTTCACAACACCCTGGCGAGGTAATGCTGTTGTCCTATTTTATAGATGAGAATGCTAAGGCCCAGAGAAGTTAAATAACTGGTCACAGAGCAAAAAAATAGGAAGGAGAGCAGTGTTTAAACCTAGGTCCAGCTGATCCCAAACTGCTAGCTGCCCTTAGAAGCTGGAATCACCTCCCCACATCTTTAAAACAATTTAACTCTCATTGGTGCTAGTAGGTTGGGGATCCTCTGTGGACCATATCTTTCTCTAGCTGCATCTCTACATCCAAAGATTTTCCTGGTCTCTCATGCCTGCCTCTAGGAGGAGGACATCCATAATTCTGGTCCTATAGCCAGACATTGTCCCAGCATGTGGGGCTCAGCTTTCATTTCTATCCTGTCTCAGGGGGAGCTCTGCATAGGACCCAGGCTTTGGAGTCAGGCAGCAAGGGTTTGCCTACTGGCTGGGTTGCTTAATGCTCTGTGGTCTTAGGCATGATACAGACCCTTTTAGCCCCTGAGTTTTGTTCTCTGTAAAATAGGGACAATAATGCCTACTTTGTGGCGATGCTGTAAGAATATAAAGTTCTTGGCACATAGTTGGCACTCAATTAATTATCGTTTGAATATTATCATTTTTACATTTATGTCTGTGTCTCTCTCTGTACAAGATACTGTTTGCTGTCATGCCCATATTCCATCAGCCCACCTCATGCAACCTGATGTTCAACTACCAGCATCTGTACCTGATGCCTCTCTCTGGCCATTGGAATCCACTCTGTCCATATACATGGCAAGACAAAGGTGCCAAAGAATTTACACCTTCTTCCCCAATCCAACAGCTCTCAATCAATGACTGATGGGAATTTGTGAATAAATTACCCTGGCTCTCTTACCTTTTGTTGGGGATAATTGCAAGGCATATTCTACACTGTCTCCCAGAGTGAGCAGCATTGAACCTCAGTTGTCCACAAAGGGTGAAGTTTTCAGTAACTTACCCTTGATTGGCTTCCTTCCCGTTTCTATCTTATTTCCCATTTCCTCCTGGTTTTTCTCATTTTCCAAAAAAATTACTTGCATTCAGGGTCTTGTCTCAGGGTCTGCTCTGGGATAACCCAAACCATGCACTCTCATGATACTATTTTTATTTTATATACATACATATATATACATATATAAATATACATTATATATATATATTTAGAGACAGAGTCTCACTATGTTGCTCAGGCTGGTCTCAAACTCAAACTCCTTGGATCAAGCAATTCACCTGCCTTGGCCTCCCAAAGTGCTGGGATCATAGGCATGAGCCACTGCACCTGGATGTTAATGACACCATTAACTCCTCTGTGCCCCTTTCCCTTCCCCTTGCCTCCACCTAGAAGGTGCCCAGCAGATAATTTCACACACAATAGAGTCTATCAAATGCCTGCACATTGCTCATAGTTTCCCTCCATTTTGGCTCCCAGGAATCCAGCTATTTGGGGCAATGTCTGTAGGGCAGTTCCTGAAGCTGGAGCAAGTTATCCAGCACATCCAGGCTCCCTCTGACAGTATCCTGTCCATGATGCTCCTTGTGCTCTTCTTCCAGGATGGTTAGCAAGGAGAGGGCTGCACAGCACAACTGAAATGCACAGCATTTGCATGGAGCATGGGGCTTTGTTCTGACAGCAAACAAGGGAAGTCTGCCATATGTGGAGGCTCAGCTATCAAGGGCTTCACTTAAGAGGAAATTAGCCTCAACATTCAGAGGAGGGAAATGTAAAATGATGTCCCCTTCTGAGAAAGGCAGTGTGTGGACCTGACAGGTAGGAGGGCATGTGTGGTCTCAACTGGCTGCCACACTATCTGCATGTCCCTCTGCTGTGTTCCAAGATTATTTCAGCATCCCAAGTGCAGGGCCATCTCTTATCTACCCACAAAAGAGCCAAGAAGGAAAGGAAGGGAGATAAGAAGTTTTGATCACCCACCATGTGCCACAGACCTCATATACACTACCTCATCTAATCCCCAGAAAAGTCAGCAAGTCTGTAATTATTATCCCATTTATACAAGGCAGGAAACTGAGTCTCAGGGAGGTGATGAATACTGTCCATGGCAGGTCTTGCAGTAAATGGAGGAGTCAGGCTTCAAAGCCAGGTTTGTCTGACTCCACTATCTTTGTTCTTTCCCTTCACCTCCCACCCCAACGAGAACACAGTGCCAGTGAAAGGGCTTGTAGCATCAGAGATAAGCTGAGATCAAAACTCTCGGCTGAAGTGCAGCATGAACATTCTGGGGGATTTTTCTGTTTGCACTCATGCCCAAGCCCAGGAGTGGTGGGAAAGAGCCTTTGGTCCATCTCCCCATGACCCTCTGGCCACACCTGCATCTTTGCTCAAGCTGCCTCCTGCTTGGGATGCTCCTCCTCAGTCCCTCCCCTTTAAGAGCCAGCCTTAGTCTTCCAGGAAGCCTTCTCCTGCCCCTTCAGACCTCTCTTGCTTCTCTTTTCATCCACACATTCAGACCTGGGAAGAGGCAGCTGATCCAGGAGAACACCCACCCTGTGGGGTGGGGACACTGCTTCCTGGTCCTATCTGTGACTCTGTGTGACCATAGGCTGGTGTCTGCCTCATTTTGGTTCTCAGTTTCTTCATCTATAAACTGGGAAGAATAATACATGTTCTACCTAATACCAGATTGGCTTTTCTTTTTCTTTTTGTTTTCTTTTCTTTTTTAGAGACAGATCTTATTGTATTTCCCAGGCTGGAGTGCAGTGGCTGTTCACAGGTGCCATCATGGCGCACTGCAGCCTCAGCCTCTGAGTAACCGGAGCTACAGACACACACAGCCACATCCAACCCAGGTTGTTTTTAGCATCAAGTTAGATAATAGACATTAAAAAGCTTTAAAATTGTTAATGTATAATACACTGGATGATGATTAACAAATAACTTGATTCATACTGAGGGTGTGTTTTGTGCATTCACCAAATAGTTTTTGAGCACCCACCGGATGCCAGTTCCTTTGTTGGGTTTTATTGTTGAATAAAACAATAAAAATCCACAATTCTGAACTCTCAGTCTACTAGAGGAAATACACATAAATGAATGAATGAATGAATGAGTTAATGAACGAATGAAGCATATAAAATTACCCTTCATTGAATGTTATACTATTGGTATAGTAGCTGACTAGTAATACTTAACATGGCACCTCCCATCTTTCCATTAAAAATTTCATGAAGACATAAAATAACACAAAATGACAATAGTCATATGAATTGTCTAATTTGGGGGTGGGTAATTTCAGCACTCCACCTCTGACTATTCACCCCCATGCCAAACTGTGTGAAAACACTTTACTTCCTGCATGTCCTGTCCCTAAACCTTGGATGCATTGAACAGGAAAGCAGGAGTCCACCGGTTTAGACGACCCACCTTCTGCTTTCTGAGCCAGCCAGAGCCTGAGTCCTGCACTGCCCTCCCTCTCCCTGGCCCTATGTTCCCCTCTTCTTCTTCTTTGTTTTTTTTTTGTTTTTTTGTTTTGTTTTGTTTTTTGTTTTTTGAGTCAGTCTTGCTCTGTTGCCCAGGCTGGAGTGTAATGACACGATCTCTGCTCACTGCAACCTCCACCTCCCAGGCTCAAGCAATTCTCCTGCCTCAGCCTCCCAAGTAGCTGGGATTACAGGTGCCCACAACTACGCCTGGCTAATTTTTATATTTTTAGTAAAGACAAGGTTCCACCATGTTGGCCATGCTGGTCTCGAACTCCTGACCTCAAATGAACCAACCGCCTTGGCCTCCCAAGCAAAAACCTGGGATTACAGGCGTGAGCCACCGTGCCTGGCCTCTTCTTTTTTAACATTCACTCAGAAATGGCAACTCTAAGCATGTAGCACAACAGGAAGTAGGGGATAGGCTGGCATCCAGGAACACCTGGACACTTAAAGAAAAGCCTGGTAAACAGGGATGAAATAGGAAGTGCATTGGAGGTAGTGCATGCTGCAGGGAAGGAGGGTCTTTTAGGTACTATTCTGGGCAAGGAGGAAGTACAAATTGCATTTGATTCTGTAGTCAGAAAATCTAGAAGTTGACCCTGGAGTAAAACCAACTTCAGGCAGGCAAAATCAGCCCACAAACAGAACTGGGGCAGGGCACCTTGACTTGAATTTCAGGTCTAAATCTGGAGATGCACATCCCACAGTGAGGGGTTAACAGTGCTTTACTTTTAAGCTTCCTTTTTGCAAATGCCAGGTCTGCAGAGACTCTGCTCTATTCAAAGATGATTAAGCAAAACAAAATAAAACCTCCAAGAAACAAAAAATGGGCCTTTAAAGAGATACACTACAGCAAAAAGGAAACATTGCCCTAAAAACTTAGAGAAAGAGAAAGTTGAAAGAAAATCGAGAATGCTTCAGAGACCATCTGCTTGGTGTTCTTCAAGAGATGCAAGAAGACTTGGCTTCTAAGAAGAGAAGGAAGGAGGATAAGATAAAGGCAGAGATGCAAAGGAAGCTGAAAGTAAGACAATACGGCAAGTCGGGACAAAATAAAATACCACATTAAAATTCCCATGGGAGTGAGAAAAAACAGAATTGACACTGCAGAAAACTGAAACAGTGATGAGGACAAATTTGAGCAATTCTCAACGAATGCAGAAAAAGAGGTCATAGATGAAGATAAGAAAGGAGATGATAGATACAAAAGAAAAGAATAAGTCTAGATTCGAATTATCAATATTCCTGGTAGGGATGGGGAATAAAATAAAAAAGAAAAGTGACAAATACATAATAGGGAAAAAGGACTTTCAGATACAGAACAAGTATCTACTTGAGTCAAAAGCCGAAAAGAGATCAGTGTTCCAGGCAATGTTAATAATAATAACCAAAAAGACATAGTTAGTTAGATCTTGGCAAAATAAACCTCAAGGGTTATGTGAACACACAGGTAGGAAAACAGTTGGGCAATTAAGAAACAAAAACCCGTCTCTGAATTTTCCTTAGCACTAGGATCAGAAAAAAAGAGTTATCAAGCATTGAAGGGGATATCAAGAAAAATAAAAACATATAAAATTCTATGTTGTATAAAGAGAAGTAAAAAATTATTGCTTTGTTGTTAACTGATAATTAGAGAAATATAGATACACCCATGCGTTGCTAAAGGATGGGGATATGTTCTGGGAAATGCCTCATTAGGCAATTGCATGGTTGTACGAACAGCACAGAGTGTACTTACACAAACCTAGATGGTATACACTACTATATACCTAAGCTGTATGGTGTACCTATGGCTCCTAGGCTATGAACCTGTACAGCATGGTACTGTACTGAGTACTACGGGAAATTGTAACTCAATGGAAAGTATTTATGTATCTAAGCATATCTACACTTGATCTTGCCAAAAGGCCAAAAAGTGATCTATCCAGACATGTTTAAACAGAAAAGGTACGGTAAAATATAGTATAAAGATTTAAAATTGTATACCTCTATAGGGCACCTATAGTATAAAACAGAGCTTGAAGAACTGGCGGTGGTGAGCGAATGTGAAGGCCTTGAACATTACTGTGCATGAGTGTAGACTTTAGAAACACTGTTCACTTAGGCTACAATAAATTTGTTAAAAATATTTTTCTTTTTCAATAATAAATTAACCTCAGTTTACTATGACTTTTTTACTTTATAAACTTTTAATTTTTTTAACTTTTTGACTCTTAATAACACTTAGCTTAAAATACAAACACATTGTACTCCTGTACAAAAATACTTTCTTTATATCCTTATTCTATAAGCTTTTTTCCATGTTTAAAATTGTTAAGTTTTTTTTTTACTCTTTAAACATTTTTGTTAAAAACTAAGACAGGAACACACACATTAGCCTAGGCCCACGCAAGGTCAGGATCAACAATATCACTGTCCTCTACCTCCACATCTTGTGACACGGGAAGGTCTTCAGGGGCAATAACAGGCATGGAGCTGTCATTTCCTATGATAACAATGCCTTCTTCTGGAATACCTCCTGAAGGACCTGCCTGAGGGTGTTTTTATAGTTAACTTCTTTGTATAAGAAGGAGTATCCTCCAAAATAATAATTAAAAGTACAGTGTAGGAAGTACATAAGCCAATCCCACAGTCATTCATTATCATTATCAACGATGACGTCCTGCGCATGATTGTATGTGCTGTACTTTTATATGACTGGCAGCACAGTAGCTCTATTTACACCAGCATCACTGCAATCATGTGAGTAATGCTTTCTACTACAATATAGCAATGTCTGCGCTGTCACTAGGTGATGGGAATTTTTCAGCTCCATTATAATCTTATGGGACCACTGTTGTACACACAGTCCATCTTTGACCAAAACATCATTATGTGGCACACGACTATAACTGTATGTCACACATTTTAAAGCATGCATTAGGGAATGAATTTACAAAGAGTACTTTAAAGTTCTATATTAATTTTAAAAATAAAAAAACAGTTTATTAAAAAAATAGAGAAAACATTAAGAGCAAAAAATGTATAAAAAGGAGAAAGTATACAATTGGGTGACAAAGTCAAACAGCAGATATGAAATGATGGTAAACAGTCTGAATTATTCTATTAGGGGACAAAAATTCCCAAGCTAAAATGAAAATATTAAATTATGTGCAACTTACAAGAGATAAATCTCATAAAAATTGTTAACATTTATTGCATACTTGCCATGCGTATTGCATTGTACTAAGCATTTCACATATATTGTCTCATCTAATTCTCCCAATAAACATATGAGGCAGAAATATCATTACCCTTGGGTCTCAGGTTTGGCAACTGCAGCATAGGGGGCTAAGTAACTTGCCCAGGTCAAACAGCTAACTTATAGTAGAAATGAGATTTAAATCCAGTCTGATCTCAGAGCACAACTTCTTAAACATTACCTTCTTCTGCATCTCAGGCAAAATTACACAGTAATGTTAAAAATTAAACTTCCAAAATGTTTTAGGCACACCCAATTAAATAGAAAGCAGAGGTGACAATGTTAATCACAAAGCAGAATTTGAGGCAAAATTATTTAACAAGGAAGAGATTGATGGTGTTAAGTTGATAAAAAGCAAAATTTGTATTGAAGATTGAACAGTGATGAACCTATTGCACCCAACAAAACATTCCAATTTAAAGCAATAAATATTAGAAATTCAGGGAGAAAGCAACAGAAATTGTAGCAGGAGTTTACATGGCATACATAGAGAACAATAAAAAGTCAATTTGGTTGTTTCCAGGTTCAGACATTCCTACTTAGGCAATTAAAAAGTATATTTAAAAAGCAAAAAAAGAGCAACACAAAACTGATGATGTGCTTAACTCCAGGGTAAACAAAGTGATAGGGCATTGAGAAATATGTTGGTAATGTTCTAATTCTGGGGTTGGGTAGTGAGTTTGCAAGTGTTCATTATATGATTATGCTTTATAACTTATGGACCTATATTATTTTATATGTATTAGATATTTTAAAAGATGAAGAAAAATGCCAAAAGGAAACTTAAGTAAGGAAAAAGATTTGAAAAATAATAAAGTTTACTTAATGACATGTAACAATTTCTACTCTACAAACATAAATGAATTTGGTAAATTCCAAATGATAAAAAGATATATAATTTTCATTCTCAAAATATAACTACTAAAACCAGAAATAAGGAACAGTGTTTCAACAACAGGAATAGCTGCAGCTAACTGCCACATGGAAATTGAAATCACTTTTCTAAAAAATATTATGTCAAAGAATAAAAAAATACAACTACAAAATATTTAGAAAATAATGAAAATAAGAAAACAATTTATCAAACTAATGGAAAGCTGCAAGTACATAATTTGAAAAAGAACCAAAAAGAAACCTGTGGAAAGCAGTAGGAAAGAAGTAGTAAAAATGTAAATAAAAAAAGTTAGAAAACAGAAAAATAGTAAATTTGATGACAAAATCCAAGAGCTAACTCCATAAATTTTTGTTAAATAAATAAATGCATCAATGACTAAATGATGAGTGCATTAATAAATGAAGTGACTATCTGGGGTTCCCACATCTGAATCCAGAGCTGTTACCTGGATATGGTATCCAAGCTGGCTATGCTCTGAGGGTCAGCCTCTGACATCCGGAATAGTCACTTAGAGAGAAAACTTTGAGCCATCTGGTCATGTTCCTGAGGTTGTTCTTGAGTGAAGCACCCCAGCTAGGAAAGCAGTCATCTCCCAGGCTCTCCTTCCTGTCCTGAACTTGCCTAAAGAGTTAACTTGGCTGGGAGTGGTGGCCCATCCCTGTAATCCCAGCACTTTGGGAGGCTGAGGCAGATGGATGGCTTGAGTCCGGGAGTTCGAGACCAGCCTGGGTAACATGGTGAAACCCCATTTTTACTAAAAATACAAAAATTAGCTGGGCATGATGGAGAGTGCCTCTAGTCCCAGATACTTGGGAGGCTGAGGTGGGAGGGTCGCTTGAGCCCAGGAAGCGGAGGTTGCAGTGAGCTAAGATCATGCCACTGCACTCCAGCTTGGGTGACAGAGTGAGACCCTATATCAAAAACAACAACAACAACAACAACAACAACAACAACAAAAACAGAAAAGAAAAAGACTTAAGTCTTGGCCTAGTAAGAAGAAATTAACCAGCACTGGGCAATTGTGGGAAATGGCAGCTCAGAGCCCCACTCAGAGCCATAACAGCATTGCCAAGGGATGAGAAGAGAGAGCTTCCATTGACACTCTGCCATGTGCTTGGGCTAATCAACACATGCCTTGGGCATCATTTTCCAGAAAGAATTTCTGGGCTGCTGTTGGGCATCCCAGTGCTCTGTCAAAATAGCCTCTTGAATTATAAAACCACCAGTGACAAAGACTAATCTTCAGAAAAACTCCCAGAGGCTCAGTGTGCTTTGTGGTGAAGTCTATCATTACAGAAGCCCAAGCTCCATGGGCTGGGAATTGGGTGTTTCTCTACAGCGGCTGATGGGAACTGCCAATGTGAGGTCTCAGGTCATGAAGTCCACACCAGACTCTGGCAGTGACACACTTCAGCTGGTGTTTAAGTAAGGGCCATGCCAAGCTGTCTATCAGGTTCTCACATGCCTGACCGGGGTGATTTCTGTTGTCTCATTTGAGTTTGGGGCCACATTTTTGGCCCCTATAAATATTTTACTTTGTGACTCTGAGAGTGATGCTCTCTGAATGGAAAGGGGCAGGGGAGGAAAAGAACATTGGGTGGGCACTTTCCATGTCTTAAGTGTTTCCTACACATTCACTCATTTAACCCCGTGATGTGGGCAGTATTGTTGCCATTTTTCAGATGTGGAAACTGAGGCTTCGAGAGAGGTAAAAGGATTTTCCAAGGTAACATGGGATTTCCCAGGGTCTTGGATAAAAATCACACATTTGTGTTCTTTCACAACCGAATCCAGAGTGAGGGTTACCTTTGGTGGGAAAACTGCCTGGATCTTCCAGCCCACACCCAGGCTCAAGGAGTTGCCCTCTGCTCAGCCTGCTACCTCAGGTGCCTCTCTGTGCATGGGCCAGATAACACCCAAGGCAGGTGATGTGAGCAATGAAGGAGAGCTGGGGCTGGAAGGGTTGTGTCAGGGACTGCAGGGACCCTGAAGAGGGATTGACCATTGTGAATGAGAGGAGCAGATGGGGCTTGATGAACCACAATGATTCTGAGATAAGGCAGGGATGTGAGAGGGCATCTCAGGCAGAGGGCAGCATATTCAAAGGCCCAGAGGCACAGTGAGAAGGACAGTGGGATGACAGGGAGAGCCATGGTTGGGTGGGTTTCTAGGAAGGGCCCTAGAGAAGATCCCTGCTCTAAAACACTTCATTCTGCCAGCAGTGGCACCTACTGAAATCTTCTAGGCAGGGAGGTCATGCTTACAGCCTTGTTTTCAAGGGATTATCTGGGCTACCAAGTGTGGGACAGAATGGAAGGGCTGAGCCTAAAGCTCATTCCCTTCTTTCAGGAAGAAAAGCCTCCAAAATACAATAGCCTCTGAGAGGTAACCTGCCACCACTAGTGACACAGAAAATAAGTCTCTCTGGTGCCAGTGACTTTTCCCCACTGGCCACCTCCCTCTGCCTCCCTTGGCCTCCCTGTCTGGGACCCAATCAGGGGATGGCTGCTCCAGCCTTTCCTGCATACTCAGTCCTGGGGAGGCTGCAAAGTCAGGCAGGACCAGGGTGAGAAAGTTGGAAGGGAAGAGGGGAAGGATGGCCACATATTGCCTGAGGACAAAGACACAGGCCTGGCTGGACTCTTATCTCCTTCTCACTGACTGGCCGAGTGGCCTCATGGAAGTCCCTTCTCCTCTCCGGCCTCTGGGTCTCTATCACTAAAAGGAAGGGCTCTTACTTGGATAAGGTTCCCCTCCACAGTGACAGCTACTATGCTATCAGTGACTCTCTGGTGTGCAGCTCCAAGCCTGCTTCACTGCCACTTCACCTCTGCCTTTCCTTTCACGAAGTTCAACGAAATGCCTATTCTTGTACTAGGCTCTGAGCTAGGCTTTGTGGCTACAAAGACAGATAAAAATACTACTTGTTTACTAAAGTGTTTGTATATGTTGTTAAGTGAGAAAAGCAGGCTACTCAAGAGAATGTCATATTTGTGTGTACATATCTTGTGAGTGTGTGTATACAACAGATATACTACACACCTACACACCGAATAGAAAACCAAAAACACATACATTAATCTAAACAGTTATTTGAGAGGCAGTGATATTTCTTTATAACTTTGGGCTTCCCCCCCCAAATATTCTTGCATTGCACTTTACTTTTCAAATTAAATAGCAACAGTTAACCTTTAGTGAGCACTTACTATTTGCCAGGTATTATTATTATTATTATTATTATTATTATTATTATTATTATTTTGAGATGGAATCTTGCTCTGTCACCCAGGCTGGAGTGCAGTGGCATGATCTCAGCTCACTGCAAGGTCTGCCTTCCAGGTTCACGCCATTCTCTGGCCTCAGCCTCCCGAGTATCTGGGACTACAGGCACCCGCCACCACACCTGGCTAATTTTTTTGTATTTTTAGTAGAGACAGGGTTTCACCGTGTTAGCCGGGATGGTCTCGATCTCCTGACCTCGTGATCCACCCACCTTGGCCTCCCAAAGTGCTGGGATTACAGGCGTGAGCCACCATGCCCGGCCTGCCAGGCATTATTTTAAGAGCTTTGAATAATTAACCAATTGAATCTTTGCAAAAACCCCATGAAATAGGTCCTGTTGTACACAGGCCCACTTTACGGATGAGGAACCAGAGGCACAGAGAGATTAAATAATGTTGCCAAGGTCAAATAGCTCCTAGGGTGATGAAGACAGCATTCAAGTCTCCAACAGTGGCAATCCGACTGGAAAGACTGAACTTTCACTGTCACCACAGGGCCTCTCATAAGCAGCAGTTGCCAACTATGAAGAAATGTGGTTCCCCTGCCTTGGAGGGAGGAGAAATATGAACACTCATTCACATCAACAGCGAGGGCACTGAGGTTTACCTGAGGCACAGTGGGGTTGTGTGGGACTCTGAACTCTGAAGTTCCCCTGGGAAGGGCTTCTTACTGTACTTACAGTGTCATGGAGGATGTATTCACTGGAGGAAACTAACTTTCCCAGCTGAGAAAGAAGCAGAGAGAAAAGCCTAAAGGTGGGAACTGTCTGGGGCTGCCCAAAGAAATGCAGGAGCCAGAGCGTGGGGTGGTTTGCTTGTGGAGAGGAAGGCGGGCATGAGAGGGAAGGCTCACAGGTGATCACATGCCAGATACAAAGGCCAGATCGGATACCAGTTGAGCTAAGAGGCCAGGCTTTGTCCTAGTACAGCAGGGAGCCATGGAAGGTTTACCAGCAGGAGAAAGACTGGTTAGACTGGGTTTAAGGGTCCTTGTTAGGGGAACCTCCATTCATTCTCCATCCCTGCTCCCTTCTGTCCCTCTTTTCTTTCAGTGTGGAGGCAGGGAAACCAGGAGCCTTCCTGTTCAACATGCTTTCATACCTTGCCTATAGGCCCTGTGCTGGGAAGATCTAAAGATGAGTAAGACTGGGTTCTCCCTACCCCATTACAGATTTTACAACCAGATATAAAACCATTGTTAGGACATAAGGCAGCTCTTTGAAAGATGGCTGGAATTCGCCACCCCACCAGCCTACCTATGGAGCTTCTGCACATCCGTTAAGATCCAGCTCAGACATTACCTCCCCTAGGAAGCCTCCCCTGACAAACCTCTCACATGGATTTCTCCATCTCTCCTCTTTGGGACACGCCTCACTCCTGGCACTGTGCATCCTTGTCTGTCTGTCTGCCCCTACTGCTCACCCCTGATCACCCTTGACTGGAGGTCCTCCAGGGCCTGACCGCAGGTGATCCACCTCCAGGTCCCAGGGTCCAGCTCCAGCCCAGCCCATGGTCAGCATCCACAGAGTCTACTGACTGGAGGATGACAAAGGCTGGGCTGCACTCTTGGGGGGCTGTGGAGGAGCAGGGATCAGCAAAGGAGGAGAGCCCTGAGGTTCAGAGATGCTGGAAAATGCTACATATTGGAGGTGAGACTAGCTTGGGCCTTGAGTGATGCTACTACCAACTGGCCAAGTGCTTTAATGGCCTCTTATGCTTTTGGGGCGAGCCTGTCAGTTCCCATCTGTGTGAGTTTGTGGGTCCCAGCATTCCTTGTCTTACCAGGGAAGTCATTAACCTTTGGTGTTAAATGTGACTTGTCTGCATACAATCAGGGAGACAAGCACCAGGCACTGCTATGTCAGGAAAGTCCCATTTGACAGTCTGTCTGTTCCTGCTAATTAACAGGCCCAAAGAGCACATGGATGGGCTTATCCCAGCAATTGCTGCTCACCCCCGGGGCTGGATCTGCACAGTGTTGCCTGCCTGGGTCGAGTATGGAACCAACCCTCTCCCCAGCCCACCTAGCTCCAAAGCAAGCTGTGCCCTTGCCCCTCCATTCCTGTCACCCCTCTCTCACTCCCTCTCTCCCTTCCCTTTCCCCATAATTTCTCTGAGAGTCCTTATTTCCTCTTGCCTGGACCCCAGAAGCAGCGCCCTAACAATCTTCTTGCTTCCAGCCTGTCCTGTTCCAATCCTCCACACTGAAGCCAGAATGAACTTTCTAAAATGCAAACTGGAGTACATTCTCCTTGCTGGAAACCTTTCCACAGCAACCCAAGGCTCTTGAGGATGTGGCTCCCATCTTGTTCTCCAACCTCCTTTTCCTGAACCACCTCCTTTTCTCACTGTCATACTCGCTCTGGCCCCATCTGTGCTACTCCCTCCTCTTCTTTGCTTTTCTGCTTCCTCCTTTCTCTCTGAATCCTAAAAGCTTCAATCCAACTCAAGGCTCCCCTTCTCCCCCCAGGAAGGGGCCCATTCCCTTTCCTGAGGCTCTGAAGCAAGCTTTAGTGTGTGGGCTTTCCACAGATATCCCTTCCTTCTTCTGTTCCACAAACCTGTGTTGAGAAGTACTGTGGGCCAGGCACTGTGCTGGTCACACTCAACCATCCTTCCCTCCAATCCTCAACACCACCCTGGGGGGAGGGAGACAGGCTCTTCAGGACCTGGCCCTTTTCTAACCTGCTTGCCCCACTCTTTGCTGCTCTTTGTCCCCACGGGTAGGACCCTGAGCATATCATTTCCCCTCTCTGGCACTCAGTTTCATCCTTAGCAAAATGAGGCCTTTACCTCTCAATGTTGTTGTGAATTAAAAGTAATAATAATAATAGTGATAATAATAACATAGAGCTCTAAACACAGGCCGGATGCTGTTCTGTGTGCTTTATATATATCAGCTCCTTACCCCCACAGTGTGGTCTGCAGGGTTAAGGGACTTGCTCAGCTGCAGGCCTAGCACCCAGGAAGCATCCAGTAGCTGTTGGCATCACTGGACAGTCACGCCTGGCCTAGAGGAGGCGTGTGAGATGGGAATACGCCAGGCACGTTCTGGGGATGGCACACAGATGAGCCTGGCTGGAGCTCAGGGCTCATGTTTGATAAAAGATTAATGAAATTGTCAAATTGACCTTGTCAGTGTCTGCTCAATCCAATTACATGGTTGTGGCCCCCGTGAATGGGGTTAAAACAGGAGTGCACATGAGAGACACCAAAACAGCAGCTATGAGGGAGATGGCAGCCACCCAGGAAACCCTGGAGGGAAGTCAGTGCTGCCCATGTACCAGTACCTGTCTAAGAACTGCTTGCCACTCCCAGGGGTGCAGCATCCTGTTACTTTGGAGAGACAGCAGCTGAGCATCCACTAGACAGGGATGCTTGGTACCGTCAACTGATGCCCACACAGTGCCGGGCTCTGTGCTGGCACAAGACTCATGGTGAGCAAGACACAGTCCCTGCTCCTGAGCAGTTCTGGTCTGGTAGGTGAGACAGGGAGGGAAACAAAGAGAATTCAGCAAAGTGAGCAGTGCCCTGATTGATGGCAACCCAGAGAAGGCACACAGTGATCAACCTGGACTCAGGGAGTTTCCAGAAAGATGGTTCCTGGGCTGAGAAGTAACCCAGGAGCTGGCCTAGAATAGAGAGAGATGGGGAGGGTGGGAGAAGGGAGAGCCATTCTTAGGGGACAGCCAGGTTTCAGTCAGGAGGACTATGAAGCAATGCTGTGTAAAGCAGCTGAGGTTGCGGAGTTCATTAGTGGTGGAAAAGGTTGGGGTGGGGGTGCTGCATCCGCAGTGGGAAGCACAGAGCAGCTCTGGCACTGGAGAGGAGAGGTTAGGGCCCATTGGGGGTCACAGGATGAAGGGTATGGTGAGTTCTGTGAGGGCAGTTTTCCAGAGAATGAGCCCTAGCAGTCCTCTGCGTACGGGGCACTCAGCCCTCCCTGAAACAGTCTGCAGAGCCTGGATCATGTGGACATTTGAGGAAGACAGAGCATCAACTACAGTTTGACCAATTCAAGGCTCTAAGGAGGACCCTAAGGAAGAGGCTAGGTGCAGAGCTGCTCCCCTCTCTGCTTGGCCAGTAGCACTTAGTCTTAGCATCAGGGCCTGCCTGCTATTCCCTCTCATCTGGGATAATGTTTCCTGGAATCTGTCAACTGAATAGCCCTTTTCAGTTTACTGAGTTTACTTACATCCCTTTGACAACTGGATCTGCAACATAAGACTGTGCAATAGATATCTTCATTCTTCCCATTTTACAGCTGAGGAAAATGAGGCTTAAGGACACCAAATGCCCCTACCCAAGGCTTGTTCATAATGGAAGTACGACTCATGTGTATTTATTCGGAATTTAAATCTTGCGTACATCTCATTACTATAACATGATCTTTAGAGAAAGAAGGTCGAAAGCTGGATGTGTTGGCATGAGTTGTCAGTGGAGATGGACAGACCCTGAGAGGCCCTCACTTCATAGGCCATCACCTGTCTTACTTTGAGAGACAATCCTGCCAACTGCATTTCTAGGGCTCAATGGGGGCCCCAAAATACGAGAACTACATTTGGATGTTGCTTTCAAAGTAACTCATGTTTGGCCAAGGATTCCTATCAGAACAAATATTTCTCCATGGCCCCTCCACAGTGCCACCCCAGGGAGGACAAATCTCCAGTCCCCTCCCAGCCAATGATATCACTGTCCACCCACTCAGCCAAGCCACAAACTGTGGAGTCATCACTGGGTCTTCCTTTTCTCACCTTCTACTTCTAATCAGCAAACCATGCTGGTTTTAACCCAAATATAGAATTCTGCTTTCATCTGTCCCACCCACCCCTTCAATCTCTCAGCCCCTGCCTTTGCTCCAGCCTTCCACATTTCTTGCCGGACTATTAAGCCCCCTCGTTTCTGTTCTTCCTAACTCCAGTCTCACCCCTTCCCATTCATCAACTACGAATCCACCAGAGTGGTCCTTCTGAAACACCAATTTGACCATGTCGCTTCCTGGCTCAACACTCTTCAATGACTCCTTGTTGCCACCTCAAAGTGAAGTCCAGCTCCTTAGCTAGCCTATGAGGCCTGTGTGCCCCAGCAGGTCCTGGCCCCGACCACCTGTGCAGGTCCTCCAGCAGGCCCTGCTTGGAACCCATGCTCCGGACCCTACACTGAAGCTCTCATATTGCTGAAGGGACACTGAGATTTTTCAGTCGCTCATTCATCGATTCAACTTTTCAGCCCCTATGATATGCTAGACAATTTTCTAGGCCTTGCTCTTAGGAAACTTACAGTTTAGCTGAAGATGGGATGAGACAGTATTCAGATAAACACAACAGGATGAGAGGAAAATAAAGCAAATAAAGCAGAGGAAAAGGACGAGAGAGTACCCTGAGGTGGGGTGGGTGCCGGTTCAGACAATGTGGACAAGGACAACCTTTCTGAAGAGGAAGACAGAAACAAAGAACTGAAGGAAGTGGGGGTAGCCTGAGGATTGCTTCAGGGAGAGGACTTGATAAGCACGTACCTTGCCTCATACTGCTCCCTCTGCCTGTAACACCACCCCATACCCCTCCTCGGGCCCAGCTCTCACCTGAGAATCAGCACAGCAGTTGCCTCCCCTGGGACACTCAAGGAGAACCAACCAGTCCTTCTTGATGTCCCTGAGTGTCCCACATGGCTTCAATCCAGCCCAGTAACACCCATCCCTTCAATCATTCATTCATTCATTTCTTGAACAAAAACTGCTTGACTAGTCCCTGGGTGCCAGGCCCTGTGCTATGCGTTGGGATGCATCTGTCACTTCCCCCTGCCATGTGCCCATGAGCTCTTGGGAGGCAAGAGGGACTTTCTCTGCTCTACCTCATTATCCTGGTGCTAGTGCAGCACCTAGCCCAGAATGGCTTCAGGTGAGTATTTGCTGAGTGAATAAACATTTGAGATCATTTTATTGAAATACTTCAGAGTAAATTTAGAGACAGGCACTCCTCTACTCAAGAGTAATTTAATAACCACAAATGCCTTTAACACAGTGGGGAGGGAAAAAAATGTGTGTTTCCTTTATTGCTGCTGTTAAAATAAATGGCATTTTAAATAAATATAGCATATAGAATGTGGCCACATGACGAAATAAATAAATATCTGGTGAAATTATGCATTGCAAAGCAGACTTTTCTGGTCTTCGGTTATTAAATTTAATCACTTTTGAGCTGTGCCTGTACTCTTTTTTTCCTAGAGGCAGGTATGCTTTTGATTAAAATGTGGGCCCCAGAGCACTTTCACAGGGGGAAGGGTGAGCTACATCCCTTGAGGAACTGCAGTGGAGCAAGCCAACGGGATAACAGGGCCAAGGCAACAGCCATGATTCGCTTCTAACTTGATGGACATGTTTATCCCCAGATAGAGTGCACAGCAGTCACGGGGCATATGGAAATCTTGCAATTAAAGCAAACTCTAATTAGAGACTACATATTTAAAATACAAAGGAAGCTTGGAGTGGCAGCCACTCTGGTTGGCTCTGAAACATGATTATCCTACTTCAGTCCCTGCACTGACTGGATTACGAGGAGGGAAACGCATCATGTTGCCACACATGGTTTCTTGCGGTTGAGGAGGGGGAGATCTCTGACTTCCCAGTCCATGAAGTTTTGGAATCCAACAGACTTGGATTTGAATCCTGGCTCTGCCCATTATTACCCCACTGGCCTCAGCGTCCACATCTTCATAATGGGAATGATGACAACTATATCATAGGGCCAAAGAAAGATCAAGTAAAGGCTTTGTGGGGACTCAGTTCAGGGAGTTTATTGACCAGTTAGGTGACTTACATTGCATTTGCCCCTGCCCCCATCCATCCAGCTCAAGAGTGTGCCTTGCTTAAGAGCCATAGGGGAGAGACTGGGAGGGATGAATTCTTATTATATCATTCATCGTGCCCATGGGGCTGAAGGAACAGGCTTCTTCTCGACATTTGTAAGTACCTGAGCAATCAATTTTATGTGTCCACAAGGGGTGGGAACCTGGGATAAGCTGTTTCTCCTTAATTCAAACAGTCCTCAGGAGCAAGGCGGTGGGTCAGTCCCGGGTCAGTGGAAGGCTTGGGGCGAAGGTACTGATAGCAAATCTGGTTAGCTCTGGGATTCTGGCCTAGAGCTGGCATTTCCTGAGCTTGGGCTGGGGTCAAGAGATGAATTTGGAACTGTCCCTGCCTTCAATAAAAAGTCACAATCTAGTCAGGAAGACAGGTAAGAAGGGCCACAGAAGTGCGTAGCACCAACTCACATTCCTATATTTTACAGTTCAAAAAGTGCCTTCGACCGATCCCTGATTTAATCCTCTCAAGAGCCTGTGAGGGAACAGTGACCCGCTTCTGACTTTCAGCTTCAGGCCACGTCTGTATTTCAGCTACACAGAAGAGCAGGCGTGGATAGTGCAGTGCAGTGCCCCATCCCCACACACCCGGTACCCTCCCAGGTAGAATAAATCAGAACCTTTTTGCTTTTTGCCTTTTTTCTTCTGGTCTCTTTTTGGTTTATTTGTCTTAAACACTTAAAACATTACTGAAGCCTCTTTTGCACTCTTCCCCACACCACTCCTGATAAGGACTATGCCAAAGTTGGCATGTGTCCTTCCTGCCTGAGTGTTTATACTCTGACTGTGCATGTATATGTCTATAAACAATCCATAATAGGTTTTGCACATTTAAAATTTTACATACATAGTCACAGACTCTGTTTCACTCTGCCACTTGCTTTCTTACTATACATTATGATTTTCAGATTTATTTATGCTGATACATACTCCTCTAGTTCATTTTTTTTGTTTGCTGTATTGACATTTCACTCTATGATGAAAGTCAATGTGTGTGCGTGTGAGTGTGTGTGCGTGCGTGCATGCAGATAATTATCCTGTTGGTGGGCATTGGCTTCCACTTTTCCACTTTTTCTACCATCCTGCATTGCTTTACATGGGAAGGAGGATTCAAGGTGAATCTTGAAATGGCTAGAATCCAACCAGAGGAAGAGAAACACTTCTCTTTGCCATATAGCACAGGGCCTGGCACCTAGCTGGCTCTCAGTCATTGCTGATTACTAGAGGCATTGAGGCTTTGATGAAAAGAACAGTGGACCTGGTCTCAGAAGGACTTGCATTTGAATCTTGACCCTCTCCCTTTTTAGCTGTGTGACACTGGGCAAATAATCTAACCTCTCTGGGCTACGGTATCTTCATCAGGAGAAATATAGACTATAATGCTAAGTCCCAAATACTCTTGATATGATTAAATGTATGAATTATTTGCTGTAGCTTCTGACATACAGGAGTTCCACAAGGCTAATTGAATAATTTCCTGATTCTAGGCTGGGGAAAGGATGTGGGGAAAACATCTGCATGCTCCTGTTGGCTGCCCTTCTCACTCAAAATGAACGAGGGAATGAAAGAAAAAGAGAAAAGAAGAAAACAAGGCACCTTATAAGCATAATTTAAAACCTAGGGCAGCAAAACTTCCCTCCAAATCTGGCCATAGTTCCATTCCATCTGTGGTTTTGATTGGCCAACACTGGAAATCCCAGTAGGGTCTACTTGGCACTGGACTGGGCTCTCTGAAGGGCAGCCCCACCCTGCAAAGCCTCCACCTGCCCCTCCTGGGCCCTGTGGAGGGCAGCAAGAGGCTGGGCTACACAGTGTTAAATCTCTTCCTCTCCAAGAGATTGGAGCCAACAAGGCTTTCTGCTTAAATGGCCTATAAACACCTCCCAAAGCTCCTTAGCTCAGAAAAGTGCATGAATCAGCAAAATGAAAATAATTTAAAGACCCACTGGAAAAAAGAACCCCAGATTCTTTTCTCCACCAGCAATGACAGTCTCTCAGTAGTGACTGTCATTCTTCATATCCAGGGCCAGGTGCTTCCCACTAGTTTTGGAAAAGAATGTATCAGGGGCTGGAAAATGCTTCCTGGTGAGAGGGAGAGGTGGGGGCAGAGGAAGAAGGAAGACTAAAAATCTACCTCCCCACCTGGAGTGCTCTGAGGTTTCCTAACCCTGATTTGGGTCATGGGATGCTGTCAGGGCCACACCACTTGTGGAGGTTGTGGAGTAGGGACCTTTACACACATATTATAATTGAGCCTGTATAACTGAGGCTCATAGGAAGGAAGTGACCAGCCCACAGGCTCCCACAGGTGGAGTGTGACACCCCTAACTAAGTGCTCATGCTCCCTGCTTCTATCACTCTGATGGGAGGGCAGTGCCTGTTAGTGAGCTCCGACTACATACCTGCCGTGGGATGGGCACTTTAGCAACAGCCTTAAATGTTGACATTGTTATTCTTGTACTGAAGGTAATACATCAGCTCCTTGTTGCTAATAAATCTCAGGATTCAGAAGGTTGTATGACTTAGCCAAGGTCATGTTCCTGAAACCCACACTCTTTTACTCCACATCCCATGCTGTTCCCACAGTATCATTGAGGTGGCTCAGGAAAGACCTGACAGAGACATGTACAAACCTGAAATGCGCCCCCTTCCCCCAAACACGTTTGATCTCCCCTCTGGACATAGGGTGGATGCTGTGTCTGACACACCTCCATGGGCTGAGTGGTTCCAGGGTCCAGTAGCTGCATGAAGGAGGTGCTGCTCTGGACGTGGTTGCCCTGGGCACTCCCCATCTGCACCATTGCATTGTGGTGCTCATAGTCAGGTTCCCACCTGGCAGTGCCAGCACTTAAGGAGGAAGGGGGGTGGGCATCTGCCCCTCATTATCTCTCACCTGAGTTATTCCCCCAATAGCCTTCTCAACTCCTCCCTCTCCCTCCAAACCATTCACCATTCTGATGCCAGCATCATTTTTCTAAGGCACAAAGCCCCACCCTTCAGTGTGTCCATGGTCTTCAGAGTCTAGCAGCTCAGCCTGGAACCAAGGCCCTCCATGACGGGGCCTCTACCCACCTCTCCAGCCTCATCTCCCACTACCAGCTTCACTTTCATACCTTGAAACATCTGAACTCATCCTATCCTCTTCCACCTCTTGCCCATTGCTCACAATAATTATAAACACTTATGTAGTGCTTTCTATGTGCTAGGTATAGTTATAAGTGCATTTTAGATATTGACTTAATGCTCACAGAAACATGAAGCCTTCCATTTTATGGAAGAGGAAACTGAGTCCCAAACCAAATAAGTAACTTGCCTGAGGTCACAGAGCTGGTAAGCGGTGAAGCCCATAGTCATATTCTGACAGTGAGAGGTCAGAGTTCTCAAACTTAACTATGGCCAAATCCTTTACTTCTTTCTTGACTTGGTGATGGCCTATCAAACTTCAACCCATGAGAAGAAGAGAAGAAGGCCTCATGACCTCCTCACGGAGGGCTCCCTTGATCCCTCAAGGCCTTATACCCCTAGGCGGAAATAACTTTTTTGGTATTTATTTCCCATAGCATTTCCTCACCAGGGACCAGGCTTCTAGGGAGAGGTCCATGCCATCCGTACTGACTCCGTACTGGCCCTGGGGACTCAAAGATCAACACAGGGTGGTCCCTACCTTAAAGGGCTTAGTCCAGGGAGAAAGACAGACACACAATGATGGGACAGCTTGATGAGGCTCTACCAGAGGTCACAAGGGGTGCCACAGAGCAGGGAGAGGGGTTCCAACCCAGGCTGGAGATGGAGCACAAAAGATCTCCTGGAAGGAGGAGAAGAAGCAGGTCATAGAGCAGAGGAGGCAGGAGAAGTTTCAGATGGAAAAAACAGCTTATGACAATGTTGAGAGATCTAAGGTAGCATCTAGCATGATCATTAAGACACCAGACATTGGAGTCACACAGGCTTAGATGCCAGTTCAGGCTCCTCCAGATCACAGCTGTGCCATCTTGGGCAAATTACTTAACCTCATTAAGTCAGTTTCCTCATTTGTGAAATGCAAATGGTAATAGTACCTGCTTCACAGGTTTGTGTGAGAATGAAAAAGTGAACAGTGCTACCACATAGTAAATGTTCAATAAATATTAGTTAATTAAAAAACATCACTATAACTATATCTCTTGCACCTAGCACAGTGTAGGGGTTCAGCAAACATGTATAGAGATGAATTAACACAGTCCTGCCTGCAGTTCACTGACAGCCTTGTGAGAAGAGGGAGCTAAATTAATATTACAATACAATCTTCTGAGTGTTAAGGTACAGGGAAGACTGGGGCTGGGAATGAAGGATGGAAGAAGATTTGGAAAACTAGAGAAGGGAGGGAGTCCTTTAGGAATAGATGGTAACAGGCTCTTAGAGGAAATGATATTTAATCTGAGCCTTCAAGCCCAGAGAGGATAGTTTTTTCTTTTTTCTCCCATGGTTAATGATCTAAAAGAGGGACAAGGATGAGTTAGAGCCCCAGACTGAGCAGGGCCAAGCAGCTGAAGGTAGAGAGGCAGAGGAGCTGGGGGAAAGTGTAAAGCTTGAGGGTGCTCCACAGGGGAAGGAGAGTGTGGATAGTGCAAGGCCATTTATAACTGGGCTGACATATGGCTGATTCCAGAAAATCATTTAAATTGAGTCACTCTTTTCCCAGAGGTGGGAGTAGGGTAAGGTTTATGTGAGGTGGAATTAGGGTATAGTGTAAGAGACCCTCACAGTCCCCGTGATTACTGCAATTCAGACCCTAAAGTCTCCAGAAATGATCTCAACATGGAAACCACATTTCTGCTGAGTGCTGGCCATAGCTGCAGGTGGCCATGAATGAGAAATGCTGAGGAAATCAATGGCAGGGAACCAAGGACAATGATGCAGGGAATGCCACCTTGACATTTGTTCCCTGTGTGGCTTCTCTGATGGCTGCTGCAACAAGGCCGATGGGGTCCAGTGTGACTGTTGGCAATATGGGCTCACTAAGGATTTCTGGGTAAACTTTAGGTGCCTATTCCAGGGGTGAGGAGGGTCCCTGGCCCGGACTCCTCACAGAACAATCAGTGTGGGGGTGACCCAGGCCCTGGATATTTATTACCTTCCTCTCCCCATTTCAGCCCAGATCAGGAACCCCTGTGGTCTGACACTAGGCAGTGGCCAAGGCCTGGGCTGCCTGAGCTCAGCAGGCACAGAGCTGTCTTTCCAGCACTGGGACTGAGTTGTGGTGACCCCAGGTTTGTCTCTGCTCCATTGCTCTCCCTCCATCTGTAGGGTCCTTCACTGTCATCCAGGCCTGGATTGGGCCCCAGTCTCCTAATAGGTCTCTGACTTTTGTCATTTATTCATTCAATAACTTTTTAATGAGTGTGCACTATATGCCAGGTTTTGGGAATACAGCAGTGAACAAAACAGAAACCAAGAGGCTAAAGTGGATGGTGAATGGAATTATGTTACAGTTTGTGAATTATTCAGATAATTCACATAAGAAGAACAGAGAAATTATTCAGATAAGAGGAACAGAGAGAGAGAAAATTGACAACTTGGCATAAGTACTGGTCAATAAATCTGGTTATTGTTTGTTTATTTGGGGTGGGTGGGTGGGTGGGTGGGCATTGGTGAATAGGGAGGGACTGGGGGGTCTTTTGTATTTTAAACACAACTTGTAAAGAAGATCTCGACCAGCTGAAATGTTGGGCTGAAACCAGTAAGATGACATGGAACAGGGACGAATGCAAAGTCCTGTATTTCATTTAAGAAATATACTTGAAAATTTTACAAAATTAAAGGATGGGGAGGACTAAAGAGCTGTTAGGATTAAAAAGGAGAGGAAAATAAGAACAAAAAGATTTCACATTTACTGAAGGCTGGAACTGGGGTCGAGTGGGGACTGCAGGTGTGGCACAGTGGCAGGTCAGTATGACTACCCAACAACTGCATAATGAGTAGGGGGACTGGGGTTGGGAGACTTTAAGAAACTTGTCCAATTTCCTCTAATCTAATAAATAGTGAATGCAGGGTCTGAATTCAGTGTCAGTCTCTCTGGCTCCAAAATTGATGCTCTTTCCATTATAACACAGTAAACTGAAGGGACAAGTATCGTGTTAGCCAAAAAGAGAGAATAGAGGACTGGTAACATTTCCCTCACCACATACTGTCAATATTACCTTACTGAGCCTTATTGGCTCAATATGAGACAATTCTATTGCTAAAGATGCTAATTCAAAGTCGGAGAGTAAGAGGTGACATCTTGCTGACCAAACTCTTCCTGAAGCACCATGTCCAGTCCTGAGTCTCATCTACAGGGGCAGATCCATAAAAGAGCAACCAGGATGGTCACAGTTCTCAGGATTAGGGAACTAAGATACCGAATGCCTAGAATACTTTACTCACATTATCTTACTTAACTCTTGACATAATCCTGTGAGATAGATATTACTATTCCCGTTATTAAAATGAGAAAACTGAAGCTCAGAGAGGTTAAGAATTTGTTTAAGGTCACACACCAAGTGGAAGAAACAGGATTTGAACACATGGCTGTCTAAATCCACGCTCCCCACTCTTTCCCATGTAGCCTGCCACACATGCAAAATGGTGAAGCAGAATTTGAGCTATTTATTAGTTGGTGAGGAGAAATGACAGCCACCTTCAACTCTACAAAGGGCTGTGAGTGGAAACATTCTGTGTGGCTTGAAAGGGAAGAATTTGAATGACTTTGAAAGTCTCAGGGAGGTAGATTTTTAGCTCAATGGAATAATATTTTACTGATGGCAATAACTGGATGGACTCTTGGGTGGGAATATGAATTCCTTGTGCTTGGAGGTATTCAAGCATGGTTTGGAATGGCATTTGCTTACAATGGGGAAGAGATTCGGGTGGAAAACCTCAAAGTTCATTTTTGATCCTTAGATTCCATGAGCCTATGAAGCTGCCTCGCAGAAAGGGATCAATCTCTTCAAAAGAAGTGAAAATATCTATTGGTTTGTCTATTTGCAGACATACAGGTGAAAATTATATGCCCAAGTTAACACATTGGTCCATAAGAAAACTAAACACAGAAAATGAAATGGATTCTGCTGAAACTACTTACAGGTTTTAAAGTTTTCCTTTTCTACGAAGAAGTAGCCAAACTCTGGAGAGATATGCAGTCTTGGCTATAATAAAAGAAAATATAACAAGGGTGCTATTTTTCACCGATTAAGTGGGCAAAATAATTTAAAAAGTGGTCACACCCATTATATGTATCAAGAGTGATAAAATGTCATTCCTTTTGACCCAGGTACAACCACTTAAGAGAAAACCCTGTGAAACAGAAAAATCTTCATCTGGGTTTAATTTATAAAGAGTCTAAAAATCCAAGGAAGTGTAAATGGGCCACTTGGGTGGCAGTGAGTAGGGGCTGAGGCAGGTGAGGGGAGCTGGAAGCCGAGGAGCGAGCTAGTCAGCATGCACGGGGGAAAGTCCCCATGTATGGAGAACTATGGGATAAGCAGAAGATGTCCAGAGAGCCAAAAGTGGGTATGAAAGCCAAGGTCACTGCATACGGGGTCAGCAGGTTAGGAGGAGCACACTTCAGTAAGGAACGAACAGGTGTAGGGAGAGAAGAGAGGAGAGGAAGCCCAACATTAACACTGACAACCATTTAGCCCCTCTCTTGCTGGGGCACATTAATTACACTCTCATTACTCCTAATAACCTCATAACTAGACCTTATTTCCTCCATTTTGCAGATGAAGAAGCTGGTGTTAAGAAAGATGAAGTAAATTGCTTCATTTGTTGGTAAGTGCTAGAGTTGGGAACTAAACTCGCATGCATCTGCCTCCTAACTCTAGCTCACTTTACCCCTGTGTGTGATGAAAAGTGTGCAGCCAGGCCCTTCACAAACCCCTGATCTGTGGGTTAGGGCTTGGGCAGCTGACCAAGTGGTTTACTCAATTGCAGCTTTATGTTGGTCCACTTTGTGGATGTTAGAATTGACAGTTATGAATTTTATGGAGCAATGGTGAAACATGTTAAATGCAAAGGGAAGGATACAAACCTAACTATGTGCTATAATCATAGGTATGGAAAATACATATTTTCACCCTTGAAAAAAGACTACATGAGATACATCAGAGTGCTTTCAGCAGTGCAGTTTGGGGGGTATTTCCTATTTTTGGCAATAATTTCTATAAAGTAGTTTTTCTCTATAATTACAAAAAAAATCACAAGTTAGAAATGCCTACAGGAAGCATACAAGCACCTAAAAAGTCACCAATATACTTTCCTAAGCAAGGAAATAAAGCCAAGCCCCATCTTTCTGTTTCATCTGGTATCAGAAAACTTGTTGCCAGGGCTTCTGAAGACAGTGCCCAAACCTCATTGATTCAGGTCCTGCCAATTCAGTATTGACAGTCTTCTTCTACACAACTCGCTGGCCTGGCACAAGAATCCAAAGACTCTAAGTGTACAAGTGAGGGAAAAATCATTTGAGCCTAGACAGAAAGTCACCTTCTGATTGTGTACAGCTGAACAGCATTTGGTGGCCATGAAGAGGAATTCTAAACAGGTGTTAGGGCAGAGTCTCAGTTACTTAAGAAGAAATTTACTCTCAATGTCAAATATCCTCAGGCACATTAGAAAGACCATCAGTTTGTTGGCTCCCCATCCATTTTTTTTTTAATATAGGGAATACTCTTATCCTTTATTTTAATGAAGGTCTTCTAATGACTTTAACTGATATTTTTCAAAAGTGACATCTGTGTTAAAATACACATTCCCAGCCTTATCCCAGACCTACCGAATCAGGCTCTCCAAGCCAAAGCAGACGAAATTTGTATTTTAAGCACCTCAGCCAATTCTTAAGATTGGGCAAGTTTGTGAAACACTCTACCAAACAAAATGAATTTGAGTTTTTATATGTATTTGAATGTAATAAAACTGCGAATGTTTATAAGCAGTACTATCATTCCCAGGCCCTCCAAATGGCCTGAATTAATAAGATTGATTTCCATTGACTAATACTTAGGTTGGGTTTCCCCTAAACATGTCCTGAGATTACGTGACTAGATTCTCAGCCTAGACCACAATTTTCCACTCATCTTTCAGGGAAGAGGTAAAAGGGCAGGTTTTTCACAGACCTGAGTTCTGATCCAGGTCCACTGCTGACAGACAGCTCCAGGACCTTGAGCAAGAAATTATTTAACCTTTTTTGAGCCCATTTCTTCATTTGTATGGGTGTAAGAATGATGGTCTTGCCCTCATATTACTATAACAAGGCACCATGTACACAACAGAGGCCAAACCGTCTCAGCCTAATTAGTGTGTGAAGCCTCCCGATTACATCAGAATTGGCTCTTACAAGCATGATTCCTTGTTGCATCTACTTCTGATTTCATTCTGCCTTCTACGCTAAGGATAATAACGAACATCTGCAAGGGTCTTTTTGATTTATAGAGCCCTTTTTTCAGATATTATCTAGATTACTCTCCACAACAACCCTGAATTAGGGATCATTCTCTCCACACCAGAAGAAACAAGGCCCAGAGGTCAAGTGACCTGCTTGGAAGTGGCGAATCCAGGATTTAAACCCAGATCCCATAATCATTAACTGCCCTGTTCTCTTGAATATATGCATCAAACATTACGCAAAGCACTTTCAAAAATATCATAGCATTTTTATTGTAGTTATTTCCACAACTATTCCCCCCTTAACCTAAAAGCACTTGTAAAGCAGGCACCATATTTTATTAGTCTTTAAGGAGAAATGCAGAGCCTCTGGGTGTTAGTGTCTTTGTTACTCACAGAGAGAAAAGGGGATGAGCTCAACAATGATGCAAAGATTTTTTCCAGCATCTCACGCAATCCACACAACTCATGCCTGAGCTTCCCCATGCCCTTAAATGAACATATCTTATCAAATATTTATTGAACATCTATCTACTAAGTGTCAGGAACTTTACTTTGTGAAATGAGTTAACGTACTATGTTAAACACTTAGAAAAGCCTTGGCACATATTAACTATCTGTTATTATTAATATTATTAAGTTATCCACACGGCCTATGAGGTAGGCATTATTTTCCTCCTTATTACTGATAAGAACTCTGAGAATAAGTTTAGTTAACTGAAAGACAATTAAAATAAAAGTTCTCAAAGTGGCAGCCACCTCCCCTACTTACTCCAGAGACCCTGAGCTTTTGGTTACAGACTACCAATTAATGGATGACCCATTAGAGAAACCAGAGGCCACTTTTCTAACCAACAATAACAGCCAATAATCAGAAATGAGTAACAGTTGCCAACATTTATTGAACACTTATGTTATCTCTAATCCTTGTAGCACCTCTGAAAGGTAGCTATTATCTCCTTTTTGTGAAATAGAAAATGGAAACTCAGAGAGGACAGGTTAAGCCCAAAGCAGGCAGGGGAGCCAGGCTTGGAATCTAGATGCATCGGCCCAAAGCCCTTGCCCTTTCTAATATGCCATGCATACTTCACAGGCATTACAGAAAGCAAAGTGCAAATCAACAGGAAGTCCTAATGTGGTTTGCCAGAATGTGTGCCAGGCACCTTAGAGACTCAGTAACAGAATAAAGGATGAGATAAAAATTATGTAACTTGAAAGAACATTTGAGATACAAGATAGGATGAAAGAACCGATACCAGGTAACATTGCCCCTAGTTCCTGAATGTAACCCTATACTCATCTAACATTATCACCCCGTCTTCACCCCTTTACAAAGATGGATTCAAATTATTAGGGAAGCTGAATCTCAGATCACCTTGAGTGAGAAAGGTGACTGGTCCAAGATCTGGCCTTTGAAGTCAGAGAAAGAGATCTGCTTTTGAGACAGCCCTTCAGATCTGTAGAAAGCAACCACATCTCTTAGGAATTTTCTCTCCTTCAGCCGGAATATTCCTTCCCTGAAAGGAAGGGCATGCCAGGCGGCACAACACTCTGGTCACCCCCACTGTATACGTAATATACTAAAGAAATGAGGATAAAGACTATCTACATCAAAGAATTAATGAAAATTTATTATAGAACAAAATAGAGCAACAAAGAAGTCCTTGGATAGTAAAAATATCCATTCAAACCCCAGTCAAGTGACAGGCAACTCAGGCAACCTTATTCCCCTCCAAGAAGAGTGTCTTCCCCATTCCCAGAAGGACACCAGTGCCAGGCTGCTCCTGAGTCTCAGCAAAGCCATCTGTCTTCTTTGGAGTGTCCACATTCAGAACAAGCCGCTGACCCCAGAACCCGATGGATCCCTGCCCACACACCACCATGCATGGTGGGGTCTGATTTGGACGGCACCATCGCTCGCAAATCACATGCCACACAAGGAAAACACGAAAGCTTTATGAAAAATCCAAAGTTTATTGCAAATTGTATTTTGCTTCCCTTCGTTCTTCATTTTTACAGGATTTATTGATATCCATGATTTTTTCACAGATGTACTTGTTGACTTTGGAGAGTCTCTGTGCAATTTCAGTTTCATCCACAGTTTCTTGTGCTATTCTGTCATACAAACACTCTAGATGGGGAGAAGAAACAAGGCCAAGGATTAATGGTGAATTCAAGTAAAAATCTTTTAAGGAGGGTAAAAGAAAATGTGCCTCTCAACATACTTCCCAAATACCAGCTTATGTATCTGGCATAGCTATATTTTAAAATTTGCATCATAGAATGTACTTAGAAAAGAGGAGATATACACTGTAAATGTACTCTTTAAAAGTAATGATAAAGTGTCCACGTGTCCACCACTCAGTGGAGCAGGATACTATTGGTTCCTCCCAAGCACCTGGAGGCCCCTCCCTACTTCTTTCCTCTCCACCAGAGATAACCATTCTCCTGAACGTTTGCCTTTTTTTTCTTTTAGTGTTAACACATGTATGTATCCTTAAATAAAATAGTTTATTTTCCATTTTCAATCTTTTTATAAATGTGCCCACTCTATCATTCTCACTTGCTTTTTTTTTTTTTACTCAAATGTTATAGTTTTGAGATTTACTCATGAAAAACACATTTGTAGGTCATTCATTTTCAATGATGAGTAGTGTTCTATTGTATGGCTCTATCACAATTTGTTTTATCCATTTTATTGTCAATGGATACTTGGTTTTGCAATTAAAAACACTCTGGCACATGCCTCTGGGGAAGACATGAAAGAAATTCTCCAGTATCAGCCTAGGCGTGGACTTGCTGAATGTTAAGATGTGTGCATATTCAGCTTTATTAGGTGATGCCTGGTAAATTGTTTTCCAAAGTGGTTGTGCTGACTGGCACTCCTAGCAACAGTGTATGCAAGTAGTACTGGTTGCCCCATTTCAATAGTACTTGACATTGTCACATTATTAAGGTTCTGACAACCTGGTGGGTGTGAAGCAGTGTCTCACTGCTGTGATTACTAATGAGGCTCAGTACGGCCACTCTCTTACTGAGTCCACCATTTGCTGTGATAAAGCAAAAAGCCAGCTCCAGACAAGGTCTGGCTGGAGCCCGACTTCAATTGACTGCCTAGCCTGGGGACCTGGTGCAACTCACTGCCCTAGATTCCTCACCTCATAAATAAGGATAACAAACTACAGAGCATTTTTTTTTAATGCTGCCATGAGGCATGTGGTATAAACATGTTGCCTTTTTCAAGTTGTAAGGAATACTACACCTGTATGGGGTTGTTCTGAGTATTTTATGTATTTACAACTATTAATTCCTAGGGCCTAACACAGTGTTTGGCACAGTGGCAAACTTAAGTAAATACATGTTAAATGACTGAATAAATGCTTTTCCAGGGATACCTAAGGGAACACAAATATTCTGGATGGAAGAGGACTAGGGCGTGGGTGGTGAATGTACCACGGGAATGTGTAATAATGGGCAAAACCCTTGGGGACTCTTTAAGCCTGAGTTTTCTAAACTAAATAGGAATGACAATCCAACCTTGAGGAATTGCTATGGAGAACAAGCAAAATCTTGTCATTACCAAACCAGCTCAGAACAGGGAATTGTCTCAGAGATGCAGAATATCAACACTAGATTGTGAAGACTAACTTCTGCTAACCTTTCCACTAACATATGAGAAGCCCAGGCCTGGAGAAAGGGAGTAGGTATGGGGCAGAATCCACTGCTACCTGCCCATACGCTGAGCCCTTCCCTGGGCACAGAGCTAGCCAGTCTGCCTCCTGTTGCCATCCATGCTGCAGGTGCACCTGCTATAAGCGTTCTTTCTCTGAGGCACCCTTTTCTTTCCACCGAGAAGGGTTTTGCAAAGAGAAGCCTTTAAAAGCTTTTAATTGACCTCTACCAGTCACTTCCTGACTATTCCCAAGCCTGACTAATCCTCACTTCATCTTGTCTTGGCCTTTCCATAAGGACTGAGAGACAAGAAGGTAGGAGGCCCTGTCTCTCCAGTCCCACCTCTGCTATATTCATCATCCTTTTCAACCTATTCCACCTGTCAGGGACCTTGCTCATCTCTGCTTAAGTCCTCACCCTTCACCTGCCTAAGCTCTACTCATTCTTCCAGATTCAGCCTTCTTGAAACCTAGTATCAGACTGAGTTAGGAGACCCCACTCTACCTAGAACTCTGTGCTCCCACACCTGTCTCGGTTTTTCTCTCTGTCAAAGCACGAATCACAATCTAATAAAACTGTAACCACATTGTTTCCCCCCAACAGACTGGGACACTCAGGCATTCCCTCTCTACCCCGGGCCAGGAGAAAACAAACACCCATAGTGACTTTGTAGGAACCTGAACCAAATGAGGGAGACAAACTGTGATGAGAACTGCTTAGAAGTTGAGATATTCGTATCTGATTCTAACCCTAGATGCTGTGCAACCTCTAGGGGGGACTTCTCTGGGTCTCAGTTTCACTATCTACGAAAGTAGCATTTCAAACCAGAGAATCTAAGAAGATTCCCCCAGCTCGAAGTCTCTAATTGTCTGCAAGGTAATAATGGCAGGTAAAGTGGCAAAGGAGACAGAAGGAGAAGGCAGGAGAGTGGGTGTGGTGGCCCTTGGAGCCCCTAGCATTAGTCAGGGAAGTGGTAGAAGGAGAAAGGTGCAAATGGAGGAAGGATTTTGGAGGAGCCCCCATAGAATTTCAATCATTCTCATTTCCTGTGGGTAACAGCACTGAACGAAAAGCTTCTCAGGTTGATTAAAAGGCTTTCGTTAGACTCTAGATATTAATCACCTGCAGTTGCCGGGAATGTCTCCCTCTGCGAGGGAGCATTTGAGATTATTGCTTAATTAACAAGGTTTATAACAGTGCTAATGTGTCCTATTAAAAAAGTTATAAAAATTAACCGGAACGCAATGCTGAGGCTCATTTAGAAAACTGAGACACTCCACAAAAGGTCATTTGACCTTAATAGGTTTAACTGTCATTCTGGAGCTTGTCATTAGAGCAAGACTCTGCTTCAGCTCTCCTGCTTTTGTCTTTCCAAAGCAGCGTCAATGTTTGCCCCATCCCTCTGCTATCGGGTAAGGAATTATTTTAAAATCAAAGAGAAGAAGAAGAAATCCTCACCAACTCTGTGAGCATAAAGGCTTTTCTATTTTTTTATATGGCAAATGTGACTACATGTAACAAAATCAGACAAAATAAATACAAACAATCTCAATCCAGCAGACAGCTTGCATGGGAAGAACCAGCCAAATGCAATCTGGAACAGCTCAAATAATTAGGCTAAAAACAGTGGTTATATTGTGGGATAGGAGACAGATGTCAAACCTGCCTGTCTTTAGTAAAAAAAAAAAAATCAACATTATATTTCAGTAATACAAGAAACCTCTGGTGACAGCAGGTAGCCTGAAAGCCCAGTTCAGCTTGGCTGTCTCTAATCAGATGTATGGCCTTGGGCAAGTGAATTTCCTTCTCATTCACGTACAAGGCAAGCATTTACAGGCAATAAGGGTTAGACAAGTCTCCTAGGAGGCAAAGATACAGTAAGAAGAGAACTGAGGTAGGCACTGGGTGCTCTAAGATGAATGACAGAAGCATCCACCCACCCCAAAAGGTCAGAGATGATTTCCTGAAGGAAGGCTCACCTAAGCAGATCTGGGTGGTAAGCAGCAGTTAGCCAGGCAAAGCAGCACAGATGGAAGGTAGGTAGTGGGACCTGTGTTCCAGGCATCCGGAAAAGTATTTGCAAATTCCCCAAGGTGACAGGGAACAAGGCTTGTTCAGGAAATACAGCAGTTCACCATGGTAATAACTTAAAGTTCAAGGGGAATACTGCTGAAAAATAATACAGGAGATATAGCCAGAAACCAGATTACACAGGTGCTTCTATGGCATGTTTAGAAGCTTACCCTTCAACAGTGAACATTCTGAACAGGCTGTGACTGGGTGGTGGTCAAGGGATATCTGGTTTCTGAAGATTGCTCTGGTTACATAATGGAGAGAGGAGTCTGGAAGCTGCCAGAGTAATGGAGGGGAGAAATGAGTGTGGGCTATGAGAAGGGCAGTACTGTGGAGAGATGCAGATGGTTCTCTCCATATTTGGAAAAAGTAGAGAAACTTTAAAATGGCTTAGAAAATGGGGGAGTGGATCAGCAGTGGTTTAAGAGAGATTTGGGGCCAAACAGATGGGTAGTGAGGGATGTGGAGGAGTCAAGGATGAGACCTGGGTGCCTGGCTGGTGGTACTATTCACCAAGACAGGGAACATAGAAGAGGCAAAGGCTTCACAGAGAAGGAGAGGAAGAAAGAGAGAGAAGTGAGCAGTGCAGTTTTGCCAATGTCATGTGGGCATCTGTGAAGAGATAACCAGTGGGCACTTTGATACATAGATCAAGAAATCAGAAGTGTGAATTGAGTCAAATACAGATTTGGGAATCATCATTCATTGAATCAACAAATATTTATTGAGCACTTACTATAGGCTAGCCCTGAACAAGATGCTCATAAAGTTTAATTCTAATGGAAGTGGGAGAAGAAAGAAAATTAACAAGTAAAAAAAGTAAATAGGAAATGCTATGCAGAGACTTGGAGTAGGGTGATGTGACAGACAGCAATGGAGAGGCTACTTTAGACTGAGTGGCTGGGGAGGCCTCTCTCAGTGACAGGGAGGGAGGGCACGCAGATCAGGAGCAAGGGAGTAGCAACAGAAAGGACCTGGAAGAAGGCCTCCAGGGCTACAGCACGATGGCAAATGGGAAGTGTGGTATAAGATGAGGTCAGAGGCGTCCCAAAGGCAGATCATCTGTAACAGGTGAGGAGTACAGATTTCAACCCAAAGTCAAGGGCACACTGAAGGCAATGGGAACAATAGGAAGTGAGGAGAGAAGCTGAGGAGTGCTTGGTAGGATTAGCGAGAAGATGGCTGGACACAGAGGAGAGGGCCCATCAAGGAGACTGAGAAACCAGAGAGATGGGAAGAAATCCCCAGCATGCAGAACAGGTTTCTCAGTGAAGGAGGAATGATCGTGTCAAACAGTGCCAGTGAGACTGTGAGAAACACACAAGGATTTAGAGACGAGGAAGTCACTGGGGACCTTGGTGAAAACACATTAAGCAGAAGGCTGGGAGGGGAAGGCAAATGGCAAGGGCATTACCAGGGAACACACACAGTGGGTGTAGCTCGTCTTTCCAGGAGCCTGCATGTGAAAGAAGGGAGATATGGTAGCAGCTGGGTGACAGAGTGCCCTTTAAGGAGGGTTTCTTTGCTTTTGTAAGAAATGAGTGATCAAAATATATTTACATGATGCTGGGAAGGAACCAGTAGTAGAGCAGGAGCATAACTGAAGGAACAAGGTACTTAGGAAGGCAGGTGGACTGAAATCCAGAGCCCAGATGGAGAGAATCACCAGCCCCGAATAAGGAACTCCTTTGGGACAGGAGGCAGGAAAATGGAGGACATAGTTAAGTCTGTAGGTGTGATGCCTCAAAACTGTGGAAATTCCTTTATTTTCCTCTGTGAAAGAAGAGACAAGGCCTATCTCTTTGATTGATGCAAACTATCATATTTGGAAAAAGTAAAAAAATTTAAAAACGGCTTGGAAAATGAGGTAGTAGATCAGGGAGGGAAACTCACACAACTTGGCAGATGATGCTGAGTTCCAGCTGGGGTTGAAGCTAAGGAGTGTGTAATGGCCCAAGCCACATACATGGCTGAGGTGTATTCTTCTACATTGCTGCACTGCTACAATCCTAGGCAGCCCTGACTATCTTACGAGGTAAGATGATTTCAGCTTAGTTTTCAGCTAAGAAATCTGAAACATGGAGAGAAAGTGATTTACAAGAAATCACATAAAATTTGGTCAGGGGATCAGCTTGTGGGTCTCAGTGTTTCTTCTGTTCAACCTTCGTTTACTGAGTGCCTACTATGTGCCAGACACTATGTTTGGAAATGAGGCCACAGAGATGAATCAGATAGAGTCCCCAGATCCCTGAGGGAGACACACAGCAGATGATTTTATACCATGTGATAATGGCAGTAATAGACAGTTATCTGAAGGCACCCAGGACCTCCTGAGTCACGTTCCAACAAACATAGCAGAATTAGAGGTCGGTCACCTACCAGGCAGGGCAGGGCAGGGCTGCATCCCCAGGATGGCCTTTTTCTCAGGGTGACCTCCCAAATCAGGCTTTACCATTTCAGACAGCAGCTAGACGAAAGGTTACCTCTGATTATCCAAAAATAAGTGGCTGCCTAAATCAATTAATCCGGAGTCAGCCAGGCAAGGGAGGCAGCTATGTTACAGCAGAACAAGCCCCAGACCAGAGTCGGCGGGTGTGTGTTTGAATCTAGGCTCTGAAACCTTATAGCTTTGACCTCAGGCTGGTTGCTTACCCTATGTCCTGCCACCTTGAACTCCAAAATACACCCTACACTTGGGCATATTTCTCCACCTCCACTGCTGTGCCCTTAGTCTATGGCAGCAACATCTCTCACCAAGAGCACTGTATCAGCTTTGTAACTCATCTCCCATGTGGTCACTCCATGATTGGAAGACCTCCATTGCCCTTTGACTCCAGCAAATCCAAGCTGCTTACTGTGGCCTTCCCAGCCCTACAAGACAGGCTCTCGCCCACCTCCCTGACCTCACTCTTCCTTCTACATCCCAGCCATCTGGGGCTTCTTCACACCCGGAGCATGCCAGCCTTCATACCTGCTGCTTATTCTGCCTGATTTGCCACCCCTCAGACCATTATAAAGATGATTCTTCCACATCCAGATTGCAGCTCAAATGTCACCTCCTCAAACAGACCTTCTCCAGCTACCCCAGTGAATGCAGCCCTTTCTGTCCTACCACATCATATGAGCAAGCTCACAGTACCTGAAGTTATCGAGCTTGTTCCTGGACATGTTTGTTGTCTGCCCCCAGAGTCTGCTGAAAACATATGTGTTGACTGACTGAGTCTTACTTTCTTTATGAAGACATGGCAGACCTGGACACTAGTCAGTGGTTAGGAGCACAGATTCTGAAGACAGCCTGCTGGCTCGGGTTCCTGGCTCTCCTCCCACTAGCTGTATAACCTGGTCAAGTTACTTAACATTTCTGTGTCTCAGTTTCCTTGTCCGTAAAATAGGAATTATAATAGTAGCCAACAGTAGGGTTGCTATGAGGATAATGAGTTAACATACATAAAAGTGTTTTTTAAAAGAGAACCATTTAACAAAAACCCCCAAATCCTGAAACACAGTTAAGTGCCTAAAATAATTAGCAACTACTTTATTCTCTTTGCTCCCTCTACACCATGGTCTGTCTCTATAGTTTGTGTTTTCTGTAGAGTAACTAGTTGTTTTTGTGTTTATCTTCCCTGTGAGAATATGAACTCCTTGCAGATGAAGGCTGTGTCTTACCCCTCTTTGTGTCTTCAATACCCATTAGAGGGCCTGGCAAAGAATGGATGGATGGAGAGAGGGTGGGAGAGAGGGAGGAAAGAAAAAAGACAGAGGAGAAAGAAGAGAGGAGGAAGGAGAGAAAGTAGAGGAAGGAGGAAAGGAAGGAAGGAGGAAAGGAAGGAAGGAAAAAGGAGCAAGGAGGAAGGAAGGAGGGAAGAAAGGAAGGAAGTAAGGAAGGAAGAAGGAAAAAGGAAAGGAGGGAGGGAGGAAGAGAAAATTCCAGAGTCCAGGATACAGCCCTATCCTTAGGGAGACAAATGACTCCCCGTCTCTTTGCCTGCCCTCCAACCTCTCCCATATACCAGAAAGGAAGCTGAATCTAGTGACTACCAGCTGGTCTTCATCTCATTAACTGCTCCAGGCACAATGCTAGAACCACCAAGAACTGCGTCCCCTAGCCTTGACCTTTCCTGCTCTGGGTACACAGCGGCATTCCTTTCCCATCTCCATGCCTTCGTTCAAGATGCTTCTGCCTCCAGAAGAGCAATACCTCACCATACACATCTGTGTCTCCTAGTCTGCCGTATCCTCCAAGGCCCAGTTCAGTGACCCCCGTCCCCAGGAATTCTTCCCTGATTTTCCAGCTAAGGGTATCCTCCCCTCCTGAGAACTCCCTTAGCACACCATCTGTCCCTTTCTCATGCTAATTCCTTGTGGAATATAATCGTACTTGTGTCCACAGCTCATCTGCCCTGGTAAATGTGAGCTCTTCTGGGGCATTTGGGTTATCCGCTTGGTGTCCCCAGGCTCAGCCCAGGGTCTGGCATGCAGAAGCTTCATAAGTAATCATTGAATTGAATTGTGCCTAACACATTCTTGACAGAGTAAAAGACAGAATCCCAGCCATTGTGTTTCCACTCAGTGACCTACCTCTGACGATGCTTAGTTTGTGAGGCGAGAGGGGTGGTTTAGGGACTGCATCTTTCTTTTTTTTTGTGGCGACGCCTGTGACGCTTCTGTTTTTCAGAACATCTGTTCCCCAAATCATAACTGCCAAGTTCTTCGTGTACTTGGAATCTCCTTGGGTTACTTGTAGCTGGTGCCATTTCTCCTCATCAACCCAAATCCCGCTTCCCAGATGGACCTGAGAGGAATAAGAACACCAGCACCTGTTTAGTCCGACAGGAGGGCAGTGGGAGGCTTCTCTTGTCCTTTAAAAAGCATTGCTGCACAACTGTAAGAGATTCATGTCATAAATACGAAATTAACTCTCTTTAAGGGTAATCGTAATAGCTATCATCTACTGAATACGTGTAGTGTGCCAGGCCTTATTCTAGGGCTTTATATTTGCTATCTTAAATCTTCATGGCAATTGTGGATAGAAGGCATTATAACACCATTTTCCTTTCAGATGGAAACACCGGTTCAGACAGGTGAGGTGACTTGCTGAACATCATTCAACTAGTAAGTGGCAGAGTTGATATTCTACACTATACTTAGTTTATCACAAGGCTGCTCAGAGCCTTACCAAATCTCAGGACACACATGCTTAACTTCTTTCTGTGTTACACTATGGAAAGACCCATCTTCCTTTAACGTGAACATTCTGGGACATATACCTTCCTAGTATGGTGGTTCTCAACCTTGGCTGCACACAGGGGTCACCTAGGGAGCTGTAAAAATCACCAGTGACAGCCGGGCATGGTGGCTCACACCTGTAATCCCAGCACTTTGGGAGGCAGAGGTGGGCGGATCACGAGATCAGGAGATTGGGACCATCCTGGCTAACATGGTAAAACTCCATCTCTACTAAAAATACAAAAAAATTAGCCGGGTGTGGTGGCACGCGCCTGTAGTCCCAGCTGCTTGGGAGGCTGAGGCAAGAGAATCGCTTGAACCCGGGAGGAAGAGGTTGCAGTGAGCCGAGATCGTGCCACTGCACTCCAGTCTGGGAGACAGAGCGAGACTCCGTCTCAAAAAGAAAAAAGAAAAAAAGAAAAGAAAAAAAAATAATCAGTTCGTGGGCCCCACTCCTAGAGATTCTGATTTATTTGGGCTGGGTGTGGCCTAAATAATTCCAGTGTATGGCTAAGTGTGAAAACCTCTGCCAGCTCAAGTAAGGAGAGCAGCTGCCCTGCCAATTGGAGTAGGGCTGTGCCAGTCCTTTCCCACCTCTGAGCTTCATTTCCCTACCTATGAAGTGGTGGAGCTGGATTTCATCTCAAAGTTCCTTCTGGCTCAAAACACCTATGATTTTAAACACAACCACAAGGTACCCAGTTTGATTCCGACGGCACAAAGAACAAAACACAATCTTATGCTCCCTATGAGTTTCAGTGCAGAGCCAATAAGACCCAGAATGTTCCAGCAATAAGCTATAAGATTTTAATTTGTTCTCCTTTCTGCATCTTTAGTAAATCTAAAAAAGAAAAAAGAGTATAAAATTTAGATCTCACAAGTCATTTACTAACATTAATCATTAAAAAAACAGTGTTCACTTTGACATTGCCATTTATGTCGTGCTTCTGCTGAGTCTGTGAAGGGACGAAATGGCCTCTGTGGGGACAGAGGGCGGCAGCTGCTAATGAGCTAAACTTTCTAAGGGACATGAGAAGGACCTGCCAAAGGTCCTTGTTTTCAGAAAGGCCTGCAGGTTGCCAATATCACATGGTCAGAGACATCTCTGGAGAGGTCCCTGGTCTAAGAGACTGGATGCATACCCAACTAATGGCAGACCAGCAAGATCAATTGTTCAAAAAACAATTAAAGATCTTTCTACTACTGGAGCTTGGCTTGGGAAGGAAGGTGAATACACATAGTTAGGCAGTCAGGTCAGCCAGCAAAACTTCTTCCTTTACCAATTACTGAAATTTTCCAACCATCAAGAAGAAAAAAAATAGCAATGCAGCCCACCCATGAATGTAAGTCAACAATCTACCTGCACGTCTGACTTCACCTCCTTTTGCTCAAAAGATCAGTCAGACTGCTGCAGGCAATCAGATAACTAGATCCACCTGGCCTCTCTGTGCTGTAAACTTCAGTACTGCAAATCTGTTCATCCGCTCAGGAAAGATAAGCAGCCTTGGAGTGAGATGTACTACCTGGCTGCTGGCTAGGCAACACGGACACCAAGGTCAAGTGTGGCCTTTTCTCCGCAGTTCGAACTGCAGGTGGGCAGTCTGTGTGCCAGACTGGGCATGCTGGGGACAAGTTCCCCGCTGCTCCCTGCTGGACCCTGCATCACTTCCCTTGATGACACTTGAAGCCACCCACACAAGCTTCCTGAGATAGGAGAAAAACAAGGAACTCTGAATTACATTAAATTCTGAATCAGAAAATCATAGAGATGGATGCCAACTTTACATTTTTCAAAAATCTCTGCTTTTTTCCCCCACCACTGATCCTTGCTTTCCTGTGATCTTTTAATTTGTTATTCTTGAAAGGGAGATGAAAGTCCTTTTAGCCAATGTTCTACAAGAGAAAAGGGGTACTAGTATTTTTTGAGTACCTGGTTCACGTACAATGAACCAGGTATTGTACATTCAATTTATTTATTCCTCATAATGACCTTAAGAGATGGAAATAGGTAGAAATTATTTTCCCATTTTACAGATGTAAACAGAGATTCAGAGGGACTATGTAACTTTTCCTAAGGTACACGATCAGTCCATTTTGGAATCAAGATTCAAACCCAAATCCTGAAGCTTCTGCTCTCCCTGTCTTCCTTGCTGCCACCAAGGTGGTACTGATGTAGATCAAAGACAGCAGACCTAACACATCAATGTTCAGTTAGTTTTCCTTTTGAGTTTCCTCTGTATCTGCCTGGCTACTTCCCACACCAGCTCCCAGTGCAGTTCACCACTGCAGACAGGGAAACCAGGAAAACAGCCACCGACTGGCCTTTGCCTCCAGTCCTTGCTCCCTTCAACCCGCCCATCCTATAATCACGACAGATTAAGTTCCCTAAAATACCTCCTTCCTTGTTTGACTAGATGACTTCTGCAGTCTTTCAACTGTGTTTTTAGGTAAATCCTCTGGAATTTTGAATGGCTCCCTGTTTTCTATCACATTTAATCCAACTTCCTCAGCCTGGCTTTGAAGGCCCATTAGAACCCATTCTGTTCACTACTACTTCATTTCTCTACTATATTCATCTACATAGTCCATCTACACTACAAAATTCCGGAACTTGTTCATTTCCCGCTACTTCCAGTGTGCCGTAACATCAAGAGGATGGGTGCTGGAGCTGCCAGCCTGGGTGTAAATCTCAGCTATTCTACCTGCGTGCTGGTTAACTTGGGCCAGTCACTTTACTTTCCTGAGCCTTACTTTTCTCAGCTATACAGTCAGCAGATCAGTGCTACCTCAGAGTTGCTGAGAGGGTTAAATGAGAAAAGATGTGTAAAGTGTCAGGAGGACACAGCAACTGTTACATCCTTTACCCTCTTTCCCCTCCCCATGTTTCCGCTCCTGCCATTCTCTTGTCCAGGAATAAATGTTTTCCCTACGTTTTCTTAAGCCTGCTAATCTTTCAAGTCCCAGTCTAAAATTCAGGAAACACTCCTTAATTACTGCAGAGCTAAGTTCTATCCTTTCTGAATTTCTAGCCCACTTAGAGCCTTTGCCACCTGATTCAGTCCTTCACAGTACATGTCAGTGGGGAGGGTCAAGGCTTTGCCTCTTCTGTCCCCTACAAAGTGATAAGGGCTAGTCTGTACACAAAGCAGTAAGAAATTGATGGGCATATTTAATGTCTTTATGGAACTGTTTTTCACTTCTGATGAGCTGCTGTTCCTTGGAGATGAAAATATTTTCTGACATTCACTCAAGTACAAGGCCAACTTTAGAACGCAGAAAGAAATGGGCTTTGCTATGACCAATCACAGGTATAGGCCGGGGCATTTGAGACAAGGGCCCCTGAGGTTAGCAAGGCTCAAGGTCACCTGGAGCAATGCTCAGTTTTCAGGGATGTAGCAGAACAGACTGGTGAGAGTACTGGCCTGGGAACCAGGAGGTCTGGCTTTCAGTTCCTGCCTGCCTCTAACCTGTTATGTAATTATAGAGGAGTCCCTTCTCTGGATATGTTTCCCTACCCATACTATGTATAAATTAGGTTATTTAAAATTTGATGGTCTTTGCAGCTTTATGATTCAATGAGTTTTTGAAATAAAACACTTAGACAAAGAAACACAATGCACTTTACCCAAATCAGAAATTTGTGTGGCAAGCCTGATTCATGTAAACCACAGTATACTATTTGACCAAAGTGTTAGTGTTATGTGTCAAAGGAGGTTATTAAAAATATGGCATCTGGTAGGATGGAACTTGATCAAAATATATTTATGTGAAAAGTTTTATAGGACAAAAATCATTTCCTACTAGGAAATGTGTCCCATTCCAGTGCTCTAAGCCTTGCAGAGATTAAGGCCTCTGATCGTCTGATTAAGGAAGGGTCAGACGAGACAGCAGAGCCAAGAACAATGAGGGCTACTTCTGGGATGTGGAGATGCTGTTCTGGGAAGCTGCCATCATTTCCAGTGCGTCCACTTCCTTTCCTCTGCATTTAAAACTCTCTCTGCCTGACTACCAATTAGGCGCAAATAAAAACCAGGTTAGTCTTATAGCAACATGCTGGCAAAAACCAATGAAAAAACAAAATAGGCATTTTCAAGATTTGCTGTTCAACTCACGTGTAAAAATATTAAATGAGATTTGAGAGACTCATTTTCTGGGGGAAGAATGCTATCTTTGCAAAAGAGGCCCCCTATAATGCTCTGAAACTATCCATCAGCCTTCAAGGCAAGGGAGAAATAGATTTCTCTTGGAAGCTACTTTAAGAAAAACTCTCTAGTCACTCCACAATGTGTTCATGACTAAAAAGAAATCAACAAACATAGCATAGTCCTATCTTTTATCTTTGATTGGGGAAGGTTCACCAAACTTAGATACACAGTTTGAATCAGAAAGGCCTTTGGAGAGCATCAATCCAATCCCATCTTTCACAGACAAGGATGCCGAGACCCAGAGAAGTGAAGGACCTTTGCAAGGTCACACAGGTAGGACAGATGGAGAGCTATGCTAAGAACTCAGGCTCCAGGCTGCCGACTTCCAACTTGTCATGCCACCTCTCCTCTGCAAAGCTGACGTTTCAAGCCTGCTGAAGGCAGCAAGGCAAGGCAGAATAGGCCTGTGGCCTGGCCCATCAGCTTTGCCTCTGCAGGGGAGGAGGCGCTCAGTGGGAGATGCAGGGAACGACAGCACATCCAAGAGAGTCCTGAAAACTAATACGTTTCATTTCCTCAGCTTGACAATATTTGCTTTGGCTCAGGTTGGCCAGTTGCAGAGACATATCTGGACAAACCCAAATAAAACAAATTTTTCTTTCTCATCAACCTAACAGAGAATGATACTAAATAAACAGAGACCTTTTGAAGCATGAGGCAAGAAAAATGAACCAACACATGACGCGTTAAGGAGAATGAGAGGCGATGTCTGTAATGCATGCCACGGTGGCAGAGAACATAACGCTAAAGCTGAATTTCACCAGTGCCAACACAAAGGGCTCTGATGTACTTCTTCAAAGATCAATTCAATTGAATGTTAGAAGAATGTCAGAAAAATTTCCTCCCCTGCCCTGCTGGTATATCATCATGTGACTTTAAGATTTTTCAAGAGCGATTCCATTACTAATAATCTAAAGTTTTTGTTTATGATTTGTTTTCAAGGTCATATAAATAACGCTGAGTAGTTCTATAAGGTCCTAGGACTGTGCGCTAACCACTGCTGCATACACAGCTTGAAGGAGGCTTGGGGATAAGGGAGTATGTCTTGTTCTTCCCTGTATTCCTGTTATCTAGCACAGGGCTTAGAACATACAGATACTTTCTAAGTGGTGAATGAACACAAATTGAGTTGTTATCTGTAAATAAGATACTTCATTTCCAGTTCACCTGATAAATTTTAGGCATCTGGTTACATAGGAAGGTGGGACAAGTTTCATCAAACTATCATGGGAATTAAGAAATATCTTTCTCACTAGTAAGCTATTTTAAAATGTCAATTTACTTTTACAGTTGCTTTGGATCAATATTTTTTAAAAAAAGAAAGAAAAAAAAAAGGAAGAAGGAAGAGAAAACGCCCCAGCAAAACTACGCTACTGATAGTATACAAATTCCAGAAACAGTCATTCAGGGCTAGGCCAGGAGGCCAACCAGTCAAGCTGCGATTTGGAAAGCTCCCACCATACTCTCCACCTTTACTCTGACTAACAAACACTTGCAGGGAATGGATATTGAGCTTAAAACACTACCTTGCCATTGTCTAGGATATACTTGTCCATGACAGGCGCAGGAGCGGGGTAATAGGACGACGTATTTGCTTCCTCACTGAAAGTGCTCCGTAACTCCGGCTCGGGCTCGAGACATTCTGACTTTACTTTTTCCAGATCAATGGCGGGACCTAGGCAGTTAAGAAAAGAAATCTGTCTAGAACTCCAAGGAAAATAAAAGGCAAATATTTTTAACTAGGCATCTATCAGCACACAATGGCACAAAAAATTTGCTAGCTTATTTTTGTCCACTGAACTACACTTAAACCCAGACTCGAAAATAATATGAGGTATGAATGTCACAAGGGAAAAGGTGGAAAACTGGAAGACAAGAGTGGACTAGACTCTAATCAAGTTTGAATGAAGAGCACTCTTCCAGGGTGTCATTGTCTAAATGGAAAGGCAGGGATTCAACTTCCTGCATAGGAAAGAGGTTCTGTTACGACTGGGTTGGAGGAGAAGGGGTGGGAATTACTGAAATATGCAAATCGTGTATTTGCCAAAATCCTCACCTCAGTATCTTACAGTGGAGAAGGCCGTAACAGAAGAAGGGAGCTTAGGAAAGTGTGGGCAAAAATGTGAAGGCCTCCCCCTCCCCAAGACCTAGTATCTAGACTGGAGCATTTGAATCAAGAAATTAAAACACAATACACATTAAGCCCCTGATTGCCTGATCCAGCAGCTACTCTGATTTTTATTTTAATGCAATCAACACAAATTACATGCAGTTTAAACAGCAAAAAGGAAGCTAGATAAATGGTGATAGTTTCTAAAGGGGTTATTTTTTCTCCATTAGCTTTTAAAAATGGACTGTTTTATAAAATCACCTATTGTGTGTTGATTACTTAAGGGCAGAGAAACAGGATGAAAATGGGTAAATAAGGCCAAATGACTTGATTAACTTTTGTGGGAGAACAACTTCAAAGGCCAACATAATTTAACATGCTGGAAATTCTCCCCATGCAAACATTTCAGGAGTTGACTGAGATCAGAGATGTGGCTACTGCCACAGCAGCTCCCTCTGTCTGTGCATGTTAACTTAGGTAACAGATGAACTCACAGACCAGCCTTCTCTTATCCTAGCCATGTGGACAACTGGGTACAAAGCTCTTTATATATTAAAGCCCTTTGTAACAATCTGCTTGCAACTCTGGGTTCAGTTAACACATCCTAGACTTTGGTTGGTGGCAGTGAAGGTCCTGGTGAATTTGTTACTAAAATTCTTCATGATACAGCTTCCCAGCAGAGAATCTCAATCCTGAGTTGCTGGCAGCTGCTAACTGAAAGACGAAGTCTCTGTAGTATCATAAGATTTAAGAATGAAACTTGCACAAAGCTGAATGCAAGATGGTTGGGGAGCAGAACAGTGCAAATAAAAGAGCTCGACTCATCCTGGTAGAGATTTCAGGTCCCATTCCTGGCTACACTATATTTTAATTGTGTGACCACAGGTGAGTAAATTACAGATATAGAACCTGGCAGAGCGAAGGACCAATAGCATCATCATCGTTCTGACAGCACCTCCCAATTAGAGGTGCAAGACCTATTCAAGGGCTGGGCCTAGGTCTTATTCTTTCCTTTGTCCCCAGCACCTGGGGCTGAGTAGGCACTCTCTAAATGTTTGCTAAGTAAATAAAACAATGACAACAATGAATGAGTAATTCTAAAGTTTCAGAAGCAAATACCAAAGTTTCTTCTCTCTGTGTGGGATCACAGGTTAAAATTTTGAGACACAAACAAATTCAAGTGGAGCATTTGATCTTTTCTCAGATCTGGGAAGAGGTAATTACTTAAATTTCCCCTAAAGCACATAGCTGAGTTGGCGTGTGAAGTCTCTTCTAGCTCTGACCTTCAGTCAACAGAAAAAAAATAATAGGCTGAAAAGAGGAGGTCCATGAAAGGCACTCACTCACGGTCATTTTAGCAAGAACATGTCTTTCCTCTAAAGCCTCCTTTTCCTTCCATGAGAGGCTGGACAACAGAATGAATCCAGTACAGCCGTAACTTCAGTTGATTCTCTCCCATCCATCTCTATAAAGGCCATCAAAGGGATCTTCCACATGACCCTGTCTTTCCTTGCTTAGGCTGCCCACTACCCTCAAAATTAAGTCCCACACCATGGCCTCCATAAGGCCCAGAACAACCAGCCTCCTCTCTACCTCTAGGGTTCATTTCTTGCCCCCCACCAATATTCACCTCTGCTCAGGTACCCCAAATGCTATGTTGTTCCAGGCCTCTGTGCTGTTTGTCTTGGCTTTGAACACTACCTCATCTGTCTGCCAAGCACCCAGTTAGACTTTCGGACATAGCTCAGGTGTCTCCTTTGTGAGGCTTGATTGTCATCACTCCCAGGTAGGGGGGTCTCTACATTGTGACTACTTTTAGCAAATTATGTTTGCAATCATCTGCCTGTCGGTTTTCAACATTAGACTATAAAGCTCTTCAAGAGCAAAGTTTTACTCCCTTTAGCATCTTGGAGCCTAGGGAAGCGCCTGGCACATGGCAGGCTCTTAGTAAATTCTTCATGACATGAGAGGGGAGGAAGAGAGGGACTTTAATGGGCTGGGAGAAAGATTCTGAAGTAAAGTCCTGCTGCTGAGTAGAGGTGCTTGAGGGTAGAGGCATGGACAGGTGGGAAGCTGTTCTGAATGTCTGTAATCTTTCTTGGAGTCCGAGAAGTAGAAATCAGGGCTGTTAAGTTGAAATCAGAAGCATCTAGTTAGAATGGACAATTCACATGGCACAGTTACAGACAAAGGGCTCTGCTATCACACTGTCTACAGAGGGACAGCTAAGGGACATCAGAGGGAGCAGGGGTTGAGAGAGTCACCTCTCTGGCTCCATCCTGTTGGTCCCCTCCCATAGTCAGACTCCACTCTAGGCAAAGTGGCTGGCCTAACCCTCTCCACACATACACCATTCTTTCCTGCCTCCTACTCTTTGCTTATGCCATTCCTTTTGTCCAGAACATTCTACCCCTAGAGATGTCCACCTATACAAACTCCACCAGTGATGCAAGGCCTGACTCAAATGCCATCTCTCCAATGAGGCTGCCCTATCCCCTCAAAGACTAGTAAATAATTATCTCTAGCCCTTGGCTTGGGATTTGGAGACAGAGCTCCAAATACTGGGTTTAAGTACTGGGTTTGCCACTTACTGTTTAGTTGACTTGTGACCTTCCTTGGGTAGTAGAGCTTCCTTTGGACTCTCCCCACCCCTCTGCCCCTACTCTACCATAATAATCAGATGTACTTATTCGTCTCTATATCTGTCTCCCCTACTAAAGGAGGAGGGGGCAGCCAAAAACGGTGCCTTTTTATGTCAGAAATGGAGGCTTGAGGACAGCCAAGGACCGTGTCTTTTTATGTCAGAGACCAGGGCTCACCTGGCACAGTGCTTGATTCACATTCTATCCTCAAGAGATAATGTACACATAAATAATTGCTTAACCTCTCTGATCTTGTTGTGTCACCTGAAAGGAGGAAAGATAACAGTGACTTGGCAAGACTGAGGATTAAATCAGATAACTATATATATATATTCGTATATTTATATGAAACAATGATTTCAGAGTCTGGTACAGAGTGGGTTTTTTTTGGTAAATAGTCGTTCACTCCCTCTCCACCCACTCCCACACACGTTACACTTGTGCGCTTAAGTTCGTCTCTACTAAAGCATAGGTTCTGTGAAACAGAGGCCCTGCTGTTCTGCTTTTGCCCCTAGTGCTTAGCACAGGCCCAGCACAGAGCAGGTCCTTGTACTCCACAGCCCACCCACTCTCCTCAAGGTTCACGACGGTCCCCTCAAGGCTCACGAAGGTCTCCTAAGGGACTGATAGACTTCTGTCAAATATTGAAGCTACTATACTGAGATCTTGGCTCTCAAGAAAAACTATTTTCTAAATTTCTCACTCAGCACCATTTGCTTAACACCTGGTGAAAGCTCTCCGCAACAGCCTCCTCCTTCCAGGACATTGTCTACAGAAGGTCGGCTTGAAAAGCCAACCAAAGGTACATCTTAAAAGGGAATGTTCAGGAGACCTGGGTGTGAATCCCAGCTCATGACTTTGAAGTCAGGTGATCTTACCCTCTCTGCAACTCAGCTTTCCTACCTGCAAAATGGGGATTACCAAAAGCCACCATGCAGGCTGCTGACGCCTCTGGAAGAGCCTAGCACTGAGGCAGGCACAGAACAGACAGAAGCTGGCAAAACGGCAGATGAATGAAGGAATGAATCAATCAACAGAGCGCGATGTTTAGCATTACAGGATCAGAAAGAAAAGGAACAAAAAAGCATGTGTTTTCTTCAGGGAGAGCAGGGAGGGCCCCTAGTGCTTTTAATTTAAGAGGGGGGAAAATCACTTCATTGCAAATTTTAGTCGGCTTCACTACCGATGTTGGCAATTTACATCTCATTACAACAAATGCTTCAGATTGCTGTTTTGCTTTCAAAAAATTTCTGAGGCATTGTTCTTCCTCAAACACATGTGACCAAATTAGCCACAATAATAAGCACTTGCGTTAAGAGACAGCATTGTACAATCTGGCGCAGATATTTTAGGTAACAAAAGAACTTTTTTCACTTTGTGGGAAGAGTAGGAATTTTTTTTTAAAAAAGGGCTTTGATCCATTTGCATTCGGATATTGACACACACTTGAGGTTTATTTTGGGGAAAATATACCTTCCATGGAAAGAAAACTCTCAGCTGGGTAAAGGAAGCTTTTAAAAAGTATGAAAGGTAGTACTTGTCTTTTCATTCAATCATTCATGAACCCATTCATCACACAACCCCTGACTGCATATCAAGATCTAGGCTCTGCAAGAGGCACTGGGGACCCAGAGACAAAGTATGTTCCTGTTCTGGGGAAGTTCAGATTTAACATGTGAAACACTATTATATAGCATACAAATAACTCTGATTTAACGGATAAGCAATAGATTTAGTGTTAGAAAAACCTGGTAAAAATCCTGGTTCTGTTATTTACTTTACCTCTTTAAGCCCTACTGGCTTTTTCCCTAAAATGGAAAGCATGACACACAGTTACGGTCTTTGTAAGTGTTTGCTGGGGCAACAAATACATGAAATTACACCATTTTCTATTCTTGTTGTATCGTAAACTGGACTAATGCTGTTCTTTCTGATTAACACAAATGTTTATGTTTGTGTGACTTCCGGGTTTAGAAATCACCTATTTTTTCAAACATGTATGTGTTTGGACACTAAATATCATTTCTGATTTCAGCTGAAATGGAAAGGTTGATAATATTCGATTCTTTTTTCTTTCTTTCTTTTTTTTAGAAAAAAGGACTAAATCCTTTTACTTCTGTAAGTAAATAGGAAGTTTCTCTGTTACAAGTACCATCCTATTTTCTTCATAAATGCAAAGCAAATCAAGTCAAAATTCCTAAATGCGTACAGAACATCTGCTGTGGCACAGAAAGTACTAGATTTGGCAGAATAGAGATGATTTTACTGTCGAGAAGTACCTGGGCAGGGGAACAGCTTCATAACAATGAAGGAGTTAAACAAAGGCCTTGGAAAGAGACTAGGGAAGATGCCTCCGGAGCTGGGTAGGAGGATCCCCCTCTGTGGACCTTCTCAGACCCTCTCAGAAGTCATCAGCTGCTCTCACCTGCTGCTGTAGCGTGCCTCTGTTTCTTAGCCCCATTAGTCTTCCAGTGAAAGCAGAGACAAATCTGGTTTCATTCCTTTGGTGAGAATCTACTAAGTACCTCCTGAGTGCCAGCCCTGTGCTAGGTGGAACTGAGTGCTTCACTGTCCAGCAGTGGAAAGAGACAGGCAGCAGACTACCACCAGCCATGTGGCTAACAAGCATTAGGAAAAAAACTGGGGCAGAAGCAAAGGAGGGGGTGCTGCCTCTGGAGGAGACTAGGAAATCTTCATAAGGATGGTCACCAACCTCTGTGTTGGGGCTTGGAGGATGAGAGGAGCTTGTTGGGTGTGTGACCCTAGGGTGGGGTAGTTCTCATAAGGTGAAGGCAAGTGGCACAAACCACAGGCTCACTGTGCACAAAGGGTGCAATGTGATGATCTGCATGAATTTGGGGAGGGGGAGATCACTGCTGGTTAAGGGATCCTAGAAGGCTTCAGGAAAGTGGTGATCTCTGACTGGGGCTTTGATGGATGTGCGACATCTTGGGGAGGTGGGGGAGTAGTGAGGCCGGGGTTCTTCAGGTCCTCTCTCTCTCCATTTTCTGAGTGCCTTCTGTGAGTGAGGGTAGGAGCAGGCTTCGTTGGGCAGAGGCAGGAGAAAAAAATTCTAGCATGAATCCTGGATTAGGTGAGATCCCAGCAGCTGACACAGATGCCTCCACAGTGGGGCCATACCCTCGGGGAATCTGAACCGCAGAGCAGCAGAGTTGAAATGGATCCGAGAGAGCCCCCTTTCCAAGGGGGAGAAGCCCACCCAGGAAGAAAGAGGTGAAAAAAGCAGGCCCAGGTCCCCAGTCTTGGGGGTCAAGGTTCTCCCTGACTTTGAGGAACTGCAGATGCCCATTTCAAATGACATATTTGAGAAGGAAAGGTGGCTGAAACCTACAAAAGTCTTCTTTGTTAAGTATCTTATATCAAATGTATCTCTCTTTTTTTCTCTCTGTAGCATTCTTCAGCCCACTGTCACGTGATTGTTTGTTTAACAGCTCCCTGACTAGAACATAAACACCGAGGGGATGTTCCTGCTATATCCCCAGCACCCAGCGCAATGTCCTCCATACAGAACACTCACTAAACACGTGTTTAGTGAAAGAAGTTAATCCTTATGGTGGTCCTACAAAATCGATCTTATTATCTCTGTAAAGACTCAGAGTAGTAAAGTAACTTGCCAGAAGTCACATAGGTGGTGAGTGCTCAAATTCAGGGTTGTCAGATTCCAAAGACAGCTCTTTCCACTACCCTACCCCTCCTCAATGAACTGTACTTTCCAGAGTTTCTTGCCTAATGCTCACTCTGTGGGACCCTCAGCTCATCTCTGACTTTCTCTGACATTCCTAGGGGGTCTGTGAAAAGCCCCACAATCATGAGGGGTGCGGTGGAAGGGGAATAGGGTGTCACCTCTAGAAGCTCTGAACTTATCCTCTGGTGGCCAGGGAAAACTGGACTGGTTCTTCATCTGTGGTTCTTCTATTTCTCTCCTGCCCAACTATCTGTGCCCAGAGAGTATCCAAATGGCAGGGTATGTGCAGAACGCCCTGTCAAAGAAGCACTGAAGGCCCACACATGTATTCAATGCATGTAAAATGGACCACAGTTGGCTGGGTTGGGGGGCTAAGGAGTTGTGGTGGGAATAAGTGGGGTGGGCAGCATAAGGGCTGCTCCCAGTTTCCTGAGGGACCACTGTGGGCACAGTGAGTGCCTGAGGGTAGGAGTTATGAGGAGGCAAAGTTTGATCACATGGTGGATGTCTGCCCAACAAATCAATCCATGACCCTGACCTCTGCTGATACTCCCTTCAGGCCATGAGCCCTTCCAGAGTAGGGACCATATGGGATTCATCTTTGCTAAATGGCTGTTGATTGATTCGCCTGACTCAGAGGAAAATAGCAACTCAGGAGTTGAAGAACTGCACCCCAGCCCACTCCAATGGGGAAGTGCCCCCATGAACCACCTGTAGGAGGGGCTGGGGTAGTTCTGCTTGCTCTCATCTATGTCTGCAACCTCATCTCTTCCTGCTACCTAGCACTTCACTGTGCCGTCCAACCAGAACTACTTTCAGTTCCTTGAATAAGCCAGCCTCTCTTACAACTCCAAACCTTTGTTTAGGCTCTCCTGTTGCCTGAGATAGTTCCTTAACTTGGGGCCTCCTGCAGCCACCCACAACTCTCCTACCCCAGCCATGTAAGGAGCTCTCTTTTGTATCCTTTCCCAACATCCTGAGAGCTCAGGACCAAAGTAAAGCTCACCCTGCATCCCAACTGTCTGCTGTTGAGACTGTGACTTCTTTAAGGTAGCAAGGGGGGCTTAACAATTTGATTTCTCTGTGCCTAGCACAGGGCTCGGAACAGAGGAAGGATCCAATAATGTTCCCTGCACAAAAACATTTCCCTACAGTCAGAGCTATCCAATAATGAGATAGGCTGCACTGGAAGGCAGTGAGTGAGCTTCTTGTCTCTAGTGGAATGTTACTGGAGGGTGGGTGATTGCATGGCAGGGAGACAGCAGAAAGCTTCTTGTCCTGTATAGGAGGCTAGACGAGGTGAACTCTGGGGTTCCTTATAGGACTAAGGTCCTAGGACTCTAAGAATTACCCCCCACACTCAGAGTACCCCCTGGAGCAGCAAGGGAGGGTATGGCCAGCCTCTGGGACCTGCTGAATCCTGGCATCCAAACAAACATCCATCCATGTTGGCTGAACACAAACCTTCCACTGCTTCATGATACAGCATTCATGAAATCCTATATATTCTGATTCCACATGGCATAGATATGTCTTTTCCCCTCTCTGGGCCTCAGTTGTCCATCTATAAGATAGGGGTGAAAGGCTGAACTGGGTTCTCTCTAAAGAGACAATTTCTAAGAAAACTCCAGGAATTATCCAATTGGTATCTTGAGGCCATGTTGCCTGGTAAGGCTGAAACTATGAAGACATGGTGGGCTTTTAAATTAAGCAGGAAATATTCATCTAAAAGCTCAAGGGTCCTGCAGTCACAGAATGCACTGCAGTACTGGATGGTCTAATGGCCAACAATGAAGGCCTAATCAGGAGGCAGGCAAAAGGGATGGTGCCACAGAAGCACATGGCTAAGGGACTCTGTGATCAGACTGCCTGACACATGGCAAAGCAAGAGGGGCCTCAGTTTTGAAACCTGGTTCTACCCTTTCCTGGGCGTGTGGCCTCAGGCAAGTTACCTAATCTCTCTGAGCCTGTTTTATCCACTGCTGAGGTTGTTTTATATATGGAAAGTATTTAGTGTCTGGCCCAAAGCAGGTATTCCTAGAAACCAGGCTTTGCCTGTAATGAACACTTTCCCACCTCCATTTCCTGACTGGCAAATCCAAAAAAAACCTAAGCTTGTCACATGGCAATATGGAAGGCAAAACCCTGCTCTAATGGAGAAACACACTGCTATTCTGACAATGGGGAAAAGCCTAACAACTTCCTCTGGATGTTCTAAATACCTAGGCAGTTGTTAGAAAAGGGACAGCCTGGAGTTGTCCCTCAACCCCATCCCCACTGCCCCCAGGAAAACGGAGTCTAGGGAGAAAGGGGAAGGAGGGTCCTGAATTGTTCAGCCACCCTGAAATCAACTTTTAAAATAATCTGGGATTATTTTAAACTGCGGCTACTTCTGATTTGGGCAACAGTTCAAAAAAAGTCCTTCAAAGTAGAAGATGACTGATATTTTTCAGACAAACTACTCCACTTCTTATTACTAGGTCTCTTCCTGCCATCTGAATTAAGCAGGATACAACAGTTTTTGAAACTGCCCCACCACTAACTCTAAACCGGCAGGCAGACTGTGGGCCTCTTAGGCCTTACCTCCACAAGGGAGATGTAAACATCTAACTAGACAAAATGGCTCTTGTCCACCCGCTTTGGGCCTTTCTCAAAGCCCAACTTTTTTATAGTACTCCTGCTCATTGTGAAAATGAACTGAGGCTGAAAGAGACAGGAAAGAGCTCTGAGATAAACAGGCCCCAAGAAGAGAGTCCTGGCAAAGAGAAGACTGAGCCACAACTAGTGATGTCTAAAAAAATCTAGGAGGTCAAATGGGGTGGTTGAGAGCTAGAGATGGGAAGATGGAATTCTGCCCAGGAAAAGTTGGGCGTGGTAATGGACAAATTCTATAAGCTACAGACCAGTGAGTTTGAAATCAAGTCCAGGCATGGTTGTAAAACAGAGTGTTCAAATATGATTTCTAAGGACTTACAAGGGGAAACAGGAAATCTCTAGGTGTCATCCAGGGTTGACCAAAGATTAAGACATCCCAGACCGTCACATCTGTGTTCTGCTGTAGGACAATGGGTGCCTATGATGTGCCAAGTGCTATATACACATTTTCTCATGCACATCTTCAAATGATTCTATATCTTGATGCAGTACCTACTGAGCACCTACTATATGCCAGCCTCCAGGCAGATGACTTTACTGCATTTATTCATTTACTCCTTTTTTTTTTTGGACAGAGTCTCGCTCTGTCGCCAGGCTGGAGTGCAGTGGCATGATCTTGGCTCACTGCAACCTCTGCTTCCCGGGTTCAAGCTATTCTCCTGCCTCAGCCTCCTGAGTAGCTGGGACTACAGGCACGCGCCCCCATGCTCAGCTAATTTTTGTATTTTTAGTAGAGGCGGGGTTTCACCATGTTGGCCAGGATGGTCTCGATCTCTTGACCTCGTGATCCGCCTGCCTCGGCCTCCCAAAGTGCTGGCATTACAGGCGTGAGCCACTGCCCCCGGCCCATTTGCTCCTTTTAAGAACCATAATAGCTGATACTATCATTCACTCTCTTGTACAGATGAGGAAGCTAAGGCTGAGGAAGTTAAGTAACTTGCCCGAGGCAACAAAATTTGAATTTGGAAGAGCTGGGGTTGAAAACCTCAGTATTTCTGACCTCAGAGCCCATTAGGGCTCTTAATCACTGAGCTGGTTCTCCTGTCTGTATGTAGTGGGCTTTAAGATACCTGGATGAGAAAACAGACACCTGAGAAGGGTTAAAAAAATGTGTATGAAGTTACACAGGTAATAAATTAAGACAGCTGAGATTCAAACCCAAGTAGTATCTGTTGCTGAAGCCCAGGTTGTCTCCAGTACAGGAGAAAACCAGCATGAAGCATTTGGCTGACATTAGCTGCCTTTTCTAAGGCACCATCAGAGACCTGGGCTTAAAGAAACCAGTTCAGACTGCAAAGGATTTTAAAGATCAAAGCTGGTATTTTAGCGGACCTTGGACAGCACACAAGGCATAAACCCAGAGGGTTACAGAGGTATTAGTGATCCAGCTCTAAAAAGTTGAAACAGATATGCAGGCCACAATGGCTTTCTCCTTTTTCAAAACTTTCAGCCAGCTTATGATCTAGCCAACAGGACATTATCTCTTCTTTTTGCATTCTCCTCTCTAAAACGGAGATAATAATCCCTACCTGGCTTGCAATAAGACTATCGGAATTGTCCAATGAGATAAAAATGTCAAGGTGCTTTAAAACCTGTAACATGCCATGCACATGTGAATTACTGTTATTACTCTAGTTATCTATGCCTCTTCTGGTTAGAATTCATCATTTTTGCCTATATTCCCTGACCAAGCACACACAAAATCTAAAACCATCATCTGCCTCCCTCCTGCAATTAGAGCACTGATTTTATTTGCCTGGTGTCACGCTGCGTACATATTTGTGTTCCCTGTGAGACTTGTGTGCATCCTGAAGGCAAGGATTGTGTCTGCTCCTCTTTGTATTCCTCACAGAGCCCTTGAGAGTCTTATTTGAACTAATGTTACCCGAGTCACACCACAATGAATTATACTGTCTAAGTGGTACTTACAGTGTAACAAACTGGGGAGGACACCGTAGCCTTGGACTTTGCCTTCTAAGAACAGGGAATCTAGCTGAGGAGAAACCAAGAGAGACCCTAGAATTTACTCCATTCTCACACATGGGGGCTTGCCCTCCCCCAACTGGGTCTCTATTGTTCTGCTTCCCTTCATCCCCTAAAATTCTCTGTGGCTGCCAACACCCGGTTTAAACACACCATTCTAATCTACTTGTGCATTGTTTTTTAAAAAGGCACTCTGTCTTGTTCATTACGTTATTCCCAGCACCTAACCCAGTCCTGGAACAAAGGATACCCTCGATAACTGTTCACTGAATAAAATAAATAATGAATGAATGAATATACACAGAAAAACATCTGTACCTTGTACATTGGAATGTCACCATGCTTTCTGCATCCTCGGCATTTACTTATTTGGGGGAGGATGGGCAGGAAAGGGAGAAAAAGGAAAAGGGGACTGGCATTTATTGAACACTTACAATATGGGGGTCACGGGGCAAAAGTTTACATATGCAAATTACATATGCTTCCTTATTTAATTTTGACAGTGGAGGAAAGTGAGGTTCCTTCCCATCAGAAAGGGTTGTTTACCATGCTAAGATCACAGACAAGGAAAGTTCTGTTTTACAGAGAGAGATGATATCCTTTGTGGGGAGTAAAGGGGATGGAGGAGACACCCCCATGTTGGGAAAAATGAAGTCTAAGAGCTAAAGAAGGCCATACGGGTAAGGGTCTAGAGAGAGGCACGCAGGACCAGGGGTCAGAAGACCCTTAGGAATAAGCCAGTGACACTTTTTGGGCTTGTTTCCTCATCAGCAAAATGACAGTGACAGCCTATAGCCTAAGTTCTTTCACAACTCCATGCCTCCATGTTGGAATACTTCCTGTTAAATCCATCTTTTCTTGTGTGTGGAATGAATGAAAGAATGAATAAATGTACAAATGAAGACGTGTACGATTCAGTGAAGCCTCTGAAACATACTCTCTTGCTGCTATCCCCCACCCTTGGGTGTGGCTCCACCTTTCTGACCCCAACCTTTCCAAGGTGCGCCATTACAACTCCTGGCTGCTGACGGACCTGCTTCCCACTCTGAGTCCCCATCAGTCTGAAAAGACCAGGCAGCTGCTCTCCACTACCATCTACCATTCATAGGACCCCACTACCTGGGTGAGTAAATAATGATTCTTCCAGACAGGTAGATTTCTTTTGAAAACTGAGCACCTCCTGACCTGTTGGCCTCCCTCGTCTCTGAATTTGTGTGAATGATCCAGCACCCAAGCTAGACAAAGGCCTTTGAGCTAGGCCCCTAGCTGAGGTGGACAAAAAATGAAAATACTCAAGGATATGCCTCCAGGAGCAACACTCAAATGAGGCCCAGGGGGCAGAGAATGGCAAAGCCTGGGCCCTACATCAACCCTAACCCAGGACATGTTTCTCAGAGGGCAATTGAAGCCGAGAGTCAAACAAGGGTCTCTCATTCGCTTTCTGGTTGTTCTCTGCCTTCTTAGTGGTGTTTATAGATCAGGATCTGTTACAGCAAGGGGATATCTTACCAGACTTTCCAAGAGAGACTTCTCCCTTCAGATGCTAACCTCTCTCCCAGAACTGGCACTCTGCGTTTTAATAACATGTTTACCTCCATCACTACCCTCTCCCTACTTCCCAATGTCTTAATCTTCTTTGTATCTCCCTAAGTTCCTAGGCTCAGAAAGCATTTGGTCAATGTTAGCTGACTGATTGAATAAACAAATGAACAAACATATATAACCCCTCTTATCTTCAATATTGTAAGAGGATACTGAGGCAGAGAAGTTAGTTAACCTGCCCAAGGTCATATAGCCAACTACTGGCTGGGGGTGCCCGAGTTAAAAGCCAAAGTTAACCCTGTCTTAGCTCCTCCATTACATGATGTTGAACAGGAGCTAACAGTAATCAAGCATTAACAGAATGTCAGGCACTATGCGGTGTGTCACAAGGCTGTAATATTATCACTCCCATTTTACATATGAGAACACTGAGGGTCAGAGACATACATGCTCTTTGCCTAAATTGCTCCTTACTCTCCCCATCTACTGATTCCTGTTTGGATAACAAAAATTCATCATTCAGGCTTCAGCCTAAAAGTTGTTTCCTTCAGGAAGCCTTCCTTCTCTGACCCCTCAAAATCTGGTGGGTAATCCCCTCTGCTGTCCCACAGTCCTCTATGGTTTTGTCCCTATGATGGCATTTATGTACTGTGCTGTCATTGATTGTTTCAGGATCTGTTCCCCTCATCAAACTTTAAACTCCTCAAGGGCAGAGGGCAAGGGCTGTATTGCAAATATACTGAATTCTTACACTAGGCTAGGTCCCTGGCATGTAGCAGGAGACCAGCAAGTATTCATGGAAGAAAATAAGGTCATAGGAAAGGAAGGAAGAAAGGAAACAAGGACATGAGCTTCCCAAAGCCACAGAGTTGGGAAGTAGGGAAGTTGGGATTTGAATCCAAGCCGTGAAAACATACAACCTCCTCTTAAGGGTAGAGATCCTTTTATTTTATTCTTGTGGATTTGTCTTGGAAGTTGGCACATTAGCATCCTCCTATTAACATGTGTTAATCAATAGACTTTTAAGCTTTCACTGATGAGAGACAGTGGGTGTGATTTTCCAGGATGCCTGTAGCCCTGAGAGGATAGGGTGGGTGGTCTATGCATACTTGGGGCTCCAGTTGATTTATGTTGAGTCCAACCCATTGTAATGATGATGGTGACTCAGATCAGGGAAGAGCTAGCCACTGGCCTGTGCAATGGCCTTCAAGGCCTGTGGGATGGGAGAGCCTAGGAAGATCAAGACACTGAAACTATGCTTCAGGTCAAGTTTTTCTACATGTTTTAGGACTAAAAGAGGCATATAATGATGTAAAATGCAGGGTGTCTTACCACCCCAGAGGCTTAGGAGTGGTTTCTAGAGTTTAAACTCAGTTCATAATCATGAAAAACAAGTAGTTTCCCTGGGAGTTGAATTAAGTACCAAGAATTTCTGTTTTTGGTGTACTTCCCCACAAGCCCCCAAGAAGTTCATAAAAGGCATAGCATACAAAGCACACTGAAAATACAAATTATTCACTTTAAGATTGGGAAACATTTTTTCTCTCTGAAAATTTCAGTTATCCCCATCCCCCATCACCACTACAAGAACAATACAGCTTTTACAAATTTTTACATTTATGATTTCTCTTTGAGATTTTATTTTAATAAAGAACTTTACTAACTAACTTTAGAGGTTGCAAACCATATGCGACTTTTCGTGTCACTGTGAACCTCTGTAGACTATGATTTGGGACAATGGCCAAGGCAATGGTAGAGTTGGGGAGTGGACAAAGTCCAGCCTATGAATTGAGTGACTAGAGTTGAGACAGAACTCTACCTCTGCCTCCCTAAGTAACTCTGGGGAAGTCCCAATGTCATTTCCTTTTCTATGACAAGGGCATGAAAGGCCTCTCTGCTGACTTCTTGGACCATCCAAAGATCTACTGAGCCACTACCTTGGGGATATACTTTAAGAAGCAAATGACACCTACAAATATAAGTAAATTAGGGTAAGAATAAATCAAAGAAGAATGAAGCTTCATATCTAAATATATTATCTAGATAATGAAAACCTTCACAAGGGCAAAATTGTATTTTATTTAAACTTTGGGGATATTTCTAGACTAGATTACCACCTTCTTCAAGCAAAGCACACTGACTCAGAGTTATTAATTACTGTCTTCAGGGGCTATAGAGGCAAAGAACTTGTGTTATACCGATTTCCTCAATATTGACTGGGCTCTATCTTTTACAGTTCTGGATTCTTATATTCTAAAAGCATTTTTCTGTCTTTTTCTCTCTGGTAAGCAGTCATTTCTTCCGGCAGTCAAAGCTGCTGCCTTTCAGATTTCTCGATCCCTGCTTCTAAACCACTTTAGATCAGAAAACCTGATTAGTTAAAATAGGGTGCAATATAAGAACCTACTAAGTTCTATGAGCAAACCAAAGGAGTTTTATACGTCTTTATATTCATCTTCCTAAGGTCATGTGCCTCCCTGCTCAAAGCTTTCTAATGCTTTCCATTCCTACCAAAACAAGTCCAGACATCCCACGCTGGTAAAGTTTTCAAGTCCTTCCATCTTCTGTCCTCAAAGCACATTTGCATTATTCCTCTTAGTGTGCTCCAGGTATTTGCCCATGCTCACGAGTGCTGCTCAGCCTCCTCTTGTGCCTTGAAACACTGCCCAACCTCCAAAGCTCAATTTCTTACTGAAGTCTCTCCATGCCCTCAGTTACAAATAACCTCTCCAACCCCTGAATTCTCATATCATTTTGTCAGCATTCTCCTTTGACATTTATCACTTTCTGACTTAAACTAATACATGTTGTTAGGATCATGTCTACTTCTTTTTACTATCCTGAAACCTCCTTGGAGAGGTTCCCTACGATCCCTGTTACTGCCTCTTGCTGAATGGATGCATAAGGGAGTGAGCAGTGACAAATATTTTGTCAGCTCTTAGTCTCTGACCTATGTTCGCCAATGTTCCCATAGCTGAGGCTGCTGCATACATAAGCTCCTATCAGATTCACTATGAGTGGGGAGTGACTCTTCCTTGAGGTAACTGGTAAGCCAAGAGTCTGTCCTTCCCTAGCCTCAGGGCACTTGGTCTCCCTCTCCCCTTTCCCTTCCTGGAAGAGGATCTGCATGAAGTATTTCACCCAAGTGGAGTGGTAGGTGACCTGCTGGGGCACTCACCGCTGCCAAGCCGCAGGAGCAGCACGTCCTGGAGCCTCCGGTTAAGGTCACGGAGCTCCTTCATTTCAGACACAAGTGCCCCGTACTCCTTGAGCTTCTTGGCCTGTTGTACCAGCTGCCTCCGAGTCCGCTCCAGCTCCTGCTGGAGGTGGCGCATCTCTTCCTGTTGCTGCTGGTAGTTGCGCAGCAGCTCCTCATACAGAGCCCGGGGCACCACAGCATCTTCTAGACTGTCCATGTCCTCTGTGCCTGGCGAGGCCTCCACGAAGACCTCTTCCGGACACGTGCTATGGCCCAGGCTCAGGCCGTTCTGCTTCTCTAGCCGAGCCACCACTGCCTCGATGCTCTTGTGCGCCACTTCGCTCGGCTTCCGCCCCTCAGGTCTCTGTGTAGGACAACGAGAATCAGTTCAGGCAAGGGCAGCTGGGACTTTCTTGGACTGCAGATCAATATTTCCCCAGACAATCCTAAAATCACAGAATCACAGAACGTCAGTGCTTGGAGAAACCTGTGCAAACACTTAGTCAAAGCCCTTCATTTTATAAATGGGGAAACATTTTATAAATTTTATAAATGGGGTTCCGAGTGGGGAAGGGGCTTGCCCAAAGTCATAACCAGGACACTGGTTTCCCAGGCCTGCACTTTTTCCTTTTCACCACTCTGCCTCCTGGATGCATATACCATGACCACCCTTCCCAACTCCCCAGGCCCCAGCCCACCCACAATGCCTAGGCAGTGGCTTGCTCATGGGGGTGTTCAATATGTATTTGTGGAGAATCAGGGAGAAATCAGGGCAGGCCAAGTGATCCCAGAGGACTCACAAATGTCTTCAACAACAAAAACATAAAATTCCTCCCCTAAAGGCAATTCACCATGTAAACTTTTCATCAATAATGCTTTAGATGGAAAGGATGTTAAAAACTCTAATCTACTCTAATCTAGAGCAGAAAACATGTCTTTTCTCTGTTTCTCCTCTGCCTACTCACTCAGAACTGGCACTCAGTAGGGGCTTGAAAAATGTTTACTCAACTGAAAAGTTCAAAGAATTCTAGCATTGAAAGGTACTTTCAGTTTAACTGCCTCATGTTACAGGTGAGAAAACTGAGGGTCAGAGAGTTCAGGTAAGGACTACACTTAGGGTCACATAGTGAGATACAAACAGAGCCAAAACCAGAATTTGGAATCTAACTTCCAGTACAAGGCTCCTTCCAGACTCTCCTCAGCAAGACAGTGGATAGAGAGAAGAAAGTTCATTTACAAGAGAATTATCCAGGACCCCCTCCAGAGCTCGGGGTTCCACTGCCTAAGGAAATTCTAGCTCAAGTAGCTATAGCTTCTACTGAGGGGCAGTGAGAGTTACAAGATCAAATGAATTCTTCACTCAGGGCAGGAGGGTTAGGAGCTCTCCTGACTGGGGCACGTGTAGGAAGTGCAGACAACTGAGGACATGAGATTCCAGGCATTTCTCACTAAGTTTCAGGAAATTTAAGGAAAACCAAACCAAATCAAACCCAGCCCAATGAAACCATGACTCTGATATTGTGTCACATGACAAAATCTTAAGTCGTTTTATCTGCTGAGATAAGGTGCTACTAGTGTAGATGAATTTATCATTTATCTAAAGTGATGGTTACAATATGTCTGCGTCACTATAATGTGAGACCCCTGGAGGCAAGGACCATGTCTGGCTAATGGTTCCAGGTACGAGCACAGGGCCAGGCGCATAGCAGGAGTACAGTGAATGCCATGAACTGAACTCAGCTACATTCCTTGGGAACACCCTCAACCTTGTGACCAAAATCAGACCATGGTCAATGCAGAAGACATCCCACTTCCTTATCTTCCTTCTCCCTTCCTCTCAGGTATCTACTGCACAGAAAAAAACAGCTAGCTTGCCGAACAAGATTTTCAGCAGTTTCCAAAGTGAAGGCTGGAGACCAACTGGGGCACACAGCAAGAAAATGCAACCTCATGCAAATGTTTTCATCTAACCCGAGGTCTCACAAATCCCTTCTGTGAACCTCATGCACTTCCCAATGAGTCCAGCCTTAGCTATCTGGGGCACTCTGACAGTGACTGGCCCTAAACTTCTCCCCAAGAACATCTGCTTAACGTTCTTGGAGCTTAGCAGTGACGTCTCCAGAGCTGTGGGCCAAGGAGAAACACACCGTTCCAAACCTCCAACAGCGATGACACTGCACAGACTGTGCAAACAGGACCAAGCTTGGTGGCACAGCATGAATCAGGGCTCTCTAGAAAGTTGGCCAGCAAGGCAAATACACACGAGTTGTCCCACGCTTTCACTACCCTGAAAAAATCATAGCCTGTGATACCAGGGGACATTTACATGGGGAGAGGAAGCCAGACTGAAACTCTTTAGCTATGAGATATCTGAAAATGCTCCCGCATACTTCCAAGAAAGGAAAGATTTTGTTACCTTGATGTGTCTAAGCTGTAAATCTTCTTCCCCATAATCTTTAACCTCTCCATCTTCTTCTACATGATTAAGAGAAAGCTTGGGGATTTTTATTTTCTTCTGCATCACACTGTTTTCAAGGTCAGATTTGTCTTCTAAAATGCATATCAAGAGAACAAGGTTCATCATGAGTTAAAATGAGTCATTATGAGTTTAGAATGCCCAAAACCTCAAATGCTAGAAAATAATTGAGGCCAGACCAGTTAAAAAGGAAAAACAAACAGACTCAAGGCTGGTTCCCTCTTGCATGCAGGGATCCTAATAGCAGTGCAGATCTAGGAACAAGGGTATTTGCTAAAAGCACTGTCATACAAAGTGTTGAAATAGCAGCCAGTGAATTTGCTTAGGGGTTTCTCTAAGTACATCCTAAAGGGTGGCCTTTTATGGAATTCTAGAATCTTGAATTGGAACAGCCCTTAGATTGCTATCTGATCTAAACTAAAATGGCACATGAATCCCTCAACTCAACTGAGATCCTTCTAAGCCAAGTGTCTTCCCAGGAGAACTTGGTGGGTTTCTGTCAGCTCAAGTGCCAATAGACATGAGAGAGCTTATAGCTGATAGGGATGTAAGGAAGGGCAGGGGTATCTCCACAGCCCTGACATAAGGCAGGCTGAGGTAAGGCAGACGGGAGAAGAATAACATTTATCCCCTTTTTACTGGTATCAAATCTCAGCATGACTGAGTTTGAGGGACCTCAGTGAACAAGTGGTCCAACTCGCTCATGTTACATGAGGAAATTCAAACCCAGAGGATGGAAGAGGCTTGCCCACGGCATGAGTCTGAGGAACAGCCGGGAGTGGGAAAGAGGCCTCTGGCACCTCGCCCACTGCTTACGTGTGCTCACGACACATACTGAATGTAAAGTGCTACACAAATATAAAAGGATATTATTTCTACTCATTTTCTCATTCTTTAAGCTCAACCTCAGATAATCTGTTTCTTTTTATGCACAGATTTCAAACTGGACTTTCCAGATTTGTCTCTCACTGGATATGTTCAAAAATAAAAGTTCAAACAAGAGGGCTCCAGAGGCAAAAATCTGAATCATCTCTGGACTGTCCCCTTGTGGTAAAATACTTTGTGTTCAGGGCTTAAACTGACACTTTAGAGATTGCTGTTTCTCATAGTCCTCAAAGGTTCCCACTGGTGTATCCCAAATGCGTTTTGTAGCATGTTGTCCAATGTTGGATGTAGCATATGGCCAGGTAGTTAGTTAAATCCAGTCTTTAAGGGGTGTGTGTGTGTGTGTGTGTGTGTGTATGTATGTATTTGCATGTGTTAAACATGCTCTTACACTGTTCCCAGGCCAGGCTTCTCTCCTACAACTTGTTAGTAAAGCTGAGAATGCAGCTTATAAGCACATAACTATTCCAGAATGTACTCAAATGCTGAATCTTCTCAAATGGTCTTAGGGATGAAGGCCCAGCTGGTCAGAGGTAGGAGTCTAGTATCAGAGACTTAAGTGTGAACCTCAGCTTTTCTATGACAGGATGAGGACAGGTAGGTAAGGGCCTTAATCTCTCTGAACTCAAGTCTCTCCTCATAATGGAGGTTGTGAGGATGAGAGCAATAATTCACGCAACCCACCGAACAGTGCCTGCTACACACTGAACATTCAATGGATGGCACAATATAATTGGTATTATCAATGTGTTCTGAATCATTTTCTTCTCTTAAGCATAAAGTGAATAGAGATTTAATTAAAACAACAACAACAACAAAGAAATGATTTAAGTAGGGTAAGGATGATAAATGAACTGCTCAGAAAAAAAAAGAGGTGTTCTTTGTTAATAACCCCTACTGATGAAAATGGCCTTTCCCACTGAGTGGAGGAGCAATCCTTGGGTTCCTATTTTCACAATGGCTCATTCTTGCACTCATTGTGCCTATAAAATACATCCAATGGGTTAGGCATGAACAACAATAGGGACTCAGGGTTTTCTAAAAGAGCAACAGTTTCCCTCCTACAAATCATTGCTGACTTCTAAGTCAAAAGGCTGCTAAAATGTAAAATCTAAAGAAAGTACTTCAGATGAAATTATCTTGCAATGGTGTTTTTTTGTGTGTGTGTATGTGTGTGTGTGTGGAAAAAACAGACAAAAAGAGAGAAAGAGAGAGAGACGATGAGGGTGGTATTAGGATTTCTGAATGTGTTGGGGCAAAGCTCCTGGACTAGTCTTCAGTTTGACAAGTTGAGGGCAAAGTCTGACATGCAGAGCCACCAATTAGAAATGACAAGCTATGCTATGCCTTCCTGCACTGAAACTCTGTAGCTCAGGATCATGTTGGTGTGGAGAAAAGCAATCGTTCGGACTCACAAAACCATGTTAACATCTGGATGGAGAATGAACCTCAGATCATCCGATTCTATTTTTCAAAATGCAGATGAGAAAAACAAGGTTCTAAATGGTGAAGTCTGTGCATCCATCCATGCAACTCTCAGGCCTAGGAATAAAGGAGGGGCAGGATGAACAGGGTCCCCATCCTGGAGAGCTCACTGTTGTGCAAGGTCACAGAAGTTACTGTCATAACATGAATGTAGGAGAACTCTGACCACATAATCCAGTTCCAGAGCTTTGCCTTCTATGCCTCGACTTAACCTTTACTGAGAATTTACTCTGTAGGATCTAAACTGGCCCTGGGGACACAGATGAACAAACATCCAGTTGGGGATACAAGATAAAAACACAAGAAAAGAGAACCCAAGATCTCAAATGCTGAATTTGAATAAGGGAGAAGTAACTGCTAAAGGATTTTAGGAGCATGGGAGATCACTTCCGTCAGTGTAACCCTGGAAGGCTTTTGAAAGGAGGTGGCATTTGAGCTAGACTCCTTACTTGCTAGGTGATCTTGAGTAAGTTAATTTACTTCTCTGAGACTATTTCCTCATCTATGAATTGAAGTAAATAATTCCTACTCACGTTGCAGAACACTGTGAAGATTACCAATTCTATGTGTTAAAAACTTGAGCAGAGTGAATGGCACTTCAACAGTTGGTGCTCATAAAAGGATAGCCATTTAAAGGATGGTAAGAATCTGGACTACACAAGAGGGGTAAAGAATAGAAGCCAAATGGGGAAGGGGGGGAAATATTTGGATCAAAATGGTTATGAAAGATGGTTCAGTTATAAGCAGGAGGGAGAGGTGAGAAGGGAAGAAAAGGTGGTTGGAACTAGAAAATAAGTGGCCTTGAATGCCAAGTTAAGAAGAGCTGAGGCTCAGTGTGCAGATGTGGAATAAACTAGGCGTCAGACAACCTGGATTCCAAGTCCAGTTCTGTCGCTTTGTAGGTGTGAGATGTCAGGCAAGCTGCTACCTCACTGAGCATAATTTTTCTCTGTAGAAATGGAGATACAATATCTACCTCAAGTAGGATCAAATCAGCTCAGTAAATGTTCCTTGAAAACAATAGAGCCCCGTGCAGACAAAGGTGCAGCGGATGACAGAGCTCAGCAAGGACTGCCTGCTGGCTTCTGCTGGCTTGGGGCTTGGGGCAGGCTTGCTTCTGGAGGTAGAGACCTGCTTAGCTGCCTAAGATGGGTGACACTCCCCATCTGATGACAGGAGGCCTCATTCCCCCACCAGCTATACTCAAGGCTCTAAGCTCTTCCATCTAATTAGAATGCCCTTCTTTCTTATGTGCTAGACAAACTCGGCTTAGCTTCCACTCATCTCCTCCCTCCCTCTCAAAGATGCATTACACATCTACACATCCTACCTACCTTCTTTGTAGTCTATTATCTTACTATTTGCAATTATCTGCTTAAAGATCTTATCCACTGGCGTATGAGTAACCTCATCAGGGCAGGGCCCATATCATAGAACTATCCATACAATAGAGACTCATCAAACAAAAATGTTTAATTAAAGAATAATAAAAACAGGCTACACCAATGAGTATATGAAAGGAGCTCAACATCATCAATCATTAGGGAAATGCAAATCAAAACTACAAGGAGATACCACTTTATACTCATTAGGATGGCTCAAATCAAAAATAAAAGGAAAATAACAAGAGTAAAGAATGTAAAGATATTGGAACTCTCATACATTCCTGCTGGGGATTGTAGAATGGGCAGCCATAGTAGAGAACATTATGGCAGTTCCTCAGAAAACTAAACACAGAATTACCACAACCCAGCAATTCCGCTCCTGGGTGTATATGCAAGATAAATGAAAACATATACCCAAACAAAAACTCATACACAAATGTTCATAACAGCATTATTCATTAACAGCCAAAAGGTGGGAAAAAACCCAACTGTCCATCAACTTATGAATGAATAACAAAATGTGGTATACCCATACAACAGAGTATTATTCAACCATAAAAAGAAATGATGTACTGACTCATGTTACAACATGGATGAATCTTAAAAATATTATGGAAAGTAAAAAAAGCCAGACACAAAGGCCATTTATTGATTTCATTTATATGAAATGTTCAGAATGGGTAAATCCATAGAGACAAAAAGTAGTTTAGTTGTTACCAAGAGCAGGGGGAAAAGGGCAATAAAGAGTGACTGCTCAATGGGTAACACGGATTTGTTTTCTTTTTGGGTGATAAAAACATTCCGGAATTAAGTAGTAGTGATGGTTACAGAACTTTAGGAATATACCAAAAAACACTCACTTGCACACACTTTAAAATGGTTAAAATGGTAAAATTCACATTGAATGAAATATACCTCAATAAAAAATTAGGTTACCACTTGTGGAATGTCTACTACATGTCAGATACCTCTATAAAGATCTTCATATAAATTATACCTCACAACAACCTTGCAAGTAGGTATTATAAGCCACATTTTTTTTTCCAAAAGAGAAGAAATGAGGCTCAAAGAAACAAAACTCTCCTCCTAAAGTCACCCAGCTGGGAAGGTGCAGAGCCAAGATGTGCTATAGATCTATGTGCCTCCTAAGCCTATGCTTTAAACACATTCCTGGAACATGGTAGAGCCAGAATAAATACTGAATGAATGAGTGAATGACAGCTACAGTTGAGGACATCTAAATTCCCCAGCCTAAGCTCAAAGCAGAAGACCACTTGACTCCCACTTTCTTGCCAGACCACGTCCTCTATCCTCAGTAAGTCTCCAGAAAGCAGCAACCATCACCAGGCACAACAGAAACAAGTTGTGGCCAACCCTCAGGGCTTGAATGGGTTCTTTGAAAAGGTGGCTGAATAGTCCAGGAAGCTCTGAGGTGTCAGGAATGAGTTCAGGAAAGGGACAGAAGCAGATAGCACCTTGATTCACATGCCTCTTGACCTGGATCCTGGCTGCCTCCATGCTTGGCCAGGGGGATTTCGAGGCTCCTCTGAGAGTTAACCACCTCCTGGCTCCATCCTAATACCTACCAGTCTCTTCCTGGACCCATGTTCCCAGAGTGAGGGTCGGGAAGTCCCAAGTCCTCTGCTCATTCTTTTCTGCAGGCAGTGAACATTTACTGTTCCTGTTTTGATTTCAGCACTATGCTAAGTAGTCCTTGTGTTTTTGGTCCTTACAACCCAGTATATGACAAGAACCCAACCAAAATGCAAGGTGTGACTTCGTGAGAGACACTGGCTTATACAGTGCAAATATCTGCTCTCTATGCCTTCCTAACCCTAATCCTGAGTTGAAGGTATAGATACCTCACATCCATAGAAGATTACTGAACATTCAGTGTCATCATAACAAATGGAAGAAATGGTTGGGAGAGGGTGGCCCAGTATCTAGCAAAAACAGTGCAGTCTTTTGAATCAGGTGGTCCTAATTTGGAATTCTGGCTTTGCTACGTACTAACTGTGGCAGCTTGGGGTAAGCTAGTTAACCTGTCTGAGACTCAGTTTCATTACCAGTGAAGTGGGGATAATAAACTCTTTTCCAAAGAGATAGTGCATGTAAAAGCACCAAGCACAGTGCCTTTCTTGTCATAGATGTTCAATAAATAGCAGCTGTTAGGCTACCCTTATGTATTACCTGTTTGCCTTTTGTCCCAAGGCAAAGAGAACCACTGCAGGTATCTGACACAGACTGAGACATGATGAAAGAGATGTTTTAGGAAGATTAATGTGACAGTGGCAAGCAAGACGGATAAGACGTGAGGAGGAGACAGAACACAGGGTGACAAGAAGCTGTAACTCTTGACTGGTCACATGAATGAAGGTGAATGGTGGTGTAGATCATGTAAGACAGTAAATACTTTATGTGGCATTTTAATGTGACTTTGGGATATGCTTCTGGCTTTGAATTCCAAGAAACCACAGAAGAAACTAGGAAGGATGAAAAAGCTCTTTACTCAGCCGGTCTGTGCAACTACTCTAACCTTGAGGCCAAATAATCAGTTTTAGTGTAAACAAAAATAAATGTGCAGCCTCTGAAGATAAAATCACCAATCTTCACTTCTGGACTCTTTTATGTCCAGGGCAAGGGAAACCACCAAAGATTTGGGCATTATCCTTTTCCTCCTCCTTTCTAGCTACTACAATGTCAGCTAATTACATTCATCCATTCAACAAATACTGAGTGAGCACCTACTATGTTCCAGGCTCTGGGCAACATTCCTTACAAACTCGCTATATTTAATCCCTACAATAATTCTACTGAAGCAGAAACTGAGGCTCAAAGAAGTGAAGTGGCTTTCATAAAGACATAAATAGCAGAGCTAACATTTCAAATCAAGTCTGTTTAATACAGGCCCTGTTCCTATCACCTAATTATCCTACAGCAACAAGAGAAAAATAAGGAAGTTGCTGTAACTTCCTCAAATGAACTAAAAGGCACATGTAACATGATGAGTATGTCAATATAACTTCCTAAAGTGCCTGCCTTTCTCCCAAGATCTTGCCTACACCCTAAGAGAATACTGTGATGAATTCCCAAGTTGAAGTAAACACTATATAAATATGACCTGTTGCCAAACTCCTGAACTACAAGGCTTATCGAAGCCACAAAGCTCTAAATAATGCCCAAATAGGGTCTCTACTCAAAGCCACAAAGAGCTTTCTTGTAAAAAAAAATGGTAAAAACTGCTATTCAAAAATATAGAAGAACTTGGTGTTATTAATCTGAGGAGGATAAACATTCCATTAAACTTACTACTGGGGAAAAAAGGAAGCATGCTGGTAATAGGCAAATGGTGTTTTAGAAAAAACAAGCAGGTGACAGGAAACCCAATGCAAGTCTGTATTCAAAAGTGAATTTACCCATGAAGAATTTACAGTATTATTAAAATGGGAGAAATTTTGTCTTAACTTCCATTTGACATATAATCAGGCTGGGCAATTAAAATAATCCAATGTCAGAGAGCCTAATTTGGTATGAGTTTGTTAGCCAGGATGAAATTCTGAAAGGCTACACATAAAATGCTTTGTAAAGGTCTTATAAATATCTATATATAAGTTTAAAGTTTTTCATCTATACAAAAATCCTGTGCAGTTTTATGTTTGCATTAAAAACAGATATGCCACAGAAAATACAAACACAGTGCATTCTCTGGCCGATGGTGTTTGTTTTTATAAAATCCAAGGCAGACAAAATTCTCAAGTTTCAAGGATTGTACCCAGCCAAGACTACAAAAAAAAGAGTGCCCTGCTGTGGTGTTGCAGAAAGACATCAGGAGACACCAAATCGAGGCCTGCCTCTCTCATTAACTTGTTTGGTGATTAGTCCTCTCTTGATTTTCTTTTCTGTAAAACATGAAGACTACAGTAGAAGACCTTAACAGATCCATCCAGCTATGTGACCGCTGGCCAGTCACAGGGACTTCCAGGTCTCTTTCTCAGCTGTGTAATGTAGGGTAACAGTAGATGAGCTAGAAGATTCTTCCACGTGGGCATGTTTGAAGAAATGCCCTACTGAGGCCATCCACATAGGGAGAGAAGGAATTGCTAGCCAGGTTTCAGTAGGTCTCCTTGTTCTCACTCCCACCACCTCTCTGGCCTTGGTACAGGACTGGGGCACAGAAAAAACTGGGAAGTTCATTCTACGGAGCCATTTGTCTAGCTGCCTCCATGTGCCTCACCAGGGCTGTTGCCAACACAATAAATGCCCCCAGGACAGGGTCGCAGAGGAACAAACAGGGAGGAAAATATTAATAGTAAGCCTTTCATGCTTAGGTCAAGTCCCAGGAGGATTTAAAACACACACACACACACACACACACACACACACACACACACACAAGTTAAATTTTAAACTTGTATGCTCCTTCCAAGTGCTCGTTCCTCTAAGTCATTCCTTTCCACAGTGGGCAGTACCCACAACTAAGCAAGTCACTGTTCTTCTCTCAGCACCTATTAGTCCACTGTAGTTCCTAACAGTTATCTATATTTAATGAGAACCTACTATATGCCAGATATTTTTCCATATTATCCTGCTAAATAACACAGTGGGCAATTACTATCTCCATGCTATAGATGAGCACCTGGAACTCAGAGATGTGAAGTAATCTCCCCAAAGCCACACAGCTTCTAAGTAGCACAGTCACAATTTTAACCCAGACTATGTAACTTCAAAGCCTGTCCTCTTTCAGCTCTCTAAAATTTCCTCTTCAGTAGTTAAGGAAATGATCTAGAAGTCATCTAACCAAACTCTCCCATAGTGCAGGGTTCCATCCTAAAATACCCCTGACCTGCTTGCCACCTTTAGTGACAGGGAGCTCAGCACCATGCTAGAAGCCCTTTCCATTATTTGTCTGCTCTCTCTGCTGTTATATTGCTCCCACCAATGCCTGTGAATTCCATTCTCTGACCCCCAACTCTGCTTTCAAGAGCAAGGCTGATCCTTCCTCTGTGGTGCAAAACTGAGAAAATGAAAATTACCAAAATATCATCCCATTCAAATCTTTTCTTTTCCTGCTTATGTATTTAGCTGTCCTATCCTATGTCTGACGAATGAGTGAAAAGGAAAAGGTAGCTGCTATATAGTTAAAAGAAACCCAAACAAGCCTAGTTCTAGGATCCAAAGACCTCTCTTCTCATTTGGTTTCCAGGACACCTATCTCTGCTGGTTATCCCCTGATTCTAAGTCCATCTGTTAGACTAGGAAGGCTGTTTCTTCCCAGTCATTTTTTTCAGGCTCTTCTTTAACTGTGCCTTTAAAAGCCGATGTTCTGCCCTTGCACGCTTCTCTCACTCTGCACTCTCTCCCACTGTAACTTCAAACCTTCCTTAGTTCATGACTTCCAGATTGAGATCTTTGACTTGGAATGCTCTTCTGAACCTCAGACCACATGCCTACTTGCTCTCCTGACATATCCACCCAGATGTTCCATGGGCCCTTAAGATTCGACAGGTCTCAAGCTACTCATCATTTTCCCTTTCAACCAGCTACACTTCCAGGGTTCTCCTCGAGACAGGGAGGCCCAGATCACCACATCATCATCATACACATTATTACAACCAGTCAGTTACTAAGTCCCATGAATTAGTCCCTCCTTCCTTAAAATATCTCAGGTCCACCATGACCACCACCACCTTAGTTTAGGTCTCAGAATTTTGGACTGAACTGACTCATATTTATCCACAAGTCCAGTCCATGTGGGAAGACTTAGCCCACTGCCTGGCACCTACAGTGTTCACTAAACAACTGTTTGAATGGCTCTCTTTTCTTGGGTAAAACAAAAATCTCTATCTCACAAGGATGTAGAATATGTGCACTGAACCCGGAACCAGGTGAGTATTTATAACATATTTGGTAGGGAAACACAGTGCTTATTCCTCTTCCTGCATTTCCCTGGAGTATAAGACTGACCACCTAGTATAACTCAATACTTGTGGAACTTAAATCAACCAGAGAAAATGTCTCCAGATTACGAATGTTCTTCTGGTAGAAAGAGTACACACAACTTCTGTCCCTAAGGAGCTTATAAGACAAAGCAGGTAGGCACACTAGAAAGAGAATTGGTCTTGGTGTCAAAGACCCCAATCTGAATTCTACTTTCTGGGTGTGCTTTTAAAAATAAAAACTGGTATGCTCTTGAACAGCAAAACACCACATAAAAAGCAACTTGCCTGGGACAATTTTTTATTTCTGCTTATGAATCAGAACTCTGAAGCACTCTGTAGCACATACTATTTAGCTGTAAAAATTTGTGGTTGTTGAACATGAGAAATCACATTAGACTGAACCTTCAATGGTTAACATCCCAGTAGAATCTGCAACAGATGACAGCAGGCAATTTCCAATCTTTGCTCCAATGTATATCAGCAAAACATGTCAAAACCTAAATTAAAAGTTTTCACTCACTTTTTTTAAGAAAATAAATCCTTTTGTTGGCAGTTTCCCACTGATGACACGCAACAATCTTTGCATATGAAATCGGCTAGTCCTCTGCTTCACTGCTAACTTTGTAGAAGTTCCAAAGCATTTCTGGAGCAAATGATCTATTTGGACTAACAATGCCAAGCTGGGACCTGAGCCCTGAATGAGCTAAAATTACCAAAGCAATAAGAACATGGCTTTGGAAGCTATTTCCCCCAAGTGTGGGGTTTCTTCTAGCTAGTTGAGGGAGTGATAAAGAATGTTGACTTTTTCCAGATGAACAAAGTTGAATGAAAAGTTAAAATCCTACGGCAGGTTTCTGTTCTGAAAAACAAGCTGCTGCTGCAGAGGTTCCTATCTCCCCTATTTCCCTCTCCTCAAGCACAAAAATGCACCTGTCTTCCCAAAGTTGATGAGTTCAACATGGGCACACCAGTGTAGACTATATGCTGGGCACTGAGGATGCAGGCACAAGGAAGCCAGGCCCCTGTCCTAGAAGAGTTCCCTGTCAGGCAGGAAGAGAGGCACATTCATGACTAATAAAAACAAGACATAAAATGCTACAATCCATAAGCAAGGCAAAACCAAAGTGAAAAGAGAGTTCTGAGGAGGGAGAGAGTCTCTCTTGGGCGCAGAGGGAGGAATAGGGAATACCACTGAAGCAAGGTCTCCAAATGTACTTTGTCCACTCCTTTATCACAGGTGGAAGGGGCTGGACCACAAACTTCTGTCACATGTCTACCTTCCCCACCTGTAGGTGAGCTCCTTGCAGGCAGAGGCCCCATATCAGACAATGATTAATCCATCCTGGCTGGCTCAAAGGAGTGCAAGAGAGTGTGTTCACAGAAGAGTAAAAAATACCATAGGTCTCAGGGAAAGGGGAAGAGAGAGTGAGGCTGGAGAAGGAAGGTGGGGCTGGGATAGAGCTGGTCTACGGAGGGCTATGAATGCCAGGCTAAGAAACTAAAACTTTTTTCAGTAGGCAATAGGGAGCTGCAGAAGGTTCTAATGAGAGCAGTCAACTAAGACTGTGTTTTAGAAGATTATTCTAAAAGCAATTGGGAAAATAGATCAGAGACATGGTAATCAATTAGAAGACTGCTTCAATAGTTTAGATAAGAGATGATGCTGACCTGAATGCAGGCAGTGATGGTGGAGCTGGAAAAGAAAAACTTAAAAGATAAACTGCAAAGCCCACCTTGAATTGGTCCATTCTCTGTGTTTCCCCAGTGCCTGGCTTCTACCTTTATTTAGCACTTACTTTGAGGCCCCCAAATTACACACTCCCTGAGGATGATACCCATTTCTTTTCCATCACTCCCTCCCCCACAGAAATCCTACATAGCAGGACATGAAAAGTCAATGCCTGCCACCCCTGGGTCGTGCTGTCATTTCAATCACAGTACCTGAGATGCATAGGTGCATTGGTATATTCACTTAATACAGCACTGGGCCTGGCATACAGAAAGCAGTAAGGAGACATCTGAAACAAAAAAATTCAGCACACTCAAACAACAGTAACAGAGCACAGGTCCCTAGATAGAACAACTTAAAATTTTAGGGCTCTAGGCACAGAGAAACCAGTTTGAGCCTCCTAAAAAAAAATAAAATTCAACACTAAGAGCCCCAGTAGCAGGCTGGATTGCAGTTAGATGATGGTGAGCTCTCCAAATGAGTAGTTCTCACTTTCACAACCTGCTTGGCAAATAAATGAGAGTAAAGAGAGAACAGAGGTCAAAGGTGAGTCAAACTTTGAGTTATGTGGACCCTCCAAGAGGGACAGCCTTAGTGAAGACTTATTCAAGCAAATGCCAACTGAAGAGATAGGGCGGGTGGGGGACAGCTGTGTGTGCTCTGTAAGAGGGAGGATGGTAACGGAGAAAGAGCAGAATGGGCTTGAAAACTCAGAAACTAAAATTATACTCTGGCTTGAAAACTTGCCTTGAGCTGTAAGCTTCATGGACAGTTTTTCCATTTCCTTTCACTCCTTCCAAATCATGCTGTGTAGCTGATGGGAACATCGGCTACTTTACAAAGGAGACTGCCAAGTGGGGGCCTGGCACTGGAAGACCTGTGTTCCAATTCCAGCCTTGCCATTTATTAGCTGTGTGGCTGTAGGCAAGTCTCTGAGCTTCGGTGTCCTCATCTATGAAATGGAAATACTAACCACAGCAATACCTACCAAAATGTCACTTAGAGGACTAACAGAGATAATGCGTAGGCATATAGCAAGACTATCAGGAAAGAAGGAGTTTTGTTTTTCCTTGAACTGGGATTGTAATTTGATAAGTAGTGGTATAAACCAACTACTATGGGCAGTAAAATGTAAAGTCCCACAGCAGTCGGCTTTGACATTTCCTGAGTATAAAAAGAAGTATACTTCAAGACAGCTCTGGGCTGGCTTGGGCCAACACTCAGTATAGCAACATACTTCTGACCAAAAGCCAGAAAGCTGTGCTGAAACTACCTTGGAAACCATTCTATTTGTGTCAGAGAGATTAATTAATCAATTAATCGCTAATCCACAAACATAAAGCCACCTCTGCTTCCCACTTGAGGGGATTCCTCCTCACACCTGGTGCCATAGCACAGTGGTATTTACATATAGGAGATGCCAGATGAGCTCTTTGAAGTCACTGTAAGCAATTCTCAGAGCCACCAAGTTTAAGTCAGGGAGGGGTTTGAAGATACATAGGAGTTATTCCAGGGTAATGAATTCCCGAACTCACCCTGGCCCTCGATCAGGTCTCTACGCAGGGCAGTGGGTACCCAGGAGATCAAAATTCAAAATGTGGTTTGGCCAACTTCAAGTTGTTGTCTTTTTTTCCCCTTTCTCCTCCCAAGAAAAAAACTGAAGAGAGGTAAGGGGAAGTGTTTTTCAACTAATTCAAACTGGCACACTTCTTTGAACCTACTCTGCCAGTTTCCAAATGATGCTTGGGTTTTTTAAATAACCATACAGATTTATCAACATTCTAACTTGGAGGATGAACAGTCTACAGGTTCAAAATTCATGGTTCTCAAACCAACAGCTACATGTATCTTGCTTCTGAGGACTTGTGTCGATTTCAAAATCAGAGCTGGTGGGAGCTGCCATCTGCCTAAGTGGCCTCTCTGCAGTGCCTGAAGAGTCAAGCACAGTGTATATGTATGTTTGCTGAATGAATGAGTAGATGAATGAAACAATCTCCAAGAGAGGAAAACAGCCATTACACACTAAGAAACTTATCACTGACTCTCTTTAACACATCACTTCTACTCTCCTAGGACCCTTCCAGATCTAGGAGTACAATACAATCGTCAAGAAGCATGCATGCGTTTTCTTCTAGCAAAAGGGAAGCTAAGGTTACAACCTAGTTATAACTTCCTCAAGCCTATCGTCTTGGGAAATAAATTCCTAATCCTTTCCCTCAGGTAATTAAAGGCAAGTAAGCAAACAAAATAAAACCTAATCAGCTATGAATGGTTCCCTTTTCTAAAATCTGCTTCCCCTCCCTCAGTTTCTTTGGCCCTAGGTGTCTGGCAGTGGGTGGGCCTACACTTCGGTGTGCCAGGGCTTATCAGGGAGGTGGTATGGATAGAGCCTGTCAAAAAGGGTCCAAGTGCTGCTGGTCAGTTTCCAGTTCTTCCACTCTTCAACTTCTGCAAACTGATTTTTCAGAGGCAACATGAGTTGTGAGACTGAGCTAACTTGCCATGAGACCCTGGGCAAGTCTCTATGGGTTGAGAGAATGTTGGGTTCATCTTTTAGGCTAAATGTGAGGAAGCAAAGGAACTTGAAAAAAATAGAGAAGGTCTCAAAATTACAAAATATCTTCATTCAGTCACTAACCCTTCGTGTTCTTTCTGGTAGAAGGCAGGAACACTATTTGCCCACTTTAAGGTTCATTCTCCTTACCAGCAGGAGCTAAAAAGGCTGCTCCCCAAAACGGAGATGATTACTTCCCCCTTCCTTGCTTGTCTAGACTCAAACTTTCTGGAACTAGCTGGGAAAGAGGGCCAGCTGTCTTCTCTTTACAAAGGAAAAGGTGTCTCAGCATGGCAGGAAGAACTGGAGCATAGGAGGATAAAGGGCTGGTTTCTTTCCCTATCACCAACTGAACCTCAGTACCCTCATCTACGAAATGGAGATGAGACTAGCTGCCTTAGCCCATCTCTCAGGGCCCTGGCAGGGCAGGGATGAGAGGTCCAGTGTTATTCTGACCCAGAAACTCTCTCCTGGCCCTCAACTCTCTCACTCAGGGAGCCTTCTGGGAGATTCAGAAAGGGGTGTGGAGGCTGAGGGATGCCTTAGGGCCTCTACCTCCTTACCTCTGCCACCTGGCCAGGGAGGGGCAGGAGAGTGTGGTGTGGCGCCCAGTGCACTGAGGTTCATGGCCTCCTCATCCTGTCCAATGTTGGCCCGGATGGGACAAGGATGTCATAGCTTCCCTCTGTGAGGAGGGACTCCCACCTAGAAGATCTGACAATATCCTTCTTGCTCCTCACTCCAAGGAGGTACCAACAGCCTTTAAAGGGAGAGAGACAGACAGCTTGAGAAACTTAATTCTTGACAGAAAAGAACAGAGGGAAGAAACTGGGAGAGAGGTAAAGAGAAGGTGAGAGAGAAATGACGGTACAAACAGGTAGGGAGAAAAATGGAAAGTGAAGGAACGAAGAAAACACAAAGAATCAGAAAGAGGAGGACAGACACAGATGAAGAGATGAAGACGGACTGACAGCGCGGGAGCTTCGGGGAAGCGGGGAAGACAAAGGGGACCATCCGGTCTTTTTAACTGGCCTGGCCTCTTAGAGACACCCCGTTCCCAAATGAAATGCCCAGAGGACGGGAGAAGGAGGCAGGAAGGAGCAAGCAGTGGCTCCCCCCGGTCCCCTCCGCCCGGGCCCCCGGCCCCTCCCGGGGTCCCAGCCCCCGCCCGGGTCCCACCGTCCCTCCCCGCCCGCTTGCTCACCTGCCAGCGCCAGGATCTGGGCCTTGTGGAGCAACAGCGCGCCCCAGTCGCGGGGGGCGCGCGGGGGGCTCTCGGGCCCGGCGCCCAATTCCTCCGGGCCCCGGTACACGGCGTACACCTTCTGGTTGTCAAAATCCAGCCGCGAGCGGGGGCTGAAGTCGCGCACGCACGACACGGGCAGCGCGTAGCAGACGTTGTCCTCCAGGAACCGCACAAAGGCGTACATGGTGGGCGCCGGGGGCGGGCCCCGGTCGGGCAGCTCAGCCCGCGGGGCGGGCGCGGAGGTGGGGATCCGGAGGGGGGCGCGAGTCTCGCTACGGTGCTGGGGGGGGCGGGGGCGGCTCCCCAGGACCCAGGCTCCCCCCACTGTTATTGTTCCTGAAAGCACCGTTCTGCCAATCGGCTGCTCTCGCCTGGGCGCGGAAAAGGGAGGGAGGGGGGGAAAGGGGGACGAGGGGCGGATGAGGGGGGTTTGGAAGCGCACTGCCACTTGCAAAGTCAGACCCGAGCAATCACAGCCGGAGCGCGATTCGAATGGGGAGGGAAAAGGGTTCAGAGATTCAGTTGCAATAAAAATAATAACAAGAGCATTGCAGGGAAAAAATGCATTGATTAAAAGGTGCGCTGCGTGCAGGATTATATTGCTTCAACAATCGCGCTGCCAAATTGCATTGCAACAAAACTGCATTGCCAAGTAGAGAAGTGTATGAGTGAGTGAATGCGGGATAGGGGTGGGGGCAATCTTGTTTGAATCTCAAAGTGTGAACTTGGAAGCCAGCAGAAGTTTGGAGTGTTTTAAATTTAGCCACCCTACCCGCGCCCCCAGCCCCGCACCCTCCCCGCGCCTTTCCCAGCCCTTAGTTTGGCCCCGCCTTTTCTTTGCTTTCTTTCTTTTTGTTTGTTTGTTTGTTTTGTTCTGCAAAACTGCCAGCTCCCTCTGTGGGAAGGGTCAGTCAGACAGAAAATTTCCCCTAGAGCTGCCAAACCAGTTCTGACCAGAACTGGGGCTTATCTGAGATTTCCAGTTGTGCCAGCTGGCTGGGGAGGTGGAAGGTTTGTCAAGGGCTGCTCTCATCTGAGGGAGCAGTGGCGCCCCTCTCCTCTATAGTCTTTCTCCATTGAGATACCCTCTCCACAGCACGCCCACCACTGAGCAGGGACAACTTGGAATCGCGGAGGGAGTTGAGGAGCGCTCTGGGTAACACAGGCCCAAGGCTAGGGATTTCTGGAGCACTTTGAAGAGTACAGGAATAGTACTCCATGGAATAGCGGTCTTTGCTCTGTCTCTTGCCAAAGAGAGCCTGGAGGGGCTTGGGTCCCCTCCAAGACAAGCCGTGAGGACCAGCCAAAGGGGGCTGATTGGGCTCTGTACTCATAGGAACCCTATCCCACATCAGAGGAGGTCAGTACCTTCACAGGGATGCCTCGTATCAAATATGGCTAGTTATATTTCTGTTGCCTAGCCAGACCTGGCACTTGACAGGGAGTTAATGAATTTTGGGTAAAGAAGAATAAATAAAAACCCACATTCATCCATCCATCCAACCATCCATCCATCCATCCATCCATCCAACCATCCATCCATCTGTTCATTCATTCCTTTATTCAAGCAACCAATATTCACTGAGTTTACACCACCTGCCAGATTCTGGGCCAGGTGCTGGTGATAGAAATGAAAAGATAAACACCTGGATTCTTGGGCCTTGCGAAGTCAGTGTACCAGAACTTGAATCTCAGTTTTGGGTTCCTGTGCCAAAATTAGGTAACTGTATGAATAACATACCTTTCCCATCCTCACAACCTTTACAATCTAGTCTAGGAGTATTAAAGAAGTATAAGCAAGTAATGACAGTATAATGAGAAAAGTATTGTCATAGAGGAATGCTTAATGGAGGTGTTGGACTCAATTAAATGTTATATTTTTAAAAATTCATCTTAATAAACTTTAGCTGTAAGAAAAAAACAGAATAAGTGCACCAAAATGTTAATAGTGATTTTTCTAGCTTCTTAGTAGTGGTAGATGATTTTGTTTTTCCTTGTATTCATTGTGTGTGTGTGTGTATGTAACTATTTTCCACAATGTTTTATTACTTTATCATCAGAAAACATTAAACATTATAAAATCAAAGCACTGTGCTCATATTTCACATCAGCTGCACTGACAATGAGGCAGATATTTATTTCACTGTGAAACAGACAGTGCGTTATATAAGTGAATCCCATCAACATATAGCTCTCATATCCAAATGTGTAGGTCAGTACAAATTTTTTTAAACCAACCCACTGGTTATGTGGTACAGCCAAAAATGACCACCACTTGTCCTGATGCAGCTGTTGGTCTTATCTTGCCCCATAAGCTTGTGGGAAAAAAAGGAGCCACTCTGAGTTGTTCCAGCACATTTACTGTCATGATTACGATTTCTTTGGACTGATCCTCAGTGAGTTTTTATTTTAAGAATACATTCCTATGGTGGTCAAGGGGAAGTAATGTGCAGCAAGACTTCTGGCAATTCACAAGATGGATCATGCAGAGTTGGCCGTATTTAACAAAAGTCCTTGAAGCTCCGGACTATGTTCCCAAAATGATTTCAAGTAGCCAATGGCCAACCTCCTCTCTGCATCTAAATGGGGGTGACCACAAAACATTACCAATCTCATCTCTTACTACCTTCCCAGACACAGTACACTCCAGACACCTAAACTATTTGACATTTCCAAAGATAGCATGTTTTAGCAGGTCCCAAGCTTTTGTGCTTTTTCTGCCTTCATCCTGGGAAGTTCTTCCTTCCTCAACTTACCCTGAAAATCAGCTCAAATGTCATTGCCTTTGTGAAGCCTTCCCCAACCACCCACACTTTTCAAGGATAGCCTATCTCTTTCTACTACAATATTTTGTCCCAGCACTTTTTATCTTCCCTCACTAGAATAAGAGCTCTTTGAGGGGAGGCAAAGGCTGAGTAACTTTAGCATCCCAGGTACCTAGCACAGGGCTGGGGAGTAAATGTTTATAAAACAAATGTATTAAAGAAGGACATAAAGAGAGCATGAATAACAAACCTCTTGCACATTTTTTCTTGAAAGTCTGTTCCTCTCTCTCTTTTTTTTTTTTTTTCTTGAGACGGAGTTTCGCTCTCGTTGCCCAGGCTGGAGTGCAATGGCCTGGTCTCGGCTCACTGCCACTTCCACCTCCCGGGTTCAAGCGATTCTCCTGCCTCAGCCTCCCAAGTAGCTGGGATTACAGGTGCTCGCCACCATGCCTGGCTAATTTTTGTATTTTTAGTAGAGACGAGGTTTCACCATGTTGGTCAGGCTGGTCTCAAATTCCTGACCTCAGGCAATCCACCCTCCTCGGCCTCCCAATGTGCTGGGATTACAGATGTGAGCCACGGCGCCCGGCCTTTATTATTATTAATATTATTATTATTATTATACTTTAAGCTCTGGTATACATGTGCAAAACATGCAGGTTTGTTACATAGGTATACACATGCCATGATGGTTTGCTGCACTCATCAACTCATCAACTACATTAGGTATTTCTCCTACTGCTATCCCTCCCCTAGTCCCCCAGCCCCCCACCCCCCTACAGGCCCCAGTATGTGATGTTCCCCTCCCCGTATCTATGTGTTCTCATTGTTCACCTCCCACTTATGAGAGAGAATAGGACACAAACAAATGAAAAAACATTCCATGCTCATGGATAGGAAGAATCAATATTGTGAAAATGGTTATATTGCCCAAAGTAATTTATAGATTCAATGCTATCCCCATCAAGCTACCATTAACTTTCTTCACAGAATTAGAAAAAACTAAAATTTCATATGGAACCAAAAAAGAGCCCATATAGCTAACACAATCCTAAGCAAAAAGAACAAAACTGAGGCATCATGCTACCTGACTTCAAACCATACTAGAAGGCTACAGTAGCCAAAACGGCATAGTACTGGTACCAAAACAGGTATATAGACCAATGGAACAGAACAGAGGCCTCAGAAATAATGCCACACATCTACAACCATCTGATGTTTGACAAACCTGACAAAAACAAGCATTGGGGAAAGGATTCCCTGTTTAATAAATAGTGTTAGGAAAACTAGCTAGCCATATGCACAAAACTAAAACTGGACCCCCTCCTTACACCTTATACAAAAATTAACTCAAGATGGATTGAACACTTAAATGTAAGACCTAAAACCATAAAAACTCTAGAAGAAAACCTAGGTAATACCATTCAGGACATAGGCATGGGCAAAGACTTCATGACTAAAACACTAAAAGCAATGGCGACAAAAGCCAAAATTGACAAATGGGATCTAATTAAACTAAAGAGCTTCTGCATAGCCTGTTCCCCTTTTTAAGCGTTGATGCTGAATCCCAACTCTGCCTTTCCCATTCCCAGTGATCGAAGGGCAGAAGAACATTGATTCTACCACTTGTAAGACAGACACATTCATTAACATATTAAATATCACTGCACCCTGGGGTTCAAATTCCCTACCCATGTCACTGTAAATCATTCTTATAAGGAGGCAGTTCCATTTTCCAATAACCCAGAAAGAGGAAAAGAACAGACGACGGACCCGGATGCTGACAGAGTAAACACAGATCAAAACGCATGTTTCATAGATCCACAGAATCGATTCTGGAGTAGTCATGACTGGCACGGGATGCTTAAAGAGATACCCTTGGACGGCACCAGAAAGACGTCAGTTCCTGCTTCCTGTGTGACTCACACATTCAGTCTATGGATACAGCTTAATGGAAAACCTACTATGTGCCATAGGGCGCCTCTTCCACCCTACTGAAAACTGAGCAACAATACTTTGACCTGGAGACCATAGCCCTGGGCTTTACACATACCAGATACTCAAGATATTGATGATTCTTTGCCTGGTGAGCAAAGATAGTTTAAATACAGATTTCAGACTTAAAGAGGCAACTGCAAACTTCAAGTTTAACCAAATCATTGTTGAATCCCCTCTTCAATATTTCTGCCAAATGGGCATCTAGAACACCTTTTATACAGTTCTAATGCCAGGAAGCTTACTAGCTCCCCTTAACTTTTATACATTACCAAGTGTTAGAAAGGTCTTTTTTACTTGCACTGAGGTAGAATCTTTAACCTTATAGCAGCCATACTAGGTTCACCAAGACTCTCACGCCTGCCCTTCAGACATGGTAAAACTTGGAATCCTGTCTCCCAGCTCTTTGTCTTCTGCCCAAATATCTTCATTTCCTTCACCTGTCTCTCCTCATATGACCTGGTTTCAGTGATGATAATTGTAATACCTATTTTTTCTCTAAAGCTTATAAATCATGCATGCCAGGCGCTGTGTATACATGATCTCAATTACTTCACACCAAATTCTTCAAGTGGGTGTTATTAAACACATGATAGAGTTGAGAACATGGAGAACTATGGCAAAGCAGTTTGGCTCTGGGGAGCCCTGGAAGGCTTGTGGTTATATTTCAATTTTAGACAGTTTGCTCTAGAAACATTGTGGGGAAGGATTGGAGGGGATGCAAGTCTGGGGAGACAGAGGCCTGCAAAGAGGTTGACTGTCCTGTCTCACCCCTCCCCCGACTCTCTTTTTCTGTGGGCCAAATGTGCTTTGCCTTTCATCCAAGTCATTTTAATGGAGCAGAAAATGTACACATCTGGGGCAGCTTTGCAACTGCATCTCCACTGCACTCTCCTGTTGAGTTTTGCAGAGCCTTGGGTTAATGTCAGGCTCCTTTGGTTTAGCCAGCTGAAGCATGTTCAGTGGCAGCAGTGGGACTTATGTTTCATATTACTACATGGAATTCTCAATGTAGTTTGCAAAACTATTTTTAAGGAGACCTGGGTTTTGTAAATTTTTAAAGCAATTGGAGCGTGTCTTTTCAACCTCTCTGCTAATGATTGACCACATTTTTTCATGATTTTGCCTTTTTTCCCTGTGATGTTTGATTAGACTTTTCAAGTCTCTGCTTCTTACATTTTTGAAAGACTTTTTAAATAGTAGTTTTAGGTTCATAGTAAAATTAAGAGGCAAGTACAGAAATTGCCTTCATACCTCCTATCACCCACACAGGTATAGCCTCCTTAATACCAACATCCCCCACCAGAGTGGTATATTTGTTGCAACTGATGAACCTACATTGACACATCATCATCACCCAAAGTCCACAGTTTACATTTGAGTTCACTCTTGGTGTACATTCTATGACTTTGGACAAAAATATAATGGCATGTATCCACCATTATGGTATCATACAGACTAACTTCACTGTCTTAAAAATCCTCTGTGTTCCACCTATTTAGCCCACCTCAGCAGCCCCAACCCTTGCAACCACTGATCTTTTTACTGTCTCCATAGTTTTGCCTTTTCCAGAATGTCATATAGTTGGAATCATACACTATGTAGCCTTCTCAGATTGGCTTCTTTTACTTAATAATATGCATTTAAGATTTTTCCATGTTGTCTTATGGCCTTTTACATTTTTAAAATTTTCCTATTTTGCCCAGAAAAGTAATTTGCTGTGCTGCAAGCTGAGGGCCACTGTCTTCTCAGGTTGATTCAAGGAAGGAATCAGTTGATACATGGCCAGGAGGATCTGGAGCTACTGGGAGGCCTGTAGTGGACATTATCCTGAGCTGTGTAGTCACACCGTAAAGCAGGGGCATCAACCCAACTCATTCATATGCACTCCTGCTCATGAAGTCTGATTGAGTCTGCTTGTGGGATTTTGGGCAGGGGAAGAGAATAGCAATGCAGAGGGGGAAGGAAGCAAAGAGAGGAGCTGCATGTTGAGTACAGGCTTAAAGGCCAATGAACATCACCTGGATAAGTTATCCAGGTGAGACTTAGAGGGAATGTAAACTTGTCATGTAGATGACAGATTGGAGGGCCAAAGAAATGTGGGCTTAGGAATCACACCAGTGGTTAAAACCTGACTTTGTTACATCTTTGCTGTAACTTTAGGCAAGACAATTCACCTCCATGAGCCTCAGCTTTCTCATCTGTGAAGGTGTTGTGAGACGTGGGCCAGGAATTTTCCACCCTTTCTGTGTATAAGGATCACCTTGGGAATTAAAAAATATTCCATCCCCAGGTCCTATCCCCTGAGACCCTGATTCAATTGGTTTGGGATGGGGCCTAGGCATTGATTTTTTTTGTTGTTTTTTAATTCCCAGAGTCTTCTAACATGAGACGAAGTTGAGCACCTCTGAGTTAGAAGATCTTAAGGTAACATGCCAAGCACACAGGAAATTCTCAACAAGTCATAAATATTATTATTTTCAGGAAAAATATACAGGGCTCCTAAATGTCTATCTAACCTTGGGGAAGTCTCTTAGCATCTCTGAGTTATGATTTCTTTATCTGAAAAATGACATGCCCATGTAAAAAGAAAACAGTATATTTAGTCTTAGGCTCTGGGTCCAAATCCTGGTCTGATAAGTAACGTCTATTCTTATGGTGTGGCCTTGGGTATGTTTCTTAATCTCTTCAAGCATCATTTTCTTCATAAGAATATTAATTCAACTTCACAGAGATGTTCTGAGGATTAAATGAGATAATCTATGTAAAATGCTTGGCACAGTGCCTGACACTGTGGTGAGTTCTCAGTAAATGATTGCTGCTGTTACTGTTATAATAATTATTATAGTTATAATTATAAGAACACATATCCCCATTCTGACACAGAGTGGGGGTGTCCAATATATTTTTACTGAATCAAATTGAATATAACAGACTGAACAATGCTGATGATAATCCAACAAGCATCCTAGAATGATTCCCGCCAAATGCTATCCCCTTCAATAAAACTCTGTGGTCATGGGTCACAGTCACTAAAGAAGCTCTCTAATTTCAAATGTTCAAGAGCCTCTGAGGCCACAGGGCTTGCCCAAACCTGCAGCAAATACTTCTGAAATACTGTGTTTGGGGCCATTCATTCTTTCAAACTGACTTTGTTGAGTATTTTTTTAAGAGAAGAAATAAAAACTTCTATGCATTATATAAAATGTAAAGTGTAGAAGCGTTTACAGCAATCTGAAGCCTTGTGGATGTGCACATTGGCTTGAAGTTCAGTTCAGGCAAACTGCAGTCAAATTCAACCATTCAGATCTCAGCTATCTTATGAGCTCATGTGGGTCACAAATGGAAATCACTGGTCAAACAAATGATCTGAATCCCAGCATTTTACTAGTAGTATAATATACTCTGCATAAGCAACAAAAAGTAAATAGATTCCCTGTGGTTAAAGATGAAAATAAATTTATTAATATAAAAAATTGTCACAAAGAACCAACATTTGAATTCGTTTTGAAAAAGAAATGAAAAGATTGACCTACCTCGGAAAAATGCAACTCGCTTCTTGAAATTATGAATTTCAATTAGGGGCCAACTAGTTTGAGAAGTTGCCTCTAGTTTCCTTTATTAAATTAACTCATTCTGTAATTTTTCAGGTGAAATGTCACTTCCTCAGGAAAGTCCTTCCTGACTCACTCCTTCCATCCCCCTCCATAGACTAGCTCCAGTCCTTCTTACACACTTCCATGGCTTCTTATAGTTTTCTTCATGGAGTGTATCTTAGTATGTAATTATGTGTTTATTCTATTATGGTCTATCTCTGCCTATAGATCAAAGCTCCATTAGAGAAGTGACCATATCTGTTTTCTTCACTGTTGCATCCTTGTGCCTAACCTGGCACATGAGAAACCCTAAACAAACACTTGTTGAATGAGTGCATGTCTGAAAGGCAGACCCTAAAGAACCCCCCTACCCAGAGATGAGAGGCAACAGGTGTACGAAGGGCCATATTCTGTCCCTCTAAGTCTCATTTTCCTCTCTGTGTTTCTGTGCTTCCACCATGTCTGGCTCCTATCTGACTGGAACATCAATAAAAGCCTATTTCCCATTTTCCCTTAGCAACCACTGGATAGTTAACATTTTCAAAATGTTTTTCCAAATACGAAGAGAGAATAAAATGGAAATAAATAGAAAAATGATGTACACAGAAGAAAAATAGTCAAGTTGACAGTCACACATGGTGGTCATACACTAATCCTAATAATAACATAATAGTAGCAGGAACCTCATTGACACAGTCTCTGGGCCTTCCGGGAAACAAGATGGTGATTCTGCCTTATTCCACAAGGCTAGAGTTCTTTCTTATCCTGTTGTTGTTGGCTGGAAGTCATTGACTCTCTAACCCCCTACTTAGTTAAGGAGAACCCTGCCTCATTCTAGTCTTCTGATGATTCCAACATCATTTTTGAGGCAACAGGGCAACCTTCCTTCAGAGACCACATTAGTTCTCTGGTTATCATCTCTGCTCATCCCAAGCACCTGGTGGTTCAAAATGCCTGCCCTTCACAAGTCCTCATAGGGCCAGAGTGTACCCCTAGACTTAAAAAAAAAAAAAAGACAACTCTAGGTTACCATTCTGAGTCAAAGGCATAAAGGAGAACATTCGTTCAGAAGGTTAAGTCATCTCAGAAGTATACAGCAAACTATGAACTCTGATTTTCTTAAGAATGTCTCTCAACCACACCAGAAAGTCAATACAAAATCAGAGGAGAGAAATGAAAACAGAACTAATGATTATTGATTTCCATGATAGGAACTGTACTAACTGCTTTACATATTTAGTTCTTTTAATCTTTTCAAAATATCCCATAAAGTCAGTATTATTATTATCTCCATTTTTCTGATGAGGAAACTAAGACTTAGAGAGGTCATAGAACTTGTTTATAGTTACATGGAAAAGACTTCAACCTGGGTTTCTTTGATTCAAAACTTAGGTTGTGATGGCTGTTTTGATATAGGCCTTGCCTCAGAGTTTCCTGAAGCAACAAGGAGCTGAAATGACTATGGGATTTAATCCCTGTTCCCTTTTTCTTAGAGGCTGAATCCCTACCTAGAAACCTGAGAATTAGACCCTATGGGAAAGTCCAGTATCTACCATTCCAATCATTCATGTCTTAAGTAACTAATAATTTTGTAAACACTGAAGATTTGACTACATTATCTGTGGTTTCTTAAATCATGGCTTCCTTACACCAGAGTCTGAATTTTTTAAGCTCTTTGAGGTTACCAACTGTTGAAGCAGATTTCTACTGTCATATATCCTCTGCTGATGGCCAAGGCATTAGAACCTGTTGGTAATCACCTCTTACTGCTGGGGAAGAGTGGAGGATTATCTGAGCCAAAAAAGGAGACAACTGGATAGCCCCAGTCAGAGATATCTCTGTGAAAAATGTCAGCCTCCCCAATACCCTGCAAAAGTGTTTTCTTACCCTATTATTGATTAGAGGAATAAGAATAAGAATAGAGATAATAGTAGCAAACCTTTCAGGAATGCTTGCCTTGTGCTAGGCTTTATGTACATTTTTCATTTAATCCTCAAAGTAGTCCTGGACGTAGGTACTATTATTATTAGCCTCATTTTAAAGGTGAGGAAACAAGGCATAGGGATGTTGGGTAATTTTCCCAAGGTCACACAGGAGTAAACGGTAGACACAGGATTAAAACCCAGGCCATGTGACTCTAGAGCCCCAGCCATGGACTTCTGCCCCAATTCTGGCTCCCACTGAGTCTGACTCTCTAGCCTCATTGACAGGATTTGTGCTCTTCTGGTCAGGATGGGGAGATGATGAAACATTCATCCTCAAAGGGTCATATACAAGTTCTCCAGGGATGTCCAGAGGACCCCTATTGGTCCAGGTGAGATTCTGACAGGCACTATCATCCAAATGTCCCAACAAGCACCCTGGAGTTCATTTATATTTTCATTCTATGTTGTGGTGGGTGGGAATGTACTAGATCCAATCCACAGGATAAAGATGGCTGTCTTTCATTTACTAACACAAATTTCTTTATTTAGTAGCACAAAGGAATACTTATTAATGCCAACCAATATAAAAAAATCCTTTCCCTCCAAGTTTTTATATTATAATGGAAAACTGACTCATATATGCAACATACAATACATTTTCTTTTGATAGTTCTTTTCATAGATTCTTTTAATGCTGGCGGGGGATGTATTGGGGTGCAGAATATTAAAACCCCACCTCCCCATCTTTATTATCAGGCACACCTCTATTATCAAGGAAAAGAAATGGCAAGAATAGAGGAAAAAGAGATAATCAGTTAAGGGCGAGGCATTTTTTTGCTAACGTAAGGATGGATAAGAGAAAGATGCACACAGGTGCATGGGACTCTGGATAGTGGCCAAGGAGAGGTTTATCTCAACTGGTAGGTCTAGTAGGTAACTGGAAAAGACCCTACCTCCCACCCTGCTAACATATTTGGCCACATTGCTGGGCCATCAAATGGTCTCCAATCACTAAGCTCTGTTGCTGGCTTTGGGACCCATTCTGGAGAGGCAGCATGTCACGAGAGGTATATGGCAATATGAAAAGTGAAAAGTGCACAGGCTTTTAACTCAGTTTTGGGCTCAATTACTGCTTTATCACCAAGGTACTGTGAAACCTTAGGAAAATCTGTGACTCTCAGTTTCAGGTTTTTCAACTGTCAAAGAGATCCTTATAAGGTTTTCATGTCTAACTGAGACAAGGCATGTAAAGTGCCTGGCAGGCACAGTGCCTGTCACACAGTAGGTTGCAAAAACTATGAGTTGCCTTTTTCATTCTTACCTTCTGAGATAATTTCTATTACTCTTTCCTTTCAGGAGGTCACAGGGTAATGACAAGGATGGGTTCCTGGAGCCAGTTCATTTTGGGTGAAGGATTTTCCTCCTCCCTGAAGGCTGGGCAGTATTACTGTAGATATGCCACCCACCATCCCTTCCTGGCAAACAAAGGCAGTCTGCCTTGTTTAAGAAAGCTGGAATCTTACTAAGGTCTGTACTTTTATAAATTGTAGGACTTAAGTTGAGTTTGGGGTTTTATTGTCTGCTTTTAAGATCATGATCAGATATTATATATTTAAAACATGGCTTCAGAATTGTGAAACACAGTGTTCTCAATCATAAAAAAGGATGAACTATGTTATGCCTTTCTGTTTCCATTTCTGGGTTCTCTTTTTGTCTCCTTGCATGAATTTTTCTGTGATGCCCTGCCTTATGTCCTAATTCTTCTGGGACACTAACTGTGAAAATGTAGGCAAGATTCTTAACTCCTTTAAAACTGTCTTATTTGTTCATTCATTTATTTACTATTGAACTATTTGGTGAGCGCTTATAATGTGCCAGAATCTCTGATTAATGCTTGGGATACAGTAGAGAATCAGACAGACAGTTTCCCCCATTTGTAAAATGGGAAAATGAAACGCATATTTTAGGATTTTCAAATGGAGTAAGTGAAATTTTATATATATATATGAGAGGAAGAGACAAAGAAGAGGACTAAAATCTATTGAACCCCTTACTTGATCCCCAGTAATGCTAGGTGCTTGATATGCAATTCTGATAATAAACTTGGGAAGTGATTGTTGTTATCCCTATTTTATAGATGTAGCAACTGAGGTTCAGAGAGGGAGAGTGAAGGTCCAAGTCACACATTGGATTCAAACCTGGTATGAAGTCCATATGGTTCTCACTCTGCTATGTTGCCTCCAGTGGTCTTGGAACACTGCTTGTCATCCACTGGGTGTGTTAATTCCCCATCACCAACTCCACATAGAAACTGGGAGGCTGTACTATTCTTGCTGCGTGGATATATATATATATATATTTTTTTTTTTTTTTTTTTTTTTGAGACGGCATCTCGCTCTGTCACCCAGGCTGGAGTGCAGTGGCCCAATCTCGGCTCACTGCAAGCTCTGCCTCCTGGGTTCATGCCATTCTCCTGCCTCAGCCTCCCGAGTAGCTGGGACTACAGGCGCCCACCACCATGCCTGGCTAATTTTTTTGTATTTTTAGTAGAGACGGGGTTTCACCATGTTAGCCAGGATGGTCTTGATCTCCTGACCTTGTGATCTGCCCACCTTGGCCTCCCAAAGTGCTGGTATTACAGGCATGAGCCACACTGTGGATATATTTGATAGCACTAAATGTGGTCTGGGTAGAGTAAGGGGTACTTGAATGGAAAATCCAAATCCTGTTCCCTGATTCTTTAGGGACAAGATGTAAAGAAGACTTTATGAAAGGAAAGGGAGGGAGACATACGTTAAGCTCACTAACTCCAAGTCATAGGAAGAACTTTAAGGTCCTCTGGCAGCTAGACTCACCAGCTCAGGAGACAGCTGGGACATGGACTCTTGGCGAGAGGAACATTGTCTTTCCCAAGCCAACCCATCTCTGCTGCAGTGACATTAAAAGATAAAATGTTCAAAACTCTCTACCCCTCTGACTCTTACCACTTCCTAGGTGGAGGCAGACCTGAACTGCATAAACAACGAGGTATATTTTTCCATTTAAGATGTTCAGTGCCTATCCAAGGAAGAAAGAGTCTGTCAGAAAACGTTCACTTAGGGCCTGCACATTTTCAAGAAGCTGAAAGCAGAGTAGGAAGTGAAATCACTATGCTTACATTTGGCAAGAGGACTGCAAAACTGCCCCCAAGCTAAACAATTTGGACCTGTGCACCCTTTTCTCTTCCATCTCTTTGTTTGGACAAGTCACAGCAAGAGCACGTAACAGATTTACCAGCACTATTCATGTGTTTTTAACTTTACGAGCAAAGCCTTCTCTTTGGTATCAAGAAAAGGAAGGGTCGGTCATGCCAGAGAGTGCCTGTTGCCACTGAGAAAACTTGTGAGGGTTACCAGAATGAAAAGACAGACACAAATGAAGAAAGGCAGAGTTTTGCATGCAAAAAAGGGGAAAAAAATCTTTTCCTTGGCATAGAAAAATTTCATCCTGAAGGTTCTTTTTTCCCTTTTTTTGGCAATGTGATAAACACCTTAAAATAGAGTTATGAAACAGAAACAGATTCTATAGAATGAGGAAACCAAGACTAGTGACCTCAGAGAACTTATGTATCAAACCTGTCATTCTAGAGATGATAAAACTGAGGCCAGAAGGATGATGATTTCCCCAAAGTCAAAGAGTTTGTCATTGACTGCTATGGTTTGAATGTGCCCCTCAAAGTTCATGGGTTGGAAACTTAATCTCAAGTACAACAGTGTAGAGAGGTGAGACATTTAAGAGGTGATTAGATCATAAGGGTTCTGCCCTCAGGAATGAATTAATATCATTATCTCAGGAGTGAGCTCATTATTGCAAGAGTGAGTTTGTTATAAAAACGAGTTTGAGCTGGGCGCAGTGGCACAAGCCTATAGTCCCAGCTACTTGGAAGTCTGAGACAGAGGATTGAGCCCAGGTTCAAGACCAGCCTGGGCAACATTACAAGACCTTATATCTGAAAAAAAGAAAAAAATTATTTTGTCTCTCTCTCTCATCTGTCTTGCCATGTGATGCCTTCTACCATGCTATGACACAGCAAGAAAGCCCTCACCAGATGTAGCCCCTTAACTTCCCAGCCTCCAGAACCATGAGCCAAATAAGCTTATGTTGTCTATAAATTACCTAGTCTGTGGTATTTTATTATAGCAGCACAAAACTGATTAAGACATGACCAAATCAATAATGAAGCTCAGCTTCTAGTGGGCCTTATCACTGTCCTCCATTGCTCGGCATTCCCTTGATTATAATGAAAAGCCTTCAGTAAAAGGTAATCCCATTCATCCTCGGGCGTTAGCTTACCTAGTCTTAAGTAAACATATGCCAGCATTTTCCAGGTTTAGCATTAGAAGAAGCCTTTTAGCTGAGGAGGGGGGTGGGAGAGGACGAATTAATTCTCTTCTCTAAATCACCTTCCCCTTGGAGTCTATCTATAGTCCTGCTGCCATTTCCATGCTGCCCTCCCCCACCACTACCCTCCATTCCCCCATCCCCATCAAGGGGTTCTGTTAATTCTCTAACACTTGAGCCAAAGAATGAGCCCAACCCATTTTGGGGGTTGCCCTAAGCATAGCTGAGGTAGTCTGAACTTACAAAGAGACTTTATTGAAACAGAGGTAAGAGAAAAGGCAGTAGAATGTAGTGGAGCAATCTGAACTTTGAAATCAGAAAAATCTGGGTTTAAATCTCAGCTCTACTGCCCATTAGCTGTGCAGATCTGACTAAGTCACTTGTCTTGTTAAGTTTTCTCATTTGTTGGATATGGAGACAAAATTAGGGCATTTGATACAATTAAATAATAGCATAAGGCATCTATCTCAGATCTTTGCACACAGTAGGCACTGGTGTTCATAAAACATAAAAAAATGTTTGATTTAGAAAGCATGGGTTTATGGTCAATCATTCAAAAAACATTTCCTGAGCCACCTTATCTGTGCCAGACTCTAAATTAAGTGTTGGGACAGAAACAAACAAGAAATGGTCCTTACCCTGCAGGAAATAATTTTTAATGGGTGTTATGGGTTTCACTGTGTCCCTACAAAGATATGTTGCAGTCCTAACCCCCAGAATTTGTTAATGTGACTTTATTTGAAATCAAGATCTTTGCAGATATAATCAAGTTAACATGAAGTCATTAGGCTGGGCCCTAGTTCAACATGACTTGTGTCTTATAAGATGAGAAAAATACCATATGAAGACAGAGACACATAGGAGGAATGCCATATGATGATAGAGGCAGAGATTGAAGTAATGCAGCTGCAAGCAAACTAAGGAACACCAAAGGATCAATGGCCACCATCAGACACTAAATAAAGACAAGGAAGGATTCTACCCAGAATCTCAGTGGGAGCATGGCTCTGCAAACACCTTGATTTTGGACTTGTATCAACAACAGTGAGAAAATAAATTCATGTTGTTTTAAGTGACCCAGTTTGTGGCATCCCTAGGAAACCAATAGAATTGGGAGATATGCAAGGGAGCAAATGCAATAATTCCAACAGAATAAATGATGTAACACTTAATGAGTTCCCTGAGCTGTGCCTATTACATTTATTAAATTATGTAATCTTGGTTAAGCCAGGAAATCTTGCGAGCCTCGATATTCATGGAGGTATGTGTAAGTAGAAGTAGTTTGTCCAAGAAAAAGACAGGCAATCCATGTCTGCCTGAGGAAGCTGGGGAAGGTTTTCCAAAAAGGATAGTTGGAGCTGATACCTCAAGGATGAGTAGAAGCTTAGCAGGTGTGGGAAAGAGCAGAGGGAAAGACACCACTCAGGCTAGAGAGCCTAGTGTAGAAGCAGAAAAGTGTGAACTAGTTTTTAAATTTTTAGAAAACTACAAATATTTAAGCATTGCTGGCGTATGGTGCTGATATTCATCAGCCTTCTAGATCCCTTCCTCACCTTGATGTCCCACAGACACCTCCTATTCAAAATATCCCAAATTGAAGCAGACCGCTCTTTCTACCCCCATTCACACTCCATATATGTTCTCCTTTTGCATTCTCTGACTTGGTGAATGGCCCCACTACCTACCCATGTAGCCCAGCTAAAAGTCTCTAAGTGTCCACATGACGAACTCTTGGAAATTGACTTCCTTTTTATATCCAATTTACACAATCATTTTTGAGCTTTACTGTCTTTGGTTCTGATGGCTTCTCACTTGGCACAAGCTCTGAACTCTCCAGCTGTGTCTCTAGGCCATATTCCTTCCAGCTAAGCCTCTCTGCCAGATAATTAATGATCTATAAACAAATGCTTAATTGTACTAGGGGAGCACATATTTAAAGAAACTTTATGATAAAGCAAAGGATCCTTTTCATAACATGAAGAGCATCTCTCTCACAAACTCCCCCAGCCTCAGTTTAACATTTAGCCTGACTTTTCATTTCACATATTAAATCTAAAGCTCTCTTATAGCAGCACCCCAAAAATAAAAGGACAAAAATCACCTAAGAGACAGATGGTATTATCCTGAGGTTTATCCATGTCAGGTACTTCCTGAAATACCTCTCTTTTCTCTGTAAGTCCAGCCCCTTTGGCCCTCAGACTCAAGACTTCGGCACCTGCTGGGAGGAAGAAAACTTCAGCTCCTGGCAAGAAGGGGAAGGAGATGTGAATTTATTAAGAATGTAATATATGCCTGGCTCTTTTATTTATGTTCTCTCATTTTACTCTTCACAACAACTCCATGGACTGTTGCCACCCATTGATAAACAAAAAAGTTAGGTACCTTACACAAGGTAGTAGGAGCTTATAAAGGGGAATGACTGACATTGAAGGGGTATCTGAATTAAATATAATAACATTATTATCTCTAAGCACACTCTTTCAAGCTGTTTAGGTTATCTAGTCAGCCTCAATGCCTTTTCAAAGCGGGTATAAAGTCATCAGTTAGAGAATATGCCTGGCCATGCCGATTCCTCAAGAGTGGGCCAGGCACATCGACCCTGGTGGTCAAGAAGCCCCAGTGGAAACTTTTCTGTTTGTCGCTGCTTTGGGGATCTACCCTTGTGCTGGGAGCCAGGGTTAGGTGCTGTTGGAGGAGGGGCCAATCCAGCCACATAGGCACTTCAGAGAGGAAGCACCTTGGCTGGGATCTGAAATTGAGCCCTCTCTAGGGAGTTTGAAAAGGTGGTTTTTGTGCAATTCTTAATGTCCTGGCTGTTTCAGAAAGAGGAAGCACAGCAACATTTTTAGAACAGTTAGTGGGGTGTGACAAAACCCAGAGACTGTACCCACAGGAACTTTCTCCCTGCTCATTTGTTTCAGAAAACATTTGGTATTCAAGGAGCACCTGCCACATTCCAGGCCCTATGCTCTCCCACTGGATCTTCAACCTCTTATCTTTGGCAGGCTCCTTCCTATATGCACTTACACATGCCCAAGCCTTTCCCAGCTTCAAAAAGCAACAATGGCCACCTCAAAACCCTCACTCATCCCTGCCTCTCCTTCAATTACTACCTTCTCTCCTCCTCTGGGAAAGCAGAAGTTTTTGGAAGAAAGTGCTATGCATAGTTATTATAAACATCCACTCACCTCCCATTCACTCCTCAACCCCACTGCAGTCTGGCCTTTGCCTCTACCGAACCTACTCTCCAAAGTCACCAATGACTAACTGATTCAAGGACACTTTGCCTCATTTGGTCTCTCAGGAGCATTCACACTGTTGACCTTGCCTTTTTCCAGAAAATTTTTTTCCTCTTAATTTCAGTAATCTTTAAGTTCTTCTGACCTCTTTGATAATCTTCAGTCTCCATGTAGGCTCCACTTCCTTGACCCCCATTTCAGATGTCAATATTCCTCAGAATTTTACTGTAGGCCTTCTGGACTTTTTCATTCTGTGTATGAATACACCTAGTGCAGACTTCTATTCTGAACTCCAGTTACATAGGCATACAGCTGCTTACTAGACATATCAACTTTAAGGTTTTAATGGCATCTCAAATATTTCAAATCCATCTCTTCAAACTTTTGAGAAGCCTGCTTCTCCTGAACTGTTTCCTATTTTAGTAAAGAGTACTATCATCCACCCAAAGATCAGGTTAGAAACCAGTGAGTCATTCTTGACTCCTACTGTCCTCTCACCTCTTAGTCATCAACTCCCATGGATTCTGCACCATATATATCTTTCAAATCTATTTCACTTCTCCACTATATCCTAGTTCAATTTTCATTTCCCTGCTGTAAATCTTACCCCTTTCCAATGCATTCCCTAAACCAGAATGATCATGCTCAAATGCAAATTTGATCATGTTACTCCTCAGAAAAGACTTTCCAAAAGCTTCTCATCTATCTTTGGATAAAGTCCCACCAGATTTTAATCCTATACAATCTCTACCCCCTACCAACTCTCTGGGCTCAACTCATGCTACGTATTCCCTTATTCTCTTTGCTTCAGTCAAACTGGCTGCCACCTTGTTCTTCTCTTTTTCCTCCCCCTCCCCCTTTTCCTCAACCCCTTCTTTTCCTTTTTCTTCTTTCTTTAACTTTTTATTTTTAGATAATTAGAGATTCACATATAGTTGTAAGAATAATCGAGAGTTATCCTGTATACCCAGTTTCCTCCAATGGTAACATCTTGCATACCAGAGTACAGTATCACACCCAGAAAGTTGACATTGTTATAATCCGTTGACATTATTCATATTTCACCAGTTCTACATATATTCATTTGTGTATATGTATGTGTATTTAGTTCTATGCAATGTTTTTTTTGAGATGGAGTCTTGCTCCATTGTCCAGGCTGGAGTGCAGTGGCACAATCTCAGCTCACTGCAGCCTCCGCCTCCTGGGTTCAAGCGATTCTCCTGCCTCAGCCTCCCAAGTAGCTGGGATTATAGGCATCTGCCATCACATCTAGCTAATTTTTCTATTTTTTAGTAGAGATGGGGTTTCACTATGTTGGCTAGGCTGATCTCAAACTCCTGAACTCAGGTGATCCACCCGCCTCAGCCTCCCAAAGTGCTGGGATTACAGGCATGAGCCACTGTGCCTGGCCAGTTCTATGCAATTTGATCATGTGTAGATTCATGTGACTACCATCACCATCAAGATATAGCACAGTTCCATGACAAAGATCAAACTGGCCTTATTCTGGTGGCTTCAGTGGGTCAACTTCCTTTTACTTATAGGTATTCACATAGCTGTTCCCTCTACTTATAACACTTTCCCCTAATACCATTCATTTGTCCAATTACTATTTATTTTTCAGGTCTCAAATTAAACATTAATTCTCAGAAATACTTTTTCTAACCCTACACTTGGTTAGGATGCTTGTTCTCTGTTCCACTAGCACCCAACACTTCTTCTCTCCCATGAAGGCACCTATTTTCTCACCTCTGCATTAATATTATTCTGCATGAAGGCAGAGGTTATGTGTGGCTTGTTTACTTCTATATCTCCAATATCTAGCACAGTACTTACAACTATGGAATTCCTCAATTAAAATAGGTAGGAACAGTAAACTCATAAAAACTGATGAATCTAGTGGAGCTCTTTCCTTTAAGGAGCTCCCAGTCATAAAACAGGCCACTCTTAGACAGTGTATTGAATTAGTATTGTCTTGGAAGGAAGCACTGGAGGTTGTGGGGATCCAGAGTATCCATTTTCTCCCCAGCTTCTAAATATACATAGTTGGGCACAGCCAGGACAAGAAGAATCCTTGAGTACCCACGTTCATCTGCCCAGAACCCTTCAGCACAGTTTAGCAGGTCAGGTAAGTGGAGCATAGACTGTGGTTACGAGTCTAAAGACATGATTTCAAAGATCTCAGCTGGTTAATTTTCTCAGCTCTGTAACCATAGACAGAAAGCAATCTTGGTTACAGATTGGGTCCCACACTATGAATCCTGATCTTGACCACAGAATGCCCCTGATCAAGGCACAGATCTTAACACCATCCAACCATGTGATAAATATAGCATCTTCCACAAGGAGAACAGGTAAGGTAAAGGTAAACCTCCATAGTGGGAAAACAGCAGCCTACTCTGACACAGGAAAGCAGAACTCGAATCATATGTCCTTCTAGGGGTCAATGATATGCACACCCTAAGAAAAGAAATGTAATTATTGAGTCTTGAAGACTTAAACCTGGAAGGACTCTTAAAGGCAATATGCACCCTTACGTGAGGTTTGATGTTGTAGAGAATAGAAACTCAGCTTACTGAATATAGTAGTAAAATGTTAACCTTTCATATCTAGCTTCAGACCCAAAAACCCTTGTTCCCATTTCAGAATCCTTTCTAATTAATTTTACCAAAGCATAATGACTTTTTTTTATTTTAATAGTTTTTGGGGAACAGGTGGTTTTTGGTTACATGGATAAGTTCTTTAGTGGTGATTTCCGAGATTTTGTTGCACCCACCACCTGGGAAGTGTACACTGTACCTAATATGTAGTGTTTTATCCCTCGCCCCCATCCTACCCTTTCTCCCAAGTCCCCAAAATCCATTATATCATTCTTATGCTTTTTCATCCTCATAGCTTAGCTCCAACTTATAAGTGAGAACATACAATGTTTGATTTTCCTTTCCTGAGTTACTTCACTTAGAATAATGGTCTCCAGCTCCATCCAGGTTGCTGTCAATGCCATTATTTTATTCCTTTTTGTGGAGAGTAGTATTCCATAGTACGTGTATATACCACATTATCTTTTTTTTTTGAGACGGAGTCTCACTATGTTGCCCAGGCTGGAGTACAGTGACACAATCTCGGCTCACTGCAACCTTCGCCACCTGGGTTTAAGCAATTTCCAGCTAATTTTTGTATTTTTAGTAGAGATGGGGTTTCACCATGTTGGCCAGGCTGGACTTGAACTCTTGACCTCAAGTGATATGCCCACCTCAGCCTCCCAAAGTGTTAGGATTACAGGCGTGAGCCACTGCACCTGGCCCATATACCACATTTTCTTTATCCACTCATTGGTTGATGAGAATTTAGGCTGGTTCCATATTTTTGCAATTGCAAATTGTGCTGCTATAAACGTGTGTGCAAGTGTCTTTTTCATATAATGAGTTCTTTTTCTCTGGGTAAGATACCCAGTAATAGGATTGCTGGATCAAATGGTAGTTCTACTTTTACTTCTTTAAGGACTCTCCATACTGTTTTCCAGAGTGGTTGCACTAGTTTACATTCCCACAAGCAATGTAAAAGTGTCCTCTTTTTACCACATCCATGCCAACATCTATTATTTTTTAATTTTTAAATTATGGCCATTCTTGCAGGAGTAAGGTGGTATCTCATTGTGGCTTTGATTTGCGTTTCCCTGATAATTAGTGATGTTGAGCATTTTTTCATGTTTGTTGGCCATTTCTGTATCTTCTTTTGAGAATTGTCTATTCATGTCCTTAGCCTACTTTTTGATGGGATTATTATTTTTTTTCTTGCTGATTTGTCTGAGTTTCTTGTAGATTCTGGATATTAGTCCTTTGTCGGATGCATAGTTTGTGAAGATTTTCTCCCACTCTGTGGGTTTTCTGTTTATTCTGCTGATTATTTCTTTTGCTGTGTAGAAGCCTTTTAGTTTAATTACATCCCATCCATTTATCTTTGCTTTTATTGCATTGCTTTTGTTTTTGTTGAATTTGCTTTGTTTTGTTGCATTTGCTTTCCTGATCATGAACTCTTTGCCTAAGCCAATGTCTAGAAGAGTTTTTCTGATGTCATCTTCCAGAATTTTTATGGTTTTAGGTTACTTAGATTTAAATCTTTGATCTATTTTGAGTTGATTTTTGTATAAGGTGAGAGATGAAGATCCAGTTTCATTCTTCTACATGTGGCTTGCCAATTATTCCAGCACCATTTGTTGGATAGGGTGTCCTTTCCCCACCTACTTTATGTTCTTGTTCGCTTTGTCAAAGATCAGTTGGCTATAAGTTTTTGGCTTTATTTCTGAGTCCTCTATTCTGTTTCAGTAGTCTATATGCCTATTTTTATATCAGTACCATGCTGTACCATGTAACTATAGCCTTGTAGTATAGTTTGAAGTCGGGTAATGTGATGCCTCCAGATTTGTTTTTTGCTTAGTCTTGCTTTGACTACGCAGGCTCTTTTTTGGTTCCATATGAATTTTAGGATTGTTTTTTCTAGGTCTGTGAAGAATGATGATGGTATTTTGATGGGAATTGCATTGAATTTATAGATTGCTTTTGGCAGCATGGTCATTTTTACAATATTGATTCTACCCATCCATTAACATGGGATGTGTTTCCATTTGTTTGTTTCATCTGTGATTTCTTTCAGCAGTGTTTTGTAGTTTTCCTTGCAGAGATATTCCTAAGTATTTTATTTTATTTTCCAGCTGTTGTAAAAGGGGTTGAGTTCTTTATTTGATTCTCAGATTCGTTGTTGTTGGTGTATAGCGGTGCTACTGATCTGTGTGCATTGATTTTGTATCCTGAAACTTTAGTGAATTCATTTATCAGATCTAGGAGCTTTCTGGATGAGCCTTTAGGGTTTTTTAGGTGTACAATCACATCATTGGCAAACAGTGACAGTTTAACTCCCTCTTTACTGATTTGGATGCCTTTTATTTCTTTCTCTTTTCTGATTGCTCTGGCTGGGACTACTAATACTATGTTGAATAGAAGCAGTGAAAGTGGGTATCCTTGTCTTGTTCTAGTTCTCAGGGGGAATGCTTTCAACTTTTCCCTGTTCAGTATAAATGTTGGCTGTGGGTTTGTCATAGATAGCTTTTATTATGTTGAGATATGACGCTTCTATGCTGATTTTGCTGAGGGTTTTAATCATAAAGAGATGCTGGATTTTTTCAAATGCTTTTTCTGTGTCTATTGAGATGATCATGTGATTTTATTTGTCTTTAATTCTGCTTATGTGATGTATCACATTTATCGACTTGCATATGTTAAACTATCCCCACATCCCTGGTATGAAACCTACTTGACCATGATGTATTATCTTTTTGATATGCTGTTGGATTCAGTTAGCTAGTATTTTGTTGAGGATTTTTCCATCTATGTTCATCAGAGATATTGGTCTACTGTTTTCTTTGTTTGTTATATCCTTTCCTGGTTTTGGTATTAGGGTGATACTGGCTTCATAGAATGATTTAGGGAGGATTCCCTCTTTTTGTATCTTTTGGAATAGTTTCAGTAGGATTGGTACCAATTCTTCTTTGAATGTCTGATAGAACTCAGCTGTGAATCCATCTGGTCCTGGACATTTTTTTGTTGGCAATTTTAAAAATTATTGTTTCAATCTCACCATTTGTTATCGGTCTGTTCAGAGTTTCTGTTTCTTCCTGATTTAATCTAGGAGGGTTGTATATTTCCAGGAATTTATCCATCTCCTCTAGGTTTTCTAGTTTTTTATGTAAAGGTGCTCATAGTAGCCTTGAATGATCTTTGGTATTTCTCTGATATCCATCGTAATATCTCCTGTTTCATTTCTAATTGAGCTTATTTGGATCATCTCTGTTCTTTCCTTGGTTAATCTCACTAATGGTCTATCGATTTTGTTTATCCTTTCAAAGAACCAGCTTTTTGTTTCATTTATCTGTTTTGTTTGTTTGTTTCAATGTCATTTAGTTCTGATCTTTGTTATTTCTTTTCTTCTGCTGGTTTTACATTTGGTTTGTTCTTGTTTCTCTAGTTCCTTGAGGTGTGTGGTTAGATTGTCTATTTGTGCTATTTCAGACTTTTTGATGTGGGCATTTAATGCTATGAACTTTCCTCATAGCACCACTTTTGCTGTATCCCAGAGGTTTTGATAGCTTGTGTCACTATTATCATTCAGTTCAAATAATTTTTAGTTTCTATCTTGATTTCATTGCTTACCCAAAGATCATTCTGTTTCATGAGAGCATCAGCTGTGGTAGCAGAAGGGGGATGTAAGCTTGCCCTAATACTTGGCCAGGATAAGTATTCAGGTTTCTCAGGCAATGAATGCATAAGGCCATAAAGCTCCCAAGAGTTTGTGTCTTTTGTGTTCAGCTGCCAGGGCACGTAGAGAAAAAACATCAGGTTGGGGTAGGGTTAGGGGAGTCTGAGCTCAGACTCTTTTTGCTGTGGCTGCTGTGGGGCATGGGGGAGGGTGGTTCTCAGGCCAATGCAGTTATGTTCCAAGGGGGATTATGGCTGCCTCTGCTGCATCATACAGGTTTCCAGGGAAGTAGGGGGAAAGCTGGCAGTGACAGGCTTCACCCAGCTCCCACACAGCCAGCAAGGCCAATCTGACTCCACTGTGCCCCACTAACAGCAGCACCAAATTTATATCCAGGCATCCCACGTGCACGGCTTGAACCTTGCCCCAGGCTACAAGCCTCCTCACTGAGAAAGCAAGTGTGGCTTTCTGGCCTTGCCCCTCCCTGCCTGCCCACACCGTTGGCTGCAGCTCCTGCACTTGTATCTACAGCCATTCCCATTCACCTCTTGGGTTCTGCTCAAGAAAATTTATGTTCAGTCGAAATTATTACAAAGTTTAGTTGGAATCTTCTTTCACCTCATGACCCCTCCCTAGTTTCTCTGGCTGCCTTCCCCAAACACCCCTGTGAGATAAAGTCAGGGATGGCTTCCCTGGGCTTCAGCTGGGGACTGAGTGCCTACAGGGATCTTCCCATAGTTTTTTCTACTTTAATATCTTGCTTAGCTGCCTAAATCCATTTCAGCTCTAGGTAAGGTTAAATTCTTCTTCTGTGTTCTGGATTTTCAGGTTCCCCAGTGGGGATGTGTGTTTATAGGTAGGTTTTCCCCTCTCACACTTTGAGAGCTTGCAGTTTTTTGGCTGTCTCGTGAAGTTTACAATGGCAAGCCGCTTCCTCCACAGGATCTATGAACTCTTTTGGTCTTCTTTGCATGTTTTTGCAGTGGTTCTTGGAGCAAAAGTTCACAGTGTGAGTCTCCACATGCTGTTCTGGCCGGGAGCTGCACGTTCGTTAGTTCTGTCTTCCATCCGCCATTTCTTGCTCTGGCCTTGCCTCCACAATACCTTTTTTTTTTTTTTGACTTCAAAACATCAAACTAAAGACATCCCTTGGTCTCCAGCTGGCACTTTCTAACATCCTCTTCCCCACCAGCCAGAGTAACCTAATTAAAGCACAAAATGAGCTATGTTAATTTCCTGCTTAAAACCCTTCACTGGCTTCCTATCAGTTGATAGAAAGTTGCAGGATGGAGGCCAGGCTCCTTTGTCTCCAGATCTTGTCTCCCTGCTTCCTCTCTGTCCTTATCACTTGCTTCTCCTTATATTCTACTTTCTTGAACACACCATGCTTTTTTATGCCTTATGTTGAAGCTGTGCCCATTCCCAGCATGGATTTCTCACTGATTTTTGCCTGGCTAAGTCTTTCTTAACCTTCAAGAGTCACCTTAGCCATTATCTCTCCCAGGGAGCCTTCCAGGAAAAATTAGGTTGGGATAATGCCCCTCACCCTGCCATATGTCTATGCCTACCCCATCATGTCATTTAGAACCTTCAATTGGGACATCTTATTTATGTGTCTGGACCCCCATCAGTCTGGGCTTCTGGGGACAGAAATTGCATTTTAATCATTCCTTTCCTCTCTGTGTCCAGCATAGGACCTGGTACATTGGAAGCTCTTGGTGAACTCTGATGTAAAAAGAGAGCAATTCTATGATTAACTTTCATTGAAAATTAACTGTATGTACTAGGAAGTATGCTGGGGGCTTCACATGCATAATGCCATTTCATTCTCCTAATAGCACTGGACCACTCAACATGCTTAACAAAGCCCTCCCCATCAGAGTATACCACAGTTTCCAATGTCTATGCTCCCAGTAATATCCAGAGCCTGTCTCTAGGCCCTGCCTCTGGCACCACCCTCCATTATAACACATGGCCTATGGACTCATGTCTTGTCTTTTAATTTCACTTCATACTTGAACTTACATTTCTACCTGGCCCATTCAAGTGGCATTCAGGGTTAGGCTGTGTCTATTTTTCTGTTTTATTTCCACCATAGACCTCTGGTTCCAACCCTCAGCATCAGGCTCTGCAGTCTGCATGCCTAACCTGATCCACCCCAGGAACAGTGAGGGCTCCAGACTCTCAGTACCAACCCAGGACTATAGGTCCTTGAGTATCTGAGAGAAAAGAGCAGGCTAATGTGAGCTCGATTATTCCCACTAGTGAAGACAAGGAAGCTAAGTCAAGTAATGTGCCCAAGGTCACATGGCTTGGTTTCTGCCCAATGCCAAGACCCAGACATAGCATCTCCTCTTGTGTAGAGGACACCCTCCCTCTTCTTTCAAATAGCTCTTGAAGGCCCACTTATTTGTCCATCTCACACCTTGGTTATGAGCTCTATAGGCAGGGGCTGTTATCCAGCACTGTCCTTCAGTGCCCAGCCCAAGTCTGGCATTGAAAAGAGCCTTGGGAAAGGCCAGGTAAAGGGACAAATGAATGTAGAGCTCAAGCTTACACCAATCTCCCTCTGCCTACAGTGGATGTTCTGCCCTTCCTCTACTGCTATTTCCAAAGGCACTTGGAGTTCTCTTTTGCATTTGTTTTGGCATCAAAGAAGGAAAGCTATCAAATGCATTTTCCTGTCAATTTTTCTTTGTAATTGATAATAAATCCCTCTGTAAAGAAATATATACCCTGGACATCTTAAGTAAGGCAAGTCATGGTATAATGGTTTAAACAAAGGAATTACAAAATTCTGGGGAAGGTACAGATCTGTAACTCACTAAGGTCTGAGGTAAAATTTTCTGAGGCTATGAAAAGAGGAAGTGCTTTGTCATTAGACAAAACTGGGTTAAAATCTTGGCTCTGCCTCTCAGGACCTGCAGACCTTGGGAGAGAAACTTGAGAGTATCCTATGCTTTACCCTCTTTCTTGCCCACTCTTGCCAATCTTTCAAAAAGTTCTGCCAGTTTCACGATCTGAATGGTTCTTCTCCAATCTCTGCTACAATTGTGAGCTAGTCTGGTGGTTAAGCACTTAGGCTCTGGAATGATATTGTCTAGACTTGAATCCAAGTTTTCCTAGTATGTCATTTTGTCATTTTGGATACTTTGCTTAACCTCTCAACATCTCAGTTTCCTCATCTATAAAATGGAGATTAAAAATCTTAGATTATTAACAAGATTTTAAAAAATCCCAAAAAGTGATGGCGTAATCCTGGCCCAGAGTAGAAGCTCACAAACACTAGCTCTTATTATTATTTATTACCTCTTTTGTTCAGGCCACTATCTCTTGTAACTTTATACTGCAACACCTCTCTCCACCCTGCCAACTCATGACCATTCCTGCAAATTTTCCTGCCTGGTTTATCTCCTCTACTGCCTCTTCTCCAATCCATTCCATGTGCAATAGCCAAAGCATTATTTCTAAAAGGTATCCCATTACAGGGTTGTCTGTAGATAAAGCATGAGCTCCCTAGCTTCAGAGAAAATGCCCTCAGTTATCAAGGTCCCTGCATACCTCCCAACAATTCTGAGAGTGAAGTTTTACTCTCTATTTTACTGTCTGGGAGTGGTCAAAGAAATGTTCCAAGGTTTTGCAGTTATTCGCTGGTCAAGTTGGGATTTATACACAAGTCTCTCTGAGCCCAGAGCCTATGATCTCTTCACTGGCCCACACTGCCTCTCTACCCCCACACTGACCATCCATAACTGACAAATAAGAGGCAGCATCTGATAAACAAGAAAGAAATGGTGCATCTGGTAAGAAAGAGGAGCTAGAAGGGAGATATCATGGTGGGCTATTGAGCTGGGGAATCCTTCCTGGAGGGGTAGGGGCTCTAGGGGTCTGGAGGGACAGACTAGCAAAGATGGTACTGGAAAGAATGCTGAAGTGCTTTCAGAATTGTCTGGTGAGATGAAGTGAGGTTCAAGTCTGAATAGAAACATGTGCTGCAGATGGTGTTTTCTTCTTCCCCAGCAATGGCAAAATCACAGGAAGCTCAGAAATTTTGTTTTACATTTCAGTTATTGTTTGCTGGGGATGGAAGCACCATGTTAAGTTTTAGGGCTTGCCATATTCTCTTTGATAGTCAGAGATTAACAAACTCTGGTTGGTTGGGAGCGGGAGAAGAGTCCCTTCCCCTTGAGTTCCTACCACATAGTCTTATTATATCACCCTGCAGTGATGCTACCCAAATATCTATTCATCTGTTCAGCAAATCTCAGAAACCTGCTGGGTACCAGACCCCCATGCTAGAGATGCAGAAAACAGTCAGAGGTGGTTATTGGACTCAAAGTACTCATGATTTAGTGGGGAGAATATCCCCTATACAATGACGATACTATATGAGAAGTGCTCTGGGGTTTGGGGTAGGGAGTGCACAGGGAAGTTTTCTTAGAAATGACATCTAACTAAGTTTCTGAGGGAATGTTTTCCATCAGAAGGAATATTTGGGCTCATTTCAAAAGGCAAATTTGGGTTATTGCCTTTTGTTATTGTAATGGCAGAACAATGTGCTCTTGCTTGATGTTGTGGAGCATTTAGAGCATGCAAGGTAGAATAGCTGTGCGGTAGAATCCCTGGTTTGGGGAATCTAAAATGTAGTCCATATTTCATGGGGATTTCCTCAACTATGGAACAGGGATAATAACATCATTTCCTAAGATTTCATAGTCGAAGTACCTGCCAGATTGTCTGAAGGTGGCATGAAAGGTGAAACACACCCTTGGGCTATATTAGGGGCTCAGTGAGGTAGTGCAAAAGAATAATGGCCCAGGATGCAGACAACTCTGTGATTTACCAGCTATGTGACTCTGCAAAAGTTACTTCACCACAACGAACCTCAGTTGCTTCCTTTGTCCAACAGGGACGATATTACCTTGCCTAGCCACTAAATGGTAGCATTGGTCCTTGGTCTCCCATCTCATGCTCTATGACCCCCTCTCTCAGCCTGTTTCCTCATCTGTGAACAGGACAAGATGAGATTCTGTGCAGAGAAAGAATAAGAGAATATTCTCTAAGGGCTGTTTAGCTTTGACATCCTATGCATAAAACAACAGCCAGATTGGACTATTGCTTAATTCTATCCAAGCTACCAGATAGGCATTTGAATAAGTAATCTAATATATACATTTTTATTCTATTAAATATTCAGGTCATCTCCTGGTTGGGATGAGTATTCAGAATGATGATTGCTTAGAAACACACCATTCCAAATACAAATGAGAATATATTTGCAATATTCAGTTCAGCAAGGATGGAAAGGTATGAGATTAGGTTCTGAAAATAATCACACCTTTCACATCTTGGATGCCTATATACACATTTACTACATGCCTTTCTTCATAACCTTGGAAATGCAAATCCTTGGACTTTTAGAAGCCTGAATATTTGCCCTGTACTAAGTCAATTCTCATGTGAAGATGGTAGAACGGGGCAAAAAGATGTGACTTCTCATCTGGTGTTCGAGGCCCAACTACATCTTCCTCATCCCATAAGCAGTGGTCTGTTCCCCTCACACTCCAGCAGGGACAGAGTGCTCACCACTTTTCAAAGCCACTAATCTCACTGGTAGGCAGCTTTGACTTGAGAAAATAGCCATTCACATTGAGCAAAATCCCTACCTCTAGTGTCCCTACATTGATCTTTGTTCTGCATTGTTTCTTCTGCCCTCAGATATTCCTGCAGGGATCAAAGTCATTGACCCTATCCCTTCAAAGTCAGCCTTTTCCTTGAGCTGAACTACCACTCCCTTCAACCATAAGCCTGCTCTTTCTTTGTTGTAGCACAGAACTCTTGAGGGATTAGCCTGGGGGACACAAAGAGCAACAGCAAGCTCAAGATGTCCTGGTGAATTCATTTTTCTCTGGCTTCCTTTGCCATTTGGTAAGAGAAAAAGAAGCTTTTAAAGTAACAGTGGCAAAGTAGCTGATTCTGAGGAAACTTGCCAAGGCTTTTCAGGAAACAGCACCACTGGGGAAGGGAGACATTTGGATTGCGGCAAGATGAACAGCGAGGGTTACCATATGAACTATTCCCAACCAACATTACACCTGCCTCAGAAGGTGTGTATGTGTGCATATATGTGTGTGTGTGTGTATCTGTGCGGAAGTATCTATGCTTGTGAATGAGCATCTACTCTCATATATCCAACATTGCTTTGGTTGTGTTAGTATACGTAAGTTCTTCACTTGGCCACTTGCCACGTCTCTTCAAGATTCACTCAGATGTTACCTCCTCTAGGAAGCATTCTGTGATATGCTTTTGACCTTAACCAACCCTGCACTCCCAGGAAGTTTTCTGTGCTTTCTTCTAAGTTGTTCATTTCCTTGCCTGTCTGCCCATTAGATAGTGGTACCTTTTTGAGCATCCTGACTGTGATGGATTCATCTCTGTGCCTCTGTGCCTGGCACAAGCATGGGTACTCTGTACATGTTGGTTACATGAATGCATTTGAAGAAAGATGTCTCAGTCCTAGTCCAGGGTTTTACCACTGGCTTTGCTGCCATACTTTGCTTTTCTTATAACAGGCTGAGGTGATGCAAATTAAGAAGAACAAAACTCCCACAAGGCTCAGGGAGATTGTGGCTCAGGGAGATGGGGACATTTGTAGAGAAATAACTCAAATTAGCCAGTGGTATCCACACTTCTGAAATTGCATGAGCCTCCCTGTGAGAGGTGAAAGTTGGGGTGTAGTGTTGTTTCTCCATCCCCAGTCTGCTTTGGGCCAACTATTCTCAGCGTGTGATCTGCTCTTCTCCTCTGCTTGGCCCCTGAGGAGCATCCATTCCTATAGAGCCGACACTCACATTTTCCTTTTATCCAGCCAATTTATAGCTTTTGAATGTTCCCCATGCAGATGTGCAGGATTCTTGCACACATCTGCATATCAGAAGGGCAGTGGAAGTTGCTTGGCAAGAGGCCCTGGCTCAGCAGGAGTGCTCCATTGGTAACCCCCGAGTTGTGAAAGGATCTCTCCCTGTATTGTTCTGGGCCAAGGAACTCAGCCAGAGACTGGGCTGAGCAGGGCTTTTAGGGGTAGAGAAAACTGCAACATCTTAATCTCCTCTGGACACAGAAAATCAGTGGGCACATCTTGGGGCAGAGCACTGGTATCTGAGGCAATGACACAAAGGGAAGAGAAGGAAAATTCATTCATTAATATATTCGTTTAGGAGCAGCCCATAACCCTATTTGTAGAGGGACTGCTTTGTGCCAAGCAGTATAAGTCAGTGAGTCATTAAATACCAGGATCTGCTTCATATTTGAGATCTGCCATTCTCAAGGTCTGGGACCCGGGGTAAGTCTTTTAACCTATTTGATATCAGTTTCCACATCTATAAAATGGAATGGTAATGGTATTGGCTGCTTACCAGATACATTGAAGGGAAGATTATTCTTTTATAGCACTTTGTTTACTGTACATTTACTGTGTTAGGCATTATTAGAGGCACCTTAAACATTCTGTCTTATTATTTCCCACAATAAACCTGCAAGATAGATATTAGTACTCCTGCTTTTTTTGTCAACTAAACTGAGGCACAGAGATGTTAAGATTCTTCCCAAGGTCATGTAGTATATAAAGAAGCTGTCAGACCTAACTTCCAGGGCCCTGGTAAGTCAGGCTCAGTTAAATGTCCCTGATGAGGCAGGGCCAAATTTGGAGAGTCCCAAGTGAAAGGAGGCCTAAGCTGCATATGAGCCAGCAGAGAAGAGAAAACCAAATTTTTTGCCCAGAGAGGCTGAGATCACAGTTGGAAAGATATGCTGGGTGTCAGATCTAATGTGTAAGGCATGAAAGGAAAAGAGAGAGTTAATACTGAGCCTGGTAATTATGAAGGGCAAGAAACAGGCTCCCAAGAGAGGCCATGGCCAGAGAGTCAGCACAAAGGCTGAGACTCAAGGGAACGTGCCAGAGAAGGCTGGCCTTGAGTAGGCACTTTCTCTCCCTGGAGCCGTAGAAGGGCTAATAATACCTAGACCATAAAGCTGAGGTGAGGACTAAGTGAAGAGCTGCACAGAAAGCTCCTTTTATATCTGGAGCACAGCAGGTGCTTAATAAATGCATCTAGAGAAAAATATTAAGGTATGTTTTTATAAGATTCCAGAATGAGAAACAGAGGTCACTGTATTCATTCTCCAGAAAAGGGGTCCCAGCTTTAGACTAGGCTATGGAGGACTGTTGGGGCAGACTTCTTGCAGGGTTTTGTTCCCATGAAGATCCGTGGGGCCTGAAATTAGCACAGCAGGGAAGTGCAATAGCCCTACTTTAGGGAAGGAGGAGAGTAAAAATAGGGTGTGTGTCCCTGAGATTAGTTTCCTGGATCAGCTCTATGGGTCCATGTTTGAGCACCAGGGAGAGAGGAGTTGCAGGTAGAAGTTATTTCCAAAAAGACCACAGAGCTGTGAATACAAAGTGAGGGAGATGAACATTTGTCCCATTTGTAGATTGGAAAAAGGTGTGACTTTGGTTGTGATAGTATTTCTTGTTCTGACAGCTTGATATTATAAACAGGCAGCACCCTTGGCTAGATCAAGGGATTTCTCCTGGTGGACAGTGAGAGCCCTGAGTAGGATGGGGCACTCTCAAATGCAAGAAACAGGAAGCCTCACAGGATGGGCCGAACAAGAAAGAAGCGACATGGTAGACATCATGTAGAAGTGGATAGCACCCTTTCTGAGCTTACATACAATGCCACTTGGAGACATCTAGAAACAACTGAATGAGACTTGGAGGAAGACTGGAGTCCTGCCTTAACAGGTAGAGGAATGAGGCAGCAAACCACATGTGATTATTATAAATAGAACCTCATTTGTGCCTGCAGGCTGTTCAATTTTTCCAGGTCTTGGGAAACATCAGTTACACACTCTGCTTAAACTCTAAATTACTCTTAGGGGTCTGAGGTAATTTCCAAAGACGGGTATCCCTATGCTTCTTTTGTGTATTTCTTCCCTTACTTCTGACACACTGTTGGCAAGTAAGTCCCCTTGTTTCATTGTCTCAAATATTCCTCAAATTCACTTCCTCCTTCCTCAGTTTTATTCTGGGTGCATGAGGAATAGGGTCCACTTCTTCAGGCATTTAGGGTGGTATAAGAGCTAACCTATGCCCTATATTATGTTAAGTGCAGGAAATCTAAGGAGCTATAAAGCATAGACTTTTCCCTTCAAAATTTTGTGGTGTGATTTCAACCACACATCTTAAGACTCCTCGAAACTCTGTTAAAGAATGAATGGAACTACTCATTTACTCATTCACTCATTCACTCAACCAATCAACTAATAAACATGCTCTGAGAACTCTCCTGACCTTGAGGCTGGCTCCTGGGGACACACAGCGCCTGTGCTTGAGGTGCTTCTGATCTGGGGATACAAGTCCACAATAGAGAGTTGGGCACTGAGTAGCCTCCACTGTTGACAGTGGGCAAGCTGAAAGGACAATGCAAATTATTTTTGTAAAAATATATTCCCTAAGCCATTTGTCAGATGATTTCTTTTCTTCATCCTCTTCCGTGCAAGATGTGCCTGATTGATGTGGATAAGGGATCGGGTCCACTTCAAGGTCCCCTTCAGAGGCAGTGTAGAGTAAGGAAAGAGCACAGGCCTCAGGCCTAGATCATCTTGGGTTTCAATCCCAGTCTACCATTTATTAGATCTGTAACTTCATTCAAATCACTTCACCTCCCTGAATCTCAACTTCTTCGTGTGTAAAAAGGAGCTAATTTATGCAAAGTGTATAGCATAGTCCTGGGCATAAATAGGTACTCAGTAGATGGAAGCTATTATTTTATTCAAAATTTCAGCTTTGGCAAAATTTATTAGTGTTCAACAAATAAATGAACTTTACTGTGATGAGCTACTGAGATTTGGGAGTTTTTCTGTATTAATGGCCTAGCCCAGACTATACTGACTAGCACAAAGGGCAGGGATGTGGTCTTCTCATGTTCTCTCATCTGAGGCAACCAGTTCAGAGCTGCTTGCTCGTTTATTTTATTTGTTTCCCTTTTAAATTCCAAGTCTCAAATTTGACCTTTGGACAATGCTAGTTGGTCAAAGGCCCAGGTTTTCCCACATGCTGATTGTCTGCTGTGCTTGTCCAGTGCCTACATATGGAGTGGGACAACAATGCTTGTAACTGATCCTGCGTGGAGGCCTCTTCCTCCCTCCCTTTTTCCCCCATCCCTGGTTCTCTGGAAAGTATCAGGAATAAACAAGAGCACATGTGGCACAGCATTCCTCTCTCTGGCTCTGTCGCCAACAGATGGGACACAATAGGTGTTCCTCTGGAGCTCTGATTCTCAGCAGATTGGGAGTGCAAGGTAGTGGGTGGGGGTGGGGGGGGTGGATGCTAGATGGAGCGAAACTCAAGTTCTTCAGGTCAAACGCATGTGTGTCATGGAATCTGAGGGCCTGAAGGAACTGCTAAGACCATTCAACATTGGTACATAGTTTATCTGGGACAGATTGGGGAGGAGAACTGCCCACAGTCACATAGACCTCTAGTGAGAAAGCCAGGACCTCAGACTCAAGCCTTCTGAATCCCAATTTTGTGCCTTCTGTATATTCCTGGACAGCTTTGCTCAAGCATTTACAGTGGCTTCCTATTTTTAACTGTTTCAAATTCAAATGTTCTGGTCTGATAATTAGGGTCTAAGATCTGATTCTCACTTTACCTTTCTAGGTTTATTTCAAACTCAATGAGCAACTTGGATTGGTACATCCTGCTCTTGAAAATTTGATCTACAATTTCAACTAGTATTTTTTTAAGTCCCCCTCTTCTCTGATTTCTATTCTAGGATCCCCGTTTCCTAGTTATGTGTGTCTGTCTTCTTGATTCTACTCTGTCTTGCCCACTCTGGTTTCTGTGAGGTTCAACCCTCTCTACTAGAGTGGCTTTTGGGTGCATATCTAGGAAGAGCACATTGTGTTGCAACAGATAGGGTATGTACGGAGTGGGTGGGATCTGATTTTAGAGCCTCCTGCTAGAGGGGTTGACCCAGCAGTGTCCAGGGCATGGCTATCTCTGATCACAGCCCAAGAGGCAGGCATCAAGAGGGTCTGAGATGAAAGATAAGGAACCGTTCAGCAAGGTCTTACACAGGGATTGGGTAACTGTGAGAGGTGACTTGGAAGTTCAGGAAGAAAGGCAAACTCAGGAAGGTCCATCCAGAAGTCAGGGCAGCATAGTCAGGAAACATGATGAGAGGCCACTACCTGAAGTTGAGACAGATAATAAGTGTGGGTCTGTTGTGTGGCTGGGATCTTACAGGTGGGGAATTGTCTTTGTGGGCATCAAAATGGACAGAAGTTCCCAGGGATGAGTCAGGCCAAGAGGCATATTTCTCAAGGCTGAAAGTTGTCCAGTGAAAACTACAAAGCTGGATTCAGAATATCTGAAGTCTTAGAAAAGGGAATTCGTGCTGTGTGATGGGGGAGAGGATAAGTATGATTTCAGGTGAATAGTCATTTTGGGGCTATGGGTCATGAACAGAAGGAGGAAGTAGATTAGGAGGTTCTTAATTCATAATAAGGACTCTGGATCAGATATTCCTATTTCCCCCACCTGTTCCTGGACAACACTGCACTGGCCTAGACAAACTCAGTAATTTCTTAATTTATTTATTCATCAAACACTCTCTAGAGTCTGCTCTGTGCCAAATCCTGGGCTAAACACTGGGGAAACAGCAATGAATCAGATACATTCCCATCCTTTAAGGATTTCATTTCTGGGAGAAAAACATTCTCCCATTACTGGGTATATACCCAAAGGATTATAAATCATGCTGCTATAAAGACACATTCACACATATGTTTATTGCGGCACTATTCACAATAGCAAAGACTTGGAACCAACCCAAATGTCCAACAATGATAGACTGGATTAAGAAAATGTGGCACATATACACCATGGAATACTATGCAGCCATAAAAAATGATGAGTTCATGTCCTTTGCAGGGACATGGATGAAGCTGGAAACCATCATTCTCAGCAAACTATCGCAAGGACAAAAAACCAAACACTGCATGTTCTCACTCATAGGTGGGAATTGAACAATGAGAACACATGGACACAGGAAGGGGAACATCACACACCGGGGACTGTTGTGGGGTGGGGGGAGAGGGGAGGGATAGCATTAGGAGATATACCTAATGCTAAATGATGAGTTGATGGGTGCAGCACACCAACATGGCACATGTATACATATGTAACAAACCTGCATGTTGTGCACATGTACCCTAAAACTTAAAGTATAATAATAATAATAAAAAAAATGGAGTGATAAGTGCTTTGAGAGACGGAAGCCAAGGGGGCTGTTGAAACACAGAAGAGGCACCTAACCCAGATTGGAGGCAAAGTGAGGTAGTCAGAGGGAGTGGATTAGGAAGTTTCTAAAAGACGGTAATGTCTGCTGAGGGACATGAATTCAATATATGAAGAAGAAATAGTGTCATATTGTTTTAGAGAAATACAGGCAGGCTTGTGAGATGAACTGGCAGAAAAACAAAACAAAAAAACTTCAGTTCATGAGTGGAAATAAGCAATGGGAAAATCAAGTAGGTTGTTCTTAGATGTCCAGATTTGTAAGCACATGGCGTTAGGGAGGTCTGGACTCTTGGTTGAGGTTCAAGAGAAGAGAGAAGTGATTCCAGGCTCCCAGGAGGAGGCTGACCTCATCTAAAGGGAGCCTAGGCTTGATGATAGAAGCCTCACGTATTATCTCATTTATTGTTTACTGTATCTACAACCTGGCCACCAGGGCTCTCTGCACTAGGGTTTGAGCTCAAATTTCCAGCTAAGAGTAAGGTGTTGCTTTGCTTCTCATGGGTCAGACTTTGTGTATTTCCCTTCCTTGAAGCCTTGGTGGAAAGTAATAACTGGTGATGGAGCAGAATTGGGTAAGGTGGATCCTAGTACTAGACTTACTATTCTTCCTGTGTAGACTTCTTTGCTCCTTTTCTTCTGGCTCTGATGGAGACATTTTGGGTAGCTTTTTTTTTTTTTTTCTTTCAAATCAAGGCTCAGGAGAGGGCTCTGGGAGAAAAGGACCTTCATTTTAGTTCAGCTCAGCTCAGTCATGTTATGCACTGGGATTTGGAGCCAAAATCCTAGGTAATAATAATAATAACTAACTTCTCCTCTCTTGTGAATATATTTGCCTCAAGGAGTTGCCAGGGAGAATTGGCTGAGATGAGGTTAGATTTGGGTATTTTTGAATCCCCTGGCAAAATCCTGTCATGATGTTATTTCAGCAACACCTTCAGCAATATTGCTGTCAAGTAGTTTTAGCCAGAGACTGATTGTCCCCCAGTTCCCTGTCAACCTCCTCCTTGGGACCTTGAATCTCTTTGCTCTTCTCTTGATCTTCAGCCAAGAGTTTAAACCTCACTGGTGTAATTTACTTGCTAACATTAACATTTAAGGACTTCCTGCTTATTTTCCCATCACTGAATTCTGCTCATTTGCTACTTTTTAAAAATATTTTTAATTGACATATAATAATTGTACATATTTATGGGAAACATAGTGATATTTTGATATATATAATATATAGTGATCAGATCAAGGTTATTAGCATATCCATCATCTCACACTTATTTCTTTGTGCTGGAAACATTCAACATCATTGTTCTAGCTGAAATTATATAACTATTATTGTTAACTGTAGTCATCCTACAGTGGCATAGAGCCCTAGAACTTATTCCTCCTATCTACCTGTAATCTTGTAACCTGTAGCAAATCTCTCCCTATGTATGAGATCAACTTTTTTTTTTAGCATCCACATATGAGTGAGAACATGTGGTGTTTAACTTTCTGTTCCCGGCTTATTTCACTTTACAGAATGTCCTCCAGCTTCTTCCATGTTGCCATAAATGACAGGATGTCAGTCTTTTTGATGATTGAATAGTATTCCATTGTGTATATACACCACATTTTCTTTATCCATTCATCTGTTGTTGGACACCTAGATCTACATCTTGGCTGTTAACAGTTCTGCAATAAACATGGTGGTGCAGATGTCTTTTTGATATACTGATTTCCTTTCCTTTGGATAAATGCCCAGTAGTGGGATTGCTGGATCATGTAGTAGCTCTATTTGTACTTTTTTGAGGAAACTCCATACTGTTATCCACAGTGGCTGTACTAGTTTACATTCCCATCAACGGTGTATAAGAGTTCCCTTTTCTCCACATCCTTTCCAGCATTTATTATTTTTGTCTTCTCAATAATAGCCATCCTCATGGGTGAGATGATACCTCATTGTGGTTTTCATTGGAATTTCCTTAATGATTAATGACATTCAGCATTTTCCATATATTTTTTGGTCATTTGTATGTCTTTTGAGAAATGTCTGTTCACATCATTTGCTCATCTTTTGTTGGGACTCCAGGGACTGATTATTCCAACAATAATGGTGAATTTTTCAAACAAACAGGTAGGGTACTTGACCTCATGCTTAGTTACATTTTCCCTTTCATGTTTTCCTTCACTGTTAAACAGAACAGTGAGTTGAATACCAGAAAGTCAACCAGGGTGAGTAAATTACCAAGGTAATAGCAATAATGGCCATTTGTAGAACAGTGTGGTATGATGGAAAGAACAGGAGTCAGTAGGAACTAATTTTGAATCTGTGCTTACTTAACCAGCTCGGTAGCTTTCAACAAGTGACTTTACTCAGTTTCCTTATCTAAAAAAAAATAGGTGTCATAATTCCTACCAGATAAGTTCTTTGAGAGAAGTAAACTATATTTAATTCCTCAAGGGTTGAGTGCATAATATATTCTTCATATACTCAGTATCTATAGAGCACCTGGCACACAGTAGGTAGAAAGTGAAAGATAGCAGTTAGTAATATTTATTTGGGAGAGAATATATTATAAACATCCAGGCAAATCAAGAAAGAGAAAGATCATCTTGTTCTTCACTGTATGGATCTCAAAATCAGAAAGGCAGATGGGTTAAGAGTTCAAGGCAGTTCTAATTACAACGCTAATGTTATTAGCTGTTAATCATCTGCCTGTTGCTATCAACTTAGCTCAGTCAGATGTGGTCTCTCTTTCTGAAAGCAAATCTTGGTTCTCTAAAATATCTCTAATGTAATTAATATATTTCATTACCTTTGTTCTGGCATTAGCTGCTCAAACTAAATAAAACATGGGCAGATTTTGGCCACTTATTGAGGAACTGTTTTGTGTGTGTGTGTGTGTGTGTGTGTGTAGAGAGAAAGAGAGAGAGACAGACACAGACAGACAGAGACAGAGAGCTAGACAGAGATGTCGCCAGTTCTGTTGATTATGGATTTTGCTATATAGAATTACAGTTAAATGCTTATGTCAGATTAGCAGTGGTTAGGTGGGGAGAAGGTTGTATACAAGTTGAGGACTAAAGGTAACCTTTGAATGGGCAGATACGATTTGAAGTCCCTTGATCATATCTGAGATCATCCTTTTATGGCAGAACAGCCAGATTTTGCTTTGCCAAGTCAATCTAAAAAGTAACTCAAACAGAACTGTGGTGGGGCCTGGCCTCTACATTCAGGCACTTGTAGGAATAAGATAAGGAATAGGTATATGTTGAATGAGGTATAATAAGAATTTGAAATACCTTTTAACCAGATAACTACAAAGGCAAGAAACTTATCATGTTTCTAAAGAGAGGAAGGAAATGCCAGCCTGTAACCCTCAGGTTTAAGGGTCAACTCTCATTTCCCTCAAGGATTATGGTAACTAGTCCCTATAACCAATAAGAAACCTCTGGTACCCTCTGAACTTTTGTAAGAATCTTGAAAGATGCTTCTTCATGCGTACATACAGTAATTCAACAAATGTTTGAACACCAACTATGTGCCCAGCAGAGAGATGAATAAGATATGGTTCTGTCTGTAAAGCATCCACAATCTAATGAAGGAAAAAGATATCATAGTATGCAGTAGTATGATACATGCTACGATAGAGGTTTGTGCAAACCACTGTGAAAGCACAGAAGATATACCTACATCTGCCTAGGCAAGGAGGGGCTTAGAGAATGCCCTCAAAGGTGGTCACGATGAATAGGAATTAACTAGATCAACAAGCGTGAAGGAAGTCATTTGAGGCTGAGGGACCAACATGTGCAAAAGCCTGGAAATGAAATAGAACTTAGTCCATTCTAGGAACTGTAAATACTTGAGAATAGTTTGAGCACAAAGAAGAAAAACTGGGAAAAAAGATGAGGAGGGGTGTTTGCCCAAGTGCTTTATGAAAGCCAGAGATGAGCGCCCACCCCTCTCCCAATGTATGACATTTTGAATGTTGCTATTTCCTGCCCCTAAAGATCCTTTATCACTGGAATAGTGGTATTCTGTTAAGTTTAGGCCTCAGCCTATCCACTTAAAAAGGTACCTGGTTGACTAGCCTCCAGAATCAAATGAGATAGTGGATACAAAGAACGTAACATAATCCCATCACCCATGGAGTCAGAAGACCTGTTTAATCACTAGCTTTGACATTTAGGGCCCAAGTGTGAACTTGGGAAAAAGCTATTTAACTAGCCTGAGCTTCAGTTTCTTTATTTATCAAATGGGTGTGCTTATGGAGAGGATTCAATAAAATAATTTTCTATCATTCAATATATAAACCGAGTTTTGCTGCTTAAGCAAAATGGTTTATTAGTATTAATCCTGTGGGTATCTGGACCCCTGTTCCATTTATGCATGTGTCCAGATCAAGTTGTCTAACTTGCCACACTGATGAGCTTGAGTTCTCCCAACAGCTTTGGTCAACTAGAATCCCAGCTGACCATACAGGCTGGCTCTTTGCTGCCCCCACCTGTCTGGAGCCAGCTTCCACAGTAGCAATAGGACTGGAAGCCCAGCCTGGTGCTGCAGCTTTGGCCTCCCTCCCACACATCCTGATATGTCAGGAATAGAAAGTGCAGCACCTAGGGCTAACCTCAGCTCATACCCCTTCCCAGTGTGTGTTTTTGTGTGCTTGCAGATGCACCTAGGAGATGCAGATCCATTTTGGGTGAATGGTGGAGGCTGTGTAGTCAGTAGGCAAAAAGCTAATACGTTCCTGTTTGTCCAGAGCCTCAGTGACTTCTTAAGCACCTGAGAGTCTGCAGTCTCACCGGAAACATTCCCAAGATTAGGTCAAATTCATATCTGATAGTCAAATTTGGAAAGGCCACCATTCTCCTTCAGAAGCAAATGATTTCACCAGCTCCATCTTCCAGCTGCGTAAATTAGTTAATTACAAAGGCTGTAATTTGCAATCAATATTATCTCCATGGCATCTACTTCACCGAAGAAAAATATTTATGGCCATATTTGAAAAGGGGCATATTGCCTTAATTGGGAGCCATACATGAAACATTGCACTAAGTGACTCTTAGGGCACTGATGTCAGTTTTTGCTTTTTTGGTCTGGGAGGTTTGGGGGAGAAAACACAGGCAGATTCTAGATAAAGGCCCTGATTTTCACAAGATAAAAACAGCCACAGACACTGATCCTCAGACACAAATCCTAAACACAGAGAAATGCTTTATGCACAAAGATGCCTGTCATTGAATTTTTTATAATGGTGAAAAAATATGCACTTAAATGTTCAACCAAACAGTTATTTACTTACTTATTTACTTGATGGAATATTATCTAGTCTTAAAAACAATGGTTATGAACAACTATATATTAACATGGAAAATTCTAATACTGTAATATTAAGAGAAAAAAGAGTAAGAAAAATACTAGATATTTGACATCTTCTTTATAATATGCATGCAAAAAACAGCCTGGAAAGAAATACATCAATAGAGCAACAGTGATAGTTTTTGAGCATTTTAAGTTTATTTTTTCATGTGTTTTTCTTGAATAGACATATATAGATTGGCAAGCAGAGGAAATGATTTGTCATAATGGCAACCCCACAATGTCACTATATTCCACATCCTGGAGTGAGGAAGCTAGCCTGCATCATGGAAATATATTTTCATTCAATTAGGAAGCAAGTATTAAAAATATATACAATGGACTGGATGCTTGTCTTTGCCCTCAAAGCTTCATGAAATATTGAAGAAGGACAACTCTGCTGCTGTGTGAAAGAGGCTCGTACAGACAGTTTTCTCCTAAATCAGCCTGGGTGGTCAGTGAAGGCTTCCTAGAGATGACGATATTGAAAATAGATTTTGAAGGATAAGGAAGCAGATAAGGAGATAAAGCATTCTGGAAAAATAAAACAGGACAAAAAGGTATGGAAGTGTGAAAGAATCTGTTATGTTTTGGGGAATAACCAGTGCTTAGTTGTGGCTAAAATGCTGGGTGCATGAAAAGGAGTGATAAAAGGGGTCATTAGGCCAGATACTGAAGGGCCTTGAATGCCAGTGTAAAGCAGCCCTTCTCTAAGAAAGGCTAGAGAGGTTGGCATTTATCCTGAGGGCAATAAGGAAGCATCAAAAGTGTTAAGCAGGGTCAGGAAGTGGCCAGAGTCATATGCCAAGAAGGTCTCTCCGGCTGCAGCATGGACTCGGGAATGGATTTAAGGGGTGGATTTGTGGGGGATACAGATACCGGTTGAAGGTAGAGAGGCCAATTTGGGGACTACAGCAGTAGTTCTGGTGAAAGTTGCAAAGTGTGAACCAAGGAATGCTAGACTTACAAGAGCCCCTGGAAATCTTTTAGTCCAGTGTTTGCATTTGACATTGGAGGAAAAACAAGCTCCAGAAGGGGAAGAACTTTTATTTTAAGGAGTTCTTTGCAAGACTCTTAATAGGCTTTAGCCCATCCACCAATGTATGGTGTTTCTGTTCTCTTTAAAGTGTTCTTGCCAATAGGTGGTCCAGCTTTTGCTCACACACATCCAGTGATGGGGATCTTGCCACCTAAGAAAGCTGATAGTAACCCCACTCTTGATTCAAGTGGTTCTTCTATTGAGCCTAAAATGGGCTCTCTTAAGCTCTGCTCTCCAATCATAGTATTCCCTCATGTAGCCACACAAAGCCATTCTGCTGCCTTCTGCATTGTGCTGTGTGTTTTCATGCTGACTGTCTAATTCAACCTTCCTAACTTCCATTCTAAGTAAGCACAATTATTATTCCTACTTTACAGGTGGAAAAAGTGAAACAAGAAATTACATGGAACAAGGATAAGGTCTTTTCTCTGGGTGTTCTATTTTTTATCCTCAGGTTATTTTGACTCCAGTGCTATAGTTCTGAGTACTGTCTGGGCCCTGGGACTTCCTTAGAAAACACTCTCATTTAAGGTTTGAAGATCTGAAATGAATATCGGGTTCCCCAGAGACCTATAACTGGTACAGAATATAGAGGCATCATCACTCCTCGTGATGGTTAATTTTATGTGTCAACTTGACTGGCTATGAGGAGGTACACAAATATTGGATCAAACATTATTTTGGGTGGTTCTGGGAGGGCATTTTTCGATGAGTTTAACACTTAAATTGATAAATGTTAAACTACGCTTTACTGTTGAGTAAAGCAGATTGCCCTCCGTAATGTGGGTGGGCTTCATCCAATCAGTTGAAAGTCTGAATACAACAAAAGGCTAAATAAGAGGATATTATTCCCTGAATAAGAGGCAACTCCTCTTACCTCCCTGATTTTGAACTGGGAAACCAGCTTTTTCCCTGCCTTCAAACTCCAACCGAAATATCAGCTCTTCCTAGGTCTTGAGCCTGTCAACCTTTGGACTGGAACTATAGTTGGCTCTACCTAGTTCTCAGGCCTTTGAACTCAGATTAGAGCTATACCATTAGGGGACTTAATAAATGATAAAGTTTCTGCACAGCTAAAGAAATAACAGGGTAAACGGACAAGCTACAGAATGGGAGAAAATATTTGCAAAATATGTGTCTGACAAAGGACTAATATCCAGAATCTACAATAAACTCAAACAATTCAACAAGAAAAAAAACAAAACAATCCCATTAAAAAGTGGACGAAGGATGTGAACAGATATTTCTCTAAAGAAGACATACAAGTGGCCAATAAACATATGAAAAAATGCTCAACATCACTAATCATCAGAGAAATGCAAATTAAAACCACATTGAGATATCATCTTACACCAGTAAGAATGGCTATCGTTAAAAAGCAAAACAACAACAGATATTAGTGTGGATGTGGAGAAAAGGGATATGTTGATGGAAATGTAAATTAGTATAACATCTATGTAAAACAGTATGGGGATTTCTTAAAGAACTAAAAATAGAACTACCATTTGACCTAGCAATGTCACTACTGGGCATCTACCCAAAAGAAAATAAATCATTGTTTCAAAAAGACACATGCACTTATATTTTTATCACAGCACAATTCACAATTGCAAAGTCATGGAATCAGTCTAAGTGTCCATCAGTGGTTGGCTGGATAAAGAAAATGTGGTATATATACACCATGAAATACTATGCAGCCATAAAAAGAATGAAATCATGTCCTTTGCAGCAACATGGATGGATCTGGAGACCATATTCCTAAGTGAAATAACTCAGAAACAGAAAGTCAAGTGCCACGTGTTTTCACTTACAAATGGGAGCTAAACAATGGATACATATGGATATAAAGATGAAAATAACAGACACTGGGGACTCCAAAAGCTGGGACAGTGGGAGGAGGGGAAACGTTAAAAAATGACCTGTTGGGGACAACATTAACTCTATGGTTACTTGTTAGGGAAATGCAAATTAAAGCCATAAGGAAATACTACTAAACACTCACTGGAGTAACAAAAATCAAAAGGAGTGACAATATCAAGTATTGACAAAGGTATGGAGCAATTGGACATAACTGGGAGGAGTTATAAAATGATACAAACACCTTGGAAAACTGGAAGTTTCTTATATAATTGATTCTGCAATTATATTCCTGGCTACTTATCCAATGAAATCAAAACATATTTTCACAAAAAAGACTTGTTCAAGAATGATGATAGCATATTTTTCCAGAAAAGCCAAAAACTGAAAACAATTCAAATAGGTGAATGGATAAACAAATTATGGTATATTATGAGCAATGGAATGCTAAAGAAGACTAAAAAGGAATAAACTATTGATACATGCAACAATCTGGATGAATCTAAAAAATAATATATTGAGGAAGCAATCGGACCTAGAAGAGCACATGCTATATGATTTGATTTATGTGAAGTCCAATTGTTCCAGCACCATCTGTTGAAAAGATAATCCTTTCTTCATTGAATTGCCTTTGCATCTTTGTTCAAAATCAATTGACCATATTTGTGTGGGTAGAACTCTCTACTCTGCTCTATTGATCTAAATATATATGTCTTTGTCAATACCACACTGTCTTGATTATATTAACTTTACAGTAGTTATTACAATTGAGTATTGTGATTCCTCCAAATAAACAAACAAACAAAATAAACTACACCATTGGCTCTCCTGGGACTCCAGCTTGCTGACTGCAGGCCTTGGAACTTGTCAGTCTTCATAATTGCATGGCCCAGGTCTTTATAGCATACACACACACATCTTATTGGTTCTGTATCTCTGGATAAATCTGACTAATAAATATATCCCTCCTTGTTTTATAATTAGACTTCTATTAACACAGACTTTGATCACATTGGCCTTTTTGGCATCCACATTGCCTAAGTGGCATCAGAGTTGACCTAATGAGTTTGAGAGATAGAATGCAAACCTAGGTCTCATGGTCCCAGCCCAGGACCTTTTCATTCCATTGCATTGCACCAAACATACGAGGACTATTCGATAGAAAACATTCTTATTCCTTGTACCACTCTTCTGGCACCAGACTTCCCAAGATTCTAGAAGTGGCTTGGTTTTCTAATACATCTAACTATTCACTACATGTTTATTTATTAATAGAGCAAAGATTTTCTTCCTTCTAATAGTGTGTTTTACAGTAGGCACAGTCAGGAAGCAAACTCTAAAAAGCAATTTTGATTTCCCATCACCATCTATCACCTCTGGTTCCCTCTGTTATGTCTAACACTGCTCAGTAGGCTGGAACACAGTGCCAAATAATTAACCAACATCCCCTGCTAAGTAAGCCAGCCCTAGCTGGAGGCCAATGCACACTCCAAGGTTGGCTAGACTCCAACACCAGGGGAAAGGTCAGCTGGGGCAGACTGAGTACTCTGGTGATTTAAAGGTGCAAGTCCTTACCAATCACCTTTCCTGATTCTCTCCTTCTTCTTTTCCCAAGGCCTCTGTTTAGAATGTACTTCACCTTTGTTGTCTGCCTGGGAAGTTCCCATTTTCCCCTCAAAACCCAGCTCCAATGCCTCCTGCTTAGGAAAAGCTTCCTGCTCCTTCCTTGCTGCTCACACAGCACCCTGCACACATTTCTACTTGGCTATGACTATTGTACTGCATTGCTTCACTTCTCCTTGTCCTCCTTTAGACTTTCTCTAGGTCAGGAATAAATCTGATTCCCCTTTTTCCCAGTGGCCAACACAAAATATGGAACAGAAGAGGTACCAAAGCATGTGTAATGCATGGATGAATAATTGAACAAATGAATGTTGATATCACTTGAATTTCAGGTCTATTTATTTCAACTCTGAATTAAGGCACCTCTGCTAGGCCTTAGTTTTGGCATCTGTAGAATGGGAATATCTGCTTATCAGAATAGTTACCAGGAATATATAAGAGAAAGGGATGGTGGGACAAAAGGTGTGTGTGTGTGTGTGTGTATGTGTGTGTGTGTGTGTATGTGCACATGTCATTAGGATAGTTTCCTTCTCCCAAGATGTGTCAATAAGACTGTGAGCCCTCCAAGAGCCATGTGTTTCTTTGAGCCTTTCTCTCTTCCTCCCTCCCTTCTTTCTTCCTTCTTGTCCTGTTTTCACTGAACACCTAATACATGCCACTGGGAATGTAATGAAAGGAAAGTCAAACCTATATTTCTGCTTTTAAGTGGCTCACAATGGGGGAGTCATATATAAGATGACAGTCACAAACCAGCACACCAAGAGCTAGGACCTAAAATACATGGGGGTCATGTGAGCATGGATGAAGAACATTCACCATAACCCACATGATCAGAGGAGACTTTTCTTATGAAGACTTCACCTCTAATAAATGGGAGTCAGTTAACTGAAGGCACAGGAATAGATAGGTTAGGAAGAGCAGTAAGAAAGAATGGAGGACATCATAAAGTTCAGAGTGCAGAGTGTTAGGGTGAGGGGTGGTAGAGGAGATAGTGGTTGGGTAAATGTTAAAATGTAAGACTGGAGAGGCAGACAGAGGTCAGTCATACAAGGCTTTATTAGCTCTAGTGAGGTATTGGTGTTTAGATGCAGGTCAGTGGGAGTTGGGGGAGGAATCTACTTGCTGGAGTAGCATGCCTAGATTTGCTCTCCAAAGGAACAAACAAGAGCCCAGTGAAAGAAGAACAACTAGGGGTAAAAAGGCTCTAAACCTGACATCCTTGGGATAAAAGCTAATGGCTGGGGAGCTTGGCCTGGAGAAGAGATGACTTGGAGGTAGGACAGGTTACTGCCTTCAAAGCTAAGGGGCTACGGGGGCAAGCGAGGAAGCAGATGTGCTCTGCGTGCTCCAGAGAGCAGTGCTAGAACAAGTGGGTGTGACTGGCTGACCTGGAATCTCAGCTCTGCAACTACCTGTGTAAAACTGGCAAATCTCTTAACCTTACTGAGCCTCAGTTTCTCCATTTATGCAATTAGAACTGTAATACTGACCTCAGCACATTGCTGTAAGGATTTAATGTGAAGATGTACATCAAGTGCCTAGCACATGTTTGGCACATGGGAGATGCTCATGTTAGGCTCTTTATGACTCTAAAATGAATACTGAGATGGGTGAGAAACATACCGGCAGGGGTAGCATGGAGGGAGGAGGGAAACAAGAATAATTTCAGCTTCGAACACAAACACAATTCTCTTCGCTTCCTATTTTGGGAATTGCTGCGGAGGCCAGGAGGGAGGGAAAGATTCCGATTTTAGCGCAACCCGCCTTCTCACTGGGTCTGTGACTTCCAATACTCCAACCAGCCTCTGGAGTCAGTTTTACAGAAGATTCTGTCCCTGAACTGTCCTGATGGTATCAGAGGTCTTAAGGGTCAATTTAAATATCCCACCTCAGAAAAGCCCTCCTTGATATCCCAGCATAACTAGGACTTTGTGGCACAATATCTTATTGCACCATTTATTTTTTCTTTGCCCTGATTAGAGTTTGTCCGCATATATTTGTGTGATTGTTTAATACTTTCCACCTTCCCCCATGTAAGCAGAGACTATTGATATTTTATGATGTTTTCTATTGCATTCCCAGTGCCCAGAGCAGTGCTTGGCGTATAATAGGTATTTTATTCGCTCATTGACTAAGTGAATAAGTGCATAAATAAATGAACAAGTAAGAACCAAGGGGAAAGGGCATTTTCCTCAGAAGAAAGAGCATGAGCAAAGGCAAAGATGTGGTAAAATGCATCATATATGCAAGTACCAAGTGAAAAACTCAGAGCATCTAAGAGATAAACATGGAAATGTCTCTTGGAGGTAGTCTGTATGTGTCTCTCAGTGCCCTGTTAATGACATTGCACTGTCTTCTATGGGCAATGGGGAGACAAGGAAGGTGCTTAAGCAGGGAAGTCCTGTGCTGGAAGATTTAGGGGGGAAGAAATGAAAGGAAGGACTTCTCCACTGCTTTCAGACTCCGTGGCTTTGCCCGCTGCTTGTCTAGGACCTTCATTTTGGATCTCAGAGCCCTTCTACCTTCACCCACAATTCAAAGTGACAGGGACTTTCTCTTATAAAAGATCCCTTTATTGCATTTAAGCCCCAAGCTTCAAGGAACAACTTCTTCCCTAAAATCTCAGGTAATGAGGATCTCCCTCCTGTCACTCCTTTGATAACCCTTCCCTCTACAGTCAATCTTTAGCTTGCTTCAGAAGATGAGAGTCCCAAGCCAGCCTCAGCTACCATCACATGCTTCAGTCTCACATTCTGTAAAATGGGGCTGATGATAATTGCATCTGTACTCTCAGGGTTGGTAGGATAATTAAACAAAATAAAAGGTGTGAAGGAGTTTGATGAATTGGCTGGCACTGTTAAAGCCATGTACCATCACCATGAACTACTGAAACTGGCATTCTGGGCCAGAGGACTGGCACACATTAGCAAAACATGTATGTGAGCTACAATCCCAGTCCACCACCTGGTTCCTTTGCACCCCACACCCAACCAAAAGCAGGTTTGTGGTGGGAGATAATAAGCTTCATTCAAAGAGACTCCAGAGCCTAGGAATCAGATGAACTTCAGGTTAAGAAAATTTGGAAATGGCCTCATGGCCCAAGAAAGAAGATATAAAGCAAGAGGAGGCTGGAAAGTTAGAGGTTACAAACACCTCCAGATAGTGGATTGAATAAAGGTCTAGGCAGGAGAAGAATAAGTTTTATCTTGTTCCCCTTAATTGTTTCCATGATTTTGATTCCATGCCAGCATATTGCCTATTTGAGCCCAACCTTCTGAACCCTAAAAGACTTAACAAACGCTGAGTCTTTCTGGTTAACAGGTAACCTTCAAGGATCTGGCTCCAATGTCCTTCCCACCCTCATCTTCCATTGCATCACTTCACACTCTCCTCTTATCCCCATGCCCCGGAGTCTGCTACATGGGACTATTCACCAGTCCTCAAATAGGCTCTGCACTCTTTCACCACTATGCTTTTCCCACTGCCTGAATATTCTTTCCTCCTCTATCAAGATCAAGATAAGTCAAGATCTCAAACAAGTCAAGATCTTGTTTGTCCTTCAAGATTCTGGACAAATGCTATGTTTTCTTTGAAATTACCCCTGATTTCTTAAATCAGAATTACCATTTTTGTATTGCCTCAATATGCTATTACTGTACTATACTTTCATTTGGTAGAAAGTCTGCAGTATTTGAATTTTAGTTGGTTGCTTCCATGTCTTTCCTCCATTATACTGTCTCTGCATCTTTACTGACTAGAGCAGGTCTCGATATAGCCAAGGTGCTTAGTGAATTCATGCTGAAGCAAATGAAAGAGGAGTAATAGGGAAAGTAATTCTTATCTCTCACAAAATGGCATGGCAAGCACTTTGTAAATATTAACTCTTATAATCCTGGCCTCTCCCTAGCTTCCCAGGTCATGGGTCTTTACATACAGCCAACATCTGCTTATGCTACAGAAAAGCCCCAGCAGCCTACTGGGGTGAAAGCTCTGGTCTTGTGTCTTCACACTGTTGGCCACCATCCACACCGCTATCGTTTTCTTGGCTCTCAGATTGTCTGGCTCCATGTCCTTGCTCTGGATAACTGCCCCATGCAGTTATCAGCTTCAACTCAAGGCAAACATAATTTCTTGAGTAACTACTGTGTGCAGACATGTAGTTCTGCATGCTTCCTTGTTTAGGAAGCCCTTTTAAGCGGGTTGCAAGCAAGAAACAGTCTTAGCTGTACAGAATCATGACAGCTGGGAAATTTTCCACAGGCTGGGGGATGAGACAAACCTCATGTGGTGGATATTCCCTTTTACAAATGGAGTCACAAAGGTGAAAACAGGTTGGGGACTAGCAGGGAGCTGCATTGCTAGTAAGTATTGAAAATGGGGGCCAGGAGCGGCGGCTCATGCCTGTAATCCCAGCACTTTGGGAGGCTGAGGCGGGCAGATCACGAGGTCAGGAGTTTGAGACCAGCCTGCCCAGCATGTGAGACTCCGTCTCTACTAAAAATACACACACATACACACACACACAAATTAGCCAGGCATGGTGGTATGCACCTGTAGTCCCAGCTACTTGGGAGGCTGAGGCAGAAGAATTGCTTGAACCTGGCAGGTGGAGGTTGCAGTGAGCCAAGATTGCGCCACTGTACTCCAGCCTGGGCAACTCCATCTCAAAAAAAAAAAAGAAAAAAGAAAATGGGGTTCAAATCTCTCCCACCTCATGCCAAAACATCAGACAGTAGAAGAGAGAAGACGGATTACTCCCCTCCTACCACCATAGAAGTGTCTCTGGCAGCAGCTGAGTCTCCTCCATGGCTCTAGCACTTGCTGAATAGAGCCATGGAGGTTGCCAAGGCTCTATCTTTTGCTAGGTAACCATGGCTCCTAGGATCCAGTGCCACCTGTTCTCCCTTTGACCCTTATGCCCAGGTTGAGAGTATCTTCCTATTGTTGCTAATCTCTGAGTTTCTTTACCATTTCCTGTTTGGCTTCTCAACTGGTGCCAGTTCCCTGCATTGAATCCTCTTTGTTTCAAATATTTGGAGTGATTTTTTTTCTTGGTTATGTACTGACTGATAGATTCAGATTTAGATGAAACTAAAAAATATCATGGAAATAATGCATGATAACAACTCAATCAAAACTATTAACTGTGCAACAGTAATGCTTGTTCACAACAGGTTGTGTTAAGGATAATTCTAGGCTGCCAGTTCTGCCAGTTAAAATCCATTACTTAGCTCTAGTTATAACTCAACTCCCTTTTTTTCCTCTCATATTTAAATTGTAAGAAAATAAGAGTGACATTATCATTATCATAGGAGTAACTTTAAATCTGCTTTACCTCATATAAAAAAGTAGATCATTTGCAAACCTTGATATTTTCACTATTCTTAGCACTGTGTACGTGTGTGTGTGTGTATGTGTGTAAGATATCTCACAACCATTGCTCTTTGCTATGATGCCTTCCAAAATAAAGGGTTGTTGAGATAGAATAGATCTTTAGTTTTGGCCATTGTGAGTCTGGAACTAGAGTGTCCAAGGTCTAAGATGAACCCAGTGACAGCTTACACTTCTCTTTTTGGGAGCTTGTTCCTGCCACTCATCATCAGAAACAGTCATGAGCACTTGCCATATGCCAGGCATTGTGGTCTTAGTGTGGACATAAGAGCTTGGTGGACCATCATAAACCATCAGAGCTACTTTATCAGGAAACTGAGTCACAGAGAAATTAAAGAACTATACCAGGATCACATAGATAGTAAAAGGACAGTGTTGAGATGTGATCCTAGTCAGTCAGGCTCCAGAGTTACAGCCTATGCCGTTGGCCACAATGCTTTAATGCCTCTCTATAGAGCAGTCTTGTCTGCCTGGTGGCCCATTAGGACCCTCATTCAGTGTACCATGACCTCTGTTTCTCCCCTTTCAGCCTCCTTTCCAAAGGCATCACATATCTCCCCATTACTGAGATAGGAATGTGCACATTTTATAATCATGCCATTGGAAAAGTATAAGTTCTGCCCTATGGGGTGAAGGAGGGGATCAAAAAGGTTCTGTCTCATATTATTCCTCCTCACCCTTGAATATAACCAGTCAGAGAGAGGCTGAAACATCTCTCAGGGGAAGAGACTGAAGAACAGAAAATAGGGTATTTGGAAGAATTTGTTTTTCCAGGAGTTAAACCACTTTGGAATGGAAAGCAGGAAAAAAAAAACCCACAAAAATGATTTTCTGCTTTTTTTTAAACTTAAAATTATGGAAATTGTTTCTGACAGCAAATTGCTCCTAATTAATTTCTTGGCTCTGCTGGGAAAATGTACTGTTCTGTTGATTTCTAAATTCCACCAGCTTAATTATCAAAATACATTTTTTTTCATAAAACTATTAACATGTGGGGTTGCAGTTAGGGGGTTGTCAGCATAGTGCAAAGGAAAAAGAGAGAGTAGGGGAGCAAGGGTTGGATGAGCACCAGGAGGCCTAGAGACTCAACTCAAGGCTTCGTACCCATGTTCCAAAGTCTGGGAGAAGGTAGCAGCCACAGGAAAAGAAGTCTTAATGATGCAGGCAGAATCACAATGCAGGGAGTGCCTGGGAATGAAGTTGGGAGATCTGGATTCAAATTCCATCTATACTACTTACCTTAGACAAACAGTTGAATTTTTGCTGAGCCTCAGTCGTTTCTGTAAAATGAGGCTAGAAATAATGTTAATTAACATTTGTAGAACTCTTGCTATATGCCAGGCAGTATCTCAAGTGTTTCTATGTGCATTCACATGCCATTCTTCTCCACAGCCCTGTGAAATAGGCATTGCAACTCTACTTTACAGATGAGAAAACACAAGTTCAGAGGGGTCATACAAATTGCCTGAGGTTATACATGTTAAGAACCAAGTAGCCAGGATCACTGGTAAGAGAAAATCAGTTTCTAGCTTAGTGCCAAACTATTGCCTAACCTGTCTGTCTTCCTCATTAGACTGAGAGCCTCTTGAGGTCAGGGGACCAATTCCCCCGATTTTGTATCCACAATGTAGGTAATGTCTGATAAGTTAATAAATGAATGAACAAATGGTTTAGATGCTCAATTAGATACTGGCAGAATTTAAATCTGGAATCAGTTAATTTGGTGCCATTCAAGAAAAACATTCAATTTCAGTCACTTAGTAGATGTTAATCAAATATCTGCTGTATGCCACTCACTGAGCTAATCAATAAATAACTTTGGGCACCTAGCAATTTTGCTTTTGGGAATAGATCATAAGAAAATATTTGGATAATTGTATAAAAATGGAAGAATAAAGCTGTTCATCACAACATTATTTCATTTTTTTTAAACGTAAAAGTTCATTCATCTAACAAATATTGCTGAGGGCCTGCTACATACCAAGCATTGTTCTAGACATTCCCATTGAACAAGACAAACAAGGTCCCTGCCCCCATCAACTCACAATCTTGTGGGGAAGATAGAGAAAACCCAAATGGATATATAATGTCAGGTAGCAATGAGACCTGTGAAGTAAAAGGGAGCATTTTCGGGTAAGGAAATGAACTGTGAAAGGAATTAATTTTTGGATTGGGGCTCAGTAAAAGTCTCTCTGAGGAGAGGCCATTTGAGTCATTCTTAATGACATGAGGGAGTGAACCATATGAACATCTGGGAAGATTAGTGTAGAGGGCACAAGTATAGTCTATAAGCTTGTTTTCTTTGTGACCTTGGGCACAGCTCTCTGGCCTTCTGGGCTGGAAGGACTAAGTCCCTCTCCTCCATCCTTCCATCTATGATCCAGGCACTCCTCCCTCCTACTGGGGCCCAGAACAAGGTTCCATATCTGAGAGAGCCTCTTGTTACCAAAACATTTTGCAAAATCCCAAGTGCTACACAGATGTAAGTCAGATGCAAGTTAATCCTACCTCTCTGCTGAAGCCAAGTTCAACTATTACTTCCTTTCTGAAGCCTTGCCTTACTTTGTCGGGAAGGATGTCTCTGGGCTCCCTTTATACTTTTTATGCACCTCTGCTGTAACATTTAGTTTTTTGCAGCACATGATTTTTTAACTTCTTGAAGCAAGGACAATGTATCCTTTGTTTCTGAATCATAGCCACTAACTCAGTGCTTGGCACATGGTATTACTTAATATGGGATAGCTGAATTAACTTGAAAGGGCATTTGTGGATTGAGCAAGATTTTGACATGAGTTGGGTGAGGTTTTTAGTTACATTGAAATCTATTCTCTCATACATAATCGGCACACAATAAAAACTCACTGAATGAATAAACACATGTTGTGAAAAGCAGTTTCTTTTTGCTGAGTGAGGATTACCTCATCTCTGCAAGGAAATCCATGTTTTGACAGTAATCAGACCTGGCAATACAGGGATATAGAGTGGGGACAAGTGGAGGGATGTGAGAAAGATTCACCTTCATTAAAGATCTACTTTAGCAGGCAATGTGTTAGGTAGAACACTGAATCATTATCCCAGTTGATCCTCAGAACAACCCTGAGGGTACTTTTTAATTATCCCCATTTTATAAGTGAAAAAAAATGAGTCAGAGAGATTAAGGCATTACTTTCATACACAAAGTAGAAGGGGTGCAGTAGGAGCGAGAAGTCAGGAGTGTCTGGCATAAAGTCCTTGCTCCCCAGAGCCCTTGGCACTGAAGGTGGTTGGGGGAACACTGGAAAATGCTTGGGGTTTCCTCTCCTGGAGCTGCATCCGCTCACTGGCACTTACATAAGGAGATGGTTGCTGTTTTTAGAAGGTACTCATAGACTCATAGTCACACAAATAAACATCCTAATACTTTAGCGAGTTGATGGACCTGCCGTGTGAATTCTGCACAGCTCAGACTCCATCTCAGGGGAGAACATGGCTTTCTAAGGTAATCATGTTTTCTCTGCTCTAATGGCATCAATAACCTTTCCCTCTTATTGTTGCCACAAAGTTTTTCAAGGTACTCGCTAGGTTGTGAGTACCTTGAGGTTCAGGGCTTGGAATTCTTGCCTCTCTTGTGGGTAGCTCAGAGCCTGGCACAAAGAGGACCTCAAATAATTGCAAATAAAAGGAAAGAGACTGTGATGGTTAATTTTATGTGTCAACTTGACTGGATCATGGAGTGCCCAGATATTTGCTTGAATGTTATTTCTGGGCATGCCTATGTGGGTGTTTCTGGATGAGATTAATATTCAATTAATAGACTAAGTAAAGTAGATTGTCCTCTCTGGTGTGGGTGAGCCTCATTCAATCTGTTAAGAGCCTGGATAGAATAAAAAGGCAGAGAAAGGGAAAATCTGCTCTCTTCCTGAGTGCCTAAGCTTACACATCTTCTCCTGTCCTCAGACTCTGACTTATACCATTGGCTGTCCTGGTTCTCAGACCTTTGGACTTGGATAAGAATTTACACCATCAGTTCTGGTTCTCAGGCCTTCAGACTCAAACTGGAGCTACATCACCAGCTCTCCTGGGTCTCTAATTTGCCAGTTGCAGATGATGAGACTTCTCCGCCTCCCTAATCATGTGAGATAATTACTTACAATACAGATCTAGGTCTCCTATTCTGTTTATCTACAGAACCCTAAGTAGTGCAGTTTAGTGCTGAGAAGTGGGATGCTGCTGCTAGAAATGCTGAAACACATAGCATGGCTTTGGAACTGGGTAGTGTGCAGAGGCTGGAAGAGTTTTGAGGTGCAAGTTAGACATATGAACATTAAAAGCACATCTGTTGATGTCTCAGATGGAAATGAGAAACATGTTATTAGATACTAGAGGGAAGGCAATCCTTTTGCAATCTGTTATTAAGTGACAAAGAACTTGGCTGAACTGTGTTCTAGTGTTTTGTGAAAGGTAGAACTTGCAAACAATGAAATTGGATATTTAGCTGAAGGGATTTCTAAGCAATGTGTGAAAGAACTAGCTTGGTTCCTCCTGGCTGCTTATAATAAAATGTGAGAAGAAAGATGAATTGAAAGGGTGAACTGTTAAGCAAAAAGTAAGCTGAATGTAAAGATTTGGAAAATTCTCAATTTGTCCATATTGCAGAAAGTGAGAACATATGTTTAGAAGAGAACACCAAGGAGGTGGCCAGACTATCATTTGATAAACAGATCATTGGTTCATTGGTATAACTCATGAACTTAATCAGCCATCTCAACAGAAGCCATGAATAAATGAGATTATACCAGGGGAAACACTGCCAGCTAGAAGTAAAGGAGACTCAGAAATCAGGACAGAATGAAGCATGGTTGTTGGGCTTCTTGTATTTTACAAGATAAAAACATAGAGCTATTTAGCTATAAATGTGCCCTGTTCCTCAAAAAAGGGGAAGATTGACACCAAAAGTAATTCAGAGATTATCAGGACTGCCACTTCCACCACAGGCCCAGGGGACAGGGCTAGTTCCTTTTCCATTTCAAAGGGTGGGGTTCCCACTCTGGTGTTGACAGATCAGAATGCCCCTGCCCAGTACCTTAGGGGCAGAGCATTGAATCAAAGAGGGTTATTTGCAAGCCATAATACCTAATGGAGTTCTCCCTGGTATGTTTTGGACTTGCTCAGAATCCATCACCTCTTTCTTCCTTCCAATTTCTCCCTTTTTGGAATAGGAATGTCAATTCTATGACTACCCTAGCACTGTATTCTGGAAGCACATAACATATGTCTGGTTTCATAGCTTCATAGATGGAGATGAATTTTGCCTAAGGATAAATTGTATTTTGAGTCTCACCCATATCTGATTTAGATGATATTTAAGTGAGACTTTGAACATTAGATATTAGAGTTGATGCTGGAATGAGTTAAGACTCTGGGGCTGATGGGAGGAATTAATGTATTTTGCATGAGAGAACGATGTGAATATTGGGGGGCCAGGGGCGGAATATTGTGGTCTGAATGTTTGTGTCCTCCTAAAATTCATATTTTGAAGCCCTAACTTTCAATATGATAGTATGTGGAGGTAAGGCCTTTGGGAGGTCTTTAGGTTTACATGAGGCTATGAGAGTTGGGCCCTCATGATGGGATTAATGTCTTTATAAGAAGAGAAAGGGAGACCAGAAATCTTTTTCTCTTTCTACTGAGGACACAGCAAGAAGGAGGCTGTCTGCAAGCCAGAAAGAGAGCCCTCACCAAGGCACCTTGATCTTGGACTTTTCAGCCTCCAGAACTGTGAGAATTAAATGTTTGTTGTTTAAGCCACTAAGTCTATGGCATTTTGTTATAACAGGTTGAGCAGACAGGCAAAGAGTTAGGAAACTTCTCATTTCCAAGAGGAGTTTGAGTTGAGAATAAAATTCTGTTGACCTTTGTCATCATTGAACCATACCTTCACAAAGCCCCAGATTCCTAACTTGGTGAAAGTTGTTGCATGTTCAGCATCTGGAGAGACCATTCTTTCTTCAGAACCAGGGTGCTGGTGGCAGCTGGCTTTCCTTACCAGCCTTGTGATTTGTTCTTATAATTAGGCTTTGCAGTGATTGAGGTTTCAAACAAATGCCTTATCCTAATAAAAAATAGCTGTCTATCATAGACCCCAGGGTTCCTCTGTGAATGGTGAGTCATAAATGTGTTAAATACTCAAATGCTCTGGATTTAAACTGGGCTTCTCAGAAACAAAGGTCTCTAAGCACTATTTTATGCTACTAAATGGACTTATGGGTTTGGCCCTACTCAGTGAGGTTTGAGATGAAGGAGTCAGTCTACCCTGCCAAAATTGCCTCTTAGAACCCCTATCAGAGGCAGAATGTTTATGTTTATCTATTTATTCAACAGATTAAACACCTTTTAAGTGACTAAGATTATGTCAGATGCTGGGATCTAATGATGAGCAAAAACAGACATGAACTCTGTCCTCCTGGAACTTATAGGCTAGTGGGAGAGACAGATGTTCCTTAAATAATCACACAAATATGGGTATAATTACACTCTGAGATGAGTGCTATGAAAGAAAGAACAGTGTTCTATGAGTGCATATAGCAAAGGGGTCTGACCAAGATTATGGGTTCAAGGAAGGTTTCCCTGAGGAAGTAAGTTTGAGTTGAGATACAAATGATGTGTAGGTAGTACTAGAGTGAAGAAAGCAAGAATGTTACAGTAAAATGGAAGCATTCAGGGGGAGTTCAGGGGTCTATAATCTTAATAAGCCTCTGCCAATTCTAAATATACAATCAAAAATAATCTAACTAAAAACAATTTCCTTTCTCTATAGAAATGCAACTTCAAGACCCCAGAACTCTCTAATCAGAATGCTGCTTTTAAGTTCTTCCAATAAGGAAATTTGAGAGACAACACTGATCCAGCAGAGGGAATATCATGTCCAAAAACCTGTAATCACAGAAAACATGTAAATCACAGAAATTGGAAGAAGTCAGTATGGAATGAATATTGGGGCAGAGGAGGAATATGAGATAAGGCTGGTGTGATTACCCTGAAAATCTTGGAAAGTCACTGAAAGGTTTTAAGCCAGTGGAGATGGAAAAAGTGGGTACAGAAATGACCACATGTACTGTTTGACGAGTGGTTCCAGGGACACCAGTTAGAGGACTATTGCAGTAGTTCAGATGAAAGAGAATGACATTTTGGAGCAGGGTGGTGGCAGTGGAGATGGAAAAAAGTGAATGCATTGAGATCTTTAGGTGAAGCACCAGAAGGAGTAGAGGCAGAGGACAGGCAACCCAGATATGTCTTGGTTCTGTTACAAATTTCTCTATAACCTTGCACAAATCCCTTTCTGGGGCCTCAGCATCCCTCTCACCCACCAGGGAGGCTACTAAGTTTCCTCAAAAAAAAAAAAAAAAAGTAGGAATCTGCAAACCATAGGATTAGGTAATCCTTCAAAGGTCTTCCAGTGCTGACATTCTGTGGTTCAATAATTTTGTGATCTTAAAGCTTTTCTTCTTTATACTCCAAATGCCTAAGACTATCCTTCCTAAAAACATACTTGCGGGAATGATACTCATGCCAGTAGCTTGATGATAAATAGTTGTGACACCTTGAATCAGGGCTATGAAGCAAACATTGCCAGGTGTCTACTGCACAAAAGAAAAAAAAGGATCTTTGGTTGGAAGTTTCCCTAGGGACCAAAAAAACCCCACAAGAAAACCAATAACAAAAAATCAGTGTCAGGTGGGAAAATGCCTTGGATGATGATAATGATGATGATACTTATAATAATTTCTTAACTTCATTTGGTGTCTTAACATGCCTTGTCTCATCTGACAAAACAACCTTATGAGATATGCCAGTTCATAGAAATGAGTAGAATGAGCCAAGGAGATAAGGAAATAAATGTCAGTGTTTAAATAGACTTAGATTCATTTATTAAACAAATATTTACAGAACTTCTTTTATGTGCTGGTTGTAGAGGCTGGGCTAAATGTAATAGACAAAGTCTTTATTCTCATGAGGGTTAAAAGATAATAAAATATATAATAATAAAAAGATAATATATACAATATTATATGTAAATAAATAACATCATATATTATATATAGTAATATTATATAACATAAGTAATATAATAATATATAATTATTAATTATATAATAGTAAGATATATAGAGACATAAAATAATTATTGTTTCTAGTAAGTTCTATGAAGGAAAATCAATAGGATAGTGAGTTGGCAAGTAAAATGAGGAAAGCGATTTTCAATAGAATAGTCAGAAAATATTTTTGGTGAGATGGCATTACAGACAAAAAGAACAATAACTGTAGAGGCTAGTTATGGGTTTGACTTGTCTGAGTAACAAAATGGAGACCACTGTGATTGCAGCACAGTGAGTGTGATGGTTAATACTGAGTGTCAACTTGATTGGATTGAAGGATGCAAAGTATTGATTCTGGGTGTGTCCAAAGGAGATTAACATTTGAGTCAGTGGGCTGGGAAAGGGAGACTCATCCTTAATCTGGATGGGCACCATCTAATCAGGTGCCAGTGCAGCTAGGATATAAAGCAGGCAGAAAAACATGAAGATCACTTAGCCTCCCAGCCTACATCTTTCTCCCTTGAACAATGAACTCCAAGTTCTTCAGCTTCGGGACTGGGACTGGCTTCCTTGCTGTTCAGCTTGCAGATGGCCTATTGTGGGACCTTGTGATTGTGTGAGTTAATATTACTTAATGAACACACACACACACACACACACACACATATATATATATATATCCTGTTAGTTCTGTCTCTCTAGAGAACCCTGACTAATACAGTGAGTGTGATAGAGAGAGTGGTATGAGGGGCATGGGAGAGATACAAGAACTCAAACCAAAAGAGCTCTGTGGAACATAGGAAGGATTTTGGATTTTATTTTAAGTGAAGGGAAGCCATTAAAGGGTTTTAATCAGGAAGGTTATAATACTTGATTCTGGTTCTTTTTAGAACCATATGACTCTGGCTGTTGTGAGGATAATGTACCAAAGAGTGGCAAGAATTAAAACTGGCAGACCAAGTAGGCAGCTATTACAGTAGTCCAGGCAAGAGGGGGATTGGTAGCATAGAAGAGAAACATGGCACTGCAGATGAAAAGCAATGAATAACTACCCAAAGCAATCTACAGATCAATGCAATCCCTATAAAAATACCAATGAAATTCAACACAGAAATAGAAAAAAGCAATCCTAAAATTTTTCTGTAACCACAAAAGACCCAGAATAGCTAATAAGTTCCTGAGCAAAAGCACAAAGCTGGAGGCATCACATTACCTGACATCAAAGTATACTATAAAGCTGTATTAACCCAAACAGCATGATACTAGCATAAAAACAGACATATAGACCAGTAGAACAGAATAGAAAACCCAGAAATAAATCCACGTATTTAATTAACTCATTTTTGACAAAGGCATCAAGAACAAACATTGGAGAAAGGAAAAGCTCTTTAGTAAATGTGCTGGGAAAGCTGGGTATCCATATGCAGGAGAATAAAACTAGACCCCTATCTCTCACCATATATAAAAATCAAATAAAAATAGGTTAAAGATGTAAATGTATTACCTGCAACCATGAAACTACTAGAAGAAAACGTTGGGAAAATGCTTTAGGACATTGGTCTAGGCAAAGATTTCTTGAGTAAGACATCAAAAGCACAGACAATCAAAGCAAAAATCGACAAATGGGATTACATCAAGCTAAAAAGCTTTTATACACCAAAGGAAACAATCAACAAAGTGAAGAGACAAACTACAGAGTGGGGGAAAGTATTTGCAAACAATTCAATTTACAAAGGATTAATAACCAGAATATATAAGGAACTCAACTCAATAGCAAGAAAACAATCTGATTTAAAAATGGGCAAAAGATCTGAATAGCAATTTCTGAAAAGAAGACATACAAATGGCCAACAGGTATAAAATGCTCAACATCACTAATTATCAGGGAAATGCAAATCAAAGCCACAATGAGGTATTATCTCACCCCAGTTAAACTGACTATTATCAAAATAAAAAAGAAAATACAAATGCTGGTGATGATACAGAGAAAGGGGAATGATCATACACTGTTGATGGGAATGTAAATTAGTATAGCTACTATGGAAAAGAGTAAGGAGGTTCTTCAAGAAACTACAATTAGAAATAACATACGATCCAGCAATTCCAATGCTGGATATCCATTGAAAAGAAAGGAAATCAGCATATTGAAGAGATAACTGCACTCCCATCTTATTGCAGCACTATTCATAACAGCCAAGATACTGGAATCAATCTAAGCAACCATTAAAGAACGGATGGATAAAGAAAATGTGGTGTGTGTGCATATACATAAATGTGTGTGTATATATACACATATATATGTGAAATTGAATGTCTTTATGTCTTTTTGACATAAAGAAGAATGAAATCCTGTCATTTGCAACAACTAGATGGAATTGGAGGACATTAGGTTAAGTGAAATAAGCCAAGTACAGAAAGACAAATGTCACATGTTCTTACTTGTGAGAGTATGTGAGAGCTAAAAACATTGATCTCCTGGAGGTAGTAAATAAAATGGTGGTTACCAGAGGCTGGAAAGGTTAGTGGAGAGGGGAGACAGAGAGTATAAGGTACATTTTAGAAGTAGAATACACAGGAGTTGGTGATGAATTAGGAGGTTGGTTGAAGGAAATTTTTTTTTAACTTCTTCAACTTTGCATACGGGCAAATTGAAGCCCAGGAAAAATAAGAAATGGGAAATAACTGAAACAAAACCTCAATCCAAGACTTCTGGCCCCACATACAGTGCTCGTCCTGGTTCACCATACATCTCTGCTCTTGGTGTCAGCCCAGTGTGTGGTGGACAGAGGTGCTCACTTAATTGCGTGTGTATCAACTGTGGCCAAATTTCTGTGTGGAAGGGAGGCTTCTATGTCTTTTTATATAAGAAGTCCTGTAACTTGCTTCATTCCTCACTTGACAATTGCTCTCTGGTCCCAGCCTTGGTGGGTCAGGAAAGGAAGATGGCTTTCACTCCTGCTGAGGGTATATAGCTGCTCTTTGCCGATTTAGGAGAGAGAAGTGGAAAGATGATGAGTGTGTTTTATAGAGGAAGAAATGAGTCTGATGTTAAGTCTAACTCTTCCACACGTTCACGCTACCTTTAGTCTCTTAATTTTCATGTTTTCACTGGGATATTTGGGAACCATGGCCAATTAAAGCCCACTTCTCCTGGCTTGCATCTCTTTTACTCTATGCCCTATTCATACAGAATACCTCTGTGTTTAAGGCTCCCAAGGCAGAGATACCTCTGTGTGCCCAGTGCCTGACACAGAAGCTGGCATACAGTATACAATGCGTACCTGCTTATTGAGAAAAACGAGGCAGTTAAATTCTCCTGGCCTCAGTTTTCTCAACTTTTAAAATGGAATAATTAATAGTCATCTCACAAGGTTGTAAAGTTTAAATGACTTAACATGCATGTAAGATACCTAACAGTGTAGGAGCTTAAAATGAATTTATGTATTATTATACACGAAAAGCTTTCACTTGTTCAATATCATTAGACATTAGGGAAATGAGAATTAAAAACACAAGCTATCACTACAGACCAATTAGACTGGTGAGAATAAAATAAAAAAGACTGACAATTCCAAGTGCTAGCAAGGATGCAGAGTAACCAGAACTCTCATATATTGCTGCTAGGAATGAAAATTGGTACAGCTTCTTAAAAGGTTAAACAAAGTTGTTAAATGACCCAGCAATCTCACTGCTAGGTATTCACCATAGAGAAATGAAAAAACTTATGTTCACACAAAAACCTGTAAAAGAATGTTCGCAGAAGCTTTTATTCATAATCGCCAAAACTGCAAACAATTCAGATGGCCTTCAGTGATGAATGGGTTAACAAACTGTGGCACATCTATACAATTGAATAATACAAGTCTAAGGAATTGTAAGCAATGAAAAGGCATGAACTATTGATACACACAATTTGGATGAATCTCAGAAGCATTAAGCTAAGTGAAAGCAGCTATTCTCAAAAGCTACATTGTATATGATTCCATGTTTATGACACTCTTAAAAAGACAAAATTCTAGTGATAGAGAACAGATCAGTGTTTGCTAGGGGTTAGGAGGAAGGGTGTGACTACAAGAGGTAGCACAAGTGAGTCTTCTAGGGTGATGGCACTGTTCTGTATCCTGGTTGTGGTGGCAGTTACTCAAATATATACCTGTGTTAAAATTCATAAAGCTGTATATTTAAAAAGTCAATTTAACTGTGTGTTAATAAAAAATGACATAAAATAAACAGCTTTCCCATATTGGCATTACTACCCAGTACTTGAGGCCTCCAAATTTTCTAAGGTGTCTTTGTAATCTAAGGGTAGAGTCTTGGTTATTCAAACTATCTCTTACTACAAAACACACACACAAAAAAAAAAAGAGAGAGAAGGAGCAGGTTGTAGACAGTGTGGAAGTATATGGGAGTCTGGTTTATCTAGAAGTTTCTAAAGCCAGAGCAGCGATTTCATTTCAATTTAATCCTGAACTTTCAAAGAGGAAACAGCTCCCAGCCCTCCAACCCCCCACCTTATTTTAAAGCTTTGCTAGTAAAACTGTCCTTGCACTGAACCAGCAATAAATCTACAGAACACTATGGTAATACCCAAGGAGAAGGCAAAAAGGGGCCTCCATAAACCATGAGATTTGAACTACTACAGATGTTGCAGTGAGAATTTATGGTTTTCGATGGATCCTTATCTCTTCTTGCCAGTTTCTGCACATTGAATCATGCACTAGCAGAGTCTATTTTAAGAGTCATAATTTTTTTCTTTAAATATTAAAAAAATCTGTGGCAATTAATTTCTTCCATACTGTTCCATCATGACAAATAAATGTGAAATGCATATTTACAGAGCACATGTAATTGCTTTTGGGCACATGCAAATGACATGCAAATCTTACGTTCTAAATGAGTTTGTTTATCATTCCTGAATTCTAATCCAAAGACCTTACTTTTTAAATTCAGTTTACATTCTGACATGTATACAAATGAGTTTGACTCTGGAAAATAACTTAATAAACTCAGGGTTAGCTATGCAATTAGAGGAGGCATCTGGGAGCTATAAAATCTGGGAAGCAATATTTACATCTTTTTCTGCATTCAAGGTTTCAATTTCCTTGCTCAAGCCCTCCCCATCAGCCTGCACTCTCCTCACCCTACCACCCCATTTCCCATCATTCCAGCAATCTCATCTTTTGAAATGGCTTCCTTTCCTTTTTCTTTTTTTTTCTAGGAGAGGTGGATGAGTGTATTTCACTGAAGATGATCTCACCAAGTCATTGTCCTCTGTGTAGCATTTTCAAAAACTAAGATGAGAGCAATAAATGAAATGAAAACTAACAGAATTAACATTGATCAGGACTTTCCATTCGAGTTTCTTATGATTATGGCTGGCCCAGTTCTCCTGTGGGTGCTCAAGTCTTCCCATGGATTATTGACCCTCTAAAGAAAGCTATGAGCAGTCACAAATCTGATTTGTCAAAGGACATAAGAGAGAGAAGAGAAAATGGGATCATATTCCCTTTCACGGGGAAGAAAAGAGAACCATAAAGCAAAGTGGAATGGTGGTTCCTCAGAAAATTAAAACGAACTGCTGTATGATCCGGCAATCCTACTTCTGGCTATTTAGTCAAAAAGACTGAAAGCAAGGTCTAAAAGAGATATTTTGCACATCCAGGTTCTTAGCAGCATTCTTTACAATAACCAAGGGTAGAAACAACATAAATTTCCATTGAGGGATGAATAGATAAGCAAAATTTGGTGTACAGATATAATGAAATATTATTCAGCTTTAAAAAGGAAGAAAATCTCGTTGCATGCTACAACATCAATGAAGCATGAAGGCATTATGCTAAGTGAAATAAGCTAGCCACAAAAAAGAAAATATGGTATGAATTCCACTCACATGAGATATTTACAGCAGTCAAATTCATAGACACAGAAAGTAGAATGGTGGTTACCAGGAGCTGGGGGAAGGGGAAAAAGGGGAGCTGTTGTTTAATGAGTGTATGTAGAATTTCGATTTTGCAAGGTGAAAAATTCTGACAATCTGTTTAGTAGTGTTAAGTAATTTTACTTAACTCTACTGAGCTGTACACCTAAAAATGGTTAAAATGGTAAAACAATAGCAACAAACATTGTCCAGGGCAGGGGTACCTTATAAAAAAAATTTATATGTGTAATAAAATTGCCTTATTTTGGAACAACAATGATTGATTTAGGGTTATTGAACTATGTGTGACTTACGATTTCTGAAATTTTCATAATGAGGTGATATTTTGCCTAGAGCTTATATAAATTTCTAAGGATCATGTTTTAATATAAAATATTTTGTTAAAATGGAGGTTTTAAAATTAAGTTCAAAAGATCTTTTTGTTTTTAATAGAAATCAGCTTTAAATGATCATAGCAAAATCTGGCCCATGACCACCTGTTTTTGTATGGCCCATAAGCTAAAATGGTTTTCATATTTTCGAATAGTTAAACCATAATCAAAAGAAGAATATCTTATGACATATACAATTATATAATATTCAAATTTCAGTGTTTATAATGAAATTTTATTGCAACATACACACACATATACTCTAAACAAAAGCAAAGTGGAAACAAAAAATTCCAAATTCTGAATTTCATTGACGCCCAGATTAATAGAACTTTCTAGTCAGAAAGGCCCTTTGAAATGATCTAGCATAAACTTCTCATTCTATAGATGAGAAAACCGAGACTGAGAGAGGTGAAATACTTGCCTTGAGTCCTGGTGAGATAATAGAACTGGAACTTCCCTCCGTGCTGAGAACTTTTCTCTCTCAACAGAATGGGTAAACTCAATGGGTCAAACTGAGCCTCAGAGTTCTCTTCTGTTTCTTCCTGATTCCCACATTTTGGTTACATATATTGAATATTATATTTCTTATAAGCCATGCACTCCTCACAGTCTTAGTGCACTTAGTCCTCACATCTGTCCTGTGAAATAGTATTATTCCTAAGCTGTAGAGCTCAGTATTAGTCTCCTTCTGCCCCCCACACCAGCCATGCTGGTCTTTGTCAGGTTGTCTATCCATCTATGGTGAATTCTGTGCTCTGGCACCCACCTGCTCCAGCCTACTGGGCCCTAGCTCTGCCCTGATGCCCTCTCACTGCAGGATCTTTAACATCTCCTCCTCTGCTTCCAAGACCTAATCCACAGTTAATCAACATGTTCAAATCCCTCTCAGCTTTTTAAAAAGCTATCCCTCAGTCCTACATCTCTTCTCAGTCAAGCTTCATGAAAGCGTAGTCTCCACGTGCAATCTCTCCTTCACTGATTTCTCACTCCTCTGCAATCTGGTATCCATGCTTCCCCATCTGACCACCCATTCTACAATGACTTCTTTGTGTTTAAAATCAATGATGCTTTAAAAATTTTATTTGACACCAGTGATTACTATGTTCTTGAAACGCATGCACTAACTGAGCTCTCATGTGCAGTCATATGCCCTGTTAACAGGAAAGACAAAGATTGATAAACACCTTATTATTCCAGCCATTTTTAGTATTACTTCATGCCTTTGCATATGCTTTCTCCTTTGCTTAGAACACTCTCCCATCTCCGGTGTTGTGAATTCCTGTGCATTTTTAAAGACCCAACTGACATTTCCTCCTTTGTCAGCGTTCTTGGTATGCTTTCAAGAAGAGTTGATCTCTTGCTTCTTTGCCTCCACTATGGCTTATATATTTAAGTCAACAGTCACCCTTATCACACTGTATGCATTTCTCATTTGTACCTCATGTGGATTATATTTTTCTTGAAGCAGGTAGGGACATGTCTGATTCATCTCTGTATGGTAGGATAAATTCCCATTTCAAGTTCTGTCCCTGCTTAGTGACCTCTTTCCTTTATGCTTCTACCAGAGGAAGATGGACTACAATGAACAATCTCATGGTAAACAAACATACAGGCAACAAATTCATTAGCACGAGTATATGGAATTCTTCTTGGGTAGTAGAGATGTAATTCTGGACAGCTAGTGTTTTTTCTTGTATTAGGACCAGTCCCAAGGAGAGGCAGAAGGAAGTGAATACTTCTTGGAACAATAGTGGGGAGGGTGGTTGGTCAGTCCTAAAGAGTAAGGTCAAAGCTATGTTGATCAAAAAATTAGCTTTTTTTTCAGATAGGGAACAAGGCTACATCATATCAGAGAAAAGTGCTTGTCACTGTGACAGATACCTGCCTCATAGTTTCCATGGCTCTAACCGGAACAAGGTGACTTACATTTACTTTATTCACTGACCTAGGACTCAATCTACCTCCAGAAACTGAGAGGTCTGAACAAACATGAATAGCAGTAGTCATCAGGCTGCAGCCTGAAGGATTTCACACAGAATGCGGTATGAATGCACCTCCAGTGAGGAGCAATAGATTTGTTCTGAAGGTACACAGTATGCTTACCACACTGGAAGATTTGAAGAGATGCCTGCATGAAATGTGGGTGAGGGAAGTTAAGGGGATTCAGAGTAAAGTCCAGAGGTATTAATCACTCTCTTTGCAAAAGCCTAAATATGGAGTTCTCTACCTCCCACCCCAAGAGCTGAAGCATAGCTAACTTAGCTAGCATTGTACCCTTTATTCCTCCTGTAACAACCTTTTGAGATTTTCCTAATTTTTAAGTAAAGAGCATCTATATGCCAGTAGAGTATAGCAGTTAAGAGTAAATTCTGGAGCCGAACTGCCTGGGTTCAAATTCCACCTTTGCTACAGGCCATGAAACTTTGAGCAAGTTATTTGCTCTCTGAGACTCAGTTTATTCATCTGTTAAATGATAACAATTATGGTATTTAATCATATAAGTTTTTGTGAAGATTAAGTGAGTTAATATATCAAAAGTACTTAGAACAGTGCCTGGCATGTAGGTACTCATAAGTGTTATGTGTTATCACTGTTTTTCACAGCATAGGCTGAAGTATCTGGTCTAGTGGAGGCCAATGTGGTAGGAAGTCCAGGGAGGTACAGGTCTGACTTGTCCCACTTCCTTGAGAGTATTGGCTTAAAGGGTATAAACTCTTCTGGTTATCAGCAGTGTGAAAGCCACAAACTGGGAGCTATCATCAGAGAGAATTCAGGCCCAAAACACATTATTTAGACTAAATTTCTTGATTGTCCCACCCATAAGTATAGGAAGGTAACCATTTGTACTTTAAAAGAACGGGGCCTGCTATACCTGGGTTATTATGGGTCTGTAGTACTGCTACATGCTAAATACTCAAGATTTGTAAGATAGATAGATAGACAGACAGATAGATAGATAGATAAGAAAAAGAAAAGAAAGGAGAAAGAAAGAAAGAAGAAAGAAAGAGAAAGAAAGAAAGAAAGAAAGAAAGAAAGAAAGAAAGAAAGAAAGAAAGAAAGAAAGAAAATTCATTTATAGTAGGCAAAATAAATAGTGGGTATCAAGACACAAGTACCTCCTGCCTGCTTCACACTGACCTTAACCCTCTGTTTCAGGCTTTAGGCCTTAGATATCCCTCTTATATTGCTTCATTGCCTATAATTCATTTAACTACCATTTATTTATTTCATGACTTTTGGCACACCCTTTCTCCTCTTGGGCTCAGTTACTTCATATCCAAAGTGAAACAAACCAGTTTAGGCATGGTAAGTAGGTTTTATCTCACATGCAGATATAAGTGAATAGTGAGTGGCTAGAGTACTGTGTAAGAGAGGTTTTGAAAATGAATCCAGGCTCAGCAGGAAAGAGTTTACTGATGTCATGGGTATATGAGATAAGTGATTGGCAGTCCATGTGTCATGTATTTTTTTTTACTCTTGAACAACATAAAATAACCTACAATCATTTTCTTTTGAGAAGTCCTAAAGTATTACCCAACCTTAATGAGAGCATTGATTACAGTGTTGTGGTTTTCTCATTATAAGATATAGTTATCCCTTTGCACATGTCAAGTTACCCAGTTGAAACAAAAACAAAAACAAAAACAAAAACAAAAAAACGTACTCGGCTGGGCCTGGTGGCTCATGCCTGTAATCCCAGCACTTTGGGAGGCCGAGGCTGAGGTTGGGAGTTCGAGACCAGCCTGATCAACATGGAGAAACCCCTCTCTACTAAAAATACAAAATTAGCCAGGCATGGTGGCGCATGCCTGTAATCCCAACTACTCGGGAGGCTGAGGCAGGAGAATCACTTGAACCCAGGAAGTGGAGGTTGCAGGGAGCCGAGTTCACACCATTGCACCCTAGCCTGGGCAACAAGAGCAAAACTCTGTCTCAAAACAAAAACAAAAACTTACTCTACCAGAAACTTCTCCACTCTTGTGTGAGCAGCTGAAACCAAGGTCAAAGAAGGCACTTTCATAAAGAAATGAGGCAAAAAAAAAAAAAAGCCTGTATTTTAGAATCGGCGTTCTCAGCCACTTACGATCCTGAGTGAATCTCAGCTGGATGATCCTGAGTGAATCACACAACCTAAATCTTAGCTGCTTCTTCTCTAAAATAGGATTTGATATTTACAATTATAAGACGGCAACTAGGATTTAGATAATAAAACGTATAGTACCTAGCAGAGTAAAGTACTTTGAAGGAGACCCTCAGTATTAATTCCTTTTCTCATCTTCAAAGTGAGTACAAGGAGTCCTGGACTATAAATGTCTTGGGGACAGAGACTGTGTCTTTTTTGTCTCTTTATATCTAGTTCTGAACACAAATATTTAAGAAATATGTATTGGGTTGAATTAAACTTAGTTCAATTGAAATGAAATTAAATGATCTTTTACATCCCTTTCAGTACCAAACACAGAACCTGGTACACAGTCTGTGCTCATAAATGCTTATAGAATATAGTTCTATGGTGGCCTGATTCTAGGATTGGTACACATTAATAGAAAAACATAATTCTCAAAGGAACATTAGCAGAAGGGCCACACACCCACTCACTGTTGGCATTGTCTCATCAGAAGAACTGCCACTTGTAGCTGCTTCCTGCTCCATACCCTCTTTCTCAGAGGGAAGAAAGTGGCCCTAATAAATCCATTATGTTCCTTCAGCATTTATGTGAAGAAAAAAAAAAGGTTCTAATTTTCTACTGTGAAGCCAGGGGACACTGAGAAATCATATTCTTTCCTGTTTGGGCTCAGCCTATCTTGTCCCTGCTGGCTACGGTGAAAACCACTATTCCCCTTTCACATCATGTCAGTTTCCTTTCCAAGTTCCCTTACTGTCCCAGTGACTTAATGGGCGGACTACAACTATTTCAATGTCTGAGTCATTATCTCATTGTTCTAAATGACATATTTTTGCCACTGGCCCTATAACTGTTCTTCAGGTGAAGCCATAAAGTATTTCATGGCTTTAATGAGTACATCAGTTATTGTTCATGGAAGAGCCAATGTCTCCTTAAAGGTTATTTGAAGGTTGATTGCTATCTCAGTGCTTTATATCTGGCAAATCTATCTCGGCCTTATGAATGCATTTGACCTTTTTATAGGTACAGGGGGAAAATAACAGAACAAAAGTTAATTTAGATCTCTATAATACAACATTTTTTTTTTCCGAAAGAAATGAAAGGGCATTGAAATCGATACCTGCAAAATAACATGCTGATGAATGTTGGGATCCAATTTTCTCATTTTGCTAACTCGAGATTGGGAATTCTGAATAGTTTTCAATCCTGCATTCTTTGGGCACTGTGAAGTCTGCCGTATTGTGTCCACACAATGCTGCTGCACACTCATTATAGGAGTACCAGTGGTCCTGAAAAGGTCAGTTAGTTAGAAATGTCAACGTTCAATGGAGCCGCACAGACCTGTGTGCGCACAGATCCAATTAGAGTGGCCAGGCAACATCGCTGTAACCCAGAATCCTAATGAGCAACTAAAAGAAAGATGGCAGCACCTTTTTCCCCTTTCTTCTTCTTATTCAAAAGAAATGGAGATTGCTTTTCAACCACCCTACATGGGGTTGTTTAAACTTTACCAAACACCACTTAGGCTCCAGGTGGGCTGGGAGGGGAACCCCAGCTTCTGCAAAAGTTAAACCTGCCTAGAACAGCCAGATGTGGAAAGGAAAATAATGAAGAAGGCAGGAGCAGTACTTCAGACTTCAGGCTGGTGGAATGGGTCACCCTTTGCAAGACTTAGGTTGATAGCTGACTAAGACGAAAATGGCCTCCTTATTAAGTTTATTTCTAAGCCCCTGCTATGTGCCAGGCCTTGTGGTAAAAACTGGCCTTTGCCTTTATTTTTTTCAAACCTAAAGCACTGGTACAAGCATGTATAAAGAGTGCATACAACTGCATTTATATATTGGCCGATGTTTCAACAGTGCCTCTCTCTTTCCAATTCATCATAAGCTGACATTTTGAAAAAGTATGCTGGTCATAAATATTATGCTGCAGCAATGTAAAACTGCTATTAAAGTTTCTAAATGCTTTCTCTCAATTTCTATATTTATCTCATTGTGGACAGTTTACACTCTGGCACCAGTCCATGGATGACACTTTGAGTAACAGTGTTCTAGCTACCTCTCCTTTGCTTCTTACCATCTACTCCTCACTCCCACCTTCACTGCTTCTCACTATTTATCTGCTGCTTCTAGGATGACAATCATACTAGTCACCCTTTTCTTGTTCACTCACTACATAATTATTTAAAACACTTTTTGAGACTGGGGGCGGTGGCTCACGCCTGTAATCCCAGCACTTTGGGAGGCCGAAGTGGACGAATCACTTGAGGTCAGGAGCTCAAGACTAGCCTGGCCAACATGGTGAAACCCTGTCTCTACTAAAAATATAAAAATTAGCTGGGTGTGGTGGCATGTGCCTGTAGTCCCAGCTACTTGGCAGGCTGAGGCAGGAAAATCGCTGGAACCGGGGAGGCAGAGGTTGCTGTGAGCCAAGATCGCACCACTGCACTCCAGCCTGGGTGAGAGAGCAAGACTCCATCTCAAAAAATAAAATTAAATAAGAAAATAAAAAATAAAACAGTTTTTGATATTTGTCTTTTGGTACCACAGACTCCACATATAGTGAGAACACTCTCCCAGCAGCCCCTGTCTGGGCTTCAGTGGTTAACTAGCCTGAAATAACAAATAAAAACTCTAGGTAATTTTGTTACAAATGATTCACGGACTATACTTTGAGAACAAATGGAGGATTTTACCTATCAATGGATTCCTAAACTCACCAAGTAGTGATGATCTGCTTGGCTCTAGGCCCCAGGCACTATAGCAACCCATCCCTTCAACTGAGGTGACTTAGCCCTGTTTGCAGCTGTCAGATCCCAGAATCATTCTGGCTTCGTGGTCAGGTAAGGGTAGGGACAGCAGATGGAAGAAGTACTGGGTTAGTAAATTCGTGGGTAAGGTTTGCTGTCTGCATTTGCTCTGACCTTTTTGCCTAATTTTCTGTAGCCAGACTCTTGTCTCAGGCCCCATGACTATCTCATCCCAATACTCATTTCTGCAGTAAATGGCTCATTTGTCCATTCATTTTTTTGTTTGGTTTTGTTTTTGTTTTCAGCCTAGGTCTCACTCTGTCACCCAGGCTAGAATGCAGTGGTGTGATCTCGGCTCACTGCAACCTCAACTTCCCAAGCTCAGGTGATCCTCCCACACCAACCTCCCAAGTAGCTGGGACTACTGGCATGTGCCACCACACCTGACTAATTTTCTGTAGAGACGGGGTTTCACCATGTTGCCCAGGCTGATCTCAAACTCCTGGGCTCAAGCGATCTGCCTGCCTCAGCCTCCCACCCATTCAGTTTTTCTTCTAATATCTCAGCAACCTCTGGATGAACCAGCATCCGTGATTAGGAAGGCAGCTGAGAAATCAGAAGTTCATTGGATTTTGAGTCGGAAAACTTGGGTTCAAACTCTGACTTTTCCACCTAGAAGCCATGTGAACCATAGACAAATCTTTTTATTTCTCTGAGCTTCAATGGCAAAAATAGGACTCAGATGCCTACTTCATATGGTTGTTTTGCTGTTTAAGCAAAATGTTGGTTGAAAAATCACCTTGTCCATTGTAATGTGCTATATGAAAACCACTTGTAGTGGTCGTCATTATTGCGCTATTGTTATCGCCCCCTGCAGTGGATACCTTTTTAAAACACTTTTTGATATTTGTCCTGTGGCACCAGAGCCCTTACCCGTAGTGAGAACACTTACACAGCAGCCCATGTCTGGGCTTCAGTGAACTAAATAGCCCAAAGCAACAAAAACCCAGTGGAGAGAAAGTGGTTAGGTTGCCCCTCCTCTGTATCTTTAGAAAGGAAGGAAAGAATGATCCAAGAGATTTTGAGTAAAAAACATAGTCAGGGTAGAGGACTTAGTGGGACCAACACGAGCATGTTTCTGAGACAATCTCTGCTGGTTTAGCTGAGGGAACAAAACATAGGCAGGGGCCAGAGCATGGAAGGGGGTTAGTAATTGGAACCTGGCCTCTAAGACAGTATCATCAAGTGATATGAGATGCTTCCCTATGCACCGTCTAAGGCTGGAACTGAGCCCACCTGACGAACTCATTAAATGGCCCTTGATACGAAAAAGGAAGTCTTATTTCCCCTACAAATAGCTGAAAACCACCAGTTTTCTTTTCATTAATGCAATTAAGACCTCTCCTCTAACAAGCCAGTTTTCTGTATAATCTTTACCAGAAAGGAAATCCTTTGTAAGGACATCCAGCCAGCCATCCAAGAACGGACTTCATCTGGGTTGGGCTGATCCTCCCTCATTTTTTCAGTTTCTAGAGAGAAGTGCATCAGGCTTTTAAGACAATTATTCAGCAACCATCTGGACAGGAGGAAATTGCATGGCAAATGCCAAACATAGAGCCTATTGGCATGTCAGAGAATGACCTAATATCCTGTGGCTAAGTTATTGAGAAAAAAAAAAAAAAAAAAAAAGAGATATCTGTGGTGACCATCCTCAGAGAAGAACTTCCCATAACAACATGAGCATTTCCAAGGTTCTGGTATGTGCCAGATACGTACTTTTTTTTTTTTTTCAGATACCTACTTTATCTTATCTAATGCTCATGACAGCCCTATGAAGTCAATATTATTAGTGCTATTTTAGGGGTGAAAGACTTGAAGCTTTGACAAATTAAGTGTTTTGCCCCAAATCATATCAAGATCAAATGGCAGATCTAAGATTTGGACCCTGGCCTAACTGATCTCAAAGTTTCCACTGCATTTTAGACTTTCTTTTTCTTTTCGTTCTTTTTGAGATAGAGACTCTATTCTTTTGTCCCAGTAGTATTGGGTAAGCACCAGTAATGGCAGGTCAGTAAATCTTGCTAAGACCAAATGCCCATATTCCTCTAGCCTATCCTCCTCACTGTCTTTGATGATGTTTTGGACCAGAGCATGAAGGATATGTACCACCCTCCGTGACATGCCCATGGGTCTTAATCTCTAGGAACTCCTAATGTATGTACTTGGATCACACTTGCCTGAATTCAGTAGCAACCCCACACTCATTTGCCAAGTGTGTAAAGAACTGTGATATAAGCTGGAAACTAGACATTGGGGCACATAACCTTTTTTCCTAAATTAGAGAATTCTGCTTTTCTTAGTCCAGCAAATAGAAAATGTTTCACACTTTCACTACCAAAACAAGCATTCTTACAGTTTTAGGTCTACGTTAGGATAGGAAGGTGTAGATGGACAAATTTAGCTGTTTATTCATGGAAAAAATGTAGCTAGATTATTCTTAATACCTTTCTCCAAAATCTCTGCCAATCTCAAAAAGCGAGGCTAGGCAATCTCAAAAAGCCATATCTTGGGAAAAAGAAAATCCTTGGAGAAATGAGAAAAGATAAGTGGGTCTGAAGGAACCAAAGAAATAATACTGATAATCATAATCATCATCATTATCATTTTGGCGCTGGCCTCCAGGATGCCCCTGAATGAATCTAACTTCCTAGTATTCACATCCTTGTCTAGTTTCCTCCCAGGTGAATAGGGCTGACTTACATAACTAGTAGGACATTATAGAAATGATAGGCTATGGCTTCTCAGCCTAGATCATAATAAACATTTTAGCTTCTACTTTGCCCTATTTTGGATTAGTCACTCTGAAGGAAGTCAATTGCCATGTTGTGACTCAAGCAGCCCCACAGAGAAGTCTATGTGGCAAGGAACTGAGGTCTCCTGCCAAAAGCCAGCACCAACCTACCATCCATAGGAATGAGTCATCTGGAAAGATGATCCTCCAGCCCCACTCAACCCTTCAAATAGATACAGCCTTGGCTGACATCTTAACTATAACCTCATGAGAGACCCCAAGCCAAAACCATCCAGCTAAGCTGTTACCAGATTCTTGACCTACAACAACTGTGTGAGATAATAAACATCTATTGATGTTTGAAACTGCTGAGGTTTAGGGTAATTTGTGATGCAGCAACGTAATCACAGTAATAACTGTTTATTTAAAATCTATGGGTCATGTACTTTACTACGTTAGCCACTTTACATACATCACATCTAATCTTCACAAAACTCTAAGAAGTATTATTACTATCTTGCTTTTTTATAAATGGTAAAATGGAAGTAAGGCACTGAAAACTTAATAGGCTTTCCTAAGGTCAAACTGAAAGCAGAAGAGAGAGGATTCGAACATATAACATATGTATGTACTACAAATCAATTACAATGACAAAATTGATCGTTTTTTCCTTTATCCTTCAGATTCCCATGAGGTCTGTCTACCTCATGGCTGGGCTAGGTTGACTATAATTGCACTGCTTCAGGTCACAGCACATTACACTGGCCTACAAGAGATATTCCCTGATGCCCCATAAGTGTAGAGACAGACTTATGCTGCTGCAGACCTTCAGCCTGTGGATTTAGACCTCCATCCCTGAACCAATGAGAACCAGCATCCTCCCAGCTAAAGTTAGATGAGCTCTTATCTCCTCTCAAACCTCATTGTGCAGAAGGCCTAGTGTTATCAACAGAGCTCCTGCTCATAGCCTCTAACATGCATTACATTTACATGTTAATAATAAAGTCCTAGGGGATTTATTGTCATGATTACCTCACTTAATCTTTATTTCATCCCTATGAAATAGGTGCCACCATTCATATTTGATGAAAAACTAAGCCCCAAGGCAGTTTAACATCTTTCATAAGGACAGGGAGCTAAGAAGTGGCAGAATCAAGATAGGAACCCAGGTCTACCTGGTTCCTAATCTTTTACTCCATGATCTTGATTCATAAATAAGGCTGGCATCCTGCTCCATATCTGTTAATCATAGCTCCTAGACTCTGTGGTCTGCTCTCCCCAGGGCTTGCTGCCTGCTCCCAAGATCCTTGGTCACTGGTATGGGTCTGGCTTTAATCAGAAAAGCCCTCCGTAGGTCCAAGATATTACAACCACCTGATGATAAGTCCCTTCACTGCCCAGAGATTCTAGCTGTGGAGCCTCTAGTAGCCTTAATTTTTTGGATACAAGGAGTGAAGCAGAACAGATCCATGTTTGTTCTGCTCTCAGGCTTTATAATTCATATACTTGGCTTAAAATGGCCACAGAGATAGTCACTGCAAAATTTCAATATTGCAAAATTTGGGCCATTTTCAAGTAATGCCAGGCCCCAGTTTATCCCCCAATTTCAGGGGTGGTATTTATGAGCCACCTCTCAGCCAATCGGCACAACAGACTTTCCTGGACATATATACTTGTTCAAAGATGGGTTCATTATGACTCAATCACAGAATGAGAAGTGATAAAAAATTCTGCTAGGACTTCTGAGTGAGTCTCTTGTTTTTCCTAGGACTAGAACTTGGGAGAATGTAAAGTCTGCAGCTGCTACAGCCATCGTGAGACCACATGTGGCCTGAGAATGGTGTTAATACTGAGAAAGTTGAGTTAAGAGAAGGAGAAAAACAGATTGGGTCCTTTGAGCCCTGTATCAAGATGCACAAGATGTCAGATTTATTTGTGGATTATTCATTTACAAGAACCAATGAGTTCTCTATTTTTGCTTAAGCTAATTTAGGCTTGGACTGAAGAATCCTACTTATATAGTCCCTGTGCCTTAATTTAATTTAGCTTTTGTGTCTTGAATTCAAGTTCCTCTAGGCCTGAGGCCTGCCTTCAGCCTAATAGTGAAGGTCTTACTAGTTCTTTCCTGACCTGATCTCCCTCATGATGATCAGCTATGGTGCCTTGCGATGCCCTACCTTCCCAGAACTCAGTCCATTCAACTGGGTGTTCCAAAATGGGACACCTGATCCCTTCCCAGTGATCAATCCCTTCACTGGAGCCCTGGAATAACGGCATCCTTCATAGATTTCTCAGGACAAATACCTTAGGAACATACTAATTAGTTTGTCTCTCAGAGACCACAAGCACATGTATGCTTCTCCCTGCCTTTATGCATTTCTCAAATTCTGAAGTTTCTTTATTCAGATTTAATTAATCGTCCGAGTAACACCAATGTGATGTTTTTTGTTGTTGACCTGAGAGATGGAGTTTTTTGGGGGATGGAGGTGGGAGTATTAATTGGTACAACCTTTCTGGAAAATGAGTTGGCAATAAGGCCCAATAATTCCTTAAACATATTAATGGTCTTTGACCCAAAAATTCCATTTCTAAAATATCCAGTAAAAAACTAATATAAAAAAGTAAAAAGCTTTTTGCACAAATAAATTTATGGTAGAGTTATTTATAAGGGCAAAACATCTAGAAATAACATAATGCACAACAATGGAACTTTTTTTTTGCAAATAAGGCTACAAATAAAAATTGGAACATACTAGAGACTTTAAGAATAAATATACTTTTAAAATGCTCATAGATCTGGTAATTCCATCCCTAGTAATCTATTTTAGGATAATAAACCAAAATATAGACAAAAACATACATGCAGAGGTTGAGAAATTATTCATAAGGTAGAGAAACAAGAATCAAGTTAAATATCCAACATTATTGACATGGGAAAATATTTCTGCTGTAATATTAAGTGAAAAATCAATATAAAATTTTATATTCTATATGATCTCAACTATGTAAAACAAAATTATACATGCAGAGAAAAAAAGCAAAGAAGTAAATGTGTTAAAATATTAAATAGTCATTGCCTCTGGGAGATAACTGATATTTTCATCATTATAAATTTTCTGTGTTTCTCAAAATTTGTACAATGAGCATGTGCAATTTTTTAATAGAGAAAGTGATGATAAAAAGATGGTGTGTAAACTACATAGCAACATGGAGATTGTTTATGAAATAATGTTAAGTGAAAAAAGATGTATATAAAACTTACTGTGATTGCAATTATGTAAATATGTTTCTGCATATAGACAAGAACTAAAAGGGAAAATGTATAAATAGAATTCGATTTTGTATTGTGCTAAGGTTGTGGGATTAGGAGTAATTTATTTTTCTTCTCTAAAGATGATTTTAAAGCTGTTTTAATGATGTGTATGCAGTTTTTGAAACAGCCCCTCGGCTGTTAGACCACTATACTGCTAGACTGGCTCTGCAGGTCTCATATTGGCTCTGAAAATGGCCATAAGGCAGTATCTAGTTTGGCCTCTCTTGTTCCCTTAGTCTCAGAAGGGCTGAGTTCAAATCATAGGAGACTTTAATTAGAGAAAAAGCCCAGAGTTGTCATGTACTGGGAAGCAGGATGAGTCCATCACCATCTAAAATAGGTATTGCTTTAACAAGGTTAAGAGGGGATAAAGAACTTTGTGAATATTTGCAGTACGGAATAAATCTAGCTGTGATTTTTTTCTGGAAGTTTCTATCATATTTTAGGAAATCAATTGTATCTTCAGAACACAGCCTCATTAGTGAAAAAAACCCAGTGACTATCATGTCCCTGACATTCTAGGCTTTCTTTATGCCTAGAAAAGTGGGTCAGCTTGAATTCTGTCTGGGGAAGAGGACTGAAAGGGATAATATCACAGATGAAGTGATATTTCTATGCAGCAGTGAAAAAGACAAAGGATTTAGAATCCGATCTAGATTTGAATCCTGATTCCATTACTTATTAATTGTGTTCACGTGGACAGTTCATATAATCTCATAGCAGCTTGTTTTGCTTCTCTGCGAAACAGGAAAGATAACTGCCTTATGGTATAACAGGGAGATTTATGTGGAAAATATATATAAAGGGCTTAACCTAGCTCTGACTCTGAGTAGACATTCCTAAAAGCTTTTCCTTTAGTTTACTCCACCAAATATCTATAACAATTTGACAAGATGGACAACATAATTCCATGAAGATAGAATAGTCTTCTCAACAAATAGTTCTGTGAAAACTGGATGGCCACATGCAAAAGAGTAAAGTTAGACTCCTACCTTACATAATATAAACACATTAACTCAAAATGGATCTAATACCTAAATGTAAGAGATAAAGCTATAAAATTCTTAGAAGAGAGCATAGGTATGGGCCGGGTGCGGTGGCTCGTGCCTGTAATCCCAGCATTTGGGAGGCTGAGGCAGGCAGATCACAAGGTCAGGAGATCAAGAACATCCTGGCTAACACAGTGAAACCCCATCTCTGCTAAAAATACAAAAAATTAGCCGGGTGTGGTGGCGGGCGCCTGCAGTCCCAGCTACTCAGGAGGCTGAGGCAGGAGAATGGTGTGAACCCGGAAGGCAGAGCTTTCAGTGAGCCAAGATCGCACTGCTGCACTCCAGCCTGGGTGACAAAGTGAGACTCTGTCTAAAAAAAAAAGAGAAGAGAGCATAGGAGTACATTTTGAACCTTGGGTTAAACAGTGGTTTCTTAGATATGATATAAAAATCATAAACAGCAAAAGGAAAAATGGATAAACTTCATCAGAATTAAACTTTTGCTTCAAAGAACAACAATAAAAAAGTGAAAAGACAGCACATAAAAATGTGAGAAAATATTTACAAATCATACATCTGATAAAATAGTATCCAGAATATATATTCTGAAAACCTCTTAAATGCAATAAAAAGACAAATATAGTCCAATCAAAAATGGGTAAAGGCAAATAATTAGAATAGACATTTCTCCATAGAAGTAATACAAAGGGCCCATAAGCACATGAAAATACATTTGTTATCATTAGACATTAGAAAAAATGCAAATTAAAGCCACAGTGAGATACCACTTTACACCCATTAGGATGTTTGTAATAAAAAGATAGATAATAACAAGTGTCAGAGAGGATGTGGAGAAACTGGAACTGTCCTCCACTGCTGATGGGAATATAAAAGGTGCAATGATTTTGTCAAGCAGTTTGGCAGTTTCTCAAAATCTTTATTGTAAAGTTTACCATATGACTAGCAATTCCATTCCTAGGTACATATGCAAGATAATTAAAAACATCTGTCCACACAAAAACTTTTGTGCAAATGTTCATAGCAGATTATTCGTAAAATCCCCAAATGGAAACATCCCAAATGTCCAATAACAGATGAATGAAAAAATAAATTGTGGTGTATCTAATGTAATACTATTTGGCAAGAAAAAGGAATGAAGTATGCTGATACATGCTACAACATGGGTGAACCTTGAAAACACTGTGGTAAGTGAAAAAAGCCAGTCGCAATAGGCCATATATGGTATGATTTGATTTATATAAAATGTCCACAATAGGCAAATCCATAGAGACAGAAAGTTATAACAGTGGTTGCCGGGGGTCGGGGAAAGGAGAAATTGAGAGTGACTGCCAGTTGGTATGGAGTTTATGTTTGGGGTGATGGCAGTGTTCTGGAACCAGGTAGTGGTAATGGTTGCACGACTGTGTAAATATGCTGAAAACCACTAAATTATCACTTTAATGAGGATTTTATGGCATGTGAATTATATCTCAATAAAGCTGTTATTAAAAAAAGGTATGACCAGCACTTTTAACTTGGTGGGAATATAAAAATCTTTCTAAAAGTATGATAAAGTATATTAGTCATTGAAAAATATTCATGTCATCCTCATTGCAGTGCACTTCCCTATGGGAAGATTGCACATATCTACCCATTTGAATTTATGGTCATATGACCATAAATTCAAATCCTTGCTTTGATCAAGGATATTTAGGCAGAAGTGACGCCTTCTAAGAGTTTTTAAGGGGAGAGTCGTGGCTCCTCATCCCTCCCTTTTCCCTCTGTCACAATGACTAACATGGCAAATGCTAGGCCTCCCCACAATCCAACCTATTTTCCCAGCTTATTATTTCTGGATGTGTTGAATAACTTCCAACTGGCAACACCTGCAAATCCATCCCGAAGGTTTTCTCTGACCATTGGAATCTGGTCATTGCATACATTGAGCAGATCAGAAGTGTCAGGGAATTAACACCTCCACCCTCTCTCCTGCTCCTTTGTCCCTGAGAAGTATAACTATGTAGCTTATTTTCCACACTGGTTCCATGGGCTCTCCGGTGGGATTAAGTCCCAGTTGCCCTCTGTGGCAGCTTGCTTGATAATGAATCTTTCTTGGCTTTTTTTCTTTTCCTGTCTCACTTCCTCACTCCTCTACCAATGTCTCTGGGATCACCTCCAATTTGCACTAAAGTCTTTGTGTAAAGGTCTGCTTCTTAGTGAACCCCAACTAAGACACCCAGTGATATTACAAATAGAGGATGACTGTTCCGCCTGGCTGCTAGAACACAAAAGATACAAAGCATAACTGGCTGCAGTCCAAAAGGGACATGTACCAAGAGTGAATAAGCCTTTGCTTTTTAAGCTTTTGCAATTTGATGTAATTGTTACTTCAGTGTCACAACTAGTGAATGATGTATACCTCTCCTCAGTAATTCTTATTCTAGGAATTTTTCCTAAAGAAATAGTTAGAGATATAGACCAAAATTTTTATATAAGAATGCTCACCGTGGTGTTATTTGTAATTAAATAATTGGAGACAACAACAATAATAATATACAACAATAGGGGAATTAAAAATAGAATAGAATGCTTTTTAGGCATATAAGATTCCCTCTTAGAGAATATTAAATAATATTGGAAGATGTTCACACTACATTCGAATAACAATAGTTTATATGGTATCATTCAAATTTCATTTTAAAAATTATATCTACAACTGTGTATACATGGACAAAAAATAGGTCTCTCTCCTCAGTCTGCTGGTAAGGATTTTACCTGGACAGGAAAAGAATACGGTACTTCCTCATATTGCCTCCCTTCTACTGACGAGGTTATAGGAAAATCAACTTTCTAAAAAGTAAAGAAGAAACTATAGTTGAACTTCTGGGCCAAACGACTAAATAAGTTCATATTTCAATAAGCCCATTTATTCCCATCAAATAGTAATATTGGATAATATGTGAAAAAAGAAATGAAACTATATTGTTGGGCTCTATTGTGGGAGACATCACCACAAAGTTCAAATGTACAGAAATGCAAAAGGGTAAGTGGTTCTGGGGCTACTGGCTAGCTGAAATCTGAATGTAGAAGAAGACAGTAGTAGTTGGACGTCTGCCTCCTATGGGATAAGGGAGACTAAAAGTACACTACAGGAGATGGGAATCAGAGATAAGCTTCTGCTTAGAGCAAGGACCTTGGGTGGGGCTCTCCTGTCATGAAAGGAGCCTAGAAAAAAAGGCTGCTGCATAACTTTTGGGAGATAGCTCTCACCCATTGTAGGTATAGAGAGGTGAGGAATATAGACTCAGGAACCAGATGCAATGGTTCTGTTAACTTTTTGTCATTGAATCTGCAATATACTCAATATTCCCTAGGTCCTATACTGAAGATGTGGGTACAGGCAACTGCAAAAACCATCACACAGGGAGATGTGAACACAGTGGGAGTTTGAGGGGTGAGAAAAGAGAAAACCAGAAAATTTCCTTCTCAAAGTGATATTACAAATTAAAATTTCAAAACACATGAAGAAATCGAATGCTAAAAATGATACTAAACAAAATCAACAATTGGAACTTGAATTTCCTCCAGATGAAACTTATTTTATGGAACAAAGATTTTAAAATAAGCATATTGAGGATGTTCAAAGAAACAAATGAAGACATTAAAACTGAACAAGAAATTATGAAACAGAACAGGCAGAAATAAAACAAGAACAGGTGGGTATGAATAAAATTAGAAATCTTGGAAATGAAAAAACATAGTCATTGAAATATTGAAAGAGACAGAAAAAAATCTAGACTAGACATGGTCAAAAGTGAATTTATAAATGCAAGTTACTTGTGAGGAATTCAAAATCAGTGCAGTAAGACAAAAATAATAAAAGTTATGAAAAATCAATTAAGAACCATGGAGGGCTGCTTAATAGCATCTAGCATTTGTCCAATAGAAATTGTTGAAGAGAGTCAAAGGAATAAAGGATAAAAGCAATATTTGAAGAGTTAATTTGCCAATAATTTCCCTAAATTAAAGAAAGACATAGAATCTTAAGTGAAAAGTATACTCAGAGTATCAAGCAGGATAAATAAAAATAAATTCACATCTAGACCCAACAAAGTGAAAAGGCAAAACATTCAGATTAAAAAATAATATTGAAACCTGCCCAAGAAAAAAATAGGTTACCAAAACAATTATATGATGGCAGACTTCTCATCAGCAACTATGGATCCCGGAAGACAATGAAAAAATAGGCATACTTCTCCACTGTGAATTTTACTGCTGTTGCATCCTCTATATGGGAATGCAAGACAGGCTTTCCCAGTGACTTTCCAGACCTTTTACCATAATGCAAAAACTATCATCTATAAGTCTTGGTACTCATCAATATTTTCAACTCCAAATAGATCAGTTTCATTCTGACACCCAATGACTATGCCTCCTTTCAGCAGGGAGTAGCCAGAATGAATATGGTGACAACCAAATCCCATCAAAATGAAATGAAACTTGGCAGTGGAGAACTGATTGTAATGGTGTGCCCCCATTTTCCTAAGAGATAGTTTATTTTTCTCTCTCTGTCTCTTCTTTTCTCATTTCCCTGGTTTCCTACTTCCTACTTAGCCCTGTAGAAATGCAAATATAATCTTTTACCGCCCCTTCACCAGACACTCTTTACAGGGCAAATTTATCTAACTATGTGCCTAGAAGCTCCAACAAGGAACTCCTTCCCACCAGGAGACTGCCTTGAGAGATCACAGTTGATTCATAACTCAAAGTCCCACTATAAAACTCTCTCCCACCTGGGGAGTTTTCAGCCTACTGCTGCCCATGAAGGCACAAGCAGTCACCAGCTCAACTGCCTGGTTGATAAAGCACCAGAGCTAGCACATGGACCTCCCCAACCTGCTCACTTCCTCCCCTGCATGCCATTCTCCTTTAAAAGTGCCGGCTTCTTCCCCTAAGATAGTTTTGGGATTAAAAGTCACTTTAAAATTTTTTTTTATATTTTTTTGACAGGACTTACTTTGTCATTCAGGCTGGGTGATCTCCGCTCACTGCAAGCTCTGCCTCCCAGGTTCACACCATTCTCCTGCCTCAGCCTCCGAAGTAGATGGGACTACAGGCGTCCGCCACCACGCTCGGCTAATTTTTTGTATTTTTAGTAGAGACAGGGCTTCACCGTGTTAGCCAGGATGGTCTCTATTTCCTGACCTCATGATCTGCCTGCCTCAGCCTCCCAGTGTGCTGGGATTACAGGTGTGAGCCACCGTGCCCAGACTAAAAGTCACTTTCTTTATACCAGACTTCATTTTTGTTAACTGGACTCTGCAAATGGCAAGTGACTGAACCTGCATTTTGGTTACATCACTACACATATACATCACTACTGCATTTTGGTTACATCACTACCCCCAAAATGTACTGCTGTTTTGCATGCTTTTAAGCTTATATAAATGGTATTATACTCCAAACAAAGAAAAAATCCTTAAAGTTCAAAGGAACATCCTCCTCAAACTCAAATTTATACCCAGCCAAGTTATCATTCCAGACAGAAGTCAAAACAAGAATATATACAGATTAAGAGGGTTACCATGGACTCTCACTAAAATAGCTATTAAAGAATGCACTTTGGTAAGGTAATATAGGAAAGGCTTGATATATAATAAACAAAAGAATGCAAAAATTCATAAACTATGTAGGAAAAGTCAATGAGCTAATAATAATAATACATTGTTTTCCTTTTTCCAAAAAGTTTAACTTAGTCTAAACAAGAATAACTAGGTGACAGTGTTCAATAGGTGGTTAAAGCATGTAAGGCCCTTTATGTGGCTGAAAGAATGCTAGAAAGTCGCAATAACTGTAGACTTTGTTGTAAGAAAATGTATAGCTAAGTACATATCCACATATAACCAGTTAAGGTTAGAAATAAAATAGATAGCATCCAAATCCACAGAGAATGCAATAAAAAAGATAACATATAAAAATGTTTAAAAGGCAGAAAAGAAATAAAGTGAATGATAAACAGAAAACACAAATATAGTGGTAGAAATATGTCTAAATATATTAGTTATTATAATAAATGAAAATACATTAAATTCACCTGTCACAATATAAGGATTATTATACTGTATTATTTTAAAAATTTAATTGTTGCTTTCAAAAGATAAGCATGAAAGGCAAAGGTCCAAGGGTATTTCCCCATAAATTATTAAGATGATATGAAAATTAGAATTTATTATAAATAAGACAGTGTTGAATTGATGCAGAATTAAGCGTGGTAGGCCAATGCAATAGTATCGAGAAGAAAATAGATTTTGTATATAGTAAAATTGATAGATGACAGATATGTAATTACTAATGGGTAGAAATATAGACTAGTGGTTTATGGTGCTGAGACAATGGGTTATCCATACATACACAAAAAAATAAATTCCTATTTCATATACAAAGATCAGTCCTAAATGAGACAAGTAAAGACCCAAGTGTGACACAAAACTTGAGAAATTTTAGAAGTAAATACAGGAGAATATGATATTTAGATAGGGAGGATTTCTTAAATAAGTCACAAAAGTAAAGCCTATAAAACAAGAGATCGATAAATTCAACTACATTTAAAAAATTTTTAAAACCTCGCATATATCAAAACACATCATGGAAAAAATTTAAAAATACAAGCCATAGTCTGGGAGAAGAAGTTTGCAATGTATATAAGTGACACAGTACTGATATTCAGAACAATAAACTCCTAAAAATCAATAAAAAGAGACAACCCAATAGAATACAGATAAAGGATATGAAAAATCAATTCACAGAAGAAACCAAAGTGGACAATAAAGATATAAAAAGATGCCCTATCTCATTAGTAATTAGGGAAACGTATATTATAACAGCAATAAGATACCATTTCATGTTCATCATGACAACTGGCAAAATTTATAAGTCTGACAATTTCAAGTGTTAAGGCTGCAGAGGAATGAAAACTCTTACATTCTGCTATTGGAAGAGTAAATATGTTCAATTACTTTGGAAAACAATTGGTCATTATGTAGTTAATTTGAAGATGCATATAATTAATAAATCATTTTCCCTAGAGAAATTCTCATACTCATACGTAAAGAGACATGCACAAAAATGCTCTAAGCAGCATTATTTGCAATTGCAAGTGGCTATAAATAACCTAAATTCTGATCGATACAATGGATAAATTGTAATTCAATCATATATGGAATAGCTAACAGCAATTAAAATACATGAAGCAGAGCTATGTGTTTCAATATAAGTGAATCTCTACAATATAATCATGAGTAGGGAAAAAGTCATAGAATGACATTGATAGTGTGATACCACAGGAATTTGTAAAGCAATACCAGTTATATTTTTTGATACAAAGATAAGGAAAAACATTGAATTCATGACAGTGATTACCTGTAGGGTGAAGGGACAAAGATGTATTAGGAAGGAGTATAGAATAGTCTCAATTACATTTATAATTTTTGTCCAAAAATAGGTGACTCTGGCATATAAGACACATGTTGATATGACAAAGCCAAGGGGTTGGCATGGGGGCAATAAATGGCTGTTCATTATATCGCTATTCTTTTCTGCATATTTGAAATTATTCACAATAAACAAAATAAGACTTTAAAGAAGGTATCAAGCAGATTAAGGCTTTCAAATTCCTGATCAGCATTTCAGAAGGCTCCCAGTCTATGACTGGCCACATCACACTGCAGTTCTGTTGTTGAAGATGGTCTGGGGAGGAGTTCAGACAAGCCAGTACCTCCTATTGGCAGCGCAAAAGAGGTAGCAAGTTGATTCCTAGCTGCTGCAGCTTCTGGTGAGATGTAGAATGGGGGTGAATTTGATAGCACAAGATAGTGAATGAAAGTCCTTTTGACATGGAATAGAGTCATCCAGATAATAGCATGATCCAATGGTGCTTCCTAACCTTTATAAGTCATGGCACACATGGATAATATTTGTCTGACACATTGGAGTGGAAGCTACCACCTAGGGAGCTTCAGTTGCGCTAGGTCCTACCTGTGTCCCTGAGAGCTGAGTGAATCGGTATCTCACAATATCACACAAGCATAGCCCATTTGCAATACACCAGTGTGCCACAACACACCTTTTGGGATGCCCTGGCTCAGAATTTATTCTTTTCACATCTAAGAGGAGGGATAATAATGAACCACTCAAAACTCTGGCAGTGCTGATTTTTTTTTCAATCCCAAAGCTGTCTAAATGGACTGTACTAAAGAGTCACAACTACTTTGCTTGAATTTGTGAAGTAGTAATTAGGAGCAGAAAGAGGTTGTACAAAAGAAATGCACTTAACAGAGCCTGAAGATTTCCCCCTAAAGCAACTGAAGACAGATCAACAACTCTCTCCAATTCATACTTAGATATCATATCAGGGTGTGACCTGATAAACTCAGATGTGGAAGCAGGCAATATGGACAGTGTATTGTGGAGTAGAACAGGATGCAATTAAAAGCAATTAAACTGTATCAGACATAGATAATCCCTCACCACCACCTTAGGAGGAATTGGTAGGTCATACGGGTGAGCCACTCTAGTCATGGCAGCCCAGGATTTGGAATTTCTATATATGTTAATCATATATATGTTAAATGTAGATCATTCTATGGAATAGAGTAAACTTTTTTTGAACTAATTCTATCTTTATTCTTCAGAAGTCTCAAGCTCAAAGAGTTCTATCAGGTATAGAACTATAGTAAGGTCACCCAAACTAGTGACTGCACCTTACAGTTGCAGTCACTTTTTTATACCCTAGTTATGTAGACCAGATAATTGCTAGGATAGTGACTACAGAGGGCAATATCTCAGTCTCTTTGAAAGTGAGGCACTGGCCCATGGATACAGCATGGTAGGCTTTGTGGAAGGAAGGGCTGACAGAGTTCAGCCATGCTGGTTACTAATATATTGAAACATATCCAAATGTATTGGTAATTAGTCATCCCCTGAGACCCACAAACCTGCCGTATGACCACTGTGCCACACTAGCTCCTCCTCCAGAACCCCAACTCCCCACAGTCCAGTAACCAAAGTGTTAATGCCTAGCATAGCAGATGGCTGTTAAATATTTTGAATATCACCCATGGATGAAGATAACCACCACATCAACTCTCAAATGCTCACTAACCCTGCTGGCACCATCATCCCCATGATCATAAGACAGAACTGTACCTCTTTTAGTCCAATTTTGCCTTAAGTTTCCAAACCAGAGTAAAATACCTCTCTGAAAGAATTAAACTGCTCAGCCTCTTCTAGGCCAGATGTCAGCTATAGAGGGGAAAAAAGACCTTTTAATCCCATGGTCATGGTCACAGCTTTTTGGGTGGACCTGACCTTCCCTTAAAAGTGAGAGACAAAAGTCATCTTGACCCTCTACACAGCCAACCAAATCTCCCAGACTGGCCCAATCTTATGAGCCATCCTCCCTTCATTCCATGGCACCTTCCAAGCAGATTCTCCATTCCACATGATTCTAAAACTTATTTCTCAGGGACCGGGAGACTTCCTTGACAAGTGGATCCAATGAGTGATTTGGAGAGAACTTGACCCTAGAATATGCAGCAACATCCAGAGTATCAGCCCTGCCACCCATAGTCAAGAGGAGGCAGCACAGGGCTGGCAGGGAGAAAATAAACTGCCTGTGGAGCAGAGGGTAGGGGAGGAGAAGAATCATTCATGGTGCAAGAGTTCTGCCGTTCATTCAGGGAGTCAAAAGAGAAGGGCAGGAATTGCATTTGGATAGGCAACAAGGCATCATTCAAGAAATAAGGGAAAAGCAAAGGCAGAAGGACCACGCCTACTCACCAGGGCTGGTTATCGTCAGGAGGTCAAGCTTTCGTTGTTGCTGCAAAAGAAAACACACTGTGAGGGCATTGATTTGAGCCAGAGCCAAAATTGTGCTTAGCAGGTCAGGGCGGACAAGCAAAGAGGATGTTTGGACATACTGCAGGGTAAATCATACGGAATGTGGTACTCACTTCCAATTCTGCAGAGAGGGTTTGTACCCTAGAGACAAAGGGGGATGGATGGGCTTTTTTTTTGTCTTTGGAAGCGTAGGTGGTTAGAGCTTAGAGGTCTCTCAGTCAAATTATACCATACTTATGGAAAATGAGGCCCTGAGCAGAATGTGGCTCACCTAGAGCCACAGAGAAGGTCCCTTTCCAGTTTCCCAGTCATGGGCTCATTCTTCTGTACCAGATAGCTTTAGATTTCCCTTTGCTTATACTGGCTGCACTGGTTGAGTGTCCGATATATTGGCAATGCTCTTTGCCTTGAGTGCCTGTTGTACTGCCACCCTCCAGATACTTCTTTTTAACCAAGATATTTCTAGATTGGTTTCATTCTTAAGTCTGCTCATAATACTATAACAATTTCAATTAGTGATGACCAACCATTCCTTTTCTAACTGAATCCTTATCCTTTTTTACCACACAATATTCACACGGAATAATATTTGTCTAGCACACTAGGCTATGGGGATGAGGCAGCTTATGTTTGGAAGCAACTGGCCTTGGATACCCCAAAGCCTGAGGTGATCAATATCTCAAAAGGCCTGTTCCCTATTACAGCACAGCTACTGTCCTAGACTGGATGCCATGAAAACCTGAGGGTAGAGAAGTGGGTACAGGAGGCTGCAGCTGGTGAAGTGGTGAGCAGCCCTTCTAAAGACTTGAGTCAGGGTTCCTTAAGTCCCAGTCCTCCTGCTGACCTCTTTCTCTTTCCTACACTTGATTTTCCCTAAATAGTATTGGAAATCTCTGTTTCTGTTTTCTTAAAAGAGGTCCAAACAAATTCCATTTTGAGAGTCATTGCTCTAGATTACAAATTGCAGGAGCTTTCAATCACCTAGTATTTTGTGCAGCGGAGGCCTTGCTATATTTTACCTCCCCTGCATTTCCCTCTTTATCTTGCCTCTATCCAAGAATGGCTTCCTAAAATTCTGCTTAAGCAGAAAGGGGAAGGCAGAAACATTTTAAAATACTAACTGTGGTCAGGCACAGTACTAAGTACTTTGATGTATCAATTTTTTTAATACTCCTGGCAATTGTACAGGAGAGAAGGACATGATATTTAGAGGGGAGAAACTGTCTGTCCAAGACGTCTTCATTAAATGGCAGGGTCAGGATTAAACTTTGGTCAGTTCTGATTCTGACTCTAGAGTCCAAAATATGGCAATTAATATAAATCATCTAGCATGATGCCTGGTACTTAAAAGGTTCTCAATAAAAAGATCTATGCAGTATTGATGTTGTTATTATTACAGAACATCTGATCCTTGGTTTATGTAAGATGGCTCTTACTTTTTCATGAATTTTACTTATTTAAAGTTCAGAGATTTGACCTGCCACGAGGGCAGGGACCCCCTAAATGTCCCCACCAATTGTATAAACTGCTTCTGTTTCATCTTCTTTCTTGGTAGAGAACCCACTACTTTTTTTGGTTAGACAGGTCTACTTTGAGCAAGGTTAAAAGCTGCTTCCTGATGACACAATCACTGTTTCTAGCTATTGTCCATGACAATAGTTTGGAGAGCTGAAGAAGATCTGTGTTGTCTTCTCTCCAGTCTATATATTCCCAGGTCCTTTGTCCTTTACTCATAAGACCTGGTCTCAAATCTCCCTCTCCTCAGGGTCACCCTCCTTCTTCATCAACTTTGATCTGTTTCAGTCAAAATCTCTGTAAGATTTCTCTACCCCTTGCTTCAGTGACTTCTCATGTACCTAAAAGGAGGTCCAGATCCCTCCAGTGCCTTCTCAAACACACATACCTGTTTTCCTGCCAACTCATAATTCATTCCAGTTGACATTTTCAAGCAAACAATGCAACTCTAAGATGCCACTAATCTACACAGTAAGAACATATCCTAGCACTGATATGAAACACCCATCCACGCATGTGGGCTAGAAGGAACGCTGGAGCCAGACCTTCTTCCTTCCCTAACACGGAACCAGGCCAGTGGGACATCTGGCTTAAGCTGCCTTTGCCAAGGCCAACCTATGTGGCTTGGCACTTTCTTCATACATAAGGGAAGAATCTATCATGTCCTTTTTTCATACACTTGACTTTGTGATGATCACAGTTGGTGAAGATGGCCTATTTGTCTGAAATGTATTTTTTTCTAATTAAGAACTATTGCTAAATGGCAACTCTATGCCTAGGATTCTTTAAAGAAAAAAGGGAAGAAAAGCTGACAGAGTCAGACAGGCCTGGGCTTGTGTCCTGGCTTTCTGTCTCTGGCCTCAAACTTGGCAACTCTAAAATGAGCAAGTGAGACTGAAATGCCATCAGTGACTGGGAGCCAAACGCAACCAGGCAGTGTGCTTACGGGCTCCCTCTTCTGGTGTAGAACTCACTGAGAACCTGTAGCCAGCACACTGGGGGCACAAAGGACAGAGTCAGATTTTAAAAGGGACCACATTTTCAACTATCCTCTCACATTTTAATTTTCTGTGCATGTATCAGTCTTTCTCACTAGATGAGGAGCATCTTAAGGGCCTAGAACACCTATTATTAATTTTTGTAAAATCAGTACATGTCACAGAGTACCCCTCAGTAAGTATTGGCTGAACTCAACTGAACTAGTCCCCAAATCCACAGACATTATCCTTTCAAACCTCCATGCCTTTGCTTATGCTATCATCTCTGTCTACCCTCTTGAAATCTTCCTGAAGATTTCAACCTTCCTGAAGATTTCAACCATGGAAACCTCAAGATTTCCATGAAGTCTTCTTTGAACACCACCTCCCAAACCTAACCACTTTATCTCCCTTCCTCAGAACAGAATTTCACACTTTGTTCTTCCAATGCATCTTGCAAAGCCTATCTCACTAGGATCCTCAAGTAGGATCCTAGTGAGAAAGACAATGAAGACAGTATCATGTACTGTCTTCCTTGTCTGTCTTTGTCATGTACTGTCTTTCTCACTAGGAGAAAGTATCATGTACCGTCTTCATTGTCTGTCTTTCTCACTGATCCTACTTGAGGACAGGGCTATGTCATTTCACCTCTGTGTCCCCAGTTCCCAGAACAAAGGTCTGGAAGGAATGTTTGATGTCATCTAGCTCAAATAAATGTTTCAACTATGCTGTTATGCCTCTGCAATGACCCTGTTGATTAGGAATTAATCAGCATGGAGAGTAAACATGCTCTTTCTTTTCCAAGACTTTTCCCCTGCTACATCTTTGGGGTTCTTTGCCTTTAAGATTTTGCTCCTGCCATATCTGTAGCCAGGAATACTGTCAATCCATCTCTTCTGGGAGGGTTTCCCTTCTTTACTGTTGCCCAGAGGATTACTATCTCTCCCCACTCCTACAGCTCCTACTGTCTGTACCACCTCTGTGGTGATAAATTAACACTAACCTGGTGATAAGCCCCTTTAACCTACCGACCACTGACATATGTGTGCACCACCTAGTGGCACAAGCAGATATGCGTAGGCTGTTGTTTTAACCTCTAGCTCTTAAAACAGGATTACAAAACCTGCATGTTCTAGGTACAAACGAAAACAAAAGTGTATGTTCCAGAATGACTCTGCAACAATTTTTAGCTAAGAAACTGGAATATTTAAATAATTCCCTCAAAGTCATTCAAAAATAAAAGGACTGAAATGAAGTGAAAATTTTCCTTACTAGTCTACCAGGCACAATCATTTGAGATTGCCAATGAAAACTGTGTGGCATTTGTAAAAATAGAGCACGTGGTTTATAGAATTTGACCAATAATGTACAATCAGCTATATACAGAGAGGGGCATGTTGGACATAAAGAATTACCAAATTATTATAATTGGTTGCCAACTGAGAGAGATAAGAGCCTTTAATATGGATGGTAGGATAGGGAGGAAATGAAGCCAGTAAGGTAGGTGGCAGGTTTAATAGGCAGACAGGGCCTGATGACTCTTGAACCACTTTCTGACCAAAAGCTACAGTCTAAGGAAGGCAGAGCCTTCACATGTGTAGTAGTGGTTGTGTGTGTGTGTGTGTGTGTGTTTGTGTGTGTATGTGCGTTTGGGGTCGGGGAGAGGACATTCATCTCAGACAAAGAAATTCCACATTTTGATGGAGGAGAATGCATCCAAGTGTGCCTGTGTGGGATTCTATGGACTACTGAAGGAATGTGGGTATGCCAGCGTTGAATCAATCAGGAGTAGATATGTGGACTCCTGGCTGTGTATGACCCCTGCATCCAGCCTTCCCTGATAAACATGGTGTCCCATGGACATTCAGAGGAAACCAATTTCTTTGCTTAACCACTGTGTGGTGAATGCTGAGTATGACCTCATAAGGACAATGGAGGGTGGGGATTCTAAGGTCAGCAGGAGTAACCTCTGAATTGGGTATCCAGGGATTGCCAGAGTGTCTATAGTGGATGCTTGAGGAATTGTCCACCAGCACCCTTGCTCCAGGAATTATCCATTATTCCCCCATGCATCGAGTGAATGCTGTTATATTAGTACCATGTCACCCCACCTCTAGTCACAGTGGACTTCTCCAAAGGTAGAAGTCCTAAAAGCTGGGCTAATTAGACACCTTACCCAAGAACTTTGGACCTTTTCTGGATTCAATTATTCTCTCTGAAAACTATAGTTGTCCTAAGTTAAAGAACCTATCTTTAAAATTTTCATAATTATGAAAATCACACATGCTGATTTTTGTCATTTTCCAAATTTCCAGAAAATTCAGAGTAAAAGTAGAAAAATTGCTTTGAGTCAACTGCAACCAAGAACTGGGAATATTTCCAGAAAATTCAGAGTAAAAGTGAAAAGTAATGAAATCCTACCACTGAAAGAGAACCATAGTTAATATTTTGGTGTATTTTCTTATCATCTTTCTCACTATGTGTATATATTTAATGATATTGTATTTATATATAATAAATGAAGTACAATTCTAATCCTGTGCAACATTATGTTCATATAATTTTTCATCCCAGGCTGCATCTTTGTTTTGAAGTAGGAGAGTGTAAGTCACATATATTTATGGTCATAGCTAATACATTTGATCTTACAACTGTGATTTTGTTTCTAATCTTTTTCTTTTCAGGGAAGGTAGCATTAATCAACAAGATACCATTAGGATAAACACTTGCTTATTTTGTCACAAGGAGCCAGTTTGAAAAGCCCAGCTACTGCAGCCTACCAATATAGATAAAGGCTTCTGAATCTGGGAGACTCTTCAGGCAATATTCAACTTAGAAGATACTCTTTTATTTTTTCATATCTGAAGCCCCTATGACTGCAGTTACAGAAAGCATTAAAAACAAACAAAACAAACAAACAAACAAACAACCAAGAAAGCATTCTGAAGAGTGCTGGATTCAAAATCAGACAGACAAAGGTGAATTCTGATTCTATAACCTCTGAGCTCTGTTATCCTAGGCAAGTTATCTAAGCTAGCTGGCAATGAGGTACTCAGCCATAAAAAGAGTGTACGCCAACCTCCAGGGGCCTAACAGGAAGGCGAAGCAAAGAGAAAAAGGAAGAATCACTCTAAACGGGGGAGCCACAGGCAGAGTGGGGGAATGCACTGGTTGAATACTAGGATTTCCGAGTGCTGGCTACAGCTCTGTGTCACCTCAGGCTGAGCCTTTGGGCTTCTCACTATCTGGTACCTAGCCCTTTACTATGGCCTCTTAAAGCTCTCCCAGCTTCTAGTTTTCTTTCCTACAGGTCATCCTCCACACTGCAGCTGGAGTGAGCTTTCTAGAATGCACATCTGAAAACTCATCAGGATTCCTATAAGACAAAATCTTAGCCTTAGGTGGCTTTTGGAGGACTTCTATAACCTGGCTTCTGCCTTCCATCTCTTGTCCTCTCAGACTCTGAGCTCTAGCTATGATCAACCACTTCTGGTTGCCAAATTTGCCGTGCTTTCGTCATTTGCCTTTGCACATGTTGTTCCCTCTAATTGGAACAACAACCCCATACCCAAACTAGTGAGGAACTAATTCCTGCTTGTTATTTGGCTCTTAACTCACGCTACTTCTGCTGTAAAGCGTTGCTTAACTTGCCAAGGCTGTGCTAGATCGGGTCCTTCCCCTGTCCTTCCCCATCAGAGCACCATCACATTGTATTTCCGTGACCTCCTCACTCCTCCATCCTCTCTAGTGGTTGTGTGAGTTTCCTGAAGGCAGGCGCTGTGCCCTCTTTATTTCTCTCCTCTCAGGGACTAGCCTAGCACCTGACCAACAGATAATGCTCAATTCAGATTTGGTGATTACTTGCTCCCAGGATGGCAACTAAACAGGGTCCCACTGAATTGGTCACCAAAAGAGGTCTTTAGTTTTACCCCTTGTCTTCCAATAGGCATACATCAACATACCCATACAAAACTCATGCACTACCCCCATAATTTTTGTGAAAACTCTGTTTCTGTCTTGGGGACCCAGGAATTGGGCCACAGAGAATTTGGCCTTCTTCATCTTGATGGGTAGTTACGAGTCTATGGTTAAAAATTCACTTTTCGTTTTGGTCACGACTGCATTGCAATTACCTCCCAGAATGAGAAGGGACGTGTTGTTCTGGGAGCTCAGTGGCTGGTTTGATGTGTGGGGTTCTGCGTGGTAGAAGAGAATAGTCACTGATTATGTGTTCTGTTTTGCTTTCTGTGTTTCATGCAAGATAGCTATTTGGGGAAAAGTCAGTCTTTCACAGCATAGACTGGAGATGATTTAAATAAGAACACCAGTAATCCCCAGGCATTCTCCTGTCACTCCAGAAGCCAGCCATCGGGGGAGGACTTGGGGATCAACACTCTCCAGAAACAGGGGCCACAGGGGCATAAGCACACATTTGGCTTCAGGGCTCAAGCCCTTTCCTTTCCTGTAACCCCTCCCTTCTCTGCTCAGTTCATTCCCTCCCCCAGCCATAGTCACTTTCTAGGCATCTAGGGATCCCATGCCCTGCTCCCTGCCCTATCCCCAAGTGTAGCCTGCTTCCTGGATATATTTTATGTGGGACAGGCCTCTCTCCAAACTCACTGCTTCTAATCTCTCTTACTCCAATCTAGCCTCTTCACTGGCTATAGGACTGATCATTCTAAAATTAAATTTGCTCTTTTCTTTGAATAATTTAATGATTCCCATTGCATTTTTGGGAAGACTAGATTTCTTAGTTTGGCATTCAAGGAGGGTGCCAAAAATCTCCACGAGTTGTATGTGTTATTTGAAAAAATGGTTTTTACATTATAATATTTACATCCAAATATTACATACTTGGAAAACAAACCAAAAATACCTATTATTTTCAGAACCAAGTTTCAGACAATAAAGTGGGGCCTGTAATTATGTCAGTCAGTGTGATATGTAGCAGACTGATTCTCATCTGGCTGGAGGAAGGAGTGGGGAGGGGCCAGTTTCCTCTGTGAGGAAAGAGAGCAGAGATCATCGAAATTTGGGAAACACTATCTCAAGGCCCTGAGCTCATGCCCACCCCCAAGCCTTCTATATGCAAGACCATTCTGTGCACCACCACCTTACCTGCTTCCAACCTTGGCTCCTGCCCTTGACTAGATCTTCTTTCTACCTCTCCTTTTGCTGAACAACTGATGGGCAGCATGGCTTTCCCAGATAACACCTTGCCTCAACTCCATGACTCTCCATTTATTTATTTGTTAATTCAACAAATACCAATGAAGCATTTGCTATGTATGTGCCAGGCATCTTGCTGGGGATAGAGTGAGAAAGACACAGCCCCTGCCCTCAAAGAGCTAGCTAGACAGATAGAAGACAGATATGTCAAGCAAATAATCACACAATATGAATTTATTTTAATTGTGGTAAGTGCTCCCAAGAAAAATATGGGAAAAGGTATTCTGATGGGGGTTCAAAGTATCCCTCAAGCTTTACCTTGGTCCACTGACTGATATCTGGATGCCATACCCGATCGCCTCTCAACCTCACTGCCTTCAGGGGAAACATGAACAGTGGCTGAGGCTCACCCTCCCTTTCCAGGACCTACCCTCATCAGAATAATAAAAAATGCTTTAGCATGTTACTCAGAGAGAGAGTAGATAAGAGTGGACATCACTCAAAGCTGAAATAAAATCCCACAACTAGGGGTTATAATCCAGTGGGAAGCAGAGTGGGGTAGCAAACAAAACCTCAGCTGCACATGTGAGATTGCTTCAATATATTTTGCAGAGTAGTTTCTGCTCCTGTAACTCTCTTTTATTGGAAAATTCAGGCATGCAAGTGTCTTTCATCCCCAGGGCAACTTAAAGGAGTATCTTGGTTCAGCCTCTGGCGGCCGGCACAAAAGCAGGGCAAGTGGAAATAGAGAGGAGCATATAAAACTGCAAAGACAATTTGCAAGTAGAATTAATAGCTGCTGTGGCTGAAGCAGCTGCCATTTGCTAAGCACTTTGTATGTGCCAATCTTCACAACAGCCGTTTGAGGCAGGTATTGTTGCCCTTTTTTTACAAATGAAGAAACTTGCTCAAGGTCACAGCTGCTAAGTGGAAAAACCTACACTCAAACCCATACTGATTGCCTCTGAAGCCTACGCTCCATTAGTCGTGACAGCAGTTAGTTGTGAGGGATGAGGGAAAAATCTTGGCTTATTCGCAGGTTTATAGGCAGAAAAGCAGCATGAATTGCTGTGGGTGACGCCACACACCTGGAGCAGCCTCTGCACAAGGGAGTGAAAGAAGCTACAACTCAAGTGTGATCTTTTGTACTTTTCCTCCATAGTGTTCACAATTTGAAATTCTCTATTAACTTGTGTTTATATTTGATTAATGCTATTCTCATTACATTCTAAGCTCCATGGCAAAAGGACAGTGTTTAAGTCTCCTGGCAGTGTGGGCTCTGTCTAGATATGTGTTAGGCGAGTGAATACAGAAACCTCGATCAAGTTCCTAAAGAGGACTGGATAAACAGCTGAAACCCTTACTCCTGCTGGAGAGAAATGAAACATGCCTCATCCTAAAATCTTACACAGTCAGATGGGGGTTGTGCTAGAGGATTTCACTTTCCTTTGCTCTGGAGGAAGACCCAGGCATCAAGAGGCAGCGAGAGGAAGGCCGTTCCAGTCATGAGTCAGAAGATTACATGCTAGGGCAGTAATTCTCTGCTCTAGCCCTAAAAGGTCATGTGGGGACCTGCAAGAAGAGACTGGTATTTCAAGTGACAGTAGGTTGTGCTCAAAGCTGACAAATGCCCACCCAGTGCACCCATGGGCCCCACAGCATCTAGGCAGTGATTACCTAACATGTCTCATGTTACAGTTAGGTGCTTACATATTGGTCTACCTCTTCTCTCTTCATGTGCCACCCTCTGCCTTCTCTTCCAACATGAGGAACTGAATATTTTTCATATATTGATAGTTTTTAAATACCTGTTCCCTGATAGGGCTTTGAGAAGTTTGTTGCAGATGTGATGTTTTAGCTTATTGACAGAGCAAGTTTCATGATTATAAATTATTTTGATATGTTTTTAATAAGTCACATTTCTTTTTGTGGAATCAAACTTTAGAATTAAGATGTGCCTTTAAGGACTTCAAATGATACTTCAGTGCTATGATTACTCTTCATTATTAAGGAAGTTAAGATGCAGCATGCATGATGCTATCCCAAATCACACACTGCTGGGATGTCAGAGCAAGGGTCTTTGGAGATCCACTAGCCCAACTATTTTAAAGAAAAGTAAACTGAGGCCACAGAAGGAAAGGGATCTGCTCAAAATCACCTGCCATATTGTTCTGTACTGTTTACTTATTTCTCTCCTTCAGTAGGGTGGACGAAGCAGATTTATGTCTATAATCCAGTGCCTAGAAAAGAACAAATGCCCATAAAAACTTGTCAAAGAAAGCAAGGTAGTGGGGCGTAAGTAGAGGAAGGGGAAATATTTAGTTCGTAATTAGTTCTGGATTCCAAAGTTATGTTATTTATTTGATTCAAGCTGTTTTAACTGAAGATTTACCAAGAGGGCCTCGTTTTAGACATGGTAATTAATGTAGATATAATAAAAGGAAAGAAACCTAGGTTAGCGATGAGGCCCTAGCTACCTTCTGTCTCCAAGAATGGGTCTGTTATGCTTGACATAGTCTTAAGACTATCAGGAAATCTCTCTGAAACACCACATTCTGTTTGTTTCTTTACATATTTGATTATTTATAATATACTAATTCCAAAAAAAGAATTTGAAGATCTTACAATAAAAGAAATGCAACAAAATAAAAATAATGCAATTAAAGACATGGAGAAAAAAATAAGGATAGGCAAAATTAGATGATACTAGGTGCAAGGTCATGACTCACAATTCATATCCTTAGTGTCCTTAGGAAGGATATGCTGAGGCCTTTAGGGTGGTAGGACTTGCCCCAGTTCATGTAGTGAAATACCAGCAGACTGAACTCCCCTGTGTTGTTTGAATAAGGATTAGGAGCACAGAGATAGGTGAAATATGGCAGCAGGGAGAGCAATGGTGCCAGAATAAGATGCCCCAGCTCTGGGCCATAGATCAGAGCAAAAAACAGACAACTGGACAAGTCCTAGCTTACACATTCACCAGCACTAAAGCCCTTGAACAAATGACTTCATCTCTCTCTCATTTTCGCATCTCTAAAATGAGGATTAAATGGAATATAAACTGGAATATAACTTCACTCAGAAGTTTCATATTACAAGAAATATTACTATAGTAATAGGATACAATACAAAATTTTCTTTTTAAAGATAAAACATTTAAGGGTGAAAGCTTCAGATTTTTTGAGAGTATCAAGGTCAGTCTCTAGTTGGGTGGAAGAGTTTGGAGGCTGTGACTTTTAAAAAGATCCTATCATACTCAAGTAAGTGTTCAATAACATCTTTTTTGGTTCCCATTCTCCTTCAGACTCAGCAATTGTACAAAGTAGCTCACAGCAGCTCCACATAGAACTGTGGTATAGACTGAATGAAATGGATCAGGAACACTTAGAAGCCAGGAGCTGTGTTTTCTGGCCCCAGCTTTGCCACTAACTTGGTGTAGGAATCAACAATTCACCTTCTCTGAACTTACCTCTGCCATACACTGTCTAAGTGACCATGAACAAGTCAGTTAAATACTTTGAAATGGGTTTAACAAAACTCGCCTACGAGTAGAGCAGTTAGCTAAGTGCTTGGAATTTTTAATTCCAAGACCCCTTGTTTGGAAAGTCTTCCCTCCTGTCTTTCTTTATATATGACTCAGCACCTTGTATTACCCTTGGCCACAGACGTTATCACTGTATATTACAGTGATCTGTCTGAGTCATCTGACTGTGAGCTTTTACCAGCAAGGACACTGTGATTCAGATCGGTATCTCCAGCTCCTACCACTGTACTTGGCACATAGCAGGCTCTCAGTCATGTTTGCTGAATTGCACGATATTGTGGAGTTCCTGTGAAAAATATCATGACATTCAAAATAAAACTCTGGCACTGAAAGTGATGCAACATTAATCTGTATTCCCGCCCAGCCGGAGTAATGCCTCTTCACGATGTCAGAGTTATATATACTCCAGGAAGTAAAAGTGCCAGGCCATAAAAGTCTATTTTCTGCATTTGACTGTCTCTCAAGGAAGCTCCATTCCACGCTGATTGACCAAGACTTTCTACAAAAAATTGCCAGCTTGATTATGGGGAAAGAATCCAGATCTAATTGTTCTTTGTAAGCCTGGGACAGAAGGTATTGTTGCTTGAAAAATGGAACTGTCTAAATTAATTTTCCTGAAACAAACATCTTTGCCAAATAAAAGCAATGCATAATAACAACCCATAATTAAAAGCAAAATGATAACTTTTGTTACATGGAGAAAGCAAATGTGTTCACTATAAAAAAAAAAAGACAAAAATGTTATTTTCTTGGATTTCCAGGGACACATCTTGAAGTCTGTTGAGAGGGGTCAGTGTGTGTGTGTGTGTGTGTGCATGAGTGTGCACACAAGCATGCTCGCTTGTGTTTAGAAGTAGCACGCAATGAAAAAGATGTCTCTTTCTTTCCTTTCTTTGTTACTGAACAAGAAGTTTTGAAAAACAAGCATTGTTTATCTCTGATTTCTCAACAATGCAGCCAGAATATTCTAAAATTCCCTTACACTTTGTATAGACAAGAATTAGAAAAGTGAGGGAAATTCATATTTATTGAACTGCTTTTATTTTCCCTTGCCTAACTTTCCTAACATATTTTAATTTATTTCAATTTTTTGACATATATATACATTTGTAAATTGATAAATGCTTTCGTAAAACGCTCATTAAGATATAAAAAATTTTAGTGAACATCTACTATGCAAATAATGCTTTATTTATGTTAACTTATCTTATCCTCACAACATATCTGTACCATAATGCAGGTATTTAACTCCATTTTAGAGATAAGGAAACTGAAGCTCAAAGAAGTTAATTAAATTGCCCAAGTCGTACAGATAGTAAGTGATGGAGCTCAGATTAAAACTGAGCTTTTGATTCTGAAGCCTATGCCCTTAAAAATACTTTAATCATAGTATACAGTATTACTAAATAATTCTACCAATGATATCAAAATAAAAAATGAAAAATACATATAAAATCTCAACATCTCAATATTTTCTTTTTCTTTACATTTTTAAAAAATGTTCATAGGTTATTGGGGGAACAGGTGGTATTTGGTTACATGAGTAAGTTCTTTAGTGGTAATTTGGGAGATTTTGGTGCACCCACCACCTGAGCAGTATACACTGCACTCTGTTTGTAGTCTTTTATCCCTTATCCCCTTCCCACCATTTCCCCCTGACTCTCCAAAGTCCATTGTGTCATTGTTATCCCTTAGCATCCTTATAGCTTAGCTACCACTTATGAGTGAGAACATGTGATGTTTGGTTTTTCATTCCTGAGTTACTTCACTCAGAATAATAGTCTCCAATCTTATCCAGGTCACTGCGAATGCCATTAATTCATTCCTTTTTAAGGCTGAGTAGTATTCCATCATACATATATATACCAGTTTCTTTATCCACTCATTGATTGATGGTCATTTGGGTTGGTGCCTCATTTTTGCAATTGCGAATTGTGCTGCTGTAAACATACATGTGCAATTATCTTTTTCATATAATGACTTCTTTTCCTCTAGGTAGATACCCAGTAGTGGGATTGCTGATTCAAATGGTAGATCTACCTTTACATCTTTAAGGAATGTCCACACTGTTTTCCACAGTGGTTGTACTAGTTTACATTCCCACTAGCAGGGTAGAAGTGCTCCCTGTTCACTGCATCCATGCCAACATCTATTATTTTTTTATTTTCTGATTATGGCCATTCTTGCAGGAGTAAGGTGGTATCACATTGTGGTTTTGATTTGCATTTCCATGATCATTAGTGACCAACAGCTAGTCTCACTTTTTTCCATGCTTTTTTCTAGCCGTTGTCTAAGTATCTGTGTTTGTGATGCATAGGTAATAATTACATATTAAAAACAAAGATATAATCATGGCATTAATATGATGTTGTGACTTGGTGTATTCTGTTATTTTTAGTTTATATAATAAGAATTTTTCCAATACTGTTACATAGTCATCGTGAATGTTATTTTAATTACTTTATAATGTTCCTTTTATGGAAAGAGCATAGTTTACTTAAATTTTAATATAAGACATTTAGGCTGTTATTATTTTGTTATTATAAATGACATCACAAAAAACATCTTCCTGAATATAGTTTTTTCCTTCATTTGGGTAACATAGGTAAGATGAATACCCATGAGTGAAATTCCTGGGTCTAAAAGTGTGTACCTTTTTATTACTCTTTGTTCATATTGCCACATTGATTTCCGGTAGGATCACTCCAGTTTACACTTCCATGAATAATGTGTGAGATAAAGATTTTACTTTAGCCTTGCCAGCATGTGGGATTATAACTGAAATTTTTTTTGTGATTATAATAGGTATCATATGGTATTGAACTGTTGTTTTAATTCCTTTTTTAAAAGATGATTTAGTGGGTTTGAAGTTTTTCATTATCTTGTTAATTCATTATAGCTCACATAGTGAAAAACTGACTTTTCACGTGTATCTGTCGGGCATTAAGATTTTGGCTCTGTTTGCATTTTAAACTCTCAGGGGATAACCACCTCTTTTGTTCTCAGTTCACCAACTTTAGTAGCACTGGGAATATCCACTTGGGCCTGAGTTGGCACCAAATGAAATGTTTTCCCTAAATAACAAGGCCCCTTTCAAAGTTTCCCGTCAAAGATGGATTCTAGCTAAAGTTGGAAATACACATCTAGATAGTGTGAATATAGCTCCACCAGAGTTTAAGGATTCTCTGATCTCCCCCCCTCCGCTTTTTATCCTCCCTGAGAATCAATAATGTCACTTCTCACAAGGCATGACAAGCTTTGCTCATCAAAGACACTGATTGGGCCACCGTGCAAGAGCTGTGCCTCTTTCCAATGGTTCCTCTGGATCCCTTAATTCCTAGATGCTGGAGAGGATAGAAGGGTCCCAGGACCTACTCTACTTAGGAAGAGATACTCTTCTCACCCTCAGAGAAAGCTAGGTAAGATCCCCCATGAGGCTTTGAGAAAAGAGAGCCACATTGGCTTTGCCTCATGTTCAAAAGGAGTTCTCCTGGCTGGGCATGGTGGTTTATGCCTGTAACCCCAGAGCTTTGGGAGGCTGAGGTGGGAGGATTGCTTGAGGTCAGGAGTTTGAGATTTTGCCTCTTAAGTCTGGAATTCCTGGGCAAGAGTCTAGCTTTGCTGCCCTTGGGCAGGGGCATATACTACCAGTCTTTATAGTCTCAGGTAGTCATATACTACTCAGTCTTTATGTCATGTGAAAACAGACTAATACACTACCTAATGTGATCATGCTGCCCCTGTCTGTCTGTACAGCCTCCAAGCTTGCCACCACTCCCCTGTGAGTCAAAGTTCCTGATTAGGCAGGCTGATCTTCTTTATTCCTCAATATACAGTGCTTTCCTATTTCCTCGATGTCTTCTTTTAAAACAAATTTCATTTACTTTTTATTTAAAATATTTTTCCCTCAGCTTTACTAAGGTATAATTGACAAATAAAAATTGTATATATTTACAGTGTATAATATGTTTTAATACACTCATGTTGTTAAATGATATGATATGTAGTGTGTTAGTCCATTCTCACATGGCTATAAAGAACTACCTGAGATATATTAAGAATATATCTTGAATGTCCTTACCACAAAAAAAGTAAGTATGTGAGAGACAGATATGATAAACTAAGCTATTATCATATCTCTCACATATTATTTTTTGTGGTGAGAACACTCACGATATATTCTCTAAGCAATTTTCAAGTAAAATTATTGTCACCATGCTGTACAAAGGTTCTCCAGAACTTATTCCTCCTGTCTAACTGAAAATTTGTACCCTATGACCAACATGTTCCTGTCCCCAACCCCCATCCCCAGCCTCTGGCAACCACTGTTCTGCTCTCTGTTTCTATTAGCTCAACTTTTTTAGATTCCACATATAAATTAGATCATATAGTACTTGTATTTCTGTGCCTGGCTTATTTCACTTAGATTAATGTCCTTCAGGTTTATCTATGCTGTCACAAAAGACAGGAGTTCCTTCTTTTTAAAGACTGAATAGTATTTCATTGTGTATATATACCACAATTTTTTATCCATTCATCTGCTGATGGACACTTAGGTTGATTACATATCTCAGCTATTGTGAATAATGCTGCAATAAATATGAAAGTTCAGATTTTTCTTCAACATACAGATTTCATTTTCTTTGGGTATACACCCAGAAATGGAATTGCTGGGTCATATGGTAGTTCTATTTTTAATTTTTTGAGAAACCTCCATACTGTTTTCTATAATGGCTATGCCAACTTGCATTCCTACCAACAGTGTACAAGGGTTTCCTTTCCTCCACATCCTCACCAATACTCATTATCTTTTGTCTTTGTGCTAATAGCCATTCTAACAGGTGTTAGGTGATGTCTCATTGTGGTCCTCCATGTCTTCTTACATGTTGATCCCTTTGCCTGCTACATCCTTCCTTGCCTAGCTACCTCCCACTCCTTTTTCAAATCTTAGTGACACAAGATTACTCATTTATAGACTGAAGTAATTATGAGGTGCCAAAATTATCAGGTGATACAACGTTACTTCTATCTGTAAGCTTTCTTTGACCCTCCGTCCCCACTGCGGATTGGTTTAGATGCCATTTTTTACTGTGCTTGCATTTCTCCCTAACATTGTACTTTTGCTATCATTCTATAATTATCTGTTTATTTCCTCACTGGACTGTGAGATCCTTGAAGGTGAGAACTGTGTCCCATTCACCACTGTAGCCCCACCATCGAATCATAGTGCACAGCACAGAGTAGATGCCCAATAATACACTTCGATAAATTAATAAAGGAGCAGAATCAAAATAGTCTACAGAGTTGGTAAATAGCTGGTGGCTTAAGAAGTCAGGGTTTTCTAAATTGTTCTTTATTGTAGCTACTTAGAGTTGCTGGGTATTCCAGTCCAGCATTCCTTGGATGACTGCTGGAATAAACAATAAAAAGAGGGTCTATAAAAAACAAACAAACAAAAAACAAAGAGGAAGTCATTATTTATAGTTGATTAAGCTTTTGTTTTCCCAGCTACAGTCCTTCAGAGGGCCTTCCTGCTCCTAGCCTGCTACTCTACAAGCATTCTATAAAGGACGAAGTATGGGCTTTGCAATTACATCTTGGTTTGACTCATGGCTCTGCCTTTTTCTGGCTCTAGCTTTTCAGCAGCCCCTATTGAATAAATGCCTATTGTTTTTCAGGCACCTGTTATTGGTACTTTATGTATCTTAGCTCAAATCTGTAAGTATTTTTTACAAACCTGAATTGTAGGCATTACCATTCTCACACAGGTGAGGAAACTGAAGCTCTAAGAGTTACAATTTGTTTTTGTTTGTTTGTTTTTTTGTTTTGTTTTGTTTTTAGGTGGCATAAGCTAAAAAGTACCAGACCAAGGATTCAAACCCAAGTCTCACTGGTTCGAGAGCCTGGACTTTTTTTTTTTTTTTCCTATATTGCACTTCTAAGTTTCTCATAGTTATGAGCCCACAGTAGGTGATCACAAAATGTTATGAATTATTTGCATTCTTCTTATGAAGAATTACAGTTTCTCTGAGTCAAATCTTTTCTTCCCTGAGCCAGCTCCTATATGTGGGCAGATGGAAGACAGTGACAATTGTCCATTGCTTCCTTGAATATTGCATTTGTATCATGTTCACAAATACATTTACACAGATGTGTCTGTGGATAAAGATGGAGCAGACAAGACATGCTTTTCTTCATCTGCATATTATATCCCTAAATATGTCAATATTTTTTCTCTGCAAGTAGAGTACCACATTGGATCCCCCTTGTCTCTGTTTCAGTTGTTTTATAATTACTTAGACAAGCAAGAATTCAGCAGCTGGCTCCCTACAGAGAAAGAACACTGGCTCCAGTGCTCCAGTACTTATAACAGTTGAAAGAAGAAAGAGCCCCTCATGCTGAGATGGATGATTGAGAGAAAGAGAGAGAAAGAGAAAGAAAGAAAGAAAGAAAGAAAGAAAGAGAGCAAGAATGAGAACCTGAGAATGACAAAGAGAGAGAGGCAGATTAAAAAAAAAAAAAAAGGTAAAAAAGCAACAGGGGAAAAGAAAGGGAGAATAAGACCCAGCTTTCTAAGACTTACTTGACTGGGTGCTGGAAGGCCCCTGGAGATCATCTAGTCCAGAGGTGGCAAACTGCACACTGGCCAAATCTGGTCTGTTTCCTGTTTTGTTTAGCTCACAGCTAAATATGATTTATATATTTTTAAATGATTCAAAACAGACAAGAAAATAATATTTTGTGACATGTGGAAATTATGTGAAATTCCAACTGCAATGTCCATAAATATTTATTGGAACACAGTTACGCTCATTCATTCATATACCATCTATGCCCACTTTTGTACCACAAAGGCGGAGGTGAGTAGTTGTGGCAGAGATTGTTTGACCTGCAAAGTTTAAAATATTTACTCTATTGCCCTATAAGAAAAAGTTTGCTGATCTACTAATCTAGTCCAAACTTTAGACCCAACAGCCAACTTGAAGGCAGAGGTTATATGCATGTTTAAATCGATATTCCTGTTGCCCAGGACAGGGTCTAACACCAAGACCGGCCACATAATTTATGGGGCTCTGTGCAAAATGAAAATGCAGAGTTCCTTTTTCAAAAAGCAGAAAAAAATGGCATTAGAGGTACTAAAATATAAAGCCTTTCCCTTTCTTCTGCTGTTTCTCTTGACCTATCATGGCATTTTTAATCTCTTATTTAATGTTGTGCTCTCTTGGGTATAGGGGTAGTTGCAAAGTGAGTGCAGACCATCATGGGTGCCTAGAGGCTCCCCACTGAGATAAGATGCATAAGTGCACAGGGCCCACTGGCTGCTGGTTATACCACCATCTTGGCTTCTGCCAGCAAGAAAGACAGAGAAGTCCAGGCAGACATCTCCCATTTCCATGGGTTGGCTTCCCCAATCTACTGTAGATGGCAACCCCAAATGGTATTGCAACCATCACACTGGGATGAACTACATACCTGGATGAGAGTGGACAACTGCTGAGTTCCTCATGCAGAAGCCTCTGCCAGGACCCACGAGCTCCCTTTCCCTTTTCTCCCCAAGATGGAACCCACTCTGCCACTTCCATCTTGGGGAGAGGGAGGTCAGGTGGGGCTCAGGACACCAGCAGGTGAGGAAGTAGGTGGCTAAGAGCCCTGCCTGAGGAGGTGGGGAGTTGGTAGAATGTGGAACTGTGCATGTGCTGAGACTCCAGAGAGTTTTAAGACAGCAACCACAGACCATTAAATTCTAAAGGCAGGGTCTTTCTGAGTGGGGGTCCTGTGCCACTGCACAGGTTGTGCATGTAGAAAGCTGGCCCTGCCTAGCACACACTAGAGGCTGAAGTGCTGTTGTATTAAGGATGTTTTTGGCTGAGACAATATGCCATGGTGAAAAAGTACCTGGATATCCACCTCTACCACTTCCTGACCCAGAGCTGATTGTTTTGTCACTGTAAAACATGTATTTCTTTAAGTGTTCAAGTGTAATAAAAGGGAATAACAATGTTCTAAAACCTGCTGTGGGCTTCACACTTCTCTGGGAGCATCATTGGGCAGCTCAGCCGGCCACAAATTGTTTTTTATTTTTTAATTATTATTTTTTTGAGACGGAGTCTCACTCTGTCGCCCAGGCTGGAGTGCAGTGGCGCTATCTCCACTCACTGCAAGCTCTGCCTCCTGGGTTCACGCTATTCTCCTGCCCCAGCCTCCCGAGTAGCTGGGACTACAGGCACCTGCCACCACGCCTGGCTAATTTTTTGTATTTTTAGTAGAGAGGAGTTTCACCATGTTAACCAGGATGGTCTCGATCTCCAGACCTCGTGATCCACCCGCCTCGGCCTCCCAAAGTGCTGGCATTACAGGTGTGAGCCACCGCGCCCGGCCATGGCCAGCTACAGATTCTTATTGGCTCCACCATATTAGCTTCCAGTCTCATTCCCTGATTCCCAAGACATTCAGAGAGGTTTCAGGATGATGAGGTCAACAGATAAGTGTGAGAAGCCAAAAGGGTGCTGTGGGATCCCATGGAGGAAAGCAGTGAAGTCTAACTGGGGGCATCTTGACAAATTTCCTAAAGAGAAGGACTTAGGACTGTTTCTTATAGGGTGGCTGGATTTCTCAAGGTGGAGAAAGGGGAAAGAGGGCTTGTGGGCCTTGGCAGAATCTTCTGTGTGAGCAAAGACCCAGAGATAGAGAATCACGTGTGCATCTGCAGTGTGGTGAATATTCCAGTATGACGAGGGCATAGAGGAAAAAGATGACGTCTAGGAGGTGGTCTCGCTAAGGGCATACTCTAGAGTTTTCTATGCCCTACTTAGGAGTTTGACTTTTATTTCTGTGACAACTAAAACCCACTAAAGGGCACAGTGATGGAGAAGGAGGCCTTGCTGATGTGTGCCCTTGGCCATGTCAGAAGCTGTAGACAGTGAGAATAGGCTCAGTGCAGTCTATTCCCACTGAAGAGGCAAGCACATGACAGGTAAGAGGGAACTAATGTTTGGAGGCAGTCTACCATGGCCCAGGGCTGTGTGAGGTATTTTTGTTCCTAGTACAACAACCCCATGGGAGAAGCATTATAAACCCCCTTTTATAGAGGAGAATTGAGGCTCAGAGAGAATAGACGTCCCTCTGAAGATCACACAGCTAGCAATGAGGCAGAGTCAGTATTTTGCCCTGGGTCTACCTAACACCCTTGGCCTAAACTCTTACTGATGTCCTACTTTGCTTTTCAAGATCCAAGCAAGCAGGCCAAAGCCACACATTTCCCAGGAGACAAGCCACAGACCTTGTCAAAAGTCTCCTGATCCTCTAGGTAGAAATGACCACTACATTTTGGCCCTGACTATTTTTGTTGAAATCACCAATATCTGTAACTGTGTGCTCCTTGAGGACCTATCTCCTCTCTGTGTTCCTAGAATCTGGCAAAGGGCCTGGCACAGGGTAGATGATCAGTCTCTGTTTGTAGAATGAATGAGCAAATTAATGATCAGACTGGGATTTTTCTAATTCCTCTTGGAGTTCATGGCCCTCTTAATTGGAAGCCAAAGCCAAAAGCAACCCTTGCAGTTTTCAGAAAGAGGCATGCTGAGGCTGAGGGCTGTGAGGATGACACACAGTTCTAGCATCAGAACCAAATTTACAGCAAATAGTTCCCATAAACAGCACAAGCTACTCAGTTAGGCTAATTTATGTTCACACTAGGGCTGTCCTGGCCCCCAAAGCCCAGAGCTCTTTACAATTCCAAAATGATTAAAAGCATCACACAAACCCATATTTTCCATTTTTATTAAAAGCACTAAAGCGGGCAGTGCTTTCTGCATGTCAATGGGGAGCTACTTTCTGACCCAGGGAGAAAAGCCAAGGCAGAATCTGCACATCCAGCTCTGGGTATCCTTCTGCCTCAAAACCGCACTGTCCTTCTGTCCATTAGAGGAGTTCTGCCCCTTTCATCCACTTCCTCTGCGCCATAGCCTGCCCCACCCAAGCCCACCTTTGCTCAGACTATGTTCAATTAGAGGCACAACCCTACTTAAGGTCTTTAAAGACTTTACTGTCCAAGCTTCTTAACCTGACATCCAAGGAAGGCCTTTCCCAGAATGGTGCAAACTGCCTGCTTCCCCTACACCTTCTGCCATGATTGATTGCAAGTTTCCTGAGGCCTCTGCAGCCATGCCTCCTGTACAGCTTATGGAATCGTGAATCCATTAACCTTATTTTCATTATAAATACCAGGGTCAGGTAGTTCTTTATAGCAATGTGAGAACAGGCTAATACAGTATGCTTCTGCATTTTGGAATGCAAGCTCAATGCAGGTAGGGAGTTGTGTATGCTTTGTTCCTTAGTCTATCCCCAGAACCCAAATGGTGCCTGGCGCATAGTAGGCATTGAATAAATATCTATGAAAATAATAAAATTACATTTGCTTTTATAACAACAGAGGCATCTGCACCTTTGTTTCGTCGCCTTTCTTTTAAAGAATTTGGTCTCAGCCTCAGGGCAACACTCCCAATGCAGGCAGAAAGCCTAGTTTATTTCCAGACCCTCCAACTTTCAACAAAGAAGCTACAGGAATCAAGGAGCCAAAGAGAAGGATCCACATGTAAAGTTCATGCCATCAGGAATCTTACAAAAGTGAGCTGTCAACCTTAGGCTCATAGCAAGAAGGTAGTGCTTGAGAAAGACCCACAGCACAAAGAAAAGCATTCTTTAAATGTAAACACTTTTAACATCACTACCAATGCCCTGCCCCTCCAAGGCACAATGACTGTGTTCAGTGTCACAGAAAGGAAAACACACATTAGCCAGATGGCAGGTTTCGGACGCACGCCTGTGACATTATCTCTAATCATATACAGTCTATTTAATATCCGCTTTTTTGTGGGCTTCAAAACTTATAATTATTGCCAGCAGGAAGAAAGCAAAAAAAAGGTAGGCAATGTTGGAAGGGAGGGGTATAGACAGGAGGAAAAATTCTGATAGCAATAAACTGAGTGAGAAAGATAGGCCAGAACTTATTAGAAAATATTAGAAACTATATTTGGATTAAAACTAAGAAAAATAAATTGTACATAAGCTATGAGACTGTGCAAGTCAGGAAGATCTTATAAGGCTTTCGGACTGTCTCCTTACATTGTGTGTCTATGACACTGGAAGGGAGTTAGTGGGAAGTTATGAAATGTGCCAGATTTAGGGTCCAGACTAAGTATTTCATAAATCTATATAGGACATGGAAAGGCCTCCAAGGTTAACAGCTGAACTCCTTCATTCTATAAAACAAAGGAAGGACCTGCAGGGCAAGGACTCAAATCTAGGCTTCCAGATTCAGAGCACAGTTGAATCCCCTATAGAAGACAACTGTAACCAGACGCCCTTTCTCATGTCAATTACCCAGGGTCTTGAATTGGGAGGAATTTCCTCCAAGTTTGGGACTGGGACGGGGAGGATGGCAGAGAACTTCTGAGAACAACATGAGGCTAAAATGGGAAACTCTTCTGGATCCAGTGATCCTAACACTCAAGATCATAGCCTGCTTGCGTGTGTGTGTGTGTGTGTGCATTTAGCAGGTGTGTACCTATGGTATACAGGTATTTGCCTATTGACAGAGCTGGGTTGTAACACTGGAACACAGGGCTAGAAACAGAATCACCCACAGACAGGCAGGTTTCACTCCTGCTTTCCTTCCCACCAGTGCCTTGGCCTCCTTTCACCCTGTCTCTCACGCAGGTTTACCCATACCTCAAGACTACCAAGGAGGTCCCCCTCTCCATACCCAGAATACCTATGGTAGAGATGCAGTGGTTTAGCCTCCAAGCTTCAACTTGTGTCATCTCTCAGAACTCTCTTTGCTACTTGTAAAACCTTTATCTGAGTCTTAGCTTTCACATGTGTAAAAATTCCTACCTTTGCAGGATTGTGGTGAGGATTAAATATTATATTACTTTAAAGGGTACTAGTACAGTCAGATAATTTATTGGAGTAAGAATCTATGTATATATTCTTGCATTTTTCCTTTCTCTCTTGCTCCAAGCAATAGCTAGGCTACTAGTCGTTGTTTCCCCTAGGGGTTTCTGAAGGAGAGGCAGTCAGAAGCTCCTTGGAGTCAGTGATATTCTTGTGTTTTTGTGATGTCCAATGTCCACTGAAGAGACTGTGGATTGTGGATGTCCTTGAGGGGAAAAGAAGGAGCCAGGAAGAATGGATTTTGGGTGAAGATGCTGGGGGTTATTTCCCAAATAGAGAAGGGAATGAAGGTTGGTAAGTCTGTTACCCGTACTCTATTCTGTGGCAGCATCCCAGGATGAGCTCAGGTTGGTATTCCATGGATACTTGCAGTCTGGCAGACTCATCAAAGATCGTTATGCCCATAGTAATGAATGAACGCAGAAGTGCAGGAACATGAGGGTGAAGGAAATGGTCGTGTTGGTGAGAACTGATCGGAACCAATAATCAATAATCAGAGAGACAGAGATACTACCCCAAATGCTTCTGATACTTTGATGCTGCATAAGATCCTGGGATCGTGGCGAAGTGTAGTGTTGGGGAGCCACAGAAATGGCAGAGACTCAATTTACTGATCAGTCCAGTAGGATGTGGGCTACAAATTTAATTTAAATGCTTTTAACTAAAAAGAAATACATTTCTTAAATTACTGAGTTTGTAGAACAAGATTCATACCCATTACAGTAGCCTGCCATGAAGAAATGCTCCCTAATAGGCAGATATCATTATTATTAATTAAGTCACTAAATGTTTTTGAGTAAATAAAAATCATAGTGTGGATCAGGTCACAGGAGTCAGTAAAGGTCTAGGAATCAGGTCAAGACTTTTTAGCTTGTGCTAAAAAGCACAAGCAAAGAATCAGAAAAAAGCTGAACTCAAGGAACAGAAACAACAGAGTCAAAAATGACAAGAACCCAGTCCCAAATACCCTCTTCCAAAAACTTTCACTAAGCATGTATTTTGGACTAGGCACTAGATGCTGGAGTCATAATGATAAATCAAACCTGGTCCCTGGCATCAAGAAGCCCCCAGTCTGATGGAGGGCACATAAAGAGACCACTTCAGTTTAAAACGCTTGTTGCTATCTTAGGAACCTCTTACCAAAGGCCGGCTTCCTGTTTCAGCTCTACTGCCTTTTGTCTTCTGCCCAGAGATTTGCTTTCAAATAAGATAAGAGTTCAGGCACATAGGCATGGCTAATTAAGACAACTCACTGGTCAGGCAGAAAATTTGGTGGCTGGAAGAAAGCATATCCGAGTATGGGCACTACATGGGAACTTCACTCTACTCCCAGCTGAGTATGAGGATTTCCCTGCCCATGGAGCTCATACAACCATTAAATGGCAGAACTAGGCTTTTAGCTAGGATGGTCAGACACCCAACCCTGAACTTTTTTCATTAAACCATGCTGTCTCCAGAAATGACCCTAGGAATTAATAGCTTATGTTCTCATAAGGGGAAGAGCAGAAATAAAAATGAGAATACACATTGTATTTATTTCCTAGGGCTGTCATAACAAATTACTACAAACTAGGTGACTTAAAACAATAGAAATTTATTTTATTACAGCTCTAGAGTCTAGAAGTCTAAAATTAAAGTGCAGAGAGTGCAGAGGCATGCTCTCTCCAAAAGTTCTAAGGAGTAATCTCAGAGGCAATAATTTTGCCTCTTCCAGCTTCTGGTGGTTGCTGGCAGTCTTTGGAGCTCCTTGGTTTGTGGCAGCATTATTCCCATCTCTGCTTCTGTTGTCACATGGCATTCTCTCTGACGTCTGTGTCCTTGTGTCTTCACATTGCCTTCTTTTAAAGACACAAGTCACTGAATTTAAGGCCAACCCGAATCCAGTGTAATCACATCTTCACTTGATTGCATCTGCAAAGACCTTTTCTCTTTTTTCTTTTTTTTAATTTAGAAAGTTTATTTTGCCAAGGTTGAGGACACATGCCTAGGACACATGCCAGTAACACAGCCACAGGGGGTCCTGATGACATGTGCCCAAGGTGGTCAGAGCACAGCTTGGTTTTATACATTTTAGGGAGATGATAAACATCAATCAACATATGTAAAATGAACATCGGTTCCGTCTGAAAAGGCAGGACAACTCGAAGTAAAAGCGGGGCAACACTTGAAGCGGGGAGGGGGCTTCAGGGCACAGGTAGGTGAGGGACAAACAGTTGCATTCTTTTGAGTTTCTGATTAGCCTTTCCAAAGCAGGCAATTAGATACGCATTTATCTCAGTGAGCAGAGGGATGACTTTGAATAGAATGGGAGGCAGGTTTGCCCTAAGCAGTTCCCAGCTTGAATTTTCCCTTTTGCTTAGTGATTTGGGGGCCCAGGATATTTTCCTCTAACCATTCCCCCCCTTTTCTTTTTAAAAATCTTTTGGAGAAAGCATTCTAAAAGAAAATGAGTTTCTGGTTAGACCATCTTTCTAAATAAGGTCACATACACAGGTACCAGGGGTTCAGACTTTAATATATCTTTTAGGGGAATACAGTTAGACTCAGAATACACCCCTTCAAAATACACACACCTGCATATACACAGACAGAAAGGAGAAACCTTCTGGAGTGCACTTATCTACTGTACACTGCTGAATATCCATGAGAACACCCCTACAAAAATCAAAGTATACACTAAATAAACACATACTTGCCTGACAGCTGGGGCTGCTCAGCTGACTTTAGACCTGCCTGTACCAACGGGTGGTTTGGACCATGACAGAGGAGCTGGAGGTAGAGGAGAGAATCTACCAACCTAAAATGTACCCAGTCCCTGTTATGGACTGAATGTTCGTGTTCCCCCTCAATTTATGTGTTGAACTCCTACCCTGCAATGTGACGGTCTTAGGAAGTGGGGCTTTGGGGAAGTAATGAGGTCATGATGGTGGAGCCCTTATGAATGAGATTAGTGCCCTTATAAAAAAGACTCCAGGCCGGGCGTGGTGGCTCATGCCTGTAATCCCAGCACTTTGGGAGGCTGAGATGGGCAGATCAAGAGGTCAGGAGATTGAGACCATCATGGCTAACACAGTGAAACCCCGTCTCTACTAAAAATACAAAAAAAAAAATTAGCCGGGCATGGTGGTGGGCTCCTGTAGTCCCAGCTACTCGGGAGGCTGAGGCAGGAGAATGGTGTGGACCTGAGAGGCGGAGCTTGCAGTGAGCCGAGATGGCGCCACTGCACTCTAGCCTGGGCGACAGAGTGAGACTCTGTCTCAAAAAATAAATAAATAAATAAATAAATAAAGATAAAAAAGACTCCAGAGAGCTGGGTAGCTCTCTTTCTACCATTTCTACCATGCGAGGATACAAGAAGTCAGTAGTCTGCAACCTGAGAGAGGGCCCTCAGCAGAACCCAACCATGCTAACACTACGATCTCAGTCTTTCAGCCTCTAGTACTATAAGAAAAAAGTTCCATTGTCTACAAGCCACCTAGTTTATGGTACTTTGTTATGGCAGCCTGGACTGACTAAGAAAATCATCTAATTGTATAATGAGGAAACCAAGGAGCAAGAGGAGAAGGAACCTGTTTAAGCTTTCATCATGTACTGGCCACCAGAGTCGCAAATGTTGGCCAACATCAGGAGGCTGGTTTGAGGAAAAAATACTTCCGTAGCTTTTGAAAGTATTAGTCGACTTCAAAATGTGGAAACCCTTTGACCCAGTAATTCTACTGTTAGGAAATTAGCTTAATGGTTAATTAGCTGAAATGATGAAGATTTAGCTATAAGGAAGTTTATCAAAGCACATTAAGAAAGACAATAGTTACATAAACTGAACATTTACTTTATGTCAGACGTTGTCCTAGGTGCTTTGCATACATTCTCATTTAATCCTCAAAACAACCTTTCATCTAAGATGAAAAAACTGATACTCAGGTTAATTAATTTTCTCAAGTACACACAGTTAATAAAGTTAAGAACTTGGGTTGGAATCCACATCTATTTGATTCTAAAACATCTCTTATACCATACCTTCTGTATAAAGTCAGAAAGTCATCTTCAGGGGCCCCAAATGGAAATGCTAATGATTGGGAATTGGTTAAATACATTATGTGCATTAATACAATAAAATACAATAAGCCATTATATAAGCACTCTCCTCCAGGGTCACTTGTCACATGTCATGTTGTAGGTTAATATCTGATGATGTAGTATATAGTAAAAAAAAAAGGTTGATTACACATGTAACTTAGTGTTTGACATGTAGATACATTTACTGGTTAGAGTGGGTAGATAAATAAATATGAAAATATGAATCTCCATTATTTCAGGATAGGATTACAGGCAAATTTTAAGTTTGATTTTTAATATTTATAATTTGCTGCAATGAACAAAGGATGAATTTAATGAGAAGAAAAAAAGAATTTATATTTCAAAACAAAGAGGTTTCCAGTAGGTAGGGAGACAGGATTTCCTAAAAAGATATTTCTAAGACAGCATCTTTAGTTTGAATTTATGCTTCATCATATTAGCCTTTACCTCTCCAGACAAAGTTCATCCACCTATATGGTAAGTCAAATTGGCAGTGTTTCACTAGTTAAAAGGGTTAATTTCCTTGGACTTAGCAGACGTACCTGGGCAGTTAACGCTGCTAAGGCATCTGAGTATTAGAGGGATTTTAGGGCATGTTCCCTCTGTTCTGTGGTTAGAGGAATCTAATAATATCCCACCATTTCTTTTTCTTCTTCCTTCTCCTGAAAATGCAGCAGGTAAAGTTCCTGATTGAATTCCATCTTGATTTCATTAAATATTCATAAAGGCCAATTAGAAGAGGAGAGAAAGAGGCCCCTTCTATCATCCTGTCAGAGGTCAGCTTGTTGACCGTCAGGCATGGGCCAGCCAGTGGTCAACATGGCCATGATCTTCCTGCACTTTCCTCTGGGGTCACTTCTCACCATCCCAGCAAGGGACCCAGAACTGGCAGGAAATGAGAGGCAGAGGCCTGGCAAGGAGAGACAGCTTATAATTCTGACAGCAAGGTGCTTAGCGTGTAGAATGCAAAATGCAAATGCTGGGAAACATCCTCAATCATTGCTGGAATGGAAATCTTTCCCTAATGAGCGATGACGATGGCAGAGAGCTGATTGCACTGAAGATAAACTGCTTAAAATTCATAATCAATCAAGCGAGTTGATTTTAGTCTTTTGTAACCAAGCTATCCCATTCTAGCTTCCTTTATTGGCCAACTGGAGCTTATCACTCCCTACCTTGTTCCCTTCATCTAGCTCAGATGGTAGGTCCCACTGGAGACCCTGAAAGAGACTCGAGCATATCAGGAAGGTAGACTGGTAGGACTCAGAAGAGCTCATCCATTCTGATCATTTAATTTTACAGTTGGGGTGTGGAGGATAAGAGAAGGCAAAGGACTTGACAATGTTACATGGGCAGTGGCAGTGCAACTAGCTTTCTGTCTGCAAGCCATTGAAGAATACTATGAAAGAAAATGTACCAAAAGTCTAGAGTTCTACATTTGGGACCGGTTTTACTATGTGATATTGGAACAAAGCTGTGTAGTATTGGAACTAAGTGTTTATGCTATTTGCAGGTTGCCATTCAAAAATGGCAATGGCAATAATAATGCCTTTCTCCCTACTTCACAGGGTTCTTGTGACACTCACATAATAAAAAAGGATATAAAAGTGCTTTGAAAATGGCAAAGCACCCTGCTATTATTAAACATCTCCTTTCATTTTCCAGGCCCCTAGGTACTCCCCCTCTAAATCATATTCCACACAGGTATCTGCAAGTTCTTTTTAAAACTCAGATCTCACCTTGCCATTTCCCTGTTTAACTCCTCTCACATTGTCCTTTGGACAAAGTCTAAGCTCTAAGTCTGGCATTGAGGAACCTTCACAATTTTGGGAATTTGCCTTCTCTTCTCGAGCTTCAGTCTCCTGTTCATAAAACAAGAAAACTAATACCTACCTGAGAAGGCTGCTGTGATTAGAATTCACATCTACAAAGTGATCAGAATGGCTTCTGGCACATCATAGCTGGCCTATGTAGCTTAATTATAATCTTACTAAGTTTCACAACAATTCTGGAAGATGGCTACAGAAGAAGCAACTTCCACTCTGATTTTACAAGACACGAGAAGCCCAGAGAGGTGAAGACATTTAATAATGGCTGCACAGCCAGGACTCAGACCTGAGATTTCACTCTTGGGCTTTTGGCTCATGGAGGCAGGGGATGCAATGGGGAGTAGGTAGGAGGAGAAGCAGGTGTGGTGCTACCTCAGGCTGCCAGCATGAAATGATTCTTTTCTGAGATACCTCTGCCTAGTCCAAAAGGTAGAGAATATAATTTTCCTTTCTTTCTTTCTTTTTTTTACTAGTACAAATAAAAAGATTTATTTTGAAGCAAACTAATACTTGAAAAAAAGCAGCTTTAATTAGACAATGATACAAAAGTACTTATTCTTTTTGGGACTAGTTCTGAATGAGACTTTTGGGGTCTTCAAGGGTTTCAGAGGCTAACTGCACTCGTTATTTCAGATTTCTAATTTGCCTTTTAAATGGCAGATTTATCCCTAGTACAACTTTTACACTTATTAACATTGATGCCATTTGTTTTTTCTTTTGCAGACTGAGGTAATATATAACATATCATCTTTACCATTTTAAGTGTTCAGCTCAGTGGTAATAAATACACTTATATCCTTTTTCCCCCTTCATCCCCTACTCCATCCCCTCCTTTCTGGCCTCTGGTAACCACCAATGTACTCTGTGTCATCATGAAATCCACATTTTTAGCTCCCATGTATGACTGACAACATGCAATATTTGTCTTTATGTACTTGGCTTATTTAACATAGTGGTCTCCAGTATCATCCATGTTGCTGCAAATGAGAGGGTTTCATTATTTTTTATGGCCGATTAATATTTCATTGTGCATATGTACCACACTTTATCCATTCATCCATTGATGGGCACTTAGGTTGATTCCATATCTTGGCTATTGTGAACAATGCTGCAATAAACATGGGAGTACAGATATCTTTTTGATATACAGATTTCCTTTCTTTTGGATACATATTCAGTAGTGGAATTGCTAGATCATATGTTAATTCTATTTTTAGTTTTTTGAAGAACCTCCATACTGTTCTTCATAGTGGTTGTACTAGTTTACATTTCTACCAACAGTGTATGAGGGTTCTCTTTTCTCCACATCCTCACTTGCATCTGTTATTATCTGTTTTTTTAATACAAGCCATTTTAACTGGAGTGAAATAACATGTTGTTTTAATTTGCATTTCTCTAATGATTAGTAATGTTGAGCATTTTTTCATATACCTGTTGGCCATTTTTATGTCTTCCTTTAAGAAATGTCTGTTTGGATCTTTTGCCCACTTTTTTTTTTTTTTTTTTTAAGACGGAGTCTCGCTCTGTCACCAGGCCGGAGTGCAGTGGCACGATCTTGGTTCACTGCAACCTCTGCCTCCTGGGTTCAAGCGATTCTCCTGCCTCAGCCTCCCGAGTAGCTGGGACTACAGGCTCATGCCACCATACCCGGCTAATTTTTTTTGTATTTTTAGTAGAGATGGGGTTTCACCATGTTGGCCAGGATGGTCTCGATCTCTTGCCCTCGTGATCTGCCTGCCTTAGCCTCCCAAAGTGCTGGGATTATAGGTGTGAGCCACCCCACCCAGACTGCCCACTTTTTTGATTATTTGGTTTTTGTTTTTTTGTTTGTTTGTTTTGTTTTTGGCTTAAATTGTTTAGTCTCTTTGTTCTGGTCATTAATCCCTTGTCGGATGGATAGTTTAAAAATGTTTTCTCCCATTCTGTGGGTTGTCTCTCCCACTATGTTGAGTGTTTCCTTTGCTGTGCAGAAACTTTTTAGCTTAATGTAATCTCATTTGTCTGTTTTTGCTTTGTTGTCTGTGCTTTTGAGGTCTTATACAAAGAAAATCTTTTGCCCAGACCAAGGTCCTGGAGCACTTCCCCAGTGTGTTCTTCTAGTTTCATAGTTTCAGGTCTTAGATTTAAGCCTTTAATCCATTTTGATTTGATTTTTGTGTATGGTGAGAGAGAGGAATCTTGTTTCATTCTTCTGCATATAGTTATCTAGCTTTCCCCACACCATTTATTGAAAAGACCATCCTTTCCTCATTGTATGTTCTTGGCACCTTTGTTAAAGATGAGTTGGTATATCCGGATTCTCTATTCTGTTTCATTGGTCTATGTGCTTATTTTTTTTTATGCCAGTACCATGTTGTTTTAGGTATTAGAGCTTTGTAGTAAATTTTGAAGTCTGGTAGTGTGATGCTTCCAGCCTTGTTCTTTTTGCTCAGGGTTGCTTTGGCTATTTGGGGCTTTTACGGTTCCATATATATTTTAGAATGATGCCCTTTGTGTTTGATCCACAAAAAGGGAGACATCCAGAGCTGAAGAGTTTTCCCTGAGAATTTTGTCAAGAGCGTCGCTCTCCAGGTACACGCCCCCCGTCAAAGGCGGCTCTAAGGTCCTCTCACGAGCGCCCGTGGTACCTCCTTACTCTCAGCTATCTGTCTCTCCCCGCCCCCAGAGTGATTGCGCTGCTTCCTCCAGAGGGCGGGAACCTTGGACGTGGCGGGGCTGGGTCAGCCAGGTCGCTGGGCCTGAGGCGCTCGGCTCAGCCTCCCTGCAGGCTGGCCTTCCGCGCCGTCGTGAAGCCCCCGACAGGCCCCACACCTGCCCAGGTAGACCGGCGCCAGCCCGAGTGACGCCTGGCGTGTAGCCGTGGGCAGGCGGCTCAGTGCCGCGGGGCGGGCGGGCGCCACACCTGTGCGGGCGAGGGCCTATAATTTTATTTTCTAACATGATCACAAGGCCATAGGTTCTAGGCCTGTCCAACTTCTCTTGCCTCATTTCAAACTAGTGGAAAATGAAATGAAGCAAAGGATGGTTATCTTATGCTAAACAGTTGCTTGAATAAAAAAGGAAAAATGAAATTCTCAAACAATAAGTTAATAGTTTTTTTTTTTTTTTTTTTTGCTCAGCTTCTCCTCTAAGCCGCATTTCCAGGCAGCAAAGAGAAATTGAGTGGAAATGCATAAATTGTTGCAAACAAATGTCTCATTCAAGAGAGATTTTCTCAAGATACCAGGCTCCATATGAGGTAGCTGGGTGAGTCTTTGGATGGGAGTAGGGAAACCTGGATCTGGCCTCACTTGGCTTAATCTTTTCTTTCCTTTTCTTCTTATGCATCAACTCAGGCCTGCTACAAGTCCTAGATCCACACTGATATGAAACAAAATGACGAGCATTCCAAAAATTCAACTTTATTCTTTCATTCATTTAACAAATATTTATTGAGCGTCTACTATGTCCCAAGCTCTTTGCTAGGTGGAATACAAAGTTAAGAAAACAGACACAGATTCTGCCTTCATCTAGCATTTACAGTTTATTACGGGAAGAAAGACTTTTTAAAATAATCAAATATTCACGTATATGATTTCACCCTTTAATAAGTATCATGAAGAAATAAATATTGGGAGCTAGGGAATATTTAACAGGAATATCTGATATAATTAGGGGCTGGGGTGGGGTCAGAAAAGATTTCCATGAGGAGGAAACATTTGAGCTGAGGGGCATTTGGAGTTATGAAGGCAAAGGGATGTGAGTGGGGTGGGGTTGGAGTGCTCCAGTCAGAGAGGACAGCTTGTATTAAGGCTCTGAGGTAAAAGGGAGCAATGGCATATTCAAGGAATTGAGAGACCAGAGTGTCTGGAGTATAGAGATGGGGACCAAGAAAGGTGAGGCTAGAGAGGAGAGAAGGGTGCAGACCCCACACAGCCTTCTAGGCCAGGGAATATAAGCTGGGAAACAAATTATTCTAAGCATGAGAGAAGCCATTAAAGAATTTTTAAAAGAGGATGGGCATGATCAGATTTGTATTGCAAAAAATCCACTAAATCCTAGCAGGCTTTGTTATAAAAATGTCATACTAATTCTGAAATTCATATGAAAATGCAAAGGACCTAGAATACCCAAAATAACTTTGAGAGAGAACAAAGTTGATGTACTGACACTACCTGATTTAAAGACTTATTATAAACCTACAGTAATCAAGACAGTGTGGTTTGGTTTTAGCATAATTAGATCCATAAAACAGAACAGAGTCCAGAAATAGACCCACACATATATAGACAACCAGTTTTCAACAAAGATTTGAAAGCAATTCAGTGGAGGAAAAAACCGTTTTTTCAACAAATGGAACTGAAACAATTGGTTATCCATATGGGGGAAAAAAAGAATTTTGATCCATACCTCACACCACATATGTAAATTCATTCAAAATGGCACATAGTCCTAAATGTAAAACCTGAAACTCTAAAATTCTGGAAGAAAACATAGGAGAAGACCTTCATAACCTTAGATTAGGGAAAGATTTCTTAGAGACAACACCAAAAGCATGATCCATAAAAGAGCAAATTGATCAAAATTTCAAAACTTCTAATTGAAAGAACTGTTAAGAGAATTAAAAGACAAACCATAGATTAGGAGAAAATATTTGCAAATAATATATCTGATAAAGGGCTTGAATCTAGAATACGTATATAAAAACTCTAAAATGAAATAGTAAAAAAAGCAACCTAATTTTAGTAAAAGCGGGCAAAAGATCTGAACAGATGCTTTACTGAAGGAGATGTATAGATGGTAAATAAGCACATAAGAAAGGCTCAATATCATTAGTCATTAGGAAAATGCAAATTAAAACCACAATGAGATATCACTAGACAACTATTAGAATGGATAAAATTAAGACTGCCCATACCAAGTGTTGGTAAGGAATGAAGGAACTGGAATTGTCATACACTACTGTTGGGAATAAAAATAGCACAGCCACCTTGGAATGAAGTTTGGCAATATCTTAAAATATTATATGTAAACTATCATATGATCCAGACATTCCACTCCTGGGTATTTTTCCAAGAGAAATTAAAGTATATGTCCTTGCAAAAAGTTGTATATGGGTGTTAAAAGTAGCTTTATTCATAATAGTCAAAACCTGGAGAAAATTCAAATGTGCACCAATTCGAACCTGGAAATAAGCAAATTTTGGTATATCTATACAATAAAATACTACTTGACAATAAAAACGAATGACCCACTGATGCACACAACATGGATGAATCTCAGAATGATTATTCTGAGTAAAAGAAGCCTGACAAAAAGCATACATATTGTATAATTCCATTTTTATAAAATTTTAGAAAATGCTGTATAATTCTGTTTATGTAAAATCTAGAAAATGCAAACTATAGTGACAGAAAGAAGAGCTTGTGGTTATGTGGGGATGAGTGGGAATAGGGGAGGGAGTGAGAAGAAGAGATTTACATAGGGGCACAAGGAAAAGTTTGCGGGTGGTATATTGTTTATAATTTGATTGTGGTAATAGTGTATTAATCCATTTTTATGCTGCTGATAAAGACACACCTGAGACTGGGCAATTTACAAAAGAAAGAAGTTTGTTGGGCTTACAGGTCCACATGGCTGGGGAGGCCTCACAATCATGGCGGAAGGTGAAAGGCACGTCTTACATGGCAGCAGACAAGAGATGAGAGCTTGTGCAGGGAAACTCCCCATTATATAATCATCAGATCTCATGAGACTTGTTCACTATCATGAGAACAGCACAGGAAAGACCTGCCCCCATAATTCAATTACCTCCCACCAGGTCCCTCCCACAACACTTGGAAATTCAAGCGGAGATTTGGGTGGGGACACAGCCAAACCATATCAGATAGTTTCTTCAGTGTATACATATGCCAAAATGTATCAAATTGTACAGTTTAAATATGTGCATTTTATTGTATATTAATTATATCTCAACTAATTTTTTTTAAAATAAAAAACCATAAACTAGATGTTATGAGGAAAATGAATAGGGACTATATGGTGGTAGTGGGAGGGAAGGCACAAGTGAGTTTACAATGAACAGTTAGAAGACTATAATAAAAGTCCAGGAATCTGATGTTGATAATCTAGAAGAGAAGAAAAGCAGTGGAGATGCTGAGAAGTAGAAGGATCCAAAGTATTTAGTGGTTAAGAAGGAAAGAACTGGTGGTGGATTGGAAAGAGAGGAGTGCAGTGGTGAAGAGTGAGGGCTAAAGGATGAAATCTAGATTTTTGGACTGCCTACTCTGTGCCATAGTGAAATTTATTCAGTATTCAAGGAATACAGAAGGAAGCCCTCATCTCCCTTTTCACATTCATCCCCTCCATATCCCCATTATCACATCCCTGGTTTAGATGGTATCATCTTTTGCTTGCATTGGTACAAAGCTTCTTCCCTAATCTTCTCATATCTAGATTTGCCTTTGGCAATTGAACCTTACACTAGAGACTGCAGTAAACTTCCTAAATGCCCTGTCTGGCCATTTCACTCTCATGCTAAATTCCTTCCCATAACTCCCCATTGCCCTCAGGATGATGTTCAAGATCCTTAGCCTGGCACTTGTGAGGCCTTCTAAGACTTGGCCCCTCTCATCTTCTGCAGTCCTCTGGCTCTGCCTGCCAACACCTGGACTTAGCTCCAGATATAATGAATTGCTTGTAGCTTCTTGGATCTTCTCACCTCCTTGCCTGTGCATAAATTGATTTCATTTGCCCCAAACTTGCTTCTTATAATGTCATCCGGTGCTCAAGGCTTAGTTTGTGCTCTTTCAGCATTTTGTGGATCCTTTTATCAGAGCAAATATTTCTCTAATTGGAATTTGTCTGCAACTCTGATTTGGTCTCTGTTCTTGGACCTTTTTCTCTTTCATCTCTATACAGATCTCCTTTAATCTCTCCTCCAAGTCTGGTAATCTGTTTGTTTCTCCTGGAACCCTCCCAGAATCTGAGTCCTATCCAGATTAAGTGAGGTTCAAGTGCAGAGTCGGTGCCTGAGGGATATCTGTGGAAGGCATGACAGCCTCAGCTTTGAGCCTCAGGCTTTGCTTCCTATGTGTAATGTTGACAGTTCTAATCAGCTATTTGCTTGTAGACTTGGCCTGACTCCCCAGTCCCTGGGATCTGCCTATCCACTGAGAGCTCCCTACTTTATCTTGTAGATTACTGGCTCAGCTCAATGGGAGACTCTTAACAGGATTTGGACACCAGGTGATGGCTTCAGTGATGTTGTCAGGGTTTGGTCTCTTGTTCAGCACTTCTCCTACCGCTAGAGGCATGCACTGGACACTCCTTGTCTTTCATGCCTCACCTAGTGCCAGAGTTCCTTCCTTCCTCACACATTGTTTGACTCTATGGAGTCAAACCTCTGCTAGGCATTGGGGAGATAAAGACAGGTGAGATATAGTCACTGGCCTCAGGTAGCTCCAAATGTGTCACCAAACAAGTTGTTCCCACCTCCTTGCCTGTGTGTAAATTCTCATTCCCTGATTCTTGGTTTCCCCATCTGTAAAATAATGTTTAAGGTGCTTTTTCCTTTAATAACCTCATGCTTCTGAGATTAGAATGGAGCAAGTGACAGGAAGGTGAAGAAGAGTAAACTGTAGATGAAGAAAAGCTAAACACCTGAAAGAAAACCTGCAGCATTAATAAAATGATCTCGGCCAGGCATGGTGGCTCACGGCTGCAATCCCAGCACTTTGGGAGGCTAACGTGGGTGGATCACCTGAGGTTAGGAGTTCGAGACCAGCCTGACCAACATGGTGGAATCCCATCTCTACTAAATATACAAAAATTAACTGGGTGTAGTGGTGGGCACCTGTAATCCCAGCTACTCGGGAGGTTGAGGCAGGAGAATCATTTGAACCTGGGAGGCAGAGGTTGCAGTGAGGCAAGATCACGCCATTGCACTCCAGCCTGGGTGAGAGAGACTCCATCTCAAGGAAAATAATAATACAATAAAATGATCTCAATTACTGCTTGGCTAATTAGTTAACTTATCTATGAAAGAAACAACTATGGTTGTGCTGAAACATGCATGGCCATGGGTTGCTGTCATTGCTCAAAGTCTAGTGTTTGTATTTAAAGCATGGACTATAAAGCGAGTAGCATGTCAAATGTTTATTTGACAGTTTGAGACAAGTTTCTGAGATGCATGGCCTGTGTCTTCAGAAGGCAGTTTAGAGTAAAGGTTAAGAATAAAGTTTCAGAGCTGTCTGTCTCTATTCAAATACGAGCTCAACAAATTCTTGGTTGTGTAAACTTGAGCTAATAACCATGCCTTTCTGTGCCTCTGTTTCCTCATATGTAAAATGAGGATATAATAAAAACCTACCTCTGGAGTGATTGTGAGGATTAAATAAGTTAATAAACATTAGCATGAGGTCAGTGCTCAATAATTATTGAACAATATTAGCAATAATTATTTTTATCTAAAAAGACCTAAGACCAATTTTGATTTCCCAAAGAAGAAACATGTAATTACCAACATAGAAAAACTTCAATGCAAGAATTATGAACAAACCTAACATTCATGTGTTGCTGCTTCCATTGGCTCATGCTTCTTCCCAGTGTCATAAGGCGAGAAGCTGTACACAGTCTGCAGTTGCAAGGCTCATGACACTCTCCAATAATAAATGTGATCATGTTCCCTGGAGGATTTTCTGTTTCAAAATTATAATTACAATCCAATGGCTTAATTTAATTAGATCCTTCAATCTACCTAAAAAGCTGGTGCAGAATAGAATAGGAAATTATGAGCCTGGGTAACTAACGAGGAATCTTTAGGAGGTAGAATCATAAATTGTGGGTTACTCATTGGATGCAAAGCCCTGTCCTTTTCAAGGGCCCTCAACCTTCAGAATCTTTCAGTCCTACCAGCCCCTCTATGAAAGACACTTACAACAAGAGGGAAGCAAAAAGCACAGTTTCCAAGAAGTTTATTTGTATGCTTGCAGGCCTTCTAATTTTACATTTACCACTTATGGTAAAAATTTAGGGACATAAATATTGCAACAATGTTTGGTAACAAATGTACTGCAATGTCTTCAAAACATAGTCAAAAAAGTAATGTAGAAATCATTGAGAATAAATACTAATTTGAATGCAACCCAAAACACAGTTGTAATAAACAATGGAAGAATTAAAAAGATAATCAATGTTTCTCATATAGAAGGTTTCTGAAATTAAGAGAAGTTTAACAGCTCTCATTTATTTGAGAACTTCCTGTTCTTAGCACTTCATAGAAATTTTATTCTCTCAATAACCCTTTGAAGTAAGTGTTAGTGTTATCTCCTTTTTACAGATGGGAAAACTAAGGCATAGAATGATTAGGTAATTTGCCTACACTGACTCTAGTGACTGTGTGTAAAGTTCAGGCCCACCTAGACTTGCTATGTCACATAGGTGATGAATGTACCTTTGGTTGAGATCCACCATTCTAAGTATTACCCCCAAATCAGACATGGCAATACTACCACAGCAACAATTACCCAGGCCCTCTAGCTTTCACCGACTGACAATGCCTAGTAGTATTCATCCATTTATTTGAAAAATACTGATTGACCACTTCCAATGTGCCAGACTCTTACAGGAACTAGGAATATAATGATGAATAAAAGTGACAAAAATTCCTTCCCCCCATGGAGCTTACTTTTAAATGAAGGAAACAGACAATAACTAAAATGAGTAAAATTTATAGGATTTTAAGGTAGTTCTAAGTGTCACGAAGCAAATCAAAAAGGGAAGAAAGATATAATGGGTGTTCAGGTATTAACTTAAAATTTTAGATAGGGAAGGTAAGGGAAATCTCACCAAGAATGTGACATGAAAAACCAAAGAGGGGAGGGAACCATGAAGATAAGAGGTATGTTAATATTAAACAATAAACTTAATCTTCCTGTTCACCCATGAAAACAAACATAGCATGTTATTTTACCTAGAAAATAAAACTCCTCTTGGAGAGAGATAAATCATGTACTGATTTTGACTGTGTGCCAGGCATCATGCTAGGCACTGTGGAGTATGCAGAGACAAAAGACAGAGTCCCTGCCTTTAGCAAGCTTGGGTTACTGGGGAGAAAAGTATGTGAGGGATGGCTGTCTTATAAAGTATGTGAGGGAGGGGCAGTAAGTTTTAAAACAGAGGAATAAACAATTCTACAGAGGAAATGGTTACGACAAATTGGAAAGGGATTAGGGGTGAGGGAGGTAGACTTTGGAGCTGAGATGGGCCCCCAGGTCAGAGGAACAAATGGAACAGCATATTCAGAGTTGGGGGCCTGGAAAACAGAGAAATGCTGGTAATGACATTGTATGCAGATGGAGCGAGGGGAGCTAGGGAAGATTTGTGAGAAAGGTAAAAGGAGGTAAAAATTTATCTAATTTGGTTATTTCCTGTCATGAAAACAAAGAAATAAAATGATTTGCATTAATTGGCTTATGTGATTAGGCAGCTTAATACAATATAGAATCATTTTAAATCTGCAGAGGAATGATGTGAGCTATAAATAAGTAAATAAGTACATTGTACAATAGATGACTGAGGAAGATACGTTTCCTTCTGTGGTCACAAAAAACCACTTCACTGTCTGTACATCTGAGCTGAGTTTACATCAACTGTGAAAAACAGCCAGGCCTGCAGAGGTATGGAATATGGTCTTGAGGTAAGATGACAAGAACTGGTGACATCTGGGATGCCACTTAAACTTTCTGTATCTTGCTTCCCTCACTGGACAATGTGGGTGATCTTTACACTGCCTGCTTTTTAGGGCTGTGTAGTTTCAATGTGGTCTTGGATATGAAAAGCATTTTGCGAGCTTTAAAGCACTGAGTTAGCACCCACACGCAACTTTGCCTTATTGAATCTAAGTGAAAAATTTTAAGTGAGAATTAGAGATTGGAAGGAATCTTTCTACTTCTTATGTTAGCCATGTGGATTTGGGAAAATCTTAGAACCTCTGTTTTCTCATCTAGAAGATGGAGTCTAATAATAACTAACAAGATAGTAATAAAGTTTGAATAAAATAATGTAGCTGTCATACTATGTTGCTCAATAAATGAGCACTTCTGTTCAAGCACTCTAAAGGTCCATGTGTTTCTCAAAAGCAGGAGAGTGGGTATAATCTATGACCATAGTTTATTATTATAATCTATAAGTGTTCCATTCTGGAGCAAGCCAGCGGGGAAAGGCCTGGTGGTAAGACACCCTGAAGCCTTATATCAAGCAGCCTGAGGGAAGCTCTAGCCTACGCAATTCATCATTCCATAGCCTGGAGGTCCTCACCCTGAAATGATTCACATCTGCAATCTTTTGGGGTCCCTGACCCTTATTCAGGTCAGCTCAAATAACTTTTGCTGGGTACATGCTGTTTCAGTCATAATATAGGTGCTAAGATATAGACAAGGTTAAAATTCAGAGGGGTCTCATGATATAGTTGGGGATGCACTGCGATAAATGCATGGTGCTGAGGACCCTGATGAGAGCTACATACTCCATCCTGAGGAATCCTGGAAGAGAGCTCAGAAGGGTAGAAACAGTGCCATATCTTGGAGTATGAGTTTGCCAGGCCAAGAAAAGGAGGGTAAAGAGAGAATTATTTGAGCAGAAGTATGGAGTGTTAAAAGAACAGTATGTGAGTGTGTGTGTGTAGTGGTATCTTGAGAAGGCTAGGTTAGGGAATGTTGACTTTCAAAATTTTCTTGTGATACTTTCAAGCTCCTTCTTTCTGCTTCCTCCAAAGTTTTTGCAGTTCTTTCTTCTAAGAGGCACTCCTAAGACTCCCTGTTCCTTTTGGGAAGACAGTAATTTGGTCCTGACCTTGTAAGAGAACAGCTCTCAACCAAACTGTGCTTCTCTCCTCCAGGCCCCAGCTGACATCTTGTAATTATGCCAAATCCCAGTCACTTCACAAAGGGTCAACTCACTCTCACAGGGTCATCCTGATTCATGGCAAACTCTTTAAAGTAGTGAACAAAGTTGCCTTTTCAAAAAATTTGGGGAAAAAAAAAGATACAACCAATACAGCATCTTTTCTTCTTTTCTTCATGCTATCTCATGCCAAGACTCTAATTTTATAGGCAAGTTGTGAATCTCTCTGAAAATAAAGTAAATTCCCTATAAGGGAGGTCTTATGGATTTATTGCAATGGCATTTTTAAGTACACAAATGTCTTGTTTATTCCAAATTATCTATGGGTTTATGGAAGTAAGAATATTTTAGTATATTGAGCACTAGCAACAACATGCCAGGCAATGAGCTGGTGCCTCTATTTATGTTATCTGATTTAATTCTCACATCACCCCATGAATTAGAAGTGTTTTTTTCCATTGAACAGTGGAGAAAACTGAAGCTTAGGAAGGTTATTTTTCCATTCTACTGCTAGAAAAGGGAGGAGCTGGTAATGAAACCCAGGTTCATTACTCCAGAGCCTATGCTCCCACAGAGCCTTAGTCTTTCACATATGTAGTTTCTAACGACTCAGCAAATTCCAAAGCTTTCTCATCATTTTTGGTATTTTGAATGTAATCTTTTAAAGTTATATCACACCCTCTTTTATGTTCCTATATAGGCAAAGCAGAACATAAATCAACCTTGCCTTTTTTTTTCAGGACTAGTTTTTGCATCTACTCTGAACACCCTCCAAACACTATGCTGTTGCCTTGTTTGGTTAGCTTTTAAATGATCATTGGATTTCGCATGCAGTTATATTACTAGCAGTATAGCAGATTTGCCTCTTGCAAATCCTTCCAGTCCCTTTACATTTGCTGCTTACAAATTGTGTTAGGCTACTAAATAAAATAGCTATGCTTATTTGAGTATACCCAAAACAAGGTATCATAGGGTTGAAGATAGTTGGGGTGTCCAGAATATGTGAAGAGTGTCATTATTTTAATGCATATGTTTGTAATGATAGTTAAAAATAAGTTAACATGACATAGGAAATGTCATGCTGGTCACGGTTCTGTCTGCTTTCATTTCAGTACTCAATAAGGAATTTACTCTTCCTATTGAAAGGATTAAAGGCAAACTCTCCTCCCATCTGTACCTCCATAGCTAAGGCAGAAGCCATTAGATACAGCATGTTCAGATTAGAGAGAGAGATGTTGGCTTTAAACTCAGAGGGAGAAATGATTTCCACTGATTCATAAGCAATGGCCATTTTGCAGAACCTACAGGAGGAATGCAAAACCTCTTCAGACACACCATTGTTGAAGACTGCAATTAGAGTGAATTTGGAGCAAGCCCATAAGCAGGGACTAAATTTTTTCCTCAAGTAATAACAAGACTCCTATTACTAGGATGTGATATATCAGTATCAACTTGCTCGGGAAAAAAACAGTGAGCACATGAAAGACAGGAAGATGTCAAAGCATCTGCAATGCAGTAGAAAGAGAAATACGTATGAAACATACAGAACACATACCATTCTTTTATACATGTAACCACAAGTTTCCGTCAATTTCTTATTGAGAAGGAATTGAAAGCATATATAGAACTCCAGTGAATGCCTTGAAATATACTATATTTATGTTTATGTTTTCTATATATAATTTCTATAGTTAGTTCTCATTCCATGTGGTGCATTCCTTCTCACTAAATCCTCTTGCTTTTCCATAAATCCTGATTTTCAGACTCTCTCTCAGTATTCTGACAAAGATTTGGACTTAATGGACTCTATCTAACTATTGCAGTCAAATTTTTATTTCCTAGAATGGGCCAAAGGAAGTAAACAGACCCAATTAGAAAGAACTTCCTTAATGAATCTGAATTTTGTCTCAATGTATAATACAATAAACAGGTACCTTGTGACACATACCAAGAAGACTTTAGTTTTCTGGATTCCACACAGATGAGGCTGACTGAAAGGCAACCCTGACTATATTAAGCAGGTAAGTAGGTGCTCAGTGAATATCACTGTTCTCACTTGACGTGAAATGCGACTGAACCATAATTTCCAAGAGTAGTTGAAATTCACTGAACATTATTATTGATCAGGACTCTCTAAAATAATCTTCCTAAAATAATTTAAAGCCATTTTTAGTTGAGGCAATAGGATGCTGGTGTTCTCATTGAAGACTTTTGGTGTGGTAGATTCACTAACAGTTATTTTGAGATGCTCCTTAGCTCCTTAAAAGAAGAAAGTCTTTCCACATCACCCAGATGCAGAAAAATATGCAGGCCCCCCAAGAGCTTAAGAAAAACATTCATTAAGACAGACTGTCAAAACAGTCAGCTCGCAACCAAATTTAGGAACTTCACAAACAAGGCATGGGGTGACAGAAGCAAGAGAAAGAATGACAGTTCTGACAGGCTTTTTTTTTTTTTTCCCCTTCAGTAAACTGCCCGTGGGTGCCCTGACCACTGGTTTCAGTGTTGAGGCATCCCCGAGGGAAAGACATTCAGGGTAGAAGAGGTGGCCGTAATTGCTGCTTGTCATTAATATTTTTACCAAATGGATTTCTCCATATGGCAGTTCCTTTCTGTCATGGGTTATTTATAATCCTTCCAATCTTTACCACCAAAGCTAATCTATACCACATTAGTAAAAACATTCCTAGGCCATTGAGTTGAGTTCCCTTATTTTATTTCCAGGAGGCAGGGCTATTAAAGTGAAGGCTGAATAAGCACAGACATGCATGTGGCTTTGTTGGCTAATATCAAATAGGATTCTTGGATGTTTCTGGACAGAACTGGTTTTTTGATCAGTTTTGTGTGACCCTTTAAAAAAGAATGGAGCCTGTTTCTGATCCCATCAAGCTCATTCATCTTTCATTTGAACTTACTTCTGAAAATTCTATTCTCCCATTTATTGTCTCATTTAGCATTGATGAGCTCCTGCTTTATGTCAGGTCCTGTGCTAGGCACTGGGACTGAAAGAAGAATAGGACATACTTCCTGCTTATGAGGAGTCCTAGCTCCTCCACTAGCTAGCAGGTGATCTTGTTTAAGAGACTTCATCTCTCTGTCTTCTTGTCTATAAATTAGAAATCATAAGGACCTGGCCGGGCGTGGTGGCTCATGCCTGTAATCCCAGCACTTTGGGAGGCTGAGGCGGGTGGATCACGAGGTCAGGAGATCGAGACCATCCTGGCTAACACGGTGAAACCCCGTCTCTACTAAAAGAAATACAAAAAATTAGCCAGGCGTGGTGGTGGGTGCCTGTAGTCCCAGCTACTCTGGAGGCTGAGGCAGGAGAATGGCGTGAACCCGGGAGGCGGAGCTTGCAGTGAGCTGAGATCACGCCACTGCACTCCAGCCTGGATGACTGAGCAAAACTCCGTCTCAAAAAAAAAAAAAAAAAAAATCATAAGGACCAACTTATAGGTTATTGAAAGGATAAACAGGAGATTGCATGACAGATATTTAACCCAACACCTAACACATTATAAGCACTCATATATGGTAGTTACTGCATCCAAATTATTATAGTTCATATTATTAGCAATGGCTGGCTCCAGTGCTACCTTCTTTGAAATATTTTCACCAATTTTGCCAGTTAAAAGTAATTTCTCCTTTTCCTTTCCTTAGGGTTCTACAGCATATTGTACCCTGAGTTACTACTTATTTTATTCATCTTCTGTTATAAATAATTGCATTATTTTTATAATTGCATCTTCTGTTATAAACAATTTCGATAAACTGTGAACTGCTTGAGGGCAGAGATCATTTCTCATTTCCCTCTATTTAATATTAATTCACTCATTCACTCATTCATTCATGTAAAGAGCATATACTGAGCATCTGTGATATGCCAGACACTATGCTAGCCACGGAAAATATAGGGAACAATCATAATAAAACCATGGTCTAGTTCTCGCTATCATGTTTAGTGGTTGTAGGGTAAACACACCTGACAGCAACAATGTAAGCATACCCTTAGATTTATCCTGTATAGCATCGGTACCTGAATATGTGTTCCATGCTAGGGAATCCAGGAGTGGCCAGCCTGGAGATTTGTTGCTTATCTATGATAAACATCTGAACCACCAGCTCATCCCATTGAGCACAAGCCATACAGAGGATTGAGGAGTTGGTTTGTGGTTAAATGAAGGTTGCCAGTTGAGGATTGCTAGAGGGAGAGTGTTAAGCAAAAATGCTGTTTGCAGGCAGTTATGGTTTTCCTGCCCAGGACGTTGCCATTGGGTTATGTTGTCCAGACCACTGCCACTGGGCTGTAGGAAGGCAGATATGATGTTGTTCAGCCTGCTGCCACTGGACTGTATGTAAGGTGGATATGTTGTCCAGCCCACTGCCAATGGACTGTATGCAAGGCAGATATCTGGTCCAGCTCACTGCCATTGGACCATTTCTGTACATAAGGTGGTTTCCTGTCCAGCCACTGGGCTCTCTCCCCTGTATGTAAGCCCCTAATGAAACCTCATGTCTTGTTTGCTAGCTTTGGGTCTCTTCTTTGGCCTCTTCAACCTAGTGCCTTCCCTATTGAGGTTACTAGGAGCTTGGCACAACAGTAGCGGAGACAGATAAACAGCCTGACCAGCCTATGAAAGGAGTAGGAATAGGGGTCTATTAGAATAAACATAAGGGATAATAAACTCAGACCATAAGAGTCAGTGAAAGTGTCCTAAAGGAAGTAGCATATAAACTTAATTCTGAGGGTCAAGTAGGAGTCAGCTAGGATAGGGTGAAAGGGGCAAGGAAAATATTTCTGACAAAGGAAAGATCCAGAGGGAAAAGAAAGCAAGATGCATTCAAATAACTATGAAGTTTTATATCACTACAGGAAGAAATGTAAAGAGGAGAGGAGTGAGATGAGTTGAAGATGTAGGAAACACTGGATCATGCAAGACCTTGGAAGCCACGTTAAAAAGAATATGGGAAGTCACCAGAGGGTTTTAAGCAGGGGAGTGACATGATGGTCATCTAAACTAGAGTGGTGGAGAGGTAATGGGGGAAAGGACATTTTTGGAAGATCAGAATCAATACAAGTGAGTGATTGAGTCCTGTTGCTGTTGAGGATGGGGGAGTGAGAGGAGTCATAGATAGCTTAAGGCAGAAGTCCCCAAATCCCAGTTCTGTGTCCTGTTAGGAACTGGGATGCACAGCAGGAGGTGAGCGGCGGGCAAGAGAGCAAAGCTTCATCTGTATTTACAGCCCCTCCTCATCACTCACATTACCATCTGATCTCCACCTCCTGTCAGATCAACAGCAGCCTTAGATTCTCATAGGAGCGTGAACCCTATTGTGAACTGCACATGTGAAGGATCTAGGTTGTGGGCTCCTTATGAGAGCCTCTAATGCCTGATGATCTGTTACTGCCTCCCATCACCCCCAGATGGGACTGTTTTAGTTGCAGGAAAACAAGCTCAGGGCTCCCACTAATTATTATGGTAAGTTGTATACTTATTTCATTACATGTTACAAAGTAATATTAATAGAAATAAAGTGCACAAAAAATGTAATGTGCTTGAAACATCCCAAAACCATCCCTCACCCTGACCTAGTCTGTGGAAAAGTTGTCTTCCACAAAACTGGTCTCTGGTGCCAGAAAGGTTGGGGACTGCTGGCTTAAGGGTTTCTGGATCCAAGTAGATTGTCATGGGATTTTCATACCCGTGGAAGAAGGGTTGATTTAGAATCTGGGGAAAGATAATGAGTTCTGTTTTAAAACACATTTCAGGTGCCTGAGATATCACAGTGGAGATATCAAGTGGGAAGTTGGAGGAAAGATTGGGAGTTCAAGAAAAAACAAAGTAGCAAAGCACAGATTTGAGTGTCTGCTGCAGAGAAATGATAATTGAAGCCACGAGAGGGGATCAGATCATACAAGAAGGCTGTGGAGAACGAAAAGAGAAGGCAGCCTAGGACGGAACCCTGAAGAATTCTAAGATTTGAACATTAGATAAGAATTGCTAACAAAACTGACTGGAAGGGTGTGGTGGAGGAGATAGAAGGGCACTCAGCAGAATGCTATGTCACAGTAGCCTATGGAAAATAGTGTTTCCAGATGAAGAGGATGGTCAGCAGTGTCATTAAAAAAACAGAACAGCATTTGCTGACCTTGACCAGAGAAGCTTCTGTAAAGTTGAGTGGGGCAGATGCCAATCTGTAAAGGATTGAGGAATTAGTGGGAAATGAGGGAGTGGAGCTAGCAAATATAGTAAATTCTTTTAAATAACTTTGTGAAAGAAAAGTCAGCAAACCGAGAGGGGACATAGGGTTAAGAAAGTTATTTTTTGTTTTATTTTAATATGGAAGAGACTTTACCAAAGCTGATGTGAAGGAAGTTCTCCTTCATAACACAGGCATGTAGTTAATACTATGTTTATAAAATGTTCTTTTGTTCATTCTCTCATGTCCTAGAAGCCTTGTGAGTTGGGTGGAAGAAGGACTGTTAACCAGTTTTTTAGTTGATGTTGTTAAATAGATGAGGAAAGTCAAGCACTAAAAAGAGAGACTTTGCCTGCACTCACCCAGTAGGTTAGTGCAGAGGCAAGACAAGTGTAGTGCCCAACACTGTCTGACACATAAGGAAGAGGAAGAGGAAGAGTTCAGGGTTTCTCAGAAAATGTCAGACTTTGAGCCAAGAACTTTCATATATCTCAGTATTTCTCTACCCAGGCTGCACATTACAATCACCTGCAAAGATTTAAAAAATATCAAAGATCTGACCCCACACTAAACCAATTAAATCAGTCTTACACTGGAAGTCCAAATTCCTCTGTAAAGCAGACTGATTCGTCCGTGAGGAAATCTCTATCGTGTTATTTTTCTGTTTTACTTATTTGTTATTTATTATTACCTGGAGTATGAAAAAGAAACATTTTAGCATGACATTCAAGACTTTGTACTAACCTCTTCAGCTTCGTCTCTTCTAATCCTCACATTCCTGAAGATACTACCCATTCTCCCCACATTTCAGCCTCCATAAATCTTTTGTTGCATTTGGAACATGCTATGGCTTTTTGTACCACTATGCCTTGGTACATGCTGTTGACCTTTTCTGTTGCTGGTGAAGTCCTAGTCATCCTTCAAGGCCAGCTCAAATGCCACTGTCTTTGGGAAATTTTTGGTCTTCTTGACTATACAGGGACAGTTAATTACATAGTTATTTGTACTTTTGGAACATTCTCCCCACTCCTGTAGCACAGAAAAGTATTTTCCTATTTGTTTATATCTCCCATCTCCAGCCTGTGCTAGCTTTGAGCCCAGGGACTGTCTTGGTCACTGTGATATCACCAATATGTGGCATAATGCTTGGCACTTGTTAGTGCTCAATAAACACTAAAAAACGTGGTTCTCATAGTGTGTTCCCTTGGTCAGCAGAATCAGCATCACCTGGGAACTTGTTAGAAATGTAAGTTCTTAGGCTAATCCCAGATCTACTGAATTAAAAATACTGGGAGTGGGGTCTAGCCCTCCAGGTGATTCTGATGCATACTCAAGTTTGTGAACTACTGTACTAAAGGATAGAAGGAATCAAAGAGGATTTCTCTGTGAGAAACAAGAGGGAAGGTATCCCAGGGAAGGAAGCCTTTGGATTGGGCCTGATAGGGGTAAGATTTAAATACTAAGAAATAAAATAAATAAAATAAAAAAAATTAAATTTTTCTCTCTGAAAGAGAAAAATGTAAGAACAAAGCAAGGAGATACAGAAGTATAGTGCATGGTCAGGCAATGCTGTTGGGCCTAGCTGCCTAGAGCCTAGAGAGAGTGGAAGAAAGTAAAGGAAGATCAGTTTGTTAATCAGCAGCTTCTCTCACTGGCCCATAAGTTCTTCCACAACAGGAACTGTGTTTGTTTTAGCCATATATCCTGATATCTGGCCCAGGGCAAGGGCTTAGTGAATGTTTGATGAATGATTGACTGAAGGCAGCTTGACTGAAGAAGAATGTCAGAGAAATAGACGTTCTGCGAGATCAGCCATATCATGCAACTGTTCCTGAAAAGGAAAGTACAGGGAAAATGGTTCCCCTGCAGTTAGAGCATAAACTTTCCCATCTGGCTCCATCTAGTGTCCTAATGGGCAGATTTCTGATCTAGGACATCTCTAGCCACAGAGGAAACATGCTCTACTCACTTTGTTATGCTGCAGGCACAGGGAGGAGAGGGAGGAGGGGCACCTGGGGTACTCAGGCCCTGTGCTTACTCCACAGCTTCAGATTGAAAACAACTTTAGGTCTGAGATTTCTTGATATTTCTAATTTGCTTATTTCAGTTAAATTTCCTGTAGTTCCGTTTTTTGTGTGTGTGTGACACACACACACACACACACAGATACCTTTCTTGCATTTGATGTTTCCTTGTTCAAAAAAACCTGTGACTGATGAGAGACAAGCCTTGCTGATGCCAAATTCCAAAGGCTGTGCACTCAGAATCTTGAATTTCCATATCAGGGCATTTGTGACAGGTTTTGGTCATGTTCTGTAACCTCCACCAGGGGGTATCCCAGACTCTAGCAAAGTAGCATGAAGCCTAGGACTTGGGAAGGGGTCATTTTTCTTTAAGGGTGATTAATAAATTATTGTCAATGCCTTTGATAAGGATTGAATGAGTGCTATTCTAAGGAAATAATCAGAGATGCAAAGAAAAGAGGTTGGTAAGAAATACAGTGACTGATATGTTGACTTGTAGAATTAGCAGCAATTTAAATTTAAATTCTATTTGTATAAATTTTCTATAATGAATGTTTATATTTAAAATATGAAATTACATTAAGAATTCAGCAGTAGCAGAAAAAGAAGGAAAATGTTAGGAGATGAAGAGAGGGATATTAGTCATTTTGGGGAGATGCAATCAAGTAGAAAATATGTAGTTCTAGTAGTTTGGGAAAACGTATTTTGCCAATATTACCTAGTATAATCCAGGACCTGTTATTATTGCTGACCAAGAGGTCACATATTTGATGTTTTAATGAACTATTTTTAAAGAATTAATTTATTTAAAATTATTATTTATAAAATACATTTATTTAAAAATAATTCCTACTTTTAAAAGAATTAAATAAAATTAATTTGTACTTTGTTAGGCAATTTAGTTTTCAAGACCAAAATGCTACCTATGAGACAATAGATGTGTAGGCTGGTTGAAATGTTTAACCAGCTAAGCTGGGGGTAGAAAAAAAATCACACATTTTTGATAATATTTATCCTTAATGAGCCCTCTATGAATACATCATTTACCTAGCAGCTGTACTATCCCAGATATTTTCACATAAATCTCACAAAACTCCCATGAACAAATCTTGACAGATATGCCACAATCCTTTTGCCTAAAAGAACACTGTCTCAGAACTGGCAGGTCAAGAAAGGTTTGCTGGTACTTCTTAAGTGCCCCAAACTGACATTGTGCCTGTCCTCTCACAGATTTATATCAACAAATGTTCATAATGATATTTTGATATAGATGCTATTAGCTTTGTTTTGTATATGAAAAAATTGGGGCTCAGAGAGGTGAAATGACTTCCCTAAGGTCATACAGCTAGTACACAAGTAGCAAAGCCTGGTTCAAACAGATTTGTCCACTTGCAAACCCAGGTACTTCCTACTATATTCATCATTTTTATAGGGATCACCTCCAGGGGATGATTAAAAGGATAGAGGAAGAGAGGCAGTGACTGAAGCTCTCAGGAAGCACCACTGTGGCCCAGCTTCTGCTTTGCACTCCAGTGACCTTGAGGTTGAAAGGGACAAAGGAGCAGACTCCCCTGATGCTCCGTGATGAGTCAAGGGTAAAGGCAGCTCTCAGGGAAACAGCTGGCCTTTCTCCAGCAGCCAGGCCTGGGAGATAAACAGATCAATGCGGACACTCACCTCCACCTAATGAGCTAATGGCGCAGCCGGGGCACTGCCTTATTGGATTGCTGGTCGTGCTGACAGGCCTAGAGTTAAGCAGGTCCACTGCAGGGGTGGGGGCCTCATTATCCCCCAGCTCCTAGGGAGATCCAGCTCCTTCATATGAAAGCTAGGAATGCCTTGTTCCTTTATTTGTTTGTTCATTCGTTTGTTTGTGTGTGTTTGTTTTTACTCATTCTCCTATGACAATGTTGAGATTTGATAGGATGAGGTCAGTGACCTTTCTGCTTTGTGGACCAAGTGTCACAGATGACGGAAACAACTGCCCTCCAAAGAGGCAGCCTGGTGTGTTGCTGCAATGGACTGAATGTTTGTGTTCCTCCGAAATTTATGTTGAAATCCTAACCTCCAATGTGATGGCATTATGAAGTAGGGCCTTTGGGAGGTAATTAGGTCATCAGGGTAGAGCACTCACGAGTGGGATTAGTGCCCTTATAAAGGGACCCCAGGGAGCTAGCCAGCCATGTTGGGATACAACAAGAAGATGGCAGTCTGTGACCTGGAATAGGGCTCTCACCGAAACCTGACCATGCTGGCATTGTGATCTTGGACTTTCAGCCCCCAGAACTGTGAGAAATTGTTGTTTAGATGTCACCCAGTCTATGGCACTTCCATAGTAGCCTGGACTAAGACAGTTGCTAGGAGCCCTCACCTGGGCGTCAGCACAGCTGTATACCAATTTCGTAGTGACTCATTGTGGACTTGAGGTACCTCTCTGCATCTCTCTTGAGTGGCCAGGAAAAGCTGCCTAGGGTTGGGTTCTGGGTCAGGTATCTCCCCAAGTCCCCTTCTCTGAATATTCAGATCTCTGAAGGCAGACCTGCTGTTTGCTGCACATGTACAAAAAGATCAAGGAGCTGAGCAGTCTCCATAATAGAAGGAAGCCAGGTAGGCCACTGGACTCACTCCAAGTCTGGAGAAAATAAACTGTAGTCACAGAGGCATTCTTTGAGCCTATTTTAAAATAGGAGCTTTATATTTGTTCTTTTCTAAGAAGTCTTCAGAGGGATTTTGGTCTAAAAGTGTCTGTAGGGATGAACTATCTCAGTGGTTTACAAATTCTTTAAGCTATGGAACTCTCTGTACAGAAAAAATTACATTCAAAGCCCATAGCATAAAATAGATGCAGTTGGCTGGGATGTTGTTAAGGCTCCATGGACCACAATTTGAAAATCACTAATCTATTTCAGGTCTTACATTTACCTGCTGCTGGTGAAGCTTTGACCAAACTTGGTCTCCTGGTCCATAGTCCAGTGCTCTTTCTCATATACACATTGCCTGATTTATGCACTCTGAATTTATTCCCCATCCAAGCAATATTAACTGAGATTCTACTATGTTGAATCTATTAAGGGAATCACCAGCAACACATCATTCAAGTCTACAAAGAGCTCACAGACCACCAATGCACAGGTCAAAGAAAGAAAGTCAGACACCTACAAATGGGTTAGATCAGGGTTTCTCAACACCAGCAGTACTGACAATGTGGATCGGGTAACTCCTCACTATGGGAGGCTGTCTTATGCATTGTAGGATGTTTAGCAGCATGCATGGCTCTTACCCACTAGATGCCAGTAACACCCCCTCCTCTCAAGTGTTGACAATCAAAAATGTCTCTAGACATTGCCAAATGTTTCCTGAGGAAAAGGGGGCAAAATTACCTCCAGTCAAAAACCACTGGGTTACTTAAGAGAACAACATAAGGGATCTCACTGGGTTGTATAAAATTAAAGGTCAGGTAAGCAGTGAAGACAAGTGTTGCAAGAACTCTGAGAAAAAGAAATCCTTCTTCTCTTGTGTTGCTCAGTATACGTAATCCATGCTGCCAGAAAAAACTTTTGTTTGCTAGAAAAAGGATGGGGTATGGGAAGAAGCCATTGCCTGTATGATGATATGAGCCCAGTGGTAAAAAAGAAGGGGCAGACTCTTGGCTGAAGATAGATTGGCTCTGGTAGGTGAATACCATTGTTCTGTCACCCTATGCAATCATAAAGATTGCCTGTAGACTTCCCATGCAGCTGTCAGGCCAGGAAATTCCTCACTGTGCCACTAATTTATAGTATGACATTGGCCACATCCCTTTCCCTACTGAACTTTTGTTTCCTCATCTGTAACAAGATAAAAAGTGGGGACTGTAGTTTCACCAGTGATCCATAAATTCCCTCCTAGCTCCCAGGATTTCATTCTCTAATTTTTGCTACAATTCTAGAAAGATTGTCAGGCCAATGGCTACTTGATCTTAGGCCTTCTCTGCTACATCTGAAAGCCTACTTCCTCAGGCAGATTCTAGAGATAAATATAAGGGGAGTTTACGCTCCTATCCATACCTTGGAATTATAATGATGATGATAGTGATTCACCTTCATATGCAGCTTTATAGTTTATAAAGCACCTTCAGGTGTGATATTTACATACATGATCTTAAAAACAACCCTATGAGGTAAGAATAATTACTGCCACTTCATGGACAAGAAAATCAATGTTCAGAAAGGCTGAGTGCCTTGCTTAAGGTCGATAAGGTCACGTAGACCTGCCTGACTTCAAACACCTTGCTGTTTGAGGTGTACCCAGCTGCCTGTGCTTCCGCATGTTGGAAACTATCCCTCCAAGTCTCCTAGAGATAGGCCGACTGACTAAGACACTCAGGCTGGATAGGGAGGGAAGAGACAATTTGCTGAGAATACCATGCTGACTGTGGTAGTGGCAACAGAACTGGCTGAACAAGTGCCAAGCCATGTGCTTTGAAAGGGATTGAAAAAAGGAAAAAAAAAATCTTCCCACTGTTTGCCTGCCAAGGCCCTGTACTGGGACAAGGGTATGGAGCTCTGCTTAAGGCTTAATTCTATTGATTACACATTCCATTTTCCAAAGTGCCATTTGCCTGAAGGAGCAGGTGGTGTTTTCGGCATCCATTTAGCTGATGTATTAGCCATGTGGCTCAGTGCATCAGAGGCCCGAGTCATCAATTTACGGCGAGATGACAGAGGGAATCACTCACTGCAGAACTGTAATGGGGAGAGGGGGAGGGGAAGTGGAACACAGAGAAGCAGACAAAAATATTGAAATAGTGGTCCTGACTGGCATGTGAGGAAGCAGGGAGCTATGTGGCAAAACATAGGACCTTTGGCTGAAAATAGCAAATGTACTCAGGATGACTCCATGGCAGGGCCTGTGCTGGACACTGGAGATGCAAATTCCTACCGTGACAGACTCACTTTAGTGGGGAAGACAAATATAAATAATTAATGACAATAATATCAGACATATGCTACAATAAAGCGATACAGTAGGTAATAGAAAAGTGTTTTAAAATTCCATAGCTCTGGCTCAAATTACACCTTTGTTATTTAGTAGCTATGTGGTTATATGCTAAGTCAGACTGGAAACTCCTAGAGGGTAAGCACTATGTCTTGTACATTTTTGGATGCTCACTGCTCTAGCCCAGAGTCTGGCATTGCTATTATAATATAACCAAATAATATTAACAGTATAATCATGATAACAATACAAGTAGTCACAATAGAATAATATTTAGTCCCTTAATCTCTATTTTATACAGGAGCAGATGGAGCCTCAAGGAGGTAAATAACTTTCCCATGTCATGCAGCTTATACATAATGGTAGAGCCAAGATTCAAACTCAGATCTGTCTGGCTTCACAGCCATACAGCCATTCAACATTATGAAAATCAGCTATTCCAGTTGTTATTTAACCTTGCAGAGACTCAGTTTCCTTATAAATCAAGTAGATGTAATATTATTTTTCTTCTTTATGGTGCATTGTAAGCATCAGTTAAAACAATATACGTGGAACATTTAGTTAGCATATTCTAAAAATCTCAGCAAATTACTGGGTACAAATAGTACTCAGTACTATTATTATCATTATTTTTAAGGTTATTTTGTTCAGGAAAGATCTTTGAGGGGCACAGCCCTTCTAGTTTAAGGAAGTCTTCTCCAGTGCCTGTGTGATTATCGACTCTTCTCTGATGAAATGAAGCCAAGGTGTCTGCTCTGGCCCCTGTTCTTGCTAGCACCCCAGTGTGTTTCTTTTTAATTAGGTCACTAATGATTTGTTTATTAAGACTTTTCTCATTTGTTATGCACAGAAAGGTGGCTCATGACAAAGGCAAAATATGAGCTAAGCCAATAACGGCTTTGGCACTGCATTCCAATAAAAAGGCTAGTTGGCCCTTGAGTTTCAGAAGAAAAAAATTAGCTGGCAGAAGTGTAGAGGTGGAGGTAAGAGAAGGATGCTAGCCAGTTGCCTTGGAAAAGAATCCCACCACCACCCCATCTCTGTCTGGTCTGGCTGGAGAACACCCCTCTACTTCTCCCTGAGAAAGGAGTGACACTGAAGAAATGACAACTCAGTGGCATTCACTCTCTCATTGCCTTATTTATTCAGCACACATTTTTAAAGGCTTTGTTTTATGCCAGGCACCATACTAGGCACTGGACTTAGACACATGAATACGATTTCATTGTTATTCTTAATTTAGGAGACAGGTGATACTTGAATAGCTATAAAATAATGTGAACATTCATTGCTGTGTGACTTCACATATACTGTAATGTACTTGAGAACCATTTAAAGTATAAATTCTAGGAAATTTTTAATAATCATTTCAAAGGAATATTCACATCATGTCCAATTAATATCATTTAATTATTTAAAGCATTGATTAAATAATGTCAAATAATGTGGGAAAATGCTCACAGTATATTAAATGATATATAAATGATATATAACTATAAAATATGTTCTCAACTATATATATATACATACATATGCAAAGAAATTAGGAAGAAAATATTCAGCATATTAATAGTAGTTATCTTTGCATTTAAGGATAATATTTTTCTCTAATATAACATTTTCTGTATGCACAAAATCTTCTATAATGGATATATAACAGAAATTAAATAGAAAAAAATTAAAAAATATATAAAATAATTATTGTATTATACATATGTATAGAATATTCCTGGGATAGAAAAGGCTGACTTTCCAACGCTTCCATTTTATGGATAAATAAATTGAGCCTCCAAGAGATTAAGTGACTATTCTGAGACTTTCCAGCCCATAGGTGGCTGAAGCATAACTCAAACCCATGTCATCTCCTTCTAAATTGAGAACTCTTTCTGCTGAGCCACAGGGACTTTCCAAGAGCTACCAGAGTGCCTGCTGAAATGTAGGGGTTGGCTTGCCTAGAAGGTCTCAAAGGGCCTGGCAGAGTTGCTGTTCTGATTATTCCAGAAAAACCCAGAAGTCAAAAGGAAAGCCTGGGAGTGATTCAGTGGTGGATCTTGGAACACAGGTTAGCTGCTGATTTGGAGGACGTGCACAGCACTGTAAAAGTAATCTTGACTGTTTGCATTTCAACTCTTCAAGATTTATGATAGTTAAATTAGAAGAGTAATATAGGTCTGGATATATGTTTAATGTTTTCGTTTAGATTTAGAACATACAGCCCCAGTATGGAGCTGATTTCAATATTTGAATATTTTAATGTCACTGTATTGTGTGCTCAGCATCCATGATCAAATATATCTCTTCAAGTCCAATTTACTTTTATCTTCATTATGGTCTAACATTTAACGAATTTGCATTTGGCCACATAGCCCAGGACCAATGTACATTTGTGTTCATACATCCGTGGGCATGTAAATCTCCTAAGAAAAGTCCTCTTAAAACACAAGTATTTCCTGTTTTATGAAGGACCTATTGTCTTAGTTATTAGAGAATATTAGAGTACACAGGTACTGAGAGATGAATGCAGCCAACCTTCCACTTCTATTCTTAGATCTGGCCCAAAGGGACCCTACCCTGGGAACCTACTGATACAAACACTGCCAGCCCATCTCTGTCCCAAGAGACTACCCAGATGTATATGATAAGAATTCAGTTCAGATCTCTTTGATATTTTGCCAACTTCTTGTAAAAACTATAGCTTTACAAGCATCTTTCTAGTTTGTCATTATGGAAGGTTTTTTTGTCAAATTAGGAAGATAGATATATATTTTAATATTTTGCTAGCTATTCATACCCCAAACCTCAGCATCACACAACACACAATATATCCATGTAGCAAACCTACACATGTACCTGCTGAATCTAAAATATAAATAAATAAATAAATAGGCTTATGCTTCATGGGTCTCTATTTGTTCTCTCACCTGAGACCTGCAAATGTTTTATGTGGGCCTGGAACTTGCCCCAGCTCCCAGTATACTGAGAGGGTCTGTTGGCAAAAGACTTAAAAATAAACCATGTCTTGCTCATCTCTGTATTTCTGGTGAATATCACAGTCCTTCACACTTGGAACACACTCAGTGAATGACAAATTGAAGTAAACTAATTTGGAGTTTTTCTTTTGTTTTGCATTTAGACTGGGGATTTTATAAGGGTAATAAAAAGGATAAATTCAGGAGACATAAAGCCAATAGAGTTCACTAAACAATTACCCAACAAATAGCTGCCCAAAAAATATCAATTAATATACATATCCAACTGTAGTATAATTCTGCAGCCTGAGGGGATGGAATTGCTGATGGACTCGTGTATGAGGTCATGTGTCTCATCTCTGACTCCATGGGTAGATGTCTCTTTCAAACCACATGTTTAAAAGTGATCCTCCATAAGCAAGATTTGAGTGCTATTATCAGAAGAGGAGGAAACGGAACCTATACAACAAAATAAAATTTTAAATGTACTTTGAATTTGACATATATAGATGCTACTTGACTCACAATGAGGTTATGTCCCATAAACCCACTGAAAATATGTTAAAAATATTTTAAGTCAGAAACGTGTGGCTGACTTGGAGCTGTGCTAGCTGCTACAGCCTAGCATCAAGAGAGAAGTAAGGTTTTTACTAAATGCGTATTGCTTTCCCACCATTATAAAGTCAAAAAAGCTGAGTCAAACCATTGTAAGCTGAGGACCATCTGTATATATATATATATATATATATATATATATATACACACACACACACACACACACATATGTGTGTGTGTGTACAGTCGTCCCTCAGTATCCATGGGAGATTGATTCCAGGACCTCCTGTGGATACAAAACTCCATGGACACTCAAGTGCTTTATTTAAAATAGCATAGTATTTTGCACATAACCCATGCATATACTCCTGTATACTTTAAATAATCTTAGATTACTTCTAATACCTAATACAATGTAAATTCTGTGTAAATAGTTGTTTTACTATATTGTTTCACACAAAAGTTTCTAAAACCCATGGCCCACAGGCCATATGCAGCCCAGAACGGCTTTGAATGTGGCCCAACACAAATTTGTAAACTTTCTTAAAACATTATGAGATTTTTTTTGTGATTTTTTTTAAAAGCTCATCAGCTATCGTTAGTGTTAGTGTATTTTATGTGTGGCCCAAGACAATTATTCTTCTTCCAATGTGGCCCAGGGAAGCCAAAAGATTGGACACCCTTGGACTAGAGAATAATGACAAGAAAAAATAATCTGCACATGTTTGATACAGATGCAATTCTTTTTTTGAATATTTTTGATCTGTAGTTAGTTGTAGCTATGGATGCAGAACTTACGGATATGGAGGGCCAACTATATATATGTGTGTATAGATTAATATATGCATATGTATGTAAAGTTTCCACCCGGTGAGATCAGCAGGCCATGAGGTGTTATCCACTGGGCACCTGTAACTGTATAGAAGTTTTTTTCTGAGGTCTACAAGATTTGCACTGCCTCCACTCTGCCCCTACAACCCTCATCTCTGCCATCCCCCATTGAAGGAGGCATTCTCATTATGAGGTAATGGTAGTGGAATAGAGCTCTGTCACTGGATAATGATCTCCTGTGGTTAGATGAATGAGGACGGCAAATGTGGGCACCTTTAGAAACAGAACAGCAAGGGGCTGCCAAAATGTTGATTTTTCAAAGAGGGAGGTTTTAATCCTGTCACAATATTCTATTCAAAACAAACATTATATGCAGAAGAAGACAGCAACATCAAGAAGAGCAAGACGCTTGCAAGACTGAGATAAGACTAAGATAGAAGGTGGCTGACCACTTTGCATGACCATGAATTATTTTATTTTATTTTATTTTATTTATTTTTGGAGGCAGAGTCTCACTCTGTTGCCTATGCTGGAGTGCAGTGGCACGATCTGGGCTCACAGCAACCTCTGCCTCCAGGGTTCAAACAATTCTTGTCCCTCAGCCTCCCGAGTAGCTGGGATTACAGGCGTGGACCACCAGGCCTAGCTGATTTTTTTTTTTTTTTTTGTATTTTTAGTAGAGATGGGGGTTTCACCACGTTGGCCAGGCTAGTCTCAAACTCCTGACCTCAATTGATCCGCCCGCCTCGGACTCCCAAAGTGCTGGGATTACAGGTATGAGGCATCACACCGGCCAACCATGGATGACTTAAAATCATTGGGTAGCCCTCTGTTTTAGGCAGCTGAATTGCTTTGCTACCTAGAGAGAGGAAACTGATATATGTAAAATACATTATGATTCTACTGCTACCCTATTACTACCAAACAGCAATTTGTGTCTTCCAGAACCCACACTGACTTCAGGGAGATAAAGACTGACTTGAAGTCTGTATTATAGAAGTAGAAGTAATGCTAATAGTAGCACTAGCAATGATAGTATTAATAATAGAAATACAAGTGTTAGTAGCAATAGTAGTAGTAGCACTAGTAGTGGCAGTTATAGTAGGAAGTGGTAGTTGTTGTGGTATTAATACTGCAGAGATGGACATGTGAGTCTAAGAGCAGGAGTAATGGCTGAGAGAACTCTGGAGGTACCAGATCTTTTGCCTCATCCTCTGATTTTTTTCCTTTATTACCTTTTGCCTTTGTCTGTATCATTATGTACCTGGTCCATCTTAGAACAGTAGAAACCCCACTCCCCCTAAATGGAGGCAGGTCAATGGCTTACAGACAGCGGCCACAAGGAACAGGGAAGCCTGGTGTATTAGTCTGTTCTCATACTGCTAAAAAAGACGTACCTGAGACTGGATAATTTATAAGGAAAAAGAGGTTTAATGGGCTAACAGTTCCACGTGGCTGGGGAGGCCTCACAATCATAGCAGAAGGCAAAGGAGGAGCAAAGTCACATCCTACATGGCAGCAGGCAAGAGAGAGAGCATGTGCAGGGTAACTCCACTTTATCAAACTGTCAGATCTCATGAGACTTATTCCCTATCATGAGAAGAACATGGGGAAGACCAGCCCTCATGATTCAATTACCTCTCACCAGGTCCCTCCCATGAAATGTGGGAATTATGGGAGCTACAATTCGAGATTTGGGTGGGGATACAGCTAAACCATATTTCACCTAGAAACAGGTTTTCCCTTTCCAGACAAGGCCTGGATGTGTGGAGTGAGGATGAAGTCCCACGAAAGAATATGGAAGACAGGCACATTGAAGGGGGATATTAAGGGTCAGTGGGCAAGATGGATAACATTCTTGCTAAGCAGACAGAAGCGAAAGGAACTAACTGGCTTTGGCAAATGTGTCAAGCACTGTGTTGGGTACTTTCCTCAAAAGTGACATAGAAACTAAGGATCCAATCCAACTAACTCTAGTGTCTCAGAGCTATAAGGCTCAATGCTAGGATTCAAGCCCAACTCTGCCTGCCCAAAGTCTATGGTATTCCCATGAAATCCATACTGTCTCTCCAGATACTCTTGTGTCTGCCCTTTAACCACTAAGATGCCTAATATGCCTTTCTTATGTGGCTCACAATGTGGTTCCACAGTTAAAAGCCAGAATGCTACCCCAGTTGGTCAGCCATCATGATAATATCTAAGTGTATGCGTTTTTTATATTGAAGGTTTTAAAAATGCACACTTCAAGATCTGAGAAAGTTTTGAAAATCATGAATTCATCAGTGCTAATGGCTTTAGGAACTATACCAAGAATGCCACCTCTCCTCCTTTCTTCTCAGCTTCTGTGAGAAGCATCCACTGACAGGATGGGGAAGTCAGCACAGTGCTAGAAGGAACAGACAGCCCCATCACTGGAGCTTAGGATCAGAGCCACATCCTTCCAGTAGCTAGAATGAAAGCTTAATCAACATTAGGATTAGTACATCCGCACTTACAGGGGTTTGAACTCAATTAAAAATTTCAACTGGAATCTTAGCACAGGTGCTGTGAGACAGAATCTGACTGTTCTGGGCTCTCCCCCCAATTTTAGTATGTATTCCTGGAAGAAAATAGTTGGGTCAGATGGATCTGGGGCTCACTTTAGACCTTTGGTATAAAAATGTAATAAAGTTCTATTTGGAATTTCATAACGATTTAGTTAAATTATAGAATCAGCTATTTCCATAGGTCTCTTTTTCCCTCAGGCTTAGTATTTTCCTTGAATTTGATGCTATTTTTTAAAGGGGTGGAGAAGCAGGGGAGGACCGGACTTGGCATCCAAAGGACTTCACACAAATTCTGGCTCCATTTACTAGCTAGATGCTCTTGGTCAAACCACTCAACCTCTCTGCGCCTTAGTTGTCTCACTTATAGACATATAGGCATAATAATAGGCATAATATAGGCATAATTATATAGGCATAGTAATAGACATAATATATATATAGGCATAATAATAGACAGCTCTTCCTCAAATGATGGCTGTGATAATTTAAATGAAATAATGTTGTCTGGTATATGGCATTGCTGAACTAATAATTTACTTTCCTGCAAAATCTTCATTTCTGACAGGTTCTAGTAAGTTATACCATGTGACATTTCAGTCCTTTACTAGCAGACTAGGTCCTAGCCCTCAATGGTTGCTTTAATTACAAGAGCCCCATTCTGAATCCTGGGATTTTGGTTAGTTATGCTACCTGCTAGGATTTTAGATTGGTTCTGCTACCTGCCTACATTCACCAATAACCTTCTCCAGACCTGGATCCTTCTCTTGCCCTTTGGCTGGCATGTCTCTGAGATGGTATAACTTGGCACATCTCCAATCCATTCTTGCCACAACAGAGATATCCTTTTAAAATACAAATCTGATTCTCACTCCCTTACTCAAGGTCTCTGAGGTAAAAGATTAAAATGTATCCCACGGCCTAGAGGGACCAGCACAATCTGGCCCCACCTACATCTCACCTACATCTCAAGTCTCATCCTCCCCTCAATATCTTTGCTTCAGCCGCATTTGTATCCTTTCAGTTAAAAAACATGCCACTTTGGCCTTCACTTTGTTCCCATTGTTCTCTTTCCTGGAGCAATTTTCTCTACCAACTTCCTTCCTGCCCCCCTTTTAAAATCAACTTATTTTTATAACTCAGCTCAAAATCACTTCCTCAGGAGTGTAACCTTTGAATCTGGAAACCATATCAGATTTTCCTATTATTTCTCTGATAAAACTTTTCACTCATAGCAACTTGTATGGCTTATAACTATATATTCAATTAATGCCTATCTTAACTATAAACTCCATTGAAGGCAGAGATCATGTGTTTCCTCGTCACTGTATTTTTGACATCTGATAAGTTGTATAGCACTGTTGATTTTGAAAAGTGGCACTCCAACATTGCCACTCCTTTATAGGTTATCCTGGAACCAACTGTCTTGACCCACTTCTGAATCCTAATTTCCTAGAGATTCTCCAGGCTTCTAACATCAGGACTCATTTCTTTCTTTCTTTCATTCAAACCTGATAATCAATACCACTTCTTATTCTGCCACCTCAGACTTTTCTCTGATTTTATTATTGTAGATCACTTCAAGGAAAGAACACTTCCAGGCTTAGGCCTCCTGGGATGTGCTACCAGATGTGTGCCAAACTCAATGGGCAGGACTTGTCTCCTGCCAAACTTAAATATATTGATCTATAACTGGAGGACTGGAATCATCTAGCCCTCATTTTTCTAGGCCTAGATCTCTGTCTGGTCTTTCTGGAGTGTCCCTTTAGCCAGATCAACATTTTTAGGCCCCTTTTACCTAGCTTGCTGTACTTGGGCCCAAATACGATCACATACAGAAAGGAGCTTTGTAAACTTGAAAAGATTAGACACGTGTAAGGGATTAAGGGCTTAGTTCAGCCTCCCTTTCAATTCATAAACTAGGCTTCTGCTTGGCACGCTCTGCCATCTGGAGAAATTTTCTACTTTTTTCTTCCCCAATGACAGTTCTAACTCTTTTCTCTCTGTTCCTTCTCCTGCACTGGCATAGCTAGAACAGGGTTTTAGTTGTTGTTGTTTTGAATGGCAGATCCATTGCTATTAAGCCAGTATGGTCCCTCATCTTTAAGTTTTTGTTGACTCCCTATATGATTTGCCACCATAAAGCTGCACAATAGCAACCTAGATAGCCAATACCATTTTAGCAAATTACATCTTGATATGAGCTAAATAATTCATGCTCACAGTTACTTTAGGATGAAGAATAATAGCACAAAATGACTTGCTCTATAACCTTGGGCAGATCCTCTTCCATTTCTGAGCCTCAAATTCCTCATCTGTAGGATAAGGAGTTAGATGAGTAAATGCTCACGTGCTGATTAAAACAGATCACACATTTAAGAGGGCTTGTATATGGCATGTTATAAATATTTTGTCACTACCATTTTTTAATCTAACTCCATCACTCTACAAAACAGAAACGGAAGTACATGGAGGTTCATTCATTCATTCATTCATTCAATCAGTCGTTCTATAATGATTTGTTAGATGTCTTTTATGGGTCCTGCAGGCACTATGCCAGCATCTAAGTGACTTACCCAAGGTTGCACAGCAATTTCATGGCAGATGTGGGATATCAACAATAACAATGGCTATTATTTGTTGAGGGCTCACTCTAAAACTAGCACTTGCTAAGTATTTTATATAGTCTAATTTAATCCTCAGAAATTGTTCCCTGTATTTTTTATGATAACAAAATTGAGCCTCAAAAACTTAAGTGCCATCTCAATGATTTTTACTCAAATATTTCTCCAAATGGTTGCATAGGTACCAAAAGATGACACTGAGATGTAGAAACTAATATATGGTGAACTAAAAATGATCTTGGTTATCAGTTTTCAAAAACAAGTTAAGCAAAATCTCTAATACTAAAGCATGAGGTGCCATGTTTGAAGATTTGCAAAGTTGGTAGGCAACAACATGACAGGATTGGGAGCTAGACAAATTCTTTCAGCCATAAAAATGACAGCTATTGTACAAATAAACCAGGTACTAAATGGACAGAAACACTCTTCCTCCATGTACCCTCTCACTTCATTCAGGTCTCTGTTCAAATGTCACCTACTTAGAGATCTTTCTCTGTCCACCCTATCTCAAGTAGCCCTTAACCTTCTCTATTTCTTATACTACTGCATTTTTCTTTTCTTTCTTTCTCTTTCTCTCTCTTTTTTTTTGAGACACAATTTTGTTCTGTCACCCAGGCTTGAGTGCAGTGGTGTGATCATGACTAACTGCAGCCTTGTTCTCCAGGGCTCAAATGGTCCTTAGACCTCAGCCTTCGGAGTAGCTGGAACTACAGGCATGTGCCACCACACCTAATTATTTGTAGATAACGGGGTTTTTCCATGTTGACCAGCCTGGTCTTGAATTCCAGGGCTCAAGCGATCTGCCAGCTTCGGCTTCCTGAAGTGCTGGGATTACAGGCATGAGTCACTGTGCCTGGCCTCTGTGGCATTTTTTTCTTCACAGCATCTGAAACCGTATTATTTATGGTTTATTTGTTCATTTGTTGGCTGAGTGACTGAACGAATGTGGTTACCTTCCTTTCCTCCTGGCTCCCATTCTGGTGCTCTTCTCCCTGCATGCAAAATCAGCCCATCCTTCCCAGGAAAGAGTATGGGAGTGAGTCTCCAGAAACCTAGGTTTCCTGTCTGACTCCCCAAAGAGACTCTAAGGTTCTGCTGCATCCACTCAGGATGGTCCCTCTCTCCACCTGAGCAGTATGCAGTGGGAATCCTGCCAGCACCAGAGGAGGCTGCCTGCCTTCTTCTGGCCTGATTGCTTCTTGGTTACTCCAGGGCAGAGATGAAACAGAGATAGGTATGCAGGATGGTACAGCATGTCTTCCCTGAAAGAAAAGCTTTGCAAGTTTAATTAAACCCTAGTAATTTTCATAGACCACAGGTTGAAGAAGGAAAACTGTGTTCTTGGGGCTTTTCCTACCCTTAAAAAAATGTGTTCCTTTAGTCTAGTTTTGATTTCCCGTGTAAAAGGGTCATGAAATTAATGGAAAGGAAATGCCCAGGAAAGGAAAGATGCTGTTACTCGTTGAATTTGAAAGAATATGGGGATGATATTTCTGATCATTTTTTCGGCTGTCAAAAGACCAGAGATGCTCTTTTAATGGTATAAGGACAAAAAGTTTTTCTTTTTGCAGACTTGCCAGAAATGAGACCCAGGAGAAAGGCATTGTTTCCTGCAATTACACAGTTGCCAGGGAAACTGTGTATGGAAGTTAGCCTAAGTGCAAGTAAAAAAATGAAGCATCTCATAAATTGTTATAAGATTATTTTGAAAAGTCTGGGCCAATCATGGCATAGAGTGACCCTTGTAGAACTGTAAGGATTTCTTAGCTGTGGCAGGAAATCACACTTAAAGGTTACCTTTCTGCTGTGAACCTCTTTAATGAATGTTTTTCTAGGAGTGAAAGTCTTCAGGTAATTTTTTTTAAACCCCCACAACTCCATCACCAAAAACAAAACAAAACAAAACAAAAATAAACAACCAACTAACCGGAAACAATGTTTGACTGTAGTCTAGAGAAACAGGTAAAAAAAAACCACACACACACACCTTTGGGAAACAGTATTTGGTAATCTTACATGTCAGAAAAAGACTTCATTTTTTTCCTCTTTACTATTTTTTTCCTTTTACCTCTTTGTTTATGCAAAGATTATATGTGGTTTGCTTTAAAGAAAGGCCTGAACTAGTATCAACTATTTCAAATATATTACCATCCCTGAGACTCAGTTCTCCTTTCTATAAAATAGAGTTAACCATAGTCTCTACCTTCCATGGTTATTCTGAAAATGAAATAAAGATATATATGTGTGTGTGTACATATGTGTATGTGTATTTGTTTGTATATATACACATATATATGGTATTTATCATATGGTAGATGTTCAAGAAATACCTAGAAAATCTTAGAGATCATTTAGTTTAGCCTCCTACTTAGTGCAGATAATTTCTTTTAAAATACAATGGCCATCCAACTTTGCCTTAAACTCATCCAGAGACAGGAAGCTCACTACCTTACAAGGCAGCCCATATCATATCAAGAAGTCAGACAGCTGACTTTTATTTTTTTAGTTGGGATCTGCTCCCTATAGCTTTTATTCATCAGACATGATGGCTTGTGGAAACACATGGAATAAATCTATTCCCTTGACCCTGCAAAAGTATCATCCATGTCTTCTTGAGTCCAAATAACCCCATTCCTACAACTAGCTCTATATGCTAATAATAGGCAGCTCTGTGTGACCCTAAGCAAGTTACTTCACATCTCTAACCTTCGGTTTCCAGCCATTAAATGGAGATAGTAATTTTTTTTCCTGTTTCTCTGTCAGGCCGCTGCTAAAGATCAAAATGAAATGCTAGACGGGAAACTTTTAGAAAGTGTAACATACCACACACATTAACTAGTATTTATTATTACTTCTTCCCAATCATCTCCACTTAACCTTGCCCAAAGGGAGCAATTGGCTCTGTTTGGGACAGTGAAAAGAGTTGGACTTTCTTTGCTTAAGCTCTGCCCTGTATAGTCCCAAGGCCTGAAAACTGATTTGCATCTTCTTGGTTCCCCTTGCTGCTTTCTTAGCATGAGCCCTTGCCTCTCTCCCCAGGTTCCCTCGTTGACGTTGCTCACCCATTTAGTTAAATGCTGTTTTGACGAGGTAGCCTATTTTGGTAAGTGCCTCTGGGGAGCTACAGAAAGGTTTAATTCCCTTTCTTTTCCATAATGTTTATCTAATGGTAAGGGATTGAGAATAGGTTTGATATCTCTGGAGACTCTAGGCTGAATGATTCAATAATGCACGTGTCTAGGGGCTGGCTGAGAGACTTAGCTTTCTGAAGAGAGGAGAGGGCAGGTTGAAGACGCTCAGCTATTATAGCAGGAGGGGTGTCACTCATCAGGAGGTATCCCAAGGGCTTAGTAAGGGGCAGCATGAATGAACTAGAGCATGTGGTGATCAGGATAGCAAGGCAGGGTGACCACATGTCTCAGTATGTATATCTGTTGTCCCACTGTGATTATTAATGCTATCACCTTTCACTCTCTAAAGTGAAATTGGGAGTATATATTACATGTCCACTTTAGACATAGAAAGGATACTTGGTGGAAATCTAGGTCCTTTCTGTTCAGCTTCAGACCTGAATACAAAACTGTATGCTAGACATCACCACCCAGATGTTCCCCAGTCATCTCCAACTCAAAGTAAACTATTATCTTCCCCCAACATGCTCTTCCTCCAGAATTCCTTATCCCAGGAAAGGGCATCACCACCCACCTGGTTCCTTAAGCCAGAAACCCAGGAGGTCTCTGAGATTTTAATTACCCTCATCCCTACAACCAGTCTCCATAGAATCCTTCAGACCATTCCCCTCCTTTCTATTCCCATGGCTGCTGCTTTAGTTCTGAGTCTCATTCTTTCTCCAGGATGCCTAAAACTTTAATTTGGTGTTGTTCTATTCAGTCCCTGGCTCCAAGTCTTTTAAGATCCTCTGTCCTTTGTTATACTAGCCATCTCTTCAAGTTTCTTTGTATGATCATGTTTTTGGTGTACTTACCTAACTCAATGAGCCCTGTACCTTGTCTCTAGAAGTCAAACTTCTACTTCATATTTTCAGTCATTCATTCATTCATTCAACAAAGATATTGAAAAGTTCCGAGAGTACAAATGTATCAAAATTATAGAGCCAATCAATTTTGGTTATAGCCTGCTGAGCAATTAGGAAGACATGAATTTGTACCAATGTCTACTGTACTTTAGATTCAAATCCACATTCCACTTAATATCCCAGTGTTATTTCCAAAATATGCATTTCACTATGCCACGCTGCTGTTTAAAACACTCCAATATATTTCCATTGGCTATGGATATGTTTCAATATGGAGGAATTCCCACTAAAATAACATCCTGCCTGCCACCCTACACACCCCTTCCCTTACCAGAGTGTCTTTAAGGGGTGGGGTAAATTATCCAATGGTGACAGTGGGAAAATAGAGCTTATGCTCCCTTTTCTCTGAAATCAGTCTACCTACAAACAGCATACACTCAGTTCTGCTGTCTGTGCTCTGCCGCACTGCTGCTCGTTATTGGCAAGGGGAGGTAGGTTTCTAGAGTTCAGTATTTGTTGCCACCCACTTCAACAATGCTCTCTAATCTAGCTTTTCTAAGTGGTAATTTACCTGACTTCATCTCTCAGTTGGGTCTGATCTTGGATAGAGAGCAGAGGTATAATTCATTGAGTTCCTCAAACCCCAACATGCAAGAAAATGTCAAGTTACCTGGTTTTGTAAACAAGTAGAAGATGGGCCGGGTGTGGTGGCTCACACCTGTAATCTCAGCACTTTGGGAGGCCTAGGTGGGCAGATCACTTGAGGCCAGGAGTTTGAGACCAGCCTGGCTAACATGGTGAAACCCCATCTCTACTAAAAATACAAAAAATCAGCTGGGCGTGGTAGCAGGCACCTGTGATCCCAGCTACTCAGGAGGCTGAGGCAGGAGAATCGCTTGAACCTGGGAGGCGGACGTTGCAGTGAGCCAAAATCATGCCACTGCCCTCCAGCCTGGGTGACAGAGCGAGACTCTGTCTGAAAAAAAAAAAAAAAAAAAAGATACAAGATGGCTGGGTGTGGTGGCTCATGGCTGTAATCTCAGTGCTTTGGGAGGCCAAGGAAGAGCATAGCTTGAGGCCAGGAGCTTGAGACCAACCTGGGCAACATAGTGAGACCCTGTCTCTACAAAAAATTTTTAAAACATTAGCTGGGTATGGTGGTGCATGCCTGTAGTCCCAGCTACTTGGGAGGCAGAGGTAGGAGGTAGGAGGATTGCTTGAGCGCCACTCCACTCCAGCCTGGGTGACAAAGTGATATCCTGACTATGAAGAAAAAGTACAAGAAATCTACTGCCTTCTGTTTTTGTAAAGTAAAGAGCATTTCCCTTTCTACAGTTTCTCGGTATCCTTCCTCTCCTTAGGTAGGCAACTTTGGAAAGCCACCCTCTATGATGACAATCCACAGGCCAGGCTAAGCTTCACGGAGATAATGTCTGAGACCAAAAGAGACATGAAAAGCCAGTTGGAAGCAGTTTGGTTAGAGGAGTACTGTTTGATTGGCAACTGCAATGGGCCCTTACAGTCCCCTCAGCTCCACACAGCTCAGAAGAACTGCACTCTGATGGTTGATTGTAACACTGAAGCAGCTTTGAGTTCTTGAGGAAGGCTTGAGCACTTGCTGGCATTGAAGTAGACACCCCAATCTGGCTATGACATTTTCTTGGCTACATGGTGAGAATGAATCATCCCGGTCTTATTTGCAAATAATAGTAAAAGGGCATTGTACAGTTTGTTTGCAAAGATCTTTTTCCTTTATTTATTTCATATTATCAGAAAACCATGCTAAGTGCACAAAATTACCCTATTTTATGGATGGAGAAACTCAGTCAGGTTAAGTGACTTTCTCAAGGTTCTTCAGCAAGTTCGAGGAAAAACTTGGGAAATCCCCTCAGAATTAATCAGAATTGTAAGGGCAATTGGGAATCTCCCTTAATGATAACTTCAAAATCTAGCATCTTTTATACCCATGAAGAACTTTGTCCTCTTGAAAATACAAAATATCACAACTGAAAGGGGCCTCAGCAAACATATCATCCAATCTTCTTCCTTGACAGACAGGTAAATCAAGGCCGGAAGTAAGAATGTGACTTTCCTGATATCTTGAAGTGAGGCTGGCAGACATAGTACTTGAATCTAAGCATCCAATTTCCATCTAGGCTGTTTCTATTAAAGCTGCCTGCAGAAAGTATAAGCCCATTGTGCAGATGAGAATATTAACCTCAGAGAAGTAAAGTATATTGCTCAAGATGCCATGACTGGAGAATGGTAGAGCTATGATTAGCTTTAGAGTCAGATGATGACACTTGGCTGAATTGGTGGGAGTTATTATTATAATAACCAACACCACTCCACTGGATGGCTTTGTAGCCATCATAAAATCAGGCCATCAGTGATTCAGCTTCATTATTAGTCAGTTTCATAGATTTTTTCTTCCTTTGTTACTAGTGTTTTCATTGTGTGACATGCCTTCAAAAAAATAAGGTATATACAGACCCTAGACTCTGATTATGGGTTTCAAGTATATGCTGTTTCTCCATGACATTCACTAACTGCTACCCGAGAGCCCGGGATCTGTTAAGTTGCCTGCAAACATTTGACATTTGAAAGTGTTTTTTTTCCTCTTTTTTTCTTTTGTAATCAATAAATCACTTTTGATGACTTTAATGGAAATAAAATAACCAAATAAAATCAGGCTTTAGCACATTATTGCCTAATTATGAATTTCACATTTTTGACAGTAAAATGGAGGCTTGTCAGACTCAAAAAGCAGGCAACTGCTATAAAATTTTAACCATGTCTCTGGGGCTAGAACCCAGGTCCTTAGGAAATCACTGCTGTTACCTTCCATATCCACTACTGCTTTGGATTCTTAGTCTCTTTGGGACATTTCTAATCCCTTAAGCATTCCAGAGCACAGGAGTGGGAGCCAAACAGACCTGGGTTTTAATTGCAGTTCTTCCACTTATCAGCAGGGTGCTTTGGAGTAAGTAACCTAACTTCTCTGAGTCTCAATTTCCTCATTCCTAATATTGGGACTATAATATCTACATCCTACAATTACTGAAAGGATTAAAAATAAAGTACTGAAGGTGTATGGTTCATGGTAGGCATTCAAGAAGTATTGCTTTCCCTTCTCTGTTTAAGTGATTTACCAATATAGATATGCTATCAACCAAAATGTTTGGGCCTTATGCAAACAAAGCACTGGTGTCTTACCTGCCTATTCTGGCACATAACTCAATCATCTGCTCAACAAATATTAATGTCTACTATGTGCCAGGCTCTGTGCTATGCTGTGCACCTTATCCAGTGGTAAAAACAAACAAACATGATCCCTGCCATCATGGAGTTATACCCTAATGAAAGAGACAGAGATTAAATAAGTATATAAAATATGTAATTTACATTGTAATAAGTACTATAAAGGGGGGAACACAGGGTTCTATGAGAATAGGATAATCAGAAGGAGTAGTTGGGGATGGCTTCTCTGAGGAGGTGACATTTAAACGGGAATGATAAGAAGTCAGCAAAGAGAAGAGATAAAAGACTATTCCAAGTCAGGAACCCAGCAGCTGTGAAGGCCTGAGAAGCTGATATTAGGGCATCTTTCAGATCCAGCCCTCTGTCAATCCCCACAGACTTCTACATCCCGAAATAAATTGGGCATTTGTATATGTACGTAACTTTGCATATACTCTTTTCTCTGCCCCTAAAGCCCTTCTCCCGTTCTCTATTTGGAACACCAAACTCCAAGTATCACATTTCAAAGAACCCTTAATTAATCTCCCCAAAGCAGATCTAATGCATCTCCTTTTGTTTTCCCCCAATATTTGTGTTTAACTTCATAATATGTGGTAATAAGTACATCATGCCTGTTACTGAACACTTACCCTGTGCCATAGACTGTGCTAAGTGTCTTACCTGAATTATCACATTTAATCTTTAAGAAAGCCCAGTGGAGGAGCGACTAGTATCATCACCCCCTTTTTACAGAAAAATACATTGAAGTTGACTTACCCTGACTGTCAGAGGCAGAGTCTGGATTTGAACTTTAGGTCTTTTGACTCCAAAACCTGAACTCTTAAACTCCTGTGCTATGCTAGAGCAACATCTCTTTATGTCTTTTCCCCATTGGACCCTGAGATTCCTGAGGGTGGGTTTTTGTGTGATTCATCAGTATATACTTAGCACACAGAACAATTCCTGGCACAAAGGAGTTAACTATTTGCTAAAAGAATGTCTTGGCAATTACAGATCCTGACTGATAAAGACAAAATCACATAACGTGTAAACAGGTCTGTCCCTTCAGCCTTCAGGCACAGCCTGTACTGTGGTCTCTGCTGATCTGATTTGTACAGCGATTGACAGGCTGGGTCCCTCTCCTTCAGTCCCGTTAATGGCATTAGCATCTAGTCAATAATGCTCAGCATTTCATTTTAGCACTTTAATTAACAAATTCAATTTGTTCAAACTGCTGTGAAAACAAATTAAAAGCTCAAGAAAGGGGCCTCCAGGAGGGGGAGGAAAGGCAGGGGCTCTGTAAGTATTAGGCTGGATGTTGATCTGCTCTTTGGAGGTTAACGGCTGGACATTGTCCTTCAGCCATCTTCCTATCCCTGACCCAACTGAATGCCTCCGTGATATAGCCAAGATGAAGCAAATCAGCTTCTGTACCTTCTAGGTTTGTCCTTTCCCTCTCCATGTAGGCAAGTGGGGGCCCCACTCTGCCCTTCAGGTTTGCTCTCCTTCAAAGAGGGCATTCTGCTTTGGATCTGAATTCAACAATGACAACATTAATAATGAACAACTTCCTCATTTAGTGATTCTAAACCAGGGATAATTTTAACCCACAGCGGACATCTGATAATATCTGGAGATATTTTTAGTTATCACAACTAGGAGGAGGGTGCCACTGGCATCTAGTGGGTGGCCACAATGCTGCTAAACATCCTACAATGCACAGGACAGACCACCTCACCAAAGAATTATCTGGCGCAAAATGTTGATAGTGCTGAGGTTGCAAAACCCTGTTCTAGTCCCTTTACAGTTTTCCAGGAACCCTTGGTGACTGCAATGTCCTTGTGAGATAAGCAGGTTGGAGACTGCTAACCCCATTTAAGAGTTGAGGAAGGCCCGGGCGGGCAGATCACGAAGTCAGGAGTTCGAAACCAGCCTGGCCAACATGGTGAAACCTCTTCTCTACTAAAAATACAAAAATTAGTGGGGCGTGGTGGCACACGCCTGTAATCCCAGCTACTCAGGAGGCTGAGGCAGAAGAATTGCTTGAACCCAGGAGGCGGAGGTTGCAGTGAGCCGAGATCATGCCACTGCACTCCAGCCTGGGCAACAAGAGCGAGACTCCATCTCAAGAAAAAAAAAAAGAGTTGAGGAAATTGGCAGAGTTCAAGTGACGGGCTCAATGTACACAGTAAGTAGTAGTGATGAGACCAGAACTAGATCCTTTCACCACCTCTAGTTGAATTATAAGAGTGGAAAGCACCCTTTGTAGGCTACAAGTAGTGTTTTGGGAAATGAAAATGGTTTACAGATATGTGCCTGTCCCCTACATATTTCTTAAGAAACAGACACTGGCCAGGGTACTTACCCATTTGATAGGCTGTCTAGGTTTGGTGGCACCAGACCTGGGAAAAGGTGCTTATGATGAGTGAAGCTGGGAAACTTCCTCCTGCCTCCTACCCTCAACGGTTATATCCAAAGACTGCAAATCAGTGACAAACTTTTAAATAGAAGGCAGCTACTGAAAAGTTCAGCTTGCTCTCAATCATTGGTTATTCCAATCCTGAGATTCAATTGTCCTTTCTATCTTAGAAAGCAAGAAGGGTTAAGTAAAGTCAGAGCTACATATGAGTTTTGTGGTGAGCAAAAATCAAAACCAAAACTTAACATTTGAACCTTTTCAGGGGTTCTGACAAATACACAGACATATTAGATAAATTGGGAAAGGAGGGGAGTGGGCAGGAAGAGAAAGGGGAGAAAAGAGAAAAAGAAGAAAGGAGGAAGGGAATCTGATGTAAGTTATTGCAGAGGATCAATAGAAGCTTCAGAGAAAATTTGTCCAAAGGGAAGAGTCCAGCAGAATGAAGCAGCCATGGACCCTGAACATCAGAGGGCAGTGGTGGCTCCTAGTATAGTGAATATCAGATACTCTGGCAGCCTGAGCATATGACCCAGATTAATAGCTCTGAGTGTGTGAATCAAAAGAGATGGATCACTAAATTCTGTAACACTTTGGAACCCAAGGTGTTTGCTGTGGGACACTATTGAAGTGAGCATAACAAGAAGGGCACTTTGTGGGAAGTAGTGTTCTCTAGGGAGTTAATTTCTGGCATTGGGATACAGGATTGGCCTGTTACTTTCATTTCAATAGGTCACAATTTTCCAGCTCTTAAGATAATGGCAATGAACACAACACTCAAAGGAATAAAGTTTCAGCCTAGAAGTAGTTCCCAGGTAGACTAAGGCCTAGGATTACAAAGTGCCAGCTGAGTTTTTGTAGTGGCCAGTGGTAACCACAAGGAGTGTATAAACACTTGTAAGACTCCTTGGGATCCTTTAAGCTGTGTGGGGAAGAGCGACATTGTAAAAGACTGAATTTCCTGCTATGACAGGTAAGGGTACAGTGATGCAGAAATACAGTTAATAATGTTCTTGTGACCTCAGTGATATTAACAAGGTGATGAATTTGGGTTTTTTCATGTTATCTCATTTCATCCTCATTACAATATACAAGCTTGTTTTATTCTCTCCATTTTCAAAGTGGAACTCAAAGAGGTTAAGTTGCTTGCTCAAAGTCACGTAAGAGTTGGGATTTGAAGCAGGATCTGTGATTCTAAAGAACAAGCTGTTTGTATCATACAAAGTCAGGACCTCTTATGAGGAAAAATGAATAGTGGCCAGAAGGGCCCAAGTCTCTTCATCTGGTTTCAACCCACTTTCCAATGCCTTTTTCTCTTGCCCCTGCAAACCATGGGACCTCTGGAGACAAGCAAATGACTATTTTTCTTTTGTGAGGACTGTTCTATAAAGTCAACAAAGCATGTTTCCAAGTTAGTAATCATAGATATAGTCCACATAGGAAAGCCTGAAAGTTGCCATTATAAACTCCAAGGATGACAAATCTCCTGCTCCTTGCCCAGAGAAAAGCAGGTCTTTGATGCAAGAAAAGAGATACTGAGAAGGTGCCTTTGAAAACACAAAGGCCTACTGAAGGACTCTCTGCAGAAATACCCCCATTCCTCCAATTGTCTACTTACAGCCATATGTTGAATTATTGTGGTTGGGGGGGGGGTTGTGGTAAAAGAATATGGCTTTAGAGCCAGACTGGTCTGGATTTGAGTTCTAAATTAATAGCTCCCTAGCTGAGTGACCCTGGGCCCATGACTTAATCTCTCAAGTCATCAGATTCCTCATCTGTTAAATAGGATAACAGTGAAACTATTAGAGGGCTGTTGTGATTATTAAATGAGATGATTTTGGGAAAGAATCTAGAACAATGTCTGGCATATAAGCAGATGCTCAAAAATGTCAGCTCTACTCCCCATATTCCTAAGTCTTCCACTTACTCTGGAAGCTGTGTCCCAATTCAATGTTGTATTCCTAGAATTTAGAATAAAGCCCTGGACATAGTAAACATTCAATAAGTGAAAGTTTGATGGGTAGATAAAGGGTAGGAGAGTAGTGAGAAAAAAATTAGGGCTTACAGTCAACTCAGATTTGAATTACAGCTCCATTGTTTTCTAACCACTAAGTGATCTTGAGCAAATTACTTACTCTCTTCCAGCCTCAGTTTCTATATGGGTAAAATGAGGATAGTACTAACTTGCCAACCTTTTTAAGGATAGAAGGTTACATATACAAGGCACGTATATACCATATACCTGGCATTTAGATGGTATTGGCTATAAGTATTCCTACTAGTGAGCTGGATTTTTTACGGATTCACTCATTTTAAGCAAATTATCTAATCATCATCTTTTCCCCTTTATCGTAGTTATTTCCTCTGATTATGCAGAAAGTAGGTAAAAACAAGGGAACCAATCTTATTGAGCTTCATGGAATTTTAAGTCCCACTTTTACCCTTGTACAGTAAACAAACTCATAAAGATTGTCTGCAGCCGCATGCACCACATTGTGTTAGGGCTGGGGAATCCATAACGACACCACTGACAATGTCCCTGCCCCCATAGCGCCTAAATCCAGTGTGTGGGAGAAAGTGGGGTGGAGGTGGGCAAACAATAACCAAATAGATTAATAAAAAATGTCTTGCTTTATGAAATTTGCAAGCGCCTTCACTCATCTGTGCTTTTGTTCCCCTGAATAAAGTTTATCAGATGATGCCAATGAGACACTGAGCTTCTCAGATAAAAATGGTGGGTACATACAAAGGTTGAGATCTTTCAAGACTACAATGGCTATTTAAAGGTATTTCAGTTACATAATGAAGCAATTTGACTCTTATGGGTCCTTATACCCCCACATACACTCCCACTGAGGCATGCTCTAAGATATACTTAGTAACACTTGCTCAGAACATACTATGTTCCAGGCATTGTGCCATGTACAAAAGCTACAAAGATGAGTAAGACATAATTCCTGCCCTAATAAGACTTGGTCCTTACAGTTAATGGTCCAGTCAGGAAAACAGCTGATACAAGTAGGCAGCACCATGTAATTATAATTGGAATGAAGAGGGGCACAATGGGTTAACGGAGTCTGGGTGGTTGTTTGTTGTTGTTGTTGTTGTTGTTGTTGTGGCTGGTGGTGGTGGTGTTGATGGTGCCTGTGTTGATGGTGGCAGTGGTATGTATACATGTGTGCGTGGTGTGGTATTAACCCTGCCTGAGGTGGAGGATGGGCTAAATGTCATAGAAGGCTTCACGGATTCATATGGCTATTTGGAGTTAAAGACAATAGAACAATAGCATGCCAGGGCTAGATGGGTTAGATGGCATCAGGCCTAGTCTCCTACCAGGATTGTGAGCAACATTCAACATCTGATTGCACAATCCCATATGCCAGGCCCTGTGATAGTCACTGACGAGACAAAAGTGAATAAGGCACTGGCCTGCCTCATTGAGCTCATGATATGGCATGTAGAAATAGTCAAGGTAACAGCATAATACATGACAGCATGGAAGGAAGCTCAGATGGTCGTGGGGTGGCCAGCTGGGACCACAGAGGAGACAGAGGTGGCTCAGTCTTCCCAGGGGTTAGGTGGGGCCAAGGAAGTCTTCACAGAGAAGGTGATGCTTATGTTGAAGCTTCAAAGCTGAGTTGAGTTTTCTCCTTCCATCCATCCATCAATCCATCCATTATACTGATTGATTCACTCATACACTACTTGAAGAATTACTATCGCAGGCATGAGCAGGGCAGTATCTAAGTAAAATTCTGAAGTGTTCAGATTCTACTTCAGCACCATAGACTGTCAGAGGAAAAATTCTTATAAATGACATGGTCAAACTCCCACAATTTTATAGATGTGGAAACTGAGGCCCAGAAAGGATATGAAAGCATTAACATCAAATCACTCAAGTAGCAACTAATAGATACAGATTTACATTAATATAACCCCAGTGTGCCCACGCCAGGCCTCATTCTGTTATAACACACTGCCCCTTCCTCAGCCTGTGTTTTCTGCAAACTGCCCCCCCGCAACCCTTCTCCTACCCCCAGGGGATTCTAATACTGTCTTGTCCTTCCCCTTTCTTCTTGATCAAACATTTTCCTGGAGAAAGTTCAGAAAATAACTCATATCAAGGTAAACAATTCTTAGTGTTACATATGGGGAAAGCAGAGCAAGGAAATAACACCTCATATTATAACAATTCAGGACATAATACAGTTTCTTTATTTGTATTACAGAATCTAACTCCACCGTAGGGGTTTAAGGAAGAGGTTAGATCTCTGATTAGGAGGGCCTTAAAATCTGATCCAAGCCATGTGGCTGGTTGGTGACCTCAGATGGTAACAATCATGGAAACTATGTGATTACTGCATTAGGATGATCCTCTTTATTCCATCCTTTCCTGACTTGAGAGTGGAGAGGCACTGGAGATGTCCTGTGGTGCTGCCACATTATTGAGGTCCCAACTGAAAAGCTCTTCAAAGCTCACAGAAGAGTTAAAACCCTGACAATAATAAAATCAGGCCAAATCTTAGGTTTTAGTAGTAATAATCAGGGATTCCATCCATATACACATCATATTTTCCTTGCAATGTCCTTGGAACACAGGGATAGTTATTTCCATTTTATAGGTGAGGAAACTGAGGCCCAGAGAGACACGGTTTGGAAATAGCAGGACCAGGATCTAAACCCAACATTCTATCCCACAACAAGATCCTGGGACCATACTGATTCCCAGGGCACATTCTAGCTCAAGCATTTTAATGCACATCCCATTTCCTGCTGCATTTGCCCAAACACCTGGGGTAGACATGCAGACCCCTTCATTAGACCTAAAGCATGCTATGGAACTTCTTCGGGCCTTAGATCCAAAAGATAAAAATGAGAATATTACTTATTTCATAGAGTTGTGAGCATTAAGTGAGAACAAGTAAGACACTGTATGAGAGAGCTTTGCCCTGTTCTGGTACCTGGTAAATACTCAGTTAGTAGGGGGAAAAAACCACAACAACTTTATTTTTCAAAATCTGACTCGACTCTGTATTGCCAGGTGCTATGTATCACACAGACCCTTATTTACTGTCAAGAGGCAATGTTAAGAGTCAGTAGAGCAGAATATTAAGAGCAAGGGGTCTGCAGCTATTTCTGGTTCAAATTCCTTGTCTACCATTAATTAGCTGTGTGATCATGGGAAATTACTTAACCTCTTTGTGCCTTAGTTTCCTCATCTGAAAAATGGGCATTATGAGAATTCAATGAGTTAATATATATAAAGTCCTTACAATAGTACCTGGCACACAGTAAGTGTTCAATTAGTGCTAGCTAATTATTATCATCACTCTTAATATGAGAATAGATATTCTTCCTCTGAACTTCTGTTCACGCTATTCCACCCACGAGGAACATCATTCTCTTCCCTATTGAAATTGAGCCTTCCATGTTTAGCTCAAGAACTACTTCTCCCATTACTCCTTCTCATTCTCCCATGTCTCACAAGTTATCTTAGTTGTTAATGTCTGACTGTTTTAGGTATGTGTGCTCTATCACCCCACAGGCACTGACCATACTGTGAAGTGAATACTGTGTACTCTTGAACTCTGAATCCTTAGCCCAGGGTACAGGGGCTGCCCTATGACCCATGAACCATTCAGTAAACATTTGCTGAATGAATGGACAAATAATACCTTTTTGATTTGTCTGTGCATCCCAATTACAGGAGATATTCACATTACTTAGTGACAGCTTGATCGATAATGAGGGTGTAGGAGAAAGAGCAATGGACTAGGACACAGATTGCACTTGTTCTGAATTTGGCTTTGGCATCCCAGGTACAAGTCCTTGAGCAATTTGTTTTAGCCCTCTGTGCCTCAGTTTCTTCATTGGAAAAATGGGTGGCTGAGCATTATAAAGTCTGAGGACCCTTCTGTCTCTAAGCTTTGTAATGAAAGGCAAAAAGTTAGCTCACTCTGTGTCGGGTTCCTTCCATAAGCACTTGGTGCCAGGTCTGTGCCAGACACTGGGGACACAAAGATAAATGACACTCATTCTGTCCATGAGGACTCATAGTTGAGTGGAGAACACAGACTTACAAACTGACGGTTACATGGACACGAGAGTAGCAGAGGGAAGCACAGAGCTGGGAGGGCTTGATAGCCCAGGGAAGGGGACTTAGGTGATGACATCCCGGAGGAAGTAAAAGTAAAGCCAGTCTTTGTGGAGAAATGTCCCATGTAAGCAAGAGAGAGGCAGAGGAGACAGGCCAACACTGGGGCCTAAGGGCACACCTGAGGTACCTGGAAAGGCTCTGCATCTCAGAGTCTAAACCTTACTTCTCCCCAGGAATACAGTTTGTCACTGGCCTTCTTTTCAATTCTTCCACCATACTGTGTTTCTTTCTCTATCCCCAGAACATGCTTCTCTCTTTCCTATCTGCACCTTCCCTGCTTACTTCTCCTTTGCCTCCCTCCAGTTAACCCTTATTCTTTGAGTCCAGCTCAAAAGTCACTTTGTCAGAAAAGCCTTTCCTGATGCTCCAGGTTAGGTTAGGCCTCCCCTTGTATGTTTTCTTAGCACCTTGTGCTTCTCCTTCATTACATTTTAAAATAGCAAGCTATGTGTTTAGTGGCTTAATGTTTGTCTACTTTGCCAGAATGAAGACTTCATAAAGGGCAGGGACTCTTATCCAATGTTTTATCTTGAACAGTGCATCTTATATAGTAGAGTCTCAATAAGTATTTCCAGAATTAATAGAGGCACAAAGATGGGGTAGAGAATGGGAGAGGGCAGCATTCACCTTTCTCTTTGGTTACACTTTCAGGCTATTAATCTGTTTTCATTACATTAAAATCTACAATGCCTCTGAGGCTAGTGCTTTCCAGCTGTTCCATCCTCTCCTGTTTTTCTGCACTAACCTCAACAGAACCCTTAGAGTTTCAGGTGCTCAAAAGAGATTTGTAAAATGAAAGAAAAAGAAGAATATCAACCTAAATTTCTCACTGCATTAACTGCCCAAAGCTTTTCCTACTCCTCAAAACGTAACATACTCCAGCTACTTCCAGGATACTCTAGTCAGACAAGCCAGTCCCTCAATGTAACTGATTTCAGGTGAGGGCTGATAGAGAAACAATCTGATTGAGTCATCTCACACTAAAGTATGAATGATGGATTGTCCTTTAAATTTTTTTTTTCTCTCTCTTTTTGTTTTAAAACAGGACAGCTGCTAAATACAGGTTTTTTGTTTTTTTTTTTTTTGAGATGGAGTCTCACTCGTGACCCAGGCTGGAGTGCAGTCGCGCAATCTCGGCTCACTGCAAGCTCCACCTCCCAGGTAATACAGGTTAATAGGGTACTAGAAACATACGTAGGTGAAACAGAAAATATATTTCATAGCATCATCCCACAAAAGCAAGATGATTTTTCACAAAGGCTGGAAAACAGGTCCTTACAGAATATTTGGATCATCTCTTTTCACTTACAAATGTACAAAGGGACACCTAGAAAGGGCAAAAGACTTGTTTAAGGCACACAGCAAAGCCACGTCACAGATGGGACTGGAACAGATCCCTCCCTGCCCGGGTCCAGTGCTCCAGCTCTTTGCACGTGTGCCTTGCGCTTTGTCAGCAGTTTGTAAATCAAGCCCTCCTGCTCTCCCTTTGCTCTTGCTTCCTTGGCCTTCTCAGCCTGCCTTTCTTTCCCTGAGTCCCAGCGACAGCCTGCCTGCTGCAGCTGCCCTTGCTGAGCACTGCCACTCTGTAGATGGTTTTGCCGCCATTCACTGATTCATCCACTTGCCATCTGCTTTCAGATTTCTTCTGAAAACCCCAGTGTTTTGGCTGTTTCCTGAGATCTGTCACATCTTCCTCCCTACTAATGGGCTCAATAAACAGCTGCTTTAATTTAGCCTTCATCCATCTCCAGGCCATCATTTTCTGAAATTTATATCATCTATTTTTTACCCTCTTGCCTTTTTTGATTCACTAATTTCAGAGAATTAAGTGTGTCTGAAAGAGCAAAGGTGAGGCAATGATGCCTTTTCTGAGGAATCCTAACTACAGTAGTCACTCCTTTATTCATATGCCATTTAGTTCAATGAAAATTCTTTGACACTTAGTATGTACAAAACACTGTGTAGGCAGTGAAGGATAGCTAAAGAAATGGAAGGCATTGTTGTGGTCCTGGTCATTGACATAAGAGATACATGCATAAAAGACTAAAAAAAAAAAATTGAAAGGATGTCTGTTTGACGTGATAAAAAGGGAGGCTTGAGTAGTGACAGAAACATGTATTGTGCACTCACTCTGTGTTACAGTATGCTAAAGTGGACGTTTCATCTGAGGAACCAGGAAATTAGAAATGTTGTTTCTGAAGACATACCAGAATTTATACAGAATTTCCAAGTACACATCTGGAAACTGAGTACAAGACTCTTGAAACCCCTTGCCCACTTCAAGTATCTAAAGGAAAAAAGGGTTGAAAATCAAAGAGAAGGTTTTATCAGGGGGAGTTTGAAGGCCTGGAGTCCCACATGCCACACCTCCAAAGGAAGGATCAGGGGGCACTTTTCCCTCACCTCTGCATAGGTAGAGGGGTGCACAGTGGGCACAATTCTGACTCCTGCCTGAGAAATCTAATGAGCAAAAGACTATGGGGAAAGTAAAGTAGGTAGACCGAGACTGGTCAATGATATCCAGTGACTGCCCAGGCAATAGATTCTGAGCAGATGGGTATGAATGGCAGATAGAATTGGTTTGATACCATTTTGACTCCTGCACAGAGTCTATATACCGTGGATACCAGAAAAGCAGAAAATATGGAGGCAGCAACACTAGGAAGAACGGGACACATTCTCCATGTGATGGCTGCCTTTGAACAGAGGAGCCTCCAAAGAATCCACGAGAGCATCCATAAGAGAGGGAATCAGCTACAAACATCTGCCAGGCATAGAGAAACTGAAGCCAGCTTAGGGGAGTGCCAGGCAAGTGATATCCTTCTGTTCTCTTTGCACTCCTTCCCTCTTCCCACTTCAACCTTGGTGAGCTACTGGAAAGACATGAGTGAAAATCAGAGAATGGCCAATGCTCCATCCCCAACCCAGTAAGCTCCTCACTGGAAGCAGGCGTCACCTGGGGGATGGAGGTACCGGGGAAGAAGACAACATTAAATCAAGTTCAGAGTTTTGATTACTGTCTGTAATTGAACATTTTAAATTACTGAACTGAAACTGTGTTTCTGTTTACCTAAACAGGAAATTCTCATCTAGGGCAGGTAAAAACTAACCCCTCTAAATAGGTCTGAACCTATAGGCAGAAGACAAAAATAAAGCTGCTTTTATGAATACACTCTGAGTCCAGCATATTATAACAATCTACTATTGGCTACACATATATTAACACACTCAAACCTGACAACAATCTGGAAGTAATATTAATGGCCTCATTTATTTATTTATTTTTGAGACATGTCTCACCCTGTCACCCAGGCTGGAGTGCAATGGTGTGATCTCGGCTCACTGCAACCTCCGCTTCCCCGGCTCAAGCAATTCTCCTGCCTCAGTCTCCTGAGTAGCTGGGGTTACAGGCGTGTGCCACCACACCTGGCTAACTTTTTGTATCTTTAGTAGAAAGGGGGGGGGTTTCACCATGTTGACCAGGCTGGTCTTGAACTCCTGTCCTCATGATCTGCCCACCTCGGCCTTCCAAAATGTTGGGATTACAGGCGTGAGCCACCGCACCTGGCCGATCTCATTTTAACAAATGAGAAAACTGAAACATAGGGAGATTAAGTAACTTGCTCAAGGTCATCAGCTAGCCAAATGTAAGTACTTTTAAGCACTATAAACTTCCTTTGGGTGGGAATATATTTGATCCCTAGCTGTATCCTCAGAGCTCTACAGAGTGCCAATGGCTCAGTAGGTATGACAAATATTGTTTGAGAGTCTGATTTTAGAATGCTATGCTGGAAATAAGTGCATGAGAGAGTCTTTAGGTTTTTAAGAGCAGCCAGCTTGAGCCAAATGAGATGAATGAGTATTCATCAGGACCATCTTAAAAGGCTCCCAGCTCCCTTTTCTGGTCTCCTGGCCAGGCCATACCAACCATGCCCACATTTTGTCCTTTAGACACAATCTTACAATCTGCCCTACCTTGCTGTTGCTTTTATATTGCTTTTTCCCAGGGGGTCCTTTACTCTCTTCTTCTTATTTAAACCTACTTCTACTATCCCCATCCCCATTATTTTCAGTTCCTCTAATTATGTCTTGGTACTTATAGCCTTAATATAACATTGTCCAACAGCCTTTTCTCAGGAACCTCAAAAATCCAGATAAAAAATGTCTAAGTAAACTAATATCATATAAGATTTAGAGACAACTTATCTTGTCCAAACTTTTCATTTAGAGATTTAAAAAATCTTAGGTTCAGAGAGGGGAAGTAACTAGACCAAGGTAATACAGATGTCACCTTCGGAGCTAAGTCTAGACTCAGCTCTCTTATATCTTACCCCAGTGCTTTAGAGAAAGGACCAGTCAGTCCATGTGGACTGGCATGGTCAGCAAAAGCATCAGAAGGTAGGACTACTGTGTGCTGCATTATGTCTAAGTGTCTGGAAAGAATATCTTCTCTGGTGAGATTCTTAGGGTTTTGTGTGACTACACTAATCACATGTGAAGAGAGTCGGAGGGGAAGCTCCTGTGTTTTACCTAAGCCACTTATGGAAAATACATGATAGGCCAAGTTAATTGCAATAGACTGAATGTTTGTCACCCCCATCCCTCCCCACATTCATAGGTTGAAATCTTAACCCCTAATGTGATAGTATTAGGAAGTAGGAACTTCAGGAGGTAATTAGGTCATGAGGCTGGAACACTCATGAATGAGATTAGTGCCCTTATACAAGTGACCATGGAGAGGTCTCTCATTCTCTTTCTGCCATGTGAGGATATAACAAGAAGATGGCAGTCTGTGACCCAGAAGAGGGCCCTCAACATTACCCATCCATGCTGGCATCCTGATCTCAGACTTCCAGACTCCCGAACTGTGAGAAATAAATTTATGTTATTTATAACTCACCCACCCTATGGTATTTTATGATAGCAGCCTGAACTGACTACAACATTACCTCAACTGTGGTTAGTATTTTTGATGAGAATTGTTGAACAAATAGGAAAAGCTAACAGGAAGTGTTGAGGAGAAACACTTTCTTTGATTTATGTCTACAATGGCCTTATGAGGGAAGCATTATTTTCTCTATTTTAAAGATGAGAAAACAAAACCTTTGAGAAGCTGGATAATTTGCCAAGGATACAAAACTAATAAATGAAGAAATCTCAAGCTGAAGCTAAGTTTTGTCTAATTTCAAAGCTCCAGTTCTTTTTGTTTTGTAGCTTGTAAATGGATTCAAGAGGTCATTACTAAAGATAAATGTGTTTAATGAAAGTAAATAAAGCAATAACAGTATTACTGGAACAAGTGCACAATGTCTCCAGAAAAGTACTTTGAGTGAATAACACATGTTTATCCATTTATTTGCTCATTTTATTCACTTATTTGTTTAACACATATTAATTGAGCTTTTACCAACTGCCAGGCACTATGCTAGGCATTTAGGAGACAAGCTTGGGCAAAAAGGCTTTACCCTTTGGAGCTTACATTCTAATAGAGAGTAGAGGAAAATCAAAGAATGGAGAGAATGAGCAAGATAATATCAGATAATAATAACAGATATGAAGGAAATAAATCAGAATGATATGATAGTAAGTAGAATGAATTAATGGAAAGTGAGAAGAATGGAGAGAAGCTAATCAAATAAAGTGGTTAGTGAAGTCCTCCCAGAGGAGGCTGGGGTAAGATTCAAAAGCAAGAGACTAAATGAATGGAATGAATGTTCATATTCTTGCAAACACACAAGACAAATGCAGAGAAAATGAGATGCTGTCCTCTCTCTCCTGGTGATCTCGCCTCTGGTTTTGAATAGAGGAAGAAGGAACAATGAGGCAGAGAGCTCCAAGGCAGAGAAGTGTAATGTAGACAGGTGGAAGATGATGGGCTTTGGAATTGGATAGATCCCAGGCTATAGACCAAGCTTGTCCAACTCACAGCCTGTGGGCCACACACAGTCCAAGATAGCTTTGAATGGGGCCCAACACAAGTTCATCAACTTTCTTAAACCATTATGAGATTTTTTTGTGATTTCTTTTTTTTAGCTCATCAGCTATCATTAGTGTTAGTGCATTTTATGTGTGGCCCAAAACAATTCTTCTCCTTCCAATGTGGCCCAGGAAGCCAAAATACTGAAGATTCCTGGACTTTGGATGAGTTCTTTAGCCACTGACACTGTTTCCGTGCGTGAAAATGGTGATAGTTCTTCCTTTCTAGGATGTCTGAAGATCAACTGAGATAATGAACAGAATATCATTTCTCAGTTGCCAGCAACAGAAGCTAACTGGCTGATTAAACATAAAGGGAATTTATTAATTGAATCTTGGTAGCTCACACAATGAGCTGAAGGTCCAGAGAACCAGGCTTAAGGCTAAACTCCATGCCCAAAACCATACTGCCAAAGTAGTCTGATGAGAAAACCATAGTTTCTATCCCCATCACTAAGTACCAGATGCTACAGTTAACACTACTGCCACTTCTGGGCCACCAATTCAACTTTATTGCAACTACTATGCTGCCAGCACTAATGATGTTGCAGGGCCAGGAACTCAAGATTACCTCTACTGCCTAGGCCTTACAACTTGCTTGCCTCAGAATTGATTGCTTGTGTGGTGTGTCTGATTGACGGGGCTTAGGTCACACATCTGTGCTGTAGCTGCAGGAGAGGCTGGAGAAGTGAGTTTTTAACTTCTATCTTGATGAGGAAGGACTCATGAAGAAGAGTATTCAAAAGTCAGAAAATATGACAAGTAACTACATAGAAAGAAGGTTCTTAGCACAGTGCCTGGGACCCAGCAGATGCTCAGTGAAGGTGAGGTTTTTTTCCTTCTTTCAGTTGCACAGACTTCTATCCATCTGATCCTTAGCTCTGAGGAGGTATTAATAATGCTGTATGGGTAGAAGAAAAGGCCACCATGTACTATTTAAGACTCCCAGAGAGGAATCATAAATTTAGCCTGTGCTATAGACACCTTCCAAAGAGACGGGCTGCTAACTGGGACTTGGCTCAGAGCAGGAACAACGTGCTTGGCATTTGCCTAAATCTAGCCTAGCTTAGAGGTAGAGTAGCCTGATTAAATGAGCTAAGTTCATCTATCACCAAAGATTGGGAGAAGAAACATAAAAAGACAGACCAAGAGTCTTCAGCAGACAAATGATGAGTAGTACGATTGTTCTAGCTGCCCTGAGCAGAGTGCTTAGGGGGCTTCAGACATAGTAGTGCCTGCTAGGCCACACCCTTCCTTCTCTATCTGTATTCCATCTCATAACAGGATGTATGCCTCAGTTTCCTGACTTGCACTTCAATTCCCTCTTCTTGCCACTTCTTTTGTCCTTTGGGACCAAAGACCAGCTCTGAATCCCGGAATACTTGAAAACCGGTCAAGAACTTACCAAAACTGTTCCATATGTCAGGTTCCCTCATCCCAGATAAGACTCTCCCAGAAATAAACCACATCATAGATGAAAGCCATTTTGATGCTCTAATTTATAGGTGAAATGTATACAAGGCACTTTCTTGCACATTATCAAAATTGATTCCAGTGGCAACTCTGTGAGTTTTAGGTTATTACATTAAACACTTGTTGAATGCTATTCAGTCTTTATTATGTCAGGCACTGTGCAGAGTCACAGAGAGCAGAAAGTGACCTGCCCAAGAGCACAGAGCAACTTTTTGTATTCTTCTATTTTGCCTTAAAGGTTGTTAAGATCAAATGAGATACTATGTAGAAAAGTGCTAAATAAAAGCATGAGGTTATTATTATTAGTGTGGTTATAACATATGGATTTTGTTTCTAAGCCATTGCTCTAAAATTGTGGGGAACATAACAGAGGCATAAACTTCTATGAGTATGATGTAAACTTGAGCTGTGCCTCAATGTCCCTCTGATCCCACAGCTTTGTTTCTTTATGACTACCTTTCCTTGCCCCATTTCTTCCCTCCCCTTCTCTAATCACATTATTTCCAGACAGGAATAAAGCATTGTTGTCCCGGAAATTAGTACACTACAGATCTGGAAGGTAAAGGAATTTTAGAGGATAAAGACAGCACTGACCTCAAGAGATCAGTGAGAATTATATCAGATAATGTATATATAGCATATGGTAAGTGATATCTGCTATTATTACCTTCATTTTAAAAATAAGGAAAATAGGGCTTAGCGTGATTAAGTGGTGTGCACAGGGGCGCAAAGCTATTAAGAGGGATAAGAAGATTCAGAATTGGGCCTGTATTTCCCTGTGCTGCACTGTTTGTCTGTAGAGCTATACACATGCTTCAAGCTTAGTGCACATCCTTCCCCTTCTTCCAAGCTTCTCAGAGCTATGGGAGCAGAATAAATGTCCTCCTCCATGGCTCACCCTTGCTCTGGTCCTAGATGAAAAACGTCTGAGTTGGGAGGGATATCAAGGTGACGCAGACATTTTTAACCACAGTTATAATATTTTTGATAAGTGGTCACCCTTATGGGTAATGCTGCAGTTGAGCTTTAGACAGAAATCCTTCCTTTATGTGTTTGTTGACTTCATTCCCGGAGTAGCAGTAAGACAGATGGGCTGATGAATATGAAGGCTGAGGCCTGGCACCCAATGAAGGATTTCCTCTCTCTCCTCCTTTCCTTGTGTTAGCTCTTTATCAAGGCTATCTCTTATTTGAAAACTTTGTATGCCATTTTTGTTTTTATTGTTGTTGTTGTCATTGTTTTAGAGACAGGGTCTCACTCTGTTACCAAGGCTGCAGTGCAGTAGTGCAATCATAGCTCACTACAGCCTCAAACTCCTAGCCTCAAGTAATCCTCCTACCCGGGCCTCCGAAAGCACTGGGATTACAGGCATGAGCCACTATGCCTGGCCCCTGGGCCTCTAGTTTGTTTACCTTGGTATAATTGAAAAAACGAGAAGCTAGGCAGTCCCAGATTTAAATTTTGGATTTGCCCGTGGCTGGATGAACCTGGGAAAAAGTTTTAGCCTCCTAAGTCTGAATCTCCACCAGTGAAACAAAGAGAATACTGTGAGGAATATGGTATAACACAGGTGTAAAATGTCCAGCAAACCATGTGGAAAATACAGAGTATTCAGTAAACAGTAGCTGGGAGTCATTAATCATTAACTATTATTATTACCTTGCTAGACTGAGCCTTCACAGTGGCTGTCTGCCCTGACCCTGGCTCTAATTGGATCTGGCCTTTCCTTGTTTGCTGCAATAGGGAGCAAAAAAGGCTTGTCTTGGGCTTTAGGCCCTGTTGCATTTGCCTAGATTTTCCTTCTTTTCCAAGGCCTTTTCTTGCTCTTATCTTTCTGCTGGTAACAAACTTCCTTGGATTACTTATAAAACCCAAAACATGGCCAATGCAGGACTGCTTTGGATTTAGTGTGGGATGACCCTACACATTGAATTTCTTGGCCCTCAGTGGCATCTGTCCAGTACATAGCCATGCCAACTGTTTACTTCAATCTCAAGTACCCCAACTCCCTTTCCTGGAAAGACAGAAGCCGTAAATCTTAATGTATTCAAAACTCCAGTGCTAATAGCAACAGACAAAATTGCTTTGCTTCAGATAAGCACTATATTTTAAAAGTTACATTACAACCAGTCAATGGCTTTCCATCACAAGAGCCATTTTCTTATAGAAATATTTAAAAGAAACACATACCTTTCTTTAAAAATTTTCCCAATTAAAAACATAACTGCAATTGCTTGCAGAAAAGTGGAAGAGAGACTGGGGAAGGGAGACTCAGAGGTTACAAGTAGAATCAGAGAAAAGGAAGAAAGAGGTTTGTAATCATTCCTAGGAAAGTAGATTGAGAGATTCATTCAGTCATTCAAAAAACATTTACTAATACTTACTCAACTAACTCTGATTTAGGCTCTGATTAGGGGCTGCAGCCATAGAAAGGAAAATATGGCCCTTTTCCTCAAAGAACTTGCTGACTAGAATAGCAGGCAGATAGGAAACAAAAAATAATGATCAGTGTGATAAGTTCAACAGTGTGAGACAATAACAATATTCCCAAAAGGCCAATGGCAGGACACACACCATGTTTTGCTTGGGTTTGATGCTTTATAGAGGAAGTAAATTTACTTATCTAAATTTGTAAATATTTAATTTTTAAATATTTCAAATATATCTAAAAATAGACTAACATAATGAATGGCATACTAGTCAATCAATTCCTAATATTTTCCCATATACTTCATATTTTTTAAAGAAACAAAACACTACAAATATGGGTTTAAACTCCCATGTTTTAACCCAACCCTTCTTTTATATAACAGGGGTAAACACTGCCCTGAAAATTTGTGTTTATCATCATTCCCATACATTTTTTGCTATTATTACATATATATGTACCTATAAGCAAAATAAAACATCCACACTTTCAAACTGTATGTAAGTGGCATCATATTGTACCTGTCAACCTAAAGTATACTTTTTTCCTTTTACAGTATGCTTTAGAACTTAGCTGTGTTGATATTTATAGCTCTAGTTCATGTATTCAACTTCGGTATAGTAATGCAATGTGTATGATCTGACCAAATGTATCTATGATCATAAGGTTTACAAATTTTCTTATTGCAAATAATGCTGTGACTAAAGAAATCTGTCTACTGTACATGTGTGACATTCTCTAGAAATGGAATGGGTGGCTAGTAAGATTTAAGCATCTTTGGCTCTATTAGGTCATGCTACATTACTTTACAAAGTGATTGTGCCAATTTATTTATACTCCTCTCACCAATAACAGATGATTTCCCATCTCTCCAGGTCTTCACTAACACTTCTTTCTGTGCGTTATCCACAAGGCTGTCCCACAGCTGCTTCTCTTCCACTCCCCAGCCCCTAAAAAACAATGTACTTAAAATACCAAGAGTACTTCCTATGTTCTGAATTAGCTCTGGCTGATACAGCATCTCACACCAATATTGACTTCAGTGATTTCCTAACTGAAGGGCTCCCTGATTCCAACAACTGCCCTGGAAATGATGATCAATCAATCAATTAATCATCAATCAATTCATCACAGCCAGAGATCTTTCCAAAACACAACTCTGACCGAATCACTCTCCTCTGGTCAAAACTCTACATTTTTCCTCAGGATAAACTTCAGGATCTTTGGCATAACAGTCCACAGTCTGACCCCTAATGACTTCTGCAGGCTTGTTTTTTTTTTTTGTTTGTTTTGTTTTTTGTATTTTTTTTAGTAGAGATGGGGTTTCACCGCATTACCCAGGATGGTCTCGATCTGCTGACCTCGTGATCTGCCTGCCTCGGCCTCCCAAAGTGCTGGGATTACAGGCGTGAGCCACCGCGCCCGGCCTCTGCAGGCTTGTTTTTTGCCACTCTCTTCCTCTTCTTCATGTGCCATTAACACCTGTCTTTAGTTCCCTGCACATGCCATGATGTTTCTAGCTTAAGGATTTTTGCTCATGCTGCTCCTTTCCCTGTGAATGCCTTTCTGCTCCTCAATTCCACTTCAGAGAGGCTAACTTTTCAACAAATGTTCTTATTCTCTCTTCTGCCACCATAGTATAGAGCTGTCACTGAGAAGTATCTGCTTAAGAAGGGACTACATTGTCCAGTCCCTATAACAGTTAGATCATCTGAATGAGTTACAGCCAATGCAATATGAGTAGAAGTGATGTATACTACGTTTAGGGCTGTCCCATAAAAACCTATTACATATTAGAGCCTCAGTATGGAAGAAACCTGGCCCCTGAATCACTAGCATTACAATCTTTACAGCAAGGGAAGTCCTGATCTTGGTCTCCCACATCAGGAGTCCTGAGTTTTGGAGTGCCTTTCTTGAAATTTTCTAGGATTTCTTAGTACCTGGGACTGGCCAGGGCTGGCAGTGTTATCTGGGCAGGGTGCCCTAAGCTTAGACCACTCCTCATATTTCCCTCTTGGGAGTGTTCTCTGACCCCCTACCTAGGTCTAGCTTCATGAACACAGGGCCCCATGCTTTATGCTTGGTTCAATGCTCTGCCGTTGCCATCTTGGAGTTCTTAACAATTTTTTAACAAGAGGACCCATGTTTTTATTTTGCACTTAGTTCTATGTCATTCTCTCATTCTCATTAGCCAACCATCTGTATTTTACTCATCTGTTCATATGTTTGCCTCTCCTATTAGACTATAGACTCCTTGAGGGCAGGGATTTCTGCCCATGAATCTTAGCCTTTAGCATCACACTCAGGGCCTGGAGAATAGAAGTATTCCACAAGTGATTTTTAAATCAATACCATTTTGTGAGGGAGGCATCTGGATAGCGTAGGAAGAGCACAGGAATGATATGACATGGATTATATTGCTAACTTTCCAACTATTTTCCTATATAATCTTAAACCATTTTCCTCTCCTGAGCTCAAATATCCTTAGGCATAAATTGGAGATTATAATACCTACTTTTCATGGCTTTCCTGATGAATAAATATAAAATATGAGAAGTACTTCACAAACTCCCTGAATCATAGGTGATGTTCAAAAGATGGTAGTTTTTATACTAGTAGATGCTCAATAAATACTTGTTATTTAATAATTAATCCAGCAATTATTTGAGAACCTACTATGTGCTGGGCATTGTTTGGGGCACTAGAAATATAGTAATGAATGTCATAGCTCTCCAGGAGTTTATGCTTTAATAGAAGAAAATATCAATTAAAAAATTGACACAAAGGACACAAAGGACCACAAGGCAGAGTAAGAGAGACTGGAAATGCTAAAGGGGTCAAGCCCCTAAAGGATCTTAGATAGGATGATCAGGGAAAGCACTAGTGATAAGGTAACCTTTCAGCAGGGACATAAAGGGAGAGAAGGAATCTTTGAGCAGAGACATGAAGAGAAGAGGTGAGCCATGAGAATATCTAGAAAGAATATTCTGGGTACAGACCAGTGATTATGAACATTTTGAAGCAAGAATATGCTTGGTGAGTGCATGGAGCAGCAAAGAGGCCAGTGTGGCTACAGCAGAGTAATCAAGTGAGAGGGAGGTGAAGAATAGATCAATGAGGTAGGAGGTAAGAAACAGATCATGTAGGGCCTTGTAGGCCACAGTAAGAAGACTTTCATGTTGTTTGTTTGTTTGGATGAGTGAGATGAGAAGCCACTGAAGGATTCTTAGCAGAGAACTGTCACAATCTGACTTTCATTTCAGAAGAATCACTCTGGCTTTCAGGTGTAAAATAAATCATAGTGAGTGTATATGAGGAAGAGGAGGAGAAGGAGGCAACAGCAGAATCAGGGCCACCAGTTAGTAGGCTATTTCAAGAGTACAGGACACATATAATGATGGTTTGGGACAAGGAGGTAAAGATGAAGTGATGAGAGTGAATAGGAATATGGATATATATTGATCATAGAACCAATAAGATATTGGTGGAAAGGCTATTGGAAAAGAGAGAGAGGAATAAAAGATGATTTCAAAATTATTAGCGTTGCCATTTACAGAAATGGGGGAGACTTTGGGGAAGTGGTTTGGGGGATTAGAAATTATGTTTGCTTTTGGACAAGCTGTACTTCATATGCTTATCCAAGCCAAGATATTGAGTTAACAATTGGATGTATGATTCTGCAGTTCAGGAAAGAGGTCTAAATAGAGACAATAAATTTAGGAGTCATCAGCTAACATATGGTATTTTAAGCCATGAGAGTGGATGAAATCATCAAGGATGTAATACTGACTAAGAAGAGACCAACGAACAAGCTCTGGTGTATTTCAAAATCTAGAGATCAAGGGAATGAAAGGAAACCAGCAAAAGGAGACCTGGAAAGAGAATTAAAAGTGGCTTCTTAAAGCCAAAAAAGAGTGCAATTTGAAAGTATGAATGGTCAGTTGTGTTAAAAGCTTCTGGTTTTATTACTTCATCATGGAAAGTATTGACATGGAATATAGAATACTCTGTCATGAAATATATTCTGCTATAGAGTTAGTAGATGCAGGCTCAAACCCATTAGCTGCTTCCTTTATCAAATATGAATATGAATTTCTGAATACTATTTTCTCAAATTGCTATGGGTCATATATAAAATAATAGTTGTGAAAACATTTAATGAAATACTTTACTGTTCAACTATCTATAATACACACTCTGCAATTAGGACCCTTCATTGTTCTTGTAGCTAAGGCCTCACCTAGCACACTCATTGACACCAGCTCTATACTAGGACCCTAATCTGGGATATGAGGACAGAGACAGTACCACATACCACTGTTCTCTGCCCTTGGGAAGATCCCAGTCTGGGGTGTGTGTGTGTGTGTGTGTATGTGTGTATGTGTGTATGTACAGCTGTGGAGGGATGCCTAGAACACTGCAGGAACATGGAGGAACTGCAGGGTAAGAGAAATTGGTAGTAAAATGACAGCCCCAAGAGACCACAAAAATTGGAAAAGAGGAAATATTCTGGGCTATTCATTTCCTGAGCATAAATCATGGAAGTGGCAGCTGGCTCCTGAAATGCCAGTCATTTTTATCTCTCTCACCTTCTGACTCACTTGGAGCATCAGCACTGTTAGCTGAATCAATACTTTCTCCTTGACCCAAGCAATTGATTTTCACAATATGCTTCTTTGTCAAAGAAGACCAAGAAGTAGAAATGCAGGAAGACTGTTATACTCCCTGAGAGAGAGTAAAGAACAGCAAGGGAAAACTGTGTGTTGGCGCAGAAGTGGACTACAGGGTCACAGTAAGCTCAAGGCTGGGGATTCTAGGAAGCGGGAAGGTTGAGAAAAGAGCAACCAAGGGAGCCATCCCAGGAGGCTCCTGGCATCACTGTGCAGTGCTGCCATCAGCAAGAGGAAAGGAATTCACACTGGGAAGCCCAGGACTAGGCAGCCAGTAAGTGACACAGAGCAAGGCAAGGAAACAAGCTGCATTTCCACCAGGCTGACAAAAGAGGCCAGGACAACAGCAGTTAGAACAATACGAACCTTTTCCAGAGGCTAAGGAGGCCTGGGTCTCTGCCCTACAGCCTACTTCACCTAAGATCAGGAGCCACCTGACAGTCACTTACAAGCTCTTCACATCCAGGTCCACAGCGGGGAAAGTACAGTCCTTTCAAAACCAGTGATCTCAATTCTGGCTACAAATACCAATCCCTGGGTATGGATTCTGATTCAATGGATGAGAAGGGAGGCAATTGGTATTTTTTAGAGGCTCTGTAAGGATTCCCATGTGCAGTCAATGTATAGAACCACAGACTTAGACCACCCTGAAAAGCAACCTGGTTCACTTGAAAGATCCCATCCATCCATCCATCCATCCATCCATCCATCCATCATCCATCCAACAGGTATTTGTTGAATGTTACGAAGTACTTAGACCTGGATGAAAATCACAACCCAGATACTTATTAGCCATGTGATTTTGGCACATTACTTCTTTTAACTTAAATTTCTTTAAAATAGGAGTAGTAATACTACCTATTTCACAGGGTTGTTTAGAAGCTCACAAGAAATTACATGCTAGAAATGCTTTCTAGTAATAATCACTCAATACTTGCACATTTTCCTACTCCTTTTCTTAATTAATTGGAAAATGGAAGAGCTGGCATTGGGGAGGGGAAGCAGAATGTAAAGAGGGCTTATGCTATGACTCACAGGGACACAGGGGAATCAATACCAAGTTAGCCTATTGTTGGTCATTGTGTTTCTGTTCATGTAACTAGAGCAATTAGGACTCTGCATTGTTCTTGTAGGTCTCAGGTAGCACACAGTTCTTTGGGACCTGGGGTCCTGCCATGCTCCCAGAAGTTGTATAAGACCTGGATTATTCGGGCCTTGCTACCTACCTATGCATAAACTGCTAGTTCTGTGCATAGGCCTGCACTTGGCAGGACTGGAGGGGCACAGACTTGAGTGTGGCATACTTACATTTAAGCTGGTTCAGTAACTTATGAGTAAGCCATTTAACATCAGAACATCCATTTCTTCAATTCTATATTGAGAATATGATTACTGATTCAGCTCACAGACTCCAGAGTTAAGCATCCTGGGTTGAGTCTTGATTCTGTTACTCTTTCCTCTTGTAAAGTGGAGATAATAACAATATGTGCCTTATGAAGCTGTGGTGAAGATGAAATAATCCACTAAGATGTTTAAAACACTATCTGGCATGTAGTAGGCTATCAATATTATTTTTACTATTATTATCATTACCTCTACGTGTTTGTCTTAAACCATTTTCTGCTGCTATCACAGAATACCACAGACTGGGTAATTTTCTAAGAACAGAAGCTCATGCTTCTGGAGGCTAGGAAGTCCAAGAGCATGGTGCCAGTGTCTGGTGAGGGTAAACCCATGGTAGAAGGCAGAAGCAAGACAAAAGACAAAAAGGAAGCCACATTCCCAAAATAACTAGCCTACTCTCCTGACAACAGCCTTAATCCATTCATGAGGGCAGCCTTAATCTGTGCATGACCTAATCAACTCTTAAAGGTCCCATCTCTTAATACTGTCACAATGGCACTTAAATTTCGACATGAGTTTTAAAGGGGATATTCAAACTATAGCACTCCTTGAATGCCCATGGAAGCCTATGATCAGCTGAGCAGCCTCACTGCCAACATAAGCTTCAAAACACAGCTAATTAATCCATTAAGGCAGCAGCGTCAATGACAACTTAAAATGTGTAGAATTCATCTTTTTTTTTTTTTTTTTTAATTTCCAGACCTGTCATCTCTCACATGATAATGGCTTCCAGGCAGGCCCAGTATTCTGTATGATGTTCCTGGGGAACTCCCATAGGGGCTCCTGAAGGTGGTATGAAAGATGGAATCCTTACCAGAGCTTTTCAGAAAAGGGGAAATAAATGACCTCACAGCATCCCTTCTACTCATCCTGTGCCTCTGTGGCTCATCAAGTGGCCATTTTGTGCCCTGAATGCCTAACTATTGAGGCTTGAGCAACAGATTAAGGTCAAAAGGAGCTTATTAGCTGACTTAGTAATGACTATTGTTGATAGAAACACTCTTACAAATAGCATTTTACAGTTTACAAAGTCCTTTCCTATATATCATTTCACTGGATTCATTCATTCAATCATTCACCAAACACTCACTGGGTATTTACTATGTGCAAGGCTCTGTGTAAGGTAACAATCAGTCAACAAAATATATTTGAATGCTGAGCATACAGTAGCAAACAAGTCTCCAGATGTGAATCACAAAAATTCACAATCAAAATCGCAGAAGTTGTATCAGATTAAAGAATAGGCAAGACACAGGTCCTGTGATGGAGTCAGGGTAGGTGTAGGACATGCTACAAGCAAAAGAGTGACAGTTCTATCTGGGAAGGATTGGACAAGAAAGACTTCATACCTGGGACCCATGTCTTAGGACAAAATGTTAAGTTCCAACTGATCCTACTGCCATACCTGAGTCAGTTCTGCACCTGGTTCTCCTAGATGATGGAGGCCCACTCGTGTGCCTGATCTCCGAGCAATATCCACTCCTTGGTTTATCTAAATCTGTGTGCTATAATTGCTCCTGTAAGGTTTAGAATTTTCAAAGTGTGGTTGCCAGCTCAAAATCATAGTTATACCTTTAACAAACAGGCATAATATTTACTACTCTTTGAATCCCACAGGACTACTATGAGCATTACATGAGATCATGGATAGAGATATAATGCCAATGATATAAAGGGCCCTTTTTGAATTCTTAATATGTACCAGACATCAAGTACTTTATGCAAATCTTTGCTCATCTTCACATTTTTTATACATAGATATGAATTCCTTCTCTTTTATAGAAGTTCAGTGACTTATCCAAGGTCATATAAGTAGAAAGCAGCAGAGTTTATCTACTGCCAAAAGCCATTTTATTATTATGTGTCTCTTTCCTCTATATCACATTGCCTCTCCAAAGTGAAAATAAATAAATACATACATACATACAATCACAAATGCAGCACCTGCCATTTGCCAGGCACCAAAATAGGCATTTTGTTTGATATGAAACTCACAACAAGATAGCTCTTTTTAAACAGGTATCTTTTTTCAAAAAGATTTAAACACTAAGGCAACTGATGCTCAGAGAGGATGAAAAAAAATCAAACAGTTTGTTGATGGTAAAGCCAGGGTTTGAACCCAAGTTGTTGCCTCAAAAGTTGTTGTCTTTCCACTATATCACACTACCTCCCAAGATCCTCAGTTTGCTGCTAGCTGCCTATTGCTTTCCTTCCTTGGTACTTACTTTTTCCATCTTTCCAAATTTTATCTTTCCATCTTTCCAAAATTTATGACCTCTAAGAGCTCTTTCAGCTTTGAGGTTCTCAGGTTCTAAGATATAAACAGGTAGAGATGAAAGGCAGACAGAAAGACATTCTGTACTAGGAAAGCAGGGATACAGGATTGCAAAGATAAGAGAACATTTAGGAAAAGTCAGACATTATGGGGCTGGAGTTAGAGTAACTCCATTCTTTGGATAGGGGAACAGAGGAGGCTTCATAAAGGAAGTAGCATTTAAGCCAGACATAGAGGGATGAGGATAAGCTTGAAATGTTAAAAAGATGGGCACTATTTCAAGAAAAGGAAAAACACAAAAAGGACTCAGAGACCTGCAATTAAAATTAAAGTACATTTGAATAACGGTGATTTGTCTGATGTGGCTTTTATCCCAGGAAGGAGCAGAGGAATCAAGGGGAAAGAGGTTGTAATGATGAATTTCACCACAGTGGTAGCAGCGGTTTCAGCTCGATTTTTGGGCCACCCATAGGTAGCAACTTTTGCTCCTGGTCTTCGTTAAGGTGCCACACAGTTCCTGACAATTTGAGTTGTATAACTAAGCTGGAATAGTGCTCTGCTGTGTGAAGCTGTTGCAGTCCATGGACATAGGCAGGGTTGGCAGAGGCCTTCTGCATCTTTCACTGTGGGTCTTGGGGTAAAGACAACTTATATTTGCCTGCTATACCCACAAATATAAGCAGGCAAATATAAGTAGGGGAGCCTACAAATACCCAGCCTGTCGTGTCAGACTTAAGTCTGACAGAATAATTACTTAATGATTTAAAATTTTTCCTATTAGTTGTGATCTCTTGGCTCATTCCATTGTATTATATTTGGGAGGCATGCACTGTAAAAGAAAGAACACAGCTTTTAGGAGAAAACAGATTTGAGGTAGAATTCTCACTTCACTTTTAACTAGCTGTTTTCATCTCAGACAAGTTACTCAAATGCTCTCACCCTCATTTTTCTTACCTGTAAAATGAGCATAATATTTTTCTTACAGAATTGTTATAAGGTTTTGATACAAGAAGCACACCTTGTACAGTCCCTGATACTTAGTATTGAGAATGGACGTCAACCCATGCTTTCTTCTAATCCAAATGTGGAACTAGCTCAAAAAGAAGAAAGAATGTGAGCAATCAAATGTATGTCTCTGTTCAGGTAACGAGGCGTGATGCATTGAAAAAGGGGCCCAAGATAGCATTGTTTTAAATAAAAGTCTTAAATTGCCTTTCAATTTCCTTGTTCAAATCACTTAAGGGGAGCCTTATGTAGTTCTGCTAATGAAGTCATCCTCAAAATCACTTTCAGACAGACTATTGCTCAATAATAAACTAACTGCATGATAATACACACACCCAAGCCCCCAAGTTGGGAGATTTTTTAAGATCAGAATCCATACAAACAGTCATTGAGAGTCTTAAGGGGGTCATTTGCAGAGATTGGATTTCTCCAAAAGAAAAGAATATACCCATTTTATTCTCTTTATTTTGCCAGCTCATCAAGAAGAAAATGATGAAAAAACTCTAATGCCTATGGTACAATTCATCATGGGGAATTTTATGGCAGAAAAATGTTTTCAATTTATAATGGCAGTAATAAGTGACATTGGGCAAAGCCTGTAAGAGACTTTTTTTTTCCTACCAGGAGTCAGCCAGGAATAGAAGAGGAATGTAATCATTACTCATCCCTGGATGCTGAATGTTTAAAGGCATCTTACACAACAGCATGCATTTTACTATCCTGCTATACACCAGGCAGAAAAATTTTACCAAAACTATAATTTGCTGTTTATAATGGAGTCCAATTCAGGTCACATGGTGGGTAAATGGGAGGGTCCTCTCCTTGTCAGAACCCTAAGGCTTATTTTGTCAAGTCCAAACAAAAGGGTGGGTCTCAAAAAGAGAGCCATATTGTAGTGTTCGGTTTACTTTTTGTTTTTAAACACACACACAGACACACACACACACACATACACAAAGACACACACACACTACTTCATTGGCAGAGTTTTCTCATAATTAGAATATAATGGTAGAAAACTCACTGAGCACTATTTCCAAAATCCACTGTGTTTCCTTATACTTCATGGTCCTTAATTCCCTTGATTGATTTCATATGGCCAAGGCATTCTTGCCTGTTTTCACTCTCCAATCTGGAAATGGGAAGTCACCAAGACCTGTGAGTACTTACCACTGTCACTATCATCATAATTCTGCTGCCCCCATCACCTTCATTCATCATTCACTCATTTATTTATTCATTCATTCTACACTTAACTCAAAAACTCAAATCAATGAATATTTATTGTATGTTAATATGTCAAGCATTAAAAATGTAACAGTGATTATTTCATAATTCCCTGTTTTCAAGACAAGGGACATCTAATTTAGTAGAGCAGATAGCTGAACAATCACACCACTGCATGATTGCAAGATTGCATGATAAGCACTCTGCTAGAGGATATACTTCGTACAGAGATTCAAAAGTAACAGAAGCTGAATAACAAATTTAGCATAGAGGTGCCAAAAGAACGCTTCCTGGAGGAGATGCCCTTTTTAAAGTTCAATTGTGATGGATGAGTGAGCATTTTCCAGTAGGAAATGGGTAGAAAGGCAGGATAGACAGAAGAAGGAATATGATGTACAACGGTGAAATAGTATGGCATAAGCATAGAACAGAAAGCAGTCAAATTTAGCTGAGAAACCAAGCCTAAGCGTGTTGATTAACTTGTTACAGGTAAGGTGTTGTTCTGTATGCTCTAGAATCTCAGATGTGAAGAAACACAGCCACTCATCTCAGAGTTACTAATTTATAATTAGGGAAACTTTCTTCTCCTTTGGCAAGTTAACTGACTCGACTTTGTTGTGCTTTTGTTATTTGTTTTGTTTTGGGGGTTTCTTTTTGTTTGTTTTCTTGTTTGTCTTGATGGCCTTTGTTTTATCCTTTGAGGGACCTAAATGAAGAGAGAGTAAAATGTGAAAATCTGGGATCAGAAATCTCCCTGTCAGAGAGAACAGGAACTACCCTAAGGAAAAAACAGATGTTCCTAGAGATAGCAGGAACTATCCCTAGGAACTAGGGATAGTATCCTAAGGAATAACAAGAAAACCGAAGTGCTAGAGCAGAGTGAGGAAACAGAAGAATAGTAGGCAATAAACAAAGAGAGCAACTTAGGAGCCAGATCACATGTGGCCTCTCGAGCAATATGGTAAAAGTTCTGGACTTCATTCTAGGTGAATGGTAAGCCACTGAAGGATTAAGAATAGAAAAATGAAATTATAGGACTCTCATTTTAAAAGGAGCAATCTGGTTTCTGTGTGGGGCATAGACTGCAGAGGGCAGTGGGGACATAAATGAGGGATTTGTTAGGAGAGGGGCATCTAAACAGACTGAAGATGATTGGGGCTTAAGTTGGTGGTAATGATGGAGGAGATGAGAAGTGGTTGGAATCAAGACATATTTGAATATCACTACTTAACTGTCTCTCTCCCATTTTACTTAACTCCTCAAATGTCTAAACTGTTCATTCTATAAATAGAGAAGCTGAGTCCTAGAGGGGAAGGACTTATCTAAGGCCACACAGTGGGTCCATGGCAGAGATGAACCTGGGACCTAGATATGCTGCCTCTTTTTTAGCCTCCCAAATTTTCTACCACCTTCTTCCAGTCCAAGTCAATTGCATTGTTTTTCATAAGCTTGCAACACCATCTTCCTGATGGCATTTTAAGAAAACCAGACGGCATTCAGCAGAAAGCCTGCCCAGCATCAAGAGAAACCAGGACTTTGATGTGCTCCAATTGGAGCACAGAATATATGTAGAAAATACCAAGCAAATGTTTGGACTAGAAATCCAAAATAACATGTATTTAACTTTGCAATTTAAAAAGCTAAATTCAAACATGTGTCTTGTTGGTTTTCCAGAAAATATAGAATCTTGAAGCATAAAATTAAATAAACACCAGCCACAACTGTGGTCTCTTTCTCCCTCCCTCCCTCCCTCTCTCCCTCCCTCCCTCCCTCTCTCCCTCCCTCCCTTCCTCTTTTCTTCCAGCATTTTCTCTAATTCTTTTCAAACTCTCTCTTTCATTAAATTAGGAACTTTCCATATGTTTGGTCTGCATAAGGCACCTAATTCACGTTGGCTAATACCATAATACACGGCGGACACTCCTTATTTCCCAGTTACATTATACATGGCCAGCTCTCTGGGCCTTTGCTCATGTTATCCCTCTGCCTGTTCTCTTCCTCAGTGCCCTCTATTTGTCGGAAATGCACTATTTGCAGTCTCCTTTTTCAAAGGCTATTCCACAGTTCTCCCTGCCATTTAATTGGCTACTTTATTCTTCTTAAATCTTAAATCTTGCAAAAATATAGCTATGAAATCCTCAATTTCTTCAAATTTACAGTACAGATAAAAATATTTCTATTTGTCCCACAGAGATTTGCAAAGATTAAATGAATAGATATCCATGAAATAGCTTGGAAAAGACTAAAGTGTTCCACTGTTAGTATTAGTCTTTCACCCTCCCTCCCTTATTCCCTCTCTCTCCCTTCCTTCCTTCTTTCCTTGTTTCCTAAATTCTTAGGAAAATATACCCTTCCTTTGTTGGGACATGAGGTGCCCCAAACATATAAATGTAATAGATTTCATCATTAGCCAGAATGATAACTAGACAAGCAGTCTCCTTCAGCATCTAGGGCCAATCTACCCTATAGGATTGCTGTAATAGTATCTACCCTATAGGATTATTATAATGGTTCAATTAAAAGATGCATGTAAGGTTCTTTCACTCATTTCCAGCACATGATAATTGACAAAATAACAACAGCTAACATTCATCAAACACATGTGCTAGGCAGATTCTAAGCATATTACTTGTATTAATTTAATCTTTGAGACAACTCTGAGGATTCTTATTATCCCAATTTTATAGACAGGAAAACTGAGGCACAGGAAGGTTAAATTACTTGCCTAAGATCCTACAGATTGAAAACGACAGAGTTAGGATTTGAGCCAGGTAGTGTGACTCCATATCCTGTTCACTTATCCATTGTGGTGAACTGTCTCTAAATAAGCAGTAGACTTAATTGCTGTTATTAATGAGGTCAGCACCAGAAAGGAGAGAAGCAAATGTGGTGCCTTGGAAAGCCTCACAAAAATCCTTCACAGCACTGCAGCCCTGCCGAGTTGATTCAGAACATAGAAATGCCTGATGGTTCCTTTCAAAATGGCTCCTGCTGACAAAATTCCAGATCCCCATGCTTTGCTCTTTGGCATTAATTAAAACAAAGGAGTTAATCAAGATAAACTTCCACACCTACCCAGCACCAGCCTGGAAGTTTATCATGTCTAAATATGTTTCTCATGTCTTTACTGCAAATTAGTTTCTGAAAGTGAATTTCAAGGTCTAGTGACTCTGAGGTTCCCTAACTCCATTTTCATTAAGTTTTCACAAATGATCTACTGTTGCATTATTCTTTTATAGTGCAGATTTAAGGCCCCACTATGAAAAGCAATTATGCTGTCAGAAAAGTGTATTTTGACTTATTAAAAAATCTGAAAGGTTTCAGAAAACTATTTATTTAGGTTCTCATCAGGAAAGTATTTTGACAGTCCTCAGAAAAAAAGCACTTTTCAGTTGCATACTATTTGGAGTAGCCTAACAAGGCCTTTCCGTGACACATATGTGGGGTAGTGGAATAAGCACAGTGCACAGCATCAAGAGGCTGTGAGTGCTACTTTCAGCAGAAAGGCTTTGGGTCTTTCTGTCTTCATCTGAAAAAATACAGAGGTTGGACACAGTAACCTCCAGAATAACAAGTGTACAGAGGTTCTATGATTACAACTGCCTGTACTGAGCACCTACTATGTCTCAGGGATGGTGTATATCTAACTCTGAGAGGCATACTATATCATTCCCATTTTATAGATGAGGAAACTGAAGCTTAAAATGGTTAGGTGACTTACCCAAGGTCACTCAGTAGACAGTAGATTTGGGGTGTAACCTCTATTGTATATTCTATGGCAGGGGTCCCCAAACCCCCAGCCTTGGACAGGTACTGGGCTGTGGCCTGTAAGGAACCAGGCAATACCGCAGGAGGTGAGCAGTGGGCAAGGAGTGAGAATTACTGCTTGAGCTCTGCCTCTTGTCAGATCAGCGGCAGCATTAGATTCTCATAGGAGTGAGAACCCTATTGTGAACTGCGCAAATGAGGGATCTGGGTTGTGTGCTCGTTATGAGAATCCAATGCCTGATGATCTGAGGTAGCGCAGTTTTATCCTGAAACCATCTCCCCCTCCACCCCCAGTGGAAAAATTCTCTTCCACAAAACAGTCCCTGGTGCCAAAAAGGTTGGGGACCACTCTTCTATGATATATACACATGATGAAATAGTATTGAGGGGAAAAAAAACAGAAAAACTGTTGATATGTTCAATAATATGGATGGTTGACTTAAATAAGTCAGATATAAAAGAGTTCATACTCTTTGACTCCATTTATATTTATATGAAGTATTTATATAAAGTTCAAGAACAGACAAAACTAATATGCAGCAATGGAATCAAAAGTGGCTGCCTATGGAGGGGCAGAGAGTGAATAGACAGAAGAACTTTCTGAGGTGATAAAAATATTCTAAATCTTGGTAGGGATGGTTACAAAGATGTACACATTATCAATGCCCATGGAATCAAATGCTTAAGTTCAGTGCATTTTACTGTACATAAACCTCAAAAAAAGTGTATGTGGCTAGTGGGCAGTTTGTTTGGCTCGTGAACCCCATGCACTGACACCAGTATACAAAGACTTGCCTCCTTTGAATAGGCTGGGGCAGTGCGCCCAATCTCTAGGAACCTAAAAGGCAGGGATAGCACTCTTCTCTGCCTGGTGTTTCTCCATCTATGCAGGCCTCTGATGATGCTGGGCAAGATCTCTGCATTGAGAGAATGATCAAGGCTTGTGTTTGTGCCTTTGTCCTGCATGACTATGGGTCAGTAATTCCCCTTCTTGGATACTAGTTTCCTCATTTTAAAATAAACAGTCTATAAGCACCTTTCTAGCTCTAAACTTACCTCACTTCGTACCGAGGTGCTTTTTTCATGAAAAGTCCCCACGCCTAGTTGCTTTCATTATGGAAAGCTGGACTGAGTGCAACAGAGGTAGGGAAGCTGAAGGGAGATGGTCAAGTTGGGGGATATGGACTTAGTCCATCCGTATCTTCTCATACGGTAATTATAAGTAATATTGTGAAATAATATGAAGTGTGAAATAGTCAGGAGGATGAGGACTCAGGCATGATCCTAGTTTAGGTCTCAGTCCATGGACAGAATAAGGATTCAGTTGTGTCTTATTTTTAGCTTATTTTTTGTATGCCTGCTCTATTCTAGACACTGACTAGTATCCTTTAAAGGCAGTCCCTCATTTCATTCTCAATCCCGTGGGGTAGGCATCATTATCCCATTTTATAGGTGAAGAAAGGTTAAATAATTTGCCTGAGGTAGGTGACTTTCTTACAGCGTAGCTAGAATCTGATTCCTATATCTCTACTTTGAACCTCTATCTTAAAAGACAGTGTTGGCCTGAAGTTAGCCTATGGGTCAGGGCTCAGCCTGAAGCCAAGTTTAAGAGGCTCAGTCTGTGACCAAGATCAGTGATCAGTATAAGACAGGGGTTAGAAAGAATTGTTCATTTTTTGGCAGATATTATTTTTGAAACCAAAGCATAGGAGATAAAAAATACATTCTAGATTGGAAAGAAAAGATAACTAATTTGAAGGTGGCACCCACTGTTTGTTACGCAGTAAGGGCTGCAACAGGAACAATTAGAAGACTCTTATTCCATGTAACCCTAAAATATACCTTTTGATGTAGGTATTACCAGGCTCATATAGATCAAGCAACTGGCCCAAATTTGTCAAATTTAAAACATTCTCATGAGCACCTAATTCTATCTCTAGTCCGTAGTGTGTAGTGTGTGCAAGTGTGTGTGTGTCAGGAAATACGTAAACAGAATAAAGGTTACAGTATAATGCTAGGGATGCCCTCAAGCAAATTCTCCTTCTTTTTTAATTGATATAAATTTCACTAAGTGAAATCTAGATTTTCACTAAGTTATTGTGGTGGTAGTCCCATAACTATTCATGGCTATAATTTTAAAATGCCAAGCCATCTATTTGAATTAAGGCATGAAAAATAAAGTTATCTTTATAATATATTTGGATCTATTTCCTGGCCAATTAACTGTGTACATATCACATTTTAGGGTGAATTGCTCTACTGCAGCCTCTTCCAACTTCCTAATGAAACATACAGGAAAGGCAAAGAAATAATAATAATTTACAATATCCACAATTAGAATGACAATCTATTGCTAGAAACTGGGAGTTACTTCTATGAACTCTAGTACTGCCAGAGCTGGGCTAAAGAAAACAGTTAGTGGCCTACTTATGCTTTGTCTCAAGAAATAGAACAGGGCCTTCCACTGAAAGAAGGTGGGAAAAAACCCCAATTCATCCCTTGACCACTATCTATGGGACTCAAGAGCTATAACAGGCAGCAAACTGGCATCCCTTCCTCTATTTCATAAGCATTGTTATTTAAGGCAGCTGAAGTACTTCTATCTTCAATCCCTGCTCAAACCTTTCTCCCCCTAGACATATCTTACTGCATTTATTCGATGACTTCAACTTTCAGAAAACATAAAGGGCACTGATTATGGTATGCTGCATCCTAGGAACTGTCATCTACACTTATAAAACAATGTAGTCAAGCATGACAAACAAGAAGTGGTAACAGGGTTATTAGAGATAGTAGCGTTGGGGTTTTGTGTGCTTGTTTGTTTATTTAATGTGCTACAGAGAACAAAGTAGTGTAGGTTAGAGAAGATCCCATCTCAGTACATCACAGACTGGATGTGTTAGTTCAGGTGCTCTGAAAATCTGACATCAAACATCCTATATGTGCAATAAATTTACTTTGGGAAATGGCTGTGAGAGAAAATGAGGAGGGAACTCTGAGAGGCTGGGATTGCAGTCAGATATGATGTAGGTACTCAAGGGTATGACCTTGAGTGAAGGATAAAGGGAAAGAAGGACGAAAGTTTAGGTAGAAGTGTCTTAGACTGCAGTGCAGTTCTAAGGAAAGATAGACAAGGCCAACAGAGAGAGCTTGAGCCAAGTATGCCTGTCAGAAGAGTCCCCCATTACCCCAGGAATAGGACAGCCTTAATATCCCAACTGAGCTGAGCTTTTTGTGGGGGCAGCCTATGGAATGTGTTTCCTGTGTGCAAATGCAGCAGTGGATTTCAGCACAGCAGCTGGGACCCTCAGTCAATTACAGTTCTTGCATGAGAAGTACTCTGCTGGCTGCCACACTGGGAGAAGTGTACAACTTAGCCTCCTGTTATAGACCTGAGGAGGAGATATGAACACAGTGATGAGAAATGCCACATCCTAAATTTCATCCACAAAGTCTAGTTAGATTCCCATAAATTTTATTTTTATAAAACTTGATAGAGGAGAAATTTATGAACCAAAATCTAATTGAGTCTATAGACATTCTTATTACTTCCCCATTTGACTCACCTATTTGGCGAGTGAAGTAATTGGATGAATCTTGGAGAATGACTATAAAATACTATAAATTTAAATAGGTGACTCTAATTACAGTTGTTATTCTGGATAAATTTATTGGCTAAATATCAAACAATTCCTATTTCTGGCACCTTGTATAAGCTATTGATCTGGCAAATACTTTTCTCTTTATCAGTTTTCAAAGACCACAGGAAACAGATTCTACCTGTCAGGGACCATAGCATACCTTCCCTATATTTTTGTAGGGCTATTTAAATTCTCTTGCTTTTTTATCATAATCTAGTCTGCTGAGCTCTTGATTATCTTGACTCCCACAGATCATCCCAATGGTACACTATGTTGACAGCTACAATATTATAAGGAGGAAGTTGCAAGTGCCATAAATGCTTTAAAAGACACAGAATGTGAGAAAGTGAGAGATAAATCTCATAAAAATCCAGAAGCCTATCATTTCAATGAAATTTAAAAATGTCTAGGGGTCTGGGGCATATTGGAATATCCCCTCCAAAGTGAAAAATAAGTTGCTATATTTTGTACTAAAGAAGCACAATGACAGGTGGGCCTTTCTGGATTTTGAAGGAAACATGCACCATATTTGACTGTGTTGTTCTTTTATTGAATAATCTGTAATGTTACCAGTTTTTGGTGGAGCCCACAGAAAGAGAAGACTGTGCAGTAGGTCCAGACTACAATGAATGTTGCTCTGGTTTGGACCTTATGACCCAACAGACCCAAAATTACTGCGGTCAATAGGGATGCTCTGTGAAGCCTATGGCAAGCTCCAGTAGGAAAACCACACAGAAGATTCCTATAGGTAAGAGAAACCATCTCAACTATCTTGAGAAACACCTGCTAGTTGTGTTGTAAACCCCGATAAAGATGAAACATCTGACTCTGGGACATCAAGTGATTACGTGGCCTGAATTGCTCCTCATGAACCAAGTATAATCTGACTCCCAGGAAGCCATAAGATTGAGCCTACTATCCACCAACAAGTGAAAATGGTGTAAGTGATATAGCAGCATACAAGGTTCTAATAGATATGAAGATACAAGTAAGTTGCATGAACAGGTAAGTTGGATTCCTAGAGCATTTCTTCCTGCAGCACTGTTTCTTTACCTTCAGTTCACACTATGACTTCAAAGGAAATTCTGTGGAACTGATTGAAGAATAAGAAATCTGCATGGCACGCTGGTATCAATCAGAAGTGGGTTGCTATAGTTTTATAGTCCCCAAATCAGAGGTATCCCTGAAAGATAATAGTAATGGGGAATCTTTCCAGTGCTCAGAACTTCAAGCAGAACATTTGGTTGTCCACTTTGTTTGAACAGAGAGATGGCCAGAAGTACATGTCTTCTTATTAATAGCCTAATGGTTTTGCTAGATGATCAGAAACTTGGAATGAAGATTGGAATATTGTTATCAGGGAGATCTGAGCAAGACATTTGACAATGGAATTATTGGGATGGGAAGAGTGTGAATGTTTTATATTTTACGTAAATCTAACTAAAGAGTACCCACTGCAGAGGGGGTTCCCAAATATCATGTAGATAAAATAATGTATTCCTTGGATGTCAGTTAGTCTCCTTATCCAGACTTCCAAGTTCTGGCTTGATGGATCAATATACAAAGAGGCCATGGCAGCAAGCTACACAACTTGGACTTTTCCTGAATATCGAATCTGCCAGTAGCAGAGACCAATACTGATTCTCTGATATGGTACCATTGACCAGCCAGTCACTTGGTGGCAGAATGATTATAGTATACTCCTTCCATAATGAAGGGGCAGTGATTTGTCCTCGCTGGAAAGCACATTTATTATGGACTTGAATCTGCTTTTTCTATACTAATGCTTCTTCTAGCACCATCATCCATGGGTTATATTAATAGAATGTCTTATTTACCTATGGTGTCCTACACAGCATTCATTCTGACAAACATACTCATTTTGCTGCAAAGACAGAGCAGTGATAGGCTCATGCATATAATATTTATTGGTTTTATCCTTGCAGTTCCTAGAATATGTCAAGCATGCATCTACCTCTGGACCTTTGCACTTGCCATTCTCTCTGCCTGGAATGCTCTTCCCCTAGAGAAACAAAGGGCTCATTCCTCCTCAACCTTTAGTCTTAACTCCAATATCCCCTACTTTTTTAGACCTTCTAAGGACCATCCCACCTAAAGTTGCAACACTCTTTCCAGATTTTATATCACCCTCACTACCTTTTTCCTTTCTTCAGCATGTATCACAAATCTTGCATATATTTCACTTATTAATATTTTTATTGTCTCCCCATTAGAAAGTATCCCTATGAACCCAGAGATTTTTTTTTCTGCAGTGTTTTCTACAGTGTCCCTAAACCAATACTGTCCCTAGTGTGCCTGGCACATAGTAGATGCTCAATAAACATTTTTGAATGAGTGATGAATGAACAAACCTGGATAGTATATAGGAAGTATAAGGAAGGCTAACAATGCATGAATACCGAGTACAATTCTATAAGCCAGAACTCTAGATTTTAATTTTGGCTGTGCCAGTTATAAGCTCTGTGACTGTAGACTGTTTATTAACCTTTCTGTTCCTCTGCTTCTTCCTCTGTAAAATAAAAATTGGTGTCTAAAAATATATTTATTTGTTTTAATATATGCCTCATTTCCAAGAAGCAGTTGGCCTCATAGATTTATGAGATGATCTAATAAAGTCTCAGTTCCAGTTCCAGTTGGGAAACCGAAAGTTTGGGGTGTTCTCTGACAAGAGATAATGTATGCTTTGAAACAGTGTTTAACATATGATGCTGTTTCTCACACAGTGAGAACATAGGCATCCGAGACTCAAGGGTGGAAATGAGATTGGCTCCTCTCATATTACACCTGAAAACCCATTTACAGAAGTTTCGTTTCTCATACCCACAACCTTGGGGTCTGCTGGATTAGGAGGTTTTATTTCCTAAGGGAACACAATAATGGCTCCATTGAAGTAGAAGCTAAGGCTACCACTGGTCATTTAGAGTTCCTTATGCTACTAAGCTAACAGGCAAAGAATCATGTTGCCGTATTGGCTGGGGAGACTGATCCCAATTACTAAGGAAAATTGGGTTGTTGTGACACAAATGGGAGCAAGAAACACTAGTCTGGAACCCAGAGGATTATCTGCGAAGCTTTTTAGTGCATCTGTGCCCAATAACAAAAGTTAGTGGAAAAATAAAGTAACCCAATAAAGGTTCACTGAGAATGCATACTCTTCAGAATATAAAGTTCAGCATTGGTAGTTACCTTTACAAGTTGGCCTTTAGATTACATATTATTAAGGGGGACTGTGACTAAAAGCCATTGCTCAGAGACAGATAACATGACCTTATCTAGAAACAGATACAGTGGCCATTGGAACTTTGTGTCTTACTCTTTTGAGGAGATGGTGAGAACATATTTATGCATATGAAAATTAGTTGCATCTTATAAGGTGAAAACACGAAGTTCACATATTTTGTTACTTGGAAGGTCAACTATGTATGGAAATGTGAGTATAGGTAAGTAACCAAAGGGATGGACTGTGTCCGTTATTCACCTACTGTCTCTCATTCAAATCTACCCTTTTCACTCTGCTGTGTGATACTGCAAATTACATTTCCCAGATGTCTTTGTTACTGTCTTCCTGCTAGGTTCTGCCAATAACTAAAGAGAAACTGGAAGGCAGTAGGAGGAGAAAAGAGATTGTTTTTCTGCTTTGTGTGTTTCTATGAGTTAAACCCCAGAAGTAGCTGTTGGGTCCAGCTTCCAGCTTCTTTTGGTACTCCTAGAACCAGCCTCTTTATGTCCTCTCAGAGGTACCAGCCACAGACAGGCAATGCCCTCTCCTCAAAGGTCTGAATCCAATGCCGCAGAGTCCCTCTCTAAGCTCCTAGGTCCTGATAACTCCCACTTGTTCCTTTTGTTCCCTAATGCTTCCGGTGATAACAGCTTCCTGCAATTGTCCCTGAGTTATTTAATGTCCTTTTTTTCTCCTTTAGTCCTCCATCCTAGTAACATTTTCCATATACTAAGCCCTTTTGTTGAAATGCTTAGTGTAATTTTGTTTCCCTGAATGAACCTGACTGACCTAGTCACATAGAAATATGTCCTTTTAAACAGGATCTCAAGGTCACTCGACAAGGCAATGGCTAAACTGCATCAATTAATAGCTGCAATGTTTTCAATCTTTAAAATAAATTTGTTTTTCTTTTGAGAACAAAGAGTAAAAGAAGCAAAGATACCTGTGCACTCAAGATAAAGGTAAATAATTAAATACCTGGCAGTAAAAGATAATTGACAACAAATCTGTGCCCTTTACAAATGGAGACCTTTGTGTAAGGTCTATTTAGAACAACTTCAAAGTGACTTAATTCTGCTTGGCAAAAGCTGGAAAACATAAATGAATTCTCCTTTCCCTTGTTAACTTTGTTCTGATTCCTTTCAAACTCAAATGTTATATTCCAATTGGACTAATAGTCCACACTTTCTGTGTGTATAAATATGCACTTAACTCTAAATTAGTATCTCTACTTTTCCTCAAATAATTGACCTGTATCCTAAAACTGTAATTTTTAAAATCTTGTGACACAGAGTATTCTAAAACATTACTCATTAATTCATTTTATTTACTATTTCAACAAATATGTATCACGTGCCTGCTATGTTTAGATTGTATTTAGATTGTGCTAAGGAACTGGAATATAGAAGAAGTAAAAACAGACACATTCCCTACCCTCAGATGCTTCCAGTCTATTGGGGAGATAGACATTGATGAAAAAAAATCACATATGTAGTTGAAAAATTTAATAGTAAATAGGGCTTAAATATACAGTGATAAGCGATAAGGTATAAATATATGATAACCTATAATAGTGATTTGGATAGGGTGGGAAAAAGGGAAGCAGGAAAATAATCCAAAATCTTTAATCTTTGAAGAATTGAAAGCCACCAAAGTGTTTTTTTTTAATTTGGGGGGAACTTCAGTGATCAAATGTGCATTTGATTCACTGAAGAGAATAAGTTCAATTAAGTTTGTACTGGCAGGGATATATAATGTAAGAAAGACACTGGATTTTAAGGCAAACAACCTAGATTCAAGAAACTATTATTATTTAATTGGATATAAGATTTGAATGGCAATTACAAGGGTTGATTATGATACTTCCCAATTTTATATAGAAGAGAGGTTTTATGAGTTGAAATTAATTTAAAAATTTTTTATTTTACTGAGGTAACAACGCTTAACATGAGATCTATCCTCCTAACATACAATAGAGTTTTAAACAGTTCATTCTGTATATAATAGCTTTATCTCTGTAGTATTTATTATGTCTATAGTATTATAGATGATTACTCAGGAAGGTGATACAAATATTACATGTTATTTTTTCCCTCCTTTCACCTAAGCCTGACTTAGCTCTGTCAGACTGTCCCCAGGTAGATTCTAAATATAAGTGTGGCATTGGGCAGCTGCTTCTCTTCAGCTCTATTTATTCCTTGCAAAAATGCTGAGACATTGCTTTTTTGCTTTAGCTTTTGTTTTCCCCTAATTATGTTCAACTTAAATGGCTATAGGAGCTAAAAATATAGCATGGAGAAGAGCTGTGAGAGCATTTAGTACAGGTCCTGAATGACTGCTTCCCTCAGAAGCCACTTTTTAAATTGGCTTGATGCTCAATATGGAAAAATTCCCAACAGCCTCCAAAGCTATTGTCACAAAATAGATAGCCAGATTGCTGCCAAACATAATCCAGGGAACTGACAGTTAATCTAATGGAATCATAGAATCATAGAGTTATAGATTTAAGGAAACACAGAAACTTAGAACTTCAAAATTATAAACTAAAACACACATTTTTAAAAATATGGAGACACTTGAGCTGGGCATGATGGCCAGTATCTGTAGTCACAGCTACTTGGGAGGGTGAGGCAGGAGGATTACTTGAGCCCAGGAGTTCAAGGCCAGTCTGGACAGCATAGACAGGTCTTATCTCTTAAAAGAATAGGTGGTGATTGGAATTAGTGTTTAAAAAGTAAAGAAGAAACATATATATATATATATATATATATATAGTTGAAAGTAATCTGAAGTCCACTTGCTTCAACTAACCACTCTATGTTTGAACTTACTATTAATATAATATCTGAGCCCTCAAGTAGCTGCTAATATTCTATTTGAATGCATGAAGTAATAGGAGCTCATTACCTCCCTAGGTAGCCTGTTTCATATTTGGGCAGCTTGAAATATTAGAAAGCTTATCTCAAAGCTGAGATTAAATCTGACCTCTGGTAATGCCAACACATTGGTCCTGGTAATTCCTACAAATTGGTCCTGTTCTAGTACAAATGCTGTGAATGTCCAAGGAGATAAAACATGGATAAGCTCACTCAAGGTCCTTTGGATTTGTTTGATTTCCTTCTGTCATAGACATAGCAACACAAGAATACAATCAAGAACATCTGTGTATTTTGTTACGAGGCCTGGGCCTTAGTTATCTTCCCATGCTTCTTAATCATTTTTCTGTATTATTTAATAGAAATCTGAGTTAACTCTGATTCCTTCTTATCTATTTCTGCACATGATAGGGAATATTTGTCAAATGTATTCTATATACTTTATACATGTTCTAAGGACTTTACGGGTGTAACTCATTTATTTCTCAAAATAACCCTGTGAGATAGGTTTGTCATTATCCTCATTTCTGCAATTTATCCTCATTATGTAGAGGAAAAAAATTGAGAAGCAAAAAAAGTATGTACCACATACAGGTTTTTCAATAGTGAGTGCCATAGCTGGAATTCAAGCTCAGGACATCTGACTACATGAGAAGACAAAAATAAAATCAAACAAACATAAAACAGGATGATAGATGCAATAATAAAAAGTGTGTGTGGCCAGGTGCAGTGGCTCATGCGTGTAATCACAGCACTTTGGGAGGCCGAGGCAGGTGGATCACCTGAGGTCAGGGGTTCGAGACCAGCCTGACCAACATGGTGAAACCCCAGCTCTACTAAAAATACATAAATTAGCCAGGCGTGGTAGTGCGTGCCTGGAATCTACTACTGTAATCAGCTACTCTGGAGGCTGACACAGGAGAATTGCTTGAACCCAGGAGGCAGAGGTTGCAGTGAGCCAAGATTGTGCCATTGCACACCAGCCTGGACAAGAGTGAAACTCTGTCTCAAAGAAAAAAAGAAAGTGTGTGCACACAGAAGAGTGATCAACTTCATCTTGGGGTGAGGGTAGGAGCCAAGGAGAACTCTGGAGAAGTGTTGATAACAGATCAAGATTTTGAAGCATGACAAAGAGCTCACTAGTTAGATAAATGGTGAAGAACCTTCTGACAGAAGAGGTGACATATTGAAAAGGCAGAGAGGTGTGTTTGGGACCCAACAAGTAGTTCACTAGGACGGTTTGGTAAAGTACAAGGGAGAAGGAGTAAAGAAGAAGTGGGTAGGAGCCAGGTGACAGGGCTGTGGTGCCAACTAAGGAATTTTTTTTTTATTTAAGTTTTAGGGTACATGTGCACAACGTGCAGGTTTGTTACATATATATACATGTGCCATGTTAATGTGCTGCACCCATTAACTTGTCATTTAACATTAGGTATATCTCCCAATGCTATCCCTCCCCCCTCCCCCCACCCCACAACAGGCCCCAGTGTGTGATGTTCCCCTTCCTGTGTCCATGTGTTCTCATTGTTCAATTCCCACCTATGAGTGAGAATATGCGGTGTTTGGTTTTTTTGTCCTTGTGATAGTTTGCTGAGAATGATGGTTTCCAGCTTCATCCATGTCCCTACAAAGGACATGAACTCATCATTTTTTATGGCTGCATAGTATTCCATGGTGTATATGTGCCACATTTTCTTAATTCAGTCTATCATTGTTGGACATTTGGGTCGGTTCCAAGTCTTTGCTATTGTGGATAGTGCCGCAATAAACATACGTGTTCATGTGTTTTTATAGCAGCACGATTTATAATCCTTTGGGTATATACCCAGTAATGGGATGGCTGGGTCAAATGGTATTTCTAATTCTAGATCCCTGAGGAATTGCCACACTGACTTCCCCAATGGTTGAACTAGTTTACAGTCCCACCAAGAGTGTAAAAGTGTTCCTATTTCTCCACATCCTCTCCAGCACCTGTTGTTTCCTGACTTTTTAATGATTGCCATTCTAACTTGTGTGAGATGGTATCTCATTGTGGTTTTGATTTGCATTTCTCTGATGGTACCAACTAAGGAATTAAAACAGGGTTTTACAAGAGAGTGACAGGGTAAAAACAACAAATGCATTTGCTTACCTGTGTATGTGAGGTTTTTTAAAATTTTGAAATTTAAGCATGATCAGTTGTACAGATGTTATTTTGGGACCAAGTTACTCATCAAAAATGACATTCCTGAGACTGAAGTTGCTTTCAACATAATAACAAATTTTAACTCTTCCTTCATATTCATATGAAAGCCAAGAACATTCTAATACTTAAAAAAACCCTAAAATTCCATTTAATCTTGCCATCTAGATAAATTGTCCCAACTATGGGTAAACAATGGTGCAGGTAGCAACCTCCTGGAGGGCTGAAAAAAAGAGGTTGAGAATAGTCTGTTCTGTCAGGCTTTTGACTTGGCAGCTGCTTCCAGGTTTATGGATACTCAAAGGGAAACAAGGACAAGGAGTTTCTGGGGGAGACACTCAACTTGTATGGAGATATTAGTAAGTGCTCACTGACAAATAGGCATCCCACAAGGGACATCTGGACCTTGCTTATTTCTCAGAGTTAAATAAGATTATTGTAAAAGGCAACAAAGCAAAATTATGGGGGAAAAAACCTTATCCTAAGTAGTTTCCATCAAGCAAACAAATAGCAAAAATGTAGAAAATTCAAGTTAATTTCATAAATGCATTCATTCATTCAATCAGAGAGCAAATGTTAATCGAGGAAGCAAACCTATTAGAATTTGGGTTCTGGTCATGGTTCAGCCACTTACTAGCTGTGAGTGAGTCCCTGGGCAAATTAATTAATCTCTGTGCCCCAGTTTTCTCAATTATAAGAGAAGAAATAATAGCAATAATAATACCTGTATTTTTAGGGGTAGAGAATAAGAGAGTTGATTGAAAAGATATCAAGGGGGTGAAAACAACCAGAATCAAATTTGTTAACCATATAAATGGGGAATGAGGAAGAGAGAGAAGCTTAGAAAGGTCTCTAGGGATCTGATCTAGGGCTAGTTATAAAAACAGGGAACACAGCAAGGAAGGACTGAGGACACATTTATTAGGACTCTGTTATAGGTAAGGCATGCCAGGAGAGAAGCAGATGCTCTTGTAGCTGAGGCAAGACTTTTATATCTGTGTCATTTAGGAGAGAACATACAAGGATATGATATTGCTAAAATGAGTACTAGGAGGCTATAAGAATTCACCAAAGAAAAAGCTCAGGGAAGGTTGCTACAATCATGACAGGCAGTAGAGGATTAGAAGCCTGAAGATAAAGTTTAATCTCATCAAGTCTAACCTCCACTACCACTTTTCAGATGTGGAAACTAATGTTTAAAGTGGGAAAGTACCTTGTCCATGGTCACACAATGAATTAGAGGTAGGACTAGGACTAGGAATGTAGCCCTCTTTCTGCTACATTGGGTTCTATGCTCCCACAGGGACCTGAACAGGAAAGCTCTCAGGTACCTTTCTATCTATCTACTGCACAGCAGGGCTTTGGCTAGTATGTTTTTATCTTTCTTTAAAAAAAAAATCTGCCTGAGCCTCGGCTTTCCCATCCGCCTATCACATTTCTTCTTGGACACTCACAGTGCACACTAGGTTTTCAATATGCACTGTGAGTGTCCAAGAAGGGATATAATAGGCAGTTTTCTTTTTTTGAAGTAAAAAATTTAAAAAAACCCCAATACTGTTTAACCTAACATTTTCCAAACAGATACCTACTATCTTATAATGCCTATATATGTTCCCATGAAACACAATTAGAGACATGCAGAAACAATTCTGCTAGGGAGATGCAAGGCTTATAATTTGACCTACGGTGAAAGTTGGAACAAATAGGGCTATCTGATGCCTGAACTGTGTCTGGAAATATAGTAAGAGTTAGTAAAAAGAAGGAGATAGTGAACAGGGAAGGCCTTCTGGGCTGAGGAAATGTAGAAATGTGCCACAAGATCATATATGCAGAATTCCACAATGGAAATTGAGCACAAAGGAGTAGACAGAGATTAGGATAGAGGTAACTGGAGTTTCCAGCAAGAGGGACTTATGATGCCATAATAAAGAATTTGGGAGGATGTTCACTTCTAGCTGAGACAGAATAACAGAGTTTGGATTTACCCTCCCACCTGAAAAAACAAACCAAAAAAACAGAAGAAAATACATGGAAAAATGGTTTACAAGACATTGGACATAAGGCAATGAAGGTCAGTGATCACTGTGAGATGGAAAACTAATGTATTCAGCTCCAGGATTGCCCCAGCTTATCAGAGAGTTTATAGGCCAGGGCACAGGGAGGGAAACCAAAGAAGAGGCTGATATACTCCCTGAGTTAAAGGGACCAATCTGAGAGCTCGGAAAGACCCTCAACTAAAATTTGCAGGTCAGAGAACTGGAGAGGACAGAGTAGAAGACAGAAAAAATTAAAGAGCTTTGCCAAGGGTTCTCCTTGAGTATTCAGTAGAGTACTGATCAGCACAAGTATGTGGAAAAACTGCAGCCAAGGAAAGAACCATTTGAAGGATTAGATGGAAAAGTGCCTGGTACTCACACAGGGCTAAGAACAGTTAAACTAGAAACCTCATAATTCACAGGGCACTGGGTAGAGTACTCAGAAGGAAGGGACTGGCCTCAGTGGTAGGGAAAAATTAAGCTGAGCAAATACTTCTCTGGTGTCACCTAATGAACTTAAAAGCAAGACTTCAAAGAACGAAACTGTTTCTAAGTAACATAACTGCATCCCAGAATGAAGTTTAAGAACATTTACAGGAAAACAGAAATGTCTACCACTGAACAGGGTAAAATTCAGTCATTTGAGAACTGTCTGCTATATAATAAAAAAAAGCAGGCATGCAAAGAAGCAGGAAAATAAATTGAAATAAATGGAAATAAAATAAATTGAAAATAATGAGGAAAATAGTCATATCAAAATGGACATAGAACTGATACAGATGTTAGCATTAGCAGAAAAAGACATTGACAGTTATTATAGCTGTATTCCATATGTTCCAAAAGTTAAGAAGAGACATGAAAGATATAAATCAAGTGTCTGTAGATAAAATTATAATATCTGAGATTACAGTGTACATTGGATGGAAAAATGGCAAATTAGATATTGCAGATGAAAAGACTAGTGAATTCGAAGACATAGCATTGTATCAATAGAAACTATCCAAAAAGAAACACAGAAAGGAAAAAAGACCTTCCCTCCCCAATTAACAAAAAAACAGTGAGCTCTGGGACAACTTTAATTATCCTACTATACAATGAATTGGAATCCTTGAAAGCAGGGCTAGGGGTAGGCACAAAAAATGTCTGTGGAAATAATAGGTGAAATTTTTCCACGTTTGATGAAAACTAAAACTGGCTGATTAAAGAAACTCAATGAATCCCAAGCACAAAAAATATGAAGAAAACTATACCAGGGCACATCATAATCAATTTGTTTAAAGTCAGTAATAAAGAGGAAACTTGAATGTAGCTAAAGGGGAAAACCATGTTACATACCGAGAAACAACGATAAAGATGAAAACAGACTTCTCTTTGGAAACAATGCAAGTGAGATGACAGAGCAACATGTCTGAAGTATGGAAAGAAAAAACTTCAAACTAGAATTCTATACCTAGCAAGAATTTCAAAACTAAGACAAAATTCAGGTTTTTCAGATATAAAAAAGCTAAAAGAATTCACTACTAGCAGACCCACACTCTAAGAAGCATTAAAGGAAGTGCTTCGAGCTGAAAGAAAATTATGCCAGATGGAAATATGGATACCAGATGGAAATATGTATCTACCACATTAAAAGCATCATTTAACCATATGAAACAATACATAAGAATATGTCTTATTAGTTAAATAACTTCAAAAGATTTTACTATTCAAAGAAAATAATAACAATGTAGTTTGGGGTTTATAATGGAAAATATATTGATATAAGGTTCTTATACTACATATGAAGCAGCATAATGTCAGTTGAATATAGATTATGATAAAGTTGTATACTACAAACCCTACATAAGCTACAAAAATAATGGAAGTAGTTAATTAGTTATTTAAGAGTTATATTTAATAAACTCTTATACAGCTAGTATCTAATAAACCAACAAAGGAAATAAAATGAAACCATAAACATATTCAAAGAATACTCCATAACCATAACCATAAACATATTCAAAGAGTACTCCAAAATATCCCCAAAGAAGGAAAAAAAAGAGAAAACGGAAACAAAGACTAGATGAAACAAATAGAAAACAAATAGCAAAATGAACACCGTAATTTAAAAATCAGAGATTTACAGATTAGATAACAAAGCATGGTCAAATTTATTATCCATAATAAATGTCCTTCAAACATAAAGACATAAATAGATTAAAAGTAAAAGAATGGAAAAGGTATACCATATTAACACTAATAAAAGCTGCAGTGGCCATATTAATATCAGATTAAGTAGACTTTAGAGCAAAGAATATTACCAGGGATAAAGAGAGTAATTTCATAATAATAAAGGGGTTAACTTATTAAGAAGATTTAACAATTCTAAATATTTATGCATCTAATACCAGAGCTTGAAGATACATAAAGCAAAAATTGGTAGAATTGAACAAATCCGTAATTATAATCAGAGATTTCAATACTTCACTCTCAATAATTGACAGATTACATAGATAGAAAATCAGAAAGGATATAGACGATTTGAACAACACTATCAACCAATCTTACCTAATTGACACTTATAGAACATTCCACTCAACAACAGCAGGATATATATTTTTCTCAAGTACATGCAGAACATTACTAAGACAGATCATATTCTGGGTCATAAAACAAGTTTCATGCATGTGAAAAACCTGATGGAATCTACATAAAAGCTGTAAGAACTAATAAATGAGTTTAGCAATGTTGCAGGATACAAGATAAAACTCTATCCATCCTCAGGGATCCAGTGTGGTTCTATGAAGACACCAGCCTATTTTATAAGTCTGGGTTTTTCTCATGCTGGGCACTCTTCCTAGAATGCTCTTATTTTTCTTCTCCTCCTGCTTCCCCTTCCCCACCATGCACTCAAGAAAGCTGTGTAAAAAGACTGCTTATTTTTCAAGATTTAACTAAAATATCACCTTCTCTATGAAGCCTTTCCTGACCCACCCCCTCATTCCCCATTCCAGGGGAAAATTCATCCATCTTCTGAGTGCTATATACATACACTTAAAATGGAACCTACCTCTACCGTTCTAAAAAAATTATCTATGAGCCACTCGAGAACAGGGATTTTTCCTACCCATTCCATGAAGTTTAGTGGATAAATGAATACCTTCTCCACTGTAATGTAACAAAATTGTGCCAAACTATTTATGTATGTTTGTATCTCCTTCACTGAATAGGGGGGGCTTCTAATGAGTGGGGATTGTGTTTGACTTCTATTTTATGCTCATTATCTAACACAATGCCAGGCACATGGTAAACTTTTCATGTACGTATGCAGACTATATACCTGGATAAACAGTATAGGGAAGGTCTGAAGTTCACAGCTTCTGGGAGAAAATATTTCAGAGGCCACAGGATAAGGTCGATAAATGAAAGCATGGAAGACAAAACAACTTTCTCCTAAGACAGCAAGCAGATTGCCTTGAGTTGTCTCTCTTCAGAGGCAAATGTTCCACTTTTGCTACCAACCTGTTGGTCAATACTGAGAGCCTGTGGCTGGGACAAATTATGCCGCACTCTCTTTTCCTGGCAAATTAAGAAATTTTCAGCATCTCGATAAAGTGTGAGATAAGGGAGAGAAAAATTCAATTTAGAAGGCCTTCATAACTCTTCACGAAGGCATTCCCAGGCATATGAATGGGCAGGTGGAGGGGAGGAGGCCTGCCAGCATCGATATCTCATTACTGCTAGCTTCAATGGCCTGAGAGGTCAGCAAAGAAATGAGCATCTCAGGGGAAATTTAGCTTGAGAGCAGTGATTCTGCCTTTCATTGTGTTGATGGACTAACTCCATTCATTCCTCTGACAAAAAAAGGTGGGGCTACTTATTTAGTCTAAGAAATTTCACAGCTGTAAAAGGGACCGTTTAGAGATCATCTGCTCTGTCTCTGACAGATACGGAGGTAGAGGCCCAGAGAACAGCAAGGCAAAGGCTGACTTCGTCAGGGCCCTGGCTTTATGACTACTCTCTACTCTCTGTTGTCACAGATTCTGTAAATCTTTTGGATTTCAATGATGTCTAAGGGTAAAGTCTAAATGTACGGGTGTGTTCTTCGAGAGCCTTCATTCTTTTTTTTTAATTTAAATTTTTTACTTTTTGTTGGTACATAGTAGGTATATATATTTACAGGGTACATGATATATTTTGATACAGGCATACAATTAGTAATAATCACATCAAGGTAAATGGGGTATCCATCACCTTAAGCATTTATCTTTTGTTTTTCAAACAATTCAATTATACTTTTAAAGTTATTTTTAAATGTACAATTAAATTATTATTAACTGTAGTCACCCTGTTGTGCTACCAATACTAGATCTACTCATTGTTTCTAACTATATTTTATACTCATTAACCATCCCCACTCTATCCTCCCACCCACCAACTATCCTTCCAGCCTCTGGTAACCATCCTTCTACTCTCTATCTCCATGAGTTCAATTGTTTTAATTTTTAGCTCCCCAAAATAAGTGAGAACAAACAAAGTTTGTCATTCGGTGCCTGGCTTATTTCACCTAACATAATGATCTCAAGTTCTATCCATGTTGTTGTAAATGACAGAATCTCATTCTTTTTATGGTTGAATGGTACTCCATCGTGTATATGTACCACATTTTCTTTACCCATTCATCTGTTGATGGACACTTAGGTTGCTTCCAGATCTTGGCTATTGTGAACAGTGGTGCAATAAACATGGGATATGTTTGTTTCAGATATGTCTTCGATATACTGATTTCCATTCTTTGGGTATATCCAATAGTGTGATTGCTGGATCATATGGTAGCTCTATTTTTAGTTTTTTGAGGAACCTCCAAACTGTTCTCCATAGTGGTTGTAGTAATTTACATTCCCACCAACAGTGTTTGAGGATTCTCTGTTCTCCACATCCTTGCCAGCATTTGTTATTGCCTATCTTTTGGATATAAGCCATTCTAGCTGGGGTGAGATGACATCTCATTGTAGTTTTGGTTTGCATTTCTCTAATAATCAATGATGTTGAGAACCTTTTCATATGCCTCTTGGCCATCTGTACATCTTCTTTTGAGAAATGTCTAGTCAAATCTTTTGCTTATTTTTAAATTGGATTATTTAGATTTTTTTTCCTATAGAGTTGTTTGAGCTCCTTATAAATTCTGGTTATGAATGCCTGGTCAGATGAATGGTTTGCAAATATTTTTCTCCCATTTTATGGGTTGTCTCTTCACTTTTTGATTGTTTCCTTTGCTGTGCAGAAGGTTTTTAACTTAATGTGATCCCATCTGTCCAGTTTTGCTTTGGTTGCTTGTGCTTGCGGGGTACTGATCAATAAATTTTTGCAAAGACCAATGTCCTGGAGAGGTTCCCCAATATTTTCTTGTAGTAGTTTCATAGTTTGGGGTCTTAGATATAAGTCTGTAATCCACTTAAATTTGATTTTTTTGTATATGGTGAGAGATAGGAGTCTAGTTTCATTCTTCTGCATATGATATGCAGTTTTCCTAGCATCACTTATTGCTGTCTGCTTGTTTTGTGGTCTTTTTTTCCTTCTTGTTTTCTCTTTAGTGAAGGTGATTTTCTCTGGTGATTTCTTGTTTTCTTTTTGTGTATCCGTTGCACATTTTTGAATTTGAGGTTACCATGAGGTTTGTAAATAATATCTCATAACCCATTATTTTAAACTGATGACCAGTGTAACACTGATTGCATAAACAAACTAACACACAAGCAAAGGGACAACTAATGAAAATTCTACACTTTAACTTCATCTCCCACTTTTTTGTTTCTATTTATATCTTATTATATATGTCTTGAAAAGTTGTAGTTATTATTTTTGATTGGTTCATGATTTAGTCTTTGTACTTAAGATATGAGTAGTTTACACACCACAATTACAATGTTATAATATCCTATGTTTTTATGTGTACTTACTGTTACCAATGAGTTTTGTACCTTCAGATGATTTCTTATTGTTTATTAACATCATTTTCTTTCTAAATAAAGAACTCCCTTTAACATTTCTTGTGGGACAGGTCTGGTGTTGATGAAATCCTTCAGCTTTTGTTTGTCTGGGAAAGTATTTCTACTTCACGTTTGAAGAATATTTTTGCTGAATGTACTATTGTAGTGTACATTTTTTTTGGTTTTTTTTGTGTTTTTCCTTCAGCACTTTAAATGTGCTATGACACCCTCTCCTGGTCTGTGAGGTTTCCACTGAAAAGTCGGCTGCCAGATGTACTGGAGTTCCATTGTGTTTGTTTTATTTCTCTTGCTGCTTTTAGGATCCCTTTATTCTTGACTTTTGCAAGTTTGATCATGAAATGCCTTGAAGTAGTCTTCTTTTGGTTAAATATGCTAGGTGTTTTATAACCTACTTGTACTTGAATATTGATAGCTTTCTCAACATTTGGAAAGTTCTTTGTTATTATCCTTTTGAAATAAATGTTCTAACCCTATCTTTCTACCTCCTCTTGAGGCTAGTAAGTCTTAGAATTGCCCCCTTTTGAGGATACTTCCCTAGTCTTGTAGGTGTGCTATATTATTTTTTATTCTTTTTCTCTCTTTTGTCTCTTCTGACTGTGTATTTTCAAATAGCCTTTCTTCAAGCTCACTAATTCTTTCTTCTGCTTGATCAATTCTGCTATTATGAGACTCTGATGCATTCTTTAGTATGTTAATTGTATTTTTCAGCTCCAGAATTTCTGCTTAATTCTTTTCAATTATTTTAATCTTTTTGTTAATCTTGAATTTATAGAATTCTTAATTCCTTGTCTGTGTTATCTTGAATTTTGTCAACTTTCCTCAAAATGGCAACTTTGAATTCCCTAAATTGTCACAAACCTCTGTCTCTCTGGGATTGGTCCCTGGTGTCTTATTTGGTTCATTTGGTGAGGTCATGTTTTCCTGGATGATCTTGATGCTTGTGGATGTTCCTTGCTGTCTGGGCATTTGAATCATTAGGGATTTATTGTAGTCTTCACAGTCTGGGTTAATTTGTATCTGTCCTTTTTGGGAAGGCTTTCAAAAGTATTCAAAGGGACTTAGTTGTTGTGATCTAACTTTTTAGTCCTTGTAGCCATATCTGCATTAAGGGGCACCCCAAAACCAGTAATTCTGTGGCTCTTGCAGACTCGTAGATGTACTGTCTTGGTGGTCTTGGAAAAGATCTGAAAGAATTATCTGGATTACCAGACGGAGACTCTTGTTCTCTTCCTTCCAATCAAATGGAGTCGCTCGCTCTCTCTGTGCGGAGCTCCCTGGAGCAAATATCCCTGTGGCCACCACCACTGGGACTGTGCTGGGTCTGACCTGAAGCCAGTATAGCACTGCGTCTTGCCCAAGGTCCACTGTAACTCCTACCTGGCTAGTGCCTATGTTTGCTGAGGGCCCTAGAACTCTACAATCAGCAGGCGGCAAGGCCAGCCAGGCCTGTGTCCTTCCCTTCAGGGCAGCAAGTTCCCCCTCAACCCTGGTTCCTCCCACAACCCTTGGTTCAAAACCAAGTCCTGGAGTTGGATATCTTAGAAATCTACTTGGTGCTCCATTCTACTGTGACTGAGCTTACACCCAAGCACAAGATGAAGTCCTTCCCACCCTTCCCTCCCCTTTCCACAAGCAGAGGCCTCTCTCCCTGTGGCTACCACCACAGGGCCCATGAGGAGTACTGCCAGACTACCACTTATGTTCACCCCAAACCCAAGGGCTCTTCAGTCAGCTTGTAGTGAATCTGGCCAGGCCTGAAACTCACCCTTCAGGGAAGTGAGCTCCTCTCTGGCCCAGGGCAGGTCTAGAAATGCCAACCTAGAGCCATGGCCTGGAATTCGGGACTACAAGCTCCTGCTTGGTTCTCTACCCTTATGTGGCCCAGCTGGTACCTAAGCTGCAAAACAAAGTCTCCTTTACTCTTCCCTCTGCTTTTCTCAAGCAGAAGGAGTCTCTCCCCATAGCCACCACAGATGGGAATGTCCTGGGTCAAACCTGAAGCTCGCATGTCTCAGGGTCTCAGTCAAGGCCTACAACATGTATGACCTGACTATCACTGCTGATTACTCAGGGCCACGGGCTCTTTAGTCAGCAGGTGATGAATCCTGCCAGGACTGGGTCCTTTTCTTCAACGTAGCAGATTCCCTTCTGGCTCAAGTTATGTCTAGAAATGTCATCTGGGCACTAAAGCCTGGAATGGGTACCTCAGGACTCTGCCTGACACCCTATCCTACTGTGACTGAGGTGGTATCCAAGTTGCAAGACAAAGTCTTCTGAACTCTTCTCTCTTCTCCAGAAAGAAAGGGGTCTGTGTTGGAGCTGTGAGATGTGCTGAAGGGGTCTGTGTTGGAGCTGAGCTGTGAGCTGTGAGCTGTGGGGAAGGGACGGCACAAGCACTCCCCTGGCTGTCCTGGCTGATGCCCCTCAAGTTCACTGGCCCTGAGCCCAGCACAGCACTAGGACTTGCCTAGGAGTAACAGTCCTTGTGATCCAGACCGCCTTTGAAGTTTATTTAATACCCCAAAGCACTTTAACTCATGGTGGAGAGGCTTGATGGAACTCAATTATGACTAATGGAATTGATGATTCCTCTCTGGTTTGGGCTGGTCTGGCCTAAATGCTCCCTCCATGAGTATTGGCTGAGTTTAGCCTGTTGTTTCTTTCCACTATGACACAGCAGCACTGAGTTCCAATACAAAGTCCCACAATCACTGCACTCTCCCTCCCTGAAGCACAAAGATTTCACATGATGCCAGGAGAAGGGGGAGGGGTGGCATCCGCAATTCAAGATGGTATTTCCTATTCTCTTCAGTTCCTCTATCAGTGATATGAAGTAAAAACCAGGTACTGTGATTGCTCCCATAATTTTTGGTTCTTAGAAAGGTGCTTTTTTTGTGTAGATAGCTGTTAAATTTGGTGTTCCTGAAGGGAGGATGATCAGTGGAGGCTTCTATTTGCCATCTTGAGCTTCCTCCCTCTAAGACCCTTCAGTCTTGATCCTAATTCACCTCTCCACTCTTCATTTTCTACTTCTTTCCCACCTGTATTCCAGCCACAGTGTACATTAACTCATAGTTTCTGGAATGTCCCACGTACTTTCACACCTCTACACCTGTGCCTGTGCCATTCCCACTCCCTAATTGACATTTCTTTCTTTTATTCTCTGGAAGATTCCTAGTCATCCTTCAAAGCCTAGTTCAAATGTTGCTTCCTCTTTTAAAACTTCCTGGATGTTTCAAGGCAGAACTACTTCCTTCCTGTACTATGCTTATAGCATTTTCTATATGTATCTGTTATAACACTACATTATACCATAGGTATATGCTATGACTATATATATTAATATATACATATGCACAGGCAGGTTATCTTGTTTGGAGGTGTTATCCCCATTTAAAATGTTCAGGTATATGTAAAGCAAACACCTTATTCATGCAGCTATTTTTGCAGACCTACATTTGGCCAAGTAGTGGGTACCCAGAATAATATTACTGCCCCAAGAAACTGCATGTATTTCCCAAGTTCAAATACTGAAGTCATAAACATTTATTTATACCAGAAACAGTAGTATATATGAGGATATATGGCTTACTTATGATGTTGAAATACTTTTTATGAACTCATAAATCAAATTCCATTTATAGCATATGGTTTATATATATATTCATTGATATTAATAGACAATAATGTATTTAATACAAAAGCTCTCAGTAGATTAGTTCTGTAGTATATATTTCCTATGCATAATTAGATCAGGTACAGATACATAATTCCAAAATTCATGTAATCCATATTCTGTAGCATCATCCAGGGAAAAATCCCATGAAAATAAGAGGATTATCTTGATAAAAGAAGTTGAAAGAAAATACAAAATTTCAAACACAATTTGAGCCAAAAAAGACAAATCACGAAATTTGTTTATTTGGCTGCTTCCTTGGCTGTCTATTTAAAGCTAAATTTCAAAGTCCTGAGCCTACTACATAAACTGCTGGCTGTGTACCTCTCTTCATTCCTCCAGCCCTGATGGACCATGTGACATACAGTCCTACTCTCCCTCCATATGTGATCTTCCCCTACTCTTCACCTGGCTAAAACCAACCTATCCTGCAAATTTCAGTTTCAGTTTATCTGATGTGCCCAGCTTGGTTAGGTACCTGTTTTGGCCTATCACAACCTCTAGGCTTCCCTGTGTCACAGCACAAATTATACTGTGTGGTCACCATTCACATTTCAGTCTCTCTAATTATACTAAAGCCTTGAGAGCAGGGATCTAATAGGTCAGTCTACAGATATTTATTGAATGTTTACTAAGTGCTGGGCATTCTTCTAGGTGCTGGGAATATAGCAATAAACAAAACAAATGCCTTGCCCCAAAGGAGTTTTCATTATAGCAGGAGAAGATTGTCTTAAATTAGTAAACAAAAATTAAATGAAATAATTTCAGCTACTAATACGTTATGAAGAAAATTAAATGGCATAATTTGGTAATGACTGGGGTAGTGTGGTATATTTCAACTAGAATGATCAGGAAAATATTCTCTGAGGAGGAGACCCAAAAAATGAAAACTTTCCTATGGGAAGAGTGCCAAGTGTTGGAGAGAGAAATGAGCTTGCCATCTTTGGGTGACAGAAAGAAGGTCATAATAACTAGACCATAGTCACTGAGTGGAAGGGGAAAAAGTAGAAGAAGTAGGCAGAAAACAAGCCCTGTAGTGCCTTACTGGCCATGATAAGAACCTTATTTGAATAGGAATGGAAGCCAAGAAAGGTTTTAAGCAGGGAGAGACATAATCTGGCTGTTGTGTGGAGAATGGATTCTAGGGGCAAGAAGTAGGGAGACCAGTCAAGGCTATTTCAGCAGTCCAAACATATGATAGTGACCTGGATTAGGGTTATGGCAGAGGATATGGAGGAAAGTGAGTGGGTTGGGGACATATATTAGAGATAGAGTGGCAAGACTCACTAATGGACTGGATGTAAGATGTGAGGGAAAGAAAAAAAAATAATGATAGCCCTCAGGTTTTTATCCAAATTCACTTGCTGTGATGAAAAATACCTGAGTTTTTGTTTTGAATATATTCATTTTGACTTGCCTATTTGACATCTGGATTGAGATACTATACAGACAGTTTGATTATACTAATCTAGAGTTCAGGAGAAGTTAAGGTTGAAAATGTAGATATGGAACTCATTAGCATATAGTTGACATTTAAAGCTATAGGAACAGATTGCATTATGTGGAAAATGAGTATAGCTGGGGAAGAGCAAAGAAAAGAAGAAAGCATAGTGGCTAGAGTACTTTAACATTTAATGTATGGGAGCGAAGAATACATCAAACGATCCTGAGAAAAAGTGGCCACTGTGGAGAAGAAAGAGGACTAAGGGAGTGTGGTATCTTGAAAGCCTAAAGAAGAAAGTATTTCAGGAAGTAGGTTGTCAGTTAACTGTGTGAAGTGCTGCTATGAGATCCAATAACATGAAAACAGGGAAATGACCATTAGAATTGGCAGGATGATGGTCTAAGATGATCTTGATAAAGGGTGTTTCAGAAGAATGTTGTGAATTAAAGTTAAGAGTGGAAAGAGAAGAGTGATGCATGGTGAGAATGTGGAAAGGATGAGTATAGATAATTCATTAGAAAAATTTTAGTATGAAGTAGAGAAATGATTTATAGCCAGAGGAAAATGTGGGGCCAAGGAATTTCCTTCCTTCCTCCCTTCCTTCCTTCCTTCCTGTCTACTTATCTATATAAAGATATAAAATATTATTGCTAATTTGTTTGCATATAGGAAATCCAGAAAGTAATAATTGTTTTTTCAAGATGGAGTCTTGCTCTGTCACACAGCCTGGAGTGCAATGGTGCAATCTCAGCCCACTACAACCTCCACCTCAGGGGTTCAAGCAATTCTCTTGCCTCAGCCTCCGCAATAGCTGTGATTACAGGTGCCCGCCACCACGCCCAGCTAGTTTTTGTAATTTTAGTAGAGATGGGGTTTCATCATGTTGGCCAGGCTGGTCTTGAACTCCTGACCTCAAGTGATCCACCCACCTTGGCCTCCCAAAGTGCTGGGATTACAGGTGTGAGCCACTGCGCCTGGCCCAGAAAGTGATAAATTTAAGATGTAGAAGAGATAGGGATAATTTTAGTAAGATCAAATGGGGTCTAAAATACAGGCAGTTGGACTTAGAGAGGAATAAGGACATGTTCCATTCTAACAAAAGGAAAGGCAGGGTGTGTGGGTAAGCATACAAGTAGGTTGATGAATTTTCAGGTAGTTTTTATCATATGGCTTCTTTTTTCTCTTTTAAGAATGAGATAAAGTCACTAGCTAAGATGACCCATTTGATTCCATATTCTTAATGTTTAGAAAAACACGCAGCATACAACAGGCACTTTGGAAACGTTTGCTGAGTGATCCAATTATCAAACAAAATTGCACATGATCTGGCCTCATGAATTGAATCTTCTTAACTCAAGAGGAAGAGCTCTATAAGTACAAAGTCTTAGACTGAAATCCTGGGTCTGTCAGTTACCAGTTGAAAGACTCTCACTAAAGTACTTAAGCTTTCTGAGTCTAAAATTTCTTACCCATAATATGAGGATGAAATGCCTACTTCATAGGAATATTATAAAAAATCAATCAGACACTATATATAAGCACTTGTCATAGAGCTTGGCACATAAGTGCTTGATAAATGGATATTGCCACCAGTGGTGTATATTGTCATCATTACTGCTACTTCTACTAATATTGGTCACCATCAAACTCTTCCATTTGTTTCCTCAAATAGATTGCAAATGCCTATAAAGTAAAAGAATCTGTCTTATAAGCCTTTCACAGTAAGTTTCTTTTTAAGATGATGGTGAATACAACTTCTTTGGGTATTCCAAAAACAGAAAGAACCCTTTAGGTTGGGTAGTCAGAGAAAGATTGAATCCACTAGTTTGAAGACTGAAGCCAAAATATTTCATCTTTATTGGCATTTTAAAAAATGCAATTTCATCGATTATCCCTTTCTGCCTTCAAAAGAGTTCATGGGATGAACATTTTTCTCCTGATTTAATAAACAAATGAAGACTTAAGAAAAGTGAAATGATTTAAGAGCTCAGTTTATAAATGTGGAGCTGGGGTGTCTGCATCCAAATGCTCTGTGCTCTCTACTACATTCATTTTTTGAAACATGCCACAAAAAGAGCCAAATGAAAGATATTGAAACTGGCAATAGAAGTGTGAGGCCCATCTGAGCTATAGCCTGCCCATCTGATATCATACGGTATGGTGGAGACTGGTGAATGACCCCTAAATTTCTTCTCCTCCTTTTCTGGGCATGTCTAAACCACATTTCCTATGAACATTCTCACTGCAATAAATACTAGCCATGTCACCAACTTCTGACCAGTGGGATGTAAATGAAGGTGAAGTGCACCATTTCAGGCCTAAGCTTTAAGGCAGTGGGCTTTCTTTGTGAACTCTCTCTTTCCTCTTTCAATCATCTAGAACCCAAGGGGGCCTAAATTTGTGCAGATGACAAAAATGCCCTAGGTGAAGGTGGAACAGGGTACTGAAAGGAATGTGGATTCCTATATAACTGTGGGGAGTAGAGCTGGCTGCCAGTGTAGACTGCTCAATTCAGAACCATTTGTGAAAGAGAAATGAACGTCATTGTTCTTTAAGTCACAGTACTGTTAGGTTTCCTTGACTATTATTAACACATAGGGAAACATACTTGAGAAGACAGCTGAAGGAGAGGAAGCTTAGGAGAATATGGCAGCTGCTTGAAGATCTCTCCATAGTTCCCTTGAGGCAGAAGGGGTAGATAAGTCCCACATGTACCCAGAAGCAGAACCAGAACAGATGCACAAGTAGGACCCAGAGACAGAGTTTACTTCCATAAAAGGAGGAACTTCCTTTTGGAGTTGTTTTACTGTATGAGAGATGTCTTTCAAGGTAATGAGTCCTTGTCAGTTCAGGTATGGCAGCAGGGACTGGATGATCTGATAAAAGTGCTACAGTCAGGGCTCAAGCTTTCTTTGTAGGGTTGAACTATATGACCCTTAAGGTCCCTTCCATCCCTGAGAGTCTAGACTGCAGAAGAAAACAAATCTCATCCAATTGAGAACATCAGAAAAGTGAGTGATGACTCACTGATGAAGAAGATGGCTGTGCTTGGATTTCAATTGCCATAATAATCATCATCATCACAGAAGTTCTACTGGCTTTTTCTCCCTTTGATTAAAGTCCTCAGAAATACCTTCAGGCTCCCTTCCAAACAAATGGCCCATTATAGAAACTCAATTTTAATCTGATCTCCTCTCTCAGTAATTACATTCTTCGTCAAGAGAACAGGACATTCACTTAATGAAGGGGATGCAGCTCAAAGGGTAAGCACTGCAAACATCCAGAAGTGAAAGGAATGCACTTGGCATGACGTGCCTCCATCAAAGCACATTAGAAAAAGGCTGTGCAGCATGAGAAAAGTATCAGATTGGAAGGCAGAAAGCCTGGGTCCAATCTTTTCCTTGCTTGACTCACTTTCTCTCACTGGGTCTCTACAATTGGGTGGGAGTGCCACCCCCACCCAATCCATATTCCACAAAGAAGCCTGAAGGACTTCCAAAAAACCAAATATGATTAAGACTGTCTATGCTTTAAATCTTTCCCTGAATCTCCACTATTTTGGGATAAACCCTAATATGATCTACCAGCCCCCCTTAGGCCCCATTATCTAGACCTGGAATGCCACCTTCCAGCATCAACAGAGTCCATTCTATTAAAGCCATACTTGGGTTCTTTCAGTTCCTAGAAATAGACTAGTTCTTTTCTCAGTCTTTGTACATGGTGTTCTCTGTCAAGAACACTTCTTTTCTTGCTGTTTGTCTAGGTAACTTCTATTCATCCTTTGGATCTCAGCTTCTTTTCAATTTTATTACTATCCCTTACTATGTGCAAAATACTAAGTGCTTTCTAAATATTAGCTAGTTTTATCATCTTTAATGTGCTGCAAGTAGGTACTATTATTATTCCTATTTTATAGATGGGGACACTAAGACTCAGAGAAGTTACATGAGTCTCCCAAGGTCACAGGGCTAGTAAGTGGCAAAGCAAGAATTCCAACCCAGTCTGGTTTGAGTCCATGCTTTTAACCCCTATACTAAGTTGATCCATCACTTCCTCAGGGTGACCTTTATGATCAAGTGATCTCCCTTATGTATATGACTGCACATGTCACTCCATTGTTAATAAGTATGTAATGCTATCTTCCCTGCTAGTCTGAGAGCTCTGGGAAGATGAGGATACAACCTTTCTTGTCCATTGCTATACCTCCAGCCTCCAGCATACCTTGTAAATTCAGTAAATGGCTTTGGATTTGATTAATACATATACAAATAGGAATCAGTTTTCTAATATGTAAAATTAGAAAAGTTGATCTTGGTCTACATTTTTTTATATTGCTTTAAATAAGAAACAGTCCTAATCTGAGATGCTGGCCTTGATACATGTTGGAAAACTATCATAGTGAAGACCATTTCAACTATTTAAGCCTTAGCTGTTCCCACTGTAGAAGACTACTGGACTAGCTGCTCTTTAAAGACAACTCTAGAGTACCTGAAGTGTTTATAACCACTGCATATTATAGGATGTGAGCATGGGCAATTTTGGTTATATTTGCCTTGTTTAGTGTTGCCTATTTCTGGCCGGGTGTAAAATTCTTACTGAATACACCACTAAGAACAGAGCAATTATGAGGCTTGGAAGCACAATTGGTTTTTCAGGCTGGTGAGAAATTCAGGGAACTTAGGAGTAATAGAGGACAGGCATAGTGAAGTGAAGAGAATATACAACCCAAAGGCAAAAGCTCAGGGTTGAGTGCCGGGCTCTTTCAACCTACCAACTATATCATCTTGAATGAGTCAGTTGATTGATAAATTCAGATTCTAAGTGGGACCAAATTAGTGTACTGCTTAGGGATATTACTTTCTCTTTAAACCATTATGCTTCATTTTTAGGAACTTGCAGGTCTGCTTTGTTTCGAGAAGCTTCTGTGGCCTTCAGTTTTCAGTCTTTTGTACTTTCTGCTTTTTAAAGAGTTCAAAGAGGAATTAAAGTGTTAAAGTTATAACATGACCCTTTAGATAATGGCTTCTTAAAGTGGCTAATATCATCTTGAAATCTTCAATTGACAAGCAGTTATTTAGCTCTAATTATATGCCAGAGTTCATAAAATAACTTGGGCAAGTTCTTAACTTCTGTTTTTTGGTATTCTCGCCTATAAAATGGGAACATTCGAATGCAAGTTCAGGAAGTTATGAACACTCAGGGACTGGGCAGGAAGATTCTTGTCATTTCTTTGGTAGGAGGGTCCTCTCCATGAACACTTTTGCAGTGACCTGTGCTTCTCATCACTATGGGTAACATCACAAACTACACACCAGCCCTCCTTGACTCCAACCCTAATTCTCTTTCAGGTGGTTACCAAGCCGTGTCAGCTCTAAGTCCTGAATATCTCCTTAACATCTCAATTCTCACTGCCGTGGTGCTTCCTACATGTCTAGCCAAGATTACTATGACAGTCTCCTCATTTGTCTTCCCATACCAGTCTCTCTGGCCACAGAGAAAGTTCTTAAATTTAAGTGTGACCATATCACTTCCTTGTTTAAACACCGTCAGTAATGCTCCTTGTCCTTGGGATAAATTCAAACCTCTAGGGTATGATATATAACAATTAGAATAGACTAGGATTAGAAATTTGGCTTTACCAGTACCCTGCCATTGGAACCTGAGGCAAGTTAGCTAACTCCCTTAACTCTCTGTTTCTTCATCTGTAAAGTAAGATAATCGTCTTTACACTATAGGGTTGTGGTAAATATTGCATTAAGTACTATGTTTAAGATACTTAGCCTAATGTCTAGGACATAGCTAGAGTGTAATAAGTGATATTTCTTTTTACTACAAAGAAACTCAAATATTATGTATAATTGAGCAAGAAGACAGACATGGTAACAATCATGGAAAACACCAGCAAAAATAGATGTATAAGCAGCATTCTATGTAAGTTCAGAGGCAGAGGGTCATAAACACTGACTGAGAAATAACAGTAGCCTTCTCAGAGGAGGCAGTATTTGATCTAGATCTTGAATGGTCCCCTAGGATGACTAACATGGGCAGAGTTTGTTGGACCCCTTTAATGGCTGGTTTTCTGTGCCCCTTTCTGTAGCCTTGCTCACTGAAAGTTGAAATAATTAGCATGGAGGTTCTGTTCACCAGGCTGTGATGATGCACTTATTCTATCATAAAACTAAGGGCTTATTTTCCAATATAATTGATCCCTTAACCTTCAGAGACTCAAACATTCTCTGTACCTTCAAAACAATAGAAAATTAAAAGAACAATTTCTCTTTACCTTCTAAATCTTGGCAACCAAAAATAGGAGAGCAAGGGAGAGAACATTAAGGTCTCATCGGTTTCAATTCTCAACAATGTAATGTGTATTTTTTCTTATTGGAATTTCAAGAACTCTTATAATTTAATCTGTTATTTATTCTGTTAAAGTGCAGTCTTCCTTAAGAGCAAAAGGATTAATGGTTTCAAATTCCAGCACATTGACCTTTATTCTACATTAAAATGCTTATTTGAAACTATTCTGCCAGGGCTCCCATAAGCCATTCAGTATTGAACATCAAAGAAATATAAAGTTTAACTCCCACTCCACTCAGGAAGCAGAATTTTAGAAATAAAAATAGACTTTTGCATGCATAGATGCATGTAAGATGCTCTGCAGGGTTGTGTATAGACCAGGAGCAGAGGCTTAGTTGGACTAGGGCCTACCTCCTTGGTTCAGCTTTGACTCAGGCCCATCATGGACTGAAGCAAGGTCATTTTCTGAATATTTTTCTATCACAGAAGAACATACCTTGTTTTATGGCATGGAAGCAAGTGAAGAAAAATCCCAAAGAATGAATGACTTGATGAAACATTAAAAATAAAGTTGAGGCCAGGCACGTTGGTGCACGCCTGTAATTCCAGCACTTTGGGAGGCCAAGGCAGGTGGATCGCCTGACGTCAAGGGTTCACGACCACCCTGACTAACATGGTGAAACCCCGTCTCTACTAAATACAAAAAAATTAGCTGGGCGTGGTGGCGCATGCCTGTAATCCTAGCTACTTAGGAGGCTGAGGCAGGAGAATGGCTTGAACCCAGGAGGCAGAGGTTGCAGTGAGCCGAGATCACGCCATTGCACTCCAGCCTGGGCAACAAGAGCGAAACTCTATCTCAAAAAAATAAATACATACTTACAAATAAATAAATAAAATAAAATAAAAATAAAGTTCAAAGATTTAATATGGGGAGAAGAGGAGAAAGAAGAGAATGTATATTTATTGGCTACCTACTATGAATTTAGCATGGTACTAGGAGCTTTTAAGTAACTTTGTCTGCAAACAACACTTTAGCTCAGGTAGGCGTGATCTCCCTCTCTGAACTCCCACAGCCCCTTATCAATGATTCTTTCACAGCATGGCTCTTCTTACCTTTCCTCACAGTTACTCGTGTATGAGTCTTGCCTCCCACACTAGACTGGGTGCTTTCTTTTAGGGTAGATACAGCTGTTGTTTTAGCCATCTCTCTTTTCTGGAGAGCCAGGTCCATATTTAGATACTAGTTCTGTTGAATTTTGTCAAAATAATCTCTGGAAATCCCCTCTTTCCTGTCCAAAATCTTCTGCACATGAATCCCCTTAGTAATATCACCCAAACAGGAGCCATTGCTGGTTCCCTACAAGGCTCTTGGAGCCAGAGATGGTCAGACATCTATCTCTCTAGCTTCCCACTGGGACTTTGGTTTCTTACCAAATTTGATCAAATTCCAGACTCTCCGAATAGTCTAATGAGTCCCTTTTGCTGTCATTTAAACTGGGTGCTAATTGGCCCCAACTCAAAAGATTCACATCTCATTTCCACATTATCTCAAGGGCTGGGCCTTCATTGAGCCTCCCTCTCTTACTCCGCATAACTCTAACACCTTTATATGGGATCCTCCAAATAAAATGAGAGCTTTCTTGGCAGAACTCTTGTTGTCCAGTTTCTGGGATTTTTTCACTCTCAATATGAGCTGAACAAATCCAACTGGTAAGCGGCTCCTAGTGTTGGACACATGGCATTCCCCAAGATAGAGTCAGGAAACAGATCATCAAGAGATAAAGTCCTGATTGAGGATTATGTATGGCATTACAGGTATGATAGGCATATTAAAGGGATAATGTTTAGGGAGAGCACCAGCCTGAATGGGCTGAATAAAATGAAATGGCATATAAAAATTATCTCTCATAGAGCTGGCCCAGAGCAGGTGCTCAATGAATATGTCGCAGCCCCTATGGTATTATTCCACAAACTTCTGGGGAACATCTCATCTATACCAAGCTCTGGGCTGGGCACTGGGGACACAGTGATAAATCAGATCCAGTCCTTGTCCACAATTAGTTCACAATCTAGCAGGGAGAAGGGGAACAAAGATAATACTAGGCATAAAATGCTGGATTAAAAAGAGGCACAAAGCACTGAGAGAAACAGAGGAAGGCAGGCCTGAATCTTCCTGAGGAATTAGTGGAGCCTTGAAGTAAGGGGGACATTTGATCTGGGTCCTGAACCATGAGTAGAAATTCTTAGACAACTTCACCTCAGAAAAAGCAGATGGACCACTTGTACAAGGCCCACAATATGTATCTGAAATATACCTTGACCTTTGAATATAGTGAGCAGTTTGGGATGGAGTATAGCATGCCTGGTGACGTTAGAGGGAAATAAGACTGGAACGAGTTTAGAGCAAGATGTTTGATGAGCACTGTTTCTCACCTTGCAGTCCAAATAACTTCTTATGGTAATACTGGGGGACATGGGAATGGGTATAGGCAGAGCCAAGACTGGAACCCAGGTCACAGACCTTGAACCCTGCATTTTCCACTATAACTAGCATCTAATAAAAACCAACCAAGAATATTTAGTTGAAAAATCATATCACCTATCTGTTGACAAATGCAGGCTATTTATCAAAACCACAAAATTGAAAGTCACATTCAACTCTGAATTCCCATAGAAACTGAATTTCAAGTTAGAGAGAAACTTTTCCATACAGTAGTCCCTACTTCTCCATTTTCATTTTCCATGGTTTCAGTTCCCCACAGTCCAAAAATATTAAATAAAAAATTCCAGAAATAAACAATTCATAAGTTTTAAATTGTGGGCTGTTAAATAACATGGTAAAATCTCACACCATCCCTCTTCATCCCACTTCATCCCACATAGGACTTGAATTATTATCCTTTTGTCTGACGTAGCCATACACTACCTGCCCATTAGTCACTGAGTAGCCATCTTGGTTATCAGATTGACTGTCCTGGAATCACAGTGATTGTATTCAAGTAACCCTTATGTTACTTTTATTACACTATATTGTTATAATTGTTCTATTTTACTGTTAGATATTGTTGTTAATCTCTTACTATGCCCAATTTATAAATCAAATTTTATCATAGGCATGCATGATAGGAAAAAACATAGTATATATAGGATTTTGTACTATCTATGGTTTCAGACATTCACTGGGGGTCTCAGAACATAACCCCTGAGTCCCAGCACTTTGGGAGGCCAAGGCGGGTGGATCACAAGGTCAGGAGTTCAAGACCAGCCTGACCAACATGGTGAAACCCCGTCTCTACTAAAAATACAAAAATTAGCTGGACGTGGTGGTGTGTGCCTGTAATCCCAGCTACTCAGGAGGCTGAGGAAGGAGAATTGCTTGAACCTAAGAGGCAGAGGTTGCAGTGAGCCGAGACTGCACCACTGCACTCCAGCCTAGGCGACAGAGTGTGACTCCGTCTCAAAAAAACAAAAAGGGAGGAGGAACCAAGATGGCCAAATAGGAACACCTCAGGTCTACAGCTCCCAGCGTGAGCGACGCAGAAGACGGGTGATTTCTGCATTTCCATCTGAGGTACCGGGTTCATCTCACTAGGGAGTGCCAGACAGTGGGCGCAGGTCAGTGGGTGCATGCACCGTGTGTGAGCTGAAGCAGGGTGAGGCATTGCCTCACTCGGGAAGCGCAAGGGGTCAGGGAGTTCCCTTTCCTAGTCAAAGAAAGGGGTGACGAAGGGCACCTGGAAAATCAGGTCACTCCCACCCAAATACTGCGCTTTTCCGACGGGCTTAAAAAACGGCGCACCACGAGATTATATCCCGCACCTGGCTCGGAGGGTCCTACGCCCACGGAGTCTCGCTGATTGCTAGCACAGCAGTCTGAGATCAAACTGCAAGGTGGCAGCAAGGCTGGGGGAGGGGTGCCCGCCATTGCCCAGGCTTGCTTAGGTAAACAAAGCAGCGGGGAAGCTCGAACTGGATGGAGCCCACCACAGCTCAAGGAGGCTTGCCTGCCTCTGTAGGCTCCACCTCTGGGGGCAGGGCACAGACAAACAAAAAGACAGCAGTAACCTCTGCAGACTTAAATGTCCCTGTCTGACAGCTTTGAAGAGAGCAGTGGTTCTCCCAGTACGCAGCTGGAGATCTGAGAATGGGCAGACTGCCTCCTCAAGTGGGTCCCTGACCCCTGACCCCCGAGCAGCCTAACTGGGAGGCACCCCCCAGCAGGGGCACACTGACACCTCACACGGCAGGGTATTCCAACAGACCCGCAGCTGAGGGTCCTGTCTGTTAGAAGGAAAACTAACAAACAGAAAGGACATCCACACCAAAAACCCATCTGTACATCACCATCATCAAAGACCAAAAGTAGATAAAACCACAAAGATGGGGAAAAAACAGAACAGAAAAACTGGAAACTCTAAAAAGCAGAGCACCTCTCCTCCTCCAAAGGAACGCAGTTCCTCACCAGCAACGGAACAAAGCTGGACGGAGAACGACTTTGACGAGCTGAGAGAAGAAGGCTTCAGACGATCAAATTACTCTGAGCTACGGGAGTACATTCAAACCAAAGGCAAAGAAGTTGAAAACTTTGAAAAAAATTTAGAAGAATGTATAACTAGAATAACCAATACAGAGAAGTGCTTAAAGGAGCTGATGGAGCTGAAAACCAAGGCTCGAGAACTATGTGAAGAATGCAGAAGCCTCAGGAGCCGATGAGATCAACTGGAAGAAAGGGTATCAGCAGTGGAAGATGAAATGAATGAAATGAAGCGAGAAGGGAAGTTTAGAGAAAAAAGAATAAAAATAAATGAGCAAAGCCTCCAAGAAATATGCGACTATGTGAAAAGACCAAATCTACGTCTGATTGGTGTACCTGAAAGTGATGGGGAGAATGGAACCAAGTTGGAAAACACTCTGCAGGATATTATCCAGGAGAACTTCCCCAATCTAGCAAGGCAGGCCAACGTTCAGATTCAGGAAATACAGAGAACGCCACAAAGATACTCCTCGAGAAGAGCAACTCCAAGACACATAATTGTCAGATTCACCAAAGTTGCAATGAAGGAAAAAATGTTAAGGGAAGCCAGAGAGAAAGGTCGGGTTACCCTCAAAGGGAAGCCCATCAGACTAACAGTGGATCTCTCGGCAGAAACCCTACAAGCCAGAAGAGAGTGGGGGCCAATATTCAACATTCTTAAAGAAAAGAATTTTCAACCCAGAATTTCATAACCAGCCAAACTAAGCTTCAAAAGTGAAGGAGAAATAAAATACTTTACAGACAAGCAAATGCTGAGAGATTTTGTCACCACCAGGCCTGCCCTAAAAGAGCTCCTGAAGGAAGCACTAAACAGGGAAAGGAACAACCGGTACCAGCCGCTGCAAAATCATGCCAAAATGTAAAGACCATCGAGACTAGGAAGAAACTGCATCAACTAACGAGCAAAATAACCAGCTAACATCATCATGACAGGATCAAATTCACACATAACAATATTAACTTTAAATGTAAATGGACTAAAAGCTCCAATTAAAAGACACAGACTGGCAAATTGGATAAAGAGTCAAGACCCATCAGTGTGCTGTATTCAGGAGACCCATCTCATGTGCAGAGACATACATAGGCTCAAAATAAAAGGGTGGAGGAAGATCTACTAAGCAAATGGAAAACAAAAAAAGGCAGGGGTTGCAATCCTAGTCTCTGATAAAACAGACTTTAAACCAACAAAGATCAAAAGAGACAAAGAAGGCCACTACATAATGGTAAAGGGATCAATTCAACAAGAAGAGCTAACCATCCTAAATATATATGCACCCAATACAGGAGCACCCAGATTCATAAAGCAAGTCCTGAGTGACTTACAAAGAGACTTAGACTCCCACACATTAACAATGGGAGACTTTAACACCCCACTGTCAACATTAGACAGATCAATGAGACAGAAAGTTAACAAGGATACCTAGGAATTGAACTCAGCTCTGCACCAAGCGGACCTAATAGACATCTACAGAACTCTCCACCCCGAATCAACAGAATATACATTTTTTTCAGCACCACACCACACCTATTCCAAAATTGACCACATACTTGGAAGTAAAGCTCTCCTCAGCAAATGTAAAAGAACAGAGATTATAACAAACTATCTCTCAGACCACAGTGCAATCAAACTAGAACTCAGGATTAAGAATCTCACTCAAAACTGCTCAACTACATGGAAACGGAACAACCTGCTCCTGAATGACTACTGGGTACATAACGAAATGAAGGCAGAAATAAAGATGTTCTTTGAAACCAACGAGAACAAAGACACAACATACCAGAATCTCTGGGACGCATTCAAAGCAGTGTGTAGAGGGAAATTTACAGCACTAAATGCCCACAAGAGAAAGCAGGAAAGATCCAAAATTGACACCCTAACATCACAATTAAAAGAACTAGAAAAGCAAGAGCAAACACATTCAAAAGCTAGCAGAAGGCAAGAAATAATTAAAATCAGAGCAGAACTGAAGGAAATAGAGACACAAAAAACCCTTCAAAAAATTAATGAATCCAGGAGCTGGTTTTTTGAAAGTATCAACAAAATTGATAGACCACTAGCAAGACTAATAAAGAAAAAAAGAGAGAAGAATCAAATAGACGCAATAAAAAATGATAAAGGGGATATCACCACCGATCCCACAGAAATACAAACTACCATCAGAGAATACTACAAACACCTCTATGCAAATAAACTAGAAAATCTAGAAGAAATGGATAAATTCCTTGACACATACACTCTCCCAAGACTAAACCAGGAAGAAGTTGAATCTCTGAATAGACCAATAACAGGAGCTGAAATTGTGGCAATAATCAATAGCTTACCAACCAAAAAGAGTCCAGGACCAGATGGATTCACAGCCGAATTCTACCAGAGGTACAAGGAGGAACTGGTACTATTCCTTCTGAAACTATTCCAATCAATAAAAAGAGTGAATCCTCCCTAACTCATTTGATGAGGCCAGCATCATCCTGATACCAAAGCCTGGCAGAGACACAACCAAAAAAGAGAATTTTAGACCAATATCCTTGATGAATATTGATGCAAAAATCCTCAACAAAATACTGGCAAAACGAATCCAGCAGCACATCAAAAAGCTTATCCACCATGATCAAGTGGGCTTCATCCCTGGGATGCAAGGCTGGTTCAATATACGCAAATCAATAAATGTAATCCAGCATATAAACAGAGCCAAAGACAAAAACCACATGATTATCTCAACAGATGCAGAAAAGGCCTTTGACAAAATTCAACAACAATTCATGCTAAAAACTCTCAATAAATTAGGCATGGATGGGACGTATCTCAAAATAATAAGAGCTATCTATGACAAACCCACAGCCAATATCATACTGAATGGGCAAAAACTGGAAGCATTCCCTTTGAAAACTGGCACAAGACAGGGATGCCCTCTCTCACCACTCCTATTCAACATAGTGATGGAAGTTCTGGCCAGGGCAATTAGGCAGGAGAAGGAAATAAAGGGTATTCAATTAGGAAAAGAGGAAGTCAAATTGTCCCTCTTTGCAGACGACATGATTTTATATCTAGAAAACTCCATTGACTCAGCCCAAAATCTCCTTAAGCTGATAAGCAACTTCAGCAAAGTCTCAGGATACAAAATAAATGTACAAAAATCACAAGCATTCTTATACACCAACAACAGACAAACAGAGAGCCAAATCATGAGTGAACTCCCATTCACAATTGCTTCAAAGAGAATAAAATACCTAGGAATCCAACTTACAAGGGATGTGAAGGACCTCTTCAAGGAGAACTACAAACCACTGCTCAAGGAAATAAAAGAGGATACAAACAAATGGAAGAACATTCCATGCTCATGGGTAGGAAGAATCAATATCGTGAAAATGGCCATACTGCCCAAGGTAATTTACAGATTCAATGCCATCCCCATCAAGCTACCAATGCCTTTCTTCACAGAATTGGAAAAAACTACTTTAAAGTTCATATGGAACCAAAAAAGAGCCCGCATCGCCAAGTCAATCCTAAGCCAAAAGAACAAAGCTGGAGGCATCACACTACCTGACTTCAAACTATACTACAAGGCTACAGTAACCAAAACGGCATAGTACTGGTACCAAAACAGAGATATAGATCAATGGAACAGAACAGAGCCCTCAGAAATAACGCCGCATATCTACAACTATCTGATCTTTGACAAACCTGAGAAAAACAAGCAATGGGGAAAGGATTCCCTATTTAATAAATGGTGCTGGGAAAACTGGCTAGCCATATGTAGAAAGCTGAAACTGGATCCCTTCCTTACACCTTATACAAAAATCAATTCAAGATGGATTAAAGACTTAAACGTTAGACCTAAAACCATAAAAACTCTAGAAGAAAACCTAGGCAATACCATTCAGGACATAGGCATGGGCAAGGACTTCATGTATAAAACACCAAAAGCAATGGCAACAAAAGACAAAATTGACAAATGGGATCTAATTAAACTGAAGAGCTTCTGTACAGCAAAAGAAACTACCATCAGAGTGAACAGGCAACCTACAAAATGGGAGAAAAGTTTTGCAACCTACTCATCTGACAAAGGGCTAATATCCAGAATCTACAATGAACTCAAACAAATTTACAAGAAAAAAACAAACAACCCCATCAAAAAGTGGGCAAAGGACATGAACAGACACTTCTCAAAAGAAGACATTTATGCAGCCAAAAGACACATGAAAAAATGCTCACCATCACTGGCCATCAGAGAAATGCAAATCAAAACCACAATGAGATACCATCTCACACCAGTTAGAATGGCAATCATTAAAAAGTCAGGAAACAACAGGTGCTGGAGAGGGTGTGGAGAAATAGGAACACTTTTACACTGTTGGTGGGACTGTAAACTAGTTCAACCATTGTGGAAGTCAGTGTGGCGATTCCTCAGGGATCTAGAACTAGAAATACCATTTAACCCAGCCATCCCATTACTGGGTATATACCCAAAGGACTATAAATCATGCTGCTATAAAGACACATGCACACATATGTTTATTGCGGCACTATACACAATAGCAAAGACTTGGAACCAACCCAAATGTCCAACAATGATAGACTGGATTAAGAAAATGTGGCACATATACACCATGGAATACTATGCAGCCATAAAAAATGATGAGTTCATGTCCTTTGTAGGGACATGGATGAAATTGGAAATCATCATTCTCAGTAAACTATCGCAAGAACCAAAAACCAAACACCGCATATTCTCACTCATAGGTGGGAATTGAACAATGAGATCACATGGACACAGGAAGGGGAACATCACACTCTGGGGACTGTTGTGGGGTGGGGGGAGGGGGGAGGGATAGCATTGGGAGATATACCTAATGCTAGATGACGAGTTAGTGGGTGCAGTGCACCAGCATGGCACATATATACATATGTAATTAACCTGCACAATGTGCACATGTACCCTAAAACTTAAAATATAATAATAAAAGAAAAAAAAAAGCTACATAAAAAAAAAGGAACTCCCCCACCCCTCCAAGTATAAGGGAGGGCTACTGTACAATGGTGTGAAAAGCAGGCAGATTACAGGGAAGCCTGTGACTCCCTTTCTGTGTGGAGGCCGTTCAGAGTACAATTTTCTTGTCTTGTTGCTTGAATATAAAGATGACATGGATAACAGTGAGCCTGGGTTTCAGAGCTAACTACCTTCTCTCTTAAAAAGGTGCTGTGTGCAGGGAAAATATAGAGACAAAGACAGAGAAAGAGACCCAGAGACAGAGAGGGAGAAGAAAGAGAGAGACAAAGACCAAAAAACATAAAGACAGAATTATGAGCAGGTGGTTGGGGAGTATGTGAGGAAGAGAATAGACATCTATTAAGAGTCTCTTATATAATAGGCACTGTGCTACATACTTAACATAAGAGCATGTAGTTGTCATAAGATAAGAAGAGAGAGCTAGGGAGTTCCAATTCACTCTTACAGCATAATCCAAACCCATAGCTCTAGAAAATAGGCCTATTCCCAGAGAAGAGTCCTCAAAACTGTTGTGGTTTTTGGTCCGATTAAGGAAGTGACATGTTATCCATAAGCAGGAACTATTCCTGACCTGTACCTGAAATTCTACTATTCTATTTGCTCTTTCAGTTTAAACATTTGCCCTTAGTTCCAAAGCAAACTCCTGAGTGAAAGATCCAAGAACCCCTTTGGCTGAACTGTAGAAAGTGAATGTTCTGGTTTGAATGTTTGTCCCGTCTAAAACTCATGTTGAAAGTTAATCCCCAATGTAACAGTATTAAGAGGTGGGACCTGTAAGAGACAATTGGGTCATGTGTTAATAGATTATTAATAAGTCATCATGTGAGTGAATTAGTTATCATGAGAGTGGATCTGTTATAAAAGCCAGGTCAGCTCTCTCACAAGCCCTCCTGCCTGGTGATGCTTTCTTCCATGGTATGGTGCAGCAAGCAGGCCCTCACCAGAAGCTGAGCAGATGCTGGTGCCATGCCCCTGGGCTTCCCAGCCTCCAAAACTGTAAGAAATGAATTTATTCCTTATAAATTACCCAGTCTCAGGTATTCAATTACAGCAACAGAAAACAGAATAAGACAGTGAGCATGACAGCAAATAACCAAAGAGATGAGTGTTTGTAGATGACATATTTGTGGCAATATGACTTGCCTGTGGTATCCTGGGGGTGTCCAGGAAACCTCACAGAATGTGACTGCCACAAGCTTGGTATCTTCTTTACACATCATGGGTTCAATATAGAACACTAAGCAACACTAAGCAATGTCCAGGAATTCTAATGGGAAGCTGGTTGCAGCAGAAGCAAAAGCTTCTCTGGAGGACACTGAGAGTCTTGGTGAGCAAGAAAACAATGGCAGAATAGATACTCCTTCAGGAGCCCTTTATTTTACAAAGTTGGAAGGAACGGGGCTTCATAATACCCAGGCAACCTTCCAATTTAAAAAGTTTATAGGCTCCATCTGTCCCAGAAGATGCTTCTCTGAGTTTCCTCATTTATTGTCCCTACCATTATGCTCTGCCTATCCCCACCTCTTCTGTATTCTATTTGCTGCTCCCCAATTCGCACCTCTCTGGGTAGTTCTTGCCCATTCTAGCCACTCATTCTTCCCCTAATTGCTTACATCAGAAAGCAGCACACATCACTAGGCTGGGAACTAGGGCACTTAACCCTGCCACTTTCCAGCTATGAGGCCCTAGATAAGTCTGAGCCTTAGTTTCACAGTTTGGAAGTATATGGCGTCCAGGTTCCTTATACCTAAAAATGGGATCATTCTTCCATGCTTTGAGATTTAACTTAAGGTCTACATTCTCTAGCAAGCCATTTCTATTTGTCCACCCCTTTCTTGTCCTCTTTTATATTATATTGTCCTTATTGTTGGACCCACACATTTATAATATAAGGACAATAGTGTGTTTTCTAACACAATATTAGGAATGTTAAAAGTCTTGTTTCTCTCTAATGCAATAAAAAAACCCTGAGGAAGTGGTTTCACTGATTGTGTGCTATTCCGTTCTTCCCCCTTCTCTCCATGTGCACATCCCAGGACTGGACTGAGCTGAATAAGTATTTTTAAAATGAAGTAGAAGGAATCTTGTCAACTAAGGTTACTCCATTTCTGAAAGCCTGACTGGAAATGGCTTCCTGAATCCTATATTATCAGTTTTCTGAGAAAATTGGTGAGACAGGGCATTCCAGGCAGAGGAAAGAGCAATAAAATACAAGTTAAATGCTTTAGACCAAGAGGTAGTATAATATTGTCGTTAAGTGTACAGGCTTTGGAGCCAAAACTTTGGCTTCCAATTCTAGCTCTGCCACTGAATACCTTATCCTCTTGTGCATCAGTTTTCCCTTTTATAACATGAAAATAATCTATGAGGTATGCTTGGAAACTTAGAACACAGCTTCACATTTTCGTTCACTGCTGAATTCCTCCCAGTGTTATTTCTAAACCTGCCCTCTGTATGAAGGCGGGCCAGCCTCTTACAGATTGACCACTGCATGCCAGGTCAGCCTCTTCATATTATTTTTTTCTTGCCTGTTAGTCACCATGCACAAAATTCCCTCTCACTGATGCCTTCTAAAGCTCTAGCTGCTTTGCTAGCCCACATGCAGTCCCACCCTACAGGGAACCTCCTTCATTGCTCTGGTCTGTCATTCTCTCTCTCATGGAGCTACCTAATCATATATGAGCAGTAGCCATATAACTTACCCAAATAAGGACACTTCTGAGAGTGGAAGACAATGTTATTATTCATTATGTTGGGATGACAGGTATAAGTAAGGACTATCCTGATCAGAAGGAGAGAGATACATAGTTACCTTACCAATGGACCCAGGGGTATTGAGATAACACTGCTTCTTACAGTCTTTCTCTTTCTAGTATTTCCATAGAAATCTGCATAGTATTTTCCAGCCTACAAAAAACTTCTACCTCATAGTCTCACTGATGATCACACCAGTTCTGGGAATCTATTGCGTAGGACTATTTCTTGCACAAAGTGGTTTTTCTTAGGTCACCTAGAGGCTGGAACTGGACAGAACCTTCTGTTTCACTCTGGCATCCACTTTAGCCCCTGATTGTGTTGGGTTTTTTTGCGGGGGAGTTGATTTTGTTCCCTTAGGTTGGTGGTAGAAGAAAGAATCATGCCATACTTCTTTTCCCCTCATCTTTCCGCTATCTAAAGCTGGGGGAATGGTAGGGTTTGAGAAAGGTGAAATGAGAAGCTAACAAAGAAACAATCAGAAAGTGGCAAAGTATCAATAAGTCCAATCTCATTCAAGAAATAATTATAAATATTTATCTAGATGATAGGATTTCAAGTATTTTTTTTTTTTTTTTTTTTTTTTTGAGATGGAGTCTCGCTGTGTCGCCCAGGCTGGAGTGCAGTGGCGCGATCTCCGTTCACTGCAAGCTCCGCCCCCTGGGTTCACGCCATTCTCCTGCCTCAGCTTCCTGAGTAGCTGGGACTACAGGCGCCCGCCACCACGCCTGGCTAATTTTTTTTGTATTTTTAGTACAGACGGGGTTTCACCATGTTGGCCAGGATGGTCTCGATCTCCTGACCTCGTGATCCGCCCGCCTAGGCCTCCCAAAGTGCTGGGATTACAGGCTTGAGCCACCGCGCCTGGCCTCAAGTGATTTTTAACATTATCCTTACTCCTTTCTATATCCGTTGAATTAGCATGTACTACTTACATAATTTTACAAAATGCTATTTCATTTATTTTTTTCGTTTTAAAGAAAGAAACCCGAGTCTTCAGTAAAATGGTCAATTTCAGTGGAAAAAAACCCCCAAAAACAAAAACATAGGCTTTTCAACCAGACCTAGGTTTTCATCTTAATTCTACTCTGTGACCTTGAGTAAGTCACATATGCCTTCAAGCCTCAGCCTCAGTTTCCTAATGGGTAGAATATAGACACCACCACCCACTTCACAGGGCTGTTAATGACAATTCCACAAGATTCAAAAAGTGAGTACCCCAGGTAAGGGCCCAGCTTGTGGCAGACTCTCAAGACTTGCCACCTCCTCTGCTCACAGCTCTGGAGTCATCAGGGGCATGCCTGTGACAGCTGTACCCCCTCAGCATGCCAGTGGGGCTGTCCAGAGATGCTGGGTGCCTAATGCGGGGAGGCAGTCCTGTCAGAATCACTGGGGGTTACTCATCCCACCTTCAGGGTTTCTGACAGGATGTTTTGATAAAATAAATCTATTTTAAGTGAATGTAATGAAATACTAACCAGTTTCTGAAGGGCTCTTAAGATGTTTTTAAGAAGTTTCAGATCAAAGGCCCTGGGAAGGCAGACTTCATGCATTAAATATTTAGTACTGACTCAGTCACTTGAGAGTGCCGGAGTTTTGACATTGTAAGAGGAAGAAAGCACATTTTGGCTGGGGCCACACTCATGTTAAAGACACAAGTGATGGGATTCAGGAGCAAGAGGCCAATCTTCTGGCTCCTATTGGCTGGAAAGTTGGAGGTCATGACCTCAAAGGCTGTCTGCCTAAAGATTCAGGATGTGATAGAATTATTCAGGATCTATAGTAGTTGGGTAAACAGGTCGTCAGCGAGCCCTGACAGCAGGGATCTGCCTTCCCAGCTGTTACTACCAGGCTCAGTGCCTGTCATTCTGCACATTGCCACTTGGAGCCCACCAAGTGTGTGAAATCTGCAATGTGCTTTGCAGTCCAGCTGAGAGATACTGTCCTTGAGACCACACATGGACTCACACAGTCCTGGCAGGTGAGGCTCAATGAGGAGAAGAGATTTGTTGAAGAAAGGCCACACTACACATTAATGGTATGACTGGGAATGGTGTCAAGAGCTCCTGCCTGACTGTTCCAAGGTCTTTCCAATATATTACACTGCCCCTTTAATGACAAACAGCTACCACTGGTGTAGACATAGAAGGGCAGGAAGAAGCCTAGAATAGGGTGTAAAGTAGTGGCCCTTGATCTATATCAGGTCATAGCTACCTCTGGAAGTCTGGTAGAAATTACAGATCCTCTCCCAGAAAAATGCACGCATGTACTAGTATGTACTACGGTTGACATCTAGTGTTGGAGAATTAGAGCATCCTTTTAAACACATTCTTGAACATCAGATTGCAAAACCTTGAAACCGAAGTCATAGTAGACCCTGTGATCCCAGAGCTTACAACTTTGAGTTTCTTGAATGACTTTTAGAATAGTGGTATGACAGTAGAACCATCACAAGGTTTGGTATTATACAAACCTGGATTAGAGCAGCACCTAGCACATATGTAATATTAAGGAATTAATTTCTCTTAACTTCAGATTCCTATTTCTAACGTGGCATAATATTATCTAATGGAGATATTTGGAGTTCAAACATGTAAATAATTTTGAGCCCCTGAATACATGCAAAAGATACAAAGTTCCCATCCATCTCTATCTACTTCCAAAAAACCCTGATGGATTCCTTCAGCATCCAGTCATCCACTCTATTCCCACCTTACAACTAAACTTTAGACTCCAGGAGGGCAGAAATCATGTCTAGATTGCTCACAATAACTACCTCTGAGTATACTGACTGGCACATGATAGGTGCTTAATATATATTGAACAAATGAATTAAAATAACAAAATAATGAGTCCAATGGATACACAGTAACTTCCAGAGAGGGAGCAGGAGCAGTAAATAGAGCACTAACCCTGGGGAAAATTCAAATATTGCTTTTGGCCACAGACCAAAGGTGTTTCAGGGCCCAGAAAAACTAATGACTTAGGAACTGGCATTCAGAGAAGACAACCTAGAGGAAGATCTCCCTGTTTATCTCTGTTCATTGTTTCATTCCCCTTCACCATTGTCATAGGCCTGGTCTCTTCCCACATGACAAGCCGAGGAGCTGCAGTTACACCAAAACCAGGTCAAGTAAGCCTAAAACCTAGGAATAAGGGACCAGGTAGGAAGTAGGAAGAGGCACAAGTTATTAGCTCCTACCTGACCCCGCCTTTGATTCTGCAGGTACTACCACTTCCACCTGGAAGATTAGCTGTGCTCAGTTTCTGAGCCAGTCCTAACAGGGAAGAGAGTACAGAAGCAGTTTTAGTCTCCTCTACAGGTGGAGTCTTGTTGTCCTGGGCTAGAAGGCACACGTGAGGTGAGCCCCCACATCCTTACATACCAGTGGAGGTGAGCCCCAAACGCTTACATACCAATGGAGTCAGAGTTCCCAAGAATACCTTTCTTGGAATTCAAGGTCAGTCTGAACCTAAACCTGGCAAGCCCCAACTCAGACCCTTGCCACCTCTTCTCCTAGAGCCTGAAGGATGCTTCCATGCCTGAGGTAGTGGTAATAAACAGAAGGGAGGAGAAGCACTATGTCACCACCCACTTAACTTCCAATACTAACTATTGTTTGGAAGTTCTTCCTGACATGACAAAATCCCCTTAGAAAGACACACACATTTGTCATACATTTCTGGGTCCTGAGCATCCAAGCTGAATTTAACACATTCCTTATAATCCCCTTCTTTACCCCTTTGGTGGCTCTATCTTTCACCAGTTTAAACAAGCCAGAAACCTAGAAATAATGCTTGATTCCTCTCTTTTCCTCACCTACAACATTCAACTAATCACAGATCCTGTGAATTTTAACTCCTAGATATTTCTTGAATTTTTCAACTCTTTTCCATGTTTTCTGCTACTGTCATAATTGTTAGAGAACTCCCTAACAATATTCTCTGCCCTTCAATCCATCCTCCACATAACAACCCAAATTACTTAATATAAAATATTTGACCCTGTTATTCCTTTGTGTAAACTCCTACATTGACATCCCATCACAACCAGAAAACAAAAAAACAAACAATTCTGGCTTCTCCGTGTCCCTGGGCTCCTTAGGTATGTACATTCGAGAAGATACAGAGTGACTCCTTCTCTGGCTTAACAGAAGGAGAATAGGAAGTATGAGCTATCACAAGTTGGAATAGGCTATTATTGAAGGTAGTGAGTTCTCTGTGCCTGAAAGAGTGTCTGTAGAGCCTGAATAACCACTCACTGGGATGCTGTGGAAAAACTCTGCTCTTGGATAAGAGACTGGTTATATGCCATATGAAGGAAAATTCTGTCCTGAAGAGACTTCCAGGGGTTTCAGGATAGCATGTACCTTGGGGACAATAACACCTCCCTGCTTCTCTCATCCTCCCCACATGGACATCAGTAGGAGGAGGCGCCACCTCAAGGAAAGCAGTTTCTCTTCTGAAACCAGCCTGACCCATAGCCAGCATAAATGAGATGTTGTTTTGGCATTTCTTCTTCAGGTCAATGTAATCAGTGTAGAAAATGTAAATGAATAATTTAGGTTTCCAGAAATAAATTAACTGGAGCCAAGATTGTCAAATGTGGCTGTCTACCCTGATCAAGGTAACCAGGTAAATACCAAATCTCACTCCCTTTTCCTGCAACATAGCTTTTTAGGCATTCCTTACTAAGTGACGAGAAAGAAACAAAGTCTTCAGGATAACAAAAACAAACACTTTGCATTTGTGTAGCTGTTTAGAAATGTAACATGCTGTTAAATTATAGTTACCAGTTGAGAATCTAATGTGTTCCAGGCAACATGGCAGCTGCTTTTTAGACATAATATTTTTTAAATCACAGACTTTTGAGACAAATTTATTAGGTTCATATTGCAAGTCTCAACTCTGCCTCTAACTAGCTGTGTGATTTTAGGCAAGTTATTTAGTCTCTTTGCACCTCAGTTTCCTGATCTTTAAAATGGACAGAGTAAGGGCGCAGGCTTTAAAAGGCAGGATAATATACACAAAGAACTTAGCTAGTGCCATATGTGGCACATATACACATTCAGTAAATGTTAGCTTTGGTTTATATTACCCCTGACAAATACCCTGAAAAGTAAGGGTTATTTTGCAAATGTGCAGATGAAGAAAGAGGCTGAGTGATATGGAATAATGTTCTTAATTTGGTAATGAATTAGTGGTGTATCTCAGATTCAAATGCTGATCTGTCTGACTCTAAAACCTCTGTGTTGAGAGAGCAGCATGGTTAGTTTTACTAATGTGGCTGTTGTTGTCACCATCAACAAAACTAATAGCATTAATAACAATGCCCTCTCACTTGGGCACAGCACTTTTGAGTCTTCAAAGAAAATGTAGACACATTATTAAAGAATTATCAGCCCTTGGGCCTGTAAACGACTTCATGGAACCTCATCCACACTTTCCATCCCAGGGCAGAAGCCATCCTGTGGTACCCTTGACAGGTGATCATCTGTCCAAGATGGGTCTCACCAGTTCTAAAAGGAAATAAGCAGAAAGGACTACTCTTGAGCAGAACAGATGTGGGCAGGGCAAAGACTCTATGATATGGGAGGCTCCAGTATTGAGGGAGATCTCAGAGATGGAAACACACCTATCAGTCTTCCTGAACACTTTCAGGCCCTCAGACTGCATGGCAGGGGGTGTCCTGGAGGAGGAGGGCTTCCTAGTTCTTAGCAAGGGTGAGCCTGAGGTAAGGGCAGCCAGATGAGCCTTTACCCACTTAGAGATAACTGAAAAGAAACAGGAGCCCAGAGCAAGATCTAACTCCAAGAGAACCTGGACAGTTTTCTCACCTTTGCCTGTACCTTCATCTGCTATTTTGTTTCCCAGATCTGTGCCTGTAGGATGTAACAGAAAATCCTAAAATACAGGAAGGCCCATAGCCTTGTTTAATGGGGCAAAGATGTGGGGAAGGACCTGGAAAGACTGAATCAGCCTCCTCAACTAGACTAATGGCAGGAAACTCAGGGAAGTAAGGGCAGGAGAACAGTCACAAAGAAAATGGAGGCAGGTTAGATTCTGATGCAAGTCTGAGAGAAGACAAACTAGAGCTTCAGACACAATATTGCACTGCCCTAGAGGCATAAGGATAAAGCCCTCCCTACCAGTGAATATTTCCATGATCCTATTAGGTTCCTACAGCAACACAGAGGTAGTCAGTGAAAGGATTCGGGCAGCATAGAGAGCAAACATTTTGAAGTCAGACAGATCTGGGTACAAATCCTGATTCTAACAGTTGCTAGCTATGTGAGTTCAACCAAGTTAGTGAACCCAAGCCCTGGTTTCTTCACATGTTTAAGAGAATAATAATAGCAACCTATTGTTAATTATAAAGAGGAAATGATCACATGAGATAAGATAAAAGTAGAGCCTAGCTCATGGTGTGCTATGGTCTGAACGTTTGTGTCCCCTTCCCTCTCCAAATTCCTATCCTGGAGCCTAAATCCCCAATGTATTGTTATTTGGAGGTAGAGTCTTTGGGAGGTAATGAAAGCATAAGGGTGGAGCCCTCATGAATGGGATTAGTGCCTTTAAAAGGAACCAAAAAGACTAGAGTTCTCTCTGTCATGTGAGGATACAGCAAGAAGTCAGCAATATGCAACCTGGAAGACAGCTCTTAAAAGAAGCCAACTATTTTGGCACCCTTACCTCAGACTTCCAGCCTCTTGAACTGTGAGTAAAAAATTCCTGTTTTTAATAAACCACCTAGTCTATGGTACTTTGTCATAGCAGCCAACACTGACCAAGACATAGTATGTGGGAGAAAATTGTTCCTCTTTGTTGACATTCAAAGAGCATAAGACTCCCAATCAGAAAACCAAGGTCACGCTCCTAGGAACTTTACACATTTTCTGTCCTTAGGCCTTGGTTTTCTTAGCTGGGAAAATAGGGTGTTAGAAGACTAATATTTCAGGGTCTCTCTGGGTCCAAACTTTGTTTCAACTGCCTGTAGTGCAAGTATCATGAATTGGAGAAACAGATAGACTCCCAGCCATCTGTTTTTCCTCCATCCCTGTGAAATGGCAGCCTGGACCAACAATATCAAGACTGAGTAATATTCTGCTGACCTAGTTAGAAAAAGTTAAGAAACGTTTAAATACGTATGAATATTATTGAATGAAAAAGAGAAGGCTGATTCAAATGGTTGCAGTGCATATTAATATCTTATTATCCACTTTAATGTAGGAAAGATACTCTATTTAATCTTCTTAGCAAAATAATTGTCTTTTAATGCCAAGGTATGGTAAATAAGCCAGAAAAAATCAAATGATAGTGCAGGATGAAGTTAAATAATTTAGAAAACAAGAATCCAGAATTCAATAAATTATTCCAATCCAAGATGCTATCAAGAAAAAAAGGTAGAATTCTTATGTTCCATTTTCTGAAATAATATCTCGGTGGGAAGGCAAATGAGGAACCCGAATATTCCTAGCAGTTTCTCCTTTTAAAAGAGATATAAATTAATAGATTTGACAAACATTTTTTTGAGAACCTACTGAGCATTCATCAGTCATACCTACCTCTTTGTAGCCACAAAGAGGAATAAAATCCCAAACACTTCTCTTGAAGACTTCTCTGGCTAATGGGGGAGACCCACATCCAGGACTGCTATAATGATAGCTTATCTAGCAGTAATGAGTTGGAGCTCGTTCCTTGATAAACTGTAGAATGCCTCTCTCAGCCCCTGTAACCTTCTCCTCAATTCCTATTGACATGTGAACTTACTCTTCTTGGCAAAATAGATGGGTCCATCTGGAAGAATTGATTTATTTAAGACACATACAAATGTCTTTCTGAGAAATAGGTATTAATAAGGTGTATATTACTATTCATGTATATGTTGTGGAATACCTACTGTGTACCAGCACTATGCTAGGCTCTTTGCTAGTCACTCATTTAATTTTCCTAACAATTCCTAACAATTATGAACAATTCCAAATTACAAATGAGGAAACTGGGGATCAAAGAGTTTAATGAACTTGTCCAGGGATAAATGTTGAAAACAGTGCAAGCAGCACTAGAAATCAAGTCCTTCTTAAATAAAAGCCCTTGGTCTTTTCATTAAGCCATATTGAAAGCATAGTAAAAGGGTTACAACATTGAAATGGAGAATCTATGTTGACCATGGACCTGAGTCAACAAGAGAAAAGCTCTGCCTACTTACCTGGTCATCCTTACTTTTAACTTAGGAATGGAGAAGGGCTCAGGCCATCTTGGGAGCAGGAAGGTATGCTGAGAGTATGTTCTACCTTGAGGCCTGGAGGCCCCATGAAATCAGGACAAGGTTTAGATGAAAGAAGCCAAGACTGTGTCAAGGTTCAGGTCTGGGCCAGCAACTAATGAGGCAGGCTCAGTTAGTATGGGTATCTTTAAGGTCCTAGAATCAGGGGGTACTGGAGATCCAGCAGCTCATTCAGGCTTTGGTATTATCCAGCTGTGTGAATTGAGTGAGTCCCTTGCCCTCAATTTCAATTTCTAAAATTGGAATAGGCCCAAGAGTAAGTTGGGCCAAATGATTTATTCAGATCTCCTATCTCCAAAATACTATGATTTTAAGATTTCAAATATGGACTTTACCAATAAAAGCCACAATAATCATTATTTGTTGAGCACTCTTAATATGACAGCACTCTACTATATTAACTCTAATTGCAACCTCATGACAACATTGCAAAGTTGTATTTATTATCCTTGTTTAGAAGGCGAGAAGCCCTGGAATCCAAAAGGTCAGCTACAGGTAACTTATCCATCGCCATTAACTTTTCACATATAATTTATTCATAGCCACCAATATTATAAATGGCAGAATCCCAAACTGTCTAACATCTAAAACTGTACCCTTCTTATGTATGCCTTCTTCCTTTGCCTACCTCTGCCCTCTAATTAAAACATGTGAGGACATTACCTCAATGATTTTTCAGTGGCATCTGGTTTTCTTAATAGCTTTAATCTGAAAGAAGTGTCTTGAGAAACTAAGTTCAGTCTCCCACTTGCTTAAGCAGGAGGCTGTTGTACCTTTCACTTTGAGAGGTAAATGCTAGTAACTGAGAGCAATTGGCAAGGTATCTGCAGCTGACCAAGATATAGGGTCAATCAAGAAGATGAAGAAAAGTTAATGCTTAGATAATTAATTTTGATAATAGTTGAGTTAACTAACAAAAAGAAATTACAGATAATCATAGATAGTGTATCTTCCTTAGTTCCCAGCCCATTTTTCATATGGTTGGCTCAAGATATATATTTAATGGATTAATATGGTTTATCTTTCCTCCTCGCACTCTCAAACATCCTTCTCCACAGACTTCAGCCAATCCTGAACATGACAGGGAGAATCATTTAACTTTCTAGATGTCTTTCCAATCTTTACTCTTTACCACATCTCCAATATGCCATGCTCTCACCCATTATATACCCTGTAAGATAGAGTTCAAATGTTACTTCCCCATAGCAATTCTTTCTGATTCCCCAGCCAGGGTTTCATGTTCCTTTCTCACTCCTCATCAATAATCTACTCCTTAATTTCTTCTATACAAGTATTTTACTTATTAGTAGGGTAATCTTGGACAAGTTACTTAACCTTTCTGTGCCTCAGTTTCCCCATCTTCAAAGTGGGGAAAATAATAGTACCAGCTTCATAAAGTTGCTGAAGGTTTGACTGAGAAAATAAATAACCTATTATCATGTTTGACATGTAGTAAGCACTCTATAAATGTTAGCTGGTTTAATTTTTATATGACAAATTGTATGCCTTCGGGGAGCTTGGAGTCTAAGGGAGATATGGTATTACAAATGCGTTATATCCAAGAACTTACAAACAATTCAATTTCACTTCTGTTATCCAATATCTACTAGAAGCCTCTTGTCATCACAGAAACCCTTAAGCTAAGTCACAATGTCTAGTTTGCTGGTGACTCTAGAGAGGTTATTTGAGATAGCCAAAATTCAAATCCCCATATGGCTCCAGCCTTGATGATCTTTCTACTTACATTTTAACTAATAGGGGGTTTCTCTGGATATCTATCGGGGTAGAGGGTAGGGTGCTAATGTATGAGGAAAAGAGGCACAAAGAGTTTAAGTAACTGGCCCAAAGTTACACAGTGAATAAGTGGCAGAGTTAAGGTTCTAACCTATGTAGCCCACACTATACTAACTTATGCACCTAATTTCTTTCTTACTGCCTTGAACGTACTCAGTTAATGTTTGCAGAGAGTGGATAAACAAACAAGAAAACCTTGCAAACAGGTCTGGAAGAGGAGTGAGTTGCAGTGGACAGAGGCTAATCTAGAAGTCAGCAGCTGCGTTTCCAACTAAACTTGTCCCACTAATTCGCTGGGTGACTCAGGAAAGTTATCTCCCTTCTCTGGACCCTCTGTCTCCAGCACAGAAAGAGAGAGAGGCCTTTAAACAGTAGCAGTTAAGTCTTTTCTTCAAACTAAGTTTATGGAGAAGGCCAATAAACAGGATGTTCCAGTGTATTTGGCAGAAAGGACAAGAGAAGTCAGAGCCCTCACTCCTCCTCAGGGATATGGGGAGCACAGTTTTAAAACTCTAGAACCAGAAGAACTTGGGATTCTTCTTGGCTATGACATTCTATTACACAGATAAAAGAAATTGCCTTGTGACCTAATGTTATATATCTTCTGATTCAACCAAGTGAAAATGTGGCTTCAGAGGAGGTGACAAAGTGTGACCATACCCAAAGGTAATAAGAAGGAATTACAGCTCTAACAGCCTGACTTCTCCACCTGCCTCAGTCATAGACATGCCCTAAATACAAAAATATCTCACAAACCTGAGAAAATTGCATTCATAGTATAAATATATTTAATGAAAAAAATAATAAGTGGGCTGTGGAGTTTCTGGATTTATTATTTTCATAACCATCTTTGCTTTCTGTAATCTCTAGACTGATTAATAAAATCTTGCTAAAAGAGGTTCATATTTGGCATTTGCTCAGAGAATGGGAGTTTTTTCAACTTTATTGAAGCATTTTTTACATGTAATATGTCATCTATTTCAAGTGTGCAATTTAATGATTTTTAGTAAATTTACCAAGTGTGCCTCTACTACCACAAATCAGTTTTAGGACATTGTCATTGCCCCCATAAGATCTGGCTTGGGATGGTTTTGTATATTTATATCTATATGAGATTCTTGGAAAAACTCAGGTTCAAAAGAAATAGATTGCATAAAAATTGAGCTCTAGTTTACATAGTCTAATATCCTACCATTTTCCTGTATGTACAGAGTCCACTGCCCTAGAAGAAGAAAGGGAGAAAGTTGTCTCAGCTCTTGTTTGTTCTTTCAAGGCATTTAAAATAATATACATTACATTAAATTTATTGAGCTTTCCCACTGTTGGGCCAAAAAAGAACTCTGAAAGCAAATCAGGCACAGTTACTAAGCTCAAGGAGCAACCAATTTAGAAAAAGAAATTTGATATACACAACAGAGTCATAAAATAGGGCAGGAAATGCCAGGAGTCTACAGAAAGTAAGAGAAATTGCTGATGAGTTCACTTATAGCTGAGGGGAATCAAGGATAATTTTTAGAGAAAGGGCTTTTGAACTGGGCCAAATTTCATCTAATTCTGTCATTTACTGATGCAGTTAGTCAATATACAGTCACTGAAAACCACTTTAGAATTCACATCTGTGCTTGAATTAGGCATGGTCCCTGTCCTCACACAATGCACAGTCAAACATAATGACTTTATTTCAGCAGCTCACCAGATATCCTGAATATTTCTATTATGAACTTAAATGGTGCAGAATTTTTGTTTGTTCTTGCATTTCTCTTCCCTATTTGATTATGAGCTCATAAAAATAAGAACCACTTCTGAAGCACATCTATGTCCTTGGTTTCCAGTATTTCCTATCTCATAACATGTGATTCATAAATATTTGTTTAATGAATAATTTGTTCATTTAATTTTTCCCCTTTATATCAACTGATGGTTCACTTACTGGTTTTGGGGGAGGGGACAGTAAAGGGGAGAAGGCAAATTATTTAATTCCAATAAAATTGATTGTGTTTTCTTGTATTTGTAATGAGGGCCCAACAGAGGACTTAAGTCAAAAGAGTCAATGAAATAGGCTGTGTATAAAGAGGCTTTTTACAGCAGAGGTTAACTTTCAGAATGGTGGTAGAAGGAGCACAGCATACCTTCTTCCCAGCAAAACAACCATTTAACTGCTAATTTTTTTTTCTTTTTTGAGACGGAGTTTCACTCTTGTTGCCCATGCTGGAGTGCAATGGCGTGATCTCGGCTCACTACAACCTCCGCCTCCCAGGTTCAAGCGATTCTCCTGCCTAAGCTTCCCGAGTAGCCGAGATTACAGGTGTGTGCCATGACACACAGCTAATTTTTTTGTATTATTAGTAGAGACGGAGTTTCACTATGTTGGCCAGGCTAGTCTCAAACTCCTGACCTCAGGTGATCCACCTGCCTCAGCCCCTCAAAGTACTGGGATTATAGGCATGAGCCACCGTGCCCAGCCTAAAAATTATTTTTAAAAACAATCATTTGAAGTCATTTAAAGCCATTTGAACCATGACCTGCTCAAATTCCCACCCTCTAACTCAGTGGGATGGAAGCTGTACTCCAAGAGTATGCCATCAAGAATATTAGTTCCCTCTCTACCTACTTCCTAGTCTATAGCTATGATTTCACCTTGGGAGGGGCAGGCCACAAGCACCTCTCACATAGCCCCCATCCCCATTCTATATTGAAGAAGCTCTATTCAAGGTGGATGCTGCTAAGAAATAAGTCTTCCTTCCCCCACCAGACCTTACTCATAGAATGAAAACTCTAAACCAGGCATGGTAGACCAAGAGTATTAGAAGCCAAATGCCCTCGGCCCAGCTAATTTGCAGGACAGAGGTTTCAGGCCAAGATGAGCAAGACAAGAAGACCAGGGGCTACTGTCCCTACCCAGAGCCTAGCTCATAGAGCAGGGGTGACACTCTAGGAGAAGTGGGCACTGTCCCTGCCCCCAGTTCTAGGGCAGTGGCATAGAGGTTCTGTTCAGGGAGAATGGCAAGTAATAAGAACAAATAACTCCACAACACTGCATAAGGGGACTGAGTTCATTTGGAACGGCTTGTAGTGAAATTTATGCCAAAGGGTAATGTCAAAAACAACAGAGATCCTAGTGTGGCAAGCAAATAAAAGGAAGCTGGTCACACCATGAGATTTATAGCAACAAGTAAAACAACAGACTAGCTAGAAGGTTAGAATAAAGAATTAGGGAGGAAAGATAGCTAAGAAGGACACTTCAGGGGGCAGAGCAGCCTGAAAGACTAGCAATACCTTGCCCCTGCAAAAGGGGTCTATATTAACTGGATCAGACTGTGAAACAATTATTGCCCCTAGGGAAAACAGAATAATCAGCTAGCGATTAATACAGGGTAATAGCTTGATGTGATACCAATAGAGGAAGACCAGCCCAGATGCTCAAGTATGCCCAAGGCAGTTAATGAAAAATAATTATACATCCAATAAGTTCACCAAACTTGAAGTAGGATAAACTCATGGAGATCCACAATCAGGCACATCATAGTCAAAATGATGAAAGCTTAGCACAAAGAGAATATATTGAAACCAGCAAGAGAAAAGTGATTCATCACCTACTAGGGAATTCCAATAAGATTAATAGCTGACTTGTCAGCAGAAACAATAGAGGTCTGAAGAAAGTGAGATGACATATTCAAAGTGCTGAAAGAACAAATCTGTCAATATGATTCCATCAGGCCAGGACTACTTTGATACCCAAACTAGACAAAGACATTGCCAAAGAAAACCCCTGAATATCAATATCTCTTGTGAATATAAACACAAAAATCCTCAACAAAATCCTACCTGACTGAATCCAGCAACATATAAAAAGGATTATGTACTGTGACCAAATGGGATTTATCCCATGAATGCAAGGTTGGTTTAATATCTGAAAATCAATCAACATAATATACAAATTAATAAAATAAAGGACAATAACCACATGATCATTTCAACAGACACAGAAAAATCATTTGATACAATCCAACACCCTTTCATGATAAAAATACTCAACAAACTAGAAGAAGAAGAAAACTTACTCAACATGATAAAGGGCATCTATAAAAAGCTCCAAAGCTAATGTCATATTTAATGGTGAAAGACTGGATGCTTTACCTCTAAGATAAGGAACAAGGCAAAGAAGTCTGCTCTTGCCACTTCTATTTAACATTCAACTAAACTATCCATAATGGCCCAGGTAATTAGGTGAGAAAAGAAACAGAAGAATGAAATAAAAGGAAGAAGTAAAAATATATCTACTTGCAGATGATATGATCTTGTGTTTTAATCTTAAGGAATCTAATAAAAAACAAGTAGAAATAATAAATGGGTTCAGAAAGGTTGCAGAATGAAAATGCAAAGCTAAATTTGTATTTAAGTCCAAAACAAAATTAAGAAAACAAGCTTATTTACAATAGCCTCAAAAGGATAAAATATGTAGAAATGAATTTAACAAAATAAGTACAAACCTTGCTTATACTGAAATCTATAAAATATTTTTGAAAGACATTAAAGAAGATCTAAATAAAAACATCCCACATTCATGCATCAGAAAATTAAATATTGTTGATATGGCAATATTCTCCACACTAATTTACAGGTTCAGTGCAATAACTATCAAAATCTCATCTGGCTTTTTTGTAGAAATTGATAAGGTGATCCTAAAATTCACATAAAAATGCACGGCACCATGTATAGCCAAAACAATCTTGAAAAAGAAAAAGTTGGAGAGCTGACATTTAATGATTTCAAAACTTACTACAAAGGTACAGTAATGAAGACAGTGTTGTACTGGCACAAGGATAGACATATAGATCAATAGAATGTAACTGAAAGTCCAGAAATAAACTCTTACATGTATAGTCAACTGATTTTTGACAAGGGTACCAAGACAATAAAGTGGGGGAAAGAACAATTTTTTCAACAAATAGTTATGGGACAGGCATAAATTGGAACATTTTCTTACACCATCTGCTAAAACTAACTTAAAATGAATCATAAACATCAATGGAAGAGCGAAAATTATAAAGCTCTTAGAAGAAAACATGGGAGTAAATCTTTGTGACCTTTGGCCAGGCAATTGCTTTTTAGATACATGCTATGGACTGAATATTTGTGTCCTCTCAAAATTTGTATGCTGAAATCCTAATCCCCAATGTGATGCTATTAGGAGGTGGGGCCTTTGAGAGGTAATTAGGTCACTGTGGGTGGAACCTTCACGAATGGGTTTAATGCTCTTATGAAAACACACTAGAGACCACGATTTCTCTGTCTCTGCTCTCTGCCATGTGGATATAACAAGACAGCCGACTGAAAACCAGGAAGTGGGCCCTCAACAGACACTGGATCTGCCAGCAACTTGATTTTGGACTTTTAGCCTCCAAAAGTGTGAGAAATACATTTCTGTTGTTTAAGCCAGGGGTCCCCAAACAGGATACTGGTCCCTGGTATGTCAGGAACCAGGTCACAGAGCAGGAGGTGAGTGGCAGGCCAGAGAGCATTACCAGCTGACCTCTGTCTCCTGTCAGATCAGTGGTGGCATTAGATTCTCAAAGGAGTGCGAACCCTATTGTGAACTGTGAAAGGAAGGGATCTAGGTTGTGTGCTCCTTATGAGGATCTAACTAATGCCTGATAATATGAGGTAGAAGTTTCATCCCGAAACCACCCCCACCATGCTGGTCAGTGGAAAATGTCTCTTCCACAAAACTAGTCCCTGGTGCCAAAAAGGTTGGGGACCGTTGGTTTAAGCCACCTAGTCTGTGGTATTTTTGTTTTAGCAGCCCTGGTTAAGTAGAGGCAAAAAAAAAAAAAAAAGGAAAAAAAGAAAAAAAATGGATCAATCGGACTTCATCAAAATTTAAAAATTTTATGCTATAAATGATACCATCAAGAAAGTGAAAAGAGGCTGAGTGACGGAGTGTGAATGGAGAAAGGGAAGATGTTGGTCAAAGGGTACAAAGTTTCAGTTAGATAGCAGAAATAAATCTTGGTGGTCTGTTGCATAGCATGGTGATAATAGTTAATAAAAATGTATTACATATTTCAAATTGCTAAAAGAGTAGATTTTCTGTTTCTTTGTTTTTTGAAACAGTTTCACTTTGTCACCCAGGCTGGAGTGCAGTGCAGCAATGACACCTCACTACAGCCTTGACCTCCCAGGCTCAAGCAATTCTCCTGCCTCAGCCCTCCAAGTAGCTGGGACTACAGGTACACAACACCGTGCCTGGCTAAATTTTGTATTTTTTGTAGACATGGGATTTTGCCATGTTTTAAATGTTCTCACCACCAAGAAGGGTAGATTTTAAATGTTCTTACCACAAAGAAATGATAACTATGTGAGGTGATGGATATGTGAAATAGCCTGATTTGATCATTGTATCTCATAAATATATACAATTACTATTTGTCAATTAAAAATAAAAAGAGAACGTGAAAAGACAACCTACAAGATGGGAGAACATATTTGTAAACCATATATCTGAAAAGGGACTGGGATCCAGAATATATGAATAACTCCTACAATTCAATAATAAAAACACAAAAAATAATCTCAGTTTAAGAATGGGCAAAGGATCTGAATAGCCTTTCTTCAAAAAAAGATATATAGATGGCCAATAAGCACACAAAAAGATACTCAACATCATTAGTCATAAGGGGGAAAAGGAAGTTCTCTGGCAGTGGTGTAGAGGTTAGATTTCATAGGAGAGACTAGAGACAGAGCATCAGTTCCTTCTATAAAGACCCATCTGACATCATACAATCCTTATGCATAGAGCAGTATATAAGACAGATATGGTCCTTGTCCTCATGGAGTTTAAAAATCTTCTAAAGAAAAATGTTGAATGAGTAGTCAGAAGAGTGATAAGTCTGTTAAAAGAGAAATAGAATATATTACAGAAGTACACAACAAAGGCTCTTGAACTAGTCTGAGAAAGGGTATATCAAGAAAGAATTCCATGAAGAAAAAAATGTTTACATTGGCTTCTGCAAGCAGAATAGGAAGTAATTAGGCAAATGGCAATAGAGAAAGAACATTCCAGGTAGATGGGTCAATGTGTATACAAGTTAGGGAGAAAAACCATGGTCACAGAAAGAACTGTAAGAAGGCCAGTGTGGGTAGACCATAGGCAGCAAGGGAAGTGGGATAGAGATAGGTTGAAGAATCAGGCAGAGACCAGATGATCCAGGACCTTGCAGACCATGTTAAGAATTTGATATTTCATCATATACTACAGAGTGGATGTTCAATGGGTTATTTTCATGGATAGCGAAATCATTGAATATGGTAGCAGTGGTGTAGTAGAAAAGACAAGTATGGATCAAACTCCTCCATGATTCATAGAAATGTCCAAGATGTCAGTAGAAGAGAGTGACAAGGAGTGGCAGGGGGTTGTATAGGCTGATGCCATAAAATTCAAAACATGTCTTTTTATATAATATCTTTTTATAAGGGAGGGGAAATAATGATCTCAAAGCAGCAATCTTCCAACCTAGCTGAGGTGGTGTTCAGTGAAGAGGTTACACTGTATTTGGTCAGGCATCACAGGATCAGTGAAGAGGTGGCACATGGTTAGGAGAACTGGGACATTCTGGTAGCCATTGCAATGCTGAGATATCTGTGTGAGCAGGATAGTGAGCCTGGAAACCTGTTCACCTCATATGTTGTAACCCTTGGCTAAAGAAGCTGTTGTGATTTCCTGGGACATGCTGATAGTTTGAAGTATGGCTATGGCAGCAGAGATGAGGAACGGACAGATTCTATGGATACTGAGTTGTAGCCTTGATCATACTTGGTGGTAGTATATGAGAATAACTTAAAAGAAGAAGTTAAATCGGACAACTTTCTCATGGGCAGCTGGAGTGATGGCGATGCATTCTCTGAACTAGGGAACCCAGGAATGCAGCAGGTGTGTGGTAGTCTCGGTTGGCTTCTATAGCTTCAGGTAAATCAGACATATGCCTCCTTTATCTAGCAGAGAGAGGACCCAGGGTCACAATTCCCAGCACCTTTGTTCCCAGGCCCTTATTCATCCAGGGTTAAGGTTTGGAATGGATGGGTCTTTTGAATCAGCAGGGTGAACTGGAAGACCCTCAGCTAGATACTGAGATGACATATCTGCCTCCAATTAAGTTGGACTCCTTTTGAAGGCAGTAACAAAAATTACGCCAACAGAATGGTGACTTGTGAAGTGGCCTGCTGGAAGGGAGCCAAAACCACTACACTTGTTTAATTTAGAGTGTCTGATCAGGACATGGTTTGGTGCAGATGGGAGCCCACGGAACTCTACTGAGAGGTGGATTAGGGGCTGATAATTGATATTACTAACTTCCAAAAATTATTCAATTTAAAATTCATCCAAAAAGATGTAATTACTTTTCATATGTTTGCTTGGTCATGTATCCAGTTGCAACTATATCAAGGGGGAAAAAGAAGAAAGCGGGAAGGAACAGAAAGAACAGAAGGAGACTAGCTTATTTTGAAGTTACCGTGCTGGTCAGAACTGTGCTGGCCCTCTCCACCCTGTTTTTTGTGGAATTGCCTTCTGCTCCTTGACTTTCCTGCCCACAAGGTCATCAGTCCTCTCTCACCTCCTTTCCAACATCCTTGCTTTTCCACAAGAGTCACACAAGGACTGTAGTAGAATCTGCCAAACTCTGTATCTTCAACTCTTCCAGATATCTTTACATTTGCTCAATCTGCTCCTCTTCCTCCTTATTCTGGCTCTCTGGCTTTCTGTGATTATATCATGTTCTCCATTCTCTTTCCTCTGGTTTCATGATTCAGCTTCCTTTTTCCTTTTCTTTTTTTTTTTTTTTTACTCCTCAGATTTTTAGTTTGGTTTGGATTCTGAAGATCTTTCAAGACAGGGCTTTCAGAATCTTCCCTATGCTACCTAACCATTCTCACTGTGACTTCAGGTAAAAGGCATCCTAGTCCCACCCTACCCCTGATCTGGGAGCCAAAAGATTGCAGAACTGGGCCAATCCCATGACAAGGGGTTGGAGTTCCAGTGTTGATTCCTATCACCCAGGGGCCTTATTGTAGAGTCCTACCTAACATGATCCTTCCCCAGCAAGCACTCCTTTATCTAAATTTTGCCCTTTGCCATCTGATTCTTTCTCATTCATCATACCATTAAACTAACCATCAGACAAAATGTTGTACGTGATCCTTATGGACAAGATGGAGAAATGGGGACAGGGATTATATCTTGTTTATTTCTAAATCTCTCATAGTACACGACACATAAGAGATACTAAAAATTTGAACTAAAATGAATTTGATTGGATTAATTTGGAGGAAAGTAAAATCTTGTTTCACATACATGACTTATATTACTGGGGTTAGCAGCATAACCAAACCCAGAGATTGATATAAAACTGATGTAAAAATGCCAATCTAGGGTGAAGTCTCCAGTAATATGCCTAGGTCTCTGTTCTTAGCCTCAGGTCTTGTCCTGTTAAACACTTGCATTCCTGACTTAAATTAATACTTTAAAAGTATTGATATGGTTTGGCTCTGTGTCCCTACCCAACTCTCACCTGGAATTGTAGTTCCCATAATCCCCATGTGTTGTGGGAGGGACCCAGTGGGAGGTAGTTTAATCATGGGGGTGGCTACCCTTATGCTGTTCTCCTGATAGAGAGTGAGTTCTTACGAGGTGTGATGGTTTTATAAGGGGCTTTCCCTCCTTTTGCTGAGCACTTCTCCTTGCTGACACCATGTGAAGAAGGATGTGCTTCCCCTTCTACCATGACTGTAAGTTTCCTGAGGCCTACCAGTCATACTGAAGTGTGAGTCAATTAAACCTCTTTCCCTTATAAATTACCCAGTCTTGGGTATGTCTTTATTATCAGCGTGAAAATGGGTTAATACAAGTATGTACGCTAAAATTTCTGAGTGAAATTACTAAGCCTGTAGATAAGAGTATCCAAGAATCAAAATTATTACAACAGATTGGAATAAAGGACTAAAATCAACAAGTTGTACTGTATCAGGGTAAGTGTAGAGGCTTTATTTTAAAATCTACCATAAGCTAATATGGTATTCTGAAGAATCCTGGAATAGAAAAATATTAGTGGAAAAACTGGTGAAATCTGAATACAGTTCTGTGTTTTAGTTACTAGTAATGAACTAATGTTAATTTCTTACTTTGGACACATCCCCCATGATTGTGTAAGATATTAACATTAGAGGAAACTGGGTGAAGGTGTTACCAGTGGAAGGTATCCAAGTCACGCAGGTCTACTGCAACCTCAAGTCTTGCCTCCTCAGAAGAAAGAATTTGATTGAGGGGCATAAGGCAGAAGGAGAGACCAAGGCCAGATTTAGAGAATGAAAGTTTATTAAAAAGTTTTAGAGCAGGAATGAAAGGAAGAAAAGAAAGTACACTTGGAGGAGCCAAGAGGGTGACTTGAAAGACAAGTGCATGATTTGGCTTTTTGACTCAGGGTTTTATATGTTGACATACTTCTGGGGTCTTGCATTACTTTTCTCCTCATTCTTCCCTGGTGGGCTGTCTGCATGTGCATGCTTGAGCCCACTCACCCACCTCCTGAGATCTTACTGGAAAGCTGTTGATTACCAGTTTCAGGTGTTTTCTATTAGGAGACTGCCTTTCCCTGGCACCAGCTGTGACCAATTATTACTTTAGAGAGACCATTAACAACAGCCTGACCATCACCTGATTGTCACCTGACACTCCTGGGGTGTGTGTGTGTGTGTGTGTGTGTGTGTGTGTGTGTGTGTAGGTGGGGAGCTCTCTCCTGCCCTGCTCATGCCTGACTAGCTACCTACTGTTACAAAGGGCATATGAACAATTTCTATATTATCTCTCCAACTTTCTGTAAACCTAAACTTATTTCAAAATAAGAGGTTTATGCATGTTGTCACTTACAAATGACCGCTAAACACTGGTGTCTCATGGATATAAAGATGGCAACAATAGAAACTGGGGACTAGTAGATGGGAGGAGGGAGTGGGGCAAGGTTTGAAAAACTAACTATTGGATACTATGCTCAGTACCTGGATGATGCCATCAATTGTACTCCAAACCTCAGCATCATGCAATATACCCAGGGAACAAACCTGCATATGTACCTCCTGAATCTAAAAAAACATTGAAAAAAAACAGAAATAAATTTAAATCAATTTTTTAAATAAGAGGTTTATTAAAAAGAGAATATCAGATAAATAAAAATATATTTATTTAAAGAACAGCAACAAAAAAATCTACTATAGAGAGGCCTGCCTGCCCAAAGAAGCTAATGTAAATTCTGACTTCATTTCTAGAGATCTAACATCCAGAGCAAGATAAGGCAATAGTCCTATTCTGCTGTACATGCTTAGATTCCCTGTGTAGTTTTATATTCAGTGCTAGCATTTTAAGAAGAAAATAACAACCTAGATCATGTCCAAAGAAGAACAACAAAGAAGGTAAAAAGTTTGACACCATGGAGTATAGAGAAATGTTGAATTCTCTGGGGGTAGGAGAAAAGAGAGATTAGTTTGGAGAAGAGAAGACTCATCAAGGGTATGTAGTCAGTGTCTTGATATGATTGTCTTATTTATTTATTTATTTATTTATTTATTTTAAGACAGAGTCTCCCTCTATTGCCAGGCTGGAAAGCAGTGGCACAATTGTAGCCCAACAAAACCTTGAACTCCTGGGCTCAAGCAATCTCCCTGCCTCAGAGAAGCTGGGTCTACAGGCACACACCACCATGCTCAGCTAATTTTTTTTTTAATTTTTTGTAGTAATGAGGTCTCCCTATATTGCCCAGGCTGGTCTTGAACTCTTGGCCTCAAGCAATGCTCTCAGTTTGTCAGCCTTGTCTTGGTATCTTTATAGGCCTGACTATGAGCTAAAAGAGCAAGAACTTGCAAGGTAGGCCCAGAGGGTGGGGCTAGAATCAAAGAGAGGAAGTCACAGGGAGGGAGCTCTTTTGAGGATAGTGGGTCTTTCTTGTCATTGGGATGGAGCACGGCTGCTGAAGAGGTGTGTGAGCCGAGACTGAAAAGTGAAGTTTCTCGAACGTTAAAAGAAGATGCACATGTACCCTAAAACTTAAAGTATAATAATAAAAAAAGAAAAAAGAAGATGCTGGTTTTTACAGTTTAGGTCTTTGTCCACAGGAGATGATTAATATATTTGCTAAGTTTGAATGAAATCCCTATAATCTTTGGCAGCTCTAGAGATTCTTTTGAAGTGTTAAGATCAGAGAGGCCAATTTCTTAAGGTTTTCTTATGTCATTCCTATTATTATATATGTAGTCTTCGTGGTTTTCCTCCCTGCCTCTTGCTTGGTTCCTAGCTTCCCTCAGGATACAGTCCAAATTCTTTAATTCGGCATTCAAGGCCCTCCTCACTTGGCTTCTACTTATTTCTCCTGCATCCTCTGTCACCACCCTTCCTATTCTTCTTAGGCTGACCCTGTGCTTTTATCACAAGGAGCCATGCAACACTGTCAGGACACACCATAGCATCTCAGCCTCTTTACACATGTTTGATACTCAAGTAAAGATGCCTCCTTCCTTAAGACTTCGTTCACTCCCTTGTGCCCCTTCTCTGCCCACTACTTGTATTATACCAGATCTTACCTTTTTATTCATTTTTACATCTATGTCACCCATTATATTGTGTACTTTTCAGGGACAGAATGTGTTTTGTATTAATCTTCTCTCCCCAGCATCCAACATAGAGCCTGGCAGGCAGAAGATGCTCAGTAGATATTTGTAGTGTTAAAGAACAGCTTTGCAAGGATTCACTAAATAATTATAAAGTTCACAAAGACTTGGCTTCAAATTCCAGTTGCATTATGTAGACAAATTACTTAATCTCATTAAATCTCCATCTTAAATATGCAAATGGGAGAAGACAATACTTACATATCTCAGAATTTAAGTGCTACCTTCTAAATGAAATCTTACTCCCCAAACCGATCCTCTTTCCTGATTTAATTACTCCAATATTGTCTGTCTCTTCCTACCATAATGTAAGTCTCATGAAGACATGAATCTGTTTTCACTGCTGAATCCTCAGAGTCTAGATAATGCTAGTTACATGGTAGGTATTTAATAATAATAATACTCATATAATATTCTTCTGACCAATCTTGAGGCTATACATATGCACATAGGCAACACAATATGAAAGGGAAAGTAAAGCAGACTTGAAAACTGTCCAAAGTTTGAACATACTCCCCTACTCACACACAGATCCACCAGCAGAAGATAGAAGCCTTACTGGCTTAGGGTGGCTGAACATAACCTCAGCCCAATAGTAGCTTACCTTTAACCTACATAAACACAGGGTTGATTCCCTGGGAATTAAGGCTTAAAATAGGAAAGAAAAAACAAAACTATATAAAACTCAACAATAAGAAAACAAACAACCCAAATAAAAATGAGCCAAAGACCTTAACAGATACTTTACAAAAGAAGATATACAAATGGCAAATAAGCATATGAGAAGATGCTTTACATCATATGTCACTTGGGAAATGCAAATCGAAACAACAATGAGATACAGTACACACCTATTAGAATGGCCAAAATCAAGAACACTGACAACACTACATGCTGGCAAGGATGTGGAGCACAGGTACTCGCATTCATTGCTAACTGGGAATGTAAAATGGTACAGCCACTTTGGAAGACAGTTTGGTGATTTCTTACAAAACTAAGCCTACTCTTACCATACAATCCAGCAACTGGACTCCTTGGAATTTACCCAAAGGAGCTGAAAATGTATGCCCACATGAAAACCTGAATGCTGATGTTTACAGCAGCTTTATCATAACTGCCAAAACCTAAAAGCAACTAAGATATCCTTCAATAGGTAGATAAGTAAACTGTATTATATCCAGACAATGGACTCTTATTCAGTGCTAAAAAATGAGCTATCATGTCATGAAAAGATATGGAGTAAACTTAAGTGCATGTCACGAAGTGAAAGAAGCCAATCTGAAAAGGCTATACAAATTTCAACTATATAGCATTCTAGAAAAGACAAAACTATGGGGACATTAAAAAGATCAGTGGTTTACAGGGATTATGGGAAGGGAAGGATGAATAGGTGAGGTACAGATGATTTTTGGAACAATGAAACTAATCTGTATATATTAAAATGGTGGACACAAGCCATTATAAATTTGTCCACACCCATAGAATGTACAACACCCAGAGTGAACTCTAAGGTAAATGATGGAATCTGGGTGTTAATGATGTGTCAACGTAAGTTCATCAATTGTAACAAATGTAGCACTCTGGTGAAAGATTGTTAATAACGGGAGAGGCTATGCATGTGTAGGGGAAGGAAGTATATTGAGAAATTTCTGTACCTTCCTCTCAATTTTGCTGTGAAACTAAAACGGTTCTAAAAAAGAAAAGAGTATATTAAAAACAAACAAACTGAGCAGAGGCATCAGAGAAAGTTGCCAAGATAATTCCTGAGTAAAGATTAGTCTTTTCAACAAGCGGTGCTGGAAAAATTTGTTATCATGTGCAAATAAATGAACTTCGGCCCTTACTTTATTCCACATAAAAAACTAACTCATAATGAACTATACACTTAAATGTAGGCTGCATATATAAATATTTCAGAAGAATAACATAAAAGCAAATCATTGTGGCCTTCTGTTAGACAAGAGTTCTTAGATATGAGAAGATGCTCCACAGCATATGTCATCTGGAAATTAAAACTGAAACAACAATGAAATACAATTACACACTTATTAGATTGGCCAAAATCAAAAACACTGACAACACTAAATGCTGACGAGGATTTGGTGCACAGGTACTGCCATTCATAATAGCACCAAAAGCATAATCCATTAAAAATTTGATAAATTGGACTTCAAATTTAAAGTTTTTATTCTTCAAAAGATAAGATTAAGAGAATGAATGAAAAGACAGGCATGGTTTGGAGGAAAATATTTGCAAAACATATATCTGACAAAAGACTTGTGTTAGAATATATAAAGAACTCTTAAAACTCTTATGAGAACCCAGTTTTAAAAATGGGCAAATGATTTGAACTGACACTTCACCAAAGAAGATTTATGAATGGCAAGTAAGCACATGAGAAAATGATCAATATAATTAGTCATAAGGGCAATACAAATTAAAACCATAAGAAGATATACCCACTAAAAGGCTATAATAAAAATTACAGATAATTCTAAGTGTTGGCTAGCATCTGGGAAAACTGTAACCCTCCTACATGGCTGATAAGGATATAAAATGACACTACTATTTGGAACACAGTTTGACAGTTTATCTTTTAAAAGTTGAACAATAACATATTTCCTAATGATTTCACTCCAAGAAAAATGTATTCATATGTCCACTCAAAGATAAGTACATGAATGATCATAGCAGCATTATTCATAATAAGTCCAAACCGAAATCCATCCAAATGTCCTTGAACTGGAGAATAGCTAAAGAAAATGTGGTATACCTTTCAATGGAATACTATTCAGTACTAAAAATGAACTACTGATACATGCTATAATATTTTTGAGGTTCATCCATATTACGGTGCTAAGTGGAAAATGCAAGACGCATAAGATTCTGTTATGAAATGTTCAGAAATGGCAAATTTATAGTGTCAGCAGATCGGCAGTTACCTGCGACTGGGACTGGAAGTGAGAATTAACAAGGGAACTTTTTGAGATGATGGAAATGTTCTAAAATCAAATTGTGGTAATAGTTACACAACTCTATAAAAATCATAAGGTACTAAAAATCATAAAATTATCCCCTTACAATGCATGAATTTTATACACTGCAAATTATACCTCAAGAAAGCTATTAAAACAATAGTAAAAATATCTTTCTCATGATGTCCTTATCTTAAATGGCAGATCACGGTTTTAAATACATGTTCAAAGGGGTTTTGTTCAGTAGGTTTAAAAGGGGCTACTGGTAACAAAATAAAATGCATTCTTGGATGATATAATTAGTACCAGTAACAACTATGACCATAGTGATTGATAGTTCTAGCACTAAAAATTCAAAATCTTCCTTCCTGCCTGCTCTCCCTGAGATCTAGATGCTGGCATGTTTAGCCTTCCCACTTGTAATTATCCTCCCTTCAAATTGGAATAAGGATTAACTAATTATAGTGATGCCTTCAGACACAAGCCATATCAAATACCCTGGTAACTGAGAATCAACTTGTCTGCAAAAGTATGCCAGAAAGCCTTAAAATCTCTAGTACCTTCATCAAGGTCCAGAACAGAGGATTGAGCCAACCCACAGAGCTTCCCTGATCTAGTCCAGATGGCACAGGTACACCCTGTACTTCCATTAAATTTACTTTCTTAAAATGCTGCTTTGGATAAGGTAAATCCCTTTCTCAAAAATCTTTTTGGGTGTTAAAATGTCCATCAAAGGGCCAGGACATGGTGTTAGAAACCATGGTTTTAAATCTTGGCCCTGATATGAACTAGTCATGTGGTCTTAACGAAGAAACTTATTTTTTATCCTCAGATTATTTACCCCCAAACTGGGACAGTTCTGCCTACTCTACAAAACTATTGTGAGAAAAAAACCAAATAGTCTATATAAAGTAAGAAACCCAGTATGTGTGTTGTGTTGAATCTGAATAAAGGATGCAGCCAATATGAAAATCAGGGCTTTCCAGAGTTTTGCCCCAATCTTCTTGTCTAGCCTAATCTTCCAGTAGCCCCATGAATTTCCTATTCCAATCACACCAGACTTCTAACCAACTACCACCATCAGGCAATGGCTCTGGCTTTTCTTGCTTTCTGGGCTATCTTATTATCAACTCTGTATTCTATAATCCCACCCATCTTTCAAGATGGCTTAAAAGCAAAATCTTTAGCTTTTAAAGACATTCTCCATGATGTTTATTTTTATTATTAACTTCTTAAAAAACTCATTCTATCCTTAATTATATATGTTTTAAAGTATCAGAGCTATTTTGAGATGTCCTTTTTCCCCTGGTACAGAATATGCTTCTGGAAGTATATCAAGACTTGTATATATACCTTGTATATATCAAGACTTGTATATATACCTTGTATATATACCTTGTATATATCAAGACTTGTATATATACCTTGTATATATACAAGTACACAGTGCCTCTCACAGGTTCTGAAGTAGGACAGGAGTTTCAAACTATTACTTTTTCCAACTGAGGAATTCCTCGAGGATAATTTGAAAACTTTTATTCAAGTCTAATTTTCTCACTTTATAGGTGAAAAAAATTATCCCCAGAAAGGGAACATAGAATTCAAGGTAATACAAGTAGTTTCATGTTAGAGCTGAAAGCAGAATTCCGATATCCTGTGGCAGCAACTTTAAGCTGTCCCTCAATATCAATTCTCCCACATAGTTAGAGGACCAACAATTTTGAGCTAAAACTTGGCTACTCAGAACAAAGACTTCATTTCTTTTCCTTCCTTTAGTTAAATGTGGATGAGTTCTAGTAAATGACAGTGCCACAGAACTGCTTCTTCTTTCTCCACCGTCTCCTTCATCCTGCTGCATGGAATACAGATATGATGGTAGAATTCCATATTGAATCATGAGGTTGAGGGCCACATCCCAAGGATGACAGAGAAGAAAGCTAGAAGAACCTGACTCTTTGAGGCTTTCAAAGAGTAGAGCCATAAAATTAGTTGTGGATTGCCTACATTTAGACTTTTACATTGAAAAGAAATAAACGTCTATCATGTTTAAGTTGTAATTTTATATATGTTATTTTGAATATCTATTATTGAAAGCTTAACTGATCCTATTGTTTTTCTTATTAGCTTTTTGTTGTTTTCAGCTCTTCACACTGCTTCCAGACATGTTCTTAATTCATTTTTTCATTGTTTCAATCTTCACTCAATAAACATTCATTGTGCACCTACATTCTGCCTAGTCATAAATCTAAGAGAAGGTTGGGGTGGGCACAGGAGTGAAATGTACAGATCCTGCCTTAAATGTTATGAGTAATGAATGAACTTCCCATTCTCTTAAAAAAGATCACAATTCATATGTCTGGTAAATATTCATCTCAGAATTTTTCTGACAATTCCTTCTCAAATAAGCTCACTGTTCAGTAATATACTGTTAATTGGACCAGGTGCACTTAATGTATTATATTTGTTCCTCTGCATCCACTCTCCACCCTTCTATATCTTTTTATTTTCCCTGGGAGGATGATCTGTATGAATCACATAAATGGGCTCCTTTGTTCTCTGGATTCTGGTTGTGTTGGCCAATATGGACTCCTAGAAGGAGATCAGATGTAAGTAAGAGAATGAGGTCTGTATATTTATTTTTCTCACCACTCTCTATGGGATTATCTTAGGCTAACTGTGTACCTTAACTGAAGGTCACCAATTCTTTCTGAGATGACCCACTAAATGACTCTCTACTATTGTGTTCTGTTAACCTTCCTTCCCTTTATTCCCTTTGAGCTGTTATTAGCCCTAGAGAATTTCACTGTACTTTGTCATTGCATACGTTGCCCACACCTTGTAAATAACCCATTTATTAAACCTTCCTTAAATTATCCTAATTTGAGGCTGCCATCTGTTTCCTGCTAGCATGCTGACTCATACACCATGTATACCAATTATCAGTTCAAAATATATAGGCAACAGATACAAATGGGAAGATACCATGAGAAGCACTGTTGGGAAGAAGGCTGGAGTAGAGAAAAGATATTTAGCTGTGAAATCATAGTGCATACAGAATCTCAGACTACAAGAATAACATGACCAGATTTGTCTCTCAGGTACCTGAGTTGCACATAGGCCCTCTTTACTGCTCTCTTTTTTGAGGTATCCTGGATTTATTTAGAAATGCGTCTCACTTTTATGGGAAACTTACAGTCACTAGGCTGAGTCCATTTAACTACCAACACATATCAGAACCCCAAGTAAAGTATCTTCTGCCAATTTCACCAGTATCCTCATTTAGAATGTTTAGAGCCTGTCCAATAAGCCTCTTTTAGGGGCACAATCCACACTTTTTGAAGAGTAAAATATAAAACCAAATTAGCACCTGCTTATTCTTTATTAGCAACCAAAGTATTGCTGACAACAAAGAGTAAAACCTATGAATCCAGTATGAAGAACAACTTCAGATCCTAGTTTGGGCACAAGAGGAAGAGAGGGAAGTAGGAAGAGGCAGGGTACGGTGGCTCACACCTGTAATCCCAGCACTTTGGGAGGCCGAGGCAGGTGGATCGCCTGAGGTCAGGAGTTTGAGACCAGCCTGGCCAACATGGTGAAACACTGTCTAATAAAAATACAAAAATTAGCTGGGTGTGGTGGCTGTAATCCCAGCTACTCGGGAGGCTGAGGCAGGAGAATTGCTTGAACCTGGGAGGCAGAGGTTGCAGTGAGCTGTGAGCCGAGATCTTGCCACTGCACTCCAGCCTGGGTGACAGAGCAAGACTCCATCTCAAAAAAAAAAAGGAAGTAGGAAGATGTGGTAGGCAAAATAATGCAACACTCCCCAACCCAAGAGGTCTAACTCCTAATCCCCAGAACCTGTCACTGTGTTACCTCACATAACAAACAGGACTTCACAGATATGATTAAGATAAAGATCTTGCTATATGGAGATTAACCTGGATTATCTGGGTAAATCCACTGTAAGCACAGGGATCCTTATAAGTGAAAGAGAGTTCATATCAAAGTGATACAGCATGAAAAAGACTCAACCAGCCACTGATGGCTCTCAAGTTGGAAGGGAACTACAAACTAAGAAATGCAAGCAGCCTCTAGAAGCTGGAAAAGGCAGGGAAATAAATTCTCCCCTAAAGCCTCCAAAAGAAATGCAGATCTGCTGATACCTTGACTTTAACCTAGTGAGACTCATTTTGTATTTCTAGCCCCTGGAATTATAAGATAATAATTTTGTGTTGTTTTATACTACCATATTTGTGGTAGTTTGTCACATCAGCAATAGGGAACAATTATGGAATAGGAGACTGAAATCTCTAGACCCAGGAAACTAAACCTGGAGCAGGAAAAAACAGTCAGGAACTGATGGATGACAGAGACAGGGCTCACTGTGGCCATCACAACCAAACTGCACACCACTTGCTAACCTGTACTGCAGGCAAGTTTGGTTCACTAAGAAATGTATTCTTCCTATCAGAGGCTCACAGTAATAAAATGCTTTCATACCTTTTGTAACACCTAGCAAAAGTCTCCTTTTCTCTCAGAGGTTTTGGGATTCACTTAACTTTTGTATTTTGCTAGAGAGCTTTATCAGCTTAATTCAGAAAAACAACCATCTGTCTCATATCTTATTCTGTGACTTCCTGGTGCCCACAGTCACGATAAATCACACAATAAAAACAATACTTTAAAGAATTGTTAAATGAATACTAATTATGTAATTGTTTAATTGTAGTTAGTAAATTATTAAAAGTTCTGGAAAGCACCAGTATTCACTATTTGCATTCCATAAAAACCCGTGCTAAGTCCCTATCACAAGTTTGCCTGTTTCCAAATGAGTAACCCAAACCTGGCACAGGCCTTACCACACTCTGGCCCAGCTGCTCCCGAAAGAAGTAATCCATGTTTCTCTTTTGCAGGCTGTCAAGGTAATGTTGGAAGCGAGTGTATGTATATGGGTAGCAGTAAGCAAACTGGTAAATATCTTCTTCTCGGTCAAAACAAAAGGCAAAGGACATCACATAGTTCTTCCTATGGTCTGGGCAGCGGTAGTAGTAAACATTTTTGGGTGGCAGCCTTTGCCTAAAATATATAAACAAAGAAATTTGGGCATATGAGACATTTGTTCAAGCTTCAAAAGGTAATACATATAAATCAATGCCTGGAGAAAAACTGTAACATCAAGAACCATGGGTAATGGGGCTGGGAGAATGACAACACAAACCACATATTGTTTAAAACAGACCTGAATCTGGCAGCTCTTTGCTCACAATCCAGTGCTACCCTTTCTCAACTGTCTGGAAAATGCAAAGTTAAACAAAAATAGACACATTCTATTCACTTGTTTATCCTTATTTTGAGCACTTAACATATGTGGCATCAAATGCCCAGGCCTTGATGTACAATAATAAATAAGACAAGGAAGATCTCTGTCCTCATGGATAATAGTGGGGAAGTGGTCAGTAAAATATTAAAAATAAGTAGACAATATAATTACAGATTCTAAAAGTGCCTTGAAGGTAAATAAAGACTGTGATGCTATAGAGATATAAATGGGAGAGGCCTACTTTTCCTGGGGAAGTCAAGTTTTTTAAATTATAAGACTAATTAAGAACTTTTAAAATAAACTCATATGCATTGTATATATTCAAGGAAAGGGAAATATTCAACATTTCTCTAAATTATTACTATTATTTTCTACAGAGCATTCCATGAGACTAATTTTCCACAGAAGCACTTTGGGAAATAGTGCTTTAAAATATGCTGTGTGGGCAATTTTGCTAAGCTAAACACTGAGATGCAAACAGGAAACAAAAATGTTGCAGTCATAGTTTCCATAATGTCTTTGCATTTACCCACTTTAAAGAGTTACTCTACCCTCTCATTATTTATGATATCCAACCTCTTCACAATGTTTCCCTGCAGTGAATGTCTCTCATTTCTATCATTTCAAATCCTGCTTATCCTGCAAAACTCATCTAAAACTGTGCCCTTTCCATGATACTAACTACATGGACAATTCCAGGCCAGTTCAGCTCCACATTTTGTGTAACTCTTGCTTTTTTATCAATTGCTTAATAAGTCTTAACCACCAAGGTTGATTTGGAAGATCCTTAAAGGAAGGGATGCTCCTGGGGAGTGCAGATACAGTGGATGAAGGATGTAAGGCTCACCTGTAGTGGCTTGGCATTCAATTGAGAAGCCAAAGACTACAGGGGCATATGAAGACAAATGTGAGGAGGAAGGTTTAGGAGGGGAAATTGAGAAAAACAAGAAGGGTGCTGTCTCCAGGTAGAACAACCTGGAGAAAACTGTTAACAGATAGAACAGAGCATTATAACATACTAGTGTTTGTTGCAGAATCTTGTTTCTACCTTAGTGTCTTTCTGAAGCTAAGTGGCCAGGGTGGGAGGTGTGGCTGTGGGATTCCTTTGGAACAGCAGTGGTTACATGGCATTGATGCCTGTACATACATTTGATTATATTAAATTTAATTAAATATTCTGGTATTTGATTATATTAGAAAAAGTGACTAAAATGATAGGCCATGGGGTCTAAGGTGGGTAAGAATCTGAAAGTGCTGAGGAGAAAGACAGGATGATAGATATGCAGTCTAAGCAACAAAGAAACAGAGCTTTCACATAAAAGTCAGAGGTAGTATCAAAGGTTGTTTAGAGGTCTTTGGCCCACCAATAGAGTCCATTTGCCTCCTACTCCCAAAGCTACTGCCCATAAATACATAAATTACAGTCTTCTTATAATGGAAATATATCTTCAAGACAAATCTTATAGGCACTCCTTCTTCTAACTAGATTGCTACCCTAAATTCTGGAGTTATCAGTGATGAGGTAGAGAAATGATGGCTTGGAAGTTGCATGAGGAGTGAGGAGGAAAGTGACCCCTCCTGATCCTTCTGTACATGCAGTATAGAAGAATGAGGATTTCTTGAGAGGGCAATTGGGGAAGTAATGTCCTCCAAGAGGGTCAGGCCTCAGTTCATTGTTTTATTTAGCAAATATTTAAGCATCATAGACTTTTAACCAAGTCTAGTTTGGTTAAGACAAGGGGTAAAGGAAGAAGTGAACTTAAAGACTGAGGATCCAAGTGGGATTATTAACCATGGAGCTGAGTACCAGAGGAAAAAGTGGAAGATGAAGAGGTCTGAAGAGGGAGAGGGAAGGAAGCAGTGAAGAGTCAAGATTAGAGAGAGAACAGACCAGTGCAAGGATGTGGGTATGGAGAGAATACATGATGATCTACATTTGTGATGTTATTGAAGATGCAGGAAAGTGAGGCAGGCTGGTGGCATACACGAGTCCCAGGGTTCCCGATTTGTATTTGGGGAGAATGTCTGTGAAAATGGCCTTGATGTTTCCAGCCAATGGTCTGTGATAGTCACTTCAGGCTCTGACTTGACGGTCTGAGTTTGAGTCTTAGAGCCCTGGATGAGTATGTCTTCATTCACGAGTGGTTCCTACAGTCATAAGGTCTCAGATTATGATGCTGTTTTCAGCTCTTTATTTACCAGTATATCCAACCAGGGTATATGCTTTCAATTCTGTCACCACAGTTTTCTCCTCTTCCAGCCAAGTTCTGCAACTTGACTCTGAGAGCCTGCTGTCTCCACTGAATTTGATTATGTGCTATCAGGAGAATCCATCTACCGCCTGCAGCTGTCGAGCTCCTCTCCTGGGTGAGCCGGGATGCCTAACCTGATTAGCAGACAAAGTAGAGCTAACGGGCTCTAGGGCAATCATTCAGGGAAACTGAGATGCTGTTCAGGGCTTAGATTTTCTAGACTTTCCCAAGGATACAAACAGAAATCTATTTGAGGAGGGCTCAGCAGGCAAAATTCAAGACTTTCAAGTAATGCAAAGAATAAAGCAAAGGGGGCTGAAACTAGGGAGGAAAAAACGTCTCCTTCATTTGGGATGTACTTCTTATTTTTCTCTTATTTTGTTCATTATGTCTCAGACATTGTGTTAAGTGTTTTATATGCATTATGATTTGATCCTCATAATAACCTTATGAGCTAGGGGCTGTTATCCCTTTACATAGATAAAAAAAATTGAAGCCAAGAGAGGAAAAAAAAAAAAGATTCCCTGAGGTCACAAGATCAGTGAGCAGCAGATCCTGTATTAAGCCTAGGCCAGTGTGGCTCAAAAGCCTGTATTCATAATCCCTACAGTATCTTTCCACTCCCCTTTTCCCCTTGCCATCCAACTTACAGCCTTACCTTCTACTTCCAGAAAAACCTGATTTTATAGTACTCTCTTGCTAAAAACCTTTTAAGCAACTTCCTATCCTCACATTTCAGTTTGGCCCACAAGGCTTCCTGTGATGGCCTTGTGATTCCAGCATCATCACCCATTTCACCCTCCTTGAAACCTTTGCTTTGTTTATATTCAACTACTCATAACTCCCTAACACAATTTTGTGCCATACCTTCAATATCTCTATGTTTTGTGCTCGATCTTTCCTCTACCTGGTCTGCCTTCCCCACCATCTTGCATACTTGGTGAATTCCTACTGATAGATGAGGCATATAGTCAATTGTCAACAAAGGTTTAAATATTTTTTAAATGAACAAATCAATGTATAAGTGACTACCCTTTAACACAGCTCTTCTCTAAAGCCTTCCCTGACTATTGAGTCTTCCTTATTTTTCTCTACTTTAAAAAATTATATAAAAAGATTTTTATCATCTAGTTTGTCTCTTAACAATGAACAATAAAAGTAAATGGATATTTGGATATTTCTTCAAAGAGTAGGCTTCTTGAAAATATAAACTGTGCTACTTCTTTACCTCTAGTCATGGCATAGAGCGGTCTCAAGCAATACTTATTTATGTAAAAAGCAATGAAAAAAAGGGAAAAAATCTTCTTATCCCAGAATAACATTGGTAGGTATCACAAGAAGGCAGATTCTAGTTCAGTATAAAGTAGAGACTCTTTAACATTCAGCTGAAGAGAAAGTAGAGAGGGCTGCCTTACAGAGAAATACAAGTATTAGAAGCTTTAGGGGATAAAGATCCTGTACTTGATGTTAGGTTAGACAAGGCAGACTCCTGATTCCATTTAACACAGATAGTCTATGATATCCATGGAAAAATAAAATAATAATAATTATTATTATAGTACTATTTCCTAATATCTATATAGCATGGACCATATGCTAGGCCATTCTAAGTACTTTATAATGTATTTTCTTTATTCCTCTCAACAATCCTCTGAAGTTATTCATATTATATCAATGGTATGGAAATAAAGGTAGAGTCAAGAACCTTTATGCTTATGCAGGTTGTTCATGACTCCCCAGAAGACCCCAGAAAGAAAATGGCACAACACCCGATCCTGCCAGACACCCAGGAAGATTTCAGGTCCTGTAGTGTGTGCTTTCAAGACCTGGGGACTAAAGGCTGATCCAGCTCTTGGAATAAGGCCTTGTCCTGAGTTCAGCGTCCTGAGGACATCCACATGAATGAGGGAGGTCTGTAACTCACATCCTCAGATTCAGTCATGCATGACTGAATGTTCTGAGTAAGCACACACACACACGCACTCTCTCATGCATGTACACATTCAACACGTTCACGAACATACTCTATTATAACTTCTATCTCATTACATCAGTTTAAACATATTCCTTTCTCCACTATGAGATTGAGCTCTCCTGGATGGCAGGTACTACATATTGTTCATCTCTAGTTCTCCGGGACCTATACAAAGGCTTATAGATGAAGTGCCAAGAACACTTATGAATTGGATAAATGTTTGTGAATAAATAATGTCAGCTCCACTAATATATATATACATTGTACTCTCTCTAGTGAAACTTTAAGTCATGCCCTGAATATATCATATTCTCAAAAACCTCCTTGCCTTTTTAAATGCTATTCCTTCTGCCTTTTTAAATGCTATTCCTTGCCTTTTTAAATGCTATTCCTTGCCTTTTTAAATGCTATTCCCATTCTTTTCTACACAGTGCATCTCTGTATAGAGAAGTGAGGCCTAGCTCAAATGATAGTTCCTCTTTGAAGTCTTTGTCAACAACTTCAGGATGAATTAACTGCTCTAAATACTAATTGCAGACACTGCTGTTTTTCTGATTTACCTCAAAATCCTCAGCATTAGTACAATACTTGGCTTTAAAGAGGAGCTCAACGTATTTTGTTAAATGACTGAGTTGACTTATGAGTGAATGAGTGATTCCCCTCCCACCTATCCTCTCTACTTTCTGTTGAGACCTCTCAGCTAAATTCCCAAAGCATCATTTTGGAGGTTACCAGAACATAAGGAAGAAGAGAAGTCCCAGACCTAATGCAGTACATAAGTTTCTCTAAAACAGCAGCATTCTCTGGTCCTCCTCAGGAGCCTTGAAAGACAGGAGCCCTAATTTCCTCTCTAATCAAGCAGAGAAATACAGATGGGAATAAAGGTGTTTCAACCCTAGTAGACACAAGCATTTTTCTTCAAATTAGCAGAAAGGGACATAATAAAAAATCATTCTTTCCAGGTTGTAAGTCTTAAAAAAGGTGTGCAAAACAAGGGGATCACAAAGTCACTCAGATATCCCCAAAGGAAGTAGCAAATTTTAAGCACCTTCTGAATCTCAATAGCTGTGCTATCCGTTTGATGCACACTACTGTCTGAATGCTAAGCACATATTCTTCCCACCATTGCAAGGCTGTGCTACCTCAGATTTATCCAACAACGGCAGTTATAGTCTCTTGGTTCTCTTACTTCATCTACTCAGGGGCTGAAAGCAAACTGGCATGTAGTTTCTCAGGCATATTTGAAATTGAGGTAAGATTTCATTCCTTTTCCCTTCGTGAGGGCAGCTGAATCTCTCATTTGTCATCTATGCCAACACATGGCCTTTAGTCTACATTTGGCTGGAACAACCAAGGCTATCACCTAGCTTGAGCCATTTGCCCCCCTCCTTTTCCTCTTTGATGTCTGGCATAGCCAGGGACCTTGGATGGATACCCATATTCTAAATGCACCCTCCCTAGGCAAACAGGACCTATTCTAATTCCAATCCTATCTTCCCCCAAATAATTATAATAGTACTCCTGTCACCAGCACATCTATTCTTATCTCTCTCCGCACTTTGTCACAGCTAATCTCTTGGTGAGTCACAAGGAGGGGGAGAAAGAGTGAGAGAGTGCTCAGATACAGGCAACACATTTTTACACCCAGTGTCTAATCAGATTATCATCTTATCAGGGGCTGATGGGCACTCAGGGTGGGAGGAGAGAGACAGTGCTACATATTGCCAGCTGAATTTTTGATAACAAAAAGACATTGCTTGATTCTTGAATTAACCTTTTTGTCCTACACACTGTATTATTTATTTTTCAGAGTTTATATTATATGTAGGGATTTTTTTTTTTTTGGTCTGTGCCTTCTGGAGAAGGACACCCACACACTGTGGCAGCAGCTGCTTCTATTAATTCCAAGCCATTAAAAAAATTAAAATTAAACCCAATTACTTAGGCTTGTTTGGAGCTGAGGAATAGCTGAGACTGATTATTCCCCCTGGTCATGGACAGCAACAATATTCCTACCTATGGTGGCTGCTGGCAGAATGCCAATGCAGACAGAAACTCCAGGGACAGGCACCCCATGCAATGAGAGGCTATAAATCACATACTCTATCTTCTCCAATCCAGATTCCTGACAGGCAGCAAGAAGAGAAGACTGAACAAGGAGCTAGGAGTTGGATTCTAGTCCAAGCTCTTGGTATATTCTTCCCCCGTGCCTCTGTATAAAATGTGGTTACTAAAAAGCATCCTGTATCCTTCTTAGGGTTGTTGTGAAACTCTTAGGTGAAAAGGACTGTGTTTTCAAAACTGTCATTTGCTGGGGTATGGGATGGTACATGAGGCAGTATTAGAATTCTGGGTGCTTTGGGATTATTAGGTGGTAGACCATAGCTGAAATGGGTCAGGTTTGCACTGAAGTTTTGTATCCAGATTACTTTGTTGTTACATCATGGGTGGAATAACAATAATCATTCAGGCTGTGAAGTCACTAGACTGGAATCCCCTTGTCACCTTGCATAAAACCTAGCATATAGAGGCAATTGATAAATATTTTGAATGAATGAGTAAATAAGTCAGTCAGTGCTGGGTTTTGAATGAACAGATAGGGCTACGTGCAATTCTAGCTTTGGATGTCTTTTAGAAATGCAGTCATTGTATAGTAGAACTAATGTGGGTTTAGGCTCTAATCGATTTCCATTATTATTAATCAGTCATGTAACCTTGGGCCTGGGTTTCCCAATCTATAAAATGCAAATAGTGTTTAGCTTATAGATTTGTTGTGAAGTTTGGAGATTGGTACCTGACACATACGGGGTGCTTAGTAAATGGTAAATGTGATACTCATCATGCTGTGTGTGATGGATAGTTGGCATCATGCTCTTTCTTGGTTGGGAACAATGAATTCCAAGTTCACACTAAGCGTGCTTAGGGTATGAAATGGACAGAGCAAGTCAAGGTAGGGGGTCAAGGAAAAAGTGAAAATGGATGGGGTCTTAATTTAAATATATGCTTATTAACTAAAAACAGTGATAACCTGTTTTCTCTTCTTGACCTTTTGCAGACCCAAAGTAACCAATATCCACCTTTCAAGGAATGTGCTGTCTGATAAAACTAAGTGTGTCTGGATACCGGAAGGCAGGTTAATACCTTCAGTTTCCAAATGGTGGTGTGAGAAGTATTCAAAGATGTTGTCCCTGCTGGCAGCTTGTTGTACCAGTCAATTGTGCTGTGGCCCATGCTGTAACCTTCAAGATACATGGAGCCTCCAGGTTACTAGTTAGTGGGATCAATAGGAAATGTGGAAAATAATTGGTTAGGAGAATTTGAAATATGCCTGGGAAATAGAGACTAAGCAGTCCTGCTTATAGGGAATAGTCTGAATGCTCTTGACACATTTATGCTAGGGTATAACATAAAATTATGCATTTATTTTCTTGTTTAGTTAAAATTCTTAAAAAATTTTTTTGTCTGTTACCCTTTTATCAGCAATGAGCTCAAAACTACAAAAGTGTATGTTTTAGGAAAGTTAACTATTAAATTTCCATTTTTCATGACATGCAATAATAAATACATAACATGTATAAAACATTTGTCAGTGTTTATGATCCTGATAGGGATGTACTGATAACATGCCCGCATAAAAATCAGAAGACATAAATCTGCTGAAGAAACATCAACATCTACTTAAATAGTTAATACTTATTTTTGAAAAACTTATGCCAAAATACTACAATTTACACATGTAAAAGCAGAAGCATAGAAGAAATATGATTGAAATTATTCTAGAACAGTCATTTGCTCTAAATGAAAAGCCAGACATCAGAGCTATACTACATATAACTTCTGATGTCTGGCTTATTATTTACATGACTATTTTAAAATAATTTTGATCATTACCAATTCCAAGTTCTCTTGGGTATGAAGTGGTAGCTGTCAATGTCTTTCCTCAATTAGCAGAAGAATTAAAACCAGCAGTTTTATATCAAAGTCAACAGATATATCAAACAAAATAATTTAACTGAATTCCAATATAATTCAATTATTTTCATCCAATTCATGTAACCAAAGTAAAGCTTTTGGAAATTAATTCTATTGAAGCTAAAATACTGTCTTGGTAGTGCTGATACAGCTTATTCATTTTCAAAAGTTAAACATTAAAGAAAAAATTATTTTAGGGCAATATGAATACAATTGGTATTTTTTGAAATTGGTGAAAACAATGTACTTGTTAAATCAGCAAACCTATTTTGGTTTGGTGAAAGCAATATACTTGTTAAATCAACAAACCTATGGAGTAAAATTTATTTTGAATTGGTTTGAGGTGTCTACATAATTCATAATTGCATCCAAACAAGCTTCTATTTTCTATCTTCAAAATAGAAGCCATAGTTGTCAAAATGTACCCAAACAGAACTATACAATTTTTGTGTGAAGCTAACATTAAACTATATGTGAAAAAAATGTTTTCATAAAGTTTTAGAAAGCCAGACCACACTTTCTGTCTTTACTGTCTGACATCAATGTGATTTCACAAATTTTGAGTCTTTAATAAAGGCTCAAAATTTTTTTAATCTACATTGATTTTGTACTTTTTCTTTATTATTGTTAATGAGACTTTTACATTTTGGCTGTCTTTTGTTCAAAATCAATTGGCAATCTTTAATCAAATATTCAATAAATGAAGCACCAAAGTGCTTCAGCTTTTAAAGCTTTTATCGATTTGCAATTATTTAAAATAAAGCTTGCAAACAAGAAGATACAACAGTTGTCTTTACAAAAGCAAGAAAGAAATTGCACAAATTAAATGGTGAAAGCAAAATTGAAATACAAGATTAAATTTTGAAATTCTATGATTTTACCTTGGGATAACAGCTTATTAGTAGAGTCTTTTGATGAAGCTCCTATTTTTAATTGTACATTTATATGTTGTACTACAGTGGAATAAAATTGAGAAGGCCTTCAGTTTTATAATATCTACATTTGGTGAACATTTAAAAGAATGAAGAAGCACCTCATTTGATAAATTTTGTGTTATTAAAAAAATCAAAGAAAAATTTCCTGAAGGGAGCAAATAAGGAAGTAACTGTATAAATATTTGGACTGAAATATTTATATATTTCAATACTAAAAAGCTTATTTCTAGGAATGTCCCTTATTTATAAAATGTGCTCTAAGTTTATCAGGCAGGTACCTGAGTACCTACAGAGAAAATGCCTTTTTAATTTAAGTATAGTATGTTCTATAAAGAATAATTAATTGAATGTGTCAACAGTTTCAAACTTATTCATCATAATATGTAACTCTAAGAAGATTAAAGGCAAAGGCAATGTCATCAAGAACTAAAAATCATGAGAACATATTAGAAAAAATATTCTTCATAAAAATGCTAATGACATAGTGTTAGATATAGGTGTAGCTAAGAAACTGAGTAAAGCCTGTGAATGTATGCCAAAAATAATTACTTTGATTTTAAGAAAATAAATATGTTTTTAAACATTTTTACTTTAATGTACATGAATGCCTATTAAACTTATTTTTAGATTAAATTCTATTTTTAAAACTAGATTTTGAAAATAATTATTTTGTAACTCTACTAATGTAATAAAATCAATTTTGTTTCAAAAAACAGTATTTCAAAAAATATACAATTTTTTTTAGTTCTCCTATTCACTTTCCGTTGGAATGATTAATTATATGGTCATTCTGTCCAACTGCCAACCTGATCGCTCCTCCTGGATGTCTCAAAGTTACCTCAAATTTAACCTGATTAAAATTAATCTCCTGACATGCCCCAAATCTGGGCTTCTAAAAGTGCTCCTGTCTCAGTGAATAGCTTCACCATCTACATCCAGGCAATTGTATAAACCAGGAACCTGAGTTAACTTTAACTCTCTTTCACCCTTCAATAAATACTGCCTGTTTTATTTGTCAATACAAAATTAAAAAAATATATTGCCCAAGAGCTTCCCATGTTGGCACTTTTCTAGCTGTTGTAGAAGCAGAAGGGTAAAAATAAAGCAATTCCATGCTTTCAGGGAACTTAAATTCTAATGGGAAAGAGCGATAAACAAACAAATCAATGTATAATATAGTATAAGGTAATGATAAGAATAATGAAAGAAAAAGCAAGATAAGGGGATAGAGGGTAACATAGGGACTTTTTAAATTAGGATGGCCAGAGAGGTAACCATTTAGTAGAACTCAAAGTGAGGAAATAAACTATATATATAATTGGAAAAACTGAGCCAGAGAGAACAGCAAGCATAAAGGTCCAAGGGCAGAAATAAGTTTTTGTGTCTCTAGGAATGGTAAGAATGTCAGTGTGAATAAACAGGAATAAGTGATGAGGAGACTGGCAGAAAATAAGTTAGAAAGTGGGGGAGGGTACTAGATTATAGGGCCTTGTCTTTGGTAAGAGTTTTATCTGGGGATTGGGAGGAGTGAAAGCGAGACCAGTGGGTAGCTATTGTGGCTGTCCAAGCAATGTATAATAATGGGTTAAGTAAAGCAAGAAGCTGTGGAGGGGGTAAAAAGTGAGATTTGGAATCTGTTTCAAAGGTAGTCTATAGGATTTCTTGATGGATTGGATATGAAAATGTGAAAAAGTAAGAGCAAAGTCAAAAATGTTATCAATTTTTTTTGGCTAGATATCATTTACTGAAATTTTCACATCTCACTAAGGTCTTAAGTTCTCTAAAAGACTTTAAATTTATCTGTCTCCAAAAGATATTTCCAATCTATCTACTTGTCTACTACATTTCCATATTTTGGCTAGTTTGCTGAAAAAAGTATTCTACTCTGCCAAGCTTCATTTTTCCTACTCTTCCCCTCTCAGTTCCCTTCTCTGCATAGCCTTTTCAAAGCTTAATTGGGCCAGAGTGGTGGCTCATGCTTGTAAATCCAGCACTTTTGGAGATCAAGGCAGGTGGATCCCTTGAGCTCAGGAATTTGAGATGAGCCTGGGCAACATGGCAAAATCCTGTCTCTACCAAAAGAGAAAAGAAAAGAAAAATATAAAAGTTAGCCAGGTGCGGTGGCACGAACCTACAGTCCCAGCTACTTGTGGGGCTGAGGTGGGATAACCACCTGAGCCAAGGAGGTTCAGGCTGCAGTGAGCCATGATTGTGCCACAGCACTGCAGCCTGGGTAACAATAAAACCCTGTCTCAAAACAAAAAAGAAAAAGAAAAAAAAGCTTAATTGGATCATGTCACTTCCTAGATTAAAATTCACAATTTCCAGTTATGCTGGAACAAAATCCAAACTCTTTAACATGACTTTTTTACTTCCTCAGATGCACCCACTTCATAGTTTTATCTCAAGACCTTTGAACACTTTTCCTTCCATTCATTCCATTCTCCACACTAACTTCTTCCTTTGCCTAGCTGGTTTCTACTCATCTTTTTTGTTTTAGCTGCTGTTAATATCCCTCAGAGCAACTAGATCCTTTCCTCAAAGCATTATCTCAATTTATAATTATCCATGTATGGTGCTTGTTTGTTTATAGTTTATATTTCCAACTAGGTTGTAATTTGTATGTGGGTAGGGACAGTATCTATTTTTTGCTCACTAGTGAATAATCTAGTATATGATGGTACCTGAAACATGGAATACTCACAATAGATATTTGTTAACTGAATGGAGTGAATGTGTATTGGTGAGGGGATAATGCCAGAGAAGTAAGAAGGCTGACTGTCTGTGCCCTGACATTTCTAGGTCCATGATTGGCTAGAGGGTTTCTTGCAGAGCTGGGTAGGGATGGGTATTGTGGTGGAGGGGCTTCTCCAGGAAGCTGTTCCATGAGTAAGATTTTGCCCAATTTTCACATAGTGCCTCTCAGAGAAAGGATAAAGGATTAATCATCCACGTGAAGGCTTCCTCTTCCTCTACAGTGCAGAATCCTGCAAAATGTAGTATCCTGATTTGTTTCTAGATTGTTCTTCCTTCTCTTTCCAGCCTGATATGGTTCGGCTGTGTCCCCACCCAAATTTCATCTGGAATTGTAGTTCCCATAATCGCCACATGTCATGGGAGAGACCCAGTAGGAGGTAATTGAATCATGGGGGCGGTTACCCCCATGCTGCTGTTCTTGTGATAGTGAGTGAGTTCTCACAAGATCTGATGGTTTTATAAGGGGCTTTTCCCTCTTTGCTCAGCACTCCTCCTTCTTGCCATCATGTGAAGGAGGACATGTTTGCTTCCCCTTCAGCTATGATTTTAAGTTTCCTGCAGCCTTCCCAGTCATGTGGCACTGTGAACCAATTAAACCTCTTTCCTTTATAAATTACCCAGTTTTGTGTATTTCTTCATAGCAGGCTGAGAAAGAACTAGTATGGTAAATTAGTATCACAGAGAGTGGGGCACTGCTGTAAAGATACCCCAAAATGTGGAACTGGGTAACAGGCAGAGGTTGGAACAGTGTGGAGGGCTCAGAAGAAGACAGCAAAATGTGGGAATGTTTGGAACTTCCTAGAGACTTGTTGAATGGCTTTGGCCAAAATGCCAATAGTGATATTGACAATGAAGTCTAGCCTGAGGTGGTCTCAGATGGAGATGAGGAACTTGTTGGGAACTGGAGTAAAGGCAACTCTTGTTATGCAAAGAGACTGGTGGCATTTTGCCCTGCCCTAGAGATCTGTGGAATTTTGAACTTGAGAGAGATGATTTAGCATATCTGGCAGAAGAAATTTCTGAATGGCAAAGGGTTCAAGAGGAAGCAGAGCACAAAAGTTTGGAAAATTTGCAGCCTAATGATGCAACAAAAAAAGAAAAACCCATTTTCTGGGGAGAAATTCAAGTCTGCTGCAGAAATTTGCATAAGTAACAAGGAGCCAAATGTTAATCACCAAGAAATGGGGAAAATGTCTCCAAGGCATATCAGAGACCTTCACAGCAGCCCCTCTTATCACAGGCCCAGAAGCCTAGGAGGGAAAAAATGGTTTCATGGCAGGGCCCAGGGACCCCTGCTCTGTGCAGCCTTGGGACATGGTGTCCTGCTCCCAGCTGCTGCAGCTCCAGCCATGGCTAAATGGGGCCAAAGTACAGCTTGGACCATTGCTTAAGAGGGCGCAAGCTCCAAACCTGGGCAGCTTCCATGTGGTGTTGGGCCTATGGGTACACAGAAGTCAAGAATTGGGGTTTGGGAACCTCTGCCTAGATTTCAGAGGAGGTATGGAAATTCCTGGATGTCCAGGCAAAAGTTTGCTACAGGGGCAGAGCCCTCACGGAGAAACTCTGCTAGGGCAGTGTGAAAGGGAAATGTGGGGTTGGAGCCCCCACACAGAGTTCCCACTGGGGCACTGCCTAGTGGAGCTGTGAGAAGAGGGCCACCATCCTCCAGACTCCAGAATGGTACATCCACCGACAGCTTGCACCATGCACCTGGAAAAGTCACAGACAATGCCAGCCTGTTAAAGCAGCCAGGAGGGGGACTGTACCCTGCAAAGCCACAGTGGCTTTGGCAGCTCTAAGGCCACAGGAGCCCACCTCTTGTATCAGCATGATCTGGATGTGAGACATGGAGTCAAAGGAGATCATTTTGGAACTTTAACGTTCAGTGACGACCCTATTGGATTTCAGACTTGCATGGGGCCTGTTGGTCAATTTCTCCCATTTGGAAGGGGTATATTTACCCAATGTCTGTACCCCCAGTGTATCTAGGAAGTAACTAACTTGCTTTTGATTTTGCAGGCTCATAGGCAGAAGGGACTTGCCTTGTCTCAGATGACACTTTGTTCCTGGACATTTGGGTTAATGCTGGAATGAGTTAAGACTTTGGGGGGCTGTTGGGAAGGCATGATTATGTTTTGAAATGTGAGAATTTGAGATTTGGGAGGGGCCAAGGGAGGAATAATGTGGTTTGGCTGTGTCTCCACCCAATCTCATCTTTAATTGTACTTCCCATAAGCCCCATATGTTGTGCAAGGGACCCTGTGGTAGGTAATTGAATCATGAGGGTGGTTACCTCCATGCTGCTGTTCTCATGATAGTGAGTGATGGTCTTATAAGGCACTTTTCCTTCTTTGCTCAGCACTTCTCCTTCCTGCCATTATGTGAAGAAGGATGTGTTTGCATCCTCTTCTGCCATGATTGTAAGTTTCCTGATGCCTCCCAGCCATGCGGAACTGTGAGTCAATTAACCTCTTTCCTTTATAAACTACCCAATATGGGGCAGTTCTTTATGGCAATGTGAGAACAGACTAATACACAGCCTCATGAGATAAGAGATTTTAAGCAGGAGTATTCATTGTCACTGAGCCCTAACATGTGAGGAGCCACTGTTAGATTTTTCAGCTTGTAGACATAGACCTAAGCCTGGTTACTAAGAGGGGGTGGGGGAGTGGTGCTGGTTTTTAAGATCTCAACATAATGACCTCCAGCACAAAGTAGTTACAGATTGTCCACCTGCACACACTGAGTGGGGTAATACAGGCTAGGTATAAACAAGGTTGAGTGTGCCTAATAACAGACAAAGAAATACAGGAAAATAGGACAATATAGAGCCCTATCTGATTTATCATCTCCCTGGACCCCTGGACCCCTGTCCTCCCTCCACTCCCAATCCCAACTCAGGGAATGCTTGTTCACTGAACTGAGCCCCCAGTGGAAAGACTGAGGAATAGATCATGAGAGTAGATTCAAGTGATCTGGAGTCCAAGAAAGCCAGGAAATGGCCTAAATTCCAGGTTGTCAAATCCAGGGAGCTTAGCCAAAAAGTAATGTGAAAAATGAGTTGGTCCAAAAACTAGGTTTCCAAACTCAGTGGGGGACAAGGGATGAGAGATAATGAGGTTGGAGCCAAGACTGAGTCAGCAGCTGAGGAAGTAGACTGCAAAGGAGAAGAATGAGGAGTGGCAGAAGGCATAAGTAGTCAATGACTTTCAGCTCTCCTGGGGGCGAAAGTACAATCACAGTCTGAAGTGGATGAAGATGTGATCAGAATCAGTGAGGAGGGGAGTAGGATTACTTAGCAGAGATGACATACCATGTTCCAAGCCAGGTCATGCAGAAATTATTCTCTCTATGATAAAGGAAATCAGGAGTGAGGGCTAACCTACCAGGAATAAAAGGCTGGCATAGATACATGGGGAAGCAGATGAGGATCTTGAGGAGATACCCCTTGAATATCAGTCTCCAGACAGCAGGTGAGGAAGCCAAGCCCAGTCCATTGCTCCATGTGAAAAGTTATAATAATTTGATGACCTGTGGGTGCATAGGGATGGCAGGCTATCAGGTATGAGATCTGGGCTGGAGAGGCAAAGCACTGACTGAAGAACGATATGGCACAGCCCTGGGAATGTCTAATACAGAGAAAGGAAGTCCTACCTAATGGTGCCAGAAGAATTACTGTGGTAGTGTGACCAGCAGGCTGGATTCAGCAACAAGCATCAGATTATCAAGGTCAGAACAAGTAGAGGGTTTGGAACTGAGATTGACACAGAAGTCAGAGGTAAGGGCAAAGCAAAAGCCCACAATACAAGTAGGAGACTAAGTAAGGTCAAGACAGTTGTGATTCTTGGAAAAAAGTCCTGGGGATAGAAGGAGCCTTCATCTTGTTGGCAGAGCCTCTTACTGTCTGTAGGATGGGACTAAGCCCCAGATATATCTAGGATTAAGTCAACCAGTGAGCTGAATTATCAAACCACAGGAGCCTACCAACACTTAACTCTCTAGAGCAGGGGTCCCCAACCCCTGGGGCCATGGACAGGCCACACAGCAGGAGGTGAGCTGTGGGCGAGCAAGCGTTACTGCTTGAGCTCCACTTCCTGTCAGATCAGTGGTGGCATTAGATTCTCATAGGAGTGCAAACCCTATTGTGAACTTTGCATGCAAGGGATCTAGATTGCACTCTCCTTATGAGAATCTAACTAATGCCTGATGATCTGAGGTGAAACAGATTCACCCCAAAATCATCCCCACAGCCCCAACCACCGTCGATGGAAAAACTGTCTTCCATAAAATGGGTTGCTGGTGCCAAAAAGGCTGGGGACCCCTGCTCTAGAGATTCTTCGTAGGTCAAGAGTTACTTATCTTTGGTCTCACTTCCTCTAGGAAATCCTCCTTCCACCTAGATTAGCTATGCCCATTCCTTACCCTGTCTCAGCCCATGATCACTTTAATACCCTATCTAACATGCATCATACTTCATTATGACTTACTATTGCTCTTCTTTGTTCCATTAGAGTAGGTCCATGTTTCTATTTGTACACCATGAATCCCTACTGGCTAATCCAAGTCTGGTACATAATAATCACTAAGTACATAATTTGAATTCATTGAATTAATGAATGCATGAATGAGAGTGTTAATAAGATAGGCAGAAGCAACAGATACAGTTGAAAAGGAAGGTGGGGGCCATAGGATACAGCATAACACGTAAGCCATGTTGTGGAGTAAAGATTTACCCCCAAAAGAGATGCAGAGGATTTTAATCATGTTCTCAATGACATCTTATACACAAAGGCCATTGGCACCCAAGGTATCACCACTGATACCCAGTTAGGCTATTCCTTCACAGAGTAACTGGTTGAAATGCTGATTCAAAGGAGTCAGCTGTGACATCTTGGCCTTCATCACATGCAGGAATGCCTCTAAATCAATTTCTCAGTGCCCATCATCTGCCTGTGTATGGCATAGCTTCCTTTCTACACTATTGATCTTCACACATTTAAAAATTACGTGAAAAGCTTTCATACTTCAGTAGATTTATTAATCTTAGAAGCTCTGAATTCATGTATTTCACAACTTCCTACTTTTTAGGCTTATTATGTTAATTAAAATAATAACATGGACTCAGTAAAGAGCTTTTGGTAATTGAAATGAGTAAATTAACTCATCTACCAGCCTCCTGAAATTTGGAAATCAGAAGTATAGGAGGCAAGGAATTTTTTTTTTCATATAAGAAAAGCATAATTGTTATTTGAAAGACTTTCTTTGCAATCTATTTGGGAAGTCTATTAACCCTTTATGCTGACACATCTGCACACTTTTATAGAGATAGAGAACTTTAAGGATCACCCTGTGCAGTGTCTTTCAACCATTTTTTAGCTACAAAATGCTTTCTTTATAAGAAAGCTAGGAGAGAAGCACAACACGTAAAACCAAATAAACAGGTAAATAGAATTTGGATGGTAAAAAACATGGCAAAGAGGTCGGGGGTTTAGGCTTGATCTGGCTCAATGTTTTTTATTTTATAACTGAAGCCTATAGAGATAAATGATTGGGCTGAAGCCACACTGGAGTTTAGAAGCAGAGCTTAAGAACTGTGCCTCCAATTATATCAGTTTTGTTCATACATCAAACAAATATTTATCAAGTCCTGTTCTTGATGCTAAAGATAAATTAGTTTATAAAACAAGGTTTCTGTTTTTATGGGCAAGAACAAATATACAAACATATATGGCAGGTGGTGACAAGTGATATGAGGGGAAAAAGACAGCATAAGGGAATAGAAAGTAAAAGAAGGGATGGTAGGTTTTTTACACAGGGTTGTGAAGAAAGGCCCTTCTGATGAGGTAACATTTGAATAAAGTGAAGGAGTAGGCCTGTTGGATTTCTGGAGGAAGACTGTTGCATGCGGAGGGAATAGCAAGTGCCATTGATGTTTCCCTGTTGCTTCTGTTCCTCCAGGACAGAGCATCTGCTAGCTGCCAGGAACTTCATTAGCTCTTTTACATGTATAAAGGTTCAGAGCAGTAGTGAGAAGAGAGATATTAGAGGCTAACAGGTCTGGTTTTGAATCCAGGTTTTGCCAGGCATTTAATTATGCAATGTTGGGCAAGTGACTTATCTTCTTCCACCTTTAATTTTCTGATTTGTAAAATGGGAATGGTAGTATTTTTCTCACATATTTATTCAAAGCATCTAATAATAAAATACAGGTAAAGCTCTTAATATAAACACCAGTAGGCTACAGTTGGTAGCTGTCAGTATTGTCCACTTTTCTTTATATGAACAAAGAATTTAGGTTGTAGTGGACGTTACTAAATTTTGGATGATCCACATCTATTTCCTCTTCTCAATAGCAATTTATTTCCTATGTTTAAATGACTCCTTCTCTGTTGGGTATACTTTGGTGGGGTCACAAGTAAAAGGCCTTGCTGTTCCTTGCCAAAGCACATGCACTATCTAGGCAAATCAGATAGGCTCTCCATGGAATCTGCATCTTTAGCAGAGAGAAAATAATGAAAGACTTTGTGTTCCTTTATATTTTGACCAGATTGTTAGACTTAAGGTCCACTTTTGTGGCTTATTCTCCCTGATACTAAAGCTCTTTGCTTCCTTCTCACCCTCAGGTCTAGGTCTCTACTTCCCATGGATTCCGTGAGTCCTCAATATCCTTCAAATGTATTTCTTTTTTCTAAGTTAAACAAAATAGATTTATATTCTTAGAAATTAAAGAAATTGTATCTTAATACTTATACCTAACCAAAATAATTGGAGACAATGAAAAAACCAATATAAGCCATATTTGCCTTTAAATACTTGGAATTACGTTTTAGAACAATAATGTTGAGAAAGAAAAATTTGAATTTCATATATGGTCTTTGTACTTATTTACCTCTCTGAAAAGCAATTTCTCCAACTAAAAAACAAGCAGATTATATTAAACGCATAGCAAAACAAGATTAAACTAACTGATTCTAAAACGATCTTACTAGAAATGACACTTTAGGATTCCCAATCTATAAGGTTACAATTCTAAGAATTTCATGATAATGTTATTAGTTTTATAAGTTATCTTCAAAACTTAAATCAAAGGCCAGGAAGAAAAAAATTTCAGGTCATATTATAACTTCAAATCACACCATGTAGGCAGCTGCCTATTTTACCTCTATGTAGGAGTAACTCAGACATTCAATTGCTTTTTTGGTTGAATAAGAAATAGAATGTGGTAGGAGAGATGTGATGTGTCCACTGAAAGATGTCATTTAAGATCACACAGCTAGTCAATGGCAGCTAGACAGGGGCTTCAACTCCAGAGGCTAACACTTAAACAATATACTCTCCTGCCTCTATGGACATACTAAATAATGTGGATGATCACAGGAGACATAGGTGGGGTGATGACAGAAAGAATCAGGGTGATTCCTGAAGAGAGTGGCTTCAAACTGAATTTTGACAGTGGGATAAAATGTAGTTTTATTCAAATGGGAAGAAAGACTTCTCAGACAGAGGGTATAGCTTATGTGAAGGAGCAGAGATGAGAGTGTACACAATGTATCCAAAGTAACTGAGCACTGCAGCTGAAGCATAGGTTTCATGTGGGAATAATTGGTGAGAAGTCTAAAGAGGAGTCTGAACCAAGCTGCAGGGAATGGAGTGGGATTTGAAGGTCAGACTAATGAATATCATCAAGCAACTGTATTATCCATATGCTCTACTTTCTCCAAAGTAGAACATTGCATCATTTTCCTGCATTGCTTCTGCATCCTCTGTCTTGCCTAAAATGGCACCAAAGAAAGTTGATCTAGAAAATTATCGAAGCTCCACATAGTGAACTTTTGAGAAGTGTCCGCTAAAATAGAAGAAAAGAGTAAGATTCCTTTTCCAGGCAGGACTATTGAACAGCAGCCAGCTTCTTAACAGAAGCATTCACAACCAGCCCATTCCTTTCTGAGAGTTCTAGGAGGAATCCTAGTTCTAGGTGTGGCATTTGGGGAGAACATGGGGAAAGTGGTGTTGAGTGTTAAAAGAGGATGGTTCTGACAGTAGGGTGGTTACAATCCTTCTCCTTAAGCCTATCTTCTGTCTTGAAGCGTAAGACTGAAAAAGTGTTCTGCAAGCTGACAAGTTATTGCTGTAAGGGGAAAAAGAAGAGGAGGAAAAAAATAAATCCCATGGAGTGAAGACAAAGGTGATGGGATCAAGGGACAAATAGAAGGAGAGAGGCCTTAATGGAAGATTTACGTGAGAGCATGGCTTGTATCAGTTCCAGAGGTAGCAATGACTTGGAGAATAAATTTGGCAGTGGTTCCTGTTCTTCTGGGCTGAGACCTTATAGAATATGATACTTCTTAAAAATGAGTCCCACTTGGCTGGGCACGGTGGCTCATGCCTATAATCCCAGTACTTTGGGAGGCCAAGGTGGGCAGATCATGAGGTCAGGAGATCGAGACCATCCTTGCCAACATGGTGAAACCCCGTCTCTACTAAAATACAAAAAATTAGCCAGGTGTGGTGGCACACGCCTGTAGTCCCAGCTACTCAGAAGGCTGGGGCAGGGAAATCGCTTGAACCTGGGAGGTGGGGCTTGCAGTAAGCCAAGACTGCACCACTGTAACTCCAGCCTGGTGACAGAGCAAGACTCTGTCTCAACAACAAAAAAGAGTCCCAGTCCAACTCAAGGCCTCCAACTTGGCTGAAGATGAATTCTCAGTATTGCGAATGCGTATTTTGAGAAAGGGTGTGGAAGTGGTGAAAACTCTGCTCTTTCTGGCTAAGTTTTAATCAGAAATCACATCTCTATTTACTTGAAAATCAGTCAGAATGTAGCTATACCAGGATCTATGTCCCTGGGAGCAGCAAAGCCTCAGTTGATCAAAAGTACCTTTGAATGCACAGCAGCCCAGAGATGCAGCCTGGAGAAGAGACCTGGAGCCCTGCCTATGAGAGTAGTATGCCTCACCTGGCTATCTCCAATTTCCAAATTCAGTTAATTTTCTATTTTCTGACTCAAAGCTGTATATGGATAATGCTAAATTCAGCAACACATTCAGCATCTTCTCCGCACCAACATCTTTCTAAGTAGCGGAGATTCTGAGATGAACAAAACACAGTCCCACCCCTCCTACCTCACCAAGAGAAATTCAATCTTGCAAGAAATACAGGCATCCTGACCACGGTAAGAAGTATTCTAAGTGCTGTGATAGAAGTGTGTCCACAGAGAAATTATGCATTGGGCAGGAGGGTCGGGTGTTAGCAGACCCATTTGAGTTGGGCCTTGAGGAATAGATGATTAAGAGCTCACCAAAGAATGATGAGATGATAAAGGAATTTCTAAGCAGAGAGAAAAGCATGGGAAGATGGAGCAAGGATTTTGCATATTGTTTAAAGAAAGGATTTTTTTAAGGTAATATCAGATCTTTTCACACAGTTGCTTAAAACCTTCCAGTGCCTTCCCATTGCACCTAAACAAATAGGTTAGTCTCAGGACTATGACATGACCTCTACCTACTTCATCTTATACTTCTCTCGTTTTTGCTTGCTCTGCTTAGCCCACTGGCATTCTTTCTGTTCTTGTAATACACCAAGTTTATTCCTATTCTATTGCCTTTCCATTTACTGTTCTCTCTTTTGAACGTTCTTCCTCAATGCCTTCTCTTCTTTCAGATCTCATCTCAGATGCCACCTACACAAAGCAGTCTTTCCTGACCACTTAATTTAAATTAGACCTCTGACTGAAATCACTCTCTCTCAATCCCTTTTATTTTCTTCACAGCACTCATCACCATTTGAAATTGTTTCTCTCCACACTAGAGCATAAGCTTCTTTTTTTTTCTCCATAGGCTCATTTTATTTATTTATTTTTATTATTATATTTTAAGTTCTAGGGTACATGTGCACAATGTGCAGTTTTGTTACATAGGTATACATGTGCCATGTTCGTTTGCTGCACCCATCAACTCATCATTTACATTAGGTATTTCTCGTAATGCTATCCCTCCCCCAGCCCCCAACACCCCGACAGGCCCCAGTGTGTGATGTTCCCCACCCTGTGTACAAGTGATCTAATTGTTCAATTTCCACCGATGAGTGAGAACAGAGCATAAGCTTCTTGAGGTAGGCACTCAGTACCTACACGTTCCTGGTACAATGTGTGCATTAAATAGATGAATTAAATGGTGATTAGAACCTTGCGTTTGTAGGCAGGGCGCTCAGGAAGGCAGTAGTAGATATAAAAGTGGATAAGACTAGTAGCAATGATTTTTATAGTAATAATATCTACCAAATAATGGCTCATTTTCTTTTTTAATTTTTAGAAATATAACCCTTTTTCTCTTTTCTTTTTTTATTATAAGTTCTGGGGTACATGTGCACAACGTGCAGGTTTGTTACATAGGTATACATGTGCCATGTTAGTTTGCTGCACCCATCAACTCATCATTTACATTAGGTATTTCTCCTAATGCTATCCCTCCCCCATACCCCCACCCCCCAACAGGCCCCAATGTGTGATGTTCCCCTCCCAGTGTCCATGTGTTCTCATTGTTCAACTCCCATTTATGAGTGAGAACATGAGGTGTTTGGTTTTCTGTTCTTGTGTTACTTTGCTGAGAATGATGGTTTCCAGCTTCATCCATGTCCCTACAAAGGACATGAAATCATCGTTTTTTATGGCTGCATAGTATTCCATGGTGTATATGTGCCACATTTTCTTTATCCAGTCTATCATTGATAGGCACTCTGGTTGGTTCCAAGACTTTGCTATTGTGAACAGTGCTGCAATAAACATATGTGTCCATGTGTCTTTATAGTAGAATGATTTATAATCCTTTGGGTATATACCCAGTAATGGGATGGCTGGGTCAAATGGCATTTCTAGTTCCAGATACTTGAGGAGTCACCACAGAGTCTTCCACAATGGTTGAATGAATTCACACTCCCATCAACAGTGTAAAAGTGTTCCTATTTCTCTACATCCTCTCCAGCACCTGTTGTTTCCTGACTTTTCAATAATGGCCATTCTAACTGGCATGAGATGGTATCTCACTGTAGTTTTGATTTGCATTTCTCTGATGACCAGTGATGATGAGCATTTTTTCATGTGTCTTTTGGCTGCATAAATGTCTTCTTTTGAGAAGTGTCTGTTCATATAATTTGCCCACTTTTTGATGGGGTTGTTTGTTTTTTTCTTGTAAATTTGTTTAGGTTCTTTGTAGATTCTGGATATTAGCCCTTTGTCAGATGGCTAGATTGCAAAAATTTTCTCCCATTCTGTAGGTTGCCTATTCAGTCTGATGGTAGTTTCTTTTGCTGTGCAGAAGCTCTTTTGTTTAATTAGATCCCATTTGTCTATTTTGGCTTTTGTTGCCATTGCTTTTGGTGTTTTAAGCATGAAGTCTTTGCCCATGCCTATGTCCTGAATGGTATTGCCTAGGATTTCTTCAAGGGTTTTTATGGTTTTAGGTCTTACATTTAAGTCTTTAATCCATCTTGAGTTAATTTTTATATAAGGTGTAAGGAAGGGATCCAGTTTCAGCTTTCTGCATATGGCTAGCCAGTTTTCCCAGCACCACTTATTAAATAGGGAATCCTTTCCCCCTTGCTTGTTTTGTCAGTGTGTCAAAGATCAGATGGTTGTAGATGTGTGGTGTTTTTTTCTGAGGGCCTCTGTTCTGTTCCATTGGTCTATGTATCTGTTGTGGTACCAATACTATGCTGTTTTGGTTACTGTAGCCTTGTAGTATAGTTTGAAGTCAGGTAGCGTGACACCTCCAGCTGTGTTCTTGTTGCTTAGGATTGTCTTGGCTATGCGGGCTCTTTTTTGGTTCCATATGAACTTTCAAGTAGTGTTTTCTAATTCTGTGAAGAAAGTCAGTGATAGCCTGATGGTGATAGCATTGAATCTATAAATTACTATGTGCAGTATAGCCATTTTCACGATATTGATTCTTTCTATACATAAGCATGGAATGTTCTTCCATTTGTTTGTGTCCTCTTTTATTTCCTTGAGCAGTGGTCTGTAGTTCTCCGTGAAGAGGTCCTTCATGTCCCTTGTAAGTTGGATTCTTAGATATTTTATTCTCTTTGTAGCAATTGTGAATGGGAGTTCACTCATGATTTGGCTCTCTGTTTGTCTGTTATTGGTGTATAAGAATGCTTGTGATTTTTGCACATTGATTTTGTACCCTGAGACTTTCCTGAAGATGTTTATCAGCTTAAGGAGATTTTGGGCTGAGACAATGGGGTTTTCTAAATAAACAATCATGTCATCTGCAAACAGGGACAATTTTACTTCCTCTTTTCCTATTGAATACCCTTTATTTCTTTCTCCTGCCTGATTGCCCTGGCCAGAATTTCCAATACTATGTTGAATAGGAGTGGTGAGAGAAGGTATCATTGTCTTGTGCCAGTTTTCAAAGGGAATACTTCCAGCTTTTGCCCATTCAGTATGATAGTGCCTGTGGGTCTGTCATAAATAGCTCTTATTATTTTGAGATGCATTCCATCAATACCTAGTTTATTGACAGTTTTTAGCATGAAGGGCTGTTGAATTTTGTTGAAGGCCTTTTCTGCATCTATTGAGCTAATCATGTGGTTTTTGTCATTGGTTCTGTTTATGTGATGGATTATGTTTATTGATTTGCATATGTTGAACCAGCCTTGCATCCCAGGGATGAAACCGACTTGATTGTGGTGGATAAGCTTTTTGATGTGCTGCTGGATTTGGTTTGCCAGTATTTTATTGAGGATTTTCACATTGATGTTCATCAAGGATATTGGCCTAAAATGTTCTTTTTTTGTTGTGTCTTTGCCCGGTTTTGGTATCAAGATGATGCTGGCTTCATAAAATGAGTTAGGGAGGATTCCCTCTTTTTCTATTGATTGGAATTGTTTCAAAAGGAATGGTACCAGCTCCTCTTTGTGTCTCTGGTAGAATTTGGCTATGAATCTGTCTGTCCTGGACTTTTTTTGGTTGGTAGGCTATGAATTATTGCCTCAATTTCAGAACCTGTTATTGGTCTATTCAGAGATTCGACTTCTTCCTGGTTTAGTCTTGGGAGGGTGTAAGCATCCAGGAATTTATCCATTTCTTGTAGATTTTCTAGAAGAGAGGCATAGAGGTGTTTATAGTATTCTCTGATGGTAGTTTGTATTTCTGTGGGATCGGTGGTGATATCCCCTTTATCATTTTTTATTGCATCTATTTGATTATTCTCTCTTTTCTTCTTTATTAGTCTGGCTTGTGGCCTATTTTGTTTATCTTTTCAAAAAATCGGCTCCTGGGTTCATTGATTTTTTGAAGGGTTTTTTGTGTCTCTATCTCCTTCAGTTCTGTTCTGATCTTAGTTATTTTGTGTCTTCTGCTAGCTTTTGAATTTGTTTGCTCTTGCTTCCGTAGTTCTTTTAATTGTGATGTTAGGGTGTCAATTTTAGATCTTTCCTGCTTTCTCTTGTGGGCATTTAGTGCTATAAATTTCCCTCTACACATTGGTTTAAATGTGTCCCAGAGATTCTGGTGTGTTGTGTCTTTATTCTCATTGGTTTCAAAGGACATCTTTATTTCTGCCTTCATTTCATTATGTACCCAGTAGTCATTCAGGAGCAGGTTGTTCAGTTTCCATGTAGCAGTGCAGTTTTGAGTGAGTTTCTTAATCCTGAGTTCTAATTTGATTGCACTGTGGTCTGAGAGACAGTTTGTTGTGATTTCTGTTCTTTTACATTTGCTGAGGAGTGTGTTGCTTCCAATCATCTGGTCAATTTTAGAATAAGTGCAATGTGGTGCTGAGAAGAATGCATATTCTGTTGATTTGGTGTGGAGAGTTCTGTAGATGTATATTAGGTCCACTTGGTCCAAAGCTGAGTTCAAGTCCCCGATATCCTTGTGAATTTTTTGTCTTGTTGATGTGTCTAATATTGACAGTGGGGTGTTAAAGTCTCCCACTATTATTGTGTGGGTGTCTAAGTCTCTTTGTATGTCTCTAAGAATTTGCTTTGTGAATCTGGGTGGTCCTGTATTGAGTGCATATATATTCAGGATAGTTAGCTCTTCTTGTTGAATTGATCCCTTTACCATTATGTAATGGCCTTCTTTGTCTCTTTTGGTCTTTGTTGGTTTAAAGTCTATTTTATCAGAGACTATGACTGCAACCCCTGCTTTTCTTTGCTTTCCATTTGCCTGGTAGGTCTTCCTCCATCCCTTTATTTTGAGCCTGTGTCTGTCTTTGCACATGAGATGGGTCTCCTGAATACAGCATACCAATGGGTCTTGACTCTGTATCCAATTTGCCAGCGTGTGTCTTTTAATTGGGGCATTTAGCTCATTTACATTTAAGGTTAATATTGTTATGTGTGAATTTGATCCTGTCATTATGATGTTAGCTGGTTATTTTGCCCATTAGTTGATGCTGTTCTTCATAGCATCGATGGTCTTCACAATGTGGCATGTTTTGCAGTGGCTGGTACTGGTTGTCCCTTTCTAAGTTTAGTGCTTCCTTCAGGACCTCTTGTAAGGCAGGCCTGGTGGTGACAAAATCTCTCAGCATTTGCTTGTCTGTAAAGGATTTTATTTCTCCTTCACTTATGAAGCTTAGTTTGGCTAGATATGAAATTCTGGGTTGAAAATTCTTCCCTTTAGGAATGTTGAATATTGGCCTCCACTCTCTTCTGGCTTGTAGTGTTTCTGCAGAGAGATCTGCTGTTAGTCTGATGGGCTTCCCTTTGTGAGTAACCTGACCTTTCTCTCTGGCTGCCCTTAACATTTTTTCCTTCATTTCAACCTTGGTGAACCTGACGATTATGTGTCTTGGGGTTGCTCTTCTCGAGGAATATCTTTGTGGTGTTCTCTCTATTTCCTGAATTTGAATGTTGGCCTGCCTTGCTAGGTTGGGGAAGTTCTCCTGGATAATATCCATAAGAGTGTTTTCCAACTTGTTTCCATTCTCCCCGTCACTTTCAGGTTCACCAATCAAACGTAGATTTGGTCTTTTCACATAGTCCCATGTTTCTTGCAGGCTTTGTTCATTTCTTTTCACTCTTTTTTTTATCTAATCTTGTCTTCTCACTTTATTTCATTAATTTGATTTTCAGTCACTGATATCCTTTCTTTCACTTGATCAATTCAGCTACTGAAGCTTGCATGTGCTTCACAAGGTTCTCGTGCTACATTTTTCAGCTCCAACAGGTCATTTATGTTCTCCTCTACACTGGTTATTCTAGTTAGCAATTAATCTAAGTTTTTTTCAAGGCTCTTAGCTTCTTTGCATTTGGTTAGAACATGCTCCTTTAGTTCGGAGGACTTTGTTATTACCCATCTTCTGAAGCCTACTTCTATGAGTTTGTCAAACTCATTCTTCATACAGTTTTGTTCCCTGGCTTGCAAGGAGTTGTGATCCTTTGGAGGAGAAGAGACATTCTGGTTTTTGGAATTTTCAGTCTTTCTGCACTGGTTTCTCCCCATCTTTGTGGTTTTTATCTACCTTTGGTCTTTGATGTTGGTGACCTACTGATGAGGTTTTGGTGTAGATGTCCTTTTTGTTGATGTTGATGCTATTCCTTCCTCTTTGTCAGTTTTCCTTCTAACAGTCAGGCTCCTCAGCTGCAGGTCTGTTGGAGTTTGTTGGAGGTCCACTCCAAACCTTGTTTGCCTGGGTATCACCAGTGGAGGCTGCAGAACAGCAAATATCACTGCCTGATCCTTCCTCTGGAAGCTTTGTCCCAGAAGGGCACCTGCCAGATGTCAGCCAGATCTCTCTTGTATGAGGGGTCTGTTGGCCCCTACTGGGAGGTGTCTCCCAGTCAGGCTACTTGGGGGTCAGGGACCCACTTGAGGAAGCACCCTGTCCATTATTAGAGCTTGAACACTGTGCTGAGATAACCACTGCTCTCTTCAGAGCTGTCAGACAGGAACATTTAAGTCTGCTGAAGCTGTCCCCACAGCTGCCCTTTCCCCCAGGTGCTCTGTCCCAGGAAGATGGGGGTTTTATCTATAACTCTCTGACTGGGGCTGCTGCTTTTTGTTCAGAGATGCCCAGCCCACGAGGTGGAATCTAGAGAGGCACCTTGCTGAGCTGTGGTGGGCTCTGCCCAGTTTGAACTTCCCGGTGGCTGTGTTTACACTGTGAGCATAAAACTGCCTACTCAAGCCTCAGCAATGGCGGATGCCCCTCCCCCGACCAAGCTCCAGCATCCCAGGTCGATCTCAAGACTGCCGCGCTCACAGCAAGAATTTCAAGTCAATGGGATCTTAACTTGCTGGGCTCTGTGGGCATGGGACCTGCTGAGCCAGGCACCGGAGGGAATCTCCTGGTCTGCCGGTTGCAAAGACCATGGGAAAAGTGCAGTATCTGGGCATGAGTGTACCATTCCTCCCAGTACAGTCTCTCAAGGCTTCCCTTGGCTAGGAAGGGAAATCCCCTGACCCCTTGCACTTCCCGGGTGAGGCGACACCCTGCCCTGCTTCGGCTCACCCTCCATGGGCTGCATCCACTGTCCAACCAGTCCCAATGAGATGAACCAGGTACCTCAGTTGGAAATGCAGAAATCACCTGTCTTCTGCATCAATCTCGCTGGGAGCTGCAGACTGGAGCTGTTCCTATTCGACCATGTTGCCAGAAATCCATGGCTCATTTTCTTTGTGTTGGGCCCATGCTAAGCCCTTTATCTTGTTTAACCTTCAGAGTAATCTTGGGACATAATAATTATGAGCCCTCATTTAAAGATAAAGTATTTGAGAGATAGAGGGGAGTTCAGTAATACATTAATTTCATATTACTCCTAAAAAAATAACTAGTATTTGAACCCAGTTCTGTCTCACTCCAAAGGCCAAATTAAACAATTACATAGAGAAGGGAGATTGAGCTAACATCTCATTACTAGTCTGGGGGATCTTCTACAAGCATATGATTCCAACAGAAGGATACCTTTCAGGGCAAATTGTGGGAATGGGACAAATCAAACTCAGTAGTAGATTCCACATCTTGCCCTCAGCTAGCGAGAGATTCACTCTTTTCCTAAACTCCATGTATACGCACCATGACAAAATATTAGGCCAATATATCCACTTTTACATTAAAATATCTAGAAATATCAGAAAAAATTATTTGATTTAAATGAAACACTTGAAGAGAAAGGGATTAATTCAGTTCATTCCCTGGACATTTCACTCATGATGGCCAAAAATGACATTTTGTCTTTTTTGAACATAATGTTTTTTGAACATTTGTGTATATGTTCATGTCTGTAGTTCTTCTAGGTCTAAAATAAATTTGAGGTGACTCACAGAAATGCATATAATACAAATGTAAATAAGTAAATAAAAGAGAAAATGAAGACCAGAAATTACAAGTAGGAAAATGAAACAAAGTTTGAAGTAAGATTAGTAGAAATCAATGCATGCCATAAGGTTTTGTACACTCATTTGAGGTGGGCTTTATTCCTACAAATCAAAGTAAGCAAGGAACTGAGTTATCTTATGATTCTTAGAGTCCAAAAAATAAAAATAAATAACCCAGTTTTTTGGGCAAAAATAAGCTGGTTACTCACAATTTTTCCTGGTCATGAAACCTGAAAATTTTTTTGTATGCTTTGATAAATGTTTTATCATCACCTTTAGAGTATATACATTAAATGTTTTTGTAAGATTATTTTTATGGAGCCCCTAAATGCAGGCCAACAGCAATATACTAAAGTGCCATTCTATAAAAGCAACTCTATGAGGCATCAAGATAGTGCAGGCCAGCTATGCAGCTCTTAGATTATCCAGATTGGTCCAAGGACAGGGAAACTAATGAACTGTGTTTCCTCAGGCAGGCTTCTATTAATGTTATTTCTTGAAACTAGACTTTTATTTACAATAAAATAGAAAAGTACTTGAGGTTCCATTTCATATCAAATTCCTAGAATACCAAAATAGATATTCCACTATGGTAGCTCAAGGCATAATCCTGTATTCTTAATGGTTACAAAAGTGGAAAGTAGATCTTATATGCTCTTTTGAAAATTAAGAAATCAACAAACTGTTGGGTAGGTACCAAGAAAGAACATCTAGATAGGGTGATGATTATTCACAGAAAAATATATAAGATCTAATCTAATGCCCTGGCAATCGGCATAGAGTTGCAAAGTTTTCTGCTTTCAATTTAAGTAAGGCAATATATTTTCTCTTTTAAGTAGAATTCAATTTTCAATGGAATTGTTGCTACTGCATTGAGCTGGCCAAGGGTTTTCTTATGCCTCAAAGAAACAAAATATTGGTAATCACTACAGTCATCCCTCAGTATCTGTAGGGGATATGTTCCAAGATACCTAACAAATATCAAAAATTGCAGACGCTCAAGTCCCTTATAGAAAATCACATAGCATTTGCATATAACCTACACACATCCTCCTATATATTTTAAATCATTTCAAGATTACTTGTAATACCTAAATGCTATGTAAATAGTTTTTATACTATATTTAGAAATTTGTACTTATTGTTGTATTGTTGAATCCATGGATGCAGAACCAGAGACAGGGAGGCCCAATTGTATACATTCACTATTGAGTGCATTTGACCTGAGCTCTAAAATGCTACTCTAAGAAAAGGAAGTCTGGAAAAGTTTCCTGTTCTGTGACTGTGTTTTAATAAATAAAAAGGCAGGTGTGATGAAGAGAAAGCAGCATATGGAATGAAAACCCTACAAGTAAATTGTCTGCAGAATGTTGCAGTAATCCCCATAGCATGTGCTTCCTAGAGAATGATGGGACATTTGTCAACACACATTGAGCAAATGATGGGAAAAGACTCCCATATATAATTCATCTCTCTATCAAGTTAAGTACACAAATACCTAAATTGTGGGTTGGCACAGACTAAATATTTAAAAGCTTCCCACAGTGCTCTAGGTCCTCATTGTTGCCATTCAGACAACACCAGGAAACAAGCATTTGCCTCATTCAGTGTCACTAACAAACACCTCTCCTCTTTTAGTCAACAAGCACCAGTCATTTTATGCTGGCTATTAGTGCTCTCTTTGGCCAAAACCAATTACAGAGAAACTTCAAGCTTTAAGGAATGTACCCATGTTATGCTTATAAATGTGCTTTATTTTAAAATTAGTTAGGTGTAAAATTCCCTACAATTTTCCTAAGAGGCTTTTATCATAACATCCATATCGCTTCAGTGAACTTCTGTGTGCGTGTGTGTGTTTGTGTGTGTCTCCCTCTCGTAGATGGAAACTACTTGAACAGTGAGCTTTCCTTATTTGTCTTGGTACAACCAGCACCTATCACATAGTGCGTGCTTAAAGATTGTCAGTGAATAAATTAATTAATGCAAGAAAATATTTTTTGTTTATAAAAATATTTAGATTTTGAGTGTTTAACACCATCACCATCATCTCACTAATTCCCATATTGTAGCCTCCTGAACATGTCTGATTTAAATAACCAAAGATACATCAAGAGTATTCCATACAATGCGTTCTGTGAGAGTTTGCATATTATCTCTCATTTGAAATCCAATTCCACTTACAAAACTGTACTTCACATGAACATTTTTTATATCATACCTACTATAAAAATGTATCAGATATATCAAACTAAAACTGTGTAAAGTACCCCAAGTAGATTTGGAAAAATAAATGGTTTTAGTCAAGTACATGGATGATGGCTTCTTACTAACTTGTTAGTAAGGTATCTAGGTATGACACAAAGTTAGTTTCAGAAACAAAAATAACTCATTCTTTGACCAAACAGTTTTTCCAAGTCAAGTTATTTCTTTCAAAAGAAGATAAAATCTATGTAAATAAACACTAAGTATAAAGTCAGTTGTAAAACTAAAGTTGCTCTCTGATCAAATAAGATATTGTGAAGAGCTACGGAAGCAATAATTTTGCTTTCAAATGTATTTGTACCCAAAGATGACCAAAGGGAGGAGGGAGGAGGAAAGGAGGAAGGGGAAGTCAGTGAGTTCCTAATATGACTACTAAAAAGTATGATAATGTTAACAGTCAGCATTTATTAAGGGCTTACTATATAACAGGCATTGTTACATTTTATTCATTATTATTAATACACCCCTTTAAAGAATGAAAAAACAGGTTTGAAGAGGTTAAACAACTTCCCTAAGGTCCACACCCTACTGATGGTAAAATTAGGAACAAAATCCTGATGTGTCTGACTCTAAACCTGAGCAGATACTCACTAGGCTATGCTTATTTCTGACCAATACTCTAACCCTGTACTAAGGAAAGAGCTAAATCCAAAAGGCCTTGTCTCAAGGGTCTCACAGAGTAGGAGGAGAGAGAAGCAGGGAGAATGAGCTCCTGAAAGGCCTAGAATATGTCCTATCTCATGCTGTAATCCAATCCTGGGGCTTTAAAATACATATATATGATGCTAACTCCAAAATATGTATCTCACGTTGCACATTTCCCATGAGCTTCAGACATAGATTTAATTGTCCACTAGATATCTTTACTTGGATGTCTAATGGGCATCTCAAACCTGGTATGTCCAAAACAGAATTCTTGACTGTCTTTCTTCAGTGGTACTAACCAGTCACTGAATCTAGAAACCTAGTAGTCATCCTTGGATCCTCTCTTTCTGTCATATCCTACCTTAAATTTACAAGCAAGTTTGTTTGATATGCTCTCGGACATATATCTTAAATCCAGTCACTATTCAGCTCTCCACCTCCAGCCCTCACTAGCTCTCCCCTAGACCACTGCAGATACCTCTTTACTGGTCTCCTTTAAACCACCATTTTCTTTCTTCTGGGCCACTGTAGCAGCCTCTCCACAGCCTCTCTGCCCAAAGTCCTCCTTATCTTTCTCCTGGACCACTTCAGCACCTCTTTATTGACCTTTTGTCTTCAATCTTGCTTTTTCCCCTTCACTGCGCAATTCAGTCTATTCTATTCCTAGCAGCCAAAGTGATGTTTTAAACATAAGTCAGATTCCCATCACTTTGCTTGTTGTAAATCTTCTAGTGGCTTTACATTAAAAATTCAAGGCAAAATCCAAAGTCCTTACTGCAGACTTCCAAGTTCTACCTCTCATCCAACTTGTAGCTGTTTCACAGATCTCTTTCTTACCACTTGCCCACTCTGTTACACCAGCAATCTTGAAACATAGATATGAAACACAGCCTAGCACATATTGAAGTGATTAATAGACATCTATTAACTAAATCCTGTTTCTTTAGGGTCTGCACAAGGCCTAGCACATCATATTTGGCAAAAATATTTATTAAACCCAAACAAACATGAATATTAAATGGTATGTGAATAAGAATACATTTGGAGCCAGCCAGACTCAAGGTTACAAAGCCACTTTTAAAGTCCTACTCAAGGATGGTAGACAGTCAAGGTGTATTAATCCATTTTCACACTGCTACAAAGAAATACCTGAAACTGGGTAATTCATAAAGGAAAGAGATTTAATTGACTCACCATGCCACATGCCTGGGGAGGCCTCAGGAAACTTACAATCATGATGGAAGGGGAAGCAGGCATGTCTTACATGGCAGCAGGTGAGAGAGAGACTGTGTGAAGGAGGAACACTATGAAACCATCAGTTCTCGTGAGAACTCACTCACTATCATGAGAACACCATGGGAGAAACCACCCCCATGATCCAATCACCTCCCTCTCTTGACACGTGGGGATTACAGGTCCCTCCCTTGACACATGGGGATTACAATTTGAGAGGAGATTTGGGTAGGGACACAGAGCCAAACCATATCACTGGGTAAGTGGGCTTACTCTGAAATCCTAACACTTGTAGTGTAGGCACTACTGGAGAATCCTACCCAGGTAAAAATGGTGGAATTGAGTCTTGAACTATGAGAGAGGGAATGAATCTCCATTATCTAGTCTGATTTTTCATTTTTGTTCTCATAATCAGCATCCTTGCCAAGTAGCACCCACCTCGGGCTTAAACTTCTTCAGTATCTGAAAAGTCACTGACACATTTGCCAAAGTTTTTCCTGCTTTATCAATTCCTCCAAATTATTTCTTTTCCTTTGACAAAACCAGTGCTAAGACATTTAGAAAAAAGAAGGGAAGAGAAGGTATTTTCTGAGCATCTATTGTATGCCAGTAACTGTGTTAATTGCTTTACCCAACTTAGCGTATTTAATATTCTTAACTACCTGAAAATCCCCAATTAAAGTCTAGAGAGATGATAGGACTTGCCTAAATCTTAATTTGAACAGAGGAAATTTCTCAATTTTGTGTGAAAAACAACCAACAAAAACACAACAAAACAAACAGAATACCACATAAATGTTAATAGAGTCCCAACAGGAAACTAGATGGCTCACACAAAGTAGTTAATGTTCAAGGAGAGTACAAAGCTGAACTATTTTCAAAGGTATAAGCAGAGTAGAAGAACTTGAAGCAACAATATGGTACCCAGAGGTTAGAGAACACCTGGAAGCATAAAGAGAAAAGGGAAAGAGGGGCTACCAGGCTCTATAAGCTGAGGCGTCACTTTATATTAATAGCAACTATGACTTTCAACCAAAGGACATAGCCAGCCCTCACTGATCCCCAGTGAAGGAAATGAAGAAATGAATACCCCAACTTTGTTTCTCCTCCCTTTGATTTCTTGGAGGTACCCCTGATTGGCTGAAATCACAGGTCAAGGCAGTCTATGGATGTGCTCCATACAGGTCAGCCTTGGGGCAGGTGGAAGATAGAGATAATGCAAAAAGTTAGAGAGAGGAATAGGAGAGACAATGGAATATATGCTCCTTACCCACTTGAAGTTCATGGAAAGCTTTAAATAAACTAGAATTTGGATTACATTTCTTTGTCTAAATTGCCATATTGTATGTTTTAATCTGCCAATTCTTGTTTTGTTCACCATAATACTTGAAACAAAAGATTCTCTTTAAATGATTATTATTTTGAAATTACAGTCCAATTTAATAAAAATTATGTGGTTTTTCATATCAACTTTTCTGAAAATTCCTTTTTGGTATTTTGTGAACATCCCATAGTTCTTCCAGAGCATTTATATATAGCCTTTTTAAATTGTTTCTCTAAAACAATTAGAATTTCATTATTATATTTGAAATTTTAATACAGTCATTATAATGTCAAAGGAAACTTCTCTGAGACACATTCATATTTTCATATTAATAGAAGTGCTGTTATAATGTTAATAGAAAAATGGGTTTAATCAATTATTTAATTCATTCATTAACTACATACTACCCTAAAACTCAAGGGAATATAAAACAAACAGCTCATTTGAACAACAAAAAAGGATTGTGCTTTGGAAACATTCAAGGTATATTCAGTAACTTTAAATAACTGTAATCTAGATTGACTAATTCCATAAAAATAGAAAGAGCATCCCATATAAAAATGACTCAGCTCCTGGAGTCAGACATACAAGGGATAAAGTCCCAGCTCTACAGTTTCCTAGCTGTTTCATTTTGCAGTCTTAAAGTCTCTGAGCCTCAGTTTCTTTGTCTACAGAATGGGTGAATTAATTTGAATCTCATAGGATTGTTTGAGAATTGTGGTAATTAAAATATGTAGGAATTCTACTACAGTGCTTGACACATTGAAGATGCTCAGGAAATAGGAGGTAATGTCTGTTCATTTTTATTCTCAAATAGGGCTTATAAGAGATATCCTTGCCTCTCTTTCTACTTAAGGATATCTTTTACATCATCTCTCACTCCAGAGCCTGAAAGTAGCCAAAGGCAAGAAGTCCTCTGCTTCTTCCCCTCTGGGCTCTGCCCCATCATTCTTTATTCTCTAAGAAAAAGGCACTCACCAAGCCAAAGTTCCCCATCCCCCAAATGTGTTTTTCCAAGTCTTAGCATAGTAAAGGAAAAAGCCAAAGTTTTTTTATATCTCCAATAGAAAAGAAACCATTCCCAATTCTGTTGCACTCTAAGACCCAAGACAGGGGCAGAGGAGCTAGAGATAGGAAACTTGAAAATGTCAATCCATGAAGAGTAATGACCTTTTCCACGTGTTTGGCACAGTCCTTCCCTAAGGAAGTTGGCATTTAAAAAGAAGGCTGGATTTAGGAGCAACAGTAGATATCATTGCTCCAATTTCAAAAGGTAGAAAACAAGATCAATGTCAAACCAGATTTTGATTAAGAGGAGGGCCACCAAAGCAGATGCCAAGGATGTTAATCTCTAAGGTGTGTTCAACATAAATGAAAGTATAATGAGATGATGATAAAAACTGCATGTAATGGAACTATCCACTATATGTACTTAGAAGTAATGCCTTATAAACTGCTGGGGTAGATGTGATGTAGGAGAGAAGACACCCATTCCTAAGTTACAACAAATTTTTACTAATTGGATAGAGAAAAAAGGCAAGCCCTTAGTCTCAGGCTTTCATTTTGCTGAGAGGATTTTACAAATTTGGGGCCAATGCTGAGTGTATCAGTCCATTCTAATGCTGCTAATAAAGACATACCCAAGACTGGGTAACTTATAAAAGAAAGAGGTTTAATGAACTCACCGTTCCACATGGCTGGGAAGGCCTCACAATCATGGTGAAAGGTGAAGAAGGGGCAAAGCCACATTTCACATGTGGCAGGCAAGAGAGCTTGTACTGGGGAACTCCCATGTATTAAACCATCAGATCTCATGAGACTTATTCACTACTGTAAGAACAGAAAGGGGAAAACTGCTACCATGATTCAATTATCTCCACCTGGCCCTGCCCTGGACATGTGGGTATTATTACAATTTAAGGTAAGATTTGGGTGGGGACAGAGCCAAATCATATCATTCTGCCCATGGCCTCTCCCAAATCTCATGTCCTCACATTTCAAAAGCAATCATGCCTTCCAAACAGTCCCCCAAAGTCTTAACTCATTTCAACACTAACTTAAAAGTCCATAGTCCAACATCTCATCTGAAACAAGGCAAGTCCCTTCCACCTATGAGCCTGTAAAATCAAAAGCAAGTTAGTTACTTCCTAGATACAATGGAGGTACAGGCATTGGGTAAATATATCCATTTTAAATGGGAGAAATTAGCCAAAACAAAGAGGCTGCAGGCCCCATGCAAGTTTGAAATCCAGCAGGGCAGTGAAATCTTAAAGCTCCAAAAAGATTTCATTTGACCCCATGTCTCACATTCAGGTCATGCTGATGCAAGAGGTGGATTCTCATGGTCTTGGGCAGCTCTGCCCCTGTGGCTTTGTAGTGCACAGCCACCCTCCTGGCTGCTTTCATGGGCTGGTGTTGAGTGTCTACAGCTTTTCCAGGAGCATAGTGCAAGCTGTTGGTGGATCTACCATTCTGGGGTCTGGAGGATGGTGGCCCTCTTCTCACAGCTCCACTAAGCAGTGTCCCAGTGGGGACTCTGTGTTGGGACTCCAACCCCACATTTCTCTTCCTACACTGCCCTAGCAGAGGGTCTCCGTGAGGGTCCTGCCCCTGCAGAAAACTTTTGCCTGGACATCCAGGCATTTCCATACATCCTGTGAAATCTAGATGGAGGTTCCCAAACCTCAGTTCTTGACTTCTGCACACCTGCAGGCTCAACACCACATGGAAGCTGCCAAGGCTTGGGGCTTGCACCCTGTGAAGCCAGGGCTGAAGCTGAACCTTGGCCCCTTTTAGCCACGGCTGGAGAGGTTGGGACACAGGGCACCAAGTCCCCAGATAAGAGCGGGGGGCCCTGGGCCCAGCCCACAAAACCATTTTTTCCTTCTAGGTTCCCAGGCTTATGATAGGAGGGGCTGCCATGAAGTTTTCCAACATGCTTTGGAGACATTTTGGCTCCTCGTTATTTATGCAAATTTCTGCAGCTCTATTGAATTTCTCCTCAGAAAATTGGTTTTTCTTTTCTACAGCATCATTAGGCTGCAATTTTTCCTAACTTTTATGCTGAGCTTTCCTTTTAAACATAAGCTCCAATTCAAAATTATATCTTTGTGAATACATAAAAATGAATGCTTTTAAGAGCATCCAAGTCACATGCTTTGCTGCTTAGAAGTTTCTTTCGCTAGATACTCTAAATCATCTCTCTCAAGTTCAAAGTTCCAAAGATCTCTAGAGCAAGGGCAAAATGCTGCCAGTCTCTTTGCTAAAGCATAACAAGAGTCACCTTTGCTCCAGTTCCCAACAAGTTCCTCATCTCCATCTGAGACCACCTCAGCCTGGACCTCATTGTCCATATCACTATCAGCATTTTGGCCAAAGCCATTCAGAGTCTCTAGGAATTTCCAAATTTCCCCACATCTTCCTGTCTTCCAAGCCCTCCAAGTCTCTAGGAAGTTCCAAACTTTCCCACACTTTCCTATCTTCTGAGCCCTCCAAACTGTTCCAGTCTCTGCCTGTTACCCAGTTCCAAAGTCACTTCCACATTTTCAGGTATCTTTAGAGCAGCACCCCACTCTACCATTACCAATTTACTGTATTAGTTCATTCTCATGGTGCTAATAAAGACAAGCCTGAGACTGAGTCATTTATAAAGGAAAGAGGTTTAAATAAGTCACAGTTCCACATGGCTGCGGAGGCCTCATGATCATGGCAGAGGGTGAAGGAGGAGCAAAGGTACATCTTATATTACAGCAGGCAATAGTGCTTGTTCAGGGGAGCTCCCATTAATAAAACCATCAGATCTCATGAGACTTACTGACTACCATGAGAACAGTATGGGAGAAACCACCCCCATGATTCAATTAACTCCACCTGGCCCTGCCCTTGACACATGGGGATTATGACAATTCAAGGTGAGATTTGGTTGGGGACAGAGCCAAACCATATCACTGAGTTTTTCAAGATAACAGAGCAGAAACCATGTCTGGTAACCTGGGATCTTCCTTTTGGCCTCTTCCCTCCTGCAGCACTCAGACTCTTCTCTAGACCAAACTATTGACAAAAATATGTTAAAAAACATCAGATTAGAGGGGTTCCAAATCAATGATTGGCTTGAGACAGCCACACACCTTGGTCTGAGCTTAACAGCGATTAAGTGATGGGTCTGAGACCGTCATGTTGTCCTTTTTGACTCCAAATTCTAAGTTCTCTTCACTTACCTACTATGAATTTCAAGGTGTGATGGTTTAATTTTGTTGTTGTTGTTAATTTGACTGAGCCAAGGGATGCTGACAGCTAGTGAAACATTATTTCTGGGTGTATTTGTCAGGGTATTTTCATAAGAGATTAGCATTTGAATTGGTAGACTGAGTAAAAAAAAATAACCTATGCAGGTGCACATCATGGCATCTGCTGAGGATGTAAATAAAACAAAAAAGCAGGAGAGCAAATTTGCTGTCTCTGCCTGAACTGAAACATCCATCTCCTCCTGCCTTGGACATTGACATTCCTGGTTCTTAGCTCTCAGATTTAGACTGGGACTTTCATCATCATCATCATCATCATCATCATCATCATCATCATCATTCTCTTGCCCCAATTCTCAGGCCTTTGGACTTACACTGGGATTTATACACTTGGCTCCCCTGGTTCTCAGGCCTTTTGTGTTGGACTGAATTACATCGCCAACTTTCTTGGTTCTCTAGCTTGCAAGTAGCAGCTTGTGGGACTTCCTGGACTTCACAATCATATGAGCCAATTACTATAAAAATATCTATCTAGGAGTTGGGTCAAGATGGTGGACTACAAGCAGCTCATGTGTGCTGTTCTCATGGAGAGGAAACAAAAGGGCTAGTGAACATTGACTCTGCAGGGCAATCATCGAGAAACCATGTCAGGATCCATTAAGCAGCAGGGGGGCATAGAGAGCAGAGAATAGCGAATCTGGGTACCAGACTGTCTGGGCTCAGTGCTGAGGCAGGAAAAGTTATCCAACAGAAGAAAGGGTGAGTAAGTGAGGGTCCCCTGGGGGATTCATACTCTCCAAAGGGATCTATGCAAGACTGAAAATGGGAGACCCTCTCTAGCTCCCCTGTTTCCCCCCACCACACTTCTATACTGAGGCAGAGAGCCACCTGGACATTTTGTGGGGGCAACTCTTGAGTCCAAGGGGACCGCTACATGTCTTGGGCCCCAGAGCAGATCAGCGTTGGTGTCATCACCCCAGTAGAGGCTGCAGTCATAGTAAGATTGGAGCAAGATTGCTCCACCACTTTGTTAGACAAGGTTTGGTGCCAGCCTCCAGCCCAGTGGTCTCATTTCTATCTGAACTCAGGCAGTGGCTGCAGACTCCTATTGTCCTGGGAAGCATCTAGACAAGGCAGGTGACCACCCCCTACCCCAACCACTGGTAGCCAGGTGGCGATAGGCAATACCTGCTAGAGCTTCTAGCCCACTGGTCCTACTTCTATGTGAATTCAGCCAGTGGTCTGAGCCTCTCATTGCCCTGAGAAATAGTCAGACAATAGGGTAGGCAACCTTGCCCATTCCCATTGCTAGTAGCCAGACTGGCAACACCTGCTACAGCTTCCAGTCCAGCGGTCTTACTTCTGGCTGGACTCAGCTGGCAGCTGCAGCCTCCTTTTTTCCCAGGAAAGCAGGGGTGGGGGTGACCTCACCACCCCCTGCTGCTGGTAGCCAGGTGGGCAATGTCTTCTAGAACTTCCAGCTCAGTGGCCCCACTTCTGTGTAAACTCAGCTGAAGTTTACAGCCTCCTGTTGTCCTAGGAAACAACTGGACAACAGAGCAGACAACCCCACCCATCCTGCCACTGGTATCCAGGCAAGCTACATCTGCTAGAGCTTCCACCCAAGCAGTCCTACTTCTGCTTGAATTTGCCAAGGAGCGCAGGCTCCCATTGCTGCAGAAACACCTAGACAGCAGAGTGGGCAACTCCACTCACCCTTGCCTCTTGTAGCCAGATGGGCCACACCTGCTAGAGCTTCCAGCCCAGTGGTCCTGCCTCTGCCTGAACTCTGTGGGAAGGCACATCCCCGTATTCCCCCAGGAAGAACTCAGACAGCAGATTAGGGCTGACCCAGCAAAGATGCAGCCTGCCTGCCAACTGTAGCCCCTGCCTGAGGGAGCCCCATGGACCAGAACACCCAAACAAAGAAATGCAAGCATGAAGACAGTAATTAGTGGAATCTCCTTCAAGGCTCAGGAGTGGTCTAGAATTAAGGCCAATCAACTGAACCCCACCTTATACCACAATCAAATTACCAAATCACCAAGGGCATAAGAGAAGGTAAAAGGAAAAAAAAAGCCAAAAAAACCCACCCACCACCACCAACAAAAAAACACACCCAAAGAACAGCAACTTCAAATACTGAGGGAACATCAGCCCACACAGATGAGAAAGAACTAGTGCAAGAGCTCTGACAAGTCAAAGAGCCAGAGTGTCTTCTTACCTCCAAACAACTGCACTAGTTCTCCAGCAATGGTTCTTAATGAGGCTGAAATGGTTGAAATGTCAGAAATAGAATTCAGAATATGGATAGGAATGAAGATCATCAACATTAAAGAGAAAGTTGAAACCCAATCCAAAATATCTAAGGACTACAATAAAATGACATAATAGATAAAAGATGAAATGGTCATTTTAAGAAAGAACTAAAGTGAACTCATAAAGCTGAAAAACTCACTTCAGAACTTCAAAATACAATTGCATGTACTAGCAGAAATGACCATGCTGAGGAAAGAATCTTAGAGCTCAAAGACTGGCTCTCCAAAATAACTCAGTCAGACAAAATTGAGAAAAATCAATAAAGAAGAATGAACAAAACATCTTAGAAATATACGATTACATAAAGAGACAAATCTTTAACTCACTGACATATCCAAAAGAGAGGGAGAAAAATCAAGTCACTTGGAAAACATATTTGAGGATATCACTCACAAAAATTTCCCTAACCTCACTAGGCAGGCCAACATTCAAATCCAGGAAATACAGAAAACCCTTGTGATATACTATACAAGATGACCATCCCCAAGACACATAGTCATCAGATTCTACAAGGTCACAATGAAAGAAAAAATGTTAAAGGCAGCTAGAGAGAAGGGGCAGGTCACCTAGAAAGGGAACCTCACCAGGCTAACAGAGGACCTTTCAGCAAAAACCATACAAGCCAGAAGAGACTGAGGGTCTCTATTCAACATTCTTAAAGAAAATAAATTCTACTTAAGAGTTTTATATTCAGCCAAACTCAGCTTCATAATGGAAAAATAAGGTCTTTTTCTGATAGGCAAATAGTAACACAATTGATTACCATCCAATTTGCCTTACAAGAGGTCCTTAAGGGAGTGCTAAATATGGAAAGGAAAGATTGTTCCTGGCCACCACAAAAACACACTTAAGTATATAGAGTATTGACACTATAAAGCAACCACACAATCAAGTATTCACAATAACTAGCTAACAATATGATGACAGGATAAAACCTGCACATATCAATATTAACCTTGAATGTAAATGAGCTAAATACCTCAATTAAAAGGCACAGAGTTACGAGTTGCATAACGAATGCCCAACCGTATGCTGTCTTAAAAGCAAAACAAAACAAAAAACCTATCTCATATGCAATAACACCCATAGCCTAAAAGTAAAAGGATGAAGGAAAATCTATCAAGCAAACAGAAAACAGAAAAAAGCACGAGGTGCTATTCTAATTTTAGGCCAAAAAAGAAAGGATTTTAAACCAACAATGAGTAAAAAAGACAAAGAAGAGCATTACATAGTGGTAAAAAATTGAATTCAACAAGAAGTTCTAGCTATACTAAAAATATGTACACCCAACACAGGAGTACCCTGATTCATAAAGCAAGTTCTTAGAGACCTACAAAGAGACTTAGCTAATCATACAATAATAGTAGGAGATGTCAACATCCCATTGACAGTATTAGACAGATCATCAAGGCAGAAAATGAACAAAGATATTCAGGACCTGAACTCAACATTTGACTAAATGGGCCTAACAGACACCTACAGAACTTTCCAACCAAAACAACAGAATACACATTCTTCTCACATATCTCATGGCACATATTCTAAAATTGACCTCACAATTTGGCATAAAATAATCCTCAGCAAATTAAAAAAAATCAAAATCATACCAAACACAGTCTCGAATATCAGCACAATAAAAATAGAAATCAATACTAAAAAAGTTTCTCAAAACCATACAATTACATAAAAATTAAACAACCTGCTCTTGATTGACTTTTGGGTAAACAATGAAACTAAGACAGAAATCAAGAAATTCTTGGAAACTAATGTGTGCTAAGACACAACATCTCAGAATCTCTGGGACACAGCTAAAACAGTGTTAAGAGAGAAGTTTATAGCACCAAATGCCCACATCAAAAAGTTAGAAAGATCTCAAATTAACCACCTAATATCACCTCTAGAGGAACTAAAGAAACAAGAGAAAACCAAACCTGAAGCAAGCAGAAGACAAGAAATCACCAAATTCAGAGCTGAACTGAAGGAAATTGAGATGGGAAAAAAAAATTCAAAAGATCAATGGATACAGGAGTTGGTATGTTGAAAGAAGAAATAAGATTGATAGACTGCTAGCTAGACTAATAAAGAAAAAAGATATCCAACTAAATTCAATCAGAAATGACAAAGGAAACATTACCACTGACCTTACAGAAATACAAAAAACCTCAGAAACTACTATGAACACCTCTGTGCACACAAGCTAGAACATCTGCAATAAATGATTACATTTCTTGAAATGTCTATACAAGACTGAACAAGGAAGAAGCTGAATCTCTGAACAGAACAATAATGAGTTCTGAAATTGAATCAGTAATAAAAAGTCTACCAACCAGAAAAAGCCTAGGACCAGATGGAAGCACAGCCAAATTCTACCAGATGTATAAAGAAAAACTGGTACAATTCCTACTGAAACTATTCCAAAAAATTTGGGAGGAAGGACTCCTATCTAACTCATTCTATGAGGCCAGCATCATCCTGGCCACCAAAACTTGGCAGAGACACACAGACACAAAATAAAACTTCAGGCCAGTATCCTTGATGAACACTGATGCAAAAATCCTCAGCAAAATACTAGCAAACCAAGACCAGCAGCACATCAAAAAGCTAATATGCCATGATCAAGCAGGCTTTATCCCTAGGATGCAAGGTTGGTTCAACATTGCAAATCAATTAATATGATTCACCATGTGAACAGGAGTCAAAAACTACATCATCTCAATAGATGCAGAAAAAGCTTTTGATAAAAATCAGCATGGCTTCATGTTAAAAATCCTCAACAAAATAGGCACTGAAGGAACATACCTCAAAATAATGACATCCATCTATGACAAACCTACAGCCAACATACTGAATGGGCAAAAGCTGGAAGCATTCTCTTTGAGAACTGGAACAAGATAAGAATGCTCACTCTCACCACTCCTATTCGATATAATACTAGAAGTCCTAGCCAGAGCAATCAGGCAAGAGAACAAAATAAAAGACATCCAAATAGAAAGAGAGGAAGTCAGACTAACCCCGTTTGCAGACTATATAATTCTATACCTAGAAAACCCCATAATCTTTTTCCAAAAGCTCCTAGATCTGACAAACAACTTTAGCAAAGTTTCGGGATGCAAAATCAATGTACAATAATCAGTAGCATTTCTGTACACCAACAATGTCCAAGCTGAGAACCAAATCAAGAATGCAATCCCATTCACAATAGCCACAAAAGAATAAAATACCTAGGAATATAGCTAACCCAGGAGATGAAAGACCTCTGCAATGAGAATTACAAAACACTGCTCAAAGAAATCAGAGATGATGCAAACAAATAGATAAATATTCCATGCTCATGGATAGGAAGATTCAATATTGTTAAAGTGGCCATACTGCCCAAAGCAATGTATAGATTCGATGCTATTCCTATCAAACTACCAATGACACTCTTTGCAGAATTAGAAAAAAACTATTTAAAAATACATGTAGAGTCAAAAAAGAGCTCAAATAGCCAAGGCAATCCTAAGCAAAAGGAACAAAGCTGGAGGCATCACGTTACCTGACTTCAAACTATATTACAAGGCCAAAGTAAGCAAAACAGCATGGTACTGGTATAAAAATATACACATAGACCAATGGAACAGAATAGAGAGCCCAGAAATAAAGCTGCACACTCACAACCATCTGATGTTTGACAAAGTTTACAAAAGCAAACAACGGGAAAAGGACCCCCATTCAGTTAGTGGTGCTGGGATTACTGGCTAGCCATATGCAGAAGATTGAAGCTGGACCTCTTCCTTACACCACATACAAAAATAAACTCAAGATGGATTAAAAACTTCAATGTAAAACCTAAACTATAAAAATTCTAGAAGATAACCTAGGAAATATCATTCTGGACCTAGGCCCTGGAAAAGATTTCATGACAAAAATGCCAAAAGCAATTATGACAAAAACAAAAATTGACAAATGGGAACAAATTAAAGAGGTTCTGCATAGCAAAGAAAACTCAACAAAGCAACCAGACAACCTATAGAATGGGAGGAAATATTTGCAAACTATGCATCCAACAAAGATCTGACATCCAGAGTCTATAAGGAGCTTAAACATATTAACAAACAAAAAACAACCATATTGAAAAATTGGGCAAAGGACATGAAGAAGCATACAAAAAATGCTGAACATCACTAATCATTAGAGAAAGGCAAATCAAAATCACAATAAGATATCATCTCACACCAGTCAGAATAGTTATTATTAAAAAGTCAAAAAATAACAAATTTGGCAAGGTTGCAGAGAAAGGGAAATCCTTATACACTGCTGGTGGAAATGGAAATAGTTCAACTACTGTGGAAAGCAGTATGGTGATTTCCCAAAGAACTTAAAACAGAATTTTAATTCAACCCAGAAATCCCATAATTGGGTATACACCCAAAGGAATATAAGTCATTCTACCATAAAAACACATGCACACATATGTTTATCTCAGCGCTATTCACAATGGCAAAGACATGGAATCAACCTAAATGCCCATCAATGGTAGAGTGGATAAGGAAAATGTGGTACGTACACATCATGGAATACTACACAGTCATAAAAATGAACAAAATGATGTCCTTTGCAGCAACATCGATGGAGCTGGAGGCCATTATCGAAGTATGAAGAAATAACACAGGAACAGAAAACCAAACACCACATGTCCTCATTTATAAGTGGGAGCTAAACATTGAGTACATATGGACACAAAGATGAGAACAGACACTGGGGCCTACTTGAGGGTGGAGGGTGGGAGAAGGGAGAGGATAGAGAAACTACCTATCTGGTACTGGTACCTGGGTAATGAAATAATCTGTACACCAAACCCCCACAACACGCAATTTGCCTATGTAACAAACCTGCACATGTACCCCTGCAACTATAATAAAAGTTAAAACAAAACAAACAAATGAATAAACATCTATGCATCCTATTGGTCTGTTTCTCTGGAGAACTCTGACTACTACAAAGAGAATTCAAAATCTTAAGATAAAGGATAATGTTTTAGAGTGTGTAAACTCAGGAAGAGAAGAGAGAAAGACTTACAAGGCAAGTCCAGAAAATGTTTGTTGAGCTAAATTCCTTAGGCCAATAACAGAGAGCCATCTCTTTATCCAAACGTTCTGTTTGTCCTACACTTGGAGCATCTTATTGTTCCCCCTACTTCAATAACCTCAACAAACTTGCTTCTACCTTTTCAATTTATTCCTTGAGGCTCATTTTCTGAATCTGACAAAAAAGAATCATATTTTATGGTTATTGTAGAGATTAAACCTATGTAAAGCATCTAGACTAGTACCTGTGCAACAAATGATGGTTGTAATTATCAATTTTGTTCTTGTTTCTCTTTCTACCATCATTATCAGACTATCTTGGAATTTTCTGTTTCATACCTGCCCTTCTCAGCAGACTGTGAGCAACTCAGTGGCATGGGGTCCACATCAGCTCACCTCTGCATCTTAGCTCTCAGCATAGAGCTTGGTACAGAGAAAATTTTCAAATATTTGCTGAAGGAATGAAAGAGTGAATGGCTTTCTCCTTTTCTGAACATTGTTCTGCCAGGCCCAACTGCTTGCAGTTACTTGAATGGCACTTGAAATTTACTCTTCAGAGGACAGTGGTAAAGGAGGTCTTTTGTGAAGATGACCTTTAGGTTTTGGTTCTATTCAGTCGCATTTTCCTTCTTCTTTTATTTCACAAGAAGAGAAACTGGATGAGACATCAAGGGAAAAGACATAAAATCCTGGAGAGCCTAGATGGAATTTGCACCTCCCCAAATTGCCCTGAGGTCCTTAGATTGCAACTAATTATCACCAATAATTAGGGCTGCTCTTCAGAGAAGCAGAAATAGTGTCCTGTAGAGAGCATACCATGTTCCTCAAAGAGAAATTCAAATGGGACAGATGTCAGTCCCCTCCCAGCATCTTTTGCTGATGAGGGGGCTCTAGTCTGCTTCAGTAACTGACCCAGAGACTTACTGCCTGGACTGATAAGATAATAATGAGAAAACAACACAACGCATCTTGAAAGTGTTTTGAAATTTTAAAAATGCTTTTATAGCCAATATCTTACTAGATTCTCACACCAGTCATATAATGGAAATAAGATTTATTAATTCATTGTAGACCTACCATGTGCAATTTACTTGGCTAAGCACTGAAAATATAGTAGTAAGCACATCACACAAAATACCTGCCTTTAAAGAATTTGAAGATTCATGCATAAGACAGTAAATAAATGTCATTACAGTACAGTGTAAGCAGTACTATAAATAAAAGTATAGGTAACTATGCTAAAAATTATGTTCACATTGTGTGATTCTGTGACTAGATGACTTGGAGAAGGTAGTATTTGACTGTTACAGCAAATGAAAGTAATGTAATATCTCCAACATAAAAAAAGCAAACAAATTCACAGAAATGAAATAACTTGTTCATGGTTGTATAATAACTAGAGAGCCAAAACCAAAACCTAGGTTCTTTAACTTCAAATCTCTGGCTTGTTATAAGAAAGCATCTCTATTCAATATACAATTTGCCTCTACAGCTTTCCTAAAAATGTCTATCTAGACTCTGCTTGAATACATTTAGTGACAAAAGCTTACCACTTCATAAGGTAGCTCATTTCATCATAGGATAGAGTTCATCTTTAAAACTTTCTTCTTTAACAGAAATAGCAATGGGGAGGAAATATTGTGTTTAAAGAAAGAAGGGGCTTGGGTATAGCTGTGGATACAGAAAGTGTGACTTTTCGCATAGTTCTGTGAGATAGACAGAAAACTAGAGCTCTGGCTAAAATGAAAAGGATGGAATAGGCCAAGAGTTGATACAGATGCAGAGCAACCAGGATTCTCATACAGTGCTGGCAGAAGTGTCAATTGGTAGTACTGGCACTATTTATAAAATAAAACATATGGGCAGTAGGTTGAATACTACCCCCCACTCCCCTACCCCCACCAAAGATGTCCACGTTCTAATCCCTAGAACCTGGGAATTTTACCTTATATGGCAAAAGGCATTTTGCAGATGTGATTAAATTCAGGATTTTGAGATGGGGATATTATCTGGGATTATCTGGATGGATCTGATTTAATCACAAGGGTTCTTTTAAGAGTGAACACAATGCATTTTGTTAAAGGCCTTTTCTGCATCTATTGAGGTAATCATGTGGTTTTTGTCATTGGTTCTGTTTATATGCTGGATTACGTTTATTGATTTGCATATGTTGAACTAGCCTTGCATCCCAGGGATGAAGCCCACTTGATCATGGTGGATAAGCTTTTTGATGTGCTGCTGGATTCAGTTTGCCAGTATTTTATTGAGGATTTTTGCATCGATGTTCATCAGGGATATTGGTCTAAAATTCTTAAAACTCTCAATAAATTAGGTATTGATGGGCTGTATCTCAAAATAATAAGAGCTATCTATGACAAACCCACAGCCAATATCATACTGGATGGGCAAAAACTGGAAGCATTCTCTTTGAAAACTGGCACAAGACAGGGATGCCCTCTCTTACCACTCCTATTCAACATAGTGTTGGAAGTTCTGGCCAGGGCAATCAGGCAGAAGGAAATAAAGGGTATTCAGTTAGGAAAAGGGGAAGTCAAATTGTCCCTGTCTGCAGATGACATGATTGTATATTTAGAAAACCCCATCGTCTCAGCCCAAAATCTCCTTAAGCTGATAAGCAACTTCAGCAAAGTCTCAGGACACAAAATCAATGTGCAAAAATCACAAGCATTCTTATACACCAATAACAGACAAACAGAGAGCCAAATCATGAGCAAACTCCCATTCACAATTGCTTCAAAGAGAATAAAATATCTAGGAATCCAACTTACAAGGGATGTGAAGGACCTCTTTAAGGAGAACTACAAACCACTGCTCAAGGAAATAAAAGAGGATACAAACAAATGGAAGAACATTCCATGCTCATGGGTAGGAAGAATCAATATTATGCAAATGACCATACTGCCCAAGGTAATTTACAGATTCAATGCCATCCCCATCAAGGTACCAATGACTTTCTTCACAGAATTGGAAAAAACTACTTTAAAGTTCATATGGAACCAAAAACGAGCCCGCATTGCCAAGTTAATCCTAAGCCAAAAGAACAAAGCTGGAGGCATCACGCTACCTGACTTCAAACTATAAAGGCTAAAGTAACCAAAACAGCATGGTACTGGTACCAAAACAGAGATATAGACCAATGGAACAGAACAGAGCCTTCAGAAATAATGCAACATATCTACAACTATCTGATCTTTGACAAACCTGACAAAAACAAGAAATGGGGAAAGGATTCCCTATTTAATAAATGGTGCTGGGAAAACTGGCTAGCCATATGTAGAAAGCTGAAACTGGATCCCTTCCTTACACCTTATGCCAAAATTAATTCAAGATAGATTAAAGACTTAAATGTTAGACCTAAAACCATAAAAACCCTAGAAGAAAACCTAGGCAATACCATTCAGGACATAGGCATGGGCAAGGACTTCATGTCTAAAACACCAAAAGCAATGGCAACAAAAGCCAAAATAGACAAATGGGATCTAATTAAACTAAAGAGCTTCTGCACAGCAAAAGAAACTACCATCAGAGTGAACAGGCAACCTACAGAATGGGAGAAAATTTTTGCAATCTACTCATCCGACAAAGGGCTAATATCCAGAATCTACAATGAACTCAAACAAATTTACAAGAAAAAAACAAACAACCCCATCAAAAAGTGGGCAAAGGATATGAACAGACACTTCTCAAAAGAAGATATTTATGCAGCCAACAGACACATGAAAAAATGCTCATCATCACTGGCCATCAGAGAAATGCAAAGCAAAACCACAATGAGATACCATCTCACACCAGTTAGAATGGCGATCATTAAAAAGTCAGGAAACAACAGGTGCTGGAGAGGATGTGGAGAAATAGGAACACTTTTACACTGTTGGTGGGACTGTAAACTAGTTCAACCATTGTGGAGGTCAGTGTGGTGATTCCTCAGGGATCTAGAACTAGAAATACCATTTGACCCAGCCATCCCTTTACTGGGTATATACCCAAAGGATTATAAATCATGCTTTTATAAAGACACATGCACACGTATGTTTATTGCGGCACTATTCACAATAGCAAAGACTTGGAACCAACCCAAATGTCCAACAATGATAGACTGGATTAAGAAAATGTGGCACATATACACCATGGAATACTATGCAGCCATAAAAAATGATGAGTTCATGTCCTTTGTAGGGACATGGATGAAGCTGGAAACCATCATTCTCAGCAAACTATCGCAAGGACAAAAAACCAAACACTGCATACTCTCACTCATAGGTGGGAACTGAACAATGAGAACACATGGACACAGGAAGGGGAACATCACACACTGGGGCCTGTTATGGGGTGGGGGGAGGGGGGAGGGATAGCATTGGGAGATATATCTAATGTTAAATGACGAGGTAATGGGTGCAGCACACCAACATGGCACATGTATACATATGTAACAAACCTGCACATTGTGCACATCTACCCTAAAACTTAAAGTATAATAATAAAAAAAAAAGAGTGAAGGCAATGCAAAGACAGAAGTGGAGAGAGATTTGAAAATGCTAAGTTGCTGGCTCTGAAGATGAAGGAAGGGGACATGAGCCAAAGAATGTAAGGCTGATGTAGCTGGAAATGAAAAGAAAAAAGACTCTCCCCTGGAGAAGGAACTAGCCCTGCCAACAATTTGACTTTAGCCTCATAAGTCTCATAGTAAACTTCTTAGCTTCAGAATTGTAAGAGAATAAAATTGTGTTGTTGTATGCCACTAAGTTTGTATAGCAGCAATAAGAAACTCATACAATATACATACTTGATGACTAATTCTACTCCTGTATACCCAACAGAACTGCATACATATGCGTACCAAAAGACATAGAATAATATTCCTACAACACTATTTATAATACACAAAATTAGAGAGTTCCAAAATTCCACCAACAATATAATGGATAAAATAATTGTGGGATTAAGTCAGGATAGTCTTAGTGGAAGGGGAGTAGAAAGAGGGCTTCTGAGATAATGGTGACATTGTTTCTCAATCTGGGTGCTGGTTACACTGATGTGTTCAGATCATGAAAATTTATCAGGCTGTATACTTATTATATGTGTACTTTTATGTTTGTCTAATATACTTAATTTAAAAAAAACCAGTGTTCTGATTCACTGATGCACCTGGACTCTCTGGAGGTTACCCATGAAGGCCATAGGACCACTGGGGAAAAGACTAGAAAGATTTTGGCTCTAGACAATTTTTTATTTTTGTGAGACAAGAATCTTGCTCTGTTGCCCAGGCCAGAGTGCAGTGGCACGATCTCAGCTCGCTTCACCTCTACCTCCGAGGTTGAAGCTATTCTTGTGCCTCAGCCTCCGGAGTAGCTGGGATTACAGGCGTGCACCACCACATCTGGCTAATTTTTGTGTTTTAAGTAGAGACGAGGTTTCGCCATGTTGGCCAGGCTGGTCTGAAGCTCTTGGCCTCAAGTAATCTGCCCACCATGGCCTCCCTAAGTGCTGGGATTACAGGCATGAGCCACTGTGCCAGCCTCTAGGCAATTATTTAATGAGGTAAAAGTCTTTCATTCTGTTACTTAGGCACAGTCCTATTATGGACCACCTGATTCTACAGACATAATACAGTACCTAGTTGAAAAATTCAGCTTATGTGATGTAATGGAGTTATGACATTCCTTCTTCAAGAGACAGGTAGCTTTGTTGCAGTGGAATGACCATGGATCTGGGAGGCAAGAGATGTAGGCTTGAACTGTGGCTCTGCTACTTACTGACTTACTGTGGTATAACAAATCACTTCACTCTAAGATCATCTGTAAAATGAAAAGCTATAGGATTAACTACAATCTGTAAGAAATAAACATGATATGTAAAAACTCCCAGCTCCACTCTGTGCCTGGCCTGTAAAGAAAATTGGAGTACATGTGTTGTATCTGAAAAAGGGAGGACGATTTCACTTAGGAATGCATATAGAGTGGAGGAGATGTAGTTATGTCCCAGCCCTTGCTGTCTGATCAAACTGGACATAGAAGACCCAATATAGCACTGAGAAAAGTCCTAGAGCCTGATCTGGTTTAGGACAGGGCTGGAGCAGCCTAAGCTATGAGAAGAGATGTGATCTGAGGATAGGAAAATGCCAGAAGAGTAACATCCATCATCTCTAAAGGGCAAAAGTGTGGTGCAGCCACAGCAATAGGTCAGGAAGCAGGGATTCTAAGAGGTGTGTAAGAAATATAGCACTGAGTAGGTTCAGGTAAAGGTTTCAGGACATAGAATGTGAAGAGCTCTCCAGGGCTAGGAGTTTACTGCAACCTGGCACTGGCCTAATGACATGAGGGTGGTCAGAGAGTTTAAAGGGGCACCACTGGACTAGAAAATCTGGACTATTAAGAATTTCAGCAGGAAGGCTTCTCTTTAGCTAAACCCTTCACAGGTGAGGCTGGAGCTTGGCGCACACTGCCTTTCTCCCACACGTGATTTTAGGCATTCACAGATTAAATAAAAGTTTAAAAACCTATTTTGATACATGGCAATATGCAATCCAATGGTTTTCTGTTGTGTTCTATGGCCTTTCTGCTGTGTGTCTGTTTTGCTATTGATTTTAATTATGGAATATAATTTCCGGCACGAGGTCTCAAGGCAGCTCCCTCCCACGGGCCAAGCTCTTGCTAGAGCCTCCCAGAGGAAGGCGAATGGGAAAGCAGTATGACTTAGAGCTATGTGCTATTCCTTACAAAGGACACAATGGTTCTTTTCATACAAATGTCACTGCTTCGGTCTGATGCTTCTCCACTATCCCACTAAGCTTGAAGTAGGAATGAAATGTGGGACTAGAAATACTGCTTAGCTGCTGGGTTCATTTCAACAAAAAGCAAAGGAACTTGCAAAGCAGAGCCTGAAACCAGGTATATGGTACGTCCAAACTGTGAGGGAGGCCCTCAGTTTACCAAAAGTTCAGGTCTGAAAATAATATTAGCATATGGGACACACACACATTATAACCTCTTGAGGCAAAGTGCATAATTGTAAAAAGTCATGAAGTGTAAATCTGGAGATTGGGTTCTCATTCCAGCTCTGTCACTAACTACCAATAGGACCTTATATAAGCAACTCAATGTATCAGCACCTCAATCTCCTAAGCTGCAAAACAAGATCATTTGATTCAACAATTGCTTCCTCTGTGCTAAGCATTGTGCTATGTGGTTTCACTGTTTCATTTAATTACCAGAATAACTTTGCCATGAAAACATTATAATCCAAGTACTTTGGGCCATGAACTACTTCTTTTTTGTACTTATCAGTCCATACTATAATTTATTTGTGTAATGACTGCCTGTCACCCTAGACTGTGATACCTTCAGAGCAAAAGTGGGTCTGATTTGATTCTATATCCCTAGGGTCTAGGACTTGTCAGAGTAAGACACAGGCAAGAAGAAGAGAGGCTGTTAGAGATGAAAGTCAAACTGAAAACTGACTTCACTAAAACACAAGCCAGGAGCAGAAAGTCATGAGAAGGCCCTGGGGCTTTGGCTTCTTCTATAACAGAACAGCAAATTTCTGTCTGTCTCTTTAATATATGCACACACACATTCATTCTCTTTTTCTCTCTCTCTCATTCTAGGGTGTGGGCAGGAACAGTCCAGGGTCTGTCAGTCAAGGTCAGTACTAACAGTGTTAGGAACTGGGTACAACTTGAGGGAGCTTGCAGCAGGTCAGATTCTCCATGAAGCAAAAACTGAAGAGGAAATCAGCACTCAGGATGTTTAAGGAACACTCCTGGGTTCAAACCTGCTGAAGGAGGAGAAAGAAGTAGGAGTTGATGAAGGAAAAAGTAAACTGTGATGCAAAACTAAGGGTACCCTTGTTACACCCTTAGGGAGCTCTGGAGCTAGAATGGCTTTTCAGAGCTGTCCTAAGTTGGGCTGAGATAACCAGGCCTTTATACTCCTTCCTATATGAATCAGCCGTTGGATGTAGAGTCCTTAGGAAGGAACACAACATTGGCTGTGTACTTCTCCGTATATGAAGCAATCCCTGAAGAGGCTTACAGCTGAAGGCTGTCTGCCGAGTACACTCCCAGGAACTGGGGCAATATGTCGTCTTCAAAGGAGAATCTGGATGGTGCATCATTGTGTCCACCACAGATCTCAAGATCACCAAATCCGGACTGGCAATGCATAAGAGGCATGAAGTTCTGGTAAGACTGGATAGCTAGTGGAGAGGAACAGGTGAACATATGTCAGGGTAGAAGTCAAGTCAGGCAGCAAGGGTCCTGAAGGCTGCATGCCTAGGCCAGAGATTGTAAGTCCAAGTTGGCAATGCCTGAGTCTAGGGAGTCGGGCAATGTTCACAGGGTCAGGCAGGGCTCAACTAACATAGCAGAAACAGTTTTAAAACCAGCAGCTAAGAGGGCTCCAGGAAGTAACACCAAGGAATTGGGAAAGAAGAAAACTACTATTATTATATTACGTTCCTACTCTGTGCTAGGCATTTTACATAATTTATCTCCTTTCTTTCTAGTAACTCCAAGTTAAGATGCTATATTTCACCATGCTGCAGATAAGGATGCTGAGGCTTATAAGACTTCAGTAAGGTGACTTAATCAGTAAATGGTAGGGCGGACATTCAAGTCCAAATTAATGTCTAGGAGGAAAGGACAACTCAATGAGCCTGGGTTCCGGGGCAGAGTTTCTTATGTGTATGAGACACTCAAGTCCCAGCTGAAAGAAGACTCAGACCTACAGGTTCTGTGATCTTGTGTGAATCATCCATCTACAGGTCTCAGTTTTTTCTCATGTTTCAAATGAAGAGTGAAATGAATGACTTCTAAGGAACTTTTTATTCTTTTTTTTTTTTTTTTTAATTGAGACAGAGTTTCACTCCATCACCCAGGCTGCAGTGCAGTGGTATGATCTTGGCTCACTGCAACCTCCGCCTCCCAGGTTCAATCTATTCTTGTGTCTCAGCCTCCTGAGGAGCTGAATTACAGGTGCGTGGCACCACCCCCAGCTAATTTTTTGTATTTTTAATAGAGGCAAGGTTTCGCCATGTTGGCTAGGCTGGTCTGGAACTCCTGACCTCAAGTGATCCACCTGATTGGCCTCCCAAAGTGCTGGGATTACAGGCATGAGCTACCATGCCTGGCCTAAAGAATGTTTTAGTTCTAAACATCTATATATGTGAACCTAATACATGGTTCTAAATAAGAATACTCTATACAGAATAATGACTAACAGCATGAATTCTGGAGTCAAAGGGATCTGTGTTTAAATCCTTACTCTTTGACAGTGTGAAATTTAGTAGGGGTGTGGGTGGGTGGCACATGCATAAGTGTGTGTGTATTGATTTGTGTCTGTGTTTGAGGTGTGATATTTTAAAAACATCCAGAAAAGTATGAGACAAATAGAGTTCAGAGGGTGTTCTGTTCCATTTTCAATCTAGGGGTTATAAAACAGACTGCCTCTAGGCTGCCCCATAGCAATTTGATTCCTGTGGGATATGAACAAAAATTAGGAAGTCATATGTTCCCCCGTGAGAGGACACAGAAGTTAGCTGAGAATCTGGCTGGGAGCTTACTAGTGAGAAGACCTCATGTCAAAGGAGAGACTATCTGATATAGATCATAGACAAGAGAAAATATGACACCAGAAAGGACTTCTAGGCCACGATCAACTGAGAGAGAGAGAGAGAGAGAGACAGAGAAGGGAGACACAGCACCAGCAGTAGGTTTTAGCAGCAGATACCCTTAGATGGCCAAACACAGAGCTTGGACACCTCATTGGTCTCCTATCTGAGGAACAACCCAGATCAGCCATTCCACAGCTAAGATCAAAGAGAATCCAGAGACTATCTTGTGGATCCAAAATTCCCATGGCCGCCTTCTTCTCACAAGGTCAGTACTATCAGACACTATTTTAGAGTGGAGGAGGAGAGCAGGGAGGGGAAGTAAAAATCCGAGAGATCAGGCAATTTTACCTAAAGAGCAATATATCAATATAAAGGGGTGGTTTAGTTATGGCACAGGACTAAGTTTACTGGTTTGAAATAAAAGTTTTGTTATTGTTATTTATTTTCAAGCTTCCCAGCACGTGGGGACTCCTGAGGAAGACCAGAGCTGTTTTACAGAGAGGAAAATACCATATTTTGTCTGTGTCCTGTGAGTAAAATTTCTGGACTCACTATTATAAAATATTAACATAAGATTTGATGTTACAATTTTACAGTGTTAGACTTCATGTATCTCTAATGTGAGTATAGTTATTGACACATAATAGGATCTTAGTATCTGTTGAATCAGTCTAATGAATAAATAAATGAATCCATTTTGAAAAGTCAGCCTCATAACACCCCTGTGAAGTAGATAGCAGTATAATATCCATTGAAAATCTAGGCTTAGAAAGGTTAACTGAGTTGTGACAAGCCATATATAGCATATACATTTGCATTGGTGTTTGAACTTGGGTCTCTTGACTCCAAGGCCATTTCCTGGTTCCACTATCACTTGTTCTCACTTCAATCTCATGCCAGCCACAAACCCACCACTAAGATGCTGAAGGACAAAGAGAGATTTTTCTGAGGCCCATTCTAGGCCTAGGGTCCTGTCCACTGACTCATGATTCAGATTCCTATTGTGTTATGAGGCATCTGTGGTTAGCAGTTCTCACATATTCATGTCTGATATAAATTTCTACATAGCTCAGCTTAAGAATGCATAAACCACTTCCCTGGTACAGACTTCCTGCTCACACAGTAAAAGCCAATCTCCCTCAGCATTTTCAGCCCCTGTTAGTGCTTACCCAATAGTTTCTGTCTTTGGGACCCCAGATTGAGAATTTGGGATTAGAGTCTACTGTTAGAGGCTTATTATTTTTGTCTTCCTGCTTATAGCAATATTTTTGCAAAGCTGAGACAGGTCCCTTAACCCAGGACTCTCAAGATGATGCAAGCACAGTCCTGCGAACATTTCCAGAGAGGTCAGAGGGTCAAAGGTTAGACTGAAGCCCAGGCTAAAGGATTAGATTATGAACAGGGCGCCTATAAGTAAGGCTTGAGAACAGTTTTGAAAAGTGAAAATTTAGAATGTTAAAGCTGTCAAAGACCTAAGAAAAACACCTGATACAACTGTGCAGAAGGGGAAGCTGCAGCCCCAAATGCATATGAGACTGCCCACGGTCACACAGGCTGAAGTTCTATGACACGCTGGATTCGCCTTTGAAGAGTCAGGCTTCTGACTTCTCCATTCCCTGCTCCTAATCTCACATCTCTCTGTTCATTTCCTAGCAGAAGTCTCTTCCCCTAGGCTGCTCCCTCCAAATCCTTATGGAATAGGTAACTGGTACTTGTGTTACTAAGAAGATTCTACACAATCCACTTCAAAACCTAGGGAAATTTGGATACAGAGACTTTAAGCTACTTGCTAATGGTCATCTAGAAAAACATGTTCTGTTTGACTGATATCCTTCTGACTTCTGATCTCCAGACCCCAAAATCTCTGTCTTTCATCTATGTATCATGCATATTCATCATAATCCCCCCTTTCCAGTGAAACAAAACTGTGTCGACTCTTTATTACTTCCACAAAACATTCTGATTTTCACATTCAAATCCCTTAATGATTGGGTCCCAAACTAATCTGTGCACTTGCCATTCCACCGACTCATGTTCAGCCTATTTGGAGGTTCCTTACCATGTTAGGAACATGCTATGCACTAGCACACCTCCAAACCATGGCTCATCCTGATCTCGCCAACCTCTCTGACTTAAGCTTCTTCTTCCTCCTTCTTCACCTGCTAAATAGTTCTTATTCTTCAAGGCTAACCTCAAATGGTTCCTCCTCTGGGAGGCATTTCTGAGTCCTCATGATAGAATTTAATGTTCATTCCTTTGTGTCTCCGTATCACCCTGTACCTGGATTATGGCATTTTAAGTCACATTTTAATTTTATAGTAATGTATGTGAATCCCACAGTTGACTGAATCTCCTTGAGGGAAGGATATGTTTCATTTTTATAAAAGGAATGAACATTATCATACATTAAATAGAGAAGCAGGTACAATTATTTTTTTTCAGAGATTAGAAAAGCGGAGAAAAGCACGAGGATGTAGAAGATGCTTTAATATTTATTCTCCTTTCCCCTTCATTTAATATTGACACTAACTTCTTGGATTACTTATTTCCATTTTACCATGGAAGAAGGGGAGATCAGATAATTCAAGTAATTTTCCCAAGGTTACAGAGCTTAACCTTGGCAGATCTGGGGTTCTACTAAGTTCGTCTGAATCCAAGTTCAAGGGCTCTTTCTAGTGTAGTTCTGTTGCCTCTCATGCACTCAGCCCAAATCCAAGCCATGGAAAGAAAGCTCAGAACTCCAAATGCCCTCTCCTATAATACATCACTCTAGGCATGAACGGGCTCCAGGAGGCACTATAGGTCTGAGAACAGTTTTTATAGTTTTGAAGTGACCAAATATTCACCTCTAAATATGGCTGAGATTATTTTATTATTTGCATAGAAAAGGCACCACAGACTGCCCTGTTTACCAATACTTCTTTCCTCCCACACAAGAATCCTCCTAGAGCTGGGAGATATCACATTTCTTACACGAAAAATGGGCTAACAGCAATCTGAATTTCAATCTCTAGCCTAAACCTTCTGCTTCAAACCAGTACTAAATATTTTGCTGATATGCATTTGTTATTTTAAGTGGAATGCATTATACCAGACTCACAGCAGACATTATGCATTTATTTATTTATTTTAGGCATTGACATTAAGAGTATAGCTCTCTACTAAGCACTGAATGGCTTAATGTAAGCAAGTGCTGCCAGGTGGGAGGACAGGCATGGCTTTTGCAGACTTTTCCTGGATGGGGAGGGCGCAGTGAAATGGAACTGTAGAATTATGTTCCCAAGAACCAGACCCAAGAAGCTCTCTCAAGCGCAATGTTTGCGAACAGCAAGAAACAACAGGACACAGGGATTATTTAAGAGGTCTCTGAGAGCCTGTAGGATCATAGAACTGTTACTTGGAAGGGTTCTTAGAGATCTGTCCATGCCCCACCTGTTACAGCTGGGGAAAGTGTGTTACAGAGAGAAGAGACAGCGTACCTAACATTACACAGTGAGCTAGTGGAGAGAGTTAGGACTGGAATAAGGAAATGCTGATATCCTGGTCCCAATATCATCCACTTTGCATTATTCTTCAGGAAAAAATATGGGAGCATCTAAGCATAATATTAATGAGTGCAAGCTTTAGAGTAAGTGGGACCTGTGTCTGCATTCTGTGTAACTCAGTAGCTGTGTGACATAGTAGCTGTGTAACATGAGAATGTTCCTCAATCTCGCTGAGCTTCAGTCCCCTTATCTGCAAAATGAAGTAATAAGAATAGCTACCTCATAAGAGTACCTAATTCATAGAATTAATGTGAGGATAAAATGTGCAAATGTATGGAAAACTCTTAGCACAGTGTCTGACACAATAAATTCTCAATAAATGTTCCTTTTTTTGATGATAATCCAATTGCTACTACATTCTTTTTCATCTCTTGATTAACTCCAAGGGCAAAATTAGAAGTACTGACTAAACTCCTTTTATAGAAAGGACAAAGGAATATAAAAACCCCTTTAAAATGGAAGAAGGAGCTAATATCATTTCTTAAGTGAGACAAGGTTAATGTAACTTGAAAACATATCTTTTACAGCCTTATCTAGGAGTTCAGTTTACCTAACTACAGTAGATTCAAAATATCTCTTTCTTTGGTGATGGACCCCAGTGCTGGCTGGTTGTTCTCAAAGCAATTCTGAAAGACTAGAGAACTACACCACATTCCAGATATATCCATAACGGGTAGTGAATGTTTCTAGTTAATTCTCTCTTGATACTGCCTTTATCAAAAGGGTTTTACCTTGCTTAAATCACACATACATACCTCACATATGCTTGTCACTCCAATCATCAGCAGAAACAACACTGAGTTCAATAATACACATTTTTATTTGTCTTTGTATACCAGGACCCAGGGCCAACTTGAATTGCAATGAAGGGTGTTATCATATGTTTGTCCTAAGAGAAGCAGTGTGGAAGATACTGCTTGGATGGCTACTGAATTCCCAGTGATTCTGCATTCCTTGGAAATGGGCCTAGTAACCAGGGGTAGGCACATGGCTGTGTCTGTCCAATATGAGCCTGCCCTAGGCGTAGTTCAGTGAACCACAAGTCAATATCTGACCTAAGCAAGGACCCATTCCTTCTCTGAGAAATTTAGAACTGGAAATGGAGAGACAAGACTAGTTTTGTTGACACTGAGTCATATTCATGTTAATATCTGAGTAGGCATTCCATGAATTTCTACTGCTAAGGTTCCCCAAGGAGTGCCTGAAGGATTTACCCAAGGCTTTGTTCCTCAACTATCCTTTAAATTCTATGAAAGACCTTAATATCCTTCCAATATTATTGTCTCATTTTGTTGTTCTCTTTTATTTATAACCAAGAACAACTTTACTAGCAAAAGTGGGGTAGAAAATTATCTTGTAATGGTTAACACCACTTCTTCTTGAAAAGGGAACTTCCCTTTTTTGGAAAAATACTACGATAAGCTACTTGGGGATAGAAAATGAAATCCTAAGATCATGAGGTTCAACTGACAAAGAAACAAAAGGTGAAGTTTCTGTAGTTCATAAGAAATAAACAGGAATTTATAGATGGAACAAGCAGAGAAGAAAGGAAAGTGGGAGAAATGAATTAAAATATATACAGACAGTCTTCAATTTATGATGAATCGAACTGATGGTCTTCAGCTGTGTACTTCAATAATTGGTACTCATATAGCCATTCTATATTTTTACTTTCAGTACTGTATTTAATAAATTACATGAGATATTCAAAACTTTAGTATAAAATAGGCTTTGAGTTAGATGATTTTGCCCAACTGTAGGCACATTTAAGGTAGGCAAGGCGAAGTTATAATGTTTGGTAGGTTAGATATATTAAATGTATTTTCAATGTAATGATATTTTCAACTTACAATAGGTTTATGGGGATGTAACATCATTTTTAAGCAGAGAAGTTAGGAGTATCTGTACAAGGATTAGGATATGGAGAAGATGAAGCCCAAAATAATATAAATGGTTAAAGATGTCTTAAGAACAGGTGTGACTAAAATTAAAGTTTAATGTTGTTTGCATTGCTGTAACATAAAGTCCTTCCATCTCCCCAAATCTTCAGGAAAGTCTGTTCTACACATAAAGACTTCATATAGTGGATTAATTGTCTGTGTGTATATATGCCTGTGGGCATGTATGAATATGTGTATGTGTGTGTGTGTGTGTGTGTGTGTGTGAGAGAGAGAGAGAGAGAGAGAGAGAGAGAGAGAGAGAGAGAGACAATATTTACATGTATCCAAGAGAAGGGTTGAATTCCTTGCCTGGGTCAATAAGAACATCATATGCAGGATAGGGGGATGATCAATAAACTGACCTAATACAGGGAGCTATGAGCCAATAATATTCAGAATACAAAAATTTACCCCAACCCACAAAAACCTCTGGGAGAGATTGGAAGGGATATAGAGCTCCCAGTACCCATAGGGTGGGGGCTTTGTGCTAATTTTACTTGAATCTTTGACAAATAAACCTAAAAACCCACTTCAGGTGACATCTAATTTACAGAGCCTATTTGGACAAGTGACCTTGGCAAGTTATCTCTCTTTCTGCTTCAGATCCTTAGTCCAGCCAGGATTGCTACCAGGAATCTTCACTTTCAACCCTCTGTACTGTAAGAACGTTGGGGCAGACAGGCCATTCCATAGCTACTTCTCTGATATCAGAATGTTCGTATATATTCATCCTGTTGTTACCTATGAATTCTTTTGTTCATGTATCCACTCATTCAACAAATATTAATTAGCCATCCATTATGTGTTAGCCACTATTCTAGATACCTGGGATACATCAGCGAATAAAACAGGAAAATCCCTATTCTTCCCTTCTGGGACACCAGAATTTAAATAATAGGAAGTTTTGGTACAGTTTAAACAAGAATAAAATAAAGTAGAAAAAAGAAAAGCAGGTAAGGAGAAGGGAAAGGTGGGGGAATCTCTGTTTAATGAGAGCACAGGAGCTTTTCTGGTGATTGCAAACCAAATGAACAAAACTGTATCTAGAGTCTCCAAGCCATCATAGAAACTACTTTCTGCAAGTAATGGTTCTGGAAGTACAAGGCCTCATACTGCCATCAGAGTGAGCAAAGCATGCTGGGAGGCCTCATCTCTTTGCACTGTCAGGGGAGAACGTTCAGTGTTATTGACAAAATAGTGAATGATTTCTTAATAGAATACAGTCAGCAGAAACAGGGGTTATGGCATAATTAACATAACATGAATTTTTTAAAACCCCATGTGCCACCTGCCAGCAGGAGATAGGCCAGAGACAGAGAAGGGGTGACAGCCGGACAGAGGTTTGCTCCACTCTTCACCCTAGAGCATTTGTTAAGGCCCTAAATCTGGGTCCAGTAGGTATGGCAAAGTGCACTAAACTGCAGACAGGAGAACGCCCTCAGTTCTGCCATGAACTCACTGTGTGACCTTCAGCAAGTTCCACCCCTTCTCTGGGCCCTTCATCCAGTTACCTACCTGAAAAATGAGGGGGTTGGATCAAATGATCCTCTAGACATGGGTTTTTCAAACATTCTATTATAACTTTTAAGCACAACCTCCTTTTTCCAAAAAACTTTACCTAAAGCCCTATAACCTTAAGCAACTGAAAGCAGAACTGCTCTAAGTGTAGTAGCAGCAGCTGGGGACAGATAGGAATTCATCTTCTCTCCTTGGTAGCATCACCTTTTACTTCCCTGGATTGGGGAGAAGGTTTCCCCAGTCATCTTAGCTACACCCCTTCTGCTCTCTGAGGGAACAGCTACTGTGGAAGCCATCACCCACCCAGTGAATCTAGCACTGGAGTGCACTGTCTGCCTCAACTGGAAGGCTGTTAGGGCTCTTCTCACCAAACTTGACCTTTGAATTTCCCTCAGTCCCTGCTAGAAGTTCAAAATCCCTCTGGCATCTATCTTGACCTGACTATTACTCTCCACCTGGGTGGGGCCATCCCTTAATCTAATCCAATCTCTCACCTTCTCCGTCCTTCCTTCCTCCCAGTGTCCACTCAGAATAATGTAATACTGCCCACCTCACAGAGTAGTTTTGCAAGTAAAATGAATTAATATATGTTAGTATTTAGTAGAGTGCTTGGCACATAACAAGCATTATTAGAGTATTTTTTACTATTGTTAATTTTATTGTTGTTGTGAATAGTATTTTCTAGGTGCCAGCAATACCATGGCTTAAACTTTGGTGAATCACTAGATTGATTAATCTTAATTTACCTACCAACAGCTTTCATTTTTGCCTCACTGATTCCACCTTTCCCCATCCACTTTCATTTTTCTTACTGACTTCTATATTCATGCATCATCCAACATCACAGATTTTAACCCCAATACTATGTTTTTAGCAAATAGAACAATGCCTGGCTCACAATAAGTCATCAATAAGTACTTTCTGAATGAATAATAAAAAAAACTCCAATTATCTTTTTTCTCACTCCATTTCAGCTCCCGTCACCTCATCTCTCCCCCATCAACACACACATTCTACCCTGTCTACAATCTCAGATGTCCATATTGTGTTCTCCAAGTGCAACTTTCAAACTAATTTGCATTGGCATTTACACTACAATAACTATTTGAAATCTAATCCATTGATCTTATTACTTGATAGCCATCAGTCTCCTTCCTGTTTTCTCCTCCCTTCAATGTCCACATTTATAATTATTTCCTCACAAACACTTTCAATTCCTTTGCCTCTAGCCATGTTTTTCTCATGTGGCAAAACTCAAACCCAGAATGAATTCTTCCACCTACCTTATCCAGGCCCCAAATAATGAGAAAATCACATATCTAAGTAGAAGGATTACAATTTACATTCATTATCTTAGTCTGCACACAACTGTTATCACTGAAACAATTATACAGGGCTATCATGGTAAGTAGGTTTCTCATTTTTTTCTCTAAAAAAAGTTCAGACCTTCTTCTATTTATTGAAAACCATTGTTCTTTTTCCCTTACCACCATTCTTAGAGGGTAGGAGCATCCTCTTATTCCCTCAGCCAAAGTTAGAAACATGCCTATGTCTTTCTATAATCCTGTTAGCATGGATAAAGGTGTCCTTCTTAACAAAGGCCTTTTGCATGTCCTCTGGATCCCCTGCCTCTCACTTGCTCAAGGACTGTACTCTTAGTTATCTCCCACTTTTTCTGAATTGTCGGTACTGCTGTCTCCCTGGATCATTACTATTAGCAAACAACCTTGACCCCGTGACTCAACACTCCATCCACCATCAGCTGCTGCCCATTTCTCTGCTCCTCTTCTTGGTCAAACTTCTGCGTATGCATATGCTTATTCTTCAGTGACAATTCAATTCAGTCTACTCTTGATTTTCCTCCTACCTCTGGCCATTTATTTTCTGATTTTTATGTGGGCCTCTTCTCTTCTGTCCAACCTCAAACGATGGAAATTTCCCAGGGTGTGATCTCCATAGAAGCCAATGTATTTTTTAAAAAGCATATCAATTTGGATAAATGTAAGCCTCCTCCCCCCAAAAAAGTCTTCAATGTCTTCTAATGTAGATTTCAAGACCTATCTGACTTTAGCCCTGCGTCTCTCTCTAACTTCATCTTCTATTACATGTTTCCTTTCAATTCGTTGAATTTTTTTTTTTTTTTTTGAGATGGACTCTCGCTCTGTCACCCAGGTTGGAGTGCAGTGGCGCGATCTCGGCTCACTGCAAGTTTCGCCTCCCAGGTTCACGCCATTCTCCTGCTACAGCCTCCCAATAGCTGGGAGTACAGGCGCCTGCCACCACACCCGGCTAATTTTTTGTACTTTTAGTAGAGACGAGGTTTCACCGTGTTAGCCAGGATGGTCTCAATCTCCTGACCTCATGATCCGCCCGCCTTGGCCTCCCAGATTGCTGGGATTACAGGCATGAGCCACCGCGCCCGGCCCAATTCCTTGAATTCTATATAATGTCTTTCCCATTAGAGGCTTTCAGCCATTCTCTTCCTTCTATTTGGCATGATCTTCTGTGCCCCACACTTCATTCCTTCTAAACATTCCATCTTCAGATTAAATGTACTGTCACCTCCACAGAGAGGCTTCTTTTGACCATATCATCTAAGTATGTCTCTCATGCCATCTTCTAACACTAAACATAAGTTATAATAGCTTATCACAGTTTTAAATTATATATGTATTTCATTGCTTACTTGTGTACAGTCTCTCTTTACCATCATATTAGAAAGCCCATGAAAGATTAAATTAAAATCCCATCAGAAGATTAAATAAGATACCATATTTGCATTCTACTTACTGAAGTATACTTTGTCCCCAGCACAAAGTTTGTGCTCAGTAAGTATCTGTTAGATAATGTTCAATAAACTCTAGGACCACAAAGATTATATTTTGAACGATATTTGATTATACTGTAAGCTTTCTAAGGACAATGATTGATCTAATTTATTTCCATTTCTCCAGCATTTGGCATAGGCAGAGTAGGTTATCAGGGAAGGCTTTCAGAATTAAATTGAGATGCATTCTTTGAGTCTGATATTTCAAGTAACATAATGTAGTAGTTTCACAATCCTAGCAACTGCCTAGCTTTGCCTGTGTTCTACTTAGTTAAAATTTTAAAGACTCTGAAAGGGGCAACATGTATAACATGTGTGAGGTCTGAGATTTGAATTGATTAAGGCATACTTGGAATTCCAACTTTTTCACCTCAGTAGCTAATAGTTGTAATTGGTTAATGTTTGAGGATCTGTTTTCTGGAGTATAATATAGTGATAGAAATAGAGTTCCTTTGAAGATTAAATAAGATACCGTATTTGAAATAACAGACACATACAGGCATACAATGCTAACAACCATCTGAGCCTTCAGAGAGTCATCATCTTTTTGCTGGTGGAGGGTTTGCCTTCATGTTCACGGCTACTGACTGATCAGGGTGCTATTGTTGAAGGTTGGAGTAGCTGTGGCAATTTCTTAAAATAAAACAACAATAAAGTTTGCTGCATCAATTGACTCTTCCTTTCATGAAAAATTTCTCTGTAGCATGCGATACTGTTTGACAGCATTTTACCCACAGTAGAACTTTTTTCAAAATTGGACTCAATCCTCTCAAATCCTGCCATTGCTTTAATAATGAAGGTTAGAATATCAAAAGTAGCTTTGATGTGATTTCAAAAACGTTCACAGTATTTTCACTGGGGGTAGATTCTATCTCAAGAAACTACTTTCTTTGCTCATCAATAAGAAGCAACTCCTCATCCATTCAAGTTTTATCATGAGATTGTAGCAATTCAGTCACATCTTCAGGCTCCACTTCTAATTCTAGTTCTCTTGACATTTCCAGCATGTCTGCAGTTATTTCCTTCACTGAAGTCTTGAACCCCTCATAGCTATTCATAAGAAATGGAGTTAACTTATTCTGAACTCCTGTGAATGCTGATACTTTGACCTTCTCTCATGAATCACAAATCTTCTTTTTAATTTTTTTTTTTTTTTTTTGAGATGGAGTCTTGCTTTGTCACCCAGACCAGAGTGCAGTGGCGCAATCTCGGCTCACTGCGAGCTCTGCCTCCCAGGTTGCCCCATTCTCCTGTCTCAGCCTCCTGAGTAGCTGGGACTACAGGCGCCCGCCACCACGTCTGGCTAATTTTTTGTATTTTTAGTAGAGACGGGGTTTCACTGTGTTAGCCAGGATGGTCTTGATCTCCTGACCTCGTGATCCATCCAACTCGGCCTCCCAAAGTGCTGGGATTACAGGCATGAGCCACCGCACCCGGCCTTAAATTTTTTTTGACAAGGAGTTTTGTTCTGTCACCCAGGCTGGAGCGCAGTGGTGTGATCTCAGCTCACTGCAACCTCCACCTCCCAGGTTCAAGTGATTCTCATGCCTCAGCTTCCTGAGTAGCTGGGACTACAGGCACAAACCACCACACCAGGCTATTTTTTTTTTTTGTATCTTTTTTAGTAGAGATGGGGTTTGACCATGTTGGCAAGGCTGTTCTTGAACACTTGACCTCAGTTGATCCACCTGCCTCGGCCTCCCAAAGTGCTGGGCTTACAGCCATGAGCCACTGCGCCCAGACACAAATGTTCTTATTGGCATCTAAAATCGTAAGGATTTTCTAGAAGGTTTTCAGTTTACTTTACCTAGACCCATCAGAGAAATCATTATCTATGGCAGCTATAGCCTTATAAAATGTATTTCTTAAATAAGAAGACTTGAAAGTTGAAATAACTTGTTAATCCATGAGTTGCAAAATGGATGTAGCGTTAGCAGGCATGAAAACAGCATTCATCTGTATATCTCCATCAGAGCTCTTGGGTGACCATGTGCATTGTCAGTGAGCTGTAATATTTTTGAAGAATTTTTTTTTTCCCTGAGAAGTAGGTCTCAACAGTAGGCTTAAAATATTTAGCAAACCATGCTATAAACAAATGTACTGTCAACCAGGCTTAGTGGTTGCATTTCTGGAGCACAAACAGAGTATATTTTTTATAATTCTTGGGATTTTCAGAATGGTCAGTGAGCATTGGCTTCAACTTAAAGTCATCAGCTCCATTAGCTCCTCACAAGAGAGTCAGCCTGTCCTCTGAAGCCTTGAAGCCAGGCATTGACTTCTCCTCTCTAGCTATGAAAGTCCTATATGACATCTTCTTTCAATATAAGATGTGTCTACATTGAAAATGTGTTATTTAGTGAGCCACCTTCATCAGTCATCTTAGCTAGATCTTTTGGATAACCTGTTGCAGTTTCTATATTAGCACTTGCTGCTTCACCTTGCACTTTTTATGTTATGGAGACAGCTTCTTTCTTTAAACCATATGAACCAACCTCTGCTAACTTCAAACTTTTCTTCTGCACCTTCTTCATCCTTCTCAGCCTTCAAATAATTGAGGAGAGTTAGAGCCTTGATCTGGATTAGGCTTTGGCTTAAGGAAATGTTGTGGCTGGTTTGATCTTCTATCCAGACCACTAAAACTTTCTCCAAATCAGCAATAAGGCTGTTTTGCTTTCTTATGATTTGTGTATTTACTGGCAGAACACTTTTTATTTTCTTCAAGAATTTTTCATTTGCATAAACAACATGACTGTTTGGTGGAAGAAGCCTATCTTTCTTCCTAACTCAGCTTTCAACATGCCTTCCTTACTAAGATTAATAATTTCTAGCTTTTGATCTAATGTGACAGACATGTGACTCTTCCTTTCATTTGAACACTCAGAGACCACTGGAGGGTTATTAATTGGCCTAATTTTAATATTGTTGTGTCTCAGGGAATACAGGGGCCTGAGGTGAGGAAGGGGAAGGGCTGATCAGTGGAGCTTTCAGAACACATACAACATTTATCGATTAAGTTTGTCATCTTTTATGGTCATGGTTTGTAGCACCCCAAAACAATTACAATAGTAGCATCAAAGATCACTGATTACAAATCACCATAGCAGATATAATAATAATGAAAAAGTTTGAAATATTGCAAGAATTACCAAGATGTGACACAGAGACATGACTAAGTACATGGTGTTGGAAAAATGATGCCAATAGACTTGCTGAACACAGGGTTGTCACAAACCTTAAATTTGAAACAAAAACAAAAATAAAAACAAAAAACCAACACAGTATCTGTAAAGTGCAATAAAGCAAAATGCTATAAAATGAGGTATATCTGTAGTTGGTTTATAATGAAAGTTAACTCCTCATTTAGCATTTAATAAAGAATCCTGTTTGGGCTGGAAGTGTTTTTGGAGATCATTCAGATAACTCTTCTGATTTTACAGATGGGAACTTGTTTAGGGTCACACAAAATATCAATATAAAGGCTGAAATTAGTATGTGTATCTTTTCTGTGTATTATTTTTCTTCTATTGAAAAGAGAATATTATAAAATTCTATGGTGTAGTTTTAGGAACGGAAAAGGTACTACTGTAATATCACAGTGGACATGCTCAGAAAAGGTACTACTGTAATATCACTGTGGACATGCTCTTAAAGAGAATCTTAAAACTTGTAGATAGATAACATTTTTAAGGCAATAGCCTGTATTTATATCCCAAAGCTGTTATCTACTCCAATTTGGTCAATAAATATATACGTGTACATATGCATGTGTGTGTTTGGAGGGAGAGAGAGAGAGGGAGAGATAGAAAGAGAGAGAAAGAATCCAGTATACTCTATATTTGGGCTGGGATGAATGAGACTTCCAAGTAAAATCCTCATTGAAATTGTTATAATATTAAGACAGGCAAAGTACACATGTTATTCAACACGAAGTTAATTTCAATTCTAAGATACAAATCCCCCCCCCCATTTTATATCTCTGAAATTCAGATAAATCTTACAATCTCTACTGTGACAGTCATGACCCATTGACATTGCCTGAGTACACATATCAAAACCTGGTAATGTGTTGGTGGCTGGGGAGAAGAATACCAAGATGACAGTAGACAATTTGAAGAAATGCTGTATCTCCATGTTCTTAAAGGCACAGAAGATGCTACTGTGTGGAAAAATGTGTTTCTTGGCAACTCTGAGTCCAAAAGTAATTAAGAGAAATTGGATCCTGAATGTTTTCAAAATACTTTAACCTTTTATTTGTATGTCTTTTAAAAATTATGCACGAGATATCTATGATTTTTTAAAAATCTCTGTATAAGTATGTTTTTCAAAGCTCTTTCAAAGAGTAGAATATAAAAATTTGATATATTAAGAAAGCATTGTGCCACAGTTTAATTGGCAACATTTTTCTTCTTTTTAAAATTTTTTTATTATACTTTAAGTTCTAGGGTACATGTGCACAACGTGCAGGTTTGTTACATAGGTATACGTGTGCCATGTTGGTTTGCTGCACCCATCAACTTGTCATTTACATTACATATTTCTTCTAATGCTATCCCTCCTCCATATCCCCACCCCGCCAACAGGCCCTGGTTTGTGATACTTCCCATCCTGTGTCCAAGTATTCTCATTGTTGAATTCCCACCTATGAGTGAGAACATGTGGTGTTTGATTTTTTGTCCTTGTGATAGTTTGCTGAGAATGATGTTTTCCAGCTTCATCCATGTCCCTGCAAAGGACATGAACTCATCCTTCATTATGGCTGCATAGTATTGCATGGTGTGTATGTCCCACATTTTCTTGATCCATTCTATCATTGATGGACATTTGGGTTAGTTCCAAGTGTTAGCTATTGTGAGTAGTGCCACAATAAACATATGTGTGCATGTGTCTTTATAGTAGCATGATTTATAATCCTTTGGGTATATACCCAGTAATGGGATTGCTGGGTTAAATGGTATTTCTAATTCCAGATACTTGAGGGATCGGCACAGTGGCTTCCACAATGGTTGAACTAATTCACACTCCCACCAACAGTGTAAAAGCACTTCTATTTCTCCACATCCTCTCCAGCATCTGTTGTTTCCTGACTTCTTAATGATTGACATTCTAACTGGCGTAAGATGAAATCTCATTGTGGTTTTCATTTGCATTTCTCTGATGACCAGTGATGATGAGCATTTTTTCATGTGTCTGTTGGCTGCATAAATGTCTTCTTTTGAGAAGTGTCTGTTCATATCCTTTGCCCACTTTTTGATGGGGTTGTTTTTTTTTTTTTCTTGTAAATTTGTTTGAGTTCTTTGTAGATTCTGGATATTAGCCCTTTGTCAGATTGGTAGTTTGCAAAAATTTTCTCCCATTCTGTAGGTTGCCTGTTCACTCTGATGGAAGTTTCTCTGGCTGTGCAGAAACTTTTTAGTTTAATTAGATCCCATTTGTCTATTTTAGCTTTTGTTGCCATTGCTTTTGGTGTTTTAGTCATGAAGACCTTGCCCATGCCTATGTCCTGAATGGTATTGCCTAGGTGTTCTTCTAGGGTTTTTATGGTTTTAGATCTAACATTTAAGTCTTCAATCCATCTTGAATTAATTTTTGTATAAGGTGTAAGGAAGGGATCCAGTTTCAGCTTTCTACATATGGCTAGCCAGTTTTCCCAGCACCATTTATTAAATAGGGAATCCTTTCCCCATTGCTTGTTTTTGTCAGGTTTCTCAAAGATCAGATGGTTGTAGATGTGTGGTGTTATTTCTGAGGCCTCTTTTCTGTTGCATTAGTCTATATATCTGTTTTGGTACTACTACCATGCTGTTTTGGTTACTGTAGCCTTGTAGTATAGTTTGAAGTCAAGTAGTGTGATGCCTCCAGCTTTGTTCTTTTTGCTTAGGATTGTCTTGGCAATGTGGGCTCTTTTTTGGTTCCATATGAACTTTAAAGTAGTTTTTTCCAGTTCTGCGAAGAAAGTCATTGGTAGCTTGATGGGGATGGCATTGAATCTATAAATTACCTTGGGCAGTATGGCCATCTTCACTGTATTGATTCTTCCTATCCATGAGCATGGAATATTCTTCCATTTGTTTGTGTCCTCTTTCATTTCCTTGAGCAGTGGTTTGTAGCTCTCTTTGAAGAGGTCCTTCACATCCCTTGTAAGTTGGATTCCTAGGTATTTTATTCCCTTTGTAGCAATTGTGAATGGGAATTCTCTCATGATTTGGCTCTCTGTCTGTTATTGGTGTATAGGAATGCTTGTGATTTATGCACATGGATTTTGTATCATGAGACTTTGCTGAAGTTGCTTGTCAGCTTAAGGAGATTTTGGGCTGAGACGATGGGGTTTTCTAAATATATGATCATGTCATCTGCAAACAGGGACAATTTGACTTCCTCTTTTCCTAATTGCATACCCTTTATTTCTTTCTCTTGCCTGATTGCCCTGGAGAGAACTTCCAACACTATGTTGAATAGGAGTGGTGAGAGAGAGCATCCTTGTCTTGTGCTGGTTTTCAAAGGGAATGCTTCCAATTTTTGCCTATTCAGTATGATATTGGCTGTGGGTTTGTCATAAATGTCTCTTATTAATTTGAGATACATTCCATCAATACGTAGTTTATTGAGAGTTTTTAGCATGAAGTGCTGTTGAATTTTGTCAAAGCCCTTTTCTGCATCTATAGAGATAATCATGTTTTTATGTGATCAATTACATTTATTGATTTGCATATGTTGAACTGGCCCTGCATCCCAGGGATGAAGCTGACTTGATTGTGGTGGATAAGCTTTTTGATGTGCTGCTGGATTTGGTTTGTCAGTATTTTATTGAGGATTTTCACATCATGTTCATCAGGGATATTGGTCTAAAATTCTCTTTTTTTGTTGAATCTCTGCCAGGCTTTGGTATCAGGATGATGCTGGTCTCATAAAATGAGTTAGGGAGGATTCCCTCTTTTTCTATTGATTGGAATAGTTTCAGATGGAATGGTACCAGCACCTCTTTGTACCTCCGGTAGAATTCGGCTGTGAATCCATCTGGTCCTGGACTTTTTTTGGTTGGTAGGCTATTAATTATTGCCTCAATTTCAGAACCTGTTATTGGTCTATTCAGAGATTCAACTTCTTGGTTTAGTCTTGGGAGGGTGTATGTGTCTAGGAATTTATCCATTTCTTCTAGATTTTCTAGTTGATTTGCGTAGAGATGTTTATAGTAATCTATGATAGGAGTTTGTATTTCTGTGGGATTGGTGGTGATATCCTCTTTATCATTTTTTATTGCATCTATTTGATTCTTCTCTCTTTTCTTCTTTATTAGTCTCGCTAGTGTTCTATCAATTTTGTTGATCTTTTCAAAAAACCAGCTCCTGGATTCATTGATTTTTTGAAGGGTTTTTCGTGTCTCTATCTCTTTCAGTTCTGCTCTGATCTTAGTTATTTCTTGCCTTCTGCTAGCTTTTGAATGTGTTTGCTCTTGCTTCTCTAGTTCTTTTAATTGTGATGTTAGGGTGTCGATTTTAGATCTTTCCTGCCTTCTCTTGTGGGTACTCAGTGCTATAAATTTCCCTCTACACACTGCTTTAAATGTGTTCCAGAGATTCTGGTACATTGTGTCTTTGTTCTCATTGGTTTCAAAGAACATCTTTATTTCTGCCTTCATTTTGTTATTTACCCAGTAGTCATTCACGAGTACGTTGTTCAGTTTCCATGTAGTTGTGTGGTTTTGAGTGAGTTTCTTAATCCTGAGTTCTAATTTGATTGCACTGTGGTCTGAGAGAGAGTTTGTTGTGATTTCTGTTCTTTTACACTTGCTGAGGAGTGCTTTACTTCCAACTATGTGGTCAATTTTGGAATAAGTGTTATGTGGTGCTGAGAAGAATGTATATTCTGTTGATTTGGGGTGGAGAGTTCTGTAGATGTCTATTAGGTCCACTTGGTCCAGAGCTGAGTCCAAGTCCTGGATATCTTTGTTACCCTGCTGTCTTGTTGTGCAGTGTTAAAGTCTCCCACTATTACTGTGTAGGAGTCTAAGTCTCTTTGTGGGTCTCTAAGGAGTTGCTTTATGAATCTGGGTGCTCCTGTATTGGGTGCATATATATTTGGGATAGTTAGCTCTTCTTATTGAATTGATCCCTTTAGTATTATGTAATGGCCTTCTTTGTCTCTTTTGGTCTTTGTTGGTTTAAAGTCTGTTTTATCAGAGACTAGGATTGCAACACCTGCTTTTTTTTGCTTTCCATTTGCTTGGTAGATCTTTCTCCATCCCTTTATTTTGAGCCTATGTGTGTCTCTGCATGTGAGATGGGTCTCCTGAATACAGCACACCGATGGGTCTTGACTCTATCCAATTTGCCAGTCTGTGTCTTTTAATTGGGGCATTTAGCCCATTAACATTTAAGGTTAATATTGTTATGTATGAATTTCATCCCATCATGATGTTAGCTGGTTATTTTGCCCATTAATTGATGCAGTTTCTTTATAGCATTGATGGTCTTTACAATTTGGCATGTTTTTGCAGTGGCTGGTACCAGTTGTTTCTTTCCATGTTTAGTGCTTCCTTCAGGAGCTCTTGTAAGGCAGGCCTGTTTGTGACAAAATCTATCAGCATTTGCCTGTCTGTAAAGGATTTTATTTCTCCTTCACTTATGAAGCTTAGTTTGGCTGGGTATGAAAAGTTGAAGTCTTTTCTTGAAAAAATTGAAAAGTCTTTTCTTCAAGAATGTTGAATATTGGCCCCCACTCTCTTCTGGCTTGCAGGGTTTCTGCCGAGAGATCTGCTGTTAGTCTGATGGGTTTCCCTTTGTGAGTTACCCGACCTTTCTCCCTTAACATTTTTTCCTTGGTGCCTTAACATTTCAACCTTCGTGAAACTGACAATTATGTGTCTTGGGGTTGCTCTTCTCAAGGAGCATCTTTGTGGTGTTCTCTGTATTTCCTGAATTTTAATATTGGCCTGTCTTGCTAGGTTGAGGAAGTTCTCCTGGGTAATATCCTGAAGAGTGTTTTCTAACTTGATTCCATTCTCCCCATCACTTTCAGGTTCACCAATCCAACATAGATTTGGTCTTTTCTCATAGTCCCATATTTCTTGGAGGCTTTGTTAATTTCTTTTTCCTCTTTTTCCTCTAACCTTGTCTTCTTGCTTTATTTCATTAATTTGATCTTCAATCACTGATACCCTTTCTTCCACTTGATCGAATGGGCTACGGAAGCTTGTGCTTGTGTCATGAAGTTCTCATGCCATGGTTTTCAGCTCCATCAGGTCATTTCAGGTCTTCTATATACTGTTTATTCTAATTAGCCATTTGCCTAACCTATTTTCAAGGTTTTTAGCTTCCTTGTGATGGGTTCGAACATGCTCCTTTAGCTTGGAGAAGTTTGTTATTACCAACCTTCTGAAGGCTACTTCTGTCAACTCATCAAAGTCATTCTCCATCCAGCTTTGTTCCATTGCCGGTGAGGAACTGCAATCCTTTGGAGGAGAAGAGGCACTCTGGTTTGTAGAATTTTCAGCTTTTCTGCCTTGGTTTCTCCCCATATTTGTGGTTTTATCTACCTTTGATCTTTGATGTTGGTGACCTACAGATGAGGTTTTGTTGTAGATGCCTTTTTTGTTGATGTTGATGCTATTCCTTTCCTTTGTCAGTTTTCCTTCTAACAGGTCCCTCAGGTGCAGGTCTGTTGGAGTTTGCTGGTGGTCCACTCCAGAACCTGTTTATCTGGGTATCATCAGCAGAGGCTGCAGAACAGCAAATACTGCTGCCTGATCCTTCCTCTGGAAGCTTTGTCTCAGAGAGGCAGCCACCTATATGAGGTGTCTGTCGGCCCCTACTGGGAGGTGTCTCCCAGTTAGGCTACACAGGAGTCAGGGACCCACTTGAGGAGGCAGTCTGTCCATTCTCAGAGCCCAAACGCCATGCTGGGAGAACCACTGCTCTCTTCAGAGCTGTCAGACATGGACGTTTAAGTCTGCAGAAGTTGTCTGCTGCCTTTTGTTCAGCTATGTCCTGCCCACAGAGGTGGAGTCTATAGAGGCAGCAGGCCTTGCTGAGCTGCAGTGGGCTCCGCCCATTTCGAGCTTCCCAGCTGCTTTGTTTACCTACTCAAACCTCAGCAATGTCAGACGTCCCTCCCCAAGCCAGGCTGTCCCCTCACAGTTTGATCTCAGACTGCTGCGCTAGCAGTGAGCAAGGCTCCGTTGGCATGGTACCAACCGAGCCAGGCACGGGAGAGAATCTCCTTGTCTGCCAGTTGCTAAGACCTTGGGAAAAGTGCAGTATTTGGGTGGAAGTGTCCTGTTTTTCCAGGTACACACTGTCACAGCTTCCCTTGGCTAAGAAAGGGAAATCCCTCAACCCCTTGCACTTCCCAGGTGAGGCGACGCCCTGCCCTGCTTTGCCTCGCCCTCCATGGGCTGCATCCACTGTCCAACCAGTCCCAATGAGATGAACCAGGTACCTCAGTTGGAAATGCAGAAATCACCAGTTTTCTGTGTTGATCACGCTGGGAGCTGCAGACCGGAGCTGTTCCTATTTGTCCATCTTGGAACAGACCCCACATTTTTTTTTCTTAGTAATAAAGTAATGGTATATCTTAACAGTTGATGGCTTCCTAAATTTGATGAAATGTGGTATGTCACACCACATAAATAAAATGCTGCAGGCCACATGACACTTTCTAACAAAAATATTCCAATCACATTAATCTTGTACTGATTAACAACAATTTAGGTTTGGTTGTGACTCTTAAAATAATACTAATCAATTTATCAAATACTGCATATGGTTAATTATCACACAGTTGTTAAGTGTAAAAGCTCTGGAATCCAAGCAACCTGCAGTTTAATCCTAACTCCCTCTTTTACTAAATCTGTGACCTTAGACAATTTACTTCAGCTCTCTGAGCCCCAGTTTTTGATTTTTCAAATTGGCACAATAATAATCCTAACTTCTACTGTTTTTTATAAGGATTGAATGAAATAATGTAAATAAAGCAGTTAGCAATGCCTGGCACCCTGGAATGGTTCAATATCTGTTAGCTACTATATTGTTTGTTTGTTTTTGTTTTTTCTGAGACAGAGTCTCGCTCTGTCACCCAGGGTGGAGTGCAGTGGTGCGATCTCGGCTCACTGCAACCTCCGCCTCCCAGATTCAAGTGATTCTCCTGCCTCAGCCTCCTGAGTAGCTGGGATTATAGGCACCCGCCACCATGCCCAGCTAATTTTTTGTATTTTTAGTAGAGATAGGGTTTCACTATGTTGGCCAGGCTGGTCTCAAACTCCTGACCTCATGATCTGCCCGCCTTGGCCTCCCAAAGCGCTAGGATTACAGGCATGAGCCACTGCGCCCGGCCCTGTTAGCTACTATATTGTTATTGCCCACTATTGTTATTATAGTAGTATCATATTATTTGATCTTTACAATATCCATTTAAGGCTATTATTACCTCTAATTTATAGATGAATATTTAATTCTTAGAAACTTTCTCATGGAAAAGGGTTATACAGACCACAGGTTATTTAGAAAATTTGCGGTTAGTAAATTATATTAGTCAGTTAATTGTCAGAAAGTCAAGCTTAAGTAACTTGCCACTCAATATTTATGAAAAGCTCAGTTGAGAGAAAAAATACACAGAAAATAGCCTAAAATTATATATTTCATACACATTTTGAGATATTCTAAAGTTTATCTTTGAATCGAGCCAAGTTTCAAGAGAACAACAGTTTGCTCTCTCATAGGATTGTTTTTATCAATATGGCAGATAACAAAGGACTAAATTGAGAGCTGGTATAAGAAATAGCCCCATGAAATGTTTTTCTTATTGCTAGGGTGTGTCTAAGGATGTGGTGGAGACTGTTGCTTATCATATAATAAACTCTACTCCTTATAAAGATTGCCCACTCTCTCCTACTCTCCTTGGGTCTCAGTGTCAATAAAAGCTGTGTTTGTCCTAAGAAACTTAATTGAGGTTTGTAATGGATTGTATGAGCCATGTGTCTGTTTCTATATCTCTTGTTGCCTTGGTTGCTAGGAAACTCAAAGTTAAGTTTATTACTCAACCCAATAAGTACAGACATTATCCTTACTCCTGGCTTCTTCTTTTTCCTACTCTCATTTTGCCAGAAGGGACAGCTTGCAATATATCTAAAATGGAAAAGAGCTTGGTGCCTTCAAGGTACTGATAGAAGATGTACTGATAGAAGATAGAAGATTCAACATGTAGTTGGATCATTTTTAGAATGGCTAGAGATGAAGCTGGAAAGATAGACATGGCAAGCTGGAGGCCTTGGAGGCGGTAAGAAGTTCTGTATTTTTATAATACACTTCAAAGAGTCTACGGCAAATGAAATATAACAAATCAGTCAATAAACAAAATACATATATAAATAAATTCTAAGCATGTATCTGAATACTATAGATTTCCCATGGAGAAAAATTAATTAAACTATATTTCCCCTGCCTCCAATCCTGGTTTGCAATGAAGAGTCCTCTATAATCAGCAGAATAAAGAACAGAAAGGTAAGGGTCAAATGATAGAAGATAGAACAATTTTTCCAAAAAGAATGGCATAAACACATTTTGGAAGAGAAATTTTCTACCAGCATCTGCCTGGCTGGAGCCCTCCCTCATCAGCTGCTATTGGATAATTAACTCCACCCACACGAGCATGCTACATTTGCCAACCCTGGCCGTAGCACTGCTTTACAAGCAACTTAGAGGCTTTACAAGGGCGGCAGGCTGATGTAGCTCAATGGAGAGGAACAGGATCTGGATTTGAAACCAATTCGTTAACCAACTAGCTGTGTGACCCTAGGCAAGTCACCCTTCTGAAACTAGTTTCTTCATGTATCAAATAGAGAAAATGGCACTAACATTCTTATCATACAGGGTTGTTAAGATTAACTGTAGATAAAGTAGCAAGATTTTATGGAAATAAAACAGTTGAGGAAACCAGGAGAGCTGACTGCTCCAACTATCTCTGAAATTTAATTTCTGTGAAATGAAGCAGTTGGATTAGAAAGTCTCATAGTGGGATTATATTTCAACTTTATGGGTTGCAAAATAGTCGTACAAAATAAAAGACTATCTGGATATAAGGAGCAATCAAAGAATGGGTGCCTGCCAGGGCTCAAAGAGTATGTTTGCTAATCTCTTGAGGAGTGTGAATTAGCCCACAGGACCCCAAAGTTTGTTCTCAGTCAGTTGGTGACTTTGGAGTGTTGACAGATTTGAAAGGGAAACATTTCACCAAGTGAATGTGTAAGATACTTTTAAATAGATCTATAAAACTCAAAGTGCACCAAAAGAAGAAAAAATGAGGAAAAAATCTGGGCATTTAATTATTCAATAGCAATAAAATTTCAGAAAAAAAGCATATTTTGGTGCATTTTCTGGAAAACACAAAAAGGCCTATTTTTGAGAATTTAGATATCTGAAACAATAGAATATTTATTTGGTACCTTTTATATGTAGGTACTTAATATGTATATTACTTAGTGCTCATAATAACCCTGAGATGTAGGGTTTAATGTTTGTTTTATAGATGGCGAAATGGTATTAAGAATGTTCAAATAATTTTCCCCTAGTTGTATGGCCAGCAAATGGTAGAAGTGTCATATAAAGCACAAATCATTGGCTTCAAAGCCCACATTCTTTCTATCATAACTGGCTGCTTCACAAGGAGAACTAGGGCTGTGCTCATCAAATAGATCAAGTGTGTATGGAACATAATTAGGATGAATCTGAAGAGAAACTAAGCAGATGAGATATGTTGAACTCTACACTGGAAAGAAGAAAAGTGTAAAAAACTAATAAAATATTATAGAAAATAATAGAAAGTAGCTGATTGTACATTATAGATTACAAAACACTTTCCCCTACCCATTTAATTCATTTGTTCCTCACAGTGATGCAAGTAGTATTATCTCCATTCTCAAATGAGAAAAAAGGCTCAGAGAGGGTAGATGACTTTACCAAGGGCATTCAGATACTAATTAGAGTTTGAGCCCAAATCTTTCTTCCAAGTTCCTGTCTTTTCCACCACAACAAATCAACGGGGTTCTTACTCTCATGGCATGGACAATGTCAGTCTATAGAGGGATAATTGTTTCCAGATTCATTTTCATTGGAAAACAGCCCTTATTCTTAGGCATGAAAAATATCAGTCCCGTTTTGTGAATTTGTCTGCTCCCAAGTATTCTGAGGGAACTGATATTGAACAGTGCTAGCTGACAAAAACAGCTGTTGTAAAGATCTGAAGAGACTCACCTAAGCTTAGCGAAACCCCACAACACAAGTCCAAGAATCCATAGCACATACCCTTTGTTCCTCTAAAAATTAACTGATGCTGCTAGGATAGGGCTTGGTTATACGATGAAGAACCTAACAAGATTATCACTTCTGGAAAGGACCCCACGTGTTGGGAATAGAAATCAGTTTACCGTTCCAAGCAGCCTGGAAATTACAGAAAGCATAATGTTTAACTAACTTGCCCAGGCTGCTGCTTAGAAAATAAAGAAAATTGCCAAGGGTTTCAGAGTTCAATAGTGATCTGAAGACTCCATAGCACTGTGAAGCTCATAATCTCTAATCTTCTTAACAGTCCTACAACCTAAAACAGACCTAGGAGATTATTGCAAATGTATGGGTGAGGACACTGAGTGATAGAGACAAAGGAATTAAACTAAACTGGGGATCTATTATAGGGCAGGCAGTTTATTCATATAAACTTAATCCTCATAATCACCCAAAGAACTATTATAAATAGGCATGATAAGGAAAAATTGAAGTTTAAGCAACTTTACTAACTTTCCCAGATTTACACAGATAGTAAGTGATATAATCAAATAATACTCTTGGAAGATTCTGCACTGTATAATCAAGATTAGTCTTGGGAAATTGGTAGTAATGTTGTCCAGCCCATACTTTCTCAATTATAACATGGTGCCTCTTTTGATAGATTGTAAATGATTTTCCTAAGATCATTTACTCATCTGTTTTCCCTGACTAGACATAGCTCCCTAGCAATGGGACTTTCTCAGTTTTATCTTTATATCAAAAAATACAGTACAAAGCTTAGCAGGTTGGAAGTGATTTATTTCACAAACCAAACTGAAATCCAGCTCTGACTATAGATTCTGTCACAAAAGACCCTAGACAGTTTTAGCCATAGTATATCACATTCAAAAGCACATTCAAAAAGACTTAAAGGTATGCTTCCAGCCATAATAAAATAACAGGAACCAGATTTACTCTACTGTCTTAAATAATTAGAAAACTGAATAAACTATATAAAACATTTTATTTCAGATTTTGGATAATAGGTAGTAGGTAGACTCTAATCCTTGAAATAAGGGGAAAATATGAAGTGAGCCTTGTCATCACCAGGCTTTTTGCCTGGGGGCATATTTTGGATTGTGAAGAAAGAAGAGGGACCCAAGCATAGCTTGATGGTGGTTTTAAATTAAGAAGATACAGATTGGACTCTGCAGGGGGAAAGGATGGGAAGCGAGTGAAGGATAAAATACTACAAATTGGGTTTAGTGTATACTGCTCGGTTGATGGGTGCACCAAAATCTCACAAATCACCACTAAGTAACTTACTCATGTAAACAAATACCACCTGTTCCTCAAAAATGTATGAAAATTTAAAAGAAGAAGATACATAAATGGCCAATTGGGGTCTGGAGATTCTGAGGTAATGAGGGGTAGTTTTGAGAGGAGACATCTTTGCAGAAAAAGAGCTTCAGAAATATGCATGGGGTGAACTTGAAATTTTACTGTCTTCCAAAGTGCATACAAGGGTAAAACTCCATGAGGGCAGGCAAACAGCAACTAGGGAGAACTGAACAATTCCTAGAGATAACAGAGACATTAGGATTTATTCAAGTTTGAACAGTGGAAATTTCTCATTGATCCCTTGGGTTATTCATTGAAAACTCCAAAAAAGCTAGGCTTCAGTAACAGGGCCAAACTATCCGTAGAGTAAAAAGTACTCTGTAATAGATATGCCTAAAATATCTTAAAACAAAACTTCGAAAGGATTAAACTTATTACAAGTAACTCAACTTATAGCCAAGGAAAAACCAAAGACGACAAAATACAAACACACAACAATGTAAACTCTACAATGCCCAACAGTCAATCAAAAATTAAAGATATCAAGAAGTAGGGAAATGTGAGCTATAAACGGTAGAAAAACAAGTCAACAGGAACAAATCCATAAATTGTAGTTGTAATGAAATTAGCATATAAAAACATTAAAAGAGCAATTATAATTATGTCAGGTATTTAAAGGAAAACCAATTATAATAAGGAAAGAAGAAAGATATAAAAAAGAATCAAATGAAATTTCTAGAGATGAAAAAATCCATGAAAATCTGAGAGAAAAAATTCACTGGATAGAATTAATCTCAGATTAGATACTGCAGAAGGAGTCAGTATATTAAATAAGACCTAAGGAAATGAAGAGATACATTATGCCATATAGTGGAAGGTTAAATATTATTATGCTATCAATTTTCCTAAAATTAACCTATAAGTTAAATATAAACCCAATTGATAAATTTACTCTGTAATTTATATAGCAATGCAAAGAAACTAGAATAGCTACAACTATTATGAAAAACAAGGTTGGAGAGCCTATACTACCTGATTTTAAGAGTTTTTATAAAGCTAAAATAATCAAGAATGTGCAAAATTGGTCTAAGGATTGGCATATAGATCGATGGAACAGAGTCAAGCTCAGAAACAGAATACAAACAGAAATAGAAACAGAATGTGGTCAATTGATTTTTGACAAAACAGCCAAAATAACTTAATAAGGAAAGCATTGTTCCTTCAACAGATGATGCTAGAACAACTGGATATCCAATGGAAAAAAAAACTTGGAAAATAATATCATACCATATGCAAAAATGAACTTAAAATGAACTATAAATATAAATGTAAAAAAGCTAAACTGTAAAATTTCTGGAAGAACACATAGGAAACAAATTTCTGACCTCAGGTTTGGCAAAGATTTTTGAAATAGGATACAGAAAGCATAAACCTTAAAAGAAGATAATATGATAAAAATGGACTATATAAAAATTAAATATGTCTGATTTTTGAAAAAAATTCAGAAAATGCAAAATAAAGCCACATAGAAAAAAATTAATAAATCATATACGTGATAAAAGACTTGTATCTAGAAAATATAAAGAACTCATACAATTCACTAGTAAGATAATAGAATCAGAAAATGGGCAAAAGATTTAAATAGACATTTTAACAAAACCCACAAACAAATGGACAAAAAGCTCATGAAAAATGCTTACTATCATCAGGCACTAAAAATATCCAAATTGAAACAACATTGAATACTGCTACGTACCCACTAGAATGGCTACAATTAAAAATATTGACAATTACAAGCATTGACAAGGATACAGAGAAACCCGAACTTTTATACACTGCTGGTAAGAATGTAAAGAATGTACTAATGACTGTTTTTGTTGTTGTTGTTGTTGTTGTTTTTTCATTTTATTATTATTATACTTTAAGTTTTAGGGTACATGTGCACAATGTGCAGGTTAGTTACATATGTATACATGTGCCATGCTGGTGTGCTGCACCCATTAACTCGTCATTTAGCATTAGGTATATCTCCTAATGCTATCCCTCCCACCTCCCCCAACCCCACAACAGTCCCCAGAGTATGATGCTCCCCTTCCTGTGTCCATGTGTTCTCATTGTTCAATTCCCACCTATGAGTGAGAACATGCGGTGTTTGGTTTTTTGTCCTTGCGATAGTTTACTGAGAATGATGATTTCCAATTTCATCCATGTCCCTAAAAAGGACATGAACTCATCATTTTTTATGGCTGCATAGTATTCCATGATGTATATGTGCCACATTTTCTTAATCCAGTCTATCATTGTTGGACATTTGGGTTGGTTCCAAGTCTTTGCTGTTGTGAATAGTGCCACAATAAACATATGTGTGCATGTGTCTTTATAGCAGCATGATTTATAGTCCTTTGGGTATATACCCAGTAATGGGATGGCTGGGTTAAATGGTATTTCTAGTTCTAGATCCCTGAGGAATTGCCACACTGACCTCCACAATGGTTGAACTAGTTTACAGTCCCACCAACAGTGTAAAAGTGTTCCTATTTCTCCACATCTTCTCCAGCACCTGTTGTTTCCTGACTTTTTAATGATCACCATTCTAACTGGTGTGAGATGGTATCTCATTGTGGTTTTGATTTGCATTTCTCTGATGGCCAGTGATGATGAGCATTTTTTCATGTGTCTTTTGGCTGCATAAATGTCTTCTTTTGAGAAGTGTCTGTTCATGTCCTTCGCCCACTTTTTGATAGGGTTGTTTGTTTTTTCTTGTAAATTTGTTTGAGTTCTTTGTAGATTCTGGATATTAGCCCTTTGTCAGATGAGTAAGTTGTGAAAATTTTCTCCCATTTTGTAGGTTGCCTGTTCACTCTGATGGTAGTTTCTTTTGCTGTGCAGAAGCTCTTTAGTTTAATTAGATCCCATTTGTCAATTTTGTCTTTTGTTGCCATTGCTTTTGGCGTTTTATACATGAAGTCCTTGCCCATGCCTATGTCCTGAATGGTAATGCCTAGGTTTTCTTCTAGGGTTTTTATGGTTTTAGGTCTAACGTTTAAGTCTTTAATCCATCTTGAATTAATTTTTGTATAAGGTGTAAGGAGGGGATCCAGGTTCAGCTTTCTACATATGGCTAGCCAGTTTTCCCAGCACCATTTATTAAATAGGGAATCCTTTCCCCATTGCTTGTTTTTCTCAGGTTTGTCAAAGATCAGATAGTTGTAGATATGCGGCATTATTTCTGAGGGCTCTGTTCTGTTCCATTGATCTATGTCTCTGTTTTGGTACTAGTACCATGCTGTTTTGGTTACTGTAGCCTTGTAGTATAGTTTGAAGTCAGGTAGCGTGATGCGTCCAGCTTTGTTCTTTTGGCTTAGGATTGACTTGGCGATGCGGGCTCTTTTTTGGTTCCATATGAACTTTAAAGTAGTTTTTTCCAATTCTGTGAAGAAAGTCTGTCAGATATTTATAAAGTTAAAAATATGCTTACTATATAATTCATTAATTAATTCCTAGGTGGAAAAAAGGGAAATAAAATTGTATGCCTTCAAAAAATCTTGTACATAAACATTCATAGTAGCTTTATTCTTTAATGAAATTCAAATTTACATCAACAAATGAATAGATAAAAATAAATTATAGCACATGTATCGATGGAATGAAATGCTCCTCAGAAATTCAATAAATTATTGTTATCTACAAAACATAGTACTGACTGAAGAAACCAGGCATGAAAGAATATATATTCTATATTTCCATTTATATTAAACTCAAGGAATGACAAATCTAATTTATAATGGTAGAATGTAGATCAGTGGTTGCTTGGGTCAGAGGTGTCAGAGCTGAAGTTGACAGAAAAAAGGCACAAAATGACTTTTGGGGGTGGTAAAAATATTCTATCTTGATTGTGGTGGTGATTACATGGGTCTATACATTTGTCAAAATTCGTTGATCACTACCCTTAAAAGGTATGAAATTTATTGTACAGAAATTACATCTCGATAAATTGAATTTTAAAGGACAATGGTATTATGGAGCTTCTTGTCTACTATAAGAGGGGGAATCAAAGGAGAAATAACAGTGTGATAACTGCTGTGTTGGGGAAATCAGGCATGAATACAACATAGAAGCAGCTAACCCAAATTAGGGGCTTAGGAAGATTTATCAAGGGGAGCTAAGATCTGAAGACATCATAATAGTCTGTTAAATGAACATAACAGCATGCACAAATACCCAGAAACAAGAGAAAGAGTGGAATGTTTAAAAACAAAAGCAGCAAGTTTTGAAGAGATATTTAGGAAGCATGAGAATTGACAGGATTGACAGGATTTAGTGATTGATTGAGTTCTAGGAAGAGCAGAACAAGAATAATGTTCTAATTTCTGCCCTAGACAACTAGGTGAGTGTTGATGACATCTTCTGAAATAGGAGATATTGAAGGAGCATCAGATTATGGGGGATGATAATAACTCTAATTTTGAATTCGATTTGGAGTGCCTATAATACATCAAAGACAAGATATGAAACTGGAAAATGGTAATATAGGTCTGTATCTAAAGACAGAGAACCAGGAAGCAACATACAGCTAGTAGTTAATGACAATGGAGTAGATGCATTTCCCAGGGAATTCATAAACTGATAAAAGATGAGGACCAAGGACAACAAGTTGCAGAACATTAATATTTAGAAAATTAGCAAAGGGAGAGGAACTATATAAGAGCTACTGAGGAAAAAATAAACAGGAGTGTGTGGTCACATGGAATTCATAAATTTAGGACAGTGTGGTTAACACGATCAAATTCCTGAAAAATCAGGAATTAGACTATCTCTTGGGTTTGGTGACAAGAAGGTCATTGTTGGCCTATACAGAGCAGTTTTATTGGAGTGGTGGGAGCAGTGTTGAAGAGTTAGTGAAAAATAGAAAATAAGAAAAGGCGCATGTAGAAAGGAAAAAAGAAAATGACAACTTTTTATCCTCCAGCTAGCTCGATCCAAGACTCAGAGGAATAAATAGACTCTTCAGTGTCTGGGTAAAACTTTTGACTCTAAGTCATTAAATCTCCTTTAGTGGACAAGGAGAATTATATTGATTATAAATTACATTCATTTGATTTGAGATTGGAAAAGATCTTAAAAAGTGACCAAGTTCTATGCCACTGGAAGCATGTATTTTAGAGCCAGAAGACACCAAAAGATTTTATATGGCAAATGTTTTTTGCCTTCATGATACAGATCGAGCAGGGTATTATTGTTAATCTATAAAAGAAAATGCAAATCAAAACCACAATGAGATACCATCTCATGCCAGTTAGAATAGCAATCATTAAAAAGTCAAGAAACAACAGATGCTGGTGAGGATGTGGAGAAATAGGAATGTTTTTACACTGTTGGTGGGAATTTAAATTAGTTCAACCATTGTGGAAGACAGTGTGGCAATTCCTCAAAGATCTAGAAACAGAAATACCATTTGACCCAGCAATCCCATTACTGGGAATATACCAAAAGGATTATAAATCATTCTACTATAAAGACACATGCACACGTAGGTTTATTGCAGCACTATTTACAATAGCAAAGCCTTGGAACCAACCCAAATGCCCATCAACGATAGACTGGATAAAGAAAATGTGGCACATATACACCATGGAATATTATGCAGCCATAAAAAGAAAGAGTTCATGTCCTTTGCAGGGACATGGATGAAGCTAGAAACCATCATTCTCGGCAAACTAACACAGTAACAGAAAACCAAACACTGCATGTTCTCACTCATAAGTGGGAGTTGAACAATGAGAACACATGGACACAGAGAGGGGAACACCACACACTGGGGCCTGTCAGGGGTTGTGGGGCTAGGGGAGGGAGAGCATTCGGACAAATACCTAATGCATGGCTTAAAACCTAGATGACAGGTTGATAGGTGCAGCAAACCACCATGGCACATGTACACCTATGTAACAAACCTGCACATTCTGCACATGTATCCCAGAACTTAAAATAAAAAATAAATTCTTAAGAAAAATAAACACAGTTTTACAGATTTGAACAGCCAATTCATTAAAAAGGGATAAAAATATCAAAAACATATGAAAAGTTGTTCAATCTCATTAGTATTTAAATACATGTAAAACAAAACTAAAATACCATATTCCTCCATCAAATTGTCAACTATTAAAAATAGTATAATACGTAGTATGTCAAGGGTGTTGAGAAACAAACACTCTTTTAAACAGTTCAGCATGGCTGTATATTGGTAAAAATATTTTCTAAGGAGCAGTTCGACAATATGTGGATGTTCTTCTTTGGTTCGGTAATATCCCTGCTAAATATTTATCCTCAGGAAACAATTAAAACTGCATAGAAATTCACATGCAAAAATATTTGTTGCTGAGATAATAGGTGATGTATAAGAGCAATACTTAGAAACAATGTAAATGAATAAAAAGAATGCATTTCTTTCAAATAAGTATATATGTATATGATGTGCATCTGTATACAAATACATATGTATATATGTGTATATTCTAATACATGTATATATATGTATCGGGCGAACCAGCCCCCAATATTTCAACAGAGGTTCTTTTCTATTTTCCCTAAGTGTCAGCCATTCTAAGAAATTAAGGGAAAGAGTCCAAAAGAGAGAAATTTTAAAGCTGGATGTCTGGGGGAGACATCACATGTCGGCAGGTTCCATGATGTCCCCTGAGCCGTAAAACCAATAAGTTTTTATTAGCAATTTTCAAAGGGAAGGGAGTGTATGAATAGGGTGTGGATCACAGAGATCACACATTTCAAGGGCAACAAAAGATCACAAGGCAGAAGGTCAGGGCGAGATCACAAGGTCAGGGTGAAACTAGAATTACTAATGAAGTTCCATGTACCACTGTGCACACATTGTCATTGATAAACATCTTAACAGGGTTCAAGAGCAGAGAACCGGTCTGACTAGAATTTGCCAGGCTGGAATTTCCTAATCCTAGCAAGCCTGGGGGCACTGCAGGAGACTAGGGCATGTTTTCTCCCTATCTACAACTGCATAAGGCAGACACTCCCAGAGCAGCCATTTTGGAGCCCCCGCCCCCACCCCCCCGCCCCAGGAATGCATTCTTTTCCCAGGGCTGTTCATTATTAATATTCCTTACTGGGGAAAGAATTCAGCGATATTTCTCTTACCTGTTTTTGGCAATAAGAGAAATATGGCTCTGTCCTGCCTGGCTCCCAGGCAGTCAGACCTAATGGTTATCTCCCTTGTTCCCCGAACATTGCTGTTATCCTGTTCTTTTTTGAAGGTGCCCAGATTTCATATTGTTCAAACACACATGCTTTATGAACAATTCGTGCAGTTAATGCAATCATCACAGGGTCCTGAGGTGACATACATCCTCAGCTTACAAAGATGATGGGATTAAGAGATTAAAGTAAAGACAGGCATAGGAAATTATAAGAGTATTGATTGGGGAAGTGATAAATGTCCATGAAATTTTCACAATTTATGTTCTTCTGTCACGGCTTCAGCAGGTCCCTCCGTTTGGGGTCCCTGACTTCCCACAACATATATGTATATGTGTGCATACATATATACATATGAAGGTACGTATACATATATAGTATACATATATTGTATGCATTCTTTTCCCAGGGCTGTTCATTATTAATATTCCTTACTGGGGAAATAACTCAGTGGTATTTCTCTTACCTGTTTTTGGCAATAAGAGAAATATGGCTCTGTCCTGCCTGGCTCCCAGGCAGTCAGACCTAATGGTATAGATATAGGTATACAATATATGTATATGATGAAATATTTGTTGCCATTAAAATTATATTTTTGAAAACTATAATGATATATAAAATGTTTGTGGGTTATTGCTATATGAAAAAATTGTTTTAAAAAACAGCAAAAACCCAGAGTATTTTTATAATCTAAATTTTATAGTAAAAGATATATGTGCAAACATGCATATACACAATATATGCATGTACACTGCTGAGACCAGCTCAGTCTGGGAGACCCTGACCCAGCGGTGCTAGAGGAATTAAAGACACACACACAGAAATATAGAGGTGTGAAGTGGGAAATCAGGGGTCTCACAGCCTTCAGAGCTGAGAGCCCTGAACAGAGATTTACCCACATGTTTATTAACAGCAAACCAGTCATTAGCATTGTTTCTACAGATATTAAATTAACTAAAAGTATCACTTAATGGGAAATGAAGAGATGGGCCGAATTAAAGGAATAGGTTGGGCTAGTTAACTGCAGCAGGAGCATGTCCTTAAGGCACAGATTGCTCATGCTATTGTTTGTGGCTTAAGAATGCCTTTAAGTGGTTTTCCGCCCTGGGCGGCCCAGTGTTCCTTGCCCTCATTCCCGTAAACCCACAACCTTCCAGCTTGGGCGTTAGGGCCATTATGAACATGTTACAGTGCTGCAGAGATTTTGTTTATCGCCAGTTTTGGTGCCAGTTTACGGCCAGATTTTGGGGGGCCTGCTCCCAACAGTACACAAAATGAGTAAGTGTAATACATCATCATGTTAACAGTGATTGTAACTGAATTGTGAGACCACAGGTGATTTTGTTTTCTCCTGTAGGCTTTTCTATATTCTCTAAACTTTTTTCAGTCAATATATACTACTATAACCAGATAAATTAACAGTAATTGTGAAAAATATGGCATCCAAAACTGTAAAGAAATATGTTTATTGCAAGGCAATTAAAAACAAGGTCTCAAGTTTAAACTTTCATATGCTGTCTCATTGAGCTGCACATGGAAAACACAACTACAACAACAGAAAATCTTCTGTGTTAAAAGTAAGAAAATCTTGTCTCACTGATAAACATAAATGTAGATAATTTGAAAAGGAACATTTACTAGGTGCTGGTCATTTCACTGGCTTCAATTCATTTGGGACAATTACCCTGAAAACAAAGTCTTATTAGTCCCATTTTACAGACAAGGAATGTGTTTAAGAGATTAAGGAATTTGCCTAAAGCTGAATTCAAATGTAGACCCTTCTGACCTTCAAGATGCACCTTGTCCACTACATGTTGCTGTTCCCATAGTTGACAGGCAACATATTAAATAATTATATTTCTAAATATTACCAGAGGCTATTTGAAATGTCTAAAATAAGGCATCAGGAAAAATGGTTCTGTAAAACTATTTTAGATTTCTTGCTGGAAAATTACAACTACAGGCTCTTACTAAGAAAATGGCACCAAATTACAAATTCTTTTCAATAAGCCAGTCTTTAATAGCTCTAAGCACTAGACTCTTTAATTTGAATTTGGCTGTTATGACAAATACAATAAATTAAGTTGTGAAATTAATCATTTTGTTTTTAATGAAAAAACATAAATACAGAAGCTTTGCTGTGTCTATACATATGGCTGGCGAGGATAATGGTTTATGTTGAAAAATACTACTCTGCAGGAATTCCCACTGCTGTTTATACTGTAATTCAATTTGTTCTATTTAGCTACAAAAATATGCTAGTCTTTCAGATAATCAGTCCACTGTTGAGGTTCACAGCAGGTTAAAACTGAAACCCTTTCCACTTAATAAAAATGAAATCAATGATCTAATTTTTGTTCCCCCATTAGTTCGTAACATAAGAAGAAGAGAATGCTTTATGAACTGGACCAATTCAATGAAATTGAATTTACAAATACTTACTGAGTAACTTGATATGTATCCAGCAGTCTGCCAGATGTTTTACATTTTTCATTTCATTTTTTCCTAATAAAGTTTCTATGTTATAGATCATAAAATTAAGGATCAGAGACATCACATAATCTTAACCAAGGTCACATAGCCAAGAAACAGCAGCAAAAGAATTTGAACCCTCATCTTCCTGAAACTAAATCCTATGCTATTAACATGACATAAAACCATTTCTGATGTTATCATATAATAGAAGACTGATTGTATACGAAAATAAAATGATGGAGGTTTGTACAAGATGATGTTGATGTGGAAGTGGAAGATGCTGGTGTGGGAACACTAGGAAGAATCCTTACAGGGGATGACATTTAAATAGCTGGTGTAATCATTGGTTTCAGAAGGATTTTATTGTTACCCTCTTCTAAAGTAGAGACTGTAATCCTCATTTGCATAAGATGAATGATACTCAGGTTAATATGCATGATACTGATACTGATACTAATACTTATGATCTGCCAATAAATCAAGAACCCCAAACCTGGTTCTTTATTCTTAGGCCAGTGGAGTGGGTGGGGAGAGTCCTTATAGGCTACTGAGTAGTCAAATGACATAGTGAGTGAGTGGATGGATAATGTCATAATTGGGCATCTTCAAAACAATTGCTAATAAGAGAATAACACAGAATCTCAATACTTCAGAAATTACCTCTGTAACTTCTTTGCTAAGAGGTCATCCAACATCTTCTCAGACATTTAAATCAAGACCTACAAAACCATTTATGCTACTCTTGGACAAGCCGAAAATAATAATTACAATAAGGAAAAAATAGAGAATATGATCTAATTCCTCAGTTGAGGGAGGGGAGATTGAAGCTGCCTGAAAGAAATGACATTTGAGCAGAAGCTTAAACAAGGAAGATTTACATACACGAAGATAGGGAGCAGGCAGGGATTCTGGGCAAAATGAAGAATATATTTAAAGACATGAAAGAATGAAAGTGAAAAATTCTGGAACGGGGAAACAATCAAGTAGTTTGAGCTTAGCTTATATGGGAGAGTATGGGAGGAAGAAACTTGTACTAGTATACCAGAGCCAGACGTTAAGAGAGCCTTGAATGCCAGGTGAGACTTTTATAAGTTGTCCCTGCCAGGTGAGTAAACAACGTCCAAAGAGAAAAATACTGCAAACAGAGCCTTTAAGGAGAAGGTAGAGGAAAAAGAACCAAAGGAGGAACAGGTAGGGATAGACTTTGCAGAAGCTAATGGAGAAAAGTATGTCAAGAAATATGGAGTGGTCAATAGTACCACAATAATCCACTTAAAACATTGTTTCTTCTTCCTAAACTCCTCCCTTTTCTCTTTCCCTCCACTACCAAAATACTGAGTAATCCACATTTACTATTGCACTTCTTTGATGCCAATTTGTTCCTTAACCCACTGCTTTCTCCATCACATGGAGTCTGGCTTCTTTCTCCATCACATCACTGAAATGACTGAAAATGTCACCTGTAATTTTGGTTGTCAAAGGCAATGCTGTCCTCATCCTATTTGATCTTTCTGTGGCTCTTTTGGCCAAACTTGTATCTCTGGTTCAAACCTCCTGCCACATTTCCAGACTTATATATCCAACTGCCACCTCAACATTTCCATGTGGATTCAAATAAACTTGGCCAAAAGGAATGGTTTCTCAAATATACCCAGGCAAGTTAGATCAGAGCAGATAGTATCCAGGGAGAAACTTGTTGTCAGCACTGGATTAGAGGAATCAGGAGTTCAGGCACTGTATTAGTCCATTCTCACATTGCTAAAAAGAACTACCTGAGACTAGGTAATTTATGAAGAAAAGAGGTTGAACTGATTCACAGTTCTGCAGGCTGTACAGAACGAATGGCTGGGGAGGCCTCAGGAAACTTACAATGATGGCAAAAAAGGGGAAGCAAGCACCTTTTTCACATGGCAGCAGTAGAGAGAGAGCAAAGGGGGAAGTGCTGCACACTTTTAAACAACCAGATCTCATGAGAACTCGCTATCCCAAGAACAGCAAGGGGCAAATCCACCCTCATGATCCAATCACCTCCTACCAGGCCACTCCTCCAACACTTAAAATCATAACTCAACATGAGATTTGGGTGGAGACACAGAACCAAACCATATCAGGCATAGCCACATTTGTTGGCATGCAACTTACAGAAACACTTTTTAAGTGCAATAATTCAGGCAAACCTCACAATCACCTTGGAATCCAGGGGTCATTATTTCCATTTTATAGGTGAGCAAACTGAGGCTCAATGAGGTAGAGTGGCATCATTCATTTATTCATTCATCCATCTACCAATCCATTCATCCATTCTCTTACTATTTATGAGAGCTTGCTATGTGCTAGGCCCTATAACTTAGCCAAAGTTCCTCGGCCAGTCCTGGTAGGGTGGGAATTCAAACCCCAGGCTGCTCACCTTTAAGTCCAAGGATCATTTCCTTTCCATACAGTTGTATGGAGGCCATCCAATCAGGACCTTTTCAGATTTGCTTGTGGATAAATGACACATATTTATAACTGGACAGCAGTTACAGCACTGTATGTATAATAATTGGTACTGGATAAATGTGTCAAGTGAAAAAATGGATGGATGAATATGAGGATAACAATAATACTGTTCGTCCTATCCCATAGGATTATTATGAGGGCCAAATGAGATTTTAGTGGAAAGGGTCTTGACAAGCGGCTATTTTAATATTCCTTTTTATTGTTTGTTGCCTCAAATCCTGTTTGGAAATAGCAATGATGCAACAATCTGGTTTGAATCCCCTTCTCTATGGAACAACAGCATTTGGTTATAGGTTATAACCTTGTCTGTTTTTGCTTACTGTCTCCTTCTCAAGATATAAACACCTATATTTTTCATATCCACCTACTACCAAGTCCACAAAAAGGGGGCTCAAAATCTGTTTCTTGAATAAATTTATGATTTCCAGTTTTATAGATTAGGGAATCAAAGTTCAGAAGGCTAAATGAATAGCATAAAGTCACCTGGTAATTAAGTGGCAGAACTAAAATTTTTACTCAGGTCTTCTGACTCTAATACTTTTTACAATATACTTTTTTGACTGAGCGTTAGGCCTCACTAGCAATTTAGATAATAATAAAACAATAAAAGTTAGGTACAACTTGATCATTTATGAGGTACATTCCCATACATTTTCTAGCTGACTCTCAAAACAACACTGCAAACACAAATTATAGATAAGGAAATCTAGGCCTGAAGCCCTCAAGATATGTAAAATTGCCTAGGGGCAAAGAACTAGCAAATTCAGAAGCCAGGCCCTTCTCCAGGTTCAACATCTCTGGCTTCTTCACCTTCATATTCACACCTTTCTTCCATCAGGCTGCCCTGCCCCAGGAAAACAACCCAATCTTTTTAAGACAGTGTATTCACAACTGTACTCATTGTGCCAGGACAGGCCAGCACAGAAGAATATGGCCTTTCAACTTGCACAGATTTCCAGAAGAAGATATTTTGTCATCTAAAAATGCTGCCAAGGTTCCAGGTACATGATTGGTGAGGAACCAGGCCAGTTGACAAAGTATTTGACAAAATTCCAATTGCTGGTGATTCTCAAGTTACAGGAGATAAGGACTTCTTGGATGTGCCCATTGGCCTGCATGCAGTATAATTGAAATAGAATGTGCAGGTGCTGTCAGGGTAATATGACATGTATCCAGATCTTTTTCCTTTTCTTTTATTTTTAGGCTTAAAGTCTAGTCCTCTTTCTTTGGCAGTTTTTGGAGCCATGTGACTGGCACAACTCTGGCAAATACTATAAATGCAATGGGATTGTGATGAAGGGAAAATTGCCATCATGCAAAACTAGAATTAAATATCTGTACTCCTTCTTGGGGCTTTTAAAGATGGGTGCCATTTCTTAGCATTAAGAAACTGCTTTAATTACTGAGATATAAAATCAAGAGGGAAACTCAGTTTTAATGGAATTTATATTTAAACACAACAGGAATGAGCAGGAACATTAATTGGTACTAAAAAAAGAAGATATTATTAATTTCACCCTACTTTGAGTTATATTCAGTGTAACAAACATTGCAAATACAATGTAAATTGTATTTCTTAAGTGTAAATATCCTTAAATATAAATATTGTGAATTCAAATGAATTAGAGACTGAAAAGTAATATTTTATGCATTCATTCATTCATTTATTTATTTATTCAAAAAATATTTATTGACCATGGACTCTGGAACCAAAGTCTAGGTGTAAATCAGGTATCTGCCACTTAATACCCCTATTCTATTATTTTAAATCACTATCATTATTGCTAACACATGTCAGGCCCTATTCTAAAAACTAAATACTAAATGAGAATCTGAGTATGCTCTGGAGGACCCCAGAGGAGAAGACATGGTGCTTATCCTTGCAGAACTTGAGGTGACACCCTTGTAAATTGTCCCTTTATTAAATTATCCTCAAATTCCTGCCAAGACTCTGACATAAGACATAAGGATAGAATATATAAGAAAACTGAAGAGGCTAGATATAAGAAAACTGAAGAGGCTAGTGTGGCTGGAGTTTATGAGAAATAAGAAGGGAAAGAAAGATAAAGTTGGAGAGACAGGCAGAGATCAAATTATGCACAGCCTTATAGATTACGGTAACAAGTTTGAATGTTACTTTAAGTATAATAAGAAGTCACTGGAAACAGAGAAATAAGGAGTAGTATCTGCATCAGAATGTAACACGATGACTATGAAAACTGTGCAGCTTCTAATTATTTGAGGGCTATAGAACACTACAAAGACTAAATTTTCTGCTGGCTTTATAAAGTCAGAAAAGTTGATGTCTTAAAAAAGGGTTCCCCAACCTCTGGGTCATGGACCAGTACCTGTTTGTGCCTGGGCTACTAGGAACTGAGCCACACAGCACGAGGTGGTGGTGGCATGGGAGTGAGCACGACTCCCTGAGCTCCACCTCCTGTCAGATCAGCAGCAGCATCAGATTCTCATAGGAGTGAGAACCCTATTGTCAACTGTGCATGTGAGGGATCTAGGTTGCACGCTTCTTATTGAGAATCTAATGAATGCCTGATGATCTGAATTGGAACAGTTTAATCCTAAAACCATCTCCCCGCTCTCCCACCTCCTGTTTCTGGTCCATGGAAAAATTGTATTCCACAAAACCAGTCTCTGGTGCCAAAAAGGTTGGAGACTGCCATCTTGAAATATCCCACCTGTAAACATTTCCTGTCTCCCTCCCCCTCACTGTCCTCCTTCTCAAAAAAAAACTCAACATATAGAGAAGAATGGCAGGATTTGGACTAATGCATATTAGGCTTCCAATCCTGGCTCTGCCACTCACTAGCTGAGTGACTTTGGATAACTTATTACAAATCTTTGAGCCTTACTTTCTGCATATATAAAATGAAATAAGATTAATAACACCTGCCCTCATGAGAGTACTAGGAGAATGACTTAAGTGGGAGCAAAGAAGCTAGCATAGCATTTGGCACATAAATGCTCAATAAATATCATTTTCTTTCCCTTCTTTTCTCCTATGTCTATGTCTATAATAGTGTTAGGGCCATGACATTTAGTATTAAATAATATCCCTGGACAGTAATCATAAAACTTTGTATTACAGATGCTAGTCCTATAATCTAAGGAATATCAAAATATCATTGAGAATAGAAACTTAAATTAATAATAAAAAGGCATAATAAATAATTATAACACAAAGTTTTATAATTCATATATTATTTTCTATTCCTTTCTTCATTTTCTTCTCAAAATACCCTTGTACAATGGGCAAGTCAGATATTATTCCCATTTTATAGGTGAAGGAACAGACTTGGAGATATTCCAATACTTACATATGTTCACTCAATCTGCAAGGGATAGAAAAATAAACAGAATCTAGGTATTTTAATTCCTTTACAAGGATTAATTTCACTTCATTACTAACAGACTGGGAATATACATTAAATGGGAAATGTTGCTCCCCCTGAGACCTGCTGTTGCCCTCAGGACAAGCCATCAAAGTAGTCTGTGATACATGCCTACTCCCACCTCCCAATACTTTATCTATAGCCTTATCTCTCCCCATGTCCTATTCATTAATTTAAGGAGAAGCCATACTGAACTTGTTGCTTGTTTTTCCTGGAACACATCAAACTGTTAGTTCTGGGCACATACTGCTGCCTTTGCCCAGAATGGCCTTCCTGCTCCTGAACAGCTAGGTAACATCTCTTCATGAATATTTCAAGAGTTAACTCAAGGGTTGCTGCAGCTAGGAGGGTCTTCTTGATACCCCATGTAAAATGGCTACCTCATCTTCAGTGTCCCTAAGCACAGCCTTGTAACAAATAATTGTATCTTGCATTTGGTGTAATTCTGTCTATTCTGTCTATCTCTGCATCAGTTGCATTTGGTAAAAATGTGTCTTCTGCTTCTGGACTGTGAGTTCCGTGAGGGCAGGGAATGTGCCATGCTTTTAACATTCTTCTTGTCCAGACAGGGTCTGGCATGGAACAGGTGCTCAAGGAATATTTCATAATACAATGAATGAATTAAGTTCCCTAGGGTCCTTTAAGTTTGATCCAGAAGACTTATACATAAATAGAAAACAGTAACTCACAGATCTCCTCAGGAAGGAGTCAGTCCAAACCATCTACATACATTAAAGCATGGAGAACAAAGTGGAAAAACAAAAACAAAGATGTAGAAGTCAACAATGACTGGAATTACTGCTCTTTGAGGAACAGCTCTAACATATCATTTTCGCAGCAGTGACTCTCACCATTTTATCTCCATATGCCATTTTTCAATCCAGACTGAGCTGGTTCTCTAGTGTAAAATAGCCCCAATGCTATTGAGAATGGTTCTGTCAATGAAAAAGCAAGACCATTCACAGTGAAATGCATTTTACCAGGCCTATGCACATATTTCAACAGAGATTGTCTCATAAGTTCTCTGAACCTTGGTTTTCCTATCTGTAAGGTATGGATTATATCCTGTCTTAGCGCCTATACTAGCAAGGCTAATTCATGACATGAGGCATCTAGTGTAAAAATGCTCCAAGCACTGTTAACTTGCTCTATCCTAGAACCTGTGGAAAGAATATCAGAAAAAAAGTTTGAGCCAATGTGTTGCTGGCTGATGATGGCTATCAGTGGTCGCCAGGTACTATGTTAGAACTCTGCAAAAGACAGAAGAGATGGCCTGAGGGGCTATGTTGGAGGACTCTAGGGTGACTGAGTGAGCCCATCATTGAGGAAGCTTCATAAAGTGGGTAATATGGGGTTAGGATCAGAGGTTGCTCTTCTGTATTCCAGCACCGAACACAAAATAGACATTTCATAATTTTAAAAGGAAGGAAAGGAAATGGAGGGGAGGGGAGTCATGCTTAAAGGCCCAGCTCACTTCTGTGCAATCCTATTCAGTTTACCTAATCTACACACACACACACACACACACACACACACACAAACACAAATACACATCTGCTGCTCCCTCAGACCTAAGCTGGGTGCTAGTGACCCTGATATGAATGAGACATAGTCCTTACTTCAAGGACTAAACTGAGACAGACCCAGAAATAGACAATGATAATTTGATGATAAATGCTGTGAAAGAGAAATTCAGGAGAAAGGGACACAAACTGAGCAGGGATTGACTAACTCTACCTGCAGGGTCCTGGAAGACTTCCCAGAGAGGAAGACACGTAGTTAGGTTAGGCTCTGAAGGAAGAGTAAGAGTTTCCAGGCAGAGTGGCCAAGAGAGGATTCTAGGCTGAGGTCACATTGAAAGCAAAGGCAATGGGGTTGGTGGTGGTGGTAACACAATCAGACATTATTGGGAAGCCTAAGGGTTAGTGTCTAATGGCAGAACAGAAGATGTGGGAGAGAAAGTTGCTGGAGCTAAGGTAAGAAAGACAGGATGGGGTCAGTCCAGCCTTACCCCGGATCAGGCATAAAATGTGTTCTAGGAAAGGGAAACAATAGCAGCAAAAATGACCGGAATCCAGGATTTGACTAGAGGAACTATTTTTAGAAAATCATAGATTGAAAAAGTAAGGGAGGAAAGGATAGGATTTAAAATTTGAGACAAGCAACTTCTTATGGCTTTTTTTCCTTTTATTTGTCTAATCTCACATCATTCTCTACTCACCACTCTTGCCACCTAACCCTATCCCATGGCTCTGCTACATATATTAAAGATAATTAATAAGACTGCCTGGTTTTTAATCCCACCTCTATTATTTATTAGTTTGTTGAACTTGAAAAGTTTCCCAACATTTCTTACCCTCAGTTTTTAGAGCCACCAATGAGTATCCATTGTATGGAATGCTATGTGCTTTAATAATTTCTATTGATCATTTTGTATGTGTCAGGTCCCATTCCAAGTATTTTTGTGTATTATTTCATTTATTTCCAGACAATTGTTTTAATGTAGGTAGTATTTGTGTCCCTATTTTATAGATGAAGAAAGCAAAACACAGTTTGAGAATTTGGTCTCAGGTAACACAGCTATAGGTAGAAGACAGGGTTGGAATCCAGGCATTTTGATGAAAAAGCCTGTGTTTCCAACCACAGTGAGTAAGAACCTCGACTTCACGTGCCTAAGGTTCTTCAAAAAACTAAAAATAGAGCTATCATAAGATCCAGCAATCCCACTGCTGGGTATATACCCAAAAGAAAGGAAATAAGTGTATCAAAGAGATACCTGCACTCTCATGTTTGCTGCAGCACTGTTCACAATAGCCAAGATTTGGAAGCAACCTAAATGTTCATCAGTACATGAATGGATCAAGAAAATGTGGTGCTTATACATAATGGAGTACTACTGTTCAGCAATAAAAAAGAATGAGATCTTGTCATTTGCAACGACATGGATGGAATTCGAGGCCATTAGCTTAAGTGAAATAAGTCAGGCATAGAAAGACAAACATCACATATACTCACTTATTTGTGGGATCTAAAAATCCAAACAATTGAACTCATGGAGATAGAGTTATCAGAAGATGGGAAGAGTAGTGGGGGTTGGGGGACTGGTTAGGGAGGAGGTAGGGACAGTCAATGGGTACAAAAAACAAATTGAATAAGACCTAGTACTGGATAATGCAACAAGGTGACTATAGTCAATAATAATTTAATTGTACATTTAAAAATAACCAAAAGATTATAACTGTATTGTTTGTAACACCAAGGATAAATGCTTGAGGGGATGGATACCCAATTTCCCATGATGTGGTTATTATGCATTGCATGCTTGTACCAAAATATCTCATATACCCCATAAATATATATACCTACTAGATATCTACAAAAATTAAAAATAAAAAAACTAAAACCATAAAAAATAAAAAGGTATCTAGCATTGTGGGGAATCACAGAATCCATGTGTCTGTGTGGTGTGATGAAACACAGAACTCTAATGAATGAGTGAGGGAACGAATGAAAAAATGTTGGTTGAAACGGAAAACACCTAGCTGAGAGAAAAACTCTTCTTCCCCAGGTAGCTAGCCAGGAGAATGAAGAGTTGGTAGCTATAAAGTGGGATGGTGGTGGTGACTGTCTCATTTCATCAGATATACTTGTCATACATGCACCATTGTCCTGAGCCCATGAATAAAACACTGAGAAGTGCCCCAGACACCCTCCAAGGAGCATGATGGGGCCTCAGGGGCCACACCAGGCTCCCTGTGTAGCCCTATGATTGGGCTTCAGAAAGTACCTGTTGCCATTCTTCTGCCTCATCCATCATCATTACAGCCAACCCAAACATCTGATTATGAAGGCACAGCCTGGTAGCAGTGAGCAGCCAGGGAGCACAATGCCTCCAAGCCAGAAGTAAAAGGACTGGGCATGGAGGAAATCATAATTCATCAGCTTCAGAAAACTCAGAATGCTGAAGGCAGCACAAAGCTAATGCTTCTGACCTTATAGAGAAGCAGAAAAGCCAAGGGAGCAGGCTCAGTGAGGGAGGCGACACAGGAGATGGAGCAGGAGATAGGTTTTTCTGTCCACAGATGTCTGCAAGGTGGTGGGGTGGGGGAGGAGACATCACAGAAATATCTGCTAGTCTTAATCATTCTGCAGAATGACATCTGAAAATCCATGCCCTGGAGACTCTGGGGTAGGACACAATTGCCTGAACTGTCAGACAGTTTAAATGACTGTCCCGAAATCATACAAATAGAAATAGAAAGGCAGATTTAAACCCAGAGCTCTGTGACTCCAAAGTCTATGCTCTTTCTCTTCTACCACACTGCCCCATGATTACACAGGAGTGTACTCTAAGATGTGTGTGCCCAATTTCACACCACTGCTGCATGTCAGGTTGAGAGAGAGAGAGAACAAGCTAGCAAGTTGCCACTAGCTAGATCTTATCTACTCCAAATTTCCTATTCTCATCCCCATTTTATACTGATCCAGGCAGAAGCAGTAATGTGACCAAGGTCACACAGTAGCTAGTATAAAGGTCTCTGAATTTCCACATACCTCGTAAGAGGAGAAAAGTTGCCACCTCCAGGTTTCCAGTGAAAACTATACTTTCCAGGCCAGCTAAGAGTTTGAAGGTCATTTACCAAGATGCTTCACACGCATGCTTGTTTACTTAAAAAAAGGAAAGAAGCCTAATTATAGCCCACTGAGAAATAAGATGTTGATGTATAAATGAAATTATGAAAAAAACATCTAATGGCATGCTTGGGAAGAGCCTATAGGCTTGAAGGATGGATAGTGCTTCAAGCAGGGAAGGAGACGGGGGGTGACAAAGCCCTGTGGCCAGGTCTTAGGCTGGGGGAGAGGAGTCTCAAGTCATGCAAGTTGCTTCCAGTATCTCCCTATGCACTATCCTGTCTGTGTCCAAAGCAGGGATCTTTCTGCATCCTCAGAGGGTACCTGCAAACCAAAAGGCAGTGAGATACAATGCAAAGAACTTGGGTAACAAAATCACATGGGCTTGGCTTTGCAACTTATCAACTGAGTGGCCGTGGGTAAATCACCTCACTTCTCTGAGCCTTGATTTCTTCATATCATCAATGGAGATAATACTTTGTAGGACTATAGTACAATTAAAGGAAACATACATAAAGTATTTAGCATGTTCCTCGAATACATTAGGTATTAATAAACTTTATTACACTGATTAGTGTCATTATTATTACTATCTATCCCTCATAATGTGAGGAGCATGTCACTGGGTTTCCAGTGGTTTCCATGGTAGTCTCCAGGATTTGGCTATTTTCTGTTAAAAGGACATGGCTTTTCTTTAAAAACAGTGGGAATTGCATGTTTCTCTGAAGTAAAAATGTTCAGCTCCCACTCAACACCCTACCTACCTATTGTGGATATAATTCTGAGGGGGAGGTGGGAATTATTTCTTTGAAACTTATCACTGAGCCAGAACTGAAACTGCTGAGCCAGGCGCAGTAGTGCCTTCTGACTGTGGTAAGTGGGGCCCCTCCCAGACTTTGGAGTGTCTTTTGAAAAATGTCTATGTCCTTCTTTAGTACCTGGGCTGGCTGTGCAGTCCAAGCAGGATGTCCTGAGCCCTGGTTCCTCTGGGTCCTGGTCACTAGACGTGCCTACCTTGAAATTTTCTCAGTCCTCTTCCAGTGCTCGAGATCAACCAGGACTAGCAGTGACAATTGGGCAGGGCATATCTCAGCCCTCCTTTCTCATTCTCAGGGTGTTCGCAATCTTTCTAGTTCCCCAGATGTAGAGACAATCAGATGCTCTGAGAAGGCCCAGAACTTATGGTTATGGGCTTGTCCCATGTCCCAGTTCCAGGATAAGATAGATGCCTGGGTAAGCAGATCACTTCTGTGTATTTCCTTCATGGAATCATACAAGATTGGGCCACCAGAATGGTGCCAACATACTGAATTTGGGTGACTCTCATTTATCTTGGACACAGGAAGAGTCTAGAGCTCTGAGATACTGATAGTCCACCACTGACCTCTGGACTTGAGCTATGTATGGACCCAGGCATTGGCTCTTGCCCATCTATGTTCTAATCAAGGTGCTGTCTCCAGGTTTATAGCAACTGAAGATAGCATGGGTGGCAGCAGGCATCCTTAACCCTGTATCCTCTTCTGCTAAGTAGTTACCAGTCTCTTTACAGTGCTAAGATGTTCTCCAGAAGTAGCTGTCCCTATCATGAGATATCTATCTTCTTTGAAGTCTTTCAAAATTGTTACTCTGTATCTCCAATAAGCCTTTCTCATTGTCTCCAATCCAAGTGTGAATGTTGTGGTCTCTTGGGCCATTAATGAGGTGTGCCATTTGAGAACACACTTTCCTTGCACAAACAGAACAGTTTCTCTCTGTATCTGGGCTCCTTGCTTATTCTTCCTGCTGATGGTGGTATGTGAAAGGCAGTTAACATTGTGCAGTGAACTCTGACAGAGTACATTCTAGGAATGTAGGGACTACAACCTAAAGCTAGAATTCAAGATAAAACATTGTTGGAAGATGTGTTAATCTACGTTTATGCTATACAATTCCTAATGGTACATTTAACATAACCAGCAAATAAATTATTTATTCACATTTTTCTGTATACTTAAGATGAGCCCTGCATTTGTGTACATCATTAAAAACCAGTATTTGTAGGGGTACCATGAATGCTGAAGCATCACGAGTAATGATGTAACCAGTGTTAAGTAAATAGTATTAGGAAACTGCTGAGGCAAGAAGATCTATATTGTTTCATTACAAATTTGTCCCAAAAAGCCATGCATTGTGCGTAATAACAGTAGTGCTAGCTTTTTCTGTATGTGGGAGATATAAAATTGTCTCCAGAAACTATGCATTTGACAACAAAGAATATGAAAAGATGGCTCCGGATACTTCACATGCACTCATTGAACAATAAACAAATACCTAAGTATCTTCTCTACACATTATTCTACATCTTCATCTAAATTCATGGACCTCACATCAGGTCTATAAATTTTGTAATACAATTTTTAATCAAACTGTTTATATAGACATAGGCATCACAAAAAATCTTTGCCTGGAGCCCTGCACGCCTTAGGCGTGGCCTTGGTGAGATCAGTGTAAAACATGTCTAGCTAGTGACTTAACTATGGAATCTTGTCACCAGAGACAGGATAAAGGAAAATATCTGAGGACTGCTTGGTACATTGTCGTTCCTCCCTTACAACTGAAGGGTCACTACAAGTCGCACCTATGCACCTACAGGTATATCATAATCAGCCATTAAAAATAAAGTTTCAAGGCAATCTTTCACAATTTGTACACATTCTCACAATATAATATTACAAGTGAGCAGCAGAATTTTATATATATTCTAACATTCTACTATGTAAATGGAAAAAGCATAGAAAAAAAGACAAAGGAAATAGGATACGATATTGAGTTGTCTTTAAGAGGAGAAATCTGAGGGGATTTTGCTGTTTCATGTGTACTTTTCACTACTTTCAAAATTTGCTACAATAAAATGTACTATTTTCACTTTTATTTTTCAGTTCACTGAATTTCTTTCAACATGCCTCTCTCAGTACTCTGCACATGATGTTTCCTTTTGCCTATATACTCATTCTCCCCAACTACTTACTTTCATTTGGCTAAATCCTATTTATCTTTGAGATTCCATCAGCAACATCACTTCCTCCAGGCACCCTTCTCGGATCCCTCAAAGCTGCATTAAGTGTTCTTCCAATGAGCTTCCACGTTATCCTATAGATTCTTATCATTCTACATGTAACTGAAAGTTTGTTTGCCTCTTTCCTATCAGTTCTACACTCCAGTGATGTCCATTACTGTGCTTGGCAAATAATGAATACTGAGAAATATTTCTGAAATTAATAGATTAATGAAAATTAAAATACAATTTAAAACTCTCTTTAAAAATATATACATGTAGGCCGGGCGCGGTGGCTCACGCCTGTAATCCCAGCACTTTGGGAGGCCGAGGAGGGTGGATCACGAAGTCAGGAGATCGAGACCATCCTGGCTAACACGGTGAAACCTCGTCTCTACTAAAAATACAAAAATATTAGCCAGGCATGGCAGTGTATGCCTGTAGTCCCAGCTGCTGTGAAGGCTGAGGCAGGAGAGTGGCGTGAACCTGGGAGGCGAAGCTTGCAGTGAGCCGAGATCGTGCCACTGCACTCCAGCCTAGGTGACAGAGCAAGACTCCGTCTCAAAAAAAAAAAAAAAAAGTACATATATATATATATATAGGTATACACACACACATACACATAAACAAAACCTAGGAGATTCAGGGAAGTTTTTGTCACCATTATTTGTTTAAGTTTTCCAATGATAGTTTAAAAAATTTGTTAAGCATGATGAACTTTTCACAATAATGCAATAATGTGTGAGCTGTGCCTCTCTCAAACTTTATTATGATGTTGGCCCATTACCCATCTGATGTGAAGAAAAAAACTGTCATTGCGTGCTTCAGTAAATAAAAAGAGAATCTGTGGAATTGTTGACAGTTACAAAAAAAAAAAAAAAAACCTGGTAATTCTTTGGGGCAGTGTTGAGCAAATAAGTTCCTAAGAACACTAATTCCATAAGATATTCTGGCGAAAAAAGACAGAGAGAGGGTCTATAATCAAATAACTTCAGGAAATACTGTATGCACTGGTCCCCTCTGAAGAATTACAACGTGTAGTAGCATATTTCAGTGTTGTAAAAAGTCCTGCTGTAAAGAATATGGTTAATTTATTTTTAATCCAGTACTTCTCAAACGTATTTAAATATGAATCCTTCCCCCTTTATGTAATACCTATTAACATCTATTTCCCAGAACATTTTTGGAAATGCTGGGTTTCAGAGATAAAGGCTTCCAGAGGAAGGAATTTTCTGGCTCACAGTGAAGGCAACAAATAGGAAAAATACTGGAAAGAGAGACAATAAGACTTAAAAAAAAAAACTAATAAAATGTAACATTTATTGACCACTTACTATACAGCATATAGTATGTCAAGTATCTTACATATACTAGCTTAAGTTTTATAATAAATTTAAAAAGTAGAAACTATCATTCCCACTTAATGAAAAGTAAATTAAAATTCAAAGGGATTAAGTATGCTGTAGACAGCACCATGTCTGTCTGGGTTACTTCACACACTTCCTCTAACCACTATGCTATGAGCACTGAGCCACACAAACCCTCCTTTCCCTGGTGGAATAGGTGACTGAATGGAAGCACTCCCTTCTTGTATTTATTTTCCCTTCTCTTCCCTTCTTTTCTCCCTTTTCTTCCTTCTTTAAACATCCTGAGTGTTCACTCTGTCAGTCACGTGTAGAACCTGTGGTTTCAGAGATGAATAAGAAATGATCCCTATTCTAAAAAAGCATCCAGTCTCGCCCACCAAGTTAGTAATCTTCCAAGCCCTGGGATAGACAAACAGGTGGATAAGAGGAAAGATGACCCTGTGAGTTGCATCAAAAGCATCTGAAAGGCTGCTGAGGTAAAGATGACAACCCCATCTAGGGATTCTTCCCACACATTTCTGGGGCTAGAGCCTTAGAAGAGGTATTTAGCAGATGGGGTGAAAATGTTCATGCACAAATCACCAAATTAATGCAGTTTTCATTAACTAGATTTATTAGTGAACTTGGGGCAAGCATACCTGTCCCTTATTTCAAATATTCTCTGGAGTTCTGGGAGATGAACAATATGCCAATCTGGCCATATGCCAAGAAGCTACCTGGGAAAACAAGTGTATTAATAAAATTTCACCCACACAGGGTTTAAAAAATAAATATAATTCTGGGTAGAAATAAATACGGTCTTTACTTTTAAACTAATATATTAGTTTAAGGTAAAGGGAGCTTTTATCTTCCGAGATCATACTGCCAGTCACACTGCTCTGAGTGTCTGCCTCACAATCAGAATGGAGAGGTCCATTGACAGTTAGGAATATTTTAAGAAGGAAACATGGAAGGGGAGAGGTGGGAAGGAAGGGAGGGAGGAGACTTGGATGAGACAATAGAGTCATAGGAGATTAAGGGACGTTTGGGGCTTTGATACCACCTGGATTCTCCGCTACAAGGTTTAGGTTTAGAAAGATATCCACCACTTCCTCACAGATGCCTCATGATGCCCTAATCTCAAAAAGAATTTTGGACTGACATAGGGAGGCATTTTTGATCTCCCATGTGGATAAGGAGTTTCAGGCCTGCCATTCTTCTTGCTGAAGACTGTCACTGAGGGGAGGAGAGGTGAAGGTAAGGTTCTGCTTGAAATTCAACTAGTGCTGCATAAAGAATGATACACATGAAAAATTGATCATGACACGGCACTCAGGCAAATATTATTAATAATGCAATATTTAAACACACAATATATCCCTCTTAATGATGAAAAGAAATCCAAGGTCAAAGCAAATAAAAGTCATTCCAATGTTAACAAAAGGAAAAGAGAGAATTTCTCTATGCACATCACTCCACAATAGCTTCCTTTATACCACCATCTAATAGAGTAAGTAGCCCTTCCATCAAGAGAGGTAGCAAAACCCTTCTCAACAGGAATATTTCAAACCACTAGGCAGTTCTAGAAAAGTACAGAATTCAGGAGTTTTAGCCCTTCTTTTCTCATCTTCTCTAATGTAAAATGAAGGTAATAATACCTAAACTCTTTCTGGGCCTTGTTTTCCCATCTGCAAAATGAGGAGGCCACTAGATAATCTCCAAGTTAACAAATTGCAATTTTGAATATTTATAATTATGTAGATACATTTGGAAGCTTCTGATAGAGTTGGATACAAGCTCAGTTCCTTCACATACTTGGAGTAGGACCTTGGTCAAGTTACTTATCCCCTCTAAACCCCAGATTCATAAATGATAAAATGAGACAATAACATTCCTACCTCAGAGATTTATTTTGAGTACTAGGTAATTCAAGATAATACTGCTAGCGAGAGAAGACATAAAAATCAAGCCCAGGTCTGTTTAACTTCAAAGACTATGCTCTTTCCACTACAATAGTGGAGAATACCAACAAGAAAAAATGTCTACAAAGCCAAGCAGAGTGCAGCAGAAGCACAGGCTTTCTGCTGTAGAATGCCAGAGGCAAGAACAATTAACGTTGTCTATGGGTGAAGGCAGCAAGTTGTTACATCAGGAAAAGGGCTCTGGAGTCAGAGGCCAGTGATTCAAAACATTTAACCTTTCTTGGTCTCAGTGTCTTCTCCTGGAAAACAGGGAAAGTAACAGTACCTGCTTTACAGAGTCATTAAGAGGAAAGATGTAAAGGTTATGTATATAAGCATTCAGCACAGTACTCAGGACATAATAAAATGCAATAAATAATAGCTATTGCTATTATTATAGTAGGTTCTTTAAATTACATGAAATTAAATAATATTATTATAAGTGATCAAAACTTCTAGACTGACCTCAACACTGCACAAAATACTGGTAACCCTAAGAGAATCGTTAAGTCTAGAATAGCATTATCTATTGGCTTTCCAACTTCTGTATCACAAAAGAAAAAGTCTAGAAAACACAAACTGTGGCCTTCAACCAGGCTTTATTCTCAGAGGTATTATTTACATTTCAGATTTATTATTGTCTCCCATGGTGCTGACATTCTCTTCCATGTTAAAAGAGTACAGTGTTTCTTGGCTCCATAAATAATTCAGGGCTATATTAATATTTTAAGAAGAATAAGCAATATATTTGAACCCTAGAAAAACCATGAGGATTGAAATTAGTTATTTGTAGCTGAAAACTTAATGGCTCCAACATATTGATTGTTTTTTCTTCCAGGTTTTATTGCCCACACAATGAAGAGTGCCTACTCTCATTCTAAATGCTGCATACTTAATTATATCTGTTAGATTTTATTTTTATGAAAACTCAAAAGCATCCAACCATGAACTTAAATGCTTTTGCCCATCTGATGCTAAACATAGAACCATTTGCCATTCTTTAAAACAGTGCACTCTTCTTCACAGATATTTTTCTTAGGATGACAGATGCTACTTTTCAAAAATATAGGTTTTAGAGTTAGCACTTATAACCTTGCTAATGAAAGAGAAGAAAACTATGATGCAAATATGTGTATGCATGATCTTATTTAACCCTTAAAATAACCTCCAATGTAGATAATATCTTACCTTTTTACAGATTAAGGAATTGAGGTTCAAAGACATCAGTAACTTGTTCAAGGTCACAGAGCCAAAATGTGCATCCAACCCTAAAACCCAAGCTCTTTCCTCTAAACCAGGGTGCCTCATAGTACTAATAATGACAGTAATAGGTAAGATATATTGAGCATTTACTATGTGCCAGGCACTGTTTTAAGATGTTTACATGCATTAACTCATTTAATTATCACAACAATCCTTTGAGTAGGGGCTATTTTTATCTCATTCCACAGTTCAGGAAAATAAAGATTAGATAGTTCAAGTGCCTCTTCCAAGTTTCTTTGATATTAAGTGATGGGCCAGAATTTCAAGTCATATAGCCTGGTTCTAGGGTTTATTTATCCTATGGACACTATAGTCCTAGATAGCAAAATCTAAAAAATAGAGAAGTGGGCTTCCATCAGTAGGTGAGTAAAGTAAGATGTCAGGGGGCATCTTCTCAGTTCCACATGGGACAATAAACAGATATCTAATAACAATAAGGTGGCCATGACAGGAAACTCACAGATGATAAGATAACAGTGTTAACAACACCTATTCCTGAATGTGGTCTTGGATCTTTATAGCAAACATGATCTTCCTGGCTGATCTACCAAAGTTGGCCTGCCCAGTAAATGGTAGTCTACCAGGGACCTCTGTACTACATGTGGTTGTACCCTAATGTTTCTTAAATTGTATCTAGACAGGGTACTGCCTCTATTATCTATGATGACAGAGTTCCAGGAAGAGGAAGACAGGTAGAATTAGCTCAAGAGTGAAGAATCTAGATCATCAGACGTTTATTGAATACCAACTAAGTGTCAGGCCCTATGCTGAATCTCTGACTCTTGTTTGCTACCACTGCAGCTACAATAATCTAATATCAATCTTTTGACTTCAACCTGGTCATGCACTTCTAGACCACACATTTCCTTTAACTCAACACATCACGGTAACAGCTCCCTATCTTACATTTGCATTCATCCTGATGTTAATCATCCCTAGAGTAGACAGTAGATGGGAAATTCACAATCCCGGATGCTAACACAAGAGATGAGTCAAAGCTCTGAGAAAGAGCTATTGAATGTAAATGTCCATTTTCCTTGGACTTGAGTAATAAAATAGTGCATTGGCTATATATTGTTGTATACAACTTACTCCAAAATCTCTAGTGGCTTAAGACAGCAAACATTTATTATCTCTCACAGTGTCTGAGAATGAGGAATCTGGGAGTAAATTAGCTAGATTGTTCTAGCTCAAGGCCTCTCATGAGGTTTTCATCAAGCTGTAGCGCTATAGACATCTGAAAACTTTACTGGAGCTAGAGGAACTGCTTCCAAGCTCATTGGCATGGCTTGGAAGGCTTCAGTTCCTCATTACATAGGCCTTTCCATAGAACCTCTTGTGACATGGAAGTTGGCTTTACCCAGAGAGGAAAAAAGAGAGTGAGTGCAACCAAGATAGAACCCATCATATCTTTTATAAACTAATTTCAGAGTAATATAACCTTATCGATTAATATAACCTTATCATCACTAATGCCAGATTTTATTTATCACACATGCTAACTATGGTACAGTGTGAGTGGAGACTCACAAGAGTTTAGGGTGAAGATCACTGGGAGCCATCTTGAAAGGTAGCTATTAATACCATAAATAGCAAAGAATACAATCTTTAGAGCCAACTGAAAGGTATTACTTAACATTCAGGCAAACATACTTTGGAACAAAGAAACAACTAAAATAATTTGATTTAATTTAGATTAATTGGTTGCTGAATGAATTTAGTTCAAGTGGGGGTCAACTATATTTATGATTTTCATTCTTTTAATGAGAAAAAGTTTGGCAGATACTTTTTTCATTTTTATTTTTTTTTATTATACTTTAAGTTCTAGGGTATATGTGCAGAACGTGCAGGTTTGTTGCACAGGTATACACGTGCCATGGTGGTTTGCTGCAACCATCAACCCATCATCTACATTAGGTATTTCTCCTAATGCTATCCCTCCCCTTGTCCCCCACCCCCCAGAAGGCCCCAGTGTGTGATGTTCCCCTCCCCGTGTCCACGTTCTCATTGTTCAACTCCCACTTATGAGTGAGAACATGAGGTGTTTGGTTTTCTCTTCTTGTTTTAGATTGCTGAGAATGATGGTTTCCAGCTTCATCCATGTCCCTGCAAAGGACATGAACTCATCCTTTTTATGGCTGCATAGTATTCCATGGTGGATATGGGCCACATTTTCTTTATCCAGTCTATCATTGATGGGCATTTGGGTTGGTTCCAAGGCTTTGCTATTGTGAACAGTGCTGTAATAAACATACGAGTGCATGTGTCTTTATAGTAGAATGATTTATAATCCATTGGGTATATACCCAGTAATGGGATTGCTGGGTCAAATGGTTTTCTGGGCCTAGATCCTTGAGAAATTGCCACACTGTCCTCCACAATGGTTGAACTAATTTAAATTCCCACCAACAGTGTAAAAGCATTCCTATTTCTCCACATCCTCTCCAACATCTGTTGTTTCCTGTCTTTTAATGATTGCCATTCTAACTGGCATGAGATGGTATCTCATTGTGGTTTTGATTTGCATTTCTCTAATGACCAGTGATGATGAGCTTTTTTTCATATATTTCTTGGCTGCATGTATATGTTCTTTTGAGAAGTGTCTGTTCATATCCTTTGCCTACTTTTTGATGGGATTGTTTATTTTTTTTCTTGTAAATTTGTTTAAGTTCTTTGTAGATTCTGGATATTAGCCCTTTGTCAGATGGATAGATTGCAAAAATTTTCTCCTGTTCTGTAGGTTGCCTGTTCACTCTAATGATAGTTTCTTTTGCTGTGCAGATGCTCTTAGGGAAAGGATTCCCTATTTAATAAATGTTGGGAAAACTAGCTAGCCATATGCAGAAAGCTGAAACTGAACCCCTTCCTTACACGTTATACAAAAATTAACTCAAGATGGATTAAAGACTTAAATGTAAGACCTAAAACCATAAAAACCCTAGAAGAAAACCTAGGCAATACCATTCAGGACATAGACATGGGCAAAGACTTCATGACAAAAACACGAAAAGCAATGGCAACAAAAGCCAAAATTGACAAATGGGATCTAATTAAACTAAAGAGCTCCTGCACAGCAAAAAAAACTATCATTGAGTGAGTTTCTTAATCCTGAGTTCTAATTTGATTGCACTGTGGTCTGAGAGACTGTTTCTTATGATTTCTGTTCTTTTGCATTTGCTGAGGAGTGTTTTACTTCCAATTATGTGGTTAATTTTAGAATAAGTGCCATGTAGTGCTGAGAAGAATGTATATTCTGTTGATTTGGGGTGGAGAGCTCTGTAGATGTCTATTATTTTTGCCTGGTCAAGAGCTGAGTTCAAGTCCTGAATATCTTTGTTAGTTTTCTGTCTTGTTGATCTGTCTAGTATTGACAGTGGGATGTTAAAGTCCTCCACTATTATTCTGTGGGAGTCTAAGTCTCTTTGTAGGTCTCTAAGACCTTGCTTTATGAATCTGGGTGCTCCTGTATTGGCTGCATATATATTTAGGATAATTAGCTCTTCTTGTTGCAGATCCCTTTACCATTATGCAATGCCCTTCTTTGTCTCTTTTGGTCTTTGTTGGTTTAAAGTCTGTTTTATCAGACTAGGATTGCAACTCCTGCTTTTTTTTGCTTTCCACTTGCTTGGTAAATCTTCCTCCATCCCTTTATTTTGAGCCTATGTATGTCTTTGCATACGAGATGGGTCTCCTGAATACAGCACACCGATGGGTCTTGTCTCTTTATCCAATTTGCCAGTCTGTGTCTTTTAATTGGGGCATTTAGCCCATTTCCATTTAAGTTAATATTGTTATGTGTGAATTTGATCCTGTCATTATGATGCTAGCTGGTTATTTTGCCCATTAGTTGATTCTGTTCCTTCATAGCACCGATGGTCTTTACAGTTTGGTCTGTTTTTGCACTGGCTGGTACTAGTTTTTCCTTTCCATATTTAGTGCTTCCTTCAGGAGCTCTTGTAAGGCAGCCCTGCTGGTGACAAAATCTCTCAGCATTTGCTTGTCTGTAAAGGATTTTATTTCTCCTTCATTTATGAAGCTTAGTTTGGCTGGATATGAAATTCTGGGTTGAAAATTCTTTTCTTTAAGAATGCTGAATATTGGCCCGCACTCTCTTCTGGCTTGTAGGATTTCTGCAGAGAGATCTGCTGTTAAGTTTGTTGGGCTTCCCTTTGTGGGTAACCCGACCTTTCTCTCTGGCTGCACTTAACATTGTTTCCTTCATTTCAACCTTGGTGAATCTGACGATTGTGTCTTGGGGTTGCTCTTCTCGAGGAATATCTTTGTGGTGTTCTCTGTATTTCCTGAATTTGAATGTTGGCCTGTCTTGCTAGGTTGGGGAAGTTCTCTTGGATAATATCCTGAAGTGTATTTTCCAACTTGATTCCATTCTCCCCCCATCACTTTCAGGTACACCAATCAAACATAGATTTGGTCTTTTCACATATCCCATATTTCTTGATGGTTTTGTTCATTCCTTTTCATTCTTTATTCTCTAATCTTGTCTTCATGCTTTATTTCATTAAGCTGATCTTCAATCTCTGATATCCTTTCTTGTGCTTGATTGATTTGGCTATTGATACTTGTGTATGCTTCAGGAAGTTATCATGCTGTGTTTTTCAGCTCCAGGAGGTAATTTATGTTCTCTAAACTGGTTATTCTAGTTTGCAATTTGTCTAACCTTTTTTCAAGCTTCTTAGCTTCCTTGCATTGGGTTAGAATGTGCTCCTTAAGCTTGGAAGAGTTTGTTATTACACACCTTCAAAGTGTACTTCTGTCAATTTGTCAAACACATTCTCCATCCAGTTTTGTTCCCTTGCTGGTGAGGAGTTGTGATACTTTGGAGGAGAAGAGGTGTTCTGGTTTTTGGAATTTTCAGCCTTTTTTGCACTGTTTTCTCCCCTTCTTCACGGATTTATCTACCTGGATCTTTGATGTTGGTGACATTTGGATGGGGTCGATTGGACATCCTTTTTGTTGATGTTGATGCTATTCCTTTCTGTTTGTTAGTTTTCCTTCTAACAGTCAGGCCCCTCTGCTGCAGGTCTGCTGGAGTTTGCTGGAGGTCCACTCCAGACCCTATTTGCCTGGATATAATCAGCAGAGGCTGCAGAACAGCAAATATTGCTGCCTGATCCTTCCTCAAGGGGCACCCACCAGATGCTAGCTGGAGCTCTCCTGTATGAGGTGTTGGGTCGGTCCCTACTGGGAGGTGTCTCCCAGTCAGGAGACATGGGGGTCAGGGACCCACTTGAGGAGGCAGTCTGACCCTTAGCAGAGTTCGAACACTGTGCTGGGAGATCCACTGCTCTCTTTAAAGCCATCAGGCAGGGACGTTCAAATCTGCTGAAGCAGTGCCCACAGCCGCCCCTTCCCCCAGGTGCTCTTTCCCAGGGAGATAGGGGTTTTATCTATAAGCCCCTGACTGGGGCTTCTGCCTTTTTTTCAGAGATGTCCTGCCCAGAGAGGAGGAATCCAGAGAGGCAGTCTGGCCACAGCGGCCTTGCTGACCTGTGGTGGGCTCCAACCAATTCGAACTTCCAGGTGGCTTTATTTACACTGCAAGGGTAAAACGGCTTACTCAAGCCTCAGCAATGGCCAGTGCCCCTCCCCGCACCAAACTTGAGCATCCCAGGTCAACCTCAGACTGCTGTGGTGGCAGTGAGAATTTTAAGCCAGTGGCTTTTAGCTCTCTGGGCTCCCTCGGGGTGGGAGTCGCCAAGCTAGACCACTTGGCTCCCTGGCTTCAGCCCCCTTTCCAGGGGAGTGAACAGTTCTGTCTCTCTGGCATTTCAGGTGCCAGTAGGGTATGAAAAAAAAAAACTCCTGTAGCTAGTTCGATGTTTGCCTAAATGGCCACCCAGTTTTGTCCTTGAAACCAGGGCGCCTACTCTGTAGGCACTGGAGGGAATCTCCTGGTCTGCCAGTTGCGAAGGCCGTAGGAAAAGCACAGTATCTGGAGCGGAGTACGTGGTTCCTCACAGCACAGTCCCTCACAGCTTCCCTTGGTTAGGAGAGGGAGTTCCCTGACCCCTTGCACTTCCTGGGTGAGGTGATGCCCCGCCCTGCTTTGGGTCACCCTCCATGGACTGCAACCACTGTCCAACCAGTCCCAATGAGATGAACTGGTTACCTCAGTTGGAAATGCAGAAATCACCCACCTTCTGCATCAATCTCACTGGGAGCTGCAGACCAGAGCTCTTCCTATTCAGCCATCTTGCCAGCAATCTCCCAATGGCTATTTAAACACCTATTTATGATTTTCAAAGGTTCTTGAGACTTTCTTAGGTTTGGACGATTAGCCCCTCAGGGCTAATAATATTTTTATTCTAGTTTCACATCTGGACACTCTCTCTATACCTAGCCCCTCCTGGCCTTTGTGATTGGCTGTTCCTTTGGTGGGTCTACTGGCTTTTTGATTCTGTAACTCACCCAAGATTCTGTCTCTCAATTTTCCCTTTTGGTTCTTCACACTGAAGTCTGTCCACGGGGAAGCACACATACTGCAATGTTCCAACCATAGCTTCTAAGATATTACTCCCTGCCTAGAGCTTAGCAGTCCCTCTCAGGATCATGCCTCTTGGGAAGGAGCCATTTGAGAACCACTTTTTAATTGTGTGGTCTTGAGAAAATTTCAGTTTTCTTGACTTTCTGAGCCTCATTTTCCTATCTGCAAAATGAAGGTAAAATTACTTAGCTACCCAACAAGTGCAATCTCTTACTAGCTGTTTGATCTTGAGAATTTATTTAATCTCACTTTTCTTCATCTGGGCAACAGAGATAGGGGTACCTTTCTCAGAGGGTTGTGAAGATTGTGATAATATATGTTAAGCACTTAGCATTATGGTCAGTAATTAGTTTGCAATCAATAAACACTGGCCACTATGTTAATAAATATCATAACATACTATAATAATAATAGCAATTATGATGATGATGGTGGTGATGATGATGATGATGCTCTGTCTCATTTTTCTATTATGTCCCTAAAATTGACATTTACTCTGTCCAGAAATTGACATCTCATCCCCAAACATGTGCCCTATATTTCTGGAGTTACTTTAAAAGGAATATCATATATTTGCATGTATAAATTCCAGATCATATATGAATCACATGACATAGTCATACTCAGTAAATGTCTGATAAATGAATAAATGAACAAATGAATAAATGTGTTATATTTGCGAAGAATTAGGGTTGGTATTTACTTGTTCTTGCCTATGAGAACAAAAATAAATCCACAACTTAGTATTTATATTTTCATGGAACTGCCTTCAAGTTGATCTTTCATGAATGCCCACACAAATCTGCCATTCCAGTCAAACCAATATAATAAGCTTATCCTTTCTACTTTGTGTAGTAGTAGACAGGTTTTGGACTTTGAAATCTTTGACATGAATTTTAATTATAGCTCCGTCATTTACTACCTCGGAGACCTAAGACAGGTCCCTTAACCTTTCTGAGTTTTGGTTTTCTCCTCTGTAATGTGGAAATAATAATTAGTCCTCAATATAATTGTGAGATTTTGGTAAGCTGATAAATATTTTTAAATGATAGCACAGCAATTAACACATAATAGAAAATCAATAACTATGAGTTTCTTTGTTGCTTTGCTTGATACCTATTTTTGAAAAGCAATTCAGTAACATGTATCAATTCTGAAACTCCTCCTTCTATCCAACAATTCCATATCTGGGTATTTTCCTCAGGAGGTGACCTGAACAAAGACAAATATTTATATATAGCTATATTTTATCATGTCTGCATTCTTAATGGAGCTCTTCAGCAATTGGTAAATAGGCTTTCACAAAGAAGACATTCATTTAGGATAACGCTTGGAACTATTTTAGTGTTTGCCTCATCATCAAGCTAGCATTTAGAACAAGTACTCTTTCACACATTCATTCCCTTACTCATTCAACAAATATTTGAGTGTTAACTATGTGCAGGGCAGAGTGAAAGAGAATAAAGAGATGAATAAGACACTTTCCTCCTTCTCATCAAGCTTATAATGTTGTAAAAATCCAGGTTGCTGATCCACCATTCTTGCCTGATTCTGGCAGACTCTTACTTTGGTCACAGTTCAAATGTCACCTAACGTTTGGTAGATTCTCTGACATTCCTAGTCATCAAAGTACTTGGTTCCTTCCTATTTGCTTCCATAGGATTCTGTACATGCCTATTTTTATGGTTGACCACATTATATTGTTAGCGTATGTTTACAAATATCTTGTCTCTTTTGCTGGACTATGAGCCTCTCAATGCAAAAGGCTCCCCAGTTTTGTTCAAATTTTAAAGGCTGCAGCAACAAAACAGGTAATTACTCTCAATAAATGTCTGTTGATGTATGAACGAATTAATGAACAAATGAAAATCAATCACACATTATAACTATGACTTAATTCAAAATTTTAGGATATTTCCTGAAAGATGAATACAGCTTAAAAGGAGGCTAAAGAAGAGATAGTTTACCAGGTTTGGAAAGCAAGAAAGGCATGATGGAGAGGGTAGAAGTTCATAAGAGCCTCAAAAGATAGAAAGGGTCACAATAAAAAAATGAATCATGGGGTATTCTGGGTCTATGGATTAACCCGAGCAAAAGCACTGGGCTGCGAAAGTTGGAAGAGGGGTATGGTTTATGCATGTTTGGAGGCCAGTATGAAATCCCATTCACGAAGCCGTTAGAAAACCAGGATAGGAAGGGAGGTTAGAACCATTTTGAAGGACCTTGAAAGAGTGAAGAATTTATTGTGAATTTTATAGGTTGTGTGCATAGTATATGTGTGTAGGAGGTGACAAGGAATATATTTTAGGAAAATAAAAGTTACTCAGGAAAATAGTTCCAGCAATATATAAATTATACCTGGATGTAAGGGTCGTGTAGGAGTGAGAATGCAGAGATGCAGGTAGAGACCAAATGGGAGGCTAGAGGAAGGAAATTTAGGTTAGGGTAATGGGGTCAGAGACACACTTATAGGAAAACTACCAGGTCAATTGCCTTAGCTTTGGGGCACCACATATTACATAGCAGCATACCTCCCAAGTATTCACAAAGGGAATACATTAAAACCTCTATCCCCCAGTAACTCGAGAGCAAGATTTCAGTGCTGCTGCTATATAAAATGAATGAGGTCCAGTTCTGATTTTAGAGAGCTTTTTTAGCCCAAAACGGAGACAAAGAAGCGCACAAGCAACTGTAATCTTAGATAGGCTATGATAAGTGACAAAGGCATATGAAAAAGAGATCCCAAAGGTTCAGAGCTCTAGTTCTTGTGAGCTGCTTTGCAATCTTACCTTCTTAAGATGGCTTTACTCTGTATTCATGTCTAACTCTGCTAGTTAATGTTAGTAAAGTTAGGAAAGGTATAACCTCAGGAATGTCACTTAACCTTCCTGGGATTTATTTTGTCATCTGTTGCCTATTGATAACTTAAATTATGTTTGTTTGCTTCAGTTATGGAATATTATCTATCTTCGATCTCCAGTCACTATGCCCACTCACTTGTGGGATACTCCCCAGGTTTCATCTTCCCTCTGCAGAGCTGACCATTCAACTGGTTGTGACCAAGGGTTTCTATAAATTTTGAGCAACTGGAGAACTTTTCAGCACAAGGAGCTTGCTTAGCTCCCTGTTGGGTGGGGTTTAGAGCCAGCTCCATAGTCTCTCTACTCCTTTTATGGAAAGGCTCCTGCCTTTCCATAAATAATCAGTAGGAACATACTCCAAAACAGCTCCTAAATGGAGCAATGTATAATGTGTATGCCTGAAACATTCCAGACAATGACATGTCCATCTGGTTGGTACTGACTAGGAGTGTTAAGCATTTGGTGAGGTCTAGATAAGTGAGGAAGATATATGATACTTAAAGGATATAGACAAGGGGAAGAATTTCTGGAGGGATAATAACAAGAGCAAAGGCATGAAGGAAGAAATTGATATGGATAGAATAGTAAAGATTTAGAAAATATTCTAGATTTAGAAAAAAGGTTTGTAGAAAGTCATAAAGAAAATAATATGAGGAGAGAAACATTCATTCAACATGGGAGCACAGGGAGACAAATTTGAGTTTACTTCAAGAAAAACTTTTTACATTATCACCAGAGATACATTTGTTAAGAGAAAGACTGGGCTTCCTTGGAAGGTGATATGTGGCTTGTGGCTAAAAGAATATGAGTGGAGACTGAATGTCAACTTTGGGAAGCTGTTGTCGGGGATATTCCTACCTCAACTAGGCAACTGGCATTAAATTATGAACTCCAAAATTGGAAGGGAATTTAATAAATAGTATAATCTTGATAATGTGATAAGAAATGAGAAAAATGGTACAGAAGAACAGACAAGAAAGGGAAAAGAAGGAGGGAGGGAATGAGGGAAGGAAAGAGACAGAGAAGAGATGGAGGAAAGGAGGGAGGATGGAAGGAAGGAATTAAATAAGAAAAAGATAGAAAGAGAAAAATAAGAAAGTTATTGAGGGAGGGAAGAAAGGAGGGAAGGGGATGGAGGAAGGAAGGAAGAAAGGGATGCATGGTTGAATCATGCCCAAATTGGTACACTAAGCACAGGTCCTCTCAACTCAATACTATTAATAATAATAAACTCCTGGGGTCTATCCACCCATGAATTTATGATTATGTAACCAACCATGAATAGGACATGGATGCTTCTAGTAATGAAAAATAAGGAAGAGGGGCCCAGCTTTAGATTCTGGACCCTTTCAAGAAGAAAAACAACAGCTAGCTAACAAGGCATTCTAATTGACTGCATCTTGTGGACCTTAAAAGTGTCAGAGCAATTTAACATTTAACAACTAAATAATATATTTCACATCCCTGCCTGGGTAATTTAATAAACTGTGGTGCCTTCAGGGACCCAGCTTCATATAAATTAACTGCCTTCAACTTGGAGCATCGGGGTCTTTATCTTTTGTCAGCTTAATTATGTGTTTAATTTTACTTTTAACATTTTTAAAAATGACCCACACTAACAACAGCCTCAATTGTTTAATTAAACAAATGGATACTGTTATATCTGGCATGATCGAAACTCTAATTTGTCATGTTAATGTTTTGTAGGGAGCCAAGAACTCCATGATGGTACTCAGGCAAATCATGCACTCCAAAGTCTATCTGCCTACCTTTCCAGAGTAATTTAGTGGTTTAACTTGGTTCTGTAGCTATCTTAATACTAATTTGTAACCGAGTCTCCCAGAACTCTAGTATGTTATTAGGTATTTATATAATTTATCTTTGTAGAAAACTTTGCATGGTGTAGATTATAGACTTGAGTTGAATAAAGTGTACATCCAGAACAATTTAAGCTCCCAAAGTATTAAAGTCCATAGGCAATACATCAGTCTATAGCCACTAGTCCTCTTTACATCCTTATACCTCCTGTCAAACCATTACTCGCATTTCCAAATATATCACCTTTATGCCAATTCTAACCTGGCCCTTCATAGTTCTGTTCAGCTTTTACTTCATAATTACATAAAAGCAGGAGTCTTAACCCTTTGTTACACCCAGAATCTTAGCCTTGACCTCTTGCACTGGCTTGCTTACTAGTCTATAACCTACTTACTGATAATCCTCATGACTTTTAACTTCATGATTCTTTTCTTCCCCATTTTGGATCAAGATTAATTTCATGTTTCAGGAACACATTAATAGCCCTTTCAATATAGCTTGGTGTCCACAACAGTCTAGATGACCACACCCAATGTTTATACTGCAGTTTCTTGTAGAGCTTCTGAATGTCTCTTACCTAAACTTTTCCACACATAATTGTTAAATAGTTTTCCTACAAAAAGCTTTGATCATTGCCTTCCTGCCTAAAAGCCATTCAGTAATTTCACATTGTCACCCGTATAAAATACAAGTTTCTTAACAAGATAATCAATACCTTTCAAACTTTAGCTCAAGGCCAATATGTTAAACTTATCTGCCTCTAGTTTTCTATTACTATATTTATATGTTGACAGAATATAGACCTCTCATTTTTGCTGGAATGTATTCTACACACTCTCTCTTTCACACTTTTGCTCACATTTTTTCCATATGCCTAGTTATCATTATTTCTACTTCTCTATCTGACAGAAGAGATACCCTCTACTAGAAAGCCTACCATAATTTCTTGATTATATTAACATGAGCTGGGTCAATGATCACATCACCATATCATTCATTACTCAAAGAAGTCTGGCCTCATGAATGGACCAGGCACCTGCCTAGGTCTTTGAGCTCTATAAAGGCTCCACTGCTCCTTCCCAAAGGGAGGATATTTCCTTAGGCTGAGGCCTAGAGAATGAAAAGGAGTGGCTATAGAAAGAGCATAGCAGGCCAAAGGACCATTATATACAAAGGTAGAAAATAAATCATTGTATTCTAGGAATTCCATGTGCTCTATGTTATGATTCAACTGAGATTCAGAATAGGAAGAAAAAAATTATATTTGTTTTAGAGAATGTTGCGTACACCGAATTAAATTAGTGCAAATCCATGCTTCATGAAACACTCTCATCATCTGTCTGCACATGACCTTATTGTACTTTATTTTGTTTTGTTTACAGTTGGTTCTCTGCAGGTTCTGCATCCACAGATTAAACCAACAGTGGATTAAAAATACTATTTTAAAAATAATAATAACAACAATAAAACAATAATATAATTCTATTAAAAATATAGTATAACAACTATTTGCATAGCATTTACATTGTCTTAGGTATTTAAAGTAATCCAGAGATAATTTTAAGTGTATGGGAGGATGTGTAGGTTATATGCAAATGCTATCCCATTTTATATAAGGGACTTGAGCAGCCACAGATTTTGATATCCGAGGGGGCTCCTGGAACGAATACCTAAGAACACTAAACCATGCCTATTTTTTTTTTAAATAAATTCTAGATTTTACCATTATGACCAGGGCTACTATGATCAATCTTGTATCTTGATGCACATGTTAAGAGTTTCTTTCGAATACTTACCTAAAAGTAGAATTGCTGGCTATTAATGTAAATGTCCAGTGTTTGCAAGATAATGCCAAATTGCTGTGATCTGGAGGATAGCAATTAGAGAAATAGTCCAGATGAGAATACTCAACCAAGTTATTCACCTCCCCAGATTGCTCAAGCATGTTTTTTCCTTGATGCTACCGATAACCCTATGGAAAGATCACCTGGCACCAACCACAGTCTTGGAGGTTGCAGAAGAAAGGGTTTATCTTAGTTAGAGTGAGGCTTTTGAGCTCCTTTGCTACCTTTATGGTGGGGGTCATGTTGCCTTGGCACTCTGCCTGTTCAGCTAGCTAGGCCTATTGTGGGTGCAGCCCTAGATTTTTGTTTTAGGAATGACCCAGCAGAGCTTGGCTTCATGTCTTGCATCATGCAACTCTTGCCACCTGCACCAAGGACTTCCCTGTTGTTGCTGAGGTACAATAACTATGGTACCTGCTTGATGCCCACACACTTATATTGGCTCACCTAACTGGATCCATGGGCCTTCAGGCCACAGGTGGGCCAGGATGGAGTGCACTGGTTGCATACCATCCATCTCCTTAGTGGCTCATTCTGTATCCTATGATTCACTCTGCTGATGTCTCTGCTGCTGTCAGCAGCCACTGGGGACCAGGTGGCACAACCTAATGTATGGAGGGATTGATGCTTTATAGGGCACATTTTTCACTAATGGGAAATGAGAAAGACTGAGAAACAAAGCTGTGGTCAGCTGGTAACCTGCCTATGTATGCTTCCTATACCTCTTCTCCATATTAATTCCCTTTTTGTCTCACTCTTGGTGCCCTGAGATTGCCTCCAACCCAAATTGAAAAGCAGTATTAGCATAAGTTTTTGCCTCAGGGAAGCCAAGTAGCATTTTAGACTAGCAAAGCCATATAAGAGAAAGTATAGTACTAAAGCAGTGGAAGTGTCACAGTTGTAGGAAGGAAGGAAACTCAGCTCAGCTGTAGCACAGTACTTACCCTCTGCTCTAACTCACAGATTGCCTGGCCAGTTAAATAGCTGGTTATATCTTGCCCCATGATCCCTCCTGATCTGAATAACAACTGGATTATTCCTTGCTGAATGGATTACGTCGGTCTATTTCTATTCCTATAAGGGCTTGCATTTTTCTGTTTCACTTTTTGCAGCTTCATCAGTTCCAACCCAGATCATCCATGTCATGTGGTCACATATTTTGTTTTATTGAGGTGAAACTCATATAACAAAATTAACTGCAATTTTAAAGTAAACAATTCAGTGACATTTAACACAGTCACAACAATGTTTTGCCACCACCACCTCTATCGAGTTCTGAAACATTTTCATCACTTCAGAAGGCAGCCCATTAAGCAGTTATTTCCCATCCTGCTTAGGGGATGAAGTTTAAATCCATGTGTATTGAGTGATTCTATGTGCCGGGCACCATCTGCCTTACTACTTTTAGGTCACTCCATCCATACGCTAAGCCTATAAAGTTAGACTTTTTTCTCTGGTTTTGCAGATGAGAAAACTGAGGTTCAAAGAGGTTAGGTGAGATATTCAGATGACCAGAATCCAAGTTTGCATAAAGACAAACCCCATGCCTTTCCACTAAACCATGCTGCCTCAAAATTGTGAATATTTTTCTCACTTATAAGTGGCAGCTAAGCAATGGGTATGCAAAGGCATACTGAGTGGTATAATGGACTTTGGAGACTCAGAAGGGGGAAGAGCAGGAGGGGAGTGAGGGATTAAAAAAGTACAAATTGGGTACAATGTACACAACTCACGTGATGGATGCACTAAAACGTCAGGCTTCGCCACTGTACAATTCATCCAGGTAACCAAAAACCACATGTACCCCAAAAGCTAATGAAATAAAAGGTATATATAAATTTATATTCATATAAATATATTATAAATTTATATTCATATAAATATGTTATAAATTTATATTCATATAAATATGTTATAAATTTATATTCATATAAATATAATATATTATATATTTATATTTTGTCTCACTCTTGGTTCCATGAGTAAGTTATTGTATATTTATATAATATATATTTATGTAAAAATATTTGTATATAAACATAAATATATATGTTTATATAATATATAAATTTATTTTATATAAATGTATATATTTATATTCATATATATTTATAAATTACTATAATATATGTATATATAAATATATAGATTAATATACAAATATGTTTACATTTAAATATTTGTATTTATACATAAACATAAACATTTATATATTAATGTGTATATATTCATTAATATGCTGAATGTCAAATATATAAACTATATATGTTTTAAATATGTGTATATATATATATGAATTGTGACTATTTTGAGAACATTTATAACTTATCCTTGGATATATATAACAATATTAAACCTTAAATAGTTGATTCTTTGTTATGGTAGTTATCTATTTCTATATGACAAATCACCCAAAAGCTTAGTAAGTTACAGTAACAGCACCATTTATTTGCACAAAATTATGTCCATTAGGAATTTGGTCTAGACTCAGCTGGGTAGTTTGACAGCTTCTTCACATAATAACAGAAGCATTCTAATAGCACCGAAGCAGATATGGCAAGGGCTCTTAATGTCCGTATGGCTTCAGAAATCACAAAGTGTTTCTTCTGACACATTCTAGTGGTCAAAACAAGTCTTAAGGCCAGTCCAGACTGAAAGCCTGGGAAATAGATTCCACATCTTATAAGAAAGTGTTAATGTCACATTGCAAAAGGGTATGAACTCAGGGAGGTGTGTTTCATTGGAGGCTATAACTGTAAGAATCTACCATACATATTCTACAGTTAATTCCCTAACCGATTGCTTTTCACTTTGTAATGTTCCAGGCACAAGGACCCCTTCAAGTGTTATTTGGGGAGAGGAAACAAAGGCATCATTCAAAATCATTATTCTGCTGCCTATAGTGGGTGGACAGATATGAGGTCTGAATATTCTGTTTCCATGTGTGTGGGTTACACACCACCTATATTCATCAGTGTACTCCAGTACAAGGCTTGATCACAGCCCATATTTCAAGTGATTTTCAGATCCAACCAAAACACTTCAGTTCCAAATGGGTTTAGAGTAGAAACAGATTAACATTTTAAAAAGACTTTTTTTTTTTCCTGCAAGGATATATCTAGAAATAAACCCTGGAAACGAGTGATGTAGGAGAATAACTCACATATGTTTCTAACTATTAGAAGTGAAGGAACTACAATATGATAGTCATTCCACTGACCATCACCCTTCCTTGGGTGTCTTGTTCCTTCCTTACATGCCAATTCAGAAAGTATGATCAATGACTGTAATGTTGCTTGCTCTGTGGCCTGAAATTATCTCTTTCTCCAGTACCTTTGTATATCCTTCAGGGTGACACTCACTTTTTCCTCTGTGCCCACGCCCTAATATACTACATGTATATGATTATCACAGTTTATCAATATGTTTTTCTATGGAAGCCAAGAGAAATTTGTTGATATACCATGGGCAGATACTAGACTAAGAGCTAAACAAGAATTATTGCATTTAATCCTTATACCAATCCCTATTATCACTATCTTAGAGACAGGGACATTTAAGCACAAAGATAATAACCTGTGCAAATCACAAAAATAGTAAATAGTGGAGCTGATATTTAAACTCAAAACAACTAATGCTAGAGACAGACCATAATCTTAGTCACCAAAATATATTTCTTCCCTATGTTCCAGTTATTATAGAGGATAAAAAACAGACGCAGATGACTAAGAACGAGTAACAAATTTCCAGATCCTTATGATCTAATAGAGGAGATGGACACTTTGTTCTTTCATTAATACACTGAATGTCAGTTATCTTCTAGGAGCCACACTAAGCCCTGAGGATATATATTACATTGACCCTGTCTTCAAGAAAATCACAATTTTGCAGGAATACAGACAGGCAGACATATAATTCTCCTTACAGTGGTAAATGCTAGAGCAGAAGGAATGAGCCAGGATGAGCCAGATGTGTGCCTCCAAAAAAATTTAAGTGGGAGGCGTAGGAGGGAATGTGGCAAGGAAAGCTTCCCTGAGAAGATTATGCTACATCAGAAGATTTATGAACCAGTAGGAAGAGAGAGAGAGTAATTTATGAATTGAGGTAGTGTCTAGGAATTTGTTAATTTGACAGGGACTTAAATAATGGGCAGAACTTTAACAAAGGAGAGGCTAGGAAAGGACATTGTGAGCAGAGCCAAACAACATATGTAGAAGTGTGGAGGTAGGATCCTATACCATGTTGTCCCATGAATAATAAATTTAGATGAAGCACAGGGTACATAGAAGAAGATAGTAAAAGATGATGTCTAAAAGACCATACAAGTTCGTTGTTGGGTTCTGAAAATCAGTGTGAGAAACTTGAATATTATTGTAGCAACAGGGAAGCATGGTAGGGGTTTAAGTAGGATAAAAGCACCATGAGATTTGGATATAATAGTACTCTAGGCTGGGCGCAGTGGCTCACGCCTGTAATCCCAGCACCGTGGGAGGCTGAGGTGGGCAAATCACCTGGGGTTGGGAGTTTGAGACCAGCCTGACCAAAAATCCCATTTCTACTAAAAATACAAAAATTAGCCAGGTGTGGTGGCACATGCCTGTAATCCCAGCTACTTGGGAGGCTGAGGCAGGAGGATTGCTTGAACCCAGGAGGCAGAGGTTGTGGTGAGCTGAGATCATGCCATTGCCCTCCAGCCTGGGCAACAAGAGTGAAACTCTGTCTCAAAAAAAAAATAGTACTCTATACCAAACCAAGGATCTATATGGGTAGAAGAGCAAAAATACATCTTAAGACAGAAAGGAAAAGAACAATCTTTTATTCAATGCCTATTACGTATGAAGCCTAAGGCTAGTTGTTTTGTTTATATTTGTTCATTTAACTCAAAAAATAATCGTGTGAAATAGATACTCATGCCATTATTTTACTGATTGGAATACAGCTCAAAGAGGTTAATTTAACTCCTCCAAACCCAATAGTAAACTAGAAAGGAGTAGAGCTAGAATTTGAACCCAGTCTATCTGTATCTGGAGTCTGTACTTTTTGCTTACACTATACTGTCTCTAATCCCAAGAAGGACTTTGCCATTGTATATTTATTGTATTAGTCATTAAGCCAGTCAGACCATGTTCTAGTTGGTAGGAATACAGAGTGATCCATATAGACAAATCTCTACTCCTGGAGTTCACATTATAGTGGGAAAAGACTGACATTATACTAATGAAAAAAGATATGTCAGCATGTTATAAATGCTATATGGAGTAATAAGTATGGTAAGAGAATAATGATTGAGGGTTGGGATTACAATTTTAAATTGTGTGGTCAGGAAAGGTGACATCTGAGCAGAGACTTCAGTGAAGTGGGGAAGTGAACCATGTGGATCTCTTGGAAGAGCTTCTAGATAGAGGAAACACAGTATAAACAGGATACACAAAAAAGACCAAGGCGTAGTTAAGAGATAAGGAGGAAAATCAGAAGAACATGCAGTTTCAAGCAAAGTAAACAAAGTGTTTAAGGATAGAGTGATCAACTGCTGCTGAGTGGTCAAGATTGAAAACTAAGCATATGATTTGTCAACATTGGAAATAATTGGTGACCCTGACAAGAGTAATTTTAGTGAAATGATGGGATAAAAGGCCTTGGAGTTGGGTTAAGAAACAGTGAAAGGAAAAGAGAGATAGAAAATAGTCTATTCTTTCAAAAAGTTTTTCTATATCAGAGGGAAGAGAAGTGGGGCCACAACAACTAAACAAAAATGGGCAATGAAGTTAATTTTTTTAAAGTTGAAACACTGTATCATATTTGTATGCTGATGAGACTAATCCAGTAAGAACTAGAAAACTGTGAAGTTAGAAAAAATTTTTATAAAATCTCTATATAGGTGAGATGAGTTGATATTCAGGAGAAAAGATAGCCTTAGATAAAAGCTTAAATAATTTATCAATTCTAAAAGAGAAGGATGGCAAAGTTTCAAAAAATGGATAGATTTGCAGGTTGAAGGATGTTCTCCAGGATTGCTTCTATTTCTCCCATAAAATTAAAATAAATGTCATATTTAGCAGGTAAGTTCCTTTTCCATAATTTCATGTTTAATATGCATGGTCTCTTTCTAAGTATTCATTCTCTCATCCTTAGGGGCATTTTTGATTGATGAATTTGAAAGAACAAAATGAAATTGTTTAGGAACAGCCAACAGAGAATGTACATTCCACTGTGCTCCTCCATGTTGTTCAATCTATAGGAGAATACTCTGTTTCTGGGAAGGAAGTAGGCCTGCAGCTTTCAGCTACCTTTGACTGACTGAATTCTCTATTAGAAAGTCCACTGATATGCAGATACATGTAATATTTTCTTTATCAGCAATAAAGATGATATCTTTAATCTCTAACTGCTGACTCTTGTGCCTTTCTCTCTAGACATCCTAAACTCAAATGGCAGGGAAAAAAAAAAAAACACTGCCATCTATTCTGACCTCTGAAGTCACCATGCCCATTAACTGAGGATGAAGAAGACAGAAGGAATACTGAATGTCTGAAGAGAGAGAAAACGTTATAAAATTATCCTTTCAAAAGACAGAAGAATAAATTCACTTGGCAAATGTAATATGGACTTACCTGAGGTTTGAAGTCATCTAAAAAGAAACCAAAAATCATGGTTTTGAGATTTTGTCCAAATTCCTTCATTATCTCAGGTACAAATGAAAAAAAATTATTCTAATGTAGTTGGGTTTAATGAGAGTTGAGATTTTTCTAGGAAGTAAGGTATAGGGGAAAGAAGGTAAGGTAGTTAAAGGTACCTAAGAAATTATTATAAAAATAAATCATGAACTCTAAGTTGATAAGGAGGGAAATGGGCATATAAGGGGGATCAGGGGCATTGAAAGGATATTAGGATCAATGGTTTGACTTTCTAATGGTATTGAAGAATTATAAAAGCAGGAATATGGAAGGGATGGACTGAAAAGAAAGGAGATGATACAAGTATTATTGTATGTTTTCACATTTTATCATTTCTGAAAAAGGAAAGATAATGGCAACTTAGATTTAGTAAAATATGGTAATAATTGATAAGGTCTAGAATATGATAATAAATAGTGTTGCTGAGGTGGGTGAAAATCAACAAACTGAATGAAAATCAACATTCATTAAAACATTGAATGTGACATTATCAAATGACAGGAGTAGTGATAAGAACACCGGAATACAGGTGTTTTCTAAAGTGATTTCTAACTCTCATATGCTATGATTCTATTATTAAACCAAGTACAGGCAAACTTTTTACTTGATTTACTTTCTATATACAATGAGACTAAAAGATATCCATCAACTGACCAGGGTCTACAGGGTATATTATAAGTTGAATTGAAATGTCACGGGGCTGTCCTAAGTTCAAATCAAGGTCAAAGAGAAAGACAGACCTTTACTTTTGGATCTGTCACAATAACAAGTAAGTGCTATGAACTACCTGCAAAAAAGATAAGATGCTACCTGTGTAGATGACATGGTGATGAGTGACAAGTCATGGATACTGTTCCATAGTTTCATTCTTAATCTAAATCACTTAGACAAGAATCATTAACTCCTCTGATCAGAAGTTCTTCCTGCCCATACAATTATATATAATACACAATCACTCTAGGAGGGCATAGTGTCATGAAGGAGAAAACGATAGACTTGTTTTTCCATACTCTGTAGGTACATAGTTAAGTATTAATTCCATAAAGGTTTGATGATGACGACGGTGGTGGTGATGATGATGATGGTGATGACAATGATGATGGAATTAAACAGTCAGATTCTCCACACTTGTAAACTATGTACCATGTTGGCCAATTATTAGTAAACTGGCATTTGTTGATTATTAACTGTATTCAAGGTCTTAGTCTCAAGTTGCAGTAAGGTAGGTAAAAAGAAGTGAAGTCTCCAAAAATAAAACCTAGGTAAGGAGCCCAGACATATGTCTATATTTACACATACAGACATGACACTTCCAGAAACCATGCATCTGCATATTTAGTCATGGGTACCAACATACACACAACACTCCACGAAAATCAATGGCACATGTAGAATCCTCCAGTCCCATTAGTACAGCTATCCTTATAATGGGACAATCCCTGAAGTCATAAAATAGTATCTCAATTGCTCTTGCTCATACTAACGATGAAAGCAATCCTGAAGTAATGATTTGACTTCCCATGTTGTTTGATAATAGAGGCTAATGCACAGATGATAGAACACATGGACTTTGTGCAAACTGCTTCTGATGAGAGTTATTTCTCAAGATAAATTCATAAATTGTTACACTGATGCCTAATTTTAATACCCTATATAAACAATTTTAGCTAACATAGGTCTACATTTCAGGCCCTGATCACTCCTGGGTACTATCAAAAAAATCTCTTAACTTTCTCTCTCTCTCTCTCTTCCTTTCTCTCTCATACACGCATAACATGTGCATACTAAGTCCTATAATGTTTATGGAAAAATTCGAAATGGGGTTACTGGAACACAAAGGTCAGATCATGATGTGCTCCCATATTAAATTCAATAGCAAAAGAAAAGGCTAGTCAGGAAACTGGCTGGATCCTAGGCCAGAAAAGAGTAACCGGTGACAACTCAACAAAGCTCTGTCTTGGTTTTCAAGGGTCATCCCCATCCAAACAATCTGGCCACTAGATCCCATTTTGATTATATCTTGTGAAGACACATGGTACAGCAGGAAAAGTGCTGGAATAGTTAAACCCCTGAGTTCCAATTCAGACTCTGCCACTGAACTTAATGCATCCTTAGTCGAGTCATTTTGCCTCATAATCTAGTACAGAAACATAAAAATAATGTCGTGAGTATGGAATAATGGGGTTCCTATTGTACTGTAGAAACATAGATGAGGACTTGACTAGCTTTTCCTAGCCACAGTCAGCCAGCAAAATGAACATTACTATTTTCCTTACCATCTAATCATTCCTATGTGCTCTTTTAACCAGTCATATCACAATCATAATCCCCAAGGAACAATATGTGATGTGAATAACACTTTTTCAGTTAGTAAAGCACTTTCATGGTGATCCTCCACAAATCAATGGGTTTGGCATGCCTATTTGCTGATGAAAAAACTGAGGCCCACAACAGCAAAGCAACTCATCAGTCATATTGAAACAGTAAACCTGAGTTCCATATGGTAAATTTCTTTTGACTCCCTTCAGTGCCCAGCGTGAAGCTCTGCACTCAGTGGAATTGAGTGCCATGTCTTCTGCCTGGATGTGCTCTTTTGCACAGGACTATTAAGATTATTAAGGCCATTAAGACCAATCTATTGATTTCATATTCCCCCTGAAGGGGTAATCATATGGCAGGGGTCAATTTTGTATTGAGGAGTGGGGATGACATAGCACCTGCTGCATAGAAAGACAGCCTGATATTTGCCAGGGAAATTCAGTTATCACTGAGATGGGTGGGAACCCAGGAAACAAGATGAGAATTAATGTCAACTGGAATACCAATTTTCCTGAAACAATAAATACCTTTTCCAAAACTCTGGACCTACAGCAGGCCTACATCTTCAGGTTTCACATGGAAAGCCTCAAACTGAAGATGACAGTTAGAGGGCTGTGGTGAACAAAAATTATAAATGAAATTATAACATGTCCTAAGAGGCCAAATGACAGAGTCTAGAAAAAGTCAGTGTATTTAGCAGGGTAGTGTGAAAAGAGCAAAGGCTTTGGAGCTAGGCAGATTTAAGCTGGAATCCTAATTCTTTCACTTACTAGCTTTGTGACTTTGAGCAAATGACTTCACACCCCTGAACCTCAGGTTCCTCATCAATAAAATGCATATTATAATAAATGTTTATTATACACATGCATTAGAGATAATGTCCTCTGTAAAAGAGCAGAGCAGAAATGTCAAGTGTACATGTTACTTAAATTTGGTGCTCATTAATAGTACCTAACAGTAATACAGTATCCTATATAGTTTTAAGGTCTATTCCTAGCAGTTAATTTCAATGATATCATCCCAGCTCTGCATGCAGAATTCAAGTCTCCCTCTTAGGGTTCCATTACCCCTTGCACAGAATTCTGATCTTGTACTTACCATGCCATATAGTAATTATGACAACTCTGTGTCTGTTTCATTCAGCACTATATTCTTAGGGCTTGACACAGGGTAGATACCCAGCAAATGTTAGGTAAATAAATGAATAATGTATTCCCTAATAGAATACAAACCTGTCAAGAATGGGAACTAGGTCTCATTCTCAAATTTAATCTTTATGAGAACAAGGACCATTCCTGCTTTGTGCCTTGATCACTGCTGAAACACTAGTAACTAGGACAGTTACTGGGGTTAAGTGAGCTGAGCCTATTTTTCCAGCAGCCAGTTCAGGACCTGAAACAGAGTGAATGCTCTGTGAATGTTTGTCGAATGAATTAATAAATGAATGAATACAATCTTTAATTAGTCTTGTCACTAAAGTAGGTAAAGATTCATCCACTTGGGGTGACTAGAGAATGGTCAGTAATTACTGGATACATCTTGGTTAGAGATGGTATCAAAGCTGCATAGTTCCATCAAGATGAAGGCAAATCTTGGATGTCAGAGCTACAAAAATCCATAAAGACTATCCAGTCATCTTATGCTAGTACAACTCGCTTATGCCTTTTTAATTTTTCTCATAAATTGAGGCTTTCATTATTATTTCCATAATGCTAAGAGTACTGGGAAACCATTAAAGCATTTTAAACAGATTTTCATTTTCCAAGACCAATCTGGTTGCAGTATTAATAATAGTTTGGAGGTCAACACAACCTGAATGCAAGTAACCAGTAAGGAGGCTATTGCAGTAGCTCAATGAGGAATGATAGTAACTTAAATACCAGTGGAGATAGTGAGAAATGTACAGATTCAAGAGCCAAAGGATACAAAATCAACTGGACATAGTAATGAATTATATATAGGGGGTTATAAAAGAAAAAAATGGGTTAGAAATATCAGTGGCATTATTCTGTTTTTGTTTGTCTCCCCTACTGGAACTGACTTTTTTTAAAATAGTAGTTCTGTCAAATTGGTTTTGGTATTCCTGGTGCCTCATACTGGGCCTTGAACATAGAAGATACTTGGTGAAAGTTTGCGGAAAGAATGCACAAATCATTGCACAGCAAGCAGAGGACAAAAGGAGCAATATTCAGAAGTCAACACTAGCAAGGGAGAGGCCAACAGGTCTGTAACTACTTGGCTGCAATTTATAGGAAGAACCGGCAGATTCAAGACAATACTAGATAGACTATTAAGGAAAAGCTATGACACAGACAAACAGACAGACATGAGGCATAATGTGATATCTCTGTCTTAGTAAGAGAACAGATGTAGTAGTTATGAATTATGATAAAGCCAATGAAGCAGTTATGAATTCAGGCTTTCGGCCACACTGCATGGGTTCTAAGTCTAGCTCTGCCTCTTCCTGCTGTATGAGCTTCTTTGGACAGTTACTTAACATCTTTATTTTATTTTATTTTATTTTTTATTTTTTGAGACGGAGTTTCGCTCTTGTTGCCCAGGCTGGAGTGCAATGGCGCGATCTTGGCTCACCGCAACCTCTGCCTCCCGGGTTCAAGCAATTCTCCTGCCTCAGCCTCCCGAGTAGCTGGGGTCACAGGCATGCACCACCATGCCCAGCTAATTTTGTATTTTTAGTAGAGACGAGGTTTCTCCATGTTGAGGCTGGTCTCGAACTCCTGACCTCAGGTGATCCGCCCGCCTCAGCCTCCCAAAGTGCTGGGATTACAGGCGTGAGCCACCGCACCCAGCTACTTAACATCTTTAAATCTCAGCTTCTTTATCTGTAAATAAGGACAATAATAGTACCAATCTCATATGATGGTAATGAAGATTAAATGATATAACCCATATAAAGTACATATCAATGACTAGCACAATTTCTTAATACTAAATAAATATTAGGTATCAACCAATATATGAGGTCAAAACAAGAAGAAAAATAATAATAGCAATAACTGTCATTTATCTGGCCCCTGCTAAATAATAGTCTCTTTCCAACAACCATTTTACAGATGGGAAGAGTGAGGCTCAGAAAGGTTAAATTATCTTCTGAGAGTAAGTGGAAAATTTGACACCAGGTCTGTCTGAACTTCAAGGCCCATGCTATACTGCTAACTTTACTGAATTATTGAATTGGGTCTCCATTTAGTCCCTGACTAACCATGGCCTTGGTATATCTAGTACAGAAGATACTGATCCAGAAGATGGGAATCAAATTGCCCAAGTAAAAGCATAGGAGCTTGAGAAGGGGGTGGCAACAAGGAGCCAGACAGAATCTGGTACCCTGCACAGATGCACCATACATCCATATACTCCATGAACCAAGAGCATTGTGAGCCACATACATGGGACATGCACCCTGTAATTCATTCTAGAAAATGGATAATTATAGGAGGTTGTCAGATTCAATAGGCAAATGCTGGGGAAATCAAAACAACAAATTATGTGAGAGCTGATATTTGTTCAGGCAGACATCTGTCTTCTGTTAGAGAATTTAGGGATGTTTTTCAACACAATGTTTTAAACATGGCTTGGAAAAACCTCTCCTCAGCATGGTCTGCATGATAGAGCCAAATTCCTGTTTCCAGTGGGTCTTTTCACACTCACAGAGGGCTGGTTCCCACAGTCATGGTGGAGGCAGGGAGGGACAAGGACATATTTAGGCTGAGATCCCTCTACCCAGACAAACCAAGCTGTCCTCCTCCTCAAAATGCACTTTCTGCTCCTGTGAGGCCACGATCCACACCACCTCCACATGTGCCCAATTCATTCCTACCTCCGCAGCCTTGTACACTCTGTTCCCATGGATGGCCTCCTTCCTTCTCTCTGTCTCTCCAAACTCATCCTTAAACATTGAGGTTCTTCAGAAAACCATCCCACACTACTCCAGACCACCCCCAACCTGGGTTCCAACACTTGGCATCAGAGCTGCATTGTCTAGAACTTGATCATCTACTGCAGCTTTGGAGTAAGAGAAGAGAATGGTGCATTCAGTCAGAAGAATGAATCCTCAGCCACAGCTCTACTACCTCCTGGCTGTGGGGACTTGGGCAAAATCCCAATATCTCTGTGAACCTCAGTTACCTCATCTATAAAATAAAAATACTAATATCTACTCACAGGGGTATTGCCTAGGTTAAATGAGATAATGCATTTAAAGCAGCACTCAAGATAAAATTTTCATGTGCTGCCTAGTGAACTCATCCAAGTGTGTCTCATCTCCCTGGGAGCAAGAATTGTGATGCACTCTTCTTCACTTCCTCAGAATAACAACCTGCTTAGTTGTAGTTGATTCTTTTTCTCTATATCCCCACATGTAAGACAAACCAGTGAGAAGCTCCAAACCAATGAAGGCCCTGGGTCAGTGCCATCATAAATCTGGTTTTGCCTGTTCTCCTTAAAGGGATTTCTAAAGACGCTGGGGAGAGAACTGCACAAAAGATGAGGAATAACAGAAGAATAGAGGACAACAGAAAACAGGAGTTGTGGTTTTCCCTGGGAAAATTTAGGAATTCAAATCACAGTGGTAGTCAGCAGGACGTAGGCAGTGGTATCTGGTGGATCTTAGCCACTGAGGCATACGACTAACTGCTCCAGATGGCTACAGTAAGCAGGGGTGAGAATAGAAGAATTGGACAAAAAAATCCTGGGCATATTAGACCAGTTTCTAGGGTATTACTGGAATCCCACCCTAAGTGAGACAGGGGCAGAAGACCAAGTGAAGAATGACCATCCTTAGAAGTGGATCCTGAAAGATAGCACAAAATTATACTAAATTGCAGAGTTCCAAAAAGAACAGACCCTTTCTCTCCAAGGTTCCCTTCCTTAGCATTTGGTTTCTACAATAAAAGTATAAACTATAAATTCTACCATTCATAGGCTAGGATTTGGTTCATATGGTACCTTGTACCTACCACAGCGTAAGTGCTTGATATGCTGACCTACCTTGAATCAATCTTTAACGGAAATATCCATAATCTGGAGTGAGGTAGGCCTGCCCTGCCACTTGGTAACAATTTGGTCTTTAGCCACTTAATCTCCCTGAATGTTAGTTTCCTTATCTGTTTAATTGGGCTAATAACATGCCTTGCCCTGGTTACTTCAATTGATAGTAGAAGCTTGACATGAAATAGTGGATGCAAAAGTGATTTATAAACTGTGAAACATTAGAAAGACTATTTTTATTCATTGTATTTTATCTTTCTAATGAGGCTATAAATCCCAGTGGGTATAAGCTGTTTTTTTTTTTCATCATCCAGTCCTTGTCTCCTAGGGGTAAAAAAGAGGAGATCATTATTATTTGAGCTGCCTTATATCAGGCACTGTGCTAGGCACCTTACATATCTCATATAATTGTATTTAGTTCTCCTAACAACTTCATTCATTTTTCCTGTAGACCTGACTGCCTTCCAAGAAATAACAGATATTCAGTAAATACGTTCAAGATTGAAATACCATAGTTCCATTTTTCACACTTTGGGGTTTGAATGATGCCATTAAAGAATATAAGTGCTATGAAGGGTAATAATGTGACAAAATGGCAATTTCACCAAGAAAGAAGAGTCCCTTCCTAAACATAATCCTGTCTTCTATTCTACTAAAAAGTGTCAAATTCCTGCTCTTAAATCTAATCAAATGTAGTGAGTGATTCTTCTGTCCCAAGAAATCTCCTGGCCAGAAGGTGATGTTTTTCCTTATATTCACATTCAATCCTAAGGATTACAAAGAAATGTAGACATTCCCTCTGTATCCCAGATGGAATTCGAGGAGAGACTGTAGTTTGCTTAGCACATGTGTATATTAAAAACTGACCTCTACTTTTAATTTTGCACTAATCAGAATCAGAAATGATTCTGCCACCTTCTAGTTCTGTTTGAGAATCTTTGACATGACTTTACTGGCCTGGCCTTTCTCATTTCCCCCTCCATCTCAGGGGAATTACTGTAGCAATTGGTCTCTTCATTGCCCATAAATGTGCCTTGCTCATACCGAGGGTCTTGGAATTGCCTCCTAACTGTTCTTCTTGCCTCTCTTTGGCCTATCACAACCCATAGTCACAAAAGTGCTATTTCTAATAATCCAGTCTGATCATGCTGCCTCTCCACTTCCAAAGCTCCTCATCATCTATGAGGTGAAGTCCAAATGTCTTCATACTTTAAGCTTTCCTATCCCTACCTCCACCCACACAATAGATGCATACATACCTATATAACAATGTTACATGTTTCACTTTTATTTACACACTTGTGGTTTTCTGAATCTTTCTTGCTCTCTCACTTTCAGGCTGTAAATAAACTGAAAAATAGCCTGCCCTATTATTTGTTTAGATAGCTCTTATATTACTCCAAGAGTCAACTCAAACACTGTCATCTCAAAGAAGACTTCCTTGACCTGACCACTCCATGTGGTCACTGGCCACTCCATGTGGTAGACCTTTGGCTTTTGACAGATATAAGACCTGAACAAAATCCCAACATTAAAATATAGACTATCTACCTGAATTACTTCATTACATATGAAGTGATTACATATGAAACTGAGGCCCAGAAAGGTGAACGTTTCTCAAGGCTGGGACTGGAACCCAAATCTTTTGATCTTTAGGAATTATTCCAAACATTAAAGATAAATAAAAGAAGAAAAAAACTAACATTTACAAGGTGCCAGATGTAGAACTCACTCTCATACATACTGACCCTCTGATATACTTGCCTTAACCATTTTGCTCTTGTCACTGTTCTACAGAGGAGACCAAGTCTCTAAGAGTCCAAGGTCCCCAAGCTAAGTGAGGGTAGAATTGGGATTTCATACATGTCTCTGCCTCTAAATACAGTGCTTCCCCTTTAATTAGAGTATGTTTTTATCTCACTTGAACCACTCAAGACTGTTTTAATCACTATAGGAAGAACAATGCAAGAATGTGGGGAAAAGCAGATTTACACCAAATATAGTGTACATTGGCAAATTGATTCTGCCCTCAGCACACTGAATGTACATCTCTAAATGGAGAGCTGAGCATAAATGAGGAAAAGTACCATCAACAGATGCAATCTGTGTTTGCAAAACCACTCTTACCCTAGTTCCCACAGACATGATTGCAAATGTCATATACAGGTTGCCAGGAACCCCGATACTAATTAGGGCAAAGATGTCTCTCCCTAGACAAAGTCAGGTGCCATTGCTATGTCATTTAAGAATGACTTTTGACCTTATATGATAGATTTCTGCAAAGGCTTACATTGAAATGTCAGTATTTCTATAAAATTACATCACATTTGTGCAGTATAGAGGATAAGAACATGGGTTTTTGCAATCAGGCACAAGAGGCTCTGCCAATTTTGGCTTGCCACTTACTAAATGTGTGACCTTAGCATCTATGAGCCTCAATGTCCTCATATGAAAGATACGGACAATGAAAATGTCCTATAAAATTGCCATGAGATTTAAACATGGTGTTGGAGGCAAAGTACTTAGCACAGGGCACAATTTGTGATGAATCTCTCCCCTTTATCTCCTTCTGCCAATTTTAATGTCCCTCCAAGTGTTTTCATATGTATTTGATCCCCACAATAATCGTTGGCATTAAACAGGACAGATGCTGTTTTCCCATTTTACAGAGACTCAGGAATTCTATATGTTTTGCTTGGAAGCACCCAGCTGATAATTATGTGACAGAACTGGGAACCAAACCCGGGTTTTCTTAGTCCATATTGTGTTCCATAGGCTCTGTGGAGATGCCCGCAAGTAAGACAGACCAGGTCTCTGTCCCCATAGAAAATCCACTTGACATAACAGATTCTACAGAAAAGGGCATAGGAAATAACCATAGATGGCAGAAATGCCTTGCCAGAGACGTTATAAACAGGCCAGCTACAAGCAAAGCATCACAACTCTTGTGTAAATCCCCTGGCTGCTGAACAGGGATCCGCAAAACTCTGGCTGGAGGTGATACCACTTGTCCATAGTTAACGATGTGCCAAAGGACCAGTTAGATGTCACCACAAGAATACAACAAACCCTCCTTCCCTTTCACCACCCTCAGAATAGGCTGTGATGTTACTTTAGAAATGTTTCAATGTGTCTATAGAGCTATTTTAGCATTCTCTTAGTTATACCAATCAACACTTCAAAACAAGAGAAACTTGGACATATGTTCTTCCTGATCATGCCTCACATTGAACTAAAACAGTCTTAACACATTAAAAACACGAAGGAAGTTCTTGCTACTTCCCCCTCACACCTCCCTGCTTCATGACCCAGTTTAGGGACTGATTTTACTTGGCTTATGCAATACTCTGCCTAGTTCCCCGCCCTCGCATCTCTTTTCTTCCCAGAACTGGTGGTCCTTGACCCAATCCTATTCTTGCAACTATTTAAGGATCCCTCCTTCAGTAGTAGGAAAATCAGCATCAAAGCAATCTCAGCTTGTTCTGTGTCCCAATGCCAGGCAATGCCCAGGTGACCAGCCAATTAAAAATGAGTTGTGAACTCTCTAGCCCTGTGCCCAGGTACTTTCCCTGTATCAGAATGAGCTCTCTCTATACACTCCTGCCTCCATCCAAGGTCTCAGCTTCTCCCTCCATTCTTGGACCTGGGACTAGAGTTCCCCGATGCTCCACACCATCATAATCTGGGCATAATTTGGCCATTCATCTTATGTCTTTTCTCATCCTTCATAAGAGCTTTGGCAGTAACCAGCTTGTTGAGCAAATGCTCCCCAACACCCTGCCTCCCCTATGCATACATATTTCTTCATTCCTATATTCATATGCCCCTCTCCCTAGAATACACCCCATTCAGCCTTTGCTTTCAGAATGCCTAATGCATTTATTCTTCAAGGCTAATCTCAAATATGCCCTACCCTGTTATCCTCCAACAATGGGAAATAAAGCAGGAAAACTGTCAAATGTGGTTAAAAATATGAACTTTTAGTAGTCATACTTCCATACTAAAAGTATAAACTTTCGTAGCCTTATAGTCATATTTGTCCCTACCTAGCTTTGTGGTCCTTGGGAAACTCAATGAGCCTTTCTGGTCCTCAGTTTTATCACCTGTAAAATGGTGATAATAAAACCAACCCTACATGGTAACAACGATACCAAGTCTGACACATTGCGGGTACTCAATAAATGACAGCTATTGTAATTACAAGAGAGTGTGTACACAAACAGGTGTCAAAAGACTTAGAATGTAATGGGTATCACAGATCCAGAAGGAGGAAAACTTACAATTGCTTTTTAGGCTGGAAGCCTTCTTGAAGGACAAACATTTTACTCAGCTCTGGAAGATGGCTGGAATGCCAACATATTATAAAGATAATAGAAAAACACTCTAGGAAGAAATAATAACATAAGTAAAATCATGCAAGTGGGAAAATGGGCATAACTGGATGGTTGAAACACACAGGTTGACCGAAGCCAACCTGGGGAGGGGAGGGTAGTCAAGAGACAAATTGCTAGAAATGATTTTGCTGGAGATTAAAACTATGTCATCTACAATGTCCATGAAATGAAGTGAATATAAAAATTCTTACCACCAGAAAATTTGGAAAATATACCAAATTTCTTTGGCATAGATCCATGAAGAGGTCCAGTGAGAACAATTTGGCTTTAGCCAGCATTCATAAAAGGTATGAATAAGATTCAGAATTAAGTACAAAGGGAAAGCTAAAGCACCCTTTTTTTTGTTAAGACACAGCAGCCTTTTTGGGGCTTTATTAGAATATTCTTGTGCCAGCTGTCTCTTTTCTCCAACTCACATTCACACAATATGCCTCTCTCTTGTTTCTCGTCAGCACTGCACTAGGATACTAATGAGTTTTCGGGAATAGAAAACCCAATGGAATATTAAAATTGGAAAGAAGAGCTCATTGAGTTAATTTCACTGAAGTGCATCACAACACACTGCACTGTTGTAAGAATGAATATTCAAATAGGAATCTAGTCATGGGAAAATTAATTAAGGAAAATGTTATTGCTAATATTTCTTTTTATGAATATACATATGCAGAGACACACAACCATCTATTGGCTCCACACTGACAATAATAAAAGCTAAACATTTATGAGAGTCAAATGTTCAAGATCTCTTGCTGAGTTGGTGTTAAAAGATTTTAAATAAAAAAATTATGATTCCAGAGAATTGTTTCTAAAAGACAAATCATGTCATGTCACTCCTTTGCTTAAAATTCTTCAATGGATCCAAAACATTCTTCAGAATAAAGTCAAAATCATCAGGGAATTCAAGGCCCTTCACTATGTGGCTCACGCATACTTCCCCTCATTTCACCTACTGCATTCTCCTAAATACATTGTGCTCTTGCAAATCTCTGTCTTTGAACATGCTGTTCACATTGTGCGGAATATTCTTTTACCCCTTGATATGGTTTGGCTGTGTCCCCACCCAAATCTCATCTTAAATTGTAACTCCCACAATTCTTAGGTGTCGTGGGAGAAACCCAGTGGGAGGTAACTGAATTATGGGGGTGAGTCTTCCCTATACTATTTTCATGATAGTGAATGAGTCTCACGAGCTATGATGGTTTTAAAAACAGGAGTTTCCCTGCACATGCTCTCTCTTTATCTGCTGCCATCCACGTAAGATGTGACTTGCTCCTCCTTGCCTTCTGCCATGATTGTGAGTCCCCCCTAGCTATGTAGAACTGTAAGTCCATTAAACTTCTTTCTTTTGTAAATTGCCCAGTCTCGGGTATGTCTTTATCAGCAGCATGAAAACAGGCTAATACACCCATTTTATCAATTCATTTCTGCAGATGCTGCTCAGTATCATCTCCTCCTTCCTCTGCCAGAGAAAGAGACTCTCCTGGGCGTTCCCATAGCACACTGAGCTCAGTGTTAGTTAGAAAATGCTGTGCACCTATACAATGCTGGAGATTATGCCAGGCAATTGCACATTTTATTGTCATAGACTATTTACTTGGCTGCTCACCCACTAGACAGAATATTTACTGATTAATTAAACAAATAATATGTAACTATACTATGCTCAGCACTGGGATTCAATGGTGAACCAAAAAACAGTCCCTGCCCTCAGACAGATTATAGTCTAATTATATACTGCAGACAATTATTACATGTCCTTTGAGTAATAATCTCTATCCCCCTAGTAGCTGAATAGTTCTTGAATGAACAAATAAACAAATGAATAAGTGGGTAGGTAGATAAGGTGCTTCTTACTTGAAAGGAGCAGCACACAGATCTTAGGGAGCATGAAATTTAAAAGCAACTTGGTACATCAGTAAGACAATTGAATTCAGAATCAAAATACTGATTCCCACTCCCCAGATTTACTAAATGTGTGACTTTGAGCAAGCCTCTTAACCTCTCTGAGCTTTAATTTTCTAATTCATAAAATATTAATGCCGGTTGGTTTAGAAGGAGTGCAAAGTTTTCACTTTTCTCGTTAATATCCAAAGAGTAAAATCAGAAAGAACACAGTGGAAATACTATTCCAGGGGGTCATAGGTTTTATGGCCAACTCTGATCAACTGGCAGTTGCTTTCTAGAGCACTAAGTTGAGAAGGTTTCTGAGACAGAATCCAGATTCAGCAGGAAGAAGTACTGTGATCAATTAGCAATGTCTGCCCAGAAGGAAAGAGGAGGGTAGCTATGCATGTAGCCAGGTATTTGTTACCACACAGCCAGTGAGCATCCATAGAAAGCTCCTAAGGAGATGAGTGGCATACATTTGAGGGCAGTATGGAATGGAGAGCAAACCATAGTCTGGCAAACCGGACCATCAGAGAGAATCCTCCTTCTCATAATGTCCTTTTAGCTACCTAGAGTAATCTTTCTCCTCTTATAGTTGTCTGGAATTATCCTTTTTTATTTGTAGACTATGAACACCTTGTTCCTGGTATATAGGATAGGGCTGATGTGTTGAACAGATGAGTGAGTGAATGAATAAAAGAATGAACAGCTGGTTTCCTCTCTGCATGACCTTGGCCAGATCCTTAATGTAACATATCAAACTATAATTTGATAGAGTTTGTTGAGTAGTGGTTTACATAGCACATTCACCACCTTTAGCTCATTTGATCCTTACTGCAATCCAAACAGGTGGATAATTATATGACTATTTTATAAGTGAGAAAGCTGAGGCTCAGAGATTAAATGTCCTCTTTTGTATTTATCCTATTTGGTCATCAGTTTCCTAATCAGTGAAAAAAGAGAAAAATACATCCTAGTTTTCTTACCTCACTGGTTTGTAGTGAGGCTCAAACCACTGTCAACTAGAAAGCACTGTGAACAAAAGGCAAGATCCTGATAATGCTTTGCTTGCTGAGAACTTTGCATTAATTACCTTTTTTCATGAGAATTTTTCAGGTGGGTATGAAAAAGTGGGTATGATATCCAAAATTTACTGATGGAGGAACTAAGGCTCCAGGCCCAAGGTCACTAAACTATTAAGGGATAAAATCAATGTTTAACTCTAAAACCCATATTCTTTTCTCTATATCATAAGATCTTTCCTTCAACAGGACACCCCTGTTATAATAATGCATTCTTTGTTTTTATTTTTCCTCCAAAGACTAGAGATATTAGCTGTGGCATATTGCATGTGTAAACACAATTTCTTCAAGAGAGTCAGGTTGCTAGCCTGTTCTATGTGATTCTTTAGGGAACTACATAAGGCAAGGAAGGGTTTTCAGAGGCAAATGGGTATATGTACTAGAGGCCAGAAAAGTGGTTTCCTCTAGACAACATGGCTAAGACTGGGCCTGCCCATGAGTCTAAAGCCGCACACAAAGTTTCTAAGATAAGCAGGGCTACAAAAGGCCTGTGAAATGCTGCCTATTGAAATGCAGGTCTCACAAAATAATCTATAGCTCCCTTGTCTCCTCAGGGCCTGCAGGTCTGGGCTTTGTTCCTAGGTACACAGATGAGTCCTTTATTCTATTGTTTAAACAAGAAAATTATGGTTCCCTGAAGGGAAAAGGCTTGGATCTGAGCTTAACTTTTTATCAATCATGTTAATTTGGAAATAAGTTATTGGTTTGACTTTGCATTCATCAGAGTAAAGGGTGGACTGTGTTCCTTTGGTCTCCTTTGTCCTTAATTAACAGCCATTGAATACCCATATTAATTAGTGGGGCTGAGAGATATTTTGCCTCACCCTTCACCATGGTGGGTAATTAAAAGTCCCATTAATAAAATTGTTGCACTCTTAATTTCTATAAACCTATTATTAAAACAATAATATGATTATAGAGTAACTTCCCTTCCTCTCCCAGCCTCCTTTCACTGTTTTTGTCCGTTTCCACAAAGTTCTTAGAATTGTACAGGAAGGACAGGCTCACACATATTATATGTGCTAACTTTGGATCTAATCACTTAGGGTATATAATTAACAGAATAAATCAAACAAAAGTGTTCCTGAGAAGTGAAGAAGAGACCCACTAGAACTAGAAATGTGATGTGGTTTTACAGGCCTGGAACTCCTGCCTCTTTTGGAATTAATGTCAAGGAAAATGAAAACCTTTGTTCTCAATTGGACTGGAAATATCCATAAAGGGTTCCAAATTGGATGCTCTGACATCTTTTGCTCAACTAAATTTAGCAAATATTGTTAAGTATACATTTTGTGTTGAGCACAAGGCATGAGAGATACAGAGATGAATCAGAAACAGCCCCTGCCCTCTCAAAGAGTTTGCTATCTGGTGGAATGGAAAGTTCCTTAAACAGTCAACTCAGATACAAAGAAGGTCCTGTACATTAAGGGAAGGAAGAAGTCTCCACTTACAAAACATTCTCTAAATCAATGTCTCCCACTGTCCAACAGACTAGACTTGGCATTTCCTCCAGATTCTCCCACCACACCGTGTACTTCTCCAATTATATCACCTAGCACAAGATGCACATTTAGTCCATAATGCAGGAAAGCTTCATTATGACAGCAACTAAGTTTGTCTTAGTCAGTTTAGTATTCTCAATGCTGGCATACTATGTGTATGTAATAAATATCTATTGAGTAAATGAATGAAAGGGCACTTCTTTTAAACTTTTATTTTACGTTCAGGAAGTACACGTGCAGGTTTGTTACATGAGTACATTACTTGTCACTGAGGTTTGGGGTATAAATGATCCCATCACCCATGTCATGAGCATAGTACCCAATAGGTAGTTTTCCAACCCTTGCCTCCTCACACCTTTGTCCCTCTAGTAGTCCCCAGTATCTACTGTTCCCATTTTTATGTTCATGAATACTCAATGTCTGCTCCCACTTATAAGTGAGAACACGTGGTACTTGTTTTTCTGTTCCTGCATTAATTTGCTTAGGAAAACGGCCCCCAGCTGCATCACTGTTGTTGCAAAGGAGATGATGTTGTTCTTTTTTATGGCTACATAGTATTCCATGCTTTATATGTATCACATTTTCTTTATCTAATCCATCATTGATGGACATCTAGGTTGATTCCATGTCTTTGCTATTGTGAATAGTGCTGCAGTGAACATATGCATGCACATATATTTTTGGTAGAACAATTTACTTTCCTTTCATTATATACCTAGAAATGTGGCTGCTGGGTTGAGTGGTAGATCTAAGTTCTTTGAGAAATCTCCAAACCACTTTGCACAATTGCTGTCCTAATTTACATTCCTACCAACAGTGTATAACTGTTCTCTTTTCTCTGCAACCTCACCAGCATCTGTTATTTTTTGACTTTTTAATCCTAGCCATTCTAATTGGGATGAGATGGTATCTCATTGTGGTTTTGATTTGCATTTCTCTGACGATTAGTGATGTTGAGTATTTTTTGTAAATTTGCTTACATGTTTTATATATTTGTTTTATATTTATTTATATACTTGTATGTCAACATATAAATTTATTTATTTATTTATTTATTTCGAGATGGAGTTTCACTCTTGTTGCCCAAGCTGGAGTGCAATGGCACCATCTTGGCTCACTGCCACCTCTGCCTCCTGGGTTCAAGTGATTCGCCTGCCTCAGCCTCCAGAGTAGCTGGGATTATAGGCACACGCCACCACACCCAGCTAAATTTTGTATTTTTAGTAGAGACAGAGTTTCACCATATTGGCCAGGCTGGTCACAAACTCCTGACCTCAGGTGATCTGCCTGCCTTAGCCTCCCAAAGTGCTGGGATTACAGGCATAAGCCACCATGCCCAGCTTATAAGCATATGTTTATAAACATGTTGGCTTGTATGTCTTCTTTTGAGAAGCATCTGTTCATGTCCTTTGTAAAAGGGCATTTTAGTATTAGCCAACTATGCTAATATGAATAGTAACCTTACACAGACAGAACCAAAGCTCTAAAAGACACCTTCTTTCACTACTTGATACTCACAACAGCCCTTGTACTATTATGAAAAAAACCTGAGATGCAACAATAAGTTGGTGAGGTAACACCACAACCCAGAGTACCTGACGTTAAACTCACTGCTCTTTTTATTACTGCTTCAATTTCCTACTCATTATTGGTCTGTCCAGGATTTTTATTTCTTCCTGGTTCAATCTTAGGAGGTTGTATGCTTCCAGAAATTCATCCATTTCCTCCATGTTTTCTAGTTTGTGAGAGTTTGTCCATAGTATTCTCTAATTATCTTTTGTATTTCTATGTTATCAGTTGTAATACCTTTCTCATTTCTGATTATGTTACTTGTGTCTTCTCGTTTTCTTGGTTAGTGTAGCTAGCAGTTTATCAACTTTAACTTTTTAAAGAACCAATTTTTCATTTCATAATGCTCTGTAGTTTTTTGGTCCCAATTTCATTTTATTCTGCCCTGATCTTTGTTATTTCTTTTTTTTTTTCTGGTAGCTTTGTGTTTAGTTTGTTCTTGTTTTTCTAGTTCCTTGAGGTAACATTATATTGTTAATTTATGATCTATTTTTTGATTTAGACAATGCTATAAACTTCCATCTTATCACCGCTTTTGCTGTATTTCACAGATTTTAGTATATTGTGTTTCCATATTCATTCATTTCAAAATTTTTTTTTTAATTTCTATATTAATTTCATCATTGACCCAAAGATCATTCAGGAGCATGTTGTTTAATCTCCATGTATTTGCACAGTTTTGAGAGTTCTTCTTGGTATTGATTTCTTTTTTTTTTTTTTTGAGATGGAGTTTCACTCTGTCACTCAGGTTGGAGTGCAGTGGCGTTATCTCTGCTCACTGCAAGCTCCGCCTCTGGGGTTCATGCCATTCTCTTGCCTCGGCGTCCAGAGTAGCTGGGACTACAGGTGCCCGCCACCATGCCAGGCTAATTTTTTGTATTTCTTTTTTTTTAGTAGAGATGGGGTTTCACCATGTTAGCCACGATGGTCTCAATCTCCTGACCTCATGATCCGCCCGCCTTGGCCTCCCCAAGTCCTGGGATTACAGGCGTGAGCCACCGTGCCCAGCCTTGGTATTGATTTCTAAGTTTATTCTTCTGTGGTCTGAGAAGACACTTGATATAATTTCCATTTTAAAAAATTTACTGATACTTGTTTTGTGACCTAATATATGGTCTATGGAGAGTGAGTATATTTCATGGGCTGATGATCAAAACATACATTCTGCAATTGTTTTATCAAATGTTCTTCAAATGTCTGTTAGGTCCATTTGGTCTAAAGTCCATTTTTTGTCCATGTTTCTTTGTTGATTTTCTGTCTCAATGGTCTGTTTATTGCTGTTAGTAGGATGTTGAAGTCCTCCATTATTATTATATTGCTGGTTATCTTTCTTTATGTCTAGTAATACTTGTTTTATGAATCTGGGTTCTCCTGTACTAGGTGCATATATACTTAGGGTTGTTATATTCTGTTTTTGAATTGATCTCTTTATCATTATATACTGACCTTTCTTGTCTTTTTTTTTACCATTTTTGATTTACAGTCAGTTTTATTTGATATAAGAAGAGCTGCTCCTGCTCATTATTGGTTTCCATTTACATAGAATATGTTTTTCACCCCTATACTTTCAGTGTATATGTGTTTTTACAAGTGAGGTGACTTTCTTGTAAGCAGCATATAATTGGATCATGATTTTATTTCCATTCATCCAGTCTATATTTTTTAAGTGGATGATTTAATCCATTTACATTCAAGGTTAATATTGATATGTGAGGTTTTGTTCCTGTAATATTGTTAATTGTTATCTAATATTTTGTAGATTCTGTTTCTTGTTTGTTTTTTTTTCTAGACACAGACTCTTGCTCTGTCACCCAGGTGAGATGGAGTGCAATGGCTTGATTATAGCTCACCACAGCCAAGTTAGAGATCAAGTAAGAGACAGACTTGTATACTGAGGGGACTGTATACAGTTTACTTTTTTGTGGAGCAGAATCTAAAGAACAAAGTCTTGGCAGGCTGTGTAGGTTTTGTAAAGGAGTATGATCTTTATCTCATAGATAATTGGGAATCATTGATCTGTTTTTTTTTTTTTTTTTTTTTTTTTTTTGAGTCAGGGTATTTCTCTGTCTCCCAGGCTAGACTGCAGTGGTGTGATAATAGCTCACTATAGCCTTTAACTCCAGGGCTCAACTGATCCTCCCACCTCAGCAATGGAGTAGCTGGTACTACAGGCATATACCACCATAACTGGCTAATTGTTTAATTTTTTTTTCTGCAGAGATGGAGTCTTGCTTTTTTGCCCAGGCTGGTATTGAATTCCTAGCTTCAAGTGATCATCCCACTTCCACCTTCCAAAATGTCGAGATTGAAGGTGTGAACCACCACACTTGGCCTCTTTTTATTCCTATGTCTGTTTGTCTTTGTGGTTTTGCGGAGTTCTGTTATGTTTCCATTCGATTATTTTCTCTTCCTCTTTTGTGTAATTGTTTTATAAGACCTTTCATGTTTTATACTTTGATGTGTTTTTATGAATGTGAATATTGATCTTTTATTTCCATCTTTAGAACTCCTTTGAGCATTTCTTGTAGGACTGGTCTAGTGATGATGAAGTCTCTCTGTATTTGTTTGTCTAGAATTGACTTTATTCCTCCCTCATTTATGAAGTTTATTCTAGTTGGATATAAAATTCATGACTAACACTCTTTTTCTTTTAGCACTTTGAAAATGGGATCCCATTCTTTTCTGGTTTGTAAGGTGTCTGCTGAGAAGTCTGCTCTTAGTGTAATGGGGTTTCCTTTATTGGTGACTAGATGCTTTTCTCTTGCTGATATTAGATTTTTCTTCTTCATATTGACTTTACACACTCAGATGACTACATGTTGTATAAAGTCAATTTTGCAATGTATTTTCCGGGTGATCTTGGACCTCTTGTATCTAGATATCTAAATCTCTTGCTAGACTAGGGAAATTTTTGTCAATTCTTTTCCTAAATAAGCTTTCTAAACTTTTTTTCTTCTTTGGGAGTACTGAAGATTTGTAAGTGATATGGTTTGGCTGTGTCCCCACCCAAGTCTCATCTTGAATTGTAATCTCCATGATCATCATGTATCTAGGGAGAGATCTGGTGGGAGGTGATTAGATCATGGGGACAATTTCCCCCATGCTGTTCTTGTCATAGTGAGTGAGTTCCCACAAGATCTGATGGTTTCATAAGGGGCTTTTCTCACTTCGCTCCTCATTCTTCTCTCTCCTGCCACCATGTGAAGAAGGTCCTTGCTTCCTCTTTGCCTTCCACCATGATTGTAAGTTTCCTAAGGCCTCCTCATCCATATGGAACTGTGAGTCAATTAAACCTTTTTCCTATGTAAATTACCCAATCCCAAGTACTTCTTTACAGAAGTATGAAAATGGACTAATACAGTAAGTTTGGTCACTTTATATAGTTGCATACTTCTCAAGGCTTTGTTTATTCTTTTTCATTCTTTTTTAAAATTTTGTATGACTGGATTAATTTTAAAAACCTGTCTTCAAGTTGAGAGTCTTTCTTCTGTTTGGTCTAAGTCTGCATTTTGTAATTCCTTAATGAATTTTTCATTTTCAGAAGTTTTGTTTGTTTGTTTGTTTGAAGATATCTGTCTCCTTGGTAAATTTCTCACTCATATTCTGAATTGACTTTCTGATTTCTTTGTATTGGTTTTCAGATTTCTCTTGCACCTCATTGAGATTCTCTGAAATCAATAAGTTTTTTATCTGGCATTTCAGAATTTCTTTTGGTTAGGATCCATTACTAGAGAATTACTGTTTCCTTTGGGGGTGTTATAATACCTTGTTTTTCCATACTTTCTGTATTACATTGATTTCTTCATAACTGAAGAAATCATAACTATTTCTTCATAACTGAAGAAATCATAACTATTTCTTCTTATTTTTGAATTTACTTTTGGTGGGGTGAGACTTTTTTGTCATAACTGAAGAAATCATAACTATATAGCTTCTTATTTTTGAATTTACTTTTGGTGGGGTGAGACTTTTTTGTCTTGAGGATGTTATTATAATATATTTTTTGTTTGTTTTTGTTGTTTTTGAGACAGGATCTCACTCTTTTGCCCATTGGTTTTTGTTGTTTTTGAGACAGGATCCCACTCTTTTGCTCAGGCAGGAGTACAGTGGCATGATCTTGGCTCACTGCAGCCTTGACTTCCCCAGGCTCAAGCAATCCTCCTATCTCAGCCTCTCAAGTAGTTGGAACTACAAGCACACGTCACCATGCCCAGCTAGTTTTTTGTCTTTTTAGTAGAGATGGGGTTTTGTCATGTTTTCCAGTCTGGCCTCAAACTTCTGAGCCCAAGTAATCCACCTGCTTTAGCCTCCCAAAGTGCTGAAATTACAGGCACAAGCCACTGTGCCTGGCCCGATGTATGTTGGTAGGGCCTTTTGGCTTTGTTTCTGTGTTGTACATTCAGTGGCAAAGAACTCTGTATAATTTCCTTGTTTATAAATAGCTTTACTGTGGTGGCTTTCCCAAATGCCAGTTTTATCAGTGTTGTATCATGCTCGTGGTTTACCATGAGCAGGCTCATGACCTCCTGAGTAGCTGGGGTTGTGTGAGCAACAGTGGTAGCAGAGGTCAAGAGAAACTTATCTCTTTCCCAACCACAGTACACTTTGTGTTGGCAGATGTTGTATTAGGCTGTGCAGGTCAACCTCCAGGCCAGTAGGTGGTTCTTGCAGTTAAGAGTTTGTTACGGGGGTAGCAGTAGAGTTTATGCTAAATCCCCGTTAACCAGGAAAGATACTCAGGTGTTACAGACAATGCTGCTGTGCTGAAGTGCCGGCCTGGGTGGGAACAGGTATTGCTGGCCTTTAAGCCAGGCAGTTGGGACTGGAACCCACCTTCCTTCCCTCTCAAGATGCAGTGGGGCTCAATCACCTGTCCTGACCAAGGGAGCTTTTCGGGATATTCAGTAAAAAGTCACACATTGTTTACTTTCAGTCTACAAGGCTGCCCTGGACCATAAAACTTGCTACCCAGGCCAAAACCATGCCTCTCAGGCAAATATCTTCCTTCTCTAGTCCCATGAAAGGGAGCCCAAGTTCATCATCCATAGCTAGAGTCCACACTGTATTCATTTCTTGGTTCTGGCTGTGGGAGCCCCTCCCCCATTCAAGACACAATATTCCAATCCCTGGCCTGAGGCTTCCTAATGCCAGTGGATGCTGCTGCTGCTAGGTCATAGTACGCCACCCAGCTTGTTATGAGCTGAGATTGAGAATGGTGTCCACACCCAGCTCTGGGAAAACATTTGGTGTGCTTTCTGGTGCCATGTCTTCTCAAAGTCTCCTGATTGCTTCCCAAGTTAGATCCAGGGATTGGGAGGGTCAAGGTGCTCTCCTGTGGCCTGGATTGCATAGTTGCCCAGTGGAAAGGTGCATGATAGAGGGATACTCACACTCCCTCTCTCGTATTGGGGCTTCACTCGCAGTTTTCTGCTGGATTATACAATGCAGACTACTTTCCCACTTTCTCTTTCCCAGTGTCTGAAGTTTTCTTTTGTTTTTCTGTCAAATTCCTACATTATTTCTTGGATAAAAGTTCATGATGTGAATCTTTTATTTTACTTTTTTAATTAACTAATTTATTTGAAATGGAGTCTTGCTTTGTAGCCCAGGCTGGAGTGCAGAGGCAGAATCTTGACTCACTGTAACCTTCATCTTCCAGGTTCAAGTGATTCTCCTGCCTCAGCCTCCCAAGTAGCTGGGGTTACAGGTGCACACCACCATGCCTGGCTAAGGTATGTATTTTTATAGAGATGGGGTATCACCATGTTGGCCAGGCTGGTCTAGAACTCCTGAACTCAGGTGATCCATCCACCTCAGCCTCCCAAAGTGCTAGGATTACGGGCGTGAAGCACACCTGGCCAATGGTGTGAATCTTTACAAGCTATTTTGTTTCTTCCAAGTGGGTGAGGTATGCTGGAAAAGCATTGTTTGCCATATCACGGTTTTTTGATAAGTTTTTAAAAACTTGCGTTTTTTTTTTTTTTCTAGTTACCTGACCATTTCTTCTAAGTTTCTTGGCCTATCCCAAGGAATAAATATAGTTCTAAGCCTTCAGCCTTGCTTTTTTGTCTTCTCCTATTATATTTGGCCTGTCTACCTATTTCTGAGGAGACAAACAACTAATTAGAGTAAATTCCAATCTGCACATATGTGCTTGGTATGAATTTGTAAAACTATAAGAACTCAGTTTACATGCACACAGAAAAAAGTTACTCTGCCACTGTCAACATCATGAACATCAGCTTTGTCTTCCACTTCTGTGTCCTTCACTTCACTTCTGTCATTATCATCATTGTTAACATTTATTAAGTGCTTCCTATACGCCGGGACCAGTGTTAAATATCTGTCATCATATTTAATCCTTACAGCTACTAAAGGTACCATTATTATGCCCATTTTTCTCATGAGGAAACGGATGCAGAGAGGTTACACAACTTACAAGAGCTAAAAATGACAGAATACAGAGTTGAACCTATAGTTGTTTAATTTCAAAGATCAAACTTTTAACCACAATGCTATATTATCAGCAGCAAGACTACTTTTGTATCTGATATTTTCTCTATAGAAAGTATCTGAAGATTACAAACTAAGAAGATCTATGAAAACAGGAGAGCAGGAAGTATCCCTCCAAATGATAGAAAGTCTCAGGATTACTGAAAGGGGCATCAGAAATTATTTCATTTGGCTGTCCTCTTAAACAGAAAAACCCTGTACGGCATCTGTATGTGCATTTCTAGTGGCAGGAACCTTACATTACTCATTGAGACAGCCTTCTTCATTACTGGGAAGATCTCATTTTTATCCCTATAGAAAAGTAAAATCTGCTTTCTTATGTAGACTACTAGTCTAGTCCTATTCTCTTGAAACAGTCAAAACACACTTAGTCTCCTGGCACCATAATTGGCTTTTAGAATTTTTAACATTCTCCTCCCTGAACCTTCTCTCCAGACTAATTAGTTCAGTTCTCCTTGGCTGGTTAATATTTAACCATGATGTTCAACTCTCTCTGATCCAGATACTGCATTAAAAACTCCTACATCTCGTGTTGTAGTTGGCAATTAGTCCTTGTCTTGACCCTGGTCTTTCCCTTGCTGTTTGTTATAAACAGCTATCTCAGTCTATTCCCTTGCTCCTCCTCAGAGCTGCATCCCTGTCCCATAGCCATGATATGTGGGGAGGCAAGTGTGACTACTTGATGCTGGAGAGCAGATATGACAAGCTCTGGTGAAACGCTAAAAAAGCAGCCTCCTTAGAAGACTTCCATGGGGAGACATGGTCATTTCTGCAGCTCCTGTGTACTCAGAATTCTTTTACCTTGGGTAAAGGCATGAAAACAAGGCAGGCAGGGTGCCTCCTGCATCTGCTCAGATTTCTGCCTAGGGCCTGCTCACCACTTAATTTCTGTGGGTACTGTCTTTCCTTGATCTTCTCCTTTCCATGTTTTCCCACTTTCCCACTTCTACCCTTATCTTCCTACCCCAAGCTCATTTCAGATACTTTGTAAAAAAACCAAAAGAACCTAAACTGTGTTTCTTCCTACCTTACTCTCATTCCACAGAATGCTTTTGACAACAGCTGTCTAGGGGTTTACCCCTACATACATCAAGGAAGCAATCAATTCTGCAATGGATTATCAAGTAAATACCAGCTAGGTGTCCTCTAATTTGATTCTGATACTATCTGAAGACAGTGTCAGATCCCACAGGTTGAGGGCTCAGTACTACAAGACTGCCCCTCTAATTTCAGATGCCAATCGAAAGCACAGGTTGTGGCCTGCACTTCTGACTGACTGGCTATAAACCAAGGTTCCTATAAACTCTCTTTGAGTTCAGTTAATTTGCTTCAGTGGCTCACAGCACTGAGAGAAATAGATTTACTCATTTATTATAACGGGTGTTACAAAGGATACAGATGAATAGACAGATGGAAGAGGTGCATAGGACAAGGCATTTGGGAAGGGATGCAGGGCCACCTCCATGTGCTTAGCAATCTGTAAACTCCCTGAACCCAGCCTTTTTGGATTTTTATGGAAACTTCATTACATAGGCATGATTGATTAAATCATTAGCCGTTGGTGATCAGCTTAACCTTCAGCCCCTCTCCCCTCCCTGGAGGTTGGGGGGTGGGGTTAAAAAGCCCAACCTTCTAATTGCAACTTGATCTTTCCTGTGAACATCCCCCATTTGGAAGCTACCTAGGTGCTGTCAGCCACCTCATTAACATACAAAAGGCACTCTTATTCTTATTGCCCCAGATAGTCCAAGGGTTTTAGGAGATGGATATCAGGAAAAAAGAGGGAGACTAAATCTATATATCCTGATAGCACAGATATATTCCCTTAGAGAAAAGGGCTCTATATTAGATGGGCTTGAAAGATCCACCATCTCCATTCTCACTTTTGAAGCTTTATCCCCTTCCCATTTTCCTTGGATCTGGAAGCACTCTGGGCAACAACTCCTCTTCTTGGACTTGGTCCTGCATCCCCTGTTAACTTTCTGTTCACTCCATATTCTCTTAACTTGGCTGGAGTTCATTTTATTCCCTTGCTGGGGAGCACCTTACGTATTAGTCTAATTTAAAAATAAGGAATTGACATATCAGAAACCTTAGTGAGTTGCTCAAGGTGGCGTAGCTTAAAAATGACAGTGTTAGGATTTGAATTCTTGACAGGTCAAAAAACTTTCACAATATTTTACAATTCTGGTCATGTTCCACTTTGTCAAAGTCCTTTTTAATGTGCAATGAATAAAGCTTAATACAATTTCTTAGAATGTGTGTGACTGTACTGAAGTGCAAAAACATCTGTGTTCAACAAATAAGAAATTGCTTCTTAAGTTTTATTTAAAATGCAATGACATTTCATGCCAGATCTTTAAAAAATAAAAATTAAATGTCATTCAAGAAGTCATTATAGCTTTCTTACCAAAGAAATTTGTTTGAAATTTCTTGTATAAAGTTGAATCTAATTTTACAACTTTTTAATTAAGTAATCCTCAGCAATTTACACTGAGGATTTGCTCTCCCTCCTGCCTTCCCAAAGGGCTGGTTAGACTTGGTAAATTTAAATTTGATAACAGTTTCCTGAATTTGTGCTCTATTCCTAGCCAGAAAGAGAGCACATGTATATACAAAATGAGTGTGGGAGAGATGGAAAATCCCATCCCATCTCATTAGCAACCAATGAGTACCCAAAAAAAAGTACAATGAATGAGAATTCATTATAGTAACAACCAACAGAAGAGTACAGTAACACTTTAATTCCCTCAGGAGATGCTATCCATCAAAGGGCTCTCCTTAGCAGTAGAATAACTGCTAATGCACAGCTGCATTTGTATAAACGAAACATTGTGAGTGAGAGTTGTATTTAAGAAGAGCTATTGCTAAAATATAAAACTCAGATAAGATGTTCAATTGCAATAAGAACTTAGATGGAAATCAATAGTTTAATGATGAATAATTCATTCATTATTCCAGGAGCATTTCGCTATTTGCAATATATATATTTGCCCATATAGAATATCAAAGAACCTCAAATGATCAAAACCATCTTGAGAAAGAGGAGCAAAGCTGGAGACCTCACACTTCCTGAGTGAAAAACATACTACAAAGCTACAGTAATCAAAGAGGTATGGTACTGGCATCAAGACAGACATGTAGACCATGAAACAGAATAGAGAGCCAAAAAATAAACCTTCACATATATGGTCAATGATCTTTGACAAGTGTGCCAAGTCTGCACAGTGGGGAAAGAATAGCTTCTTCAACAATTGGTGTTGGGAAAATTGGATATCCACATTGAAAAAAATGGAACCTTATCTTAAAACAAAAATAAACTCAAAATGGGATAAAGACCTAAATATAAGACCTTAAACTATAAAACTCATAGAAGAATCAGTAGAAAAGCTTTATACATTGCCATAGGCAATGCTTTCTTGGATATGACATCAAAAGCACAGCAAAAAAAGCAAAAATAGACAAATGAGACAACATCAAACATTAAAACTATTACACAGCAAAAGAAATAACCAACAGAGAGAAAAGGCAACCTACAGAATGAGAGAAAATATTTGTGAACAAAATATCAATGAGGGGTTAATATCCAGAATATATAAAGAACTCCTACAAATCAAAAACAAAACAAATAATCTGATTTTAAAATGGGAAAAAGAGTTGAACAGACATTTCTTTAAAGTAGATATAGAAATGGCCAGCAATCATATAAAAAGATGCTCAACATCACTAATCATCAGAAAAATGCAAATCAAAATCACAATGAGACATCACCTTCCACCCACTAGGATGGCTACTATCAAAAAAAAAAAAAGAAACAAACAGAAAGAATAAATTTTGGTAAGAATGTAGAGAAAATGGAACTTTTGTGCACTGTTGGTGGGACTGTAAAATGATATAGCCTTGATAGAAAACAGTATGGAGGTTCCTCAAAAAATTTAAAGTAGAACTACAGTATGATCCAGGAACTCCACTTCTGGATCTATACCCGAAATAATTGAGAATAGGATCTCAAAGAAATATTTGTATACCACATTCACTGCAGCACTATATACACAATAGCCAAGTTGTAGAAGCCTTAAATATCCATCAATAAATGAATGAATAAAGAAAATATAGTATATATGCAATGGAATATTATTTAGCCTTTAAAAAGTTAGGAATCCTGCCATATGGATGAAGTTTGAGGACATGTTAAGTGAAGCCAACCACAAAAAGACATATACTGGATGATTCTACTTATATGAGGAATCTAAATTAATCAAACTCATAGAAATAGATAGTATAATGATGGTTGTCAGGGGCTGAAGGGAGGGGAAATGGGAAGTTGTTGTTTAATGGTTTAAGAGTTTCAGTTGGCTGGGCATGGTGGCCCATGCCTGTAATCCCAGCTACTCAGGAGGTTGAGTTAGGAGAATCACTTGAACCTGGGAGGTGGAGGCTGAGGTGAGCCGAGATTGTGCCATTGCTCTCCAGCCTGGGCAACAAGAGCGAAACTCTGTCTCAAAAAACAAAAAAAGAGTTTCAAGTCATGCAAGATAAAAAAGTGTTAGAGATATGTTGTACAACAATATGCATGTAGTTAAAAATACTATATTGTACACTTAAACTTGTTAAAAGGGTAAATTTATGTGCTTTTTGTCACACTAAAGATTTTTTTGAAACACTCACTATATGTCAGCACTGAGGCCACAACCATAAAGAAAATGGATAAAGCATCATGGGAGAAAAGCAAGGTAGACAGGGCCATCAGGGCAGAAAGTATTAACAGGTAGCAATATAGAAGCCATTTCAAATAGAACAGCTTGAATAAAGGGGCCAAGTAGGAGACAGACTTGTGGACTGAGGGGACTGTACGCAGTTTACTGTTGGTGGAGCATAATCTAAAGAACCAAATCTTGGCAGGCTGTGTAGGCTATGTAAAGGAGTATAACCTTTATTCCATAGATAACTGGAAACTATTTATCTATTTTTTATTGTTTATTTTTTTAGTCAAGTTCTTGCTCTGTCATCCAGGCTGGAGTGCAGTGGTGTAATCACGGCTCACTGCAGCCTTGAATTCCTGGCCTCAAGCAATCCTCCCTCCTCAGCCTCTGGAGTAACTGGGACTATAGGCATGCAGCACTACATCTGGCTAGTTAAGAAAAAAAAATTGTTTTGTAAAGATGAAGTCTCTCTATGTTGCTCAGGCTAGTTTAAAACTCCTGGCCTGAAGTGATCCTCCCACTTTGGCCTCCCAAAGTGCTGGGATTACAGATGTGAGCCTCTGTGACTAGTCCCAAGATAAGGGAAATGATAATCGTTATTATGAGTACATTAACTAGGCATTCATGTTTGATACTTCATAATGTAAAACACACTTTCACATTTTTTCCTCTTATTTGGTCCTCCCTAGATGCTACATTTTATGGGTAAGGACAAATGATATTACCCACTTACAGCTAGTGACAGACTCAGAATATGATTCCAGGTCCCTTAACTCTGAATCCCCTGCACAGACACTTGAGAACATGTCACAGTATTTGATGAGCTATGAGTGCTATTCAGATGTGAGCACTCATCACCAATGGGACTTATATCTGTACAGCTTTTCTAATGACATCATAGATTCAGAGAGGCAAAATGATTGCCCAGGGTCATACAGCTAGTGATTGGCAGTTGTTGTCTCCTGATGCTTTATCACATGATTGTTTCCTTCTTCCTGGGTACAACTACTCAGAGAAGATATACTGATTTTGTATCAGCTGGCTCTTCTGTGCTCTGAGCATCAAGATGGTGGGCTATAAACCATAGTCTAGACCAACTCCATCTGTCCTGTGCTTCTTATCTCCTTATCAAACTAGGGTTTTGATTAAATAGCTCCCCAAATTTCATTTCTTATTGATTCCCCACATGGCTTTAATTTATTGCTAAAGTGACTCTTTGGAAATCCCATATTTCCTCTTTCAAGGACACAGAGGAGGGCAGCATAGAATCTTCCCTTTTTAAATAAGGTTGCTCCTCTTCTTCATTGTTCCCTGTGCCCCTTAAATGACCTCCATCCATCTATTTTTAGCTGCTATTGATTCTCACTTAACTGTCTTGTTCCTCCCAGATGCTGGAAAACACTTTGACTCTGTAGAAACTAAGTGTATGCCTGCTTCCTCTGATTGAATGTGTAAGCAAACTATAGGTATGTGCAGTATAAATACTCCATCCTACCCCTGGACCCTGGGTTGGTCTCACTAGAAAAGTGGGGTGGGAGTGTAAGTAGGTAAGCTTCCTGTTTAAAAGAGCATTAGACCAGGAGTCAAAAGACTCTGGTACAAGCCCCAATTCCAGCATATCCTAGTAGTATGATTATGTTCCTCTGTGGGCTCAAGTTCCATGTCTGAAAAGAAAAGGGGTGGTAATAGGTGACCCTAACAGCTTTTTAATGTTTCCTTTCACAAATTATGTTTCTGAAATATCTATTGCATAATGTTAATACATTGTAAAATTATAAATAAATGACATTTTGGAAAAGTATCTTATAAATGGAAAAGACTTTCACAGATGCTTATTGTTCTGATGATGCTATAACTGAATTCCTAGGTCTCCACAAACTTCCAGGGACCCAATATCTTCACATTAGGAGACAATTCTAGGTTTCTCCTAATCTTTGCTCTGATTTAGCCATGGAGCAAAGCTGCTAGAAAAATAAACTTGATTTGGCAGAAAAAGGAGATCATGTCAGCATTAGCCAAGGGGAATAAGAAGGAAGATTTAGGAAATAAGTTTTGGCATTAGCCAAAAATGAATACAGGTCAAGTTTAGAAAAGTTTCAAAGTCACTTCAGTACCTCAGTTGAGAGAAGTGGGCAAAGAAAAGTCTAGAACTGTTGGGAAGAGGGGCAATCTGTATGTGTTTGGGGGAAGGAGAAAGTTTTGGAGTTCACAATCAGCTTTTCTATTCCTCTGTTTTCAGCCTAGCTCCCTTAACTGAGACTGGGATAAATATACTGAATTACAACAACTGGTTCTGAAATTAAAACAAAAACAAAAACAAAACAAAACAAAAAATAAACCCTCTAACTACTGGGATGGCCCTATAAAGGGGCAGAGCCTTAGGAATGAAGGTCTAATACAATTATTATAATTGCTGTTATTATTATTACTTCCTCCATTGCCTACTTTTCTTCATTACATTTCTCTCCAATAAAAACTGTCTTTTCAGTTAAGGCAAAGCTGCTTTTGACCCTTTCCAAACACAAACCCCTTCCCTGACACTATCCTTATACATATTCTTTTGCTGCATTAATAGAAATAGAGTGTATAGGATGAAGAAAATGAAGGTTCTGCTTCACCCTTCCCCCAGTGAGTAGGCTTTAGGAGTTTGTTATCTGCATTTGGGCCACACACTGCACCTGCGTCACTGACAAAAAAATCAAGTAAAGGAGTATCAGCATAGAGATGAGTCTGGAGGCCAGTACATTCTGGAAAGAGTAGAAATAATTGAAAAAGTAATAGGTATCCCAAATAGGACTAGGACCAATGGGTGAAAACTTTATAAAGAACTTTCTGAGCATTAGACTTTAGATGGAGAGGAGAGGAGAGGAGAGGAGAGGAGAGGAGAGGAGAGGAGAGGAGGTAGGAACCAGGTGGGCGGAATGGGAACTGAGGGAACAAACCTATTTGATGGATTGTTTTTTCCTCTTGACTCCCCAGTCTGGGGAGAACTTATGATCTCAAGATGAATGCACTATTCTTAGAGGAAAATAAAATTCTAGCATAATTTCTGCAGGTATTGTTATGTGATTAGGGCAAATAGCTTTTTTAAAAAAAGATTATTTAGAAATGGTCTCAGGAGGCTCTGGGCAGGAGCGAACTATAATGCAGTCTCAGGATGATGATCCTGTCATTGGACCATTCTACCTGGACTCAGTCACGGTGAAGTCTATCAGTGGCAGAATCCAAATTCTCTTACCCTACCTGATTTAGCAGAACTGACTGACTGGCACAACACATCTGGAAAGGACTGCGGCAGATCAAAAAGCAGAATGATGCTCCTTTGAGGGAGGATCAAAAGCCAGGATGGTGCTCCATTGAGTTGATGCTCCATTCCAAACAAGAGCCAAAAACCACACAGCTCTGTAGACATACATTCACCATTCACTGAGTATCTCCTTTCTTTTTCTTTCTTTCTTTCTTTTTCTTTCTTTTCTTTCTTTCTTTTTCTTTCTTTCTTTCTTTTTCTTTCCTTTTCTTTCTTTTCTTTTCTTTCTTTCTTTCTCTCTTACTTTCTTCTTTTTTTTTTCAAGGTCTCATTCTGTTGCACAGGCTGGAGTACATACATGATCACAGCTCAATGCAGCCTTGACTTCCCGGGGTCCAGTGATCCTCCCACCTCAGCCCCCCAAGTAGCTGATATTACAGCACATACCACCATGGCTGGCAAATTAAATTTTTTGTAGAGATGGTGTCTCCCTATGTTGCCCAGGCTAGTTTTAAACTCCTGGGCTTAAGCGATCCTCCCACCTCAACCTCCCAAAGTGCTGAGTTACTCCACTCAACCTCATTCCTGCTCTTGATTCTTTTAGCCACTAACTTTGCCATGCATGCTATTGATATTGTCTTTCACTCTATATTATCCTTTACTTCAACTCTTACTTCTCATTTTACATTTGTATAATTAATTATAATAACAATAATAACAGCTATACTTTTAGAATACGTAGCTTGCTCCATGGCTTCTTGCGAGGGATTATATGTATTATATATACATTTCATTTAATTCTTACAACTATCATATGCCTATGAGTTAGTTATGGTGTTAACTCAGTTTTACAGATGAGGAAACTGAGAACTGAGGCTAGGAGAGGTTTGGTATTTTGCCCCAAATCACTCAAGAAGGAAGTGGTAGAGTCAGTTTAGAAAACATATCATCTCTCTGACTTGAAAGCCCATGCTTTTCTACCTGGGCTATACTGTCACACTAAAAATGGATTTTTTTTTCTTAATGATTCTGATGATTTTTATTCTCCTTGTAGGTGACCTTGCCTCCTTGGTCTGCCTTTGATGAAGCCTTAGGTCATACCCTATCAGCAGTACTCCCCAACCTATCACCTCCACCCACAGCCCAGCTTCTCCCACCTTGCAGGCAGCTCTCAGACAACAGGCACTGAAAAGCTAGAAGTTCAAGGAATTCAAAATGTATTTTCTAGAACAAGGAGTTTACCACAGCTGCCCCTTCTGTGGACACATGATGCCTGTCTCAGAGAAGATGCATTCTTGGTTGTTGTCTAACATAGAGGGGATCCAAGAATTTACTTCACTCTAAGAGATCTTTATCTTCTCACCTTACCGTAGTGCATTTGTCCCATAGAATTGCTGGTTTTATAAGTGATGAGCAGATTTACTTAAATATATTTATTTAAAGCTATAAAAATAAAATTAATTCAAATCATTGTTCCAAAGAAACCCAGAACAGGGCCGTGCCTGACTTGGCTTCCAAGGAGAGAAAATTATTCGTGATATGTCAGAATCCAGCTCTTACCGGAACCACACATGCATGTAGGCATGCATATACGCAAACACACACACACAACACACCACCCAAACCTGAAGGTGTTTTCCAAGAAAACCAGATGAAGAGAATCTTCATTACCAGAAGCAGGGAGTGAGTCAGTGCTGGGCAGAACAACTAAGCAGGCAGTCTTAGTAGGAGAAATGCCAGGGCATGTGTAAAAGAAAAGCAGCAAGTTCACCCATGGGGACCCTGGAAATCATTTAATCCAGCACTAACACATATATTCCAGTAATTTTAAATGTTTCACCAATTTAATATTTTAAAACTCATATAATTACTGATCTCTAACTTGGTTAAGAAATTAAATGTATATCATCTCATTTCACATAAATGAGTTTGAAATGAAACAGACAAAGAAGTAAAGAAACTATACAGATGAAGTACTAACTTCCTATCTGTCCAACTTTAATTTTCTTCCTAAATTATATTTTGGTTGAAAGAAATAATTTCTACTCCCAATTCTTGTCACTCTCTGCTGGACTTCTGTCAACATCAAATTTACTATGAAGGACCCAGATATAGATAACACAGTACAGTGGGGGAAAGGTGGAGAAGTATCTTCCTCTCCCTCATTTTTGATACTCTATTTCTATTTATGTTGCAAAGATATTTAATAGTGGGTGCATTAATAGAGGACATTATGGTATGGGAAGAACAAAGTTTAGCCTAGTCTGGTAATGTGCAATTCACAGAGATAAGACAAACAATGGTGAAGGCTTGATCAGGAAAGGGCAGATTGGCCAGTGGGGATTATGAGTTGAGGACTGATTAGAGATTATGCAAAAGTGGTCAGCTGGGAACTTTATTAAGATTTTAACTACCATGTTTACAAATAAGAGAATTAATCCTATAAGTAAGGAAAAACTTTACATGGGTTTTCAGAAAAGGATCAACATAATCTGATTCATGTTTTGAATAGCTCATACTAACACTAGATGGAAAATAGATGTGAAGGGGACAAATTAAAGGTAGGGAAACCAATATGATGACTGGTACAATAATCCATGCAAGAGAATAAACTTCATGAGAGTCATTGGTATTCCCAGTGTATCACTGCTATATACATCTCCAGGACCTAAAATATAGAATATACTCAATAAATAGCTATTAAACAAAAAGTGGTTTATGTTCAAGTGAAAAGTGTAAGACGGGGAGAGATTGGCTAGTGGTCATAGTGGTGACATTCATCCATAGGTTTCCAGATAACTCTCTTTCCAGGTCATTGTCCAGATTGTGCCAGCTAGCTGCCTAGATTGAGCTCCTTTTCATTGAGTATTTATTATTTTCAGGCCCCATTCTTAGCATCATTGTACAAACATGATCTCCTTTCATCTATTTTTTAAAAGTCTCTAAGGATTAAATATTGTTATTTCTCAGTTTATATGTGAACAAAGCAAAGTATCTCCCTTAGGTCATGCAGCTACTAAGTTATACCAGGATTTGATCACAAGACTGACTCTTAAGCTTCTGATTGCTCCACTGTAGTCAGAAGTGTGGGTGTCACTTGCATAATTAAACGGGAAATTTTACGTATCATATTTCCATACACATTCTGAAGAGGTTTCTATCTCACAGTCTCCACAAACAATAGCAGCACAATATGAACACTGTGCAAATGTATTTTTAATAAACTGCCTCAAAATTTGCTATATGCCTTAACAAGCTTTTGTAATCTCAGGAGGCCTTATTAGATAAAGATGTTTTAGAAAATCCCCCATCCCTAACTACTTGAAAATGCGTTAATCATTTTAAATCTCCCCAACCCCTTGCCAACCCCCAACAGCCACAGGCAAAAAGTCATATTGTTTGGCTTAATGAAAATAAATGTTGCCCCTTCCCTTATAAAATATCTTTATATGAACTTACACAAATACTGAACACAAGGTGAGCCCTGAAAATCTTCTAAACAAATAATAAACCCAACTTAGCCCTGCTGCTAGTCCTATGTGGTTATAATTCTACCCTTTCCTTTGCTCTAGCTAAGTTATTTGAAAGTATATTACTTTTTCACCCTGGATATGCTATTTTATATGCCTTCGTTTTTAATATGACCATGGAAATAGCAGCATAATATTCTTTTTCTTCCTGATGTTGCCCTCTCCTCTTTAGAAAATGAATTTTCCACCTATCACTTAGAAGTACCCTGCCAAATGGGTATCCTGCTTAGTGCCCAAGTCCGTCCCCAGCATGCAGGCAAGATGTCTCTCAGGGATAGAAAAACAACATTCCATCACATCCATGTAATTGCTTTTAAAATGCCCATTGCTTTTATTAGTAGCTGTTCCATTGCTGTCATAGGATAATCATAGTTTCTTTGAAATGTCTCTCTTATTTTTCATTTATGTGTTCAGAAAATACTTCAATTACACAAACACGCAGTTGATTTAGAAAGACAGTTCTCATTCATCCACAACCAACCCACAATTTCAGAATTTTTAGTAATTGAGTGAAAGAATAAAGTTTGCTTCCAACAAAAGGCATAAGAAATACAAAGAGTATGAGGAAAACACTAGTTTTGTCAACAGGATCACAACAACTCTGAACTTATGGTTCTTCATGTGTAAAATGGGGATAACAATCTTCTAGGGTTTTTATGAAAATTAAATATTATATGTGAAAATGCAGGCACAGTTCTTGGTAACTAAAAAATATCTCAACAAACAGTAGTAATACTGGTAGTAGTGGTTGTTACTGTTGTTGTTTCAAGATAAACATTAAACCTTCATTCTTTATCACATTTTTTTGAACATATGTCACACAGTCCCCCTTGGAAGATGCTCTCAGTGTAGTAGGGCAGACAGACAAGTAGGTAGTTAACTACTATGCAATTTAATAACTCTTATTATAATAGAGGTATATAAGAACTGCTATAAACACAGATGTAAGAATTTAAATAATAACATATTTATTTAGCATTTTCTTGCTTTATCATTTTCAAATCACACAACAACCATTTGAAGTAGGTTTAAACTACCAGTTTAATAGATAATCATCATCATCACCCTGGCAGCTACCATTTGCTACACGACTATTGTGTCAGGCCATGAACTAGAAGCTTTACATGTATTATCACATGTGATATCACTCAATCATCACAAAAACCCTGCAAAGTAGCTACTCTGATCCTGATTTTACAGAGGGTGAAACTAAGATTCAATGAGTTTTAGTGACTTCCCCAATCATACAACTAGTGAGTGATGTAGTCTGGATATGGAAACAAATCTGTCTGTCTCCATGTCACAGTATTTCCTCTATTCACAGTTGAGTCACAGATACAAACCAGCTCAGAGAAAATTACACTGGCAAGAAGAAGAAATTTTCTCTCATATTTTCTAAATATCCATCTTGAATAAATAATGTGTAAAAGAGGATGACAATTAGTACCCTGATCACTAGACTAGATATGAATCTTATCCTTCCAATTTATCCCATTAGTTGCAATTCAACAAAGCTACGGCATGTAAAAATATTAGTTTCACAAATAAGTGGCCATTGAATAAGCTATTACACCAGCTCAGATAGTCTATGATTGAGTCTGAACACTGACGTTATCAATTCTGGCATTCTATCTTCCAGAAATTATATTTGCCATCTAGAATATAGATTAGATAACTTTCAGATGGCTTCCAAATGAAACCAAATGTTTAAACAAGCTGCTAACCCTCAGACATGAAAGCTAAAAGTGTTAAGGAAAACCTTTAATTATATTACTGCAAACCAAACCAAGACAAGAACAAATTTCATTATAGGAACCTGGTAGTTCAGAGGTAGTCTGCAATACTCTCTCAGATCACTGATGACCACACCCTTGCTTCTGCCAAATGTTGTCCCCCTGAGGTAACAATTAAGTTATTTAATTGGCCCTGTATAGAGTTGTGTAGTCTATCATGCTGCTTTTAGTCCTTGGTAGCTAGGAAACTTATAATTGAGTTTTCTATTAATTAACAGCATCTAGGTTAATTGTAAGGTTAGCATGTTTACCTTTTCCATCCTTTACGCATGTTAAATAATAGGACTCCATTTTTAAAACAAGTAATAGCAAAAGCATTTATTTTTATTTATTATTGAATTATTTTATAAAATAAAGAACAGTCTGATTTTTCCACATACTGAATTTATCATCAGTGTTTGAATTTCATTTATTCTTTTAAACAATATTTACTATATACTTACAAAGGACTATGGCTTTGTCTATGCTGAACACTGTCCCTTTCCTTCAATGGTGGAGAAGGGTAAATAGATAAAACACAATATGACAATTACTACTAGTACTATAATATGATAATTACTAAAATTATTTGTGAGCTGCACAGAATGGAGAACAAATTCATCCTTTCACATCTACATTTATCTTAGGCTTACCTTTCTTGATTAGCAGAGATATTGACTGCTGGATCAATGTGGCATTTTGAAGTATATCTGATATAGTTTGAATATACATCCCTGCCAAATCTTGTGGTGAATTATAATCCTCAGTGTTGGAGGTGGGGCCTGGTGGGAGATGTTTGGGTCATGGAGGCAGATCCCTCATGGCTTGGTGCTGTCTTCGTGATAATGAGTGTGTTCTCATGAGATATGCCTGTTTGAAAGTGTGTGACACCTCCCCCCACCCTTGCTCCTATTTCCGCCATGTGAGACGCTTGCTCCTCATTTGCCTACTGCCATGATTACAGGCTTCCTTAGGCCTCCCCAGAAGCAGTTGCTGGTGCTATGCTTCCTGTACAGCTGGCAGAATTGTGAGCCAATTAAAACTCTTTTATTTATAAATTAGCCACCTTCAGATATTTCTTTATAACAATGCAAAAACAGCCTAATATAATATACAAGAAACTCAAGCTCCTTGGTGCTCTGAGTGAATTAAGAGGTTTGAGATCCGGGCAGGCCAGCTTATATACCTCCTTAGGAAGATTTCTCTGTCTCCTGCAATCCATAGGGATCTCTCTAGCTCTGCATCCTGAGGTATTCTCTCCAGACCAGACACAAATGGCTCTGAGTATTTGATGCAGCCCACCATAGCAGACAGTTCCTGTGCCCCCCCAACCTGGGTATAAGCCATTAAGAGCTTAAGTTTAATTTACTTTGTATGCCAAGCACCTCTCTTCAAGCTTAAAATTTAAATCAGTTTAGCAATAATTTATTAAGCTCCTACTTTTTCTTGGACGCACAGTAATAAAGCTCCCTATCCAGAGTTCAAGACTAGCAGGAGAGACAGACACATAAACAGAGTTAGAACTGTGTATAATGGTAGTAGGGTATGTCTAGGGTGTCTAGCCCATGGTAGGTAGGGCTTATAATTTATTTGGGAAATAATTTTAGTAATGCTAGGCAATTCCGAATAGTAAGAAACAATGACTGGAAGAAAAAGGTTGGGAAATAACCCAGTAACCTACTTAACATCCAGTACACGATGCACAAAAATGGGGCTGGTGTAATTGGAGCAGAATTTTGTCCCAAGCATCCTATGTGGTAAACAATTTGCATGGATATGGGATCCAAGTCTGAGGCTAAATAAAAGCAGGTGGTAAAGATTCTGGGAGACCAGTTCTTTCACGGCAATACAGAGAGAGAATTCTGCCTCTCCAGGTGTGGGACTGACTGTGGCAGGTTTATCAGAACTCTAGCTCAACATGTTGAGATCCAGACTTGAGCACCAGTCTTATCCAGTCCTGTGGAAAATTGTAATGCTAAACAATGAAACTGAGGCACAAGTCAAGTTGCTTGTGGTACAGAAAGGCTCTCCATGACCATGCAAATTGCTTAGGTTCCCCCACTTATCCTTATATCCAGACACATTGGAGACTATGTTTATAGCAGAAGACTAATTTTACACACCATCTGCTGGTAGACTGAGACTAGTAATAAGCCTCCTGTTTAGAAAAAAGATTGAAATGTAGTCTTCACCTGAAAACCTTGAGATTGAAGTGGTGGGTAAGGGATAAAGGGAGTATCAAGTATATTTGTTGCTGAAACATTTTTGAAAGTTGGGAAAAGCAATTCTCAGTCTCTTTCTTATGAAGACAAAGGGAAGTTATTTGTTCTCATTTGTCTGAAGTTATTAGCAGAGACACCATCATTCACTGCCATTGTAAAATTTGAGGGTCATGAAACAGTTGTGATAGAAATTTGAGAAAGTAAAAAATCTCACTCCATTTTTCTCCACTGAAATTCTCTCATCTTCTACTTATATGTAGATTCATGATTTTTTTTGTCTCTCAGGAGAGCCACAAGGAACCTGTCAGAAATATTCCAGCATATGCAAATCCTAACTAGACAGACAAAAATAATCTTTGTTCTGTTCCTCATGTGCTCTGTGGGAGTTTTGCCTTGTTTGCATGATTGATCAGTTTGCATATTACTTTTAAAAATCATTTTTCAAAGGCAGACACAAAGCTGAAATTAAGAGGACTATCTAGGGCGGGGCTGAATGTAAGGGCACCAAATCTAGAATAAGTCCTTTTAATTACTTATGAATATTCCTCCTGCACATATCAGATGATCACTCCTCAAAGATGAACTGAATGGTAAACAGCCTCTGTTTTTTTGCTGATTGATTAGCAGTACTCCTATGTCTAAATATGCTGGAGGTTATGTAAACTGCCAAAGACCTGCCAGAATTCCTATACATTCTCAGGGTTCACTTCTCTTTTTTCTCAAGAGTTCACGATGTTTCTGATCTTCCTTGCTAGCCAGTTTCTGTACTCTTTTTCACATTCTCTTCCCATATCAAACTTTAACAAAGAACCTCCATCACTGTGGATTCTTCAGACAGGTGCCCCTCTTTGCACAAGTCTGGACACAATATGCTGGGTTACAATTCCTCTTCTCTATCTTCACCTCGACCGCGTTTGCTCAAGCTTCATCATCCCTTTCTTGTATTACTGAAGTAGTCCTCTAATTTGCCTTCCTGTGGTCATTATCCTTCCTTCTCCCTCTTTCCCCCAATTTTTTCCTCCTCCCATTCCAGAAGTGTTGATTACTCCATTGATAGTGACATGATATATTATTATCCCTCATTTATCATGAGGAAACTAGAATTCAGGGAGCTCTCATAATTTGCTCAAGGCCACATGGCTAGTAGATACAGTATAAAACATCTGAGATCTGCAAGCATATACTGACTTCCGTTACTTTGCCAGTATCAATTCTAGGTTCTGGAAGCACAAATATGACTTAAGATATCTGATCATATCTAACTCTGAGAACCCCACCATGGAGGAGACACTCATACTAACAGTAAATTACAGTACAATCTGGAAAGTGCAAGGCTAAGTGGCAATGTCAGGGTTTGAACTTAAGTCTCTCCCAGTTAGACCACTGGTTGCCAATCTCTGCAAAGACAAAAGTTTTTATTATTTAATTTTATTCATTTTTTTCTAATTTCAACTTTTAGACTCAGAGGGTTACAGGTGCAGGTTTGCTACATGGGTATATGCTAAGGTTTGGGATATGAATGATCCTAACACACAGATAGCAAGTTTAGTACCCAAAAGTTAGTTTTCAACCCTTTCCCTACCCTCCTTCCCCTCTCTATTAGTCCCCAGTGTCTACTGTTGCCATCTTTATGTCCATGAGAACCCTATGTTTAGCTCCCACTTATAAGTGAGAACATACAGTATTTAGTTCTCTGTTCCTATATTAATTTGCTTGGGATAATGGCCTCCAGCCGCAACCATGTTGCTGCACAGGGCATGTGTTTGCTCTTTTTTATGGCTGTGTAGTATTCCATAGTATATATTTCCATAGTATATATATATCGCATTTTCTAGATAAAGGGCTTTTAAGTGTTTCCTCAAGTTTCTCATAATATTATTTGTATTTTTATTCAACTAAGAACAAAACAATGGCAAAAAGTTACAATTAAGTCAGTAAGGCTTTCAAATGAATTTATATTTTATTAATAACAATACTATCAATGTCCATTTGAATCCACATCTTTGTGAGATATACTATTGTTTCAGTGTAACAGAGAGTGAGTGCCCAGCCATGTATGAATTTGGGACCCACTTGCAATAACCGTATGGCTCCCCCTCGGTCCTTTGCCCATTCACTGGGAATTAATGCCAGCCTTGCAACCTCTTCTCATACAAAATACCTCCTAACAGGGTTCTGCACTGTTGACAACTAGAGAGTCAGGATGTAACATGCTTATGTAGAAGTCAAGCAAGCATGTGCCCCTATTAGACCTTGGAAAGTGATAAGAACCTTCAATTTCTCCTTTAACCCATCTAGACATCCATACAAAGAAAACGAAGCAGAGAGAGAGAGAACTACTATTTCTTGGTGGCTGCTCTGTGCTAGTTATGTAATTTATAATCTAAGTTATATCAAGTCTGGTGTTTAAAGCCTTTTAGCAGAATCTTCCCTCCTCCTATTTAGCCTAAGTTCTGAGCTTTCCCTTCCTCCACCCCCATTTACGTTTTTCTTTCTTATTTTTCCCAAACATAATTTGCTCTTTTACATTTCAATGCCTTTGCTAAAGCTATTATTTTGTCTGGAAAATGCATGACCAGTTCCCATTTTCTTTTTATCTTGCTTAACTCTTTCACACTTCAAGATTCAATTCCTTTTTGAAACCATCATAATCTACATAAAAAGTTGTTCTCTCTCTGATCTATGCACCCACCTTACACTTGATCTGTCCTTCTTATAGCACTGAGCACATTATATGATACTCACTTGTTTACATGTATCTTAATCACTGGCCTATGCTCTTTTTGTGGCTGAGTGCATCTCATTTTTCTTGAATTGCCAGTGTATAAGATTGTGCCTGGAACATAATACACACTCAATAAAAGATGGTTGAATGAGTGAATAAACAAATGTCTTCATAATCTTTGGCTGCATCTGTCAACATTGATAGAATCTTTTCTGAAACTTCCTGCTTTAAGTCTGGAGAATGAATTATGACTTTTGTCCTGTTATTTGTCATTTTCTAACCTATTCATCTGTTGATGATCATAAAAGTCTAGGATATTAGTGTGGGAAGAGATCTTAAAGGCCCTCTAATCCAATCTTCCTACCAGGGCAAAATCCCCTTTCTGTGATCAGAAGTCATTCATTCTCTGATGAACAGAGTTGATTACCTTATAAGGGAATTCAATCCTTCTTTAGTGATATTATTAGGAATGTCAAACTGTATCTATAATTTCTCCCTACTGATTCTGTTTCTGCTCTTGAGACTATACTATTTACATGTATTTTCATCTTCATGTCATCCTTTCACCTATCTGATAACAGATTGAGAAACTAAGGAGTCACTTGTGCAAGGCATTCTGGGACCTCAGAAACCCACCCTGGTTTCTGGGGTCAAGCTAAAAGGAGGCAGATTGAGCTTTAGAGGCAGCTGGCAAGAGCAGTCAAGTGTTTAGTGACCAAGACATTGGCAAATGTGGGCCTAACCCTGGAAGGCACCAAGATTCCAGGAGATAGAAAACAACAGATACAGCCTAGCTGAAAGAAGGGGAGATAGCATTGGCAAAAACAATGATGCTATCAAAAGCAGTCCAGTAATCTAAGAGGATAAAGTGCAAGAGGGTACATAGAGTAGTGAATGTAAGACTGGAGAAGTAGTCAGAAAATGGAATCTCAGAGAAGTGAAGTAACTTATCCAAAGTTACATAGCTGGATAGGGGAGGAAGTTGGCTCTAGCAAAAGTCTTTTGGGTGCAAGTCATTTTTGCTAGTTAAGTAGTCTTTATATTGTCTCACAACACCCTGTTAGCTCACCCCTCAGTACCAGTCATAAAATGATTATTCAAAAATAACTCACTAGATTAAGTTTAACTGTCTCACTAGAACCTTTGCATTGCAGTAGCCCCTCTGATATGGTTTGGCTATGTCCCCACCCAAATCTCATCTTGAATTGTAGCTCCCATAATTCCCACGTGTCACGGGAGGGACACAGCAGGAGGTAACTGAATCATTGGGGCAGGTCTTTCCCATACCACTCTCATGACAGGGAATAAGTCTCACAAGATCTGATGGTTTTATAAAGAGGAATTCCCTGCACAAGCTCTCTCTTGCCTGCCACCATGTAAGCTGTGCCTTTCACCTTCTGCCATGATTGTGAGGCCTCCCTAGCCATGTGGAACTGTGAGTCCATTAAACCTCTTTTACTTTATAAATTACCCAGTCTCGAGTATGTCTCTATCAGCAGCATTGGAATGGACTAATACACCCTCCATGGCTCCCATGGCTGGCTCCTAAAACAGGTTTATACCATAAGGGCACTTAGATCAGAGTTTCCAGATCAGAAGCCCATCCAGTACTACTGTATACTCCCTTTTCTATGATGCACAGGATTGTCACCCATCATGGGACAACACATCCTTCTTTAAATATGTCAGTTTACTGTTAGTCTTATGGATCTGGAAGCATCTTTAAAGGTAGTTTGCATATGTCTCCCCAGTGAGTTTTAAGTTTAACTTCAGGAAAATCTAATATCCATTGTTCTATTCTTATTAGGAGATGCCTCATTTTGCTCCTTTTATAATACCAATACAATTATCAGTCTTTTCTTTTGAAAGAAAATATCTGAGTTTTGCCACAGTTTCACCCCATATCATGATATTCATGAAAGCAGCCGAAAAGTGACAAAAAATTTATACTATATGGTGCAACCTATTTAAGATAATGCATGACACACATAAGGCTGACATGGACAAATGATCCCTATATTGTTACTGTAGGCAAAGGATTCAATACAGACATAAAAGAAAACCTCCCATCATATAGCAATGTCCAGAGTCCCTGAATAAATAGAATATTTGCTGGCCTGAGAAAAGCTTATAGATGTGACCATATTGAAAGAGCAGTTAATTTCTAAGCAATGTGTTTAACTCACTTCTTGTTGATTACTTTCTTGGAAAATCAGCAGAAAAGTTTCGTTGTCAAAGATTCCAGAAATGCTCCTTTGACATAGTGCTAAGCAAGACATTTGGGTTGCTTTCCATTAGTCAATCCAACAACACTCCCTCACTTTTCTCTGAAATCCTTTGCAACCATTTATTTTAGTTTAGGTAATAAACAAAAGGAATCTTTTGTTTATAATCTAAGGGTAGCTTCAAAACATTTTAGTTTTTGTTTTTTTTTTCTTTTCATATGGACAGAGATAACCTATGTAAAGCATGGCTAAGTATCTGGCCCACAGATAGCTATTAACATTCATTGGCTGTATTTTAAAATAAACCACAAAAAGTTCAACTTGATTACAATGTCTCAGATACATTCTCAAATAGCTACAGATTTTTGTCTTACTGTCCAGAACTCATTGTTCTCAGGGCTAAAATGAATTGGAACTTGGAAACTAACATGATGAATCTCTTAATAATTGAATTATACTTCCTTTTTCCCTGTTGCTTTTGCAGGTCACTGTTTTTCCTGTGTGATAAGTTCTGTGTAAAACTGTTCCCCTGTTCAGGTTCTTTCCATCAGTATGTAGTGGAATGAACATGATCCTTGTCATCATGAAGACTTGCTTTGAATCCTGGCTATGCCACTTACCAACTACATTGCTATGGGTAATTTCCTTAACCTCTTTGAGATTCACGTTCTTCCTTGGTAAAAGGAGAATATCTGTCTTTAAAAATTATAGAAAAGATTTGATTATAAGACATCTATGATAGAGCTTAATATAATTCTTGGCATATAATATATGCTTAATAAATATTACTTTTTCTTCCCTTTTTCCACCTATTGCCCAGCACAACATCCAGTGGTGGTTCTCAGAAGAGAGTCAACTACTCTGCTCTGAGCAGATCTTGTCAGCATGTCTGGTGCCTTAGGACCCAAAGAATCTCTTTACTCTGCAGTTCTCAGAGAGACCAGTTTTTGAAGCCACAAAGATATAGGTTTGCATCTCAGTTCCCTCACTTCCAAGCTGAGTGTGAACTCAGGAAAACCCCTAAACTTTCAGAGGCTCTGCTTCTTCATCTTTAAATAAAAACATTACCTATGCCATAGGTTTGCTGTGCTATGAAGATTAATGCAGGAAAAGCATGGAATGGAGATCTTGACCATCATAAACAGTCAAACTGTAACTTTTTCACTTAATTATTAAGAATTCATGAGGGTTCCTTTGTCTGCCCAGTCTAAGCTAAATATAGTGGGCAGAAATTTAAAAGAACGCAACCAAAAACCTATTTCCTGGTCTCCAAGAGCTCATAATCAGAAATAAGGTGCTCAGTAAATTAAAGCTAAAGAAAACTTAGGGAAGTATCTAGAAATGCATTTAGAGATATCTCCTCACAGTGCATTTAGTTTTAACGGGATTCCATTATGCTATATGGCATAAAGGGCAAACGTCTTGGCTTTGTGAAAGATTTTTGTTTCAAAAAAAACAGAAGAATCAATCAATCAAATCTAAGCATTATAGCTGAGTCTTAAAGGTCATCTCTAACTCCCTGAGATTATAGGATCCCCACTTCAACATCCTCTAGAGGAGACAGAGTGCTCAATGCCTTCAGAGGCACTGAAGTCCTCACTGACAGCTTCTGATTGCTGGAAAGTACAAGCTCACATGGAACTACAAGATAGTACTCTCCACATTTCATTTATTTAAGTGGCTTCCTCATCCCTAAGAAAGTTCTTTGAAAGGAAAGATTAAATTTCTTCAAAAGATAAAACTAAAATGCAGAATTTACAAAGGAGAATGCACTATCAATAGCCATGAACTTCTCTTGCATAATATTCCCTTGCATCGCATTTCACCGTTTACAAACCATATTCTTATTTACTGTCTTATTGATGATCCTCAGAGAAACCTTGTGAGGAAAGTATCTTCACTATTTAAAAACTTATTTTTTTCACATTTTATTTTTTCTTTGAAAGAGAATTTTGTCTTACAGTCAACACAGTATTTCCTTTTGTCCTGAAAAGTTGATAGATCAATATAAACCTCATTAAATTATTGTATACTGGACATACCTTAGCATAAAAACATATACACTTTCTAATTTTTAGAGACATTGGAAGCTAAAACACAGAAAAAGTGTTTAACCCAATGACCCAGAGCAAGTGAGTGGAAGAATCAGGGCTGGAATACCTACTTCTGCATAGCATTCTTTTTTACCATTCAGCTCTGGTTCAGGGTTAGCAGGCAAGATTGCTCTTACTAACGGAAGGGCCTAATTCCTAATTAGGGCCTGTCTGAATCATTTAATTGCAAGAACCATTCTATCAACCAAAAATATCACTTGACCTATTATTCTGTTCATTCTATGGTCTGAAATTTCCATCTATGGCCTATCTGTCTATATAAGCAATCCCCGATACAATACCCATATTATATATGTCTTTATGTATGTACTATAATTTTATGCCCCACCTTATTCCACAAAGCATTTTAGGTGACTTAAAGAAATGTAAACCATAAAATTGTAAAACCAAAGAATACAACTTAAAAAAAAAAGCAAGATTAGAAAAACAGGTCAAAACTAGAGGCAGGGAAAATAGAGCACAATCAGAAAGGCCATGGGGCCTATACAGAAGATATTCTTAGGTCATGAACTTGGCCACAAATTTCCTGAAACTTATAACAAAAATAAAGACTTATTCTGTGGATATGCACGTTCTGCATATAAAATTTACTTAAACTCATCTAATAAAGCAAAATTTATTCCCTAAAATGAGCTCATGTGGATCTTCATATAGGGAAATTGATAGATGCCATGGCCAGTGATATCAGTGAAGTTCCTAAGAGGAAATACATGAACATTTTTTTAAGATTGTTTTTTCTGGTTTCCCTAGAGAAAACATTAAAACAAATCCTGTGAAAGTCAACTGTACATTAGACAAAATCATCCAAAACAATCTTGTCCAAATGCATGGCTTCCTTATGATAAATCTTTATTTTGTAATAATTCATATAATTTAAACAGTAATAAATGGACTGCTCATTCTCTAAATAACCATCCAAAAGTACCATTTAACAAAGTAACTCATTTTGTTAATAAGTAGATAATACTGAACTCAGAGCATAGTTTTTGGCAAGGGTCTAGAGTACAGACATGGTGTTTTTTTTATTTGAGGGAAGACCTATATCCTCAAACAAGTGTGGCTGAGCTCCACAGATAGTGAGAAGCCTAAAAAAGCTCACCTGTCAGAGAACATCCCATATCCATGTGGAGAGCCTTTTAATAGTGAGAACTTATGGCAGGATCTAGTAGTCACATTTGGCTGCTATTGATCATTAATATATTGTATATTACTTTTTGTGCTTTATCAGTTAAGACCTGGGCCTTCAGACTCAGGATACAGAAAAATAAATTTCAGTAAAAGAGTGAGTTGAATCTCAGAAGGTTTTAAGGTTGAGCCTTTAAGTTTAGGAATGAAGAGTTGGGTACCTGGAAATACCAAGATGGTAAGAGAAAGGAAAATATTGAATAACAGGAGAGTATCACAGAAGGGGAGAGGAAGCAGGACTTGGTGGTATAATGGGAAGGAGGAGGATTTATCAGTGCAAATAACAGTAATGATATTTGTTTCCTGTTTTACTGAATATTCTAAAGCTTCTTATACAGGTATATGCATAGAAGGTTTTCTGTCAAGTGTAAAAGTTTATGTGGGGCAGCCATTCTTTCATTTTAGCTCCTTCTCAGCTGTTATGTTTTGTTTCTTTGATGCTTTCTTTTGTGTTTGAAATGACTTCTTACAAGACTAACTACATAATTTGTGAAGCCTAGTGCAAAATGAAAATGTAGGCCTCTTTTTCAAAAATTATTATTAATTTCAAACTGATAGCAGACTATTAAGTTGGGTATGCGACCCTTCTAAATGCAGGGTCCTGTATGACGGCTCAGGTTGCATGCCCTTGAAAACAGTCTTGGATTCTTTCTGTTCTCTGGATCTAAGCAGCTGTTCATTAAGTGTTCCTGAATTAGGTCACGAATACTTCTTACGTATTAAGGGAAATAATTTTAGGCAGTTTTACATCAGTTATTGACCAGCACTTTCTATCTTTCTTCTCTTCCCCTTGATGTCTGCCCATTGATTCTGACAGTAACATGTTGTGCTAATGATGACAATTTCAGAAAGTAAGCATGGCAATAAGGAGGATGATGATCTTTCTCTAGCTCTGATACAGGCTTTATTATTAAATCATTGTGTGGTCCTGGGCTTAATTGGACTTTTATGAATTTCAACTATCATATCTGTTAAAGGAGAACATCTGCCATACTACTAAAGGACAGTTGAGAAGATCAAATATGCTTTGCACATAGCATACGTGCAGAAAATATTGGCTAAAGAGACACAAATCTGTATCATTGACTCTTTCCTGTGAAGTCTGTGCTTTCTTTCTCATTGGGAAGTCTATTTCATAAAGATGAATATGCATCCATTAAAGGGACTTCAGTCATCAGTGAGCAAATAGAAGAAAATTGGAAGAAACAGAAGAGTAGTGAAGGAGCTTTGAAAGCTCACACACCAGGCCTGATTACATCAAATGCCAATTGGCCGGCCGGACGCGGTGGCTTATGCCTGTAATCCCAGCACTTTGGGTGGCCAAGGCGGGCAGATCACGAGGTCAGAAGATCAAGACCATCCTGGCTAATACGGTGAAACCCCAACTCTACTAAAAATACAAAAAATTAGCCGGGCATGGTGGTGGGCCCCTGTAGTCCCCACTACTTGGGAGGCTGAGGCAGAAGAATGGCGTGGACCCAGGAGGCAGAGCTTGCAGTGAGCCCAGATTGCGCCACTGCACTCCAGCCTGGGCAACAGAGCGAGACTCCCTCTCAAAAAAAAAAAAAAAAAAAATTCGAATTGGCCTTAGGATTCAGCAGTACCAAAAAACTCAGTTTCTCTCTGCTGTGCAACCAAAATAACATGGGGCCAGCTCTGCAGCAGGCCTTGTACTGGACACCAAAGGTAGAGAGACAAGTCAGACACAGTCTCTACTCTTTAGGGATTCACAGTCCAAAAATGGCTCACTTAAAAAAGGAGTCAAAGGAGAAAGTGGGGTTGGGATAAGTTGACAGTGAATTGTAGCACTGAGCCTTTTAATCAGGTTCATGATACATCCAGCATCTGAAGAGTGTATACGTATGCGCATGTGGTTGTGTGCCCATGTACAAATGAATACTTCTCTGTGTACTTACACTTGTACATGTAATAAAAGAGCAGATAGTGGGAAAGTTATTAAAAGGAAAGCAAAGCAGTCAGATGATGCCAATATGATAACAACGGAAAAATAAGAAGGGCCGTAAGACTCATTATTGACTCCTTTCATTCACTAGTTTATTCATTCAATCAACCAGAATTTATTTGGTATATCTACATGCAAACTACTGGGTGAAGAATTATGCACAAATCCTACCTTCAATATTGAACTCATTTAAGTTTCTTTCTTGCCCACTAGACTATAACTTTCTCAAAATCAGAGACCTTAAGTATATCAACATAGAAAATATCTGTGGAATTGAATTGATAGTGAAGAAATAGAAATGATCTTCTCTTGCATATCTTAGAATGCTCTGCTCAATATCTCATTCTTAAAGATGGAAAGGGCCACAACTGCAAAGATACATGCTATTTAGCTTGCTCCAGTGATAGCCAGAACAAAATACTAAGGAACTATGCAGAGAAGCCATTACACAGGCTTCCAGTCAGGCGGATTAATCACAGAGTTCCACCAGACCCAAGGTGGGACTGCTTCATGCTGATCCCACTTACCTTAACAAGGATACACTCTCCAGGTGGGGTGAAGCTAAGAGAAGCTGCCAAATTGGCTTTGGTACATTATTCTTACATTGGCACGGCTCACAGAATTCAGTTAACTGGAAGTTAATTTTCAGTAGGCAAACTCTGGTGTGGGCCAACTATGACATAAGCAAATTGGATTCCTTTGGATTATAAGGTCATCTCAGATATATGTTCCATTTCCTAGGGGCTACAAGAGCTAGTGGTCACCAAGAATCATATTTGACTCTCCTACTAGTTTACTGTAAGCCAATCCAGAGCCAGTAGTGTCTGAGCTACAGTAATGAAAGGTGCTCAGTACAAAGACAGCAATCAGCTTGAGAACTAGATTCACATCAGTACAGGATTTACTGACTGGTTTCTAATAACTAGGCACCATGTTGAGTGTTTTATATTATCTTCTTTTAATTCTCAAGATAATCTTAAGTTTAAGGATGAGAAAACTGAGGCTCAGGGAGATTAAGTAGTTTGTCTGTCTTAGCTGGAAAGCAGAACTAGAAATGAAACCCAGGTCCATCTGTTAATAAAGTCTATACTGTCTCTTGTCAGTATCTTTAGGCAATGCAACAGCAGGCAAAAGCAATCTATTAGTGCCACACATTTTCAATTCATTCACATTTCCAGCCTTAATGCATAGTGAGATCAGATGCAAAACAGCAAAATCCTGAAAAGTAAGTGTGTGCACAATACTTAACTTGAATAAATGTTTATGATAATGAAAGGATTAAGGTGCACAAAGATATTAATATTTAGGGAAATTAGACAAAATTGATTTTATCTATTATAAGCAATATTGAATATTTAATTATCTTCTCTGTAATTATGCCTATTGGAGCTGCTATGGAAAGCATCACATCTCTGGAGGTGGTTTGAACCATCACCCATGTCTTACTAACAACAAATCTCTATACCCTTCCTTAATGTCTCTCCTGATCTCCATATTTATAGGTTTGACTACAGCTGGATTCTTTTTACCTGAATGCTTCAGAAGTTCTTGTGCAAAAATGGACAAATTTCTTTCCCTCGCCTCAAACCTGCTTGTCCTTCAATAATACTTATTCTTTCACTGCCTCTGTGAATGGCACCATCTTCTACTTTAGCCCCTAAACAAACAACTAAGAGTCTTCCCAAACTCCTTAGTCCCCTTTTTTCCCAATCACTAGGTCCTTCCTTAAAATCAAATTTCTATCTTTGAAATATGTGCATGTCCTTTAAAGTTGTCTTAGTCCATTTGTGATGCTATTAACAAAATATCATAAGCTAACTGGCTTATAAACAATAGCAAATTATCTCTCACAGTTCTGGAGGCCAGGAAGTCCAAGGTCAAAGTGAGGGCTGACTCAACGTCTGGTGAGAGCCCTTTCCCTGCTTATAGCTGTGTCCTCACATGGAAGAAGAGGCAGCCTCTGTTAGAAGAGCACTAATCCCATTCACCAAGGCTCCACCCAAATTACCTAATCACCTCCCCAAAGGTCCCACCTCCTATTACCATCACCTTGGTGATTAGATTTCAACACATGAATTTTGCAGAGATACAAACATTCAGACCATAGAATATTGCTTATCAAATTTTGTAATTATATATTTCTTTTGTATTTATTTAAATAATATTTGTTCCCTCTATTAGACTTTCAGTTTTATAATAAGAACAAAATCTCTTTTTTTCCTCGTCATTTCATCCTCTGCACCAACAATGGTGTTGATACACAATAGGCATTCAATGATAACATGTAGATAGGATGAACAAAACGATTTCTTCCTTGCTATCCCTGGTGCCACACATCTAATTTAGACTCTTAACATTTTTTTTCACCTGGATTACAACGAATGTGTCCTAACTCATCCCTGATTCATCAAAAAAGTCATCTTCCATTCTTCTGCAAGAATAAGATTTCTCAGGTGCATATCTGATCACTGATCCTGTCCTTTTTTCCCCAAGTAAGAGCCCATTCAGTCAAACAGCTTGCAAGTTGGTATAGCCTCACCTTGTAATGAAAACCACTCTGTACTATAAAGAAGCCTTATGTCTATGTCCAGTTGTCTTCTGTAGCTTACTTAGCGTATTCTAAAATTTCTTACATAACAAACCCTCTTAGGAATCAGTTGTATGGTTTATGTAGAAATAATTTTAATACAATATCAATATTTTCCTAGGTGCAAAACTGAGTTCTGATCTCATCATAAGACCCCTGACTTAGCTGCATGACATTAAACAATCACTCAATATTCATGGCTGCAGTGCCCTATTCTCTAATCTTCATCCATATCTTTATTATGCTGGTGGCAGGAGCTTGGAGCTCCTGTTCAAGAGTCTCCTGTCTTCTGCAGTCTATGTTGTTGTAGATTACTCCCTGTCCCTTCCTTACATCCTACCCTTCCAGCACTCAAGTACATGAGAAGCCCCAAATTCAAAGATCTCTATACTGTGATATCCATAGCATCTTCTCATGTGGCATTTATCGTCTTAGATTAGAACAGAGGAACATGTATCAGTCCTGTCTTCCTTAAAAGCCTGAAAATTACATAAGCATAAGGGAAATATGTTATTAATCTTTATGTGTATAAAATACCTACTACAGAGAAGGTAGTCAGTAAATATTTATTAAAGGTCATACTATAAATATTTTGTGAACACTTATTATTTGTCAGGCACTGTTCTAGGTGCTTAGGATACATCAATACACAAACTAAAGATTTCTAACTTTGTGAAACTTACATCTTAGCAGGAGAAGACAGGCAATAAACAACAAATTTTCAAAGTAAATTATACATGTTCCTTTGAATATGATAAGGCTATAACAAATGAAAAACAGAGCAGGGTAAGAGGGAGCAATAATGGTGAGGTGGACGTGCTTTGAAATTTTCAATAGGATAAGTAGGGTAGATGCCATTGAGGATAAATAAGAGTAAAGTCAAAAGAGGTGAGGGAATTGCTATGTGAATATCTAAGTTAGAAACTTTCCAGGCAAAGGGAACAGCCAGTGCAAAGGCCATAAGGCAGGATTGTGTCTGGCATGTTTGAGGAACAGCAGTGGTCAGTGAAACTGGATTGCTGTGAGCAAGGGGGAAAGTGGTAAGAGATGAAGTGAGTAGAGGTGTGCAGTGATGTGACTTGTGTTTTAAAAGATCATGCCACTGTGGAGAACAGACTGTGAATACAAGGGTAAAAGCAGGGGTCAGTTAGGAGGTCATGAAGTAATTGTGAAGAAAGATGGTGGTGGCTCAGTTCAGTTCAACAACATTCACAGGGCATCTACAGTTTCTTGCTCTCTGAGAGTATAAAGATGGCAAAATTGTCTCCTCCTGAAGGAACTCACAGACAGCAATATGTTCCTAACCTAATTTCCAGCCTCATCACCTAGCACAGGACCCAAGCTCAGCTCATCTTCTCCATTCTCAGCATGCCGTATTACAGCCAGCCAAAATTGCTCATTATTTTCCAAACACACCATGCTGTCTCATGCCTTTGCAATACCCTTCCCGTTGCCAGGGATCCATTTCCCCAGCTTGCTAAACTCACAAATTGCAACTCCTTCTTCAAGACTCAACTCAAAGGCCAATTTCTCAGATAAGTTTTCCCTAACAACCTGTGAAAAATTGGCTGTGCACCTTCCTCTTTCTTTCCCTGGCACCCTGTGCATACCATGAACCAAGGTGTATTATAAATAGATTCCTTTTAGACTGTAAGCCACAGATATATGATTTATTCGACGTCTACATCTAACAAAAGTATTTGCCTTTGGTAGCTCTTTACTAAACACAGAAAAGAAGTAAGAAAGGAAGAACATTTTTTAAAAAGAGTAAGGAAGGAAAGAACTAATACAAGTCATTTATGAAAGGTTGCCAACATAGTCTAGAAAAACTACCTGCACATGGTCCTGTTTAAAGAAACAACTGGGAGCAAGCAGGGTAAGAACCACGCAGGTTCTCGGTATATTTATCAGCAAATGTTCAGCTCCAGAAATAGCCTGAAATTAGGGTAGGATGACATGGTCAGTGGGAATCAGTCATCTGTAAAATTCTTCTGATCAGAAAAAAACATTTGTATTCCTTGATCGAATTCAAAAAAAGACTTGTCAGTATTTGGGTCCTGACCTTTGAAGATTGCCTGAGCTGTAATGGGAACACAAATATGCTGAGCAGGACAAATGAGTAACCAGATCTGCTTTGGGAAGTGACTTGGCACTGGCTGGGGCTGGCTCTCATAGCACTAGGCCAACACCAGGGCTGAGAAGAAGCTAAGAGGCCCTGGAAAACTAACCATGCCTGGTGTGAAGGATAAGGTCTAAACTAAAGGCAGGTGTGTAGGGAAAGCAGCTGTCACGCTGCAATGGGTGACTCACCCCACCTTATCTAACTTAATCTACTCAATTACACCAAAAGCTAGATATAATAATCTTTTATAGACACAAAAATTGAGGCATAGAGATATTAAGCAACTTGTCAAGAGCCATACTGATACCAGGTAGAGCCTGTCTTCACACCTGGGTCTGTCTTCATATCTATTTCAGTCCAGGACTGAAGCTACCCATGTAGCTGCTCAGCTTAGGAGTACGGCTTTGGCCTGAGAGGAGACTCAAGTCCCAGACATGGTTCTGTCCACCTTGCTTATGTGCCTCCAGGCAGATCATTTCTCCTCTCTGAGCCTTGTTTTTACCATTTGTTCATTGAGAGTTAGGGTCAGGTGATCATTAAGGTCTCTCCAAAATCTGAAAATCTATATTTAGTAAGAATTTTAAGGATGCTAGTTTCTTCTCTCCTTCCCCTTCTCCCTTACCATACACCCACATGCCCTCTCAAGAAGCAGTGTATAAAGAATCTTTTTATACTATCCAGTTTGGAAAGAGAAGTTTAACAAAGGGTAGAGCCTCCAGAGACATTATCACTGTTGATTCACTGAGAACTACATATATCCTCCCCACATTTAGTGTCTCATCCGCTTTGTTTTTGTCAGGAAAACTCACCCTCTGCCTAGCAAAAGAGAGCTGGCTTTATCTTCCTCAATTCACTCTTTTTAAATCTATCTTGGGGTTTCAGTTGCACTAAAGAACTCTATCCAGCACATAATTGGAGGAAATATAATGGAAATATTGAAACAAATATAATATTCTCCCTAATATATTCATTTTAATTGTTCCTTTTCTTCTCACTAGAGTGAGTGGGAGGTTATCCCTTCTATTTCAGTTACCTCTTCTTTCAATGACTGGGTTTTATAATGTGCTATTTTGTGAGCTTATGTTTTTTCCTCCCCACCTCCAACTCCCTAATATTAAAGCACATCTGGATTCCAGTTAAATCATTTTATTCTTTCTGATATACTTGATCATAAGCCAAAGAGCAAAAAGTATTCTGTTTATGATCCAAATACCCTTATTAATTTCTTCTATCAAATTAAATATTTCTAGAATGGGTAAAAAAAACAGGTCTGGTAATAAAAGCAGACATTCATGGATTGGCCTTAGGTTCTGGAGACTATGTAGGGTTTTATGAAAAATTAGTAAATTGAACAGTAATTCTTATAGCTACAATATTTAAGGAGGGTCATATAGCCTTAATTCTTAAACAGTAAGATTTGGAAGAAGGATATTATTGGTTCCATTTTATATCTAAGGAAACAAAGGCTCAGGAAAGTTACACAAATTGCTCAGTCGGTCAACAAGTAAGTGGTAGAACTTGGCTTCAGAAGTTGGTTTCATAAAGAGGGATCAGGAAGAAAAGGTGAATTGCTAGGGAAGGAGTTTGTCTTCTTCAAAATTCTCTATAATAATTAAGCGCAATACTTAAGAGACTCGTGGCAGTCGAAACTCCAAGACTGGATCCTATCCCAGACCACTTTGCTAGAGATACTGTTTTTCTTCAATCTTGGAGACCCTGGGGGACCACCAGCACAACTGCCTAGTTAGCAGCAGATCATAGGGTGGAATGCAGGCTGCTACCAAGCAAGATCTGTCTCAGCAAGACTCTTTCTTTGGGAGATGCAGAAAGTGCAGTATTTAAGTGGTGTCACCAGCCTGAATCTGATGCAAAAGAGGCATATATATGCAGGTGCACATACACATTACTCACTCATACACATACACATAAACCCATACATACCACATTCACCTCACACACACATATACCATACACAGAACAAAATACAGACAGTCTCTAACTTATGATGGTTTTACTTAGGAGTATTTGATTTTGTGATGATGTGAAAGTGATACAAATTTAGTAGAAACTGTATTTCAAGTACCCATACAGTCATTCTGTTTTTCATTTTCATTATACTATTCAGTAAGTTATATAAGGTATTCAACACTTTATTATAAAATCAGCTTTGTGTTACATGACTTTGCACAACTATAGGCTTTTGTTAAGTGTTCTGAGCACATTACTGTAGGAAAGACTAAGCTATGATGTAGGTTAGGTGTATTAAATGCAGTTTTGACTTCCAATGTTTTCAACTTATGATGGGTTTATCAGATTGTAACCCCATCATAAATTCTGGGAGGTTGGGTAAGTGGGAGTAGCTACTAATGCATACAGGTTTCCATTGGGGGGAGTGATGAAAATGTTCTAAAATTAATTGCAGTGATGGTTGCACAACTCTGGGTATATTAAAAACCATTAAATGTACACTTCAGATAAGTGAACTATATAGTATATTAATTATATCTTGATAAAGCCTTTATGAAACTAAAAGACAGAAACTTGATCAGACCCACATCTGGTTGGCACATATGGAGAGATTGCAAGATTATAAACCCTAAATTCAAGGGTCTTTCTAATATTAATAATCTGAGTAACTTTGGACTCAAGAAGAATATGATCTGCATAAAAGGACTACAGAAAGTTGGCCGGGCGCGGTGGCTCAAGCCTGTAATCCCAGCACTTTGGGAGGCTGAGGTGGGCGGATCTTCACGTCAGGAGATCGAGACCATCCTGGCTAACACGTTGAAACCCTGTCTCTACTAAAAATACAAAAAAATTAGCTGGGCATGGTGGCAGATGCCTGTAGTCCCAGCTACTTGGGAGGCTGAGGCAGGAGAATGGCATGAACCTGGGAGGCAGAGCTTACAGTGAGCCGAGATGGTGCCACTGCACTCCAGCCTGGGTGACAGAGCGAGACTCTGTCTCAAAATTAAAAAAAAAAAAAAAGGACTACAGGAAGTCAGAGTGTACTGCTGACTTTATGGTTTTTTGTTTTGTTAATCATAAATAAATTTAAAATTATGAAAGCAATGATATTTAGTTTTAAATATTTTGCAGAACACACAAAAGAACACACAAAAAGAACACACAAAAAAGAGAAAAAACACTCAAGCCACTAAAAATATTTGTTTATATCATTAAATGTATATATGATATTTAGCTTTGTTTTAAAATACTCTTTTGTTTAAAAGATTTTAATTACTTCATCTTAGGATGCTCCAAATATATTTAACCAATCACTACTGATGGGTACTTGGATAATTTATAATTTTTCCCAATTACAATGTACACTGCCATGAACATCCTTAAAAACAAATCTTTGAGCATATCTCTGATTATTTCTTTCATCATCACAAATCTGAACCCCCAAATCTAGTCGAGGTAAATATCTGATCATACTTTGACTTCATAAATCACAGGGAAAAACATGGCCTTTGGAAATCCCTGGTTTCTGTTCCTGGTCCAACCACTTAATTACCCTAAAAGGTAAACATATGGCCCCAAATAAATCCAATCTGATTTAATTATCATGCTTAAAAGTTACTACTAATTGAAAGACAATTCAAGGTGTTGATTTATAACCAAAAAGATCAGTAGAGGCCCAAGAGAAATAGACTAAATAGAGTGAATATTAATAACAACAACTGAGTCTCAGAGGGCCAAGGAAAGTGCCCAAGACTGGCAGAACTGGGATACTTGCAATAACTGGCAGAACTGGTACTCAGATTGAGGCTCTATGACTCCAAAGTCAGTACTTTCCCTATTGGACTTCACTGCTTCACATAACAGACACTGTCCTCAAGGAATCTGCAATTGGAATTTTTGATGGCAGGTAACATATGTGCATAAATAACCGTAATTTAGGCAGAGTAAGCTAAGTGCCATAAAAATGGTTCAGACATAGTATTTTCTGGGTAGAATTAGGAAATTCTTTATAGGGACAATAATATGTGATGTGTGCTATTAAGGATGAATTCATTCAATCATTTAATAAATATTTGAAGTAAAGCAGACTCTACCAGTTAACTACCAAAATCCATGTTCTCCACTTCTTCCTGCACACACAGCTAAATGTCATTTCACAAATTCCTTTTGTTGGATGTGGCCATTAAACTACAGGTTAGCCAATGAAATTTGACTGAAAGTGATATAAGCCACTTTCAGTACTACTAATAGAAAGCTCCCATGTGGGCTGTTTCTACATTTTCCCATCTGGCTGGCTAGAATAGAGATGATGCCCAGGTGACCGTGGAAACTATGAATTGAAGATGATAGTCAGTCTGGGTTCCTGAATGATGGTATGTTTGAAAGTTGCCCTGTCCATCTGTTCATGTGGAAGAAATCAACTTGTATTTGCTTGATCCATTAGATATCTTATGGTCAATCCAATATTACAGTTGGCCTACCCAAACATAGGCAGGCACTGGGACACGAAAAATAAATTTGTCATATGCCCCAAGGAACTTGAAGGGAAGGAAGTAAATCCATAGGAAAATATGACACAGCATTGCATTGACAGGAGGAAGGTCTGTATATGGGCACCTAATCCCATCTTGATAGTTCAAATGATGAAACTTTCTAAAAAGAAATGGTATATAAGTTGAGGCCTGAAGTATATATAGAAATCCTCTAGGGAAAAAGGAGAAGTGAACATGGGAACATATTTCAGGCATAGGGAGAATATGTGCAGTTTGAGGTATATAAAAGAGCATTGGTGTACAGGATGTCTACAGGTAGAGAAAGCAGGGAGATTAATGATAAAACTGATTATAGAGTGTCAGTGGACTATGCCAATTTGTTTTTTGTGGACTTTGTGTTTTATTTTTCCAGGGTCTTTTCCCTGTTTTGTCTCCACAGTTGCCTCCCTAAGTCTTCATTTCTCCCTGCTCACTCAGGAGTTGGGTAACCAATTTGTCTTGATTTTCTCCAGGGACATTCCCAATTTAAAACTAAAGCCTTTACTTCTACATCTCAGGAAAGCCCAGAGTTCCAGGCAAACTAGAAAGGTTGATCACCCTATGCATCAGGAGTAGGTAATGGAAACGGCATAGCTAAGGGTCATATAAATTTGGGACGGAGTTCTGGCTCTGCCCCTGACTAGCTGTAAGACCGTTTTCTGAGCCCTGGTTTCTTCACCTGTAAAATGGTCATAACAATCTCTGATTTTTCTGTCTCTTAGAGCAACTATGAGAATATCATGATGCAAAATCATTTTGTGACAATAAACTATTATGTAGGCTGTTTCATATTATGGAAAAACATTAGAAAGCCTGGGTTCAAAACTCATTCTTGTACAGTAGTTGGAATATTTAGACAATTATTTCTCTGTCCCTTAGTCTCTTTGTGTGCAAAATAAAGGCACTGGGGTGGCTAATCAGTAAGGCTCAGGTCCTTCCTTCCAGGATGTCAGTGATAACAGCACCACACCCCACAAATACTAGGTTTTCTCACTCATGTTCTGGCCTGTCTGCTATGAGAGAGAGAATTTAAGCAGCACAATAGCACAATCTCTGTATTATTTAAGATTAACTAATGGTAGCTATTATTCCTGTTGCCCAAGGGCAGGAGCTAAGATTTGAATTTGGGTTTGACCATTTGATGGCAAAGTCAGTGCTTTTTCCCTGCATCAAGTTGTCACATTTCATCCCCTTTTCTTGGAGTAAAGGCAAACAGAAGCAGTGTGAATGCATTCAGGAAAGTGATTGGCCTGCAAATCAGTCCCATGAGGGCCCAAGGCTCTGTTGTGTACTTACTTGAGTAAGCCATATATCTTCTAGATTCTATTTCCCCAGATGAAAGACTATGAATAATAATCCCTATTTTATATACAAGGCGGAAGGAAGTAGTATATCTCTTTAAATAAATTGGTTCATATCACTTATAAGGGGAGCAGAAAAAAGCACATCCATTCTAGTGGAAATAGAAGAGGATGGCCTACATCTTCCCTGGGTTTCTTTCTTGCCCTGTACAAGAACTCTCCAGAGAGCACAGTATGAAAATCATCTAGAGTGGACAACCTCACTGTGCTCTGTGTGAAAATGGTGGCTCAGAGAGGTTAAGTTACCTTACTCCTGGCTCATTCCATGAGTTAGTAGAAGACCCAGAGATAAAATATAAACTCAAGTCTATATTATCTCCACCACCCTACCCTATTTCTAGTTGAACATGTTTCTTTTTCTCAGGTCAAATTATTCATTTTGAAGGATTTATTTATTTATTTATTTATTTATTTATTGATGATTGATTGATTGAGATGGAGTCTCACTCTGTCACCCAGGCTGGAGTGCAGTGGCACGATCTTGGCTTACTGCAACCTCCTCCTCCCAGGAACAAGTGATTCTTCTGCCTCAGCTTCCTGAATAGCTGGGATTATAGGTGCCCACCACCATGCCTGGCTAATTTTTTTTTGTATTAGAAGCAGGGTTTCACCATGTTGGCCAGGCTGGTCACAAACTCCTGACCTCAACTGATCCACCCTCCTTGGTCTCCCAAAGTGCTGGGATTATAGGTGTGAGCCACCACACCCAGCTCATTCTTAAGGATTTCTAGAGTTCTTCATTTTGTAACATCTATGGCTATAAAGGGCTCCTCTCCATGTGTCTTCTCACCCCTCATTCAATCTCTGGGAAGTCTCAGATCCTTCTGGGATTTTTGACATTCTATAAAATATTTGTATGGTTTGGGGACATTTTTGTGGAGAGATGGTAGTTAGGTGAAGTAATGTGGGTTTTATTTTGTTGCTTTTTGTTTGGAGATAATTCAAAATTCTCAGGAATTTGGAAAAATGGTTCAGCGAGGTCTTGTGAGCTCTTTACCATGGTTCCCCCAAAGTTTCCCCAAAGACTGCGTCTTTTATTAGTATAGTACAATATCAAACCAGGAAATTTACATTGGTACAATATGTGTGTATAGTTCTATGTCATCTTGTCACCTGTAACCACCACCAAAATCAAGATACATAATTATCCCATTACCAAAAAATCTACCATATGCTACCCCTTTATAGTCAGTGATATGGTTTGGTTGTGTCCCCACTCAAATCTCCTCTTGAATTATAACTCCCACAATTCCCACATGTCATGGGAGAAACCTTGGCGGGGAGGTAATTGAATCATGGGGTGAGCCTTTCCTGCACTGTTCTCCTGATAGGGAATCATGAGATCTGATGATGGTTTTTAAAAATGGGAGTTTTTCGCACCTGTAATCCCAGCACTTTGGGAGGCCGAGGTGGGCGGATCATGAGGGTAGGAGATCGAGACCATCCTGGCTAACACAGTGAAACCCCATCTCTACTAAAAATACAAAAAAAAAAAATTAGCTGGACATGGTGGCAGGCGCCTGTAGTCCCAGCTACTTGGGAGGCTGAGGCAGGAGAATGGAGTGAACCTGGGAGGTGGAGCTTGCAGTGAGCCAAGATTGTGCCACTGCACTCCAGCCTGGGCCACAGAGGGAGACTACGTCTAAAAAAAACCAAAAAAAAAAAACCCCCCCAAAAAAATGGGAGTTTCCCTGCACAAGCTCTCTCTGCCTGTCACCATCCATGTAAGATATGACTTGCTCTTCTTTGTCTTCCACCATGATTGTGAGGCCTCCCCAGCCACTTAGAATTCTAAGTCCATTAAACCTCTTCTTCTTCCCAGTCTTAGGTATGTCTTTATCAGCAGCATAAAAACAGACTAATAGAATCACTCATCCTTTTTTTCCTCAATATTACATTTTATATATATATATATATATAAAACCTATCACAGTCTACTGGTGTTGACATTTACCAATTTGAGTGAGGTGTAGAAACTGTACCTCATTTTAAGTCCTTTTACCTTTCCACATGTAATTCTGTTAAATATTTCTTCTACATATACTGAGAACCATGTCAATGTTATAATTTTTGCTTCAATATAAGGCATATTTAGAAAACACAGAAAAAAAGGTCTACAGTATTTACCTATATTTTTATTCTTTTTGTTGTTGTTTCTTCCTGATATACTAAGAGTCCTTTTAAAATTTTCTTTCTATTTGAAGAACTTCCTTTACCATTCTTTTAGAATAAGTCTGCTGGCAAAAATACCTTTAGTTTTATTTTATCTAGAATGTCTTGATCTCTCCTTCATTCTTAATGGATATTTTTGCTGGATAAAAGGGTCCGGGTTGATGTTCTTTTAGCATTTGAAAAACATCGTGCCACTTTACTCAGGCTTCAATAGTTTCTGTTGTGAAGTCTGCTGTATTCCATTTTATTCCTATTGATAAGGTATCATTTTTCTCTTATTGTTTTCAAGATTCTTTCTTTGTCTTTAATTTTCACACATTTAATTATGACATTTCTTGGCATGGATTTTCTGTTTGAGGTTCACCTGGTTTCTCAAATTTGTAGGTTTATGTGTTTTGCAAAATTTGGGATGATTTCATCCATTTTAAACATTTATTTTTAGTCTCACTCTCTCCTATCTTTCTGAAACTCCAATGGCATGAATGCTATAATCTTTTGTTAGCATCCCATAGGTCCCTGAGGCTCTGTTCATTTTTCTTTTAAGACTGTTCTTTTCATTTTCATTCATAGTGGGTAACTTCTATTGTTCCATATTCAAGTTCACTTATTCTCTTCTCTGTCTTCTGTACTCAGCTATTGAGCCCATTCTTAAGTGGGTGGTGGAAGGTCACATTCCCCATGTGATCTGACACCACGAAGAGGAAGGAGGGAATTCATTACCACCCAGCAGAATGAAAGTCCTGTTTCTTATTTTTTTCTGACACCACCTATTGGGGAGTGGGGTGGTGGAAAAGACAAAAGTCTATGCTTCCTACTAGCCCTTTGTTGGTGAAAGTAGAAATGTGGATGCAGTTTATTTATTTTCCCCATTCTGTTTGGCTGGAGTAGGTGATCATTGTCTCACAATAATCTCTCATGCTAGACTGCCCTTTTTCTGGTCCTTCATTTAGTATGAAAATATTTTGGGGAGCACCTTTTATTTGTCTGTACCTGTGGCATTTCCAGGTTGCCAGCTTCTCCAATAACTATTTTGGCATACATGTGGCAAAAAGGAAACCCACAGAACTCACACAATACCATTTCTTAGGTCCTAAGGAACCTAAGTAGTCTTCCCTCTTTTCTCCACCTTTCAGAGTTTTCTATGTTTGTTTCATAAATGCTGTGTACAGTTTTAGCTGCGCTCTAGAAATAGAGGGAAGTATGTCTACTCCATCATGTCCCAGAACCAGAATGTAATATTTTACCTTTTCTTTTTAATGCAGAAATATTCATTTTTGAAAACTTGATTTTAGGGCATTACATTAATGTCAATACTCTTAAGATACAAAATTGAAATAAAAAAAATAGATCATTTTATGGCTCCTAAAGTAACCATTTTTTTAATGCCAATTTTTAATGCTATCCAAATTGCAATAAAACTGATGCAGTGATAGACCAATAGCAATATTTTAAATTGGTACAACATTTTTGGAGAACATGTATAACAGGAGTTTATAGACATTAATCTTAGAGTCTATCTCTTAGAAGCTGCTTGTAAAAAATTATTTAACAAACCTAAAACCTATGTGATATTTATTATCTATTATACTTTAGAAAAATATGGAAAATCTAAATGCCCAGCAATAGGAATATGATACAGGAAATCATGATACATTCAAAAAGTAGAAATCATTATTATTCAAACATGGTGTGATTAACACTTAGAGAAAAATATTAAAATTGTTTTTGATACAATGTCAAATGAAAAGATCAACATACAAATGAGTACATACATTTAGCTGTTTCCGTGTTAAAATGTGTGTAAGAAAAAAACTAAAAAGGAAAATGTAAAATTAAAAATAATCATTAGGTTTAGTGGAAGATACTGAATTAATTTATAAATAGACATTTATTGAATACCTGTTATATACCAGGCATAGTTCTAGAGCTAGAAATATAGAAGTGTATAGAAATGACAAAAATCCTTACCCCTATGGTGCTTAGTTTGCAGCAGAGGGGGAGACAGATAATAAATAAATAATACATTGTAGTTTGCTGGATGGTAATAAGTGCAATGTAAAAAATAAGACAGAAAAAGAGAGTAAGTATGTGTGGAACAGAGGATGTAATTTAATTTTAAATGTATGACTTTTTTTAGCTATGAGAAAAAATTAAGTATGACTTTGTTTTACAAAATATTAATTTATAAATTTATAATTTCTCAAGTAAAATATAAATTTTTGTTTTTAATAATAGAGTAAAGCCCCCATTATTTCAGAAAAGACACCACTAATTTCAAAATTTTAAAATTTTGACAGGAGCAAGGCTAAACATTACTACATTAAGACTTATAGAAAGTATGAATCTATTGCTAGGTGTACATACCTCTATCACTGCATTTCATTCAAAGAATGTTAAAATTATGTTTACTTTCTGTCTATCCCATAAACCTATATCTTTTTCATTTAATTTTGTAGCTAAATGTTTGAGAGAGCTGTCCATATTTATTGTCTCCATTTCTTCATACATTCTCCATCCTCCAACTCACTCCTTCATCCACATGACCTGGCTTGAACTCCTACCACCCACCAGGTCACTAAAAGTGCACTCACGGAAGCCTCTCAAGACCTCCATGTCACTACATGCTTTAATTATCTTTGACCTAGGTAGCAGTTGGCAGTATTAGTCCCTCCACCCTGTTAAAAAAGACTTCGCTCTTTGGTTTCATGACACTACATTTTCTTTTTTTTTTTTTTTCCTATCTCTGTGGCTAGTCCGTCTCATCCTCCTTTGTGGGCCTCTTATCCTCTACCTGGCCTTTAAATGTAGGGATTTCTCAGAGCCTTATTCTAATCTCTCTTCTCATGGCCTCCCTGAGAAATCACATCTTCTCCTACCATTCTGGTTATCACCTGTAGACTGATGACACCTTAATCCGTACTTCCATATTCCTCTCTTGAGTCTCTTACCAATATACCATACTACCTACCTGACATCTCTGCTTGGATGCTTTCCAGGCACTTCTAGCTTAATGTTTCCCAGGCTAAACTCATCATCTCCCTTATCCAGCCAAATCTTCCTAAACTGTTTCTCCTCCTATGGTCCCTATCTTCAGTAAATGACATCATCCCTTCTGTTGTTCATGCCAGAAAATCTGGGAATCATCCAGGACTCCTCCTTCTCTTTTACTCTCCACATCTAGTCAACCACAAAGCTAAATTGATTCAATCTTCCATTATCCCTGAAAACCATCCACTTGTTTTATCACTACTGTTACCACCCCAATCCATCATTAGCTGTAGCCTAAGGCATATTGCAAAAACATCCAAATAATTTTCATCCTCTCCAAAATATACCCCATTCAGCAGCAAGACTGATCTTTCTAAACTGCCAATCTGATCATGTTCTGCCCCCATTTAATCATTTTAATTTATTTCCATTGTCATTAGAATCAAGTCCTACTCTTTAGCTTGGTTTATAAGGCTCACCTCAATAATCTCTCCAATCGCTTTCTCCTCAGAATTTAATGCTTCAATTATGTTGGCCTTTTCTCATCAAAGATAAAATGTTCTCTCTCATTTTTTTGGCCTTCAAGCACATTCTGTTTCAGCTCTTAGTACAAACAATACTTCCTAAGGAAGGTCTCTTATCCTTGGTGTATATGAAGTCTTAAATTCTATGTAGTATTTAAATTATAACTGTTATTACAAAGTTCTCATTATAACAGTTATCATACTTTACTAGAGCTACATATTTAATGTTTCGCATAGTAGACTACAAGCTATGAGACTATGAAACATATCTCTCTTGTCACTGTTATGTTTTAATGCCTTGCATAGTTCCTGGTTCATTTTAACTACTCAGTAAGCATTTATTGATAAGCAGAAGGAGGGAAGAAAGAGAGGAGGGAGAAAAAGAAGAAATAATAATCAGTCTTGGGTGAATTACAAGAAAGGAGAAAAACAGGAAATTTGTTTAATAACACACTTCAGACTTTAAAAAGTATTTACACATTCAGTTCACATTTGTTTCTTATAACAACGCTGGGAGGAAGTATTATTATGTACTTTTTACAGTGAGAAAACAGGCTAATGAAAGAGGTAGCATGGCTCATCATGTTATTTCTTCCACCTGGAATCCCATTTCCTTAATTTTATCCACTTTCCATTCCTTGAGATATAGCTGAAATATCACCTGGTCCTTAGCATGTCTCCTTTTCCCCTCGTGGCCTTAATAGTATAATTTTCTTCCTCTTCTCTAATCCCACTGCATGCTTTATGTGCTATTGATTCTTAGCACAATGTTCTCTACATTGTACTTATTTATTTTTGTGTTTCATTCCAACCTCTAAAAAAGTAAAATCTTTAAAGAAATAATCCTAATCAACTGATATTAATCACCCCAAGATCTAGCACAGAGTAGATGATCAATAAAAATATGTTAAATGGAAGCCATCTCTAACAGCTAGTCCAATCTTTTCAATCTGCTATAATGAAAAAGCCAATCCAATAAGTTATTTCAGATTATCCAAAGGCCACACAATAGCATGCTACTCCTTGCTTCTTTTTGTCTCCTTCTTCCAACATCCCCATGCATGGAATGTGAGAGGAACAGTAAACTTGGAATCATGTGATTTCTGGCTGGCGCTACCACTTACTAGTTATGTAAATACTCCTAGCCTCAGTTTCTGCAGAGGTGAAGATACAGTTCTTAGTTGTCTTGCAATGCCAGTTCCTAGCAGTGCCTAGCACACAGCAATGAACACTGTTAAGAAATATTAATGAGTTATGAGACTTGGACACTGTTAAGAAATATTAATGAGTTATGAGCATCAGAAACCTGATGCTACAGAGCCCTAACCACAATCCTTAAGAAGTCTTATATGTAATTATTTAATCCTTAGGAAGTCTAATATGTAAATAAAATTGGAGTGAACTAAAACAGGCAGAAAACTTCTGAATCTTCCAGCTTCTCCATTTGCTGCTAGATGTCTCCTCAAGGCAGAACAGCCTTGAATGGCCACATATTTACATAATGGTTTTCCAGTTGTATCTTGTGTTAATTTGCTTTCTATAACTAATTAACTACCGGTCTATGCTAAGACTTGAAGGCCTTGGTACCTGTTACAGCCCCCTATAAGAGGTGAAGAAGAATGTTTGTTTCATCTTGAAAAGGTGAAAACAGGGTGTTTTCCCAATTTTTATACATATATATATATATACACACAGATACATATATATACACACATCCATACATACATATATGTATTCTAAATTATATATATAATATCCAGGAAATTTCAGATTTTTAGTGTTTATCCTAAAGTAAGAATTTTTCCATGACTTATTTGGAATATCGAAGGAGGTAATACCCTAGACAAGTAAAGTATTACAAACTTTTTTTGTTATAGTGCTTGCCTTGGTATTGGGAAAGCTAGAATTAGAAAGACACTGGAGAAGATACTATAAATTTGAGATCTACGAGGTATTTTTCAGGTTTGAGTTAGGTCATTGCCAAGATTCCTAAATTGGGATAGACTCCTTGGAGCCAATAAAATCTAATATTCTGAGAGCCCATAGCCAATTCCTTATCAAACCCTGGGAACATTTAGGATAATGGCTGCTGGGAGATAGGTTTGGGTGTAGGTAACTGACTCAAAGCACAAAAGGAAGTCCTAGACATAGAGCACCAAGGTGGAAGAAAAGATGTTCAAAATTCAACAGTAGCAAGGAGAATAACAATTATGATTTGTAGAGATTAGTTAATAAAAATTCTAAATATAAAGTTCCCTTTTGGAACAGATCTTTTATAGCATATTCATGCTGTATCCCAATATCTACAACAGTGCATAGCACATGAAGGTGCTCAATAAAGTCCTATGAAGTAAAAAAAAAATCTAAACATCTGGCTTGAGGAAAGGAAACTCTGAAGCAATGTAAGTAGCTTTGTATCCAAGTTCTGGGGATGGTAAGGTAGAAAATAGGAGATATTACATATACAGTGTGATGTGCTATGGTACCTTATGCCTAAGTGGCTTAATAAACTACAACAAACTCAATTCTGAAACTTTAGGCTCTTTCAGACCATTAGAGGAGTCCAATGACTGGATAACGGCTGCTGCTGATTGCCTGCCAACATTGCATAAGAGCACCAACTTAATTCTAAAGCATCATAATCCAAAAGCAAGGACCCAATAAAATTTCAAAATCTTATCAAGAGCCCTAGCAGAGAAGACACAACATAGTTCATGAGAAAAAAGAAGCAAAGTGAAATAATTAAGGCTTATGCATCTTCGAAAGCGCAAAAAAGGATTCTAGAACTTAACACTTGGGAAAAATGGATGGTGATTATTATTGCTGTACAAGATCCCAACACAGAATATGGAAAAATATATACAATGTCATTTCGAAGGCCCTCATGAGCAAATCAACAGTGATGTCCTGTTACTTGCAAGGTTTAAAGTACTAATCTATATATATATGCCTATTAACAGAGAAATGATTTCTATTATTATCTACTTGGGCTGGAACCAGAGACTCAAAGCAAAGGCCTACCCCTTGCCCAGAAAGACTGAGAGAAGGAGCAGCAGATTAGTTGATTTGATACAGGAAAGCAAAAAATCATGCCCAAGGAGATATTTTTAACTTTCATAAACAGTTTTTATTATTGTCATCAAATGCCTACACTTTTATAAACCTGAGCTTCTCAGCCCAACATTAATAGAAAATTGCCAAGTATCATTTGGAGATAAAAGCACAATTCAATATTTATGAATTGCTAGTTTGCTATAAATATAGACATTTGGAGACTGTCTTCTCACTAGTCATTAATATTTGAACAGAGATCAAAGCTATAACAATATTAACAATTCGTTGCATTTGTATAGGGTTTTATATAATACTATTAATAATAGATGCCATTTATTGAGCACTTAGTAAGTGCCAGGCAAAACTTTACATGTAAATTCTCATAACAAATTCAGTTCATCTTAACAGGCATTCACTTAACACCTACTGTGTGATAGATGAATAGGTTAATAATACTAGGTTTTTGTCTTTGAAGTCTTTCATTTTGTTGCACTCAATCAATATTTGTTGAATGAATAAATGAATGAATGAATTGGCTGAAAAGGTATTACAGGGTAACATAAATAACACAGGGCACTCCCTTACTCTTTACGGTCTTAATAAAGTACTTAACTTATCCTAGCCTCAATTTTTTCATCTGTAATATAGGGATACTTAAAATTTCCTTTGCAAAAATGTGAAAATAGTAACAACAAATATAAAGCATCTGACCCAAATGGATTTTTAATAAGTGAGGTAGTTATTATTACTAGTATTATTAATATTATTATTACCATCATTATTACAATTATTAACCAATCCTATCCAACTCCCCTCCTCCTCACTATAGCAATGGTACAAATAGAACTTTAAAATACACACACACACACACACACACACAAAACACAAAAACCATGAAAAGCAAGAGAAAGCTACTGAACTGTAGTCCCTAATGTCCTCCTAAGTTACTAAACATAATCTATGCTTAGGCTAGGAAAAAAAAAAAGAACCAACTTTATTTATGTTTCCAAAGATACCATGATAAAAGCCAAACAGGACAGGAAGCTTACCAAATAACAGACTGCCTTTTCTCATAATTGAATGCTGGTCATCCCAAGCACAGGACCATGTTTCCAACATTCTCAAGAACAGTACCCAAAGAATGGCCATACAGAAACTCATCCTCATTCTTCTCAGTGACAGTAAGTCTGATCCCCAGCTGTACAGCAGATAAACTAGAGTTCTGGGTGAAATTTTCTTTTAAAAATTTTTATTTTTAATTTTTTTGGGGGGTCCATTAGTAGGTGTGTATATGTGTGGGGTCTGGGACAAATTTTCTAACCAGGAAGGGGTCCCATTCTGTAGATCACTTACCATTTTGGTCTGCTGGTAGATTTCACCATAGGGGCCATCCCATCTCTATAGAGACTCTTGGTTTTACTGAAGTTAACAATGTTGAAAATGACCCTCTGAAAAAGAAAGAGGGAGAAGTTCATCTTTATGCTATGCAAATTGTAACTTCCTGATAATTAAGACAGGAAATAAGAAACAGGGTTAAAGAAAGCCATATGGACTAGCAGGCAACTGTATAGTGAGAGTACACAGTGCTCATGAGAATGTAATGTGTTTGTGCCAGCTAAGCATAGCAATTAAGCATTAGCTCTGGAACCTGGAAACTTGAATTTTAAAACCAACTCTACTGCTTTTCAATTGTGTGGCCTTGCCAAGCTACTAAAGATCTGTTTCAGTGTCCTGATCTGAAAAATGGGAATAATAACAGTACCTACTTCACAGGACTCTGATGATAATTAAATTAATATATGTACAGTATTTGGTACCATACTTGGTACACAATGAACGTCACATAAGTTTTAGTTATTAATTGTATCCTTTCTCTTGGCTGACCTAGAATTTACATAGAAGTAAATCATATTATCATCAGGGTAAGAGTAGTACATTTAAAGTTCAAAAACACTAAAAATATTAACTAAGAACAAAATTGCAATTAAAACATTCTACAACTACTTGAAACACCTTTGACTAGAACTGAAGGATATATATCCTCTTTCGTACCCTCTTTGTTATTTTCTACTAGGGGTCGGGGTACTAGGCTCAACTATAATCTCAGCATACGTTTATAGCGCCATAGGTACTTGGGTAAATCTCTCCCCATCTCTGGGTCTTATCTTTAAAATGAGTGATTATGACATTCTAGATGCCTTTCCAAGAGGATAGTATAATTTTAAAAGCTCAGATCTTTGTTTCAGCAAACAACTTTGTCATAAGAGGGGAGGGAAGATTGTGAAAGAGAAGAGAAATATGATAAAAAGACACTTGAAACCACTGAAATAGTCCAAAGGAGAGATGATGAGAGCTACAGGTAGAGCAGCCAGAATAGCTGGAGAGAAGAAAAGATTTCAAGAGGTTACCACAGGCTAGCCTTTCTTTCCAGGGACAGTGAAAAAAACAAAACCATCAAAATTCATGTATTATTTTATTCAACAAGTATTTACTGTGTGAGGTATTATATAGTATCAAGTGACAGTAATTTTATATACTTTTTTAAACATTGGAAATATTCTTCTATAACCATAAAAAATAAATATTAACATCCTCATTTAATAAATGTAGACACTATGGCTCAGAGAGGTTACCTAACTTGATTGAAGTCATACTAGTAGATGACAGAATTGATACTTGAATTCAGGGGATAAACAGATAAGATGTCCATGATTTTTACTCTTGAGTTAATCACTAAGATTCCAAAATTCCATAACCCTAAACAAGTCTATTTTCCAAGGGCAAAAAATAAATTTAATGGTAATTATTCAAGTCTTTAAAATTTTGTTTTGTTAAAAAGAGAAAATCAAAAGTATATCCTCTGGCCTCATGTTTAGGACTATAATAAAATGCTTTGTTCCATGAAATAAGCTTTTAGGGATAACTTGTGTTTTCCTTTCTCCTCAGAGACCAGCCATTTACCCCATCTCTAGGCCTTTTGGTTTCAGACCTCTCTTCTGTCATTAAATTAAGTCATCAAGAATGTCCAAGGCTGTTCCATTATTAATAACCTAGACTTGCCTTTTGTCAATTCAATTACTTCTCTCAGGGTCTTGGCTAGTATCTGATTTAAGAAAATCAATATTGAGGGGACAAATGGCCTTTGAACCTCAGAGGGCATAAGCCCCCCCCTTTTTTTTCTGAGATTCCAGTTGTCAGATCCATTTCCAGTGAACCTGGAAGCCATACTGCACTTTCAGGTTCTAGATTATTGATAAATACAGAGAGAAAGCTAATAAAGCAATGATGTAAATATGTGAAGCTGGAATAAAGAAATGAGAAATAAAGTGAAACATGCACTGATCATTAACATCCTACTGTGTGCCTAGGAAATTTCTCAGGTATTTTAAATATGCTACATTATTTGTTTACTCCATTTATAAACAAAAGTTGTTTATTTTAGCCCGATTTTAGATGTGAGGAAATTGACACTTAAACAAAGTGGCTTGCCCTCCAAAAATCCCCAAACTATTGGTAGAGCTAGGACTTAAATCTTAGGTGTTTTGGCCATAAAGATCATACCTTCTCTATAATATTACATGGAAACAGTAACATCATTTCTTACCATTCCCTGTTCAAGTATTTTTTATGTTTTCCAGCCATTTAGCAACATCGCTTGTGGTGGAGAGATTCAAAATTATAAGAAAGCAGACAGCGCAGGAAACCCTGAATTTCCATATTTTGTACTTAATCATTAGTTTTTACTCAAAATGAATAAGAAGATGTGGCATCCATAAGATAATGGTAACCACGACAATAATAATAATTTCTGAGCACACACTATGTACCATATTCTGAGTTAAACACTTCATTCACATTAGAACAATGTTTTATATATTAGAATAACCTAATTGTAAATTAGAATCACTAGTATAGCTTTTAAAATGACAGATGCTTGGGCCCCACCCCAGATATTCTGATATTGATGCATTATCTCATTTGTTTTGAGGATAATGAATTTTTTGAGACAGGAACTATTTGTCACCTCTTGTTTACAGATGAGGGACTGGTAATGTGATTAAGTAAACTAAAATCATATAACTAATAAGTAGCAGAGCTAGTATTTAAACCAAGTCTGTTGCCTCAGAGGAATAAGATTATAGACCTTTTAGCCAGTTACCCTTGAGATTGAATCCCAGTTCCCTACACGTTCTGCGAGTTTAGGAAAGGTAATTATTCTTTTTTTTTTGGACATTGTTTACATCCAAAATTGAGATGGTGACAGTATCCTACCACAGTTGTTGTAAGAATCTGTAAGATTATATAAGTAAATCACCTGGCATATTGTATCTAGATCTAAACAGGTGTTCAATATTTATTGAGCGTTTCCTCTTCTCATCAATAAAGCCAGATCTTTTGGTACATTACAATGTCTTTCCTTCATTCTTTTTATTTTTTCTTTAGATTTAAATTTTTAACCTGAGCTTCTTGTTTCAGTAATATGGTGCTCTATATCAGAGCTCTGTAAATAGTGACCACAGTACACTGTTAGTCTAAGAGTAGGTATAAACTTCAAGGCAGTCATATGTGAGGAATGGAGTACTGCCCATCCTGACCAAGGGGCTCATGGTGCTACTGAAAATGTGAAAGCTCCATTCCAGATATAGGCCAAAGAGTGGTCCAATGTGGGTAAAGTATCGTGAACAGCCTGCGTGCAGTCCTAAAGAGTGGCCTTGATTCCGTCTTGTCATATATGCAATACTTTTGTCCAATCATAAGTACATTTCCCATTTAATATTGTTCACGTTAGTTGCAGGGACTATTCTAATGGGATTATAACAAGCTAAAAAAGCTTATGCACAGCAATGAAAACCACTAACAAAATGAAGAGACAACCTCCAGAATGGGAGAAAATATTTGTAGACTATCCATCCTATAAGGGATTAATAAACAGAATATATAAGGAACTCAAACAACTCAATAGCAAACAAAAAAAATTTAAAAATGGGAAAAAGACCTGAATAGACATTTATCAAAAAGAAGACATATAAATGGACAATAGGTATATGAAAAAATTATCAACATCATTAATCATCAAAAAATGCAAATCAAAACCACAATGAGGTATCATCTCACTGCAATTAGAATGGCTATTATCAAAAAGACAAAAAATAAAATATGTTGGTGAGGATGTAGAAAAAAAGGAACACTCATATATTGTTGGTGAGAATGGAAAGTAGTACAGGCATTATGGAATACTGTATACGAGTTCCTCAAAATACGAAAAAGAGAACTGCCATGTGATCTAGCAATCTCATCACTGGGCATTTATCCAAAGGAAAGGAAATCAGTACATCAAAGAGGTATCTGCACTCCCATGCTTACTGCAGCATTATTCACAATAGTCAGGATATGGAATCAACCTAAGTGTGGCTCAATGGATGAATGGATAAAAAATGGAATATTATTCAAAAATACATACACAATGAAATGTTATTCAAAAAACAAATTAAATCCTGTCATTTGCAGCAATGGAATGAAACTGGTGGTCACAACATTAAGTGAAACAATCCAGGCATAGAAAGATAAATATTGCATGTTTTCACTCAGATGTGGGAGCTAAAAAAGTAGATTTCATAGAGGTAGAGAATAGAATGCTGATTACCAGAGGCCAGTAAGGAAGTTGGAGGATTAAGAGAAGTTAATTAATGGGTACAAAAATACAGATGGATAGAAGGAATAAATTTTAGTATTTGATAGTACAGTAGGAAAATTATAGTTAATGACAATTTATTATATATTTCAAAATAGGTAGAACAGAATTATAATGTTCCCAACACAGAGAAAAGAGAAATGTTTGAGGGAGAGGGCAAAATGGCTGACTAGACTCAAATAAGTGGAATGGCTCCCATGGAGGGACTAAGATGACTTGCAGGCTTTAAACAGATCTTCAGAGGCAAGGAACTGAGAGTGGATGGAGGAAAGACACACAAACTGGGCTGAAGGGAGAAAGAGCTGGGAACCCTGAACTACACACAGGAACTAATTTTTTTTTTTTTTTTTTTTTTTTTTTTTTTTTGAGACAGAATCTCATTCTGTCGCCAGGCTGGAGAGCAGTGGCTTGATCTCAGCTCATTGCAACCTCCACCTCCTGGGTTCAAGCGATTCTCCTGCCTCAGCTTCCTGAGTAGCTGGGACTACAGGTGTGTGCCACTATGCTTGGCTAATTTTTGTACTTTTAGTAGAGACAGGGTTTCACCATGTTGGCCAGGATGGTCTCGAACTCTTGACCTCATGTCCGCCTGCCTTGGCCTCCCAAAGTGCTGGGATTACAGGCGTGAGCCACTGTGACTAGCACAGAACTCATTCTTGAACCACAACTGCTCTGAGGGAATGGAGTCACCCACTCTCACTACCAGCCTCTGGAACTCTGGCAGGAGGAGAACCCTTGACCACCATGGACAATTGAGGTGGCAGGGAGAGCTGCTTTGAGAAGTGGTAGAAGTAGCAAGCCAGCTGATGTGGAGCTCACAGGGTTTGGTGCAGGGGCATCTGTAGTGGAGCACAGCCAGGGACCACCATCCCCCTAGGCTTGACTTGGTCCCATAAGATACTTTATCACTAAGGGACCTGATCTTTGCAGGACAGTCTTCCATATCAGATGGGGCTGGTCCAACATGAACACCCTATTGTCTGCTGGCCATTCCTGGGTCCCCAGCCTGGCCACATCTGCTTACAGGACAGTCTTGGGTTCCCTGGGGCCCCAAACCATATCTTCTGTGTGAGCAGACCATGCCTGACTGGTGAAGAGCTCCAGTGAGGCAGTTTCAATGGCCATGCACCAGCTGCACACACCTTCCCCATACTGCAGCTTCCCCTCAGCCCAAGGCAACTCCCCACATCACTTTGCTGGTGTGTGTCTGCATGGGTGGATTTTGTTTTACTTGCCCTTCCACACATAAAGTGCAGTCTGCTCCCTCTCCCTTGCTCATAGCCATTGCAAATGGAGGCTTGGTGGGCACAGAGCCAGCAAGCCCCACCCCTGCCAGTGCCCCACCCTTGCAGTAACACTGCTCAGAGCACAGTGGATCCTCTCACACCATTAGCAATTACTCTTGCTTGAGGGGCACAGAGAAGGCACCCAGACCTGTGCCAGCCAGAACCCCATCCCCGAGCCAACACCACCTCCAATGCAACCATGCACAGTCTCCAGCAGGGGCCCTGCCTCTTCACAAACTTCATTGCCTTGTCACTGTAGTGAATGCCTGCAGGGAAGCAGGCACCCCTGCATCTGCCAGCACTCTGCTGCAGATGCTGTACCTCAGTTCCCCCAGCACAGTGAACTGCAAACCTTGAGCAGCTAGAAAACAAAGTTGAGGCCCAATACAAGTCCCCCAGAGTTAGAGCACACAGTCCAGGAGTTGGGAGCTGAGTGGTGGCTCTCTAAAATCTACCAGAAACGAAGCCAGTTGGCTAAATCCACCTTATACTACAAACCCTCAAGGTCATCAAACAGGATAAAAAAAATCCAAAGGTCAACAACCTCAAAGACTGCAGGACACAAAGATGAGAAAGAATCAGTGCAATAACGCTGAAAACTCAAAAAGCCAGTGTGTCTTCTTTCCTCCAAATGACCACATCACCTTTCCAGCAAGCATTCAAAACTGGACTGAGATGGCTGGAATGACAGAAATAGCATTCAGAATATGGATAGGAATGAAGATCATTGAGCTAAAGGAGTACATTGAAACCCAACAAAAGGAAAATAAAAATCACAGTAAAGTAACTCAGGAGCTGACAGACAAAATAACCAGTATAGAAAACAACATAACTGACCTGATAGAGCAGAAAAACACACTACAAGAATTTCATAATGCAATTGCAAGTATTAATAGCAGAACAGACCAAGCAGAGGAAGGATTCTCAGAGCCTGAAGACTGGCTTTCTGAAATAAGACAGGTGGACAAGAATAGAGAAAAAAGAATGAAAAGGAATAAACAAAACCTCCAAGAGACATGGGATTATGTAAAGACATCAAATTTACAACTGACTGGTTGTCCCTTAAAGAGATAGGGAGAATGGAACCAACTTGGATAAATTATTTTAGGATATCATCAATTAGAACTTCCACAACTTATCTAGAGAGACCAACATTCAAATTCAGGAAATGTAGAGAACTCCAGTAAGATACTTCACAAGAAGATCATCCCAAGACATGTAGTCATCAGATCCTCCAAGGTTAAAATGAAAGAAAAATGTTAAAGGCAGCTAGAGAGAAAGGTCAGGTAACCTACAAATGGAAGCCCATCAGACTAACAGCAGACCTCTCAGCTGAAATCCTACAAGACAAAAGAGATTTAGGGCCAATATTCAACATTATTAAATAAAAGAAATTTCAACCCAGAATTTCATATCTGACCAAAGTAAGCTTATAAGTGAAAAAGAAATAATATTCTTTTCAGACAAACAAATGCTGAGGAAATTTGGTACTACCAGACCTGCCTTATGAGAGCTCCTGAAGGAAGCACTAAATATGGAAAGAAAAAACTATGACTAGCCATGACAAAAACACAGTGAAATACACAGGCCAGTGACACTACCAAGCAACCACATAAACAAGTCCACAAAATAACCAGCTAACATCATATGGCAGGATCAAATCCACACATATCAATACTAACTTTAAATGTAAATGAGCTAAAAGCCCCAATTAAAAGACTCAGAGTGGCAAGCTGGGTAAAGAACCAAAACCCAGTGGTATGCTGTCTTCAAGAGAACCATCTCACAAGCAATGACACACGTAGGCTCAAAATAAAGAAATGGACAAAAATCTACCAAGCAAACAAAAAACAGAAAAAAGCAAAGGTTGCAATCCTAGTTTCTGAAAAAACAGACTTTAAACCAACAAAGCCCAAAATGACAAAGAAGGGCATTACATATGGTAAAAAGTTTGATTCAACAAGAAGATCTAACTATCCTAAATATATATGCACCCAACACAGGGTGTTATGTCCCCTATGCACATAAGCTAGAAAATCTAGAGGAAATGGATAAATTCCTGGACACATATACCCTCCCAAGGCCAAACCAGGAAGAAATTAAATCCCTGAATAGACAAATAACGAGTTCTAAAATTGAGGCAGTAATACATAGCCTACCAACCAAAAAAAGCTGGGGACCAGATGGATTCACAGCTGAATTCTAGCAGATGTACAAAGAACTGTTACCATTCCTACTGAAACTATTCCAAAAAATTGAGGAGGAAAGAATCCTCCCTAACTCATTCTATGAGGCTGGCATCATCCCTATACCAAAACCTGGCAGAGACAAAAAAAAAAAAAAAAAAAAAAAATCAGGGCAATATCCTTGATGAACACTGACGCAAAAATCCTCAACAAAATACTGGCAGAGAGAATCCAGGAGCACATCAAAAAGCTTATCCACCACAATCAAGTAGGCCTTATCCCTAAGATGCAAGGTTGGTTCAACATACACAAACCAATAAATGTTATTCATCATATAAACTGAATTAATATAAAAACCACATTATTATTTCAAAAGATGCAGAAAAGGCTTTTGATAAAATTAAACATCACTTCATGTTAAAAACTCTCAATAAACTAAGTTTTGAAGGAACATACCTCAAAATAATAAGAACCATCTATGACAAACCCACAGCCAACATAAATATTGAATGGGCAAAAGCTGGAAGCATTTCCCTTGAAAATCGGCAGAAGACAAGGATGCCCTCTCTCACCAATCCTATTCAACATAGTATTGTAAAACCTGGCCAGGGCAATCAGGCAAGAGAAAGAAATAAAGGGCATCCAAATAGAAGGAGAAAGAGTCCATCTATCCGTGTTTCTAGATGGCACGATCCTCTCATCTCAGCCCCATCATCTCAGCCCAAAAGTTTCTTAAGCTAATAAACAATTCCAGTAAAGTCTTAGGATACAAAATCAAAGTGTAAAAATCACTAGCATTTCTATACCACAAAACAGTCAATCCATAAGCCAAATCAGGAATGTAATCCCATTTACAATTGCTACAAAAAGAATAAAATACCTAGGAATACAGCTAACAAGGGAGGTGAAAGATCCCTACAAGGAGAACTACAAAACACTGCTCAAAGAAATATAAAATGACATGAACAAATGGAAAAACATTCCATGTTCATGGATAGGAAGAATCAATATTGTTAAAATGGTCATACTGCCCAAACCAATTTATGGGTTCAATGCTATTCCTATTAAACTACCATTGAGATTCTTCACAGAACTAGAAAAAAACCATTTTAAAAATCCTATGGAACCAAAAAGACCCCAAATAGCCAAGATAATCCTAAGCAAAATGAACAAAGCTGGAGGAATCATGCTGCCCGACTTCAAACTATACTACATGGCTACAGTAATCAAAATAGCATGGTATTTGTACAAAAACAGAAACATAGACCAATGGAACAGAATAGAGAACCCAGAAACAAAGCTGCATACCTAAAACTATGATCTTCAACAAACCTGACAAAAACAAGCAATGGGGAAATGATTACTTATTAAACAAATGGTGCTGGAACAACTGGCCGGCCATATGTAGAAGATTGAAATTGGACCCCTTCCTTACACCATCTACAAAAATCAACTCAAGATGGATTAAAGACTTAAATGTAAAACTGAGAACTATAAAAACCCTGGAAGACAACCTAGGTAATACCATTCAGGACATAGTCACAGTCAAAGATTTCATGACAAAGATGTCAAAAGCAACTACAACAAAAGCAAAAGTTGATAAATGGCATCTAATTAAACTAAAGAGCTTCTAAAAGCAAAATAAACTATCAGTAGAGTAAATAGATGATAACCTACAGAATGGGAGAAAAAATTTTGCAAACTATCAGTCTGGACAATGGTCTAATATCCAGCATCTATAAGGAATGTAAATAAATTTACAAGAAAAAAACAAACAACCCCATTAAAAAGTGGGCAAAAGACAAGATTAGACGCTTTTCAAAAGAAGACATACATGTGGCCAAAAATCATGGAAAAAAGCTCAGCATCACTAATCATTAGAGAAATGCAAGTCAAAACCACAATGAGACACCATCTCACACCAGTCAGAATGGCTATCATTAAAATGTCAAAAAATAGATAATGGCAAGGTTGTGGAGAAAAAGAAATGAGTATACACTGTTGGTGGGAGTATAAATTAGTTCAACCATTTTGGAAGACAGTGTGGCAATTCCTCAAAAACCTAAAGACAGAAATGTCATTTGATCCAGCAATCCCATTACTGGGTATATATTCAAAGGAATATAAATCATTCTGTTATAAAGACACATGCATGCATGTGTTCATTGCAGCACTGTTCAAAAAGCAGAGACATGGAATCAAACTAAATGCCCATCAATGATAGAGTGGATAAAGCAAATTTGATACACATATACCATGGAATACTATGCAGCCATAAAAAGAATAAGATCTTGTATTTTGCAGGGACATGGATGGAGCTGGAGACCATTTTCCTTAGCAAACTAAAGTAGGAACAGAAAACCAAATATTGCACGTTCTCACTTATAAGTGGGAGCTAAATGATAACACATGGTCACACAGAGGGGAACAACACACACTGGGGCCTATGGGAGAGTAAAAAGTGGGAGAATGGAAATCGGGAAAAATAACTAATGGGTACTAGGCTTCATATCTGAGTGACAAAATAATCTGTGCAGCAAACCCTCATGACACAGGTTTACTTATGTAACAAACTTGCACATCTATCCATGAACTTAAAATTAGTTAAAAAACACAAAAAATTATAACAAATTTTTTAAAAAAGATAAATGTTTGAGGTAATGTATATCCTAATTACCCTGATTAGATCATTATACATTCTATACATATATCAAAACATCACATATACAACCAAAAAATGTACAGTTGTAATATATCAATTAAAAAATTATATAAAATTCAAAAAGGCATTTATTGATACAAAGTCAATACTTAAAAATCAATTGTATATCTATATACTAACAGTAAACAATTAGAAAATAAAATTTTATTGTGATACCAATTATGATAGTATCAAATATCAGATACCTATAAATAAATGTAATCAAAAGTGCAAGACTTCAAAACGCAAAACTAGAAAACATTGTTGAGACAAATCAGGGTGTTAAGTAAATGGAAAAATCTATCATAGTCATAGATCGAAGATTCATTATTAAAATCTATGTAATTCACTAAAAACCCATTGGAAGTGTCTGTGTCTATGTGTGTTTATGCATGTAAAAGTTGATAAGTTAATTAGAACGTTTATATAGGAGTGCAGAAGGCCAAGAAAAGCAGCAACAGAGTTTTAGATAGCAAGACTTACTGTAATGTTATAGTAATTAAAACAATTTAGTTTACATTGCTATGGATTTGTATAGCTAGACCGATGGATCACAACAAAGAGCCTGGGAATAGACTCAATACATATTAAAAACAATAACGTAGATCAGATGAAAATTTGAACTATCAATGAATGGTCCTGTATCAATCGGTCATCCATATGGAACAAACCAAGCTGGGTGTCTACCTAGCACCAAATACAGAAATAAAACCCAAATAGATTAGGAAATAAAATGCACAAAGCAAAACACAGCAGATTAGTTTATGGACTCAAAGTATGTACAGTTTTTTTTTTACAAAAAGCACCAGAAGCATTAATTATGAAGGAAAAGATAGACATATTTGAGTATTTTACAAAAAAAATACTATGCAAAACGATACCACAGAAAAATGAAAATGAAAGTCAATGATTGAAAAAAAAAATAGAACCACTGCTCTCTTCAAAGCTGTCAGACAGGGACATTTAAGTCTGCAGAGGTTACTGCTGTCTTTTTGTTTGTCTGTGCCCTGCCCCCAGAGGTGGAGCCTACAGAGGCAGGCAGGCCTCCTTGAGCTGTGGTGGGCTCCACCCAGTTCGAGTTTCCCGGCTGCTTTATTTACCTAAGCGAGCCTCAGCAATGGCTGGCGCCCCTCCCCCAGCCTCGCTGCCGCCTTGCAGTTTGCTCTCAGACTGCTGTGCTAGCCATCAGCCAGACTCCGTGAGCATAGGACTCTCCTAGCCAGGTGCGGGATATAATTCTCCTGGTGCGCCATTTCCTAAGCCCGTCAGAAAAGCGCAGTATTCGGGTGGGAGTGACCCGATTTTCCAGGTGCTGTCACCCCTTTCCTTGACCAGGAAAGGGAACTCCCTGACCTCTTGCACGTCCCGAGTGAGGCAATGCCTCGTGCTGCTTTGGCTCGTGCACGGCGCGCTGCACCCACTGTCCTGCGCCCACTGTCTGGCACTCCCCAGTGAGATGAACCCGGTACCTCAGATGGAAATGCAGAAATCACCCATCTTCTGTGTCGCTCACGCTGGGAGCTGTAGACCAGAGCTGTTCCTATTCGGCCATCTTGGCTCCTCCAGCACGGAGCTGGAGATCTGAGAACGGGCAGACTGCCTCCTCTAGTGGGTCCCTGACCCCTGATCCCTGAGCAGCCTAACTGGGAGGCACCCCCTAGTAGGGGCAAACTGACACCTCACACGGCCGGGTACTCCTCTGAGACAAAACTTCCAGAGGAACGATCAGACAGCAGCATTTGCAGTTCATGAAAATCCACAGTTCTGCAGACCCCACTGCTGATAGCCAGGCAAACAGGGTCTGGAGTGAACCTCTAGCAACAGCCTGCAGCTGAGGGTCCTGTCTGTTAAAAGGAAAACTAACAAACAGAAAGGACATCCACACCAAAAACCCATCTGTACATCACCATCATCAAAGACCAAAAGTAGATAAAACCACAAAGATGAGGAAAAAACAGAGCAGAAAAAATGGAAACTCTAAAAAGCAGAGCGCCTCTCCTCCTCCAAAGGAACGCAGTTCCTCACCAGCAACGGAACAAAGCTGGATGGAGAATGACTTTGATGAGTTGAGAGAAGAAGGCTTCAGACGATCAAACTACTCCAAGCTACAGAAGGAAATTCAAACCAAAGGCAAAGAAGTTGAAAAATTTGAAAAAAATTTAGACGAATGTATAACTAGAATAACCAATATAGAGAAGTGCTAAAGGAGCTGATGGAGCTGAAAGCCAAGGCTCGAGAACTATGTGAAGAATGCAGAAGCCTCAGGAGCCGATGAGATCAACTGGAAGAAAGGGTATCAGTGATGGAAGATGAAATGAATGAAATGAAGTGAGAAGGGAAGTTTAGAGAAAAAAGAATAAAAAGAAACAAACAAAGCCTCCAAGAAATATGGGACTATGTGAAAAGACCAAATCTGCGTCTGATTGGTGCACCTGAAAGTGACAGGGAGAATGGAACCAAGTTGGAAAACACTCTGCAGGATATTATCCAGGAGAACTTCCCCAATCTAGCAAGGCAGGCCAACGTTCAGACTCAGGAAATACAGAGAATGCCACAAAGATACTCCTTGAGAAGAGCAACTCCAAGACACATAATTGTCAGATTCACCAAAGTTGCAATGAAGGAAAAAATCTTAAGGGCAGCCAGAGAGAAAGGTCGGGCTACCCACAAAGGGAAGCCCATCAGACTAAGAGCGGATCTCTCAGCAGAAACCCTACAAGCCAGAAGAGAGTGGGGGCCAATATTCAACATTCTTAAAGAAAAGAATTTTCAACCCAGAATTTCATATCCAGCCAAACTAAGCTCCATAAGTAAAGGAGAAATAAAATACTTTACAGACAAGCAAATGCTGAGAGATTTTGTCACCACCAGGCCTGCCCTAAAAGAGCTCCTGAAGGAAGCACTAAACAAGGAAAGGAGCAACCGGTACCAGCCACTGCAAAATCATGCCAAAATGTAAAGACCATCGAGACTAGGAAGAAACTGCATCAACTAATGAGCAAAATAACCAGCTAACTTCATAATGACAGGATCAAATTCACACATAACAATATTAACTTTAAATGTAAATGGACTAAATGCTCCAATTAAAAGACACAGACTGGCAAATTGGATAAAGAGTCAAGACCCATCAGTGTGCTGTATTCGGGAAACCCATCTCACGTGCAGAGACACACATAGGCTCAAAATAAAAGGATGGAGGAAGATCTACCAAGCAAATGGAAAACAAAAAAAGGCAGGGGTTGCAATCCTAGTCTCTGATAAAACAGACTTTAAACCAACAAAGATCAAAAGAGACAAAGAAGGCCATTACATAATGGTAAAGGGATCAATTCAACAAGAAGAGTTAACTATCCTAAATATATATGCACCCAATACAGGAGCACCCAGATTCATAAAGCAAGTCCTGAGTGACCTACAAAGAGACTTAGACTCCCACACAATAATAATGGGAGACTTTAACACCCCACTGTCAACATTAGACAGATCAATGAGACAGAAAGTTAAGAAGGATACCCAGGAATTGAACTCAGCTCTGCACCAAGCAGACCTAATAGACATCTACAGAACTCTCCACCCCAAATCAACAGAATATACATTTTTTTCAGCACCACACCACACCTATTCCAAAATTGACCACATACGTGGAAGTAAAGCTCTCCTCAGCAAATGTAAAAGAACAGAGATTATAACAAACTGTCTCTCAGACCACAGTGCAATCAAACTAGAACTCAGGATTAAGAAACTCACTCAAAAACGCTCAACTACATGGAAACTGAACAACCTGCTCCTGAATGACTACTGGGTACATAACGAAATGAAGGCAGAAATAAAGATGTTCTTTGAAACCAACGAGAACAAAGACACAACATACCAGAATCTCTGGGACACATTCAAAGCAGTGTGTAGAGGGAAATTTATAGCACTGAATGCCCATAAGAGAAAGCAGGAAAGATCCAAAATTGACACCCTAACATCACAATTAAAAGAACTAGAAAAGCAAGAGCAAACACATTCAAAAGCTAGCAGAAGGCAAGAAATAACTAAAATCAGAGCAGAACTGAAGGAAATAGAGACACAAAAAACCCTTCAAAAAATTAATGAATCCAGGAGCTGGTTTTTTGAAAGGATCAACAAAATTGATAGACCACTAGCAAGACTAATAAAGAAGAAAAGAGAGAAGAATCAAATAGACGCAATAAAAAATGATAAAGGGGATATCACCACCGATCCCACAAAAATACAAACTACCATCAGAGAATACTACAAACACCTCTACACAAATAAACCAGAAAATCTAGAAGAAATGGATAAATTCCTCGACACATACACTCTCCCAAGACTAAACCAGGAAGAAGTTGAATCTCTGAATAGACCAATAACAGGCTCTGAAATTGTGGCAAAAATCAATAGCTTACCAACTAAAAAGAGTCCAGGACCAGATGGATTCACAGCCGAATTCTATCAGAGGTACAAGGAGGAACTGGTACCATTCCTTCTGAAACTATTCCAATCAATAGAAAAAGAGGGAATCCTCCCTAACTCATTTGATGAGGCCAGCATCATTCTGATACCAAAGCCTGGCAGAGACACAACCAAAAAAGAGAATTTTAGACCAATATCCTTGATGAACATTGATGCAAAAATCCTCAATAAAATACTGGCAAACTGAATCCAGCAGCACATCAAAAAGCTTATCCACCATGATCAAGTGGGCTTTATCCCTGGGATGCAAGGCTGGTTCAATATATGCAAATCAATAAATGTAATCCAGCATATAAACAAAACCAAAGACAAAAACCACATGATTATCTCAATAGATGCAGAAAAGTCCTTTGACAAAATTCAACAACGCTTCATGCTAAAAACTCTCAATAAATTAGGTATTGATGGGACATATCTCAAAATAATAAGAGCTATCTATGACAAACCCACAGCCAATATCATACTGAATGGGCAAAAACTGGAAGCATTCCCTTTGAAAACTGGCACAAGACAGGGATGCCCTCTCTCACCACTCCTATTCAACATAGTGTTGGAAGTTCTGGCCAGGGCAATTAGGCAGGAGAAGGAAATAAAGGGCATTCAATTAGGAAAAGAGGAAGTCAAATTGTCCCTGTTTGCAGATGACATGATTTTATATCTAGAAAACCCCATTGACTCAGCCCAAAATCTCCTTAACCTGATAAGCAACTTCAGCAAAGTCTCAGGATACAAAATCAATGTACAAAAATCACAAGCATTCTTATACACCAATAACAGACAAACAGAGAGCCAAATCATGAGTGAACTCCCATTCACAATTGCTTCAAAGAGAATAAAATACCTAGGAATCCAACTTACAAGGGATGTGAAGGACCTCTTCAAGGAGAACTGCAAACCACTGCTTAATGAAATAAAAGAGGATACAAAGAAATGGAAGAACATTCCATGCTCATGGGTAGGAAGAATCAATATTGTGAAAATGGCCATACTGCCCAAGGTAATTTACAGATTCAATGCTATCCCCATCAAGCTACCAATGACTTTCTTCACAGAATTGGAAAAAACTACTTTAAAGTTCATACGGAACCAAAAAAGGGCCCGCATCGCCAAGTCAATCCTAAGCCAAAAGAACAAAGCTGGAGGCATCACGCTACCTGACTTCAAACTATACTACAAGGCTACAGTAACCAAAACAGCATGGTACCGCTACCAAAACAGAGATATAGATCAATGGAACAGAACAGAGCCCTCAGAAATAACGCCGCATATCTACAACTATCTGATCTTTGACAAACCTGAGAAAAACAAGCAATGGGGAAAGGATTCCCTATTTAATAAATGGTGCTTGGAAAACTGGCTAGCCATATGTAGAAAGCTGAAACTGGATCCCTTCCTTATACCTTATACAAAAATCAATTCAAGATGGATTAAAGACTTAAACGTTAGACCTAAAACCATAAAAACCCTAGAAGAAAACCTAGGCATTACCATTCAGGACATAGGCACGGGCAAGGACTTCATGTCTAAAACACCAAAAGCAATGGCAACAAAAGACAAAATTGACAAATGGGATCTAATTAAACTAAAGAGCTTCTGCACAGCAAAAGAAACTACCTTCATAGTGAACAGGCAACCTACAACATGGGAGAAAATTTTCACAACCTACTCATGTGACAAAGGGCTAATATTCCAGAATCTACAATAAACTCAAACAAATTTACAAGAAAAAAACAAACAACCCCATCAAAAAGTGGGCAAAGGATATGAACAGACACTTCTCAAAAGAAGATATTTATGCAGCCAACATACACATGAAAAAATGCTCATCATCACTGGCCATCAGAGAAATGCAAAGCAAAACCACAGTGAGATACCATCTCACACCAGTTAGAATGGCAATCATTAAAAAGTCAGGAAACAACAGGTGCTGGAGAGGATGTGGAGAAACAGGAACACTTTTACACTGTTGGTGGGACTGTAAACTAGTTCAACCATTGTGGAGGTCAGTGTGGCGATTCCTCAGGGATCTAGAACTAGAAATACCATTTAACCCAGCCATCCCATTACTGGGTATATACCCAAAGGACTATAAATCATGCTGCTATAAAGACACATGCACACGTATGTTTATTGCAGCACTATTCACAGTAGCAAAGACTTGGAACCAACCCAAATGTCCAACAATGATAGACTGGATTAAGAAAATGTGGCACATATACACCATGGAATACTATGCAGTCATAAAAAATGATGAGTTCATGTCCTTTGTAGGGACATGGATGAAACTGGAAATCATCATTCTCAGTAAACTATCGCAAGGACAAAAAACCAAACACCGCATGTTCTCACTCATAGATGGGAATTGAACAATGAGAACACATGGACACAGGAAGGGGAACATCACACTCTGGGGACTGTTGTGGGATGGGGGGAGTGGGGAGGGATAGCATTAGGAGATATACCTAATGCTAAATGACGAGTTAATGGGTGCAGCACACCAGCATGGCACATGTATATATATGTAACTAACCTGCACATTGTGCACATGTACCCTAAAACTTAAAGTATAATAATAAAATTAAATAAATAGACAATTAAATGAATATTGATGACTTTCTGAAAAACAAAAAAAGATTAAAAAATAGAGTAATCCTCACAATGGTTTAATATGCAAATTTATAAAGAACTATTATAAATCAAAATATAAAAGACCAACAATACAATAGAAAATAGGCCAAGCATATAATCAGACAAGATATAGAAGGAGGAATATAAAGGTTTGTAAATTAAATATATGAATAGATGATTACTCCACTAGCAGTTGAGGAAATATAAATTAAGGAAATAATGAAATTTCTCATCCATCATATCAGCAAAAAAGTAAATCTAATATCAAGTATTAGCAAATCTAATATCAAGTATTGGTAATTATGAAAGAACAATGATTTTGAACATTGCTGGTAAGCATGTAAAATAGAAGAGCCTCTTTAGAGGGGTACTTGACAATTAAGATGTTTATAACCTATAACCTAGCAATTCCACTTTTATGTGTTCTCCTTAAACAAATTTTGCCCATTGTATAAGGAGACACATACAGGGTTGTTCACTGTATCACTATTCATTTATAATAGGAAAACAAAAAAGTAACTAAAACCGCTTAATTTAAAAAACTGGATAAATTGTGGTTCATTAGTACAAAATACTTTTCAGCATTTAAAATGAATGCATTAGAGTGACATTTATCAACATAGAGAAACTTCCAAAAACTATGTTTAATGAAAATGGCAAGCATTTTAACACAAAACAGTAGTATATTTGTATACTTATATATAATACAAGTATAATAAAAATACAAAATTATGCATGGTAATAATAATTTCAGAAATTTGGTAACTTCTGATAGAAAGAAAGAGGTAAGGAGAGAGGATGTTAGCTATATCCATAATGACTTATTTATCAAAATCAATAAAAGCAAGCAGGATCTGAAAGATGACAAAATGTTAATATCTGCTTCATTTTATTGAGTGCTTTTATGTTATTTTATGTATATATGAAATTTCCCTAATTTAAAATATAAAAATTTAAATAACTTTAATTCATTTGACACTTTAGTGTAAAATATGAAGTAGAATAATGTAGTTTTTTCCAAATGGTTAGCAAGTTGTGCCAATATCATTTATTGAATAAGTCATTCCTTTCTAATTTTAAATGCTACCATTTCCATATAATAAATTTTTATATGTTTGGGTTTATCTCTGGACTTCAATTTCTGTTCCACTGATCTGTATGTTTATCCTAATGACAGCCTCCCATAATTTTTTTTTTTTTTTGAGACGGAGTCTCACTCTGTCGCCCAGGCTGGAGTGCAGTGGCGCTATCGTGGCTCACTGCAACCTCTGCCTCCCAGGTGCAAGCAATTCTCCTGCCTCAGCCTCCTGAGTAGCTGGGACTACAGTCGCATATCACCACACCCGGCTAATTTTTGTATTTTAGTAGAGATGGCGTTTCTCTGTGTTGCCCAGGCTGGTCTCGAAGTCCTGAGCTCAGGCAATCCGCCTGCCTTGGCCTCCCAAAGTGCTGGGATTATAGGCGTGAGCCACCACGCCCGGCCCTCCCAATAATTTTGATAATTGTAGTTTCATGATATGTTTCAATTTATATTATGGCAAATCTCTAGTGAATGTTTTCCTTTTAAGATTTATTTGGTTTCAATCACACTCAGTGATTTTTCTTATATTTTATGGTTATTTTCTTTCATAATTCATTTTGTTTATGCTTCCTCACTATGTTTTAAAATTTTTTGTTATACAATATTTCCTTAAAATATTTTCATGTTTTTCCTTCTTTATTTAGTAATTTCCATATCATTTATCCTAGTTTTATATTACAAATGGTTATATTTAAACTTAAAAATGAATTTGAGTCCATAACTTAGGTATGAGTAGTTTTTATTATGAATGATGTCAGTAACTCCTTTGAGACTAACGCTTGGCACTTAACCTCCTCTGATAATACAGAAGGTTTATAACTCAGTGGGGAAAAGCTCTTTGGAGTACGTCTGATAACATGTTCTAATCATATTGCACCATGTACAAAGGTTGGTGTGAAATGGGCAGAACTACACAGGAGTTTAGGATCAATCTGCCTTGGTGTGATGACATATCAAAGGTTATATAGATAATATGGTATGGGGCTGAGTTGGGGATAAAATCTAGATCTCTATTTGTTCAACCAATCAGCTCCTTTACTTCGGAGCCATATTCCCAGTTTTTATATTACTTATTGGGAGTGCAGCCTGATTCCCAGCATTGTGGAAAGAAATGCTGGAGTTTCAAGCCTACTTCTTACTATGTGATTTATCATCTTTCTGAGCCTGTTATTTGTAGGGAGGAAAATCATACCCATCTGGTAGAGTTCTTAGAATTAAATATAATTGCCCAGACAATGTGTTTAGGGAACAATAAAAGACTACATATATATGTACATAATGTACATATATACGTACATGAACCTATACATCTATATACATTACATACAATTTATAGATATGTTTCCTATATATGTGTAGCTTCATGTACATATATATGAATATGTACGTGTGTATAGACACATATATATACATATATGTGCATGTATGTATGTAAGGATATAGAGAGACAGATCATATGTATGATTACGCTAAGTCTCCTGCCCATGAAGAACCAAAAAGTTGCCACCTAAAGTCTTCAAAAAATGCTGAACAATCCTGGGCCTCATATATCAAAAGCATGGAGTCTGGATAATCACTATGTGAAAAACGAATCCTTATCTATTATAAGTTGATGTTGAAGAGTCACAGGGAATCAACAAAGTTTGTTAATTAGCTGCACCTGTGTCTTGCTAACTGGAAGTTGTCAATCTTCACACAGATACTGCAGTCTGACAGAGATGGTAAAAAAAAAAAATGGCTTGCAGATTGCACATTAGAAGATTCTTCTCCCTCACTGAAAACTTGTGAGAAGGCAGCCAAAAGAGGTAAAAGGGGAATGGAGCAAAACATTCTCATCAAGGGGAGTTTAGCATATCAAACAAGGGCATTTGCAACATGACAGAAAGAAGAAAAAGATCTTTCAGGGAGACTCTTTCTTCTCCCTACTCAAAATAAATATCCACCAAGATACAGACAAAAAAAAAGCCTCTCTTTTCCTCAATCTGACAGCATTTCCTACATGGAATTTTGTTCTAAATTTTAGCACTAATTCAAACATATTCATTTAATCATAATTTTAATATTTATTAAATAAACAGTTATGGGTTTCCTACTCTGCTATGTGCTGAGATTATATAAATTAATAAGACTGGGCCCTTTGCCCTTAAGTGAGGAAAATAAACCTGTAAAACACACACACACACACACACACACACACACACACACGCTAAGGTAGAGTCTGTAGCCAGCCTAAGGGAAGGAGAGGTGAATTTTTGCTGAGGAATAAGGACTGGCCAGGCAGGAGAGAACACATGGAAGACATTTCAGTCAGAGGGAGCAACAAGAACAAAGGCTAAGTGGTAATTCTGGGGCTGGGTAGGGCAAGAGATCAGACTGTGTCATTAAGACATATGAGCATGTTAAAAAGTTTTAACTTTCACTGAAAGCAATATGAAGGGCCTACTGAAGGGTTTTAATTGTAGGTGTGAAAGGTTCAGATTTGTGTTTCAGAAAAAGCACCTAAGGCTGCAATGAATGACTGTTCCAGGGTTTATACTGGTCTCTGTAGAGTCAGCTGAATAAGTAAATGCTCTACTCTGAGGAAACGCATACTGTTATGGAGAAAACAAGCAAGTAAACAAGTTACTGCAAACCCAGTGTCATTAATGCAAAAATAGAAGAATATGTCAAGAACTCTTGGAGCTTTGGGTATAGTGCACAGAGGACAGTGATCACATCTGCCTGAATGGGAAGAGTACACTTTCTTTTGAGCCACTTCCCAAAAGATGATGTGTAGTTCTGAGTCAAATCACTTTGAAATTAGTACCATAGTACATTTCCCCTCCTAGTTGTGGCTATGTATGGTTTGTAAGATGACTGAGATCAGGGCAAAATCCTTCACATCTTTTGTAACTGCAAAGTAGGTACTGACAGGGCTGAAGTCAGAGTGTATGTATTAGTCTGTTTTCACACTGCTGATAAAGACGTACCCAAGGCGAGGCACGGTGGCTCACGCCTATAATCCCAGCACTTTGGGAGGCCAAAGCAGGCAGATCACGAGGTCAGGAGATTGAGACCATTCTGGCTAACACAGTGAAACCCTGTCTCCATTAAAAATACAAAAAATTAGCCGGGCATGGTGGCACACGCCTGTAGTCCAAGCTACTCGGGAGGCTAAGGCAGGAGAATCACTGGAACCCGGGAGGTGGAGGTTGCAGTGAGCTGAGATCACACCACTGCCCTTCAGCCTGGGCAACGGAGCGAGACTCTGTCCCAAAAAAAAAAAAAAAAAAAAAAGACATACCCAAGACTGGGTAATTTATAAAGAAAAAGAGGTTTAATGGACTCACAGTTCCACGTGGCTGGGAGGCCTCACAATCATGGTAGAAGGCAAAAGGCACATCTTACATGGCAGCAGGCAAGACAGAATGAGAGCCAAGAGAAAGGGGAAACCTCTTATAAAAACCATCAGATCTCATGAGATGTATTCACTACCACAAGAACAGCATGGGGGAAACCACCCCAATGATTCAATTATTTCCCACTGGGTTCTTCCCATAACACATGGGAATTATGAGGGCTACACTTCAAGATGAGATTTGAGTGGGGACACAGCAAAACCATATCAGTGTATATTAAATAAAATCTGATTTATTAGGCTTTCTTTAAACCTATTATTTATTAAACAGGTTCTCCTTCCTGCGTGATGGGAAAGTCAAGGATAATAAATAGAAAACCAGCCGAGTGGATGGCTTCAATACTAGGCCAACCTATAATGCACCCCATGAATGAATTTCCACCTATACTCACTTCATGTTTCCCCTGCACAGAAGTGCTACGGAGTTAATAGGACAGATGAAATAACAGGTATATACATCTGTTTTTTTTAATGGGCTATTCATCAGGCACAGGGGAAGAAGCTATAGGTTTTCTCAGTGCTTCTGAAATTCTCAAACAGGAATGCATAGGTTTCTAAACTCAGGCAAAACCAAAATTCCTTTCCTTTTTTTTTTTTAAACACACACACACACACACACACACACACACAAATACAAGATCTCACTCTATTGCACAGGCTGGAGTGCAATAGTGTGATCATGGCTCATGCAGCTTTGAACTCCTGGGCTCAAGTGATCCTCCTGCCTCAGACTCCCAAGTAACTGGAATTATAAGTACAAGCACAGTGCTTTGCCTTCCTTTTAAAAATTTCTTCAGTACATCCCTTGAGGGGGCCTTTCTACCTGCTGCATGATTTCTCACACTGCTACCCACTTCTGGCTTCCATTAGGTATATACTTCTATTGGCTTTTGTTATCATTTTATAATAAAATGAGGAAGGATTTGAGTCCTAGATTACCTTGCTTAATGGTGGCACAGCCTTTTCTTGATGAGACATTTAATGGTAGTCTATTTTCTTATAAACGCATACAAATCATATGTGCTAGACTGAAAATTGTTCAGAACTATTCTGCTTACTCTATATCCATATTCTTTATACTATGATTTTGCTGCTCCTCCCATCAAAAGGTGACACCTTTGAATTTGGGCTGATCTGGTGATTGGTTTTGCCCAATAAAACCTGGTATAACGATGGTACAGCAGCTTTAAGCCAAGACCTCAAGAAGCCTTGTGTAGTTCCATATTCTCTTTGAAATCCTACTATCAGCATTTGATCAAATCTAGGGTAGGGTGACAGTGGATGAGACTACATTGACTAAAGCCCAATGATTCCAACTGAATCCATCTTAGACCAACATATAGACGGTTGACTTCCAAATATATGAGAGCACCCAGACAAGATCAGCAGATTAATCTATAGCTGATCACTAATACAGAAAAACCATCCGGTTGGCCCATGGACTTAACGAGCATTAATAAATGTTTCCTGTCTTAAGCCACTGGTTTTTGGTGCTTTGTTATTGAAAGAAATCAAAATATTTTATCCAAAAATATATTTATTTGACATATTTTGAGATGGCTGTTCAAAGAGCCAACAAATAGAAATAACCCTGTAAAGCTGTATTTTGTGTGGGAAATCTGTGTCTGCAGAGAATTTGAATTGATACAACCAGGCCTTTCCTTGCCCAGATCCAGAAAAGATTAACTGAGAGTCTGACACTTTTAAAGGTCTGATAATAACATTTACTATCTATTCTCTCTGAAGGCTACTACCTGTGAGGTTTCATTTACATAAAAGACCATGTTGTTAGTCAAGTCCCCTCTTCTTTCTCTCCCATAAGCTGTCTTGCCACCATGTCCTGATTTACCACCATAACCTGTTTTGGCCATGCTCTGAGCTCCCATTCTTCCCATAAGCTCAAGGTGGTATATAAGGTTCTGCATCCCATTGGGGGTTAGGGTAATCCTTTTGTGATTTTTCCTCTATGTACACGTTAATAAATTTATAATCCTTTTCTCTGATTAATCTGCCTTTTGTGAGTTGATTTTTCAAAGAAGCTTTAGAGAGTGAAGGGGAAGTTTTCCTTTAATCCCTACAATTTTGGCACTGTGAGCAGAATACCAAAACGCCACTCTTCTTGAACCTGCAGTTAAGGGAACCTAGGACCTCATAAACTGATGAAAAAATATGAATTTCTTAACAGCTAGGCTCCAACCTCTCTCTGTGCAATCTGGTCAAGCAGATGGTAAAAAATCACTGTTTGTCTCTTTTTCCTCTGCAAAATTTTGATTAACGGGAGAAAAGGATTTCTGTGACTAGTCTTGGGGATAGTGACTCTGGTGTACTTTTTGGTGCTTTCTGGCATGAATATTCATATTGTTTGGTCTCTCTTCTCCCAGAAATAGTTTTTCCTTGTCCTTGTTTTTCTGTGCTATTCTGTCATAAAGAGGGGTAGTGAGTGAGATTCCTTCTCATCTTGTTTTATGTCCTTGAAAGCTTCCTTGTGACCAAGTAGGAGCTCTCTCTCTTGGTTTCCACCATCTGGGGGACATGATTTTCAGGTCATGTCAGGTGGCCAGTCTCAAATTGGCTGGGTACCCAAACACACTGTTTATTCCAAGCATGTTAAGCTCTCAGGGGGATATATTTTTTTTTTCTCAACCTTTGTTGTTTGGTTAGTTCTGGGAAAGTCTAATCCTAGGAGGCTCTACGTGGTGTTACAAATTAACAGGTCTGTCACTGGTGGCTCCTCACAAATTCATGGGTTACATAAACACCAACCTCAACTGTCTGTGACAAGATCCTTTTGCCTACTCCTGGGAGTAAAATTTTTTGTGGGGTGGGGGATCTTTAGGATTGCCTCTTCTATTCCCTCTCTAGAAAACACCTATTTTTCTAAACCTAGAAAATTACATCCTGGGCTTTCCATAATGAAGTTATTAAACTGAGTCACTACTGGAATAAGTACATCATTGGGAATTCTAATTATCAATGGCAAAAAGATAGGTCCTTTAAATTTGACTCCTGAATTTTAAAAAAGGAGAGATTTCTTATTCCAAACAATTGATGAGAATATCAAACTAAAATAAAAACATAATAGTGCCATGATTAGTCTTAAAATTCTCTTTACAAAATTAAAGAACAAAAATCTAAACTAAAATAAAGTTAAAGTCCTTTGAAAGCTCAAACTGCCAGCTGTGGGTTTCCTATGGGATTCGCAGTGAAGGCTACTCCACCTTGTAGTCTAGTAGTTAAAATTCCACACTTTCACTGCCATGGCCTAGGTTCAATTCGTAGTCAGAGAACTAGTCTCTTTCAGTTGATATTTATGTAACTTTTTATTTTTGAAGGTAACTATTTATTAATCCTGTCCTTCCATGAGCAGCTTTTGATTTCTTATATTCTTCCATCTATGGGGACATATGGGACTTTTGGGACTTTGTGTATAGATGGTCAGTTAAGAAGCTGAGACCCCAGAAAATATGGCCAGACAGATGTGGGTTGTACACCACTTGCACATAAAACTTTCCTTTCTGTAAACTCTCTTTGGGGTGGTTCTAGATCTTATGAGGTAGAAGGGTACTTTCGATTTAAAAGAAAAATTCAAAAGCCAGAAATTTCAGCTGTTTGTCCTGGCTAAAATCTGATAATAAGAGATTTCAAAGCGTTGTGTTTTCTCTAAGAGCTCCATAGTTCAAAGTCAACTCAATTAAAAGATAGCACACACACACACACACACACGCACACACACGTACATATACATATCTAAAATACTTTTGACGTTCCCTCTTTTCCGATTCTGTTTTTAGATTTCTTAGTTGACTAAAACCGTTTTTAAATTATGTATTTGGTCTGTCTGTTCACTTCCTTTCTTACAAAATACTCTACCATTTACTTTTATTCCTCCCTACCCCTCCTTCTTCTCCATCTTTGGTACTACATAAAAAATCTAAAAGAGATGTCCAATGACTCAGACGTCTTAACGCAGAAAAAGGTACCCCTTCACCCCATTTGTGGGGCCTTCTATTTTCCTTCTAGTTTCAAGAGTCATGGAAAGGATACTCTCAGGTCTAAAACTGCTGTCTTTTATAATACATTATTTCATCTCTTTGGCTTTTGAGGGTACCAAAAGTTACTTCATGCTGTGACAGAAAACTTGGCCTTTGTGTGTACAATGGATGTCAGGTCACTGGTGAGAACTACAGTTTTGGAAGTGGCTGGCAGTGGTACAATGAATGTTATTTGTTACATTGTCACACTAATGTTATTACTACAGGAGGCCACTCATTTCTTTGTGCACTTAGTTTTAAAAACATGCAGTTTAAATACTTAGAAAACTGTCTTTATAACGGAGTAAAATATAAAACTGTTGTGTAGCCCAGTCCCATGGTGTTTCCCTCTTTTTGGAGACCCAGGATTCGTGTAAAAATAAAATCCTTGATTTTAAAAAATCTAAATTCTCTGCCTCCTAGCTGTGTCTACTTTTCATCTATCTAAATTATTAGGCTCTAAACATGACAAATGCTAATAATTTAAATTATTGGGCCATGTTCCTTAATGGGCTCCACCCTGAGCACAGTGGTCCAATTAAAAAACAAAGACTAAATTAAAAATTACTTATCTAAATAAAATTAGTCTTCTTATAAAATCCAGTGGTAAATTCCTATGATTTTATGTTACCTTGACAAATGTTTTTAGTCTTCTTATGTCTAACACACCTAACATTTTTATTTAAAAAGTTAAAATTGTCTCTGTACTTTACATATATATTTACTACCCTGTTTTCTCTAAATCTCAGTAAGGGGCTTTGGCCATGTGTGACAGATAAACATTAACATTTCCCATTTAAAAAGACACAATTTAAATCCAGCTATCCTTTTATATTAGTGACTTATACCAATCTCATAACTAAAATTTTAAAATAAAAACTGGAAAGTCTTTATGTCTATATACACACATGTATATGTCTGTTTATATACTGTCTATCTGATACCATTGACTTATAAATAAATACTCATTAATTAACCAGCCTAATACTTGTCAAGTTCATATAATTTTAATAATCTATAGTAAATAAAGATAATTTAAAAAATTGTTAGTAAAATAAAATACATCTTAAGAATTTAGTTTACACATTTTTCCTGGGTATTTTAGTCAGACGAGTTTATACTGTCTCTACTAGATGTTTTAAAGTTATAAATGTGTTACTTCCATAATATTTTCAAATACTTAATTTGTCTGTGAGCTTATGTCTTCAAATGTGAGCCTTTAAATCCTAAGGTCTAGAGAAGTGGCTATGGCAAGGCTGGGGACACTCCTGGGCAGTATTCTCACAGGCCCAGAGCAGTGCCTCCTGGAAAAAGTTAGATCCACCAGACATTGTCTTTATTACTCTAACTTCGGTCATTGGCTCTAAATCTGGCACATGATTAAAATTACCCACTTCCTAGATTTTTCACCAAAAAATAAGGGTTACTGAGAGTTAACATTATAAGTAATATACATAATAATTAAAACTACTAAATATAAAATAGTCTATATACAAAGTATATTAAAAATAAAAACATTTTTATAAAAGAATATAAATGTGGTTTTTGTTAAAAAAAATAATTTTGTCTAGTTTATAAATTTTTATGTTACTTTCAATAAAAAATAAAACTAAATATAAAAAATTTAAAAATTATAAGAGGTTATACAAGAGTTTATCAAAATCTCTTGTGTATATTCAAAACTCATTAAAATTAAATTTGTTTATAAGATTTTATTAAAATTAAATTTAATATTAATAATATAATATGAAGGAAAAATCTAATTTTCTATTCTAAGTAACATTTTCATACAATATTAAAAAGATTTTTGTTTACTTTTTATTTTATTTTATTTTTATTTTTCGAGATGGAGTGTCTCTCTGTCACTCAGGCTGGAGTGCAGTGGTACAATCTTGGCTCACTGCAAGCTCCACCTCCCAGTTCACGCCATTCTCCTGCCTCAGCCTCCTGAGTAGCTGGGACTACAGGCACGTGCCACCATGCCCTGATGACTTTTTGTTTTGTATTTTTTTAGTAGAGACGGGGTTTCACCGTGTTAGCCAGGATGGTCTCTATCTTCTGACCTCGTGATCCGCCTGCCTCGGCCTCCCAAAGTGCTGGGATTACAGGCATGAGCCACCATGCCCAGCTGATTTTTGTTTACTTTTAAATAAACGCCCAAAAAAGAGAGAAGAGAGACAGATTTAGTTTGCCTCATGCTGTCTTTACTAGGTCTTTTGATTATTTGGGAAACAGCCTCTTCTCTATTAATAAAGTTGTTGCTGTTTAAAATGTCTGAATTATCACTTTGGCTAAATGAATATTTTACAGTGACCTGTGCTCCTATTTTGATATCAACTGTTTTAAATCTTTGATATTTGACATATTTCTCACAGTCATATTTCAAATTCTAAATTCAGTCTTTAGATCTGAAATTAACTTTTCATATATTAAGGCCCAAGAGAGTCCAAGAGAGATATATTGGAATTATATAGTATGTTATAATCATATAAAAAATTGTCAAATAAAAAATGATATTTAACTTTTTTTGAGTTGTACTTATAAAAATGTATTATCAATATGTGTTCTAAAATTGTATGAGATTACTAACATACTGATGTGTTTTGGTATATGTTAACAGTAACAATTATGATTATTATGTCAAATTGTATGCCATAGAAATAACAAAATCTCATTGTCAATTGTTATGATTATTCTAAGACTTTTTAAATCCACAGACAAATTATTGTTTTACTTTGATTCTTCCTAAAAAGTAATTTATAATCAGATACAGTACAAAATTTGCTTATTTTTCAAAGAAATTCATAATATGGACCTTGACAAGTACTCTTAAATACATGCTTCTGATAACTTTAGAAATCATACTATTGGAGTAGGTAAAAAATTCCAGGACTCTAATTAAAAAGCTAATACATTCATGACTATTGCTAGCTCAACATCAAGCAGAACAAGAGTTAATTCATGGGGCTAAACTGATAAAGGACTCAAATGATTTTTATAACTTTTTAATTTAAAACATTGCTGATTCCTTTTATGTTTTGTTTTCTAGCATTAAGAAAACTTTTTTGAACTATTAGAGCTTGTAACAATTGGGTAAAGTATATATTTGTGAACAAAATTAAAACATTTATCTTTCTCACATAATTTCTCCAGAATTTAAAAATTATTTGTGAGTATTCTTAATTAATGACAGCACAGTTATTTACATTCGTTCCATAAGAATCTGTTTTCTTTTGTCACAGGACATAATTAATGACACTAGTTATTTTACCAAGACTTTGACTGGAATGATATATTTTCAGATATGGCTAAACTACTCTGAGAAGTTGAGATTAACTTCACAGAGCTAATAAAAAGCTCTTGAAAAAGAGTGGCCTGATGTCTTATCTACATGGTTTCTTTATAAGGTTCTAGACCTGTGGAAAATAAAATATATCACTTTCTGACAGGCCCATGCACCCCAAGATTTTGGGGCCTCAAAAAGAGAGAAGTTCACCAGTTTGTACAGGTATTACAGGCACACTCTGATGACAAATCCTTGGCTTGGTTTCTTAGACTCAAGGCTTTTAAATGTCTAATCTGAGATTCCTTATTAAAAAGTTCCAACAAAGTCAACTTTAAAAGAGCCTATATGGCCAATCACTATTGTTACTACACTTTATGCAAATAGTCATGCCAAGAATAATAAGACTAAAACTTACTTTTAATTTCATAACTAAATTAGTCCCATTATAATTTAACCTTAGTAAAAATGGGAACTAGAGAGAGAAAAAATGTTTCAGAAAAAACCTATAGTATACCTGTTATTACATTCTAGCCTTGCCCATAGTTTTTGAGTTTTTATTGTTTTCCTATAATTTACACTGTATCCTAAATTCTTTCTTGACTACAAGTCTCCAAACAATTTTTTTCAAGTTATTCTCTGATTTTTCTCAAGTAAAATCACTAAAAATTAAAATTACTTTTCTTAAAGCCCTATAAACTAAAGTTAAACAACTTGATATAAACTTTGGGGAAAATCACCACAATAACATATATTACCAGTCATTATACCTGCTGATGTGTAAACTACTCCGGAAAGCTCACTTGAACATCTCGGTCAAACTATAACCCAGAAAAATCTGTTAGATTGCCACTGCAATCTGAAGATATTTCAAAGTCAAATCTGGTCTGTAGACTACTCCAGACATTAACCTTCACTTTCTTTTGTTTCCATAGAAATGCCTCTTATTATAGATATTCTCCTACATTATATATATACATATATATACACACACACACACACACACACATATACATATGACTAGCTCATCTACAAGATCACCTCCTAGAAGGAGATTCAATTATTTAACCAAACTAATCTATTATCATGACTAAGAGACTGATTTAAAAAGCCATGAGATGATATATTTAAATTTACTCTTTTCTGCTTATTCCAGTTTGTTTTCTTCCACTCCTTTGCCTATCTGTACCTAACAATCTCTAACCCAAAACTCTCCAAAACTATCAACTTGACTTTAAACTGTGAAACTTTTCAAAGTTTCAAAGTAGAGACTCAAGGATATCAAAATATTTTATCCCAAAATATATTTATTTGGCATATTTTGAGATGGCTGTTCAGAGACCCAACAAATAGAAATGACCCTATAAAGCTGTCTTTTGTATAGGAAATTTGTGTCTGTAGACAATCTGCATTGATACAGCCAGGCCTTCCCTTGCCCAGATCTAGAAACATTAACTGAGAGTCTGACACCTTTAAAGGTCTGAGAGAAACACGTACCATCTATTCTCTCTGAGAGCTACTACCTGTGAGGTTTCATTTACATAAAAGACCATCTTTGCTAGTCAAGCCTCTTCTTTCCCTCCCATAGCCTGTCTTGCCACCATGACTGGATTTACCACCATAATCTGCTCTGGTCATGCACTGAGCCCCCATTCTTCCTAAAACCTCAAGGTGGTTTGTAAGGTTCTGCACCCCACTGGGGGTTGGGGTAATCATTCTCTGATTTTTCCCCATGTGCACATTAATAAATTTGTATGTCTTTTATTAATCTGCCTTTTGTGTGTTGATGTTTCAGCTAAACTTCAGGGGGCAAAGAATGAGTTCTCCCTTGGTCCCTACATTATTTAGCAATAGCCAAAGGATATACTATTTAATGTTTCAGTAATCAAACCATGCAGAAAAAAAAGACTAAAAGAAAGAAAAACTGAAAAAGGGAAAGAAAATAAGAGAATAAAAAGTAAAGAGTCATTTACTTTCCATTGTAGTTTATAGTCCCAATATACTAGAATATTCAGTATTAAACTGAATTTGATATTCTTCACTATCTTCATAATTATTTAACATAAGCTTATCCTTGCTCACATATTAAATCTAGCTATTTTAATGTACCATTTGAATTTGATCATACTAACATATATTTTTTGATCAATTGTTATCCTTTAAATTTCAATTTCCCACTTTTGTTAATGAGGAAAAGAGCATTTCCTGTCCTTGAGAATTTTGCAGTTTGGCTGGGTTCATGGGGTGTGACATGATATGTTACAAATCAATTTCAGTTTCTTTTCTTGATTTATTTGTTAAATGAAGAATTTGGATGAACAAAGTCTTAGGAGGCATAAACCTGAGTTCAAAACTTGTCTCCACCATTCACTATCTTTGCAAACTTTAGTATGTTATTTTACCTTAGTTGATCCATCCATAAAATCAAAATAATAATACTTTACTGGTTGGAAAGCTAAATATTCCACTAGATAGCTAAAGAAAATACTCTTCTTAGGTTTTTTTCAGCTCCAAAAAATATGCTTCTTTCAATCTATTTAGAAGTGGGAAAACTGAAGATCAGAGACAGCAAGTAATTTTCCTAAGGTCAAATAAGTTGGCATAGCTGAAAAAAAAAAAAAAGACGGGTGTTCTTTTTCCCAGCCCAGCTGTCCTCCCACTCCAACTTGCCCCATATCCTGCCCAAAGATAGGCATTTTCCCATATTGTTTTCTCTGTTTGTTTCCAGAATCCACTGAATGGTGTTCAATAAAGCAAGCACTACTTTTTAGTACAAGTCAACCTTTTTCTAATTGATTTTTCGTTCTATTTTGTTCTGTTTCGTTCTAAGTACTTATTATATCCCAGGCACTTTACCTACAAAATCTCATTAAACAATCATAACAACACGGCAAGAAAAGTATTCATATTTCCATTTTACAGAAAAGGAAACTGAAGCTCTCACAGAAATTAACCATGAGAAGTTGCCCAAGGGCACAATACTGACAATGTGGTAGAAGCAGCATCCAAAATCAGGTTTATTTGACTCTAAAGCTGTAGCTCTATATAACAAACCATTCTGTGTCCCTCTTTTTTTTTTCATTTTGAAAATTATTCTCTAAACAAAAAAGTAGAAAATTTATCTACTCTCCTTTGGAATCACGTCCCAGGTTAAAAGGAAATACTAAAACAGCCATGCTTTCAATTTGCTTCTCAGGACAGACGAATTTTTTTTATTAAAAGCTTTGGTGGATAACAAACAGGGCAGTAAATCTAAGAGAGAGAGAGCAGCACTTGTTCATAAGAAACCTTTCCCTTTTTCAAAGCACCTGGGAATTACAGGACGACTGATCTACTTTACAGCTGTATGGTACTGCTTTTTAGGGCAGAGATCAAGTCATCAGGTACTGTCAGACCAGATGCTTGAAGCTATCTGCCTGCAGGAGGTAAACCAACCATATTCTTTCATCCAGTTTTCCTGAAGCTAATGGCAAATATTTATGAGCTATTAATAAGGTAGAGGTCTAGGTTCAGTCTCAGTCTCAGTCAGTATCTAGGCTATAACCAGGCCCATATTGAATTTTGTTGCTGGCGTCAGGGATAGAGCCAAGATAAGAGCCAAGATTCCTTCTTCAGATGGACTGAAGAAGGAATCAGTCACTCCACAACCAGAGGACAATAAAAATAAATATTTATTTATTAAAAACCAAAATACTTATAATTTGCAACGTCAAATAAGCATGTTTAGTAAAGCTGATGTAACATTATCCTAATTGTATTTACACCATTAATCTGCTATGTTTAGCTGAGACATTTTTCATCACTAATGCAATGCTCAAGTTGAACTTTTATAAATGTCAGATTATTAGAATCCACATTCATGAAGCTTCACCTTACAGCAGTTTTCCAAAGCTGAGAATTGGAATAGATCAATTTTAAATGAAAAAAAGAGAGAATATATTGTGGATTGCAAACAGCAGATAAAATATTTTCTTATTAAAGGCTGCTCTCTCCATTGAATTTTAGAGAACACTGAGATCTCCCCTTTGTTTAAAGATAATCACGTTTTTCTCAGAGTGGTTCACCTAGGGTTTTACCTTGGGCATGAATTTTTCATGACTGATTGATTGAAAAGACAATGCCAACAGAGCATAATATAAGCGTGGGGACCTGTCTTACAAGGTAGAGTTAAATTACTCCAAGGATTAGGACGACAAAGCCAGGTGCTGTCTTCAACTAAGCAAGTAAATTAACAATTACAAATCTGTTGAAAAATGAGAAAAATCAATTAGAAAAAGGTTGACTTGTACTAAAAAGCAGTGTTTGCTTTATTGAACACCTTTCAGTGGATTTTGGAAACAAACAGAGAAAGCAATATGGGAAAATGCCTGTCTTTGGGCATGGTATGGGGCAAGTTGAAGTTGGGGGACAGTTGGGCTGGGAAAAAGATGACCAGTCTCTTTTTTTTCAGCTATGCCACCAACTTATTTGACCTTAGGAAAATTACTTGCTGTCTCTGGTCTTCAATTTTCCCACTTCTAAAATGAAGATAAATGACTAATTCCAAACCTGCTAAAACCATTTTTTGAAAAAATTATGTCACTGAGAAAATTATGGTAATGGGGGAGATCTGATCTAGCCAACTCCTATCTTGCCTTTAGCCTTTAAGCTGCCCTTAATTATTCCTGGGCTTAAGCCAAACTAACCTTGGGGGACATTTAGTTTAGTAAATAGTTGAAATGATGATATTCCATCCCCAGAACTCAACTACCTTTGCAAAGCCAATGAGAAACCACCATGCTAGGAGGATAGCGAAGCCTGAATGCTGCTAAAGCATAACTATAATAGATTTCCAGCCATAATTTCAGAGGTCACAAGATATGTAACTTCCCCAATTACTCCTGCAGATAACATTACTATTGTAGAACCTAAGATTGGCCTTTTGAGATATCTTTTGAGGATTTTTTTGCATGTCTGACACCAATGGCTCCACTTGGACCTGCCAGCTACTACTGTGGCTCCACCCAGAAGGGACTCAGCACGCAGAAGGACCATTTCCCACACCCCTGTGATTGCACCCCCAACCAGTTAGCAGCAAGAACCCATTGCCTAGCCACCCTCACCACTTACCGCAAACTACTTTTGAAAAACCCCAGCCCCCATGTTCTCTGAGAGATTGATTTGAGTATTAACCCCATCTCCTAAATGTTGTGGCCATTTTTGTGTCAGTTAAACTGTTTCTTTACTGCAATGCCATGGTCTCTGTGAGTTGATTTTGTTTGTGCAGCAAGCAAGAAGAGCCCATCACTCACTGCCTAAGGAGGGCAGTGAGTGAATGTCAGTCACGGGGCTACAGTCAAATACACATTCTAGAGAATGGGTCCCACTAGAAATAAACCAGAGGACTGAGTGCCAGGAGTTTAACAGACAAAAGTCTTTAGGAAGAAGGAAAGGAGAGGATTCTAAAAAGTTCAACTCCAAATGTCAAGTTCAAGGGCCAGAGGTAGATATTAAGGTCCAGAGCAACGAATTAAGGAGTATAGACAAAGTAACACAGTTAATTGAGGTCAAGGTGAAAAAGGCAGCTCTAGATTCTACAGATACCTGGCTGATTAATTTCTTTATTTTTTAAAAAATTGTTTATTGAACTCTGCTTATACGATCTAAACTGTTTCATGTGCTGAGGTTACACAGATCAGACATACATTGTTCTTGTCTTCAAATACTTTACATTTTAGTGGCGGAGATAAATAACAAACAAGTAAATAAATAGACCTATAATTCAATGTCAGATAGCAATAATTACAACGAAGAGAAAGAAAACAGTAAAGGGTAAGAAAATAGAATGGGAAATAGGCTATAGTTTATTTGGCTTTAAGTTATTATTACCGTATATATAATTTGTTGAACACTAAGTTCCAAAGAAATAATTAGGCACTTTTACATTGCACATTATTTCTAATCCTCAAAATAAGTATTACAGGCAGACATTATTTCTCATTTTACAGATTTGGGAACTAATAAGAAAAAAAGACCCTAAAAGATCAAGCAACTTCTTGTTTTGGTCACTTTCACAGATGAGATGGGCTCTCTCACACAAAATTTGGTTAGGATGTTGAGAATGATGACGCCACATATGCAAAAAGAGTACGAAAAAATTAAGTACTCACATGATGAGACTTTCTGGCAAGAGTAGAACAGTCTCTCAAACTGGTCTGACAATGACTCGAGAGAGCAAGAAAGAAGGCTGGCTTGGGGGTTTATGGTGGTTAGGAGATGAAGCCATCATGAGGATTCCCATGTGCACACACCAGGACTTGTGTGGTTTGAACATTCTGCCAGTGCTAAAGGAGGATGCAGTGTGCTTTCCTGTCTGTTTGCTCAGACATGCAGAAGGAGAAGGAAGGATAGGGCTTAAAAGGTGTTAGCAGTCAATGTCAAAAATAGAGTCAGACTCTTTACTCAACTTTCCAATGATAATACAGCTGTATGTGGCAACACGATACTGTGATTTATAATAAATACATATTTGGCCTTGTCCTCAGTTTCCTGGCATACAGCTACTAAAACCCTTGGAATCTTCAGAGTGATAAAGTCATCACAATGGCCAATAATGAAGCATCCAAAAGAAATCTTAAAAGGACAGGATTCAGAAATCTTCTGCGCTGCTGAACAAATGGAAGTGCTGGGAGGGTTGCTTGCCCAGAAAGCACAGAAGCCCCACACCCTTTGCTATATCTTGCCCCATATATTTCTTCATGTGGCAGTTATATATGTTTCCCACAGTTCTGTGAGCTGCTTTAGCAAATTAATGAAGCCTGAGGAAGGGGCTGCGGAAACTGCCAATTTATAGGCAGTTAGTTAGAAGTATAGACGGCATCCTACTACCTGTGATTGGCATCTGAAGTGGGAGGCAAGCTTGTGGAACTGAACACTCAACCCCTGGCATCTGACTATCTCCAGGTAGATAGTCAGAATTGAATGAAATCATAGGCTACTCAGTTGGTGTCCATTGGAGAATTGCTTGGTGTGTGTGAGAAAATCCCCAGACATATTTTGGTTACCAGAGGCATTCTATGTTGAGTGTTGTATTAAAAGTTACAGTAGGAAAACCTACTTTTTTTGTATGTCTTACAGGAAGAATGAACTGCAGGTCTGCTTTTGTGTTGCTCTAAAGTCCATGCTTTTTTGTTTTACACTATGATAACTCAAATGAAGAGATTTTGTCATTTCTCTTCAATGAGGCTCTTTGTCTCAAAAAAAGGAGTAGGGGTATGGTACTATTCAAAAGACACTACAGAGATGGTTAGATGATGGGTAGGTGGATTGATTATACAATGTAAAACAACTTAAAATGCTCTTAAAACAATGGAGAACTAACAAAATATTAAGAAAGTATGGGGAGGAGCCAAGATGGCCGAATAGGAACAGCTCCGGTCTACAGCTCCCAGCGTGAGCGACGCAGAAGACAGGTGATTTCTGCATTTCCATCTGAGGTACCGGGTTCATCTCACTAGGGAGTGCCAGGAAGTGGGCGCAGGTCAGTAGGTGCTCTCACCGTGCGCGAGCCGAAGCAGGGCGAGGCATTGCCTCACTTGGGAAGTGCAAGGGGTCAGGGAGTTCTCTTTACGAGTCAAAGAAAGGGGTGACAGACGCACCTGGAAAATCGGGTCACTCCCACCCGAATATTGCGCTTTTCGGACCGGCTTAAAAAACGGCGCACCAAGAGATTATATCCTGCACCTGGCTCGGAGGGTCCTAGGCCCATGGAGTCTCGCTGATTGCTAGCACAGCAGTCTGAGATCAAACTGCAAGGTGGCAGCGAGGCTCGGGGAGGGGCGCCCGCCATTGCCCAGGCTTGCTTAGGTAAACAAAGCAGCTGGGAAGCTGGAACGGGGTGGTGCCCACCACAGCTCAAGAAGGCCTGCCTGCCTCTGTAGGCTCCACCTCTGGGGGCAGGGCACAGACAAACAAAAAGACAGCACTAACCTCTGCAGACTTAAATGTCCCTGTCTGACAGCTTTGAAGAGAGCAGTGGTTCTCCCAGCACACAGCTGGAGATCTGAGAATGGGCAGACTGCCTCCTCAAGTGGGTCCCTGACCCCTGACCCCTGAGCAGCCTAACTGGGAGGCACCCCCCAGGAGGGGCACACTGACACCTCACACGGCAGGGTATTCCAACAGACCCACAGCTGAGGGTCCTGTCTGTTAGAAGGAAAACTAACAAACAGAAAGGACATCCACACCAAAAACCCATCTGTACATCACCATCATCAAAGACCAAAAGTAGATAAAACCACAAAGATGGGGAAAAAACAGAACAGAAAAACGAAACTCTAAAACACAGAGCGCCTCTCCTCCTCCAAAGGAATGCAGTTCCTCACCAGCAACGGAACAAAGCTGGATGGAGAATGACTTTGACGAGCTGAGAGAAGAAGGCTTCAGACGATCAAATTACTCTGAGCTACGGGAGTACATTCAAACCAAAGGCAAAGAAGTTGAAAACTTTGAAAAAAATTTAGAAGAATGTATAACTAGAATAACCAATACAGAGAAGTGCTTAAAGGAGCTGATGGAGCTGAAAGCCAAGGCTCGAGAACTACGTGAAGAATGCAGAAGCCTCAGGAGCCGATGCGATCAACTGGAAGAAAGGGTATCAGCAATGGAAGATGAAATGAATGAAATGAAGCGAGAAGGGAAGTTTAGAGAAAAAAGAATAAAAAGAAATAAGCAAAGCCTCCAAGAAATATGGGACTATGTGAAAAGACCAAATCTACGTCTGATTGGTGTACCTGAAAGTGACGGGGAGAATGGAACCAAGTTGGAAAACACTCTGCAGGATATTATCCAGGAGAACTTCCCCAATCTAGCAAGGCAGGCCAACGTTCAGATTCAGGAAATACAGAGAACGCCACAAAGATACTCCTCGAGAAGAGCAACTCCAAGACACATAATTGTCAGATTCACCAAAGTTGCAATGAAGGAAAAAATGTTAAGGGAAGCCAGAGAGAAAGGTCGGGTTACCCTCAAAGGGAAGCCCATCAGACTAACAGTGGATCTCTCGGCAGAAACCCTACAAGCCAGAAGAGAGTGGGGGCCAATATTCAACATTCTTAAAGAAAAGAATTTTCAACCCAGAATTTCATATCCAGCCAAACTAAGCTTCAAAAGTGAAGGAGAAATAAAATACTTTACAGACAAGCAAATGCTGAGAGATTTTGTCACCACCAGGCCTGCCCTAAAAGAGCTCCTGAAGGAAGCACTAAACAGGGAAAGGAAAAACCGGTACCAGCTGCTGCAAAATCATGCCAAAATGTAAAGACCATCGAGACTAGGAAGAAACTGCATCAAGTAACGAGCAAAATCACCAGCTAACTTCATAATGACAGGATCAAATTCACACATAACAATATTAACTTTAAATGTAAATGGACTAAATGCTCCAATTAAAAGACACAGACTGGCAAATTGGATAAAGAGTCAAGATCCATCAGTGTGCTGTATTCAGGAAACCCATCTCACGTGCAGAGACACATATAGGCTCAAAATAAAAGGATGGAGGAAGATCTACTAAGCAAATGGAAAACAAAAAAAGGCAGGGGTTGCAATCCTTATCTCTGATAAAACAGACTTTAAACCAACAAAGATCAAAAGTGACAAAGAAGGCCATTACATAATGGTAAAGGGATCAATTCAACAAGAAGAGCTAACTATCCTAAATATATATGCACCCAATACAGGAGCACCCAGATTCATAAAGCAAGTCCTGAGTGACTTGCAAAGAGACTTAGACTCTCACACATTAATAATGGGAGACTTTAACACCCCACTGTCAACATTAGACAGATCAACGAGACAGAAAGTCAACAAGAATACCCAGGAATTGAACTCAGCTCCGCACCAAGCGGACCTAATAGACATCTACAGAACTCTCCACCCCAAATCAACAGAATATACACTTTTTTCAGCACCACACCACACCTATTCCAAAATTGACCACATACTTGGAAGTAAAGCTCTCCTCAGCAAATGTAAAAGAACAGAGATTATAACAAACTGTCTCTCAGACTACAGTGCAATCAAACTAGAACTCAGGATTAAGAAACTCACTCAAAACCGCTCAACTACATGGAAACTGAACAACCTGCTCCTGAATGACTACTGGATACATAACGAAATGAAGGCAGAAATAAAGATGTTCTCTGAAACCAACGAGAACAAAGACACAACATACCATTATCACTGGGATGCATTCAAAGCAGTGTGTAGAGGGAAATTTATAGCACTAAATGCCCATAAGAGAAAGCAGGAAAGATCCAAAATTGACACCCTAACATCACAATTAAAAGAACTAGAAAAGCAAGAGCAAACACATTCAAAAGCTAGCAGAAGGCAAGAAATAACTAAAATCAGCGTAGAACTGAAGGAAATAGAGACACAAAAAACCCTTCAAAAAATTAATGAATCCAGGAGCTGGTTTTTTGAAAGGATCAACAAAATTGATAGACCACTAGCAAGACTAATAAAGAAAAAAAGAGAGAAGAATCAAATAGAACAATAAAAAATGATAAAGGGGATATCACCACCAATCCCACAGAAATACAGACTACCATCAGAGAATACTACAAACACCTCTACACAAATAAACCAGAAAATCTAGAAGAAATGGATAAATTCCTCGACACATACACTCTCCCAAGACTAAACCAGGAAGAAGTTGAATCTCTGAATAGACCAATAACAGGAGCTGAAATTGTGGCAATAATCAATAGCTTACCAACCAAAAAGAGTCCAGCACCACATGGATTCACAGCCGAATTCTATCAGAGGTATGAGGAGGAACTGGTACCATTCCTTCTGAAACTATTCCAATCAATAGAAAAAGAGGGAACCCTCCCTAACTCATTTGATGAGGCCAGCATCATTCTGACACCGAAGCCGGGCAGAGATACAACCAAAAAAGAGAATTTTGGACCAATATCCTTGATGAACATTGATGCAAAAATCCTCAATAAAATACTGGCAAAATGAATCCAGCAGCACATCAAAAAGCTTATCCACCATGATCAAGTGGGCTTCATCCCTGGGATGCAAGGCTGGTTCAATATATGCAAATCATAAATGTAATCCAGCATATAAACAAAACCAAACACAAAAACCACATGATTATCTCAATAGATGCAGAAAAGTCCTTTGACAAAATTGAACAACGCTTCATGCTAAAAACTCTCAATAAATTAGGTATTGATGGGACGTATTTCAAAATAATAAGAGCTATCTATGACAAACCCACAGCCAATATCATACTGAATGGGCAAAAACTGGAAGCATTCCCTTTGAAAACTGGCACAAGACAGGGATGCCCTCTCTCACCACTCCTATTCAACATAGTGTTGGAAGTTCTGGCCAGGGCAATTAGGCAGGAGAAGGAAATAAAGGGCATTCAATTAGGAAAAGAGGAAGTCAAATTGTCCCTGTTTGCAGATGACATGATCGTATATCTAGAAAACCCCATTGACTCAGCCCAAAATCTCCTTAACCTGATAAGCAACTTCAGCAAAGTCTCAGGATACAAAATCAATGTACAAAAATCACAAGCATTCTTATACACCAATAACAGACAAACAGAGAGCCAAATCATGAGTGAACTCCCATTCACAATTGCTTCAAAGAGAATAAAATACCTAGGAATCCAACTTACAAGGGATGTGAAGGACCTCTTCAAGGAGAACTACAAACCACTGCTCAAGGAAATAAAAGAGGATACAAAGAAATGGAAGAACATTCCATGCTCATGGGTAGGAAGAATCAATATCGTGAAAATGGCCATACTGCCCAAGGTAATTTACAGATTCAATGCTATCCCCATCAAGCTACCAATGACTTTCTTCACAGAATTGGAAAAAACTACTTTAAAGTTCATATGGAACCAAAAAAGGGCCCGCATCGCCAAGTCAATCCTAAGCCAAAAGAAGAAAGCTGGAGGCATCACACTACCTGACTTCAAACTATACTACAAGGCTACAGTAACCAAAACAGCATGGTACTGCTACCAAAACAGAGATATAGATCAATGGAACAGAACAGAGCCCTCAGAAATAACGCCGCATATCTACAACTATCTGATCTTTGACAAACCTGAGAAAAACAAGCAATGGGGAAAGGATTCCCTATTTAATAAATGGTGCTTGGAAAACTGGCTAGCCATATGTAGAAAGCTGAAACTGGATCCCTTCCTTACACCTTATACAAAAATCAATTCAAGATGGATTAAAGACTTAAACGTTAGACCTAAAACCATAAAAACCCTAGAAGAAAACCTAGGCATTACCATTCAGGACATAGGTATGGGCAAGGACTTCATGTCCAAAACACCAAAAGCAATGGCAACAAAAGACAAAATTGACAAATGGGATCTAATTAAACTAAAGAGCTTCTGCACAGCAAAAGAAACTACCATCAGAGTGAACAGGCAACCTACAAAATGGGAGAAAATTTTCGCAACCTACTCATCTGACAAAGGGCTAATATCCAGAATCTATAATGAACTCAAATAAATTTACAAGAAAAAAACAAACAACCCCATCAAAAAGTGGGCGAAGGACATGAACAGACACTTCTCAAAAGAAGACATTTATGCAGCCAAAAAACACATGAAGAAATGCTCATCATCACTGGCCATCAGAGAAATGCAAAGCAAAACCACAATGAGATACCATCTCACACCAGTTAGAATGGCAATCATTAAAAAGTCAGGAAAAAACAGGTGCTGGAGAGGATGTGGAGAAATAGGAACACTTTTACACTGTTGATGGGACTGTAAACTAGTTCAACCATTGTGGAAGTCAGTGTGGCGATTCCTCAGGGATCTAGAACTAGAAATAGCATTTGACCTAGCCATCCCATTACTGGGTATATACCCAAAGGACTATAAATCATGCTGCTATAAAGACATATGCACACGTATGTTTATTGCGGCATTATTCACAATAGCAAAGACTTGGAACCAACCCAAATGTCCAACAATGATAGACTGGATTAACAAAATGTGGCACATATACACCATGGAATACTATGCAGCCATAAAAAATGATGAGTTCATGTCCTTTGTAGGGACATGGATGAAATTGGAAAACGTCATTCTCAGTAAACTATCGCAAGAACAAAAAACCAAACACCGCATATTCTCACTCATAGGTGGGAATTGAACAATGAGATCACATGGACACAGGAAGGGGAATATCACACTCTGGGGACTGTGGTGGGGTGGGGGGAGGGGGGAGGGATAGCACTGGGAGATATACCTAATGCTAGATGACGAGTTAGTGGGTGCAGCGCACCAGCATGGCACATGTATACATATGTAACTAACCTGCACAATGTGCACATGTACCCTACAATTTAAAGTATAATAAAAAAAAAAAAAGAAAGAAAGTACCAGGCCAAAATTTAAGTTAATTCTAGATCCAACAGAAAGCACTTGCTGAATCTGGTGAATCTAAGCTTGGCAAAATAGGGATTGGTTTTCAGGGATGTCAAGGCCATTGCAAATTTTAAAAATCATAGAAAAGTGAGACCAAAATTCTGTGCAATTTTCCTTCAATTCACTTGCAAAATTCTAAGCTGCTCATATACATGGTGAAATGCTAATAAAACAAGTAGAATGTGGTACCTATGAGGTTAAAATGCTAAGTGGAGCTTTCAACAGTCTCAAAGTGCTGCAGAAAGACAGTTTGGAGTTCAAGGCCCACCAAGTTGGAAAATTGTGGTAAATACCCAATACTGTTTGAGATGCCAAGGGACTGTGCACTTGAGATGAAGGGCTATGACCTTGGAGTAAGGGCAAGCCAAACGTATACCTGAATTGATATATTTGAAATTCAACCTCGACTGGATAAACATGATCTTCTCAAATGCTGTCTGCCTGGTAAAAAAAAAATTAAATCCTCTCTAGAGGAAAATAATATACATAAAAGCCTCCACATTTTCCAAGCACAATATCCTGCATCAACTAAATTTACAGACATGTCAAGAATTAGTAACAAATGAGACACACACACACAGAGAGAGAGAGAGAGAGAGAAAGAGAGAGAGAGGAAGGAACCTGACCATCTGACCCACAGGCCAATCAAATATTTAAGGTATTGACAGGGGCTTTAAAACAATTATAATGAATATTTTTGGCAAAATAGAGGGAAGACAGAAAAATTTACTAGATAACTAGAATATAAAGAATTAAATGAAAATTACAGAATAAAAAATATAATAACTGAAATTAAGAATTTAACAGATGGGTTTAAATAACATATTAGATCCTGAAGAAGAAAGGAATAGTGAAATGACATACATATGCTGGCATACTATGCAGTAATGAAAATAAATGAATTACATGCAAAATATTCATGATTCTCAGAAACAAAATATGGAGCACCAGAAACCAGACAAGCCAGACACAAAAGAAAACCTATTATATGATTCTATTTATAAAAAGTGATAGTGCTATCAAGATGAATCTATAGTGTTTGAAGACAGTATAAAAGATGTACTGATTTGAAAGGAGGAAAAATTAGGGCTTCTGAGGTGTGGCTCAAATAGTGGTTACATGTCTGTGTTCACTTTTGTAGTTCATTGACAGTTATATTTATAATTTGTACATTTTCTACCCACATATTCACTAAAATACTTATTAAATAAGTAAAATCATCTTTACTGAGATAAATACTAATAAAAATACAACATTTAAAAACATGTAGGATGTAGCTAAGAGTATTCAAAGAGAAATTCATAGCCTTAAATTGCATATATGAGAATAGAAGAAAGGGTAAAATAAATGATCTAAGCTCATCTCATGAAGCTAAACAAAACAACCCAAAGTAAGTAGAAGGAAGAACACAGTAAATATAGGCAAACTCAATGAAACAGAAAGTTAACAAAATGGAAAAAACTCAACAATACCAAAAGATTTTCTTTAAAAGGGTTAATGAAACTAATAAAACCCTAGAAGGCAGTTTAATAAAAAGGGTGACATATATGAATTATCAATATTAATTTTTTAAAAAGGACATCATTTTTGATCCTAAAAATATAAAAAGACAAGATTACATTTTTTAAACTTTGCCCCAAAATTTTCAAAATTTAAATAAAATCATCAAATTACTCAAAAACACAATTTATTGAAATAATTAGAAAATCTTTGTATATGTTAGGCTTTTGCTGAGACTATGGCATGTAATAAACAATTCTAAAATTTAAGTGACCTATAACAACCTCTCTTATAAGTCTGCAGATTGACTATAGATCCACTGATGTCTGAGATCAGCTACGGTTGTCTCCAGACTTCTGGGTTGGGTTTAGTCTGCCAAGTATTTCCTCAATCTGAAACTAGCAGCGATCTGAGGACAAGTTCTTCTCATTTTAGATGACAGGAGACCAAACAAAATCACTGAAACATATTTAAAGCTTGTGCCTGAGTCACACAGTCTAATATTCTATTGGCTAGAGTAAGTCACATGTCTAAGCCCAGCATCAATGAGTCAGAGAAATATACTCTGCTTACTCTAGAGAAAGGCATGGCAAAATGGCATGGTTTATAATTGTATTAAGAAGGGGAAAGGATTTGGAAAAAAAATATATCAAAGTACTATAGCTGCCCCTTGAACATGGGTTTGGACTGCTGAGGTCTACTTATTTGTGAATGTTTTCAGCAAATAAAGTTGGCCCTCAACATGGACAGTTTTTCATCCACAACCAAATGCAGATCACATACATAGTACTCTGGCCTGGCATAGATGCCTGTAATTCCAGCACTTTGAGAGGCCAAGATAGGGGAATTACTTGAGGCCAGGATTTCAAGATCAGCCTAGGCAACATAGTGAGACCTCGTTTTTACAAAAAATATAAATAAATTAATTAAAATTAGCCAAGCATAGTAGCACATGCCTGTAGTCCCAGCTACTTTGGTGGTTGAGGTAGGAGGATAACTTGAGCCCAGGAGGTTGAGGCTGCAGTGCAGGAATACCACCACTGCACTCCAGAATGGGCAACAGAGCGAGCAAAAAAATAGTATTACAGGACATGAAACCTGCTGATAGGATTGGGAGGGTTAACTTTTATCTGCAGGTTCTGCAGGGCTAACAGCAGATTTGCGGATGTGCAGATTTTTGGTATCCAAGGAGGTCCTGGAAGCAATCCTCTGCAGATTCCAAGGGATGACTGTATATTTATCAAAATAATAAATTAATAATTTAAACCTTTTCTCAAGGTATTTTAGACCCAGGTAGCTTCATTGATAAATTCACCCATTCATTTTCAGAAGACTCTCTTATATAAAGTGTTTCTGAGAATAAAAAACAAGGGAACACTCTCTGAATCATTTTATTAGGCCAGCATAACCTTGATACCAAAACCTGATGAGGACATTACAAGAAAAAAGGATAATAGTCCAATGTTTTTCATGAGCATAGACTCAAAAATCCTACATCAACTATTATCACAGAAAATGAAATAGACTGTGGTATAACAATATTATACATCAGTGAGAAATAAGCTATTGCTAAACACAATAATATGGATAACAGATTGTTGAATAAAAGAAGCCATATACAAGAGTATATCTGGTATTATTTCATTTATAGAAAGTTTTAGAACAAGAAAACTAATCTGAGTTGATAGAATATCTTGCAATCTTAGAGAGTATTAATTGGAAGAAGAAACCAGGGAGTCTTCTGCATAACCAGCAATATTCTATATTTTGATCAGGGTCATGGTAACGCTAGTGATGGCAGTGGTGGCCTGTCTGGAGTGGCTGCTGCCATCATGCCAGGTGCAGCAGGGAGGCATGGTTGGGGCTGAACACTCCACAGAGCCAGAGGGAGCCAGGGACAAGTGGCAGCCCCACTCCTTCTGAGTTGTTGAAGCAGGAGCTTCCCAGGTGCAGCTGCAGATGCCCAAGCCATGGATATGGAACTGGGTCTCACACTCTACAGAGCAGGTAGGAGCCCTACCCCCACCTTGGGCACAGCTGCAGCTGCTCAAACCGTGTTTGCAGACTCCCTGCACTCTTGAGGGCCCAGGAAGGCCCCCTGCCCTCTTAGGCTTGAAAATGCCTACTCCCACTGCCTGGCTTCTCCCTGCTGTCGGCACCCACTCCGATCTCAGAGTAAAGCCAGGGCTGAGCCTGGGTGCTGTTGCAGTGCAGCCAGGTGTGCACACACTTGAGGCAGTGCTGACACACCAGCCCCCTGCCACCTCAGCCCACTCCAGTCTTTGGGCACCAACAAGCATAGGAAGGAAGCCACGGCAGGGCTGAGGGCAGCTCATCACTGGTTTGCAGGCACTCCTTGGCACCTAAAGCCTGGATGTCATGAACAGCAGCAGGAGACAGACAGGTTCCTGGGCAGAAGGGGCCAGGTCCCCAGTTAGACCCCACCTTCAAGCCAGGGAGGGCTTAAAGGTTGATGGCCATGCTGCCAGTCCTGCTGACTAGAGGGGGAATTTACAGTCCCTTTTCTGGACCCACCCATGGCCACCCATGGGCCAATCAGAGTGCATCTTCTCCCCTCTGAGGCCCATAAAAGCCCTGGACTCAGCCAGAACTGAGCAGACATGGGGATGACTAGCTGCAGAGAGGAGTTACCCACTACAGGACCTCGTCTCTGCTGAGAGCTAAACAATCCATGTGATGACTAGCTGCAAAGAGGAGCTACCCTCTCCAGGGCCTCCTCTCTACTGAAAGCTGCAGACATCAGGATTACCTGCTGCAGAGAGGAGCTACCCACTCCAGGGCCTCCTCTCTGCTGACAGCTGAACACTCAACATGATGACTTGTTGGCAGAGAGGAGCTACCCACTCCAAGGTCCCCTCTGAGCTATTCTGTTACTCAATAAAGCTCCTGTTCACCTTGCTTACCCTCCACTTGTCTGTGTACCTCATTTTTCCTGGACACAAGATAAGAACTCGGAACCTGTTGAATGGTGGGGCTGAAAGAGCTATAACACAAACAGGACTGAAACACATCCCTTGCTCGCCATGTTGTGGGCAAAGAAAAGGAGAAAAGAGCTGTGGCCCTTTGGGAAGCCCAGACCTGGGAGCTCCCTGAGCCACGGCTGTGACTCCCTCTTTGGGGCCCTGCAGTTCCTGGAGTCTCCAAGCCTCCATCACATTTCCTGGTGCCAGCCATGGAAGTTGCTTGTGTTGTGCCTGGTCCAGCCACAGCCACACAGAGAGCCATCTGTGCTGGCACTTGGAGCTGCCCGCCTCACTGCAGCAGCTGGCATGTCTGAGTGTGTGCAGTGGTCGGACTCCATGCTCACTCACTCACACACTCCTTGCCACTGCACGCCTGGCTTGCCCTTGGCAGGCATAGGATCCAAGCCAGTAGCATGAGCCGAGTGTAGCCTGCCAGACTGAGTGGGCGGAATGAGCCCAGCAGGCCTGAGCAAAACTCAGGCAAAGGTGCCACTGGTCACAGAGGTTTCTGGCCAGAAAAACAACAACCCAAGGATCCTATAACACTATTTATTTGTAAGAATTCATTGAGTTATTATATACGTAAAATTTGAGCATTTTACTGTATATATGGTAGTCTCCAATAAAAAAAGTTTCCAAAAAATTTCCCACTAATATTTATGACTCCCTGAGCAAATTCTGAATATGCAGTTGTTAATGTCTCTTTGAGCACTAAGTGTCTGTAATTCTATTGACAACTTTTACTGGCTGATTAGAAATTTTATAATATCTCCTTAACAACAGTAGATCAACACTAAAAACAGCACTAAAGGCTCAAGATAATATACAATGTATGTAGAAATAGTTGTCAACAGCTTAAGGGAGAAAAATATTTGAAAGACCATAAATTATTTTGAATGGTAGGCAGTTTCATTGAAAATTTCTGTAGTGAGAGGTAAGTCAGTGCTTTAATTAGGACAATAGGATATTTTATACCAGGGCCAACAAAAAAAATTAAAGCTGAAATATTACAAAGCCCTATTAGTAGACGCAGATATGATTTTTCAGCTGTGGAGCAGAACTAAATCTAAATGTCAACTGAATGTTTTACCCTCTATGGTTTTAAAGGAATAGAAATGCCAACAGCAGAGTTCCTGAAGTTTAGAGACACACAATTTATGAAGTACTAGAGAAAGCACAGGATTGAGAGTAGGAAAATCTGTGTGCTATGTCACTTAGTTGCATGTTTTTGGAAAAGTCATTTAAAGGGTCTGAGTTTTTGTTCCTTCACATATAAAATTGATATTAATGGTATGTAACTCCCAATGTTATAGGGAGACTACATTTCCTGCAGATGATTTTTGAAATGCTTATCTTTCGTTTGGTTTTTGGAAACTTCAGAAATCCACATGGATCCCTCTGGGCAAATGAAACTACATGCTAGAAGTTGTATTCTAAGAATATGCTTGTGGAACACATCATGGGGAATAAACTGAGGTCATTCTCTTCCCAAAATAGAACAATTCTTCCTAATGAAAAACTTTCCTCTAAGTTTTTGTTTAAAGTAGATTGAGAGACTGCTACAGGATCAGACCAATTCAACATCAGCTAAGTCTTTCCAAACTGATTCTCTCTGCCAACTGTGGCATGCCTATGAGACCACCCCAATTTTGAGTTTAATTGTGCTTTCCCACATCTAAAAATGGTTTTGAATCCTATGTCACTAAGTCAATCTCTCCAACCTCATGTAGCCCAGCTTTTCCAGACTAAGCTCTCTATTTCTGCCAGATCTGGCTCTTCAACAGCCCCAACATAGCTCTAGAATGCTTTTCCTCCTCTGCCAGCCTGGTTCACTCCTACGCATGTTCTGAGACTCAGCTGAGGTGTCATTTCCTCCGAGGAGCTTTATTTAATCCTCAAACTCACATAGGTACCTCCTCTTTTCTCCCTCTGCAACCTGTGCATTCTATCACAGCAATCATCATGCTTTATTGTAAAATACTTGTTTACTTGTCTGCATCCCTCATCCTCCAAAATGGAACATTCTTAAGGATAAGACTTTATTTTTCTTTGTACCCTGGCATTCAGTAGGCTCCAGTTGTAATGTTTGCTAAATAAATGAATAAATGTATGAATGCGTAAGTGAATCCATGAATAAATAAATTAATTGAATGTAGAACTATTATTCATTCCAGCATCCATGTCTTTGTTCTCATCACTTAAGTCTCCCTGGATTTCTCCCTTCCACCTACCCAAATCCTATTCATTCAGTTTCTGTTAGAGTTCTACCTTGTACATACTACAGTGTAAGCATTGAGGATATAACAAAAAATGCTATGTACCCCCACTCTCCAGGACCTCACAGTAGGTTATGGAAGAGGTAGATGTAAATAGTTGTTTACAATGCAGTGTTACCAGAACATGGCAGAGTGACGAAGTGGAGCCTCTGGGATCATAGAGGAAAGGACCAATGCCAGCCTGGTAGATCAGGGATGTTTTCCTAAAGAAGGCTCTCTCTGACTTAAGACTTTGAGGAAAAGTAAGATTTCCAGGTAAAGTTTGGGGATTTGGGATAATATAAAACATTTCAGACAGAAAAACTGTGAATATAGGTAGAGATGTGAAACAACATAGTGTAGTGGAGGAACCTAGAGTCAAACTAGGAAGTCAGAAGTAAGACTAAACAACCTGTCTAGGATCAGAATCTATTCAGTGAAAAAGATGGCACTAGAGCCCAGACTTCCTAATTTCAAGTGCAGTATTGCTTCTATTACCCCAGAAAACACTACCATTAGATTACATTTAAGGAGCTTCTGTGACTCTCCAATGGAAAATGCCCAAGTGTAGCACTTTGTCTCTTTAGTGGGTAGGCCTCACTCCCCAGGACTCTATTTATATCAAATCTCAGGAGATTTTAGCAGTTCACCTAACTGTTCAAAGACTCTAACACAGCAAGACATCTATAGTTTACTGCAATTCTAACTCTGAAGTGTTCAAGCCTCCATAGCAACTTGGAGTCATAGTAGTGACTCTAAAGCAAACTAAAGAAAGCCCAAACATCACCCACTGATGACTTTCTGTGACAACGTATCTTTGTCTAAAGAATGGCAACTACAAGTTGCTGAAATGTACCAGAGTAATTGTGTATTATTGAGATAAATGGTTTGTCAACTAAGCTCCTTAAAAATGTTTCAATTATCCCAATTTTGTTAAAGTATCTTTAATAAAAAAATGCCACTTACTGCAATACATGATAGCTAATGCCTACTGTTAGGCATTCTGGGTTTATCAGCATTATTGCTAACAACAATGCTGCAATGTGAACATCAATATCTCTATTATACAGTTGAGAAGATAGAGGTTCAGAGAAATCAAGTTACATTCCTGAGGTCACAAAGCTTGTAGAGGTGGAACTAGGATTCAACCTTCAGTGTGTCTGACTTGAAAGCCAGTGATAGTTCTGATAACTCAAATTGTGCAGTTGAGCTCATCCTCCTTGTCCCTCTACCCCAAACTCTCAAATTTAATGACTATTGGACTATGGTTAAGGTATCATAGAAAAAGTTCCAAATAAAAGAGTCAGGAGACCCTAGTTAATTAACCATTACTTTCTCTGTGACTTCATTCCCATTGTTAGGAGTATGTCTAAATGATTTTTAAGGTCTCTAATAGTTCTGACAGTCTGTGACTCTGAGATTTTAAAATATTTTTATGTAACAACTTCCCCATGAAAAGGTCATAGCCCTGAAAAGGTCATAGCCCTGTGAGTTGCCTGTAGTGGGAAGATAGGAGGATAAAACTCTCAGAGAAATTGAATTGAGTTCTTTGGGTTTATCAACATGAAAAATAGGTACCTAGCTGCCAGAATGTAAAGGAATAAGTCCTTGGGAGATAAACTTAGTTAAGGCAGAGCCTCTTCTGTGTCAACACTGTCAGCAGCAACCTCAGTCAATGTCATAAATGCAGTGAAGATTCTAGAAAAATATGTTGCTGCTTTTGCAGAAGATAATAGGACCTTTTAACCAAGTGGCACAATAGACTCCACATTAGATCTGAACCTAAAGTCAAAAAAGACCCAATATCTTACTGTAAGTATCTTGGCTGGTCAGCATTTTTAATGGTTCCTTCTCTGCCTATGCTCAAGGCCAAAAGCATTCCAAAAAATCCAAGGGAGCTCATTCCTTCAGCTTAATTTCTCCAAAATACAACTTCCATCTTCTGGCTTTTCTCATTTTTGTCAATCCCTAGTTTCTATTCAATTGTCTCACATCTGGCCAAGAGAATCTTGCTTCATTCACTTATTTTTAAAACATTTATTGAGTCCATACTATGTGCCAGATACAAGCTCTCTGAAGTTAGTAATAGCTGTGCTGAGATCTGAAGGATGAGTAGGATTTATTCAAAAACAGATTGAGAGCAGGAAGCTAGGAGTGGTGAGAGACCAGGAGGGAGGAGAAAGTTACAGACAGATAGAAAAGTCTGTGTAAAAAACACAGGTTAAAGAAAGAGTGCTCAAGAAATTAAGAGCAGTTCAATACAGCTAGAATGTAGAATACGCCAGGGAAATTGCAAGGGATGAAGCTGGAGAGGTAAGCTGTGGAACAGAGAATACTGATTCTGCCACTTACTAGCTATGTGACCAATCTCAGTTTCTTATCTAGAAGATGAAGACAATGACTCTTGCTTCCTGTAGCACTTGGTTTCTCGCATTTAGTAGGTGCTTAAACATTCACTTAATTTGATTCTTGGAATGGAAAGGAAGGACAGAAACTGAAAAAGCATAAAACAGTGGCATCGGACAGTTTTTCCTTATGTGACAAGAAAAAGTAGACTTTTTTTGAGTGGTCTAGAGTTTCCTAATCTGGCATCCAATTAGATGACAGGCCCAGGTTCAGTCCAAGTACCTAAGCCTATTATGATTTCCTAAAATTCAAGGCACAGAATCACCCCAGCAGCTTCCTCACTCCTCATGCTGTGAGTTCTGCACAGAGCCCTGAGAAAGTTGTCAGCCATGAGATTCTTTTCACCTCCAATGCAAACACACATGGCACAGGCATATGATTCCCATCTGGATCCGCCCCCAACTTCCGGCCAGGAGGCTGCTGTGTAGGCAGGAACGTCTGCCTTTGAATTTGCTAGCCTAACCTGGCATCCTGAGCCAGCCTCTCCAAGCAGTAACACACAGACCCGGCAAAGCTCACACTTCTGTAAATTCCTTTCAGGGTCCTGTCCATCTCTACTACTTCCTTGCCCTGTCAGAAGAAGTCGACCCAGGCCAGGGACAACTTTGCTCATACCAAACAAGTGGGTTTTTATTTCTGTAGAGAATGGCAGCCTTTTCTTTAATCCAAGGAACAGATGCTGGCCCAGGAGGAGAATGGGCTGAAAGTCCCACCTATCACCCTAAGGCCATTAGGGCCAAGAATTGTTATTCAAAGCAACAGATCTCCCCTCTCCCCCCAGGTTCCCTGATGGTTTCAGTGCCCAGCTACTGCAGAGTTATTACCGTCATCATCTCTGCTGGATTCTACGCCCCAGTCAAATTGGCAACATTCCTTCTATTTGCAAACAGATTGCAAAATAAGAACCCCAGGAAGGATACAAGCTGGCCAGCCTCCAAGGACTTTCAGCAACAATCATGCTAAATCAGGGCTGCATCTTACTCCCTGAACAACAGCAGGTGCTGGCACTGCCTCCCAGTGGCCCTGGATCATTGAGCGGTGCCTGGCCTCTCCTTCCTCCCTCCCTCCCTCCCTCCTCCTTCTTGAAAATAAGCTGTCTGGGAAAAAGGAGAGGGCAAAACTTGATGGGAAATTATAAGCAAGAATACATCATTGGAGTTCTAAACTGTTCACAAATTTTCTGACATGGGAGTTTTATCTCCATGAAGACTGGGTTGGCATATAGCAGCAAGAGAAACTTTCTTTGAATCATTTTCCTCCAAGGTTCTAAACCTTCTATCTCTTCTCTGCCTTAGTCTGACATTCATGATCCTCTGCAATCTAGCCACTCGTATGTGTGTCCTGACTTCTCTACTGACCTGATCCTTCTTCTTTTGCCCACACCCTTCCCTCAGTTACTTGCTTTATCATCAAAGACAAACAATGGATACAACAACAGTAACAATGACCATTGCCGTTTACTAAGTCCTTATTGTGTAACATGCCATAATAAGTGCTTTACATACATTTTCTAGTTTAATCCTAAAAAAAAATCCAGAAGTAGGCTGTATCAATATTCCCATATCACAGTTGAAAAAAAAGGCTAGAATTGTAAGTAACTTGGCATAGGTTATAAAGCTAATATATGAGATGTCTGGATTGAAATATCATTTGTTACTTGAAACAATTTTTCTGAAATGGATCTTACTTTCCCCCCTGTACAGATGAGGAAAGATGTCTATAGGTTTAATAACATGCCTAAGGTAACACAGCTTGTGGTAGAATGGAACTCAAAATAAGATCTGATTACATAGCCTTTACTCTTAAACATTACTACTATAGATGGGTATTAAATTAGCTACCTCTCTTCTTTAGGGAAGAGAAATTAATATCTGTCTCATCTAACTCAATGGCTCAAATAAGATAGTGTCAATGAAAACATGTTGTAAATAGTATGGCAATATGTGAAATTAGTTACAATTGATATTACTTTAGTTCACATAGTAAAAACATTTTGTTCATTTTTAGTAGACAACTACTTGCTTTTTCTTCCTTTCCAAACTGTATACCTTGTATTTCCTTTTCTGGTCCTGTCACAATAGCTAGGACTTCCCATACTTACAATGTTACATGGGAGTTTTCAGGGGAGACATCTTTCCTTGTTCCTGATCTTGAGGAATAAACATTCCATTTCTCACCATTAAGTACCAATGTAAGCTAGAGGTTTTCTGTAGATGTTCTCCATCAAGTTGAGGAACTTTCTTTCTATTCCTAGTTTTCTGAGTTTTTTTTTCTTTTAAATCATGAATGGGTGTTGAATTCTGTCAATTTTTTTTCCATAGCCTGTCTATGTGGTACTCTCATTAATTTTTTAATATTGAGCCAGTTTTGCATACCTGGAATAAATCCCAATGTATAATTCTTTTCACACATCATTGTACTTGATTTGCTAATATTTTGTTGATGTTAATTTGTTAATAGTTTGTTTCTATATTATTGAAAGATATTGGCATGCAACTTTCCTTTCTGTCTTTACCTTCTTTTGCTGAACAATTTGCTTTTTATCATGTAATGAAGGCAAATGTTATTCTACCAACCATCCTTTGGCAATTTTGTTCTTCCCCAGAAATAAAATTTCGGAGTAACATTTTTGATCTAGTCCATAATTGTAGATGTAGTAAAAGTACAAGAGCAGAGACTTTGTAGTCACACAGACCTGGGTGTGCATCCCAGTTCTGTCATTACTCTGTGACCTGTGTTAGTTATTAAATCTCAGCAGACCTCTGTTCATTAATTGTTAAAATGGGAAATGATAATTTCTTTCTGCAATGTTATATCAAGGATATAAAACAAAACAAAAACAGCCTAGATATGTGGCATTAAAACCCAATGAGATAAGGGTAACTTTGTGTCATTATTTTAAAAATCCAATTTAGTAACAAAACCAAAGAGGTGTTTTTCTGCTTTTATAGCGGTTCCCTGAACAGGAGACCCACAGGTCTCCATTAACAGCCTCAGTATGCTTATACAGGGCCAAAGATGATTTCTCAAGAACACAAATCTCACCATGTCTCACCCCTTCTGAACCCCCTTGAATGGCTTCCTATTGTCTTTAAGACAAATTCCGATCTCTTTAACATGGCAGTTTGTGCCCTAGATGATCTTTCCTGCATACCTCTCCAGATTAATCTCTTCCATGCCTGTGCTCTAATTTGGCCATGGAAAAAATAGCTAGTTCGTTGTGCTATTCTGCATAAAATGCCTTCTTTGAACTCTGTGCCTGGCTAATTATATTGTAATCCTCATAACTTCACTTTGGTATGACCCTCCTGTAGGAAGCCTTTCCTGATCATAAGCCATGGTTAGAAATTCTTCCTTTGTGCTTCCACTGCCTATACTTGCCTCTCTCATAGTTTGAATGACTGTGATTTAACTGTCTGGTTATAATCCATTTCTCTCACTGGATTAAGAGCTCCTTGAGGACAAGGAGCATGTCTTGTTTGTGGCATATAATATGTGCTAACATAATGTTTGCAAACTTAATAAGAAAGGTCCATAAATGACCTTTGATTGGTATGCATTGTGAAGCAGGCATTCACTGATCAGTATCTCTCAATTTACAGCATCATTTCAGCTAGGAGCTATCAAATGATTCTGGGCTGTGGGACAATTAGACCCTCTACTGATTCCTCTCCAGAGGAATTGTTCTTCAATGCAAGGTGAACCTGAAACAACCTTTGCAAAAATTATAACAGTGAGAGAAATTTAACATAACTGACTCCATCTTGCTTCTAACATCACAAGCTAACTGTCTTTGCTAATCACTATGTGTGGGCTTAACTAACTATGGGAAGAATTTAGTCTATAGTTTAAGGAATTTAGTTTAATAGTTTAATTTTAAAGCAAGTATGCTAATAGTCCCTTCCCAAAGCTAACTCCCTCCCTGTTTGGGGACTGAAACTGCCTTTGTAAAACTAATGAAAGGACACAAGGTTAAAATTATGGTAGGGGCTTGAATTCTGCTAAGGTATAGGAATAATTAAACAATACTTAGTCATCGTTTCCTAGTTTGCTTCCTGCTCAGGAGCCAAGTGGCTGGTGGGAACAAGATTTGTAAACTTCACTAATTGCCTCTATAGATAACATCACTATTATGAAACCTAAGACTGTTGTTTGAGATATTTTTTAGACCTTCCATTCTGGCAGACCAATTGACGCTACCCAGACCGATGACCCCCACCCAGGAATGGACTCAGCATGTGAAGACATTTTCAGCACTGTTGTGAATTCATCCCCAACCCAACCAATCAACAGTATCCATTCCCTATCCCCCTGCCCATGAAACTACTGCTAAAAACTCTAGCCTCCAAATTCTCTGGAGGATGGATTTGAGGAAATATCTCCCATCCTCCTTGCTCAGCTGCCTTGTTAAACTTTCTTGGATGCAACATCTGCTGTCTTAGTGATTGGCTTTTTCTGTGCAGCAGGCAAGATGAACCTGTTGGGCTATAATAAACCTTCCTCCTTCTCTTCTCCTCTCCCCCAACCCTTTTTTGGATTGCAAGCCATCTGAGGAGTAGTAATTATGAGAAAATCTACACTACAATTATTGTCACATTTAGCTTTATATTGTCATTTAAAAAAAAACTCTTGAAATTAATGAACAATTATGTTTTTCCTACCCTTCTTTCACATGCACTTTTTTTTTTCCTGAGGCGTAGTCTCACTCTGTAGTGCAAGCTAGAGTGCAATGGCGCAATCTTGGCTCAATGCAACCTCTGCCTCCCAGGTTGAAGTGATTCTCCTGCCTCAGCCTCCCGAGTAGCTGGGACTACAGGCATACACCACCACACCCAGCTAATTTTTTTGTATTTTTAGTAGAAACGGGGTTTCACCATGTTAGCCAGGCTAGTCTCAAACTCCTGACCTCAGGCAATCCACCCGCCTTGGCCTCCCAAAGTGCTGGGATTACAGGCATAAGCCACTGTGCCCAGCCCACATTTTATTTTATTTTATTTTTATTTTATTATTTTATTTTATATTTTATTTTATTTTATTATTTTATTTTATTTTATTTTATTTTATTTTATTTTATTTTATTTTATTTTCCTAGAGATATGTGCAGGACATGCAGGTTGTTACATAGGGAAACTTGTGACATGGTGGTTTGTTGCATGTAACAACCTGTCACCTAGGTATTAAGCCCCACATGCATTAGCTATTTATCCTGATGTTCTCCCTCCCCCTGCCCCCTGACAGGCCTCAGTGTGTGTTGTTCACCTCCCTGTGTCTATGTGTTCTCATTGTTCAGCTCTCACTTATAAGTGAGAACATGTAGTGTTTGGTTTTCCGTTCCTGTGTTGTTTCCTGAGGATAATGGTTTCCAGTTCCATCCATGTCCCTTCAAAGGACATGATCTCATCTCTTTTCATGGCTGCATAGTATTTCATGTATATATGTACCACATTTTCTTTATCCTATAATTGATGGGCATTTGGGTTGATTCTACATCTTTGCTATTGTGAATGGTACTGCAATGAACACACTTGTGCATGTATCTTTGTAATAGAATGATTTATATTTCTTTGAGTATAATACCTTGTAATGAGATTTCTGGGTCAAATGGTATTTCTGGTTCTAGGTCTTTGAGGAATTGCCAAACTGTCTTCCACAATGGTTGAACTAATTTACATTCCCACCAACAGTGTAAAAGCATTTATAGTTCTCCACAGCCTTGCCAGCATCTGTTTTTTCTTGACTAATAATCACCATTCTGACTGGTGTGAGATGGAATCTCACTGTGGCTTTGATTTGCATTTCTCTAATGATCAGTGATGTTGAGCTCTTTTTCATGTTTGCTGGCTGCATAAATGTCTTTTATTTATTTATTTATTTGAGACAGAGTCTTGCTCTGTCACCCAGGCTGGAGTGCAGTGGTGTTATCTGTGCTCACTGCAAACTCTGCCTCCCAGGTTCAAGCAATTCTCCTGCCTCAGCCTCCCGAGTAGCTGGGATTAAAGGCGTGAATCACCATGTCAGGCTAATTTTTCTTTTTCTTCTTCTTTTTTTTTTCTTTTTTTCAGTAGAGACAGAGTTTCACCATGTTGGCAAGGCTGATCTCAAACTCCTGGCCTCAAGTGATCCACCCGCCTCGGCCTCCCAAAGTGTTGGGATTAGAGGCATGAGCCACTGCACTCAACCTAAATGTCTTCTTTTGAGAAGTGTCTGTTCATGTCCTTTGCCTGCTTTTTAATGGGGTTGGTTTTTTCTCGTAAATTTAAGTTCCTTCTAGATTCTGGGAATTAGACCTTTGTCAGATTGACAGATTGCAAAAATTTTCTCTGATTCTGTAGGTTGCCTGTTCACTCTGGTGATAGTTTCTTTTGCTGTGCAGAAGCTCTTTAGTTTAATTAAACCCCACTTGTCAATTTTTGCTTTTGTTGCAATTGCTTTTGACATTTTTGTCATGAAATCTGTGTGTGTCTATGTCCTGCATGGTATTGCCTAGATTTTCTTCTAGGGTTTTTATAGTTTTGGGTTTTACATTTAAGTCTTTAATCCATCTTGAGTTAATTTTTGTATAAGGTGTAAGGAAGGAGTCCAGTTTCAATTTTCTGCATATGGCTAGTCAGTTTTCCCAGCACCATTTATTAAATAGGGAATCCTTTCCCCATTGCTTGTTTTGTCGAAGATCAGATGGTTGCAGATGTGCAGTCTTATTTCTGAGATCTCTATTCTGTTCCATTGGTCTATGACACATGCACTTTTTTAACTTCAAAAATATCACTTTTAACACATGTCCTAACAGTCTTGAATATCTAGATTTTATATTTTGTCTTATGACACATAAGAGGTATTAGACTGGACTACAATATGAGCTATTTAGCCAGAAAACCTGTGGGAGTTTATCACTTCAGGAATCCTTGACATGGTGTTTGAAGAAGGTAGGCAGGTACAGGGGAGAGATCTAGAGGTCACCCAGTTGTAGATGGTTATCAATGCCCAACTATGCCTAAAACATGGGTAGGTGGATGGTACTTGTAAACAGGCAAAGGCTACAGAGAAAATTCATATTTAATTTGCATTGTGAAATGCAAATTTAAAAAGTGTGTGTAATGGCAATATCATATTATAAATAAACTTAGAAATGATAGACATAATTATTACTAAAAATATTTACAAGAATTGCTTTTCAACAATAGACTTCACTCAGATGCCAGTATATGAGAATATTAAGACATAGTATAAACTGTTATATTTAATGTACCCATATTTGGCCACATATTAATTATTGACAAATATGTATGTTATCTTTGTTGCACTTACACATTTTTAGTATGTAATTTGAACTAAATGAACTATTTATGCTATCTGCTGAACATTTTCTACGTGCCAAAACTGTTCTACGTACTTTATAGATATTAGTTAATTTAATCCTCACAATGCTGTAAAATAAGAATTACTGTCTTTACAGAATAGAAAACTGAGGCCAGAGAGGTTAAATAACTAGAAGTTATTAAGTAGCAGAGCTGATACATGAACCCAAGCAATCTGGCTCCAGTGTCAACCTTTATAATAAGCTACACTTAATGAAATTATTTTGTTTTGATTTCTGGTATTACACTGGCATCTGTTTTAGGCTTCTCTTTAATTCAGTCAACTGACATATGTAATGAGTTATGTACATATTATGGAAAAGGTGACTGTTTTTTAAAAAGAAACCAATTACAGTCATCCCTTGGTATTAGTGGTTGATTGGTTCCAGCACTGCCTGCAGATACCAAAATCCACATGCATACTCAAAGCCTCACAGCTGGCCCTGTGGACCCTCCAGATACCAAAAGTCAGCTCTCCAAAAACACGAGTTTCACATGCCTCAAATACTGTATTTTCTATCCATGTTTGGTTGCTGATGTGAACCTGCTTATGAAGGGACAACTGTATTTGTTGAAAAAAATCCATATACAAGTGTACATATGCAGTGTGAACCTGTGTTGTTCAAAGGTCAACTGTATTTTGATGTCATTAAAGCGGATCAGAATAATATGATCAACAGTTACCTGATTGTGTAGTTGATATTTTTTATTACTGGTCTCGGAAAGTAATATGAATTAATCATTCCTTTTTTTTTTTTTTTTTTTAGATGGAGTTTTGCTCTTGTTGCCCAGGCTAGAGTGCAATGGCACGATTTTGGCTCACCACAACCTCCACCTCCTGGGTTCAAGCAATTCTCCTGTCTCAGCCTCCCGAGTAGCTGGGATTACAGGCACGTGCCACCACGCCTGGCTAATTTTGTATTTCTAGTAGAGACAGGGTTTCTCCATGTTGGTCAGACTGGTCTCAAACTCCCAACCTCAGGTGATCCGCCCACCTTGGCCTCCCAAAGTGCTGGGATTATAGTCGTAAGCCACCGTGCCTGGCCGGAATTAATTATTCTTATGGCACAACATTGAGCTACTTTCAGAATTCACCTTTCTTGTCTCCCTTATTCAAGTCATTAAAAAACCTTTTCATCTTTTTCATCTGAATGGTTTTATACATAGGAGGCTTTTACAATGCAAGAAAAGGATCTGTTCAATTGCTGAGCATAGACAATCCTTTACCTGCATATTTTCTGGTTCCAAGAAATCTAGGGAAACACTTTTGCAATCCCAAAGGGCCTGTTGTTTCCAAGATATATACATGATATCCTTTATGATAAAAGCTTAGGGATTATTGGTTTGCAAAGAAAATAAATCTACTTAAGCTTCCTTCAGAAAAGTGGGATTTATTATAAGAATGTTAAAGATATCAGTCCTAAAATTTGGGCTTCATGCTTATTGAAAAACAGGTGTATGTCTGTCTCTTTCCTCTCAGCCTCTAGTCTCTGCTGTATGTTTATTTCATTATTCTTTCTCTTCAATAAGGTTTTCTACTCAACTAGTTACTTGCATGTGAACATCATAGCCTTTACAAAATGTGGTCATAGGTCTCATTCAACTATACTTTCTAGTTGCTTCTCCCAATCAATCAATGAACTCTCTAATATCTAGGGACTGAAAATTTGATTGGCTCAGCTTGGGTCAGGTTAACAACTCTATTTGTGGATTGACATCACATGACACATAGGGTAGTCTCTTCTAGCCTGTGATGGGTTTTCCTAGAAGCATGTGTGGGGATAGAGAAGAAATTATGGTAATTTCAATGACAGTGTTATTCATCTGGAAACTTCATGTCATGGGACTATTTATTTCCTGTTTCAGTTTGAATTGCTTTGAGAACATGTTGTCTCTGGTGTCATGAAGACTGACAATCATGAATCACTATGGCAATTTTTATCGTCATAATCTTGTACTGTTTGCCCATTTCAGATGAGAAAGTGGAGGATAAGAAAGTTTAGATCACTTGCACTAGGGCAAGATGAACTCAGCTCTGCTGTTCTGTACACTATACATGTTGCCTTAAATGTAGGCAGATTCTCTTTATCCTCCAAATCCACAATTTGGAGTGTACAAACTGCAATACCGGGTAAAGTTGGAAAGAAAAATTTATCTGGAAAGTGAATTTCCTATACTCTTGAACACTGCAATCTTATAATGTATCCTTTTTTGTAAAATGGAAAGTTCCACATTTGGAAAGTCTGGCCCTTTTCCAAAGGCTCACATAGAAACCACTGTCTCCACCACTGACCACTCCTATTCAATACCCTGGCCCTCAACACGAAGATCCAGTTCAGTCTATTTGACAAACTCCAAATTCTGGCTCATGAGATGAAAACAAAAACAAAAAGAAAAACAAAAAACAAACAAACAAGCAAACAAAAAATAGTCTTTGGAGAGGAAGAGATCTGGGCCAGAATTCTGGCTTTACCATTCAGAGGTTGTTTAGCCTTGGTTTCTTTATTTGTAAAATGGGGCCAAAGCTTGATTCCAATCTAATAGGTTTGATGTGAAGACTAGAGATACTGTGAGTAAAATGCCTATAACAATAAATCATGCTGTTTTATTGTTTTATGTTGAGAACATAGAACATATTTATGTACTCAATATTTACTCTGCAAATGCCTACTAGTGCTAGCCAACTAGCCTAACAATGCCCTAGGCTTTCTATGTGCATTGCTATCATGCTTCAGAGATGCACACTTGCCTTTGTAACCAGCCATTCTGTTTGCAGGAGACACAATGTTAATTTTATCCCTCCTGGGCCTCCCAAGTAGGTCAAGAAAATGAACTTAAGATCTCTCCAATCTGATGAGACACATCATATATGTTCACACACTTCTGTGAGAACACACACACAACTAAAATTACTTCATGTTTAATTCAATTTAAACAGACCTGATAGAGTTTGGATTTGTGTCTCTACCAAATCACATGCGGAACTGTAATCCCCAGTGTTGGAGGTGGGGCCTGGTGGGAGGTGATTGAATCATGGGGGTGGATTTCCCCCTTGGTGCTGTTCTCATGATAGTGAGTTCTCATGAGATCAGTTTAAGTGTACAGCACCTCTCTGCTCTCTCTTGCCCCTGCTCCTGAGGCATGCTCCTGCTTTGCCTTCTGCCACAAGTAAAAGCTCCCTGAGGCCTCCCCAGAAGCAGATGCTGCCATACTTCCTGTATAGCCTGCATAACTGTGAACCAATTAAACCTTTTTCCTTTATAAATTACCCAGTCTCAGGTATTTCTTTACAGCAGTCCAAGAACAGACTAATGCAGGGCCCAAACAGAGTAGTTTAAATGTTCTATTAATTGTACTATATACAAATCTGCATGTCAAACATTGTTACATGTATTTGGGTAATTAAAATGTAGATATATAAGATAGTCTTTAATGTCTATGTAATAATTGATACATTTCACTGTAAGTCACCAGAGAGTTCTGGGAAGAGGCAAAATGCAAGGAAAAGTATGCTGTCAGGGTGACCTTAGAAGATTATTCAGTTCTCTAATGTTAACAGCTGGTAAATTGAGGTCCAGAAAAAAAAAAAGAAATATACTCTAAGTCACATGGCAAATATAGAATGAGGACCATATCCCATGTCTCCTATTTCTTTGAGCAGCATTCTTTATACCAGACAAAGGACTGATAATAGGACACTATTTTTCTTCTTCTAACATTTATATTTAAAGCCTAATCAGATAGAACACTTAGGGATTAGGGACAATTTAAATGATGGAACAGAATGAGAAAAGGCAGGGTGGAAGGAATTATAGGATGTAGTCTGGAAACAGCAAGTGATGCAAGAGGCTGACGTTTAGACTAGCACAGGTGGGAGGCTAGGAGAATAAAAAGGGTCATTAACTCTATTGAGCACTGTGTAATAGGCCATGTTTTAAAAAACTTTACACAATTAATCTCACTGAATCAGACAGATTGCATCCAGGTTATACCTCTCAGACTATGTGTTCCTTGACCATAGAGACCATTTTATATGCTGGGTACATGAGAGCTTTTGAGCACATACCTTATTGACAGTTTGATATTGACCAACTCAATCTAATCACCAATATAAACTCACTGAGAAGGTAGACTATAGTGACTATAGCATAGGTATAGCAGAAACAATAAAAGGCTGGAAGGTAGGAAATGAGTTGTGGTCTAGGCTCAACATTCTGTGTGACCTTTGGCAAGTTATTTCACTTGCAAAAATTAATTTCATTGCTATATTTAACACTATTCTACTGTTGATGGCAATGATTATTGTATTTTTTAAGATTATTTATGTACATGTACCTCTTAAGGTAGTGGGTTGAAAACTTTAATATGTTTAAGAATCACCCAGGAAGCCTATAAAAATGCATACTTGCAGATGTACCCTCAAGACCAAAATATGCTGATTCACTGTGTCAAGAGTGGCGCTAGAATCTGAATTAAATAAGTGCCATAATATAATTATGATATTTTTGATACTGGTGATCTGTAGACCATGTTTTAACAAGAACTACCTAATTCAAAGTATAACCATCCTTGCCTTGGCTATCAGGAAGTTTAGTACAGTTTTAAGCTTATTCTTTATTGCTTACCTCTGGTTACTTAATCCATGTTTTAATGGTCCTATTATAATATCGTGTGTGTGTGTGTGTGCATGTGTATGTACTGTAAGTAGCTTATATTCTTTCCACAAGTGGTAGACGCAAATAATAATGAAATAAAATTACATAGTCACTGATTTTTCTGGAAGATGAAAGGGTTGTATTAGATAACCCCTAAGTGACTATCAAATCTAATAATTTCACTATTATTTAGTTTAAACAAATGCATTACCAAAGTCAATATTAAATACTAAGTACCTGCATATATCATGTACTATGTCAATGAACAAAATAGAAAAATAGACTTATCAACTTAAATGTTATTTTTTAAAATGTAGAGGACACAGGGAATAAGTGTGGTGAGTAAAGTGCATGTAGGACAGGTTTCTTTATTGAACTCAGAGGTCAAAGAGATCCTCACCTGGAGGTCAGTTTTAAGCAGAGATTTAAATGGAGGAATTGGGTTAGCAAAATAGATATCTAAGGAAAGACTATTCCAGATAAAGACAGTTAGGAGGATGACTGGAATGTGCAAGAAAGAGCAAGTGATGAGTGTGGCAGGATCGGGGTGAATGAGGGACAATATAGTAAGAGATTGAGTCAGAGAGGATACAATGTGCCAGATTAAGTAGTGTCTTGTAAGTTATTTTAAGATCTTTTGATTCTGAGGGAAGTAGGAAGTCACTGGAGAGTTTTGAACAGACAAATGACATGATCTGACTTATGTTTTAAAAGAATAGCCCTGATTACTGTTTTAGCAATAGATTATCAGGAAGTAAGGGCAGAAACAGAAAGATCACTTGTGTGGTGGTTCCGGTAATCCAGTGATGGTGGTTTGGACTAGGGAAGCATCAGTGGAAAAGCTAACTGGATTTTCTAAAAAATTAAATGAAACAAGTAAGAACTTAAAATATAAAAGATCACTGTTAATACCTTGCTCTAACTGATCAGAAAATACTGTCTAAATTGTGGCCACAATCAATGGACTCATATAAGCCTCTCTTTAATCTGTTTAAATAAAATAAGCTTTGAAGATACATGGAATTTGATTAAGGAAGAAAGATTCTGGTCCTGTGGCATTGCTTTAAGGCACTAGGGTGATTCTGCAACATACATTACTCTAAGACTGTTACAGCATTTCTGTCTTCAAAGGAGGCAGCAGAAAACTGGCTGTGAAGTTAGATTATATTTACTGAACACTTTCTATGTGTCAGGCATTATTCTAAGTAAAAAAAAAACTCAAAAAAAGTACGTCTGTAGTACACAATATTAATATTATTCCCCAAACTAGGAATAAGGAAACTGATGCTCAGAGAGGTTAAGTAATATGTACAAAGCCATATAGTGCCTAAGTTGGGGAGTTGGGATTTAAACCAGGCAGCCAGGCTCCAAAATCTTCATCATCAACTATTACACTATATTGCCTCCAAGGCTTCTCTAAGCCTCTGTTTTCTCATATGTATAGTTGGCATACTAATAGTACCTACTAATTGTTGAGAGAATAACAAAAATTATTATTTAGTCCAAGACTTAGTGATAGATAGTGATCAGTATTATCACATGGTACTACAGTTGATATAAACAAATTGTAATCCTTATTTTTGTCTGTTCCTCAAATGGTTGTTTCATTTATCTTATCAGTAAATTAAGTCTCAATGATCCTTAAATGTTTTACCATGCCACAGAGGTAGAGAAAGTGGTAGGATTTGATGTCAGATCTTATGACTTCAAGATCTTTTTCAATTCTTCTCATTGCCCCTTACAAACGAAGAATACAGAGATATGCAGGGACACTTAATGCCATGTACAGTTCCCAGAAACACTACTTAAATGCCTACAAAAAACATTTGACTAAATGGAACCTACATATAAGAATAAATAGCTTCTCCAAATATGTTCTATACCCAGCTCCAAAACATGATAAAAATACTTTATGCCTAATAGCAACAAAAATAAAAATTATATCCAAATCCACATAACAAAAATGAAGCATTTACATAAATAAAGTTATCCAAACTATACTTTGGACCAAAAAAAGATGAGGCACTCCATGTTCCTGGATGCAAAGAATTAATATTGTAATATGTAAAGCTGTTCAAGTTATCCTATAGATTTAACACAACTTCAATAAAAATTTCAAAGATATTTTTAGAATATAAAAGAATAATTCCAGGTATCATCTTTCAAAACCCAAGAGGACAGTAAAATATCCTTTTTTAAAAAAAGAGTAATAAAGGGAGACTTATGTTCAAATAATAAAATATATTACAAATCTATAGGTGTTAAAACAATATTCTAATACTGTTAGACTATCGGTACAAAAATAGCTATAAAATGGAACAGTATAGAAAGTCCTAAAAAACTCATTCATTTACTAACCAATAGAAATGTATTGAAATAAGTCCCATATACAAGATTATGGATTTGAAAATTTAAAAATAAAAACTTTTGAACATCAACAATACTATGGAAAAAAGGAAAGAGAAATAATAAAATGAGACAATTTCTGCTATGGTTTGAATGCTTGTGCCCCCTCCAAAATTCTTACAGAAACTTAATCCCCAATACCACAGTATTAAGAGGTGGCACCTTTAGGAAGCAACTAGGCCATGGTGGCTCTACTCCAGGAATAGGATTAGTGCCTTATAAAAGGGATTGAGGGAGTGCATTTACTCCTTCCTTCCCTTCTGCCATGTGAGGACACAACATTTGTCCTCTCTGGAGGATGCAGCAACAAGGTGTCACTTTGGAAGCAAAGACAGAGTCCTTATCAGACACTGAACCGCCCAGCACCTTCAACTATCAGCCCCTAAAACTACAAGAAATAAATTTCTGTTTTTTATAAATTACCCAGTCTCACGTATTTTGTTATGGGAGTAGGAATGGACTAAGACAATATCCAATTCTATAAAACTGAAAAGGAACTCATTTACTTAATATAAAAAGCTTTTACTTAAGAAAATGAAGTCACAGACTGGGAAAAAATATTTGCAAAAACAATATATCAGATAAAGGGACTGGTAACCAAAATATACAACATTTCTTAAAACCAAACAAAAGAAAAACAACCCAATTAAACAATGGGCTACAGATCTGAATAGACACCTGACCAAAGAAGATATAGATGACAAAAAAACACACAAAAAGATACTCAACATCATATGTCAATTAGAGAATTGCCAATTAAAACAAAAATGAAACACAACTACACATATATTAGAATGGTCAAAATCTAAAACACTGACAACACCAAACACCAGTGAAGATGTGGAGCAATAGGAATTTTAATTCATTTCTTTTTTCTTTTTTTACATACTTTTTTTATGTTCTGGGATACATGTGCAGAACATGCAGGTTTGTTACATAGGTATACACATGCCAAGGTGGTTTACTGCACCTGTTAACTCATCATCTACATTAGGTATTTCTCCTAATGCTATCCCTCCTCTAGCCCCCCAACCCCCAACAGGCCCCAGTGTGTGATGTTCCCCTCCCTGTATCCATGTGTTCTCATTGTTCAACTCCCATTTATGAGTGAGAACATGCGGTGTTTGGTTTTCTCTTCTTGTTTTAGCTTGCTGAGAATGATGGTTTCCAGCTTCATCCATGTCCCTGCAAAGGACAAAAACTCATCCCTTTTTATGGCTGCATAGTATTCCATGGTGTATATGTGCCACATTTTCTTTAACCAGTCTATCATTGATGAGCATTTAGGTTGATTCCAGGTCTTTGCTACTGTGAACAGTGCTGCAGTAAACATACGTGTGCATGTGTCTTTAGAGTAGAATGATTCATTATCCTTTGGGTATATACCCAGTAATGGGATTGCTGGGTCAAATGGTATTTCTGGTTCTAGATCCTTGAGGAATCACCATGCTGTCTTTCACAATGGTTGAACTAATTTACACTCCCACCAACATTGTAAAAGCGTTCTTATTTCTCCACATGCTCTCCAGCATCTATTGTTTCCTGAATTTTTAATGATTGCCATTCTAACTGGCATGAGATGGTACCTCATTGTGGTTTTGATTTGCATTTCTCTAATGACCAGTGTTGATGAGCTTTTTTTCATGTTTGTTGGCCACATAAATGTCTTCTTTTGAGAAATGTCTGTTCATATCCTTTGCCCACTTTTTGATGGGGTTATTTTTTTCTTGTAAATTTAAGTTCTTTGTAGATTCTAGATATTAGCCCTTTGTCAGATGGATAGATTGCAAAAATTTTCTCCCATACTGTAGCTTGCCTGTTCATTCTGATGATAGTTTGTTTTGCTGTGCAGAAGCTCTTTAGTTTAATTAGATCCCATTTGTCAATTTTGGCTTCTGTTGCCATTGCTTTTGGTGTTTTATTCATGAAGTCTTTGCCCATGCCTATGTCCTGAATGGTGTTGCCTAGGTTTTCTTCTAGGGTTTTCATGGTTTTAGGTCTTACGTTTAACTCTTTAATCCATCTTGAGTTAATTTTTGTATAAGTTGTAAGGAAGGGGTCCAGCTTCAGTGTTCTGCATATGGCTGGCCAGTTTTCCCAACACCATCAATTAAATAGGGAATGCTTTCCCCACTGCTTGTTTTTGTCAGGTTTGTCAAAGATCAGATGGTTGTAGATGTGTGGCGTTATTTCTGAGGCATCTATTCTGTTCCATTGGTCTATGTATCTGTTACTTTTTTGTATTATACTGTAGGTGCTGGGATTCATGTGCAGAACATGCAGGTTTGTTACATAGGTATACACGTGCCATGGTGGTTTGCTGCACCTATTAACCCGTCATCTACATTAGGTATTTCTCCTAATGCTATCACCCCTCCAGCCCCCAGCCCCCAAGAGGCCATGGTGTGTGATGTTCTCCTCCCTGTGTCCATGTGTTCTCATTGTTAAACTCCCACTCATGAGTGAGAACATGTGGTGTTTGATTTTCTCTTCTTGTGTTAGTTTGCTGAGAATTATGGTTTCCAGCTCCATCCATGTCCCTGCAAAGGACATGAACTCATATTTTTTATGGCTGCATAGTATTCCATGGTGTATATGTGCCACACTTTCTTTATCCAGTCTATCATTGATGAGCATTTTGGTTGGTTCCAAGTCTTTGCTATTGTGAACAGTGCTGCAATAAACATATGTGTGCATGTGTCTTTACAGTATAATGATTTATAATCCTTTGGGTACATACCCAGCAATGAGATTGCTGGGTCAAATGGTATTTCTGGTTCTAGATCCTTAAGGAATCACCACACTGTCTTCCACAATGACTGAATTAATTTACACTCCCACCAACAGTGTAAAATCATTCCTATTTCTCCAGATCTTCTCCAGCATCTGTTGTTTCCTGACTTTTTAATGATCACCATTCTAACTTCTGTGAGATGGTATCTCATTGTGGTTTTGATTGGCATTTTTCTAATGACCAGTAATCACGCTACCTGACTTCAGACTACACTACAAGACTACAGTAACCAAACCAGCATGGTACTGGTACCAAAACAGATATATAGACCAATGGAACAGAACAGAGGCCTCAGAAATACAACCATCTGATCTTTGACAAACCTGACAAAAACAAGCAATGGGGAAAGCTTTGCCTATTTAATAAATGGTGTTGGGAAAACTGGCTAGCCATATGTAGAAAACTGAAACTGGACCCCTTCCTTACACCTTATACAAAAATTAACTCAAGATGGATTAAAGAGTTAAATGTAAGATCTAAAACCATAAAAACCCTAGAAGAAAACCTAGGCAACACCATTCAGGACATAGGCATGGGCAAAGACTTCATGAATAAAACACCAAAAGCAATGGCAACAGAAGCCAAAATTGACAAATGGGATCTAGTTAAACTAAAGAGCTTCTGCACAGCAAAACAAACTATCATCAGAGTGAACAGGCAACCTACAGAATGGGAGAAAATTTTTGCAATCTATCCATCTGACAAAGGGCTAATATCTAGAATCTACAAAGAACTTAAACAAATTTACAAGAAAAAAACAACCCCATCAAAAAGTGCGCAAAGGATATGAACAGACATTTCTCAAAAGAAGACATTTATGTGGCCAACAAACATATGGAAAAAATCTTTAATTCATTTCTGATGAGAGTGCCAAATAGTACATCTACTTTGGAAGATAATTTGGCAGTTTCTCACAAAATTAAATGTACTCCTACCTATGATCTAGCAGCCATGATCCTTGGTATTTACCCAAATGATTTGAAAGCTGATGTCCACGCAAAAATCTGTGCAAGAATGTTTATAGCAGCTTTATCCATAATTGGCAAAACTTGGAAGCAACCAAGATGTCCTCCAATAGACTAATGGATAAACAAACTGTGGTACATCTATTTATACAATGAAATATAATTCAGTGCTACAAAGAAGAGCGCTATCAAGCCATTTAAACACATAGAAGAAATTTAAATGCATATTGCTAAGTGAAAGAGAAAATCTGAAAAGGGTACATACTACATGATTCCAACTATATGGTATTCTGGGAAAGGCAAAACTATGACAGTAAGATCAGTGGTTGCCAGGGGTTTTGGAGAAGGGAGGGAGAAAGGGACGAATAGGTGGAGCATAGGGAATTTTTAGGGCACTGAAACGATTATTCTGTATGAAACTGTAATGATAGATATATGTTATCATACATTTGTTAAAATCCATAAAATGTACAACACAGAGTGAATCCTAATGTAACAATGGATTTTATTTAATAACAATGTATGAATATTGACTCATCAGTTTTAACAAATGCCTCACACTAATGCAAGATGTTAATAACAGAGGAAATTGAAGGAGTGGTGAGGGGGTAAACAAAACATCTGTACATTTCATTCAATTTTTTCCGTAAATCAAAAACTGCTTGATGAAAAGTCTATTAGAAAAAAAAGCTCTCACAACCAAAAAGAAAATCGTAACAATTACTCAATTACTGAGAGAGAGAGAGAGCATGAACGAGAGTTGCAAAGCAGAAAAATAATTAAAGCAACAAAAAACTATAAATTGCCATTACTCTTACTAAAAAGTTTAGCAAAGCCAGTAAAGAAAGTTAAGTAATTAAGCAAAGAGTATTATTTAATGTTGATACCAATCAGAGAGATTGGCATATTTATACACTTCTGGAGGAGGTATAAAATGGAAGAACTTGGAGGGCATTTTATTAACATGTCTCAAAGGTGTTTTAAATATACATAATCTCAATTTCATATCTGGAAATTTGTCCTACTAAAATAATCATGATAAACACAAAAATGCTTATATCACTGTTTATTACGGAACTTAATTATCCCAAACTAAAGGATAGGTAAAATAAATTGTGATGCATTCAAACAATGAATTCCTTTAGAAGCACCTTAGAAAAAAACATTTAATGTATAAAAAAAATTTAGGATATATTGCCAAGTGGAAAATAGAGCAGGTTTATAAAATTGTATCCTTTTATCTAATTATTAAGAAAAAAACATATATAGCATTTTACATTTTTGTCTCTATATATCTCTATCATCCATCTATCTGTTTATATCTATGTATGGAGAGAAACGAAAAAGTAAAATTATGCCAACATGTTAACTTTGTTTATGTATTTTAAAATTGGGTTATGAGCCGGATTTTTTGTTTTCGTCTTTTTGGTTATCTATATTTTCAATGATTTCTACAAATAATAGGTGTTGTTTTGTGGTAAGAAAAAGTATAATGTAGTGTTTCAGATAAAAGTTTCTGGAGTAATCCTAAATATACCTCGAGCTATTTACTTTGCCTTTCTAAGCCTCAGTTTGTACATCTGTCGAATGAGAATATTTTGTGGAATAAGTGAGACAATGAATGTTAAGCATTTAAGCATTTAATACATGCCTGCTCCAGAATAAGTGATCAATAAACATTTAATATTATTAATATATCATCATGATCATTATAAAGGGAACTGAGAATTAAGGAAGAATCCCAAAGTGCATTCAATTCTACTGAGACATTATATTCAGGACTAGGAGGAGGTAGGAAATAGGCTTAGAGATCCCCATAATTATACAATGAAACAATCGCTAGAGCCTTTCTGGACTTCTGTTCCTGTAAATATAGAAGACTCAATGCAAATTAAAAAATCACTCTCCAAACAAATCCAAGCAGACATGAAAGAGCAGGCGGGAAGTCTGTGTGTTGCTTCAGTTACACAGTGATAATTAAGAGGAGACATTTGAAACACCCCTTTCAAAAATCTAACATCTTTAATACAGGATAGCATAACACTGAACTTTGTAAAGATGTCAGCTTCAACTAATATTATAATTACTGTATATGTCTTGCTCTTATGAGGGTTTTGTGTAGAAATAATTTTATTTCACTTTGTAGTTCTTTATTTGAAAAAAGCGTTAAAACCACATTACCAAAAATAGTCAATTATTTATTGTTTTAAATTATAAAATCATATTCTCTTGAATTTCCATAGCTCCTCAGTGCCATTGGGCAAATATGAGAAAACAGATTAGCCAACAAAATTTTTAAAAGATAGAGCTTCTTAATCAGCTTTGCAGAATGACAGAAAAGTACATTTAAAAGTCATGAAGCCCTAGGATCAAATCTTGACTTTTTATTTAATAGTACTTATTATGTTTAAGGCCCTCATATACCCTTACATAGCTATGTAATCTTGGGTAAGTTACTTAGTTTTCCTGAACTTTAGTTTCCTAAACTATAAAATATAATAAAATATTTTTATTCTTATTTTGAGGGTTAGAAATAAGCTTCTATTAATCCCAATATTAATATTTGGACAAAACACAAATGCATTAGTTTATGGCAGGAATACAACATACGGGAATATTTAAATGCAGATGATGATGATGATGATGATGGCAATGATGATAGCAAACACATGGGACTTATTGTATGCCAAACACTATTCTAAACACTTTATACATATAAACTAACTTAATTTCCATAGCAACATTAAGGGTAGGAAACTGAGGCAGATAGAATTTAGAGAATTCCCTTAAAAGAATCTAGTAAAAAACATTTAATGTATACAAATATTTAGAATGTATTGCCAAGTAGAAAATAAAGCAGGCTTATAAGATAGTGTAAGGTAAGGTAAGATAGTGTAAGGTAAGGTAAAATAGTGTAAGTATCTAGGTAAGAGCTAGAAAGTTATGAAGCCAGATTGAAAGGCAGGCAATCTGGCTGTAGGGTTGTTGTTCTTAAGCACTAGACTATAGGGGCACTCTCTTATGCTTAGTCTCATCCTATATATGGAGCTGTGTTTATGAGCCATTTAGAAATGCATTATCTTATAAGTATCTTGCTTACAGAAAATGAATTTTTCCTTGTGATATGTGAGTCTACCTACTTTTTCCATTTTGCCCAGGGTTAATGAACTGCATCAAGATCCAGAAAGAGAATAATAAAAGGAGAGTTGAGTTCCAATTGCCTAGGAAGGCTATGACAACACTTCACCTGCTCAACTTGATTTTGGGGAAAAGACAGGGTTAGATTGGCTCTAATTATAATAGATAATACTAAAGTTTTTATTTATGAAATATGTATGTACAATGCTGAACACTTTATATGCATGATCTTATTTCATTCTAATGACAATCCAATAATACCAGCATTTCTATTTCATGTTACAGATGGGTAAGTTGAAACTACGACTAACTTGTTCAAATCTGCATAGCCAATAAATGGCAAAATGAAGGTATGAGTTAAACTCTATTTGACCCAGAAGACTTTAAACCTGTTTCACTATCACACCAGGTCATGAGACTTATGTTCATATAAAAATTAAAATAGGTATGGTTGTGAGAAACATAAAAAAATTACAATGTCATTAACACAATAAAAGTTTATTTTTCTCACACATACAAAAAGTCTGGAATTAGGCACTCTAGGCTTGGTGTGGTGACTCCACCATTGCCAGAACTCAGCCTTTTTCTATTTTTCTACCCATTATCCTTACTATGCTACCTCCTAGTTCAAGATGGCTGATCAAACTCCAGCTATTATGTCCATATCCCAGCCTACAGGAAAGAGAATGGCACAAAGTAGGATGTGACTCCTCCCTTAAGAATACCAGTTTCTCAAAAAACCCATAGATACAGTCTTAGTCTGTTTTATACTGCTATAAATATACCTGAGACTGAGTAATTTATAATGAACAGATATTTATTGGCTCACAGTTCAAATCAAGGTTCCAGCCAGGGCCTTCCTGCTGAGTCATCAAATGGCAGAAGGCAAGAGGAAGAAGACAGAGAAAGAGGAGGCTAAATTCATCCTTCCATAAGGACACCAATCTCATTTCTTAGGCTGAAGCCCTCAAGGCCTCATCAGCTTTTAAAAGTCCCACCTCTTAATACTGTTACTGTGGTAATTAAATTTCTTTCTTTCTATTTTTTTTAAGGTAGGGTCTCACTCTGCTGTCCAGGCTAGAGTACAGTGGTACCATTACAGACGGTTCACTACAGCCTCAACCTCTGGGCTCAAGACATCCTTCCACCTCCATCTCCCGAGTAGCTGGGCCCACAGACGTATACCACTACACCTGGTTGATTTTTGTATTTTTTGTAGAGACAGGGTTTTACCATGTTGCCCAGCTGGTCTTGAACTCCTGGGCACAAGCAATTCACCCACCTCGGCCTCCCAAAGTGTTGGGATTAGAGGTGTGAGCCACCATGCCCAGCTGGTAATTAAATTTCAAAACAAGTTTTGAAGGGAAAAAAAAAAATTTAAACCATAGCACATATGCTGACATTTCTCTAGCTATGAGAGTATGGAGACTGCAGTTTTTGTTCAGAGAGTGATCTACACAGCTAAAATAAAGGGTTTTACTATTAAGGAAGCAGGGGAGAATGGACAGTAAAGTAGACAAGTAGCAATATCTGCTACAGTGTGTACAGAGAAGAAGAAAATGACTTTTACATCTAATTCAATGTAGTGTGAAACAGAGGCAGTACACACAAGGAAGAATCCAGAGCCAGAGGTAACTATGAAAATGCGAGATCTCCTCCAAGGAAACTTCACAGAAATCTTGGAGGAGCTTAGACTTCCATAGGATGTGAAATAGGAATCTAAATTAGTTTTAGCTAGGTTTCAATAAACTGAGAGACACCCCTCACCACTATCACCCCAAACAGGAGGTGAGTGGCTTTGAGGAGCATGACTCAAAGTAAACAACTTCTGCCTTAAGATGTGTATTAGTCCATTTTCACACTGCTATAAAGATACTACCTGAGACTGAGTAATTTATAAAAGAAAGAGGTTTAATTGACTCACAGTTCTTCATGGCTGGGGAGGCCTCAGGAAATTTACAATCATAGCAGAAAGGGAAGGGGAAGCAAGGCATGTCTTCACAAGGTGGCAGGAGAGAGAAAGAGTGAAAGTAGAAGTACTACTTTTAAACCGTCAGATCTAGTGAAAACTCACTCACTAGCAGGAGAACAGCATGGGGGAAACAGCCCTCATGTTCCAGTCACTCCCACAAGGTCCCTCCCTCAACATGTGGGGATTCAATTCAAGATGAAAATTGGGTGGAGACACAGCTAAACCATACCAGGATAAATAATCTTACTCACTAGTGCAGTCTCTGAGGTTACCTCCACTTTGAATCTGTTAGGACCTACAGAACCTACTTGGTCCTCCCTGCCTTTGACCCCATCCCAGGCCCAGATTTACTGCCTGAACTTGGGGATTAATGCTATATCCTTACACCCTAGAAAAGTTTCTGTTATACAGTAAGCACTCAAAAAATATTTTCTAAGTTAAATTTAAAAATATATATAAATCAATATGTCAAACCTCATAATCAGAGAACCATAAATTAAAACAATGAGATACCCTTTTCTACTCATCAAACTGATAACAATTAAAAAGTATGATAATGTTAAGTGCTGGTCAAAAAGTATGGAAAACAGTATTCTCATACACTGCCAGTAAGACTGTAAACTAATAATCCAGTTTGGAAACTATATGGCAGCCTCTAATGAAATAGAAAATTTGTATATCCTGTGACCCAACAATCCCACTTCTAGGTATATGACTTAGAGAAATGCTCACATATGAGTAAAAACTACCACATGCAAATGCTTAATGCAGCATGATTTTCAATGTCAGAAAAACTGGAAACTTGTTCAATGTCCATCCATAGGAGAAAGGGTTTATAATGTGTTATGTTCATATGATGGAATAATAGCTAAGTGCTTGAGACTTCTATTACTCACTATACCGAGTTCTCCTTTCCTTCTGAACATACTTCTATATATCCTTTGCATTCAGGTGGGGTAATGTGATTATCGTTGGCCAATAACTTATGAATGGAAATGACACTTCTGCACTGAAGCATTTAATTGCTTATGTGAGACCCTACAGCTTTCTTTTCTCCCACTGTTGTGATTGAGGAGGTTTTATTTTTCAGATGGTGTACTACAAAAATGGTGAAAACTTATTCAGCCTGGGCCCTGAGTAAATTTTTAGAGCAGAGCATGCCACCAACCCAGGTTAATCCTGGTTATTTAGCAGGAATAAGAAATGAGCATTGCTCTGTTAAATAACTGAGATTTGGGGAACCAAACCTTTCCTGATTAATGAAAAATAATTAAGGGGAACAGACTAGAGCATAGCTAGTTTTAGTTTTTGAAACTACACAGTTCTGAGAAGCATACGTAGAAATAAATAGGCAAATTCCAAAATAGTTTTTATAGCATGATGTTATTTTTGTAAACACAAAACCATACATACATTTAAAAAATGCCAGGTGATTGTATGTGGATGAAAATCAATGATACATGAAAATGGACAAGAAGATAACATAATCTTCAGTGAATGGGGATAAGAAATGAGACTCTTTTTAAATAAAAGCCATTTTAGCTATGTAGTAGGTTGAATGACAGTCGTCCAAAATTTATGTTCACATCCAAATCACTGGAACTTGTGCATATTACCTTATTTGAAAAAAGGGTCTTTATAGTTGTAATTAAGGATTCTGAGATGAAATCATCTTAGATTATCCAGTGGGCTCTAAATCCAATGTGTCATTATAAAAAACAAAAAAGGAAAATGTGATGTGAAAATGAAGGCAGAAATTGGAGTGCTGTGACCAAAAAGCTAAAGAAGTTAAGGAATGCTTGGAGCCACCAGAGGCTGGAAGAGGCAAGGAAGGAATCTCTCTTACAGCTTCCAGAACAAGTGTGGCCTTGTGAACACCTTGACTTCAGACTTCTGGCCTCCAGAACTGTGAGAGAATAAATTTTTGTTATTTTAAGTCACCTGGTTTGTGGTAATTTGTTGCATTATCCTGAGAAAACTAAATCAATCAGTAATGCCTCCTTTCTCAAAACAAAATAATGGGAAGCAAATATAACAGAATATTAGTGGCTGTTAATTCTGGGTGGGAAACAAGTATTGTTGTAATATTTCTTATATTGTCCTACATTTTTTAATTTCTCAAAATAAAATTTAAAATGAATTTTTAACTTGGATTATATTGTAAAATTAATTACAGTTTGTTGCATAATTTTATGCAGTTAACTGCTTTGTAAATGCTTAAAACCCTGACAAGAGAAACAGTTTTGATTGTAAACACACTCATTGTAAATGGTCCACCATTACAATGACTTTCAAGGCCTTTCACATTTGACTTCCATCTCATTTTATAGTTTTAATGCTTATACCCTACAAACTCCTGACACACACCCTATGTTCTAGAGTACCTACACTTTGCCACACAGGAGATTTTTGTTTTTGTTTTTTTATTTTGAGGTGGAGTCTCTTGCTCTGCTGCCAGGCTGGAGTGCAGTGGCACCATCTCAGCTCACTGCAACCCCCGCCTCCTGGATTCAAACACTTCTCCTGCTTCAGCCTCTCTAGTAGCTGGGACTACAGGCGCATGCCGCCATGCCCGGCTAATTTTTTTTTTTTTTTGTATTTTAGTAGAGACGAGGTTTCACCATGTTGCCCAGGCTGGTCTCAAACTCCTGGGCTCAGGCAATCCGCCCGTCTCAGCCTCCCTAAGTGCTAGGATTAGCCACACAGGACATTTTTAAGTCTTCATGACTTTTCTCCTGCTGTTTCCATCACTTAAAATGGCCAGCCCCTAAGGTGGTGGCGGGTGCCGGTAGACTGAGGCAGGAGAATGGCGTGAATCCAGGAGGCAGAGCTTGCAGTGAGCCAAGATTGCACCACTGCACTCCAGCCTGGGTGGCAGAGCGAGACCCTGTTTCAGAAAAAAAAAAAAAAAAAAAGCCCCTAAGGCCTGGCAAACTCCCACTACTTCTAGATCCAGTTCAAAAGATACCTATAGAGGAAGCCATCTCTGATTCCTCAGCTAGAATTAGTTTCTCCTTTGTACTCTCTTAGCATTTAGTTTATAATGAATTCTAATATTTTAGTTGCTTTTTCCTTGACAGTATTTGCCTATGAAATAGAATTAGTCAAAACCGTAATTAATTACATCTATATCCCCAATAACTAACACAGTGCCTGACACAGACCAGGATTCCAGTGAATGCTAGCTAAACAAATTAATGAATAAATGACTTTCATAATTCAGTGCTTCTTATCCTGAATTTCTATATGGTCCAAACATCACAACCTATTGTCAATTTAAGAAAGATATCTATCTGCCGCAAAGCAAATTAACCCAAAACTAATTTCTATCTAACAGCATTAATCACCAGAGAATGCCTTCTGAAGAAAAAAGAGAAAGTACCTCAGAGCTGCTTTAACAACAGAAAATTCATCTCAACCCCTGGCTATGAGCCCATGCTCACTGCATTGGGTTCAGCACAGAGACCAGCACTCTCATGGCATTCTGAATAATTATCCAACAGAGCTTGGCACTCTCTCCAGCAGCCTGACCTACAACTTGTATTCTGAAGAAAAAAAAAAACACACAAAATCAAAACTGAGCCACTTTTGTTTGCTTTATTAGAATATCAGAGGGAGAAAGATGTTTTAAAAAATCAACCATTACTTTCCTCCTGGCACCAAGACTGCCTTCCCAAATGTCTGTGTTTAGAGGGCATTAGAAAGTACTGAATTTGTTTCCTTAAAATAAAGTGAGTCCTAGAAAAGCAGGTATCTAGGATTGACCTTCAGCAGCATAGAACCAGGGGAAAATCACAGCATCTGACATTATTCCTCCATCTTTACATTCAACAATGTGTTTGTTGCAGAAATCTCTAAATATCAGCTCCAATTGGCTTCTCTCACACTCAGAAGCCTTCACTGCCCACTATAATCTATACATTTCTGAACACTTCTAACATATTTGCCTTAGTATCTATATATATATCCAGTGTTTATCACAGTGAGTGACACATAGTGGTCTGAGTATGTTGAATGAATGAGTAAATCAATGATCACACAGTCCTTATATTAGGAACACGGAGAGAAAAAAGGAGGAATATTGTCATGTTGACTTATACAAATAATCTCAAGGAATTTATCCATAACTTTTATCTTAATATATCAGCACTCTTTCACTTTCTTCTTTTTTTTTTGAGACGGAGTCTCGCTCTGTCACCCAGGCTGGAGTGCAGTGGCGCAATCTCGGCTCACTGCAAGCTCCACCTCCTGGGTTCACACCATTCTCCTGCCTCAGCCTCCCAAGTAGCTGGGACTCCTGGTGCCTGCCACCATGCCCAGCTAATTTCTTTTTGTATTTTTGTTAGAGACGGGTTTTCACCATGTTAGTCAGGATGATCTCGATCTCCTGACCTCGTGATCCACCTTCCTCGGCCTACGTTTTTCTTTTTTAATGAAGATAACTTACAAACAGGAAAGTACAAAAATCTTTAGTGGCAGCCCATTACATTTTTGCATGTCTGCTTCTTAAGGAAAAGTGTTAGCATCTCATGATCATTTAATCCCATTAACTCCCCTCTACCTTTTCTGCTACCACTGTCAAATATATAACTTCTACCCATGTTATAATACCCAGAAGCCATTATTACCACTGTTGTTTTAAAACAGTCAATATCCCTTTTCTTCATATATTTACCATTTTCATTGCTTCTCATTCCTTCCTGTGGCTCTGAGAATTTTTGAGAATTTATGACATTTAATAACTGATTCAAGAAACCATATGTTGAAAGCAAAATAAATACAAAGGAAATTATACTTAGGAACTTGATATAGTTTGGATCTGTGTCCCCACCAAATCTCATATTCAATTGTAATTCCCAATGTTGCAGGTGCCTGGTGGGAAGAGATTGGATCATGGGGATGGATTTCTCATGAATGGTTTAGCACCATCGTTTTGGTGCTATCTATTCTCATGATAGTGAGTTCTCATTAGATCTGATCATTTAAAAGCATGTAGTACGTCCCTTCTCTCTCTCTTGCTCCTGTTCCCTCCATGGGAGACTTTTCAGTCTGCCTTTGCCTTCCACCATGAATGAAAGCTTTCTGAGGCCTCCTGAGAAGCAGGAGCTGCTATGCTTCCTGTACAACATGCAGAACCGTGAGCCAATTAAACTTCTTTTCTTTATAATTTACCCAGTCTCAGGTATTTCTTTATAGTAGTTTGATAATGGACTAATATAGAACTTCATAGTCAAACTGCTAAAACTCACCTTGGATCATTTGTCTTTACCCTGAAGAACTTCCTTTAGTCTTTCTTGTGGTCCAGGTCTGCAAGCAATAAATTTTCTGAGATTTTGTTTACCTTCATTTTTGAAGGATATTTTCACTAGAAATAGAATTTCTAGGTTTTTTTAAAAATTCCCCTTTGAGCACTTTAAAGATGCCAATCTATTGTCTTCTGACTTCTACCATTTCTATTGAAAAGTCATCCCTATTTTACTCTTGAAGATTATTGGTCTTTTATCCAGGGCTATGTTTAAGATTTTCCCTGTCATGAGGTAAATTCTTCAAGGGAATATTTGAATAGATAGCCTAAAGCTTAGAGGAGAGACATTTTGGGGAATCAGCCATGAGGGTGAATGAGATTATCCAGGGATAGTATAAAGAGAAGGGAAGGAAAAGACTTAAAGAGAAGGAGAAGATAGGGAAATATTTAGGATGCAATAAAATGGGTAGGAACCCATAACTGACACAAAGAAAGAATGAGAGAAGGAAGAGATTAAGGATTATATGGTATCTTGAAAAGAAGGGAATAGAGTCATGAAGAAGGAAATCATCAACAGTGTCAAGTTATGAGGCAGGGTTCAGTTAGATGAGCATAAGGAGGCATTCTTTACATTAGGAAAAATAGAAATTACTGGAAAAAATACCACTGTATGACATTTTGTATGGTTTCTTGTTGCTCCTATAACAAGTTATCACAAATGTAATGGCTTAAAACAACCCAAATCTATTATCTTACAGTTTTGAAGGTAAGAAGTTCTAAAATCAAGGCATTGACATTATTACATTGCTTCTGGGGCTCTAGGGGAGAATCTGTTTATCTGCCTTTTCTAGCTTCTAGAGTCTACCTGCGTTTCTGGCTTGTGGCTCCTTCTATCTTTAAGGTCATCAGCAGAGCATCTTAAAATTTCTCTCTCTCTCTGGCCTTTCTGCTTCTCTCATGTCTCCTCTGACTTTAACCTTCCAGTCTCCCTCTTATAAGGACCCTTGTGATTATATTAGGCCCACTTGGATAATCCAGCATAATCGTCTCATCTCAGAATCCTTAATTGCATATTCAAAGTCCCTTTGCCATGTAAGGTAACATATTTAAAGGCTTTGGGGAGTAGGACATGGACATTTTGTGGGGGGGCCTTGCCTACCATAATCATGTCACATCCCCTCTTATCTGCATCTCAGTTCTCTTATTTGCAAGATGAGCATAATTTACTAAACAAACTAGGCTGCTGAAAGTATTCATTTAAAGTAAGTTGGATCCTGGGGTTCAAGGCAGACTATTATCTTAGTCCATTCATGCTGTCATACCAAAATCAGAGACTGGGTAATTTATAAACAATAGAATTTTATTTCTCATAATTTTGAAGGCTGGGAAATAAAAGATCAAGGCCCCAACAAGAATGGGGTTGGTGAGGGCTGCTCTCTGCTTCCAAGATGGTGCCTTGCTGCAGCATCCCCCAGAGGGGAGTAAGGCTATGTCTTCACATAGTGGAACAGACAGAAAAGCAAGGTAGTGCTCCCTTCAACCTCAAGCTGTCTTATAGAGGTGCTAATTCCATTCATAAGGGCGGAGTCCTCATGACTTAATCACCTCCTAAAGGCCACATCTCTTAATACAGTTGCATTAGAGATTAAATTTCAACATGAATTTTGAAAGGAAAACCATCATTCAAACCATAGCAAGTCATTAATAAACAGTGGTTAAAACTGAATCTTAATTTCTCTGCCACTGATGGGAGATGATATGGGAAGAGGGAGTTATAGATTAGGCAGCATGTCAAGGCAATATCCTGGCAAATAAGCTACAGGTGTTTTAAGGACAGGGTTCCCTAACAGGTGAGAAAAAAAGAGACATTTCCGTTTTGAAAAAGGAGACAAATATTCCCTAGCAATAAGCTCAAATGTCTCTCAGCAAACTGTCCTGCAAGAAAGGAAATTAACAACAACAAACCAAAGGTGAAAGGAACTGGAGAGAGAAATAAGCCCACGTGTAATCACCTGGGAATCTGCAGTCCCCTGATCTCCTGAGGCCATGCCTTCCAAGATGAACTTAAGAATTGCTAGACAGAAAATGATTAAAAATAAAAAAAGGCAATATTATCTTCCGGTTCATGATTTTGGTTTCCATTTCAAGTTTCAATTTCACTTGAACAGCTATAGTCCTCTACTGAATAATACCAATATTGGTTATAATAAGTATTAGTGGAAGAGAAGAGGGCTCTGGAACAAAGAAACATGGAATCTAGTTCCAAGTCTGCAACTAATTTACTGGGTAATTTTAAGCAAATTTATTCTTCTTGTCTTGGTTTCCTCACGTATAAACGAAGAACTGCACTGAGCTAACATGCCATACACTTTTATTAATGGGGTCTAGTCCTCTCTTTTTCTCAGAGATCTCATTTATTTTCATGACTGTGATGTCACTTCTATATTAATAACTCCCAAATAATGCTATCCTTTCACTAGCAATCAGAGTTGTAGCTTCAACTATCCATTAACAATTTCTACCTGGTCATTCTGCTACCACCTCACACTCAACATGACAGAAACTTCATTCAAGTGCCTTAAGTCCATGTGCTTACCTATCTCATTTTAGTTCCAACTATTCCCCAATACCTTCCACTTCATGTAAAGTGAATAGCCATTCACCCTCCCCAACAAACCAACTCCTGTTATCCCATCTCAATATTCCAGGGATCTTTATTTGTTTATGTTATCTCTGCATGGCATGCAGTGCCCTCTACCCTTGGGCCATCTTAGTGTAGGATCTCAATTTCCTATAATAATCATATTAAAAATTATGATATATGTGCATTTAGTAGAAGTTTCTGTACTACTAATCTGAATAATGAATTGACTTATTGTGTCACTCTGGACCAGCTATAATACCTCTCTAAGTGGCCAGGCTCAGTGGCTCACGCCTGTAATCTCAGCACTTTGGGAGGCTGAGGTGGGAGGATCACTTGAGGTGAGGAGTTCAAGACCAGCCTGGCCAACATGGTGAAACCCTGTCTCTACTAAATATACAAAAATTAGCCGGGCATGGTGGCACACATCTGTAATCCCAGCTACCCAGGAGGTTGAGGCATGAGAATCGCTTAAACCTGGGAGGTGGTGGGTGCAGTGAGCCAAGATCGCACCATTGCAATCCAGCCTGGGTGACAGAGGGAGATTCCATCTCAAAACAAAACAAAACAAAACAAAAACAAAACAAAACAAAACAAACACCTCTCTAAGCTCTCTAAGCTACAGCTCTGCCAACTTAAAAAAATAAAATAAAAATGTGCCGGCCGCGGTGGTTCATGTCCGTAATCCCAGCACTTTGGGAGGCTGAGGCGGGTGGATTGCTTGAGGTCAGGAGTTCGAGATCAGCCTAGCCAACATGGCAAAACCCCATCTCTTCTGAAAATACAAAAATTAGCCGGACGGGGTGGTACACACCTGTGGTCCCAGCTACTCAGGAGGCTGAGGCATGAGAATTGCTTGAACCCAGGAGGTGAAGTTTGCAGTGAGTCGAGATTGCACCACTGCACTCCAGCCTAGGTAACATAGTGAGACCACCCCCCCGCCAAAAAAAAGCACATGTGAACACGTGAACATTCCTCATGCTATTTTCTTTGTCTATCAAAATTCTATTAATCTTTCAAGTGTGGCCCATTAATGCTAGTTATGTGAAATCTTTCTGAGTTTGTCATTAACCATGGAAATATACTGACAGTTGGAATGTGATAATTCTCTACATTCACACTCTGCATCTACATAATATCACAAGGTCTGTCTTATATATATTTACTTGAGAACATATGTATCTTTCTCTCCCATCAGTCAGAGACTATGACTGCATCTGCAGTGCTCTGCTCCATGCTTGTCAACAAAGAGGCAATCAGAAAATGCTTGTTGAATGAATCTATGAAAAACACAGAATGAAAAGAAAGGTGAGGAAATTAGACATCCATGTTTTATACTCATTGTGATATTTCCTATTTGGAACCAAAAAAGTAGCTACATAACCTCCTTTAAAATTCTTTTGGCCAGACATGGTGGCTTCACACCTGTAATCCCAGCACTTTGGGAGGCCGAGGTGGGCAGATCACCTGAGGTCAGGAGTTCAAGACCAGCCTGGCCAAAATGGTGAAACCCTGTCCCTACTAAAAATACAAAAATTAGCTGGGCATAGTGGTGCACACCTGTAATTCCAGCTACCTGGGAGGCTGAGGCAGGAGAACTGCTTGAACCTGGGAGGCAGAGGTGGCAGTGGGCCAAGATGGCGCTCCACTCTGCACCAGTCTGGGTGACAGAGCGAGACTGTGTCTCAAATAAAATAAAATAAAATAAAATTCTTCTGAGAGAAAAAAAGAAAATCCCATGACATAAAAGCATTTAAATGAAGTTTGGAGTTTCATTTGTCTTTTAGGCTCCAAGTCTAATAATGCTATTTAGCATTTCTATAGTATTTAACATTTTCAAAGTACAGTGTTAATTAATTAATCCTAATGCTCATAAGGCAGGTCAATATTATGATCCTTCCTGAAAAGTTAAGAATATGAAAATTCAAAGGTATCTTGCCTTTTCCTTTTAGAACATGAGACACTGCTGAATATTATTACAAATATAAAATAGTGTTTTGGAATAGAAATTAATAAAGTTCAGAAATGAAGCAAAGGGGTGAGGGGGCCAAGATGGCCAATTAGAAGCAGCTGCTATGGGTGGCGCTCATGGAGAGGAATTAAAGGGGCGAGTAAATTCAGCACCTTTAATTGAAATATCCTGGTACTCGAATTAGGCCTGATCAGGGAAACAACTTGACCCATGGAGAACAGAGGAAAGCAGGGCAGTGCGACGGCCCACCTGGGAGCAACACAGAGACAAGGGAACCCCCACTCCCAGCCAAGGGAAGCAGTGAGTGAATGTGTGACCCCAGGAAACTATGCTTCTCCCACAGATCTTTGCAACCCTTGGTTCAGGAGATTCCCTCGTGAACCCACTCCACTAGGGTCTTGGGTCTGACACACAGAGCTGTGTGGAGTCTCGGCAGAGCTGCTGCTCAGGCATGCACAGAGACCCAGGAGGTTTACTTACTCCTACCCCAGGATCCCAGAGAAAGGTAACTGCAACTCAGGCAAGGCGGGAGGTCTGCACATACCCTCTAGGAAGGGAGCTGAATCCAGCGGGTCGGGTTGAGCAGCACCCTTCTGCGGGCCCCACTTCCACGGCACCTCACAAGATAAGACCAACTGGCTTGGAATTCTAGCCAGCCACCGGACACAGGGTAGTGCCTGCCTCAGAAGGGACTAAACCTTCAGGAGGAGGGACAAGCCGCCATCTTTTCTGTTTGGACGACTCAGCCATTCCAGCCTGCAGACTTTGGAGAGTCCAAATAGTACAGAAGAAAAAGGGATCCCCCAATACAGTACAGCTGCTTTACCAGAACATCTGTTTTACCAGACTGCTTCTTTTTTTTTTTTTTTTTTTTTTATACTTTAAGTTTTAGGGTACATGTGCACATTGTGCAGGTTAGTTACATATGTATACATGTGCCATGCTTCTTTAAGCAAGACCCTGGTCCATTCCTCTTTACTGGGTGGGGCCTCCCAGCCTGGCCTCCAGCCACCCGGCCTGTATTCTAGTGACAGAACTCTGATCTCTCCCTGGGACGGAGAGCCCGGCGGGAGAGGCAGGCTGCCACCTTTGTTGTTTGGATGACTCAACCAGACTATCCTGCAGACTTCAGAGAGCCTAAATGGTCTGGGTGTGGAAGGTAACACAGCACAACACAGCACTGAACCTTTTACAAAACATGGCCAGACTGCTTCTTTAAGTAGGACCCAATTCATTCCTTCTCAGGACCTCCCAGCCAAGGCCTCCAGCCACCCTTACCCATATTCTAGACATAGCTCTGATCTCTCCCTGGGAAGGAGTTCCGGCGGGGAGGAGGAGGCCACCACCTTTGCTGTTTGGGCGACTCAGCCATTCCAGCCTGAGGGCTTTGGAGAGTCCAAGCTGACCAGGGCAGAGGTGGTTCCCAAGCACAGAGGGGCTGCTTTGTCTAGGAGAGAGAGGCAAGGAAAGAGGGAGGCTAGTTTGTTAGTTGGTTGCTTTTCTCCCTTCCTGACCTCTGACCACATTTGAATGCCCTTTTGAAAATGTCTACTTATTCAGGATGAAGGCAAGTCTTATAGGTGAAAATTCTTCAGTATAGAATGATAACATTTCTGAGGTGACAATGTTGATGGAAGAAATGGACAAATTCCTTGGAAAATACAACTTACCAAAACAGATTTAAAAAGAAATAGGAAACCTGAATAAACAAATAACTAGTAAAGACAATTAATAAGGAATTTAAAACTTCCCATCAAATAAAACACCAGGCCAGATTATTTCATAGGTGAGTTATAACCAATTTTCAAGGAGCAGAAACCCACAAAGAATGGAAATGGTGGAAAACTTCATTGTTCCATAAAGTCTGTATAAGTCTAATGCCAAAACCAAGAAAGGACAGTAGGAGAAAGAAAAATTATCCATCTATCCCACTCCTGTATATTGTTGCCAAGGATTTTAAACAAAACACTAGTATAGGATATTCTCGCTGTGGAATAATATTTCATAGGGAAAATAAATTAACTATAGTAAAACCCAATGATATAAGTGAATCTTAGTAATATCAAGTTTAACAAGCCAGTTTCAGAAGAGTAATTATTACATTATACTGATGTTACAATGCTCCAAGACAATGAAAATTAATATATTATTTAACCATACATACGTACCTGAAAAAACTTTTAAAAACATAAAATTCTATTTCTGGTTCTAGATCCTTGAGGAATCACCACACTGTCTTCCACAATGGTTGAACTAATTTACACTCCTACCAACAGTGTAAAAGCGTTCCTATTTCTCCACATCCTCTCCAGCATCTGTTGTTTCCTGACGTTTTAATGATTGCCATACTAACTGGCATGAGATGGTATCTCATTGTAGTTTTGATTTGCATTTCTCTAACCACAAGTAATGATGAGCTTTTTTTCATATGTTTTTTGGCTGCATAAATGTCTTCTTTTGAGAAGTGTCTGTTCATATCCTTTGCCAACTTTTTGATGGGCTTGTTTTGTTCTTGTAAATTTGTTTAACCTGCATGTTCTGCACGTGTCCCAGAACTTAAAGTATAATAATAATAATAATAATAATAAAGGCTGGGCGCAGTGGCTCACACCTGTAATCCCAGTACTTTGGGAGGCCAAGGCGGGTGGATCATGAGGTCAGGAGATCAATACCATCCTGGCAAACATGGTGAAACCCTGTCTCTATTAAAAATACAAAAATTACCTGGGCGTGGTGGCGCATGCCTGTAATCCCAGCCACTCGGGAGGCTGAGGCAGGAGAATCACTTGAACAAGGGAGTCGGAGGTTGCAGTGAGCCGAGATCACGCCACTGCACTCCAGCCTGGCAACAGAGTGAGACTCTGTCTCAAACACCCCCCAAAAACAAACAAACAAACAAAAAAACCATAAAATTCAGGATAATTATTCTGAGGAGCAAAAGAACGATTCAAGTTATTGGTATTGTTCTTTTCCTTAGATTCGATGGTGGGTTGAGTAGTCTTATGTTATTTAGAAAATAAATAAAAGGGCCGTAAATAGATCAATAATGACAGTATATATGAAACAAGAATTATGATTTATTTAATTCAGCACATCTAAAGTCCTTATAATAAATTTCAAATTAAAGACTGGGTTTTTCAAGGCCAGGAACATGATGGTCGAGATGACAGAAAGGACTCAGGCTAACCCTCCTTGTTCAGTTTGGCCATGGTAAACTCAATCCAACTGGAAAAATACCACTATTTAAATTTGTGGGACTTCCATTTATAAAACCCTATCATAAAATCTGCCCCCAGAGAACTTTGGTTAAGCCTGGATAACCACAGGCTTCCCAAACTAAGAGCAGATGCAGGCTCCTACAATTGACCAGGTTTCAGATTGTAATGAAATAGGCAAGTTAAGAAGCCTAGGTTTAATTCTGTCTAGACACTATCATCTGTTGCTTGTGTAGCCATGAGTAATAATTATAATTATAAGCATCCCTGAAGTCATGTGCAAGCTGTTAAAGTATGTTCATACACATTGTTTCCATTCCATACTGACAAGCCTGTACAGTAAGCATGGAAACTGGCATGGCAAGTGCTGTTATTTAAGTACGTAGATAAGGAAACTGAAGCATAACAAAGTGAAAGGGAACACAGTAAAACCAGAACCCAAATCCAGTTCCTTCTGATTCCAGGTCTAGTCCTTTTTCTACTATATCAAACGACCTCATACTTCTCTTTTCTGAAACTAAAAATTTGGAAGGTGATTTGACAATTTACATCCTTGAAAATATTCATACCCATTGACTCATGACACTTCAAGAAATCATACTCAAAGATTTAACATGAAAGGTGCCAAAAATATTACTACCTAATCATTATTATTAATGATAGTTATCCATAATGGCAGGTACTAAGAACTACATAGACTGTCCCAGCTAATCCGAGTGTTAGCATTCACACTTTATAAACTAGGAAATAGGTGCAGAGACTTTTGAGTTAAGATTTAATGAAGATCATATGGTCAGAAATTAAACCCATAGGCTGAATCTGAAGCCCATGGTCTTCAATATTGTATTAAGTGGAATCATTATGGTCACAAGTGATTCTCCCTAGGAATTAGGCTCATAGATCCCCTACCAACTATTTGGCACTATAGCAAGACTGTCAGCCAGAGAAAGTATTTTAAAACTCCATTTATAGCCATGTGTGGAGGGACAAAGAGGGGTCCAGGGGAAGACAGTGAAGTGTGGCAAAAGAAATTCCTACCACAAGCAGATTTTATTGCTGAGCCTGGTTTTATGTCCAACTGATAGTCAATTCCAGTTTGAAGCTAGGGAAGGCTTGGAGTTCTTGTCAAATAAACCAGCCCCACCAGTTTTTCTGTGTTACATTTGGTAAGCCATTTAATCTCTGAATACACACAGCCACTGGTTTCCCGACATATATTCAACTGCCTGCTGGACATATACACTTTATTGTCTAATAGGCATCTTAGACTTCATATGGCCAAAACAGAATTTTTGATATATCATTCTCAAAATCTGCTTCTCCCACAGCCTTCTCCATTTCAGTAACTGACACAACCATTCACTCAGTTGCTCAGGTCAAAAGCCTATGAGTCATTTTTTATTTCTTCTTTCTCTCAAACCCCACCTAAGCAAGTCATGTTGACGCAACCACAAAATATATTCAAAACCTGTTCACTTCTATTATTATCACTCTTACCCAAGCTACCATTTCTCATCTGGACCACTGCAACTCTTTCCTAACTGGTCTTCTAATCTTTTCTGTATATAGTTCATTCTCTACACACTAATCAGGGTGGTTTTTCTGTAAACATAAGTCAAATTGTGTTATTTCACTGCTTAAGACACTCTAATGATTTCCTAACACACGTAGAATAAAATCTGAACTTTTTTTTTTCTTTTTTTTTGAGATGGAGTCTCACTCTGTTGCCCAGGCTGGAGTGCAGTGGTGCAATCTTGGCTCACTGCAAGCTCCGCCTCCCAGGTTCATGCCATTCTCCTGCCTCAGCCTCCCGAGTAGCTGGGACTACAGGCACCCGCCACCACACCCGGCTAATTTTTTGTGTTTTTAGTAGAGACGGGGTTTCACCATGTTAGTCAGGATGGTCTCAATCTCCTGACCTTGTGATCTGCCCACCTTGGCCCCCCAAAATGCTGGGATTATAGGCGTGAGCCACCGTGCCCGGCCTAAAATCTGAACTTTTTACTTTGTACTACAAAGGCATATGATATCTGGCCTTGTGTAACTTTTCAATCTCATTTTAGACTTATCTTCCCATCAGACACTACTCTCCCACTACATTTGTGTGTTCTTTTTTCCTAAATGGCATATGTTAGTCTGGGTTCTCCAGAGAGAAAGAACCAATATGAGATTTTATATATATGATATATACAATATTTATTTATTATAAGGAATTGGCTCACACATTTATGGAGACTTAAAATCCCAGGATCTGCAGTCAGCAAGCTGGAGACCTAGGAGACCCAATGGTTTATTTCCAGTCCAAGTCTGAAAACCTGAGAATCAGGAAAGCCTACGGTGTAAGTTCCAGTCTGACTTTGATCTCAGGCAAGAGAAGACCAAAGCCCCCCCTGAGAATCAGGAAAGCCTATAGTGTAAGTTCCAGTCTGACTTTGATCCAAGGCAAGAGAAGACCAAAGTCCCAGCTTAAAGGCAGAGAGAGTGAATTCCATCTATTTAGACTTTTGTTCTATTTAGGCATCAATGAATTGGATGAGATCTACCCACACTGGGTAGGGCAATCTGCTTTACTAAGTCTACTGATTCAAATGTTAATCTTATCCAGAAACACTCTCACGGACACAGTGAGCATGATGTTTAACCAAATATCTGGGCCCCTGGTGGCCCAGTTAAGTTGACACATAAAATGAATCATCACAAGGCAGCACAAAGCTTATTTTCCCCTTAAGATGTATTTATTTACTGTTCTCTGCTTACAATTATAATCCCTTAGATCTTTCTAAAACTGGGTCTTTCTTAAGATTTGACATTTCTTAATTTAAATCTTTCATCAGTCCTCCCATGATCACCCAATCTAAAGAAGGGCCTCAGTCTCTATACTTTGTACATCTTAAGCATTTATACTTATTTATCGTCTTCTTCTATTAGAAAGTAAGATTCATAAGAGAAGTAATCATGCTTGTCTTATTTGAAAGTGTTTATCCAGTGCCTAGAACAGTTTCTAAACTACAGCAGGTGCCCAATAAATGCTTGCAAAATGAAAAAAATCTGTAAAATGAGGATGATAGTATCTACCTCATAAGATGGTTTAGAGATTCAATAACATGTAGAATCGTTTACAATTAAGTAGGTGCTCAGAGGATATGACTCTCAATCTTGAGATTAAAAATACACTTGAAACCAGGATTAATATCTATCCCATTAGCTTTTTCTAATCATCTCAAGAAAAAGTTCAGCAAGTACTTTGCTTCTCAGTGTCTTGGATCTTCATCTGCAAAATGGGAACTTAAAAATTCTACCTTGTAAGGCTTCAGAGATAACTGAGATGGCATGTAAAGCACCTAAACATGGTTATCTTCTTCCTTTAGTTGTCATAAGGACCAAATGAGATAGCTGATAGGAAAAGTGTTTTATAAACTGTGAGGAGCTCTTTTACTGCAGGTTTGATATTCTCAAGCAGAGATCTGCAGACAGACAGATGAAATCAGATTCATTAGATTCTGGCTGTCAAATAAAATATGTTTTAAAATATAAATTTTGGGCTTTTTAGAATCAAACAGGATTCTCCCTGCCAGCAAGCAGCACAAGGCTTTACTCAAAGCCATTAACACCATACAATTCCTGCTTGGCAAAGTTAGCCCTCATATTGGCAGTCAGGATTGTCAGTTAACAGATGGGAATCTTGCTCTTGGAGCACTTTGGGGCAGGACACAGAATGCTCTGGGTAAAACACTTGTGTGCACAGTAATCCACTGGTCATCACATCCTTATTTCTTATACCTGCTCATTTAGGCGGCCTGCGGCTCTTCAAACAGGAGGAAAAGTGAATCCCCCAGGGCAGCAACTATGATATTTAGCACCTTCTACATGGCATAGGCTTTCATCTAGCTAGAAACTGGATTATTCATTAGACTTTTTCCTATAAATGTATGTGGATTTCAATGATAGTCTGTGCCTTCTCTGAAATGTAAAACCTGATCATCAGCAAAGGCATACTTTGTGAGCTTCTATTTCTATTGCAAAGTGCCAATCTCCACTGGGTCCTATTTCAACCATTATTTAACATTTATTGAGCACCAATAATGCACCAAGATCACCCTCTGTCTCTAATCTTGTCATTAATGATCCATCAGGCTCCTGTGGGTGATGGGAAGGAGGAGAAAACAAGTAATTATTAGTGCGATATTCAATCTGAATCAGTTAAATTGCCCAAATTATTGAAGTTTAGTTACTTAAATAAAAGGTTGATCAAACTTCTGCAATGAAAACCTAAGGCATCTATCTTACTGTCTTTAAAAAGCTTAGAGGAGTAATGGAGAGATAGGAGGAGGAAAACAAAACAGTCTGTTCTGTCAGCTTAAAAGGAAGTCAAAGGTGCTTACAATAGGAAATGGCCAGACATTCCTCAAGAGAATATGGAATACATAACTTCTAAACACTTTCTCATGCTGTTCATTTAACCCGGAACACATTTCTATGCCACCTCTGCATATTAAAAATTTACTTATTAAGATAGAGCTTAAATGCCAACTCCTCCATGTAACCTGAAGTAACCTTGGTATCTTCCTAAGTATTTCTTTCCTTCATTGTCCTAAAATCTATTAGGTTTCCAAGTCCTGTCAATTCTACTTCTTACACACCTTTCACTTACTTGTATTTTAAGAGTAGAGATGGGTTTTATTCATCTCTACATATTTGTCACACATCTTTTCCAAAACAAGTTGGGGTCCAGATCTTTGGCTCAGGCTAGGGTCTGCAGAGCCTGCCCAGGCAGGAGAGTAGAGAGGCTGGTCCATATCTGTGAACTTGGGTCTAAGAACCATTGTCTAAGACAAGGATAAAATAGTACCAGGAAGCAAGGAACTAAGTAAAATGCCAAGGCCAAAATTCAAGGGGAAATATCTGCTCCGATGATCAGAAGCTGATCAGGTAAGTGTGTTCAGGAGGGAGTGCTTGAAGAAGTGCTCTGAGGGTGGTGGAGGAAGCCTTTATTGGGGTATGAGTTATGGGACCAAAGGGCAGGAGTTAAGGGCTCTGGGCCAGTCTGTTTGGCATCTATCACAGTGTCTGGCACATATTTGGTCCTAAGTATGTGTTTTTTTAATGAATGGAGCATTACAGAATTTGCCAGCCCCCAAGGGTAGGAAGTTTCTGGTAAAGTATAACCATCAAAACCCAGGTCCAGAGAATTAAGCATTTTACTTAAGGGACTAATGACGAAATTAGGAAATCACTCTTGTGTGATTTTCTCCTTATATTTAGAGTTGGTAATGGCCAAGAGACACCCCTCCAATCCACTTAAGGAAGAGTGCATTGTTACTGCTGGCCTTTATCTGGATAATCAAATAATAAAGTCAAACTGGCAAGCAAAGGCGAGCTCCCAGGCTAACTCTAAAATACTTTCAATGTTATTTGTTCAGTAAACTGCAGAACATTAAATTTCTATATTAAGTAAATTAAAAGGAAGAGTGCACTTTACAAAATTAAAGGGTTCTCAGTTACTTTACGTTATTCCAATGGGAAAGTTTTCAGAGTGTGCCCTATACAATGAGATAATGTTTTTCGTGGATGGTGGACAGTGGTGAAAAGATTCCTCAGGCTCAGTACATGTGTCACCAGGATTTTGGCTAAAATTGCACAGCTTATATCTGGGCCCTGTGGCAGAAAATGTTGATCACAAGCACCCAGTTCTGAAATGCATTCATGACTGTAATCTTCTGTCTCTTATCAAGAATACAAGGATATCAAGACATGAAACACGTGAGACAGAACTGGATTGGCTCATCAAGATCATTTAGTGCTGATGTTTCTAAACTAGGCCATAGAGAAATTTAATTCACTATGCTTTACTCCTGTTGATATATTTTACATGCTGGGCTTCTCTATAACATTTTTATTATATAAATGGTTCTCCAGCAAAGATAATCATGGATATCAATGATCTATACAGGTATAGAGCTAAGGGCATTATTATTGGAACAAATTTGGCATTATTCCATGGTCATGTATCCTCACTCCCTCACTTACTGTGGAATTTCAAGCTAGTCATCAAAGAGAAGTTTCCTCATCTGTAAAGTGGTGCCATGACTGTGGTAGGTATTGGTTGGATATTCATCAATACCATATTCTCTTTTTGTGAAAAACTACATATCCCAGTATACCTTGCAATTAGGTTGTTCCAAGTGACCAGGTATTAGCCAAAGGAATATGTGTGGAAATAATGCATATCACTTCCAAGCTTGGACATAAAATTCCATATGCAAAAATCCATGTTCTTTTTTTTCCCTTCCACAGTGATCTGCCCTCTGCTCCCATATCTAATTACTGCGGTTTTTATTTTGTGACCATTCTAAGCCTGGCTAGAATTAGTACGTTTGTAAATTCTCTACGGAAAAAAAAAAAAAAAAGAGTGGAAGAGAACTAGACCAATCCCCACCTTGCCTGGCCTAAATCTCAGATGTCTACATTTGTACTATCTAAGAATGTAGGTCTTTGAGAGCCACTAACCAGTAGAATTCCACAAGCTGTTCATAGTCCTTTTCCTTTACTATTTAGCCTCTAGTGTTAATAAATTGACACTGTTTTTTAATAAAGCCAAATCCTATCAAGACAAATGAAAACAAGGATTAACTCTATTTCATCTAAAAACTCCATTGTACTATTTATTTTCACTATTTACACAAAAAATACTTTCATGAAAATGACTTACTCAGGTCCTTACTCCAAGAATCAGAGCATGAAACCTCAACTTAAATTTCTCTCCTTTTCATACATACTGCCATAAAAAATGTAAGGGCACTAGAGTAATCTTAAAAATGGATGCCCAAAGATATTTAAGTCCTAATGTCAGAGACTTTCAAACCAGAGCAACTCCATATTGAAACGGGGCTGGGTAAAATGAGGCTGAGACCTGCTGGGCTGCATTTCCAGGATGTTAGGCATTCTCAGTCACAGGATGTTTACATTAATACCAAGTATTTAATGTTTACTGACCAGGGCCAGGACTTAACAGACCCAGGAAATCTCCTGATGTCCCAATATCTTAAGAACAAAAGCATTCTTAGTGTAACAATAAGTTTTGCTTTAAAGATAGTAATATAGATTCCTGTGGAAGACAGTAGTTACACAAAGATTAACAATCCTTTGTCACAAGCCCTTGTAGTAGAGCACATCTTCCCTATGATTTTTCTGCTTTGCTATCTTATGTATAAGCAAGCATTGTACCTTAGGTGGACACATTCCTCCTTTTGCTTTCAGGAATGCCCTAATCTATGTATTGAGTAGCCATTCTTTTATTCCTTTATGTTCTTGATAAACTTGCTTTCACTTTACTCTGTGGACTCCCCTTGAATTCTTTCTTGAACAAGATCCAAAAAACCCTCTCTTGGGGTCTGGATCAGGACCTCTTTCCAGTAACATATTCCATGACAAACCACAAAGGGACCATATTGGAGAAACCTCCAAACCAAAGGAAAATTGTATGTGCAGTACCAGTTGGCTGACTTTGGGTAAGTGGTAGAGTGTATTTTATCGCAGGTGAAAAGATAAAATAAGGTTAGAGGCCCAATATAAGAGAGTTAAAGTCCCTCCTAAGACATAGGAGGTTAAAGGCCTTTCTTAGCAAAGGACAAGATGTTTGTTGAACTTGGGTTACAGTTAGGAAATTAGGACTTCCGAACTTAGGAAGTTTAGATTCTCTCTTAAGACACAGGGGGTTAGAGGCCCACCTCAGTAAGGCCCCTCTTGATTAAAAATAGATTTGGCACTATAGGATGTTAACGGCTATTCTCTTTGGATTAATCTGCCTTGCATTCTTTGCTGATGGCTGTGAGTGACAGGATTAGGCATGTGCAGGATCATAGGACGTGAGAAACTTTTTCTCTCCCAAAGGGGGAAATTTAAGAGCTGATGAGACATCTGGAAAAGATCCCTTCATGACTGACAAGAAGCCACCTGAACTTCGGATTCAGCGTTCAGATGGGTCTTTCTCTAGCCACCCTGAGCACCTCGCCTCCCTGACCCTGTGACAGGCTATGTTTTCTCCCTCCCCTTTCTCCTCCTCTCTCTCCTTTCCTTTTTCTAACCTTTCTGCTCTCCTAATCCTTACTTGTTTGGGTCACCTGAATAGACATCCATGGGGGACAGATTGAAATGGCTTCCCTGGTTTACTGGTCTGTGTTACCTGAATAGTTATCTGTGCAGGACAGATTGAAACCGTTGATCATCTGGGTCTGATCAGCAATGGGACAGGTCATACCCCTTCCCTGGCCTAAGTTGGTTTGGGTTCAAGTCCCAAGAAGATCATTCTCTTTTTCGCTTTTTTTCCACTCTCCCTCTCTGGTGCCTCAGCCTCTCTCTGTGTGCAAGCTGGTTGAGTGAATGCTAAAAGTCACTGCTTGTCTCCTCTGCAAGGTTTTAATTGATGAGAAAAAGGATTTGTGAGATGAGTCTTAGGCTGTAGCAAATCTGGTGTACTTTGTGTCCATCTGTCACAGAGAGGTGGACACCACAGGAGAAAATGCAGGCCGAAAACAATTATAAAAAGCCCATTGTTCAAGCCACTCTGACAAACTGGTCAGTTAAAAGCTTTGCTGCAGGTTCCTGAAACAAAAACTGATGAAGTTTCCCTCTCATTTTGTTTTATGTCTTTGGGAGCTTCACTTTGTGACCATGTGGGGGTAATTTCTCTTGGTCCCCACCATCCAGAGGGCAGGAATTTTGCAGTTCATGTCACAGTTAAGGCCTAAAAGTTATCTTGAGCAGTTAAAAAGCTTTTGAAAGGCTTCTGGGAAGAGCACCAGAGACTGCCCAATGCTGTATTTCTGTGGCTAAGGCTTTGTCTTTTTGTGGTAGCAGTGAAGGTTCAATTTCCAGCTTAGGGAATGAGTCCTTTCTGGTTTGACATTTGTGTGACCTTTGCCATTTATTGATTCTTTTCTCCTTCATGAACAACTTCTGATTTCCTATCTTGAATTTCCTTTACCTTTGGAAATTCTAGATCTTATAAAAACTGCTTACCACCTCTTTGAAAATATCTTGTACACCCGTGGTTAAGTCACAACCTTAGTTAAGGCTTATTGGTTTCACCTGGAAGGTTACCTTTGGTAAAGGTTAAAAGCCAGAAATATTGGCCCTTTGTCCTGACTGGAGTCTGGTAATAAGAGATTTGGTTAAAAGTCAGATTAACTAAAAGTGGACAACCAAGCTATACATATATTTAAAAGACCTTTATGCTTTTTTTTTCTTTTTGGGTCTTATTTTTTTGAAAACAAGGATTTTTGTTTTTCTTCTCAGTCGGCCTGAATTATTTCCCCCATCTATCTTCTTGTCACCCTCAATATCCACATGAGAGGACCTAAGGTGAATTCTGACAGCATAGGACTCCTTGGGAGAAATAGAGAAGGTGCCACAGACCCCGTGGGAGGAACCTCTGTTTTCCTCATGGAATCCCAAGAATTGAAAGCAGATAGATCCCTCTCAAAATCTAAGGCTCTGTTCTGTTTTGCATTGCATTTGGGGGGTATCAGAAATTACTCTGCATTATGAGAGAGCAAAAAGCCTTGCTGTGTAATAACTAGGTGGGAAATATACATTCAGAAATGGCTAATGGAAGTTATGGAGGGGATACTCAGTTCTTTGCATGTTTGGATCAAAGAAGCATACTTTTAGCCACCTGGAAAGTATGAACTCCCCCACCACCAGAGGTAAGACTTCCAACCAGGATAAACTAATTGGCTTTGGGTTGTCCACCAGCTTTGGGGAATGTCATTGTAGTAAAACGCATGATAAAAGCATTGCACTTTCTGGTCCCCATAGCATTCCCCTCTTTTTGGGGATCCAAAATTTGACATAAAAATAGGAAAGAAAAACTTAAAAACTGGACCAAATCTACTTCTGTCTATCCATCTGTGTATTTATGTGTCATGTGTGAAGTTTTGCTTTCAAAATATGTGAATGAGCTCTGATTAACTGGCTTAAAAATAATAAGTGTTTAAATCAACTATTTTGTGGGAAAAATATAAACCTTAACACTGTTTAGTTCATGTGACTTTAGTAATCTTTGAGAAATAAAGTTGTAAAGATTATTGATTAAAATGCCTTCAAAATTTAGACATTTGTTCTAAATTAGGCAGGTCAGATACTGTCTTTACTACATAAACTGCTTCTTTGACTTTTGATAACTGTTCAATTTACCTAATTTAGAGCCATTAGATTCCAGGTAAATCTTGAGGACATGTAGAGTTAGCCATGCTTCCTGGCTATGCTGGAAAGAGTCAGACCTATCTGCGCTCTGTCTAGTGTCCTAGGCTTCACACCTGGTACACGATTAAAATCACTTACCAGGTTTTCCACCAAAAGTAAGTTTCTAAGAGTTAACATTGTAACATATGTAATTAAGACTACTGGAGTGTGGCACATGTATACATATGTAACTAACCTGCACAATGTGCACATGTACCCTAAAACTTAAAGTATAATAATAAAAGAAAAAAAAAAGACTACTGGAGAAACAGTTTTACATGTAAGGTGTATAAGGAAAGTAGAATATGTTTTTGGTAAGATTATAAGAAGGCATGAAAAATGTGGTTTTTGCCTAGTGTGGAGGGTTAAAGGATTGTTTTAAGTGAGATAGGATAAAGCTAAAGATTTGAGCAAGCTGTGGAAGGTTTGTGAAAGATTAATCTTGTAAAAAATTCTGTGTGTGAACATACTGGCTAAAGTTAAAGGGGTGTTATTCAGTTTTTCCATAAATTGAACATTGGAATAAAACCACAACAGGGGTTTCCTTGGAGTAGTGATCTGCTCTTTAACCCCAATAAACTAAAAAATTTTAAGCTTATGTAATCTTACCTTATGATCAAACTGATTAAGACTAGATAGATTTGTCTGTAAGGTTTTATTAAGAATTGGATTTGACATTAATAGCAGTATATTAATGTAAATTTGGCCTTCTCTCTTGAACAAGATTTTCATGTAACAATAAAAGACGATGAAAGATTTTTGTTTGCCTTTTGAATAAACTACAGGTAAAGAAAGAAGAGAAAAGAGGCAACATGAGTAAAGCGTTTCACCTTTTCAGAATCTTTGAGTTATCATTTTGGCTAAATAAATGACTTATGGTGATCTGGGATTCTCTTTTATAATATCAAGTGTTTGAAGCCTTTGATATTTGACAAACTTTCCAAAATCAAATTCAATTTAAGTCTTTTTCTGACCTGATTAATCCTTTTTGATATTAGGCCCCCTAATTCCAAAAATGACATATTTGGCTTATTTGGTATATTGAAATAATAAGGAAGCATTGTCAAATATAAAACACTGTTTGACTTTCTTTGGGCTGTATTTGTATAAATGTGTTATTGGTATGTGTTCCAAAATTATGCAAAACTCCTGTAATTCTAATATGGATTTAGTGTACATTATCAGCAACGATTATAATTGTTACATTAAATTATCATGTGCAACAGAGATAATAAAATTTCCTTGTCAATTGTGTCTTTGACTGTGGCTGTCCTAAGACTTTTTGTCATCCACAGGCAACTGTTGTCTTGTTTTGATCATCTTTAAAAGGCAGTTTATAATCAGCTAGAGGACTTTGATGAATACTCTTTAAGGTAGGTCTCCAATAACTTTGGAAAGGGTGAGAAGGGTGCCATTAAAATAGAGAGGAAAAAAAAATTCCAGATCTCCCTTGGACAACTCATCTGTTCATAAATATCAAGCAAAAGAGAAATTGCCTAGGCTAATAAAAGACTGAAATAATCTTTTGATGACTTTTTGCCTAAATTGTTGGTGATACTTTCTGTTTTGTTTTTCAGTCAAGAAAACTTTTCTTTTCAGCTATTATAGCTTTTAACAATTGAGTAAAGTATACTCCTATAAACAAAATTTGGGGCATATTTCTTTCTCTCTGCCTGATTTCTCTAAAATTTAAAAACTATTTGTGAGTATTCTTAACTTATGAAAATATAGTTATTTGGACAAGTGCAATAAGAATCTATATTCTTTTGTAACAGGACAAAATTGGAGGAGACACTGGTTATTTTACCAAGGCTTTGACTGGAATTGCTTGATTTCAAATATAAGCAGACTGCTTTAAGGAATCAAAGTTGACTTACAGAACCAATAAAAGACCCTTGGGCTGAGCTCAAAGCTTAAAAAGTTTAATCTAAGATTCTTGATGGAACTTCGTTCCATCAAAGCCAATTTTAAAAAGTGCCTATATGGCAAATAATTATTCTTGCTGCACTTTATAATCAGTCCAAGTTTAATAAGACCAAAACGTATTTTGCAAACTAACTGGTCATATCATGATTTGTCTGTGGTAAAAATGAGAGACTAGAGAGAGGAAAATTATGTTTCAAAAACTATGTTATACCTAGTATTAGATTCTACTCTCGTCTGTTGTTTTTGAGGGTTTTTGTTTTGTTTTTGTTTTCTGTCAATTTAGACTGCTTATTCCTGTGAACCAACCAGTGATCTCTGGCTGCTGCTCAGAGGAAACAAGAGGGATAAGTAGCATAAAATATTTAGATCAGTATTGTAATTCTGGATACATACTGGAATTGCCTGGTGATCCCACGTCAGCTTGGTTCCAACAATTTCCCAGTTCATGAAAAGCCTTCTTATTCAGTTTACTTGGGAAGATTTTACTTATTTTGCTTCACTGTTGTGGACTATATTGCTGTCGTACTCTTTGTACAGGAATGCAGGATAAGCTTATTCAGTGTTTTCTTAAATTGAACACTTATTTGTCTTCCAGATTTCACCTTTTGTTGGGATTCATAGTTATGACTGGCCCTCACCATACTGATACTTTCTGACTGAGCTACTCTCTATCCTGAATACAAGAGACCCTAACATTAGGTAGGAATATCACTGCTCCTACTTCGCCTGAAGAACTTACAGAAGATGGATCTTCATCCTTCTACAACTCTTAGGATTAAGGATCCCCTTGTAAAAGAAAAGGGGGAAATATGTCAGAGGCTTTTGAACCAGAGCAACTCTATCTTGAATAGAAGCTGGGTAAAATGAGACTGAGACCTGCTGGACTGCATTTCCAGGAGCTTAGGCATTCTTAATCACAGGATATTTATGGTTAAGGGAACAGGTTAATAATGTTTACTGAGCAAACCTAGGATTTAAGAGACCCAGGAAATATCCTGATGTTCTTCCAATATTGTAAGAACAAAAGCATTCTTAGTTTAAGTTTCACTTTAAAGCTAATATAGATTCTTGTGGAAGCCAGTAGTTACACAAAGATTAACAATCCTTTGTCACAAGCCCTTGTAGATTTTTTTTATCTTTGTTATCTTCTATATAAACAAGCATTGTACCTAAGGTTGATGCAATCCTCCTCTTGCTTTGGAGAATGGCCTACTATGTCTATGAAGTAGCCATTTTCTTTCTTTCTTTCTTTCTTTCTTTTTTTTTTTTTGAGATGGAGTCTTGCTCTGTCACCCAGGCTGGAGTGCAGTGGCACGATCTCGGCTCACTGCAAGCTCTGCCACCCGGGTTCATGCCATTCTCCTGCCTCAGCCTCCCCAGTAGCTGGGACTACAGGTGCACAACACCACGCCCAGCTAATTTTTTGTATCTTTAGTAGAGACGGGGTTTCACCGTGTTGGCCAGGATGGTTTCGATCTCCTGACCTCGTGATCCGCCCGCCTCAGCTTCCCAAAGGGCTGGGATTACAGGCGCCCGCATGCCATTTTATTTCTTTACTTTCTTAATAAACTTGCTTTCAGCTGGGCGTGGAGGCTCACGCCTGTAATCCCAGCACGTTGGGAGGCTCAGGCAGCCAGATCACAAGGTCAGGAGATTGAGACCATCCCGGCCAACATGGTGAAGCCCTGTCTCTACTAAAAATACAAAAAAATTAACCGGGCGTGGTGGCAGGCGCCTGTAGTCCCAGCTACTCGGGAGGCTGCAGCAGGAGAATCGCTTGAACTCGGGAGGCAGACGTTGCAGTGAGCCAAGATCTTGCCACTCTACTCCAGCCTGGTGACAGAGTGAGACTCTGTCTTAAAAAACAAAAACAGCAACAACAAAAAAACTTGTTTTCTCTTTACTCAGTTGAGTTGCCCCAAATTCTTTCTTCCACATGATCCGGGAACCCTCTCTTGGGGTCTGGATCAGGGTCCCTTTCCAGTAACACTAATTCTTGGAATCTGTAAATATTACTTTTTATGGCAAAGGCTTTGCAGATACGATTTAGTTAGAGATCTTGAGGTTGGGACATTATTCTGGACTATTTGAGTGGGCCCTAAAGGAAGTCACAAGTATACTTATAAGAGGAAGACAAAGCCGGGCGCGGTGGCTCACGCCTGTAATCCCAGCACTTTGGGAGGCTGAGGCAGGCGGATCACGAGGTGAGGAGATTGAGACCATCCTGGTTAACACGGTGAACCCCTGTCTCTACTAAAAATACAAAAAATTAGCCGGGTATGGTGGCAGGTGCCTGTAGTCCCAGCTACTGGGTAGGCTGAGGCAGGAGAATGGCATGAACCCGGGAGGCGGAGCTTTCAGCAGTGAGACGAAATCGCGCCACCGCATTCCAGCCTGGGTGACAGAGCGACACTCCGTCTCAAAAAAAAATAAAAATAAAAAAAAGGAAGACAGACGGAAATTAGAAAGCCAGAAGAGGAGAAAACACATGCACAGATAAGAAGGTGCTGTAAAGATGAAGGCAGAGATTGAAGCGACCCGCAGTCACAAGCCAAGGAATTCTAGCAGCTACCAGAAGCTGGAAGAGGCAAGGAATGTTTTCTCTCCCAGAGCCTCCAGAGGGAGTAGGACCGTGCTTTTGGCCCAATTATATGGATTTCAGATTTCTGGCCTTCAGAACTTTGAAAGAATAGATTTCCATAGTTTTAATCCGTCTAATTTGTAGTAAGTTCTTAGAGCAGCCACAGGAAACTAATAGAAGCTTTCATTTTCCATGCTAACTCTGACCAATCACTACTGGTTGCCTGTATCAAAAAGGAATTTTAAATAGTGTCCAGGTCTGCCACAGGACAAGGCATTAGGAGTAGGAACACACACGTCATATGTTTATTAATCTCTTCTAGGGTAAATAGTGAAAATAAGTTAATGATAGCAAACCTATCTTTATACATATATTTGGTTCTACTAGCTAAAAAATAATATTTAAAATGCTTTTTGGTCTCATCTCTATTAATTCCCTGCCATGCACCAGCCATACAGATTTTCTATATATTACTCTAAAAATAATTTTCACATGGCATCCTCTGAGTCCTTGCTCATGCTTCCTGTCTAGAATATCCTCTTTCGTATCTAAAGAAAACTATTGTGAAACTGTTTTGACCTCCTGCCCTGACTCCATGATCAATAGAGTTGGTACCTTCCTTATATTTCCCATATATTTAGAACTATGGGGCATAGAAGTATTAGCCTCTATAATAACTCTGATCATATTCTGTTGAAATTATCTGATTTGCATCTGTTTTCCACCAGAACATGAGTTCCATTGCTGTATTCAGAACCTACTTCACTACTCAGTACACAGAAAGAACTAAATTATGGGTCTTTTGACAAGCAATTACCCTCTACCAGGTTCTTTCCTCCCTTGTTCTCCTCCTTCTCTCATCTCCTTTTCCAAATTAGTTCCTCCTACCCATGCTTGAGATCTCAGCTCAAATATTCACCTTCTCAAGTGCCCCCTCCCTGAAGCAGCTTCCTCCTTCCAAGAGGGAACATGCTCCTTATATATATTTGTTGACACTATGTACCTCTCCTTTGTAGCACTTAACAGAATTCAAAATCCTAAATTTATTTGTGTACTTTTTGGATAAATTTCTTTGCCCCCTCTAGACTGGTAACTCATTAAGGGCAGTGTTATGGGCTGAATTATATCCCCCAAAATTCATATAATAAAGTCCTAATCCCCAGTATCTCAGAACGTGGCTATATTTAGAAATAGGGCCTTAAAGAGGTAATTAAAATAAAATAAGGTCATATAGATGGGCCTTAGTCCAATATGACTGGTGTTCTTATAAGAAAATATTAGGACACAGATACGCATGTGCACAGAGAAAAGACCACATGAAGACTGGGAGAAGACAGCTATCTACAAGCCAGGGAGGGAGGCCTCAGAAAATATCAACCCTGCTGACACATTGGTCTCAAGATTTCTAGCCTCCAGAATGGTGAGAAAATAAACTTCCATCATTTATGCCACCCTGTCTGTAATATTTTGTTATAGCAGCTCTAGCAAAGTAATATAGACAGGAAACACATTTGTTTTGTTTACTGATATATGTCCACTCTGTGTCACAGTGTTTGGCAATACTTAGATGGAAGTATTTCAATTAAAATACTTCAATGAATATTTGTTGAATAAATGAATGAAATGTTTGCTGAGTTAAATTTATTGAAAGAGGTGAGGTGGTTGTTTTTGTTTTAATTGTGGACAATTGAAGGTATCCCAAACAACTGAACTTTTATTAGTTTTGGGGGAACAAGAGGTGTTTGGTTACATGAATGTTCTTTAATGGTGATTTCTGAGATTTTGATGCACCCATCACCCGAGCAGTGTACACTGCATCCAATGTGTAGCCTTTTATCACTCACCCCCCTCCTAACCTTCTCCCCAACTCCCCAGAGTCCATTATATCATTCTTATACCTTTGTGTTCTCAATAGGACCAGGACAGGACTCTTCCTGCTGCTTCTTCTACTTTTATATTTCACTCAACTCTCTAAATTTATTTCAGCTTTAGGTAAGGGTAAATCCTTCTCCCATTATCTGGATTTTCAGGTTCCCCAGTAAGGATGTCTGTTCAAAGGTAGACTTTCCCCTTCTCACACTTTGGGCACTCACAGTTTTTTGGCTGTCTCATGGAGTTTGTAACAGCAAGCCGCTTCTTTCAAAGGGTCTGTGAATTCTTTCAGTTTCCTAGTATGTTCCTGCCGTGGTTCTTGGAGCAAAAGTTCACAATGTGAGTCTTCACATGCTGTTCTGTCCATCTAAGTGGGTGCTGCAAGTTCATCCTGCCTGCTATCCACCATTTTCCCCCCGAATTTTACAATGAACAACTGAGTGGGGTAAACAGTGGCTTAGGACAATGACTTTAGTAACTTAGAACCCAGGTTTTGGCAAGTTCTGCTTCTACCAGTGGTCTGAATGTGGTCTTTTCAGGTTCCAGATGATATACTCCATGGCAGAATTACTTATTAACTTATTACCTCTTTTAGAAATTCTAGGTTTTCCACTCATAGTGGAAAATGATCAAATATAGGGAGTATACTCTCTGTATATGTATAGTACACATATGTATATATATATGAATAAACCATGGATACAATTTTATGAAATAATAATTAAGCTGACTATTCTAAAGCTTATTCATAGAAAATTACATCTCAAATATATAAGGTGGGAATGAGATGAGATTGGTAAGGTCCCATTCCCTATCTTTATTTAAATCATCCAACTCTCAGTTGAGTGCTAGTGATGAAAGGTCTCAGATTTTATACAGATTTTTTGTTACTCTCTATAATTATTCCCTCTTATCCACAGAAGTCATGAGTTATGGGTAGAAAAGACATTGGCCTAAGAATCAGTAAATTTTCATGTCAGTTTTTGCTACTAACTTGTGACTATGTGATTCTGGCCAAGTTATTTCTTCTGCCTGAGCCTCAGTCTTCTCAACTGTAAAATGAGATATTTATACCAGATGGCCACTATGGTACATTTCATATCTGATATTCTAAGCCACCATGAATCAGCCTAAGCCATCGTGAGTCATGCCCAAATTCCTGCAAAGAGTATTTGTGTTTTTTCATTAAAAGGATTCCTCTGTACTCTTTTTCAATTAACTTCCTCTTGCCTAATTCTTCCCTGCACTTGCTGCCTGCATACCTCTGCATCAAATGTAGTTCCCCTAATTATCCATCCACTGACAAACCTTTAATCCTTTAAGATCCGGCTTAAACCACACCCATTCCAGGAGGTCTTCATTCAACATACTCACAGAACACCGGTTGCATCTCTGCTGAACCATCAGTTAGCCTAACTGGAAAATAGTTATTTATTTACATGCCTATCTCCTCTTCTAAATCAGACTCTCAGAGTGTGGGGACTAACACATTACCTGGCATGCTGAAGATGTTTCATCGTTTTGCCAGTTTGAATAAAGTATTCTCTTTCTTAAAATTATTTGCCCACATGAATTGAAGCTTTTTTTTTGTGTGTGTGTGTGTGTAAAGGAACTACTACTAGGATCAGCCTCAGAGAAGAGGAGAAAAACCTCGGCAGTGGCCCTTCATGTGATGGCTGCTTAATCTGCACTGGGGTCCTGGGGCAGAGAATATCAGCTCCCAGCAGTTTTAAAGGCCCCCCCTCCTTCTGGCCTTCCAGGGGGAATAGCAACTAGAGTTCTGGAAGCCATAGGTCTGATAATAGTGGCCAGAGGCAGAAGCCTCCAGCCTCTGGAGACAGTGGCTTGATCTAGGGCTGTTTGATACCCATAGCACCAGGAGCAGAGGAAAATGAAGAAAAATGAGGACAGATAGAGGAATAATAAAAAGCTAGCATGTATTGACTGCCAACCACACATCAAGAAAAGCTGAGCACTTTAGATATGTTACTGCTAATCCTCATAACTTATCAATAGGACTCATAATAATTGTCCTTATTTTACAGATGAGGCTAAGAAAAGTTAACAAAATGTCACATAGTAGTAGCAGCAGATGGAGTTGGGATTCAAACCTAGGTTGGACTGGTTTTTCTCTGTAACACTGCCTCTATCTTTAGCACCCTATGACTTTCCTTTCCCAAATACATCATCCCTTCATCTAGGTGACTGTGTCTCATTTCTGAAGAATCTGCATTCAAACTAGTTTAAGTATTATCCCTTTATAGGATGTTTACATTAAAGATAGAAAAATTTTCAAGACACAAAATCATCTTATATAAAGTCATAGAGGTATGTCAAAACCACCTTTGACCTGTAAGGTCTGGATTTTAGTCCCAGCTCTGCTCTAGTCCGTCTCTGCTGTTAAAACACTGTATGTCCTTGGGCAATTAAAGTTTCAGTTTATTCATCAGTAAAATAAGGGGTAGCACTATGTGATATCTAAAAGCCCTTATATCTCTGGCATCTAAGGCATTTAATCAGACTTTTGCGGGTTCCTCAATACTATGTATAACATAATTTCTATAAACTTATTAAAGATGACCCATTCCTATATTGGGGGTGGCCTCCACTAGAGAGTCCAGAAGGCAATGAATGGATAATTACAATTATTGTGATTAATAAACATAATTATAATTCACTCTGTACTTATACATGATCCACAGTGCAGGGAAGACTGCACCCTGGAAAAGGATTAATGGGAAAGTGATCCTGTTGATATGAACAGGAGGCAGGGAAATACTGGGTAGAAGAGGGCAGTTCCCTGGTAAAGGCCCCACCTTCAAGCCTGGAAACCCATGGACCTAAATGAGAAAAGGCATTCCTGTTTCATGCCCAATGTTGCCTTTTGGCCCACCACACCCCCCTGTCCTGTACCCATACAAACCTCAAACCCCAGGCTCCACGAGCAGAAGAGTGGCAGGCGGCAGAGCGGCACAGCAGAGAAGGAGAGAAGAGAAGGAGCATCTAAACATCAAGAGGAGTTCAGCTGAGGACAGTCAGAGAGGAGACTGGCCATGGGACAGCTGAACTCCAGGGAAAGATCATCTTCCCACTCCATCCCCTTTCCAGCTCCCCAATCATCCTGCTGAGAGCCACCTCCATCACTCAATAAAATCCCCACATTCATAATTCTTCAAGTCTGACTGACCTGATTCTTCCTGGATACAGAACAAAGACCCAGGTACTAAGAGGGCAGGGTGTAAAAGGCTGTCACCCTGACTGTCTACTGAGCTGGTTTAACACTTAGCTATCTGTGGATGGCAACTGCTAAAAGAACATTAATTGTAACACACCCCTAGATGCTACCATGGAGCCGGAGCCTAAAAGTGCTCACTCCAGCTTTTGTACCTGCCCATCTGTGGGCTCCCTATCCAGTAAGGGGTTTGAGCAAGCAGTGTCTGAATAAATGAGCCACAACATTGTCGCACATCCCATGAGGGAGTTAGGGAACTCTCCTGTTCCACAGTGATGAATAATTAGTTTTCATCTTAATATTTAATCAACATTTAACCGTTGACCACTGTTGCCTTTATTGAAAGGTTTTCTCATTTGGCTTCATGTCATTATACTCTCCAGCTTCCCTCTTAACTCATTGCTCACTCTTTGTCAGTGATATTTGTTGGGTCCTCCTTCTCTTTCAGACTTTTAAATGCTAGAGAACCCCTCAGGCTCTTGCCTCATCCCTTTCTTCTTCTTCTCTATCTGCACTTGCTTTCTAAGAGATCTTATCCATTCTCTTGAATTTAAATATCATCTCCATGCTAATGACTCCCAAAAATACAGTAAAACCTCATGTAACATCTCTGATAGGTTCTTCGAAACTGTGACTTTAAGCAAAATGATTGATTATGATGTATAATTAAGTCAATTTTACCATAGGCTAGTTGATATAAATAAGAGTTAAATTCTAGATGTTTCTGGTCACAAAAACATAAGCTTCTAAATAACGACTCAAAATACTTCTAATATTAAACATTGAAACAAATATGAACTATACAAGCATTTAAGAAACATTAATTTTAAAAAGACAATTACTTACCAGCTTATTCCAGTTCAGGGTAGTATGTAGCTGGAGCCTATCCCAGCATTTCAGGGTATAAGGTGGAAACCAACCCTGGGCAGGACACCATTCCACTGCAGGGCACACATACAGCCACACTCACACAGGGATAATTTAGACATGACAATTAACCTTATGTGCACATCTTTGGGATGAGGAAGGGATCAGAATACCCAGAGAAAAACCATGCAGACATGGGGAGAAAATGCAAACTCCACACAGACAGTGGCCCTAGCCAGGAATCAACTTTTTGAAGTCGACTTTTTAATAAAAACAACACATATTTCAAGCACTCGATCCAACTACTTAATTGAAATTTCATCTTAGATGTTTAACAGGTATGTCAAATTCATCACATACAAAATTCACCTCATAATCTCCATCTCCCAATTCTAGTATTATAAATATTAGCAAATGGAAACATCATTTACCAAGACGTTTACCAAGGCCAAAACCAGGGCGTCATCCTTAATTACTCTCTTTCCCTCACTCATTAAATTCAATCCATCACAAGTTCTTCTGACTCTGCCTAACATTTCTCCATCTCCACTAATACAATTCTGGTCAAAGCCACCATCATTTCTCACATGAACTATTATACAAACCTAACTGCTCTCCTTGATTCCATATGTGTCCCCAATCCCCCCAACATGAAAATGTGTATCAAAACATGTCACTCCCTTGCCCATTAGCTTCCCATCAAACACAGACTAAAATCCAAACTCCTTAGTAGAGCCTACAAGGCTCTATGGTATCTGACCTAACTCTCTGACTTCATCTTCTGTTCTCTGACCCATTCAATTCATTCCAGCATAATACTTTTTTGCTATTCTTCAAAGACATTAAATTTTTTCAGCCTTAGGACCTTTGTAGTTGCTATTCCCTTCACTTAGAACACACTTTCCAAAGATCTTTGCATGCTATTCTAATTTTCATGTCACTTCCTCATAAAGCAAAGACCAATGAGTATGTAGCATGTCATTCTCAAAATGAAGCAGGTACCAATTAGTGATGAATTCGCCTTCCCAGTACTGCCCAGAAAGTTCAACTTGAGAGACAATCATAGTGTGCACTCCCTCCTCAAAAAGCCAATTCTTTCTTAGGGGAGAGTCTTTACTACAATGAAGAAATAGGGTCCTGGTCTCCCTGGGTATGCTTCCTACATCTTTGGAAATATAAAAAAATTTTGTCTCATATTTTGATTCTATAAAAGAGAACATACAAACAGACACTGTGAGTCAACTACGAAGATCCTTCCAAAGTACTCCCCCAAAATTAGGATCCTGGGGGGATCAGAAGAAACCTATCTTATATCACTATGTTTCAGAAAACCAAGATTTTTCTATGGATTAATTTGAATTTCTTCCCCATTCATCATGACTTCTTTTTGTAAAAAGGAAGAGAACTTGCTTTCTAACTCCTGCCTTGATGGATGTTCTGATAAACGACAGACACAGACACCTTCACATGCCTTCAAATGTTCCAAGAGACTATTAATCCAATAAACTAGATGCCCTGAAAACAAGTGACTGATTAGCTATGCTGATTTGTAGATGTGTTTCCTAAAGCAGATTAATGTTATTTTCAGGCAAGCAACTGTCTCTTCTATCACCTTACATTTTTCAAATACCCCCACCTCACCATCTCAAAATGTTGAAAAATAAGACACTATCAGCACAGCAAACAGTGCCAAGAATTTCTTTTACGGCTTTATTTCCATTTACATGGCAAATGTAAACTCAGAGCAAAGTGACCTTGGTTATCAAAAATAAGAAGGCAACATCAGGATTGATGGGCCCCACTATTAGTATTTCATTCTGACAGGCAGGAAAGAAGTATGTTAGTGCTGAAGGTTTGTTGAGCTGTGGTTCTCAATGCAGGCAAATTGCCTTCCTATGGAGAGTCATTTCCATTTAAACAAAAGGAGCTTTGTTGATACCTGGCAGTTACCTAAATAGAATAACCACTTCCTAACCAAGAGCTTTAAACTCAAATCTTAAAAACAAACTTCACCTGATTGACCTCAAAGCCACATGTCCAGTAGGTTTTCAGCCACCCCAAATTGGTGTCTCTGACATGGAATGATGAACAGCAACTCCAACAAGAAATGTTGTAGAGACTTTCCCTGAGTAGATGTCCTGATCAGGATAACTGAGCACAAGAACCAACTTACAAAATGCAGGGAATGACACTTTGTCCTAATGGGCAAAGGTGGCATATAAAGTGACTGGGGGCAAAAGAGTTACGGCTGGGCCAACAAAGAAGACTGGTTGCCTTTCTTTATCTGTCAGGCTGTTTCCCTCCCTCCTGCTTCTCTGCGTCCTCCTGCAGATGCTCATCCTGTGTACTCATCTTGCTATTAGTTGATAGCCAACATCTTCACATTGAGACTATTCCTTGATTGTAAGCTATTGAGGGTAGCTTATCATAACCCTACTTCCTCCGTCTCTGTACATACGGAGATGAATTATGTGCAACTTACATCCAGACCCAGGCTCTATACCTAGGAGAACCAGAGCAAGCAATATTTATCAGGAGATCCACTGTAAGGATGGAAGTAGAGAGGGGCCTGCAATGGGCTCTGCTGTCCTAATCCAATTTTGTAATAAGTAGCATATATATCTGAAAAACAAAGGTACTAGAGTAAGAATATTCAACCTCTATTAAATGGTTCCTATATTCCAGGCTCTGTGAATTTTTCTTCTCAACTATCCTAGGAGGCAGGCATTATAATCCCTGTTTTACTGAAGGAAAAACTGAGGATTACTAAGGGCAAGGAATTTGCACTGAGGTCACATAACCAATAAATGGATGACCACTCCAAGCCTCAGTCTATTCGTCTGTAAACAGGAAATAACTTCTTTAGAGTATTCGTGAAAAATAAGGAGAAACAGTACTTGGCACTCAGTAGAAGTCCTGCTTACCTGTGCAAACTCCTATCTTTCTACTTCCTCCATCTCATTCATACAGCATTACACTCAAGTGTGTTATTTCTTACTGGGACACGTGCTTCACTTCATTCCTTGTATGAATTCTAAACATCCTCTAGGTCCCATGTCCATGTCTTTAGGCTCATCTCTCTCACCCATCCTCCCTACTCTTCATTGTCCACTCCACCACAATTAGTACTCCAATTATGGCAGGCCAGGTTTCCATTAGCAACCAGAGTAGCCAGTTTCCACTAACCCTTTACTATAATTCTGATGAATGTATAAATTAAACATTAAAGAATTAGAGAAACTGGTGCCTGAGTATGAGGGCTGGAATGCAAAAACCAACCCATTAAGGCCCCACCTGGGTTTTATCAGACCCTAAAATCTAATCAAATAATAAAAGCATTCTTACACATACACCTCATACCAGACCCCAATTAAGATTAGGAAACTTTCCAAGACTCTAGATAAAGCTTTCCAGACCCCAGACCCTAGTTAAAGATTAGATATAGATTGAATGAAACACTCCTGCTTATGGGTACACTCTCGTGTAGGCATGGAGCTTAAAATGTATATAAGCACCAGAAAAAAAAAATGTAACTTTGAGTTGGTCTGGTGAGTAACTCCAACCTTCTCCCTGTAACCTTCTTTCCTAGTCTGTCTGCATCTTATTATTGGACAGTGAGAACAAGCAGCCAGACCTTATTTGTCTGGGAACACCACTCTTCCAAAAGAGATAACCATCCTTTGCTTGAACACTTTTACTAACAAGAAATCATTTTCCTATGAAACAGTTCGTTTGATTATTGGTTAGCGCTGAACATTTAGAAAAAAAAATGTTTATTATACATAAGCAAGAACTGGTGCAAAGATTTAATTACAAGGATAATCACTGCTCCTAATTGGAAACTTCAGTGTCTGACATAGGAAGCTTATTGCATAAATTATGAAACAACTTTTCAATGGAAAATAATAGAGCTCTTAAAAATGAAGACGAAGAACCACATTTATTGACATGGAAAGATATTCATTGATCTATTGATAATTGAAAAAATCAAGTTTCAAAGCCTACTACAGTTTATATGGGTCTTACATTTATAATAATAGTCCCCATATTATAGTTTTGCATATGTCTGTCTTCATCTCAAGAGGAAATGTACTTTGAGAACAAGGTCTTGTTTTATTACTTATGTATTAATTTCAGCAGGCCTGCAGTGAGCACCATGTGTGCGTACATACATTAAAAGCTGGAGGCTCAGACAAATTGGACACTTTGGTCTATCAGTGTCTACTGCAGTTTTAGGCACAAAATAGCTTTAGCATGTATGAGTTAAATTATATTGAATTACGCTGGAATGGGTTGAATTAGATTACAAAGATTTCTGTAATTTTGGCTACTGAATAGGATTTAGTAGAAAGCAAAGAAAACTGCATTGGAATAAAAAGATTAAGCCATAAATAGCAGCTCAGACACTTATCAGCTGTTTACTTTCAAACCTTAGGTGCTTCATTTATGAAATGAAAATAATACTGTTTACCTCACAAGTCTGAGGTAATAGTTTAATATAATTAAGTGTGTAAAAGTTACTCACACAATCTCTGACATATAGCATACGTTCAATAAATGGTTTCCAAAAAAACAAAAATGCAAAAAGCAAAGTAAATAAAACAAACAACAAAAACACTGAAACTGAAGTCCTAGCTTGTGTCAGGGGCTATGCTTGATGTTAGAAACACAGAGATTGAATTATCTTCCCAGCCAATCAAAAGTTGACCTCATGCTCTTCCAGACATCAGTATGTCTCCGCTGCGTGCATGGAGAACACTGTAGGCAAAAGCTGGCAGCAAAGTTGACAAATATCACATTGTGATCACAGGACTGATCCAGTCCTTACTTTACCCAGTCCAGCTCAGAAAGTGAAATAAAGCTTTTTTACCCTGAGAAAGGGCCATGTACCCACAGGCTCTGACTTCTGTGCCCTCATTTTACTCACAGTCACATATTACTGGTATGCTGAAGGTAACCAACTATCCTGGTTCGCCCAGAACTGGTATCCTGGGACACAGTACTTCACAATTAAAATCAGGACAGTCCCAGGCAGATGAAGAGGTGGTTGGTGACCCTTGATATAATGATGGCTCCCAAGAGAGCCTGATGAGTGTCGACGTGCACCATGTCTTTGAGGTGCAGATGACAGTAGAGGTTGTCTACAGGACTGGCCGATATCAGTCACTTGGATTAAGTTATGGATCATCTTTCCACCAAGAAGATTTTTCTCCAAAGCTCATAGCTTTTTCTGATGCTTTGGTCTGAAATAATCATCAGTTTTTAAATCATTCCATAAAGATCCTAGCAGAGTGGAAAACCACATAGGCTCTGAAGTCAGAGAGCCCTATTTTAGAATACACTTTCTGCTATTAACTAGCTTATGACTTATAACTGGAAAAGATACAACTTCTTCAAGCCTCAGTTTCCTTATCTGTAAAACAAACTCATATGCCAGTCATAAGAATTAAATGAGCTAATAAACATAAAACATATAGTAGAATAATAAATTCAAATGAATTCTGTGTATCTAATAATTCATTCCCACTGAAGTTCATAATTTTCTATAGTCATTATAATTTTTAGTAACAATGATTATGAAAAAAGCTGGTGAATTTAATTAAAAATCCTAAGCACATGATATTTCTGAGAAAAGCAAACTGTTGCTGTTTTATTGCAACAGGTTTCTAAAAGGCAGCATGTAAGTGTCCATATATACACAAATGAACAAGACGACAACTACCAACTAATTTCTAAATGTACTCAGGACAGCTTAGTAGGTATCTTTCAATTCAGAGGAAAGCCCACTTCTCTATTATATTTCAATAATTATTATAGCTGTATGCAATATGAACATAGGTATTATTTTTAAAAAGGAAGAAATACATATAGAACAAATACTGGGAGAAAACGAATCCGCATGTTATTGTGGTTGTATTTTTTTTAATTTTTATTTTTTTTGAGATGGAGTCGCTCTGTCGCCCAGGCTGGAGTACAGTGGCACAACCTCTGCCTTCCAGGTTCAAGCAATTCTCCTGTTTCTGCTTCCCAAATAGCTGGGATTACAGGCACCTGCCACCACACCTGGCTAATTTTTTGTATTTTTAGTAAAGAAAGAGTTTCACCGTGTTGGCCAGGCTGCTCTCGAACTCCTGATCTCAGGTGATCTGCCCACCTCAGCCTCTCAAAGGGCTGGGATTACAGGCTTTAGCCACCGTGCCTGTGTATTCAAATACACTGTGAATTTGAATAGTGGGTGTTTCACCTTCTCAGTGGATTTTCTTAATATTCTAAAATAAGCATGAATATTTCTTAATATTCTAAAATAAACATTTATTGCAATGATATTTAAAAAGCTTTTAATTTTCAAAGTCCCTCTGACAGCCATCATCATTCCTAACTGATTTCTATTTAGCCCTCTATCCTCATCTCTCATTCCTCTATCACAGAACCAGACACAGAATTAAGAAGTACTTTATTTATTTATTTATGTAGCCCAGGCTGGAGTGCAGTGGCACGGTCTGGCTCACTGCAACCTCCGCCTCCTAGTTCAAGCAATTCTTGTGCCTCATCCTCTGGAGTAGCTGGGACTACAGGTGCCCGCCATCATGCCCATCTAATTTTTTTGCATTTTAGTATGGACAGAGTTTCACCATGTTGTCCAGGGTGGCCTCAAACTCCTGAGCTCAGGCAATCCACCTGCCTCAGCCTCCCAAAGTGCTGGCATTACAGGCATGAGCCACCGTACCTGGCCAATAAGTACTTAAAAAATACTTTTTAGATTATAAAGCACTTTCAAATGTGCTAAATCATTTAAAGTTTAAAAACCCTTTAACAAAGATATAGTCTTTCTATTCATTCGCCATTTTTCACTGTCTCCCTACACACATACACATACACACACATGCGCGCATTACTTAATCTCTTCTGTGTTCCTTTAGCTGATTGTACCCAGTCTCGTGGATCATGATAACTTTTAAAGTTTACCTCCAACCCTGGCCTCTCCCATTGAGCCCGATTCCCATATTCAACTGTTTAATCAATATCTGTAATTGAATGTATAATAGGTATCTCAAATCTATATCAAAACAGATCTCTTTGATTTCCTCTATGAAACTTGTTTCTTCTCCATTTCCTCACATTAATTAGTAGATGCCACCTTCCTTCCACTTGGATGCTAAGAACAAAAAAAAATAGTCAACCTTGATTTTTCCCATTTGACATCTCCTGCATCCAGTCTATCACAAGTACTATGATCTCATATGAATGTTTTTGTAATCTGAATTTCAGTGATTTCTATGTAGGAAGTGCTCATATAGCAACCCTCTTGTGTGACCCAGATGTGGGTTTCATCTGGAAAACACTACAGAGAACCCCACACAACTAGTAGAAATTGCAGATGATTCTCCCTACCTTCAGGAATGACTACAACCAGCCTCTCAAATTTATAATGCAGAAGCAAGAAGTAAGCATCAGTATCTATGTTCCCATATATTTCCAAGCTCTTGTATGTGTCAAACTTTTCAAAGAATCCAACTATACACTCCAGCATGGGCAACAGAGCAAGACCCTGTCTCAAAAAAAAGAGAGAGAATCTAACTACTCTCTGACTGATGAGTCTGAGAAGGACTGAAAACTTTCTAGAACTCAGCAAACTTCAGCCGAGGGAGTAAGAAACCAGTCTTCTCTTTGCGCAAACACCCACACTCTCCCTCTCAGAGGTCGTTTAGGACCCACCTCACTTGACTAGGATCCTTTTCTACGCCAACAATTTCAATGACTCTGCTTTGAATTTCTAGTCTTCTCTTTACATAATATGAAATTATATGATTGGGTAAAGATCTCAGCACCAGGTCAATCTCCATTTGCAGGTCCCAAAGGAATGTATCCAGTAATGATCTTTAGAATGTGGGTGTATCAACTGCATATGGGCTCACCTTTGGAATCTTAAGTGAAATTCTGAGACAAGAGAAAATGTCTTTTCAACATTAATTGTAGGATAATCAAGTCTGAAGATAGAGGCAGATAATGAAACAAATTTTGGACATACTGAATTTGAGGTGTCTGGGACTCTTTCCAGTTTATTTGTCTAGACATCCAGCAGCTGCGTATAAGGGTCAGCAACTGCATATAACAGTCAAGGTCTCCTGGATGGAGACAGAGATGGAGATGAAAGCCATAGCATATAGATGGTATATATGACCCATGAGAGTGGGAAAAGAATATGAAGCGAGAAGACTAAAGACAAGCTTTGGAAAACACCATAATTTAAAGACTTGTTAGCACCAAAAATGTGACAAAGATAGGTTTGAGGAAAAGAAAAATTAAATATGGCACTCATATCTTCATTTCTGAAGAGGTATATATTACTGTCTGTTCTCTTCATAAAGCAGATTCTTACTGATGTCACATGGGCCTTGTCTAATGAGGACCCCAAAAGTACACACGGTTGGCTGGCCTAGAGAGCCCAGCTGATATTATTTAAAATTCTACTGTGTTCTTCATTCAGCAGAGACAGTGTGTCATTTCCATATTTGTAACAAGCATTAATGATACTTGCACAGATGACAAATGTCTTCTCTGGTGAAAAATTAATGCACCACAATATTTTCCCTACCTGGGGTTAATGAACATGTCAGATGCTGAAAATGAGTTGTTTGAAACTAAATGACTATAATCTATATTTAGAAGATTGCCACTAGGGGGGAGTTACGGGTATATGTGAGTGGATATATTTGAAGTTCTCTTTACCTTGAGTCTTAATTTTCACAAGGCCTTAAAAATACTAACTTGCTCAATAGTCTCACATAAAGAAGAAACAGTCCATCACATTCTCTACAATGTTGGATAGAACTCTCCTGAACAATTATTCTCATTTATTCATTCATTCAGTGAGTAAACAAATATATAGAGCACTCATTATGTACCAGGCACTCTGCTATGTACTAGGGATAAAGAGATGAGTAAGACATGATCCTTGCCCTCAAAGAGCTCATAACTGTACATAAAAAATATAACATTGCAATTAACTGTAGCGATGCTTGGGAAAAACACGGGGGGATGTGGATATAAAGAGATAGACTCCCTAATCCACCTGGAATCTTTTCTGGAGGCTGTGATGCCTCAGATTGAATTCTCAATGACAAGTCAATCTGTGTCAGATTCAGTAAGCAGGAAAAAATTAATGTAGGCAGAGAACAGAGTTGTGCAAAGGCAGAGAGGTAGGAGATGATAAGGCTGTTTGGGAAACTGAGTGCCTATAATATTGTATAACAAATTAATTAATGGGAGACCATTCATATTTTAAAAGGACTCTATTTAAAAATGCATTTAGTGTATATGCTTAATGCTTGTCCATATAGTGTAGTATAGGGCTAAGGGACATATTAGGACTCAGGCAGACCTGCACTCCAATTCCAGCTAAACCTCTAGACTACATTGGAAATATTGGATGAGGTCCCATAATCTCTCTAATCCTCAATTATTTAATCTATAACACAGAAATATTTACTGTATTATTTATAGAGTACTATGTGCCAACAAGCACTTTAATTATCTAATTTAATCTTCAAAACCACCATGAGAGTAGTTTTTTTTTTTTTCTTTTTTGAGACATTGTCTCTCATTGTTGCCCAGGCTGGAGTACAGTGGCAAGATCTCAGCTTGCTGCAACCTCTGCCTCCCAGGTTCAAGCGATTCTCATGCCTCAGCCTCCCAAGTAGCTGGGCCTACAGACGTGCACCACCACACCTGGCTAATTTTTTTATTTTTGGTAGAGACGGGGTTTTGCCATGTTGGCCAGGCTGGTCTTGAACTCCTGGCCTCAAGTGATCTGCCCACCTCAGCCTCCCAAAGTGCTGGGATTAAAGGCGTGAGCCACCGTGCCGGGCCCATGTGCGTACTTTTACTTAACTTGCTTTACAATAAAGAGCTAAGGCAGATAAATTAAGTAATTGCCAAGCTCAAACAGATGGTGAGTAATGAAGGGGGAATCCAACCCAGTAACCTGACACCATCCCCTGCATTTTCAACCACTATACTGAACCTATTGTATGAGATGGTTGTAAGTTCATGCATGTGAAATGGTTAGCACCTGTTCCTGGCACCTAGTATATATAAACGATAAGTATAAATAGTCCTACTCCATTATTACTATTTTAATATGAGAGATAACAATTATTGTTAGTAATTGTTATTATCCTGTGGTTGTTATATAGATCAAATGAGAGAGGAGACTTGAAGCACATATAAAACTGTAAACCAATAAGCAAACACAAAGATTTATTTTTCTAACATTATCTTTGAGATAGCAGGCCATGGCTTAGAGACATTAAAGAAATGGCATGAGTTTTGGAATCAGACAATACTGAGTTTGAAATAAATCTCTACCATTTAATAGTATGTGGATTTCCACAAATCAGTTCGAACTTCTAGGCCTCATCTGAACCATGGAAACAATAGTAATAATGATAAGAACAACAATAACAACATATACCACTTAGTGTTATTTTATGGAGTCAATGAGAAAACGTCTATAAAGAACCCATTATAATACCTGGCATAGATAGGATAGCTGTTCAAACAATAGAAGCTATGTATTTATTATTATAAATAATAATTTATAATACTTCTGTTTCACAGAAGGGCTAAATTATAATGATGATAATGATAATATTATAATGATAATGACTTATTATTATCATTATAATTTAGCCCTTCTGTGAAACAGAAGTATTAACTCTTTGAATACAAATACTTGTTTGTTTTTCCTAGATATTCCTGTGGGTGATAATTATGATTTTTCAATACCTTGTGCCACTACCCTCTATTTCAATTCCTTGATGCAACTTTTTCAACTCTGCTTGTCTTTGTTTTCCGTTTTTTCACCAGTACAGAGAGGGTGCAAGAAAGAATAAAAGTTGGCCTCAGAAAGATCTGGAGTTGAATCCTAGCTCTGTTACTTACTAGGTAGTAGACAATTAGAAAGTTACTGAACCTCTTTGAATGCTTGTCTGTGAAATGAACATGTTAAAAACCTACAAGACTGTAAAAGAGCACTGAATGAGATAACAAAAAAAGTACCAAGAAAAGGCATACTTTTAGCAGCTGGAAGGAAAGACACAGATTTTAAGGATTCAAGGTCCCCTTTGTTTCCCATGCTTAAAACTCTCCTACATCCCTACTTCCTTCTCCAGCAGCAGTGATAATTCAACTCAACTTTCAATGCTTAAGAAAAATATCATTGCTTCTAGGCGATTTCCCCTCATTCTTCAAAAAAAAAGATGGATGCCTGTCTCCTCTGGGACCTTAAATCCAGAGATTATGTCTGTCTTGATCATTGCTATATCCTTAGGTCCAATAGCAATGCTACAAGCTCAAAAATATTTCATTGATGAATGGATGACAGAATGGTGAATGAATGAATGAATAATTGTTTTTCCTCTTCCTATCCACTATTGTACCTAGCACAATGCCTTCAAAAAGGTGGCTATTTAAAATGAGATGTCTATAAGAAGGAGAAAAAAAATCATCCCTCCATTTTGGCAGATCAAGTAATAATTTTTTCCACCATGAGAGAGTCTAAACAGCACAATTACAAAAATCTTAGGGGTGTAGGAGTTACAACCATCATAAATTATACTTTTTATTCCCTTTGAGAAATCCTCCTGATTTATTACATTTACTTAGAAATTGTCATAGCTTTTTCTGAGACACTTATCTGTACCCTCCAATATTCGCTCCATCAAATGAGTGAGGTGGTGGTGTGGTGAGAGCAGACATTTCGGAGTACTAACATCCCAAATGAGTTCCCATGCTTAGGAGTCTTGAAACATTAGACACCTATATCATCCATATGTAGGCTCAACTTGACCTCAAAAGAAAGCTTCTTGCTGCTTTTCAAATTTGCTAGATAATAGAGTCTTGCCAAAGTTTTCTAGACTTAGAAAGGTCTTCCTTTGGCTACAGCTGATGCAGAATTTTTGCTGGAACAGGAAGACTCAGCTATAACAAAAAGCAGGCTAGAGGCAGGAGGCTCTGAGAGAAAACTGACATTCTACTTGGAATGGCAGAGGCAAGACAAGCTAGGTGAGGCACAGACATAGACATTTATACCTTTCTGAATGCTAGGCTTTGGCATGCATGATAACTTGCAATTTTCCCACCTGACATCTGGAAGCTGCCTAGGTCCAGCACAAAACAGGATGGATAATGACTAATGAAACAAACAAACAAAGAAACAAACAAAAAGCAGTGCATGTCACTGGCTGATATAGTGATACAGCTTGGATTTATCCCCTCCAAATCTCATGTTGAAATGTGATCTCTAATGTTGGAAGAAACTGGTGGGAGGTATTTGGGTCATGGGGGTAGACCCTTTATGAATGGCTTGGCATCCTTCCCATGGTAATAAGTGATTTATCATGCTATTACTTCATGTGAGATCTAAATGTTAAAAAGATCCTGGCACTTCCTCCCCTCTCTCTTGCTCCCTCTCTCTTCATGTGATCCACTGGCTACTCTTGCCATCTGCCATAAGTGTAAGCTTCCTGAGGTCCTGACCAGAAGTACATGTTTGTGCTATGCTTCATGTATAGCTTGCAAAACTGTGAGTCAAGTAAACCTTTTTTCTTTATAAATTACTCAGCCTCAGGTATCCCTTTATAGCAACACAAAGTAGACTGATACACTGGCTGAAAGAACCAGGCTTGGACAGGGGCAGAACTTGTTCCAAAGATCCCACCATCGTGTGCAAGCCAAAGTCTTCCCTGGTCAATGAATTGTACTGACATGATCCTAGATGTTTGGGTTCTTACGACGGAGGAAGAAAAAAAGTTTTTCTTAATTAATCACTTTTTATGTTTTTATTGTGGTAGAATTCACACAAAATAAATTTACCATTTTAAATTATTTACCAATTCAGTGGCACCTAAGACATTCACAATGTCGTGCAACCATCATCTCTATCTAGTTCCAGAACATATTAATCATCCCAAAAGTAGAACCCATCTACATTAAGTATTCATTCCTCATCGCCCCCACTCCTCTCCACCCACTGGCAACCACTAATCTGCTTTCTGTCTCTATGGATTTGCCTATTATGAATATTTTATAAAAACGAGATCATAAATATGTAGTCTTTTGTGTCTGGATTCCCTCACTTTGCATATTTTTCAGGGTTCATTCATGTTGTAGCATGTATCAGTCTGTCATTCTTTTATGGTCGAATAATATTCTACTATATGGATATGCTGCATTTTGTTTACTCATCCATTGATAGACACTGGGGTTGTTTCCACCCTTTGTCTATTGTGAATACAGCTGCTTTGAACATCTGTGTACAAGATTTTGTTTGAACACCAGCTTTCAATTCTTGGGGGTATATACCTGGGAGTGAAATCACTGGGAAATATGGAATTTTATGTTTTAACTTATTTTAAACAACTAAACTGTTTTCTATAGAAAACACTTTTTTACGTTCCCACCAGCAGTTTATGAGGTTGATCTTTTAAAAGTATTTATTTATATGTACAAAGCACTTTATACACCTTTTCTCATGTTATCCTTGTATTAATTTCTATGAGGAAGTTACCATTATCATTTTTTTTACAGATTAAAGTAAGGCTCTGAGAGATTCAGTAACTTGTCAAAACCCATGTCTCTGTGGTTATAAATCCTGGACTTTTGGCCACAAACCTAAGCCTCCTTTCAAGCCCAGGCACTGTGGCTTCTCTGACAGCTCCAGGAGAAGCCCTGGAATACATTCCTGGCTCTTTCTGTCCCACCTATCAAAGCAATCTGTGGGTTCTTTTAGTCAGTCTAATATTTTTATGTTGCTATGCATTGGATATTTTCACAGGTAGTATTATATTTAATTACCATTCTATACTTAGAAGAAATTGAGGCTGGCCGGGTGTGGTGGCTCACGCCTGTAATCCCAGCACTTTAGGAGACTGAGGCAGGTGGATCACTTGAACGCAGGAGTTTGAGACCAGCCTGGGCAACATGGCAAAACCCATCTCTAATAAAAATACAAAAAATTATCCAGGCATGGTGGCACACGCCTGTATTCCCAGCTACTCAGGAGGCCGAGGCAGGAGAATCGCTTGAACCTGGTGGGGGCGGAGGTTGTGGTGAGCCAAGGTAGCACCTAGCACCACTGTACTCCAGCCTGGGCAACAGAGCAAGACTCTGCCTCAGAAAAAGAGAAAAAAGAAAATGTGAGGTTAAGAGATGATAAGTAATTTATTCAAAGTCTCACAAAATTAGCAGCACACAAAGGTTTGCTGAAGTCAAGACTACTGCTCCTTCACTAGATAGATCTGTAAGGTAGTAAACAAATTTAATAAATATCCCAGCATAACCTTTAGATATCTTTAGAAATCATCAAGAGGTCAGCTTTTAAAAAACTATTCATAACAGCATAATCCTTTTTACAAAGCAAATCTTACGAAGAGGAAATTCTGCTTCTGGCCAAACAGTGTAACAGGGAATAGATTTAACTTCTTGTCTTAATCAACCATAAAATTAAAGCAAATGTATGAAACAATCATTTTCAGATACTAGAAAAAAGGCAGCAAAGAACAGTGACCCCTGAAAGACAGCAAACAAACAAGGTGACCCTATGATTACCCAGTTTATTATCTAAAGGGAATGTTTCCAGGCCTTGGCACAGAGAGGTGAATCAAGTGGATTTGGGGGATCCCTCTGAGTTGAGAAGATAAATTTGGGAGTTTAGGGAGGACAAAGTTGCTAAAATTCACAGGGTCCTCTCAAATCTTCACCTGAATACTGCTCAGTGTATGGGTATATGGAAACTAACCAAAGGTGAGGAAAAAAACACTGGAAAGGAGTAAGCAGAAAAATCCTCAGAGTTCACGGCTGGGAATAGTTCATATTACTAATTGTGATGATTTATTTTATATGTCAACTTAGAGAGTGCTTATGATGAAATTAACATTTACATTGGTGAACTTTAGATAAAGCTCACAAAAATGAAGACTTTAAAAATTCTCCATAATGAAGGTGGGACATACCCAATCAGTCGAAGGCTTAAATAGAATGAAAATACCACCCTCCTTGAGCAAGAAGAGTGCCTTCAGATTAGAACTGCACATCGGCTTTCCTGGGTCTCCTACCTGCCTGCCCACACTGCCAGCCTCCATCATCACATAAACACACACACACACATATATAATTAGATATTATATATATAATTACAATATATAATATATTATTTTATATTATAAATTATAATAATTATATATATTATATATAATATATAATTGTATGAGCCAATAAATTGTGTGGATAAAATATATATCACATAATATATATATGCAGAGAGAGAGAGAGATTGATTTTAAGGAACTGGCTCACGTTATAGTGGAGGCTGGCAAACTTAAAATATACAGGGCAGGCCAGTGGACTACAAACTCAGGCAGGAATTGAAATCACAGTCTTGAGTCTGAAATACATCAGGCAGACCAGCAGGCTAAAAATTCTGGCAGGATTTCTATGTTATGGTCTTGAGCTGAATTCCTTCATTTCCAGAAACTCACTTTTTTGTTCTTAAGGTCTTCAGTGGATTAAAAGGGGACCACCCAAATTATTGTGAGCAACCTCCTTTACTTAAAGTTAATTGATGTTAAATCCCAATCACATCTAGAAAATACCTTCACAGCAACATCTGGACTAGTGTTTGACCAAACAATTTGCACAACAGCCTAGCCAACTGACACATAAATTTATCTATCACACTTAAATAAGTTACTTAATATCCTTGTGTGCTTCCAGTTCTTCATTTGTCAAATGGGGTTAATACAAGATTTTACCTAACAGTATCATTGTGAGATAAAATATATAAAATGCTTAGAATACAACACTGAGATCTGATCTTCCTACTTCTATTTTCAATACCTTCAAACTGCCTGTTGTGATAGTTAATTCGAACTGTCAACTTGGAGGGTTTGAGATGAGTTAGATGAGATTAACATTTAAGTCAGTGAACTTTGCGTAGATTACCTTCCATAATGTGGGTGGGCCTCATCCAATCAGTTGAAAGCCCACAGAGAACAAAAACACCAAATGCTCCTACACCAAGAGGGAATTCTTTAAAAGACTAGTTTCAGATTTCACCTGTACCATCAGCTCTTGTGCATCACCATCAGCCAGTTTTTGGACCAGAATTGCACCACAGGCTCCCCTGGGCACCCAGGCTACTGGCCTTCAAAATGGAATTACAACATTGGCTCTCCAGACTGCCAGTCTCTAATTGTATGAGCCAATTCTATATAATGAATCTCTTTAGATAGATAGATAGAAGATAGATAGATAGATAGATAGATAGATACATACATACATACATACATACATACATACATACATACATACACACACACACATCCTTTTGGCTGTTTCTCTGGAGAATCCTGGCTAGTATATATGTTTACTTGCTATCTCCTCTGCTAGAAAATAAGCTTTGGAGGGGAGGTAGTATGCTTGTTGTTTTACAACTGTACATACATCACACATAGTTTGTACTCAAGAAATATTTTATAAATGATTAAAGCTGCACTTGTCCCACTATTTTTAGTCTTTTTTAGTGGGAGTGCAATAAACTCATTTAATCCTCTTACTCCATCATTAAACAGCAGAATTACATACACCTCCCTAACACTTTGCTTCTCTAAGAAAACACTTCTAGGTTGTTTGGCTGCTCCTCACATAACAAAATCTTTGCAATTTTAGTCACCCTTTCCTGGCCCTCTAGAGTGTATCTCTATCCCCGTATATGTTATAAAATTCTAGGTAGAATGGGATAATGCAGAAGACTGCAGAACTTCGATTTCAAAGAATCTGGATACCATTTTCTTGGAAATTATCATTGTGTGTCAGTCAGAGCCAGTGACTTTTCAAACTCTGTGTGTGTGTGTGTGTGTGTGTGTGTGTGTGTGTGTGTGTGTGTGTTTAAATAGACACCTCTATTGTAACCCTGATGGTGTCTCAGACCTCCAAAAGGAAAAGCAATACCAAATGTTCCTTACATATTTCTTTCTACTGGAACAAACTTCGATGAAAAATATACTGGAGGATAATGAAATTGATTACATCTAGTAAATTCATGGTATCATAGGAGGTAAAAAAAATCCTATTTCAGAATCTAGATTTTTGATAAATGGGTGGCATATCCTGCTTAGAAGACATTACAGAAAGGCTGATGTTTTGAGTGGGGGTTTTAATAATTAATAAATGAGCAATGTTTTCCATTTTGAGCATGCAGTATGCATCCCAGAAAGCTCAAGGCTCATGTTAAAAACAAAAACTAGTTTTTTATCTCGGTTAAAACATAGTTGAGCATAAAAGAGTCTGTATAGTAAGTAACAATCTCTTCTGTGAAGTCCTTGCTCGAATCCTATTCTGGGGCTTATTTTTCATCCATGTCAGTTCAGTCACTCTTGTGACTTACAGTATAATACACAAGCTCCTTAGCAAGCCATTTAAAGTTCTTATTCCACATTATCTTTTCAAATTCCTTTCCCATAAAGCCTCCTACCAATCCCTCCAATCTTGGGAACTTTGTTCATGCTGCTCTACCCATGACCCGAACTGACCTTCTATTTTCCCTGCTACTGATCACTGTTTATTGAAATTCAGTTCCTCCTTTAAAGCCCAGTTCAATCTATCTTTCTTTCTTTTCTTTTTCTTTCTTTCTTTCTTTTCTTTCTTTCTTTCTTTCTTTCTTTCTTTCTTTCTTTCTTTCTTTCTCTTTCTTTCTTTCTCTTTCTTTTTCTTTCTTTCTCTCTCTCTTTCTTTCTTTCCCTCTCTCTCTTCTCTCTCTCTTTCTTTTATTTTATTTTTTGAGACATGGTTTCCCTCTATTTCCTAGGCTGGAGTGCAGTGGCATAATCTTGGCTCACTGAAGCCTCAACCTCCTGGGCTCAAGCAATCTTCCTGCCTCAGCTTCCTGAGTAGCTGGGCTATAGGCTTTCACCACCATGTCCAGCTAATTCCTGTATTTTTAGTAGAGATGGGATCTCACTATGTTGCCTAGGCTGGTTTTGAACTCCGGGGCTCAAGTGATCCTCCCGGGTCACCTTCCCAAAATGCTGGGATTATAGGTGTGAGCCACTGTGCCCAGCCCCAGTTCAGTATTTCATTGCCTTCACAAAGTTCTTCCAGTTCATACACTAATAATTAACTACTACCTTCTACACTCTGTATCTCTCTGAATACAACTCTCCCACTTTGTCTTGTATAACAGTTATTTAGATATTTAAATATTTTGTTCACCCATTAAACTGAGAACTCTTTGTGAGCAAAAACCGTACTTTATTCATTTCTATTCTCCTATCACTTAACTCATGGCCTGGTATGTGGTATATGACCAATAGATGCTTAATAAATTAAGTAGAACTGATATCTCCATGAGGAGTAACCCCAAAACATGCCTGCGATAATTCAGGCAGGGATTTGCCCCTATAATTTAAAACAATGGGTTTTCTGCCCAAGCTAAGTCCTAAGAAAGAGCAGAGGACTCACTAATAAAATGCTAGAAAATAGGCCATAATATTGGAACTGAGAAAAACAGGAACATTTTTAAAGAAACAATTCTGGAAGAAGAAGGTAAATAGGTTAACATAGAGGGCAAAACAAAGGGCAATAGTACAAAACGTTCAAAATAAATTTGTTATGGCTTTTATATGTACATATTACTATCCTCATTTTATGGAGAAAAAAATTAAGATTTGGAAAAGTTATATAATTATTCAAAGTTCTCAGGAAGAGAAACAGATAGATCTGGGATTTATACCCAATTCTGTCTGACTCCAAAGTCCAGGATAAGACACTATTAAAAAAATATCTCCAGGAATCTTTTAAGAGGAGGAGAAAATACTCCAGAACCATTTTTCTTTTACAGGTTTATACCACATTTTTAAGGGTAGCCTATCATGATGACAAGTGGCCCGGTATATGGTATTGGGTCAAAGCTTCTCCAAACCTTGCCTCAGTTCAGATTGTGTTTTGAATTGAAGGCATGCTTTTTAATTTTATTTATACCATACATAAAATTATATTATGTTTCTCAATTAAAATCATAAAATAACATCAACAACTATCTGATATTGAGTATACCATGAATCAGGCACTGTGCAACTCCCTTTAGATGTATTAACTAATTTAAAAAATAATCTTGACATGTTCCAGTATTTTCCAGGGTAGTAGTGGGCCTGAGTCAAATGGGTAGTTTCCCTGTTAATACTCTATCACTTCAAAAGTTTTAGGTTTCACACATGTATTTATTCATGCTTTTTTCTTTGAAAAAAAATTACTGAGCTCAGATAATGCTTCTATATCTGAAGCCAGTTGTCCTACTTTTTCAGATTCTACTTCTACTCTTCAGCTTCATTCCTACTCTTCAGAATCCTAAAAAAAAAAAAACAAAAAACCTTGGTTGTAATCAGGGGCATTTGATGCTTTCTCCACTAACTTGGCTCCAGGATATATTCACCTGTACCATCTCCATCCATAATTTCCTGCCTCAGAAATGCTCCTAGACTTGCTTCTCACTGGTCCCTTTCCAAAGCCCCTCATTTAACACTCAGGAAACATTCCTTGAGTGACCACTCTGTCAATGCACAGGAAAGGATACACCTATAATTTGGAATGTAAGACTGAGTCAAATGTAGTGCTCTCAAAGAATTTAGTCAAGTAGGAATCATCTTTGACCCTTCTTTTCTTTTTTACCTTCATCATTTACATCTTAACATCCCCACCAGCCACTAGATTTCCTATATATTGCTTATACCCAAACACCTGGTTCTATACTCACTGCCACTAGCACAAAACAGGCTATGTCACTAACCTCCTTCCTAAACCTTCAGTAATCACTTTCATTCTTTACACTAAAGTCAGAATGGTCTTTCTAAATCGTTTAGTTGACCATGTCATACCTACAGTTAAACCTATCCAGTAGCTTCCCAGTAACTATAAGATCAAGTTTACACTTCTCGATAAAATGTTATGGCAAAGGCAATTCTATTTCCGTCTATTTCTATTGCTTTACCTTTGACCAACCTCTCTCTTTCCCTCCAAAACACTCCTTTCTTCAGTGTTATCAAATTACTTGCATTTTCTTACATGAACTATGCTCTTTCATGCCTCTGGACCTTTGCATAGGCTATTTCCATGGCCTGGAAAACTACATTCGTTTGTAAAACAATTCTGAACAACTGCTTTTGCTTGGGGCCTGTGAGAATAATGATATGATTCAGACATGATACCTGCCCTTAAGAAGGTTGTCAGTGGGTAGAAGCATATGGGGGAAAGTCCCAAGTGTCCTCTACCCTGATTCCTATACATGGCTCATTGTGTCTTGCATATCCAGTTATAGAAAGTGCCATTTATCCTTTCCCATGACACTACTGCCTGTCAACTGGATAAATGAATAAAACTGCTCATGGGATGTGATTTCTGAGAAGTGATGATTTTTTTTTTTCTAAAGGCCACCTTTACCAACCTTGAAAGATTGCTTTAAAAGTCATGGTGCCCTTTGATGCCTTCCTGTAGGACAAAGGAACCCAGAGCTTATCTGCATGTAGACATTCTATTAATACATAATGACTCTTAGGACAAGAAGGAAATGGAAATGCATTTCCTTTTTGGACATTTCCAGCAAAACCAAAGAAGCAAAATGGCCTCATCTTAATGAAAGAGACTGCTCTTGGGAATGTGTTTAAGGGAAGGTTACAGAAGCAATATTTGAAGAAATATGGACAAAGCACAATTCATCATTTCTTCACAGGAAAGTGATTATCAGAAGAAAGGTAGCTTCAAGGCCAGTTCTATCCTGCTTCACAAAAGATTCCATATACAGTTCAAGAAAGGATAAAAAAGAATGCCACTCAATGAGGCTATTTCACGCAAGGCCTTCTCTGCCTTTCTCGACAGAGTCTGACCTTTCTTACTTCTGATGACATTGCCTCTCTCCTTAGCCCATGCCCTTACACTGTCCAGGAAAAGAAATGTCTCCCAAGATCCCACTCTCACTCCCCAGAAGAGCTAGCTTTCTAAAACAAAAAATCTGTGTTATTTCTTTGATTCCTTCAGCAATGTCTGCCTGTATATTGTATGAAAAGATTAAGAGTCTCAGCATGGCATTTTAAATCCCTCTACATCTTAACTCCACCTACCTCTGCAGCTCCCTTCTTGCTGCAAACTCTAGTAAACCACTATTTGGTGCTCCTGTACCCACCATTTCATACCTTTATGCCTTGGTGCTATTGCCTCAGTCTGGAACACCTTTATTCCCTTTTCATGTTAGTTGTTCACTGCCCTTCCAGATGTATTTTCTACTCCTCTCAGCCTGCTTGTATCCTGGGAGGCTGGGAGGCTAACCTCTACAGATGACATCATGTAGGACCCCCTATCCTTTCTTCTCTTCCTATCTAGATTTGGCCAATGAAAAGCACTGGTGGGAGATTGGAGAGCAGGAAAAGAAAGAGGTAGGATACTTATTCTGTCCTACCTTCACAAGGCCACATAAAAGAGTTGTTACAGTTCTTCCAAGACTCTAGTAAGAGCTTCCTCCCCTTATCCCTTCAGTATTTGGGGTGGAAACAGCTTTTACTATTGCCAGTCCCTGGATGTTCCTTCATCCCTGATGATTCTCTTAAACCTGAACTAATATTTGTAAACAGCCTCTTTATTAAACTCTATTCAGTTACTTTTTTGGTATGATATATGTCTTCTGATGACAAACCTTCCTCACCCAACTAATCTCTCAGTCTTTAAGATCATTTTAGAGGGAATCTTCCCAGAAATCCCCATGGCTAGCCTACAGAGTTAATTGTTGTCCCAGATTCCTACTTGTATTGTTATCACATACTTACCACATTGGATTTTAATTGTCATGATAAAACATAAATTCCCTTAGAGCAAGGACCTCACCCATATTGTTTATGCTGTTTACCCAGCAATTAGAATGGTGCCCAGAATATTTTAAGTGTTCAATAAATGTTTGATGAATGTTTACTTGAAAGTAATAAGTAAGTCTATATTATCTCTACATCCTCTGCTTCTGGTGAAGAGAAGATAACTCATATATACTATTTGAATTCAACTTTTCTTAAAAGAAAATGAAGTAAAAATTTCCAGAGTAGGTATGAGAGAGGAAAAGTAAAAGAAAACTTTTGTTGGTAAGTGAATATAAAACAGTTAAATATCATATGAACACCTACTTTCCCCCATCTTGAAGGAGATGGGGGCTAAAATAAAGGAAGCATTTAGAAATGAGAGTGACACAAAACTATGAGACTAGAAAAATCAGGACAGTAATTATGTACTATGTGCCTTCTATGTTCCAAGCTCTGCATTAGTGGCATTGAAATAATTCTTATCTCTTTTAATTCTTCCATCAACCTACTGAAGCTGATATTATTATATTACCAAAGAGAAAATTACTTCCAAAAATGTTAAGTAACTTATTCATGGACACCCAGCTAGTAAGTGGCAAAGCAAAGATTCAAATCTATGACTGTCTGGCTTTAAGTATAGTGCTCTTTTGCTTTTAACACAGGGAGGAATCTTCACATGTCATTCCCTACTACCTTCAAACTGTTAAGAACCGTGAAGAGTCTGATATTTTATCTTACATGCAAGCTAGCAAAATAACCTCCTATAGTTTCATGGATACTAGGAGAAGATACAAGACTCCTGGGTCACAAAAGACTTATAGCAATAGCAGTAGGTAGAATATCAGCTTTTATATTCGTTTTCCTGAGCCCCAAATACTAAGAAGCAATGCAAAGAGGGCCAGGCGATACTTGCATACAGCATGAATTTCGTTACTGGTGAGAATCCTGAGCTAAGATAATTCAAATGTTTTAAACTGGATGTAAGCACACCTGTACCTGGCTCCAGAGGGATATAGTATTCTCTCTACCAGGAATGATCACTCTACAAACACCCTGAAAAGACAGTCTGAAACAAAGGCAATCAGTTCCATGCTTGTGAGACACATAAAAATGTAAGATATGTACAACTTACATGCCTTGTCTCCCAACACAAACTTCATGCCTTGTCTCCCAACACAAACTTCATGCCTTGTCTCCCAACACAAACTTCCTGTCTGGCCCTGATGGAGAATTTCACGACAACATTGAAACAAATGTAAGGCCCTTCTGAGTGTGAGGATTTTTGAATTGTACAAGTAACATACATGAAGATACTCCATCCATGAATAAGACCTTAAAAAGAAAAAATGTTGCAGGATGGGGGTTGGGGAGTACAGGATTTTATGTTTCACAAAAAGAGTTCAACTACCAGCCTGGCCACATATTTTCTTTGTGATCTGGGGACGTAATCTATATCCCACCTCTTAATCTATCTCATCTTAAATGTCTTCATCTAAAAAGTATAAATAATAGTATCTACCTCTAAGTACCACTGTGAAAACCTAACACTGTTGAGGAGATTACACTAGGAATAGTATCCGAGGAGAGAGACCACTGATTTGAGGTAAGGAATGAGAGAGAGAACCCTGGTGAGAGGGAGCAGTGGGTTTCCATGTTTATCAGTTTGGGTCATTTGGCAAGAAAAAAAAAGATAGCATTAGATATGCTAGAGAGTTTTAGGGATAACTGCACATTAAGAATAAGAAGGAAGGAGCAAGAGTAGGCAAGGTGAGCTTTCAGACAGCATTACAAGTCTGTCACCTGTGAAAGGAGAGAAGAAAGGAAGGCTTCTGTAGGAAAAGCCCCAGACTGTGGTGTAGTTCAGAGAAAGTTTCAGCCAGGCCAATGGGAAATCTGAGCAGAAGTTGCCTGTTAGAAGTTTCCCTCACTGAGTAGTAATGGTCCAGCTCTATTACCCTTACCATACTCAGTCATTGGCTGGGAGTAGCCCGAAGTATGTGTGGTCTGGTGTGTTACCCAGAAGTTCACTGTTAATGATTCTCTCCAGAGAAGGTTTTTTTTAAAAGGAAGGTATGAGCAGCACATCATTGTGGCCACCACCACTCTATACCCAGATATCAAACTGGAAGAGGACTGAGGCCTCTGGATAAGGAAAATGTGGTAGGCCTATGAAGACTAGACAAATGCAAAATTTGTATGCCCTAGTATAGTGTGGAAGCATCAGGGGGTCTAAACTCAAGAGCATTTGCAGGCTGAGGCTTCTTCACAATCAGAATTCTAATCCTGAAAAGCTCAGTGAAAATATACCACTGCCTTGATGATGTCATCCCTGATCTTCTATCATTCCCCACTTTGTAATTTTCTTTCTCTTGGGAAACTACCACACATTGCCTAGAATGGTTTGTATGAATTGTTATATGTGCATTCTTACCTCACCAATTAGATAGATGCTTTCTTAATAGCAGAGTTTATGTCTTATTTAACGCAGCATAGAACTGCCTGGCACAGAATGGGAATCCATGCCCGTTTTGGCTACATGTCTTGGGATAACACTGCTGCATCTTTCTTCGACATCAGCACATACCCATTTTAAAATACAGCTCCCCTTCAGTATGATATTGGCTGTGGGTTTGTCATAGATAGCTCTTATTATTTTGAGATACGTCCCATCAATACCTAATTTATTGAGAGTTTTTAGCATGAAGCATTGTTGAATTTTGTCAAAGGCCTTTTCTGCATCTATTGAGATAATCATGTGGTTTTTGTCTTTGGTTCTTTTTATATGCTGGATTACATTTATTGATTTGCGTATATTGAACCAGCCTTGCATCCCAGGGATGAAGCCCACTTGATCATGGTGGATAAGCTTTTTGATGTGCTGCTGGATTCAGTTTGCCAGTATTTTATTGAGGATTTTTGCATCAATGTTCATCAACGATATTGGTCTAAAATTCTCTTTTTTGGTTGTGTCTCTGCCCGGCTTTGGTATCAGGATGATGCTGGCCTCATAAAATGAGTCAGGGAGGATTGGAAGCATTCCCTTTGAAAACTGGCATAAGACAGGGATGCCCTCTCTTACCACTCCTGTTCAACATAGTGTTGGAAGTTCTGGCCAGGGCAATTAGGCAGGAGAAGGAAATAAAGGGTATTCAATTAGGAAAAGACGAAGTCAAATTGTCCCTGTTTGCAGACGACATGATTGTATATCTAGAAAACCCCATTGTCTCAGCCCAAAATCTCCTTAAGTTGATAAGCAACTTCAGCAAAGTCTCAGGATACAAAATAAATGTACAAAAATCACAAGCATTCTTATACACCAATAACAGCCAAACAGAGAGTCAAATCATGAGTGAACTCCCATTCACAGTTGCTTCAAAGAGAATAAAATACCTAGGAAACCAACTTACAAGGGACATGAAGACATGGAGAACTACAAACCACTGTTTAATGAAATAAAAGAGGATACAAAGAAATGGAAGAACATTCCATGCTTATGGGTAGGAAGAATCAATATCATGAAAAGGGCCATACTGCCCAAGGTAATTTATAGATTCAATGCCATCCCCATCAAGCTACCAATGACTTTCTTCACAGAATTGGAAAAAACTACTTTAAAGTTCATATGGAACCAAAAAAGAGCCCGCATTGCCAAGTCAATCCTAAGCCAAAAGAACAAAGCTGGAGGCATCACGCTACCTGACTTCAAACTATACTACAAGGCTACAGTAACCAAAACAGCATGGTACCGGTACCAAAACAGACATATAGATCAATGGAACAGAACAGAGCCCTCAGAAATAATGCCGCATATCTACAACTATCTGATCTTTGACAAACCTGAGAAAAACAAGCAATGGGGAAAGGATTCCCTATTTAATAAATGGTGCTGGGAAAACTGGCTAGCCATATGTAGACAGCTGAAACTGGATCCCTTCCTTACACCTTATACAAAAATTAATTCAAGATGGATTAAAGACTTAAATGTTAGACCTAAAACCACAAAAACCCTAGAAGAAAACCTAGGCATTAGCATTCAGGACATACGCATGGGCAAGGACTTCATGTCCAAAACACCAAAAGCAATGGCAACAAAAGACAAAATTGACAAATGGGATCTAATTAAACTCAAGAGCTTCTGTGCAGCAAAAGAAACTACCATCAGAGTGAACAGGCAACCTACAAAATGGGAGAAAATTTTTGCAACCTACTCATCTGACAAAGGGCTAATATCCAGAATCTACAAAGAACTGAAACAAATTTACAAGAAAAAAACAAACAACCCCATCAAAAAGTGGGCAAAGGATATGAACAGACACTTCTCAAAAGAAGACATTTATGCAGCCAAAAAACACATGAAAAAATGCTCACCATCACTGGCCATCAGAGAAATGCAAATCAAAACCACAAGGAGATATCATCTCACACCAGTTAGAATGGCGATCACTAAAAAGTCAGGAGACAACAGGTCCTGGAGAGGATGTGGAGAAATAGGAACACTTTTACACTGTTGGTGGGACTGTAAACTAGTTCAACCATTGTGGAAGTCAGTGTGGTGATTCCTCAGGGATCTAGAACTAGAAATACCATTTGACCTAGCCATCCCATTACTGGGTATATACCCAAAGGACTATAAATCATGCTGCTATAAAGACACATGCACACGTATGTTTATGGCAGCATTATTCACAATAGCAAAGACTTGGAACCAACCCAAATATCTAACAGTGATAGACTGGATTAAGAAAATGTGGCACATATACACCATGGAATACTATGCAGCCATAAAAAATGATGAGTTCATGTCCTTTGTAGGGACATGGATGAAATTGGAAATCATCATTCTCAGTAAACTATTGCAAGGACAAAATACCAAACACCGTATATTCTCACTCATAGGTGGGAATTGAACAATGAGAACACATGGACACTGGAAGGGGAACATCACACTCTGGGGACTGTTGTGGGGTTGGGGAAGGGGGGAGGGATAGCTTTAGGATATATACCTAATGCTAAATGATGAGTTAATGGGTGCAGCACACCAGCATGGCACATGTATACATGTGTAACTAACCTGCACATTGTGCACATGTACCCTAAAACTTAAAGTATAATAATAATAAAATAAAAATAAAAAAAATACAGTTCCTGTAGCCACTGAAACACTCAGGACTTTCACACAACAGTATTCAGGCTGATCCACATGAACATTTCTAGTATGGATAAAAAAGACTTCCACTAGGCACTGAGAAGTAAATTTCCATTTACTTTTATTTATCTCCTGACATACTTGGCATTGTAACTGATGCAAAATAGTAATTATAACAGGAACAAGAACGAGAACAAGATAAGAAATAGAAAGGCTTTTGTTTATTTTTACTTCATCAAGATTTGAGCCCAAGCACTTCATTGTTTACCAAATGCACATTATAAGTTCGGCAATACATCATAGAATACAAGGATAGTTCAACATATGAAAAGCAATCAGTATAATACACCATATTGAAAAAATGAAGGGGGGAAACTACACGATCAATTCAGTTGATAGAGAAAAAATTTTTTTTGACAAAATTCAATACCCTTTCATGATGAAAAAAAAGTCAACAAACTGGGAATAGAAGGAAGTTACCTCAACATAAAGGTCATATATGAAAAACCCACATCTAACATTATTCTCAATAGTGAAAGCCTGAAAGCTTTCCCTCTAAAATTAGGAACAAGGCAAGAATGCCTACTCTTGCCACTTCTATTCAATACAGTACTGGAAGTCCTAGTCAGAGTAATTAGCCAAGAAAAAGTAAAATAAAAGGCATCCAACTTGTAAAGGAAAAAAGAAAAGTATCTCTGTTCACAGAGAGCATGATCTTACATGTAAAGACCTTAAGAGTTTCCAATTAAAAACCTTTTAGAGGTAATAAAAAAATTTAGCAAAGTTGCAGATACAAAATCAACACACAAACAAAAATCAGTTGTGAGTGCAGCATGGTGTTACATGCTTATAGTCCCAGCTACTTGGAAGGCTGATGTGGAAAGATCACTTTAGCCCATGAGTTCAAATCCAGCCTGGGCAACATAGCAAGACCCTTTTCAAAAAAGCAGTTGCATTTCTATACATTAACAATGAACAATCCAAAATGGAATTTAAGATAATAATCCTCTTTACAGTAGCAACATAAATAATAAAACTCTTATGAATGAATTTAACCAAAGAGGCAAAAGATGTGTATACTAAAAACTACAAAGCATTGCTGAGAGAAATTAAAGATGAAAAATGTCCCATGTTCATGGATTGGAAAACTTAATATTACTAAAATGTCTGTACTACTCAAAGTGACCTACAGATTTATCTACAGATTCAATGCAATCATTGTGATCACAATGACATTTTTCATTATTTTGCAGAAATACAAAGAAAACCTAAAATTCATATAATATCTCATAAGACTGAATGGCCAAAATAATCTTGAGGAAAAAAAACATAGTTAAAAGCCTGACACTTTCTGAATTCAAACATATTACAAAACTACAGTGATGAACACAGTATGATACTAGCATAAAAACAGACATTTAGAAAAATGGGACAGGATAGAGAGCCCCAAAATAAACCCTCACATATATGGTCAACTGGCTTTGACATGAGTGTCAAGGCTGCACAATGGGGAAAGTACAGTTTCTTCAATTACTGGTGTTGAGAAAACTGTATATCCACATGTAAAAAAATGAGATTGGACACTTATGTCACACTATATCCAAAAATTAACTCAAAATGAATTAAAGATCTAAATGTAAGATCTGAAACTATAAAACTCCTAGAAAACATACAGGAAAAGTTTAATAATATTGTATTCAGCAGCGATTTCTGGCACAGATAACAAAAGCAAAAAAGAAAAAATAAACAAATGAGACTGTATATATATATATATATTTTTTGAGATGGTGTCTTGCTCTGTTGCCAGGCTGGAGTACAGTGGTGTGATCTTGGCTCACTGCGACCTCCGCCTCCCAGATTCAGGCGATTCCCCTGCCTCAGCCTCCTGAATAGCTGGGACTACAGCTGTGTACCACTACGCCCAGCTAATTTTTTGTATTTTAGTAGAGACGGGGTTTCACTGTGTTGGCCAGGATGGTCTTGATTTCCTGACCTTGTGATCCGCCCACCTCGGCCTCCCAAAGTGCTGGGACTATAGGCATAAGCCACCATGCCCAGCCAACTATATCAAATTTTAAAACTTCTGCACAGCAAAGGAAACAATCAATGGAGTAAAAAAGGCAACCAATGGAATGGCAGAAAATGTTTGCAAACCACATATCTAATATGGAATTAATATACAGAGCATATTTTTAAAAATCCTAAAACTCAATGATAAAAAATTCAGATTCAAAAATTCAGAAGAGACGATTGTGAAAAGAAGATATAAAAATGGGCAGCTGGGCTCGGTGGCTCATGCCTGTAATCCCAGCATTTTGGGAGGTCGAGGCGGGCGGATCATGAGGTCAGGAGCTCGAGACCACCCTGACCAATATGGTGAAACCCTGTCTCTACTAAAAAATACAAAAATTAGCTGGGTGTTGTGGTGTGCACGTGTAGGCCCAGCTACTTGGGAGGCTGAGGCAGGAAAATTGCTGGAACCCGGGAGGCGGAGGTTGCAGTGAGTCAAGATTATACCACTGCACTCCAGCCTGGGTGACAGAGTGAGACTCCATCTAAAAACAAACAAACAAACAAAAACAAAGCAAACAAAAGCCAACAGGCATATGAAAAGATGTTTACTCTCATTATCACCAGAGAAATGCAAGTCAAAACCACAATACCTATCATTTCATAATCCTTAAGATGGCCACTATCCAAAAATCAGAAGAAAATAAGTGTTGGCAAGAATGTGGAGAAATTGGAAACTTTGTGCACTGTTGGTAGGAATATAAAATGATACAGCCTCTCTAGAAAAATAGCAGCAATCACACTTCTGGGCATATATCCAAAAATACTTGAAAGAAGGATCTCAAAGAATTGTTTGCAAACTCATGTTCATTGGAGCATTATTCATAATAGGCAACATGCACAAGCAAACTAAATGTCTATTGGCAGGTGACTGAGTGTAAGAAATCTTGTCATATGCTTCAGCCTGAATGAACCTGGAGGACATTACGTTAAGTGAAATAAGCCAGTCACAAAAAGACAAGTACTGCCTGATTTCTCTTATATGAGGTCTCTAAAGTAATCAAACTCTTAGAAATAGAAAATATATTGCCAGGAACTGGTGGTGGGAGGAAAAAGTGGGTTGTTCAATGGGTATAGAGCTGCGTTTTTCAAGATAGAAAAGTTTTAGAGATCTAATGCACAACAATGATCATACAGTTAATACTACTGTATAGTATACCTACAAATGGTTAGGACGGTAAATTTTATGTTCTGTGTGTTTTTTTACCACCATAATAAAATGACAAAAGTGCAGATTTACTGAATAAAAGACTACATTCTTGTGTTCTTTTTCAAACTAAAGAAGTTTCAAACTCTCTAAGATGTATCTAGGATGGTGAGATCTTGGACCTATTATTTATTTCAAAATATGTGCCTTTATAAAATATCCCTAAATGAAATAAAATGAAATACATTAAAATTCCATGTAATGAGAATTTTCATGGTTAGCTTCTTTATTGTTTTTTGATGTAGATTTATTTTAATTATTGGTTACAATATTAAAGAAGGTTGTATATTAAAAAGATCTATCAACATTTGAAGGAGTCTTTAATCAAACTTCTTTATATCTTTTGTACAATTTTCTAAGTGAAATTATTCTTTAGCCTTAATACAAAAGAAACTAAAAGAAGAGAAGACATAAATATTATAGAAGATTTTGGGTTTGAAATTGCTTTCTTTTTGTCATCATCACTCACAGCAGGGCATCCAAAAGTTTTGGTATTCTGTGGCCTAAACTTTATAGATAATGCCCTAATACAAAAGGGGATGATAACTCTACTTAGGCAAAAATGAGAGTCAAATCTTTGTATTCCAGTTATAAAATATCACCTTTGCTATGTATATATCAAGTATCTAAAGCATCTAGTCACTTAGTACATTAGTAAAAATCTGTCAAAACTATAGTAGCACCCAATGTAGTTAATGCTGTGGTAAACTAATTCTGTTTCTCCTCTTGTAGACACTATAAAGAAATTCTTACAATCCTACTGACATTAATATGGAAATGTGTAAAGGCAATAATGACATTCGTATTCTTTGACCCCATGATCTTACACTATTTCCCACATCATTTCTTAAACATATAATACGACAGAAGAAAAAATACTAAATGTTAGAATATGTTCATTAACCATGTCAGTTTAAAAAAATGAATACATATATTTTTTGGATGGATGGATGGATGTGTGTGTGTGTGTGTGTGTATCTCCAACAAAGAGAATGAGGTAAATCATGGTGTAACCATGCAATTGTGTAGTCTTTGACCATTAAAATTGTAATTGCAAAGACTATGCATGGAATAAAATGTGGATTGACACTGAAAGATTATATGATGTTCTGATGTTAACCAATATAAAGCAAAATATAATCTCACATTTCTTGCTGCAGCCATTTAAAATGTGTATACATAAGGAGAATACTAGAAACAAATAGGCAAAATGGAATTAATTGTGTTTTGGGGGAAGATTAGTGTTAATTTTTAAAAACTGATTTTCTTTTTATTATTTTTGGAAACACAATGTACAGTAAAATAAAACACATATATCCCTGTTTACTTGATGATTCAGAATATCATCTCTTCAGGCTCTGGTCAGCAACTTCAAAATGAAGTATTTATCAGCTCAGATTGAATGTCTGATTAAGACAATTATCATTTTAGAGTTGGAACAAAATTTAGCTCTATCATGCTTGACTTTAAAACTGTATAAGGAACTTCAAATTGGCTCTATATTCTCTCTAGCTAGTTAATTCATGATAAAGCTGTGAGACCTTGGGCAAGGTTTATTAACCTTTTTAAATCTCAGTTATCTTAACTACAAAATGAAGGTAGTAATATCTATCTCATGAGAATTAAATAAAATAACACATGTGATAGCATTTAATACAGTAGATACTATATAGAGGCTTCAATAAATGTTAGATTATTAAATTAAACTTTTTAATTAAGAAATGAATTAATTAATAAACTAATACACATGAATAAGCAAAGAGTCAATTTTCAAGTTCTAGTTCTGCTATATATTAGCTGTGTGACCTTAGGCAAATAATTTGACGTTTTCAAGTTTCAGTTTTCTTGTGTATAAATTGAGAGGGTTAAGTAGAAGAACCTTCAGGGTTCCTTTCACCTCTAAATTCTACAAATTACACATAGATGACAAGTGTGATAATAGCTTTACATGCAAAAATGGGGTATACATTACACCACTCCCCTTTTTCATTGCTAATAATAAAATAACCCTTATGCTCTTTCTAAAAGAAGCTCTTGATAATCATTTATGCCTCACTTTTAATTAAGCAGCTCAACCTACTTTATTAAAGTTTTGACTATTTTACAGTTAACATTAGATGATTTAAAAAAAAAACAGACTGGGAAATGAATCAGCCTGTCAGCTTATAGACTCCTTTCATCCTATCTTTTCACCATGTATGATTCCATTGAGATTTTAAGTAATGAACTAATAGATACCCAAACTGAAAAAGGTTGGTATGTGCTGACAAAAATGTGGTGTTAATGTCAAAACATTCAAAAATTCAGTAATTCTTACTATTCAATCTTTACCAGTCTCTTAGTTTTTGCTATTATGTTTCTATGTTTTCAAAACACCAATCCTAGTTATATATTTAAACTCCTTTCTGATATTGATGCATTTATAATGCATGCTAGACTTTTGTACCCATTATTAACGTGATCATATGCAACTCTTCAGATCGTTAATGCTTTTCATAAAGGCTCTAACAGGTAAGAGTTACAATATTTGAAGCCATAACTACAAGAGGTAAGGCAGCTTCATAAAAGGAACATGAATTTTGGAATCAGATATCTAAATTTGAATCCTAGTTCTGCCACTGTAGTCTTGGTCAAGTTATAAGAGTCAGTTCATTTGTAACATGGATATAAGATGCCCAATACACAATGTTGTTGTAAAGACTGAACAAAATAATACACAAAAAACACATAGGACAGTGGTTGACATTGTCAGGTACTCAATTTATGTCCCCCAGTCAGTTAACTAGATTTATTTCTATTACCATACTTCAATACCATCATCCTATGCCTCTTCCTAAAATAATCATTTTTAAATTCTAATAAGAACACATATTTGTATAGTGCAGGAGTCAATAAACTTTTTCATAAAGGGCCTGATAGTAAATAGTTTAGGCTTATAGGCCATAGAGTGTCTGTTGCAACTCTTCAACTCTGACAAAGTTGTAATATGAAAGCAGCCAAATACACATAAATAAATGGGCATCGTTGTGTTAAAATATAACTTAATGTACAAAAAAAAAATAGCTGGCCAGGGGCAATGGTTTGCTGACCCCTGCTGTAGTACTTTCTAAAGCATATTACTTATAATAGTTCATCTTCTCAGCAACCTAGAGGAAGGCATGCTATTTGTACATCCATCTTACAAATGAAGAGAAGCAGAGACATGGTTAGACCTGTTCAAGATCATACAGTAGTAAATGTCAGATCCAGCACTCAATACTTCAATCATTATCCTATGATTCTTGATTAAATATGCTACAACATCACAGAAATATGACTCAGGATAAGCAAAGGTCAAAGCATTGCCACAAATGGCCAGGTTTTTGGTTCATATGCTAATACGTAATATCCAGAAGAGTAATGTCCCCTTAGTGTAAATTGTAGAACCAAACTGCAAAGCTCTGTAAAACAATCTGGGTTCCCTACTAGTGAGTGCCTCATCACTAGATGCATTCGCACAGAAGTTTAATGCCTCTGTCAGGAAAACTGCAGAAGAAATCATGGATAAGGAGGTAACAGAATGGCTGAGGTTCCTCTAAGATTTGAAGCCTAGGTTCCTGGGATACAAATATGAATACATCAGAGGTTTTCGAAAGGCAATTTGAGAATAAATCATGTCTCATTTAGATAAAAATGTTTAGCGCAAGAAAACCATGAGATCACAGTTTGAGTGGAGACAATATGTTAAGAATGAAGAAGTGACTTGGAAGGAGATAAAACAAGGTAACTAGAATTGGCTTGCTTGAAGGTCCAACTCTGTGGCACCAAAAACCTCTTTGAGGGGTAGATTGTAGTGCTGTTACCTCCTTCCTTCAGCTAAGAATGGGGAATGAGTTGGATATCATAGACTTGCTAGCCTGAAGGGAGATCATCTGCCATCAATTTTTTTTTTATGTGTAAAAAGAGACTCAGAAAGGAGAAATAATTTGACTGAGGGCAAACAGCAAGTCAACAGAGGAAACAGACCTTAAATCCATCCTACATGTCTCCAAAGCCCTTTGCTCTTCTATTTGCCTAGCTGGTTAATTACTTCATTTCAAACCTACCATAGTCCTGAAAACTATGTACTATTACTCTCATTTTACAGAAGAGGAAATTGAGGCTTGACTTGAGAAGTCAAGTAATTCAGCTGATAAACAGTAGAGCTAGTATTAAAACGTGGCTTCTTGTTTTCTAGTCAAACACTGCCTGTCCTCTCAAGCCCCTTCTCATGCCTGAACTAAGCTGGTTTCCTGACACTACTTGTTATAAATATTCCTGAGAGCTCAGCAAAACATTTAAACATGGATTCATTTATAAATGCCACCACAGACTTCTTGAATTGAGAGGAAATCTGAGCTCCTGTTTATAGAGCTGACAGTGAGGAAGAAGGGGAAACTCTGTGGTCCTGTGCTCTTGGAAGACCCTTTTAAGGTTTCATATGACAAGGAAATCAGATTAGCTACTAAAATAGAAGCCATGGCTCACATTTCTTGGGAAAAGTGAATTATGCCATTTTTAATACTTCACTAGCTTGACTTACATAAAGGTATAATCCAATTGAGGATTCTGATAATTGTAGAATTCTCAAGCACAGGCAGTAGACTAACCAAGGAGAAAGATTGTCATTCTCTGAATAACCAGCAAAATTTAATGCTAGGCTAGTCCCTTGGACTCTGTTTCTATGGACCCAGTTAAATACATTTGAATCTTTCTCTCTGGTAAATTCAATTCACTTCTGAATGGTTTGTGAGAAGAAAAAAAAATAATGATTACACAGATGGAAGTGGTCAAAGTCACAGAGCCGTGACTATCACCATAGATGGTTATGTTCATGCAACAAAAATAACTGGATTACCATTTTACCACTGTAATTCTCATAAAGGCTCAGGAGTCTCAGAGGATCTGTCCACTATGCTGTTAAAGCTTGAAAATCTTTAAAAATCATCTTTAGGTTTATCTTCTCTTACCGGAGGAAATTGGGGCCTCAAATGGCCCTGTGTTCTTGGCACCAGAGGATGATCAATGATAGGAAAAACTGCATTTCATTTGCAATATATCCTAAGAACAATGGATTACAGGGCTGCTGGAAAACTTCACTAACAATGAAGGAGACATACTCAAAAATCTCTAAGGAAGAAACTGTGTGTATTACAGATTATTTGTGCCAAGGCCCTGTGCTAGGTGCTTTACATACTTGCATTGCTTTTCACAAGTATAAAATAGGTATAGCTTTCTCTTTCTTACAAATAAGGAAACTATCTTACAAAAGTTTCTTAACTTGTCTAAGATACACAGTACAGGAAGTAGTAGAGCTACCATTGGAACACCAAAGTCTATATTCTTTCTACCATAGCTTCTATGCTGCCTGTCCCAATCCTAAAATTCTGTTATCTTATAATGGTCGTTATCCATTTGGTGTTTTGGCCCACTAGCAACTACCTTGACAGCTTATTGTCTATGACAGAGACTCTGACCATTCATTTATTCCGCAGGCATATGCTAGATCTTTTACTTGATCCTTGAGAATATAACAGTTTCTAGTTTTAAGGAGCTCAGAGAGAATGGAAGAGAGAGGCATGGGGTACAATGCAGTATCAAAAAGGCCCTTACACCAGGCTGCGGTGTGAGGGAAGAGTTCAAGAGGAGATATGCTGAGCTGAGTCTTAAAGAATGAGTGGAAGAGGAAGATGAAATTCTTAGAAAAGAGTGCTGAAGGAAGAAGGGACGGCATTCCTTGAAAGGAAATGTGCAAAGTTATGGACATAGAGCAGATCCTAGCACTCTGTGGGAACTGGTAATAGTTGAGCACAGTTGCAGCATACAATCAGCGTGAGAGATTGATCAGAAATGAGAATGAAGAAGGAGGCACAGGCAACATTGAAGAGGGCCTTGTAAGTCAGGATAAGAATCTAGACTTTATCCTGAGGTTAGTGAAAAGACATCACAGGGTTTAAAGTCTTACATGGTTAAAGGTCTTTTTGATCTTTAAAAAGATCTTGTTTACTATTGTGTGGAGTATGGACTGAAAGGGATCAGACTTGAGCTAGAGAAACCAGTCAGAATGTTAGCATAGTGATCCAAAGAGCTAATGATGGCCTGAAGTGAACAAAGACAGTGGCAGTGCGGATAGAATGGAGGAACAGATGTAAGAGATGCTTATGATTAAATGTAGGAATGAGAGATCATGAAAAATCCAGGATAACCATGAGTTTTTTTTTTTTTTTTTGGAGATGGAGTCTCGCTCTATCGCCCAGGCTGGAGTACAGTGGCGCGATCTCTGCTCACTGCAAGCTCCGCCTCCCGGGTTCACACCATTCTCCTGCCTCAGCCTCCCAAGTAGCTGGGACTACAGGCACCGGCCACCACACCCGGCTAATTTTTTGTACTTTTAGTAGAGATGGGGTTTCACTGTGTTAGCCAGGATGGTCTTGATCTCCTGACCTCGTGATCTGCCCACCTTGGCCTCCCAAAGTGCTGGGATTACAGGTGTGAGCCAACCATGAGGTTTTGAACTTGGGGAAATGGGTGGATACTGGTACCATTAATAAAGAGACAAAATATTGGAAGACAAGCAGAATATGAAGGAAAGAAGATGAATTTAGGAGAGTCATTCAGCATTTATTGAGCACATGATGTGTGTAACCTCTCTTCTGAGCACTGGCTGTTCTAGATATAACTTGATCTCAACATCTGGTACTAGTAAAGTGTGCCTAGGTGATAAAGCAACAGATGCTATAGATCTGTCTGTCCAATACAGTAGTCACTGGCCTACCAAATTTAAACATGTGGCTGTTTAAATTTTTTAAAAGTAAATTAAGTAAAATTATAATGATAATTTCTTAGTCACAACAGCCACATTATGGCTAATTATAGCCACATTATGGTTAATGGCTACTATATTAAGCAGCATAGACAGGGAACATTTCCATTAATGTAGAAAGTTCTATTTTTGGGGGCATTAAGTAGTTGGATACCCTTTTCTCTGGAGTATAACAGCTGGCAGAGCCCTCTAAATGGCAGCTGTGGAAAACACAGTTAAGCCAGGAACTGTGTTTCTCAGAATGACTTTTGCTACATGGTTATCAGTTGGTCAATGAATTGGTCAATGTGTAACTTCTGTTTTTGGTAGGAGCAGTCTCTTAATAGTGAACCACTAATGTACTTGAGGCACAGGCCAGGCAATGACAAAAGAAGTAAAATTTTAGTTCGTTAGTTCCTTAGGCTTAGTTCCTTAGTCACATTAGCCACATTCGAGAACTCAATAGCCACACATGGTTAGTGATTACTCACGAGCCTTTTCACATGCCAATTTCACATGTCAACTAATGTGCAATTTTCAACTGTGTATACACACACACACACACACATATCATATACATACATAGAGTAAACACTAGAAAGAAATTTACCAGCATGTTAATACTGGTTCTGTTTGAGTGGTACAATTACAAGTAATTTACTGATCTTTATTTTCTTCAGAAGTTTCCATGTTTTTCATGAGAATATATGATTTTGTAATCATAAACAATATATATTTCTAGTAAAATGTACATTTTGTGTGCCTTCAAAGTAAGTATTATAATAAGCAAAAATTTCAATGTTGGTTTAAAATCTAGCTCTGTGACATTCTATTTGTGTGACTTTAGGCAAGATTTTTAGCATGTGAGCATCAGTTCTCATCTCTGGGAAACAAAGAAAATAATACCTAACTTGTGGTTGTTTTGAAGATTAAATGCAGTAATGTAAGTTAAGTTATTACAACAAAGCTTGACACATAGTAGGCACTCAGTGAATGATGGTACTGGCACAGTTAATTGAGATAGTAATGGTTATTATAGTATTAGTAGTGGTACTAGTAGTAATAGAAAAAGTAAAATAATAAATATAACAACAGTAATAATGACAACGGTAACAATAAAGCTAAAGTAAGAATGAATTTTAGTTATCAGTTAGGCCAACTGAGTCACTTTATTAAGAAATCAAGGTCTGGAGAGGCTGGAAGATTGTACAATCTGGTGCAAAATTCACTTCTTATTCCCAATACTATATCGTTATGTCACCAATATTTTAGATTGCATAGAATTTTGATTTTGTTCAGTTGATATATTCCAGCACTCTCAAGCTCTCAAGCGAGAGAAGCAAAAGACAAGGTCTTGCCTCTAACAGAGCTCACACTTTATCAGAGCCCAACCATACTATTTAGAAAATACTGCTAAGGGCTATTAGAGAGGTATAAAAATATGCAGTTGGAGCACAAAGGAAGAAACTACTAGCCCTGGTTGGCTTGAGGTAGGGAAAAAAGCAAGTTCACAGAGGTGATTTCTGAGTTAAGTTTCAAAGGAGCAAGAGTATTTTGATAGGGAATTAAGAGGGAAATGTTCACTAAGTGCATAGAGCTGTGTGTGAGTGAAGACCTGAAGGCTTGAGAGTGCATTGTGATGTAGGGAGAAAGTTGATGTGGATACATCTATGACAGAGAATTCATTTACTTGATTACTCACAACAAAATTTGTTGAACACTTCGGTGTGCCAGACAATGTGCTAAGCTGAATAGGTGATATGTGAAAGGCTCTGAATATCAAGCCAAAAAGTTGAAACTTTATTCTACAGACAATGGAAATAGAAGCATTTTAAGACAAAGAGGAATGAAATCAAATTTCCCTTTTGATCTGATTACTCTACTGCTGACTGGTCTATTTCCCCTGGATAGGAGCTAGATATTTGGGATCAAAAGTGTCACTGACATTAAAAAAAAAAAATTCTCTGAGAATTGCAGCTGAAATGGAGCAGACCTTCCTGGAGTATTTCATTTTGTGTCTTGTGCTGTGGCAACACGAAAGTATCAACCCTTCCCCATTGATTTTCTAGTGGCAGCAACAAAACTGCACTTTGAGGAGAATGACCTCTGGGTTGATTAAGATTTGAAAAATGTTGAATTTATTCTATAAATTCTGGCCCAAGCTGAAGAGGTGCTAATGTGATTGGAACTCATGCAGTAACTGTCAGAGGCAAGAGATCGATCTGAAATTCATGTTCAAAATCCTGCTTTACCCACTGGGCCTAATCCAGTTTTTAAAGCTGAGCAGCTTCTGTAAGAAACACAGGGTCAGACTGCTCCCACCCCACATCACTGTTGCCTCATATTTCAGACACATCATGAATGGTTAATATTTTAAATCTTAAATGAGATGCAGATCCCCCCTCTTCCTCCAGAGAAAGAAAAAAGAAAGAAAAAAGTAAACCCTGAAAACATATTAAAAGTTTCTTAAATTGAGAATTTCCATGGCAAAGATATATTTGGTGCAAGCAATTCACTATATGTCAGCCTAACCTTCCCTCTGCTCCTGCATTGCTTAAAATTCACTAGGTATACCATTTTGTTTCAGAGATAAGTCCGCCTCAGCAGGGAGGATGGGCTGAGTCAATGAGCAGCTTCATTTATATCTGCAAACTCTGCTTTTCAATCCCCAGTTGATCCTGGACCCACAGCACAGAAAATCAGGTGTTTATTGTCATTCTGGTCTCTCTGCCTAATGCTTTCCTTCAAAAAGAATAAAACTTCCTGAATCCTAGAAGAAAAATTAAGCCAAACCATCAATCTTGCCTGTTTTTTCAAACAATGTCCCTGTTCTAGAAGGATATGAAAAGAAAAAAAATGCTAGACACACCTAACTCTATAAGCTGAGTCATAATACAGACACATTTGCTATTACAAAGTGCTGATTGGCATGACCTTAATCCATCACCTTTGGGGGACAAAAGTATGTTTTCTTATGTTTGTGCTGAAATATGCACACACATTAAGGGGTCATTAATATGATTTGAACACTGATTATGTACTAGGCTGTGAGTAAAATGTGGTCTCATGGTACCCTAGGCTATCTTGATCAGGGCACTTACATACTGTAATATGATCATTTAGGTACAAGTATCAACTTGAAGAAAAAGGGCTTTTTTAAAAAAAATAATTTTAATTGGTTTAATGCCTGGAACATGGCAGGTATTAAATAAGTATTGAATGAATGAAAGAATGCATGAATGAGATTGAGAGAAGTACAAGAAGGTGAATATAAAAATAGGAAAAAGGAAAAAATGAGCAGATAAAAGAAAGGGTATGACACATATGTTGGAAATAATGTTAAAATTTTGCCAAAACACTCGTGTGTGTGTGTGATATTATATATATACATGTGTGTGTGTCTGTGTGTGTAGTGAACTGCACATGTGAGGGATCTAAGTTGCATGTTCCTTATGAGAATGTATTTGAATCATCTGTCCTCACCCCCACTGTCTGTGGAAAAATTGTCTTCCACAAAACCAGTCCCTGGTGCCAAAATGTGTATATATATATGTATATATATATATAGCCAGTGGTCCATATATCAGTGGTCCTCCCCAAGCATAATCTCATAAAACAGAGCATCCCCTTACCCTCTCAACTGGAAGAAGGTAGGAAGACACTCTGTGTATTCTCTCCTCATCTCAACTGGGTATTGAAGACCCAGTGTCTACATCAACCAAATTATCCAGTAACCAGAAAGTTATATAGCTGTCCTTGTGCTGCATCAGAGTTACTTTTTGAGGGATTATTGTTCTCCCATGCTAATCTTCACCTATCTTCCTCTGTCTTGCAGAGACTTAACTCCCAGATAGCAATACTGAAAGAAGGTAAGAGAGGACTATTGATACACAAAGCATCTTGGAAATATGTGTGCCCCACACTTCCTAAGGCAAAGGATAGATACTAGATGCAGGGAAATACGCAAACATCCCTGTAACATACATACTTCTAAGTACCAAAAAATAAAGACAGGTAGGCATTTGTGTATGAATGTGTGTGTGTGTGCGTGTGCACATGCATCTACATATGTGCATATGCATATATGTTTGGAAAGTAGTGGAAGAAGTGAAATAATCTGATGTCACCATATATAATCGAGCTAAAAAAGATTCTTCTAAACACTAGGAATTAGTGTGGGAACTGTACAGCATGATTTTTAATAGCAAAAATATGAAAAAATAAATGACATTCAACATGTAAAATAAATAGTTCTGTGTTCATATGTTTGAGTATTTTGTACTCTGAGACCATTTAAGTGTAAAAATAAGATATAATACTATGTGAAAAAAGCAGAATATAAAATTATACAGCAAAATTTCAAAAGCTTTCATGTAAATCACTTCCTGATCCCACTCCTCTTCACTGTTGGCAAACTATTTGAATTTTGCTCTAAAAGAAAAAAGCCCCAGACATTTCCTCTTTCTGCACAGCTCCCAACATAAGATAGGGCTTCAATAAATAGTTGCTGAATGAATGAGAAAACGAGTAAATGCAGACATTCTCTAGGCCAGTGGTCCCCAACCTTTTTGGCATAAGGACCAGTTTCGTGGGAGACAATTTTTCCGCAGACAGTGGGGTGGGGATGGTTTCAGGTTGATTCAAGTAGATTCTTATAAGTAGTGTGCAACCTAGATCCCTCGCATGCACAGTTCACAATGAAGTTCACAGTTCTATGAGGATCTAATGCCACTGCTGATCTGACAGGAGACAGAGCTCAGCTTTGCTCACTTGCCCACTGCTCCCCTCCTGCTGTGTGGCTCAGTTCCTAACAGGCCACAAACCAGTACTGGTCCATGGCCTGGGAGTTGAGGAGGCTCTAGGCCTCTTGAAAAGAGAACCACAGTATAGAATGGCTTCTGTTAAAGGCCCCACTCCACCAAAAAAAAAAAAAATCCTTCTCAGGGTCAGCTGCCCCATCTGCCCACAATGAAGATACCACAATGAAACTAGAGAATAGAAACCACAAAAATAAGCACGCATGCATCTTTAGGTATGCATGTATCTTTAGGTGGTGTGGGTGAAGCAGGTGCTTTCTTCAATTATTTCCCTTCTCTGATCATTAGAAGTCAGGGAATAGCAGAAGTCAGACCCCTATAACTTGCAAGACCTTACTTTACTGTGCCAAAACCTTCTCTAATAACAACTCACAATAACACAATGATCCAGCATGAATAATATACAGGTAAAATTAGTAATCCAGAATTGAATCAAAAGAGTATTTAGGTAAAAAAACAAAGGGGCTAAAACGACAAATTGGTAAAAAAGCAAACAAACAAACAATGACAGTAACATTCCCCTCATGTGTTTTTACCTTATTTCACCTTCTCCCTTATACTAGCTCCTTCTCATCAGCATTTAAGTATGCTTATGTCTCTCCAATTTTCTCTAGCCAGCACACTAGCTCTCCCAACTTCCTTACAAATTTCGTTCATCCATTTATCTACACATACATCTAATAATTTATTTGTAAGCTTATTATGTGTCAAAAACAAGCTAGGTATATGGATAAAGTGAATAGATTAGAAAGCTTTCTACTCTACTGTAGCCTACTTTCTATTGAAGGAAACACAAACCAAGACAGACAAAACAGACAATATAAAAGGCTACAAGTACTGTGCAGAAAATCTCATTAAAGTACTTTGTTTGTCTTGGATACTTTTAATACAATATGCTCAAAATGCCCCCAGATACCAAAACCTGCTCTTCCTCATTTGTCTCCTGTGATGGTTAATTATATGTGTCAATTGACTAGGTTAAGAATTGCCCATATGGCTAGTAAAACAGTATTTCTGACTGTCTGTGAGGATTTTTTCAGAAGAGATTAGCACTTGAATGAGTAGACTGAGTAAAGATGTTCTGCCCTCAGCAATGTGGGCAGGAATCATCTATTTCATTAAGGACCCAAACAGAACAAAAAGGCAAAGGAAGAGTCAGTCAGTCTCTCTCCCTCCCTCTCTCTCTCTCTCTCTCTCTCTCTCTCTCTCTCGCTCCTGATTTTCAGACCTGTGAACTCTAGGACTTACAGCAGCATTCAGCCCACCTCCCCACAGGTTCTCAGACCTTCAGCCTTGGACTGAATTATACCACTGGCTTTTGTGGTTCTCTAGCTTGTAGACAGCACATGGTGGGACTTCTGGCCCTCCATACTCTTGTCACCCAATTCCCATACTAAATCTCCTCTTATATATTTATACATATCCTACTGGTTGTGTTTCTCAGGAGAACCCTGACCAACACATTCCCTTTATCAGTAAATAGTATAACTTGCCATCCATTAGTCAAAGCCAGAAATCTTCAAAACTATTTGACTGTTTCCACTCTTTTTTTAATTTTTGTGTGTACATAGGTGCATATATTTTTGGGTTACATGAGATATTTTGACACAGGCATGTACTGTAGAACAATCACCTCAGGATAAAAAGGGTGTCCATCATCTCAAGCACTTATCTTTTGTGTTACAAACAATCCAATTGTACTCTTTTAGTTATTTTTAAAATGTACAGTTATATTATTTCTGACTATAGTCAGCCTGTTGTACTAGCATATACTAGGTCTTATTCATTCTGATTTTTTTTGTTTTCATTAACAATCCCCATTTCCCTGCCACCACCCTACTACCCTTCTGAGCCTCTGGTAACCATCCTTCTACTCTCTACGTCCATGAGTTTGATTATTGTAATTTTTAGCTCCTACTAATAAGTGAAAACATGTAAAGTTTGTCTTTCTGTGCCTGGCTTATTTCACTTAACAAAATGACCTCCGGAGCTCCATTCATGTTGTTGCAAATTACAAGTTTCATTCTTTTTATGGCTGAATAGTACTCCATTGTATATGTATCACATTTTCTTTATCCATTCCTCTGTTTATGGGCATGTGGGTTGCTTCCAAATCTTAGCTATTGTGAATAGTGCTGCAATAAACATGGGAGGCAGATACCTCTTCGATATACTGATTTCCTTTCTTTTGGGTATATTCCTAGGAATGAGGTTGCTGGATCATATGATAACTATATTTTTTGTTTTTGGAGAAACCTCCAAATTGTTCTCCATAGTGGTTGTATTAATTTACATTCTCGCCAAAAGTGTATGAGGGTTCCCTTTTCTCTACATCCTCACCAGCATTTGTTATTGCTTGTCTTGTGGATATAAGTCATTTTATCTGAGGTGAGGTGATATCTCATTGTAGTTTTTATCTGCATTTCTTTGATAATCAGCAGTGTTGAGCATCTTTTCATATAACTGTTTTCCACTTGTATGTCTTCTTTTCAGAAATGTCTATTCAGGTCTTCTGTCCATTTTTAATCACGGTATTAGCTTTTTCTTTCCTACAGAGTTGTTTGAGCTCCTTTTATATTCTGGTTATTAATCCCTTGTCAGATGGGTAGTTGAAAAATATCTTCTCTCATTATCTGGGTTGTCTCTTCACTTTGTTTATTGTTTTCTTTGTTGTACAGAAGGATTTTAACTTGGTGTGATCTCATTTGTCCATTTTTGCTTTGGTTGTCTGTGCCTGTGGGGAATTACTCAAGAAACTCTCCAGTCCAATGTCCTGGAGAGTTTACCCGATTTTTTCTTGTAGTAGTTTCATGATTTGAGGTCTTAGATTTAAGTCTTTAATCCATTTTGATTTGATTTTTGTATATGGTGAGGCATAGGTCACCATATATGATGAGACTGGTGAGATATGGTGAGATTCTAGTTTCATTCTTCTGCATATGAATATCCACTTTCCCCCACACCACTTATTGAAGAGACTGTGTTTTCCCCAGTGTATGTTCTTGGCAACTTTGTCAAAAATGAATTAACCATAGGTATGTGGATTTGTTTCTGGGTTCTCTATTATGTTCCACTGGTCTATTATGTTTGTTTTTATGCCAGTACCATGCTGTTTTGGTTACTGTAGCTCTGTAGCATAATCTGAAGTCAGGTAATGTGATTCCTCCAGTTTTGTTCTTTTTGCTGAGGATGGCTTTGGCTATTCTGGGTCTTTTCTGATCCATATAAATTTTAGGAATTTTTTTCTATTTCAGTGAAAAATGTCATTGGTATTTTGATAGGGATTGCATTGAATCTGTAGATTGCTTTGGAGAGTATAAACATTTTAAAAATAGTGATCTTTCCAATTCATAAACATGGAATATCTTTCCATTTTAGGGGTCTTCTTCAATTTCTTTCATCAGTGTTTTATAGTATTCTCTTCCACTTCTTCGGTTAACTACTAGGTGTTTAATTTTATTTGTGGCTATCATAAAAAAGATTACTTTTTTATTTCTTTTTCAGATTCTTCGCTGCTGGCACATGAAAATGTTACTGATTTTTGTATGTTGATTTTGTATCCTGCAACTTTATTGAATTTGCTGATGAGTCCTAATAGGTTTCTGGTGGAGTCTTTAGATTTTTTCCCAAATAAAATTGTATCATTTGCAAACAAGGATAATTTGACTTCTTCCTTTCCAGCCCTTTATTTCTTTCTTTTGTCTGATTTCTCTAGCTAGGAACTTTAATACTATGTTGGATAACTGTGGTGAAGTGGGCACCCTTATTGTGTTCCAAATGTAGAGGAAAAGCTTTCAGTCTTTTTCCCATTCAGTATACTAGCTATGGGTCTGTCATATATGGGTTTTACTATGTTGATGTATGTTCCTTTTATACCCAGTTTTTTGAGGGTTTTCTTCAAGAGAGGATGTTGAGTGTTATCAAATACTTTTTCAGCATTGTATTAGTCCATCCTCGCATTGCTATGAAGAAATACCCAAGACTGGGTAATTTATAAAGAAAAGAGGTTTAATTCACTCACGTTCCACATGGCTGGGGAGGTCTCAGGAAACTTAAACTCATGGCAGGAGGCACCTCTTCACAGGGCAGCAGGAGAGAGAATGAGTGCCATGCGAAGGGGGAAGCACCTTATAAAACTATCAGCTCTTGTGAGAACTCACTCAGTATTATGAGAACAGTATGGGAGAAACAACCTCCATGATTCAATTGCCTCCACCTGGTCTCATCCTTAACACATGGGGATTATCAGAATTCAAGATGAGATTTGGGTGGGGACATAGCCAAACCATATCACACATCAATTGAAAGAATCATATGGATTCTTCATTTCACTGGTATGATGTATCACATTAGTAGATTTGCACATGTTGAACCATCTTTGTATACCTGCGATAATTCCTACTTGTTCATGACGAATGAACAAGTATTAATTCAACAAATTTTTAAATGTTTTTTCGAATTTGGTTTGCTAGTATTTGGTTGAAAATTTTTGCATCAATCTTCATCAGTGATATTGGCCTATAGTTTTCCTTTTTGATGTATCCTTGTCTGGTTTTAGTATCAGGGTAATACTGGCCTCATTTAATGAGTTTGGAATTATTCCCTCCTCTATTTTTCAGAACAGATTGAGTAGGATTGGTATTGGTTCTGCTTTAAATGTTTGGTAGAATTCAACAATGAAACTCTCAGGTCATGGGCTTTTCTTTGCTGGGAGAGTTTTTATTATGGCTTTGATTTCATTACTTATTATTGATCTATACAGGTTTTGGATTTCTTCAAGTTTCAATACTTACAGGTTTTGTGTCTAGGAATTTATTCATTTCTTCTACATTTTCTAATTTATTAGCATATAGTTGCACATAGTAGCCACCAGTGATCCTTTGAATTTATGTTATCAGTTGTAATGTCTCTTTTATCATCTCTGATTTTATTTATTTGGGTTTTCTTTCTTCTTTTTAAGTTAGTCTAGCTAAAGGCTTGTCAATTTTGTTTTTCTTTTCAAAAAACCAACTTTTTGTTTTATTGACTTTTTGTGTTGTTTTCTTTATTTCAAATTCATTTATTTCTGCTCTGATGCTTGTTATTCCTTTTCTTTTAATAATGTTGGCTTTGGTTTGTTCTTGATTTTCTAGTTATTTAAGACACATTGTTAAGTTGCTTGTTTGGAATATTTCTTCTTTTTGATGTAGGCATGTATAGCTATAAACTTTCCACTTCACACGGCTTTTGCTGTATCCTCTAAGTTTTGGTACACTGTGTTTGCATTATCATTTCTTGAAAGAAATTTTTCTATTTTATTCTTAATTTATTCATTGTCCAGTGCTCATTCAGGAGCATATTGTTTAATTTCAATGTGTTTGTGTATTTTCCAAAATTCCTCTTGTTATTGATTTGTAGTTGTATTCCATTGTGGTCAGAGAAGATGCTTGATATTATTTCAATATTTTGAATGCTTTTTTTTTTTTGAGATGGAGTTTTGCTCTTGTTGCCCAGGCTGGAGTGCAATGGCACCATCTCAACTCACTGTAATCTCTGCCTCCTGGGTTCAAGTGATTCTCCTGCCTCAGCCTCCTGAGTAGCTGGGATTACAGACATGCGCCACCACATCTGGCTAATTTTGTGTTTTTAGTAGAGACGGAGTTTCTCCATGTTGGTCAGACTGGTCGCAAACTCCTGACCTCAGGTGATCTGCCCGCCTTGGCCTCCCAAAGTGCTGGGATCACAGGCATGAGCCACTGCACCCAGCCATCAAATTTTGAATGTTTTAAGACTTGTTTTGTGAGCTAACATATGGTCTATCCTTGAGAGTGATGCATGTGCTGAGGAAACGAATGTGTATTCTGCCATCATTAAATGAAATGCTTCATAAATATCTATTGGTTCCATTTGGTCTATAGAGGATATTAAGTATGCTTTTGTTGATTTTCTGTCTGGGTGATCTGTCCAATGCTGAAAGTGGAATGTTGAAGTCTCCAGCTATATTGTATTGGAAAAAATCTTTCTTTAGCTATAATAGTATTTGCTTTATATATGTGAGTGCTACAGTGTTGGGTGTATATATGTTTATAATTGTTACATTCTCTTGCTGAGTTGATTCCTTTATCATAATATAATGACCTTCTTTGTTGCCTCTTATCTTTTTTTCTTGAAATCTATTTTGTCTGATACTTGTATAACAATTCCTCCTCTTTTTTGGCATGGAATATCTTTTCCATCACTTTATTTTTAGTCTATGTGTGTCTTTATAGGCAAAATGTGTTTCTTGTAGGCAATAGATCATTGGGTCTTTTTTCAACTCCAGAATTTTTGCTTGATTCTTTTTAATTATTTTAATCTCTCTGTTAAATTTATCTGTTAGAATTCTAAATTCCTTCTCTCTTATCTTGGATTTCTTTTAGTTTCCTCAAAACAGCTATTTGAATTTTCTGTCTGAAAGGTCACATATCTTTCTTTCTCCAGGATTTGTCCCCAGTGACTTATTTAGTTCATTTGGTAAGGTCATGTTTTCCAGGATTATCTTTATGCTTATAGATGTTCTTCAGTGTCTGGGCATTGAAGAGTTTGGTATTTATTGCAGTGTTCTCAGTCTGGGCGTTTTTGTATCCAAAACTCTTCAATATCATATAACCCAGATTCTTTATCATTGCTTCAAGGCCTTGCTTGATTTATTTCTTGTTTAACTTTCTATTCCTCCTACTTTCAATTTCTCACCTCTACTTTCTACCCCTATTTTAAGGGCCAACTCCAACAAACTTACTTTATTCTTTCAAAAGTGTCATGCTTTCTCTCTGTCTTCTGTTAGATCTTTCAGATAATCACCCTCTTCTATCTGAGTCACTCTCCCCTGTCTCCCTCCCATTTATCTGAGTAACTTCCTTTAGTTTTCAGGTTAAAATTTAAAAATCATTTCTTGCAGAAAGCTTTGCCTTACCACCTCCATTCCTGAGTTAGGGCTCTCATATGTAATTTAACAGCATCCTTGTTATGACCTAAATGCTTCTGGCCACCCCCCATTCATACATTAAAGCCCCAACCCCTAGTGATGCTGTATTTAGAGATACAGTCTCAGAGGAAATAATTAAGATTAAATGAGGTAATAAAAGTGGGCTCCTGATCTAAAAAGATTAGTGTCCTTATAGGAAAATACACCAGAAAGCTTTCTCTCTGAGAACACACACACAGGAAAGACCACATGAGAACATAGCAAGAAGGCAGCCATCTGTAAGTCAGAAAGAGAACCCTCACTAGAAGCCAAATTTGCCACTATCTTGATCATGGACTCCTAGCTTCTGGAACTGTGAGAACATAAATTTCTGTTCTTTAAGCCATCCAGTCATCCAGTGTGGTGTTTTGTGAGAGCAGCCAGAGCAGACAGATACATCATTGTACTTTCTCTGTCATAGCATTTATAATAAGGTGCTGTGATTATCTATTTATTCCTATGTAGGCACCATTACACTATATGGTCCTTGAGGGTAGTGGAACCTACGTATCTTTTATTATTTTTACTTTTCCAAAGTCTACCACAATTTTGTTTGTTTAATTAACTGAGTGTTTACAAAATTATGAATTCTTTATGTCATGGTTTAATATGGCAGATTTTTAATATGATTTTAATAATTTTTGTCAAGTTCTAGTAATTTTCTCATAACAAATAAAACAAATCTAATTAACAAGAATTAGGAAAAATATTTTAGCTGAATTAAAATTTGGAAAAAATTATATATTCAACTGCTTATTTTTTTGAGCAAGACTTTTCAATTGAATCATGTAGAACCAGAGAGTTACTGAATTTCACATGCTGCTAGGATTTCCTATGTAATGCATCAGTGGCTCCTGCCACAGGAGTTTTCTTCAAACCACTGTGTGACTGAATGCACTATTTATCTTTAGCCTTCAGATTCCACTGGGTGCTTGGGAATGCTCAACTTCCCTTTTGTGAGTATTTAATCAACTTTTGCCTATCCTCTCAATGTCTACTTCAAATCATCATTAGTATTCCCAAGTCACCCTCACCTCCATACTCATCCTTCTCCAAATTCAGAACCTCAGTATCCTACTTCACAGAGAAAATAACATTCAGAGAGGCCCAGTCACCTCATATTTCCTCTTTTCATATTTAACTGCATTAGTACCCGTTCTCACCGGCTCTCCATTATTCAAGAGAAACATTTCTCTAGTTCTGTCTAAGGCCAATTACAGAAGTGGATGAGATTTAATTTACCCTGTTCTATTAGTATGACTTCATTCTAACTGTGTGGCTCTTTGCAAGTTATTACCTTTTTTACATTCTATTCTTTCATCTACAAAATGGGGATGATAATAATATACATGTATTCCATGGGCTCATGATAAGTATTCAATATGATAATGTATGCAAATTATTGAACCATGGTGCCTAGTAAATAGCGAGAGCTCAAAAAACCATGCTGCCACTGCTGCTGCTCCCCATGCCATTCCCTCCAGCTTCCTAGAGGGAGGGCTTTGCCTAAACAATTATCCTTTTACCACCATCTTCCTTTGCTTCCCTTTGATGAGGTGTACCTTAGAGACACAAGGAGATAATCTATCTAAAACTTGCCAAAATTCAAATGTGAGTGACAGATTTTGGCCTCAGATCTATGTTTTTATCAGGGCAACCTCTGAATATCATGGGTGTGTGGAAGTAATAGTAAAAAACAAGATGTTTGCCAAATATTCCCTATGTTTCTGTCAGAATGCATCAGTACATGATGCCATTTGTATGGGAGTAGAGAAAACACTCTCCAATTCAATGTCATAATATCTGCACATTTGGAAGAATCCTGTTGGAAGAAGAAAGGAGACTCAGTTTAGGAAATGCTTATTGATATGTTAAGCAAAGTCATTAGCTGTATAATTAGCCCTTACAACAACCACTATCCTTCAATTCTAGTCTCTGCTGCCCAAACAATCTTAACATAGCAGCAATGTATTCCCTAAAACGGGTCAGTGCAACTTTCCAAGAGGGAACTGTCTCACAGAAAGCATCCATGGTAAGCACTCTGGAAGAATGAGTTTAAATACCTAAAACCTATTAAAATGCTAACAAATTGTTGTGAACAGACTGCCCTAGAGATTTGATTATTTTGTAGTGACTCTTAAAATATGTCTTTCCTAATAGGATGCAAATTCCACTGGTAATAGAAAAAGAGCCCTCAATAAAAATTTAAATCTGCTACTCCAATTATCCCATTTAAAACCAATGCAACATTTGGTATGATATTTATTTCATCAAAACCAATAATCTTACCTACAAATGTGATATAAAACAAAAGTCAACATGCAGATGGAGACTTTTATTCATGAAGATGTTCGTTGAAGCATTATTTATAACAAAGAAAATTGGCAGCAATTTAAATTACCAAGCAAGGGTACATAAAATCCTATATAAATATATGATAATGTAGTTTTTATATATTTTAGTAGTGTGATAAATGTTTATACAATAATATGTGATAACCCAGTATAAAAAAATGGTACAGGTAATATAAGCTCAACTATACAAATGTGGTTTTAAAGACTGGAATAAAGATGTCAAAATGGTAGTGAAAAACTCTCTGTGGTAAAAGTATGTGATTATTTTTCTTAATCTGGCATTTTTTTTTCTGTATTTTATTCAATATGATGTGTATATATAAAATAAATGCAGGCCAGGAGCGGTGGCTCATGCCTGTAATCCCAGCACTTCGGGAGGCCGAGGTGGGCGGATCACGAGGTCAGGAAATCGAGACCATCCTGGCTAACACGGTGAAACCCCGTCTGCATTAAAAATACAAAAAATTAGCCAGGCGTGGTGGCGGGCGCCTGTAGTCCCAGCTACTCGGTAGGCTGAGGCAGGAGAATGGCATAAACCCGGGAGGCGGAGCTTGCAGTGAGCCGAGATAACGCCACTGCATTCCAGCCAGGGCGACAGAGTGAGACTCTGCCTCCAAAAAAAAAAAAAAAAAAAAAAAGAAAGGACAAAATTTTTTCTTTTTACCTATTGTAACAGTTAATTTCATGTATCAAAATGGAGGGTATTTTTGGATAAGATTGATATCTAAGTCAATAAACTTTAAGTAAGCAGATTGTCCTCTATAATGTGGGTTAGCATCATCCAATCAAGTTAAAGGCCTGCATAGAAAAACAAAAGAAAGCAAAAACAAAAACATCAACCTCTCCTGCCAAGAGGGCATTGCTTAGCAGACTGCCTGTGGCTTTCATCTACACCACTGGCTCTTCTGGGTCTCTAGGCCATGGGCCTTCAAACTGGAACTGAGCTATTGGCTCTCCTGGGTTTCTAGACTGCCAAGTCACAGTGCAGATTTTAGACTTAGCAGCCTCCATCATCACGTGAGTCAATTCCTCATAATAAATCTCTTTCTATATATTTACACACTCAGTTGGCTCTGTTTCTTTGGATAACCTTGACTAATAGCTATACAGATGTTCACAGGTGGTAAGAAAGACAATATTACATCTGAGATGATACACTTCCAAAGCAAAGTTGAATTCTCTCACAAAGGAAACAAATGATCTTAATTGTTCTATGTCTTGAAAAAAAAAGAGGAACACTTTTTAATGAAATCAGAAAGAATAGGAACTTTGGAAAAAATATGAATGCTCAAATAATTTTAGTCAAGATGAATTCAGTTCCAAGAACCTGAAAGATCCTAACTGCCTTGAAAGTGATTTATGAGGCATATCGGAAAGAGGAGGTTGATAGTCAGAACACATCAAAATGAAAATATCTGTATGATGTGTGTTCCTAATAACCCAAGTCTGTATTTAAATATAGCCAACAAATATCCAGTTGCAAATGTCCAGCCTTTACTGAGAAATTCCCTCAGTCTACAGTTGGCTAACCCTGCTCCCAGGTTACAGAATTCTGAGGTCACATTCCCAGCTCAGACACCCCATTTAGACAATTGACTTATTTTTTGCTTATCAGACTCTGGCTCTCTACTCTGTGCTCCAGTTTTGTGATTCTACTCCTTTGCCTGAATTCAGGGTTACAGCAGCCTCAGGTAAGAGATTGCTTCCTGTAACTCCTGTCCTAGACCCCAGAGACTCTAGAACTCTCACACAAGTAAAGAATATTGTGGACAACAGAGTAACAATTCATGAACCAAAATACTGAGAAATAAGCAAGAAAGAAAAAATGCATGTGATAACACTGTTATTTTCTAAATACCGAATAAATGCTTTTAGTACAATCTATTGTAAAGCACTTCGCAATCTATAAAATAAATTTATATCCATGTCTTCACTGATCTCACACTACCCTTGTGTGATGGTTAATACTGAGCATCAACTTGATTAGATAGAAGGATGCAAAGTATTGTTCCTGGGTGTGTCTGTAAGGGTGTTGCCAAAGGAGATTAACATTTGAGTCAGTGGACTGGGAGAGGCTGACTCACTCTCAATTTGGGTGGGCATCATCTAATCAGCTGCCAGTACAGCTAGGATAAAAGCAGGCAGAGGAACATGGAAGGACTTGACTTGCTGAGTCTTAGGGCCTTCATCTTTCTTCCATGCTGGATGCTTCTTTCCCTCACACATCAGACTCTGAGTTCTTCAGCTTTTGGACTCTTGAAATTACACCAGTGGTTTGCCAGAGGCTCTCGGGCCTTAGGCCATAGACTGAAGGCTACACTGTCAGCTTCCCTAATTTTAAGGTTTTGGGACACAGATTGGCTTCCTTGCTCCTCAGCTGGCAGAGAGCCTATTGTGGGACTTCACTTTGTGATCGTGTGAGTCAATACTCCTTAATAAACTCCCTTTCATACATACATCTGTCCTATTAGTCCTGTCCCTCTAGAGAACACTGACTAATACACCTTGTGAGGAGGTGAGAGCAGAGATGAAATCTCCTTATTGTCAATGAAGGAATTAAGGCTTACAGAAGTTAAACAATATACCCTAGTCACATAATGCCAGAGGCCTAAACCAAATCTTTTCATTCTAAATCCCTTCCTTTCTCTGTCTTTTTCTGTCTCCCCTCTCCTTCCTCTCCATCAAACCCCACTGTCTCTGGCTCTCTCTGTCTCTCTCTCTCTCATTTATCCTCCAAGCTGGCAAACTAATGAAATTGATACCAATACTTTTTGTTGCAACCCACATATGTAACTTCTTAACACTACCACACATCTTGAAGCAAAGTGAACTAGTGCCTATTTTTTAACAATTACACAATTCACATCTAATGAGGATTTGGGGGAAGAAATTAATCAGAAAGTGATACTTTTAGTGAGATCCTGATCAATACCATGCACTCAATCTAAAAGCAAGAGTCAGAGAAATGAGACACTTTTGGGGAGGGGAAGGAAGGCAGAAACAAGGAGTGAGGGATGGAAGTATATAATTTGTATTAAGCTAATATGGGCGCAAACACAACCCAGAGACCTTAAAGAAGGCACAGCTGAAAAGTGAGGAAGAAAGGTGACAGAGCTACTTGGAGATTTCATGGTAAAGCAGAAGTCAGATAGGGCTTCATTTAAAATCTTACTCTGGCGCTCACTATCTTTGTCATCTTTCTTAAGTTAGTAAAATTGCGATTATTAATATTTCAATTTAATTGTTAAAAGACATTATTATCTATTTCAAAGGATTTATTTAAAAAAAACAAGAAAATGGTAGAAAATCAATACGTGCTACTTTACTTCCTCTTAATGAACAAAAGTTCCCATTTTCTTTGATATAATTTCAGCTTCTCTGCACAGGAGGATAGGAATATTATAAATTCCCTAACTGAAGATCATCCCAGTCTGATTTATTCAAGCTCATATTGAAAAATATCTGGTCTGAGAGAGACAGAAGTATGGACAGGAAGAAGACATACAGAATCTTGAAGGCACTTTCTTCTTGAAACTAGGTAAGCAGTCCTACAAAATTTTCTACAGATGGATGTGTGGGTCCCTGAAGTATTACAATGTAGGAAACTGGTCCAGAAATGCCTAGAACACTCTGCAGGCCTCTCTATACCTCTTGTTGAACCCAAATGTACTTGAACCTCTTAAGGATGTATAATATGGGCCACAGGCACAGATGCACCTGTGTCCCTCATAGGGAGGGCAAAGCTGGCAGAGCTCCAGGATATGGCCATGTTGTGCTCAGTCGGCTGCATTCCCGAGCACGACTAGAAACCCGTATGCAGAAATCTATTTTGAGTTTCTGCTCACACCTGAAGACAATATGCTCCTAACTTTCTTCCCATGATATTTCCCTTCTACAAGTTTTAAAAACCAACTACTGCTTAGCCCGGCATAGTTTTAAGTTCTGGAATCCCTCTAACCTAGGTGTTTGAGGGGAAATGTGCCAAATATGAGGTCAGCAGGGGTTGTGGAGGGGAGCATTTTAACAGCTCTATGAGATGAATAATATTATCAACTAAATACAACAGCCACAACTTGAGCATAGCTAAGACTAGCCATGCTCTTTCCTCTGTAACAGTTGCTGCTATCAATTAGTCAGAAGGTGAAATAATTTGAAAACCACAAGAGGACTATTAGGGCAGTGAACAAAGTTAATTCAGCTAGGTTCTAGCTCTCTTGATTTGCTGTCTTTCTTACAAGCTCCAAAAGTCTGAACCAACCTCTTCCTTTTCCTGGATCCATTTGTCTATGTATAAAATGCAAATTTGACAAAGTCATCTGTAAAATCTCTGATACATTGGATATGCTAGGATCCCTCACACCTTATGATGATGATGACAACAATGACAGTAACGTCAATGACGGCATGATACTCACTGCACTTATCAAATGCTTACTATATGCCAGATGCTGTACTAAGGGCTTTATAGTGAGTTACAAGCAAAGTAAGAAAGTGTATTAGTCAGGGTTCTCCAGAGGGCCACAACTAATAGGATATATGTATATATGCAAGGGAGTTTATTAAGGAGAATTAGCTCACACCATCGCAAGGTGAAGTCCCAAGAAAGGCTGTCTGCAAGGTGAGGAAGAAAGAAGCCAGCAGTGGTTCGGTCCAAGTCCAAAAGCCTCAGAAGTAGGGAAGTCAACAGTGCAGCCTTCAGTCTGTGGCTGAAAGCCCGAGAGACCTCGGCAAATCACTGGTGTAAATCCAAGAGTCCAAAGGCCAAATAACCTGGAGTCTGATGTCCAAGGGCAGGAGAAACAGAAGGAAACATCCAGCATGGGAGAAAAGATGAAAGCCAGAAGACTCAACAAGCCAGTTTTATCCCACCTTCTCCTGCCTACTTTGTTCTAGGCACACTGACAGCTGATTGGATGGTGCCTATCCACACTGAGGGTAGGTCTTCCTTTCCCAGTCCACTGACTCAAATGTTAATCTCTTCTGGCAACACCCTCATAGACACACCGGGAAACAATACTTTGCCAGTTATCTAGGCATCCTTCAATCCAATCAAGTTGAAACTTAATATTAAACATCACAGAAAGTTAAAGCATTTCAGACAGATGACACAGTATATATAAAAAGCAGAAGTAAAAGAATAAATAGCAAGGCTTTCAAGTAGTTGAAGTTCTATAAGAAATATATGGAATAAAAATAGTGAATCAAGGACAGATAGTAATTCAATGTGACTAACACACAGAAAGGGGCAAACTCTTGAATATAAACTAAAGAATTAATCCTTTAATGTATATAAAATTAAGGTCATTGAAGAGTTTGAGCAGGACACTGACACAACCAAATTTGCTTTTAGAAAGATCATTTGGGGGACTATATGGAAGGCAGACTAGAGGGGAACACATTATTGGAAATAGAGATGATGGAAGTCTGAATGAGGGCAGTGGCAGTAAGAACCTGTGAAAGTAAGTAGATTTAAGAAATATCAGAAATCCAATATATTATTATCATTAATTGTTACAATGGTAAATTATATTTGGAAAATACTAAGTACAAAGTTTTTCTAGACCAATCAATTTCTCTAATTTGTTCATTCACTCATGTATTCATTCAAAAATATTTATTAGGTTCCTATTTTATGCTAGTTTTATTTTTCTTTTCATAAAAAAATCTGTAGAAAGAAAATAAAATGAATGCTTCTTAGTCAGTTTGGGCTTCTATAACAAAGTACCATAGACTGGGTGGCTTATAAACACCAGAAATCTATTCTCACAGTTCTGGAGGCTGGAAGTTTGAGATCAGAGTGCCAGCAAGAGCATGTTCAGGTTCCAGTGAAGGTTCTTGTCCAGGCTGCAGACAACCAACTTCTCCTTGGATCCTCACATAGCAGAAAGACAGCAAACTAGCTCTTTGGTCTCTTCTTATAAGAACACTAATCCCATTAATGGGATTAGTGAGTCTCCAGCCTCAGGACTTAATCACCTCCCAAAAGCCCTCCCTCATAATCCCATCACATTGAGGGTTAGATTTTAATATATGAATTTGCGGAGGAGGGAACAAACAACCAGTCCCTGTATAACAGCCTCTAACTATTCACACTCATACCCAAATATGCTAGAAGTTTCCCCAGCATCATGCTTTTATATCACATTCTCCGCAAAACAAACAAAAACAAACAAACAAAAAGCCAAATGTTCTTCCTGTACTCTCCACTGGCCAGAAAATATTTGGAAAAGTGGAGTTGAACCTCTTAAGAGTATCTAGGAATGAAATTACATATCCAGATGGTATTAGTTTGTAGATAGTAGTTGAAGTTTATATGAATTAAAGAGTATAAATGAGAAGAGTAGGGAGATTTTCTGAAGAGAGTACAACACTTAAGGGCCCTCAAAAGAAAAGGAGACTAAGAGGAAGAATGGGAGAGAGTAGATGTAGGTATAAAAGGGAAACCATGATGGAATATTACCAGGCAAGATAAGAAGAAGAGGAGGAGGAGGATTTATTGACAATGTCAAATCCTGGCAGTCCTGTGGGATAAGGTTTTAAAAGATGTTCCCAGATTTGTGAAAGAAGCAGTTCTAATAGAATGGTGGAACTTGATACCAGAATGCAGTAGATTGACGACTGAATGGAAATTTCGGAAGTAAAAGCAACTCTCAATAATTTTGGCCATGAGGTCACACAACCTGGTAGTGTCCTTTACTGTCTCATTGGGTGATTATGATTCAGTGAGGTTTAATAGGCAAAAAGGTAGCAGCACCCAGAATAGAGTCTAGCACTGAGTAAGTAATCAACACTTCATATTTGCATGCATTCAACATTTATTTAACAAATATTTATTATTTACCAAATTCCAGGTTCTGGGAATACAGTAATGAGTAAAAGCAGGTGTGACCTTGACCTCAAGGCATTTATGGTCTATAGTGTGTATGTGCAGGATGAGAAGGCATTAAACAAATAATCATACAAACGAAAGTAAAATTGCATCAGAAAGCAGTTTGAAAGAATTGTATATAAATATGAATGAGGAAGTTCCCTCCTGGCAACAATGGGTGGAATTGATTTGACCAATGCCTTTTCCTAGACCTGAGGGTGAAGCCCAAGTTGCAAAGAATAAAAAGTTCAGGTGGAGCTCTTTGTGGTCTTGACCTGAGCCTGCCTGTATGTCTTCCATGACTGCAAAAGAACCTGACAGTCTTTCACTGGATCTGGCCAAATGCAGGTCAGATTCAGTAACCCTGCTCATCGCTGGGCTTATCTGCAGCCACAACAATTGCAATCTGCCTGATCTATACAAGGCTTGAATAAAATTATACATGAAAAATGCAGAGGTGACATTATGATGTAGTAAATAGAATGCTGACTTTGAAATCGGGGAAATCTTACTTCAAGTCTTGGCTCTTTCCCTTTCTAGTTATGTGATCTGTAACAGGTCATTTTATCTCTGAGCTTCAGATTTCTCCTCTGTAAATGAAGAGGATAACTAATACTCGGCCTAGTTCACAGAGTTGTTGAGAACCTGTAATCCTCAAAATACAAATAAAACAAAAAAAATCAGAATCTCTTTATTAGGCAGGATCATAAAGGTCTTATGATCCAGTTACAATGTTTGTGAAAGCACCTTAAAAGGTAGAATAATGAGAAAAGGTGAAGAAATTATCCTTAAGGTTCTATACATTCTCCTCTAAAACCATATGTTTAAATACATGTGTATGTATACATACGTATATATTTATAAAATTGTATATGTAGACACATACACATATATATAAGCCCATATAGTGTAGTGCTATATTGAACTCACATTAATAGAAAGGAATCTATTTCAATTACCAATTTTATGGGTTGGTGAGTAAAAGGGAAATACATGAGAAAAAATGAAAGTTGCACCATTCACTTTATTTATTTTGATAAGATCTGTTTAGCTGTATTGTTAATCATGCTTCCAAAATACCAATAAATGGACCATACTCTAGTTTGTAATTTAAAAAGCCATCAGCAACATGCAGACTAGCTTCTTAAATATTTTTGAAGTGAAATTATCCATAATGAGGAATGATGGACACCGGTTTTGAGAGAATTACTACATCTGTCAATGGTTATATGCAATGAAAATGGGCCTACTGCTTAAAACTGATCAAAGGAATATGACCAAGCGAGGTTAATGCTCTAGTCTCCATGGAGCTACAGGCTTAAGCACCATTGCTATAAGAGTGGTGCTCATCTTTAAGAAGCCATGAAGAATGTAGGGGGAAAGAACTAGTTCTGGATACACAAAGGCGAGGTTCAAATCACAGATCTATCACTTACTTAACCTCTTCCTAGCTCTGACTCCTAATCTGCATAGTGAGGACAATAATAACAATACACTCTTCACAGGCTTATTGTGAGGATTAGATGTACGTAAAGTATTTAAAACAGTTCCTGGGACATAGCAAGCCCTCAGCTAATGATAGTTGCTATTTTTATTTTGGGACAGTATGCAGTGTTAGCTATATGGATGACAATAATATTTACTTGAGTCTGAGGCATCATCAAATGCTAATCCAACCCCATCATTTTTTAGATGAGGAACCTGAGGCATAGAGAGGAGAAATGATTTATCTGAGGTCATGTAGAAAGTTAATAGCAGATCTGGAATCAGCATCCAGTTCTCTTAATTCCCAATTCTGTACTCTTTCCTACTTCTTCGCTAGCCCAAGGACTGTCTCTGTCCCTCTGCTCTGATACATGTTACATTATGTCAAAAGAGAGGAACAGACACTATGCTGATTAGAATTATTTTTGTCTTTATATCTCCTACTACATTTTGAGCTCCTTAAATGGAAGGACTGTATTACTTATATCAGATAATGCAGCACCTAGCAGAGTGGTGCAACAATGTTAATTGATTGCTTTAAAATATTCAATAGAATAAAAGATGAAATAGTAAGTATGCTCTGAGGGTGGTAAATGTAATAAGTTTCCATAAGAAGTTACTTCTAGAGGTTTGTTAATTGGAGATGGTGTTAGAATAGAAAAAGCATTGAACTTCATATCAGGGAATATGGATTCTAAGCTTGAACCTGCTAATAACTAGGTGAATTTGGACTGAAGTGACATTAAAATGTAGGGAGGATGAGGGAAGTTCAACAGAAATAAAACTAGAAAGGTAGGTTCTAAAGAACCTTGAGAGTCAGGCTAAAGAATATGAACTTTATCCTTAAAGCAAAGGAGAGTGAGAGATGGATTTTAAGGAGGTTAATGACATGATCTGGATAGTATTTTAGAACTATCACTCTGACAAGTATGTGAAAAACAAATTAGTGGGAGAAAGGCTAAAGGTCAGAAAAATTACTTCTTTTTAGCAGGTTAATGTATTGAGGCTTAGAGAAAGAAGTTAAGTGAAAGTAATTTGCTGAAAGTCAGAAGTAGAATCAACATTCAAAATAAGATCAAGAAATGCCAAAACCTGTGTCTTCCCACCATACCCCAACACACCTCAGATAAAGGGCTTATAGGACATGCAGAAACCAGGGAGTTGCATGGAACGATATTCTACACAACCTTGCCTTTGGGAGAGTACATTATCTGGTTAAAATGGATTATCCTTGGATTTATCCAGGGGTCAATGTCAAAAATATTAGCTTTCCAATGAGGTAAATTTTGATTATATGAATATAGTCTTTGTTAAGGACACAAAAATGGTTTGCTGTTGTTTTTTTCTTTCAAAAGAACCGGTACATTTTGTTATGTTTATATACTAGTCAAATTAAGAGTTAAAAATTGATCCAGATGATATTTATACATGTGGTAATATAAAAGGCATATATGCATATGTATGTGTGAATAGACGTATACATTGTGTGCATACCTGTAGTTAAACCAGATGCAAAGGTATTACCAAATGTTTGAATTTAGAACATCAATTATGATTTGGTGGAAAATTTCTAAATTTAAAATCATTAAACTTGGTTCATATCTCAGTTCCACATCTTACTAGTTATGTGATTTGTGGTATATTCTTCATATCTTGGAGCCACTATTTCCTCATCCATAAAATGGAAATAATTATGGGGTTGCCATGGAGATCAGATGACATATGTGAATATGCTTTGTAAATGGCCTTAGATAAATGTTACAACATAATGTTTAAGAGTTTAGGCTGTGGAGTAGCATTCAATGCTAGTTCAGCTAGTTATTTAATGTGATACTTTGGGCAAGTCATTTAGCTTCTCTGAGCTCGAATTTCTTCATATGAAAAATGAGGCTCATAATAGCTTTTACTTCATAAGTTTATTGTAAGGATTAAATCAGTCAATATATATAAAGTGTATATATTAGTTAATACAGATAAAAGTATGGCCTGGAATTGAGTAAAAGCTCAATGCATGTTCTGTATAGTATTTATTATATGGGCATGTAAGGCAGCTGACTCACACCTACATGCAACAATGGCAAAAAATAAATACAAGAAAAACATGAATACGTTAAGGAAATGGAATATGATTGTGGAAATAATAAAACTAAAAAGACTAGGCGAGTCAGAGATCTAAAGCTCACTGCTCCATGACTAAGAGATTTAACCTAATAGTATCTTCACGCACTTTCACCCACTGTATTCTGTGTTCTGGGCCCATGGGCCACAAATGATGCAGACATGTGTTACAACTGACAATAAATTAAAGTCCCAGGTCTATCCTTTCAGTGTTAAGGAGAAACAAGTGTCATAGGCTATGATCAGAGAAGGCATCTGAGGAAACCTGTCCTGAAAGAAAAATGACCTTGGAATTCAGTGCTAGAAACAAGCAAGCTGTTTTTTAAAGCTAAAGGAGGTTAATCAAGCAGTTCATTAAACTAAAGGAATGCAGAAAAAAAGCGATCAGAAAAGAGAAGGAGAAATGGAGAAACAGAAGGCTCAATGAAGAACTAGTTTTACAAACAGTTGGCCTGCTGTGGAGTCCTTTTGTTGTGCCAGAAATTTGTTCTTAATACGAGTAAAACAGAAAAACAAATCAAAATTCCCTCAACTGATCCAAAAAGGGCATTCATATAAGGGAGAAGGAGATCAATAGTAGTTGATTAGGATAAACTGGAGTTCTTTTGCAAAACTATAAGAAAGTAGGGAGGGCTAAAGTGGATGATTGACTAGTTCAGTTTTAAGAGACTAGAGAGATATAATATGGCATGGTTTAAAATATACCCATATAGGATCTCTTCTAAGAACTTCCTAAGGATTGAAACAAGAAATGGGGTTTTTGAAACCTCATAATGTGTCCCATTCTTCCCCTTGTAACTTTGCAATTCATTGGAATGATGTGTCTTTAGGTTAAAATACATTGCTTTTTATGAGTCTTCATATAGCTGAGTTTTTTATTTGACATGCAATCAACTACAGAAGCAATCTTACCAGAGAAAGCAATTCAGAACAGTCAGTAGTTTAAAGCTATGCAAAAGTGAAGCTTTTATTGCAGCTTTAGAATTATGCATTTCATTTTAATTTTCTAAATGGATCCTCTGTATAATATGGTCCACAGTAGAAAGGAGACTTTTCAGCTTTAGTTTGTTACACCTAGATTCATGTGTACATGTTTATTGTTTGTTTTATTTTTCATATGCACACATTGAAGGCAACACAGAAAGGCCATTCCAAGTCTTCCCTTGGATTACCTTTTTACTGTAACTTTAGCTTTCTAGTCTAGCTAAATTCCAGTCTCATAACCTTTTGGTAGCTCTGTAGTTTTATGTCTATAATTCTGCATTCTCCATACCCCTACTTATCTAAGCCAAATCTGTCAATATCAGGGACTAGGCTAAATCCAGCTGTTGGAAAATTTCTAATTGAAATGAAAGTATAAGAAAGAAAGTAACATTTAATGGCCACCTGCCACATCTCTTTAAGTGGTAGGAGCCTTCACATTGATTATCACCTTGACTGCTTTCAACAACTCTGTGAAATAGATACTGTGACAAGAGCTATGGTTATAAAAATGAATAAAACATATTCAGGTCCCTACCCTCATGGAGTTCTTAGTCTAATAGAAGAGACTGATATTGAGTGAATAATTCAAAAACCATTTAATTATACAAATAAAATGTGCTATGAATGGACTAAGTAGTAAAAGAACATGTAACAACAACAACAAAAAACCAAGACTCAGTGGAGTCAGGGACAATTTTCTTGTAGGCAATTGAACTAAAATATAAGGATTTTACTGGATGAAAGTAGGAAATAGACTGTGCATTTCAGGCCAGGAGAACAGCCTGTGATCCCCCCGTGCTTAAAAGACATGTGCTCCAGTTAAAGGACTGAAAGAAGGCTAGTGCCACAGACTGATAGGCAAAGTTCATGGGGGAGAAAGTTATGAGGTAAGTCTAAAGATGTAGGCAAGTGCTAGTTCATTAACGGCATGGTAGACCTTGTAAGGAATTTCTCTTTGTCCCAAGTATAATGGGAAGGCATTAAAGCTATTAAACAGGGAGGTGACATTAACAGATTTAAAAAATGTTAAAATATCATTATGGCTTCCTCATAGATAATGGATTTTAGAAGGTTAACAGTGGATAAGGAAATATAAGTTAGAAGACTATTAAACTAGCCCAGGTGAGAGATGATCAGACTTTAATTAGGAAGGGAAAGGATGGAGATAAATTTGAGATGTAGTAGAAGGCAAAATCAATAGATCTTTGTAACTGACCAGATAAGTAAATATTCTCTTTACAATACCAAAGCAATATACAAAAATATTAGTATTATAATATTTTACATATTAAGTGTTCTCACAGATAAATAGTGTATTGGATCATTTGTTACTGGTGGCATATCACACAGCAAGTATTATATGCAGTGCTCTAGTTGGCAAGTCAAATGTAAAACAAGTTCTACCTTCAAGAAGTTTATGACTTTGGAGAGGAAATATAATATTACAGTAGCTGAAATCTTGACAGCAATTCTGTGATATCGGTAACATAGTTCACATTTTACAACTGCATATGTTAAAACCTAGAATACTTATCAAACAAATGTGATACATATGGAATGGCAGAGACTCCCAGCTCCACTCTCTTTTCATGACTTCCTTAGCCCTTGTTTCTCAGAATGAAAAAGAATATTTTCTGGATCCCTGCTGATATCTTCTGGGACCCACCAGTCATCTCCCACGTAGGCATCTATTCAACAAATGAAATCTCAAGTAGTCCCATTGGGAGGTTTTACATTTCAGTTGGAGATCAGCAGCATAGTATGTATTCTATCCCAATGGACAAAATAAACAGATTAAATCCTTATCCTCAGTGTTCAAATTTTTGCCCAAGTGACATAAATTTAGGTAATAATTCCCTGTGAACTAAAATGGTTACTCAGAAAAATACTATTAGGTATAAATACAAAAGCTGGAGACAAGGTTGGTGAAATGGGTACTATCAAGACTGAGTCAGCCTGCTCCACAAGTGCCGGCTTAGGAGAGGATAGGGTCCCTGCATAGGTGATATAAAGTCTTGCTGTTCATAGTGTGATTCTTGAACCAACAGCATCAGCATTATTTGAAAATTTGTTAGAAGTGGAGAATCTCAGCCCCTGTAGCAGGTTTAAAGAACCAGGATCTATGTTTTAACAGGATGCCTACTGATTTATAAACACAATGAAGTTTAAGAAGCACTGATATAAAGTACACCCAAAGGAATCTTCACCTCTAATAGCACAAATGACCTGAAATTCTGCCAATAATACTTTCTATTTATCCAACTTTTGGTCTTCTTTTACTCTTCCTTTTGTAAAGACAAAAATCTCTCGGGATTGAAACAGGCTGATAAAGATGAAAAGGCATGACATGTGAAGTCAGATATACAAGGGTTGGCATTACAGTTCTATATCAAGGTATGAAATTGGGTGTATTGCTAAGAGTTTCTGGGACTCAGTTTGCCTCACTCCAGAATAAGAGTAACAAACTAGTCTTGACAAATCTACAAGAGTGGGATAAACATCTAAGAAGATAATGAATGTAAAAGTGCTCTGTATTGGCCGGGTGCAGTGGCTCACGCCTGTAATCCCAGCACGTTGGGAGGCCAAGACGGGCGGATCACGAGGTCAGGAGATTGAGACCATCCTGGCAAACACGGTGAAACCCCGACTCTACTAAAAATACAAAAAAATTAGCCAGGCGTGGTGTTGGGCGCCTGCAGTCCCAGCTACTCGGGAGGCTGAGGCAGGAGAATGGCATGAACCCAGGAAGTGGAGCTTGCCGTGAGCCGAGATCGCACCACTGCACTCCAGCCTGGGTGACTGAGCGAGACTCCGTCTCAAAAAAAAAAAAAAAAAAAGTGCTCTGTATTTATTTGTACGATATGCAATTATTATTGCTATTGTTACTATCAAGAATAACTGTATCATTCACTCATTCAGTCAGTCGTCAAATAGCTATATAGCTAGAACCTAATCTGTGCCACATCCTGTGCTAGATGCTGGGGATAATGAGGTGCATAAGACAGCTATTCCTTACTTTAAGGAGTTCTCAGGCTTGTGGTAAAGAACATAAGACATCATGTAATTATTAATGCCCTAAAAGAGGTACAGAGCAATGCTAGAACACAAGTCTCTCAATGCTTAGATCACTCTTATTTCTCACTATAATAAATTCTAAGGAAACATCCTGTGTTTGGGTGGAAAGCATAGGAAGACAGCTGATTGGAATATTGACTATACCACTTAAAATCTTGAGTAAAAATCTTAAACATCTCAAAGCCTTAGTGTCTCTGTATATAATAATACCTGCATCACTGAGCTAACCAGAGCATAAAATGAATGTAAAAGGGCTAAGTGAACCATTCATTGTTGGCCATTCATTCATATGCTCAAGTACAAGCACTTGATTTCAAGCCAAGCACACAGTAGTCTCCCTGAGGATACAGGAATGAAAAATGACTCTGTTGTCTTCAAAGAACTTTCAGTCAAGTACACAGTTGTAACAAATGCTACGGGGGGGCGGGGGGAAGCTGTGGGTACTATGTCATAAAATAAAAGAAACATAAAACATTGTCTGAAAGTGAGATGGAAGGGGTAGGCTCAGGAGAGCCAGCTTTGAGAAATGTTTTGCATCAATGTCGTGTTTTCAATGTTTGTTATCAAGCAAAAATAAAATTGACAAGAGAAAAAATGAAGAAATAACCTAAGCAAGAAGAGAGTTGAGTTAGCAGTGTCCAATGAGGCAAAATAAACACTAATAATAATAATAGTTAATGTTTGTTAAGCATTTATTAAGTGCCAGGCATGGTGTTAAATACTTTAAATGTATTCTCTCTTTTAATTCTACCTGTATTGGTTTGCTTTTGTGGACTTGCCTGGAAACTTATGGTACTTTCCCATCTCTTGACTTTCTCTGCCATCTTTTCTACCATGAAATACTAGATTTGTCTGCCAAGTTTCAAGATAAACACTATTGGTCCTATTTTAACTTCCTTCCCTCCTGCCTTTCCCCTAAGCACTGTTTGACGCCCACTCCACCTCCAGTTCTATCGATATAGATTCCACATTTAGATGTACTATTCATTTTTCTCATATTTAAAAATGGTCCAAGAAATGTGTCTTTCATTGCAGTAACTCCTGTTTTGAAATCCCTCTCTGAGCCAAAAACTTTATTTCTTCCTAAGAGAGATTCTTATGTAGATAGACTTTGGTCTTAATCAATTCATAGATAGTTACAAAATGCAAGAGCTCTAGGGCACTCTATAGCCATAGACTTTTTTAGACCAATTTCAGCAATATAGATGCAGGCACAAAAAATTATGAGATTTTTAATCCAATCATTTTTACATTAACTGTTCTTCAATGAGCCCAAAGCAAAACAACTCTGAGTATTATAACAGAAAATTTTGCTGTTAATTTCATTGGAGGACTAAAAGTGCATCAAACTGCTTCTCTACACATCCTTAAAATTTGTGGTTTCTATGTCTTCACAAATAAATGGAGACATGATTTTCAGGGAAATTCATTTCCAAATTCTTTTTCATTTTCTTTCTGAATAAAGTTCTCAACTAGGTCATGCTGGCTGCTTAACTTTCAACTAGTTTCAAAAAATACTTCTTTGATTTTGAAAATTGGACAATATATTTTTGATCAGAACAATTGAATTAATATGTATCAATGTGACCCAGAACTGCTGCTAACCTCCTTGTGTCACTCATCAAATGCAAAATCTAGATGTAAGTCCTTTGACTCGTATATTTAAGCATACACTTTGCTATTTCATGCTTTCTTACTTTTGCTGGTGTCATCCTCCTACTTCAAATCCTACTTTCCCCTTCTTCACCCAGCTCACTCTTAAATATCCTTCAAAAATCAGTTTAAGTGTCACTTTCTTTAGGAAGCTATTCTTGATTCTCATCCCCACCCCCATACCACAAACTAAGCTCCCCTCTTCTTCTCCCATAATTCCTGTGTTGATTTTTGTCACAGCACAATTACCCTTTATTATTAGTGTAACAAGGGCAATACCGTGTGCTCTCTAAACTCAAATTCCTTTTAATCTCAGGAACACAGCTAGACTACATTTCTCAGTCTTCCCTGCAGTTAGATAAGACTATGAACCAACTCTAGCAAATGTAGTGTGCACAAGAGATATGTTCACCTCTTCTAAGCCCAATCTTCCACATTCTTTCTTCCCTTACCTCCAATAGGATGCAGAGGTCTGGGTCCCCAATGTACTGTGGAGCTGAGTTACCCTACGAACCACATATATGCTATTAATAGAAGAGAAGTAAATTTTTATGTTAAGCCACAGAGGTTTGGGGGTTGTTTGTTGTAACTTATGCCAACTAATACAATAATCAAATATTTGTCTGTGTCTCCTCCTAGACTAAAAGCTTCTTCAAGACAGGGTTTGTCTTTTTTATTCATCTCTGTTTCTACAATATTTAGCAGGATGCTGGCAGAGAGTAGGTGCTCAGAAAGTATTTTAAAAATAAAAAATAAACATCCTGTAAGTTAACTGGAAATAGCTGCAATTCAGTGTTCCTAAGACAGGCATGAGATGACAATGGAACAGAATACCCATGAATTATGTAAGGACCCAGAATTTCACAATAGAAATCAAGTTGGTAGAAAAGATATCCAGCAATTAACTAGGGCAACTAGGCCAGGCATGGTGGCTCACACCTGTAATCCCAGCACTTTGGGAGGCCAAGGTGGGCAGATCACCTGAAGTCAGGAGTTTAAGACCAGCCTCGCCAACAGGATGAAACCCCATCTTTACTAAAAAGTACAAACAATTAGCCAGGTGTGGTGGTACACACCTGTAGTCCCAGCTACTAGGGAAGCTGAGGCAGGAGAATCACCTGCACATGGGAGGCGGAGGTTGCAGTGAGCTGAGATTGCACCACTGCACTCCAGCCTGGGTGACAGAGTAAGACTCGGCCAAAAAAAAAAAAAAAAAAAAAAAAATTAGGGCAACTAACGTAAATGGTTTCCAAGACAATTCAGCATTAAGAGACACAGCCGAGCTCCCCAGCTCATTAGTGAATAAAATAGGCAAAATCCCTAATGTCAATGAGAAATGACCTTCAACTCTCTTAAATAAGATATGAGTATTGGTTAGTGCTAATTTGAATCTCTGCTTCCTTCTCTGGCCTGCTCTATGCCCTGGGAGGCACTTGTAGGAAACACATCCCCAACACCCTCTGGTCTGCTAAGAGGCTACCCAGACTGAGTAGGCAGTGGTGCCTTGAACAATGCCATTTTCGAAGACACTAAGAGAACCAAGATCTATGAGATACATTTCCAACCTATGTCCAAAACTTTAGCAGTTCATGATATATAAACAATATTAGATAGAGTCTGTCTATGCTTATGAGGAAACAAACAAAGAAACAAACAGTTAAATAGAGCCAAATTCTTTATATAAAGAATGAAAAATCCTGGATTTTTCCCCTCCTCCGCTCTTGGAGATTGCCTTCACTAGAAGGTAGCCATTATTGAGGCAGTTATATTAGTCCTGCCTTAGGCAGACCCAGAATGCTTTGTTTTGTCCTGTTAAATGAAAGAGAAACCAAAAATTACCAGTAATTTTACTGGGAAAGTAAGAAAATGTAATTGTGAGAAATATCCTAGGCAGCTCAGTAAATAATTATGCACACAACAGACTAACATTTGAAATTAAGGGTACTTATTTTAATTGAACATCTCAACTGTTGTATTTATACAACGAAATGTGTGAGGGAAATTAACCCAGCTCCAGCAAGGCCTCATATCTTTGTGGAAAATACTCATCTTCAAGCCTCTGTATTCTTCTGTACCTGGTGTAGCCAGTGTTTAAAGCCCACGAAGTTTACAATGCATGCTCTTATTTATAGATACTCCAGGTATTAGAAGGCTCTTGTGGTCTAATTCAGTCACTGAGGAGGGTGATGGGGACTCTCAGCACTGTTTTGCAGAGTTACAGAGTCAGGGGAATGAATGCTTTGTGCCTGGAGTTGAAGTGAAATTTGCTTCCTAGGTAAGTATGAGGCCTGGTGAGGAAATGAAGATCTGGCCCCAGGGAGAGGAAATGAGGACAGAAGAGCCTGGAAGGAAAAAGGTAACCAGCTAATCTGACGAGTCAACTTTACTCTAAATCTAATGAAACTCAAGTTTCAGGAGCCCCCTACTTGCACAGGTCCCTTTTAAGAACCTGAAATGACCCAGGAAATGTGGTTAATGAATGTCAACAAAAAGAATCGAAGATTAGTCATGGAACAAGAAAACATGAAATGTTCTAAAATCTTAAAGTTTATGTACGAAGAAAACTTGATAAAGTTTCCTAACTTACATAATAATTCTAAAATTTTACATTATGAGTCACAATGCTGAAATACACTTTAAAAACTATCAATAATAAAAAACATTTGCTCTACCATGTTAAAGAAAGGACCAAATTGGCTTTTTATTCTCTTTAGAAAATGATGTGACAGAATCATAGTCATATGAAAAGGTGGTCAAAGAATGTGCAGCCAAAAGTGTAGGAAAAATTATTATATAAGTGTTTCAGGAGGTTAATTAATAAAAATATGCTATTTTAAATATTTTGTAATATTTATAGCATTTAAAATACTTTAAAGATTTGTAAGCTTTAAAAAATGTGTAATTTATTGTTTCTTTTCTTATTCTAGCTCAATACTAGCTTTCGGACCTAAGTTTTTATTTGTAATATATATATTTTTGTCTTAAAGCAGCCCATCAAGTTAAATAAGCTTAAGTCCCTGCAAACTTGGATGCACCCCTGCTCATACATATTAATTACTTTCAATGTCAGATCCCTCTGCCAGTGCCTGGCTCAACTTAGCTATAGCCCCTCTCATCTCTGCCTCATGACCAAAGTAGAGACCAGGGGTGAGGGGGTGAGAGGAGAAACTCTGGGGTTGAAGCCAGTATAGGAAGAGCAATATGGTACAATGTAAAGTGCATGGTACAGTACATAGTCTTTGTCACATGGAACTGGGCTTGAATCCAGCTTCTTTCACAAGTGATTGCTCATCTGTTCCTTGTCATCTTTGAGGAAACTGAGGCTCTGTGACGCCTGGCAAGTTCACTAACCTCACTGAGCCTCAGTTGCCTTCCCCAAGATGATAATGAACAGATGAGCTAATAATTGTTAAAGAAGCATTTGGTAAGCTGCATATTTTTGCATATGAGAGTGTTAAGAGTAAGTCAAAAAAGATTTACTTAGTATTTTATTGTTATTTTTCAAGTCCTTACCTTTCATAAACGCATATTGAAATATTTATGGAATAAATAATACAATGCGTGGGATTCTCTTCAAAATAATACAGCGGGAGAGGGGTTAGAAGAAATGAGTAGTGATAAAATGAAAAGTCATTGGCCATGAGTTAACATTATTGCAGCTGGATTATGGGTACATGAGGTAAATTATACTATTTCTGTTTACTTATGCATTCAGAATAAAAAGTGAAAAAACAAAACAAAATAAAACCAATCTATTGAATATCGCCCTGGATGCAATTGGAGCTTTATTCTGGCCCTTTCTCCATTTATCTCCTGAAATTTACTGTTTGCTCCATTCATTTTAAACTTTTCTGTTAACTATATAAACCAAAAATCATAATGGTGTGACAATAATATTGATAATAATTAATAAGAGCAATAGCTTCTACCTATTTAATACTTGTTCTGTGCCTGCCCCAGTGCAAAGTAATTTACTTTCATATTTCATTTGAGCAATAGCTTCTATTTATTTAATACTTGTTCTGTGCCTGCCCCAGTGCAAAGTAATTTACTTTCATATTTCATTTGACCTTCACAAGAATTCTATGAAGTAGGTACTACTACTTATTTTACAGATGAGGAAACTGAGAGTCAGGAAGATTAAGTAGCCTGACCAGAGTCTACAGAAAGTATTATGTTCAGATCTTGTACCTTTCCTGTGTCCTAGACTATGCTTTATACTCTGAGAAGATGTCATGCTACAGTAGGTTACTATCTAGCTGGAGAAGAAGGAAGTGTTGAAAAAGCCAAGGAAATGGCCCTAAGTTTTCTCTGTTATCATATACCAAATCTGAAGAATAGACATTACATGTCTTCCTTATACATGCTGTATTGTGCAAGGCCAGAAGGACACACAACTTTCCTCTCGTGAGCTTAAATCCAAACAAGAGAACACAAATGTCAACAGATGTAGTGAGGCATTTATTTTTTGAAGAAGGAAAAAGGATGTAACAACAATAAAACAAGCAGAAGGAAAGAAAGAAAAAACATTGATTGAGCACCAATAGTACTTGGTACTTGACATATGCAATATATTGCTATTTACAACCACAAGTCCTTCAGAGAAAGGTGGATCTTGCTAAGTAAACAGACTTTTTGTTCTGCTGAGCACCTCAAAGGTGGGCCTTGAAGAGAATGTGGGCTAGGACCCGAGAGAGTTGAATGTTCAACAGAATATAAGGAGAATTTAGAATTAAAGGATAATCTGAGAGGAGAAAAAAAGGAAACCTTCAGAAGGGTAAAGCTTGGAATACCATGAGGGATAATGTAGAGAATGAAAACAATTTCCTGGTGGTGTGTCTGGAATTGGTTCCTTCCGGTGGGTTCTTGGTCTCGCTGACTTCAAGAATGAAGCCACGGATCCTTGCAGTGAGTGTTACAGTTCTTAAAGATGGTGTGTCCAGAGTTTGTTCCTTCAGATGTGTCCGGAGTTTCTTCCTTCCGGTGGGTTCGTGGTCTCAGTTGACTTCAGGAGTGAAGTCGCAGACCTTCGCAGTGAATGTTACAGCTCATAAAGGTGGTGAGGACCCAAAGAGTGAGGAGCAGCAAGGTTTATTGTGAAGAACAAAAGAAGAAAGTTTCCACGGTGCAGAACGGGACCTGAGCAGGTTGCTGCTGCTGGCTGGGTGGCCAGCTTTTATTCCCTTATTTGGCCCCGCCCACATCCTGCTAATTGGTCCATTTTACAGAGTGCTGATTGGTCCGTTTTTACAGAGTGCTGATTGGTGCATTTACAAACCTTTAGCTAGACACAGTGCTGATTGGTGCATTTTTACAGAGCGCTGACTGGTGAGTTTACAAACCTTTAGCTACACACAGAGTGCTGATTGGTGCGTTTTTACAGAGTGCTGATTGGTGCATTTACAAACCTTTAGCTAGACACAGAGCACTGATTGGTGTGTTTATAATCCTTTAGCTAGACAGAAAAGTTCTCGAAGTCCCCACCCCACCCAGGAGCCCAGCTGGCTTCACCCCTCAGTGGCACACTGGCTAATGAACTATTTTTAGTTACTAACTTTTTTTTCCACATAAAAAATATCAGGAAGCTTGCTTGTAAACAACTTGGGGACCACACTATAAGTGTTCAGTTAATGTTTTGTTTTATTTTTCTTTCTAGTTCCACAGATTCATAGTGGGCAAAAGGGGAAAATATTGAATTTCACACTAGTCATGTGACTACAAAACTAGATATTCCAAAAAGATTCCAGATGGCTAAGCTTGGGTTCCATTGTAGCATTTCTAATAAAACTGAGAATGCCACAGGGATGTGAAGGAAGAGGAGAAAGTGACCAGAGATTCACAGAAAATACTGACCTGATGTTTTGGATTGGTTGTGAATAATAGCAGCAGAGGTCTAGCCAGCTGACTAGAACTGAAGTGGCTCAGTGACTCTCCTGCCTGGAGTTTACTTGGCAAGGAGGTTTCTGAATCTTCCATCCAGATCCTTCTCAGTTCTAAGATGCAGATTCAGATTATTAAGATGCAAAAATATTATTCTGTTTAGGGCAACACTCTACCATCAGGTCAGTAGTAAAAGTATTTTGAGTTTCCCCAGAATAAGCAAAACCTACGGTGCCCCACTCGTTGGACTAGGCCATTTTGTGCATCCAAAGAGACTGAGGCAGAGCCAATCTGGTTCACTTTAAGCAGGAAGCAGTTGCATTATTCCTCATCCATGGCCTTAGCAATTTGCTCTCAGTTGGCCACTATAAGATCATTTCCTATCACCTGGATATTTGTATTTACAGGGAGTTTATTTTTTCCCAAATTTGCCAGCCATTCTGGCCAAAGAAATTTTTATAATACAGCACTGAGTAGTTCTTGATGAGCTACCACAGGCTGATGTATCTGCTGGGATAAATAGGAGAGTTAAATTACAAATTATATGTTCCAGACTGGAAGAACTTAGAATTCATTCCAGTGAAAACCTTTCCAATAGTGTTCTATAGCAATTCTGTGGATTCTTTATACTCTAGCTAGAAGAGACCAAACTGTTCCTTTAAAGAGCCAGATGATAAATATTTTTTACTTTGTGGGTTATACAGTGTCCATCACAGCTCAGTCTCTGAAAAGGCTTTTCAAATATAAAAATTTACATCAATAGTTAGGTTCCCATAAGAATGAAAGGTCTCTCTGGCAATGATCTTGAGAACACGCTTAGTGAATTTCTGGCCTATGTTCTTGGTACTCAGGAAGGAGGCAGAGGATGCTATAAATAATATATGGGTAGTATTAATAATGCCAGTTAAAGAATTTTTAAGAAGAGATAGGTCTAATATTCAATTTGAAATTTTCTATGCTATAATATAAATCTACCCTTATTTCTTCAAATACTAAAATCAGCTGCATATTCAAATGTCTGTGTGAGTGAAGTTTGAGGGAAAATTGACTTAGTTCAGGTTCTCATCTTTTCTTCTGTTACTACCTTACTCATCTCCCTGCCACTACTTCTATCTGTCTCCAATGTATTCTCCCTACATGATTTTTTAAAAAATAAGAACCTTATCTTATCACTCTTCTGCTTTAAATCCTCACTAGCTGCCCTTGGGTTTCAGGAAAAGTCCAAACTCTTCAGTATGATATTTAAAATCCCTTACTAACTCTACAGCCTTATGCTCTGCTACTTCTCTCTCTCTTCACAGGCTATACTCCTGACACAGTAAAGTATTTGCAGTTCTTTGAATATACTTTTTTTTTTTTTTTGAGACAGGGTCTCTGTCACCCAGGCTGGAATGAAGCAGCCTAATCAGGGCTTACTACAGCCTTAACCTCCTGGGCTCAAGCGATCCTCCTACCTCAGTCCCCAAAGTAGCTGGGACTACAGGCAAGCACCACCATGCCTGGCTAATGTTTTTGTATTTTTTGTAAAGATGAGGTTTCACCATGCTGCCCAGGCTGGTCTCAAACTCAAACTCCTGAGCTCAAGCAATCCACCTGCCTCGGCCTCCAAAAGTGCTGGGATTACAGGCGTGAGACACCATGCCCGGCCACATATACCATTTCCTTGTTCACCTCAGATACTTCTCAAATGGAGCTCCATCTGCTTGAAATGCCCTTCCTATTAGTCTTTGCCTGTGTAATTGCTATCTTTCAGACATAGGTCTTATGTCACCTGTCCCAGGCTCCCTTCTCTGATTCCCAAGTCCACACAATCTAGCTTGGGTGTTTTGTTTGACTTTAGAAAAATACCCGGTACTTATTTCTGCATGTTGTACTGTATTATCATTGATTTTTTCTTTTCCTTAGCTCACCCATGTGAATTTCTTGAGCATGAGAAGGAAATTTTCTTTGCTTCTGTATCAGCAGACCCTAGTATGGGCCTGGTATAGAGTAAGTGCACAGTATATAATTTTGAATAAACAAATTAAATTAATAATAGTTACTTTAGGTAGGAAACAGACACCATCTCAAACTCTGGAAGAGCAGAGTTAGAATATGTCTAAAGGTATAGAAGTAAACATACTTTAAATTGCATTAAATTATAATGTAGATACAGAAAAGTACGTGTATCCTAAGCATAAACTTAATTTATTATTTTCATAATCTGAACACATCTGTGAAACTAGCACTCAGATCCAAAGCCAGAATATAACCAGTACCCTACAAATTCTCTACTTATGCTCCCTTCCCATTGCTAGCCATAGCAAGGATAACCAATGCCCTCACTTCTAATGCCTGGCTTAGTTTTGCATGCTTTTACACAACATGCAAATATAATCATACAGTTGATACTCTTTTATGTTGGCTCTTTACACTCACTATTATGTTTGTGAAATGTATCTATATTGTTGCACATTGGTGTAGATCACTAATTCTCATGGCTGCATAGCATGCCAATGTGTAAATATAACATAATTTATTTATCCGTTGTATTGCTGATGGACATTGAGGTAGTTTTCAGCATGGACATATAATAAATAGTGCTGCTATGGGCATGTGTTTTGGTAAACATTAATATACATTTCTGTTGAGTATATACTACTAGGAGTGTAATTTCTGGGTCAGAGGGTATACATATATTCAGCTTTAGAAGACACTGCCAAATAGTTTTCTGAGGTAATTGCACCAATGCAGAACTTCTTTTAATTCATGAGATATGTTAAGTTCATAAAAAAAACTCCATGTAAATATAAAGTACTATTATTAACTCAATGCCTCATTTGCAGAAGATCATCTTGTTCCACAGCAATTAAAAATAACATCTTTGATTAGATGAAATCAAATATCTACTGGGAACTATATTTATAATCTAGATGTGTCACACTCTTTTCTCTAATCAAAATTAAGTTTAGACATGTTTTCAAATGTGTCAGTGGAAAGACAAACGCTGGTGTCCTGTTTTTTTAAAAGCATATTAGGTCATATATGTTTGGTATCCAGTCAAGACTTTCTTTAACAATGTCCCGGTTTATCAAGTGATTGAGAAGGACACCAGCAAATCCAGCATTTTGTACATCTCCATTGTACATTTTGCTGTAATCATGTATTTTTTTAAAAAAATATGACCCACTAATTCCTAGAATTTATTTCAACATAAACATTCTGTGGAGAAATGATTCACTTCTTTGCATTAATTATTTTAAACTTTACATCTGCTATTAAACTTATAATAGTACAGAAAAAATGCTTGAAAAAAGAGAAAATATGTAGTATAAAGAATAAGATAAAAATCACTGGTAATACTGTGGCAGGCCAGGTCTCACTAATACAGGCCTCCATAACAACTGTTTCAGTACTGACTGAGTGGTTAAGTTAAATATTAAGACCTAAAAAACAGCTATTGCCCTTGTACAAAGTCTGGGATGTAACAAAAGCCCACCAATAATTTTTCCTAGGCCTTTCCTGGGCCTTAAAGCATGACAAAATAATGAAGGAATTCTTTATATGACCCATTTAGGATTAAACAAGTTTATTGAGGGTCTGAAGGAACTCCACAACCCTCCGTGATTTAGCAGGAGACAAGATAAGGGTAATCACCCCAGCACCTGGACCTATTTACATTAAGTAAATTTACTGAGGCTCCAGAGGAAGGTCTTCAGGACTCAGACCTTAATTATAGATTAAAAGAAGTTAATTACTAATGTCTTTAGATGAATGCACACTTACACGTAGACATATAGCTTAGCAGGTATATAAGCTCTGGAAAACTTTGTAATTTTGAGTTGGTCTGGCGATAATTTCCAGGCCTTTTTCTTGGAATTTCCAATTCCAACTGGTTGCAGGAATAAAAACTCTCTTCCTCCCCATCTCTTCCTCTGCATCTTGTTATTGGGCCACAAGAAATAACAGCCCAACCCTCAGTTTGGTCCAGGGACAATACTACTGCATATAGAACTTTTAAACTACAATACATATTCCTTCATATTTTTCCTATGTATTCTTGCATATATGTATGTGTTTTTATAAAATAGAATCATATTATTTTTATAAAACAGAATCATACTATACATCTATTTTACATGGTTTTACTTTTTATATTATATAAATCTCTCCATATCAATTTACATCAAACTTTAAAGCTCAAACAAAATGGCATATTAGCAAGTTGTTACATTGTGAAACATGAATTTGTTCTTTCTCCCTGTTTATTGACATACAGCTACTAAAATCCTTGTAATCTCAAAAGTTGTAAGTGTCTTTTGTATGTTAATGATCGATGGTCTAGAGCACTTGGATAGCTTTAGGATTGGGGCTGGTCATTGAACATACCAAAGAGGCATGATTAAAGGGTTGGGACATTCAGTTGCAGTCCCCAACCTTCAGGGAGAGGAGAGGAGCAGAAAGCTAAACTGATAATCTAATGGCCAATTATTTAATCAATCATGCCTACATAATGAAGCCTCCAAAAAACCCAAAGGGACTTGGTTCTAGGGCTGACCAAGTGGAGGTTCCTGAAGGGTGGTACACCTGGAGACGTCATGGAAGCTCTGTGCCTTTTCTCCCACACCTTGCCCTATGCATCTCTTTTCATCTGTATACTTTATAATATCCTTTATAACAAACTGGTAAAGGAAAGTGTTTTCCCAAGTTTTGTGAGCCACTCTAGGAAATTAACCAAACCCAAAGAGAGGGTCATCATGGGAATCCCAATTTGTAGCCAATCAGAAGCATAGGTAAAATGACCTTGGCTTGTGACTGGCGTAGGAAGTGGGGGCAGTCTTGTGGGACTGAACTCTCAATCTGTGGTATCTGACACTATCTCTGATACTGTAGTGTCATAATTGAATTGAATTAGAGGACACCCAACTGGTGTCCACTACAGAACTGATTGCTTGCTTGGTGTGTGGGGAAATACATATTTGGTCACAGAAGTGTTCTGTGGTGATTGTTGAGTGAGAGAATAGGAACACACTTTAGTTTTTTCCTATGTTTCTCACAAGTAGTTATCATTTTAAGCAATAGATAAATACCCATTTTTCCACAAATATTATGAAAGCATATAATAAATACAGCACAGGTTAGATTCTATGGGTATTGGTATATGTCACTGGAAGGATAATTTTAATGACAAAATAAGCCGGATTTGAATCTTGATTCTACCTTTTTAGTAGTTGTATTGCTTGCAGCCAGTTATTTGGTATACTGAAGCCTAAGTTTACTTGTCAAAAAGTGATAAAATAGACTTCACATATTTGTCATGAGGATTGCGTTAAATATATAGAGAAATGCTTGACATGGTGCCTGGGACATAAAAGATATTCAGTAAATTTGCTTGAATCTGAATCTGTGGGAAGCACAAAAAATTACAAGAAATTGCCACTGTCCTTCAGAAACTTATAATCCAACATCAGAGTTAGGGTGGTCAATAAAAGTCAGTAAGAGGAAGAAATAAATTTTCATTGATTAAATGCCTATTGTGTGAGGATCGTGCTATACACTTTCATTTTTAACATGAGAGACATCTCTGCCCTGGAACAAGATGCTCCAATCCCTGTAGCATATACTTGGGAGAAACTTCCTTCTGACAGGACACTGCTGAGAAGATTGCTGGATTGGTGAAGCAAAGGTCTTTGAAGCCTTAATGGGGAGAGGTAGTAGAAACAGAAATAAGAAGATCTGTCCTTTTATCAATCTGGATTGATAAGAAATCAATCCAGCAATAAGAAGATTGCTGGATTGGTGGAGCAAAGGTCTTTGAAGCCTTAATGGGGAGAGGTAGTAGAAACAGAAATAAGAAAATCTGTCCTTTCAACTGTTACCTATTTTGCAGAAGGTACAGATATGAATTCTACTTTTAGTAAATATTATACTTTTGTTCTGGGACAGAAAAGCCACTCAAATGGGCCTTTTGGTTAGGCAAAAGTAAAGCAAAGAACCACCTCTGACTTGAAAATGTTTGAGAGATTAAGGCTAGATTGAGAGAAACTGCTCTGCATAAAAACATGAAAGGTTATTCATGTCGTAGGTACCAATATATCTCAGAAGGCTGTTTATTTGGAGAAATGACTTGAAAGGATTTGGGGTTGCTATTCCAGCAAATTGCTATCTGTTCTTGTGGTGGTGGTGGTGGTAGTGGTGGTAGTGGTGGTAGTGGTGGTGGTGGTAGTGGTGGTGGTGGTGTGTGTGTGACTATATGGTAGCTTACAGAAAAAGTGTTTTGGGGTAGGGGTTATAGAAAATGAGGGACAAAGAGTGCCACTTCAGATGTCCCAAGAACAAAATGAGGCACAAAGGTGATGGGAAGTTATTCTGTCCTCTGCAAAAGGGATTCCCATCTCACTCTGGCATTCCCAAGTATTGGAGGTCTCGAGGGCCTACAGAGACAGCACCCTTGCAATGACATTGGCACAAGTTCTTCTTTCCACCTGGAAGTCTCTCTTTCTCTCAGATTAGCTGTCTCCTTCTCATCCTTCAGCTTTCTTTTTATATGATTAACCTTAGAAAATGCCTTTCCTGAGTACTGCCTATTATTACATCTTATAGAACCTTATATTCTTTTGCTTCAGAGCACATATAACAGTTTGTTGTTACGTATTTATTTGAGCATTCATTTACTTAATGTATGTCTTTTCAATATGCTCCATGGTACCAGAATTATGTCTGATTGTTCATCAAATCAGTGCTTAGAATTTTAATTTTCAATTAAGAATATTTATTGAATAAATGCATGCATCTAATCCAATATGGAGCATAAAAATAATTTCCTTGTTATTATATTTATTGTCCCTCTCCTCTAACCAGTAGATAAGAGCTGTAAGAGCAGAGATTTATATTTTTTTCCATGGATGTATTCCCAGCATCCAGTATAGTGTGTGATGCAATAACTATTTGTTAAGTAAATAAATGAATGAATGGGTATCATGGCCACAGTGGTGATGATTAGGCTCCTTCAAGTACTTTGTTGGTCAGAGAACATGTGCTTGTGGGAATTGGATATCAAGAAGAGAAACATGTCAGAAGTCACATAGGATCTGTAGCTGACAGTCTGGTTTGAAAGCACATGTGAGACACACTCTTAAGGACTTCTGAAAATATCATAGGGTGCTTTCTAGGGAGAACTCAGAGTTCTATACAGGGCAAGAACAAAAACTCTGGGTTATCTGTGTTACTTTGAATAGATTCCTATCAAGTAACTGGGAAGGTTTGGTAGCTTGGGCTTATTCTTAAAGGTAGATATTATTTTCATTTTTAAATGAATAAAACAGAGCTTAGTTAGATTAATTAAGTTCCCCCAATTCACCACACATCTAGTAAGTAGGGAGCTGAGATGTGAACTCTATCTTGTCTATCTCCAAAGCCCATGCTTTTTCTATTATGCTCTTCTACATTTGTAAGATAAAGCTATATGGACTAAATATGTCAAAGGTGCTGGATCTATAAAACATGCTAATGATGTTTGTGAGAGGGTGAGATTCATTCTGACCGATATGATTAGAGAGGAGTTTCTGGTGGATATGAAATTTGAGCTGAACGATAAGGATCAAGGATTGCAACAGATAAAAACAGAGAGAAGGGAAGTGTAGAAGAGGTAGCAGTGGATTAGAGGAAGTACAGTGAGGTATCAGAAGATGAGCAAGGATACAGTATAGGAAAAATGCATGAGTTTGAAAGAGAGTGGTCATCTAGAAGTCGGTAAGTATAACAGTGAGTGTTTCCTCAGAACTTTAGGACAAAAGAGAAATGAAATATCAAGAATAAATAAAAATATCTTAAATGCTAACTCACAGAAAAACATATTGCTTACATATGATTATAATTAGGTCAACAGCAGTACTCTCAAAAGCAATAATAGATTCCAGAAAACAATGCTACAAAATAGGAAGAGAAAATTTCTGCCAGTTTAGAATACTCACCTAAAGAATTAGAGGCACATAATATTTTTCAGACACAAAATAATCAAGAGAATTTATCATCCATATATCCTCATTGAAAGTACTAATAAAGGATTTACTTTCACACAAATAAAATTCAAGCTAGAAAGAAAGATTGGGAATGCAAGAACAAAGGGAAGAGAAAAAAAGTGTAACATATGTTAGCAAATCTATCTTTTGCCAATAAAAATAATACTTGTTCTGTATTTTTAAAAATATTTCACAGAAATTCTTAGGAAAGGAAGGGGGTGTAGTTCCGACGACAGCTTATTTAGACAGGCTAAGATTCCTACCTTGTTCCCAGGAAGAGAATAAATGTATTCAACAATTTTAGACTTTGTTATAAAAAACAAGTGATTAAGAATATATGTTAAAAATCTTAAATTACAATTACAAGATTATAAATAGAAACTGTGAATTCCACAACAGGAGCAGAAAAAAAATTATTAATCCAACCTAATGCAGGAACAAAATAAAAAAGTGTGGTAAACCTCTTACTCTTCTTTTCGTTCTGAACAATTCAGGCCAAAAGCCATTAGGTGGAGCAGTACAAGGTATAGAATTCCACGGTGGTGGGGAGCATCATGGGCCCAGAGTTGGGTATCAGAGTCTGAGAAAGATGAGGAAGTTCATGGGAGAGTTGGAGTTGAGGACAGCCTGGGTCAGAGAAGTATCTACCCTGCTTTTTTCCATTATCTTGATCCACTAGAAGAAGCTATCAACCTTATTACTTTGGAATAAAGGATTGGCTTTCTGGTATTACACAGAAATAATATGTATCTTCAAGGTAGGTATTATTTTCATTTTAAATCAAGAAAATAGAGCTTAGTTAGATTAATTAAGTCTCCCCAAATCACCAAACATCTAGTAAATGGGGAGCTGAGATGTGAACTCTGTCTTGTATATTTATGCAATAGATAAATACCCCAAGCTTTTCTAAGTTAAAATTATGGTTTTTCCATTTTAAAGTGACTCCCGTCTCTAAATTACCTTTCAAAGGAAAACCATTATTTGTATTCTCTAGCTTATGGAGGCTATCTGGAAGAAATACCTTACATTTTTACTTGTTTCTGCCTACTTTGGTCGAGTTATAGTGGAATGTACTTGAGTCACCACCCAGGAATATAATTATAAGCTATGATAAGCACTTAATTCTGCAGTGGGAACAAAAGAAATCCCAAATCTATGTTTGAAAGTTGGAGGAAAGGCAACTTTAAGAATGCCTGAAAGCGTTATTTTTTGCTTACATTTCAAATATTAGGAAGTCTTGTGCAAATTATTAGAAAAAAATGGACCACTTATAAAATGTCACTGTAAATGGTATTTGTAGACATGTTTTTAGTCTTTCTCCAAAACGGCCTGACAGATTCTTGTTTTCAGGTTAATCTTAAGTCTGCTGAGTGCTTAAACAGTATATCTTATATTTACTTACTGTTTCCCATCCCCCATTTCTAAGAATGTTCACAATTGGATTTTATTTAATATTTAAATAAACCAGGTACTACTTTTCCATGTTTTCAGCCATAAAAACAGATACAGAAAGGCTAAACGACTTGTCCCACATCATATCTTTTAATCTTCACAATCACTCCATGAGGACTATATTACTGACTCCATTTTACATGTGAGGAAATGGGTTTAGCTAGATGCTCTGTGCTCAAAGCCAGACAGAATCAGGATCTAAAGCCATGTCTGACTAACTTTCCTTTGGCCAACCTACAAGCACCATTTATGTCAAGCTTATGAAATTTGGTCTCCTCTACATAGTTGCCTCTCAAATAAACCACTCCTTAAGTAGGAATAATCATTAAAATTATGCTCACTTCCCTGAGAAAGAAGGTAGAAATTACTATGGTTTCTTTGGTGATTTGTGCATTATTTAAACACGAAAACAGAAAGAAAAATCAGAGGGAAATGTTTAGCAGGAATTTACATGTCCTTGGCAGGAAACAGTTAGCCCTTGTATCTTCTTTATGGAAGAAAAAGCTGGTTACAAGGTGCTAGTCCCAGGCTAACTCAAGAATATAAACCAAAAAGAAATAAATAGAGAACAACAGAAAACAAGAGGCCAATGGACATCACCAAAATTCAGATTTCTGGCCACAACCTCATCCCTGGTGCCCTACCAAAGGAATAAGAATGCTTATTAATTAAACAACAGTCATTAGTCACCCTAATTACAGAAGAGAGATGGAGATTAGCAATATCTGAGTCCTTGAGACTCTCACACACTAATAGTATAGAAAGACAAATAAAAAATTTAATAGAAAGTAATAAGAGGAGACACACCGTCACTGTCTGTTTTGTATTGCTATAACAGAAAATCTAAGACTGAGTAATTTGCAATAAACAGAAATTTATTGGCTCACAGTTCTGGAGACGCAGAAGTCCAATATAAAAGTGCCAGCATCTTGTAAGGGCATTCTTGCTGCATCATCACACAGTAGAAGGTGAGAGATCAAGAACAGGCTGTTACTGATCCCATCTATGGTGATGGAGCTCTCATGGCCTAATCATTTCTTAAAGATCCCACCTATTAATATTGTTACAATGGTAATTAAATTTCAACATGAGTTTTGGAAGGGACAAACATTCAAACCATAGCACACACCAGTGCAGGTTGATGAGCATGCTGGAAGACTTCTTGGAGGAACTGATATACAAGTCTATGCTTGATAGATCAGTGGGAGTTTGCTAGGAGATGAACGTAAAAGAAAGCAATGAAAGGCCAAGTGAATGGCAAGTGCAAAACTTGAGAAAGTATATCATGACTGGGTGATAGCCATCAGAAAGTGTGGCTAGAAGGTAGCATGCCTGGCAGGAAGTAGCACCACTCCTTAGTGACTACTGTTTAATCATGTCTCCTCTATGAGTTCTCAGGAATAAGACTGTACCAGAAATCTGAGTTGTGAAAACTTAGCTTTGTTCCATTGGTCTCTTCGTCTTCTACTGTTCTTTATCCTTAGTTTATGGTTTTGTTTTAGGTAAAAGTCACATTTTACCCTGTGTAGAGGATAGATGTGATGGTTAATACTGAGTGTCAACTTGATTAGATTGAAGGATGCGAAGTACCGATCCTGGGTGTGTCTGTGAGGGTGCTGCCAAAGGAGATTAATACCTGAGTCAGTGGGCTGGGAAATTCAGACTCACCCTTAATCTGAGTGGGCAGCATCTAATCAGCTGCCAGTGCAGCTAGAATATAAAGCAGGCAGAAAAACGTGAAAAGAATAGACTGGCCTAGCCTCCCAGCCTACATCTTTTTCCCATGCTTGCTGCTTCCTGCCCTCAAACATCAGATGCCAAGTTCTTCAGTTCTGAGACTTCGACTGGCTTTCCTTGCTCCTCAGCTATTGTGAGACCTCGTGATCACGTAAGTTAATACTTAATGAAATACACTTTTCACATGTATCTATCTCTATCCTATTAGTTCTGTCCCTCTAGAGAACCCTGAGCAATACAGATTTTGGTACCAAGAGTGGTTCTAGAGGAACAGAATATTAAGGATGGGGTTCTTTCATTGGTTTTGGGGTTTCTGGAGTTGGCTGCTTAATATTATTGGACCTAAAAAATGCTAAGGACTCTACTTTTTTTTTTTTTTTTTTGAGACAGAGTCTTGCTCTGTCACCCAGGCTGGAGTGCAGTGGTGCAATCTCTGCTCACTGCAAGCTGCGCTTCCTGGGTTCACACCATTCTCCTGCCTCAACCTCCCAAGTAGCTGGGATTATAGGCGCCCGCCACCACGCTGGCTAATTTTTTGTATATTTAGTAGAGACAGGGTTTCACTGTGTTAGCCAGGATAGTCTCAATCTCCTGACCTCATGATCCACCTGCCTCTGCCTCCCAAAGTGCTAGGATTACAGGCGTGAGCCACTGCGCCCAGCCAGGACTCTGCTTTAAATAGTATGGAGAACACTGATAGTCCTTGGCGTGAACTGTATAGAGAGTTATGTAAAATAAATGCTTTTGACACTCCTGATCCACTGCTCATGAGAGGCAAGGAGTTTAGTGACTCTATACATAATACCTTTGACCATATGTGGAGAACCAAGGAACATAATAAAGCTGGTTGGTTGCTCCTAAGTTCAGTGGACAAAGTGACAAAAGAAAATGATAAACCCAGGGATTCTAACTTCCAGCTTCAGGAGGAGACACTGAGCCTCAGATCTGCTAAGACTGCCCTGAGTGAGTCTTATATCCTCTAGAGAAGGAGCTGAAATTATGGAAAAACAGACACAAGCTCTTATCACGTGAGTGGCTGACCTGCAATGAAAGGTGCACGTACAGCCTCGCCAGGTATCTACTGTTAAAGTGAAGGCATTGATTAGAAAAGAATGGGACCCCAAAACTTGGAATGTGGATGTGTGGGAGGACCCTGATGAAGCTGGGGACACTGAGTTTGTAAACTCTGATGAACTTTTTTTTGCCAGAAGAAACAGCTTCCCCATCCCCAGTAGTGGCAACATCCCCTCCCCAACCCATGCTCCCATCAGCCTTTCCACCTTTGTCTGAGGAGCTAAACCCTGTGCTGCCCGAGGCAACAGTGATGGCCTCCCCTGAGGCAGTTGCCAGGCAAAATAATGTTCATTCTCTTCAGGAGTCCCCCGCCCGCCACAACACCCCTGTTAGCTTCAAGACATATGACTAGATTAAAGTTCCGGTGGGCCCCTAGGTGTAAGGTCGAGAGTGTGACCCATAAAGAGTTGTGCTACACTCGAAAATAAATGCTTGAGTTTTCTAATTCATATAAACAGAAATCTGGAGAACAGGCATGGGAATGGATATTAAGGGTGTGGGATAATGGTGGAAGGAACATAGAGTTGGATCAGGCTGCATTTATTGATTTAGGCACACTAAGAAGGGACTCTGCATTTAATGTTGCAGCTCCAGGAATTAAAAAAGGTTCTAATAGTTTATTTGCTTGATTAGCTGAAATAGGGATTAAAAGATGGTCCACTGTGACCGACCTGGAAATGCCTGATCTCCCTTGGTTTAGTGTAGAGGAAAAGATCCAAATGTTTAGGGAGATTGTGATGGTGAAGTGGATTAGTAAATTTGGACCTACTCATCTCAGCTGGGAGGGTCTAGAAGATATACCCTTGACGAATGCCTTGAGAAATAGATTTGTGAGGGCAGCACCCGCATCTTTGAAGAGCCCTATAATTTCTCTTCTCTGTATGTCAGATCTCACAGTGGGAACCACAGTCACTCAACTTCAAAATTTAAATACAATGGGAATAATTGAATCCTGAGGTGGCAGGGGCCAAGTGCTTACCAACAGGTGACCTCAGCAGAGAAGGATTTTAATAATCAAGTGGATAGGATGACCTGTTCTGTGGACACCACTCAGCCTCTCTCCCCAGTCACCCCTATCATCACCCAATGGGCCAATGAACAAAATGGCCATGGTGGCAGGGATGGAGGTTACACATGGGCTCAGCAACATGGACTTCCACTCACCACGGCTGACCTGGCTATGGCCACTGCTGAGTGCCCAATTTGTCAGCAGCAGAGACCAACACTGAGCCCATGATATGGCACCATTCCTCAGGGTGATCAGCCAGCTACCTGGTAGCAGATTTACTATAATGGATCCAGTAGGAGATCCAGTGTTGTCTTATTTAAGTTTAAAATTAGTGTGTTTAATTCATAAATCCTGAATAGATACTCTTTCCCACACTGTAAGCTGGGCCTGAGAGAGAGAGAGAGACAGAGAGAGATATTAAACACAATCTTACCTCAAAAGCTGCCTCATGGTTTAATGAGAAAGCAGGCATATAAGCAAAAATTATAATGTAACATATAAAATACAATAATAGAGGAAAGAGTAGCTGGGAGTTGAAAGTGGGAAGACTATTCCAAGCAGAGGGAATGCCCTGTGCAAAAACATATAGGTATTTACAAGTAGGGGATTCTTGGAAGTTTATGAATAGTCACAAATTCTAGTCTCTGTTATGTATCTTTCCATTCTATCTCCCTGTGATCAATTTTTTTTTAGCTTCCACATAGAAGTGATAACTAGCAATATCTTTCTGTGCCTGGATTATTTCACTTAAGAGAATGACCTCCAGTTCCATCAACGTTGCTGCAAATAACATGATTTCACGCTTTTTGATGTCTGAATAGTATTCCATTGTGTACATATACCAGAATTTCTTTATCAATTCATGCATTAATAGATGCTTACGTTGATTCCATTGTCTTTGCTATTGTAAATAGTGCTGCAATAAACATGTGAGTGTTGGTGTCCTTTTGATATATTTATTTCTTTTCTTTTGGGTAGATTCCCAGTAATGGGATTGCTGGATCAGATGGAAGTTTTTAGTTCTTTGAGAAATCTCCAGTTTTATTTTTAGTTCTTTGAGAAATCTCCATACCGGTTTCCATGGTGGCTATAGTAATTTACATTCCCACCACGTGTATAAAAGTTCCCTTTTCTCTGAATGCTCACCAACATCTGTCATCTTTTGACTTTTTAATAACAGCCACTCTGACTTGAGTAAAGATAACTCATTATGATTTTAATTTGCATTTTTCTAACAATTAGTGATGATCATTTATTAATGTAACTGTTGGCTGTTTGTGTGTTTTCTTTTGAGAGATGTCTATTCACATCCTTTGTCCACTTTTTAATGAGATTATTTACTTTTTTCCTGTTGAATTGCTTGAGTTCCTTGTATATTCTGGATATTAGTCCTTTATCAGATCATTTGCAAATATTTTCTCCTGTTCAGCAAGTTGTCTCTTCAATCTGTTATTTCTTTTGTTGTGAAGAAGCTTTTTAATATAATTAAGTCACATTTGCCTATTTTCATTTTTGCTGTCTGTGTTTTGAGGTCTTTGTCACAAATTATTTGCCTAGATCAATGTCCAGGAAAGTTTTCTCTAGATGTTCTTCAATATTTTTATAATTTCAGATCTTACTTTTAAGTCTTTAAGCAATTTTCAGTTGATTTTTTATATGGTGACAAATAGGAGCCCAGTTTTATTCTTCTGCATGTGGCTATCCAATTTTTCTGGCAACCTTTATTGAAGAAGGTGTCCTTTCCCCATTATAAGCTCTTGTGTGTTTTGTCATAGTTCAATTGGCTGTACATCTGTGGCTTCATTTCTGAGTTTTCAATTCTGTTCCACTGATCTATGTGCCTATTTTTATGCTAATACCACGCTCTTTTCAATACAATAATCTTATAATATATTTTGAAGTCAGGTAATGTGACGCCTCCAGCCTTGTTCTTTCATTTTGGAGATCCTTTGTATTGTTTTAAGACTCCATTTTATTTATATCTGTTCTGATTTTTATTATATATATTTTTTTAATTTTGATTTGGGTTTGTTCTTGCTTTTCTAGCTCCTTGAGATGCATTATTAGACTGCTGATTTGTGATCTTTCTACTTGTTTTATATAGGCACTTAATTACTATAAACTTCACTCTTAGCACTGCTCTTGCTCTATTCCACAGGTTTTCTTATATTGTGCTTCCATTTTCATTTGTTTCAAGAAATTTTTTTAGCTTTATTTTAATTTCTTCATTGACCTAATTCAGGATTACATGGTGTAATTTCCATGTATTTATATAATTTCCAAAGTTCCTCTTGGTATTGTTTTCTAGTTTTATTCCATTGTTGTCTGAGAAGGTACTTGATATGATCTCAATGATTTTAAACTTGTTGAGGTTTGTTTTGTGGCCTAACATATGGTCTATTTTGGAGAATGTTCCATATATTGAAAAAAATAATGTATATTCTGTAGTTTTGGATAGAATGTTCTGTAAATGTGTTAGGCCAGTTGGTATAAGCTCCAGTTTAATCCAATGTGTTTTTTTGTTGTTGATTTTCTGTCTAGATGATCTGTCTAATGTTGAGAGTGTGGTGTTAAAGTCCTCTACTGTTATTGCAGTCTATCTCTCTCCTTAGAAGTAGACTTAAATATTCTTATAGCAATATTTGCCTTATGAATCTGAGTGCTCCAGTGTTGGGTGCATATATATTTAAAGTGGAGATATCTTCTTGCTGGATTGATTCCTTTATCATTATGTAATAACCTTTTTTTTTCCTTTTTTTACTGTTCTTGACTTAAATTCTGTCTTATCTGTTACAAGTATTGCTACTCCTGCTTGCTTTTGGTTTCTGCATGTGTGGAGTATCTTTTTCCATCCCTTTACTTCCAGTCTATATGCATTTTACTGGTAAAATGAGTTTCCTGTAAGCAGCATATAGTTGGATCAGGTTTTATAATCCATCCAGCAATTCTATACCTTTTAACTGGAGCACACAATCTGTTTACATTCAAGGCTATTATTGATACATGAGTCTTTGCTTCTGTCATATTGTTTTCTGCTTGTTTTATATATTCTTTGTTCCTTTCAATTTCACATTGATTGTTGTTCTGATAGATTTCTGTAGTGGCACCATTTGCATCCTTTCTCTTCTTCCTTTGTGTGATTACTTTACCAGTGAGCTTTTTTTTTTCTTTTTTTACTTTCATGTGTTTTCATGATGGCAAAAGTAGTCCCTTCATTTCCAGGTTTAGGACTGCCTTGAGCATTTTTATATGGCTGGCCTTGTGGTAACAAATTCTTTCATCATTTGCTTGTCTGAGAAAAACTCTTCTTCATTTATGAAAGATTTCTTTGCTGGAAAAAATCTTTGTAATTATGGCTGACAGTTTTTTTTTTCTTTCAGCACTTTGAATACATCATTACATTTTCTTCTGGTCTATAAAATGTCTGCTGAAAATGGAGTTTTCTCTATAGGTGACTATGTGCTTTTCTCTTGCTTGTCTTTATGATTCATTCTTTATCTTTGATTTTAAACAGTCTGACTCCATCTTGAAGAAGAATTTTTAAAATATTGTATGTGCCTGGGGTCCCTAAATCTCCTGTATCTGAATGTCTAAATCTCTTGCTAGACTTGAAAAAATTTCATCTATTATTTCCTTAAATAGGTTTTCTAATCCTCTCTTTGTCTCTTTTCCCTCAAGGATGCCAACAATTTGAATATTCAATTGTTTTATGTTATCTGAAATATCACAAAGGCTTCCTCATTTTGTTTTATTTTTCTTTTCTTTCTTTTTTCTTTTTACTTTTGGTGTAACCAGGTGATTTCAAAAGACCTATGTTCAAGTTCTGAGATTCTTTCTTTTGTCTTATCTAGTCTACTGTCGAAGGTTTCAAATGTGTTTTGTATTGTCTTGAATAAATTCTTCAGTTCCAGAATTTCTATTTGGTTCTTTTTAAAAATACCTATCTCTTTGGTAAATTTCCCATTCATATCCTGAATTGTTTTTCTGATTTCTTTGTATTGTTTTACAGAATTCTTTTGTATCTCACTTACCTTCTTTAAAATCAATATTTATTTTATTTTATTTATTTATTTATTGTTTTGAGATAGAGTCTCACTCTGTCACCCAGGCTAAAGTGCAGTGGTGCAATCTCGGCTCACTGCAACCTCTGTCCCCTGAGTTCAAGTGATTCTCCTACCTCAGCCCTCTGAGTAGCTGGGAATACAGATGCCTGCCACCATGCCTGACTAATTTTTGCATTTTTAGTAGAGACAGGGTTTCATCTTGTTGGCCAGGCTGGTCTTAAACTCCTGACCTCAAATGATCTGCCACCTCGGCCTCCCTAAGTGCTGGGATTACAGGTGTGAGCCACCATGCCCAGCCCATATTTTACAATTCTTTATCTGGGATTTCAAATATTCCTTTTCAATTAAGATATATTGCTAGAGAATTGTTACAATCCTTCGGCAGTGTCACATTTCCTTTTTCATGTTTCCTATGTCTTTACATTATTATCTGCAAACCTTGTGTTAACAGTCACTTCCTCCTATTTTTGAATTTACTTTTATCAGAGAGGACTTTATCCTGAGAATGTATCTGTGGTATTGGTTCAGTAGGGCACTTTGGCTTTGATTCTGGGTATGTGCAGTAGTGTATGTAGACTCTGTATTATTTCCTTGGCTGTAAACAGCATTATTAGTGCTTTCTGTGATTTTCTCAGGGGATCAGGGTGCAGTTATTAGTGGAGGCTGTAATGAAGTAGTGCTGGGAACTGGAAAGCCAGATGGACCAGTATACAGGCCCCAGTTGTGGCATCAGTTGGCTAAGCATACCTATCTTTAAGTCCCAGGGTGGTGTATGCTGGCATTTGTTTTGTCAGTTACTAGGAGTCCAATTCTTGGGCCTCCCGAGTGATTCACATGGATGTCCTGGTGTGGACGATAACAGTAGCAGTGGTGGGATGACTCTCTGTGTCCCAAGCTCAGATTGAGGAAATAAAATGACTAAACTTATACACGTAGGAAGTACCTGAGGTAGAATTTAAACCTGGTACTACATGACTCCAAAGCCCATTCTCTGGTTGGGGATGGCAATAGTGCAAAGTCACCCACAGCCTCAGGCATGCTGCTCTCAGGCTCTCTTGCTTTCTGTGGCAGCAGAACCACAGCACACATAGTGAGGCAGGGACCCCATCCTTCATCCCTGGGCACAGACAGAGGCCATGCCACCAGTTGGGTCACAGTCACCACTCACAGCCTCTTACAGGCAGCCCTCTAGCCTGTCTACCTCAGCCTCCAGTGGCAACAGAATTGGGTGTGTGCAGTGGGAAGAGGGTTCTTGTTCTCTATGCATGAGCCTGAGCACAGAAGCCACTCAATGGTCAGAAAATCTCATAATTATGGATTTCATTCTCTGCTTAAAAAACCAAGTACAAAGTTTGTGCCACTGCTAGAATGAGGTCACTTCTCACAGCCCCAAACAGGGAGATCACAGGCTCTGGAAAGTGCATACTTTGGTTTCCTTTGTTCTGGAAGATACCTTTTTGTTATACTTTATGATCCTTTCCCCAGGGATTAATACTGCCTGTGGGTAGGGTAATACTCCCTGTATCAGCTCTGGGTCCAGCCAATGCTGTGTTGCTGCAGCCCTCTGAGTAGACACAGGAAAGTCAGCAGGAGCTCCTGGAATGTGCAAATATGCAGGCTGTGGTTCCCAGGACTGAATGTAGTCTTATGATGCCTGCACTCCCAAAATGGCACCTGCTACAGACACTTAGTTCTCAGAGTGGGGTGGGGCAGAGTGAGTTACCCAACATGAGTTCCCTGTCTGGTGCAATGCTCTTGAGGAGTCTCCAAATTACCACCCATGCTAGTGTCAGGGCTTGTCAGGGTAGAGGAACTTTCATGCAGTTTTGATAGCAGCAGTCTGCAGCAGAGATGTGGACTGCTAAAGCTCTCTCATCCTTTTTTCACAATACCAAGTCCCTTTGGGTTTCTGGCTGATCTTGGATTCCTCTACTTGATTCCTTCTCCTTCTTTGCCTCGGGTGTTCCCCATGAGTTCTCTGCTGAACTCTGGCATCATTTCCTAGACATTCTATTCAAGGTGTGATTATCTGCTCATAATTTTGGTTCTTCTTTCTGGAGAGGGCAAGATTTCTCTAGCCAGCCATCTTGAACTGTGATCTAGGATACTCTACTTAGCTCCTGAGTGTCATTCCACCATTGGGAGGGAGAAGGAGCATAGATGCTATGGAGTTGAGTGCAAGAGTCAATGGTATTTTCTCATAGCAGCCTGAAGAAACTAAATTATGAGACCATCATGGAGGCCAGTTCCAGAAGAAAACTTCAGGTAAGAGACCTAAATTTGAAAAATAACTTTAAGATTAATACATGTGTATTAATCAAAAATCTCTGTTGCATATGACAGAAAGCCAACTACTTGCTTTAACAATTACGTATTGGTGCTCATAATTATTGGAGAACAAATGGTAGAACTGGATCAAGGTCTCAAATAATGCCCTAAAAACTCTCTCTCTCCCCACTTGATTTCAGATTCTGTGTTTATGTTGGCTTCCTTCTCCCCGTCTCCTTCATGATGAAAGAGAAACAACTGTCAGCAGGGTTCCATTCTATATGGCTTATACTTCAAAGAGAAAGAGAAACTTGTCTCTCCCCGATTCAGAATGAAGTCTCAGCAGATGATTTTTACTGATTGCTCTAGCATGGATAACTTGACATCCCTTTATTTATCACTGTGGCCAGGAGAAGTAGGGATCATAATAGGTCAGGCCAAGGTCAAATGGAAATCTCTGTGTTAGGAGGGGTAGAATACCACAACTGAAAATCTCATCAGAACCACACGGCATGAGCAAGGCACCAATCCACAAAGGTAAGAAGATATTACCAGAAGGGAGGAAAGAATGTTGGCAAACTAAAACAACAGATGTCCTGTATAAATGGTATTTATGGTGAAGATTATTTAAACTTAAATGGGAATTTGAAATAGAACATATTTAAGACTGAGGTAGAACAATTAAGATGAATGCTATTTAAGATGGTTGGGACATGTAAGACGGAAAATAACTAAGACGGGGACTTAAATTCGGGTAATTTAAAATATATGATTAATACTTAAGGGATAAGAATACTATTTAAGACTGAAGTATGTTAATTAATACAAGTATATATGAAACTGATAACTATTTACAATGAGTTATTAATAAAAGGATAAATAATGTTTATAAAATAATTGAAAACTGAATAAATGTAAAATGAATTTATTAAGTCTCTTCAAAGGTGAATTACTAAATTGTGATATACATATATAGACATAAATACTATAAACCTGATGATATATATAATATCTCCATTTTATAGATGAGTAAACTGAGGCTCAGATTAAGGAAATAAAATGACTAAACTTATACATGCAGTAAGTACCTGAGGTAGAATTTAAACCTGGTACTACTTGACTCCAAAGCTCATTCTCTCATATACTGTGTTACATGAGAGTATTTTAAATGGAAGATATTTATAATTGAGAAGATTTTTTGATAGGGAGGAGTGGTCACAGTGATATCTGACATATAATTAAGTCACTCAAGATGGAGGGAATTATTTGATTGATATGAGGTTTTTAAAATGTGAAATGCCTAAAGCCTCACTTGCTAGCTGAAATTGGAACATGTGTGTCCATCTCAGAAGGCATATTCCCTCAGAGGCTGTGGATAGGGCAGAGGAGGCAGGAAGGGCCCATACTTTCTTTAAAATACATAATGTGACATTATGAGAAGCAGCTGTATTTTCTGAGGGACAGGAGACTAAAATTGGTATGGGATCCCCAGATAACTTTTCTGGGAGGTGGCCATTGACTATGGAGATTGCCTGCCACAAGCCCATAGACACGGGTACAAGAGGTTGTACGGTGGTTTTTCTTGGAAAAACCAACCTATACTTTTTAAATTTCTGGATACATTTCCGGTTTCATCTACTCATTCCCAGAGGGTCACTTTCTCAGTTTAGTATTTTACACCCTTCAAAATCTTGTAGACAGCTTCATCCTTATTATTCATAACACAGCCTCATCTCTTAGTCAAACTGTTCATCACAGGCTTTTTGCACTACATCTTTCACAGCACAAATCTGAAATTATACTTCAGAGATTGAGGGAGCACTTCAGAATCATGTGGGAATGTTGACTATAGGCAATGCCACAGAATCTACTCCCAGCAAACGGGCCACCTTACCTGGCTGCCAGGTAGACCTGCCAACACACACGAAATATTTCTTGGAAAAATCATCTTCCAGTAATGCCTTTGGTTTCAATTTTTAAATATTTGATGTAAAAATATTCCTTTATCTTGGCTAGAAACCCCTTCTCAATTTAGGATTCTCTGGAGAGAACAATCAAGGGAAAAGAGACGAGTTTAGAAAAATCTAAGATCTCTATTTAAATCCTGGCTCTACCCAGGCTCTGATATGAAGCTAGGAATAGAAGTATAAAAGTCATCAGTTTATAAATAATCACTAAAGCCATAGCACAAGATAAACACACTCATAAAAAGAGATAAAGTGAGAAGAGCAGAGGGCTCAGAACAGAACTCTTAGGAATACCAATATTTAAAAGTTGAGCAGAGTTGGAAGAGCTCAACATAGGAAATAGTAGACAAAGCTCTAGATTGACTACAAAGCCTTGCACAAGTGGCTATAGTTCCCATAGTTGGAGAGATTAATCAAAATTCTCTTAGGTATTTCAGAAATGTCTGATGGGGTCATTCATTTATTCATTCAACATACAGTTTTGGGAATCTGCAGAAAGCAATAAAATGCAAAATGAACAACATCTTCAAATTCATTGTGTAACTATTATTTCAAAAAGAAGTTTTCAAAGGAATAGTCTAATTTGGCTGCCACCATAAAGTGAAAATATTTGGCTCAATTCTTTTAGGAGAAAGATGATGGAATTTATGTAACTTAGGAATAATCTGCAAGGAAAAAAATGGAACTTTCAGTAAATCTGCCTGATTCCAAGTTTGCTCTATAAAAAACAAATCTCCAAGTCTCAACAGGGCATACTCAGCCGCAAAGCCATCTGTATTCGTTTTCCATTGCTGTGTAACAAATTACCATAAACTTAGCAGTTTAAAATAACAGTCATTTATTAGTTCCCAGTTCTATAGGTCAGAAATTTGGCATGATATGACTGGATTCTCTACTCAGAGTATCACAAAGATGAAATCAAGATATCAGCTGGGCTGGAGGCTCTAGAAGAAAAAAAATTCTGCTTCCAAGCACATTCTTGTTATTAGCAGAATTTAGTTCCTTGTGCTTGTAGAATGGAAGTACTCATTTCCTTACTGTTTGCCAGATATTTGACTCTCTTAGAGGTCACCCAAATTTCTTGCTTCATGAATCTGCCCATCTTCAAGCCAATAACAGCATGCTACATCCTTCTTGTGGCACTTTGAATCTCTGACTTTCTCCATCTTTGAGTTCCAGACCCAAATCTAAAAGACTCATGTGATTAGGTTAGGCACACCTAGATAATATTCCTATTCAAGCATAATTGATTTGAGACCTTTTTGATGTTTGCAAAAATCAATTTTGCCATATAACCCAAAATAATCACAGAGAGTGATTTATCATCATATTCACAAATTCTACCCACACTCAAGGAAAGGAAATTATAAAGGAAGTATATACCATGGGAGAGGAGGGAGAGTCTTTTGGGAGCATCTTAGAATTCGGCCTACCACACTGCCCTAAAGTAGCAAACACCAGGGCAGTCATACATTCAAAATTCACCTCAGGCACATCTGCCTTTTATGAAGCCCTTTTTGACCACCCCACCTGCAAACCCTGGTAGGAATAATTATTTCCAACTTTTGTTAAAACATGTGTAACCCTTTAGTACACTGACTTATTTACACAATTGTATTCCTTTATGGACTAGGGTCTCCTCAGGGGCAGAGACTGAGTCTGATTTGCTACTATACCTTCAGTGCCGATTATAAGAATTGGTACAGAACAGGTGTTCAAAGACAATCGTAGAGTAAAGGAAAGAATTACCTCACCCATTGGGGAACCTGAATACTGCTGTTTTTAGAAAGAAAAAAAAATAGAACTACATTTGGTAGAGAAGGTTAGGATGGCTGAACAAGTGAGTGCAAAAAAGTATTGAGATCCATACATATACAATACTAGACAGAACTTTGGATCACATCCTCTTTTTTTCTCTCCTTTTGCCCAATACTAACCCTTCACCCAATGTTCTGTATTCCAGTCGGTCCAGTTTCCACCAGGACCTCCCTCTATCTAATTGTATACCCTCTCTCCCACAATTTTCAATTACATGACCTCCACTGGTTCCTTCACAGCAGTATTAAAACGTTCGGATTTCTCTTCAGCCCAAATCTGTTTTATTACGCTTCTGGCTCAAGGCAGAGTCCATTTCCTCCATCCCAGCTAACACCGTTTTACTATACTTATCTGGACTAATTGGTGTCCCTGTCCCCAGTCTTGCCCTACTCCAATCCATACTTCATATCAATGCTAGAGTGAATTGGAAAATAATAAGGATATCATCCTGTGCTTAAAACTCTTTAATATATTCCCATCACTTAGTGGGTCAAGGTCAAACTCCTTAATAAGGCATTTGAAACCTTGTCGAATCTGTGTTTCTGGGATATTTTCTGTTATTTTCCCATCAGTCACTCCTTCTCCCACCCCCACCTGATGATTACATGGGGGTTCAATAGTCTCTGAGCACACAGTACATGCTTTTACCATCTTCTATATATTTCTCATTTTCTACATTTTTATATTACCATCTTCTATATCTTTCTCATTTCATCTACCTGAGATGTTCTGCCCTGATACTCTAATAGACAGAATTAATTGTTGTTACTTCATTCTTATGACTCTTATTTTAGCACTTCTCACATAAAACATGTTTCCTCTTCTGACTATGAGCTCTCTGACTATAGACTAAAGATTAGTTCCCAGAAAAAACAGGATAAGGATCCCCTAAAGGAATTATCATTCATGCCTTCATTCCTTTCCCAAGAGTTTCCTGAGTGTCTTTTCTGTGTGAGGCACTGTGCTGTGTGTGTGTGTAGGAGACATAGGGGAAAGCCCTGCTAAGGTGGTCATTGGCAGGCACTTATTTTTACCATCCCTTCTGCCACTAATATAGTCAGGCACATAGTAGATGCTCATGCCAGAAAAATATAGTTTAAAATGAATTAGTTCTTCCATTGTTATGTGTGTATCCACAGCATCTATCAGTGAACCAGGCAAGGGGAAGTGCTTAATAAATGTTTATGAATGAAAGGCAAATGACTGATCCTACACAGATGGAATGAGGTGACTAAGGTCATGCCACCAAACAAAACTTCTTCTTCTTCTAAAGGGGTATTAACCATACAATGTCACCATTCATTAACAAATTCTTTAAGATCTGATTTTTAAATAGTGTTATATCCTTGCTAAGCCATTAACAATGGGAAAATATAACTGTTAAATTCCAATCAGAAGTTTGCAAATATTATGCCACAAATATCCTCTATAATGACTCTTTCACAGACAGCAGATGTACCCCAGATTTAATAGAACTACCCAGCTACCAAGTTATGGTATGATATGGCACCTGGCAAAGACACTTTTCCAGAAATCTTCCTAAATAAGAGCCTCAGCCCTCTCTACTCAACCCTACTTCATCCCCTTCAATCAACTTTAGCTAAAAGCAAGGAAAACAATAAAATAAATACAATAGAATCTTTCTCATGCTCTCAAGGCAATAAAGTTAATGATATGTTGCTACTAAAATTTCTCATTTTCTTTTATGTCAGAGTTTGACCATAAATGAAACAATGAAAAAAGTTACAGCCTCCTCAAATGTGCCCAATCAGATAAAGAACATTTAATTAATATAACTTGATAGAAGGTTTAAAAATTTCTCAAACCTTTTCCATAGAATCAGAGAGGAGGTAATGAATATTAAACTCAGAGCCGTGTATTTTACAGATAACAGAATCAATTGGGACCTATGAGAAGACAGCTTTTTCCAATATTATAAAATAAATGGAAGGCAGATCTAAGCAAGAGGCCAAGTGTCCTGCCTCTCACATTGATTCCTTCCAGCTTTCTAAATTTCTAAATTCTGGTAATAGAACATGACCAGTCCATGGGCATTCCAAAATTCATTAGTGATTTTAAAATTTATCCGGAGCTATTTATTCCAGTACCCCCATTCAAAGCAGCCAGCATGGAGGAATAATTTGAGAAAAAAACTAAATCCTAAAATGCAGGTTTCTTGAAGCTGCTGGAGTTGTGAAATTCAGGAGATGGAATTTTTAAGGAAAAACTACAACTTGTGACAGAAGGCAAAGAAAGCTTAACAATCAGACAACGATATTCCATAACCTGAGGAAAAAGAAGGGAACCAGCAGAGCATTGAGATGGCAAACAGAAACAAAATAAACTCCTGGAGAAGTTGTTCAATTGCACAGATACTATTTATGGTTCCCCAAGTTTACTGAATGAAGTTAAAAGGAAGCTGACTCCAAGTCAGTGCTGGGAAGTACCTTCATACCAAGAGCGGCCAAATGTGGAACAGGCTTCCTTGTGAAGTCAGGATTTCCCTATAATTGAAGATAACCAGGCAGAGGCTGGGCAATACAGAGGAGATTCTATGTGGTGCTAAAGGCTTTATGAATATATTCTATGCTTTCCTGTATTCTTTTCAACTTTGAGATTCTGTTCTTCCATGGTAGAAGTTTAACACTAAGAGAAAATTTGGGCATTGAGGAGTTTTCTTGAGTCCTTCAAATTATACTACATAATTAACTGCCTACATTGTCCCTTCAAATGAATTCAATTTCAATTCATTAAGTACTTAAGGGAGTATGTGCAATATTTTCTGAATGCTAGGGTGAGGGTTGGTAAGGGTTACAGAAGTGAGTATAACGTGGTCGTTGTCATTAGGTGAGTCTCACAAGTCTCATAAGTTAGTGTCCAGCTACACAATGGAGACCAGTGTGGTTGTTCTATATATATGACGTTACTAAAGCCACAGTAACTTGCTAAAATAGTATGGCATGCCTTAATAAGTATGAATTTACTATCTTGCTATGCAAACATTTATAATCATATTCACCAAGTTTATTGAATTGTTTCTCTGGGCTGGACTCTGAACTAAGATATTTTCTATCACTATCAACCCTCTATAGTAGGTAATATTATTACTCTATTTTAAAGAGAGGTTAAGTAACTTTTCCTAGATCATCTAGCTAAAAGGTGGTTACAAACACAGGCAGCCTGATATCAAAGCTTTTGTGCTTAATCACTGCTTAGTCACTGCATTTATCTCCAAATCTATGTACATATGTATGTATGTATGAAAAGTATGTATATATGTTTACCTGATGTCATGAAGTACAGAGAGGAGAGCACAGAATTCAGACATAGGCAAAATTAAGTGTCTGTTCAAACTTCTCTACTTACTATTTCTGTGACCTTGAGAAAATCAAGTAATATCTCTTACTTTGGATTACCTCATCTATAAAGCTGGGGTGAAAATATTTGTCTAACGGTTAAAATGAAGTGGCATTTTAAAAAGCACTTTGTAAAATATATAGCACTATAGAAATTAGTTATTGTTATTTTGGCTGATCATAATTTTACCACCTTAATTCTAGCACTCTCTCTAGATTCTCTTAAATTCAACATCTAACATAAATCCCAAACTGAACAATTTCCTTACCATCTCCATTGCTTCTCCTCTAGTCCAGGTTACTATCTTTTCTTTCATAGAATGCTGAAACAGTCCCCAAATTGACCTCTCTATGCTACTGTTGTCCCACTTATAGTGCATTATAAATCAGCTTATGTCTAGTTTCACATTACGTTTAGAGGAAAATCCACATTCCTTGCTATGGCCTAAAAGGCTTCATATTATCTAGCCATCTCTTATATTCTTATCTGCCAGTCTCTTATACCTCATCTCTTGCTACCTTCCCTTTGCTCATTGTGTTCAACCACACTTACCTCACTGTTTTTGAACACATCAAACTTTTACCTCCCAAGGTCTTGGTACTGGCTATACTCTCTGCATACATTCTTTCTAAAATAGTTCCCTTTCCCTTACTTAACCAGTTATTATTTCTACCTTACTTTTTCTTTTCTTTGCAGCATTGTCTATAGATAATGAAGGCAAGAACTTTGATTTATTCACTACTACATCTCCAACTTCCAAGAGAGCCTACTGGCTAACATTCAAATCACACATTATCAATCAATCAAAGTAAAGATAAAAATACTGGAGTCCTGCTTTTCTTTTAAATGAGCTTCCCGCCCTTTCTGCTCACACCTTCATCTTCCAAGTCTTTAATTTGGAAGTCAACTCAGTAAGCACCAGATAGTGTTGAGTGAGTGTTGAAACTCAGGCTAGGGATACTCCCTTCATCTTGGAGAGGAACTCTCTCAAAATCAGGCCTAGAAATAGAATTTAAACAGAGCCTTGTCAGGCCTTCTTTACTTCCTGCAAACCTACATTTGATCAGGATTTTAGACCATGAATCATTGTATGCATGAACAGCTGCAAGGCCCTCTGGCCATCTATTTCTAGAGGTTCAAGAGGCTCTTTGAGAGCCTTTGTTTAATGAAGCATATTTTACTTTTGATTTATTACAACTACCCCAAGTGTCCTGGCTTGAAATTTTAAGGCATTAGTGTCAGTTATTACATTATAAGTAGTTTCCATCATTTATTTATTTATTTTTCCTGTGTGAGGCAATTTATTTATTTTAAATTTATTTTTTATTTCAACAGGTTTCTGGTAACACATGGTGTTTGCTTATATGAATGTTATTGAGTGTCAATTTCTGAGATTTTGGTGCACCCATCACCCAAGCATTGTACACTGTATCCAATGTGGAGTCTTTTATCCCTCGCCCCCCTCCTACCCTTTCCTCTGAGCCCCGAAGTCCATTGTATCATTTTTATGCCTTTGCATCCTCATAACTTAGCTCCCAATTATGAGCGAGAACATACGATGTTTGGTTTTCCATTCCTGAGTTACTTCACTTAGAATAATAGTCTCCAATTCCATCTGGTTTGCTGTGAATACCACCATTTTGTTTCTTTTTATGGCTGAGTAATATTCCATGCTATATATATATACCACATTTTCTTTATCCACTCATTGATTGATGAGCATTTGGGCTGGTTCCATATTTCTGCAATTGCAAATTATGCTCTATAAACATGCATGTGCAAGTATCATTTTCTTATTATGACTTCTCTTCCTCTGGGTAGATACCTAGTAGTGGGATTGCTGGATCATATGGTAAACCTACTTTTAGTTCTTTAAGTTCTTTAACAGTGTTTTCCATAGTGGTTGTACTAGTTTACATTCCCAACTACAGTGTAAAAGTGTCCCCTTTTCACCACATCCATGTCAACATCTATTATTTTTTGATTTTTTGATTATGGCCATTCTTGCAGGAGTGAAATAGTATCGCATTGTGGTTTTGACCTGCATTTCCCTGATAATTGATGAGGTTGAGCATTTTTCCATATGCTCATTAACCATTTGTATATCTTCTTTTGAGAATTGTCTATTCATTATCTCAGCCCAGATTGTTTTTGTTCTTGCTGATTTGTTTGAATTCTATGTATATTCTGGATATTAGTCCTTTGTTGGATGTACAGACTGTGAACATTTTCTCCCACTCTGTGAGTTGTCTGTTAACTCTGCTGATTATTTCTTTTGCTGTGCAGAAGCTTTTAAGTTTAACTAGGTTCCATCTCTTTATCTTTGTTTTTGTTGCATTTGCTTTTGGGTTCTTGGTCACAAAATCTTTGCCTAAGTCACTGTCTAGAAGGGTTTTTCTGATGCTATCTTCCAAAATTTTTATAGTTTCAGGTCTTAGATTTAAGTCTTTGATCCATCTTTAGTTTATTTTTGTACAAGGTGAGACATAAGGATCCAGTTTCATTCTTCTCAAGTGGCTTGCCAATTATCCCAGCACCATTTGTTGAATAGGGTGTCCTTTCCCCACTTTATGTTTTTGTTTGCTTTACCAAAGATAAATTGATGGTAAGTATTTGGTTTTATTTCTGGCTTCTCTGTTCTGTACCATTGATCTATGTGCCTATTTTTATACCTCTACCATGCTGTTTTGGTGACTATGACCTTATAGTTTAGGGTGAAGTCAGGTAAAGTGATGCCTCTAGATTTGTTCTTTTTGCTTAGTCTTGTTTTTGGCTCGTTTTTGGCTCCATATGAATTTTAGGATTGTTTTTACGGGTTCTGTGAATAATGATGGTAGAATTTTGATGGAAATTGCATTGAATTGTAGATTGCTTTTGGCAGTATGGTCTCTTTCACAATATTGATTGTACCCATCAATTAGCATGGAATGTGTTTCCACTTGTTTGTGTCATCTATGACTTTTTTCAGCAGTGTTTTGTAATTTTCCTTAGAGAGGTCTTTCACCTCCTTGTTTAGGTATATTCCTAAGTATTTTATTTTATTTTTTGCTATTGTTAAAGGGGTTGAATTTTTAATTTAATTCTCAGCTTGGTCACTGTTGGTGTATAGCAGTGCTACTAATTTGTGTGCACTAATTTGGTATCCTGAAACTTTACTGAATTCATTTATCAGGTCTAGGTGTTTTTTTAGATGAGTCTTTAGGATTTTCTAGGTATACAATCATATTATCAGCAAGCAGTGACAATCTGACTTCCTCTTTACTGATCTGGATGCCTTTTACTTCCTTCTCTTGTGTGATTGCTCTGACTAGGACATCCAGTGCTTTGCTGAATAGAAGTGGTGAAAGTGGGCATCCTTGTCTTGTTCCAGTTCTCAGGGAGAATGCTTTCAATTTTTCCCTGTTCAGTACAATGCTAGCTGTGTGTTTGTCATGAATGGCTCTTATTACCTTAAGGTATGTCCTTTCTATGTCGATTTTGCTGAGGGATGCTGGATTTAATCATAAAGGGATGGTGGATTTTGTCAAATGCTTTTTCTGTGTCTATTGAGATGATCAGGTGATTTTTGTTTTTAATTGTGTTAATGTGGTGTATCACATTTATTGACTTGCAGATGTTAAACCATCCCTGCATCCCTGGTATGAAAGCCACTTGATCATGGAGGATTATCTTTTTGATGTGCTGTTGGATTCGGTTAGCAAATATTTTGTTGAGGATTTTTGAATCTATGTTCATCAGGGATATTGGCTCCTTCCTTCCTTCCTTCCTCTTTTCTTTCTTTCTCTTTCTTTCCTTTTCTTTTCTTTCTTGTTAATTGCTTCTCTCGTTTTGGTATTAGGGTGATACTAGCTTCATAGAATGATTTAAGAAGCATTTTCTCTTTCTCTAGCCTGTGGAATAGTGTCAGTAGGATTGGTACCAATTCTTATATGAATGTCTGATAGAATTCAGCTGTGAATCTATCTGGTCCTGAACTTCTTTTGGTTTGGCAATTTTTAAATTACCATTTCAATCTCACTACTTGTAATTGGTCTATTCAGAGTTTCTATATCTTCCTGGTTTAATCTAGGAGGGTTGTATATTTCCAGGAATTTATCTATCTTCTCTAGGTTTTCTAGTTTATGTGCATAAAAGTGTGCATAGTAGCCTTTAATAATCTTTTTTATTTCTGTTGTATCAGTAGTAGTATCTCCCATTTCCTTTCTAACTGAGCTTTTGTATTTCTGCTGTATCAGTAGTAGTATCTCCCATTTCGTTTCTAACTGAGATTTTTTTTGGATCTTCTCTCTTCTTTTCTTGGTTAATCTTTCTAGGTCTACCAATTTCATTATGTTTTCAAAGAACCAGCTTTTTGTCTCATTTATTTTTTGTATTTTTTGTTTGTTTCCTTCAATTTCATTTAGTTCTGCTCTGATCTTTGTTCTTTTCTTCTGCTGGCTTTGGGTTTGGATTGTTCTTGTTTCCCCAGTTCTGTGAGGTGTGACCTTAGAAAGTCTATTTGTGCTCTTTCAGACTTTTTGATGTAGGTATTTATTGCTATGAATAGTTCTCTTGGCACTGCTTTTGCTATATCCCAGAGGTTTTGATAGGTTGTGTCACTATTATCTTTCAATTCAAATAATTTTTTAAATTTCCATCTTGATTTTATGGTTGACCCAATGATCATGCAGGAACAGGTTACTTATCCAATTTTATTGCACTGTGGTCTGAGAGAGTACTTGATACAATTTTGATTTTCTTAAATTTACTGAGACTTCTTTTGTGCCCTATCATATGGTCCATCTTGGAGTATGTTTCATGTGCTGATTAATAGAATGTGTATTCTGCACTTGTTAGGTAGAATGTTCTGTAAATATCTGTTAAGTCCATTTGTTTCTTTGTTGACTTTCTGTCTTGATGACCTATATAGTGCTGTCAGTGGAGTATTAAAGTTCCCCACTATTACGGTGTTGCTATCTACCTCATTTCTTAGGTCTAGTAGTAATTATTTTATAAATTTGAGAGCTCTAGTGTTAGGTGCATATGTATTTAGGATTGTGATATTTTCCTTTTGGGTTAGTCCTTTTATCGTTATATGATGTCCCTCTTTGCCTTAACTACTGTTGTTTTCAAGTTTTTTTGTCTGATATAAGAATAGCTATCTCTGTTCACATTTGGTATCCATTTACATGGAATATCTTTTTCCAGCCCTTTTCCTTAGATTTATGTGGGTCCTCATGTGTTAGGTGAGTCTCGTGAAGATAGTGGAAACTTGGTTGGTGAATTCTTATCCGTTTTGCCATTTTGTATTGGCATTTTAATTGAAGCATGTAGGCCACTTACATTCAACGTTAGGATTGAGATGTGAGGTGCTATTCTATTCATCATGCTATTTGTTGCCCAAATACCTTGTTTTTTTCTTTTCATTGTGTTATTATTATATAGGTCCTGTGAGATTCATGCTTTAAGGAGGTTCTATTTTGGTGTATTTTGAGGATTTGTTTCAAGACTTAGAGTTCTTTTTAGCATTTCTTGTAGTGCTGTCTTGGTAGTGGTGAATACTCTCAGCATCTGTTTATCTGGAAGACTGTATCTTTACTTCATTTATGAAGCTTAGTTTCACTGCATACAAAATTCTTGGCTAATAATTGTTTTGTTTTAGGAGGCTAAAAATAGGACCCCAATCCGTTCTAGCTTGCACGGTTTCTGCTGAGAAATCTGCTGTTAATCTGACAGGTTTTCCTTTGTAGGGTACCTGACGTTTTTGTCTCATAGCTCTTAAGATTCTTTCCTTCATCTTGACTTTAGATAGCCTGATGACTATGTGCCTAGGTGATGATGTTTTTGCAACAAATATCCCAGGTGTTCTTTGAGCTTCTTGTATTTGGATGTCTAGATCTCTAGCAAGGCTGGGGAAGTTTTCCTTGATTATTCCCTCAAATATAATGTTTTCCAGACTTTTAGATTTCTCTTCTTCCTCAAGAACACCAATTATTCTTAGGTTTGGATGCTTAACATAGTCCCAAATTTCTTGCAGGCTTTGTTCATTTAAAATTCTTTTTTTGTCTTTGATGGACTGGATTAATTAAAAAGGCTTGTCTTCAAGCTTTGAAGTTTTTCTTCTGCTTGTTTGATTCTATTGCTGAGAATTTCCAGTGTATTTTGCATTTCTCTAAGTGTCTCCTTGATTTCCGGAAGTTGTGATTTTTTTTTTTTATTTATGCGATCTATTTCACTGAAGAATTTTCCTTTCTTTTTTTTTTATTATACTTTAAGTTCTGGGGTACATGTGCACCACATCTGCCATGATGGTTTGCTATACCCATCAACTCTTCATTTACATTAGGTATTTCTCCTGATGCTATCCCTCCCCCAGCCCCCCACCCCACCAACAGGCCCCAGTGTGTGATGTTCCCCTCCCTGTGTCCATGTGTTCTCATTGTTCAACTCCCACTTATAAGTGAGAACATGCGGTGTTTGGTTTTCTCTTCTTGTGTTACTTTGCTGAGAAGGATGGTTTCCAGTTTCATCCAAGTCCCTGCAAACAACATAAACTCATCCTTTTTTATGGCTCCATAGTATTCCATTATGTATATGTGTCACATTTTCTTTATCCAGTCTATCATTGATGGGCATTTGGGTTGGTTCCAAGACTTTGCTATTGTGAACAATGCTGCAATAAACATACATGTGCATGTGTCTTTATAGTAGAATGATTTATAATACTTTGGGTATATACCCAGTAATGGGATTGCTGGGTCAAATGGTATTTCTAGTTCTAGATCCTTGAGGAATCACCACACTGTCTTCCACAATATTAGCTGTGTGACTTTGTACTAGTCATTTTCTGTTTCTGAGTCTCAATTTCCTTGTCTATATAATCAGGCATTTGGGCTAGATGAATGCTAAGGCTATTTCCAGTTCAAACATTCAATGATAATAGCTCATTGAAGGCAGAGACTACTTCTTTATTCATCTTTGTATCTTCACTGCCTGGTAGGTAGCATGTATTAAGTATTTATTTACTGTGCATTTGAACTAAACGTAAGTATAGAACTGTAGAGCAGAGAGAATAGAAAAGAAGCACCATCTTAATATAACTTAGGGAGATAGAATCAATAAGACTTGGTGACAGATTGGTAAGAAAGTGAGGAACCACACTGACCACATTGAAATGAAATACAGACCAGCTGACCAGACTCCAGCAAGATGAACCATCAGTGACTAAATAACTGTTGGTGTATCCCTAGAAAAATAAGCTTAAATAATTTGGGCTATTTATTATGGAGAAGAGAATTCTCAAAGGGAAATGGATCAGCTGCCACAAGCTCTTCATTCAAAAAATAGCTTAAAGCTTGGATTAAAAGCATTAAAGACTATTTCATATCACTTTGGAATATCCCAATTTTTCTGATGTTACAGGGTTACAAATGTTGAAGTCATGGGCTTTGGCTATATTGGTTCTAAGAGAGGAGGACATAATGTTACTTAGAACTGAGAAAGACCTGATAACCTGATAATTATAATTTCAGAGCTTAAGTGAGTGATAGTCTGTTGGAGAATTTTTGTGCTGTTTTTCATGTCAAGGACATCTGGGACATATAAACCTCAAGATCCCCAAGATATTTTGGAGGTTTATGGCAATAAGGTTACTTGAAATGGACTATTCTGAGATATCTAGGTAAAATAAAGACTAGGGAGATCATTTATTCTAATCCTGTCATTTGACTAATAAGAAAATGGGGAAAGTTGTCTAAGGTTACACATTGAGTTAATGGCAGAGCTGCTATTGAATAAGTTAAAAAGAAAGGAAACTAATGTTCTTTGAACTTCCATGGGCCAGGACCTTTACATGTATTATCTCAATTAATGCAATATACATAGGACATAGGTGTAATAGCTTCATTTTATAGATGGAAAAATAGATGTAGTTATTTGCTTGCCCACGGTTGTATTAAGTTTCAGAGTCAGGATTGGACCCCAAATTGACTTGACTCTAGCCCATGCCTGACACTCTGCTACCTTGCCATTATTATGGAGAACATATATACCCTGGTTTTCCAGAGACAGTCCTAGTTTATGAAAGTTATCCAGGAATAATTATCAATAGTACTCTTCCACTTAAAAATTTCAGGTTTGGAAGATAAATTGTATGACCGACCAACATTTTACTATGAATAGAAAAATGTAAAGCACTGCTCCCTGTCTTTCAAAGAAAATTTAGGGACCCAGCAGCTTACTGCCCATAAAGCTTCCTTGTATTACTCATGGATCTTCAGAGAAAAGTGGGTCTCTTTTAAGATAAAAAGGATGTTCCTTCTCATCTGCTGCTTTCTGAGGCTTTCTCTCATACACAAGTTAAAGGTTATCAGTAAAGAAAGACATTCGTTAGAAAAGGAGATGGGGAGTAATTAAGCTGGGAAAGGGATTCTGTGTAACCTAATTCTGAGATAATAAGTAACTCACAAACAAGGGGAGAGCCACATATTAATTTAAAGAGCACTGGCACAGAAAACTCTGGGAAGATTAATGATGACATTGAATCAAAACCTCATTTCAACTGAGTGTGCTAAGAGTATAAATAACATCTGAATAACACTATATTTACTAAGTAGTTTCATTTGTTCATGCGTTCATTCATCCTATTCTGTGCTGAGCCTAAGCTAAGTACTATAACTTCCTGAGGGCAGAGGCTGTGGGTTGGTCTTATTTCCAGCATCTGGTACAGTGACTGCTGCCTAATAGGTCCACAATAAACACATGTTGATTAATTTGAGTGAATACAAAGATGACTGAGAGACAGTCTAAAGCATTTAGACTGTGTAATAGAAGAGAAAGACAAACAAAATCAGAGAATATAATATCCTGAGTACATAACAGAAGGAAACTGTGGAACTCTGCAAAACTGAGAAGGCAACTAAGATAGCATAGAAGTAGAGGTCAGAATAAACTTCCTGTAGGAGCTGACACGTGGGCTGAATTTTGAAATACCGCTTGGCAATATATATACTCTCACTTGATTATGCTTAGACCCAAATAGAGATTATTACTATTTTACAGAGAAAGAAACTAAGTCCCAGGGAGGCTTGCCCAATGTTACACTATGTTCACATTAATTTATTTACTCCTTCTTTATCTGTGAAGAAGTTACAAGATGAGGGTAGGAACTTTGGCGAGGATTACAAATAACGGAGGAAGCCTTTGTGATATTTTGGAATTAAAGAAGAGATTCTAGTTCTGAGTATACCTTCTTTGATTCTGGAGAACAAGGAGAAACAAAACCAAGCCAAGCCGAAAATGAAGAAAGCTTTAAGAGAAAAACGCAAAGGCGACTTTAACATTGCATTAGTGTGTTCTTTTGTTTTTAGATCAGACATTGTTGAGAACTTACTGGAAACACAGAGATGGAATACAATATGTCTCATTTCAAAGAGCCCAATCTCTAGTGAGATAACACAGGCACATATCAGCAGAGGAGGAAAAGAAGGGCTGATACCCAAGCCATGAATAGAAAAAAAAATCATTTGCCTGTGTGGAAATTCTCAGTAGCTTGAACATAGTAGGTCAAGCATGTCAGTAAATGGAAACATGGGAGGAAGGCTGTGGGCTCCATGATGAGAGAGACTATGACAAAACTGATGCTTGTATCACACCCCCACCCAACAACTACCACCCTCTACTCCTCTCCTGGTACCTAGCTCAAGACCAGGTACTGGATAGGTTTCTATTAAGCCTTTCTGAATGAACAAACGAATGAATAACAAGTAACATGCACTTCCCTCACAAAGAACACTGGCATTTTAAGACCAGCCTTTGATGCCTTAAACCAAACAAAGTAGAATGTCAGGCCCTGGGTGAGGTACATACACTGTGGAGCTATTTTGAGAAAATATAATCCCTATTCTGTCATTTCATGTAGGGAAACAATAATCTCCCAACCCTGACTGTATTCCCTACCCACACACACACACACACACACACACACACACACACGCAGACATGTCAGCTGATTCTGGGTGCCAAGAATTATGGACCATTCTTACTGGATTCCTATACTTTCTATACTAACGGACCTTAGGCAGGTCACTTTTCCTCTTAGAGCCTGTGTCCTCATTTGTAAAACTGTCAGAATAAGAGCTGCCTTACCTACCCTGCCAGACTACTGTGGGGCTCACAGGAGATAAGGAGCTTTAAAGTGATATAGAATCTGTCCTTTCCCTATCTCCTCCATATCAACAAATACGACCATCTTTTATATATCCCCAGTGCCTTAGGCACAGAGATTGCTCCTTGAATTTTTGTCAAATGAATGAAAGTAAACATTATTATTCTAGGCTTTCAGGAGAAAGACAAAAGGAATTCAGCAGCCCAATGTAATACAAGCATTCCTAAGAAGCACTTCACGGACAAACTAAAGGGAATGGAGCCCACATATAAAGAGGTGGTTTGGTAATAAATCACACATTTGCATAAGCTGTGAATCATTCTGTATAATTAGAACAAATAGTTTACCTATAAATCAAGGCTCTGACATCTGTGAAAGTCTGATGTTTATTCCCCTCAAAACACCAAATTATACTGAGAAGATAACAAATGATCTTTCTCTGGGGAGAAAGGTTGAAGAAGGCGTCTTAAGGGAGAAAGATTGCTAAATCAAATGGTTTAGATGAAAGTAAAAGAGTCTTGAGATGATTCCCAATGACTCATTTTATTGCTTCAGAACTATATACCTGGGCGTGGCAAGGCCCATGGTAGAGTAGCATTTTGTGCCTTAGAATGTAATTTCACAGCAATCCCAGGTTCATATATATCTGAATCATTTCAATTATTGGATCAATAGTGGCTTTCCAATGATCTGGCTGTTTACCTGTATGATAACATTCTAAAAATTCCTCACGGGTTTGGCCTTCATTAGTGTTAATTCAGGACTTCATCCTTTCCAATCTATGTTCTTGAGAATCATTTTATAGAATTTGGGTTCCCCAAAAATAAGCTACTACCATTCATAGGCAGTACAGAAAACAGAAAGTGTCTAAAGGAGCATCTTTTTCACAGGAATCAAGATTTGACTGAAACTCACAAGTCAAAGAAGAGAATAGGAATTAAAATCCAACGGATCAAAATGCAGCCTCATCACTTTTATCTCTTGACAGGTTTTGTTAACCAGCATCAGAGGGAAAATCGACAGAGGCAATGAATGGGCCTTGCTCTAAAAAGGCCCTTCCATCTGGTGCAGTGCCGAAACCATCAGCCCTGTAATTAAAATGCAATTGCCATCCCCTGCCACAATCCCAGGATGGCCATTTTATCTGCATGAGATATAGAGGGGAAATCACAATTTTTTTACACTTTTCTGGCTCCATTAAGTTTATTCTCCTTCTATTAATTAATCTAACTACACTAGGGGCTCCTTCTTACTCTGAAAACCAGGGTGGCACAAACCACACATGGGATATCTGAAGCAGCATGAATTTTTAAAACTGGGTTTGTATCCTCATTACAGAAAGACTTAATTACTTCTGACTAAATCTGTAATTAAAATATATCACTGGAGCAGATTCACCTGCATGTGTAGGTGTTGGCATGCACACCCTTGTAATGGGCAAAGATGAATCATCCAGAGATAGTGTGCAGAGAAGGAAATTTTACTCAGTGGCAAGATAATTCTAAGAGAAGTTCAAAATTAAAGTCAGAGAAAAAAATCTGATGACATACAGGAGTAATCCCATTAAATCTTAAGAAAATTATATCATACCCAATAGCTAATCATGACAAAAAGGGATGTGCTAGGGTGGAAGGAAACTAAGGTAGGAGGTGACAGGGAATTGGGGTTGAATTGGGAAGGCAGCCAAAGGTAAAAGTCAACCATGACTTCTCTACCATGAAGGTGAGTCAAGGTTGTAGTTAGAAAGACAGTGTGAGCCAGTTAGAAAGTGTGAGTAGTTAGAAAGACAACGTGAGCCAGAAATAGAACTATAAATAGTATGCAATCTTGGGTATCTGCTTTATGTGTTGTTTAGAAAGTGTTATGTGGTTAGACATGAAAGATCAAATGAACTATTCCAGCCTGGAGTATTGTAAGAAATAAAAACTACTAAATTGTCAGATAGAAGAGGTTCAATATTTGTTCTCATACACATAATTTGTCTCTAGCTTGGGTAAGTCCCTTCCTCTTTAGGCCTGTTTCCTCATCTGTAAAATAGGGGCAGTAATTATCTATCTCATGCACCAAGACACTATGTGCATCTATACAACTGTGAGGGCACCATCCACGTCAACTATGAGCAATGCAGGACTACTGTGTGGTCTATGGCCTGAGAAGGGAAGGGTCTTTATTGCACTAGAAAAGTCTGTGTAAGTACATTACATTTTTAGTTTGCATGACCTTAAGCCATGTACTGTCATTTGTTATGAGCTTCCTTATGATTAAAATTAAGGTGTTGGACTTCACGATTTCTTAAGGTCTTGTTCAATTCTAATATTTAAAAGTATTACAGTTTATTCACACATTCGACTAAAATTCAAGTAGGACCTAAGACAAGTGCAGAAAATTAAAAAATAGTTGAAATATGTTCCTTTCCTTTAAGAGTTCCCATTTGGGTGGACTTTATGCTAACTATATAAAGTCCTTCTAGGTAAGACATTTCATGCTTTTTAACTGTATTTTCTTAGGCCCTGATATTCAAGTGCAATTATCAAATTATAGCACTGTAAAACATTAAGCTAATAAGACTAAACAATTGCAAATTTTAAATGACATTTAAAATTAGGCAAAATCTTATCTTTAGACAAATAAAATTGCAGTTGATCCTTCAACAACATAGGTTTGAAATGCATGGGTCCACTTATACACAGATTGTTTTCAATCAAATGCAGATGTGGGACTTGAGTATGTAAGGATTTTGGTACACATAAGGTCCTGAAACCAATCCATGAAATATAGTGAAAAGTAACTGCATTTGGAATGTCTTTGGATTATTTTAATATGAAATACTGAACTGGAATTCAGAAGGACCAACTCTAGTCCTGGATTAACTGCTAGTCACTTGAGAGCTTAAGTCATTTGGTCTCTCAGAGTATCAGCTCCCAGATTTGTATCATAATCCTGAAGGATACAATCCCAAATGCCATAATCCTGAATGTTTAAATTCTGAAAGATCAAAGTCCCCCAAAATACAAATCCCTAAATTCTAAAATCCCTAACATCTAAAATCTTGAAAATCACAATCACAGGATAATTTGCCTCATGTCAGTCCAGCTCTTATGGATTATCCCTATGCAGTTGCCCATAATCTATTCCTGTAATACACATTCTCATGTCAAATTTTCTTTGCCGTTCGTTTAGTTTTCTTCACTATTTTCAAATTTCAGCATTATTTTTTTACAATTCACTATGCTATGTATTTCATCTTCACATCATTTCCAATACCGAAGGAATAAATTGTGTGGAGACCTTTAGAGAGTTCTAATTTGTTTTATGCATTTTTTGCAAATTTGACTCCATGAAAGTGCATTATCACAATATTGACTTTGTATATAAGCATTGTATGTGTATATAAAAATGTTGAAATTTCCTCAGTAAATGAAGAAATGCCCTTTTTGTACACGTACATTTGTGAAAGATAAAATTTCTCAAGATCTCAGCTCTTTGGATGACTACGTACACAGTGGTGACCCATTGTAGTTTTTGATCTGTCTCATCAAACGACTTAGGTTGTTTGTCATGGTATTTCAGATGACCACATTATAAAACTGGGTACACACAATTACCAACCACAGTGATGCATGTTTATACATTTCCCTTTTCACCTATTTCTTTATGCATATGATTCATCTGATCATAACTGTTACAATGATGTGACTGTTGTTAGTATACTTGAGTGTTTATGCTTGCAAAAATACATATGTTATTATTGCCTATTTTATTGTTAAGATATCCTATGAAATGTTTTGTCATGTTTTTATGTTTCTCAAATGTCCTTTAAAATGTAGGGAAATATCCTTTAAATTTTTTAAAATTATTTTTTCCAGTAGTATATTTCAATCTTTTGAGATTTCAACATTTGGGATTATGGTGTTTAGGATTGTATCTTTCAGGATTATGATCAGCTTCTTCAGTCTCCTTCCAATCAAATAAGAGATTGGGCCAACTAAGATTATCTCTGAGCTTAAAGCTTTAGGGATTCATATTTTAGTTAGTGCATTATCAAATTATTTAAAATAATTGCACTGCAAATACATACACTTTGGTATGTTTTGCATTTTACCAAATACAAGTGGTAGTATACATTTATACCAAAGATGACCAAACTCTTTCTGACATCTTATAAGACACCCCTAAGTCCCATAAATAGTTGATGATTCTTGCTAAACCAGATAAAGTTTGTAAAATGAAATTTACAGAAAGTTAAAATTATCATTGAACCAGTTCTTTCAAATTCCTTCATAATAATTTTGATTTAAGCTGCTGCTAAGAAGCTGAACTCACTGATTTAAATTTTGCTATGTGTTCTCACCTCCATTCACTGCTTTCTTACTAAATAAGTATTTTGCATCCATTTTATCTTTTAATTTCATCTTCGGTTAAGCAGACTGGCTGAAGCACAGAGTCTATGTAAGAGAGGAATACGAGACAGGACTGGATATAGAATCCTAACCCTGACACTTCCTAATAGTGTGTCCTTGGGTAAATGATTCAATATCCCCTAGTCTCAGTCTCTCTACCTGTAAAATTAGAATAATAACAGTCACTCCACAGAATTATTTTAAAAATTAAAAGTTATATACAGAGAATTTCAAGTACAATGTCTAAAATGTAGTAGGTATTCTAAAATGTATTTTCTTCTCACTGTACCCCATCTATAACATCATCCACAGATGAAACACTTTTCCAGAAAACAGAATTTATTTAATCAGGAAATTTTGTCTTAGATATAATAGTATTAAAACAATATCTATATCAAATGTATACTATAGATTTCTTGAAATAATATGTCAGATTATACTTGCTCCATACATTCATCAAAAAGACTTAGAAGTTCCAGGCAATGCTACCCTTGTAAAATATTCCTATAAGATATCCACTATTTGAGAGAGAGAATAGGAGAAACTAATTTACTATCCGTTTCTCTATATCTTTGACCTCTAAACAATAAGATAGATACCAAAACATAATATACTTAGGTTTTATTAGCTTAACTACTATTAGAAGTGTCATTACCAAATAGGTTATGTGTTAGGAGGCGGAACTTGACTCTGGAGGCAGAGCTAGGACACCAGACCAAATTGAGGACTAGCTAAAACAGGGAATGGGTGGAAGTAACTTTCCATAAGACATGCCCACCACTATGCCCTGTCAGTTTACCATTGCCATGGCAACACCCAGAAGTTACTACCCCTTCCCATGGCAATAATCTGACGACCTGGAAGTTATCACCCTATTTCAATAAATTTCGGCATAATCTGCCCCTTAATTTGCATACAATTGAAGTGGGTATAAATATGACTGCAGACATGCCTTTGAGCTGCTACTCTAGGCAACTGCTTATGGGGCAGCCTTGCTCTGCAAGGAGCAATACCTCTGCTGCTGCTGTACCTGCGGCTTCAATAAAAGTTGCTGTCTAACACTACCGGCTCACTCTTAAATTCCTTCCTGGGCAAAACCAAAAACCCTCTTCAGCTAAGCTCCAATGTGGGGGCTTGCCTGCCCTGCCTTAGTTAAGATTTTAGCTTTTATAGATGCTCTGTGTAAGAAATGCTCACCTATAAGAAATAATCTAATATCTTTGAAAAATCTCAGCTTAAAGATATCATGAATTTAACCAAAGCCTCTCTCTACAAGGAATACACATAACAATCTCTCCTAAAATGTAGGTCCAGGAAAAACTTTCCAGTCAACAGATTTGCTTCCTTTTATGAAACAAAACAATAATATAAGTCATTATGTTATTTTTGCTTTGGTATCAAGGAAGCTTAAAGGTATATCTAGTGTTTTATTTAAACACTAGATTTTTGTCCCCATGAGTACCTCCACAATCTCATTTACACTGCATTCAGAATCTTCCAAAAATTTTTTTTTGTTTTTGTTTTCAGTCTTAACTTCTCAAATATTCAGGAGCCTGCTTCTAGGAAGATGGAGCACATGTATGTTTCCCTAATTCTCTTGCAGGGTAAAACTAAAACTCTTGGACTTTATACACAACAACAAACATAATAAGACTCCTAAAGGTGGAGGGAAGCAGCAGACTAACTAGGGACCTTGGGACCCAGAGAATGACATGGCGGTCAGTTCCATGGGTTTTCTTTTTGCCTCAAAGATGCAAGAATGGGTACTACAGAAGCCAAAACTCCTGAAATGCCAGTAGGTACAAACAAACAAAAGCCAACAAAAATCTGTTCCCTAGACAAAGGATCAGGAAAGAGGCAGCCCAACAAGACAAGAAACTCTTAGAAAATAAATTTTCTACTATAGCCAACACCACAGAAAAAAAACTGTGACCCTATTCTACTCACAGGAACAAAAGCTAGTGAGTTGTCTAGACTTTCACCCTCTCCATACTGTAACAATGTGTCCCAACCCCACCATCAGAGTGGTGTCAGAGATGGCCAAGTAAGAAGCTGAGACCTTCATTCCTGCTGGGTAGCAATGAGCCTCCACCTACACCACTATGGTGTCAGTAGAGGAAATGTGGGGTACCAGAACTTTTACTCACCTCAGAAGAAATGAGGATCCCCTCCTTGCTTGTGTAGTGTCAGAATAGTCTTGTGGAAAATCGTAATTTTTACCACAGCCCAGAACCCTGCCCAGCAGTAACAAGGGACCCCTTCTGTTGCAGCTGTCAAGTGGGGAACTTGTAATTCGACTCCCATCTGCAATAAGGTGGCAACATCCTCTTTCTTTCAGAGTATTTATTGTCTGCAGAAGTCAATCAAGACATATTATTTAAGTCTGATGTGGAGTCTCATAATCTAATACACAAAACGGTCAAGTTTTACTAGGAAACCACATATACCAAGAACTAGGAATATCGTAAATGAAATGAGAAAAATGTAATTAGTAGATACAAACACAGATATGGCAGATATTTAGAATTATCTGGCAAAGATTTTAAAGTAGCCATCATAAAAATGCTTTATCGAGCAAATATAAACAAGCTTGAAACAAAAAAATAAAGAATCCCCTCAGAAAAATTAAGTCTCAGAAAAGAATATAAAAAGGGACAGCTCCTATAGAAAACAGTATTGTGGCTCCTCGAAAAGTTAAAAATAGAAATACCAGATTATCCAGCAATTCCACTTCTCAGTATATACTGAAAATAATTCAAAGTTGAGTCCTGAAGAATATGTGTTTTGCTTTGTTTTGTTTAGTTTTTGGATTATTATTTTCATTAATTTTATTTTAGATTCAGGGGTACATGTGCAGGTTTGTTACATGGGTATATTGTGTGATGCTGAGTATTGGGTTTCTAACAATTCTGTCACCCAAGTAGTGAACATAGTACCCAGTAGGTAGTTTTTCAGCCAATGCCTCACGCCTTTCCTCCCTCCTTCTGGAATCCCCAGTGTTTATTGTTCCCATCTTTGTGTCCATGTGTACCGTATGTTTTACTCCCATTTATAAGTGAGAACATACGGTATTTGGTTTTCTGTTCCTGCATTAATTCGCTTAGGATAGTGGCCTCCAGGTGCATCCATGTTGCGGCAAAGAACATTATTTCACCCTTTTTATGGCTGTTGTATATGTATCCTATTTTCTTTATCCAATCCACCATTGATAAGCATCTAGGTTGATTTCATGTCATTGCTATGGTGAATAGTGCTGAGATAATCATGCAAATGCATGTATTTTTTGGTAAAATGATTTATTTTCCTTTGGGTATATACCAAGTAATGAGATTCCTAAGTCGAATGACTGTTCTCTTTTAAGAAATCTCCAAACTGCTTCCCACAGGGGCTGAACTAATTTACATTCATGCCAACAGTGTATAAGTGTTCCTTTTCTTCACAACCTCACCAACATCTGTTATGTTTTGACTTTTTAATAATAGCCATTCTGACTGGTATGAGATGGTACCTCATTGTGGTTTTGATTTGTATCTGTTTGATGATTAGTGAGGTTGAGCATTTTTTCATGTTTGTTGACTACTTGTATGTCTTCTTCTGAGAAGTGTCTGCTCATGTCCTTTGCCTATTTTTTAATAGAGATGTTTGGTTTTTACTTGTTGATTTAAGTTCCTTATAGATTCTGGATACTAGACCTCTGTCAGTTTGCAAATAAAATTTTTCTTATTCTGTAGGTTGTCTGTTTGGTCTCTTGATAGTTTATTTTGCTGTGAAGACACTGTTTAGTTTAATTAGGTCCCACTTGTCAATTTTTGTCTTTGTTGCTATTGCTTTTAAGGATTTAGTCATATTCTTTGCATAGATCAATGTCTAGAAGAGTATTTCCTGGATTTTCTTCTAGTATTTTTATAGTTTTAGGTTTTACACATTAGTCTTTAATCCATTTTTAGTTAATTTTTGTATGTAGTGAAAGGCAAGGGTCCAATTTCACTCTGCTGTATGTGGTTAGCCAGTTTTCCCAGAAGCACTTGCTGAATAGGGTATCCTTTCCCAGTTGTTTATTTTTGTAAACTTTGTTGAATATCAGTTGGCTGTATGTGGGCAGGTTTATTTCAGAGGTCTCTATTCGGTTATGTTGATCTGTGTCTACATTTGTACCAGTACCATGTCATTTTGTTTACTGCAGCCTTGTAGCATAGTTTGAAGTCAGGTAACATGATGATTCCAGCTTTATTCTTTTTGCTTAGGACTTCCTTGGCTATTTGGGCTCTTTTAGTTCCATATGAACTTTATGATCATTTTTTCTAATTACGTGAAAAAATGACATTGGTAATTGGATAGAAATAGCATTGAATCTGTAGATTGCTTTGGGCAGTATGAACATTTTAATGATATTGGTTCTTCCAACCTATGTATATGGAATGTTTTTCCATTTATTTGTGTCATCTCTGATTTCTTTCAGCTCTGTTTTCTAGTTCTCATTGTAGAGATATTTCACTTCCTTGGTTATATGTATTAGTGGGTACTTTTGTGTGTAAATTGTAAATGGGATTACATTCTCCTTTTTACACATTTTTTTTGAGACAGGGTCTCATTCTGTCACCCAGGCTGGAGTGCAGTGGTGTGAACATGGCTAACAGGACCCCGATCTCCTGGATGCAAGCCTGCAGAACAACTGGGACCACAGCCACATGTTTCCATTCTTGGCTAATTATTTCAGTGAATTCTTGACTTGGTTCTCAGCTTGAACTTTTTTTTGGTGTATTAAAATGCTAGTGATTTTTCCATGTTGATTTTGTATCCTGAGACTTTGCTGAACTATTTTAAAAGATAGCTCTAGGGATATTTGGCAGAACCTTCAGGGTTTTATAGGTATAAAAAAGGTATTGAAGAGTTTGGTATTTATTGTAGTCTTCTCAGTCTGGCCTTGTTTGTACCTGTCCTTTTTGGAAAGACTTTCCAGGTATTTGAAATAACTGGAGTGTTGTAATTTAAGCTGTATCTGCATTAGGGGCCACCCCAAGTACATTAGCAAAGAGAGAAAATCTGACTTCCTCTTTTCCTATGTAGATGCCTTTTATTTCTTCCTCTTACTGGATTGTTCCAGCTAAAACTTCCAGCAGTACGTTGAATAGTAGTGGTGAAAGTGGACATTATTGTCTTGTTCCAGTTCTTAGGAGAAATGTTTCCAGTTTTTGCCCATTCACTATGATATTGGCTGTAGGTTTATCATAGATGGCTTTTATTATTTTGAGGTATGTTCCTTTGATGCCTAGTTTGTTGAGGATATTTAACATGCAAGCATGTTGGATGTTATCGCATGCTTTTCCTGCATCTATTGAGATAATCTTATGGGTTTTGTTTTTAATTCTGTTTATATAATGTATTACATTTATTGATTTGCATATGTTGAACCATCCTTGAATTCCAGGAATAAAGCCCACTTCATCAGGGTGAATAAGTTTTTGATGTGCTGCTGCATTCAGTTTGATAGTATTTTTTGAGGACTTTTGTGTCTATGTTCCTCAGGGATATTGGCCTGTAGTTTTTTTTGTTTTGTCTTTGCCAGACTTTGGCACCAAGATGATATTGATTTCATAGAATGAGTCAGAGAGGAGTCTCTCCTCAATTTTTTTGGAATTGTTTCAGTAGGATTGATAGCAGTTCTTCTTTGTACATCAGGTAAAATTGGCTGTGAATCCATCTCGTCCAGGGCTTGTGTTTGTTGTAGGTATTTTTATCCCTTATTCAGTTTTATTACTCATTATTGGTCTGTTCAGGATTTTGATTTCTTCCTTGTTCAATCTTCCAAAGTTGTGTGTTTCTAGAAATTTATCCATTTCCTCTAGATTTTCCAGTTTTTGTGCATAGAAATGTTAACAGTAGTCTCTGAGGATCTTTTGTATTTCTGTGGGATTGGTCGTGATGTTACCTCTGTCATTTCTAATTGTGCTTATTTGGATCTTCTCTCTATTTCTTTTTTAATGTAGCAAGCAGTTTATCAATCTCATTTATCCTTTCAAAGAACCAACTTTGTATGTTGCTGAACCTTTGTATAATTTTGGGAGTCTCAGTTTCATTTAGTTATGCTCTGGTTTCAGTTATTTCTTTTCCTCCACTAGCTTTGGGTTTAGTTTGTTTTTGTTCTAGTTGCTTTAGGTGTGAGGTTGGGTTGTTAATTTGAGATCTTTATATTGAGGTGCTTAGCATTGTAAACTTTCCTCTTAACACTGCTTTTGCTGCATCCCAGAGATTTTGGTATGTTTTGTCTCTGTCTTCATTTATTTCAAAGAATTTTTTTTTAAATTTCTGCCTAAATCTTGATGTTTACCCAAAAGTCACTCAGGAGAAAGTTGTTTAATTGTCATGTATTTATGTGAATTTAAGAGATCTTCTTGGTACTGATTTCTATTTTTATTCCATTGTATGCTTAGTATAATTTCAATTGTTTTAAATTCACTGAGACTTGCTTTATGACAGAGAATGTGGTCAATCTTAGAGTATGTTCCATGTGCAGATGACAACATACATCTTGAGGTTGTTGGGTGGATTATTCTGTAGATGTCTATTAGATACAACTGATCAAATGTCAAATTTAGGTCCATATTTTTTTCATTAGTTTTCTGCCTCGATAATCTGTCTAATGCTGTCAGCGAGATGTTGAAGTCCCCCACTATTATTGGTGGCTGTCAATATTTTTTCTTAGGTCTAAAAGTACTTGATTTTTGAATCTGGGTGCTCCAATACTGAGTGCATGTATCCTTACAATAGTTAGGTCTTCTTGTTGAATTGAACACATTATCATTATATAATGCCCTTCTTGGTCCTTTTTCTTATTGTTTCTGACTTAAAGACTGTTTTATGTAATATAAGAATAGTGATCTCTGCTATTTTTTGTTTTAAATTTGTGTGATAGATCTTTCTCCATCCCTTTACCTTATGAGACTATAGCATTTCTGGACCTGCCCTGGGCCAGAGGGTTGCTCAGTACACTGAAAGGTGAATCCCAGGCATGGCAGCATTCACCACAAGCTGACTGAAGAGCCCTTGGGCCTGAAGATAAAATCAATAGAAGCCTGGCAGTAAGTACTCCCTAAGGGCCTGTTGTGGTATAGTCCATATGATGAAACTTCTCTGCCTGTGGAAAGGGGAGGAAACAATGGGAAGGACTGCATCTCATGATTTGAGTGTCAGATAGGCCACACTAAAATAGAATACCAGGTAGGTTTTTTAAGTTTTCGACTCTCGTCCCTGGTCCTCGAACAGCACCTCTGGACCCATGCAGGGCCTTGGGAACTCACCTCACTGAAGGGAAGGATATAAACTTGGATAGATTCACTAGCTGCTAATTGTAGTTGCAGGGACTTGAGCAAACATAGGTGGTAGCAAGGTAGTAATTACAGCAGACCTTGGGCAAGACACAGTGCTATGCTGGCTTCAGGTTTGACCCAGCACAGTCCTAGTGATGGTGACTGCAGAGGTTTTTGTGTCACCGGAACCCTAGATCCACATAGCTTAGAGTGGAGAGAAATCAGCTCCATTTGTTTGGAAGAAAGTAAGGGAAGAGATCAAGAGTCTCTGCCTGGTAATCCAGAAAAGTCTTTTGGATCTTACCCAAGACCACCAAGGTAGTACCTCCATCAGGCTACAAGAATCATAGCATTACTAGGCTTGGGGTGCCCCCTAATGTGGATACAACTTAAATCACAACACTCAAGTTCTTTCAAACACCTGGAAAGCCTTCCTGAGAATGACAGGTACAAACAAGGCCAGACTGAGAAGACTGCAATAAATAACAAACTTTTCAATGCCCAAACACTGAAGAAATCTACTAGCATCAACACCATCTAGAAAAACATGACCTTACCAAATGAACTAAATAAGGCACTGGAAAACAATCCTGGAGAAAGAGATATGTGACCTTTCAGACAGAGAATTCAAAATCACTGTTTTGAGGAAACTAAAAGAAATTCAAGATAACACAGAGAAGGAATTGATAATTTTATCAAATAAATGTCACAAAGAGATTTGAATAATTAAAAAAGAACCAAATAAAGATTCTGGAGATGAAAATGCAACTGACACACTGAAGAACACATCAGTCTTTTAATAGCAGAACTGATCAAGCAGAAGAAAGCATAAGTGATCTTGAATACAGGCTATTTGAAAATACACAGTCAGATGAGAAAAAATTTTAAAAAAGAATTAAAAGAAGAAAGCATGCTTGCAGGATTTAGAAAATATCTTTAAAAGAGCAAATCTAAGAGTCATTGGGCTTAAAGAGGAGGTAGAGAAAAGATAGAGTTACAAAGTTTATTCAAATGGATAATAACAGAGAATTCCCAAACCTAGAGAAAGATAACAATATCTAAGTATAAAAATAAAATACCAAGCAGGTTTGACCAATAGAAGACTAACTCAAGACATTTAATAGCCAAACTCCCAAAGGTCAAGGATAAAAAAAGGACTCTAAGAGCAGCCAAAAGAAGAAGAAGAAGAAAGAAGAAGGAAAAAAGAAAGAAATAACATATAAGGAATTCCAATATGTCTAGCAGCAGATTTTTCAATAGAAACCTTATAGGCCAGGAGAGAAGCATGACATATTTAATGCTCTGAGGGAACAAACTTTTACCCTAGAATACTATCTGGTGAAAATAACCTTCAATCATGAAGGAGAAATAAAGACTTACCCAGACAAACAAAAGCTGAGGGATTTCATCAACACTAGACCTGCCATATAAAAAATGCTAAAGGGAGTACTTCAGTCAGAAAAAAAAGAATATTAATGAACAGTAAAAAATTATCAGAAGGTACCAAACTCATTGCTAATAGTAAGGACACAGAAAAACACAGAATATTGTAACACTGTAACTGTAGAGTGTAAACCACTCTTAGTAGAAAGACTAGAGTATGAACCAATCAAAAATAACTACAGCAACTTTTCAAGACATAGATGATGCAATAAGACATAAATAGAAATAACAAAAAGTTAAAAAGGAAGAAATGGAGTTAAAATGTAGAGGAGTTTTTATTAATTTTCTTTTTGTTTTTTTGTTTATGCAGAGTTAAGTTGTTATCGGCTTATAATAATGGGTTTTAAGATACTATTTGCAAGGCTTATGTTAACCTTAAATCAAAAAACATAGGATACATAAAAAATAAAAAGCAAAAATCAAATAATACCACCCGACAAAATCATACTCACTAAAAGGAAGACATGCAAGAAAAAAGGAAAAAAGAGAAGACCTCAAAACAACCAGAAAAGAAATATAATGGTAAGAGTAAGTCCTTACTTGTCAATAATAACACTAGAACCGACAAATTAAGTAATGCTGTAGGATATAAAATCAACATACAAAAATCAGTTGCATTTCTGTATGCCAACAGTGAACAAATCAAATCAAGAAAGTTATCCCATTTACAATAACTACAAATACAATGAAATATCTAGATTTTTTTTTTACTTTTATTTTAAGTTCGGGTACATGTGCAGTATGTGCGGGTATGTTACATAGGTAAACCTGTGTTGGGGGGTTGGTCATAAAAAGTATTTCATCACCCCGGTGTTAAGCCTAATACTGATTAGTTATTTTTCCTGCTTCCCTACTTCCTCCCACCCTCCACCCTCTGATAGGCCCCGGTGTGTATTGTTCCCCTCTATGTGTCTGTGTGTTATCATCATTTAGGTCCCACTTATAAGTGAGAACGTGGGGTATTTGGTTTTCTGTTCTTGGGTTAGTTTGCTAAGGATAACGGTGTCCAGCCCCATCCATGTCATGCAAAGGACACGATCTCTTTCTTTTTTTTATAGCTGCACAGTATTTCATGGTGTATATGTACCACATTTTCTTTTCTTTTCTTTTCTTTTTTTTTTTTTTTTTTTTTTTTTTTGAGGCAGAGTCTCGCTCTGTCGCCCAGGCTGGAGTGCAGAGGCGCGATCTCAGCTCACTGCAAGCTCCGCCTCCCGGGTTCACACCATTCTCCTGCCTCAGCCTCCCGAGTGGGAGTGGCTGGGACTACAGGCGCCCGCCACCACACCCGGCTAATTTTTTGTATTTTTAGTAGAGACGGCGTTTCACTGTGTTAGCCAGGATGGTCTCCATCTCCTGACCTCGTGATCCACCCGCCTCGGCCTCCCAAAGTGCTGGGATTACAGGCGTGAGCCACCGCGCCCGGCTCACATTTTCTTTATCTAGTCTATCACTGATGGGCATTTGGGTTGATGCCATGTCTTTGCTCTTGTGAATAGTGCTACAATGAATATATGCTTGTATGTGTCTTTATAATAGAAAAATTACAATTTATATTCCTTTGGATATATACCCAATAATGAGGTTGCTGGGTCAAATTAGTTCTGTCTTTAGGTCTTTGAGGAATCACCACATTGTCTTCCACAATGGTTAAACTAATTTACACTCCCACCAACAACATGAAAGTATTCTTTTTTCCCCATGACTTGGCCAGCATCTGTTATTTTTTGACTTTCTAATTATAGCCATTCTGACTGGTGTTAGATGGTATCTCATCGTGGTTTTGATTTGCATTTCTCTAATGATTAGTGATGCTAAGCTTTTTTTCATAGGTTTGTTGGCCACTTGCATGTCTTCTTTTGAGAAGTATCTGTTCATGTCCTTTGCCCACTTTTTAATGGAGTTGTTTTTTTTTCTCTTGTAAATTTGTTTAACTTCTTTATAGATGCTGGATATTAGACCTCTGTCAAATGCATAGTTTGCAAATATTTTCTTTCATTTTGTAGATTATCTGTTTCTTCTGTTGATAGTTTATTTTGCTCTGCAGAAGTGCTTTCATTTAATCAGGTCCCACTTGTCAATTTTTGTTTCTGTTGTAATTCCTTTGGTGTCTTAATCATGAAATATTTGCCCCTGCCTACATCCTGAATTATATTGCCATAGTGTCTTCAAAGGTTTTTATAGTTCTGGGTTTTACATTTACGTCTTTAATCCATCTTGAGTTAATTTTTGTATGTGGTGTAAGAAGGGATCCAGTTTCATTTTTCTGCATATGGCTAGCCAGTTATTACAGCATCATTTATTGAATAGCGAGTCCTTTCCCCCATTGCTTGTTTTCGTCAGGTTTGTCACAGATCAGATACTTGTAGGTATGTGGCCTTATTTCTAGGTTCTGTGTTGTGTTCCATTGGTCTATGTGTGTGTTTTCATACCAGTACCATGCTGTCTTGGTTACTGAAGCCCTGTAGTATAAAGGCAGGTAGTGTGATGCCTCCAGTTTTGTTCTTTTTACTTAGGGTTGCCTTGGCTTTCGGATTCTTTTCGGTTCCACATGAATTTTAAAATAGTGTTTTCTAGTTCTGTGAAGAATGTCAGTGGTAGTGTAATGGGAATAGCATTGAATCTATAAATTGCTTTGGGTAGTATGGCCATTTTAACAATAATGGTTCTTTCTATCCATGAGCATGGAATGTTTTTCCACTTGTTTGTGTCATCTCTGATTTGAGTGGTTGGTTTGTAGTCTCATTGTAGAGAACTTCCACTTCTCTTGTTAGCTGTATTACTAGGCATTTTATTCTTTTTGTGGCAGTTGTGATTGGAAGTTCATTCATGATTTGGCTCTCGGCTTGACTGTTTTTAGCATATAAGAATGAGAATGCTAGTGACTTTTGCACATTGATTTTGTATCCTGAGACTTTCCTGAAGTTATCAGTTTAAGAAGCTTTTGGACTGAGATGGAGTTTTCTAGATATAGGATCATGTCATCTGCAAACAAAAATAGTTTGACTTCTTCTTTTCCTATTTGAATACCCTTTATTTCTTTCTCTTTCTAATTGCTCTGGCCAGAACTTCTAATACTTTGTTGAACAGGAGTGGTGAGAGAGGGCATCCTTGTCTTATGCTAGTTTTCAAAGGAATTGCTTCCAGCTTCTGCCCATTCAGTATGGTGTTGGCCGTGGGTTGGTCATTGATGGCTCTTACTATTTTGCGGTGTGTGATTTCAATACCTAGTTTATTGAGAGTTTTTAACATAAAGAGATGTGAAATTTTATCAAAAGCCTTTTCTGCATCTATTGAGATACTTATGTGGTTTTTGTCTTTAGTTCTATTTGTGTGATGAATCATGTTTACTGATTTGTGTCTGTTGACCCAATCTTGCATCCTGGGGAGGAAGCCTACTAGATCGTGATGGATAAGCTTTTTGATATACTGCTGTACTCGGTTTGCCAGTATTTTGTTGAAGATTTTTGCATTTATATTCATCAAGGAAATTGGCCTGAAGTTTTCTGTTTTTGTTGTATCTCTGCCAGGTTTTGGTATCAGGATGATGCTGGCCTCATAGAATGAGTTAGGGAGGAGTCAGTCCTTCCTTTTCGATTTTTTGAAATAGTTTCAGTAGGAATAGTACCAGCTCTTTGTTTGTACATCTGGTAGAAATCAGCTGTGAATCCATCTGGTCCTGGGTAGGTAGGACCAGGTTTATTGGTTGGTAGGCTCTTCATTACTGCCTCAGAGCTCATTATTGGGCTGATCGGAAATTCAGTTTCTTCCTGGTTCAGTCATGCGAGGGTGTAAGTGCCCAGGGATTTATCCATTTTTTTTCTAGATTATCTAGTTTATGTGTCCATAGGGGTTTATAATATTCCTGTTTATATTTCTGTGGGGTCAGTGGTAATATCCCCTTTGTCATTTTTAATTGTTTTTATATAAATCTTCTCCCTTTTCTTCTTTACTAGTCTAGCTAGCAGTCTATCTACTTTATTATTTTTTTTAAACCGTTTCTGGATTCATTGATGTTTTGAATGGTTTATCATGTCCCTATCTCCTTTAGTTCAGTTCCGATTTTGGTTATTTCCTGTTCTCTGCTAGCTTCGAGATTTGTTTGCCATTGGTTCTCTAGTTCTTCTAGTTGTGATATTAGGTTGTTGAGATCTTCCTAGCTTTTTGATGTGAGCATTTAGTGCTATAAATCATCCTCTCAAAACTGCCTGAGCTATGTCCCAGAGATTGTGGTATGTTGTATCTTTGTTCTCATTATTTTCAAAGAACTTCTTGATTTCTATCTTAATTTCATTATTTACCCAAAAGTCATTCAGGAGCAGGCTATTCAATTTCCATGTAATTGTATGGTTTTGAGTGAATTTCTTAGTCTTGACTTCTCATTTGATTGTGCTGTGGTCTGAGAGAATGTTATGATTTCAGTTATTTTGCGTTTGGTGAAGTGTTTTATTTCTGATTATGTGATCAATTTTAGAGTAAGTGCCATGTGGAAATGAGAAGAATGTATATTCTATTATTTCTGGATGGAGAGTTCCATAGATATCTGATGCATTTGATCCAGAGCTGCTTTCAGGTCTTGAATATCTTTGTTAATTTTCTGTCTTGATGATGTCTAATATTGTCAGTGAGATGTTAAAGTCTCCCACTATTATTGTGCAGGGGTCTAAATCTTTATGAGGATCTTAACCAAAGAAGTAAATAATCTTGGCAATAAAAACTATAAAACATTTATGCAAGACATTGAACAAGACACCAAAAAATAGAAAATTATTCCCTGTTCATGGATTGGAAGAATTAATATAGCTAAAATGTCCATACTACCCAAAGCAATCTACAAATTGAATGCAACCCCTCTCAAAATACCAATGAAATTATTCACAGAAACATAAAAAAATTCCTAAATTCATATAGAATGATACAAGACCCAGAATAGCCAATAAGTGGTGCTGGGAAACATGGATATCCATACGGAAAAGAAGAAAATTAAACCCCTATCTCTCACCACATACAAAAATCAAATCAAAGTGGATTAAAGACTTAAATCTACCTTAAACTATAAAACTACCTTAAACTATAAAACTACTACAAAACACATTGAGGAACCTCTCCAGGACATAGAACTGGGCAAAGGTTTCTTGAGTAATGCTCCGCAAGCACAAGCAACCAAAGTAAACATGGACCAATGAAATCTCATCATGTTAAAAAAAAAAGAAACTTATGCACAGTATAGGAAACAATCAAGTGAAGAGACAACCCATAGAATGGCAGAAAATATTTGCAAACTATGCATCTGACAAGGAATTAATAAACAGAATATATAAAGAGCTCAAACAACTATATAGGAAAATATCTAATAATCTGATATAAAAATGGGTAAAGATCTGAATATACATCTCTCAAAAGAAGACATACAAATGGCAAATGGGTATAAAAAGGTGCTCAACATTATTGATCATCAGAGAAATGCAAATCAAAACTGCAATGAGATATCATATTATTACATTTAAAATGGCTTTTCCAAGAGTCAGGCAATAACAAATGCAAGTGAGGATGTGGAAGAAAGAGATCCCTCATACACTGTTTGTGGGAATGTAAATTAGTACAACCACTGAGAAAAAACGGTTTGGAAGTTCTTCAGAAACTACAGAAACTACTATGTTATGATCCAGCAATCCCTCTCCTAGGTATATATTCAAAAGATAGGAAATCAACATACTGAAGAGATATCTGAATTCCCATGTTTATTTCAGCACTATTGACAATAGGCAATATTTGGGAGCAACCTAAGCATCCATCAACAGAAAAATGGATAAAGAAAATGTGGTACATATACACAATGGAGTACTATTCAGCCGTAAAAAAAGAATGAGATCTTTTCATTTGTAACAACATGGATGTAACTGGAGATCATTATGTTAAGTGAAATTAGCCAGCCACAGAAAGACAAAATTCACATGTTCTCCCTTATTTGTGGGATCTAAAAATTTAAACAACTGAACTCATGGAGACAAAGAGTAGAAGGATGATTATCAGAGGCTGGAAAGGGCAGGGCGGTACAGGGATGGGGTGGGGTTGATTGGTACAAAGAATCAGAAAGAATAAATAAGGCCTACTATTTGATAGCATAACAGAGTGACTATAGTCAATAATAATTTAATTGTACATTTAAAGATAACAAAAAGAGTATAATGGGATAGTTAGTAACACAAAGGATAAAAGCTTGAGGGGATAAATATCTCATTCTTCATGATGTGATTGTTACACATTGCAGGCCAGTATCAAAACATCTCATTTAATTCATAAATATATATATATATACTATGTACCCACAAAAGTTAAAAACTTTTAAAAATCTTTATAAATGTAAAAGAAAAAAGCAGAAAATGTGGTACATATACATGGTGGAGTACCATTCAGCCTTTAAAAAGAATGAGATCCACTGTTGGTGGGACTGTAAACTAGTTCAACCATTGTGGAAGTCAGTGTGGTGATTCCTCAGGGATCTAGAACTAGAAATACCATTTGACCCAGCCATCCCATTACTGGGTATATACCCAAAGGATTATAAATCATGCTGCTATAAAGACACATGCACACGTATGTTTAATGTGGCACTATTCACAACAGCAAAGACTTGGAACCAACCCAAATGTCCAACAATGATAGACTGGATTAAGAAAATGTGGCACATATACACCATGGAATACTATGCAGCCATAAAAAATGATGAGTTCATGTCCTTTGTAGGAACATGGATGAAGCTGGAAATCATCATTCTCAGCAAACTATCGCAAGGACAAAAAACCAAACACCGCATGTTCTCACTCATAGGTGGGAATTGAACAATGAGAACACATGGACACAGGAAGGGGAACATCACACACCGGGGTCTGTTGTGGGGTGGGGTGAGGGGGGAGGGATAGCATTAGGAGATATACCTAATGTTAAATGATGAGTTAATGGGTGCAGCACACCAACATGGCACATGTATACATATGTAACTAACCTGCACATTGTGCACATGTACCCTAAAACTTAAAGTATCATAATAATAAAAAAAAGAAACAGGTGAAATTAAAAAAAAAAAAAAAGAATGAGATCCTGTCATTTGGAACATGGATAGTACTGGAAGTGATTATGTTAAGTGAAATAAGCTAAGCACAGAAAGACAAACTTTGCATGTTCTCACCTATTTGTGAGAACTAAAAATTAAAACAGTTGATCTCAGGAGACAGAGGATAGAAGGATAGTTACCACAGGCTGGGAAGGGTAGTGGAGGGTTGCAGGGGATGTAGAGAGCCTTAATGGGTACAAACTAATAGAAAAAATGAAGAATACCTAATATTTGCTAGCATAACAGGGTGATTATAGTAAAAAGTAATTTCATTGTACATTTTTAAATAATTAGAAAAGTATAATTGGATTGTTGTAACACAAAGCATAAGTGCTTGAGGAGATAAATACCCCCATTTACCCTGATGTGAAGATGCTATTAGAGATGCTCAAAGCTGACAATTGCTTTGGAAGGAGTCTGTGGAGTGAGTCCCACCTCTTCTCACACTGCTTCAATTTGTCAGACCCCAGAGTCTGACTATGCACTCAGAAATCAGATAGCAAATCAAAGTATTCATGTACTCTTTTTCAAATATGTACAAAATTTACTCTCAATTACCTTTACGGAAATACAGAGAATCTTCACCTATTTTCCAAAGGTAATCTCAGAAAGATGTCATCATATGTATTGTTCTTTTAAAATAATAACCATCAACAACTTAATAAGTTCACCTATCATTAGAACCAGTACCTACCATACAGCTGGTTAAACACACCCAACCCTCTGATGTCATTCCACAAAGAATCTTAAAAACTCAGTCATAGGGAGAAAGCCCATCTCAGTTAATGAACCCCAACCCATCAAAATCCCTCAACCTGCTATGGCATGTTCCTTATAAGACCCTGTGGTCCTTAGCTCTCTTCATCCAGTTTTCAATGTTTCCTGCCCATCCTCCTCAAATTGGTGACCTATTCAGGCCTCTCTCTCTGGTTCATTTCCCCCACTACCTATTTCACTCTTGGTTATGCATTCTCCTGTGATTTCAGCATCACTTTTCACTTTAAGTAACAGGAAATCCCATTGTCCCATCTCTAGAAAAACGCTGGCGTAAGTAATCATTCCTCACATGATGCAAACAAGTTCTGAAAATCTAATGAAAAAATTTACATTCCTCTTACATGCAACCAAAAATGGGACAAACACCCTTAGAACAAAACTGCTAGCCCCATGCCTGTGTCTGAAGTTAAGAAATAGTGCAAAAGGTTAGTATGAATAATTTTCTCTCCATTGTGAGCAATAGTTGCTATAATCCAAGCTATGACATAACTATAAAAGAAATGCATACTTTGTCCTCCAAATAGCTATAAATGTTAGAAAATATATTAGTCAATATGTTAGTCAAATGTGATCAAAGATGTTCCACTCAGCATAGTACCTCTCAAAACAGAAAAATAATTAAATGTTCAAAAATAAGCTGGTGTGGGGTGGGGAGGGTGAAGTACAATGAAGATTTGTGGAAATGTTAGTATTATTATGCTATGCTCATTATGCTATTGAGTTTTACTCAGATTATTTCATCCAACTCATAACAACCCTGAGAAGTTAAAAAAGTTTAAGTAACATGCAACAGCTAACATTTACAGTATACTTCCAATATACCTGATATTGTGCTAAATGTTCTACAGGCACTATCTTATTTTATCCTCATGACAACTATATGAGGTAGGTGTCTGAGAAGTTTTGCTCTGTCCCCACCCAAATCTCACTTTGAATTGTAATTCTCATAATCCCCACATGTCAAGAACAGGAACAGGTGGAGGTAATTGAATCATGGGGGCAGTTTCCCCCATGCTGTTCTCCTCAGACAGACAAGACAAGCTAGTGAGTGAGTTCTCAGGAGATTTGGTGGTTTTATATGTGTCTGGCATTTCCCCTGCTTGCTCTCACTCCGTCCTGCTGCCCTGTGAAGAAGGTACCTGCCTCTCCTTTGCCTTCCACCATGATTATGTTTCCTGAGGCCTCACCAGCAATGCAGAAACTGTGAGTCAATTAAACCTCTTTCCTTTATAAATTACCCAGTGTTGAGTATTTCTTCATGGCAGTGTGAGAATGAACTAATACAGTGCCATTATCATCTTATTTTAAAAATGAAAAACCTATGGTCTAGAAAAGTAACTGTTTCAGTGGCATCAGGCAGCTAGTAAACTGTACAGACAGGGTTTGAACCCTGATATTCTGAGTACCGACCCCATGATCATGATCATGTAATTAAAGGATAGGTTTCAACAACTAAATGAAGGCAAAGATATCAGGGATAATTGAAACCAAGTGCTCCAATACGTAAACATTAGATTATTTGTGTTTTTATAAATGAAGAAACCTAAGTTGAAATTAAACTTCTCTAAACCTCCACAGCAGGAATTGTTATTTTCAAATATCTGAAATATTATCTTATGTTTACTTTTTTGAATTTTAAAATTTTTGTTATGAAATATTTAGGTGTACTGAATACCCAGATTTAATCCATGTTAATATTTTGCCAGCTTCTAATCTTTAAAAAGAAATAAAAATTGTAAAGTTTTTCATATAATCACCTCTCCCCAGAAAACCATTCTTTTCCTTTCTATCCCTGTGATAACTAATGCCCTGCAGTTGTTATATATTCTTTGTCTACATATTTTTGTATTTTATCATGTATGACTTTTGTATATTAATCTAGTATCCAACAGTCTTGTATGATTAATTCTAATAGTTATTCTGTGGCTTTCTCTTGAATTTTTTCATTAATTTTTAATTTTTGTGGATATATAGTAGTTGTAGATAATTACGGGATAATGAGACATTTTGATGTAAGTTTACAATGCATAATAATCACATCAGGGTAAGTGGGTTATCCATCACCTCAAGCATTTATCCTTTCTTTGTTTTAGAAACAATCCAATGATACTCTTTTAGTTATTTCAATACACACAATGAAATTATTGACTGTACTCATCCTGTAGTGCTATCAAATACCATATCTTATTCATTTTATATTACTATATTTTTGCACACATTAACTGTCCCCACATCCCACCCCTCCCACTATCCTTCTTTTCCTGTGGTTATCTTCTGTCTACTCTCCATCTCCATGAGTTAAATTGTTTTAATTTTTAGCTTCCACAAATAAGTGAGAACATGCAAACTTTGTCTTTCTGTGTTTGGCTTATTTCGCCTCCAGTTCCATCTATGTTGTTGCAAATGACAGGATCTCATTCTTTTTTATGGCTGAATTGTACCCCATTGTGTATATGCGTCACGTTTTCTTTATCCATTCATCTGTTGATGGATGCATATGTTGCTTCCAAATCTTGGCTGCGTGAATAGTGCTGCAATAAACACAGACTTGCAGATATATTTTTGATATACTGATTTCCTATCTTTTCGGTATATATCTAGTAGTGGAATTGCTGGATCATAAGGTAGCTCTATTTTTAGTTTTTTGAGGAACTTCTAAGCTGTTCTCTATAGTGGTTGTACTAATTTACATTCCCACCAACAGTGTATGAGGGCTCCCCCTTCTCCACATCCTCGCTTTCATTTGTTATTGCCTGACTTGGATAAAAGCCATTTTAACTGGAGTAAGATGATATCTCATTGTAGTTCTGACTTGCATTTCCCTAATGATCAATGATGTTGAGCCTCATTTCATATACCTGTTTGCCATTTATATGTTTTCTTTTGAGAGATGCCTATTCAGATCTTTTGCTTATTTTTTAAATCAGATTATTAGATTTTTTTCCAGTATAGTTGTTTTCCCTGCTTATATATTCTGGTTATTAATCCCCTGTCAGATGAATAGTTTGCACATATTTTCTCCCATTCTGTGGTTTCCCTCTCCACTTTCTTGATTGTTTCTTTTGCTGTGCAGAAGCTTTTTACATTGATGTGATCCAATTTGTCCATTTTTACTTTGGGTTGTCTGTGCTTGTGGGGTATTACTCAAGAAATCTTTGCCCAGTCCAATGGCCTGGAGAGTTTCTTCAATGTTCCTTGTAGTAATTTTATAGTTTGAGATCTTAGCTTTAAATTTTTAATCCATTTTGAATTGATTTTTATATGGCAAGAGATAAAGGTCTAGTTTTATTCTTCTACATATGGATATACAGTTTTCCCAGCAGCATTTATTGAAGAGATTGTCCTTCCCCCAGTGTATGCCTTTGTCAAAATGTGTTCACTATAGATGTATGGATTTGTTTCTGGGTTCTCTATTCTTTTCTATTGGTTTATGTGTCTATTTTTATGCCAGTAGCATGCTGTTTTGGTCACTATAGCTTTGTAGTATAATTTTCTCTTGGATTTTCTATGTAGGAAATCATCATCTGGAAATAAGAAATAATTTTGTTTCTATTTCCAAATACTTACATGTCTTAATTCTCTTCCCTGTATTATGTGTTCTGGCTAAAACCTCACGTGTAATGTCAAATAGAGGTAGTGGCAGCAGGCATCTTTGCCTCTTCTTTTTCTTTAAGAGAAATGTTTCTAAAGTTTTGACAACAATTTGTGGTTTTAATAGGCAATCATTATCTAGTTTAGATTAATTCTCTTTGATTCCTGAATTTTCAGGAGATTTAATCATGGTTATTGAATTTTATCTTGTTTTTTCATTCATCTATTGAGATGAACATATTGATTTTGCTACTTAAATCTGTTAATGTTGTAACTTATTTTAAATTAAACAGTAATTAATGTATCTTTGAAGTTTTTAGATAAATCCTACTTCTCAGTAATCAAATTTTCTGCATATTGCTGTTTTTTTCCTACATATTGCTGGATTTTGGTTGTAAATATTTAAGTTGGATTTTTCATCAATATTCATAAAATTTCTTTCTATAAATTGTATTTCTAGTGTCATCTTTTCCTGGTTTTGCTATCAAAGTTTGCTAGCCTCTTTAAATGCTTGTTTATTTTTGTTTTAACTTACAGACGTACTTCTCTCATATGTCAGAGAACACAAAAGCCAACAAGTCCAAATTTTTATATCTTGGAGTTATTCACTTTTTTCTTAGTTTCCATCTGAAAAATCCCAAGGAATAATTCTGATTTGCTTTGCAAACCACATGGTTGGAGTTTGGAAGTGGGGGCATTTCTAAGAGGAAAAAAATGGATTCTGGGGAGATAGTGCTGTAGTTGTGCATTACATACTTCTTGCAAGTTTATTTTAACATGCTATAACTGGAAAGAAAACACAATAAAAACAAACTCAATTAAAGAAAATATGAAAGGGGTTTTAAGTTAAGCTTAACTTCCTCCTACCTGTGTAATTTTGGATCAATTATATCACCTCTCTGTACTCCCCTTTCCTCAGCTAGAAGAAAGAAAGAAAAAATATCTACCTTAGAGATAGGTAAAGTTTAATTAGTTTGCCTATGAGCTTCTTAAATATACATACCATGTCTCTATTCTCAGTACTCCACACAAAGTAGAAGCTCAGTGATAGTTGAATGAATGACCTAATGTACAGTTCATTTAATGCACCCTCCCTTGTGTCTAATGCAGTACTGGTACATAATCAGAGTTTAATATTTACTCTGTTTTACAATCCCAAAGGGCACACAGTAACATTAGCTTCAACTGCTTTACAAGTACCTCCCACATCAGATTGTTTTAGGCCTTTCCTGCAGATAAATCTATCCTAATTATAACCAAAGTTCTGAAAGTGAACAGGTCACCCTTCTAGCCTACCCATATTAAAGTACCAAATGGTGCAAAGGGAGAGTACTAGGGAGAAAATAAGAGTTTGTTTTAAAATGCGTATCTTCTCCCCCTCCTCAAAAGAAAGAAAAAAATGGCATAAGACTTTAAGCACCTAGAAAGCTGCATTGACTTTGAAATGCCACATTTGACCTTAGTTCTTGACACATAAAAAGTTTAAGTCATTTATCTTTTCCAAAAGGAATTACCATGATTCAAAAATTACTCAGGAGACTGGGTATATGCAAAGAACTAGATGGAAGCCAAAGTTTAATGAAATACTGGTGAAACCTTCTCAGAAAAGGCTGGCTTAGTCAAGTTAGTTGACTCTCTTGTTAAAGTAAATTTGCTACAACAGCAGCAGCTGCCATTTATTTGAGCAACTTATATGTGGGACAGTCAGGATTAAAATTCAGATCTGTCTGAAGTCAAAGCTCATGTTCTTTCCAAAATGCAATATAGTAGTCTCCTCTTATCTTCAGGGAATATGTTCCAAAACCCCCAGTGGATGCCTGAAACCACAGACAGTAGAAAACCCTGTACATATTATGTTTTCCCAATACATACATACCTTTCATAAAGTTTAAATTATAAATTAGGCACATTTTGAGATTAACAGCAATAACTAATAATAAAATAGAATAATTACAATAAACTGTAATGAAAGTGATGTGAATGTGGTCTCTCTCTCTCCCTCAAAATACTTTATTGTACTGTTCTCACATTTCTTGTTATGATGTGAGATGATACATGCCTACCTAATGAGATTAGGTGAGGTAAGTGGCATAGGCATTATGACATAACATTAGGCTATTATTGACCTTCTGATAACATGTCAGAAGGATGATCATCTGTTTTGGGTGATCCTGGATCACAGAGCCATAGCAATATTGATGGTTGAATGTTTGGAGCAGACAATGTCAATGATTAACAGACAGGTTGTGTATATAGTGTGAATATGCTGGAAAAATGGGCTGATTGATGTTCTGGGCAGGACAGATGAGGGACAGCTATTCAGAACAGCTTGAAATTTAAAACTTATGAATTGTTTACTTTTGAAATTTTCCACTTAATATTTCTAAACCCCACTTGACTGTGGGTAACTGAAACTGTGAAAAGCAAAACTGTTGATAAGGGGGGACTACTGTATTGCTTTCTAATCAAAACAGTTCTGAAATTCACCAAAGGACTTTATTGTGATTGCATCTGTGTTCCTTTTTATCACATATAGGTTTGGTCACTGTATTAATAGGACTATCAGATTTCAAGACCATATTTGTATGAGTGATAAGTGGGTAGAATATGGAAGCTTCCCCAGGTAGGTACAGCTATTAAGACAGGCCTTCATCCCTCATGGGATCCAGGAGCTTTTCATCTCTATTTCCCAGCCAATTAGTTATGAATGAACTGTGGAAAGAAATAGCAGAGCCCTGGTGTCATGGAGGGTTAGAAGAGCAGATAACCTTTATTGAGCACTGTATTAGTCTGTTCTCATGCTGCTAATAAAGACATACCCAAGACTGGGTAATTGATAAAGGAAAGAGGTTTAAATGACTCACAATTGAGCATGACTGGGTAGGCCTCAGGAAACACAATCATGGTGGAAGGGGAAGCAAACATGTCCTTCTTCACATGGCAGCAGCAAAAAGTGCCAAGCAAAAGAGAAAAAGCCCCTTATAACACCATCAGATCTCATGAGAACTCACTATTAGGAGAACAGCATGGAGGTAACTGTCCCCATGATTAAATTGCCTCCCACTGGGTCCTTCCCATGACACATGAGGATTATGGAAACTACAATTCAGGATGAGATTTGGGTGGGGACACAGGCAAACAATATCAAGCACTTACTAAGTATCAGGCTTTATACTAAGCACTTTGTATATGTTAATGCTTACTACAATTCTTTGAAATAGTTATTATAATACTTAGAATGTGGAGCCAGGGTTCTGTCAGAAACAAGAGCAGATAATTTTTATTGAGCACTTACTAAGCAACAGACTTTATACTAAAAACTTTATATACATTAATGTTCACTGCAATTCTTTGAAGTAGTTATTATTACAATATTTATAATGTATAGCCAGGATTCTGCCAGAAAGTGCCATTTCACTGAGATCTGAAAGATGAGTGGGACAACAGACAAAAGGTATGTTTACAGGAGTAGTGAGAAAGCTTTTCAGGTAGAAGGAACAACATACACAATTCCCCAAGTCAAAAGGCAGCAGGACACATTCCAGGAAGTAAGAAGGCCAGGGTAACAGGAACCCAAGAGAAGGAGAGAACCATGTGAGAGGAAACTGAAATGTGGGCTGGGGTCCCTTCTCATAAGAACTTGTAGTCAAACCAATGTGCTTCCCAAATCTTAGTCACTGGGACATGTCTTCATGAGTTTTGAATTGTTTTTGTATCATTTTGACAAAAAATAAATCCTATTTTTTAAAATTAAACAAATTGTTCTCTCTAGTAAGTAAATAGAGTTTATTTAGAAAGTGTTAGGCTGCCATATCTCTTTTTTAAAGATCCAAGGAAAGGGGTTTGTATACATGCTACCACTGGCATTTTAAAAGGTGTGGGAGTAACAACATCCCTCTGATGGCAGCAAAGATCAGAGGAAGGGACTGGAAAGGTAAAGATAAGACTTTCGAAAACAGGGTCACCAGTCTAGCCCTGCTCCCTTCCCTCTAGAGCTTACTCTGTTCTAACCTCAGTTCTTACAGGACAGTTTAGGGTATATTTTAATTAAGGGAGTTCATTTTCTCATAACCCTTACCCAATCTTAACAATTAAATTCACTGAAGCCCACATTAAACCCCCAGTGGTAAGAAACACAATAGGGTATATGAGCTATGACTTTTGACTCTGTGGGTCTGTTCTTGGCTTCATCATTAATATGGTGAATATCTTTGCCTTGAGTTATTTTTTTATTATACTTTAAGTTTTAGGGTACATGTGCACAATGTGCAGGTTAGTTACATATGTATACATGTGACATGCTGGTGCGCTGCACCCACTAACTCATCATCTAGCATTAGGTATATCTCCCAATGCTATCCCTCCCACCTCCCCGCACCCCACAACAGTCCCCAGAGTGTGATGTTCCCCTTCCTATGTCCATGTGTTCTCATTGTTCAATTCCCACCTATGAGTGAGAATATGTGGTGTTTGGTTTTTTGTTCTTGCGATAGTTTACTGAGAATGATGATTTCCAATTTCATCCATGTCCCTACAAAGGACATGAACTCATCATTTTTTATGGCTGCATAGTATTCCATGGTGTATATGTGCCACATTTTCTTAATCCAGTCTATCACTGTTAGATATTTGGGTTGGTTCCAAGTCTTTGCTATTGTGAATAATGCTGCCATAAACATACGTGTGCATGTGTCTTTATAGCAGCATGATTTATAGTCCTTTGGGTATATACCCAGTAATGAGATGGCTGGGTCAAATGGTATTTCTAGTTCTAGATCCCTGAGGAATCGCCACACTGACTTCCACAATGGTTGAACTAGTTTACAGTCCCACCAACAGTGTAAAAGTGTTCCTATTTCTCCACATCCTCTCCAGCACCTGTTGTTTCCTGACTTTTAGTACAATTTTAATATACTTTAATTGTCATTTTTTTGTGGTATGAATTGTCTTATTAAAATATAATTTTTAAGCAGTTAAATTTATTTACTTAATTAGAGTTCTATTGTCTCCTCAATATCCACATTCTCAGAAGCCAATTACGTCTGCAAATGGGAGGAATATGGAGATGGAGAGAATATACGTTTTAGTACACTAACGTCTAATTATAGGATTGCATTGGTGCACATGGTACCTGGAATCATATAAAATTTTATCTAACAAAAAGAAATCCTGTGCTGATCTTTCAACACTAATATCTTAAAACTAGCTTGCCCAACCTGTGGCCCGTGGGCCGCATGTGGCTCACAGTGGCCCTGAATGTGGCCCAATAATTTGTAAACTTTCTTAAAACATTATGAGTTTTTTGCTATTTTTCTTATAGCTCATCAGCTCTTGTTAGTGTTAGCGTATTGTATGTGTGGCCCAAGACAATTATTCTTCCAACATGGCCCAGGGAATCCAAAAGATTAGACAGCCCTGTCTTAAAGCATGAATGTTAGCACAGACCATGTTCGTCTCTGCCTCATGTGTGGATTTTTGATTTCAGAAGGAACAAAAAAAAAAACCAGGTTTGGAGAACCTGATGTGACTATTTTGATTAGTGATAAAGTATAAAAATTTCCAGAAATAACAATAACAATAGTAAAAATCATGACAATAATGTACAATAATAGGGGTCTTAATGGTTTTTAAATGCTTTTCATATAAACTTTTTCCTTTTATCTTCACATTGATTTAAAAAAAGGGGAGGTATTATTAGTACTTCATAAATAAAGAAATTAAGGATCAAAAATGTTCACATTTTGGGGAGTAAGTTCGAATGCCCACAAGGAAGCAGAGGCAAATCTGATCAGACTACTTTTCCTGAACTTTCCCATTAGAAAAACTATGAGATCTCGGGAAGCCATTGGAATTCTCTATCCTTAATTTATTCATCTGTAAAATGGTCTACATTATAGGGTATGGACATAGAGGGATAGAAAAAGACACTGAATTTCACTGGAGGGAAGAATTAGTGTGGATAAAACAGGGCCTGTGCCTCCCACAGACACCTGTACACAGGATAAAGACTGCAGGCAAGGCCAAGACTCGGAAGATTGAATGGGCTATTCCAATGAGATCCTTAAGATATATCACGAAGAAGGCAGTGTGGTGGAGCACAAAATTACAAGCATACACATCAAACTAAGTCAGTCCTAAGAGATTACTAGCTCTGCTACTTGGCAGCCATTTAAAATGGAGTCTTTTTTTCAATTATTTATTTTAATTGGCAAAAATATTGTATACAATTATCATGCATAATATGATTTTTTGAAATATGTATACATTGTGGAATGGCTAAAGTGAGCTAATTAACATACAAAGCCTCACATACTTATTTTTATGGTGAGAACACTTAAAATCTACTCAGTGATTTTAAAGAATACAATACATTGTTATTAACAATAGTCACCATGTTGCACAATAAATCTCTTGAATTTATTCCTCCTAACCGAAATTTTGTATCCTTTCACCAACATCTCACCCACCCCACCCCACCCCACCCAAGCCCCTAGTAACCACTATACTAACCTTCACTTCTATGAGTTGAATTTTTTTTTAGATTCCACATAGAAGTAATATTATGCAGTATTTGTCTTTCTGTGCCTGTATTATTTCACTTAGCATTATGTCCTCAAGGTCCATCCATCTTGTCACAAATGACAGGATTTCCTTTTTTAAGGCTGAATAGTATTCCATTGTGTATGTATACCACATTTTCTTTATTCATTCATCGGCTGATGGATACTTATGTTGATTCTATATCTTGAATATTGTGAAAAATGCTGCAGTAAATATGGGAGTGCAGATATCTCTCCAACATGTTGATTTCATTTCCTTTGGATATATACCCAGTAGTTGGATTGCTGGATCATATAGTAATTCTAGTTTTAATTTTTTGAGAAACATTCATACTGTTTTCAATAATGGCCATACTATCATACATTCCCACCAACAGTATGCAAATGTTCCCTTTTCTCCATATCATGGTTGCCACCACCTGTCATCTTTTGTCTTTGTGGTAATAGTCACTCCAACAGGTGTAAGGTGATATTTCATTGTGGTTTTAATATGCATGTCCCCAATTTTTAGTGAGGTTGAACATTTTTTATATGCCTGTTGGCCATTTGTATGTCTTCTTTTGAGAAATGTCTAATAGTACCTTTGCCCATTTTTAAAAATAGGGTTATTTGTTTTCTTGCTATTGAGTTCCTTACATATTTTGAATAATAACCCCTTATCAGATTTAAAGGTTGAAGATACTTTCTCCCATTCCATAGGTTGTCTCTTCACTTTATTGATTGTTTTCTTTGCAGTGCTGAAGCTTTTAATTTTGATGTAATTACATTTGTTTATTTTCAATTTTGATGCCTGTGTTTTGGGGTCATATCCAAAAAATCCTTGCCCAGACATGGAGCCAGTCATAAAACCAGTGTCATGAAGCTTTTCCCCTATATTTTCTTCTAGCAGCTTTAAAATTTCAAGTCGTATATTTAAGTTTCTAATTCATTTTGAGTTTATTTTTGTACATGATGTGAGATAAAGTCTATTTTCATTCTTCTATATGTGGATATCCAGTTTTCCCAATACCATTTATTGAAGAGACTGTCCTTTACTCACTGTGTGTTTTGGGCACATTCGTTGAAAATAAATTGACCATAGATATGTGGGTTTATTTCTGGGTTCACTCTCTATTTTCTTGGTCAATGTGTCTATTTCTATGCCAGTGCCATGCTGTTTTCATTACTATAACACATTTTAAAATCACGTAGTGTGATGCTCCCAGCTGTTCTTTTTGCTCAAGGTTGTTTTGGCTATTTCAAGTCTTCTGTAGTCCCACATGAATTTTAAAATTTGTTTTTTCAATTTCTGTGTAAAATGTCATTAGAATTTGTATATAAACTACATTGAATCTGCTTTTCATTTGGGGTAATATGGACATTTTTAACAATATTCCAATTTATGAACATGGTATGTCTTACCATCTATTTGTATTTTCCTCAATTTCTTTTGTCAGTGTTTTGTAATTTTCAGTGTACAGGCCTTTCATTTCCTTGGTTAAATTTATTCTTAAGTATTTCATTTTCTTTTTTGTAGATGTTGTAAAAGAGATTGTTTCTGGATTTATTTTTTGGATAGTTCATTAGTAAGTGTGTAGAAACTACTGATAATTGCATATTGACGTTGTATCCTGCAACTCTACTGAATTTGTTTATCAGACCTCACAGTTTTTTGTTAGACTCTTTATCTATCATGTTTGTAGACTGTGTTATCTACACACAAAAACAATTTAGCTTCTCCCTTTCCTATTTGAATGTCCTTTATTTCTTTCTCTTGCCTAATTGCTTGGACTTCCAGTACTATGTTGAATAGAAGAGGCAAGAGTGAGATTATGCAGTATTTGTCTTTCTGTGCCTGGATCATTTCACTTAGCATAATGTCCTCCAGGTCCATCCAGGTTGTCACAAATTACAGAATTATCTTTTTAAAGGCTAATATAATATTCCGTTGTGTATATATACTACAGAGTTGGAGGACATTTTGCTAAGTGAAATAATCCAGGCACAGGGAAAAAAAAATACTGCATAATCTGACTCCTATGTGTAATGTTGTTCCTGTTCTTAGAAAAAAAAAGCTTTCAATTATTCGGGGTTGAGCATGATGATAGAGGTGCATTGGTCATATATGGCCTTTACTGTATTGAAGAACATTCCTCTTATACCTAACTTGTTGATGGTGTTTATCATGAAAATACATTGAACTTTGTCAGATGCCTTTTCTTCAACTACTATCCTTCATTCAGTTAATGTGGTATTGTTGTACATCACGTTTATACATTTAAATTATGTTGAACCATCCTTACATTCCAGGGATAAGTCCTACCTGATCATGGGTAATGATAACTTTCATGTGCTATTGAATTTAGGTTGCTAACATTTTGTTGAAAATTTTTACACCTATGTTCATCGAGGATATTGGCCTCTAATTTTCTTCTCTGACAGTGTCCTTGTATGGCTTTGGTTTCAGGGTTGTCCTGGCCTTGTAAAATGAGTATGGAACTATTCCCTCTTCTTCAATTTTTTGGGAGTCCTTAAAAAATTGATATTAATTCTTCTTTAAATGTGGTAGAATCAGCAATAAGACCATCAAGAGATGGGTTTTCTTTTATGGGACACTTTCTATTACTCCTTCAATCTCCTTTCTCAACATTTGTGTGTTCAGATTTTCTATTTCTTCATGATTCATTCTTGGTAGGTTTTATGTGTCTTAAGAATTTATCCACTTCTCCTAAGTTATCCAATTTGTTGGTATATAATTATAAATAAAATCCTTTTATTATTATTATTATTTCAATAGTTTTTGGGGAACAAGTGGTGTATGGTTACAAGAATAAGTTCCTTAATGGTGATTTCTAAAATGTTGGTGCACCCACCACCCAAGAAGTGTACGTGGCACCCAAAGTGAAGTCTTTTATCACTCACCCCCTTCCAGCCTTCCCCCCAAGTCCCCAGAGTCCATTACATCATTCTTATGCCTTTGTTTCCTCATACCTTAGTTCCCACTTATAAGTGAGAACATATGATATCTGGTTTTCCATTATTTAGTTACTTCACTTAGAATAATGGTCTCCAATTCCATACAAGTTGTTGTGAATGCCATCATTTTGTTCCTTTTCAAGGCTGAGAGGTATTCATAATATATATATATATACACACATATGCACATATCACATTTTTTTATCCTTGTTTGTTGATGGGCATTTAGGCTGGTTACATATTTTGGCAATTGAGAATTGTGCTGCTGTAAACATGCGTGTGCAAGTGTCTATCATATAGTGACTCCTCTGGATAGGTAACCCAGTAGTGGGATTGCTGGATGAAATGGTAGATCTACTTTTCATTCTTTAAAGAATCCCCACACTGTTTTCCATACTGATTGTACTAGTTTACATTCCCAATGGCAATGTAAAAGTGTTCCCTTTTCACCACATCCACGTCAACATCTATTATTTTTAGATTTTTTAAATTATGGCTATGTTTGCAGGAGTAACTTGGTATTGCATTGTGGTTTTAATTAGCATTTTCCTGATTATTAGTGATGGTGAGCATTTTTTCATATGTTTGTTAGCCATTTGTATATCTTCTTTTGAGAATTGTCTATTCATGTCCTTAGCCCACTTTTTGATGGGATTATTTGTTTTCTTCTTGCTGATTTGTTTGAGTTCCTTGCAGATTCTGGATATTAGTCCTTTGTTGGATGCATAGTTTGCAAACATTTTCTGCCACTCTGTGGGTTGTCTTTACTCTGCTGATTATTTGCTTTGCTGTGCAGAAGCTTTTTATTTTTAGTTTAATTAGGTCCCATCTATTTATCTTTTTTTTTTTTTTTGCATTTGCTTTTGGGTTTTTGTTCATGAACTCTGCCTAAGCCAATGTCAAGAAGAATTTTTCTGATGTTATCTTCTAGAATTTTTATAGTTTCACATCTTAGATTTAAGTTTTTGACTCACCTTGAGTTGATTTTTGTATAAGGTGAGAGACGAGGATCAACTTTTATTCTTCTACACGTGTCTTGACAATTATCCTAGAACCCTTTGTTGAATAGAATGTCCTTTCCCCACTTTATGTTTTTATTCACTTTGTCAAAGATCAGTTGACTATAAGTATTTGCTTTATTTCTGGGTTCTCTATTCTGTTCCATTGGTCTATATGCCTGTTTTTATACCAGTATCATGCTGTTTTGGTAACTATTGCCTTGAGGTATAGTTTGAAGTAGAATAATGTGATGCCACCAGATTTGTTCTTTTTGCTTAGTCTTCCTTTGGAAAAGCGGGCTGTTTTTTAATTCCATATGAATTTTAGGATTCAGTTATCTAGTTCTGTAAAAATGATGATGGTATTTTGATGAAAGGTGCACTGAATTTGCACACTGCTTTTGCCAGTATGATAATTTTCACAATATTAATTCTATCCATCCATGAGCATGAAATGTATTTGTTTGTATAGTCTATAATTTCTTTCAGCAGTGTTTTGTAGTTTTCCTTGTAGAGATCTTTCACCTTCTTGATTAGGTATATTGCTAAGTGGATTTTTTGTTTTTGTTTTTGTTTTATGTCGCGGTTCTAAAAGGGGTTGAGTTCTTCATTTGATTCTCAACTTGGTCACTGTTGGTGTATAGCAGTGTTACTGATTTTGCAGCAGCAAACTCTTTCAATGAGTTCTTTCAAATGATCTCTGAATCCTTTTGGGTTTCCTGGTATGTTCCTGAAAGAATTATGGTTTTACTCCAAAAGAATTTCCTTTGCTCTGGCTGGTGGTTATTGGAGTGAAGGCTCACAAGGTGAGTCTCCACACGCTGTTCTGTCCATCCAAGTTGGAGCTACACGTTAGTCCTGTCTCCTATCTGCCACCTTCCTCCTGCCAATAACAGTCTTTTGTGATCCTCTGCATTTCTGTGGTATCAGTGGTAATGTCTTTTCTTTCATTTATAATTTTATTTGAGTCTTCTCCCTTTTTTTCTTAGTCTACCTGAAGATTTGTCCATTTTTATTTATCTTTTCAAAAAACCAACTCAGTTTCATTGATTTATTATTTTTTCTAGTCTTTGTTTCACTTATTTCTATTTTTATCTTTATTATTTCCTTCCTTTTCTAGTTCCTTGAGGTGTAATATTCGGTGTTTATTTGAGATTTTTCTTACTTTTTAATGTAGAATTTTATTACTATAAACTTCTCTCAGAACTGCTTTTGCTACATTCCCATAAATTTTGATATGTTGAGTTTTCATTTTTATTTGTCTCAAGATATAGTTTAATGTCTCTTTTAATTTCTTTATTGAATCATTGGTTGTTAAGAAGCATATTGTTTATTTTCCATGTATTTGTCAATTTTCCAAAATTCCTCCTGTTATTGACATCCAGTTTCATACCATTGTGGTCAGAAAAGATACTTGACATAATTTCAATCTTCTTAAATTTGTTAAGACTTGTTTTGTAACCTCACATATTATATATCCTGAAGAATATTTTGTGTCATTTTGAGAAGAATATGTGTTCTGCTGCTGTTGGGTGGGATGTTCTCTTTACATCTGTGTAATGGTTAATATTAGCTGTCAACTTGATTGGATTGAAGGAAGCAAAGTTTCTAGTTGTGTCTGTGAGGGTGTTGGCCTTTGGCCACAGACTGGAGGCTGCACTGTTGGCTTTCCTACTTTTGAGGTTTTGGGACTTGGACTGGCTTCCTTTCTCCTCAGCTTGCAGAGAGTCTATTGTGGTAGTTCACATTGTGATTGTGTGAGTCAGTACTCCTTAATAAACTCGTCTTCATATATTCATCTATCCTATTAGTTCTGCCCTTCTAGAGAACCCTCACAAATACAGATTTTGCTACCAGAAGTGGGGTGCCGCTGTAAAGATATCTGAAAATGTGGAAGTGATTTGGGAACTCAAAAACAGGCAGAAGTTGAAAGAGTTTGGAGGGCTCAGAAGACAAAAAAATGGGGGAAATTTTGAAACTTCCTAGAGACTTGGAGGGCTAAGAAGAAAAAATGATGTGGAAAAGTGTGGAACTTCCTAGAGAATTGTTGAATGGTTTTAATGAAAATGCTGATAGAAATATGGACAATGAAGTCCAGACTGAGGTGGATTCAGGTGGAGATGAGGAAGTAATTGGGAAGAGGAATAAAGGTGACTCTTGCTATGCTTTAGTAAAGAGACTGATGGTATTTTACCCCTGCCCTAGAGAATCTGTGGAACTTTGAACTTAGGAGAGATGATTTAGGATACCTGGTGGAAGAAATTTCTAAGCAGCAAAGCACTCAAGAGGTGACAGCGCATAAAAATTTGGAAAATTTGCAGCCTGAAAATGCTATTGAAAATAAAAACCCATTTTCTGGAGTGAAATTCAAGCTGGCTGCAGAAATTTGCATGAGTAATGATGAGCCAAATATTAATCAGCAAGACAATGGGAAAAATGCTTCCAGGGCATGTCACAGACCTTCCTGAGGGCCCCTACCATCACAGACCCAGGGGCCAAGGAGGGAAAAAATGGTGTCTTGGGCTGGTTCCAGGGCCCCTTTGCTGTGTGCAGCCTTGGGACTTGGTGACCTGTGTCCCAGCCACTCCAGCCATGGCTAAAGGAGGCCAAGGTACAGTCCAGGCTGTATCTTCAGAGGGTACAAGCCCCCAGCCTTAGTAACTTCCATGTGGTGTTGTTCCTGTGGGTCCACAGAATACAAGAACTGAGGTTTGGGAACCTTCACCTAGATTTCAGAGGATGTACGCAAACACCTGGATGTCCAGGCAAAGGTGTGCTTCAGGGGCAGAGCCCTCATGAAGAACTACTGCTAGGGCAGTGCAGAAGGGAAATATGGGGTTGGAGCCCCCACACAGAGTCCTCAATGGGGCACTGCCTAGTGGAAATGTGAGAAGGTGGCCACTGTCCTCTGGACCCCACAATGGTAGATCCATTGACAGCTTGCTCTGTGCACCTGGAAAAGCCACAGGTACTCAACACCAGTCTGTGAAAGCAGCCAGGATGGATGCTGTACCCTGCAAAGCCACAGGGGCAGAGCTGCCCAAAGCTGTGGGAGCCCACCTCTTGAATCAGGTGACCTGGATGTGAGACATGGAGTCAAAGAAGATCATTTTGGAGCTTTAAGGTTTACTTACTGCCCTATTGTATTTTGGACTTGCATGGGGCCTATGGCCCTTTTGTTTAGGCCAATTTCTCTCATTTGGAGTGGGTATATTTACCTAATGCCTGTACCCCCATTGTACTTAGGAAGTACCTAATTTGCTTTTGGTGGCTCATAATTGGAAGGGACTTACCTTGTCTCAGATGAGACTTTGGACTTGGACTTTTGGTTTAATGCTGGAATGCATGAAGACTTTGGTAGACTGTTGGAAAGGCATGATTGTGTTTTGAAACATGAGGACATGAGATTTGGGAAGGGCTGGGACAAAATGATATGATTTGTCTGTGTCCCCACTCAAAGTCTCATTACAAATGAATTGTAATTCTCATAATCCCCACAAATCAAGGGTGGGACAAGGTGGAGATAATTGAATTATGGGGGCGGTTTCCCCCATGCTGTTCTGGTGATAGTGAGTGTGTCTCATGAGAGCTGATAGTTTTATAATCATTGGCATCTCTCCTGCTTGCACTCACTTCGTCCTTCCACCCTATGAAGAAGGAGCCTTCTTCTTCGCCTTCTGCCATGATTGTAAGTTTTCTGAGGCCTCCCCAGTAATGCAGAACTGTGAGTCAATTAAACCTCTTTCCTTTCTAAATTACCCAGTCTCAGAGGTATTTCTTCACAGCAGTGTGAGAATGGACTAATGGTCTGTTACATACATTTGATCTTAAGTATAGTTTTATTCCAATGTTTTCTTATTAATTTTTTCTCTGGATGATGATTTGTCCACTGCTGAAAGTGTGATCAATTTATATCTCCCTTCAGATCTAGTAATATTTGCTATATTTATTTAGATGCTCCAATTTTGGGGTGCATATATATTTACAATTGTTATATTCACTTGATGAGTTTACCCCTCTCTCATTACATAATGTCTTCTTTGTCTATTTTTATAGTTTTGAACTTAAAGTCTATTTTATATGATTAAAAATACAGCTACCCTTGCTCTCTTTTGGTTTCCATTTGCATGGCATATCTTTTTTCATCCCTTCACTTTCAGTGTATCTGTGTCCTTAATGTGAGGTGAATCTCTTATAGGCAGAATATACTTGGGTCTTGCTTTCATTTATCTATTCCAGCATGCTATGGCTTTTGATTGGAGAATCTAATCCATTTACATTCAAGGTAATTATTGATAGGTAAGGACTTACTACCACCATTTTTGTTGTTTTATTATTATTATTTTTTAGATCCTTTGTTTCTTTATTTCTCTCTTACTGTCTTCCCTGTGATTAAATGATTTTCTGTAGTGGTATGCTTTGATTCTTTGCTTTTTTATCTTTTGTGTACCTACTATAGGTTTTTGCTTTCTGGTTACTATGAGGCTTACATAAAATGTTATACAGTAATAACAGGCTATTTTAGGCTGATAACAATTTAACTCTAGTCACATGAAATAACTACACTTTCACTCCACCTCCCATTTTATGTTTTTGATTTCACACTTTACATCTTTTTATAATATATATCCCTTAAAAAGTATTGTAGCTATTGTTTTTACTAGTTTTGTCTTTTAACCTTAATCCTAAAGATATAAGTGACTTAGAAACCACTATTACAGTATTTTAGTATTCTGAATTTGATTGTGAAGTTACTTTAACCAGTGAGTTTTATATTCTCATATGTTTTTGTGTCACTAATTAGTGTCTTTTTTTTTTCAACTTTAAGAACTCCCTTTAGCATTTCTTACAAGTCTGGTGACAGTGAACTCCCTCAGCTGTTGTTTGTATAGGACAGTGTTTATCTCTCTTTCATTTCTGAAGGATAGCTTTGTCAGGTTCATTAGTTTTAGCTGTCAGGTTTTTTTGTCCTTCAGACCTTTGAATATATCATCCTACTCTTTTCTGGCATGTAGAGTTTCTGCCTCTAGCATTACTGGAACTCCCTTCCCTGGAACTCTCTTCCATGTGATTTGCTTCTTTTCTCTTGCTGTTTTCAGGATTCTCTTTTGTCTTTGATTTTTCACAGTCTGATTTAATATGTCTTGATGTAGTCTTGTTTGGATTGAGTCTGCTTGTAGACTTTTTTCTTTTCTGTATCTGGATATATATACATCTTTCCCTGGATTTGGAATATTTTCTGTTATTATTTCTTTAAATAAGCTTTCTATCCTTTAGTCTCTCTCTTCTTAATTCCTATACCATGTACATTTGCTCTGTTGAAGCTATTCTATAATTCCCGTAAACTTTCCTTTTTCTTTTTTCTCCTCTATATATTTTCAAATAATCTGTCTTCAGGTTTACAGATTCTTCTAATTGATCATTTCTGGTGTTGATACTCTCTATTGCATTTTTCATTTCACTCATAGTATTTTTCAATTGATCCTCATTTCCTTATCTAAAAATTGGGATAATATTGTATCTCTCTCAGGGAAACAATAAGAAAAAGCTGATTTAGTGTATGTGTAACATCTATTAGAGGGGTCAGCGAACTTTTTGTATAAAGGGCTATATAGCACATATTTTAAGCTTTCTGGGCTAGGCAGCAAAACCAAGGATATTATTTAGGTACTGAAATAACAAGAAAGAAAAAAATTTTACAAAAATTTTTCACAAAATCTTTTACACAAATTTTTATTAGAAAAATGTAACATATAATAATAGCAAATTAACTTTTGTTTTTGTTAATACATATTGATATGGTTTGGCTACGTCCCCACCTGAGCCTCATCTTGAATTGTAGCTCTTGTAATTCCCACATGTTGTGGGAGGGACCCAGTGGGCGGTACTTGAATCATGGGGGTGGGTCTTTCTTATGCTGTTCTCATGATAGTGAATCAGTCTCATGAGATCTGTTGGTTTTATAAAGCGGAGTTCCCCTGAATATGCTCTTTTTGCCTACCAGTATGTAAGACATGACTTTACTCCTCCTTTGCCTTCTGCCATGATTCTGAGGCATCCACAGCCATGTGGAACTGAGTCAATTAAACCTCTTTTCTTTATAAATTACCCAGTCTTGGGTATGTCTTTATTACCTGTGTAAGAGTGGACTAATACACATTTCTAGTAATTAAAAGAATGAAATATGGTTGGAAATAATAGTTTACTTAATTAGGGAATCAAAGTCAATGTTGCCTATCAGCAAATTGGTTGCAAAGCCCATCTAGAAAAACATTTTTATTCACAGGCCATACAAAAACAGATAAGCTGGGCTGGACCTGAGGGCTATAGTGTGCCAATCTCTGGTGTATTTCATTGATGGTTCCCAATGAACCATACCTCCCCATATTCACACCCTTATGTACTCCTCTCCCTTTGAATTTGGGCTGGATCTGAAATGGCCTTTTAATTAACAGAATGCAACAGAAATGATGCTGAATCAGCTGAAGACCTGTCTCAAGAAGATGTGGCAGCTTCCATTCTGCATTCTTGGGTGTCCTAAACCACCCTGTAAAAAGTCCAGCTATCCTGCTAGAGAGATCATATAGAAAAGCCACATTAAGAGGGAGAAACCCAGAGACAACTGGGAGAGAGAATGAATCTTAGCCATACCAGCATCCCAGCTGAGCCTATTTCTCAACCATTAGCTAGGACCAATTACCAGCCATATGGGTGAACCATATTGATATTCCAGTCCTGGCTATATCTGAGACACTACCACAGCCACAAGAGAGAGCCAAATTGGGACCAAAAGAACGGTCCAGCTGAACCTAGTCAATCTCATGAACAGACTCATGAGAGACAGTAAAAGCTAATAAATTTACCAACTTACACTCCTGTTAGAAATCTGTGATAGTTCTACAGTTTTGCATCCTTGTTAACAGTATTTTCAGTTTTTAATTTTTTTTTATTCTGGTGAATGTGTGAAGTTGAACACTTTTCAATTACTTCTTCCCCAGTCATCAAGACTCAAAGAAAATTTTTCCTAAACCTAGAGTTGGAAGCTGCAGGTTATTCAACTGAGAACTTGGGTGCTTCTTGGAGGAAAAAATCATTATTGATAAATGTTTTTAAGTTCTTGCATTAAATATTTTATTTCTTAAAAGGAGTGTCTTATTATTAGGTATGAATTTAATAACTCTCACAGCTAGTAATGATTTTAAGAATAAATATGAGATAGATTACAAGGATTCATAATTTTATTACTTCACTGGTTTATGCAAACAACCCAAGAGCTGGGAAATATGATTTTCAGAGTGGTCCTACCACTCTGAAACTTAAGCAACTTGCTTAAGTTGCTCTTAAGGAAGACATTTTTCTTCTTGATTTTGACTTAGTAATACATCAAATGAGACTGATAATAGCATTTGCAATCTCACATAGTTGTTCAATCAACAAATATTTTCTGAGTACCTATTATGGGCAGGTACTGGGGATACAATGGTAAGCAAAAATAAACATAGCCTCTAGTTCATGAAGTTTATACTCTAGTGTAAACACTAATCCAAGATTAAACAATCAATACTTCAATACATAATATTTTCATGTATAATTATTAACTAACAAATAGACTGTAAAGTTAAGTTAGAGCATCAGAACCTCATAATTAAGAGTTACCTTACAGATTATCTATTACAATCCTCCAATCTCTTTTTCAAAGATAAACAAAATATTAAAGGATGGTTTTTGAAAAGTTAAAAGTTCCAGACAAATGAGAAGTGCCAACATTACTGTTATGTAATTTCAGAAAGATAACTAGATACACTTATGTTCCAGCATTAAAAATTAGAAATAAAACAGCTTAAACCCAGTATCTTTGACCTTCAATGTGGCCCATAGTAGAAAAATTAATAGTGAAATTTCATTAACCAAAATAAAGTAGGCTCTGACTGTGAAAGTGATGGACTGAGGGCCCATACAGAGGACAAAAAGTTCAGAAGAGAAATAAATTTTATTGACCCACAATGAGAGAGACATCCAGGTCTCTTAGAAAAGTAATATGTTTAGAGCTGGCTTGGAACTCTGACCTAGTTTGGCTAGATATTCATGGGTTTAAATCCCTGCAACCTTCTATGTAACCTTAGGCAAATTACTTATCCTCTTAGACCTAAGTTTCTTAATTTCTTCATCTGTAAAATGAAAATAATCATGACCATCTCACATGATTATTGTGAACATTAAGAAAAATGAGGTATATAAAGCATCAGGCATGGCTAATAGTTTCCTTCTTTTCTCCTGACTATGAGGATTATAGCATTGATTACAGGCAATCTCAAATTTGTGATATGACTCAATACAGCAATTACCATATGCCCAAACTCAATTCATCCAATAAGACATGAGAATGATAGAGAGAAGAAAAACATAATCCCTGCTTAAAGTACTTAGCATCTAGTAGGGAACATGGATAAGATACCCAAACACCCCAAACACAAAGCCAACTATGATATTATAATACATGCCTGAAGTGTGGCATACCAAACTGTGTTAGTATTCAAATGGGAGAAGACACTTCAGGATGAGGTGGGGGCAGGGAGGATCAAAGAAAGCTTCCTAGAGAGGTTGCCCTTGAAAGAGGCTTGAACGACGGATTAGATTTTGACAGCCAGAGATACAAGGAGAAGATTCAAGGTGGAGAGGAAACATACACAAAGGCAAAGAGATAGGAAAGTGTATGGCAGATTAGGTTAAGCAGAGGATAACCAATTATTTTTTAAGTAATATTGAGTGTCTCCATATGTCATGGCCTGTATTGAGTATTTACATGCATTATTTTATTTACCTGTGGAGGTGTTTTATTTTCCTCAATTTTTAGATACTTGGAAAGGTAAATAATCTTGCCAAATATTTTTTACAGCTATTTAATCGGAGACCTGGGTTATAAAAACATGTGTCTCTTATTCCAAAGACCACTCTTTATAACTAATGAGTAGTGAGAAATGCAGCTAGAAATAAGGACACCAGGGAGGCCTCTAAATACCAAGGTGAAAAGTTTGCATTTTGAATTAAAAACCAAATAGGGAGTCATTGGAGGTTTCTAAGCAGGAATATGACATGAATAAAGATTATATTACATAATGTTTAAGAGCTTAGAATTCATAGCTAAACTACCTTAAATTGAATCCCAATTTTTCTGCTTACAACCTTTATGGCCTTGGAGCAAGTTACCAAATTTTTCTGTCCCTTAGTTTCCTCATCCATAAAATAAGGGTAACAATATTACCTCCCACAATGTTGTGGGAAAAATTAAGTCCATTAATATATATGAAATACTAGAATTCCTGGCTTACAGTGAACACACACTAAATATTAGGTGCTGCTGCTGCTATTCCTTTAGGAAGGAAACTACTGAACTCTTGTATCTCAATCTGACAATTCAGCCTTTTATTCAAGGATGAGCAAAAGGCTAATTGTACATTGTCAGTGAAGGCAAGCCTTGCTTTGTGAGTTAATAAGAATCCAGGAGGAATGTTTAATATAATTAAGAGGGTAAGTAGCTCAGGACATTCTCCCCATAGCATCATCCTCTAGTTCCTCTCCATAATGATAAATAGAAATTGAAGCTCCTGACTTCCACAATTGTTGAATGAGTTTACAGTCCCACCAACAGTGTAAAAGTGTTCCTATTTCTCCACATCCTCTCCAGCACCTGTTGTTTCCTGACTTTTTAATGATTGCCATTCTAACTGGTGTGAGATGGTATCTCATTGTGGTTTTGATTTGCATTTCTCTGATGGCCAGTGATGGTGAGCATTTTTTCATGTGTTTTTTGGCTGCATAAATGTCTTCTTTTGAGAAGTGTCTGTTCATGTCCTTTGCCCACTTTTTGATGGGGTTGTTTGTTTTTTTCTTGTAAATTTGTTTGAGTTCATTGTAGATTCTGGATATTAGCCCTTTGTCAGATGAGTAGGTTGCGAAAATTTTCTCCCATTTTGTAGGTTGCCTGTTCACCCTGATGGTAGTTTCTTTTGCTGTGCAGAAGCTCTTTAGTTTAATTAGATCCCATTTGTCAATTTTGGCTTTTGTTGCCATTGCTTTTGGTGTTTTGGACATGAAGTCCTTGCCCATGCCTATGTCCTGAATGGTAATGCCTAGGTTTTCTTCTAGGGTTTTTATGGTTTTAGGTCTAATGTTTAAGTCTTTAATCCATCTTGAATTGATTTTTGTATAAGGTGTAAGGAAGGGATCCAGTTTCAGCTTTCTACATATGGCTAGCCAGTTTTCCCAGCACCATTTATTAAATAGGGAATCCTTTCCCCATTGCTTGTTTTTCTCAGGTTTGTCAAAGATCAGATAGTTGTAGATATGCGGCGTTATTTCTGAGGGCTCTGTTCTGTTCCATTGATCTATATCTCTGTTTTGGTAGCAGTACCATGCTGTTTTGGTTACTGTAGCCTTGTAGTATAGTTTGAAGTCAGGTAGTGTGATGCCTCCAGCTTTGTTCTTTTGGCTTAGGATTCCTCAGGGATCTAGAACTAGAAATACCATTTGACCCAGCCATCCCATTACTGGGTATATACCCAAAGGACTATAAATCATGCTGCTATAAAGACACATGCACACGTATGTTTATTGCGGCATTATTCACAATAGCAAAGACTTGGAACCAAGCCAAATGTCCAACAATGATAGACTGGATTAAGAAAATGTGGCACATATACACCATGGAATACTATGCAGCCATAAAAAATGATGAGTTCATGTCCTTTGTAGGGACACTGATGAAATTGGAAATCATCATTCTCAGTAAACTATCGCAAGAACAAAAAACCAAACACCGCATATTCTCACTCATAGGTGGGAATTGAACAATGAGATCACACGGACACAGGAAGGGGAACATCACACTCTGGGGACTGTTGTGGGGTGGGGGGAGGGGGGAGGGATAGCATTGGGAGATATACCTAATGCTAGATGACGAGTTAGTGGGTGCAGCACACCAGCATGGCACATGTATATGTATGTAACTAACCTGCACAATGTGCACATGTACCCTAAAACTTAAAGTATAATTTAAAAAAATTAAAAAAAAAAAGAAATTGAAGCTCCTTAGCTTGGCATTTTCTCCCCAATGCATTTTATAATCTGCCTTCTTCTTGGGAGAAGAAGACTATGAAATGCTGTGGGGAGAAAATACCAAGTCAGAAGACTTGGATTCCAATCACAAACCTGCTACTGATTCATTCTGTTGGACAGAATGACCTCTCTTTTAACGTTGTACATGGACAGTTGACTCTCCTTTTTAGTTTTGAAAAGTTAAAAGTTCCAGATAATTGAGAAGTGCCAACATTACTGTTAATGTAACTTCAGAAAGATAACTAGATGCACTTATATTCCAGCATTCTGAGTCCTCAACAGTAAATAAGGAATGATGCTTGCCCTCTGCATGGATCATCATGAGAATTAAATGAGATATAGGATATGTAAAATATCTTGGTTTGCAGGGTGCTATGTACATAGTAGGTATTCAAAACACTGTTGAATAAAGTTCTTGTTCTATTCGAGAAGTGTCTTTAGACGTAAGAAAAAAGGTAAAGCAGATGGTGGAATATTTCTGCATTTCAGCCTTGGAGAAGGTAAAAAGCTCTATATTGAAACTGTCCCTTAAAATGTGTAAGAAGAGGGTTGGTATAGTGGAAAGAGCCTGAGATTCAAAGTAAAGTGGAACTAGGATTAAATCCTACCTGCAATATTTATTAGCTATGAAATATTGAACCAACTATTTGAGCATCTGCTTTTTCCAAATACAAAATTGAAATATTAATACTTGCCTCATAGGTTGGCTCAGATAATTAAATTAAACATTACTCCTGAACTGTAATCCCTAATGTTGGAGGTGGGGCCTGGTAGGAGATATTTGGATCATGGGGGCAGATCCTTCATGGCTTGGTGCTCTTCTCACAATAGTGAGTAAATTCTTACAAGATCTTGTTAAGTTTGTGGCATTTCCTGCCACCCCCCCTCTTTCCTACTTCGCCATGTGACATACCTGCTCCCTCTTTGCCTTCTGCCATGATTGGAAGCCTCCTGACACCCTCTCCAAACCCAGAAGCAGATACCATGATGCTTCTTGGACAGCCTGCAGAACCATGAGCCAATTAAACCCCTTTGCTTATTAATTACCCAGTCTCATGCATTTCTTTATACCAATGCACAAACAGACTAACACAACGAATTATATAATTCTTTCCAGATATTACTGATGAGAAAACAGAGGCACAGGGCACACAATCTCACCCTAGATCACAGAGCTAGAAAGTGACCAAAAAAAAGTAGAATAAAACTACATATATTTAACTCTCCTCCAAAAGTTGTACTCTTTTCAAAAATCTTGTAAAAAATTCCCAAGTACTTTCCCTCTATTATCTCATTTTATCCTATTCTTGAAGAAACTCTATTATATATACTGACCAGGAATAACTATCCCCATGTTACAAATGGGAAAAGAGAAACTTGAAGAAGATAAATGACTAATGTCAGACAAACAGCAGTCACACTTCAACCTCTGCCATGTGGCAGAACTGGAAAATGAACCTCTATCTTTAAACTCCAAGTTCAGTGTTCTTTCTAGTATAAATCTGAATTTCCCAAATACCATGCCAGAATGAATATTTCTCCTTAAATTCAGACTCCTCCAATATTAATCCAAATTAATAATGTTTTGCTGTGGCTATTTCTTTTTAAAATTTCCAACTTTTATTTTAGATACAGGGGGTACATGTGCAGATTTGTTACATAGGAATATTGCATGATGCTAGGACTTGGAATATGGATCCTGTCACCAGGGTAGTATTGCCTGATATGTAGTTTTTTAACCTATCCCACTCCCTCCACCCTCTAGGATTCCATAGTGTCTGTTGTTCCCATATTTCTATTCGTGTGTGCTCAGTGTTTAGCTCTAATTTATAAGTGAGAACATGTTTGGTTTTCTGTTCCTGCATTAATTTGCTTAGGATTATGGCCTCCAGCTCCATTCATGTTGCTTCAAAGGACATGATGATTGATTGTGAATGTTTTCTACTTTTACAACTTTTCCTATGTTTATAGAAAGACTTGTCCCAGAAACATTCCTTTCATTACAGATAAAGATATTTCAACTCAACAGTCTTCTTTATGGTAAGTGATTTATATTTTCTTCTTAATTTACAGGTGTTACTGTAAATGACTATTTCAATTGCTTTGCAACTTTTCTTGCTGCGCTGGGTCAACTGACTGCTTGACTGACAAATTAATCAGTTAACAAAAATGGCCTGACCACTTGCTGTTTGCCAGACACTGTGGTGGACATAAGCAGGGTTGCTATATACAGTTATGCAGGGTCTTCCTTGCACAAGGACTCCATTTCATGGGCTAAGACTGGCCCCTAGGTATTTTATTCTCTTTGAAGCAATTGCGAATGGGAGTTCACTCATGATTTGGCTCTCTGTTTGTCTGTTATTGGTGTATAAGAATGCTTGTGATTTTTGTACATTGATTTTGTATCCTGAGACTTTGCTGAAGTTGCTTATCAGCTTAAGGAGATTTGGGGCTGAGACGATGGGGTTTTCTAGATATACAATCATGTCATCTGCAAACAGGGACAATTTGACTTCCTCTTTTCCTAATTGAATACCCTTTATTTCCTTCTCCTGCCTGATTGCCCTGGCCAGAACTTCCAACACTGTGTTGAATAGGAGTGGTGAGAGAGGGCATCCCTATCTTGTGCCAGTTTTCAAAGGGAATGCTTCCAACTTACAAGGGACATGAAGGACCTCTTCGAGGAGAACTACAAACCACTGCTCAATGAAATAAAAGAGGATAGAGACAAATGGAAGAACATTCCATGCTCATGGGTAGGAAGAATCAATATCGTGAAAATGGCCATACTGCCCAAGGTAATTTATAGATTCAATGCCATTCCCATCAAGCTACCAATGACTTTCTTCACAGAATTGGAAAAAACTACTTTAAAGTTCATATGGAACCAAAAAAGAGCCTGCATCACCAAGTCAATCCTAAGCCAAAAGAACAAAGCTGGAGGCATCACGCTACCTGACTTCAAACTATACTACAAGGCTACAGTAACCAAAACAGCAGGGTACTGGTACCAAAACAGAGATATAGATCAATGGAACACAACAGAGCCCTCAGAAATAATGCCGCATATCTACAACCATCTGATCTTTGACAAACCCGACAAAAACAAGAAATGGGGAAAGGATTCCCTATTTAATAAATGGTGCTGGGAAAACTGGCTAGCCATATGTAGAAAGCTGAAACTGGATCCCTTCCTTACACCTTATACAAAAATTAATTCAAGATGGATTAAAGACTTAAACATTAGACCTAAAACCATAAAAACCCTAGAAGAAAACCTAGGCATTACCATTCAGGACATAGGCATGGGCAAGGACTTCATGTCTAAAACACCAAAAGCAATGGCAACAAAAGCCAAAATTGACAAATGGGATCTAATTAAACTAAAGAGCTTCTGCACAGCAAAAGAAATTACCATCAGACTGAACAGGCAACCTACAGAATGGGAGAAGATTTTTGCAATCTACTCATCTGACAAAGGGCTAATATCCAGAATCTACAATGAACTCAAAGAAATTTACAAGAAGAAAACAAACAACCCTATCAAAAAGTGGGAAAAGGATATGAACAGAAACTTCTCAAAAGAAGATATTTATGCAGCCAAAAGACACATGAAAAAATGCTCATCATCCCTGGCCATCAGAGAAATGCAAATCAAAACCACAATGAGATATCATCTCACACTAGTTAGAATGGACATCATTAAAAAGTCAGGAAACAACAGGTGCTGGAGAGGATGTGGAGAAATAGGAACACTTTTACACTGTTGGTGGGACTGTAAACTCATTCAACAATTGTGGAAGTTAGTGTGGCGATTCCTCAGGGATCTACAACTAGAAATACCATTTGACCCAGCCATCCCATTACTGGGTATATACCCAAAGGATTATAAATCATGCTGCTATAAAGACACATGCACACATATGTTTATTGTGGCACTATTCACAATAGCAAAGACTTGGAACCAACCCAAATGTCCAACAATGATAGACTGGATTAAGAAAATGTGGCACATATACACCATGGAATACTATGCAGCCATGAAAAATGATGAGTTCATTTCTTTTGTAGGGACATGGATGAAGCTGGAAAACATCATTCTCAGCAAACTACCACAAGGACAAAAAACCAAACACCACATATTCTCACTCATAGGTGGGAATTGAACAATGAGAACACATGGACACAGGAAGGGGAACATTACACACCGGGGCCTGTTGTGGGGTGGGGGGAGGCGGGAGGGATAGCATTAGGAGATATACCTAATGTTAAATGATGAGTTAATGGTTGCAGCACACCAACATGGCACATGTATACATCTGTAACTAACCTGCACGTTGTGCACATGTACCCTAAAACTTAAAGTATAATTAAAAAAAAAAAGAATCAAGACTGCCCCCCCACAAAAAAAATGACTGGCCCAATGGAGGGGGTACTTTTTTCTAACTCACACAAAGATTCATTAGGAGCTAGCTCTAGCCCTGATGCTGGGATACAGAAATGGATATGACAGTGTCCTTATCTCCAAGGATCTCACAATATAATAGTGAACACAGGCAAATACACATGCAATTATACTATAGCATCACAAATGGTTTTATAAAGGAAAGTCCAAGGTGCCATGAGATCACATAAGAGGGACAACTAATTCAGCCTGGAAGATCAAGGGAGGTTCTCCAAAGAAGGTAACAACTAAACTGAGCCCAAATAAATAGATGTTAAAGAAATATTTGTAGATAAAAAAGAGGTGTGCTGTCTCCCACAGAAAGAGAACAATTTTAGCAAAGAAACAGAGGAAAGAAACATCATTGCATGTACAGCATTGCTGTGGGATAACATTTGAGGTTAAGTTTTAAGAGGCAAGGTGGGGAAAAGGAAAAGAAGAAATCAGGGACAGATATTGAAGGCTTTGCCAAACTAAGGAGTCTGTTTTTTATATGACGTGGGTAATGGGTTGCCATTAAGAGAAATAAACCAGGAGAGGATATGTGATTAGATTTGCATTTTATAAAGATTCTTCTGACATGGGGATGGAGGAAGTGCTGTGTCTAGGACTTTCATATAACACCATTAGAGATGTTTCAAAGAATTATTTGTTAAGTAATCCAATTTAGATTTTCAAAGCAGCGAGGAAAAGTAATATCCTTAGAAATGTTCCTATGACTCTCACTCTGTTAGGCATACATGTCAAGTAGACAGACATTCCTATAAGTGACGCAAATCTCATTTCTGAATGATTTTATAAAGCTCAAGCTTGTTTCATATAATAAAAATGATAATCAAAACATAAATTTAAATATAATAGGCCATACTTCAACAGATTCCATTTACATTATTCCTATACAAGGTATTATTTATGATGGTGCATGGACACCTAATCTCGATGTTGTGAAGGTGACCCAGGCTGGGTGGGGAAGGCAGCTGAGCCAGTGAAAGCATTTACACATCACCTCAAGTGTGTATCACAAAGCTCACCTTTGCATGAAGGGCAATTTGGACTGTGAAGAAGCAGAAGTCCAAATCAAGGACAATGAGAGTATTGAACTAATGTATCTAGTATCAAGACCCAAAGTCCATTCTTAAAGGAAAGCATACTCCAAGAGGGGAAATTTATATGAATTCTAAAACTCTTTGAAGGTTGAGGACAAAAAAAAAATCAGTATTACCGGGGTAGAAATGGGTATTTCTCCTAGTATCAGTAGCATGGTCACAGCACATAATATATAAAAGAAGAATTTTCACTTGCCACCATAATGTCTTACTGTTTTTCTCATCCCAAGGTTTTTGCTGAAAGAATCAAGAGTTCAGTGACAGAAGAATGGGGGTCAGAGAAGCATGAAGACAAAGGAGAATGAGGGTCATTTATTCAATAAACATTTGTAACACTCATACTATAAGCCAGGCACTATGCTAGGAGCGTTCAGAAGTACTGTCTCACTTAATAAAGCACTACTACCTCCATTTTGCAGATAATAAAACTGAGGCAAGTATACTTAAGACTAGATGAAAAGTCCACATGGTGTTTATCTTTAAGTACAAAGTACTTCTTTACAAAAAATTAAAATATAGAGACTCAAATTTATTAGAAATATTCAATATAACAATCTTTTAATGATTTCTGGAAGCATTTACAACCATAAATATGTATGTACTATTTTAAAAGGTAAATGTACCATGGCAAACTGCTGCTGCTACCTTTCCTACCAATCTAATATTGAATCAGACTAAATATGTTAATGATTCACTGTTACAAATTCTGTTCCTTTATCAATAATCTCCCTACCTTTGCTATTGTACCCTGAATCATATTATTTGTTCATTCATTCATTCACTCATTCTACTTGGTGCCTATCATTTGCCACATGCAGTCCATAGACTGAAGTATAATGGGAATCCACCGCTGCTCTCAAGAGATTCACAGTTTGTAAGGGAAGCCAGACAACTGAACAAATAATTAACATACAATGTGATAAGTGCTGTGATATAAGGATGTTCAGGGGGGCTGTGTAGCATAGTTAGGTTACATTCATTCAGTCTGGAGGCCAATATATCAGGGAAAACCCAGGGCCTTCCTATCTATAAAAAATACTGAGATCCAACACACTTTTCAAAAAGCTTCCCTCAGCCCAATCTTCCCATGGGCGGTTTCTCCTCAAGACCTGTGACTCTATGACACCAAACCCTTCTCCATTCACTCAACCAATATTTATTGAGCATTTCCATTATGCCACACATTATGCTAGGCACTGAAGTTACAAAGCTAAATAAGATAGAGATGTTTCTTGTACCATGAGTTTGTAATCTAATAAAAGAATCTGCTGTAGCCTTTGAAAAGATTGCTAAATTATATAACATCAATGTCAATAAGCAACTTGACTTTCGTACACCCTTGCTGTGTGACTTTTGACAAGTCATTTCACCTCTCTATCCTTGGTTTCTTCATTTGTAAAATGAAAATAATATTTGCCTTATTCAGTTTAAGGAATTTTCAAGATCAAAGGACATAATGAATGCAAAAGCACCTTGATACTATAAAGGAATGTAAAACTATAAGGAATTTTGTCATTCTCATGATTAAAAGAAGGTTCTGATTTAATTAAATGTATGAATCACAAAATACTTAAATGCAATTGTATTACTTTTTAATATTTGTCATAACTAAAAGCAGGCCAATAAACTACGATTTAGTACAGATCATTTGGAGATTCACTTAAAGGCACACATATAAAGTATTCACATTGATTTGTGAAAGTAGACATTTCTGAACTGTTCAAAAGCTGTCAGATCTCTGGAGGGTTATAAATAATCCCTCTTACAGAGAGGTTTATACAATTATTTGCTCTACTAAAAATAAGTTTGCATAGAAAATGCAAACATTAGCCTGAGTTATTTCCATTTTCATATTAACTGAAACTATATTAATGGGTTTCTACTACTTTGAAGTTGGAGAAAGGCATTGATATGCCATAGAAGATAGAAAATAGAATTTGTCATCAGAATACCAAACCTGACTTATGGCTATACCATTTGATGCCTATGTGATCTTGGGTGAGTCTCTTAAGAGAGAATGATATTGGTTTTTTATTCTCTTAAATATGGAAAATAAGCATAGACAAATGACAAGTTCATTATGAGAAATAAGTGAGATAGAACATCTGGAAAAGCTTTTCTTTTAATCTATAAAACAACTTAAAGATGTTAACTGATATTAATATTATCATTTTAGTCTGTATTTTAACTCTACTTACTTAAATAAATGATGTTCATACAATTAGTTTGCTTTTATTTAATACCGGAGTTCATCCTGTTTTACAGGTGAAAAATAAAACAGAGGCCAAAACACATTAGGAGTAAGAAATAGCATAGACTAGAAATGAGAAAATATGAATTCTAATATTATTTTCACCACCAATGGCTTTGAAACCCTATGTAGTCACATATCTTTTTTATACCTTAGGATTCACTTTTGAAAACTGAGGCAAATACTCTACCTTGATCACTCTACAGGTATTAAAAACACAATGTGAAAACAACAACTCTGATTCCCCCAAAATATTTTGCCATGGCCAAGTCAGATAAACAAAAGAAATTTACCAACTCAAATGAGACTACGCAAACTAGGTGAGTCTATGAAGCTGAGTTTGGCAGAGACTAAAGGACTAAAAGTGGAAAGTAGGGAGTGAGGCATAGAGTGCTGTCGAACTGACAATTTCATAAATTAGATTGTTTTTGTTCTTGCTGATTTTTTAATGTTGTCCTTGTGGCTGTCAATGTGGGACAGTGAATAAGGGAAGTCAGAAGTGAGGGCCCCAGTAGTGGTTTAAAAATATAGATGGAGAATGCACATACAAGGTCTTGCTCAGATTCTAAGAACCTGAACAAATAACAATCTACTACTCCCTTGGCAATGCAAGGTCAGCATTGGAGACAAGTGACCTGATAATCTACTAGTGTCTCACTCTTTATTCTAATGATCTTTGGAAGGCTATGATTACCTGCTCATTGCTCCTGCCTGTTAGTATTTAACTTCCTCCTCTGGTTATGCTTGTTTTATTTATCATTAGGCACTGAAGCTCAGATCCTAAGGGCTTTCAAGAGCCTATGAAAATGTTTTGAGACTTGAAGAAAATATCATCTCAAAAATAAAACAAAACAACCCTGCAAAACTGAAATAAGTAAAAATTAAATACCTACAAAAATGACAACTACCCAACTGAACTTCAACTCAACTCTTTTTAAAGTATATATTAAATTTACTTAATTTGAATGGTACATTTTAATGTTTGATATGATGAGAGTTAGAACTCAAAAAGTAAGAAAGCCTAGAGCTTTCAAAAGTCTTAATAAGGCCCTACCTGTTGCTTCTATCTCTACTTTACCCTGAACTTTGAATACCCTACTTTGAATATCTTGACTGCTCCCATTACAATCTATACTCAGCTATAATTTAGACTTTGGGTTTCTAAAACCTCATACGAACTTCCTGCTGACCTGGCTGCCTGATCTGATTCCTCCTCTAGATGCTGATTTCCAAACACACACAGCACTCCTCTCCCTTTCTGCCAATTCCTATTGAAAATAAATAGAGTGCCACCTCTTAGCTTTCAATGTAGAAGTTTATCACTCACCAAAGATCACTCATTTTTTTTTTTTTTTTGGAGACGGAGTCTTGCTCTGTTGCCCAGGCTGGAGTGCAGTGGCATGATCTCAGCTCACTGCAACCTTGTCTCCTGAGTTCAAGCGATTCTCCTGCCTCAGCCTCCCGAGTAGCTGGGACTACAGGCATTTGCCATCACACCCAACTAATTTTTGTATTTTTAGTAGACACGGGGTTTCACCATGTTGGCCAGGCTGGTCTTGTACTCCCGACTTCATATGATCCACCCACCTTGGCCCCTCAAAGTGCTGGGATTACAGGCATGAGCCACTACGCCTCACCCATTCACTTTATGTAGTACATTTATAATGTACATTTATACAGTACATTTACAATTGCCATCAAGAAAAATTTTGCTGCCCAAAGCAATCTACAGATTCAACACTATTCCTATGAAACAACCAATGTTATTTTTCACAGAATTAAAAAAACTACTCTAAAATTCCTATAGTACAAAAAAGAGCCTGACTAGTAAAAGCAATCCTAAGCAAAAAGAACAAAGCTGGAGGCATCACATTACAGGACTTCAAACTAAACTATAAGTTTATAGTAACCAAAACAGCATGGTACTAGTACAAAAACAGACACATATACCAATGGAACAGAATAGAGAATCCAGAATAAATCCACACACCTATAGAACAGAATAGAGAACCTAGAATAAATCCATACACCTACACCCATCTGATCTTCAACAAAATCAACAAAAATAAGCAATAGGGAAAGGACTCCTTATTCAATAAACAGTGCTGGGATAACTGAATAACTGGCTAGCTATATACAGAAGAATAAAAATGGACCCCTATCTTTTACCATAGAAAAAAACTAACACAACATGGATAAAATATTTAAACATAAGACCCCCAACCTATAAAAATTCTAAAAGAAAAACTAAGAATATCATTTTGAACATCAGTCTTGGCAAAGAATTAATGACTAAGTCCTCAAAAGCAATTGCAACAAAAAATAAAATTTACAAGTGGGACCTAATTAAACTAAAGAGTGTCTTCACAGCAAAATAAACTATCAACAGAGCAAACAGACAACCCATAGAATGAGAACAATAGACATTGGAAACTATTAGAGGGGGGGAATGAGTGCAGGGGCAAGGGCTGGAAAACTACCTATTGGGTATTTTGCTCACTACCTGGGTGATGGGATCATTCGTACCCCAAACCTCAGCATCATTCAATAAACCCATGTAATAAACCTACACATGTACCCTCTGAATCTAAAATAAAAGTTGAAATTATAAAAACAGAAAAATTTGTTACGGTCTGTCCTAGAACTGCCAATAACTGCCACAATCTAATCATACTGCTATGATTGCATTTATCATATTGAGTTAGATTTTTTTTGTTTATTGTAGTTTTCTCTTTATCGTAGATCCACCATTTACTATCTGTATGACCTTAGGTAAGTTTCTTAAGCTCTCTGAGCCTTAGTTTTCTTATGAGTAGGTGGGTATAATAATATGGAGTCTCTGATCCTCTGTATTACCTAATCAACATCTAGCCTGTTTCAAACCTTAATAATCACTTCTTCAGAGAAATCTCCCTGTGTCACTAGACCATACCCAACATGCCTTCTCATGGTAATTTTTTCCACACACATTTTTCCTACACCTGTTTATTGTGTGGGAATATTTGATTAATATCTACCTGCCCTATTAGACTATAAGAACTGTAATCACTAGTGCCTGGTTTTGCTCAATTTTACATCCCAGCCCAGTCCAGTAGCTGCCTTATGATAGATTCTCAATAAATATTTGTTGAATGAATAAAAATTTTCTTTTTCATGATCCTGGCTTTTATTTCAAATTTTTAGGAGGACCACTCAATCACAAATGGACCCTTTCACTTAGTTCCTGTAATTTCTTTCCTTAGAGCTAGACCATGATCTTCCATTTCTCTAGCCACTAGCTAGCATCTCTCCCCTGAATCAATCTGGAAAAAACCTTTCTGATACAGTGTAGAAGCACAACATGAGCACGGATCAGGTATCAGTAACACCTAGCACTTAGACAATACTTACCATTGATGTACTTCCACCATTAGTGCCAGGCCAGTACATTAGTTTAAACAGTGCTTGCCCTCTGCTCAGCAAAGATGCACCTGCCCCTTGGAAATGTTCAATCCAGAGAAGGTGGTAGGGTATATTTCAGGGGTGCATAGCAATGTATGAGGAGGTCACAGCACAGGACTCTTGCTGTTAAAATCCACCCCGATTACCTGAAATTCCTTCATTAAGCTAATCTTTGGAGTTCTTGGGCTGTTTTCTCATCATTAAGATCATTCCATTAACTCCTGAGATCTGGGATTTAGCTATATTTTCATACGAATCAATGACAAATATCATCCATAAGTTGGATAGTGCAAGAAAAGGTTATCTTTGGGAGATATTAAGGTTATCAAAAGAACATTTTAGTGAGGCATAAATACCAAGCAAAATAGGCACAGGATTGAAAATAAGAAGACGTTAACTCTAGTTGTGTTTCCACCATTTACTATATGTGTGGCTCTGGACAAGTCCCTGAAGTTCTTTGTGTCTCAGATCAATTTCCCCATTACACAGCTCAGAGTCATAAGGATTAAATAAGAATATAAAGTGTTAAGAATATATATAGTGCTTTGTGTAGCACTGGACCTTAAATATTGGTGCAATTATAGTATTTTTCACTTGATTCCAAAAAACTGGTATTTGTTTGATTTCTTTCAGATTGACCCTAATTTCCATAACTTTAAGTACATAATAACTGGGAGGTGAAGACAAGGAAAAGGAAGACTATATTCTGAAAAGACCCTTAACACGTGACATAAGGTTGATTTTAATCCTTCCATTTGACTGATGTCAACTCAAATTAATATAATGTAAAATCAGATAACTTCATCATATTAATGAATAAATCAATTAGATAGTTATCAAGCAACCACACAGTGTTACGCACTGAATGCAGAAATGAATAAGCCACGATTATCCCTGCACTCAGCCTAAACTCACATATAAGTTCTAAGTGGGTAGGGTTCATGCCTGTCTTTCCAATATCTATACCCACAATGGCTAGCCAAGTGCCAAATAGCAAGGGCCTCAGTCATGTGGTCCAGGGTTCAGACAATGATGAGCATTATCACCATCATCATCATCATCATCATCATCATGAAGACAGCACTAACAATTTCTTGAGTGCTTGCTATGTGGCAAGCACTTTGTACACCTTGTGTCATTTAACCCTAACACAAATGCTACAAGGTACAGTAAGTATATTATGCATTATTTATATCACCACCTACCCTCCTTCATACATCTGCCCTGGCCCTCAAGACTTAAGTTTGATATTCTAAGCACACACATTCATCTCCTTACTACTATTAATAATAATAATAAAGAATACTTACTATGTACCAGATTCTGTTCTACATACATTAATTATGTTGAAGCATTTCAGCTTCACAACACTCGTATCAGGTAAGTATTGTTAATATCCTCATTTTATAGACAGGGTAAGTAACTTGCCCAAGTACACACAGCTAGCAGAGTCTGGATTTGAACAAAAGTAGTCTTCAGTCAAAGTCTGTGGTCTTAATTACTCTGCAATGTCCAGCAGGTGAGAGAAAGTAGGAGCAGGATCAATTTAACCAAAAGAGACCTATAGTCCTGGGCATCTAAAAGCCTGGTTAAAGATGTATTATAGTTAAGGTTCTTATATCTGGCCTCTGGACTGACCAGTGCCATACTGGAATATCTCTGCAGGGCCTTAAATAAGGAGTCCACATGGTCACTACAGTTATGCAGAACTTTTTTTTTTCCATTATCAGACACACATTATAATGTCTCTCTCTTGCCATACAATCCATCCCTCTCTGCCCAGGAAACTGCAAATTTTCTTTAAAGACACTTCCCAGGAAGCTTTTCTTGGCCCCTTCTTTGTAACACCATAATAATTTACTCATGCCTTTATTATGATACCTATGATACTACCTTATAACCACTGATTTATTCATCATTCCTACTAATGCGTGAACCCCTTATGAATAATAAACCAGTCTAATTCACTCTAATAGCAACCTCAGAGATGAACAATGGCAGAAGTAAGCCTTAATGGTTTAATTAAAGAGTATGGGCTTTGGGCTTAGTGAAATCTGATTTGACCTTTGCTCAATAATTTACGACTGCATTATCTTGGGTAACTTATTCTTCTGTTTTCCCTTCTACAAAATGGAAACAATAATATGTACCTTGCAAGGTTGCTGTTAGGAATATATTTATTAATCTCAGCTTATATTTACTGAATGCCAACTATGTGCCAGGGATAATTCTGGGTACTGGGGATATGGTGGTGAACAATATAGACAAGATCCTTGCTTCACTGGAGTTTATACTGTATTGGAGGATACAAACAATAAATACATTAACAAACAAGAAAAATCTGATAATAGCAGGAATTATACAAAGAATTAAAATAGTGATATAATAGGATTATATACAAACCTGCTGTAGAGTGAGTGGTCAGGGAAAGCTTGCAGAAAATACAACATTTACTGAGATCTCAGTGACAAGAAGAAGCCATGAGAATAGAGGTAGGGGGAGTGCCTTTCTAGGCAAAGGAACTAGCTAGGGCAAAATTCTTAAAGGCAGTAATGAGCTTGGTGAGCCTGAGAGAATCTTTTCTTCTTTTTATGTAATGTCTTCCCTCCCTTTCACTCAGCAGAAATAAGACAGGTCTATAGTAGCCTCTTGTTTGGGCATGGAAATAAAGAGGAGGGGGCAACAGGAAGGAAGCACAGTATCAGGCATTCCTTTACTTTACCTAGATCTTATGTAAAAGGGGAAAAGAAGCACCCTGCTCACCAGGGAAGAGGCCAGACGGGAGTTCAGGGGCACAGGCTTCACTAAGAAGAAAGAGCATTCCATCAGCCTAAAGTGTATCGTGAGGAGACACTCCACAGAAACCTAATGATGGCTGCATAAACATTAGGCCTCTGCACCGGGCACAGTGGCTCACGCCTGTAATCCTAGTACTTTGGGAGGCCAAGGCAGATGGGTCAGGAGGTCAGGAGATCCAGACCATCCTGGCTAACACGGTGAAACCCCGTCTCTACTAAAAAAAAAATACAAAAAATTAGCCGGGCATGGTGGCGGGTGCCTGTAGTCCCAGCTACTCAGGAGGCTGAGGCAGGAGTATGGCGTGAACTCTGGGAGGTGGAGCTTTCATTGAGCGGAGATCGCACCACTGCACTCCAGCCTGGGCAACAGAGTGAGACTTTGTCTCAAAAAAAAACAAAAAAACAAAAAAAAACATTAGGCCCCTGCCTTAGGATTAGCAATTGCTCAATAAACACCTACTGGATGAACAAATAGGCTTTTGCTGCAATGTAAGGCCTTGCTTTCACAGAAGAGTCATTAAATAACCCTATCTTACTGAAAACTCTGTCATACCATAAAAAGATATAAAGAGAAAAAAACTACAAAATCTGGAGAGTCTGGCCTATTTTACTGCTCTTGTCCTTGATCTTACATTTGTATTTTGTGTGTCTTGGGATGCTCACTTCATAAATATTTTACACAAATAAAAATAGAAACTTCTAAACTGTGACCAGAACAATACATTTGAAAGCTGCATAATATAAATTGCCTTTGCTTAATAAGAGAAAAAAAAGAAGGAGCATAATGTCATAAATAAGTCATTTATGCTTACTGACTAAGGAATCTCCCATTTGGAGAGTCAAATATAAATATAGGTAGGTGGATACCAAAAAAAGCCAGTCTCCAGTGGCTTTGCATCCACTATGAAGCAACAAATTTAAATGTATCATTAAAAAAACCTCATCCCTAGTGACAAGTCAATGTCTAGAAGACAGTTAAATGAGTGTTCAGCAGAGGATGACAAAGAGTTTGGAGCATAGAATATGATAGAGTCCTTTCCATGAACATCAATTACAACAAGGCAGCAGTTATTCTGTCTGGAAGAGAAACATTTATTCTGTGTTTGACATTGTGCATGGTATCTAATTGACCAGTAATAGCATTTTCTGTCTAATTCTGGAGTGATTTCTTAAAGGTAAAAGCAGTAGAAAAAGTACATTTTCTGATACTGTCCAGCAGCAGCCAGATAACTGAGATAACTGATGTACTTTAATTCAACTTTATTTGAAGAAAAAGCAAACATTAGGTTGATGATACTGTACTTAGAAATTATTTATCCTTTCTCTTATTTAAGTAACATTTGTTAAGTAAATACTATGTGTCAGATCCTGGGCTAGAAACTAAAAATAATAAAACCTCTCCTTGACTACCAGAAGCTCACAAGGCAGATGTACCCTATATAACTAACTGTAATTCAGTTTTTTTGGTCTTTAAAAGAAGGTGTATCCAAGTGCTTAATGAGAACATTGTACTCTTTCTCCACGACCATTCCTCAAGGTCCCTGACCTTACCAATGGCAGGTACCGGAGACCTGCACCTTATATCTTAGTCCCATCCAGTCATCAAGCCCGTGAACATCAAGCATGTACATGAAAAGCCCTATCCGTATCAGAAATTGGTATTTAGAATAAGGCTTATAACACCCTGACCTCAGGGCTTAGTGCTTGGGAGCAGGCCCAACTTACTCATTCATTTAATCAAAAACATTAAATAAGCTTTTATTAGATGCGGGTCATAAGCCTCAATGTACCATTTACCTGCAGACTTTCTTCCATTGCTATCACAGGGGCCTACTTCTTTACATCCAGGATATGCCCAAGCTCTTAGTTTTCACTTCAGTTATCAATAAGATTTCCTGTGAGAATAAAGCACTATTTTAAACTCCATCCCACTTGACTGGACAAATTACAACTCTTATAACGTTTATCAAGCCATCCCTTTGGGGAATTTGCCACCATTCTGGGTGCCCCATCCACTAGCTCGGATCCTTTCAATCTCTAACTCCAGCCAGAATGAAGAGACTGCTAACCATGAAATATGCAAATAGCTTTGCTTCAACCTAGAAATACTTTTAGACTTGCTCAACTCAGCAGACAGGAAATACTTGGGATGCAGTTATATAGCACTTGGTTATCAAAAGTTAGACTCCTCCACACCTGATCCAAAGGAGTGGATCTGTAGCTTCAAATCTGCAATGTGTAACTCTGACCCCCAGGTCATAGCTGATTGACTGAGTTAGACAAATTAGATTTTTTTTCAACAGGACATCAAAATTAGGAGAGACAGCAAGTCTCTGGGTACGTAGTCCCCTACAAAGTGACTGATTTTAGAGATGCTGAGGAAGTATGACGTTTGGGATTTGATGACTAATATGATGCACAGGGTAGATTATAAGATAAAGAGAACTGCATGGTCACCACATTCTGTCTTGGGGAAGGAGATGTAGAAAAAGCATGTCAGGAAGGAAAAGCAGAGAAAAATAAAGGCTGAGATAAGGAACAAAGAGTGTCCAATAAGTACTCATGGTACTTATGAGACACTTACGTATCTTATTGTAAACTCTTGTTTTTTTCAACTTAAACTAGCTTGAGTTGATTTCTGCCACTTACAAGCAAAGAATCCTAATCAATATAGCACTTCTATATAATTTGGCTCCATAAACTTGTTAGTGTCCCCAGCTGTTCCAAGATCCCTCTGCTCTCTTTATGATTAAACCTGGTTCATTTGTTCACTCATCCACTCAGTCCTCTAGAAACATTTACTATGTACCAGGTATTAAGCTAGACATAATCCCCACCTCAAATTACTTATTAACCTATAGGGGAGATAAGTAAGCAATTATAATATAGAACAATTGGGGCCAGAAAATAGTCAAACATGAAGCTCTGGGAGCACAAACGTTTAGGTGGTACCCAAGGGTTTAGGTGATCAGGAAAAAATTTCCAGAGTGATTGACATTTATAAGATGAGTGGGAGATTGGTGGACGAAAAATTTTTAAAAAATTAGAAAGTAAGGGGAAGAATGATATTTCAGGCAGAGGAAACAGAATGTACAAAGCAAGGAAGTTTGAGATCCTATGGTTTATATATAAGAAATTACAAGTAGTTCTTTACGGTTGGAGCTGTGTGGGTGTATAAACAGAGGGGAGTAAATAGTAGGAGGTGAAGTTAGAGAGGTAGAAAATTCTAGGTCATAAAACGTCTTGTATATTAAGCTCTAGAATATGAACTTAATTTTAAACACTACAAAGTCATTAAAGAATCATGGACCAAAAAGTTATAAGATCAGATTATTATTTTAGAAACATTATTGTGTCAATCTGGAGGATGGATTGCAAAATGGGGGTGCAGGGCTGTAATCAGGAGAGAGAACCATAAACACAAAAAGGCTAGGAAGAAACTGAATGCAGTAATGCTGAGAATAGGTAAAAGCCTGAAATAAGACCGTGGTGATAAATTTGAAGAGTAGGAAATGTCTTTGAGAGATAATGGGGAATATAATCTGTGGTACTTGGATATTTGGATTTTGGGATAAGAAAAAATTTGAAAAGACTATTTTATTTCCATCTTGTATTACAGTTCAAAAGATGATACCCTGAATGAAATGTAGAACAAAGGAGAAAGAGCAAATGTAAGGAAATAAATCTGGCCAGGCATGGTGGCTTATGCCAGTAATCCCAGCACTTTGGGAGGCCGAGCAGGCAGATGACTTGAGGCCAGGAGTTCAAGACAAGCCTGGCCAACATGGTGAAACCCCTTCTCTACTAAAAATATAAAAATTAGCTAAGCATGGTGGCACATGCCTGTAATCCCAGCTACTCAGGACGCTGAGGTATGAGAATCACTTGAACCCAGGAGGCAGAGTGCAGGGAGCTGAGATTGTGCCACTACACTTCAGCCTGGACAACAGCACAAGACCCTGTCTCAAATAATAATACTAATAACAATATTATTGTTACTGTTCAATAACAGTTTTAGACAGTTTAGTTTGAGGTGTATGTGAAATGCTCAAGGGTACATGTGTAGGAGGCAGTTAAAAATGGGGTATGGCTTCTAGCAGACAGTTAAGGGCTAGAGATAAATGTTCTGGGACCTTATTGAAGCTCTGGGTGAATATTAAATCATAAAAAGAGAGTGCATAACATCAGCAGAGCGGGGGTAAGAGAAGAAACTCTGAGATATTTAAGAGGTGAAAGAGGAAAAGGAGATGGGAATGGAGAAGAAAACAGGGTTAGGTCATCAAGGCCCTTGTGTCACAATACTTGGCACACAGTAGGGCTCAGTAAATATTTATTTTTTGAATGAATAATAAAAGATTACCACTTGCTTCTGTACATGGTATGAAACTACTGAACATTTCTAAGAGACTTGACTTCACTGAACCTAAATTATCATCAACATTGTCATCATGATCATTGTTATCATCATTATTATCATTTTCCCTTACATTTGGATTTTACATTATTGTTTTAAAAAGTTTCCACAGCTATGTTTTCAAGTAGAATTTGTAAAAAAAAAAAAAAAAAAAAAAAAAAAAAAAAAAAAAAAAAACTCTGTGAGTTTTTTTTTATTATTATACTTTACGTTTTAGGGTACATGTGCACAACGTGCAGGTTTGTTACATACGTATACATGTGCCATGTTGGTGTGCTGCACCCATTAACTCTTCATTTAACATTAGGTATATCTCTTAATGCTATCCCTCTTTTTATATGTGGAAATATTGAGGCTTAAAGCAATGAAGTAGCTAGCTAAAAGCTTGTAAGAATCCTCAGGTTTTTAATCTGACTTCCAGTTCAGTTTTCATTTAAGTATATCCCAGCCACTTCTCTGAAATAGTCTCTTAAAATCACATGGTATTTTGGGATTGGGAAAATAATCATATGCACGATCCTATTTGATAATATATGGGTTTATTTGTGGATATTACAGATACCTGGGTTGCATTGGACTGAGAGGCTTCTTGGGACTTAGGGATTTCAGGATTAAAACTAAGAAAGTCCAAGGAAAAGTGGGAACAGTTAATTACTCTACCATTTATTATCATCCTGAAGAGAGTAAATATAATAAAATGATTAAGAATATAAGCCCTAGTGTTAGACTACCTGGATTCAAATCCTGCATCCTACCTCATACTGGCAAAGCAACTAGACAAATTACTCAACTTTTCTGTGCTTCTGTTGTCTTATCTATAAAATAGGGGAAATAAAAATACCTAAACATTGAGGATTAAATGAAATAGTATATGTAAATACCTAGGTCAATACCTAGCACAGAGCACTCAATCAATAAATTCTCACCTCATATGTATTATTTCTATTCTTTCCCACAGTTTGCCTCTAAATTATATGTGGGTTAGTATTTTTATTTTCCAATTTTGATATCAAGTTAGAGGATTTTGGTATCTTTGGAGAGTGACTTCACAGGATAAGAAAGAAAAGAACCCTAGCATCAGTCTCTGCAAGTGTTCTTTCTCTGAGACCTAAGCTGCTGAGAAGAGTGCACTGGGCTGTCTTTAAGTCTGGCTCATTTATTTTGTGGCACTAGGCATGTCAATTTCCCTCTGTGGGTTTAAGTTTACTCATCTGCAAAACAAAAAGATTTAAATGATCTGTAGAGTCCCTTCTATGTTGGGCATTCTATGATGTCTCTATTCCCTAGACTTTACTGAAAGAATGACAGAGGAAACAAACCCTACTCTAGCAACCCTTTTAAATTCCAAAGTCCAGAGATGAAAAAATGAGAATAACCAAAGGATTTCTGTGAAACAGTCATAAACTTACAATAATTGTGACTTTTTAAAAATAAGAAATCAGAACAACAATTTACTGTTGACTATTTAGTAATAGGTATTGTTCTCATTATTTTATAGATATCATATTGACATCATATTCTAATTCTCACAACAACCCTGTGATGTAGTTATTATTATCCCCATTTACAGATAAGACAACTGGGGTTCTGACAAGTTCTATAATTTATCAAAGTCACACATCTATCAAGAGATGAGAGCAGATCTTTAACTTGAATGCATACAATTCAAATGCCCATGGTTTTCCTACACTAGCACGTTACTATTGACGACTATCCATCTCACCCCATAAGAGGCTCTCACATTTAGAGTATAGACATAAGATAACATAAAAACACAATTTCATAATATCCTCAAAAGAAAACTATACACATAGGCTAATGGTCTGTCCCAACGTTACAATTTATGGGAAAAGGTATATACAATACACTCTATTTTGACTTTAGTAACTCTCACTAGGACTGCTCAGGAAAGCAAAGCCACCATCTGTAGAATGGAATATGGTCTTTTGTTAGTTCCCCTTCATCATATTTTCCCATCAGTTTGATTTCACAGGAAAGAAATCCCCTTCCCTCATCTGTATGGTACCTTTCAGCTGAGCCAAGGGAACTCTAGCTGAAAGCAAACTAGACTGTCATCTCTATGAAGGCAGGCAGGATCATGTCTGCTTTGTTAAACATAGAATATCAGTACCTAAAACAATTCCTGAAATATAGAACATGCGCAGGGAATTAGCTTTTATTATATTATGCTGCAGTATAGCCTAGTTTGTCCTGATGATTACATAACCCTAAATCAAATGGATACAAAAGAGCTGAGATTCAAATTCATGTTTTTGTGATAACAAAGTTCATACTCTTTTCACTAAGTAAAAAGTTAAAACATTGAATTTCATGTTGCTCAGGAATATTTACTCATCCCTTCTAATCCCTTCCTTGTTCATTATCCAAGTAAATACAAAATTAGGTGCATTTCCCTAATTTATAGTTGAATTATATACCACTCCAATTAAAAATTATGCCTTTGTGTTACACTGCAAGACAGAAAAATGTTACTGGGCCATTGACCATGTGCTTTCACCTTTAATTACATTTAGTTTAATATACTTTTACAAAGAAAAGGGAATCAAGAAGTATTATCTGTTAAGCATCCACTCTATTCTAGGCATTGTCCTGGAAGCTTTAAGTAGATTACCATTATTTAGCTTCCACTGTTTCTAAGGTCACCTATCTATCAAGTGATGGCACAGAAATTCAAACCCAGGTCTGTGCATTTTAAAATCTGTTTTTATTTTGCTATTCCCTTTCCATTTTGCATGGGCACAGTGTCCTTTTTATACTGTTATGGTTTCAGGAAAATCCACTGCAGTTTTTCTGCCCTCCTGACATGGTTCTCTTATTTGCCAGAGAATGTACCTCTTAAACTATCTTCAGGCACTATTATTTCTGGCATTCCACAGCACAGTTCTGCTAGTTTTCCAATTCCTACCTACCTCTCAGTCTAGTCTGTTTATATGTCTAGAAGTTACTATGAACTCATTAACTGATTTTCTTCCAAGTTAGTGGCTTCTGATCCTCTTTATTCCACCCAGTGCTTCACTTCCCTTCTCTTCACAACCACACCCACAATACCACCTACACCCCACCCCCACACACAGACATCCAGACAGGTAATCCATGTTTCTGCTATTCTTTAATCTGGGTCCTGGACTTCCACTATCCCCTCTGACTCTGCGCTTCTAAACTCAACATGTACCTTTAAACTGGTTGTGCTCCATGACCTGGTCAGTTTAGAAAATAAGCCACAAATATGAATGCTTAATCGTGGTAATGATCTAAATTCTTCACCTCAAGTCAAAAGATGATCCTTTTCCAAGGGTCCTCAATCTGCTTGCACTTATTCTTGTTCTCCCATTTCCATTTTCCTTTCTCAGAAGCCCAGCTACAGAGAAGCTTCAAATACAACCTTAGGGGCTGAATCAGATGACTACTCAGGTCTCTTCCTGCATGGAGATTTTAAGATTCTGGATTATTATGCCAAGGTTTTCTTAGTGCAAGGTCTTCAATCTATTCTCCAGTTAGCTATACTCTACTCTTCAAGTCCTGAGGATTATCACTATCACAACCATTTAATCAGATTTCTATATGCCTTGCTGACACATAATTCAGATTTCTCTAGGATCCTATATGATTCTTGAGCCCATATTTGCCCGCTTCAACATCCACAAATTCCCTCATATTCTTGTCTGCTGGGTTTCTGATCCTGCTTCACCTTGACCTTGGATTTGAACATATTCTTAGACACCTGATCTTTGGCTTGGCTTTTAACTACCTAGCCCCAACACTAGCCCTGCAAGTGTGAGTCACGCTGCAGGTTGGGCATAGATTTGGGAATGAGTTGAAGCACAGAATCTGCAGATTTGGGGATTTCGCCAAAGAGAAGGGTCTAGGGTTTCTAAAGAGGGGTCAAATTTCTATAATACTCTATCAACTTTCTAAGTATAACCACCAATTGAATAAACATTTCTTGGACATCAACTAAAAAGCATTTTTCTATTCCCTTGCATGTGTTAGCTCATTAAATCCTCACAAAAGCTCCATGAAGCAGGGATCAACATCATTTTACAAAAAAAAAAAAAAAAAAAAAAAAAAGCACAAAAATTACCTATGGGCACAGAATACAAGTCAAAATGCATGCCACAATATGGCTAAAATAATGATGTTCTTTAAATAGAAGTCAGTATATTTCTGTAAATTAGTTAGTCAAAAAAGCAATTTACAAAGAAAAAATATATCAACCATTTATTCTGAGATAAAAGGGTACAATACCTGTAACCCTACCAATATCTCCCTGCCCAGGCTATAATATGACCAATTCATTCAGTGTCTTTGCTCCTGCCTCACATACACCTTTCCCAAAGCCAGGTTAAAGAAAACACTTTCTCTGAGAGACATTAAGTCTTCAGTCAAGTGTTTGCAAGTAGCACATGACCCAAAAGGATGATGTTACTAGACAGAAAAGGTCCATTATTTGCTTAATAGTATACATAGTAGCACTCAATAAAAAAGAATGACCTTCCCAGACAGAGAAAGGCCACTCCTACATCGAGCAGGTATGAGAGCCCTGGGTTTGCAGAGGGAGATCTTCCCAGATAGAGGAGGCTCTTGCAAGGGTTTATGAAGCTGAACACTCCCTGTAAGAATCTCCAGCTAATCTGGCAAGATTTGACCTACTTTGTACAAAGGTCACATTTCAGTATTTTAGAAGCCAAGACCACCAGATCACACCATGAAGTTCATGGTACTGCTGATGGATAAAAGTTGCTCATATGGAGAATCAGAAAAATGTTTACACATTGAAACAATGATAAGAAATGTGATTAAAATATTACTAAAATTGGAAATAACCTCTTTAGGACATCACCCCTCCCCTAGCCCCAGGCTGCACAGCTCTTGGCTCCCAAAGACACTCCTTCCTTCCCCTTGAAAAGAGGTGAGGGAAGAGTGAAAAGGACTTTGTCTTCAATATTGACACTTTTACAAGATGACAGTATGTACATGAAACAGTATATTATATGCATCAAACAGTTCAATGAAACAGAGTAGAAAATCCACAAACTAACCCAAGTGCAGAGAAGAACTTTATAGATTAAAAAATATGTCATTTGAAAGCAGTTGGGAAAGGATATATTAGTCAATAATGGCTAAGATCATCTGGCTAACCATTTGGGGGAAAATATATTACAAACCTATCTCATTCTATACATTAATATATTAATATAATATGATATGTAATATGACATAATAATATGTTATATTATTATATATTATAATATATAATAAGATAAGATAAAAATAAAATGTAAAGAAAATGAAATCACAAAAGTGTTAGATTTTGGTATTTATATAATTTAGTGGGGAAAAACTCTGACTACAATACCAAACCAGACAACTTAAAAGATTGACTGACTTTACTAAAATATACTTTAAAAATCTACAGAAAAGAGAATGAAAAAGGGAAAAGTGAGCAAACTGAGTATAAAATATATAACAAATAATTATTTGACATGTGCTACCTTTTTATCCAACATTGACATTTTTGGTATTAATTTTCTTTTACTGATTATTCATTAAACTTTTCGTTTGTTTTTTTTTGTTTGTTTTTTGAGACGGAGTCTCCCTCTGTCCTCCAGGCTGGAGTGCCGTGGCGCGATCTCGGCTCACTGCAAGCTCTGCCTCCTGGGTTCACGCCATTCTCCTACCTCAGCCTCCCAAGTAGCTGGGACTACAGGTGCCTGCCACCACACCCGGCTAATTTTTTGTATTTTTAGTAGAGACGGGGTTTCACCATGTTAGCCAGGATGGTCTAGAGCTCTTGACCTCGTGATTGGCCTGCCTCAGCCTCCCAAAGTGCTGGGATTACAGGCGTGAGCCACCGTGCCCCAGGGAAATAATGTTTCAGAAGAATAAATTTTATTGAACATTTTTTGAGTTCCTTTTAGTAGTTGTTACTAGTTTTCTATTAATTACAAGTCATAAAATATTTATTTAGTTTTCATTGTATCATCTTTCTACTTTTAAGAATATTTCTACTCTGAGTTCCTTAAGCTATAGGACAGTTTGAAAACAAAATACCAACAGTAAATAACAAAGAAAAAGAACAATGAGTACTTTAGCAAAATGGAAAGAGTTGTGGTGATGTCTTAACAATAAACTTTTAGAGCCCCCTATGTGTCTATATTGTATATTACTAGGAATTCTGTGTTGCTTGAGATAGTAGACACATCACAGCAACAGAGCAGAAATTTTTATCTGTGTGTGTGCATGTGTGTTCATGTGCATGTGTGTGTTGGGGTCATGAAATAGTTGATAATTTTTTGCATTTAATTTTTATTTTTTGTATTCTGAATAAAAATTAGTAACATTAGCTTTAACCAAACACTACAAATTCAATGTCAATCCTATCAAAGAAAATACCAACATCATCTTTCACAGAATTAGAAAAAACAACCCTAAAATTCATACGGTACCAACAAAAGCCCAATAGACAAAGCAATCCTAAGCAAAAAGAATGAAGCTGGAGGCATCATATTATGTAACTTCAAATGATATTACAAGGCTATAGTAACAAAATAGCATGGTATTGGTATAAAAATACACACATTGATCAATGAAACAGAATAGAGAACCCAGAAATAAAGCCACATATTTACATCCAACTGATCTTTTAAAAAGATGACAGAAACCTGATGTCAGGAGTTCAAAATCAGCCTGGCCAACATGGCAAAACCCCGTCTCTACTAAAAATACAAAAATTAGCCAGGCATGTGGTGGGCGCCTGTAATGCCAGCCATCGGGAGGCTGAGGCAGGAGAATCACTTAAACCCAGGAGCTGGAAGTTGCAGTGAGCCAAGATCGTGCCATTGCACTCCAGCCTGGGCGACAAAGCAAGACTCCATCTCAAAAAAAAAAAAAAAGTTGACAGAAACATACGCCAGGCAAAGGACACCTTAGTCAATAAACTGTGCTGGGAAAATTGGCTACCCATATGCAGAAGAATGAAACTGGACCCCTATCTCTCACCGTATATAAAAATAAACTCAAGATGGAATAAAGACTTAAATGTAAGACCTGAGTCTATAAAAATACTAGACAAAAATCTAGGGAATCTCTTCTGGACATTGGTCTAGGCAAACAATTTATCACGAAGATCTCAAAAACACAGGCAACAAAACAAAAATAGACAAATGATAGTTAACTAAACTAAAAAAACATCTGCTCAGCAAAAGAAATAATCAACAGAGTGAACAGACAGCCCACTGAATGAGAGAAAACATTTGCAAACTATGCATCTCACAGGGGACTAATACCCAGACTTTACAAGGAACTCAAACAACTCAATAACAACAACAAACAATCAAGTAATTCCATTAAAAAGTGGGAAAGGGACACGAATATTTTATGCCTTTCAAAAGAAGGCACAAAATTGGCCAACAAGCATAAGAAAAAAATGTTCAACATCACTAATCATCAGAGAAATGCAAATTAAAACCACAGTGAGATAACATCTTACCCCTGTCAGAATGACAAGGGTAAGTCAGCAGGCTGGGCGTGGTGGCTCACGCCTGTAATCCCAGCACTTTGGGAGGCCAAGGCGGGCAGATCATGAGGTCAGGAGATCAAGACCATCCTGGCTAAAAGGGTGAAACCCCGTCTCTTCTAAAAAAAATACAAAACATTAGCCAGGCATGGTGGTGGGTGCCTGTGGTCCCAGCTACTCGGTAGGCTGAGGCAGGAGAATGGCGTGAACCCAGGAGGTGGAGCTTGTAGTGAGCCGAGAAAGCGCCACTGCACTCCAGCCTGGGCGACAGAGTGAGACTCCATCTCAAAAAAAAAAAAAAAGTCAACAGATGTTGGTGAAGATGTGGAGAAAAGAGAACCTTTATCAACTGTTGGTGGGAATGTAAATTAGTACAACCTCTATGGACACCTGTATAGAGAGTTCTCAAAGAACTAAAAATAGAACTATCATTTGATCTAGGAATCTCACTACTTTGTATCTACCCAAAGGAAAAGAAATCAATAAGTCAAAAAGATATCTTCTGCACTTTTATGTTTATCACAGCACTATTCATAATAACAAAGATGTGGAACCACCCTAAGTGTGAATCAGTGGATGACTGGAGAAAGAAAATGTGATATATACAAAACAGATTACCATTCATCCATCAAAAGGAATGAAATCATGTCTTCTGCAGCAACACCAGTGGAACTGGAGGTTATTATTGGCATCTTCTCATCTATAAATTGCAGCTAAATAATGCATACACATAACAGACATTGGAGACTTGGAAGGGTGAGAAGGTGATGAGAAATTACTTAATGGGTACAATGTACATTATTGGGGTGATGGATACAATAAAAGCCAAGACTTTATCACTATGCAATATATCCGTGTAACAAAATACAATTATTTTAAAATGATGCATCATATTCTGTTTACTTTCAGTGAATGGAAGTATTTGACAGAGAAATACCTTTGGAAAAAAATACACACAAAGACTGAAATACGCTGATAATTATCATTAGTGGCAAAATGAGTGAAAATCATAAAAGGACAATTTACCAGGAAAATGTAAACTTAGATACAAAAATACTCAAACTCACTAATAAATTTAAAAATGAAAAAATTTGAAAGCATAAAAATATTGTTTTTCATCTAATTGGTAAAGATGCAAGATAGTCATCATTAATGTTCTCAAGGATTTGGATAAACAGTTATTTTCATTCACTGCATAATGAGAGTATAAACTGATACAAACATTTATACAGGATAATTTGACAATACATATTTTAAAATACAAATAATTTGATCCAACAATTGCACTTTTAGGACTTTATTTCAGGGAAATAATTAAAGATGTACACAAACGCATTTGTATGAGGATGCTTCAGTATACTATCGTTTATAGCAAGAAATAACATAAAAATAGAAATAACCTAACCTAAATTTCAAATAGTAAGTCTCCAGTTACAATACTATATAGCCATTAAAGAGTTATGATATGTTATGTAGTATATTTATTGATATGGAAATATATTTATGACATAAAGTTGAACAAAAATATAAAAATATGCAGTATAATGTCAGTTTTGTAAACAATTATTCATATCTAATTCTGGAATGATATTTATTAAAACATTAACAATTACATGTAAGTGGATGAATTAAGGAATATGTGTTTCTGCTTGTTTTTACTTATCTGTATTTCTGATTTTTTCTACAATATATATTAGTTTAATTTCAGAAATTAGTTTTAAGAGCATGTTATTTGATCAAAATCTAGGAAATATCAGCATATGCAAGTTTTGTTTCCAGTAGTTCGGGAGCCAGCCTTCCACACACACACTTCAATCTCCTCTCTGGCTGTGTTTTCTATATATTTGTTAATGTCCTTCTGTTTTGGCTGTATCCTCCAGTTTAGCAATGTGCACTTCTGATTCCCTTGACCTTTGAATCTTCTACTTTGCTCCTTGAACTCTTCCTACTGGATTCCTCAGGAAAGTATCTGCATAATAAACCCTCACTGGCATAATCCTAGGAGCCACATATTTATATACAACCCTTAAAAAGAGTTATGACTTTTCTGGCCTTGCCTTTTTTTGGTGTGGCCTCTGATGGAGTTTATCAAAACAATATTGAGTGAGGGCTGTGAGTAGCCAAAGAAGGCTTGCCAGAAGAGGAGCCACCTGACCTTAGCTGGGAAAGATGAGGTGGAACCTGGAGAAATGGGCATTAAGGAGAAAGGATTTTTTAAATGTTCAGGTGTGAAAAGCAGCATGAGCAGAAGCATGGTAAGAGCAAGTAAACCAGCCATTTGGAGTGGAGTGTTCATATGGGGCTCAGAGGAGGAGGCAGTGCTAGGAAGTATGGTTAAAAAAATTAAGGGCAAATTTTGCATGATTTTGAGTTGGAACTTTGTTATGAGCTATGAGCCCAGAGGGGAAGAAAAGTTAATAGAAAGTAAAAGCAAACCACTTTATAAGAAAAATTAGACTAAATATTACAAGACAGGAAAAATGTTTTCAATAATGCCTAAGCAACTTGTATTAGTTAGCCCTACTCAGTTTGGTGTCAATTTACCTTTCCAGATTATTCTCTCTTTACTCTCCCCATAAACTTTACCTATGTTACAATTAGCCAATCTTTAAATATATCTTATCTTTTTATTCTTCCATGACTTTGTATATTACTTCCTCTGTCTAGATTGTCTTTTCTTACTTTTCCAACAGGCAATATACTATTTATTCTTCAAAGTCTAACTCAAATGCCAACTCCTCTGTGAGGTAGCACCCTTGATCTCTCCAAGCAGTTACAGTACTTGGCATTTTTGCTATGGTTACTGTGGATGTGTTGATCTTTCCACTTGAACCAGTACCCTCTAAATAGCCAAAACAACTTATTATTCATCTCTAAATCCCAGAACCTAGCCTACGGTCAAGCATATAGTGGGTGCTTAATAAATGTTTGTTAAAAGCATAACCAAAAGTTAGCAAAAGGATGTATACTATATGGCAATAAAAAGAGACTGGGTTATAGAAAATATATATATATTGTTTTCCTTAATTTTCTACTAACTTCTATATCCAAGTGAGAAGTATTATTTAATATAGAGAGATATTGAATCACTTGAATCATAATGAATCATTTTAATCATTCAACTAAATTTATTTTAATTAACAAATACCTTTATATACCTTTCCTAGCCTTGCATAACATTAAGCTAAGTCCAATCTTCATAAACCAGTTAACTCCTTAGCATAACGAACAAGTTATCTTCATTTTTCTTATTAGAGTAATGTTAGTGAAGGGGGTCCAAGTTTATATATAATAATTGTACCATGCCAAGGTACAGAAGAAATAGGCTTGGAGAAATCACCAAGAAAATTATTCTACCTGTCTAAAATATGGCTTTTGTATCATACAAAATGAAAGACAAATCAAGCATGTTTTAAAATGCAGTTTCCTTTTCAGTAAAATGGGAATAAAACTTACAGACTATAGAGTTTACATGAAAATTATATGTGACAATGCTTGTAAATACCTGGACTGTATTTGTGAGAAAAGAACACGTGCTGGCAGCCCTCACTCACTCTCGGCACCACCTCAGCCTCTGCGCCCACTCTGGCCATGCTTGAGGAGCCCTTCAGCCCGCCGCTGCACTATGGGAGCCCCTCTCTGGGCTGGCTGAGGTCAGAGCCACCTCCCTCTGCTTGCAGAGAGGTGTGGAGGGAGAGGCGTGGGCAGGAACTGGAGCTGCGGGCGGTGCTTGTGGGCCAGCATGAGTTCCAGGTGGGCGTGGGCTCAGCGGGCCCTGCACTAGGAGCAGTCAGCAGGTGCTGCCGGCCCCGGGCAGTGAGGGGCTTAGCACCTGGGCCAGGAGCTGTGGAGGGTGCACCAGGTCCCCCAGCAGTGCCGGCCTGCCGGTGCTGTGCTCGAATTCTCACTGGGCCTCAGCTGCCTCTCCGCGGGGCAGGGCTCGGGACCTGCAGCCCACCATGCCTGAGCCTCCCCCCTGCTGTGGGCTCCTGCGCAGCCCCAGCCTCCCCAAGGAGCGCTGCCCCCTGCTCCACAGCACCTGGTCCACCCAAGGGCTGAGGAGTGCAACGACGAGGGAATGGCGGGCAGCTCCACCTGTGGCCCCTGTGCAGGATCCACTAGGTGAAGCCAGCTGGGCTCCTGAGTCTATTGGGGACTTGGAGAACCTTTATGTCTAGCTAAGCGATTGTAAATACACCAATCAGCACTCTGTGTCTAGCTCAAGGTTTGTAAATGCACCAATCAGCACTCTGTGTCTAGCTAATCTGGTGGGGACTTGGAGAACCTTTATGTCTAGCTAAGGGATTGTAAATACACCAATCAGCACTCTGTGCCTAGCTCAAGGTTTGTAAACACACCAATCAGCACCCTGTGTCTAGCTCAAGGTTTGTAAATGCACCAATCAGTGCTCTGTGGGGACTTGGAGAACTTTTGTGTCTAGCTCAGGGATTGTAAACACACCAATCAGCACCCTGTCAAAAAAGACCAATCAGCTCTCTGTAAAACAGACCAATCAGCTCTCTGTAAAATGGACCAATCAGTAGGATGTGGGTGGGGCCAGATAAGGGAATAAAAGCAGGGTGCCCCAGCCAGCAGTGGCAACCTGCTCAGGTCCACTTCCACATTGTGGAAGCTTTGTTCTTTCACTCTTTGCAATAAATCTTGCTGCTGCTCACTTTTTGGGTCTGCACTGCCTTTATGAGCTGTAACACTCACCGCAAAGGTCTGCAGCTTCACTCCTGAGCCAGCGAGACCACGAACTCACCAGAAGGAAGAAACTCTCAACACATCCGAACATCAGAAGGAACAAACTCCGGACACGCCGCCTTTAAGAACTGTAACACTCATGGTGAAGGTCTGTGGCTTCATTCTTGAAGTCAATGACACCAAGAACCCACCAATTCCGGACACATTTGGATCACAATGAACCCTCAAGAATCTAAAGCTAATGTTACTTACTTAAGAAACCTAACTTGTCTGGGTGTGGTGTGTCACACCTATAATCCCAGCACTTTGGGAGGCCCAGGTGGGCAGATCACTTGAGGTCAAGAGTTTGAGACCAGCCTGGCCAACATGATGAAACCCTGTCTCTACTAAAAATACAAAAATTAGCTGGGTATGGTGGTGTACACCTGTGGTGCCAGCTACTCAGGAGGCTGAGGCAGGAGAATCCTTTGAAACCTGGTAGGTGGAGCCTGCAGTGAGCTCAGATTGCACCACTTTACTCCAGCCTGGGTGACAAAGTAAGACTCCATCAAAAAAAAAAAAAAAAAAAAAAGAAAGAAAGAAACAAACTCAACAACTCTAGAAACTAGGATTTTCCAATCCTGAATGAATATTTGGCTTTCTAGATGCTAAGCAACGAGATGATTGGCATATGGCTAAGACCTCCTTCCAAGGTCCACTAGGTGACAATAACAAGGAGAGAAAGTAATTAATTTGAATCACTAAATTTGTAACATAACCAATTACAGAGCTTTATATGTCTTGTCCCCTTGCCAGTTCTGTCCCTCTCTAGTCTAGACCTCTAATCCATAATTCTGAGCCCTACCTGCCAAGTCAACTCTGATCTATTCTCCTCAATAAGCATTCCACAACGAATACCATCTCCCTTGTCATACTTGTGGATGCTGGGAAGGGGATTAACCTGGTGGGAAGACTGATGAATTGACTGGCAGGGAACCTGTGTTCTAGTCCCTGCTCTACTCCTTATTAGTCCCTTCTCTATTCCTTACAACCCTATCCTTTCACTTTGTTGTAGGTAAAAGAAACAGGAAACTACATTCTAGGAGAGGAAAAAGGGGACGTGTAATGGTTTGTTCAGAGGAGAAAGTTTTAAGTTTTGAATAAAATAGGGCAAGCAGAAGAAAAGCACACTCAGGCCTTTTAGCGATGTCTGACCACATGTTGTAAGGAGCCGAGAATACTGTAAACAAGCTAATATATCAGCAAGAGTGTTCTGAAACTTAAGTATTTTTCTCGTAATGGGTTATCTTGTAAAGCCAGGACAGAAATGATATGTATTAGCCTATAAAGGGCATTAGATTGCTAATCTCCTTCAGGTTGCCGCATATTTGTGAACTAAATGTGCTATATATTGCCCCTAGTCCTCCACTGAATGTCCTGATTACTGATTTGCTGGTGCCATAGTGTAGCCCAGAGTCCCTGGGCTTTGGGATATGCACTGTGAAAAAGTATCCCCTCGTAACTGTTGCACTTTGAATTCTTGTTGTTTCACAAAAGTGGTAGAAAGAAGTTCAGCCCTGGAAAAAACAAAAAACTGTTGGATCCAGACATGTTTTAGCTGGGGATGAACATTGGTGAAACCCCCTCATTACCATACTAAAATTCCCACCCACAGAGGAGCTTATTTGCCATTTTTCATAAACGTGACATATGTAGCATGAATGACACTGTGCCTGCGCTGCCTTTTCTCCATCTCTACATACAATGACTCAGGTAACCAGCCCAATAAATGCCCCGTTTTCACTGTTTTTCAGGAATGCCCTGCTTTAGGAACTATGCTCAATGTCCTCCTTACTTGTTCAAAGTAATATAATTCCCTTGTTAAATCCTCCTTGGTTATGGTCATTGGACTGTCACCTGCTAGCAACTGAACCCACCTGTTGTATGGGTAACAATGTATCTGCCTCATGTAAGCAGAAGCTAGTATGTGGGTAAATAATCACATTATTTTGTCCTTTTGTTTCCTTATTTGTAATATAAAAGAGTAAAATAGGAGTCCTTATTTTACTACCATTAGCATGGTAAAGCCAGAACTAGGACTTTTGTACATTCTTCTGTTATTGAGAATTGTGTTCTTACATAAATACCGTGCTCTTCCTTTTCAGTGGTATGTATATTCAGATATAAAATCTCTAAAGAAAATCTGAGGTGGTAAATCCAATAAATATTTATCAAGCACTAGCACTAAGCACTAAACAAAATACTAACAATATAATCCAGAACCACTTCTGCTACCATTTTAAGGTACTTTTTATGTGCGCAGCATAATCATTTTATGTGTATTTCCCCATTTATATCTCATCACATCTGATCCCCATTTTACAGATTAGAAAACTGAGGTTCAGATTAGTCTGGTGTACAGAACTATCTGTGGCATACAGATTTGAATGGTTTCAAAACCTATGGTCTTAATTCTATAACTGCCTCGAACATAATGCAGTTAAACTCCCTAACTTAAAGATGAAGAAACTGAAACCCACAGAGGTTCTCTTGAGAGAACGAGGTGAACCCTGGACTTCTTTCTACTTCTTGAATTCTGTGAGCCTATACTATCTACTTGGCACATGTTCATTACTTATTTACATAATCTGGCACATGAATATGTTCCTAACTATCTAATATTCCTTGGTAGCAAACTCTAAAATAGTCCTAAATTAATCCCACCTCCTAATAGTCACATTACTGTTTAATTCCTCTCCAATAGGTGTGAATAAAACCTGTGACTTGTTTCTAACCAAGTCATAAGGTATGAAAAAAGTGATGCGACGTCACTTAAATTATTAAGCTACATAAGATTATAATTCCTATCTTGCTAGAAGACTCTCTCTATTGCTTTTTCAACTTTCATGTTATGATGAAGAAAGCAGCCATGTTGGGGAGGCCCATGTAGCAAAAAACTAAGGGCAGCCACTAGTTAACAGTCACTTAAAAAATGAGGCCCTCAGTCAAATAGTCTGCAAGAAACTGAATCCTACCAAAAACCATGTGAGTTTGGAGGATAATCTCCCCCAGTCAAGTTTTCAGATGAGATCCCAGCTTGGCCTATATTTCATTGCAGACTATAAGAGATCCTGAAGCAGAGAACCCAGCTAAGATATACTTGGATTCTTGACTCACAGAAACTATATGTTGTTTAATCCGTTAATGTTGGGGTAAAATTGTTATACAAAATGAGAAAGTCTAAGTTCACATATTAGTGAGTGAGTGAGCTGGAATTTTAACTCTGATCTCTGTGACTCAAAGACACATATATCTATGGTATATGAGTACCTGTAATGAAGTGCTGTAAGGATTAAATGAAACATATGTAAAATTTTAGCACAGTTCTTGGCACACAATAAACATTCCTTGAATGATTTTTGTTGTTGTTTTAAAGTTATACAACTATGTCTACTATCAAATAAAAGCAAATACTATTTGAAACCTCAAAAATAATAAAGGGCTTAGAGGAAATCAATTGTAAACACAAATCAAGATATATTAGATTTTATACCCTGTGTTTATTTTTATTTATTTTTCCATAAGTTATGGGAGTACAGGTGGTAATTGGTTACATGAGTAAGTTCTTTAGTGGTGGTTTGTGAGAATTGGATGCACCCATCACCCGAGCAGTATACAATGCACCATATTTGTAGTCTCTTATCCCTTGCCTCCCTCCCACTTTTCCCCAAAGTCCCCACAGGCCATTGTATCATTCTGATGCCTTTGCGTCCTCATAGCTTACCTCCCACATGTCAGTGAGAACATACAATGTTTGGTTTTCCATTTTTGAGTTACTTCACTTAGAATAGTCTCCAATCTCATCTAACCCAGGTCACGGCAAATGCTGTTAATTCATCCCTTTTTTATGGCTGAGTAGTATTCCATCATATATATGTGTGTGTATATATATGTATATATATATTCCATCATATATGTATATATATTTATATATGTATATTCCATCATATATATTTATATATGTATATATGTATATATATATTCCATCATTATATATATACATATATACCACAGTGTCTTTATTCAATTGTTGATTGGTGGGCATTTGGGTTGGTTCCATGATTTTGCAACTGTGAATTTTGTTGTTATGAACATGCGTTTGCAAGTATCTTTTTTGTATATGACTTCTTTTCCTCTGGGTAGATACCCAGTAGTGCAATTGCTGAATGAAATGCTAGTACTACTTCTAGTTCTTTAAGGAATCTCCACACTGTTTCCCCTAGTGGCTGTACTAGTCCCACCAGCAGTGCAGAAGTATTCCCTGATCACCACATCCATGCCAACATCTACTGTTTTTTGATTTTTTTGATTATGGCCATTCTTGCAGGAGTAAGGTGGTATCGCATTGTGGTTTTGATTTGCATTTCCCTGATCATTAGTCATATTGTGCATTGTTTCATATGCTTGTTAGCCATTTGTATATCTTTTTTTGAGAACTGTCTATTAATGTGCTTAGCCCCGTTTTTGATGGGATTGTTTCTTTCTTATTGATTTGTTTGAGTTAGTTGTAGATTCTGGGTATGAGTCCTTTGTCAGATGTATAGATTTTCTCCCACTCTGTGGGTTGTTTGTTTACTTTGCTGACTGTTCCTTTTGCTGTGCAAAAGCTCTTTAGTTTAATTAAGTCCCAACTTTTATCTTTGTCTTTATTGCATTTGCTTCTGGGTTGTTGGTCATGAAATCCTTCCCTAAGCCAATGTCTAGAAGAGTTTTTCCAATGTTATCCTCTATAATTTTCATAGTTTCATGTCTTAGATTTAATCCTTAATCCATCTTGAGTTGATTTTTTTAATAAGGTGAGAGATGAGGATCCAGTTTCATTCTCCTACATGTGGCTAGCCAATTATACCAGCACTATTTGTTGAAAAGGCTGTCCTTTCCTCACTTTATGTTTTTGTTTGCTTTGTCGAAGATCAGTTGGCTGTAAGTATTTGGGTTTATTTCTGGGATCTCTATGCTGTTCCATTGGCCTATGTACCTATTTTTATAGCAGTACCAGGATGTTTTGGTGACTATGGCCTTATAGCATAGTTTGAAATCAGGTAGTGTGATGCTTCCAGATTTGTTCTTTTTGCTTAGTCTTGCTTTGGCTATGCGGGCCCCTTCTTTGGTTCCATATGAATTTTAGAATTGCTTTTTCTAATTCTGTAAAGAATGATGGTGGTATTTGATGGGGATAGCGTTGAATTTGTAGATCCCTTTTGGCAGTATGGTCATTTTCACAATATTGATTCTACCCATCCTTGAGCATGAAATGTATTTGTGTAGTCTATGATTTCTTTCAGCAGTGTTTCATAGTTTTCCTTGGAGAGGTCTTTCACCTTCTTGGTTAGGTATATTCCTAAGTATTTTATTTATTTCTGCAGCTATTGTAAAAGGGGTTGAGTCTTTTTTTTTTTTTTTTCTTGAGACAGAGTCTTACTCTGTCACCCAGGCTGGAGTTTCTTGAGACAGAGTCTTACTCTGTCACCCAGGCTGGAGTGCAGTGTCATGATCTCAGATCACTGCAACTTCTGCCTCCCGGGTTCAAGTGATTCTCCTGCCTCAGCCTCCTGTGTAGCTGGGATTACAGGCATGCACCACCATGCCCGGCTAGTTTTTGTATTTTTAGTAGAGATGGGGTTTCACCATGTTGGTGAGGCTGGTCTCGAACTCCTGACCTTGTGATCCACCTGCCTTGGCCTCCCAAAGTGCTGGGATTACAGGCATGAGCCACTGTACCTGACCTAGGGGTTGAGTTCTTGATTTGATTCTCTGCTTGGTCGCTGTTGTTGTAAAGAGAGATACTGATTTGTGTACACTAGTCTTGTATCCAGAGACTTTGCTGAATTCTTTTATCGGTTCCAGGAGCTTTCTGGAGGAGTCTTTAGGGTTTTCAAAGTAAACGATCGTATTGTCAGCAAACAGTGACCGTTTGACTTCCTCTTTACTGATTTGGATGTGTTTTATTTCTTTCTCTTGTCTGATTGCTCTGGCTAGGACTTCCAGTGCTATGTTGAAGAGGATTTGTGAGAGTGGGCATCCTTGTCTTGTTCCAGAGGGAATGCTTATTATGTTGGCTGTGGGTTTGTCATAGATGACTTTTATTACATTGAAGTATGTCCCTTGTATGCCGATTTTGCTGAAAGTTTTAATCATAAAGCGATGCTGGATTTCGTCAACTGCTTTTTCTGCATCTATTGAGATGAACATGTGATTTTTGTTTTTAATTCTGTTTATACGGTGTATCACATTTATTGACTTGGATATGCTACTCACAATAACAAAGACTTGGAACCAACCCAAATGTCCAACAATTATAGACTGGATTAAGAAAATGTGGCACATATACACCATGGAATACTATGCAGCCATAAAAAATGATGAGTTCATGTCCTTTGTAGGGACATGGATAAAGCTGGAAAACATCATTCTCAGCAAACTATCACAAGGACAAAAAACCAAACACCGCATGTTCTCACTCGTAGGTGGGAATTGAATAAGGAACACTTGGACACAGGAAGGGGAAGATCACATACTGGGGCCTGTCGTGAGGTGGGGGAAGGGGGCAGGAATAGTATTAGGAGATATACCTAATGTAAATGACACCAACATGGCACATGTATACATATGGAACAAACCTGCGCATTGTGCACATGTACCCTAGAACTTAAAGTATAATAAAAAAAATTATATATATATATAAACAAATCTTTAGCTAGACACAAAGTGCCGATTGGTGCATTTACAAACCTTTATCTAGACATAAAAGTTCTCTAAGTCACCACCCGACTCAGGAGCCCAGCTGGCTTCGCCTAGTGGATCCCGCGCAGGGGCCGCAGGCGGAGCTGCCTGCTAGTCCAGTGCTAGGCACCGGCACTCTTCAGCCCTTGGGCCGTCGATGGGACCTGGGGCCTCGGAGCAGGCGGCGAGGCCCGTCGGGAAGTCTCGTGCGGTGCAAGGGGTGGGCATGAGGGCTTGGGCATGGCGGGCTGCAGGTCCTGAGCCCTGCCCTGCAGGGAGGTGGCTGGGGCCTGACGAGAATTCAAGCGCGGCACGGGTGGGCTGGCAGTGCTGGGGGACCCGGCGCACCCTCCGCAGATGCTGGCCCAGGTGCTAAGCCCCTCACTGCCTGGGGCCGGCGGTGCCTGCCGGCTGCTAGCTGCTCAGAGTGCGGGGCTGCCCAGCCCGCGCTCACCCGGAACTCGCACTGGCCCGTGATCGCTGCGTGCAGCCCTGGTTCCCACCCGAGCCTCTCCCTCCACACCTCCCCACAAGCAGAGGGAGCTGGCTGCAGCCTTGGCCAGCCCAGAGAAGGGCTCCCACAGTGCAGAGGCGGGCTGAAGGGTTCTCAAGCGCTGCCAGAGCGGACGCTGAGGCCTGAGGAGGTGCTGAGAGCGAGCGAGGGCTGCTAGCATGTTGTCACCTCTCACAAGGACACCAATTTAACAACTATCTACAAAAAAAGACACATTCATAAGAACCAAAAATCAGGTGAGCCCTCATAGTACCTGGTTTAATTTCATATTGTTGAAAGAGGCACTGAAGAAATAGAAAAAATAGTCTTGACTCACTGACACCACCACACCCCCACAACCTGGCAGCAGCAGCATAATTCAGAGTGTCTCTGGGCGCTGGGGAAGGAAGAGCACAGCAATGATGAGACATTGAACTCAGGGCTGTCCTCTTAGAGCAGAAAGGAAAACTGGACCAAACTCAGCTGATATCTGCCCATGGAGGGAGCACTTCACCCAGCCCTAACCAGAGAGGAATCACTGTTTCCAGTGGTCTCAACTTGAGTTCCTGCAAACCCTACCACCAAGGGCTAAAGTGGTCTGGGTCTCTAAGTAAACATAAAAGGCAGTCTAGGCCATAAGGCCTTCAACTTGTAAGTGAGTCCTATTGCTGAACTAGGCCCAGAGACAGTGAACTGGGGAAGCACCTGACATACTGAGACATCAGCTGGGGTGGGAAAGGGAGAGCTGCTATCACCCCTCCCCTAACCCAAGGCTGCCGAGATTGCAGCTCCAAAAGAGACCCCTTCCTTCTGCTTGAGAAGAAAACATGGAAGAGTGGGGAGGATTTGTCTTGCGTCTTAAATACCAGCTCTACCATAGCATAATAGGGCACCAGTTAAGAGTAGTGAGGCCTTATTCCAGGCACTAGCTCCAGGACATTTCCAGACAGACCCTGGGCCCAAAGAGAACCTTCTACCTTAAAGGGAAAAACCCAGTCCTAGCATTTATTACCTGCTAACTGAAGAGCCCTTGGACCCTGAATAATCAGCAGTGATACTCACATACTACCTCAAGGGCTGTGCGTGAGCCTTAGGCTTGTTGGCTTCAGGTGAGACCCAGCACATTACCACCTGTGGTAGCTGTGGGGAAAAACTCCTTCTTGAGAAAAGTAGAGAAAAAAATAAAGGGGACTTTGCCTTGAACCTTAGGTACCAGAATGGCCACAGTGTGTCAGAGCACCAAGCTGGATTTTGGGATCCCTGATTCTGTGTTTTGTTTGTTTGTTTTATATTTTGAGATGGAGTCTCGCTCTGTTGCCACACTGGAGTGCAGTGGTGCGATCTCAGCTCACTGCAACTTCTGCCTGCTGGGTTCAAGCGATTCTCCTGCGAGCCTCCCAAGTAGCTGAGACTACAAGCATGCGCTACCACACCCAGCTAATTTCTGTATTTTTAGTAGAGATGGGGTTTCACCATGTTGGCCAGGATGGTCTTGATCTCCTCACCTCAGGATCTGCCTGCTTTGGCCTCCCAAAGTGCTGGGCTTACTGGTGTGAGCCACCACGCCTAGCTGGGATCCTTGATTCTAAGATTTGACACTTGTACAGCACCTCTGGACCTGCCATGGGCCAGCAGAGAGCCCAGTACCCTAGAGGGTGAGTTGCAGGCCAAGCAGCATTCACCACAAACTGACTTAAGAGCTCTTGAGCCTTAAAGGAACATCAACAGTATTCTGGCAGTACTCTCCATAGTCTGTGGTGGCAGTGGCTACTGGGTGAGGCTCATCCTTTGGAAAAAGGAGAAAAAAGTGGAAGTGCTGTGTCCTGTGACTTGAGTGCCAGTTCAGCTACAGTATAATAGAAAACCAGGTAGACTTTTAAGGTATTTGACTCTAGTCCCTGACTCCTGGGTGGTACCTCTGGACCCTCCTGGGGCCTGGAGGAACTCGCCATCCTGAAGGGAAGGACCATGGCCTGGCTGGCTTTGCCACATGCCACGTATAGAGCCCCAGAGCCTTTATGAACATCGGAAGTACCTAAGGTCTTGGGTGAGATCCAGTGCTGTGATGGCTTCAGGTCTAACACAGCACAGTCCTAGCTGTGGTAACCACGCAGGTTTTTGTGTCATGCCACCTCTGATTCCAGGAGGCTCAGAACAGAAAGAGATATGGTTTCTTTTGAGGAATGTAAGGGAAAATAATAGGAATCTCTCCCTAGTAATCCAGAGAATTCTAATGGATCTTGTACAAGACTATCAAGGCAGTACCCTCTATGAGTCTGCAAGAACCACAGCATTACTAGGCTTGGGATGTCATCTAAAGCAGATACAGCTTAAATTATGTGATGGTTAATATTAAGTGTCAACTTGATTGAAGGATGCAAAGTATTGTTTCTGGGTGTGTTTCTGAGGGTCTTCCCAGAGAAGATTAACATTTCAGTCAGTGGACTGAAAGAGGCAGATCCACCCTCCATTTTGGTGGAAACCATCCAATTGGCTGCCAGCACAGCTAGAAAAAGCAGGTGGAAGAAAGTGGAAAAAACTGACTTGCTGAGTCTTCTGACTTTGATCCTTCTACTGTTCTGGATGCTTCCTGCCCTTGAACATCAGTCTGCAGGTTCTTCAGCTTTTGGAGTCTTGAACTTACACCAGTGGTTTGCCAGGGGCTCTTAAGCCTTCAGCGACACATTGAAGGCTACACTGTTGGCTTCCCTGTTTTTGAGGTTTTGGGACTTGGACTGAGCCACTACTGACTTCCTTGCTCCTCAGCTTGCAGACAGCCTATTGGGAAATTTTACCTTGTGATAGTGTGAGTCAATTATCACTAATAAACTCCCTTTCATATATACATGTATCCTATTAGTTCTGTCTCTCTGGAGATCCCTAATACACATCACGACACCCAAGTTCTTTCAAATATCTGGAAAGCCTTCCCAAGAAGGACAAATATAAACAACCCTAAACAGTGAAGCCTGCAATGAATATCTACCTCTTCAATGGCCAGACACTCAAGAACATCTACCAGCATCAGCACCATTGAGAAAAACATGACCTCACCAAATGAACTCAATAAAGCACCAGGGACCAATACTGGAGGAACAATATGTTACCTTTCAGAGAATTCAATATAGCTGTGTTGAGGAAACTCAAAGAAATCCAAGATAACACGGAGAAAAAAATCAGAATTTCATCAGATAAATTTAATAAAGAGACAAAGATAATTTGAAAAGAATCAAGCAGAAATTCTGGATATGAAAAACTCAATTCATGTACTGAAGAATGCAGAAGTCTTTCAATAGAAGAATTGATAAAGCAAAAGAAAAAATTAGTGAGCCTGAAGTCAGGCTATTTAAAATACACAGAGTATTAAAAAAAGACAAAAAACAATGAAGCACACCTAAAGATTCTAGAAAGTAGCCACAAAAGGGTAAATCTAAAAGTTATTGGCCTCAAAGACAAGACTGAGAAAGAGATATGGGTAGAAAGTTTATTCAAAGAGATAATAAGAACTTCCCAAACGCAGAGAAAGATATCAACGTCCAAGTACAGGAAGATTATGCAACACCAAACGGACTTAACCCAAATAATCAAACTATTTAATAAACTCACAAAGATCAAGGATAAATAAAGATTCCTAAAAGCAGTAAGAAACAAGAAACAAATAACATAAAATGGAGCTCCAGTATGTCTGACAGCAGACTTTTCAATGGAAACCTTACAAACTAGGAGAGACTAGAATGATTTACCTAAAGTCCTAAAGGAAAAAATCTTTTACCCCTGAAAAGTATATCTGGTGAAAATGTCCTTTAAACATGAAGAGGGAATAAAGATTTTCCCAGAAAAACAAAAGCTGAGGGATTTCATCAACACCAGACCCGTCCTAAAGGAATGCTAAAGGGACTTCGATCAGGAAGAAAAAGATGCCAGTGAGAAATAACTAATCACATGAAGGTACAAACTCACTGCTAATAGTAAGGACATGGAAAACACAAAATATTATAACAACATAACTATGGTGTGTAAACTACTCTCACTCATAGCACAAAGATTGAATGATGAACCAATTAAAAATAATAACTACAAAAACTTTTCAAGACTTAGACAGTAAATATGATATAAATAGAAACAATAAAAAGTTAAGAAGTGGGTAGACCAATTTAGGGTGTAGAGCTTTTTTAAGTTTTCCTTTTAAAAAAAATTGTATATTTTTTGCTTTTTATTTTTTTTTTATTATTATTATACTTTTAAGTTTTAGGGTACATGTGCACAACGTGCAGGTTACATATGTACACATGTGCCATGTTGGTGTGCTGCACCCATTGACTCGTCATTTAGCATTAGGTGTATCTCCTAATGCTATCCGTCCCCCCTCCCCCCATCCCACAACAGTCCCCAGTGTGTGATGTTCCCCTTCCTGTGTCCATGTGTTCTCATGGTTCAATTCCCACCTATGAGTGAGAACATGTGGTTTTTGGTTTTTTGTCCTCGTGATAGTTTGCTGAGAATGATGGCTTCCAGCTTCATCCATGTCCCTACAAAGGACATGAACTCATCATTTTTTATGGCTGCATAGTATTCCATGGTGTATATGTGCCACATTTTCTTAATCCAGTCTATCATTGTTGGATATTTGGGTTGGTTCCAAGTCTTTGCTATTGTGAATAGCGCCACAATAAACATATGTGTGCATGTGTCTTTATAGCAGCATGATTTATAATCCTTTGGATATATACCCAGTAATGGGATGGCTGGGTCAAATGGTATTTCTAGTTCTAGATCCCTGAGGGATCGCCACACTGACTTCCACAATGGTTGAACTAGTTTACAGTCCCACCAACAGTGTAAAAGTGTTCCTATTTCTCCACATCCTCTCCAGCACCTGTTGTTTCCTGACTTTTTAATGATTGCCATTCTAACTGGTGTGAGATGGTATCTCATTGTGGTTTTGATTTGCATTTCTGTGATGGCCAGTGATGATGAGCATTTTTTCAGGTGTTTTTTGGCTGCATAAATGTCTTCTTTTGAGAAGTGTGGGTTCATATCCTTCGCCCACTTTTTGATGTGGTTGTTTGTTTTTTTCTTGTAAATGTGTTTGAGTTCATTGTAGATTCAGGATATTAGCCCTCTGTCAGATAAGTAGGTTGCAAAAGTCTTCTCCCATTCTGTAGGTTGCCTGTTCACTCTGATGGTGGTTTCTTTTGCTGTGCAGAAGCTCTTTAGTTTAATTAGATCCCATTTGTCAATTTTGGCTTTTGTTGCCATTGCTTTTGGTGTTTTAGACATGAAGTCCTTGCCCATGCCTATGTCCTGAATGGTATTGCCTAGGTTTTCTTCTAGGGTTTTTATGGTTTGAGGTCTAACGTGTAAGTCTTTAATCCATCTTGAATTAATTTTTGTATAAGGTGTAAGGAAGGGATCCAGTTTCAGCTTTCTACATATGGCTAGCCAGTTTTCCCAGCACCATTTATTAAATAGGGAATCCTTTCCCCATTGCTTGTTTTTCTCAGGTTTGTCAAAGATCAGATTGTTGTAGATATGTGGCATTATTTCTGAGGGCTCTGTTCTTTTCCATTGGTCTATATCTCTGTTTTGGTACCAATACCATGCTGTTTTGGTTAATGTAGCCTTGTAGTATAGTTTGAAGTCAGGTAGCGTGATGCCTCCAGCTTTGTTCTTTTGGCTTAGGATTGACTTGGCAATGTGGGCTCTTTGTTGATTCCATATGGACTTTAAAGTAGTTTTTTCCAATTCTGTGAAGAAAGTCATTGGCAGCTTGATGGGGATGGCATTGAATCTATAAATTACCTTGGGCAATATGGCCATTTTCATGATATTGATTCTTCCTACCCATGAGCATGGAATGTTCTTCCATTTCTTTGTATCCTCTTTTATTTCATTGAGCAGTGGTTCGTAGTTATCCTTGAAGAGGTCCTTCACATCCCTTGTAAGTTGGATTCCTAGGTATTTTATTCTCTTTGAAGCAATTGTGAATGGGAGTTCACTCATGATTTGGCTGTTTGTCTGTTATTGGTGTATAGGAATGCTTGTGATTTTTGCACATTGATTTTGTATCCTGAGACTTTGCTGAAGTTGCTTATCAGCTTAAGGAGATTTTGGTCTGAGACGATGGGGTTTTCTAGATATACAATCATGTCATCTGCAAAGAGGGACAATTTGACTTCCTCTTTTCCTAACTGAATGCTCTTTATTTCCTTCTCCTGCCTGATTGTCCTGGCCAGAACTTCCAACACTATGTTGAATAGGAGTGGTGAGAGACGGCATCCCTGTCTTGTGCCAGTTTTCAAAGGGAATGCTTCCAGTTTTTGTCTGTTCAGTATGATATTGGCTGTGGGTTTGTCACAGATAGCTCTTACTATTTTGAGATACGTCCCATCAATACCTAATTTATTGAGAGTTTTTAGCATGAAGCGTTGTTGAATTTTGTCAAAGGCCTTTTCTGCATCTATTGAGATAATCATGTGGGTTTTGTCTTTGGTTCTGTTTATATGCTGGATTACATTTATTGATTTTCATATGTTGAACCAGCCTTGCATCCCAGGGATGAAGCCCACTTGATCATGGTGGATAAGCTTTTTGATGTGTTGCTGGATTCGGTTTGCCAGTATTTTATTGAGGATTTTTGCATCAATATTCATTAAGTATATTGGTCTAAAATTCTCTTTTTTTGTGGTGTCTCTGCCTGGCTTTGGTATCAGGATGATGCTGGCCTCATAAAATGAGTTAGGGAGGATTCCCTCTTTTTCTATTGATTGGAATAGTTTCAGAAGGAATGGTACTAATTCCTCCTTGTATCTCTGGTAGAATTTGGCTGTGAATCCATCTGGTCCTGGACTTTTTTTGGTTAGTAAGCTATTAATTATTGCCTCAATTTTAGAGCCTGTTATTGGTCTATTAAGAGATTCAACTTCTTCCTGGTTTAGTCTTGGGAGGGTGTATGTGTCGAGGAATTTATCCATTTCTTCTAGATTTTCTAGTTTATGTGCGTAGAGGTGTTTATAGTATTCCCTGATGGTAGTTTGTATCTCTGTGGGATCGGTGGTGATGTCCCCTTTGTCATTTTTTATTGCGTCTATTTGATTATTCTCTCTTTTCTTCTTTATTAGTCTTGCTAGCAGTGTATCAATTTTGTTGATCTTTTCAAAAAACCAGCTGCTGGATTCACGGATTTTTTGAAGGGCTTTTTGTGTCTCTATTTCCTTCAGTTCTGCTGTGATTTTAGTTATTTCTTGCCTTCTGCTAGCTTTTGAATGTGTTTGCTCTTGCTTCTCTAGTTCTTTTAATTGTGATGTTAGGGTGCCAATTTTAGATCTTTCCTGCTTTCTCTTGTAGGCATTTGGTGCTATAAATTTCCCTCTACACACTGCTTTGAATGTGTCCCAGACATTCTGGTATGTTGTGTCTTTCTTCTCATTGGTTTCAAAGAACATCTTTATTGCTGCCTTCATTTTGTTATGTACCCAGTAGTCATTCAGGAGCAGGTTGTTCAGTTTCCATGTAGTTGAGCGGTTTTGAGTGAGTTTCTTAATCCTGAGTTCTAGTTTGATTGCACTGTGGTCTGAGAGACAGTTTCTTATAATTTCTGTTCTTTTACATTTGCTGTGGAGTGCTTTACTTCCAACTATGTGGTCAATTTTGGAATAGGTGTGGTGTGGTGCTGAAAAGAATGTATATTCTGTTGATTTGGGGTGGAGAGTTCTGTAGATGTCTATTAGGTCCACTTGGTGCAGAAGTGAGTTCAATTCCTGGATATCCTTGCTAACTTTCTGTCTTGTTGATCTGTCTAATGTTGACAGTGGGGTGTTAAAGTCTCCCATTATTATTGTGTGGGAGTCTAAGTCTCTTTGTAGGTCTCTAAGGACTTGCTTTATGAATCTGGGTGCTCCTGTATTGGGTGCATATATATTTAGGATAGCTAGTTCTTCTTGTTGAATTGATCCCTTTACCATTATGTAATGCCTTCTTTGTCTCTTTTGATCTTTGTTGGTTTAAAGTCTGTTTTTTCTGAGACAAGATTGCAACCCCTGCCTTTTTTTGTTTTCCATTTGCTTGGTAGATCTTCCTCCATCCCTTTATTTTGAGCCTATGTGTGTCTCTGCACATGAGATGGGTTTCTTGAATACAGCACACTGATGGGTCTTGACTCTATCCAAATTGCCAGTCTGTGCCTTTTAATTGGAGCATTTAGCCCATTTACATTTAAGGTAAGAATTGTTATGTGTGAATTTGATCCTGTCATGATGATGTTAGCTGCTTATTTTGCTCGTTAGTTGATGCAGTTTCTTCCTAGCCTTGATGGTCTTTACAATTTGGCATGTTTTTGCAGTGGCTGGTACTGGTTGTTCCCTTCCATGTTTAGTGCTTCCTTCAGGAGCTCTTTTAGGGCAGGCCTGGTGGTGACAAAATCTCTCAGCATTTGCTTGTCTGTAAAGGATTTTATTTCTCCTTCATGTATGAAGCTTAGTTTGGCTGGATATGAAATTCTGGGTTGAAAATTCTTTTCTTTAAGAGTGTTGAATATTGGCCCCCACTCTCTTCTGGTTTGTATAGTTTCTGCCGAGAGATCCGCTTTTAGTCTGATGGGCTTCCCTTTGTGGGTAACCCAACCTTTCTCTCTGGCTGCCGTTAACATTTTTTCCATTTCAACTTTGGTGAATCTGACAAGTATGTGTCTTGGAGTTGCTCTTCTTGAGGAGTATCTTTGTGGTGTTCTCTGTATTTCCTGAATTTGAATGTTAGCCTGCCTTGCTAGATTGGGGAAGTTCTCCTGGATAATATCCTGCAGAGTGTTTTCCAACTTGGTTCCATTCTCCCCGTCACTTTCAGGTACACCAATTAGATGTAGATTTGGTCTTTTCACATAGTCCCATATTTCTTGGAGGCTTTGTTCATTTCTTTTTATTCTTTTCTCTCTAAACTTCTCTTCACGCTTCATTTCATTCATTTCGTCTTCCATCGCTGATACCCTTTCTTCCCATTGATCGCATCAGTTACTGAGGCTTGTGCATTCATCACGTAGTTCTTGTGCCATGGTTTTCAGCTCCATCAGGTCCTTTAAGGACTTCTCTGCATTGGTTATTCTAGTTATCCATTCGTCTAATTTTTTTCAAGTTTTTAGCTTCTTTGCCATTGGTTCGAATTTCCTCCTTTAGCTCAGAGTAGTTTGATCTTCTGAAGCCTTCTTCTCTCAATTCATCAAAGTTACACTCCGTCCAGCTTTGTTCCATTGCTGGTGAGGAGCTATGTTCCTTCGGAGGAGGAGAGGCGCTCTGATTTTTAGTTTCCAATTTTTCTGCTCTGTTTTTTCCCCATCTTTGTGGTTTTATCTACCTTTGGTCTTTGATGATGGTAATGTACAGATGGGTTTTTGGTGTGGATGTCCTTTCTGTTTGCTAGTTTTCCTTCTCACAGTCAGGAACCTCAGCTGCAGGTCTGTTGGAGTTTACTGGAGGTCCACTCCAGACCCTGTTTGCCTGGGTATCAGCAGCAGTGGCTGCAGAACAGCGGATATTGGTGAACCGCAAATGCTGCTGCCTGATCGTTCCTCTGGAAGTTTTGTCTCAGAGGGGTACCTGGCCCTGTGAGGTGTCAGTCCGCCCCTACTGGGAGGTGCCTCCCAGTTAGGCTACTCGGGGGTCAGGGACCCCTTGAGGAGGCAGTCTGCCCATTCTCAGATCTGAAGCTGCATGCTGGGAGAACCACTACTCTCTTCAAAGCTGTCAGACAGGGATATTTTAGTCTGCAGAGGTTATTGCTGTCTTTTGTTTGTCTGTGCCCTGCCCCCAGAGGTGGAGCCTACAGAGGCAGGCAGGCCTCCTTGAGCTGTGGTGGGCTCCACCCAGTTTGAGCTTCCCTCTCGGCTGCTTTGTTTACCTACTCAAGCCTGGATAATGGCAGGCGCCCCTCCCCCAGCCTCACTGCCACCTTGCAGTTTGATCTCAGACTGCCGTGCTAGCAATGAGCGAGGCTCGGTGGGCATAGGACCCTCCAAGCCAGGTGCAGGATATAATCTCCTGGTGTGCCGTTTGTTAAGACCATTGGAAAAGTGCAGTATTAGGGTGGGAGTGACCCGATTTTCCAGGTGCCGTCTGTCACCCCTTTCTTTGACTAGGAAAGGGAATTCCCTGACCCCTTGCACTTTCCGGGTGAGGCAATGCCTCGCCCTGCTTTGGCTCACGCACGGTGCACTGCACCCACTGTCCTGCACCCCCTTTCTGGCACTCCCCAGTGAGATGAACCTGGTACCTCAGTTGGAAATGCAGAAATCACCCGTCTTCTGCGTCACTCACGCTGGGTGCTGGAGACTGGAGCTGTTCCTATTCGGCCATCTTGGCTCCACCCTATTTTTTGCTTTTTATATGAACAGTGATAATTAAGGGTATCAAAATATTGTTAAATTTTTCTTACATATAATAAAAGTATAGTAATTTTTTAAAATATTATTATGATTTTAAAATTAAAAGTTATTTTATTTTGTTATTTTTCAGTTCCTGGGTACATGTGCAGGTTTGTTACATAGGGAAACATGTGCCATGGTAGTTTGCTGCACCTGTCAACCCATTCCTTAGATATTAAGCCCAGCATGCATTAGCTATTTTTCCTAATGCTCTCCCTCCCTCATTCTATGAGGCCAGCATCATGCTGATAACCAAACTTGGAAAAGACACAGCAAAAGAAGAAAACTTCAGGCAAGGTTTGGTTCAACATATGCAAATAAACAAATGCAACTCATCACATAAACGGAATTAAGGACAAAAACTACATGATCATTTCAATAGATTCAGAAAAGGCTTTTGATGAAATTCAACACCATCCATGTTTAAAAGTTTCAATAAACTAGGTATTGAAGGAACATACCTCAAAATAATAAGAGCCATATATAAAAAACCCACAGCCAACATTATACTCAATTGGCAAAAGCTGGACGAATTCCCGTTGAAAACCAGCACAAAACAAAGATGCTCTCTCTCATCCCTCCTGTTAGTATTGGAATACCTCTCATTCCCCCTAGATAGTATTGGAATACCTGGCCAGAGCAATCAAGTAAAAGAAAAAAAATAAAGGGCATCCAAATAGAAAGACAGAAAGTCAAACTATCCCTGTCTCCAGATGACATAATTCTATATCTAGAAAACTGCATAGTCTTGGACCAAAAGCTCCTTAAGCTGATAATTTCAGTGAAGTCTCAGGATACAAAATTAATGTAAAAAATGACAAGCATTCTTATACACCAATAACTGTCATGCTGAGAGCCAAATCAGGAACACAATACTATTCACAATTTACACAAAAAGAATAAAATACCTGGGAATACAACTAGGCAGGGAGATGAAAGATCTCCCCAATGAGAACTACAAAACATTGCTCAAAGAAATAAGTGATCACACACACACACACACACACACACACACACACACAAATGCCATGCTCATGGAAAGGAAGAATCAATATTGTTAAAATGGCAATACTGACCAAAGTTATTTATAAATTCAATGCTATCCCTATCAAACTACCAATGATGTTCTTCATAGAACTAAAAAAAAAAACAAAAAGTATTTTAAAATTCATATGGCACCAAAAAAGAGTCCAATAGCCAAGGCAATTCTAAGTAAAAACAGCAAAGCTGGAGGCATCATGCTACCTGACCTCAAACTATACTGCAGGGCTACTGTAACCAAAACAGCATGGTACTGGTACAAAACACAGAGACCAATGGAACAGCACAGATAACTCAGAAATAAGGCCACACACCTACAACCATCTGATCTTCCACAATGCTGACACAAACAAGAAAATTTAGCATATCAGAGAGATATTTGCACTCCCATGTTTGTTACAACACTGTTTATGATAGCTAAAATTTGGAAGTAACCTAAGTGTCCATCAACAGATGAAAGAATTAATAAAATGTGATACATAGACACAATGGAGTACTATTCAGCCATGAAAGAGAATGAGATCTTGTAATTTGCAACAACATGAATGGAACTGGAAGTCATTATGATAAGTGAAATTATCCAGCCACAGAAAGACAAACATCACATGTTCTCATTTTGAGGGATCTAAAAATCAAGACAATTGAACTCATGGAGATAGAGAGTAGGATGGTTACCAGAGTCTGGGAAGGGTAGTTGGGGGCTGGGGCAGGGGTAGGATGGCTAGTGGGTACCATAAAACCTAGAAAGAATGGGTAAAACCTACAATTTGATAGCTCAACAAGGTGACTATTGTCAATAATAATTATACATTTTAAAATAAGAGTGTTACTGGATTGTTTGTGACTCAAAGGATAAATGCTTGAGGAGATGGATACCCTATTCTCTATGATGTGATTACTTCACATTGCATGCCATTATCAAAACATTTCATGTACCCCATAAATATATATACCTACTACTTACACACAAAAATAAAAAATTAATTTTAAAAAAGAAAGCATGCTTACATTTGCGTTTTAGTTTTTAACATTTGCCTTTGACTTATTTTTTATTTTTTTATATAAATTTATTAGGTACAAATGCAATTCTGCCACACCCATAGATTGCATATGGGTCAAGTGAGTGCTTTCAGGTTATCCATAAACAAAATAGCGTACATTGCACACAATAAGTAATTTCTTATCTCCCACCACTGCAATACACTCACCATTCTGAGTCTCCTTTGTCTATCATTCCACTCTCTATATCCATATGTATACATTATTTAGCTCTCACTTATGAGTGAGAACATATGATACTTTCCTTTGTGTGTTCACTTATTTCACTTAAGATAATGGCCTCCAGTTCCATACATGCTGCAGCAAAAGACATGATTTCATTCTTTTTATGGCTGAATAGTATTCCACTGTGTATATATACCACATTTTTTTATTCAGTCATCTGTTGATGAACACTTAGGTTGATTCCATTTCTTTGTTATTATGAATAGTGCTGTGATAAGCACACAAGTGCAGGTATCTTTTTGATGTGTAGATTTGTTTTCCTTGCATACTCACTAGTGGAACTGCTGGATCAAATGGTAGTTCTATTTTTAGTTCTTTGAGAATGCTTCATACTTTTTTTTTCCCATGGAGGTTATACTAATTTTCATTCCTCCCAACAGTGAATAAGTATTCCATTTTCTCCACACCTTCACCAACATCTGTTGCTGACTTTTTAATAATAGCCATTCTCACTGGGGTAAGATGCTATCTCATTGTGGTTTTAATTTGCATTTTTCTCATGATTAGTGATGTTCAGCATGCTAAAATTGCTTCTTGGCCATATGCATATCTTCTTTTTAAAAATGTCTGCATAAACATTAAAAATATGTCCTTTGCCCACTTTTTAATTGGATCATTTGGGAGTTTTGTTGTGGTTTTTTGACTTCCTTGTAAAGTCTGGGTATTAATCCTCTGTTAGATGCATTATTTCCAAATGTTTTTTCCTATTCTGTAGGAAGTCTTCACTATGTTGATTATTTATTTTGCTGTGCAGAAGCTTTTTAGTTAAATTAAGTCTCATTTATCTATTTTTGTTTTGTTGCCTGTGTTTTTGAAGTCTTAGTCATATATTGTTTTCCTAGACCAATGTCCAGAAGAGGTTCCCTAGATTTTTGTCTAGTATTTTTATAGATTCATGTCTTACATTTAAGCATTTAATTCATCTTGAGTTTATTTTTATATATGATGAGAGATAAGGATCCAGGTTCATTCTTCTGTCTATGGCTAGGCAATCTTCCCAGTACCATTGATTTACTAGGGTGTCCTTTTCCCAGTGTAAATTTTTGTCAACTTTTTCAAAGATCAGTTGGCTGTAGATAAGTGGCTTTATTTCTGGGTTCTCTATTCTGTTTCGTTGATCTATGTGTCTGTTTTTATACCATTACCATGCTGTTTTATTACTATAGCCTTGCAATATAATTTGAAGTCACATAATACAATGCCTCTAGCTTCATTCTTTTTGCCTAGGATTGCTTTGTTTATTTGGGCTCTTTTATAGTACCATATGTATTTTAGGCTTTTTTTTTTCTAATTCTGTGAAAGACGGTGTTTGTATTATGAGAAAGATTGCATTGAATCTGTAGATTTCTTTGAGCAGTATAATCCTTTAACTATATTAATTCTTCAGGTACATCACCAGAAGATGCCTTTTTCATTTGTTTGTGTCATCTACAATTTCTTTCATAGTGTATTGTGGTTTTCCTTATAGAAATTTTTCACTTCCTTGCTTAGATGGATTCCTAGGTATTTTTTTTTCAGCTATAGTGAATAGGGTAAACTTCTTTATTTCATTCTTAGCTCAATCACTATTGGTGTATAGAAATGCTACTTCTTTTCGTACATCGATTTTGTATCCTGCATGATTACTGAATTCATTTATCAATGCTAAGAGTTTTTAGGTAGGCCTTTAGGTTGTTCTAAATATAAGGTAATATCATCAGCAAACAGAGATAATTTGACTTCCTCTATACTGATTTGAGGCCTTTTATTTGTTTCTCTTGGCTGACTGCCCTGGGAGGACTTTCAGAAGTATGTAGACAAGTAGTGGTGAAAGTGGACATCTTTCTCTTGTTCCAGTTCTTTAGGCATTACTTTAAACTTGTCCTCCTTCAGTACCATGTTAGTTGTCAGTTTTTAGTATATGGCCTTTATTATTTTGATGTTTGTCTCCCTTCTGTGTCGTTTGTTGAGGGTTTTTAATCATGAAGCATTGCTGAATTTATCACGTTTTTCTGTTTCTATTGAGATGATAGTAGAGTTTTTGTCCTTAATTCTGTTTATTTAATACATCACAGTTATTTATTTACAAATGTTGAACCATTCTTGCAAGCCTGGTATAAAACCCACTTTATTGTAGTCTATTATCTTTTTATGTTCTGTTGGATTCAGTGTGCAAGTATTTTCATGAGAATTTTTGTGTCTATGTTGATCTAGAATATTAATCTACAGTTTTCTTTTTATGCTGTGTCCTTGTTTGCTTGGTTTTGGTAGCAGGGTGACACTGGGCTTGCAGAAAGAATTAGGGAGGATTCTCTCCCACTCAATATTTTGGAATAATTTCAAAAAAATGGTATTAGTTATTTTTTGTATGTTTGGTAGCATTCAACTAAGAATACATAGGCTATGGGACTTCTTTTTGTTCAAAAAACTTTATTACAGATTTACTCTCACTACTCATTTTTGGTCAGTTCTAGCTTTTGCATTCTTCTATTTTAATCTGAAGAGTCTGTCCATTTCTAAGATTTACCCATTTTCTCTAGATTTTCCAGTTCATGACATACAATTCTTTGCATTTATCTAATAATCTTTTGAATGCTTGTGGTGTCAGTTATAATGTCTTGTTACATTTCTTATTTTATTTATTTAGGTATTCCTCTTCTTGTGTATTCTAGCCTGCAGTTTACCAATTTGTTTATCTTTTCAAACAATCAATATTTCATTTCACTGATTTTAAAATTTTTTTCTGGTGTCTATTTCATTTTGTTCTGTTCGTGGTTCAGTCCTGGGAGAGTGTATGTCCAGGAATTTATCCATTTCTTCTAGATTTTCTAGTTTATTTGCATAGAGCTATTTATAGTATTCTCTGATAGTTGTTTGTATTTCTGTGCAGTCAGTGGTAATAGCCCCCTTATCATTTCTTATTGTGTTCTTTGAATATTGTGATGGTTAATACTGAGTGTCAACTTGATTGAATTGAAGGATACAAAGTATTAATCCTGGGTGTGTCTGTGACGGTACTGCCAAAGGAGATTAACATTTGAGTCACTGGGCTGGGAAGGGCAGACCCATCCTTAATTGGGTGGGCACCATCTAATCAGCTGCCAGTAAACATAAAGTGGGCAGAAAAATGTGAAAAGGAGATTCTGGCCTAGCCTCCCAGCCTACAGCTTTCTCCCATGCTGGATGCTTCTTGCCCTTGAACATCAGACTCCAAGTTCTTCAATTTTGAGACTCAGACTGGCTCTCCTTGCTGCTCAAGCCTACACACAAGTTATTATGGGACCTTGTGATGGTGTAAGTTAATATATAATAAATTCTCATATATATGTGTGTGTGTCTGTGTGTGTGTGTCTGTGTGTGTGTGTGTGTGTGTGTATATATACTTTTAGTTCTATCCCTCTAGACAACCCTGACTAATGCAGATTTTAGTACCAGGAGAGGTTCTAGAGGAACAGAATATTAAGGATGGAGTTCTTTCGTTGGTTTTGGGGTTTCTGGAATTGGCTGCTTAATATGGTTAGACACAAAAATGCTAGGACTCTACTTCTAATAGTATGGAGAACACTGTTAGTCCTTGACATGAACTGTTTAGAGAGTTATACAAAATAAATGCATTTGACACTCCTAATTCACCATTTGTGAGAGGCAAGGAGTTTAGTGAGTCTACACACAATACCTTTGACCATATGTGGAGAACCAAGGAACATAATGATGCTGGTTGGTTGCTCCTAATTTCAGTGAACAAAGTAATGAAAGAAAATAATGAATCCAGGGATTCTGTCTCCCAGCTTCAGAAACAGGTACTGAGCCTCAAATCTGCTAAGATTGCCCTGAGTGAGAGTCTTATATCCTCTAGAGAAAGAGCTGAAACTGGAAAAACAGACAGGAGCTCTTATAATGTGAGTGGCTGGCCTGCAACAAAAGGTGCATGCACAGCCTCATCAGGTGTCTACTGTTAAAGTGAGGGCATTGATTGGAAAGAATGGGACCCTGGAACTTAGAATGGGGATGTGTGGGAGAACCCTGATGAAGCCGGGGACACTGAGTTTGTAAACTCTGATGAATCTTTTTTGCCAGAAGGAACAGCTTCCCCAACCCCAGTAGTGGCAACATCCCCACCCCAACTCATGCTGCCATCAGCCTGTCGATCTTTGTCTAAGAAGATAAACCCTGTGCTGCCTGAGGCAACAGTGATGGCCTCCCCTGAGGCAGTTGCTAAGCAAAATAATGTTGATTCTCTTCAGGAGCCACCCCAACACCGCTGTTTGCTTCTAGACCTATAACTAAAGTCGCAGTGGGCCCCTAGAGGTAAGGGTGAGAGTGTGAACAATGATGAGGTGTGCTACACTTGAACTGTTTCGGTTCTCTAATTTATATAAACAGAAATCTGGAGAACAGGCATAAGAATGGATTTTAAGGGTATGGGATAATGGTGGAAGGAACACAGACTTGGATTAGGCTGAATTTATTGATTTGGGACCACTAAGTAGGGACTCTGCTTTTAATGTTGCAGCTCACGGAGTTAAAAAGAGGTTCTAACAGTTTATTTGCTTGGTTAGCTGAAATACGGATTAAAAGATGGCCCACTGTGAGCGAGCTGGAAATGCCTGATCTCCCTTGGTTTAACATAGAGGAAGGGATCCAAAGGCTTAGGGAGATTGGGATAGTGGACTGGATTAGTCACTTTAGACCTACTCATTCCAGCTGAGAGGATCCAGACAATATACCCTTGACAAATGCCTTGTGAAATAGATTTGTGAGGGCAGCACCTGCATTTTTAAAGAGCCCTGTAATTGCTCTTCTCTGTATGTCAGATTTAACAGTGGGAACCACAGTCACTCAACTACAAAATTTAAATACAATGGGAATAATTGGATCCCAAGGTGGCAGGCGATAAGTGGTGGTACTCAACCATCGAAGGCAAGGTAGGCATAGCTACTGTCATGGACAGCAGAGGCAAAGTGGCAATCAGAATAGTCTGACTTGTGTGGAGCTCTGGCATTGACTAATCATGATGTTCCTAGAAATTGATAGGACGCCTACTGCATTCTGCTTGTCTTTATACAAGCAGAAGACTTCAAGGTTGAATGGACAAAAGACTAATTTCAATAATAAAGACAGAGAATCATGGCCCCTCAATCAATTTCTAGACTTGAGCCATTTTACAGACCCAGAACCCCTTGAATGAAGGGGAAGTCGGGTCCCCTTGAGGAAGGACCTCACTACATTACTGACAATTTATGCAGTGAATCTTTCTCCCATCCTTCCCCAAAGAGACCACTGGCATTTTGTCAGTGTAACTGTGCAACTGGGGAAAGGGAAATAATCAGACATTTTAGGGACTACTGGACAATGGCTCTGAGCTGATGTTGATTCTAGGGGACCCAAAACATCATTGTCGTCCTCCAGTTAAAGTAGGGGCTTATGGAGGTCACATAATTAATGGAGTTTTAGCTCTGACTTACAGTGGGTCCAGTGGGTCCCTCGACTCATCCTGTGGTCATTTCCCCAGTGCCAAATGCATAACTGGCATAGACATACTTAGCAGCAGGCAGAACCCCCACATTGGCTCCCTGACTGGTAGGGTAAGGACTATTATGGTGGGAAAGGCCAAATGGAAGCCATTAGAGCTGCCTCTACCTAGAAAAAATAGTAAATCAGAAACAATATCAATCCCTGCAGGGACTGCAAAGATTAGTGGCACTATAAAGGACTTGAAAGATGCAGGTGTGGTGATTTCTACCACATCCCCATTCAACTCTCCCATTTGGCCTGTGCAGAAGACAGATGGATATTGGAAAATGACAGTGGATTAACATAAGCTTAACCAAGTGGCGACTCCAATTGCAGCTGCTGTACCATATGTGGTTTCATTGCTTGAGCAAATTAATACATCTCCTGGTACCTAGTATGCAGCCACTGACTTGGCAAATGGCTTTTTCTCCATTCCTGTCCATAAGGCCCACCAGAAGCAATTTGCCTTCAGCTGCAAGGCCAGCAATATAACTTTACTGTCCTGCTTCAGGGGTATATCAACTCTCCAGCTTTGTGTCATAATCTTATTTGGAGAGACCTTCATCGCTTTTTGCTTCTGCAAGATATCACATGGGTCCATTACACTGATGACATTATGCTGACTGGATCTAGTGAGCAAGAAGTAGCAAACACACTGGACTTATTGGTGAGACATTTGCATACCAAATGATGGAAAATAAATCCAATTAAAATTCAGGGACCTTCTACCTCAGTAAAATTTCTAGGGTACAGTAGTCTGGGGACTGTTGAGATATTCCCTTTAAGGTGAATGATAAGTTGCTGCATTTGACCTCTCCTACAACCAAGAAAGAGGCACAACACCTGGTGGTCCTATTTGAATTTTGGAGGCAATGCATTCCACATTTGGGTTTGTTACTCTGCCCCATTTATTGAGTAACAGAAAATGCTGCCAGTTTTAAGTGGGGTCCAGAACAGGAGAAGGCTCTGCAACAGGTCCAGGCTGCTGTGCAAGCTGCTCTGCCACTTGGGCCATATGACCCAGCAGATCCAATGGTGCTTGAGGTGTCAGTGTCAGATAGGGATGCTGTTTGGAGCCTTTAGCAGGCCACCATATGTGAATCACAGAGGAGGGCTCTGGGATTTTGGAGCAAGGCCCTGCCATTTTCTGCACATAACTACTCTCTTTGTGAGAGACAGCTATTTGGCTTGTTACTGGGCTTTGGTGGAAACTGAAAGTTTGACTATGGGTCATCAAGTCACCATGCAAATTGAACTGCCTATGATGAACTGAGTGCATTCTGACTCATCTAGCCATAAAGTGGGTCATGCACAGCAGCGTTCCATCATCAAATGGAAGTGGTATATATGTGATTGGGCTCAAGTAGGTCCTGAAGCACAAGTAAGTTACCTAAGGAAGTGGCATGGTGTTCACTCCTGCCACTCTGCCTTCTCTTCCCCAGTCTGCACTGATGGCCTCATGGGGAGTTCCCTATGATCAGTTGACAGAGAGAGAGAAGACTAGGGCCTGGTTCTCAGGCGGTTCTGCACGATATGTAGACACCACCTGAAACTGGACAGCTGCAGCACTACAGCCCCTTTCTAAGACATCCCTGAAGGACAGTGGTGAAGGGAAATCTTTCCAGTGGGCAGAACTTTGAGCAGTGCACCTGCTAGTGCACTTTTCATGGGAGGAGAAATGGTCAGATGTGTGATTATATACTGATTCAAGGGCTGTAGCCAATTGTTTGGAAGCATGATCAGGGACTTGGAAGAAGCATGATTGGAAAATTGGTGACAAATAAATTTGGGGACAAGGTATGTGGATGGACATTTCTACATGGTCAAAAACTGTGAAAATATTTGTATATCATGTGAGTGCTCACCAACAGGTGACCTCAGCAGAGGAGGATTTTAATAATCAGGTGGATAGGATGACTCATTCTGTGGATACCACTCAGCCTCTTTCTCCAGTCACCCATGTCATCGCCCAATGGGCCCATGAATAAAGTGGCCATGGTGGCAAGGATGGAGGTTACACATGGGCTCAGCAACATGGACTTCCACTCAGTGAGGCTGACCTGGCTATGGCCACTGCTGAGTGCCCAATTTGCCAGCAGCAGAGACCAATACCTAACACTTGATATGGCACCATTCCTTAGGCTGATCAGCCAGCTACTTGCTGGCAGGTTGATTATATTGGACCTCTTCCATCACGGAAAAAGCAGAGGTTTGTCCTCACTGGAATAGACACTCATTCCAGATATGGGCTTCCCTATCCTGCACGCAATGCTTCTGCCAAGACTACCATCCATGGACTCAAGGAATGCCTTATCCACCGTCATGGTATTCCACACAGCATTGCCTCTGAGCAAGGCGCTCACTTTACCGCTAAAGAAGAGTGGCAGTAGGCTCAGGCTCATGGAATTCACTGGTCTTACCATGTTCCTCATTATCCTGAAGCAGCTGGATTGATAGAATGATGGAATGGCTTTTTGAAGTCACAATTACAATGCCAACTAGGTTACAATACTTTGCAGGGCTGGGGAAAAGTTCTCCATAAGGCTGTGTATGCTCTGAATCAGAGTCCAATATATGGTATTTTCTCTCCCATAGTTGGGATTCATGGGTCCAGAAATCAAGGGGTGGATATGGAAGTGGCACCACTCACCATCACCCCAGTGATCCACTAACAAAATGTTTGCTTTCTGTTTCCGTGACCTTATGTTCTGCTGGCCTAGAGGTCTTAGTTCCAGAGGGAGGAACGCTGCCACCAGGAGGCACAACAAAAATTCCATTAAACTAGAAGTTAAGATTGCCACCTGGATACTTTAGTCTCCTCCTACCTTTAAGTCAACAAGCTAAGAAGGGAGTTGCAGTGTTGGCTGGGGTGGTTGACCCGGACTATCAAGATGCAATCAGTCTACTACTCCACAACGGAGGTAAGGAAGAGTATGCATGGAATACAGGAGATCCATTATGGCATCTCTTAGTATTACCATGCCCTGTGATTAAGGTCAATGGGAAACTACAACAGCCCAATCCAGGCAGGACTGCAAATGGCCCAGACCCTTCAGGAATGAAGGTTTTGGTCACTCCACCAGGAAAAAAAACCATGACCTGCTGAGGTGCTTGCTGAAGGCAAAAGGAATACAGAATGGGTAGACATTAATACCAGCTATGACCACATGACCAGCTGCAGAAATGAGGACTGGAATTGTCATGAGTATTTCCTGCTTGTTTTGTTAAAAACATGTTTGTGCACGTATACACTTGTACTAAGAAAATATCTTCATTTTATTTCCTTTTTCCCTTATCATGTGACATGAGATTTATTGACTTCATTTCAGCATTTAAGTATTGTTAACTTTATGTGATAGTATTTGGGTTGGGGATTGGTGCATTTCTGGTTATATGAAGGATCGTTGTATTATGTTAAGTGTAATTATGACCTTTTTGCTGTCTTTATTTGAAGATTATGTATGCTCTCAGTAGAGCGTATGGGTTGAAGTTGACAAGGGGTGAACTTGTGATGGTTCATACTGAGTGCCAACTTGATTGAATTGAAGGATACAGAGTATTGATACTGGGTATATCTGTGAAGGTGTTGCCAAAAGAGATTAACATTTGAGTCAGAGGGCTGGGAAAGTCATACCCACCCTTAATTGGGTGGGTACCATCTAATCAGCTGCCAGCAAATATAAAGCAGGCAGAAAAATGTGAAAAGGAGAGAAAGGCCTAGCCTCCTAGCTAACATCTTTCTCCCATGCTGGACACTTCCTGTCCTTGAACATTGGACTCCAGGTTCTTCAGTTTTGAGATTCAGACTGGCTTTCCTTGCTGCTCAAGCGTGCAGACAGCCAATTGCGGTACCTTGTGATCATGTAAGTTAACACTTAATAAACTCATCTATATATGATAAATATCAAGAATATATATACATCTCTCTCCTATTAGTTCTGTTCCTCTAGAGAACCCTAATACAAATATGCTCTCTTTTTGAAGCATGTTTTTAAATTTCCATGTATTTGTATACTTTCCTAAGTCCTCTTGTTATTCCACTGTGGTCTATGCAGATACTTGGTATGATTTTTATTTTTAAAAATTTGTTAAGATGTGTTTTGTGGCCTAACATATAGTGTATCTTGCAGAATGTCCCATGTGCTGATTAAAAGAATATATACTCTGCAACTGGGTAGAATTTTCTTTTTTTTTTGAGATGAAGTCTCGCTCTTTCACCCAGGCCAGACTGCAGTGGTGCTATCTTGGCTCACTGCAAGCTCCACCTCCCACGTTGACGCCATTCTCCTGCCTCAGCCTCCCGAGTAGCTGGGACTACAGGCGCCTGCCACCGTGCCCAGCTAATTTTTTGTATTTTTAGTAGAGACGGGGTTTCACCGTGTTGGCCAGGATGGTCTCGATCTCCTGACCTCATGATCCACCTGCCTAGGCCTCCCAAAGTGCTGGGATTACAGGCGTGAGCCACTGCATCCAGCCTAGAATTTTCTAAAAATGTATTTTGAGTCCATTTGGTCTAAAGTCCAGTTTAAGTCCAGTGTGTCTTTGTTAATTTTCTTGATAATCTGTCCAATGCTGTGAGTGGGGTATTGAAGTCCCCTGGTATTCTGATATTGCAGGCTGTCTCTCCCTTTAGGTCTAGTAATATTTGTTTTATGAATCTAAGTGCTCTGGTACTGGGTGCATATGTAGCTAGGGTTGTTATATTCTCATGCTCAATTGATCCCTGTGTGATTATATAATAACCTTCTTTGTCTTTTTTTTTAACTATGTTGATTTAATGCCTACTTTATGTGATATGAGTATAACCATTCCTGCTCACTTTCAGTTTCCATTTCCATGGAATATCGTTTTCCATGTCTTTATTTTCATTCTATATGTGTCTTTATAAGTAAGAACAGTTTCTTGTATGCAGCATATAGTCGGATCAAGTTTTTTTAAATCCATTCAGACAATCCTTATCTTTTAAGTGGAGAACTTAATATATTTATGTTCAAGGTTATTATTGGTATGTGAGGTTGTGTTACTGTAATGTTGTTAATAGTTTACTAGTAGTTGTAAAAATTCTTTGTTTCTTTATTTCTGTCTGTTTCTATTTGTGGTGTAGTGGAATTCTGTAATGGTGCAATTTGATTCCTTTCTCTTCCTCCTTTGTGCAATTGCTTTAGAAGTGAATTTTATACTTCTATGTATTTTCTTGATGGTGACTATTGTCCCTTCCATGTTTATAAGTCCTCTGAGCATTTCTTGTAGATCTGGACTGGTGGTAATAAAGTCCCTCAGCATTTGCTTGTCTGGGAAAGACTTTATTCCTTCATTTATGAAGCATTCTCTTGCTGGATATAGAATTCTTTACTGACAGTTTTTTCTTTCAGTACTTTGAATATGTCATCCCATTCTATTCTGGCCTGTGTGGTTTCTGCTGGGTAGTCCACTGTGAGTCACATGTTTTTCTCTTGCTGTTTTTTAGAATTCATTCTTTCACTTTGACTTTAGAATGTCTAATTGTAATATGCCACAATAAAGTCCTTTTTGCACTGTGTTTCCCTAAAAATTGTTGTGCCTCCTGGATCTAGATGTCTAAATCTCTTACTAGACTTGAAAATTTTCATCTATTAACTTGTTAAATAGATTTTTAAACTTTTTGATTCTTCCCTATCCAGAATACTAATATTTTATAAGTTTGATTGCTTTATGTAGTCACAAATGTTTCAAAGGCTTTATTTTTTTCTTTATATTTTGCCTGATGGAATTATCTCAAAAGGCCTGTCTTCAAGTTCTGAAATTCTTTCTTCTGCTTGGTTTGGTCTGTTGTTGAAGCTTTTGCACATATTTTATATTTACTTCAATGATATTTTCAGTTCCAGAATTTCTTTTTTTAAAAAAGATATATATTTCCTTGGTAAATTTCTCATTCACATTCTGAATTGGGTTTATGATGTCTTTGTATTGGTTTTCAGATTTCTCTTGCATCTCATTGAACTTCTTTAAAATCAATACTTTGAGTTATCTGGAATTTCAAGAATTTATTTTTGGTTAGAATCTGTTGTTGGAAAATTATTGTGTTTCTTTGAGGGCATCATATCACCTCATTTTTTATGTTTTTCCTGTGTCTGTATGTCAATTTATGTGTATCTGGTGTAAAACTTATGTTTATATTTACTTTTGTTGGGTGAGGACCTTTTCTTGAAGGTGTGACTATGATGATGGTTGAATGGGGTTGTTTGGTTTTGCTTCTGGATTTATGCAGTGGTGAAAACTACCTGGTTTTCCTTGGCTATAAATAGCATTAGTGGCATCTGTGGATTCCACAGTGTGTTAGGGCATGGTTATTGATGGAGGCTTTGTTGCAGTTGTGCTGGATATTTGAATGCCAGATGGACCCTTCAGGTTTCAGTGGTAGTGGTGATGAGCTATTCATGTTTGTCCTTGTGACCTGGAGCAGTATATGCTAGCATCTGTGTTGGGAGTTCTAGGCAGGCTGATTCTTGGGCCTCTGGGTGGCTTTCTTGCATGTCAATTGTAGTAGTGCTATACGAGGCAAGTGAGTGGGCTCTTGAGTTCCTGGGCAGCTGAGATGCCATAGGCAATGGTGGTAGCAGCAGTGGTGAAGTGTTCTCCCAGGTCCCAAGCCCTGTGCTCTTGTGTTGGGAGCAGTTGCAGGGGGTTGTATGAGCTGGTCTCTGAGCCAGCAGGTGGCACTTGCAGGTAGAAACAAGCTGATGAGGTAGCAGCAGGGTGTTCATGCTTGACTTTTGTTCCCCAGGACAAGTCCTTAGGTGTCCTACGCACTGGGATGGGCTACAAATCTCTCAGGAGCCTGGATCCCACACTCTGTCTTAGAAGATGGAAAAAAACTGATTGGAAGTTGACTGGGCAAACCTGTGCTTGGGCCTCCCGATGGCAAGTGCATGCATCAGCCATGACAGTTATGGGGCAATCCTAAGGTCCCTGGTAAAATGTTTGGGGGAGGGGTAACAGCCCCTGTGCTGAGGTCCTTCCACAGGGTAGGAGTGGGATCCTGGTCCCAGCTGTCACAGCCTTGGCCAGCAAGTGCACATCCCAGCAAGTCTCCCTCCCCAGTCCCAGCCAACCTTATACTTCAGTCAGATGAGGTAGTTCATGCTTCACTTGCAACCCAAAACCTGGCCATAAGAGCACCTGCCCAGCTCAGGACCAAGCCTGCATAGCAACTCTCATCCTGCTCAGTTCCTGGGGGTTGCCTGGTTCCAGCGCCAGTGGCTGAAGGCCATGCTGGTCTCACTAGTCATGGAAGCTCATGCCCCACTCAAGCATCACTTCCAAAAGCCACAACCTGACTAAGGCCAATAGTTTCCAAAACCATGCACCGTTTGTTAGGAGCTAGTATTGAGAGTAGTGTCTTACTATAGCCACTTAGGTCTCAGACAGGGGATGGGACTCAGGGCATGTTATCTCTTATAGTTTTCTGGCCACTCCCCAAGTCTGATTCATCTCCCTTATTGAGGATTTTCTCCTGATCCCTAGCTCATCCTAGCTGGTAACAATAACATAATTTTTCAGTAACATTTTCCAAAACCAGATCTATGCTCTTGCATGCCTATCAATACCCACTGTTTTCAGCAAAAGTGGTTTTTGCCTTAGAGGATGTGATACTGTGATATGACAAGAAATATATATATTTGGTCTTCATTCCCAGTTCCTGGTGCAGAGTTCCTAAAACCCTTGTAATTTCCTAAGTGATACATGTGTTAGGAGTATCTTTTATTTTAATATTTGCTTCCTGGCCCTGGTTTCTGACCCAGAGCTCCTAAATCACTTGGAATTTCCTGGGAGATAGGAATATTTTGTTCCAATGAAGGAACAACTCTTCATGGGCTCCTGGATAGCTTCAGAATAAAGGCTGCTTACCAGCTTAACATATGGGGCTTTAAGAGCTTCTGGGCTGGTGAACATATCCACATACTAAGAGGATGGCACACTCCCAACTCCATGTGGACACAGAAGCTTTTGTGCTCAGGACGCTTCCAGACCTAGTCCTATGTACATCTTCATCTGGCTTTTCATCTGTATCGTCTATCATATTTTATAACAAACCAGTAAATATAAGTAAGTGTTTCCCTGAGTTACATGGGTGATCACAGAAAATTATCAAACCCAAGGAGGGGTGTCATCAAAATTACTGATTTTTAGCAAATTCAAACATCAATGTGGGTAATATGGGGCCCCCTGCTTGGGATTAGCATCAGAAATGGGGGGCAGTCTTGTGGGTCTGAGCTCATAATCTGTGGTGCCTGCAATAATTCCAGGTGGTTATTGTCATAAATGAATTGTAGGGCACACAATTGGTAGCTGGAGAATTGTTCTTTCATATGGAAAACAGCAACACATTTGGTGCCAGAAGTGTTGAGAGTTAAAAAAAAACAAAAACAAAAACAAAAACAGTAAGTTTTTCCTATTTAAAGTGGCTAGGACACTGGGGTTCCCCTCAGTAAACGTCCTCTGTCAGCAACCACCTATCATCTCTAGAACAGAAAAATTAACTTCAAATCCTAACCATAGAGTGGATCAATCTGCCCCAGTTGGCTTATCTTAAATGGATGTGGCATATACCCTTAAGCCAGTCCTGAAGCCCCATAAAAAACCAACTCCAGAGATCAGCACTCTCACTAGATTCCTCCAAGTCAGCTTTCACTTGCTTACACCATTTACTCCTTGTTCTCAGTACTCTTGCTGCCTTATTTTTTTCCTTCTCCTTATATTATCTCCATGTTGCTATTTCTGCTTTGTGGAGAGTCTTTAGGTAGGAGACCCATGTTTGAATTCCCAAATCTTACTGACTTTAGCTTCCAGTGGAAACACTTTACTTCAGGCTTTCTGAGACCAGAAACTAGGGACCCCCTCTCCCAATGCTTTTTATCAGGGCAGGAAGATTAAATAAGAACAATGTGTCTAAAATGAATTTGGTGGTCTTTGACATTAGTCTTTTAAATGAATATACAAGATTATTCCAAATAATTTAGCTTTAGGGTTAGAATGGATCTTAAACGTCATCTGGTATACCTCCCACTATTGCCAGCACTGTCAATATAATGTAATTTTCTTACAGTATCCTTCCATTGGGGGGCAGTTATCATTTTATTAAATACTCTTGACCCTATGAGGTATTACACGTCATCTTGGAAAGCAGTGACTTGTTTCATAGTGGTCTCTATTCCCTCTGAGAATGCTCTAGACAATGACCATAATTTTTCTTTTTAAGGAATGACATGCTCAATTTCTTTTTTTTCTCCTAAAATTTACCAGAGGTAGACCCAGGATTTGTGGGTTTGTGGGCTCTGAAGCTTATGAAGACTCTCTTTAAGAAACCGAAAACAAAATTATGAATATGAAATCAGGTTCAAGACCTTTAAAGGACACATGCAAGTGAGAAACCCAGAAATTTAAGTTTTCTAGCTTCAGGGTATATCTGCCTTTATCAGGACTACACTTAAATGATTAAATATTTAAAGTATGCTTTATCTCATTTATTGTATGAAGTAGCTGCTGTTGTTATTTCTATTCCAAATATGAGAACATCAAGTCCTCCAAAGTTAAGAAACGTGCTCAAGATCACACAGCTTGTAAGTTGCAGAATCAGTTCATTAAACGTTTAGGAAAATGGACTTGCTTTCCCTCTCCATCTTAGTTATTATCCTACAGCCAATCTCTAGTTTATCTAAACCACTCTTAAAAGTGTATATTCAATTCAAATAGTATGAATAGAACACTTACTATATGTCAAGTAATACACAGTGCTATGCATTTCACCTATTATAGTTAGAGTTAATTATTTTCAGATTTACTTGAACCTTCTCTGGGGAACAAACTACAGCATAGCTCTACATCATCTCTGCCTCCCAGTGTTCATGCCCCTGTATAATCTCTCCCTTTGAGTACTGGAAGGACCTATGACTTGCTCTTACAACATAATATGACAAAGGTGATAGGATGGCACTCACATGGTTATGTTACATTCTAAACAACTCTACCCTGCTAGGAAATCTGCCCTAGAGAGCTAGTTTGATGAAATAAACAGCTATATTGGAAAAGCCCGTGTGGCAAGGAACTGCTGGCAGCATCTAGGAAATGCAGAAGACAGCATCTAAGAACTGCAGGCAGCCTCTAAGAGCAGAGGGTGGCCTCCAGGCAACAGTCACCAAGAAGCCAGTGCCCTCAATCCTATAAAAGGTTGTTGAAGTCTGCTAACATGCCTAATGAGCTTAGAAGAGGATTCTTCCCTAGTCAACCCTCCAGATAAGAAAGCAACCTAACCATCATCTTAATTATTGACTTTGTGAGATCCCAAGCAGATGACACAGCTAAGTCATGTCTGAACTCTTGATCCAAATAAACTATTATATAATAAATATGCTATTTTAAGTCACTAAATTTGTGACAACTTATTACACATTAATTAGATAACTAATACAGATTCTGGTAATGATAGTGGGGTGCTGCTATGACAAATATACAAACATGTGGGAGTGGCTTTGGGCACAGGCAGAGTCGGAGTTGGAAGAATTTTGATAATCACAAATGAAAACCTAAGTCTTACCTTTTAGAATCAGATGCCATAAAAATAATTCCCATTTTTCCCCCCTGAATATTCTGTCTGTGTATTGGGGCCATATTTGACAATTCCCTACCTTTACCCATATGTTAATTACAAGTTCTAAAATAATATCTTTGCTTGTTCAAACCTACAAAGTGAATTGCTTATTTTTGCTTAGATTCAGAAGACACAAATATTTAAGGAAAATGTATTGACTGTCAAATACTGAGTTAAATTATTTCTTTTATATATGTTGCCTCATGTAATCCCCATAAAAAACCCTGTGTGTTAGGCATTGCTATCCCCATTTTATACTTGGAAAAAAAACACCGAGTTCCAGGAGACAGGGTTGGTAAGGAACCTAAGACACCTCTCAGGAAAAGTTTTTGTTTTAATTTGCTGGATTCAAAGCATCAGAGTATGCCTAGAGAATGACTAGCATTCCTCTTTGCTGCAAGTTTCTTTGCTCAGTAACAAATTTCATTTCAGTCTATCAAGACAACTTTTTCATATGCAACATTATTAATATGAAAAGTGGTAGGACAGCACTTTAGAATTTACAAAAACATTCACATACAATCTAACTTGATCCTCAAAAAGATCTTGTGAAGACAGTATTAATGTCCCAATTTAGAGATGTAGAACTAAGGTTCAGAAATAGCAGAAGCTTTGCCCAAATTTATACAATTAGATAAAAGAGGATATCCTGCTCAGCATGAACATAGTATCTAGCATGCAACCATTATCAATAATCGTTTAGAGACTGACTGACTGACTGAATGAATGAATGAATACATTAATGTTTTATTCCAAGGGCAGTGCTCTTTTCGTTAAAGCAGCACCTCCATGAAACAAATCAGAATTTAATTCTGAGTACCTTGTTCTCTAGTAACCAGCACCACAAAATAACAGTTTTATAAATTAAAAGGAAAAATAATTGAGTTATATTAAATTACTTATTCATCTACACATACACCAGAGTGTCCCTCACCTCTGTCTTGACTCATCTAGTTCTGTCTAAAAACTCTCATCCATTCTCCACCTTTTCCTCCCTCCTCCTCCCATTCTTCATTGGTTTGTTCCATTCCTACTCACCTTTAAAGCCTTAGCTCAGAAATCATCTACTTTGAGTGGATCACCTGAGGTCAGGAGTTCAAGACCAGCCTGGCCAAAATGGTGAAACCTCGTCTCTGATAAAAATACAAAAAAATTAGACAGGTGTAGTGGCATATGCCTGTAGTCCCAGCTACTCGAGAGGCTGAGGCAGGAGAATTGCTTGAACCCAGGAGGCAGAGGTTGCAGTGAGCCGACATTATGCCATTGCACTCCAGCCTGGGCAACAAGAGTGAAATTCCATCTCAAAACAGAAGAAAAGAAAGAAAAGAAAAAAGAAAAGAAAAGAAAAGAAAAAGAAAAGAGAAGAGAAGAGAAGAGAAAAAAGAAAAGAAAATAAATAATCTACTTTGAGTACCCAGCCCACCTAGTCCAGGGGCCCCTCCTCTGTGTTCCCATAGCTCATGCTGCTTATCTTATTGAGATATGGTGACTCATCTCACCATTAGGCAACTGGTTTTATTCACCTCTGTATCACTTATGCCTAACGCAATGTCATTGCATAGTATTCATGCATATATATATCCATCGTAATACTGGCTTGAACTAAATTAAATACCCCCTAGCTGGAACCCTGTATGCAAAAGGCTCTATTCTTTGTCATTACTTATAAGGGGACTGAAGAGTAAATATCAGAATTGAAAGTCTGGCATCATGTTGCTAAACAGTTCCTTGGCAACACAACAGGTGTATATATAATGAGAATAATAGCACAAACATTACATTTTAAAATATTACTCCCCACAACAGCAACTTGTTGTTTGCAAACTCCAGCCCTGTCAGAGATTCCTTCTGCTTCCGGCCTCCAGACTCATGATGCAGCAAGGCAGTGATTTTTAAATTTTTTTTTATTATTATTATTTTCATAATAAACAAATATATTGAAATAATGAAATTCTGAGGCTCTGTAATTTTTCAGGAGAAAAATAAAATAGGAAAGATCTTGCTAAATTCTTAATCAGGCCACATCGTTTCCTTCTTAAAATCTCTCAATGATTCCCTCACCTAAAGTTCCTCACCCTTACTCTATGCATCTTGGTTCACCAGGCTCCATACTCCACACCATGTAATCCAGCCAACCTGAATTAATATTTATTTCCCAAGCACATTAAGTTGTTCCAGGCCACTATGTCTCGCCTTACAATCTAACAGCGTAGAATGTCCTTGTATGCCTTATCTATGCCCAGCAAAATCTTAGTTTCTCATGGCAATGCTTCCTCAGTTATAATACACCATAATGCTTTGTGCCGACACTGTCCTCTGTAATACATTCTAATGTATAACCTCTGTGACACTGCAGTGCACCTATTTGTGGATGCTATAATTTCCACCCTGAGCTCCTTAAGGACAGAGACTGAATGTGTCTCATTCATTGTTGTATTCCTAGCACCCAGTACAAATTTTAGCATTGAGCAGACACTTAGAGAATGTCAACGAATCAACATACCAGTGGTTATGAAGACACTGCTCAAGGCCTAGGAAGAATTAAGAATGCTCTTCTGCCTGAGACTGGGTTAGAATCTACATTCTGGAAGCAATACTTCAAAGTTACTGTCTAGCTCAAAGACTTTAATGTAAAACTCCCCAGCCTTGATTAACACCTGTTCATTTGAACCGCCAACCCAGACATCCTGGTTCGTTCTCTTATATGTGCCTATATCTTTCTTGAATTCAAAATTCAACAAGCATGGATTGAGGCACCTACATGTGCCACATACTACATACTAGGTACTGAAGAATTCATAATGGACAAAATATAATTTGTTTCCTCAAGGAGCTCCTAAATGAGTGATATCATTAAGTCATTACTGAAACAACCTATATTATGATCTCATCACACTGAGACACATAGGGATTGATTAACTTAACCAAGACCACATATATTTGTAAGGCCATTCTTCAAGTATGTTGAACTATGCTTCGTTTATGTTAGAAATATGGGTGAACTGGGGATTTTTAAGATGCATAGGTCCAGGGATGCAAGGTAAATTCTAGCTCTGCCTTCAATAAATTACTCCTTTCCACAAGTCCTGGAAGGAGTTGTATGCATACAGGAAACAATTACCAGTGAAGGTAGGGAGGACATTTTATTATAAGCTGTGGTTTAGATCTCAAACCTCAAAACAGAGAAGTTCAATATAAGCTGAGTTGAACTAGAAGGAGCACTCTTTTTTATTTAATATTGTTCAGTATAAATGGCTTTAAATCAAAGCATGATGTGAGACCAACTAATTTTATTTTTCTCAATCCCTAAGCATCCAGGTATGAATTCCCAATCCTAATTATATGACTAAAGGAAACTCAAACCATAACTGGAGAAGCAACACTGTGACTTGAACCTAAAATCAAGCTTGCATTTGGACCCTAGATTCCTCCATAAATGTTAATTCCCTTTTTCACTATACCATAGCTGTCTCAATAGACTTACCTATGGTCAAAAACTGCATAATTGATAAAACTCTAAATCCACAGAGACCAAAAAGCAGAGTGTTCACCAATATTTTAGGACTTCAAAGTATTGGCATTTGTAGGGAAAGCATGAAAGTTATATGCAAATCACCATAAATGTACATCAATGGGAAAAATTGAACATCAATTAAAATGGAAATTATATAATATTTCATATAATCAAATTTAAAATTGCATGAGATTGGAAAATATAGCTTTGTCTATACTTTCTAAATGCTAGAGACAATGCTGGTTTATTACTGAGAGAGTGAAATGAGCAGTATTAGTCCCAATTAAGAGTGAAATTCTGATAATTATTTAAGATTAATTGAAGCTTGTTGACAGACTCAAGAGAGCCCTGTGTGGGAATGTATACTTGCATTCACTTAAACAGGAAAAACTTCACCCTTCCTTATTTTTCTTTATCTTGTGACAAGTTACTCTTATGAGATAACTATTTTGACTCTTGCTTGGTGGGCTTACTCCTATAGTAATAAATTGATAGAGTGTTTCTTTGTAGGTCTGTCTGTAGGACCTAAATACATAAAAGTATACCCCTTACAGTATTTTAAAGCAGTCCATATGAAAGTCACATAAACAAAAATTGTTTTTAAATTGATATAGAAATGTATTAAGATATATATATCCTTTGACCCTGTAATTCAAATTCTGAGAAGCTATCATAAGGAGACAAAATGAGACCTAGCTTCACTGATCAAGACGTTGACTACAGTAGTATTTATAGTAGCAAAAATCTGGAAACCAGCTAAAAGCTCAACATCAGACTTGGCACATTAATAAATTGAATATAATTATTTAAAATAATGTTCACAAAAATATTTAGCATCGATAAAACCGAGAATATAACACTAATGAAAAAGATAAAACAGAAAATTACATGCAGGATGCAATACCATCTATGAAAAGGAATTTGTACAGAAGGAAAAAGAAAAAGGAGGCTAGTCCCTGGCACAAGGGCACTACTTTGTTCGATCAGTTGTTCTTGAACAGAAACAAGGAAGGGAGGGAGGGAAAGGAAGGAAACTAAGAAGTCCAAAAAGTTGTCTCGAGGTAGAAAACATCAGCAAAGTTATTCTCTACTTCTCTTAATAAATTTCTATATACTTTTCAAAAGTTTTACATAAGAGAGTGTATAATCAAAATGAATACATAGAAAAATTAATATAGAAAAAATATTAAAACAATAAGGACAAAACCATCAATCTAATATCCTCATGAAACTTCAGTCCATTTCAAAACCTTCCCACAACTACTATTATCTCTGGAAATTAGTGTTTCTAATTAAGAGAAAAATATGCATTAAATAATTAGTGAAAGAGTATTCATGAATAAAATATCAACTGAGAATGAAATTAGCTATGAGTACAGAAATAACTCTGGAAATTCCAATAAAATTAAACTATATGTTTCTAAATAACCCATGAGTCAAAGTGTAAATCACAAGGGATATTAGAAAATATGTTAGCAGAATAAAAATAAAAACAAGGATTACAAAAATTAATAGGACTGAGTAAACACTGCTTAGAGGAAAATTTATAGCTTTAAATGACTATATCTGAAACAAATAAAATCGTCTAAAATCAATAACTTTCATACCTTAAGCTTCTGCCTTAGGAAACCAGAAAAAAGCCCTCAATCTAACATAAAAAGGTAAACAATTGAGATTAGGTGGGAGGCAACCAAAAAAACACAAAACAAAATAAATTAAATACAGAAAAATCAATGAAACCAAAAGTTGTTTTTTTGAAAAGATTAACAAAATTGACAGATCTTTAAGGAGAATGACCTTGAAAAAAAGGGAAGACACAAATTATCACAATGGGGAATGAAAGAAGAAACATTAGTACTAGCCACACAAAAATTAAAGGAATTGTAAGTGATATTATAAATAACTTGTTATCAAAAATTACTTATATAACATTGAAAATTAAATTGACTGACTAAAAAAAAGAAAATCTGAATAGGCCTGTATTAAGTAAAGGGGTCCAGTTTCATTCTTCTGCATATGGGTAGCCAATTTTCCCAGCACAGTTTATTGACTAAGGTGTCCTTTGCCTGGCGTATGTTTCTGTCAACTTTTTTTTTTTTTGAGATGGAGTCTTGCTTTGTCGCCCAGGCTGGAGTGCAATGGCACAATCTTGGCTCACTGCAACTTCCAGCTCCCGGGTTTAAGTGATTCTCCTGCCTCAGCCTCCCGATGGCTGGCATTACAGGCGCCCACCACATGCCTGGCTAATTTTTGTATTTTTAGTAGAGACGGGGTTTTGCCATGTTGGCCAGGCTGATTTTGAACTCCTGACATCAGGTTTCTGTCATCTTTTTAAAAGATCAGTTGGATGTAAATATGTGGCTTTATTTCTGGGTTCTCTATTCTGTTTCATTGATCAATGTGTGTATTTTTATACCAATACCATGCTATTTTGTTACTATAGCCTTGTAATATCATTTGAAGTTACATAATATGATGCCTCCAGCTTCATTCTTTTTGCTTAGGATTGCTTTGTCTATTGGGCTTTTGTTGGTACCGTATGAATTTTAGGGTTGTTTTTTCTAATTCTGTGAAAGATGATGTTGGTATTTTCTTTGATAGGATTGACATTGAATTTGTAGTGTTTGGTTAAAGCTAATGTTACTAATTTTTATTCAGAATACAAAAAATAAAAATTAAATGCAAAAAATTATCAACTATTTCATGACCCCAACACACACATGCACATGAACACACATGCACACACACAGATAAAAATTTCTGCTCTGTTGCTGTGATGTGTCTACTATCTCAAGCAACACAGAATTCCTAGTAATATACAATATAGACACATAGGGGGCTCTAAAAGTTTATTGTTAAGACATCACCACAACTCTTTCCATTTTGCTAAAGTACTCATTGTTCTTTTTCTTTGTTATTTACTGTTGGTATTTTGTTTTCAAACTGTCCTATAGCTTAAGGAACTCAGAGTAGAAATATTCTTAAAAGTAGAAAGATGATACAATGAAAACTAAATAAATATTTTATGACTTGTAATTAATAGAAAACTAGTAACAACTACTAAAAGGAACTCAAAAAATGTTCAATAAAATTTATTCTTCTGAAACATTATTTCCCTGGGGCACGGTGGCTCACGCCTGTAATCCCAGCACTTTGGGAGGCTGAGGCAGGCCAATCACGAGGTCAAGAGATCTAGACCATCCTGGCCAACATGGCGAAATCCCATCTCTACTGAAAATACAAAATTAGCCGGGTGTGGTGGCAGGCACCTGTAATCCTAGCTACTTGGGAGGCTGAGGCAGGAGAATCGCTTGAACCCAGGAGGCGGAGGTTGCAGTGAACCGAGATCATGCCACTGCATTTCAGCCTGGGTACACAGTGAGGCTCTGTCTCAAAAAAACAAAAACATGAACAAACACTTCTGAAAAGAAGAGTATACATGTGAACAACAAGCATGTGGAAAAAATACTCAACATCATTAGTCATTAGAGAAATGCAAATCAAAACCACAATGAGATATCATCTCACACAAGTCAAATTGGCTATTATTACAAAGTCAAAAAATAACAGATGCTGGTGAGGTTGTGGAGAAAGAAAATGCATATATACTATTGGTGGGAATGTAAATTAGTTCAGCCACTGCAGAAAGCAGTTTGAAGATTTCTCAAGTAACTCAAAACAGAACTACCCTTTGACCCCGCAATTCCATTACTGAGTATACACCCAAAGAGATATAAATTGTTTAACCAGCAATTTAATCAAATTCAGTCTAATGTAATCCTTATGGAAGGCAATTTGACAATGCTTATCCTAATTAAAAATCTACCTATCCTTTAAGCCAGCAATTCTTTTTCTAGGAATTTATCCTTACAGATTATACTTGCACATGCGTAAAATCACTGTTGTACAAGAATATTCATCATCATGGCATTGTTTATAATAATGGGTAATACTAGGCTGGGCACGGTGTCTCACGCCTGTAATCCCAGCAGTTTGGGAGGCCAAGGCGGGTGGATCACGAGGTCAGATTGAGACCATCCTGGCTAACACGGTGAAACCCCGTCTCAACTAAAAAAATACAAAAAATTAGCCGGGTGTGGTGGCAGGCGCCTGTAGTCCCAGCTACTCAGGAGGTTGAGGCAGGAGAATGGTGTGAACCCGGGAGGCAGAGCTTGCAGTGAGCCGAGATCACACCACTGCACTCCAGCCTGGGTGACAGAGCAAGACTCTGTCTCAAAAAAATTAAAAATAAATAAATAAATAAATAAATAAAGGGTAATACTGAAAACAACTATAACTATACATAAACTCTATATACCAAAAACTGGTTCAATAAATTGTAGCACGTTTTCATAATGAAATACTATGTAATTATCATCTTAAAAATAAGGCAGGACTTAAATTACTTACATATAGCAATAAAGAAGTATAGTGGCTGGGAGCAAAGGCTCCAGAACCAGATTGTCGCTATATGAACCCAGCGCTACTTATTGTCTTGCTTGGGGCAGGTTACATAACCTTTGTCTTCCAATGTTTCTTCATCCATAAAATGGGGATAAAATATTATTTCTCTCATATAGTTATAATAATTAAGTAAAAAACTTTGTTTGTAAATATCCTTCAAAGAGTGCCTGGCACATAGTAAGTGCTCTAAAAATATTAGGTATTATTATTCTCTACAAAATAACATGTTCGGTGAAAAAAAGCAGGACTTCAAAAAATATAGAGAGTATGCTAATATTAAAGCATTGAAAAAAGGAATATATAAATGCACATACTTGTATATGAATATAATATATATGGAAGTATATACAGTCATCCTCCAGTATATGCAAGGAATTGGTTCCAGGACCCCAGAGTAACCAAAATCTGTGCATACTCTAGTCCCTCAGGCAGCATTGCAGAAAATGCTTACGTGAAAATTCGGCTCTTTATATATGCAGGTTTCAAATCCTATGAATACTGTATTTTCAGTATGCTTTTAGTTGAAAAACTCTGCATATAAGTAAACCCACACAGTTCAAACCTGTGTTGTTCAAGGTTCAATTGTACGAAAAACTAATATCATTGGTTATCTCCAGGGTAATTGGAAGGGAACTGGATACCTGTACAGGAAAGGGAGGAAGCTTACTTTTCCTCATAGGCCATTTGTTAATTTCTGGATTTTGTTCAATGTTAATTTTTTAAAATCTTTTCTTTTAAACTTTAAGTTCAGGGATACAAGTGCAGAACATGCAGGTTTGTTACATAGGTATACATGTGCCATGGGTGGTTTGCTGCACCCATCAACCCATCATCTAGGTTTTAAGCCCCACATGCATTACGTATTTGTCCTAATCTCTCCCTTCCCTTGCCTCCCATTCACCACTGACAGTCCCTGGTGTGTGATGTTACCCTCCCTGTGTCCATGTGTCCTCACTGTCCAACTCCCACTTACAAGTGAGAACATGTGGTGTTTGGTTTTCTGTTCTTGTGTTAGTTTGCTGAGAATGATGGCTTCCAGCTTCATCCATGTTCCTGCAAAGGACATGAACTCATCCTTTTTTATGGCTGCATAGTTATCCATGGTGTATATGTGCCACATTTTCTTTATCTAGTCTATCATTGATGGGCATTTGGGTTGGTTCCAAGTCTTTGCTATTGTGAATAGTGCTGCAATAAACATATGTGTGCATGTGTCTTTATAGTAGAATGATTTATAATTCTTTGGGTACATACCCATCCAGTAATGGGATTGCTAGGTCAAATGGTATTTCTGGTTCTAGATCCTTGAGGAATCACCACACTGTCTTCCACAATGGTTGAACTAGTTTACAGTCCCACCAACAGTTTAAAAGCGTTCCTATTTCTCCACATCCTCACCAGCAACTGTTTTTTCCTGACTTTTCAATAATCACCATTCTGATTGGCATGAGATAGTGTCTCACTGTGGTTTTATTTTTTTCTTGAGATGGAGTCTTGCTCTGTCACCCAGGCTGGAGTGCAGTGGCACGATCTCGGCCCACTGCAAGCTCCTCCTACCGGGTTCACGCCATTCTCCTGCATCAGCCTCCTGAGTAGTTGGGACTACAGGCACACACCACCACACCCAGCCAATTTTTTTATATTTTTAGTAGAGACGGGGTTTCACAGTGTTAGCCAGGATGGTCTTGATCTCCTGACCTCGTGATCTGCCCGTCTCGGCCTCCCAAAGTGCTAGGATTACAGGCATGAGCCACTGCACCTGGCCTCATTGTGGTTTTGATTAATTTATTTTTTAAATATTTACAGTACAGAAGGCTTATAAAATTTGTTTAAAGTTGTATTCTCTCAATATTATTTGTCTACAAAACACTTTTTTTTAAGAAACACCTAAAAATCATCTAGTAGTACAAGGAACATCATTTTGGAAACATTGCTGTAGGGCTTAGAGAGTCATTGAGATTTGCAGAAGGGAATGACATTCAGGATCCTTCTTTTTTTTTTTAATGGTGTTTCTTTTGGATGTGATTGATGACATTTTTAAATGAAATACCCAAGCTTGAAATGCAATTATTTCATAGCATAAGCACACAAGAGAAAACTAGTTTTAGAAGGCACAGAAGGTTTTATTTTCAAGAATAAAACCCAAAACACAATTACAGTTTTTGTCAGCAACAAGATATTTATTCACCTAACTCTGTAACATGTCACAGTCCTAGCAGAACTACATAGCCATATTTTCCTTCACCAAATCAAACGTTTTCCCAGAGCAGCTCAGCCTAGGAGCACTTAAACTGGATTCTAATTTCCCAGATAGACAGCCCCTTAATGCAGGCTCTCCCAAGATCTCTCACCTCTTCTCTACTGCCCACCCAGAGACTGCCACTCTAGCTTGTACCTTATTGTATGAGAGAGGCAGGTTCTAAACACAGAAAGAATGAGAATTTTGACCAAAAACCCACAGGTAGTAAAATGAGCCAAGATCATCCACAGGCAATGTGTCTTGAGGAGCCTGTGACCACAATAGCATACTTCTGCAGGAAACATGGAGGTCCTTTGTTTGTTTGAGACAGACTGTCACTCTCTCACCCAGGCTGGAGTGCAAGTGGCGCAATCTCGGCTCACTGCAACCTCTGCCTCATGGGTTCAAGCAATTCTCACGATTAAGCCTCCTGAGTAGCTGGGGTTACAGGCGTGCACAGCACCATGCCCAATTGATTCTTGTATTTTTTGGTAGAGACAGGGTTTCACCATGTTGCCCAGGCTGGTCTCAAACTCCTGGCCTCAAGTGATCTGCCAGCCTCGGCCTGCCAAAATGGTGGGATTACAGCTGTGAGGCACTACGCCCAGCCTGTCCTCCCTCTTTAAACACTTATCAGTAACAGCACACATCAGCTTCATGACCTCCAAGAATCTCTCAAGATAAAAACTTTAATCATTCTAGAAATGTAGATGTATGTTAGTAAGAAGGCATTTGTTTTCTATTTAGTTAAAAGTTTTGAACTCTGAAGTATCCTTGCTGGGTATTTCATCATTTACAATGAAAGTGAAAAATAAATTATGTCAGTCCTTATGTCAATGTTTGCTACACTGTTCATACTACAGCAAATGTTAACAGATGTTCAGGTAAATAGGGTATCAATGATCACATTTTGGAAAGACTGGATGAAGCAACAATGGTCCATTTTCATTAATACCAGACTTCTCAAAACCTTAAAAATGCTCATGCTTATTGTGACTCTCTCAGAGAGGAACAGAGCATAAAGTGTTCTCACAACCATTAGTAACTCTCAGACGAGTGTTCAATAGCAAGCAATTTGGGGAATAATTCCCTGGTGAAACAAGGACAGCTTTTAAAATTGAAAACCAAGCATGCATATTAAAGTGCATGCAATCCTGCTTTTCTCAGTAGCCTAGACTGAAGTCATTATTTATTAAGTACATATTAGGCACAAATTACTACAATGAACACCTAATTCCCTTAGAGCCAAGATGTGCACGCCACCTATTCAGGTAAACACCAATCTCCAATTAGGTTAAGAATAATGAATAGTATTAAGAATCAATTAGATAAGAACTGTTTGTAGTGCTCTTAACTTCATCCCAGACACTATGTTGAGCATTACAGATATGCTGGACAAAATAGACATTATCTGTGTCTTAAATAGCTTACAGCCTTATAATGCATATAGATATTAAATGAACAATTTCAATTAATTAAATGATTGCAAGTCTGCAAAGGAAAAGTACAGAATGCAAGGAAAACAAAATGGGGTCCTAATTAAGTTTGGGGGATCAAGGAATGCTTCTCTGAACAAGAGTCATCTCAAGCTGACAATTAGTTGAAAATTTCCAGGAAAAGATGAGAAAGAACACCCTCAGCAGAAGAAATTGCATTTGGGAGGACATGGCACATTCATCAGGTTGGAATAAGTCCAATATGACTGGAGTATGCAGAAGGAAAGACAAAGTGATGCAAAATGTAAAATGAGGCCAGCCCCCTCTCTCTGGAATTGGCATGTTGCCAGCAGCTATATAGAAGGAAAGACAAAAGAGTGACATTACCTGTCCTCAAGAAACTCAAGAGGCAATTATAAAAGTCAAGATCTCCTTCACATCCCTTGTAGGTTGTATTTATAGGTATTTTATTCTCTTTGTAGCAATTCTGAATGGGAGTTCACTCATGATTTTGGCTGTTTGTCTGTTATTGGTGTATAGGAATGCTTGTGATTTTTGCACATTGATTTTCTATCCTGAGACTTTGCTGAAGTTGCTTATCATCCTAAGAAGATTTTGGGCTGAGCCGATGGGGTTTTCTAAATACACAATCATGTCATCTGCAAACAGAGATAATTTGACTTCCTCCCTTCTTATGTGAATATGCTTTATTTCTTTCTCTTGCCTGATTGCCCTGGCCAGAACTTCCAATACTATATTGAATAAGAGTGGTTAGAGAGGGCATCCTTGTCTTGTGCTGGTTTTCAAAGGGAGTGCTTCCAGTTTTTGCCCATTCAGTATATTTTCTGTGGGTTTGTCATAAATAGCTCTTATTATTTTGAGATACGTTCCATCGTCTGAAGCCTTCTTCTCTCAACTCGTCAAAGTCATTCTCCATCCAGCTTCGTTCCGTTGCTGGTGAGGAACTGCGTTCCTTTGGAGGAGGAGATGCGCTCTGCTTTTTAGGGTTTCCAGTTTTTCTGCTCTGTTTTTTCCCCATCTTTGTGGTTTTATCTACTTTTGGTCTTTGATGATGGTGATGTACAGATGGGTTTTTGGTGTGGATGTCCTTTCTATTTGTTAGTTTTCCTTCTAACAGACAGGACCTTCAGCTGCAGGTCTGTTGGAGTTTGCTAGAGGTCCACTCCAGACCCTGTTTGCCTAGGTATCAGCAGCGGTGGCTGGAGAACAGCGGATTTTCGTGAACTGCGAATGCTGCTGTCTGATCGTTCCTCTGGAAGTTTTGTCTCAGAGGAGTACCCAGCCGTGTGAGGTGTCAGTCTGCCCCTACTGGGGGGTGCCTCCCAGTTAGGCTGCTCGGGGGTCAGGGGTCAGGGACCCACTTGAGGAGGCAGTCTGCCCATTCTCAGATCTCCAGCTGCGTGCTGGGAGAACCACTGCTCTCTTCAAAGCTGTCAGACAGGGACATTTAAGTCTGCATCAATACCCAGCTTATTGAGAGTTTTTAGCATGAAGGGGTGTTGAATTTTGTCGAAGGCCTTTTCTGCATCTATTGAGATAATCATGTGGTTTTTGTCATTGTTTCTGTTTATGTGATGGATTACATTTATTGATTTGCGTACGTTGAACCAGCCTTGCATCCCAGGGATGAAGCCAACTTGATTGAGGTAGATAAGCCTTTGGATGTGCCGCTGGATTTGGTTTGCCAGTATTTTATTGAGGATTTTCACATCATTGTTGATCAGGGATATTGGCCTGAAATACTCTTTTTTGTTGTTGTGCCTCTGCCAGGTGTTGGTATCAGGATGATGCTGACCTCATAAAATGAGTTAGGCAGGAGTCCCTCTTGTTCTATTGTTTCAAATAGTTTAAGAAGGAATGGTAACAGTTCCTCTTTGTAACTCTGTTAGAATTCGGCTGTGAATCAATCTGGTCCTGGACTTTTTTTGGTTGGTAGGCTATTAATTACTGCCTCAATTTCAGAACTTGTTATTGGTCTATTCAGGGATTCTACTTCTTCCTGGTTTAGACTTGGGAGGGTGTATGTGTCCAGGAATTTATCCATTTCACCTAGATTTTCTAGTGTATTTGCGTAGAGGTGTTTACAGTATTCTCTGATGGTAGTTTGTATTTCTGTGGGATCAGTGGTGATATCCCCTTTATCTTTTTTTATTGCTTCTTCTATCATGTTTATTGATTCTTCTCTCTTTTCTTCTTTATTAGTATGGTGAGCAGTCTATCTATTTTGTTGATCTTTTCAAAAAACCAGCTCCTAATTCATTGATTTTTGAACAGTTTTTCATGTCTCTATCTCCTTCAGTTCTGCTCTGATCTTAGTTATTTCTTGTCTTCTGCTAGGTTTTGAATTTGTTTGTTCTTGCTTCTCTAGTTCTTTTAATTGTGATGTTAAGGTGTTTATTTTAGATCTTTCTCGCTTTCTCCTGTGGGCATTTAGTGCTATAAATTTCCCTCTAAACAATGCTTTAGCTGTGTCCCAGAAATTCTGGTACACTGTCTCTTTGTTCTCATTGCTTTCAAAGAACTTACATATTCCTGCCTTAATTTTATTTACTCAGTAGTCATTCAGGAGCAGCTTGTTCAGTTTCCATGTAGTTGTGCATTTTTGAATTAGCTTCCTAATCCTGAGTTCTAATTTGATTGCTCTGTGGTCTGAGAGACGATTGGTTATGATTTCCATTCTTTCACATTTGCTGAGGAGTGTTTTACTTCCAATTATGTGGTCTGTTTTAGAATAAATGCTATGTGGTGCTGAGAAGAATGTATATTCTGTTAATTTGGAATTGGAGAGTTCTGCAGATGTCTATTAGGTCCACTTGTTCCAGAGCTGAGTTCAAGTCCTGAATATCCCTGTTAATATTCTGACTCATTGATTTGTCTAATACTGACAGTGGGGTGTTAAAGACTCCCACTATTATTGTGTGGGTGTCTAAGTCTCTTTGTAGGTCTCTAAGAACTTGCTTTATGAATCTGGGTGCTCCTGTATTGGGTGCATATATATTTAGGATAGTTAGCTCTTCTTGTTGCATTGATCCTTTACCATTATGTAATGCCCTTCTTTGTCTCTTTTGATCTTTGTTGGTTTAAAGTCTGTTTTATCAGAGACTAGGGTTGCAACTCCTGCATTTTTTGCTTTCCATTTGCTTGGTAAATATTCCTCCACCAATTATTTTGAGCCTATGTGTGTCTTTGCACATGAGATGGGTCTCTTGAATACAGAACACCGATGGGTCTTGACTCTTTATCCAATTTGCCAGTCTGTGTATTTTAATGAGGGCATTTAGCCCATTTACATTTAAGGTTAATATTGTTATGTGTGAATTTGATCCTGTCCTTATGATGCTAGCTGGTTATTTTGCCTGTTAGTTGATGCAGTTTCTTCATAGTGTTGATGGTCTTTACAATTTGGTATGTTTTTGCAGTTGCTGCTACCAGTTGTTCCTTTACATGTTTAGTGCTCCCTTCAGGAGCTCTTATAAGGCAGGCCCGCTGGTGACAAAATCTCTCAGCATTTGCTTGTCTGTAAAGGTTATGAAGTTAGTTTGGCTGGTTATGAAGTTCTCCTTCGCTTATGAAGTTAGTTTGGCTGGTTATGAAATTCTGGGTTGAAAATTCTTCTCTTTAAGAATGTTGAATTTGGGCCCCCACTTTCTTCTGGCTTGTAGGGTTTCTGCAGAGAGATCCACTGTTAGTCTGATGGGGTTCCTTTTTAGGTAACCTGACCTTTCTCTCTGGCTGTCCTTAACATTTTTTCCTTCTTTTCAACCTTGGTGAATCTGACAATTGTGTGTCTTGGGGTTGCTCTTCTCGAGGAATATCTTTTTGGTGTTCTCTGTATTTCCTGAATTTGAATTTTGGACTGTCTTGCTAGGTTGGGATGTTCTCATGGATAATATCTTGAAGAGTATTTTCGAACTTAGTTCCATTTTTCCCGTCACATTCAGGAACACCAATCAAATGCAAGTTTGGTCTTTTCACATGGTCCCATATTTCTTGGAGGCTTTGTTCATTTCTTTTCATTCTTTTTTTCTCTAATCTTATCTTCATGCTTTATTTCATTAAGTTGATCTTCAATCTCTGATATCCTTTCTTCCACTTGATAGATTTGGCTATTCATACTTGTGTATTCTTCACGAAGTTCTACAAGGCTACAGTAACCCAAACAGCATGGTCCTGGTACCAAATCAGATATATAGACCAATGAAACGGAACAGAGATCTCAGAAATACCACCACACATCTACAACCATCTGATCTGTGACAAACATGACAAAAACAAGCAATGGGGAAAGGATTCCCTATTTAATAAATGGTGTTGGGAAAACCGACTAGCCATATGCAGAAAACTGAAACTGGACCCCTTCCCTACACCTTATGCAAAAATTAACTCAAGATGGATTAGAGACTTAAACCTAAGACCTAAAACCATAAAAACCTTAGAAGAAAACGTAGGCAACACCATTCAGGACATAGGCATGGGCAAAGACTTCATTACTAAAACACCAAAAGCAATGGCAACAAAAGCCAAAATAGAAAAATGGGATCAATTAAACTAAAGAGCTTCTGCACAGCAAAAGAAACTATCACTGGAGTGAACAGGCAACCTACAGAATGGAAGAAAAATCTTGCAATCTATCCATCTGACAAAGGGCTAATATCCAGAATCCACAAAGAATTTAAACAAATTTACAAGAAAAAAACAACCCCATCAAAAATGGGCAAAGGATATGAACAGACCCTTCTCAAAAGAAGACATTTATGTGGCCAACAAACATATGAAAAAAGCTCATCACTGGTCATTAGAGAAATGCAATTGAAAACCACAATGAGATACCATCTCATGCCAGTTAGAATGGGGATCATTACAAAGTCAGGAAACAATAGATGCTGGAGAGGATGTGGAGAAACAGGAATGCTTTTATACTGTTGGTGGGAGTGTAAATTAGTTCAACCATTGTGGAGGAGAGTGTGGCTATTCCTCAAGGATCTAGAACCAGAAATACCATTTGATCCAGCGATCACATCACTGGGTATATACCCAAAGGATTATAAATCATTCTACTATAAAGATACATGCACACATGTTTATTGTGGCACTGTTCACAATAGCAAAGACTTGGAACCAACCCAAATGCCCATCAATGATAGACTAGATAAAGAAAATGTGGCACATATATACCATGGAATACTATGCAGCCATAAAAAAGGATGAGTTCATGTCCTTTGCAGGGACATGGATGAAGCTGGAAACCATGATTCTCAGCAAACTAGCACAAGAACAGAAAACCAAACACCACGTGTTCTCACTCATAGGTGGGAGCTGGACAATGAGAACACATGGACACAGGGAGGGGAACATCACACACTGGGGCCTGTTCGTGGGGTTGGGGGGCTAGGGGAGGGAGAGCATTAGGAGAAATACCTAATATAAATTTTGGGTTGATGGCACATATATACCTATGTAACAAACCTCCACGTTCTGCACATATATCCCAGAACTTAAAGTACAATAAATAAATAAATAAATAAATAAATAAATAAATAAATAAAAATCTAGATGAAGGCAAAAGGAAAGAACTAACTTTTTACTGAGTACCAAACGAGGATCACGTCTTGTACTGAGTGCTTCAAATACATTAACTCACTTAATTCATACAACAACCCTTTAAAAATAGAATCATTATCCCCTTTTTATAAATAAGGAATTAGAGGATCAAAAAGATTAGCAAGATGACTTTCTGAAGATTATATAGTCAGTCAGTGTCATAGCCAGTATTCGACTCCAGCTAAGCCTTTCAAACCCCTGCTCCTAGCAGCTACTTCCTGAGCTAAAGGTGAAGAGAACAGGAACCCAGGTGGGAAGTGGTGGTAAAGGAGAGGAGGGTCAGAACTAAGTAATATTATATAGGGACTGTCCACTGAGCATCCATCTGCAGGAAATGAAAAGCCTGTTCTGGTCTCTATAAACTAAGATCTTTTGAAAGAAACAAAAGACAAAGAAATAAGAAAAACCTGACTCTGGCAAAGGAAAATAGTCTTTCTAGAAAGGGAACAGTTATTAGCCAGGTGTGGTGGTGGGCACCTGTAGTCCCAGCTACTCAGGAGGCTGAGGCAGGAGAATGGCATGAACCCAGGAGGCAGAGCTTGCAGTGAGCAGAGATCGCACCACTGCACTCCAGCCTGGGCGACAGAGCGAGACTCCATCTCAAAAAACAAACAAATAAATAAATAAATAAATAGAAAGGGAAGAGTTTAAGGCCTCTAGGAGGCAGGCCATTAAAAATTGCTGTCATTGCAGCCATTTTACATGTCATTACATTACAAGTGGTGTACATTATACCCAACAGGTAGTTTTTCTACCTTCACTCCCCTCCCTCCCCCATTCTGAGTCTCCAGTGTCCATTATACCACTCTATATGCTTTTGCATACCCATAGCTTAGGCCGCACTTGTAAGTGAGAAATGTAGTATTTGGTTTTCCATTCCTGAGTTACTTCACTTAGAATGATAGCCTCCAGTTCTATCCAAGTTGCTGTAAAAGACATTTTCCATTTTTTCTACAGGTGATTAGTATTCCATGGTATACACACACACACACACACACACACACACACACACCACATTTTAGATTGATTCCATATATTTGCAACAGTGAATTGTGCTGTAATAAACATACACATGTAGTTATGTTTTTGATATAGTGACTTCTTTTCCTTTGGGTAGATACCCAGTAGTGGAATTTCTGGATCAAATGGTAGATCTACTTTTAGTTCTTTGAGAAATCTCCATACTGTTTTCATAGAGGCTGTACTAATTTACACTCCCACCGGGAGTGTATAAGTGTTCCTTTTTTACCACATCCACTCCAACATCTATTGCTTTTTGACTTTTTAATAATGGCCATTCTGGCCAGGGTAAGGTGGTACCTCGTTGTTGTTTTAATTTGCATTTTCCTAATGATCAGTGATGTTGAGCATTGCTTCATATGTTTGTTGGCCATTTTTATATGTTCTTTTGAGAACTATCTATTAAGGTCATTTACCCACTTTTTATGGGGTTATTTTATTCATGCTGATTTGTTTGAGTTCCTCGTAGATACTGGATATTAGTCTTTTGTCAGATGCATAGTTTGCCAACATTTTCTCCCATTATGTAGGTCATCTGTTTACTTTGATGACTATTTATTTTGCTGTGCTGAAGTTTTTTAGTTCAACTAGGTCCCGTTAATTTGTTCTGTTTTTGTCGCATTTGCTTTAGGGGTCTTAATTTTTTAATCATTTTATGGATTTGTCCAACAATACAAAATATATGTGAGAGTTGCTGAAATGGGTCAGGTCAGGAGGTACATAGACTTCTTCCATCTCACTAGTAGTTCAACCTGCTCTCTCTCCCCCATTTCCCTCTGTTTACTTTTATTATCTTTTACCCTCCGAAACTAAAAAGGGAATTTCTCATCTCTTCTCAGGTATAATATGTTACACCCTTGCAGCTTCAGACTTCATCTCAGAAAGATTATCATATATTTTTCAAACACATACAGAGCTTTCAATGAATAAGATTTTTTTCTACCTCTTTGTAATTATTATTATTATTACAGGAATGATAACATCACTATTTGTTGAGTACATATCTTATGCCAAGTACTTTATAAATATTGTTCTATTTAATACTCACAAAAGTCCTATGACAAAGATATTTTATCTCTACATTACCTATTAGAAAATTGTGGGTCCAAAAGGTTAGGTAAATGACTTGCCCAAGGTCACAAAGCTGTGGAGTTTTAAAGCCTCATTGTACTTCAGGATGTACTGGTGGTGCTTTCTACATCAGGATATACTGCTTCTCAGTCTTAGGGAGAGAGTCAAATGGTAAGAGAATAAACAAGGACAAAGGAAGTGCTAAAATTCTACCAAAGGAGCGGGTAGGTTGAATTTCTAGGCAGGACAAGTTTTCTAAAAATCTTTTTTGTTGAATTCTTAGGTCAGCATGATTTATCTCTGCTGTGACAGTTTCCTAAATTGCATGTCACCCAGTCAAAATGTATAGTTTGATGGGTCCACAGAAAAGGGGATGGTGGGGAGAGGAGGAGAAAAGCCATTCAAAGAAGCACAACATTTAATTAAGGAAAACATTAGATCAATTAAGACTAAATGGTGGTATAAAATATTAAGGTAAAACATGTATTAGTTTGACATTTACATTTTTATGAAGTATGAATCACAAAGAAATAATATATGCAGCTAAATTTCAGTTAACTCCCTTTTAAAAGTCTTGTTGCCATGGCAATGCCAAGAATGAGTTTTCAGAGGATGTAAGTGATGGATTTTTTTATTTTTTAAAAGCAGTTTAAATAAAAACTACCAACATCATGGCCTCTTTTCATTTCTCTTATATGACCAAGGGCCACTGAAAATAAGAACCACCTAGACAGCTATTCCAAAAATTATACAGAAAGCGAAATACTAAAAGATAAACTGGATTTCCCTGTTGTATTTATAATTCTTTTTTAGTCTCTGTTATATTTTTAATAGGATCATTCAAAAAACTATGCCTAGGAAAACATTCTAATTGTGAGGGAAATAAAGGAGACTATTGTCTTCTTGGCATTCTCTATAATTCTACCTCCGCTGATTCAATTAGGGAATTTTTCAATAACAGCTACTCTTTTTGAGCTCAGTTAAGATTCCACTATAAACACTATAAAGGCTATCTTTGACACAAGCAGCTAAATAGTTCGCCTTCTGAATTCCAGATCTAAGAAAAGTTGCCCTAGTCTCTAATGAGTAATAGGGGATTGAGGTTTCTAGGCTACAAAAATCCTGTTGTGGCAAAAAAGGCAGAAATCTAACTCCAAAATCAATACCATATTACTCTCTCCACAGGCGAGAGCTGCTGGGTCAGGGGAATCATGAAAAATTCATAGCGGAGGTGGCCAAGTCATCCATAAGATAGAGAAAATGATGCTATATCTAAAGATCCCCTGAGCAATCGAAAGCACTTTATAGATTTCACTGTGGATAAGTGTTCATGTGCTTCATCTGGGTGCCTTAATGCTGCTGCGATCTTATTTTTGACAGTCAATGAGAATGTTTGATCTATATTTACAGGATCCTATTTACGTTAGTGCTTAGCCTCTTTAAAGTACTCAGAGTGGTCACAGAAATATGGCCTGAAGCTGTTTCAGTCTTGAAGACTCCCCTTAACTGGACCTGTCCTGATTCATTCTTTGTTCCCATACTTTGAGTGTTACATTCTTTACAAATCCATTTATTTCTCATAACAGCCCAGCAAATTAACTTTATTGTTATTATTATTCCCATTTTATACATCAGGAAACAAAGATCAGAAAGGTGAGGTGATATATCCAAGATGACACAGGAAGTAAGAATATGAATCAGGATTCCAGCCTAGGTATTTCCGAATCCAAACAACCCCAAAACTTGCTTGTCTCAAAGGGCTTTAATTTCCTTTCTACATCCCTTCATTTAAGATTTGACTACATCTAGTCAATCTACCACATTCATGGCATCACAAGAGGCAAGGGTCTGTGGAGGCCTGGGCTATGGTATCTGGCCCTTCCATTTCATTTTACTGTCTCTTATCTCTGTTTCCCATTAACTACCTATATGTTAAACACAAAATTTCTCAGCTTGACCTCCTCCTATCCATACTTCAAAATTCAGTTCAAATGATATTTTCTTTGTGGTATTCATAAAATAAAAGGTTTGTGATATTCATAAAATAAAAGGTTAAGATTATAAACATTCCCTAATTTGCCAACACTCCCATACCCATAAGAACCACCATGCCTTTGAGAGAGGCTGAAGAATTGCAATGTTCCTGTCATCTGGCTGCCCCAACTTCTCCCAAACAATCTGACACCTAGGATCCAGCTTTATTTGGCTAAACTGCTAGTTTATTTCTCAATGACTGCTATTTAGGTAAATCCAAAACTCTTTAGCCTGAATTCAAGCCTCAGTCTTCCTTTACATTTTTATTTTCTATTTTCTGCTGTTTTCTTAAATGATTCATTTGATCCAGATAGTTAGTTCAGCACAGAGTCCTCAAAATGAGCCCTGCATATTCATCAATATTCCTTTGCATACACCATTCTCTTCATCTGGAGTTTTCTGCCCTTGGCCACCTGAGCATCCTTTACAGTTTTATTGGAGGTTTGCCTCTTCTAGGAGGCATTATCTGGACTTTGTGGCTCTGGTAATCACTTCAGCAAGTTTATCATATTTCTTTCAATCCTTAATTACAGTCTGCCTTTAATACACTCTAATTTTCAGTGTGTCTTTAGTCTATACAGCAAGACTACGGTCTCCTTAAAGTCAAGATCAGCTGGGTCTCACTGATTTCTAAGGTTATAGAAGTTCCAGGCACAGTGTCAGATCTGTTCATATTCAGATCTTATTTAGTTTGACTTCTCCAACCCACATCATATTTCTCCTTTATAGCTCATAGACTCCCTTGGAACTTTGGGAATGTAGCATGATTATTTATTTGTGTCTTGTACAAAACCCAAATTTAATCAGCAATCTCCAGAACAGTGTTTAAGGGAATCAGTAGACAATCTGGTTGAATAATAGGGGAGAAGTGAGACTATCTTCAAATATTTGGGGTAGATTTATTCACTTGTCAAATGTCTTTTATGTGCCAGACTCAGTGTTACTGGGGCAGGTACAAAGATGAGAAAAATAGCCCTGCCTCTTAAGGGGCTCACAGTCTAATGACAAAGCTTCAAAAGAAATATTGATGTAGGTTCTTAAAAGAGCAGTAGGAGTTCACTAGGTAGAGAAAGAAAGGAAGAAAGGGGAAGGAATCAACATGAGTGAAGGTCTGGAGCTTGGGAGGGCATTATCTGTTCTAATGCACTGCTCATATTAAATACAAATATTTTTTTAAAAAATTCTTCTCTCAGTACATATTTTCCCATCTTATTCTGAATTTTTTGTTTTGCTTCTATAAGAGAAATGAATTAGAAAGTCATTGGCACCAGAAATTTTTCATCCATGATAAGCCTTTCAGCATGTAATGCCCTCTGTAATGAGGGCCTAAAGAGCCTAAAGAGTTTGTTAGGTAAATTTCAACCTCCACTGGAGAAAGACTGCCTTATTACCAGTCCCATCCAGGCCTTAGCCTGCTGTGGTACACAAAGGATTAATCCTACAAATTGCCTTAAAATATCCAGTCATTGGCACCACCAAAGAGGAAGGCATTATGAATCATAGAAGGAGCAAAGCAGAAAAAACAAAAGAGATTCTTCATATTTGGCATTTATAAGATCCTGTACCTTTTGACATCTGTTTTGCAATGGCCTGGCCAAACTCCAAATACAGTTATTATCCTATTCCTCAGTAAATGCATCTCCTAGCCTGAAAAAGAACTAAAAAAAAGAGGGTTCTTCTGTGGCTCTTCTAACGATAATAATAGTAAGCATAACAATAGAAACTACGATTTATTGAAAATCTACAGTGTGATATATTCTTTATAGATACTATAATGTATAATTGTATCACAAGAACTATGCATGGTAGGTGTCCTCACTACCATCACCCCTCCCCCACCACAGCCATTTTACAAATGAGAAATCTGAATTTTAAAAACCAAGTTTAATTTGCCCAAAGTCACAAAGTTAGTAAATTGTACACACAGGATTTGAACCCAGACCTGGCTGCCATTGATGCTACTGTCATTTCTGCTAGATTACATTGTCTTTCATTAAGTGTTTCTGTATTGCCTAACATCAGAAAAGGTCCGCATTGTAACCACAAGGCGATATATGCAAGGACAACAGCCAAGCACAGGACTGAAGAAGGAACAAAAGTTATTTCCTAGTACTAGAATTCAAGTCCAGATCCATAGGGACATACGCTAGCTTCCTGTGTTTTTCACTTATGATAATTATTGTTTTTATCATTAGGGCCTCTGGAGAAAAGTATTTGATGAGAAGGAATAAAAATCACCAACAAATAATTAAGAGAGATTAGACAAGAAGAAAAATAAGAACCAGTTCATCAAAAAGAAAGCTGAGGAAGAAAAAAAGATAGAGATGGCTTATCAGTCTCTTAAAATAATATGAATTCAGTAAATGTGAATCAAAGGGTAAAAAGGCACTCAAGAAGAAAAACAAGGTCATTATGGTACAACAGAAAAAGAAGGGGATTAAAATCTGACAACCTAAGATTGAGTCATGTTTTCCTAGACTATTTAGCCCTATGATCTTAAGTAATTTTTTTAACTTTTATTTTAGTTTAAGGGGTACATGTACAGGTTGGTTCTACAGATAAATTTCATGTCGCTGGGAGTCGACATACATATTATTTCATTACCCAGGTAATAAGCATAGTACCCAATAGGTAGCTGTTCGATCCCCACCACATACCCTCAAGTAGGCCCTGGTGTCTATTGTTTCCTTTGTGTCCATATGTATTTGATGTTTAGCTCTCTGGGACTTGGTTATTTCATTTGTGAAACGAGAGAAATAATATATTCTTCCTTTGTATAGTTGTAAGAATTAAACATAATGCTAAAGTTTTTTTTATAAATTCTAAAAATATATACACAACTTTCAGTTGTTTTTAGTATTTATCTATGACCCATTGGCCTAAGAAATTCAGAGTAGATTTTAAAAGGCAAGGCATTTAGAGTGAAACAACTAGGAAACAGATTCAAAGCAACATGTAAGCAAATGCAGGCGATAGAAAATAAAAAAGAAAAATAAGATAAAGTTAGTAATACTGGGCATATAGTGAAGTGTGCCCAGTACTTCACAACATGCCCAGTAAGCCATTCCTCATGTGAAGGAGGAAAAGAAAAACAGAAATTCTATTTAGTGTCAGGAATTTTCAAAGACATAATCTTATTTAATAACCCTAACAACTTTGCATGGGAGTGTTATTTTCCCTATTTTTACAGAGAAGAAAACTAAAGTTCAAAAATATGAAGAAATTCCCCCCAAGCCACACAGCTAGGGAGTGTTGGAGTTTTAACTCAAACCTAGACTTTTCAGACTCCAAAATCCATTTTTCAGAGGAAGTAACTCTTGAGCTGTGTCCTGAAGAAAGAGAAAGATTGGCACAGTGCTGCATGGAAAACGAAGCCACACCAAACTGCTATAATCTGAATATTTGTGTCCCTCTGAAATTCATGTATTGAAATTTAATCCTTGAATGTGATGGTATTAAGAGATGGAGACACTGGAAGGTGATTAGATCATGTGAGCTCTATTCTCATGAAGGGACTAGTGCCCTTATAAAGGAGGCTTGACGGAGCTATTTGGCCCTTCTCCCCTGTGAGGATACAGCAACAACACCTCATCTATGAGGAAGAGGTCCTTACCAGACAGTGAACCTACTGGAACCTTGAGCTTGGATTTCACAGCCTCCAGAACGGTGAGCGATAAATATCTCTTAATAAATGACCCAGTCTAAGATATTTTGTTATAGTGGCAGGAATTGACTAAGATACAAACCAAAACCATACCCAAACCTCGTCTAGCATATCACTCGGGGTCTGGCTGGAAATAGATGGCAAATTCAAATAAAATAATAAACAAAAAGAATTTAATAAATGGACTATTTACAAAGGTGTGAACAGAATTGGAAAACCAACCAGGGATAAGGAAGTACTGTAGCTCTAGCAACAGATGAAAGCTGTTATCTTTCTCCAATGGAAGTTGAGGCTCACCTAAGGCTCTATAAGCATGAAGTGCCATGGGGAGAGAGTAGTTACCAAAACCTGGAGAATGTAAATGTCGCTTTAAGAGAAAAGAAATAAAAATCTCAAACTCATTCTTTTCCCACCCTGTTATCTCCTCCTAGTGCCTCTCATTGGCACTCAACTGTAAGCCAGAATATAAGAGAATTTGCTGATTAAGTCCATAAAAGTCAGCGTCATGGGGCACTAAGCAAGGTGGAAAAGAGAGAAGAATGGATCTAGAGGGACAAATGGAAAATATCTAAAACACGGTGAATAGCCCGGTGGATATTTAGGTATCAACCATATTCTTTTTTTTTTTTTTTTTTTTTGAGATGGAGTCGCGCTCTGTTGCCCAGGCTGGAGTGCAGTGGCGCAATCTCAACTCAATGCAACTCTGCCTCCCGGGTTCAAGCCATTCTCCTGCCTCAGCCTCCCAAGTAGCTGGGACTACAGGCGTCCGCCACCATGCCCAGCTAATTTTTTTTGTATTTTTAGTAGAAACAGGGTTTCACCACGTTATCCAGGATGGTCTCGATCTCCTGACCTCGTGATCCGCCTGCCTCGGCCTCCCAAAGTACTGGGATTACAGGCGTGAGCCACCGCGCCCGGCCAGTATCAACCATATTCTTAGAGGTAGACTCTTGCTATTACCAAACACTAAGACAATGGAATGGCATACTTTACTGAAGGTCAATGAATCTGAATAAGGAGTAGATGTAAAATCTCAAGTAGGAAGAAAATACATTGTTCAGGTTCTAAAGCCTAGAATTTGACCTTGTTATTGTCCTAATTTCTCAGGAAATATTTTTAAAAATACAATACACTAGACCATCTTAAAGTGTTGAATATCATGATCATTTTAGCAATTACTTTCCAATATAGTTTATACATAATTTTTCCTTACTACTGCATGGAGAAAGATGCCAGAAAAAAATATGTGTCTGAGAAAGTTAAAAGCCTTATATAGTTAAAGTGCTATGCAAAATGAGATTTTATAGGTTAACAAACTTACTTCAATCATCCCAACTCCTTTGGAAATCTTCCAAATCTATGATAAATGTGACTTTTTATTTTTTCTATGTGTGTATTGCAGATGGTGACCTAATCCTTTAATTTAACACTTGGTGGATGCTTGTTTGAAAGCCCCTATGCAGAGTAATAGTGAGGCAAAAATATTTAAAACACAGTCATTGCAGGAAGCTCACAGTCAAGCAAAGCTGCTGTTATTCTTGTTGTTTTATCTTGTTTATATAAGTAATTAATTGGATTTTAAAAGCCAGAAATTTATTTTTATTACTATTTTCACAATATTTACAATTTAAAGAAAATAATATCACACAGTAGGCGTCAACTTTTGTTATGAATGAAAAATGAATATTAAATCTGACAAAGATTTTAATATTCAGGATAGATTCTAATATCCAGAAACGATATGGAACTTAAGCAAATCAAACAAGCAAACACTAATAATCCAATTAAAAAGTGGGCAAAGGACATGAACAGATACTTTTCGAAAGAATACATACAAGTGGCCCACAAACATATGAAAAAATGCTCAACATCACTAATCATTAGAGAAATGCAAATCAAAACCACAATAAGATACCATCTCACACCTGTCAGAATGGCTATGTATTAAAAAGTCATAAAATAACAGATGCTGCCAAGGTTGTGGAGAAAAGGGAAAACATACACTGCTGGTGGGAATGTAAATTAGTTCAACCACTTTGGAAAGCAGTTTGAAGGTTTCTCAAAGGACCTAAAATACAACTGCCATTTGACCTAGCAATCCCATTGCTGGGTATAGATCCAAAGGAAAATGAATCCTTCTACCAAAAATACACATGCACCTTTATGGGCATTTGCAACACTATTCACAATAGCAAAAACACGGAATCAACTTAGATGCCCATCAGTGGTGGATTGGATAAAGAAAATGTACATATATATCATGGAATACTACACAATCATAAAAAAGAATGAAATCATGTATTCTGCAGCAACGTGGATGCAGCTGGAGGTCATTTTCCTAAGTGAATTAACTCAGTAACAAAAAACCAAATACTGCATGCTGTCACTTATAAGTGTGAGGTAAACACTAGGTACACATGGACACAAAGATGGGAACAACAGACACTGGAGACTACTAGATGGGGGAGGAAAAGAGTGGGGTAAGGGCTGAAAACTACCTATTGGGTACCACACTCAGTACCAGGTGACAGGATCATTCATACCCCAAACCTCAGCATCACACAATATACCAATGTACCAAACCTGCACATGTATCACCTAAACCAGGGTTTCTCAACCTCCAGGCCATGGACCGGTACCAGGTTATTCCCTGTTAGGAACCAGGCCACACAGCAGGAGGTGAGCGGCAGGCAAGCGAGTGAAGCTTCATCTGTATTTACAGCTACTCGCTATCACTCACATTACTGCCTGAGCTTTGCCTCCTGTCAGATCAGTGGCAGCATTAGATTCTCATAGGAGTACAAACCCTATTGTGAGCTGCATGTGCAGGGGATCTAGGTTATGAGAATCTAATGCCTTATGAGAATCTACTGCCTGATGATCTGTCACTGTCTCCCATCACCCCCAGATGGGACCATATAGTTGCAAGAAAACAAGTACAGGGCTTCCACTGATTCAATATTATGGTGAGCTGCATAATTATTTCATTATATATTACAACATAATAATAATAAAGTGTGCAATAAATGTAATGTGCTTGAATCATCCCAAAACCATCCCCCCATCCCAGTCCATAGAAAAACTGTCTTCCACAAAACTGGTCCCTGGTGCCAAAAAGCTTGGGGATTGCTGTCCTAAACCTAAAAGTTGAAATTAAAAAAAAGAATATTAGAATCACAGCATGTGAGAAGTGGAAAATATGTTCTTTAATACTTGCTCCCTTTGTTCATGCTCTTTTTTTCTATTTAGAACACACTTGTTTGCTATGATCTTGACAAACACATTTGGTAAAACTTGTATTAAAATACATCACATATGCATAAAATTGCACGAATTACAGATACATATCTTGATTTTTAAAAGAAACCCAGCACACCTGTATATGTACCCCTCATTTCAAGAAACAGAATATAACCAGCACTGCAGAGGCATCTTTTTGGGCACTACCTTCCTGCCAAGGATAACCACTATCCTGAATTTTAATACTATAGACTAGTTTTGTTGTTTCTAACTTTATATGAATGGAATCATATGGTATATACTCTTTTTTTCTGGCCCCTTCTCTCAATATTGTTTTTGTGAGATTCTTCCATGTTGTTACATGTAGTTACTTACAGTTCACTCATTCTCAATGCTGTATGGTATTCCATGGTATGAGGTAACACAATGTGTCAATTATATGATTTATAGCCATTTGAATAATTTCCAAAATTTGACTATGAAAAAAGTACCAGTAAAAATATTTTACATATCTTTGGAGAATATTTGTATACATTACCGGGACTGAAAAACTGGCATTATATACAAGAGCAAAAGGCATATGTATGTTCCCTCTAGTAGTACTTTTATAGTATTTTTCCAAAAGCAGTTGTACCAATTTATACTCCCACCCACAGTGTATAAAAAGAATTCCAGTCCAACTCATTTTTCAAAATTCAGTTTAAGATTGGTTATGTCCTTTTGGAAGCATTTCCTGATCACTCTAGTTCATTAGTTACCATTCACTTGTGCTACTACACTATACTCCCATCTTTGCATACCTCTTTTATGTAACTGTTTTATATTACATTGTTTTCTGTATCAACCTTAAGGTGTACAAGTGCCTCAGGGGCAGAAAGTATATTTTATTCATATTAGCACTCCTAGTAAGGTCTGGCACAAAACAGACACTGAGAAAACATTTGTATAATAAATGAGTGATTTACACCATTTAATCACACTCCCTTGTTTTTTATATAAGAAAATTGAGATATAGAACAATTTAGTACCTTGAGAGAAGCCACCCAACACATCAGTAACACAGTAGCACTTCTGGGGTTAACAGTCCAAATCTTATACATCCTAATCTATAGCTCTTTTCACTGCATTATGATGCTTCCCATAAAAATCTTACTCTGACAATAAACCTACATAGAAGTTTGGCTGTAAGGAGAGAGCAAAGGAGGCAGTATAAATCTCCTGACAGACTGATGACAAGGTCATGGAACTTGTCTATATGCTAGAACAGAAAACTCAGCTAGAAAAGAGAATATACTTCAGGACAAACAATTATGGAAGGGACAAAATGGTTTAAAAGAGCACTGGGAAATACATCTTAAATTCACAGATCCAAATTTTCCAAAAGGTTGGAGAGATGATCTCAATTTATAAATCACATAAAATGTTCTGAATTATTGGATGGTAAGGTATCTGATTTTAAAGGATTATATAGAAACATGAAGAGATGAGACAGCTGCCAGATATGCCCTGACAGTTTGTAGTTAATTCCTGATGTTAGAGAACTCTGCCAAATAATCTTCTCATACAGAGATTTATGTTGAATTTCATAAAGCACCAAAGCAAATATACTGAGAAAAAAAATGGATAAAAGAGTCATAGCCGAATGAACACAGTATCAACACAATTCAAAAGGAAAGGGCACTTGGAGCATTTGGGTTCTCTCTGGGTCAATCAGAATCCTTTTGTAGATTATTTAAATTATTTAGATCCAAGTCATTTAAATCAATAAATCCTCTTAATACTACCTATGTGCAAAGCACTATGGAGGATACAAGGAAATATGGCACTTTTAATGACACTTTCGTGATCTCAAATCTTCAATGGATCTCCCTTAGCTAGAAAAGGAAAGCTCCCACTATTTAGTTGGGCACACAATGTATTCACTGTAGCCTATTCCTCATCTTACCACTCACATAGTCTATTTTCTCTCCAAAATTAAACTGTTATTTCTTTACATACCCTTTTATATCCTATTTCACTGCCTTTGATCATGCTCTTTCTCGAGGAGAAAAGGTGGTGGGAAGGAGGAATATATGTAAAGTAGTACCACCATGTGCCAGGCATTGTGTCGTATACTTCATATTCTTTAAATCATTTAATCTTCACATCAATTCTCTTAGACGTAATCAAGTCACAAGCTTTAGCTCACCATTCTACTGAAACTGCTTGTGTCAAGATCCCCAACATCCTCCACATTTCTAAACCTATAATCAATCCACATCCCTCAATTTACTTGACCTAAAAGCAGGCTTTGGCACAGTAGATCACTCTGTTCTCCTTGAAACATTTTCTTCATTTGGTTTTACTATATTATACTGTTCTGGTTTTCCTCTGGCTTTACTGGCTGCTCTTTCTCAAAAATCTTTTGTAGGATTCTTTGATCTCTAAATATATTCTCCTCAGGGCTCAGTCCTTGGACATTTTATCTTCTGAAAATACACTCACTTCTCTGGTAAGCTCCTCAACCAGTCACATGGCTTTGAATACCATAGGTGTATATTGATGGCTTCCAATTTATAACTCAGCTCAAATGTTTCCTTGAACTCCAGACTCACTTATCCAACTGCCTATTCAATATCTTTACTTAGATGTCTAATAAGTATCCCAAACTAGACATATCCAAAACCTAGGCTCCTTATCTTTCCTCTCAAACTTGCTTCTTATGAGTCTTTCCTATTTCATTAGCAGCAATTTCATGACACCAGAGGTTCAGATAAAAAACTTTGATGCCATCCTTGACTCATTTCATTATCTCACACCCGAATCCAATCAACGAATCTATTGGTTATACTGCCAAATATTCCCAGAATCTCTACTCATCACCTCCACTGGTACTATCCGGTTCAAACCACCATAATCTCTTGTCAGGATTATTTCAATTGCTTCCTAACTGGCTACTCTGTTTCTATTTATTCTTCTATCGTACATTTTCTACATAGAGGGCAATTCATGTAAATCAGATGGTGTCACTCCAGGGTTCATAACTCTCCAATATTTTTTCCATTTCAGCCATTGTAAGCGCTTACATTGGCCCAGAAGTCCCAACATGATCTTGACTCTATTACCTCTTTAGCCTCATCTTCCATTAATATTTCCCTCACTCACTCTGTTTCAGCTATACTGCCCTCCTTGCTTTCCTAAAATACGTATGTCAGTCATGCTATCACTCAAGACCTTTGCCCCTGTGTCTTCTGCTTCATATGCTCTGCCCTCAGATAGCCCTGCAGGTGGTTCATCTTCAGATATTTGCACAAGTTCCACCTTCTCAGTGAGATACTCCCTGTATACACTATTTAAAAAGTGTAATCTCCATCCCTATACCCTCTAGTCCTCTTACTGGACTATTATTCTCCATAGCACTTTTTACCATCTTACATGTTTTACTTAATTATTAATATTTGTATACTATCTTCTTTCCCCACTAGAATGTAAATTCCATGAGACAAAATACAGGCTTGTGTGATTCTAAAGTTTATGTTCTTACAACAACAAAAATTGCCTAAAATGTTCTGTTATCCTACTTCCATATCTACATGTATAACCTGTACCTTGACTTTAAAGTCCAGGCCAATAGTGCCCTTATCATAGTACCTATCACATGATGTGCACTCAGAAAATATTTGATAAATGAGTCATATTTAGTCTTTGTCTTCATTCACTTTATAATGTAGCTACAGGTACAGATGAAAACAACAGGAGATAAGAAAGAAAGATGTTATCGGTATACAATTTTTGCTAAATAATAGACAGTCCAGTTTGACAGACCAAGGTTTCGGTTTTGTTTTGTTTTGTTTTTCATATTACACTTTAAGCTCTGGAATACATGTGCAGAACATGCAGGTTTGTTACATAGGTATACATGTGCCATGGCAGTTTGCTGAACCCATCAACCCGTCTTCTACATTCAGAATTTCTCCTAATGCTATCCCTCCCCCCAGCCTCCCAACACCTGACACGCCCTGGTGTGTGATGTTCCCCTCCCTGTGTCCATGTGTTCTCGTTGTTCAACTCCCACTTATGAGTGAGAACATGTGGTGTTTGGTTTTCTGTTCTTCTGTTAGTTTGCTGAGAATTATGGTTTCCAGCTTCATCCATATCCCTGCAAAGAACATGAACTCATCCTTTTTTATGGCTGGATAGTATTCCATGGTGTACCTGTGCCACATTTTCTTTCTCCAGTCTATCATTGATGGGCATTTGAGTTGGTTCCAAGTCTTTGCTATTGCAAACAGTGCTGCAATAAACATGTGTGCATGTGCCTTTACAGGAGAATGATTTATAATCCTTTGGGTATATGCTCAGTAATGGGATAAATTCCTGGACACAAACACCCTCCCAAGACTAAACCAGGAAGAAGTCGAATCCCTAAATAGACCAATAACACATTCTGAAATTGAGGCAGTAATTAATAGCCTACTAACCAAAAAAGCCCAGGACCAGACAGATTCACGGGCAAATTCTACCAGAGGTACAAAGAGGAGGTGGTACCATTCCTTCTAAAACTATTCCAAACAATAGAAAAAGAGGGATTCCTCCCTAATTCATTTTATGAGGCCAGCATCATCCTGATACCAAAAGCTGGCAGAGACACAACAACAAAAAAAGAGTATTTCAGGCCAATATACCTGATGAACATCAATGCAAAAATCCTCAATAAAATACTGGCAAATCAAATCCAGCAACACATCAAAAAGTTTATCCACCATGATCAAGTTGGCTTCATCCCTGGGATGCAAGGCTGGTTCAACGTATGCAAATCAATAAACGTAATACATCACATAAACAGAAGCAATGATAAAAACTACATGATTATCTCAATAGATGCAAAAATACCTTCGATAAAATTCAACACCGCTTCATGCTAAAAATTCTCAATAAACTAGGTATTGATGGAACATATCTCAAAATAATAAGAGCTATTTATGAAAAACCCACAGCCAATATCATACTGAATGGGCAAAACCTGGAAGCATTCCCTTCGAAAACTGGCAAAAGACAAGGAAGCCCTCTCTCACCACTCCTATTCAACATAGAACTGGAAGTTCTGGTCAGGGCAATCAGGCAAGAGAAAGAAATAAAGGGTATTCAAATAAGAAGAGAGGAAGTCAAATTGTCTCTGTTTGCAGATGACATGATAATATATTTAGAAAACTCCATCGTCTCAGCCAAAAATCTTCTTAAGCTGATAAGCAACTTCAGCAAAGTCTCAGGATACAAAACCAATGTGCAAAAACCACAAGCATTCCTATACACCAATAATAGGCAAACAGAGAGCCAAATCATGAGTGAACTCCCATTCACAATTGCTACAAAGAGAATAAAATACCTAGGAATCCAACTTACAAGGGATGTGAAGGACCTCTTCAAGGAGAACTACAAACCACTGCTCAAGGAAATAAGAGAGGACACAATCAAATGGAAAAACATTCCATTCTCATTGATAGGAAGAATCAATATCGTGAAAATGGCCATACTGCCCAAAGTAATTTATAGATTCAATGCTATCTCCATCAAGCTACCATTGACTTTCTTCACAGAATTAGAGAATACTACTTTAAATTTCATATGGAACCAAAAAAGAGTCCGTATAGCCAAGACAATCCTAAGCTAAAAAAAACAAAGCTGGAGGCATCACACTACCTGACTTCAAACTATATTAAAAGACTACAGTAACCCAAACAGCATGGTACTGGTACCAAAACAGACGTATAGATCAATGGAACAGAACAGAGGCCTCAGAAATAACACCACACATCTACAACCATCTGATCTGCGACAAACCTGACAAAAACAAGCAATGGGGAAAGGATTCCCTATTTAATAAATGGTGTTGGGAAAACTGACTAGCCATATGCAGAAAACTGAAACTGGACCCCTTCCCTACATCTTATACAAAAATTAATTCAAGATGGGTTAGAGACTTAAACCTAAGACCTAAAACCATAAAAACCCTAGAAGAACACCTAGGCAATACCATTCAGGACATAAGCATGGGCAAAGACTTCATTACTAAAACACCAAAAGCAATGGCAACAAAAGCCAAAATAGAAAAATGGGATCTAATTAAACTAAAGAGCTTCTACACAGCAAAAGAAACTATTACTAGAGTGAACAGGCAACCTGCAGAATGGGAGAAAAATCTTGCAATCTATCCATCTGACAAAGGGCTAATATCCAGAATCTACAAAGAACTTAAATTTACAAGAAAAAAACAAACCACCCCATCAAAAATGGGCAAAGGATATGAACAGACATTTCTCAAAAGAAGACATTCATGTGGCCAACAAACATATGAAAAAAAAGCTCATCATCACTGGTCATTAGAGAAATACATATCAAAACCACAATGAGATACCATCTCATGCCATTTAGAATGGTGATCATTAAAAAGTCAGGAAATAACAGATGCTAGAGGGGATGTGGAGAAACAGGAATGCTTTTACACTGTTGGTGGGAGTGTCAATTAGTTCAACCACTGCGGAAGACAATATGGTGATTCTTCAAGGACCTAGAACCAAAAATACCATTTGACCAAGGTTTTGAATTATATTATGTATATAACCTTGGAAAAGGAAAAGTTTGCTCAGGTTCACTTTTCACACCTATATATGAGGAAAATCATAACTACCTATCACACAGTGCAAGGATTAAACAAAATAATAAATATAAATCACCCAGTCAAGTGCCTGGTGAATAACAGGTCAATATTAGGTCCCTTCTCCCTAAAATTTAATAGTAGAAAGTACACATGCTAAGGATAATTTAAATATTTTTACTTTTATGTAACCAAATCAACCTTTTTTTTTCAAAATTACTTGATTAAGTTATTTTCTGTATCAGAGTTATAGCATTAAGCCAAAACCTTGTAGGTAATTACAATGTTATCTAGATACATTGTTAATAGTTTGGACAACCCATTATTTTACTGCCTACAAAGCTAGTGCTCTAGCACCAAAATGATATGTTTGCAGTAACATTTATATGAATGTTGTCTATTCCCAAAGCACCCCATGCCACGCCAGAATGACAAAATTTTTTCACTTCTTTTATCTAGGTGTTAGAAATGCTTGTTCCTTTGTGCCATAAAGAAATAGTACTTGAACATAAATTTAATTTCCTCAGCAAGGCCATTTTTACTTTCTGCAGAAAGGGTACACTCACCAGCAGTTTGGCCATGAGAGTACACCCAACAAAGGAGACAGGGTCATTTATAACTTGATGCGTCCACACTACTGCTGTGTCCAGTTTCCATTGGCTGGAACGGGAACTCACATTCTGTATTTGTCCCGATTGGCTATCAAACTAGAACTTTTTAAAAGAGGCAAAGGCAGAGGAGAACAAAGGAAGGAGGAAGTAACTTGTGGAATGCTGAGAAAGGTAAAAACACCTTCAAATAAGGAAGAGGAACAGGCTATGACCTAATGCTTGCTTGGACCACTATAAGCATGCCAGGCCAAATATTTAGGCTAAATTGTGGGAGCTAAGAACATGAAGTACATTGATTTCTTTATTACAGCTAGCAGATAATTAAGAATATTAGCACAGGTCTTTGAATAAATTTAGCTTCTAAGAGAAGTTACTATTTATTCCTAATTAGATGGGGAGGAAAGTCTTTGAAGAGGAACCTCTACTTTACTTTTTACATAGGCAGTTGCCCCCAAGTTTCTAGGGGCACCACATTTGCCTTTCCTACATGTCAGGGCACATTAACCACTCCAAGGTATGATACAATCTGTGTGTGGATTTCACAGTTTCTGTTTGACTGCACAGAATTCCTTCTCCTGTCTCTGTTAGTAATTGACTGCCAAGAGGACAGAGATTTGGAAACTAATAAAAGGCACATTACTGTTCTCTTCAGTCCTTTATACTCTTTCTCCATCTGTCACATTCTTATCAAACTATCTGTATCCTGAATGGAAAAGACTCAAGAAATGCTACTAATAAATCTAGAAGTATTGCTAGATCCAAGTCCCATTGAACCTCTAGGATGTGAAGGATTTATTTTACTTATTATGTGGCTTGCTGAAGCAATGTCAAGTTTGATTCTGTAAGTCATATTGTTATTCTGGTAGTCTTTCCTCTGGTAGCTATGTGATTTTTAAGCATTCTTAACCTATCACTCCACAGTGTAGCCAGACTTAAGTGTGCACAATCAAAAAAACATAGGTTTCAGCATCAAAAAGACCTTGGCTATGGAGTTATTAAGTGTAAGAACTTTGATAGTTACTTCATCTTTTTATGCCTCAGTTTTCTAGTTTGAAAAATGGGAATAATAATGCCTACCTTGCAGGGTCATTGTAAAGATCAAATTCGAAAATCATTAAAAATTACCTACCAATAATGCCATTCACATATAAAACGCTCAGAAAATGTGAGCCATCATCATCTTTGTTATGATTATCTTCAATTGCCATGCTATTTTGTGCTTCATTCCCTTTGCTTATGCTATTCCTCTTGTTTTGAATTCCATTCCTCATTTCATCTTATGAATTCTTTTTTATGCTCCTGATCCAGTTCAAATGCAACCCCCTTGGTGATATCTTTTCAGATTCCTATTTCTCCCCACTCAATTCCTCTGCAGCATTTCAGGTCAAATACAGATTCACAGGAAAAAACCACACACATACTCTCTCTCTCAAATTAGATTATATTACTGATTTAATTACTGAAGGATACAGAAACTTAGTTTAAGTGCAGAGACCATACAGGGAAAGAGAAATAGATGCAACATATACTTCTCAGCTCTTCCTTGGCCTGTGGTTTCCTAAGAAGTTATGCAGCTGCTGATGATAGCTCCACAAAGTTTGGAATTGCCCGAAGTGAGAAAACATACAAATTATTGCTGCTTTGCTGTCTCTGCCCTTTTTTTATGCATGGTTTTCATTACTATGTTGGAAGAATTTACCTTAAAAATGTAATCATTTCCATTATAAGGAAATTTTTACAAACACTGAGATTCCTTGATTCTAAAACCAAAATCAACTTCAGAAAGCAGTATTTAGATTCAGATATCTCCAAACAATATCTATATCAAGTGTCTCAGATGCTTCTTCTTTCCTGGCATTTTAACCCTTTAATTTAACTACCCTTTTATCTGTTTGCTCACTGAGTCTAGCAGGTTGATTAAATTTTAAACGTTAATAGTACTAATGCCTCAAATTTACAAGGTCCTTTTACCCGGATGGTTCTGCTACTAAATTTGGTCCAAAGACCAAGACTATAAATCCATTTCCCTTGAACATTCCAGTTAAATTCTGTGGTCTCATTACAATCTGACAAACCAAAAATACAGTGTTGTGAAATGAGAATGCAATTGTTTATATGACATAGATTATGTTAAGTGTCAATTAGCTAGATTGTGAGCTCCTCAAGGTCAAGGACTAGGACTACCACTTTTAAACACCATATCCCTTGTGCAGGGTCTAAAGTACAGCATAATGGTTAAAAGAAAGAGCTTTGCCATGAGATAGGCTTAATGATAGTCTTGGCTCTGCCGCTGACTAGCTGTGGACTTTTGGGCAAGTTACTCACACGGTTGGGGTCCCATTTTTCTCATCTGTAGAATGAGAATAAAACTTTTACTTCATATAGTTTTGATGAGAGAGAGAGAGTGTGTGTGTGTGTGTGTACACATGTGATGTGAGGTGTGCATAGAATTAAAAGCCCTTAGCACAGTAACAACTATACAATAAGCATTCAGTAAATGTGAGACATTTTAAATTATTATTATCATCATCATAATTACCATCATCACCATCATTTTTAACACTCAGTAAGTATATGCTGAATATTCCTTCTTTGAAGGAAAACAACACCCCTTTATAAGGTAATTGTGGTTGCTGTATTAAATTAAAACCCTTCAAAGCATTTATCACCATGCCTGGCACATAATAAATGCTTAAATGTGTTAGCTCATATTATTTCTTAATCATAAAATTAGAAGGCTGACAGGGATCTTAAGAAGCAAACTAATGTCTGCTGCAAGAGAGATTTCTAATTGCCTATTGAATGTCTTCTCTTCTTCTTTAGTAACACAGCACTGATTCTGTTGAGGGTAGCTTGTGTACAGCTAAAATATGAAACAACTCTATTTCCCAAATAGTGGTAGCCAATCAAATGTAAGAGGAAGTCACTTGGTAAAATTTCTAGGTAAAATATCTTTAAACGCAGCTGACTCAATTGGAAGGTGTGCCCTTCACCTTTCTTCTTTCCTTTCTCCTTCCTTCTACCTGATATTGGAACAGAATAGCTGGAGTTGCTACATCCACCTTTAAGCTATGAAATGACCCTTGAGGATAGAGCCAAGAGCTATGGATGGTAGATCAGAAAAACAGAAGGAGCCTAAATCTTTGATGACTTCATGAAGGGACACACGTCTAGAAATACACGCATCTAGACCTTTCTCCATGTGAGAAAAAAATTCCTTATATTTTTTAAAGCAACTATTGTTTTGGTTTTCTTTAATGTATACATAAGCCCAATCTTAACTAATATACTTGCCTTCAGTCATGACATAGCAGAGATGAGATTTTTTTTCCCTATTGGTTTTTAACCCACATAAAGAAACTCTATAATGACTTTGGTGTTGTGATCTGGTCTCCTGTGCTCACATAGGAGGGTCTGATAAATTTTCCTAGGCACAAATATTTTTCCTTTAAGGTTCAGTCCCTTACAGCCAGTTTCAATAACATCTGACACTAAATACAACCTCTTTTCACTTCCCCAGTTGTTCCCTAAACTACTATGGCCTTTACCATCTAAGCCGCATCATTTAAGATTTATTTTAAAACACTTTATATTATTCCCCTACTACTCCCTTATGTATATCTTAGCTTAAATTAATCATAATGCCACTTATCAAGGCATATGTGGAAGTTAAATTAGATAATATGGTGACTGGCACAGAGTAAGCACTTATTAAATGTTACCATTTTTTCCTTCTCTGTCACCCCTTCTCTTCCATTTTCTGTTGAGTCCAAAACTTCAGAAAATAAAGTAATCCCCTGAAAGGTATCTTCATGTGTCTGTTCCTCTTTCCTTGACAATTAAGACTAAAGACATAACTCCTCTTAGCAAGTACTGAAAGTAAAGCAGTTGTTAGCAGATGTTCATCTCCTTGTTGGCTTATCAAAGAAGCACACTGCAGGAGGCCTGGGGAGGCTCCCATAGGAACTTGCTGAAATTTTCTGAACATATTCAGGCATTAGATTTCTGTTACTGAACCCCAAGGAGCACAAATCATATCTTCTTCAAAGACTTAGGAAGCCAATAGTTCATTATAAACATGGCTCCAGAGAGCTGAGCTTTCAGAAAAAAGAGAATCTATGTCTTCTTTTCTGTTGCCTGAAGACTACCACATTATTAGTAGAATCTTGGAAGGATGGCCCAATAACACTCTACCACTAAAGTGCCTGCTTGGCAGGGGTAATATACAATTCCATTATCAACAAAGGGGAATTTAAGGGCCATGTAGAGGTATTTATATGAAACAGCGCCAGAGAATGATCAGCAAGGATATGAATGTCAGGAGAGAATAGGAAGCAGCAAAATCAGGGAATTCAAACATCCTTCTCTACTCAATGTGTTCATCTAGAGGATAACAGAAAACACCATCTAGCTGATAGTGATGTGTTAAAACTACTGGTAGGTTATTGAGTGTGTTAATGTGTGGCATCATTCCTACTTCTAACCTTGTGGTTCCTGGATCCATATATTCTTTCTATGTAGAATGCAGTCCATATAAAGGCCTCTTATGTATTGTACATACCACATCCTAAAGGATGATACCTCATTCTTTCAGTGTTGCCTCCAAACTGACTCTTCAGCTGTGCCTTTAGAAAGCTGTTACAGTGCTCCTGAAGCCAGCTTCTTCTGGCTGGAATGGCATATAATACAATCAGCAGATCCAGTAGTGACAAGACCCCATCCTTACATCTGGATTGCTGTGTAGTGGGTCCCCTCATGAAATGCTTTTTTTCTATCTCATACCTGTAAAGCAGGCATTACATAAGAACCTTAATAGTGCTACTATGGGTAAGAAAGGCAAACTCGTATCTAGAATAGATATCTAAAGAATGAATTGCTGACTCTTCCTGGATGAAAAGAGCTCAATGTGCTTCGGTAAGTAGGAGTCTATGCTGTTGAGAAAATATTCAGTGCCTTGTGCCTACTCCATTCATGTGGTCATCATTATAGTTCCAGGGTGTGTTGATTCATCCCTAAGTAGCCAGTTGGTCTACTCTGAGAATAGTGCCATGTTGGTGACTCAGCATTATTCTGTATTTCTCACAGGTTGGCCAATCAGAGGAAGCAGTAGCTAGGTCAGCTTTGGTAAGTGGGAGTCTGTGCTGTTGAGAAAATATATAGTGCCTTGTGGCTACTCCATTCATGTGCTCATCATTATAGTTCCAGGGTGTGTGATAATAAAGCCTGGGGATATCAACTAGCTAAAGAATTTTTGCCTACTGGGTTATTTAGTGCCTCTTCCATGGTAGTTGTTTCCTGGAGGGCACTAACACAGATTTACAAATCTTTTTCTAAGATAGATTTACTAAAACAAACATTACCAGGAGGTACTACAATGCTACATCCTCTGATGAAGCTGTGGTGTTATTCAATAGCATCTGCTGTTGCTCATGGACCACAGTCAGAAATTGCCAATGTTGGAAACAGCAACCACTAGGGTTAGGGCTACAAGTCAAAAAGCTATTCTTTGATGGTCTTGCTCATGGCCACTTCTGAAGCCTGGTGATGTCTAGAATATTTGTGAATAAAGATTTCCTCAAAAAGATGGGGAATGCTATTGAATAAGACCATAGTGTCATCAGCAGGTGTGGTATTGTAGTACCTCCTGGTAATAAGTTTGTTCTTATAAATCTATCTTAAAGAAAATATTTTTAAATCTATATTAATGCCCTCCAGGAAGCATCTACCATGGAAGAGGCACTAAATAGCGCAGTAGGCAAAAATGACAAGATGAGACATCAATATGTCTCAGTAAAACATTCTGAGTGTGCCTACTCCCATTTATCCAATCACATGCGCCTTTACCCCAGACCTCTTTGTTTCTAATCTTTCCCCTTTCAGGCTCCTGATGAATTGTCCTGGCCATTGGTCACCGCCTGGGAATCTATGTACATTCTTACCTCAGGCTATGTTTTATTTCATACAAAGTAGATACAGCCAGGCATACCACTTATAGTCCCTGGCTGATAGGATGATTTTTTTCTCTCATTTTTTTGTTAACCACCCTGCATATGGCTATAATGCAGGTACCATATATTTTTTGCTTTCAGCAACATACTGAACTGACCTATCCATAAACCAAGCCCAGGCCTATTGCTCCTCCTTCACCTGGTCATATAGGATAAGATAATAAGGCAATAGGTGAAAGCTAGATTAGGGGAGCTGATGCAACTGTGTTGGATTAAACAGAACTTCAGTTTACCTGCTTAGGCAGTTACTTATGACCTCTGATCCACTTTAACTCAATCCCAGATATACCATTTCCATAAGGCAGTTACTTATGACCTCTGATCCGCTTTAACTCAATCCCAGATATCCAATCGCAGATAAGCTGGTGCTGGGCCTGTCCAATTTTATGACTTTGTAGGTCTAACAAAACCCAGCTCATAATTAAGAGTTCCAGATGCATGGTCACTTGATACCTGTTTGCATAGCGTTCCATCTTTATCAGCATCCAGTGACATGCCAGGAGCTGTTTCTCAAAAGGCACATAATTCTCTACTGTGAATGGTATATTCTTGGTCTAAAATCTCTGTGGCCTATGTAGTGATTCTCCTTTTGCAGCTCACCATAAACTCCACATTATATCTTTTCCCAAAACTACACCTCCAATAACATAGAGTCTTCCAAATTACATAGCACAAGGGACGGAGGAACTTTTCACACAACCTGGACCTGCCACAGGTCCCAATAAAAGCTGGAAATCTTATGTATAACCAAGCATATATGCCAGAGCATATATGTATGGAATGGAATGTGTTACCTCCAGAACTGAATGAGGCCTGCCAGATCTTATGCTTTCTTCTTTGTAATAAAAAAGATGCAGCTATTTGTCTTTTACTTTGAAGGGCATGCCTCTGACCACTGCACCTCTAAAGTCTACATGAAGTGGATGGGGTTCTTAAATCTTCAAAAGGTTTATCTCCTACCCTGTGGTGTACTGTGTCTTATAAAGGCCTCCAGGATGAGCAATCGACTCCTTCCTATCCTATCCAATCAGCATGATGTCACTGAAGTAATGGATCAATATCATGTTCTGTTCAATGTATTCCAGATGTCTTTGGACTATATTGTGACAGAAGGCAGGAGACTTAACATAGTCTTGGGTTGAAACCAAAAGTAAATATGCATACTGTTTTCTATCCAATGTAAAAGCAAATTGTTACTGACCCTCTTCTCTCAAATATAAATAGAAAAGAATATGTGTGACAAAGAAATGGCTGCCTGCTATGTTCCCGAGGCCTTCTTAATCTTCTCTAACAATGATACCCTGTTAGACTCAGCAGCTGCATTTGGGAAAACGATTTTATTGAGTTTGTCATAGTTTTTAATTTTATGGATTCATCTGGTTTATTCAAGGGCCAAATTGGAGAATAAAATGGCAATATGGTAGAGACCACCACCCTGCATCCTTTTAAAAAGGGGTCATCAAAATACAACCTGCAAGTCAAATGCAACAAGCTGCCTGATTTTATAAATCAAGCATTATTGGAACACAGCCATTTCCATTCATTTACATATTGTCTATAGGAACTTTCAAAATACAATGGCAGAGTTGAATAGCTGTGACGGAGATAGCATGGCCACAGGCCTAAAATATTTACTATCTGGTCCTTTACAGAAAAAGTTTTGTGTCTTCTGCTTTAGAAATTTAGTGGTGTCACTAACCTAAACCATTCCCCCAACATGGCAGGATATGATTTTATTTTTTATTTAAACTGGCTTGGGAAATGGCCCCATTGAAGAGCTTCACTTGGTCTTCCTTCCTCACTATGATAGCTCTTACGCATTGGGCCAAGGACTTAATGTAAAGGTTACTTCAATAGCCAAGTATATTGATCTCAATTATACACTTGAGGACTGGGTAAATGGCCACTGGGTTGTTCATGGACCCAGCAGACACACTGTGAGCCAGACTCCATTTATTTTTGGCCCCCAGAAACTTCCGCTCTAACAGAGGCTCCATGATGATATTTCGGGTCATTGAATATAATCTCAATTTTGATGCTTTGTCAATAGTACTTGAACTGTTTCATTATTCCCCTTTCCTCAGTGTACAGTCACCCAAATACATGGTCATATGTCCCTTTGGAAGAGGACTAGGGGAATCATTAACAAATGTATCTGCTATAGTATTACGGGGTCCTCCCTCCAAGAAACATGGCCACCTCTTTTATTAATGGTTTTCAGAAAACTGACTCAGGTCCAGGAACTGAGAAAAGATAGTGACTTTTGGGGGAAATCAACCATTCTCCATTCTTGCCTCTTTCTTATTGTGGATTTAATCAGCACCCTTATTTGCATCCATCTGGTTTGTCGATAGGGACATTGCACTCTATTAGACATCTCCACAAGTCCCTGAAAGTCAAGCCCCCTCTGATGGTCCTCAGACCTTGCCTACAATTAAAATAACTATGGCCTTCTGGCTCCTGGTTGTTAAACACCTCCAGCTGGTCTATATTACTTCAGAGCATCATTATCATAAACAGTATTGAGTCCAGCTCTTTCACTACCTCTCCTATCACCTGTGGTCTGCAAAGGTGATCAATAATTAAACTCTCAGTGATATGGGCACTCCATGGCCATCAGGAATACACAGTGTATGGGACCGTCTTGGTCTACAATCTCTGTGGCCTGTGTAGTGATCACGAATACATTTTATATTCCTGATAGCCTTGGAGTATAGCATGTTCTGTGTGCCCTCTTGTGGCACATAATCTTCTGGTAAGTCTTCTGGTGTCACTTAATGTGTCCTGTCCAACAGGCCTATTTTCCTCAGCCTTGTTATGCTTCCTTTATCGTGTGTCAGGGTACTCAGGCATTTCACTCAGCATGAGATATCACTTTCTTCAGGCTTTTAAGAGCTACCCTAGCAGTACTTGGTGTGATTGCCTAGGTGTGAAAATCCTGTATCATAAGAAAGTACACCCAAGTAAATTAATTCTTGCATATCCAGTCTTACTTTCTAGCCTGTTTAATCAATCACCCTCGAAACCCAATCTCCTGGCTCCTGGCAGATAGGCTAATTAATTGTTATAGCACCTTTAGTATATAACCTCTGTGCTTCCTTATCAAACATCCAATTCTAGCTAGGTGCCCTTTTGAAGAGCTACTCTAGTAGCTCCTTAGAAGTTTAATGATGGATCACCTTTGCAGGCCACAGATGATGATAGGAGAGGTAGTCAAAGAGTTGGACTCAGTATTATTTGAGTAGTAGTATTTTAATCGTTAAATAGCTAACCATTTAAACCTAGTTATAACCTGGTAGAGGGACAAGAGGTGAGAGTAGCAATAGTTTTGGCCTGGTGGCTGGACAAGAGTTGAGAGAGTAGCTCCTCAAAGGGGCACCTGTTGTCTTGCAGAGAAACAGCCTCTGCAGTATATTCCAGCACCAAGGTAGTGCCAGTTCTTACAAGAGATGGGTGGACTAACTCCCAAAGCTGTGCATGTTCAGAGGGATCTGCAGAGCCCAAAACTCTAAGGTGTCCATCCAAATGTCCCTGTCCCATATTTAGGATACTGGGTTTTCTCATGAGGTCTCTGATCTTAGTGTAATAGACCTACTTTGTATGGGCATTTAAACATTTCTAAACCTGTGCCTTTCTAACAAGTCCTGAATCTGCTTCTCTGAATCCACTCTTCTACTGCAGGAGAATGGACCTCTTTGTAAACTACCAAAGTGTCTCACTGGATCTCACACTTCTCCCTTAATTGCTTTTTGATTGACCTCAGTTTCTCATTATTCTTCTGAAGGGCATCAACAGAATTTAGCAATAATTAGCTAACTCCACAGTCCTTGTAGACATGTTTTTCTCCTATCTTTAAAATGCCCAAATCATTGTACCTACAAGACAATCCTCTCCACTTGCACATTTTCTCAGTTTCATCATTGATGAAATCCTCATTTGGGTGGCCATCTTGTGCCAGGAAATATTTGTGTCCCACATAAAACCCAGGATGATATCATTACTCTGACTGAACCATTTCCAGAACCCAAAACCCATTCTCACTACCTGTTGGGAGAAATGCCTGTGAAAGACTAAGGGAAAGGAAGCAGGGATGACCTTCAGACCACAAAGCACCATATCTGAAAATGGATGGAGGAAGAAAGAAGAACTGAATGTGAAGAATCTCAGACTGCAACATGGTTCTAAGAGAGTTACATCAAATCAATAGGAAGTCCTGTAGCCAAAGTTGGCCATCAGAAGAGTCCTTGCAAGCAGACTCCTAGTACTCCTACTATGCCTAGTCATTGGCTGGAAGCAACCTACAGGATGTATGGTCTCAGGACGAATGTGGTAGTGGATCCAGGGGAGCAGAATTCTGGCTATTAGTCAACTATGCTCCCCACAGTCATGAAAATATATCTGAGTGACACATTTTTATGGCTGCCACATATGTGCAGCACTTAGAACTCTGAGATGTTCTGACATGATTCACAACATCAAGGAACTAAGAGTGTAGTAGAGAAAATGAACCTAAATAGAAAACAAGGCACAAACTTAAATTTAGGGTTGAGAGAGTTTGCTGGGTCATATTAAGATTTAATATTCCAGAGGGAGTCTGGGAATATGGTGACATAAAAACATGGAAACTCTTTTATTCTAATTTCCTTGCTATGTTAACCCAATTATTATGGGAAGGGGGAACCTTTCTCACCACTACCTCTGAAAAATAGAGGGATTTCACATGTATACCTCAGGTTTTGGAATTCTACCAAGATTTTACAAGTGAAAAGGAATGAAAACTAGTTAACAAGACCAGTATTATCCAGAGGAATAATTACATGTCAACAGATTCCCTCTGGTCCATGTGGAAAAATTTTGTCTTAGAAGCTCATCTGTCCTCCTATGAGAAGATTCTGTATGTGGAAGCTCATCTGCCTTTTCACATGGTCTGGGGAAACGCTTAGCTGCCCACAGAATCACTCAGACATCATCTTTAGCTCTCCCTACACAAAGGAGATACTCCTATTTCCTTCATTTTGCTAGTAAAACCATTCAATCAGGCTGCATGCACACAGGCTGTCTGGCTTCTGCCACTGGTCCACATAAAGACAGAATTGCCTTTGTCATAGTAAGAAAAAACACTCACCATTACATCCTCTATGGGTGAGCAAACAGGAAGCACTTCCCTTTCTAGGCCACTAATATTTGCTCATCATTGGCCACACTAGAACAGTGTGGCCTAGGCGGGCTGATCACGAGATCAAGAGATAGAGACCATCCTGGCCAACATAGTAAAACCCCGTCTCTACTAAAAATACAAAAATTAGCCGGGCATGGTGGTGCGTGCCTGTAGTCCCAGCTACTCGGGAGGCTGAGGCAGGAGAATTGCTTGAACCTGGGAGGCAGAGGTTGCAGTGAGCTGAGATTGCACCACTGCACTCCAGCCTGGTGACAGAGCAAGACTCCGTCTCAAAAAATAAATAAGTAAATAAAACTAAAAATAAAAAAATAAAAAATCCAGAAATGAAATACCAAAAACAGATCTACACTAGCCCAGAGAGAAAATACATTAGCCAACACCATTGATAAACCTAGATCAGTGACTCTTAAGGTACAGACCCTGGGCCATCAGCATCAGATACATTTTGGAACTTATTTTATATTCATACATGATTTTTAAATTGATATCCACATCCTTCATTAGCCTGCAAAAGCCAACAAAGCAGGAATTATGTCTATTTAACAATTTAGCACAGACTGACATATTAGAGGGGCTCAAGGAAGATTTGTTAAAATATGAATACTAGAATAACAACAGCAAAACTTTCCAGAAAGACTCAAATTAGATATATAACAAAGATATAATACAGTAAAGAAATAATAAGAGGTAAGTAGAGAAATGATAAACTAATCATTAAATGTGTGTGCCTGTAAGTAATCCCAAGTATTTGGGAAGCTGAGGTTGGAGGATTACTTGAACCCAGAAGTTTGAGGCTGCAGAGAGCTATGATGGCACCACTGTAATCTAGCCTGGGGGACAGAGTGAGACTGTCTCAAAAAATTAAATAAACAAATAAATAAAGCAGATAAAATGTTGCCTTTTAGAAATAGTTATTTCTTCATGATCACACTATAAATTAAAATCAGACAAATATTACTTTAAATACATGTATATTTAAATATTTCATAGCATAAGTAAATTAAAAATTATATAGTAGTATATATTACAAAATACATATTATATAATATAGTTACATATAGTTAAATAATTTATGAAATATATTATTGTAATATATAATATATGTAAATAGTACATATTTTATATATTTTTTAATAAAATTATTAAAATAAATTTCTTTTTCATAATATTTTAAGTCAATTTATTCAAAATATTATTTCAACATACTATCAATAATTTAAAATTATTTTTGAGATATTTACATTATTTTCTTAAAATGTAGTGTGCATTTTTTAAAATTATACTTTAAGATCCAGGATACATGTGCAGAACCTGCAGGTTTGTTACATAGGTATACAGGTGCCATGGTGGTTTGCTGCACCTATCAAACCATCATCTACATTAGATATTTCTCCTAATGCTATCTCTCCACTAGCCCCCCAACCCTGAGGGGCCCCAGTGTGTGATGTTCCCCTCCCTGTGTCCATGTGTTCTCACTGTTCAACTCCCACTTAAAAGTGAGAACATGCAGTGTTTGCTTTTCTGTTACTGTGTTAGTTTGCTGAGAATGATGGTTTCCAGCTTCATCCATGTCCCTGCAAAGGAAATGAACCCATCCTTTTTTATGGCTGCATAGTATTCCATAGTCTATATATGCCACATTTTCTTTATCCAGTCTATCATGGATGGGCATTTGGGTTGATTCCAAGTCTTTGCTATTGTGAACAGTGTCGCAATAAACATATGTGTGCATGTGTCTTTATGGTAGAATGATTTATAATCCTTTGGGTATATACCCAGTAATGGGATTGCTGGGTCAAATGGTATTTCTGGTTCTAGATCCTTGAGGAATTGCCACACTGTCTTCCACAACGGTTGAACTAATTTACACTCCCAAAAACAGTGTAAAAGTGTTCCTATTTCTCCACATCCTCTCTAGCATCTGTTGTTTCCTGACTTTTTAATGATTGCCATTCTAACCGGCATGAGATGGCAAATTTCTATCTCCACGTGGTTCTAGTAAGATAAATTTCTATCTCCATGTAGTTCTAGTAAGTTAAGGCAGTCCAATGTTCCTACTGCGAAAAAATGAGAAGAGGCTACTTAAATTACATAGACAATACTGTTGAGGCATCAGAGAGATGCAAACGTAGAGAGAATTTGATGGTCTAAAATTCCAAAGAGGCAACTTTCTCAGGTGAACTGATGATTGCCAATCTTTTTTCTTCCTTTGAGGGTACCTTATGATTCTGGATTCAGGCTAAAGATCAGGCTTAGCCCAAGAAGAAGGCCCCTGAAAGAAAATCAGCAAAGCTTTGAGCAGTAATCAAGGGCTTGAATGACAAAATGGAAATCTGAAAGGCCTCAAACACAAAGCTCATTTTCCCTACGTGGCATTTGCTGAGTTCTAGAGCTGCATGTCTCTCTTTTAATTCATACCTCATATCATACACAAAAGTTAACTCCAGATAGACTTCAGATATAAATGTGAAAGATAAAATGAGAGATCTTTTAGAGAAAAACAAGGGCAAGCATTCTCATGATCTTAGAGTAAACATATATCTTTTAAACTGGACCTAAAAAGAGCTAACTGTCAAGGTAAAATAACTCATTAATTGTAATATATTAGAATTAAGGAAATATATATGTCAAAAGACACCATTTAAAGAATAAAAAACAAGCCACAATGTAGAATAAAATATTTCCAATTCATGCAAATGACTTGCATCTGGAATACATTAAGAACTCTCCAAATCCGTAAGAAAATGGCAGACTACTTAATTTTTAAAAATCAGCAAAGATTTGAACAGATACTTCAAAGAAAAGGGTATCAAAATGACCAATATACTACATAAAAGCTGCTAAATTGTTTTAAATCATTAGGAAAATGCTACATAAAACCACAGTGGGAAACTTCTTCATACCCATCAGAAATTCTGAAATAAAAATGAGGAAACAAGTCAAGAGTTGGAGGAAGGGAGAGAACTCTCATACTGCTAGAGGAAGTATAAATTGGTACAACTACTTAGAAAAACCATTTGGCTATTTAAGCTAAACAAGTGTATATTCCATGACCCAGCAATTTTGAAGTATGTATGCAACAGATATGCTTAAATATATGTTTACCAAAATATATGTTAATTGCAGCACTATTTACAGCAACTAAAAATTAGATACCTCCAAAATGATAAAATGGAAACTTGTAAGGCCTCAAACATGAAGCTCATTTTCCCCACAGGACATTTGCTGGGTTCTAGGGCTGCACTCTAGGGCTGTATCTCTGTTAATTCAGACCTCTTATCATACATGAAAATTAATTACAGATAGATTATAAATGTAAATATGGAAGGAAAACCAGAGACTAGAATGGATAAACTGAGTGTTATAACAAAATATAACAGAGTGGCTTAAACAACAAACTCTTATTTCTCACAGTTCTGGGCATTGGTAAGTCCAAGATGAAGGTGCCAGCAGATCTGGCATTTGCTGACTGACCACTTCCTCATTTGCAACTAACCATCTTTTTGCTGTGTTCTTACATGGTATATTGCTGAGAGAAAGAAGTAAGCTCTCTTGTGTCTCTTCTTATACAGGCACTAATCTCATTCATGAAGGCTCCACTTTCATGCCCAAATTACCTCTGAAAGACCCCACCTCCAAATATCCTCACTTTAGGGATTAGGCTTCAACATACGAACTTTGGAGAAACATAAGCATTCAGTCCATAGTAGTGAAATAGTCACACAATGGATATATGGAAATGAGAATGAACAAACATCTACTACATTAAATAAGGAATATCAAAAATATAATTTTGAGTAAAAGAAACTAGACATAAAAATGTACATATGTATGTATGATTACATTTATATGAATTCAGGAAATAGAAAAATAGGTAATAAAAATCTATGCTGTTACAAATCAGGACAGTGGTTACTGACTTGAAAGGCTCACAAGAATGGTGGGGAGGAGTCTTCAGGATACTAGTGATGTTTTATTTGATTTATTGATCTGCATGATCCAATGAGTAAATCAAACAGATGCAACAGTTAATACTGAGTTTCAACTTGATTGGATTGAAAGATGAAAAATATTGATCCTGGGTGTGTCTGTGAAGGTATTGCCAAAGGAGATTAACATTTGAGTCAGTGGGCTGGGAAAGGCAGACCCACCTGTAATCTGGGTAGGCACCATTTAACCAGCTGCCAGTGCGGCTAGAATATAAAGCAGACAGAAAAATGTGAAAAGACTAGACTGGCCTAGCCTCCCAGCCTACATCTTTCTCCCATGCTGGATGCTTCCTGCCCTTGAACACTGGACTCCAAGTTCTTCAGTTTTGGGACTGGGACTGGCTCTCCTTGCTCCTCAGCTTGCAGACAGCCTATTGTGGGATGTTGTTATTGTATGAGTTAATACTTAATAAACTCTCCTTTAAATATACATGTCCTATTAGTTCTGTTCCTTTAAAGAAACCTGACTAATACAGCAGATAAGCTACATACTTCTTTTATTCTTTTATTTTTATTTTTATTTTTTTTGAGATGGAGTCTTGCTCTGTCACCCAGGCTGGAGTGCAGTGGGATGATCTCGGCTCGCTGCAACCTCCACCTCCCAGGTTCAAGCAATTCTCCTCCTCAGCCTCCTGAGTAGCTGGGATTACAGGAGCCTGCCACCACGCCCAGCTAATTTTTTTGTATTTTTAGTAGAGACAGGGTTTCACCATGTGGGCCAGGCTGGTTTTGAAATACTGACCTCAGGCAATCTGCATGCCTTGGCCTCCGAAAGTGATAGGATTACAGGCATGAGCCAACACGCCCAGCCAGCTACGTACTTCTGAAATATTCCCTTTTTTATATGTTGAAGTATGTTATATTTAAATTAAAAAATTAAAAAGTAGTAGCAGCTCATTATGAATATTTATCTGTTACACAGACTGAAAAAATCTTTCTAAACCTAATAGCAACAAACTAAAAAATAAAAAAAAATTATCTGTAGACTTGACTACATAAAAGCTTGAGGAACCAATATATAAAAACAACCACAATTTTAGTTTGCCATAGAATGCAAAGAAAAATGGTTAACACCAGTAATACATAATGATATAAATGGGCATAAAACACTTAAGAAAGAAATAATGGCCAATAAGCACATGAAAAAAATATATTTCTAAACTAATAATCAAAGATACTCAAAGTAAAACAATAGGATGAAATTTTCCAAGTATCCAAATTAGCATTTCTTCTAATGATAATAATAAGGCAAGACAGGCACTTTCATGCACTGTTGGTCTTAGTTTAAATTGGTTATTGAACCAAAAATCACTTTAAAAAGCAGAGTATGGACTCAGGATTCCCTGAACGCTATCTATGATCCCAACATCCCAACAGCCCATTTTCTTGTAATCTACTCCTTATTCCTTAGTTACTCTTTTACCTCAGTGATGCTGATACTGAATTTGTCCTTTGTTTAGAAATAAATAAACACTAAAATAATATATATTTCATAATATGTAGGCAAAATTTAGAAGAATATGCTCCAATCTGTTGATAGTGGTTCTGAGACATAAAAGTGTAAGAGAAGCTCACATTCTATATCATATTTCTGTAATGAAAAGTTATGCATAATTTTCTATTACTTTTACAAGAAAAATAGTAATATATTTGGTCTAATCTTCATTCATTTCCTAATCCATTCAAGAAGTACGGATATAGTTTCACTGTGTCCTCACCCAAATCTCTTCTTGAATTGTAGCTCTCATAATCCCCATTTGTCATGGGATGGATCTGGTGAGAGGTAATTGAATCATGGGTTCCAGTTTTCCCATGCTGTTCTCCTGATAGAGAATAAGTCTTAGAAGATCTGATGGTTTCATAAAGGGCAGTTCTTTTGCACATGCTTTCTTGCCTGCTGCCATGTAAGACATGCTTTTGCTCCTCCTTTGCCTTCTGCTGTGATTGTGAGGCCTTCCCAGCCATGTGGAACTGTGAGTCCACTAAACCTCTGTTTTTTGGAAATTACCCAGTCTTAGGTATTTTCTTCATAGCAGTATGAAAATTGACCAATACAAGTACTCACCAAGAAGATACTACTAACACGCCAATCCCTGTGCAAGGCAGGACAAGGCAGGTGGTTAGGGACCAAAGTGAAGGACACTTGAGGTCTAGCTAAGACCTGGAGTGTAAGGTCGAGTAAGTTCTATGACTCTTGTTAAGGTTTGTGACCAACACAAAGTGCCCTAATAGACACAGTAAGGATCCCAATACAAACCCAGTCATGCAGGATCATCAGGGGGTAGCAGCAGTGTGCATCTATTCAGCTAGGATTCAGAATGGAACCACATCCCTGTGAAGATACCTCGGCACCTAGAAATCTGCCAGAATAAAATCTGGAAACTAAAAACCTCCAGGCATAACACCAATAACATAGATCTAGTCACAGTGAAGCAGTCGTGGTAATCCATTCTAACACACACCCTGCTATCAAAATTGGAAGACAATATAAACTTGGAAAGGTAGGACAGTAATTTAGAAAATAATAATGATACTAAACACTTATTATGTGTGTGGCACTATTATACACACTTGATACATATTAAATCCTCATAACAACTTGATAAGGGAAATAGAAAGTGAGCTTCTCTCACACTTTTATGTCTCAGAACCACTATCAACAGTCTGGAGCATATTCTTCTTATCCTATTTACAAATAAGGAACACAGAATTTAAGGTTTTGCCCAAGGCCATATAGCTAATAAGTGGTAGAGCCTGGATCCAAATCAAGGAATCCTTGTTCTTGCTACAAGAAGTCCTATTTGTTCATTTATTCAACAGACATTATTGGGAGTCTTCCAAATCCCAGGCATTTGGATAGGTGTTTTGCATACAAACGAAAATAAGAAAGCCTCTGCATTCACAGTGTAGTAGAATAAGAGAACAGGGGAGCAAATATGTAAAACACATGGTAAATGCTAAAACAGAGGAACTGGCCAAATACTGCTTAGTAATATGAGCAATTTTGCTGGATGAAATCAAGAAAGTTTTTAACAATATAATTTGAATTGGGCTTTAAAAAATAAACAGAATGAAGGCATCCAAAAAGGGTGGGAAAGGGTATTTCAGATAATAAGTTAAATATGAGCAAAGATATGGAAGTACTTATGTATGAAACACAGTATGAAAAGATGTCAGTTTTCTATGACTGAAGAATGAAGTCCATGAGGGAAACTGGCAGAAGAAGGAAGGAGACAGGAGGCCAATATTTCTCCTGCAACATCAGTGGGGCCATCCTCACTGAAACCACTACCCTGAGGAGCTGTATCTTCCCAAGGTTTCTCAGAAGCACACATAAAATTTAGTCATTTGTTTCAACCTCCAACAAAATTACATTTTTAGCAAAAGAGCATAAATGAAGCTTTACTCATTAGACAACTTACTTTGAGATAGCTTTGTTAAGATTCAGGTGTTATACTTGTAATAGAACATTGTTGCCAAGGTGATGGGGATTTAAACAATGAAATAAATATAACTGCAATAAACATGTTTTGAGAAGACAGCACCAACTGTAATTTCCCTCTGTAAAAGGAACTCAGGGCCTTTGAAACAGCTAAATCTCTTTAAGGTAAGCAAGTGCTCTCACACCACAGCATAGAGGGTGTGAGATCTTCAGATCTTTTTCCCTCAGAGTGTTGCTTATCTTGAGAGCACTACTTAGTTTAGTATGCAGATCTTGCTGGCTGTACTTCCTGTCCTGCTTAGTATAACATCCTTTTTTATGTAGCAGAAACTTAAAACAATTGAAATTCTAAAGATGGAAAAGCCGTCTGCGCTAGCAAATGATAATACAATATCATGTTCTACCATACGGTCTCCTTCCAAGAATTTACTCCAGGGATTTGCCTAGACCCCAAAGGAGATCTCCATAGAAGGCCTTGGAGAGATGCATTTTTATACTGGGAAAGGAAATGAGAACATTTACTTATACTTTATACATGACTTCTTTTTTGAAAGGAAGATGTGTAATCTGGTGCATAATCTTTGTGTATAATCTAGTGCATAACACCAGAACTGCCTTGTATTTGTACAGTGATTTAGATTTTACCAAGCTCTTTTACATGCACTGTTTGTGTGAGAATTAAATTGTATAGCATGACATAAAGCTCTTAGAACAATCCTTGCGATGGGACTCAATAAATCGGTGCTCACTACCTGGGTGATGAAATCATTTGTACATCAAACCCCAGTGACATACAATTTCCCCACGTAATAAACCTGCAAATGCACCCCGTGAGCCTAAAAGTTGGAAAAAATGACATTACTTTTACTTATTCCATTTTGTGGTTGTTGTTATTGCTGTTGTTATGCAAATAACTTCCTTCTTTCTCTTAGTAAAAGAAAACAACTTCAAAGCTGGGTAGTAAAGGAGAACCAAAGTAGGACTACAAAGTGAGATATGTTTAGGTCAAAATAACTGATTAATTAAGAGTTAATGTTTTGTCTTTTGTTTTTCACTATTAAAATGTCATTTTCTACAGACCACTGTAATAGCCTTGGATCACCATGAATCAATATAGCTAAATAATTCAGGGGTTTGTACAGTCATTCTCAAGCTTTATCATCACAAAATGAAATAATCTTATCTGTAAATGTGAGGATGCCAAAATTAGAAAGTGAAACCTTATCACATGAGACTGCAACATTTCGTTCCATAATGTTTCCCATAGATGCATTTTAAATGATAAACAAGGCTAGCAAAATTATCTTATCTTGCTTCTTTTATCTTAGAGGCATTTATTATTTAACAGTGGTTATATGGTCAGACGAGTAATGGTTCAATTGGATTTTTGTTCTCCATTTTCTGAAAAACATTTAAAGAGAGTCTCTTTTTTCCTATTTTATAATTTATTTTCTCTTATCTTGCCACTGCCTAATAAGCACATGACATTTAACTTTTCGGTGATATCAACTATTGCTGTTGCTGATGATGCTATTATTGCTGCTGTACTTATTGTTACCATTTTTGATTACATGCTATGTGCTAGTCTTTTTAAAAGCATTATTTAACACTAACAAGCACCTTGCACAATGAATATGGTTGTAGCTTGAGAAGCAACTTCTAAGCCACATTGCTATTGTGATGGCATGTTGAACCCAAAACTCTTTATTTCCAAATTTCAGGATTTTACTGTATATTTATATGCTTTCAAGTAAATTATTAAATTTCATGTCATATTTACATGCTTTCAGGTAAATTATTAAGAATTTTACGAATAGAAAACTAGAAAGGAGCAATTAGAGTAATATTTTCCTTGTACTATGGTTCTCAAAGATGGTATTAAGCTTATTAGCAATAATATATAAATACTTCTTAAAGGAAAAAAAGGTTTTAAAATTCAAGAGTGAGGAAGACATCTTCCAGTGAAGATAAAACAATGGGCCTGGATTTTCACCTTCCTGCATGAAACAAATTTTTAAAATATTTATAAAACAATGGTTTTAAAGACATTGGAAGGTAGGCAACAAAGGATGATAATCCTAAGAGATTAGAAACAAATCATTTGAGCCCTATGATTGTCCCACCCTATTGTCTGAAGTTTCCAAGCACAGCACAAGGGAGAAGAAACCCAGGAAGATCCTTGCTGCCTCCTTAAGTTGAGAAGAAGCTGGAAGCTCAAGAGAACCAGGATAGCTAGTTCAAAAGGCAGACTACTTGAGGGGAAAGAACTACAGAAAAACAACTCTGGAGGTCTGGAGGTTTCTCTTGACTTTTCACCTTTACTGATAAACACATGCATGTGTGGAAACTACCCTCAGAAAGAAGCACCAAAAAGGATTAAAAGGAACAAACCTTCATGCTCACACTAGATGAAAAACAGTTCCTGTCCTCAGCTAAAGCAGAAAAGCTCATAATTCACAGGGTGTTTGACAAACTAATCAGATAAAGTACTCAGAACAGTTTTGCATCAATAAGGGGAAAAGAGCCCAAGATTAAATGCTGCTGATAACATTTAACAGTTTATAAGAAAGATCTAAAAGGATCAACTGTTTGTTTCTGGGAAACTTGACTGCATCTTGGAATGAAGCTCAAAAATACATATATAAATGCAAAAATATTCAGCACTCAATAAAGTGAAATTCACCATGTGTGGCATCTAATAAAAAATTACCATTAAAAATACTACCCACAGTGAGGGAAAAAACAGCTGAACAAAATTGACTTAGAAATGATGCAGATGATCAAATTAGTAAATATGAATATTAAACCAGTTAACTCTTCCTCATATGCGCAAGAAGCTAAAAAAAGGTTGTACATGGTAATAGACTACATGAAAGATATATTTTAAAAATAGATAAATCAGATGGCTAGAGATAAAAATTACAATGCCTGAGATAAAAAATACACCAAATGGGACTAAAGGCAGATTATACGCTGCATGGGAATAAAGCCATATTAAACACTGCTATTGGAAAGATTAGCGATCTTAAAAAACACCAAAAGAAGTTACTCAGAGTAATAGAGGGGAAAAAAAGACAATTAAAAAGGAACAGAGTATCAATGAACTGTGGGAAAACATCAAGTGGCCTAATATACAGTTAAATAGAGTCCACAAAGGAAATGGAAGAGAGATAGAAGAAATATTTTAAAGAACAATAGCTGAAAATTATACAAATTCGATAAAAATAATAAATTTAAAAGTTTAAGAAGTTCAACAAATTCCAACCACAAAAAAACAGAAAAAAACACCAAAATATATCATAATTAAATTGCTTAAAAACAATGATTTAAAAATCTTCAGAAGTAACTACAGAAAAAGAGAGGCATTATGCACATGGTAACAAATTTAAGAATGAAAGCATACTGCTGGTTGAAAACAATGCAAGCTGAAACCAAGTGCAACAGTATCTTTAAAATACTGAAAGAGAACATTTTCAACCTAGAATTCTATACCCAGTAAAAATATGTTACTAAATATCTTTGTAAAAGACTTTACCAAGTATATATGTAATGAAATAATTCAACATCAACAGACCTGGGCAACAAAAAATGTAAAAAGAAGTTATTCAGGAAGAAAGAAAACTGTAACGTATAAAAGTCCGAATCTAAACAAAACAATGAAGAGCACTGAAAATGGAAAATTCACTGATAAATATAAAAGACTTTTTCCTTATTGGTTAGATTTCCTTAAAAGATTATCAATTATTTAAACAAAAACTCATAACAAAGTATTGCAGAGCCTATAACACAGAAAGACAGAATATATGACAAAAATAGCACAAAGGATGGAGTGAGAGGGAGAAATGGAAGTATATTCTTGTGAGGTTCTTATAATACACAATAAGTGGCATAATATTACTTGAAGACAGACTGTGATAAATTGAAGATGTATACTATAAATCCTAAAGCAACCACTAAAATAATACAACAAAGAATTACAGCTAGTAACAATGGAGACAAGATGGAATCAACAAAAATGCTCTACTTACCAAAAGTAGGCACAAAAAGAGGCAACATTGAACACAGAATAGACAAATAATTATAAAAAAAATGCAAACATTCCAAACACTCTAACTAAAAGGAAGAAGTTGTCAAACTGGGTTCAAAAGTAAGATTCAACTAGATGCTATTTATTAGAATCCCATTTAAAACGCAACTACACAGAAAGGTTAAAGTGTAAAGATGGGAAAAGATTTACCATTCTAACACTTACTAAAAGAAAGCAGGAATGTCTATATTAATATCAAAGTCAAATTTTAAAGGAAAGAATATCACAAGGTATAAAGATAATCATTTCATAATGATTAAGAAAACATGACAATGATAACAGAGTTTTGAAAATCCTGAAGTGAAACTGGTAAAAGCTTCTAGGAGAAATAGAAAAATCCACAATTATACTCATATATTTAAACACACATCTCTAAATTATTGATGGAACAACTAGATAGAAAATCAGGAAGGATGCAGAAGACTTGAACAATACTATCTACCAACTTGACTCAACTGACATTTATAGAGCACTTGACTCAAAAACAGTAGGGTTCAAATCCTTTTAAAGGGCACATGAAACATTTACCAAGGTAAACTATATACTGGACCATAAAAGAAATTCTCAATATAGGATTTACATCAAGGATTCAAATCAAGAAACATGTTCTTTAATTACAGTGGAATTAAATGAGAAATCCCTAATAGAAAAATATAAGTAAAATGTCTAAATATTTGGAATTTAGGTATTTATACATATACCCAAATGACCCATAGGGCAAAGAATAATTCATAAATAAAATTAGTATTTTGAACTAAACAGAAATAAAAAATAGAGAATTTACGTTATTAAAAACATGTAGCACTCAGTACCTCAACTTAATGACCTTAGCTTGCATGATAAGAGGTAGAAAGAGGAGAACATTACACTCAATGTAAGTAGAAAGATCACAGATGAATAGATGAAATAGAAAACAGCAAAAGTAATATGGAAAACTGATTAAACACAATCCTAATTCTTTGCAAAATTATACACAGAATAATCAGTATAAAAAGAGAATAGATAAATTATGAATATTGGGTATGAGAAAGATGACAACACTATAGCCTATAATTATCAAAAAAAAATTATTATGACAATTTCATGCCAATAAATTTTAAAATTTTTAGGAAATAAACAGATTTTCTGAACAATACAAACTATGAAACTCACAAAAGAAGAAACAGATAACCTGAATAGTTTTATATTCTTAGAAGACTGAATTCGTCATTAAAAATCCCTCTCACAAAGAAAACTCCAGGCCCACATGGCTTCATTAGTGAAGTCTTTCAAATATTTAAGAAAAAAGTTAGTATCAAATTTATAAAATCTCTTTTTAAAAATGGTCTTACCAAAAGATTCTGAATACAATGTTATCCTAACACCAAAACCAGAGAAAGATATTTGAAAACACACTCATATACCCCAATACCCCTCAGGAACATAGATGCAAAAAAAAAAAAAAAAAAGAATGTTTATCAAATCAAATCCAATAATATATTAAAAGGATATTAAATAATGGCTAAGTATGGAATGCAAAGTTAGTTTAACATTAGAAAAATAGTTAAGTTAATTCACCATTTTAACAAACTAAAAAAGAAAAAAAAACCCATATGATTACCTAAACAAATGCAGAAAAAGCATTTGCCCATATCCAACATCAGTTCCTCATTACAACTCTCAGTAAACTACTAATAGAAGCAAAATTCCTCAGCCATATAAAGGGCATCTTCCAAAGACACATAACTAACATCATATTTTTGACAAAAGACAGAAGGCTTTCCCTCTAATATCAGGATCAAGTCAAGGATATCTGATGTTATTACTTCTATTCAACACTGAACAGTTGGTTCTACTCAGTGAAATAGGCAAAACAAGTAAATAAAAGGCATGGAGATTGAAAGAAAAGAATAAAATAAATTAAAAAGTTAAAGTGCCTCTATTTTCAGCTGACATGATTGTCTCTACAGAAAATTCTATGGAATCTATGTGAAAAGCTACAAGTACTAATAAGTGAGCTCAGCAAGATTGCAGGATACAAGATCAATATGCAGAACTCAACTGTATTTCTATGCACAAGCAATTAATAATTGAAAGCTGAAATTTAAAAAATGCCTATTACAATAGCATTAAAAATACAAAATAACTTAGAAATAAATCTAACAAAATATGTATAAGACCTATAAATTTAAAACTGCAAAACACCTCTTGGAAAAATTTTAAGTCCTAAATAGAGAAATACATTGTGTTCACCAAAAGGAAGACTCAGTATTATTAAAATGTTGTTTTCTGGCTAAACTGGTCTGTAGATTCAGTGCAATCCCAATAATATCTCAACAAGGTTTTTATAGAAATATATGAGCTGATTATAAAATTCATATAAAAATGCACAGAATCCAGAATAGCCAAAACATCTTAGAAAATGTAGGACAAAGTTAGAGGACTTACACTAGCTGGTTTCAAGATTTACAGTCCTACAATATTCAAAACAGTGTGGTATTTGTATCATGACAGACAAAATACATAAATGAAACAGAATAGAAAATCCAGAAATAGGACCACATGTAAATGGCCTTCAACAAAAGTGCAAAGTCAATTCAATGAAAAAGAATAGTCTTTCCTACAGATTGTGCTAAAACAGTAGGGTATCCATAGACCAAAAATAAATAAATAAATAAATAAATACAAACTTCTTTTGATATTGGCATCATATACAAAAGTTAACTCAAAATAGAACATATACCTAAATGTAAAACCTGAAATTATAAAGACTTTAGAAAACACAGAAAATCTATTCTACCTTGGGCTAGACAACAATTTCTTAGCTATGGTAACAAAAATTATCATCCATAAAAACAAAATTAATAAATGAGATATCATCAAAATTAAGAATGAAATGACAAACCAAGGCTTCCCATTTCCAGCCTAGCAGGTAAGAAGCTTGGAAATTGCTATTCCATTCTAAGAAGCAAAAAGCTAAATAAACTGAAAAAAACTACAACTTTTAGATTCATAAGAGAAATGAGATCATAAGGCAAACTACTGCCCTCAAAGCTGAAGAAACAGAAGACAGAAACAACAGAGAAGCAGCCTACAAGCAAAAACCTCCACAGGAACCAGTGCCAGTGCAGGAAAACCTGAACTCTTAATTGACGAATTGCTGGAGAATTGGTTTGGACAACTCTGGCATTAAAAATTACAGGGGGACTCAGTCATTATGGGGCACCCACAGTTTTGTGAATTTTACATCCAGTAGCTCTACCAGGTCTTCTTGGTGAATACTGGAGAAAGATCCTCCATGATCCAGGCAGGGGGAGGGTGAAATAACCATTTAAAAATACTCCAGATCATTCTCTTCTACTTAACAAGGTCTTCTCTCAGGAGAAACTATGTAATCAGAGCCTAACCTACAGGGATTTGGTCAGAACTTAACTGACTTGAGAGAAGGGGAATACCCACCTCCAGCCCACTCTAGACCTTCTTCCTGACCCACCTACGGGGGAAAGAGAAGCCTATGAGAAGTTCACAATCCAGAGGTATGGACTGACCCAAAAAAAAAAAAAAAAAAAAACCTGAGGACTAATTGTAGAACTACAGAAGATGTCCTCTCTTTCCATATCTTACCACCACATTACTAAAGGCCTATTTATAGGATTTCCTTCTGCCCAGTACATCATGTCCAGCTAACTAAAAACATAGTTGAGGAGATAAAGCAAGCATCAAAACCAGACTCAGAAATGGCAGGGATGGTGAAATTATTACACCAGCAATTTATTAAAACTATAATTAATATGTTAAGAATGCTAATGGGTGAAGTAGACAACATGCAGGGACAGATGGGCAATACAGGCAGAGATGAAAACTTTAAGAAAGAACAACAAAGAAATTCTAGGGATTTAAACACTATAACATAAATGAAGAATACTTTTAATGGGCTTAATATAGGCTGGACACAGCTGAGAAAAGAGCTTCTGATCTTCAGAATATCTCAATAGATACCTCAAAAATGGAAAAGCAAAGGAAAAAATGACAGGAAAAAAAACACCAAGAACAGAATATCCAAAACGTGTAATACAACTACAAAATGTGCAACATACACATAAAGGGAATACTAGAAAAAAGACAGAATGGAACAGAAGAAATATTTGCAAACATGATGACTAAGAGTTTTCCCAAAGTTAATGTCAGACACAAAACCACAAATCCAGGAAGCTCACAGAACACCAAGCAGGATAAATGCCAGAAAATTAAACATAAGCTTATCATTTTAAAATGAAAGAAAATCAAGGATAAAGAAAAATCCAAAAAGAATACAGAGGAAATAACACCTTTTCTAGGGGTAAGTAAAAATAAGAATTACAACCAACTTCTCTCCAGAAACTATGCAAGCAAAAAGACAAAGGAGTAAAATATTGAAAGTGTGGAGAAAAAAAACTACAATTCTTTCACTCTAAGAAATTATCCTTCAAAAATGGAGGAAAAAAACTTTCTCACATAAAAAAAAGGGAATTTGTAGCCAGTAGACCTGTCTTGAAAGAAATGTTAAAAGAAATTATTTCAAGAGAAGAAAAATTATATACCTAAGAAATTCAGAACATAAAGAGCATCAGAGAATAAATAAGTGAAGGTAAAATGAAAGCATATTTTTCTCATTCTTCATTGACCTAATTGAAATAATACTAGCAAAAATATATATAACTATGTATGCATATCAAATTACACACACTTATGTATGCTTATGCATATGTGAAATGAATGACAACAATCATACAGTGGACAGGAGGGACAAATATAGCAGATATTAATCCAACTGTATCAATGATTACATTGAGTGCCAAGCACTATAAATGGACCTACTAAAAGATAGAGATGGTAACAACGGATAGTAAAACAAGATCCAACTATATGTCGTCTATAATAAACCAACTTTAAATATAAAGATACATATAGATTAAAAGTAAATGGATGGAAAAAGATATATAAAAATTTAATGCCAATTTCTAAAAATAAGAATAGCTATATTAATTTCAGACAGAGCCAACTTTAGAGCAAGGAAAGTTATCAGGAATAAATGGAGTGATATACAATGATTCAGGTCACTTCTTCAAGAAAACATAACAACCCTTAATGTGTATGTATCTAACAAGAGAGCATCAAACTACATGAGACAGAAATTTATAGAACTGCAAGTAGAAACAGATTGATCCACTATTATGGTTGGAAACTTCAATGCCCCTTTATCAGAAATGGACAGATCCAGCAGGCAGAAAATCAATACGGATATAGTTTTTAGCTCAACAATCAATATAATGGACCATCAATCATTATAATCACCATCAATATAATGGACATCTATAAACTACTTCATCCAACAACAGAAGAATATACATTCTTCTCAAGCTCTAGTAGGAAATTAACCAAGATAGACCTCATTTGGAGCCATAAAACATATCTAAACTAATTTAAAAGAATGGAATTCATATAATGTTTACTCTCTGGCCACAACGGAATGAAACTAAAAATAAGTAACAAAAAGTTACCCAGAAAATCCCCAAATACTTGCAGATTAAACAACACACTTATAAATAACATATAGGTAAAAAATATCAAGAGAATATAAGAAATATTTTGAACTTAATAAAAATGAAAGGACAACTCATCAAAATTTGTGGGATGTATCAAAAGCAGGAGTTGGAAGGAAAATTACAGTATTGAAGGCATATATTGCTAAATAAGAATACTCTGAAATCAATCATCTATGTTTTCCTTTTAGTAAAATATTTGAATCCAAAGTAAGCAGAAGAGTTTCCTTGTTCTTTTTTTCCCCAAGATGGCTGAATAGAGACATCAGATGCCAATTCTCCTGAGAAAGAAATTCAAAATTACAGGTAAATGGTCATGATCTGAGTGGAAAGCTGAAGGAAGTGAGCCAAGGTCTGTGAGAGCCCATAGGAAAAAAGCTGGGGGCACAGAAAAGGAAGGCAGCAAGAATATGGCAAAGGCTGACCCCTGAGGAACTTGAAGTCCCACAGAAAGGGTAAGTGAGAGCTTTTCTTTGCTCCCCTCACCGCTGTGACAAACTGCTGACGACTAAATTGCTGGGGAATGCCTCTGCCCTTGCAACCCTAGGAAATGCGGTCAGTAGCAACTCAGAAACTTCCTAGGGACACAGCACTGAGTGGCCAGCTCACGGAGGTGCATTCACACTCCCCTCAGGCCTAAACTGACATAGCAGGTGCCACACTGGTTGTGCACCTGTTGTGGGCCATTGCTCTTCCTGGGGATCCTCAGCCATTGTGTCACCATATCACCAGATCCCCTGCAAATATACCACAGACTCTTCTCTGACTTTGGCAACTACAGGGAACCAGTGGGACCTTGGAAAATTGCAGGACCCCTTCAACATGGGCTGCCCCTAGGAGATGGAGGAGCACAGCTCACCTAAGTGCACCTTGATACAAAGGAAATGTGAATGCAGTCCCTATCTGTGAAGCGGGTGGTACTAGTGGCCAGAAACAGATACGGAGGAGTAAACCCCACTCCCCCTATTCACTATTGTGGATGTAGCAGAGGCTTTCTCTGCTGGGGGCTGACATGAGTGCCCTTGGAAACAGCATTTCCAGCACTATTCATGGTAGCTGCACCCCACTGAAAGGGTACCTGTACCACCTGAGCTTGCAGACAGGGCATGGGCCATCTGCCCTCCGTACACAGAGCAGTAGCGTCCTAGCAACACAGCACAGACAAGCCACAGAATTGTCTGCTCTGGAATGGGGGAAGAGGATCTGCCCTGCAACCACTTTTGTGGTAGCAGCCAGAGAGGTTTATTTCAAGAATCTCAGTTGCACTGTGGCTGGGAGATAAAGCACAAGTCTATTAATTGAAGATCATAAACCTTGCAACAAGGGCATGATAGGGAAAAGGATTGTGTTCCTGCCTGCCCAGGACAAGGAACTGGTGCAGCATCCCCTACCCCTCTCCCCAAGACCTCAGCACATCCCAACACAAATTTCCCCTGCCAACCCCATCAAAGAGGGTCCTTTCATTAGTTATCAGGCTGTGAAAGAAGGAGCTAGTGCCTACTCTTAAACACCACCTACTGGACTGAAGACTTAACTGCCCCACCATGTAAGAAATCTGCTATCAGAAGGGCATAGAGCTAATGTAAGAGAGACGCTTCCTGAGACCTCCGCATTTCCAATCTTGCAGAAGATTGTGTGTTTGGCTCATATGCCAAACACATTACTACAACAAGTAGCATTTGAGAAAGCCACCACACAAAAGCTACCCATAACACCAAGGAACTTATTCAGAGCCTTGGCCCCTGAAAGCATCCAGAAACAAAGCCAAAGAAACATACACAAGATACACTGCAGTCACATTCTCAAGGTACAAATTAAAAAAAAGAAATCCCACTCAAACAACAGCAAATTCAAAATAAGAAGTGACAGCTTCTTGAGACGAGAAGGAATTAGTGCAAGAACTCTGGCAATACAAAAAGACAAAGTTTTTGACACCACCAAAGGATTGCACTAGCTCTCTACAATGGATCCTGACCAAAATTAAAATTCTAAAATGATGAGTAAAGAATTCAAAATATATATTGTAAGAAAGCTCAATGAGTGCCAAGAGAAAGTTAAAAATCAACACAAAGAAACTAGAAAAAAACAATTCAGGATGTGAAAGACAAGATATAATAAAAAAGAACTTCTGGAAATGAAAAATTCACTGAATTAATTCCAAAATATAGTTGAGAGCTTTAGCAATAGGCTAGACCAAGCATAAGAAAGAATTTCAGAGCCTGAAGGCCAGTCTTTCTAATTAGCCCAATCAGTCAAAAACAAAGCAAAAAAAATTTATTTAATGAACAAAGCCTTCAAGAAACATAAGATTATGGAAAATTACCAAACCTAATGATGTACAGGCATTTCAGAGACAGAAGGAAAAAAGAGTAGGCAACTTGGCAAACATATTTGAGGAAATAATTCAAGAAAATTTCCCTGCTCTTGCCGTAGAGGTAGACATCCAAATACAAGAAATATAGAAAACACCTGAAAGCTATTATACAAGAAGAACATCATCTTGCTTTTCCCACGGATCCTTGCAACCCACAAATAAGGAAGTCCCTCATGACCCCAAGCACATAGCTGTGCAGACTCACAGGGACTGCTCAGGTAGGTGGCTGCTCGAGCAGGCACTGAGACACAGGAGTTTTTGCATTGTCTGGTTCTGGAAACTCCAGTGAGGCACAGCAGGCTGGAGACTGCCTAAGAAGACTGAGTACTGGCAATGGGTAGGGATGGCCACCATCACTAGGGCTCCAGTTGGTTGTTTTCCCCTGCTGCCAGTGCCAGCAAGACTGGGCAATTTGGACAAGGAGCAATTCCCCACAGCGCAGCTGGGACAGTTCAAGGCCAGACAGCGGGACCCAGATCCACTCCTAACCAGGCAGAACCCCTCTGTGAGAATTTCAGCATCCCCAACCAGGGGTTTATAAACAGAACTCTGATATCCCTGAGAGAAGCTCCTAGGAAGAGGGGCAGCTGCAGTATTGTCAATCAGTGGTCTTAGTCTTTTCTAACTGCTGGCTCTCAGGAGTCAGGGTAGCCTGAGGATTCCGCCCAACTGCAGCACACCCGCTTTGCCAAGGGGAAGCCAGACCCCTTATTTAAGTGGGTTCCTGATCCCACTCCGCCTGACTGGGTGAGACCTCCCAACAGGAGTCTCCAGAAACCTCATGCAGGAGCATTCCAGCCAGCATCAGGTCGGTGACCCTCTGAGACAGAGCTCCTACAGTAAGGAACAGGCTGACATCTTTGCTGTTCTGCAGCCTCCACTGGTGATAACTCCAGGGGCAGGAGGGACCCAAGTGAATAGGGTCTGGAGTGGACCCCAAGCAAAACGCAGCAACCCTAAGGAAGAGGGGTCTGATTGCTAAAAGAAAAACAAGGGCAAAGAAACAACAACAACATAAATGAAAAACACCCCACAAAACCACATCCAAGGTCAGCATCTCGAAGATCAAAAGTAGATAAACCCATGAAGATGAGAAAGAATCAACATAAAAATGCTGAAAACTCAAAAAGCCAGAGTGTCTCTTCTCCTCCAAATGATCACAACACGTCTCCAGCAAGGGCACAGAACTGCGCTAAGGCTGAAATGGATGAATTGGAAGAAGTAGGCTTCAGAAGATGGGTAATAACAAACTTTACTAGCTAAAGGATTATATTCTAACTCATTGCAAAGAAATGAAGAAGCATGACAAAACATTACAGGAACTGTTAACTAGAAAATAAAACAGTTTAGAGATGAATATAATTGACCTGACGGAGCTGAAAAACACAACATGAGAAGTTCACAATGCAAACACAAGTATCAACAGCCAAATAGACAAGCAGAAGAAAGGATATAAGAGCTTGAAGACTGTCTTGCTGAATTATGGCAGGTAGATGAGATTAGAGAAAAAAGAATGAAAAGTAACAAACAAAACCTCCGAGAACTATGGGATTATATAAAAAGACTCAACATAGGACTGATAGAGGTATCTGAAAGAGACCGGGAGAATGGAACCAAGTTCAAAAACACACTTCAGGATATCATCTAGGAGAACTTCCCCAACCTAGCAAGATAGTCCAATGTACAAATCAGGAAATACAGACAACCCCAGTAAAGTACTCCATGAGAAGACCAACCCCAAGACACATAATCATCAGATTCTCCAAGATCGAAACGAAAGAAAACATTTTAAGGGCAGCCAGAGAGAAAGGCCAGGTCACCTATAAAAGGAAATCCAACAGACTAACAGCAGACCTCTTAGTGGAAACCCTACAAGCCAGAAGAGATTGGGGGCCAATATTCAACATTCTTAAAGAAAAAAATGTCCAGGAGCAGGTTGTTCAATTTCCATGTAGTTCAGCGGTTTTGACTGAGTTTCTTAATCCTGAGTTCTAGTTTGATTGCACTGTGGTCTGAGAGACAGTTTGTTATAATTTCTGTTCTTTTACATTTGCTGAGGAGTGCTTTATTTCCAACTATGTGGTCAATTTTGGAATAGGTGAGCTGTGGTTTTGAGAAGAATGTATATTCTGTTGATTTGGGGTGGAGAGTTCTGTAGATGTCTATTAGGTCTGCTTGGTGCAGAGCTGAATTCAATTCCTGGATATCCTTGTTAGCTTTCTGTCTCGTTGATCTGTCTAATGTTGACAGTGGGGTGTTAAAGTCTCCCATTATTATTGTGTGGGAGTCTAAGTCTCTTTGTAGGTCTCTAAGTACTTGCTTTATGAATCTGGGTGCTCCTGCATTGGCAGCATATATATTTGGGATAGTTAGCTCTTCTTGTTGAATTGATCGCTTTATCATTATATAATGGCCTTTGTCTCTCTTGATCTTTGTTGGTTTAAAGTCTGTTTTATCAGAGACTAGGATTGCAACCCCTGCCTTTTTTTGCTTTCCATTTGCTTGGTAGATCTTCCTCCATCCCTTTATTTTGAGCCTATGTGTGTCTCCGCACGTGAGATGGGTTTCCTGAATACAGAACACTGATGATCTTGACTCTTTATCCAATTTGCCAGTCTGTGTCTTTTAACTGGAGCATTTAGCCCAGTTACATTTAAGGTTCATATTGTTATGTGTGAATTTGATCCTGTCATGATGATGTTAGCTGGTTATTTTGCTTGTTAGCTGATGCAATTTCTTCCTAGCATCAATGGTCTTTATAATTTGGCATGTTTTTGCAGATGCTGGTACCGGTTATGCTGGTACCAGTTCCTTTCCATGTTTAGTGCTTCCTTCAGGAGCTCTTGTTGGGCAGGCCTGGTGGTGACAAAATCTCTCAGCATTTGCTTGTCTGTAAAGGATTTTATTTCCCCTTCACTTTTATGAAGCTTAGTTTGGCTGGATATGAAATTATGGGTTGAAAATTTTTTTCTTTAAGAATGTTGAATATTAGCCCCCACTCTCTTCCGGCTTGTAGAGTTTCTGCCGAGAAATCAGCTGTTAGTCTGATGGGCTTCCTTTTGTGGGTAACCCAACCTTTCTCTCTGGCTGCCCTTAACATTTTTTCCTTCATTTCAACTTTGGTGAATCTGACAATTAAGTGTCTTGGAGTTGCTCTTCTTGAGGAGTATCTTTGTGGCATTCTCTGTATTTCCTGAATTTGAAGGCAGAAATAAAGATGTTCTTTGAAACCAATGAGAACAAAGACACAACATACCAGAATCTCTGGGACACACTTAAAGCAGTGTGTAGAGGGAAATTTATAGCACTAAATGCCTACAAGAGAAAGCAGGACAGATCTAAAATTGACACCCTAACATCACAATTAAAAGAATTAGAAAAGCAAGAGCAAACACATTCAACAGCTAGCAGAAGGCAAGAAATAACTAAGATCAGAGCAGAACTGAAGGAGATAGAGATACAAAATCTCTTCAAAAAATCAATGAATCCAGGAGCTGGTTTTTTGAAAAGATCAACAAAATTGATAGACTGCTAGCAAGACTCATAAAGAAAAGAGAGAAGATTCAAATAGACGCAATAAAAAATCATAAAGGGGGTGCTGGGCGTGGTGGCTAGTGCCTATAATCCCAGCACTTTGGGAGGCCGAGGCGGGCAGATCATGAGGTCAGCAATTCAAGACCACCCTGACCAACCTGGTGAAACCCCGTCTCTATTAAAAATACAAAAATTAGCTGGGCATGGTGGCATGTGCCTGTAATCCCAGCTACTTGGGAGGCTGAGGCAGGAGAATAGCTTGAACCTGGGAGGCGGAGGTTGCAGTGAGCCAAGATCGCGCCACTGCACTCCAGTCTGGGCGACAGAGTGAGACTCCGTCTCAAAAAAAAAAAAAAAATGATAAAGGGGATCCCACCACCAATCCCACAGAAATACGAACTACCATCAGAGAATACCATAAACACCTCTACACAAATAAACTAGAAAATCTAGAAGAAATGGATAAATTCCTCGACACATACACCCTCCCAAGACTAAACCAGGAAGAAGTTGAATCTCTTAAAAGACCAATAACAGACTCTGAAATTGAGGCAATAATTAATAGCTTACCAACCAAAAAAAGTCCAGGACCAGACAGATTCACAGCCGAATTCTACCACAGGTACAAGGAGGAGCTGGTACCATTCCTTCTGAAACTATTCCAATCAATAGAAAAAGAGGGAATACTCCCTAACTCATTTTATGAAGCCAGCATCATCCTGATACCAAAGCCGGGCAGAGACACAACAAAAAAAGAGAATTTTAGACCAATATCCCTGATGAACATTGATGCAAAAATCCTCAATAAAATACTGGCAAACCGAATCCAGCAGCACCTCAAAAAGCTTATCCACCGTGATCAAGTGGGCTTCATCCCTGGGATGCAAGGCTGGTTCATCATAAGCAAATCAATAAACATAATCCAGCATATAAACAGAACCAAAGACAAAAACCACACGATTATCTCAACAGATGCAGAAAAGGCCTTCGACAAAATTCAACAACTTTTCATGCTAAAAACTCTCAATAAATTCGGCATTGATGGGACATATCTCAAAATAATAAGAGCTACTTATGACAAACCCACAGCCAATATCATACTGAATGGGCAAAAACTGGAAGCATTCCCTTTGAAAACTGGTACAAAACAGGGATGCCCTCTTTCGCCACTCCTATTCAACATAGTGTTGGAAGTTCTGGCCAGAGCAATCAGACAGGAGAAAGAAATAAAGGGTATTCAACTAGGAAAAGAGGAAGTCAAATTGTCCCTCTTTGCAGATGACATGATTGTATATCTAGAAAACCCCATCGTCTCAGCCCAAAATCTCCTTAAGCTGATAAGCAACATCAGCAAAGTCTCAGGATACAAAATCAATGTGCAAAAATCACAAACATTCTTATACACCAATAACAGACAAACAGAGAGCCAAATCATGAGTGAACTCCCATTCACAATTGCTTCAGAGAGAATAAAATACCTAGGAATCCAACTTACAAGGGATGTGAAGGACCTCTTCAAGGAGAACTACAAACCACTGCTCAAGGAAATAAGAGAGGACACAAACAAATGGAAGAACATTCCATGCTCACGGATAGGAAGAATCAATATCGTGAAAATGGCCATACTGCCCAAGGTAATTTATAGATTCAATGCCATCCCCATCAAGCTACCAATGACTTTCTTCACAGAATTGGAAAAAACTGCTTTAAAGTTCATAGGGAACCAAAAAAGAACCCACATTGCCAAGACGATCCTAAGCCAAAAGAACAAAGCTGGAAGCATCATGCTACCTGACTTCAAACTATACTACAAGGCCACAGTAACCAAAACAGCATGGTACTGGTACCAAAACAGAGATATAGACCAATGGAACAGAACAGAACCCTCAGAAATAATACCACACATCTACAACTATCTGATCTTTGACAAACCTGACAAAGACAAGCAATGGGGAAAGGATTCCCTATTTAATAAATGGTGCTGGGAAAACTGGCTAGCCATATGTAGAAAGCTGAAACTGGATCCCTTCCTTACACCTTATACAAAAATTAATTCAAGATGGATTAAAGACTACACATTAGACCTAAAACCATGAAAACCCTAGAAAAAAACCTAGGCAATCCCATTCAAGATATAGGCATGGGCAAGGACTTCATGTCTAAAACACCAAAAGCAATGGCAACAAAAGACAAAATTGACAAATGGGATCTAATTAAACTAAATAGCTTCTGCACAGCAAAAGAAACTACCAACAGAGTGAATAGGCAACCTACATAATGGGAGAAAATTTTTGCAATCTACTCATCTGACAAAGGGCTAATATCCAGAATCTACAATGAACTCAAACAAATTTACAAGAAAAAAACAAACAACCACATCAAAAAGTGGGTGAAGGATATGAACAGACACTTCTCAAAAGAAGACATTTATGCAGCCAACAGACACATGAAAAAATCCTCATCATCACTGGCCATCAGAGAAATGCAAATCAAAACCACAATGAGATATCATCTCACACCAGTTAGAATGGTGATCATTAAAAAGTCAGGAAACAACAGGTGCTGGAGAGGATGTGGAGAAATAGGAACACTTTTACACTGTTGGTGGGACTGTAAACTCGTTCAACCATTGTGGAAGTCAGTGTGGCGATTCCTCAGGGATCGAGAACTAGAAATACCATTTGACCCAGCCATCCCATTACTGGGTATATACCCAAAGGAATATAAATCATGCTGCTATAAAGACACATGCACACATATGTTTATTGTGGCACTACTCACAATAGCAAAGACTTGGAACCAACCCAAATGTCCATCAATGATAGACTGGATTAAGAAAATGTGGCACATATACACCATGGAATACTATGCAGCCATGAAAAATGATGAGTTCATGTCCTTTGTAGGGACATGGATGAAGCTGGAAATCATTCTCAGCAAACTATCGCAAGGACAAAAAACCAAACACCACGTGTTCTCACTCACAGGTGGGAATTGAACAGTGAGACCACTTGGACACAGGAAGGGGAACATCACACACTGGGGCCTGTTGTGGGGTGGGGGAATTGGGGGAGGGATAGCATTAGGAGATATACCTAATGTAAATGACGAGTTAATGGGTTCAGCACACCAACATGGCACATGTATACATATGTAACAAACCTGCATGCTGTGTACATGTACCCTAGAACTTAAAGTATAATAAAAAAATTAAAAGAAAAAAAAATTTTCAACCTAAAATTGTATATCCAACAAAACTAGCTTCATAAGCAAAGGAGAAATAAAATCTTTTTCAGATAAGCAAATGCTGAGGGAATTTGTCACCACTAGGCCTGCCTTGCAAGAGCTCCTGAAGGAAGCATTAAATATGGAAAGGAAATACCATTATCAGCCACTAAAAAAACACATTGAAGTACAAAGACCAATGACATCATGAAGAAACTACATAAACAGGTCTACAAGATAACCAGTTAGCATCATGATAACAGGATCAATTTCACACATAATAATATTAACCTTAAATGTAAATGGGTTAAATGCCCCAATTAAAAGACACAGAATGGCAAGCTGGATAGAGTCAAGACCTATTGGTGTGCTGTATGCAAGAGACCCATTTCACATGCAGGCTCAAAATAAAGGGATGGAGGAAAATTTATCAAGCAAATGTAAAACAGAAAAAAGCAGAGGTTGCAGTCCACTTTCAGACAAAACAGACTTTAAACCAACAAATATCAAAAAAGACAAAGAAGGGCATTACATAATGGTAAAGGGTTCAATTCAACAAGAAGTGCTAACCATCCTAAGTATACACACACCCAGATTCACAAAACAACTTCTTAGAGACCTACAAAGAGACTTAGACTCACGCACAACAATGGTGGGAGACTTTAACACCCACTGTCAATATTAGAGAGATCATTGAGACAGAAAATTAACAAAGACATTCAAGACTTGAACTCAGCTCTGGACCAAGTGGACCTGATAGATATCTACAGAACTCGCCACCCCAAAACAAGAGAATATCTTTTTCTCAGTGTTACATGGCACTTACTCTAAAATCAATCACATATTTGGAAGTAAATCACTCCTCAGCAAATGCAAGGCTACAGTAACCGAAACAGCACCAGTACCTTTACTTACACCTTATACAACAATTAACTCAAGATGGATAAAAGACTTCGATGTAAAACCCAGAACTATAAAAACCCAAGAAGAAAATCCAGGCAATACCATTCAGGGAATAGGCATAAGCAAAGATTTCATGACAAAATCACAAAAAGCAATTGCAACAAAAGCAAAAAAATGATGAATAGGAGCTAATTAAACTAAAGTGCTTCTGCACAGCAAAAGAAACTATATCATCAGACTGAACAGGCAACTACAAAGTAGGAGAAAATTTTTTCAATCTATCCTTCTGACGAAGATCTGATATCTAGAATCTACAAGGAACTCAACCAAATTTACAAGAAAAAAGAAACAACCCTATTAAAAAGTGGGCAAAGGACATGAAGAGATGCTTCTCCAAAGAATATATTTATGCAGCCAACAAACATGAAAAAAAGCTTAACATCACTGATCATTAGAGAAACACAAATCAAAACCACAATGAGTTACTATCTTGCACCAGTCAGAATGGCTATTGTTAAAAAGTCAAGAAATAATAGATGTTGGCGAGGTTGCGGAGAAATAGAAATGCTTTTACACTGTTGGTAGGAATGGAAATTAGTTCAACAATTGTGGAAGACAGTGTGGTAATTCATCAAGTATCTAGAACCAGAAATACCATTTGACCCAGCAATCCCATTACTGGGTATATACCCAAAGGAATATAAATTGTTCTATTACAAAGATACATGCACATGTATGTTCACTGCAGCACTATTCACAATAACAAAGATGTGCAATCAAGTCAAATGCCCATCAATGATAGATTGGATAAAGAAAATGTGGTGCATATACACCATGGAATACTATGGAGTCATAAAAAAGATTGAGATCATGTCCTTTCCAGGGACATGGATGGAGCTGGAAGCTATTATCATCAGCAAACTAACACAGGAACAGAAAAACAAATACCACATGTTCTCACTTGTAAGTGGGAGCTGAACAATGAGAACACATGAACAAAGGGAGGAGAACAACACACACTGTGGCCTGTTGGGGGGTCATGCAGGGGGAGGGAGAGCATTAGGAAAAATAGCTGATGCATGCTGGGCTAAATACCTAGGTGATGGGTTGATAAGTGCAGCAAATCACCATGGCACACATTTACCTATGTAACAAACCTGCATATCCTGCACATGTACCCCAAAACTTAAAATAAAAATAAAAATTTGCAAAATATTTGAAATTGACACTTCACCAAGGAAGATATACCTATGGCAAATAACCACATAAAATAAAATTCAACATAACTAGTCATTAGGAAAATGCAGATTATAACCCCAGAGAGATACCACTACACACCTATCAAACTATCTCAAACTAAAAAAGAATAGTCCTGTGGTTTGGATGTTTTGTTCCCTCCAAGTCTCATGTTGAAATGTGACTTCCAATGTTGGAATTGGGCTTAGTGGGAGGTGTTTGGGTCATGGGAACAGCTCCCTCATGAATGGCTTTGTGCTATCCTTGTGGTAATGAGTGAGATCTCACTTCGTGTGTTCAAGCAAGATCTGGTTATTAAGAATCTGGAACTTCCCTTCTCTCGCTCTTGCACCCTCTCTGACCATCTGATACACTGATTACCCCTTTGCCTTCTGCCATGTAAGCTTCCTGAAGCCTCATCAGAAGCAAATGCTGGCAGTATGCTTCTTGTAAAGCCTACAGAATCATGAGCCAAATAAACATATTTCTTTATAAATTACCCAGTCTAAAGTATTCCTTTATAGCAATGCAAAAGAGACAAGCACATCTATCAAGTGTTGGCCAGCCGTTGTACACTGTTGGTGGGAATGTAAAATGGTACAACTACTTTGGAAAGCTCTTTGGATATTTTCCAAAAAGTTATAAATATATCTATCATGTAACCCAGCCATCCTCATTATAGGCATTTACCCAAGAGAAACAAAGTCTTGTATAGAAATGTCCATACCAGCCTTCTTTGTAATGACCCAAAACTGGAAACAACCCAAATGTCTATTAACAGGTGAATGGATAAACAAATGGTGCTATAACCATGCAATTACATTACCTGGCAATAAAAATAATTTATTATTGATACATGTAACAACAAAAATAAATCTCAAGTAATCATGCTGAGTAAAATAAGCCAGACAAAAAGAAATAATAATATATTATTTATTTTAAATAAAAATCTATAACATGGGTGGAGGAGGCTGGGATTTACAAAGAAGAATGAGGAAACTTTTGGGGTGATGAATATTTTCATTATCTTGATTGTCATCACAGTCTCACAGAATATATATATATGTATATATATGACACATACATACATTATATATGTGTAATATATATACATATATAAACTTACCAAATTATACACTTTAAATATGTGTAGAAATGGAAAGTGAAATATTTGGGTTTAAAACATTAGCCATATAATAGTTTTCCACTCAGCCTTTTCCAATTTCCCTCAAAAATAGTTTAAAAGACAAAAAAGAAGGCGAAGGGAAACATCTTTTAACACAATGACAAGTAAATTTGACAGCCAACATATTGACAGAATTTAGGAGAACTTTCCACTCATTAAAAAGACATATACAGTGGAAAATGAAATGGTAAGTGATGGCCAACATGCTGTGCCACCTGAAATAGCACAAAATTGCAGGTGAGAGAGGCAGAGAGTTACATTATGCCTCAACTTTTATTTGTTTTTGGCCTAGAAATCTGAAGTTTTTGATATCCAAACACTAGGAAGAGATACAATGCATTTTACATCAAATTCTATATAGATTCAAGTACTTTCAATCCTGGAAATTACAATGACACACTCTATCCTAAGTTCTAACACTTCATAAGCATTGATGGAAATAGGAAAAGTTCTGTGCATTCTCTACATTTGGAGAAGGAAAGAATCAGGCAGTTAAGGTTCTCAGCTTCATCCAGAAAAGCACATAAGATCAAAATGAAATCAAGAAAAGAACCGTGCACATCAGCTTCTCAACTGCAAATCTGTGTAGAAGCTTCTACATATAAATGGACAGTAAGCAGGATCAAAAACATACCACAAATGATGCTTCTTGGCACATACTGGGTTTTGATAAGTCTCTCTTTGTTCCAAGTGAAATAGAGAAAACTGTCAACTTAAGGCTTGTGAAAGAAAGTGGCAAAAAATGAAAAAGAGAAAATCACTCTTAAAACACACTGGAGGAGTTTAACTCTGAAAAGTTATTTACTAAAGCATAAAGACAAATTTAGAAAATGTTTAGCACCATCAATGGAATATAAGAAGACATAGAAGGGCAGAGACAACTTGCCGTCCACCAAAATTTTGTTTCCTTCCCATAGCACAGAGTTTTTGCTGCACAGCTAAGGCTAAATTTCCCAGGACCTCCTATACTGACATGTTGCTGTGCAACTAATTCTTGCCAATGGGAATGTGAATAGATGTGATGTGTGCTACTTCTAAACTAGAACTTTTAAAAAGTGGGTCGGATTTTTCAACTTTCTATTTACCTCTGAATATATACACAGATGGATACAGAAGGCTTTGCAATATGAGACCACGAAGTCACAAAAATGAAAGCATTTGGGTCTCTGAATTGACATGTGGAGGATAACCACCAGCCAACCAGGAATCTGCATTGAATTATTATATGAGTGATTAATAGAACTCTATTGTGCTCAGCCACTGAAATACTGAGTCACTTTGTAACAACAATTAGTGGTACCATAATTAACACATGTGGCCTCTGCAATACATAAATGAGAAGCCACTACAATAGAATGAACAGATAGAAAATGATAACAGAATGAGATATGACAGTAGAAATGAAAAAAATAATTTGGTACCAAAAGAGTATAAGGAAACAAAAAATACAAACAATAGGGTTAAAATATCCATTGGGAATAGGAGTGAAAGAGAAGAAATATCATTTAAATATAACCAATAAAATGGATATGAAAAGTAAGAATGGTCTTCCTGAATGCAAAAGAAAAGAGAAAAAGTACAGTTTGAAGCAACAGAGAGGATATGATATTGAGAACCAGAAAACAGAACAGGAGTTATAAGTCATTCCAAGAAAAAAGAGTAAAATCATTCAAACAAGAGTAGTAATAAAGACATAATTGAAGAAAACTTAGAGAGGAGTAGAAAGGCCCAAGTATGAAAATTATTTTTTATAGAATTCAGGGGATAAGTCCTAAATAAAAACATGTTCTAGTGACATGCTTGAATTACAGCAATGAAAGAAGAAAGCTTGTAGCATCTAGGAAAAAAGCACAACACATTATCTACAAATGAATAAATACAATTAAAGTTTTATATTTCTCCTCTTTAAGATGAAATGTCAGAAGACAATGGAGTAAAAATGATGAGTATTGTCATAAAAAGTTGTGTCTCAAGAAACCATCCTGTTTTCTTCTCTACACCATGTTAACTTATTTTAAAATATAGCAATTACAGCATAGGTATATATTCTTGAATAGAACACATATACATAATTTTTAATGCAGTCTTATAAAGCTAGTACATATTTTCAAAAAATGCTTTTCCTTTGTTAATAATTTTCTAATTGCAGAAATGCTAGAATACCAAGATATTTCTTTACCTGGTTAATATTTCAAGAACATAGCTTATCTATTATTACTAGTAATAAAGCATCAGCAAAAGTCAAGATGACATTGCTTCTTTCTGATCAATTCAAGGGAATATGGTAATGATGAAATTTCAACGGTGCATAATAACACTTTTATTCCAAATTTCTTTCTGAGATTGGTATCTTTGGCTCATATTCAGTGTGTCCCACATTTCTGACAGCTTTCTGTAGAAACATAATATAGCTTTTAGTTAAGAATTTTAGCCATGGATATATATTAACAAGATTCTCACTGTAAATTTGATGCCAATATAATACAAACAGTATTCAGTATGTTAGACTACTTAAAGAAATTAAGGAAGATCATAAACAAATTTACAGTTAGGTGCTATATGCTAAATCTAATGAAGATATAAATTCAGAAGCATCTCCTTCATGCCACAGTAAATATTTCAGTGAACTAATAATACAAAACTTGTGTAACGCAGAAGTGATTTGGAAACCTTAGTAACTATATTACTTTGGTAGAGTTACTCTTAAATGAATATTAAGAAATTTTTAGAAATCACAACCTATTGTTTGAAATATTTTGTCTATTTCCAGAGTGTTAGAAAACAGTATAGTACCATATGTAAGATTCTTTATCAGAATTAACCACGTACAACCCTAATCATATCCAGCGGTTACCCTTACTTCCTATAGTACCCTACAGCTCCAACAATCCTAATAGACTTTGAATACAGTGAAGCAAGACTAAAGTTTAAAGCTGAGATCCAAATGGCCTGTTTTTTTTGTTTTTGTTTTTGTTTTTGTTTTTGTTTTTGGTATCCAATTCCAACACAGGATCTGGCAACAGACAGTCCTGGGCTTGAAGCCCAGTTCTACAAACTGTATGAGGCTAGGCAAGTTATTTCTCCTCTGTAAGATTGAGTTCCTTCATCTGTTAAATAGAAATAATATTACTTAATTCATAGTATTTGTGAGGCTTTATATTATCTATAAGGCACCTAGTACAATGTGTGGCACATGGTAAGCACTTACTAAATTTATAGATATCATTATAATCAACAACACAAATATTATAATTGCCAAGATTCTCTATTCTTAATTTTTCTAAAAAGAGACCAAGAAAATCTGTCTCCATGCAAAAAAAGTTCTCAATTAACATCAAACCATGAATTTTGTTTGTATCTCTCATTTTTGTTATAGGATTTCTAAAAGGGACATTCTCCATACATGAACAACTCTTTAAGTGAAATAATTTTTCACTTAATGAAAATGAAAACCCAATGACAGTTTTTACATCTGCTTTTAAAATTTTGCTTTTTGGTTTTTAACAAATTAAATTAACACATACATCAAACAGACCCTTCTAAAGTCAGGTGCCTACAGTAGTCAATAAAATTGGTCTTCTTGTTCATCTGTGTCTTTTTTTTTTTTAACAAAGAAGTACACACTAAATCTTTTTTAAATTTTTAAAAATATTTTAATATTTTTAAAATTTAAAAAAAAATTTTTTTCTTGCTATGTTGCCCAGGCTGAACTCAAACACCTGGCATCAAGCAATCCTCCTACCTCAACAGTAGCTGGGACTACAGGCACATACCACCGCACCTAGCTTTAAGTTTTCTTCTTAGTAATAGCCCCTTGAGAGCAGCAACCCTTATCTTGTATACCCCTCTGCTCTCTATGTCTAGCAACTACCAGGCTCACAGGAGGCATTCAACAAATGTTCACTGAATTAATGAATTCAGAGTTTATTTAGTTTAAATGGCTTTACAGGCCGGGCACAGTGGCTCATGCATGTAAGCCTAGCACTTTGGGAGGCCCAAGCGGGTGGATCATTTGAGGTCAGGTGTTCCGAGACCAGCCTGGCCAACATGGTGAAACCCTGTCTCTACTAAAAATACAAAAATTAGCCAGGGGTGGTGGCAAGCACCTGTAATCCCAGCTACTCAGGAGGCTGAGGCAGGAGAATGGCTTGCACCTGGGAGGTGGAGGTTGCAGTGAGCAGAGATTGCACCACTGCACTCCAACCTGGAAGACAGAGTGAGACTCTGTCTCAAAATAAATAAATAAATAAATAAATAAATAAATATTAAAATTAAAAAATGGCTTTACAAATGGTTTATATCCTTACATAATTACCGCTTAAAATACTGAACCAATGCACAAAAATAGATGAGAGCTAAAATTTATTGAGTGCTTACTATGTATTAATTACTATGCTAAGCATTTTACGTGTATTATTTAATACTCACAAGAACTCTATTAAATAGGTACCATTACCATCCTTATTTTATAGTGAGGAGTCAGATTTACCAAGAGGTTAAATAATTGGCTCAAGGGCATACAGCTGGAGCCAAAATGTGAACTTAAGATGCCTAAATCAAGAGCCTGTTGGAGTAAGCACTTTACTATAATTGTCTCCAAAGCTTGGTTTTGGTATAGAAAGCACTTCATACTTGGAATAAGAAGACCTGGATTATTGACCTCTGCCACTAATATGCTTCGTGACCTCAGACAAGCCTCTCTAAGCTTCAGTTACCTATAACTATCAAAACAAGAAGATAGTTGTGAGAAACAAATAATATAATACATGTTAAAGCACTTTCCAACTGTATATTTACACAGTATATGTAACTACATATATTGTCTACATATATTAATATGTAGGCCAGGCATGGTAGCTCATGCCTGTAATCCCAGCACTTTGGAAGGCCAAGGCAGGTAGATCACTTGAGCCCAGGAGTTCAAGACCAGCCTGGGCAACATGACAAAGCCCTGTGTCAACAAAATTACAAAAATTAGCCAGCCATGGTGGCACGTGCCTATAGTTACTGCTATTTGGGAGGCTGAGGTGGGAGGATCACCTGAGCCAGGGAGGTCAAGGCTTCAACGAGCTGTGATTGCACACCTGCACTCTAGCCTGGCCAACAAAATGAGACCCTGTCTCAAAAATAAAAATAAAAAGCATGTAGATTTATCTTTAAAATATTTGAAAATAGAAGGAAAAAAATAAGCATAAATATTATAAGGAAGTAACAGTATAGAATATAATTTTGTAGGCCTAGTAGGAATAAAAGTACCACTCAGGAAAGGTCCAAGAATAAACTTCTAAATATCTGCACAAGGCTTCAAAAAAATCTGAGTTTCTCTACTCAACATCAATAGAAAACAACCCCATACTAATTTTATGATACCAAGTTGAACTAGAAGCAAAAATAACAATGTCTTAACTTTGTATATGTAAAAGCTCTTTTAAATCTATTGCTGCAACTGCAAGATGGAGTTTTAATATCAGTGAGATTAAACAAAAGAAGAGGAATGAAGAAAAGAACAGAGACATGAAAGACCAACAGATAGGGATTTTTGTCCTGCTCTTCCTTTTACTCTCTATGTGGCCTTGAGTAAATTACTTAACCTTTCTGATCATCAGTTTCTTTATGTGTAAAATGGGAAAAAATATTGGTAATTAATGTGTTGTGAAGATGCAATAACATAATTTATAGCAAGCGTATCGTAGGGCAAAGCCCAGTTTAGGGATTCAATAAATGGTAGTGTGGTTATTATCTATTAGTTTATACAGCTGAGTGAATTAAAGACACAGGTAGTCATATCTTGCTGAAGGTCACCCAATTATTATAGGAAGGAAACAAGACTAGAACTTAACATCCTTTAGTTCTTACTCCAGCAATTTTTAAATTTCATAAGAAATAATGTAGCTTTGTAGTATTTCTTTACCAGAGAGGACTATAAAATATTCATTCCCACTTAAGAAATGATTGAATTTTTGCTCCTATGAGATAATGTTAATTCACACAGGCTGTTATTTACTGAAAGATGTCCAAGCACATTGATTTTATATTGGAATATTCATCTCAGAAAAAAAAAGCAGTGGAAGTAGAAATAATTGTCAAGTCAATCTCTGGTTTGCTTATTATTACGGAAATAAATTAAACTTTGCTCTATATTTTTGACATGTAATTCTGATACTAATAGGTTCACATACATTTGTCTTTCCTCTACCTGCTAACAGGAAGCAGTCTGTAATGGTGTGTCAGAAATCTACCAGTAACTGCCTAATGTTTCCCTTAAACAGAAAGCTACTGTCTACAATTGCATCAGCAATTGTCAAGTTTACTGTAATGAAGGGAAGAGCACCAAAATGGCTCTGCTATGAAAATCAGATGCTTTCACCTGGAATCCCACTCCTGAATTGATTAGAAGCACAGTTATCAGTCCCTGTTTTAAAGAAATCCAAAATTGAACCTCAATCTTGCTAAACCATCAACTAAGACATACATTGTTTCCCTCATTCCCCTAACAGGCAAGGAGGAAAACAGCGTTTCTTTTGTTAGACACAGATATTTTTAGATTATTGTCAAAACCCAGAGCTATACTGGGGTGGTTAGTGCTACTACATAATCTTTCATCTTTTTATCAGAGAGGGCCAGGCTGTTTCTTCATTTGTGCAGGAAATCTGATCAAGGCAATGGAAATACAAATATTAAAGTAGATAATGTTTCTGTCCTCAAGAAGCTCTCAGGCTAATGGAAGAGACACATATGCAATGATCTTTACAACACAGTGTGCAGAAAACATGGGCACGTAGATGGAAAATGAAAAGAAAATGACCAAGTGATGAGAATAGAACCCTTAAATACATACAGAAGGAACTATATGAGCAAATACAACTGAAAAATGAAATAGCCTGGCATAGTCAGGAAATAAGGGAGTTATGGAAAAACCTAGTGGAAGGAGGGACAACTGAGGGTAGAAAGACACAGAGAGCCCAACTCATGAAGGATCCTGTATGTTATTTTGAAAAGCTGGGACTTTACTTTGAGGACTAATTAGAAGCTGGTAAGAGACATGGTCAAATATATATTCAAAAGTTTTCACCTCAGCTGATGTAGATGGCAAAAAAAGTTCAAATGCCAGTGTGTGGGCTAACCCACATGACCATTGTCCCACAACCCAAAAATATAAAGCACATTATTGTATTTCTATATTAACATTCACTGGATAGGAACCAGCTTTTTTTGTTCATTTGACCATTTTAATAACAGTGTTCTGTGAACTACAAATGGCATCTTGCAGAATCTAATGTGTATCAGAAACTGCAATGATAGAAAGGGAAAGAAGGGAAGAATAGAGAAAACAGTGATTGACCAGTTATCTACCATGTACCAGATACTTTGTGTTAGGTGCTCTGAATATGTTTAATCTTCCCAATAAGGCAAATCTTATCACTTCAACTTTACAGATATGTAAACAGAGTTTCAAAAAAATTAAGTTTCCAGTGTATACATATATTGCTCAGATCTATACCTAGAGCTGTCAGTTTTCAAAGTGTTTAATCTTTTCACTACACCACTCTATCTCCTTGAAAAAAAGGAAAGAATGAAGAGCACAAGATAAAGAAAAAGTTGGATAGGCACTCTAAAATACATGAAAACATGGGTACCTGTGCTGCTAGCAAGTATTAGCATTTAAATGCTACTACAAAGAGATTTCAGAATATGACATCCTGAAGTGGTCAATGAATCCTATCAACACAAGTATAAATTTGAAAAAAAAAATTTAAAATCACAACAATCTCAGGCCTCCGGAAATAAAGCAAAGGCAGACAACAGATTGAGAAGCACCTATTCTTTAAAAATCATCAGAGCTTTTGGTACAAACAGAAGAAGTTTGAGATTTTCTTGCTTGAAGCTACTCCCATCCCACTCCCCAGCTCCACAGTTGAGAACAATAGCTTTGCCAATGTGGTGCTAACCAAAAAACAAAACAAAATGAAACAAAAAAACAGCAACTTTGCTACCAGAGGCAGACTTGATTTGGGACACAAAGACAATAGCCCATGATTCTGTAAGCTTTTTAAGTTTACAAAGTGGTAAACTTTGTAGAAAACAAATAGGCAAAGCCTACAGCTTTGCTGATCTGAAGTTGCAGTTCCAATTGGGGCTATGACAGAACAGAAATTTAAAGGGATCCTAGAAATGATGAGTCATAGGAGGGCTGAAACACGCTTGCCACATATCCCTGGCTATAGGTATAGGTTATGAGACCTGAGAGAAACTACAGCAAAAAGTAAAAGCCAAGACAGACTTGAGTAATAGCTACAATTCTGAATAGGCTTTCCAAATTGCACACTGGTCCATTGGCAAGAGGGTAGAAACCTTATGGGCCTGAGGTATTTGAGCACAAGTGCTACTTAAATCACTGACTAAATACTAAGCAACGCAGACACAAAAGAAGTGACTTACAGGAAGCCAGACTAAAAAATAAAAATAAAATGTGATGCAGCCAAAACAATTGTTAAGGTGAAACTTATAGCTTCAAATGCTTTATTAGAAACAAATAAATCTATCATCAATAATCAACACTTCTACTTCAAGAAGCTAAAGCAATTTACAGATTCAATGCTATTTCTATCAAACTACCAATGGCATTCTTCACAGAACTAGAAAAACATATTTTAAATTCTATATGGAACCAAAAAAGAGTTTGAATAGCCAAAGCAATTATAAGCAAAAGAACAAAGCTGGAGGAATCATGTTATCTGAATTTAAACTATACTACAAAGCTACAGTAGCCAAAAAAGCATGGTACTGGTACAAAAACACAGACACATAGGCCTATGGAACAGAATAGAGAGCCCGGAAATAAAGCCTCACATGACCATCTGATCTTTGACAAAGCTATCCAAAAAAATCAATGGGGAAAAGATTTCCTATTCAATAAATAGTGCTGGGATAACTGGCAAGCCACATGCAGAAGATTGAAGCTAGACCCCTTCCTTACACTATATACAAAAATCAACTTGAGATGCATTGAAGACTTAGATGTAAAACCCCAAAGTATAAAAACCCTGGAAGACAACCTAGGCAGTATCATCCTGGACGTGGGAACGGGCAAAGATTTCATGACAAAGACATCAAAAGCGATAACAACAAAAGCAAAAATTGACAAATGAGAACTAATTAAACGTAAGAGCTTCTGTACAGCAAAAGAAGCTATCAACAGAATAAACAGACAACCTACAGAATGGGAGTAAATATTTGCAAACTATGCATCTGACAAAGGTCTAAAATCCAGCATCTAAAAAGAACTTAAACAAATTTACAAGAGAAAATAAAACAACCCCATTAAAAAGTGGGCAAGGACATGAACAGACACTTCTCAAAAGAAGACATACATGCAGCCAACAAGCATATGAAAAAAATCTCAAAATCACTGATCATTAGAGAAATGCAAATCAAAACCACAATGAGATACCATCTCATACCAGTCAAAATGGCTACTAATTAAAAGTCAAAAAAATAACAGATATTGGTGAGGTTGCAGAGAAAATGGAACCCTTATACACTGTTGATGGGAGTGTAAAGTAGTTCAACTATGGTAGAAAGCAGTATGGCAATTCCTCAAAGAGCTAACAGCAGAACTACCATTTGACCCAGAAATCCCATTACTGGGTACACACCCAGAGGAATATAAAGCATTCTACCACAAAGACATATGCATGTAAATGTTCACTGTAGCACTGTTCACAATAGCACAGACATAGAATCAACCTAAATGCCCATCAATGACAGACTCGATAATAAAATGTGGTACATATATACCATGGAATATTATGCAGCCACAAAAAAGAATAAGATCATGTCTTCTGCAAGAACATGGATGGAGTGGGAGGCTATCATCCTTAGTAAACTAACACAGGAACAGAAAACCAAATACTTCATGTTCTCACTTATAAGTGAGAGCTAAATGATAAGAACATATAAACACAAAGAAGGAACAGGAAACAACAGACACTGGGGTCTATTTGAGGGGGGAGGGTGGGAGGAGGAAGAGGAGCAGAAATAATAACTCTTGTGTAATAAGATTAATACCTGGGTGATGTAATAATATGTATGACAAACCCATGTGACATGTGTCTATTTATGTAACAAACCTTCACATATACCTCCAAACCTAAAACAAAAATTTAAAAAAAGAATAACAAATCAAACCCAAAGTAATTACAAGGAAAGAAATAATAAAAATCAGAGTGGAAATCAATAATATACAAAACAAAAAAATTAAAAATTGATGAAACCAAAATGTGGCTCTTTGAAAAGATAGAGAAGCCAGGCATGGTGGCTCATGCCTGTAATCCCAGCACTTTGGGAGGCTGAGGCAGATGGATCGCCTGAGGTCAGGAGTTCAAGACCAGCCTGGCCAACATAGTGAAACCCCATCTCAACTAAAAATACCAAAAATTATCTGGGCGTGGTGGCAGGCACCTGTAATCCCAGCTACTAGGGGGCTGGGGCATGAAAATCGCTTGAACCCAGGAGGTGGAGGTTGCAGTGAGCTGAGATCGTGCCATTGCACTCCAGCCTGGGCAACAAGAGCAAAACTCCATCTCAAAAAAAAAAAAAAAGAAAAGAAAAGATAGAGAAATTTGATAACCTTTAGCCCAAAACTAACAAAGAAAAAGAAAAGACATACACTTCCAAAATCAGTAATGAAAGCTAGGACTCTACAGAATTTGAAAAGAAAGTAAGAAAGTAAGTTGACCCCACACATGAAACTAATAATTCATGTTATTAGTTTCACATCTATAGGATTTTGATGGTCTCTGCCTTTGAAAGAGTTGCAGTAAGTCATTACTTAAGTATTACTGTAATTTCTATTTCTCTTTCACATTTAAAAGGACTTTTTTCAAAAATCAACAAATTTCTTATTCTTTCCAAATCTTAATTATTGTAAACAGTGCTTGCTGCACAAACATGGGAGTGCAGACATCCCTTCGATTTACTGATTTCCTTTCTTTTGGTTATATACCAGCAGTGGAACTGCAGGATCATAAGGTAGCTCAATTTTTGATAGCACAATAGGGTGACTATAGTCAACAACTACTTAATTGTATATTTTAAAATAACTTAAAGTGTATAATTGCATTGTTTGTAACTCAAAGGACAAATGCATGACTGTAAGGATACCCCATTCTTCATGATGTGCTTATTTTACATTGCATACCTATATCAAAACATCTCATGTACTGCATAAATATATAAACCTACTATGTACCTATAAACTTTTTTTAAATATTAAAAAAGAAAATTCCCCAAGTGAAATTTTCATTGGAAAAAATCAACAAACTTTAATGTTTATTCGGTGAATATTTACAGAGCACTTAGTTTGTCTAGGTATTCTGTTGACCGCTGCAGACATTGTAACAAATAAAATGGCCTCCACCTGTAAAATAAAGCTCACAGATCAGTGAGAAAGACATAAGTATAAACAAATAATCACAATCTAGTGTGCTGAGTTGTGAAATGCTATGGGGATGCTGGAGAAGAAGTGCCTAATTCTTCCTAAATGAAAGAGGAAAGTGCATAGAGGGCTAGGAACAGGGGGTTGGAGGTTATATCTTGAAGCTGGTGCTTGAATGATGACTGACTGAAGATCGCCTGAATGACCACCTGATGACGAAGGAATGGAAAAGAATTTCAGAAAAGGTACAATCCCATGCAGAAAAGAATCATGAGTGTGTGTACCCAAGACTATTTCCATCAATAGTCACAGAATTTAATAGGTCGGAAAAAAAGGCAAGCTCACTAGTGATCTATAAGCACCCACGAAAATTGAGAAACAGCTTTTTCTTTTTTAGAACTCTATTTGAAATCTTAGAACACCACCAGCCTTGGAAGGTCCTGAGATGTCTTCTCATCCAACTCTTTTGCTTTTAGGTGGGTAAAATGAGGCTAGAAACATTAGGAACACTCAATTACCTTGCATTTATTGGTCATATCCTATGTTGAAAAACCTCTACTTTAAAGGGCCCAGCATGTATTCTTCATGACACCTCCTCTACAAGAGTGAGTCAAATACAAAATCAGATCTTCATCTTAACTTGCCCAATTGCCCAGCCCATGCTTGCTATTTCTACTCTACACAAAACTTGGCCCAGAGGAGAATAAAAAAGATATAAATATATAATTATATTTATATATAAATTTATATATTTTTATTAAAGAGAATAAAAGAATATATATAAGAATAAAATATACATACATATACACACACACACACACACACACACATATGTTTAACCACACGTAGTTTCACATTTCTTCAGGCTAATGAGACAGAAGAAAAAAATCTATTACCTGGTAACAGCCTAACTATCTACCTAGATCTGCAGATAACTGTTTTCCAAAAAAAAGAACGAAATCACCATTAAGTGGTAGAATTACAGTCTTTGAGAGATAGTGAGGTATCACTGCAAGATTTGATTAATCACAACTTGATACAATGAAAGTATGTCAAGCAGTAATGAAACAATGTCAAATCACAAAATAGTGCTTGCACATGCAGTTAATATCATGATCTTCCCCACTCAATACTGATTTTGTTTATGACATTTGTAATGAGCTTTTGACATTTGAGTGATAGTTACACTGAGATAAGAAATTAGAATGCCTGGGGATTAGCTTTTCTTAAGCAATAGGTACTGTCTAAACTGGAATTACAAAGTATTGACAACTAAAATTGTTTTAAATGTCTTGAAGATTCTAAATTTCAGGCCTGAGATGTGGAAGATGGAAGTCCCTATGGATCATCTAATCTAGTGATTGTCATTCCGTTTTCCAACCAAGGGATAAGACACTGTCATGCAGGCCATCCCTAGAAGGGTGTGGGCTGGAACCTAGACAAGATAATTAGACTTTAAAAAAAGGCCACATTGTTGGAATCTTTCATGGGCCCCTTGCCGTAATCATTAAAGAGATTTTGATATTAAATGTTAATAATTTCATAACAGAAACAAAAAAATACTGTATATTCTCATTTATAAATGGGAGTTAAACAACAGATACACATGAACATACAGAGGGAAATAATAGAAACTGGGGACTCCAAAAGTGAGGAGGGTGGGAGGGAGGTAAGCCAGGAAAAATTACCTGTTGGGTACAATATTACTATTTGGGTAACCCAAACCCCAGCATTACACAATACACTCATGTAACAAATCTACACATGTACCCCTTGAATCCATAAAAATAAAAAATAAAAATAAAATCATGCTAATGATTCAGAAAACAGTAATAAATCAGCCCCATGAGTCTATACCTTAATCCAAACAAAAGGCTCAGAAAAGCCATCTTAGTTGCCTTGTCCAAGGGATGGGTTTGTCAGTAGGTTAACTGTAGTAATTATTCTTAATATTGTATCTGTATCTACTAAGGGAGACAGTATATCAAACTCTCCACAGGGAGAAAGAGCATATTTGATTTAAAGCCTCCTCCAGGGGGGATCCACTTTCCAGATGAGAATCACTAATTTTGTGAATCACTTAATTTTACAGATCTGAATCTGAAGGAAGGCAGTGATTTGCACAAAGTTCTACTGCAAATTAGTGACAGAGGTAGCTAAGGACCCATTTCTTGACTGCAAGTTATGTGAGAGTAGTGCCGATAAAAATAAACCCCTCACAATTATAGCTTTGGCTGGTTTACAGAGCAGTTCTATGTCCATCATTTCAACTGATGTACATAATAATCCTAAGGGGTAAGGATGCTAAGGATTATTATTCTTATTTTGCAGATGAGAAAACAAACACCCAGAGAGGTAAAATGGTTTACCTGAGGTCACATGAGCAATTTGGTAAAAGTAACCCTAAATTCCAATATTTCTGACCCTGTATCCATTGTTGTTAGCAAACCACTCCATTAATTCATCTGGAAATCAATGTTTCCATTAAGATAGTGTTATTTTCATTCTCAAGACACTAAGTCCCAGTCTAGGACTCAGTCTGTATTCATCACCTTTTATAAGATGATCCAGGCATTGCAGCACAAGGTAATTTCATGAGGGAATATATGGTCTAAAATTTGCCCAGGTCTTCAATTTAGTCTTCAACAAAATCTAAATACAACCCAAGTATTGATCTGGGGTAATATCATTTGGCATTGAAAAGGCTTCCAAAGGGAAGATAATTTTATTCTTTCTCTACTTAGGTTGTCATACACTTTGCCCATATTCCTTCTAAAAATGAAAACATACAGCCAGTCTGTGTGTTACACTGTTGCTTGTTCTTAGTAAATTCTTATTTTAACTGACTACCATTAAGAATTCACAAACATTTTGAAAACATTTATCAAATAAATACATTATTATGTGTCATGTACATACAATATGTCAAAGATAGAGAATGGTATTCATATGTCCTATTACCTTTATGACATGTTCACATCAATCCTACATACAGGTATTATTAGTCACATTTTGTACATAGAGGGGCGATATAAATGTAATAAAGCTGAATTTTAAGTCAGGCCTGGCTAACCATAGATAGTGCCTATGCTCTTTCCATTATGTAACATTGCTTCTTAATAATAACAGCAAAGGATGTATAAGCCAAGAGATTAAGGGAATCATTTAAGAATGCCTAGTATATTGAGTGATATGCCATGGTTTTTACTGCTGTGTCTTTCACTATTCCATCTGCCAGGAATATTCTTTTTTTTCTTTGTTTAAAGAATATCTATTATTTATCCTTTTAGACCAAGTTCAATAGTAACAGTTTAGGAAACATTACCTGGCACCTCCCAAAAGAGGCTATTGCTCTCTTCTCCTGACATACTCACATTGTATTCTACTTACTTAGTCTCTCTCTCTCTCTTGCAACTAACCTGAATGCCTTAAGGAGAAGAACTACATCTTTATTCTTATATCTCTATAATCTCTGTAACCCCAATGTCTAGTCCAATCTCTAACCTATGCAGGAAAAATTTTTGGAAAATTTATTATGAATAGGTGTTGAATTTTGCCAATACTTTTTCTGCATCAACTGATATGATCATGTGATTTTTTTCATCTTTAGCATATTTATGTGATGGATTACAATCCTTGATTTATGAATACTGAACCAGCTTTGTACCACTGGAAAAAACCCCACTTAGTCTTGGTATATAATTCTTTTTATATATTGATAAATTCTCTTTACAAATATTTTGTTCACAAATTTTGCATCCATATTGGTCTGTAGTTTTATCTTTTTAATTTGCACTCTCTTTGTTCTCATTCTGGTGTTGGAGCAATACTGAGCTCATAAAATAAGGTGGAAAGTGTTTTGTTCTTCTCTATTTTCTGGAAAAGACAGTGCCATGAACTGAATTGTGACCCCCAAAATTAGTATTTTGAAGACCTCTCAATGTGATGACATTTGGAGATGGGGCGTTAGGGAGGTGATTAGCTTTAGATGAGATCATAAAGGTGGAGTCCTCATGTTGGGATCAGTACCCTTATAAGAAGAGACACCAGAGAGCTTGCTTGCTTTCTCCACAGTGTGAACACACAGCAAGAAGGTAACCAGGAAGAGACTCCTTATCAGAACTTAACTATGCTGGCACCCTGATCTTAGACTTCCATTCTCCAGAAGTGTAAGAAAATAAATTTCTGCTGCTTAAGCAACCCAGTCTATGATATTTTGTTATGGCACCTAAAGCTGACTTGGATAAACAGTGCAGAGCTGGTGCTAATTCTTCTTTATATATTTGGTAGAATCCTCCAGTGAAACAATTAAGGCTTGGACACATCCTTTTTGAAAACGTTTTTATTTTTCTAAACTACAAATTCAATGTCCTTAATAGTTATAGAGCTATTCAAATTATATATTTCATGTTTTGTAACTTGTAGTGTTTGTACTTCTCAAGGAATTGTCTCATTTCATCTAACTTACCAAATTTATGTGTGTAGGGCTATTCATATTACTCCTTTGTTATTTTATTGACATCTTCAGAGTCTATGGTGGTATCTCCTATTTCATTCCTAATATTAATAATGTGTGTCTTTTTGTGTTTTCATCAGCCATACTGGAGGTTTTTCTTTTATCATTTCTTTTGATCTTTTCAAAGAACCCACTTTTGCTAGATTGATTTTCTCTACTGCTTTTCATTTTCAATCTCAGTGATTACTCCGATTATTATTTCTTGCCCTCAGTTTGCATTGGGTTAATTTTTATCTTCTTTATATGATTTCTTTGAAGGAAGGAGCTTAGATTGCTGATTTTAGACTTTCTTCTTTTCTAATGTAAGTATTTAGAACTATACATTGCCCTCTCAGTACTGGTTTAGCTACCGGCCACAAATTTTGGTAAGTTGTATTTTCATTTTCATTCACTTCACTGTGTTTTTTAAATTTCATTGGGACTAACTTTTAAAACCATAAATTACTTATAAGTGCATTGTTTAGTTTACAAATGTTTGAAGATTTATTTTTATTTTTCTGTTATTGGCTTTTAGTTCCATTCACTGTGATCAAAAAACCCACTCTGTATCATTTCAATTATTTGGAATTTCCTAAAATTTTTTAAGGTGTATTTAATGTCCCAGGATATGGTATATCCTCTATATATGGGATATATAGATTGAAATTTCCCAAAATTTGTTAAGGTGTGCTTAATGTCCCAGGATATGGCATATCTTCTATTGAATGCCATGGTCATTTGAAAAAATTGTTTATTCTCATATTGGGTGGAGTGTTCTATAAATGTTGATTGATGCCTGTGGGTTGATGGTACTCTTAAGTTTTAAGTCGTTGATGATTTTACATCTAGATGTGTTACCAGTTGTTGAGAGAGGGGTGTTGAAGTCTTTAGCTACTCTGAATTTATGTATTTCCTCATTCAGTTTTATTAGTTTTTGCTTCAAATACTTTTCAGCTTTGTTGTTTGATACATACACATTCAGAAGAAGATGCCTTCTTGGTGAATTGACATTTTTGTCATTACATGAAGTGCTTCTCTGTCTCTGATAATTTTCTTTGTTCTACTTATTTGATATGCATATATATACTTCTGGTTTATTATAACCAAGGTGTGTGTGTGCTTGTGTGTGTATGTTTGCATGTGTGTGTGTGTGAATCTCCATCATTTTACTTTCAATCTATCTATATAATAATATTTGAAATACATTTATTGTAGAAAGTATATAGTTGCATCTCTCTCTTTTATTTAGTCATGCTGCCAATTTCTGCTTTTTAATTGCTGTAAATAAGGCCACTTACATTTAATGGAATTATGCATATGTTAGGGCTTGATTCTATAATTTTGTTTAATTTTCTATTTGTTCTCTCTGTATTCATGTCTCCATTTACTTTTTCTGGGCTTTCTGTAGGTTAACTGAACTTTTCTTCTTTTTAGAATTCTGTTTTTGAATTATTCATAGTGTTTTTCAACATATCTTTTTCATCAGCATGTAGTGGTTGCTCTAGGTAGCATACCATATATACATAACTTATCATAGTCTACTTTGTCAACATTTACCAGTTTGAGTGAAGTATGCAGAAATTTTACATCTCTTTTAATCTCTTAATGCTCTACCATTTATAACACAATTACCTTAAATATTTTCTCTACATGCATTGAACTGCATTAGATGCTGTTCTACTTTTGTTTCAACTTTCAAACATAATTAAGAACAGAGTAGAAGAAACAATATTTTCTGCTTTTTTAAAATTCATTCATGATGTTCCAAGATTTTCTTCTTCTTCCCTTTTTTTTTTTTTTTTTTTTTTTTTTTTGAGATGGAGTCTTGCTTTGTCACCAGGCTGGAGTGCAGTGGTGCGCTCTCGGCTCACTGTAACCTCTGCCTCCCAGGTTCAAGAGATTCTCTTGCCTCAGTCTCCCGAGTAGCTGGGACTACAGGCGTGCACCACCATACCCAGCTATTTTTTGTATTATTAGTAGAGACGGGGTTTCACCACGTTGTCCAGGATGGTCTCGATCTCTTGACCTTGTGATCCGCCTACCTCTGCCTCCCAAGGTGCTGGGATTACAGGTGTGAGCCATCGTGCCCAGCCAGGTTCTTTCTTTTATCATTTTCCTTTCCTTTTAAGAACTTCTTTTAGTCATTCTTGCTGTACGGCAACAATTTTATTAGTTTTCCTTCATTCATCTGAGAGTGCCTTGATTTTCTCTTCATTCCTGAAACATATTTTCACTGGATATAGAATTCTAGGTAGATAGGTATTTTCTATACCACTTGAAAATGTTACAGCACTTTATTGTGGGTTCCATGATCTCTTATTATAAAGCCTCTATCTTTCAAATTTTTTTCTCTATAAGTAAGCATTTTTTTCCTCTGTTTTCTTTCAAAAATTTTTTTTAATTTGGTTTTTGAAATTTGGCTATGATATGTCTTGCCATGGTTTTATTTGGGTTTATCCTGTTTTGAGGTTCACCCAATCTATAGGTTTATGTATTTGCTATGATTTAGAAATTTTCAGCCATTATGTGTATGAATGATTTTCAGCTCCAGTCTCTTTCTCCTTTGCTTCTGGAACTTCAATAACATGAATTTAGATCATTCTGTTGAATTCCCTGATGTTCCTGATGCTCTGTTGTTTTTCTTTTTTTTTTTTTTAAACTATTGTCCTGTTGCTTGGAATGGATAATTGTTACATTCTACATTAACGTTCACTGACACTTTCCTTTGTCCTCCCCATTCTATTGAGCACATTCACTGAGTTTTTCTTTCATTTATTGTATTTTCCAGTTCTAAAATTTCCACGTGGTTGTTCTTTGTATCTTCTATTTCATTACTGAAACTGTGTTTTGCATTTGTTTTAAATGTGTAATAGTTTGTAAAAGAATTTTTATGATGGCTGCTTTAAAAACCTCAGCAGATACTTCTAACTGTGTCATCTTAATGTTGGTGTCTGTTGGTTATCTTTTGTGTTTCAAGTTGAGATTTCCCCAGTTCTTGCTACGACAGATTACTTTTAACTAAAATCTAAATATTTTTATATTATCTTATGAAATCCTGGATTTTATATCAATCTTGTGTTTTAGCAGTGTTCTTTTAACATTGTTCTAGAAGAAAAGGGGAGGTTACCTCATTACTTCCAGGTATGGATAGAAGTCCAGATTCTCCAGTTGCCTTATATTGATACCAGAAGGATGAAGGGACCATGTTACTGTGAGGTGGAGGTTATCATTCAGTCTCCCCACTAGGCTTCCAGTGATAGCACTCTAGCGTCACATTATTTTGCAAGTCCTCAAGTCCCTAGATGGTCTGCCTTCTTTACTCCACCTTTCATAGTCTTCTTATGTTTTATATAAAATGTTCAGGGTTTTAGTTGCATTTACTAGGAAAACTAGGGAAAAATATGTCTACTACATCTTTCTGGAGCCATAATTCCAGCCTCTCTGATTTCACAGCAGAAAGTCATAAAACAGTGTTTCTACATTCCAAATTAAGGAAGCTACTCTGTTTCTACAATAATCTATTATATAAACTTCTGTGAGAGATCCTTTATTCCCTTTGCCATTATAAATACTTTTGTGTTGGTCATTGGCTTAGCAAAGTAAAAGAGTAAATGCCATGCCTTTTTAATATGGAAGTTTTTCTCTACAATTTTCTGGAAATATGTGATGGTGAAAAGATTGTGCCTACCATTAAGCTGCAATTTTATTTAAATCAAGAAAGAAAGTGGCTTTCTCCTACCTTGGCCTCTGCCTACTAAAAAAGTACAGCAAACTATTTCTTTAAAAAAATAAATCTGGAATTAAGAATTTAATGTAATTATCTATTAATTTAAGAGTCAAGATTACTTTCCTTGATTAAAAAACATATAGGTGGGGCACGGTGGCTCATGCCTGTAATCCCAGCACTTTGGGAGGCCGAGGAGGGAGGATCGCAAGGTCAAGAGATCGAGACCATCCTGGCCAACATGGTGAAACCCCATCTCTATTAAAAATACAAAAATTATCTGGGTGTGGTGGCACACGCTTGTAGTCCCAGGTACAGGAGGCTGAGGCAGGAGAATCTCTTGAATCTGGGAGGTGGAGGTTGCAGTGAGCTGAGATCACGCCACTGCACTCCAGCCTGGTGAAACAGTGAGACTCCGTCCCCCCAGAAAAAATATATATAAATAAGACATAAAGTTAATAAATTACTGACTCTCATTAATGATTGTGTAAGAAAGTTCTATCTACTATTGAAAAATATTGGCCTCTCACTTTTGATGCTTATTCAATGTAGGTCATTGTTATTGCCCACTCATCACAGATTTTTCAATAGCTTACATGTTAGTAATCTATTCATTTATCTGTCAAACCTACTACTTCATACCAGACGAAGGCCCTAGAGCAGGACCAACTTCATGGGTGTGTGACCTGTGCAGCTGCACAGGGCTCCACACTGAGTAGGGCCCACATTTGATTTAATCTTTTGATGTCACCATTTTGAAATTCTTCATATCATTTAACAAGGGTTTCTGCATTTTCATTTTTCACTGGGCTTCGCAAATTATGTAGATGAACCTGTCCTAGGAAGACAACATGAAAAAGACAAATTTTACCCTCATAGTCTCAGAGCAGAGACAGAAAATTTCATCATGGTATATTAAGTGCTATGATTGAAGAAGACATGATTGAAGAGACACAATGAGATACCTAACACAGTCAAAGGGCTCAGAGAAAGGTTCTACTTCACAATGTCTATGCTGAGTTCTAAAAGTTATCCCAGGTCTTAGACTGATGTTTGCTCTGGATTATCACAGACTGGCCATCGTCTTTACTGCTAATTTAGAAGTTCGCCAGAAGCATAATTTATTAGTTTCAAGGTCACTAGGTGCATTTTCAATTAAAAAAAAACATATTTAGCAGGCCTCTTGGTTCAGGTACAAATTCAGGCAAAAAAGGCACTGGCTAGAGAATCTTATCAGCCTGGGAAGAAAATCTCATTACCCCTAAAAAAGCGGAGTCTTGATGTCCAAAAGGAGGCTATACCAGGGTGTCATTGCAGAGATAAAGGTTAAACACACTTGTTTTATCAACATATCCATTTTTTAAAGGCAGATATCATATTAAGCACTGCAGAAACCAAGATAATAGTAAGTAATAATAATAGTAGCTAACAGCCACAGGCACTCATTATATCTCAGTGCTAGCTATTTCAGTCCTCACAAGAAGCTCTATTTCATAGAAATTTAAATAAGAAATTATTAAGTTTCAGTCTCTAATAGAGGGTAGCTAAAAATCCATCAGGGAAAGGAACACATGACACATCAAGTGTAACATCATATGATAACCATGCTATGTTAGCATCAGCAATGGAAGCTGTGGGAGAATAGTCTGGAAGTAAGGAGAAGCTTCCCAAAAGGAAATAGACTTTATCCATATCTAAAAGGTTTCATGAGCTAGGCAAAGTGAGAAATACAGAAAGGCTTTCCAAATGAGGAAACGACATGAATAATGAATGAATCATCAAGAATGAATCCCAAATTTTTATCTGAGTAATTAAGTAGACAGCAAATGGTACAATAAGTTAAAAATAGGACTGCAAAAAGAGGATACACACTTGATGAAAATTTGCTGTTCAATACTGATGTGGAAGTGTTTGGTAGGCTGCTGGAAAGATGAATTACACTGCAGTGAAACTAAAGTTCAAGACTGAGGAGTAATCAGCATTTAGTTTATCATCCTGCTGAATGGCACAAGAAAGTTAGCTAAAATTCAAAGGTGAGCACAAGAGTAGGTCAGGCTACAAGTGGATTGAACCATTCTAGATTCATAATGGGGCATAATAAGAGCCTCTGACAGTTTATCTGGTTAGACTCTAAAGCTTTTCCCATATATCCAGCAAACCAAAGTCTATAAAGTTTCAGTGCCTTTTCCTCTTGATTTTATTGTTTTTGTTCTGCCAAAGCAAGACTTAGACAACCCATAAAATTTTACATAAAATTTAAATATCAATCTCTCATTTCTTTGGCAGTAGATCAGCCAAAAACCCATAGCTTTAAGATTCATCTAGCCTAAGATGTTCTGTTTCTGGTGCCCAGTTTCATTTGCATAAAGATCTTTTTCACTTTCTACATCTGTGTTTTATTTATATTGCAACAGCAATATTTATAAGTTTATGTCACAATAAGTTTCCAGTCTAAATTTGGGTCTTTTTTAATTGTTCAGCAGTTAAAAAACCACACACCAAGGGTAAAAGAAAATCCAGCATGAAATTCCTCAGTGTGAAGCTCATATTAGTTTTCTTCATAAACAAGTAACCATGTCATGTCACATCAATCAATGTTGATGTTAAAGCACAATAAAAGGTGAAATATAACTACCCCATTCTAAGGCCAACTCTATAATCTTAATAAAAATGCAAAGACATGCTTTGCTTTATATAAATTGACAGCATTATATGATTTAATTGTTTTTACCGCTTATTTCATGATTAAATTGAAGTTCGGCTATCGTAACAGGTTTATGATATTTATTTGACTAAGATGAGTTTTTCCTATTTAAGGCAGCTTTAAGGACTGGATCAAGTACAGTGTTCTCTTTAAAACCTACTTTTATCTATTTCCTGACACCCAGCCCAATTAAAAGTGATAAACTTTCATTTTTATTTTTTCCTTTTAACTTTTATTTTAGGTTCTGGGGGTACATGTGCAGGTTTGTTACATGGGTAAATTGCATGTGGCTGGGATTTCATATACAAATTATTTCATCACGTAAGTAGTAATCATACTACTCAATGGGTAGTTTTTTGAACCTCACCCTCCTCCCACCTTCCACCCTCAAGAAGGCCCTGGTGCCTATTGTTCCTTTCTTTGTGTCCACATGTATTCAATATTTAGCTCCCAATTATAAGTGAGAACATGTGGTATGTTGTTTTCTGTCCCCATGTTAATTCACTTAGGATATACCCATGTTGCTGCAAAGGACATGCTTTCATTCTTTTATGGCTGCACAGTAGTCGTGTATACATACCACATTTTCTTCAATCCACAATTTTTTTCAGTTCACCGTTGATGGGCATCTAGGTTGATTCCATGTCTTTGCCATTGTGAACAGTATTGGAATGAACATATGTGTGCATGTGTCTTTATGGTAGAAGGATTTATATTCCTTTGGGTATGTAACCAGTAATGGAATTGCTGGGTCAAATGGTAGCTCTGTTTCAACTTATTTGAGAAATCTTCAACCTGCTTTCCACAATGGCTGGACTAACTTACACTCTCACCAGCAGTGTATAAGCGTTCCCTTTTCTCCACAAACTTGCCAGCATCTGTTATGTTTTGACTTTTTAATAGTAGCCATTCTGACTGGTGTGACATGATACCTCATAGTAGTTTCAATGTGCATTTCTCTAATGATCAAGGATGTTGAGCATTTTTTCATAAGCTTGATGGCCCTTTGTATGTCTTCTTTTGAGAAGTGTCCTTTCATCTTTGCTCATGTTTTCATCAGGTTGTTTTTTGCTTGTTGATTTGTTTAAGTTCCTTATAGATTCTGGAATTTAGACCATTGTCAAGTGCATAGTTTGCAAATATTTTCTTCCATTTTGTTTGTTGTCTGTTTACTCTGCTGATGGTGTATTTTGCTATGCAGAAGTTATTTAGTTTAATTAGGTCCCATCTGTCAATTTTTGTTTTGGTTGCAATTGCTTTTGGAGTATTTGTTAATAAAATCTTTACCATGGTCTATATCCAGAATGGTATTTCCTAGGTTTTCATCTAGGATTTTTATAGTCTTAGGTTGTATATTTAAGTGTTTAATCTATTTTGAGTTGATTTTTATATATGGTGAAAGGAAGAGGTACAGTTTCAGTCTTCTGCAGATGGCTAGACAGTTATCCCAACACCATTTATTGAACAGGGAGTACTATCCCCAGTGGTTGTTATTGTCATCTTTGTTGAAGATCAGATGGTTATAGATATGTGGCTTTATTTCTGGGTTCTCTAATATCTCTAATAAGGACCTCCGCCATGGCCCCACTGAAGTTCTTTTGCCAGCACCCTCCATGGGAATGTTGTTGCCAGTGGATGGGGAACACCTCAGCTCCTCCAGCACAGTAAGTGCTTAACCTTGACAAGCCAGAGAACAATGCCATTGGCCTAGTTCCAGCCCCTCAGGGCTAAAGCATGCAGCCCAGGAGTGCTGACCTCAGCCTTGGCCCCCTGAAATCATCCCATGAAACAAAGTCAGTCATAATCAAAGCCAATTCATAATCACAAAAACTGAAAACATTTATATAATCCCTTAAGTGGATAAACAAATTGTGGTAGGATTTGCCACTTCTAAAAATACTTTGTTTACTTGCTCCTATCTATTGTCTTTATTCACATAATAGAAAATAAGCTTCTCCAGAACAGAAGAACCTTATCTGTCTTATTCAATGCTGATTCCTGAATGCCTAGAGCAGTATCTGGCACACACAATAAGTATTTATTGAATATAAATAATAAGAAAGTAAAATTTATGGAAAGCTTTCTACATGTTAGGCAAAACTGCAATTGTTTTGTATATATTATCTCAGGTAGGTAGGAAACTGAAACAGAGGGAGTATAAAATAATTTGCCCAGGTGACACAGTAAATAGTTGAAGTAGAATACCAACCCTGGCAGTCTGACTCCAAAGCTTGAGCTTAATCCAAATGAATAAATGTTAGAATGGCATTACAGGAAAAATACAGTAAAATTCATGGAAATATGAAACAACATGGTCGCTGTAGGGAACTACAAGAAGGCCAATAAGTATGTAAGACAAAAGCAAACTGGATAAGAACTAGATCATGAATGGTACCACATGCCAGGCTAAGAAGTTTGGACTTTACCCTAAAGGTAATAGAGGGGTATTTAAGGCATTTAGCAGTAGAGTGGCAAGGTTAAATTTGCACTTTACATATAATGCTCCAGCTTCAGTGTGAAGGATGAACTTAAATTGCATGAGACCCTGGAAAAAACCACAGTTGGAAGACAACTGCCATAGTCCAAACAATATATGTAAATAGATTAAACTTGAATGGCTGTAGCAGAGATAGAAAGGCACAGATAAATTTAGGAAATGACTCTAAAAGTGGTAAAGTAAGGAAACAAATTTGATTTTGTCATTTGTAATATGAACTTAATAATAGGAATAGTTACTAGGTTTATTATCAGTCCCCAGAAACTTAAAGTTATCTCTGTAAAACAATAGAAGCCGACTTGAAAGAATAAAAATATGGGCAGAGCACAATGGTTCATGTCCGCAATCCCAGCACTTTAGGAGGCCGAGGGGGACGGATCACTTGAGCTCAGGAGTTCAAGACCAGCCTGGGCAACATAGTGAAACCTCATCTCTACAAAAATACAAAAAAGTAGTCCAGCATGGTGGTGCACTCCTGTAGTAGTATCAGCTACTCAGGAGGCTGATGCAGGAGGATTGCTTGAACCCAGGAGGCAGAGGTTGCAGTGAGCCAAGATCATGCCACTGCACTCCAGCCTGGATGGCAGAGTAAAAGCCTATCTAAAAAAAATTTAAAAAAATTTAAAAAATACAAGTATGTTCATGTTTGCCACACTTACACTAAAATTGAAATAATAAAGTACATATGCAAATTCGTTAAGCTAACCATATCCTCTACATATTGAATACAACACTTCCCTCTGAATGTTTTCTATTTTTAATTTTTATGGGCACATAGTGGGTATATATGTTTATGAGGTATATGAGATATTTTGATAAAGGCATACAATTATAATAATCACATCAGGGTAAATGGGGTATGCATCCCTCAAGCATTTATCCTTTGTTTTATAAGCAATCCAATTATACTATATTAGTTATTTTAAATGTACAATTAAATTATTATTGACTATAGCCAATCTGTTGTGCTAGCAAATACTAGGTCTTATTCATACTTTCTAACTATTATTATACCCACTTCCACACCCTCCCCACAACAATCATGCCACTACAATTCCCAGCCTCTGGTAACCATCCTTCTAGTCTCCACCTCCATGAGTTAAATTGTTTTAATTTTTAGCTAATTTTAGCTACCACAAAAAGAGAGAGCATGTAAAGTCTGTTTTTCTGTGCACGGCTTGTTTCACTTAACATAATGGCCTCCAGTTCCATCCATGTTGTTGCCAATGAAAGGATCTCGTTCTTTTTTATGGCTGAATAGTACTCCATTGTGTAGGTGTACCATTTTTCTTTATCCATTCATCTGTTGACAGACACTTGAGTTACTTCCAAATCTTGCCTATGGTGAATAGTGCTGCAATATACGTGACATTGCAAATATATCTTCAATATACTGATTTCCTTTCTTGGGTATATACCTAGCAGTGAGATTTTTGGATCATTTGGTAGCTCTACAGACTTTTGAAAAAGGTCCAAAACTGTTCTCCATAGTGGTTGTGTTAATTTACATGCCCACTCACAATGTATGAGGGTTCCCTTTTCTCCATATCCTCGCCAGCATTTGTTATTGCCTGTCTTTTGGATATAAGCTATTTTAACTGAGATGAGATGATATCTAATTGTAGTTTTGATTTGCATTTCTCTGATTATCACTGATGTTGAGCACCTTTTCATATGCCTGTTTACCATTTGTATGTCTTCTTTTGAGAAATGTCTGTTCAGAACTTTTGCCCATTTTTAAATCATATTATTTGATTTTTTTCCTATTACTTGAGTTCCTTATATTTTCTGATTATTAATCCCTTGTCAGGTGGGTAGAGTTTGCAAATATTTTCTCCTATTGTGTGAGTCATCTTTCACTTTGTTCATTGCTTTCTTTGCTGTGCAGAAGCTTTTTAACTTGATATAATCCCATTTGTCCATTTTTGCTTTGGTTGCCTATGTTTGTGGAGTATTACTCAAAAAATCTTTGCCCACGCCAATGCCCTGGAGAGTTTCCTCAATGTTTTCTTTTAGTAGTTTCATAGTTTGAGGTCTCAGATTTAAATCATTAATCTCTTTTAATTTAACTTTGTAGATAGTGAGAAACAGGAGCCTAGTTTCATTCTTCTGCATGTGGATATCCAGTTTTCCTAGCAGCATTTATAGAAGTGACTGTCCTTTCCCCAATGTATATTCTTGGCACTTTTGTCAAAAAGGAGTTCACTGTAGATAATATGGATTCTTTTCTGAGTTCTCTATTCTGTTCCTTGGTCTATGTGTCTGCTTTTATGCCAGTACCATGCTGCTTTGGTTACTATAGCTCTGCAGTATAATTTGAAGTCAAGTAATGTGATTCCTCCAGTTTTGTTATTTTTGCTCAGGATAGCTTTGGTTCTTCTGGGTCTATTGTGGCTCCATATGAATTTTAGGATTTTTTCTATTTCTGTGAAGAATGTCATTGGTATTTTGATAGAGATTACATTCAATCTATGGACTGCTTTGGGTAGTGTGGACATTTTAATAATGTTGATTCTTCTAATCCATGAACATGGAATATCTTTCCTTTTTTTCTGTCCTCTTCAATTTCTTTGATCAATATTTTATAGTCTTCCATAAACGAGAGCTTTCAGTCCTTTGGTTAAGTTAATTCCTAGGTGTTTAATTTTATTTTTGGCTACTGCAAATGGGGTTACTTTTCATGATTTGAGAGGACTGACTCCAATTTTGAAAGAAGTTCTACTGTGAGTAAAATGTTATCAGAGAGCTTCACCTGCTACAGAGAAATATTTCATGAGTTAACTGATGAAGTCAACTGATGTGGTGTACCTCATTGCTGTCTTATTTTAAGAAATTGCCACAGCCACCCCAACCTTCAGCAATAGCACCCTGATCAGTCAGCAGCCATGAACATCAAGGCAAGACCCTTCACCAGCCAAAAAGATTAAGACTCACTGAAGCCTCAGATGAACATTAATTTTTTTTTGCAATAAAGTGTTTCTCAATTAAGGTATACACATTGATTTCAGACATAATGCTACTGCACATTTTATAATATAGTCAGCATAAGTTTTATATGTACCAGGGAACCGAAAAATTCATGTGACTCACTTTATTGTGATATTCATTTCATTGCTATGATCTCGAACCAAACCCACAATATCTCTGAAGTATGCCTGTATGTTAAAAGGTTCACAGTCATTCCTTTTAGGTAGGAGGATTATGTGTTTCAGTTTTTTTCTTGCTTGCTTTCAATAGTTAGCTATATTTTCCAAATTTACTACAGTGAGCATTCCTACAGTGACTACCTAGGCACAAATCCTGTATAAACCACTTACTAATTGTATGATCTTCAGCAAGTTATTCATCCTTTCTTTGTCTCAGTTCCTTTCAGCTTCTTCAACTGCAAAATGGGGGTTAGGATACTAATAGTGGTACTTACTTCAAAGAATTTCTTTGAGGAATAAATGAATGAATTAATATGAAGGGCTTAGAACACTACTTATGACATTGAAGTGTTCCGTAAATTTTAGCTATTAATGTAATAAGTTGAATGACAGAGAAAATGAGAACCTGTGTTATATTTCCTATTAGTATTAGAAGTATAGTAATATTAATAGATAACATTTGCTGCACAGTTCCTATGGACCAGGCATTAAATTTAGTGTTTTATTTGCATCATCCCATGTGTTTCTTCCATCAACGCTATTAGGTACTATTAACCCCACTGAATAAATATAGAAATTAATAATTTAAATAGACAGTTCAATAACTTTCTCAAGGTCACAGAGGCAGTAAGTGGAAGAGCTAGGCCTGGAATGTATGTCTAACGAAAAGTCTGTATTCTTAACTAGTACATTTTGCTTGATGACGATGATGATGATGAGCATGATGAGCATCAATAACAGGTTTTGAAAGAAGGTGGAGGAGGAGGTGAAGGATAAACAGGAGAAAAGGAAGGTCGAAAAGGAATAAGGGCAAAAAATCTGTTTTAGTAGCAGTTTTCTAGTAGTAATCTGTTGTGGTGGTAGTTTTTGTTCTTGCTGCTGTTGTTGCTATAGTTTGAATGAGAAGGCAACTTTACTTCATTCTGAGGTCTGGGCAGATGTCCAGTCTCAGAACTTCTGAAATTGATTCTTGATGGTGGTGGCCTTGGTGACGTTGAGCATGTTGAAGTGCACTATCTTCCTCAAGGGCTAGCACTTGTCCACCATGATGATGTTGCTGACCTGGATGTCCTTGAAACAGAGGGACAGGTGTGCAGACATGTTCTTGGGGTGCTTCTTGTAGGATTGTACTTGTGGATGTAGTGGAGATAGTCCTGGTGGATGACAATGGTGCTCTGCATTCTCATGTTGGCCACCATGACAGACAGGATACTGTTGGGGTGTTTTAATAAAAACAATAGCCATCAAGTATTGAGTCCCTATTGTCTACCAAACACTATGGTAGTTGTGATGGTTAATACGAGTATCAACTTTATTGGATTGAAGGATACAAAATATTAATCCTGGGTGTGTCTGTGAGGATGTTGTCAAAGGAGATTAACATTTGAGTCAGTTGGGCTGGGAAAGGCAGACCCACCCTTAATCTGCGTGGGCACAATGTAATCAGCTGCCAGTGTGGCTAGAATATAAGCAGGCAGAAAAATGTGAAAAGAGAGACTGGACTAGTCTCCCAGCTTGCATCTTTCTCCCTTGCTGGATACTTCCTGCCCTCGAACATCAGACTCCAAGTTCTTCAGTTTTGGAACTCAGACTGGCTTTCCTTGCTCCTCAGCCTGCAGATGGCCTATTGTGGGACCTTGTGATCATGTGAGTTAATACTTAATAAACTCCCCATATATAATCATCAGATCTCATGAGACTTAGTCACTATCATGAGAACAACACAGGAAAGACCTGCCCCCATGATTGTCTTTCGCCAGGTCCCTCCCACAACACATGGGAATCAAGATGAGCTTTGGGTGGGGACACAGCCAAACCATATCAGTAGTCTCTTTACTTAACATTGTCTTGTTTAATTTTCACAAGACCCCTTTGAATTAGTATTATTACTTTCATTTTACAGATGAGAAAACTGAGGTACCAAGAGATTATTTAAACTGATCACAGGTAAAACGGCTCATAAGTAAGAGTCAGAAATATAAACCAAAATTGGTTTAAATCCATTGTCTGTGCTAATTCCACTGTGATATGCTGCCTTTGTGGACTGCTGATTTTTACCATGGCCAGGATGAAATTTCAGAGCCTGAATTCTCCAGAATGGAGACTAAAGAAGCAGCAAACTGGCCAGACACAGTGGCTCACGCCTGTAATCCCAGCACTTTGGGAGGCTGAGGCGGGTGGATCACGAGGTCAGGAGATCGAGACCATCCTGGCTAGCACGGTGAAACCCCGACTCTACTAAAAATACAAAAAATTAGCTGGGCATGGTGGCAGGTGCCTGTGGTCAGAGCTGCTCAGGAGGATGAGGCAGGAGAATGGCGTGAAACTGGGAGGCGGAGCTTGCAGTGAGCCAAGATCGCGCCACTGCACTCCAGCCTAGACGACAGAAAAAGACTCTGTCTCAAAAAAAAAAAAAAAAAAAAAGAGCAGCAAACTTTCTCAGAATCTTAAAGGGAAATTTAAACATATCTATGTAAAAGTGTGTATGTGTGCATGTGTATGTTTAAACTACATTATTTCTTATAGTAATCCAAGAAATACTATATTGTTAAACACTTCTTTTTTTAAAATCTCCTATTACATACATCAGATGACAATCTATTGGCAATCCCAGGTAAAACAGGATTGATGAATTGAGAAAAGGAGTCAAAATAATAACTCTATCTGTTTTGATGTCTCATGTTATTGCTGGAATGCAATTAATTTATGACTGGAGGCCTGAGACATTGCATCATATCCCATTTATCTGTGTGAAGTTTCAAAACAAGTGAGGAAAAAGTAACAATTTATTATGGATTTCTGAACACTGGAGTTTATAAAACAAAGCAAGAAATTCAAATAAAGGAATCTTATTCACTGCTGATAGAACAGTAAAATAGTATAAACTTTCTGGCATCAATTTAGATATATGTGTAAAGAGTCTTTAAAATGTTCATATCCCTTTGCCTATCATTTCCTCTCATAGGAATTTATCCTAAGGAAGCAAAATAAAATTTGGGTAACATTTCCTGCATCAAGATGTTCACTACATTGTTACTTATAACAACAACAAATGGAAAATAATCTTTATGACCAAGAATAAAGAGCTATTAATATTTTATAGCCATATTTATCAAACTTTTGATAACAGAAAATTGTCTGTGATAATATTTAGGTTCTTTAGAAGCAAAACATGAAAATGTATATACAGTACAAATTTAATTATGCTCCACGATAGAAAATAAATAAGTTTAGAAATAAATATGCCAAAAAAATTAACAGTATTTGCTTCCAGTTAGTAAAATTGTAATTTTTGTGTGTGTGGGGGGGTGCTTTTTCTCTGCTTCAAATAATTATATTTCCCAAATTTACTATATTGCACACTGACTATTTTTACAATAAAAATGGGAAAAATAACTTCAAAAAGATAAAAAAATACAAAAAAGAAATAGAGCTTAATCAATTCAAGCATATCATTTTATTTTCTCTTATTGGCTGAACTTTTAGCATATTTAAATAAGAAGATCTGCTTTCATATCACACAAGTGCTCTCAGCTGCATTAATAAATTTCCACTAAGAATATTTAATATCAGTTTTTTAGAGAGAAAATCACCTTTCCATAAAGGAATTTGGACATTTAGTTTTCATTGATTCTTGCAAATGCACTATTGAGCAACTACTTTTAGGGGTTAATATATCAGTCCTGGGATACAACACCATATGTTGCAAGCTTTTATTATTTCCTAGAAACATGAAGAAATACAACGCAAAAGCTAGACCTGTTTATACAATATATTTGATGCTGCAATTTTTAAAATTTATTTAATGGAGTCAGCCTGCAATGACTAATACATACATGTTTTTTTGCCTGCTAGTAGTACCAAGACCTAAATAACGTTCTTGACTAGATTACACTTATGCAGGTCTCATTTTAACGGAAATTTGAGAGATGAAAAAAAGATTATAGAAAGAGATGCTATAAAAACAGACCTCACAAGTCAAACTTCATAGTAAAACTATTTTCTTTCACGTAGACTACCATGAAAACAAATATCCTATGAGCTAGAGATATATATTGTATCTTTCCTGCAGATCTTTATGCCTTCTTGAGACAGATTTCCATAATGTGATTACAGTTGATGAGGCAATGGCCCACAGAAAGAGGCTGATAAAAGCATCAGGCTCCAGGAAACCAGATAAACATGTTCATGATTTCTAATTGGAACAAGGATAGGATAGCACTCTATATGCAGACAGAACCCAGAGACAGGGAAAATATTGGTCCCTTCAACTTTAATAAATATGCATCCACAAAACAGACCCAACTCTCTTGTAAGAGTAACCCTTTAAAAAACATTCATGTTACTTGCACAGTTAATTGATAGATAAGATTGCAAAAGAGGCTGTATAGCTTTGACATGTAATAAGTAAGTTATAACACTCTGGCAGAGACATTTTGAACAACAAAAAGAACATCCTCGTAAACAAACTAGAAGAGCAAAGAACATTGCGTGAGAAACTTGTCCAAAAGGCTATCTCAAGTAGTTTAACTGAAGGAACACATTTTTCCTAACTCTCTTATCATCTCACCCCTCTACCCCTCCTTGTATAAGCTGTATAAAGATAATCTTTATAGACACTTAAGTGAAAGAAAAACTGGGCCAGGAATTTAATGTGACCCAAAGTTAAAGAAACAGTATAATTTCAGAGCTTCTGCTAAATCTCTGTTTAGCAAAGAACACAATGAGGATAGATGATTCTCTTGTTTGAAAAGTAATTGGCCCCACTTCTTAGGAGTTAGTGGGTTCCTGGATCCGGCAGGCAAGCTGAGGGATGTGCTATGAAAAAAAAGAGGAAAAGAATAATTCCCTTTATGAATTTAGAAATCATGGCAGATTATACTGCTTTTAAGAAAATGTTTTCCTTCCTTCATATGAACTGACTACACTGCTTCAGAATTATTGTTTGTTTTCCAGAGGTATGTGTTTGTGACAACCATAAGTTGCTGATATGAGACAGGAACATTAACAAAAGAATGAAAGAGGTAATGAAGAAAATCTCATAGGGGTCCCAAATTTGAAGTGAAAGACTCAGTCTAGTACATGTGACTAAAGCCTCCTATCGTGGATTATATTCTCTAGATTCAGTAACACAGACTTTGGAAAATATACTTTAAGGATTATTGATTGTCTTAGTGGAACAAGTAGGACAATCCTAGAATCAGGTGAACCCCTGTAGGTAAAGAGAGGGTTTTCCTAAGATCAGGGGAAAGAGAATGCCTACTGTTACTGTGAAAAACTGAAAAGGGAACTCTGCCATAGGAGAGTAAATAAAACCAAAAAGCAAAGCTAGGAACTAAAGTTTGTCCTTAAGAGGCTCTCTGTGTGTGGTGTAACTTTTTCTCCCTTGTCCTAAAATTCTGAGACAAGTCAGATTTAGCAAATAATGTTCAGGACTCCTCCCTAGATTTGATTCCTTCCTGTTGGCCCCTAAACTTTAGTAAATATTGCATACACTCAGTCCTGTGTCCATGGTGTTGTACAAAATTAAAGTATCAAAGCAAAGTGGCTGTATTTGCACCCCCTTTTTGCTGAAGCTAGCATGCCAGGAATAATATTGTATAGAAGAAGGCTCAGAGTCCCTAAATTCAAGACATTGGCCACTGTCTGACACACAAGTCAAGTTGCAGTTGAGATAAAATGATGAGAAGCAAGCAATCAGGGGATAGAGCAAGCAGAATGGATTGACTCAGGAGAAGCTAAACTCCCTAGGAGAAGCTAAACTCCCTACTTTTTCCCAAATATACTAGCAAAAGACAACATAAAGTAAGAAGGTAGATGTTGGATTGCAGGACTATGCTTTCATCTGCTTAAAACAATCATAATCTCACTATGTGTACAAAGCTTGTACAGAGTCTTCCATGATCAGTTGTCTCAATATAACGGAATAGTAACTGATATCTTACGATTTGAGTTTTATTAATGTTCATTCAAGCATATGTTTTTAGTTCTCTTTATTTTCATCAATACTGTCTCTCTCATGAAAAATAGGATTCGAAAGTATTATAAAAACGTGCACTATTAAAAAAATGTAGCTGAAGAAATTATGGTTAAAAGCAGATTAATACGTTCAAAATACAAGTTGAGAATCCCTCATCTGGAAATCGAAAATCTAAAATGCTCCAAAATCCAAAACTTTTTGAGTACTGAAATGATGCCACAAATGGAAAATAATAGTTTGTCATGGACAAAATTATTCAAAGTATTGCATAAAATTACTTCCAGGCTATGTATACAAGATGTATATGAAATATAAATGAATTTCATGTTCAGACTTGGGTACCCTCCCCAAGATATTTCAGTATGTATTATATATGCAAATATTTCAAAATCTGAAAAAAAACTGAAACACTTCTGGTCCCACGCGTTTAAGATAAGCTATACTCAACTTGTAAAAGCAAAGTCAGTACACAGAAGCACAAGCAAAAATATTTTCCAGAATCACTAGAGAGGGCTGTAAATATGGTTCCGAGTTTCCCAGCAGCCAAAGCAAAGGGAAAATAGGATCAGTTACAAGAATCATATTGTCTTAAAGATATAAACACTCTGTTGTACAGAAGAAAAGCTTTTCTTTTGAAACTGAGACTTGTGAGAAATGTTTCTCACAGATCTTTATAAAGAAGAGACAATAGAGAACAATACCCTTTGTAAACATAATAGCAAGTCTCTTCCAGTGTTTCCTTATAGTGTCCCTCAAGGAATCCTAACATATCATGCTAATGCTTCAATCAGTAAGGAACACTTTATTCTCAGATGAAATATTTGTATTATTTAATAACCATCAGATAACAAAAGTCAACATATTGTATATATATCTCTGTATCTCTTGAACCAAATCTGTATCATTGCTGTGGATAAACAAGAATATATTCTTAATATAGTCATTATTTTGATATTTCTAAAAGAAGACAAAAGCATATTATTCTTACCAAAACCACTCTGAAGGTATCCACTATTTCCCTCACCTGTGATTCTTTCACATTTTCAACAGTAAAGTTGAACCAGACTCGGAAGCGTGGATTACAGGTGTCCGGCCTAATGAACAGATCATACTCAAACTCAGAGACCTGGTCCACCCGGCCCAGGTTACCTGGTAATAAAAATTAAGAGAATTGGGTTTTAATAGAAGTTCATGCAGCTCAATGGTACACACATTTAAATATTATGCTCTCTGATAGTGGCATTTGTCAACATTCAGTACTTGAAGGTTCAGTGTTCACAATCCAAAGGGCTGCCAAGTCTGAATGTAGCCCAGAGTAAGAAAAGCTTTCAGCTAGGCCAGGCTGTGGTGCAAGCTTCTCTGCCTGGCCCTTCTGACCCAGATCCTTTTATGCTACAAGTGTCTTTGACAGACCAGGATATTATATAAAGCCTGTGGTAAGTCCCTATAAACCAAGAGAAGAATGGCAAACTTTGGTTTCTTACGTAGAAAAGTGAGGATGATAATACCTTATGTATTTTGTATTAAGCTTCATTGTATACAAACTACCTGTAATACATTGGATCTTGTTTAATTTTTACAACAGGCATATACGGTTTGTACTGAGCTTCTTATATCCTAAACTTCTATCAGAATATGTTAAAGAATATGTAGAGTAAGGTTTTAAACAAAAATTAGAAGTAATTGCTACATAAGAATAACACAATCATGAAACCTAATTTCCATTTTCTCCATCAACAGAACTAACAGTTATATAAAAAATGTGTAAACTTAGGTGTTATCTCCATTTTCCATATTGTCTCTCCTTTTTCTCACTGATATTCTAATGAGCAGTGAATTGTTAGAGAGGCAAGATATTTGTTACACAATGGTACTGAATTTGGAGTCAGAAGAACTAGTTTAGTTTTAGTTCTAGAACTAACTAAGCAACTTTAGACAATTCACTTAACCTCTTCCAACATCTGTTTCCTCAACTATAAAGTTAGAATCATATTAATAGAAACATGAAAATTTATTTCCATGCCAACTACTACGAACACTACTTGAAATTAACGTACACAATTTATATGAATATTAAGTTTTGATAGAAAATTAAAGTTTTCTGAGCATTTCTACAGACCACATACTGTCCTAAATGCTAAATGAACTAAACTATTTGATCCTCTCAACAACTCCTATGAGGTAGAGACCATTACTATCCCCATTTTACATCTGAGAAAACCAAGGTACAGAGAACTTACCCAAAGTTATACAGCAAGTAAACAAGTAAAAGTCACATTTGGGATTTGAATTCAAGGAACCTGGCTCTAACCACTAGACAATACAGCTGTCTACCTAACAGAGCTGGTAGGAATAATAAACAAATAATATAAATTGAAAGCACATTTTAAGTGGTAAGGCTTAATAAAATTACTATTCTTAAAATAACAAGAAGTTGAAAAGGTACTTTTTTCCCTCTAAAAGTTCATGATATAAAAATTAAATATTAATATTCACTTCAATATTTAAAGAAATGCAGATTTTCATTTTGTTCTTCATACTAAAAAGGTATAAATGGGTTTTGATAAACAATATCTTAAAATTACTGTGGCATATAGTGTCCAATAATAATCCACCATATGTGTCTACAAATTTGTAGTTTCAAAATGATTTGACATCTTTTATATTATTAAATCCTCACCATGACCCAGTGATAGGTAAATTGAAACCCAGAAATGTTTAGTGCTTGCTTAAGTTCATGTTTTAAAGCACCAGGGTGAGACCATAAATTAAAGACTTCGATTTCATTGTGTTTTTCTTTCAGAATCTACCATAGCTACAACCAATTCATTTATTAAGCCATTTAATCAGTAATTCATTCAAAAGGCACTATGCTTTGTGTTATAAAAGAGACTAGATAGTATCAAACATATACTTTCTTTGTGCTCACTAAGCTTATAGTCTCAAAGAATAGTGAACATCTGGTCTTTGGCCTTCTGCAACTACTCTGTTGACCTTCTTCATCATTCTTGTGATGAGCATTCTCTGTATGTGTGTATGTGTACATAAAAAATACTCTCCTTATACACAATTAAGTGCCAGTTTATGGCCTTCTGGAAATAACTATTTCAGAATAAGTTAATAATGCCTCCATATCATCTGGTTCTCTTTCATTAAATGAAACACAAGGAAAGAAAACAAACACAATCTAAAATACATAGGTAGGACAAATATAACACAGAACATAAGCTGTAGATTTTATACCCAAATATATCACTAAATGTGTTATATGTAAATGGATTAAAATTACAATTAAGACAAACTGGATGAACCTGGAGTACATTATGCTAAGTTAAATAAGCCAGACGCAAAAAGAAAAATATTGCATGACTTCACTTATATGTAGAATCTGAAAGAAAAAAAGCCAAACACACAGAAACAGAAAATAAAATGGTGGTTACCAGGGGCAGATGGTGGTGGACAAAATGAGATATGTAGGTCAAAGAGTAGAAAATCACAGTTATGTATGATGACTAAACCTAGAGATCATGTACAGCATGAGGATTATAGTTAATAATATTATATAACATACTGGAAATGTGCTTAGAAAGTAGATTGTAGTTGCTTTTACCATGCATACATATACCAAAAAAGTTAACTATATGAGATAATGAATATGCTAATTTGCTTGACTTTGGTAGTCATTGCATTATGTATATCAAAACATAATGTTCTACATCTTATATATATAAAATAAAATAATTTTTTAAATACACGACAAAAGTTTATTTTGGATATAATATCAACTATATGTTGCTTATAAACACAAGCTTTCCTTTTAGGAGCACAAAAAGATTGAAAATAAAAGACAAAAAGTTTTAACAGAAAAGCACTATTAATAAGAAAGCAAATGTAACTATACTTATATCAGACAACATAGACTATAAATCAAGTAACATTACTAGAAATGAATAGGGGTATTTCATTTTGAAAAAGGGTAATTCCACCAAGAACATATAAAAACATTAGATAGATAGATAGATAGATAGATAGATAGATAGATAGACAGACAGACAGACAGATCTTTAAAGTATGTAAGTAAAATTTGACAAAATTAAAACATAGATTAATCTAGAATCAAAATGAGAAATTTAACACACCAATATCCCTTACTGTAAAAAATACCAAAAGAAATATTCAGCAAAGGATTGAGATAATTTGAAAACATGATTTAAAAAATACCTAGTTTTAATTATGAAACACATTACATTTATGGAACTAAATAATATACATTCTTTTCAAATGTACATGATGTTCTTCTCAAAACTGATCATATGCTCGTCCATAAAGCAAGTCCCAACTAATTTCAAAGGAGTGATATCATACTGCATGTGTTCTCTCATTTAAGTAATAATATTTTAAACTAAATTGTGTTCAATATGTGAGAATCAAAATGTGTAAAATATAGCTAAATCCACTCTAAGATGTAAATTTATAACCATACATGCACATATATATACATATATAGTTACAGATGATTAATTTTTCAATGATTTACACATGCGGATAAAGATCAATGGTCCATGCTTCTGTTTTAAAGAGGTAAAAAAAGATGGTATTTTCAAAACAAAAAGCAGAGGCAAGCAAAAAGAACAGAAAATGTTAAAAAAATTATCTGAATGTACCCTAAAAATTTTAAATGTGAAAGTTTGATACTTTGAAATATACTTTTAATATTAAAAAACTCTTAACAAAGCTCACCAAGAAGAAATAAACCACATATTATTAATATCAAAATAATAAAAAGAGATTGAATTCATCAGGATGGTAAAATAGGTGGTTTTAGCTCTAATATCCCCAGATAAATACTGGTTTAATAACCATTCATGGTGGTGCCTGTAATCCCAGGTACATGGGAGGCTTAGGCAGCAGAATCACTTGCACCTAGGAGGTGGAGGATGTAGTAAGCCAAGATGGCGCCACTGCACTCCAGCCTGGATAACAGAGTGAGACTCTGTCTCAAAAAAAAAAAATGTAATGTATACACATTAAGATTTGCTAAGAGAGTAGATCTTATGTTAAGTATTTTTATCACAAAAATAGTAATAATATATAAAGAAAGCAGAAGGAAACTTTTGGAGGTGATGGATATATTTATGGATAAGCCTGTGGTAATGGTTTCACAGATGTATAGTTATATAGTTATCTCCAAACTCATCAAATTGTATACAACAAATATGTGCAGCTTTTTGTGTGTCAATCATACCTCAAAAAAAGTGATTTAAAGAAAAAATAATACTTGGGGGAAAAGGAAAAAAGAGCAAAATAAACCCAAAGAAAGCAGAATAAAGATAATAATAAAGACAAGAGTAGAAATAAATGACATAGAGAATAGAAAACATTACTGAAAGCCAATAAACACAAAATTCTTCCTTTGAAGTGATCAACAAAAGTGACAACTTTAAATTGATTGGCTAACAAAAAAGAGAAAGGACTCTAATTTGTAAAATTAGAAATTAAACAGAGGACATACTATAACCAACTGTACGTCAAAAAATTAAATAACCTAAATGAAATGGCATTTGTCGTTTTAACAGAAAAGCACTATCAATAAGAAGCAAATGTAACTATACTTATATCAGACAACATAGACTATAAATCAAGTAACATTACTAGAAATGAATAGCGGTATTTCATGATGAAAAAGAGTAATTCCACCAAGAACATATAAAAACATTAAATAGATAGATAAAGTATGTTGTCTGGAAAGACAACAAACAAAGTTGACTAAAAATAAATATGGATATCTGAATAGATCTAAAACAAGTAGTATTAAATTAATAATCAAAAAACTTCCCACCAGGAAAATTCTATGTCCAAATGTTTTCACAGATAAATTCTGTAAAATTAAAACTTGTTAAAAAATTAACACCAATTCTTGACTGGGTGTGGTGGCTCACACCTGTAATCCCAGCACTTTGGGAGGCCAAGGCAGGCAGATTACAAGGTCAAGAGATCGAGAACATCCTGGCCAACATGGTGAAAACTCGTCTCTACTAAAAATACAAAAATTAGCTGGGCATAGTGGTGCATGCCTGTAGTCCCAGCTACTCCGGAGGCTGAGGCAGGAGAATCACTTGATCCCGGGAGGCAGAGGTTGCAGTGAGCCAAGATCGTGCCACTGCACTCCAGCCTAGTGATAGAGCGAGGCTCCGTCCCAAAAAAATAAAATAAAATAACACCAATTCTTAACAAACTCTTGCCAAAAAAAATTGAAGAAAAGATAACACTTCCAAACTCATTCTATGAAACCAGGATTACCTGGATCCTAAAATCAGATGGAGAGATCATGATGACAAAAACAAAAACAATAACAAATAAAAAATACAGAACAACATCCCTATAAATATAAACTCAAAAATCTTCAAAGAAATACTAACAAACTGAATCTAGCAACATAAAAAATGATTATACACCATGACAGGTGAGATTTATCCCAGAAATTCAAAGTTGGTACAACACACGAAAATCAACTAATGCAATATATCACATTATTAAAATAAAGACCAAAAACACAAGGATCATCTAATAGATGCATAAAAAAAATCTGACAAAATCTTACACATTTCATGATAAGAATACTCAAGACGAACACAAGGGACCTTCCTCAAACTCATAAAGAGTATATTTGAAAAACACACAGCTAACAGCCCACTTAATGGTGAAAGACTGAACATTATCCCTCTAAGATCAGGGAGAAGATAAGCATCTTTGCTTTTGCCATTTCTATTCAAAATTGTTGTGGAGATTCCAGGAAGGACAAGTATGCCAGAAAAAAAAGCATTCATATTGAAAAGGAAGAAATAAAATTATTTCTATTTGCAGATGACATAATTTTTATGCAGAAAAACCTAAGGAATCCACATACCAAAAAAAAACTATTTGAGCTAAAAAACAATTTCAGTAAAGTTTCAGAATAAAATCCATATACAAAATGAATTGTATCTCTATATGCCAGCAATGAACATTCTGAAAATAAAATAAACAATTCCATTTACAATAGCATCAAAATAATACTTAGTATAAGTTAACAAAAGAAATGCCAATAGATTTAATTCAAGAAGGCAAGGTTCTTTTAACACTTAAAAAGCAAGCAACATAATTCACCATATGGACAAAATAAAGGAGAATAACCTTAAGATTATTTCAGTAGATGCTGAAAAAACATTTGACAAATTCCACACACATTCATGATTAAAAAAAAAAAAACACTTCCATCAAACTTCAACTAGTAGGAAACTTCCTGATACTGACAAAGGGCATGAAATGAAAACAAAAATGTAGCACTAATATCATACTTAATGGTACAATATTTAATTATTTATCCGAGATCAAGTATGTAGGGTGTCCTTCTATTCAACATTTTTATAAAGACCCAAGCTATTGCAATAGAGCAAGAAAAACAAATAAAAGACATAAAGATTAGGAAAGAGGAAATAATACTAGAACTTTCCTTACTTACAGATGAGAGTGTTATTTACATAGATTTTTCTATGTAAAGAATAGAAAATTGACAACATAACTACTTGTGCCAATAAATAAATTTAGCAAAGTCACGAAGTGAATATATGAAAATAACTGCAGTAGCAACAAGCAATGGCACTACCAGCAAAAAATTAAAAATAAAATTTTAAGGATCCCATCCATGGTTGAAACAAAAAACCACAAGATACCTAGAAATAAATCTAACCAAAGATATCCAAGTCTTTTGCACTAAAAACTACAAAATATTATCGAGAGAATTTGAAGAATACCTTAAAATGGTATTTCTCCCCAATGTATGTATATAGATTCAGAGGAACCACAATCAAATTCTGGAAGCCTTTTTGTAGAAATTGATTATCTCATTCTACATTGTACGCAAAAATGTAATATAATATCATAAAAGCAATTTTAGTGAAAACTGTTATAAATTTAGTAATCAAGACAGTTTGGTATTTCAAAATGATAGACCTTTACATGTATGAAACAGAATGGAGAGTACAGAAATAGGCCCACATATTTATGAGCAATTTACTTTAACAAAGATGACAAGGAAATTTAATAAAGAGGTAAGTATTTTAATGAGTAATGTTCAATATAAATAATTAACCCTTACAGAAAATCTTATACAAAAATTACCTCAAAATGGATCATAGACACAAATGTAAAACCCAAAATTATAACATGTGTAGAAGAAAATATAAAAGAATGATACTGCCTAGGTTTTCTTCTAGGGTTTTTATTGTTCTAGGTCTTACCTTTAAATTTTTAATACATCTTGAGCTAATTTTTGTATAAGGTGTAAAAAAGGGGTACAGTTTCAGTTTTCTGCATATGGCTAGCCAGTTTTCCCAACACCATTTATTAAATAGGGAATCCTTTCCCCATTGCTTGTTTTTGTCAGGTTTGTCAAAGATCAGATGGTTGTAGATGTGTGGTGTTATTTCTGAGGCCTCTGTTCTGTTCCATTGGTCTATATATCTGTGTTGGTACCATTACCATGCTGTTGGGGTTACTGTAGCTTTGTAGCATAATTTGAAGTCAGGTACTGTGATGCCTCCAGCTTTGTTCTTTTGCTTAGGATTGTTTTGAATATACAGGATCTTTCTTGGTTCCGTACGAAATTTAAAGTAGTTTTCTAATTCTGTGAAGAATGTCAATGGTAACTTGATGGGAATAGCACTGTATCTATAAATTACTTTGGGCAGTATGGCCATTTTCACAATATTGATTCTTCCTATCCATGAGCATGGAATGTTTTTCCACTCGTTTGTGTCCTCTCTTATTTCCTTGAGCAGTGGTTTGTAGTTCTACTTAAAGAGGTCCTTCACATCCCTTGTAAGTTGTATTCCTAGGTATTTTATTCTCTTTTTAACAACTGTGAATAGGAGTGAACTCATGATTTGGCTTTCTGTTTGTCTGTTGTTGGTGTGTAGGAATGCCTGTGAGTTTTGCACATTGATTTTGTATCCTGTGACTTTGCTGAAGTTATCAGGTTAAGAATATTTTGAGCTGAGATGAGGGGATTTTCTAAATATACAGCCATGTCATCTGCAAACAGAGATAATTTGACTTCCTCTCTTCCTATTTGAATACCCTTTATTTCTTTCTCTTGCCTGATAGCCCTAGCCAGAACTTTCAATACTATGTTGAACAGGAGTGGTGAGAGAAGGCATCCTTGTATTGTGCCAGTTTTCAAAGTTAATGTTTCCAGCTTTTGGTCATTCAGTATGATATTGGCTGTGGGTTTGTCATAAATTGCTCTTATTATTTTCAGATACATTCCATCATTACCTAGTTTATTGAGTTTTTTTTTTTTTTACCATGAAAGGGTGTTGAATTTTATCGAAGGCCTTTTGCATCTATTGATATAATCATGTGGTTTTTGTCATTGGTTCTGTTTATGTGATGGATTATGTTCATTGATTTGCGTATGTTGAACCAGCCTTGTATCCCAGGGATGAAGCCAACTTGATCGTGGCAGATAGGCTTTTCAATGTGCTGCTGGATTCAGTTTGCCAGTATTTTATTGAGGATTTTCCCATCTATGTTAATCAGGGATATTGGCCTGAAATTTTCTTTTTGTTTTTTTGTCGTGTCTGCCAGGTTTTGGTATCAAGATGAGGCTGGACTCATAAAATGAATTGCAGAGGAGTCCCTGTTTTTCTATTGTTTGAAATAGTTTTAGAAGGAATGGTACCAGTTCCTCTTTGTACTTCTGGTGGAATTCGGCTGTGAATCTGTCTAGTCCTGGGCTTTTATTGGTTGGTAGGCTCTTAATTACTGCCTCAACTTCAGAACATTTTATTGGTCTAATTCAGGGATTTGACTTCTTCCTGGTTTAGTCTTGGGAGGGTGTTGTGTCCAGGAATTCATCCATTTCTTCTAGATTTTCTAGTTTATCTGCATAGAGGTGTTTAAATTAATCTCTGATGGTAGTTTGTATTTCTGTGGGGTCAGTGGTGATATCCCCTTTATCATTTTTTATTGTGTTTATTGTATTCTTCTCTCTTTTCTTCTTTATTAGTCTGGCCAGCAGTCTATCTATTTTGTTAATCTTTTCAAAAAACCAGCTACTACATTCATTGATTTTTTGAAGGGTTTTTCATCTCTATCTCCTTCAGTTCTGCTCTGATATTAGTTATTTCTTGTCTTATGCTAGCTTTTGAATTTGTTTCCTCTTGCTTCTCTAGTTCTTTTCATTGTGATGTTAGGGTGTCGATTTCAGATCTTTCCTACTTTCTCATGAGGGCATTTAGTGCTATAAATTTCCCTCTAAACACTGCTTTAGCTGTGTCCCAGAGATGCTGGTACGTTGTCTCTTTGTTCTCATTGGTTTCAAAGAACTTCTTTATTTCTGCCCTAATTTTATTTACCCAGTAGTCACTCAGGAGCAGGTTGTTCAGTTTCCATGTAGTTGTATGGTTTTGAGTGAGTATCTTAATCTTGAACTCTAATTTGATTGCACTGTGGTCTGAAAGACTGTTTCTTATGATTTCTGTTCTTTTGCATTTGCTGAGGAGTGTTTTACTTCCAATTAAGTGGGCAATTCTAGAATAACTGTTATGTGGTGCTGAGAAGAATGTATATTCTGTTGATTTGGGGTGGAGAGTTCTGTACATGTCTATTAGGTCTGCTTGGTCCACAGCTGAGTTCAAGTCTTGAATATCCTTATTAATTTTCTGTCTCGTTGATCTGTCTAATATTGACAGTGGGGTGTTAAAGTCTCCCACTATTACTGTGTGGGAGTCTGTCTCTTTGTAGGTCTCTAAGAACTTGCTTTAAGAATTGGGTGCTACTGTATTGGATGCATATATATTTAGGATAGTTAACTCCCTTGTTGCGTTGATCCCTTTACCCTTATGTAATGCATTTCTTTATCTTTTTTATCTTTGTTGACTTAAAGTCTGTTTTATCAGAGACTAGGATTGCAACCCCTGCTTTTTTTTTCTTATCATTTGGTTGGTATGTATTCCTAAATCCCTTTATTTTGAGCCTATGTGTGTCTTTGCACATGAGATGGGTCTCATGAATATAACACAAAGATGGATCTTGACCCTTTATCTAATTTGCCAGTCTGTGTCTTTTAACTGGGGCATTTAGCCCATTTACATTTGAGGTTAGTATTGTAATATGTGATTTTGATCTTGTCATTATGATCCTAGCTGGTTATTTTGACTACTGGTGGATGCAGTTTCTTCATAGTGTCGATGGTCTCTACATTTTGGTATGGTTTTCCAGTGGCAGGTAGAGGTTTTTCCTTCCCATATTTAGTGCTTCCTTCAGGAGCTCTTGTATGGCAGGCCTGGTGGTGACAAAATTCCTCAGCATTTGATTGTCCGTAAAGGATTTTATTTCTCCTTCACTTATAAAGCTTAGTTTGGCCAATATGAAATTCTGAATTGAAAATTCTTTTCTTTAAGAATGTTGATTATTGGCCCCCACTATCTTCTGGCTTGTAGGGTTTCTGCAGAGACATCCCCTGTTAGTCTGATGGGCTTCCTTGTGTAGGTAACCTAATCTTTCTTTCTGGCTGCCCTTAACATTTTTTCCTTCATTTCAACCTTGATGAATCTGATGATTATGTGTCTTGGGGTTGCTCTTCTTGAGAAGTATCTTTGTGGTGTTCTCTGTATTTCCAGAATTTGAATGTTGACCTGTTTCACTAGGTTGGGGACGTTCTCCTGGATAATATCCTGAAGAGTGTTTTCCAACTTGGTTCCATTCTCCCCCTCATTTTCAGGTACACCAATCAAATGTAAGTTTGGTTGTTTCACACAGTCCCATATTTCTTGAAGGCTTTATTCATTCCTTTTCATTCTTTTTACTCTAATCTTGTCTTCACATTTTATTTCATTAAGTTGAGCTTCAATATCTGATATACTTTCTTCTGCTTGAACAATTCGGCTATTGATATTTGTATATGCTTCACACAGTTCTCGTCCTGTGTTTTTCATCTCCATCAGTTCATTTATGTTCTTCTCTAAACTGGTTATTCTACTTAGCAGCTCCTGTAACCTTTTATCAAGGTTCTTAACTTCCTTGCATTGGGTTAGAATATGCTCCTTTAGCTCAGAAGAGTTTGTTATTACCTACCTTCTGAAGCCTACTTCTGTCAATTCATCAAACTCATTCTCCATCCAGTTTTGTTCCCTTGCTGGCGAGGAGTTGTGATCCTTTGGAGGAGAGGAGATGTTCGATTTTTTGAATTTTCAGCCTTTTTGCACTGGTTTTTCCTCATCTTCATGGATTTATCTACATTTACTCTTTGATGTTGGTGACCTTCGGATGGGATTTTTGCGTGGGCATCCTTTATGCTGATGTTGATGCTATTGCTCTCTGTTCGTTAGTTTTCCTTTTAACAGCCAGGCCCCTATTCTGAAGCTCTGCTTGAGTATACTGGAGGTCCACTCTAGACGCTGTTTGCCTGGGTATCACCAGCGGAGCCTGCAGAACAGCAAAGATTGCTGCCTGCTCCTTCCTCTAGAACCTTCCTCTCCCAGAGCAACACCTGCCAAATGCCAGCCAGAGCTCTACTGTATGAGGTGTCTATCGACCCCTGCTGTGAGGTGTCTCTCATGCAGGAGGCACGGTGGTCAGGGACCCAATTGAGGAGGCACTCTGTCTCTTAGCAGAGCTCAAGTGCTGTGCTGGGAGATCTGCTGCTCTCTTCAGAGCTGGCAGGCAGGAAGGTTTATATCTGCTGAAGCTGTGGCCATAGCTGCCCCTTCCTCCAGGAGCTCTGTCCCCGAAAGATGGGAGTTTTATCTATAAGCCCCCGACTGGGGCTGCTGCCTTTCTTTCAGAGATGCCCTGCCCAGAGAGGAGGAATCTGGAGAGGCAGTCTGGCTACAGCAGCTTTGTAGCACTGCGGTGGGCTCTGCCCAGTCTGAACTTCCCGGAGGCTGTGTTTATACTGTGAGGGAAAAACCACCTACACAAGCCTCAGCAATGGTGGACGGCCCTTTCCCCACCAAGCTCAAGTGTCCCAGGACAACTTCAGGTTGCTCTGTTGGCAGCGAGAATTTCAAGCCAGAGAATCTAGGAAATACCATTCAGGACATAGACATGGGCAAAGACTTCATGACTAAAACACCAAAAGCAATGGCAACAAAAGCAATGGCAAACACCAAAAGCAATGGCAACAAAAGCCAAAATTGATAAATGGGATCTAATTAAACCAAAGAGCTTCTGTACAGCAAAAGAAACTATCATCAGAGTGAATAAAATGGGAGAAAATGTTTGCAATCTATCCATCTGACAAAGGGCTAATATCCAGAATCTACAAGGAACTTAAACAAATTTACAAGAAAAAAACAAAGAACCCCATCAAAAAGTGGCTGAAGGATATGAACAGATACTTCTCAAAAGAAGACATTTATGCAGCAAACAAACATATGAAAAAAAGCTCATCATCAATGGGCATTAGACAATGAATATCAAAACCAAAATAGATACCATCTCACGCCAGTTAGAATGGCAATCATTAAAAAGTCAGGAAATAACAGATGCTGGAGAGGATGTGGAGAAATAGGAATGCTTTACACTGTTGGTGGGAGTGTAAATTAGTTCAACCATTGTGGAAGACAGTGTGGCAATTCCTCAAGGATCTGGAACCAGAAATACCATTTGACCCAGTAATCCCATTACTGGATATATACCAAAAGGATTACAAATAATTCTACTATAAAGACACATGCACACATATGTTTATTGAGGCACTGTTCACAATAGCAAAGACTTGGAACCAACCCAAATGCCCATCAATGATAGACTGGATAAAGAAAATGTGGCACATATACACCATGGAATACTATGCAGCCATAAAAAGGATGAGTTCATGTCCTTTGAAGGGACATGTATGAAGCTGGAAACCATTATTCTCAGCAAACTAACACAGAAACAGAAAACCAAACACCGCAAGTTTTCACTTATAAGTGGGAGTTTAAAAATGAGACCATATGGGTACAGGGAAGGGAACATTACACACTGGGCCTGTTGGAGGTTGTGGGGCAAGGGGAGGGATAGCATTAGGAGAAATACCTAATGTAGATGACAGGTTGATGGGTGCAGCAAACCACCATGGCCCATATATACCTATGTAATAAACCTGCACGTTCTGCACATGAATCCCAGAATTTAAAGTATAATAATAAAACAAAAATGAATAAATAATTTAAAATTTTTAAAAAAATATATAATAGAAAATTCTTTGTGACCTTTGAGTAGGCAAAGATTTCTTAGAAAGAACATAAAAAGCATAAACTATATTTTAAAAAACTAATAAACTGAACTTCATAAACAGATACCAAAAATCACTTTACCTCTTTAGTTCTCTGAAAGGCAGTATTAAGAAATGAAAAACAAAGACACAGACTAACAGAAGATACTTGTTACACAGAAAAAGAACTTGTATCTTGAATATACAAAGAACTCTTATGAAGCAAAAAATTAAATTAAAATTAAAAAATAAGCAAAAGATCTAAACACTCAGAAAAAGAAAACAAGATTTATGAGTTGCCAGGAAGCATATAAAATGTTACTACACATCACTTATTATCAGAAAAATGCATATTAAAACCACAAAGGAATACTACTGCACACCCATAGAATAGTTAAAAAATAAAAACATAATAAACAATAGAAAATTTGGCCCCACCAAGCGATAACAAGGATGTGAAGCAACTGGAAGTTTCATACGTTTCCAGTGAAAATGTAAAAGGACGATCACTTTGCAAAACCATTTGATAATTTCTCATAAAGGTAAATGTACACCAATTATATGACCTAGCTGGTCATAGATATCTAACCAAGAAAAAAATTAAAAACTGTGTTTACACTAAGACTTGTAAATAAATGCTCATAGAAACTTTATTTGTAATAGCTGAAAACTGGAAACAACCTAAATGCCTTTCAGTAGGTTGAATGGATAAACACATATTTGTACAATGAAATAGTGCTAAGCAAGAAAAAGAAATGAATTATCAATACATACAACATGGATCAATCTCAAATCATTATGTCAAAATAAAAAGGTCACACAAAACAAGGTACATAATGAATTCCATTTATTCACGAAAATGCAAATTCACATTTATGGATAGAAAGGAATGATCAGTGTTTATCTGGGTGGAAAGGGGGATATATTATGAAGGAGCCTGAGAAATCTTGCAGACGCTGGATATATTTGCTCTCTTGATTGTGGCGACAGTTTCCTAAGTGTATGCATATGTCAAAATACATCAAATTTTACACTTTAAATATGTTCAGTTTAATGTTGTTCAGTTACACAGTACTTTAATAATTTTAAAAAATACTTATACCTCTCCACTATCTCATTTTCCCTTGGAATGTCCCAGAAATAACAGCTATCTTAAATTTAGTGTTTCCCTTTTACATGCATTTTTTGAAATAAGTATTATGCACAGTATAATGGTTACATACAGGGACTGTAAAGCCAGACAACATGAGCTGTAAATCTGTCTCTATCACTTAATAGCTTTGTTTCTTTGGAAAAATTAATTCATTTTTATGTGCCTCAATTTACTGACTATAATGGGATGATAATAGTACTTTTTTCACAGGGTTATTGTTAGTATTAAGTGACTGAATTTATATAAATAGCTAGAAGAGTATTTGTCAAATAGTAAATTATAGTTATGCCATATAATATAAAACCAGGTAGATATTAAATTGAACATGAAATAATTGTTAATAATATGGTACAATAGTAAGGCAAAATATGATAAGGATGGTTAGGAATATGGGCTCTGGTTCATCCATGTTGTTCCAAAGGGTAAGATCTCCTTTTTAAAGGATGAATAATATTCCATTGAATAATACCCCATAATTTTGTTAACTATTCATCTATCAACAGACACCTTGGTTAAGTAAAATAAGTTAGACACAAAAAGAAAAATACTGCATGATCTCACTTATATATGGAATCGTCTTTTTAAAAGTTGAATACATAGAAACAAACAGTAGAATGGCAGTTACCAGAGATGGGGGTGGGGGCAGGGAATGAAGAATGGGGAGATAAAGATCAAAAATATAAAAGTTGCAGTTATGTAGGATGAATAAGTCTAGAGATATAATGTATAACATGAGGACTATAGTTAATAATATTGCATATTGAAAATTTGCTGAGAGTAGATTTTAGTAGCTCTTACCACCAAAAAAAGTAACTGTGAGATAACAGGTATGACAATTTTCATGATTATAGAAACCATTTCACTAATGTATGTATATGAAAAAGAAAGTTGTACATCTTAAATGTGTACAATTTTTTAAAAAAGAAGAATATGGGCTTTGGGTTAGACCACTTGGATTGAATCTCAGCTCTACCACTTAGTATCTGGGTTATCTTGAGTATGTTTCTTGTTTCTTACTTTCTTTGTGCTTTAGTTTTTTCATCTTTAAAAGATGAATAATGACAGCACCTTCTTCTTAGGGTTGAATTAAACAACTTGACCTAAAAGCATGTGGAGTAGTGTCCTAAGCACAGAACAAACATTCAATAACATTAACTATTAGTAGTAGCATACATTCAGAAGTAATATATAGTTGCCTCCAACAATTCAGTGTTATGTCTTCAAGTAAAAGTAACGTATATTAAATGTAAATTAATGGTTTGTATTTTTTATTTATTCAGGCTCACAGGAGAAACATTTTTTATCTTTGCAAAAAGATATTGTAAATTCACTGGACATAAGCCTACTCTTCATTGCTATTTGTCACCTATTTCTCTGTTCTTTTATTCATTCCTAACATGTTTTCATCAATTTAAATAACTCAGTGAGAATATCCTATGGATTTCATTTTAAAAGACTGCACTTAACAATAACTAATGCGCCTTTTGTAAACTCCAAGATTACAGGGGCTGAAAAGTTTATTTTTGATATTAATTTCCACGGCACCTTTTCTCATGTTAACACCTTGTCTTATTTAGCAATTCATTAACATGGATAGTTCTATACAATTCATTGACAGATTCATTTTTGATCATTTTATTTTTAATGTTTTATAAGTATCAAAAATAGTAATATATCCACATTATTTGATCAGTTACATACTAATAGTAGCTGTAATAAACTAATCCAAGCAAATTGTTTTATTCAGTAGCTTTTATGTATTAAAAAATTCTTTGAATATTTATATATACCATATACATATATATACACACACATACATAAACAGATTTTGTTGTGAAAAAGCATAATATGTTGATCAATAAAAGACTTTCAAGCAAAAAAGAAATACTGTATTTTTAGGATAATTCTTTGGAGAAACTAAAAAGGAAATTATGAGTCTTGTACAAAGGAGAAACAATGTAAAATTTCTGCTTAGAAAAGTCTCCTCATTTATTTTTTAAGAGCTAGGGTATTTGTATATTGCTCAGGCTAGACACAAACTCCTGAGTTCAAGGGATCTCCTACCTCAGCCTACAGAGTAGCTGGGAATACAGGCATGTGCCACTGTGCCTGGCTTTACTTCTAAATGGATTTTAACCACGAACAACTACATAGTCTTTACCATATGCCAAACACTCCTAACTGCACTCTCTAAACACTCTTCTAATTGCCAAATTAACTTAATATATTTAAATATCATGACTATGCCAAGACGTAGACTGTGTTAGTCATTTCATTTTAGTACGTGGAAACCGAAATACTGAGAGATTAAATAATTTACTTAAGGTCATAAAGCTAAGGAAGTAATTCACAGAAACTGAATACGAATCCAGGTACTCCCGCTTGATTGCCTGATATTTTAAAATAGATTTTAGGGTGCAAGAGCAGTTTTGTAACATGGATATATTGCATAGGGGTGATGTCTGGATTTTCAGTGTAGCCATCACCTAAATAGTGTAAATTGTACTGATTAAGTAATTTATTTTCTCTCGTCCCCCTCCAAAGCATCCACTCTTATAATTCTCCAATATCTATTATCCTATACATTGGAGAATGTCCATGTATACACATTATTTAGCTCCTACTTATAAATGAAAACAAGAGGTGTTTGACTTTATGTTTCTGAGTTATTTCACTTAAGATAATGGTCTCCAGTTCCATCTATGCTGCTACAAAAGACATGACTTTACTGTTTGTTATAGTTGAGTAGTATTTACCTACACACGCAAATATTTACACATCACATTTTCTTTGTCCAATCATCCATTCACGGACTCTTGGATTGATTCCATTATCTTTGCTATTGTAAATAATGCTGCAATAAACATACAACTACAGGTTTATTTTTGATGAAATTATTTCTTTTCATTTGGGTAGATACTCAGGAATGGGATTACTGGATTCAGTGGTAGCTCTATTTTTAATTCTTTGAGAAATCTCCATACTGTTTTCCATAGAGATTGCACTAATTTACTTTTTCACCAACAGTGTATAACCATTCTCTTTTCTATGCATCCTCACTAGCATCTATTATTTTTTGACTTTTTATTTAATTTTTAAAAATTTTTTCAATTATACTTTAAGTTCTGGGATACATGTGCAGAATGTGCAGGTTTGTTACATAGGTATACACATGCCATAGTGGTTTGCTGCACCCATCAACCCGTCATCTACATTAGGTATTTCTCCTAATGCTATCCCTCCCCTAGCCCCCCAGCCCCAACAGGCTCTGATGTGTGATGTTCCCCTCCCTGTGTCCATGTGTTCTCATTGTTCAGCTCCCACTTATGAGTGAGAACACGTGGTGTTTGGTTTTCTGTTCCTGTGTTAGTTTGCTGAGAAGGATGGTTTCCAGCTTCATGCATGTCCCTTCAAAGGACATGTACTCATCCTTTTTTATGGCTGCATAGTATTCTATGGTGTATATATGCCACATTTTCTTTATCCAGTCTATCATTGATGGGCATTTGGGTTGGTTCCAAGTCTTTGCTATTGTGAACAGTGCCACAATAAACATAAACGTGCATGTGTCTTAATAGTAGAATGATTTATAATCCTTTGGGTATGTACCCAGTTATGGGATTGCTGGGTCAAATGGTATTCTGGTTCCAGATCCTTGAGGAATTGCCACACTGTCTTCCACAATGGTTGAACTAATTTACACTCCCACCAACAGTGTAAAGCATTCCTATCTCTCCACATCCTCTCCAGCATCTGTTGTTTCCTTTTAATGATCACCATTCTAACTGGCATGAGATGGTATCTCATTGTGGTTTTGATTTGTATTTCTCTAATGACCAGTGATGATGAGCCTTTTTTCATATGTTTGTTAGCCACTAAAATGTCTTCTGAGAAGTATCTGTTCATATCCTTCACCCACTTTTTGATGAGGTTGTTTGTTTTTTCTCATAAATTTAAGTTCCTTGTAGATTCTGGATTTTGGCCCTATGTCATATGGATAGATTGCAAACATTTTCTCCCATTTTGTAGGTTGCCTGTTCACTCTGATGATAGTTTACTTTGCTGTGCAGAAGCTCTTTAGTCTAATTAGATCCCATTTGTCTATTTTGGCTTTTGTTGCCATTGTTTTTGGTGTTTTAGTCATGAAGTCGTTGCCCATGCCTATCTCTTGAAAGGTATTGCCTAGGTTTTCTCCTAGGGTTTTTATGGTTTTAGGTCTTATGTTGAAGTCTTTAATCCATCTTAAGTTAATTTTTGTATAAGGTGTAAGGAAGGGGTCCAGTTTCAGTTTTCTGCATATGGCTAGCCAGTTTTCCCAACATCACTTATTAAATAAGGAATCCTTTCCCCATTGCTTGTTTTTGTCAGGTTTGTCAAAGATCAGATGGTTGTAGATGTGTGGAGTTATTTCTGAGGCCTCTGTTCTGTTCCATTGGTCTATATATCTGTTTTGGTACCAGTACCATGCTGTTTTGGTAACTGTAGCCTTGTAGTATAGTTTGAAGTCAGGTAGCGTGATGCCTCCAGCTTTCTTCTTTTTCCTTAGGATTGTGTTGGCTATGCAGGCTCCTTTTTGGTTCCGTATGAAATTTAAACTAGTTTTTTTCTAATTGTGTGAAGAAAGTCAATAGTAGCTTGATGGAGATAACCAGGCGAAAATAAAATACTGGAAAACCAAATCCACAAGCACATCAAAAAGCTTATCCATCACAATCAAGTCAGCTTCATCCCTGGCATGCAATGCTGGTTCAACATACGCAAATCAATAAACATAATCCATTACATAAACAGAACCAATGACAAAAACCACATGATTATCTCAATAGATGCAGAAATGGCATTCAACAAAATTCAACAGTGCTTCATGCTAAAAACTCTCAGTAAACTAGGTATTGATGGAACGTATCTCAAAATAATAAGAGCTATTTATGACAAACCCACAGCCAATATCATACTGAATGGGCAAAAACTGGAAGCATTCCCTTTGAAAACAGGCACAAGACAAGGATGCCCTCTCTCACCACTCCTATTCAACATAGTGTTGGAAGTTCTCTCCAGGGCAATCAGGCAAGAGAAAGAAATAAAGGTATTCAATTAGGAAAAGAGGAAGTCAAATTGTCCCTGTTTGCAGATGATATGATCATAGATTTAGAAAACCCCATCGTCTCAGCCCAAAATCTCCTTAAGCTGATAAGCAACCTCAGCAAAATCTCACGATACAAAATCAATGTGCAAAAATCACAAGCATTCCTATACACCATTAATAGACAAACTGAGAGCCAAATCATGAGTTAATTCCCATTCACAACTGCACCACTGCTCAAGGAAATAAGAAAGGACACATACAAATGGAAAAATGTTCCATGCTTATGGATAGGAAGAATCAATATCGTGAAAATGGCCATATTTCCCCAAGTAATTTGTAGATTCAATGCTATCCCCATCAAGCTACCATTGACTTTTTAATAGTAGCCATTCTGGCTTTTGTGAGATGGTATCTCATTGTGGCTTAGCATTTTATTCAGAGTAAATATCAAAGTTTTAAAATATTCTATATGAGCTGCCCCTCTTCATGTGTCTGACCTCATCTCCTATTATTATCACTTTACTTGGCTTCCTTCAAGTAATTGCTCAAATTTCACTTCCTCAATAAGGCCAACTTTACCACCATATTAAATAATGCCAAATACCCTTTTCCTACATCCTGATTCCTCTCACCTGCCCTAGTTTTCCCACAGCGCTCACTACATCGAAGTATATTACTAAAATTACTTATTTACTATGACTATTGTTTATTTCTATCCCCTCTAGTAAGAATGTACGTTCTTTGAGGAAAAGAATCTTTCTTGTTTTGTTTATTGTTATATCGGCAGCACCTGTAGTAGTGTCTGGCCTAACTAGATATTCAATAAATCTCTGTTGAGCAAATGTATACATAAAAGCTAACTATAAAAGTTGTTAAGTAAAATAAGTTACAGAGTCATTGAGGTAATATATTAAAGCTCTATTTCAGGCCAGACTTAGTGCAGGGAACCAGAATACAAATGCGAATATATCAGTCCTTGCTATCATGAAGCTAACGATCAAGCTGGAGCAATAGTCACAAAAGTAGATAACTTCAATCCAAAACATCAAGTGCTGTTGGGATGGATGAAGAAATGATGGAAGGATGCCCAGAGTAAACCATAAGATGCTATGTAAAAGTGGGTGATATGGTTCGGATGTTTGTCCCCTCCAAATCTCATGTTGAAATGTGATTCCTAATGTTAGAGGTGGGGAGAGGTAGGAGGTGATGGGTCATAAGGGAGGATCTTTCATGAATGGTTTAGCATTATCCCCTTGGTGAGAAGTGAGTTCTCACACAGTTAGTTCGCACAAGGTCTTACTGCTTAAAAGAGTGTAGCATCTCACCATTTCTCTCTCTTTGGCTCCTACTCTTACCATATGATGTGCTGGCTTCCCCTTTACCTTCTGCCATGATTGCTGCAGAAACCCTCACCAGAAGCAGATGCTGGTACCACACTTCCTGTATAGCCTACAGAACTATAAGCCAAGATAAAACTCTTTTCTTCATAAATTGCCCAATCTCATATATTTATTTGCAGCAATGTAAGAACAGACTAATACAACAAATTATTATTATATCTACACTAAAAGAAACATAAACTGGTCAAAATGAAAAGCCATAAGAATCTTCAGTAATGGATCTTTAATTGTGAAAATTAATTTTTCTGTTCATCCATTGACAGTTATTTTGAGATTTCAGTAAATTTAAACTGCATATGTAAAAATTCTTGTCATTTAAATGTTGGCTTATTTTCTATTAAACTTATATTATAAGTTGATTTTCAGAATAATGAGGATATCTGCTTTTCTTCTTTATTTTGTCTGTATTTTCTTCTTTATTCCAAGAATATAAAGAAGATCCTGTAAAAAACATTTCCCTCTACAAAAAATTTGTAAGCTTTCTATTTTCAGAAAGAAAAACGACATAAAATAATTTATTTTTCTTTCTCTATTCTAAAAGTGTTTGATGCATTTCTTTCTCCAGATGTCTTACACAGAAGAGTCTTATCTGAAAACTATCTTAAGTTATCCAGGAGTGAGACAAAGAACAACATGTATCTAAAAATGTTAATTGAAATGCCCATTAGAATAGGTACATTGGGTCAGGTGGTCCTTGCAAGTGGCCCTCTGCAGCCTCTTTCAATTATGTGATTCTATAAAAGAAGGAAACCCAAATCCTACAAGTAATCATACAAGTGGCTATCACTGGAATAGGAAATAAAGATGAGGAGCCCCTGGAAATAAAGGAGAAAAATAAGAATCTTACTATGCTAGAAAATTAGCAAAGGTCATATGACTTTCCCATCCTACTCAGTCTATTCATTTCCAAAATCTCATCTTCTAAAACAATTCCCACAATAACTGGACTTGCTGGGTAGAGAAGATCCTCTTAGAAAACAAAGTGTTCACCTACGTGAGAGAAATCACTTCTTTTTAGAAATCATTTAGAGCCCTGGATAAGGCAATTTACCAAATGGTGCCTGCCTCCCCAAAGGAGTTAATCTCTCTTTCCATAGTAAATCTGCCTCTTCCTGATAACATGTTTGTGATCGTGGCTCACCATAAAAGCTGTGCATTTGCTTGATCAAAAGACTAGGAAGACGAAAAATAAATTTAGTCACCTTGCGTCACTGTATTGTGGTCTGTATGTTTAAATAATAACAAGCAATGCAGAACTGTCATTAGCCCTTCCTCCATAAAAGACTGAAAGTAAGATAAAACTTGAAAAAAGCCTTTTATGTGATTTGGCTGTGTCCCCACCCAAATCTTATCTTGAATTGTAGTTCCTATAATTCCCACATGCTATGGGAGGGATCTGGTGGGAGGTAATTTAACCATGGAGATGTTTATCCTCATGCTATTCTTGTGATGTGAGCGAGTTCACATGAGATCTGACGGTTTCATAAGGGGCTTTCCCCCTTTTGCTCAGCATTTCTCCTTGCTGCTGCCATGTGAAGAAGGATGTGTTTGCTTCCCCTTCCACCATGATTGTAAGTTTCCCGAGGCCTCTCCAGCCATGGTAAACTGTGAGTCAATTAAACCTCTTTCCTTTATAAATTACCCAGTCTTGGGTATGTCTTTATTAGCAGCATAAGAATGGACTAATACAGACATGTTATTTCATGAATATCCTCAAAAATATACACTCTCTAAGACTAAAACTGAAAGGAAAACTGATCCCAGCAATAAGTATCTTCAAATAACAGCATTATAGGTTGAGCATCCCAAATATAAAAATGCAAAATCCAAAATCCAAAATCCAAAATCCAAAAAATGCTCACAAATCCAAAACTCTTCTGAGAACCAACATGATACTCAAAGCAAATGCTCATTAGAGCATTTTGGTTTTCAGATTTTCAGATTTGGGGTGCTCAACAGTAAGTATAATGCAAATGTTTCAAAATCTTTTTAAAAATCTAAAATCTGAAACACTTCAGGTCTCAAACATTTGAGATAAAAGATATTCAATCTGTACTATATTTTGGCTACTAGAAGAAGTTTTAAAAAGAAGAAGTTTTAAAAAGTCCTGTGTCCTTGGTTCCATCTCCAAATGTTCATTGAGCACTTGCTACATAGCAGCTATTCTGCTATTTACTAGCGATTCCAATTTGTTTGTACAGAATAGTGATTAAAAGCATATACTTTGGAATAACACTGCCTGGGTTCACATCACATCTCCAACCCTTTTTAGCTGTGTAGTCTTGAATTTGACACTCCATCTCAGTGTTTCTACTTGCAAATTCATAGAGTTGTTTTAAGGATCAAATGACGTGATACGTGCAGAGGTGTGAGAACAGTTGCTGCTGCATAGAAGTGAATAGGCATAAAAGAAGCTATTAATCAATTGAGGGAAACTAATAAATTAGTCAAGATATGTAAAAAGTGTTATAGGGACATAAAATTAAAAGACTAACATATCCGGGGTTGCGAGACTTGCAAAGAGTTAACAGAAGTGACAAGTTACACTTGAAGGATGAGTAGTTTTCCATATGTCAAACGAAAGAAGGCAGAAAGATCATCATGTGACAGAACACAGAGTAATAATGAGAGGCGAAGCCAGCTGGACTTCCTGGGTAAAGTGGGGACTTGGAGAACTTTTCTGTCTTACGAGAGGATTATAAAATGCACCAATCAGCACTCTGTAGCTAGCAAGGGGATTGTAAAATGCTTCAATCTGCACTCTGTAAAAACGCACCAATCAGTGCTCTGTAAAATGCACCAATCAGAAAGATCCTCAAAGTAGCCAATCGCAGGGAGGATTGAAAAAAAGGCACTCTGATAAGACAAAAACAGAACATGGGCAGGGACAAATAAGGGAATAAAAGCTGGACACCCCAGCCAACGGTGGCAATCCGCTCGGGTCCCCTTCGACACTGTGGAAGCTTTGTTCTTTCACTCGTCACAATAAATCTTGCTACTGCTCACTCTTTGGGTCCGTGCCACCTTTAAAAGCTGTAACACTCACTGTGAAGGTCGAAGGCTTCATTCTTGAAGTCAGTGAGACCACAAACCCACCGGCAGGAACCAACTCCAGACACAATAAGACAGGATGGCCAGGCCAGGGAATTGCTAGTATGGCCAGAGTCCAATAATGCAAGGGATATCAGGACAAGTTGCTGGAGAGGTAGATCAGGGTAAGAATATAAGGAGCCGTTGGAGGCTTTTAAGTGAAAGAGTGACATTTTGAATTTTATTATTAAAAGGTTTCTCTAGTGGAAGTATAAATATAAATATAAAATGAGACTTGTAAAAAGCTTGAAATAGGAGCCAGTAATAATACTTAGGACTATATTGCAAAAGGCCGAGCAAGAATTGATGGAGACTCACATGAAGCAGTGAAAGGAAGGAGTGGATTACAAAGATAGAATCTTCAGGTGTTTGTTAAGGGATAAACTCTTCTTACCACTTGATAATTTTATATAAATACTTAATTGGCTTTCATAGGAAAGAAGGGACAAACCAGTAATATTTATGAAAAACAGTAATACAGAAATTTCCCCTCATCAAAGAACAATGAGATTATCTGAGATATGAGTTAATGATCAATACAGAACTTGAAGAGAAAGTTGGACAATTATTTGGCAGGTTTGGATTAGATAAGCAAAGGTTACAACCAGAGGTGAATTTATTAAAAGAAGCAAATGAAATTTAAGCTTTAAGGTTCCTCAGGTACAAGGGCCCTTGTGAGGGTTGAGGACTGCCGAGAGCTATGAGCAGGAAGGGAAAGCAAGCCTGTACTTCTTCAAAGCACTTCTAGTAAATAGCCTAAAGAGACTTCAGCAGAAAGGAACTTGAATCCCCAAGGTGCCAGTAACGTATTGTGATCTCCTTTCTTTTTCTGAAGATATAATTTTATATTCATATTTTGTACAATTCTTCATATAGAGGACTCTCAGAAATTATATAAACTTCAGGCCACATAAAACCTGGAACTGCCCTTGCTTCCAGCCTTCAGGCTTCTTTAGCATTAACAAATGGAGAGAACTTAGTCTAACTCCTGGACTTGAATATTTTTATCTTGATGTACAGGAATTAATTCTCCAAGTAAACAAATAAGGTGATTTCTTTAAAACATATTAAGAGCTATTAACCAGCAATTAAACATTAAATGCATGATGAATAATTAATGTTTTATATGTCATCATACAATGATGAATAACAATAGGGATTTGAAGGTTGAGGGACATTTTCAAAATCATTCTTCTTCAAAGATTAAAAATGCTTTCTGATACATATTTTTAAGTGGATGTACTATTGATTTTACATTGATTGAATGGCAGTCAAAAGATCTGATTTAGCTCTATGTTTATCATTGATTACCTTTGTGACCTTGGGCCTATGACAGGATAACTTTTCTATTCTAACTCTGAAAAGATTTTTACATTAACTTCTCTCCCTTTCCAATGAATCTTCTCTCACTCAGTCTGTAGTAACTGAGAAAGAAAAAATTTTTTATTTGAGGAATGTGAGCCCCTTTTAAATTATCAGGCCCAGAGAGGTACTGAAATGTGGCAGTAGCCACATCTCACTCCTCAACTTGAGCCAAGTAATCATTTTGAAGCTGCCTGCTATATGAACTCTACACTGAGTGTCGCCACCAACAGTTTATAAATTAACCTAATACCATATGCTGGGCACATAACTCTTATCCTTTTTTTCAACAACGTGCAGCCAATCACTAATCAATGTTATTTCCAGAAATCAATGACAATCCCTGAAAAACAACTTTTCTAATCACTCCCATTCCTAATTTGTCCTTTCTTTCTTTAAAATCTTGAGCCTCTCCTTTGTTTTCCCAGAGCACTCAACAGTGTTAGCCAGGCCGTAGTCCTTAACCTTGGCTCAAATAAGCTCTCTATATTAATTTTGCTTCAGTTTATTTATTTAGGTCAGAAAAACAAACTCCTGAAAGGTCTTCATGCCTCTTGCCTCTAACGCCAGCAAGCCTCCCATTCTCTTATCATCTAATTTCCATTGAGCCTATACTCCCTTTTCTGCCACCTAGAGAATAAAATGCAAAATCAGCCTGCCGCATAAAGCCTCTACAATTTGACCTCTAGATATCTGTATAACTTTATCTACCACTTGATCTCCTATTTCTTTATACAGTTTTATTTACTGTTTCCACAAAGATATACAATCTTGGCACATTTCCTCAAGCTATTCCACAGTTATGAGCCCTCTCACAAGCTATGTCTGGTCATCAAAGCCTTCAGGGCCTTACTCAAATTGCCAGTTTTTCCAAGATTATTTTCCAGAAGAATTAATCTTTCCCCATCATCTTTTCTTATCACTTTCTTTATTATTTATAATATCCATCACATGGCAAAGTGATTGAAAACACTAGCGATGAGTCAGAAAGTCATAGTTTTAAAGCTGTGCTCTAACACTCACCAACCCGTGTAACTTTGGGCAAGTTACTTAACCTCCATGAAATTCAGCTTTCATTTACTGAATGAATTATGTGCATATGATATCTTCTATATGCATGGAAACCAGAAGAAATTCAGTGAAGAGGAAGCAGAATAAGCCATCAGGATTCCAGGCCTAAGCTTCTTATTCAATCATGCTTACCAGAGAAGTCCAATAGTTTATGTCAGTCAGTAGAGTAAGGGTAGAATAGGAATGAGTAGGGGTAAAAGGTCTCTTATTTGCTTACCCAACCAGTAATAAGGCATTATTTAGTTTTCCACTTTTCTTTGAGATTTTGGAACTCTCAGCAAGTAGCCCAAGAAAAGGGATATTGGATGATATACTTCAAGAACAAAATCCCACTCTGGACCCCAAACAGTGTAGGGCACTCTCATTTGTTCTTACATCTAATGGAAATGTTCAAGAAGCACTTTCTGAAAGTAGTAAAACTTATATATGAAACCTCTTAATGCTGTTGTTTGGAAAGTAAATTAATCAAACCCTATATTTTATAAAATACTTGCTCCACCAGTATTTATTGACTACAAACTGTAGGTCAACATATAATTATTGTTGTGGCTATAACAGCAAACATGACAGACATAGTCCCTTTCCTTAGGTTTTATGCTCTCATAGAGAAGACTGACATTAACTGAATCACTTCAAGTGTGATGAGTGTTATAAAGGAGATGTATGTCTCTATTATCATAGAAGCCAACAATAGAGAACTTAATCCAGTTTATGGATAAAAGTATTCCATTCTTATTAACTGCTGTCAAGGACTGTATGTTTGTATCCCCTCAAAATTCATATGTTGAAACTCTAACCCCCAATTTGTCTGTACTTGGAGATAGTACCTGTAAGGAGGTGATTAAGGTTAAATGAGGTTATAAGGGTGGGGCTCTGATCCAACAGGATTAGTGTTCTTATAAGAAGAGACACCAGAAATATATATATATATATATATATATATATATATATATATATATATATATATATATCTGTCCCCCAAGGAAAAATCATGCGAGGACGTGGCAAGAAGAAGGTCAGGAAGGTAGCTCTCACAAGAAACTGAGCACTGCCAGAATTTTGATCTTGGACTCTGCAGCCTCCAGAAATGTGAGAAAATAAATTTCTGTTGTATAAGCATGCAGTCCATGGTATTTTGTTATGACAGCCCAAGTGGATGGAAAGAAGAAATGAAGAAATGAGGAAAGGAGAAAAAAGAAGGGAAGAAAAGGCAAGGGATGGGGGAGGGGAGGGAAGAGGAGGAGGGAAGAAAAAGGGAATAAAAGCACTTGTTTTTATTATTTTCCTACTAAAATGACATTTTCCTCTCCTGTCAGAATATAATGGACTTCATCATGTGAAACTCCTGCATATGTGAGGCTCTAGGAAAATGCTTACCTTACAAGAAAGATGCATCTATGTTAATATATGTATCTCTCTGAATTACTCTTTCCTATTCCCATAACATTTGGTGGAGCACTGTAAGCTTAGCAAGTGCTATTAAGGGCTTGCTGAGTTCATGTCAAAACTTTTCTGGCTACAAATTGTTTCAAATCTATAAAATGAATATGTATCTGAAAGCTAACAGCGAAATAATGCTGTGTTTGAGCCTACCAGAAATCTCCGTGGCTTACAACAGTAAGTATTTATTCTCAAGCTCATAGGTTTGCAGGTTGTGGTTTCGCTGATCTATGCTGGGCTGTGCAGCTCTGCTTTAGGCTGTAGGTAGGCTGTGGTTGGCTCTAGGATGAGGCTGAAACAAGGTATATTCAACATGTCTCTCATATACCTGTTCTTATGGCAAATCACCAGCATGCTAAAGCCAAATTACTCAAAAAGCACATTTAAGGCCTCTGTTGAAGTCATATCCATTAATATTCTTTTCCTTTGTGGTTTTTTTTTTTTGTTTTGTTTTTTGTTTTTTTTTTTTTTTGAGATGGGTCTTGCTCTGTCTCCGAGGCTGGAGTGCAGAGGCGCGATCTTGGCTCACTGCAACCTCCACCTCCTGGGCTCAAGCAGGCATTCAACTGACCAAAGAAAATCATGTGACAAAGCCCAAAATCAAAGGAGTAAGAATATATATCCTTACTACAGTGAGAAACTGAAAAGAATAAATATTTGCTGAATAATAAGCCACATATTTTATACAGGTTCAGAAAAGATGATCTCTAAGTAAAAAAGGAAACTAAATAATTACTGGATGCTGGAAACAAAAAAGTGATTTAGAGTTTCAGATCTTAAGTGGCTTATAGTCTGAAGGCTGGTGGGGGTTGAGGGAGAGACAAATAAGAGAAACACTATAAATATAGTGAAGCAAGTATAATGACAATGATGGTAGAATTATTCTGTGTGGAGGACATTTGAGTTTTAAAGGGTAGTAGAAGTTTATCAGATCAAGGTGGTTGGGATTCAGAGAAGATAGAATTCTAGGCAAAGGGAAAAAATGTGTGCAAAATCACAGATATGTTAACTAGAATGGCATAATTTAAAAGTGGCATTTTTAAGGTGTGGCTTAAGCATAAAATATATAGAAAAATGGTGAGAAATGATAAAGGAGATGCAAGAGTCAAATCTTAACATAAGTCAGGTCTAAAAATTTGGTCTGCAGTGCCATTAAAGAATATTAAATAGGAAAATAATGTGCTAAAATGTTTAGAATTATGGTTCAATAGAGTGGAAGAATGACTGGCAGGATGAGTTTAAGGAATGGCAGAGAGTTCAAGTATGAGACAATAGAAACCTGAACCAAAGCAGTGGCAGTGTGAATGATGAGAAGGAAATATTAACAAATTTATGAAATATTATTGCATATCTTTTTAATGACTGCAAAGGTCAGGACTTTCTGAGTTGTAAGTGACTTAAACTCAACTCACGTAAGCTTAAGCAAAAACTGGCAGCTCTCAGAAATAAAAAATAAATAAATAAAAATAAAACAAACTACAGGAACCAGCACAACTCTAAGGACCTTGGGGATGGCACAGATAATTTAAATGTTGCTTACATTTTTCTCCCCATCCTTCATCAATGTTTATTCACTTAATTCTCTCCCACTGTAGAAAAGCTTACTACACATGGAGGAGGAATATGGCCACAGAAAGCTCCAAATCACATTATTCTAACTAAAGGCAAGAAAAGGCCTCTCTATTTGCAATTTTTTTAAAATAAAAACTCTTGAGTAAGCCTCTTTTGACCCAACTCAGGTCATATGCCCACCCTACAATACAGTGGCCAAAATACCATGAGTTACCCAAGTTATCTCTTGATCCTCTTAGAGAAAAGTAATCTGTTATCAGTAGAGGAAGTGGATAAATTATTATCCAGCCAACCACATCAATCTGTATCAACCACTGTGAGAGTAAAAGACTAGTTGAGGGTGACAAGTTAAGACTTCCAGCTTAGCAACTAGAATATTAATGACATATTAATGATAATACATGCTACAGGAAGAAAACAATGTATGAAGTAAAATTTTTAGAAATGTCAAGTTTGACCTTAAACTTAGATTATTCAAGCCATGAATTATTCAAATGGCAATATTCAATAACCACTAAATTTTTCTTTGCACAAGACTGGGATATATATATAGAGAGAGAGAAAGTGCATAACAATAGCAATTAATGATTTAGAAGAATAAAGACAGAAATTTCATTTCTGTATTTGACATAAAAGCATTACATCCAGGGAATATCTCTTTCCATATGAGAAAGAACACTTGAAAATAATGTATTAAGAGTCTCTGAGGCTATTTCAACAGAAATTTCAACCAATTAAAACGTTTGAAAATATCTATTGAAATGCATATGATTGACATTATTTTTATGAAAGGGAAAAATAATGCAGCTTAGGTGGAAACAATATAACGTATCTACCAAATACAAGAACTGCTGCCTTCATTGACATTGCTGATTCAGTCAGAGACTAATAAGCCTGTGAAGCTTTCTGCTTTCTCAGAAAGTAGAGGGCTGCTCATTAACAGAAAATTTGGTTGAGTCCATCTTAGAAGCCAATAGTCCGTATCTTCTGGAAAAATTTGCAGGTATCCCATAAAAACTCCAAGTATTTGACACTATAGAGGTTTACTAAGTGGATTAAAACATTATGACTTATTATTATTATTATACCCATATTCCCCAAGGTGAAATAATGTTTTCTGAAAACTCTCCATTTTTAGGTTCAATGAGATATTCCCAGCAACACACATGAAAAAAGAGTATTGAAAAGGGGTTTTGCATAGCCACTCAAATCAAAGCTGACAATTACCTTGATGGAAGAATAAATGATAAAACTTAAGGGTTTTATTAGCCCCAAAGTAGTTTTCAAGTTGCACAAAATGTTCCTTTTCTTCCTATATATTAAAGTACTCCTGCCCTATATATTTAGCTTTCATAAAATATTCAAAATATTGCTTCCCACGTTGTTAAAAAAGTATCTGTTACCGGAAGAAGGAAAATCCATTTTGCAAAATAACAGGGAGATTACCCAGCATAACTACGATTACATTTTTAAAGGTACAGAAAGATAATAGAGAGCTGTCATACAATTTAAAGATCTTCTTAAACTACACACTGTGTTTCTCTACAGAGGATTTTTAAGATGAGAAATAGACCTTGAGGGTCTTAGATAGGCCTGAGGCAATATAAAAAAGGTCAAACATTCTTCTAAAAAGCACCTCTGTCTTCAGAACAACTTAGCAGCCAGCTTGCAGTGCCTTCTTATTTACAGCTATTGTTCCCAGAGGAAGTGCACTTGAGTGTGGGCCACTATTAGTTTGTAATGAGCTTGCCAGAAATGATACAGGAAACAAATTTGTAATGATGTGCCATACCCAGCTCAGAAACACGATGACACACTCTTTTGGTGAGGTAAACAGGAATATGGGGCTGAGAAGGCATGTGGGGAGAGAAGAGGGAAGAAAAACAGGAAGAGAAAAGGAGCCTAGCAATAGAGAGCCATCTTCCTGTTCTGCTCCTAGTAAGAAGCCAACTAGAATGGAACTGAGGAAGAACTGAGTTGCCAGCATAGTTTGGAAGACTCAGGAATTATTCAGCTCAACTGTCCATTCCCAGTTCAGGGGTCTTCAAAGGGCAGGCTTGTACTCTCAAATGAAACCGTTCTAAAACAAAACAAAACAAAAAAAGAAAAGAAACAGCCCTGAACCTATCAAAGATTAGTAACAAAATGTCAAATGCTTCCCCTATACACCTAGGGTGCCTCCATATTGTATGTTCACTTATATTTTCCTAATGTACCTCTCTCCATACAGAAAAGTGCACACAATCATGAACCGGGGAGGGCAGAGAATTAAACCTTATCTAAGAGCTGTCAATAAATCTATTGTTAGAGATACATATGAATAAAAGTAACAGAGGCAATCTTTGTCTTTTAAAGAGGTAGTTTTTCAAAAAGAGAATTACACAAAGTGCTCCTCTGTTTTTGTCAATATGCTGCCAGGTTTTGAAATGCTATTTTTCATCCAAACAATAAAAATCTTGACAAGTAAGCAGCAGAAAATCACTAAATACACTCGCAGCTGCATTTCAATCTATACAAATTCTTTAAACAAAAACAAGCAAAGAACAGCCTGGCCTAGCAAAATTATTTCACCATTTGAGCCTCAAGTCCAAGATAATTAAGAAACCGAATTTTATATTTCCACTGAAATATTCCAAAAAAAGTTCAAATAAAAAATGAAAATACAGATGAGAAGATGTAGTAAAGCTCTACATGTGAATTTCAAGAGCATAAAATCAAGGAGGCAATTTTTTCAACTTTACAATTGAGATTAACCCCCCCAAAATCCTCAATTATTTTCTTTCTTAAAAATGTAAGTGAACTCAAAACAATAGGGTTAGTGGGAGGGAAGGTGGACATAGGGAAGAAACTGATGTCGGAAGACCCAGGTTAAACATCTAGCATAACTAGCAGCAATATATATTTGAGGGAAGTCTGAAAAAAGAAACAGACTGTTTCCATCATATAATCAAGAGATTATAAAGATCCGAATTAATAAGTCTGTGGTAGTAGGAATTTTAAAAAATGAGATATATTGATAGCAGCAGGAGACAGACAGCAGCGACCCATCCCTGTCCTAGGCAGACAGGGGAGGGTCCCTGGTGAAACCTAACCTTCAAACAAAAGACAATTTAAAGCCTGAAAATGAGCTGAGCTGCCAGTCCCAGATAGAGTCCATGACCTGAGTGAGAACTTCTATTTCTGTTTTCCCACTCTTTCCTCATTGGTTCTTTCTGGATAATGGTTTTTAACCAATCAAACGCTGCCTCTTTCAAGGTTACCTACAGCTGGGGCCTCCTGATTCCAAACCTGTAAAAACCCTGGACTCAGCCACACAGATGGCTTCTCACTTCTGGGCCTCCTCTCACACAGTGGGCTACCCACTTCAGGTCCCCTCTTCTTGTCGAGAGCTTTCCTGTCACTCAATAAAATTATTTTCTGCCTTGCTCATTCTCCAGTGTCTGCATGCCCTATTCTTCTTGGTCACGGGACAAGAACCCAGAATCCACCAAAGAGCAGGAGCTAAAAAGGGCAGTAACACACTCCAGGCCAGCTCACTGAGCTGCGGATGGTGTGAATAAAAAGAGCTGTTACATGCTCCCGTTCACCAGACTATGGGAGTGAAGAGCTGCAACCCTTCTGGGGGCCCAGACCTCGGGACTCCCCAAGCCAGAACTATGACATGCCCCCATTCACCCAGCTGCCAGTCGGGAATGAGAGACAGAACTATGGCATTCCCTGGGGGCTCAGACCTTGGGACTCCACAAGGAGTGACAGAAGCTGTGACAACCCCTTGGGGCTCTGCAGTTGCTGGTATCTCTGAGTTTTCAGGTGCTGCCATGTCCACCTCATCTAGATGCTGGCACCCAAGGTGGAAGCCAGTTGCAGCATGCCTGATCCAGCCCTGGGCGAAGCACAGAGCCACAGCAGGCTCAAGATTTGGGCTGGTAGCATAAGCCAAGTACAGCCTGCCAGATCAAGTGAGGAGAGCAAACCCGGTAGGTTCCAGCAAAGCCCAGGCAGAGGCATCATCCACCCCGTGGAGATTTCTGGCTGGCAAAGTGGCACAGAACAAATCCTGTGTCAATACGTGATAGCCATTTTTGTGGACAGAATTAATAATATTTATTAATGAATGAAGGTAAGTATACTGAATATCTTCCATTTGTCCCTCCAGAGCCATTCTCTGCATTCTACTCCCTGCTTTGTGTTGCAGGAGGCTGACTTCTATGGACTACATCAATGGGCTCCCTTATTCTCCAGCTTCTGGTTGGGTTTGGTTAATGGAAAGCATCAGACACAGATGAAAGACAGAAAGTGTGAGGACAAAGTACTTATTCCCTTGGTTCCCTCTCTGCCTAGTTACAAGTTGTTGGCTCTTCTACTGAAGACCAAAGCTCCTATCAGGTGTCCTTCTTTACATTTAGTCTTCCCCATGACTCCTATAATCACTTCCTCTCATTTCTCCATCAACCCCAGTATGGCAAATAGTTCTGTATTATTAGCAGCCTAAGAATTACTAAAACATGCCATCTTAATTGCCCTAAACCCCATCATGCCCTTGTGAACAGTCCCAGAATCCTGACTGATATAGTGAGATTGTTTTGTAAAACATAAAGCACTGTACAAAGGCTTATTTATTTATGTTGTTAGTTTAAAAAATTATGTCAGATATACACAGCAGACGAATAAATATGTGCTGAATCAAATAATACAGATTACATACAGTTAAGATTTTGGGTCAGCTTCTGTTTTAAATACGTTAAATCTCAAGGAAAAAATAAAGAGTCATGAAACGTTATCAATTAGGCATCAAGGGCTTATAAAAGTATAAGCAACAAAAGAAAGCAATCATTTCTAGAAACTCTTTGGTAATTATTTAAAATATCTATTATTCCAGGAAGTACTCTAAATATATGTACCTTTTCATAAAGGTGAAGGGAAAAAAAATAGCAACCTTCAAAATTAATACCTTGAAAAGTATAAATATGAAACTGGAAGTAATACCTATGGCCAATTGAAGAGATAGGCAAATTCTCCCCCCAAAAAAAATTGTAAACGTGAATATACATGATAAAAAGAATAGTTTCTTAAAGTTATACAAAAATCAGAGAAGGATTTGAATTTGAAAACTACTTAACTAACAGTAATAGAGGGAAACTGACATTCTAGACTGGAGCTGCTCCCATACTTGCCCCCAGGAATATTTGGCCTGAAAAATCTGCTATGTAAGGCAGGCCATAAGGACCTACAGTAATTTTTCTGCCATGGTTGAAGAGGTCTTACTCAATTTGGAAAAGTGATGACCACTTCCAGGGGTATTGTCAGCAGAAATTACTTACCAAAAACTGGCTAGCAAGAAAGGGTAAAGGGTGCAACTCTGCCAGCCTGAAGTACAGCCCTGACTGGGACAAGCATAGTCTTGGCTAAGACTGTGTACATCCACAGTGGAGGCAGAGAGACCCAAGTTATTTCAAGACTCTTGGTTTATCCTAAGGCTGCCCACATGAACATAGGAAAATAAAAAAGGTCTAGCAGAAACTGAAACCCAGAGAATAATTGAAAAGAACCTAAACTACAAAAATTATACAAATCTTTTAATTCTCAACAAAAATTTAAAAGACAAGCAAAGAAACAAAAATGTAACTAAATCAGATAAAACTTAGGCAATAAAATCTATGAGTGTCTCAGACCTGTATTTAACAGGCAAAGACTTCAAAGCATCTTTAAGAAAACTATGTTTATGAAATAAATTATGATAAATACTAATGAACAATTAGAGAGTCCCAAAAAGGATACAGAAATTATAAAATAACCAAATGGAAATTCTAGGGTGGAAGAATACAATAACTAGAATAAAAATTCAGTAGAAAGGATAAACAGTAGATTTGAGGTGACAGAAGAAAAATCAGTATACATGAAAGACAGAAAATATCAAATCTAAAGAATGAAAAACACTTTTGAAGAAAAATGAACTAAGCCTCAAAGATCTCCAGTGAAGCAAGTTTACCAACATATGTGTAATAGTATTTACCCCAAAGAGAGGAGAGAGAATGAAATGGGAAGAAAGGATTTAACAGCTCAAAGCTTCTAAAATCTAGTAAAAAACATGAATCTACAGATCCAGGATTCTTAATAAACTTCATATAACACAAAAATAAAGAGACATAAACCTAGACACATCATGAGCCCAATTGCTGACACCAAACATAAAGGAAAATATTAAAAACAGGGAAATATTAAAAAGAAAAAAATTAAAAAGGAGAAATAACTTATCACATACAAAGAACCCCAATAAGATTAACAACTGACTTTCATCAGAGCCAAAGGAGGCCAGAAGGCAGTAGGATGACATAGTCAGAATGCTGAAGGAAAACTACTTTCAACAAAAAATTCTATAACCACCCAACTATCCTTTTAAAAAAGAAGGAAAAGTAGAGACTTTCCAAGATTAAGATTGAGAAAAGTCATTGTTAGCAGGCATGACATGCAAGAAATAATAAGAAAGTCTTTCAAGTGAAAGAACATGGTACCAAGAGGTAAATTCAATTTACAGTAAGAAACGAAGAACAACAGAAATGGTAAACATGTGGGTAAAGATGTTTTTCTCATTTCTACTTTTCTCTAAAAGGCACAATATCGTATAAGAAATTTGACATCTTAGCTGACATTGCTGACTGGGCTCTTTATAACAAATTATCACAGGCTGGGTGGCTTGAACAATGAACATTATTTCTGTACTTCTGGAGGCTAGGAAGTCCAAGATGAAGGAGCCAGTGAATCCAGTGTATGGTGAGAGCCTGAGTTATAGTCTTGTTGTATCCCCCCAAATTCACATGTTGGAAACTGAATCCCCATTGCAACAGTGATGGGAGGTGGGGCCTTCAGGGAGGTGTTTAGGTCATGAGGACTCTGCCTTCATTAATAGATTAATGCCACTATTTTTAAAAAGCCTGTAGAAGTATAGTCTCACTGTTCTGCTTTTCTGCCATGTGGGGACAAAGATTTCACCTTTTTACTCTACAACCAAAGCCAGGCAATGGCCCCACAAGAAAACTAATAACTAATATGCCTCATAATAATAGACTGCAAAATTTTTATCCAAAAAATTAGCAAATAGACTAAATCCTTTAAAATATTGAAAGGATTATACACTATGACTAAGTAGAATTCATCCCAAGGATGCAACATTGGTTTCATATCCAAAAATCAACTAATACAACACACCATACTACTATAGAAGAGTGTTAAAATAATAAGACCATTTCAACAAATGGAGAAAAAGCACAGCACTACACAAATTCAACACTCATTCATAATATAGTTCTTGATATACTATGAGTAGAAGGCAATTTCCTCAAACTGTATATGTGGGCTACAGCTAACATCATACATTAAGGGGAAAAAAATAATCTGCCCCCAAAGATCAGGAACAAAACAAGAATGTTGACTCTTGCTATTAATATTAGAATGGAGGTTATAACTAGTGCCATGGAGAGGGGAGAGGGGAGAGAGAGAGAGACAGAGAGAGAGAAAGGGGGAAATGTAAATTGGAAAGAAAAAAGTAAAAATGTTCTTATTCACAGATGATGTGATCCTATATTTGGAAGACCTCAGGAATCTACAGAAAAAGTACGGAGACTAATAAGCAAGTTTATAAAGGACATAGAATCTAAGAGCAATATATGAAATTCTATTGTAGTCTTGTATATTAGCAATAAAACATTGGGAATTAAAATGAAGAAAAATTCAATTCATAACAGTATCCAAAAAATTAAAAATAAAGTTAATTTAAAAAGTACAAGACTTGTACAATGCAAGCTATAAAAAAAATGGCTTTGGAGAAATTAAGATCCAAATAAACAGGACTGAAGAACCAGTATAGTCTCAATATCAATTTTCCCCTAAGTTCATGAGTAACTTTAATTCAATCCCTATCAAAATGCCAACAGGGTTTTTATAGGAATTGACAAGTTGATATTAAACTTTATATAGATTAAAATAGTCTATAATAGCAAATAGCAAAAAATTTTAAAAATAATAATAATAATGGGAAACATATTATTTTATTTCAAAACTTAGTATAAAGCCACAGTAACCAAATATTTCAGTGATGATACAAGGATAGGCATATAGATCAATAGAACATATTTGAGAGTTGAAAAATAAATTCTCATCTATATAATCAATTTGTCTTCCACAAAGATGTGAAATCAGTTAAAAGAGGAAAGAATAGTCTTTCCAAGAAATGGTGCCAGACAACTGTGCATCAAGATGCAAGACAATAACAATTATTAATATACCCATATTGTAGTAGGTAGAATAATCAGCCCCACAAAAGTCCACGTTCTAATCCCTGAAACTGGTGAATATATCTTACACAATACCAAAGGTTTTTTGCAGGTGTGATTACAGTAAGATCATAACATCAAAAGATTATCCTGGATTATCCAGGTAAGCTCATTGCAATCACAAATGTCCTTAAAACAAAGAGGTAGAGGTGTGTGTGTGTGTGTGTGTGTGTGTGTGTGTGTGTGTAGAGAGAGAGAGAGACAGATTTTAAGATGCTATTCTTGTGCCTTTGAAGAGAAAAGACCCATGAGTCAAAGAATGCAGTCGGCCTCTAGATGATGGAAAAAGGCAAGAAAATGTATTCTCCCATTGATCCTCCAGAAGAAATGTGATCCTATAATTTTATATTATCATTGCAATACCCATTTCAAACTCTTATATCAAAAAATATAAGATAAAAAAATGCATGTTGTTTTAAAACACTATGTGATATGTAATATACCAGCAACAGGAAATGAATACATTTACAAGATACAGAAAAATTAACTAAAATGGACTACACACCTAACATAAGAGCTACACAATATTAAAAAGGAAATACACAGGAGACTATCATTGTGATACTACCTTGGGCAAAGTGTTTTAGCTGTGGCACCAAAAAGAATCCGTAAAAAAAGTAATAACTGGATTTCACCAAAGCCTAAGACATCTCTTCAAAAGACAGTACTATGAGGAGATAGAAGTATAAAGACAGAGTATTTTTTAAATAACCTAATAAAAATAATGGAATTAAAAAGAACAAGTTAATTGAAAAACAAAAATCACTGGAAAGTATCAACAGCAAGCCAGGCAAAAGAAAGCCACAGCAAATTTAAAGACGGGTCAACTGAAATCTCCAATCTAGCAACAGAGAAAAAAAATGAAAAAATTTAATAGAGCCGCAGAAATCTTTGGGAAACTACCAAGCACATCAACATGCACATACTGGCAATCTCAGAAGGAGAGGAAATAAAGAAAAAAGGGAAAAGAATATTTAAAGAAATACTGCCTGAAAACTTCCCAAATTTGATGAAAACATTAGTATACACATCAAAGAAATTCAAAGCCCAGTAGAATAAACTTAGAGATCCTTAGACACATTATAATCAAACACTTGAAAGACAAAGACAAAGGCTCTTGAAAAAAAGCAAGAGAAGAGTGACTCATCATTAACAAGAAATCCTCAGCAAGAGTAACCTCTAATTTCTTTTCTTTTTTGTCTTAAAAATTTTAAGAAGATTGGAATTACATCAAGTATTTTTTACAACCACAATGATACAAAATTATAAATCAATAACAAAAGAAATTTCAGAAAATTCAAAAATCCATGGAAATTAAAAAACCTGCCCTATATAACAAATGGATCAATTGAAAAACTAAAAGGGAAATTTCAAAACATGTTTAGACAAAAATTAAAACACAGCATACTAAACCTTTGGGATGCAGCAAAAGTAGTGTCAACATCAACCTTGACAATGAATTTTTGGCTAAGTCCCCAAAAGGAACTGCAACTAAAACAAAAAGAGACAAGTGGGACCTAATTAAACTAAAGAGTTTCTGCACAGCAAAATAAACTATCAACAGAGCAAACAGACAACCTATAGAATGGGAGAAGATACTTGCAAACTATGCATCTGACAATGGTGTAACTTCCCAAATCTATAGGAATCTTATATCAACAAGGGAAAAAAAAAAACTTCATTAAGAAATGGGCAAAGGACATGAACAGACAGTTCTCAAGAGAAGACATAAAAATGGCCAACCAACATAGGTAAAAATTAACAACATAACTACTCATCAAAGAAATGCAAATCAAAACCACTATGAGATACCATCTGACACCAGTCAGACAATTTGACATTTTAACAATGGCTATTAAAAAGTTTAAAAAAAAAACATGATGGCAAAGCAAAGCTGCAGAGAAAAGGGATAGCTTATATGCTGTTGGTGAAAATGTAAATTAGTCCAGCCACTGTGGAAACAAGTCTGGAGATTTCTCAAAGAATTTAAAAAAGAGCTACCATTCAATATATCAATTTCATTCCTGGGTATATACTCAAAACGAAATAAATCATTCTACCAAAAAGAAACATGCACTTATATGCTTGTTGCTGCACTATTCAAATAGCAACGATATGGAATCCACCCAGGTGCCCATCAATGCTAGATTGGATAAAGAAAATGCGGTACATATATACCATGAAACACTACTCAGAAATAAAAAAAATAAAATCATGTCCTTTGCAGCAACATGGATGCAACTGGAGGCCATTATCCTAAGTGAACTAACACAGAAACAGAAACCAAAAACAGTATTTTTCACTTATAAGTGGTAGCTAAACATTGGGTACACATGGACATAAAGATGGGAAAATAGATACTGGAGACTACTAGAGGTGGGAGAGAGAGACGGGGCAAGAGCTGAAAAACTAAGAACCAGGTCCTGTGGTCATTGGTGATGGGTGATGGGATCCAAACTTCAAACTTCAGCACCATACAATATTCCCAGATAACAAATCTGTACGTGTACTCCTGCATATAAAATAAAAGTTGATATTTGTAACAAAATCCTAGTAATTCCTTATCGGAAATCATGAAAACCAGAAGGCAGTAGGATGACATATTCAGAGTGCTGAAAGAAAAGACTTTCAACTCAGAATTCCATTAGCAAAACTTACCGTCAAAACTTTTTTATAAAAAAAGATAGTCTTAGATGGCCAAATAGGAATAGCTCCAGTCTACAGCTCCCAGCATGAGCAACACAGAAGACGAATGATTTCTGCATTTCCAACTGAGGTACCGGGTTCATCTCACTAGGGACTGTTGGTCAGTGGGTGCAGGACAGTGGGTGCAGTGCACCGAGCGTGAGCATTTCCAACTGAGGTACCGGGTTAATTTCACTAGGGACTGTTGGTCAGTGGGTGCAGGACAGTGGGTGCAGCACACCGAGTATGAGCCAAAGCAGGGCGAGGAATCCCCTCACCCGGGAAGAGAAAGGGATCAGGGAATTCCCTTTCCTAGCCAAGGATAGCGGTGACTGAAGGCACCTGGAAAATCAGGTCACTCCCACCCTAACACTGAGCTTTTCCAACAGTCTTACTAAATGGCACACAAGGAGATTGTATCCCGTGCCTGGATCGGGGGTCCTACGCCCACGGAGCCCCGCTCATTGCTAGCACAGCAGTCTGAGATCAAACTGCAAGTCAGCAGCAAGGCTGGGGGAGGGGCGCTCGCCATTGCCCAGGCTTGAGCAGGTAAACAAAATGGCCAGGAAGCTCAAACTGGGTGGAGCCCACTGCAGCTCAAGGAGGCCTCCCTGCCTCTGTAGACTACACCTCTGGGGGCAGGGCATAGCCAAACAAAAGGCAGCAGAAACCTCTGCAGACTTAAATGTCCCTGTCTGACAGCTTTGAAGAGCGTAGCTGTTCTCCCAGCATGCAGCTAGAGATGTGAGAAAGGACAGACTGCCTCCTCAAGTGGGTCCTTGACCCCCAAGTAGCCTAACTGGGAGGCACCCCCTAGTAGGGGCAGACTGACACCTCACACGGCCGGGTACTCCTCTGAGACAAAACTTCCAGAGGAACGATCAGGCAGCAACATTTGCTGTTCACCAATATCTGCTGTTCTGCAGCCTCTGCTGCTCATACCCAGGCAAACAGAGTCTGGAGTGGACCTCTGGCAAATTCCAACAGACTTGCAGCTGAGGGTCCTGACTGTTAGAAGGAAAACTAACAAACAGAAAGGACATCCATACCAAAACCTCATCTGTACGTCACCATCATCAAAGACCAAAGGTAGATAAAACCACAAAGATGGGGAAAAAACAGAGCAGAAAAACTAAAAAGTCTGAAAATCAGAGCGCCTCTCCTCCTCCAAAGGAACGCAGTTCCTCACCAACAATGGAACAAAGCTGGATGGAGAATGACTTTGACGAGTTGAGAGAAGAAGGCTTCAGACGATCAAACTACTCTGAGCTAAAGGAGGAAGTTCAAACCCATGGCAAAGAAGTTAAAAACCTTGAAAAACGATGAGAAGAATGGCTAACTAGAATAAGCAATAGAGAGAAGTCCTTAAAGGACCTGATGGAGCTGAAAACCATGGCACGAGAACTACATGAGGAATGCACAAGCCTCAGTAGCTGATTTGATCAACTGGAAGAAATGGTATCAGTGATTGAAGATCAAATGAATGAAATGAAGTGAGAAGAGAAGTTTAGAGAAAAAAGAATAAAAAGAAATGAACAAAGCCTCCAAGAAATATGGCACTATGTGAAAAGACCAAATCTACGTCTGATTGGTGTACCTGAAAGTGACGGGGAGAATGGAAACAAGTTGGAAAACACTCTGCAGGATATTATCCAGGAGAACTTCCCCAATCTAGCAAGGCAGGCCAACACTCAGATTCAGGAAATACAGAGAATGCCACAAAGATACTCCTTGAGAAGAGCAACTCCAAGACACATAATTGTCAGATTCACCAAAGTTGAAATGAAGGAAAAACTGTTAAGGGCAGCCAGAGAGAAAGGGCGGGTTACCCACAAAGGGAAGCCCATCAGACTAACAGCTGATCTCTCGGCAGAAACTCTACAAGCTAGAAGAGTGGGGGCCAATATTCAACATTCATAAAGAAAAGAATTTTCAACCCAGAATTTCATAACCAGTCAAACTAAGCTTCATAAGTGAAGGAAAAATAAAATCCTTCACAGACAAGCAAATGCTGAGAGATTTTGTCACCACCAGGCCTGCCCTACAAGAGCTCCTGAAGGAAGCACTAAACATGGAAAGGAACAACCAGTACCGGCCACCACAAAAATATGCCGAATTCTAAAGACCATTGAGGCTAGGAAGAAACTGCATCAACTAACAAGCAAAATAACCAGCTAACATCATCATGACAGGATCAAATTACATAACAATATTAACCTTAAATATAAATGGGCTAAATGCTCCAATTAAAAGACACAGACTGGCAAATTGGATAAAGAGGCAAGATCCATCAGTGTGCTGTATTCAGGAAACCCATCTCACGTGCAGAGACACACATAGGCTTAAAATAAAGGGATGGAGGAAGATCTACCAAGCAAATGGAAAACAAAAAAAGGCAGGGGTTGCAATCCTAGTCTCTGATAAAACAGACTTTAAACCAACAAAGATCAAAAGAGACAAAGAAGGCCAGTACATAATGGAAAAGGGAACAATTCAACAGGAAGAGCTAACTATCCTAAATATATATGTGCCCAATACAGGAGCACCCAGATTCATAAAGCAAGTCCTTAGAGACCTACAAAGAGACTTAGACTCCCACACAATAATAATGGGAGACTTTAACACCCCACTGTCAATATTAGACAGATCAACGAGACAAAAAGTTAACAAGGATATCCAGGAATTGAATTCAGCTCTGCACCAAGCAGACCTAACAGACACCTACAGAACTCTCCACCCCAAATCAACAGAATATACATTCTTTTCAGCAACACACCACACCTATTCCAAAATTGACCATATAGTAGGAAGTAAAGCAAACCTCAGCAAATGTAAAAGAACAGAAATTATAAGAAACTGTCTCTCAGACCACAGTGCAATCAAACTAGAACTCAGGATTAAGAAACTCACTCAGAACCGCTCAACTAAATGGAAACTGAACAAACTGCTCCTGAATGACTACTGGCTACATAACGAAATGAAGGCAGAAATAAAGATGTTCTTTGAAACCAATGAGAACAAACACACAACATACCAGAATCTCTGGGACACATTCAAAGCACTGTGTGGGAGAAATTTATAGCACTAAATGCCCAGGAGAGAAGCAAGACTGATCTAAAATTGACACCCTAACATCACAATTAAAAGAACTAGAGAAGCAAGAGAAAACACATTCAAAAGCTAGCAGAAGGCAAGAAATAACTACGATCAGAGCAGAACTGAAGTAGATAGAGACACAAAAACCCTTCAAAAAATCAATGAACCCAGGAGATGGTTTTTTGAAAGTATCAACAAAATTGATAGACCGCTAGCAAGACTAATAAAGAAGAAAAGAGAGAAGAATCAAATAGACGCAATAAAAAATGATAAAGGGGCTATCATCACCAATCCCACAGAAATACAAACTACCATCAGAGAATACTATAAACACCTCTACGCAAATGAACTAGAAAATCTAGAAGAAATGGATAAATTCCTCAACACATACACCCTCCCAAGACTAAACCATGAAGAAGTTGAATCTCTGAATAGACCAATAACAGGCTCTGAAATTGAGGCAATGATTAATAGCTTACCAACCAAAAAAAGGCCAACAGCAAATGGATTCACAGCCGAATTCTATCAGAGGCACAAGAGGAGATGGTACCATTCCTTCTGAAACTATTCCAATCAATAGAAAAAGAGGGAATCCTCCCTAACTCATTTGATGAGGCCAGCATCATCCTGATACCAAAGCCTGGCTGAGACACAACAAAAAAAGAGAATTTTAGACCAATATCCCTGATGAACATCGATGCAAAAATCCTCAATAAAATACTGGCAAACCAAATCCAGCAGCAAATCAAAAATCTTATCCACCATGATCAAGGGGGCTTCATCCCTGGGATGCAAGGCTGATTCAACATACGAAAATCAATAAACGTAATCCAGCATATAAACAGAACCAAAGACAAAAACCATATGATTATCTCAATAGATGCAGAAAAGGCTTTTGACAAAATTCGACAACGCTTCATGCTAAAAACTCTCAATAAATTAGGTATTGATGGGACGTATCTCAAAATAATAAGAGCTATCTATGACAAACCCACAGCCAATATCATACTGAATGGGCAAAAACTGGAAGCATTCCCTTTGAAAACTGGCACAAGACAGGGATGCCCTCTCTTGCCACTCCTGTTAAACATAGTGTTGGAAGTTCTGGCCAGGGCAATTAGGCAGGAGAAGGAAATAAAGGGCATTCAATTAGGAAGAGAGGAAGTCAAATTATCCCTGTTTGCAGATGACATGATTGTATATCTAGAAAACCCCATCGTCTCAGCCAAAAATCTCCTTAAGCTGATAAGCAACTTCAGCAAAGTCTCAGGATACAAAATCAATGTGCAAAAATCACAAGCATTCTATACACCAATAACAGACAAACAGAGAGCCAAATCATGAGTGAACTCCCATTCACAATTGCTTCAAAGAGAATAAAATACCTAGGAATCCAACTTACAAGGGATGTGAAGGACCTCTTCAAGGAGAAATACAAACCACTGCTCAACGAAATAAGAGAGAATACAAACAAATGGAAGAACATTCCATGCTCATGGGTAGGAAGAATCAATATCATGAAAATGGCCATACTGCCCAAGCTAATTTACAGATTCAATGCCATCCCCATCAAGCTACCAATGACTTTCTTCACAGAATTGGAAAAAACTACTTTAAAGTTCATATGGAACCAAAAAAGAGCCTGCATCACCAAGTCAATCCTAAGCCAAAAGAACAAAGCTGGAAGCATCACGCTACCTGACTTCAAACTATACTACAAGGCTACAGTAACCAAAACAGCATGGTACTGGTACCAAAACAGAGATATAGACCAATGGAACAGAACAGAGCCCTCAGAAATAATGCCACATATCTACAACAATCTGATCTTTGACAAACCTGACAAAGACAAGCAATGGGGAAAGGATTCCCTATTTAATAAATGGTGCTGGGAAAACTGGCTAGACATATTTAGAAAGCTGAAACCGGATCCCTCTCTTACACTTTATATAAAAATTAATTCAAGATGATTAAAGACTTAAATGTTAGACCTAAAACCATAAAAACCCTAGAAAAAAACCTACGCAATACCATTCAGGACATAGGCATGGGCAAGGACTTCATGTCTAAAACACCAAAAGCAATGGCAACAAAAGCCAAAATTGACAAATGGGATCTAATTAAACTAAAGAGCTTCTGCACAGCAAAAGAAACTACCATCAGACTGAACAGTCAAACCTACAGAATGGGAGAAGATTTTTGCAATCTACTCATCTGACAAAGGGCTAACATCCGGAATCTACAATGAACTCAAACACATTTACAAGAAAAAAACAAACAACCCCAACAAAAACTGGGCAAAGGATATGAACAGACACTTCTCAAAAGAAGACATTTATGCAGCCAACAGACACATGAAAAAATGCTCATCATCACTAGCCATCAGAGAAATGCAAATCAAAACCACAATGAGATACCATCTCACACCAGTTAGAATGGCCATCATTAAAAAGTCAGGAAACAACAGGTGCTGGAGAGGATGTGGAGAAATAGGAACACTTTTACACTGTTGGTGGGACTGTAAACTAGTTCAACCATTGTGGAAGTTAGTGTGGTGATTCCTCAGGGATCTAGAACTAGAAATACCATTTGACCCAGACATCCCATTACTGGGTATATACCCAAAGGATTATAAATCATGCCGCTATAAAGACACATGCACACGTATGTTTATTGTGGCACTATTCACAATAGCAAAGACTTGGAACCAACCCAAATGTCCAACAATGATAGACTGGATTAAGAAAATGTGGCACATATACACCATGGAATACTATGAAGCCATAAAAAGTTGTGAGTTCACTTCCTTCGTAGGGCCATGGATGAAGCTGGAAACCATCATTCTCAGCAAACTATCGCAAGGACAAAAAAACCAAACACCGCATGTTCTCACTCATAGGTAGGAATTGAACAATGAGAACACATGGACACAGTAAGGGGAACATCACACACCAGGACCTATGGTGGGGTGGGGGGAGGGGGGAGGGATAGCATTAGGAGATATACCTAATGTTAAATGATGAGTTAATGGGTGCAGCACACCAGCATGGCACATGTATACATATGTAACAAATCTGCACGTTGTGCACATGTACCCTAAAACTTAAAGTATAATAAAAAAAAAGATAGTCTTAGATAAAAACACTAACATAATTTCTCACTAGCTGATAACATTTGGCTCTGTATCACCATCAAATTCCTAAATGTTAGAGGTGGCATGTGGATTGGAGGTGGTTGGATCATGAGGGCAGTTTCTCATAAATGGTTTAGCACCATCTCCTTGATGTTGTTCTCATGACAGTGAGTGAATTCTCATGAGATCTAGTTGTTGAAAATTGTATATCATCTCCACCCTCTCTCTCTGTCTCTTGCTCCTGCTCCCACCATGTGAGATGCCTTGCTCCCCATTTGCCTTTTGCCATGATTGGAAACTTCCTGATTCCTCTCCAGAAGGAGAAGCTGCTATGCTTCCTGTACTGCTTGCATAACTGTAAACCAATTAGATCTCTTTTCTTTGTAAATTAAACAGTCTCAAGTATTTCTTTATAGCAATGCAACAATAGACCAATACACTAGCAAATCAAACCTACAAAAAATACTAAAGGGATTCCTTCCTTCACAGTGAAATGAAAGGACCCTATATATTAATAGTAACTTGAATGCCGAAGAAGAAATACAGAGCATCAGCAAAAAGAATGATATAATATGAAAAAAGTATAAACCTATTTTTGTTTGTAACTTTTTTCTTCTGATTTAAAAGATAACTACAAAAAACAGTAAGTATAAATTTACATTTATGAGCATACAATGCTTTAAGATATAATTATATAACAATAAGAAGCCAAATAAGGCAGAGAAGAAAGCTATATAGAAACAAATTTTTGCATACTGTTAAAACTTAAGTTGCTATTAATTTGAACTGTATTTTATCTGTTAAGGTTAATCCTCAGAGCTAACAGAAGAAAATAACTCAAAAATAGTAAAATAAATTTTAAAAATAATTTAAATGGTACACTAGACTGTTTCTAATAGTATGATAGTAATGAAGAAATAGAGAAACAAAAGACATAAGATATACAGAACACAAATAATAAAATGACGAGATATAAATTCTACTTCATCATTCATTAAATTAAATGTAAATGGATTAAGCACTCCAATTAAAAGGCATAAATGGCAAAATGGATTAAAAACATGACCCAACACTTCAGATTCAAAGACAGAAGCAGAGCTCAAGTAAAAAATGCAAAGAGAATATATCACACAAACACCCAAAAGAGACTATAATGGGTATACAGTAGTTCTCCTTTATCTGATTGTTTCACGTTCCATAGTTTGTTACCTATGGTCAACCATGGTCCAAAAAAAGATGAGAACAGTACGCTAAGCTATTTTGAAACAGAGAGAGATACCACAATCACACAACTTTTATTATATTATTACAATTATTCTATTTTATTATTAGTTATTGTTCTTAATCTCTTACTGTGACAAATGTAAGGGTTGAATTTTCTTGTAAGTCTATATGTATAAGAGAAAAACATAGTATATATAGTGTTCAGAATTATCCAAGGTTGGAGGCATCCACTGAAGGTCTTCAAACATATCCCCAATAGATAAGAGAAGACCACTCTATTAATATCAGACAAAACAGACTTTAAGACAAAATATATTACTAGAAAAAAAGGACATTTATGATGTCAATCCATCAGGAAAATACAATAAATATTATAAATGGTCAATCCATCAGGAAAATACAATAAATAAAAATATATGCCCATATCAAGAAAGTCCCAAAATATATCACACAAAAACTGTCAGAACTGAAAAGATAGAAAATTTAACAATAATTGAGACTTCAATATGTTGCCTATAATAATTGATAGAAGCAAAAAAAATCAAAAGAAAAATAGAAGACAGAAACAACAAAAAAACCCAACTAGACTTAACAGAAAACTACAGAACACTGTACCCCAAAACAGGAGAACACACAATCAGTTCAGATGAACACAAAACATTCTCCAGGACAGACCAGAAATTATGCATAATTAAATCTTAGTAAATTTCAAAGTTTTGAAATAATACACCTCAGACATAGTCATCCAGTATCACCCAGAAGCTATTAATTTGTTCATTCAATTAATTATTTAATTTTATTAGACACACAGTTTATTCATCAGTATAGCCTCAGCGTCTCTGCTTGTATGCCATCAACACTTCCAGAAGAATGCATTCCTGAACACTGTGCTCATTAGACAAGTATTATTTTACATTATTTAATTACGTTGAACTGAACTTTGCCTCTACACATTGGCATGAATTACGCTTTCTGAATTCATTACAGATAAAGTAGAAAAATTTTACTACTGCTTCAACATGATAAAACTCTAAATATTTAATGATAACCATCATATTCATATCTCCAACTCCTTCAACTACTCAACAAATGTTTTGTTCTCATACATCCTCTTCTGCATAAGTGGTCTACTTTATCAATGTCTGGTGCCAAAAACTACACTTATTGTAGATCTGAACAACATAGTATCCTGATCCTTGGTTTACAAAGATTTCCATGAATGGCTTTTTACATCCCTATGTGATAGGTCTTTTATTTTTATATTTAGAATTCACTTCAATCTCCCAAGTAGCACCATGACATTGTGTGGGAAGGCAAGTAAAAGAATCAGATCTTTGATGATGTGCTAAGACTAATTTTGAATATTTTTAACTGTAACTTGTCTAGGTAAGCCAATGGCTAATACAATCCTTATATATCTTATAGATAAAAGAAAATCAATTCTTACTAGATCCTTTGGACTAGAAACATACTTGATTCTAAACCAAGCCAGTTATAAGGAAGTGATATATTTCCAAAGACTCTCCTAGCTCCAACAATTAATTGTCTGTAGCTGAGATTGTAAAAGTTGTGTAATATATTGATGATAAACCAAAGGATATGTTAGAGAAACATTATCTATGAGTTTATCATGCCCATAAGATACTTACAAGTAGGAGCAAGCGCAATACCCTGATAAAAGATAACAAGAAAACATTTCTAAAGTGAAAAAATACTCTGCTCACGTATCTCACAAATGTAGAAAACAGGTCAGCTATTGACATGGCTGAGGCAAAAACCTAGCATCTTTAAGTTAGTCAAACCCACTTTATGCACACCCTTGACAGAATTATTCAAGGCCTTGATGATTCAGGAATAAATTAATATGATATTTTATTTTCACCTTCATATCAAGGACTTTTGCTTTATTCCTTTTCCACAAACTCCTCTAAATAAAAGTACATCAGAACTGAGTTCTATGACTGTCCTTTGCTCATTGTTGACTCAGCTTTGCAAGTAGCATACCTAAATCTCCAGGACTTATTACAGCCCTACATCCACGAAATTTTCTCAGCAACATAGCGTAGTGAAAATAGAAGCAAAATTTCCTGACATTACCTATTAATGTTGTATGACTGTGGGATAAATATAACATAAGAAATTCTGATGAACAAAGAGATAATAGTGCCTAATCCCACAAGAGCAATTGTGAGAATCTTCTGAGATTACAGGTTAAAACTATTTAATAATGTTGACTTTTTTCCTTTCTTAAGTTTTTCCTAACCCACAATGATCAACTGTATTTAATAGCATTTGATCTCTAAACTAATATTTGTCAACTAATCAGAGATCTTCTAAAATTTTTCATCTCTTTGTCCTTAGATTATTTTGCTCTAATTTTATTACTTAATTTTTTTACAAGATGAAGTCTTGTCTTCCCAACTAAATTGGAAACTTACTGAGGATGGAGATATCGACTGATCTATTGACATATCTTTCACAGTTCCTAGAAGGCAGGCAAATGTTTACTATCATTTGATGCAAATACATTTCAAAAACTATTCAATTTGACACAATAAATTTATTTTTTATCTACAAAATGTTTAGTAACAAACTGTATTTGACAGGGTTATCCAAAGAAACAGAACCAATAAAAGGAGTGTGTGTGTTTGTGTGTGTGTGTGTGTGTGTGCATGCAGACAAAGAAAGATTTATTTACCTTTTACTTTTTGAATTATACTTTAAGTTTTGGGATACATGTGCAGAATGTGCAGAACGTGCAAGTTTGTTACATAGGTATACACGTCCCACCGTGGTTTGCTGCACCCATCAAACCGTCATCTACATTAGGTATTTCTCCTAATGCTATCCCTCCCCTTGCCCCCCACCCCCTGACAGGCTCTGGTGTGTGATGTTCCCCTCCCTGTGCCCATATGTTCTCGTTGTTCAACTCCCACTTATGAGTGAGAACATGCGGTGTTTGGTTTTCTGTTCCTGTGTTAGTTTGCTGAGAATAATGGTTTCCAGCTTCATCCATGTCCCTTCAAAGGACATGAACTCATTCTTTTTTATGGCTGCATAGTATTCCATGATGTATATGTGCCACATTTTCTTTATCCAGTCATCATTGATGGGCATTTTGGTTGGTTCCAAACCTTAGCTATTGTGAATACCGCTACAATAAACATGCATGTGCATGTGGCTTTATTATAGAATGATTTATAATCCTTTGGGTATATACCCAGTAATGGGATGGCTGGGTCAAATGGTATTTCTGGTTCCAGATCCTTGAGGAATCGCCACACGGTCTTCCACAATGGTTGAACTAATTTACACTCCCAATAGTGTAAAAGCGTTCCTACTTCTCCACATCCTCTCCAGCATCTGTTGTTTCCTGACTTTTTAATGATCACCATTATGACTGGTGTGAGATGGTATTTCATTGTGGTTTTAATTTGCATTTCTCTAATACCATTGATGATGAGCTTTTTTTCATATGTTTGTTGGCTGCATAAATGTCTTCTTTTGAGAAGTGTCCATTCATATCCTTCACCCACATTTTGATGGGGCTGTTTGTTTTTTTCTTGTAAATGTGTTTAGGTTCCTTGTAGATTCTGGATATTAGCCCTTTGTCAGATGGATAGATTGCAAAAATTTTCTCCCATTCTATAGGTTGCCTGTTCATTCTAATGATAGTTTCTTTTGCTGTGCAGAAGCTCTTTAGTTTAATTAGATCCCATTTATCAGTTTTGGCTTTTGTTGCAATTGTTTTTGATGTTTTAGTAATGAAGTCTTTGCCCATGCCTATGTCCTGAATGGTATTGCCTAGGTTTTCTTCTAGGGTTTTTATGGTTTTAGGTCTTACGTTTAAGTCTTTTAATCTATCTGGAGTTAATTTTTGTATAACATGTAAGGAAGGGGTCCAGTTTCATTTTCTGCATATGGCTAGCCAGTTTTTGCAACACAGTTTTAAATAGGGAATCCTTTCCCCATTGCTTGTTTTTGTCAGGTTTGTCAAAGATCAGATGGTTGTAGATGTGTGGTGTTATTTCTGAGGCCTCTGTTCTGCCCCATTGGTCTATATATCTGTTTTGGTACCAGTACTGTTGCAATAGAAGAAAAACAAATAAAAGGCATAAAGATTAGGAAAGAGGAAATAATACTAAAACTTTCCTTATTAACAGATGATAGTGCTATTTACATAGATTTTTCTATGTAAAGAATAGTAAATTGACAAATTAACTACTTGAGCCAACAAATAAATTTAGCAAAGTCACAGATACAAAGTGAATATATGAAAATAACTGCAGTAGCAACAAGCAATGGCACTATCATCAAAAAATTAGAAATAAGATTTTAAGAATTCCATTCATGGTTATACCAAAAAAACACAGGATACCTAGAAATAAATCTAACAAAAGATATCCAAGTCTTCTACATTAAAAACTACAAAATGTTGAGAGAATTTGAAGAATAATTTAAAATGGTAATTCTCCCCAATGTGTGTATGTAGAGTCAATGGAAACACAATCAAATTCTGGAAGCCTTTTCGTAGACATTGATTATCTCATTCTACATCATATATGAAAATGTAATAGAATGTCATCAAAGCAATTTTAGTGAAAACTGTTATAAATGTAGTAATCAAGACAGTTTGGTATTTCAAAATGACAGACCTATACATGTATGTATGAAACAGAATAAAGAGTACAGAAATGGACCCACATCGATTTAACAAAGATGACAAGGCAATTCAATGAGAAAATAAGTCTTTTTAATAAGTAATGCTCAAAATAAACATTAATCCTTACTGAAAACCATATACAAAAATTACCTCAAGATGGATCATATACCCAAATGTAAAATCCAAAATCATAACATGTGTAGAAGAAAATATACAAGAGCGGTATTACCTAGGTTTTCTTCTAGGCTTTTTATGGTTTTAGGTCTTAAATTTAAATCTTTAATCATCTTGAGTTAATTTTTGTATAAGGTGTAGGGAAGGGGGTCCAGTTTCAGTTTTCTGCATATGGCTAGCCAGTTTTCCCAAAACCATTTATTAAATAAAGAATCATTTCTCCATTGCTTGATTTTGTCAGGTTTGTCAAAGATCAGATGGTTTTAGATGTGTGGTGTTATTTCCGAGGCTTCTGTTCTGTCCCATTGGTCTATATATCTGTTTTGGTACCTGTACCATGCTGTTTGGGTTACTGTAGTCTTGCAGTATAGTCTGAAGTCAGGTAGTGTGATGCCTCCAGCATTGTTCTATTTTCTTAGTATCTTCTTGGCTATACAGGCTTCTGTTGGTTCCATATGAAATTTAAAGTAGTTTTCTAATTCTGTGAAGAAAGTCAATGGTAACTTGACGGGAATGGCATTGAATCTACAAATTACTTTGGGCAGTATGGCCATTTTCACAATATTGATTCTTCCTATCCATGAGCATGGAATGTTTTTCCATTTGTTTGTGTCCTCTCTTAGTTCCTTGAGGAGTGGTTTGTAGTTCTACTTGAACAAGTTCTTCACATCCCTTGAAGTTTTATTCCTAGGTATTTTATTCTCTTTGTAGTAATTGTGATTGAGAGTTCACTCATGAGTTGGCTCTCTGTTTGTCTATTATTTGTGTATACAAATGATGTGATTTTTGCACATTGATTTTGTATCCTTAGACTTTGCTGAAGTTGCTTATCAGCTTAAGGAGTTTTTGGGCTGAGATGATGGAGTTTTCTAAATATACAATCATGTCATCTGCAAACAGAGATAATTTGACTTCCTCTCTTCCTATTTGAATAACTTTTATTTCTTTCACTTGTGTGATTGCTCTGGCCAGAAATTCCAATACTATGTCGAATAGGAGTGGTGAGAGAGGGCATCCTTGCACTGGTGTTCAAAGATAATGCTTCCAGAATTTGCCCATTCAGTATGATATTGGCTGTGGGTTTGTCATAAATAGCTCTTATTATTTTGAGATACATTCCATCAATACCTAGTTTATTGGGTGTTTTTAGTATGAAGGGGTGTTGAATTTTATCAAAGGACTTTTCTGCATCTATTGACATAACTGTGGTTTTTGACATTGGTTCTGCTTATGTCATGAATTACGTTTACTGATTTAAGTATGTTGAACCAGCCTTGCATCCCACGGATGAAGCCGACTTGATCGTGGTGGATAAGCTTTTTAATGTGCTGCTGGATTTGGTTTGCCAGAATTTTATTGAGGATTTTCGCATACAGATTCATCAGGAATATTGGTCTGAAATTTTCTTTTGTGTTGGATCTCTACCAGGTTTTAGTATCAGAATGATGCTGGCCTCAAAAAATGAATTTGGGAGGAGTACCTCTTGTTCTGTTGCTTGGAATAGTTTTAGAAGGAATGGCACCCGCTCCTCTTTGTACCTCTGGTAGAATTTGGCTGTGAATCCGTCTGGTCCTAGGCTTTTCTTGGTTGGTAGGCTATTAATTACTGCCTCAATTTCAGAAATTATTGGTCTATTCAGGGTTTCAAATGATTCCTGGTTTAGTCTTAGGTGATGTATGTGTCCAGGAATTTATCCATTTCTTCTAGATTTTCTGGTTTATTTTGCATAGAGATTTTTAGAGTATTCTCTGATGGTAGCTTGTATTTCAGTGGGATCAGTGGTGATATCCCCTTTATCACTTTTTGGCATGTATTTGATTCTTCTCTCTTTTCTTTTTTTTTTTTTTAGTCTGGCTTGTGGTCTATTTTATTAATCTTTTCAAAAAACCAGCTCCTGGATTCACTGATTTTTTGAAGGGTTTTTCGTGTCTCTATCCCCTTCAGTTCTGCTCTGATCTCAGTTATTTCTTGTCTTATGCTAGCTTTTGAATTTGTTTGCTCTTGATTCTCTAGTTCTTTTAATTGTGATGTTAGCGTGTCAATTTTAGATCTTTCCTGCTTTCTCATGAGGGCATTTAGTGCTATAAATTTCCCTCTTAACACTGCTTTAGCTGTGTCCCAGAGATTCTGGTACATTGTCTCTTTGTTCTTACTGGTTTCAAAGAACTTACTTATTTCTGCCTTAATTTCGTTATTTACCCAGTAGGCATTCAGGAGCAGGTTGTTCAGTTTCCATGTAGTTGCGCGGTTTTGAGTGAGTTTCTTAATCCTGAGTTCCAATTTGATTGCACTGTGGTCTGAGAGACTGTTTCTTATGATTTCTTTTGCATACACTGAGGAGTCTGTTACTCCTAGTTATGTGAACAGTTCTAGAATAAGTGCTATGTGGTCCTGAGAAGAATGTATATTCTGTTGACTTGGGGTGGAGAGTTCTGTAGATGTCTACTGGGTCCACCTGGTTCAGAGCTGAGTTCAAGTCTTGAATATCCTTGTTAATTTTCTGTCCCCATCTGTCTAATATTGACAGTGGGGTGTTAAAGTCTCTCACTATTATTGTGTGGGAGTCTAAGTCTCTCTGTAGGTCTCAAAAAACTTGCTTTAAGAATCTGGGTCCTCCTCTATTCTGTGCATATATATATTTAGGATAGTTAGCTCTTCTTGTTGCATTGATCCCTTTACCATTATGTAATGCCCTTCTTTGTCTCTTTTGATCTTTGTTGGCTTAAAGTCTGTTTTATCTGAGACTAGGATTGCAACCCCTGCTTTTTTGGCTTTCCATTTGCTTGGTAAATCTTCCCACATCCCTTTATTTTGAGCCTATGTGTGTCTTTGTACATGAGATGGGTCTCCTCAATACAGCATACCAATGGGTCTTGACCCTTTATCCAATTTGCCAGTCTGTGTCTGTTAATTGGGGCATTTAGCCCATTTACATTTAAGATTAATATAGTTATGTGTGAATTGGATCCTGTCATATGATGCTAGCTGGTTACTTTGCCCATTACTTGATGCAGTTTCTTCATAGTGTCAATGATCTTTACATTTTGGTATGGTTTTGCACTGGCTAGTACTGGTTTATGCTTTCCATATTTAGTGCTTCCTTCAGGAGCTCTTGCATGGGCAAGGCTGGTGGTGACAAAATCCTTCAGCATTTGCTTGTCTGTGAAGGATTTTATTTCTCCTTTGCTTATGAAGCTTAGATTGGCTAAATGTGAAATTCTGGGTTGAAAATTCTTTTCTTTGAGAATGTTGAATATTGGACCCCACTCTTTTCTGACTTACAGGGTTTCTGCAGATGATCCCCTGTTAGTCTGATGGGCTTCCCTTTGCGGGTAATCTGACCTTTCCCTCTGGCTGCCCTTAACATTTTTTCCTTCATTTCAACCTTGGTGAATCTGACAATTATGTGTCTTGGGGTTGCTATTCTCAAGGAATATCTCTGTGGTGTTCTCTGTATTCCCAGAATTTGAATGTTGGCCTGTTTTGCTAGGTTGGGGAATTTCTCCTGGATAATATCCTGAACAGTGTTTCCCAACTTGGTTCCATTCTGCCCCTCACTTTTAGGTATGCCAATCAAATATAGGTCTGGTCTTTTCACATAGTTCCATATTTCTTGGAGGCCTTGTTCATTCCTTTTCATTCTTTTTTCTCTAATCTTGTCTTCACGCTTTATTTCATTAAGTTGATCTTCAGTCTCTGATATCCTTTCTTCCACTTCATCGATTCAGCTATTGATACTCATGTATGCTTCACGAAGCTATCGTCCTGTGTTTTTCAGCTCCATCAGGTCATTTATGTTCTACTCTAAACTGGTTATTCTAGTTAGCAGTTCCTGTAACATTTTATCAAGATTCTTAGCTTCCTTGCATTGGGTTAGAACATGCTCCTTTAGCTCAGAGGATTTTGTTATTACCCACATTCTGAAGCCTACTTCTGTCAATTCATCAAACTTACTCTCTGTACGGTTTTGTTCTCTTGCTGGCGAGGAGTTGTGATCCTTTGGAGGAGAAGAGGCATTCTGTTTTTTGGAATTTTCAGCCTTTTTACACGGGTTTTTCCTCATCTTCATGATTTATCTACCTTTGGTCTTTGATGTTGGTGACCTTCGGATGGGGTTTTTGCATGGGTGTTCTTTTTGTTAATGTTGATGCCATTGCTTTCTGTTTGTTAGTTTTCCTTCTAGTAGTCGGGCCTTTCTTCTGCAAGTCTGCTGGATTTTGCTGTAAGTCCACTCCAGGCCCTGTTTGCCTGGATGTCACCAGTGCAAGCTGCGCAACAGCAAAGATTGCTGCCTGCTCCTTCCTCTGGAAACTTTGTCCCAGAGGGGCACCCAACAGATGCCAGCTGGAGCTCTCCTGTATGAAGTGTCTGTCAACCCCTGCTGGGAGGTGTCTCTCATTCAGAAGGTACAGGGGTCAGGAACCCACTTGAGGAAGCAGCCTGTCCCTTAGCAGAGCTCAAGCACTGTGCTGGGAAATCCACTGCTCTCTTCAGAGCCATTAGCAGGAACATTTAAGTCTGCTGAAGCTTGCCCATGGATTTAAGAAATCGGTTAAAACAATCATGGAGGACAGCAAATCCAAAATCTGCAGGTTGGGCTGTCAGACTGAAGATCCAGGGAAGAGTTAATGTTGCCCCTTGAATCTGAAGGATGACCACAGGCAGAATTTCCTCTTCTTTGGGGAAGTCAATCTTTTTGCTTTTATGATGTTTAACTATTTGAATAAGCCCCACACCATACTGTAGATGGTAATCTGCTTTACTCCAAGCCTAATAATTTTAATGTGAATTTTACCTAAAAATACCATCACAGTAGCATCTAGACTAAGGTTTAAACAAATGCCTGGGTACCAGGGCCTAGCCAAGTTGAGACATAAAATTAACCATCACATCAACCCTTAAGATCAGTGTTATCTCCTCTAATGGTCATATTATTGCCATCAGCCAAGATAACAGAAGAGTAGTCTGTTTTTCATTTTTTAAATTATTCCTCATACCATGCACTCCTAATTAAGAATATGATCTGGTAAGAATTAGAAGGAACCTTAAGGTTTATTCCACTTTAAAGAAAAAAAAATCAATAATGCCCAAATGAGAAGTGACTTGCTCCAGGCTATACTGTGTTAAGCCAGAGTTGGAGTCAGTTCTAGTTCTTTGACTTTAATCCTTCAGCTGCCACACACAAACATGAACCTCTGTTTATGCTCCAACCTTATTTGAATGTTGGCATTAATCTTACAAAATACTAAACTAACTCTAATGGATTCATATTAAAACCTCCTGATCTCTTAGTTTTTCTTAAATAATCATTATTTCCCCAAACATAGCTATTCTTGAGCACACACACACAAAAAATCTCCATCTCTCAATGTAGGAAAATCCTCCTGGAATCCATCATATTGTGAAATTTAACAAGGAATCTTAGGCAGCAGCATGAATTAACCCAATGATAATTTTATCTAACTAGTCAAAATAAAAGAAAACCTGTATCACTCTCCAGCCCTGCCACGCTGCTTTTAGGCAACACTTCATCACTTATCACCTAATTGTTGCCACCAATCTATCACCCATATTTGTGCCAGAGTGATCTTTCTAAAATGCAAACTTAACTATGTCACTCACCTCTTCAAATCCTTATTCAATGGCTCAGTTAGAATATGACCCAATGTCCCTGTTATCTGGCTCCTTTATTTCTAGCTTTGTCTCCCACAATACATTCAATATTTCCCCATGTTCCAGACTCATGCCAAAATTTACTTACGTCCAAACATTTTATACTAGTGTTTCTCAATCTTTTATACTCAGTACTCTTCAAATTTATTTGAAATTATAAATTAAAATTTTTTTTTTGAAATATCAATATAATAGCCTGTTATATGGCTTTTAAATAAGATATTTTGACTTCTGATGTACACAGCTCAGCACCCTCATAATTTACATATCCCCTCCAAATATATAGTAATTATAGATATAACCACACAGATATACCAGGCTTTAGAGGACAGATGAGCATCTCTGTGAACCAAAAGTTAAAAGAGAAAAAAAAGTCAAGAATAAGTAGAGAAAAAAAGCCCTGAGCCTAGTGGGCTCCAGATTGAAAATCAGGCCACAGTATCCAGGAGTTTTGCTCTTACAGGAAAAAAGTACTAAAATTGCTCCACAATAGATTTGAGACTAAAGTCAGGCCTCTGGTTGAAGACAGATTCTAAGATGCCTTTTAATAACATGAAAGAATGCTAAATAAAATGACTGATACTTACTACTATAGGTAGCAGTAGAAGACTTATACAGTTTGCCTATATCCCCACCCAAATCCCATCTTGAATTGTAGTTCCCATAATCCCCACATGTTGTGGGATGGACCAGGTGGGCGGTAATTGAATCATGGAGGGAGTTTACCCCCATGCTGCTGTTCTCACGATAGTGAGTAAGTTCTCACAAAATCTGATGGTTTTATAAGGGGCTTTTCTCTCTTTGCTTGGCACTTCTCCTTCTTGCCATCATGTGAAGAAGGATATGTTTGCTTCCCCTTCCACCATGATTGTAAGTTTCCTGAGGCCTCCCCAGCCATGCAGAATTGTAAATCAATTAAACCTCTTTCCTTTATAAATTACCCAGTCTTGGGCAGTTCTTTATAGCAGCTGAGAACAAACAAATACAGTAAAGTGGGACATGAGATTTGGTAGGGGCCAGGGACAGAATGATATGGATTGGCTGTGTTCCCACCCAAAGTCTAATCTTGAATTGTAATCTGAATGATAATCCCCACGTGTTGGTGAAGGAACCTCATGGGAGGTGATTAGATCATGGGGGCAGTTCCCTCATGCTGTTCTCATGATAGTGAGTGAGCTCTCATGAGATCTGATGGTTTTATAAAAGGCTTTTCTGCCCTTCACTCTCACTTCTCTCTCCTGCTATCATGTGAAGAAGAATGTGTTTGCTTCCCCTTCTGCCATGATTGTATATTTTTTGAGGCTTCCCAGCCATGCAAAACTGAGAGTCACTTAAACCTTTTTCCTTTATAAATTACCCAGCCTCATGTATGTCAGTATAGCAGTGTAAAAATGAACTAATACAGTAAATTGGTACTGCAGAGAGTGGGGTACTGCTATAATTGAAATGTGCATGTGACTTTAGAATTGGGTTACAGGCAGACATTGGAACAGTTTGGAGGGCTCAAAAGAAGACAGAAAAGCGTGGGAAAGTTTGGATCTTCCTAGAGACTTGTAAGGCTCAGAAGACAGTAAGACGTGGGAAAGTTTGGAACTTCCTAGAGACTTGTTGAATGGTTTCAACCAAAAGGCTGATAGTGATATGGACAATGAAGTCCAGGTTGAGGTGGTCTCAGATGCAGATGAGGACCTTCTTGAGAAATGGAGCAAAGGTGACTCTTACTATGCTTTAGCAAAGACACTGGGAGCATTTTGCCCTTGTCCTAGAGATCTGTGGAACTTTGAACTCAACTGAGTTGATTTAGGGTGTCTGGCAGAAGAAATTTCTAAGCAGCAAAGTATTCAAGAGGAAGAAGAGCATGAAAGTTTGGAAAATTTGCAGACTGACAATGCAATAGAAAAGAAAAATCCATTTTCTGGGGAAAAATTCAAGCAGTCTGCAGAAATCTGTATAAGTAAAGAGGAGCTGAATGTTAATTGATAAGACTATGGGGAAAATGTCTCCAGGGCATGTCAGAGACCTTCACAGCATCCCCTCCCTGTAGGCCTGGGAGGAAAAAATGGTTTCATTGGCCAGGCCCAGGGCACTCCCCAGCTCTGTACAGCCTCAGGACATGGTGCCCTGCATCCCAGCTGCTTCAGTTCCAGCTGTGGCTAAAAGGGGCCAAGGTACAGCTCTGGCTATGGCTTCAAAAGGTGCAAGCCCCAAGCCTTGGCAACTTCCACATGATGTTAGTCCTGCGGGTGCACAGAAGTCAAGAACTGAGCATTGGAACCTCTTCCTAGGTTTCAGAGGATGTATGGAAACACCTGGATGTCCAGGCAGAACTTTTGCTGTGGGTAGGGAGAGCTCTCATGGAGAACCTCTTGCTAGGGCAATGCAGAAGGTAAATGTGGGTTTGGAGCCCCCACACAGGGTCCTCACTGGGGGTGCTACCTAGTGTAGATATAAGAAGATGGCCACCATCCTCTACACCCCGGAATGGTAGATCCACCAAGAGCTTATACCGTATGCTTGGAAAACCTGCAGGCACTCAATGCCAGCCTATGAAGGAACTGCCCAGGGTCATGGGAGGCCACCTCTTGCAACAGCATGCCTCACATGTGACATACAGAGTCAAAGGATATCATTTGGGAGCTTTAAGATTTAATGACTGCCCTGCTGGGTTTCAGACTTGCATGGGGCCTGTAACCCCCTTGTTTTGGCTAATTTCTCCCATTTGGAATGAGAACATTTACCCAATGCCCGTACCCCAATCATATCTTAGCTGTAACTAGCTTTTTTTTTTTTTTAACAGGCTCATAGATGGAAGGGGCTTCTCTCAGATAAAACTTTGGCCTTGGACTTTTGAGTTAATGCTGGAATGACTTAGGACTTTAGGGGACTGTTGGGAAGGCAAAATTTTGTTTTGAAATGTGAGGGCATGAGATTTTGGAGGGGCCAGAGGCACAATGATATGGTTGGTTCTGTGTCCCCACCCAAATCTCATCTGGAATTGTAATCTGAACTGTAATCCCCAGGTGTCAAGGGAGGGTCCTGGTGAGAGGTGATTGGATCATGGGGGCAGTTTTCCCCAAGCTGATCTTGTAATAGTGATTGCATTCTCAGGAGATCTAATGGTTTTATAAATAGCAGTTTCCCCTTTTCTCTCTCTTGCCTGCCTCCATGTAAGACATACCTGCTTCCCCTTCTGCTATGACTGATCCCACGCCAGGCAGATCTGTGAGTCTACCTCTTTTCTTTATAAATTACCCAGTCTCAGGCAATTCTTCACAGTAGTGTGAAAACAGACTAAATACACTCTGATATGTGATAAAAAATGGCTCTTTACCTCTCTGTAGTTTTCCTCACTAAAACCAGTAGCCCCTGTATAATCACAGGAAAACATCTGAAAAGTCCAAAGTAAGAGACATTCTAAAATATACCTAGACAGCACTCCTCAAAATTATTAAGGTCATCAAAAATAAAAGTCTGAGAAATTCTCAGTCTAGAATTGCCTAAGGGGAAACAATGACAAAACAGAACCTGGTATCCTGCGTAAGACCCTGAGACAGAAAATGTCCATTACAAAAAACTAAGCATATCTGGGTAATGTATGGACTTCAGCTAGTTGATAATTAAGTATCAATATTGGTTCATTATTTACAGCAAATGTACAATAGTATGTAAAATATTAACTATAGGAGAAATTGGGAGTAGGTATACATAAAATTTATGTAGTATCTTTGCAGTTTCTCTGTGAATATAAAACTATTCTATGGTGGAAACAACCCAAATGTCCATTAACAGATGAACGGATAAACAAAATGAGGTATATCCAAACAATGGACGATGATTCAGCCATAAACACAAAGTGAGATACTGATACATGCTACAACATAAATAAATCTCAAAACAATCAGGCTGAGTGAAAGAAGCCAGGTATAAAAGTTCTCATATTGTATTCCATTTATGTGAGATATCAAGGCTAGATAAATCCATAATGACAGGAAGGAAATCAAGTGATTGCCAAAGGTTGGGGTAAATAAGACATGGAAAGTGACTTCTTAATGAGTACAGGAGTTTTATGGGGGTTGTGAAAATATTTTGGAACTAGATAGAGATGATGGTAATATAACATTGCCAATGTACAAAATGCCAACAAATCATCTGCTTTAAAATGGTTAATTTTTTTGAAAATTGTCTGTTCGTATCCTTTGCCACTTTTTGATGGGGTTGTTTTTTCCTTGTAAATTTGTTTAAGTTCCTTGTAAATTCTGGATATTAGACCTTTATCAGATGGGTAGATTGCAAAAATTTCATCCCATTCTTTAGGTTGCCTGTTCACTCTGATGATAGTTTCTTTTGCTGTGCATAAGATCTTTAATTAGATGCCATTTGTAAATTCTGGCATTTGTTGTAATTGCTCTTGGCATTTTTGTCATGAAGTCTTTGCCCATGCCTATGTCCTGAATGGTATTATGCAGCCAACACATGTATGAAAAAAAGCTCAACATTACTGATCATCAGAGAAATGCAAATCAAAACCACAATGAGATACCATCTCAACACCAGTCATAATGGCAATTATTAAAAAGTCAGGAAACAATAGATGCTGGCAAGCCTATGGAGAAATAGGAACACTCTTACATTGTTGGTGGAAATGTAAATTAGTTCAACCACTGTGGAAGACAGTGTGGCAATTCCTTAAGGATCTAGAACCAGAAATACCACTTGACCCAGGAATCCCATTACTGGGTATATACCCAAAGAAACATAAATCATTCTACCATAAAGACATATACACAAGTATGTTTATTGCAGCACTATTTACAATAGAAAAGACATAGAACCAACCCAAATGCCCATCATTGATAGAATGGATAAAGAAAACGTGATACATACACACCATCAAATACTATGCAACCATAAAAAGGATGAGATCATGTCCTTTGCAGAGACATGGATGAAGCTGGAAGACATCATCCTCAGCAAATCAACACAGAAACAGAAAACCAAATATCACATGTTTTCCCTCATAAGTGGGACTTGAACAATGAGAACACATGGACTCAGAGAGGGGAACAACATGCACCAGGGCCTGTTGGGGGGTGGGGGTAATGGGAGGGAACTTAGAGGATGGGTCAATAGGTGCAGCAAACCACCATGGCAAACGTATACCTATGTAACAAACCTGCATGTTCTGCACATGCATCCCGTTTTTTTTTTTAAGAAAAAATTCTAAAAAATGGTTAATTTTCTGTTACTGAATTTTACTTAAATTAAAAAATGTATGAACAAAAGAATCTGAAATTGTTTTCAAGAGTTTATTTTAAAAAGAAGGCTATCATACTTTCTTATCTATTGTAAAAATAAATATAAATATTACTTTATTGTAAAACTCTTAATCTATTATAAGAGATTCAATCTTAAAAATCACAGAATATATACAAAGCTATCATGGTAGCAAAAGGTCAATGTAGTCAGAGCATCGGAAAAGGACTCTGTGAAATGAGCTCTAATCCAATACATTAAGGAACTGTATTACATACAGCCCTGGCTCTGGCCACCACCTAGCTTTGAGACCTTCGTTAGTCTCTTCCCTTTTTGGCATCCCAAATTCTTCTTCTTTACCTCCTTTTGTTCCTTTCTTAAATTGACAGATTGTAATTGTAGATATTTATGCAATACAAATCAATGTTCTGATAAATATATGTTGCATAATGTTCAAATTGGGGTTATTTAGTATATCCATCACCATACATCTATGATTTCTTTGTGATAAGAGCATTAAAAAAACCTCTCTTATAGCTTTTTAAAAATATATAATGCTTTACTGTTAACCATCATCACCTTACTATATTGTGAAATACTAGAGCTTATTCCTCCTACTTAATTGCAACTTTGTGCCTGTTGACCAATGTCTCCCCATTCTCCCCTTCTCTCACCCTTTCCCAGTCTCTGGTGCCCATTGTTCTACTCTCTATTTCTATAATAGTTTTTTAAGGCTAAATAGTATTCTATTGTGTATATATACCATATTTTATTTATCCATTCATCTATTATTGCATACTTGGGTCAATCCCATACCTTGGTTATTGTAAATACTGCTACAATAATCACACGACTACAAATGTTGCTTTGACATACCAATTTCATCTCCTTTGGATATGAACCCAGTAGTGGGATTCCTGGGTCATATGGCATTTCTATTTTTAATTTTTTGAGAAATTTCCATGCAGATTTACATAGTGGCTGTATTAATTTCCAATCCCATGAATAGTGTGTAAGTGTTCCCTTTTCTCCACATCCTCACTAGCACTTGTTTTGTCTTTTTGATGACAGTCTTTCTAACTGGAGTAAGGTGGTACCTCAGTATAATTTTGATTTGCATTTTCCTAATGATTAGTGATGCTGAATATTTTTTCATGTACCTGTTGGCCATTTGTATGTCTGTTTTAGAGAAATGTCTATTAAGGTTTTCTTCTCAATTTTCTTCTTTTTTTTTTTTTTTGAGACGGAGTCTTGCTCTGTCGCCCAGGCTGGAGTGCAGTGCCGCGAACTTGGCTCACTGAAAGCTCCGTCTTCTGGGTTCACTCCATTCTCCTGCCTCAGCCTCCTGAGTAGCTGGGACTACAGGCGCCTGCCACCATGACCAGCTAATTTTTTGTATTTTTAGTAGAGACGGCGTTTCACCATGTTAGCCAGGATGGTCTCAATCTCCCGACCTCGTGCTCTGCCCGCCTTGGCCTCCCAAAGTGTTGGGATTACAGGCGTGAGCCACTGCACCCGGCCGTGTTGCTCAATTTTCTTATCCAGTTATTTGTTTTTCATTGTTGAGTTGTTTAAATTCTTTATATAGTCTGTTTATTAAATCCTTCTCCCATGCAAATGTTTTCTCCCATTCTGTAAGTTATCTTTTCACTTTGTTAACTGCTTCCCTCTCTGAGCAAGCTTTTCAGTTAGATATAATCCCCATTTGTCTATTTTTGCTTTTGTTTTCTGTACTTTCTAGGCCTTATTTAAAAAATCCTTGCCCAGCCCAACGTCATAAAGTATTTCTCCTGTTTTCTTCTAGTACTTTCATATTATAGTTTCAAGTTTTATATGTAAGTTTTTAATCCATTTTGATTTGATGTTTTGTATATGATGAGAGTTAGGAGTCTACTCACATTCTTCTGCATATAGTTATCTAATTTTCCCTGCTCCATAGATTGTCTTTTCCCAATGTGTGTTCTTGGCACCTTTGTCAAAAATCAGTTGGTTATAGGAGTGTGTAATTTATTTCTAGACTCTTGCTTCTGTTCCACTGGTTGATGTCAGATTTTATGCCAGTCCCATGCTGTGTTAGTTACTACAGCCTTGCAGTGTATTTTAAAGTCAGGTAGTGTGATTCCCCCAGCTTTGTTCTCTCTGCTCAGGACTACTTCACTGTCCAAGATACCGTGCCTTTCCATATAAATTTTAAGATTATTTTTTTCACTTGTTCCAGTCTAAGATGGCTGACTAGAAGCAGCTAGTGCGTGCATCTCTCACGTAGAGGAAACAAAACGGTGAGCAAATACTAGTTCTTCAAGATGATGGTCTAAGAGATTACATTGGGATTCACTAAGAAAGTGATGGAACACATGGAAAACAGAGAAGAGTGAAGCTGGGCAGCCACCCACCTGGGGCTAGCATGGAGCCAGGGGAAGCTCCATAATGTAAGGCAACAGTGAGTAAGTGAAAGTCCCTAGATAATCCACACTTCTGCAATGAATCTTTGCAATTCTGGGCACAGGATAACCTCCCTGACTCCCCCAGGGCCTCCAGATGGACACAGAGCTACCTGGTGTCTTTCTAGGGACACCACTCAATTCCACACGGAACCCGTCAGGCCATGGATACCTGAGCAGACTAGCATCAGTTGCTGTAGCTCCAACAAGGGAGGACAGGCTCTTTTGCACATCCCTAGGATAAAGGCCACAGCAGCAGTCCTGAGGAGTGGCCAGACTGTACCACGTGAGACCCCCATGCCCCTGCTACTTCTTGCCATGCAAGGCTTGCTGGCTTGGGCTCCCAGTGCAGCAGCCCTGTCCCACCTGGCCAGCGCAGGCAGTCACAGTTCTGTGTTCCTCTGGAAAGCAGCCATACTTCACGCTGCACAACCCCCTACATCTGCTGCTCCTCACAGCACAAGGCTTGGGCTCCCAGCACAGCAGCCCCACACCTACCTGAACACTGTGGTAAGTCACAACACGCATTCCTCTGGAGCAAAATTCCCAGAGGCAACAGACAAGGCTGGGCACCTTTACATGCCCACAACAGCAAAATCCAGCATCGCCTGGGTGGGAGGGAAGTGTAAGCATGCCATGTACCCCACAGCCACCAGTCTCCACTGCCCCAGTTGCCCCTAGCCCTCCCGAATGAAAGGTTCACAGCACAGCCACACCGCTTATGCCTAAACACAGAGGCCTTCTGAAAACCAAACCCCTACAGGCCTATGATAGTCCCTTGGGTTCCAATCACATAAACATTCTGCTTGCTCTCACCTGAGAGATCTGCCAGTGAGCATAGAACAAGGCCACCCTCCTAATCACAGCCAGCACCTCAACTTTGGGCTGGCCTGACCACAGTCCAGTCCTTTAGGATTCATATATGCTGTCCATCAGGACGTCTAGGGGCCTGGGAACTGGAGGACTGTCTACCCTATTCCAACTCTTCTAGCACCTGACCATTTCCTCAAGGGCTTGTGGTCAGGCCAACCTAACTAGTCGACACCACCAACACCAACATCTACTCACACAGGCCTAAAAATGAAACTACTCTCTTTATGAGAAACAGCAATATTGCCACATCAGAGAACAGAGGAGCCATAAAGTTATCTAATTCAGGCTGAGGGTTGAGGTTATGCCCTTAAACCACTCCCATGGAGAGTCGCAAAAACAGGTGTTTCCTGTGACTCTCAACTACACTGTGGTCCAGAGACAGGCTAATGCAGTATGTATCTGAACTAGGAGTCAGAGCCATGGAACAGAGGTGTGATAGGGAAACAGATCAAGTTTGAGCCTATATAGGATGCAGAGCAAGTGCAGCCCACACATTCCCCTACAAATATCTCAACACGCTTCAGCAGGAGCTCCTCCCAGTCACCCTTCTCAGGACTAGTGCCTGTGCTCACCATCAGGGTATTTGTGGGTAACCCAGAGGCTCCAGCATTGCCCAGCTGTGTCCCTCCACCCCCCATGGAACAGGAAGCTCAGAGCACCAGCCATTCCAAGGCTCGGCCCTTCACCTGAAACAACAGAGTACACTCCACAGTAAACAAAGATCAGTACAAACCCCCCTGCTTGTTCCACAGATGGCTCTTTCCCACAAGTGCCATCTACTGGCATGTAGGTCAAACCACATGGCTCAATACAAAACCTGCCAACAGAAGTTCACAGGGCTATACAAGCAAAGCCAAAAGACCCTACTCAACATACTCTACGGTCACACCCCTAGGGAGGAGGAAAAGGAAAAGAAAAATATATATACACATATGCAGAAAGTGAAAAAATCCTATTCACAAAAAAATAATTACAATAATTAGAATTGCTAACCTCTCCAGTTAAGGAACCACCATAAGAATTCTAGCACCATGAAAAATCTCAATGTTGTGACACCACCAAAAGATGACACTAGCTCTCCAGAAATGGTCTCTAACCAAAATGCAAACTAATAAATGACATATAAAGAATTCAAAACATGGATTACAAAGAAGCTAAGCAAGATCCAAAACAATGCTGAAAACAAAAAAAGCTTTGAAAGCAATCCAGAAAATGAAGGAAGAGAAAAATATCTTGAAAAATCAATCAGAACAATGGAAACTGAAAAACTCACTTCAAGAATTTCAAAATACAATTGAAAGCTTTATCAATAGATGAGATCAAGCAGAAGAAAGAATTTCAAAAATTGAAGCCCAGTCTTTTAAACTAACCCAGAGAAAAATAATGAAAAAAAATGTTTTAAATGAAAAGAATCTTTGAGAAATATGGAATTATGTAAAGTGATGAAATCTATGAATTATTGGCATTCCTGAGGGAGAAGGAGAAAAATTAAACAACTTGGATAACATATTTCAGAGAATAATTCAAGAAAATGTCCCTAATCTTGCTACAGAGGTAGCCAGATAAAAAATAATCCAGAGTACATCTGCCAAATGCTTTACAAAATGAACACTGTCAAAGAATATTTTCACCAGACTGACTGTCCAAAGGTCAACACTAAAGCAAAAATCTTAAAGGCAGCTATGCAAAAAGGTGAGAACACATATAAAAGAAACCCCTTCAGCTAACAGCGGACATCTCATCAGAAACCTTACAAGCCAGAAGAGATTAGGGGCCTATTTTCAGCGTTTTTAAGAGAAGAAATTCCAACCAAGAATTTCATATCCTGCCAAACTAAGCTTATAAGTGAAGGAGAAATAAAAATTTTTATAGATGAGAAATCACTAAGGGAACTCATTACCACTAGACAAGCCTTACAAGAGAACCTAAAGGGAGTTCTAAACCTGGAAAGAAAACATCTGCAAACACAAAATCATGCTTAAGTACATAGCTAACAACCCCTATAAAGCAACTACTCAATATAAACAAAACAACCAGCTAACAACTTCACAATAGGATCAAAACCTCACATGTCAATATTACCTTGAATGAAAATGGTCTGAATGCCCCCACTTAAAAGGCACAGAGTGGCAAGCTGGATTAAAAAAAAAAAAAGGACCCTTCCATCTACTATCTTCAAGAAACCTAGCTCACACATAACAACACACATAGGCTCTAAGTAAATGACTGGAGAAAGCTATATCATGCAAATAGAAAACATAAAAGAACAGAGGTCAGGTCAATGTTCTTATATCAAATAAAATAGACTTTAAACTAAAAATAGTAAAACAAAACAAAACAAAAAAGGACAAAAAAGGCACTATGTAATTTAAAAGGGTTCAATTCAACAAGAAGACTGAACTATCCTAAATTTAGAATGTACACAATATTATAGCACCCAGATTCATAAAACAAGTACTTCTAGATCTCTGAAAAGAATTAGACAGCCAAACCAGAACAGTGGGAAACTTCAACACCCCACTGAGAGTATTAAAATGCAGATGATCAAAGAAGAAAACTAGCAAAGACATTCTGCACATAAATTTAACACTTCACCAATTGGACATAGTAGACAACTACACAACATTCTGCCAATCAACCAAAGAATATACATCCTTCTTATCTGAACACAGAATATACTCTAAGATCAACCACATACTTGGGCATAAAACAAGTCTCAATAAATTTAAAAAAAAATAAAAGTCATATCAACCATACTTTTGGGCCACAGTGGAATAAAAATAGAAATCAATACCAAGTGGAATACCAATAGAAATCAGAACCACATAATTACATGAAAATTAAACAACTTGATCCTGAAAGACCTTAGGGCGAACAATGAAATTAAGGCAGAAATTTAAAAATTATGTGAAATAGATGAAAAGAGAGAAAGAACATATAAAATTTCTGAAATGTGGTGAAAGCAGTGTTAAGAGGAATATTTATAGCAATAAACACCTACATCAAGACGTTAGATAAGTCACAAATGAACAATCTAACATTGCATCTAGAGTATAAAATGAAAAGAAGAAACAACCACAACATAAGCGGAAAAAAAAGAAGTAAAATCACAGCAGAGTTGAATTTCATTAAGACCCCAAAATCTATACAAATGATCAACAAAACCAAAAGCTGTTTCTTTGAAATGATAAATGAAATCAATAGAACACTAGCTAGACTAACAAAGAAAAAGAAACAAGATAAAAAGAGCACAATCAGAAATGACAAAGGTGACATTACAACTGATCCCAAAGAAATTAAAAAAAGACCCTCAGATACTATTATAAACATCTCTATGCAAACAAACAAGACAATCATCTATAAGAAATTGATGAATTCCTGGGAGCACACAATCTCCAAAGACTGAATCACGAAGAAATTGAAACCCTGAAAAGACAAATATCAAGTTCGAAAATTGAATCAGTTGCATGTGTACCCTAGAACTTAAAGTATAATAATAATAATAAAAAAAGGATCTCAAAGAAAAAAAACAAAACAAAACAAAAAAACCCTGCCAACCAAAATGAGCCCTAGACCTGATGGATTCACGGCCGAATTTTACCAGATGTCCATAGAAGAGCTGGTACCAATCCTCCTGAAATTATTCCAAAAAATTGAGGAGGAGGGTCTCATCTCTATCTCATTCTACAAAGCCAGGATTACTGTGACACCAAAATCTGTCAAAGATACAATGAAAACAAGAAAACTGCAGGTTAATATGCATGATGAACATAGACACAAAAATCCTCAAAAAAAATTAACAAACTGAATCCAGCTGCACATCAAAATGTTAATTGACCATGTTCAAGTAGGCTTTATTCCTGGGATGCAGGGTTGGATCAACATATCCAAATCAATAAATGTGATTCGCCACATAAACATAATTAAAAACAAAAATCATGTGATCATCTCAACTGACACAGAAAATGCTTTTGATAGAAACCCATATCTTTTTATGTTAAAAATACTCAACAAAATAGACATCAAAAGAGCACACATCCAAATGATAAGAGCCATCTATGACAAACCCATAGCCAGCATCATAGTGAACAAGGAAAATCTGGAACAATTCCCCTTGAGAACCAGAATGCGACAAGGATGACCACTCTCAACACTCCTATTCAACATATTACTGGAAGTCCTAGTCAGAGCAATCAGGCAAGAGAAAGAAACAAAGGCATTCAAATAGAAAAAAAAGTCAAAATATTTCTCTTCACTGCTAATGTAATTCTATGCCTAGAAAACCCTAGATTCCACCAAAAGGCTTCTAGAACTTAAAAGGAATATCAGTAGTTTTAGGATATAAAATAAATATACAAAAATCAGGACTTTTTTTTTTTTTTTTTTTGAGATGGAGTCTCACTCTGTTGCCAGGCTGGAGTGCAGTGGCGTGATCTTGGCTCACTGCAACCTCCGCCTCCTGGGTTCAAGCGATTCTCTTGCCTCAGCCTCCCAAGTAGCTGGGACTACAGGCATATGCCACCACATCCAACTAATCTTTGTATTTTTAGTAGAGACAGGGTTTCACCATGTTGGCCAGGATGGTCTCGATCTTGTGACCTCGTGATCTGCCCACCTCGGCCTCCCAAAGTGGTGGGATTACAGGCATGAGCCACACCATGCCCAGCCAAAAATCAGGACCATTTCTATATGTTCAAGCCAAGAGCCAAATAAATAACACAATCTCATTTGTAATAGCCACACACACACACACACACACACAAACAAACACCTAGGAATACATTTAACCAAGATGGTGAAATATCTCTGAACACTGCTGAAATAAATCATAGATGACACAAACAAATGGAACTATATTCCATGCTCAGGTATTGTAAGAATCAAAATCTCTAAAATGGCCATAATGCCCAAAGCAAATTAAAAATCCAATGCTATTCTTATCAAACTACCAATGTTATTTGTCACAAAATTAGAAAAAAGTACTCTAAAATTCATATGGATCCAAAAAAGAGCCTGAATAGCCAAGCAATTCTAAGCAGAAAAAGAAAGAGCCAGGGCAGAACATTACCTGACTTCAAACTACACTACAGGGCTGCAGTAACCAAAATAGCATGGTAATGGTAGAAACACAGACACATAGACCAATGGAACAGAATAGAGAACCCAGAAATAAAGCTGCACACCTACAATCATCTAATCTTTGAAAAAGCCAACAAAAACGATGGGGACAGGACTCCCTATTCAATAAATGGTGCTGGGATAACTGGCTATCCATATGCAGATGAATGAAACTGATCCCTACCTATCAAGCTATACAAAAATTAACTCAATATGGATTAAAGATTTAAATGTAAGACCTCAAACTATAAAAATTCTAATAGAAGAAAACCTAAGAAATACCATTCAGAACATTGGTCTTGGCAAAGAATTCATGACTAATTCATCAAAAGCAATTGCAACAAAAAACAAAAATTGACAAGTGGGACCTAATTAAACTAAAGAGCTTATGCACACCAGAAAAATAAAACTATCAACAGAGTAAACAGACAATCTACAGGATGAAAGAAAATATTTCAGCTGGGCGCGGTGACTCACGCCTGTAATCCCAGCACTTTAGGAGGCTGGGGCGGATCACGAGGTCAGGAGATCAAGACCATCCTGGCTAACATGGTGAAACCCCGTCTGTATGGCCGTTATCGTGATGAGGTACATACCTTCTATACCTAATTTGTTGAGAGTTTTGATTATGAAGCGATGTAGAATTTTCTCAAATGCTTTTTCTGAATCTATTGAAATAATGATATGATTTTATCTTTATTTTGTTGATGTGGTATATCACATTTATTGATTTGCATATGTTGAACCATCTTGTATCCCAGGGATGATTCCCACTTTATTGTAGCAGATGATGTTTTTTAATTTGCTGTTGAATTCAGTTTGCCGGTGTCTTTTTGATAATTTTTGCATCCATGTTCATCAGGAGTATTGGCTTGTAGTGTTCTTTTTGTTGTTGTGCCTTTGCCTTTGGTCAGGGTAACGCTGACCTTTTAAAAAGAGTTTGAAAGTATTCCCTCCTCTTTAATTTCTGGAAAAGTTTGAGAATAATTGGTATTAGTTCTTCTTCAAATATTGCTAGAATTCAGCAGTGAAGCTATCAAGACCTGGACTTTTTTTTCATCAAGATGTTTTATTACTGATTCAATTTACTCACTTATTGTTCTGTTCAGATTTCCTATTTTTTCATAATTTAAACGTGCTATGTTGTATGTATTCAGGAATTTATTCATTTCGTCTAAGTTCTCAAATTTGCTGGCATACTGCTGTTCATAGGAATCTCTTATGATCCTTTGTATTTCTGTGATATCAATTGTAATGTCTCCCTTCTCATCTCTGATTTTATTTATTTGGGTCTTTCCTCTTTTTCTCTTAGTTAATCTAACATTTTGTTGATTCTGTTTATCTTTTCAAAAACCAACTCTTCATTTCATTGATTTTTAAATTTTTTTTAGTCTCTTTCATTTATTTCTCTGTGAGCTTTATTATTTCCTTCCTACTACCAATTTTGGGTTGATTGTTCTTGTTTTTCTAGTTCCTTGAGAAGCATGATTAGGTTATTCATTAGACATCCTTCCCTTTCTTGTTGTACGTGCTTATTGCTGTGAACTTCCCTATTAGAACTGCTTTTGTTTTGTTCCATAGGTTTTGGTATTATATATTTCCATTCTTGTTTGTCTCAAGTAATTTTTAATTTACATTTTAATTTATTCATTGGCCCATTGGTTATTTGGAGGCACGTTGTTTAATTTCCATGTATTTGAAAGGTTTTCAATGGTTTTCTTGTTGATTTCTAGTTTTATAACATTGTGGTACAAAATGATACATGATATGGTATCTATTTTCTTAAATTTCATTAGACTTGTTGTGGGATCTAACATATTATTTATCCTGGAGAATGCTCCATGAGTGGTTGAGAAAAATGTGTATTCTGCAACTGTTGGATTGTTCCGTAAATGTCTATTAGGTCCATTTGGTTTCTGGTGTAGTTTTAAGTCTAATAACTATTTATTAATCTTCTGTTATGATGCTCTTTCCATTGTTAAAAGCGGGTTATTAAAGTACCTTACAATTATTGTATTGCAGACTATCTTTCCCTTTAGATCTAATAATCTTTGCTTTATGCATTTTTGTACTCCTATGTTCAGTGCATATATATTTACAATTGTTACACATTATTGAATTGCTCCCTTTATCATAATATAATGACTTTTTTCTCTCTTTACAATTTTTGATATAAAGTCGACTTTATCTGATATAAGTATGGCTACTCTTGCCTGCTTTTGGTTTCTATTTTTCCATCCCTTCATTTTCAGCCCTGTATTGTCTTTAATGGTGAGATGAGTCTTTTATAGCAACATACAGTTGGATGTTGCTTTTTTATCCATTTAGCCACTTTATGTCTTTTCACTGGAGAATTTATTCAATTTATATTCAAGGTTATCATTGATAGGTAAGGATGTACTCCTGCCATTATATTAATCATTTTTTCATTGTTTTGTAGATCCCTTCTTCCTTTCTTCCTCTCTAGTTATTTACTTTTGTGGTTTTGTGGTTGTCTGTGGTACTCAGATTTGTTTCCATTGTTCTACTTCTTTGTGTATCTACCATAAATTCTTTTTTGTGGTTACCACGGGCCTAACATAAAGAGTCTTGCAGTTATAACAGACTATTTTAAGCTGATACTGCCTTAACTTTGGTCACATAAAAATACTTTAGACTTTTTTCTCCCCTCATACTATTTGTATTTTGGTTGTCTTAATTTATATCTTTATATTTTGTGTGTTCCTTAAGCACTAACTGTAGCTATTGATGTTTTTGACCTTTGTAGCTTTAAACCTTCATTAGAGGTTTGAAGGATTTACATAGCACCATTACAATACTTTGGGTATTCTGAGTAGCACTTACCTATACTAGTGCATTTACTACTTTTCACATGCTTTCATGATATTAATTACTGTTTTTTGTTTTGTGTAGCCCTACTTTAAGTATTTCTTGTAAGGCCAGTCTATTGATGAGAGATACTCAGTTGTTACTTGTCTGGGAAGGTCTTTAGTTCTCTTTTATTCCTGACGTATGGATATAGTATTCTTGGCTCACGATTTTCTTCTTTCAGCACTTTGAATATATCATGCTATTCTCTCCTGGCTAGCAAGGTTTCTGCTGAGAACTCTGCTGACAATCTAATGAGGATTCTCTTATATGTGACTTCACATTCTTCTCTTTTAGATTCTGTCTCTGTCTTTGACTTAGACATTATGATTAAAATGTGCCTTAAAGAGGATTTTTTTATTGATTCTTACTAGGGACCTTTGAGCCTCCTGTATCTGAATGTCCATATCTCTCAAAAGACATGAGAAGATTCCACTATTATTTTGTTAAATAGGTCTTCTGTATCTTTCTCCATTTCTTCTTTTTCTGACACTCTATAGTGTAAATATTTGATCACTTAATAGCGTCTCATAAGTTCTGTAGGCCTTCTTCATTCTTTTTTAATCATTCTTTTTTATCCTCTATTTCAAAATCACGTCTTCAAGTTCAGGATTTCTTTCTTCTGTTTCGGCTAGTACATTGTTGACAGTCTCCATTGTATTTTTTATTCCATTCATTGAAATAGTAAGCTCTCATATTTGTTTGGCTCTTTTTTATGATACCTCTTTGTTTGAATTTCTCATTCAGATCATGAATTGTTTTCCTGATTTTACTGACTTGTTTGTCCTTATCGTCTTGTTAGGATGTTTATAAATATCCTTTTCTTCAGGACCTGTTACTGGAAACTTATTGTATTCCTTTGGGAATGTCATGTTTCCTTGCTTTTTCAAGTTTCTTGTGACTCTACATATCTGCACATCGAGTGGAAGCGTTGCTTTTTTCCATTTTATGGAGTAGCTTTGGTAGCTTTTCCTGTAGATGGGCCCTAGGGTGTCAACTGGAAACACTGTGTGGCTTCAGCTCTGGGTGGACTCAGTAGAACTGGTCTCTGTAACAGATTCTTCAGCTGTAATCCTCATCTGCAACACCTGTGATATCTCAGTGGCCCAGGCTGCATTTGTGGTGGGTTGGTTTTGCTGGGGCAGGGTTCCCTGTTGGCCAGGCACATGGGGGTGCAGTAGGCTAGAAGGTTGTGTGTCTGACTCTGGAATGGCAAGGCCACTGCCAGACTCACTATCAGGCCAGGGGTGATCATGAGCAGATCAGGCAGCTGTGTGTAACCCTCTCCAACGGAGTGGTGCTACTTCTGGTCTAGTTCTCAAGCCAAGAATGGGTGCACACAGGCCCAGCAGCTGCAAGGAGCCTCTCCACTGTGCATGCTTGCCTGTTTCCCTGGGTGACAGGATGCCTCATCTGTTCAGACATCAGAGTCCCAGTCATTCCTTTGGGCCTAGGTTCTAGGCAGCTGGAGTATTGGTGCTGTAGGCACCTATGTGAATTTAGTGAAATGACTGTGGCACGTAAGCGGTAGAATGGTTTAGTGGCTACTGGCCTCAAAGCAGGACACACTCCAGATGTAGGTCCAGTTTCAAGATGATGCCATGCCATAGAAATGTACGTCTCATGAGCAAGGGTGTCAAGGAAATTTCTCTTCCGGGGAATGCACCTGTGTGTATTCCTGGCAATTGTCCAAATTGGACTCAAGGTCTGTGAGGACTGGAGGACCACCCTGTAGCAATAACTGCTGGCGTCTGCAACAGTGACAGGGACCACTAAAAGTCTCCAGCTTACCTTTTCCCCATAAGTAGAAGTATCCCCAGTTCTGATCTGCTCCTGGCAGGGGAAATAGTGTGGCAGAGGCAGGATGATTTGCTCCACACTCTTTGGAGGTATCCTGGCTTCCATGCTCCACAGGGGTTTTGCAATTCCCCTGGTGCTCTCCAGAACACTTACTCTGTCCACCCTGTTGAAATATAGTTGTTTATTCAATGTTTTGGTTCCTTTATATGGGGCAGGTGGAGGGGGATGAGAGCCAGGCCACTGTAGTCTGCTGTCTTGCTAATGTCACTGCCTAAAAATCTTTATCTTTAAAAATTAAGAGATATGTCTAGATATCCAGTTTTACAATTTGTGATTCTATCTTAATTGAAAAGATATCTTTTCTTCTCTCATTTTGACTTAGTTTTCTATCATGACTGAAGAAATTCTGCAATAATAGTTATGTGAATTGCCTATTCATTTGATTACAAGTGAAGACAGGTTATGCAAAATCCAGTATAAAGGTATGAAGAAATCGAAATTCTCATTAACTGTTGTTAAGAGTATAAACTGATACTCTTTCCAGAGACTCATGTGACAAACTATAAAAATATACATACCCTTTGACTCAGCAACACCACTTTTAGGAACATAACTTAAGGAGACAAGTGCACAAGGATAAATACACAAAAAGTTAATTTAAATATCTTTTATAATAGTAATAAATTAGAAATAACCTAAATGTCCTTGAATAGGAAACAATGATAGTTAAGTAATAAATGAGATACACAGGCAATGTAATAAAGATGCAGCCATTAAAAATGAAACCTATGATTGATATAGAAATGGAAATATTTACAAGATATTGAATGAGAGAAAAACAGCTTCAAAATAAAGTAAAAGGGCAATATCATATAATGTTTAAGAGCACGTGATCTGGAATTATACAGTCCCAAGTTTTAATCCATAATCTTCCACTTAATGTTAGGTAAATCACTTAACTATCCCAGTGCTCAGTGCCCTCATCCATAAAATGGGGATAATGATGGTATCTACCTTGCAACATTGCTGTGTATATTAAATAAAACAATATAAGCATGTCAGATTTCTAAGTGTCTGTAATTCAATAAGTACTAATTTAAATTTTATCAATTGTTCAAGATGTTAGTTTTTAATGAGTAATGGGATCCAAAATAGTTATATAAATGTGCAAATAGATTTTTTTCAAGTATGTACAATTAAATATTATCTGAGTATGGGTATAGGGGCTGTTTCTTATTCTATTTATTTTGACATTTTTAAAAAGATAAATTTTTCCCCAAACCAAAGTTTTTTCTAACAGGTCAAGCTATAACTTAATATTAACCAGTTTATTTTGCCTTAAATTATAATTACCATGTGTCTACATTTCCCACCTAAATATGTGCTCCTTGAGGGCAAGGACTATGTAATTCATCAATATATTATAGACTTTTACTTTATCAGTGTCTTACACATCATAGAAATTCAATAAAAGTTTGCTGAATGAATGTGTGAACAAATGAATAAAGACTTCAATCTTATAATAACCTATAATAATATACAGAATATTACCAGAGTATATTATGAGGGGAAAAGTAAAAGATTTATTATTATAGTGGTAAAATTGTGAGCTTTAGAGTCAGTGAGATCTGGGTTCAAATCACAATTCTGACTCTTAATAGTGAATTGGCTTTGGGAAGTATGCATATATTGAGCAAGTATTGTATATTACAGTACTGGGTGTACAAAGAAGAACAAGATAAGGTCCATTCTCTGAAGGAGTTCAGAGTAAATTGAGAGAAATAGATACAAAAACAACCAATGACAATGCTGAGTAATAGAGTATACGTATTGTAGCTACAAAGTGGTGTGATCAGGTATCTGGTGGAAGCTTAGAAAAAATGGTGGTCAGTTATGCCTAGGGAGAATCAGCAATATTTGACTTAGATCTGAAAGAATGAAAGAGTTTAGAAAAATAATTTCTCTCCATCTTTGTTGTCCACAGGCTACCTTTCATCTGGTATCATGCAATGCTTCCTAACTAGTTCCTCCAATTCTAGTCTTAAAAATTCTTCCAATATCTTTTCTAGCAGTAGCCAGAAATAACTTCTCAAAATGTAAATAGGATATATCTCCATCCTCTGTAGAACACTCTAGTGATTTCCTTCTTAAGATAAAATCCAAAATAATCCAGAATCTTTAACACTGTTCAGAGGCCCTTATATGATGAGAGTCCTAAATACCACTCTGGCTTCATCTTAGTCTACTGTTCCCTTAGGGTATTACCTGCTAACCTCAAAATCAGCAGGTTCTCTCCATTTCAGAGCTTTTTTTATGTTTTTCCCTCTGCATGAACTACTCTTCATCACTGCTCTTCACATAACTAACTACCACTTTGCTTTCAAACTTCATTTTAAATGTCATTTCATCAAAGGAGGTCTTTTCTGACCTCCCTAATATATCCTGTTAGTGCTGATCCCACAACATCATACTTTTCATACATAGCACTTTTATCATGATTTTGTAACCACATATTTATATATTTGATTATGTGTTTAATGTCTGCCTCCCAAACATGACCATAAGTAACATGAAGCTCAGATCATGTCTTGCCCTCACTGTATTTGCAGCATTTAACACAAATACACTTAACACTGTATTTGGCACAGAATATGAGTTCGCAAATAATAAATAACTGAAGAGGGAAAATAGCATTCTAGCACATGGAACAGTGCTTACTACAAAAGAGGTATTCAATAAATATTTATTAAATGAATTATTTGTTGAACAAGAAAGGACCATACAGTATGAAAAGTGTTTGAAAATAGCATGAGATTTAAAATGCTGGAGCTTAGAGATTGTAGGGTGAAAGCTGAGAAATAAGTCATAAAATGTAAGTTTCCTTTCCCAAGTATCACAAAATCAGGCACACAACAATTACTTCATAGAAACTGGTGAATTAATTTTATTAATCAGATTTGAAAATAATAATCATTTAGACCCATAAAAGTATTAAAATTTAGCTTTATAACACTGTTTAAATTCCTTGCAAACAGTACTTTTGTAGAAATGCAGCATTCATTTTTTTAAATCCCAGAGTCAAAATTGATTCATGTTTTGTAATCATGTATAATTTAAGTAATAGTTTAAATTTAGCATATCAAAAGTATAGAAATCATCAAAATATATTTAGAATTTAATGCACAAACTTTTTACAGCACTTCTTTTGCTCAAGTCAGTATCATGTCAGTGGCATACAACTAAAAAATACAACTTAAAAATAAGAGAAGAGTAGTTTTTAATTATGTAGGACACATCTGAAAAGCCCAGCCTAGCACTCCAAAGTTTATGCACACCATCTTGAAGTCTTCTGTACCTAGTCAAAAACAAAACAAAACAAAAAACAGAAAATGGTCTTGCACTAGCTATTGGGTCATTTGCAATTCCCTGCTTTCATTACCCTATAAAGCTCTGATAAAAATCCTTTGTAGGGAAGAGGAAGGATTCCGGGAATGGTGGTATGTGGATATTAGTAGACACTCTCCCCAGTGAAACAGTAATTTAACTGGTAAAAAAATAAAATCAAAAGAAACCTTTTAAAGTATCTATAATTTCTCCTAAGGCATACAGCAAATGAAGAAACATTTAGTCACAAAGATCATTAAATCATGCTAAGAACAGCAAAAGCCTGTAGTATTTGACCCACAAGCTGCTCCCATTATCCCACACCACTGTCTCTCTCCCCAGCTCTCATCTAGTTTCACCCTGGCAGGGGAAGATCATCAACATTTCTCATTTTCCCCAAAGCTTCATACTAAAGGAGTTCTAATCCAGGCAAGTACATCTGAGATAATTGGGCTCCCATCCTCCATCCATCCTCCACTCACAGCATGGAAGTTCTACTCAAGGCAGAGAATGCTGAGTGGGCTTGCATTACTCTTGCCCCAGCTACCTTATAGGGCGGAAGTTCTATGCCAACATGGGCAATCCAAGAAGACTAGGTGCTGCCATCTCCAACTACCACCCCACTCATAGAACAGAGGTGTCACACAGGCCACTCTCCTCACCCGCAGCCCTGATGCAGTAGCACAGAGATTCTACCCAGGGAGAAAATCAGGCCATCAGAACAACAGCTGCAACTATGAGTAAGGCTGGCCCAGGATACCTGAGTCCCTGAAACTCCTTCCCAAAACTAATGTTATTTGGAAGAAAGCATGGAGAATTTCATCCCTAATAACATTATCAAAACAATGGCAAACTTGGTGGTGAGCAATAAAGAGGGAGTTAAGAGCTCCAGGGTACTAGAAGAAATACGTGGAATGCAAGACCAGGAAGTGTTTTATAAGAGTAAATCTAGCAAAGAGACAGGTAAAAAAGCCCTCCTGGATAAGGGAAAGCTTCAAAGATTGACAATGCCTTGCCTCTGCAATGGGGAGTTGGTCTTTAATTGGAATAAACAATTTATACCAAATACAACATGTTCTCATAAGTGGGAGCTAAACAATGGGTACACATGAACATAAAAATGGAAACTGTACACACTGGGAACTCCAAAAGGGGGGAAGTTGGGAGGGAGGCAAGGGTTGAAAACTAACACGTATAATATTTACTATTTGGGTTATGGTTATACTATAAGCCCAATCTCCACCAGTATGCAATATATTCATGTAACAAACATGCACATGTACCCCCTGAATCTAAAATTAAATTAAATTTAAAAGATGCTGCCAGCATGGAAAAAAATTTATACTCAGAGCACTACCAAAACATACAGCAATCAGATAGCAATTATTGGTGGCTAAGAACAGAAAATTATATCAATAGAAGCAGACCAAAGAAAGTGATAATAAGAAAGAGCTGAGCTGAAATCAAGGTGCTCAAAACAATTAATGCTATAAAATAGCACTCCTTATTCCTGGTGGTCAAGGAGACTATGTGCACACCTAAGTTGAAACAAGATTACAAAGTATTTGAAGAAATGCTAGCTGAAAACTTCCTAAATGTGATCCTAAATGTCAAAATGGTTAATGAATACCATGAACAAACTGAAAGTAACAATCAAGGCTTCATTCACCTACTGCAACAGTGCAAGGAAGAAGGAAAATAAAATGGTGCCAGCTCTCCAGTGTTTTCCTACTGGAGAACACCAACAGTAAGGTGGTAACATGTAGTACAGGCAGGGGGATGTGTTTCATTGCTGAGGAGCCCTTAACAAAAGGTTCCTGCCTTTCTGTAGAGGAAAGGAGAGGCTGGGAGAGGAAGAGGGGAAAGAAATGGAAAAGCACTGAGTAACAGTGGGAAAACCACCGCAGCTGAGGTCCCCCAATAAAGAGGTCTCTGAATGAAGGTGCCTGGGCTAAGAATTCACACATACACACGAGTATGGCTGGCATGGGAGATCTGAGTCCCTGAAACTCCTTCCCCAAAACGTAAATTAGCTGTGCATCAAGTCTGATGTAGGGAAGACAGTTTTCCCCATGAAGCTTGCCAGGAAAATCCTTATAATTGCCTGTAGTTGGGCCATAAAGGCTACACAGAGAATTTTGGCCTGGACCCTGACTCCTCACTAACTTCCAGAAGCTTAAGGAATGGCAAGTAAGATAAATGCAAAGACCTCCAAACTCAGACACACAATAGGCAAAACGTTGAAAGAAAAAGACAATGAGAAAATATCAAAAGCAGAAAAAAAAAATTCAACTCATCAAATACAAGGGAACTCAATATGATTGATAATTGACTTATCATCAGAAACAATGGAGGGCACTTTTGCCTCTTTCAAAAATCCAGGCAAAATAAAGACATTCCCAGATAAAAATGGAGTGAATTTGGTGCCAGAAGAACTTACTTACAAGGAATACTAAAGGAAGTTATTTAACTTCCTTTAACAAGTTACACCAGACAATAATCTGAATCCACATGAAAAAACAAACAGCACTAACAGAGGTAATAATAAAAGACATAACAATAGTATATCTATACTCATTTCTTCTGTTAAATGATTTTTAAAGCAATTTTTAAAAACGTGTAATTGTACTGTCATGCTTATAATACATACAAAGGTAATATAATTGATAATAAGAGCCCAAAAGAGGTGGGCAAGAACAAAGCTGTACTGGAAAAGAAAATGATGTTTGATGATAACTCAAATCCACAAAAATAATTAAAAGAACTAGAAATAATAAATAAGATTCATATAATAAACTCTATAAATATATACTTTATTTACTTTCTCTTCTCAGCTTCTTTAAAATAGAATTACATAAAATAATAATTAAAAAAATGAATGGTTGGGTTTGTAATGCCTGTGAGATATACTATGATTTTAAAATAGCACAAAAGGGGGAAGAAAGGGGGAGCTCTACAGGTATAAATTTTCAATATCATTGGAATTAGGTTAGTATAAATATGAACTAAATTCTGATAAGTAAACATGGACATTGTAAGTGTAAGAGCAACCACTAAGAAAATAACCAGAAAAAAAGTCATTTAAAAAATTAAAATATTACACTGGGAAATATTCACTTAATTCAATTGATGGCAATGAAGGAGGAACAGTGACTAAAGAGGCATAAAGAAAACAAAAAGTGAAATGAAAGACATAAATTCCTATCAATAATAACATTAAATATGAATGGATTAAATAATCCAATCAAAAGGCAGACATTATAACTCCGGGGAAAAACAACAACATCCAACTAACTATATTCTCTCTACAGGAAACATCTCCCTTCAGATTCAAAGATACAAATTGATGATAAGTAAATAGGTGGAAAAAGGTATACCACACAAAAAGAAGGCTGGAGTTGCTATACTAATATCAGACAAAATATATAATTCAAAATGTTATAAGAGGCCAAGAGTGATGGCACACACCTAAAATCCCAGCACTCTGAGGGGCCAAAGCGGGAGGACTGATTGAGGCCAGAAGTTTGAGACCAGCCTGGGCAACTCAGCAAGATCCTATCTCTACAAAAATAAAAACAAAAACTTAGCCAGGTGTAGTGGTGTACACCTATAATCCTAGCTATTCAGGAGGCTGAGGCGGAAGGATTGCTTGAGCCTAGGAGCTTGAGGTTGCAGTAAGCTATGATCGTACCACTGTACTCTCCAGCCTGAGCAACAGAGCAAGATCCTGTCTCTTAAAAAACAATATTATTAGAGATAAAGAGGGAAAATATACCAATTATATATAATATATGCACATATACACCCCTTACAAGAGAACACCAAAATACATGAAGCAAAACATGACAGAATTAAAAAGGAGAAAGGGACAATTCAACAATCATATTTAGGGACTGCAATACGCCATTTTCAATGAGGGGTAGGAAAATTGAAAAGAACAAGGACAGAGAAAACATAACACTATAAAGCAAGTAGACCTAAAAGGCATTTCTAGCATACTCCACCCAACAGCAGCAGAGTATACAATTTCACGAAGTACACACAGAACATTCTCTAGGTTAAGGCACATTTTAGGTCATAATATAAAAGTATCAATAAATTTTTGAAGTTTGACATCCTCTGAAATACACTTTCTAGACACAATGAAACTAAATTACAAGTTAACACACAGGAGAATTTGAGGAATGTATAAATATGTGAAAACTAAACAATACATTCCTAAATAATTAATGGGTCAAAAAAGAGATTACAAGGGAAATTAGAAAATACTTTGATTTCAACAAACATGTAGGGTACAGCTAAAGCAGTGCTTAGAGAGAAATTTATAACTTTAAGCCCTTATATTTTTAAATAAGAATATCTCAAAATCAATGACATAAGCATCACCTTATGAAACTAGAAAAAGTAGAGCAAACTAATCTAAAGCAAGCAGAAGAAAGAAAATAATGAAGATTGGAGTATAAATGAAGGAAGCAGAGGCTAGAAAAACAAGAAAGAAAGTCAATAAAACCAAAAGTTAGTTCATTGAAAAGATGAAACCAAACCAAATGAAACAAAAACCAAAAACTTTAGCTAGAATGACCAAGAAAGAACAAAGACACAAACTATTAAAATTAAGAATAAAAAGATGAGGCATCACTAACAACCTTAAATAAAAAGAATTATAAGATCATACTATGAACAACTGTCTGCCAAAATATTAAATAACTGAGATAAAATAAAGAAGTTTCTAGCAATACACAAACTATCAAAACAGACTCAAGAAGGAATATAAAATATGAATGCATCTATAGATGATAAAAAGATTAAGATTGTCTGAACATTTCTGTCCCTCCCAAAATTCAGGTTAAAATCCGAATCCTCCATGTGATGTACTAGGAGGTAGCATCTTTAGGAAGTAAGTAGAAGTTCTCATGAGTGAGATTAGTGTCTGCTATGGTTTAAATGTGTTCCCCCAAAAAGCACGTGTTGGAAACTTAATAGCCAATGCACAGTGTTGGTAAGTGGGGTCTAATGAGAGGTAATTAGGCCAAGAGTGTGAAGTGAATGGGTTAATGTCATTATCATGGGTGTGGGTGCATTACTGCAGAAGCAGTTCCTTATGAAAGGACAAGTTCAGTTCTTTTTTGTCTCCTTGTTCTTTTCTCTTGCACTCTCTTTGCCCTTCTGCCATGAGATGATGCAGCAAGAAGTCCCTTGCCAGATGCTCGCCCCTCAATCTTGGACTTTCCAGCTTCCAGAGCCATAAACCAATAAATTTCTGTTTATTGCAAATTATTCAGTCGGTGATATTCTGTTATATAATAGCAGCACAAAACAGACTAAGACAGTGCCCTTATATAAGAGGCCCCAGAAACCTGTTTTTTTTCCCCATAATGTCAGTACATAGCAAGAAGGCACCACATATGGGCCCTTGCCAGGCACTGAATTTGCTCATGCCTGGTCTTGTACTCCTCAACCTTCAAAACTGTGAGAAATAAGTTTGTGATGTTTATGAGCAACCCAGTCTATGGTATTTTATTATAGCAGCCTGAACTGGTTAAGATAAAGAATGAATTAGTATTTTCAAACTTCTCATAAAAATATCACCAGAAAAGAAAACTAAAGATCAATATCTTTTATCAATCATTAACAAAACACTAGCAAACAAAATCTAGCAAAATATAAAAAGGATTGATATCACTACCAAATGGAATTTATTCCAGGCATGCAAGGTTGTTTGAAAATAAATTAATATACCACAGTAATAGGATAAAGGACAAAAAAAAATCAAATGGTCATTGCAATAGATGCATAAAAAGTATCCGTCAAAATCAAACCCCCTCAACAAACTAGGAATGTAAGGGTACTCTCTCAACCTGATAAAGAGCTTCTACTAAAAAGCCCAAAACGAATATCATACTTAATAGTGAAAGACGGCTACTTTTCCCTTAATATCACAAACAAGATAAGGATGTCAGTTCTTACCACTTGAATTCAACATTGTACTGAAGGTTCTAACCAGGGCAAATAGGCAAGAATAAAGAAATAAAAGGCATTCACAGTAGAAAGGAGAAAATGAAATGATCTCTATTTGCAAATAACATGATACTATATATAGAAAATCCTAAAGAATCCAATAAAAAAAGTATTTGAGCCAAAAAATGGATTCAGCAAAGTTGTAGGATATATCAACATACCAAAAAAATTTATTGTATTTCTATACACTAGAATGAATAATTTAAAATTGAAAATAAGAAAACAATTACATTGACAAGAGCATCACAAATACTTAGGAATAAATTTAACAAAATAAATGTAAGGGTTTGTACACTGAAAACTACAAAATATTGTGAAAAGTAACCAAAGAAAATGTAAATAAATGTAAAGATATCTCATGTTCATAGATCAAAAGTCTTAATATTAAGATGGCAGTACTCCTGAGATTGATCAATCCCAAACACAATTACAGCTGCTATTCTTGCAGAAATTGGCAATTTTGTTCAAAACTTTATATAGAAATGCAAGGGACTCAGAACAGTCAGAATAACCTTGCAAAAGAAGAACAAAGTTGCATATTGCACCCTTCCCTATTTCAAAACTTGTTTCAAAGATACAGTAATCAATACAATATGGTACTGACATAAGAATAGACATCTATATCAATGGAATAGAACTGAGAGTCCAGAAATAAATCCTTACATTTATGGTCAATTGATTTTTGACACAGGTGCCAAGACCATTTGATAGAGAAAACAAGTCTTTTCAATGAACTATACTGAAAAACTGGATATCTACTCACAAAATTATGCAGTTGGAACACTTCCTCAAACCACAAATGATGGAGTTAGACCCCTTTCTCAAACCACACACTAAAATGAACTCAAAACAGATCAAACATCTAAATGTAAGAGCTAAAACTAATAAGAAAACATAGGTGCAAGTCTTCATGATCTCGGAACAGGCAATACTTTTTCAATGTCACACCAATAGCACAAGTAACAAAATTTAAAAACGATAAATTTGACTTCATCCAAATTTTGTGCAACAAGTGATACCATGAAGAAAATGAAAACACAACCCACATAATAGGAAAATAATTTTAAAGACTTATATCCAGCACATATAAAGAACTCTTACAGTTAATAATAAAAAGATAAATGACCCAATAAAAAATAAAAAATATACACAAATGGAAAACAAATACATTAAAAGATATTCAACACAATTAGTGATTAATGAAATGCAAATCAAAACCACAATGAGATACTTCTTCACACCCAATAGGATGATAACCACAAATCCTTGCTCTGCCAAGCAAATAATAGCATTATAACCTCAGTTTACTTACTCATAAAACAAAGATAATTAAACCTAACATGCAGAGTAATTTATAGGTTTTGAAAAACATCTGTAAAGTATTCATCTGAAAGCAAAGTGGCAACTTAATAAACCAAAGCATTTATATTTTTTACTTTTTATAGGTGAATCTAAAAGACTAGAATTTAGAGAAGTAGATAGTAGAATGGTGGCTACCAGTAGCTGGGGATGAGTGGGAAGGTGAGAGATAGACAGAACCTGACCAAAGAGTACAAAGCTTCTATCTGACCAAAGAGAAATAAGTTTCAATATTTATCCCACAGCAAGGTGACATTAGAAATGATAATGTATGTTTCAAAATTACTAAAAGAATGTATGTTAAAATGTTCTCTCTACAAAAAAATGACAAATATGTGAGGTGATGAATATGTTAATTAGTTTGACATAATCATTCCACAATGTATATACATATATCTAAGTGTTTTATCCCATAAGTATATATTACTATTTGACAATTACAAATAAAGATTTTAATTTAGAAATTTTTTAAATCATTTATTACTATTGTTACAATTAGAAATTTGCTGAATACCACTAATACCACTCCACAGCTATGGTATTAATATCCTATTTCAGGGTGGCAATGATAACAATGATGTTCTGAAAACATATACAATGGGATTTTTAATCTTATTGCAAATTCTGTGGCCCAAATTGAATTTCAACTAACAACTGTTGAAAACTATTTCCAATGGTTTTCCTTTTAATCCCATATGCCACCTACTCACAAAATTTAGCCCTCTCTGTATCTTCCCAATAGGAAGAACAACAACAACCTAGGCTAGAAAAAAGTGTTACAAAAATGAGCGTTGTCATTACATACCTCTCAGAATCACCAAAAATCAATATGCACTATACATATATATATATATATATATATATATATATATATATATATATATATTTCCTGAGGCTAGACCCACCTACGTTATGGGAAAAGGTATCAGGAAGAAAAAAGGACTGTCTTCTCATTAGCGTCAGTGACATTGTCAAATATGAAAGCAGAACATTACCTAAACCTTTATCCATCCCATTGATGCTTTTACAAAATATTCCAGAAAACAAAGGGAAATGTTTTCTGGATTACAAGAATAGCAAAATACAAATAAATACATGAAAAAATAAATACCCCAAATTCCATGATGCAGAGAGAATCCTCGCTACCATCTGAAGCTAACCTTTTCATATCTTTTTCTACAAATACTCATATTTTACATGGCTGAGATCAAACTATGTATATAGTGTCACAGCATTTTTCTACTTAACATTTTATCTTACGGGTATGAGCTATCTATTGCTGCATAATACAATTATCTCACAATTTAGCACCTTAAAGTAAGAAATATTTATTATCCCACAGTTTCTATGGGTCTCTGGGACAAACACTTTTCTACCTTGAATTTCTGCTGAGTAACAATATCTCTGAGCTTCTTAACAAGCTTCCATTGTTTCATTGAGAACACTTATTTTAAAGGTTAAGTATACCTTTAAAATATTTAGATGATTTTTATTCAACTTAGTACTCTGAAGCACCACCTTTCATCTTTCTGACGTCTCAACAAGGGATTTTACAATCACATCCTCAGTTTCATCTCCAGACAAAGTTTTTCTAGAGTGCCCTGAATTGTATCTTTACCTAAGATGATAAATTTTAGAAACATTTGTCATCTATAAATACTGGACATTTTTTAAACCATAAAGCCCTGGATCCTTTATATTTAACAGTCCTTGCTTTAGTTTATCTCCCTTTTCTCAAATTTTACTATAGGTATCAAGAAAAAAAACAGGCAGTGTTTCCAACATTCTGCTTAGAAATTTCCTTAGCTACATCACTCAGTTCACTCATTGCACTTTCTACTTTCTACATTACTGCAGTGGCAGTGTTGGTAAATTTTCCATCACTACATAACAAGAACCCTCTTTCATCAAGTTTCCAACAAGGTTTATCTCATTTTCCTTTATGCCTTCACCTAAAGCCTTCTCAAAGGTAGTTTTGTTTCTATAGTTCCTTCAATACTGTACAAGATTCCACTGACACGCTCCCTAAGTCCCCCCTGTAACAGTGAAACAGGGGATGAAGCCCAGTCTGCATATAGCGACATTTTGAACATTTCACTAACACCCTTGGAAACCAGCTGAGAAAAGAGAAAGGCGGACATATCACGTGATAAACTACAACTCAATCTAGACGCACCCTAACAAAGATTGGCCGGGCGCAGTGGCTCACGCCTGTAATCCCAGCACTTTGGGAGGCGGAGGCAGGTGGATCACGAGGTCAGGAAATCAAGACCATCCTAGCTAACACGGTAAAACCCCGTCTCCACTAAAAATACAGAAAAATTAGCCGGGCGTGGTGGCGGACGCCTGTAGTCCCAGCTACTAGGGAGGCTGAGGCAGGAGAATGGCGTGAACCTGGGAGGCGGAGCTTGCAGCGAGCCGAGATCAAGCCACTGCACTCCAGCCTGGGCGACAGAGCGAGACTCTGTCTCAAAAAAAAAAAAAAAAAAAAATTGAAACCAACCCCAGACAAAAACGTGAGGAAAGACAGAGTTTGTAGGTTGAGTACTATGTCGGGAGTTTCCAAGATCACTCTCAGGTTTGATAGGTCACTAGAAAGACTCAGAGGACTCAGAATAAGTTATGCTCAATTACAGTTTGTTACAGTGAAAGGACACAAAGCAAAGTCAGCAAAGGGGAAAAGCACACGGTGTGAAGTCTGGAGAAAACCAGGCAGGAGCTTCTAAAAGTACTTTCCCAGTGAAGTCACACAGGACACACCTAATTCCTCCAACAATGAACTGTGACAACACATGAGAATTGTTGCCTACCAGCTCGCCTGCACATAGAAACCCAGGGGTTTTTTTTTGCGGGGAAGGGGGTGTCAGTCACTGAACTTCCAGACCCCCAGAAAAAAAAAAGCAGATGTCCACCATAAATTATATTTTTTACATAAACTATCTAAACAAGCAAGTACAATGTTTCCAAAAACCAAGCATGCAGAACATTCCTATCAGGACATTCAAGGAGCCAGGCAAAGGCCGGTCACACAAAAAGGATCTTCTTGAGAATATGCAAAGTTCTAAGAGCATTCTGGGAGCTAGGCAAAGGTCAGTCACACACAAAGGACTTTTCTTGGGGATATGCAAACTTTGAGAAACTCATAAATGCTGAGTTAATTCTTTTCTGCACAAGCCCCAAGTTACAGACACTTGGAAAACCGCTTAGACATTCCACAGATCTGCCTTTACAAAGCACATAACTAAGTCTATATAATTTCAAGGTGATCAGCTAAAAACTGAACTGCACACTAGAACAAAAACAGAGGATAAAAAAAGAACCAAGAATTTCTACAAAAAACATCTACAATGTCCAATTTATAATAAAATATTTCTAGATATACAAAGAAAAATGAAAAGAAAAAAACTCCATCAATACAGATGGACACCGAGATGGCCCAGATTCAGGCTTTTGGAAACAAAGAGCATATTATAAATATCTTCAAATAACTAAAAAAATTTCAAAGAATAAAAGAATGAACAAATAGAGAATCTTATACAGAAAACTCAAATCTATAAAAAGAAACAAATGGAAATTATAGACCTAAAACTTACAATGATGGAAATTTAAAAATTCATGAAATGGGCTGAAAAACAGATTAGAAACATCAGAATAAAAAGAAACTATTACAAAATATCTGCTCTGAATAACACAGAGAAATTAAGTTGAAGAAAAGTTAACAAAGCTTCGTGGACGCATGGGAAAATAACAAACATGTAATAAGAGTTCCAAACAAAAAAGAGACAATGTGGTAAAAAGAATATTTTACGAAATAATGCCTGATTGCCCTAGCCAGAACTTCCAATAATATGTTGAATAAGAGTGGTGAGAGAGGGCATCCTTGTCTTGTGCTGGTTTTCAAAGAGAATGCTTCCGGCATTTGCCCATTCAGTATGATATTGGCTGTGGGTCTGTCATAAATAGCCCTTATTATTTTGAGATACATTCCATCAATACCTAGTTTATTGAGAGTTTTGAGCATGAAGCGGTGTTGAATTTTATCAAAGGCCTTTTCTGCATCTATTGAGATACTCTGTGGTTTTTGTCATTGGTTCTGTTTATGTGATGGATTACATTTATTGATTTGAGTATGTTGAACCAGCCTTGCATCCCAGGGATGAAGCTGACTTGATCGTGCTGGATAAGCTTTTTAATGTGCTGCTGGATTCGATGTGCCAGTATTTTATTGAGGATTTTTGCATCAATGTTCATCAGGGATATTGGACTGAAGTTTTCTTTTTTTGTTGTGTCTCTGCCAGGTTATCGTATAAAAATGATGCTGGAAAGAAATGAAGTGTATTCAAATAGGAAGAGAGGAAGTCAAATTGTCTCTGTTTGCAGATGACATGATTGTATGTTTAGAAAACCCCATCATCTCAGCCCAAAAAGTCCTTAAGCTGATAAGCAACTTCAGCAAAGTCTCAAGATACAAAATTGATGTGCAAAAATCACAAACATTCCTATACACCAATAATAGATAAACAGAGAGCCAATTCATGAGTGAACTCCCATTCATGATTGCTACACAGATAATAAAATACCTAGGAATACAACTTACAAGGGATGTGAAGGACCTCTTCAAGGAGAACTACAAACCACTGCTCAAGGAAATAAGAGAGGACACAAATGGGAAAACATTCCACACTCATGGATAGGAACAATCAGTATCATGAAAATGGCCATACAGAACAAAGTAATTTATAGATTCAGTGCTATCCTCTTCAGGCTACCATTGACTTTCTTCACAGAATTAGAAAATACTACTTTAAATGTCATAAGGAACCAAAGAAGAGCCCGTATAGCCAAGACAATCCTAAGCAAAAAGAACAAAGCTGGAGGCATCATGCTACCTGACTTCAAACTATACTACAAGGCTACAGTAACCAAACAGCATGGTACTGGTACCAAAAACAGATATATAGACCAATGGAACAGAAGAGAGGCTTGAGAAATAACGCCACACATCTACAACCATCTGATCTTTGACAAACCTGACAAAAAAAGCAATGGGGAAAGGATTCCCTATTTAAGGCCAGGCACGGTGGCTCATGCCTGTAATCCCAGCACTTTGGGAGGCCAAGGCGGGTGGATCACAAGGTCAAGAGTTCAAGACCAGCCTGCTCTCACCCCCTACTAAAAATACAAAAATTAGCCGGGAGTGGTGGTGCGAGCCTGTAGTGTCAACTACTCGGGAGGCTGAGGCAGAAGAATCGCTTGAACCCAGGAGGTGGAGGTTGCAGTGAGCTGAGATCGCATGACTGCATTCCAGCCTGGGTGACAGAGTGAGATTCTGTCTCAAAAAAAAAAAAAAAAAAAGAAGCTCAGTAAACCCCAAGAAAGGCAAGATAAATACCAAAAACAAGTTCAATCTATGCAGATCATACTTGAAGTACTTAAAACCAAAGATAAAGGTAAAAATCTTAAAAGCACAGGGAAAACAGATATACTGCCTGCAAAGGGGATGAGTGATAATAAATAACAGTTGAATTAAAAAAATTATCAATTGAGTTTATACAGCAATTGAATAATGCTATTAGTGTTAAAAGAAAAATTAAACAAAAAATCATTTCAATCCAGAATTCTATATCAAGTGAAAATATCCTTTAAAACAAGAGTGAAATGAAGACAATTTTATATAAGCAAAAACAGAGGGGATTCAGTGCCAGAAGATGCATATCTGCACAATAAGAAATGTGTAAGATGTTTTCCAGGTTGACAGATACTCAGATCTAAAGGAAAGCCAGGTGAAAACCTGTATCTACAAGAAAGAGTAACAACAGAAATGGCAGATAATCGACTATATTTTAAAGATATTTTTAATGTGTAATTGTCTTAATAGCCAATTGACTGATAGAAGCTAAAATATTGACATTGTAGTGAGCTTTATAATGTACAAAATACAAAACATATAATAACAATATCCAAAGAATGGGGCAGGGCAGGAAAATGGAATTAGACTGTTATAAGGTTTTTACAGTTTTGAAGTATGAAATGGGAAGTGTGAAGTATGAAGTATCAAGTGTGAAATAGGAAGTAGAAAGTGTGATATAAGAAGTGTGAAATGTAAAGTGATATAATATTGGCTCTAGACTTTCATAAGTGAAGCATGCATATTGTTAGCCCTAGAGCAACTGCGATAAATGAACGAATGAATGTATGGATAGATTAGTATATTAATATAAATAGAGGTATAGCTAAGAAGCCAATATAGAAAATAAAATGGAATACTAAATATATGCATATCCATGTCTACATGGATATATGTATGTTATATACATATATATGTTAGACACCAACTGTAAAATTTTCTGCCTTAGTGTAGTTCAATTCTAATAGCCCATTACAATTTCTACCAAAATTTCCACCTTCCATATAGTATTGTCTTCCCCAAAATCAGGTCATTTCAGTTTCCTGCCTATATCTCTTCAATGGTTTCCCAATACACATCAAATGAACCACAAACCCTTTACTATGGTCTATGAGACACTACATAATCTAATCCTTGTCTATCTTTATAGTTTCATCTTTTGCCACTCCCTCACCTAATGAACCTCTTTTCAGTTCCTAAAACAAACATATCCTACATCAAGACCATTCTCTGTGCTGTCTCCATCCCTGCCTTCTCACAGATCCCTACTATCTTTTAGGTCTCAGTTTAAAGCTTATCTCATGATAGAAGACTCTCTTAACTAACCTAAAAGTTTCTTTGATATCTTTATTACTAAATTCTTTCTCTCTTTCATAACATTTCTCACAACATGAAATTATATATGTGTTCATTAATTTCATATTGCATTTCTGCCACCAGATATTAGCTCTTTAAGGGTAGGAACGACACTTTTTTCACTTATGTACACCCTATGCCTAGCATTATGTCTGAAATATAGAATGTACTCAATAAATTTGTATTAAATAAATGACATATGTAAATACCTACAACATAAAATTACCCCAGTAAATTTTCTATTTATAAAATTACTACAAGAAATGCTGACAAAATTTGCATGCCCAGCAGCATCACGGACATATTCTCCTGGGTAACTTTCATCACTTCTCTTCCTTTTTATAATATGGTGGTATTACATCACAAAGTAACAAGAGTATAGTTTGAGAGAATTCCCACTAGCTTCGGGGGAGCCATGTTTATGGATAAGCAACTTATACATTTATTAGAATTTTAAAACTTCTCATTTTATATTTATTATAAAAAGGAACCAATTTAGCATAGCTTCCTGATAGAGAATATATTAAAAACCAGCAGCTACACAAGATTAACAGTCCACAACTCTTGGTAACTGGAGAAATAAAGATGTACTCACTTAAACCAGGAGCAAATTATAGATTATATTATAAACCAGAGCAGAAGTATATATAAACTTTGAAGTGTAGTCAAATGGCATTTTGTGGAGATGAAAAGTAACAGAATGATTATGGTCTCCTAAATATTATAAATCATTTTGTGATTATGGAAATAAACAGAAAACTACTGAAAGGCAGAAGATAGCTGGGTGCTTTACACAGGTCCAGTGGCAAACAATGTATTTGCCTTTATGTATTTTTTGGTAAATAAATCAAGTCCTTTCTTTCTTACCTCAGGTTTTTATTATATTTCTTATGAACTGTTCAAATGCTCTTGTCACTGGTCTCCAAGATGCAACCCTTACTCAATCACACATACCCATCCAACCTCCAAACTGTCTCAAGGGCAATGGTTCTGACAAAAAGGTAAGAGGAATCTAGTAGAAATTCAGTAGGTATAGGCGTAAAACAGACTTAAGCTTTAAGTCAAGTAATAGGATATGAAGATTTGTTAGACTCATAAATGTGGGTAAATCTTTCTAGACTCAAATTTCTTATTTGTTTAATGAGAATTATAATATACATTTCATATGGTTAGACTAAGGAGAAATTATTAGTGCATACATAAAAGCTTTTAATGAAAACACAAAATCATTATTTGTTGCATAAATGACTACCACCTAACCAAACAATGGAAGTCCATTACTCTCTATCCTTTTATTTTTATTCAAAGCACTCTTCATCACCTGATATTTAAATATTTTTATGGACTATCTCCCACACAAAAATATCAGATCTATGAGAACAAGAACTTTGTCAGTTTTTGGTGATAGTTGTAGTCCCAGACCTCCAAACAGTATCTGACATATATCTGGTACTCAAATTTCTGTTTCTAATTTCTTTGGATAATTCTTATCAACTACAAAATTAAGTTTAAACAGAATAGCATAGTGGGTGCTCTATCAGTTTATACTAAACGGATTTCTAGCTTCTCTGACCATGTTCCTACATGTCTCCCAGTCTTTGAGCACACCAGGGTACTCACTTGCTTCCTTAAACACAAAATAATCTGTTGGAGTAGAATAATAATAATAGAACTGAAGAAAAGCATACAGACTGCTGCTCTGAAGGTAAATTTAGATGGAGTGAATACCACAGGTGAGTTAAAGGAAGAACTGGTTGACATCCATATTTCTGGCTTGAGCATCTGCGTAAATAGTAGGTCTCAACATAATGATGGTGAATGGGTTCAAAGGAAAAAATCTAGAATTCTACTTTGGATCTCATTTTTTTTAATGTCTATGATAACACAAGTGAAGATGTTAAGTGGACAGCTGAACATGCAAATCTGAAGTTAAGAGAAGAGGTCTAGGTAAGAAATTTAAATTTAGGAATAGTAAATTAAAAGGATGATAAAACAGAGAAAAGAGACTAGAACTGTGATCTGAGGAAATCTAACTCTTAGGATTTTATTAGAAGAGTATCCAATAAAAGAGATCAATAGGGGGTAGCATGTATGACTGAAGGAAAATCAGAAGTGTGAGTTATTGAAGAATCCAAAGAAGAAGACTGATTCAAGAAAGAGAGAAGTCTATGTTGAAAGCTACTGAAATCAATTATCGTGAGGATAGAAATGTGCTTTAAATTTAGCCACATGATGATCACTGATGACTTTGAAAAGAACACTTTCAGGAAAGTAGTGAGTAAAAGTGGAAAACAGCTTGGCAAAATTGAAGAATAAGTGAGAATCAAAAGAGTGAAAACACATGACTGTGTTTGTCATATTTTGCTCCTTCAGAACACAGGCACTCTGCAAGTTGAAGAGACGGATTCTCACCACTAAAATAAAAAATATTGTCATTTTTTTTTGCCGATACATAGAAACAGCAATTTAATGTACAGAATACTCTCACTTATAAGTTCTCCCCATAACAAAAAATTGAAAACGGATTTAAGTTAAATTACCCAAGATCTTCTCACAAAGAAGACAAGATAATTAATTTTGTATAAGATATGTACTTCAATTTACCTATGCAATTCATTTAAAATCAGATATGATTATCTTCATTTTAGGTGAGTAAATGATTTTCAGAGAGGCAGTAACTTGTCCAAAGTTACACAACAGTTGGTTTTAAAGAGAACCTAGGATTCCAATCATGTCTAAGAAAGTGCTAACACTTCTACTGAACAAAACTATAAATTAACTGCCACAAGTATTGAGAAATATTTGATAGAATTTTTACACATCTCTGTTATAATACATTGGATTTCAATTATTTACTTACAAATTTTTCTCTCCCCAACGCCAGTAAAAGTTTTGATGATAAAAGATTTTCTTCTTTATGTTTATAGACTCATGTTCCTAGCATAATGCATGACTCATAATAGGAATTCATTAAATATTTGGTTAAATGAATGTTGAATGAAAGAATATTTATAAGAACTTCAATTCAGGATATTTTCAAATGTCCCAGGAGCATAAGTATTAATTCACTCATGGCTATTTCGTTTTGAGGTCTAGAAATTGGTGATGAGAATTCAATATAATTTACGAAATATCTGCTGGACAATTGTTTGTGTTAGGCATAGCACTAGATGTTGAAAAGTAAAGGAAATGAATTGGAAAATAATCAGACAAAATCTCTGCCCTTGAGGTCTTCATATAAAGATAGCAATATGAAGATAGGGAAATAAAAAAGGGAAAATATGATAAATTCATTGAGAAGAAGAAAGTCACTGGGCTAAAGAAAAACTGAAATGATATTTTAAATGAAGAGAAAATATTAGGTATAGTCATATAAACTGGCCTAAACATAAGCATTCAGCTGATATTTAAAAAAAAAATAGAAGTACCATTCTAAAGTATATGAGGACTTTCATTTAAGTCTTTTATAAAAAGGAAGACATTAACAAATGGCAAGACATACTATGTACCTAGATAAAACTATCACAAATTTGCCACTGCTTTACAAATTAATATATAGTTTCATATAACTCCCATCAGGAACTAAGTAAAGGTATCTCAATGATTTTTTTAATAAATTCACTGAAATATGTATCTAGCAAGCTGAATAAATGAGAAGGATGTAAAATTTCTGGAAAGGGAGGAAAAATCACTGGTGTCCTGTGTATTCCTGAGACACATCTGTAGAATTGTTACTGAAGTATTCCAGAGTTATGGCCCAGGAGTATGCATTTTCATAAGCACCCAAGATGATTCTAATTAGAAGATCTAAGGGCAAAATGTTATAAACCACAGACCGTGTGTGTGTGTGTATGTGTGTGTGTGCATCCACGTGTGTCAGTAAGATATAATAAAGGGAACATCCCAAATCAGTAGTAAAGAGATAAATTATTCAATAAATAATTGATAAAAACAGCTATTCAGAAAAATTTAAGTTAGTACTACTTCAGTTTACAACATATACCAACATAATTTTGATGAGGATTACAGAATTAAATATATGGAATAAAACCATTAAAAGACTAGAAGAAAACTTGAGTAAATATTTTTCTGATTTGGAAGGATTAAACATAAAAGCAGTGAGAGAAAAGATACAATGAATAATCAATATAATTGACTACATAAAATGTAAATTATCTTATGTGAAAATCATGATCATAAAATTAAAATATATCAAGCTAAGAAAATACTGGCCACAATGATAACTAAGACTTAATATTCTTACACCATAAAGAGCTCAAATATACCACCAGAAAAACATTAAAACTCTAATAGAAAAACTGGGCAAAAGATATGAACAGGTAATTCAGAAGCAGAATAACAAATATTAACAAATACATTAAAATAAGTTTAACTTTACCAATGGTATATAGATGAGTAAGTAATGATTTTCCTACAGTGTTTGTAGAAACTTAAATTGGTACAATCATTCTGTAAAGTAATTATCAGCAGAGTTTAAGGGCTTAACAAAAAGATTCAGATCCTTTGAAATCATAATTACACTTCTAAGTTCAGTATCCTCCAAAAATGAGGAGAAATGAAGACAAAAAAATGTATAAAGATACCAAATGCAACATTATTAAAAATAGTAACACTAGTGATTAAATGCTCAACAATAGGGAAATCACTAAATAATTCCAACCACTTAATAATATTCTGTTACAAGGACTATTAAAATTATCTTTTTAAAATATTAGAAGACTTAAAAATTCGTTCATGTATAATAAAGTGAAAAGCACAAAAAAATTACACTCTATAAGTAATCTCAACCATTCAGAAAAGAACTATGTTTCTGCTTTTTTCTATAAATTAAAAATAAATATGCAGGTTATTAGAATTTATTTCTAGGTGGTAGAATTATGATTTCTAAATTACAGATTATTTTAATTTGCTTCATTATGCCTTTTCTATCTTTTACACATTTCTAATAATGAGTACATATTATTATTTCAATATTTAAAAGTGACTTTTCAATGGGTATAACTTTCCAGTTATGCAAGATGAGTAAGTTCTAGAGATCTGCTATACAACTATACAACAGTTTTCCTATAGTTAATGAATTGCAGTGTACATTGAAAATTTGTTAAAAGACTAGATCTCACATGAAGCATTCTTGCTATAATAAAATATCTAAATATTTACCTTAGCATTGTGTTATCCTTATAAGAAATAGGAGGATTATATTGTTCTTTCTAAAATTAGAATGTACTACATAGTCTAAATCTGCCATTTAATCTCCAGCAAATTTTTTTATCAACTTTCTATTCATAAAATAACAATATTAGTAAATCCTGCCAATTTCACAAAAATATTTTAAGAATTAATTAAATTTCAATATTCTGAGCTTTGGGAAAGAAATTCCTGAATTAGCTTTCCATTAAAGTTGCACAAATCAGTGATGAAATTGTGATGCCTTGGCATTCAGTTTGTTCTCTTCTGATATTAAAGTTTCTGAACCTCAAAATATAAATGTTTATAGAAGACAAGATTGTTACTGTGCCTAGGATAAATAGGTACATTAGTTATCTTATGAGTCACTATCAGGAGGTAAAATGGTAAGTCTATATTTAATTTTTTGTTTTAGAGACAGGGTCTTGCTCTGTCACCCAGGCTAGAGTGGAGTGGCAGAATTACATAGCTCAACTGCAACCTCAAACTCCTGGCTCAAGTTATCCTCCCATGTCAATCTCCCAAGGATCTAGGGCTACAGGTATGCCACTGTGCATGGCTAAGTTTTTAAAATTTTTTTGTAGGGATGAGACCTTAGGGTCTCGCTATGTTGCCTATACTGGTCTTGAAACACTGGCCTCAAGCAATCCTGCCAACTAAGCCTCCCAAAGCACTGGGATTACAGGTGTGAGTCACTGCGCAGCACAGCCTTAATTATCATTTTTCTTTTTTTTTTTTCTTTTTTTTTTTTTTTTTGAGACATAGTCTCACTCTGTTGCCCAGACTGGAGTGCAATGGCGCGGTCACTGTAACTTCCGCCTCCCGCGTTCAAGCGATTCTCTTGTCTCAGCCTCCTGAATAGCTGGGACTACAGGCATGTGCCACCACACCCGGCTAATTTTGTATTTTTAGTAGAGATGGGGTTTCACCATGTTGGCCAGGCTGGTCTCGAACTACAGACCTCAGGTGATACATCCAAAGTGCTGGGATTACGGGCATGAGCCACCTTGCCAGGCCAATTATCATTTTGAAAAGTATGTACCTCTCTTCTCTGGGAGATATTCTTTATCAGTAAAATGGCAAAAATGCATGTGGCCAGAGGGAGAAGAATCGAATCTGATAGATGATCAAATTAAGTAATTAAGCAATGGACAATGAAGGTTTGGTTATACTTATGCTATGAAGTGAAAATGTTATTTTACTCTTTATTTTTAAAATTAGAGATAACAAATCTGCCTCAGAGGGTTGTTTCTAATATCCAATAAGTTAAGCAGTGTTAAGAACTTAAAACACTGAAGTGTTCAATAAATAAATGTAAGCAGCGATGGTGTCAGTTAACAGTCATCCTCATACTTTTCATAGTAATATACAATTATTAATTGCCAGAATATTTCATTTACTCCATCAATGCATGCATTTAAATTTATCCAGTGGTATACATCTTTAATAAAGTTTAAAATCTTCAGCTTATGAGTTTTTAAAGATAAAACATAAAATGCCATTTTTATGATTTTATTGTCTAGTTTGATTGTTGAAGAATATAACCGCATTCCAAATGTTTCTCTATGAGGCATCTATTCATCTACTGACTGACATATTTAATGTTTAAGTTCCTTTTATTTAAGTTCTTATTGCTTTCTTTATGTGGTTTGGATTGATAATTCAATATTGACATTTGGAATGCATCCAAAGAACTTTCTATATGACAATTGCAGTGTTATAGTCAAAAAGTCTTTGCATTAAATGTTTGTTATTTTATTTTCCAAACTCTGGAAGCATTTTATTTTATTTAAAATATTTTCAGCATCTTTGTAAATTAAGTGTTAATCACCATGGAAAATGCCAACATAGTTAAGTGTTTGGTTGCAGATAAAATCATATTAATTCTTCAAAATTATAGCTACTTATCTTTTATTTAATAGCTAAGAAAATAAGAATGCCAAAATACAGTCAGAAAATAGAGAAATCTCTAGTATACCATCCACTCTCCATTAGCCTAAAGTAAAATAAAATAATAATAATGTTGCTATGAAACAATGGATTTAAATTCTCAGGAAGAGTATAAATTGAATTACTATATTAGTGGTGCACCATGTGCATTGCAAATGTCTCGCTGAAGTTAATTTTCATTAAAAGCACCCTTTGGCCACACAGACAGCTTTAAAATATATGACTTTCTCTGTCACTCTAATAATTAGGCCTACTTCACTATGGGAAAATAACATGTGATCATAACTTTATATGTCAAGGTTGTAAATCAAATTTAAAAAAATCCACAGACTCAGCTCTGCAGATTTTCCAAAATACGTAAATTTCAGAATTGAAGTCCAACAGTTGAGATCCTCTCACAGAAATTATCTGTCTCTGAAATAAACAGTATCTAACTGGTACACTTATTGTATCACTATAGTCCAGGGTTCCATGAATATCCTCATTGGAAAGATCTGAGAAAGTTGTATGCTAGTAATGATTAATGTCTGGGCTGTAGAAGACTTGTAGAGCTTTTAACAGTTGTTTATAGGAAGTGAGGGAGGGAAGAAAGGATAGTAGAAAGAGAGAGACAGATACATAGTAGAAAGAAGATAGATTTTAGAGTGAAAAAACAAGGGCAAAGGTATTAGGAAGTGAAAGGGCATCTTGATGGCATCATCAAGACATAGTGACTAAGCCAAAAAGATGGTCACATACCATATGACATTATAAAAGAATTCTGAACTGACAAGGCATTCTGAGTCTGCCTCAGGCGAGTAGTTGTGATCAATATACATTATCTCCTTGAGTTTCTAGTACTTATAATGATGTCCATATGTTTGCCAAACAACTCAGTGCCACAGTGACCCAGATGGACACAGAAAATAAAATTATACCTTCCACCATTAGCTTTCTTTATGTATAGATAAATATTGTGAGGTTTGCAGGAAAAAGAAGAGGGAGGGTAGGAGTAGAGAGGAAAAAAGAGATCAATCCCTTAACTATAAGTAACATAACAGCTGTCACTTCCATAGTATCTGCCTTTAAACAGAACTAATTTCCTTTAATTTTCTACTATCTGCTTAGGGTATGTTACAGACAGTCTCTTAAGGTAGTCTCCATGATCTTTACCTCTTGGTGTTTACACCTTTATGTGATTTCCTTCCCTTGAGTGCAGGTAGGGGCTGTGACTTGTTTCCAACCAAAAGAATATAGCAAAAGTGGTAATATGTATGTGATTACAAGTACATGATTTCATGATTATGTTACAAATCTCACTTTTTGTCCCTTGCTGCTTTGAGAAAGCAATCAGCCATGTTGGGGAACTCCATTTATTTTTTTTATTTATTTTTTTTTTTTCATTTTCTTTTTTTTTTATTATACTTTAAGTTTTAGGGTACATGTGCACATTGTGCAGGTTAGTTACATATGTATACATGTGACATGCTGGTGCACTGAACCCACTAACTCGTCATATAGCATTAGGTGTATCTCCCAGTGCTATCTCTCCCACCTCCCCCCACCCCACAACAGTCCCCAGAGTGTGATATTCCCCTTCCTGTGTCCATGTGATCTCACTGTTCAATTCCCACCTATGAGTGAGAATATGCGGTGTTTGGTTTTTTGTTCTTGCGATAGTTTACTGAGAATGATGATTTCCAATTTCATCCATGTCCCTACAAAGGACATGAACTCATCATTTTTTATGGCTGCATAGTATTCCATGGTGTATATGTGCCACATTTTCTTAATCCAGTCTATCATTGTTGGACATTTGGGTTGGTTCCAAGTCTTTGCTATTGTGAATAATGCCGCAATAAACATACGTGTGCATGTGTCTTTATAGCAGCATGATTTATAGTCCTTTGGGTATATACCCAGTAATGGGATGGCTGGGTCAAATGGTATTTCCAGTTCTAGATCCCTGAGGAATCGCCACACTGACTTCCACAATGGTTGAACTAGTTTACAGTCCCACCAACAGTGTAAAAGTGTTCCTATTTCTCCACATCCTCTCCAGCACCTGTTGTTTCCTGACTTTTTAATGATTGCCATTCTAACTGGTGTGACATTTATGCAGCCAAAAAACACATGAAAAAATGCTCATCATCACTGGCCATCAGAGAAATGCAAATCAAAACCACAATGAGATACCATCTCACACCAGTTAGAATGGGGAACTCCATTTAACAAAAAACTTTGGATGGTCTCTAAGAGCTGAGGGCAGATTCCAGTCAACTGCTATAAACTGAAACTCTCAGTCCTACAGCCACATGAGACTGAATTCTGCCAACAATCTGAGTAAGTTAGGAAGTTGATCCTTCCCTGAATCAACCCTCAGATGAGATTACAGCCCTAGCCAACACCTCAATTGCAACTTGACAACGCTTTAAACAGAGGACTTGCTAAGCCATGCCCAGACTTCTGGTCCACAGAAACTGTGAGAAAAAAGTGTTGTTTCAAGCCACTATGTTTGTGATTATATTGTTACACAGCAATAGATAACTAACACAGGGAGAAACAAGACAAATAGATTTGTAAAACCTTTGTCTAAAATAAGTCAATAACCATTGAATACATCCCTGAGGATCTCAAATATAAAAAAAGTGCATAGGCTTTACATGACATTATTCTATACATACAGGTTCTTCACTGTTTGCTTTTCTGCTCTCACTTGTGTTCCTAATGAATGCTCAAAGAAGTAACCCAGTTGAGATATTACGATATACATTACCATACTAAGCAAAGCCAGACACATATTTGTATAAAACAGGCAATTTCTTAAAAAGCATCATTTGAAAGTCATCCCAGAGTAATCCTTATTCAAGAAATGTCTCTTCAAGTGGCCTGCACAGTGTTTGAAATACGCCTGTTATGGTGTCATCCTTCTGGAGATAAAGCTATGTGTTTTTAGAAGTGTCCTGTAAGAAAGAAAATATCTCAGTGAAGAATAACATATCAGAGCATTATCTTCTGTAGGGAGACCCCCTGAAACTATTGCTATGGAATAAAAGATAAAATGTTCCTGATTATTGTACATACAAAGTTGCCTGCAGGATTGTGTAAAGACAATGCCAGGTTGGACTGCCAGAACGAGCCAACAGTGCATGATGTGCTTCCCCCTGCAGAGAGCCTATGAATGGACGTGCAGTCAGGGAGGTTTCACATCACCAAGATTCCTATCCCAGAAAAGCAGATGTTCATAGCTCTGGGAATGGAATGTGACCCGTGTGGAGAGCCTATAAACAGACACATGGGGGGGGTCGCCTGTCTATATGGATAAGATAGGGCTACAAACGCCCTCATCTTGCCACAGCTCTTCTAGGCCTCTTTAGGGTTAAGGCATACTCCCTTCTGAGAATTTCTGGTCTAACCGGTTGTCTAGCTTCACGTCCTGTTTCTATGGATTGTTTGTAACCAGCTTTTGCTGCAACTGTTACTGCTGATTAATATCTTGCTAATCATAGGTTATGGAAAGACTGTGTTTCTGTTTTCAGTCTCTGTTAGAAATTACTGATGCACACACTATTATAAATTCTTATCTCTGTATACTGTACTTCTGCATACAAATGTTATGTTAAAGAATTACTTCATCCCCATGTGACCATCTCACCTCATAATCAAATGACCCTAAATCCCTCACTAACCTACCCCCGCCCTCACTAAACTTAATAATAAATGCTGGTATATCCAGTGCATTGTTGGCACCACGGGACCAGAAGGCGGTGACCCCCCTGGACCCAGCTTTCACTATCTTGTGTGTGTCTATTATTTCTCAACCTGCCTATCCATCCGCCTGGGAACAAAGAGAGAGCCCCATTGCATTGTGGGCTGCTGGCCAGATCCCACAATAATCTTCTACCAATATGTCTGCTGATTTAATTTATCCAATAGTCATTGCCCTAGCAAAGCACATAAAAATAAACTTTTCATTTGTAACTGAATAGATACATAGCATTTTTAAAGTATCTGCTTTACAATTTCAAAAGAACCTTCATAAGTTAAATTTCATTATATTTAATGTATGAAGTTAAATATATGATATAGAAGTTATATATGTATTATATATAGCTTATGAAGTTATATCTAAATTTTATATATTCATAATTTATTTCATTAAATAAATCTTATTTAATAAAACTTTATATGTAAAGCTCCTAGGAGAGTGCCTGCCTATGATTTTTACTCAACAATGTTCATTCATTCTCTTCCTTTTAATCCTAACAAGATTTGATCCCCACTCCTTTAAATGAGGAGACCAAGTAGCAGCAAATAAATAACTTGCTCAAGATCATTAGCCTAGTCATATAACAGAGTTGAGACTTTAACCCAAATCCTCAGACTATGAATTTTGCTCTCTCTACTTTTGTCTCTACTGCTTCAGAAAGCACCACATATCCATCACTTAGAATATGAAAATCCCATAGACAAAATCTAAATGACACTCTTTATTCTGCTTTAAAGATATTTAACTTTAATTTCTGTGACATTTAATGAATGCATTGTTTATTGAAATTAAATAGAATTTTATAAAGATTTGGAATCCTAGTCCCAATTCTGCCACTAGCCAGCTCTGTGATCTTGAAAAAGTCACTCTACTTCTCTGAACTGCAGTTTTCTCATATCCAAACTGGAGGTAATACTAATGATGATTCTGATAATCTGATATTTGCCTCAACGTGTCACTGACATAATGAGATAATGAATCTGATCAACCTTTGAAAGTGGTACTATAGTATTTAGCAAATATGTCATTGCCATCAGTATCATAATTATTATTGACCAAAATTCTATAATTGTACTATCTTAATAAACCCAGTTTTTCTAATCTGATGTCAATGAAAATATTTGGTTATTAAAATTTCTGATTTTTTTGTTTGATGTTTCTTTGAAATACAAAAGATACTACTATTAGAAAGAAGTTAAAACAAAGTAACCTATCCTAAGATGTGTGGTTTAAATTCATGCTAGAAAATTGTACATTTGGACTGTTCTTTAAGTGTGCTGCTAATTGCTAAAAATACAGTGTTGATGAACCTTACCTGGTTGGAATTTTTTTAAATTAGTAGTTAAAATGTGGCTGTTACAGCTTCTCACAACAGACTCCTTAAAATCTTAAACCATAATTCTTTTATATTAAAGTATAACTTTAAAAGCACTCTTCTCTCACAAAAAAACTATCAATGTGTTAGTGTAAGCCAGCCGTGTCCAACCCTTTGAATGCAAGGAATGTTTTGCTTACCTGTGATGGCAGATATTACAAAAATTATGCATGGACCTTTTTTTAGCTCATTAGCTATCATTAGTCTTAGTGTATTTTGTGTGTGGCCCAAGACAATTCTTTCAATGTGTTCCAGGGAAGCCAAAAGGTTGGACATCTCCAGTGTAAGCCATTCTCTAAGTACAGTATACAATGGATGAGGTCAAAAGGAAGGGCAATGAGTACATTAAAATTATTTACTTAAGAGTATTCAACATTTATTATGGAGTATAATTTCACCTATATGCAAGTAATTCACACTATACTGGCTCAGGCTTAGGAAAAATCATGTATTGAATTCATTACATTTATTACTTTTGAAAACACTGATAGTTTTGTTATATTACTGAAGGCTGAATTTATTAAGTGATTCATAAAACTGGGCTCCACTTTGCTCATTAATTGTAGGACTAACTAGTGTAACTCTTTATAAATAATTTGCATTTTCATCAATTAACAAACATTTATATTTGCTGGTGAGATAGAAACCTATTAATACATTCTGAAAATAAACAATTTGAGAATCAGGCTTTTCACACATTTAAATTTGCTTTCCTGATGATGAAGTCAATCTTTACATTAGAGTATCCCTAGATGCATAACAAACCACAAAAAAACTTTGAGGTTTATAGCAACATTTTCATTATTTCTTCCTGTTTCTTGGGTTGAATGGTGGCTTATCTGGGCTCACCCCTGACATATGACTCTAAAGCACATCACGGTGTAGACTATATTTAAAGTCAAGTAATCAGATGAGATAACCAAAGGGAATAATTGTAGATAGTGAAAATGTACAAGAACTGAGCCCTGAAACATTTCAGTTTATAGAAGATAAAGAAATGAGGCAGAATCAGCAAACATAAAGAAGTGGCCAATGATGGAGAAGGAAAACAAGGGAGTTTGGTATGTATTTCTAAAGCCAAGTAAAGAAGTATATCAAAGAAGAGGGAATGAGAATAGTTAACTGGGTCAAATCCTGTTGACAGAACTATAAGAACAGAAGATAAGAATTCAGATTTAGCAAACTGGAGGTTATTAATGAACTTGAGAAGAGCAGTTTTGGAGAAAGGGTATGGTTCATGAAAAGCCTGATTGAATGGGTTTCAGGGAAAAAGAAATTACAGCCAGACAACTTTATAAATATTTTTTTTTCTGTAAAGGGGAGCAGAGAAAGGAAGTAGTAACTTATGAGGTTGTGGGGCAAAGAGAAAGATTTTTAAAGATAGAAGAAATAACAGCATATTTGTATGCCAATGGAAATAACATAGAGATAAAAAAATAGCAATAAACAAGATACAGAGAAGAACTGCTGAGGTGATGTCCTTGAGTAGCTGAAATTAAATGGTGTTTGAGATTGTCTGAATGCTTGTTTCTCCCAAAAATTCATACATTAAAACCTAATCAGCAATGTGATGCTATTTGTAGACTGGGTCTTTGGCAACTGATAAGGTTATAAGGGTGGATCCTTCACAGATAAGATAAGTACCCTTATAAAAGTGGCCGCAAAGAGCTGCCTTACTCCTTTCGCTAAGTGAGGACACATCGAGAAGGCACATCTATGAAACAGAAACTGGGCCTTTACCAGACACCAAATTTGCCAAATCCTTGATCTGGGTCTCCCCAGCCTCTGGAACTGTGAGAAATAAATTTTCATTGTTTAAAAGCTTCCCAGCTTATGGCATTTTTTAAATAGCAGCCCAAACAGACTAATGCAAATGTTTGTACTGATAATCAGGTACTGCTATAACAAATACCTAAAATGTAGAAGTGGCTTTAAAACTGTAATGGGTAAAGGATGGAAGTGCTTGGAGGTGTGTGCTAGAAAAAGCCTACATTCCTATAAACAGACTGTTAAGGGTGGCTCTGATGAAGGCTTAGAAGGACAGCAGGGGAGTTATAGAGAAAGCCTCAATCTTCTCAGAGAATATGTAAGTGGTCATGATCAGAATATTGGTAGAAATATGGATGGCAAAGGTCATTCTGATGAGTTCTTAGAAAGAAATAAAGAACATATTAATGCAAAATGGAGAAAGGCAATCTTAGTTATAAAATGGCAAAGAACTTGGCTTAATTGTGTCTGTGTCCTAGTATTTTGTTGAAGTATTTCTGTGTCCTAGTATTTTGTTGAAGGTAGAACTTGTGAATACTGAAATACAACATTTGGCTAAAGAAAGTTTTAAGCAAAGTGTTGAAGGTGCAACTTGGCTTCTAATGTAAAAAATAGAAAAATAATTTAAAGGTGGAATTTTAAATAAAAAAAATGAGGCAGAACTTAAAGATCTGAAAAACTCTCAGCCTCTCCAAATTGTAACAAATGAGAAAGCATGTTTGGGAGAGAATACTAATGGTGTAACCAAGTGAACATTTGATAAGATTAATATGAATCAGCCAAGTTCTATTCATCAAAACTATGGAAGAATGATCCCAAAGGCATTTTGGAGATTACCAGGGATACCCCTCTTATTACAGGCCCAGAGTGCCAGGACCTGGGGGACAGAATAATTTCAAAAAGGGGCCATAGGTGCCCACAGGACCCACATACTCGCTGGCCAGTACCACCCCAGAGCTCTGTTCCCAGCATTCTGGTGCAGCAGTCTTTGGCCACCCCAGGTTCAGCTCCAGTGGGCCCAGGTGTGGTACAGGCAGTAGTTGCCACCCCTCTAGAGGACACAGACAGTAAACCTTGCCAATATCTGTGTGGTGCCACCTCTGCCAGTTCTCAGACTACACAAGCTGTGGAAATGTGGCTACCTCCATCTAGATTTTGGAGGATGGAGCCTCCCAGAGTTCTAGGCATGCAATCCAGGCAGAGTGCTGGGTTGAGCTGGCTGAGAGTGGGGCAATTGCAGAGAGTCTCCACTAGGTCAATGTCTAGGCTGTACCTAGTGGGGTACAGCCACCCCCACGAACCCAGACCAGTAGAGCCACTGGCATGTGAATCCAGCCTAGGAAAGCAACAGACAGGTGACTCCAACCCTTGAAAGCTGCAAAGCGATTAGGGCAGGGTTACCCAGAGCTTTGGGGACTCAATCCCTGCCAAGTAAAGCTGCAGAAATAGGATCTCTCCCCTGGAAGGTCTGGAGGGCAGAGCCTCAAGTCAAATAAGATGATTCTATATCCTTAAGGTTTTAGACTTGCAATCTGCTGCCCCTTTCTCCTTTCCTATTTCTCCCTTTTAGAATGAGAGTATCTACCCTATGACTGTCTCACCACTGTAATTTGAAAGCACATAACATGTGTGATTACATAGGTACATAGCTAGAGACTAATTTGCCTTAGAATGAATCATACCTTGAGTCTCATCCATACCTAATTGAGATGATAGATGAGACTCTGGACTTTTGACTTTTGAGTTCATGCTGGAAACAGTAAACACTTTTGGGGTTACTGGGATGGAATGAATGCATTCTGCTTCTGAAAAAGACAAGTTTTAGTGGGCCAGCAGCACAATTCTATGATCTAAATATATGTGTTCCTCCGAGATTCAAATGTTGAGACCTAATCACTAATTTGATGCTGTTCAGGGGTGAGGAATTTTGGGAGATAATTATGTCATGAAGGCAGAGCCCCAATGAATAGGATAAGTGACCTTACAAAAGAAGCCCCAGAGAGCTGCCTTGCCCCTTCCACCCATGTGAGGGCACAGTGAGAGGGCATCATCTATTAACCAAAAAGTGGGGCTTCACCAGATGTCAAATCTGCCAATGCCTTGACCTAGGACTTTCCAACCTCCAGAACTGTGAGAAATAAAGTACAGTTGTTTAAAAGGAACCCAGTTTAAGGTACTTTGTTATAGAAACCTAAACAGACTACAACAACATGTAATGTGCAAATGGAGAGATTACCCTCAGATAAGAACAGAAACAGTTCCTCCAGTAAAAGATGGAAAGAAACAGTAAAGGGCACAGATGCAAGGAAGCTGGTGAATATGGTGACAGAAATTTTTGGAAACTCTCTTCCAATTGCTTCTATTTTCTCTATTTATTGATTGTATATTACTCATCAGCCACAGAGCCTTGAAGAGATTATAATTTGGATTTCTTGTTTGAGTGACGGGGTGGATGAGGATGTCTATAGATTCACAAAGGGAAGACAGGAGGAGGCTCAATGTTGAAAAGACTACAAACTTTGATGCACACTGACTTTGGGGTGCCTCTCAGACAACTTACTTCATAAATGCACAGAGCTGAATTTAGTTACAATTACATGAAGTCAGTTAATAAATATAATAAGATTATATCCCCTCAAGTTTTTCTCAATTACTATTAAAATTATAAAAATTAGTATATACATATATGTGTGACATTCTTTTTATATTTCTGTTCTGAACATGAGGACTTATAATTTAACCAATGAATTATCCTTTAAGAATATCACTTGCCTAGCATAAGACAACTTACTATTCCTAAATACTTATAAATATTAGGAGAAAAAGCACGTTGAATATATCAGAAAAATGCCCTGTTCCTAACATAGTAGAAACTAATTTATGTTTCTGACATTGTAGTATATAGATAATTTGCACATCGGTATGATTCAAGTTAGCAGTCTATAGAAGATTGCTAGGATATGAAATCCCCTTGTATATTATGGTAATTTACCTTCACATTATTTCATTGTTATAGATTCTGAGGTTCTCACTAGCTTCTGAAAAAAACATGCAGCGATAATATATGGTTTGCTCCCTATTTGCTTTCAGAAATAAAAATACTAAATCAAAATTAACATGGAAAAATCTGAACCTAGTAGGCGGTTAGGCAATTGAAGAAAATCAATCAGTGTAAATATGGAGTTATGTGCTACCAATTGAATAATACTATTAAATGTTACATTTTATTGCAATCGGTTTTCAACTACACAGGAAAATTCTTCCCTTGTAGCATCCAATTACATTTTTTTTAATTATTTTACTTTAAGTTCTAGGGTACATGTGCACAACATGCAGGTTTGTTACATATGTATACATGTGCCATGTTGGTGTGCTGCACCCATTAACTCGTCATTTACATTAGGTATTTCTCTTAATGCTATCCCTCCCCCCTCCCCCCACGACAGGCCCTGGTGTGTAATGATCCCCACCCTGTGTCCAAGTGTTCTCATTGTTCAATTCCCACTATTCCTAAGAACCAAAAATGGTGTTCTGGACAACACCAGTGCTATTGGAATGCAGTCTCTAATAAAGAGTTGGTGGAACTATTATAGCAGAACTATGAACTTACAGGTCTATAAACCAAAGTATAAAAGGAGCATTGCAACATATTTTCTAACACCTAACTGCTGTAACCAAATAGTTTATTGTCAAAACCAAATGATATCCTGCTGTACAACATTATATCTATAGCTAATAATACTGTATTGCACATTTAAAAATGTGTTACAAGGGTAAGTCTCATGTTAATTGTTCTTACCACAATAAAAAATAACTTCATATAAATAATGCAAAATTAATACCAGCTTCAAACTCCCCATGTGTGATACAGAGAAATTTATATAAAGAAAGGATAACAACCAGACAAAATGCTGTAAACAATCAAGGCTTCAACCTTATCTATCTCAAGTACTGCTGCTGGGAAGTTATAATGAAATCTCCGCCTAAATTTAAAAATACTAGAAAACTTGCTATATAAATCCTGTAATTTTTCAAACACCTGTCTATTTAGTGGATTAGCTATCTCCAATAATACCTTCCCACCCCATATTAATTATTTAGTTTCACAGTGGCTACTTTCAGTTCCATTAAAAAATATCTGCTTCTAAAACAATCATAATTATCATTCAATATAAACCTATTTTGTTCCAGATGCTTTACATATCATACAAAATTGATCTTTACCACTTTCCTCCCTATAAGGTAGGTGAAGGTTTTCCTTCCAGTTGAGGAAAATGAGGCTCAGCTAAGTACCAGACACAAAGTCACACAACCAGTAAGTAGCAGAGACAGAATTTGAACTGAAGTCTGTGGGACTCCAGAGTGCCCTTATATCTATAACTTACTACTAGATACAAGAATCTATTCCAAATCCATCAGGGAAGTAAAAAGAGGAGTAAGAAATAATGTATGTCATTAAAGGGCCTATTACATTCTAGGAAAAAGTAACTATACTAGAAAGTAGAATATTATATTCTAAAAGAACAGTTTAAACAATTGTTTTAGTACAGGGAGATACCACACATCTAATTATAAATTTCAGGAAAGTTTTTATGGATAAAATGGCATTTGAAATAGATCTTAAATAATTAATTATTTTATCATAAGGTGAAGACTTGATGTTAATAGGGGGGTACTGGAGAAGGCTATATAAAGAAGGCATTTCTAAAACAAAAGAATAATGAAGAAAAAACAGCAAAAAACATGTTTCATGTATAGTGAATACTTCTGATTGACTGGAATACTGGGTAAATATAGCAGACTGAAACAAAGGAAGAATAGAAAGATAGGTTAAGTTCAACCTAAAGGCTCTTAAGTGACATGCTGAGGAAGTTTCAATTCATTTAAAAGGCATTGGGAAGTTACTGGAAGTTTTTTAGTAGAAAGTGATATGATTAAATCTATGCTTCAGGAAAATGACTTGAGCAAAAACATATACAACATATTGAAAAGGTAGACACCTGAGGTAGCAAGCTAAATTAGGAAATTACTGCAATAATCATGGCAGCCTGAACTAAGACAATCACAGTAGTCACAGAAAGGGTAGCACAGTATCAAATATATAGGCAATTAAACCAGCAGGACTTAGTTACTTTTTTACTTAAGGTAGTGAAAATAAGAGTACAGAGTTAAGTGGGAGAAGAGCTTCAAGGTCTGGGACCTAGATATCTATCCTAAACACTGACTTTCACAAAATTCAAACTTTCATCAGATAAAAGAGAGGTAAATAATCATGAGGTAAAATGATGTGTTTTATCACCACTTTTATCTAAGAACTTCTATGTTGGAATGGATCCTGTGGAAAATGGTGTTCCAATGTGTGCTCTGCAGACTTCCTGAATCAGAATCATCTGGGGTTGCAGGTCATGAGGATTCCAGTCTGCATTTCATCCATTTCTGCATATCTACAACACTTGTTATTTATAGCACTTAATTGAGAATTTATACAGCTTTATTTAAAACTGTACAGTAAATACATAGTAAAATTTCTATGAAAGAGAATGGCTTTCTTGGGTACTTACAAAGTTCATTCTTAATTTTTGTTACTTAGACTTTATAAGTATCTTAGCTACCCAACTATTAATAGAAGACAAATTCCCTAAGGATAAAGACTAATAATAATAATGTCTCTAGGTACTTTTACACTAATCGAAGCACTTTACAGTTTATCTGTTTGGTACTCCATTATTATAATGATATTCACCATATTATTAAAAATTTTTTTAGAGATGGGGTGTTGCTATGCTGCCCAGACTGGTCTCGAACTCCTGGGCTCAAGCAATCCTCCTGCATCAGCCTCCCAAAGTGCTGGGATTACAGGCATGAGCCACCATGTCCAGCCAATAGTCACCATATATTACTGGACAAATTATATAGCACTTTATCTCATCCTCAATTTTGTCAGTTTTACAGATTAGAGAACCAAGGTCCACAAAACGTAAATACTTCATCAAAAAACAGAGTTAGCGAAAGACAAAGGTAAATCAGAATCCAGAGCCATCTAATTCCAAAGTATATTTTCTTCTCCCTACATCATGTTGCCTCCACAGTGTTACATGCCACAGTGCTAGTTACAAAAGTACTCATTCAAACAAATTTTTGTTTGTTTTCTGTTGTGGTTGTTATTAAGTATTTAAGCCTTGTACATAAGCAATAATTGCACATAATGAATGATCAATGAGTATCTGTCAAGTGAATTAATGTAGCCTCAATGAGAAAACTAAAATTCTTAAGAAAAAATAGAAAATTATAGACACAGACAAAGCACGAATACATTCACTGTGCTGCTTACAAATATAATCATTCCCCCCCTGGCTTAGTGCTAAAATTAAAACAGTCATAGCATTTGTTAAACTCCAATTGTTTGGGTAAAGCAATGCTTCCAAGGTGGAACGAAAGGGAGAAATATCCATAGGGATCCCTCTGAGCATGATTTCCTCCAACGCCTACATTCTAGGACTGTTAAGAATGGCAGACACAAGGCTGTATACATGGACTTGTAGATTTGGAGACAGATAGATGTTATACTTTGATGACATACTCACATTTACCTATATACATCAAAAAAGAGCCAGTTCCATTTATCTACATTCTTCCAACCTAACAAACACTGACATAAAGGTGCTTGGCTAGGAGAAAGGGATGTAAGTTCATTCATGGGTTTCTCCACATAATCTATGAACACTGATGTTAGAGGAAGGAACACTGGACTAGCTGGTCATTCTAGAAATGTAGACCACTAATGCCCACAGTGCTGTGCAAAACCCTGTCACAAGTCACCCTTTCTCCTTCTCCTGGGTTTCCTTGATAGACATTAATTTTCTAACTTTGGTCTCATCAATTTTCTAGTCATTTATTCTGCAAACATTTACTGCAGAACTACTATGTGCCAGGTACTGTACTAAGTCACACTATGGGAAAGAGAATCTAAGAGAAGTCCTTGTCCCAACAGTTCAAAGTCTCAATGAAGAGACCTACATGTAACTAAATCACTGCAGTGCAATGATTGAAGTAGACATATAAATATCCCAGATGAAAGATATGGGAAAGAAGCCAGAGCTATAAGATTTAATGAACTAAAAAGCGCATCACCTGCAAGAAACTTAAACAATACCTGTAGAAGTGCCAGGCTAAGGGAGAATCACAGAATCCTAGAATGTTCCAGGTTGAAGGAAAGTCCAATTAATTGCTACTAAAAAAGAATATCTTACTGACAAAGCAGCCCATAACCACTGTGCCAGGTTCTGATAATACACAAATAAACTCTGAGCCCAGCCCACCTCAAGAAACCCACAACTCAGTGAAAGACTCCTCACTATACCACTAGTAGGCAGAGGCATTAAAAACAATATGATGATATTAAGAAAAACATTAAAAATTGTATTAATATAGAATGCCACATCTCTAAGATGGAATTTAAAAGCAGCCCTTGCTTAAGACACTCTCCTGCTATAAACTCTGAAATATTGTCATCAACCTATGCCTCTGCAAAGACGTATTAATTGCATGTGACAAAACAGTCTCTACTCCAATACCCTCTATTCTCAGCCCTCGTCTCCTGACACCACTCTTTGTCCCTAGGTAAACATGGCCACTCCCTCCTTGGTGACTCTATAATACCCTATACAGACTCTGCTCATTCATTCTTCATGCATTCATTTACTCACTTATGTAATCAGTAAGTATTTTTTAGCACCCATTATGTACAAAACACTGTACTAGGTGCTGGGGACAAAAAGTACTCAATAAAACAAACACAATCCTATTCTCAGGGAGGTTACATTCCAGAGGGTGTAGATTTATAATAAGAAAATAAATATATAACAGGTCTGGTGATGGTAAGTGCTAAGAACAAAAACAAAGTTGGATAACAGGGATACGGAATATGGAAAGAGAGTACTTGATATGGTTTGGCTGTGTCCCCACCCAAATCTCATCTTGAATTGTAGCTCCCATAATCCTTACATCTTATGGGAGGCACCCAGTGGGAGGTAACTGAATCATGCGGGCAGGTCTTTCCCATGCTATTCTCATGATAGTGAATATGTCTCATGAGATCTGATGGTTTTATAAAGGGCAGTTCCCCTGCACATGCTTTCTTGCCTGCTGCCATGTAAGAAATGCCTTTGCTCCTTTTTCGCCTTCTGCCATGACTGTGAGGCCTCCCCAGCCATGTGGAACCATGAGTCCATTATAAATTACCCAGTTTTGGGTATGTCCTTATTAGCAGCATGAGAGCTGACTAATACAGTACTGTATTAATTGTGTAGCCAGCAAAGACCTCCCTGATAAGATGACATTTCAGCAGAGATGTGAATGACATGAGAAATGTACCATATAAGTATCTATGTATCATGTAGGAGTATTCCAGGCAGAAGAAGTTCAAACACTCTGAAGTGAGAACATGAGTAGCGTATTTAAGGAACAGGCAGTGGACAGATGACAGTGTCTTGAACACTATCAGCCCCTACAGCCTTATAGTGTACTTACTTGTATCCACTATCACACTATGAGCTCCCTGAGAGAAAGGATCCTGTCTTAGTTACCTCTGAGTTCCCATTGCCTAGGACAGAATCTGACCCAGGAGACACTATATAAATATTTGAGTAATAAATTAATGAGTGAGGATTCAACCCTTCTTCTCTCCCTTGCTTGATTCACTCCCAGGTATTATTGATGAATATGTGCTGCATCTTCAACTAGGTTTCCAGGTTTTCTGAAGGCAAACACTGTGTCAAGTATATCTTTTCCTGTTCCTCCCATCTCACATGTACCCCTAGGGTTCAATGCAGTGTTGTACAAATATTATATAAGACCAACAGATATAAAATCATTGAAGGAATATCTAGGTCTAGTGCTACCAAGACACCTGGAATAGGAAATAAATGGCAGAAATCACAGATCAAAATTCTGCATAGAAACAAATGGTGTCAAAATATGAAAAGTAGCCATTAATTTTAATTTTTATTTTTTGTGGGAACATAGTAGGTGTGTATATTTATGGGGTATATCAGATGTTTTGATAGAGACGTGCAATGCAATGTGTAAAAATCACATCACAGAAAATGGGGTATTCATCCCCTCAAGCGTTTATCCCTTATTACAAACAATCCAATTATACTCTTTTAGTTATTTTAAAATGTACAACAAAGTTATTATTGACTATACTCACCCTGTTGGGCTATCAAGTACTAGGTCTTACTCATTCTTTTTAACTATTTTTCATACCCTTAACCAGCCTCACTGACCCTAACCCTCCACTATCCTTCCCTGCCTCAGCTAAACATTCTTCTACTCTCTAACTTCATGACTTCAATTACTTTGATTTTTAGATCCCACAAATAACTGAGTACATGAGACGTTTGTCTTTCTGTGCCTGGTTTATTTCACTTAACACATTGACCTTTAGTTCCATGTTGTTGCAAATGACAGGATCTCATTCTTTTTATGGGTGAATAGTACTCCATCATGTATACATGCCACATTTTCTTTATCCATTCATCTGTTGATGGACACTTATGTTGCTTCAAAATCTTGGCTATTATGAACAGTGCTACAACAAATATGGGAGTGCAGATATATTTTTGATATACTGATTTCCTCTCTTTGGGGTATATACCTAGCAGTGGGATTGCTGGATCATATGGTAGCTCTATTTTCATTAACTTGGGAACCTCCAAAGTGTTCTCCATAGTTGTACTAACTTACATTCTCATCAACAGTATATGAGGGGGTCCCTTTTTTCCACATTCTCACCAGCATTTTTTATTGCTTGTCTTTTGGTTATGAGCCATTTTAACTAGCATGAGATGATATTTCATTATAGTTTTGCTTTGCATTTCTCTGATGATCAATGATATTGAATACCTTTTCATATGCCTGTTTGCCATTTGTATGTCTTCTTTTGAGAAATGTCTATTCAAGTCTTTTGAAAACTAGCTGTTTCTTAGGTAGGGAAACACTCACCTAATTTCAATCATTACCATCTTTTTTTTCAGTGGGAGGTCTTACTCTGTTGCCCAGGATGGATTGCAATGACAGGATCATGACTCACTGCAGCCTCAAGCTCCTAGGCTGAAGCAATCCTCCCCCATCAGCCTCCCCAGTCACTGGGGTTTACAGGCATATGCCACCATGCCTGGCTATGTATTTTTTTAAGAGATGGGGTCTTGCTATGTTGCCCAGGCTGGTCTCAAAGTCCTGGACTCAAGTGGTCCTTCTGCCTCAGGCTCCTGAGTCATTGAGATTACCTGAGGCACCATGCTCAGCTCTTATCATTACCACCCTTAACTCTCACTAGTACTACTTTACAGATACAACCAGAATAATACCATCATAATTAGAGTATGCTTTCAGGATTCAGAACTGGATCAGAAGAGAGTGGCCCCAGCAAGATATCCAGAAAGTCTGATGCACAATGTCCAAAAAGCATAGGATGCTCAGACATGATTTAAGCTGGAAAAGGTTCCAAAAGGTCTAGGTAATGGGCATATACAATAATGTAGACCAAGCATATTTGCCACGTAGTGGTCCAAGGAAATATGTCTATTCATATCTAGATTTTATCCAGTGATTGGTAAAAATGAAAAGTAGATATAAGTATAGACATGGTGAAAATTAGGCCTCCCAGCCCAGATTCATATCTAGAGGGCAAGGGTTCAGGCAATAACCTACGCTTGAAGAGATACTAATTCTAATATTCTAAGCTGAGTGATGAGTAAGACTTTGGCACAGAAAAGAAGGTATCAAGAAAGAACTCATTTTTACAGACAATACCAATAAAAATAATGCAGGAAATGTAACAACTTACAGACTAGTGACCAGGGTTTGTCTCTTGTATATTAGATAACAAGACTAATTGGCAGCATCTCTAATACTGCTCATAGACATTATGCTGTGGTCAAGAAATGGCTCAGAGATGAGGCAGACTGGGATAGAAGTCAAAACCCATTAGTAGCAGATTTAACTGCTGGAAGCCAGGATGAGAAAGGTAAAGGTCTAAGGTGAGAGCTGCTCACAAAATCAGAGATTGGTCAAACTGGAGGAAACTTTGCAAACCTGAAACCCAACTATATTAGAGATGTCCATCACTTCTCCTCCACTCATAGCCTCTTAGAGAATCTGTCCTACCCACATCCCTGAAGAGGCAGCCCTATATACACAATGACCACCTTCTTTGGTTTACAGTTGACTAGACCCAAACTGAGAAAATCATATTTTCCTTCTTATAATTAGGAATTGAAATACAAGACTGAGTTTGTTAGAGTATGTTGAATAGGCCAGTCAACCCTATGGCAGGCAAGTGAACACTCAGCAAGCTTGAAACAGAAACTAAAAACCTTAAAAACAAAGTTGGCCTGAAGGGCAGGGAATGGAATATAAAGTATTTAGGAAAAAGGAGATTCTAGATCATGCAGACCCAGGCATATACATGGAAGAAGAGATTGCCTAATAAGTTTCCAGCTTCCTTTATGCACTATAAGTTAAAAATATTGTCTGTTTATTAATGGATAAGAATTATGGGATAAAATTTTCCTTGAAAAATAGTCATCTTCTTTAAGATTTTAGGGGTTTTTAATAACACATAATTCTCATTCGCAATACTGTTATTTATAATCCTGTGTTAAATATTCAGACTCAATTATTTATTCTATTCCTAAGTAATATTAAGCTATACTTTAAATATTATCCCATACTTTTGGATACACAAATCTGAGAGAGAAGAAACTATACAAACAAAGAAAAAGTGTATACTCTTCCCATCAGCAATGACAGCCAAATTTTACTTATAAGATTGCTTTCCATATTTTACCCTGTTTAGATATGTAAAAGGCTAACATCTAATCCCATTTGTAATGCTGATCCAGCAAGAAAGAAATTAATTTGGCATTAGAGTAGTAACATCAATTTCCCATGTAACTAAAGTAATGCATTTACTGGAAAGAGATTAATATCAATTCCATAAATCATACACATGCTTTTTCCGGGTTTGAGACATCCGAGTAATGTCATATATGTGAGCTGATATCACTTTGTGCATGTGCCATTCATTAATCTGTGCCTGGGGTTACAGAGAAGTTGTCAGGAGAAAATATAAAACTTAGAAAAAAATCAATCTTTCTGTTCTTAATTTTTTGTAACTTGTTTTAAGTAAGGTAAGCCAAATGTTGCTAGAAATGCAATGACATTGATCCACACTAGCAGCCAGCATTTTCAGAAAAAAAAAATTAAACATTTGGTCACTTAGCTTCCTGGTGGTAACAACTACTTAATATCCACATAAGACAATGTGTAAATGTCAATGCAAATATTCCATTAAGGAGCCTCAATAAAATGATGACTAAAAGAAGAACTGAGTCTGAGTCTCTCCTTTAAAGAACAGTTCATCTTTGTTGTTGAATTTCATAATCATATGGGTTTTTTTTAGTTTCTTGCTTTCTGTTTGTTTTTGTTTTTGTTTTTGAGATGAGGTCTTGCTCTGTCACCCAGGCTGGAGTGCAGTGGCACCATCATGACTCACTGCAGCCTCAATCTTCCAGGCTCAAGAAATCTTCCAACCTCAGCTCCCAAGTAGCTGGAATTATAGGTGCATGCCATGATGCCTTGCAATATTTTTTAAAATTTTTGTAGAGTTGGAGTCTCCCTATGTTTCCCAGGCTGCTCTTGAACTCCTGGGCTCAGGTGATCCTCCTGCCTTGGCATCCCAGAGTGCTGCGATAATCACATTACTCAGGATCCCATAGATAAAAAGAACCAATATGATATGTGTATATGTATATGGTCTGTGTGTGATATACATATAAATCATCCAATCCCCAAAACACAGCACCAATTACCTGCATGATACAGAATGGGAAGAACAAGGCCCAGATGTAAGAGCGTGGAGCTTGTAACACTCCTATTATTTATTATTACTTTTGACAAATTGATAATATTAACCTAAACTTAAATCTTCCATTCCAAGTCATCTGTGGCTAGCAAAACTGCAGGGACAAGGAAATGAGTGACACAGTGGAAAGAGTCCAGGCCTTTGATTTGACTAAAGTCAAATCCCAGCTCTATTATTTACTAACAGTTACTTGTCTTTGAGCTTCTAATATTTCCTCATCTGAAATATTAGAAAAATAGTGCCTATTTCATGGGATTCTTAGGAGAATTAGAGATAAAGTATATAATGTTTCCTGGCATATAATAGATGATCAATACTTCTCTGGCCATATTTATTCTGTTCACTTCCAGGGCACAGGGTAGAATTTCACCTTTTGACCCCTTGAAAATAGACGTGGCCATATGACACATTTTGTCCAATGCGATATAAGTGGAAATTATTTGTGACTTTTCCAAAAAGGTATTTTTATTATAATTTGGCTATCATGACTTAAAACATACTGAGACATTTCTCTCTTGCGATGCATTCACAATATCAGAACTCTTTTTATTTTATAGTATATTAGCAACTTACAGAACAGTTACGCTATCTTCTATTAATTGTGTGAAACAGAAATATTGTCAACTAAGCAGGACAGGGTTCATTATTCCATTTTAGTGATGAGATCACACATTCAGAGAAGTGAGGTGATTTTTCCCAAGACCACATAGATAATAAGTGTCAGGTCTTCTGATTCCTAGATAATACCAATCCGTGTATAAGAAAAAAATAAATGCCACACTAACAATGGACTGTTTTATAAGATAATTTATTGAGATGTTAATCTGTGCTGGTAAATGATATCCCATATTCTATTTTTTCCAACACTGAACATTTATTTCCCTGCCTCCCACCCACACACCATACGCTCTATTCTCTAGGCTCTTTGAGATCTCTTACCTCAAGGGAGGTTTGCGTGGCAATAAAAAAGAAAACATTGCCCCCAACACTTCTTTTCCTGACCTTAGCTAGGATTATGCTAGTAGAAAGAGCAGAGTTCCATTGGAAGCAGAGAAGGGAAGAAAAACATCCTATACGTTGGGAAAGAGAAGTCAAAGATTCTAGGAATGGTGGGAGGAAGAGGTGCTCCCTGGCAATCCTCAGTAATAAATGGCTTCGCAGGGTACCTACAGAGGAAGAACGCTAGGCACTAGGTCTCTGAAGCTAGGCAAAAGCTCCAATAAAGACCCTCATGTCCTGCTTGTGTGAGACTTCCCACATTCAAGGAGTTGCATGAGCTTGAATTATGAGGGTGTCATGGTACCCAGACATTTAAAAATCAGAATGTTTTATCTCCTAGCATAAGCATCACATACACCTCTTGGAGTCTTATGTGACTTTTGAGAAAGAAAGCCTCAGTTAAGATGTGAAAATGAATTTCCTCTAATCCCAGTGAGAAGGAAATCCAGAGTCAGATTAACTTGATATAAATAAACTAATTTGAAATTTCTTACTGAGTGTATAAACGAGGACCACACCCTAGCCCAAAGTCCTTCTGAAAACACACACTTAACTGCCAATTTCATTTAATTGTGTGAAACAGTTATAAATTGTATCCCATAATATATTCCTGATTATTCCTAAAGGATTGAGTTTTCCAAATCCAAAAATGTTACCCTTTCTCCATCAACTGTGAGATGATGTGAAATGAATTATCTCCCTCCATTACGGAGGAATAAGATATGCTATGAATGCATGCAATAAGCCCTCACAGATCAGATACTCAAACCCTACACAGGGATTGAGCCAAAGTTCCCCAAAGTGGTAACAAGTACATTCCTATCTACTCAACTCAAAGGGTCTCAGCTAGCTAGTCTACAAGCTAATATAGGACATCAGACTGGTTATTAGCTTGTACTTCAACTTGGAAATGCTCTAGTTGCTAATAATGAGCCAGGAAATAAACACATAAATGGTGAATAACCAAAAGTTAACTAAGATGTATAAGAACAGGTTTTGAGGTCAGGTAGGCCTGGGCTGAACTCCAGATTCTGCCACTTATTAGTTAAGCGCACTTAGTCAAGTCACAACTTCTCTAAATCTTAATTTCTTCAACTTCCTTCTCTACAAACAGGAATAACATGCTTACCCTAATTTTTGTCCAGGATTTATGAGAGGCCACAATAGATGTGAAAACACTTTGTTAATTATAAAATGCTTACAAATATTAGCAATTATTACAGTTTTATTACTTTTCTTGCTGTTGTTATTACTTTCCACTAGCCCCTGAGGTCTACCAAAGGTAGCACATGGGGAGTTCCCCTAAAAAACAGGCTGATTGTGCGGTCCAGTATGCTTTTAAAAGGAATAGGTACCATGAAGCTTCTAAATTATTTATTCATTCATTCATTCATTTAATAAATGTGTATTGAGTGCCCCAAGAATTCTTCAAATCATTCAATATTCAAAATGTATCCTCATTTACCTCTCACAGTGACCATTAGAAGCTCTTCCTTTGGGTTTAGCCGTGTGACATTTGGAGAGACATTTAAACTGAAAACCTGTTTCTTCATCTGTAAAATTAAGATGGCATCACTTATCCCACAACATAGGGTCAAATGAGATCAAGGCTATGAAAATGCAAAGTCACCAATATGGCACTCCAAATGTTCAAGAGTGCTACTGATAGACTTACCTTAACTACCTAAAAGTCCTAAGGATGATGTGGGAATTTAAGATTATCTTGAATGTATAAGCATTGTACTGAGCTACTGCTCTCTGTAGAATGTGTTTATGACAGTAGTTATTTCCATAAATACTCATAAAGCCAGTGGAGTAAGGAGGCATCAAGGAAGTAAAGACATTTGGTATGTTTTAACTTTCTTTTCTAGTCACTAAATGTTTATATTTGTAAGCTGCATTGCTTTACTGTGATTACGAAATTGTTGTTGACTTAGTTGGAAATGTTCCTATAAATGATAGATTTTCCATTTAAGAAAACTTGATTATCTAAAATTGAAAAAACAGAATTCAGCTGTAGATTAATTTCAGGATAAACTTTTAAAAATAGAATAAATAAATGTGGGTCAACATTTACAAGTTATCAATTTTTTTAACTAATAAACATTTCTTTTTTCAATCCCAAATACAGAAAGAAAATCTCACTTACATTAATTTTGAGTTTTCCTAGAAAAATATCACAGAACATCAGAGTTGGAAACAACTTTGATGGTGATCTAGCCATAAAAGTTGGATTGGGGAGGATGAGATTTAAATCACATCCATTTAAAAATATTTTAACCTATGAATGAGAAAATTCTGTGTAATATTTTCTTTTCCAGAAAAAAAATTGGGGGGGTTTTATTCACATTGTTCACAACATAAAGACAGATGATAAGACACCGAATATGTTTTTAAAACTATAAAATTAAAGGTATATTTCCATCCGGGTCAACAACAAAACTTTAAGTATTTTTCTTTTTTGTATTTTTCTTTCTTTTCTTTTTCTTCTTTCTTTGTGTGTGTGTGTGTGTGTGTGTGTGTGTGTGTTTGTGTGAGACGGAGTCTCGCTCTGTCACCCAGGCTGGAATGTAGTGGCGTGATCTAGGCTCACTGCAACCTCCACCTCCTGGGTTCACGCAATTCTCCTGCCTTAGCCTCCTGAGTAGCTAGGATTACAGGTGCTCACAACGCCTGGCTAATTTTGTATTTTAGTAGAGATGGGGTTTTGCTATGTCAGTCAGGCTGGTCTTGAGCTCCTGACCTCAGGTGATCCACGTAATTTCTAAATAAAACTATCCAAATTCTCGAATGCTCATCTCCAGAAAGCCTTTCTGTCCTCCAATCCACATTGATATCTTACTCCAAATTTATACGTAAGTATGATATTCATTATACAAACTTATACTGAAGTATTTACAATTTTATTTTGCTGTATAATAGTTTGTGTATGCTTAATCGTGCTTCTACAACTAGTCTACAAGCATATGACTTGCAATGATGGGGACTGGAGATGCTGTGGTAGAGACTGTTACTGATTGCAAAATTCATTTCTTATTCTACCTGGGCACACAAATAGACTTCATTTCTCAGTCCATTTGTGTCCATATGACTATTTCTCATTAATGGATTATAAGTTGAAAGAACATGTAATATTTCCAGTTTAAGGCTTTTAAGAAGTAGATGCATCTCCTCTTTTAATTGTTCTCCTCACACCAGTTAGATACAGATGATGATGACAGACTTTGGGAACAGTGGAGTCACTGAAATGGAAGATGGAAGAAGTCTAGAACCCTGAATCATCATGTAGAATGAATACTTACCTGTCTTGGACTGTTATATGACCAAGAAATAACTTTTGCTTATATTTGCACCATTATATATTTTGGAATTTATTTGTTACAGAAGTCAAGCCTATGTAAACCAATGCAGCTATGGTTACTTAAAGTTGGATTTTCTCTTTACAAAATGCTCAAACATGGGTCCACAGCTTAGCTATAAGGCAGTGTGAAAATTGACCTAGTGGGCTGGAAAAATTATTATGTCATAAAGTAACACCATCAACATTGAGAACTTGGAAGAATATCATGGGCCCAACTGAGCTGGTAACTCTAGTAGACATAGTTTAAAAATATATATTAATACACGTTGGTTGTTCCTTGCTGGTAATAATTAGATCAGATAATAATAGACCAGTTTTCAAGGAAAATTGAATGGAATAGAGCAAATGCAAGAAATTGAGGCATAGCAGGTTTGAAAAATCAGCTACCTTTGGACCTCAAATTTTGGAAGCAAGAATGTCCCAAGCTGCTGAAGACAAATGAATTATTCTGTGAATTGAGGAGAGATTTTGAAATGGGTAGGGAATCATCCAGAAACATGGTAAAGCAGCCATAGAGAACTAAGGGGTGCTTGATATCCAATTTTAAGTCATGTTCACTTCTGCAATTTTTAAAGAAATTTCTATTCTTCCATTAAGGCTGCATAATGTGTGTGTGTGTGTGTGTGTACATACACACACAGAAACACACAGTACTGTGTGGGAATGTATACATTTTCTTGGCGATATAAAGAAAAGTTAAGTTCCATAACAGGTATGACATAAAGCAGAAATAAAAGACCAGGTAAGGCCAGGCACAGTGGCTCAAGCCTGTAATCCCAGCACTTTGGGAGGTCGAGTTGGGTGGATCACCTGAAGTTGGGAGTTCGAGGCCAGCCTGACCAACATGGAGAAACCCCGTCTCTACTAAAAACAAAAATTAGCCAGGTGTGGTGGTGCATGCCTGTAATCCCAGCTACTTGGGAGGCTCAGACGGGAGAATCGCTTGAACCCGGGAGGCAGAAGTTGTGGTGAGCCGAGATCGCGCATTGCACTCCAGCCTGGGCAACAAGAGCAAAACTCCGTCTCAAAAACAAAACAAAACAGAAAAACAGGTAAGATGCATGGGAAACCAAGAATCCTAACAAAGGAGGAACTGAGAGTCAAAATAACGATATACAGAGAAGTACAGGATATGGTTCTTGGGCTGACACCTGGGTTATACAAGCAACCTCTGCCCAAGGTAAAGGTTCCTGCATTACAGTTAACAAGTGTTTACTAACAATGCTAAGCTCTGTGTTTGAGCCTCACGATTTGTCAAATGAATGAGATATGGCATTTGAATCACAAGGGAAGGCACATCAACAAAGAAATGATTGATAATGAAAAGCTTAGAAGCAATAGAAGCTATTCACTTAAACCAACCTATGGTTTCAGAAGCAATGAAGCCATTCACTTAAACTGACCTTAGGGCTTCAGAGAAGGCTTCCTGGTTAGATAACTAAGTTATCTTGAAGGATAAATGCAAATAAGCCAGAGAAAGAAGGGTAGGAATGACTTTTAAGACAAAGATAATCATATAAACTAAAGCAAGGAAGCATAAAATTACACCACGCATGTGGAGAACTAAAACTGTGTAAACATAGTCTAAAACTAAGGCAAAGAGGGCTAAGAAAAATGTCTGGAAAGGTTGGTAGCGGGTAAAGTCATGGAAAGTGCTAAATGCTATCATAAGATGCGTGGGCTTCATTTCATAAACAATGAGGATGCACTGAAGATTCTTATCTGATTCATTCTCTTCTGAATCTGAGCTATTGCTATTTTTTGGTTTGCCTCTATTGATTTTGACTCCATACTACTCCATATATTTTTTTTCTCCACTCATAATAGAGCCTCTCTTATTTGCTCTGCCAGTAAATAACCACCCTGATAAGTCACCCAACCTGTTACAGCTTCCTAAGCAAGACCCAGATAGAATATAGTGAGCAACTCAATATATTGTTTTCAAAACACTGAATGGTTCTAACTGACTCTATCTTCTTTACTGATAAAAAAACTGTCATTTTCTTTTGTTTTTCTAAATAATATGCCCTCTTCTGTGATGTATTTTAAAGCATACATGAATATTCTGCATCATCCACTAAACAATCATGCATCTTATTTCTATTCCATGAAAACAGGAAGAAGGAATAGGACACAAGAAGGAGGAGTAGGAAGGGGACAAAAAATTTATGTTGTTGACATTTATCAAGTGCATACTATGTAATAGGCATTTGATACATTACCTTATGTAATTTTCACAACCATTCTACAAGACAGTTCATTATTCCACATATTTTAAAATGAGAAAACAGAAGTTCAGAAAGGCTAAATGTGATGGGTAATTGTATGTGTCAATTTGGCTAGGTCACCGTGCCAAAATATGTGATCAAATCTTTACTCCGGATGTCTCTGTGATGGTGTTTTTGGATGAGATTAACATTTAAATTAACAGATTTTGATTAAAGCAGATTGCCCTCCATAATGTGGGTAGACCTCATCCAATCAGTTGAAGACTTGAATAGAACAAAAGACTGACCTCCTTGAGTAACAGGAAATTCTGCCAGCAGATGGCCTTCAGACCAACTGCAGAACTGGCTCTTCCCTGGATCTCTAACCTGCTGGCCCACTCTGCAGACTTGCCACCTTTCATAAACATGTGAGCCAATTCCTTAAAATAAATCTTCACTCACACATACACACACACACACACACACACACACACACACACACACACCTTTTTGGTTCTGTTTCTCTGGAGAACCCTGACGAACATACTAAAGAACTCAAACAAGGCCACTCATATAGTAAATAATAAAAAAAAACCAAAACTTACAACCAGAACTGTTTGTTTCCAAAGCTAGGATTCCACTAGCTACACGATTTTCCATATAATAACTTTAAACACTATTATATTAAAAATGAAAACTAATTTACATAATATTTTAAAACTATTTTAATATTTGTGTAAATTGATAAGCTTAAAAAGTTGTTTTTTTCCTGTGTTGGAGCACTCTTCAGGAAAAATTATAAAAATTAATAAAAAACAAAAACCCTCTGTAATTGAGGTTTAGTGCACAGGGAAGTTTTTTAAAAAAACAAGCAAAACATATTGGGAAGGAATTAACTAGTACATATGGGTATGAGCATTTGCTTCTAAATGTGGCAATGAAATCTGCCCTATGAGACAGTCTTGCAACACATTTGTTTTAAACAAGTATGTTCTGCCATATTTAAGGGACATTTCAAATACAAACCTTCTGTGATTGATATGTAAATTATGAACAGAGTGACAAATCGAAGACTAAGATGAAGGCATTGAGTCAAGTTAACACATCTACACTTGGCTCCTTTAGGATATCTAATAGCTAAATATAAGAATGAGTTGATGACAAAGCAAGGAACCATATCAGGTTTTCATGATCTCCTCTTATATAATAACTGTATCCCTGTATAGACAAAGAAGGCAGAAATAGGAGAAGACAAGACTACAGAAAATTGTTTTTACTCATCCATGAAAGAAGAAGGCTTTAGGGTGAGTATAAACTTGCCAATTATTTTAGGACCCACCATTTTATGTTTAAGCAATTGTCATTTATTCATTTATCCATGGATGTTTTGTGCACCTATTAAGAGCTAGCCATTGTAAGAAAAGAAATCATGGTTCCTGCCCTCAAGAAGTTTATGCTTACAGGCACAGTGAAAAGCTATGTTCCACAAAAGAAATATTAGTAAAACTGAAATTGTAAACTGGAAGACGGAAAAGCCATATACAGCTGCAGATATCATAGGAGAAAGTAAGTTTGGGTACAGACTTTGAGGATAGATTTCAATAAAAGTTGAAAAAGAACATACCAAACAAAGAGAGTATCATAATTAACGTTAAAAACAATAAGGATTTGATATTGGTTAGCAGAATAAAAATGAAAATGCATACATGAGAAGGATCATACAGGTAGAGTACGAATTCTCAATAGGGGTGCTTTCATTTGGAGCAAAAACATTTTAGACTATTACAATGATTTGTTGCCCTCTGAAAATCACAGTACCTAAAGAGATATGCAGTATATCAGTAGCAATGAAATTTCAGGGAGCTGGGGGAGTAGGAAAAAATACCCAAAAAGTAGAGTAATAATAAAAAAATCAGTGAAAAACATTAAGATGGAGTAAAAGGATTTAATAAGCAATTAGATGGGGTGACAAAGAAAAGCAAAAGCTGACTCTAGAATGACTAGAAAGCTATTAGAATTTTTGAAATTAAAAAAAAGTTTTAAGGTCAAAAGGGCTCTTCTGTTTTGAAGTTAAAACCTAAGTTTGGTTTGGAAAGCTGTCCATTTTAAAATATCAATACACATCTAGCTACAGACACAATCGGATAGTCAAATTGTCCCTGTTTGCAGACGACATGATCGTATATCTAGAAAACCCCATTGTCTCAGCCCAAAATCTCCTTAAGCTGATAAGCAACTTCAGCAAAGTCTCAGGATACAAAATCAATGTACAAAAATCACAAGCATTCTTATACACCAATAACAGACAAACAGAGAGCCAAATCATGAGTGAACTCCCATTCACAATTGCTTCAAAGAGAATAAAATACCTAGGAATCCAACTTACAAGGGATGTGAAGGACCTCTTCAAGGAGAACTACAAACCACTGCTCAATGAAATAAAAGAGGATACAAACAAATGGAAGAACATTCCATGCTCATGGGTAGGAAGAATCAATATCGTGAAAATGGCCATACTGCCCAAGGTAATTTACGGATAGTTTAAAATATAGAATCACTACCTTGAAGAGAGTTCAAGGCTGATGATACTTTCCAAGGCAGTGTTATTCAAAATTTGGTCCATAGATTGATGCTGGTCTGCAATGTGTTTGTTGTACATTGCTACCAATTAAGTACAGTATGATACTTTTACAGTCATTTGACATCCAAACTTATGATTGGTTTACTTATCTAGTTCAATAGGGTGTAAATAAATTTAAATGTTGACAAACTCATGTGGCAAATTGCACCTGGCATGAGCATCATACAAGTCATGCACAGTAGGATCACATAGAGAGCCATGACAGACTGGGGAGAAATAAAGTTGGTTCTTGACCACACATAGTTCTGAGAAGCGTTTTACCAGGGCTTAATTATGTAGAGCTTATTACTTAATGAAACTGTATTCCATCATTTCTAAGATAGCAGGGACACTAGTAAAATGTCTAACAAAGAGTAAGTACTCAATAAATCAAACAAGCTTCTAATTTTTAGACAAAATGTTATAATATGTGCATAATTGCATTTTTATTGGAAGGGAGTTCATAGCTTTCATTAGATTCTTATGAACAGATGCCTGTTACCTAACAAAGGCTAATAACCAATGCAGTAAAAAAAAAAAAAAAAACTCATTACTACTATTATCTTTGTACCTTCAGTATCTGCACATAATTTCATTCATCCATTTAACAAATAATTATTGAATGCCTACTCTACGTTAGGCTCTGGAGATAGAGCAAATAGACAAAGTAACTATTCTTATTGTAAGAAAGGCAGATAAACAAATAAAAAAGCAAGTAGCATATGAAAACAAAATGCTATAAAAGAGAAACTGGGTAGCTGCTTTGGATCATCACAGAAGGCCTCTCTGAGGAAGCAATATTTAAGCTGAAATCTGAATACCAAGAAGTAAAGATGGTGTGGGGGGGTGATCAGAATTCCAGAAAAAAAAATTTGGCTGAATCAAACAGCCTAAAAACAAATATGGCCTGCTCTGGAAACAGGCAGAAAGTCACTATGGCTACAGCATTATTGGGAAGAGTAAGAATGTCATGAGGTGAAGTCAGAAAAGTAGTCAAGGGCCAGACCAAGTAGTCACTGATCACTTTGTAGTCAGGATAGGAAGTTCACATTATATTCTAACTCTGATGGGAAGCCAATGAAGGTATAAAATAGGGAAAGAATGAGATGTGATTTGAATATTTAAGAATATTTCTGAGTACTGTGTAAAGAATAGATAATGGGGGAGAAGAAACTTGAGTGAAAGGAAGCAAGAGGCCAGGCACGGTGGCTCACGCCTGTAATCCCAGTATTTTGGAAGGCCGAGGCGGGTGGATCACGAGGTCAGGAGATCAAGACCATCCTGGCTAACACGGTGAAACCCATCTCTACTAAAAATACAAAAAATTGGCCGGGCGCGGTGGCAGACACCTGTAGTCCCAGCTACTCGGGAGGCTGAGGCAGGAGAATGGCGTGAACCCGGGAGGCGGAGCTTGCAGTGAGCCAAGATAGCGCCACTGCAGTCCAGCCTGGACGAAAGAGTGAGACTCCGTCTCAAAAAAAAAAAAAAAAAAGAAAGAAAGAAAGAAAGGAAGGAAGCAAGAGCAACATATGTTAACTGCTTGAATAAGGGAGGCAGACAGAAAATAAATTAATGGATTCAGGATATTTAAGCACAATAATAATTCTTAATGGACGGATGGATGAATGGATGGATGGATGGATTATGAACTATTAGATATGTACTCAAGATTTATAAAGATTAAAGATACGTAAGCTGAACCTTGGAAAATGCCTTATAGGTCATGTGTGGAGGAAAATAAGATAGGTCAGTCCGAGACAGGGGGAGAATGAAGATGTTGTAATCACAGCTGCCAGGGTAAGACAGTATTGGAAAGTAAGAGTAATCATCAGAAATGTCATGTTGCACAGGAATCAAAAGCTAAAACAAAACTATCAAATTACATCAGTATGCCCCTGGCAACCCTTCAAAGAACAATCTTGCTGGAGTGGCCAGGATACAAATCAGACTATAAAAAATAAACATGTAACGGTATATAGTGACATTTCCATTTTTACTGGAAATCTTTCCAAAATCATCTCACACATAATTAAATCTTATTATTATTATAATTTAAGATCTGGAAAACATGTGCGGAACGGTGCAGGTTTGTTACACATTTATACATGTGCCACGGTGGTTTGATGTACCCATCAACTCATCATGTATATTAGGTATTTCTCCCAATGCTATCCCTCCCCTAGGCCCCCACCCCCTCAACAGGCCCTGGTGTGTGATGATCCCTCCCTGAGGCCATGTGTTCTCATTGTTCAACTCCCACTAATGAGTGAAAATATGCACTGTTTGCTTTTCTCTTCCTGTGTTAGTTTGCTGAGAATGATGGTTTCCAGCTTCATCCATGTCCCTGCAAAGGACATGAATTCACCATTTTTTATGTCTGCATAGTATTCCATGGTGTATATGTGCACATTTTCTTTATCCAGCCTATCATTAGTGGGCATTTGGGTTAGTTCCAAGTCTTTGCTATTGTGAACAGTGCTGCAATAAACATACGTGTGCATGTGTCTTTACAGCAGAATGATTTATAATCCTTCGGGTATATACCCAGTAGTGGGATTGCTGGGTCCAATGGTATTTCTGGTTCTAGATCCTTGAGGAATCACCACACTGTTTTCCACAATGGTTGAACTAATTTACACTCCCACCAACAGTATAAAAGTGTTCCTATTTCTCCACATCCTCTCCAGCATGTTATCTCCTGACTTTTTAATGATCACCATTCTAACTGCCATGATGTGGTATCTCATTATGGTTTTGATTTGCATTTCTCTAATGACCAGTGACGATGAGCTTTTTTTACATATATTAGTTGGCTACATAAATAAATGTCTCCTTTTAAGAGCTGTCTCTTCATATCCTTCACTCACTTGCTCATGGGGTTGTTTTTTCTTATAAATTTAAGTTCTTTGTAGATTCTGGATATTAGCCCTTTATTAGATGGATAGAATGCAAATTTTTTCTCCAATTTTGTGAGTTGCCTGTTCACACTGATGACAGTTTCCTTTGCTGTGCAGAAGCTCTTTAGTTTAATTAGATCCCATTTGTCAATTTTGGCTTTTGTTGCCATTGCTTTTGGTGTTTCAGTCATGAAGTCTTTGCCCATGCCTATGTCTTGAATGGTATTGCCTAGGTTTTCTTCTAGGGTTGGTATGGTTTTAGGTCTTACATTTAAGTCTTTAATCCTTCATGAGTTAATTTTTGTATAAGGTGTAAGGAAGGGGTCCAGTTTCAGTTTTCTGCATATGGCTAGTCAGTTTTCCTAACACCATTTATTAAATAGGGAATCCTTTCCCCATTGCTTGTTTTTCTCAGGTTTGTCAAAGATCAGATGGTTGTAGATGTGTGGTGTTATTTCTGAGGCCTCTGTTCTGTTCTGTTGCTCTATATATCTGTTTTGGTACCAGTGCCATGCTGTTTCGGTTATTGTAGCTTTGTAATATATTTTGAAGTCAGGTAGCTTGATGCTTCCAGCTTTGTTCTTTTTGCTTGGGATTGTCTTGGCTATGCAGACTCTTTTTTGGTTCCAAATGAAATTTAAAGTAGTTTTTTCTAATTCTGTGAAGAAAGTCAATGGTAGTTTGATGGGGATAGCACTGAATCTATAAATTACTTTGGGCAGTATGGCCATTTTCACAATACTGATTCTTCCTATCCATGAGCATGGAATGTTTTCCCATTCGTTTGTGTCCTCTCTTATTTCCTTGAGCAGTGGTTTGTAGTTCTCCTTGAAGAGGTCCTTCACATCCCTTGTAAGTTGTATTCCTAGGTATTTTGTTCTCTTTATAGCAATTGTGAATGGGAGTTCACTTATGATTTGGCTCTCTGTTTGTCTATTATTGGTGTATAGGAACGCTTGTGATTTTTGCATATTGATTTTGTATCCTGAGACTTTGCTGAAGTTGCTTCAGCAAACTAAGGAGATTTGGGGCTGACACAATGGAGTTTTCTAAATATACAATCATGTCAATATGCAAATAGAGACAATTAGACTTCCTCTCTTCATATTTGAATACCCTTTATTTCTTTCTCTTGCCTAATTGCCCTGGCCAGAACTTCCAATAATATGTTGAATAGGAGTGGTGAGAGAAGGCATCCTTGTCCTGTACTGGTTTCAAAGGGAATTCTTCCAGCATTTGCCCATTCAGTATGATACTGGCTGTGGGTTTGTCATAAATAGCTCTTACTGTTTTGAGATATGTTCCATCAATACCTGGTTTATTGAGAGTTTTTAGCATTAAGGGGTGTTGAATTTTATTGAAGGCCTTTTCTGCATCTATGGAGATAATTGTGGCTGTTGTCATTGGTTCTGTTTATGTGATGAATTACATTTATTAATTTGCATATGTTGAACCAGCCTTGCATCCCAGGGATGAAGCTGACTAGATCGTGGTGGATAAGCTTTTTTTTTTTAATTTAATTTTATTATTATTATACTTTAACTTTTAGGGTACATGTGCACAATGTGCAGGTTAGTTACATATGTATACATGTGCCATGCTGGTGTGCTGCACCCATTAACTCGTCATTTAGCATTAGGTATATCTCCTAATGCTATCCCTCCCCCCTTCCCCCACCCCACAGCAGTCCCCAGAGTGTGATGTTCCCCTTCCTGTGTCCATGTGTTCTCATTGTTCAATTCCCACCTATGAGTGAGAATATGCGGTGTTTGGTTTTTTGTTCTTGCGATAGTTTACTGAGAATGATGATTTCCAATTTCATCCATGTCCCTACAAAGGACATGAACTCATCATTTTTTATGGCTGCATAGTATTCTATGGTGTATATGTGCCACATTTTCTTAATCCAGTCTATCATTGTTGGACATTTGGGTTGGTTCCAAGTCTTTGCTATTGTGAATAGTGCTGCAATAAACATACGTGTGCATGTGTCTTTATAGCAGCATGATTTATAGTCCTTTGGGTATATACCCAGTAATGGGATGGCTGGGTCAAATGGTATTTCTAGTTCTAGATCCCTGAGGAATCGCCACACCGACTTCCACAATGGTTGAACTAGTTCACAGTCCCACCAACAGTGTAAAAGTGTTCCTATTTCTCCACATCCTCTCCAGCACCTGTTGTTTCCTGACTTTTTAATGATTGCCATTCTAACTGGTGTGAGATGGTATCTCATTGTGGTTTTGATTTGCATTTCTCTGATAGCCAATGATGGTGAGCATTTTTTCATGTGTTTTTTGGCTGCATAAATGTCTTCTTTTGAGAAGTGTCTGTTCATGTCCTTCACCCACTTTTTGATGGGGTTGTTTGTTTTTTTCTTGTAAATGTGTTTGAGTTCATTGTAGATTCTGGATATTAGCCCTTTGTCAGATGAGTAGGTTGCAAAAATTTTCTCCCATTTTGTAGGTTGCCTGTTCACCCTGATGGTAGTTTCTTATGCTGTGCAGAAGCTCTTTAGTTTAATTAGATCCCATTTGTCAATTTTGGCTTTTGTTGCCATTGCTTTTGGTGTTTTAGACATGAAGTCCTTGCCCGTGCCTATGTCCTGAATGGTAATGCCTAGGTTTTCTTCTAGGGTTTTTATGGTTTTAGGTCTAACGTTTAAGTCTTTAATCCATCTTGAATTAATTTTTGTATAAGGTGTAAGGAAGGGATCCAATTTCAGCTTTCTACATATGGCTAGCCAGTTTTCCAAGCACCATTTATTTAATAGGGAATCCTTTCCCCATTGCTTGTTTTTCTCAGGTTTGTCAAAGATCAGATAGTTGTAGATATGCAGCGTTATTTCTGAGGGCTCTGTTCTGTTCCATTGATCTATATCTCTGTTTTGGTACCAGTACCATGCTGTTTTGGTTACTGTAGCCTTGTAGTATAGTTTGAAGTCAGGTAGCATGATGCCTCCAGCTTTGTTCTTTTGGCTTAGGATTGACTTGGCGATGCGGGCTCTTTTTTGGTGCCATATGAACTTTAAAGTAGTTTTTTCCAATTCTGTGAAGAAAGTCATTGGTAGCTTGATGGGGATGGCATTGAATCTATAAATTACCTTGGGCAGTATGGCCATTTTCACGATATTGATTCTTCCTACCCATGAGCATGGAATGTTCTTCCATTTCTTTGTATCTTCTTTAATTTCATTGAGCAGTGGTTTGTAGTTCTCCTTGAAGAGGTCCTTCACGTCCATTGTAAGTTGGATTCCTAGGTATTTTATTCTCTTTGAAGCAATTGTGAATGGGAGTTCACTCATGATTTGGCTCTCTGTTTGTCTGTTATTGGTGTATAAGAATGCTTGTGATTTTTGTACATTGATTTTGTATCCTGAGACTTTGCTGAAGTTGCTTATCAGCTTAAGGAGATTTTGGGCTGAGACAATGGGGTTTTCTAGATATACAATCATGTCATCTGCAAACAGGGACAATTTGACTTCCTCTTTGTGCCTCTGGATTCAGTTTGCTAGGATTTTATTGAGGATTTTCGCATCGATGTTCATCAGGGATATTGGCCTGAAATTTTCTTTCTTTGTTGTGTCTCTGCCAGGTTTTGGTATCAGGATTATGATGGCCTGATAAAATGAGTTAAGAAGGAGTCCTTCTTTTTCTATTGTTTGGAATAGTTTCAGAAGGAATGGTACCAGCTACTCTTTGTACCTCTGGTAGAATTCAGCAGTGAATCTGTCTGTTCCTAGGCTTTTTTGGTTGGTACATTATTAATTATTGCCTCAATTTCAGAACCTCTTATTGGTCTATTCAGGGATTCAACTTCCTCCTGGTTTAGTCTTGGGAGGGTGTATGTGTCCAGGAATTTATCCATTTCTTCTAGATATTCTAATTTATTTGCGAAGAAGTGTTTATGGTATTCTCCAATGGTAGTTTGTATTTCTGTGGGATCCGTGGTGATATCCCCTTTAGCATTTATTATTGTGTCTATTTGATTCGTCTTGCTTTTCTTCTTTATTAGTCTGGCTAGATGTCTACCTATTCTGTTAATCTTTTTAAAAAATCAGTTCCTGGATTCATTGAAGGGTTTTTTGTGTCTTGATCTCCTTCAGTTCTGCTCTGATCTTAGTTATTTCTTGTCTTCTGTTAGCTTTTAAATGTTTTCTTTTGATTCTCTAGTTCTTTTAATTGTTATGTTAGGTGTCAATTTTAGATCTTTCCCACTTTCTTCTGTGGGCATTTAGTGGTATAAATTTCCCTCTAAACACTGCTTTAACTGTGTCTTGGAGATTCTGGTACATTATCTCTTTTTTCTCATTGGTTTCAAAGAACTTATTTATTTCTGCCTTAATTTCATTATTTACTCTGTAGTCATTCAGGAGCAGGTTGTTCAGTTTCCATATAGCTGTGTGGTTTTGAGTGAGTTTCTTAATCCTGAGTTCTAATTTGATTACACTGTGGTTTGAGAGAATGTTTGTTATAATTTCCATTCTTTTGCATTTGCTGAGGAATGTTTTACTTCCAATTATGTAGTCAATTTTATAACAAGTGTGATATGGTGGGGAGAAGAATGTATATTCTATTGATTTGGGGTGGAGAGTTCTGTCGATGTCTATTAGGTCCACTTGGTCAAGAGCTGAGTTCAAGTCCTGAATATCCTTGTTAATTTTCTGTCTGTTGATCTGTCTAATATTGACAGTGAGGTGTTGAAGGCTCCCACTATTATTGTGTGGGAGGCTACATCTCTTTGTAGGTCTCTAAGAACTTGCTTCATGAATCTTAGTGCTCCTATATTGGGTGCATATGTATTTAGGATAGTTAGCTCTTCTTGTCGCATTGATCCCTTTACCATTATGTATTACTCTTCTTTGTCTTTTTTGATCTTTGTTGGTTTAAAGTCTGTTTTTTCTGGGACTGGGATTGCAACCCCTGCTTTTTTTTCCTATCCATTTGCTTGGTAAATATTCCTCCATCCCTTTATTTTGAGCCTATGTGTGTCTTTGCATGTGAGACGGGTCTCCTGAATACAGCACACTGATAGGTGTTGACTCTTTATCCAACTTGCCAGTCTGTGTCTTTTAATTGAGACATTTAGCCCATTTGCATTTCAGGTTAACATTGCTATGTGTGAGGTTGATCCTGTCATTATGATGCTACCTGGTTATTTTGCCCATTAGTTGATGCAGTTTCTTCATAGTGTCAATGGTCTTTACAATTTGCTATGTTTTTGCAGTGGCTGGTACCAGTTTTTCCTTTCCATATTTAGTGCTTCCTTCACGAGCTCTTGTAAGGCAGGCCTGGTGGTGACAAAATCTCTCAGCATTTGCTTATCTGTAGAGGATTTTATTTCTCCTTCACTTATGAAGCTTAGTTTGACTGGATATGAAATTCTGGGTTAAAAATTCTTTTCTTTAAGAATGTTGAATATTGGCCCCCACCCTCTTCTGGTTCTGGCTTCTAGGATTTCTGCAGAGAGATCTGCTGTTAGTCTGATGGGCTTCCCTCTGTGGGTAACCCAACCTTTCTCTCTGGCTGCCCTTAACATTTTTTCCTTTATTTTAACCTTAGTAAATCTGACGATTATGTTTCTTGGGGTTGCTCTTCTCAAGGGGTATCTTTGTGGTGTTCTCTGTATTTCCTAATTTGAATACTGGCCTGTCTTGCTAGGTTGGGAAGTTCTCCTGAATAATATCCTGAAGTGTGTTTTCCAACTTGGTTCCATTCTCCCTATCACTTTCAGGTATACCAATCAAACACAGGTTTGGTCTTTTCACATAGTCCCATGTTTCTTGGAGGCTTTGTTCATTCCTTTTCATTCTTTTTCTCTAATATTGTCTTCATGGTTTATTTCATTAAGTTGATCTTCAATCTCTGATATTCTTTTTCCGCTTGATCAATTCATCTATTGATACTTGTGTATGCTTCACAAAGTTCTCATCCTGTGTTTTTCAGCTCCATCAGGTCATTTATGTTCTTCTCTAAACTGATTATTCTACTTAGCAATTCCTCTGTCCTTTTTGCAAGAGTCTTAGCTTCCTTGCATTGGGTTAGAACATGCTCCTTTAGCTCAGAGGAGTTTGCTATTACCCACCTTCTGAAGCCTACTTCTGTCAATTCATCAAACTCATTCTCTGTCTAGTTTTGTTCCCTTGCTGGCGAGGAGTTATGATCCTTTGGAGGAGAAGAGGTGTTCTGGTTTTTGGAATTTTCAGCCTTTTTACACTGGTTTTTCCTCATCTTCGTGTATTTATCTACCTTTGGTCTTTGACGTTGGTGACCTTAGGATGGGGTTGTTGTGTGGATGTCCTTTTTGTTGATGTTGATGCTATTCCTTTCTGTTTGTTAGTTTTCCTTTTAAGAGTCAGACCCCTCTGCTGTAGGTCTGCTAGAGTTTGCTGAAGGTCCACTCCAGACCCGTTTGCCTGAGTATCACCAGCGGAGGCTGCAGAACAGCTAAGATTGCTGCTTGCTCTTTCCTCAGGAAGCTTCGTTCCAGAAAGGCACCTGCCAGATGCCAAACGGAGCTCTCCTGTATGAGGTGTCTCCCCATCAGGAGTCATGGGTGTCAGGAACTTACTTGAGGAGGCAGTCTGCCCCTTAGCAGAGCTCAAGCACTGTGCTGGAGGATCCACTGCTATCTTCAGAGCCTGCAAGCAGGAACGTTTGAGTCTGTTGAAGCTGCGCCCACAGCCGCCCCTTCCCCCCAGGTGCTCTGTCCAAGGGAGATGGGAGTTTTATCTATAAGCCCCTGACTGGGACTTCGGCCTTTCTTTCAGAGATGCCCTGCCCAGAGAGGAGGATTCTAGAGATGCAGTCTGGCTATAGCCACTTTGCTGAGCTGCGATTGGCTCCAACCAGTTCAAACTTCCTGGCAGCTTTGTTTATACTGTGAGGGGACCAGAACACTCTTTCCAAAATCTGTGTAGCCCTTAAGTCTGTATACATAAACTCCATTTTAAAATGTTAAAAACTGGTCACGAACATAATTCACCAAGGTGGTATGAAATAATTAAGCATGACCTAGGTCAGTAAATTGCAAGGTTGGCAACACACTGCTCCATTAGTGTCAACTATGACAATTAAAACAGAGCTTCTCCTGGCCAGATGCGGTGGCTCACACCTGTAATCCCAGCACTTTGGGAGGCCAAGGCAGGTGGATCACGAGGTCAGGAGATCGGACCATCCTGGCTAACACAGTGAAACCCCGTCTCTACTAAAAATACAAAAAATTAGCCAAGTGTGGTGGCAGGCACCTGTAGTTCCAGCTACTCGGGAGGCTGAGGCAGGAGAATGGCATGAACCTGAGAGGCAGAGCTTGCAGTAAGCTGAGATCGTGCCACTGCACTCCAGCCTGGGCGACAGAGTAAGACTCCATCTCAAAACAAACAAACAAAAAAATAGCTTCTCCTAAGGTTTAGCAAATCATGCCAACTACTATAGCCCTGAGCTATTGGAAGCAGAAGGTGGTGAGTGAAGATCCAACCCCATCATTTATAGTAACCCCAGGGAATCAATGAGAAAGGTTTCTTGCCCTCAACATTCAGGAATGAATCAAAAATGGGTCAGTGAAAGAGCTCATGCCAGGTAGTTCAATAAAAGGAATTTACTATGGGAAACTAGTTGCTCAACTATTGGGAAAGCCAAAAGGCCAAATGGGGAGAGTGGGAAAAAATAACACAGAGATTAACAACAGTGAGAAGTGTCTAGTGTACTCATAGACAGAAGGGCAAAGACAAAAGCTATTGATATCCTGAGAGCTCCGGCTATCCAACAATGATGATATCACAAGAAAGGAGTTGTTTGGCAAAACCATGAATGTAGGTGTAGCCACTGCTGGAGATGCCACCCAAAAGAGAAAGAAAAAGAAATACCTAGGCTTCTTCCTTCTTCCTGCCCTACAGACACCTGCAAGAGGTTCCTCATAGCTGAGGTAGCTAGAAGCCAGTTGACAACGAAGCCTGGGAAATGTGATTTTCAGAATTTTGTCCCTAACACTACAGAGCAAAGGTGGAAAATGGAATTAATTGCAAATAGTCAAATGACCTGCACAAGATATTCCTAAACCTTCAGATGCCAACTCAATTTGAAAGCTGTATGATAACCCATAATTTGTACAGATTTTTCAATACTGAAGTATATTATAAAAATATTATTATTTTATGGAGCATGAAGAATAAAAACATAGATAACATTCTAGTTTGCTAGTTAATATTTCTTCAAGTGTTATTTACAAATGGGAAGCAATAACAGTAAGTAAAAAGTAAATTTTAACTGAAAATTATCATGTTCTGGTTATCACTAGAAAAATTATGTCTTAGAATTTACACTAATACATACACATACTATAATCATTCTAGTGGTACCTTAAATTGTTATTTAAAAAAAACTCAACCATATTTAATAAGATGATGTGTCTCCTTTTGTGATTATTTTACTACTAAAGCATAAGAGGGTGGTTTATGTGCATCGTAAGTCCCCTTCAAAGCTGTTTCTCAGATTACTTGAAAAGAGCAGTTGAAGAGGCATGCAAACAGGTTTCAATATGCCCAGTTCATATTTCTTCAATTGTGCTTTCCAAGGCCTTTAAGTTTAGCTGTTACTATAGAAAATACCATCATTCTTAGAGGAAAATTATTTGGGAATGAAATATTTCAATTCCTCCTTGTTAAGAAAGTAGAGAAAATAGGAAAGAAAAATATATACCAGTAGATACATAACTGCTATATCAAAATATAATTCAGTAAGGAGGTCAGTAATCTTATAAACAAATTAAAACTATATTATAATAGAAGTTCAGATTTGTTTCAATTATGAGTCAGAAACAAGGAACAGAATTAAATTTTTGGTCTACAGTTACAGAGTTACCAATATTTCTCCAGCAGAATTTCTAGACATAGTGAAACTCTCCTTTATATTTAATAACCATGCTTTTTTCCTCCTAAATGTCCTATTTTTTCTCTAAATGAGATAATGGCCTTATAAGGTGGCATGTTCTGGCATAAAGTAACAGTATTAGTAAAAATGAAATTTCTATCAGATCTCATGTTAAAGAGGTCATCAAATGAAAGCATTTGGATTTTATCCTGAAAACAATGGGGAGCCATGACAGATTTTGAGGAATAATGTAATATAATCAGATTATTTGCATTTTAACTTTGGTTGCATAGTGGAGCATGGACCAGAGAGAGGTGGAGTAGTTAGAAAGCTGTTGTACAAGTCCAAGGGGACCCATGTTGAGGACCTTATATAGGATAGAAGCTACACGGTTAAAACAGTTGTGAGATATTATCCTCATACATTTAGGTGTTGTGATATATTACAATCATCCATTTAATTACAAAAAGAGGGAAACAAGAATGCATTGTACAATACTTTCTCCTATTATAATTCTATTAGGGAAATTCCACGAGGGACAAGAAGCTAAACCCACTGGTCAGGACAAAAATTTTGGGGTAGTAAAACAAACAGGGCAGCAATACATATAATTCAGGAGGATCCACAAGACAGAGCTGTGATAAAGGGTGAGATTATAGAGAGGAACCCAACAAACAGGGAGATACATACAAGCCAGATTCTGAGTGTGGACATAGGTACATTTGGTAGAATTTGGCTATAAATATGTCTGGTCCAGGGTTTTTTTTTGGTTGGTAGTCTTTTTATTATTGATTCAGTTTCAGAACTCAATATTGGTCTATTCAGAATTTCAATCTCTTTCTGATTCAATCTTGGGACATAGTGTGCTTCCAGGAATTTAACCATTTACTCTGCACTTTCTAATTGGTTTACATAAAGTTGTTCATAGTAGTCTCTGGGGATTTTTGTATTTCTGTGGGAATAGTTGTAATGTTGTATTTGTCATTCCTGATTGTACTTAAGTGGATATTTTTTTCTTTGTTTATCTAGCTAGCAGTCTATCAATCTTGTTTACTCTTTCAAAAAATGAACCCATGGTTTCATTGATGGTTTGTATAGATTTAATAACTAGTATCAATCCTAGTGAAACTATTCCAAAAAACTGAGAAGGAGGGACTCCTCCCTAACTCATTCTACGAAGCCACTCTCAGCCTAGTACCAAAAACTGGCACAGACAGACATGACAAAGAAAGGAAACTTCAGGTCAATATCGCCAGTGAATGCAGACACAAAAATTCTCAATGAAATACTAGAAAACTGAATCCAACAGCCCATCAAAAAGCTAATTCACCACAATCAAGCAGGCTTTATTCCCAGGATGAAGTCAATAAGTGTTATCTACCACATGAACAGAATTAAAAGCAAAAATCATATGACCATCTCAATAGAGAAAGAAAAAGTTTTCCATAAAATCCAATATCCCTTCATGATAAAAACCCTCAACAGGCAGACTTGTTATCAAACAGACATACCTCAACATAATAAGAGCCATCTCTGGCAAACCTATAGCCAACACCATACTGAATAGGAATAAGCCAGAAGCATTCACATTAAGAAATGGAACAAGACAAGGATGCCCACTCTCACCACTCTTATTTTACACAGTACTAGAAGTCCTAGCCAAAGCAGTCAGGCAAGAGAAAGCAATAAGAGGCATCCAAACAGGAACAGAAGAAGTTAAACTATGTCTTGTCACTTGCAATATGACTGTATACTTAGAAAACCCTAGAGACTCCAGCAAAGGGCTCTTAAAACTGACAAACTATTTTATCAAGGTTTCACAATATCAACATACAAAAATCAGTAGCATCTCTATACACCAATAAGCATCCAGAATGGGAATCAAATCCAGAACACAATTCCATTTATTATACACTAGCTACAAAAAAATGAAATACACAGGACTACAGCTTAAACAACTGGTTAACTGAGGCAACTACAAAACACTGCTGAAAGAAATCAGAGATGACACAAATAAATGGAAAGACATACCATGCTCATTGATTGGAACTATCAGTATCATTAACATGGCCATACTGTCCAAAACAACTTATAAATTCAATGTTATTTCAACCAAATTACCAACATCATTTTTCACAGAATTAGAAAAAAATCGTAAAATTCATATGGAACCAAAAAAGAGTCCAAATACCCAAAGTAATCCTAAGAAAAAAGAACAAGGCTGGAGAAATCATACTATCTAACTTCAAACTATACTCTAAGGCTACAGTAACCAAAACAGTATGGTGCTGGTACTAAAATGGATACAGAGATCAATGGAACAGAATAGAAAATAGAGGCAGAAGAAATTTCTAAGTGGCAAAGCATACAAGAGGTGACTTGGGTGCTGTTAAAGGCATTCAGTTTTATAAGGGAAGCAGAGCATAAAAGTTCAGAAAATTTGCAGTCTGACAATGTGATAAAAAAAAAAAATCCCACCGGCACCACGGCCTTTGTCTCACAGTCAGGCGGAGCAGGGGCAGCCATTCCTGCCAGAAGCCAGGGCATGACCCCTGGGCTGCCTGTCTCCACAGACCCAGTGAGAATCTTGGCCTCCTCGAGCGTGTCCTCCACCTCGTACCTGGCCTCCTCCTTGCACACAGTCTCCTCTTCACACCCGGCCTCCTCTTTGCACCCAGCCCATATTCACGTGCAGCCTCCTCCTTGTGCCCAGCCTCTACACATGCCTGGCCTCTACCTGCATGCCCGACCTCCTGAAGTCCGCGCCAAGCTCCCCAACCACAGCCTCTGCCTCTGAAAGGACCGCCCACACTGCATTGGAGGAGCATGTGACCTTTGAGGACATGGTGCTGGACTTCAGCCAGGAGGAGTGGAGGCAGCTGGAGCCTGCCCAGAGGGCCCTGTACTATGATGTAATGCTGGACGCCTTCAGGCTTCTGGTCTCTGTGGGACATTGGTTACCAAAGCCAAACATCACCTCCCTGCTGGAGCAAGAGGCAGAGCCATGGGCGGTGGACTCTGGAGTTCCCCAAGGCATGTACCCAGGTGAGATGGGAGCCCTTCAGGGCTGAGAGAAGCCTGTCCATGCTTGCTCCCTGGTTTCTCTGTCTGCATGTGCTCTCTAATTCTTCAGAGCAAATTTACTACTCAGTCTTAATTCTTCACAGCAAATTTACTACTCAGTCTTAGTGAAGATTTACCAAGCACCCATTTTGCTGTGAGTGATGACACCAAGTCCTCATCTCCACTGAATTTACATTCTTGGTGAGGGAGTGGGGGAGACAAACAATAAATCGGTAAAACAATAATAATAATAAAATGAGTTGGATGATTACAGATTGTGATGAATGCTGAGAAAATGAAAATGAGTGATGAGGTAGACTAGGATGGGGGTGAGGAGACTTTAGCAAAGAGATGAGGGATAGCCTCTCTAAGGAGGTGACATGTGACTTGAAGCCTGAGCCATGAGGCAGTCTGAGAGAATACTAGTATTTCAGGCAGAGGAAACAGCAGGTGCAAAGGCCTGAAGTGATGCATCAGTCAGTTCTCGCATAGTAAAAGCACTCTGACCTCAGTGGCTTAAACCAAATAATTGTTTATAATTCATATGTCTGTGGGACAGTGGATCCAGGCTGGGCCCTGACATGTGCCTGTAGGGTGATTGATAGGTAGCAGAGATATCCCAGCCCACTGACAGGAAATTTCCCATTGGCATCAGGTGGGAAGAGTGGCCTGTCACCAGAGTCCAGGAGGAATGGCCAATGTGGGAGAGGGTCACATTAGGGTCCCTCCACATCAATAACAGTCAGCACTTACCCAGTTTATTAGCTTCCTGTTGCTTCTCCTGCAACAAGATACAATTGACCCTTGAACAACATGAGTTTGAACTGTGTGGGTCCATTTATACATGGATTTTCTTCTGCCTCAGCCCCCTCTGAGACAGCAAGACCAACCCCTCCTCCTACTCCTCCTCAGCCTACTCACAGTGAAGACAATGAGGATGAAGATCTTTATGGTGATCCACATCCATTTAATGCATAGTAAATATATTTTCTCTTCCTTATGATTTTTAATAGCATCTTCTTTTCTCTAGATTACTTTAATATATTATATAATACATATACAAAATATGTGTTAACTAAGGGCTGGGGGCAGTGGCTCACACCTATGGTCCCAGCACTCTGGGAGGCCGAGGCAGGTGGATCATTTGAGGTCAGGAGTTCAAGACCTGGCCAAAATGGTGAAACCCCATCTCTACAAAAAAAACAACAACAACAAACAAAAAACTGGCTGGACGTGGTGGCGCGTGCCTGTGGTCCCGGCTGCTCATGAGGCTGAGGCAGGAGAATTGCTTGAACCCAAGAGGCGGAGGTTGCAGTGAGCCAAGATCGTGCCACTGTGCTCCAGCCTGGGTGACAGAGTGAGATCACGTCTCAAAAGAAGTGTTAACTATTGATTTTATCAGTATGGTCAACAGTAAACTATTAATAGTTAAGTTTGGGGGGAGTCAAAAGCTATACACAGATTTTCTATTGCACTGGGGTCAGTGTCCTTAGCTCCCTCATTGTTCAAGGGTCAACAATACTACAAACTTCGTAGCATAAAGCAAAGCGAATTATCTTAAAGCTCTGGAGATCAGAAGTTCAAAATCGGTCTCACTGGGCTATAATAAAGATGTCAGCAGGGCATCATTCCTTTTGGAGGCTCTAGGGAAAGAAAGAATCCATTTCTTTCTTTATTTCCTTTTTGCTTTTTAAGAGACAGGGTGTTGCTCTCTTGCCCAGGCTAGAGTGCAGTGGTATGAGCATGGTTCACAGCAACCTCAACCTTCTGGGCTCGGGTGATCCTCCTGCCTCGGCCTCCTGAGTAGCTGGGACTGCAGGTGTGTGTCACCATGCCTAGCTAATTTTGTGTGTGTGTGTGTGTGTGTGTGTGTGTGGAGATGGGGACTCAGCATTTTGCCCAGGCATGTCTTGAACTCCCAGGCTCAGGCAGTCCTCCTGCCGTGGCTGCCCAAAGTGTTAAGATTACAGGCATGAGGCCCTGTGCCTGGCTAAGAATCCATTTATTTGCAATTTTCAGCTTCTAGAGGCACCCACATTCATTGGCTATGGCCTTGTCCATCTTCACAGTCAGTAAGGGGTGGTCAAGTCTCACATCTTATTCACTCTGACTGTGACCCTTCTGCCTCTTTTCCACATTTAAGGACACTTGTGATTACACAGGTCCACTCAGATAATCCAGTATAATTTCTCTATCTTAATGTCAGCTGATTAGCAATGTTAATTCCTCCCTCCCATATAATTGGAAACATACAGGTTCTAGGGTTAAGATGTGGGCATCTTGGGAAGCCACTATTCTGCCAGTCACCCCTGGCTTACCTTTTTTTAAAAAATTGAACTTTTCACTGAAGTATAACAATATGGGGAAGGTACCCACATCACCCCTCTAGGCCACTGTGGGGTCAGGGTAGGGGCAGCATGCACCCAGGTCATGGCTGTGCAGAGATGGCTGGGTAGCAGGGCAAAAAGGGAGTCCTGCCAGGAAGCAGGAGGAAGGAGTGCATTTGTTCATTCATTAAGCATGTATATTGAGGTCTTGCTATGGGATAGAGATACAGTGGTGAGCAAGGTGGACAGAAACTCCTACTCTCAGGGGGTTCCCATTTAGTGAAACAGACAAAATAAGGCAGATCAAAGTACTTTAATACACCAAGGGTCATTTATCTTCCTCCTAGTGATGCATGTTGCAGCTATTCCTGTTTGTGGGAAGCAGATAGGCTCCTTTACATCTAGAGTGAGATGGCACAACAGCATATGCTGCCAGGAAGAAGCTGGGTGTCAGCAGACTTTCCCCATGCAGCACCTTTTTCTCTGTTGCCACCTGGCATCATGGAGGCCACTGTAGCTGGGGCCTGGCTGCCACATTGCTCCTTCCAAGTCCAGTGCATCTGTGCATCTGAGTGCTCTCTCCTGGGCATCCCCTCTGCACCCTCCTCTGTGCTCCCCTCACAGACTCCACCCATATTCCTTGTGCCAACTGTTTTTTCCTTCCTCTCCTCTTCCTTTCCTTATTCTGTTCTTTCCTCTTCCTTTCCTTATTCCTTATTTTCCTCTTCCTTATTCTGTTTTTCCCTCTCTCTCTTCCTTTCCTGGTTTGCAAAACTATATTTTTAAATAGTCAAAGCCACTTGCACCTTGAACATTTCAAAATCATTAGTTTCATCCTTCCTCTTCCCATCTCACCACAAACTCTTTTGCCCTGGAACAGAGATTAAGGGACATTTCCAGTTTTTGCTTCTTTCAGACTTGGAAACTAGACCCAAAGTCAAACTGTCAGTTCTAAAGCAAAGTATCTCTGAAGAAATATCCAACAATGTCATCTTGGTAGAAAGATTCCTGTGGGATGGTCTGTGGTACTGCAGGGGTGAAGACACTGTGGGCCACTGGGAATGGAGATGTGAGAGCCTAGAGAGCCTGGCAGTGCTGGCGGCCTTGATGCCTTTGAAGATGCCTGTTCAGGAGCAGTGGCAGAGGAATGGGTTTGGGGAAAACAAGTCTGAACCCTGATTTCCTACATCAACCAATGACTCCTGAACAACAAGGCCCCCACACGTGGGGAACACGTGGAAAAAGGGAGAAGCCAGACCTAAATGCTCTACAGAAAACCTATGTAAAAGAGAAACCCTACAAATGTCAGGAATGCGGAAAGGCCTTTAGTCACAGCTCAGCACTTACCCAACACCACCGTACGCACACAGGACAGAGACCTTATGAATGTCACAAATGAGGAAAAATCTTCCGAAACAGCTCGGCACTTACCAAACACCAGAGAATCCACACTGGGGAGAAACCCTATAAATGCATTCAGTGGTGGGGGACCTTCAACCAAATTGCCCCACTGATCCAGCACCAGAGAACTCACACAGGCAAGAAGCCCTATGAGTGCAGTGTATGTGGGAAATCCTTCAGTTTTATGTCCTCCTTTAGCCAACACAAGTGAACTCACACAAACGAGAAGCCCTATGAGCGCAACAAGTGTGGGAAAGCCTTCCAGCAAAGCGTCCACCTCACCCAGCACCTGCGAATCCACACTGGGGAGAAACCCTATCAGTGTGGTGAGTGTGGCAAGGCCTTGAGCCATAGCTAGTCCTTGACCAAACACCAGCAAATCCACACAGGGGAGAAGCCCTACGAGTGCCATGAGTGTGGAAAAGCCTTCACCCAGATCACACCACTGATTCAGCACCAGAGGACCCACACAGGAGAAAAGCCCTGTGAGTGCAGTGAGTGTGGGAAAGCCTTCAGCCAGAGCACATTCCTGACTGAGCATCAGAGGATTTACACGGGAGAGAAGCCCTATGGATGCAACGAGTGTGGGAAAACCTTCAGCCACAGCTCCTCACTTAGCCAGCAGGAGCGGATGCACACAGGAGAGAAGCCGTTTGACTGCAGTCAGTGTGGGAAGGCCTTCCTTCTGGCAGAGCACAAACCTCACACACCAGCAAATCCACACAGGGGAGAAGCCCTACAAATGCAATGACTGTAGCAAGGCATTCAGCCACAGCTTGTCCCTCACCAAACATCAGCGAAACCACACTGAGGAGAAGCCCTACAAATGCAACCAGTGTGGCAGAGCCTTCAGTCAGCTTGCTCCCCTCATTCAGCATCAGAGGATCCACACAGGAGAGAAACCCTATGAATGTAACCAGTGTAGCCAGAGCTCCCTTCTCATCGAACACCAGAGGATTCATACCAAGGAAAAGCCCTATGGGTTCAATAAGTGTGGGAAATCCTTCAACCACAGCTCCTCGCTCAGCCAGCACAAAAGGACACACACTGGGGAAAAGCCTTATGAGTGTCACGATTGTGGAAAGTCCTTTAGGCAGAGCACCCACCTCACACAGCACTGGAGGATCCACACAGGAGAGAAGCCATATGCATGCAGGGACTATGGAAAGACCTTTACACACAGCACCTCCCTTACCAAGCACCAGAGAACTCACACTGGATAAACCCACTCCACATGTGCTGGGGACATAGGAAGACCTTAAGACATAGCTCATCCCTTTCTAGATTTGACCCAATCATACACATGAGAAACATATGTCTTTATCAACAGGGTGGAAACAGACTAATACAAAAGTGAAGAGACAATCCACTGAAGGAAAGAAGTATCTCATGTACTCCATAAATATATACACCTATTAAATATTTTAATTTCAATCTTTGTGGTTACATGATAGGTGTATGACCAAGCTGAGAAACAACTCAAGGAGGCAACCCCATTTACAATAACTACAAAAAAATAAAATATCTAGGAATACATGTAACCAAGGAGATGAAAGATTTCTACTAGAAAAACTGCAAAACACGGATGAAAAAAATATAGATGACATAAACACATGAAAAAACATCCCATACTCATGGAGCAGAAGAATTAATACTGTTAAAGTGATCACACTGCCCAAAGCAAGCTACAGATTCAATGCAATACCTCTCAAAATACTGACATTATTTTTAACTGAACTAGATAAAGCAATCCTAAAATTCATATTGTACCCAAAGGAGCCCAAATAGCCAAAGCAGTTCTAAGCAAAAAGAACAAAGCTGGAGATATCAAATTATCTGGCATCAAATTACACATACTACAAGGCTTTATTAACCAAAACAGCATGGTACTGGTTTAAAAATAGACAACTAACATCAATTAAAGAATAGAGAACCCAGAAATAAAGCCACCTATCTCCAGCCAACTACACATACATTGGGAAGAGGACATTGTTTTCAATAAGTGGTACTGGTAATATTGGATTGCTACCTGCAGAAGAATGAAACTAGACTCCTATCTCTTGGCATACACAAAAATCAACTCAAGATGGATTAAATACTTAAATGTAAGACCTAAAACTATAAAAATACTATAAGAAAAACTATGGAAACCTCTTTTGGACATTGGTCTAGGCAAATAATTCATGACTAAGGCCTCAAAAGTATAAGCAACAAAAACAAAAATAGATCTATGGGACTTAATTAAACTAAAAAGCTTCCACACAGCAAAAGAAATAATCAACACAATGAACAGACAACATGCAGAATTGGGAGAAAATATCTGCAAACTATACATCGGACAGGGGACTAATATCCAAATTTTATCCAATTTTTACAAAAATGTCACAAAAAAGTGGATATCCAAATATCCAAAATTTATAAGGAACTCAAACAACAACCACAACAAAATCAATAACCCCATTAAAATAAGCAAAGGACATGAATAAATATTTTTAAAAAAAAGAACATTACAAATGGCAAATAAACTTGTTTTTTTTTTTTTTTTTTTTGAGATGGAGTCTCGCTCTGTCACCCAGGCTGGAGTGCAGTGGCGCAATCTCGGCTCACTGCAGGCTCCACCTGCCAGGTTCATGCCATTCTCCTGCCTCAGCCTCCCGAGTAGCTGGGACTATAGGCGCCCGCCACCTCGCCCGGCTAATTTTTTGTATTTTTAGTACAGACGGGGTTTCACCATGTTAGCCAGGATGGTCTCAATCTCCTGACCTCGTGATCTGCCCGCCTGGGCCTCCCAAATTGCTGGGATTACAGGCGTGAGCCACCATGCCTGGCCCAAACATATTTTTAAAATGTTCAACATCATTAAGCATCACAGAAATGCAATTAAAACTACAATGAGATATCATCTTATACCAGTCAGAATGACTATTATTAAAAAGCAAAAAAATAATAGATGTTGTTGACGATGCAGAGACAAGAGAATGCTTATCAACTGTTGGTGGGAATGTAAATTAGCACAACCTCTATGGAAAACAGTATGGAGATTTTTCTAAGAACTAAAAATAGAACTACCATTCAATACCATTCAATTCAAAGATATTTTTCTAAGAACTAAAAATAGAACTACCATTCAATCCAGTAATCCCACTACTGGGTATCTGCTCAAAGAAAAAGAAGTCATTATGTAAAAAAGTTACTTGCACTCCAATGTTTATTACAATACTATTCACAATAGCAAAGATGTGGAATCAGCCTAAATGTCACTCAATGCAGGATTGCATAAAGAACATGTGATATACAATGGAATACTATTCATCCATAAAAAGAATTAAATCATATCTTTTGCAGCAACATGGATGGAACTGGAGGCCATTATCCTAAGTGAAACAACTCAAAAGCAGAAAGTCAATACACATATTCTCATTTATAAGTGAGAGCTAAATAATATGTATACATATAGAACGTGGAATAATAGCCCCTTGAGACTCAGAAGGTTAGGAGGGGTCAGGGAATGAGAGATGAGAAATTATTTAGTCGGTACAATGTATATTATTTGGGTAATGGTTACACTAAAAGCCCAAACTTTACCACTATGCAATATATCAATGTATCAAAACTGTATTTCTACCCCTTAAATTTATTCAAATAAAAAACTTTAGGTGCTAATGATGTTATATCCAACAGCAGAAAGTCCATGGCATGAAATGTTTATAGAGATATGCAAAATAACTGCACTATATATTCCTAATCAATCACTTTTAAGAAGCAAGGATCTATGTGACTTTGTGTACGATACTATCAAACATTTTTGAAAATTTAATGACATTGGCTGGCTACTCCCAATGTTACTGGACAACATGGTTAAAAAAAGGTGGGGGGATGAGTTCAGGGATTCAAACTCCCAGCATAAACACCTAATAAATAACCTAAGAGCTTCTGTGTGTACCCTGAAGGAGACCTTTACTTTCTGTGGCTGCAAGGCTGAAATTGCTGAAGATCAAATGTAGAACCTCATTCTGTGACTTAATGAATTACAAGGCAAGTTAAACACCAGCCTGGCAGAGTGCATATGTTAACATGAGGGCATTGATTTGGAAACACGGGATTGTGAAAGTCAGGATGTGGATGTGTGGGAAGGCCCTCCAGGGTCATTGACACTCTAAATTCTGATGAGTCTTCTTTGCCCTAAATAATATTTACCCTTTCTAAGATGTCCTCATTCATCTAATTTATTATTATTATTATGTATATTCTGGTAAGAAAGCTCACATTTTTAAACAAAGTATACATGCACACACACACACACACACACACACACACATACATACATACATTAAGATGGATAGTAGGTATCATCCCTCAATAAAATGTAAGAAAACTGGCTCCTTTGTCAAGCCAAGATTTGAACCACAGCCTGAACCAAAGTCTGTCCACTTAACCACTCTACTGCAAGTCTCATGTATTACTAGCAAAGATCTAATTGATACAACCAATTGTTCATAAATTGTTGGGAAAATATGCATTACTTATTTGGTGATTACATGGTAAGATTGAACAATTTCTTTTACTGAGTTTTTTTGTAAAGGATGGAAGAAGACTGCAGTGGGGTTAACGAAAAGATGTTATGAGAAAGGAATCTGAATTATTGCAGGCTGTATGTAAATCAAGACATTTAATCTTTTAAATGAGGATAATCTTTATTCCCACAGAGGTGTAATTATTGTAAAGGGTCCTTATGTCTTTAACATAAGAAAGAATCAAAGATATTATGTAGGCATCAAGTACATACAAGACAAAGCACTAGTACAAGATTTATAGAAAATAAAAAGCCATTGTTCTTAATTATGCGGACAGTGTTCACGTCTGGTTGGAAGTACAATACTACAATACTGCGTAATGACTGAATCATGTCCTCTCAAAATTCCTAAGTTGAAGTCCTAGCATCTTTATAGAGGTAATCAAGTTAAAATAAGGTCATTAAAGTAGTTCCCAATCCATTGTGACTGACATTTTTGTAAAAAGTGGAAATTTGGATATAGACATACAGGGAGAACACCATGTGCAGATGAAGGCAGAGATTAGAGTGATGCTTCTATAAGCCAAGGAACACCAAAGATTGCTAACAACCTGTAGGAAGCTAGGGGGAGAAACATGGAACAGATTCTTCCTCATAATTCTTAGGGGGAACCAATCCTGCTAATCTCAGACTTCTAATCTCCAGGACTGTGAGACAATACATTTCTGTTTTATAATCCACTCAGTTTGTGGTACTTTGTGACAAACTGAGTACTGTGAAAGTAAGAAACAATAAATATCTGTTGTTTAACCCACTTTGTAGTACTTTGTTATATCAGCCTTATCAAACCTATACAATATGACATAATCAAAGAGCAACACCCTGCATAAACAAATTTTCAATTGTTTGGTATAAACAACCAATGTTTTTAAGGTTCAGAAAAAACTATTATATAACTGATATTGGTATGTCCCTTCAGCCACACATACACATACATATGCACACACATGCATACACATTATTCAGAACCAATGAAAATTAATAATTATTTGTAAAATAAAATTATGTTTACCTTTCTCACTAATATTTTCAACATATTCTGAGTCTCTACTGTGTGACAATTAGAGCATGAGGCTCAGAACATCAAGGGCTAAAGAAGATCTAGTCCCTACTGGATGAAAATACACAATCAAGTCCTCATCTCCACTATCAGAACACCCATAGCATTTGCCAATTACGAGGAAATTTTACCTCTGCTCTTTAGTTTGTATTCAATTAAATCTGCTATCTAATTGTTTTATAGGGAAGCCTCTTCTCCCCCTAAAACTAAGTTCTACTGTAAGCATGTCATACAGAACTAGATAGATATTATTCAATAAATCATAATTGATAATACAGTCAAACATGAGGGTTTTATTCCAAAAAAATAATATCTTGGAAAGTAGTTTCTAAAATATAAGCTACTATGTAAGCATTTGTTAATATTACCATCAATTATATTTTTAATCATTTATAACAACAAAAATTTGATATTCCCAAGTTAGTTCCTTCAAAATTTTTTCCCATAAAACTTGTCCCATTATTGTGAAATATTAAATGAGTTGAATTGCACTGAAAGGTCACATAAAATTCAATTCTGAAAAAAGAAATGCCTTACCAGACAAACTTAAAAGGAAAAGCCTTTAATATACTTACCACTTTCAAAGCAAGCATCAAAGATAAGATGTCCTTTCTTGGGCTGTCCACAATAGCCAGTTGGAAGCACTATATATTTGCTCACATTCCCTCCAATGGCATCATCATTTCCCATATCATTGCCTATTTAAAAAAATTGAAATAAAAGTCAAAGTATATTCAGCAATTGAAGTCTAGTCAGATTTTTACTGTTAATTACCCCTTCCCTAGTCACCAAGTGTTAACCCAAGCAAAAAGAAGTTAACATCACATTGTGGTACAGTGAAAAAAGGCTACATTTTGAAACAAAATGATATAGGGTCAAATTTCAACTCAAATACCTGCTAATTCTCTATGCCCCAAAGCAATCAACCTAGTATCTTTACACTTCAGTTCCTCTCATCCATAAAATGTGAACAGTAAACTCATCTTCCAAAGTTGTATTAGAATTGTATATAAACTATATCTACTATCATTATCAAAATCCAAGAGATATTCATTAAATTGCATCAACCATTTAATATATAAATAATTCACATGATTTGTCATAAACATATATTCAATTGTTTAAATTTGAATAAAGCAGTCATTCTATAAATAGCATTATGACTTCCAGATGCTCCACCAGAAACAATTTGAGAAACACTGAATTAGCATAGAAGTTCTATTTCCTAACAGGAACTTTAATTTTTAAAAGTTTTTGAAGTTTCACTTTCACCTAAGATGTAGAAAAATGGAAAGAGCATCCCTTCTACCCTAACAACAACAAACATCTCAATTAAGTACAAAATTATAACTTTCCCAAATCTATCAGAGAGCTGAGTTTGAAGAGCAGCTAAATAATCCAATATCGAAGGAAAGTCAAGCCTCACCAAAAAGAGTATGGGAAGCAAGCAGTGACTCCTTCATGGCAGAGCACAAGAAGAAGTAATGCTGGGTCCCATACAAATGAGTACGAAAGCTAAGCTAATTTTTAAATATTATTAAACATCAAATAAGGAAATATGAGAGTGTGGAACTACTGAGTCATAGACACACAGGGAATTCACGTTCATTTGAAGACTCTGCTGTACAGGTCTCTACCAGATATTCAGAAGGAAGATTACAGGCAGGTAGGTAGACCAGAAAATGTTTTCCTTTGTGGTACAGGCCTAGAGAAGGGGAGAGACTTCTGTAATAGGAAAGGCATGAAGTCTCTTATGGGAAAAACAGCTTTACACGACTAGGGGAGAAATAACGAACTTATCACCTGAGTGCAAAAGTGAGAGGAAGAGGAACAATAAAAGAAAAATCCTCTACACCTGAAGGAGGAGCAGGAAACATTCCCAGAGAATATTATAAATATTATTCATCACTATAAATGGATATACCTCTTTCCAGGTCATTTGTGTAGGGGCTTGTGTCAACCTAGTCTGGAAATAAACTAGGTTTGAGTTTCACTGTTGCTATGGTCATCTTAAATACTCAATCACCCCAGCCAGCCCCTTCCCTCAAAAATAAAATAGCACTAGAATAATTTGAAGCTAATTGGAAACTGAAGATAACCATAGCAACAAAGAAACTCAAACACACTTGAACTCCAAGCTAGGTTGACACAAGCCCCCACCCAAATGAGGTGGAAAGAGATATCCATTTATAGTAACAAATAATATTTGTAAGTACTGTAAATACTATAAAACAGTAGTATTCTCTACTCTTCTGGTATTCAATAAAAAATTGTGAGACATAGCCAAAATATCAAGAAAAAACAACCTACTGTCTAGGGATAAAATGATACGCAGGGCCAGACACAGAAATGACCAGATACTGGAATTATCAGACAATGATTTTTAAATAAAGCTTAATATGTTAAAGGCTGTAGTGGAAAATGAGAACAAAATTCATGAAGAAATGGGAAATTTCATCAGTAAGACAGAAACCACAGTAATAATACAAAAGGAAATGATAAAACCAAAAATCACAGTAATAGAGATGAAGAATGCCTTTAATGCATTCATCAGTACACTTGGGACAGCTGAAAAATAAATCAGTAAACTTTAGATCAATAAAAATATTCTAAACATAAATGCAAAGGGAAACAGGAAAGGCAAAAGGGAAAAAACAGCAGAGCATCCAAGAGCTGTGGAACAATATCAACCAATCTAAAATATATGTATAATTGGGATTCCCAAGGATATGAGAGTAAGAATGAAGCAGAAAGATACCTGAAGATATAACACCTGAGAATTTTCCAAAATTAATGAAAGATATTGAGGTACAAATCCAAACAGTAACTAGGAGAATAAATATATTATTAAAAATTATGTTATATTTAAAGAGATAAATCACATACAAATGACCTAAGATAAAAATACATATTTCTCTTTGAAATATATAAACTGTGCAAACCAAAAGTCAAGGTAATGATATATTGAAATTACTGGGAAAAAGTCAACGTAAAATTTTATACCAACTGAAAATATCTTTCAAAGATGAAGTACAAACTAAAGGTATTTTAAGAAAAATAAAAGCTGAGATAATTTATTATCAACAGTCCTGTGTTGTAAGAAATGCCCGATGGCTCACGCCTGTAATCCCAGCACTTTGGGAGGCCGAGGCGGGTGGATCACGAGGTCAGGAGATCGAGACCATCCTGGCTAACACGGTGAAACCCTGTCTCTACTAAAAATACAAAAATTAGCCGGGCGTGGTGGTGGGCGCCTGTAATCCCAGCTACTCGGGAGGCTGAGGCAGGAGAATGGCGTGAACCCGGGAGGCGGAGCTTGCAGTGAGCCGAGATCGCGCCACTGCACTCCAGCCTGGGCGACAGAGCGAGACTCCGTCTCAAAAAAAAAAAAAAAAAAAAAAAAAGAAATGCCAACAATAGTTCTTCAGGCAGAAGGGAAATAATACCAGATATAAACTAAGATCCACACAAAGAAATTAAGAGCTCCAGAAATGATATAAATAAAGGTAAATATAAATGTTCTTATTTTCAATCACTCTAAAAGATAAATCACTATAGAAAAAATAGCAATGTATTGTCTGTTTATGCCATATGGAAAAGTAAAATATATTACAAAAATTGCACAAAAGATAGAAGAAGATGGATGACTATAGGTGCCTGACACTTGCCTCATTCACAAGGAAGGGGCAAGTGTCAGGCCCCTCTAAAACAAGTAGACAACCACACATCAAATAAAGTGCCTAAGTGAGAACATTGGAATTCAGCAGGGAAGTGACAGGGACCATCTGAGGCATGAAAGGAGAGAGAAGTGAAGCAACTGGCCCATCCATGATTGTCTCAGATCCAAAAGAAGTTCCCCACTGCAAAGGAAAGGTAAGTAAAAGATCCCCAGTGCTGCACATTCCCATCACAGATGCCTGCAATAGCCACAGGAGACTCTAGCATAGAAAGTCATCTGGAGTCCATTGCAATTGCATTGTTCTACAGAGGAAATTCACACTCTGTTCTACTCACCCCCCTGAAGCCTAAGCAGGTGCAACATGGCACCATTTTGAGAACTAATCCCCCATCAGACTACCTCTTACCCTGGGGCCCAGCTGCCCCTGCACCTCCACATCCCTGGAGCCCCAAGGACATCCTCCCACATCCAACCAGAGGGCTGCAGCATTATGATGCCTGCTGGACCCAGCAATACATCTGGACCCCCAGCACTGTAGCCATATAGTGCCCTAAATCCCCTAAAATAGACAGTATAGCACACCAGGGAGGCTACCCACAGGACAAAGGAAGCCAAAATGCACAGTTCCCAGAGCCTGAAAACCATCTTCCCTGGGACACTGCCATAAACAGAAACAACACTCCTCCAGTTGAAGGGCCACTGCAAACCTGAATGCACCATCAGAGAGCTTGAGAACAAGCCTGCCTATGTATGTCACCCAGTTTTATAGATGGTTGGCATTTCCCCATCTGGCACTCATTTTCTCTCCTGCTGCACTGTGAAGAGGTGCTTTTTGCCATAATTGTAAGTTTCCTAAGGCCTCCCCAGCCATGTGGAACAGTGAGTCAATTAAACCTCTTTTCTTTAGAAATCACCCAGTCTGGGGTATTTCTTCCTAGCAGCATGAGAATGAACTAACACAAATACAAACAAAAAGGTTATTATGTAATGATAAAGAGATCAATTCAGTAAGATGATATAACAAATATATATATATGCCCCCAACACCAGAACATCCAGATATATAAAGCAAATATTATTAAAGCTAAAGAGAGAAATAAACCCCAATACAATCATAGTGGGAAACTTCAAAACCCCCACATTCAGCATTGGACACATCATATAGAAAGCAAATCAACAAATTATCTGCACTATAGACCAAATGGACATAACAGACATTTACAGAACATTTCATCCAAAAGCTGCAGAATACACATTCTTCTTATCAGCACATGGAACAGTTTCATGGATAGATCATATGTTCGGTCACAAAACAAGTCTCAAGAAATTTCAAAAAATCAAAATCATATCAAATATCTTGTCAGACCACAATGGGATAAAACTGGAAATGAATAACAAGAGGATCTCTGCAGACTGTAAAAATAGACAGCAATTAAACAACATGCTCCTGTATTACCATTGGATCAATGAAAAAAATTAAGAAGAAAAATTTAAAAATTTATTGAAGCAAATGAAAAAGCAAACACAACATACAAAAACCTACGTGATAAAGCAAAAGCAGTGCTAAGGATATTTCACAACAATAAATTACTACATCAATAAAGCAGAAAGATTTTAACAATGTAATGCTGCACATCAAGAAAGTAGAAAAGCACAAATAAACCAAATGCAAAATAAGTAGAAGAAAAGAAATAATAAAGATCAAAGTAGAACTAAGCAAAATAGAATCTAAAAAAATACAAAGGATAAGCAGAATTAAAAGGTGGTTTTTTGAAAAGATAAAATCGATAAACTGCTAGCTAGCTAAACGATACAAAGAGAGAAGACTCAAATAAATAAAATCAGAAATAAAAAAAGACATTACAACTGATACCATAGAAATACAAAGGACCACTAGAGACTATTATGAACAACCATGTGCTATCAAATTGGAAAACCAAGAGAAAAATGTATAAATTTGTGAATACATATAACCTATAAAGACTGAACCAGAAATAAATAGAAAACCTGAACAGATTAATAATGAGTAGTAAGATTGAATAAGTAATTTTAAAAACTTCCCAATGAAGAAAGCACAGGAACAAATGGCTGTACTTCTGAAATCTACCAAACTTTTTAAAAAGAACCAATATCAATTCTCAAACTATTCCAAAAAGTGAAAGAGAATTCTTTCTAACTCATTCTATAAAAACAGCATTACCTTGATACTAATACCAGAGAAGGAAACAACAAGAAACAATAAGCCAATTTCTCTAATGAACATAGAATCAAAAATTATCAACAAAATATTAGCTAACTGAATCCAACAGCACATCAAAAAGGATATACACCATGCTCAAGTGGAATGTATCCCAGGGATACAAGGACGGTTCAACATACAAAAATCAATAAATGTGATATAACACATCAACAGAATGAAGGACAAAAACTGTATGATCACCTTAATAGATAAAGAAAATGCACTCCATAAAATTCATCATCATCCCTTCATGTAAGTGCTCTTAACAAATTAGCTACAGAAAGAACATATCTCAACACAATAAAGGCAATATATGACAAACCCACTGTAACATCATACTGAATACGAAAAATCTCAAAGTATTTCCTCTAAGAACAGAACAAGACAAGGATGCCTACTTTCACTTCTCTTACTCAACATGGTACTGGATGTTCTAGCCAGAGCAATTAGGCAAGAGGGGAAAAGAGAAATCCAAATGGGAAAAAAGGAAGCCAAATTATCCTTGTTCATAGATGACATGATCTTTTATTTAGAAAAACCTAAGCTTCTGCCGAAAAAAAAACTGTTGAAACTGATAAATTATTAAGTAAAGTTTCAAGATACAAATTCAACCTATGTAAATCATAACTATTTCTATACATGAATAGTGAACAACCTGAAAAAAAAATCAAGAAGTCAATCCCACTTACAATAGCTACAAAAAATTGAAATGCCTAGAAATAAATTTAACCAACGGGCTGGAAGACTGCAATGAAAATTCCAAAACACTGATGAATATAAAAATAAAACATGAACAAATAAAACAACCTCCCATGCTCATGGATTAGAAGAATAGCATTGTTAAAATGACCATACCACCCAAAGCAATCTACAGAGCCAATGTAATCCCTTTCAAAATACAATGACTTTCTTCACAGAAATAGAGAAAATAATCCTAAAATTGACATGGAAACACAAATACCCCAAATAGCCAACAACATTGAGCAAACAGAACAAACATGGAGTCATCACACTACCATACTTCATATGCCAAAACAAAAAGCCATAATAGTCAAAATAACACAGTGTTAGTAAATAAACAGATACATAGACCCATGGAAGAGAATAAAAAACCAAAAAGTAATTTCATGTATTTACAGACAAATAATTTTTAACAAATGCACATAGAGAACATACACTGGGGAAAGGACAGTCTCTTTAATAAATGGTGCTGTGAAAACTGAATATCCACATGCAGAAGAATGAAACTAGACCCCATCTCTCACCATATACAAAAATCAACTCAATGTGAATTATGGACTTAAATATAAGAACTGAAACTGTAAAACTATTAGAAGAAACACTTCAGGAGATTGGTCTAGGCAAAGATTTAATGGCTAAGACATCAAAAGCACAGGCAACAGAAACAAAAATAGACCAATAGGACTAATTGAACTAAAAAGCTTCTGCACAGTAAAGGAAACAATCAACAAAATGATTAGACAATCTTTAGAATAAAAGAAAATACTTGCAAATTATTTACCCAAAGGGACTAACTCTCTAGAATATACAAAGAACTCAAAAAACTCAACAACAACAAAAAAATAAAATATCCTCATTAAAAAGTGGACAGCAGAAATGACCAGATATTTCTCAAAAGGAGACATACAAATGTCCCCAAAACATATGAAAAAATGCTCAACATCACTAATCATCAAGGAAAGGCACACCAAACCACAATGAGATACCATCTCACCCCAGCAGAATGACTGCTATGAAAAGGATAAAAAATAGCAAATGCAGGAGAGGAAGAAAAGAAAAGGCAATTCTTGTATACCATTACAAGAAATAGTGGAAATGTAAATTAGTACATTAGTACATAGACACGATGGAGCACAGTATAAAAGTTGCCTAAATATCTAAAAATAAAAGTACCATACAATCCAGCAATTCCAGTACAGGATATTTATCTAAAGGAAACAAAATCAATGATATATTTATATATCTAACAGACAGATTACCATATTGGTTAAAATAGGAAAATCCAATGATATACTATTTATAGAAAATTGTTTAAATATTATATAAAGTCATGAATGGATTATAAGAAAAAGGATTGAAAGGACCACGCAAACAATAATAAAAAGAGAGCTCGAGAGGCTATATTAAAATAAGAGAATGTAGACTTAAGAACAAGAACTAAAACTAGGACTAAAGACCACCATCAAATAGTGATAAAGGAGTCAGCTCACCAAGACCAATAATCCTAAAAGTGTACGCACCTAACACCACCACTTGAAAATGCATGAAAAAGGCCAGGCAAGGTGCCTCACACCTGTAATCCCAGCACTTTGGGAGGCTGAGGCAGCAGATCACCTGAAGTCAGGAGTTCAAGACCAGCCTGGCCAACATGACAAAACCCTGTCTCCACTAAAAATCCAAAAATTAGCACGGTGTGGTGGCAGGCGCCTATAATCCCAGCTACTTGGGAGGATGAAGCACAAGAATCACTTGAATCTGGGAGGCAGAGTTTGCAGCGAGCTGAGACTGTGCCACTGCACTCCAGCCTGGGCTACAGAGTAAGACTCTATCTCAAAAGAAAAAAAAAAGAAAAAGAAAATGCACAAAAGAAACTAATAGAAATAAAAGATGAAATATACAAAATCACAATTATGTTTAACCCTTCAATACAACTATTTCAGTAATCAATAGAATTAGTTGACATATTAGCAATATCAGGAATGAAAAGGTTAACATCCCTAAAAGCCACTGGGCATTATTAAGAGGATAATGAGAGAACATTATGAACAATGTTAACTCCTAATTTTGTGAACTTAGATGAAATTACTAAGCAGATGAAGACATTAAACAAGAAGAAAACTAAAGACTGGTATTCCTTCTGAACATAGACTCAAAATTCTCAGCAAAGTATTAGCAAATCAAATCCATCAGTCTGAGGAAAGTATATCATGACCAAGCACAATTTATCTTGGGTGTGCAAGATCAGTTCAACATTCAGAAATCAATTAATGTAATTCACCATAGTGACAGATCCATAAAGAAAATCTATATGATCATCTCAACAAATGCACAAAAAAAGCATTTGACAAAATTCAAAATTCAGTAGCTACTTATTCTCAGCATATGAAGAATTAAAAGGGAATTCCTTGACATGATAAAAGGAATCTTTATATCTTTATCTTACATAATATGTAATTATGTATTTTTTAATATACTTAAATTATATTTAATTGTGAAAGACTAAAAATTACCCCCCAGTATTGTTTACTAGATAAGGATGCTCACTGTCATCACTCTTATTCAACATCATCCTAAAGTTTCTAAACGTGCAATAAACAAAGAAAAGAAATTAAAGCTGTACATACTGTCCCTATTCATACACAACAGAATTGTCTAGAGAAAAAAATCACAAAGAAGTTACTAAAAAGTTACTAGAATAAATAAGCTCAGAAAGATTAAAGGACAAAAAGTCAATAGAAGAAATCAATCATATCTCTATATAATTAGCAATAAGCAATTGTAAATTAAAAATTAAAATCAGTAATATTTATAACACCAATAAAAGTTATAAATCTAATAAACATTTGCAAAATCTGTACTCTTAGAACTAGAACCACTGATAAATTTTAAAAAGGTCTAAATAAATGGAGAAACAAACCTTGTGAATGGATTGGAAGGCTAAATGTCAAAATGTCAATTCTCCATATATCGATCTAGAGATTCAATACAATCCCAACTGAATACTCAACCAACTGGTTCTAAAATGTATATGGAAAAGCAAACAAACTAAAAAAAATCAAAGCAATTTTGGAAAAAAAACAGTGTGGGGTTGTAAAAGAGACTGAAACATAGTTTACTGGAATAAAACTAAATGCAGAAATGCAAACACTTACATGGTCAATTGATTTTCAATAAAAGTGCAAAGGCAATTCAATGTAGAGAAGAAAATATTTACTAATTGGTCATCAATAATCCACATGAGTCTGGGCTCAGTGGCTCACGCCTGTAGACCCACCACTTTGGAAGGCAGATGCAAGTGAATCGCTTCAGCCCAGAAGTTTGAGACCAGCCCGGGCAACATAGCAAAACTGCATCTCAATGAAAAATTTTAAAAGTTAGCTGGCAGTGGTGGCACATGCCACTAGTCCCAGTAACTCAGGAGGCTGAGATGGAAGAATCACCTCAGCCCAGGAGCTCGCGACTGCAGTGAGCCGTGATTGTGCCACTGCACTCCAGCCTGAGTGTCAGACAGATGCTGTCTCAAAAAAATAGTAATAAGGAGGCAGATAAAGATAAAGAAATAGAAAGCTCCATAAATTATCCCCTTCCCCAGCAAAAACAAAAAACAAAAAACAAGTTAACAACTATCTACACAGAAAAAAACACCTTCTGTAAGAACCAAAAATCAGATGAGCACTGACAATACCTGGTTTTAACTTCATATCACTGAAAGAGGCACTGAAGAGATCACAAAAACAGTCCTGAATCACCAATGCAACCCCTCCCCAACCCAGGCAGCTACAGAGTGGGGCAAAGAGCATCTCTGGCTGCTGAGAGGTGGAGAACACAGTAATTGTGACGCACTGAACTCAGTGCTGTTCTGTTAGAGCCAGGGGAAGAAAAACAGACCAAACTCAGCTGATGCCCACCCACAGAGAGAGCATTTAAATCAGCCCAGGTCCCATTGTGAGTGCCCACAAACCTTCCACCAAGGGCCAAAGTGCTCTTGGTCTCCAAGTAAACTTCAAAGGCAGTCTAGGCCATAAGAACTGCAACTTTTAGGTAAGCCTAGAGCTGAACTAGGCCAGAGACAGTGGACTGGAAGGGGCACGTGACATACTGAGATATCAGCTGGGGCAGCCAAGGAAGTGCTGGCATCACCCTTCCCCTAACCCTAGGCTGTAGAGCTTGTGGTTCCAAAAGAAACACTTCCTTCTGCTTGAAAAGAGAAAAGAAAAGAGTAGTGAGGACTTTGTCCTACATCTTGGACACCAGCTCAGCCACAGCATGATAGGGCACTGGTCAGAGTAATGAGGCCCCTGTTCCAGGCCCTAGCACCCAGATGACATTTCTAGACACACCCTGGGATTTCGTAGAGGAGCACCACCTTGATGGTCTTGGAGAACTTTTTCAAAGTTATTTCAATCTCTACGTTAAATTCATCTGATAGAATTCTGAATTCCTTCTCTCTGTTATCTTGGATTTGAGCTACCTCAACACAGCTATTTTGAATAGGTAGCCCAGAAAACAGAGAGACTCTGTATATTTATTACAAAGTAGGGGAAGAGATGAAGAGCCTCTGCCTGCTAATCCAGAGAATATACTCAGATCTTCTCCAAGACGATCAAGGTGGTACACCTCTACAACTCTGCTAGAACCACAATGTAACTGGGCTTGGGGTGCCCCCTAAAGCAGATACAGCTTAGATCACAGCACCCAAGTCCTTTTGAATATCTGAAAAGCCTTTACAAGAAGGATGGCTATAAACAAGCCCAGAAACTGAAGACTAACACTAAATACCTAACTCTTCAATGCCCAGACACCAAAAAACATCTACTAGCATCAAAACCACCCACAAAAACATGGTCTCACCAAACAAACAAATAAAACACAAGAGACCAATCCTGGAAAAATAGAGATATGTGACCTTTCAGACAGAGAATTCAAAATTGCTGTGTTGAGGTAACTCAAAGAAATCCAAGATAACACAGAGAAGGAATTCAGAATGCTATCAGATACATATAACATAGAGATTGAAATACCTTTTAAAAACTCAAGCAGAAATTCTAAAGCTGAAAAATGCAATTGGCATACTGAAGAATGCATCAGGGTTCTTCAATAGCAGAACTGATCAAGCAGAAGAAAGAATTAGTGAGTTTGAAGACAGGTTATTTGATAATACATACAGGAGACAAAAAAAAACAATGAAGCATAACTACAGGATCTAGAAAATAGCCTCAAAATAGCAAATTTAAGAGATAATGGCCTTAAAGAGGAAGTAGAGAAAGAAGCAGGGTTAGAAAGTGTATTCAAAGGAATAACACCAAAGAACTTCCGAAACCTGGAGAAAGATATCAATATACAAGTACAAGAAGGTTATGGAACACCAATGAGATTTAACCCAAAGAAGGGTTACCTCAAGGCATTTAATAATCAAACTCCTAAAGATCAAGCATAAAGAAAGGACCCTAAAAGCAGCAAGAGAAAGGAAACAAATAAATACAGTGGAGCTTCAATACACCTGGCGGCAGACTTTTCAGTGGAAACCTTACAGGCCAGAAGACAGTGGCATGACATAGTCAAAGGGCTGAAAGAAAAAAGCTTTTACCCTAGAATAGTATGTCCAACAAAAATACCCTTCAAATATGGAGGATAAATAAAGACTTTCTCACACACATACAAAAAAAGCTGAGGTATTTCATCAACACCAGACCTCTCCTATAAGAAATGCTAAATGAAGTAGTTCAATCAGAAGGAGAAGGATGTTAATGAGCAATAAGTAATTACCTGAGGGTACAAAACTCAATGGTAATAGTAAGTACACAGAAAAACACAGAATATTTTAACATTATAACATAGAAAACCCAAGGAAAAATTATACTACAAAACTACAGTAAGCAAAACAGCATGGTACTGGCATAAAAACAGACACATATACCAATGGAACAAAATAGAGCACACAGAAACAAACACATGTACAGTGAACCCATTTTTGACAAAGGTGCCAAGAACATACACTCAGGAAAGGACAGTCTCTTCAATAAATGGTGCTGGGAAAACAGGATATCCATATGGAAAATGAATCTAGAACCCTATCTCTCGCCATATACAAAAAATCAAATCAAAATTGGTTAAATACCTTAAGACTTCAAACTATGAAACTACTACAAAAACACATTGGAGAAAATCACCAGGACATCGGTCTGGCCAAAGATTTCTTCAGCAATATCCTACAAACATAGACAACCAAAGCAACAATGAACAAATGACATCACATACAGTTAAAAAGATTCTGCACAGCAAAGGATTCAATCAACAAAGTGAAGAGACAACCCACAGAATGTGAGAAAATATTTGTAGAAATTTCATCTGACAAATAATTAATAACAAGAATATATAAGGAGCTCAAATAACCCTATAAGAAAATTTCTAATAATCTAATCAAAATATGGGCAAAGATTTGAATAGGCATTTTGGAAAAGAAGACATAAAAATGGCAAACAGGCATATGAAAAGGTGTTCAACATCACTGATCATCAAAGAAATGAAAATCAACACTAGAATGTCTTCTCGCCTCTCTCAAAATGGCTAATATCAAAAAGACAGGCAATAACAAATGCTGGTAAGGATGTAGAGAAAAGGGAACCCTTGTATACTGTTGGTGGGAATGTACATTAGTCCAACCACCATGGAGAACAGTGTGGAGCTTTCTCTAGAAACTAAAAATAGAGCTACCATATGATCCAGCAATCCCACTGCTGGGTATATAACCCCCCAAAAAGGAAATCAGTATATCAAAGAGATATCTGCACTCCTATTTGATGCAGCACTTTGGGGAAAACCGAAGTGTTCACCAGCAGATGAATGGATAAAGAAAATGTGGTACATATACACAATGGAGTATTATCAGCCATAAAAAAAATGAGATCCTGTCATTTCCAAAAACATAGATAGAACTGGAAATCATATTAAGTGAAAAAAGCCAGGCACAGAAAGACAAACATTGCATGTTCTCATTTATTTGTGGGATCTAAAAATCAAAACAATTGAACTAATAGACAAAGAGAGTAGAAGAATGGTTACCTAAGCCTGGAAAGGATAGTCAGTGGCTGACAGGCAGGTGGATATGGTTAATGGGTACAAAAAAAACAACAGAAAGAATGAATATGACCTACTATTTGATAGCATCACAGGGTGACTATAGTCAATAATAACTTAATTGAAAGATGGCCGACTAGAAAGAGATGCAGTGGGAGGCTCCAACCAAGAGGGGAAACAGCTAGTGAATCCTGCATCGGCAACTGAGGTATCAGGCTCTCTCATTAGGAAAGACTAGGTGGTTGGCGCGAACCATGAAGAGTGAGGAAAAACAGAGCAACAGCCCACCCAGCAGCCACACAGGGCAAGGGGAGCTCCCACCCCTAGCCAAGGGATGCAGGGAGTGTTTGTGCTACCCAACCTGGGAAGCCATGCTTTTTCCACTGATCTGTGCAACCCATGGATCAGGAGATCCCCTGATGAGCTCATGCCACCAGAGCCTTGAGCCCCATGACTGTGCAGATTCTTGGCAGTAGTTCAGCTGGAGACTGCCTAAAATTATCAAGTTCCTGGAGAAATGGGTGGCTGACATCACTGCAGCTGCCTGCTTGCTGTCATCACTGCGGCTGCCTGCTGCCTAGGATGACTGAGCTGCTGGGGCGAGGGGAGGCGGCCATCACTGCAGCTCCAGTCTGCTGTTTTCTTCTGGCAGTGCTGAGGAGGCTGGGCAAATTGGACCCAGGAGGAATACTCCACAGCTCAGCACAGCTGATGTGGCAGATCTTGACCAGACTGCCTCTTCAGGCCAGATCCAGACCCATCCTTCATCACTGGGCAGGGCCTCCCTACTGAAATGTCAGCAAGTCCAGCCAGGGGTTTACGGACAAAACTCTGATCTCCCTTGGGAATGGAGCCACTAAGGAGAGGGGCAACCACAACCTCTGTAAATCAGAGGACTTAAGTATTTCCCCCTGCTGGCTCTGAGGAATCTGGGCAGCCCAGATGAGTGAGATTCGCCCCAATGCAGACAGCCCCTCCACCAAAGAGCAGGCAGAGTTCTTCATTAAAAGGGTCCCTGATCCCGTGCCTCCTGACTGGATGAGACAGGGGTTGCCAGACACTTTATACAGGAATATTCCCTCTGGCATCAGGTCAGTGCCCCTCTGAAATGGAGCTCCTGGAGGAAGAAGCAGGCAGGCATTTTGCTATTCTGCAGCCTCCACGGTGACATATCCAGATGCAAGAGGGACCCAGGCAAATAGGGTCTGGAGCAGACCCTCAGAAAACCACAGCAGCCCTATGGGAGAGGAGCCTGACTTTTGAAAGCAAAACAAACAAACAGAAAATAAGAACAACAGCATCAACAAAAAGTCCCCATAAAAACTCCATCCAAAGTCATCATCCTCAAAGATAGAAACCAGATAAACTCAGGAAGATGAGAAAGAATCAATGAAAAAAACACTGAAAACTCAAAAAGCCAGAGTTCCTCCTCTCCTCCAAATGATCGCAACATCTCTCCAGCAAGGACAGAGAACTGGGCTGAGGCTGAGATGGATGAACTGACAGAAGTAGGCTTCAAAAGATAAGACAATGACAAACTTCACAGAGCTAAAGGAGCATGTTCTAACCCAATGCAAAGAAGCTAAGAACCATGACAAAACATTACAGGAGCTATTAATCAGAATAACCAGTTTAGAGAGGCACATAAATGACCTGAAGGAGCTGAAAAACACAACATGAGAATATAATTTTGCAACCACAAGTATCAACAACCTAACAGACCAAGCTGAGGAAAGAATTTCAAAGCTTCAAGACTATCTTGCTGAAGTAAGACAGGGAGACAAGACTAGAGAAAGAAGAATAAAAAGAAACAAGCAAAACTCTGAAAACTATGGGATTATATAAAAGGAGCAACTCTACGACTGATTGGGGTACCTGAAAGAGACAGGGAGCGTGGAACCAATTTGGAAAACATACCTCAGAATATCATCCAGGAGAACTTCCCCAACCTAGCAACACAGGCCAACATTCAAATTCAGAAAATACAGGGAGCCCCAGTAAGATATTCCACGAGAAGATCAATCCCAAGACACATAATCATCAGATTCTCCAAGGTCAAAATGAAGGAAAAAATGTTAAGGGCAGCAGGACAGAAAGGCCAAGTTGCCTAAAAAAAGGGAAGCCATCAGACTAAAAGCAGACCTCTCAGCGGAAACCCTACAAGCCAGAAGAGAATAAGAGCCAATATTCACACTTTTTAAAAAAAGACTTTCTGGCTGGGCACGGTGGCTCACACTTGTAATCCCAGCACTTTGGGAGGCCAAGGTGGGCAGATCACCTGAGGTCAGGAGTTCGAGACCAGTCTGGTCAACATGGCAAAATTCCGTCTCTACTAAAAATGCAAATATTAGCCGGGTGTGGTGGCATGCACCTGTAATCCCAGCTACTCAGAATGCTGAGGCAGGAGAATCATGTGAACCCTGAAGGTGGAGGTTGCAATGAGCCGAGATCACGCCATTGCACTCCAGCCTGGGCAACAAGTTTGAAACTCCATCTTAAATTAAAAAAAAAGACTTTCCAACCAAGAATTTCTTTTTTTTTTTTCCTTGTATTTGGTCACCTTGACTTCACATCATTCTCATGGCAACTCCTGGATTCGCTGTTCCTCTTATTTAACCATGTCCTCTAAAAATGTTCTTGGCGTGGGTCTCTGTGTGGTGAATCTCCTGAGGCCTTGTAAGCCTAAGGACATTTTAATCTCGTCCTTTCTGTTTATGTGAGGGTCTGGCTGGCTTTAATGTTATTTCCTTCTAGATTTTGAAAATATCAGCATCTTTCCTGTCTGTGTTGCTGCTGAAAGGCCCCAGTCAGTCCTGTCCTGCCGGGAGGTGCGGCCAGGTCTTCCCCAGAGCCTTTAGGATGCTGTCTGTGACCTTGGGTGTCACACCTAGGTGTCTGCCAGCGAGTTTTCCTGTAGTTTCTGTTCTTTGGCATCTGTGGACTCTTTTACCTGTGGCTCATCCTCTTTCCTTAATTCCAGGAAACTAATTTTCATGATTTCTATACATATTTCCTCTTTCCACTCTTACTATAACTTCCTTTTGGGCTTCATATATATATATATATATATATATATATATATTTGTTTATTATACTTTAAGTTCTAGGGTACATGTGCACAACATGCAGGTTTGTTACATATGTATACATGTGCCATGTTGGTGTGCTGCACCCATTAACTCGTCATTTACATTAGGTATATCTCCCAATGCTATCCCTTCCCCCTCCCCCCACCCCACAACAGGCCCCGGTGTGTAATGTTCCCCTTCCTGTGTCCAAGTGTTCTTATTGTTCAATTCCCACCTATGAGTGAGAACATGTGGTGTTTCCAACCAAGAATTTCATATCTGGCCAAACTAAGCTTCATAAACGAAGGAGAAATAAAATCATTTTCAGCAAGCAAATGCTGAAGGAATTCATTGCCACCAGGTCTGCCTTGCAAGAGGTCCTGAAGGAAGCACTAAATATGGAAAGAAAATACCATTACCAGCCACTACAAAAACACACTGAAGTACAAAAACCAATAACATTATGAAACAACTACATAAATAAGTCTGCAAAATAACCAACTAGCATCATGATGACAGGATCAAATTCACACATAGCAATATTAACCTTAAATGTAAGTGGGCTAAATGCCCCAATTAAAAGACACAGAATGGCAAGCTGGATAGACTCAAGACTCTTTGGTGTGCTGTATTCAATAGACCCAATAATAGACAAACAGAGAGCCAAATCATGAGTGAACTCCCATTCACAATTGCTACAAAGAGAATAAAATACCTAGGAATACAACTTCCAAGGGATGTGAAGGACCTCTTCAAGGAGAACTACAAACCACTGCTCAAGGAAATAAGAGGGGATACAAAAAAAAGGAAAAACATTTCATCCTCATGGATAGGAAGAATCAGTACCATGGAAATGAACATACTGCCCAAAGTAATTTATAGATTCAGTGCTATTCCCATTAAAACTACCATTAACATTCTTCACATAATTAGAAAAAAACTACTTTAAAATTCACATGGAACCAAAAAAAGGGCCCATATAGCCAAGACAATCCTAAGCAAAGAAAACAAGGCTGGAGGCATCACGCTACCTGACTTCAGACTACACTACAAGGCTAAAGTAACCAAAACAGTATGCTACTGGTACAAAAACAGGCCAATGGCACAGAATAGAGAATTCACACATCAACAACCATCTGATCTGTGACAAACCTGACAAAAACAAGCAATGAGAAAAGGATGCCCTATTTAATAAATGGTGCTAGTAAAACTGGCTAGTCATATGCAGAAAATTGAAACCGGACTCCTACCTTACACCTTATACAAAAAATAACTCAAGATAAAGACTTAAATGTAAAACGCAAAAGTATAAGAACCCTAGAAGAAAACCTAGGCAATACCATTCAGGACATAGGCAGGAAAAAAGATTTCATGATGAAAACGTCAAAAGCAATTGCAACAAAAGCAAAAACTGATGAATGGGATCTAATTAAACTAAAGAGCTTCTGCATAGCAAAAGAAACAAATTATCATCAGAATGAAGAGACAACCTACAGAATGGGAGAAAATTTTTGCAATCTTTCCATCTGACAAATATCTAATACCCAGAATATATAAGTAAATTAAACAATTTACAAGAAAAACAATCCCATTAAAAAGTGGGCAAAGGGCATGACAGACACTTCTCAAGACATTTATGTAGCCAACAAATATGTGGAAAAAAAGCTCATCACTGATCATTAGAGAAATGCAAATCAAAATCACAATGAGATACCATCTCCTGCCAGTCAGAATGGTGATTATTAAAAAGTCAAGAAACAACAGATGTTGGTGAGGCTGTGGATAAATAGGAACACTTTTACACTGTTGGTGGGAATGTAAATTAGTTTAACCTTTGTGGAAGACAATGTGATGCCTCAAAGACCTAGAACCAGAAATACCATTTGATCCAGCAATGCCATTACTGGGTATATACCCAAAGGAATATAACTTATTCTATTATAAAGATACACTCATGTGCATGTTCATTGCAGCACTATTCACAATGGCAAAGACATGTAATCAACCCAAATGCCCATCAATGATAGATTGGATAAAGAAAATGTGGTACATATGCACCATGGAATACTATGCAGCCATAAAAAGGAATGAGATCATGTCCTTTGCAGGCACAAAGATGAAGCTGGAAGCCATTATCCTCAGCAAATCCATGAAGAAACAGAAAACTAAATACCACATGTTCTCACTTACAAGTGGAAGCTGAACAATGAGAACAAATGGACACAGGGAGAGGAACAACACACACCGCGGCCTGTCTGGAGTCGAGTACAGTGGTAGGAAGAGCATCAAGATAAATAGCTAATGCATGCTGGGCTTAATACCTAGGTGATGGGTTCATAGGTGCAGCAAACCACCATGGCACACGTTTACCTACATAACAAACCCGCACATCTTCACATGTATCTTGGAACTAAAATAAAATAAAATAAAGTGGATCTTACAAAGATAAAGAGTGGATTGGTAGTTACTAGAGAACAGGAAGAGAAGGGGGATAAGGGGATGAAGAGAGGTTAATTAATGAGTGCAAACATACACATTGACCTAGTGTGTTTGATAGCATGGTAGGGCAACTATAGTTAACAATAATTTCTTGTATATTTCAAATAGCTAGAAGAGAAGATCTAGAATGTTCCCAACATAACAAATGAAACGATAAATGTTTGAGGTAATTGATATCCCAAACATTCTGATTTGATCATTGTATATTGCATATGTGTATCAAAATATGACATGTACTTCATAAATATGTACAACTATAATGTATAAATTTTAAAAAGCAAGACTTTTAGGTAGGAATTCCATGAGGAAATATCATGTAACTGGATAGGAAATCACACAATTTTAAAGATTATTAATGAAAACACAATCTTTTGGCTATTCACAATGAAATAGTTTTAATTTTTGTTTTTAAATGAAAATCACTGGGATTAATGAGAATATAAAGAAATGGAATTGACACACACTGTTAGTGAAATGGTATGTTGACAGTGAACTTGTGGAGGACAATTGTACAACACTTAATAAAAATATTAACCTTTAAATCAACAACAAAATAATAATAATAACTATAACTTAATTGTACATTTTTAAATAACTAAAAGAGTATAATTCGATTATTTGTAACAGAAAGGATAAATGGATTGAAGCGATGAGTGCCTCATTCTCAATGATATGATTATTACACATTGCATGCCTGTATCAAAACATCTCGTGTGCCCCCATAAATATATATATCTACAATGTACCCTTAAAAATTAAAAATTAAAAATTTTTTGAATAATAGAAAGAAGAACTACCAGATTTCAACAACAAAAAGCAAGCCAATTCAAAAAAAGGCAAAAGATTTGAATAAGTGTTTCTCAAAAGAATATATACAAATAGTTGCTAAGCACATGAAAAGATATTCAACAACACTAGTCATTAGGGAAATGCAAGTAAAATCAACATAAGTTACCACTTCACACCCACTCTGATGGTTATTATAAAAAAAATTAAACAAACAAAATAACAGATGTTGATGAGCATGTGGAGAAATTGAAATATTGGAACCTTTGTGCATTATTGATGAAGACATAAAATGGTTCAGCCAACACAGTTCACAAAGCCTCATCTTTGGATACAGAAGAAGATAACAATCAAAATAAACAGCATTTGTGAGACGTGGGGCCAGAAAATAAAACTATTCAACCCCACTAGGCCCAGGGACTATCATGGAAGAGGGGGGCATGTGAAATTGCAAGGGCCAATTGTGAGAGTTAAAATTAGTTCAGAATTTCTCTGTAAATCAAACATTAATATCAAAGGCATACTATGCAATACGAGCATCTGGGCCCCTGTATTAGATTAACAAGGTTTTCTTGGAACATTAACCCATTCTTTAATTAAAAAGCTATAAAATATTATTTAAAAATTTATAAAAATTATATCGTATGGTCAACATATTTATTAAAATTTAATAAATTTGCATATAAGATTTGAGAGACAGATTTAATTGGCCCCATGATGTATTTATTAGGGCTTTTGGTTTGGGAAAGCAAGTCTCCTTTCACAAAAAATAAATGTTTTTGCATTTCTTGTTGAAATCTTAGAGTTATCACTTTGGCTGAGTGAATGACTAATTATATAATGACCTGTGATCCTATTCTGTGATATCAAGTGTTTTAAAGTTTTGGTATTTCACAAACTTTCCAAAATCTAATTCTATGTTGAGTCCTTTGGTACTCATTAAGTTTTTGACATTAAGTCACCTGAAGTCCAAAATAGATATATTCAGCTTCTTCAGTATAATAAAATCATATAGGAAGCACGTCAAATGTAAAATGTTGTTTAACCTTCTTTGGATTATATTTATATAAATGTGTTATTAGTATGTGTTTCAAAATTGTATGAGATTCCTGTGATTCTGTTATGTCCTAACATATGTTATCAGTAGCGATTATGGTTATGATGTAAAATTGTTGTATTCCACAGAACCAAATTTCCTTGTCAATTGTGTCTTTAATTATGGCTGTTCTAAGACTTTTGTCATCCATAATTGTTTTACTTTGATCCTTGTATAGAGGAGTTTATAATCAGCTCTAGAAATCTGAGGAACACTCTTAAATACAGGTTTCTGATAACTTTGGAGACTATGCCATTGAAATAGAGAGAAAAACTTCCAGGATTCTCATGGAGAGCTGATGCATTCATGAGGATTGTTGATCCAATATTGAGAAGAGGTGTTAATTACACAAACTGAATTAACAGAAAATTAAAATAATATTTTGTGATTTTTTTTGTTTATAGTATTTGCTAATTCTTTTTTTGTCTTTCAGAGTCAAGAAAATTTTTAAGCTATTTACAGCCTTTAACAATAGAGTATACTCTCATGAGCAAAATTTAAAAGATGATTCCTTTCTCTCAATCTAATTTCTCCAAAATTTATAAACTATTTTGTGAGTATTCTTAATTTATAACAATATAATTATTCACAAAAGTTCAATAAGAACCTATTTTCTTTTATAATAGGGCATAATTGGAGACACTGGTTATTTTACCAAGATTTTGACTGGAATGACATATTTTCAAATGGCATTAAGAACAATGAGGCTGATCTATGGAAAAATAAAAGCCCCTTAGAAAACTTTGCCATATCTCTTGTCCCTTACAAGTTCCTGACTTGTGGCTAAGTAAAAAATGTCACTTTCTGACAGGTCCAGGAACTGCAAGTTTTCTTGGGACCTCAAAAGAAATGCACCCAATTCACACAGGTATCTGCAGGCACAGATAAATCCTTGGCTGGGCTCAAGGCTTTTTAAAAGGTCTTAGGTTCCTTATCAAAAAGGTTCCAGCAAAGCCAATTTTAACAAAAGAGAGAGAATGTATATGGCAAATTATTATTCTTGCTGCTTTTTATGCAAATAATCAAGCCAAGTACAATAGGACTAAAACTTGTGTGACAAATAAATTGATACTACTATAATTTTGTCTTTAACAAAATTGGAGAATTGGAAAGAAAAAATGTTTGAAAATAAACTATAGTATGCCTGTTATTAGATTCTAGCCTTGCCTAATGTTTTTCAATTTTTATTATTTTCTACAATTTGAAATGAATTCTAAAATTTTTCCTGGCTACAAGTCTCCAAAATAATGTTTTCAAATTTTTCTTTCTTTCTTTCCCCTTTTTTCCCCATTTTAAGATACGCTTTTCTAAAAGCCCTGTGAACTGAAGCTAGACAAGCTATATTTCAGAAGAAAATAACAGCAACATATTTTATATATATATATATAAAAATCACTTTGACTTTCATACCTGCCTACTGATGTATGGACTTCAGAGTAATATGGCCTATATCAGGTTTCCAGGATTGTTCTCCCTTTTTGTTTGCTTGTTTTCTTTCTCTCTTCCTCTCCCTGCTTTTTTCTTTGTGGGTACATGAGACTTCACAACCTGCTAAAATTATAATAACATGGGACCTATCTGTCTAGGAATAAACTGTCCTAGCCAGGAGAGATCAGACAAAATCTGATACCAGAGACTCATTTTCTTCCAAAATGCTTTCTCTGGGAGATTTTAAAAAGAAAAGAGGAGAGAAATGTGAAAGGAAAACAAAAACTTGGGACCTCAATTCACTATGCCAAAACAAAAAAAAATTAAGCTGAAAACCGAGTCATGCAATAAACTGCCTTACCTTTTGTTCCTAAGCAGATAGCTACAGATAAAAAGTCAGATATTGCCACAGGTAGCTACTCTATGTTCACCTTATCTTATGTAAAGTGCTGATTTACTGAGTGTGAGACAAAAACATAATTGACTATTCTCCTACCTGCTCCTTTTCTCTTGCAACCTGTGGATTACCATATCCTCCCTGTTTCCTGTCCAGCCCACTTTTCCCCTTTAAATATTGAAGCCCTCAAAACCATCTTTGGAGAAAGGCACAGAACACAGGCTGTTTCTGTGATTCCATGCTTATTTCTTCCAGGCATGCCATTTACCTTGGCAAAATAAACATCTAAATTGATTGAGAAAAAAACAAAACAAACAAATACCAGCAAGATTTTTTTTGTAGAAATCAAGTTGATTGTAAAATTTATATGGGAACTCAAAGGACCTAAAATAGCCAATACAATTTCAAAAAACAAGAAAATTATGGAGAATTTACACTACACGAAAACAAGACTTACTGTAATGACACCAAAAATAGCATGGACATCAGGGTAGACATAAACCAGTGGATCAGAACAGAGAGTCCAGAAATACATCCATATGCAGCTCCAACAAAGCTGCAATGGTAATTTAACCTGAAAATAACGTTTTTACTACAAATAATGCTAGAAAAACTGAACATCTCTTTAAGAAAAAAAAATGAACCTTATCCTGTCCCTGACACAAAATCAACTTGAAATTGATCTAGACCTATTATTAAAACTGTAAAACTTCTAGCACAGAAACATCTTTGCAATCTTGGAGTAGGCAAATATTTCTAAGATGAGATATAAAAAGTCTAAACCATAAAAGAAGTGGAGGTTGTCAACTGGGAGGAGAAAAAAGGGAACTTCTTAGGGTAATGAAAATGTTACACATCTTGATTATAGTGAAGGTTACATTAGTGTGTATATTTTCCAGAATTCATTAAATTGTATGCTAAAAAACCCAATGAAGTTTATCTTTCAATGCTTAAAAGGGAAAGTGGCTATAATCCATTGTAATGTCATAGAATTAAGTCTACTTATTATATGTAAAATTAAAAGTATAAATATTGAAAAAAGTAGAATTACCTATGACTCATATCCCTTAAAATCCTGTTCTCATTCCCTAGATGCAAATGCTCTTAATCATCTTAGTTGCTCAAGTATTATTCTACAGAGTAACTTTACACATCTACATCTTAATTTATCATTATCAAACAACATGTATTGAAACTCTGCTAGAAAAAATAAGAAAATGGTTCATGTACATCACACTCCACTTCTCTAACAATTTTTGTTATTTCTATTATTTTTTTGTTTTGTTTTGTTTTATTACCATTATTATACTTTAAGTTTCAGGGTACATGTGCACAATGTGCAGGTTAGTTACATATGTATACATGTGACATGCTGGTGTGCTGCACCCACTAACTTGTCATCTAGCATTAGGTATATCTCCCAATGCTATCCCTCCCCCCTCCCCCCACCCCACAACAGTCCCCAGAGTGTGATGTTCCCCTTCCTGTGTCCATGTGTTCTCATTGTTCAGTTCCCACCTATGAGTGAGAATATGTGGTGTTTGGTTTTTTGTTCTTGCGATAGTTTACTGAGAATGATGATTTCCAATTTCATCCATGTCCCTACAAAGGACATGAACTCATCATTTTTTATGGCTGCATAGTATTCTATGGTGTATATGTGCCACATTTTCTTAATCCAGTCTATCATTGTTGGACATTTGGGTTGGTTCCAAGTCTTTGCTATTGTGAATAGTGCTGCAATAAACATATGTGTGCATGTGTCTTTACAGCAGCATGATTTATAGTCCTCTGGGTATATACCCAGTAATGGGATGGCTGGGTCAAATGGTATTTCTAGTTCTCGATCCCTGAGGAGTCGCCACACTGACTTCCACAATGGTTGAACTAGTTTACAGTCCCACCAACAGCATAAAAGTGTTCCTATTTCTCCACATCCTCTCCAGCACCTGTTGTTTCCTGACTTTTTAATGATTGCCATTCTAACTGGTGTGAGATGATATCTCATTGTGGTTTTGATTTGCATTTCTCTGATGGCCAGTGATGGTGAGCATTTTTTCATGTGTTTTTTGGCTGCATAAATGTCTTCTTTTGAGAAGTGTCTGTTCATGTCCTTCACCCACTTTTTGATGGGGTTGTTTGTTTTTTCCTTGTAAATTTGTTTGAGTTCATTGTAGATTCTGGATATTAGCCCTTTGTCAGATGAGTAGGTTGCAAAAATTTTATCCCATTTTGTGGGTTGCCTGTTCACTCTGATGGTAGTTTCTTTTGCTGTGCAGAAGCTCTTTAGTTTAATTAGATCCCATTTGTCAATTTTGGCTTTTGTTGCCATTGCTTTTGGTGTTTTAGACATGAAGTCCTTGCCTGTGCCTATGTCCTGAATGGTAATACCTAGGTTTTCTTCTAGGGTTTTTATGGTTTTAGGTCTAATGTTTAAGTCTTTAATCCATCTTGAATTGATTTTCATATAAGGTGTAAGGAAGGGATCCAGTTTCAGCTTTCTACATATGGCTAGCCAGTTTTCCAAGCACCATTTATTAAATAGGGAATCCTTTCCCCATTGCTTGTTTTTCTCAGGTTTGTCAAAGATCAGATAGTTGTAGATATGCAGCGTTATTTCTGAGGGCTCTGTTCTGTTCCATTGATCTATATCTCTGTTTTGGTACCAGTACCATGCTGTTTTGGTTACTGTAGCCTTGTAGTATAGTTTGAAGTCAGGTAGCATGATGCCTCCAGCTTTGTTCTTTTGGCTTAGGATTGACTTGGCGATGCGGGCTCTTTTTTGGTGCCATATGAACTTTAAAGTAGTTTTTTCCAATTCTGTGAAGAAAGTCATTGGTAGCTTGATGGGGATGGCATTGAATCTATAAATTACCTTGGGCAGTATGGCCATTTTCACGATATTGATTCTTCCTACCCATGAGCATGGAACGTTCTTCCATTTCTTTGTATCCTCTTTAATTTCATTGAGCAGTGGTTTGTAGTTCTCCTTGAAGAGTTGTAAGTTGGATTCCTAGCTATTTTATTCTCTTTGAAGCAATTGTGAATGGGAGTTCACTCATGATTTGGCTCTCTGTTTGTCTGTTATTGGTGTATAAGAATGCTTGTGATTTTTGTACATTGATTTTGTATCCTGAGACCTTGCTGAAGTTGCTTATTTTAACTATTCTGTTGAAGTGGTTATCAATGTAAGCAGTTTGCATTTTAGAAATTTGTTGAGGCATTGTTTGTTTTAATAATGATGCGAGAGCACTGATAGCATTTGGTTGGTGGAGATTAGGGAGGCTAGTGGAGAGTCCTATACAACTTCTAAATGTCCCACCAGACATTCAGGTATGCAAAAATCCTATTCATAAATATGTGAGCTTAGTACCTATCTCTGCCTGCACGTACATGCAAAAAATTTTACATGGCTTTAATAAACACTGTTTTTTTCCAAGAATGCAAGTAAGGTGTAAACCAAGGAAAGGTTATAGTGAATTTGTTCATAATTTTATCCAAAAATATCATTTTAGAAAATCATATCACCAAATACATTGTCATTCATTATATTTGATTTATTAATACAACACTACCATATCAATCAACATTTGTAGCAGTTATGTTTATAGCGATTCTACACACAAATACAAATATTGGAACTCTTTATTATGGTTTCTATTTGCCTGGATATATGCATATTTGTTTTTCCTTATGGAGAAGTCCTACCCAACCTGTAGACGTGCATAAAATGTCGTCTCCTCTGGGAAGTCATATCTGACTTCCCCAAGCAAAGATAATTATTGCTTTTCTGTGTTCCCACAGCACATTGTTTATACCTTTCTTACAGAATTATTACTTTTTAATTTTGTGTATCTTTTTACCCCTAGTGATTATGGTTTCTCATCAGAAGATTCTAATCTCTTTTTATCACTACTTTCCCTGTCTCCACCCTATGTATGACATAATGCTTGGCACAATGTCAGTAATCTATAAAAAGTCATTGAATTACTAAAACAAAAAAAGGACTTTTAGGACCTAATTTGATTTGAATACTAACTATTGTTTTTTTGCTTATCTGTTAAGAGCATAGTGGTCGTGTTGTATTCTAAATCATCAAAAGAACAAACAGCATATTTACATTTACAGTGTATTAAGATAAACAATTACAATATAATGAGATGAAGTAGTCAAAGAAAACAAGACACTACAAAACATGCATGTATTGACACAGACACAAAAGGAGAGGAAAAAAAACTAAGCCTGCAGTGTTAATTCAATATAATGGTTGATTATTTTAATGTACAAGGCAGGAAATACAAAGTTATTATTCTCAGAGAAATAATATCTCAATTACATTCTACATGCACATAAAACCATTAAAAATAATGACATTTACAGCAGTACAAAATAAGGTGGCAGAGTTATTGTTGCTATGGAATAACTTTTATATTTATTGACTTCTGTGCATTTTAATATTCAACCACATAGTTGTTTCACCCATATTTTCAGATTCAAACTCTTTACTCTTCTTTTAAAATGCCCCAAACTCAGCAAAGGAAGCATGAATTACTAAGAACTCAGATTTCACAGTCACATAGATTTAAGATTGAATCCACTTACTTCAGATACATACTGCAGTATAACATACTTTGTTAAGTAATTTAACCTCTTTGAGTCTGTTTCTTTCCCTTAAAATATTGTTCTGAAGGTTATGTAAAACACATGTAAATTACTTAGAACATAGTATTCACTCAGTAAGTAGTTAGTTATTATTATTAGTCATCATCCTTATCATTACTATTATTAAGACACCTGTATATTAAAGAAAATGTATTTAGTGAAAAGAATAAAAGATTCAGTTCTATAAAGTATAAAGAAAGATTTGGAAAAGGAAAGAAATAATTTAAATTGAAACCATGAAGAATATCTTGGTGAAAAGTAACGTAAAGTAACACTGAATACTGTAGCATCCAGTTAAATTACACACTAAAACACCCTTATATAGTATGCAAAATATTTGTCCCCAAACATAGAGACAGAATAACACAATGGTTTTTTTCAATTTAAGAAAGTTAGAGATGGAGGATAAAATAATTGTGGCTTATCTTTACAGAAGTAAAGGTCTCATTCTAATAATGTTATTATTATTATATGCCTTGCTGACATTGGTTCTACAGCCTTTAAAAAATAATGTATGAATAATGAATATTTAGCAAGAAAATTATGAACATATTTTGGGGCAGAGGGAACAAAGAAAAATGTGTATCTATAGATGTAGCGTGTACCTGGTGAAATAATATAATTATAATCTCATTTCACTCTTATAAATAGGCCTGCTGAAACATCTAGAAATAGACTTTCAGGCTGTGTAAATTTTTGATATTTAAATGGGTTATGCTGCTGATGGATGTGAAAAAAGCTCGATTTGTTTCATTTTTACATTGAAAACTACTTCACACAAATTATGAGCAGTTCATATTGGTCAAAAATGAAGAAAACAGCTTATTAATTAAAACTGACCTTTGTATATGACACGTATTTCACCTCAGAAGCTAAAACACCTTCGAAGAGGTAAAAAATTACCTCTATGTATAAGTGACATGTAGTTAAATGAGTCTGTCAAAAGTTCCATTATAAAGCCATATTTCCAGGGCTTCATAATTTTGAAAGAAAATTACATTAAAGATGAGTTGTAACCCACAAATTCTCAGCCAAAAGAATAAATCTAAAATTTCTACTTGTGGATGTTTTAGGGAAGATAATCTATATGTTTGGAAACTTTAGTCTCAGTGAACTAGTACCCATTATATAGCTTCTTCCTAGCATTTTATAAAATCTTTCCATGTTACTTCTCATTGAAAATCTATCTGCAAGATATACTGCAATAACTCATCAAAAAAACCCCTAAACATTAAAAAAAATTTTCTCAAATACACATACCCTAATTCTCCCTAGTCACATAGTCTACAACACAAACAAGACATCTTGGTTTGTTAAGCTACAATCAATTAGAGGATGTTTCAATTACCAAATATGTATTGAAGATCTATTTTTGCACCCACCCTATCTTGTGCCCAGAACTAAGGAGAACATATAAGACACATAAGCTATATATCAAACTATCACTCAATAAAAGAATAAGGATATACAAACAAATACTATAGTCTCAAAAAGTTGACCATCTAGTTAAGGACTATACTAAAAACAATAAAACATATAATGAAAAAATGTTCTACTTCTTCAAGAAGGGAAAATTCAGTACAGACAATATAGTTTTGTAACACAGAGTTTGAAGAAATGTGGACCTAAGGCTGAATACTTGGTTGGCCACTTTTGGGGCATATGACCATGGATGAGCCCAAATTCAGCAAGTGATGATCTTGGACTTCTCTATTTTCATCGCACAGTTGTGGGGAAAAAAACAGTGGCTCATTTTTCCCTGAAAGGGGAGTTTGCATACAATTTTCCAACCTTTTACAGTAAGTGATTTCCCTCCCTTGGTCTTACACAGGAATCACTTACACCTTTTTCTATTTTGTATTATAGTTAATTACATATGCCTTAATGTCCACTTCCCAACCAGTCACTTAAACACTAACCTTCTACTTATGTGATAGTCATAGTGCAAATAACTATATATTCTTTGTATACTTTTAATTGAGATACCTATATTCAGAGAAGCAGCATCTATGCCTTCCTCACAAAAGGCTTCCTGGAGAGCATGCCACCTGAACTACCTCAAATATGTGTGAAAATGAGTTCCAAGAAAATTATGCACGGAGGAACAAAGTATTAGCCTGAGTCTGGAGAGAGAAAAAGTAGCTAGATCATGGAAGGCATTGTATGATATGCTAAGAAGGTTAGATTGTATCCTAAAGAGAGTAAAAACCAATCCCTGAAAAAAATAAAGCAAGGCAGTGGTACAATCTAGCCTTGGGGCTCAAAGCCCAGAGTATTTTCACAGAGAGGAGAAAAAATAAAGCTGCTTCTGTGATGATGACTTGAACACAGTAGGTGAAGTGTGGTAAATAAATAAGGGAAGCAGGAATGTTAGAGGAGCAAGAAGTCTGGGATGGTTCACCCTGTCATGCAGAAGCAGAGACCATTCTCCTTCCATACAGACTGCACTGTTTCAGGAAGGCATAATGACAGATCAGCCTTTGGAGAATTTACATATGTAATCTTGTCAAGCTCTACAACTGCATTCTGGTTCCCAAATTAGACTTGCACTTCTAAATGAAATTTTAATTTATATGCTAAAAACAGAACCCTTAAAAACAACATCTGGCTGGTTTTCCTAATTTATTTCTGCCAGATTCAATATTCAAAGAGTTCCAGCACAATGTTCTCCAAATTGTGGCCTATCAAAGGAATTTGGTGGGTCTCATTAATCTCCCTCAGCATTTACCAGGTACTCACTCTGTGCTAGGCGTTGTGATAAGTGCTGGAGATCCAGATATGAATAAGACTTAGGATATCCTTCAAGGAGTATAGGCAAGGAAGGTGGAGTAAACAAGTGTAATAAAGTGCTTTACATTTTGTGACATATATATATATATACACATTGTGTGTATATATATACATTGTATATATATGTGTATGTATATATATACACATTGTAGAATGGAGATCTAAACAAAGAGGTAAAAAAACTCCCTATGTTAGGAAGGGGAGAAGGAAGAATCCAGATAGTTTTTTTTAGAAAAAAGGTAACATGATACGAACTGAGTCTTCAGTAGCTACCCACAAGACAGCCAAGGTATGAAGTTGTGAATCTGGAAGAGATAAGTTGTTCTAAAATGAAAGGCCCAGAGATTCAAAAGAACAGCTGGGAGAATTTATAGAAGTCATACTATAAACAAGCTTATATGGGTATATAAAAATGTGTATTTATGCCATAAACAATTGAAATTATTAATGGATCTTAAGCAGTGAGTATTTTCAATATTTGCTTTGTACAATAGAAAGACCCTTCTGGCAGTAAAATGGACAATTAATTGAAGAATTAAGATTGTCCAATAAAACTGGACAGCAAATGCAGTTGGGAGATCAAAACAATAGTCTAGATGAAAGATTATCAGAGTCTGAACAAAAGCAAAAACAGTGGAGGTGAAAATGACAGATATCTGCATGGCATACCGAACAATTAGTTGTTGTCATTCCCCTAATTCTTGCATCCCATTCTTAGGAATACATTCCTCTTACAAATTAATCAATGATAATAAGTGAATATAAGAGAAAAGATGATAAAAATAAAAAACTGCAACCTTCAAACATGGCAATATTAAATTCTCACATTTCCTGGGAAAAATTGATCACTCAAACAGTTTCAACATTTTTATTCAAGACTTAGAAAAAATAAGTGTTTGTTACATAATTTTTTCAGATATTTTCAGATGGGAGGCTAGCCATAAGCATAGATGTCAGACTCCAGATTCAAACTACCTTAATAAACAAAAATGTTAAGCCAAAATTAACAAAGATAAAGATAGATCATGCACAGATCTTGCATTTAGCTTGTGCAAGAAATCAACTGCACAAATATTGATCCAGCCTACTGGAAAGAAATGTGAAAAAAGTAATCTCAAAGTTTTAATTGATCAATATTATAAAAAATTAACACAACTTACCATAACATTAACAGAAGTTAGTTCTGAACATGTAGAATAAGTTTTAATGCACTATGTACTGATCAGACCATAGTTGAAGAACTTTGGTCCATTTCAGGTATCACATTTTAAGAAATACACTAACTACAGTATTTACATAGGGAAAGAATCATGACCTATTGAGTCATATGAGATTCATATCCAATAAAAAGCTGAAAAAACCTTAGTGACAATAACAAATTTGTCTACACAACCACTACAGAGTAGCTATTGCTAATATTTAATTAATAAATACGAGTTAAACTAAAGGGATACATTACAACTGTCTTCAAAAATTTGAAGAGTTAACAAGTAAAAGAAGGATGGGACTACCAGACTCGCACTATTAGATTGGATAACAGCCACCAATGGGTAGATTTCAGCTCAATAGATGAAAAAATAAATATCTAATGAACATAACCACCCAACAGTGAAATAAGACCATAGTAAATTGCTCTCCTTTTTCATGAGAGGCAGTTAAAGCAGAGACTGACCAATATTTGGGTTTTCTGTAAAATGGCATCTTCCTTGAATAGGAAGTTGGACAAGATAGCCTCGTAGTATCCACAAAAGTCTATGATTCAAAGAACTTACTAAGCATGTACTATATGTTCAGCTAGTACAAAATAACAAAAAACAAAATAAATAAAGTATATGGCTTCTGCTCTAAATATGCTTATTTTAAAGTTGAGAAGATTCAATCAATATATGTGAAACAATTAAATTGTTCACAGTTGTTCACAATTAACTGTTAAACAATTAAAGAATAATTAAATAACAAACTACATACTACACAAGATTAGAGATGAACTCATCGGAAAGACTTCGTGTAGTTGGTGGAAAATGAGTTAGTTCCTGAAGGATGAACAACTTTTGCTTTTAATGTTTTCATCAGCCAAGTGTGGTGGTACCCATCTGTAGTCGTAGCTACTCCAGAAGCTGAGGCAGGAGGTTCACTTGAGCCCAGGAGTTCAAGGATTCAGGGAGCTATCACCACACCACCTCACTTCAGCCAGGAGTGACAGAGCAAGACCCTGTCTTAAATAAATAAATAAGCATTTTCATCAACTGACTAATAAAATAATACTTTTTTTCTTTTTCAATTCACCGAAGTGATGACATATTTTGTATTTTCTAATATATGAGTGGGAAAATTGATCCATGACTATGTAACCTAAATATAGAAATAATCAGGTTTCTATAATCCCAGCTCTTTGGGAGGCCGAGGCAGTTGGGTCACGAGGTCAGGAGATGGAGACCATCCTGGCTAACAAAGTGAAACCCCATCTCTACTAAAAATACAAAAAAAATAGCTGGGCGTGGTGGCACATGCCTGTAGTCCCAGCTACTCAGGAGGCTGATGCAGGAGAATCACTTGAACCTGGGAGGTGGAGGTTGCAGGGAGCCCAGACCGCACCACTGCACTCCAGCCTGGGTGACACAGTGAGGCTCCATCTCAAAAAAAAAAAAAAAGAAATAATCAGGTTTTATAATCTTCTAAATTTAAACTTCACAACAGATAATACACTATTCTTGTCTCCTCACATTGCCGAACAAAGTGTCTTAAATAGAATAGATAAGTTATAAAACCTTGAATGAATGGATGAATAAGTGATTAAATTAAGGAATACAAATGTAGAAGCTCTCTCAGATTATGCTTATATCATTTCAATAAGTTTAAAGAGGTGAAAATTACGCGTATTGAACCACTGAAGGCAAAATGAATCAATCGGGATTCAAAGTAGAATTTGGTGAAAAACAACAAAAATAGCTACTACTTTTTGAGCACTTACAATGTGTGAGACATTGGGCTAAGCATTTTATACATTATTTTGCATAACAGAAAAATCCTAGGGAATAGTTCTTAATTCCTTTATTTTACTGATAAGAAAAAATTGAGGCTTAAACGGTTAACTTTCCCAATATCACACAGAATTAGTGAAAAGGCTGTAATTAAAATCCAGCTCTGATTTCAAAATCATGACTCATTCATGCATTTATTCCTTCAATAAATAATTGAGTGCCAACTGCAACTCAGAAAAGTTCTAAGTGTGGAGACAACAGCAGATAAGAAAGACAACACTCATTCAGGGGCCCTTGCAGCAAATATTAATATGTGCCACTTATTTGCCAGACATTGTTCTACGCATTTGTTACGACATGGAGAAAAAAAAAAAAAAGTCAAAATCTCTGCCTCTATGGAATTTATATTCCAGTTGGAGAGATACTTAATAAATATATAAGTAAATAATACTATGGTAGATATATAAATATATAATTCCACCAAATCCCACTTCCTCTTCTTTCCTGGGTATATAAACTGACTGCATTTCCCAGTCTCCCTTGCATTTAGATAAGGTCATGTGACGGAACTCTAGGCAATATAACTGTAGGAAAAAGAGATTATTTCATTTCCAGACCTTCTTTCAAACATAATCCTCCATACTCTTTCCCAATTCACCAGCCAAAAACAGAAAAACATGATCTTAGCAGATGGAGGAGGCATATATAAGAAAGAGCTTGACTCCCTAAATGACTAGATGACTCTCTAGTAAGCCCAAAACTATGATCAGAGTAAGAAATAGATTTTATTGTTTAGTCAATTAAATTTGGGGTTCATCTGGCATAACAGTAAGCCCATGCACATTAATACAAATATAAATGACAGGTAGTAAAATGTGCTATGAAGAAAAATAAAACAATGAGATTGAGAGAGGAGGTACTACTTTAGATAAGATGGTAGGGAAGAATTCTCTGAAGAAATGACATTTTATTTGACCCCTGAGTTAAGGGAGACAGTAATTTCTGTGAAGATCTAGGCAAAAAGCATCAGAGGTAGAAGAAAGAAAAAGTGTAAAGATGCTGAAGAAGAAGCAAACTTGTAACATTCAAGGAATAGAAAGAACTAAAAGAAATTGAGAGCACTATTCCATTGCCTTTAATTGTACACTTCTGATGCAAAATGGAAAAAAATAAGTGAGCAAGTTAACTTCCCTCCTCCCAAAATATCACTGAAATGGAATGAAGATGTGTAAGGAAAGTTCTAATTTCTTCATCTGTATCAGTGATTCTCAACCCTGGGCAATTTTGCTGCTCAAGGGATGTTTAACAATGACTACAGACATTTTCATTTGTCACAACTGTAGGAGGTGCTAGTGGTATCTAGATGGTAGAGGCCACAGATGTTGATCAATAACCTATAATGCACAGAAATAACCCCACAACAAAGAATTATCTGGCTCAAAATGTCAATAGTCCAAGGTTGAGGCATCCTAACCTAGTAAGTCAAAGAAGGGTGCTTGAAAGTGAAACCTGATATAAACCCCGAAAGGTGAGTAAAAATTACGTTGGTGAAGAAGAGAAAGTGGTCTAGGCTAATGAACTTGCAATCCAAAGGCTAGCAGAAAGATGTATCAGGGTGTACAGAAACCGCAACAGAATTGATAAGACAAGAACATAGAATATGAAGAGGAGTTAACAATGCAGACTCTCCTCCATCCAGTAATACTGGTCTTCCCATTCATTCCCATGCCACTATCCATGTTGCTTTCATTACAAAGAATTGAGTATTCACTTAACACTTTGAGATTAAGTGAAAAACAAAGCTTAAAATTTAAGCCCCTGTCTTCAGAGCTACATCACCCATTCCAAAACATTTCAATTGCAACTTGCTGGATAAGATGGCAGCTGAGAGGCAGCAGGGTAAACTGGAAAAAGCCCTGATCTGGAACTAAAAATACAAAGGACCAGAGGGACAGAGCATGATGGCCAAATAAACACACTGCAATCAGTGAACAAGATAGCAACAAATGCCAACAGTCTCCTTTCCTGGAAGTTCACCAGAAGCACCAACAAATAGTATCTTCTCAACCTGGCAACCTAAGTACTTGCTTTGAGTTTGGTAAGGACAATTAATATCTTTTAATAACTATATTATCAATTTATAAAATTGTCAATTTTAATATGTATTCTCTATCAAATCTATCTGCCTTTCTCTGACTTGTTAAAGCTAAGGGGAAAAAAGTATGTTGATAAGCTCTCAAATGGCTGATACAAGGTCCCTCCTCAATTCCAATCATTCCCACTATTAAACAGTATGGTAAAGTAGCACCTCCAAATTATTCATTCCTTCTACTTAGTGTGCTAAATTAAGCACATGCAAATTATTGCATCCCTTTTGATTTTTTTACCTAGTATGTACTTCATTTTATCTTTTCATACATACCTGACCTGTTCCCTTCTATAATACCAATGCTTTTTGCCAATCACTGTACCTTCTATGCTTGCTCTATCTCCCTACCATTTCTTTTGCTTTACACCACATGCTTAACCATTACCATCTTCATCAAGCATCACCCCCTTAATGGTACACTCTGCTTCAGAGGCTTCAAAAACCTTTTCTCCCTGAAGTCCTTATAAAAATACTATGAGATAAGCTGAATAAGTATTATTATTCATATTTTGTAGATGAGAAGACTAGATGTCACTTATTCCTCACACTTTTCTGTTTCATACTTGCTCTTACCTTTCAACTTCAGTAAATTCTCCTTTCTTCTTTACCTCTTATTTCCAGTTTACCCCATTATTCATGGTAGTCTGCTACTGACTACTCCTTTCTTAGCTACTTCAGTCCCTGTTCTCTTCTCTTTTCCTAATGCTTTGCAGTTTTGTTCTACTCTTCACAGTCTTAGAAATAGTATAAATAGAAGTCCAGCCAGGAGACACTAAATAAAATACATTAGAGGCATGCCAGGTTGTCAAGAAGCTCCCTAAGAAACAGGTCCACCAAAGTGAAAGAAATGGAAAATCAACAATCCTTAGAAGGGAAGGAAGAAGGTGCAAAAATCCATGAAGTCATGTCTTTGCTTCCATTGTTATACCCAGCTATATCTTTTAGTATAGCTGAGAGGCAGCAGAGTATACTGGAAAAAGCCCTGATCTGGAACTAAGAAAACACAGGACCAGAAGGACAGAGCAAGATGGCCAAATAAAAGGCTCCACCGATTGTTCTCTCCACAGGAACACCAAATTTAACAACTATCTACACAAAAAAACTACCTTCATAACAACCAAAAATCAGACACCAGCTTGGCCACAGTAAAGTAAACCACAAAGTAGGCTCTTGAGGGACCCAATTCTAGGCCTTGACTCTTGGATGGCATTTCTGGACCAGTCCTGGGCCAGAAGGTAGCCCACTGCCCTAAAGGGTGGGTCCCAGGCCTGGCCGCATTCACCATAAATAGACTGAAAAGCCCTTGGGCCTTAAGCGAACATTGACAATAGCCTGACAGTACTCCCTGTGAGCTATGGTAGTGGTAATCAAGAAGAGATGCTCCTCCACCAGTGGAAAAATAAGGAAAACATGGGAAGGACTCTGTCTCATGGTTTGAGAGCCAGCTCAGCCTCAGTAAAGAGCATCGGTTAGATTTCTAAGGTTTTTTGACTCCAGTCTCTGCCTCCCGGACTGCATCTCAGGACCCACCTGGGTCCTGGAGGAGCTTGCTGCCATGAAGGAGAGAACACAAGCTGGGCTGGTTTCACAAACTGCTGATTATACAGCCCTAGGGCTTTGAGTGAACATAGGCAGTAGTCAGGTAGTAGTTACAGTGGGCCTTGGGCAAGACCCAGGGCTGTGCTGGCTTTAGGTCTCACTCAGCACACTCCCAGTGGTAGTAGTCACACTGATGCTCATGTCAGCCCAAACCCAGCACCAGATGGCACAGCACAAAGAGACAGACTCTGCTTGTTTAGGAGAAAGTAAGGGAAAAGAACAAGAGTCTCTGCCTGCTAATTCAGAGAATTGTTCTGAATCTTATTGAACACAACCAAGGCAGTACCTCTACGAATCTGCAAGAACCACAGCAGTACTGGATTGGGAGTGCCTCCTAATGCAGACACAGCTTAGATCACAACACCGAAGTCCTTACAAATACCTAAAAAGCCTTCCAAAAAAGGACAGATAGAATAAGCCTAGATTGCAAAGAGTACATTAAATACCTAACTCTTCAATGCCTGGACATGAATGAACCTACACAAGCATCAAGGACATCAAGGAAAACACGACTCTACCAAATGAACTAAATAAGGCACTAGGGATCAATTCTGAAGAAACAGAGATATGTGACCTTTCAGACAGAAAATTAATAATAGCTGTTGAGGATACTCAAAGCTGTTTTGAGGAAAATAGCTGTTTTAAGGAAACTCAAAGAACTTCAAAATAACAAAGAGAAGGAATTCAGAATTCTATCAGATAAATTTAACAAAGAGATTAAAATAATTAAAAGGACTCAAGCAGAAATTCTGGAGTTGAAAAATGCAATTGACATACTGAAGGATGCAAAAGACACTCTTAATAGAGGACTTGATCAAGTAGAAGAAAGAATTAGTGAGCTCAAAGACAGGCTATTTGAAAACACACAGTCAGAGGATACAAAAGAAAAAAGAATAAAAACCAATGAAGTATTCCTACAAGATGTAGACAGTAGCCTCAACCAGCCAAATCTAAGATTTACTGGCCTTAAAGGGGAGATGAAAAGAGAGAGAGATGGGTAAAAATTTTTTCAAAGAAATAATAACAGAAGTTTCCAAACCTAGAGAAAGATATCAATATTCAAGTACAGGTTATAGAACATCATGCAGATTTAGCTCAAAGAAGACTATGCCAAGGCAATTAATAATCAAACTCCCAAAGGTCACGAATAAAGGATCCCAAAAGAAGCAAGAAAAAAGAAATAAATAACATACAATGGAGTTCCAATATGTCTGGTAGCAACATTTCAGTGGAAGCCCTACAGGCCAGGAGACAGTGGCATGACATATTTAACGTGCTGAAAGAAAAAACTTTTATCCTAGAATAGTATATTTAGCAAAAATACTCTCCTGGGAAAAGAAGACTTTCCCAGTTTAAAAAAAAAAAAACTGAGAGATTTCAACACCAGACCTGTTCTATAAGAAATGCTAAAGGCAGTTCTTCAATCATAAAGAAAGGGACATTAATGAACACTAAGAAATCATCAGAAGGCACAAAAATCACAGGTAACCATAAGTATACAGGAAACCACAGAATATTATAACATTGGTAATCATAAGCACACAGGAAAACAGAATGTTATAACATTGTAATTGTGTTGTGTAAGTTACTCTTTTCTTAAGTAGAAAGACTAAACAATGAACCGATCAAAAATAAATATAACAACTTTTCAAGACATAAATAGTACAATAAGATATAAATAGAAACATAGTACAATAAGATATAGCTTTTTTAAAATATAAAAAAGTAGGGAGATAAAGTTGAAATGTAAAGTTTTTATTAGTTTTCCTTTTGCTTGTTTGTTTATGCAAGCACTATTAAGTTGTCATCAGTTGAGAATAATGTGTTCTAAAATAGTATTCACAAGACACATGGCAACCTCAAATCTAAAAACACATAATAAAAACATACATGCAAAAGCAAGAAATTAAATTATACCACCAGAGAGAATCACCTTCATGAAAAGAAACACAGGAAGGAAAAAGAAAGGAAAAGAAGACCATTCTTCTTTTATTTTTATTCTGAAAATAAAAGAATGCAAAAAGACATTCCATGCAAATGGAAACAAAATAGAGCAGGAGTAGGTGTACTTATATCAGACAAAAGAGATCTCAAGACAAAAGCTGTAAGACAAGACAAAGAAAGTCATCATGCAGTAATTAAGGGGTCAATTCAGCAAGAGAACAGAACAATTGTAAATATATATGTACCCAATATTGGAGAACCCAGATATATAAAGCAAATATTATTAGAGCTAAAGAGATATAGACCCCAATAAAATAATAGCTGGAGACATAAACACCCTGCTTTCAGCATCAGAGAGATCATGCAGACAGAAAATCAACAAAGAAACTTCAAACTTAATCTGCACTGTAAACAACATGAAACTAATAGATTTTAACAAAGCATTTCACACTATAAGGAAAAGTCTCTGACCAAAGAAAAGGCTGAAACCTGATAGCTTCACTGATGAATTTTACCAAATATTTAAAGCACTAATACCAATCCTACACAAACTATTCTGAAAAAATAGACGAGGAGAGAATACTTCTAAACTTATTCTATGAGGCCAGTAGTACCCTGATACCAAAACCAGAAACAGACCCATCAAAACACACACACACACACACACACACACACACACACACAAACTAAATGCTAATATCACTGAACAAAAATTGATGCAAAAATTCTCAAAAAAAAAAATACTAGCAATCCAAACTCAATAACACATTAAAAAGATCATTCCTCATGCATGACCAAGTAGGATTTCTCCCTGGGAAGCAAGGATGGTTCAGCATATGCAAATCAATCAGTGTGATACATCATATAAACAGAATGAAGGACAAAAACCATATGATCATTTCAATTGATGCTGAAAAGGCATTTAATAAAATTCAGCAACCTTTCATGATAAAAACCCTAAAAAAAAACTGGACACGGAATGAACATACCTCAATACAATAAAATCCACATACAACAGACCCACACCTAGTATCAAACTTAATTTTAAAAAACTGGAAGTCTATCCTCTAAGATCTGGAACAAGACAAGGATGCCCACTTTCATCAGTATTATTCAACATAGTACTGGAAGTCCTAACTAGAGAAATCAAATAACAGACAGACATAAAGGTCATCTACATTGGAAAGGAATAAATCAAATTGTTCTTGTTTGCAGATGATATAAACTTGCACTTGAAAAAACCTAAGGACTCCACCAGAAAACTATTAGAACTGATAAATTCAGTAAAGTTGCAGAATACACAATCAACATTCAAAAAAATCGCATTTCTATATGCCAACTGTGAACAATGTGAAAGAGAAATTTAAAAACTAATCCCATATACAATACCCACAAATAAAATTACATACGTCAGAATTAACCTAACCAAAGAAATTAAAGATCTCTAAAATAAAAACTATAAAAAATTGATTTAAAAAATTGAAGAGGACACAAAAAAGTGGAAAGATATTACAAGTTCATGCATTGGAAGAATCAATATTATTAAAATGTCCATACTACCCAAAGCAATCTACAGATTCAATGCAATCCCTGTCAAAATATAATGACATTCTTCACAAACATATAAAAAAAATCCTAAAATTTCTATGGAGCCACAAAAGACTCAGAAGACCCAAAGCTATCCTAAGTAAAAAGAACAAAACTGGAGGAATCACATTACCTGACTTCAAATTATACTACAGAGTGATAGTAACTCAAACAGCATGATAATAGCATAAAAAACAGCATGATAATAGCATAAAACATAGAAAAATGGAGCAGAATAGATAACCCAGAAATAAATCCATACATCTACAAGGAACTCACTTTCAACAAAGATGCAAAGAACATACATTAGGGAAAGGACAGTCTCTTCAACAAATGGTAAACTGGATATCCACATGCAGAAGAATGAAACTATACACCTCTTTTTTGCCATGTACAAAAATCAAATCAAAATGGATTAAACACTTAAATCTAAGACTTTGAAATTATGAACCTCTACCAGAAACACTGGGGAAACTCTCCAGAACATTGGACTGGACAAAGATTTCTTGAGCAATACCCCACAAGAACAGGTAACCAAAGCAAAAATGAACAAATGGGATCACATCAAGTTAAAAAGTCTCTGCACAGCAAACGAAATAATCAACAAAGTGAAGAGATAACCCACTAAGTGGGAGAAAATATTTGCAAATTACCCACCTGAAAATGGATTAATAATCAGAATGTAGAAAGAGCTCCAAAACTCTACAGGGGGAAAAAGAGTTAGTAATTCAATTTAAAAATGGGCAAAAGGCCTGAATAGACATTTCTCAAAAGAAGACATACAAATGACAAGTAGGCATAAGAAAAGGTGCTCAAATTCATTGATCATCAGAGAAATGCAGGTCAAAACTATAAAGAGATATCATCTCACCCCAGTTAAAATGGCATTTATCCAAAGGCAGGCAATAACAAACACCAGCGAGGATGTAGAGAAAAAGAACCCTCATATTCTGTTGGTGGGAATGTAAATTAGTACAACTGCTATGGGAACAGTTTTGAGGTTCCTCAAAAAACTAAAAATAGAGCTACCATATTTTATACAACAATCCCACTGCTAGGCATATACACAAAGGAAAAAAAATCAGTATATCAAAGGCATATCTGCACACCCATGTTTACTGCAACACTGTTCACCCTGGGCAAGATTTGGAAGCAACTCAAGTGCCTGTCAATAGATGAATGGATAAAGAAAAAGTGGTACTTATATACAATAAAGTACTATCCAGCCATAAAAAAAGAATGAGATCCTGTCATTTGCATCAACATGGATGAAACTAGAGATCATTGTGTTAAGTGAAGTAAGCTAGGCACAGAAAGACAAACTTCTTACATTCTCATTTTTTGTGTGTGGGAGCTAAAAATTATACCAAACTGAACTCATGGAGACAGAGAGTAGAAGGATGGTTACCAGAGGCTACAAAGAGTAGTGTGGATGTGAAGAGGAAGTGGGGATGGTTAGTGAGTAGAAAAAAATAGTAGAAGAAAGAATAAGACCTTATATTTGGTAGTAAAACAGAGGGACTATAGTCAATAATAATCTAATTGCACATTTAAAAATAACTAAAAGAGTGTAATTGGATTGTTTGTAATACAAAGGATAAATGCTTGCGGGGATGAATACCCAATTTTCCATGATATGATTATGACACATTGCATGCCTATACCAAAATATCTCATGTGACCTATAAATATATACACCTACTATGTGTCCACAAAAATAAAAAAAAATTAAAAGAATGAATAAGACACCTATATTCACTAGCACAACAGGGTGATTATAGTCAATAATAATTTAATTGTACATTTAAAAATAACTAAATGAGTATAACTGAATTGTTTATAACACAAAGGATAAATGCTTGAGGTGATGGATACACAATATACACTTTTGTGATTATTACACTTTACATGCCTGTATCAAAGGACACTTACTATATATCCACAAAAAAAAAAAAGAAAACAAAAACTTAGGTTCACATCCCTTCTGTGCCACTTACTATGTGGTCTTAATTATTCTACCTACATGGACTTGTTTCTTTATCTGTAAAACTAAGGACATCATATTAAATGACGGCTTTCTTTGCCTATAGAATCAAAACAGCTAACCAATTAAATCAGATTTGAGTAAAATGGGACTTACTGTGACTCCTGGTTTATTTAATTGGTGTAGTACATAAAAGGTATATAAAACATGTTTGCTTAGGCTGGGCACAGTGGCTCATGTATGGAATCCCAGCACTTTGGGAGGCCGAGGCAAGCAGATCACTTGAGGTCAGCAGTTCCAGACCAGCCTGTCCAACATGGTGAAACCCCATCTCTACTAAAAATACAAAAATTGGCTAAGCATTAGTGGCACATGCCTGTAATCCCAGCTACAGGGGAGGCTGAGGCTGGAGAACCACTTGAACTCAGGAGGCAGAGGTTGTGGTGAGCCAAGATCGTACCACTGCACTCCAGCCTGGGTGACAGAGCAAGACTCCATCTCAAAAAAAAAAGTTTGCTCAATAACTGGGTAGAAGGAATGGGTTGAAGAAATAACCAACAACTCTATCAAGATCAAATAGAGTGACACTAAGCAGGCTTATTATCTTGGTGAATCTTTCACATATTGCTTCTAACTGTAGAAGCTAGTGTCTCCTAATGTCAAGAGGGTTTTTTGTTGTTGTTGTTGTTTCTTTTTTTAATTAATTTTATTTTTTGAGACAGAGTTTCACTCTTGTTGCCCAGGCTGGAGTGCAATGGCACAGTCTCGGCTCACTACAACCTCTGCCTCCCAGGTTCAAGCGATTCTCCTGCCTCAACCTCCTGAGTAGCTGGGATTACAGGCATGCACCACCACGCCAGGCTAATTTTGTATTTTTAGTAGAGACAGGGTTTCTCCATGTTGGTCACGCTGGCCTTGAACTCCTGACCTCAGGTGATCTGCCGGCCTCAGCCTCCCAAAGTGCTGGGATTACAGGCATGAGCCACTGAGCCCAGCTGTCAAGAGGTTTTATAAAGTCAAGAAATAAGGTGGCAAAGTTCTTCATTTTCCCCACACTCTTCCTATACCTGAGATGAAGCAAATATCACACTAATGCCTAAAGCCACATTTTAATACCCAAAAAGCAGCAGAACAGATCCAGAGGATGAAACAGGAGACCAAAAGCTTATGTCAGAATGTGCTTATGGTCTCCTGGGACACTCCTCTGATTCAACAAGCTAAGAATAACATTCTATCGCAGAGACACTGCTCTGATATATACTATCTATTAAAGGCTGACAGCTTCTCTTTTAAACACACATGTAAATGTTTAGGTAACCTCTGCAGAGTATTCTGCATAGTACAAACCTGAAGAAGCCTTGGATTACAGATACTTTTTTTAGAGTGTTGCTGCCACTGCTGCTATTGTTTTTATAGGTACCATTTATAATGATGTAAAATGACTTATAGTGATGTAATGTAACAAAGTTTACAAAGCAATCTTTCTTTTAACACAATTAAGCACAGAGTCAAAGGACCCATGTTTGAATTTTCTTCTTTTATCACTTTATAAAGCTGAAAGCATTCCACCTTGAACAGTGGAACAAGACAAGGATGACTTCTATCACCACTCTTATTCACCATAGTACTGGAATCCCTGGCCAGAGCAATCAGGCAAGAGAAAGAAATAAGAGTCATCCAAATAGGAAGAGAGGAAGTCAAACTATCCCTGTTTGCAGATAACATGATTCCATATCTAGAAAACCCAATAGCTTATGTCCAAAAGCTCCTTGGTCTGATAAACAACTTCAGCAAAGTTTGAGAATGCAAAAACAATATACAAAAATCACTGGCATTCCTATACACCAACAACATCCAAGCTGAAAGCCAAATGAGGAATGAAATCCCACTCACATTGTCACAAAAAAAGAATAAAATACATAGGAATACAGCTAACCAGCAAGGTGAAAGATCTCTACAATAAGAATTACAAAACACTGATCAAATTAGAGAAGACACAAGGAAATGGAAAAACATTCCATGCTCATGGAAAGGAGGAATCAATATGGTTAAAATGACAACACTGACCAAAGCAATTTACAGATTCAATGTTATTCCTATCAATCTAGCAATGACATTATTCACAGAATGAGAAAAACTATCTCAAAATTCATACGGAACCAAAAAAGAATCCAAATAGCCAAAGCAATCCTACGCAAAAAGAACAAAGCTGGAGGCATCACATTATCCAACTTCAAACTATATTTCAAGGCCACAGTAACCAAAACAGCACTGTACTGGTACAAAAACAGAGTAATAGACCAATGGAACAGAATACAGAACCCAGAAATAATCCCTCATACTTACAGCCATCTGATCCTTGACAAACTTGACAAACATAAACAACAAGGAAAGGACTCCCTTTTCAATAAGTGGTGCTGTGATAACTGGCTAGCCATATTCAGAAGACTGAAACTGGACCCCTTCCTTACACCAAATGCAAAAATTAACAAAAGATGGATCAAAGACTTAAATATAAAACCAAAACTATAAAAACCCTGGGAAATAAACTAGGAAATACCATTCTGGACACAGAACCTTACAAGGATTTCATGACAAAGATGCCAAAAGAAACTGCAACAAAACCAAAAATTAACAAGTGGTGCCTAATTAAACTAAAGAGCTTCTGCACAGCAAAAGAAACTATCAACAATCAGAGAACCTAGAGAATGGAAGAAAATACTTGTAAACTATGCATCTGACAAAAGTCTGATATCCAGAATCTATAAGGACCTTAAAGAAATTCACAAGCAAAATACAAACAACCCCATTAAAAACTGGGCAAAGGATATGAACACTTTTCAAAAGAATACATACATGCAGCCTACAAGCATATGAAAAAATGCTCAACATTACTAATCATTAGAGAAATGCAAATCAGGCCGGGTGTGGTGGCTCACGCCTGTAATCTCAGCACTTTGGGAGGCCAAGATGGGCAGATCACGAGGTCAGGAGTTCAAGATCAGCCTGGCCAACATGGTGAAACCCTGTCTCTACTAAAAATACAAAAATTAGCTGGGCGTGGTGGCACACGCCTGTAATCCAAGCTACTCAGGAGGCTGAGGCAGGAGAATTTCTTGAGCCCGGGAGATGGAGGTTGCAGTGAGCTGAGATCATGTCACTACACTCCAGCCTGGGCAACAGAGCGAGACTCTGTCTCAAAAAACAAACAAACAAACAAACCAGAGAAATGCAAATCAAAAACCACAAAGAGATACCATCTCACACCAGTCAGAATGGCTATTATTTTTAAAAATTAAAAATAACATGTTTGCAAGGTTGTGGAGAAAAAGACATGCTTACTCACAGCAGTGGAAATGTAAGTTAGTTCAGCCATTGTGGAATGCAGTGTGGTGATTCCTCAAAGAACTTGAAACAGAGTTACCATTCGACCCAGTAATCCCATTATTGGGTATATACTCAAAGGAATATAAATCACTCCACCATAAAGACACATGTATGTTCATGGAAACACTATTCACAATAGCAAAGACATAGAATCAACCTAAATGTCCATCAATGGTAGAGTGGATAAAGAAAAGGTGGTACATATATACCAGGGAATACTACCTAGCCATAAAAAAGAATGACATTATATCCTTTGCAACAACATGGATGGCGCTGGAGATCATTATCCTAAGCAAACTAACACAGGAACACAGAAACAGAAAACCAAATACTGCATGTTCTCGCTTATAAGTGGGGTCTAAACAACAAGAACACATGGACACAAAGAGGAGAAAAACAGACACCAGAGCCCACTTGAGGGTGGAGGGTAGGAGGAGGGAGAGGATCAGAAAAAATACCTATTGGGTACTATGCTTATTATCTAGGTGATGAAATAATCTGAACACCGAACCCCTGTTACACATAGTTTACCTATATAACAAGTCTGCACGTGTACTCCTGAACCTAAAAGTTATTATAAAAAATAATAATAATAATTGTATGAACTTCAGAAAGTTACCTAAGCTCTTTTAGCCACAGTTTCTGCCAACTGTAAAACAGGGGTTAATATTACCTATCCCATAGATTTCTATAAGAATTAAATGAATAATAGATGAAATATCTATTACAGATATTGGCAAATAACTGTCCATATTTGGTGTTCAAGAAATACTCATTCTTATAATAATTATAGTGATAAATAAAACAAAGTGGAAAAGTAGAGCTGAAGTATGTAGGCTGAAGGAACAAAGCTGCAAAGGTATGGTGCTCAGATCAGAATGCCAGGCCAATGAACTGGATTCTATATAGGGTCTGATTAGCAGTCTCAAGCACTGAGAACACTCCAGAAGGTAAAGAAATAAGAGGGAAACAATGTGTGCAATATACTTCTAGAATCTGTAACAAATGATTATCAAATAACTTCCATACATAAAAGGTAGGCATGGTGGCAGGGAGCAGACAATGGATACATTTATTCATTAAGGAAATATGTATTAAATTTTCACCATCAGCCACTCTGATAGATGCTAACATCATACAGCTACTAAATTCAACTCAGATCTGATTTCAAATACTCCTGCTCTTTCCACTGTATCATACTAAATCCATTCATATGGATACTTTTCTTCAGCCTTAGGGAAATATAAATTAAGCTTATTCCATAAACTTATCCCTAAAAACACAATTATACAACTTTAGACCTTGAAGGGTCTTAGAGCTTATTTGGCCACCAACATCCTGTACAATGTTATAGGTGATGAAGCTGAGGCTCACCTAAGAGAAGTTAAGGGGCATATTTAAACTCAAAAATACATTTTAGATCTATGCCAGGGCACCTGAATTTCCAGTGTTGGTGCAACATGATGACAGAGGCATTGGATAATAATACTTCATGAATCTTTGAAATTCAACCTCAGTACAAAAATAACATATAAACTGGGAAAATAATCATTTCATCAAAATGAAGGCCAATTATGGAGATCCTCATATAAGAAATGAGCTCTTTTAAAAAGGGTTAGTTGGAAAACTCCAATAGCATTTGTCTCCAAACTAGGTTGCCTTCAATGGTACCTGTAGCAGTTGTCAAAAAAAATGGTCACATCCATGTATAGCATAATCAAATCATATGTTCTATTTCTGAAAGTTGCAGAGATTTTCAAGAACATTGCATTTTTATAGATAAAACTAATTTCTTACAGAGAAGGTAAACAATCAGCCTACTTTGTACTGTGAAAAACCTTAAGTTCTACCAAGTGAGCTGCTAGAGGCTATTCTCATGCCACATTAGGCAGAAGACAAGCATGGCTGCAATATTCTAAGTTAACAACAATGACACTAAAGAGATGATGAAATTACAGCTGTGGGGTTGGCCTTTGGACAATTAGATTTCAAGAGTGACAAAAAAAGAGAACAATGCCTATAAAAACTTTTCTCTGCTGAACACAACATGAGTTTTATGACGAAGTATTATTCAATTTTGACAAAGCAAATTTATCAGAATTCCTCTTGTGATGATTAGAAATTTGACAAAATTAGAAAAAGATATTTATTTTCAGGCAAAGCATCATGGCATCACTTCACAGTATAACATATAATTTTCTTAAAATATATATAACTTATATAGGAATCCTCCCTGCTTCACAAATGTTTCTCTAATATTTTTAGAAACAAATTTGCCTTTTGTTTAACATCTAATACAATGTATCCTGAGTAAGGTTGTTTGGGGCCTTGACATGGGTGGATTAAAGCATAGGGAGATCATAAATACATTTCATCACCAGCCTGTAGTCTCTGCCCTGGGATCAAGATGAAAAGTCTTTTCCCTGAAATAATCACATGATTACCCTTATGGTGGCCTGGCTTGAGTTACAAGCAAAACCCTTCTGTGTTCATAACCAACATGAAGCAAGTCAAACCCTTCCCTTGGTCCAGGATGGTTCAGATTATGGTCCAGGGTAGTTCAGACTATGAAAGGAAGTCAGCAGCAGCAGAAAGCTGAAAACAGAATAGATGATATCTAAATATTTGGGGGCATTAAATTTTATTAGGAATGAAAGGATTATGAACCATTCCTTATTTGTCTGTATCACTTGGCTATTCGCTGTGATTAAGAGAATCAAAATATAGCCTGGCCAAGTTAAAGGATGTATCCCCAATTTCAACAGATCCTAAAATTAGCCCACAGTCAGATAGATTTTGGGTTAGGGAATACATTACACTACAGTTGTAAGAATTATTAATATGACCAACAATTAAGCATACCCTCAAAAATATATTAAGCATATATGAACTGTATATATTAAAATAATAGATTCATAACACCACTTACTTCTTGAGTCTGTATGTAGTTAAGAGAATAGAGCTTTAATACAGACTTACAGCTGTATTAAATCCCTACTCTCTCCCTTAGTATGAGTATGATTTTGAGCTTGCTTTCAGAATCCTACCCCTTAGGATTTTATAATAATTAACTAAGATAATGTATATAACGTATTGGGCAGATTACGTAGCCATTGTTGCTAGTATTATTTCAAATCTTGACAGGATTTACTCATTTTAAGATAAAGAGAAACAGGACTCTGTGTGTGTGTGTGTGTGTGCGTGTGTGTGTGTGTGTATAACTTGATCCTTATCCAATTAAGTAGCATTGTTATGTAGAAAAAAGTTTTCTCCAAACTATTTAGGAAATAATATTTATTTATTTATTGCAGTTATTGTACTTAAAAACATCTTATGTGCATAAACTCATGTAATCATTTATACATGCAAAAATAGACATATCAGTAAAGCTAAAAGAGTTCACCGTACCAGAAGAACCCTTAGAGATAATCTCTCTTTTCCTTCAGTTTGCGCTTATATAAAAACTAAGGACCATCACTGGAATAAGTAGTTTATATTTTCGTGGTTATAAGTTTTTCCAGTTACACAACTATTCAATGCCAGAGAGACTGATTTAATAAAAAAATTACCCAATCCAATTGTCTTTCCTACTAAGCATACCCAATATTTATGTCAACCCCCATTATTGGCTAACAGCCAATAAATGCAAAATTCCATAGTTGTGTAAAGTATATCTCAAATGCTAAAAAAATTTTGTCAAGATATACTAACAATTAACTGAAAAATATACCTAGTCCATTTCCAACAATAAGATGTGATATATGTGTATGTGTTTGTGTGTGTGTGCAAACTGCATATGTAAGTAAACATGTGTAAAGAAAGAAAATACTACTTTCTGCCTCTAAATTGGTACAGACTATTCTTTAATTTCCTCCACCAGCACATGAAAGCTTAGGACACAGGCAATAGCAAAAAGAGCCTGCCAGGAACTGTTTCACTCTGTATGAAATTCTGGTCTTGGAATTTCCTTAAATCCACTTTTCTTACAAGGTCATGAAAAAGGTCATGTTTAAATATAAGATGGGCCATTATATATTTTTTCTACTTAAGTCAATATAATTTTTAATCCCTTTTCATGAGAACTATAAAGTTTATTTCAGCAAAAGCCTTTCTGCCCATGCTGACCATGCTGAAGCTTTTCTAAGTTGTAGCAAAACAATCACAAATGATGTGATAAAAGTTCATATCATATGAGTTGAATTATAAACAAGCACTTGATCAAATATACAAAAGGTTGTAATTCATTTAACTTAACTAAGTGCCTAGTTGGTATAAGACACCATAATAGATGCTATATAAAGAACAGTAGCAATATCTTCACTTCTTAAGTTTCTTTTAATCTTATTTTTAAAGGGTTCCTCCTATCCAAGAATGTAAAATTTGAAAGAAACATTAAGTATACCAGTCCTTATTCCAAAAAGAATATAGTTTTATCTGTAGGAAAATGAGTGCAGGTTTTCCCACAGTTATTCCTTTATACTTCATTACATCAATTAACATGAACTGACAGCTGGTACTAGGCACTGTGTTTTCATATATATTATTTCCATTAAATTTCATTAAATGCCCTTAGGTAGGAATTATTATCTTAATTTGCAAACTGATTACATTTCTAAGTGAAAGAAACCAATCTGAAAAGCCTACATGCTATATGATTCCAACTATGTGATATTCTGGAAAAGGAAAAACTATAAAGTAGAAAGATCAGTGGTTACCAGGGGCTAGAGGTTGAGAGACAGAGATAAATAGATGGAGCACAGAGGATTTCAAGGGCAGTGAAAAATGCTCTGTATATAATTATAATGATGAACACATGTCATGAAACATTTGCCCAAACTCATAAACTGTACAAAATCAAGAGTTAATCCTAATGTATGATAATAATGTGTCAATGTAGGTTCATTGACACAACAAATAATACCACTTTTCTGGAGGATGTTGATAATTGGAGAGGCTATGTACATGTGGGGGTGGGGGTATGTGAGAAATCTCTTCCTTTAATTTTGCGATAACCTAAAACTGCTCTCAAAAAATAAAGTCTTTAATTAAGAAAAAGATTATACTGAGAATTAGAAAAATTAAGTAACTTGTCATACATCATTTAACTAGTTAGTAGTGCAGCTGAGATAAATAAAACTTTGTTAAGAAAGTGTCTCAAGGCCAGGCATGGTGGCTCATGCCTGTAATCCTAGGACTTTAGAAGATTCAAAGCTGGAGGATTCCTTGAGCTCAGGAGTTCAAGACCAGCCTGGGCAAAATAAATGAGACCTCATCTCTCTAAACTTTTTTTAATTAGCCAGGTGATACAGTTTGGATGTTGTCCCCTCTAAATCTCATGTTGAACTATAATCTCATGTTGGAGTTGGGGCCTAGTGGGAAGTGACTGGATCATGGGGGAAGATTTCTCGTGAAAAGTTTTATCACCTTCTTCTTGGTGCTGTCTTCACAATAGTGAGTGAGTTATTGCAAGATCTGGCTGTTTAAAAGTACTTGGCACCCTCCTCCCCCTTCCTCTCTATTGTTCCTACACTTGCCATGTGACATGCTTGCTCCCACTTTGCCTTCTGCCATGATTGTGAGCTTCCTGAGTCCCTCACCAGAAGCAGATGCCAACATTACACTTCCTGTACTGTCTGCAGAACCGTGAGCCAATTAAACCTTTTTTCTTTATAACTTACCCATGCTTAGATGTTTCTCCATAAGAACACAGGAATGGCCTAATACACTGGGCATGGTTGCAAGTGCCGGTAGTCCTAGCTACTTGGGAGGCTAATGTGGGAGAATTGCTTGAACCCAGGAGGTCAAGACCAGCCTGGGTGACAGAATGAGACCCTCTATCAAATAAAAAAGGGGGTGGGTCTCAAACTGAGAAATAATAGCCATTTGCTTATCAGACTACTAACTGATATTACAAGATAATTATCTTGTTATTACAATAGCCAATATCTGTTAATAATACTTCATGAATGAATTTTAAAGGCTATACTCTTTTTATCTTGTTACTGCTAATGAATTTCATCACTGACAATTGCTATTTAAATATACATATGCATACTGAACCCTATCTAAGAGACAATAGGGCATAATATAGTTAAGTACACAATAGAAGAAGATGGCCTAACTTCCAATCTCAGGTATGCCACTACCAACTGTTTGACCTTGGAAAAGGTACTTAACTGCACTGTACCTCAGTTTCTCCATCTGTAAAATAACAATAATAATAGTACCTACTTCCCTATGCCTTATGGGTGTTATAAAGAATAAATAATATTTGTAATTTTTGAAGTATCTGGCATATGGTAAGAGTTATGTAAGAGCTTGTTAAATATATACATTCATACACACACACACATATATGCATACCCACATATATACATAAGTATATTATATGTTTCTTTGCAAGTAAAGGAGATAGAGGGTTAGAAATGGGTTGCTATTTTAAATAGGGTGGTCAGAAAAGATCTCCTTTGAGGGTGATTTGAGTAGAAACCTGAAGAAAGTAAGGGGACGTAAGCCATGTGGATAACTGAAGAAAATGTGTTCCAAGAAGAAGGAACAGCAAAAGCATATATCCTGAGGTGAGAGTGTTCAGCACAGTCAGTAAAGACAAGGACACCAGTATGGTCTGAACAGAGTTAGCAATGAAGACAGAAGTGGGTATTGGAGAGGTAGGGAATCATGAAGGACCTTAAGGATCAGTGTAAAAACTTAGGTTTTTAGTCTAAAGCAGATGAGAAGTAATCAGAAGATTTTGAGATGACATATATTTTTAAAGAATCACTCTGGCTACTACCTGAAAAACTAACTGTAGGGATAGAAAAGTGGAAGCAAGGAAAACATCAGGACTCATTCATCAGGATTTACATTTGCTAATGAATCTGATATAGATTGCTAGAGAAAGAGAGGATTTAAGAATAACTTCAAGGTTTCTGGCTTGAAGAGCATGAAGAATTGAGTTTTGTCTATTGAGAAACAGATTTGAAAGGGGAGAAAATCAAAAGTTTATGTCTGGGCATATATGTTTGGGAAGCCTATTAGATATCCAAGTAAAGATATTAAGTTGAGAGTTTCATACACAAGTATGGAATTCAGTAGAGATGTTGAGGCTTAAGGTATAAAGGTGGGAGCCATCCACATTTAGATAATACTTAAAGGAACTAAACTGAATAAGATGACATAGGGAACCAGTAGATAGGAAAATTTTCTAGAGTACTAAATCCTGAGGTATTTCAAAGGTTTAAGGTTCAGGAAAATGAGAAAGAAACAAGTGAAACAACAACAACAACAACAATGAGTTAGGAGGAGAGCCAAGAGAGTGGTCTCAGAAGCTAAGAGATGAAACAGTTTCAAAAAGGTAGAGGACATAATCAACTGTGTCAAATGCTGCCAAGGTCAAGAAAATGAAGAATGAGAAAAACTGACTATCGCCTTTGGTAAACTGGAGGTCACTGATGACCTTGACAAGAGCTTCAGTGGAGTAGTGGGCAATGAAAGCCTGATTGGAGCAGGTTCAAAAGAGAAAGGAGGACAAGTGGTAATATCAAGTACAGTAAACTCTTTTGGGGGAAGTTTTGCTGTAAAGGAGAATAGAGAAATGGAGCAAATGATGGAAGAGTATGTTAGAAGGAGAGGCGTCAGGTGGTACAATCCAATATCAGAACCTTGAAAGATAAATTTTTATGGGAAGGAGTTTAGAACAATTATCTGGAAGTGACAATGAGATGAATGAAGAATAAAAAAAAAAGAAAAAGAAAAAAGAAAGAAAACCACGCCAGGCACGGTGGCTCACGCCTGTAATCCCAGCACTTTGGGAGGCCGAGGCGGGCAGATTGCCTGAGCTCAGGGGTTTGAGACCAGCCTAGGCAACACGGTGAAAACCCGTCTTTACTAAAATACAAAAAATTAGCCGGGCACGGCGGCACGTGTCTGTAGTCCCAGCTACTCAGGAGGCTGAGACAGAAGAATTGCTTGAACCTAGGAGATGGAGGTTTCAGTGAGCTGCGATCATGCCACTTCCCTCCAGGCTGGGCAACAGAGCGAGACTCCATCTCAAAAAAACAAAAAAGAAAACCAACCTTTTGAATGTAGGGGAAACTTTTCAAAGGATATCTAGTTGTCAATTACAGTAAACTTGTGGAAGGGAGGTTCAGAGTTGAGATTGAGATTATAGATTTTGCTGATGATAAACCATGAGTTCCAGAGGACATAGTAGACTATTCTGGGCAGTTATACAGGGGTGGGTGGAATGTGGGAGTGGGGTTGTATAGTGCCATAAAGAAATGAGAGTCCGGATTAAAAATAATGACCTGGACTCGCGAGCCTTTTGTAACTGAAATAAATAGAAAAATAAGAAATACATTATTTCTGTGATTGTTGAGAGGAAGAAATGGTGGAAATCTTGTGAGAAGCACACTGAGCTCTAGCACCACCTCTTCACTCCTACAGATGGCAGGCAAGTTCAAAATCACATATAGTCATTATTGCAAGATAGTTCTATGGATATAGATACTATATACAATATAAATCATGCTCATTGAATGGTTCAGTGGAAACTACTCTGAACTTCAAATCAACAAACTTGGGACATCACCAAGATAGCAAAATAGAAGGTAACCCCACTGTCAGTCTAAAGTCTTTCTATGGGAGCCACAGGATTGAGGCAGGATTTTGTGAAACCCCTAGTGGAGCCCAAAACCTAGGAGGGTCATTTTCAGAGTGTAAACTGATGCCCAGGTGGCTGATCTGCCCCACAGAGTGTGCTTGCTGGTTCAGGCCTGGAAAAGTCCCAGTCCCCTAAGAGGCTTGGCTACAGTCCCATTTGGCCTTGAGCCTGCAACCAAAACCATCTGCCAAGGGGTCCAAAAGGAATCACACACAATAGTGCACTGGTGAAAAGGCTCACCTACCCCCTTACATTGGTCTTGGCAGTGAATCTTAAAGTTGCTTGTGCTTTGGCTCCAGCCTTCCTCACCTGAGGTCCCAGCTCACAACTGCTTGCACAGGGACCTGTATTTTACAGCCCAGGAGTATGAGATTCCCTGACTGGCATGCCAACTTCTGTCACAGCAGATCCTGAGGGGCTAAGTCTCAGCTTTGGTTCTTCTTGCTGTGGTTGAGGAACTATTCCATCTGCGCTAAGACCTGCTACAACACATGTATCTGTATGGACTAAAGAGATGGGCTCCCCAGCCTCTGTCCCACAGGAGATCCCAAGAGGGCCCAGTCCCAGATCCAGCTCCCCTGCTGTAATGAGAAAACTATCCCATCTGTGCAGGGACTTGCGAGGAGACGTGCCCCTCAAAGTCAACAAGACCAGGATCTCTAGCCTATATCCCACAGCAAATCCTGAGAGGGATTAGTCTCACCTCCAGTCCCTTCCACTGCAGTTGGGGAGCTATCCCATCTGTGATCTGATGGTTACTGTAAGAAAAAGTATCTGGACAGTTATAGGAAGGCTTCTCTGAGAAGGCAGTAATAAAAAACAGTAATAACAACATCTAATATTTTATAGTATGTAACATTACCAAACATTATTCAAAGTGTTTTATAAATTTAGCTCATTTAATCTTCACAACAACCCTATGAGCTACATATTCCCATTTTATCAGAAACTGGAGTACAGATTGATTAAGTAATTTGTTCTGGTCTCACAGGAACTACGTGTAAGAGCTGGGCTTAACTCAGCCACCAGGTAGCTGGGACTACAGGGGCCCGCCACCACGCCCAGTTAATTTTTTTTTTTTGTATTTTTAGTAGAGATGGGGTTTCACCATGTTAGCCAGGATGGTCTCGATCTCCTGACCTCGTGATCCACCTGCCTCAGCCTCCCAAAGTGCTGGGATTACAGGCATGAAGAAACTGAAGACAGAGTGACCAAATCATTTGTCTGAGGCTGCACAAATAGTGAGTGCTAGAATCACGGTTTTTATCCAGACCTCTGGGCTGCCTTAACTGCCACAATACTTCCCACCTAGTACATATGATCAAACTTCACTAAAAATCAGAAAAATTGAATTGATTCTGTATGAAGTCATAAACAAATTCCAGGATTTCCTAAAATATTTCAAGGAATTTTATTTTCAGATGCAGTATTGAAAATTAAACTTGCATGCTGAGAAAAAAAAAAAAAAGAGCTGGGCTTAAAACCTAAGCAACCTGGAAAAAATACCTATATCCTAGACCATTATGCTACCCTAACAGTTTGCTAAATGTCTTAGTTTATCTTCTTCTGCTATAACAGAATACCACAGACTAGGTAGTTTATAAGAAAAAAAAACACCTTATTTGGCTCAACAGTTCTGTAGGCTGCAAAGTCCAAGAACATGCCACATCTGGTGAGGATAATTCCATAGCAAAAGGCAGAAGGGCAAGAGAACATGTGAAATAGAGGGAAACAAAGAACCAAAATCCCACAATAACTAATTCACTCCACAATAACAGCATTAAATGATTCATGAGGACAGAACTTTCATGACTAATCACCTCTTAATGGTCCCTGCTCTTAACACTGTTATAACGACAATTAAATTTCAACATGAGTTTTAAAGGGGACATTCAAACCATAGCATTCATCTGCTGGCACCCCAAATCTCATTTCCTTTGCACATACAAAATACATTTATTCTGTCTCAATAGCCCCAAAGTCTTAACCAGTTCAAGCACAAACTCAAAAGTCCATGGTCTAAAGTCTCATAGAAATCAAATATGGGTGAGACTCAAGGCATGATTCTTCCTGAGGCAAATTCCCTCTAACTGTGAGCCTGTCAAATCGAAGCAAGTTATCTACTTACAAAATACAATGGTGGAAAAGGCATAGGATAGACATTCCCGTTCCAAAAATGAAAGACAGGCAAGAATAAAAGGGTAACAATGTCCATGTAAGAACAAAACTCAACAGGGCAAACAACATTAAATTTTAAAGCTGAAGAATAACCTCCATTGACTACATGCCCCACATCCAGGGCACACTGTTGTGGATATTGGGCCCCCAAGGCCTCAGGCAGTCCTGCCCCTATGGCGTTGCTGGGCTCAGCCCACACGTCAGTGCTCTTGGATTAGAGCCTCATGCCTGCAGCTCTGTCATGCTTGAGTTGGATGCTGGTGGCCCTACAGTTCTGTGATCTTGAGGATGGCCCCATACCATGGTTTCACTAGGCTTTACACTGATAAGTACTGTCTGCGACAGCTCTGCACCTGCAGCAGGTTGCTGCCTGGGCAACTAGGCTATTTGCAACATCCTTGGATATAGAGGTAGACAGAGCTACACTCTCCATAGCTTAACATCACATGGATGACACCAAGGTTTATGGTATGTACCTTCTAGAGCAGTGTGTTGAGCCACACCTGTGCCTACTTGAGCCACAACTAGGACAGCTGGAAAGCACTGTGCCAGAATGCAAGAAGTAGACTCTCAAGGAGGCCCTGGCAGCAAGCCCATGGAGGGTGCCCCAGGCCCATCCCTAAAAACAATTCTTCCCTCCTAGAGCTCTGGACCTGTAATGGAAGGAGCATCCTTAAGTGTCTTTGAAATGCCTTCAAGGTCTTTCTCCCATTGTCTATATGAATAGCACCTGGCTCTCTTCTAGCCATGGTAATCTCTTTAGCAAAGTATTTCCTGGCCACACCATTGTTTCACTCTCCTAAAGACTCCTTATCATTCTACTTTGCCAGGCTGTGAATTTTCCAAATCTTTCCAATCTGCTTCCCTTTTGATTATAAATTGTGTCTTTGTCTGATTTGTTTCCTCTCACATCTCTCTGTATGTGGTTAAAAGCAGCCATTTTAAAAGTTTAAATGCTTTGTTGCTTAGATATTTCTTCCACCAGATATCCTTGTTCATCACTCCTAAGTTCTGCATTCCACAAAGCCCAGAGGAAGTGAAACAATTCAACCAAAGTCTTTGCAACTTTATAATGAGGATGGTCTTTACTCCAGTTTCCAATACCTTTTCCTTACTTCTGTCTGAACTTCATCAGAATAGCCTTTGCTGTCTATATATCTACCAAAATTCTGCTCACAACCACTTAAGTAATCTCTTGGAAAATTCAGAATTTCCATACAGATCTCCTGAGCCCTCACCAGAATCACCCTTACTGCTTCTTTTATGGCAATACAGGATTCTTCTAGCCTACTCCTCCAAGTTCTTTGAGCCTCTATCTATTACGCAGATCCAAAGCCACTCCCACATATTCATATATTTGTGATGATAACAGCCTGAGATTCCTGTAACAATTTTCTGCCTTAATTCATTTTCTGCTGCCATAACAAAATACCACAGACTGCGTGATTTATAAAGAAAAAGGTTATTTGGCTCACAGTTCTGAAGCCTAGGAAGTCTAAGAGCAAAGTGTCATATCTGAGGAGGGTGATACCATGGTGGAAGACAGAAGAGCAAAAGGGCCCATAAGAGAGAGAAAAGGGGGGCTGAACTCTCATGTAACTAACCCACTCCCACAATAATGGCATTAATCCCTTCATGACCTAATCACCTCTTAAAGGTCTCACCTCTCAAAAATATTACAATAGCAATTAAATTTAAACATAAATTTTAAAGGAGATAATCAAACCATAACACTGAATAAAGATAATTAAAAGAGGCTACTTAGGACAATTTTAAGTAAAAATTATTGGGCAGTTCCAAGATGACCAAACAGGAACAGCTCCAGTCTACAGCTCCCAGCGTGAGCAATGCAGAAGACAGGTGATTTCTGCATTTCCAACGGAGGTACTGGGTCCATCTCACTGGGGCATGTTGGATAGTGGGTGCAGGACAGTGGGTGCAGCCCACCGAGTGACAGCCGAAGCAGGGTGAGGCACTGCCTCACCCAGGAAGTGCAAGGGGTCAGGGAATTCCCTTTCTTAGCCAAGGGAAGCCATGACAGACAGCAGCTGGAAAACTGGGTCACTCCCACCCTAATACTGTGCTTTTCCAATGGTCTTAACAAACGGCACACCAAGAGATTATATCCCGCGCATGGCTTGGAGGGTCCCACGCCCACCAGGCCTTGCTCATTGCTAGCACAGCACTCTGAGATCAAACTGCAAGGGGGCAGCGAGGCTGGGGGAGGGGCACCCGCCATTGCTGAGGCTTGAGTAGGTAAACAAGCGGCCCACAAGCTCGAACTGGGTGGAGCCCATTGCAGCTCAAGGAGCCCTGACTGCCTTTGTAGACGCCACCTCTTGGGGCAAGGGCATAGCCGAACAAAAGGCAGCAGAAACCTCTGCAGATTTAAATGTCCCTGTCTGAGAGCTTTGAAGAGAGTAGTGGTTCTCCCAGCAAGGAGTCTGAGATCTGAGAACGGACAGGCTGCCTCCTCAAGTGGGTCCCTGACCCTGAGGAGCCTAACTGGGAGACACCCCCTAATAGGGGCAGACTGACACCTCACACGGCCGGGTACTCCTCTGAGACGAAGCTTCCAGAGGAACGATCAGGCAGCAACATTTACTGTTCAGCAATATTCACTGTTCTACAGCCTCCGCTGCTGATACCCAGGCAAACAAGGTCTGGAGTGGACCTCCAGCAAACTCCAACAGATCTTCAGCTGAGGGACCTGATTGTTAGAAGGAAAACTAACAAACAGAAAGGACATCCACACCAAAACCCCATCTGTACGTCACCATCATCAAAGACCAAAGGTAGATAAAACCACAAAGATGGGGAAAAAACAGAGCAGAAAAGCTGAAAATTCTAAATATCAGAGCGCCCCTCCCCCTCAAAAGGAACACAGCTCCTCGCCAGCAACGGAACAAAGCTGGATGGAGAATGACTTTGACGAGTTGAGAGAAGAGGGCTTCAGATGATCAAAGTTCTCCAAGCTAAAGGAGGAAGTTCGAACTCATCACAAAGAAGCTTAAAACCTTGAAAAAAGATTAGATGAATGACTAACTACAATAACCAGTGTAGAGAAGTCCTTAAATGATCTGATGGAGCTGAAAACCATGGCACAAGAACTACGTGATGAATGCACAAGCTTCAGTAACCAATTCGATCAACTCAAAGAAAGGGTATCAGTGATTGAAGATCAAATGAATGAAATGAAGTGACAAGGGAAGTCTAGAGAAAAAAGAGTAAAAAGAAAAGAACAAAGCCTTAAAGAAATATGTGACTTTGTGAAAACACCAAATCTACGTCTGATTGGTGTACCTGAAAGTGACGGGGAGAATGGAACCAAGTTGGAAAACACTCTTCAGGATATTATCCAGGAGAACTTCCCCAACCTAGCAAGGCAGGCCAACATTCAGATTCAGGAAATACACAGAACGCCACAAAGATACTCCTCGAGAAGAGCAACTCCAGGACACATAATTGTCAGATTCACCAAAGTTGAAATGAAGCAAAAAATGTTAAGGGCAGCCAGAGAGAAAGGTCAGGTTACCCACAAAGGGAAGCCCATCAGACTAACAGTGGATCTCTCGGCAGAAACTCTACAAGCCAGAAGAGAGTGCGGGCCAATATTCAACATTCTTAAAGAAAAGAATTTTCAACCTAGAATTTCACATCCACCCAAACTAAGCTTCATAAAAGTGAAGGAGAAATAAAATCCTTTACAGACAAGCAAATGCGGAGAGATTTTGTCACCACCAGGCCTGCCCAACAAGAGCTCCTGAAGGAAGCACTAAACATGCAAAGGAACAACCGGTACCAGCCGCTGCAAAATCATGCCAAATTATAAAGACCATTGATGCTAGGAAGAAATTGCATCAACTAACGAGCAAAATAACCAGCTAACATCATCATGACAGGATCAAATTCACACATAACAACATTAACCTTAAATGTAAATGGGCTAAATGCTCCAATTAAAAGACACAGACTGGCAAATTGGATAAACAGTCAAGATCCATCAGTGTGCTGTAATCAGGAAACCCATCTCGCGTGCAGAGACACACATAGGCTCAAAATAAAACGATGGAGGAAGATCTACCAAGCAAATGGAAAACAAAAAAAGGCAGGGGTTGCAATCCTACTGTCCGATAAAACAGACTTTAAGCCAACAAAGATCAAAAGAGACAAAGAAGGCCATTACATAATGGTAAAGGGATCAATTCAACAAGAAGAGCTCCTAAATATATATGTGCCCATTACAGGAGCACCCAGATTCATAAAGCAAGTCCTTAGAGACCTACAAAGAGACTCAGACTCCCACACAATAATAATGGGAAACTTTAACACCCCACTGTCAACAACAGACAGATCGATGAGACAGAAAGTTAACAAGGATACCCAGGAATTAAACTCAGCTCTGCACCAAGCAGACCTAATAGACATCTACAGAACTCTCCACCCCAAATCAACAGAATATACATTCTTCTCAGCACCACACCACACCTATTCCAAAATTGACCACATAGTTGGAAGTAAAGCACTCCTCAGCAAATGCAAAACAACAGAAATTATAACAAACTCTCTCTCAGACCACAGTGCAATCAAACAAGAACTCAGGATTAAGAAACTCACTCAAAACAGCTCAACTACCTACAAACTGAACAACCTGCTCCTGAATGACTACTGGGTACATAACAAAATGAAGGCAGAAATAAAGATGTTCTTTGAAACCAATGAGAACAAAGACACAACATACCAGAATCTCTGGGACACATTTAAAGGAGTGCGTACAGGGAAATTTATAGCACGAAATGCCGACAAGAGAAAGCAAGAAAGATCTAAAATTGACATCCTAACATCACAATTGAAAGAATTAGAGAAGCAAGAGCAAACACATTCAAAAGCTAGCAGAAGGCAAGAAATAACTAAGATCAGAGCAGAACTGAAGGAGATAGAGACACAAAAAAAACCTCCAAAAAATTAATGAATCCAGGAGCTGGTTTTTTGAAAAGATCAACAAAAGTGATAGACTGCTAGCAAGACTAATAAAGAAGAAAAGAGAGAAGAATCAAATCAACGCAACAAAAAATGATAAAGGGGATATCACCACCGATCCCACAGAAATACAAACTACCATCAGAGAATACTATAAACACCTCTACGCAAATAAACTAGAAAATCTAGAAGAAATGGATAAATTCCTCGACACATACACCCTCCCAAGACTAAACCAGGAAGAAGTTGAATCCCTGAATAGACCAATAACAGGCTCTGAAATTGAGACAATAATTAATAGCCTACCAACCAAAAAAAGTCCAGGACCAGATGGATTCACAGCCGAATTCTACCAGAGGTACAAAAAGGAGCTGGTATGATTCCTTCTGAAACTATTCCAAACAATAGAAAAAGAGGGAATACTCCCTAACTCATTTTATGAGGCCAACATCATCCTGATACCAAAGACTGGCAGAGACACAAAAAAAGAGAATTATAGACCAATATCCTTGATGAACATCGATGCAAAAATCCTCAATAAAATACTGGCAAACCAAATCCAGCAGCACATCAAAAAGCTTATCCACCATGATCAAGTGGGCTTCATCCCTGGGATGCAAGGCTGGTTCAACATACAAAAATCAATAAACGTAATCCAGCATATAAACAGAACCAAAGACAAAAACCACGTGATTATCTCCACAGATGCAGAAAAGACCTTTGACAAAATTCAACAGCCCTTCATGCTAAAAACTCTCAATAAATTTGGTATTGATGGGACATATCTCAAAATAATAAGAGCTATCTATGACAAACCCACAGCCAATATCATACTCAATGGACAAAAACTGGAAGCATTCCCTTTGAAAACTGGCACAAGACAGGGACGACCTCTCTCACCACTCCTATTCAACATAGTGTTGGAAGTTCTGGCCAGGGCAATCAGGCAGGAGAAAGAAATAAAGGGGATTCAATTAGGAAAACAGGAAGTCACATTGGCCCTGTTTGCAGATGACATAATTGTACATTTAGAAAACCTCATCATCTTAGCCCAAAATCTCCTTAAGCTGATAAGCAACTTCAGCAGCAAAGTCTCAAGATACAAAATCAATGTGCAAAAATCACAAGCATTCTTATACACCAATAACAGACTAACCGAGAGCCAAATCATGAATGAACTCCCATTCACAATTGCTTCAAAGAGAATAAAATACCTAGGAATCCAACTTACAAGGGATGTGAAGGACTTCTTCAAGGAGAACTACAAACCACTGCTCAACAAAATAAAAGAGGACACGAACAAATGGAAGAACATTCCATGCTCATGCATAGGAAGAATCAATATCATGAAAATGGCCATACTGCCCAAGGTAATTTATAGATTCAATGCCATCCCCATCAAGCTACCAATGACTTTCTTCACAGAATTGGAAAAAACTACTTTAAAGTTCGTATGGAACCAAAAAAGAGCCCGCATTGCCAAGACAATCCTAAGCCAAAAGAACAAAGCTGGAGGCATCACGCTACCTGACTTCAAACTATACTACAAGGCTACAGTAACCAAAACAGCATGGTACTGGTACCAAAACAGAGATATAGACCAATGGAACAGAACAGAGTCCTCAGAAATAATACCACACATCTACAACTATCTGATCTTTGACAAACCCGACAAAAACAAGAAATGGGGAAAGGATTCCCTATTTAATAAATGGTGCTGGGAAAACTGGCTAGCCATATGTAGAAAGCTGAAACTGGATCCCTTCCTTACACCTTATACAAAAATTAATTCAAGATGGATTAAAGACTTACATGTTAGACCTAAAACCATAAAAACCCTAGAAGAAAACCTAGGCAATACCATTCAGGACATAGGCATGGGCAAGGACTTCATGTCTAAAACACCAAAAGCAATGGCAACAAAAGCCAAAATTGACAAATGGGATCTAATTAAACTAAAGAGCTTCTGCACAGCAAAAGAAACTACCATCAGAGTAAACAGGCCACCTACAGAATGGGAGAAAATTTTTGCAATCTACTCATCTGACAAAGGGCTAATATCCAGAATCTATAAAGAACTCAAACAAATTTACAAGAAAAGAAATAAACAACCCCATCAAAAAGTGGGCAAAGGATATGACGAGACACTTCTCAAAAGAGCAAATTTATGCAGCCAACAGACACATGAAAAAATGCTCATCATCACTGGCCATCACAGAAATGCAAATCAAAACCACAGTGAGATACCATCTCACACCAGTTTGAATGGCGATCATTAAAAAGTCAGGAAACAACAGGTCCTGGAGAGGATGTGGAGAAATAGGAACACTTTTACACTCTTGGTGGGACTGTAAATTAGTTCAACCATTGTGGAAGACAGTGTGGCAATTCCTCAAGGATCTAGAACTAGAAATACCATTTGACCCAGCCATCCCATTACTGGGTATATACCCAAAGGACTATAAATCATGCTGCTATAAAGACACATGCACATGTATGTTTATTGCAGCACTATTCACAATAGCAAAGACTTGGAACCAATCCACTGTCCATCAGTGAAAGACTGGATTAAGAAAATGTGGCACACATACACCATGGAATACTATGCAGCCATAAAAAAGGACGAGGTCATGTCCTTTGTAGGGACATGGATGAAGCCGGAAACTATCATTCTCAGCAAACTATCGCAAGGACAGAAAACCGAACACCGCACGTTCTCACTTATAGTCAGGAACTGAACAATGAGAACACTTCGACACAGGAAGTGGAACATCACACACCAGGGCCTGTCGTGGGGTGGGGGTATGGGGGAGGGATAGCATTAGGAGGTATACCTAACGTAAATGATGAGTTAATGGGTGCAGCACAACAACATGGCACATGTATACATATGTAACAAACCTGCACGTTGTGCACATGTACCCTAGAACTCAAAGTATAACTTTTAAAAAAAAGAAAAAAAACAAACAATTCTAATTGGGTTGAACAAATAAAAAAAGGGTAGTAGAAAAAAAATTGTCTTGAATATCCTAAAACTCACTAAGAGCAATGCAATTCAATATATCAAACGAAAATTTATATTCATAATTTTAAATTTTAACCATCAATGCAAATATATCTAAGTATTAGGGTTCTCCAGAAGGACACAACTAATAGGATATATGTACATTTGAAAGGGAGTTTATTAGGATCAAAGGCTCACATGATCACAAGGCAAAGTCCCACAATAGGCCATCTGCAAGCTGAAGAAGAAAAAAGCCAGTAGTGGCTCAGTCCGAGTCCAAAAGCCTCAAAAGTAGTGAAGCCAACAGAGCACCCTTCAGTCTGTGGCTGAAGGCCAGAGAGCCCCCAGAAAACCACTAGCGTTAAGTCCAAGAGTCCAAAAGTTGAAGAAGCTGGAATCTGATGTCCAAGGGCAGGAGAAAAAGAATGAAGCATCCAGCATGGGAAAAAGATGAAAGCCAGAAGACTAAGCAAGCCAGCATATCCCACCTTATTCTGCCTACTTTGCTCTGGCGGCGCTGGCAGCCGATTGGATGGTGCCCACCCACACTGAGGGTGGGTCCTCTCCCTCCTCCCAGTCCACTGACTCAAATATCAATATCCTCTGGCAACACTCTCACTAACACAACCAAAAAAATACTTTACCAGCTATCCAGGCATCCTTCAATCCAATCACATTGACACCTGATATTAACCATCACCATCTTGTTTTCTAAGAAATGAAAATCTTCTACCAAGTTAAAGGGAGAAATAAACACATAAAAGAATTTGTGCTTTCTGCATTTATTGAGATAATCATGTTTTTGTCTTTTGTGGTTTTGTTTTTGTTTATGTGATGAGTCACATTTATTGATTTGCCTATAGTGAACCAAGCATCCCGGGGATAAAGCCTACTTGATCACTGTGTATAAGCTTTTTCATGTTCTGCTGGATTCAGTTTGCCAATATTTTGTCGAGGATTTTTACTCTCAATAAACTAGGTATTGAAGGAACATAGCTCAAAATAATAAGAGCCATATATAACAAACCCACAGCTAACATCATACTGAATGGGAAAAAGCTGGAAGTATTCCCCTTAAAAACAATCAAAAGACAAGGATGCCCTCTCTCACCACTCCAATTCAACATCGTATTTGAAGTCCTCACCAGGGCAATCGGGAGAGAGAAAGAAATAAAGGCATCCAAATTGGAAGAGAGGAAGTCAAAGTATCCCTGCTTGCAGACGACATTATCCCATATCTGGAAAACACCATCATCTCAGCCCAAAAGCTTCTTAAGCTCATAAACAACTTCAGCAAAATCTTACAATATTTTATATACAAAATCAATGTGCAGAAATTGCTAGCATTCCTACAAACCAACAACAGTCAAGCCAAGAGCCAAATCAGGAACAAACTCACATTAACAATTGCCACGAAAAGAGTAAAATACCTAGGAATACAACTAACTAAGGAGGTAAAAAATCTCTACAAGGAGAACTACAAACCACTGCTCAAAGAAATTAGAGATGACACACACAAATGGAAAAGCATTACATGCTCATGGATAGGAAGAATCAATATTTTTAAAATGGCAATACTGCCCAAAGCAATTTATAGATTTGATGCTATTCCTATTAAATTAGCATTGAGATTCTTCACAGGTGAACTAGAAAAAAAACTTTTTAAAATTCTTAGGGAACCAAAAAAAGAGCTCGAATAGCCAAGACAATCCTAAGCAAAAACAACAAAACTGGAGGCATCATGCTACTCGGCTTCAAACAATCCTACAGAGCTACAGTTACCAAAACAGCATGTATTGGTACAAAAACAGACACGTAGTCCAATGGAACAAAATAGAAACCAAGAAATAAGACTGCAAACAAAAAACTATCTGATCTTTGACAAACCTGACAAAAACAAGCAATGGGGAAAGGACACCCTGTTCAATAAATGGTGCCGGGATAACTGGTTAGCCGTATGCAGAAGGCTGAAACTGGATCCCTTCCTTTTACCAAATACAAAAACCAACTCAAGATGAATTAAAGACTTAAATGTAAAACCTAAAACTATAAAATCTCTAGAAGAAAACCTAGGAAATACCATTTTAAACAAATGCCCTGGCAAAGATTTGATGATGAAGATGCGATGATGATGACAAAATAAAAAAAAAATAAGTGTGACCTAAGTAAACTAAAGAGCTTCTGCACAGCAAAAGAAACGATCAACAGAGTAATCAGAAAACCTACAGAATGGGAGAAAAATTTTGCAAACTATGCATTTGACTAAGGTCTAATATCAAGAATCTATAAGGAACTTAAACAAACATATAAGAAAAAACAAAATAACCCCATTAAAAAGTGGGCAAGGGACATGAACAGACACTTCTCAAAAGAACACATACATGTGAACAACAATTATATGAAAAAAAGCTAAACATACCTGTTCACTGGAAAAATGCAAATCAAAACCACAATGAGATACCATTTCACACCAGTCAGAATAGCTATTATTAAAAAGTCATAAAAATAACTGATGCTGGCAAGGTTGTGGACGAAAAAAAGAATGATTCTACAATGTTGGGGGAAGTGTAACTTAGTTCAACCATTGTAGAAGACAGTGTGGTGATTCCTCGAAGACCTGAAGACAGAACTACCATTCAACCCAGCAATCCCATTACTAGAGTATATACCCAAAGGAATATAAATTGTTCTATTATATAGACACATGTGTGTGTATGTTAATTGCAGCACTATTCACAATAGCAAAGACATGGAATCTTCCCAAATGTCCATCAATGATAGACTGGATAAAGAAAATGTGGTACATATATACAATGGAATACTATGCATGCAGGGACAGGGTTGGAGCTGGGGGCCATTATCCTTAGCAAACTAACACAGGAACAGAAAACCAAATACTGCATGTTCTCACTTACAATTGGGAGTTAAATGATGAGAACACATTGACACATAGAGGGGAACAACACACACTGGGGCCTTCGGGAGGATGGAGAGTGGGAGGAGGGAGAGGATCAGGAAAAATAACTAATGGGTGCTGGCTTAATACGTGGGTGATGAAATAATCTGTACAACAAACCTCTATGACACGTTTAAATATGTAACAAACCTGCACACGTACCCCTGAACTTAAAAGTTTAAAAAAAGAATGGGTGTTACCTAATCCAAATATAAAATAAAAATAGTTTTATTTGGATTTATTTATTTATTTATTTATTTATTTGATTGATTAGGTTCACAAATATTTATTTAGCATTTGCTATCTAGAAGGCATACTGCTGGTCACTGCATAGGTATATGAATAGTATCTAAGTTTTATAGTGCTTGCTATATGCCAGGCATCATGCTAGTATTTCAATTAAGATGATAAACTATCCAATTTAATCCTCATATCTCCCACAATAATAAGGTAATTGCTATTATTATTTACACTGTAACAGAAAAAATAGAGAAACTGAGAATAATGCCCTCAAAATAGTAGGGGAGGAGGAGCAAGATGGCTGAAGAGGAGCTTCCACCAATCGTCCTCCTCATGGGAACACCAAAATTGACACAGCAACTGGGGGATACTGCTTTGGAATGCACTGGAATGCAGTGCTGCCACCACTGAATAAAGTACTCTGGGGTCCTAAATAAACTTGAAAGGCTGTCTAGGCCACAAGGATGGTAACTCCTACTGCTGTGCTGGGCTAAGAGCCAGTAAATGGGAAGAAGAGGAGCCAGGTAACCTAGTGCCCAGTGAAACACCAGCGAGGTGGCTAAGGGAGTGCTTACATCACCTCTTCTCTAATCCAAAGCAGTGTGGCTTGTAGCTCATGGGGTGACTCCATCCTTTCACTTGAGAAAAGGAAAAACAGGAGTGGAGAGGACTTTGTCTTGCAACTTGGATGTCAACTTAGCTACAGTGGGATAGGGCACCTGGCAGAGTCACGGGGCCCTCATTCCAGGCACTAGCTCCTGGATGACATTTCTGGACATGCCCTAGGCTAAAGAAGAGCATTATTTCTTAAAGGAAAGGACCTGGTCCTGACAGGATTCGCCACGTGCTGACTGAAGAGCCGTTGAGCCCTGAATAATCATCAGCAACAACCAGGTGGTACAGGCTGTGGGTCTTGAGTGATAGTATGAGACATGCTGGCTTCATTCACAGCCATCATGGCTACAGGGAGTGGTCCCTTCTCCTTGAGAAAAGCAAGGGGAGAAATGAAGGGGACTTTGTCTTGAGCTTGGGTGTCAGCTTGGCCAAAGAGGGACAGGGCATCAGGTGGACTCGTGAGGTCTCTGATTCGGGCCATTGCTCTTGGACAGCATCCCTGGACATGCCCTGGGCCAAAGAGGAGCCCACTGCCATGAAACATGAGCCCCACACCTGGAAAAATATACCACAAGCTGGCTGAAGAGCCCTTGGATCTGAAGTGAAATTGGCAGTGCCCTGGCAGTGCTCCCCGTGGGCAGGTGGTAGTGGTGAACGCAAGGAGATTCCTCTGCCTGGGGAGTTGGTGAGGGAAGAGTGGGAAGAACTTTGTCTTGTGTCTTGGATGCCAGCTCAGCCACAGTAGAATAAAGTGCCAGGTAGATTCCTAAAGTTTCTGACTCCAGGTCCTGGTTCCCAGATAGCATCTTTGGATCCACCTGGAGCACAGGAGAACTTGCCACCCTGAAGGAAGCTACACAAGCCTGTCTGGCTTTGCCACCTCTGACTGTACAGCCCCGGGGCCTTGAGCAAACATAGGTGGTAGCCAAGTGGGGGTTACAGTTGACCTTGAGCAAGACTCAGGGCTATGCTGGCTTCAGGTCTAACCCAGTGCAGTCCCAAAGGTGCTGGCCACAGAGGTACTTGTGTCACCCCTCCTCCAGCTCCAGACAGTTCAAAAGAAAAAGAGACATTCTGCTTATTTTAGAGAAAGTAAGAGAAAAGAACAAGAGTCTCTGCCTGGTAATCCAGAGAATTCTTCCAGATTTTATTCAAGGCCACCAAAGTGGTGCACCTATGAGTCTGCAAGAACCAGATCATTACTAGGCTTGGGGTACCCTTAATGCAGAAACAGCTGCAGTGACCGAAAACTTAGATCACAATACCCAAGTCCCTTTGAATACCTGAAAAGCCTTCCCAAAAAGGAGGAGTACAAATAAGCCAAGATTGTGAAGACAACAAAAAATATGTAACTCTTCAATGCCCAGACACCATCAAACATCCACAACATTAAAACCATCCAGGAAAACAGGACCTCATCAAATGAAAGTGAACTACATAAGGCACTAGGAACCAATCCCAGAGGGACAAAGATGAGACCTTTCAGACAGAGAATTAAAAATAGCTATTTTGAGGTAACTCAAAGAAATCTAAGATAACCCAGACAAGAAATTCTGAATTATTAAGTTTAACAAAGAGATTGAAATAATTAAAAAGAGTCAAGCAGAAATCATGGAGTAAAAACTTGAAATTGATATACTGAAGAATGCATCTGGGTCTCTTAATACCAGAATTGATCAGGCAAAGGAAAAAATTAGTAAGATCAAAGACAGGCTGTAGGGTTCACTAGAGGGACAGAACTAATAGGATAAATATATATATATATAAGGGAGTTTATTAAGGAGTATTAATTCACACAATCACAAGATACCACAATAGGCCATCTGCAAGCTGAGGAGCAAGGAGAAATAGTCTGAGTACCAAAGCTGAAGAACTTAGAGTTTGATGTTCAAGTGCAGGAAGCATCCAGCATGGGAGAAAGGTGTAGGCTTGAAGGCTAAGCCAGTCTAGTCTTTTCACGTTTTTTCTGCCTGCAACATTCTGGCCACATTGGCAGCTTATTAGATGGTGCCCACCTGATTAAGGGTGGGTCTGCCTTTCCCAGCCCACCGACTCAAATGTTAATCTCCTTTGCCAACACAATATATATATATAAATATATATATATTTATATATATTTATATATATAAATATATATATATTTATATATATTTATATAAATATATATGAATATGTAAAAATATAAAAATTAATATGTATAAAAATATATATATATAAATATATGAATAAATATATATAAATATATACAAATATATATAAATATATACAAATATATATATAAATATATACAAATATATATATAAGTATATAAATATATACAAATATATATAAATATATAAATATATACAACTATATATATAAATATATAAATATATATAAATATATATAGATATATAAAAATATATAAATATATATAGATATATAAATATATATGAATATATAGATATAGATATATAAATCTATATATAAATATATATAAATATATAACTACATATAAATAAATATAAATATGTATAATATATATACAATATATAAATATATATAAATATATAAATAAATAAATATATATAAATATATAAATATATATAAATATATAAATATATAAATATATATAAATATATAAATATATATAAACATATATAAATATATAAAAATATAAAAATATATAAATATATAAATATATATAAATATATATAAATATATAAATATATAAATGTATATAAATATAAATATATAAATATATAAATACATAAACAGATAAAAATATAAATATATAAATATATATCAATATATAAATATAAATATATATAAATATATAAATATATATAAATATAAATGTATATAAATATAAATATATATAAATATATAAATATATATAAATATAAATATATATAAATATATAAATATATATAAATATAAATAAATATATAAATATATATAAATATAAATATATAAAAAAATATATAAATATACATAAATATATAAATATATAAATATATATAAATATACATAAATATATAAATATATATATAAATATGTATAAATATATATAAATATGTATAAAAATATATATAAGTATATATAAATATATGTATAAATATATATAAATATATATAAATATATATAAATATATAAATATATATAAATATATAAATATATAAATATATAAATATATATAAATATATAAATATACATATAAATATATAAATATATAAATATAGATATAAATATATATAAATATATATAAATATATAAATATATATAAATATATATAAATATATCAATATCTATAAATATATATATAATCTTTATATATAAATGTATATCTATATATAAATATATATAAATATATATATTTACATGTAAATAGATATAAATATATATCTATTTACATGTAAATATATAAATATATATATTTATATGTAAATATATAAATAGATATATATTTATATGTATATATATAAATATATATTTATATGTAAATATATATAAAGATATATATTTATATAAATATATGTATATGAATATATAAATATATATAAATATACATATAAATATATATATAAATATATATAAGTATATATAAATATATATAAATATATATAAATATATATAAATATATATAAATATATTGAAATATATATAATTATATAGAAATATATAGAAATATATAAATATATAGAAATATATAGAAATATATAGAAATATATAAATATATATAAATATATATAAATATATAAATATATAAATATATATAAATATATATAAATATATAAAAATATATATAAATATATAAATATATATAAATATATATGTAAATATATAAATATATAAATATATAAATATATAAATATATATAAATATATATAAATATATAAGTATATATAAATATATATAAATATATATAAATATATAAATATATATATAAATATATATATAAATATATATATAAATATATAAATATATATATAAATATATATATAAATATATATATAAATATATATATAAATATATATATAAATATATATATAAATATATATAAATATATATATAAATATATAGAGAGAGAGAGAGAGTGAGAGAGATACACTTAGGAATATACCTAACCAAGGAGGTGAAAGACCTCTACAAGGAAAACTACAAAACACTGCTGAAAGAAATCATAGATGACACAAACAAATGGAAACACATCCTATGTTCATGGATGGGAGAATCAATATTGTGAAAATCACCATACTGCCAAAAGCAATCTACAAATTCAGTGCAATTCCCATCAAAATATCACCATCATTTTTCACGGAACTAGAAAAAACAATTCTAAAATTCATATGGAACCAAAAACGAGCCCACCAAGTCAAAGCAAGACTAACCAAAAAGAGCAAATCTAGAGGCATCACATTACACATTAGAATAATTTCAAATTATTCCATAAGGCCATAGTCACCAAAACAGCATAGTACTGTTATAAAAATAGGCACATAGACCAATGGAACATAATAGAGAACCCAGAAATAAACCCAAATACTTACAGGATCTTTGACAAAGCAGACAAAAACATAAAGTGGGGAAAGGACACCCTATTCAACAAACAGTGCTGGGATAATTGGCTAGCCACATGTAGGAGAATGAAACTGGATCCTCATCTCTCATCTTATACAAAAAAATCATCTCTCATCTTATACAAAAATCAACTCAAGAAGGATCAAGGACCTAAATCTAAGACTTGAAACTATAAAAATTCTAAAAAATAACATCAGAAACACCCTTGTAGACACTGGCTTAGGCAAGGATTTCATGACCAAGAACCCAAAAGCAATTGCAATAAAAACAAAGATAAATAGCTGGACTTAATTAAAGAGCTTTTCCATGGCAAAAGGAACAGTCAGCAGAGTAAACAGAATGCTGTGGGAGAAAATCTTCACAATCTATACATCTGAGAAAGGACTAATATCCAGAATCTACAACAAACACAAACAAATTAGCAAGAAAAAAACAAACAATCCCATCAAAAGGTGGACTAAGGACATGAATAGACAGTTATCAAAAGAAGATATACAACTGGCCAACAAACATATGGAAAAATGCTTAACATCACTAATGATCAGGAAAATGCAAATCACCTTACAACGCAATACCACCTTACTCCTGCATGAATGGCCATAATCAAAAAATTAAAAAATAAATGTTGGTGTGGATGCAGTGAACAGGGAACACTTCTACACTGCTGGTGGGGAGGTAAACTAGCACAACCACTATGGAAAACACTCTGGATATTCCTTAAAGAACTAAAAGTAAAACTACCATTTGATCCAGCAATCCCACTACTGGGTATCTACCCAGAAGAAAAGAAGTCATTATACAAAAAAGATACTTGCATACACATGTTTATAGCAGCACAATTCACAATTGCAAAAATGTGGAAACAACCCAAATGCCATATATATATATATGTATATATACATATGTATATATACATATATATATATATATGAATACTACTTTGCCATAAAAAGGAATGAACTAATGGTATTCATGGCAATGTGGATAAGATTGGAGAGTATTATTCTAAGTGAAGTAACTCAAGAATGAAAAACCAAACATCACATGATCTCACTCATAATTGGGAGCTAAGCTATGAGGATGCAAACGCATAAATAAGAATGACACAATGCACTTTGTGGATTCAGGGGGAAAGGGAGGGAAAAGGGTGAGGGATAAAAGACTACAAATTGGGTGCCGCACATACTGCTCAGGTGGTGGGTGCACCAAAATCTCACAAATCACCACTAAAGAACTTACTCATGTAACCAGATACCACCTGTTCCCCAATAACCTATGGAAATAAAAGATAAATAAATAAAATTTTAAAAATAAATAAATTTTTGAAAAGAAAAACAAAGTAATTTTTCTAAATAAACACATAATGAAAGTTCAACGAAGAAAAAAGTAACAGTATGGAGTTTCCTCAAAACATTGAAACTAAAACTATCATATGACCCAGCAATCCCACCCTGGCAAGGTATCCAAAAGATAGGAAATCAGTATGTCAAAGAGATATGTGCACTCCCAAGTTCATTGCAGCATTATTTACAATAGTCAAAATATGGAATCAACCCAAGTGTCAATTGATAAATGAATGGAAAAAGAAAATGCGAAAATGTAGTAAAATTGAATACTATTTACCCTTTAAAAAGAAGGGAATCCTGTCATTTGTGACAACATAGATGAACCTAGAGGACATTATGATAAATGGAATAAGCCAGACATAGAAAGACAAATACTGCAGGATCACACTTATATGTAGAATCAGAAAAACTTGAATGCGTAAAAGCAGATAATAGGTGGTTGCCAGGGGATGGGGGGGATAGAGGGGAATCAAGAGATCCTGATCAAAGGGAATACAAAATTTCAGTTAGGATGAAAAATACCTATTGTACAGCACGGTGACTATAGCTAATAATAATGTATTGCATGTTTGAAAATTGCTAAGTGAGTAGATCTTCAATGTTCTCACCTCAGAAAAAGGTAAGTATGTGATATAATGGATACTGTGAAATTTGTCAGAATCAACATGGAGTCACTTGTGTCAAATCCCTGAAAAATGGAAACAGGAAAGCCATAAAGGGAGGGTTCTCACACATGTGTGCCTGATAACAAGAACTATTAACCATTAACAAGAACTATCAAAAAAGACTCTGCAAAAAAACACAACTTTGCACAAAAGCCACCATAGCCTTACACAGAAAACACTTGGCAAGGACATCTGTCCAGCAACTGCCTGTCCAACCTTAGATTGGCACCACCCTTGTTTTGATCCTTGTAGCCAAGGATAATTGATTTAAAACAACTTACATAATCCTCCTCATTTTGCCTTTTAAAACTTCCAACTTCCTCAACCTCCCTGAATATTCACATAGTTTACTACGGCATACGTATTCCCATTGCAGTGTTACTCCCAAATAAATATCAATTTCTTTAAGATAGAGAGAGACTCTTCCTTTGTTATTTAGGTTTGGCAATGTATCAATTAGTTTTATTTAATCATTTCACAATATATATGTAAATCAAAACATTACATTGTACACTGTAACTATAACAATATTTATTTATCAATCATACCTTAAAGTTGTGGAAAGGAGTAGATATTTAGCAGTTCATTTATGGTTATACCGCTACCTTATATTGAGTAGAATGTATATGGAAATAAAAAGCTGAATTTCAGAGGGAAGGAAGAAGCGAGGGAAGGAGGGAAAGAAAGAAAAACAGAGGCTACCAGGGTCTGGGAGAAGTGATGAATGGGGAGTTATTGTTTAATGGGTAAAGAGTTTCTGTTTGGGATGATGAAAATGTTCTGGAAATGGATAGTGATATTGGTTGTACAACATTGTGAATATATTTAATGCCACTGAATTTCACACCTAAAAATGATTAAAATGCTAAAAATAAATGTATAACCCAATTTGAAAAAAAGGTAGAGAGTGGATAGTACTAAGAACACAGGAAGCCTCATTCCAGAGACCATGCTTTTAACCACTACGCACACTGCCTCCCACAATCTGTTACAACCGTACCCCGCAATCATAACATGTAGTGGGGAATGATACAGTAAACAAAGTATATGATAAAATCAATAAAAGTGGTATATAAAATCACAAAAGTTAAGCAGAAGCATTTCTCATGGACAGGAAAAAAAAGTTGAAATTTCAAGCACTTATCCATTCAATATAATTTAGTAAGGCTTGGCTATGTGTTAAAAATGCCTTTTTACATATGGCATTCCCTACTTTAACATTATCTCTGAGATAAAATTCTCATCCCCACTTTAAAAATTAAGAAATTGAACAAAAAGTAAGAATAGCCAATATCCAAATTCAACACCTCTGACTCCAAAGCTCATGTTCTTTTGACCTCTATTCACTGCCTCCTCAAATATAAATGAAAACAGGATAGGCAAAACCCAACATTCTTTGTCTCAGTCAAAAAGACTGCCTACAGAAGACAGTCCCAGTAATAGATTCCAAATGATGGTAGAGATTTTTCTTGGTGCATGGAAAAAGGCTTGCAGATACAGGTGGGATGGTAAAGATATATGTACATTGAGAAGCGACAATAGGAAAAGAGTATGCTGGGGGCAAAGAAAGCTATAGCAACCAAAACAAAACCTGAAAATATTTCTCCCACTGCTACTTTTACTACATTATTTTTCATGATTTAGCAATCCCCAATAAATGGTAAGAATGCATGTCTCTGAGATATTTCTGAAAACCAACCTCCATGAGTAGTACAGAATTATGGCTAGCCAGTCTCCTTCTAAATCTGGACACATAAAGCAAGCCACACTGAAGTAGCTAATAAAAACATAAAAGAAGAATGATAGCCATGAACAGAAGCAAGAAGTTTGCAACAATATTTGAAAAATTATGCTTCAAATCTTTATCTGTCATCATCTAGGTTTTATGGACCAGTAATGAAATGAAATATCTAAAGTACATATTCCCATATGTGAATCTTTTAAAATCTGTTTACACTTCATTGATCATATCATTTCCTAATATTTCCAAGATTATGACACAAATGGAAAATTAAACAGTTCAAGAGATCCCTGGCTCTTTCACTATCCGGTTAGGTACACTTCTTTGATTAAATGGGACCTCATTTTCTTCATACAAAAAGCAAAAGATATAATTCATCAAACATACTTAGTACTTTTATGCTATTTTACTGCAAATTTACTAATAAATATATCTCCAAATAACTTTAGCAGAAATTTTATTTTTTTAATCGAGCAGAAGGCTGGCATATTTTTAATGTCTATTCCCAGAGATCAGAAGTACAGGTTGAGCACGCTTAATCCAAAAATCCGAAATCCTCCAAAACTGAAACTCTATGAGCATTGCTATGATGCTGAAAGGAAATACTCAATGGAACATTTCAGATTTCAGATTTTTGGATTAGGGATACTCAACTGGTATAATTCCAAACTCCAAAAAAAAAAATCAGAAATCTGAAACACTTCTGGTCCCAAGCATTTTGGATAAGAGATACTCAATCTGTATCTAAACACCATAATTAAACCAACAGAGTGCTAAAATTGCTAAATTACCTACCCAATATTCTTTCTTATCTCTATTTAATAATAAAACCCCATTTATCTGGGCGAAAATATGTATTTATTTATTTACTTACTTAGATATGGGGTCTTGCTCTGTCACCCAGGCTGGAGTTGCAGTCGTGTGATAATAGCTCACTGCAGCCTCAAAGTCCTGGACTCAAACAATCCTCCTGTCTCAGGCTCCTAAGTAGGTAGGACTACAGGTGTGTGCCAATCCACCCAGCTAATTTTTTTTTTTTTGGTAGACACAAGATCTCACTATGTTACATATATTGGTCTCAAACTCCTGGCCTCAAGCAATCTCTCTGTCTTAGCATCCCAAAGTGCTGGGATCATAGGTGTTAGCCACTGTGCCCGGCTCTAGTTTTATTTTTTAATCTTCATTTCCCTGGTGAGAATGGCAATACCATTTATGATGAGTGCTAAGGCTTTAAGTGTCCACCAAAAAGCATGTGTTAGAAACTTAATTGCCAGTATTAACAGTATTAAGAGGTGGAACCTTTAAGAAGTGATTAGGCCATGAGGGCTCTGCCCTCATGAAGGAATTAATGTCATTATCATGGGAGCAGGCTCCTTATGAAAGGATGAGTTGTGGGTACCCGCTCCTCCCTTTCTCTTCCCCACCATATTCTTGCCCTTCCACCTTCTGCCATAAGATGACACAGCAAGAGGGCCTTTGCGAGATGCTGATCCCTCCATCTTATACTTCCCAGCATCCAAAATCACGAACCAATACATTTCTCTTCATTATAAATTACCAGCCTCAAGTATTCTGGTATAGTAGCAAAAATGATCTAAGACATTTCATATGGCACTATAACTAAGTTCTGACCAGTTAGGCATAAATATGAGACTTTCTAGAAGATTCTTTAGGGAAGCTGACTTGGCTAGAAGATGCAATCCACTCATCTTCCCCTTTATTGTTTCTTCTGCCTGGTACTAGCCATCTCAAACTATGAGGCATTTTATTTTCAAGGGAGGTTACAAATGGTAGAGAAAAAAATATAGAAGGAGTCTTGGTGTTTTACCACCATGAGGCTATACCTACTACATGCCCTACCTCTGCATCTCTTTCAGATTGATAAGAAGTAAATTCTACCATATTCAAACTAATATTATTTTGGGCTTTCTGTTACATAAAATGAGACCCAATTCTCATCTCAAAGAGGCCTCTCTTATATTTGATTATTAGATTTACTTTCCCGAAATATGTTTACCCCTTCAAAATTTTATTATTACATATAAAAGTATATAAGACCCAACTGCAGTTGTGACTCGCTTACAGACAAAGGATTTTTAATGGATCAACTCCTGAATTATTGAATCATATAAAAATATTCACACATTGAGGCCAATACATTCTTGAAGATTTCAACCTGTTTCAAGGTTGAGAAATATTCTTGGCCATATAGATTCACCACAGAAGTTTCATTGAGTATAATCAAACTAATAATTCACTTACAAAAACAAAGTTTCACTATAAAACAATCCATCTGTGATTGTAATAAGAACACTTACAGAAAACAGAATTACATTGGGTAGTTCAACTACTATGTCAAAGCCAATACTCAGCACTTATTTATTCCCAGAGGCTTCTGCCTTCTCTTCTTCCTTAAAGCATACAAATATGCCTAGATAATTGAGCGATGCAGAAGCAGCAAGGGTCCCAATACTATATATTCTAATGAGATCTAATTGGTTTATAAATAGTTAAAGAATTATTTCACTGATGTTCCCTCCTTTAGTTTGCCCCAGCTCCCCTATATCTATAACCTTAAACTGAAACTCAATTAGAAATAAGTAGGGTAGAGCTCCATTTCTTAATGAAGTCCTCCCTAGTTTGGAAAGAGCCTAAGGGCAATTCTGGGTAGTGAAAGTGGTATTGAAGAATGAGACAACACTGTAACATTAGTGGCCAAAAGTTATACCTCTGCCCCCAATGAACTGCCCCCAGATAAGTGTGCCCTGGAAAAAAAAGTACAATGCAATCACTCTGTGCCAATTTTAGGAAGATTTTATTACCTTCTGGCTTGATAGAATAATATTCCATAATACCCCAGGCATTATTTATTCCCATTAGACAAATACCATCTATTCTAATTCTCATGAGGGCCATATCTCATTCATTAACAGGATTTTAGGAAAATGGGTTCAGCAAATGTATATTTTATATAATTTACTGTGTAGTTTGTCACATATTCTCTTATAATTTTCAAGGTAAATGTTATTATTGGCTGTAGTTTCCTTTTTTCCTCTTCCTCAAAGCACTGTCACTCATCAGAAATATGTCAGAACATAAATATGTTTATTTTATATGTTAAAAATTGTGTGATGAGCAATTAGGATGGAGAGATAAAATATACCATAGAATCTGACTTCAAGGAGTTTACAACCTAACAGAACATATCAAAACTCAGGGCAAGTTTAGGTAAACAATTTTTAAAATATGCTGAAGAACACAGCTTTCAATTTTCTGGGCCCAAAATAATTTGTGACATACATTTCTACCTACTCTCTCCAGCTCTAACTTTAGGTCAATATTAATAATACTGGATATCCAACATTGTACCAGGAAGTACAGAAAATAAAAAGAGGCATAAAAAAATTAATAACTGTTTATTAAATAACCATTTACTAGGTATTAAGTATTTCATAATATATCAAAAAAGTACATTATAATGACTTACCCTTAAGAAATTTACAATGCAAAGACAACTTAGTATGCTAGGAAGCAAACATTGACATTAGAAAACTTTGTTTTGCAAATTATAAATTATTGGTAAAACAATCTTTATCAAGCTTGATCCTCATTTAAAACATAAGGTTCAAATGAGATAAGATGTCAAAAAGATAACACCAATAGTCTTCAAATTGTGTTTCATGGAGCCCCAGAGTTTGGAATCCCATGAGGTGCCTCATGGAATCAGGAGACAAATATCCTCTGGATCAATTAATGACTTTTGGATCAATTAATAAGAGTTTGAAAACCACCTGTATAAGCAAGACATCTCTGAAAGAGAACTGATCAGTTTGTCAAGAGCAAAAGATTCTTCTTATAGGAGAAACAGTAGACTAACCCTAGATTGTGGAGAGCTTTGGATGCCTGGCTAAAGAATTTGTCCATACAGTGTCAGTTATAAGAAGCAGGAGAACAATCCAATCAAAGCAAGACTTTTAGAAAGATTAATTTGGCATGAATGTACAGCATCAACTAAAAATAGCAGGTAAAAGCAGAAAAGTCAACAGAAAGGTATTACAATGATCCAAGTGTAATTAAATAAGAGCTTTAACTAGAATGGGCACAGTGGAAATAAGAGCTGTAATTAAATAAGAGTGTAATTAAACAAGCGTTTTAACAAGAATGGGCACAGTGGAAATACAAAGAATATGTCAAAGAAAATTAAAGCAGATCTTTTACATTTGCTGGGACTGCTTTACCTCCAACTATGTGGTCAATTTTGGAATAAGTGGGATGTGGTGCTGAGAAGAATGCATATTCTGTTGATTTGGGGTGGAGAGTTCTGTAGATGTCTATTAGGTCTGCTTGGTGCAGAGCTGAGTTCAATTCCTGGATATCCTTGTTAACTTTCTGTCTCATTGATCTGTCTAATGTTGACAGTGGGGTGTTAAAGTCTCCCATTATTATTGTGTGGGAGTCTAAGTCTCTTTGTAGGTCTCTAAGGACTTGCTTTATGAATCTGGGTGCTCCTGTATTGGGTGCATATATATTTAGGATAGTTAGCTCTTCTTGTTGAATTGATCCCTTTACCATTATGTAATGGCCTTCTTTGTCTCTTTTGATCTTTGTTGGTTTAAAGTCTGTTTTATCAGAGACTAGGATTGCAACCCCTGCCTTTTTTTGTTTTCCATTTGCTTGGTACATCTTCCTCCATCCCTTTATTTTAAGCCTATGTGTGTCCTGCACTTGAGATGGGTCTCCTGAATACAGCACACTGATGGATCTTGACTGTTTATCCAATTTGCCAGTCTGTGTCTTTTAATTGGAGCATTTAGCCCATTTACATTTAAGGTTAATATTGTTATGTGTGAATTTGATCCTGTCATGATGATGTTAGCTGGTTATTTTGCTCGTTAGCTGATGCAGTTTCTTCCTAGCATCAATGGTCTTTACAATTTGGCATGTTTTTGCAGTGGCTGGTACCGGTTGTTCCTTTCCATGTTTAGTGCTTCCTTCAGGAGCTCTTGTAGGGCAGGCCTGGTGGTGACAAAATCTCTCAGCATTTGCTTGTCTGTAAAGGATTTTATTTCTCCTTCACTTATGAAGCTTAGTTTGGCTGGATATGAAATTCTGGATTGAAAATTCTTTTCTTTAAGAATGTTGAATATTGGCCCCCACTCTCTTCTGGCTTGTAGAGTTTCTGCCAAGAAATCTGCTGTTAGTCTGATGGGCTTTCCTCTGTGGGTAACCTGACCTTTCTCTCTGGCTGCCCTGAATATTTTTTCCTTCATTTCAACTTTGGTGAATCTGACAATTATGTGTCTTGGAGTTGCTCTTCTTGAGGAGTATCTTTGTGGCTTTCTCTGTATTTCCTGAATTTGAATGTTTATTGCAGCACTATTCACAATAGCAAAGACTTGGAACCAACCCAAATGTCCATCAATGGTAGACTGGATTAAGAAAATGTGGCACATATACACCATGGAATACTATGCAGCCATAAAAAAGGATAAGTTCATGTCCTTTCTAGGGACATGGATGAAGCTGGAAACCATCATTCTCAGCAAACTATCACAAGGAGAGAAGACCAAATACCACATGTTCTCACTCATAGGTGGGAACTGAACAATGAGAACACATGGACAAAGGAAGTGGAACATCACACACTAGGGCCTGTTGTGGGGTTGGGGAGGGGGGAGGGATAGCATTAGGAGATATACCTAATGTATATGACGATTTAATGGGTGGAGCACACCAAAATGGCACATGTATACATATGTAACAAACCTGCACGTTGTGCACATGTACCCTAGAACTTAAAGTATAATAAAAAATAAAAATAAATTTAAAAAAAGAAAATTAAAGCAGATCATGGATCACTTCTGACAAAGTGGCAAAAAAAAATTCATATCCCATCTTAGAGGAAAGGGAGGCACTAAAGACCAAATGAGAAAGTCACTTAACAAATTCTAACAGTCAAACATCAAAAGCAGCCCAAGATTAAAAAAAAAAATAGAATCAAAATTCTACCTTTGACTAGGCCTGACTAGTTATTGGGTATCGAGAGAGGCAAGCAAAGCAAATAAAGGAGTAGGAGCTATGAATGGAAACGAAGGTCAGGAACTAGCAGAGACAAATCAGATAGTATTTGTGGAAATTCAAAGAGGAGTTGCAGTATAGTCTAATTTGATTCCAGGGCATGGCAGATAGTTTTATCAGGCTGTTTTTAAATGGCTGGCTCAGAAATGCCCGCAGGCATTATGAGCCTTTTGAAAAGTTTTGATCAGCACCTGGCAAGGATTTTGCAGGTAAAAAGAAATAGAGACAAGGAGAAAAGAAAAATCAAAGATGTTTCACAATTCAGATCCTGGATATTTTGAAAATAGCAGGATTCATAGAAACAGAAAAGCTGAGTTGAGGGACAGTTCAAGATATCAGAGGTATGAAGTGTGAGGGGAGAGGCAAGAAGCCAAGAATTGAAAATGTGCAACTAGCACAATGCCTGAAACACAGTGGCTGTTTAACAAGTATTTCTTGGACGAATTAATAAATAAATGAGCAAGTGAAATAAGACATTCATGCAGCCAACATGTGGAAAGCAGTGTGGCAATTCCTCAAAGAACTTAAAACAACTGCCATTTGACCCCACAGTCCCATTATTGGGTATATACCCAAAGGGATATAAATTGTTCTACCATAAAGACACATGCATACATATGTTCATTGCAACACTATTCACAATAGCAAAGACATGGAATGAACCTAAATGCTCATCAACAGTAAACTGGATAAAGAAAATGTGGTACATATAAACCATGAAATACTATGCAGCTATAAAAAGAATGAGATCATATCCTTTGCAGCAACATGGGTGGAGCTTAAGTGAACTAACACAGAAACAGAAAACCAAACACTGTATGTTCTCACTTTTAAGTGGGAGCTAAACGAAGAATACGTGAATACTAGGAGGGGAACAACAGATGCTGGGGCCTACTTGAGGGTGAAGGGTGGGAGCGGGGAGGGGATCAGAAAAAAATACCTAGAGGGTACTATGCTTATTACCATGGTGCTGAAATTATCTGTACATCAAACCCCCATGACCTGCAGTTTACCTAAATAACAAACCTGCACATGTACCGCTGAACCTAAAATAAATTTTTTAAAGTAAAAATTTTAAAAAGGCAGTGTATATATACACAATGAAGTACTATTCACCCATAAAAAAGAATAAAATCATGTCATTTTTGGCAACATGGATGGAACTGGAGGACATTATGCTAAATGAAATATGTCAGGAACCGAAAATTAAACACCACATGTTCTCACTCATATGTGAAAGCTAAAAGACTTTTAATCTCATAGAAGAAAAGTAGAACAGAAGTTACTATATGCTGGTAAGGGTAGGGAGAAGGGGAGAGATTTCATAAAAGATTAAAAAATTGCAGCTAGATTAAATTCTAGTGTTCTATACCACTGTAGGATGACTATTCTTAAAAACAATATATTATGTAGTTTAAAATAGCTAGAAGGAGGATATTGTATGTTCCCACACAAAGAAACAATCAATATTTGAGATTATGGATATGCTAATTACCCTGATCTAATCACTATACATTGTATGTATCAAAACATCACTGTGTATCTCATGGATAAGTACAATCACTTGCCAATTTAAAATTTTTTATTTAATTTTTAAAATTTTAAGTTGGTATTATCTCCATTTTATAGGTGACAAATGTGAAGCTCAGAAAAGGAAAGTAATTTTCAGGTCATGTAGCTCATAAGTAGGTTTGTGAGTAAGTATGTTTGTCTCTTATGCACTGTGTTGCAGTACAGAAATCTAAAAGACCACAGTATGAGTAGGGAACTTGACAATTATTACATGAATATTTGTGAGCCACGTGAATATCTGTGAGCCACACTCAGTATTTAATAGAGTGTAAAGTTCAAAATGAAAAGGTAGGTACCAAAATTGAAAATGTGTACTTGGGGCCGGGCGCGGTGGCTCACGCTTGTAATCCCAGCACTTTGGGAGGCCGAGGCGGGCGGATCACGAGGTCAGGAGATCGAGACCATCCTGGCTAACATGGTGAAACCCCGTCTCTACTAAAAATACAAAAAAATTAGCCGGGCGTGATGGTGGGCGCCTGTAGTCCCAGCTACTCGGGAGGCTGAGGCAGGAGAATGGCGTGAACCCGGGAGGCGGAGCTTGCAGTGAGCCGAGATTGCGCCACTGCACTCCAGCCTGGGCGACAGGGCGAGACTCCGTCTCAAAAAAAAAAAAAACAAAGAAAATGTGTACTTGGAATAATAAAGCGCCTTCTGTGCCATGCTGAGGAAGATGGGTTACATTGAAATTGATGAAGCATCACCAAAGAGTTTTAGAGGCCATAGAAAGATATAATTAGATATGCATATTGGAAAGATCCATGTAGTAGAATGGGATAAAAATAGAAAATAGGTAGGTTTTATAAAGTTTTAGCCTTCTTTGTACACTTATTTTAAAACTTGTTCTTGGCGAGGCATGGTGGCTCATGCTTGTATTCCCAGCGCTTTGGGAGGCTGAGGCAGGAAGATCACTTGAAGCCAGGAGTTTGTGACCAGCCTGGGCAACATAGTGAGACACCATCTCTACAAAAAATAAATTATCTGAGTTTAGTGGTGCACACCTGTAGTCCTAGTTACCTGAGAGACTGAGGGGAGACATCACTTTGAGCCCAGGATTTAGAGGCTGCAGTAAGCTATGATCATGCCACTGTACTCCAGCCTGGGCAACAGAGCAAGACACTGTGTCTAAAACATAAAATAAAATCATTCAATCAATCAAACTTGTTCTTTAGGACTTTTCTACTACTATGAATACCATTACTGCTTCTACTATGACTGTTATTTCTACCATTATTAAAAATTATTTTAATAAAAGATGCTTTGAATAGTTTAGTAAAGATAATTTTCTTGAAAAGCATGCCAATATGCATTTTAATTAGATTCCAGAGCAATCACAGTTGCTTCGACAATCAACTAAATAATGGTTCAATCAGTAACTAGAATATATGCAGTCTCAGGAGGAACATGAACAGAATATACTAGTTACATGGAAAGAACAACTTTGGCACAAACAAAATAAAATTAGTTCCACAAATGAATGGAAGAAATTCTAAATAGTTTTGTCTACAGCACCTTTGAAATGTTAAAAATCAACACTAACCAGAAACTATGTAAATAACTTTCTTCTCATTCTCTAGAATTCTTTTGGAGATCAAGTACCAATTATATTTTGTGTGAAAGCTTCTAAACCTCTTCTTTAGTGACTTTAGACTAGATATTTGAAGACAAAAAAGAGAAGCTCGGATGCTGCTTCATGAAATACAGGGGAAAAGAAGACTACTAATTTTAACCTGCATTAATTATCTTAATGGTCTAGTAATTTTACATAATGCAGAAAAGACTAGACCTGTCCCCATGGAGTTCCCTAAGAGGGAATCATGCTGTGTAGTATAGAGTGCATGAATTTCATGATCGTCAATCCCTTCGTTAAGTTGTCTAATAAAAAGAATCTAAAAATCATTTTGCTCTGACTTCCTGATAAGTTAATTTTCATGATGTCTTGTAAAAGTTTTTCCATTTACCGTGGTAGTTTTAAAAGCTCCAAATTCCAGTAACAGCAGCTTACATCAGGATAAATAAAATACTTTTTCAAAGTGTGGGGCACATTTGAAAAATTGATTCTAATGGCATCATTTCATCAACTGCTTCATGATAAATTACTTCTGAGCAAGCCCAGGTCATCTGCATGAAGTTATCTTAGGGAATCTTATATTGTACCTAACCTTCCACTACATGAAATCTCATGTAATAAAACTAATTAAATATGTTTTCATTCAATAAATACCTAGTGAGATCTTACTATGGCACTGTGCTGGATGTTTAGAATACAATAGTAAGTGAAGACAAATAGTTTTTGCCTCATGAAATTCATAGCCTAGTGGCTCACACTCATTTTTAGAAACAATGGATTAAAACAGATAATATAGTAATTTACTTGACAATGATTACATGAATATTTGTGAGCCACTTAAAATCATTGAATTTTAGAGCTAAAGAGGACCTATAAGATCTTCTACTCTAACTCCCTAATCTGACAAGGGAAGAAAAGTAGGGCTCAGAGAGATAAATTGATTAAATCAAGGTCATAAAAGTAGTTATTGGTTGAGACAATATTCAAACCCAGACTTCCTGATTGTCCAGTTGATAATTTGCATCAAATCATGACACCTTCCCCTGCACATCAATCAAAGTGACTGGTTATCTTCTGGTTCCATCTTCCCATCACAGGCTTCTCTGGATGAAGACCATAAAACTGAATATACATATATTTCCCAAACATACGTGTGTGTTGGGTTTTCTCAAAATGTAAGTATGGGTCAGACTATAACAAGTAACAAAAATAATTTTATTGGAAAACTGCAACACTTACAAAGAAAATGTAAAATACAGAGAAGGAGAATCCAAAGTAGTTTCCTTTTGCCCCAGATTCCCATGTGTCTTCAGTATAGTTTCTTCCTTCATCTTGTTAAGGATGCAGTCATGTAATAAAGTCAAGTGGCACAGAAGCAGTGAGTGTTTGCTAGTTGCCATAATATCCATTCACTCCCCTACTCCAAAGGCTAGTGACTGAACTGGGAACACCAGAGAAGCAAAACCTAACTCTTTTTCTGTGCCTCAATATTAACATGATGCTAAGGCAATTATTTGAACTGCTGCAGTATTCATCAGTTAGCTAGCTCCCAACAAAACAACTTAAGATATTAATTCAGCTTTGGTTTCAGAGTAATAAAATACTCCAACATAGGCCCACCTCAGGACCAAAGTCAGGGCAAAGGCTTCTTTTCATGTTGGATATATACTTTGCTGCCTGAGATTTCTGAAAATAACACTGAATTCAGGGTTCTGAATGTTAGAATTTATTTTTCTATCAGCTACAAAGAAAAAGAACAAAAGGTTACAAAGGAAATGCTCCAACTGCCCATGAATATGTGGTACATAACTAAACTTGGCAATTTGACTATATATTCCAGGAAAGAGCAGAAATTATAATGCAGACTTTGTCATCTAGGTAAAAAGAACCATGATTTTTTAAAGTTAAATTCTCCCTTCTCCCCCCAAAAATTGTTCTTCAAAAATGCAATGGAATAATAACTAAGAATGGAATGGAAAGCTGAGTGTCATAAGAAAAAAAAACTCATATATCTACTGGAAATAGGTTTTCTGTTTCTCATGCAAAAATAATTACAAAAGAAATTTTGAATTAAAGAAAAGGCTAACTTCAAGGGTCCAAATATCATTCATATTGTTCTCTATATTAAAATTTAATTTCTCTCATCTTGGTTGACAGAACCAAGTAGGATCTTGTGCGGATTCAGGATTCTTCCTTCCAGCCTGTGATCCTCCATTGAGAATCTATCCTGTAGATTAGATATCATCTACATATAATGTAATGGTGAAGAATGGAAACATAAGCTTTGAATTAAGACAGACCTGGATTTAAGTCCTTCATCTGGCAAGTTACTTAATCTTATTAGGCTTCAGATACTCATCTATAAAATGGAAGTAATAATACCAACTTCATACAGTTGCTGTATTAAACAGTATAATGTGTGTAAAAGCCTTAACATAGTACCTGAAGACCTGATCAAGATATTTAGCTAAAAGTGAGAGTACTAGAAGTAGCAATAGTAGTGATTTTGCTAAGATTTTTATCTCTAAGAATCTATTTTCTAGGTGGCTAATATTATAATCATTGATGTCAGGATTGTACAGAATGTAAGAGTCCAACCACTCTTTTCTCTGTGCTTTATTAGATACTGTAATATTCATTTATTAAACAGTTATTACAGAAATCATCCACTTTAAGACTATTTAAACAGTAGATAATTATCTATTAGATTTTAAAACAATGTATTATGTCATTAAAAAATGAGAAAGTCTCCATTTCTTTAATATAGAACCTGATTTCAAAATTGATTAAAGTCCAGGAAAAAAAATGTTTCTAGAAAAAAGTCCAAACATTCAAAATTATTATTATTGACTATGGTTAAGATGACTTAACTCTAACTGATCTCTCCCACACATTGATTTAGGACATTAGATTATTTTTATTTATAATTTGAAGTGAAAAGCCTGAACAGCTGAATGTGAATATAAAACATATTTTATTATAAAGAACAAATTAAACAAGTATGTAACTGTTGATTATTATTAGAAAGAGCAAAAGCTTTGGAGCTAGACAAACCTGAATTTCAAAACCCACGTGAGTACATATTGTATCCATGATTGGGCAAGTTACTTAACCTCTTTATGCTATAACTATTGAAATTATTACATTATTCTCAGACTAACAATAAGAAAATCCAACTCCATGGAAATCAATGATTGCCTCCTATCAATTTCTCACAATCCTATGCTAAGTGAGCACCTACATATGCATACGTACATGACACAGACCATCCCCATGTACTTATGTAATTACCTTCAGTGTGACCCAAGACTACAATGCTTTATCTTGCTTATCCTCCCTCTGGTCTTCTTCATTAAAAATGGCCACTCAAGCCCTGATTTTCAGCTACAGGAAAGCAGAGAGCTGAGAAGAGGCATGAGTAGAAAGCATCACATCCATCTTATCACACAAGACTATCAGGCAAACTGGCACTCAATCCTTTTCATGTAACCTCTTCATAGTGATAGTCCCTTTTCCCCAAATACATTTAATTGAACTGTGAGTTCTGAAACCTCTAAGCAAGTGAACAAAACCCATATAACCAAAATAGAGACAGTGAGTTTCACTTAACCTCCTTTTCTAGGTCCCAATAAACCATTTGGTTACCAAGCCATCTACTGTATAAAGATTAATATAAATAGCAAAAGTTATACATATTCTCAGATAACTATGATGTCATTGTCCAACCTTTCTATAGGAAAGACTGCACATTGCAAAGCAGCTTTGAGATCACAAAAAGGGCCAATATAACAGGGAAGTTGGGCTGCTTCTTTGACAGCTTTGTTTAGTGACCGGACAATTCTACAATAAATAATTTTATTAAATTTTTTTACATTATTGAAGCCATATGTGTTCATTCAAGGCAATTTGGAAAGCAAAAAAATAATAATAATAATTCAACTAGAGCCCCATTAGTCTATTACAATGATTTTTTTTTTTTTTTTTTTTTTTGAGACGGAGTCTCGCTCTGTCACCCAGGCTGGAGTGCAGTGGCACGATCTTGGCTCACTGCAAGCTCTGCCTTCCGGGTTCACGCCATTCTCCTGCCTCAGCCTACCAAGTAGCTGGGACTACAGGTACCTGCCACCATGCCTGGCTAATTTTTTTGTATTTTTAGTAGAGACAGAGTTTCACCGTGTTAGCCAGGGTGGTCTCAATCTCCTGACCTGGTGATCTGCCTGCCTCAGCCTCCCAAAGTGCTGGGATTACAGGTGTGAGCCACCGTGCCTGGCCTACAATGATTATTAATAGTTTGGTGTATTTCTTTCCTTTTTTTAATTTCTAAGCAGAGAGTTATATTGTTACATAATTGTAATTACTTGACATAAAATTGTATCCTGTTTCTGCATGTAACTTAAGTACATTGCATATTAACACTAGCTTTTCAAAAATGAACATTTTAATAAATGCATAAAATTCTAGCAAGTTCTATAGTGTTCTTAACTATCCTGCTATTATTCCTTTCTGTAAATGCTGCTGCTGAAAACTCAAAACAACACACAGGGAGACAGCACAGAGTGGTGATTAAACATGCAGACATTAGTACCAAATTTCAGACGTCAAACCCCACCATCTCCACTTAGCAGTGAAACAGTGTGAAAATCTCTTAACTTTTCTGCTTGTCAGTTTATTCTAGTATAAAATGGGAGTGAGAAAGAGGATGATACAGTGTATCTATATCATTAAGTGTCTTGTAAATATTATCTAAAGGGTTATGAACAATACTAGCACAAAGTAACCACTCAGTAAGTATTAACTATTATCATAAAGCCTTTTACTGATTCAAGACTATTTTCTTAAAGTAGATTTTCAGAAATGGAATTACTGAACCAATGAGTATAAACAACTTTACGATTCTTGATAGAATTGCCAAACTGCTATCTAAAAAGATTATACTGTTGGACATTTGGGTTGGTTCCAAGTCTTTGCTATTGTGAATAGTGCTGCAATAAATATACGTGTGCATGTGTCTTTATAGTAGAATGATTTATAATCCTTGGGGTATATACCCAGTAATGGGATTGCTGGGTCAAATGGTATTTCTAGTTCTAGATCCTTGAGGAATCTTACCACACTGTCTTCCACAATGGTTGAACTAGTTTACACTCCCACCAACAGTGTAAAAGCATTCCTATTTCTCCACATCCTCTCCAGCATCTGTTGTTTCCTGACTTTTAATGATCACCATTCTAACTGGTGTGAGATGGTATCTCACTGTGGTTTTGATTTGCATTTCTCTAATGACCAGTGAACTGAAATGTCCATCAATAATAGACTGGATAAAGAAAATGTGGCACATATACACCATGGAATACTATGCAGCCATAAAAAAGGATGAGTTCATTTCCTTTGCAGGGACATGGATGAAGCTGGAAACCATCATTCTCAGCAAACTATCACAAGAACAGAAAACCAAACACCACATGTTCTCACTCATAAGTGGGAGTTGAACAATAAGAACACATGGACATAGGGAGGGGAACATCACATACCGGGGCCTGTCAGGAGGTGGGGGGCTAGGGGAGGGATAACATTAGGAGAAATACCTAATGTAGGTGACAGGTTGATGGGTGCAGCAAACCACCATGCCACGTGTATACCTATATAACAAAACTGCAGAACTTAAAGTATAATCAAAAAATTGATTAAAAAAATAAAAAATAAAGATTATACTGTTGATTTATACTACAGCCAGAAATATGTGAGACTATCCTAACAAGCTTAAGGCCTTAATATGTATTTCATTTTTGCTAACTCCATAGAGTAAACATCTTGGTTTCGGTTTAAATTACATTTCTTTGATTACTAATAAGGCAGAGAACTATGCCATACTGCTGACTACTTATATTTATTCTTTTGTAATTGCTAGGTATAGACTTTTCAGGGTTTTTTCAAGAACATGGGATATACTTTAATTTTCTAAGATCCATCAGGGCCGGGCATGGTGGCTCACGCCTATAATTCCAGCACTTTGGGAGACTGAGGCGGGTGGATCACCTGAGGTCAGGAGTTCAAGACCAGCCTGACCAACATGGTGAAACCCCATCTCTACTAAAATACAAAAATTAGCCAAGCATGATGGCAGGCACCTGTAATCTCAGCTACTCGGGAGGCTGAGACAGGAGAATCACTTGAACTCAGGAGGCAGAGGTTCCAGTGAGCCAATATCGTGCCATTGCATTCTGGCCTGGGCAAAAAGAGGGAGACTGTCAAAAAAAAAAAAAAAATCAGCATTTCCTTGAAAAAAATCTATCATGGCTCTACAAAAGAGTATTTTTAAAGCATTGGACATAAAAGTAATTTAGTCTTGCACATTCACATACATACACAAATGCAATGATTTTCTGCATTTTTCACATAGAAAAATGATTTGGGGCAGTGACATGTTTTCAAATATTTACATATAGAGAGTGAAAGCAGAATCTATATAACCTTATTTACAGTGCACTTGTGATTTTTCCAAAAACTATCAACTCGCTTACCCATTCTAACAACGTTTTGGCAGAGCTAAAAATTGCCTTTCATTATCCATTTTTACCTTCTTTCTTAATGTCAGAATCTTGGATAGCATGCCTACTAAAATATTTATTTCCCAGCCTCTACTGCAGCTAAGTTTCTCCAGGTAATTAAGTTCTAGCCCATTAATGTAAACAGAAGTTTTGATTCTGAATTCCTAGAAGGCTCTTTAAAAGAGAAAGAGCAAGCATTCTATTGTCCATTTTTTCCTGCCTCATTTGGTTTCCAGTTTGGAACATGAAAGGGATGGCTAGAGCTCCAACAGCCATCTTCGATGGCATGAAGGCCAGCATAGCAGAGTAAGAAAAAAGGAGCCTTAGTCTCTCATGGCAAAGTGACACTGTATAACTAGCTCTGAGCTACCTAACTCTAGACTTCTTTTACATTAGAGAGAAAAAAATGTGTGTGGTTTTAACCATTGTTATGTTAAGGTTTTCTGCCATATACAGCCAAAACATCAGCCAAGCTGACACACATGACCAAAATGCATCTGTATTTGCTTTTGAATAGCATGACTTGTCTTTCTAGTAACATACAAGTACTCAGAAATGTGGACTGACAAGCAACAGTATTTGAATTCGCAGAGCACACATACATTAAACTATCAATAGGAAAGAGGCTGACAAGTTTCTTGGTTAAAATAAGAACAGTATTTCTTTTAAACCACTTTATTGAGGTATTACTGACATACAAAAAGCTATACATATTTAATGTATACAACTCGATGAGTTGGAGGTAAGAACACATTCATGAAACCATCATCAAATCTATGCCATAAACATATCCATCACCTCCAAAAGTTTCCTCCTGCCCTCTTTGTGTGTGTATATGTGTGGTGTGTCTGTGTGTGTGTGTGTGTGTGTGTGTGTGTATGATACAGGCATATTTCTAAGTATACAACACAGTATTATTAACTATAGACACCATGCTATACGGTATATCTCTAGGACTTATTCATCTGGCATAACTAAAACTTTTTACCCTTAACTAATACCTCCCCATTTCCCCCACCCCACATCCCCTGGTAACCACCACCTACTATCTACTTCTATGGCTTCAACTACTTTACCTCATTTATGAAGTATGAGTTTTTCTGTGTTTGGCTTATTTTACTTAGCATAATGTCCTTCATTCAGGTTCATCTATGTTGTTGCAAATAGATTTCCTTCTCTTTTAAAAAGCTGAAAAATACACCATTGTATGAATATACCACATTTTCTTTATCTATTCATCCACTGATAGACTTTTAAGCTGCTCGCCTTGACTGTCATGAATAATGCTTCTTCAATGAACACAGGAGTGCAGATATCTCTTCAAGATTCTGATTTGAAGCTGTCATAGTCAAAACAGTATGGTTACTGGCATAAAAACACAGACACACAGACCAATAGAACAGAACAGAGAACCCAGAAATAAACACACACATAAACGGTAATTCATTTTGACAAGCGTACCAAGAATACATGATGGGGAAAGAGTAGTCTCTTCAATAGATAGTGTTGAGAAAATTGGATATCCACATGCAAAAGAATGAAATTGGACCCTTATCTTACACCATACACAAAAATTAACCCAAAAGTGGAGTAAAGACTTAAATGTAAGACCTGAAACCATAAATTACCAAGAAGAAAACATAAGGGAAAAGCTTCTTGCCACTGGTCTTGACAATGATTTCTTGGATCTGACACCAAAAACATGAGCAACAAAAGGAAAAATAGACAAATAGGACTATATAAAACCAAAAAGCTCCTGAACAGCAAAGGAAATATTCAACAGAATGAAAAGGCAACCTATGGCACAGGAAAAAATATTTGCAAACCAAATATCTGATAAAGGATTAATATCAAAATATATAAATAATGGCTACAACTCAATAGTGAAAAAACAAATAATCCCATTTAAAAGTGAGCAAAGGAAATGAATAACCATTTTGCCAAAGAAGACATCCAAATGGGTAACAGGTATAAGAATCAGTGCCTGGCCAACATGGTGAAACCCCATCTCTACTAAAACTACAAAAATTAGCCAGGTGTGGTGGTGCACGCCTGTAATCCCAGCTACTCGGGAGGCTGAGGCAGGAGAATCACTTGAACCAAGGAGGTGGAGGTTGTAGTGAGTGGAGATCGCACCATGGCACTCCAGCCTGGGTGACAGAGCAAGACTCCGACTCAAAAAAAAACAAAACACACACACACACACACACAAAAACAGAACGGTGCCCAACATCATAAATCATCAGGGAAATGCAAGTCAAAATGACAGTGAGATATTACCTCAACTCTCCAAATCACTTCGTAAGTTATAATGTGACAGTAAGCTAATTTTCAAAGTTATATAACTCCTTGAAACTATTCATCTCTAATCAAGTGTAAGCCTCTTTAACGCAGGGACTGAGTGTTATTTGCCTTTTATCTCCTTGTCCTGATACAAAGTAGGCAAAGTTGAATGAGTGTGAGGATGTTATAGAAATTTACTACATTAAAGTACTGGATTATTTAAATATAATTGATAAAATTTTTGAACATGTTACACTAGTTCCCCTTTATCTGTGGTTTTACTTTTTGGCGTTTCAGTTACCCTGTCAACCTTAGTCCAAAAATATTAAATGGAAAATTCCAGAAACAATTTATAAGTTTTAAATTACGTGCTGTTCTGAGTAGCACAATGATATCTTGCGCAGTCCTGCGCTGTCCTACCTGGAACATGAATCATCCCTTTGTCCAGCATACCATACTATATATGCTACCTGCCCATTAGTCACTTAGTAGTTATCTCAGTTATCAGATCAATTGTTGCAGTATCACAGTACTTGTGTTCAAGTAATCTTTATTTTACTTAATAATGGTTCCAAAGCACAAGAATAGTGATGCTGTTAATTCAGATAAAAAGAAATCATAAAATGCCAAAAAGAAGTCATAAAGAGCTTCCTTTAAATAAGAAGGTGAAAGTTCTCAACTTAATAAGGAAAGAAAAAAGAAATCACATGGTGAGGTCACTAAGAATTGCGGGGAGAAGGAATCTTCTAGCTGAAACTATGAAGAGAAAAAGAAATTTGAGCTAATTTTGCTGTCATACCTTAAACTACAAAGGATACAGCCACAATGTGTGATAAATGCTTCGTTAAATGGAAAAGGCATTAAATTTGTGAGTGGAAGAAATGAAAAAAAAAAAATGTTCCAATTGATGGCAACATGTGGCACCAGAAAGTACTAAGCCTATATGAAGACTTCACTAAGGGATCCCCTGAAATGAATGATGCAGAGCCATTCACTTCATCTAATGTTACAAGCGTTTTTGAAAATTTTATTTATTTTTATATATTTAAGTACAAGTGCAGGGTTTTTTTGGGGTTTTTGTTTGTTTGTTTGTTTTCGTTTTTTTTGGAGGGACTGAGTCTCGCTCTGTCGCCCAGGCTGGACTGCAGTGGCACGGTCTCGGCTCACTGCAAGCTCTGCCTCCTAGGTTCACGCCATTCTCCTGCCTCAGCCTCCCGAGTAGCTGGGACTACAGGTGCCTGCCACCACACCCGGCTAATTTTTTGTATTTTCAGTAGAGACGGGGTTTCACCATGTTAGCCAGGATGGTCTCGATCTCCTGACCTCATGATCCAGGCCTCCCAAAGTGCTGGGATTACAGGCATGAGCCACCACGCCCGGCCCAAGTGCAGGTTTTTTACATGCATATATTGCCTAGTGGTGTTTTAGTGTACTCATCACCCTAACAGTGAACATTGTACCCAATTGGCAGTTTTTCAACCCTCACACCCCTCCCACCCTTTCCACTTTTCATAGTCTCCAATGCCTATTATTCCACTCTGTATGTCCATGTGTACCCATTGTTTAGTCCCCACTAACAAGTGAGAACCCGCGGTATTTGATATTTTGTTTTCTGAGTTATTTCACTGAGGGTAATGGCCTACAATTCCATCCATGTTGCTGCAAAAGAAATGATTTCATTCTTTTTATGGCTGAGTAGTAATCCAAGCTCTTCAAGAAGCCAAGGTGGGAGGATTGCTTAGGCCTAGGAGCTCGAGAGCACACAGACATTTTATCATCTCACACCATCACAAGAAGGGTGAGTATAGTACAATTAGACATTTTGAGAAAGAGACAACACTCATATAACTTTTATTACAGTTTATTGTTATAAGTGTTCTATCATATTATTGTTGTTGTTAATCCCTTACTGTGCCTAATTTATAAACTATATTGTAGGTATGTATGTAGAAGAAAAAAACATAGTGTATATAGGGTTCAATACTATCCATGCTTCGGACATCCACTGGGGATCTTAGAACATATCCCCCACAGATAAAGGGGGACTACTGTACATATGTTCTAAATACTTCACATATATTATGTTGCTTAATCTTCACAATAACTCTGTAAAGTAAGTAACATTATCTCCATTTTATAGAGGAGGAAATCAGGCCCAGAGAGGTTACTAACCTGCCCAAGATCACATGGCCATTAAGTGGCAGAACCAAGACCTGAAGTGAAAACCACCACCTGATAGTGGTGCACAGGGCCACTGCCAGCCCATAAGGTGCCTTTGTATGAATTAGAGACAGGTGCCCTTTGAGTGGATACAGCTCTTTGCCAGGGTTCACAGGTTGGCAAGCCAAACACAGGCTAGGTTTTGCCCTTACTCACCCCTTGCCTGCGACCCCTTGTAAAGTAAACCACCTGCACAACCATAAACAGCAGCCCTAGTGTAACAGGTCGGCTAATAAACTGATCATAATTCCAATCATTTAGAGCTGTGCTGTTTAATATGGTAGCTACTACATACCTGTGACTATTTAAATTTAAAATGCAGTTTCTCAGTCACAATGGCCACCCTTCAAATGCTCAATAGCTACACATGGCTAGCAGCTACTATGTCAAATAGTTCAGATATAGTAGATCACTTCCATAATTGCAGAAAAATTCTTTGGGAAATACTGACTTAGAGTATACGTGTAAGAGTATTAGAATGTTTTAAAATATTATACTTGATTTCTCTATTTTACATATATAATTATATATTGTTATATATTATCCTATATATTGTTATATATGGATTATCTATTATACATATATATTATATATCATAAATAATTATATGGTATATGAATGATATTGTATATTATATAGAAATGATATTGTTATATATCATATTATATATTATATATCATTATATATATGATCTATACAATCATTTACATTTATATCTTATATTCCTAAGAGCATTACAGAAAATGCCTGCATAGGACAAGGATTTTTTAGTGATACTTTAACATGATTTTATTGAATTTTCTGTACTGAGGATTTTAACAGACTGGAGGAAGGGAATAAGAGATATCTAACAGTACTGCAGAGTGGAGAAATAATAATTATTTATTGGTAGGAACGCTAAAACAAATGAGTAGAACAAAATTATTCATGAAAGAAAGATAACTTTTTTATTACTATGGCAGCAAAATGTTTTAACTTCTGTATATTACTTGCAAGAATATGTCTTATGAAGCCATCTTAAGTGGACTCTTTAAAACACATTTTTGAGATTTGATTAGACTCTTAAAAAGAATATTAGATAGGAGGGCTATGATACATAAGAAAGTTTCATTGCTTTCAACTTAGTGCCCCATAGTACCAGAAACATGTAGACAAGTTAGAGGAAGCTCAATGAGGGGAAACAGAAGTGATCGTGAGAAAAAATGAGAGTGATTTATGAGAAAATATTAATAAATAAAGTATGTATGGTGAAACCAGGTGATTTATAAAAGATCATAATAACTAAATACAAATAAATGGAGGACATAAACTTTAAGGAAATGTTTAGCAGCAATGAGAGGTTATAACTTAGATAAAGCCATTGAAATAAATGAGGCCAAATATAAAGAGAACTTAAAGGAATAGATTTCAGAAAGCAATATTTATTCTCAGGTGTGGAAATAGTCTTTCTTCAGCTGGTAAGTGACAAGAGCAGTGTGTATTTCTTAGCACTGCATTTTTAAAAATCAAAGTATTAATAAAGCCTAGGAACAGAAATCTGGTACTGATGATCTAGCATTCTATTTTCTTTTAACTGTAGTTCTCAGGATGCTATAGCATGTCATCATCTTTTTCTAGAAATGATTTTCATGACCCTAATAGGATATCTCCAAAGAGATAAACTAACAGGTTTTCTCCTAGAAGGAAGTAACATGTGTGCTGATGGAGTTCATTCAGAAAGAAGTTCACACTTACTCCTACCATCCTCTCCAATATCCACCTCCTCATTGAATTCTTTTGACATTTTATTTTTAAATACATATGCTTTAAATTTTTAAGGGAAAAAACACTGGAATAGAAAGAATGAAATTCACAAAACCTGGAAAAAATAAATATGCAGGAAATATTTTTGTAAATATCTAAACCTGTATAGAAGTCTACATCATACATTATATACATTTTTAACAGAAGTATTCCATATTTCAGAGATTCCAAAGATATCAAATGATGTGGTAGTTGCTATAGAAACTATTCTCTTTTAATGAAACTCAGATTAAATAACTGCATAAAACAAATTCAAATTTGAAATGCAATTACTATTCTAAAGCATATTTACATATTTGATTTTATAATGGTTACAGAAAACAAGATAAAATATTAAGAACACCTTTTACATTGCAAAATCAGTGGCAGTTATAAACTTAATTGCAACTCTGCCCTTAAATACAGTAGTGTTGGGTATAATGAAATTCTATTTCATAATAAAATCTCATACAAACTCTGTACCATTCGACTGCTTGGAAAAGCACTAATTTGCATGCAGTGAAAACAGTTCTGCAAATTTACCACTTTGCATAAATGGTGTAAATTCAAGGCAAGTATAAAAAATTCCCCAAAGGCTTGAGTACATCAGATCAATGCTCAGAAAATGGCCAGCAAGTAACCAATGAAATTCCACAGCAAGTGACTTGACATAATAGTCAGGAAAGGTTCTACCTATCTAAAATTATAACACTTTCTCCCAGCCTACAGAGCTAAGATCCAGACTCTTGAGGTTTGCACACTCCTGTCTTACCACTTCCCATATTGGAAATATCACAGAATTTGTAATCAAAGAGACCACATTTGAAATCCTAGCTCTAATATTTACACTCTATAATATTTTAAGCAAGATACTTAACCCCTCTAAACCTGTAAAACAAAGATAACACCTACCTGATAGGATCAATGAAAGATTAACAATATTTTGTCTATAATGCCTAGCATGGTTTCTGCACATTTGGTGCTCACTGCCTGATAGCTTCTGTTATTATTATTACTACTACTAAGACCATTATTGTTCCTACTACTGCTGCTGCAAGTACTAAAGCAAAAAGCAAAGCCATGGTAACTTTTTTGACTTTTGTTTCTTATATTTAACATGTCTTCACAGTCTTCCTAATGCGCGCATTGAAAGGCAGGGTAAGGGGTGTCAGTTATGTCTATTTAAGAGAACTGGCTTGAATCTGGCTGTGAAGCTGACCTGCCTGGGCTCATCCCAGCCACCTGCTAATTTCACCAGTTCCTTCTATGTGACACATTAGAGGAGACAAACAGGCTTCACTTTGGAAGGGCTTCTGAAAATTGAGCCAACTAACAACTAGAATTTCTCATTATTTGTCTTTTTAATTTTAATTGTAGAATTTTTGTTCATTCATTCTTTCCTCAGACAAGTCTTCCCAGATCATCTTTTCTATGTTGGAGCATATGCATAGCACTTTTTTCAATGTATTTGGTATTCTAGCAGATTGGTTGCATTATTGGACCATATTAATGGCTTCCCTGTACCCATGCATTTTGGGGGTTAAAATGTATATTGATATAAATAACTGCACTAGATAGATATTGATAAATATCCTAGTAGAGATTATAAATAAAATGCCATGATAGTTCGAAAAAGGGAAACTATCTCTAACAAGGAAAATCACTGGGTAGCCCATTTTTTTCATCTTTGTAATTCAGGTAAAACTGTCCTCAGTTTTGGAAACCCTGAGCCATTTTCTGATTAAGTATAGAGAACACTTTCTCATGTAATATCACAGCTTGAAAAGCTCAAAATAAAGCACCTCCAGATTTACTTAAACTTGTGCTACAAAATGGCATCAGCATCACAGAGCTTTATAATGATGTCAAACAATCCTTTAAGGAATATAAAATTCCTATGCTACTTTGTAATTTTAACAAGCAAAACATATATACATAGTTTTAAAATACTGACAGGCAGGTCCACTATTCTCCATCCCTGACGCAGTCCTCTTTCAACCATTTCTGACTTTAGTTCTTCTAAAACGATCTCCTCCATCCCTCTAAATAGTATGTATCCATCTCAATTTCTTAACTTAATGAATTTAGAAGATACATTGTGATGATATCCTTCTGTAAAAGATTAGGCTTTAGCCAATTTACTCAATATATACACATACTTCCCTTTGCCAATATTTTTATAATTATAAGTTACCTTTATAATCTTAAATATTAACTCATATTTCTAATTCTTGTCTCTTTAATAGTTTTATCAGCTCTCTTCACTGTCAGATGAAGATATTATTTTCCTTATTCTTCCCTCTATCTTTCATTCACTTCACCTCCCATCTTCCATGAGCTTCACCTCCCTTCTTCCATGGGCTTCACCTCCCATCTTCCATGAGCTTCACCTCCCATCTTCTATGGGCTTCACCTCTCGTCTTCCATGGACTTCACCTCCCATCTTCCATGAGCTTCACCTCCCATCTTCCATGAGCTTCAACTCTCATTTTACACTATTCTACTTTTATATTATCTTCTGTAGACATAATAAACTTTCATGCTATGTCTAAAAGTTGGTTATCAATCAATCAACACCATTCAAAACAGAAAAACAGTTCACTGCAGGACCAGGCGGTATGTGAGGACAGCATTTCCTTTTTTATGGCTCCAATGCCACAGCCCATAGACCATCTGAAGGAGAATATTTTCTGTACAATAGTAAAATGTGTTCTCTTTTCTCACCTTCCATCAATTGCTTTAAATAATACCACATTTTATTTCACTTCATTTTAAAATATTATTTGTGCTACATTTATTTTATTTCTATTGTTTTCAATTGGCTTTCTAATTTTTGTCACACACACACACAAAAAACTTCAGCCTGTCTATCCATCCACTGCATAGATGGTTAGGGATATTCCTTTTTTCTTCAAAGGTATTCTTCCAATAACCTTCTATCTTTCTGCTCTAATCAGGACTGATCATTCTCTAGGCCTGCTGCCTAGCCATTATCTTCCAATTCTCTTTCACTATCATCTAAGAGTAAATCTACTTTTCTCTTTCTGCATATTCTCTTTAATTCTGCTGGTACATATCCTTAAGCAACTTTTGAGATAGGAAGCCTCAAAGATACACATTCTGATTTTCAACGTGCCTGAAAATGACTTTATCTTCAAATTTGACTGAAAATTTGGCTTGACATAGAATTTTAGGTTGAAAATAATTTCTTTTGGAACTTTGATGGCCACTACTTTTTGTTTATACACACACAAACATACATACAAATAATTGGTCAGATGCAGTGGCTCAAACCTGTAATGCTAGAACTTTGGGAGGCCAAGGCAGGAGGATTGCTTGAGGCCAGGAATTTGAGACCACCCTGGGCAACATAGCAAGATCCTGTCTTTACAAAAAAAAATTAGCCAGGTATAGTGGTATGCACTTGTAGTCCCAGCTACTTAGGAGACTGAGGCCAGAGAATCACTTGGGCCCAGAAGTTGAAGACTGCAGTGGGCTATGACTGTGCCACTGCCCTCTAGCCTAGGCAACAGAGAGAGACCCTATCACTAAAATAAACATCAAAAAAAATTATTTCAGGGTTGTTTATAAAAAGTAAAACTGTGAAACCCTAAATGCCCATCAATAGGGACAATTTAAAATAGTAGTTACAGTAGTTATAGTATATCCAAACTGTAGAGAACATTCAGTCATAAACATGATGACAGTGTGAGAATATGGAAAGATATTCAGAATAAACAGGTAAATATTTTCCAGAAACTAGTTACAAATGAACACACATATACCATTTTAGTTAAAATATACATTTTAAGATATACTGTGTATACACATACACACAGACAACTATATGCATGGGTAAAGGAATAGAAGAATATATGCCAAAATATTAACAGTGGTTATACTAAAGAAAATGTATTTTGGGTGATTTTATTTTATTCATATTTTCTGTATTATCTGAATTTTTAATAAAACACATGTGAGCCATTAGAAAGCTCAAAAAATAACATACAGTTGGCCCTTCAACAACATGGGTTTGGACTGTGTGGGTACAATATACAGATTTTTTTCAGTAAGTATATTGAAAAATTTTTTGAAGATTTGTGACGATTTTTTAAAAACCTATAGATGAACAATGTGGCCTAGAATATTTTTTAAATTAAGAAAAAGTTAGGTATGCCATGAATGCATAAAATATAGGTAGATACAAGTATCTTTTATAAGTTACTACTGTAAAATATATACAAATTTGTTATAAAAAGTTAAAATATATCAAAACTTACAACCTGTTATAGACATTACATGGTATATTCACAGGAAAAAATGTAAGCAATTATAAAAATGCAGTGTTAAATCATAACTGCAAAAAATTAACAGTAGTAATACTGTACTACTGTAATAATAACCACTTCCTGTTGCTTTTGTGGTGAGCTCAAGGGTTGCAAATATCTGCTTAAAACACTGTGTGACACCAATCATCTCTGCATGAGCAGTTCATCTCTCCAGTAAAGCATATTGCATTAAAAAATAGTCTTTCTTCGTTTAGTGCAATACCATAAACTTTGAATAACAACACAGGACCCATGTGGAATGCCACTAGTGATGCTGGAAGTGCTCCCAAGAAGCAGAGGAAAGTCATGACACTACAAAAAAAAAAAATTAATTGCTTGGTATGTACCATACATTGAAGTCTACAGCCGTGGTTATCCATTTCAGAAAGATGATTCATCTTGTAAACAGACAACATAAATTTGGGGTATTGATAAATACAGTATAGTATTATAAATGTATTTTCTCTTCCTTATGATTTTCTTAATAATATTTTCTTTTCTCTAACTTACGGTAGGAATACAGTATATAATATATATACAAAATATGTGTTAATTGACTATGTTATTGGTAAGGTTTCTAGTCAAGAGTAGGCTATTAGTAAAGTTTTGGGGGGGTCTAAAGTTACATGTGGATTTTTGACTGTGTGGGGCTGTTGGCACCTCTAACCCATTGTTCAAGGGTCAATCACATAGCAGAAATTTTTTATCTTTAATTTTGGTAAAAACACATAGCATAAAATTTCACATCTTAATGATTTTTAAGTCTATGTACAGTTCACTAGTGATAGATATATTCATATTATCATGCAACAGATCTCCGGAACTTTTTCATTTTGCAAAACTGAAACTAAATTTTGTAAAACTGAAACTCTCTACCCATTAAACAACTTCCCATTTCCACCTTCCCTCGGCCCCTGGTTACCACCATTTTACTTTAATAATAAATTTGACTACTTTAAATACCACATATAAGTGGAATCATATAGTATTGTCTTTTTGTGACTGGCTTATTTCACTTATCATAATGTCCTCCAGGTTCACCATGTTGTACCATGTGACAGGATTTCCTTCCTTTCTAAGACTGAGTAATATTCTATTGTATGTATATACCACATTTTGTGTATCCATTCATCTCCCAATGAACATTTGGATAGCTTCCACCTCTTGGCTATTGTGAATACTGCTACTGTGAACATGAGTGTGCAAATATCTCTTCAAGATCCTGCTTTCAATTGATTTGGATATATAAATAGACACTTTTAAAGCTAATCAACTCTTAACTTCAAGATAAACTGGTATTCTCCATATCCTCTGTAAAACACTCTGGCTAATTGTATGGCATATTAACTGCTCCAAGATAAAAGCTGTTCTCAAGTATGCCCTGTACTTCTGCTAGTACCAATTTATATTGTTTTCTAAGAGTTCATTTTTATCTGATACCAGGTTTATTTATGTCATTTGCACTTGGTATTGTAATTACTTTAATTGAGTATTACATAAACTATTTAATTACTAATATGAAAGAAGGCCACTTATGAAGAAACAAAGTTGAATGCTTCTGGAAATTTTAAGAAGGTGAAGGCAAGTAGCTTAAAAATTGTTAGGTTAAAGGCAGAACAGGGAACTGCAAAACACTTATAAAATTATAACAATCTCAAAGGATTCTGTACACGCTTGCTTTATAAGTGTCTTTATATTCTAGCTCAACTTTGAAGAAAGCAAACCTGGAAAATGTAGACAATGCATTATTTTTGTAGTTTATGCAAAAAAGACAATATGGAATTCCAATCGTCAGAATAATACCAAAAGGAATGCCTTAGTCCTACATCCAAAGATTAGAGAATGAGTATATATTTATATGTCTTAAAGTGTGTATGTACCATTTTTATGATTCATTGCTTTAACTGACCTTTCCAATTAACTAAACAAATATGGATTCAGACTGCTCCAGATAAGAGGCATTTTACTATTTCCATTTTAAACTAAAAATATTTAATATATACACACTATATATGTATATAAATATATATATACACACACATCTATATATAAATATGAAAGCAATGGATACAGGCTGTCTGCATTCAAATCATAGCTCCACCAATGACTAGCTAGATGGTAATGTATTTAACATCTCTGCGCCTTCCTTTCCTGATCAAGATAATAATCGCATTAACTTTACAGAGTTGTGCTGGGCAGATAATAAATGTGTGCTATTATAATTAAGTAAACCACTAAACCAATTTCCTAATCTAGCCTGGGGACAATCTGGTAATTAAATCTGATAAATGGATTATATCCTGTGGCTCTTTTATCTATTTTGTAATCTTTACCAGAAGGATTTTCTTCCTCTATGTGTTCCTTAAATTTCCCCTTTTATAATTCAAAATCATTTGTTCAATTGTTTCAAACATGAAACTCATTGGATTTCACCAGGGATCCAGAGCGTAACTTTTGATGTCAAAGATACTAATTAAATGTTTAGTGAATATCACCGTTGCAGCTAAAGTACTGTTTTGTGTCCACTACGGGTATTTCTTAATGTGAGAATTTTTTTAAGAGAAAGGTCACTAAAAATAGTGAATACAGTTGAATGGTGATCATTAAGATGTGTTCAAAATTAAGTAGTATCCCAACACTACGTGAAACTTAGTGATGGCAACAGTGGCCCATCTAGAGCCCCTGCTGCCATGGTGCCAGGTGCAGTGGGGGAGATGTGGCCAGGGCTGCGCTCCACAGAGCTGGCAGGAGCCAACGGCAGGTAGAAGCCCTCTGCCCTTCTGAGTTGACAGAGTGGGAGCTTTGTGCTCCCTGTGCACAGCTGGGTATGTGCATGCTCAGGGCAGTGCTGACACACCAGCGCCCTGCCACCTTGGCCCCCTGCAGACTTTGGGTGCCAACAAACACAGAAGAGAGGCCAAGGGGGTGCTGAGGGCAGCTCAGCACTGGCCTACAGGTGCCCCCTCAGCATGAAGAGCCTGGGCACCATGAACAGCAGCAGGAAGCAGAAAGGCTTGGGGCAGAAAGGGGTGGGTCCCCAATGAAGCCCCACCTTCAAGCTGGGGAGGGCCTGAAGCCTGGGAGCCAGGCTGCCAGTCCTGTGGACCAGAGTGGGGACTTACGGTGCTTTTTCTGGGGCTACCTGATGGCCACCCACGAACCAATCAACATGCACTTCATCCCCTCTGAACCCCATAAAAACCCCAGACTCAGACGTCAGGACAATCAGCTGTGGAGAGGGGCTACCCACTCCAGGGTCTCCTCTCTGCTGAGAGCTAAGAGGTATCCAGATGACCAGCTATGGAGAGGAGCTACCCACTCCAGGGTCTCCTCTCTTCTGAGAGTTGAGAGACACTGGGGCAAACGGCTGCAGAGAAGAGTTACCCACTCCTGGATCTCCTCTCTCATGAGAGCTGAGCACTGAGCAGAACAGCCTGGCTATGAATAAGAGCTATCCACTGCAAGTCTCCTCTGAGCTGTTCTATCTATCAATAAAGCTCCTCTTTGCCTTGTTTACCCTCCACTTGTCTGCATACCTCATTCTTCCTGGACATGGGACAAGAACTTGGGACCTGCCAAATGGCAGGGCTGAAAGAGCTTAATACAAACAGGGCTGAAAAACGCCCCTTACTCGCCATGTTGCAGGCAACAAGAAGGAGAGAAGAGCTGCAGCACTTTGAGGAGCCCAGACTTAGGAGCTCTCCAAACCAGAACTGTGACACCCTCTTTGGGGCTCTGCAGTTCCTGACGTCTCCAAGCTTCTGGGCACCAATGCATTCTCCAGTGCCAGACAAGGAAGCTGCTTGTGGTACACCTAATCCAGCTACAGCCTCACAGAGAGCCAGCACCTTGTGCTGCCTGCCCCACTGCAGCCAGCATGCCTGGCTGTGCACAGTGGTGGGACCCCAGGCTCACTTGCTCACACACCGCTCGCTGCTCTACTCACCTTTGGCAGGCATGGGATCCAGGCCAGTAGCACAAGTCACAGGCAGCCTGCCAGGTGAAGTGGCCAGTGGCATCTTTGCCCTAGTTTTGCTTGGCCAAAAAAACTCAGGCAAAGGTGCCATTGGCTACAGAGGTTTCCAGCTGGCGAAGCAACACCCCAAGCATCCCGTAACATTAGTAAGATTAGAATTTAGGTTAATCAGTACTTTGAATACATCTACTTTGATCATGAACTTTTTTTGATTTTTTTCATACTTGCAGAAGTTCATAAAGAAAAGATTTTAAAATATTGTGCTATAACCATAGATCAGTTATGCATACCTGGCTTTGCAGTATGCATTTCACTGTGACTCCCAGTCCCAATCACTGACTGAATGGGCTCCCTGTGGCCCAGGAGACCCCAGAAAAACCTTAAAACCTTAAAACTGAGTTCCCAGCCATGACGGGACAGGTCCAATGTGGCTTGTTATACTCTCCCTCTTTTGGGGTTTAGACACAACTGACTGGCATTGTTAAAATAGAGATCATGAGACTGATAGAGCAGACTCTTCTATGGCAGTAAGATACCAAATTATATACGGGACCTAAGTCCATGCCAGGCAAGGGTAAAGTCAGGCACTCCTATACTTAACAAATAAACTATGTTCTAACTGCCACAAGGTTTTTCTTGTTCTCTAGCAGCTAAACAAGCACTGCCCTTGAGATAAGCAATATTAAAACAATTACAGCTCATCCAGCTCACAGATTCTGACTAACTGACTAACCATAACTACAGTTTTCATTGGACAAGGGACTGATTTCAGTAACTTTCTCGTACAGAAGACCACCAGCCATGGACTGGTTCTGGGCAGTTTACAGAGACTGCATCTTTGAGAGCCTTCATGTCCTGAAAAGACCTTTTGACATAGAGAGCTTAACTGTAACACATTTAAATGTTAAGTCTCTACCCAGGGTGAACACAGGTCTTATGTAACATACATGTTTGTTCAATACACATGCATCAGGACTACCTTCATGAATATTCATAGCTCCTCCTGTAACCTGTTGAACATGTATATTTAGCCAAATTGTTCAGCACAAACTCCCACCCCAAAACCCCTCCTGCTTCCAGGTGCCTATCTTTGGTCTTTGCCAGAGGCACACTTCCCAGCCTGCAGTATGGCCACCTTGCAGGCTGTAACTCTTTAGAAGAAATGAAGTCTCCTCTCCAAATTTATAAAGACTTTGTGATTTTTTACAGTTAACAATTGAAACCAACAGAAATATATTACATAATTGAAACAAAAGCAGCTTATGAAAGGGTATCAAAAACCATAAAAGACATTTATAAATGAGTCTGAGACTCAGCAGTGGAGTCTGACATGGAGCAATCACTGCAGAGGCAGAAACAGAAGATTAAATGGCATCATTCAAAAAGAGCACATAGATTGAGAGAAAAGAGTTAACAATAGAACCCTGGAAACACCAAGACAGAGAAAGAGAAGTCATCGGATAAGGCAAAAAACACAGACAGTTGTGAGAAAAATCACTTATTCTATCTTTCAACCAGCACTTCTTGCCCAACTACAGTACTACATGCTTGGGAGAAATATGTTATAGAAGCCAAGGGGTATATTGCATGATACTGAGGTTTATAGTACAAATAATCTTGTCACCCAGGTAATGAGCATAGTATCCAACACTTAGTTTTTCAACCCTTCCCCGCCTGCCCCACATTCCCTCTTGTAAAATATCTACACAATGTATCCCCGAATCTAAAATAAAAATTGAAATTATTTTTTAAAATAAATAAATCATTTTATTAGAAACAAATCCAAGAGGAAGGTGACTCACAGACAGAATAAACAACAGTGGCAAATGCTAGAGAGAGCTCAAGAAATAAAGGCCTGAGAAACATATTTAGAAGGTGATTATTAACTTTAGAGAGTGTATTTTCTCTATAGTGATGGGTGTAGACGATGGATGGAAAGTTGAGGGAGGTAAGTGAAGAGAAAAAAAATCACAAGTATAGACTTTCAAAAAGTTCAGTTATAAGGCAGTAGCCAGAGGTGATGCTTACTTGAGAAATTGATTTGTTGTTCTATAGATGAGAGATGGTTAAGAATGCTTACACATAATGAGGAAAAAGCCAGTACACACGGGCCTTTAGGCACAGTCTTTAACAACATATTTGTTTGCTGTTCAGCTCTTCATAAAAAATTACTTGTTTGAATGCAGTATCTATTTTACCTACAGATGTTCAGCTCTTTGAATGTAATGACCCCTAATCTTTGATACTTCTTTGATTCATTTAATAAGAACAGGTGCAATTATACCATATTTTACAATACCTGAAAATCAACTATGCAGTTGATCCTCACAAACATCATTTTCCCTATTTACAGATAAATACCTGAGGTTTAAAGTGGGTAAATAATTTTCCCCAAACTAGTAGGTAGCAAGTTTCTTAAGAAAAAAAGGGAAAATAAAAAAGCCCAATTCCTCCTGCTTCAACGCTTTAATTATATCCTACTACTCTTCTACTAAGGACATTCCAGATAACATAAGAAATCTCTTGAGTTATTGAAACAGATTGATTTTTAACTCTTTTTATGTAGATGTAACATACATACAGAAAAGCACACCAATCATAGGTATGTAGACCAATAAAATATCACAGTGAACACATTTATATAACAATCACCCACATCAAGAAACAGAACATTTCTACCACCACAAAGTCCTCATCTTGCCCCTTCCCAATCAATAGATCTTATGCCTCCCCAAAAGTAAACCCTGTTCTGACTTCCAACAACATGGAGTAGTTTTTTACTGTTCCTGGGCTTAATATTAACGAAATAATATGATACATATTATTTACTGCCCATTTCTTTAACTCAATATTTCATTCATTCTCATTGCTGTGAAGTATTACATTGTAATATGCCATTCTGTTGACTGTTATGTGGGTTACTCCGACTTCCACCTATTATTTAAAAAATACTGTTTCAACATTTTTGTGCACGTCTTTGGTGCACATATGTACATATTCAGAGGAAGTACATATACCTAGCAGTAGGTCATAGGGCATGCATATGCCCAACTTAAATAGATCCTACCAAACTGTTTTCTAAGTGGTTGTACCAGTTTATACTCCCATCAGCAGCATATGAGAGTTTCCAGAGCTCCACATACTGTGTGGCAGATTCATTTTGAAAATATTTTACACCAATTTCTCACACATTTCTATTTCATAATGCACTCTTTAAAAGCCAAATCTTTTGTTAATATTTCTTCTTTATTGAATACCAATGTCCCAGGCCTTACTAAACTTGAACAGTTAACTTTCTTACATGCTACCATTGCCCATGAAAACAACAAAATGATACCTATATTCATCAATGTACTTTAAATGTATTTTATACCATGAGTTATCTGTTATTCCAAATTATAATCTTTCTTTCTTCACATTTCTTAGTAAGAAAATATTTGTGTGATACCTGGAGTGCCTATCTAACATCATCTATCCCCCAAAAATCTGCAGAAGATTTTGATGGGTTAGTCACTTATTCCTCTAGGAAACCACTTCCCTGCTGGTAAAGGAAATGATCTATGTATAATACAGCCACTCAAGGGAAAAAAACAGATCTGTAAAAAACATCAGCATATACTAGCATGACTGCCAACTATATTTAATGCTTTGCAAGGCATTGTTTATACTTAATGCCAAATCATTAGAGTAATTCTAATTTTATCAACAAATGTCAAGAAGAGGCAGAAAAACAGTCTCAATCATAAGAGTTTTGAAATTATTTATTCCATTTTCTAAGAAACAAGCCTTCTAGCCAAAGAGCTTTGGTATATTGTTAACATTTTTACATTAGCCCTATGATAATAAGAGCTGAGCTATCTAAAATAGTTCTTCCTAAAGGCAAATCAATTCAACAGTTTTTAACAACTAAATGGCCAAACTGACATATCTTTAGGGAGATGGGATTCAGGGATCTTTTATCAGTACTCAGAAAACAAATGAAATATATTTCAAGACATCTAGAAAATGTGAGGAGAAGCTATGTAAAATAGCAACGTAACAACAAACAAAATACTAATGAGCATTTTTGTGTTTGGTGTTATCCATCTAAAACTTGCCAAGCACATATTATATTTAAGACAACTCCAAATCTAAGACTGTCCACTGAATTCATACTTTATTCAAATACTATATAGAAATTATACACTTTTAAAATTTTTATAAAAGTTGTTATATTATTTGTGTAATTTTTATTATAAACTTTTTCATCCAATTTCTCATGATGTAACTTTTTAACAAATACATCTACATTGTGTTTACTGTACTAAGTACTTTGCAACTATTAACTCACTTAATTGTTAAAAACAATTGTAGGTAAATGGAGAGCCAGAATTTGAACCTAGACAGTCTAATTCAAGTTCATGCCTCTAACCACACAAAGTACTGAAAAAACATGTACGAATTTAACCAAAAAAAAAAAACCCTATTCTTTTTTATAATAAATCTTTGCTATACCTAGCCTATAGAATTTATTTAAGGGAAGAAAAGTTTATAGGAAGACTCAAAGAAAAAAAGTGTAATCCTTTGCTATATGCATATTTAGCTTGCTTAAAACAGTATGTCATCAATTTTGTAAATATATTAAGAGAAAATATGAAAACATATTTATCCTTAAGCAATAAAAGCTTCTTTTAAACAGTTTAGAATTATAAAACCTGGAGCGAATAAAAATAATTTTAACTTCTCTAATTATGCTTTAATCAAGAATGCAATTCTAATCAAGTTTTTATCCACCCATTTATCTAGACTTTCCTAAGCACAGTATTTGAGAATACCAAAAGGCAATTTCATTTTGTTTGTCAGGGAAGAAAAAGGATATAAGAGAACTCTAAGGTCACTTAGTCAATTTCCTGCTCAGTCGTTTTATTTTCCCTATATTACCCAGGGCTTTGCAGAGCTGCAATAGAGAGTGCTAGAGTGCACATTTTCCCCTCAGTGATATAGAATGTTTCCAGCAAAATGAAAATATGTTCAAGTCAACTTTTTTAAAAAAGAAAGGCATGCCTGCATGAAGCAAAGAAAGGACTATTCAAGTATTTACTTTCCTGGTCTTAACAGATTTCAACTCATAATGGCCCTGCTTCCTCTGACTAGTTTTACTATTTAACTTAAGTACTGTAGCTCTAAATCAAATACATCTAGAATCTTCACATATTACCAAAATAACCGAAAGAATATCTGGAAAAAACTATGATTCTGCAGCTATAAAAATCACTTCAATCCCAATGTAAATTCTCTGTAAACTCCATCCCAGTTTCTTAAAAAGTAATAGGAGTAGTAACTGCAAGAGGATTAATATTAGAACCAGACTATATTTTTGATGTGCATTCAAAAATGCTTCTGTCTCCAGCAAACCATAGCACCTGAAATTCCCATTCGAGTAACTTTTTGAATATCCAGATAACACCATTAAACTGCCTTAATGCTAATACTTCATGCATAACACACACAATTAACCCTAGAAACAAACCCGTATTTGTGCATCTGTCATAAGAGAAGAATGAGACTCAGTGAAGTTAGCATCTAACAGTCCCAAGATCACACAGCTTGACGGAGCTACCATTCAAATCCTCAATCAAAACTAGTGTAAATATACTACAGCTGCCTCAGTTCCCAAGTGGGTTGAAAGGAATAACAGATGATTACACATCAACATAAAATAATGGATTAATTTAACAGAAAACAGCATACAACAGAGCTGTGAAGAAAGGGGAAAACAAGACATGTGCATCTGAAATGTAGAGAAGGCTGAACTTTGGGAGATCTGCAGCCTAATGCCCTAATCAGGCAGGAAAGGCTCCAATGGGATGGCACCAATGAGGTAGGGTCTAGATAGGAACAAGGAGGGGACAAGTACAGCAGAGACATGGTACATAGATAAATAGCTTTCACAGCTTAACATAGGCCTGTTGTGGTAGTTATATATCCAATACTATAGGTATAGTTAGTATCTTTATTTCTGCCAGCTTACAAACTTATTTTTTTCTTCAAAATACATGAAGAAAGAGCAGATACCCTTCCAGCTTTAGGGCTTGCTCAAAAATGCCCATAATTGACATCAATGAATGTCCTCTATTTAGACTATTTAAAGGACTATCAGAAATTCTCCTTTGTTTTAAATCAAGTTGTTTGACTGATTTAAAAAGATTAAATCAGCTATATGTCTGTGTATTTGCTTTAAAAATAAAAATGTTTAAATATGAAATGGCATTCCAATCTGCTCTACCATGCTGAAATGCTCCAGAAATTTTTAAAATATTCTCTCTTTACAGTATTATTTCCTTACAGATACCACAGATCTTACAGTAGCTGTACAGTATAAAATGCAAGAGAGTACCTGAAGGTCCTAGGCATTTTAATTACTTCCTGGTGGGTATACCTTCAATTACATAATTTTCCATAATTTCCTATTTCTTTCCAGAAAGGGTAAACACAAAAAATACTTAGTGGGTGAGGGATGGAAGGCAGCTAGAGATTATCTGTTAAATCCTGTGCCTCTAGGCATAACAAACAAATTGTGTATTTTAAACACAATTTTGTAAAACAATCCAAACAAATTAAAAAAGAAAAAGCAAACCTTTCAACTCTTACCATATACTGGTATAATTTTTATAATGACACTAAGTACTAACATTAATTGTAATACCAATGTGAAGATGGCATTTGTTTTTCACATTTAATATGGTTAGGCTTTCTGTCCCCACCCAAATCTCATCTTGAATTGTAATCCCCAGGTGTTGAGAGAGGAAACTGGTGGGAGGTGATTGAATCATGTGGGTGGTTTCCCCCATGCTGTTCTCATAATAGTGAGTGAGTTCTCATGAGATCTGATGGTTTTATAAGGGTTTGGCCACAAGTTCCTCTTTCATTCACTTGTCTCTCTTCTGCTGCCTTGTGAAGAAGGTGACTGCTTCTCCTTTTGCCATGATTATAAGTTTCCTGAGGCCTCCTCAGCCAGGCAAAACTGTGAGTCAATCAAGCCTCTTTCCTTTGTAAATTCCCCAGTCTCAGGTAGTATCTTTATAGCAGTGTGAAAACGGACTAATACAACATTTTATTTTCTTTTAGCTACTGTATACAATCTTTATAAAGCCCTAGGTTGAGTAGTACTAATTGTAATGGCATACCTAATGGCATCTGTGATCTGTCACCGATTAGCCATGTAATCTTGGCCAAGCTATTTAACAATGTGAGCCACATTCCTCACTATAAAACTGATGATACTACAGTATAATACCTCTGAATAGGTTTGTAAGGATTAAATAAGTTTCAGAAATCTGTAGCATGTAGGATATGTTTAGCACAATGACTTTTACTAATGTGAATTACACATATGAAATTTCTGTGTATGTTCTGAAGTGTTGTAAAGATGCACTATTATCATCACTAACATATCATATTAAAGACTATATGTGTAATCGTCATTAAAAAAACTCAAACCTAATAGGGTCATTTGAGAACTAACAGCATAGCACATGTGAAAAATGTTTAACACAAAGCAATCTCTCAATAAATGTTTATTTAAAAGTCCATGAGTGAAATACACCCAGTGAAGCCGAACAGGGAGATTTAGTAAACTATGTAGCTCCAGACTATTATATGACTGCAATATTTACATATAATAACCTTTCATTTATGAGACAGAATATTATGTTGCATATTAAAATCATCAATTATTAATGTTTTGAGTCCAAAGACCCTCATGAAATGTTATTAGAGCCAATATAATATGAATTCCCCTTGTAGGACATTAGTTTTAGTATATATTAAAAAACACATATATAATTATATACCTATATTTCAATATATGTATAAATAATTCTTATGCATCTGCATACATGACAATCACTTCTAAAAACAAATATATTGCAATCTTTATAATAATCAGATTTTGCCAAAAATTTTACAAAGCCCGGTTTTTCTAAATCTTTAAACAAATGATGTATTTTCATATCCAACTTACTTTAGACAATATAAATCTATATTTAGATAATCAACCATACACACTTTCATCAGTTTTATCTCCTTTCCTGATTCTCTCCCAGAGTCAAGTTTCACATTTCTAACTGCATCCTCATCATATCCACATGGATATACCATTATTACTGCAAGTTCAAGGTGCCTAAAATAAATCTATCCTTTCCACAACAAAACTACGTCCTCCTTTGATTCTTCCATTTCTGTCAATGAATCCCCAAGTTTGACAACTTAGTTTTTTTTAATTCCTTTCGCTCTCCTCTCTGGAGAGACAACATCATATACAACCAACATTAAAGGGCTTTGGAGTCAACTAGATCTGAATTAGTCCTGTTTCTACTTCTTACTAACTATGTGAGCTTAAGCAAGTTATTATATACTCTACACTTAAGTTCCATATCTATAAAATAGAAATTAATCTCATTTACCTTGCAAGATTATGGAAGACTTAAATATAAGGCATATAAAGTACCTAGGAAATAGTGAGCTTTTATACATGTTGATAAAGCCACTTCTCTTCCTTCATCACAACCAGTCATCAAGAACTATAAATCCTTACTTTGGGCCAGGCGCGGTGGCTCACGCCTGTAATCCCAGCACTTTGGGAGGTCAAGGCAGGCAGATCACGAGGTCAGGAGATCGAGACCATCCTGGCTAACACGGTGAAACCCCGTCTCTACTAAAAACACAAAAAAATTAGCCGGGCATGGTAGTGGGCACCCGCAGTCCCAGCTACTCAGGAGGCTGAGGCAGGAGAATGGCGTAAACCCAGGAGGCGGAGTTTGCAGTGAGGCGAGACCGCGCCACTGCACTCTAGCCTGGGCGACAGAGTGAGACTCCGTCTCAAAAAAAAAAAAAAAAAAAAAAAAAATCCTTACTTTGAAATGTCCCCCATGTCACTACCTTGTTCTGGGGCCTTCTCATTTAAATACTCAGGTTTTGGGTCTCATTTAGTTCCCTATGTATCTGGGATAATGGCCACAAAACAGCCAGCCTATCCAGTGATCATTTCTTACCTGGCATACTAGCTCCCAATAACACAAAAGCTACTTTACATCTATTTAGGATTCCTGAACATTCACTCCATCAAAGTTCCTTCTGCCTACCTTTCAATACTTTCCCTCATCCCTATGATCCTTCATAATTCCTTTAGGAGTCTCTGAGAGTGACCCTGACACAAATTCTCCATTTCCTTATTGCCTATCCTTTTTGTATCCATCCAATTGCTCTGCCAGGCAGACAAGCTCCCTCACGTCATGCTACCTTGTAGAACTAATGTGATCTTGAGGACTCTCACTCCTATAAACTCTCCCCAATGCTCCTATACTCTTCATTGAATGTTCCCACTAAGGGAACACACTATAACTGCACTATTTCCCTTGCAGTCCTCTTAAGAGGAGATGGCTCACGTTTTCTTTTTTACCATTGGTTCTCAAACATGAGAGGAGAAACAGCCCCATGTTAGCTTGCACATCATTACTATTCCATCCTTATTCAAAAACACTTTCTCTTTGGAATGCCAAGCCATAAGACTAAACCATCCTTTCCCTACTTATAGTGAAATGTTATAGAATTCCTTGTCATTTCTTCAGTGGTTGATATGAATACACTGATGAATAAAGCAAATAAAACAGGATATTAAGTGGGATATAGTGACTGAACCAAAATACAATAAGATTAATTTCACCATTTAAAAAATATTTTAATGTGGTTACTAGCAAATTTAAAATTACAAAGGCAGATTACATTTAAGGTTGACATTGTATTTCTACTGGACATTGTTGAGATTGAGCTTTCCATTCCAAGTTCCTTGATCCAGAAATCTAGCCTTCAATGGACTAGATTAGCTGAATGTGAGTTTTTAATTTAAACTCTACTATACTCTTCCTTTCTAGTTTTGATAGTCTCTACTCTTCTATCCAGACAGTATACCTATTCTCCTGAAAACTACTTCTCACTAACTCCTCTGTGCAGTTGTGTCTCTTCCTACCCAGAATACCCTTTTCCTTTCCCTTCTCACCCACAATAGACATCCCTGTGACAGAATATTCTTCAAAATACTTGCTGCCCAGCCCTATGGCAGAATTACACACCCCATCTTGTTAATATTAGGCTTGCTAATATCATGAGAAGTAACGTGTGCCATTTCCAAGCAGAAGCTTTAAAAACCATTGCTTAGTTCCAATATAGTCCCTTTTCTTCTTACATGAGACCAGCAGTAACCCAAATAGAAGCTACTCCATCAGCCTGGATTCTGACATGAAGGTGTAGATCAACACTACAACTGGCCCACAATAAGCATATAAATGGAAGCAAGAAATAAACCTTTGCTGTTGTAAACTCCTGGGATTTTTAAGTATTTACTATCACTGTATAATTTAGCCAAAACTGGCTAATCCTTTTACCAGAATCATTCCCATTGTTCAAGACCTATTTTAAGCTCCACTATCACCATAAAACTTTCCCGATCAGTTTTGCCCTAAATTAGCTTTTCCCCCTCTAAATTCCAAAATTTCAGCGGTACGATCTTTTTGGCAATTCTAGTCCATTCTGGTTTTGAATTATTATTCAAATGTGAATCATGCCTAATTACTTAATGCTTGCTAACATCACAAAAACAGAAGAAGCCAGACATTATGTGTCTCTTAAGTGGCACATACAATAGTACTTTTGAAGTAGTCTTGCAGGGGGAAGGGCGAGGGGGCCTAAATCTAATCAAGCTTCTAGATATATCCAATAATTTACAGAAAATATAGAAGACAATACAATGTATTGAACTATACCATGGGAAAGTATTTAGCAAAATGCAAAAAAAAAAAAACCTGCTTTCTTCAAACAAAAAAAAATTGCAGGGGGAAAAAATAGATGGAATGAGGAAGCAGTATATGAAATAATCAAATTAAAAACTGAGGGCAGAGGTGTGGTAACACAGGTCTATAATCCTGGGGCTTTGGGAGGCTGAGGCAGGAGGATTTCTTGAGCCCAGGAGTTGAAGGCTGAAGTAAGCCACAATCATGCCACTGCACTCCAGCCTGGATGACCCAGTCAGACTCTTGTCTCTGCAGAATATAATAATAATTTTCATTTAAAAACTAACTGGGAGCTTTTAAAAAAATTGCAAATGGGAGGCAGGACTAGCTTGTGGCTCCACTCAGAGCAGCATATGGAGACTTGTAAACTTTTGCTCCAAGAATGACCACAGAAACATACCAGGAAAGCTCAGAGAATCTACAGACCCTTTGAAGGAAGCAGCTTGCTGCTGCAGACTCCATAAGACAGTTGAAAAGCTGTAAGTGCCCAAAGTGCAAAAGGGGAAACATCCACCCCCCTCCCAATACACATCCTCACTGGGGTACCTGAAGGTCCAGATCATGGGAGAAGGATTTAACCTTTCCTGGAGCTGAGACAAATATAAGAGATGAGTGAAATATAGGAATAGAGGAAGCAGAGGAAAGAGCCCCGTGGGCACTCTTGGTCCCCAGGGAAGCCATTGTTGACTTTGTCTCAGAGGGGTCCATGGGGAGAGATGCCACTAGAATTGGGGAAAGACTACAGGGAGAAGGAAACTTCCAGCTGAACTTTGTAACAATTTCAAGTAAACTCAAAGTTTCCTGGACAGAATCTGGGAAAGGGGTGACCCAGGAGAGAAGATACAGCACAGAAACTGGGGCAGGTGGGGAGGCACAAATCCTGAAAGCTGCTTGCTTTCTCAGTGGAGAGGCTTGGAGCCTGAGACAAGTTTTCATCCCTGCTCACCGGCTGCCTGGAAATAAACTCAGTGCTATTGGGGTGCACGGTGAAAGTGAGACCAGCCTTTCAGGCTGCGTTGGAGCTGGATGAGGCCTGTCACTGCGGCCTTTCCCACTTCCCTGGCCACCTGTATGATGCAGAAGAGGCAGCCATAATCCCCCTGAGAACACAACTCCACTGGGCTGAGAACCACACCCCCATACCCCACAGGGGCTGAAGCAGGCCCTGCCCAAGAAGAGTCTGAGCTAAAACATGCCTAACCCTGCCCTCACCTGAAGGTCTCTCTCTACCTGCCCTGGTAGCCAAAGACAAAGAACATAATCTCTTGGGAACTCTATGCCCCAAACCACGGCCTGAGACACCCAAATACTTATCCAAGCAACCCTAGGGCAAGCTTGTATTCTCCCTATACTACTGCAGCTGATGCTCTCTTGAAAGCACCACTTCCTGGCTGGAGGCCAACCAACAGAAAACCAGTATGCTAAATAAAAATACAACCAAGGACCCTCACAGAGTCCACTTCACTCCCCTGCTACCTGCACCAGAGCAGGTGCTGGTATCCACTGCTGAGAGTCCTGAAAATGGATCACATCACAGGAAATGGATCATATCACAGGACTCTTTGCAGACACTCCCCAGTACCAGCCCAGAGCCCAGTATCTCCACTAGGTGGCTAGACTGAGAAGAGCAGTAACAATCACTGCAGTCCAGCTCTCAGGAAGCCCTATCCCTAGGGGAAGAGGGAGAGCACCACATCAAAGGAGCACCCTATGGGACACAAGAATGTGAACAGCAGCCCTTAAGTCAAATATCTTCCCCCTGACATAGTCTACCCAAATGAGAAGGAACCAGAAAAAACAGTTCTGGTAATATGACAAAACAAGGTTCTTTAACATCCCCAAAAAAATCACATTAGCTTTCCAGCAATGGATCAAAACCAAGAAAAAAAATCTCTGAATTGCCAGAAAAAGAATCAGGTCAATTATTAAGCTACTCAAGGAGGCACCAGAGAAAGGCAAATACCAACTTAATGAAATTTTTTAAATATTAAAGAATATGGATGGAAAAATCCCCAGAGAAATAGATAGCATAAATAAAAAGCAATCACTACTTCTGGAAATGAAAAACACACTTAGAGAAATGCAAAATACATTGGAAAATCTCAGCAATAGAATCAAACAAGTAGAAGAAAGAACTTCAGAGCTCGAAGATGCTTCTAAATTAATCAAATCCAACAATGACAAAGAAAAAGGAATAAAAAAAATGAACAAAGCCTCCAAGAAGTCTGGGATTATGGTAAATGAACAAGCCTAAGAATAATTGGTGTACTCAAGGAAGAAGAGAAATCTAAAAGTTTGGAAAATATACTTGAGAAAATAATTGAAGAAAATGTCCTTAGCCTTGATAAAAATCTAGACATCCAAATACAAGAAGCACAAAGAACACCTGGGAAATTCATCACAAAAAGATCACTGCCTAGGCACATACTCATCAGGTAATCTAACGTCAAGACGAAGGAAAGTATATTAACAGCTATGAGGCAAAAGCATCAGGGAAACTATAAAGGAAAACCAATCAGATTAATAGCAGATTTTTCAGCAAAAACACAAGCTAGAAGGTACTGAGGTCCTATCTTTAGCCTCCTTGGGAAAAAAGCAATTATCAGCCAAAAATTTTGTATCCAGTGAAACTAAACTTCGTAAATGAAGGAGATAGTCTTTTTATAATAAATGCTGAGAGGATTTGCCAAAATCAAATCAGCACTACAAAATCTCCTAAAAGGAGTTCTAAATCTTGAAACGAATCCTCAAAATATACCAAAATATAACCTCCTTAAAGCATAAATCTCACAGGACCTATAATACAATAATATAATGAAAAAAAATGAGGTATTCAGGCAACAGACAGCATGATGAATAGAAAAGCACCTCACATCTCAATACTAACATTGAATATAAATGGCCTAAATGCTCCACTTAAAAGATACAGAATGGCAGAATGGGTAAGAATTCACCAACCAAGTATCTGCTGTCTTCAAGAGACTTGCCTAACACATAAGGACTCACAAAAACTCAAGGTAAAGGGATGGAAAAACATATTCCTTGCAAATGGACACCAAAAGTGAGCAGGAGTAGCTATTCTTATATCAGACAAAACAGACTTTAAAGCAACAGCAGTTAAAAAAGACAAAGAGGGACATTATATAACAATGAAAAGACTATTGTAATGGGAAAATATCACAGTCTGAAATATATATGCACCTAACACTGGAGCTCCCATTTATAAACCAATTACTACTAGACCTAAGAAATGAGATAGACATGAACACAATAATAGTGGAAGACTTCAATACTCCACTGAGAGTACTAGACAGGTCATCAAGACAGAAAGTCAACAAAGAAACAATGGATGTAAACTATACCCTAGAACAAATGGACTTAACAGATATTTACAGAACATTCTACCCAATAACTGCAGAATATACATTCTATTAATCAGCATATGGAACATTACCCAAGATAGACCATATGATAGGGCACAAAACAAGTCTCAGTAAATTTAAGAAAATCAAAATTATATCAAGTACTTTCTCAGACCACAGTAGAATAAAATTGTAAATTAACTCCAAAAGGAACCCTCAAAAACCATGAAAATACATGGAAATTAAATAATCTGCTCCTGAATGATCATTGGGTCAACAATGAAATCAAGATGGAAATGAAGTCTGAAAGAGCACAAATAGATAATCTAAGGTCACATCTCACAGAACTAGAGAAACAAGAACAATCCAAACCAAATCCAGCAGAAGAAAAGAAATAACCAAGATCAGAACAGAACTAAATGAAATTGAAACAAAAAAAACAGATAAGTGAAACAAAAAGCAGATTCTTTGAAAATATAAATGAAATTGATTATTAGTGAGATTCACCAAGAAAAGAGAGAAGATCCAAATAAGCTCAATTAGAAATGAAACAGGAGATATTACAACTGATACCACAGAAATACAAAAAATCATTCAAGACTACTATGAACACTTTTATGTGTACAAATTAGAAAACCTGGAGGAGATGGATAAATTCCTAGAAATATACAACCCTCCTAGATTAAACCAGAAAGATACAGAAACTCTGAACAGACAAGTAACAAGCAGAAAGATTGAAATGGTAATTTTAAAATTGCCAACAAAAATAAAGTCCAGGACAAAACAGATTCACAGCTGAATTGTATCAGACATTCAAAGAAGAATTGGTACCAATCCTATTAACACTTCTCCAAAAGACAGAGAAAGAGGTAACCCTCCCTAAATAATTCTATAAAGCCAGTATCACCCTAATACCAAAACCAGGAAAGGACATAACAAAGAAAACTACAGAACGACATCCCTGATGAACACAGATGCCAAAATCCTCAATAAAATACTAGCTAACTGATTTCAACAACATATCAAAAAGATAATCCACCATGATCAAGTGGGTTTCACACCAGGGATGCAGGGATGGTTTAACATATGCAAGTCAATAAAGGTGAAACACCGCATAAACAAAATTAAAAACAAAAATCACATGATTATCTCGATAGATGCAGAAAAAGCAGTTGACAAAATCCAGCATCGCTTTATGTTTAAAACCCTCAGCAAAATCGCCATGGAAGGGACACCCCTTAGGTAATAAAAGCCATCTAAACAAACCCACAGATAACATTATACTGAACGGGAAAAAGTTGAAAGCATTCTGCCTGAGAACTGGAACAAGACAAGGATGCCCACTTTCACCACTTCTATTCAACATAGTACTGGAAGTCCTAGCCAGGCCAATCTGACAAGAGAAAGAAAGAAAGGACGTCCAAATCAGTAAAGAGGAAGTCAAACTGTCTGGGTATATGATACGATCATATACCCAGAAAACCCTACAGACTCATCCAAAAAGCTCCTAGAACTGATAAATGAATTCAGCAAAGCTTCAGGATACAAAATTAATGTACACAAACAGTAGCTGTGCTATACACCAACAGCAAGCAGGCTGAAAATCCAATTAAGAATTCAACCCCTTTTACTACCACTGCAAAAAAAAAATACTCAGAATTATACCTAACCAAGGAGGTGGAGGTAAAAATCTCTACAGGGAAAACTACAAAACACTGCTGAAAGAAATCATAGACAACACAAGTGAAATACATCCCGTGCTCATGGATGCATAGAATCAATACTGCAAAACTGACCACAGTGCCAAAAACTATCTACAAATTCAATGCAATTCATATCAAAATACCACCATCATTCTTCACAAAACTAGAAAAAACAATCCTAAAATTCACATGGAACCAAAAAGAGCCTACCTAGCCAAAGCAAGACTAAACAACAACAACAAAAATCTGGAGGTATCTTAGTACCCAACCTCAAACTATATCATAAGGCCAAAACAGCATGGTACTGATATAAAAATAGGTACACAGACCAGTGGAACAGAATAGGGAACCCAGAAATAAATCCATATACATATAGCCAACTCATCTTTGACAAAGCAAACAAAAACATAAAGTAGAGAGAGGACACCTATTCAACAAATAGTGCTGGGATAATTCGCAAGCCACATGTAGAAGAATGAAACTGGATCCTCATCTCTCACCCTATACAAAAACCAACTAAGATGGATCAAATACTTAAATCTAAGACCTAAAACCATAAAAATTCTAGAAGATAACATCAGAAAAACCCTTCTAGACATTGGCTTAGACAAAGACCTCATGACCAAGGATCCAAAAGCAAATGCAACAAAAACAAAGATAAATAGAAGGACTTAATGAAACTAAAAATCTTTGGCACAGCAAAAGAAATAATCAGCAGACTAAACAGACAACCCACAAAGTGAGAGAAAATATTTGTAATCTATACATCTGGCAAAGGACTAATATCCAGAATCTACAAGGAACTAAAACAAATCAACAAGAAAACAAACAACCCCATCAAAAAGTGGGCTAAGGACATGAACAGACAATTATCAATAGAAGATATACATACCACCAATGAACATATGGAAAAATGTTCAATGTCACTAATGAGCAAGGTAATGCAAATCGAAACCACAATGTGATACCACCTTACTCCTACAAGAATGGCCATAATCTAAAAATCAAAAAATAATAAGATGTTGGCGTGGATGTGGTGAAAAGGGAACACTTTTACACTGCTGGTGGGAATGTAAACTAGTACAACCAACTGTGGAAAACAGTGTGGAGAGTCCTTAAAGAACTAAAAGTAAATCTACCATTTGATCCAGCAATCCCACTAGTGGGTATCTACTCAAAGGAAAAGAAGACATTATACAAAAAAAGACACTTGTACAGGCACGTTTATAGCAACACAATTCACAATTGTTAAAATACAGAACCAGCCCAAATGTCCATCACTCAAGTACATAAAGAAAATATGGTATATATACACCATGGAATACTACTCAGCCATAAAAAGGAACTAAATAATGGCATTCACAGCAACCTGGACAAAATTATTCTAAGTGAAGTAACTCAGGAATGGAAAACCAAACATCGTGTGTTCTCATTCATAAGTAGGAACTAAGATATGAGGACACAAAGGCATAAGAATAATACAATGGACTTTGGGGACTCGGGGGGAAGGGTGGGAGGAGGGTAAGGGATAAAAAACTACACATTGGGTACAGAGTATGCTGCTTGGGTGATGGGTGCACCAAAGTCTCAGAGACCACGACTAAAAAAAATAAAAATAAAAAATTATTTAAAAAATTAAAAATTAAAAACATTTTAAAACTAGATATTTGATATTAAGGAATTATTATTGGTTATGATTTTATACACATGAAGTGATTATATATATGTCTGTATATGTGGTATGACCACATGTATATATATATATATATATGCACACTAAATGTAAAATATTTATATATATAAAATATTTCAATATATCTCTCTAAAAGACATACTTTATGTATAACAAAAAAGGCAAATACACGTGATATATTTAGGAGTAAGTAGACTAAGTAAACCCAAATTAAGAGATAAAGCCTGATAGTAGAAGAGTGACTTTATGAAAGTAGAAGAAAAAAGAACACAACCTTACCTTACATCTCTGGTGAATTTTTTCAACTTAGGAAAAAAATAATTTGTGTGTGTGTGTGTGTGTGTCTGTATATGTGTGTGTGTCCGTATATGTGTGTGTCTATATATACATATATATGTATGTGTGTGTATATATATATATGAATGTATATATAAACATTCACAGGGATAGTCTAAAACGGGTTGCAAATTTTAGGAGCTACGCAGGTAAAACAAAATCAATGAAGCAGACTAAAAATAAGAAATTAAGGAGAAAATAGGGAATGACGGGGACTGTCATACCAAACGGCCTTTGTCCCCTGCTAAAGGTGGCACCAGCTGCTCAGCTCCAGCCGACAGTGAATGTGCTGCAACACAGGCCCAGTTTTACCAAATCACATGGATTTTCCAAAGTCAGAAATTCATATTTTTACATGAAATCTTCCTATTTTGAAATAATTGACAATCAATCTAATCTAATTCTTTATTATCTTCATGAGCCCAACAAAATACATCTGATAGCTTGAACCATCCTACGTGCTGCCAGTTTGCAACCACTGGTCTAAGAGAAACTTAATATAGCATGGCATGGTGGAAATGAAAGGAGATGTATTTTAGCTTTTTCCTGATAACAAAAATTTATTTTGTTAATAGCCACTGAGATGAAAAAAGAAGGACTTCACCAAATTCACTGCTACCTTCAGTGTACTTTTTGTACACTGTAAATAAGTTCTTGAAAGTAAGTTCTTTGTGGGCAGTTTATTTACTACTCTCTCTCATTCCTAGGCATGGCTCCACTAAACAAGACTCTGCTAAATTAATGTGAAAGAGTAGTCATAAGCTTCAGTTTGAGTAGGTGAGTCAAATACACCAAAGGTAATCGGCTTTATCTTTAACTTATATAGCCAGTTTGGGAAAAGATACAATACCCCAGTGTTAGCTGAGAAATTGTACTGGTTTACTCCGATTTATTTGAGCCCTTAAATCTGTCCTAGTTCTTATACATGGCCATACAGAACTTCAACAGAGGAATTAACTGTGGAGGACTGGTGTGTAAGAGACAGAAAAGACTACCAGAGGCCTTTCACCTTAATGCTACTATCTTTTTTATTACTAGGATATGCATTACAGGATGCTAAGAGCCTCAAATTTCTTATGTTCCTACTGTCTGTATGGACGCCAAGTTTAAATTTTAAAATCTTATTATAATTCAAAAATCACAAAAAAGTAAAGTAAAAATAACAGAAGTTAAATTAACAAAATAAAAGTTAATAGAAGTTAATCAAAGTTAAAACAACAAAAAAGTAAAGTCCAAGGCCAAAGGAAGCTAACGTGGAGGAAAATGAGAGCTTCTACTCACCAAGTCCAATGAGACATTCACCCACCCCATATTAACTCATGTCTGATATAAATTTGCTTATAATCTTATGAGGAAAAATACACAAAATTAAGAATCATATACAAAAATAACTGGAATACAAGAATGTGATAAATATGATTCAAATAAAGCTATATAAAAGTTAACATGAAATAAGTATGTTTCATTATTAAATTCCCCATAACAAGTTTTGCTTTTTGAAAATGAGTAAATGAAACTTGCAAGGCAAAGAGACAGATAGTTTCGGAATTAAGAAATGTGGTTATTACCCAGTGCATTCAAAGATTGCTTTACTATTCTCATCAGAAGGAGTTTCCTTAGATTCAGAAAACAAATATTAATAGAAAGTGGATTTTAAGCCTTGACTTACTATTTTTAATACTGCAATATTCAAAAGACAAACTTGATTTTTAGGAATTTCATATACAGAAGTATTTTTAAAATTATATTTCCTAGACTATTTCTTCTTTTCAGCACTAAATATTCATAGTACTTAAGGTAGCTGGCAATGATAAACAGCATATGAATTTTAGAACTGAAATCCCCAGGGACCAGAGAATTCTATTGGCCTGCCAGAGAGACAATAGCCAAGTAATAAAAAGAGAAAGAGAGAACAATAAAGGTCAGAAGGAAGGAAGAAAGGGGCCAAAGATCTAGGGCTTATTCAGTAGGCCAGTGTCTTTTATTTAACTGGAGCAAGGAAAGGGTAGGTAAAGCTCATAGCAGAAAAATTCAGGAACACTACAGCTGAAAAGTTTAAGGATTTTACCTAATTTCTACATTCTTTGAAAAAGAAAGTTCTTGGGTGGAGCCAGACAGCTAAATAGAAGCCTCCATCAATCATCCTTCCCACAGGAACACCAAATGAACAACTATCCACACAAAAAAGCACCTTAATAAGAATCAAAAATCAAGTGAGTGGTCACTGTACCTGGTTTTAATTTCCTATCTGTCACTGAAAGAGGCACTCAAGAGAAGAGGAAAAATAGTCTTAAATTGCCTAAGCCACTGCTCCCCCATCCTCTGGCAGAAGCCACATGGCACAGAAAAAGAATCTTTGAGCACTTGAGGGACAAAGAAATGCAGTGATTGTGGGACTTTTCATTGGAACTCAGTGCTACCCTGTCACAGCAGAAAGCAACACTGAGCAGAAATCAACCAGCGCCCCCAGAAGGAACATTTACACCAGCCCTAGCCAGAGGGTAATTACCCATCCCAGTGGTTAGAACCTGAGTTCCAGCAAGCCTCACCACCATGGACAAAAGGGCTCTGGTGTACTAAATAAACCTGAAAGGCAGTCTAGGCCACTAGGACTGTAATTCCTGGGCAAGTCCTGGTGCTATGTTGGGCTCGGAGACACTGTGAGAAACCAGCCAGGATAGCCAAGGGAATGCTTGTGCATCCCTCCCCCAACCCCAGGCAGTGCAGCTTACAGCAACAAAAGTGACACCTTCCTTCCTCCAGAGGAGAGGAGAGGGAAGACTCAAGAGGAACTTTCTCTTGCAACTTGGATACCAGCTCAGCCACAGGAGGACAGGGCACCAGACAGAGTCCTGAGACCTCATTCCAGACCACAGCTCCCAAATGACATTTCTAGATGTACCCTGGGCAAGAAGGGAATCTGCAGCCCTGAAAGGAAGGGAAGAGTCTTAGCAGGATGCATCATTTGCTGATTAATGAGCCCTTGGACCCTGAATAATCAGCAACTGTATCCAGGCAGTGGGCCTTAGGTGAGAATCAGAACATGCTGGCTTCAGGTGTCACCCAGCACACTCCCAGCTGTGGTGGCTACAGGGAGGGACTCCTTCTACTTGAGAAAAGGAGAGGGAAGAACAAGGGGGACTTGTCTTACACCTAAATACCAACTCAGCCACAGTGGGGTACAGTACCAAATGGACTCTTGGAATATGCAATTCCAGGAATATAGAGCACAAGCAGATTCCTAAGGTTTCCAGGACCTAGCTCGCTGATGGCATCTCCAGACCTGCCGGGGAATGGGAGGAACTCACAGCCCTGAAGGGAAGAACACAAGCCTTACTGACTTAGACACCTGCTGATTGTAGAGCCTTAGGGACTTGAGCAAACATAGGCAGTAGCCAGGTAGTGGTTATCGCAGGCCTTTGGTGAGACCCAGGGATATGATGGCTTCAGGTCTGATCCAGCACAGTCCCAGTGCTGGTGGCCACAGGAGTTCTTCTGCCACCCCTCCCTCAGCTCCAGGCATCCCAATACAGAGAGAGAAACTCTGTTTGCAACAAAGTCAGGTAAGAGAGTAAGAGTTCTACCTGGTAATCCAGAAAATTCTTCCAGATTTTATCCAAAACAACCAAGATGGTACCTATTAGAGTCTGGAAGAGCCACAGCATTACTGGGTTTCAGGTGCCCCCAAATGCACATATAGTTGCAGTAGCCAAAATCTTAGATCACAATACCAAGTCCCTTCAAATACCTGGAAAACCTTTCAAAGAAGGACAAGAATAAACAAGCTCAGACTGCAAAGACTACAATAAATACCTAACTCTTCAATGCCCATACACCAACAAACATCTACAAGCATCAAGACAATTCAGGAAGACATGACCTCAAACAATGAACTAAATAAGTCACCAGTGACCAATTCTGGAGTCACAGAGATATGTGACCTTTCAGAGAATTCAAAATAGCTGTTTTGAAGAAAGTCAGTAAAATTCAAAATAACACAGAGAAGGAATTCAGAATCCTATCAGATAAATTTAACAAACAGATTAAAATAATTAAAAAGTATCAAGCAGAAAATCTGTAGTTGAAAAATGAAACTGATATACTGAAGAATGCATCAGAGTCTCTTAATAGCAGAATCAATCACACAGAAGAAAGAATTAGTGAGCTTAAAGGCAGGCTATTTGAAAACACATAGTAAGAGGAGACAAAATAAAAAAGAATTAAACATGTCTACAAGATCTAGAATATAGCCTCAAAGGGCATATCCAAGAGTTATTAGCCTTAAAAAAGAGGCAGAGGCCAGGTGCGGTGGCTCACACCTGTAATCTCAGCACTTTGGGAGGCTGAGGTAGGCAGATCACGAGGTCAGGAGATCGAGACCATCCTGGCTAACACGGTGAAACCCCGTCTCTACTAAAACTACAAAAAATTAGCCAGGCGTGGTGGCGGGTGCCTGTAGTCCCAGCCACTTGGGAGGCTGAGGCAGGAGAATGGCATGAACCCAGGAAGTGGAGCTTGCAGTGAGCCAAGATTGCGCCACTGCACTCCAGCCTGGGCGACAGAGCAAGACTCCGCCTCAAAAAAAAAAAAAAAAAGGAGGTAGAGAGAGAGACAGGAGTAGACAGTTTATCAAAGGGATAATAAAAGAGGATTTCCCAAACTCAGAGAAAGATATCCTAAAAGCAGCAAGAGAAAAGAAACAAATAACATACAATGGAGCTCCAATACACCTGGCAGCAGACTTTTCAATGGAAACCTTACAGGCCAGGAGAGACAAGCATGACATATTTAAAGTGTAGAAGGAAAAAAAAAAAAACAAAAAAACAAAAAAACTTTACCCTAGAATAGAGTATCCAGCTAAAATATCCTTAAAACATGAAGGAGAAATACTTTCCCAGACAAACAAAAGCTGAGGGATTTCATCAACACTGGACTTGTCCTACAAAAAATGCCAAAGGGAGTTCTTCAATTTAAAAGAAAAGGACATGAATGTGCAGGAAGAAATCACTGGAATGTACAAAACTCACTGGTAATAGTAACTACACAAAAGACATAGAATATTTTAACACTGTAATTGTGGTACACAAACTACTCCTATCTTGAGTATAAAGACTAAATGATGAAGCAATCAGAAATAATAACCACAACAACTTTTCAAGACAAAGACAGTATAAGATATAAATAGAAACAAAAAAAAATTTTTAAGGGGTGAGACTTAAAATGTAGAGTTTTTATTAGTTTTTCTCTTTGCTTGTTTGTTTATGCAATCAGTGTTAAGTTGTCATTAGTTTAAAATAATGGGTTATAAGAATTTAATTGCAAGCCCCATGGTAACCTCAAATCAAAAACTATATGACGTACACAAAAAATAAAAAATCAGAAATTAAAATATACCTCACCACAGAAAATAATCTTCACAAAAAGGAAGACAAGGAAGGAAAGAAAGAAGATAAGACCACAAAACAATCAAAAAACAAGTAACAAAATGGCAGAAGTCCTTATTTATCAATAACAACATTGAATATAAATGGACTAAACTCTCCAACCAAAAGACATACAGTGGCTACATGGATAAGAAAACAAGACCTAAGAATCTGTTGTGTATAAGAAACACACTTCTGGCTAGGCACAGTGGCTCACATCCATAATCCTAGCACTTTGGGAGGTTGAGGAGGGAGGATTGGTTGAGCCCAGGAATTCAAGACCAGCCTGGGCAACAAAGTGAGATTCTGTCCCTACAAAAACAAAACAAAATGAAAAGCTGGGTGTGGAAGCACATGCCTGTAATCCCAGATACTCAGGAGGCTGAGGCAAGATGATTGCTTGAACCCAGGATGTCAAGACTGAGTGAGACATGATCATGCCACTGCACTCCAGCCTAGGTGACAGAGTGAGACCCTGTCCAAATAAAAGGGAAAAAGAAACACACTTCACCTATAAAGACACACATGAACTGAAAATAAACGGATGAAAAAAGATATTCCATGCAAATAGAAACCCAAAAACAGCAGAAGCTGGTATATTTGTATCACACAAAAGAAATTTCAAGAAAAAAACAATGAAAAGAGACAAGGTCATGATCTAATGATAAAGGGGCCAATTCAGCAAGAGGATAAAACAATTAGAAATATAGGTACCCCACACTGGAGCACCCAGATATATAAAGAAAATATTATTAGAGTTAAAGAGATAGATAGACCCCAATACAATAATAGCTACAGACTTCATTCAACACCCTGCTTTTAGCACTGGACAGACAATCCATACAGAACATCAACAAAGAAACATCAGATGCAATCTGCACTGTAGACCAAATGAACCTAACAGATATTTACAGAACATTTCAACCAATGGCTGCAGAATTCACATTTTTCTCCTTAGCATATGCCTCATTCTCAAGGATAGACCATATATTAGGACACAAAACAAGTCTTTAAAATTTTTTAAAAATAAAATTATATCAAGTATCTTCTCTGAACACAGGGAATAAAACTAGAAGTCAAGAACAAGAGGAATTTTGGAATCTATAGAAACGTATGGAAATTAAACACTGCTCCTAAATGACCAGTGAGTCAATAAAGAAATTAAGAAAGAAATTGAACATTTTCTTAAAACAAATGATAATAAAAACATAACATACCAAAACCTGTGGGATATGGCACTAGCAGTACTAAGAGGAGAGTTTATTGCCGTAAGAAACTACATCAAAAAAGTAGAAAAAGTTAACAACCTAATGATGCATCTTAAATAACTAGAAAATCAAGGGCAAGACAAACCCAAAATTAATAGAAAAAAATAATAATAAAGATTAAAGAAGAAATATATGAAATTGAACTGAAGTAATATAAAAGATTAACAAAACAAAAAACTTGGCTTTTTGAAAAGACAAACAAAACTGACAAACTTTAGCCAGACTCAAGAAAAGACAAGTCTCAAATAAATAAAATCAGAAATGAAAAAAGAAGACACTAAAATTAATGTGGCAGATATTCAAAGGATCATTAGAGGCCATCATGAGCAACCATATGCCAATCAAATGAAAAACCTAGCAGAAATGCATAAATTCCTAGACACATACAACCTACCAAGATTGAACCATAAAAAAATCCAAAACCTAAACAGACCAATAACAAGTAATGAGGTAGAAGCCATAATAAAAAGTCCCCAGCAAAGAAAAGCCCAAGACCTGATGGCCTCACTGCTGAATTTTATCAAACATTTAAAGAACTAACACCAATCCTACTCAAACTATTTTGAAAAACAGAGGAGAAGGGAATACTTCTAAACTAATTCTATGAGGCCAGTATTACCCTGATACCAAAACCACACAAAGACACATCTAGGAAAAAACAAACAAACAAACAAAAACACTACAGGCCAATATCCCTGATTAACAGAAACTGATGCAAAAATCCTCAACAAAATACTGGCAAACTAAATTTAACAACACATTAAAAAGTTCATTCATCATGACCAAGTGGAATTTATCCCAGCAATGCAAGGATGGTTCAACATATGTAAATCAATCAATATGATACATCATATCAACAGAATAAAGGACAAAAACCATATAATCGTTTCAATTGATGCCAAAAAGAATTTGATAAAATTCAACATCCTTTCATGATAAAAAAAAAACTCAAAAAACTGGATATAGAGGGAATATATCTCAACACAATAAAAAACCTAAAGACAGACCACAGGTAGTATCATGCTGAATAGGGAAAAACTGAAGGCCTGTCCTCTGAAATCTGGAACACAACAAGGATGCTCACTTTCACCACTGTTATTCAACATAGTAATGAAAGTCCTACCCAGAGCAATCAGACATGAAAAAAAAAAGGGCATACAAATTGTAAAGGAAGAAGTCGAATTATTATTGTTTGTAGATGATCTTGTATTTGAAAAAAATCTAAAGATTCCACCAAAAATCTATTAGAACTGATAAACAAAGTTGCAGGGTACAAAATCCACATACAAATATCAGTAGCATTTCTATATGCCAAAAATGAACAATCTGAAAAAGAAATCAAAAAATTAATTCCATTTACAATAGTCACAAATGAAATTAAATACCAAAAAATTAACTTAACCAAAGAAGTGAAAGCTCTCTACAGTGAAAACTATAAAATATTGATCAAAGAAATTAAAGAGGACATCAAAAAATAAAAAGATATTCGGCCAGGCGCAGTGGCTCATGCCTGTAATCCCCGCACTTTGGGAGGTGGAGGCGGGTGGATCACGAGGTCAGGAGATTGAGACCACCCTGGCTAACAAGATGAAACCTTGTCTCTACTAAAAATACAAAAAATTAGCCAGACGTGGTGGTACATGCCTGTAGTCCCAGCTACTCGGGAGGCTGAGGCAGGAGAATCACTTGAACCTGGGAGGCAGAGGTTGCAGTGAGCCAAAATCATGCCACTGCACTCCAGCCTGGGCAATAGAGCAAGACTCCATCTCAAAAAAAAAAAATTCAACATTCATGGATTGGAAGAATCAATATTGTTAAAATGTTCATACTATCCAAAGCAATCTACAGATTCATGCAATCTCTATCAAAATATCAAAGAGATTCTTCACAGAAATAGAAAAAACAATCCCAAAATTTGTAAGGAACCACACACACACACACACACACACACACACACACACACACACACACACAACAGAGCCAAAGCTATCCTAAAGCAAAAAAACAAAACAAAACTGGAGGATCACATTACCTGATTCAAATTATATGATAGAGCTATAGTAACCAAAATAGCATGGTACTGGCATAAAAACAGACACATAGACCAATGGGACAGAATAGAGAACCCAGAAACAAATCCACACACATACAATGAAATCATTTTCAACAAAGGTGCCAAGAACATACACTGGGGAAAGGACAGTCTCTTCAGTAAATGGTGCTAGGAAAACTGAATATTTATATGCAGAAAAATAAAACTAGACCGCTATCTCTTGCCACATACAACAATCAAATCAAAATAGATTCAAGACTTAAATCTAAGAAATCAAACTATAAAACTACTGCAAGAAAACATTGGGGATATTCTCCAGGACATTGGACTGGGCAAAGATTCCTGGAGCAGTATCTCACAAGCTCAGCAACCAAAGCAAAAATGGACAAATGGGATCACATCAAGTTAAAAAGCATCTGCAAAGCAAAGGATACAATCAACAAATTTAAGAGACATCTCACAGAAAGGGAGAAAATATTTACAAACTACCCATAACACGGAGAAGGAATTCAGAATCCTATCAGATAAATTTAACAAAAAGATTTGTTAAATTTGTTAATTTGTTAAAGAGATTAATAACAAAAATATATAAGGAGCTCAAACAACTCTATAGGAAAAAAGTCAGTAATCTGATCAAAAAATGGGCAAAAGATTTGAATAGATATTTTTTAAAAGAAGACATCAAAATGGCAAACAGGCATATGAAAAGGTGTTTTACATCATTGATCATCAGAGAAGTGCAAATCAAAACTACAATGATATATCATCTCACCAAGTTAAAATGTCTTATGTCAAAGACAGGCAATAACAAATTCTGGAGAGGATATAGAGAAAAGGGAACCCTCGTATACTGCTGGTGGGAATGTAAATTAGTACAACCACTATTGAGAAGCGTTTGGAGGTTCCTCAAGAAACTAAAAATTGAGCTACCTATGATCCAGCAATCTCACTGCTGGGTATATAACCAAAAGAAAGGAAATCAGTATATTGAGGAAATATCTGCACTCCAATGTTTGTTGCAGGATTGTTTACAATAGCTAAGATTTGGAAACAACCAAAGTGTCCAACAACAGATGAATGGATAAAGAAAATGTGGTACATACACACAATGGAGTACTATTCAGCTAAAAAAGAATGAGATCCTGTCATTTGCAACAATGTGGATGGAACTGGAGATCATTATGCTAAGTGAAATAAACCAGGCACAGAAAGACATATGTCATCACATGTTCTCACTTATATGTGGGATCTAGAGATCAAAATAATTGAACTCATGGACACAGAGAGTAGAAGAATGTTTACCAGAGGCTGAGAAGGTTAGTGGGAGGCTGGGGATATGGGTTGAAAAAAAAATAGAATGAATAAGACCTACCACAAGACCTGCTATCCTGATAGCTCAATAGGGTGACTATAGTCAATAATAACTTAATTATACATTTTAAAGTAATTTAGAGTGTAATTAGATTCTAACTCAAAGGATAAATGCTTGAGAGGATGGATACCCCATTCTCCTTGATGTGCTTGTTTCACATTGCATGCATATATCAAAACATCACATGTACCCTAATAAATATATACACCTACTACATATCCACAGTTTTTTTAATTTTTAATAAATAAATAAAAAAATTTAAATTAGCAATATAAGAACATTTAGCTTGCTAGGACAGCAACAAAAGTAATTTATCTATCCTCCTGATAATATTTAATCCTGTTTTTGAAAACCAGTTAAAACTCTTAAGCTTTCAAAATATGTATATGTTCAGAGAATACCTCAGTAGGATAAGGATGCTTTTGTCACCCTAAAAGCGAGAAGCTCATTCCCAGAGCTTTTTAAGTGTATAGTGTGTTTTCAAGGGTGAGTTGGCAACTTTTGATAGCCTAAATGTGAAACTGCATTAAAATTAGATATCTGAAGAAAATTATACTTTTTCAGGATCACATGTAAAATTTTCTGAGAACAACTTTTTTGCCAACTTGAAACCACGTTGATCGTAAGGATGTACAAATAATAAAGAAAAAAAAATGCCCTGGTTTGTTTCCACCAAAAAGTAATGTGACCCTGGAATCATAATTTGTTTCAGTAGTTAGTTACAACACCAATTGTCTCAGAATATAACCACTTCCAATTTCCATTAAAAATATATACAGTACTTCAGTTGTCTATTAAGTTCCTTAATTGAAGAAACTCTATCGAATTAAAGATACACTGATCTAGTCAAAATGTAAAATCTTCCAGAAATAGAAAAGCTCTAATCAGTACAACACAACACGAAATTAGTCCCAAACTAGCAAATGTGAATTTAAAGGAAGAAATAGTCCTCTTTCTTAGGGCTTTATTAAATCAGGTTACAGGAATTAATAAAAAGAGTAAATAAGATCATGAGTCCTTCCTCAAAACATAGGGGAAAGTTTCTTTCGTGAAGCTGAGTCCTAGACCATGTGTAGTTTCTATTAAATTGAAGCAAAAGAATCAGTCTCATTAGAGAAAAGAATAAAAAATTACCCACCACTTTTATTAAATCATTTGGTTTTCATCCAGCTGTATAATATGTGTGATGCAAATTAAAGACCCCACAATTTGATAAACCTAAACTGAGATAAAAGCTTTCTAGTCTTTTATAGGAAAGTTTAAAACATTTACAATTGTTAGTAAGCTGCAAAAAGTTTACTAGCATTTCCCATAATCACTGCTATTCTTGGGATGGTACATCGTTGGTAATGACACTACTAAGATAAGAAGTTACAGTATTACAGCTTAGGAACATATTTCCAATTTTTATTAAAATTATTAAGTTCTTCCTAATATGTTTATGACACAGGGTCTGATGTTCCATCCAAATACATTTATAAAATTGTTTTCTTAAAGCACCTGGGGTAGTTACATGACTGGAGAAGATCTTTAAACATGTATAAAGCTGTATGTCTAATAGAATGAAAGGCATCAATTAATCCAATTACTTAGTGAAGACAGTTTCTCCTATACTATATGCACTACATACACCTCACAACCCTATTTGATAAAGGACTAGTATCTCCATTTAAACATGAAAACTGGGTTAGAGAAACACTATTACACATTAATTGGTAGAGTTGAATGTTTTAAATCTTATCTTTGTAATTTCAAAATCCATGCCCTATTTATTATGTCACGCTGTCAACAGAGACAGATACATCCAAATGAGGTTTTAAAGGCCAGGTGTGGTGGCTCACACATGTAATCCCAACACTTTGGGAGTCTGAGGCAGGCAGATCACGAGGTCAAGAGATCGAGACCATCATGGCCAACACAGTGAAACCCTGTCACTACTAAAAATACAAAAATTAGCTGGGCGTGGTGGCATGCACCTGTAGTCCCAGCTACTTGGGAGGCTGAGGTAGGAGAATCACTTGAACCCAGGAGGTGGAGGCTGCAGTGAGCCAAGATCACACTACTGCACTCCAGCCTGGCCAAGTGGGACTCTGTCTCGAAAAAAAAAAAAGATAAAGAAAAAGATAAACAAAACAATTTAGAGGCCAGCATTTGCTTTGGACCTGCTCTAATACAAATGTTATTAGATCAACCCTTTTCACCAAAGTATTCCTACTTTCAAGATCAGTTTCCTAAATAGACCTCATAACTAATGAACAGAGGATTTCTTTTTTTTTTTTTTTTTGGAGAGAGTCTTGCTCTGTGCAATGGTATAGTCTCAGCTCACTGCAACCTCCACCTCCCAGGCTCAAGCAATTCTCTTGCCTCAACCTCCTGAGTAGCTGGGACTACAGGCGCAAGCCAACACGCCCGGCTAATTTTTGTATTTCTAGTATAGACGGGGATTCACCATGTTGGCCAGGCTGGTCTCAAACTCCTGACCGCAGGTGATCCACCTGCCTTGGCCTCCCAAAGTGCTGGGATTACAGGCATCAGCTACCATGCCCGGCCGAAAGGATTTTTAATTTGAGCTTCAGGATTTCATACCTTGAAATCATTTCAAATTTTTGTGTGCTTGCACGTACTGTGCATTTCCATGAGGAAGAATTCATTGGTTTTTATCAGTTAATCAAGGGAATCTATGACTCCAGAAATGTTTAAGAATCTGAGGAGAAAGGAAGAAATATAGTCTTTAGTTCTGTTAATAGGTGTGCAATTTTAACAACATTCTAAGTGAGCATTATTCTCTCACCTCCACAAGTTTGTGATGCACATGTTGTTTTCTCTGCCCTTCATTCCTTCTCTCCACACTTCTGCCTACCACTTCCACTGGGCTAATTCCTTCTCATCATTCAAGACTCAATTAATGTGTCCCTTATTCTAATCTAAGACACCTTCTTGAACTACGACCACTACCCCCAGGCTGTCAGGGAACCGTTCTCTGGCCTCAGAATTCTGTGTACAACTCTATGTTGCCTGAATGATAATTTTCTAGCTCTATTTCTCCTCCACTAGGATAGGAGCTCCTTGAAGGCAAGGACTTTTTATAATACATCTGTGAATTTCCAGAGTTTAGCACAATGCTTGATGCATAGAAGGTATTCAGTATAGTTTTGAATAAACAAGTAATTTTAAAAACAAATAAAAATCCTGTGAAACAGAGTTAGACCTTGCCTCTACAAAATATTAAAAAATTAGCTATGCGTGGTGGCATGTGCCTGTAGTTCCAGCCAGTTGGGAGGCTGAGATGAGACCATCACTTGAGCTGGGAAATCAAGGCTGCAGTGAGCCATGATCATTCCACAGTATTGCAGCCTGGATGACAGTGCAAGACCCTGTCTCAAAACATAAATAAATATACCCAAAGCAATCCTAAGCAAAAAAAAAAAAAAAAAAACAAAGCCAGAGGCATCACATTACCTGACTTCAAACTATACTACAACACTACAGTAACTAAAACAGCATGGTACTAGTACAAAAACAGACACAAAGACCCATGGAACAGAACAGAGGAAGCAGAAATAAAGCTGCACATCTACAACTATCTGATCTTCAACAAAGTAGACAAAAACAAGCAATAGGGAAATGACTCCCCATTCAATAAACAGTGCTGGGATAACTGGATAGTAACATGAAGAAGATTGAAACATATACAAAAATCAACTCAAGATGGATTAATGACTTAAATGTAAAAACTAAAACTGTAAAAACCCTAAAGAAAACTTGGGAAATACCATTTTGCACATAGGCCCTGGCAAAGATTTGATGATGGAGACATGAAAAGCAACTGCAACAAAAACAAAAATTGACAAGTGTGACCTAATTAAACTAAAGAGCTTCTGCACAGCAAAAGAAACTATCAACAGAGTAATCAGACAACCTACAGAATGGGAGAAAACTTTTGCAAACTATGCATTCAACTAAGGTCTAATATCCAGAATCTATAAGGAACTTAAACAAATTAACAGGCTGGGCGTGGTGGCTCATGCCTGTAATCGTATCACTTTGGGAGGCCAAGGTGGGCAGATCACCTAAGGTCAGGAGTTCCAGACCAGCCTGGTCAACATGGCAAAACCCACCTCTACTAAAAAACACAAAAATTAGCCAGGCATGGTGGTGTGCGCTTGTAATCCCAGCTACTCAGGAGGCTGAGGCAGGACAATCACTTGAACCCAGGAGGCAGAGATTGCAGTGAGGAAAGATTGTGCCACTGTACTCCATCTTAGGTGACAGAGTGTGACTTTGTCTCAAAAAATAATAAATAAAAATAATAAAAAGCGGGCAAAGGAGATGAACAGGCACTTCTCAGAAGACATATATGTGGCCAACAAGCAATGCTCAGCACACACATACATGCGGCCAACAAGCATATGATAAATGCTCAACATCACTAATTATTGGAGAAATGCAAATCAAAACCACAGTGAAATACCATTTCACACCAGTCAGAATGGCTATTACTAAAAAGTCAAAAAGCAACAGATGCTGGAGAGGCTGCAGAGAAAGGGGAACACATACACATAGTTAATAGGAATATAAATTAGTTCAGCTGCTGTAGAAAGCACTTTGGAGATTTCTCAAAGAACTTAGAACTACCATTTGATCTAGCAATCCCACTACTGAGTATATACCCAAAGAAATCTAAATTGTTCTACCATAAAGACACATGCACACATACGTTCATCGCCACACTATTCACAATAGGAAAGACATGGAATCAACCCAAAGCCCATCAACAGTGGACAGGGAAAAGAAAATGTGATATATATATATACATAAAATAAATCCCCACTCTACAGAAGCCATCAGCAAATATTTCCTTACACAAGCAACCACATCTATAATTCTCATGATAGCTATCATTTCCAATAACCTGTCTTCTGGACAATGAACAATAATAAATACTATTAATCAATTTTCATCCTTAATAATAATAACGGCCCTAGTAATAAAACTAGGAATAGCCCCCTTTCACTTCTGAGTCCCAGAGAGGACCCAAGGAACTTCTCTAATATCTGGCATACTTCTCCTTACATGACAAAAACTAGCCCCTATCTCGATTATATTTCAAATTTTCCCATCAGTAAACATGAACATACTCCTATCTATCACAATCCTATCCATTATAGTGGGCAGTTGAGGAGGACTCAATCAAATACAACTGCGAAAATCCTAGCCTACTCCTCAATTATTATATACATATATACCACAGAATACTACACATAAAAAAGAAAGCCATATAAAGAAACAAGATCATGTCCTTTGCAGCAACATAGGTGGAGCTGGAGGCCATTATACTAAGGGAATTAACGCAGGAACAGAAAACCAAGTACCGCATATTCTCACTTATAAGTGGAAGCTAAACACTAATTACACATGGAGACAAAGAAGGGAACAACAGACACCAAGACCTGCTTTAGGGTAGAGAGGGGCAGGAGGGTGAGGGTTGAAAAACCACCTGTTGGATACTATGCTTATTAGCTGGGTGATGAAATAACCTGTACACCAAACCCCAGCAACATGCAATTTATCCATATAACAAACCTGTGTATGTACCCCATGAGCCTAAAATAAAAGTTGAAATGGAATAAAATAAAAATACAAACATACATAAATACATAAATAAAGTAACACAGCCCATAATAGTAATTTCTTCCACAAAGCCAAGACACAGAGATTCATCTATTACTCCTGAAAGAAAGACAAGCAAACTAATTATTGGCAGGTTGTTTTTGATGTCCCTTCCCCAAGAGATTTATTTCTATAATATTTTTCAAAATATTTATTTAGGAATTGACAATCTTATATAAAAGTTTTCAATCCTATATAAAATTTTAGAAGTCTTTTTGTGTTTCATTGCTTTGTTTTCCTTCAGATGACATGAAAGTACACTTTTTTCCAAGTCTGTTTAGAGACTCAAAAGTATACACCCAACAGTTCTTAAATACATATGACAAATAAAAACATCTTCCTTTGAAGTTTTAAAAAAGAGAAATTTGTTTTATGGATCCCACTAAATAAATGAGGAATATAAAAAGCAAAGATTAGCATATTCCAATATGGTGAACACTATCAATGAAGTACTGCAAGCTTTTAAACTTGCAATAATTTTTATAATGAGAAACATCAAATTCATCTAAGTATGAAATTTTTCCTTAAATCTGTATTAAAATTAATACTCCATTGCTGAAATTTAACAACTAATAAAAATACTCTGAAACTCACATAGAACTGTGCTGTTCTTAAATGACTCAAAGAGAAAGCTGTGATTTTATTTAGAATATATATGCAAAATATTCACATCCTCTGACTTTCTTAATATATATAGATCTTTAGTAGCTTTCATTGAAAGTGACACTGAGCCACAATGCTGAAACTGAAGCAAATTACAACATTCACGGATCTCAGAAATACAGACATGATCAAAGAGCCTTAGAAGAAACAAGCACATAAACTTTCTGTCAAAAAATAGTGTTTTCTGTATCAATACTTTTGAGATATTAATATTATGTTATAGCTCACTTATAGAAAATCTAAAAGTGAGAAAAATATTTTAAACTTTTGAAAATATTTCCTAAAATGAATAAAATTATGTAAGTCCACATTCCCTTTTCCATAATTCCAAAATCACCAAATATCTAACTTTAGCACCAAAATTAATTTGATAGCAAAATCCAACCCAAATTTATGTGACTCTGTTTATAATTTTTATTCACTTACTGTGAATGTGATATTGATGTGTTTGATTACATCTTACTATCTCATACCCCATTGGGGGTATTATGTAATTGACAGTACATATGCAGTATTGCCTTTCCATAATAAAAAGAAATCTGAGTTCTGAAATATATTTGCATCCATACCTGCCAGATAAGGGACTGCAGACCTGGATTTCCTCTTCTTTTAAAGGTGATTTTCTACTATGCCTTTAGGAAAAAAAATATTCTCTCTCTCTCTCTCTGTCTGTCTGTCTGTCTGTCTCTCTCTCTCTCTCTCTCTCTCACACACACACACACACACACACACACACACAAACACACACAGACACCAATTAAGATATCATTTCTCTGGGGGTGTAAGACATTGTATACTTTCCATAACTTATCTCTAATTCTCACCTTAAAAGTAGCTGTTATTATCCCCAGTTAAATACAGGTACTAAAACAAAAAAGGCTTAACTATTACTTTGTCCAACCACTAACACAAGCTATCAAACAATATTCTCATTTCTAAGGCGTTTTACAATTTCAACATTCTGCCCATAATTGGTTTCTGATTCATATAAACCTGCTTTTTAAAATAGACCCATTTATTTCACAGAGAGTGATAAAGGTATGGTCCATTTCAACAGACTGCATCATTTAAAAAAATGTTTGCCTACATGGGCTTCCACAGAATAACTTGACAAAATAGAAAAACAAATTATTTTACTGGGTAACTAAAATAAAAGCTTTTTTAAGATAGCTGGAAGAGAGGGAGAAGAAGCTAAGAAAAAGAAGCAGGTGCAATCTAGCATGAGACTAATACTCCTACATGTAATTAACTGTAAGGTTTTCTTTTTTATTAGTATTGATAATCAAATTTATAGGGAAAAAGTCCTGACATTTGTGTCCCCATTTTAAAGCACAAGATTTAAAAGAAGAAACTTCCTTTTATAAATCTGACCCTCTTACAGAGCTATCTACATGCTCTGTAAGAAGCTTGAATATAAAAAATTTCTAATGTATTGCATATACTTTACATATAAAAGCATGCTTAAGATATCTTAAGTGTCCCTTATTCCTCCAAGAAATTCCTCAAAATCTACCTCACACAGAGACCGGTCCCGTGATACACAGTTCAGGTAACAATTCTACATTCTCCAAAACTTAATGTCTGCCTTTCTTCTGACAGCAAAGCAGTGAAAAACCAATGAAGAAAAAACAGAATTTCTTATACTCATCATTGTATGTTTATATAATTTCTTTTATATGTAAAGTATATGCAATACATTTGAAATTTTTTATATTCAAGCTTCAAGTGAACTATGGACATAACATTTATTGGACACTTCAAGTATATGATCTCTAATATTCACAGCTATCCTGCAAATATCATCCCCATTTTACAAATGAGGAAACTGAAGATCATAAAACTTGAGTCCAAGGTCCACATATAATAAATCACAGAAGTAGGGTTTACAAAAGGATCTGAGCCCATTTCTTTCCATTTCACCTTGTTAGAATATGCTTAGTTTAGAATATTTCCTGTAAGGCAGGGATTTTCATCATGGCTATGATTTCTTCAGAACGTAGTATGTTGTAATACAAACACAAAGCCAAATAATGAATCTGGGTAACATTTAAATTGTCAAAAAAACTAATCTTCTACTAATTCTTTGCAGATCTTAATTAAGTTGTCAACTTCTCTGTGCCAAAACTTCTCCACATATAAAACATAGAGAATACCTTAAAGAGTTGTTATGAGACTGAAGTAAAATGTATAAACCACTTAGTACAATGCGTGGTACAAAATAAACACTTCATAAATGTTGGCTATTTCAAGTGAGATTAAGAAATTACCAGATGGCCATATTTTGTATCAGGTGACTCCAGCCAGCAATAGCTGGACACCTAATCTAAAACCAGTCAATCCTGACACTGGACTGTGATTTAGTGGTAAAAGACAATAAGGGTCAATAAAATTATCTCTCTCAGAAATTTGAATTAAACAAAGACTGAGGCATTATTCGCCTAAATGACCTGGCTTTTTACCATCATCAATTTTCTACCATCAATGTTACCAATGACCTCTCTGTTGCTAAATCTAGTTTTTTAGCCCTTCATTTTATATTGTTTGGCAGCATTAAGTCTACTGAGTATTCCATTTATCTTGAAACATTCCTTTACTTGTGCTCTAATCTCTCCAGTCGCACCTTCTCAGTCTCTTTGGAAGGCATTGAAATATTGCAGCTACTCAACACTTCATCCCAGGCCTCTTCTCCCTCTAGGCAATTTCATCCACACCCATGGCTTGAGTAATTATTTCTATGTCAAAATAATTATCTCTATGCCAGTTTACACTTTTCTTGTAAATTCAACTGCCTTGTCAATCTCTCTGCTTATCTGGATGTCCTAAAGATACCTCAATCTCCACTTATCTAAAACCAAATTAATGATCTTTCCTCTCACACCTACCCAAGGCCCCTTCCAATGCTCCCTATCCCAATAATGGCACCACTAACTATCCAGTTGCACAAATTAGAAAATGAGAAGTAGTCTTTGATACTTCCTTCTCCATCATCCTCATATTTCAGTAAGTCCTATTAATTTTATCTCCTAAGTATTTCTCAATTCCTTCTCTTCATCTCCACTGCTACCTTCTAAGGTCTCTCTATATGCACTCTTGTATCCTCTGTACTCTCCTCAATGTAGCTGGTGGAGAGTATATCCTATATCCACTCTTGTATCCTCTGTACTCTCCACATTGTAGCCAGAGTTATTTTTTTAATTATTCTAATCATGGCATGCTCCCACTTAAAAGCCCTCAATGGCTTCCCATTATTCTTAGGATTTCTGACCCAAATTCATATCATATTCTACAAAGTACTGGAAGATCTGGCTTCAGCGTACCTCTTCTCTCTTCCCATTGCCCCACATGTACCCACACTTGTCTCCTTTCAGTTCCTTAAACACAGCATAACATGTCTCCACCTGCTTGGGTTCTTTGCACATGGTTTTCCTGCTGCCTCGACCACTCTTTGCCCTTTTTTTCAATTATCCAATCCCTATCATATGTCAGCTAAAATATCACTTCCAGACAATATCAGTAATTCAGTTATTCATTTAAGAAATCTTTATTGAGAACATACTATACACTTAGAACAGTTCTAGACATGTGGTATTGATAAAACAATGCCCTTGTAGAGCTTACATTGTAGTGGAAGGAGACAGGAAATAAGCAATACAAGCAAGTAAATTAAATAGTATGTTCAAAGGCAATAAATGCTATGAGAAAAAAAGGAAAAGAAGAACAAGGTAAGCTCATCCAAAGCAGGGAATTTCCAATGCCTAACTTATTGCCAGGCATATAATTAGCACTCGATATTTGTTGAGTGGATGAATGAATAAAGGAATAAGCATGTTCAAGTTATGAGGGAGCTAAAACTATAAAATGAGTAGAGGAGCTACTCAATAAAACAGAGGTGCCATGAAAGAAAGAGAAATAATGAAGGCCTTGAGACATAATGGTTCCTCGAACCTATTTCTGAGGGTGTCATAGTTTTCAGTTCCAGTTTCTGGGGTGTGGTGTGTATGTACCATAACCACACACACACACACACACACACACACACACACACACACCAGGACCAAAGTAATTCAAGTGGATCACTCTTGTAATGATAATACCTGATCAGGACATATATACAAGGTTATGTATACCACTGCCAACACCCATCACACACATATTCCCAAAGCCACTTCTTTTCTACCCACACACCCATGCCATCCCGTAACATCCAGTTCTTCAGTGGTCAGCCTCATTTAGAGGCAAACTCCCTCCCACATACTCAAAACTGTAAAAACCTTTGCTTTCTTCTATGACCCTGTGAGAAACTTAAAGTCAGTATCTCACAAATCCCAGCCATATGCACAAGGAGTCCCCTCAGGAATAGGATCCTGGGTCTCCCTTCCTGTCAGTCTTCCTGTCCCTTAAAGGCTATCTTCTACCCACAGAAGTGTGGACATGCACTCCTTTGATTCTGAATGACCTTCAAGATCATTGAACCCACATACACTCACACTCACGCTCCAGCCTCCTTTGGTAGGCTCCTAAAGGACTGGGGCTCCGGGTATCCCCTCAAGGCCTCTTGTCTTTTTAAGGATCCATACAAGAATTATTTGCATAAATTTCTCTGTGACCAGGAGTGACCCTGAGGACACTGCACATCCCCAAACACAAATACTCTAACTCCTCCTTCCATGGCACTGTCTGATATTAAAGTAACACACCTTCCACGTATACCTCCCTCTTTAGAGTCAGAGCCTCCTACTCCCACCCCGAGCCCAAATCATGCCCCTTTAGGGATCTCTCCCATGCTCCCACAGGGCAGTGTACACCCTTTCCATGACACAGCCTAGCCCTAGGATTAGCCTTCACCACAGGTGATCCCAGGATTAAGATCCTGTCTCTTCCCTCAGGTCCCAGCCCCTTTCGGGCCCATGTTCTGTCACAAGTGTGCACACTAACCCACACTCCCCTCCACCACCCGGACTTCGAGGTCCCTGCCCGCCATTCAGAGGGGTGCACGCCACCCTTGACCCCGACCCTGAAGTCATAACCCACCGCGCAAATATACAGGACCGCCTCCTCAGGAGTAGGACCATGCCCGAGTCCCCCGTTGCCTGAGACCCAGGACAGCCTGGCCGCCTCAGCCTCCCCCAGATCGGCCGCCCCCACAGACCTGCCTCAGGCGCCGACTGGCTCCCCTCCGCCATTTTTGTTGTCCCTCAGTCTCCGAGCTCACGCGAAGACCGCGGGGCAGTAGGGAGCGGGTGGTGGGATCAGTGGGCTGACAGGAGCTCCCTCTGGAAGACGCGGCACGACGGTTGCCAGGGCAACAGGCGGCAGGCGCGCGGGTGGCCGGCGCGCGGCTGAGGGCGGGAGGGACGCCTGGGAGGAGCGTGCGTCCAAGGCCCCGCCCCCGCGGCGCGAGCCCGGGCCTGAGCTGGGACTTGGGCCCCGGGGCGCTGCTCCTCCGCAACCGAGCCACCGCATCCTGGCAACTGAGCAGGCTCCGCCACCCCTAGAGCACAGGGGCCAGGTCTGTAGGGAAGGCGCTTTCCTGCCGGCGACCGGGGTCCTCGTACTGACCGCCCATACTAGCTAAACTGGCTTTTCTGTGGTTGGTGCTCAACTTTGGGGACTTGGGACAGGTTTCTTGATTTCCCAAAGCTTCTCCCCTTGGTTTGCCTGGGTTACTCGTCTTCAACTGAAATGCACTGAAAACCAACTGTGTGCCCACCCCAACCCAAACACACAGAGGCCCAAAGGGTTCTGGCTCCTTGCCCCTCTGCGACAGCAACCCTCAACCCCAGAAAAGACTTATCCTTTTGCTGACGTATTTTTCAGTAAATATGGGCTGCTGTTTCCCACTTTTCAGTAGTGACACGCCGTTATCGTCTAAAACCAAGCTGGAACATTACCCGTCCTGACCAGCTCTGCCCTCCCGCAGTCCCCTGTATATTCCCTCTATTCCAAATGCTTTATGCATTATTTCCTTCTCGACCATGAGCTCTCTGATACCTACGGTTGATCTCTTATCTTTGTATACTCCATAGTGCAGCGTGGTGCATGACACAAAGTAGGATCTCAGTCAATGTCTGCTGAATGGAAAATGGAGGTAATCTGAAAGGAAATGAGGTGGAGAGAGTGAAAGAGGGAAGGGGGAAAAACGCTAAGAAAAATGTGTTATTGAGCTGATTGCTTTAGTAGACAACTATTTTTAATCTTGCTGGAGACTCTGAAAAACAGGGTAGAATGTGTGCCTGCCGTTGTCCCACTGAAGAACACAGAGTCTGGGGCATTTGTCTCCTAATTTCTGTCTCCATTGGTTGAGGGTTGCTCTCCACCTTCCAGCTTGAACTCTCTCACATTTCCTGGTTATGCTTGCCAGGGCTGAGCAGACTTCTAGAGTTTGAGAGAAAGCCTTGAGGCAGAAATGCAGAGACGGACCGGAAGGCCTTCTAAGTAAGATGCTGGCCACATGCATGGAACTGTCCATTCATCTGCATTAAAATCATGGATAAGAATCTTGTACAGAAAGTTACATGAAAATAGCTATCAGAATTATCTCTCACATTTGAACAGTTTAAAATTCCCAAGCCATGTCCACACAACTATCAAGATGAATATATATGTGCTTTCCACAGTCCTAATGACACTTATGTAAAGGCTGTGAGGGTTTTGGGAATTTCGGTGTCGGAGGAGTCAATAAGGGCTAAGAAGAACAAAAGAACTACATTAAGTATAGGGAGATGGAAAAATAAAGAGAAAGATGTGGGTTCTACTCAGACTGATGTTATAGCTTTATAATCTTGGGCAAATCACTTAAACTTACTGAGCCTCAGTTTCCTCTTCCAACAAACTGAGACAAAGGTCCTGCCTACCACAAAGAGTAGCTCTAAGACACAAATAGGGTGATGAATGAAAATGCATTTGATGAGTATAAATCCAGCCAATAAAAGAATCTAGCACGGTTTAGAATAATTCACTTAAACAAACATCCCCCATGCCTCTTCTGAGCCAGGCTCTGTGCAGATGCTGAGGATAAAGAGACAAATATAACATTATTAAATTGAACCACATTGGTCAATTTAAATTTTAAGTAAAATTTAGAACTCAGTTATTTAATCAGAGTTGCCACTTTTCAAGTGCTCAATAGCTACATGTGGCTACTGGCTACCATATTGGACAACATATGTATAGAACATTTCCATCACTGCAGAAAGTTTTGTTAGTCAGAATTGATAGACAAATGCCTTACTGGGCAGAGGAGACGAAAAGCCTGGAAAACCAGCTTGCTGACAGGACCAGGTTCGGTTCTCCTCTGTGTCAGCTATTCCTCAGGAAGCAGTACAGGAGGGAGTATAGACTTCTTCACTACTGCTGGAGTCTTCAGAGACTTCCCTTTTGTTGTGTGAAAAATAACACAGCATGGGAAGTGGGGGGAAAACGTCCCCTACATGGGCTCCTGGGAATTAGTTTCCCCGTGCTACCATTCATATGTCCCTGGGAGGTCTGTCTTCCCCAGAGACCTCCTATGATTTCTGTCTCCACAGAAAACACCCACCCACAACAAGGGTGCCTTCTTTCAAGCAAAATATACCCTGTAGGATTCACCCACTCCCTCCATAAATATTCATTAAAATGATACCTTCCATGTGCCTGGCCACTAAGTTAGATGCAGAATGGAATGAGAGAAATATTTAATTTATAATCATATTTTTACGAGCACAAACTCATTTCATTCTCAGAGCAGCATTATGATATTTGTATTAATATCAGCCTCTTGTACAGAAGATGAAATTGAGGCTCACAGAGTTTAAGTGACTTATACAAAGTTTCAGGCAGAAAGTAGCAGACTCAGGGAAGACTGAAATTATGCTAGGAAATTCATCTGTGTTATCTCATGTAATTTTCACATCAAAAATACCATGCCTTTGAAGTTTACAAACTAATTGGAAAGAAAGGATTAACATGCACAAATTCAGTTTACAATTAATTTCCAAACAATGTGGTAAGAGCAATGATACAGGCATGCTCAGCAAAGTGGAGGAGCACTAAAGAGAGATCCCCTTGATGGGCATCTATAGCCACAGCCCACCAGAAGTATTCAAAATAGCCAATCCTAAATGTTTACTCTGCTCCACCTTGCGATTCTCACAGAAATCCCAATAAAGACTTTGGCCTAGGATTTCCCCTTGCTCCTGTGTTCTGACACCAAACCAAAACCTGGTGTTTCCCCTGTGACCCTTCATGGCATAAACTTCTTTCCAAGCCTTGTTCTCATTTACTCCTGTGGCCACACCCACTTAATCATACCATATCCAACATTTATATTCTTAGGACATACTTGTTATTCTGCTCTTTAATAAACAGGCTATTGTTGTTTACTCTTTCCATGTAAAATTTTAAATCAGCTTGCCTAATTGCAAAAAAAGAAAAAAAAGAAAAAAAGAAAAAAGTAATAATGTTGCTGGTATTTTATTAGAATTGTGATAAATTTATAGATTAATTTAGGGAGAAATGACATCTTTATGATACTGAGTCCTTTTATCCAAGTACATGATATATCTTATAATCTGTTTAAGTCTTCTATGTCCTTCAGAAATATTTAACAAATAGTTTTTTTTTTTTTTTTTTTTTAGACATAGTTTCTGTCACTGAGGCTGGAGTGCAGTGGCGCAATCTTGGCTCACTGCAACCTCTGCTTCACCGGTTCAAGTGATTCTCCTGCCTCAGCCTCCTGAGTAGCTGGGACTACAAGCACAGACCACCATGCCACCATGTATTTTGTTTTAGTAGAATCTGGATTTTACCATGTTGGCCAGCTAGTCTCAAACTTCTGACCTCAAGTGATTCGGCCTTCCAAAGTGCTGGGATATGCGTGAGCCACCACGCCTGGCCAAAACATTATAATGAGATATTTTATATACATTTTCATACTATGTCTTTAAAATCAGGTTTGTGTTTTACACCCACAGCATGTTTCAATCTGAATTAGCCACCTTTCAAGTGCTCAGAAGACACATATGGCCGGCAGCTACCATACTGGAAAGCACAGGTCTAAACACTCTAATTAAAAGGCAGAGATTGACAGAGTGAATTGGGGGAAAAAATAAGCGAGACCTAATTCTATGCTGTATACAAGAAATTTACTATAAATATAAAGATATATATGGATTAAAGTAAACAGAAGAAAAAACAGACTTTACAAACACTTATCCAAAGAAGGCTGGATTAATATCAAAGTAGACTTCAGAACAGAATATATTGCTAAAATAGTTAAAGAGGACATTACATAATTATAGAGGTCTTCTCAGCAAGAAGATGTGTAACATCATTCTTAATAATGAATTACTGAATGCTTATGGTGTAAGGCCTAAAAATAACACTATATGCTGCCTTCACATCTAGTAAAAACAGGAGGGCCTGGAATTACCTAACCACAAGTTCTCCTCCCCATTCTCCTCACACAGATAAGGTCTCCAAGTCAAACAACACTCCTTATCAAACAGATCAGGTATAGTTCCGATTATCCCTGAGTGGTTTCAGTTCCCTACCAATCCACAGAATTATTCAAACAAGCCAATTAAATCCTCTCATAGGAAACAGGGAAGCACTCAACCCTTTTGAAACTACAAAGCCTGCTTCCTACAGCCACTGATTGTTCACTGTGTTCCTGAGTATAACCTCCATTTGGCCCTTTGATGGTGTACAATGTCATCTTCTCCTGGGCTGTGAGTATATGTGACTAATAAACTGCTCTCAATCTCATCTGTCATGTCAGGTGTCATGTATTCAGCCATTCCCATAACGCCAGGGCAGGAATTTCCCCTCACCAATGGGGTGAATGGGAAGTAATTAAAAAAGTAATTAATGCTTTCCTCTATAAATCAGGAAGAAGAGAAGGATGTCCACTGTCAACACTTTTATTTAATATTGCACTGGAAGTCCTAGCCAGTAGAATAAGACAAAAATAAAATTCAGATAGACTGAGAAGGAAAATATAAAAATGTCTATATTTACAAAAGACATGATTGTATACTTAGAAAATCCAAAGGAATGTACAAAAAGCTACTAGAACTAATAAGCGAGTTTTCTATATGCACGTCAATTGCATTTCTATATACTAACAAAAAAAACTTCAGGTTAAGAAAATAATACTATTTACAACATAAAAATAAAAGTACAGATAAATTTAACAAAATATGTGCTAGACTTGTACAGTGAAAACTATAAACTATTTTTGAAAGAAATTAAAGAAGACCTAAATAAATGAAGATATACACCATGTTCATGGATCAGAAAACAATATTGTTAAGATGTCAATTCTCCTGAAACTTATCTATAAGCTCCACTATCCAATAAATATCCAATAGCTACATGTAGCTATTTAACTTTATATTAATTAAAATTAAATTAAAATTAAAGTTCTTTGGTCAAACTAGCCAAATTACAAGTTTTTAATAGCCATATATGGCTAGTGGCTACCACATTAAACAAAGCAGATAAAGAATAGTTCTCAGCTGGGCACAATGGCTCACACCTGTAATCCCAGCACTTTGGGAGGCCAAAGCAGGTGGACTGCTTGAGCTCAGGAGTTCAAGACCAGGCTGGCCAACATGGCAAAACCCCATTTCTACTCAAAATGCAAAAATTAGCCAAACATGGTGGTGCATGCCTGTGGTCCCAGCTACTCAGGAGGTTGAGGTGGGGGATCATGAGCCCAGGAGGCAGAGGCTGCAGTGCAGTGAGCCAAGATCATGCCACTGCACCCCAGCATGGGCAACAGAGTGAGACCATCTCAAAATAAATAAATTAATTTAATTTAATTTTTAAAAAAAGAATAGTTCCATAATCACCAAAAGTTTCATTGGACAATAGCAATTTATAAATTCAATGCACTCTCCATCAAAATCCCAGTCATTAAATAAATTTTATAATTAAAAATGACAAGCTAATTTTAAAATTTATATATAAATAAAGGAACTAGAAGAGCCAAAACATTTTGTAAAAGAAAAACGTACTAGGCTAGGTGCCTTGGTTGCTCATGTCTGTAATCCCAGAACTTTGGAAGGGCGAGGTGGGTGGATCACTTAAGGTCAGGAGTTCAAAATCAGCCTGGCCAACATGGTGAAACTCATCTCTACTAAAAGTACAAAAATTAGCCAGGCATGGCGGCCAGTGCCTATAATCCCAGCTACTTGGGAGGCTGAAGCAGGATTGCTTGAACCCGGGCAGCAGAGGTTGCAGTGAGCCAAGATCACACCACTGCACTCCAGCCTGGGCAACAGAGCAAGACTCTGTCTCAAAAGAAAGAAAAACATACTTAATAATAAATTACTAAATTGAAGGACTTACACTACTTGGTTTCAAGGTTTACTATAATGCTACAATAATAAAAACAGCATCTGATTTGCATAATCACATAACATACAGCATATAGACATACTTTATAGATCAATACAACAGAATAGCATCCAGGAAAAGGTTATACATGTATGGTACATTGATTTTTTTGACAAAAGAGCTAGGGTAATCAATGGGGAAAGACAGTTTTTTAAACAAATGGTAGTAGAGCAATTGGTTATCTATATGCAAAAGTAACATGAACTTGAACCAATACCTTCACCATATGCAAATATAAACTTGAAGTGGATCATAGACCTAAAACTAGAATAAAAACTGTAAAACTTTTAGAAGAAAGCATCAACAAACATTTTTGTGACCTTGATTAGGCAGAGTTCATAGGACACAAAAAGCGTAACCATAGAAAAAACTGATAAATCAGACCTCATAAAAATTAAAAATTTCTGCTGTTCAACTCAGTATTAAGAAGACAAAGACCAACAACCCAATTATGGACAAAATGGTTGAACAAGAAGATATGCAAATGGATGATAAGCATGTGAAAAGATGTTCAATATCATTAGTCATTAGGAAAATGCAAGTTAAAATCACAATGAGATACCACTACCAAACACTATAATGGTTAAAATTTCAAAGACTAAGAATACCAAATATTAGTAAGGATGCAGAACAACTAAAACTCTCATATATTGCTGGTGAAAATGCAAACTTGCACAGTTACTTTGGAAAACAGTTTGGCAAGTTTTTTTTTTTTTTTTTTTTTGAGACAGAGTCTTGCTCTGTCAGCCAGGCTGGAGTACAGTGGCACAATTTCGGCTCACTGCAACCTCCACCTCCCAGGCTCAAGCAATTCTCCTGCCTCAGCCTCCTGAGTAGCTGGGATTACAGGCATGTGCCACTCACATGCCCAGCTAGTTTTTGTATTTTTAGTAGAGACGGGGTTTCACCATGTTGCCCAGGCTGGTCTCGAACTCCTGACCTCAGGTAATCCTCCCACCTCGGCCTCCCAAAGTGCAGGGATTACAGGCATGAGCCACCATTCCTGGCCAGCAATTTCTTATAAAGTTAAACATACTCTTATGACCTAAAAATTCTACTCCTAATTATGTACTCAAGACACTAAAACCAAGTTGCTGATATAAACATGAGCTAAATAAAATGGTAAATCCAGCTACCAAGAAAAATAGAAGTGAGGCTGTTGGCCTAACAAGGAAAGGAAGAAAACTTGCAACAGATGGAGACTGTATCTTGGAGCAATAAAGAACTAAGGAGCAGGTATTTTATTAACTTTTTTCCCAGACCATATGACTATCTTCAGTGGTCTCCCAGCAATGTTTAGAGGCATAGGAAATTATTTTCATGTTATGGACTGAATGTTTATGTTCCCCAAAAATTTATATGTTGAAGCTTTCAATGTGATAGCATTTGGAGTTGGAGACTTTGGGAAGTAATTAGGTCATGAAGGTGGAGCCCTCAAGAAGAATAGTACCCTTACAAGGAGAGGCCAGAGAGCTAGCTAGCTATCTTTCTACCATGTGAGGATACAGTGAGAAGTTAGCAGTCTGCAGCCTGGAAGAGGTCTTCAACAAAAGCCAGCCACACCTTCACCTTGATCTTGGAATTCCAGCATTCAGAACTGTGAGAAATAAATTTCTGTTGTATATAAGCCACCAGTTAATAGTATTTCTTATAGCAGCCTGAGCGAAAACACTTCATATAGAGAGAAGATCTGGGAAGCACATATCAAATATTAAAAAGAAAAAATTTAAAGATGAGCATGAGTGAACATAGCTAAGTTAATGAGGAGGGTCTCCTTGATTACATGAACACATATAAATGCTGGATAAAAAACTAAAATTTTAAAACATGGCTTAATTCAAAAGAAAGGAAAATATTCTGAAGTTAGAAGGAAGCTTGAAAAGATCATGCTCTTCATTAATACATTCAATTACCTCCCAGCCTTCCCCATACCAAGCTCTCAGATTATATTGATAACTTAAAGGCAGCCTAATTTAATGGGCAGAGTATTTTCTCAATGATGGCTGAGTATCTGGATGAGTCAGACTTGATACTGGCTTGAAGAAACTCACAGCCTAGGGAAAGAGACATTGTAGCAATTTAAAAATGGAGAAACCTCTCCCCTTACTAGCTCCTGTCTCTCAATCATGGTAACTCATGGCATCAAAGAGAATTTAATTGGCACTGACACCACTCTTTCTGGGTAACAAAGTGGAAGAGCCACTGACAGCTGGTTTAGTGGGTTTGAAAAATAAACCAAGCTCAGGAGAGTACCAACAGCTTCCTAGCACAACAATATTATACTAGGGGCTACTCTTCTGAAAGGAGCAAAGCTAAATGCGACTGATAGAAAGGAAATGCTGTCCTTACTAAATTTTTTATTGTCTCCAAGAAATATGAATGCCCAACCCACTGTCTTGGTGAAATGTGATAACTTCTTAGGAAGCAAATGAGGAAATCAGCAGTGATTCATTGATCTTATAATGGCTGAGAAGGGTAGTAATTGATGGAAAATTGACCCAAACCAGGTATATTGAAAAGGTCAGAGAGGCAGACTGTCCTCCTTTAGAGATAAGGAGCACAGTTCCTAAAGGAGGGAATGAGAACATGGCCCTCAGGGATCTGGAAGGAGATGGAGTTAAAGAAGAAAGGTCAGGTAAATTGAGAAGGGAAAGAGGTCCCAAGGATGGAAATCCTCACAGAGGCCACTCTCTTTTTAAAGGCCCAAATCTGAAAACTTCCCCTTTTCCATTAGATAGACTGCTGAAAATAGATGGGCTGCATTCTGTGTTTCTGCCACTCCTTGCTAAAGATAACTCCTTAAAGAACTTTGTAAACTTCACATAATTCTTCATTTGGATGAGATTAGCAGGACAATGTAGTTCAAGAAGGGCCAGACCTCATTGACCTCTTAGTATCTAGGGACTTAGTGAACATGGGGCTAGCAAAGGCATTATGGCCATATGTAAATTTTTTAATTGGTATATTACACCAGATACTGTTTATGCCTTAGTTTCATAACTTAATGTTAATTCATAAGAATTTCTTCATGTCATGAAGTATTCTTTGAAAACATTACTCCTGTTGCTATAAAATCATCATAAAGGTGCATCATAACTAATTAAAGCATTCCCTTCTTGGATATTTGAGTCCTACTTTTTTCTGTTATAAATAATGCTGCAGTGAACATCTTTGTGTACCTTTTGTCATCATTTCATCACTTTCTTGGTTTGGATTTCTATACATGAGGTCACTGGGTAAGGGGTATGAAGCATACAAGGCTCTTGAAATGTATTGACAAATTGTCCTCCCCAAAGACCTCATCCCTTTATGTTCCCACTGTCGAGTATGCAAGTACCTGTCACATGATACCTTTGTCAACATTGTGCCTGTGATATTACAGGGGAAAATGTTTTATCCAATTAGCCAGGACACATGACTTGAACTTAACCATCTGCCCAAATGAAATTTGAGAAGTTTGGTTTAAACATGGAAACATGGAAAAGCTAAGTGTACTTCTCACAGATGTGGCACCAGCAGAAACAGGGAAAAATTGTTTTCAACATTTTATTTCCATCATAAGAGGGGGCTTATGAACCCCAGGCTTCATTTCTCTTTCCGGAAAAGAGTATGTGGTATGAACTAGGTATGCTAGATCTCTATGGTTAACTGGAGAAACAGATAAAGATCTCCATTTCTCTTCATGCTCATGCCCTTAACTGGTACTTATTTACAGGGTATTTGGAAGAAGACAACATAGGGCATGTAAGCCTAGTCTATTTTAATGGCATCAGATGTTTTGATTCTTTAAATTTATTGAAGGATTAAAAGAGTTGGAGCTAAGAGGCTCTGAACACTCATTTTGCTACACCTCCAAGTATCATTAAAATTTGACTTTCTTACTGATGTAACAAAATATTTAAACACACTGAGATTGAAATTCTAGGGAATAAAACAAGGCTGTTGCTGGCTTGTTCAAGGAAGTGAAGACATTTAGACTGAACAGGAGGCCATAGAACCTCATTCATTCCAAATTTTAGAGTATTAGAGTTCCATCGTGGAAACGGAATGACCATTTCAGAAGAGATTCATAGATCATGATGTCAGTGAAACTAAATTTTCAGAATTGCTCTTGGAGTGCAGACCTTAGGATGTGACCAAATATATATATAAGTATCTCCTCTATTAGTTTTGTTTGTTTGTTTGTTTTTTGTTTATTTCTTTGTTTGTTTTTTTGAGATGGAGTCTCACTCTTTGCCCAGGCTGGAGTAAGTGGCACCATCTCAGCTCACTGCAACCTCCACCTCCCGGGTTCAAGCAATTGTCCTGCCTCAGTCTCCCGAGTAGCTGGGATTACAGGCATCTGCCACCATGCCGAGCTAATTTTTTTGTATTTTTAGTAAAGACAGGGTTTCGCCATGTTGGTCAGGCTGGTCTCAAACTCCTGACCTCAGGTGATCCACCCACTTTGGCCTCCCAAAGTGCTAGGATTACAGGTGTGAGCCACCATGCCCAGCCTCCTCTATTAGTTTTAAGAGGAGATGATTGATATAAAAGTTAACTATGTCCAGTAGAGTCATAGTATCCCTGAAATCATGTAGGCAAGTATATAAATCCCAGAACTACATGGACATTTATGGCTATGTAATGAAACACTAGGCCATAATTTTCTTTATAAAACAAGCAAAAAGCAGAATATCACAAATAGGGATATAAATCTAGAATTAGAATTTAGGTGTTCTCTGATTTAATATACACAACAGTTTTAAAGAATAGTTTAGCCTTCTAAAAACATATATCCTCACAAAATAGATCAATGACAAATACTATGCCTAAAACTATATGCCTTTTTCCTAGTAATAAATGTAATTAATTTTTACAAAACCTTCATATGACATCTTAATTCCACATTTTTGAACAGCCTAAAGGTTTCACTTTCCATCACTGTATTTAAAAGTATGATACACATAGATAACGTTCTATTATAGGCATTATATAGGTTTGGAGAGCAATAAGTCTAGGTACAAATCCTGGCTCCATCACCCCATAAAGTTCTCTCCTTGACCTTTAAGAACCTACATAACGTGGAGAGGTCTGTCTTTGTGGTCTCACCTCCTACCACGTTCTTCCCCACTCATGATGCTTCAGCCCCATAGGCCTCCTTTGGTTCCTGAAGCACCTCAAGCTAGCTTCCCCCTTCACAACCTTCAGTGTTCTCTCTGCTTGAGCTACTCTCCCCTCACATCTTCACATCACTTGCTCTCTCACTTCATTCAGGCCTCTTTTCAAATGTCATCTCCTCAGAGAACCCTTCTCTGTCCATTCAATCAAAATAGCTCCCACCCTCGGTTACTCACAATCTCACTACTCTGTTTTTCTTTACTGTCTAAAATCATAAATTCTATTTAATCATTTATCCACATATTCATTGACTTTCTTTCCAATAGTAAGCTCTGTGAGAACAGGAACCTTACCTATTTTGTGCCCTGATACATCTTCCATAGCTAAAACAACTTCTGATACATAGTGAGTGAATACTTTATAAATATTTTTAATGAATGGTTGAATAAATGAATGAACAAGAAATGATACGGTTCGGGTGCGGTGGCTCATGCCTGTAATCCCAGCACTTGGGGAGGCCGAGGTGGGTGGATCATTTGAGGTCAGGAGTTTGAGATAATCTGGCCAACATGGTGAAACCCCATCTCTACTAAAAATTCAAAAATTAGCCAGGCGTGGTGTCGGGCTCCTGTAATCTCAGCTACTCGGGAGGCTGAGGCAGGAGAATCGCTCAAACTGAGGAGGTGAAGGTTGCAATGAGCTGAGATCACACCACTGCACTCCAGCCTGGGCGACAGAGGGAGGCTCTGTCTCAAAAAAAAAAAAAAAAAAAAGGTATGATAGGTCCATGTACAGATAATTGGAGAGTACAAAAAAAGATCACCTAATTTAAACTTTCAGTTGAAACAGAGTGTAACCAAAGGAGATTTCCCAGAGGAAGGTAAAATGTGAGCTGAATTTTAAAGGATCGTCGGAAGAAAATGAGGATCCTAGGTCAAAGAAACAGACATGTAAGGATAGAGGGAAGAAAACACAGCTTAAATACTAACTGCAGGTGATCTGAAATGACTTGACAATAAGTTAAACAGGAGAAAATGGCTTCTCTGTGGGTGGAGAAGTTGAGTATAGTCCTAGAAGCTCTATAAATAATTTGAGTACCAAAAGTGGTAAAAACATTGTATTTCTAAAGCCCCCAAAGATGACCAAAATCATGTGGACTTTCTTTCTAACACAGTTTACAGCAAAACAGGAAGTTTAAAATAACATTTATTGGGGAACTTCTCATCTTCAAAATCCTCTGCATGTGCCCTGTTCACCTCCCTCTCATACACGCTCTCCAACTAAGATCTGGCAGAAACTCAGGCCAGTTACCCTTTAAGACATCCAACAAGATCCATAATTATAAGCCAGCTTCTCTGATGGGATTAGAGACAGATTCTGTATGGTGAGTTCATCTCACAGTAGCTGTATTTAATAATATCCAGTAATTGCTACTGTTACTACCTGTGTCTTGGCAGATGTTTTAAGTGGTAACCTCCTCCCATCCCTCACCCCTCTCACATGCCACACAATAAACTGATTGTCAGGGATACGATTTCTCATATGTATATTTTTAATGCTGCTACAATTGCCAACTTAACAGCCACATGTCTTCTGAACTTGCCGGCTGGGGCGGGGGAAGGGTATATGTTGCTTTGCAGCAGGTAAAATGGTCCAAACAAAAAACTATATCCCTGCCCAAGTAGTCTGTTATCCAAAAGCAAGAGTAGGCAAACTTCAGAACGTAGCAGAACAATACCCACACAATACAGGCAGATGGAGTGGCGTATGGCCACCACAGCTGGAAGACTTTGTGAATGATGCCCAAACCATTGCTAGTCTTTGAACACTTCCCCAGTTCAAAGTATAGAACACCATCTATTATCAACAAACTCCTAAAAGCCAAATGAGATGTTTAAGGTGTTCTTCAGTAGAGGTCATATTCCTAAGTGTGCAGACCTAAAATAGAACGCTTTCTGACAAAAAGTAAACTATTGCCCCTTCACATTACCATCCACCCTCAATGGTAACACATTCTGTACCCTTGTTGTCAGAGGCAAGCACAATTTACTGACTTTTTGTGATACGATGCCATTAACCAGTGCTTAAATGGATACTTGAGATCAATGTTTTGGGTGGGCAAACAATGGAAAAGGGTGTAGCAATTACTCTCTTGCCTTATATTGACCAACCATTAAAGCCTGGTACTGTTATTGCCTATTTTGTTGCTAATGTTTAGGAGCAGTAGAAAGGTAAATGGGATATGGTGGAAAGATCATTGGAACTAGGGGGATAAGCTGTAAAATTCTTATCAAGCCACCTCATCTTTCTAAGCTCCACTTTTCTTTGCTATAAAGTGGGAATAAATAGTTGTATCTACTTCACTAGACTATTTTAAAAATTAAGTAAGATAGTATAGGATCATCCAAATGTTAGAACTTATTATGTAACATCCATTGTTTCTGTGTTCTTCTAAATTTCTGAGGAAGCTCTTAAATGACCCTATAAGCATTTTTATTTGTTGAGCTTTTTAAAATATGAATTTCCATTTTTAGAATAGTTTTAGATTTACAGAAAAATTAAGAAGATAGTATAGAGTATCCACACACCTCACACACCGTTTCGCCTATTACTAACATCTTATATTAGTATGGTATCAATTTGTTACAATTAACCAGCTAATATTGACGAATTATTATTAATTTAAGTCTCAATTTTATCACATTTTCTTAGTTTTATCTAGCATCCTTTTTCTTTTCCAAGATCTCATGCAAGATACCACAGTCAACCTTAAATAACTAGATTCAGAAAATATGATTAAGGATAGAGTTTACTTGAACACAAATATTAAAGGTGGTCATGTGGAAACATTGACTCCAAATGAATGGGATCAGGTTCCCAGGTGAAGAAGTTGAGGTTTCACTTAATAGGCAAAGGCAGAGAAATTTTAGCAGGATTACATTTTCCCCATAGATCAGTGCATATATTACAGCAATTTGATTGGTTACAGACTGCTACATTCCGAGGAAGCTTTTTACTTCAGAAGGAGGGGCAATGATCTGAGGGATTCTTTTCTCTGGTGCTGTTTGGTCTTAACTTTTTTTTTTTTTTTTTTTTTTTGAGACAGAGTCCCGCTCTGTCACCCAGGCTGGAGTGCAATGGTGTGATCATGGCTCAATGCAACCTCCACCTCCCCGATTCAAGCGGATTCTCTTGCCTCAGCCTCCTGAGTAGCTGGTACTACAGGCACGTGCCAACACACTCAGCTAATTTTTATATTTTTAGTAGAGATGGGGTTTCACCATGTTGGCCAGGCTGGTCTCAAACTCTTGACCTCATGATCTGCCCACCTTGGCTTTCCAAAGTGCTGGGATTACAGGCGTGGGCTACTGTGCCCAGCCTGGTCTTAACTATTTATGGGGGAAAAAAAGCAGAAGTTGCTACTTCATGCCATGTGACTCAGGCTGCAGAGCCACATCCCTCTCAAGGGTCAGAATAATTTAAAGTTTCAACAGTTTTAAGTTTGAATTATTCTATTTCACACCACATTACATTTAGCTGACATGTCTCCGTAGGCTACTTTTGCTTGTGATATTTTCTCTGACTTCCCTTGTTTTTGATGACATTGACAGATTTGGGGAGTACTGCTCAAGTATTTTGTAAGATGCCCCTCTAATGGACTTTGATGTTTCTCTCAAGATTACGCTGGGGATATGGGTTTGGGGAAGGAAGATTATAGAGGTAAAGTGTCATTTTTATCACATCAAATGAAGGGCACATACTATCAACATGATTTATGACTGTTGCTATTGACCTTGATTACCTGGTTGAGGTAGTATTTTTCAGGTTTCTCTAGTGTAAAGTTACCTCTTTCCATATTACATTCTTTGGAGAAAGTCACAATTTGCAGCTCACAATTAAGGAATGAGAAGTTATGCTCCCTGTATCTGGTTTTGTTTTTATCAAACAAAAGTAGCATTTCCATGGGGCAGAACTTGCCCACTTGCAATAGAGAGAATATTGGGGCTAAATGATATTTCTAAAGAGTTGGTATAAACTCACTCTTTTTTTAGAAGAAAAACTATAGTAAGAGGAGTTTTCTATTCCTTGCCTTGAAGATCATAAGTTTCCACTTTTTCTTTAAGATAATTTTTATCTTGAAGGAAAAAAAAATTTATTTGTTAGGTTTGCCATTGAATACTTGAGGGGGCCTGTCTTCTTTGTATACTATTGTCTTTTCCTTCTTTTTACTTTCTTACCAGCATCTTCTCTAAAAGGAGAGCTCATACATTCATTTCTTCTTGTAGAACTTTCCACCATACTACTTCAAGTATGTTGTCTGTATAATTTCCTGAGAGAAAAAAAATTAGAATCCAAAGCTTCTCTCTGAGGGAATATTACCTTTGAAGTTCAAGGAGGCATCAGAATCAAAGCGAAATCTACAATTTATTTCCTTAGGACAAATTCTGGGAAGATAAAACTAACAAGATACAAAAGGAAAAATCTGTTTCAAACTGATAATAAATATGCTGTGATAAGTAGACAAAAGAAAACATGAGGAAGTCATGAAAAAAGTTACTTTGTTTACAACGTTGGATTTCCCAAACCCCAGCAATATGGGCAGCCAAAATCACTGAATCTTTGTATCTCAAACTTTCCTAAGGAAACTTCAATTTTCAGAATACTCGTCTCTGAGGCAGAATAAAAACACAATAAACATACAAATACACACAGTGAAATCTGACACAAGAAATTTAGATAAATTAAACTAAGTCATCAATATTTTGTTTTAAAAGAAAGCTGTGTAGCAGTAAGCAACATTTTTTCTAACGATAGTCACGTGGATACACAGTTCTTGTCTCTTCTCTATCAAAAACATACACATATCCGGGAGAGAAATTTAGCACTTGGCTAACAAACCATTGAGACAATTTCTTTTTTAACAACAAAAACAAAACAAAACAAAAACAAAAACCCACCAAGATTAACAGCTTCTTTAGTCAAAGGCAATACAGCATAGAGGATCAATTATTACTTTTGGAACTAGAAAGATTGGATTTAAATTATAGCCTCTCCACTTACTAGCTATATGGTCCTAGATTACTTATTTAACCTCCCTGAATCTCAGATTCCTTATCTGTGAAGTAGACACATTAGTGCCTACCTTGTGTGTCCTTATTACAATTAGAGATAAGGTAGTTGGAAACGTAGCAAACAGCCTAATTGAAACATAGCAGGCTCTGAATTAGAGAAAGAGATGATGCTATCCCTGTCTTCACTGGGTTAATAAGCTAATAGAAGAAATAGAGATTAACCAAGGAATAGCAAAAATAAATGTAAAATTATCAAAATAATAAATTATACAAAGTGACTCAGAATTATTGAGGTATCATGGGAACTACATGGCTGGGAAAAGAAGTGTCTATTCTGTCATGGTCAATGGTAGTTCCATAAATTTTCTTTGTTTTTAGATTTACCTTGATTTTAAAAATTATAATGTTCAAACAGCTAAGGAACAGATAAGCTGTGAGATATAAATCACAATTTCACTAATTGAATCTATTTTCTCACTTTCTCACAGCTTTTTTCCTTGGAAACACTGGGAAGGGACATAAGGTGGCATGAGAGAACACTAGATCCCTGTATACTCCTCCTGGAGATCCCACCATTACGGGTTAAAAATAGAAGCTGTTGAATTGGTGAACTGGATGTAGTTAAAGCCCCACTGTAATTAGTGCAGGAGCCCCACAGATTGTTAATGAGGCTGTTTGAATTAGTACCTGCTCCTGCAAGGGTCCGTTTTGAGCCGGTTGGCAATCAGGTCCCTTGGGTCAGTAAGAGGGAAATGGGAGTGGAGGGAGTGGAGTCCCTGGGCTGTCTTGTAGGTGTTTTCTGAGAGTCTCTGAATCAATTTTATTTTCTGTTTATTTTACTACGTGCAAAAGGCTGGGCCAGATGTTAAAGGATATGTAAAGGTGAAAGACACACCGCTTGCCCCCCAAGAACTCACACAGAGGGGCAAGACATTTACACAAGGAACAAGTCTCCAAAGCATCTATGAAGCAACGCAGTTCAGCAAGAGAACTCTGACCTGGGAGTGAATCATGGTCCTTCTACTTTCTAGCTGTGTGATTTTGCAAAGTTGTGTAATCTTTCAAAGCCTCAGTTTCCTTATCTGTAAAATCAGGATTATTGGATATTTATGAGGAATAAATGATAGCCATGAGTAAAGTGGGCAGTATATCACTGGGTGAATAATAGGTATTCAGTAATTAAACTGACTTCAAAACCAAATAAATGCAAAAAGTGCAAAGAAATACCAATGAAATGCTTTGGAACTCCAATGGAGGAAGGTGTCATATCAGGAAAAACTTTTTGGAAGTGGTATGTGAGATGAACCTTACAGCAGTTGTCTGATTTTAAAAGGAGACGATGTAGTTGGGGAAAAAGATTCCCAGGGACAGATGGCATAAGCAAAGGCATGAAGGCAGGAAAATCCGTGACACTCCAACTAGTAGATGTGTTTTTCGCTTAAGTTGTAGTTACATAGACCATAAGTCAGTCTCCAACCTCAAAAAGCTCATAGTCTAGTGGGGAGACAGACACACAAACTGAAATTGACAAAGCAATGTGACAGCAGTTGTGATAGAGGACTGCAAATGTGCTGTGGGAATCCAGAGGAGGCCCACTTGGATCAGCTGGGCTAGTGCTGACCAGGTGGTATATCAGAAAATGAAGAGGGTGTGCTGAGATTCTAGAGGATGATAGAGAAAATCCTGGGCACATGGCCCATGCTCAGTAGAAGTGCCAGGCATAACATCATGCTAGGCACACAGGATGGGACCTAGGAGTTGAGAAACACGATGAGAACAAAAACTGGGTTGGTAGCACTAAAAGGGTAAGAACAGTGACCAGGGAAGAAGCAGGAATATGAGAGAAAAATGGCTGAATTCTAGAGCTTGAGGGTGGAGCCATTTAGTACTATAATGAAGCCTGAGATCAGCTGTGAACCTAGGTGGCTGAAATTGAGGAGAAGGGAGACACTGGAGATTAAGAGCTCAAAGATTACGGGGAGTAAGCAACTTGAAATATCACTGTTGTCTGATGATGACCCAGAAGGCAGAGATAGAAGGAAACCTATGTGGAAAAAAAAAAATCAATAAGCCAAGTCTAAAAATCACTCCGAAAGAAGGAATTGTGTCCTGAAGGGCAATAGATGGCTTTGGTATTTGAAATGTGCTAGCTACTTACTGCTGAGCACCAGTTTTATGCCAGGCACTTTAGACTCATTATGGTATCTTCAGTTGTGTTGGTTAGGATATTGGTTAGGTTGCTGTGAAAGGAAGGTCCAAAATAACCATGACCAAAGTAAGATAGAAGCTTATTCCTCTGTCATGTAAAAGTCTGGGTATGTGGTCCATGGCTGCTATGACAACACATAATCATCAAGGTTTCAGAGGCTTTCCGTTTTGTTGTCCTGCCAATTTCTATCTCAGCTCCCACCATTACAGCTCCATGACATCTGCATTCCTGATAGTTGGAAAGGGCAGTAGATAGCATGGCCCAGAATCACTAAGAGTGACCAACATTCAAAGGTAGGAGGATTAGATTCCCCTCCTGGTAAGGGAGTGACAAGGTCACAATGCTGAAGAGCAGGTGGGTAGGAATATACATTAACCAGCTAATAAAGCAAGTTCTCTGTGAATGCCATTTTTTCATCTACCAGTATCCACAGAACAAATACTTTTTAAAAGTACGTATTTCCTTCTGCATTCTAAAAGGATTTAAGGGATACGTGTTAGAGTAGAAATGCCAGTAAAATGAAATAGTACTCAGAGATTTTGGTTGTCAGCATGTTGGAAATGCCCAGTGAACGGTAGCCATAGCCAACTGGGTTCTATTTGTGGATCTGCTTCTCACAAGCTGTGTGAATTTGAGCAGATCACTGAGCTTCTTTAGACCTGACTTTCCTCACCAGTAAAATGAGAAGGATAATATCAATAATTTCTAAGGTCCTTTCCAGCACTAAAACCTACATGAAGACTGAGTACTCTTTCTCTTATTTCCTGCTATCATGATTGGCCGAGTTATTGTCAACTACTAAGCAATTAATTATCTAGTCTATTAAGTGCAAACGACAACTGTTAAGGAGCAACTAAGAATAGTTAAAACTGTGAGAGCAAAGGCTCTAATCAAATGTTTCTGAACATATGCTCCTGGGCTTACTTGAGAATAGCACTTATTCATTGTTTGCATTAAAATCTCATGTGATGAAATATTAGAGATTGCACAAATTTTGTTGTATCCATAATAGTCAATAAAAGTATTATACAATGTAGCTTTACTCTGAAAGTAGAATACATTTACTTCACAGCTATGTAAAGTAGATATTTTTAAAAAGTACCTCATCAAGCTTTGATGTTCAGCTTTTCTAACTCCTGCTTCCTTAAAATTCAATACTGGAATCATTTTGGTTCCCACCCCACCCCTGACCCGCTCAGAACTATCCCAGTAACCACCCTCCACCCACCCCCACATATACACATACACACAGCCAAGCTGCTTTGGATGCTCCTGCTCTGCACTCTAGAAGTCCCTCTTGCTTCTTTCTGTGTTGGTACTTGTTACACTGTATTGTCATTGTCTGTCATTTCCTCACCTACAGTCTCCTCAAGCTGTGATCATCTCGAGAACAGAAGACAACTCTACCACCAGGGGTTAGAGTGAAGCGTGGACATACTAGGTGCTCAATGAATTCTTGATAAATGACTACGGTTCCTTTGTTCCCCTTAGGAGATGTTGAAATGAATACAAGCCATGTTCTATCTTATGTCAAGTTCCCAAATTCTTCAAATATCCATAATTTCACATAAGCCAATTCTTATGTTGGTGTGCATAGTTGGAGTTTGTTTTGAATGTGCCCAATGCAGAGGTGAAAGCGGAAAGAGAAGCAACTAGTATTAAGCAGCCACTTTACATATTTTTTCCAATAACTTTAAAAATCATCATCTTCATAGCAACCTATAAGGTAAGTACTATTATTTCTATTAAATACAAACTGAGGCTCAGAGAGAAAAAGGAACTTGCCAGGGATCATGCAGCTCCTGAATAACAGAGGTGGAATTCATCTGACTCTAATACTACACAGCACTCCACAGGGAGGAGCTGGGCTAGGGGTGTGGGTGGAGACTCACTCTCATGCTCTGAAACCTCTGTTTTAAAATTGACCTATCCCCTACATTTATGCTTACTAACCCTGAATTTTAGCTCTTTACATGTAGGTTCAGCAACAAGTGCTCCCCACCATAACTAATACCTCTATTCTTCACCATTCATTATTTGAGCCATGGAGTTTACATGGATGCTATTGTTAAGTTGTTCTCATTAAGAGAGAAACAGGGCGGGACAGGGGAGGAGTGTGGCAAATCAAATCCTCAGGTCAGATCAACAAGATGAACAAAGAAACACAGGTGCCCTTATAACTGAGGTGCACAATGAGCTTGTAATGCCTTTGTGTGAAGATTTGGGACTTTTAAAGAAAAATAACATTGTCCTTAATACAGGAATTGCCTTTCCAAGGAAGAAAGTAAGTTTCCATGCTCTTACTGATTGCTTTGTTACATGAAGTTGACTATTCTAGAGCCACAATATGACTAGTAATTGTAAAATTGTAGATTTTACACGTTTACAAATTTGGGCAAAATGATCACAGATACTATTTATGGTTTGTATTGGGAAGGAATATAAATTAATAATTTGCTTTGGAGATTTTTAACATAATTCCCAAACACTTACTTTAAAATTGTTGATACTATCCTGATAATATTTTAACTATGTACATATATGTATACAGTCATATAAATACATGAGTAAGCCTAAAACATTTTTCAACTGATGAGAAACTTTTTTTTCCTATTACATGGTTCTTAATTCTATGATGAGGTACTATTTCGATAAAATTTTTCATGTAAGTGGTATTACCTTAATATATTTGATTCCTAGACCTTTCTTAGATTACTTCTGAAATATCAATAAGATAAACAGAAATTATAAAATTGGAGTTTTATTTTTAAAGTCTCTCTGTGGAGTTTTTCAATTGTTTTTGAAAGAGCTAATAAATCCAGAGAATAGATTAAATCATTAAATATAATAAATAAAATGTACAATAAAGTCCTATGTATGCCAGATTTTTTATTTTGAAGAATTCATAGCTGAGCTGACTTTGGAAAAGTTAAAACTGAAAGAATTAATAATCTTTGTATGTCTTGTGTCTGGATTTAACTTCTGTTTTAGTAATATGAGCATATGTAAATGCTACATGGGTTTCTTTTAAATAGGGACAGTTTTCCACTATGAATTATGACAGGTCACACATTTACACAACCTTTTAGTGTTAAATAACAATATGTTTATATATCAATATAAGAAACACGTACTAAAATCTTTATATTAGAGTGTGACAAAGAACTTAAAATTTTTTTAATTTGTAATCATTTTTACCAGGGACTGTTCTTAATGCTTTCTGTATGTTAACTTATTTAATCCTCAGAACAAACCCCATGAAGACAGTTCTAATATTATGCCTATCTTACAGATGAGAAAACTGAGGCACAAAGAGGTTAAGTTCATTACCCAGCATCACAGAGTTACTAAGTGGTAGAGTTGTGAATCAAACCAAGACAGGCTTTTACCCACCACACTAAACAGCCAAATTAGATTCCCTGGAGAGGTGATTTCAGCAATAAGATGGTTATAAAGAGCAAAACTTACTACAGGGTTCTGTCTAAATCATTAAAAACAATAATGTGCATCAAGTTTTTGTACATATGCCTACCAGTGTTAGGCTACGTGCTTTAAATGATCCCTTGCACTTAATCCTCACAACCACACTATGATATGTTTATCTAGCTGTGTAAATTTGGGCAACTTATTTAACTTCCCTATTTAAGCCTCAGTTTCCTCATCAGCTGACGTGGGGAGGATATTCTAGAGTGATTAGCACAGTGTCTAGTACAAAGTAAAGTCTTAATAAATGTCAGCTATTAATATCATTACTGTTTTTAGGCTTTAGAAAGATCAAGCAACTTGTTCAAGATGACATATCTTGAAGAGGAAAGAGCTAAGATTTGAACTTAGGTTTCATCAATACCCTAACTACAGTGGTTAAGACTACATTCTTTACTATGCTAAACTGCACTGAATTTTTGCCTGCTGGCCTTTGCCACAATGCTTTGCTCATTGTAGTTATTTTGATAATAATTAGAGATAGTGATACACTAAAACTAATGTTTTATTTTAATTCTAAAATAATAAACATTTACTACTGATTTTTAAAAAAAACACAGGCAAAAGGGAAATATGAATCATGCATAATCCCACCTACAAAAATAACCAGTTACCCTTTCAAAAAACAGGATCATTCTGAAGATATAATTTTATGAACTGCTTTTCTCACTTTCAAATATATTGTGAACAACTTTTCATGTTGATATTCATCAACTGTATCATTCCTAATGTCTCCAGAATATTCCATTGTATGATCAGTCTTCTTTATTGACTGATCTGAAAAATCAGTCAACAAAGATGTTCACAATATCAAGTTGACTGATAGAAAAGTTATAAATAATATTGATAATTTTTCCATATTTCAAAGAATGCCCCAGCAAAAATCATAGACCCAAATCTTTGAACATGTTAATGATTATTTACTTAAAATAAATTTATAAAAATGGAACTACTGGATCAATGGATTTGAGTTAGCAGAATTTTGAGTTGGTATATCCCCAACTGCTCAGCAGCAAAATTCCTTTGTATTATATAACCAAAGAAGATTGTAGGAAAAAAGCTTTTATAGCCATCAGTGATTGTTCAATTTTAAGGCTGCACTAAGAAACTTGAATTGCATGAGATGGTCCATGGAAAGTACATAGCGCTTGGCATAGTGTCAATAACATAGCTATTATTATAATGAAACCATCATCAAATTTGTTCCATTTGTCATCCCAAATCTTTTTACTACCTAGGATTCCTCTTTAGTTTATTTGGGCCTATTTGAAGTTCTGAATCTTGCCCAAGTCTTAAAAACAGGGAAAACTTGAGAATGCTGACAATTGTGAGGTAAAGCAATAGGCTAGGGGTCGGGAGAACTTTTATAATTTTTCCTCCTGATTCTTTTGTAATCTGGGGCAGGTCTTCCCTGGACCTCAGAGCCTTCACCTATAAAGAGACACTGGATAAGATGACCTCTTTAATATTTCCATTCTAACTCTTGATACTAAGCTTACCTTAGCCCAATAATTTTTACTGATACCTGTATTTCCTGTATTTTGAATCAAGGTAGATTTTCTTTAGGCAATAGTGGCCATTCTCAACAATTCAACTGTTAGTTTCTGAGCCCTAGGAGTAGAATTTTATGAAGGTCAAGGAGGGCCAAACAAGCCACTTTCCCATTTTTAATGATCATCCCATTACCTACCACTGAACTAATGTTGTGTTATTCAAACATCTAGCGTGGTTTAAAAGGCCACAGAGTAATGGAAGGGCCAGTAACTATTTTTACGTGAAATCATAGCTCACAAAGGACTTCGGCATTTTGTTTGGGTCAATTGTTTCCATTTCTCACTTTACTTTGGACATATCTTAGACACCAAACAGCCAAACATGACTTGAAGGATCTACTTAAGGTGTCTACATTCCCTGCCAAAGACAAGCCACCTTCTCCATGCTCCTCTCCCCAAAGGGTAAGATTTATTCTAAGGGTTCTGAATTCGTCACATTTATAAACCCCGTGGGCCCGGCACAGCAATTAATATTGGTCCAAACGGTGTCAGTGAACTTTAGCTGCAAAGAAGCTACCTCATTTAAAATTTAAGCAGACCACAGGGAGTAGCATTGGAGGAAAGAGAGGAGACTTTCTCCTTCAACATTTTGAGCATACTGGAATGCCAACCCCCTAGGTAGGTGCCAGGGCCACCACAGGAACCTGACTCGCAGGAGTCGTCCTCCGTCTCTACGCGAAGCGCCCCCTCGAGGTGGGCAGGGGGTGGCGGCGGCGACGGTGGCGGAGCCGCAGAGCGAGCTAGAGAGCGAGCGCGGTGAGACTCTGCGGACGTCTTCCCGCCTGCCGCGCCCCGCCCCACCCAGCCTCCGCCGCCTCGGGCCGGATCGCCCGGCGGGGAAGATGCGCCTCAAGAACCAGGTAGAAGCGCCTCGGCGCAGGCCCCGCACCCCCGACTCTGCCCGCCCTCTGTTACGGACGCCCGCTGGGCCACGTGGTCGCGACTGGCTTCTCCCAGCGGCCAGCCTGGCCACCCCGACTCCCAGGGAGGGGGAGAGGGCCCTTGCAAGAGGATCCTGCCCCCGCGCTGCCCAGACCTGAGGGCTCCTGGCGACCCCAACCGCAGCCCATCTGGCGGCTCTGGCCCCGCAGGTCAGGGTCACACCCCTGCCGGCCTCCTGAGACTTCCCGGCCCCAGGGGAGACAGCTGAAACTTGGGTTGACGCGCGCCCCCTCCCCAGCGACAGGCGACCCCGCAGCAGCCCAGCGACAGGCGACCCCGCAGCAGCCCCGCGCCACTCCTCTCTGCGCCTTCCCGTAGTTGTCCTCGAGGTGGCTTTGTTGAACGTCCTGGTGGCGCCAAAAAGTCCAGGCAGCTTCGGGCGATCAGGGTCCCGAGGCGCTGGGCGCGCGGACTTGGATCCTCAGGGGGCCCCTCTGTGTGACTTTCGCTAATTGTCTCACAGGGAGGGCAGCACCCTCCCCTATCTTTCCTCTATTACACCCCGCTGTGGACCTGGGACTTGGGTATTTCTAGACGAGATTGGGAAGGCGCGTGTGTTAAACTAAGCAGTGCTCATGTTTAGCTGAGGAAGAAGGAGGCTCAAGTGTTCGTAGGGTGTACCTGTGTATGTTGTAATTGTTGTCTCTCTTTGGGCTGGGGGCTGTTATACATGTAGGATTTAGTAAACACAGGTCTTGAAGTCTTGAACCTGCAGGAGACTCATTTGTTTTCTACAAGGAGAGAACCTCCCCTCCCCCAACATATGTTAAGGGACTTGAGGAGACCACAGGGAAACCGAAGGGAGGGACTTCTAGAAAACAATTCCAGGTTTGGGGGAAAATGAGTCATATTGATTCCCAAGCTGTTAGCCAATACCACTCAAGGGTAATAACTTTCATAAAATCTTCCCACTGGGGACTTAAATACAGGGCTCCACAACACAGTTTGTTGAGAGCTCTCTGGTGCCTTTAAGCCTATCCATGCCCCTTACCTAAATGCTTTAATTTAGTAGAGCTCCTTGAAGAAGCTGCCTCACATTATCCTCCTGCATTTGTGCGCCTAGCTTTTAATATTTTATAATACTTGCAAATTGACACTGAACAAGCTTTAACCTCCGTCATTTCAGAATAAGTTTGATGTTTTAAGTGAGATGTGAATGGAACTCCATTCATGAGGGAAGTAGTCTGTGTGAAGTGTTTTGTAAATGTGAGTGGGTTGAGTTTAAAACACTGAATAAAATTAACGTAACAAGGAATCAAAAGGTTCAATCCAGATGTTTGCCTCCTTGCTTCTTCAATAAAGTGACAGTACAATGCTGCATGACACCACTTGCTTCCTTAATAAAGTGACAGTACAATGCTGCGCGGCACCTCTCCTTTCAGTTTTTAGGTAGGGTAGACTGTGGCACTGTGGCTTATGGGGTCAACCATGAGCAAGTGGATGGCTGGATTCCTTCCATTCATTTTTTAAAGCACTAACAAAATCCTTGGGGCCGATGGGGTTGTGACCCACCCACCTATACAGAGGATTTTCCTCCTCTACTAACTACTCTAGAAATACATGAGGGATTTACATGCAGGTTTTTAGTTGAAGAACTAAAGTAATCCTCTTTAGTTATCATTAGTATTAGCCTCTGAAACCTTTACTTGCTTGCTAAGATAAGGTACTTGGGTGTGGGTTGTAATAGAGGTGGAGTTGTGAGTTAGAGCTGGTGGCCTTACTAATTCCTCTACTTACTGTGTGCCTTGGGTTGACAGAAAACTCCTTAGCATTTGTGTAAGTGCAATATAGTTTAGCATGAGAGATTTTAAATTAGATATTCTTGGTTCCGGTCTGACCTCCCCACTCAGTAGTTATGTGACTTGCATAATTAATTTTTTGGTCCTTCCCGCCACTTTTTTCGCCATAGATACATGGGGTTAATACCAACCTCGTAAAGTTGACATGAGAATTAATAGAATATTATATATGTACACTGCCTGCCATATGGGCACTCAGTAAATACTGCTATTATCAACCAAACATAAACAGTAGCTATTACCACCATTGCTACTACATCTGCTTAAAAATGGCTCCTTGTAGTTGGGGAGGGAGATTTGGCTACAAAGGGACAGGAGGGAGCTCACTGGGGTGACTGAAATATGCTTTATCTTGATTGGGGTGTTGGTTACAAAGGTATATCCATTTGTCAAAACTCATCAGAGTGAACCTTTATGATCCGTGCATTTGATTTTATGTGCATTATATATCAATAAAGTTCATGCTTAAAATTAACATCCAGATGTGTTAAGTACATGCCTTTGGGAGGCCTAATTCTGCATAATAGCATACCTTCTTCGTAAGTTTATCCTGAGCCACAGGAAAGTTAGAGAAGGTGCTTTAATTTTTCAGGTTGATGTCAGGAGTGATGGTCCATGGAAAAAAGTGATTGTCTTGTGCCAAGATTATATTTAATTTGGTACTAGTTTTCATTAGTAGCTTAAAAAAAATTGAAATGTTTTATTTGAGCAGTACTGCTCCTTTGCATAACATGATAATGCATATTATAATATCCATCCATTATTCACAGTTGCTGAAAAATCATAGTGATTTTGCATCCCTTTTCCTGCTTTCAATAAATTCTGTGCATTGTTTTAGTTAAGTGAAATATGTAAAGTGTGTTTAGCACAGTACCAGGCACATGGTAAATACTGATACATGCTAGCTGTTAGTTTTTAAGTTGATATATTCAAATTCATCTTTTTTATAGGGCAGAATCAACACTATATAGATTATAATATCAATCTATCATAAATATGCTGTTAAAAGTTTTTGAGGTAGAAACAAGCCAAAAATTATTAATAAAATGTTGTAAAACTGAAATCTCACTTATCTAAACTTAGTAGTCATGAACTTTTTACAACATTATGTCTTGGGAATACAGGCAAATCTGTGATGGAAGCAAAAACTTTTCTCAAAAGCAAACATATATCCACAAAGAGTATGCTAACTCATTTACTTAGAGGCAAGCTCCTCTCATATTCCCTCAAGCCTTTTTATTTTTACTTCAGACATAGTTCTAACATGTTTACTTCCTTAGTTTCTCAGCCTATAGTAGTTTAGAAGCCTTGCTAGATACAAGTTTCAAGAAATATTAGCTGAATGTGAGGGGTGAATGAATTATAAAGATAAGACATGAGAAATCAGTCTTATTCTTGGGCCAAAGTAAAACTTGAATTAGAGTACTGAATAGTATTGCTGATTTATTGGACATTTTAATTTTTATTCTTTAAAAAAGTTAAATTGTATATTCTCTCTAAAAAGTGGGGCAGTATATAATGATGTATTTTAGAAACATTTCCATCTGATAGGATTAGATTACAAACTTAGGTTTGTTAAGGGCAAGCTTCAGTTATCTGGATATCTTAATGTGGAATGACTTATTCACTCATGGTACTGCATAAATGAGGCATCTATCAACTTGTGATTTTTTTATTGGGAACTGGATTTTTAAAATCTATTTCATCTTTTGATAGAACAATATGATGAGATGAATCATACATAGAGTATTAGTTTGCTGGGGCTGCCATGACAAATATCACAGACTGGGAGGCTTAAACAACAAAAATTTATTTTCTCACAGTTCTGGAGGCTAGAAGTTCAAGATGAAGGTGTTAGCAAGGTTGTTATTCTGAGATCTGTCTCCTTGGCTTGTAAAATGGCTGTCTTGTCTATCTCTTCATATGTTCTTTGCTCTGTTTACGGCCTAATCTCTTCTTTAAGAATACCAGTCCTGTTGGATTAGGGCCCACTCACATGACCTCCTTTTACCTTAATTACTTTTTTAAAGGCCCTATATGAAAATACAGTCACATCCTGAGATACCGGGGGTTAGCACTTCAACATATGAATTTGAAGGGACTTAATTTAGCCAGTAACACATGGTTTTAGTAAAAAGCTGTATTGATTCTTTCAAAATAATTCAGCATGCAGAATATGAAACAGGTGAGATTTTAATTCTTGTTTTAGAACAGTTCAATTTGGATTTACATGTGAGAAACCCCAAAATACTCATCATGTACCAACACACACACATACACATACACCTACACATACACACCCCACACTTTTTGTGTGTAAAGCTGATTATAACTGAAGCTGAGTTAGGGTCATTGTCCAAGCTGAGTTTAATCTGTGATAAGGTCCACTAGCAATGTCTTTCATTGACCAAAAAAGACAGCTGTGCAGTAGCTTCCTAATCTTTCTAGTTTTATAGTATCTTAGGTGATGGAAGCAGAAGGTTTGACTTTCTCAGAAGAAACCATTTACCACTTTGATACTTTCATACCCCCTTGTCATTTGAGCTCTTTGACCCTCTGGTATCTCTGAAACAAAATAATATACTAATCCCTTGATGCATCTTTTCCACATATTCAAACCATGAATTTATGGACCAAAATTTGCCACACAAGCACCTTTGTTCACTCAAATCAGAGTCTGGCAATAGTTTACTCAGAGGAACCTAAACTGCCTACTACACAGTTTATTCTCCTCACTAGTTTGAAGTTCATCTCTGTTCCACATGTTCATGCATCAGAGTATGATATTTTATCCAAAGAAAAGAAAAAACCGCTAAACTTATGTTGTGCAAAAATGACTCCCAAAAACCCTATGTGTGTTACTGTTACTACCAGTTTGTGCTAATTTGCACAGCCTCTGAACAACTGGCAAAGTGGCTAGTGTTGACATTGCAACTGCTACGGAGTTCCCAGTTGCTGTAGGAATTTTTAAATTTATTAGTATAATAACAGAGTTTACAGTTATTCACAGTATGTTAATTGCAAACGCTTATTATCTATAGTACCAGCTTGATACTTGATCTTATGTTTCTTTTAATAGAAATACTGCAGCTTTTACTTTTCATTGTAATGAAGGTTAATCATCACTATGAATTTTCACCTATGAGCAACAATTTTGCAACAAGTTATAGTTGGGGTGAGTCTATTATATTTAAAATATAACACCAAAATAGCTTCATTTTGTACTTTTAATACTTCCATTGACAAACAATTGCTCATGTCTCTGAGACTCCTACAACCATTTCAGATGACTGATGGATGATTGGTTTTTGTTTTTTATGTTTTGTGTTTTTGAGACGGTCTTGCTCTGTCACCCAAACTGGAGTGTAGTGGCATGGTCACAGTTCACTGTAGCCTTGACCTTCTGGGCTCAAGCAATCCTTCAACCTCAGCCTCCTGAGTAGCTGGAACTACAGGTTCACGCCACCAAGCCTAGCTAATTTTTGCATTTTTTTGTAGAGACAGGGTCTCTCTGTGTTGCCCAGGCTATTCTCAAACTCCTGGCCTCAAGTGATCCTCCCACCTCAGCCTCTCAAAGTGCTGGGATTATAGGCATGATTGATTGATAGATTCAGTGAATGTTTATTGAGTGTCTGGTATGGACCTGGCCCAGTTGTAGCTGTTTAGGATGTATCAGTGAACAAAACTCAGCTATCCCTGTCAGCAAAGGAACAAGAGAAAGTAGACATTAAAAATAACCATAATCAAGAAGTGTGTCATAGAGCACGTTAGACAGTTATAAATGCTATGTGGGAAAAAAAATAGAGTAAGATAAAGAGGGATAAGGATTCCAGTGGAGGATTGCAATCTTGAATACAGTAGGCCTCACTGGTAAGTGATATTTGAACAAAACTTGATGAAAATGAAGAAGTTTTAGTTGTGTGGCTATCTGGGGTTATAAGCAGAGGGAACAGCCAGGGCAAAGGCCATATGGCAGGAGTATACCTAGAGGGGTTCAAGTTACAGCAAGGAGGTCAGTGTGGCTTGAGAGGAGTGAGCAAGGAGGAAAACTATTGTAAATTGAGTTATAAGTTTTATATACTGAGTAAATGTTGACGTAAATATTGTCTACCAGTAAGTAGATGCTTAGCATAGTGATTCTCTCCAAATGCTTGTTGAATGTTTCTTTGGCAAATGAATTTGTGCTTATAAGAACTGGTTCTGAAGTACAATAGAAAATGGACTTCTGCTAATTCTGCTGCTGGCAGAAGTTAGATTAGGATCTGGAAAAGGGAGGAAGGCAGGAAAACAACCTGGTAGATGCTGATGTGTAGGTGTCTGAGTCCTGCCCGACCATTGTCACTCCCATCTTGCCAGGGGAATTAATTTTTCACTTATTTAATACTGAAAATTCCCTTTTCTGTTTGATTTTTGTCCTCATGATTGGAACTTTTAACCAGAAAGAATAAATTCCAGTGTAAAGAATATACTAGATTTAAAAGTGTGAGATCTGTCAACCTTAGAAGACTCATACCATAGATTGGTATTATTCTTTTTTGTTTATTTCTTATAGGATAGACCTTATAATTATTATATTTGTGTATTTTGTTTACAGTTTACAAAGTATTTTTACATATATTAATATTATTAATTTGATCCTCACAGCAAATCTATGTGAGAGGTGGACAGCCATTATTAAGTTTTGGGCTGAGTATCTTTCATTTGCCCTTGAGATGTTACCTCTCTACCCTTTTCCCAATCCTTTCTGTGGCCTTAGGGCTGACCTTCATAGCTTCATCAACAAGCTCCCTTGCACTCTTGCTTCTGGAAGGATTCAGCCAATACGGAGCACTTACAGGATATCTCAGACAGATGAAAAGTGAGTTTGGAATATTTACTTCTCCAGCTCCCTCCCTTCCAGGTTACTGGCTAGCAGTGGCTAGCAGTGGCTGCGTGGAGGCCACATCACCTATCCAATCTACAGCTACAGCTTTCTCTCTCTCTATGGGTTCTCTCAAGATCTAAGGCTGGGTCTCCACTGTTTCTATCTTCAATGACTTATCTTCATTAAATCCTGCGCAATTTCCCTTTTTGAATATGCCTTCTGTTTCCTGTTGAGACCCTGACCAAGACACCACTTTAAAAACAACAGTCTTGGAGAAGTTGGATGACTTGCCCAATAATAGATATCCAGTAAATGACAAGAATAGGGACTTAAATCCTGGTTTTGTGACTTCAAAGCATGATCAATTTGTTTTGTTTTTTTGTTTTGTTTTTGTTTTTGTTTGAGACAGAGTCTCGCTCTTTCTCCCAGGCTGGAGTGCAGTGCCGCCATCTTGGCTCACTGCAAGCCCCGCCTCCTGGGCTCACACCATGCTCCTTCCTCAGCCTCCCGAGTAGCTGGGACTACAGGCGCCCGCCACCACACCCAGCTAATTTTTTGTATTTTTAGTAGAGACGGGGTTTCACCGTGTTAGCCAGGATGGTCTTGATCTCCTGACCTCGTGATCCACCCGCCTCGGCCTCCCAAAGTGCTGGGATTACAGGCGTGAGCCACCATGCCCAACAATCAATTTTAAATATACCACAAAGGAACTTATCCCAACTGGTGGATAGTGTTGAAAAAAGTCTTTCTACTTTGACCTTCAAAATTCTATATAGGCCAGGCACGGTGCCTCACGCCTGTAATCCCAGCACTTTGGGACGATCAACAAGTTATTTATTGAGCAAATGACTTAGTATGAGGCTCCTTCAACGAAAACCTTTACAGGAAAAGTTTTGAAGTTGTGCTGACTTGAGTTAAAATTTCAGAGAGGTAGGGTGGAGATGGGAGTAAGGAGAAAATAAAAAGCAAAAGTTCTGAGTAGTCATCAACTGCAGACTGCCTAAATAGGAAGTCTACGCCAGGAAGTCATGTTTTTGCTGCTGGAGGTTTGAGTAGGACTCTGTACAACTTTGCTCTCTTATGCAACTTGTGATTGATCTGGGTTAGTTTGCTCTGCTGCTATTATAAAAGGGATTTCCTTTTCTTTCCCTGGAGATTGGGTGCCCATCTTTTTCCCTACATTTCTGATAGTAAAGGTCTTTTTATTCTCACAGCATGAGTTTCTGGACAAAGGGTCATCTGGGAAGCAAAAGTTGAGGATCTTACTCAGGTCACTGGAACTAGTGTTCTAGAAGTGCCTGGTGCATGATGGTAATAATGTAAGTCACACCCCAAGTTTGTATTACTAATAAGAGTTTTGTACTACAAACTTTCCCTGTCTGTTCTTGTTGAGGGGGAAATGACACTGAGTGTAATGCTGTATAGTCATGCACCACATAAGTACGTTTAGGTCAACAACGAAGTTCATTTATGATGGAGGTCCCCTAAGATTATAATGGAGCTGAAAAACTCCCATTGCTTAGTGACATCATAGCCATTGTAACATTGTAGCATAATACATTACTCATATGTTTGTGGTAATAGTGGTGTAAACAAATCTACTGTGCTGCCAATCATATAAAAGTATAGCACATACAATTATGTACAGTATATAACACTTGATAATGTTAATACATTACTAGGTAACTGGTTTATGCATTTGCTATACTATATTTTTATCATTATTTAAGAATGTACCCCGGCCGGGTGAGGTGGTTCACGCCTGTAATCCCAGCACATTGGGAGGCCAAGTCAGGCGGATCACGAGGTCAGATCGAGACCATGCTGGCTAACACGGTGAAACCCCATCTCTACTAAATGTACAAAAATTAGCTGGACATGGTGGCGGGCGCCTCTAGTCCCAGCTACTCAGGAGGCTGAGGCAGGAGAATGGCGTGAACCCGGGAGGCAGAGCTTGCAGTAAGCCAAGATCGCGCCACTGCACTCCAGCCTGGGTGACAGAGCGAGACTGTATCAAAAAAAAAAAAAAAAAGCACACCTACTTATTTTAAAAAATAGTTTATTGTAAAACAGCCTCAGGCAGGTCCTTCAGGAGTTATTTCAAAATAAGGCATTGTTATCACGGGAGGTGACAGGTCCATGTTTGTTATTGCCCTTGAAGACCTTCTAGTGGGACAAGATGTGGAGGTGCAAGACAGTGATATTGGTGATTCTGACTGACCCTGTATGGGCCTAGGCTACTGTGTGCATTCTTATCTTCATTTTTAACTGCAAAGGTTTTAAAAGTAAAAAAAAATAATAATAGAAAAAAGCTTATAGAAAAGGATATAAAGAAAGAAAATATTTGTGTACAGCTGTACATGTGTTTGTGTTTTCAGCTAAGTGTTATTATAAGAGTCTAAAAGTTTAAAAATTTATAAAGTAAAAAAGTTACAGAAGCTAAAGTTAATTTATTATTAAAAGAAAAAACATTTTTATAAATTCAGTGTAGCCTAATTGTACAGTGTTTATAAAGTCTACAGTAGTGTTCAGTAATGTCCTAGGCCTTCGTATTCACTCAGCACTCATTCATTGACTCACTCAGAGTAATTTCCAGCCCTGCAAGCTCCATTTATGGCAACTGCCTATAAACATGTACTGTTTTTAATCTTTTATTCTCTATTTTACTGTACTTTTTCTATGTTTATATACACAAATACAAGCATTGTGTTACAGAGGCCTACAGTATTAACTAGTCACATGCTGTCCAAGTTTGTAGCGTGTGAACAGTAGGCTATCCCATATAACCTAGGTGTGCGGTAGTCTATACCCCCTAGGCTTTGTGTAAGTGCATTCTGTGATGTTTGCATGATGACAAAATTGCCTGACGTATTTCTCAGAACGTATCCCCATTGTTAAGCAACACGTGACTGTACTATAATATGATGTCAAGTTACCATGTTGTTTGGGACATATGACAAGAACAGAGCTCAAGAAACTTTTGTATACATGGGACAATCTTGTGAGTTGAAATAATATTTCTCTCACCTTCAAGGGTGTGATTTATTCTTTTTGGGTATAAATTATGCAAGCAAAGCTAGAGTATTCTTACAATAAAATAATTTTAAAAGACAGCACCAAAACATTTTTCCAAATTAAAGTAAGCTTGAGTTATTTTTTTCTGATTTTTGACATGGAAGAACCAGTCCACAGGGGGAAGTGATCAGAGTAAACTAAAATTTAGTGCTGTGTCCCTCTAATCACAAAGTGGTGTCATATAGGGGTCACAGTGGACCATGATCTGCTTTTATAGATAAATGGTGTTCTGTGGGAGACGTTCTCCAATTCATAAGCTAGAGAACAGATTTAAATTTACAAAACCAAATTGGGATAACCGGTACTGTAAACACTGTCATTATAACCATGGAGCACTAGATTGATGTGAGATGGATTGACATTCAGCAGGGGTAAGGACAGGATAGGATATATAGGAGGAAACCAAACCACAAAAAAATTAAATGGGAAATTTTGAAAGGGGCAGCATTCTTACCTTATGTTTCTATAGCACCCTTTCACTTTTCTTTTACACTTATCCACATGGAAAGGTTGTTATAAAGGGAGCATGAAAATTGAAGATTAAAAAGTAAAAGTGGCTTCACTTGACTAGCCTAAAGAAAAAAAAAAAGTAAAAATGGACCTCCGCATTAATGGTAAGAATTCTAAGATAATTCCTTTTAATTTTTTTCCTGACAGTGTCTTACTCTGTCACCCAGGCTAGAGTACAGTGGCACGATCAGGACTTACTGCAGCCTCCACCCTCCAGGCTCAGGTAATCCTTCCACCTCAGCCTCCTTAGTAGCTAGGACTATAGGCATGCACCACCATGCTTGTATTTTTTTTTAGAGATGAGGTTTCCCCATGTTGCCCAGGCTGGTCTCAAACTCCTGGGCTCAAGCAATCCATCCCCCTGAGCTTCCGAAAGTGCTGGGATTACAGGCATGTGTTACCGCACCTGGCCCAGGATAATTCTTTTATTATAAGTGTTCTTGTTCCTTTATTCACTATTCTGGTTAATGGCACCACCATTTACCCAGTGGCCCTAGGCAGAAAAATATTGAATCTAGAAATTATCCTAGATTCATTTTTCTTCCTTACTGCCTGCATTAAATTTTTCAGTCTCTGGGTCCAGGTGGTCAAACTGATACCTTTAATTAGCCAACATTTATTGAGTGCCTAGTAGAGTGGTATAAATAAAAATTGCCACCCTTGTAGAGCTTGCATTTTCTTAAATAACAATCATATTTCTCTGATTCTAAGATAAGATTTCTGAGATGGAATGCATTTTACAATAAAGTTTAAAAAATACTACACTAAAACTTAGCAAGTTGTGATGCAGTTGTCATTGCCTATACATGCATGGACTTAGTGGAGCTCACAGAAAGTACCTGTTAAACTGTCACTTCAGTTCATTTATTTGCATTTGGAAGCCTCATATAAAATGAAATTTTAACTGAAATTTGGATCCCTGATTGTTATTTAAAATGTTAAGAAATAGCCAGCAAACACATAAAAAGATGTTCAGCATCATTAAAACCATAATGAGATACCACTTTACACCTACTAGCATGGCTATGATTTTAAAAAAAAGTATTGGTGAGGAGGTTTTTAAAAAAAAAAACCGTTGGAGAAAATGGAACCCTCCTGTTTTGCTTTCAGTCCTTGGCATATATACCCAAAAGAATAGAAAACAAGTATTCAAGTACAAGTACACACATGTTCATAGAGGCATTATTCATAAATGGCCAAAAGGTAGAAACAGCCCAGATGTCCATGAATGGATGAATGCATAAACAAATTGTTTTATATAATGCAGTGGAATATTATTCAGCCATGAAAAGAAATGAATTCTGATACATGCTACAACATGGATGAACCTCCAAAACATAAGTGAAAGAAGCCAGACACAAAAGGTCATATATTATATTATTTCATTTATGAGATATCCAGAATAGATAAATCTATAGTGTCAAGGCAAATTGGTGGTTGCCAGGGGTTAGGGAGCAGGGGTGAATGGGGAAAAACTGCTTAATGAATAAGGGGGAATAATGGAAGTGTTTTGGAACTTGATAGAGGTCATGATTGCACAAAAATGCGAACCTACTAAATGCCACTGATTGTTCACTTTAAAATGGTTAGTTTTGTTATATAAATTTTATCTCAATAAAGTATTTTTCAAATATTCCACTGTGCTACAGAATTGAAATGAAAAGTTATTGTATGCCCTAAAGTTTACCTGTCATATACTGTTCATTACAAGTAAAAACAGAATAAATTGTCAAATCTCTTTATACAAAACCTAGAATTTCAGAGTTCAGAGAGATTGTTATGACCTTTTCAAGTGTCATCAAGGAATGTCATTTAGGCACCTGCCGTCTGTTTATCAAAAGCTCGACTTCCAACAGAAGCTGTATGACTTTTCATAATACATAATTGGGTATAACAGGAGTGTCCACATTCCTTTTCCCCTCAGCAGCTCAAACTACATCAATATGCCACAATCAGGAATCATAAGTGATGTCATGCTTTGCAGCTAAGTCATAGAGAACTGGTGGCAGAGTCACAACTTGGCTCAGGATCAAGATCCAGAGCAGTGACTAAGGACTTCATGAAGCAGAATCTCCTGCTCTTACTATGGAGGAGGGCCTGGGTCAGCCTCTAGCTGAGAAGGTGCTACACTGGGTCCTCTGTTCTAACTACTGCACTGCCACCAGTATGATCCTACTTGTAGGAATACTTTCCCACTGTCACCTGCCAAGTCTCAAACAAGTCTCAGAACTCAGTGAGACTCATAGGCACAGTGAGCCTATGTCTCCACACTTTACAGGCCCAGAACCTGATTTCCCCACACCATTCCATCTCTTCTTTGTCCATTGTGGCTGGACAAAGTTGTCTGCCTACTTCCTCTGGCCAGGTACCCTGAGTGCCTTGGAGCACTCAAGCATGATTTACATCCCTCATTCAAGATAATTTTTCTTCTATTTCCCTTGTTGGAGAGGAAAAAGAAATAGACATGTGTTTAATATCCAGCACAGAGTATCTCTATACAATTAAAAAATCAAAGCTTTGAATAACCAAATGCAGAACAAACCTCAATATTCCGTGATACCTCTTGAGATTGTAATATCAATCCTAAAGTATCAAAGAGGTCAAGTTCACCAGCATGGATTTTGAAAAGTAAGGTCCTTATGATGCTCTGTGCTTAACTGTCAGTGACCAAAAGTGATGGAGAAGATATTTACATAATAGCTTTGGTTTGTTCATAAAATTATGTGCCAATTTAGTTTTCAAGGTTTGACTCTTTGCTGGGCTTGAATAGTGGCTATTTTCTTTGGTATTGTTTTTAACCTGAATCCCTTAAGGCAAGGCATGTACTCTCCAGTTAGGCTATAGAGACCATGGGCCTCCTTTCCTCTTTTTTAGGTGAATTTACACATTTATGTTTCCTGCCTATCCCCTGTAGTCATTTGAGTTTATAATTACTAACATAGACTCAAGTTTTAAAATTATATGTAGTTGTATAGATAACTCACAGTAAGACCAAATCCTTAAATAATGCATACTAAATTCTGGGCACTGTTTAACGTGTTTAATCCATAGTAACTAATGGAAACCTCACAACCCCATCAGGTAGTGTGGCCCTCATGGAGGTGCACCATTCAGATCTGCCTTTAAGAGGAAGCTTATGTTTGTTTGCAAGGAGTGCAGTTAGATGACAGTCTCCAGTTGCAGTGCCTATAGGCCATGCTTTTGCTGGGCGGTCCTAGCCAATGACTGAACACTCTGGGAGTACTAAGGCCTGGCCATTTCTGCCCAGTGTGGGAACTCCCCTAATGGGTAATCTTTATTTCAGAGCTCTCCATTAGGTTGGCAGGTCTTTGTCTGATTTGCCTCATAGTCTGAGGCTCTGTCTCCAATTCTACTTTCTTCACCCTCCTCGCCCCAAAATTTTCACAGTAAACTAATAAATCTCTTGCACTTCTGTCTGTCTCATTGTCTGTTTCTGGGTAGACCCAACTAATACGGATAAGTATTATTATTATCCTCCTGTCACAGATGAAGAAACTGAGGCACAGAGAAATGGCTCAAGGTGTCACAGCCAAGTGAGTTTCAGTGTTCTTTATCATGTTTTTAACCATTATGGTATGTTGCCTTCCCTTTCTGAAGTTCATGTTCATCCAGTTAAGTATCCTTTGTATCCCAGAAACTTGGCTGGATGCTAGAAGTATATAGATGAATAACATAGCCTTTGATCTCAAGGAGTCCACAATCTTGTGGAGAAAACAAGGAGAATAAGCAGATAGCATCGGTCTTTGCTCTAAATGCAATGATGAGATATGTGCAGGGTGCCCTGAGAGCCCAGAGGAGGGACCTAATTTGTGTCATTTCTCACTTCTTCTACCTCTGAATGGACTACTCTTCCTCCTCTTGTTCCTGTAGCCATGCCGTCATATTTATCTGGGATGCCTGTTATGTCTTTGGACCACCCCAAATTGAGTAGGGCATGACTATTCTGTATTCTTACAGGAACCCTCTGCACTTACGATACCACACCCACCTTAGTTGATATTTCCCAGCCTGTGTCCTGCTTGTCTGTGTGCTCAGTGCTACTTCATGCCTGCCTTGGGCCCTGGCCCCTTGAGGAGCTTAGGAAGTGTTTGTTGAATCAATGAATGAGGAGAATCATTTGTTTGCTTGGCCTGTAAGATGTGAATAGAAAAGAGATTTGAAATAGAATACACAGGAGGGAAAAGGTGGGGGCAGATGAATTCTACCATTCTCTTGAGAGTATCTCACCTTATTTCTCACTGTCATCAGCAGGTGTGGATTTGGGATGTTTCCATTCCCCCTTAAATTTTTGGTTCAAACATGGACACATGCTTTCTATCTTGCTTCCCGATGATACAAATATGTTAAGCTGAGTTTTTATCCATTAATCCATGCATCCATTCACCCATCCATACTTGTTTGTTAAGTCTACCAACCCATATTTATCTAGTACTCTCATGTGTCAGGCCCAGTGCCAGGTTCTATTCACACGGTGGTGAACAAAAAGCACAGTCTCTGTCCTCAAGAAGGTTTCATTCTGGTAGGATAATTGGATTCTAAACAAATGTAACCTGAATGTCCTCTAGACCCCTCCAGTTGGATCCTAGGAGAGGTCACTTTAAATATTTCCAGTGGATATATAGTCTTCCACCTACAAAATGGCACACTGTCAGCCTTGCTCCTTTCTTGTATCTCTCTGGACATCCTCGAGGCCATTTTTTCCGTATGAAATAATGCATATTATTACTAGATTCTTGGTAATTGAGTAAACGCTTCATACATGGTGAATATTATTTTTATTATTAATGATATTTATATAATGTGTTCTGCTACTTACAGTTTTGCCTTTCTTTTCTTCCGATGACTCTTCTCACCATATTTCCTGGTCATTGTCTACTGTTGTTTTGTTTGTTGCTTTAAAGCTGCCTGTACCTTTCTCCTATGCTACTGCCACTGTAGGAAACACGTACATGTTATATTACCTGATGGTTTTTTAGCTTCCTCTATGGCCACTGTCTCCAGATCTCTGTTCCTATATCAGCATTTGCACTCATCTATTTTGATATGCTTATCTCTCTGGCTAACCACCCTCTTTCTGTAAGACCTCTTCGAGCGTTTCCACCATCACTTGGGGACTTTTGCCATTTTTCCTGCTTCCAGATCTCAGGTGCTCCTCTCTTCCCAGTTCTTGGTGAAGCATTTTCTTCTTGTCTGGACTGCCTTCATGGTAGTCTCATAGCATTGTGACGTGGGACCCTAGTAACAGAATTATTTCATTCTTTATCACACTGCCTTCCTTTTCTCAGACTGTTAAATGTGGCTTTCAGTTAGAACCTCTTACTCAACCTGGAACCACCAATCTCATCTAGCTTCAGGCCCACTGTACCAGCCTCTTTCCTCATGTATGGTCTTTTCCCACCCAGGGATTCCTGTTTTCCCTATTTTCAACTGGAAGTGACATTTAAACTAAGGAATAAAGGAAAAGTAGGAATTATCTAGGGGAAGAGGGAAGGCAGGATTGAGTATGGTACATAGAACAAATGAGAAATCCCAGAGAAGGAAAAGCTTGTGCCAAGTCCCAGAGGCCAGGAGCAGCATGGGTGTATAATAGAGGAAGGTGTGCTGAGAAACTGCAGTCATTACAATGTGTCTGGTGTGTCATAGAGTGCAAGGGCATAGGTGGCAAGAGGTACCCCTGGGAAGTTAGGTTGTGTTAGATCAAGGCGGGTCTTTCCTGGGTATTGAGAACAGAAAGAAAATAATCTGGAAGTGAAACTGGTTGAATTTTCTCAAGTGCAGGTGTTTTATTCTTACCTATTTTTTCCCTGGCCCCTAAGGGCTAGAACACCACCTGCTGACATTCTGTATGTATGATGCATGACTTGCATTGCTTCTTGGCCCTTTTCTCTATCTTTTTTTCTACTCCCTGGGACTAGACTAATCTTACTATTCATTTTGTAGATCTATTGATTGGCATGACGTGGTAGTTGTTTCAAGTTTCCAGGATCCAGCTATCAGTCCTGCCAACTTCTGGATATGTTGGAACTCTCAGATGAATCTTTTTTGTCTACATACTAGGAATTGGCCTTGTCCAAAGTCACCAGATTTAAATAGTCACCACATGAATATCTTGAAGATACAGTCACCATGACAACCCAAAACAAGAATCATACACCTATGGCAGTGACAGGCTGTGTTCCCACAGGGAATTTCCCATCCTATTATCCCTCCCATGTGAAGGCTTGCTGGATAGATCTAATATACTTTTCTCTCACTCCACTTTGAACTCTGGAATCTGACTGTTTATTCCATTCATTTGACAATTAGTAATACCCTCTTACTTTTCGTCTCTTACTGTTCCTTTAGCCTTTTGTGTATTTCTGTCTTGCATCCCCAAGTGGTGTTGAGTTCCATGAGGGCAGGGAATATGGGTTTAACTGCTTTGAAGCCTCCTCAAGGGCCAGTCCTGTGCCTAGAGACATAGGGGATATTTGGTATATGTTCAGTAAGTGGAACTGTTGGCTGGCAATTAAGCCTTAAGGAAGGCATGGAGAACCTGGAGACCATTCAGAAGAGTGGCCAGGCAACATGGGTGTTGGCTGTGGAGTTACTAGACTTGGAGTTACAGCCCAACCAGTCTGCTCACCCCCCACCTTTTCCTCTCACCTCTATAAAACAAAGGTGATGGTGGAAACTTAATGCTTATTGTAAGGATCAAATGAAATAACATATCAACAAATGAAGTCAGTTTTTGCTGTTATTTATAGAAATGGCCTTTTGAGTTAGAACAATCAGAAGTGAAGGAAAAGGTTAGAACAGATTATACCGGAGAAGACTGGGAAAAGTTCCTATTTGTTGGATTAAGGAAAAGATGCTCTTTCTTGGATTAAGTGCTGCTCTGAGGTTGGACTGCCAGATTTGAATTTCGGTCCCATTGTTTGCTAGCTGTGCAACACTGGAGCAAGTTAACTTAACCAATGTGCACCTTGATTTTATTATAATCTATAAAATGGGAATAATAATATTTACTGCATAAATTTATTGTGAGAAACAAATGAAATAATCAAATAATCCCTGCAAAGTGCTCATTAGCAGAATGCCAGACACATAGTATGTCTCGGGGTGGACTGGTTTATTTATTGCTACTTGTATCAGTTACCTATTGCTGTGTAATTAACCACCTCACATGCAATGGTTTGAAACAGTGAATGTTTATTATTGCTCATGAGTCTACAAGTCAGTTCTTTTTATCTCAGTTGGTCTTATTCTTGTGTTTTAGTCAGCTCTTGGGCAAGAAGGTAGCTCTGCTGATCATGACCAGGTTCTTTCACATGTGTGGGGATTGAGGGCTATAGGCTATCTAAGGATGGCCTTGGCTGGGCTCACTGGACTATCTTCCATGTGATCTCTTTTCCTCTAGAAGGAGAACCAGGGCTTGTTCATATGACAGCTGGGCAGGGTACCAAGAGAGAGCGAAAGTAAGGAAGAAGTGACACGGTGGAATTTCTACTGCATCCTATTGGCCAAAGCAGATGACAAGACCAGCCCAGATACAGGAGTGGAGAAAGAGATTACATCTCTTTTAGGAAGATCTGCAAAGTCACATTGCAAAGGGCATAGTTATAGGTAAAGATTGTGCTAGTTTTGCAGTTGATCTACCCTACCACCCTTACATTCCTTCTAGAAATAAGAGAAACAAATTGTTGTATCATGTTTTACAGATTACAAAGACCTTTTGCCTGTAACCACTGAGTCTTGCAATGAGACTGTGAGTTAAGGATGTTTTAGCCTTCATAACATGCTAGATACTATCTTAGGCACATACTTCTTTTGAAACCTTTTTCTTGTCCTTCCAGCACACATTGATTGCTAACATTTGAATAGTAAGTTTTCCTACTAATCCTACTGCTTTCCTGATTCTTCAAGGCTTATGTTATTTTCTTTCATCATTTCATGTTCTACCCCTATGCAGAGAAATTGATACTCCAGCCTAAATCCCCCAGAGCTTTGTTTTTCCATGTCTAACTGCTGTTGGCCAACTCTTCATACTTGTCACATGGCTGCCTCAAACTCAGCATGTCCAGATGCATAACCAGACATGTTATTATTTTAAAATATAATTAGACTCATAATTTGCAGAGTAAAAAATACTATGAAGATACAAAATACATGTAGTAATTCTTTGACTCTTTAAGTCCTGTCTGTATGATTTTTCACCCTCTGAAGTTTTGGATACACTGAAAATGGCTTTCTATAATTAATATTCTTAGGAAAATACTCTCTACACAAAAGCATTTTTTACTCAGCCTTAATCTTAGGTCAGTAGGTAGGGTCCTGAATGCAGATGCCAAAGAGCTTAGGAAATTTTCAGAGTTTTTATTTAGGGTTTCAGTGGTGCTTCTAAATATAGCATGTCCCATTTTTCCTTTTCCCTCAAACTGTCTCATTGATGTAACATGAAACCAAATAGAACAGTGCCGAACAGCTTGAAAGAGTGAATATCATGTGTTGAAAAGGAATATCACAGTATCACCTGGTAAAAATAGCTTGTACCCACAGCAAGCAGAGATTGGTGCACTCTGGGAGAGTGCATGTTTTTTAAAGGTTTTATTCACTTTCCCCTCCCCAAGAAATTGACAGGTGTTTGCAAAAGCCCTATCAAGTAAGAGGTTGATGGATTGTAGGAGGTGGGAGGAAAGAACCTTTAAGCTTAGTGGCCAAGTAATTCTTAAAAGGAAGCAACAGAAATGTGGTTAAAATGGTCCTTTACTTTTCCTTGTCACCAATCAAATATGTTCATATTCTTGAGGATTGAGGTAGTGATTTGACAAAGTTAAGATTAAGAAGCCTGCAGAGGAACAAGTAGGGAACCATATCATGTATTTATTCCATTTAACAGGCATTAACCAGGAAACACTCTACCTCAAGTGTCCAGAAGATACAAAGGTGAAATAGACATGGATCCTCAAGGAGTTTCCAGCCATGTAGGGAAGATATATGTATGTATATAAATATGCATATAAATACTACCAAGTTGAAAGGGACAGATGTAGTCAGAAAGATATAGGTAAACTGATACAGGGTTTGTATGTTCTGTTATTTATTTATTCTGACAAAAATTGATTGAGTACCTATTGTATCCAGGCACTGTGATAGGTGCTGGGGACAAAGTTTACATTCTAGCAGTGCATGTAAATAACAAGCTTATTGTATTAGTCCATTCTCATGCTGCTATAAAGGAGTGCCTGAGACTGGGTAATTTATAAAGAAAGAGGTTTAATTGACTCACAGTTCCACATGGCTGTGGAAGCCTCAGGAAACTTACATTCGTGTCAGAAGGCGAAGCACACATGTCCTTCTTCACATGATGGCAGGAAGAAGTGCCAAGCAAAAGGTGGAAAAGCCCCTTATAAAACCATCAAATCTCCTGAGAACTCACTCGCTATCACAAGAACAGCAGCATGGAGGTAACTGCCGCCAAGATTCAGTTACCTCCCACCGGGTCTCTCCCACAACACGTGGGGATTATGGGAACTATAATTCAAGATGAGATTTTGATGGGGACATAGCCAAACCAGCCAAACCATATCACTTATAAACCACTAAACAAATAAAATAATGCAGTTTCAGATCATCATTAAGTGCTGTAAGGAAAATAAAGCAGGTTAAGGGGGATAGGTTAGGGGAACTTGTTTTTCAGTAGGTGGTCAGGGATATGTAGAGATAGGGGTGGCAAATTGAAGATCTTCCTGAAATCCAAGACCATGCATAACTAGACATGGGAGAATAAGGATGTCTTCATGCAAGAGCAGTCCACTTTGGTATGGTGGTGGGTGAGAGGGGGTAACAAAGCTCAGAAATGTTAGTGAATCTCCATATTCTAGTATTTTGAAGGATTTTCAAGAGGTAGAAGACAGGACCAAGCTGGGACCAATGGCTGGAGGTTTCAAAAGTGAAAATCTATGCTGTCTAGTAGTAGAGTGTAGAAGGGCTTCTGGCACTCTGTTGTTAAAGCCTGGTCAACTGCTTATGAACTCCATAGGGGCACAGGAGTGGTGCCTTTGTCATTGTCAAATCCTTGTCATCTGCCTCAGTGTCTGGCATGTAGTAGATGATCAAGGGTTGATTTTTGAACTGCATTTCTGACCGTCACATGTCTGGTTGTGTGAAATCTGTGGATATTCTAGGACATAGTAGGTGATTAAGAACTGATTTTTGAATAGCATTTCTGAACATCATGACTGGTTGAGTGAAATATATGGATAAGTTAAGATGGCTGTGGATTTAAATGGAAGTCTGCAGATAACATTTTCCAAAAAGAATGATCTATTCTGGTTTCAGCATCCCTGGATGAAATGAATTAATAACAACGCTTTACTTAATAGACAGTTTCTCTTTCTAGGATCACAGAGTGGTTTTATTGACCATAGAGCTGTACCTGATTTAAACAGGGTATGGTAACTGAATTTCATTTATTCCACTTATTCACAAAACATTTATTTATTTTGGAGAGAATAAGTATTTTACCCAGGATTTCACAGGTAGTAATCACTGAGGCCTTGTGGCTCTAAGTCCATGCTCTTTCTACTACATCCTGCTGTCTTACATGAAACAGATTTTATTTCATTTTATGCATTTCTGTTTATGTATCTCTATGTCATATTTTAATTTCTGTAACAGCAGCATCATTTACCAGCTAAGAGGACTGCCTGCTTTGGATGGAGACCTAGCCACTGTGGTGACAAGGACACCTCATTCTCTGTGAGGTCTTCTGCTTAATGAAGCCCTTCTGGACCTCTCTGGCCTCTATTATTGTCTCCTGTCTCTGATTACCTATAGCATTTGTATACTGCTCCACACCTCACACTTAGCTTATTTTCTTGTTAATTCTGGTTGAGTCTTGTCTCCCTAGATGTAGAAAATCCAAAGACTGTTTTTTAAACCAGAAGCTCCATTGTCCAACACTAGACATGGGTGCCTGTGATCTATTTGTTTGATTTAGAATCATTCATGGCTGAAAGGAAAGTTGAACTCTGGCCCAGAGAAGTTGTTCAATAAATATTTTTTGGATGCATAGTCTTGGTTCCCCTACAACCTTGCAATTTATTCTTGGCATCATTGTTTTCCGGTGTTCCTCTTAGTGATGTTGTTAACCTCACCATCCTTGAATCAACGTCTGGGGTTTATCTTTGTAATAATAATAGCAGCTCATTTTTTAGCATTATTACTGCATATAAAGCATCATACTAAGTACTTTATACAAATTCTCTTATTAAGCCCTTATCATCACTCTCTGAACCTAGACAGCCTGACCCCAGAACCCACACTCCTCACCTGGGTACTATATTTCCTTTGTAGACCCTTCTTGTGCTCACCAACTCACAAGGGTTCAGCCCTTATGAATTTCTGGTGAAGGTGTGTTGAAGATATTACCTAAGTACTGTAAACATTTCTAAGTCCTTTCTATTTTAGTGTCAAGGCTGTTTTTAATATCTTCTATAAAATTCTGTGGTTTCTTTTTCCTCTTAGGTAGATTTGCTAAGTACAGAAGTGTGCAGAGAATAGCTAGACTAGCATAGAATTGATATATTTGCCACTCCTGGATTTGCCAGGCAACAGGATTCCTTGTTTTCCTGAGCTTTCTTGACACTGTTAATGGTGTTGGACATAGAAGGATAATGTGGGATGTAAATAATGGACACTGGAATGAAGTGGATAGCAGTTCTTGGGACAGTGTTTCTAGTTTTTAGGAAATAGAATAAAACTTCAAAGGCCAGAGAGGGCTGAAGACTGCATTTATTTTCCTGAATCCTCATTTGGATTCCCACTCATTTATTACTATTTGACAGTGACTTATTGGGAATAGGGAGAATGGGGTCCTCTATGGGACTCCCTGCCTCATCATTTTCATTTTCCTTTTAACTACCCTGTGCTTTCATTTGATAGCAAGACTAAAGAATATGAAAATGCCACCGTGGCTGGGCGCGGTGGCTAATGCCTGTAATCCCAGCACTTTGGGAGGCCAAGGCGGGCGGATCATGAGGTCAGGAGTTCGAGACCAGCCTGACCAACATGGCGAAACACCGTCTCTACTAAAAATACAAAAAATTAGCTGGGCATGGTGACAGGCACCTGTAATCCTGCCTACTTAAAGGGTGAGCCAGGAGAATCGCTTGAACCCAGGAGGCGGAGGTTGCAGTGAGCAGAGATCGTGCCACTGCACTCCAGCCTGGGTGACAGAGTGAGACTCCATCTCAAAAAAAAAAAAAAAAAAAAAAAACCACTACTAAACGGTGACGTTTCAGAAGGGCAGATAAAGTTACATAATATTTTTAGGCTTCAACTTTTTGCTTTGGAAATACCACATACTCCATAGGACTGTTGGTGGAATAAATAAGATCCAAATTCCTAACTGTGGCTTGCAACATCCAGTATTATCTGATCTCAACCTGCCTCTCAGACACTCAGATCTTGTTGACGCTTGCTCACCCCACTTCAGTCTCACTGGCCCTCTTGCTCTTGTTCCAAGATGTCCAACTGGCTCCTTAGCGCCATCCTGCTATACCTGCACCTCCAGACCCTCACACGGCTTCCTCCTTCACTTGGCTCAGGCCTCTGCTCTCAAGGACCCCTCCTCAGAACAGTCCTTCTCTCATCTGCAGTCCAGAAGAGCTCTCCCTCCCTCCATCATTCTGCCTATCCACCTTATCCTGCCTTGTTTTCCTTATACTACTTATTGCTATCTAAAACTATTTTAATTTTTTATTACTTGTTTGTGCTACCTTCATTTGAATGTAAACTCTATGAGGGCAAGGATTTTGTCTATCTAGTTTCCTTGTCTCCTCATTACGCCATGGACATAAATGTGCCTGGCAATATTCATTCCACAAGGAATGTTTAGACTTCCTAATTTCAGCTTTGTAACAACTTTTTTTCTTGAGTCGTGCATCTTTTATTTTTGCAAATGTAGCCAATAAAACTTAATTTGACAATTTGACTAGCCTCAGAGTCAAATTGATGTTCATCGTGAATGCAACTTCCTAATGGACCACATAGCCACATACACAAAAGATGCCTTTTGTGTAGGAAACATTAGGGGCAGGCTTATCACTAGCAGGTGATTTTGAGAGAAGCAGCTAAGGTAAGATGGAAAGAATTGAATTTGAGTAAATCAAGAGAACACCAAGAGCTGTATCTGAACATGATGGAAACTGTAACCAAACTGGATGGGCAAGGGGTACCAGAAGCCCTATACTTATAGGGTGACTTTGATCAAGTCCTTTTACCTCCTCTGCATTTCAGTTTCCTTGGGTGTAAAATGAGGCCGATAGGTGGAGAAATGGGAGGAGGAGAGGCTGCCTACCACATAAGGGTGTTGAAAAACTGTTGAGAGAACATACGTGATAGCAGTCTATATTGAGTAGCACTCACATAAATTGACATAAATGCTTATAAAGTGCTTGGCATCCAGTAAGTAGTCAACAAATAGTACCTATTACTATTAATATTAACATTATTAAATCACTTGGAAATGATTTGAAGCACTTGTAAAGATTTGGATCTCTTACTAGTGTTAATGATTATTTTCTTTGAATTTAAGCAAAATTTCGAATTGTCTTCTGTTCCTGTTTGCATTTATAAGCATGGGAGGGCCCATGAGTGCAGTGAGTAAGAATCTAGACTCTAGAGTCAAGACAGAAATGGGTTCAAGTCCTGAAGTAAATGAATAAATAAATAAGCAAATTGACTAAAGTTCAAACCTAATCTTACCCCAAGCCAGCTTTTATTTTCTTTCTCTATCAAATTCCTGTCCATCTTCTGAAGGAGACACTGTGGGCCAAAAACTAGGAGCAAGAGAAACTGTGGGCTGGGTAATTCATGGATGCCTTTTGTACCTCTCTATGAACGTGAACCCCCTGTATTCCTTCTCCAGCAGAGACATGAGCATGCTTTGTCCACACAGCCCCGCTGGGCCTTCTCACTGTTTTATGAGACAGATACCAAGACACATCAGAGTGGCAACCCCTCACTGCCATCATCACTGATGAATGACAAAAGTTTGGAAAAGAAAGAGCTATGGACAAATCACTCTCTCCCTCAAGCTCATCAAGTGGGGACACACATCCTCCTTGTCTCAGTGGTTAGAAACTGATGTACCTTGAAGGTCCTTCACATCTGTGGTCCTTGCAACTGCTGGGAATGGCATAAATCATAATCCTGATATAAAGATTGATTGAATTCTTGCCAAATGCCAGACATTGTGCTTAATCCTTTATCTGAATCCTTCTACAGCACTAGGAGTTGTAGGTACTATTATTGTCCTCATTTTTACAGATAAGGAAACTGAAGTTTCAAGAGATGAAATAACTTTCCCAAGGTACCCCAGTTAAAAAGTAGAAGAGTTAGGCTGTCAATCAAAGTCATCTAACACCAGAGCTTGTCTGTTTTCTGCCAGACTGTAAACTCTTTGGGAGGAGAGACAACCCTCTCATTCACCTTTAGTCCCCATCTATACCCAGTTTCACCTCAGTTAGTAGTTATTAAGATGAAATTTTAAAATCTTTTCATGTGGATGATGCCCTAATGTACCATGAGCGTATCTTGAGTTGCAAGGTAGAAGCTGTCTTCACCTGTGCATTCTACCCAGCCTTTGCGCAGACACACAGTCTCCCTCTAGCCTCATGGTACCAGGGAGTGGAGGGTACATCTCTACAGAGGAAGAAACATTCTGCCAGTCCTTCATAGTAAGTGGTGGAGTTAGGATATAAGCTGAGGGCCCTCAACTTCATATTTGGCCATTTTCCCTCTTCTGTATCTTTAAACTTTAAAGAAATGTGGAGATTTTGTGGATGGGGACAATGATATTTGACAAATTCTTTTTTATTATTTTAAAAAATCCTAATTGTGAGGCAAAAGTTATTTTAATCTCTAATACAGGCAAAAATGCTTCATTGATTTTTTTTTCAAGCAAAGTAATAAAAACCCATGTCCTTTTTTTTTGGAATAAACATTATCACTAGGTGTTGAGGTCTGCAAGATGCTAAATAAAGATTCGAGTAAAATGCTTTGCAAAACCATTTCAATGCAAAATCAATAATATGCATTAAAATTTATGAAAAATGAATTAAGAAAAAACAACCCCTTACCTTTTAGTGGATACACACACACATGCACAAACACACACGTACACACACATACACACGAAACATTAACATGAAATGTTAACTTTTGGTCATCCACTGGAGTTTGAGGAAAAATGGCTTCGTAAATGAGAAAAACACCAAGAGCTTTGTATGAATATAATGATTGCCATAACTAACTAGATAGGCAAACTAAATGCACAAAGACTCTAAGTGCATAAGAAAGTAGAAGTCTAACACAGGATCCTAGAAATCCCAGAAACTCTAGACTTTCAGATAAGAATCCTATACCTTTAGTTGCCTTCTGGACATCTTCACTGGATCGTGTGAATGAGACTGTGAACTGGTATTTAGCTAAGCATGGCTGCAAAGCATGCTGAGTCATCAGCATGGTAGGTAAGGAGAGGTGAGTGGTGGCCAGCAGTCCAGAAAACATTATTTTGAAAGGTTTTACTGGTAAAGTTTCAAGATCAAGGGTCCTGGGGCCATAGATGTGCTGGCCTGGCTGGCTGGCTGGGCTGTGCTTCTCTAGTTTATGGCTAAAGCCCAGCCAAATTCCCTTAGAGTAACTTAGGATTTGTTTTATAGTTACTTATATTTTTTGTCTTATCTCTCTGTGAGTTCCTTGAGGAGCCAGTCTCTGACCGGTTCATTATTTTAACTGTTCTTGCTGTATTTACTTCAGAGTAGGCACTCTAGAAATCTCTCTTGAGTGAATTAAAGGATGATTTAAAGAGCATTCACAGGAAGATCGGGTACAAAAATGGTACTACAATAATAATGACAATAATTGCTACCATTTACTGAGCACCTTCTATATGCCAGGTGCATTGTTCGCATTTCTGATTCCTGTCTTTCAGGTCAGCAACCTTTTGTCAAATATTCACTGAGGCTGATTATATGTCCGGTTTTGTATTGGCTCCGGAGTTTTCAGGGAAGAAAGGGACCCAGTCTGTTGCCTTGAGGAATTCACAGAAAAGATAAAGTGCAATTACTGTATGGTGAGCTCAGTGCTTCAACAGCTATGGGAGTTTATGCACAGTGACCTAATAACCTTGGGAAAAGAGGGGTCATGGTGGAGCTAAATCTTAAAGATGAAATAGGAATTTGCCAGATGAAGACACTAGAGGAAGGCAGGGGACAGTGGATCAGTCTGGGTAGACAGAACAGTAAAAGCAGAGGTAGGAAGATGCTCAGCTATGTGATGGGTTTATGGAACATTAATTAAGAAAATATATAGAACACTGGCTGTGTGCTAGGCACTGGGGATGTAATTATGAGCAAATCCTCATAGAGCTTATAATCTAGTATTTATGTTATCTGGGGGATAGCATAAATAATAGTAAAAAGACAAACATTTATCTATAAATTATAGTAAGTTCTATGAAGGAAACGAATTAGATTCTAAGAGAATAGAACATAATTTGGATTTGGTCTTTGTGAGAAAGGTACATTTAAGCAGAGACATAATGGAATAACAAGGAAGTGAGTAGGATGAAGTGTGTGTCAGATGGGGAATTCCATGTGTGTGTAAAGGCCCTAGGGCAGCCATGTTTAAGACGATGTAAGGCCACCAGGGAGACAGCCAGAAAGAGATCACATCAATTCCTTTAGGAGACATTTTAGGGAATTTGCATTTTATCCGAGGTGCAAGGAAAAGGTATTGAAAGGTTTTAAGCAGGGGAGCAGCATGAGTTTTTTCCTTCATTTTTAAATGAAAATTTTGAAGCATACATAAAGCTAAAGGAATTTTAAAGTGAGCTCCTGTATACCCATCACATAATACCATTTTCATTTTATTGGATACAAAGATGTGATGTATTTTTAAATGCTCTGTCCTCTTTGTAGAAGAGTACTGAAGAGGAAGGAGAAGGGGAAGTGGGAGCTCTAGCCCTAGTCTCATCATTTAGTGTCATCGTAGGTAAAGAAGAGCTCCAGCATGGAGGCCTGGAAGGCTGCACTGCACAGTGTGTGGCAGAGGCCAGACCACAGTGGGTTTTTTGTATCATGCCAGAGTACAGGCGGTCCTATACTTACAATGGTTCAACTTACTATTTTTGACTTTACGATGGTGTGAAAGCAGTACACATTCAGGAGCCCCTCGACTTAACAGTGGGGCAACATCTTGATGAACCCGTCGTAAGTTGAAAATACATATTGTCAGCTGAAATTGCTTTTTGATTTATGATATAGATATAGATAGAGAGAGAGAGACAGAGAGAGAGAGAGTCTCACTCTGTCACCCAGGCTGGAGTGAAGTGGCATGATCTCGGCTCACTGCAACCTCCACCTCCCGGGTTCAAGCGATTCTCATGCCTCAGCCTCCTGAGTAGCTGGGATTACAGGCATGCGCCACCACACCCAGCTATTTTTTTTGTATTTTAGTAGAGATGGGGTTTCGCCATGTTGGCCAGGCTGGCCTCAAACTCCTGGCCTCAAGCGATTGTCCCACCTTGGCCTCTCAAAGTGCTGGGATTACAGGCATGAGCCACCGCACCAGGCCAACTTATGGTATTTTCAATTGAGACGTACCCCGATCATAAATCAAGGAGCAGCTGTATATGTAGGCCATGGGGAGATTGTAGAGGATTTCAATTGAGAGTAAGGTAACCTCTTATCAGTGGTTTTACTTTCCATAGTTTCAGTGACCCTTGGTACTTGACCTTGATCCCAACCTTGGTCAAAAATGCTACATACAGTAAGATATTTTGAGAGAGAGAAAGAGATCACACTTACATAACTTTTATTACAATATACTGTTATAGTTGTTCTATTTTATTATTAGTTATTATTGTTGATCTCTTACTGTGCTTACTTCATAAATTAAATGTTATCATAGGTATGTATGTATGTATGTATACAAAAACACCATAGTATATATTGTGTTAGGTACTATCTCAGTTTCAGGCATCCACTGAAGGTGTTGGAACATATACCCAGTGGAGAAGAGGGAACTACTGTAGTGTGAGCAGGCTTGCATATTCCAAGGGTCCTGGAGGCAAAAATGTGTAAGGAAATGTCTGACATGAAATAGACCTTGGCCTGGGAAGTGAGTCTGGAGCCTTTAGTCCTATGCAAGAAAGAGGATAAGCTGTGTAGTGTAAGGCCAGGGAGAATGGGAAGAAAGAGAGAGGGGGAGGGGAAATATTTGACAATTATTTAGGGGTATAATGCCTGAACCATAATAGTTGCTTGATAAGCATTTATTGAGTGAATTAAAGTACAATCAGCAGGACTTAGAAAGTCCTGGTGATGAAAGACAAGGAGATGAGTTGTAACCTGTGCAAGTCACTCAACTTCTCTAAGCCTCAGCTCTTCATCTGTGAGAGGGGAAAGCTAAGGGTACTTCCTATTATATTTGTCAAAAATCTCCAGAGAAACAAAGTAAATGGGATGTTTCTCTCTCTCTCTCTCTCTCATACATGTATGTTAGATACATGACCCTATACTGCACAGCTTATCCTCTTTCCTAAAGAAGACTAAAGGCTCCAGATTCACCTCCCAGACCCAGTTCTATCCCATGTTAGATACATGTATATAAGTAGATACATGTATATATGTATTAGGTGTAGGGGAGACATATAGGGAATTGGCTCACATGATTGCAGAGGGTCACAAATCCCAAAATCTGTAGTCAGCAAGATGGAGACCCAAGACAATTGATGGTATAGTTTTAGTACAGATACTGGCCGGCTTAAGCCTGGAAAGAGCCAATGTTTCAGTCTGTGTTCAATAGCAGGAAAGAATTGAAGTCTCACCTTAAGACAGTCAGGCAGGAGGAGTTCCCTCTTACTTGAGGGAGGGTTGGCCATTTTGTTCTATTCAGGCCTTCAACTGATTGGATGAAGCCCACCCAAATTAGGGAGGGCAAATGACTTTTTTCCATCTAGGGAGGGCAAATGACTTTATTCAGTCTACTGAGCCAAATGTTAATCTCATTTAAAACACCTCACAGACATATCTAAATAATATTTGACCAAATATCTGGTCACCCTGTGACCCAGTCAAGTTGATACATAAATTAACTATCACACTTACCCTGCTTGCTGTGAAATGCTGTTAAGTTTTAAAATACTGTACACATGAAAGGAAGTATCGCTATTGATTCAAAGAGAAAAGGTTACTTTAATGATAATAGCTTAATTTTATCCAGTGCTTCCCATATCCCAATTATTATTTGGTCTTACTAGCATTATCTCATTTAATTCTCTCAATAACTTTATCCCTCTGTTTACCCCTTAGAGAGTCCATGTCTACAATTGTTGCTGCACACAGATTCCCTGCATTAAGACATGGTGAAGAGGAGCACAGTCTCTGGAGCCAGACTTCCATGGTTTCAATCCCAGCTCTGTCACTAGCCTACATGACCTTGGGAGCAAGTTACTAACTTCTCTGTCCCTGTTTCCTCTTCTCTGAAATGGGATAATTGCAAAGTGCTTAGGACAGAGCCTGGCATTTAGTATACAAATATATACCTTGTGTGTGTGTGTGTGTGTGTATAGTATTTGTGTGTTTATATATCTATGTGAATATATTGCAGTAGTAGTGGTGGTGATGACGACAGTGATTACACAGAGAGCAAACTCTCATGCCTTCAGGCACCAGTCAGGTAATATCAGTGTGTGAAGCGATCAATAATAGGTCAGTATGGAGTGGGGGAAGTGAGTGGAGAACTAGGGAGTGTCCTCTTAACTTGAAGGCATTAAAATCCAGGAATTTCCAAAACACTACTTGGGCCACCTAAAACTCATTTTTTTTTTACCCTCAGGTTGCCATCTGCCAAACTGTAATGAGTGTTTCACAAGTACTTCCCTTAATAATTGTGCTAGCAGAGTGGCCCATTTTACAGATGTCAAATTCGAAGCTCACTTACAAGGTAGTCAGTACCAGGGGAAACTGGGACTGAACAAAGGGAACAGAGGTCTGACTCCAAAGCCAGTAGGGCTATTTGGATGGTCTCAAGGTTCCTAGGTGAGTGGAACTGGAACATTCAGTTCATCCTACTGTCTGTCATCTCTAACCCCTTTGAGGATACGATCTCTCACTGATCTGTGGCAGAGGTAGAGCAAGTGAAAGAGGAAAGGTGCCTGTGGTGCTTGCAGTCTCCCTGGAGTGTCTTCTGTGCTCTCCCTGTGCAAATCCCACATCCTGCTGACACCACCCTCTCTTCTCCATTCCCGTGCCTATCACATGTGCGTCTGTTGGTGGCCATGCAGGTTATGGCTGTTTATGTTTGTGATGCTCCTTCCATTGTGAGCTCAGAAGGGTTAGACCCACATTCATTTTTCCATCTCCTACCTGTTTGAGTTTCCATTGAGTACCATCCATTAAATACCATCTGCTGGATCTGAGTTCTAGTTATTATCCATCTCTCATCAAGTGATGAAGTCTGGGTGATTAATTTGCCATCTAAGATGTTCAGTTTCTGCAACTTTTAATTTGTAATTATTTATTATTATTTTTTAGATGGGGTCTTGCTTTGTTGCCCAGACTGGTCTCGAACTCCTGGGCCCAAGAGATCCTCCTGCCTCAGCCTCCCAAGTAGCCAGAGCTACAGGTGTGTGCCACCACACCTAGCTGTCCATCTTTAAAACTGGGATAATAACTGTCACAAGTTGTATTCCCCAGGAAGTAGATTCTGATGTAGACTAGCATGTAGGAGATTTATTAGGGAGCGTTCTTGGGATCATCACAGGGGAAGAGAAGGGAAGGAAGCAGGATCAGGCAAAGGGAGAAGAGAGGTTACAGTACATTTTTAATGAAGGCCTCAGCCCCTTCCATGAGAAGCTCTGAAGCTAAGATAGCCTTTCAAAATAGTCCTGAGTCAGGGTGAGGGTGTCAGGTCTTTATACCCTATGTTGATCACTCACTGGATGTGGACACCTCAAGAAGGGGGCATGACCTTGGGAAAGACAATTCTCTCAGTCAAGGCAGTTTCAAAGAGAGTTGACAGTTGAGGGTTGTCTAAACTAAAGTTATTCTGTTTCAGAGGAGGACTTGGAAGGCATCACAGCCTCCCAGTAACCCAAGAAACCAAGTTGGTTAACCCAGTTACTCAAGTAACAACTTCACAGGAAGGTTGATGCATGTAAAAGCATACTGTAAGGTGTTAAACTTAAGGTTTTAGTTGTTGTTCATATTAAAAGTAATATTACTGGGGCTGGGTAAATACTTCTTCAACTGAGTTGATTCTGTGTTTTTAGAGCAGCTTCTCAATAAAACTCATGCAGTTGGTATACACCCTTGTTTTATTCTTCTCACTTCCCAAAGACACCCTTCTCCCTCTCTCTTTTGTTATTAAGCTCATCTTAAACATGCGTATGCCATCCTATTTTAAAACCTCTAGGGTTGGTTTGATTTGATTTCCTTTCCACTGAAATGACTGTTCTGAACTCTGACCTTAATCTGGGATGGTTAGAACAGCTGGAAGCACTTTCTTGACTGTCTATCTATCTTCAGACTTTATATTCCATACAGTCTCAGAGAAAGTTTAAGTGCGGTCTTTAAACATTGCTAACATTAACAATTCCCATCAATGAAGTTAATTAAATGTAAGTCAGTACTGGCACTAGCATTCCCAACTTTGTACTGATCCTGGATAGGCTTGTAAGGCTCAGACATCAGAATATCTTAGCAGAAGCTGACAACAGGAAAAATGAATGTTCTAAAGATCAAGAATATTGAGCAACTCTGAGTCAATTCCAGGGACTAGCTGCTTATAGAAAAGAACTGTGTATGGGAGTTCAAAGGTGTAATATGTTGTTGATTTCACACACACACACACACACACACACTCACACACATACTGATGTGGTCAGGCAATCATTCTCTGAATTCCATCATCATTTGATTTCTCTCAAATATAAATGTGTATATATTTCTAACTCACAAATCTCATTGTGTCATTTCCCTGATGAAATATCCTCTGTAGCTCCCTGACATCTCCATCAGAAAATCTAAAGTCTTAGCAAAGCTCTTATGTTCCCTAAATATGCCAGAATTTTTATGCTGCTGTGTCTTTGTGCATGTCGTTTCCTTTCTGCAGAAAGCTTTCTCATTGCTTATGCATCCTTCAGGTCTCAGTTCAGATGTTACCTCCACTGGACAGCCTTCCCTGGCTTCCCCACAATGACACTTGCTGTTCTGTGCTGCCTTTCCTCCAAGACAGTGAGCTGCAGGATGGAAGGAAATAAATTCGTGGACTAGTTGGAGGGGTGAGAAGATCAGGGTAGAGAGAGAATGGGAGAAGTTATATGCAAAGCCTTTGTACTTAAAACTTTCATCTTGCAGAGTCGATACTCAGTTATATGTATCTCTAAAAGTGTGACTTAATATATCTGATATTTGATTTTGTTCTTGGCTTTAAGAAGAACCAGAATCTTTTGATTCAAGGATTAGAAGAGCTTCTAAAGGTAGGCTTTCTGACAAAAGGAAAACTTTCCCCTGACTGCCCTCTTGTGGAGGTGCCAAAATAGCCCAAAGATGGCAAGTCTATAAAATCATCATAAACCTTAATTGAGAGAGCAGTTTTCTGTACTGTCTGTTGTACTGGTTAGTCAAGCTGCCATATGCATATAATTACATATTTTTAAAATTTGAATGTGGCAAGGCATGCCCCAAACTGAATTCAGTTTGTCTCTGGTAAATCAGATGGTCCTTCAAGAATACAGAATACCCAGAGTGAAGGTTATGAACAGCACATGGAGACAGGCCACATGTGATTAAGAGCGGTCTCTGGTGGATGAAGTGCTAGATGCACACTAGCTTTCACTAGCACTTTAAGTTCCATTTCCCCTAGACCACTGGCTCATGCCATGCCTAAGAATCATCTGCTGAGCTATGTTAAAATGCTGATTTCTGAGCCATTCATCCAGATTCTGATTCAGTGTGTCTGGGCTAGAGCCCAGGAATCTGCCTTTAATAAGCACACCAGGGTGATGCTAATGGATGTAGCCCTTTTGAATCTTGCAGTGGGGATGGGTTTTATAGAGTCATTTACATGCTTTTCTACAACTGGGGCAACTTTCTTATTTTATTTTGAAAAATTTTTATTGTTATACTTTAAGTTCTGGGATACATGTGCAGAATGTGCAGGTTTGTTACATAGGTATACACGTGCTATGGTGGTTTGCTGCACCCATCAACCCATCATCTACATTAGGTATTTCTCCTAAAGCTACCCCTCCCCTAGTACCCCCACCCCCTGACAGGCCCTGGTGTGTGATGTTCCCCTCCCTGTGTCCATGTGTTCTCATTGTTCAACTCCCATTTATGAGTGAGAACATGCAGTGTTTGGTTTTCTGTTCCTGTGTTAGTTTGCTGAGAATGAGGGCTTCCAGCTTCATTCATGTCCCTGCAAAGGACATGAACTCGTCCATTTTTATGACTGCATAGTATTCCATGGTGTATATGTGCCACATTTTCTTTATCCAGTCTATCATTGATGGGCATTTGGGTTGGTTCCAAGTCTTTACTATTGTGAACAGTGCCACAATAAACATACATGTGCATGTGTCTTTATAGTGGAATGATTTATAATCCTTTGGATATAAACCCAGTAATGGGATTGCTGGGTCAAATGGTATTTCTGGTTCTAGATCCTTGAGGAATTGCCACACTGTCTTCCACAATGGTTGAACGAATTTACACTCCTACCATCAGTGTAAAAGCATTCCTATTTCTCCACATCCTCTCCAGCATCTGTTATTTCCTGACTTTTTAATGATCGCCATTCTAACTGGCATGAGATGGTATCTCATTGTGGTTTTGATTTGTATTTCTCTAATGACCAGTGATGCTTTTTTTCATATGTTTGTTGGCCACATAAATGTCTTCTTTTGAGAAGTGTCTGTTCATATCCTTTGCCCACTTTTTAATGGGGTTGTTTGTATTTTTCTTGTAAATTTGTTTAAGTTCTTTGTAGATTCTGGGTATTAGCCCTTTGTCAGATGGATAGATTGCAAAAATTTTCTCCTATTCTGTAAGTTGGACTAGGGCAACTTTTTATAGAAGTCATGATTTTACCTATTCTCATCTATTGTCTCCATTAGAGCACTCTTTTTAGAACTTATGCCTTGATTTTTGGCTTGAAAGACATGGTCTTCATTTCCATACATGAGATTGCTAGTAAGAATCAGGCATTTGATCTATAACTATGGAACAGACTTTCTTTCCTGTCTCCTTTCCTCCTTCCCTCCTTTTCTTTGTAGCTACCTACCTGTCTGCCTAACTATGTACCTATGTACCTACCCACCTGTATTTACAAACCAACCTTCATTGTGCCTTGTACCCAGTGAACCAATGTGAACTTCAGAAAAGCCAGCCTTTCAGAATGGGGATTACCCTGGGATTTTGACCTTTTTGATAGGGAAAGATGAAAAAGCATTGGCCAGGAAGTTTAGCTCTCCTAGAGAATAATACCAACAGCCATTTTTTTAAGATATGGAGTCTCACTCTCACTCAGGCTGGAGTGCATTGGCATGATCATAATGCCCTGTAGCCTCAAACTCCTGGGCTCAAGTGATCTTCCCACGTAATCCTCCTGAGTAGCTGGGAATACAAGCACACACCACTTTACCTGACTAATATTTTTTATTTTTTTATTTTTTGAGACACTGGGTATTGGTTTGTTGTCCTGGCTTGTCTCAAACCCCCAATGTCAAGTGATCCTCCCAACTCAGCCTCCCCCAACTGCCATTTCTTGAACACCTGCCAGATACCAGGCATTCTATAAGACTTTTTAGGTACATTATTACTAATTCATCAAAGTAGTTCACAGGTGAGGAAATTGGAAGCTTAAAGAGGTTATGTACTATGTAAGTCATCTAGAGTCTTTAAGGTTGAACTATAACTTGAATCAGGTATGTCTGACTTCAAAGCTCCTTCCTCTCTCACTGGATGAGCATGTATCTAACTACCTGCAGGTGGATACCAATGGTCATCAGCCTTCTCTGGGTCTACTAGTTAGTTTTGTTGTCATTAAACATAAAATTTGGGGAGAAAACTCCATATTCAAAAAAGTAAGTTAGCAAATCAAGCATTTCTGCAGGGCACAGCTGCTATTTTCCCACTTTCTGAGAAATCTGAAAATCAGTATTGAAATAGAAAGGAAAAGAATGCTTACTGTGAATTTTTAGAAGTTTCTGAAGATTGTTTTAGGACCACACTGGGCAGCCACGTATCTTAATTTTGCATTTTGTAAAGAACCTGTGGCATTGTTGACACTCCTGAAAGGTCAATAACTACTTGTTTGGTATTTCAAGTTAATTGTGAGTTTCTGCATTTTTGCATAGCTGAGTCTTTATTGTTAAAAGGTCCCTCATAAATGTTGCATTCCCCTCATTGTTGAGAGCTGCCTTGAATGCCTAGTAGGCCAATGGAAATACATTTGTTGCAGTGGAAAGGCATTTGACTTAACACAGCGTAATTAATTTTTCTTTAGCCATCAGGACATTTTTAAAAATCAAGTTTGTGTTTTTCTGATTATGAAAGAAGCACATGTTCAGTGTTAACAATTAGGAACATATAAAACAGTATAAAGATGATAAATCATCCATGATCTTCTTACCCAAGAGTAATTATAGTAGTAATTTTTTTAAAGTTCTTTAAATAAGGCATGTTTACCATGTGTCAACTCTGTTGTAGGGTAGGTGACATAATTCTAATTTTATAGATTTGGTAACTAAGCTTAGAAAGGTTAAATAATTGTCCTGCTTAGTTTACAACATTCTGTTTTCCCCTAGTTCCAAAGCCTATAGTGTCCTACATAACCACTGTTAACATTCTAGATTGTTTCCTCCAAGTCTTTTTTTTATGCATATTTTTTCATGGCTGAGATCATACTGTGAACACAGTTTTGACCCTCCCATTTACCCTTCACATAATGGTATAAGCATTTTCCTTATATAATATGGCTCTGCCTCCCTCCCTGCCTTCATCTCATACCTGCCCCCTTCTGTCTTGTATGCCACACTCCAGTCACATTGGCCTTTTTTCTGTTCGTGGAACAAGTCAAGAATGTTCTTGCCTTGGGACCTTTGCACTGGCCATTTCCTCTGCCTCAAACACTCTTGTCTTAGATCTTAATGGCTCATTGGTTAGTTTTTTCTCATCCTTTAGGTAGGTGTCAGCTTCAATATATAGGTTTTCCCTGAAAGTCTTATCTCACATAGGTCCTGTTTTCTTTCTTAGCACTTGGTGGATTTCCTTCATAGCACTTCTTATAACTTACCATTAGTTCATTTTATTTGCCTTTTTATTGTGTTATTGTATCACCTTCACCTTTATAGGTCTGGGCCTAACATGGGCTTATACATGATGCTGCATTGAACATTTTTCTATATAAAACACTTTCTCTATCATTATGATAGTTTCATAGAAGTTCAAACTAGATCAAAGTGTAGGAACATTTTGAGGGCTCTTGCTTCACATTGCTGCAAAAATTTCATCCCAGCATCCCAAAGTGTGTACAACTGTAAGCACTGTGTGGGGGTGCCAGTTTCACTGCATCCTTGCCAGCATCATCAGTTTTTAAAGTCTTAGCTATTTTGATAGGTGACTTAAACCATGCCTGCACACTGTAGGTGCTCAGTAAATTTCATTTGCTAAAGAGATGATATATAAAGTTGACATTTGGCCAGAGTTCCAAGAACACACACATCCTTTCCTGGACTCCTTTTCCTTTGAGGTCACACCGAGAATGTAATACAGAGAACAGCAGTAGCCAGTGCCATGGCATACACCTATAATCACAGCACTTTGGGAGGCCAAGGTAGGAGGATGGCTTGTGGCCAAGGGTTCTAGAGAAGAGTGGCAAGTAGAGGTGCCCAGATTGGCTCTATTTTCAGCCTTCATAATCTGGGCAGGATCTTCTGAAAACTTTATTTTGCTAGGCCTAGAGGTAGCCATTGTCTAAAAATACAGTTGCCCCTTGCTCCTTTTCCTCTAAATCTATATCCAAATAGTAAGGAAGGACCTATTCAGAGCAAAGAAAGTATATTTGCGTTGTCATTGCTGGCATAGACCTGTCCAAATGCCATTTCAATATTATCTCCTTGACAGATGAGGTACCATTTTTATTCAGATATCTAATTAGCAATCGCTTTAAAAATTCATCATATTTAATGCATGGCATGGTAAATACTTTATCCTCTGAGACTTTAACCCAATATAAAACTCTTGAACCTGACTGTATTTACAGCTGCAAGCCTCCTTCTTAGGGAGGCAGCGAAGGGGGAGATAGATGCAGAGATATCCCCTTAGCATTATTTTCATGTATGAGTTTTAAAACTAGTTGTGAGGGTAGATGTTTTCCCACATGTTTGTTCACCAGTTGTAAGTCCTATTGGGGGTAACTGTTCATGTGATTTGTCTGAGTCTGTATTGTGTTTTGTAATACATTTATGTGAGTGCTTTAAGTAGTAAAAGCAGTGATCTTTTTTTTTTGTATCTTTGGTAAATATTTTTCCAGCTTGTCTTCCCTGAAACTTTTTCTGTTTTAGACTTCCTGAAGTTTTAAATGTACATGTAGGCCATTCCGTCAATATTTTTCCTTGTTAATTGCTTTTAAGCTTATAAGAGTCCAAGATTGGCTAATGGGTTACTTTTTTTTCCTAGTTATTTTATGGTTTGATAAGCATGTCTTGCTTAGAAGGTCCTTTCTACTTGTATAAAGGAACGTTGAAATTGTATGAAATGTAAATACCTGGTTCCAAAGCATTTTCCTTGAAATTGGGAAATTTTTCTAGTTTGGCTTTGAAAAAAATAGATTTCAAAATAAGGTATAACTAGATAAGATTTAAAGGTATTTCTTTGTTTAGTTCCTTGGAACCATTCAGCATATATATATATATATATATATATATATATATATATATATATATATATATATACTCTCTCTGCTCTGCCTCCTGGAATAGTATGCGGAGGAACCCTTTAGCATACTAATATAATAAGGATGCTTTTTATGGCTTAAGAGATCTTGGGAATCCTTGGGAAATTGTTCAGTGACTCTCTGCAATGGAATTAATGTTTTAAACCCAGAAGCATGCATTCTATATAAGAGATATATTTTCAGAGCTCTTCTTGCTATGAGCTTTCCAACCCCTGCCTCCTACCACCCTGGGAGTGGTGCACCCTCCACACCCCGCACCCTCCACCCCCAGATAATTGGATTGGAGCTAGTGTTCTTTGTTGTTTGCTTTTCAGAGAGGGGTGGTTGTGTATTATATTCTGGAAGGAATAGGGACTGCTGTAGTGTGAGTGCATTCTCTCGGGGACTCTGCAGATCCAAGGCCAGTTCTTCATTCTGAGCCCCTCAAGTCACTCCTTGGCCTCTGCTGTTCTTTAGCTAAAGGAAGAGATTCCCATTGTTCCCATCTATTTTTTCCAAAGGGAGAATGCCAGTACTGAGGAAGAGGGTGGGCTTAGAGAGTCAATCAATTATCTTTTGGGCTTAAAACTAAAGAAAATGAACCCATGGTTCAAGGATATCTACTTCATCATTTATTATTTTCCATGTGAAAACCCCCTTGGAGCAGGATAATCTTTTTCTAATCACTGTACTGAATGGATCCCCAAAACAGCCAACCAGAAATGGAATTTTAAAACATGGCTTATTTTAAATTAATTTATTTTCTTTTTTAAACCAATATAATGAGGAACCAGAGAGGCACAGAAAGGGCTAGGGACTTAGCCAAGGTGACAGAACTAATTAGTGGCAGAGCAAAGATGCTTGCTGTTCATGTCTTCCACTCTACTACTTTCTACTGTCTCTTTTCTCACAATCTTCAGAGGTGTATAGTTTACAACTGTGGCTATGTACAACAGACTATGTCTTCTAGATTGTAATTTTTTAAACTTAGCTGAAATAACCTATTGAAGATAAATATATTTTAATTTTTATAAATTTCACCTTAGCGATGTGACTTAAAATGTAACCACCTCAAGTAGACACTGAATTTTCTACATGAAAAGTTGCTGTGGACTAAATTGTGTCCTCAAAATTTGCATATTGAAGCTCTAGCTCTTGATGTGACTGTATTTGGACATAAGGCTTCTAGGGGGTAATTAAGGTTAAATGAGGTTATAAGGGTAGGGTCCTAGTCTGATAGGATTGTTGGCCTTATAAGAAGAGGAAGAGAGAGATCTTTCTCTCCACCATGCAAGGACACAGTGAGAAGGCAGTCACCTGCAAACTAGGAGGAGAGTCCCCTCTAGAACCCAACCATGCTGGCACCCTTATCTCAGACTTCCAGCCTCCACAACTACAAGAAAATACATTTCTTTTGTTTAAACCACCCAGTCTATGACATTTTGCTATGGCAGCCCAAGTTGACTAATATAAAAGCTTTATTGCCTCACTAAATTCTGGTTTCTAGACCCAGTAGACATACAAATTACAAGATCATTGAGGCTGATCTGTGTTTTAGAAAAATCATTCTGATAGTTCCTTTGAGGCTCTGTGTGCCTTTTGTGTGATTGAGTTGTGAGTGCTTCAGAGCACTTGCTTTAATTGTAAGGAATAGTTTATTGTTGACTGGAAACATCCTGGCTCACAAATGAAATTGATGAAAGCTGGCCTGTCCTTCACTGAACCAGGAGTGAAGGATATATTAGCATTGTGATGTCACTGTGGCCAGAGGCCTTTGCTGGACTGGGAACTCACTTCTGAGTTCCTGAAATCACTTAATTATAGGCAAATGCACATAATACCTGAACAGCATCACTGCACTATTTTTGTCTTCCCTTCCATGCTGACTTATTCATTAACATTTGTGTAAACCATCTGAACCATAGAATCCTTGTGGGAGGTCCTCCAGCTCATCTCTTCTATCTGTAGACCAACTTTTCCTCGAGCATCTCTAACAAAACTCAGAGGCTCTCATCTTCCCCACTGAAGAGTTGGTGCCCTTGAACTGATGGATTCAGCTGATGTCAAAATTGGAAACAAATATTAACGAATATTTAATTCAATCTCGGACAAAGTAAGAGATCTAAAAATGTGTGGTCTCAAGCCTCTTAAACTTCTTGAAATCAAAGAAAGCCAACTGCTGGCCTGAAGGTCTTGGCAGAATGGTAATGCTACTTCTATAGCATTAACCACTAAAAGCCCTTCATCTCCAAGGATAGACAGGCTCCTTCAATCACTCGGTGCACTAGAAGCCATGAAACAAGAAAGGGCACCCACCCACACAGCCAGTCAGCACCTCTCATATCCTCCCACAGACCCTGTTCTCCAAATACTAGACAGCAGAATAATCAGTTAAGCCTTAGTGAGTGCCAGGGTGTTTCAGATCCATTCAAATGACTGTGTTGGTTTTACTCAGGCTTGGCAATTGTTCTTTGCAGAAGGCTGAGTCTAGCAATAGCCCCATTTCACAGCTGATGGTGCTAACCCATGGCAAGGCTTGAAGTCTCCACAGCAAAGGAATTGAGCAGCTCTGACTACAAGCCACCTGAAAGTGAATGAGCTCCTCAAATATTATCTGCCATTCTGCCACACTGCCAGGCACTAGGATAAAGAGAACCAGAAATGGTCGCTGGCTTTGTAGAATTCTCAATGTAGCAGAAAAGAAAGACTCATAAGAACTTATCATTACAGTGTGAAAAGGGCTGTAATGTTGGAAAGGAAGCAAGGAGGTTTCAGGAGCAGAGAGGAGGGTAACCTAATGCAGATTCTTAAAAACTGGCTAAATTAAATTAAAGATGTAAGGCATTGTTAACTTTAAAGGTTTTCCTTTTTAGATTCCAGGATGATCTCTGTACCTTCTAATATAGTTTTTTTGAAAAAACAAACTTGATTTTTAAAAACTTTGGTTTAATTTCAACATTCTCTCATGTTGGCTTTTTAAAAACCTCTTTCTGGCTAGGTGTGGTGGCTCATTCTTATAATCCCAGCATTTTGGGAGGCCAAGGTGGGCAGATCAATTGAGCTCAGGAGTTTGAGACCAGCCTAGGCAACATGGCAAAACACCATCTCTACAAAAAAGTTTTAAAAATTAGCCAGGCATGGTGGCATGTGTCTGTGGTCCTGGCTACTCAGGAGGCTGAGGTGGGAGGATCACCTGAGTCCAGGAGGTTGAGGCTGCAGTGAGCCATGATTGCACCACTGCACTCCAGCCTGGGCGACAGAGTGAGACTCTATCTCTAAAACAAACAAACAAAAAACCAAAAACCATCTTTCTAACCCTTTCTGTTTTTAGCATGGGCTTGGGGAATGAGGTGTATTTTCTCAGTGATACCATCAGGGGTGGGAAGGATAAGGCCAAGTACAGTAGGAATACAGACGGTTGCTAGGGTCACCTGCAGAAGAATAGCCAGATGGGGAAACTCAATGCCTAAGAGATTCAGATGTTTAAGAGTCAAAGATGTAAAAGCCTCAAAAGCATTTGAGGTCCCAACATGTAAAGTATAGGAATTCTCAGGTTGGTATTTGGGCATCAGAGAGTTGGGTGGAGGTTGTAAAAAGGTCTGCCACAGAGGACAGTTGGAAGGTTCTGGTGCTGAAATCAGTGGGGAATGACAGAGGCTAAACAGGCTCAGGCAGAGGTTATGTATGACAACTGAGTCTCTTTTTCCCTCCTGTTAAAAAGTTAGTGATTTTATCTATCTCAAGTTTGTCATAAGCTATAAATGAAACTCTCACATATAAAAAGACTAGTCCTTGAAAAAATCCCCACCTCTCCTTTCTCCTACCCCCTTCCTCTGCATTCTCACACTACTCTTTTTCACTTTTCAGAAGCCAGTAGTGTAGAGAAAGAGCTATTCTAAAATATTCTATACAATGTGTGCCACTAGGCTTCTAAGGGAGATGGTGATGTAGTAACTTTCAAGACACTTAGTCTAGTATTGCAATTGAAAAAAAAAAATTGAACAGTATATATTAGTCAGAATAGGCCAATTACTGTAACAAACAACCCTGAAATCTCAATGGTTTGACACAGTCAGGGTTAGCTCTTGCTCATTTCACAGTTCAGCATGGGTCCATAGGATGCTGTACTCCACTCAGTCATTCAGGGACCCAGGTGCCTCTCATCTAGTGGCTCTGTTCTCCTTTAGGGCCTCAGAGTTCTCCTTTGTACCCTTTGCATCTACTTGGTAGGCAAAGGAAGAGAGAGAGTGAAGATGGCACATCATAGAGAAATTGTTAGAGACTAGTCTTAAAAGTGATGTGCATCACTTCCACCCACATTCCAATGGCCGGAGCTCAATCACTCAGCCCCACTGTATTCTAGCTGTATGGATAGGCAGAAAAGGAAATAGGACTGGGTGGACACTTGGCAGTCCCTGCACCGCAGTCAGAGGTAGCCCAAAATGAGGCAAATTATTGGAAAAGTAGTGAATGAGCTCCCTTTCACTGAAGGTATGTAAGCAGAGTCCAGTGACCCCTTATTTTCCAAGTCCTACTGGAGTAAGGTGGGGGAAATTTAAGCTAGAAGAATGCAGAGGACCTTTCTATCTTTGAGGTTCTCTGATTCAGTAAAGCAGAAGGGAATTGGAGCTGAATTACCCATCTGAATTTCCGGTGACTTAAACTGAGTTCTTGGAGTAGAAATAGAATGTTGAATTTCATTTCATGAATTGTTCTTCCAGCTTGACGTATTGGAGATTTTTAGCACGCACGCTCACACCTGGCTGCTCGCCACCTTCTGCCATTGCAGATACGCTTACAGGAAACCGTAAGTGGATCTGCTTTTGACGCTGGCAGCGTCTTACTAAAATGCTTTTGCTGGCATCATGGAACAGGAGCAGAATTCAGCTGGGACCAATAATGAGGCTATTTAGAAAGTTCTCTCCTCCACCCCCTGACAAGGCAGATGTGGTAGGGATTTTTCCACTCCCATTCTGTCGATGGTGGCCAAAATTAGTTCAAGGCCATCAGAAGTGTTTAGACCTCAAGAGTTGAAACCCCAGACCCATAAAGAGGACAAATCCTCTTCCTCACGTCTAGCAAGAGAAGAAGAAACTCACCCCCAAAGACTCCCAACACAGAAATTTGTCACCTATTGTTCCGTAACAGACTTTAAAAAGGCACAGCCATGGGTCAGTTTGGAAGGAAAAGAAGCACTGACCTCCATTAAAAATATCTCCAAGTAAGTTAAAGTTGCTAATGCTTTCCTTTTCCTGAAACCATGTTGTATTGAAACAACATTTTCTTCTAAGCACTTTCACTTCTATCATCTCATGTTAAAATCCCCAGCCATTGTAGGGTGAGGTAGGGATGTCATGTTTTATCCCCATTTAATAGATGAGACTTCTTGAGGTGCAGAGAGATTAAGTGGCTCGCTTAAGGTCTGTGAGACATGTATGCAAGATGAGTACCCAAATCTCTATACTTCCAAACTCTTTCGCCTAGACCACACAAGATTGTATCAGCTGATGGGTTTTTTGGCCATTCTAGTTCACTGTAACTGACTCTGTCCATCTGTTGATCCATTAATCCATCTGTCCATCCACAAACTGTACCAGGCATTGTGCTTCAGATACAGAGATAAATAAGGGTCTTTGCCTTCACAGCTTAGTAGGAAAGATAGAAATAGAGATAAATAAATGACGGATACAAGTACATATATAGACAAGTTATGATGGGTATATGTGTGGGGAAGGGCCAGGATTGGAAACACAAAAAGAGCATAGTAAGTTCTTCCTTAGAAGGTCAGGGATGATGTCACAAAGGTGACATTTGAGCTGAATCTTATAGGTGTATGACCATCAGACACACAAGGGGTCGGGGGCATCCCAGGCGAGACACCAACTTGTGCAAAGGCATAAAATGTGGCCTATGCAGGGATGTTCTGGCATGTTTCGGGATGATTTTAGAGAGTAATGAACCCAACGGGGGCACCCTGGCAGCATTGCTGAGCTAAAAGTAAAAGAAGATATTCTGTAATACTTGTGTGCACCCTTGTTCCTGGACTCATGCGACATCTCAATTCTCTGACTTTAGGCAGTGGTTTGGGTCTGACCCACACAATTTTGTCTTTGATTATGTACTCTTGCCTTATTCTGCCCATGTTTTCATCATTAGGCCTGGGCTCCCTAGTCTGACTGTAAACACTAATAACAGTACATTGTGAGTGCCAAGGGACTGCTTGGTGATTTTTAAATATTCAGAAATCAAGCAGTGAGCCCAAGAGAATATGAGCAGGATGTAGCACCATGAGAGGAAAAATATATGGACTTTAGTTCAGTTAGGTAAACCAGCACCATGCCAGGCATGGAGGGCACAGAAGTTGTCGACGTCAAAGAGCTTACAGTCTTGAGTGGAAGGTAGACAGGGAAGCTAGTAATCACAATTCAATAAGGACAAGAGTAACCTGTGGAACAAGTTCTGTGAGAGCTCAAATAGGGAACCATTAATTCTGCCTATTCTCACTCCAATATAAATTCCCAGGGCAGGGGATTTTGTGTGCCTTGTTTACTGTTGAATCCCCAATGTCTGGCACATAGTAGGTGTTCAATAAATATTTGCTGAATGAATTTATTGAAATTAATTCTTGAACTTGATTTATGATCATCAAGGATAAGTGGGGACAAGTGTTCCAGACAGAGAGAGAATAGCTTGGGCAAAGAAACATACATAGGTGCAAGTTTTAATTTGCCCAAATGTTGTTTCCCTAAATGTACTGCCAGAGAGCGTTCTTATAAAGTTTGGATGTCATTGAGATTTCTGGATAGTGGCCTTTCTTTCTTTTATTTTATTATTGTTTGTTTGTTTTTAAACTTTTGATTGAATTCTCCCCACACATTACTATGCTCAGTGTCTTGAGAAGATTGACCATACTGGCACATTTTAATCAGGGCCTCTGTCAACTGATGTCCTTTTGAACCACCTGCATTAGGGTGCACATTGTTGCATCCTCTACCCTCATCCCTCTGTTGGAAACCATAGTGGCTATCAGGTAAAATTGGTCATAGGTAATGTGACCATGTGACCTGGTTTGCCATTACTGGTTTATGCCTGTTTTGTTGTAATTATTAATAGAGACTCCTTGCACTCTCAAAAATATCTGGGTTTGCCCGAGAGAAGCATCAGTCAAGAAAAGTGGTTGATGTAGAAAGCCCCATTACCAGATATTGGGAGCACTAATTCAACACTTACTTAGCAGATATTTATTGAATGTGATTCTATTCTGGACACTTCAGGGACCCGTAAGTATGAATAAAACGTGGTCTCTCCTTTGCCCTTAATTCAAAGTGATGATTGTACATATCCTAGCTTTCTTGTGGTTATAAGAATAACACAGTAAATACTCTGTGAATATTTGTTGAATGATTATAATGAGTAAATGATGTATGTTATTTAACCTCTTTCTTAGTTTTCCTTATATGTCAATGCAGAGATAATAATAACAGTACCTACCTTATAGGATTGTTGTGAAACTAAGTGAGTAAATACATATAAAGAGCTAAGAGTAGTATCTGACACAGTAAATGCTCAATAGATAGCAGTATTGTCTGAAAGCACTTTGCAAACACAACAGAGCTACCTATAGCTTTCTGCAGCTTAAAAATGAGAAAAGCAGCGATTTGGAAGCTTTGTCTAGGAAAGGTTGCATTTGTTAATTTATTTAACTGTCATTTATTATGAATCAGATATAAGCCCCACCCTCAAGGAGCTCAAGTGGGACAGACATGCAAAAGAAGACTATGAATCTACATACATTTATGTCATAAAACCATGTCCTATAAATTTGTGGGTTTTGTTAGAGGTCTGCTGGGTACCACTTTATAGACCATTCATTGACAGTTTCAGCAGAAGGGGTGGATGTTGATTGCTATTAATCAAGGAAGCAATGTGGTTAGATTGGAATTTAAGAAAGGTTACTGTGGCTGGTAGACGGTATTCATTTAAAACTGAAGGTAAAGATACGTTGATGGTAATAATTCAAGACAGGATCAAGATACCAGCTTTATTTTCCCAGCCCTCTCTCAGTATTTGTGAAACCTGTGTTGTCAAACTTGAGTGTTTCCATTGTTAATTGTTGTACTTCCTGTTTCTATAAGTAAAGAATAATTAGCTGGGTGTGATGGCTCATGCCTGTAATCCCAGCACTTTGGGAGTCCAAAGTGGGCAGATCACCTGAGGTCAGGAGTTCGAGACCAGCCCGGCCAACTTGGTGAAACCCTGTCTCTACAATAAATAAATAAATAAATAAATAAATTAGCTGGGCTTGATGGCAGGTGCCTGTAATCCCAGCTACTGGGGAGGCTGAGGTGAGATAATCTGAACCCGGGAGGCAGAGGTTGCAGTGAGCCTAGATTGCACCATTGCACTCTATCCTGGGCGACGGAGTGAGACTCCATCTCAAAAATAAAAAAATAATAATAAAAAAATTATTCGGAGGAAGATTAATTGTGAAGCATTCAGGTAGGTGAAAAGTGTGAGAGGAGTAAGCACTGTTATCCTGTATGCTTGGGAGGCCTCAGCAATGGAGACATTCCATTTGGGATTTCAGATAGCAATGACTGAATGCTTCAAAATGAAAATAACAGACAAGGAGGCTTGAGTTCAGTGGAAGTGCTCAGGGACTTGCCTAAGGTCACATAGCTAGTTTACGGCAGCATTGGTGCTCAAACCCGTCTTTTGACTCCCAGTTCACTTTTCTTTCATTATAGTATTATTTATACTAGACTAGATTAGTCCCTTCACTGATTGCTGAGTTCCTTGGGAACTGCGTGGGTGTGGGGTAGGCATTTAGTGAGGCCCACCCTTCCCCCAACTAGGAGAACAGCACTGTTCTATTTGTTTATATATTGAGGGTTTTCATAATATTTTGCTTAGAAAAAAGCACTTGCTATAAAAAAGAAAAAAAAGTTTGAAAATAAATCATCTGAAGCTACAAATTAGCTAAATAGCCTGATACTCCTGTAGTGTAAAACTATATACTCTCCTTTTAAACTAATTTTATATTTATATAATATATAATTTTTACACACACACACACATACATCCATATATATTAACTAATGTCACTGCCTATATAGATACTCTGTTAAGTACTTGCACTTCCTAGGGTTTTCCCAGAGACCTGGTTGTATAGATCTGAGAATATGGGCTACAATATCAGCAGTGCCTTCCTCTTTTCCATAGCTTTCACACCATCCAGACCTATTGGAGTTCTCTGTGACTGAAGACTTTCCAGCTATGGAAGCACAAATTCAGGGGGCAAACCGTCACATTATTCACCAAATAAGGTTGTAGCCAGAGCATCCCCATCTCTATCAATAAAACAGTGCCTGTGTTGAAAGCTCATAGCATGAGCTCAATGGATTTGTTGAGTTTGAAGAGCAACTTCCACTTTCGAGTTTCTGATTTTAGTCACTTGAACATTTCTAAGAGGAATAATACCTTCCTTTGGTAGAGCTTTCTCACATCAGAAAAAAATGATTTTGTGGAAAGGTGGATTCCAAAAGTTTTTGAGTCATCCTTGGGATTCATCTACTCTTCATGTATTTCTAAGAGAGGCCATATCTCAGCCTGCCATATGAATATATTTATTTTACTTTAGCAAATATTTATTGAGCACCAACTATGACAGCCACTGTGCTCAGCTGGAGGGAAACAAAGACAAATAAGAACAGTCTTTGCTCTTGAGTACCTTGAAAACAGGTGGGAGAGACAGACCCGTAAACAACTGTGGTAATGCTCTGACATGAGTTCTGTGGAGTCAGAAAGAACAAGCTAGTATGAAAGCTCAGATAACAAAGAAGATCATTTTGCTTAGTGAGGCTGAGGCCTTGAAGGATGAGTATGATTTTCCAGACAGAGAAGGCATTCTAGATGGAAGAAATTACAGGCATAAAGACAAGTGTTGTGAGAGAATAGATGGTCATATCTAGAGCTGTGTATAGGGAAAGGAATGTCTTGGAGGTATCAGGAAACTTAAATAAAGACAAAATTTTAAAGAGCCTTGAATGCCGTACTGAATAATTGGCCTTGAAAAAAGCAATAAGGATCTTAGAAAGATTATTAGGCAGGGGAGTAACAGAACATAGGGCAAACCATAAGAAATTGACCACGTTTGACTGCTTTTAACCTAAAAAACAATTTCATGTTTCAACCTAATAAAAAATAGTGAACATTTTTGAGTAAGTAGCAGCATGTTACACCCCACAATACATGCCTTACATGGATTATCTCATCTAATCCTCACAAGTTTAGGCATTATTGTTGTCCCCAGTTTAAATATGACACAAAATTCAGAGAGTATCTTTGGACTTAATCAAGGTCCTGGTCCCTGACTTTTAAAAGCCCATGGTTTTAATGATTTTAACCAACCATCTCCAGTTCTGCATTTTATTAAAATAGCTTGGTTAGGCACAGTGGTGCATGCCTGTAATCCCAGCACTTTGAGAGGCCAAGGCAGGAGGATCGCTTGAGCCCAGGAGTTTGAGACCAACCTGGGCAACATAGTGAGATCTTGTCTCTACTAAAAATAAAAATAAAAATTAGCTGGGTGTTGGGGAAAAGGCCTGTAGTCCCAGCTACTCAGGAGGCTGAGGTGGGAGGATGACTTAAGCCTGAGAGGTCCAGGCTGCAGTGAGCCATGATCATGCCACTGCACTCCAGCCTGGGTGACAGAGCAAGACCTTCTCTCAAAAAGAAAGAAAAAACAAAACCTCTCGTGACCAGACTGGGCATTAGAGGAACATGCTACTACCCTGGCTCTTTCTTTGAGGCAGATTTAAAAATCTTCTTCAAAAGCTTAATTTCCCTTTAGCCAGCATTATTACAGTGTAAAGTCAGTTGAAAATCTGAGTAAACCCTACTGAAAATGTTGTTTGCTAATTAAAAACTACTTATTTATAAACTCTGACATATTAGAACTGGCAGAGACTTCAGGAATCATCTAGTTTCATTTCTTATTTACTCAAGAAGATTCTGGTCCAGAGAGGAGAAGTGGTTTGCCTGAGGTCATAGAATTACTAGTAGCAGAGATGAAACTGGCCTTGATGTCTCCTGGCTCTTCCTTTATGTTCCCTAGTGAATTAAAATGGATCTTACTTTCACAAACATGCACTAAGCACTTACTGTGTATAAGGCCCATTGTTCTAGGTATGTTCTTCTGTTCTCTTACACATGCAAATGTGTACAAATTCATGTTAGGTAGATGGTTCAGTTTGGCTAACTACTGATACTACGTCAAAGATATAGGGGGAATCTGTCTTTTAGCTATCCATATCATGGAATTGGCAAACATACATTGATAATAAATTTTTAATAGTGAATATATCCATTAAGATTACTGTTCTAAGTCCTTGTGTGTTTTGTTTCCTTTTGCCCCAAGGTACCCATGTGCTAACAAATAATAAAGAAAAAATTTCAAGCAGGAGTTTTTACATTACTTGAGTTGTGAAACCTTGAAGATGATGTAAGCATTTCAAAATCCTTGAACAAGATGTAAGTTTTAATGATATGCATAACATATATGACACACATTTACATTCATAGGATTTTTGAAGGCTAGCGAAATTTTTTGCAAGCATTCTTATTTTACTGACAATGGAAAAATCATCAATGTGATGATTATTTGATTATCCCACTGTCCATTTTATGGATAATGAAGTGGGCAAAGTAGGTATCAAATAATAAAATTAGTAAATACTCTTTATTCACTCTTCTCAGTAAGGGAGGAATAGCAAGTGGTTAGACTGAATAGTGAGTTCAATATCAATAACCCTTTTAAAATAACTTAAGTGTAATTTCTATAATGACCTAGGATTAATGATAACTTGGTTAAAAAAAGGAAAAGTTATGTTTGTGAGTAATTTTAGGGAAGGACCAGGGCTTTTCTAGACACTCAAATTTTGTAAAAGCCTAGCATCATTGTGGTTACCTCATAATATCATAAAGGAAGGTTAACATGAAATAAGCACTTGTAGCAAATAAGGCTTTGGGTGTTGTAATGTTAAAACTTCTGTTCAAAAACCTTACATTAAAAAAGTACTCATCTTCATTAAAGATGTGATCCTTTTCACAGAGGTATTTTGAACTTCAAGCTGCTGTTGCTAAGGGGTTGCTAAGGGAAATGAGCTACTCAGCATTAATGTGTAACTTTACTCTTCTGCTTAAAAGTAGTTAAATCATTTCCCCAGCTTTAGAGTCAGAGAAGGGAAGAACTAAAAAGGGTCAAGTGGAGAGTTGCCTCTTTCTGACAGTTATATAGCATGCCTCTCTTGTTTTTCACATTTTTTTATTCGCCTCTCATAGAGAAAGGAAGCAACCTTTCTGGGCATAAGAGGGTTGAAAACTAGACTACCAAGTAGGGCAGGGCTTATAATAAATGTAGAATGTCCCTGGCTAAGGCAGAAGGGAAGTGCCTGACCACTGAAAGAAAAGCAGCCATGGGCTGTTGATCTAAGGCTTCTGCTGGTGACCAACCTCAGGAAAGGGCTTTTTATAATAAGTCAGCATTGAGGATGACTTGATAAAGAAAGTTATGTATTAGTGAATAGAGCATTGACCACCAAATAATTATATCCTAAGCAGTTGGTTCAAAAGTTTTTCTGAATTATTTGAAATCAATAATTTATATCTTTTCTTGAGTGCCCACTATATTCCAGGTACTGTTATTCTATGTGCTGGGGTTATAAGGCAAATAACGTACAATTTCTGCCATGCAAGCTCACAGTACAGTGTGAAAGTAACAATGAACTGGCTGGGTGCGGTGGCTCACGCCTGTAATCCCAGCACTTTGGGAGGCCGAGGCAGGTGGATCACCTGAGGTCGGGAGTTCAAGACCAGCCTGACCAACATGGAGAAATCCTGTCTCTATTAAAAATACAAAATTAGCCGGGCATGGTGGCGCATGCCTGTAATCTCAGCTACTTGGGAGGCTGAGGCAAGAGAATTGCTTGAACCAGGAAGGCAGAGGTTGCAGTGAGCCAAGATCACACCACTGCACTTCCAGCCTGGGTGACAGAGCGAAACTCCGCCTCAAAAAAAAAAAAAAAAAGAAAGAAAGAAAAAGAAAGAAAGTAACAATGAACTGTAATCCATTGAATGCAATCTGTAATTGAATTGTTTGAAAATTACTGAAGTCTGGAATTATGTTCTCAGTGGATTTTTAATAAATAAAATTTGGAAATATTTGTAAAGATTAATGCTTTGGGACTTTAGCAGACAATTTCATCTGAAGATCAGTCACTCTCTACACCACTTCCAAGCCTGGAGAATGGAATAGCACATGCACGAAATAATGTAGACAAAATGTTTCCCTTGTAATCCTCATAGGACCAGGGTTCTGTTATCACCTGGTGGCAGAATACGGAATTTACAGGCATAGATTATTTTGATTGTTACTGTTTTAAATGTCAATAGAAGTCAAAGACATTATTTTGAATGTTAGTTTTTGAGTATAGAGTAACACAGAAAATAAGACTTAAATATCTTTAGATTCACACTTTTCTGTGTAAGTTGGTATGTTATAGAGAAAAGACTGTGGACTGAGGTTGGGCATACGTAAGCATGAAACTTAAATTGGCCTCTTACTAGTTACATGATCTTGAGAAAATCAGTTAAATTATGTAATCTCTAGTTTTCTTATTGGAAATCTCAGAGTTGTGAGATTAAATGAGATTTATAGGCACAGCACCTACCATAATGTTCAACACACAGTGAATGTTCCGTCAATATTAATTCTGGTTCCTTTTATAAAGAACGTACTGAATAAGAGGTCTGCCCGCCCACAGTCGTCATATCATAACATCCCTCTGTTTATAGCTTTTAAAAATGGAGGAGGTTGGAATAGATTCAGAGGAGCCTTCGTAGGGGTTCTGGCTAGGATGCGATGGCTGTCAGTATCTCTTTCCTTTCCCCCTACCCCACCTCTATTCTTATATGAAAAATATTCTGCATTTTCCTAGCCAATTCTTATCATTCTTTGGATCTCGCCTCAGTTCAGGCTTCTCCCATGAAGCCTTCCCCATCACTCCAGATCTCATCCTCATTATCAACTATCTCTAACACTTAATTTTGGTATTCTTTTTACATCCTTCCTTAGGCTATTAGGATTCATGCGTAAAAAGGAAAGCTCCTTCCCAATCAGATTTTAAGCTCCTTGAAGGTGGGGACTATGACTTCTATTTCTTTTTATTGTTCACACCAATAATTTAGCACTGAACTTTGCTCACAAGATTAAGTAAATGTTGATCTGCAGCAGGCACTTTTTTATTAGAACTGGAACAGACCATTCAGCCTTTGTTAGTTATGATTTTCTTGTTATTCTCTAGTTGTTTTGAGAGTCTTTATATCATATCTTCCTGAACAAGATTGAATTACCCTGAAACTAATACAAATTTATGCATTTCCTCCCCATTCTACATATTAGTAATAATTGCTGCCATTTAGAGTGATGCCTCCACCAAGGTTTTTTTTTTTTTCTGGCAACAAACTATAAGTGAAGTATTATTGTGCCCATTTTACAGATGAGGAAATTGAGGCTTATGGAGCCTAACATATCATTTTTCCCTAAGGAGATGTTCAGCCACCCCTAGTTGAATCAAACAAAATGGGCCTTGGGATAGTACTTGAAGTGTTAATGAGTGGGACTATTGATCTTCGTTCATTCCCCATAACTCAGCACTACTTGGAAATAAGGACATATAACTTAATTCAACTACTGCTTGTTGAGCAACTACTGTATGTAAGGGGTTTTTTCAGGTTTAAAAGAGGAAAAACGGGTAGGGTTGGGGACTCAATCAGGTACTCATCCTGCTTTCTAAAATGCTTTGCTTTCCAGCTTTAATCTTTTGTATTTCTCCTACTCCAAATTTACAGCCTGATTATAATAATAGATTAAATGAGATATCTTGAGGACATACCTAGCTAAAAGCATGTCACAAAGAAATCTTTTTAAGAAAATTTTTTTAAAGAATATTTTTTAAATTTTTTAATCTTGCTATTTTTTAGTTGAGAAAAAATTGAGCATGACTTTCACCTTCCCTTTCCTTTCTCTTCTAGTCTGTGCCCATCTTTCTCACTGATTCAACAAATATTTACTAAGGCTGGGCACAGAGGCTTATGCCTATAATATTAGCACTTTGAGAGGCTGAGGCAGGAGGATCTCTTGAGGCCAGGAGTTCAAGACAAGGCTGGGCAAAATACCAAGACCCCTATCTCTACCAAAAAAGAAAAATTCTTAATTAATAAACACAAATATTTACTAAGCATATTCTTCTGTGACATAAAGGAAGAGATATCTTACTTTTAGATAAGGAAAACACATTTCTAGAAGTATGCTTAGATACTATAATTGTCACTACTGACAATTTACTGGGTTGAGTAAAATTGTGTATGTCAAGTGCCTAATACAGTGTTTGGTATACAGTAGACTCCCGGTAAAATATAGCGTTTTCATTTGTGCTTTAGAATTCCTGTTAATTTCATCCGGGTGCGGTGGCTCACGCCTGTAATCCCAGCACTTGGGGAGGCCGTGGCGGGCAGATCACGAGGTCAGGAGATTGAGACCATCCTGGCTAACACGGTGAAACGCTGCCTCTACTAAAAATACAAAAAATTAGCCGGGTGTGGTGGCGGGCACCTGTAGTCCCAGCTACTCAGGAGGCTGAGGCAGGAGAATGGCTGAACCTGGGAGGCGGAGCTTGCGGTGAGCCGAGATGGCGCCACTGCACTCCAGCCTGGGCGTCAAAGCGAGACTCCATCTCAAAATAAAATAAAATAAAATAAAATAAAAACTCTGCCCTAACTGGCAAGTCAAAGAATTCCTGTTAATTTCGTTATTTCTTCTTCTCCTCCCTTTCTCCCCTCCCCTCCTCTCCCTTTGACCTTTTCTTCCTTCTTTCTCCTCCTCCTCCCTTCTTTTTCCATGGATGTACCTTCTTTGCCTTTTACATCTATTCCTTTATTATTAGTTACAGAATTATAAATGAGTCCAGAATTTTTTTAAATTTCATATCAAGTCATTTTCAAAAATTTATTAAACTGACCAAACACTATATCCTTTAATGGTATGAATAGCTACTCCATACTTTACCTGCTCGTGCACTTAGATTTATAAAAATTTATACATATACCAGGGTTGCTTGTTTGTTTCTTTATTTTGGTTTTTTATTTTTAGTAAAGCTCATCTGAACTGATATGAAAAGGCCCCAAATCCCTTAATGCAGGGATCTTCAGAAATCTCTGTGTGTTTTCACATTGACCCTGCTGAGTTTTTTGGGGGTTATGATGAAGAATATATCAGGGAAAAGTCCAGACAGCCATTCCACCTAAATCAGATGCTTGGATAAATGTGTATTTACCTTTTTTTTTTCAGAATTTTGTAAGTAAGATAGTTTTCCTGTACTACAAATTTTCTTTCCCAGAAAGACATCCTAGTGCTTTAAGAGTATGGTCAAAGGCACATTTGAAAAAGTAAGCATACACTGACTCTGGAAAGGAAACTTTTACTTTCAGCTGCTGTTCTTGCATAAGGCTTAGGAATATGAAGAGAAAGCAGGAAGATGAAGTATGAATCTACTCTTAGGTCCATTTACCTGCACAGGTGAACTCTTGGCGATTTAGACAGGTTAGACATCCATTTGTCACATTTCCCCCCACAGTAGCATTCTTCTAGCTTTCCCACAATCTGTAATAGACAAAACTACTTAGGAAGGAGAAAGGCATTATTGACTATCAGGTCATATATCTCACAGAGAACATTCGACAGTGAATTTCTGATAGACTCCTTCACATCAGTCTGGTGCATCTTTCTTGCCTCTGTAGTATGTTTGCATTTTCCTATAAAAATTGATTTAATGTTTCTACATGATAAAGAAAAAAAAAAGACAGAAACCAACACCACAATTCAACAAAGGAAAATTAAGCTTTAAATTTTCTCAAAAGCTTTTACATATAGTATACCATTTTCTGGGCAGACTGATTGTATTTTTCCTAAAGAAGGAAATGCCAGCAGTCTAGGTTTATTTTTCAAGGGAAGAGGTAAAGGATGAAAAGAAATTGAACCACAGGAAAATGTCAGGTCATAGTCACTGATGACGCTATTTAAATGGTGTGCTATAATCATATTAGGGCAGAGCACATGGAATTCCTGATTTCTGCATGACAGTGAAGAAGGGCCAGCAATTATCTATATGTGTGTGTGTGGATATGTGAGTGTCTGTTCACTCTACCTTCCCACCCCATTTTGCTAATTCAATTGAGGGGCAAGAAGAGGTAATCCAGACAGCCGGAACAGGAGGAAAAGGTCTGCAGCTGTGTTCGGAGGGACTGGTGTGAAGAGAGAGGCTCAGTCTGACTTGGAGTTTTGTGCTGTTGCACGTGAATGCTCTGGAACTGCCCTAATCGACTGAAAATGAGCTGGCTACAGTCGTATGGAACAGGTCTGTTTAGCCACATCGCTGGATAGCCTGGCAGATGGTAGACCGTCAATGGGTGGTATTGATTGGCTGGATTTGCCTTAGGGTAACAAGACTATGGGTCCTTAAAAACCCGCTTCATCTTATTTTCCTTTGTGCAGCTTCATACAGTAGTGGTTTTCTCTTCTCTCTCCCCCCAGTCCCCAGTATCCCCTTTTTCCCTTTTCAAATTAAAAGTCTTCCTTGGTAATCAAAATAGAGAGGTTACCTTGAGATAAACACTCTTTAAATTAGCACCAAGGCAAGAAAACTTGAGAATATTTTATTTACTAGGCTGATTACATTTTAATGTTTGAAGAAAGTGACATTTTTTAATTAGTGTTTAAGACATATGGTGAGTGTACAAATTAGCTTATTTCATACAACCAGAATTTGATGAGAGCAACTCCTCCTTCTCACTCCCCAGTTAAAAATTGTCACTTGAAACTTAATATATGCAAGGAGGTTAAATGGTATTAAGTGATGCCGTCTTGACTTAAAGATGAAGGACATAGTCACTATTGTGTATGGCTAAATACAGCCTGGATGGGCTGGGAAAATATTACTGTCAACACCTGTGTTTGCAAGAAAATGTGGAGGTTCCAGACCTTTAATTTTGTCCAGCCAAGAAAAGAAAATCCCAGGTATCTGTGTGTGTTGGTTTCTGTTTTAGACACATGTGGAACATAGAATGGTGTTGCATGCTTTATAAGTAATAAGATCCTCCTTAAAATCAGGCCATATAACAATATAAGTGATGTAATTTATTTTTGTTCAGGTGGTTCTATATCCTTTTAACATACCCCCAATCACTTGGAGCTTTCAACTTGGGACATTCTGTTTATTCTTGGCAGAGGAGCAGATTAATTGGAATAGAGTGATACAAAGGAGATGCCAAGTTAGCTCTACATCCAAAATAGTATACGACAGAAATGTTCCACTTCGAGGCAGATCTTCGGGAAAAAGAACAGCAATGGGTAGAGATATGTGATTGGCTTGCTCTTGTGGTTGTTTATCACTATTCATATAATTGTATTTTTAAAAGAGAGGCTTAATATTTTGTTTTTTTTTCGGTGTCTTTACTTTTAAGCTTTCAGTTATTTCTTATCAGGAAAGACCCACATTAAATAAACCTAATTTCTACTCAGAAGAAAAGTTGCACCCTTAAACTCTTGCCTCCATCTTGTATGTGCTTCATCCACATGCACACTTTTGAGTTTTCATCACTGTGTGTGAATATTTTTCTGTTTTTGCTAAAGAGAAATATTTTCATGAGGTTTTTGGCCTTCCCCATTGCTCTGTGTTGATTGTATTTTCCTTGTTCATCCTTTGCTGAATGAAACAAAGCTTGTTTGTGTTTCATTCTTCGCAGTTCTTATTAGAATTTGTGGCAGTGTTTTGTTTTGTTTTGTTTCATTTCCTTGCTTTAAGTCAAGAGAAGGAATTTTATTTATTTATTTTGACAAGATATAGTGAGAGACAATCTTGCCTGTTAAGATGCTAGTGTTTCTCGTGTCACATTTTACACCCAAAAGCTATTCCAAGGGAAAAAAAAAAAAAGAAATCTTTTAAGATGGTTCATTTGAATCTGTGCACTCTACCCACCTGGTGGTTATATAGTGAACTGTTACTTTAAAGAGTAGTTTAAACACCAGCCATGTTTGGGGCAGGCTGCTCTTGCAAAGAGAGCAGTACATATAACAGGAGTCTACTGTGTGTGAGATAAGGGGAAAATTCAGCTCACTGACTAGAGGTTTTAATGTACGAACTCTAGGGAAATAATATATTGACTGTTCCGTGGTGCGCAAGAAAATTGAAGAACCCTTTGCAGACGGAGTGCTTTGCAAAGGATTCTATCTGTTTCTCTTAAAACAAAATCTGTGGCAAGATGTTTGAAATCAGCAGGACGCTTAATGCTGCTTTGTTAAATAATGAGGTAATATTTTGTCACTTTTTTCTGGGCAGCATCTGTTTTTCCCCCCTCTTCTTTTTTTTTCCCTATATTTATGAAGGATTCCTTTTTTTCCGCCACATGGAAGTCAAGGAAATACAATTCACGCTTCCATTTCTGTTCCTTCCTTTTGGTGCTTTTGGAGAATTTGGTTGTCCTTTTTTATTTGCAGTTTCAGCCGGCTGCTGTTTCCTAGCCCATTGTGCCACGTAAGGCTTCTCCACTGCGCGGAGTAGGTAGTTATTAACGCTGAATTGGCTTCTGGTACAGTCCATCTGGACTCTGTGTGGGAAAGCTGGCTGCCGGCGACTGATGCTGAGATATCTGCAACCTTTGGGATGTGTGCATGGTGGCAAGGGGCTGACTGATATGAGATTACTTCTTTTAAGGGAAATTGTCATTAATGAGTCAAGAAACTGCTCATTTATGGTAAGAGGAATACAGCGGCGCTGGCAGCCCCACAGTGCTGGGATATCATTTTTAGGTTGCCTTAGCTGCTTGAGTGAGACAAGTTTCTTTCTGTGGTGGTGGATTGTGGCAGAAAAAAAAAAAATCATGCATGACTGGGAGACTCGCCTGCCTGATTCTTGAGATAATATATTGAGAATCTGTTGCTTTACAAATGTCACATCACTGATGTAGCGGTCAACCCCTCACTCTGAAAGATGAATGGTACTATTGGAAATGCAATAATAAGGTTGACTTTTCCCAACAATAGGATTCTGCCTTTGTCTTTAGAGAAAAGGCCTCTGAGGACATTTGTGCATTTGTTTGAGGATTCTGTTGAAAGACTTTAAAGTGGAGGTTTGTGGAAAAGTGATCAATATACAAAATGCATGAATTTTTAGCCTAGCAAAACCAGCTAGTTATTTATACTGTATATACAGCTACTATTTTGGAAAAGTGGCCAGAATACCTTTTAATATACCTAATGTTAATTTATGGTTCAATAAGTGTACTGAGGTTAGTATGGATGGGAGAAAAGGGTTTTTAAAATTTTTATCTTTTATAACCTCCAGAGAAATCTAAGTAAATATTTTGTTCCAAGTGAGTTGTTTTTATTTGTGTTTGTCAGCATTGTCTTAATGTTTACTTTTCACAATATTTTAATATTGGTGAAATTGCACTCAGAGTTTATGTTGTTGATTTGGGGCACACATACCTACTCTGTGTATATATGCTGAACCATTTAGAACACTTTAACCTGTGAATTCACCCTCAGTACACAGTTCAACAGATACTGTAGTACTATTGTGACTCACAGCACATTTTATACATTTGCTAAAGAAATTACTTTAAAAGTTTGCTTAATTGAGTATTGTTCCACCTTAAGGAATTATAGTTTTAACATTTGTACTTTTCTATTTCATGTATTTTCATTTCTAATAGCTGAACGTATTCATACTCAAGTCTAATGGATTATGCAGTGTACCCAACACATATTGTTTTATGATGTATCTGTATTTTCTGAAGTGTGAATATATATGTATGTTTATATGTGTGTGTTCATGAAACAGCATCTTGGACAGAATAGTTTTAATCTTGAAAAATGTAAGGTTATTTTCTTTCCTAATAATTTTTCACAAACCCATTTATTCTTGGACTTTGAAACCCAGAAATATAGCATATTTTTTGGTCTGTATGTCTACTCTGCCTAGTTCTGTCTCACTGTCAACTCTAGTCAAAGATTAAAGATTACATTGAATTTTGTCTTTGGTAATATGTGTTACCACTGTGTATTTATTGAAGAACAAATTGATTAAATTATGAGTTAAATAAATAGTGACACATTAGTCTTTTGCATAGGTGTGAAGCATGAACTTCTCAGGTAAGCCACTTAAAAAACCCAAACCAGAACAAAAAATACACTACTGAAGGCTTGGTAGTGTAGAGGTTGTTAAATGTGTAAATAGGCAGACAAACTGTATACCTCACCATACACTTGCTAAATGTCTCTTTGCAAATCTCTTAAGAGGCCAAAGAAAAAAAGACATCCCTTTGAAGGAGAGAAGCAAAATCACTTATTTAGTTAAGCAAAATGAACACTCTGCACAGGTTTTGAAATGAGGCTGTTGTCAAAAGCATGTTTTACCTTTCTCTAAAGGGGTAGGAGAATGTGTTTTAGTGGATTTTTAAAAATTCAGATCATGCTCCTATCCAACTTGAAAAATAAATTCATTTAAATAAATCATTCATCATCCTCAGTTTTGAAAAGCTCAGACAGAAGGCAGAAAGGTAGAGGCTGACAGCTGCCCCTCCCTTACCCCCACCATTTTTTTTCTTTTTGTTTATTAGGAAATAGTTTTCTGAGACAAACTTGTATGAACCTAGTTCACGGAGCAAGCTTAATCCCCAACTTGCTTGCTTTTGAAATGTTGGCCATGTTAGCTGGAGAAGGAGCATTACTTACTAAAAATCAGCAATATCTGGAAATAATAAAGTTAAATTGTAGATGAATTAGCACATTAAAGTGCTTTTGTTGTACCTTTAAGCCTACAGACAGATCATTAAATATGCATTTCGCTAGAAAGCAACTGTCTAGAAAGATAAGGTGGTTGAAAATATTCTACAGTGGAAAAGCCCTCCATCAGAGGGGTGGCACGGTTCGGCCCTCAGGATGGGAAAAGAAGGACCCTCCCACTGTTAGTTTAGGTTTGCAAGCCTCCAGTGACCTGCAGTTGTTACAGTACTTTTGAGCTGGGAGGAGGGAAAAGGTAAAAATACAAGTATGGCTGTTGTTGCTTCAGCCGGGCCTTAATTACCAGACACAAGAAGCAGTTCAGAAATCTGGTCTCTGTTGTTGTAGAGGTCACCAAATCATTAACATCGTCAATCTGGCAGTAGCTAATTTAAATAGCACCTGATGTTGCAACGCCTCCCTTCGTTTCCCCAGCCAATCAGATCCAGGCTTCGGCTGACAGATGGTCCCATAAATGGATGTAAAAAGGGGAAGCTTCGAGCCAATTTCAGCAAGGCTCTGTTCAGTTGTTCTTATCTACATCCTAGAATCGGGGGTTTCAGCTCACTGCTCCTTTTCTTTTTTTTCTTTCTCTCCCCCGCCCACCCCCCCAAAAATAATTGATTTGCTTTACAATCATCCACACTGTGTTTTGTGGATCTTTAATTATATATAACAATAGTAGTCATTTTAAATATATATTCTGAAATCTTTGCAAATTTTAACAGAAGAGTCGAAGCTCTGCGAGACCCAATATTTGCCAATAAGAATGGTTATGGTAGGTATGACTAGATTTATAATCTGTTGTTTGTGTTGCTGGAGGGAAGAAAAGCATCTACACCTTGACCAGTCTTATGCTTGCACAAGAGTTTAGTTCTGTGCTGCTGTTTGGTTCCTACATTTACTATCTCTTTTGTGTAGAGAGTGCGGGTAGGTCCTTTTATTGAAAAGCAATGGGGATATAAGATTGTCATTTTTAGCAAGTCGTTGTCAGTTTTCCCTTCAACATAAAGGCAAGGGGTGGAGGGGGAGGGCTGAAATAATTGCTGGTTTATTGAAAGAGGTTATATTACTTGAGACATAATGGCAAAAGAAGGGTTTTCTTTTTTGTAAGGGAGAGGGGGTTTGTCTGCGTGCCTGGGTTTTGTGGGGCTGGGGGTGGATGCAGCGGGGTTAGGAATCTCTCAATTTCCGTGCTGGAAATTTAAACCTCGAGAGGCAGCTCCTGGATACTGAACACTGAGATGGGCAGTTGTGTTTCGGGGGACTGCGCAGTCAAAACGGCAAAGAGAGTGATTTATTTGGGCTTCAGTAAATGCTGCATCTTGTATTTCAAAGAGTTTCCTGTCATGACCTCATAAAAAAGAGGAGGCGGCTTGTATGTGTAGCAGTGCCTGGCGTGTTGAGTTGTTGCTTCCTTCTCTGGGCAGCAGCTCTGTAAGAAGGAATGTCAGCTTTTACATAACGTTCCTTTCCGCTTTTGACACACTGTGTGAGGGTCCATCTTCTTCTGATCACAGATGGAGTGGAATGGCTTGAAGATGGTAAGTGAAAAGAGGAAGGCAGCCTGGAGGTCCCAGCCCTGTGTGTGTGTGTGTGTGTGTGTGTGTGTGCTTGTATGTGTGTATGTGTAAGGATGCTGGACTGTGCATCGTAAATCACTGTGCTGATCGTTTGTGTGTGTATGTATGTGTGTGTTTATTAGTATTTCTCTTTTCTGAAAACCAGAATCCATCTCCAAGTGTAATGGCACTGCATGCACACAAGGCACACACACTGCCTCTTCCAGCAAACACACATTTTAGCCAAGGAAGGTTGGTGTCTTTTTTGACAATCAATGTCACCGTCACTGTTGGCTGGCGTGTCCACCGCCTCTGTGAGCCTTCAACGGAATTACACGACTGCTAAAGTTAAAGGCACATTTCTTTTTCAGTCTCATGCTAGGAGTGATGGGGAAGGATGGGAATGAGGGGTGGAGGAGGTGAGATTCAGTACCAGCCGATGCAATTGTGAAACAGGACTTTCGGATGTGGAAGGGGAAGTGGAAAACCTTTCTGCCGAAGTAGTAAATCTATTTTTAGCATCATCTTTTTCTGAAAAAAGAAGCAGGGAAACTCCTTGAGTGCCGCTTCTGTCGCCTGATGTTGACCCTGAAGATATGGCACAAAATGGCATGATTAGATGCCACGAGTGCCCACTTTGACTTTGAATTTTCACCAGCAATAGGTTTCACGGGGTTTCAGAGCTGGGTATGGGGGCAGGCTGTAAATTCATAACCATCTTACTTATTTTTCCCTAGAAAAGCCTGGGGAGGACTTTTTGCTCTGCATAGATGTTATAACAAAGCTGTGGTCTTTTTCCCATTCTTAGAGGATTGCCTTTGTCTGGCTGCTTGTTTTGATGGGTGTAAAACAAATAAGATTAGACCGAGCAGCCCAACTGAAAGCGATAGCTGGGAGGAAAACCCAATGAAAGGTTGCCGGGGAAACGAACAGAGGAGAAGCCGAGTAGGGAGCAGGTGGCTATCATGAGAACACACTGCAAACAGTGTAAAAAAAAGGGGAGGGGGACAGGACCTCGATTATCTTTGCTGTTCTTTGTGGCCAGCCCAACTTTAATTATTCGTTATTAATAGGTGTTAATTACATTTCTAACTCTGGTTTACAGTGATTTTTAGAAATCTATTTTTAAGCATCTGTTCTGTCTCCCCTGTTTGTGTGTGTGTGTGCGTGTGTGTGTGCGTGTGGTTTTTGTTGTTGTTGTTGTTGTTGTTGTTTAAAAAACCCAGAGAGGAGGAGAGGGGGAAGGGAGGGTAGGGAATCTTGCTTTTTTTTTTTCCTTTTTCCCCCTTTTCCCTGGTGTGAAATTGTACATGCGAAAAATCGCAAGGAATCCTGTGAGACCATTTGAAAAAATGTAAATTATATTGAATGAAGTTGACGGAAGCATAATAGTGAACTCCCACAGCTGATAGGTTCTGCAAATGATTTCTTAGAAATTTCCAGCAAATATTCATAGGAAAAATATAGGTAGAATAGATCTACCCTAAGCAATGATTTGGGGTTAGGTGATTTTGGTATTTTTACTAAATCGGATGTTGATACTATAGTTTCAGGGGAATTCATTGTACCTCTCATTTTTTTCCTCAGTAGAAATTACTTTACAAAATAATAAATGAAGAGCTTTTTGCTTTCCTTCTTTCCCCATGCCCACAGTCACAGGATCCATCAGGCTTGCACTCTCATAACCACTGCCTTCCATTTGGCATTTGGTCCTGGTTCTGGTCTTGGCACAAACTGAGTGAAAAGCTGATTTTTATATTAGTGTCTTTGAACGTCTGGGACCCATGTGTGCACTGGGTGACAAGCATCTCTCTTTTTTCTCTAAATGTGCTTTACTAATAGTCTCTTTTTCTCATGATGGTGGGTACCATAAGGATTGAAAGGTGTAGTATTTGGGTGAACAGGAGATAGCGTAAAAACAATTGAAATGGTGATCTGTTAGGGTTTTTTACTAAAGGACAAAATAGATGCATGATCAGGGAGCTAATTGTAAGCCCAAAAATGAGAGATTTAAAAATGCTGAAATACATTAAAAGATTAGGAAATATAATTGGCTTTATTGAAAGTACACTTAATTTTTGCTCTCTTCATTGCAAATCCCCCCAATTCTTTTTTCCTTGCAGATGCGTCTTTTTGTTTTCTCTTCTTATTAGGGGATTTAAAAATTTTGTTTTCCCTCTTGAGGTAAAAATAAATAAGTTTGTATTTTTTGTCATACACTTGAAACTTGCAGCCATATGTTGAGTGCATAAGCCTGTGTCACCTTTAAAAAAATAGAATTTTTTTAAGTCTCTAATATAGTTTCTTTTTTTATTTTCTGAGAATTTTCTGGCAATTTTTAGTTAGGGGAAAATAATTTCTGTAAGAAGTGTCATCTTGGCTTGGGTTGTAAAAAAGACACGTGGTTCTGATGCTGACCTTTCTCGATCCTTTGTCTTAAAAATATTAATGCCTACTACCTTCATGTGGAGTTGTGCCCTTATGGAAGCACAAGGCTGAATGTGCATTTATTAAGAAGTGAAAATCCAATTGGAAATATTTCTGCAAAAAACATCTGACTAAGTAGCAGTTTTAATGATCAGAATGTCCATATATCTCATAGTAACATAACAGCTAAATCATTTAATATTTAAATTTTTGAAAGGGCGAAATTAACATAGATGAGGAAGTAGCTGAAAAATTACTTTGAGAATTGTTGATTTACAAGACAATTTAATATCTCATTTTTTAAAAAGCTAACAAACAACTTAACCATTCATTTGTGATCTCAGTCCCATTCATTTCTACCTGCCATTCATTCAAGTCATTCTCCTGGCCAGATGTAGATGGCCTTGCTTCTGTTTGATGGTTTGCACAAAACCTTAAAACTTTTTCTCTCCCAATACTCCTTCCTTGGTCCTTTGAAAATTAGGGTGTTGTTATGAGAGGAAGGCCAGATTGTTGTGAGATAATAACAATAGAATATTTAGAAAGACAGAGAGAGAAAGAAAATGAACTGCGCATTTGCCTTTTAGTTCTAAACTTAGTCTTGAAATTGGATTTGGGACACTTTGGACTTCAGATATTTTAAACTTAGGATTTCTATTAGGTATAAGCTATTTGAAATTTCATATCTAGAAATTATTGTTTGAATGGTGCTTTGTATGTGTGTGTTCAATATCTCTAAAAGGACTTGTGGATGAATTGAGATGTTTTTCTCAAGTTAGAGTTACTGTGAACAACAATAGGATTTCCTCAGAGTAAGTCTTTTTTTTTTTTTTTTGGTTTGATTTCTTCCCTTTACACTTATTTCCTTATTATAGGTGGGTTCTTTTCCTATATGTAGGCCAAATACTATTTCTTCCATGAGGAGATATGCTGCTTCATTTAGCCCTGAGCATCTTAACACCTTATTTTAATTTTTTTAAAAAAAGAAACAAATTGTCTGTATGTACCTCAAGTAAGAAATGGTTGTCTTCATAGAGGTCATCATACATAGACGAAAGTACTTTGGCCTTGACAAATTTCTTCATTAGCTCCAATGATCTGTGGCCACCAGGCAGTTAATTTATATGCCTAGACATTTAATATGTACATTTGTTGGTGAGCTGGCCAGCGGATGCTAAACACACGAGTATGCGCTGGCAAATGCTGCAATGCAGTATTTTTTTCCCAATGTCATTGGGAATTTTGGGGCTAGGAAGGGACATGAACATTTTCAAGCTTTTATCTTACTATTGTCCAGTCGATGGGCCATGTTGTACAGATTTGGTCAATTCTCCTTTTGAAAGTAAAGTCAACTTTTTATTTACCACTATCCATTCCCCCATCCATGTAATGTATATGTGGAAAGTGTGTGTGTGTGAGAAAGAGAAGCAGAGAGACTCTGTGTGTATCAGTATAAGTGTGTTGCAGATTCCTGCACCTGTCTTAGGCTTTCCTTATTTGGTATTACTAAACATGTATACACACTTACTTGCAAGTATATGTGCATCTATAAAACCAAACTGGGCTGCTTCCCATAAGAACTGGTTTCTCTTAATGACTCCAAGAGTTCTCATATTAGAAAAATATGAAATTTCAAATATTCATTAAAAAATATATATTCAGACCCTGCAGTCTGTTAGTAACCAAACACCTTTCTTTAGCTGCCACTTAAGAAATTATAAGTGTGCAAATCCATAACAATGCTTGTGAGCTAAAAGCCATCCCTTCAATCAAGGGCCTGGGTATGAATTAAAATGTGTGTATGTGAGTGTATATGGATATGTGTATATGTATGGGGGGCGGTGGGCAGGATGTTTTTCTTTGAGGGCATTTGAACCTAGTCTTTACCATTGGTAAAAATAAGGAGGCGGTAAGATGGAAGTGTTAACATCTGTGCTTTGCTTTGTAAGTTGGTGTGCAAGTGTGTGTGTATTAGGAACATCCTTATATTTTTGAAATCTCCACGTATTTTAGGGGTAAAGGGCTTTTATAGGTCACTGGCTTTCTAAGGGTAAAAAAAAAAGAAAAGGTGATCTGTGGGTGGGTTGGAGTCACAAGCAGTAATTGTCTTAAATTAGCTATTTAGCAGTGAAAAGGAAAAAAAGGCTGGAAGACAAGAGTGTAGAAGAGTACCAACATGTGGGTCTGCATCTTTCCGGTATAGGAGATAATGAGTGATAAATTTGAACTGGTGCAGTGCAAGATGCCCGATAATTTCTCAGAACCTTGACTTTGCAGGTCCATTACTTCCTTGCTTGCTTGTTCACACCTTTAATTATATCCAGTTTGGGATGCTAGTTGGGGGCACCACAGATAAGCCATTTTGTTTGTTGTTTACTTCATTAAATATTCAGGCAGTGTATTCACAGTAGCTTTGGAGCATCAGTGTTAGGAATTGAGCAGTTTGGAAATGGAATTGTTAAAAAAGAACAAAAAAATAAGACAGCAATCAGCCAGCTAGCTTGCTTTGGATGTTCACATCCACTCTGCTTAATGGTAATATTTATGCTTTCCCTTGCACATTAATTAAAAAATAACTTACGCAGTGTCAGGGCTCTTAATAGGCTGGTGACTTTCTCTCTCTTTCTCTGTCTCTGTCTCTGTCTCTCTGTCTCTCTCTCTCTCTCTCTGTCTCTCACTCTAGCTCCAGCTATCTCTTTCTCTCCACCCCACCCCTGAGACTGTCTTTGCTCAGAACATTTTAAGACCAACCAATTTTGCTTTAGGGGAGCTCATATTCAGATCCTTGTTGTATCTAATACCAAAGGTATTTCTCCCCTCAATAAAGATCCCCCTCTACAAGGATCAAGAAATGCTGAGAGCCCTAAAGGAATCCTTAAATAAATTTTGGTTGAGAAAGCAGTAGAAGTGTTGAGGAAATAAGGTCAGTGTAATTTTTGTGCTTGCGTTTTTGTTTTTTGTTGTTTTTGGAAAGTCTTATTTTTAACCCCAAAAGTAAAATGCAAAACTAGCATATGTGATTTTTTTAATGAAAAAAATATATATGTCTTAGGTCTCTCCTGAAAATAACCTCCCTTGGACTCTTCATTTGAAAAATAACATGTAAACTTTAGCTTAATTTTTGAATTACTCATTTTAAACTATAAAATATAGTTCATAAATATTTTTTCCATAGGAAGTTTAGTTCTTTTTTCAGGCTATGGGGAAGCAGAGAAATGACCCAGCGAAGATGGTGAATTCTGAAAAAAACACAGCATGGAGGTTTCCTCTGTTTGCACTTCGTAGCATTGAATCTTCTCCTGCTTCTATGAGTTATCCTTTAGCCCTTAAAGTTGTTTTGCCAACAGTGTTCATAATAGAGACTGACTGTCATTCCTTGTTGGGTGAAGATGTATTTGTTGAGGACTTACTATGTGCATTTCTTTGGAATGTGGAATCCAAGGTCACCATTTCTTTTTCTTTTGACAATGATCAAAAGACATAATTAATTAGAGGATAAGTCCCTGTGATTGCAGATAAAGTTAGGGTGAGGGATTTTTAAGGTGGCACATTGCACAATGAGGTTTGTGTCAAATAGTAAGAAAAGGTCTGCTGGAACATTCAAGTACATAAATGTCTTTCCTTCTGTATTTATAAGCATCTAGGTGTGACTCCAAAAGATAGAAATAAGAGATCTTTTGGACATTTTAGTCTATAAGGTTTCATGTGTCCACATCTTCAGCCTCGGGAAGAAATATAGAAGTTTGGACTGTTGAAAGGAACTTGTCTTTCAGTCAGCAGCCCATGAAGCTTGGCTGAAACTGGTTAATTTTACAGAAACACGAATGTCTTGCCTCCTTGCTTCTGATGTAAGTGGCTTTTTGAATTCCTTTTCCTCTGTTACCTCCCAGGAGCATCTGAACAGATAGTGACCCTTTTGGCATGCCGAATTGGAAGTTTGCTAGTGGAGTAGAAATCATAGTTACTTTGTCATATACATCTAAATACTGTGGTGTGTGTGTGTGTGTGTGGCATGTGTTGTAGACAGCTGTGAGCCCCGGTGTGCCGTGGGATGTGCCAATAATGGCTTCTCAAGTACTCTGTGTTTTCCTAAGCTGCCAGTCTAAACCCTTTAAAGGTTTGCTTTCTAATTTGTACATGAAAAATAACAGGCTGAGTTGAACTTTTTTTTTCAAGTGCCCCCTTTGAAGATGCAGCAGTAGTAAATACTGCTCTAATGATAAACTTTAGTTCTAAGTGCTACTTAAAAGTCTGTAGTAGAAAGGCTGAGAACTTGCCATCTTTACTAATGAAGCTTTCCTTAGGAAAATTCTCACTTAAAAGGGAGTAAATGACCAAGTCCCTGAAATTTGTGATTTTGACCAGATTTGACTTATCTTTTCTTATTTTACTTTTTGTAATGCAGCCAACCACACATCCAAAATTCTTGGTATTATACATGTCTTCAACATTAATTATCTCTGTTGATGCACTGGGTACAAATAGTACAGTTCCCACAAGTCCAGATTCTTACCGTAACACCAAAACAAAAGTGATATTTATGAATAATATTGGGAAAGTTGTCCTCATAGTAACCATTCCCCAAAGGAAGCTTTACATAAATGTGCACTTATTATTCAGGATATTAAAAGGGAATCGTTAGCTTTTACTTTTTAATTTGGGCTAAAATATGTAAATTGGTTTTATTTTGGAGTTTCTCTGTTTTAGGTGACTTTGGGGGAGGATAACTTTCTAGCTTGATTATATTTTAATCACCTCTCTAGTGGAAAAGTTAATCTTAAAAGCAACCTGCTTATTGTGATTAGGACCCAGAGGGCCAGTGTTCAGATGGGGCTAAAAACATATTATATTGACCTGTACACACGTAGAAAAATTAGATTTATTTCTACTAGATACCACTATTACCATGCCTTTGTTGGCAAGGCTATCTCAGAGACCAGAGAACTGTGAGTCTGCCTCTGGCCTCCGAGGAACATCACGGTGTGCCTGTACAGGCAAGCCTCTAAAAAGATTGTTCTTTGTCTTAAGAAACTGGCAAGTGCAAAGGACTTCAGAGTCAGTTGAACTTAAGTTGGAATCCTAACTCTTCCAGTTACTAACTGGGCAATCACAGATGAGTTACTTCAACATGAGCCACAATTCCTCATCTTTAAATGGTGATGACAATATCTAACTCACAGGGTTTCTGCAAGAATCAGATGAGAAACAGTATTTGAAGGCACCAGTCATACATAGGACTTGAAAATTGAAGGTGCTTTGAGGGTGTTAAGTCTCTTTCAGTCTGTCAGTCTTTCTGTCCCTTGGCAAAAGCCCTTCCCCAGAAAGAGGCCCATCTGCCCATGCCAGATGTCCTGGGCAGTGACATTGTATGCTACCCTCACTGTCTCCATACTGTCCCCAGCATGCAAGAAGGGTGGCACACAGTGTTGTTGTTTTTTTCTATATGGACAAGCCCTCAGTTCTTCCCCGGAATTGTATGGCTTTATTAAGTTTTCTGCATCCTCCTAGGATTTCACAAGCTGTATCCATGATCTCCTTTGGAATTAGAATTCATTGGGATTTAGTTGTAAAAAGAGAAAAACGATGAAGATAAAATTAATTTTAACCAGTGCTGTTTTTTTAATTTCATGAAAGAGGCTGTTAGGAAAGTTAGAAGTCAGCCAGAAAGAAAATAAAAATAGGCTGAGCTTAATTGATATGGTCCCATCTTTGCTGTCTGTATATTGTAACTTGCAAATTATTTGACTTTTTCCCAGAAACCAACTTACTTCAGATCTATTTTTTTTTCCTTTTCACTGTATCAGCTGTTTTCCTCCTTTCCCCTTGTTTTCCCAATAGGCTGAACTTTGAAGTTCTGTTTCTCACGGAATGGTGAAGAGGTTGAGGCAAAAAGTGGCTTAATGAGATTTTTGTAACTTGCCATCAGTTTTCCTTCTGCTTGGCAAGGCAGCATGATGGATGGCTTTGGCAGTGTGAACACCTCTAGAAGTGATCAGATTGACTGAAGAGATGTGCAGGATGTCAGCAGAATGCTGACCCTTAATTCATTACCCTCCCATTTGAAGGAAAAAAAAAGAGAGAGAGAGAGAAAAGAGGAAAACAACCACAAAAGCCTTGGCGTAGTTGTTGATTACACACACTTGGGAAGGGGTAATGGGTCGCGTCAGGACTGGTGTTAGGTTAAACCTAATTTTGTACCTTTTTCCCAAGGGTCTGAAGGGGGAAATAAATAAATAGGCACCATAAATTAATTCACAAATTGTTCTAAATGGGGACCTGTTGCTGTGACCTGTTGCCATTATGAAGAAATAATACAAATTGTCCTGAAGGGATTCAAGATTCAAATTGAAAACACAATCTTAAAACACCGATTTTGAATTCTACTTCATATGCTTACAGGAAGGATATAAAGGGAAGTCGATTTTTTTCTTCAATGTAATCCTTAAAGTAGAGGAAGGGGTTATTAGTTGATCTGATATCCCAAATGCCATTTTGCAGGTCCTATGCTAAAAAAAGAAAGAAAGAGAGAGAGAGAGAGAGGGAGGGAGGGAGGGAGAGAGAGAGATAGAGAGAAAGAAAGAAAGAAAGAAAGAAAGAAAGAAAGAAAGAAAGAAAGAAAGAAAGGAAGAAAAAGATGCTTTGCTATGGAACAGGCAGACGATAAAACTTTTCTCTTTCCATATGAATCTATTTTAAGTCTTCACCAAGAATCTTTGGAGGATTTTGCAGGTGTGTGTCTATACATATTGTATGTGATGTGCAAGCTCTCTGGAAGAATTTGGTTGGTTTTTAGACTGTGTTTGTATGGGCAGAAATATATCTGTAAAAAGCGGGAGGGACTTGATTTTGGAGAAGGGATGGTATAGAAGATGTTTGTCCATATTTTAGCCTTGGAAAATCTCATGCCTATTAATGAAGGACAAAAAAGAAATGATTTACTGATTTGAGCAGGCAAATGAGGTTGGATATTCTTAGGACCTTCTTGCTAGGTAGGTGTTTGTTTATTTAAAAGTTAAAAATTCATCCATATTTAGGTCAATACTTGAATCTCAGTTCCTTCTTTTTTTTAGATTTCTGGCTGAAGTTTTTCATGAGAAGAAAAAAGACTTGGAGCTTAGAACTGCTTTAGTAAGAACTCTTAAACAGGTCTCCAGTCATTGAATTTTGGAGGCATGGGCTTGCAGTTGGTATAATCTTAACAGTATTCTTCCTGAACTATCCCATGTCCATTTCCCAAGAACAGAAGAACAAGTTCGCATTCTAGAACTTCAGCTGTTCTCAGCATAGTTCTGCTTGTAACAGATCTGTGACCATAGAGATCATCTTTCATGTTCACTCAGCCTTGTATAATTTTTGCCCTATGGTGTCAGTTTGATCTCTTTAATGTAATTAGGGCAGGTACTGTTAACTCTTTTTTATAGAAAATAAAGCTTAGCCACTTGACTAAGCTTGCACGTTTAGTAATATCAGAAGTCTTCGCTCCAGAGTGTTTGGGAATATGTCCAGCTCAGCCAAAGTTTACTTTTCTTGGGGGAAAAATAAGGTAATTTCTCTTCTATATCAAATTTTTTGTTGGAGAATCAACAAATATATATATATATCTATATATATATCTATATATATAGATATATATATCATGTCTGTTGCATATAAACCATATTCTAGATGCATCCTGGAACATCATAGTATTTACAATATATTATAGTAAGCAAGGACAATGACAAGCAGAATGATGTGGACAGTGTCTCAGCAGAGGAGGTACAATGTACAAAAGAGGGAGACATTAGTTCTTGTTGGGGGAAGGAGACAAGCTTCATGGAGGAAATGCCATTTGAGTAGAGCCAGGGAAACTGGATAGATGGAAAAATTAGAAGAAAGGGGAATTCCACATGGAGAGAATCATATGAATAAAGGCATAGAGATGGGAACTTACAAGGCCTACTTAAGAAACTGTAAGTAATCTGGTGTGAATGCAGCATACGTTGTGTAAAGATAAAGCTAGAAAGAGATAGGTAAAAGCTATGATTTAGGAAGGTTCAGTTGTTTTGACTTGGTTTTGACTTTGAACTGGTAGCTATGGAATGTCTTAGGTCAGAGGACTGTCCTTTCTTAATTCTTTTTCAGGGTCAAGACCTGTCTTTATTAAGCCATTATTTCTCAGAAGTTGAAGTCACCCTAAAGATACTTCTAAATTAGACATTGGTTAGGGGAATCGGCATTAGAGCACTCTTCTGGTCATAATGTGATGTTATGATGATGATGCTCATTGGTGAAGTCACATTAAGGACTGCTTTTAGGGTTACAGTGGCAGAAAGCAGTAGGAGGAAAAATATCGACTTTACTTCAGATTGTAAAGAAGTGTGCTATTAGAGGAGTACACTGCATTCTCTCACCAACAGGTCTCCAGTGCTCATTTTGTGGGATAATGTGTGGCCAGAGAGAAGATGGTGGTGAGTGGGGAATATGCTTATTTTCTCCAGTATAAAAATGTACCCACTTCAAACTTGCAAGTACACGTACCAAAGCATGCTTGTCTTGACTGGTCATCTGTTAGCCCTGGAGGGCATAGATCATGTCAAATCCTCTCTTACTTCAATGTCTAATACATAGTAAGTACTCAAAAAAAAATGTTTATTGAATTAGGTTGTCATAATATGGCTTTTGTTGGGGGTTTTGTTTTTATCTCTGATTTTTAAAGAGCCTGAACTACAGAGTTAGACTTGTGGATCTTGGATCTGTCATCAACTTCTAGGAGCCTATTTAGCCCAACTAACATAACCTTTCTGACCTTCAATCTGTTAATATGTAAAACAGAATGAATACAACTTCATGGCTTAATGGGAGGATCCATTGAATTGTATCCTTGATACACTCTATTGGACAGGATAATAATATTAGTAAGTTACTAGATTCTAGTTTTACCTATGGATAGTTTATTGGGTCTCGACCGGCATTAAAAATTAAAACAATGGAATGATAGAATTGAATGAAATAGAAAAGAAAGTATCATTGGGTGGTACTTATTAAGGATAAGTATTATTTCATGAATCTTTGCTTCAGTTACCTATGTTATGAGTTGTGATATGAAACTGTGGTGTTCCATATGGTGTTCAATATGTTCCTTACTTTTTTGTTTTACTTTGTTGGGTCATGGTCAGAAAAGTTTGAGAAATACTGGTCTAGATAATAGTGAGCTCTGTATTATACAAAGGAAAAATAACAGTCAGCTTTTTTAGAACTACGTAATGCAAGATCTCTAGTATCTTCTGAGTTATTAAAGAAAGGATGACTTCTAGTTGTTTTAGATTTAATATGAAGCATCATATCCTACATCTTTGATAACTACTGATGTCTGCATGATATATGTTGGGGCTCTTTATTAACCAAAGTATTTATTAACTAGGAAACCTTATGCCTTGGTTGTGCTACATAGCAAAACCTGGAACGTAATAATAAAAGTGACAATAATCAGTAGTGAAGGTGACCTAGAGGTGGGACTAGAAATAATAAGATTAGTTTTCATTTCTTGAGCTCTTGATATGAGTCAGACACTGTGCCTTACAAACACCATCCCTTTTAATCCTTAGAACAAACTTAAAAGGTAAATGTTAATTTCTCTATTTTATGGACGAGCTAACTGAGGTTTTGGGGGGTAAATTAAGGGTACACAGCCAGTAATTGGTTGGGCCAGGATTTGATTTGAACCCAGATTTGTCTGACTCCAGAATAAAATTTCAAAAATTTATTCAGTTCCATGAAAATGTATTAAAGTGCCTACTATGTGTTAGCTCTGTACTCCTCTACAAAGATAAGTCAGTCTCTGTCCTTGAGGCTTTACTAGCTGCCCTTTGTATTTTACTATGTAAGAAGAGGAATAAGGATTTATTTTATCACAGCAGGAGATAGGACAGACACATAGAGTACTGTATATTTTACTTCAGAAGTGTTAAGAAAAGTGCCTGACACACAGTAGGCATTCACTAAAGATTTATTCCATTGAATTGAAGTTGGATTAATTCTCCTCTAGGGATTAGGGAACCTTTGTACTAAAGAAACACTGTACATTTTTATATGTTTAGCTGTATATGCCTAGTGGCATGGGTATTCTTACCTGCAATGTGGGCAGATCCATCTGTCCCAAATCCATTCAGTGCCTTTTGGAGCTCCTAAAACTGGCAGCACAGAAAAGCCAACAAGAGCTCAAGAACTCAAATTGTAAACTTTAAGTTTCATTCAGCCAGAGAGAACATTTTCCATCTTAGTGTGAAAAGCAAATCCCATGGCAGAGACATTTGGAGAATGATAAATGGAAGGTGGGCTTCCTTAGAATGGAAAATTGTTATTATCATTGTTATTGTTATTTTTACAATGCCATTTACTAGCTTTATAAATTCAAGCAAGTTATATTACCTCTCTAAGCCTCAGTTTCCACATTTTTAAAAGGATTAATACCACTCAGGATTGTTAGGATTAAATAGACCCATTTGATAAAAACTTACTGAGACTTACTATTTGGTAGTCTGTAAATATGTAGTAGTAAAGGAGACATGGCCCCCTGCCCTCAAAGAGCTGAATATCTGGTGAATGTGCTGTGAGAAGTGGGATTCAGACTCCCACCACCTGCACAGGTCACTATTGATAGGATGCAGCACTCTACAGTCCTCCTTGGGGTATGTATATATTGTCATATACATGTCTCAATTGCATCATCAGAATTTCAAGTTTATTGAGGGTGAGTGAGCTCAGATATTCATCTGTTTATCTCCACCTACCCCTAAGTTTCATCCTTGCCTGTTGACACAATGTTACCTTATACAGTAGTTGCTAGATGAATCCAGCCCAATTCAGCAAATATTTACCAAGTGGCTCAGGGTACAGTGCTGGGAAAGGGAGGGTAACATTTGCTGAACAGAATTGAATTTAAAACAACTTTAGAGCATACAAGGGGAACAGTGTCATGAAGTGGTGATATACTACACTAGTGCTAAAAATACCTGTGATCTACTCAGGAAGAAATTAGGGCTCTAAAGAAAATTCGGCAGTAAGCCTAAAAAATAATGTATTTTTTCACTCTCCCAGTGCTGTTTTGTTTGTGTTTCATGGAGAAACAGTGTATTTGCTATAAGCACACAATTAAGATGAGATTTCAGAGATGGCTACTTAATTCATCTGTGGCTCAGGACCAAGTCTAGGTAGCTTCACAAAACCCAGGAGCCCCTCTGTGGCCAGACTCCTTCTCTCCTTCCCAGCCTCCCATCTTGGGTCTCTTTGCCTTCTGTTCATGCTCCACTGTAGAACTGCACCACGGTGTTCCCTACTGATGCTCACACAGATCCCTCGGTCTCCAACATCTTTCTGCTTTCTTCACCTGGCTTCATGAGACAAATAGGAGGCCTGTGTCACCCAGAAAGGCTTGCCTTAACTCACTGTGGGTTGTAGCCATCTCTGTTAACACTGCCAGCATCATTCCATCATTGGTCTTCCACACTCCATAATCAAATATTTATTTTTCTAGGTTTCACCACTGCCTCAACAATCAGCACTGAGTTTATCTTTATGCTTGGCACCAAGTAGGTGCTCAGTAATTGATTGTTAACTGATGTAGTCAGATATTAATTAGGTGTTTCATAATGTGTTCCCATCAGGTGCCCCCTAGCTTATGAGTGGGATATTGGACCCAAATCCCCCTTGTTATGAAGACTGGTTTTGACACAGCTATTGCTCACCAACCCCAGTTCTGTAACTTTGAGCTGAAGATCTTGAGTATATCTATTTACATTAAACTTTTTCCCTGATCACCATGACTCACCTGTAATTCCTCAGTAATTCTTCTTTCCTCTAGACTCCTTTATGTCACTTGCTGTCTGTACCACGCAGTTAACAATGACACATCACAATAATAGTGACCCTTTATGTAATGTGTGTGTCAGACTTTGCAGAAAGAACTTTACTTAGGTTATCTCATTAAATCTCACAACGATTCTAAGAAACAGATATTTTTATTCCCATTTTGAAGAAAGAGGACAACGTAGTTTAAGTAACTTGTACAAGGTTACATGGCTAGGAAAATATCAGACTGGGAATTTAAAACCTAGTTGGTTTCATTCCAAAGCCCATGTTCTGTCTCCTATTTTATCTTACTCATCCCTTAAAAGGTAGGAATTAATGAGAAACATTTAGCCTAGTGGTTATTAATAGGGATATTTTTGAGATAGGGTCTCACTGTGTCACCCAGACTGCAGTGCAGTGGTGCAATCACAGCTCACTGCAGCTTCAACTTCCCAAGGAAATAGAGACTTTTGATCAAGACTGCCTGGATTCAAATCCTGGCTTTATCAGTTGTGACCTAGGGGAAATCATTTCCACTCCCTATGCCTCAACATTTTCATCTGTAAACTAGGGTTGTTATGAGGATGTGATGGACCAATGAATATTAAGGATTTAAAACAGTTACTTGGCATATAAAGTGATAATGATCATCATCATTATTGTTATCATACAATATTAATTTGTGTCCCATTCTTCAAATTTTTGTTGAGTGCCTGCCAGACACTGTTCTAGGTAATGGTGATAGCAGTGACTAAGACAAGTCCTTGCCTTTATGGAGCTTTCATTTTAGAGGAAGAAGACAGAGAATAGAGTAAGTAAGTAGTAAGTAGGTCATGGCATAGTAGTGTGTGCCTGTAGTCCTAGCTACCCAGGAGGCTGAGGTGGGAGGATCACTTGAGCCCGGGAGTTTGAGGCTGCAGTAAGCTGTGATCACACCACTGCACTCCAGCCTAGGTGGCAGAGACTCTGTATCTTTATTAAAAAAATAATAATAAAAGTAGATATTATATATTATGTCGTGTTTTATAATTTCACATAGTGAAATGATGTTTAAAAAATAAAAGATGCTAGATTAGAGAGTTACACTAACGAGTCCTTGTTTGTGGCACACAGTGAGGCCACAATAGTTCAGCCAGTGCCTTGCTTCTGCTTGATGAGCTGGAACCGTCAATGCCCTACTCTGAAAGGCTGAGCTTCATATGTCCAACTACTAACTCTTGGAGACAGGCTTGCCTCACCTGCATGTGGTGTAGGGTGGTCATCTGTGGAATGATTGGACAATTGGACTGAGGTGTCTGAGCCTCAGGAAAACTTAACATAGAGAACTCATAAAGAGGCCAGGGGTCCCAGCCTTTGAAGAGAGGTCCTATTCTGTGAAATGGGATAAATGTTCCAGGAGGGTCAGGAGGAGGATTTGGCCAATCATTCAACTAAGGACAGGGTCAGCCAGAATGTCTTCTCAAGTAAGGCTGTTAAGATCTCCTGATGGCTCCTTGCAGGAGCCTGAACCTAGAAGGTGAGTTAGCCTTGGCATTATCATAGGATTCTACCTTTCCATGAGTGTTCTGCTGGTTAAGGGCATCTTAGGAGTCTGCAAAATGGGGTGTTTTTTTCCTTCACTTACTTGTAGTGGGGTCTTGGTAAAGTCATTAGCCTGTCTGAGCCTCAGTTTCCTTATCTGTAAAATTGGGCTAATAATACCTTCCTCCAAAGCTTGTTTAGAAGATGAACTAATTAACATGTATAAAGAACTTGATTCAGAGCCCGGCACGTAGTAGGCATCTAATAAAGGAAGATTTTTAAAATAAGTTCAGTCCCCCTAGGGTGTGCATTTTAGGTATTGGTAATTTATTTTGGGGCTCACAGGGAGAGAAGAGAAAAATGAGAGCTACTTCCCATTCTATAACTTTCAAAAAAGTGAACAGATAATCTCAAAACCAAAGATATGTCATCTCAGAAAGGACTGTGAAGAAAATAAAATTAGATTTGCTGTAAATCAGTATGATTGAGACTGGTCTCTGTCAAAGACTGTGTTGGCCCCATCCTCTTGGTGTCACAGGCTTTTAGAGGCCTGGGGATCTGTGAAGAAAAGCACTTGGTTAAAATGGCTCTGGAGTCTTAAATCCTGAGTCCAATTCTTTCTAGTAATAAGTTAGAATATTTACTTTTTAGTGGGGGATGAAGGGGATGGATGATTTGGTTATTTTCATATGTCAAAAATTTCAAGGAAGGACTCCTGTGCTAACTGGAATTATACATAAACCTAATTGATGCTCTGGTGAGAGCAACTGGAAAGCACTAGTTTTAGAATGTAGACATAAACCTTTATGTATTGTATCTCCTGTCTCCATTGTGTATACTGTTACATAAAATTAAAGATTAAAATTAAACTTTTAAATTTCACTGATTAAAATCAATTTATCTGATTAAAATTAAGATTGAAGAGAGAGAAAAAAGCACAGTTTATTCTCATCCCAAACCTCCTTTGTTTTCATTAGCAATGTGTAGACTTGAAATTACCTTAAAAACAAAACAAAACTCCCCCATGAAACACATTTAAGAATAAAAGAATGATTTTCCAAATATTTGTCAATGCACTTTTTGTACAGGGCACTGAATGAAACTTTAAATATTTTTTTCCTCTTATGGTTAGTGACATGTTAGTATTGTGATTCACTCAGAATTTATTTGACCCCCTTGATCACTAGTTCACATTTGTTTTAATCTTGATGGCTACACTCATCTAAAATTAACAGAGCAGGAAGAGTAAGAGAACGCTTTAAAAAAAAGCATTTTAAAATAAAGAGTCACCCGTTCCTCTTACGATTATCTCAGCATGCTGAGAAAGAAGCCTGATGGGTTGGAGATAAGGATGTCTCCTCCTATGTCCCCGTGTGCTCTGCCTCTAAACTCTCCTAGCACCCTGCACCTGCCTCTGATAGCTGATCCATTCAGTGGGCATTGGTTGAATTCCCCATGTACTGCATGCTGGGAGTAAGAAGTCAACCAAAATTCAGGCCTTATTTTCAAGGCATTCCCTGTCAGTGGGGAGACAGGCAGGTAAAAAGCGACTCAATATAGGGTGGTAAGTACCAGGACAGAGGAGAGAGAGGAGTTGTCTGAAGCTATGTAGGTCAGGGAGGTGGACTCCAGGGAGTCTTGCAAAATGGCAGGGTAATTTAGATGGTGATGGCGAAAGCATTTCAGTGGACATATATGCAAAAACATGGAAGGGACATACTGCCAAAGGCATTCAGATTATGGTACTTGGCTCACTGCATCTGGAACTTTGTTTTCAAATGTCTACTAACCTTCCAAGACTAAATTCCTAGAGGGCAGTGATCAAATGCCATGGAACTCAGTTATCCAACAGTAATAGATTTAATCTTTGCCACATTCCTGTGAACCACATTTCTGTGAAGCCTATAACATTATCCTATTGATATGCCCCAAGTTACACTTGGAAAACCGAGACACAGAATGGTTAAGTGACTTGTCCAAGGTCACACAGCTAAACAGGAATTTAAACCTGGGCAGTCAAGCTCTAGTGACTGTTTTCTTAACTATTATGCTATGCAATTAATATTTAATAAATGTTTGAATTGATGTTAATTGAATGGATGTAGAAGTGATTATGTGATAATTTATTTATTCACTTATTTAAAAGAAATAACATGCCAGGCATGCCCAGATCTAATAGTTGTTGCAGGAAAATGTCAAGAGCCCCCGTTGGCTTTGGCTTTGGCTTTGTGACTTACAGAAACTCTTAAAGGTAGAAATGTTCTGCAGGGCTGTGAACCTCAAGATGGTACTGCAGATTTCAGCCAAATTCAGACTCAACGTGGAAATAAAATATGAGTTTAGGCCTGAAACAGAGGAGATCTAATTTCCTATGTGGAGATGAAGAAACAAAGGCTGTAAACATGGCCTTACTTGGAAAATGGAAGGCCCTAGGTTTTGAAAATAGCCTCTTGGGATAGTTTGAAGGAAGTTGAGTGAGACAACAATGATGAGGGCAATATAGCTTTAAAAGAATGAATTCACTCCTACTTTTGCATTGATTCTGAAGAGGAGAGATAAGCGAGGTTTATGGTGAGAACGAAGTGGTGATGAACAGGCAAGGAAAGCAGATTTGGCTATAGAAAGCAGGTGAGGACCTAGGGAGTCATCCATTTATTCATTTATTCTACCAGCAAAATCAGGAGCTCTGCGCTGTTCCGTGGGATTACAAATGAATCAAACACAGTCACAGTCCTCAAGGAGCTCACAGTCCAGTGATAGAGAAAGATAGGAGGCTGGAGAGTTTCAGTGCTGTGTGGCACATGTCCGTAATGGAAATGTGTGTGAGAGACAAAGGTAAGAGCCATGATGGGGGATTGGAGAAGGGGCATGCTAGGTCTGATGGCAGAGAGGGGAGGGCTTTCCAGGCCAAGGGAGTGCTTATGTGCAGAGTGTGGCACAGGAGAGAACACAGTGTGTTCTGGTTTGTCATTGCTGGCTGCAGAAGCCTACAGAAGGCTGTGGCCTGGAATGTGCATTCCAGGGCTTATGGAACTTGTAGTGGGTAAAGAAGGAAGATGGGAGTCAGTGACCAGAAGATGTCAGTTCAGATCCAGGCTCTGCACCATGTGAATAGAGGCTAGTTAGCTTTACCTTTCATTTGCTCCTTAACCCTTAGTTTGCTCACCTGTAAACTGCAAGTGATGGCAAGGGAAGACACCACCTATCTCTCAGGATCTTCAGGAAAATTAAGTGGGGTGGTGAGTGTGAACGTACTTACAAAATCCTCTAAGTCCAGCATGTAATTTAATTATTATAAATTAATTATTATAAAAAATTATTTTATTATTTTGTAAGTGAGGGTTTTGTAAGGGCTTTGTAAGAGTCTCATTTCTTCAGGGGGAATGACACTTGCTCTGTTATCTCTACACTTCCCACCACACCTTTCTGACTGTGCCCTGGAAAAATCCTCTGGAAGTGCATTCTGTCAGTTTAGCTGCTTATTGGGGTATACAGTAAGAAAGGAGCAGTCCAAGTGGAGGATGGACCAAGAACAACCCTGCTCTTCCACCCTGAGTTTCCTTGTGGGGAGCCGGAAAAGCCCTCTGCTGTCAGTATGCAGAGTGCACTGTAGCAGTGATCTGAAATTTCCCAGGAAAACATGATGGTTTTCCTTGTAGGAAAGCAGAAACCCTAATGACTCTTATTAACATTTGAAGTACCTCACTTGAGCCATTCACAGTGGATGGCTTTTTGAAAGGGCAAAAGATACCAGAAATTGTGTTTGTAAGTGTCAAACATGCTACTTTCATTATTTCTTTTTTTAGAATCCACATAGCCCCTCCCCCTTTGCTATGTGTTTACTGGTTTGGCATTATTGTGAGAGCTTATTAGTGGATGTTTGTGGAGCATTGTGAAGATGAAAGGAATAGCTATTGGCATAGGTGATGAGTAGTAATGTTTTTAAGTATACTTTTCTATTTCAGAAATTAAATTCCAAGGATAAATCTTACCAGCTCTTAGATTAGTCAACTTTGCCACCTGCAGCACATTTTAATGGGCACATATTTCAGAATGTTACCTTTTGGACAAGGAAAATGAACATGTACTGAGTGCTTACTGTGTACTGAGCTCTGAATCAGGTGCCTTCAGATTTGTTGTTTTTCTCACAGCAACCCTGCAAGGCAGATAGAATTGTTCACATTTTTCAAATGAGTAAACTTAAATTGCACTGCAGAGAGTCTGAACTGGCTAAACCAAGGTCAAGGCTGGTGGTGGATTTCCAACCCAAGTCGGATCACCTCCAAATCTCATGCTTTTTCCATTATACCATGTAGAATTTTGAATTTTGAATTATGGTCTTTCCTGTAACACCCATTTATTGGGCAGTATTTACTGACTAATAAACAGCAGATACACAGGCTAGTTGATTTTAATAGGGTTAGATAATTTACATTCTCTAAGATTACTAGGTTGCATTTCATAGTGATAGGAAAAGTCCTCAGACTTAGAGATTGAAGAAAGGGCACAAATTTGGTTTCAGCCTTGGGTTCAAGTTACAATCCTAGTTAAGTGACAGTGGACTCTGCCTGAAGCCTCATTACTCCATCATGTGTAGAGTGACAGCACTTCTACATCTGTAAATGAGAGAAATGACAATACCCACTTCTCAAAGTTGTGTGAGAATTAAGTGAAGTGATGTATGTAAAGACACCTCTCACCATTTCTTATTAGTACTATTGGAAGGACTTAATGATAATTACTTGCCTAAATATTTTCCTGTGTAACCCAAAGCACTTTTTAATCAGCATTATAACAGGATTTCCCTTTACTGAGTGTTTGTCATATTCCAGGCACTTTGTATGTACTTTTCCATTACTACACTTATGACATTAGACAGTAATTTCTTATTTACTTATTTATTTACTTCCTTGCAGGCAGGAACTCTTTCTCTCTCCTTCATATCCCTGGCATTCAACATAATGGTTTCTGGCCCATCGAAGGAACTCATTAATGTTAGGGAACTTAGCTTGGCTTTTGTTCCTTCTTTTGAGAGCTAACTTCAGTTTGGGGGAGGGGCTGTTCCAATGAAGTACTAAATTAACATCATTAAATTGTGGCTCATAACTTGCCCTCAAATATATACCTGTAACTAAAGAAATTTTAGATTGCTCTAATTGACAATGGATGATTCTGAATATGTGTTAACATTTTACTTTTTAAAAAAGGTAAATTTCTGGGATAAAAAGAATATATTAAGAGTTGCAAGAGTTCACCAAACAAATTTTCTTTGTATCTGTGATTCAAAGGACAAGCTTACCCTACTCAGAAAAGTAATGTTTTAGTTTCAAAATACATGTATTATATCCATTTGATAAATATACATGATAATATACATGTATCATATACTAAATATTCTTAGGGACATAGTAAATTAATTCTAAAAGGGTCTTATCTGAGAATTGTGGATTATGCAGCTTGAATTATAATACAAATGTAATTTTTGAAATTTTATCATGTCTTTTTTATAATTTAAAAGTTTTATTTTTGATTTTTAAAAATGCAAACTTGACTTTTGCCCAATTAGTGAGTGTGACCTTTCAAAAGCATATTTTGAAAAGGCAAAAGATTGTGAAGACAGAAATACTAACTTATTTATTCTCTTATAATCTAAAATTCTATTTTTATGTGGCAAATCATAAAAATACATATAGTAGGAGTTTTTTTTAAAAAATAGAACAATAGGCCGAGTGCGGTGACTTACACCTGTAATCCCAGCACTTTGGGAGGCCGAGGAGGGCTGATCACAAGGTCAAGACATTGAGACCATCCTAGCCAACATGGTGAAACCCTGTCTCTACTAAAAATACAAAAAAATTAGCTGGGCTTGGTGGCGCATGCCTGTAGTCCCAGTTACTCAGGAGGCTGAGGCAGGAGAATCACTTGAACCTAGGAGGCGGATGTTTCAGTGAGCAGAGATCACAGCACTGCACTCCAGCCTGGGGACAGAGCAAGACTCTGTCTCAAAACAAACAAACAAACAAACAAACAAACAAACAAACAAATAGAACAATGAAGAAAGTGAAATTAAGGGAAACTAAGAGGATTTTAAAAAGATAAATTCAGAAGTAAAATTTATGTTAAAAAAAAAAAAAAAACAGAAGTTTGCAGTGAGGTCCCATGCTCTTTACACACAGAAAACTATAGATTTGGCACCCATTTTCCTAATATTGAAAACAAAAGCAAACCCATCATGCAGAGGACACAGAATATTAGTGGTTTAATGTCATAAAAAGTGTTTGCCTCAGAGCAGACGTAAGTATTCCGATACTTGTGATTTCTGGATTTTGTTTGTTTTTTTCCATTTCTACTTTGCTTGCTTCTTGTTCATGATATTTTTAATCGATACGTATTAGAAGGATGTTCAAATGCAAGAAAGAGAGAGAGAAGTTTAAAAAGCGTGGTATGGAATGCCACTTGACAGTGTCATACATTCACAAGATGTCCTTGAAGATGGAGCACAGAACAGAGATCAGGGAAATTTTGGCAGCTGCAGTTGGGAAAATAAATGGCTGTTGTGTGATTGGGCAGATCCTGAAAGCAGACTCCTGCTCAAACCATGTAATTAACAAAAGTGGGAGCTTTTGTCCGAGTGCAAAATGTTCATAATATCAGAGTTTGTCAGCAGGAGCTTTTAGAACGGATCAGTACTTTTCACTCCCTGATCCAGGGAATGGTTTTCTTATAAATCATCTTCTCTCCTTGCTGTCCTCATGAAGGTTGCTGCCAGGCGATAGGCAGACTTAAGATTGTAACCTTGCTAATTCACAGTGATTTAGGTGAAGGGGAGACTGAACCAGAGACTGTTTCTAGAAATGTGATTTTTATTCATTTGGGCTCCCATGAGTACTCTAATGTAGGAACAAACAGAGTGTGTCCAAGGAGAGATCCTACCGGATAGCTCTGGGGAGGAGACAGAATCATTTTTAATACTGTGACTCCAAACTGGTTTGAAGGACTTGACATTTTCTTCCTTTTTTAAAAAACAACTTCCTTCCAGATTATAAAACTGCTGTATTCTCACTGTAAAAACAAAACAGAGTTGACAAATAAAGATGGAGAAAAGTGTAACAATCACCTGTAATTCTGCCATTTATTCTAGTGTTTTTTATTTTTCCCTCCTACTCTGTACTTGTTTATATAATTGAGATAATCAATCTTTTATTTCACTTCTTTTTCTACATTGATCATATACATTTTCTCACATTATAAAAACCCATTATAAACATAACTTTAGCAATTGCAGAATACTGTATCAAAAAACTGCACAATGAGTTATTTAGCCATCCCCCTTGTTAGACTCCTGGGCTGTTTCCGTTTTTCTCACTCCTCTTAATATAACTCATTGTGTGTACTTCTGGTCTGCAGAATTTTGGATTCTTTTCTGAGTTTCAGAATGGACCAGTGGGTCCAAGAATATGAACATAAGAAGAGATGTGCCAATGTATCCTTATACCCATAATTATGAGAAAGACTATTTCACTGCATCTTAGAACTTGACAGTTGCAAACCTTAAATTTCTAGTTTCCATGTAAATATGTTGCCCACAAATAATTCAAAGGCACACTTCTCCTCACCCAGGCCTGAATTCTCACCAACATTGATTTGGTGGAGTCCAGTTTTACTCCTGCCTCCACTACCTTCGCAGGGAATGTTTAGGGGCAATGGTATCCAACTGGCCCTCAGAGGAAGTTTGAGGGATAAAGTTCTCCTATCAAGTCAAAATGTTCTTTTTTTCTAACATTTATCTCTTATAAAAAGAAAGAAAGAGAGAGAGAGAAAGAAAGAAAGAAAGAAAGAAAGAAAGAAAGAAAGAAAGAAAGAAAGAAAGAAAGAGGCAGTGAAGGGAGAAATTAACAATAAACTTTCAAGTGTGATAAAGTAATTTTCAGATTTAAAACTACTCTATCAGAATGACATTCAGGATCTTTTCATGAATGAACATGTAGCTATATGAGGCTATATGAATTGTCCATGAGTATAATTTATCACGGCCAGTTATATATGCATTGAGGTGCTAAGAACCATTTTATTTCACTTATTATCTTCACCTTCAGAATGACTTAATTTTTTGAATTGCACAATTAGAAGAGCCATTGACCTTACACAATTTCTCTTAAAAAGAACAAGACTTCTACACAGATTTTTCTAGACACAAACTCCCTTTACTCCCCTTTGCTCCTCCCCTCTTCCTCACCCTGGTTATGTTAAGAAAACAAGTGTTAATTTTCAAAATAAAATATATTTCTATGTATATTTCTGAAGAATTTAATCTGAGTGTGCATAAAACTTAATTTCAGAGATGTGACCTAATGCTTTAGATCATGATACATATGTGGAATAGCACATTGCTGTTTACAAGTAAACCTCAAGAGTTTGCTGCGACTGAGCCACTAGCCAGGCATTTTATAAATATACAATACTAATGTTTACATGAATTGTGCCATTGGCTATTGTTTATGCATTTAATTGGAAAGATAAGTCTGGCTTAATCAGTTTGTGGGCAGTTTTTCAAATGATTCATTAGTTATGAGAAAGACTGTTCTTTGTATGGAAGATGAAGATAATATATTTCCCATCACAACTGGTTCCCATCCCAATAAGTATCCAGAGATTATTATTAGGCATTTTAGTTATTTTATCCACATTAAACCTTCAGAGTTCAGAGGGACTTAGGGAGCAGAATGGGAAGAAATTGTTTTCCAATCGATTTTCTTTTTATTAGAGCTGATACTTTTGCAGGAAAGCTGAGCTTGCCCACAAAATTGTATTTTTATTAAAATGCAAACATTTGTCTTTTTCAAATCTGACTTAAACAAAGAAAGCTTATTGAAAGTATGATACTGTATTTATTTATTTACTGGCCATTTTGGAAAAGAGAACCGAATTGTGGGGGATGAAGGAAAGGTTCCCTCATCTTTATAATGTGCTGAATGATCAAGCTGTCCCTCAGCTATGGAGAGTTTGTTGTAAAAGTCAGTTAAAACCAAATACCCAGGGGTCTTACCAGAACTGCATCAGGATGGACACACCAGGAAATCATCTTAGGCCCAAAATGAAGCTCTAAAGAAACACTGTAAAATGTAAAGGAGGCCAGTATTTATTTAGGAGGGGAAATGGGTGTGATGTGTCTGGGGAAGAAGATTAAAACTTGGATTTCCGTGAATTTGAGAATGATGCCCATGAGAAATTAAATTTTGATTATGCTTTTCATATCTGTGCTGGCCCTGCTATTTTAAGTATTAATGCCTCTTGTTCTCTCCAGTGGCTGCTGATTTTTTAAAAGCCCTGACTACCACCACTGAGAATACTTTTGGCATGCCTGGTGTTCATCTCCAGAGCAGAAGATGCTGTTTGAAAGAAGGGATGCCTCATGCTTATCTCATTGTTACAAATATAAGTTCCTTTTAGATTATAAAGCGCTATATTCTCATTGTAGAAACAAAACAAAGAGTTGACAAATAAACAAGTCATTTGTTTAGGATGTAGGCATTTATATCAGGAAAAGGACAGTCAGTTCAGTATCAAAACAGGTAGGATTAGTCTGAGTGTATATGATTTATATGCTTTTGCTGAGGAGGGGGTGTCATTTGAGAAACTCTGAAGGAGACTGCTTAAAACAAAGGGATATACAATTGATTTTAATGAATTATTTATTTGCCTGCCCTCCTCTGCCATCCTCCCAGCTTCAACCCTCTACAGGGAGGGACCAAATTATTTTTGTTTTCCCACCTTCTAGAAGAATGCCTTGGCTTATAATTGCATTCAATAAACTTGTGTTGAATTGAATACACTTGTTTTAAGGATATGCTGAGAATTTATTACCACATAACTTCCCAGAGTAAATAGGTCTTTCAGGTTATTTGTGCATCTGCCCAAAGGTATTATTAAGCTGTCAGCATGTGTTTCTTGGATGGAATTAAATATTTTTTTCTAGAGTTTTCTAGTTACCTTCTGGCAGAAGCTACAGAAACATGGTATGAATGGTTTTGGGAAACATGAGTTCAGTCTTTAGCCACAGTCCCCTAGTCCAGTGGTCTTTGTGAGTCATCACCTGTAATTTGGTTGGAAGGGTGGTATTTCCAAGTTCCCTTTTCCTAGAGTTATCAGATCATCAGTCTCAGCTCCTCCTCTTGGGTCCCATTAATAACATATGTCTCCTTCACAGTTGAATCATAACCAGGAAAGTGTTGCATTTCAAAAAAAAATATTAACCTGAAGGGACTTGAGCGAATTAAAGCCTCTTGAAAAGAAGGATGGGAGAGAATAGATTTTATGAGCTGATCTAAGACACTTTAAAGAAATATGAAATTGGGGAATTGTAATGACATTTTTAGTATCTTTTAAGGAGCAAGAAGAGAAGTGAGGAATTTTACAAAAAAAAAATAATGTCTGTCTTCAGGAACACAGAGCCTGCTGTGTAATTTTCTAAGTTTGGGAATTTGTTTTTCAGGCTTGGAAAGGCGGGTGAGATGCAGTAGTCTGGGCTACCACCAGAGTCTAACATACTGCATGTCAGAATTTTACAAGGGTTAAGTGGGAAATTCCTACAAAGAGAATTAGGACTTTTATTTTTGTTCTCATTAATAATTTAAATCTATTTCTTTAATGGTTCAATTCAGTGACTGCCCTTGGTAAACATTATTCTTCATGCACCTGAGAGAGCTTGTTCTATTACATAAGGGTTAGCTTTATACATATATTTTCAAAAATCCTTCCAACATGGTAAAAGAAAACACCTTTACATACTCATTAAAATATTTAATAAAATACATGCGTGAGTCTCAGGTGTACACACCTGAGACATGTTTGCAATCAGTACATTCTTTTAACATCTTTCTCGTTTCTGGGAATACTGACATTTAAAGGTAGCTGAAAGTAGAGGATAAGGGTATTGTAAAAGAAACATCATGTTCTGTGACCTTCTTTGGTGCTTTCCTCTTGATCCTTTTGCATGAATTGTGCAGTGAGGCTATATCTCCACCAGAAAACCAGGAGTTAAGGACTGCCAAAAGTATGGTGACAGGTGTACAAGAACCCTGCACTGGGCTCTTAGATGATGAATGTCAGTACTGAGTTCTGTATCAGGTCAGATTCCTGTAATGTAAAGTTGTAACCTTTGATTTGCCTCATGAAGTAAATCCTGAAAGTAGGTGTAGGTTAATTAGATTAAAATATCTAAATGCAAAACAATAAAGTGGGGTCGTATGTAGGTAAAGTGGAGGGGATAGGGTAAGACAGGGTTCTAAACCTTGCTATTAAGAAGTAAAAGAGTGTTAGTCTACACTGAAGTATTCCAAAAATGTCACAGGCTTGAATGGGAAGGAACAGTTTGTGGACTTTCCATCTTTATTTTTATACTACCATTTTTAGGGAAAATATTAGGACAAGGACACAATATGGTGTGGTTGGCAGGATGGTAAGAAGACTATGGTAGCAACAATGATTCTCCTCCACTGTGAGGAGGGGGATCAATCCTGTAACTCTAGCCTGATTGCCCCAAACTTGAGAAAATTAAAGCTTTGTGAAGAGTGGAGGATGGAAGGAGGTGTAAGAAAGTCATGAGCTAATGGAATAAATATTAACTACTCAGGAGGTTGAGGTGGGAGGATCACTTGAGCCCAGGAGTTCAAGTCCAGCTGGGGCAACATAGAGAGACCCAGCCAAAAAAAAGGGAAGGAAGGAAGGAAGGAAGGCAGGAAGGAAGGAAAAAAAGTTTTAAGGGAGCTTTAAATACATTCTTAGTACATCCGTACACTTTTAGATTTTAGAATAGTCTTGCTTAATATACTTCAAAGATTTTCCTAGTCACAAGACATGCTGCTGTCTCTTCTCTGACATGTGGACCCTTCGTCAATAAATATTTATTTGACTAGTAAATTAATGAATTCTGAGAGCAAGAAATCATATGAAAAGAGTGGTTTGGGAAGGAAGGAAAGGTTTTACTTTTGATTATATTGCTAATCAGCTTTTCTTGTCTAACTCTTAACCTAGTTTCTTAGGTATTGGTTTTTATCTTTCTCCTTGTTCTCTTCTAATAATATTAGCATCAGTCACCACTAGCATCTGTGGAGGGATTACCATGCCAGGAATAGTGCTGAGTGCTCCATGTACATTATCTCACTGAGTCCTTTTTATACCAGTAAGAGCAAAGGCTGCCCTGAACCACCAGGTTCTATTCTTTTCCTTTTGACTCATTAAATAGGGCTGAGATAAAAGTGTGGAGGGGCCGAGTGAAGATGATAGACACTATATGCTGCCAACATGCTTAATTAACAGTTCTCAGCCACCTTGGTGTGAGGTAGGTAGAGGGCAGAGGGTAGGTCAGTGGAAGGGCTGGGGTAAGGCCGTATTCTAAACTTTCCTATCAAGAAGTGAAAGAGTGCTAGTCTACACAGAGGTGCTCCAAAAATGCTGCAGGTTCGAATGGGAAGGAACAATTTGGGAACTTTCAATCTGGAGATAATAGATTGGCTTTAGTGAACATAAAATGCTGTTTGAGTGTACATTTTTCTGAGGATATAGGGCCAAGGCATTCAATAGGTTTTCTGAGGATATAGGGCCAAAGCATTCAATAGTAGACCCATGCCAGCCAAAGCTTTAACCCTCCTGCTTGAATGAGTGCTTTTTTTTTTGAGGTGGAGTCTTGCTCTGTCACCCAGGCTGGAGTGCAGTGGCGTGATCTCGGCTCACTGCAACCGCCGCCTTCCAGGTTCAAGTGATTCTCCTGCCTTAGCCTCCCAAGTTGCTGGGATTACAGGCACAGGCACCCGCCATCATGCCTGGCTAATTTTTGTATTTTTAGTAGAGGTGGGGTTTCTCCATGTTGGCCAGGTTGGTCTCAAACTCCTGATCTCAGGTGATCCTCCCACCTTGGCCTCCCAAAGTGCTGGGATTACAGGCATGAGCCACCACACCTGGCTAATGAGTGCTTCTTAAAATCTGCATTTGACATAGAGATGGAAAGTAGAATGGTAGTTGCCAGGAGCTGGGGAAAGTAGGGGAATGAGGAGGTATTGTTTAATGGGTATGGAGTTTCAGACTTACCAAGATGACAAGAATTCTGCTGATGGCTGCAAAGCAATATGAAGGTACTTAATACCACTGACCTGTATACTTTAAAACTATTTAGTTGGCAAATTTTGTTATGTGTATTTTACCACAATTTTAAAAATTGAAAAAAAATCTGCATTTGAAATAATATTTAAGTGTATGCCTGGCATATAATAGGTGCTCAGTAGGTGACTGGTTGCTTACCTGTCCTGTTCTTTTGTTATCTGTAAAATGGGGATGATATTAGTACTTTATTGGCTTGTACCTCACAGGGTTGTTTGAGAGATCCAGTAAGCTAATGGACATGTAAGGACTTTCATTCATTCTACAGTCCTTTATCTGGGACCTACCAATTGTTAGGCTTTATTCTACATTCAAGAGATGCTGTAATAAACAAAACAGATGTGATCTCTGTGCTGTGGACCTCACAGTTCAGGTCATGAATTTTAATGAACTGTAAAGTGCTATACTCAGAAAAGTATGGAGGTAGACATGTCTCCACAAGTCTGTTGAAGTACATTCTGGTCCTCCACTTTAAAATTACAGGGTTGGGCTTCATGGACCCTAATGTTCTCTGGTATCTGTTGAACTCAAGAAGGGTCTGCTCTTTGTCTTTGTTATCTCTGTATCCCCAGAGTTCAGCACAGATCTCGGCTCCATCTCTGTTTATCTAACATACCCAGATCTAGCCATAGTGGAAGTAAATCCTTTTTAAATGTGCGTATGACCTGACATATCCAGGAACTAGTGTTACAGGTAACTTGGGTAGACAAAAGGAGCCTGGATTGTGTTGAGAGAGGTGCCAGAAGGGAACAGAGGGGTGGCTTTTTAGTTTCCAAGAGCAGGAGGCTGGCTGAGCCTCTGCTCCTTACCTCCCCTCTGCAGATATAAACGACCCTGGTGATGATCCGGCAGCTGCACGTCTGAAGCCTTCCCTCTTGCTTTTGTTGTATATTTTGCAGAAAAGAGTGGTGGGAGGGGTGAGGTTAATGCATTGAGTGTGAGTAATTAGTCATTCAAACCATCGACATTTACAATGACAGGATTTGAGTGCCTACGTTATTGTGCACCGCTCTAATAGTTTATCCCTGAAATTTTCTGCCTGTATAATGTTTCTTAAAATATATCACAGAAACATAAAAGATTTAATGTAGTGCTTTGTACATCCATTAGAGTTTGAAGTCAACTGAACCTCCTCAATGATCTATCCTGGATGCTGACTGTAATTCTGTTCTTAATTGCTATTCAAATGAGGAAAGGAGGGCAAGTCAGGGGCTTGGAACCTGGTCAGCTGCAAAGTTGGCTGTGAGACCCACACAGAATGTTTCATTAAAGTACATATGCACACTTGAGTAACTGATATATTTATTTGCAATGAAAATTGTGCTGTTAGAATATCAAAGGTGTTAGCCTGAGGAAGCAAGTGTTCTGATTTTGCCCAGCCAGCCTCTGTACTTACTGGAGGATGTGCTTTCTACCAACACACATCTTTTCTACTCCTGTTCTGTCCCTCTGTTTCCCAAGCAGAGAACAGGTGTCCTGTCTTTGAGGTCTATCACGTAACCTTAAAATGCTGTAGTTTCATATTCGTGCATTTAATATCTTTACATCTTGGCAACTTCTCTTATTTTCCAGGTAATGTTTTAAAATTCTCTTGGTTCATTCACATGTCAGATTTGATTCTGATGTTTTACATTTCTGATTTTTTTTTCAGCCTGTGTTGCATCCTAAGATGCATCATTAAGACCTGTGAGGGGTCTTATTATAGGATGTATATTAACACATTTGCAAATGTTTCTCAGCTTTCAGACAGCACACTTTAATTGAGAAAACTCTCTTTGTATGTGTCCATTTGTGTGTTTTCATCAGTTCCTTCTGGATACACAAAACAATAACTGTGTAGTGTAGATGCAGAGCAAAGAGAGCTCCATCTACATTGGATGAGAATGACTTGACCTAATTTATAGATGTGGTCAGCTAAAGTAGCTCAGTAGTGAGCATTGTATCTCATGGCTCCTTTTAGAAGCTAGTTGGGACCAGTTGGGCTGTCTAATCTACAGACAGGACTCACCTCCTGGAGTCAACATAAATTAGGAAATCCACATAGAATGCAAGGAAGGCCACAAAGCTGATGTGGGGACTGAAATTACTTTGCTGCAGCCTTGTTACTTCATAGGCCTTCCTGGAGGAGGTGGACCTGTGAGATGTTCACATGGACAAGTGCTGGCTTTCACCACGTATCTGAAAACAAAAGATGAACCTGACTGTCAGGTGACCTTTATGAGTTTTGGTCCCACAGAATCTCAGCATGAAATTCTTCCACATACTCCATCACTAGCACCAAATAAGCTGCCTTGGTGTGGGATATTTTCTAGGTGTTTGTTGGGGAGCTGAAAGAAGGGTAACCTGAAAAAGGTAGAGAACAGAGAAGGGTTTCTAAAGACTGTGGGCCTGGGGGGTTTTTGCCATTAAATCGAATGTAGTAGTCCGGCCTCCTGAATGGATAAATTCTGATTTTCATGTTCATTATCGAGTTGGCAGTGCTTCTTATGTTTGTTGCCTGGACACCTGACTCAGTGAAGCAGTGAGACAACACAGCAAATGGAGGCACTGCAAAGACCCAGAAGGCCCCACAGCTTGGCAGAGCTGAAACCTGCCTCCTAGCCAGGAGTTGTGCTGATGCTCTGTAATGCCATCCCTTTAGCATGCCTCCTTCTCTGGGGACCATCTCCCTGATTCTTTTCCTGGACCCTTGCCTCGAAGGCAAAGTGGCTGAATAGGCTTTGCTGGGTACAACTTCTATCAGTCCTGAGGGGAGCTTGATTTAAGATTCTTCTCAGAAGCTTTTTGCTTTCTCCTTGCTGTCTGGACCAGCCTTCTAGAATCCTAAAGTTGACCTGAAGCCAAGAAGAAAATTCTGGCGATGGGAGAAGTGGAGCCACTTAAATTACTTACATGATGGTAAAGAATCTTAGATGCTCCCCATCTTTCTCAGTCTGCTTTATTTCCTTGGCTCCTCTTGAGCCATGTTTTCCTTTTTGTTTCATTTATCATTTGTGACCATCAGAAGATGAAAGAATTAGAATAACACTCACCTACGTGGGGCATGATGAGGAATAATAGTTATGATGCCTCTGGGCCCTTTGTATTTTAGACATTTAATGTACATTATCTCTCATCCTGAAGATAACCCTGCATGGCAAGCTTTTTATTCCAGTTTTGCTGAAGAGGAAGCTGAGGCTCAGAGTATTGAAGTAACCTGCCTCAGATCACACAGCTAATAAGTGGTAAAACTAAGTTTTTTGTTTTTTTGTTTTTTGAGACGGAGTTTCACTCCTGTTGCCCAGGCTAGAGTGCAGTGGTGCAATCTTGGCTCACTGCACCCTCTACCTCCCAGGTTCAAGTGATTCTCCTGCCTCAGCCTCCCGAGTAGCTGGGATTACAGGTGTGCACCACCACACACACACAGCTAATTTTGTATTTTCAATAGAGACTGTGTTTCTCCATGTTGGTCAGGCTGGTCTTGAACTCCTGACCTCAGGTGATCTGCCCACCTCAGCCTCCCAAAGTGTTGGGATTACAGGTGTGAGCCACCGCACCTGGCCTAGAACTCAGATTTTAAATCACCTGTTGTCTTGACTCAAACACTCATTCCATTTTTACTATACCACTCTGCTTCAGATGAGAAAATAAACAAAAACAAAAACAAAAAATAGTCTCTGAACATTGATGAGGATGTGGAGCAACTGGAACTTTCATACTCTGCTGGTGGGAATATAAATGGATACAGCCACTTTGAAATACTGTTGGCAGTATCTACTGAAGCTAAATATACATACACCCTATGATCCCAAAAACAGAATCCTAGGACTATCCCCAATAGAAATATGTACATTTTTGTACCAAAATGTTGTACATAATGCTCATAGCAGCATTATCTATAGTAGTTCAAAGTTAGAAACAATCCAAATGTTCATCAACAGATAAATAAAATGTAATATTTCCACACAATGGAAATTGCTATAGCAGTGGGAAGAACAATGCATTGTTACATGTAACAGAGCAGATGACACTCCATACATGTGTGAAAAGGCACAAAAGAGTATGTGTTGTATGAGTCCATGTATATAAAGGTAAAAAAATAGGTAAAACAAATCTGTGGACTGGAATTCAGAATAGTGGTTACCTTTGAGGGGTGAGGTAAATGACAGGGATGAGAACCTGAGAAAGGCATTTGGGGTGCCAGTCATGTTCTGTATTGTGATCTGAAAGGTAATTACCCAGTTGTGAATTGTGTTCACTTTGTAAACATTCTTTGTGTTGTACCCTTAAGATTTATACACTTTATTACATGTATGTTATAGTAAATGAAAATGCTTCCCCCCTAAATCCTCTGAGCAGGCAAATGGTAATAATAATGGAAGCTACTAGTTATCAGATGTCTGCTATGCCTTGGTTTCCTCATCTATAAGACGTAGAGAATATTAGAATATGCTTCATTGCCTTCTTGTGAGGAGACAGTGAGAGAAGTCACATTGGATGATTGGCAGAGTAACTAATAAACATCAGTGATTGTGGTTATGTGCCCACCACTGTTCTGGTGCTTTACATAAGTCATATCACTGGATCGGTTCTTACCGCTTTGCCATACGGTAACATTGTTCCCATTTTTCAAATGAGGAAAATGAAGACTCTTAGGATTTAAGTCCCTTGCCAAGGTCACACAGCTAGTAAGTGGCAGAGTATGATTTCATTTCCAAGGAGTTGATGATCAGTTTCTGAGGAGATGGAAGCCATTTTATGATGGACAAATAGAGGACGGTGTAAGACAAAATGGAAAGTTGCGAATTATGGGCTGCGTTTGGGGCCAGGAAATCTGGGTGCAGGCCTGGACTTTGCCCCCATTTTTCTATGATAACAGAGAAGTAACTGGACATCTCTGGGCTTCATCTCGAATGTGAGTGTTGAGCTAGATTTTGTTCCCTTATGTGCCTTCTGGCTCTGCAATTTTGCAATTCTCCATGTTTGTCATCCCATACAGGGCATCTTCATGACCTGACTTCATGAGCTTAAATTCATTTTTCATGTAAAACCCTATTCCAGCATTTTCTCAGAACTGTCCCTAAATCTCCCTATCCTATAAGCAGAAGTAATTGCTTCTGTATTGCATGATCACTGCCCTATACCAGCTGTTTACCTGTCTGTGTCCTCTATAGACTATAAGCTCCCTGAGGATAGGGATTCATTCATTTCTTTATTCTCATACATGCTACCTGGAACATTCACACCAGCCAGAAATCTTTGTTTAATTAAATATTTTAATCAAGAGAAAGTCCTTTTTGAGTAATATGTGAGTGGACAGCCTCAGGCGGTGCTGGACCTAACGTGGAGACCTAGAGAAAAGTTTGCCTCCATGTTTTTTGTTTTATTAGAGGTCTGGGAGAAACAATAACAGAATGGCTAGATTAAAAAAAAAAAAGACATTAGATGACTTTGCAGCTCCCTAGCATGTACCTGTAAAATCTAAAATTTGATCAGTGATTAAGCATCAGTGAAAATTTAAACCCTTCCCATATTGAACAACCCCACTTAATTTAATGTCATTTTATTTTATGAGATAGTTAATAAACAGGTACTGTATTTGATCTTGTGAGTGTAGTCCTCTATATTTAGCTTTTTCAGCTTTAATGGAACTATAATTTTAATCATGATTATTACTTTACATTTTAATTATAATTTGGTGTGGCTTAAGTATACATTTCTGAGAGTGATTGTGTAATGAAAACAGGAATTAGCTTTTCATTAACAAAATAATGGGAGAGTTCCTACTGCATTCTACTCTGTGTTCAAAATCTATGGGCTGGCCTAAAAATAGAAAGAGGAGTTTAACATTTTGGTTAAAAACATGCTTCTAAATTGGCTGTGTTCACAACCCAGTGTCTTCCTCCATCTTGCTTTATCTTCTTCTCTTTCTTTTCAAAAAAATTAATAAACTTTTAAAAGAGACTTTGTGTCTGAGATTTCAAAAGGCTTTTTCAATTGTTTTTATTTTTATTTAGATAATTAGCACCATGGAGCCTCAGGTGTCAAATGGTCCGACATCCAATACAAGCAATGGACCCTCCAGCAACAACAGAAACTGTCCTTCTCCCATGCAAACAGGGGCAACCACAGATGACAGCAAAACCAACCTCATCGTCAACTATTTACCCCAGAATATGACCCAAGAAGAATTCAGGAGTCTCTTCGGGAGCATTGGTGAAATAGAATCCTGCAAACTTGTGAGAGACAAAATTACAGGTATGCACAGGATTTGAAGCTATGTTGTTCCATTAGATGTGCAGATCTTAGCAGAAATGCACATGTGTGATGGTGCACCTGAATGTCTATATCATGTACCCTGCATGCAAGATGGCATGGATACACAGTCATAAACTCACACTACATACACCACATAAGACCTTATTGTAGATTGGTACTGCTGGGGAGCAGATGAAGATTTTGGTACATCTTCATCTTCATGTAAAATGATCCTTTGATTTTGTCTCCTTTTATTCTTAATCAGCCATTCCTTCCCTTTGTTCTATAGTTTCCAGTCCCACAACTCTGCCCTCCCTATACTATACACTAGTTTTTGCTCATGTATTCTTCTCCTCTCAATATTTGCTTCATGTGTGCCCAGTGTTCTTCCATGTGCCTGAAACAAGTGTTTTAAAGGGGGCCACTGTGGATGTGTGGACAGTTGACACAACTGCCCTTGTCCCTGGGGAGAAACAGGCCCTAAGGATAGCAGATTATTCTGGAATACAACTACTCTGCAGTAGGAGGGAAATGCTTAATGAAGATCTGCATTTGAGGTATTTTGTTTTATTTTATCTGTCTGTTCGTTTTGAAGATACTCTTTGAGATGTGAGGGCATTTTTACTTGAAAGTGAATCAACACCCTATACAACTTCAATACATGAGATTTTTAGGTTCTGATTTTCTCCTAATTGACAACTGTTCATTGAGAACCAAATGTTTGCCAGACACTGACACTATAATTCTTTGGGGGAAAGTTTCCCTATAATCTTATTGGCAGTGAGAATATTTTCTTAGAAATATATTAGGCTACGTAATGATGGCAGTGAAGCTGCTACTCTCTGATACTCCACTCCTGAAATCATTCATATCCAACTCAAATACTTGTCAGTTTTGAGTATTGACTTTTGTTTCCCTTTCCCTAGACAGTTTAATTAATCAGCAACTGTCCTAGAGTTTTTTTTTTTTAAAAAAGGAAGCTGCATCATTAAAATAGGGATATACATCATCTTTATTTTAAATCAGAGAATACATTCTATATGTGTGTGTGTAGATATATACATTCTTCTGTTCTCATAATTCACATGTAAATCTTTTCCCCTTATAAATTAAGTAGTTTGCAAAATCATAAAACTTAAATACCACTGCTACTTTCCAAAATACAAGTCACCTAACACTCCAGACATAATTTTCTTATTTGAAAAACTGGAAGATAATGCTTGTCTCAAAGGGCTTATTGTGAGGATTAAATGAGAGACTAGATATATTGCATCTAGCACAATGTCTACTGCACAGTGGTCCCTCAGTAAATAAATCTATTATTGTAAGTACAGCTAGTATGCTTCAAGGAAAGTGGCCAGAACAGAAAAAACAGTATCTATCGAATTCTCCAAATAGGGCCAGGCTTTGATGATCTTGTACCAGAGCACTGGAACATCTATCCTTAAACAGAATTTCCCATACGTTCAGAAAGCCAATATTTAGATTCCTGAATAATCTTTATATAATAGGATGATAATTCAAACCAAATTAAAACCAGTTAACCATATGATTCTTCCTCCTACTCCTATATAGAAAATGTATTTTTAGTATAGCCTTACCTTCAAAATACAGACTCTGCCAGCTATATTAGTGAATATTATTAATCACCTTTTCAGAATTCCTTCAGAACTGTAGCGAGATTTTTGAGAAGTACTGATTCATGGTGTTGTTCCTTGTTTTCTAAAGACACATGTTTAAACAAGCAGATTCCTTTACTGAAAGAATGCTAATTTGGTAGTTCACCGAGTGGATTTGAATAGGAGTGACAGCTTCGAAGACAGCCTTTAATTTGGTATACAAAACCAAAATTGTCAACTTTGGTTTGTTTAGCACCCTCTCCAGCACAAGCAGAGACATACAGTAGCATCTGAGCTTAAAGAAGAAGCTTATGGGGTTGAAAGCAGAAATACAATTCAGGCATAAATTTATAATTATGCATTCTTCTTAAATTCAGGCCCAAAAAATTTTTATTTGTAGAGAGCTTATGGGAATGAGGCAGGGAAATATAGAGAGAGACCAGAGATATTTGCCCTCATTTGATAGCAGTGTTTAATAAAAGTAAAACTTGTGGTTGTAAAGAGTGCTTATTAAATTCTTCATTTACACTACCTAATTAATTCTAGCATTTTAAATTAACAGTGAAACTAGTCCCTGCTGTACCATTCCATAGATGCAGCATATTTCCTCCATCCACCCGTTGTTCAGGTTTAATTGGCTATGCTAAAAGTCAGAGAAGGAGGGAGAGATAGGGCTGTGGGGAAATGGGGAAGGAGTGGGAATTGCTCTAGCTGAGGACCTCCCCGAGGCCAACATTTGGGGTTAGGTCACAATGCAGGCTGGAAGAGGTGAGGTATATCACACCAGGCAAGTGGAGAGGCTGCAGCTGGTGGTTCAGAAGTCAGGGTAAATGACATCATGGGTATTTTTGTTGCCCTGATTTTTAACATCCTAGTCCCCCTTTTTCCTCCAACACCTCCTACAGATCTCAATGCATCTCGATCCTGTGAAGTTTACAAGGAGTTCTAAATATCCAGTGGGAGGATTGGGGGGTGGGAGGTGGCAAAGAGATAAGAATTCAAGATTAAGATTTTCCAGCCCCAACCACTCCCTAAGAGAATGTAATGGATTCCCTTAGAAGGTTCTGGCTTCTGCAATGTTAAAATCTCTTTACAGAGAGAGGAAGTGACTCTGTTGATAGCCTTACCAGCAGGCTAGATTCATCCCTGGCTGTGAATTGTCAATGAATTCTCCGTTTGAGAACAGATAGAAGAAATTTGGTCATGGACTTAAGCGTTATGTGCTGGGGACATAAACATCACCATTTATCAAGCACTTCGTCTGTGCTGGATACTTGCTAAGCGCTGGACATACCCTATTTCATTTAACACGGAGAGCAGCCTCCATTTTCTTAGATGAGGAAACTGAAGCTTGGTGATTTCCCCAGGCAGCACAGGTATTAGCAGGTGGTGGAGCTGGGAGTCACTCCTGCTTTCCAAAAGCATGATTTTATTTGGAGGCATGTACAGGGTAAAGACCCTGCCTAACCTGCACTTCATAACCCAATGCAACATTGTGTTCTGCTGAGCAGAGGTTGCTGGGCACCCTCTGGAGAGTCTATCTAATGTACCGTGGCTTTAAACAAGACTCATGTGTATAAAGGGAGCAAAGATAACAATATTTATCATCCTCTGGGGATATAACTCAGCCTTTGTCTTCCTTCAGAGTAGAACCAAATTTACTGAAAATGCCAGTTTTAAGATACCTTGCTTTTGGACATCTCTGTTACTTATCTTCTCAGAGACATTACATTTTTCTTTTTCCAATTGGGAAAGGACACTCACCAGAATAATCCAGGTACCAGGGAGAAGAAAGGCATATCCTGAGTTGCTTTTGTGTACAGCCGTGACACATCATGGCATTGGAAGCTAAGTCTTTAGCTTTTCTTCTTCATCTACCTGCAGCCTCTGCTGCTGGGGAAAACAAAGGAAGTGTCATGTGACCCACAGAGTTCATGCAACCTAGAAACTGAGGCAAAGAACACCAAATACCTGGTAGAAATTATATTATTCCCATGAACTCCAAGGAGTTGATTTAGTTTCTTATTTTTTTGTTTTGTTACCATTTTGGTTTTGGTTTTGTTTTGTAAACATTGAGATTGCCTTACTGAATCCAAGTTCCTATGTGATCAGTATTTTAGGGGAGAAAACATGTGGCTTGACCAGGGCAAGGTTAGGTGGCTCAGGGTATGTCTTGAAACCAGCAGAGCTGAATTATTATTATTATTTCTTTGCCTTTTTTGCATTTTTGTAAGTGTTTATCTTGTTACCGCCCCAAAACAAATAAGGAAAAGAAAAAAAAAGAAAAATCTCTAGAAAGAAATTAGGCCAGGCGCAGTGACTCACGCTTGGAATCCCAGCACTTTGGGTGGCCAAGGCAGGTGGGTCATCTGAGGTCAAGAGTTTAAGGCAAGCCTGGCCAACATGGTGAAACCCCGTCTCTACTAAAAATACAAAAATTAGCTAGGCGTGGTGGTGGGCGCGTGTAATCCCAGCTACTCGGGAGGCTGAGGCAGGAGAATTGCTTGAATCTGGGAGGCAGAGGTTGCATTGAGCTGAGATTGCGCTCCAGCCTGGGTAACAAGTACGAAACTCTGTCTCAAAAAAAAAAAGAAAAAGAAAAAAGAAATCAGTGTAAGACAACAAACAGTTTTGACCTGCCTATTTACATTGTGTGATTATTTGCATCACAGTGATAAAAAAAAGAATTGTATTTTTACTTCATGTCACTCTCTGTGTATCCATGCATTGTCCTTTTTTTTTTTTTTTTTTGAGATGAAGTCTCACTCTGTTGCCCAGACTGGAGTGCAGTGGTGCAATCTCGGCTCACTGCAACCTCCACCTCCTGAGTTCAAGTGATTCTCCTGCCTCAGCCTCCCGAGTAACTGGGACTACAGGCACCCGCCACCACGCCTGGCTAATTTTTGTATTTTTAGTAGAGACAGGGTTTCACCATATTGGCCAGGCTGGTCTCAAACTCCTGACCTTGTGATCTGCCTGCCTCGGCCTCCCAACGTGCTGGGATTACAGGCATGAGCCACTGTGCCTAGCCACAGTGTACTTTTTAAGAGTAGCTTTCTATTCATTTCAGGTGAGTGTGAGCTCTGAAGGGGAGTTTTTGAGGACAGGACAGACCAAACTGAACATTATCAATAACAAAACTGAATCTATTAAGAGACAAGTATATGGAACATACCATTAATACGTAAGTGCTATAGGTGTTTGGAAGAGGTGAGGTTGGTGTTAGCTGGAGCTGTTGGGGAAAGTTTAAAAGATAGGGTAAGGATTTAGGCAGAGGAAAGAAAAGCAAAGGAATAGAGCTAAAATTTTAGTCAAAGAACAAAAGCATTTTTTATTCCTCTGTGCTTTGGACAAAAGAAGTAGTGCTGGAACATGTCTCTTTGGAAGCAGTGGTCTAATATGAAGCAGCATGGTCAAATGAAGTTAAGCATACCAAAAAATTCAGTCAGTTAGAGTTGTACCCCAATGGACAAAGACAACATTTCCTAAACACCACTTCTAATCCGTGTCTTCATTTCTTCCTTTATAATACATCTCTTTGGTTTAATTAATACCATTTAGTGGAAAAAGAATAAGGCCAAATAAATGACCTTCACTACTGTGGGCAAGAGGGTGGATATTTTGCTGCTGCCTTTGTATCTGAATTTACAACTCTAATTAAAGGAACCAACTCAGTTTTGATGCAGTAACACTGGGTAACTTGTGTTCTTTCTTGAATTTCTGAAAGTGCTAACAATCCTGAGCGTGTCTCTCTCAGTAGGTGAGATGTGGGAAATGGACCACAGCGGTGGCCACAGTATCTATTAGAGCATCTAGGCTTTGAGTCATGACAGAGTACGGTCTATTGGGTTGAAGAGGAGAGGGGAGTGAGGGTTCTGGATTGTTTTAATGTACCTTATATACTTTCATGTACTGGACTTATAGGAACACTATGGGAATTTGGTTGAATTTTACTTCTGAGATAACTATATAAACAATAAAAGGCTCTGAAAAATCCTAAGATATAAAAATTCCTTGAACTCACTCCCAAAATGTGAATTCAGCCCCAAGGTGAGTTTATTGGCATAATTTCTTACAACACCCAGCAGATATATAAGAATAACTGCAACAGCTTTTATTTTTTGTGTGTGCCTTAATATGTTTACTGGGCACTATAATAATGCTTTAAATATAGTAGCTTATTTAAATAATAAATCAAGCTATCTTGGAGAATCATAATGGCCGATGCTTTTGAGTACTTACTGTGTGCCAAGCATTGTGCTGAGATCAGTAGACGGAGTCTCACATAATCCTCATGATGGCCATTTTACAGATGCAGAAACTTGAAATCAGGAGCAGTTGAATTACTGGCCAACGTGACTTAGCTTCCAAGTAACGGGAGGTGGTACTTGAACCCAGCACTGACTAATTGTGAATTGTCAAATTTATAGTTTATTTCTGGCAGTTTGCCCCAAAATACTAAACTGACTCCTCCCCTTTACAAACTAACTCAGCTTGTATACCTAGGGAATGAAATTTTTGAATACAGGGAAAACATAATTAGAGCTCAGAATCTTTTGTTTTGGAAAATAGCACACAGTGCATTAAAAAGATAAATTTTTGGTATTAAACAGGTCACTGCTTAGCTAAACAAAGAAGACTAGACTTGGAGTGGTTTTTTCACTTCTGATATTCTCTTTTCGTGAAATACTCTTCAGTATGTTCACCTTTTCTTTATTGTGCAAGCACTGTATTGAAATGGATGCTGCCTACAATTTAAGCATAATAAAAACCCAGCCTCATTTAGGCATATCCAAGAAAATCCCAAGATATTGATTAGCTAAATGAACTTTTCTACATGCACATAAGACGGAAAGTCATTAGTGATGGGAAGAGTACAGCAAATGGTAGCATTTATCAGCATATTTTGCTGCTGATTTGGAAAATGTGCTTAGTACAATGTGATGTATCTCCTGATTTCAGAGGAAAATCAGGCAGATTTGCATCTGTCATTTTATTTACCACCTCCCTGCAGTCATACATATTCTACAAAGAAGAATAAAAGAGTTTTGATTTGTTGACTCGGGAAGAGGGGGTTGGCTATTGTTGGAGGTGAGTGGAAAATTTTTAGGTATGGAGAAGATTTGGCAGCCTAATGGGGTTACAAAACAGGAGAATTGGAGTCTGCCTTATTAAGGGGAACTTGAAGAACGTCAGAACGTGAAGTGCAAACAGTAAACCATGTAATCATTGTGCTTCTTACACACTCATCAAGGGGAATCAGAGACTTTCCATCCTTTCTAATTAGGGCAGGTTGGCAGTTGAGTGGAGCTGTGAGGTTTAGGGTTTGTGCAGGTACATTATGCATCTTCTGACACAATTTTTTCCCAGGATGTCTGTAGTCAGGATTACAGACCAGGTATGGTTTCCTTTTGCCTCCTGGCTGTGTTCCCCTTCATCTTACCTTCCAAATCAGACAGTTCTGCCCTGCTTCCGAACTCAGATAACCGTAGGAAAGTATTCTCACATCCCAGGAGAGATGTCTCAAAGGATTTTTACCTAGGATGTGAATCAGGCTGGGTATTTTAAGAATTTTCTATTTCTGTACTTTAGCTGACTGTTTGGTTCGTAAGACCAATTCCCTGTTCACGCAGCCTTCTCTTCTTCCCCCAACACACACACACACACCCACACATTCACTCACTCACTCCTCCCTTCTCTGTAGAATGGCCTGGTTGATTGAGACTAGGAACTAAGGAGGAAGGTAATGTCAAACTGAAATTTCCACACATTATCTAAAAATGTAATTCATCAGCTTCAGGGTAGGAGGAAAGTGCTTTCTGAAATGTGTTAATGGGAAATTCATTTTCTTCTTGTCTTCTGTGAGGTGTAGTAGTGGTGATTTCTTTTTCCAATCTGCCCCCTCGCCCCCATTCCACATCTCCCTGACTGCTCTTAACTGATAAACTCTGTATCTGTGTTTATTTCTCGTAAAAACTAAAGATCTTTAAGTTGCTTTTTCGTTTTTTCTACAGTCCCAAAATTGAGCTTTGATAGGAGAAGATATTTCTAGTTTGGAGAGAAGATAAAATTCAGATAGAGATCATATATTTGTATAAGGTTTTTATATTTTTAAAACATTTTCAATCAACCAACAGTATTTATTTAGTGTCTACTCTCTCAGACCAAATAGATATTATTCCCTTTCCTTCCCTTCTCTGAAATTCTGTATCACAGTCTGTGAGGAGGTCAAAATGGATAAGACATAGTTTGTGCCCATGTGTTGCTGCAGGACCAACGAGCCAGGGAAACCAGAACAAATGACAGCCCTTCATGAAAGTCTGGAAGTGACGGGGAGCTGGCTGCTTATTATGCATATTAACTACACATCTACCTTGCTGTTTTGTGGGCGGGGGCAAGAGGGAAGTGGAGGTTGTTTTGTTTTGTTCTTCACCAAGGCCCAATCTTACCTTTCCTTGGTCCTGGCTATTAATGTCATTGGAAGGATAGTGAAAAAGGATTCGTAATGATACAATGAAGTTGGAGGTTTGATGGAATGCCTACTGTGTGTCAGCTACAGTGCTAGGCATATTATAGATGTTATCTCATTGAAGCTTTATATCAGTGTTGCCTGATCAGTGATTTTATTCCCATTTTGCAGATGCAGAACCCAAGACCTAGAATTAGTCAGGTGGTGAGTGGGGTTAGGGCATCTGACTGCAAAGTCTATGGTCTTTCTGTTACCATACCACTCTGTCTGTGCTGAATGAAGACAACATCAGTTATGGGTGTTCAAAGGAGAAAAAGATGACAATAGACTGAGATTCTCAAAGCAAGTGTCAAAGAAAAGCGAGCCTTCAACTTGGCCCTGAATTTGGTAGAGATTAGATTGTAGGAGACCAGTCCATGCAGAGGAGGCAGCTGAGCCAAGCTTCAGAGACATTGTTATGGAATGAATGTTTATGTCCCCGCAAAATTCTTATGTTGAAGTTCTAACCCCCAATGTAATAGTTTTTGGAGATAGGGCCTCTGCAGAAGTAATTAAGGTTAAATGAGGCCATAATGGTAGATCCCTGATCTGATAAGATTAGTGATCTTATAAGAAGAGGAAGAGAGACTGGAATTTTCTCCATACACATGCAACAAGCAAGAAGGCAGCTATCTGCAAGCCAGAAAAAGAGCCTTCACTAGAACCCAACCATGCTAGCACCCTGATCTTGGATTTCCAGACTCCAGAACTGTGAGAAAATAAATTTCTGTTGTTTAAGCCACCCAGTCTGTGGTATCTTCTTATGGTAGCCCAAGCTGCCTAATACAGACATCTTCAAGAGATAATGAATAGAACAGGCAGGACTACTCTGTCAGGTAAGTGGGGATACCACCTTTGTGTCAGTGAAATATCTGAAGCTCAGAGATGTTAAATAATTTATCCAGGGTCACAGTTAATAAGCGGTGGAGCTGATATTTGAACCCAAGTCTGATTCTGAGGTCTGCGTTCCTTCTACTTTGCTAGTAACTAACTCTACCTAACACAGAAGGAAGTTGACAGCTTTCAGACTTCCCATGGCGTCTGTGATCTGAGAATCATTATTTATCTCTCTAAGGTGATATACCCATTTGCTCAGTGACTTGCTTTCCACCTACTTAAAGTTCTTGCGGATTTCTAAGTTGAGTTTTCTGCATGTCCCTTATTTTGTAGTTGAATGTCTGGTGAGATACAAGGCCTCATAAACACAAAGTGGATACAGCTAGTTAGGGTAATAACTCTAATTCCTATGGCCGCTAATGGAATTTCTCATCACAAACTTCTGGAATCAGATTAAATAATTTTATTGGTGATATAAGCATAAAATATACACTTAGCAATCCCTGATATTTGCCCTTAGTGTTTGTTTTCAGAGGCTTTTATACTCAGTACTTCCTTTGACGAGTCAAGAGCACTTGGCTGCTTATTTTTCTTGCTCTTTCTTCCTCTCTTTTCTTTGCCTGGTTTGTTGTTGTTGTTATATTGTGTGTGTGTGTGTGTGTGTGTGTGTGTGTGTGTGTGTGTGTGTGTTTGTCCTGCTTCCTCTTTCTGCCTTCTTGTTTTTTGACATGTCACTTTGATCCAAAAAGGATTTTCATTGGCTTATTAGATAGTATGGAAAAAACTAAAATTGAAATAGCCATGAATTTTTTTAAAAAACAGAATAGAAGGAAATGGATATAGAATGGTAAAAGGAGACCAGAGGAAATTTAGTAAATTAATTGTGGTTAAATGACTCAAACGGACCACCTAGTTTGAGTTTTCTTTTTTTTTATTATTATTATACTTTAAGTTTTAGGGTACATGTGCACAATGTGCAGGTTAGTTACATATGTATACATGTGCCATGCTGGTGTGCTGCACCCATTAACTCGTCATTTAGCATTAGGTATATCTCCTAATGCTATCCCTCCCCCCTCCCCCCACCCCACAACAGTCCCCAGAGTATGATGTTCCCCTTCCTGTGTCCATGTGTTCTCATTGTTCAATTCCCATCTAGGAGTTTTCTTTACATCAATGAAAATGAATGGTGACAACTTTGGTTCCTTTCTCAAGTAGTTACCAGAATCCCCACACCCTCTCCCACCACTGGCCCTGTAGCCCTTTCTCTGGAGACAGGCCTCTGATTGTGGAGACACTTGCCCACTGTAATGCAGGATTGGATAGAAAGCCTGAAAAAATATACATGGAATTTTCCTCATCTTTCTTGCCTGGGTCCATTTTGGATTGATTGACTTGCTTTTTATGGCTAGGGCAGGCAGTAACACAGAGAAGCTGCCTGAGTGGAGTTCTTGTTTTTATTAATATAAGGTATAAACAATGTGCCCTATGGAGGAGGTGTTCTGAAGCAGGCCTTCCTTGCCTGCTGCCCTGAACTGAGGTATTACTGAAGTATTACTGCTTTCTGAGTCACTTCAGTCTTTCCTCTCCCTTCAGTCCCCAAGGCTGGACATGCAGGAACTTCAGTTTTCAGCTTCCGTCTTTCTCGTGAGGGTTTCTGCAGTGAGTTCTGTCTGGTTTCTCATTACCCAGAGCCCTGAGCTGGACAACAAACAGGAAACTCAAATGTCACTCTCATATCCTGGTCCTAACTGTGGAAACTGGAACTAGTCTTCAGCCACCTTTGCTCTTCCCAGTGCCCCTCACCAGTCAATGGACACAGATCACCCTCTAAGTACGAGAGAGAGACAGCACTACCCAAGAGCTCCGCACACCCCAGCACACACACACATCCCCCACTTTTCTGGCATGCATGTGCGTGCACAGGCACGCACACACACACACACACACACATCCCCCAAACACTTTTCTGGCAGGCATGTGCGCACGCAGGCACACACACAAACACATCCCCCAAACACTTTCTGGTCAGAAATACCAAACCCAGTGCATCAGACTAACTAGAATTGAGACAGACTTCACTGAAAGTCCTGCCTTGCCTTCCCCACCCCATACTTGATAGATGTATTTGAAACCTTATGTAAGTCATGTTATCCCTTTGGATCTCCATTTCCTCAATACACAGTAGAGAAGATAAATCTTAACCCTACCTTCTTTGGATGGTACTTGTGAATTCAAACCAGGTGATACATGCGAAGGCACTTTGTAAATGAAAGCAGTCTATAAATGGGTTGCTCCTATCTCATAACTCCTAACCACTTCTCATCAAGGGTGTTAGCCCTGGGCCAACAGATGGATAAAGGGGGAGGAGAGGGAAGGTGGATGTCTGTTCCTGGTTCAATCCTAGGTTATGTAATTCCAAGTAGGAAGTAGGAGATGTCATCTGAGAAGGCAGGAGAATAGAATGGAAACTTACATTTACTAAGCACCTGCTAGATGCCAGATGTTAGATGTCGCCTTATATTTATCTCATTTAATCCTGACCACATCTACAGTAGGTAGACATTAGTGACCCCCTTATTTAGACAAGGAAACCAAGGTTCCTGGAGTTTAACGTGACTAGCCTAAGGTCACACAGCAAGCAAGTGGCCAAGCCGGCTGCATACCCATGTCTGTCTGCCAGCTGGGACGAGAGACCTTCACGAGAGAGGGTTTCCCCCATTCTTGCTGTTTCATCCTGAGTCATGAATGTGGCTGTACATTGTATTCCAGTAAACCTCAGGAATAGCTGCAGAAATAATGAACACCAATTTCAGTGGTTCTGGAAGATTGTAAATGAAAGCCTTTAGTTCAATAAGATGCTCCTCCATTTACAGTGGGATTATATCCTGATACACCATCATAAATTAAAAATATCATAAGTTGAAAATGCATTTAATACTCTGATAAACCCATTGTAAAGTCAAGAAGTCATCATAAATCCAACCATTGTAAGTCGGGGACGGTCTGTAGTTGAATATGTCAGGATAATTTCTGAGATTTTTTTTAAAATTAGGCCACTTCTATAAGTGGTAACATGATAAAGTGGAAGGATCCACTAAGTTCTTCTTCTCGGGCTAGCTATGGGACTTTTGGTGGATCAAGCCATTCCGTGCCTCAGGTTGTTGTGCATAAAATGGAGATAATACTGACTTTTCGCACCTTTCTGTGTGTTGTGAGATCAGATGATTTGCTAATGTGCTGGTAAATTCAGGATATTACTGTGGTCACCTATAAGATAGGACATTGTAAGCAGGGGATTTATGAGGGTAAAACAAACCCTTAAACCCCCTGTGATAAGCTATCTTTCCTTCCTAGTCTGCCTTCCAGAGGTTTTGCTCAGTTATCTGCGTACATCTCAACAAAAGCTGATTAACTCTCTCAGACATCAGTGTCTAACTGTTATTAATGCTCAAGCTGATCAAATTACAATGCCACAGATCCTACTTGTGCTGTTAATATTAGATTTTGGATTCCGGTCTATAATGAATGATTTTTCCTCCATGCATTGGGAAAATTGGTTAGCAGAGTTCATAAGAAAGTTTAATTAGCAGGCTGTTTGTGAAAATAGCGGCTGTGAGTCATCATTCAGAATGAACTAACATTTCTCAGGCTTGAATTTGTTCTTCTGTTCCTTGAGCAGCCACATAGGATCCTTGTGTGTGGGAAGCTGGTGTCCACATGTTGCCCATTTGAATGGCACCATGTAATAAACTAATAACCAAAACATCAGATTTTAAAAAACAGAGAGGAAGAGGAGGTATAGGGTGTTTGTATATATAGATATGTGTATCTGTGTCTGCTAAGGGAATATTTTAGGCCTAAGCTAATCCAGCACGGTGCTAGACAGGATAGTCTAGTGATTAAGAGCTAGACTACCTATATGTACGTCTCTGCCTTATCATTTACTAGCTGTGTAACAGGCAAATTCTTTTTTTTTTTTTTTTTTTTTGAGACGGAGTCTCGCTCTGTCGCCCAGGCTGGAGTGCAGTGGCGCGATCTCGGCTCACTGCAAGCTCCGCCTCCCGGGTTCACGCCATTCTCCTGCCTCAGCCTCCCGAGTAGCTGGGACTACAGGCGCCCGCCATCACGCCCGGCTAATTTTTTGTATTTTTAGTAGAGACGGGGTTTCACCGTGCTAGCCAGGATGGTCTCGATCTCCTGACCTCGTGATCCGCCCGCCTCGGCCTCCCAAAGTGCTGGGATTACAGGCGTGAGCCACCGCGCCCGGCCACAGGCAAATTCTTAACTTCTCTGGGCCTCGGGTTTATCATTTATAAAATAGTGATACTGATAGGATTATTGTGAACATTAATTTATGTAAACTACCCAGAACAACACCTGGCATATAGTAATATAATTCTTACAGGAGTTCTGTGAGATGTAGGTATTATTAGCTCCATTTTATAGATGAGGAAACAGCTGTGTGATCTTGGATAAGAAAGTAACTTATCTAAGATCACACAGCTTCTAAGTGGCAAAGTCGAACCAATGTTTATTTGACTCCAAAGCCTCTGTTTGTATTTACTATACTGTACTAGCTTCCAGGGTCGTATGCCTTGTTCATTAAGTGTAGATACTCTGTTTGTGTGTGTGTGTGTCTGCATGTGTGTATGTGTGTACCTATCAGAGTTTGCTCCTGCTTGACTATCCATACAGCCACACACAGTTGTTTTGCATTTTTTTCCTTGGGTCTTTGGTTCTCCTAGTGAAACTTCAGGAGCTCACTGCTGACTACTCACACAGTGAGCTAGAACCAGACTTGTACAACTTGTACCAACATGAAAATGTGTCTTCAGATGTCTGACTCCCCTCCCCACTATGCAATTCTGTCCTGTGTCTAGATTATCCCAGAAGCAAGACTGTGTGATGTCATCTGAGAAGCCAAATCATAGACTGTCACAGTGAAAAGAGACCTTAAAAGTACTCCATGGCAGCCAGGCCTGGTGGCTCACCCCTGTAATCCCAGCACTTTGGCAGTCCAAGGCGGGTGGATCACGAGGTCAGGAGTTTAAGACCAGCCTGGCCAAAATGGTGAAACTCCATCTCTACTAAAAATACAAAACAAGCTGGGCATGGTGGCGGGCGCCTGTAATCCCAGCTATTCGGGAGGCTGAGGCAGAGAATTGCTTGAACCCAGGAGGCAGAGGTTGCAGCAGTGAGCCGAGATCGTGCCACTGCACTCCAGCCTGGACGACAGAGCAAGACTCCTTCTCAAAAAAAAAAAAAAGAAAGAAAGAAATACTCTGTGGCTTGGTCTTATTTTCAACTGGCAGGATTGTTATTTCAGGAACTATAGTTCAGGTTTGGGGACCAGATCCCCCACCTTAAGTAAAAATCTTGAGACAGTATTCAGTCCTGTTTCAAAGGGTAATATTCATTTGAGAATTCCATCTAAAAATCTTTTCCAAAGGTGCTTAATTGATAATGTTTTTTAAAAGGGGTTCTGTGACCAAATGAGTTTGAAAAACTGAAGTGAACCAAGTTTAAAAGGGATTTCTTGGTGGGGCATGGTGCCTCATGCCTATAATCCTGGCACTGTGGGAGGCCGAGGCAGGCGGATCACTTGAGGTCAAGAGTTCGAGGCCAGCCTGGCCAACATGGTGAAACCCCGTCTCTACTAAAAATACAAAAAATTAGCTGGGCTTGGTGCTGGGCGCCTGTAATACCAGCTACTTGGGGGACTGAGGCACGAGAATCACTTGAACCTGAGAGGCGGAGGTTGCAGTGAGCTGAGATCGCACCACTGCACTCCAGCCCGGGTGACGGAGTGAGATTCCATCTCAAAATAAAAAAAAAAATGGGGGGCTCTTTTTATCAGTTCTTCTCTGAACCTGTGCTAACACAACGTGAAAAGGAATGGTATAATATGGAGCATTACCCAAGGAACCCTTTTCCCTCCAGCATTTTGTATACTCTCCTTTCTAAGCCAGGAGAGAAGAATGGAGTCCTTGGAGGATAAATTTGAGGGTGGGAGACAAGGAGGCAGTTTGCAACAGTTCCTACATGAAGACCTCATTTATTTCATTAAGAAAGAGGGGAGATCTTCTGCTGCCCCGGGGTGGGCAAGTAAAAGCGTTGGTGTCCTGGGAAAGTCTCACCTACTCCCAGGAGGAACAGAAAATGATGCCATACGGATCCAAACTCTAGCATCAGCACAGTCCCATCTCACACTAGGCATTTTTTTGAAAATTATTGAGTACTGAGCACGTTCTGCGTATGATTCAAACCGTGGGTTCATCTGGTGTCCTGACTGTCAGGGTGACATTCCATTTTCCATTGCCTGGAAGAGCTGAGCCATTGGAAGGTCTTCGTATTTTGCAATCTCACTCGTATTCCTGGGCACTCCTTCATTTTCACATCTGCCAGGTACTTGACTCCATGTAATGAAGCTGGGGTCATTCTTGCTTTGTGTAGCCATTCCGCAAGAATCCCGAGCTTTTTAGAAAATCAAAGAAGATGACGTTCCCCCACAATTTCTACCCTAAAGACCTATTTCTGCATGAGTTGTTCTTGGGTTTTTATGTCTTTATTTTGCCTTATTTCCTACCTGCAAGTTAAATAGCAATGAAAAGGGAAAACATTCTTTTGTTTCTTGTTTTTTTTCTTCTTCATGGATCTGGGAATTTCTTTCTTTTTAAACATTTGTTGAAATCAAACTAAGATGTTAGAACATGGTGGTGAGCTTCATGTCTGGCACTTTACTATCAGCGAACTCCTCGATGATAAGGACAGAGGTGTCCATTTCTGCATTTCACACAGATATTAGTGGTAGATCCAAGGCCAGAGAGCACCTTAGTGTTATTTCAGAAAGGACATGCTGACAGAGGTTTTCAAAGTCCTTCAGCTAACATTTGGCATCCTGACTTATCTCTGTATGGACAAGTTATTTATCTCATCTCCTTGAGTGAGAGCCATAAATGTCTTTCACTTTGAATAAGGCAGTTTTAATGGATTTATATTCTGTTAATGTTTATGAAGTATTACTCTGTGCCAAGCCCTCTCACATAACTTGTCCCTTTTGATCTAAATCCCAACATGATATCAGGAGCTTCTACATGCCCTTTGTAAGAATGGTGTCTGGTGGGAGTTTTAGAAGCCATTGTCTTAGTGTTAAATATAGCAGTTCCTTTCATGCACAGACATTTCACCCACAGAAAGTCTCATTTTGCCCAAAGGCTAATTACAGTGTATGTAATTAGTATTAACCTGATAATTTTTTCTATCTCTTCCTCTTTTGTTGCTAAACCCTCGTGGTTAACATCAGCTGCATTGCTGGAATCACCTGTTGGTTTGCATCCACTCTGGGTGGAATGTCTTGTCTATCTGACACCCAGACCTTTGTTTCATGTGAGAGTAAGCCAACCAAGAATTAAGAATTCTGGTTCATTTTTCTGGCTAGCTGGGAGTTTGCCAAAATCATCCTCTTTTTTTTTCAACCCTTGTTAAAAATATTTTTAAACGTGTGACTATTCTTTCCTGTCTTGTAAGAATATTCTGAACATAATTTAATTTAATGTTGCTTCGATTAAGAATCTTTCATTGCCCCAGGGTCATCAGTCTGAATACTCCTTCTTTTTGTATGATAAATGCTGAAGGTGAGATAGTTGTCACTGAGGCTTCTATTGTCCTAGTGCACTACTTAGAATATCTTTTCCTTTTCAGTTTTTTTTAACTAAGTACTTGATACCAGCTTTTATCTTACAAATTTCCTTTCTTTTCTGAACAAACAGAAGAAAAATCAGGTTCAGATTAGTTCAGTTTTTCGTTTATTGAGGTGTATTTTTGAAATGTGTATTTAAAGATCTGTCATTTGGAGCAATTTATTTTATATAACAAACCAAAAGGGTGGGGGAGTGGAAGACAAGAAAATACCTCCTTTGAGAAATAGTTGGTTGGCCTTTCTTTTGTTTGTTTTTTGAGACAGGGTCTCCCTCTGCCATGCAGCCTGGAGTGCAAGGGCAAGATCGTGGCTCCCTGCACCTCCTCCTCCCAGGCCCAGGCAATCCTCCTGCCTCAGCCTCCCAAAGTGCTGGGATTATACGTGTGAGCCACTGCATGCAGCAGTTGGCCTTTCTTAATGAATAGTGTAGCTTTGTAATTGGTCTTTCTGCTTTTGAGACTGCTAGAAATGACTGTATATAGTCTGTGCATTTTCATGTTCAGAGACATCATTTTACATCTATGTGAACAATTTGGCTATCTTCTCTGAAATCAGAAACTCTATTAAAGGCCTGTGTGGGCTTTGGAGCTGGATGGATGTTCAGATCTTGGAATCTGAGGCCTCCTTGATTATAAATTGCAATGATAATGCTTACCTTGTTGGATTGCTTTAGACAATAGATGAAATGATAGAAATAAAATGTTTAGTATACTGACTGGCACTCAAAAAATGATAACTGTTTTTGTTACTATTCATTCACTTATTGAATTCATTCATTCATCCATCCATTCAACATAGATTTCTTGAAAATCTACTATGTACCAGACATTGGTCATAACAAGATCCATGTGGGTCATAATAAGACTCACGCGCCCACCCTTAAGGAACTTAGGGTCTATTGAGAAATACATTCAGTTCAACAAGCTTATATTAAATACCTACTGTAGGCCAGGCACTTTGCTTGTTGCCATCTTTATGCCACATGATGAGTACAAACATCTACTTAGGAAGCCAGAATATACCCTCTGGAAATAACCAAGGACTGGCCCAAGGTAATTTTAAATACTTTGGGAATTCGGGTCCTGGGTTTGTTGTTGTTGCGTTGATGTTATTTTGAGAGAGAGTCTTGCTGTGATGCCCAGGCTGGAGTGCAGTGGTGTGATCTTGGCTCACTGCAACCTCTGCCTCTTGGGTTCAAGTGAATCTCCTGCCTCAGCCACCCAAGTAGCTGGGACCACAGGCACATGCCACCACACCCAGCTAATTTTTGTACTTTTTGTAGAGACAGGGTTTTGCTATGTTGGTCAGGCTGGTCTCAAACCCTTGACCTCAAGTGATCCACCTGCCTTGGCCTCCCAAAGTGCCAGGATTACTGGCGTGAGCCACTGCACCCAGCCAGTCCTGTTTTTTTAAACAATATTGTTGGCAGAGAGCAGACACACTCAAAATTACAGATGCTTAAATGCTTCCTGAATCTCTGCCAGAGATATAAGGAGATCTCATATACACATCTGAGAATGGATTCAACTTAGAAATGGTATTGACAGTACAGGTTGACATCAACAACAAGTGGAAGTGATGACTATAAATTTCGTGACAGTTCTTTCTTCTCAAGGAATGGGTGCTCATTGTGTCCTCTCCTTCTGGAATGCTCTACTATACCTGTTGCCCTTGACTGCCTATTGCCTGGCTGTCTCCTGTCAATTTTTTCAAATTAGTCTCAATTCAGATATCACATCCTCCAGAAAGCCCTCTCTCATCTCACTATTGTAACACTTAACTATACTCTACTATCACTGATAATTCATGAGTCTGACTTTTCTACTAGATCATGAGCTCCTTGCTTCTTTCTTTGTCCTCAGTTTCCACATTTGTAGAAGGGATTTGAAGATGGCTGATACTAAAGTCTTTTCCAAGATTGTCATTCTATGATGCACCAGATCCAGTTTGAAAGGCACAGCCAAGTTGGGAGATGGGAATGGGATACTTTGGGATATATATTGGAATTAAATGGGAGAACAAAGACTTGGAGTTGGTACTAGAAAACCCATGCTCTCTCGCCGGGTGCAGTGGCTCACGCCTGTAATACCAGCACTTTGGGAGGTCGAGGCGGCAGATCACTTGAGGCCAGAAGTTCGAGACCAGCCTGGCCAACATTGCAAAATCTCGTCTCTACTAAAAATACAAAAATTAGGCGGGAGTGGTGGTTCATGCCTGTAACCCCAGCTACTCGGGAGGCTAAGGCATGAGAATTGCTTGAATACAGGAAGCAGAGGTTGCAGTGAGCCCATATCATGTCACTGCTCCCCAGCCTAGGTGACAGAGTGAGATTCAGTCTCAAAAGAAACAACCCAAACAAACAACCGCATGCTCTCTCAAAGTCTCAGGCATGCTATGCTAATGTCAGGTATTTAGCATACAAATGAGCACATATTCAAGAAACCAGGGCACAGCAGAAAGTACACTGGCTCTAGAGTCAGATGGGCCTAGCCACTATTTTCTAGACAAGAAAGCTACTTCTCCCTCTGGGCTGTAATGGGCCTTAATTTCCCCTTCAGTAAAACAGATATCAAAATACCTGCTTCAGAGAGTTGTAAAGATTATGTAAGTAATGATATAAGTGAAGTGCTTGGCCCATAATGCGTGCTCAAAAAATATTTGCTATTATTTTTATTTTCTCAGTTAGAAATAAGTATAAACTGAAACCCACTATGAGCATTGAGTCTAAAACAAATATAATTTAGAACCTTTGAAGGGATCTTATGGGTCAGTCTTACCTACTGCTCTAGCATCCTCAGACAAATAGTAGGTCTGGCTTCTGTTTGCACATGTCTAGGCATGGGGCTCTCGCCACCTCACAAGGCAGCCCATCCCTTAAAAAAGCATTATTAGAAAGTTATCCTTTTATAAAGGCAAAAATCTGTTCCCTAGTTTTCTTCCACTGCCTGACTCCCATTCTCTCCTTCAGGGCCCCACATAGCAAGTCTACCCTTATTTTCCCATCATGACCTTTCAAAATATTAGAAGGGACTTTGAGGTCAGGCACAGTGGCACATGCCAGTGCTTTGGGAAGCCTAGGTGGAAGGATTGCTTGAGGCCAGGAGTTCAAGACCAGTCTGGGCAACACAGCAATACAATATAAAAAATAAAAGAAAGGGCTTTGGATACCTCTAGAGTCTTCTCTCCTTCAAACTAAATGCCCACAGGTCTTTCACATGTGTCTTATGGGATCGGGTTCCGCTTACCAACTTCCTATGGACATGGGTAAGGCTCTGGTAAAAAAAAAGATTTTGCTGCTTTTCCCGGTCCTTTTATGTTTGGTATTTGGGAGACTGAAGGTAGTTAAGAGAATGTAAATATCCATGTGAATGGATAATATTCATTAGTTTACCCAACAAACATTTACTGGATATCCAATAATGTCATGGGCCCTTTGTTAGTTCCTGGGGAAAGAGAAATGAATAAAGCAGCATCTTGTTCCCATGTTGCTCCCAGTCTAGTGGGGAACAGAGACACATTACCAGACAGTTTTCAAAGGATGTGTCAGTGAGAATGTTCGCCTGATCTGCAAGACTGAGGGGAGGGGGCCACTGTGGTTTTTTCATACATGTCTTATTCAGCAGCATGGTAATTCAGATTGAAGAAACTAAGGGTGCCCCTTTCCTCTTTTCAGTCATTTGACAAGCGTGATGATGGATTGCCCTCACATTCACTTGTGCCACTGCTCCAACATGCCAAGCACGTTCCTGCTTCAGGGCCTTTGCACATGAGATTCCTTCTTCCTGGAATGCCCTTTTCTCTAATAGAAGTGACTGGCTACCACCCTTCAATCACCCCAGCCCTTTCCCTCAGATCTCTGCTCTAACATCATGTTAGCAGTGAGGCCTTACCTGACCATCTGTATTAGTGAGGGTTCTCTAGAAGGACAAGAACTAACAGGAGATATATATATATATATATATATATATATATACACACACACACACACACACTCACATATATATGTGTGTGTATACATGTATATACTATACATATATACTATATATACATATAGGTATATGTATATACGTATATATGCATATACACACACATACATGTATATATGTATACAAATATATGTGTATGTATACATATACATATATATGCATACATGTATGTATACATATACATATATATGCATACATATATGTATATAGGTATATATACACGTGTGTATATATGTATATGTGTGCATATACATATATACACACATATATATATACTTATATATGTATACACATATATGTATATGTATATACATGTATATGTGTGTATATATACATATATGTGTATATGTGTGTATATATGTATATATGTGTGTATATATGTGTATGTGTGTGTGTGTATATATGTGTGTGTGTATATATATATAAAGGGGAGTTTATTAAGTATTAACATACACAATCACAAGGTCCCACAATCGGTTGTCTGCAAGCTGAGGAGCAAGGAGAGCCAGTTCGAGTTCCCAAACAGAAGAACTTGGAGTCCGATGTTCAAGGGCAGGAAGCATCCAGCACGGGAGAAAGATGTAGGCTGGGAGGCTAGGCCAGTCTCTCCTTTTCACGTTTGTCTGCCTGCTTTATATTCTAAGGCAGCTGATTAGACCGTGCCCACTAGATTAAGGGTGGATCTGCCTTCCCTAGCCCACTGACTCAAATGTTAATCTCTTTTGGCAACACCCTCACAGACACGCCCAGGATCAATACTTTGTACCCTTCAATCCAATCAAGTTGACACTCAGTATTAACCATCACAGGTCCACCCCTTGTCAACTTGAACCCATACACATCTCTTGAGGTTATAAATAATCTTCAAATAAAGGTAGTAATAAGCTCATGATTACACCTAACATAATACAACTATCCTTCAAACAACCAGAAACGCACCAATCCCCAACCCAAATACCATTATACTGAGTTAACAATACTTAAATGCTGATATGAAGTCAATAAATCTTATGTCACATGATAAAGGAAAAGGAAATAAAATAAAGACATTTTCTTAGTACAAGTGTATACATGCACAAACATGTCTTTAGCAAAAGAAGGAGGAAATACCCATGACAATTACAGTCCCTGTTTCTGTACCCATTTGTATTCCCTTTGCCTTCAGCAAGCACCTCGCAGGTCATGGTTTTTTTCCTGGTGGAATGACCCAAACCTTCATTCCTGAGGTGTCTGGGCCATTTGCAGTCCTGCCTGGATTGGGCTGTTGTAGCTTCCCATTGACCTTAATCACAGGGCGTGGTAATACTAAGAGACACCCTAATGAATCTCCTGTATTCCACGTATATTCTTCCTTACCTCCATTGTGGAGTAGTAGACTAATTTCATCTTGATAGTCTGGGTCAATCACCCCAGCCAACACTGCAACTCCCTTCTTAGCCTGTTGACTTAAAGGTAGGAGGAGCCCAAAGTGTCCAGGAAGCAATCTTAACTTCCAGTTTAATGGAATTGTTATTGTTTCTCCTGTTGGCAGCGTTCCTCCCTCTGGAACTAAGACCTCTAGGCCAGCAGAACGTGGTGTTGCAGGAACAGGAACAAAAATTTTGCTAGTGGATCACTAGAGGTGATGGTGAGTGGTGCCACTTCCACTTCCACCCCTTGATTCCTGGACCCATGAATCCTGGCTATGGGAGAAACAGTACCATATATTGGACACTGATTCAGAGCATACACAGCCTTCTGGAGAACTTTGCCCCAGCCCTGCAAAATATTGTCACCTAGTTGGTTTTGTAATTGTGACTTCAAAGGCCATTCCATCATTCTATCAATCCAGCTGCTTCAGGATGATGGGGAACATGGTAATATCAGTGGAATTCCATGAGCAAGAGCCTACTGCTGCACTTCTTTAGCAATAAAATGAGTGCTTTGGTCAGAGGCAATGTTGTGTGGAATACCATGATGGTGGATAAGGCATTCCGTGAATCCATGGATGGTAGTCTTGGCAGAAGCATTGTGTGCAGGATAGGCAAACCCATTTCTGGAGTAAGTGTCTATTCCAGTGAGGACAAACCTCTGCCCTTTCCGTGATGGAAGAGGTCTAATATAATCAACCTGCCACCAGGTAGCCGGCTAATCACCCCGAGGAATGGTGTCATATCAAGGGCTCGATATTGGTCTCTGCTGCTGGCCAATTAGGCACTCAGCAGTGGCTGTAGCCAGGTCACCCTTGGTGAGTGGAAGTCCATGTTGCTGAGCCTATGCATAACCTCCATCCCTGCCACCATGGCCACTTTGTTCATGACAGGGGTGGCTGGGGAAAGAGGCTGAGTGGTGTCCACATAACGGGCCATTCTATCCACTTAATTATTAAAATCCTCCTCTGCTGAAGTTACCCATTGGTGAGCACTCACATGGGATACAAGTATCTTCACAGTTTTTGACCACTCAGAGAGGTCCATCCACATACCTCCCCCCAAATTTCTTTGTCACCAATTTTGCAATCATGCTTCTTCCAAGTCCCTGACCATCCAGCCAAACCATTGGCTACAGCCCATGAATCACTATATAATTGAACATGTGGCCATTTCTCCTTCTATGCAAAGTGCACACCCAGGTGCACTGCTCAAAGTTCTGCCTACTGGGAAGATTACCCTTCACCGCTGTCCTTCAGGGATGTCCTAGAAAGGGGTTGTAGTGCAACAGCTCTCCACTTTCGGGTGGTGCCTGCATAGTGTGCAGAACCATCTTTAAACCAGGCCCTAGTTTTCTCTTCCTCTGTCAACTGATCATAGGGAACTCCCCATGAGGCCATTGGCGCAAACTGGGGAAGAGAAGGCAGGGTGGCAGGAGTGTCCCCAGCTTCATCAGGGTGGCAGGAGTGTCCCCAGCTTCATCAGGGTGGCAGGAGTGTCCCCAGCTTCATTAGGATCCTCCCACACATCCCCATTCCAAGTTTCAGGGTCCCATTTTTTCCAATCAATGCCCTCACTTTAACAGTAGACACCTGGCGAGGCTGTGCATGCATCTTTAGTTGCAGGTCAGCCACTCACATGATAAGAGCTCATGTCTGTTTTTCCACAATTTCAGCTCTTTCTCTACAAGAGATAAGACTCTCACTCAAGGCAATCTCAGTAGATTTGAAGCTCAGTATCTACTTCTGAAGCTGGGAGACAGAATCCCTGAGTTCATCATTTTCTTTCATCACTTTGTCCACTGAACTTAGGAGCAACCAACCAGCTTCATTATGTTCCTTGGTTCTCCACATACAGTCAAAGGTATCATGTATAGAGTCACTAAACTCCTTGCCACTCACGAGCGGTGAATCAGGAGTATCAAATTCATTTATTTTGCATAACGCTCTAAACAGGTCATGCCAAAGACTATCAATGTTCTCTGTGCTATTAGAAGTAGAGTCCTTAGCATTTTGGGGTCTAATCATATTAAGCAGCCAACTCCAAAAATCCCAAAACTAATTAAAGAACTCCATCCTTAATATTCTGTTCCTCTAGAACCACTCCTGGTACCAAAATCTGTATTAGTCAGGGTTCTTTAGAGGGATAGAACTGATAGGAGATATGTATATATATACACACACACATATATATATGTGTATGTATATACATATAAAGGGGAGTTTATTAAGTGTTAACTTACATGATCACAGGGTCCCACAACAGGTTGTCTGAAAGCTGAGGAGCAAGGAGAGCCAGTCTGAGTCAAAGAACTGAAGAACTTGGAGTCCGATGTTCAAGGGCAGGAAGCATCCAGCATGGGAAAAAGATGCTGGATCTCTGGGAGGCTAGGCCTGTCTTTCCTTTTCACATTTTTCTGCCTGCTTTATATTCGCTGGCAGCTGTTTAGATGGTGCCCACCAGATTAAGGGTGGATCTGCCTTCCCCAGCCCACTGACTCAAATGTTAATCTCTTTTGGCAGCACCTTCCCAGACACACCCAGGAGCAATACTTTGTATCCTTCAGTCTAATCAAGTTGACGCTCAGTATTAACTATCATACCTATTTAAAAACCATCATACCTTTTAAAAATCGCAACTCCACCCCCTACACTGCCTTTCCTTCTTCTCTGCTTTATTTTCTCCCTACAACTCACTATCATCTGAAAAACGTTATATTTCATTTATGTATTTCTTGTCCATTTCCCTCAACCCCAATCAGAATGTAAATTCAGTGATGGCAGAAAACAAGTAGGTTTTGTTCTCTTTTATATTCCTAGTGAGTGGAATATGCCTGGTACATAACACATGCTCACTAAATATCTGTGGGATAAATGTAGTACTTAGATTCAGCCCTCAAGTTGGAATGTCATCATTGTGATAGGGAAACTCTATCAAAACTCTGCTTTATCTTCAAAGCCCAGCTCAAATGTCTCCACCTCCATGAAGCCTTCCCTACTCTACTCAGTCAGAATCAATTTCAACTTCCTCTCTGTTCTTTTATATAGCTTTAAAAGAAAAATACCTGTTATATGTATTATTTTTGCTGGGCTATAATTAGTTTTATACCTGTGTTTTCCTTCTACATTATAAGCTCCCTGAATGCGGGGGCAATTTTTTGGTCATTTTGGGGTCTACCCATAGTGTCTAGCATGTGGTAGGTGCTAGTTATATGTGGGATTTGTGTGCATGTTGAATATTATATGCTCCAATGTAAAAGGAAGGCATCAGAAGCAGCCTCTACCTTTAAGAAGGTTGCGGTTTCATTGAGGAATAACATTCACATAGACCACAGTGTCAGATAGTATCTCGTGGGGCATGAGAGAAGAAGGAAAAGGAACCAACATCTATTGAGCATCTGTTTTATGGCAGTGACTTTACATGCATTATCACCTTTAATCCTCCTATTAACCCCTTGAAAAAAGTAATATTAGCCCCATCTTATAAATGAGATTATTGGAGCAGAAAGACGCAAAGTAAGAATGTAAATTCTGGGGACAAAAAGAAATAGCATATATCAAGAAATTCTGAGAGCTTTCTCATCAGAGCTTCCCTTCTCTGTTACCATGAGTTGGGTGTGTAGTATCCCCAGAAACCAAGGCACAGGGAGGTTAATTTAACTTAGCCAGAGTCACACAGCGGTAAATTGAAGAACTGGGATTCAGACACACGTCTGACCAACTCCAATTCCCTTTCTTTCCAGTGTTTCTCATCATACTTTAAACCAATGCTTCTTAATCCTTCATGTGCATTTGACTTACCTGAGGATTTTGTGGAAGTACAGATTTTGATTCAGTAGGTCTGGGATGGGACCTGAAGATCTGCATTTCTCACAAGTCCCTGGGTGATGCCAGTGATGCTGATACAGGAACCACACCTTGAGTAGCAAGGTTTTAAACCATACTTAAGCTGGGCATGGTTGCCTGTAATCCCAACACTTTGAGAGGCCAAGGCAGGAGGAATGCTTGAGCCCAAAAGTTGGAGACCAGGCTGAGCAACAAAACAAGACCTGATTTCTTAATAAACAAATAAATTTAGCCAGGTGTGGTGGCATGCACCTGTAATCTCAGCTACCCTGGTTGCTGAGGTGGGAGGATCGCTTGAGCCCAGGAGTTTGACGCTGCAGCAAGCTGTGATCATGCCACCATACTCCAGCTTGCGCAAAAGAATGAGACAAAACAAGCAAACAAACAAAAAAACCCCACATACTTAGTTTGAGGAAATTGTGTGAATGACCAAAAGAAAATAAATCCTCTGACTAGTTGGCTGTAGTAACACTGGGCTTGCAGGAAATAAGCCAAGACTCACTGTAAGCCTCTCAGAGGTGGGATGGGAGGGAACAATCATAGGTGCTCCAGAACCCCAAGGGATCCCCAGTCAGTGTGTTAAGAAGGAGAAGAGACCCCCAGTGCAAGTGAATGTATCCCCTTGAGTAACTGCCTGATGCCAGACACTCTGCTGGACACGTAAACTTGGGCCAGTCCCTGTAGAGAGAAAGTGTGAACTGAGATATCCAACAGACTGGAGTTCATTCAAATCCTAGCCTCGGAGCCTACTTGCTGGTTGACTTCGGACAGATTATTTAACATTTCTCAAGCCTCACTTTCCTTATCTGCACAGTAGGCCTGATGATACCCATTTCACACAGAATTAAATGAGGTAACATTAATAAGCCACTTAGCACAGTGCCTGGCACAAAGTAGGCACTGAATAAATTGTAGCTGCTATTAGTCCCCATGTTAATATAATCTTCACAGTGATACTTTGATTGTGAGAATTAAGGGATTATCTCTATTTTTTCCAGATAAGAGAGCATACTGATAAAGCTTAAATGACTTAACCAAGGTTATACAGCAAATAGTTTTGAACCACACACACATTGATACATGCAGTAACAACCATTCATCTGACCCTTTCTTGGGTGTGTTTGGGTAGATTTAAGCCTGCTGAAAGCAAGAAAGACCTCTCAGAATGGGCAGTGAAGGAGTCCCAGGATATGGAGTTGGCTGCAATTAACCTAGTATGTGGATTATTGCTATGCGGGTAATTTTGAGGTGACTGGGGATTTTATCATGCGCTTTGAGAACAGGATTTCAGCCTGAACTAGGGGTTCTAACTTCCATAAAAATTCCTTACTCAACTCAGAAGTTTTCAACAGCAGCTACCCATCTGGCTGCCTCCTCAGGGGCTTTGTAGATGAGGGGAGTAACTGTTCGGTTTCTGGAGAATGCTGGTTTTTAAAAAGCGAAAGAGCAAGGTGTGCAGATTGGCAGTGCAGAAATGCTGAGGTTCTTTCTGGCCAGCTTCTCTACTGCAGCCATCAACCATAAGGATGTCAGGATCAGAATAATCCCCAGGATCCTAAAGGCAAGGAAAAGCTACGTCTATCCAGAATGGCTGGGAAAATAAGGGGTTATAACCAGCTATGCTCTCAACACTTTCTAGAGATTAAATATAACAAAAATGCTTAACACAAACTACTGGAGATAATTTACTCTTTCACAGCAGATTCAAAAAGCCTCTGATACATTTCAGGGTCTCAGAATCATTGTTATTATAATAACATTTTAGTTCAAATGGAGTAACTAGTTGTGGCAGAGAGTACAGGATTTGAAGTCAAATGATCTAGACCGGAAGATAACAAACTACAGCTCATGGGCCAAATTGGGCCACTACTGCCTGTTTTTCTAGAAAAAGTTCCATTGGAACACAGCTACACTCATTTGTTTACATACTGTCTATGGCTGTTACACAATGGCAGAGTTGTCAGGGACCATAAGACCTACCAAGCCTAAACTACTTACTGTCTTGCCCTATACATAAAAAAGTTTTCTAACACCTGATCCAGACTATGATCTAGCTCTGTGATCTTAGGCAAATCACCATTTTCTCTGAACTTCAATATCCACATCTATAAAATGATAATTATCTCTCAAACAGGGTTGTTGAGAGAATCAAATGCATAGAAGGATGGGAAAGCATTTTGTAAACTCAGAATCTCTGTGGAAAGGTGGATAAGGGTGATTTTTGTTGTTCATCTGATCTGTGCCAGAGGAGAACCTACCCAGGACATTTCTTGTTTGTGTTTTGTTTTCCAGCCCCCGGAGTCAGTTTATTGTTGTGTCCTCTCTTTCTCACAAATGCAAAATTAATTCCCTGGGTACCCCCTCTTTTCCCCCTCTTCCCCCAAACTTACCAAACATTCTGGTCATATGCTTTCAGTAATGGAGGACTAGTACAAATGCATACATCCATTCTTTCATTTATCAAGCATTTGTTGATGACTTACTATGTGCAAGGATAGAAACTTTTATGAGCTAGTTATTATGGGAAGATGTGTTTTGTTTCTAAGGGGAAGAGTTGGATATACAAATTATTATAACAGAATAAAGATGTTGCCATGTCATAGTAGGAGGAGACATTGTGTATTTGTGTGTGTGCCTATGTGCCTATGCTTTATAAAAACAGAAATATTGAAGTTCAGATTTAAGAACAGCTTGTTAAAAACAAAAACCTGTTTAATTCAAAATACTCTGAAGTGCTTTAAAGTGTAGCCATTATGTATAGCAGTTTTCTCTTGGAAAGTACATTCTGAATTATAAGTTTCCATCTCAAACTGCCAAGAATGTATTTCCTGCCCATGCATGATAACTGGTGACCATTCACACATGCCTGCTGGACAGGATTATTAGGGACTGGTCACAGTAAGGGTTGTAGGTCACCTGGGCACCAAGGGGCCAAATGCTCACTATAGTTTCTAAATTTTGGAGGCAGTCTTAATTTCATATCTTATTTTTTAATAAAGAGGATTCAATAAACATAACTTTGATGATTTCCTTTTTATTTGTTCAACTTCCCATCAAAATAAACTCATAAATTGGGAACAAAAATACAGCTTGTTTTAATTTTCTGTTCTGAAAATACTGTTGCCATCCCTATGTTCTCAAATCTTGCTACTGCTGATAAAGGGAGAAGATGTAGCCATTTGGAAAAAAAAGAAAGAGTAATAAAAAGATATTATTTCTGGAATACACATACAGATACACTAGCTCTGGGCTCCAGACTGGATCCCTCAGGCCCTCCCAGCATAGCATTTCTCTTGGTCCCCATAGAAAAAGTGTTGCTATTTTTTGTGAATGCGTTTCATCTATTTTTTTCTAGGTACACTTAGCATACAGAACTGCAAATATAAAACCCATCACCAATATATGGCCACCAAAATTAAAACATAAAATTTTTCCTCATTTTACTCTCCCTTACTACTGAAATCGTTTCTAAAAGAAGTAAAGCTTGGGTTTTTTTATTTTCTACGTAGAGATTTAATCCTCTACAGGACATGTTAAAAGAGAATGCTTAGATCCATAGAGTGCTTTTTATTAGACTTAGCTGAACTCCTATGATGGTGAGAAGCATGTTAAGAAAACCTGTTCATGAACTAGGCTAACCACAGGTAGTTTCATTGTGGTACCAGACTATCTCATATCTTTCAATTCACAGGCAAGTTTTTCTGCCTCTGTCCTCCTCTTGTTCAATGCAATGTTCTGTTTTAGAGCTTGCAGTTCATTATTTCATATCAAGGAGAATCATCATCATTTTTCCTCTTCCTTTCTGAAATGATGTTCATGTGTTTTTTGTTTTTTTTTTTTTCATTTTCCCAAAAGCACCCTCATTCTTGATGTTAAATGCAGTCTCTCTCTAAAGCTAGAGCAGGTGATAACACAGTTGTGCTAATTGCAGTCAGGAACTAAGGCGATGGTGGATTTGGGACTGATAGAAGCAGGTGGCTTGACATGATACATCTTGCTGGGCAGGGCTCCTTTCCCTCATTTGACCTTCAGAATCTTCCTAGGACTTGAATGTATTTTCCTTCCTCCAGAAGCAAAGGTCTAAAACAAAAATAAAATATAGAATGTGAAAATTATGCCCATTATATTTATTTTAGATTTTCATCAATATATGAGTAATTTTAGAAAGATGGATAGTGTGTCAGGAGCATGTACCACTCGTAAGCATGATTCCTCCACATATGTTCCATCAGTATAAATAAATCAAGTACTACTCCAATGTGAGTTAGGTCTAATTTTTGCTGTTAAGTGGTGTTTTGTTTATATTTTTCATAATTTATTTTAATTTTATGCAAATTAAATTGGGCTGGATAGATTGACCATCTGACCAGTTTCCTAGAACTTATGCATAAGGTTTATCATTGAGATAATTGTTTTAAAAAATCCTTTAAAAGCAGCTCAACTTGGTGAATGTTTTTAAAAAGTGATTATAAGAATACTTTTGGACAGCAATTTTTAAAGCTTCTCATATATGCAAGGTAAATATGACTGAGAAATTTGCATGATGAAAATGTATTTAATTAGGTGAATTATTTAGCTAGGTTTGATGAGGTGACACCAAATTTCGGATAAATGATATTTTTAAACCAATGAAATTGGTCTCTGTATTTTTGTATTTGCAAAATGAAATTTCTGGGAACATATGGCAGGGTCTTGTAATTCACCTCCCCCTGCCCCCACCACACGTACACACACACACACACACACACACACACACGCCACTCACACACCATACTTACACAGTGAGATGGAAAGAGAAGGGTCCCAGCAGCTGGAGTGCACCCAGCATTCTCTCCTTCCTCTTCAGTTACTAATCCTGGCTGGTGAAGGGCATGTCTGGTAAAGTTTGCCCCTGTCTTTCTTCTTCTCACCCTGTTCTTCCAAAACAAAGGAATATCCTAATGGAAGTGTCATTTTGGGTTTTCCATTTGGGGTCAAATGCCATTGAGCTTTCTTGTGATTCTCTTTGCTCCATCCTATAACAAAGTCACCCATTTTCTCATCCAGAACCCAACTTGTTTTCCCAGGTTTCCTCCTACAACCAACACAAACACAGACATTTACCAGCAAAACAGAAGCTGTTGGAAAGATTTTTTGGCCGCTGAAATGGGCTCCTATCACCAGGACATGGCAGGCTTTTTGCTGTATTGTCTCCCAGCCCTGGCCCCAGTACTCCAAAGAGAGCTTTATGTAATCAGTCTTTGCTGACATGTGACGTCCTGTCATTTTCCTCCCCTTCGGCTCTGCTGCCGCCCACAAATCAATAACATTGCTTGGGAAGTTCAAGCTGGTTTTGCAGCCACCCCAAGCTCTGTGTTTCTTAAAGGGTATGTCAGAAAATGTAAAGTTTCCTAATGATATTTCTGGCTGATGACACATGGCAGAGCTGATGGACTATTTATAATCAGTGGCACGATTGCAAGCACATTATTTTTATTTCACTTGGGGGGAGCCCTGTCACTTGCTACCTCTCTTTGCAGACAAGTTGATGCCATCTCCACCTAAAGTAGCAAAATCCTCTTTTCAGAGTTTATTTGCACTCTTAGCTTTGTGTTAGGAGCTCCCCAGCTCTTTCCAGTAGAAAACCCCTCTCCTTTTTCTTTATTGTTCTTTGGCTCAGGGAATGATGAGGGTAAAGAATGATTTGTAGCAACTGCTTTGAATTCTAGCCATGCCTGCATCCTTAACTATACACATCTCCAGTCTTTGCTACTCAAATCTTGCTACATCCCTCTGAATGTGGGTGTGGCTGGCATGACCGAGGCAATAGACACTGCTACTGTGTCCAGCACTTGCCTCAATTTTACAGGCCTGAGCAGAGTATAGCTGTCTTTTGTTGAGCACCTACTCCAATCTAGACAATGTACTTGGTAGGCATTTTATACACAATCTCTCACTCTATCAAACCTACCTGAGGTAAGTGCTGTTATCTCCAGAACAGAGATTGGAGGTGGGAGGGGGAGAGAGATTAAATGACTTCCTTACAAAGTCGCGCAGCTGATAGGGAAAGCTCTAGGACTCCAGTTTAAGTCTCTTCTGACAAACCACACCTGTTCTCTTTCCACTACCATGTCCTGCCTCTTCCTGATCATGTGGACACTTGTGTATCTCTTGTGTGGCTGTGCAGGGGCACTTACCCAGTTTTAGCTTGCACAGCTCCTAAAGTTTAATAGCCAGTGAGAGTGAGAGTTGGAGGAATTGGAAACCTCTCAATCTGGGGGTAAACCCTGGTGTAAGAGGAACTGTATACCAAAGGAGAGTTTTGACTCACTGCAGTGGGAAGTGTTGCCTCTATAAAGATACTGAGCATGCTCTCTCTCTCTCTCTCTTTCTCTCTGTCTGTCTCTCTCTCCCTTTCTCTCTCTCTTTTTAATATTTCCACAGGACAGAGTTTAGGGTATGGATTTGTTAACTATATTGATCCAAAGGATGCAGAGAAAGCCATCAACACTTTAAATGGACTCAGACTCCAGACCAAAACCATAAAGGTAAGAGGTGATGTGCTGGCTCCTGATTCAGGAGGCACTGGTTAAATTTCATTCTGTTGATCTGGTAAATCCAGGCTATGTGGGGGCTGGAAGCAGTGTTCTTGATTTATTCAAAGAACATTTACCATCCACTATACTAAATGGGAGACACAGAGTGTTACAGAAGAGTGAGGTGAGGGTTGAGTAGAGGGAAGGGACCACAAGCTGTGAGACCTCCAATTAAGAGGGCAGATGGGATATTTGGGATTCAAGACCCCACAAAGAGGGCCTGTGAGCCTGAGTCTGCAAAGATGGCCAGAGCTGAGCCAAGGGAAAAGGCTGAGGCAAGGAAGCTGTTCCAGGCAGAGGAAACAGCGCATGCAAAGCTGTGAAAATGTAAGACGTTGTGAGCAGGGACAGCATATAAATAGTGTGGCCTAAGTTTGGATGGGAAGGTGAAAAGATGAGGATGGGAGGTGGCAGGGCCAAATCAGGAGGCTTTGTGTGCCGGGCTGCAGCTTGGCTTTACCTAAGGGTGGTTAGGACCCTCCTAATCGAGACTCGAAAAGGGAGCATCAGTTATAAATAAACGCACCAGTGTAATAGGGATGGGTACTATAATAAAATCGATGAGAACATAGTATGGGAATGACAGAAAAAGTAACATTTCAGCAATCTGAAAATAATTAGATGGGTAGATAATATCTCAGGAAGGGTTGTTTTAAGTCAAAAAAGAAAAACAGTAACCCAGAGCCTGCTCCTTTAGAAGGAGGTTTAAGTTTCTGTCACTGGATAGTCATACTCTCGGTTCAGACTTCACCTGTGGGATCCTTCAGGAGGTAGTGCTGTTTGCCTTGGGGATTCCCTTGGGCAGCCGGTGGTGGTCTAGTGGATGGAGCCTGCCTCCTCCTCGGCCTTCCTTCCCTTTCTTCCCCTACCTCCAGGCAGCGTCCTGCTTAGGGGCAGCTGCCAGCCAATTAATGAGTCCCCATCTTTCATAGCCTATTAAACTGCAGGGAAGTGTCTCCTGGGCGCTCTTATCCTCACGACAGCAGGTCTGACGCAAAGTAGGACAAAAGAGAAACCTCTCCCAGAATGGAAATCTATAGATGGCACCAGCTCTCAGCATCTGAAAACACAAAACCAGAACTTTTTAGTCCAACAAAGCTACTTTTCCAACATCCAGCCTGATAGAGGAGACTACTGGTATAAGATAATCTTAGCTGGAAGGTAATCAAAACAAAAACAAAGCAAAACCTTTCTCTTTTTAGAATATGTTATTATCTTTCTTTCTTTTTTAAGCAGCTTTACTTTTGCAATTGAGTTTAGCTTATTTCTAAAGATGATTGCTTTCCCTGATCTCATACAGCCTGGTACACAAAGATCCCAAAATGGACCTGATTCAGGCTCCTCAGTCTAGGCTTAGAATCATTTCCTATGAGTTCTCTAATGAGGAAATAATCAAGAGTTGTTTAATTATGGGGTAGTCCTCTGAGAGGCAGGAGGATTAATTTCTTTCAAAGTAAAAACATACCTATTTTCATGCTTTAAGTAAAGACCGGATGCTCATGTCACCTGACTCTTTGATGAGGCCACACTAGACTGAGAGCTGTATTTGTAGGTTTGATTGATTTTCTGTGCTATCCAGTTCAGCATTAGAATGTCAGATGTCTACTCTTCCCTTGACAGACACCCTGACCTTGAACTGAAAAAGGTACTTTTCTTTACAGTTTTCTTGAAACCCCAACTCTTCTCCAGGGGCTTAGGATCAAATAATCAACTTTCCATTTTGCTTTTTTTTTTTTAAGTATTCCATAAGGCCACTGTGGTTCCCCAAAGACTGAGTAGACCTGGCTTTTCTGGTCTCAGATGTACCCCCTAGCCCATCATGCCATCAGATGCTTTATCTAAGTGGATCTTAGAGACAAGGATCATCGATTATTTTCTTTCTGTAAAGAGTCAGTCTGCCTCCTTCCGTTATCTATATTCCTTTCCCCACCCCCTCACCCACCCTGTATCAAAACGCTGCCAACACATTTGCACCCAGCGGTAATGTGGGCTTCTGAGACACTGTAGGATTCAAAATGCACGATGCCACGGCTGAATCAATAATTTCCATTCTCCTCTACAAATGAAAATTTAATGTGCAAACCTGGGGACTTCAGCCCTTTCATTAAAGCAGTTTATTTGCTGTACTAAAAATTAAGTTTGAGTGATAGGTTCCTTTATTAACTTTTCTTCCCTTTTCTAAAGGGACACAATGTTTAAGGTAAAAATCATATTAAAGGAAAGAAAAAAGCAAACCCCTTTTGTATGCTGTTTAATAGTCTCATCATTTATTAATTTTTTTAAATTGCTTTTTTGTCTTTCAGGCCACTGTTTACCTCTGCTTCAGTTTGCTTTGATAAGTGACATGAGATCTATCTCTTTGCTCTGACTCCCATGAAGGAATAGTTAACTTGCCTATCTGGAAAAAAACCAAGTATCTTCTTTGGAAGCGTACATTACAGAGGTCTCAGGACCATCTAGTACATGTTTGTGAGCTTTGGTCAAATTTCCCCCTCCTTTTCAAATCTCTGGAGTGCAAAACACTCTACTTTAAATGTTATGCACAAAGTAGGTTCAGGCAAATCAATAGTTAATTCCAAAGCTGTGAAGGTTAATGATTAACAGCTGGATTCAGGGAAGGTTCTGGAAAGCTCTAAGGCATCGGTGGAGACTGTAGTGAGCTGTAAAGAGGACAGCTATTCTGCTGCTGCTGCTAACTGTTTAAACCCAGATTGTTGCCAGATCTACCAGTTGTCCAATACACATGAAAATCTAGAATTTTTTCCTGCCAATCTCCCAATTTTTAAAAGCTAGAAAATAACTCAAAGAATTTTAAGAATTATGTAGGTGGGCCAAACAGAACTTAATAGTTGACCTTTTGACAGGCAGTTTGCAAACCACCCCCCAGCCCACCCCCACCAAAAAAAAAATGAACTCAAATTTAAATATGAAAACATCGTTTTGCCAATTGGTAGTGAATGGCTCATTACAGGTCCACTACAGGCTGAGCATCCCAAATCGGAAAATCTGAAACCCAAAATGCTCCAAAATTTGAAACTTTTTGAGCACCTACATGACACTCAAAGGAAATGCTCATTGGTGCATTTTAGATTTCAAGTTTTTGGATTAAGGATGTTGAATCAGTATAATGCAAATATTCCAAAATCTAAAATTTGTGGTCCCATTTCTGATAAGGGATACTCAACCTGTACTAGGAGGTACCCACAAATGATGGTTCCCAGTCAACAAATATCCATTTCCCTTTTATTAGGGGCAGTGTTACATGACTGTGTGTGAATACTGACAGCATTCGGAGAGCAATCTGACCTCTGTTCTCCAGAAGCATGCAATCTAGGCATCGGCACAGCACCAAAGCAGAGAAAGAGCATGATGTGTAATTAAGCTTCCAATGCATAGTGTGGATGGTGACTCCAGGGGAATTGTTCTTTGGGTTACAACTTCTTTAGTGGGAGAAAGTTCCCACCACACATCTTGGAGATCAGGCTCAGAGACATGAAGTGACTTGTCCAAAGCCATACAACAGGCCAGCAGTGGAGCTCAAGTTAGCTTCAAAAGGGCCTCTGAAGGATTCTGCCAGAAGAGGAGCTGCTTAATATGTTAGCATGAGCTTGAAATAATAATAATAAAGATTAATAGTAATGCTAATTTATAGTGAGTATTCACTCTGTATCCAATACTATTATAACCCTTTTACATGCTTGATATCATTTCATCTTTGAAATATCCCTGGAGCTAGGTGCTTTACACACATCAACTCTAATTCTTAAAATAGCCCTGTCAGGAGGTACTATTACCTCCTTTATACAGGTGAGGAAACTGAGGCCCAAGGAGGTTTAGAGACACAACCAGGATGACACAATTGATAAGCGAGACTTGGAGTAAGAAAAAATGTTTTAAAAATAACTCTCTGGCAGTAGGTCGTAAGTGTTGGAATGTCACACTGCCTGCTTGCTCAGCAACACGTGCATTCTGTGAGGGTGTGTGGGTGTGTATTTGGCTCTGTGCACACATGGGTTATACTCTCTGGCATGGGAAGGAGAATAAAAAGCAAACAAATGAATTGTGTGTCTCCTCCAGGTTCTTTAGTAAACAGACATGGCTCAGGGCTTCTGCCATCAACCTAGGGACAGACCTGACTTCATTTCTTCTTGGGTCCCTGCTTTCCAGGCTCTGCGCTAGGTCCTCGGATTTAGGTGAATCAGAAATGACAGTGCCCTAGAGATTCTTCCATCCATGTGAGTCAGAGAGCTATGGAGTATGGACCATGGGCTTACATTCACTAGCCTGCCAGAGCAGCCTGGAACCCCACTTAGGAAACTGGGTCATTGTTCAGTGTTTCAGCCCTGAGCCCAGCCCAGTGGAGATGACTTGCCTCATGTAGGAGTTTGGGATGCTATTTGTTTAGCTTTGTTTTTGGTTTGTGTGTGTGTGTGTGTTTGTTTTGTTTTGTTTTGTTTTTTTAGACAGAGTTTCACTCTTGTTGCCCAGGCTGGAATGCAATGGTGCGATCTGGGCTCACGGCAACCTCTGCCTCCCGGGTTCAAGCAATTCTCCTGCCTCAGCCTCTGGGGTAGCTGGGATTACAGGCATGCACTACCACGCCCGGCTAATTTTGTATTTTTAGTAGAGACAGGGTTTCTCCGTGTTGGTCAGGCTGGTTGCAAACTCCTGACCTCAGGTGATCCACCCGCCTCAGCCTCCCAAAGTGCTGAGATTACAGGCGTGAGCCACCGCGCCCGGCTAGCTTTGTTTTTAAAAGTCGTCTCCAATAGGGATCATTTTAGACTCTGGAAATGGCTGTGGATTCTGAAAAATTATTCCTGGTACTCCTTGACCCCACACCTGATGCCTTCTGTTGGGCCCCAAAAGAACAGCTTCTGAATTTACATTGTAATTTTATCCTTTTACTAAGAACTGCTTCAGTGAAGTTGCATTTGGTCCAGCTCTGTCACATTAATCAGGAACAAAGAAAATTAGTACCTTCAAAAGAGAAATACGTTTACCAAAGTTTTGGATTGATGTTCAAATTACATTGAGAACCTTCAGTAAAAAGTGATCCAAAATGGAATGTGAGGGTTTGGTATCACACCCACTAAACCTTTCGGAGTGTTGGGACACCTGTTTGGGTTTTGACCTAAATGTCAGGAGTAGGATTAAACAAGCGTTCACTGCTGGCTCTGCCTCCAGAAGCTCCTGTCTCATGGGGGACACAGACATGCAAAGGACCAACTCTAAAGCAGTGGGACAGGGCAGTCATGGGGCTGCAGAGGTTTCTATTTGATATTGGGGTTGGGGAGTTAGGGAGCTGTGCAAGGTTTGAGTGAGCAAAAGATCTGATCAAAGTAAAGTTCCAAGAAAGTTCATCTGTCAACGACGTGCCACATAGAATGTTTGACAGATGAAACCAGAGCTTGCAGGCTGCTGTGGTAGGTTTTTGTCAGCCTTAGACACTGGTTTTCATCAGCTCTATTAGGAGCCTTATCCACTCATTTTTAAAGCAAAACATGCTTCTTTGTAAATAATTTGGTATGTACAGAATCATATCATGAAGGCAATATCAGCCATTCCTAAGCCAACAGTGTTAACATTTTTGTATATTTATATATTTCCATCCTTTTTTTTTTTTAAATTAAGACAGGGTCTCGCTTGGGAGTGCAGTGGTGCAATTCCAGCTCACCATAACCTCCACCTCCCGGGTTCAAGCAATTCTCTTGCCTCAGCCTCCTGAGTAGCTGGGATTACAGGCACCTGCCACCAAGCCCGGCTGATTTTTGTGTTTTTAGTAGAGACAGGGTTTCACCATGTTGACCAGGCTGGTCTCAAACTCCTGACCTCAAGTGATCTGCCCACCTTGGCCTCCCAAAGTGCTGGGATTACGGGTGTGAGCCACTGCGCCCGGCCGATTTCCATCCTTTTTTTATTGTATTATATGTGCACAAATGACTTAGTGACTTACCTTTTTCTAATAATTATATTAAGCTATTACCCAAATGATTAAAATATGATTTTAAATGAAATATTTCCAGAGGACAGGTATTGTGAGTGATTGCAGCACTGGATCTGGGATGAAGGGGTAAAAGAGCTGCTCCTGCCACTCTGAGCAAATCTATGAGAGTTAGCACTCAGGCAGGCAGCTGGTGAGAGAATAAGAAAGACACTTAGCCATGAGGCAGTGGCCCAATTCTGGAGGGAGCAGGAGTAGAGAAGGGGAAGGTGTGTGAGGGAAGGCTTTTCAGAAGGAAACACCTTCCTTCTCTGGGAAGGAGAGTGAGCTCCTTCATTTCCACCTCTTCCTGTTGTGATGCTGCTTAACCACTTCTCCATTTTCGCTTTATTCTTCTAATACCACTAACAGTGCCTCCGGGGGTCTTTCCACACTTGAGCTTTGCAGGTTCCAGTTTGCCCCTCCCACTTCTTTCTCTTGCCAGGGGTCGTCGGGGAGCTGCACCTCCCCCTCTCCTCCCTGCATCCACCTGCCTTGCTAAGGGCCTCCATTCCGCTGAGGCATCTTTTCTTTGCATTCAGCATAAGCAATTATTTCTCCTATCACTGCTCTTAATGCTTCCTGGAGAGTTAGCAGATCATTTTTTGCTGACGGATATCACCCCACACAGAAATGATGGACTGCCTCCCTCAGTCTTGTAAACAGTAAAAAGGCATTTTCTCTCCTCCTCCATTACCGCTAGAGTCACAACCTGGGCGAGAATGCTTCTCTGCCAAGGTCAGCAGGGGCGGCTGGATCACTGAATCCCCAGGGAGCCAAGAGAGAGCACGTGGCAATGCCAGCAGAAACCAGAGACACGTTTACCCCAGTTGTGCTAGCAGCCCTCTCTTGTGGGAGATTTTATTTGGCTGCTCTGCTTCCCAGTGCCCTGTTCACTTCCTTTGAGTGAATAATTTCAAATACAAGGATAGGAGTTGGAGAAATGGAAATACAATTCCCCTCTTCTCTCTGCTCAGTGAAGGTGATACGTTCCCAGTATCTTGAAGGTCATTCATAGTGTCCTGTGTCCACATCTAAAAAGGAAATTAGACCGGTATGGGTTGGGAAGGCACAGGTTTTCAGAAGTACATGGAATGGGGTCTGGGGGCTTTAGCTGTCTTCAAGTGTAAAAGAAGCCAACAATGTGATGTGAGCTGCTTCAAAAAAAAAAAAAAATCAGCACAACTTTAGTTGTGTTGGGAGAATTATGGACTCCATATCACAGAAAATAGTGGTCCTTTCTTGTCCACTCTGGTCAGCCCACCTAGTGTCTTATGTCCCATTCTCGGCTTCATATTTTAAAAGATTGTCTAAAGGTGAATGACAAAGATGGGAAAGAAGTCTCTGCACCCACAGATTCACCTCACAATGGTTGCTTCTCTATTCTCTAGGAAAGAAAATTCTGCAGTGACCCTGAGGCATTAGTTTGATCCTATATTTCAAGAATCTGGGAAGAGAACCTGTGTAGCTATCAGAGTAGAATGTTTGCCTTGGGTGGTAATGAGGCTCCGATCATCAGAAGCATTCAGATGCACTCATAAGGGATGATGTAGACAGGATTTCAGTCCCACAGTGGAGTCCGACTAAATGATCCTAAAGGTCCCTTCTAGCTCTAAGATGCTATAATTTTGTGTTATTTCTGATTGTAGAGCTGCTCTGTCCAGCATAGTAGCCACTAGCAATATATGGCTATTTATATTTGAATTTAAATTAATTAAAATTTAATAAAATTCAAAGTTCAGTTTCTTAGTCACACTAGGCATGTTTGAAGTGCTCAGTAGCCACTTGTAGCTAATGGCTACCTATATTAGACAGCACAGATAGAGAACATTTTCCTGATCCCAGAAAATTCTGTGGGACAGTGCTGGCCTAAAACATCAGTGGCCCTGCGGATTAAAGACTCATTTCTCCATGGTGCTCCTGCAGCCTCTGGGCAGGATGGCTGGTCTGTCAGTGATCATAGAGCACCACACTCCTCTTCCTTCTCCCCTTTTGTCCATTCAAAAGAGCTCTGAGTTCAGATGGAAAGTCAAGTTCCAGCTCTGTCAAAAACTGCTAAGTATGACTTTGGGCAACTTACTTTACTTCTCTGGACTGGTTTCCTCATCTACAAAATGATCTTTTCCAGTTCCAACAGTATAACTAACGAATTATAGTGTGATCTTTCTGGCTTGGTAACCTTTCAGGGAAAGTAACAGTTTGTGCCAAGCACACGGCTTTTATTTCACTGTCTGGATTAGTGTGCCATAGTGGAAACATCCCAGAACACGGAATTATATCCCAGTTTGTCTCTTAGTTCAGCTGTGTGACCTTGGATAAGTACTTGATCTCACTGAGCCAGAGTTTGTCATCTGGAAAATGGAACTAATGATATCTTACTTGTAGGGAATCGTAGCTTACAGTGGATGCTCAAGAAATGCTCCCCAGGATGAAGATGTTGGTGAATGGTGCTATCCCTAAGGTGAACATTACATGAGGAGAGGGGAGGACTTTTTTCCATCTACATGTTTCAGAGATGAGTAAGGGAGTAAAGAATGAGTCTGAACTTTACTAAGACTCGGGCAACATATATAAAAAGCTTTGTATAGGGGAAAGTATTATGAAGCTTCCAGCTGGCCACAGTAATCATATCAGTCTTTTATAAAGCAGGAGCCAGGAGTTGCAGTCTAGTGAAGAGACTGAATCTGGGGGCCTGAGCCCAAGACCAGATATTCCACTAACCAGGCCATGAGACCTTTACACAGCTCTCCCTTCTGAAGGCCACTAGATAGACAGAGAGAACTTAGTACGTACTAAGTATGCCTCTTTGATAATTTGATATATATTTTAAAAGAAGTTGCAAGACACATGAATCTATCGTCACATCTTTTCTATTCTTTAAAAGAAATACTTGTCTGGCCTACTAGGTGCCAGACACCCTTATGATATTCGTAGATACCCTTTAACTGCATGATTCTTTCTGGCTTCATCACGTCAGAGTCAGCTCTTAGAAAAGAAGCTAAAATCCGCGGCATAAAGTATATGATACATTTCATTTCACTTGAGAGAGCATTTTTTTTTGAGCTCTTGCCCTGATAAAGCTTTGAGACTAGATGCCACAGGGGTCTATGGAGATCACCAGAATGCTCAGACTCATAGGGCAGGTAAGGTGTTATCACACTTGTAGTGCCTGGGATCTGGGATCAGGATGCCTGTAGTGGGAGGTAGGGTAAGTGTAACTATTGCCACTGAAATATACTGCTGTGTATCTTCTGTGGAGTCAAAGGAGAGGAGAGTCATTTGTGCCTGGGACTCGTGGAGGAGGTGGCATTCAGTATGGGCTTAGAAAGATGAGCAGGAGTTTATTCTGCCATGATGGTGAACAAACAGCAAAACAAAGACATAGAAATAGAAATTTTCTGGACATATTCAGAAAACTGTGACATGTTTTTGTCTGAACTGGAGCATAGGGTGCATGAAGGGGTTGGCAGGAGATGAGAGGTTGGGCCTGATTCCAGAGGGCTTTGAATGCCCAGGTAAGGGGTTTAGACTCCCATCACAAAATGGCACAATCGGAACTCATTAGAAACATTACCATGAAGTTTCACCTCTGATAAAAGAATAGCACGTATCAGGTGGCAGGTAGGGGAAGTGTAAAGAGTGGTGCTACATAAGCAGATGCCTGTCCTGCCTGTGAACAGGCCTACAGCCACAGGCACGGAGGTAAACTGATCCTCACAATCAAAGCTGCTGTTTCCAGGAACCAGTTGGCTTCTTTCTTCTGTCCCTGCTCCTAGAGGTGGGATTGTAGGTCCTTGAGAGGATTTGTTCCTAGAAGGCCCTGGCAGCATCAGAATCTGTTCCCTGATTCCATTCTCCTCATCTCCCCAGGGACTTGTCTGCTCTGGGGAGTTTGTATGCACTCAGAGAAAAGGGTGTTACAACAGATTGGGGAAAATCTGCAGCCTGATCTTCTGAAATGATTGGTTTGTGTGTGTGTGTCTCCTCTGCCAGACTAATAGTCCTACATGTCAGGGACTGTTGTATTCATCTCTACACCCTTGGTGTCTAGCATAAGGCCTGATTATACAGCAAGTGTATCAAAGCCATTGTTTATTGAGCATTTACTGTGTGCCAGGCATTGTGCCTAGAAGTCTTAAATGCATTTTCTTGTTTAACCCTCAAACAGCTCTATAACAGAGCTTCTAAACTATGTATTCAAGTGATGCAGCTCAGAAAGGTTAAGTGACTCACCCCATAGTCACACAGCTAATAACGGTCACGTTTCAAGTCCACATCTCTCCAACCCCAAAGCACTTGCTCTTAACTGCTGTCTCCTTTTCATTCTAGAGCAAGTGCTCACTTTCAGTTAAAGTAACATAAACAAGAACTTCTTTGGAGTGATTTGTCTCAAAATATAGTTACCCAATACTCTAACTAGCACCTATCAATGAGACCCATAGGATAAGGGGTGGTAAGGACAGAAAAGATGGCCCTGGGGTGTGAAGCTAGAATAATAATAGAAGAATGGAAGCTACAGGGGAGACAGATGTGAACTCAGCAGAAGGAAAAACTTTTCAACAATTAATGAGGCTGGGCATGGTGGCTCTCATCTGTAATCCCAGCACTTTGAGAGGCCGAGACAAGCAGATCATCTGAGGTCAGGAGTTCAAGACCAACCTGGCCAACGTAGTGAAATCCCTTCTCTACTAAAAATATAAAATTAGCTGGGCATGGTGGCGCATGCCTGTAATCGCAGCTACTTGGGAGGCTGAGGCAAGAGAATTGCTTGAACTCAGGAGGCAGAGGTTGCAGTGAGCCAAGATGGTGCCACTGCACTCCAGCCTGGGCAACAGAGTAAGACTTGGTCTCAAAAAAAAAAAATTAATCATGGCCAGCAATAGTGTAGGATGCCTCATGAGGTGGTGAGCTTCCTGTCCTTGGAAATGTATACATTGAATGGTCGGCTGTCTTGGATCATGCCGTGAACTTTTGGGGCCACTTCCAGCACCAAATTTCTGTGAAGCAGATTTCAGGAATATAACTTTCTGCTGAGTTCCCCATTGCCACTGTATGTCACCTTTATGTGACACTTACTATGTCTCCACTTACTATGTCTCCACTTACTATGAACCACAGTTATAGAAATTTGCAGTTTTGTGAACAGAATGCCTAGCTCATGAAAAAAATCCAGTCAATAATAGAGGCCACGTCATTACTCTAATCCACAGGGGCCCAACAAATGGCGTTGCTGTTTTCCACATCCAAGTTCTAAACCAATTGAGAAGTAAGACAAAAGAGAAAAGTGTATGGAATCCTAAGGTCATCTTTATTGCCAATTAAGGCCTGGATGGGTTGCATGGACACAGTGGGCTCCATAACACTGAACTTTACACTTTGACAGACTGACACACCCTGTCACAAGTGCTCTAGACCCCACAGGCCGAGAGCAGAGCCTGCCCCCATAAGACTGAGAGCCTGGAACAGAATGTGTGCTTCCAGCTGGCGCCTGGCTCCCAGAAGGGAAGAAGCAGGCAGCATTTGAGCCTCACATACCCATTTCTTTTATTGAAGCCTCCATTCAGAGGAGTCACTTCTTTTCCCTGGAGAAGAGTGGATGAAGGGATAGCAATAGGCCTGGTCTGTTACTGCAGGGGGTTCTCTCCACCTGGAAGGAAACACTGGGAGTGGGAAATGAGTATCTCCCTGTTGGAAGCAGCCCTCTGTATTGCATGCTTCATTTGTTTACTTTCCTTTCCAGACTGGGATTCGTGAAGCAGAGACATTCCCAACACCCATCCCAGGGCCTGGCACACAGTAGATGTTTAGGAAGGGGAGGAATGAATGAACTCCCATCTTCCAATGCCAGTGTTTTTCTAAAGGAGCAATTTTCTGGGGCTAAAAAGGATGCCTTTTCCCTCTCATTTTATCCTCCTCATTGCACCCAACATGCCTTTATCGTGTTTTCCATGTCCTCTCCCTTTTCTGTATTATGGAGGACAGACAAGGAGTGAGGTATTGCTGGATGATTCAGGGAACATTCTTCCTCAGGTCATGCTGTTCTTCCCACCCTGCCCAGGCCAAGCCCTGTGTATGAACAGGTAAAGGGAGTTGTGGGTGCTGCATGGGAAGAGGCAGCCCTCAGCCCTGGTCCTGATGCCCCATCTGTGATGAATGACAACACCTGCTTTACCCACCTTGGTGAGACTTGCTGAGAGCAGAATTGGGAAGTCACTTTGGAAAGTGGAAAGTACTTTGTTGGCATAAAGCAGTGGGATCTGTGGAAATATGTTAGAGGACATTCATGTCAGTAAAGTGGTAAAAGATGGTCCAGACCCCACCAGGGTGGCAGAGGAGGGCAGTGCCTCTACAGGCATTCCCTGGTAGTGTTCCACATGTTTTTTTTGTTTGTTTTTTGGGGGGTTTTTTCCGGTGAAATTGGAGGGTATGTCCCAATGGGAGCTAGATTCCCAGGCTGGCCCACAAAAGCCTGTATGACTCATCACATAATAATATGTGTAAGTATCTACTAAGTTCTAGGTATGTGCTAGACAAATATATTAACTCAGTTCTTACAATAACCCATCAAAGGATAATTGACCCCCTTTTTACGAGCAAAGATGTTGAGACTTATCAAGATCAAATTACTTGCCTAAGGTCATGCAGCTAGTGAGTACTGGAGCTGACCCACAGTCAGGGATCATAAGCATGATGCTAAAGCATCCTTCTGGTGGAGGATGGGAAGACTGTGAGCACCAGGGATGGGGAGAGCTGAGGAGCTTGGAGGGACTTCAAATCTTCCATAGAGATCATCTGTAAAGTCAGCTGCTTACAGTCACCTGGCTTTGAGCCACCCCTACCCAGAGAGAGGAGTGGCTTCTTCACTCCCAGCTCTTTCTGAGTTCCAGAAGGAGGTCAATGCTGGCCTAGAGATGCCAGTCTTGTCTTCAGAGATTCTGGATGAATGAAGCAAACAGGATCCTGACTGAGGCAAGGGGGGTTCTCCAGGGCGCTGGCTCCAGTGTTGGAAGCCCTGTGACTCCAGGCCACTGGCCCAGGGGCATTAATATGCCATCAATGCTGACCCTGAAAATTGGCAATTTTTTGGAAATCTTTCAGCCTAACCAAGGGCCTGACCACTGTAGTCATTCAGTTAGAATTTAATACATTTATATGGAAAGTTGAAAATTTTAGATACTAGGATGAACATTTGGATATTCAATGCAGGAAGATCTTTTTTCTGTCATTTTTGTCTATCCATACCCCCACAGGTTTCACGGACAGGAGACTGAGAGAACAATAGACTTAAGGTTCCATATAGGTGAGAAATACTAAACAGGAATTAGACTTGGTAGAGAATGATTGATGTGTTGTTCACCTTTGGGATTTGTTGCTGCCTTTGGGGATTTAGGGTCTGTCTCTGGAGATGTGTTGCAGTAATTCTCCCTAGCTGAGATTCTACCTATGTTGGAATCAACTTTTGGGGAAATGGTTTTTGTTGTGTCACCAACTTTCAAGTGCCAGCTCCTCTTCCCTGGCAGGGTTCACCCTGTTCCCTCTGTACCCTAGCTCTGGCTGTGCAGAACTAATGGGAGTTAAGGTCATGACTATCCATTATGCATTTATTGGGTGCCAGGTACTGTGCTAAGCCCTTGATCGTCATCACCTCATTTGTCCTCATGATAGAGGAAGGCTATTATCAGGCCACCATTACCTGACTCCACCACCACCTTTCTCACCACCAGTCTCAGCTCAGCTCTGTCTCCTTCCCGGCCCTTTTAACCTTTGATTAATCTCTCCCTCCTCTGTGTTTTAGTCACACTCATATGTATCCCTGGCATAACACACACATCTTGTGGCACTGTGATAATTGGTCTGTATGTTTACTCATCCATTCTTTTGTTCAACACATTTTATTGAGTGCCTCCTATGTGTTGTCTGTTGCCCTCTTTGGACTTGGAGTTCCTTTACAGCAAGAGACTATGCCTTGTTCTTGCTGTGTTCCCAACACATACCACTGTACCTGGCTCATAGTAGATCCTCAGGAAATATTTGCTAAGAGGAGGCCTCTATGTGAGGTCTAGTCCTAGAACAATCTTCTTTCAGTCCTTCCAGCCCCAGGCACTGGAAAATGGGAAATATGTCCCTTAGCTCTTAGCTTGGTGGAGAAACACAGCTGGGATTCTGGGTGCCTGACTCTCAGTGGTCCACCTTACTGGAGTTACAGTTAACTCCAAAGAGCCAGTAATATCAACATCATTTCTCATGAGCTGTGGGTGTTTATTCATTTTTTCAGTAGGTGTTGAACACTTTATAGGTATCAGGCTATGTGCTGGGAGCTAGAGTCACAGAGTTGAATAGGACACACACACACACAAGACCTACAACCTAAAGAGATCATCAGCCTAGATGGAGAGGTGGTCAGTTAAGGTTGAAACGGGTTAAGTACCATGGTTCATTGAGAACACTGCTGGGGAGATTTTTAGGAGAAGGTGAGATTAGAGAAAGCTGCCTGGAGAAGATGTCATTTGATCTGAGCCCTGAAGAGGAGTAGGATTTGGACTTGAGGAAGTAGGTATAAAAAAAATGTCTGTATGAGCAAAGGTATAAAGGTGGTAGGTTGTGTTTTGAGGGAGCACAAATGTCATTCGGATAATTAATTTGTCAGTAATTGGCAAGGTGAAACAAGGGTGACCCTCATTGCCATGGGCATATCACTGTGATGTTTTTATTTCCTTCTCCTACCACTTCTTCCTCTTACTCAAAAAATAGTTCTGCTATTGACACACTTTGTCCCTTAAAGAACAGGGGTGGGAGAACCTTCTGTGGAGTGAAGCCCTGTCCAGACAGTCACATGGGGTTCTTAGTCCTTCAGCCCACACTGCAAATGCACACACTGGGACCCCCTATATAAAGGCCCCTCTACATCTCAGCCATGTGCTGGGAAGGAGCCCACAGAGGCCTCCCAGCCCACCCGTGAGTTTCTAGAAGATGGAGATACTGACGGCAGCTGCCTCACTCCATCAGCAGGAGGAGGCCAGGGAGGCAGATTAGTCACTCACATCATTTTATCTGTTGAGTCAACATCTATTTTTAGGCATGGAACCCATAAAGGGACCTGGCATGTCTGTCATGGAAAGGGGGAGAGTGCCATGGATGAGGGTTCTGCTCATCCTTCATCTTCTTTGCTAGACCCATTCTCTCCCCTGAAGGTCACAGAAGCAGGGTCCACATTACTGCTGGAGGTTTAGGTCTTAATGTCAAAGGTCTGGTTTAATGTGTTCAATTCCTTTTGCACACATGCTTTTGTGTGCACACACACACACACACTCTCACCCCTACAGTCTTAATAGGTCTTATGAATCAGTTGTATGGATTAAATAGAACTTCCAACTGAAAAATGCTAAGGCATATAGGTCTCTTCCTGTCCAACGTTGTCAGATGTGCTCTGAAATGACTGTTTTCATCATCTATTCTGAGCCATAACCACCCCAGAAATAGCTTTAGCAGGAAAGTGCTTTTGTTAGACTAGCTGTAAATTATATTTCAAATGTCTGATGTTGTTTTCTTAAAAAATAAATAAATAAGTAAATGAAAGTCTAAAATTAATGACTGCTGGGGTTTGCTTTGCTTATGTGTACTGCTACAGATTTGGCTTCTTGCAGATGGAATTTCAGATCTGTTTACACTTCTGTGTTAGCTTTTTGGGGGAAAAAAAGCAGTTGAGAGAACTGGGAGGACAAATTTACAAAGTCGAACTTATTATAACCATTGGTGAGGCTCTCTTCTCTCTCTCTACTGCCCTTTCCCTCCCTCCTTTCCATCTTGCCCCCATTTTATTTGTTGTGGTTTTTATCTGCCCTGCTTCAAAGTTAGAGGCGACTGGTCCTTGCAGATGTGACAAGAAGGTCACATATCCAGTTTCGCAAGCAGATGTTCATTCAGCCCTATTTCACCAGCACTTTGTCATTTGGTGAGAGCAGACCTCATGGGAACAGACTAGAGCAACACAAAGGATGGAACATAAAAAAATCTTGCAGAGAACCTGATTGCTTTTATGTATTCAGGAGGAAGGGGATGGGGGTAGGGAGGGTGGCAAGGAGAGAAATGTGCAGAGCAGAATTTCATGAGGTTTTTTTTTTTTCTGGTTTATTCAAAGATTATTATGTGTTGGATACAGTAAATCATCTATACACCCACTTCCAGGAGGTAAATCTTCAGAACTCCATGTGTGGGTAGCTCTGCATTTAACAGCTGCCATACAGTAGCTACTTTGTTCTGCACTTAGAGACCCTTATCTGTGCATTTGTTTTAAGTTATCGTCAACTCTCCTGTTGTTCCTCTATTGTTGTTCTCCTGGTTCTCATTACTATTACAAGGGTAGCTAAAAATCTGAACTACTGAGTGATTTAAACTGACACCATGAGTTGTAACGGTAGATGAGGGGCTGTCATCTTGGTTGTGGACTCAGTGTCTACTCTGAGGGTGATTGCCTATAATGGAATTAGCTCCTCTTGCCTTTTCCTAGGTCTCATATGCCCGTCCGAGCTCTGCCTCAATCAGGGATGCTAACCTCTATGTTAGCGGCCTTCCCAAAACCATGACCCAGAAGGAACTGGAGCAACTTTTCTCGCAATACGGCCGTATCATCACCTCACGAATCCTGGTTGATCAAGTCACAGGTTAAGTGTTTCTTTGTAATTTCTTTCCTTGTATACCAATGTCATCAGCCCTGTTACTCATAAGAGCAGAAGGCTGATGGCTGCTTAAAGCAGATGATATGGATCATGAATAGACAGATTTTTGACTTGGAAGAAAGACTTCTTATCGGTCAACTGCCCAAATTTAAAATGGGCCATCTTGGGAGGTAGGAGTTCTCCATCATGGGACTTGTTCAGCAGCAGCTAAACTACTTGCCAGGGTTGTAAAAAGGATTCAGGCATCAGGTTGAGAGTGGAACTGTATGACCTTCAAAGTCTGATTCAGCCCTCAACCAAATAACATTACTTTTGTATGTGAAAAGAACCTGTATGCATAGCTGTAACTCCAATTCATAGCATTATAGAGTTAGAAGGAATTGTCTCATTTCACACTTGAGGAAACAGGTTGAAAGTGGGGGATCTGACTCCCCAAAGCTAGTTAGTAGCAGTACAAGGATCTGAACCCAGGATCTGGTACTGGTGTTCTTTGTCCATAATAAAGAAAGGCAGCCACCACCTCTCAGTAAGAAATGTCAGGTACTCTGGGTTGCACTTTCAATGACAAGGTGTTTTCGCCTACCTCCAATTTGATTCCAATTTAGAACTCACCCCCTGAGAATAGTTTAGCACGTTTGTCATGTGATTCATGAGACAAACCTTCACAGAAGTCGACTCTGCCCTAGACATTGTGCAGAGGGACCCCGGAGACCAAGAAAGAAGCAGGCACTGCCCCACCCTTACAGGACTCCAGTGTGGAGTCCAAATACTTGCTAGAAGCTGTCAAGTGCCCCTGAGAGCTCAAGAGAAGGTGTGCCATACCTGGTGGGAATTGCTAGGAGGGCCCCATTGAGGAGGCAATGTTTGAATAGGGGTTTGGAGGATGTTTCAGAGGTATCCAGCAAAAAAGAGGGACAGAGCAGTGTAAGTGGAGAGAAGAGCATATCCCAAGGCATGGAATCGAGGAAGAACAGTCTATTCGAGGAGGATCAGGCAGTTCAGGGTGGCTGGTGTGAGCCTCAATAGGAAATTTGGGGCCAGATTGCCAGAGGCATTGAATGCTGTGCCAAGAAATCTGGACTTTATCTGGGTGCAGAACGGAGCCATGGAAGGGTATTTTGTAGGTTTTGTTTGTTTGTTATTCATTTTAGAATGGGAGTCAGTGAAGAATAGGTACTATGCACAGGGTACAAAATTCAAAAAGTACAAAAGAGATATAGAAGATGTTTTTAAAGCATATCATGTGGTCAGAGTTCACTTTTCAAATAGATTGCACACTCGCTACATGTGGAGGACACACGAGAAGACTAGAAACTGGACAGTGAGTGATCAGTTATAGTAACTTTTGGGAGGTGATGATGGAGCAGAGCAGTGGTAGAGGACTAGAGGGGCCAGATGCAAGAGAGCCCTGTGTTCTGTGGCTGGTAGGCATCAGTCCAGAGCCATGAGAGCAGGAATGCAGGTAAATGTGTTTTGATGGGTGAGAGAGATCAGGGAGCTGGGCTCAGCCCTGGCCCCACAGGTGGGCTTACTCCTCACACAATATCCACAGGACCCATCTCTTCCCAAAGATGTTTACCAGTTTGGTGTGTTCACTCTTTACAAAGGCTCTTTCTCTTTCCCCAGGAGTGTCCAGAGGGGTGGGATTCATCCGCTTTGATAAGAGGATTGAGGCAGAAGAAGCCATCAAAGGGCTGAATGGCCAGAAGCCCAGCGGTGCTACGGAACCGATTACTGTGAAGTTTGCCAACAACCCCAGCCAGAAGTCCAGCCAGGCCCTGCTCTCCCAGCTCTACCAGTCCCCCAACCGGCGCTACCCAGGTCCACTTCACCACCAGGCTCAGAGGTTCAGGTAGGCATGCCCAAAGAGGAAGAAGCCCTGCTACAGGGGTTCATAGCTGGGCAAGAGCCAGGGAAGCCCATGGTCCTGACAAATGGGGCAAGGGTAAAAGCTTCCACCCCCAGGAATCACTGTGCAAAACTCCCCCCAAGCCTCAGTTTCCATTCCTGTAAAATGAGACAGTTGGAGCAGATGCCCTTCTAAGCCCTCTTCCAATTTACTACTGTGACTGTATAAACTTTAGATTCTTTGGTAGAAACAAAATTTCTGTATTTAACCAAACATGAAGGTTCCGTTTCAACAAGAGTTAATCACAGATCAGTGACCACATTCAGCAGATTAGACTTAAGGCTGGACAGTGGCTTTTAATAAATTCAAAAAATAGACCATAAGGCAGATCCTTGCCAGAGGGAGTTGTTTTTCCTATCTTCTTTTCCCTCGGCAGGTAACTCTGTTGAGTTCAGGGGAGGGGGAAGTGCCTTTGGTGTTAACCTTATTATGTTAAGTCAGTAGGTTCTGGGAAGATAGGGAGGAAGATCCTGTCCAAGCCTGATTAGTGTTTCCTTCAAGTACCCAACCCCCAGGAAGCTCCTGGGGCAGGGGGGCATTGCCCTTCTCCTGGGACTTTTCTAAAAGACAGGTTTCTCTCCATGAAGGCAGTATGACCTTGACTGGTCTCTATTATACAAGAGATAAAAATATGTTTGACTTACCCATGATAAATTCTAAACAATTACTTTATTCCACACCACAGCCCAGCTTCCCTTTGATGAAAATGTTTTTCTCTTTGAGAAACTTCACATGGGAAATAGTAGGTCCTTCTATCTAGGATAGTATGCTCCAACTGGCTACATGAGGAGAAAAATCATCCTCTTTCGTGTCCTCCTATGCCCTGTGAATTTGAAATGGTTAATGATTTCATGAAGAGTCCAAGTCATCTAATTTTTATTTTGCTTGAGAGCACATGCAGTATTTATGTAAAAAGCCTCTCCAGCAGACTTCTAATGGTGGAAACTATCGTTACTACTGCAATAGCTTGTCCCCAAGTAAGGTAGTGAATGTGAGGAAGATTATAGCGTAATGGCAGTTTGCTGGGAGGTGCTATCAGGCAGTAAACAGTAAGCCACTTTTTAAAAATCTTAACCTGCAAACTCCCCCTGCCTCCCAAAAATGTGTGTAGTAAGATGATTTAGTTAATGTAGCAAGGCTAACAGAAAAGATCTGTTCTGATACATATTGTGTGCCTGTGTATTGTTAATCTGGAACAGAGACCTTTATTTACAAGTTTAATTATAGTAAAAAGGTGAACAATTTAAGAAGCCCCCGCTTTGAACAATTGCACTACAATATAAAACAAAATCCACACAAATGTTCTGAGAGGTGGGGGGAATGGTATTAATTCAGACCTTGAAAGAAAGGGAGACTCATTAGACACTTGCTTTAAACTCTAGCATTGACCTGAACATGAATTACTTGCAGTTAGAGACAGAAAAGGGGGAAACTACCGGTGGATAGACTTCTAAGCAGTGGGGAAAGTTGTTGAGCTTTTCTTCTTTGAAAATGGAGCATTCTTATTAATAGTTCCATTGAGCGATCTTGCCATCTGTGAGGCATTAACCCAGAGACCCTCCTTCTCTTTGCAGGCTGGACAATTTGCTTAATATGGCCTATGGCGTAAAGAGGTAATTAAAACTCCACAGATTGCCAGATGTCCATGTTGGCACAGACTGGGGCTAGAATTTTTTTTTTTTAATTCACTAACTTTACTTTAAAAAAAAAATTCTTCCTTTTTCTTCCACCAGCATGTCAAATTCTTAATTTTAATTTCGGACCTCAGTTGATTTTGTTTCTTTTAGGGCACACAAAATGTATTTGTGTGTTTCACTTTTTCTTTTATTTGCAGGTGGGCTTCTCCTATGGTTCAGGTGCCACAGCTACCAAGCCCTTAATAATCTGGTCCTTTGAATGGCTCCCCTAAGGGGAAAGGCTCCGACTCTTTGCTGGCTGGTTTTGCAAACTTGCAGAGCAAACCGTTTTGCATTAGCAATGCCAAGATTCAGTTAAGAGGGCAGATTCCAGCAAATCAGAATTAGAACATTTTGCTAATTGTGGTTGACAATCTTATGATTTTTCAGTAGAAAAATTAGATTTTGGACTACCAGCTCTGGCCAAAGGATAAACAAACACGTGGATGACTTTCTAACTCCTGCCCCCACTTCAGTGTGCATTTCAGAGCACATCCTGAGAATGAAGTGTATCTGTGTGCACCTCAACCAGGGGTTTCTTTTGTTACAGGTTTTAACAGTTCTTATAAATCCTCCCTTGGTTATATGTTATGTGTGTTTTAAACTTGCTGTTCCTGTCACTGAAAGGCTTTTTGTGGGGTTGGGGGCCCAGAGTCAAGGCTTTTGGGGCTCTCTGAATGCAGATTCAAAGTTTTCCAGATCCAGTATGAAATCTGAATCTTGGAAAGTTGGGTGTGTGATGTCACTGTGTCCATGAGATTCCCATATGTGCTTCTGATAAGCTCCACTGCACTGCTAGGGACATAGTGTCTTCATCATCTTGCTCAGTAGAGCTGCACACTTTAATTCCCCTTCCTACAGTCAAGGGAAAGAGATGTAGTCTTTAATAGTCCACATCACACTCCCAGTTCTTTCACTGGCCATCCATGGTAAGTACCCTGACTCTGGGAACTGGTGCACGGTAGAGGAAGTAACCTGACTGCAGACTTCACTATCAGAGGACCGGCCTCTCAAATCTCAATCCCAGCATCAATGAGGATAACTATGAATTATCTCCACATTTCCAGCACACTGTTTGCCTGTTCCCAGGGATTTTACATCTTTCCTAGCTCTATCTCATTCCTTTGCTCCTCTCTGATGTTAGTGAGGTAGTGCTAAATGTTGTGAAAAGAGAAATGCTTATAACATAGATAAGATAGAGGAAGACACAGCTGTGGTAGGCCTGCCACCACCTCCTCCACTGCCCCACCCAGAGTAAACATCACTAGCTGATAATAGCATTCTCTTTTCCTATTGAACCCAGATTTGGATTTAGAACGCTTCCTACCAAAATGCTGCAATTAACTGTCACCAACTAGGATAGAGGCTGTACTTGCAATCTCTTTGCTGGCCCTGACCTTTGACTTATAATAAATACTTAGCTGTTTTCTACCTATAAACAGAAAGAGATCAGTTCACCAGGGTCAACTCACCTGGTTGGAGGAGAGAAGATTAAAAAGACAATCTTCAGAAATGATACAAGTTACAAATAGACATGGATTTGCACGTCTGAGGATCTACACCATGATATTTTTTGGCTTTTTCTTGTTAATTGTTTTTAAACAAGAGGGAAGATTGACTTAGTGAATAATAGCAAAAATATTGTCTATTGAGTTGTTATATTTAGCATATATTCAGTAGCCATTTGATTATCCAAATTCTAGTTAGATACAGAACTATTCTTTAATAGGACTTTCAAATCTCCAAGAATATTTGCTTATTTTTAAAAACAGTTGTAGCTCACACTTTACACCATGCTCTTCCCTAGTTTTTGCTTTCTCTCCTTTTCCTATCTCCCCCAGTAAAACCCTGGCCAAATGAAAAGCAAGAAACTATTCAGTGTATAGCATCAAAAATCCGTATATAAGCTCATGCCTGTAATCCCAGCATTTTGGGAGGCCAAGGTGGGTGGATCACCTGAGGTCAGAAGTTCAAGACCAGCCTGGCCAACATGGCAAAACCCCGTCTCTACTAAAAATACAAAAAAATTAGTCAGGCATGGTGGTGCGTGCCTGTAGTCTCAGCTACTCAGGAGGCTGAGGCAGGAGAATCACTTGAACCCGGGAGGCAGAGGTTACAATGAGCCAAGATAACGCCACTGCACTCCAGCCTGGGCGACAGAGTGAGACTCCATCTCAAAAAAAGAAAGAAAGAAAAAAAAAAAAAGAAAAAAATCCCTATGTAAGTTTGATATGAAACAAAACATTAACAAATATTGTTCTGCTATAGGCACTGGTAACCTAATTGTTTCATCTGGTACATCCATCACAAATCACACAAGGATTTATTTCATCAGACAGTGAATAGAATTTAAAGGGTCATTTTTCTTTTCAGGATTACACAAAAACTGAGAAGATTTCTAAGCCTAATACAAAAGCAGTTGTAATAGGGCAAATAACAATTCTATGCTTTTCTAATGTACAGCGATTCAAGATATATAAATGCACAAACCACTTGCAGTCTTGCTTCAGTGATACTTAGGAATAAATTCCAGATAACATAGCATAAAGGAGTAATACATCTTTATTATTATTGCTTGAGTTTGTGGGGGAAACCCTTTTGAATAAATGCTAAATGAAAAATGAACCACCCATCTGTTTAATAGCAAGAAAGGCCTGTTCATTGTCACGTATCTCCATCCTCACCAAGAAACATTTGACAACCGTAGGTCAAGGGAGTGCAAAAATGGTAGACTTAAGCACTTTAGGGCCATCTCCTAATCTGCCTTTAAAAAAAAAACAATGAAATTTCCCAAGCACTGGCCAAAGTGAGTCACTTATTCAACCAATAAATATTTATTGAGCATTTTCTATGTGTCACTATATCTGTGAGATTCCCATATGTGCTCCACTGAATAAACAAATAGAGCCACAGAATGAATGAAATAGACCCTTTCCTCCAAGAGCACATTGTCTATTGTTGGGGTGGGGTGGAGTCGGTGTGGGGTGGAGTCAGGTTGGGGTGCACTATGAGCATATACTGTGATAGAACTGTTACAGAGCCTTGCTCTGGGAGCCCTGGGAGTCCCTTATGGTTTTTAGAAATTGACCTAGGTCTTTCTCTCAGCATGAACATGCCCTAGCCAGTCAAGCCATTCCCATCAGAGGAAATGACATAGACATTAGTTTTTACATTTTGGTTTTTGAACCCTGAAGACTCTCCTGTAAACACTCACTCAGCCCTCTGCCCCGTGTCTGTGTCTGTGCATCTGTGTGTTATCCTTGGTCAGACTGATGTCTGGACCAGTCCCCCCTTCTGCTTGTCCCCCCAGGTTCTCCCCAATTACCATTGATGGAATGACAAGCCTTGTGGGAATGAACATCCCTGGTCACACAGGAACTGGGTGGTGCATCTTTGTCTACAACCTGTCCCCCGATTCCGATGAGAGTGTCCTCTGGCAGCTCTTTGGTCCCTTTGGAGCAGTGAACAACGTCAAGGTGATCCGTGACTTCAACACCAACAAGTGCAAGGGATTCGGCTTTGTCACCATGACCAACTATGATGAGGCGGCCATGGCCATCGCCAGCCTCAACGGGTACCGCCTGGGAGACAGAGTGTTGCAAGTTTCCTTTAAAACCAACAAAGCCCACAAGTCCTGAATTTCCCATTCTTACTTACTAAAATATATATAGAAATATATACGAACAAAACACACGCGCGCACACACACACATACACGAAAGAGAGAGAAACAAACTTTTCAAGGCTTATATTCAACCATGGACTTTATAAGCCAGTGTTGCCTAAGTATTAAAACATTGGATTATCCTGAGGTGTACCAGGAAAGGATTTTATAATGCTTAGAAAAAAAGAAAAAAACAAACAAAAAAATACCTTTGATGCATTGAATGTTCTTTCATAGCTGTCGTTGTTGAATATAATATACATAGATAGCGATGTGCAGGGATTTTTACCCAGCCAGCTAACTTTACTACCTTCCTTGAAGGTGGATCTTTTTAAGATGACCATTCGCTCATTTGAAGAAGAAAAACAAAAAACAAAAAAAATAATAAAAATAAAACAATTTTTACAAAGTAATGGGATTCAAAGAAAGGAAAAAAAGATTTTTCTTTTTTGTCAAAATGTCGATCCAATCAGATTGGTAAAAACCCCCACACAAATTAAAGAGGAATAATAAAAATTGCAAAAATAAAAAAAAAAAACTTTTGCAAATTTTTTTATTTTTCCTTCTTTCTTTTATATCATGTGAACTAAAACAGTCTTCTGTTAGGGGATGGGGGCAAGGGGGATACCTGATGACATTAACAATTTAATAACATTAACATTGTTGCCAAAGAGGTGGTCTCTTTGCTGAAAATGGGTTTCAAGAAAAATCTATTTTTATAAAATATAAAGAATTTTTACAAGAGAATCTGGATTTGAGAAAAAAATATTTTGACTGGCTAATTTAGGGGAAATTGACAACTTTGTCGCGTTCATACTGCACTGGTAACTTTTTAGAGATCAAGATGTGTGTTTTAAACTGGATTCGTAGACTGTTTTTTGAAGGATGGGCTATAAACAGATGATCTTCATATCTTTTCATAGCATGTAATAATAATTAAAAAACAATTATTAATTACTAGGGGAAAGGAGTGTTCGTTCTACCCAGGGTACCACAGTTCCCCACAGTCAAAACCCAAAAGCAAGGAGATGAGTTGAAAGACAGTTTTTCTTTAAGTCATCAGTATGGGATGTCAGCAGAACAAAAATTAAAAAGATTAATTTTCCTTTTGATCTAAAACTTCCTTAGTTTGAGCAGTAGGTGCTACAAAATTATTTACATATCTTAGTATCATAGTTAAATGTAATGTGTTTAGGAGAGGAAAACAAAAGATACATTTGCTTTAAATTCATTAAGAAATTTTCAAATTCACTTTGTAGCCCATGCTGATAGAATTGGGCTGTGTTGGTACATTTGAAACACTGTTTATGTTGCTTGAAACACTTATTTATTTAATCGCCGATGTGATGATGCCTATGGCCGAGATCAAATATAGCTAGATTGGCTAGACTACTTATTTGTTTACTTAAACTATGGGAAGAAGCATATTATTGTGTCATTCTGTTGTGTGTGTATGTGTATATACAATATAAATATATATATATAAAGTTATTTTTTCTTTGGGTTAATTTATTATAAGTTGTAACACTTGGCTAGTTTTGTTTGTATATGTCTTAAAATGTTTTCTTATGATATTTAAGTGACAGTTAAAGAGGTATCAAGGTAACTTGTGTAGAACTATTGTTTGATATATTGTCATGTTTGTTGTGAATATTTTTTCTTACTGCACAGTAGAAAAATAAAAACAACTGAGTCTTTATTTTAATGTAACTCAGATTGGGGAAAACAAAACAGAGCTAAGGGAACAAAATGACTGAGGGAGCACTCTCCCACGTCCAGTGCACTGATCATTTTAGTATGTTTGTGCTTTGTACGGTTATATATTTAAAACGAAAACAAAACAAAAAAATACAAGGGTTCATGCTCTTCCCTGGGTAATAGAAACAGTTACTCGCTATGCATAATCTAGTTGATAGTTAAATTTGCTATTGCTTTTCTTGTCTTGTTATATAAAATCTTTTCAATACAAGTTTAGTCTTAATGGTAATAAAACGTTATGGTTATTTATAACTTGTGCTTATTTTGTGCATTTTTTCCCATGCTGAACCCACTAAGTGCATGTAGACAGGACTGTTGTTTTCACACTGAAAAGGCAAACTTTGTAGTAGTCGTCGTAGTGGTAGACAGATAACGAATACCAAGGCTGCATCATAGACTCCTCCTTTAAATTTTTTTTCTGTTTTTTTTTCCTCTTTTCTGTTTTGGATATAACACCAGATTTCAGTTCAGAGAACACTCGTTCAACATTCAGGGAAAACTTTTTACGTCACCTGCTATGAATGAACGTAGTTTGCTGGCAAAGTTTTGATGCATTTGCTAAGCATTAGTGGGAAAGGCATGCCAAAATCTTCTCTATAATGTGTTCAATCTTGGGGGAAAAAAAAAGGAAAAAAAATCTTAGGACCAGGCAGTTGTATACTTTAGTTATTAATGAATGACTTCATGTTAATCTTGCTAGTTTAGATGATTTCCAAGGGAAAGTATTGTAAATGTTTTTTTTTCATAATCTTGTTGTGTTTGAATTATTTGTACTTTATCTGTCCAGACAATAAATGAAAGTGTGTAGAATGGATTTGACTTCCCAAATTTTTAAATGTGTTTATTTAAACTTTTTTTCTGTACTATCTTCAGATTTCCCCAATATTTTTATCATTAAACCAGGGAAAAGAAAAGGCAGAGTAAAATTTTATTTTACAGCTTAGCCCAGTCTCTTAAAGTCAGCTCAATATTCAGAAGTCACTGTTCTGGTTCCATGCTATTAAAAGTGTGGTGGTCCCCAGCCAGCAGTATCAGCATCATCTGGGAGCTTGTTAGAAATGTAGAATCTGCATTTAACCAGATCCCCAGGTGAATGAATCACTGGTACTTTCAAGTTTAAGGAGCACTGCCCTGGTTCATAAGCCAGAACACTTGGCCTTACCTTTGGTGTTATGATACATTAGCACCTGTTATTCATTTATAAGAAGGCTTGTGACTTGTTCAGAGGGCAGGGAGCCACCATTTGCAGAGCACCTATTATGTAACGGGCAGGCTGTATGGTATCCTCTATATTCTCTCACTTTATCCTCAGCAACCCGAGGAGTGTAGACAACCTTATCCTCATTTCACAGATGACAAGACTGAGACTCAATAAGAATAGTAACTTGACACCACAAGCAAGTTTCCAGCTGGGATTTGAATCTAAGTCTGACTCCACTGAACAGCACCTCAGCATTAAGGTTGCAGAACTTGAGCATTAAGAAATATTAAGAAAGCAGACCATTTGTATTGAAAGTGACAGCTAAGCAAGAAAGGTCACCTTTTTATTTTAGCACTCATTTCTGTTTAAAAGTAGGAAATATTTGGCTTTCTTACCTTTGAATAGAAACTCAAAACAAGGAATTACTCATAATGTGTCTAAAGAACATGATTTAAGCTCAACCTAGGGAGAAAAATACTGCCTACATTATCATGAAGTCACATTAAAATATGCCCTGAACTTTACAGATTAGCTTTTTAGTGATTTCCTGATACAATCACTCACTGATTATCTACTGTCTTTCATTTTCATTTCCTCACTAACTGAAAATTTATACTCTATAAAACATTGCCATCCATAAACTGACACTTCATGAAATGCCCCCACTGAGCCAGATGAACAAATAGTAAGATTCTCTTCTATTTCTAATTAACCTCTTTTTTATTATTATATTAAGTTACCACATTGGTTGGAATAATTAAATTCAGGGCAAAGAATGAGAATTAATTAACCAAGCTAAATATTAAATTTCTAAGTCAGGCTAAACCTCATATAGTTGAACTTAAAGGTTCTTATTATAGTTTTATCTTAAAGACAAGTCCCTACGTTTCTTTTCTGGAGAAAAAAAAAATGGACATTCAAAAGAACAGTTTCCCACAGGGATAACACAGCTTTACAACCGTGTTTGTAGGTCTAAAAATGTTGCTGCCAAACCTATGATAGTTGCCAGTCATCACCACCCCTGCTCCTTAAAGGTGTCATTTTAGTGTACTTTAAATGGACGGCTGCATTATTTTGGAATATCCAAAGTTAGTAGAATCTTCCCAGTTCATAAAGTTCATTCACTAGCCTCCTCCTACAGATCTATGCAGAAAGTTTTACAAATAGATGTAGGTATTTAAATAGGTCTTGACAATGACCATAGAAGATATTCTGCATATACTCTCTCAGAAACACTTTCTAGCATCAGCACAATGTGTCTGCCTAACATCTAATAAAAAATTCATCTTGTTGTGAATATAAGCCTGTTACCTTAAATCTCCAGGCAAACATATATAGTTTCTGTAGGTGTTTGTGGAAAACGTCTAACAAATCACAAGAATACTGAGATTATTACATTTCTTTGAGGTCCTAGGTACATTGTATTTTGCTTGGTTGAAAAATTGCATGTCATAGAAAACTGACGGCATTTACTTAGTGTTATTTTTGTCAACGTGATAGGAGGAGTGAAAAAAATGTGTTTGTGTCTAAAACCACCCCACATCATCACCATCAACATCAAAACTTTACTTACTTCTATTACCGAAGATCAAACACTGACCAAATGATGGTTACTGCCAGAAATTTTGATCAGCTGGGGTCCTGTTTATCAAGATCAATCAACCTTTGTTCATTTGTAAATAAAACATTTTAACCCCCAAAGAATAACATTTAAATGTACGTTTGAAACTCACAAGGTCTTGTGGCGCCCATACTCTCCTTGAGTCAGTATTTGGGTGTAGATACTTTTAACCTTGTCAAAATGCAGCACACAATTGCCTTTGCCATAGGTAATTCCGGAAACTCCCAGTCCTTGAAATTATTTTGCCCTTACTTCCTGTAGGCACTATGCATTTGTTCCTTAACAGACACACACAGGCAAACACACAAGGCAAGTATTTGTATAATTATGAATTTTTTAACTTTCATCTGTGAATTCAAAAATGATACCTGATAAGATAGCGTTAACAGCAAGAGTGTGTTTTCTAAACCAAAGAGTCATTTAAATCTTAATTTGAGGCCATCCTGCCTGGATCCTTCCACAGCCTTCATGAAAGCTCACAGAACACAGCTTCTAATATCCTTGCACCCTTGACTGCCTTTGTTCTACCTGAAGAAGAGAATAATAAAAGGAAATTACATTTTATTTCCATGAGCTGAAATCAAGTTTTAATATTGTCCAAAAATGACTCGTACCATTCCCTTATCTTCTTAGCTTTTTGGCGTATTAGGTAATAAGATAATTTCTCATGGTACAGTATTTATGTAAGAATCATATTTCTCTCTGTGCAGATCACTTACAGAAGTGTCTGTTAACAGGAGAGAATGATACATAATCAGCACTTAAGATTAAAATAGACCTGAGAACATAAAAGTGTTCCTTCAATTAAAGGAATAGCGTTTCTCCCGTCTCATCCTTTTTGTTTCTGCAGCAGAATGAAAACTGGTTTAAAATCACCCAACCCCAGGTTAATTCCCAGAAGGCTTTTCTATGCGAGTTCAGCTTAATCTACTAGTGGTTCAAATGCAAAGTGGACTCACATGACATTCCAGTATGCCATGTAATTATTTCAAACAATTTTCTGCAAAGTCCCTAAGGTTTAAGAAATTGTTTCTAGAAAGACCACTGGCATTTATTAAGTTTTTCCTATGGCAGGCACTCTATATGTATATAGCGTTAGTGAGGGGTATCATCCCCCTTTTACATTGAACAGAAAGAAACTCGGAGAGATTAGGTATTTTGTGAAGGTGTGTAAGTAGGTGGCAAAGCCCGAATTCAAACCCAGGTCTGTCTGATCCCCAAGATCCCCAGTTACACACCGTGGCTCCAAGTCCATTATGCTAGAATTAGAGCCAAAATAATTACCACGTGGTCCACACTTCAACTAAAGGTGAGATGAGTCCTATTATGTAGGAAATAAAGGAAATTACATTCATGTACTGTGCCTGAGTCTAACCCTCTCCCCAAATCTTTAATGGAAAAACAGACCAAATAACAATGGTTTACAAGCAAATTAACAAAGAATAACTAAAAGTGAAAGTTTTTAAGCACTGTTGCTCAGCAGTATTTAAAAATGAAATTAGTTTGTTAATAGGTCTATTTTAACCACCACAAATCATTGAGGTAGAAAGGAGTTGAGGATAGGACAGACAGGTAAGAATGTTAACAAGCCAACTTAAGGACCATCAGAGCTGGCCCCATGGGTCTCCCCAAGTGATAGTTCCCACTATGACACACAGATGGGTCCATTGTGTGGACCAATAGCACCATAGTGGCCACTCCTTTCACTATCTGTATTGCCTCTGAATCCTCAGAACAATCCTGGGAAGCACATAAAGTAATCCTCATTTTACATCTAACAAAAACAGAGAAGTTAAATACCTTGCCTAAGGTTACACAGCATGTTGCAGAGTGGGAATTTGCACAAAAGTCATCCAGTTCCAATCCAATGTCTTTCTGCTAAACCATATTGCTGGCTTTCAATGTGACACCATTTGTTGATCATCTGCCTAGGTGTGAGGTATGGCAGGGTGGGGGTTGAGGGGAATCAGCCTAAGCCTTGTCTACACTAGAATCCTTACTCTGAACACCTGCCATATGCCAGATACTGAGCTAGGGGCACGGCAACAAATAAACATGTCTAGCTTCTTTTTTTTTTTTTTTTTTTTGGTATACCTGTTTTGTGCATGAAATTGTGCAGTGGGTTATGACAGAAAACCAAAAAAGCAGGAAAGGAAATTTAGAGTTCTATTACAAAGACAAGACCTGTGGAGCAATGATCTGGCCACAGAGATGTAGCACAGGTAACTTTTATGTTGGAGGGAGAATTTCAGATTGTGAAAATCTGTGGGGAATGCAAGGAGTATTCTGGGATCCAGGAAGGAAGGAGAGTTTGCCCTGATGGAAAGAGGACTAGCTTTAGTGAAAAAGTTCTGGGTTTGGGTCCCTGGGACAAAAATTTAATGTCTCTGAAATTCCTGATCAGAGAAGGGAGGATTAGAAGTAAAATATGCCAAGTTCCTGGCACTGAATGAAGAGTAGCAGGAATTAAACAATAGCCAGAAAGAGTTCCCAGAAGAAGAAAACTTGGGCCAGGCCCTTTGGCAGGGAGAGGTGGGTTTAGTGGATGCCCCTGAATGTAAAGAACCAAGAAATCCTGTTTGGTCACTTCAAGTGAGGGAGGGAAGAAATAGTAGGAATACACGTGGGAATAAGTTGCTGGGAATCTCACTTGGCCTCATGGAACTTAAGCTGCTTTTGAAATACAGTAACTCCAGCCACTTGGCAGCAAAAGCTCTGATTGCCCTCAGCAACCAGAGGCCCTATTGGTCCCTCCTCTGGTGTCTGGCCATTACAGTGACTCAGCCACTCCATCTCATTCACCCCTGAGAATTAGACCACTGGGAACATCATGGAAGAGTCACAGAGACTTCCCCTCAGGGTAAAGGAGTGGAGGCCACACTAAGGAGCTTAGGTGGGCAGCAGTGGAAAGGGACAGCACAGGAATAAGAGGAAAAGGGTTGGTCATGCAGGCCGAGGCAGGAAAAATCTTTAGGAAAGCAGAGTACCAGAAGGCTTTTGAGCAAGGAAGTGAGGACCCTTCGTTCATAAATATCTGGTAAAGGGCAAATATCTCCAAACCTACTCCTCTTGGCAGTAGGAATAAGAAAGAGTCAAAAGTTCAGTCTCAGCCAAGATGGGAAATGAATCCAATTAAACCATTTGTAAAGGGTAGTCCTCCCCTGCTTGTCACACAATCAGCCTTGTCATTGCCTGGTTACTTAGCTCTGGAAAGCCCTTGAAAGTCAGTTCAAATTCCTCATTTGAATCCTTGGGAGAAAAAGGGTTTTGAGTTGTCCAGCCTCCACTTCACCCTATGTAACTAGTTTTCATCTTATTCCACAAATATTAGGGTTCTTCTCCTTAAAATGCCCTTTCCTCCACCCCAAACCCACATTTTTCTCAAAGCATGCATGCACCACCCACCTGGCTAATCCTGCTTGTTCAGCTCAGGATTCACTGCCTCCTGGAAACCTTTCTTGACCCTGGCTGGATTAAGGATTCCTTGATAATCCCACATCCCTCTGCTTTCCTGTATCACAGCATACTCACATACCATATTTGTACTGCTGCATGCAGCCTCCATGGGGACAGAGGAATCAGGCATGGTGCCTGCGCTGGAAAAGCTCAGGTGTAAGCAGAGTATAGAAGGGCAAGAGCAAAGCTGCAGGGTATTTGGGGAGCATAGAGAAAAGAGCAGTCAATTCTAAATTTGTGGGGTGAGGTAAGGTTGAACTGTAACATGAAAGGAATCCTAGACATGTTTAGGAATCAGCTGTCTCATGAAGGATAGAACAGACTTGGACGGGTAGGCACTGGAGTGAGGCAAGGAGCATCCCACTGGGAACAATGGAAGTGATCCAGGACCAGGAGTCAGAATCCTCAGCTCTGCCCCTGACTTGCTGTGTAGTGTTGGGCAAGTCACTGCCCCTCTCAATTTCCCAGAAGTTAAAGGAAGGTGTGGGATGAGATGGTCTCTGATGGTCTTCCTCCTGCTGACTCCTAGACATTCATCTGCCCCTACATTTTTCATAGGGTCAGCAAATATTTATTGGCCACCTATTATGTGTTACTGAGGAAACAATGAGAGGACGAAAAGCAGCTATATACAGCTGAGGTGAGTGCTGTCAAGGTCAAGTACAGGCTGTTCTGACAGTGAGCAACAACACCTGCCTGGCTGAGGAGGAGGAACACCCTTTCTCAGACAGCGGCATTTGAGCCAAGATCTGAAGGATGAGGACAGTGTGTCCCATCCCAGGCCAGGGGAACAGCATGGGCAAAGGGCCAGAGTAGAGGGCAGCAATGTTCAGCTGAGGGACTGAGAGGAACCCAGTGACTCAGCAGTGGAGAGGGGAATGGGGCTGGTGGTAGCAGGGACCAGATTATCAAGGGTCTTGCAAGCCACAGAAAGGACTTTGATCCTTAAGAGTAATGGGGAGTGCCTACATTTCAGCCAATGGATTCTCTTCTCTCAACCTCAGTTTACTCATAGTGATGAGTAATAATAAATAATAAACCCCCTCTCACATATCTATATCTAACCTATATATTTATATCTTTCAATCTATCATCTCCTGTCGGTTCTTTTTCTCTGGAGAACCTTGACTATTACACTTATCTGTAAAATAGAGATGACTGATAACAGTACTTATAAGGCCTCTTATAAGGGCCTTATTCAGTGTTGAGAGGGTCAAATGCATTAATATGTGTTAAGTGCTTAAAACACTACCTGGCAGATAGTAATAACTATATAAATGTTTGCTATTACTATAGCTATCATTCTTAATATTAATCTGGCTAATTCTTACACATGCCTCAAAATTCAACATGAATATCCTGTCCCCTGGAGCTCATTCCTCAACCTCTCAGACCAAGTTATGAACCATTTCTCTGTGTTCCCAAAGTCCTCTCTTACCCTGTAGAATAGTTTATTGTCTACCTCTATGCCTTCTCCCCTAAACCATAAGCTCATCAATGGCAAGAACTGTGCCCTATTCATTAGTACAAGATTGTTCACAAAAAGAATGCCAGTGAAGGTGTGCAGCTGTGGTAGGCTGAATAATGGCCCCCTAAAAATGTCCACATTCTAATCCCAGGGCATGTGAATATGGTATCTGTCTTAGTCTATTTGTGTTGCAGGACTTTTCCTTAGTTCAGCTAAAGACAGGGTTCTTTGTCCCACAGCCATGAAAATTCAGGTTGGCAGACAATTTCGATGGTGAGTAAGACAGGGTTTTATTGGGTGAAGTGGAAGTAAAGGGGGCACAGGGACTCTCACAAGGCCAGAGTCCCTGCTAGAGCACTTCCCACCTGGCCATTCGAATCCCGGGTCCCACACAGGAAGAGGAGGGGCCAGGCTCCTCCCTGCTGCAAATGTCGGGAACTTCCCCAGGCTCCTCCTCAAATGGGCAGGCTGGATAGAGTTTCTCCACGGACCTCCTCTCACCTGGCTGTCTCATTTGGGCTGCTATAACAAAACATCTTACAATGGATAATTTACAAACAACAGAAATGTAGGGCTCACATTTCTGGAGGCTGGAAAGTCCAAGGTCAAAGCACTAGTAGATTTGATGTTTGGTGAGGATTTGCTGTCTGTCTCATAGTTGTCACCTTCTTACTGTGTCCTCACATGGTAGAAGGGGTGACCAAGCTCCCTCAGGCCTCTCTTATAAAGGCACTAATACCAGTCAGAAGGGTGGACCCCTCATGATCTACTCACCTCCCAAAGTTCCCACCTCTTAATAATACAACATTAGGGATTAGGTTTACATTTACTAATTTTGAAGGAACATACACATTCAGACCATTGCTTTACCTTAAATGGTTAAGGGGACTTTACAAATGTAATTCAGTTAAGGATCTTAAGGGGAGATTATTGTGGATTATCCAGGTGGATATATATATAAATGTTTGCTATTACTATTGCTATCATTCTTATTATTCATCTGGCTAATTCTTACACATACCTCAAAATTCAACATGAATATCCTCCCCCCTGGAGCTCCTTCCTCTACCTCTCAGACCAGGTTAGGTACCATTTCCAGGATTCCCCAGTGTAATCACAAGAATCCTTTTAAAAGGGAGGTGGGAGGATTCAGAGTCAGTAGTAGGAGAAGCAACAATGGAACCAGAAGATTGTAGTAATGCGAAGAAGGACCCATAAGCAAAGGAATGCATTCGGCCTCTAGAAGCTGAAAAAGGTAAGAAAATTGACTTTTTTTCCTGAAACCTCCAGAAGGAACACAGCCCATCTAACACCTTGACTTTAAACCTCTGACCTTCAGAACTATAAGAAAATAAGTTTATATTGTTTAAGCCACTACATTTGTGGTAAGTTTTTATAGGAGTAATAGAAAACTAATACATCAGCCAAGCATAAAGCAGGAGTTAGAAAAAGGATAGTTGTGTGGAGAAGCCAATGTTCAGTCCAGACCCTCCCTGGCTCCTGGCATCGGTGAGAATAGGAACAGAGTTAATGGTGGCCACTGTATCTACCCTCTTAGCACACGCTGACCACTCTGGGCCCTCAGGAAGCAAGCTACCACCACCATATTAACATCATCATTCCTGGATCTCATGGACTTGGTGGATGGTGGAGGGGGAGAAAAATCAGTGGGTCCAAAGATATCAGTGAACTGTCATGCTGGGCTCCAGAAGAGACCATATGGAATGTAAATTAGGTTAATAGAACAGTGGCCTGGGAAATCTAGGTTCCTGACCCAGTTCCTGGGTTCAGTTTTGCATATGCTTCTGAACAAATTATATATTCCATACTTGCTCCTTCTCTTATGTTCCACATCTCAATTAATTGTGGGAAACCCAGGAGTATTCCTAAACTCCCTCCCCTCCCCTCAACCATCTAATCAATTACCAAACCCTAACAATTTTATTCTCCTGAAAATTTCTCAAATTCATCCCCTCCTCCCCTCTTTATTGCCACTATCCTGATTTAAGTCTTATCACCTCATTCACAGGCTATTAACTGAATCCCTTCTATGTACAAGGATTCAGACACTATCCTTATACGAGACCTTTCCTCCTCACCTTCTGCAACTCCACCCACCCCCTCCGTCAGGACAATCTATCTAAAACACCCATCTGGCCAAATCATTGGCCCACCTAAATCCCATCAGTGAATTCCTATTACCCAGGTGATACAGTCCAGACTCCTGAGCATGACTTACAAGACCCTGAATCATCTAGGCTCTGGCGGCTTAACCAGCCTCATCCCCTTCCTCTTCCTGCCTCACAGTTTGTGGTCCAGCTCTGCAAAATTACTACCTGTTCCCTGAATACAACACAGTGCTTGTCACAGGCCTACTCCTATTAACTCTCTTCTTCCTTACTAACAGAATCCTGATTTTTTTAGGGCAACAAAATGTCTAGCTACAAAACATCTTTCACATCACACAGCTCTGGCCAATGAGAAGTAAGAAGTCCCTCGTGAGTCTTCTAGGAAAGCTCCCTAAATGGGAGCAAACTCAACTGGCACACTGTTTTCCCTTTGCCATTGCCCTCTTTTCCCTCTCCCTTCTTCCCATTTGGAATGCTGGTGTGATATCTAAAGCTGCATGTGCCATATTGCAACTATGAAGGAACAGACAAAAACCATGAATGGCAGACTAGAAACACCTGGAAAGCCTATGCCCTCAATGGTATCCCTAGGCTGCAATAGCCCCTGGATTATCTCCTCTGAACATCTTATTATTTGAGAAAAATACACTCCTTACTGAAGAGCTTCCCAACAAATGAACACATTCTTTATTAATGTGCTTAATTTATTTCTTCAACCCTCTGATCAGACAGGTGGGGCCCTGTGCTGTTACAGTCCCCAAGCCATTCATCTCTGGCCCCAAACAGCCCATCCCTCTGCCCTGCTGGGCCATACAAACATTTTCGTGTGTGTACTGCTGTGTAACAAAATGTTACACAACTCTCTCTCTCTCTCTGGTTTAAGTCTGATTATTGCTCTATCCCACTTGACCATTGCCTATGCACTGAGATTTCCAACGTTCCTCCACGTGTCTCCACTGCCAGAAGCTCCATCACCACCTGCCTCCAGATTTTCATCAACTTATTGCTGCCTGCATTAGTCTGCCATGCATCTAAGACTCCTCTTGGGCCACCCGTCCAGTAGCACTGATCTATCTTTGACCCCCAGTGCTCCTTGGGGCCTTAGTTCCTGCCATCATACTGACTACAATATCTCAACATCTTTGCCCACCTCCACATCTCTAGAGCTCCTGTCTCTCTCCCCAACTCTCCAACCCACCCTCTTGCTCTCTCACTCTTGCTTGTCATCAGAGATCCACCTTTCCTTTCTTTTATCCCATTTTGATAAGGAAGGAACAGTTCTACCACAGAGTTGCTTGGATCCCTAATGACTCAGTAAAATATATATTTGCTGGCAGGGCCCGGTCAGAGAAGGCTAAAAAGAGCTTTACACTATGCTACAAATAGTGCTCTTTAGCCCTGAACCCATTTGCTACTGTGGTCCTCAGTGCTAGACTTTCTCCTCACCTAATTTTTTTTTCCCAGGAATCCCCATTATCCTTATTATAATCTGGATTCCCATGCAATGCCCCTGTCCCCATGACCTCAATGCCCATCAAATAGGCTTATATATGCCTCATCCTCCAATATGAACCATCCACGTTCTTACTCACGGGGTCTATGCCAACCCAGGGATGTAGCTAGACACAAGAGGGCATGAAATGTACATAGAGTCCTGAGCTTCCTGCTACTGAATGAATAATTAAATTCTCCAAGTCTCAGTTTCCCCAACAGTAAATGTAATAGCAGGACTACCTGGTCTCAGTTTCATCAGCCTGACACAAGGAGGAACCCCAGGGACAAGCTTGAGGCCCCAGAATACTTTAGAACCAGTATAGAAGCCAGGAGAGAAGGAGAAATGAGGGGGAGAGGAAGTTTTCAATCAGGTGCTGGGCTTTCACTGCCAAAAAATTTCCCACAAACAAACCCACCCCAGCAAAGGAAGCTACTGTTGGCTGGCATGCTGCAGAAAAGAAGGCGGGCATGAGGCCTCATTAATCCGGCGGCTGTGGGATCAGTTGCAGATACCCCCCAGCCCACCCACTTTTTGCCATCTGCTGCTGCTGCCGCTGAGCCAAACGTATGCAGCTCTGGTGGGAGCCCAGCCGGAAGCCAGAAGAGGGGCCCAGACCCTTGTGTATGGGGCAACCCCAGCAGCAGGGACCTTTGAGCCCAGGCTCCTGCCGCAGCTGTGTCTCCCAACCCCACCCCCATCCCCCATGCAATGCTGCAACACTCCACAAGTTGGAAGCCACTGAGGGAGAAGTCCCAGGGCCCTGAACAAATATTAGACAAATAACTGACTAAACTGCATTGATTGAGAATTCACTGTGTGCCAGACACATACCTTATATCCCATAAATACTATCCCAAACCACACAAAGATTTCAAAACTACATCTGTCATAATTCTTGATGATTTCAATATGCACAAAGACAATCTTTCCAACACCTCGGCTCCTCAACCTACACTCCTCCTTCCACCTCAGTTACTCCCTCCCTGCTCCTCCCGTAGGGCTTAATAGCTTAATTTCAATGGCAAGCATCCTCTTGTCAATACCTACTTCCTATCTCACTCCCTTTACTATCCTGACTCAAAATAACCCTTCAACCCTCCTGGGACCTTCAACTCACTTTTACTGGCCCTCACCACCACCATGTCCTCACTTCCCTTTCTACCCAGTTTAAATTCCATATAAAACATATCATCCTTCCCTTGTGTACACTTTCATTTTCCTCACCCCTCCCTCAGTTCATTGTATTCTTTTGTTTCAACCAAAGCTCTCCATCTACTGTGTACCTGCACCCTCACGGCTGAACATGCACTGCAAGAGAAAAACACATATTCATGCTGACCAGACTCCCTTTACATTAGTGACCAGCAGCCTTGTGTGGGCCCTAAAACTGCCTGAAGCTCACACTGTATTTCTCTAGTTCAATCACTCTCCCTCTCCCCTAGATGGTATTTTCCTACTTTCTCCTCTTTCTTCGAACCTCTAACACCTCCCTCATCTCCCTCATCTTCATTCTCAACTGAAGACCCAGCTTCCTATTTCACTGGAAATTGAAGTAATGAGAAGAGAACTCCCACTAGCCCCCTGCTCCCCCTTCTCTCCTGTTACCATGGATGAGCTGTCCATTGCTCTTCTACCTGTGTGTTAAATCCCACCCCTCACCAACTCAAGAACATAGATCTAGCAGTTCTCCTCTCTTATCCTGCATCGTTAGATTATTCCCTCTCTACTGAGTCATTCCCATAAGCATACAAACATACTTTTACTTCTCCCATCTTAAAAAAAAAAAACTCGCTCTTTACCATAACTCCTATTATTACCCCATTTCTCATTTTCCCTCAGCAAGAAAACTTCTTAAAGTATAGTGATATTCACTGCCCAATTTCTCTTTTCCCATTCTCCCTTGAACTTTAGTAAGATCTGCTTCCCCACTACTCTTCCCAAACTGCTCTTGTCAAAGTCACCAGTGATCTCCCCATTGCCAAATCCAAATGGCAAGTCTCAGTCCTCGTGGTACTCAATCTTGCAACAGTATTTGTCTCAGCCAATCACCTTCTCCTCCTTGAAAAGTCTTCTTTACTTGCCTTCCGGGACTCCCCATTTGGCATATTTTCTTCCTACCTTTCTGGCCATCCCACAGTCACCTCCTTTGTTTGACCTCTAACTGTTGGAGACTGAGTTCTAGGAATTCTTCTCTAACTACAGTCACTCCCCATGGTCACTCATCTAATGTCGTGGCTTTCAATATAATTAATGTTCTAATGACTTCTAAATATATTTCTAGCACAGAGCTCTCTCCTGAACTCTGGAGACATATGTTCTACTGTCTAGTATACATTTCCACCTGGCTACCTAAAGGACATCTCAAACTTGCCCCCCACCCCCACAAAAAAAAACCCACACAATTTCTTTTTGCCCTTTCCACCCAACCTGCTCTCTCCATCTCAACAAATGGAAGCATTATCTTCTCAGTCACTCAGGCCAAATCTCTTAGAGTTACACTTACTTCCATTTTTTCCTACTATTCTCTAAAAAGTCTCCCCATTGTGTACAGATTTGTATCTATTTTGCTTACTATTATAACTTCAGCTCCTAAAAGAGTGCCTAGCCCTTAGTAGGTACTCAATAAATATTTGCCAAATAAAGGTATAACTAAATTAATCAGCTGTTCATTGAATAAATAAAATAATTATTACAGATTGTGATAAGGGATAAGAAAAATGTGCTATGGAATAAGATAACTGAGAGGTTCTACTTAGAAAACAACAGAGGGGTTCTCTTTTCCCTGAGGAAATGACTTTGAAATGAGACGGAATGAGACATTGTGGAAAGAGCCAGGAAAAGAACATTGATGTAAAGGCCCAGAGGTAGGTATGAGCTTAATGGGTTCTAGGAAACAACAGATGGCCAGCGTGGCAAAAGAACCGAGAGAGAAGGGAGAAAGGTACTGGGAGACATCGGGGAGCTGGAGAAGTAAGCAGGAGCGAAGTCATGAAGAGCCTTGAATGCCAAGTGTGGTCATTTTTGCATTCAGCACAGAGATGAGGCCCAGAAAGCCTCAGGAGAGGGAGAGGGTGGGGTGAAAGTTAAAGGCCAAGGGAGGGCCACCAGAGACTCCTCCAGATTCCAAGGTCTGCACCTCCTGCTATATAGAAAGCCAAGGACTAGAGTGGCTCACTCTCTTGGTCCACCCCAGGGTTTTATTGTGGGTTTGACAAAACTAACCAACTAAAACTCCAACTAAAAGCAGGAGTGGTTTGGTTATTCAAACTTAGCTATAAATCTAGTAACTGCTTGTATTTACCTCATGTCACATAGTTTAACTGTCTCTATGGGTGCCCCAGAGGACAGACACTATCTGTGGTTGAAATATGTCTCTCTCTGCAAACCATAATTCTAGGCCCTCCTAAGCTCAGGCCTTGCAAGAATCTCTACTGCCCAACAAGTCCCTATAAGATGGCATTTAAAAGCAGTCCCTCACGCACTGCAAACCTTGAGTGATAATATGGAACTTATAGCAATGGGCACTCTATCCCCATCCTCTGACTTTAGGACAGGGACTAGAATCTAGCACAGAGCACTCAGTGGGTACTTAAAAATGTCTGTTCAATTGAATAATAGGAAGGAATAAATTCAACATCAGTGAGAGCTGCATGGGTAACAATGAGTGAATGAATGAAACCCTTTAGCCTCTCTCACTTGCCTGTCTTCTTATAGAAGGTTCAAACCTCTTCCATCTTAAAAACAAACAAAAGACCACCTTGCTGGATCTCCAGCTCTTCCTTCTAGACTTCTCCTGGAAAACTTCTCTCTCAAATTCCTTTATAGACAGTTTCTTGGGTGTCTACACTTACCTTTTGTGGGAAATTTTACCCAATCCCATGACTATAAGTACAGTTTGTATTCTAATGCACAAATCTGTATCTTCAGCCTCAACCTTTGAACCTATGTTTCTGGTATCCATTAGACCTCTTCAACTGGATGTCAACAGGTACTTTTGGACCTGTCAACTCAACATGTCCAAAACAGAACTTAGTATCTTCCCCCTGAAATCTTCCTCCTGAGGTGTTTTCATGTCAGGGACTGTCACCTTCAATTATCCCCATTTTATCTGGGTTTTGCCCTTGACTCCCCATTCTCCCTTATCATACACATCCCACCAAATAGTAAGAATTTCTAGATTCTAAATCTTGTCTCTGAAATGTCAGTTGTCCTTGGATTCTTTCTGTAGGGGGCGTTGTCACCAAGGGTGGCCCCAAACTGTGTGAAGGATAGAGAGATCAGCCAGAAGCTCCTGGGAGCCTGAAGGGAAGGAGAGTCCAGTGGCCCAGCAGCGCTTGGTCCTTACTGTGAGCCTTCTCAGAAATTCTCTCTACGGCAGTGACTCATGGTGGTGAGACATGTCCCAAAGAGTTAAATAAACCGAAGACTAACAGAAATTCTTAGTTTTCAGGATGGCAGATAAGAAAAGAAACAACCTGTCAAAAAATACTGAAACTCCCTCCTCTTATGAGATGAAAGAACAGACTGAAATCAGTTGGAAACAAGATGCCCAACTGGAGCTTGCGCAGAGCGACCTTGCTGACATCACAGCCACCACATTTCATACCAACTCCTCCCGAATTTGCACATGCAACCCATGAGTTAGCATGAAGACATAATTGTGCATGCCCAAGGAATTTCCCGACCTCCCTTTTCCTTCCACCGATCACCTACTTGCTAATCTCAGAATCCACCCCTTGAGCCTTTTCTAGTAAAAATACTGCCTTAAAGCCAGCACAGGGAGACAGGTTTGGGCTTGACTCCTATCTCCTTGGGAGTCAACTCTCAATACAAAGCTTTTCTTTTCTCAAAAATAGTCGATGTCACAGTATTGGCTTCCAACACATCGGGCAGCAAGCCCCTTTTGTTTTATAACAGTGGCACCTCTACCATCCCTCTTCACCTCCACCAGCGTAAGTTCTGGTGAGAAACCCATGGAGATGATGTCTTGGGAAAAGCATGAGGGAGTTCACAAATACTTTGGAGGAGGCAAAGGTAAATATGAGCAGCCCAGAAAAAAGAAAATCAAGATGAACAGAGAGAAAAGGACTAGGGATGAAGTGGCTCCCTGAGGATGAACCCAAGTGTGCAAGTGCTAAGATGGAAGTCCCACAGCATCTCCTGGCTAGGGTTTGTTATCCTGCAGATGAGATGGAGGTGGAGCACCAAAGTGAATGAGTGACTTCACAGTAACACCTTCTCTCTTTCTTCATCTCCCACATCTAATTCATCAGCCCATCAGCAAACTACCTTCAAAACTAACCCCAAATCTGACCACTTCTCACTGCCTGTCCCACCACTACTGTTGTTTTAAACATATATATAGTTTTATACATATATAGGTGTATATATATATAGATGTATGTATATAGATGTATATATATAGATGTATATATATAGATGTGTGTGTATATATATATAGATGTATATATATATACACAGAGAGAAAGAGAGGCAGAGAGAGAGTCTGTTTGCCACAGTAGAAACTAAGCTGCATTGGAATGGGACCTTGATCTTGTTCACTGCTTTATTCCCATTAGCCAGTGGGGGAAAATGGCTGCTGCATAGTTGAGGATCAATAAAATTTTTACTAAATAAATGAATATAAATGGGTAGATTGATGGATGGTTGACTGAATGAACCAGAGAGACTGTATCTTCAGCCTCAACCTTTGAACCTATGTTTCTGGTATCCATTAGACCTCTTCAACTGGATGTCAACAGGTACTTTTGGACATGTCAACTCGACATGTCCACAACAGAACTTAGTATCTTCCCCCTGAAATCTGCCTGAGTGTGTATCAGTCAGAATTAGCTAGGTCATGCTACAATAACAAATAACTCCAGAGTCTTGATGACTTAAAACAACAAAGGTGCATTTCTCATGAGATATCCATTGTGGATCACCAGGGAGGCCTTGCTCATTGCAGTCACTCAGGCACCCAGGATTATGGAGGCTTTATCTTGACTGACAGTGACTTTCACCACAGCAGGGGAAAGAGAACAATCTTGCACTGGTTCTTAAAGCTACCTTCTGCAGGTATTACTTCCAGTCATGTAACTAGCTAAAGTAAGTCATATGGGCATGCCTAAATACAAGGGAGCAGAAACGTGCCTGAAAGGGGAAGATAAGTGAGATCTCTGTGGACAACCTTATGATTACCACAGAGTGAGTGGGTCATATCCATGGAGAGGCATGTGTGCGATATGCAACTAGTGTCAATGATAGTGGAATGAATCTGCATGCAACTCCAGGGGAAATCAGTAAATGCTTACAAGAGTATGTTAGTCAGTTGTTCATATTCTCTCCCCCTCTTGCCTAACCCTTGCATGGAATCTGTTCTCATTACCCAAGGCCTTTCCCTATGTCAATGCCATTTTCAGAGTACTCTCTCTACTGAGGATAGACAGTCTGGGGCTCCACTGCACCTCAACACCACTGTCTTTTGACAGAAACCCTAAAACACTGGGCCTTGCTTTCATTAAAATAAAGCCCCTAGACTCCTGGAACTTGGTGATTTGACCACCTGCAAAGCAGACCAACAATTCTATTTCTTTCAATTTCCCCATTCCTTATGTTAGCCAGTTTCCACTTTCCATTTGCTCTTTCTTCTTCTTTTTTTTTTTTTTTAAATTTTTTTTTTTTATTATACTTTAAGTTTTAGGGTACATGTGCACATTGTGCAGGTTAGTTACATATGTATACATGTGTCGTGCTGGTGCACTGCACCCACTAACTCGTCATCTAGCATTAGGTATATCTCCCAATGCTATCCCTCCCCCCTCCCCCCTCCCCACCACAGTCCCCAGAGTATGATATTCCCCTTCCTGTGTCCATGTGATCTCATTGTTCAATTCCCACCTATGAGTGAGAATATGCGGTGTTTGGTTTTTTGTTCTTGCAATAGTTTACTGAGAATGATGGTTTCCAATTTCATCCATGTCCCTACAAAGGATATGAACTCATCATTTTTTATGGCTGCATAGTATTCCATGGTGTATATGTGCCACATTTTCTTAATCCAGTCTATCATTGTTGGACATTTGGGTTGGTTCCAAGTCTTTGCTATTGTGAATAATGCCGCAATAAACATACGTGTGCATGTGTCTTTATAGCAGCATGATTTATAGTCATTTGGGTATATACCCAGTAATGGGATGGCTGGGTCAAATGGTATTTCTAGTTCTAGATCCCTGAGGAATCGCCACACTGACTTCCACAATGGTTGAACTAGTTTACAGTCCCACCAACAGTGTAAAAGTGTTCCTATTTCTCCACATCCTCTCCAGCACCTGTTGTTTCCTGACTTTTGAATGATTGCCATTCTAACTGGTGTGAGATGATATCTCATTGTGGTTTTGATTTGCATTTCTCTGATGGCCAGTGATGATGAGCATTTTTTCATGTGTTTTTTGGCTGCATAAATGTCTTCTTTTGAGAAGTGCCTGTTCATGTCCTTTGCCCACTTTTTGATGGGGTTGTTTGTTTTTTTCTTGTAAATTTGTTTGAGTTCACTGTAGATTCTGGATATTAGCCCTTTGTCAGATGAGTAGGTTGCGAAAATTTTCTCCCATGTTGTAGGTTGCCTATTCACTCTGATAGTAGTTTCTTTTGCTGTGCAGAAGCTCTTTAGTTTAATTAGATCCCATTTGTCAATTTTGGCTTTGGTTGCCATTGCTTTTGGTGTTTTGGACATGAAGTCCTTGCCCACGCCTATGTCCTGAATGGTAATGCCTAGGTTTTCTTCTAGGGTTTTTATGGTTTTAGGTCTAACGTTTAAATCTTTAATCCATCTTGAATTGATTTTTGTATAAGGTGTAAGGAAGGGATCCAGTAGAACAGAGCCCTCAGAAATAACGCCGCTTACCTACAACTATCTGATCTTTGACAAACCTGAGAAAAACAAGCAATGGGGAAAGGATTCCCTATTTAATAAATGGTGCTGGGAAAACTGGCTAGCCATATGTAGAAAGCTGAAACTGGATCCCTTCCTTACATCTTTCTTCTTTTCTAAGGACTCCTGATATACTGTATTCCTGGCCTTCTCCTATCCCCATCCCACATACGTACTCCAGCTCTGCTCTAAAAAAAGACACATGCATTATGGAAAGAACATGGGGTTGGGGTCAGACCTAAGCTCAAATCCTGACTGTACCACTTACTGACCATATGACAGTTGGTTTTCTTGTCTTGTAAAATAGGGGCAAAAATGACAATCCACATGGATTACTGTGAGAGTTAAATGAGAAAATATATGTAAATCACACATAGTAAATTAAGACAGCTGTTTTTGCTGTGGTGATCTTATGGCCATGTGTCATATCTTCCCTACTAGACTAAAAAGTCCATGATGGCAAAGACCTAGATTCTTGCCAACACTGACTCCCCAGCCTCAGCAACTAGCACAGTGTCTGAAACCTCACAGGTGCTTAATAAATATTTGTCAATGAATATAAAGAGTTTTGTTAATATCAACTAAAGAAGATCCTGAGACAAGGCAGATAGCACAGACACACCAAACCAAAGCTGGATCTATCCTCTCTGAAACTGGCATCCAGTTGTCATCATTTTTATATATATCAAGAATTGCACACGTTATTAAAATCTCAAAAAGTGACTTCCCTCCCAACTGGCCTTCTGCTGCAATGAAATGACAAAGATCTGACATCTTTATCACACAATTACTAAAACATCCTTTTGAGTTGTCATTTTAAAATATTTGCCCAATTTAGCTGGAGTTTGAGTTTAATTATAGGAAGAAATGTGGGCTTGAGTTAGGTTACACTGGATTCGGGGAAGGGAAGAGCAGATAACTGGATCCCTCCCACTCACCGAAAGACTTCAGCTGGCCAAGACAACTCCCAAATAGGACTAGACATGTCAAATAAAGCAAGAAACACAAAAGAAACTTGGAAACCTTGAAAAGAAAGACAAGGTCATGGAATAGGAGTTTAAGCAGGCCTCGCTGAAGCTTAAAATCCTTCACTAAAAAAAAAAAAAAAGTCCTTTACTGTCCCTCCAGGGCCTCAGAACATAAGGCAAGATGCCTAGCCTGGCGTTCAAGCTTCCTGGGATCTTGCCACCCCTCCAATCTCTGCAACCCTTTCTCCTCCCTCTCCCAACTTCCCCCCATCACTATGAATCCCACTGGCCTATGGGCCTTGGGGTCTCTTCCAGCTTCTTTCTTGATTGGGCCCACTTTTATTTCTTCTTCACAGTGGCCTAGACTGGGCAGGTCTAGTCCATCTGCCAACGAATACTTATTTGGGACTTCTTATGCACCCAGCATGGTTCTAGCTGCTGGGGACAAAGCAGTTAACACAATAAAATAAAATTCCCTGGCCTTAAAAAGGAAACAGACAATAAGAATAAGCACATTAAAAAAAAAACTATAGCCTTTTAGATGTTGACAATTTCTTACTAACTTAGATATTTTTTCTTTTTCTTTTAGGACTGGTAAGTGAAGGTAACAAAACAAAATTCGCGCTTGATTCAAGGTACAGTTTTTGAAACATCTTTTTTGATCTTCTAAAAACTCAGGGCAACACCCAGAACCTTCCCTTACTATTGTATTGACACCCATTAACTGATATTTCTTGCACATTATATTGTCCTTCTGACTTGATAGGGAGCTACTTGGAGGCAGGGATGGAGTTTGATTCTCATGAAGCCACTGGAGACTATCTGCTGAAAGAATGAGGGGGAGATTGTGCCAACTCTGAGCTGTCTGTCTAAAAAGGTCTTCTAGGGATAAAATCCCTAAGAGCTGAGATGCCTGATGACTTTATAGCATCTTGGAGAGAAGCATGGCTATTTCTCAACCCAACTCCATGGAAATAATTATTGCAAAACTCACCATCTAGTGAGAATCTTCTATTGCCAGGCACCATGCTGGGCCCTCAACATAGAATGTCTTTTTAGTAAGTAAAAAGTTCTCCTTGGTAATCCTCACAGTGCCAATAACTGTGAGAAGTACATGGAAATTACTAGCTGCTATCAATATTACTGTGTCTAAAACTACCGTTTTCCTCTGCATTAGAACAATCTGAACATTGTTAGGCAAAGACATCTAAGCAATTTTAAAATTATTTGAGTCATGACAGAGAGACTCACAACTGAAATATTTACCTTTCAATTTCAGGTGAGGACGTTCCCGGAGATTGAAGATGTGACAAGTTCCCGCATCGTGTGAGCATCAGAGAAAAGTTCCCCTGACAAGTCACGTGCAGAGATAGGAACCGTTGATTAAGGAGAGGATTAATTTTATCTTCCAAGTATTTCTACCGGGAAATACTCTTAAATTCATAGAATAGTGGGGCTGAAAGAGTCCTTCGAGGTCTCCTCCTTAGCTTCTTTGTCTTATGGATGGGGAAACAGAGGCCCAGAGATCAGAATTGCATTCTAATTATTCAGCCCTCCTTCCACTCCCCCCTCCAATCCATCCTCCAACTAGAATTTATTGAATGATTAAAGGAAAAAAAAATGAAGGAGGCATTTGGTCTTGATTCGCCCATTCGTTTATTCAGAAAGTATTTATTGAATATCCACTATTTGCCAGGCACTGTTCTAGGCACAGGGAACAAAGCAGTAAACAAACCAGACAAAAATCCCTGCCTTCATGGAGCTCACATTCTAGAGAAAGGCAGTAGACTGCATAGATTGATGAATGGTTATAAATGTTAGAAAGAAGAATAAAGCAAAAAGGAGGGCCAGATACATGGTTTAGCTCTGTGTCCCACCCAAATCTCATGTTGAATTGTAATTCCCAATGTTGGAAGAGAGACCTGGTGGGAGATGATTGAATCATGAGGGCATAGTTCCTCCTTGCTGTTCTCATGATAGTGAGTGAGTTATCATGAGATCTGGTTGTTTGAAAGTGCATAGCACTTCCACCTTCACTCTCTCCTCCTCCTGCTCCAACATGTGAAAATGCCCTCGCTTCCCCCTTACCTTGAACCATTATTGTAAATTTCCTGAGGCCTCTCAGCCAAGTTTCCTGTACATCCTGCCAAACTGTGAGTCCATTAAACCTCTTTTCTTCAAAAATTACCCAGTTTTGGTTGGGTGCGGTGGCTCACACCTGTAATCCCAGCACTTTGGGAGGCTGAGGCAGGCAGATCACTTGAGGTCAGGAGTTCGAGACCAGCCTGGACAACATGGTGAAATCCTGTCTCTACTAAAAATACAAAAATTAGCTGGATATGGTGGTAGGTGCCAGTAATCCCAGCTACTTGGATGGCTGAGGCAGGAGAATCGCTTGAACCCAGGAGGCAGAGGTTGCAGTGAGCCAAGATCACACCACTGCACTCCAGCCTGGATGACAGAGCGAGATACCATCTCAAAAATAAAAATAAAAATAAATTACCCAGTCTCAGGTAGTTTTTTTGTTTTTTGAGGGTTTTTGTTGTTGTTTGTTTGTTTGTTTGTTTTTTGAGACACAGTCTCGCTCTGTCACCCAGGCTGGAGTGCAGTGGCGTGATCTTGGCTCACTGCAACATCCGCCTCCTGGGTTCAAGCAATTCTCCTGCCTCAGCCTCCCCAGTAGCTGGGATTACAAGCACATGCCACCATGCCTGGTTAATTTTTGTATTTTTAGTAGAGATGGGGTTTCACCATGTTGGTCAGGCTGGTCTGGAACTCCTGACCTCGTGATCTGCCTGCCTTGGCCTCCCAAAGTGCTGGGATTATAGGCGTGAGCCACTGCGCCTGGCCTCAGGTAGTTCTTTATAGCAGTGTGAGAATGGACTAATACAGAAAATTGGTACCAGGAGTGGGATATTGCTATAAAGATACCTGAAAATGTGGAAGCAGCTTTGCTACTGGGTAATGGGCAGAGATTGGAACAGTCTGGAGGGCTCAGAAAAAGATAAGAACATGTGGGAAAGTTTGGAACTTCCTAGAGACTCATTGAATGGTTGTGACCAAAATGCTGATGATGACATGAACAATGAAGTTCAGGCTGAGGTGGTTTCAGGTGGAGATGAGGAACTTACTGAGAACTGGGAACTTACTGGGAACTTACTGGGAAGTAAAGTTCACTTTTGCTATGCTTTAGCAAAGAGACTGGTGGCACTGTGCCCCTGCTCTAGACATCTGTGGAGCTTTGAACTTGAGAGAGATGATTTAGGGTAGCTGGGGAAAGAAATTTCTAAGCAGCAAAGCATTCAAGATGTGACCTGGCTGCTTCTAAAAGCATATGGTCATTTACATAAACAAAAAAATAAACTGAAACTAGAACTTATATTTAAAAGGGAAGCAGATCATAAAAGTTTAGAAATTTGGCAGCTCAACCATGTGGTAGAAAAGAAAAACTCATTTTCTGGGGAGGAATTCAAGGCTGCAGAAATTTGCATAAGTGAAGAAGAGCTGAATGTTAATAGCCAAGACAATGGGGAAAATGCCTCCAGAGCATTTTACAGACCTTCACAGCAGCTCCTCCCATCACAGGCCAGGAGGCCTAGAAGGGAAAAATGGTTCTGTGGGCCAGGCCCAGGGCCCTGCTGCTCTGTGCAGCCTCAGGACATGCATGGCACCCTGCATCCCAAATGCTCCAGCTCAGCCATGGCTAAAAGGGGCCAAGATAAAGCTCAGGCCATTGCTTCAGAGGGTGCAAGCCTCAAGCCTTGGTGGCTTCCACATGGTGTTAGGCCTGTGGGTGTGCAAAAGGCAAGAGTTGAGGTTTGGAGTCCTCTGCCTAGATTTCAGAGGATGTATGGAAACGTCTGGATATCCAGGCAGAAGTCTGCTACAGGGTCAGAGCCCTCATGGAGAGAACTCTACTAGGGCAGTGCAGAGGGGAAATATGGGGTTGGATCCCCCACACAGAGTCCCCACTGGAACACTGCCTGGAGGAGCTGTGAGAAGAGGGCCACCATTCCCCAGACCCCCAAATGGTAGATCCACTGACAGCTTGCACCATACGTCTAGAAAAGCCACAGGCACTCAATGCCAGGCCCTGAAAGCAGACACAGGGGATGTACCCTGCAGAGCCACAGAAGTGGAGCTGCCCAAGGCCTTGGGAGCCCACCCCTTGCATCTGCATGCCCTGGATGTGAGACATGGAGTCAAAGGAGATTATTTCAGAACTTTAAGATTTAATGACTACCCTGCTGGGATTTGGACTTGCATGGGGCCTATAGCCCCTTTGTTTTGGCCAATTTCTTCCTTTTGGAATGGAAGAATTTACCCAATGCCTGCACCCCCATTGTATCTTGTAAGTAACTGACTTGTTTTTGATTTTACAGACTCATAGGTGGAAGGGAGTTGCCTTGTCTCAGATGAAATTTCCAAAGTCTCTTGGACTTTTGAGTTAACACTGGAATGAGTTAAGACTTTGGGGAACTGTTGGGAAGTCATGATTGTATTTTGAAATGTAAGAAGGACATGAGATTTAGAAGGGCAGAAAGATATGGTTTGGCTTTCTGTCCCCACCCAAATATCATGTTGAATTGTAATCCCCAATGTTGGGGGAGGGACCTGGTGGGAGGTGATTGGATCATGGGGTTGGATTTCCCCCTTGCTGTCCTCATGATAGTAAGTTCTCATGAGATCTGGTTGTTTTAAAACACATAGCACTTTCCCCTGTTTGCTCTTTCTCTCTCCTGTCACCATGTGAAGATGTACTTGCTTCCCCTTTACCCTTCCATCATGATTTTAAGTTTCCTGAGGCCTCCCAGCCATGCTTCCTGTACGGCATGCAGAACTGTGAGTACATTAACCCTCTTTTCTTCATAAATTACCCAGTCCCAGATAGTTCTTTATAGCCATGTGAGAATTGACTCATACAACCAGTGAAGGGGAAGTAGTTACAATTTTAATACGATGGTCGTAGAAGGCCTCTCACTTAGAAAGTGATGGAAGCAGGGAATGGAGCCATGTGGCTATCTAGTGAATAAAATCCAGACAGAGGGAATAGAAAATGTAAAGGCCTTGTGGGTCCAAAGAGCAGTGAGGAGGCCAATGTGGCTGGAGTGAGCAAGACGCGAGATGTTTGTTGGACATCATCCCAGAGAAATAATAGGGGCTGGGGAGGGGGGCACCATATCCTGAAAGTCCCTGTAGCATCAGTGGTTAGTTTCCTCTCATACTCCTCCTCCTCTTCTCTGTACTGCTTCCTTGCCCTCAGGCTTCTGGCTAGATTTGGCCAATAGGATGCACTGTCAGCAGATTAGAGAGTGGGAAGGAAGAAAAACCAGGTCTCTCTTTTTCAAATGGTGTCTCTAGCAGGGGCCACATCTCTGGCTCTAGCTCCCAACAGACAGACCTGCCATGTTTCCAGCTCCAGTGGGGCAGCTCCAGCTCTCAGACTCCAGTAACATGGACTCCTCTCTTTATTCCCACATGTCTTGGGAGAATTGGTGGGCCCTGCATTTGTTAAATTTGTGGTTACCCCACTTTCTCTTGGTTACTCTTTCAGCTCTTCTAGCATGTTTATAACTAATTCCCTACATTAAATAATCTCTACTAAATTACCTGGTATGGATTGTGTTTCCCAGTTGGACTCTGACAGATAAAGACTTCATAGGCCCCTGTAAGACTTGGGCTTTTACTCTAAGTAAAACAGGCAGCCACTGGAGGGTTTGAGTAGAGATTCATGAGTTGCCTTGAAGCCTGAATGAATAGAAAAACAGTTGTGTCTCCAAAAATGTTTCTTTAATTGAAGACACCTGCCCAACATCACACAGAATTTGTGATGGGACAGACTCATGGTGCCTGCTCCTCTGCTCTCTGCTCCATTTTAAATAAATGGCATTGAGAACCTCAGAAACTTCAAAAACACAGAGGGATGTTTGCATATTCTCTAACAGTTTTGTACAAGACTCCAACTCTTTGAAGGCCTTTGGAGGTCAGAGATGACACTGAGAAGGGCCAGTCATCATTGACAGGACCTCACCAATAATACAGAGGAAGGTTTTTGTCTGTTTGATTTCCTGGGAGAGTGCCAGTTTTAGCAGAAAAGGGGAAGAAAATCCAGCCCCTGAGGAGCCCCTGCAATATCCTAGGCACCCTGCCAAGCAATTTTACATCCAATGGCTCATTTAATCCTACAAGGACACTGCTCAGTGGATATTAATATCTTTATTTTGAAAAAAAGTGCTTTCAGAGAAGTTAGGTAACTAGTCTAAGGTCACACATCCTCTTATTCCATCAACAAGTGGATCAAGGACCAGTCTAACCCCTCAAGGTGGCTATGAAGGCAGTAGAGTGTGGGAGTCTTTGAGCAAAGTCATTGAATGAGAAAGCCAGGTCTTTGGACTAAAAGTCATTTTGCCTCTCTGAGTCTCAATTTCCTCATCGGTAAAGTAGGAATAACATCAGTGCTATCCATTTCAAAGAATGTTTCTGAGCATTTAAATGAACTAATGTGTGAGAAGCACCTGGCAAATTTTAAAGCTCTGTACTAAAGACCCTTAACCCAAGGTCCATGTCTGAGCTTTGAGGTCTATGAACCTCTTGAAGATGATGCTAAATTTTATATATATAAGCAGAGACCTGCTGGTCCATCACACAATCTGAATTCCCCTGTGCCTGTTATATGTGAGCTTCTTGCTGTGCTGGAAGTGATTCTATTATTTAAAGAAAGACTTTTTCATACAACATGGCTCCCAAATGTAAACCAACTAACTTCTATATAGATACTACACTATATATTCTGAACTTTTGAGGGCATTCACAGGATTTGCAAGGGTAATTTCAACTACATGTGATTTTTGTCTCACAGACTATCTTTAGAGCTGAACACCTGAACATGATGTGACTCCTCTGTGCATTTGTGACTGGAGAGTCCATGGCTTCCAGCAGCAGATTTTTAAAGAAGGTGATTTAAAGTTTATTGGGAAGTACCATTTTAGACAAATACTGGATGTATTAAGATGTTAAAAATGATGAATATGATATGATAATTATAATTACATATACATTAATGGAGCATCTACTATGTGTAGGGCACAATTCAAGAGTGAATTAGAGAATACACTAGCTGCATTCTATAACCATATCCCCTGAGGGCTCATAATGCCATGGGGACAACAAACCACATGTTGCTCGCAGATTTCTTGGAGGAGGTGGGATATGAGCTAGATCCTAAATGATGCTTGGAATTTTAACAGGTGAAGTTAAGATAAGAGCCTGCCAGACAGGAAGACTGTATTGACAAAAGGCATGGTGTAAAGAATGTAGCAGGGCCTGCACAGGGAAAGGTGTGAGCCTAGTATAGGCTGAGATGTGGAATGAGCAGGGAGGAGGCTGAAGTCCGAAGAAGGCCTGGGGTTGAACGTCAGCCAGGATGCAGACTCTATTCTCCATCTCAATTTCCACAACTCATTCAGCCCTTTCTCTCCCCCACCACCTATTCCAGAGCTAAGCACCCTATGGATGCTCAACGATATCTTGTTCCGGGGGAGGGAGACCCTTAACCTGACAAACTTGGATGCTGGTCCTGCTTCACCTACTAGCTAGCTGTGTGACCTTGAGCAAGACCCTTTCCCTCTCTGAATCTCAGTCTCTTAATTTGTAAAATGGGAATTGTCATACTTCTCCTGCCAATCATGCAAAACAGAGTGTTTGCCTCTTAGTGGAAGCTCATCTCATGTTAGTTAAACCGCCATCTTATGGGGTTCTTGGGGGACATCAAAGAGGCAGTAGATGGTCTAATGCTTAGGAACAAAGACCAAGGACAGCCTCAAAGTCTGCATTATTACCATGGTCACCACCTTTGAGCAGCTCTCACTTCCTCCAGAGGCAGCAAACATTCAGCCTTCTCTCGTCACGGCACGTTCCTCCTTCTGCAGCAAAGGAGACAGAAAGGAGATTCACCAATTGCCTGGGCTGAGGCCAGACATTGAAAGTGTCCCAATGCATGCTAATGCCATCGACCCTTGCTGAGATGTGCTGGGCTATCAAACAAACTTATTTGACTCTGATTCACCTCTGGATAAGGTAAAGGTTATGCTATTGATATGAAGAAATACTAGGGGAAAAGTTGTCCAAACAACTCTTCCCAGACCTCAATTTCATAACTTCTGATTGAGTTAAGATGATACAACCCTTCTTAGAGATGCATCATACTATCATTCACTCACTTGATTATCTAACGAGTGCTCACTTTAAGTAGACCCTGTGCTGGGTCCTGGGAACACTGAGGGAACATAGAGCAGACTCTGTGCTAAAGAAGCTCACAGTCTATGGGCAGAAAAGGGGAAAAACCCTGAACCCCAACAATTGTGGACATTGAAATATGATGGGTCATTGGACCGGGATAGCCCAGGGTGCTATGGGAGCCAAAGAAGAAAGCACTCACTAGCCTGAGGTGGGGTTTTAAAGACACCAGGCCTACTACAGACTGGGCCCAGTTCCAGCTCAGCACTCCCTGTTGCAGCACCTGCTCACACCATTTGCACCAGCCATGCCAATGACTTGCAGCCTTTCATTTGCACCAGGCTATTTTATGCATTCATGCCCATGGTGGATGGAGTATGTAAAAACAAGGCTTGGGAACCAATAAATGAATGCCCTTCCAGGAGAGGGTTCAAACAAGGTCTCATAGGGAGGTGCTTGATCTGGATCTTGGAATCAGTAGAAGTTCACCCAAGGAGTGGTCAAGGGGAGCTGCATGGCATTTGGGTAAAAGAGAAAGCATACGCAGGGAATAGTAAGAAGTTCAATGTAACTAGAGCACTAGATAAGTGTAGGGGAATTTGTGAAAGTTGAGGCTGGAGGCAGGAGCAAGGTCACCAACGGCATTGGATGCCAGGCTAAGGAGTTAGGACTTTATCCTGTACATAATGAAGAGGACTTTAATGAGTTTTAAGCAAGGTAGTAACTTGCTCAACCAGAATAATGACCCCTGGAGCCCTTAAAGTAAGCTCATAAGAGCCCAGACTTCTATAAACTAGTAGAAAAAAAGCCTCTGAAATTTGACTCAAAGGCAAGAAAGTGCATTCCAGGCCCCTACAGAGATTAGGCCAGCGAGCAATCCCTCCTCCTGCTAGACTCTAAGGGGACCAAGACTTCCCAAGGTCACCTTCTCCTGATAGCCTTTGACGTCTCCACAATTTCTTCACCCTCCAAGACCATTGCCTTTCGGCAGTCTCTGTGCCAAGGACAGATTTGATAGCAAGAAAATGGCCCACTGGAGAAATAAAATGCCTGTGTTTCTTCAGCAGGGAAAGCTGTTGGGGTTTTTTATTATCATTATTATTATTTTTCTCTGAGCTGAACAAGTGACAGGACATAATAATATCGTTTATTCCAACTTGCTCTTGCAAATCAGAACTTTTTAATATTTTCCTTTCAAATGAAAATACCATTTATCATTATCAAATGAAGTGCTAATGAAAACAACATGTAGAAAAAACACATTCACACAGCAGAGCATGATGGAGCACCTTGTCAGCAGTCCATAGTCTCGCCGTTAATTTGATTTCTGCCAAAAATCACTTAAGTGAGGCTTGGGGATTTTTTTTTTCTCAATGCTCCAGGCCTTTCTGCTGAGGCCTGTTTATTCCTCTCTCCTGAGAAGGCACTGAAATCCCGAGTTCATTTTAATCTGACTTTTAATGGAACTCCCATTGATTGCATGAGGGAAGTGTGCATATCAGGGAGCATAAGGGACTATTCTTGCCTGTCCGTGTGTCATTGCCCATTTCTTTCACCCAACACATATTTGGCTGGTGGGCTTTGGCTGTGTCCTTGTTTAGGTAGTATGTGTTTGTGTACTTCAATCTGGTGTGCCGCTATGGGTGATTATACGTTTGTCTCCATGAGCCAGGAGGACAGTAATTATGTCTATTTGTTAACCACTGGAGGCCCAGCACCTGGCCTATTGCCTGACACATAGTAGGCCCTCAATAAGTATTTGTTAAATGAATAAGTGAATGTTTCTGTATGTTTTCATGAAGCATGTGTTTTAGTCTGTATGGGTTCAGATATATGTGCTTCTAATCCCAGGAGTGGAACTTTCAGGGACAGGAACTCTGAATCTCTAGTGTTTACTTAGTACTTCACACATGTCAGGCACTTAGCGAATATTTTTTGAGTATATATATATGTTTCCATATTTTTAAAATTAGGTAAAGTTTACATAACATAAAATTAACCGATTTTAAGAGTACAGTTCAGTGGCACTTTGTACTTTCATAATGTTGTGCAACCATCACCTCCATCTAGTTCCAAAACATTTTCATCTTCCCCCAAAGAAACTCTGTACCTATTAAACAGTGACTCCATATTCCTCCCTCCCCCAGCCCCTGGCAACCTGTTTTCTGCCTCTATGGATTTACCTATTCTGGATACTTTATGTAAATGGAATAATACAATATGTGACTTTTTGTGTCTAGATTGTTTTGCCTACCATAATGTTTTCAAAGTTCTCCATATATGTTTTTACATCTGTGTGTATTTAAGTCTGTAGGTGTGTGTTCATGCGTGGAATACTTGGCACCACAGCCGCATCCCTAGAGCACAGGGCCTGACAAAGAACAGCTGGGCAATGAGGAAAACTCTTGCCATTCCTTTCCCTACTTTCCTGCCAGGTGCTCCTTGGCCCAGATCATCTTTCCTTCCTTACCCCGACCTCTGCTGTTCCTGGCAAGCTCTGAATGATTACTTGGTGATCTGTCCAAGTGTCATCTATTCCAGGAAGACTTTCCTGACCCCAGGCTAGGTTATAAGACTCTCCTCTGGACTCCCACTGCCCTTGTGCTTTCTTTTGTCATCACCTTGCTCCCTTGTGTGATCATTGTCAATTTACTTGTCTCTCTCTGTTAGATGATGAGTTCCTGAAGGAAATGGACTGCGTCTTCTTCATCTATGCAGTCCCAGTACTTAACATGATATTTAGTTTATATTGGGTGTCCCACAGGTGTTGGTTGAATGAATAAATGAATGAATTTTGGGGGAAAAGTCATTCCACCTAGAGAGAACAGCCTGTGCAAAAGCCCTAAGGCATGAGACAGCACATTCATTATTAAAAAAATTATAACAGTTTGTTATGACATTATATGTGAATGAGGAGGAAAGTGAGAGTTAAGATAGGAAATAAGAAGTAGGAATTGGCCTATCATAAACCTTCCTGATGGCAAATGGAAATGCGTCAATGGTTTAAGCAAGGACATGACATAGTCAGATTTGTGGGTTAGAGGATTCCTTAGCTACCAAGTGAAGAATGGATTAGAGAGGACCAGAGTGGATGAGGATGGACCATTTAGGAGACTACTGCAGAGTACAGGCAAGTGATGATGGCTTAGTTCAGGGTGGTGGCATAGAATTAGAGAGAGAAAACTTGAGCAGTGCTCAACAAAGTGGTCTGTGAACTGGGGCTGATCTGTGAACTACAGTCCACAGCAAGACAAGTACAAAAAGCAAGAGAACAAGGACTTTATAGTAATTTGACATTTCTGAGACATTTTTATTGTATTTTACAAAAGTATCAGTCTACAGCAAATTGAAAATGGAAAAATAAAAGGTAGTTCACCACAGATAGTTTAGGGAACATGCTAATAAATGGAGTACATTAGCAGGTGGGAGAGAGAGGAAGCAGGAATGACCCCGGCAAGACTGTCAATGACAGAAGCATGTCAGAAGCATTTCCATTTCCTTCCTTGGGGAGGAAATGTTTGCTAAATAAACTTCCAGGGTTCATCAAAAGCTGAAGGTTTTGAACAATGTCAGGGATTTCACAAGATGCCAGAAAGGAGGAGGACAAAAAGCTGGGTTCAGAGAGAAAATTGTATCTGGGCCTAGGTGGCCATCAGCCACCGAGAAGTACAGCTATGTTTCCTTCTTCATCTTCCTCCAACTTTTCCCTTCCCCTGCTAAAAGACATAGGATAGTATGAGCTTCTGTGGAAACTGGGAGTCATGCTGAACTCCTCCCTGACTAATATCGTTTGGCTGTGTCCCCACCCAAATCTCACCTTGAATTTTAGCTCCCATAATCCCCACATGTTGTGGGAGGGACCCAGTGGGAGGTCATTGAATCATGTGGGCAGGTTTTCCCGTGATGTTCTCCTGATATTGAATAAGTCTCACAAGATCTGATGGTTTTATAAAGCACAGTTCCCCTGCACACGCCCTCTTGCCTGCTGCCATGCAAGATGTGACTTTGCTCCTCCTTTGCCTTCCACCATGATTGTGAGGCCTCCCCAGCCATGTGGAACTGTGAGTCCATTAAAACTCTGTTTCTTTATAAATTGCCCAGTCTTGGGTATGTCTTAATTAGCAATGTAAGGACAGACTAATACAGTAAATTGGTACCATGAGTAGGGTGTTGCTGTAAAGACACCCCGAAATGTGGAAGCAACTTTGGAACTGGGTAACAGGCAAAGGTTGAAACAGTTTGGAGAGCTCAGAAGAAGACAGGAAAATGTGGGAAAGTTTGGAACTTCCTGGAGACTTGGAAAGCTCAGAAGACAGGAAGATGCAGGAAAGTTTGGAACTTCCTAGAGACTTGTTGAATGGCTTTGATCAAAATGCTGGTAGTGATATAGACAATAAAGTCCAGGCTAAGGTGGTCCCAGATAGAGAAGAGGAACTTGTTGGGAACTGGAGTGAAGGTAGCTCTTGCTATGCAAAGATACTGGCAGCAATTTGCCCCTGCCCTAGAGATCTGTGGAACTTTGAACTTGAGAGAGCTGATTTAGGGTATCTGGTGGAAGAAATTTCTAAGTGGCAAAGTGTTTAAGAGGAAGCAGAGCATAAAAGTTTTGAAAATTCACAGCCTGATGATGCAGAAGAAAAGGAAACCCCATTTTCTGGGGAAAAATTCAAGCCGGGCAGCAGAAATTTGCATAAGTAACAAGGAACCAAATGCTAATCACCAAGACAAAGGGGAAAATGTCTCCAGTGCATGTCAGAGACCTTTCTGGCAGACCCTCCCATCACAGGCCCAGAGGCCTAGGAGGGAAAAATGGTTTCCTGGGATGGGTCCAGGACCTCCCTGCTTTGTGCAGCCTCAGGACTTGCTGCCTTGCATCCTAGCCATTCCAGCCATGGCTAAAAGGAACCAACGTACAGCTCAGACCAGGGCTTCAGAAGATGCAAGCCCTAAGACTTGGCAGCTTACATGTGGTGTTCAGCCTGTAGGTACACAGAAGTCAAGAATTGAGGTTTGGGAACCTCCACCTAGATTTCAGAGGATGTATGGAAATACCTGGATATCCAGGCAGAGGTGTGCTGTAGGGCTGGAACCCTCATGGAGAACCTCTGCTAGGGTAATGTGGAAGGGAAATATGGGGTCAGAGCCCCCACACAGTCCCCACTGGGACACTACCTACGGGAGCTGTGAGAAGAGGGCCACCGTCTTCCAGACCCCAGAAGGATCCATCGACAGCTTGCACCATGCATCTGGGAAAGCTACAGGCACTCATCACCAGCCTATGAAAGCAGCCAGGAAGGGGGCTGTACCCTGAAAAGCCACAAGGGTGGAGCTGCCCAAGGCCATGGGAGCCCACCTTGTGCATCAGCATGACCTGGATGTGAGACATGGATTTAAAGGAGATCATTTTTGAGCTTTAAAATTTGACTGCCCTGCTGGATTTCAGACTTGAATGAAGCCTGTACCCCCTTTGTTTTGGCCAATTTCTCCCTTTTGGAACATGTGTATTTACCTAATTCCTGTGTCCCCATTATATCTAGGAAGTAACCAACTATCTTTTGATTTTACATGCTCACAGGCTGAAGGGACTTGCCTTGTCTCAGATGAGACTTTGGACTATGGACTTTTGAGTTAATGCTGAAATGAGTTAAGACTTTTGAGGACTGTTGGGAAGGCATGATTGGTTTTGAAATGTGAGGACATGAGACTTAGGAGGCCCAGGGGTAGAATGATATTGTTTGGCTGTATCCCCACCCAAATCTCATCTTGAATTGTAGCTCCCATAATCCCCATGCATTGTGGGAGGGAGCCAGTGGGAGGTAATTGAATCATGGAGGTGAGTTTTTCCAGTGCTGTTCTCATGATAGTGACTAAGTCTCCCATGATCTGATGGTTTTATAAAGGGCAGTCCTTCTACACATGCTCTCTTGCTTGCTACCATGTAAGACATGCCTGTGCTCCTCTTTTGCCTTCTGCCATGATTGTGAGACCTCCCCAGCCATGTGGAACTGTGAGTCCATTAAACCTCTTTTTCTTTCTAAATTAGCCAGTCTCAGGTACATCTTTATTAGCAGCATGAGAACAGACTAATACACTGACCCTCATCCCTCACACTTAAGCAGCTACCAAGCACTGTGACCTCAAGAAGCAGTATAATGTGGGGTTGAGGACATGGACTCTGGAGATAGTCTTCCTGAGTTCAAATCCTGACTGACTCCAACACTTACAAGGTATATAACCTTGAATATGTTTCTACAGCCCTCTGGGCATGTGTCTTTGGGTTATTGTGAGAACTAATTTAGTTATATATCAAGCACTTAGAACAATGCTTGGTATATAGCAAGAATTCTATGTGTTATGCATTGATTACTATCATTTTAGTGGTTGCTTCTACTTCGAAGTATCTCATGAATGAACTCCATTCCTTGTACTGCTGCCCCAGTCCAGGCAACCACCATTCCTCACCATATACAGCAACAGCCTTCACCTCAGTGGCCTCCCTGTCTTCTGTTGGGTCTTCTCCTATTCCACTCTGGCCCCAAAATGCTCTTTCTGAATCACAAATCTAGCATGTCACTTTCCTACTTAAAACCTCTCTGTGGCTGGTTATCCATGGTACCCAGGCCCGGCATGATTCAGCCCTTTTCTTCCCCTCATGGCCTCAGCATTTGCCACAAATTTTTTTGCCCTCCATGTGTCAGTGGCATGAGCCTTTCTTAGTTTCCCCCAACGGCTTTTGCATATTCTGCTCCCTCTGCCTGGGCCAGCATCCCCATCATCAAACCAGTTCTACTGCTTCCTTCAAGTCTTAGCTGGGTAGTTATATCTTCTAAGGTGTCTTGCTTGACTCTCCAGGCAGAATTAGAAGCCCCAAATTTCTGTTCTCATAGCTCTTGTGCCTCCTTGAAATAGCACTGACACAAGAATGCCATCTTTGCTGTCACATATCTGCCTCCCGAGACTGTGAGTCCCTCCAGGGCAGACCCTGGGCCTGATCTATCTGTGTAGATACTCAATAAACTCATGTGAAATGGGATTGAATTGGAACCAGCCCAATATTGCACTTTAAGAGCCAGAAAGCAGAATAAAGTGGCTGAATCCAACTACTCCAGGAGCGGTTCATGCGTGGGCAAGGGGAGCATGAGATGTTCTTTTCTCACACCATCCTCTTCCTGCTGCCAATCCCCTCCTAGCTGCGTGAGTCTCGTGAGCTGAATACAGAACGGATGGGCTTGGCAGCGACTGCCTGGCTGTGTGCCCACCACCCATGGGCACCCAGGAAACATGCTGAAAGGAGCTGAGCACCACCCAAGCAGTCCTGCCCTCTGACTCCTACCATAGGACATTGGAGACAGGAGTAGGTGGAGCACAGAAGGGGAGTCACCTGAACCTACAGTATTTCTAGGCCTCAGTCTTCTCCTCTACTAGGTGGATTCAATAATCCTGCCTTAATGGTTGCAATGGGGAGTTAAAGAGATCACAGATGTGAGCACATAGTGGTCCCAGACTTGCATGGGGCCTATACCCCCTTTGTTTTAGCCAATTTCTCCCATTTTGAAGATATGTAGTTACCCAATACCTGTACCCCCATCATATCTATGAAGTAACTAACTTGCTTTTGATTTTACAGGCTCATAGGCAGAAGGGACTTGCCTTGTCTCAGATGAGACTTTGGACTGTGGACTTTTGAGTTAATGCGGAAATGAGTTAAGACTTGGGGGGACTGTTGAGAAGGCATGATTGGTTGAACCTTGTTAACCCTTCTGCTTGAACCCTGTTAACTTTCTCATAATTACCAGGGAAACTGAGGTGAAGAGAGTGAGGAAAAGTACAATTTTGGGTAGGATCCCACTTTGATGCAGCATAGGTGAAAGGTACTCTGCAAATGTACAATATCTTCTGAGAATCTGATTCATTTTTAAAAGCCTTCACAGGTGGGGAACCTGGGCACAGATTTGTAGTGGTAAGGAGTCAGAGATGAGCAGTTCAGGAAACAAAAGATTACATATGGAAAAAAAGTGAACTGAAATACACCACTGCCAATGGTATCTAACATTTATAGAGTACTTATTATGGACAGGGACTGTGTTAAGTGCTTTATACGTATAATCTCAATTAAGCCTCACAATAGCCCTGTGAGTAAAGTATTATTATTATTTCCACTTTACAGATAAGAAAACTAGGTCAGAGGGAGTTATGCAATTTCCACAAGGACCCATTAAAGCAGAGGCAGAATTTGAACCCAGTGGCACCCGATTCTCAAGCCCCTGCTCTTTCCATCCTGTGCTAGATATGGTCAATTGGTCTTTCATGCACCATCATGGCTGGAGACCCGAGAACTACATTTTTCAGACTCCCATTCCAGCTGGGTTCCAGTCTGCTCTGCAGCTGAGGGACACACATGGGCCATCAGAAGGCAGGAAGAAAATTGAAGCCATTGTTGGCTTCTGTCATCTGTGGGAGTGTGGGCTCTTGTATTCCAGGAGCTGCACTGACATTGGCTCTAGGAATGTCTCTTCAGGAGTACAGCCTCCACTGTCTCACTTTTACTTCTTCAGACCTGGGATCAGTAATCACTTCCCTATAATAACTAATCTCTGAGGAGCTCCCCCTTTCCCCTTTTGCTCTCCAGTCCATCAATGTCTTTGTAACCAAGTCTTCTGCTTGAAATGCCCAGAGGGATTTGCTTCACTGCAAAGTGTACACTGGTTGACATGATGTTACTCTTTCTGCTCCTTCAGCTAGAAGGAATACCCAGTTATAGGATCAAGGTGTCAGCCAAGTAGGCTGAGGGCAAGGCTGAGGCCTCTGTAGGACACCGGAGATCTATCACGGAAACTGCAGCAAGCATCTACCGGGCCACCACCAAGAAATGAGGATATGGATCAGAGAGCTCCCAGCAGGCATCCAACATGCCAGGCTCAGGCTGTGAGCCTAATTCCAGAACCCACCCACTATTGAGGCTAAGCCCAAAGCCATCCTGCCAGCTTCAGGATGGCTCAGGGCCTGAGCAATGCAAGAGAGCCTTGGGGCTGGCAACTGAGCAGGCTAGCAGGTGAGGACCAGCAGAGTATCTTCTCCCCGCCACTACTGCCCGTGGGAAACCATATGTGTTGACTGGTCTCTTCATTTGGGAAGTTGACTGAGAATAAGCTTTGGGAAATTGACAAATCTGGGAGCCCTCTGACCCATATTCCTTACCAGCTAGTTCTGTGAGTCATTTGGTTCCCCAAACCTGAGCCTCGGTCTCCTTATTTATAAAATGGGGGCTGTCATGCCCCCATGTCATGCCTTCACAAGTGTGAGGATTGAATGAGATAATGTATGCAAAGTACTTAATTCAGCTCCTGGCTGGTTGCAGGTGCTTAAAAAATAAGTCTCCCATTCCCCTCCCTTCTTAAAAATAAGCTCCCTTATTTAGTTATTTACAATATCCTATATACATGTCTCTCACACTCCATGATAAGGTCTGAGAAAATAAAGACATGTCTTAGCTTTCTTTGTCTTGCTTAGAGCATCTAGTTCTTTAAAAAATAATAATATGCCTTTAATAATAAATTAAAACCTTCACACTCATAAAAACTAAAAAGAGGGAGATGGAGAAAGAGAAATGAAGCTTCTCTATTCATCCTTAATATTTTGCATCAAGAAAGTCTAAAACTCTACAATCTGCTCAATTTATTTTAGTATAAATTCATTCTTCTTTCCTTATCGGTCTCCTTTCTTCCCTCCCTTTCTTTCTACCACAGATATTTATTTTCAAGGCCCAAAAATGCAAAGATAAACAAGTAGAGTCCTCACCCCGAGGAGCTCAGATTCTAATGGGAGAGACATCATGTCAACAGAGGATGACAACCCACTGGTACAGACACAGAGCACTGATCTACACTCCCGTAGCACAGATCAGTGCCATGACAGAGGGAAGCACAGTGGTGTGGAGGCCACAGAGGAAACCTGAGGAGCCGGGGAGGCTTCCCGGGAGAAATTACTCATGTGCTGCATCATAATAGAAGAGTGGAAAGAAGAGGTGTGAAGCAGGGGGAGTGGGATGCAGTAAAGGAGCACAGACACAGAATCAGGAGAGCCAAGTTCAGAGCCCTCCCAGCTGTGTGACCCGATGTGACTCATGTCCCCCCTTCTGTAAGGCAGAATAATAATACCTGCTGAACAAGGTGGTCACAGGTTCAATGGCAATACAGAAAGTACCTGGTGTAAAGTAGGTGTCAAGGAAATCAGGTGCCTCCCACCACCACTGTGACAATGGCCTTTCCTGAAGGACAAAGGAACTCAATGTTAGAAGTGTGGGGGACTAAAATGTCTCTCTTCTTTTTCAGAAGAGTTTACTTAGGTTTATAGAAAAAAATGAGCAGAAAGCACATATTTTGCATATATCCTTACCCCATCTCCACACGATTTCCCCTATTAATTTTTTTTATACTTTAAGTTCTAGTGTACATGTGCACAACATGCAGGTTTGTTACTTATGTATACATGTGCCATGTTGGTGTGCTGCACCCATTAACTCGTCATTTACATTAGGTATATCTCCTAATGCTATCCCTCCCCCCTCCCCCCACCCCACGACAGGCCCCAGTGTTTGATGTTCCCTGCCCTATGTCCAAGTGTTCTCATTGTTCAATTCCCACCTATGAGTGAGGACATGCGGTGTTTGGTTTTCTGTCCTTGCGATAGTTTGCTCAGAATGATGGTTTCCAGCTTCATCCATGTCCCTACAAAGGACATGAACTCATCCTTTTTTATGGCTGCATAGTATTCCATGGTGTATATGTGCCACATTTTCTTAATCCAGTCTATCATTGATGGACATTTGGGTTGGTTCCAAGTCTTTGCTATTGTGAATAGTGTCGCAATAAACATATGTGTGCGTGTGTCTTTATAGCAGCATGATTTATAATCCTTTGGGTATATACCCAGTAATGGGATGGCTGGGTCAAATGGTATTTCTAGTTCTAGATCCTTGAGGAATCACCACACTGTCTTCCACAACGGTTGAACTAGTTTACAGTCCCACCAACAGTGTAAAAGTGTTCTATTTCTCCACATACTCTCCAGTACCTCTTGTTTCCTGACTCTTTAATGATCGCCATTCTAACTGATGTGAGATGGTATCTCATTGTGGTTTTGATTTGCATTTCTCTGATGGCCAGTGATGATGAGCATTTTTCATGTGTCTGTTGGCTGCATAAATGTCTTTTTTTGAGAAGTGTCTGTTCATATCCTTTGCCCACTTTTTGAAGGGGTTGTTTGATTTTTTCTTGTAAATTTATTTAAGTTCTTTGTACATTCTGGATGTTGGCTTTTTGTCAGATGGGTAGATTGTAAAAATTTCCTCCCATTCTGTAGGTTGCCTGTTCACTCTGATGGTAGTTTCTTTTGTTGTGCAGAAACTCTTTAGTTTAATTAGATCCCATTTGTGAATTTTGGCTTTTGTTGCCATTGCTTTTGGTGTTTTAGTCATGAAGTCCTTGCCCATGCCTATGTCCTGAATGGTATTGCCTAGGTTTTCTTCTAGGGTTTTTATGGTTTTAGGTCTAACATTTAAGTCTTTAATCTATCTTGAATTAATTTTTGTATAAGGTGTAAGGAAGGGATCCAGTTTCAGCTTTCTACATATGGCTAGCCAGTTTTCCCAGCACCATTTATTAAATAGGGAATCCTTTCCCCATTTCTTGTTTTTGTCAGGTTTGTCAAAGATGGTTTGTAGATGTGTGGTATTATTTCTGAGGGCTCTGTTCTGTTCCATTGGTCTATATCTCTGTTTTGGTACCAGTACCATGCTGTTTTGGTTACTGTAGCATTGCGGTATAGTTTGAAGTCAGGTAGCACGATGCCTCCAGCTTTGTTCTTTGGGTTTAGGATTGTCTTGGCAATGCGGGGTCTTTTTTGGTTCCATATGAACTTTAAAGTAGTTTTTACCAATTCTGTGAGGAAAGTCATTGGTGGCTTGATGGAGATGGCATTGAATCTATAAATTACCTTGGGCAGTATGGCCATTTTCATGATATTGATTCTTCCTATCCATGAGCATGGAATGTTCTTCCATTTGTTTGTGTCCTCTTTTATTTTGTTGAGCAGTGGTTTGTAGTCCTCCTTGAAGACGTCCTTCGCATCCCTTGTAAGATGGATTCCTAGGTATTTTATTCTCTTTGAAGCAATTGTGAATGGGAGTTCACTCATGATTTGGCTCTCTGTTTGTCTGTTATTGGTGTATAGGAATGCTTGTGATTTTTGCACATTGATTTTGTAGCCTGAGACTTTGCTGAAGTTGCTTATTAGCTTGAGGAGATTTGGGGCTGAGACGATGGGATTTTCTAAATATACAATCATGTCATCTGCAAACAGGGACAATTTGACTTCCTCTTTTCCTAATTGAATCCCCTTTATTTCTTTATCCTGCCTGATTGCCCTGGCCAGAACTTCCAACACTATGTTGAATAGGAGTGGTGAGAGAGGGCATCCCTGTCTTGTGCCAGTTTTTAAAGGGGATGCTTCCAGTTTTTGCCCATTCAGTATGATATTGACTGTGGGTTTGTCATAAATAGCTCTTATTATTTTGAGACACGCCCATCAATACCTAATTTATTGAGAGTTTTTAGCATGAAGGGCTGTTGAATTTTGTCAAAGGCCTTTTCTGCATCTAATGAGATAATCATGTGGTTTTTGTCTTTGGTTCTGTTTATATGCTGGATTATGTTTATTGATTTGCGTATGTTGAACCAGCCTTGCATCCCAGGGATGAAGCCAACTTGATCATGGTGGATAAGCTTTTTGATGTGCTGCTGAATTCAGTTTGCCAGTATTTTATTGAGGATTTTTGCATTGATGTTCATCAGGGATATTGGTCTAAAATTCTCTTTTTTGGTTGTGTCTCTGCCAGGCTTTGGTATCAGGATGATGCTGGCCTCATAAAATGAGTTAGGGAGGATTCCTTCTTTTTCTATTGTTTGGAATCGTTTCAGAAGGAATGGTATCAGCTCCTCTTTGTACCTCTGGTAGAATTTGGCTGTGAATCCATCTGGTCCTGGACTTTTTTTGGTTGGCAGGCTATTAATTATTGCCTCAATTTCAGAGCCTGTTATTGGTCTATTCAGGGATTCAACTTCTTCCTGGTTTAGTCTTGGGAGGATATTTGTGTACAGCAATTTATCCATTTCTTCTAGATTTTCTAGTTTATTTGCTTAAAGGTGTTTATAGTATTCTCTGATGATAGTTTGTATTTCTGTGAGATCGGTGGTGTTATCCCCTTTATCATTTTTTATTGCATCTAATTGTTTTTTCTCTCTTCCCCTATTATTAACCTCATGTATGAGTGTGGTACACTTGTTGTAATTGGTAAAATGCCTGTTGAAGATGCTGAGCTGGCTGCAGCATGTGAAACAGCTCCCACCTTCCCCCACTAGATCTCCTTTCTGAGCAGGGCTTATTGCTAATTACAACATTTTTAAAACAGCTAATAATGGAGAATCCAATCCCCTGTTCCCACCCCAACACACACATCCCTGAGGTTAGGACCACCCAGAACACAAGCAGTCCAGGAGACTCACCAGATTTCGGTGAGCCCCTCTCAGTTCACATCTTCTCTGTCCTTTTAGATTTGAGACACCACGACACAAGAAGAAACCATCCCTGACTTTCTTCTTCCCTTTTCAAACTGAACAAGTTCCTGAACTTGTCAAACATAAATGCAAAATTATGAAAAACAATCGAAAGTGACAACTCTAGTTATTAAAATGTATGGGGACTAATTATTGATCTGATGAAATGCTGAATAAAAAGAAAGAGACACGCTTGGATAAATAGAAATCTTTTAAAGTCATTAATATACATGTGTTTATTTTTCCTCATCTACACTGGAAGCTGCAGCAGGGCTGTATTGTCTAACAAATTAGAAGGGGTGACAATGCCATGTTCAGCCCTATGTGTGGTGTCTCTCCACTCAGACTTATTAATTTCTGCCAAATTAAAACAAGCCCTCCCCACCCCTGCCCGACAGGCTGCAGGAATGTGTAGTGCAAATACAAATGCCATTAGGAAGACCTCGCCTTTAGGCAGCTGCCGGGAGAGCCTGCACACTGGCTTGAAGCTGTTTCAGCACAGACAGGAAACTGCTAGGAAATTGCTGTCCCCAAACTAGGCGCTATCAAAAGGGGAGCTCTTCCAGGCATGGCTGCACCTTGGTTCTCTTCCTGGTAGGGTGATCCTTCCCACTTGTCTCTGCCTCAGTTTTCCCCAGGGGCAATCCTGAGTCCTGCGCCACTGACCCACAACCCCATTTCAAAATGATCACCTTGGTCCTGAGCCTTGGTTTTTACAGGCATATTGGCCTGGCCAGCTGATCTCTGACTACTACACACTCTTCAGATTTCTGCAGGAAACTTGGGCCCAGGGCCTTGGCCTCAGAATGTGTTTGGAACAAGTTTGAGTATCTCTGCTCATGTGCAATTCCTAACCTGCTATGCCACATGGCCAATCCTTCCAGTCTGTGTGGCCTCCTTCAGGAAGTCTTCCTGGAGAGCCCCCTACCACCTCTGGTGCCTCAAGTTATGATTACGCCTTCAGATGTCCATCTCTCCCATCTGCAAGTGAGCACCTGGAAGGCAGGGTGTAAGTTGCACCCAGCTCTGAGCCCCAGGGCTCAACACAAGGCCTGGCCCCGGAAAATGGACACAGTAGCTAACATTTATTCTGAACCAGGCCCTGGGCTAACCAATTCACAAACACAATCTCATTTAACCTCACAATATTTCATAAGGTGAGAAGAAACCTCATACAGTTTTACAGATGAGAAAATGTAGGCTCAGGGAAGTCAAGTCCCCTACTCAGTGAGTGATTGGTGAATCCTGATGAGACTCCATGTCTGTCTTCCTTAGAGCTTTAGCCACTCCAGAGCCTCAACCTTAACCACTGCTCCTTAGGGGAAAGAAAGGAGGGGGAAAGGAGGAGAAATTGCCTCACTTGTCCCTCTCAGCTCTGACTGGGGCAGGGACATCAGTTAGCATCCAAATGGGTGAAACCCCGTCTCTATTAAAAATACAAAAAAAAAAAAAATTAGCCAGTCGTGGTGGTGGGAGCCTGTAGTCCCAGCTACTTGGGAGGCTGAGGCAGGGGCGCGTGAACCCAGGAGGTGGAGCTTGCAGTGAGCTGAGATCACGCCACTGCACTCCAGCCTGGGCGACAGAGTGAGACTCCGTCTCAGAAACAAACAAACAAACAAACAAAAACTGACAACAGCCTCACTAGGGCAGGGGGAAGACGAGCTGGTGGTAGAACAGTGAGATGCTTAGGAAGAGGCACCTTCAGGATCTGTCCACTTGCTGAATGAGGGAATGCCAAGGGAGTCAGATGGATCAATAGGTAGATAGTGTTGTTGTTGACAGAAATGTGAACTTTGAATCATCACTCTATCATCAGCATCACAGGTAAAGAGAGCTAACTTCATGCCAGGCACTGTAGTAAGTACTCTTCATACATTGTCCCATTCAGACCTCATGGCAACCCTGTGAGAAAGTATTATTGTCCCCATTTTATATATGAGAAGATGGAAGTTTCCAAAGAATACCCTGTTGGGGACAGTTTACATAGAAAATTACCTGAACCTTGTAGAGAAATATTTTTATTGAACCCTTTTAACCATAAAATATGTTCCCTGGCTTCTCAGTCCTTCCCCTTAGCATAAACAGATTGGGGTGGCCTGCAACCCCTACTTATTGCCCCATAGCCACAGTTCCAACATGGGCTGGGCCCATGTGGGACCGAGGGATTGAGGCAAGGAGAGACACTCCACAAAGTTCCAGTATCCCAGGGCCTGCCAGTCCCTGAGACATTCCCCAGCTACCTCTCCAGCAGGTTTAACAAGTCTGCCCACAAATAGAACAAATGGAATAGGCATCCAGGAGTTCTCCAGGGGGGCAGGCAGATCAGCATCCTCCTCACTGAAGTACCCAGATTTCTGACGGCCACCTGGGGCCTATATTCCCCTGCTCCTGAAATCCCCCAACTTTCCCACCCTTCCTGCTCAAGGACTCACTCCGTGTCAGGATCACAGCCACTTGGAGCCCCCACCCCTGTAGAGCTATCAGAATTGGGTAAATGCAGCTGTTGTTTTGAAGGAGTAAGTTGAGGGCACTTAGCAAATCAACTTCCTAATGAATCTTTTCAGGTCTGGATGGGAGCTGGTCCGTTACTATGGAACTTGGCTTGATTTGGAAATTAATGTGGTAATTTACAGCCACTCTGCCAGGCAGGAAGATTAAAAGAGAGAGAGAGAGAGAGAGGGGAGACAGAATGAGGGGAGAGAGGCCTCTGCAGTGGCAGAACCTTAAGAGGCACCAGCTTAGTGCATGTCTGGAGGGCTAGACCACATGCACTGGGCACCATGAAGGTGGTGTCAGCTAGGCTGGGCCCATGTGGGACAGAGGGATGGAAGCAAGGAGAGACACCCCACAAAGTAGATCAAAAATCAGTATCTCAGGCCCATTTGTGACTGTACCAGTGCAGGGAGTCCTCGCTTTAGAGATTGTGTGTGTGTGTGTGTGTGTGTGTGTCCCTAACTTCTGGAATTCATTTCCGAAAGTCAGCTTTTGCCATGACCATAAGTCACCGATATCATTATTTACTTTATGTTTTTCTTTAAACTTACTCAATTTGTATCTTAAATGAGTTTTATATCACTTCTATCATAAATGGAAAGCCAATATTACATACTAAGAAGAAAAAGTAAATGTAAAATTAATTGCACTGAAAATAAAACAAAATTACTAAATTCTAGAGCAGCCCTTGCCTGCCAAATGCTCTGAGTCTGAAACCTGCCCCTATTTTGGGAAAAGCATGTTAGAGAGGTGCTCAAGACATATTAGTGCAAAACTGAGGTGTGAGCACCTCTTGATGTAATCAGACAGATTGAAAGAAGAGTTAGATGGAAACTACTTTTGCACTTGTGAGTCAGTGCTGTGTAATGCTATGATCTTCGCATTTTATTTATTTAGCAAACATTTACATAGCACATACTATGTGTCAGAGGCTGTTCTAAAAACTTTTTAAAAATCAACTCATTTAATTCTTATACTAACCCTAGATAGTATAGCATTATTTCCATTTTAGGGAGAGGAGACTGAAGTATGGAGAGATTTGGTAGCTTGCTAGAAGTCACCTTAAACCATCTAAAATCCTGTACTGGTCATTCTACACTTCAGTGGGCCAGAGTGGCCCAGAGCCCCTCCAGCCACTGTCTGGACCAGAGCTACAGACATATGGGAAGGAGCAGTATGCAGACAGGGAGTTCTAGATAGCTGCAGACTGATTCCTCAGGGCCAAGGCCAGGCCAGACCAGTGGTGGCATCGCTGGGTGGACCCTGGCAGTCACTCCTCTTAAGCCCTCTGAGGCTCTCCATCTGACTGTAAGTCTGGGTTCTATGGGTGGTGGGCAAGAGACAGTTGGATGCTGATCCAAACAATAGTCTCCAGGAGAGAAGAGAGTGATTTTCTCACTTTTTATTTTGTGAAATTTTTAAAATATATAAAGAGATATAACACAAGCCCCTAGAGATGCTGCTTTTCTCTTCTAACTGTTCTTGGCAGAAGTCTCTGAACAGTGCTCTAAGGATCAGACAGGGGCTGCCACTGGTAGTCAGGTGGCTGGGATCTGAGGAGACAGCAGGTTCCCTTGGCACAATGGCAGTGGTGGGTGCAGATGGAACAGTGTAGAGATGAGGGGCCCTCTTTGGAGGGAGGGCTTCTGTGACTAGCTGCCTCTGGAAGTGCAGGGAGGTGCCCTTGAGGGGCCTACTGTGGCAGTCCCTCCCTGGACAGCCCATGCCTTGTTCTGGTCTTGGGATGTAAGACATACTGCAATCTGAACTACCATCTGAATTGGGTGACAGGGGCCCTGTATCATTATTAGGATAATAAAAAAGTAGCAGAGGGAATATTTTGGAAATTAATAAAGCATTATTCTCTTTTGCATCCCCAAGTACATGAGTCTTGCCCCATCTAACTAGCATGAAGTTGAGAATCTTTCAAAAGGGATTCCAAGAGAAAGATAAAGTAATATTCAGCCTCTGACATTTAAAAAAAAGGCCAGAATTTTATCCCGACCAGAACTAAAAGCAAGAGAGGAGGCTCAGAAGGAAGGCCAGATCATCAACAGAAAAAAAAAAATACATTCTTTCTGCAGATTTGAGTTGGAATGTGAGTTAAATTTGAAACCCTACTAAATAGCTCACATTGGGCATTTCCTTTGTGTCAGTTCATTTATTTGCCAAATGTTTTATATGTACAGCCTCTTTTAATCTTCTGAATAATCCTGAGGTTAGTGCTGTTACTATCCCCATTGTATGACTGAGGAAAGGGAGGAGATTAAGTAACTTGGCCAAGGTCAGACACCCAGGAGGCAGTAGATCAGGGATTTGAATCTTCAGGCATTTCTCTAGACTGTAGCAATTGTCCCCAAGAAGCTACTAGGCCCCATGGCCACCATGATTCATACCTCCCAAGAGCAACCAGAGCACATCTTAAGAGAGAATCTGTCTTGTCTTCAGATGTCAGAACCAAAATTCTTGGGCTCATGTCAGTCAAGGCCTCACCCAGGGACCCTCCATGGGGGTTCTCAGGAAAGGAGTAATGATTCTCAGCCAGCCCCTCACAGATGCCACAGCACATAAAGGTTGGAAAGGCCATTGGAAATCCACGGGCCCCACACTAGAGGATGTGAACTGTGGAGGCATTTGCCTCTTCTGGGCTCCTTACACAGGCTAGGCATGTGCTACCACACAGATTCCAGATCTATCAATAATGCAGATCACATGTCCTCACCAGGATCTGGGGCTTTACTAGTTTTCTCAGTAGCCCAGTGAGCCCCTCAGCTTCCAGAGGCTCAAGGCACCAGCCCACCAGCCCACCTGAAGGTCCCTGGTCCCCTTTCTCCAATTGGAAGCTCAAAAGTCAGGCAGGATCTGGCTTCCCCACTGGTCCCCTGGACATTGGAGAAGGTCTGCCTCACCTGTCTACCTTCCCAGCCTTGTACCCTTTAGACATAAGCCCAGCAGAGAGGGCATGAGGCCATGTTCATCCGCAGACCTCGCTCCCCTGGGGTATCCAGATCTCTCCCCTTAAGCCTGAGGCCTGGAGGCCAGCCTGGCTCTGCTAATGCTTGCCGCATGATCTTCAACAGGTGAGTTACCCTCTCTGCATCTCAGTTTCCAAATAAAGGGTTGGAGCCTCTGAGGTTTAGCAACCACTGTTCCCCCAGTCTGGAACACCCTTCCTCTCTACTTCTTAGACTGGCTAACTTCTAGGTCTTTCTAGACTCAATTCATCTTATCAGATCATTTAGGAGGCCTTTTTCCATCCTCCATCTTCCAACTCCTATCCTAAGCTGAATTGCGTTTCTCCTCTCTGCTCCAATAATTATTATTATGTTTGCGGTATAATGTCAAACTTTTATTAAGCACTTACTGTATGTCAGGCAGTGTTCTAAGACTTCACATATATGAATTTATTTACTTTTCACAACAAGTCCATAAGGTGGATGCTAGTAGTGTCCTTATTTTACTAAAAAGGAAACTAAGAAATAGAGGCAAAATGAATTACCTGAGGTCATCTAGCAAGTAAGTGTCTGAGCTGGTATTTGAACTCCTCCATGGTTCTAAAGAATGATGAAAAAGTACCATGGGGCATGAGGGAAGCCACCTTTCCTGTCAGAGGTTCCATTGTGGTATGTGATCCCGTTCAGGGAGGCCCAGCCAAAGTTTATAGTCAAATCACTTCTTTTACAGCTTAGCAATGACCTCCAAACCCAACTTGCTGCTCCCAGCATCAGTAATTTTGTCTGTTGTCATTGTCACGATTACCCCAAATTCACCCCAGAATAGAAGTCCGAGCTGTGGAAGGACAAGGACATGGCATCATGAATCAGAAAATGGGGTAAGATCTGAGGCTGAGTGTGATTTGGGCAAGTTCCAGCTCCTCTCTGAGCTGTTCTCTCATCTGAAAAAAATGGAGATACAATACCTACCTCAGAGATTTGGGGAGGATGAAATAAAAGAACTGGTGTCTTGGGAAGCCAAGGTGGGAGGATCGCTTGAGACCAGGAGTTTGAGACCAGCCTTGACAACAGTGAGGCTCCATCTCTACAAAAAGTTTAAAATTAGCTGGGTGTAGTGGTGTGCATCTGCAGTCCTATCTACTCAGGAAGCTGAGACAGGAAGATTGCTTGAGCCCAGGAGTTTGGGTCTGCAGTGAGCCATGACCACACCTCTTAACTCCAGCCAGTGACAAAGAGAGATCCTGTCTCAAATATGTATGTGTGTGTGTATATATATATGTATGTGTGTGTGTATATATATATGTGTGTGTGTGTATATATATTATAGTCATACATATATATATATATGTATACATATGGTGTCAAGGCCCTGAGCAATTAATTCAGCAAGGACCTGAATAGCAAGGACCCATTCAGCAAGGACCTACGGCTGTTGCTGTCAAAGAGGGAAAAATGTCCCTGCCCTCAGAGAGTTTACATTTGAAGATGGTATTTGCACTAGAGTTGTTCCCCAGATCAACTCTTCCTGAAGGAAACTGTCTCTATTCATGAAATCGCTGTGTTCCCATCATATGAGAATCTCAGAATCCATATTGACAGGTACCCTACTGCCCTACTCACTGCTATCTCCTCTTTTCCTTCCTCTGTCCCCACCTAGGTAAATGAGAGGCCTCTGACAGCTCACCCTCTTCTCTGGGTATTCTTCCTCCTCTCTAAAATAAGGAGTTTGGGTTGGACAGATTTCCAAATCCTTCAAGGTGGCCATTGATTACTGAATGGTTTACTACTTCTTTAGTGAGTGTGGCAGGTGGGCAGAAGGATAAACCAAGCATCTATGAGGACCTTAGGAGATTCCCAGGCATGTCCTCATTGAGCCTGAGGCACTAAATTTTACTCTCTGGCCACATCAACACCTTTAAATTCCCTTCACCTCCTACTGAGAATACATTCTGGTTCTCACCCATGTGCCTTTGTCTATGTTGTTTCCTTTGCCTGGGACACTTCCCTCCATTCCTTGCCAGTCCCTATATTACCTTTAAAACTCAGAGCAGAAGTTGCCCCCTCCCTAGTCTGCTATTTTTGCATTCAGTGCATTAAAGTATAATCTCATCATTTGAATATCTGTTTTTCCTGCAACACTGAGGGCTCCTCAAGGACAGGTACTGTATTTTATAAGGTCGTGTCCCCAGCCCCTAGGTCAGCGCCTGGCTCATAGTAGGTGCTTAATTGGTATCAGTTAGATTGAATTGAATGTGATTTAAAGTCACCTGCTGCAGTACCCAATATCAGGAAATGGCAGAACTAGGACTTGAACCCAGGCCTGAAGACTCCAAGTCCAGCACGTATCTTCTCCCTGCAGCTGTCAGGAGAGGCAAAGAGAAGACCCACTGGCAGAGGAGGGGTGTTCAGACCAGTTGCTTTCATCAGCCTTCCACAAGATTGGAGGAATCCGTGGGAGGGGTCCTCAGAGCACCCTGAGGCCTCTGTTTGTCCATGCTGCCCATACCGTTTACTTCCCCTTTTCCCCTTCAGCCCAGCCCCTGGCTTTCTGGGGATTGAAGTCAAGCCGTACTTCCCCACTTCTGCTCCCTTTCCCCAGACCCCTGTAAATACAGTGGGAACCTGGCTTTCTGAATGAGATGGGAGGAGACAAAGAGAGCCACCCACCCCCATGCCTGTCGAGTGCCCAGTTCATATTCCTGCTGCGACTGTATCTAAATTTGCAAATCGTCACCCCGTGCCCCACCATCATGTGTCATCTTTTATGCATGGCCACCTCTGCCGCGCTGCTCGGCCGGTTGCTATGCAACCAACGACAGCGCCGCGGGGGCCTGACATTAGTGAAAGCAAATTGACCAGAGGAGCCTTCATCCTGCATGCAAAGCAGCCAGGGCCTCACTCTTTGGAGAGGCTGCTGGAGCTGAGGCTGGACCACCTCTTTCTATGGGGGCCAGACCCTTTGGCTGCAGCCTCCCCAGCCTAAGCTGCAGACACTGGGAAGCCTTAGTCCTCCTACTTCTGGAAAAGGCTGAAATCTGACCAGTGACAAGAGCTTCTTCCAAAGGGAAGTGTGGGCAAATGCATCTTCAGGCTCTAAAAATCTAAACCTCCAGTATGATGGACACTAGCTCCTGCAGCAAAAGAGTTACTATTCATTGAGCACTTACTATGTGCTGGGCACAATGTTTGGCACAAGAACAGTACGATGCAAAAAGCTCTAACTTCCTGGATCCCAGCCCAGCTCCACCATTACTCAGCTGTGTGTTGTGCATGCAAATTATTTATCAGGACAGAGCCAGCCACTGAAGGCTGTCCGTAGACATCTTGGAAAGCGATAAAAGGCTGGATAATGGGGAGGGGGAAGGAAGCCAGTACAGCAGCAGGAGTGAGAAGATGAGAGAAAAGAAGGAAGGGAGGATACTGCCTTGCACTCCTAGTATTGGAGGCCTCTGAGCCTTCTGTTGGGAAGAACAGAGGAAATTAGAAGCTGGTAGTCCTGGTCTCCCCTTCTGCACAACCCGCCATGGCCCCCACTCCCAGGTATGTGACCTACAATTTCCCACTTGAGCATGCATACACTATTTTGCACTGGGAGGTAGCAAGTTGTGCTGGAAAGAACAAGGCTTTGGAATTCATTAGAACTGACCTCAAATCCTGGTGCTCACCCTTCCTAGCTGTGTGACTATAGCCATTTACTTCTTTTTTTAAATTTCAGCTTCTCAGTCTTTACAATGGGCATGATGATACCTACCTTCACAGGGTTAAATGGCTGCCATATGTAAAGCACCTAACAGAAAATCAGTAAATGCTACTTCCCTCCCCCAAACTTCAATGGCTCCCAATTGTCAGAAGAACAAATCCGCTTCCTTAGACTGACATTGTTCCCACCCACCTCCCCAGCCTTGCCTTCCCAACTCCCTGCACCTCTGCACCTCTGCAACTTTCCTCTGGTGCAGCTTCTCCCTAGAAGCCCTTCCCCTTGCTCTTCATTTTCTAAAATCTAGTCCACCTCTAAGGACTATAAAACAAATTAAAATTAACTTCAGCAAGGAACCCTGCCCACCAGGCCATTCCCCAATCCACTTTCCAGTGGGAAAATTCTTGGAGCGGGGGATCAAGAAACGACTCTCTTTTCTTGGGTGGTGAGTTTGAGAAGCTATCTCTCAAAGCTCAGTCGCCCATTGAGGAATGTCGTTCTGTGGCTCCTGTATCCTGAGGGCTACGTCTCACCCTGAGGATGGGCATGGAGCAAGCTCACAAAACACAGCTTCAGGGACTTACCAGACACCCAGCATTGTTCTAGGTGCCATAATACCACTGTGGTTTTGTCCAGGGTTTAACACTCACAACCACTAACTAATTCACAATTACTCATTAACATACCAACATAATCTTTACTTTTCATACAAATCAGTGAGGTAGACATTACCCCCACTTACTGAGGAAGAATGGAGGCTCAAAGAGGAAAGGCAACATGTACAAGATCACACAGTGGGTGGGTGCTGGTCAAACTGGGGCAGGTGTGCAGTTCTATGTGAAAATGGGCTATGCGGCTGTAATGTGTGGACTTTGTCTACATCATCAGTCATCACTAACACTTCAAACTGGTTTACCCATTTAAAAAAACTCACAAGTTGAAACAAAAAACCACTTACCTGTTTCTTGTAAAGACAAAAAACCTTTACCAAACCCAGAGAGAAGCAGCTTGGGGAGTGCAAAGGGCACCAGCTCAGTTGGATGACCCTGGGCAAGTGACTCCATTCTCTTGAGCCAGGAATTCCTCTCTCTGAAATGGAAGACAAGGTTACCTACCACATTCTCAGGTCTATTTTGAAGGGCAAAAATGATACAGACAAAGAAAGTGCTCAAGTATGGAGTTTTGATAGGTATTAATATACCCTTAGAAGTAGCATTCCTCCAAACCAGAGGTTGACAACCTGTTTCTGACAGATGCTTTTCTTTAATTATTCAATGTTGAGAACTGTGTTGTTGTTGTTTAAAAGGAGATGTGCCAATTGTATTGCCTTCATGTTGTATTGAAAAGCATTTCTTCACTATTTGGACTAATTTCCAAACAAATTAAAAACTGTTGTAGCAGTCAAGCTCTGACTGCTCCATCCATTAGATTCAGAAGATGGTAAATTCCTTAAAACACAGATACAAACAATTCTGGTAACACAATCTGATTTTATAATTAATTTTCTGCCTGGGAAGGCAAAAGTTCTCCTTCTCATGTTCTTTGTCCTCAAGTTCCCGACTGTTGTCTCACTTCTGGCAGACTCTTAATTAAGGAAAAGCAGATTCTGTTACCTGGAATTCTGTTGTGTTGCAGGTAAAAAGGCAAATTTTTTCTCAAATGTGCTTTGATCACAGAGATGGTCAGGGTAGAGGCAGTCAAGAAGATCTTCTGTGATCGGACCTTAGTGGTTCCTGTTTCTACCTTACTGCAGCCACTGTGAACACATCCTCATCAGAGTGTGGTCACTCAGCAAGCCAGCCCTTGTCAGCAGCCTGTAGAGGCCCCACAGTATGCCAGCCTGTGGAGGAAGATGTGTCCTGGGAGTGCTTAAGGTCTAATACATGTGAGACTGAGACAAGAAACATGTGAGCAACAGGTTGTTTAAATATCAAGAGAGTGGCGCACTGGGCCCCTTGTGAGATGATGAGCATATTAGATGGGTCCAGATTTAGTCTATGACTAGGTCAGGGCCAGGTTTATGACTCAATCTATAGCCAGGATCAGTCCTCAGCGTGGACCAAGATCAGGGCTCAGGCTGTGACCAAGATTGAGGTTCAGAGAATGATCAGGTTTAGGGTTCAGTCTGTGGCCAGAATCAGAGCTCAGGCTGAGGCCAGGATCACTCAGTCTGTGGCCAAGATCAGGGCACTTAAGACCTGAGGTCCGGGACCAGTCTTTGGCCAAGACCAGGCTAAACTGTAGTCAGGATCATGGCTCAGTTTGTGATCATGGCAGTGGGATTCATGAACGACTTAGATCTAGTCTCTGCTCAAGTATTCCATAGTCTTCTCTGGGAAACATTAAATTGAAATTATTCTATCAACTATTAAGCGTTATGACAGAGGGAAACAGGAAAGAAGAACACAGGACAGTGCCTCCTTTGCAGTCTGGGGCTGGGGGTGGTGGATGTGCCAGGGAACACCTTCCAGAGAAGGTGATGCCAAAACTGTCCAGAAGGGCATGAGTAGCTTCATTTCAGTGTCCTTTTTTTGTATCATCACCTTGAGCACGTGGCTTCATTCCCTTTGCAATTTTCCAATTTTCCCCAGCACTCTGCACTGGATGCAATGTGTGCTTTGAGGGACACTCTTGTACTTCCTCTGGACAAGATCCTGGGGAACACATCATTTTCTTCAACCTCAGTACCTCCTATTATTTTCTGTCTACCATATAGGCACTCTGTGTAGCCCTGACACTAACTCCCAGCCGTCTTTGTCTCTTGTTGGTTGCACTGAATTTCTATACAGGGATCCATTTACTCACTTGTACTACTCATCTTCATCTTGTAGTACAAAGCTATGAACATTTTCCCCATGTTGATTTATAGATCCAGTAGCTCACAGAGGAGCAGCATGGTAGAGAAAATCAGACGATGACATCAAGAAACCAGGGTAGGTGTGTGGCCTCAGGTAAGTCACACAGCCATTCAGAGCTTCAGTTTCTTCATCTAGTAAATGAAGCTGATAGCTTCCCTGTCTTTATTGTAGGATGTTTTGGAGGCCCACTGAGAGAACTGATGTAAAATGCTCTAAAGATGAAGAGAATTACAACAAATCACTCATGGATGGAGGCAGAACAAGTTCAGCTCAGCTTCATGGGACTGGCCAGTTCTTACTGTGGTCCTAGGAGGTAGGATTCATGGTCTTCTGTGTCTGTTCACAGCCCAAGAACAGGAAGAAGGGACAGAACATGTTTCTGAGCTCCTGCACTGGGGCATGAACACAGTTTGCATTCCCGCATATATGTCAATGTCTTTACCCACATATACAGTTTGTATTCACATTTATATGTCAATGTCTATACCCACATATGGGTCATAGGTTGGCTTCTTCAGAGCAGACGTTGACATGGAGATTCATATGCAAGTGATTTATTTAAGGAAATGTTTCTCCTAGAAACTCCCAGTAAGGGAGTAAAGAAAGCAGGACAGGAAGGAGAAGGAGCCAAATAAGGCTGTGTTCTCAGGCAAAAGTCCTGCAGAGGGTAGATTTGAGCCTGATCCTGAAGGGGAAGTCTGAAGTATACATCATCCCAACTCAAGGCAAGGGAGCTGGGCTTTCACTCTCCCCCTTCCAACATCCAACAATCATTGTAAACTCCCAGACACCTCTAGCTGTCTGTACTAATGGGCTAGTGCTAATTCCCAGTAGCCTAAGAGCTATTCACCAAAGAAGAGCCAGGAGTGCTTTTGAAAGCATATTAAGTGAGGTGTGGTGACTTCTGTGGAGCACCAACATTTTCTGCTAGAATGTTCCTAGGTGTGCTGGTCTCCCCAGCCTCACTGGCTATCTCTTCTCAGTTTTCTTTAAGAGTTCCACTTCCTCTATGCCTTAAATGATGGCATTTCACCTGCTTAAAACTCTTCCCTGGTTCCTGACTGCCTTGAGGATAAAGTACAAGTCCCTTCACATGATTAAGAAGTCCCTTCATCCTCTGCCCTCTGCTGACTACCCCCAAGCCTCATCTTTCACATGGCCCCTCACTCTACTGCAACCAGACAAGACCTTGCTGTTATATAGGAATTGTAGAGGGGTCCCACAAAGCCTTAAAACTGCTCATAGACCACAGGAGAAGACAGAAATGTGACAGGCAAATCTAGAAGTTTATGGGAATAGAGATAAGATACCTAACTTAGCCTGGGTTCAATGAAGACTTCCCATGAGGAACAAATGTGAAGGCAAAACAGGAAGATAAGTGTAGAAAGAGTGATCCTGGCAGGATTTGCAGCACTGGGGAGAGGTGGGGAATTGTGAGCAGGCATGGAACAGAGTGGTCACAAAATAAATATTTGTGCAATGAATACATGAGTGAATAGCCACACAAGTTTTACACATTATGGGCTTTGGAATTTAAAAGCCTTGATTCCTGTCTCCCCCTAATTACTCACTGAGAAACCTCAAACAACTTATTTAACCACTCTGAACCTCAGTTTTCTCATTTGGAAAATGGGGCTAATGAAAATATCTGATATGAAACCATGGGTGCAAAAATATTCTGTAAGCTGCAAAACCCTGTTCAAATATTGGCTTTCATTCATTTATTTATTCAAAGAATAGTTTTGAGTTCCTACTGTATTCCAGGTCATGCGCTGGGAATTTGTCCCGGAAATAGGAACTAGATGGGGACTCTGTTTCCAAGTAGAGAGGAGAAAAGTTTAGGAGAGGAGGCAAGGAGACAGGAGAGGAGAGAAGTTTAGCTCATAATGAGACATGTTGCCATAGTTACAATCTGGGAGCTGAGAGAGCTCAGTGAAGGTTTCACAAAGAAGGTAAAATTTGTATAAGTGTGCCCTGATGGCTAAGGGTGGGTGTGTCAAGTGAAGGAGGGGTCCAAGTAGAGAGAAAATATATGAAGACACAGGGGGTTAAAAAACGGTGTGTTTAGACCAGGGGGATTGGTCTGGATGGCATAGTGTATGTGGGATGGTGGTAGGATGTGAAAAGGAATGAGAAAGTCTTGTGAGGTCAAATCATAGAGAGGAAATTTGAATATTTTTCTATAGGTATTGGGGACCCTTTTCGGCATGAGAGTTGCAGTGGCACTGAGATGACAGGAATAAGTGAGCAAAGCCTGTTTGAGGTCTAGGAAGAAGAGGTATGGTAACGGTACCTTAAGAACTGGAGAAACTTCTGGACCTTCACTGCCAATGCACAACCGTCACCGCCACCAAGCTTCAGCAATCTCTCCCTTGGACAGCTACCTGCTGTGAAAATACTTGCTCAATGTGGTTCCTCTTGAAAATGTTGTTCCTGCATTATGACTTTCATTACACATTTCCCAATGAGCTTTGTTTGGTTATTTTACTTGTGTTTCTATTGACAGGGCATAGGATGAAACACCTTCTAATTACCTCTGAATATCTTTACTGGTTATCTATGGCTGTGTACAAACCATCCAAAACTCAGTGGCTTAACACATCCATTTACAGAGGTCATGATTCTGTAGGTTTGTATTTGGGCTATCCTCAGGCAGGCAGTTCCACTGCTGATCTTGGCTGGGCTCATTCACTTTGTGTATAGTTTTGGGTCAGTTGGGAAGCTCTGCTTTGGAGATAGGCTGGCTATCAACTCTGTGGTTATGGGTATCAACTGAGCCATGTGTTTTTTATCATCTAGGAGGGTAGTCTGGGCTTGAGCACATGACAGTAGTCTCAGTATTCCAAGAAGAGCAAGAGATGTAGCTGCAATGCCTCTTGAACTAGGCTTATAACTCACCCAGTGTCATTTATATTATTGGCCAAAGCAAGTCACAAAGCCAGCCTGAAATGCACTCCACCTTATGATGGGAGAATTTGCAAAGTGCTGTGGCAATTTTCCCAATATGCTTCAAGGTGTATAAACTTTCTTCCATTAATCCTGGCATACGCAAGGAGGAAAGAATGGAAAACATTCCAAAGAAAGTTTTTGTTATTGTTGTTATTTTCTATAACCATAAAAAATACTGGAAGCATGATGATTCCCTATTGTTTACACATTATCATTATTATTTATTGAGCACCTCATATGTGCCAGAGACCAGTCAAATAACAATGAAAAAGATATACACAGTACTTGTTCCCATGGGGCTTACAGTCTGATGGAGAACATATATTAAACAAGTAATTCCAATAACTTGATAAGTATTATGTCTAAAATTTTTATAGCTTTATTAATTTTTCCTTTATGTTTTTGTCTTTGGAGTCCTGAGTTTTAAAGGCTTCTCTGGATTAAATAAATATTAATTTCTATAAAAGGGCTTTTGAAAGTTGCACCCCTAGCAGGAAGCTCTTTTACCTTGGGATGCCCAGTGAGCAAACCTGGGCCCAGCCAGAAATTTAAGACCAAAGGAGAGAAACCCCAGTTCATCTCCAGACCTAGGCTTTCACCCTTTCTGGAAAAAACCAATACTGTGCTCTTTTCACATTGTGTCCTCACCCCAGGTGATCACCCTTCTACAGAGGTTAAAGGCCCTACTCCATCAGCTTAGGCCTGATATTGACACCCCAATTCCAGGCTGTTTTCTGTTGCCCAAGCTCCTGTTGGGCCCCTACCACAGGTGCTTTAATGTACAACCTGATGGATATTTAGAGCTCTCAGAAGCATTTGACTGGACTTCATTCCGTATATACATACATACATACATACATACATACATAGCGATAGATAGATAGATAGATGATAGATAGATAGATGATGATAGATAGATAGATAGATAGATAGATAGATAGATAGATAGATGATAGATAGATAGATAGATGATAATAGTTTCCTTTTTTCTTTTTTCCATTTAACATTGTATTCGGAATCTTGCCCTATGATGTTAAACAAACCCACCCTGGGGGATATATCATGGATAAATGTATATTAAAATATCCTAAAAGAGAAGCTGTTTGTCCAAGCATCTCTCCTTGGAGGGCCTCTCTACCCCATCCACCCATTGCAACTGGGTCAGCTCGGCACTGGGCATAGGGGTAAGCCCCACTCTCTCTTACTCACTCCCTCCACTTTTCTGGGCATTGGGTTAATATTTCCTTGAATCACAGTGGTAAGATATGAGACATACATTTGGGCATTGGTGGCCTGCTGTGGTGTGGGGAAGTGCAATCCTAATGAGCTAGGGGAAAGGCGCATGCCCAGCAGCCCAGCTCAGCTCCCTGGGGTTCTTGGTGCTAGGCATTGGAATGAAAACCTCAGTTTAGAGTAAAGCGTGTCTGGGCGCTCCAGTTGATTTGCTAGTCCCCACCCTGTGCAGTAATATCCTTAGAAACATTGACAGGAGAAAGGGAAGAAAAGGAGGCTTCACCATAATGGGATTCAGCTGGTCTTGGGTCCCTCAATCATAGCACCATCTAGTAGCAAACTGGTCTTACAAATATTTCCAACATTCAGCATGCAATGCTGTAAGAGGGAAGCCCACTTCATTCATTTATTTGTTCAATAAATATTGTCTCTTTTGTGTGGCGCTCTTCTACATTCTGGGGTTGCAACAGTAACTAAAACAGACCTAAATCTATGCCCTCCGAGAGTTTGCATTCTGGTGAGGGGCTGAACATAAAACGTGTAAGAAGAAAAACAAGGGAAGCAATAAGCAATGTCTTGGGTGGTAGCTTTAGATTGGGTAGTCAAAGAAGGCCTCATGGAGAAAGTGACACCTGAGCAAAAACTTGGGGGAGGTGAAGGAGGGAAGGGTGCAGGAAAGCAACACAAAAATAAACAGCAGAAATGAAGAAGGGGGCAGAGGTATATCACATGTGAGCCCAGAGAAGAACACCTAAGCCTATTTAAGGAATCTTCCCAGGGAGATGATTGCTGAGAGGGTACTTCAGGGATGAGTGGAAATTTGGCCAGCAGACACAGGCACAAGAGCATTCTAGCAGAGAAAAAAAGTGTGTGCAAAAATACAATGAAGCCATGAAACATGTCTCAGCTGTGAACCATGAAACCCAGACCCAGAGGGGCTCAGCAACTCAGTCAAGGCCACTCAGTAATAACAACAAAACAAACTAATATTAACAATGATGTGTATAATCAACACTTGGTGAGCCCTTACTGTATGTCAGACCCCATGAAATTCTTTCTTTATGTTGACTGCCTTAATCGTCACAACAACCCCATGAAGTACTGTGCACAATCCCATTTTGCTAAAGGAGTTGAGAACTCACCCAAGTTTACACAGCTTTTAAGTGCTAGAGCCAAGCTTTGGTGCCAGCAGGCTAGTTTCAAAAGCCACACACTGGGACCCAGGACTGCATCCTTCTCCACCAGGCTGCTTCACTGACTTCTAAAGTTCCTTTAGTCCGGCCCTGCACCTTTGGACTGGTAAGAGATGAATGGCCTCATTTGACACACTAGGCCCTTGAGGCCCAGGAGATAAGAGCCCAGTCAAGTTCACACAGGTAACGATAAAGACCATTTCCATATTCCAGGGAATGTGACCATCTGGGGATCCACCTCACAGGAGACTTTCTTTTCTTTAAAGATGAAGCTCCTAGAGTTCATCCAGTCCAGTATTTCTCAGTCTTTTCTTAACACCACAAATATACTATGTACCTGTTTATGTAATACACATTTATTGTTTTACACATTAAAATAAGAGTACACTCTTTCGACCCTCCCAAGAACCACTTTTTACCCTCTTGAGGGCAACATCACCTGCTTTGAGAATGCATGATCTAATCTAGCCCTGTCATTTTATAGTTGAAGAGACTGATGCCAGAGAGGTGGAGGGAATGCCTCAAGGTCACTTAACTCAGACCAAATAGAATCAAGAGCAGATCCCAGGGCTCCTGGCTCCTCCACCCCACACTGCCTCAAGCATAATCATGGAAGCCTTTGCTACCCCTTCCCCTAATCTGACACTCTCTGCCTTTCCTTCTGCATCTAAGGGCTCCATCCAAATTCAGACCCCCAACTTTCTAAGAGTAAGATGGTCAGCAACTAAGGAGCCAGGTACCTCCTAGACACCCCGGGTTAATAGTCAGGGACCAGCTCATCAGGAGATCCAAAGGGGCACCTGGGCTTCCTTCACAGAAGGCTGGCATGAAGGGACAAGCATTGCTCAGCTCAGGTCTTCACCATAGGGCCAACAGAGATCACACTGACAGCTTCCTTAGAGGTTCAGCTCCATCACCTTTTCCAAATGCAAGACAAGCATAAAACTACTTCAGCAATGGAAAAAAAATCAACTTGGAAATAATTAAACAGCAAGGCAGCCACCCATAATGATATTCTGCAGCACACTTTGGGGACAGTTTGCTGCAAAAGCGCCCGAGCACTCCGGTTGTTTAATTAACATTGAAACGGCAGTTCCACAAGAACTAAAAACCCTGTTAATTTATGTGTCTCTTAATGATGCTCATTTAAATACTGTCAACTTTCCGTTGGTTTAATATTCATGATTTTGCATCATTAAAACACAATGATCAGCTTGGGGTGCGGGGGGAGACTTTCTTAAACACCCAGAAACACAAACTGTCTGAAGACAACAATTTCTTTTTTTTTTTTTTTTTTTTATTATACTGAAGACAACAATTTCTAAATCCATACCTTTCCAACCCTCCCCGCAAAAGTTCAGCCCCTTAGAGAAGTTGTAAACCTGCTGGAGTGCTTTCAGAGCTGTGGACTGTGCAAGAGGTTGAGTGTAGTTTTATCATTTACTGCCCACTCACCTTTAAAATCAAGCTGGGCCTGATCTCATTGTCAGCAGATACAGAGCTGGGGAGCTCAGCTGGCAAATGCAGGCACTTGATATGCACCAAGAGACCAGGCTCCACACCCAAGGGTGTTCAGAAGTATTTTAATCATGGCTAGGAGACACAAGTTACCCTGAAATATATTTCTGACAGAGAGGGACATTTAGGGCTGGTCAGGGTAAGATACTAATGAGGGGAGGAGGCATAGGGCTCAGAAGGGGGTGGGAATACCCTTATAGGGAACACGCAGGAAGTCAGTGCAAGGCCCAAACAGGAGCTACACACACCATGCAAACTGTGGTGAGGCCACACAGATAACCCACAGACTCAACACCCACAGATACTGGCAGAGACACAAGCCGACTCTCTGTCAGAGCATGGCCAATAAGAATTCTGTCAATCCAATTCAGGATTACTGAACTCTGACTACAGTCCACACACTATGATGGGCTCTGAAGATTCCAACCTGATCAAGTGGGGAAGACAAACAAGTGAACAGGCAATGACCAAGAGAAGAGAAAAGAGCCAGGGCAGATGATAGTAGGAGGATGTGGGAAGCTATTTAGAGGAAGGGGCACAAAGGTGGGAAGTGGGACTGGCAACAGAACAACAGGCGGACACGTGGTAGACACTTTCTAAATGTTAGTCCCACCCTCTTCTCAAGCTCTCTCTCTCTCTGCAGAACCACTTCACAATACTGGATCCTGCTTTCACTGAGCTCAAAACCAAGTCCCAGGGTAAGTCAAATATCAGCATCTCGTTATTTATACATCCTTCCCAGACAGACCATGATAAGTGCCATGGGAGTTGACTGGAGCAGAGGTCAGAGCACTGACCTCAACTCTACCTAGAGCAGGGTTCCACTTACTACTCATATGACCCTGGGCAAAATCAGTTAACCAGTAAATGTCCGAGTTTCTCCTTTGCAAAATTGAGATAATAGCACCCAATATTATTTGTATTAAAAATATCTGTTAATAGGTGTGTCTTCTCCACTAGAATGTGAGCTATAATATCTGATTTATCTCCATATTTTTAGGGCATGGCACATAGCAGGGACCAGAGGTATGCTGAGCTGAACTGAACGGCTGACCTCACAGGGATGCCTTAATGAATTAATAAAATGAAAGATATAAAGAGCACTTAGTAGGTCCTCAATAAATTATTTTTGGCAAGGGAGAGGATTACGGAAGGCTTCGAGAAGTTTGAATTTAAAGTAGACCTTAAAGGGTAGTGTAATGTGAGCCAAAGAGAAAAATATCTTAAGTTGAAAGAACAGAGTACACAAAGAACCAGGCCAGGAAAGCCCAGCCCCACCTGTCTCCCTCTCCCCACACCTGGCTCCAGCTATATACCGCCTGCTGATCATACCATTATCTTTCACAACTTCTTTTCTGTCCTCAGAATATTATATTCTCCCACAATCACCCAGCTAACTCCTATTGGGCTTCAAGAACTGGTTCAGGAGTCACCTGTTCCAGGAAGCCTCCCTGCCCTCCTTTAGGTTCCCTTTCTGGGATCCTGAAACTTCTCTGTCTCAGCCGCAGCACACCATGTTGTCATCACTGCTATGTGCCTGTCTCCCAACTTGGAAGACAAAGTCTGGTTCTGAATCATCACTGCATGCCCAACGCCCAGCACAGAGCCTGGCACAGAAAAGTTTTTGCCTTATAGATGGTATGATGGTTAATTTTATATATCAGCTTGACTGGGCCAAAGGTGCCCAGATTAAATATTATTTCTAGGCATTTCTGTGAGAATGTTTTTGGATGAGATTAGCATTTGAATCATTAGACTCAGTGAAGTAGACTGCTCTCATCAATGTGGGTGGGCCTCATCCAATCCACTGAGAGCCTAAATAGAATGAAAAGCAGAAAAAGGGAAGATTCATCCCCTTCCTGCCTGCATATCTGTGCTAGGACATCAGTCATCTCCTGCCTTTGGACTGAGATATACATAATGGCTCCCCTCATTCTCAGGCCTTTGGGCTTGGACCAGAATCACACCACTGGCATTCTTGAGTCTTCAGTTTGCAGAGATAGATCATGGGACTTCTCAGTTTCCATAACTGCATGATGACTCCTTATTTTGTGTGCGTATATGTGTGCATGTGTATTTCACTGGTTCTGGATTCACTGGAGAACCTGACTAGTACAGATGACAAGCAAACAGTCTGGGTTTGAACAGCAATTCAAGAACATTGCCCTCTGTACACTGTACACAGACAGCTGTCTGTAGTGGCCACCTGGGCCAAGTCACAAAGGCCTGGGCCAAGCCAGCTTCTTCCTCTTCCTTCCTCCACCCACCATCCAGTCATCATGCACTAGAAGGTCCATTAGTCTAATAAGATTCTATTCCAGTCTGGATGTGGTGGCTCACGCCTGTAATCCCAACACTTTGGGAGGCTGAGGTAGGAGGATTGCTTGAGCTCAGGAGTTTGAAACCAGCCAGGGCAACATAGCAAGACTCCATCTCTAATGAAAAAAAAAAATTAAAATTATCATATGGGCATGGTGGCACGTGCCTGAAGTCCCAGCTGTTCAGGAGGCTGAAGTGGGAGGATTGCTTTAGCCCAGGAGATCAAGGCTGCAGTGCTGTGATGCAATCACGGCACTCCAGCCTGGGTGACAGAGTGAGACATTGTCTCAAAAAAAAAAAAAAAAAAAGATTCCATTCCATCCGTCCCTCCATCTCTCTGTCTCTTGATCCCTATTCCCACTGCCCCCTACTCAGGCCCCACCAACTCTCTAGCCTTTTTACTACTTGCCTTGGGTTGCCACTGTCTCCTGCAATCCATTCTCTATGCCTAACCAAATAAATTGAGCTAACAATCAGGACTCTTCCTCAGAGGAGATATAACAACCTGACCTGGAAGGCCCTCTGGATACCAGCACTGCCAACCCCTCTGCCGGTCCAGCCTCATCTCTCCACCCTGATGGCTCCAGCCATTCCCTCTCTTATCTCCAAACCTCCCACCTGCTATTTCCTCCACCTGGAAAACACTTTCTCCTCCTCATCCCCCTTTCCCAGATCACTTCTTTTCAGCTTTCAAGTCTCAGGTGCCAGTGTCACCTTCTCTAGAAAGCCTTTCCTGACCCTCCTCAGGCTGAATTAGGCCTCCTCCTGCCTTCACTCAGTCTCTCCCTTAGACAATGGACATTTGTCAGATAAGAGGGAAGGTGCTCAGGTAGTCAGAGATAACATTGTGGGGAGGGAGAGAGTCTCCAGTAGGGCTTGCTCTTTTCTGGTTTATTTTACTCTTGGGGCAGCTCTAAGAAGGTCTCCCCCACCAGCACATCTGTGGGGACTTGGCCAGAGTGGGTGAAGCTGCTGGAGCAACAGCAGCTTCCTCCTGACCTTCTGCCTGTGCATGTTCCCCTGACTCACTGATGGAAAACATCCACCCTTCTGGGCCTCTTCCTTATTTCATCACTTTAATAAATTAAGAACAGATTGAAAAGCAGAAAACATTGTCTCCCGGGCCCCAGCACCCACATTCCAACTCAATTACATGATTTGTTTTTGGGTCTGGCCAGACGCAGAAGCAACTGAGATGCAGCAGAAAGAGTGAGACAAAGAGGTGAGATCAAGAGACCAGAGAAAGTAATTCCTATCCCAGCTCAGTCACTGACCAGTGGCCTCAGGCAAATCCATTCACCTTTCCGAGCCTCCCCATCTCTCCTTATCTGGAAAGTGGGTGGTAACAATGACACATGCTTCACAGGGTGATGGGAGCATGTCAAATGAAGTAGAGGATATAAAACTGCTATGTAAATTGTCAAGTCCTAGACCACGTGAGAAATAGATTATTTCTATTCTACCAATTCTCTTGGTCAGAGATGACATGGCATCAGGCCCTCCCTCCCTTCTAATAGCTTAGTCTTGGAACTTTGAACAAAAACTCTTATATTCCTTGAGGTCAGATCTTCATTCTCTCACTCCTTGTAGCAACTAACACTGGAAAGAGGGACTCTGTGGATCTTCAGTTATATATGCAACAGTTGTCGTTGTTGTTGTTGGTGGTGGTGGTGCTGCTGCTGCTGCTGCTGCTGCTGCTGTTTTCAGTTGACAGCCAGAGTGCTCTATTGGAAAACAAAAAAAAAGAGTATAGGTCTGGGTGCGAGCTGTGAGACATAGTTTTGTTCCTGGCTGCACCACTTGATTTCTTGCCAATTGCATCATTTCTGTGGCTTGCAGTTTCAGTTTCTCCATGTATAAAATGAGGGCAGAGGGGCAATGAGTTAATCATCCTTATCTTGATAACCTCATAGGGTGGCAATTAAGATCGAATTAGACCTTTTATAAGCTGTAAAGTTCTATACAAATATAAACTGTTGTTAAAAGAATATTAATAATTCAATTATTGTAATAGTTACTAAATAGTGATGAGGAGGAAAAATATCTTAGCTAGATGATAATGTCCCCTCTTCTTCAGGGAGGAGAATTGCACAACCTCTTTTGGTCTGCCCGTCTGAGTTCCCTACAATTTACAATATTGGAAGTCCTTCCTTTCTGTAACCCAATTATCTCATGCTTTAGGTTAAGCCAGTCTCATTTTCTGCTCTTAGTTGGAAAGGAGAATAAGGTCACCATATTCTTTAAGACAACTTTCACCCAATTTAAGGCCTTTCATAAGTCACACTTCTTCCTTCTGACATGCTATCTGAAGACAGCATGTTGGAGGAAAGAGATGAATTCTGTTTTGGAAAGGTGAGTTAGAGGTGCATGTAGAACTTTCAACAGGGATACACAATAGACTAGCTGGAAATAAAGTCAGGAGTTCAAGGGAGTGCTCTGTGCTGAAAATAGTGGCTCAGGCGGCCTCAGAATAAAAGTGGCAGCCGAATAGCTTCAGTCTCATTAAACTACTCTCTATTTCCTGGCCAAGTCATTCACTTTCATGCCTTCCTGCCTTTGCTCCTGCTGTTTTTTCCGCCTAGAATGTCCTTTCTCCCTTATCAACTCTGAAATCCTATGCATCACCTCCAGAGAGGGTCTAACATTGCTAAAGGTTTCACTCACCCCATAGCAAAGTATTTCAAGGTATCTTCTATGTTTCTATGTTTGCTTTACTAGCTCTTTCCTACTTAGTCCTCACAACACCACTATCAGATAAGTATCATTTTTCTCACTTTACAGATGAGAAAATAACTCATCCATCTAAAGCTACACAGCTAGTTAGAGGTAGAACTAGGATTCAAACCCAGATCTTCAAATAACAGTTAGTCCAAAGATTTCAGTGCAACGAGATTCTGCCAGCTACTCCAACAGCAAGAGATGTACGATGGGAAAGGACTAGCTTCCAATTCTGAAGTCAAATTCAGATATCAGCCTTACCTGGGCTGGGTGCAGTGGCTCATGCCTTTAATTCCAGCACTTTGGGAGGCTGAGGCAGGTGGATCACTTGAGGTCAGGAGTTCAAGATCAGCCTGGCCAATGTGGTGAAAGCTCTCTCTACTAAAAACACAAAAACTAGCCAGGCATGGCAGCGCATGCCTGTAATCCCAGTTCCTCGGAAGGCTGAGGCAGGAGAATCGTTGAACCCGGGAGGCGGAAGTTGCAGTGAGCTGAGATTGTGCCACAGCACTCCAGCCTGGGCGACAGAGCGAGACTCCATTTCAAAAAAAAAGTAGATATCAGCCTTGTCTCAATTTTGGACAGAGTCACTCTGGTTTGGGATTGAGTTGACCAGGTAAATCAGCTGGTGAGCAGCCAGGCTCTCCTTTGAGGTTGGCCTCCCTTGGAGCTCTCCGTGGTACTGACACAACTTCCATCTGCCAGCCCTGAAAGCTTGATGCATTCGCTCCATAGCAACTGTGTGGGTTTGTCAGGGACAGGACCGTGGCCATTTCCCAAACATATCCCCCATCTGCAAACTTTAATCTTGTTTATTCCTATGCCAGATACTGCTCCTTGTTGTACCTGCTGAATTTCTCATCATACTTCAAGACTTGGCTCCCATTGGCTTCCCAATATGAAGAAATCTTCTTTGGCTTTCTTAGAAAGAGTTCTTAGCTACCTACCATGTGTCAGGCTCAGTGGTGATGACTTTCATAGGCAATACCACTTATTACATACCAACATACTATATAATTTATTATTTATGATATTCATTATTTATTGTCTCTGGGGAGCCCTTCTGGAAGTGACTGCATTAGGAAGAATCCTGAACAATATGATAGAAATTTTGGACTCTGTTCCAAAAATTATAAGTAGCAGGATAATCAGGGAGAAATTCCAGGACTTAGGACCTTGGCCTGTTTATTGCTGTCCTCCACTCTATCAAACCTTACTGTAACCAGCCCTGGGAATCCCACACCATCAAGACTTAGGTATAGGAGCATACTTTATTTAAAAGATCCTCATTTCCTGCCTCTTTGTGAAATTCCGCTTGTAGGCAAGGTGGTAACAAGGGTAGGGTTTGCCTTCTCATGTAAAACAACCCCACTCCCCCCCCAAAAAACAGACAAAATATATAAAACAATGGTTTTTAAAACAGTGGATATGAAGCAACAATGGTTTGTATTGTTTCTCAAAGAACAATAGTCATCTTTGAGAAACAAGCAAGGTGGGCCCTACCATTGCCCCCAGCTTACTGCTTGAGAATTTCCATGCCTCAGCACAGGGAGGGAGGATCTGGTGGACTCCCTGAATAGTAGAGTCAGAGCTGAGAGTCCCAGGAGAGCAAAACTACTAGAGTTCACAGGAAAGGGTACTGGAGAGAAAGACAGCACTGCACAAAGAGAGAATTCTAGAAATCTGTGACAGTTTCCCAGTGAACAATGAGTGCATATGTATGAAGAAACTACACGAGGCCAGGGAAAGACCCGTCAGAGTCCAGTACTCACACAGGATCAGAAACAGTATCTGTTCCTACCAGCCAACTTGAAAAAATATCATAATTCACAGGGCATTGGGTAGAGCACTCAGAAGAGTTTTCTCTTAGTTATGGGGAATAATTTGCTCTAGACCACAAGCTGCTCTGATCCTGCCTAACAGATCTTAAAATAAAGACCCAAAAGGATCAAAATGTTTCCAAGTAACTTAACTGCATCCCAGAACAAATCTCAAGAATACTTAAAGAAATATAAAAATATCCAGCTCCAAACAAGGTAAAATTCACAATGTCTGGAATTCAGTCAAAAACTACAAAGCATGTAAAAATGCAGAAAAATAGGACCCACATTGAGAAGATGCATATTCATTTGGAACTGACACAGATATTAGAATTAGGAAATATAGACAATAAATAGTTATTATGACTGTATTCTCTCTGTTGAAAAAATTAAGTAGAGTCACGGAAGACATAAAAAAGGATCGAAATTAAACTTCCAGAAGTGAAAACTGCAATGTCTGAGAGAAAAATTCAATGGAGTAAATTAAAGACAGACTAGACCTTGCAAAAAAATAGTAAAGTTGAAAAAAATCAAAACTATTCAAAATGAGACACAGGAAAAAAAGAAGAAATTTTAAAATGAAAAGAACATCAGTGATCTACAGGACAACCTCAAGAAACCTAATATATGTATAATGGCAGTCCCTGAAGGAGTAGGGATGCAGAAAAATTATTTGAAGAAATAATGGCCACAAAGTTTTCCAACTTTGATGAGAACTATAAACTCATAGATCCAAGAAGCTCAATGAACCCCAAATACAAGAAAAATTAAGAAAATTACCCCAAGGCACATCATAATCCAATTTCTCAAAATCTGTAATAAAAGAAAAATCTTAAAAGCAGTCATAGAGAAAAGAAATGTTATAAAAAGAGAAACAAAGATAAGGTGAAAAAGGAGTTCTAAAGAGAAATAATGAAGCCAGGAGACAATGGAGCGCATCTTTAAAGTATAAAAAGAAATCTGCTCAACCTAGAATCTTATACCCAATGAAAATACCTTTCAAAGGTGAAGACAAAATAACTCTTTTTCTGACATATAAAAGCCAAAATAATTCACCACCAGCAGAATAGCACTATAAAAAATTGAAGGAAGTCCTTCAGTCAGAAGGAAAATGAAACCAAATGGAAATATAAATCCTCACAATGGAATGAAGAATACCAGATTTATAAGATTTTAAAAATATGATTTAAATCTCTTTAAAGGATAGTTGATTGTTTAAATGAAAATAATAACAATGTATTATGAAGTTTACAAGTAAAATGTATGACTAAATTAGCATAAAGGCAAGGAGGAATAAAGGGAGGTACACTATTTTAAGGTTTTATACTACATGTGAAGTGCTGCAACAACGCTTGAAAGCAGATTGCAATGTTAAAGATGTATACTATAAACCCTAAGGTAACCATTAAAATTACACACCAAGGAGCCGATAAGACAACAAAAGAAATAAAATAGAGTCACTTAAAAAACTATCCAAAAGCTACTGCCCAAAAAATGATAGACTGAAACCTAACCACATCAATAATTACATTAAATGTAAATGGCTTCCGTCTCCCTTAGCCTGTTGAAATGAACTTCTGAAAAGTACTCATCCCTCATTATCTGGATTCAGCCCTCAAAGCCATCCTCTGAGATAGATAGATCACAGGTTATTGTCTCCTACCACAGATTAGGAAACTAAGACCACCTGAGGAAAAGTGACTTGCTCAGGTCAACAGTAAATTAGCAAATGAATCCTCAGTCTTCCCAATCCTAAGAAGAAGCTGCTTCAACCAAGCCCTGAAATAGACTCTTCACTTCAGAAACTCATTTATTCCCACCTACTTCTACTCTTCCTCTCTCTCTCTCTCTCTCTCTCTCTCTATCTCCCACCAGCCCCTACCCCCCTGCATCACCACACCGCCCCCCGCCCCCCACCCCCTGCCCTTCTCAAAAGAAGAAATACAATTTGGCATGAATTAATGATAAGCCTGCTTGGCCAATTACCAGAGCTAAGTGCTGTCCTGCTGGGAGTGGCTCCCACAAAGCACTAAGTGATGTTGGACTAGCCAAGGGGCCCCGCCCAGCCAGGCCTAAGGCCCTCCTGGGTCCAGGCTTAGAGGAAGCAGCTTTCCAATTAGCTCTTGCCAGACAGACTGGCTTCTCTGCACAGCAAATTGGGTTACAGAGCTCTCCTCCAGCTGTTCTCCTTGTCTGGTCCCCTCCGCCCCAGCAAAGAGGATGCTAATCAACTGTAGGCCAAGCCCGCAGATTTCAAGCACCCATGGAGAAAGGTATGTGCAAACCCAGACTCTGTCCCAATAAGGTGGCATTCCATAAGCCAGTAGATATGCCCTATACCAGTCAGACAATGGCCTCAGAGCCCTGAAATCCAGGCTCTTGAGCTAGTCACAGAAAGCAGTGCCTAAAGGAAAGAAGCTGAAGTCCTACACTTTCTGCCTGCCCATAGCTATCTCCTGCTCCCACCTCCCACCCCCACAATAAGGCAGTGTTAGGGATGCCCCCTTGCCATCAGGCCGGGTTTTCTTTTTCTAATTTCCTTCTCCTCTAGCAATTCAAAGATAGCCCAGCTTGCTCTTTAAACCTGGAGAGAAGTGCTGAGGAGAGGGGAGCCAGGGACCTCAACATGAAGCGTCCCGGACCCTGCATCCCCTCTTTCTGGGCCAGCCTGAGTTCTAGCCCAGAGCTGGCATCCACTGTCCCCATATCTCCAATATAAGGGCCTGGCCTGCTCTGCCACTCCCCCAGTGGGCATTGCCACCTGACAGCACTGAACTTTCCTCCACAGAGAGTAAAAACACAGCACTTCACAGTTTACAAAATAATTTCAGAGACATTGTTTAACTTGATCCTCACAACTACTCTACTAGGTATGCTGAGCAAGGGTTGTAATTCCCATTTAAGAGGTCAGGAAACAAATTTAGACAGGTGAAGAGAGAACTCAGAACCAGTTTGAAGCAGAGCTGGTCCTGAAGCTCAGGCTTCTCTCCAACCCACTGCTGCACTGGGGAGCGTTCTCAGGTCCCCTTCATGGACAGTGTACCACTATTTGACTCAGAGCAATAGGGAAGGGTCTTAGCACAATTTACCCACATATCCATCCAACCATTCACCCATGCAGCACATACTTGTCAGCAGCTACCGTGATCAAGGTACTAGGGACACCAAAGTGAATTAAACCAAGTGTCTGCCTTCAGGGAGCCCACAGACTTGTTGGGAAAATAAACAGATAATGACAACACAGTGTGAACAGTATAATGATGGAGGTGCCCCCAGAGACTGGGAGGTGCTCAGGGCAGGCTCCTTGCCCAGAAGAGAGGTGACACCTGAACCAAGAAGAAGAACAAGTAGGAATTCACTAAGCAAAGATGGAAGGGTGGGCAGATGGAGAACATCCCAGGCAGAAGGAACTATAAAGAAAAGTGAAATCACAAGATGCCTTCAGGAAACTTTTCAGTAGTGCTGTAGCCTGGAGCATGAGGGGGCATAGAGGCATGGCATGGGGCTGAGATGTGGCAGGGCCAGACCATAAGCATTCATGCATGCCCAGCTGTTCAGGTCAAGGCTTTGCCAGGATGCAGGCTCTGCAAGGTGCTGGCTGCAATCCCACTAGCCAGGTTTATGGCCAAATGTTCTCATATCAGCCAGGGGGCTGAGCAGAGACAGGGCCTTTGGGGAGTGAGCAGCTGGTGATGCTGGAAAGTGTCTGCCAAGAGAATTCAGCTGAGAACACTTCCCATTCCCAAGAGGTCAAAGAGCCCTGTTGCTCCTCCCTAGTGGAGGCCCTGAGATCACACTGTCATTCATAATTCACTCAACAAACACTCATTGGGCCTCTGCTTGTGCCAGGCTCTGAGCTAAGCTCTGGGGACACAAAAATAAAAAGGCATGGTCTCTGCCCTTGAGGAATGCACGGTCCTGGAGTGGAAGAAGAACAGACTTGGAAGTTATTGCAGTACAGTGAGAGATGGGCAAAGAAGGGGAGCAGAAAATCCTTTATGGGAGCCAAAAAGGAGGGGGTGTTGAGCTAGGTTTTATAGGATGGGTTAGAGTCTGTCATGTAGGAAAGGGCAGTCTAGAAAGTAGGAAGAGTGTATGAAGCATAAGCCATAAAGGGTCATTGAGGCGCAGGAGAAGTGGCTGTGTGTTGGGGTAGATTGTGGGAGATCAGACCAAAAGAAACTGGTTTTTACAGGCTGAGCAGGGATGTTCTCCTAAGGTCAGGTTTGGGTTTTATAAAGATGACTCTGGCAAAAAGAGTGACAAGCTGGGGGCTGAAGCAGAAGGATTAGGTCTGAGAAGCACTAAGACAGAGTTGACAGGGCCAGGGAACTAACTGACTGACTATGTGAGGAGAGACATTCATTTGTATCTTGCTTTTTAAAATTGCCATGCTTAGCTAAGTGAACCTCTTCTGCAATGCAAATGTGAGGATTCAATAAGCTAAGGTAAGTGAAAGCCCACTGTACAAACCCCCACCCCTACACCCAGTAGGTATGGAGTCAACATTCAATAAGGCTCTGCTATAGCTGACTCTCTACATGATGCAGTGAATGAGTAATGAATGAACAAATGAATGAGAAAATTGATGGCCTATGGGTCCCCCAGCACGCAGCATCAGAACCACACAAGTCTCTATGCCCCACCAGAAGTTCTCAGAAAAGAAGGCCGGCTTAGTGGTGTGTGTTTCTCAGAGACACCCTCGGGGAAAGTCAATCTCAGCAGCTGCCTAGGGATTTGAGGTCCAGCTGACTCTCCTTGGAGGATCTGGCCTTCATTCTTTTGGCAGATGTAAGGCAGTGGAGGAGTGATATGTCTGTGCCTGACTCTGGGAAGCCCTCATATCTGGGATACAGGTTTGGGCCTGGCTATACCAGCCTCACTGTGCAAATATCAATAAGACAGAAGACAACATGTGAGAAACAGAATAAAGCTCAGGGTAGTAATTGACATCATCTAGTCACCTACTATGCAGAGGTCTCCTGCTAGGTACATTATGTCTATTATCTCATTAAATATAGCAATCCTGGAAAAAGGAGGATTTATCCATATTTACTGATTAGGAAACTGAAGCATAGAGAGATACATAGAGAGACTGTAGCTTTTCCTAGGTCATACAACAATATTCTGGACCAAGTCCATCAATTTGTCTATTCTTGAAGCAACACATTACAGAAAGTTGGAAACAAAGTAAAAGAACTTACAATTTCATCATCCCAACACAGCAACTATTATTTTGCTTATCTCCTGCATGTTTGGTACATACTTGAGATTTTATTATTCATACAATTTGGTTTTTACTTTTCTCCTTATTTAACATTATATCATAAGCATTCTTTCAGATTACTATGTTGCCTTCAGAACCATTATTTTTCATGGCTACAGACTGTCAAATTGAGTGTAAACACTGGATTTTATTCAACCATTTCCAATGGTTAGGTACTTATATTGCTTCCAATCATTTGATATTATAAATAATCAATCTTTTCTTTTATTTAGAATTGTCTTATTTTGGAAAGATTATTTCCTTAGAGCAGACGCCCAGAAACAGAAATACTAACACAAAAGGTATGAACATTTTTAAGTCTTTTGATACTTGCTACCAAATACCTTTCTTGTGGGGCCTTTCTCCTTCTCCCCCGTGTCTGGGTGCCTGATTTACCTCTCCCTCTCTCTGGTCCCCCCGGCAGAGGCACAACACCCCCCGGACTCTGTCTCCTCATCTATGAGATGGAGTGAATGACCCTCCTCTGCCAACCTCGTAGGCTGGAGAAAAAGTGATTCAAGACCCTATGACAGGCAATACCACAGAGTGGCTAAACAGCATAATGTTGGTGCCAGACTACCTAGGTTTGAAGCCCTGATCTACTCCAGAAGCTGTGTAAGCTTGGGCAGGTTACTTAACTTCTCTGTACCTCAATGTCCTTATCTGAAAAACAAGAGTGATGAAAGTAATAGCAACTTTTTAGGGCTGTGGATGAGGCTTTAAAGAACTATTTTATGCAGAAATCATGTAAGGAGAGCTGTGGTTATTATAAAGGTGATGTCTGATGTGGAAGGCAGCACTAGCAGAAAAAGCTTCAGCATTCCTTCCCACAGGGGCTGCCCCGAGGGAAGGGGGCAAGAGCCAGGTGCCTAACAGGCTTTTTGTAGAAACAGCTGATCAGCTCTAATGGCAAAGACCACTACTCCCTCCCTGCAGCCTCCCCAGTGCGGGGTCTCAGTCTCTCTTGCCCGCCCCACCCACCACCACCACCTCCGCCCTCTGGCTGCTGTGGCCAGATCTTATCCCTTTTTCATCAGGCTGCCTAACTGACCGGAAAATGTAAACGCATCCCTAAACGCATGCAACTGCTCCTCACCCCCCAGCACTCTCCCCCTTTCCGGGAAGCCAGGCCCCAGCGCCAGCCTGACAAGCAGCACTTAATTCTTTATTGAAAACCATTAACTGGAGTTCAGTTCCCTGAGCCCCAGTTTCAAATTACTCACAGGAAACGCCAGACCGGGAGAGTGGCTTTCAAGGGCAGAGCCATCTCCTCTAACAGACTGGCTCCAGAACCCTGGCTATGAGGACTTTTTTTATTTTGAGAGGCAATAACAACAACAAGGACACAGAAACAGGAGCAATAGCTTCAACCCCTACCACGCATGAGAGGTGACAAAGCACCCTCCTCTTCCTCTCTTATTAACAATAGCCCAGTGCAGCAGGTCTGGCAGGAAGTAGTGCCACTCCCTGATAGATAAGAAAACTGATGGCCTTGGGGTCACACAGGCAGGCAGAAATTGAACTGGGCTCCAGATCCCCCTGCCAGTGAGCCCACAACCCCGGCCCTTCACAGACTTCACAGACCACCTACAGTGGGGCCTAACCTGTGGGAGGCACAGCAGGGGAGACAGGTGAAAAAGATGCGACACCTGCCTTGAGAAGCTACCTGATTGGGAGACGGACAATGAAAAAGAGTCCTAGACTAGAGCCTCAGAAACCCTAGTTCTATCCTGGGTCTGCCACTAACTGCCTGGCACACTGTGGGTGTTAATTATCATTAACGGCACAGGCAGGAAGGAATAAGGCCAGAGGAAAATGGACAAGAGGAGTGAGGGAACGGAAAAACAAATGTGTCCTTGGTCACCTCTATCAATATTTCTAGCCAACCTAAAAGAAACTGTATTCAGTCATTCATTTTGAATTGCCTGAGGTCTTGTATGTGCCAAGCACTGAGAAAGTACTTTACAAATATTTCTTATTGAATTCTCCAAATAGCCTTTTGGAATAGGTACCATTACTATAACTATCACCATTGACCAATAAGGAAAGGGAGGCTCAGAGAGTTTAGGTAACTCATTCATGATTACACAGCAGTGTCAAGATTTGAACTCAGGTCAGCCTGACACCAAGATTCCCACTGCTCATTGTGTTACTATTAATAGTATCATTATGGTTCTATAAACAACTACACAGTGACCCAACAAGAGCAGAGAGAATAACAGGCCTGTGTGGGATGTCAAGGAAGTTTCCTCAGAAGCTGTAGAATCTGAGTTGAAGGATGGGTGAGACTCAGCCAAATGAAAAAGGCAGGGGAGAATGTTCCATGCAGGGACAGTAGCATAGGCCAGGGCCAGGAAGTATCAAAAGACACAGCATGTTAAGGCAAGTCATGAATTGCTGAAACATCTGAATTAAGCACAGAGAGTACAAAGGGACACTGGCCTCCAGGAGTGTACAGCCCCAGAGAGATGGAAATATGTCAGATGACTTGATTTTTGAGGTGAACTGGGTAAGAATTTTTATCCAAGAACAAACAGTGTTCTGCTTGTGTATCTCACTCACCTCTTCCATACAGCAGTCCTGAGAAGTAGCTGAACAAGGATGCCCTTGGCTGGGGCAGGCAAAGGGCTCTGGCCTCGGAGTCTAGGGGCCTGTTTCCCAGAGGTTGTGCTACTTACCCCCTCTGAATCTGGGTTTCCCTTCTCTACAAAGGGGTCACTGAAAGCCACTTCCTAGTACAGTAACTTCCAAGTTACTGTACTTTCCAGTAGCCTGGAAAGAATACATTGGGGTTTATTTTCATTTACTTCCTTTTAAAAATGTGGTCACTGAGGCTCAGAGACTTGCCTGCGGACACCTTCAGAAAATGCTTGATCTGAAATTTGATCTCAAATCTGATGGATTTCTCTGCCATGCTGTCACTTCCACCTACTGAGGCTAGTTTAGCCCTCTGAAGTCCAATACAATAAGCCTGCTTCTCCGTTCACAATACTCCCTTGGATGGATGAAGACAACAGCTGTGTCCCCAAATCTCCTCTTTCCAGCCAAACACTCCCAGATTTTCACCTAGTAGGATTTCCCAACCCTCAACAGGGCTTAGTTGCCCTTGAGGAAGAGACAGGAAAGAAGAACAATAGGAGTTGCCTAGTGCCCTGGCCAGGACTGAAGCATCCCCATCCTCAGAACCAGCAGCCAGGCACAGAGAGTATCAGCTGCAGCTAACTCCCCATGGAAAACAGCAGTCACAGCCTGCTTGCCTTCTCCAGTCCACAAACTGCCATGGCCAAGCTGGACACCAGCTTGGAAACCCAAGGGACCTGTCTCCATCCCAAACCTTGTCTCATCCCTGTCCCAGATGGCCCTTATTTGAGCTGGATCCATTTTCTTGGCCACCTTACTGAATGCGGTGCACACTCATTCAAGAAAATGCTGACCTCTGCTCCAAGCCGCCTTGTCGGCAGTTTCCCAGACATAGCTCGACTGTTTATTTATTTATTTTTGTGTTAGCAAAGAGGAGAAAATCACATTGGCCTAAAATGAATACTAATGAAATGCCTTCGTTAGCGTCCTTTGTGATAAGAATGAAAAATCGGATTTCCGCAGAATCACAAGCTATATATTTCTTTTCCCCAACCTTTTTTTTTTTTTTTTTTTTTTTGCCCTTTCCTCTAACAGAAAGATTAGGGACAGCCTGGAAGGAGAGTAAAGTCATTTCATTAAAAATATCTGCATTTTTAAGGGCGACTTTGTTGCAGAGGGACGTGGCTGTGCAATTTCTCCAAACCCACTTTTCTCAGCCTGTAAAGCAAATGTACCTATTTGTCCTCTGCTGCAACAATGCCAGCTGCATTCAATCAACTGAGAAGCTGCAAGCCATAAACCTTCTTCCCCAGCTAAGGGGGGATGGGGGTGGGGAGAGGGAGCAAGCAAGAAAGGAGGCATGCCATAAAAATTCATCAGAATAATGTAGGGATGAGACAAGCTCCGATCGCGGGCAAGCAATCAACCAATCACTCATTCCGTGGCATTTACAGCACGTCTCATTCCCCTGTTCCTTAAGGACAATTGATTTTTCCTGATTCCATTAGCATAACAGCGTGGAAAATGTCTGCAGTGCAATATTTCTGGAAAGTTCCAACAAGTAGGCTGGGCACTGGAGTGTGACCATCTCCATAAAGCTTCCTTAGGCTCTGCGGCAGACACTGCCATAGCCGCCACAAAAGGCCCAGAGAGAATGACGCAGTCTCCAAAATTTGGGGGCCAAGGGCACCTCGGGGGTGTCAAAGAAGGTAATTGGCACCGACATGAAACCTCTTATCTTCTTGTCCCTGAACACAGAAGCACTGTCTTCTGCAAGATGTGATATCATGGGGTAGTAAGAAGCAAGTAAAACCCACCTCGTCTAGGAGTGACTATGTCACACATACTGAGTCCATTTGTAACCTTCTAAAGCTCCTGCACTTAGAAGCTGAGGAAAGAATGCTTATTGTGATTATTCCTTTGTGTGTGAACAAGAAGGCTGCAGGGGAGGTGCCCAGGGGCTTTACTCTGCTTTTCTGTCAGCTAGGTCTCCACCACATTCTCCACTGAGACCACATATGCATGAGAAGGGAATGTGAGGCATTTGGAACCATGCAGACCCGGGTTCAAATCCTGCCTCTTCCTTTTATTTGTGTGTTTGGCCATGGGCCACAGGTAATTAACCTCTCTAATGCTCAGTTTCTTGTTATAAAATATGAAGACCTCATTACTTCACAGGTTGTTGGGAGAATTAAATGAGACTATGTAAAAAGCACTTAGCATAGTGCTGATGCGTAACAACAGCTCAACAAATCAGATTCTCCTCCTTCACTGTTTCTCTGCATTTCATTTTCCTCCTGCCCACCAGCAATATAATTCCCTCAGTATCAGCTTCTGCTGGTCAAGAAAGTGAAATTTTCCAATGCCAAAAGAAAACATATAAAACACAGAATATTTCCATCTGCTTTTGCAAGCAAGATTAAAACCTGGCTATGCCTTTATAAATGTGCTTCGGAAGACTTCTTCTTATTCAGTCTCCTGAGTCATTCCCTATCTCTTCTCTCACCCCTCCTCTATTCTCACATTACACCAGAAATCTCTCTAAAACACACGTGACCTTGTCACACCCCCGCTTAAAACCCCTCAGTAGCTCCTCACTGCCATCTTCTGTCTTCAAGATTCACCTCAGGCTGTGTCTCCTCCAGGAAGCCTTCTTTGACCCTCACTCTCCTTTAGGATCCCACAACCCCTGTGCACATTCTCACACTCTGTGTCCATGCTTTGTCCCTCCTAGACTGTGGGCTCCTTATGGGCAGTTTTCTAGTTCCATGTCCCCAGAACCTGTCATCTCACCTTACGTTTAGTAGATGTTCAGTTGATGTTTGTTGAGAAAACCAACTTACAAAGGCAGTGCTGATCTCATCACCAAGGCTCTAGGTTTATTTAGCTCAGTGTTTACGGAAGGCAGTGTGGGTGCTGGCCATGGTCCTGAATCTGTAGGGCCTGAGGAGAGAAAATGTAATCAAGAAAACTTGGGTGTGGTGAATACAGTCCTCATTCATTCAAATAACCTCCAGACAGATGGCATTTTGTTTGGAAAGTGGAAGGAGGGCAGGGATTCCGGAAACTTCAGTTCCAGTCCTGGCTCTGCTGTGAACTCTCTACTCAAGACAAAAATCTTTCTGGATTTCCGTTTTTTCATACGTCAAGTGGAAATAAAACCTGACCCTCCCATGTCACAAGATTGTTCTAAAGAATACAAAAGATGATGTCTGTGAATCTCTTTGTAATCTTTTTAAAAGTGCTTGCCATGGAAGACCTCAAAGATTCCTCCCAGCCCTTTCAGTGCTCACTGGTTGAGAGTTATCTACACTGACCACCTCCAATTCTTCACCTCCAGCTTGCTCCTTGGTTCACTCCCATGTGGCTTCTGGACTCATCATCCTGACAAAACAACTCTCAATAATGACCTCATGCTGCTAAACCTATTCTTCAATCCTCATTATACTTGCTCTCCTAGGACTACGTTTTTAGCACTCCAGCACTTACCCCAGGATATAATTATACATTCATTTATGTGCCTGTTTTATTAATACTTTCTCTTTAACTAGACTCCATGAGGACCCAGAGTTCCATGAGTGAACTCCATGAGGCTACAAATTGTGTCTGGTTTTGCTTGTCATTGCACTCCCAGGTCCTGGTAAAATGATCACAAGAAGCAGCCTCCCCCATGACTTGGAAGGTAGGCAATGTGCCCAGAGCAGACCTGGCCATGTCCAACACTGGCAGATACCAAAAGAAATCCTGGAACCTCTATGGAAGTCCCAGATTCAATCTTCCTGTGCTCCACTGCCAAGGCTTCTGCCTGATGTGACTTGGAGCTCTGATGAGGCCTCTGCCTCTTGAGAAACACAGAGAGTACAAGGAGGACTGCATGGTGCCCAGCAGCATAAGAACAAGAGGTGAGTATGTGGGGTAAGATCTGGAGCACCACTAAGTCCAGCTGCCCTGCTGTGTAGAGAAAGAAAACTAAGGCCAGAGAAGAAATGGAATCTAAGATCTTACAATGAGTTAATGTCATTCACAGCCCAGAAAGAGCTAGAGGCAGGAAATGTGATCTCTCAGATCTCCTATGATCCCTGCTCTGGGATACTATGAGCCCTGGGCTGCCCTCTACTATAACACATGTCTGCCTGGGTTGCCATTGTCTGTTCACATGTTTACCTTCTCCTGGAGGACAAGGAGAGTGTCTGCTGAATCTTTGTATTCCCAGGGATAGCCCAATGCATGACACATAGTAGGACTAAACCAATGTTTCTTGACTAGACACTGGATAGCAAAGAGATTAGGAGAGTGGATGCCAAATGTTAAGAAGGCTGACTGGGAGCCAGCTCAGAATCCCTCTTAGCCTGAGACCCACCCACCCCCAAAGCCCAGAAATAGGAAATAGTCAGTCTCAAGCCTGAACATCCCCAAGATCCAGTAGTGGGCTCCATGGTGAAGTCCCTAAAATAGATCTGCTACTGAATTCCTGCTGAATTTCCAGGCTGTTCGTCCAAGAAAGCCAGTGCCATCCTGCAACCCCCTGGGAAGAAGAGAGCTTTAGAGTTTATGATTTGCCCTTACAGGTAACACAAAGCACAGAACATTATTTGCATTTGGAAGCCAGGGAAACTGAGGTTCTTTCATCCATTCCATAAGGATGTAGAAGCAAGGTATATTATTCAGGATTTTCCAGAGAAACAGAACCAATTAGATAGATAGATAGATAGATAGATAGATAGATAGATAGATAGATGATAGATAGATAGATAATAGATAGATAGATGATAGATAGATGATAGATATAGATAGATAGATAGATAGATAGATAGATAATAGATAGATAACAGGGGATTTATTATGAGAATTAACTCATACGATTATAGAGGCCAGGAAGCCCCACAATATGCTGTCTGCAAGGTAGAGAACCAGGAATGTCAGTGGTATGATTCAGTCAGAGTCTGAAGGTCTCAGAACCAGGAGCTCTGAAGTCCAAACGCAGAAAAAAAAAAAGGATGTCCCAGTTCAAGTAGAGAGCGTGAATTTGCCCTTCCTCCACCTTTTTTTTTCCATCCAGGCCCTCCGTGGATTGGACAATGCCTGCCCCACTGATAAGGGAGATATTCTTTACTCGTCTACTGATTCAAATGTTTACGTCTTCTGGAAACACCCTCACAAACACAACAAGAAGTAATGTGTTACCAGTCATCTGGGTATCCCTCAGCCAGCCAAGTTGACACATAAAATGAACCATCACATAGGGGCTTTGCAATCAAACCCACAACTGTGAATTCCAGCTCCTCCACTTACAGCCATACATTCTGAGTCTATGATGTGGATTTGAGTGGTTATAGAAGATATTGACTCTACCTTCAAGGAGCTTACAATCTAGTGATGGAAAAAATATGTTTACAAGAATTCTAGTGCCAGGCAGAATGTGATTCTAGCGGGAGGCTCACAGCCTACTGGGAGAAAAACTTAATGGAAAAGTTTCTCATTTGAGTCTTTAAAAATGCATGGGATTTTAATGGCGAAGAAAGGAAAACATTCCTGGTGAAGACAGAAGAGAGCATGGGGCATGTTCCTGGAATGGGAAGTAAGTCTATTTGGCTGGAAGGCTTAGGGATGTGTGGAATATAAATGAGATCTGAGGCCATGAAAAAGGAGTTGGGAGAAAGAGAGATTTGAATGCCACTCAAGCGCTCAGAAAGGTTAAATAACTTGTCCAAGGACACAAAGAATCAGTGGAGGATCTAGGACTGGGCTTCAGGACTCTTTCCTTTCACCCCTCTGCCCTCATCTTCAACATTAGTAAGGCATAGTGGCTGGCAGGGACCGGGGGCTCTTCCATTATAAAAGCACGTGAAAAAGGAACAGTCAGAATTAGTGTGGCTGTAGGGGAGGAGCTCAGAGCCGTTTGACAAATTAAAAAGGGAATTTCAGGATGAAAGTAAGTAAGTATGTTCTGTCCCACATCTCTACAAGTGGCATATTCTATTGCCCATCAAAGCCATGCTTAGAATGAGTATTAATCTTTGCTATGGGTACATCATGTTAATATAGTTAACATAAATTAAACATCCCCACACACATTTTTTCTTCAGAAATAATTACCTTTGCTAAGACTTTTCATGGAAAATGCAAAGGTAAATTTCAGGCCCACTCACAAATTCTGAATTTTTGCAAATTTTGAATGTTAGTAGAGAGAAACTGAGATTGGAACCATGTTGATTGATTGAAATATTCAGCATCTTCAGAATAGTCTATCAGAATGTTTCAGAATCTCCCAGGCTCTAACATATTTGAGCAGGGACTCAGCCAGACCCAGGTCCAAGGACCCACTCAGACTCTACCTGTCTGTGTGACCCTGAGACCCTCACACCACCTCTCTGGACCCACCTCATATCCTAAATATAAAATAAATCAGATAATGAATTTGGAGTCCATCAGGGATCTCATAATCTAGAGGGGGAGACAGCAAAGGAATAAAGCAGGTGAAATAGGATGCCCCAGCTCTGCAGGGAGGATTCCAGGCCAGAGGTAGATAGCTATTTGGGTGTTGATGGGAGGCATGAGGACATCTTTTCCTCCTGACACCCTGAGAGGTACTAAACTTAGACTTTTATGTAAGTTATGTCTTACTATTGTAAGGCAGGTTATTATGTCCCCATTTTACACAAGAGGTGAATGATGCTCAGAGAGGTTAGTTACTCACCAAAGGCAAAAGAAGGGGCAGATGCAGATTCAAAGCAACACCTCTTTAAGGGTAAAGCCTGAATGCCCCGTCTCTACACTATGCCACCTTCTGCGTGAAGTCTGCTGGGTGTCACTGGAAATCTCATCTGCACATCCACCTTGGAATTCTGGGATATCAGCAGTCTTTCTACAGTGGGGCTCCAAGAACCTTGGGAGTAATGGCAAAGGGAACTTTATGACTGAGGCTCATGTAAGAGTCACAAATTAGAAGGGGAAATTCAGACTGTATCCACCCAGGATGGAGCACTAAGGCAAAGGCGCCATATGAGGTAAAAGAGCATGAAATGCAAGGGTCTCCCTAGGGAAACTAAAGAAGCCCCAAGGTTGGGAGGGGAGCTCCAGCTCAGGAGTTCAAAAGCAAAGTGGTGAGGAGGGGTTGTGCTGGTCCCAGGCCAAGGCTCTCGGGCACTTCCTGCTTCCCACCAGGATGGGTGAGACTCAAGGTGTGGCTGAGGACAGGGAGGGCCTAAATGTACCTGGCTGTGGAGGGGTCTGAGATAGAGGAAGAAGCTGAAAGTTGGGCAGAGTCTGATGCTCATCCTCTTAGGAAGGCACACACCTGATCAAGGAAGAGCAGTACCCAACACTTCTGCATCCTTCAAAACCCTACTTTGACTTCACTGGTGTTAAAATGATTTCCATGAATTCTTCCCTAGATTTAATTCATCCCTCCCTCTGAATTTCTGTTGAAACATCTTCTTGACCACATTGCCCTTCTCAATGTACATATCTATCTCCTTGTCCAGAGTGGGAGATTCTCTGGGGCACAGATCTACATCTGAGGCATCTGTGGGTCTCTGGGGCCTCGCACAGAATCCTGCATGAGTACAAGCTCAGGGACTTTTTGCTGAAGTGGATGACAGAGCAAGCATCCAAAAACGACTGCAGAGGCATGAGAAGAACATGTGTGTGTGTGTGTGTGTGTGTGTGTGTGTGTGTGTGTGTGTGTGTGTGTGTGTGTTTAGAAGGGATGCTTTGGGAGGAGGGACATGAGAAAAGGAAAGCTTTGTCTAGGGAGAGGAAGAGGCCAGGCTCTGCCCCTGACCCCTGTGGGGAGCAGAGCTCATTTCTGAGCTCCCTAGGACTGAGCTGAGCCTCTTGTCTGTACCAATTCCAGAAGTTGTTCAGCTGCCTTCACAGCTTTTAGATGCTGTAATGGAGTTCGTCAACAATTACTGGTGTTTTCTAATGAAGTTCAACTAGTTAAAACCATCCTCAAGCTAATGAACATTGTTGGGGACTTCCAGGAAAAAAATGCAGATGGACACCCCATCCTTTGCCAAACAAGTCCTCGAATATTTAAATTGGGGTGATTGAGCAGACTCTTCTTCACAGCCATCAGAGGGATCTTCCCTAAGCCTGTCCACATCATGGCCAAACTTAAATTTGAATTTTAAGGCAGTTAGCCCTCTGCCTCTGCCATATTGCTCTCCTCACCCTTTGCCAAGCATAGTTTGCTCACTTCTGTGTCTTTGCAGATGCTGTTCCCTCTGCTAGAAATTCCCTCCCCATCTCCCCATCCCCACTTCATCTGGCTCAGCTGTCCCAAACATAGGGTCTGATGCATTTTAGGAATTGCCTTACTTTGGGTTTCCCCAGAAGCAGATTCTAAAGCAAGGACTCAAGTGCAGGTAGTGAATTTGGGAAATGACCCCAACTGACACTGAAGGGACATTGAGAGGTGAGATAGAGTAGGGAAAGCACCAACAAAGATGCATTTTTCAAGCAAGTTACCTCCGTGAGTAACTAGAACCTAACTCTGGGAGCCAGTGTAGGACTCCTGTCTCAGAGTTATCCCACCCAAAGGAAGAAGTGGGGTTTCTGTCCACCAGCTCCTATACACATTGGCTGAGAGCTGCTCTGGGCAGTGGGGGCCAGAGGGAGGTGTGGTGTTAATGCCCCAGTACTTCTAGCCTGCCCCTTGTGCTCAGAATTGGTCAATGCCAGGTGCATGTGAATAGGCACTGATGGCATCTGCTTCAGGCACATAAATTTTGCTGAATGAATGATTGACACACAAACAACTCAATAGTGATAATAATCATAACTAATATTTATTGTTTGGTATGTGTCAGGCACAGTTTAAGTACTTTGTACCTACCCACTTTCTGCATCCTTTTAATAACCCTTCAAGGTAAGCTATTATTACATTCCTTTTACAGAGAAACAAACAGAAACACAGAGAGCTGAGTAACTTGCCCAAGGTCAGGCAGCTAATGATTGACAGAGCTAGGATCGAACCTTGGCAATCTGGCATGGAGGTGCTGCAATCACTCTACCTGCACACTCAGGAGATGCTCCACCTCAAAGGCCTCTGCCATCTCTGACACTCCCAGTCTTATAATTCAAACAACTTCCTCCAACCTCCCAGGACCACCTCACTCTGGTGCACAGACCCTCATGGGCTCCATTTGTCTATTCCATGAAGCAAAAGCAGCCCCAGCATCCTGAGGGGAGCTTGTCTTCCTACCTTCCACTCTACCCACTGAGCTAAGGATCTCAACACATTGGCTACAGGAAGCTCCAACCCAGAGCTGGGGCTGGGAGTCAGATTCATCCTAGCTCTACCATCTCCAGCAGTGTGGCCTTTAGCAAGTCACTTAACTCATTCAAGTCTCAGTCTCCTCATCTGTAAAACGATTATCACAATCCCTGCCCTAAAGGGTTGTGGTGAGCTTGTGGGAAGGCCCAGGCATATAGTGAGTGCTCAAGGACAGGCAATTTCACATTCTTTGCTCTGAAGAAGTACACAAATATATTTCCATTAGGGTAAAACAAAAATATCTTAATGTTCACTTTATTCTAAGCCCTGGAGGCCTTTAGCAGGGCTGACAACTTTGTCTGGAGGATGGTAAATATTTGTCTATTTCAGAGGCAGTATTTATCTTCTAAGGCATTTGTGCCAGTCCCCGTGCTGACAAGCAACTTGTTTATTTATTACCTTAATAACAAATATATTGTCAGGCCTGGAGGCTTTGCACACACTGACTTAAGGATGGGCCGCTTTGAGCCCCAGCCAGCCCAGGCTCTGCTCTGCTCTGGGGGGTCTTGGGAGCTGCGGGAGTAGGGCAAGAAGGGACCTGGCTGCCTTCCATGTCCTGCCATTTATTCTTTCATTTGTTCTACCCAAACCCCTCCCCTTATCGAGCCCATACTGTGAGACTTGCCATGGGCTGGCCCTGGGCTGCAAGGAAGAACCACACACAGCCACTGTCCTTAAAGGGTTCAAAGTCTAGAAAGAGGGAGATGATGGTGATAAAAATAATAAGGATAATAATAATAATAATTAATAATGGCCAGGTGCAGTGGCTCACGCCTGTAATCCCAGCACTTTGGGAGGCCAAGGCGGGCAGATCACGAGGTCAGGAGATCGAGACCATCCTGGCTAACAGGGTGAAACCCCATCTCTACTAAAAATACAAAAAATTAGCCAGGCTTGGTGGCAGACGCCTGTAGTCCCAGCTACTCGGGAGGCTGAGGCAGGAGAATGGCGTGAACCCAGGAGGTGGAGCTTGCAGTGAGCCGAGATCACACCACTGCACTCCAGCCTGGGCGACAGAGTGAGACTCCGTCTCAAAAAATAATAATAATAATAATAGCAGTAAACACTCTGTGCCAGCCACTGCGCTAGGTACTTTACACACATTGACTCATTTAATTCTACTTATAAGTAGATACTATTATCCCCATTGTATTGATGAGGTAACTAAGGCATAGAGAGTCAAGGGGCTTACTCAAGCTTACCCCTACAAAACTCATTACAGTACACAGCAGGGGTAGATACCAAAACTACATAATAATTATGCAATAATAATACTTACATTTTTTATGATAGCCGCAAGGCTTCCTGGCTATTTTTCCCACATACCAGACACACTCCTGCCTCAGAGTCTTTGTGTTTGCTGTTTCCTCTTTCTAGAAGTCTTCCCCCAAAATCCACCTTGCTCACCTCCTTCAAATCTTTATTCCAAGTCACCTTTTCAGTGGCACCTCCTCCATTTATCATTGCTGCCCCATCTGACCCTCCAACCTCCTTTGCTTAATCAGCTTCCATAGCACTTATCACTGTAGTATGTCCTACTTTTGTTTGCCTCTTCCCACTCAAGTGTACTGCCATGGGGCAGGGTTTTTTCTGCCTTGTTCTCTGCTGCATTCACAGTATTCACAGACAAGAGCCTGGCACATAGGAGGCATTCAGTTTGTTGAGTGAATGAATTATTCCTTACATTTTAATCTCTGCAGCCCTCCCCTGAACTGCTGGCATTTCTCAGGATCCAGACACTGCTTCTCCTTTCTGGTGTCACCAACACACTCTCCTTGGAGGATTTCACACCTTCCAGGGATTCAGGTTCCAGCCTCCTCTGAGGACTCTCAGATCTTTGTCTCTAGACCAGATCTTGCTCTTGTGTTGACCTCTTTAGGTAAGCATCCAGGAGACTTCTCCACCAGGGCTCCACCTAAGTCAGAGTCCAAAGCCTTCTCACCACCTTCTACCCACATGCACCCCTCCTCCTGGGGAACCAAGTCCCAGTCACCCAAGCCAGGAGCCTGGGGGTCAAGCTTCAACTCCTGCCCTCCTTCATCCCACTATCGACAGTCCCAGGTTCTAAAAAGCATCTCTGGTCTTCCCCTTCTCTGTCACCACCTCAATTCAGGCCATTATCAAAAGGGGACTATAGCTCCAGCCTCCCTCCGGGACTGCCACCAGTCCCTCCCTGTGAAACCATCCCCTATGGTGTTTCTAAAACACCAGCATGCCCATTTAACTTCCCTGCTCCAGGCTCTTTAGTGGCTACCCATTGCCTACTGACTAAAGGCCAAGGCCATAGCCCCAACCTACCTTCCCAACCTCATTATCCCAGCCTTGGCATTCCCCCTTCCCCAAACACATCGCGCACCCACACCTGTGCTTGGCTCACTCTTTCCACCTGAAATGTCTGTGCCCCTCTCCTCTGTGTGTAACACGCCTCCTCACCTTTCATGATCCAACTTAAATGTCACCTCCTGCATGCATCCTTCTCTGAGAGGAGAGGAGGGGCATTGTGAGGACATGGACACAGGAAAGAATGAGACAGGTTTGGGCAATGGACCTTGCAGCTTCAGGGACCCTCCATCAGAGCTGGGCTCCTGGAATCTCCCGTGGGTGGTGAACTTACCACTGGCTTCAAGGTGGGGGTTGTAATTGGTCAGTGTGGGTCACAGACCTGACAGTGGGTCACAGACCTGACAGACACACAAAGCACCTGAACCCTCAAGAGCTCATGTCAGAGGTGTCTGGTGCCTGAGACCATGGGGACTACCAACCACATGATACGCTCTGGGGAAAAGACCTTCCAGATATCTGAGGTATCCTCTCCTGCTGCTGATCATGGGAGGCCAGGGCCCCAACAGTGATCCTGGGAGCTAGTGTGAGGCAGTATGGTGTGGTGGTTATGCCCATAGAGATCCTAGAGCCAGGCTGTCTGGGTTTGAATCCTGGCTCTACCACATTCTACTGCTGAGGCCTTGGATAAATTACAAAAATATTCTGTGCCTCAGTTTCCCTATCTAAAAAAGAAGAGTATTCATTGCACCTACCTTATATGGTCATCATGAAAACTAAATGACTTACCACAAATCAAACATGTAAAATATAGTAAGCATTATTTAGGTATGGTTATTATTGATGTCATTATTCACACTGTGGTTTGTGGTTTGGCAGGCGAAGCCCAGAAATGAGACAGAGCAATGACTGGGCATTGCCTTCCAGGAGGGGAGTGGCTTGAAGGGGGTGACCTTGGGGCCAGGTGGGTCTCCTCTGTGTCATTCTTCAGGACTCAGCTCCAGCCCATGCTCTCCATTATTCAAGTAGCCCTCCCTGATCCTGGCCCTCCTGAGGTCCCCTGCAGCCCCCCACCTCTGTATCACCCTGTGTTGTCATTATCTGCTTATGTGTCTGTCCCCACACCCAGGCTGTGAGCTCCAAACTGGCATGGTCCACCCCAGTGCAGCTCTTGGAGCCCCAGTGCCTTTCTTGGTGCCAGGCCCGCAACATATGCTCCACAACTGAGCCGAGCTGCCAAGTCCTCCCCAGCCCAGAGCCTGTGGCCTGAAATCTAAAGCCTTTAGTGCCTGCCTCAGAGCTGGGTGCCACAGGAGGGATCACATCCTCAGACCTGGACATCTTGGGGGAAGGTTTGTTCCTTTCCAGAGAGTAATGCCTCCAAAGCCACTGAGACTGCTCACGAGCTGGAATTCAAGACCTGGGAAAAACCTAGGGTGTGTGTCTGGTAGAGAAGGATGGGGGCAGGGCCCACTCCCTGTGAGAATCTTCCCTGGGTAAAACTGGAAATTTAACAACAGGCTCAACCCAAGGCACTGACCAATCTGGAGACCCTGCTATGCTCACCATTAACCCTGCACTTGCTTGACCATGGGAGGGCTGAGGATCCTAGAGGAGATGACAAGACAGCTATTTGCCAGCCAACATAAAAATATTTCAGTATTTTGACAACCAGCAGGGCTCTATTTGTATAGCCCAGCTATTAGACCTGAATACAGCAACAAAGGAGACTCAAGCTCTTGTCCTCCAGGAATTTACTGCCCAGTGGGTTGCTGGGGAGCCAAGGCTGAGAGACAAGCAAGCAGTCATCCCACAATGAGACAAATGCTATAAAAGAACTGCATGCAAAATGCTATGAGAGTCCAGTGAAGGAGGAGTGCCCAGGCTTGGATGAATCTGGGGCTATTGAAGAAGGAGGAGGTATTTTGGAGGCCTTGGAGTTCTAGCCAGCTAGATTAAGAGGAACAGTCACTGCAGGCAGTGAGAACAGCAAGGACAAAGGCCTGGAATTGGGCAGGTATGGGGCATGTTGAGGGAACAAGGCCGGTAAGGAATGTAGGAGACAATGGAGGAGGAGCAGGCAGGGGTCAGACTGTGAAGAGTGAGACTCATATGCCCCGTCAAGAAGTTTGGAGTTTTCCACAAGTGCCACAATAAACATACGTGTGCATGTGTCTTTATAGCAGCATGATTTATAATCCTTTGGGAATATGCCCAGTAATGGGAGGACTGGGTCAAATGGTATTTCTAGTTCTAGATCCTTGAGGAATCGCCACACTGTCTTCAACCATTGTGTCTTCAACTATCATCCATCTGTGGTTAAATTTCCAATTTTATCCAAGGAAGACTCTCACAGGGAATGGGCCCTGCCCCCATCTTTCTCTACCACACACACACCGTAGGTTTTTCCCAGGTCTTGAATTCCAGCTCGTGAGCAGTCTCAGTGGCTTTAGAGGCATTGCTCTCTGGAAAGAAAGAGAAACCTTCCCCCAAGATGTCCAACCATTGTGGAAGACAGTGTGGTGATTCCTCAAGGATCTAGAACTAGAAATACATTTCACACAGTCATCCCATTACTGGGCATATACCCAAAGGATTATAAATCATGCTGCTATAAAGACACATGCACACGTATGTTTATTGAGGCACTATTCACAATAGCAAAGACTTGGAACCAACCCAAATGTCCATCAATGATAGACTGGATTAAGAAAATGTGGCACATATACACCATGGAAGGCTATGCAGCCATAAAAAAGGATGAGTTCATGTCCTTTGTAGGGACATGGATGAAGCTGGAAACCACCATTCTGAGCAAACTATCATAAGGACAGAAAAACAAACACCGCATGTTCTCACTCATAGGTGGGAATTAAACAATGAGAACACTTGGACACAGGGTGGGGAACCTCACACACCAGGGCCTGTCGTGGGGTGGGGGGATGGAGGAGGGATAGCATTGGGAGATATACCTAATGTAAATGACGAGTTGGCGGGTGCAGCACACCAACATGGCACATGTATACATATGTAACAGACCTGCATGTTGTGCACATGTACCCTAGAACTTAAAGTATAATTTTAAAAAAAAGAAATTTGGAGTTTTATTCAATTGGCAGAGAAAAGCCAAAAGTGTATTTTAGATAGGCGAGTGACATAGCTGGATTTGGCAAAAAAACTAAATCTGGCTGCAATGTGGAGAGTGGGTTGGAGGGGGCCAGATGGGAGGCAGGGGGGCCAAGCAGAGGCTGCTGCAGGGCCCCCATTAGGGAGAATGTGGAGTGGCCAGTGAGACAGTTGAAAGATGGGGGGCATAAGTGAGCAGCATCTTCTCAGCAAAAAAAATCAGCCACATTAGGCCAGTCTCGGTCAAAAGGAGTAGTTCATCTTCTGGATGGAGGGAACCACAAAGCATCTGAGAGCCAATGGGATCCTGATAGATAAGGAATTTAATCCTCATGCATTTAGCCAGACCTGGGAACAACAAACAGGGGCAGGTTATCGGCTGGGTCCCCGTAGTATGCTCCCACGCCATGACTATCTATCTGACTCACCCATTATAACCCCCAGACCTTGAAAAAGACAGGAAGAAGTAGCTCCAACTCACTGCACAAGGCTCAGTCGCCATTTATCTTTCAACAAGTGGCTCTGTGGGTCAGCATTTGTCATTCGACCCATCAGAGAACAGCTGCAAAGCATGGACTCGGAAGGCCGTGGTTTGAGGCTGAGCCACGGAATGAGTTCTGGGCCAGGGGTCCTGCTGCTGCCACTCACTGGCTGTGTCAAAGGGGACAAAGTCAATCCCCTGCATCTCAGCCTCAGTTTCCTCATCTTGAGAGGAGGACTGTTGTACACGTCACCTGAGGATGGCACCTCTGCTTGCTGTCCATCTTCTGCTTTGAGGTAATGGGCCAGCTACCCAGCTTCTCAGCTGGCACAATGACAAAAGCAACTATTCATTAAGCACCTAGTGTGTGCCAGACTCTGCGAAGGACACTATAAACACATACATGCACACACACACACACACATACACACACACACACACACACACACACACCCCAAACCCCTCCAATGCAGACAGACACTATTATTACCATTTTAGAAATATGAAAATAAGGCCGGGCCCAGTGGCTCACACCTGTAATCCCAGCACTTTGGGAGGCTGAGGTGGGTGGATCACTTGAGGCCAGGAGTTCCAGACCAGCCTGTTCAACATGGTGAGACCCCATCTCTACTAAAAATACAAAAAAAAAAAATTAGGTGGACGAGGTGGCACATGCCTATAATCCCAGCTACTGGGGGGTGGGGCTGATGACCAAAATGAATCCGGGAGGCGGAGGTTGCAGTGAGCTGAGATTGTGCCACTGCCCTCCAGCCTGGGCAACAAAGCAAGTCTATATCAGAAAACAAAAGAAAAGAAAAGAAAAGAAGGCAGAGGAAGGAAGGAAGAAAGGAAGGAAGGAAAGAAGGAAGGAAGAAAGGAAGGAAGGAAAGAAAGAAGGAAGGAAGGAAGGAAGGAAGGAAGAAAATGAGACTCAGAGAAGTTCAGTCTTGTTAAAGACCACACAGGGAATAAAGGTCAAACCTGGGATTTAAACATAGATTTGTTGGATGCTAATATGTACAAGTTTCTGCAAGACTAGGCAGACTAGGCAGGTATGAGAATGTGAATGGGACTCAGACGGACTCAGGGCTCCTTGTCACATTCAGCAAACTGGAGGGCCCTTCCACTCCCTCAGGGCTTGCCCTTCTCTCTGAAATATACACAAACCACCTGAAATGGCACACTAACCATCTGCCCTTTCATCCTTTAAAAAAAAGTCTTTCTACTTCCCAGTGGAAAATGAAAATATGATTATGGCTCCACCTCCTTATTGTTCTTATAGTTCAGTGATGAAGAGTTTTGACATTGTTATCATTCAAACCTGTTACTTTCTAGTTGTGTGACCTTGGACAAGTTGATTAACTCCTCTGAGTTTTGATCCCATCATACATAAAGTAAGGACAATGACAACAATAATCTCCTCCTCATGGATTTGTAGTTAATTCATAGGGATCATTTTGCTCCAAGCCTGGCCCACAGTAACAACAGTATCCACAGCACAGATTCTAGACTTAGACTGGCTGGATTCCAATTCTGGCTCCACCATTGGGTAACCTTGGGGAAGTTATGTAACCTCTCTTTGTCTCAGTTTTCTCATCTGTAAAATGGGATCTTATAGAACCTATCTCATAAATGGTTGTGAAGATTAAACAAGTTAATACATGTAAAGTGCTTGGGAATTTTGGGGCATCTCATCAGCACTCAATAAGTGTTGCCTATTTTAGATCATCTTCACCATCTACTATAATATACTATAGAAAACCATTTGTAGACACTTTGACTCTTATACAAGTATCTGGCAACCTACAGAGAATAATTAGAACAAGAGAACTTAAATTGGGGAAAGAGGGGATAAAAGGGGTATCAACTGGGATCAGCAGGGTTAAAGAACCAGGTATATGTTGGAATGTTGAAATGGAACTCAGGGTAAAGTGCTGGCTAAGACAGAAGGAGTTGCCTCTCCCTCTTTCTCTTCCTCTCCCCACCTCCCTCCCACACTCCCTCCCACCTTTCTTTCAATTGTTGTAAAAATAAAATGGGATGATAATGCATGACAGAGACTGGCTAGCTCTTTACCAAACCCATGTCCTCTTCTCCTGGACACATGGCTAGACTGCACTTTCCAGTCTTCCTGTCATTAGGATTAGCCATACCTCTGCATTCTGAACAATGGAATCTGAGCGTAAGTGATGTATGCTACTTCCTGACCTGGCACATAAAAAAAACTTCCATGCTCTTTCCCCTTCTGCCACTGGGTGTAGATTTAGAGCATGCCTCTAGAGCCACATGTTGAACTTGAAGAGCCACAGTATATAAAGAGCCTGGTCTGACTCACCTCTTGAAGGAGAGCTTCCCATCAGTCAAAACACCCATTCTGGGCTTTATCAGAGAAAGAAATAAACTTCTATAGTGGTTGAAACATATGCTTTCATGAACTTATTTGTTATAGCAGCTAATGACAACCTAACTAATGCTACTGCTTGCAAAAAGTTTAATGCTGTGCCTGGAACATAGTGAGCACTTAGTTTATAGCAGCCAAGAATTCAGGAGATCAGAAACCCCAACAATGTTGCAGATTATAAGATATCAAAACTTGCATTGGTTTCAGAAAACAAGCCTTTTGCACCCTCTCTTCTAAACTCACAAAAGCATAGAGGAGCCTCTTTGGGTCTCTGTGAAACAGACTTAATGAATCCATCCAAAAGAGTGACCCCGAGGCATAAGGAAAATAATTATAATAACTATCATTTAAGCAAAATATGGTTGTGCATTAGGCATTTAACTATTGACTTTATCTGTATTACCTTACTTATTCCTCCTAAGTATACTAATAATTCCCATTTTACAGGTAATGAAACAGAGGGTCAGAGGTTAATGCCCAAGTCACATAAATAGTAAGTAGGCAGCCAAGCGAGGACTTGAACTCAGGTCTGATTGATTATACAGCCAAACTCCTTAAACCACTCCCCTTCCCTGGGTGAGGAGAGGCCCTCCAGGGCCCATCTTGGCTGACTGGCTCCACACCTGGATCCTCAGCCAACAGGGAAGGGAAGTTGACCTTGGAGTCACAAGGGACAATAAGTTGAGACTCAGTGTAAGAGATTTTGGGTCTGTCTGACTTAACCCAGCTCTCCAGGCTTAGCTCCCTCTTCAGCCTCTGCGACCCAGCCAAGCTGCAGCTAGACCCAGTATTGGTGCAGCATGTAAAAAGCTGGAAAAAAAAATCGGGGAAAATAGGTTACCAGTAGGGAAGAGGAAACTTGTCATCCCACTCCCTTCCACCCCACACTGACTACCAGGAAGCAGTTAGACATTGGGCCCTGGCTTTCCCTGCCAAGGTCACCTTCATGACAGTTCCACCAGGGCTTCAGCTGGCAGCACCCGCCAATGCCAGGCCATGATGGATTACTGCTCGCTCTGGCTACTGTTCACTGCACAATCCAATCTAGGAGACACACATATTTCTCAATTCAGGGACTTCTTTTATTTTATGAAAAAATCAGCCAGCTGCTCAGGCACGAGTAGCTGGGCTTGGCGAGTGCTGTGGATTTTGTGAGTCTACTCCAGCCCTGTTGCCTTCCTGAACTGCTCTTCCTTCTGTCCTATCCATTACCCACTCTCAGCCCCATACAGTGTGGAAAAAAGAGCCCAGGCTTTGGAGCCAATTAGTCCTGGGTTCGAGCCCCACATCTACCACTTACTCTCTGGGGGATTTTGCACAAGTTGCTCTCTGTGCAACTTTCCCTGAGCCTCAGTTTCCTCGTGTGTACTGTGATGGTGATGCTACCCACACTCCAGAATTATTAAAAGGCATAAATGAGTCATGAGTGTGGTGTTCCTGGCACAGCAAAGAGCATACCTGCAACTACTACACATAGGAACCTATTCAGTTTCCTCTTCTCCATCTCTATTCTTAATCAATTTCTCATTTTCTCTGTTCTCTGCTCTTCCTCCCTCTTCCTCTTCTCTCATCTCTGCTCCTCTGTAGGTCATATCAACTTTAAAACTTCCAGAGAATGTCCCAGACTGCTCTGTCCTAAAAATCAGAGCAATTACTACCACAAGCCCCTTGAACTAAGCTTCTTCTTTATGCTCTGGATTTGTACGAACAACTACGGTCTATCTTGTGTTATCATTAGAATACAATCCTTATGACTTGGAGAGTGGTTCTGAAACTGTGTTACTGACTTCTGGAAGGGCTGATTCCAACCCTTAAATCTCTTGTCACCACCCTTCCAAATTCTAGTAAACCATTGTTCTCAGTTCTTCGCCTGCTTTCTATATTTCTGATTTTATTGAGGTACCCCTACCAGCTCAAAGACAGAGGAAAGCATTCTCTGTGGGAAGTAATCAGGGGATTATCTTTATGAAACTGAGCAAAAGAAAAAAAATAGGCTGGGAGTGGTGGCTCACGCCTGTAATCCCAGCACTTTGGGAGGCCGAGGCGGGCAGATCACGAGGTCAGGAGATCGAAACCATCCTGGCTAACACAGTGAAACTCCATCTCTACTAAAAATACAAAAAATTAGCCGGGCATGGTGGCAGGTGCCTGTAGTTCCAGCTACTCAGGAGGCTGAGGCAGGAGAATGGTGTCAACCTGGGAGGCGGAGCTTGCAGTGAGCCAAGATCACACCACTGCACTCCAGCCTGGGCGACAGGGTGAGACTCCATCTCAAAAAAAAAAAAAAAAAAATAGTAGCCTGATCTGGCCCAGGAGTCCAAGCTCCCCACCACTTCATGAATCATTTGAGTCATCTTGTTAATAAACGTTTAAATGGAAAGAAAAGCAAAGAGATGAGTTAGACTGAAAAATCAAAGCTGGCCAGGTGCAGTGGCTCGCGCCTGTAATCCCAACACTTTGGGAGGTCGAAGCAGGCGGATCACTTGAGGTCAGGGGTTCGATATCAGCCTGGCTAAAACTGGCAAAACACCATCTCTACTAAAAATACAAAAATTAGCCGGGCACGGTGGCTCATGCCTGTAATCCCAGCTACTCGGGAGGCTGAGGCAGGAGAATCACTTGAACCCAGGAGGCAGAGGTTGCAGTGAGCTATGATCACACCATTGCCCTCCAGCCAGGACAATAGAGCTAGACTCTGTCTCAAAAAAAAAAAAAAAAAACCACACACACACACACACACACACACACACAAACACACAAAATAAAATAGTAAAATAAAATAAAAATAAAAGCCAAATTAGTGCTTTAAATGAAGATGAAAATTGAGCACAATCTTAGAAGACATCTCTATGTCTCCTTTTGCCAGTGCCAGCTTGAGGGTTAGACGAGGTTGTTCCTTCAAGTCAAAGGAGACCAGAGACCCTGGATCAGAGACAGCCCCACTCTGAGTACCGGCACCAACAGCCAGAATAGAGCTGGAGGCCTTGGGGTGCCTGAATTGCCTGCCGCCATGTCAACATCAGAACACAACACCAGAACATCTTCCCAAACATCCTTGACTTCCCCGCCTTCCCCACTCAGACACTCAACCATTCTCCAAGCCCTCTCAAATACCTAGCAAGTCCATCCTCTTCTCTCCATCCCATTTCCTCTGTCTTATTCCAGGCCCCATGACCTCTCACCTGAGTCACTGCACTAGCCTCCTCCCTGATCTTTCAGCCCTTGCCCCATCCCAATCCTCTCTCTGCGCAGCAACAAAGTGATCTTTCAAAAATACCAAACTGACTATGTCTCTCTTCTCTGTGGAACCGTCAAAGGCCTGCCACTGTTCTCAGGCTAATCTAACTTCTTAGGCCAGAAAACTTCTGTGAAGGGCCACAAAGTAATTATTTTAGGCTTTGCAGGCAAATGGACTCTGTTGTAACTACTCAAGTGTGCCATTGTAGCAAAAGTGGCTATAAACAGTAAATAAATACATGGACATAGCTGTGTTTCAATAAAATTCAACTTACAAAAACATGCAGTGAGCCAGATTCAGCCAGCAAGCCATCATTTGCCAACCTCTGTGACTTAAGCCAACCCATGATGCCCTGGGTGACTTAGCCACTGCCTCACAGAGGCTATCCTCACCAATCACCATGCTTAATTTTTTCTTTACAATCACAAAGTATGACTCAGTTCCTCCAAACAGGCTGTGTTTTGTCAAACCCCCATCAAAACTCTTTCTTTTCCCTCTCTCTCTCTCTCTCTCTTTTTCTTTTCTTTTTTTTAGAGACGGTGTCTTGCTCTGCCACCTAGGCTGGAGTGCAGTGGTGCAAATGTGACTCACTGCAGCCTCAACCTCCTGGGCTCAAGCGATCCTCCTGCCTCAGCCCCGCAAGTAGCTGGGACTACAGATGTGCACCACCACGCCCGGCTAATTTTTGTAGAGATGGGGTTTCGCCATGTTGCCCAGGCTGATCTCCAACTCCTGAGCTCAGGCAATCCACCAGCCTAGGGCTCCCAAAGTGCTAGGATTGCAGGTGTGAGCCACTGCACCCAACCCAAACCTCTTTCCATGCTGTTCCTTTTGCCCATGGCTTTGTCTCAGTAGTTCTTACTCAACTTAGATGACTCAGCTCAGTCTTTGAAGGGAAATTTGGTAATGTCCATCAAAATTTGGAACATATATGCCCTCTGTTTCCTCAGCAATTCAACTTCTAGGAATTTGTCCCACAGACAAATTCAAACAAGTGCTTAAAATTGTACCTGTGAGAATGTTTGTTGCAGTACTGTTTGGAGTGCTAAAGAAAATTGAAACAACTTAAATGTTGATCAGTTGGGGAGTGATTACATTGTGGCACACACATGTCATGAATATTATACTGCTATTTAAAATAATGTAGTAAAAAATAGAGTAGATCCAGATGTTCTGATCAGAAATGATTTCCAAGATTATTAAGAAAGCAGGATGCAAAAGATTGTATGTGACATTCCATTTGTGTAAAAAAAAAAAAAAAGGATACACACATACACATAAATGTTTGATATGTATAGGACATCTGAAATGATACACAAGAAATGTGACAGTGGTCTTACTCCTGAGGAATGGAACTGCAATTGAATGGTTGAGTCAGGGCTGCCAGGTATTGTGGTAAAGCTTGTGCACTGTGCAAGCCCACTTGGAGCCACATATCTAGACCATAATGGCAACAGTGTCCCCTGGAACTGTGCAACATAGCAGAAGCTCTGATTTTAGAGAAGGGAAACTTTTCATTACCTGCTTTGATAATACTATTTGAATTTTTGCCACACCGAAGTGTGGAGCCTAAGAGTGAGCCCTAGATTTGAAGACTGCAACATAGCTATTTGTCAGCCTGCCAGACTGTGAATCCTTTGAAGGCAAAAAGCCTATCTTATTCACGGCACAGTGTAAGTCATGCCATCAAAGAAAGGTGTAAAAGATACAAAGAGAGCACAGGTTAGCCTGATTTGGAACTGGATCTTGCCAGATAGAAAAGCAGGGAAGGGCACTTAAGCCAAAGGGAAGAGCAAATGCAAAGGCATAGATAGATGAAAGAAGCTGCACAGTCAGGAGATGTTCGGAATGATACAGAGAAATAGCTTTTGCATATGTGCAAGTGGGTATTTCATTTAACAAACAGTCACCAGAACCTACCATGTGCCAGAAAGCACATTAGACAAGTCATGACAGTCTGTGATTCCAGGGTTCCTAGGAAGGGAAAGAAGATGAGAATAAGCTCAGATTCCGTTAGGATAAGACAAACTTTACTGGCATGTTGGAGGTCAGAGGCAAGAGACAACTTCTAACAGGGGCTGTAACAGAAAGCTTCTTGGGGAAGCTGGCATATGACACGGTGCACGAAGGATGAGGAAGATTTCACCAGGCAGAGATGGAACAGGGTAGTACAGGGGTGGGCAACACCTTAAGCAAAGGAAGGGAAATAAGAGAGCCCAGGACACGTTCAGAGAGCTGAAGGACAGAGCCACATGAGAGGAAGGCTGTAGAGAAAATAGGCAGGGTTGGTTTGTAGCTGGAAAGAGCTTTGAACATGAGGCCAAGGATACTGGCCGGTTTCCGTGCCTCTGGTAGAGTCTGGGTTTCCAGCTGACATTCTCGGAAGCTAAGGGTCATTATCCAGGACATTAAGTGGCTAATGGGCCCACCCCAGTACCCTGTGCAGCCTGGAGCACAAATGTTTTCCAAAAGCCATTTTTATCTCCTGGCAACAGTGAGGCCAAGCCTTCTGAGCTACAAGCCTGGTACTTGTTGTGGTTCACTCTCCTCTCTACTGCTCATGGCCTAAAGCCCTAAGAACCGTCTCCTCCTCATCACCCCAGCCCAGCCCCAACCCAGCTCAGCCCTTCTCCAGAAACAAAGCCAAGCCCACACCTGCTATCTCTGACCTCATTTCTTCCCCACTAATTGATCAGAATACAATAATAGCAGGCATCAGGAGGACTAGTCCCTGATGGACCCAGGGCTCAGGAGAGAGCCTCAATTACTAATCCTGCACCAGCTGCTGGAGCCAACAGCTCTCCTGGGTGCCCAGAAGGGTTGCCTGGTACTGGATGGGGGTGATGTCAGAGTGGAGATCGTGGCTGAATAAGACGCAGCAGCTCATCTGGAGCCATGGGACAACAGGATCTGGTGCCCTGCCCTGAGTAGAGAGACCTGCTGGCCATCCTTGGTGATGCTGAGGGACAAGGCCATTTGGAAGGCCCTGAGGACACTCTTCCCTGGCCTTTCTGCCATAGGTGACTGAGGCCTCCCCTTCTCAAACAGGCCCCCTGCATAGAACCAGAGGGAGAAGAATAACAGAGGCCTTTTCCAGCCATCTCAACTAGGTCCAAGCCTAGCACCATGCAAGTTTTCTCTCTGTGACTCTAAGGGACCTACACCTGGGCGTACAAATACAATTCTCCCACCTCTGCTTGCCCTAGCTGTACCTAACCTCCATGGCTAACCTAACACAAGACTCGCCTCCTCCAAGAAGTCCTTGACTGATTCTACCCTCCCTGACTCATATCTTTCTAAATTGTTTTTATGCCGAGCCACTCCACGGAGTCCACAGAATTATTGCCTGTTTTGCAGTGTTCTTTTATGGCTGTGAGCAGCTGCTGTATTCTTATAAACTTTTTAAGGACAGGGCTCTTCTCCTTGCTTGTGGGAAAAGAGAAAAGGCACAGAACTGGGAGTATACAGGAATAGGTTTCAAGCCTGATCTCTGCCACTAACAAGGTGTGTGACCTCAGAGAAGTCACCCAACCCCTATGAGCCTCAGATTCTTAATCTGCAAAATGGAGAACATAATAATTCCAGCCTCCCCAGACACGTTGAGAAGGGCCAGTGGGGCTGTGCTGCCCCCACCTCCTTACCAGGAAGCTCCACCTCTCACTAGGCCTGCTATCCCCACTCCCCACAAACACTCTGCGCTCTCCATAAGACTTTTACTTGTTTAATTAAAAATGATATAAAACAATGTATGTATTGATGATTTATTGCACTCACCAGGCTGCTGATATCACTTAAGGGGCATGTTCTAAACAGAACAGGTTCCATGCTCAACAAAGAAATACATAATAACAATACCTCTTAAAGTGAAATTCCCTGGCAGATAGGCCAGGAGCCAGGCATGACCCCGGGATAATTTTAGAGCTTACTGCTCTTGCAAGAAGGGACTGAGAATTCTGGGAGCCAAGACAGCCATGTAGAAGTAGACCAGGTCTTGGAATCATCAAATATTAGCTGGTTCAAATCCTACCTCTTCTTTGAAAGTGGTCAGTTTTCCTCTGAGCTTGGGTTTCATAATCTGGGGATAATCCTACCTCAAAGCATTGTTGCAACAATCTCTGTAAAATGCCTGGCATATAGTGGGTACTCAATAAACAGTAGCTATTTTTTTGCTGTTTTGGGGGGGGGGGGTTGATCAGCTTTCTTGAGGATAATCCATATACCATAAAATTCACCAATTTTAAGTGTATAATTTGATGACTTTTAGCAAATGTATATAGTCATGTAGTCACCATCAAAATCATGATATTAACAATTCCATCATCCTAAAAGCTTTCCTTGTGCCCCTTCTCAAGCAATACCCACCCCCTGACTCATGGCCCCTAGCAGCCACCAATCTGATTTCTGTCCTTACAGTTTTCCTCTTCTAGAATTTCATATAAATGGAATAACGCATTCTGGAGTCTTTTTTATCTTTCTTCTTTCACTTAGCATAATACACCTGAGATTCATCCATGTGGTTAAATGTATCAGTAATTCATTCCTTTTTATTGATGAGTAGTTTTTCACTGTAGGAGTATACCATAATTTGTTTATCCTTTTGACAGTTTGATGGACATTTGGGTTGTTTCTATATTTGGCCTATTACGAATATCACTGCTATAAATATTGAGTATAAAGCTGTGATTATTAGTTATTTGGAATCACAGAAAATCAGAGCTGGATTGTTCCTCAGAGATCACCAAGTCTAGCACCTTCATATTGAAGATAAAGAAAATGAGCTCACAGGGGAAAGCTCATGGTTTAACTCCTTGCCACTGAAAGTGTAGCCCATGAATCAGCAGCATCAGCATCACCTGGGAGCTCATTAGAAATGCAAAATTCAAGACCCCACCCTGGACTTAGTGAATCAGAATCTGCATTTTAGCAAGATCCCCAGGTGTTGAATAGGCACATTCGAGTTTGAGACTCACTAGTCTAGCAGACAATAAATGAATTTGGGATTAAATAATAAGTCACCTGACTCCTGGCCCAGAGCTGCTGTCTTTGAATCACAATGATTGGCAGTGAGTAGTGGGCAATTAGGGCCAACAGCCTCAGGTCCTGAAGAGCTCCTCTAATTTGAGAGGGTCTGCTGGTTTAGTGAAGGGCAGAGCTGCTGCTGCCTCTATGGCCTCTTGGGGACATAGGGCCTCACAATGTCTGGGTCAGCTTAGGTCCCAGAGGTCCTAGGATCCTTAATTGAAAAATCATAATTATTTATTTAGATGACACTGCTGTTAGCATGCAGAATTAATGACAGCCATGTGGTCTAGGTTGAGGGAGGCAGAAATGGAGGGCAAAAGACTTCTGGGTGGGGATTTCAGAGCCCAGAGGTGCTCCATAAACTCACCTTCGTGGACACCCCTTAACCATGTTATGTTTATTAAACAGATACACAAAAGCATAAGCACACTTTCCCTTAAAGCTTAAATAATAGCTATGAATTGTTTCCAGTTTTAACAAATTATAAAATAGTTTGTTGTTCTTATTACAGGTTAAGCATCCAAATCCAAAAATACAAAATACAAAGTCCTCCAAAATCCGAAACTTTTTGAGTGCTAATATGATGGACACTCATAGGAAATGCTCATTGGAGCTTTCTGGATTTGGGATGCTCAATTATAACTGCTAATATTCCAAAACCTGAAAAAATTTGAAATCCAAAACACTTCTGCTCCCAAGCATTTCAGATAAAGGATACTCAACATGTAATTGGTGATAATTTCAGGATGATGGGTTTATAAGTGAAAATAATATTGCTGTCATGAAATTTTCTTTTATTCTGTAATTGGCTGTTACAGTGTGTTTCTTAGCTAGGAAACAAATGTGATTCACCCCAAGATGGGCCAACCAGCCAACTCATCACCTAAGAGAGAGGGTATCTCTTTAAGGTGTCACTGATCTTTAGACACTTACTGGATGTCTATGATGTTCTGCCAATTGAAAGCAGGGGATAGGAAGACATGGATGAGTACCTGCTCTCTGAGAGTTTATAGGCTAATGAAGCAGGGAACAAGATAAAGCTGAGACAAGATAAATAACCATACACAGCAGCCTATCCATGACGAGAGAGTGGTACCAAGTGTCAGTACTTCTGTAGCTCAGAGAGCAGAACACCTGTGACTAGACTGAGCAAGGCCTTTAAAAACAAAAGAAAAAGAAAATGAGAGAATGCACCATAAAGGAAGAACAGCTTGAGTGGAGGTGTGGAGGTGGGAAATCTATATGCTGCAAACAGTCCGTGTATGGCTAGAGTGAGAAGTGGAAGATGACAATGGTGTGAGAGAGATCAATCTAGAGATGGAATTAGGAACATAATTATTTATTTATGTAAATAAATAATTATGTTTATATAAATACAAAATCAGCAGTCAAATAATAACATGTAGCCCCTATATAGCCCACACCAGGCTAAGAAGGCAGGACTTTATCTTAAAAAAAACAGGGGTCATTGAAGAGTTTATACAGGGGCTTGATGTGGTCAGATTTATAACTTTCTCTTGAGGAAATTATAGGCCCATAACGTATTAGATACAGAGAGAAGCAATTTGTGCACATGGAGTGTAGTCCACGGACACAATCACCTTATTGCTTGTTAGAAGCATAGATTCCTAGGGCCCACTTTGGGCTAAATTAATGAAAGTTTGGGAATATGCCTTAGTTTAATAACACTGATTTTAAGGCCCTTGTTTTTTATAAGGGGAAACTGAGGCTTACAATGACAAATGAATTTCCCAAAGGCCATACAGCTGGTAAGTGGCAGAGCCAAAACTGCCTGATTCTAGATACCATCCCAGAGCTCTTCCTTCACCAGACTGATTGAAAGTGTGTTGTGTTTTGTTTTATTTAAAAAAAAAAAAACACTTACATTATCCAGACGTTGTGCCCCTTAGACATATCCAATAGGACTATCCTACTCATAGCTTTTCCAGCAGGAAACATTCTAGTACTTTCTGCATACCCATCTCCACTAGCTGCCTTCCAACCTTAACTCCCACCCATGCCACTCAATACAGACCAGACAAGGCCGGTCCACGTCAGTCTTCTGAAGATCTTCCTATTACTGTATATAGAACACTAATGCCTCTCAGCATCTGCTGGACCCAGGTGATGGGTGTCACATGAGCAGATTACGAGTAGAGAAGGGAGAAGTCAGTCTAATTGCATTTCATGTCACAGAACACCGAGATTTCATTGAGGGTCAAATTATGCAAAACAATTATGCCTTATCCCATGCAATCTTCCTTGATGTGTCCTGCCCTTCAGACTGAGACCCTTGGAACTCATTCTCACAGCTGGGCTAGGAGGAAGGGAGGCATGGAATCATACCTCCTGGTACAGGTGCCCCTGCTTTAAGTGAAGATCCAAAATACAAAATCAGGAGTCAAATAATAACATGCAGCCCCTATGTAGCACTCTGTGCTAGATGCTGTTCTAAGTGCTTTACATTTTTAGCCCTTGTAACAAACCCATGAGGTAATTACTATTATTACTCTCAGTTTACAAATGAGGAAATTAAGACCCAGAGAAGTTAAGTGACTGGCCTTGGGTCTTCAGGCTAGCGAGTAGTAGAGTTGACATTCAAACACAAGCAGTCTGGGTCCAGAGCCCATGCTCCTAACCACAATGCAAAACCTACTGTTTGCCAAACCCTGTGATGGAAGCTGAATAAAAAGCTAAACCAGACCCAGCATTGAGGGAGCTCACAGTCTAAAGGAAGGACATAGTAGTCACCAACACAGACAATAACAACAGTGTAATCAGTGCTGGACAGAGAGAAGCCTAGGGCTCTCGAAACCCAGAAAAGATTTTCCCAAACCCAACCCAGGGATCAGGAAGGCATCCTGAAAGGGGAGGTACCTGGGTTGCCCTTGAAGGATAATCAGCTGCCAATAATTGCTCCTCAGGAGGCAGGCATTAGTGTTTCCTGTGCCTGGGCCAGCTCTGGTCCTGATAATCCCTTCCCTTCCTAATTAGATCTGTTATTCACAACCAGATCCTGCTCCCAGTGAGAGAAAACTCAGCAAAGCCCTACTTCCTGGATTCTGAATATTCAGGTCCCATTGGAGGCTCCAGCTTAACAGTCTCCCAAATATCCATGACTACACTGTGGAAGAGTACTGCAGTAAACCTTCCAACTAAACACAATTCAATTATGTCCCCAGATCCCAAAATAGAATGATTCTCTTCCTCTCTCTTTTTTAGAATCTTTATGGAGAAAGGAGCACACATGGGACACTGGCTTAATCCAGCTGCTGGAAGGTTTCAGCAAAGGAGAGACATAACAGGGAAGTGGACAATAGCCCCCTAGGTTCCTGCCTGAATTATGGGGAGGACAGCCCTTAACTGAGATTATGAACAAAGGATAGCATGTCTTGGCTAAGGCAGCCTGAGCAGCTGAAAACTTGCCTAGGGAGTATGCCAGCTGTATTAGTCTTCCATCTGGAGTCCTTTGAACACATAACAAAGTACCTGTGGCTTGGTGTTTGTTTGCAGGGGCATCCCATGCAGAGATGGGCATCCTAACCCATCTCTGGGATTTTATCAAGCACTTCCAAGGCTAAGTACTGAATGGAGGAGAAGACCAGAACTGCCCCCATAGCAAGGGGGAAGTCCAAGAGAACATGACTTTGGCCTGTCTTCCAAACAGATTTGCATGAAGACAGAGTTCTGGGCACTAAGAAACTGAGGGTTGGCTGGAAAGAAATGGGGTAAAGTGACCAAGATTCAGCTTCTGGGCTTATCACTTTCTCAGAGTCCCAGTTTTCTCATCTGTAAGTTGAGGCTAATCATCTGTGATAAACTCATCCCTAGCTCACAGAACTGTTGAGGGAATTGGATAGGATAATGGCTGTGAATTCTCTTTGTAAATGGATTCAGGGTACAAATGTGGGTTTACAATAATAAAGTCCAGTTTTCTTTATGCTCAATCACTTATCCTCATTCAGGAATACAACCACACTTTTGTTTGTTTACACCTATCATTTTATCATCATGGGTATTTTTTTAATTCTATACAATTTCTGTAAGGTAGATAGGACAGGTATCTCCCATCCCATAGAAAAGAAATCAGGAGCCCAGAGACGTGACTCAAATATAACCCAGGACATTTTCTTCTGTATCAAGCTCTATATATATTGGAGGAATAAAAACAATTAACATATATATTGCTTTATTAGTTTATAATTGACAAAACACTTTTCCTCAGATATTTCTTGATTATCCCTGCAACCCTGGAAAAAGGAAAAGTAATCCTTCATCTTATGGGACAACTGATAGTCCTAGAAGCAGGAGCAGCAAGTGCAACGCTACACAACCAGAAAGAGACGAAGCCAGAACTGAAACTCAGCCCTTCTAATTGCTTCTCTCCAGTGTTCCAGCTCAAGCCACTCCTAGGCAGAAATTCCTTCTGGTCAGTGGTTTCAGAAGTTGGGAAATGGATTTTAGCTTTTGGTTCCTGACCTGGACTAACTTTGATTAGTTGAAATGAAGTCTTTTGAACTTCAAATGCACTACTCTATAAATGGGTGCCCCTCCTTTGCAACTACTCTGAGTCCCACATAGACTCCATCATTGCCTGTGACACTTGAATGTACCTGCTTATTTCCATGTCCCACCTTCTACTAGCCTGAGAACCCTCTGAGAGCAGAGACACTATCTTACCCATCCTGTGGCCCCAGTGTCTACACACAAACGCCTGCCATAAATGACTTCATAGTATTATACAAGTCACTCATTTATTTAGATTTCTGTTTTCCTGTCTATAAAATGAAGGAGTAGGAGGAGGAGCAATCACTCTCTAAGGTTCTTCCAGCATTAAAGTTGTTGGATTTCTTGAGAATTATGTTTCCTCTACCTATCAAAATCTCACTCACCTTCCAGTGACAGGTCAGCTCCTACCTGCTCTCAGAGAACTTCTCTAAACCCCGACAGGTCTTTGGAGTGAAAGCAGTGACTATCTGAGCCATTCAACAGACTTTAACTCATACCACCTCATTCTATTACCTTTTTCCTGAGTACTTGTACCTTGTTTCCACACATTAGATTGCGTCGCTTATTGCCACAACTCTATTGTAGCTTCAGAGCAGAAGCCATGTATTACCCTTCTATTTTACCTCCCTATGTGCTAATTTCAGCCTTGGGTTCATGAATGGGAATCAAGAGAGTTGGGTCCTACCCCTAGCTTCTTCATTGACTCTCTATGTGACCTTGGACAAGTCACTAGACCCCTGACCCTCAGTTTCCTTTAGTGTAAAATGGGACTAACACAACCTGTTTCTAAGATTATTGTGAGAATCAATTTAAATAACAAGTAAAAGCACTTTGTTAATTATAATAATCTTACAAAGGATTGTGCAGTGTAATTGGTACTCTGGCATGGCTGTTATTGAGTACCAATTGCACTATGGTACTAAGGACTATGGAAGAATAAAAACAGCATGCATGTATTCATTTGTTCAAAAAAGCATTCCAAGCACTAAAATAGATTCCAGATGAAAATACAGGTGAACAAGACATGGCCCCTACCCTGAAAGGCTTCACTGACTACAGGAACCTCCTAGTGAAAACAGATCTGAATTTAGTCAGAGACTTGGGCTTGAATCTCAGTTCTGTCACTTACAAGTTGTGTGACCTTGGGTCAGGTCATTTTTACCTCTCTGAAACCCAGGTTCCTTACATTTATGAGAGGGGTGAACCAGGCCATCCCTTCTAGCTCTAAGAGTCTAGGATTTTATAAGCATAAGAAAATTCATGTCATCTTTTCAAACTCTAGTAGATCTGGGGTAGTGGAGAAGGATACATGATTAACTTCTGAGTGGCGGCTGTCACGCATAGGAAACAGAAAAGTGCACCATGCCTTAAGTGGAAGGCACTGTCCTCAAATAACACATCTCATAAGCACCACCAGGCCCTGGCCTGCCTGTGTCCTTTATCGAGGCCGTGAGGCAGAGGCTGTTTCAGAACCATGGATAGCTCCATGGTGCTGCCCCCATGGCCTGGAGCCTAAACAGGCCTTTCCACCACCAACCAGATGTTCCTGTTTCCTCAGCCAGCTTAAGGCTAAAACAAACCTTTTCAACCAGGGTTTATCAGAGTTTCTAAATTACATACTGGGAAGAAATTTAATTGGTTTAATTAAGAAAGTTTATTTCATGGTAATTCAGTTTTGTTATGCTGCAAGACTTAATGTGTCCTCTGGTAGGAGCGTCTGTTATAAATATTCATTGCCGCACTCAAATACCCTCTCCTGACCCTAATCTCCCTCTCTTACCCCATAGAGTTTGAAAATGTGTCTGAAGAATATTGAGGAAAGTGAGGCCTTCCTGAGCAAGGACACCAGTCCTGGACAAGGTCAACTGAATTCAGTGTGGAAGGCATAGAAGGTTGGAGTTAAAGGGACTTTACAGCTATAGTGTGCTGCTCCTGCATCTTATAGATAGGGAACTTGGGCTTAGAAGGGAAAGGAGAAAGGGTAGGTAACACACTTAGTCAATGGCAGAGCTGGACATAGGGACCAAATCTCCTGATTTCCAATCCACTGCTTTTGTCTCACAAATTCTAAAGTTAAACTATTTTAAAACTAACTCTAGAAATCATCTGGTCAACTTTCTTATACACAGAAGAAAAAACTAAGGCCTAAACCGGAAGCTAACTTGTCCTAAGCCGCATACAAACCCATCTACCTCCCTTCTTCTGCAGGATTCCCAAGCCCTGAGAATCATGCAACTTCTGCTGGATTACCCTCAGTGAAAAACATTTCAGTATTACATTTGTGCACCTAATGCTGGTCATTAGGGGATGAAATTGAGATTTGACATTACTTTTCCCTGAAGGAGTTTACGGTCTAGTTGGGGAAAGGAGATAAAATGAAAATAAGAGACATAAATGATAATAATGGGCTGAGCTCCGTGGCTCACGTCTGTAATCCCAACACTTTGGGAGGCCACTGTGGGTGGATCACTTGAGGCCAGGAATTCGAGACCAGCCTGGCAAACATGGTAAAACCCCATCTCTACTAAAAATACTAAAATTAGCTGGGTGTGCTAGTGCACACCTGTAATCCCAGCTATTCAGGAGGCTGAAACATGAGAATCACTTGAATCTAGTAGACAGAGATTGCAGTGAGCCGAGATCACACCACTGCACTCCAGCCTGGGCAACAGAGTGAGACCCTGTCTCAAAAAATAAAATAAAAATAAATTATAACAATGAACACCCCTTATGCATTGCTCAAACTACTCACAGTTTCTCTAGTGTGCCCTGATCTCTCCTGCATCTGTGCATTTGCACATGGACACCATTCCCCAATGCAGCTGCTTTGTCAACCCCAACTCATTCTTCAAGACCCTGGAAAACCTTTCCAACCTCTCCCCTGACACACACAACCATGACTGTCTTTCTCTCCTGCGTGCCCCACTCTCCTCTAGCATCCTTTCTCATAGCATTTATCACGCTGAACAGTTACTTTTTTCACTTGTCTGTCTCCCCACGAGGGTAAGCTCCTTGGAATCACCAGTGCCAAGAGCACTGTCTGGCAAAGACTAGAAGTTCAGCAAATAGTAGCTAAATGGATGAGTATGAAACTGATTTAATGTGGAGTTTCAGCTCACTGGGTTATAAACCCAGAATAGTTTTATTTTTCCAATAATTGCTACCAACTGTGCTCTGTTGAACCCTCCCTTTTCCTGCTGCGTAGCAGACTGCCTTAACAAACTCAATCTGAGGCCATAACTTTTCAGTCACTTCCACTTACTAGAACAGTTTCACTGGGTTCTTTAGGATTCAATCCTATTTAGTTATATTTTGTATTCTTACGTTTGATTCAAAGCTCTTCCTACCCAGCCCCTCTTATTCCCTGCCTCCTCCCCTCACCATCCATAATCCAGTTCCAGCATCTGCTCCCACTCACCTCCTCCCTCTTCCACTGCTCTGGCATTGGGGTGTGAGGAGAGACAGGAGGTAGCAGACTTCTGGTGTAACAGCTCACAGTGAGACAGTCCTCTCCTAATTGTACCCTAGCTGCTGACCTGATTTTTTGTCTGTGGGCTCCTTACAGGTGCAGGGGAGACCCCCATAAACTCTACTGATGGGGGCCCTCCCTGACCAGCTTACTATGCAGTGCCAATCCCAACTGAGATTTGCCTTATCATTGACTGACACTCACTGTCATAGTCTCACAAACCCAGTGCCCTGATGCCCCTCACTGTACGAGGTCTCTAATCTCATCCAATCTCTGTGAGGAAGAAAGTCTTTGCCCCTTTTGTCTGGCTAAACCACCACCCTTTTCTCTCTATGCTCTTCGTTTGCTATGGCATAACAAGGCCAGGTAGTTAAATGAAGAAACACAATGTCAGTCTACTTTTCCTTGGGAAAAAGTTCAATCCTTTGTTTCTCCCAGGGAAATGGGAGAGGAGGTAACAGCTTTTTCTCCTCTTCTAGGAAGAAGAGGTCAGAGTAGGGCTGGTTTTTAAAACCAGGAGCCCCTCAGCCAGTCCTGTGAGAAGGTGGGCACCATGACTCTTAGTCTCTTTAAAATGTAAAGACTTTGTGCCTTTTTTTTTTCAAGCAGTAAACTTTAGGTGTCAATTCCTAGCTGCGGGCAGGGGGAATGATCTACTCTGCACTTCACTCTGTACTTCACACTATTTCCTGGAATTGAGGCTAGCACAAGAGAGGTTTTAAAAAGAGTGCTTCTTTGTGGGTAAACAGGGGAAACTTCCTTAAAGCAACAGTCTGAAGTTGAACCTTAAAGATTAGAAAGAATAAAATTGCTGAAGAAAAAAATGTGATCTCAGCATGGGGAAGAGGAAAAGGAATCATCATGACATTGTTCAGGAGATAGCGCAGTGTTCAGTGTATAGCAGGCATTCAACAAATAAAATGAATTAAACTGTTCCACCTACAACTAGAAGTTCTTTCTTAAACAAACAAACAAAAAAAAGCAGGGACTGTGTAGCTGGACAGACTGAATTCAGACCACCACCCTTCCATTAATTTGGCATCTTCTCTAAGTCTTTTGATCTCTCTGAGCCTTTCTTTCCCCAGATTTTTAAAAAAGGATAATAAAATCATTTAGAGAATTGTTATGAGCACTAACAAGTTGCATAGCACATTGTAGCTGATAAAATGCCATGTGTCCACCAAATAGGTTTATTTTCCTCCTAGGCACACAGTTGCCTTAAGGAACCAAGAGTCTGAATTCTGGTCAGTAGAATGTGGGCAGAAGTGAGGCATGCCACTTCCAGCCTTGGCCCCTAAACCTCCCGTACAATCTTCCATACTTTTCTCTTGCCCTTATCAATGAGGGTGAAAGTGAAAGAATCCAGGAAGGTAAAGTTAGAAAAGATCTGTTCCCAAGAGTCACTTGGTCTACCACTGACTATGGTGGTTAAGACATAAACTTTTGTTGTTTAATCCGCTGGGGTTTGAAGGTTGTGTGCTCCAGCAGCAAGCACTTTACTTCAACTAATACACACATATAAAGTACTTGGTAAATATTGGCCATTATTGTTAATCATATTTTTATATCACTCTTTAGTTCACAAGTACTTTTTATTTCTTCACATAATTGATTCTCACAGTGCCCTTGTAAATGAATATGGAGAACAGAGAATACTGCCCCATTTTATAAATGAGGAATCTGAGATCAAAACGCACAAGTGAATGGAGGTGCCCACTAATTACACACAAGAAAGGAAGTCACATGACCAAGACAAAAACCATTATACTTGACTGAAGGCCCCTCTTATTCTGCCTGAATCTGAACAGTTGTTTGCTGGGTCACATTACCAGCTCTAGCCCCGCTGGGATCTTTCCAGTCCACAGAGCAACAGTGCCAGGGAGAAACCCAAATTTCTTAGGGTCAGTGGCAAGACACAAGAAGTTAGTAATTCCCAAGAAGCCTCAAGTATGAGCAGATAGGCTGGATATCAGATACAAAAGTCAGGTGAGGTAACATCACCAATTCAGAAGACCACATGCCACCATGGAAAGAATGAAGGGATGTGGATTCTAGATGTAGTTCTGCTATCATCTTGCTGAGCAGCCTGGGCAAGTCACTGTGCCTCTCTGGACTTCAGTTCTGAATCAAAGTCTATAGCGCAACATCAGGACTGACAGGTCAGACTTTCCCGGGAGGCCTGGGGCCCTCTTGGTTGCAGAGTGATTAGAGTATCCCACCTCCAGGGGACCTCAGGTTTTCCCCTCAGAGGCCAACTGAGAGTGGGCCAGCTCCAGTCCCCACCCTCACCCCACTCAGCTCCTCATGCTCCAAAATCCCAGGCAAAAGGCATCTGTCACCAAAACAAGTGGCCCGCCATTTCAGCAGGGAGCAAAAGCTGGGAACAAATGGTGTTTTGTCTAAACAATTGTTTCGAAAAGCAATTCATTTTCCAGGATGGCTTTTTTTTAAAATTATGTTGGTTCCCTAATTAGGTTGGGACACAAAAATAATTTCCAATGTACAGATAACAAATGCCTCCATCTGAGAGAATCAGCTGTCCTCAAACTGCCAACCCTGGTGAATCACCACCTGCCAGGGATGGAGGAGCCTCAGAACCAGAGACCACAATGTGAGATCCTAAGAGGAGAGGGTAAGCCAGGCGCAGTGGCTCATGCCTGTAATCCCAGCACTTTGGGAGGCTGAGGCAGGCAGATCACGAGGTCAGGAAATCAAGACCATCCTGGCTAACACGGTGAAACCCTACCTCTACTAAAAAAAAAAAAAAAAAAAAAAAATTAGTCGGGCATGGTGGCGGGTGCCTGTAGTCCCAGCTACTCGGGAGGGTGAGGCAGGAGAATGGCGTGAAACCAGGAGGCGGAGCTTGCAGTGAGCGAGATCGTGCCACTGCACTCCAGCCTGGGCGACAGAGAGAGACTCCATCTCAAAAAAAAAAGGAGCGGGTAAAAGGTCACACACAAATTAGAGACCAGAGACAATGCACTCTTGACTCTGAGTGTAATGTCTGGCCAGTAACTGTTACTAATATAAATATTATCATTATTGTCATTACTATTGTTATTATTTTAGAACTAGACAGAGCTAGGCTTGAGTCCTGAGCCTCCACTTACTAGTTATAAGCCCCTTTTTAAGTGTCAACTTTTTCATCTGCAAAATGGGTGAATAATTTCTATCATCTCAGGATGATCAAATAAAAAAATATGTAAATTGTCGGGCCCTTAGTAAGCAACTTATCATTCTTAATTAACATTTAAAAATAGGTAGAAAAAGACCCAGAGGAAAAAAATAGCACTGTGGTTAAGGGCACAGATCTAGAGCTGGATTGTAGGGGTTTGAACTCAGTTTACCATTTATTAGCTATGTGGCCTTAGGCAAGCTACTTACCCTCTAGCGCCTCAGTTTCTTCATCTTCCAAATGTGGATAACAACAATGATTATGATAGTGATGATGGTGGTAATTCATATGTCATAGGGTTTTATGAGAATAGATGCATACAGTAAGTATTATAAAAGTGCTAGCAGTTATTAATTCCAATTTTGCCTCATTCCCGCTAGGTCTTGAACTCAAGTTTCCAGCTATGAGTCCTGAGTTCCTCCCGGCCTCTGACAACATCTGCCTAGGCCATGGGGCAGAGTGAGGAGAGAGGGGTCCCCCCCACTTTCCACCAACACTGCCTCAGTTCTGTGCCAGACCTAGCTCTGCCATCTCTTGATTGTGTGACTTGAGCAAGTCCCAAGGCCTCTCTGAGTCTTCTTGCCTCCTCTTTAAAGGGGGTATACTAATTTTTGTCCTCCCACCTTCCAGGCCACAGTGAGAACTTGGTGTGAAAATTCTTTGAACGCTGAGCAGGAGTGAGGCAAAATTGGAATTAATAACTGCTAACACTTTTATAATACTCACTGTATACACCTATTCTCATACAACCCTATGACATATGAATTATCACCACCACCATCCCTAGCATAATCATCATTATCATCCACATTTGGAAGATGGAGAAACCGAGGTGCTAGAGGGTAAAAAGTGCTAGTGGCTGAAAGTGGACCTAGGAGCCACATGAACCAAGAAGATGAGTGAGAACAGATAACACTGCGTGGCTAGCTATGAAGGTGGGCAGGAAAAACTAAGGGTGATAACTTTACCTGAATTGATTTGACCTGTAGGGCCATTAACTTTATGCCTCCCACTTGGTTAGGAGCAAAGCCAAGCCTGACTGCAGCTACTTGCAGCCTATTGCCTCTGCTGCACAGATTAGAGAGAAGAGAGCAGTCGCCACAGAGGAGGAGGCCAGTCAGGGTCGGGACTAGGGTGAGATGAGCAAGGTGCCTAGGGCACAAAATTTAAGGAGGCCCCCACCCTCCAGATTGTGCAAGTGCCTCCTTGGTGCTTCACTTGCCTTACCCTACCCCTGACCCTGAGATGAAAATAGGCCCCAGCCTGGGGATCAGGACCCCTGTATTGAGGTCCTGGTTCTGCTACTTGCCAGGCAATTAGGGAACTGGATTTACCTCTTCCCAAAAATAGAGGTGTGCATCCCTACATTCAAGAGTGATGTGAGGACCAGGTGAGAGGTGCTGAGCTCATACAGTAAAGGCAGCCTTTAGTGACCACCTGCTCTGCAGACAAGGAGACATGCTCCCCACCTGCACTCACCAGCCTCTCCTTTACCCCCACTCCATAACCCAACCTGTGTGTTCACTCCTAGTATAGGCCCCACACCCCTGCACAGGCTGCTCTTACCTTCTCTCCAGGCCACAGGACCCTCCCCTTCTCATCTCTGGCTGTCTCAATCGTCTACCTTTCCTTCTCTAACCGCCAAGCTCCTCCTCGCACCCCTGTCCCATTAGCTCCACAGGACACACATGAGCTGCTCTCGACCCTGAACCATTTTCTGTGTGATGGCCTCAGATCTCCAGCAAGAAGGGTATTATGGACTTAATTTTGTCCCCCTAGAATTCATATGTTGAAGCTCTAATCCCCAGTGTGACTTTCTTTACTTGGAAATAGGACCTTTAAGGGGCTAATTAAGGTTAAATGAGGTCATAAGTGTAGGGCCCTAATCCAATAGGACTAGTATCCTTCTAAGAAGAGGTAGAGATGCCAGGAGTGTGCACCCACAGAGAAAAATGCCCTGTGGGGACACAACCAGAAGGTGCCATCTACAAACCAGAAAGAGAGGCCCTACCAGAAACCAACCCTGATGGCATCTCCATTTTGGACTTGCAGCCTCCTGAACTGTGAGAAAATTAAGTTCTGTGGTTTAATCCTATAGTATTCTGTTATGGCAGCCTGAGCAGACTGATAAAAAAGGGCCTGTATCACATTTCACATGTGATCTTGGATGGTCACTTCCTTCCTCCAAGACTCTTTCTATAGCTGAGAAAAGGAGTTAGCATGGCTAGGTGGTTTTCCACCAGCAAAGTCACAGAAGCTTGAAACAGATGAACTGCACTGCCAGGGAAGGTGTGCTCTGAAGACGCTATGTGTGATGAGGCTAAGGGGCAGGGCCAGGTTGTGAGGGTCCTGCTAAGCCACGCAAAGGGCTGTCTCCTTTCTGAGGAGGGGCAGAAAGGAGCCATTGGAGAGTTTTGAAGAAGGGAGTGATATGGTTTGTGCTTTAGAAGGGCCATGCTGGCTGCTATGTGGGACCTGGATTGGAAAGGCAGTGAGGAAGGTGACATGGAAAGCCAAACATGGGGTGCTGCAGGAGGAGGGACAGTGTGAATGACATCAGGAGACAGAATAGATAGGATGTGCTTGTCTGGATGGGGAACAGGGAGGTTAGGGATGCTGTGCCCCATTCTCTACTCAGGAACTGGCTGGGTGGGCCGGACCAGGGTAGAGAAGGGCCTATGGATGTGGAGGTACTTTCTACATTGTGGTGGCAGGGGCTGGCGGGGGGGCTGTTGTCTACCCTAGCAGCAACAAAATACTAGGTACATGACAAATACTTGAAAAATATTGGCTCAATAAATAAATATGAAGAAATGAAATGTTAAGGTTACCACCTTGGTCACACTCTTGGTCTAAAATGGAATCTCAGCTCCCAATAATGAAGCTGGCAATCCTTTTAATTACCTCTTTGACCTCTCAACCAGCCACACCCCAGCAGGACCAGAACCAGAACTCAGATCCTACTACTCAGGGGCCATTTGCTATGGGACTGATGCTTTCCCACTCAACATCTATTTTAATTCTTGCAACAACAGTCTGAGGGAGAGGAGATCAGCCCCATTTTAGAGATGAGGAAACTGGGGCTCAGAGAGGCTCAGCAGCTGGTTCCAGGCCACCTTCCTTCACTCCATCCCATGGTTTCTTGTTTCCTTGAAGGCTACGAACTCTTCACCTTTGATACAGAACAAGAACAAATTCCTGGAAGTCCTCTGCTGCACCATTTGGCTGGAAAATATTTCTTTAAAAAGATATGCTGTCATCTTCTCCTTTTTTCTTCATATTTCAGAGTCTTGGGCTGCAGCTCTTAATCTGCTGGAAAATATAGCCTAGCCATGTATCCTGTCACTCTGATCTGAGGCACAGCTCTCAACCACAAATTATTTCCACTTCTCATTAAGAATATTCATTCATCACATTCTATCCAGGGCCCAGTTATTCCTCCCTGAAACATATAATTAGAATAAAATTAAAAATTCCGAGTGTCAGGATATTCCCTGGCCTGACCCCTTATTGTCACATGGGGAAACTGAGGCCCAGAGAGGAAAAGGGGCCAGCCCAGCATCACATAGCCACTCCATGGACTTGAACCCCCATTTCCTGACTCCCCCTCCAGCTGTCCTCCCACAGTCCTTGCATACTGTAAATGAAATAAAAAACTACATGCAGGTCACTCTTGCCAATCTGCCGTTTTGTTTGAGATGGATTCTGTGTGGTTTTATTACTGAGTTCTGAGCTGCCCACTGGGCCCTCCCTTCACTCACTTGCTTCTAAAAGAGAAATAACCATGTAGCAGAAACACATGCTAACACGGTGGTGTAAAGACCCCATGGAACATGAAAAGGTGAGCAGAAAGAGATTTGGGGCAGTTGAAAAAAAGGTGGGAGCCAAAGAGCAAACAAGCAAATGAACCCCTATTTTGAACATCTACTCATCTCAAACACTGTGTTAGAAAAGGTGCGTTCATGTTCTTGTTTAATCCCCTATGAGGAGATTATTAAGACTTCCATCTTAAAGATGAGCAGATTGAGGCTCAGGGAGATTAAAGTAACTTGTCCAAAGTAACTTGCCAATGGGGTGGAAGGATTCACAGTCTGTTTAACCCCAAGTCCAGTACTCAGTCTGTTACATCTGGCTCTCTCTCATGTACAGATTATGTGCCCTTGGGTAGGTCTTTTCCCTCAAGTGGCCCCATCTGGAAAATGAAACAAGTATAGCTTCATCACTGGAGAAAACCAAGAAAAAATAGAACAGTAAGAGACACAATTAGAAAGAGACAAAGGGAGAACCAAGCCTCTCTGCCAACCAAAGCCATTAACAGCAAACTCTGCTGATCAGAGCAGAGGTGGGTTTGTGTGCATATCCACTGCCATCCCCACCCTACCCCCCAGGTGTCCACTTTAATATGACTCAACCTCTCCCAGGTTGCTCCTTGGCTCTTTGGAATGTCCCCCCACCAAGGGTAGGGCCTCTGATGGGTTTCCTCTTCCCTGCACTTGGCTCCCAGACTTTTGAGGCCCTCCCTCAGTGCCACCCCAGCAACAAGCTCACAACCTCCCTTCCTGCAAGGGAGGCCAGGACAGGGAAAGGAAAGGGGCAGGGAAGCCTGGGTCCCTTCCAAAATGCCCATCATGTCCATACTAGGTACTACAATCTCAGAGTCATTCAAGTATGTGAGAGGCCCTATGCAGGGACAGAGAAAGACAAAACTGCAAACAAAGAGCATTAACCTGGTTGAGCCTCAGTTGCCTTATCTGTAAAATGGGCACAGTCTTCTTCATTTAATCCACACACAACCTATGAGGTAAGTGTAATCGTTAACCCCATAAAAGTTCAGCCCAATTCACAGAAAGTGCTCAGTAAACTAAAACTATTATATTACACAAAAGCACAGTCCCTGCCCTCAAAGAGCTCCCCATCTTAGTGGGGAGGGTGTGTACCCAAGTAACAAGGTTTGCTACCATTAGGTGAACAACTCCTCTTTTCAGGCACTGAATCTGTGGTATTTCTAATCTTCACAGAATCCTACAAGTCCTAGCATCTTCCATTTGGCACCGAGGAATCTCAGGCCCCTAAAAACTTGCTTCGGGTTACTCAACTAGGATTCCAAATATTAATACCTCCTCTCAGCCCACTCTGTTACAAAGTAGAAATCAAGAATCTCTGGAGTTGACATCCAGGCCAAAGTCTGTATTATTCCTCATTAGCTCTTTTGGAGGCCTAGATTGGGACATTAGAAGAAATCAAGCTAGGAGGAAGTCCCAGCCAGCCAGCTGGGGGCTGACCCAGAACTGTAGAGGCCTCCGAGGCAAGTGGGTAGCCAAGCCAGAGAGTGCCCACTTCATGGAGTTTTTAGAAGGAGCCACTGGGAAGGGCCAAGCTTCCCCACTACAGAGCCTCTGGGAGGGTCCGGCAAGACCGACAAAGAGGCTGGGGCCATACCCAGGTGGCAGAGAATTAGGCCTCACTGTGACTATGAAGATGGAGAGGAAGGGATGCCCTGTCAACAAGCATCCACAGGACTATCCACTTCAACCCTTTGGGGGATACAAGGAAAATGCCTGAACCCCCACCCTCCTGAAGCCTTCACTTCCCTCTGTGGGAGGGGCCCTAAACATAGGAGAAGGGAATAAATTATTCTTCATAACAACCCCATGCTGCAAAAGTTATCATAAATCCCAATTTTCAGATGAGGAAACAAGGTTCTGAGAGGGGAAGCAATTTGCTCCAAATCACACAGATAATGAAGCTAAGCCCCTCTAGTTTTTGCTCCTCTGAGCCACATCACTCATCCCCTCCTTGTCCAGTTTCTCTTGTTCTTATAAGAGGAGAGGAAGGAACATATGGACCTTCACCATGGTGTTCCTATGGGCTGGCTGCATGAGATGCACTTCTAAAGATTTTTAAACATACTGATCCCCAGATCCTGCCCATGCAGATTCTGATTCAGATGGTTTGGACAGATTCTACAAATCTGTACTTTTAAATAAGTGCTGAAATTAATTCCAACTTTCAGTGGTGGCTAAAAGCAAGAGGACTCCCTTGAAATATTCCTCATTTCCTACCTCTAGCCCAAGGCCCAGTGAGTAGCGTGAAAAGCAGCTTCTGCACAGCAAAAGAAACTACCATCAGAGTGAACAGGCAACCTACAGAATGGGAGAAAATTTTTGCAATCTACTTATCTGACAAATATCCAGAATCTACAAAAAACTCAAACAAATTTACAAGAAAAAATCAAACAACCCCATCAAAAAGTGGACAAACGATATGAACAGACACTTCTCAAAAGAAGACATTTATGCAGCCAACAGACACAAGAAAAAATGCTCATCATCACTGGCCATCAGAGAAATGAAAAGCAAAACCACAATGAGATACCATCTCACACCAGTTAGAATGGCAATCATTAAAAAGTCAGGAAACAACAGGTGCTAGAGAGGATGTGGAGAAATAGGAACACTTTTACACTGTTGGCGGGACTGTAAACAGTTCAACCATTGTGGAAGACAGTGTGGCAATTCCTCAAGGATCTAGAACTAAAAATACCATTTGACCCAGCCATCCCATTATTCCCGACTCCTTCGGGGACTTCAAAAGAGCTTTGCTATGTCTCTCTGTTCCCTCTGCTTCATCCTCCTGTCCAATGTCAACTACCCTTGAAGTCCAGCTCCAATCTCTCCTCCTTCACAGACACCCCACACTACAGGCTAAAATAGACCCCTCCTCTCTCTGCCCTGTGATATAGTTGGCATTTACTGAGTGCTAATCATGTGCTAGGCTCTGTAGTGAGCCACCACAATCATTACCTCTTCTAATCCTGGCTACTACATGAAGTAGATGCTTCTATTCTCCCCAATTTAGAGATGAAATGCAGAGGATTAGGTCACTTGCCCAAGTTCACATGGCTAGTAAGTGGCAAAGTTAGGATTTCACCTTGGGAAGACTGGCTCCAGAGGCCCCACCTTTAATTGTGACATGACACTGCCTCTACATACCACCATTAATGTTCTCATAACCTCCAAGAATTTCTCCTATGGTGGGATTTTTCAGTGCAAATTAAATACAATATGATCCTTTAATTAAAGAGCGCAATTTATACTGAGCAGATCACAGTTAGTTATAATACAGTGGAGGGGAGGAATCTGCTACAGGTGAACTAGAGAAGGAGATGGTAGGCGCTGAAGAAGGCGTGTCCTGATGTCTTTAGGATGCCTCCTTAGAGGGACTCGATGCTTTGTTACTCCAGCAGAGGATTGTCAAGGTGATTGGAGGTCTGAGCTAGTGATAGTGCTGGGTGACAGGGGAGAAAAGGCTGTTCCTCTTGAACAAAATCATGAGGAAGTCTAAAACTGGATTTGCTCTGTGATGTTCATCTTTTATAGCCATACACTTATAGCTGTAAAAGCACCTTTATTATTGACATTCCTGAAGGAAAAATAACATTTTTATGGCGTCTGACACTCTCAAACCCCTAACCTCATTTTCTCCATTGAAGCAATTGTCTCTATAATTCAATTTTTTATAATACAAGATTTCTTAAGAATGCAAACTCCACATCCTAAGAGAGCATAGCACACAACTGGTATCCTTCAGGATGTCTGTCTTTCCCTGATTGAGCTCCCCAAGGGTGAACATAGGTCAGCTCCATAGCTGGGGCCTTGGAAACCAGCACAGAGACCAGTCCAGAGCCTGGCATGGAGCAGGTGCCCAACAGCTGTTTGCTAGGTGCTGCCTCTGCCACCACCTGCCATCCCTCCTGAGAACCCACCCTTTATTTCTCTTCTCTGTCATGTCCTTTGGTAAATGTAACATCTCCAGCTGGTTTAACCTCCCCTGATCTGTCTCCTGCAAACAGCCTGAATCATTGCATGCCAGAATTGCCAGAGCCCTTATTCATGTGAAATCAACACACATCATCTTATGCTGCCACCACTACCATTACTAAACTCTTAGCAGCCCATAGAGAACTGAGTTCAAATCCCACCTCTCCTTGCCACCAAGGAGGCCAGGTGGCAAGCCCTGGATCACACAGGTCCCACAGACCCTATTAGCTCCTTCTGCTTTCATACACAATTAATTTAGCAGACCCCAGAGGCTCCCTCAAGGCAGGAAACACTACCCTGAGAGGAGGGCAGGTGGCTCTGATGGTGGCCAAGGGTTTGAATAGGCCAGCCAAGTCTACAAACTTAGACACTGAACTAGACCAGCTGTTTGCCTCAATTTCTCTCTAAAAGCCCAAGACCACATTAGCCATGGGATGGTGACACTTCTGCTCTGGTGACACCACTGACAGTCCTGCACCAAGAGCTGGAAGCACTGGGCATTACCTTCTATTCACACAGTCGGCAGCTGTGTGACTTTGACTTCCCCTCTCTGAGCCTCCATTTCCTCACCTGTCCTTCTCCAGGGATGCTAACACCTGCCTTGCACAGTTATTCAAGGATCCCATGACCTATTGGGCATAAAGTACCTAACACAAGACCTGGTCCACACAGGTGTGCTCAGTAAATGGAAACTATTTGAAGGTTATGATGATGGTGGTGATAATGATGATGATGATGATGATGATGATGATGAAAATCTCTTCTCAGCAAAGTGAGACCAAGGCCTCAGTGAGATTTGGAGCCCACCTGAATAAGCACTGAGCATGTTTATCCTGATGGGTCAGGGGACACTATTAGAAACCAGGGTGAACCCAAGTGCTACTGAAGGTTATTATGCCCAAACCTGCCCTGCCTTCACCTTCTTCAAGTCCTTGAGTAAAGAAAGTAACCAGGACAATAATTAGAAAATAGAAAGTTAAGTGACACTGATTTTTAACAGAAGCTTTGGCCCCAAACTCAGTGCTGAAAATTGAGCAGGCCTATGGGGAAGTCTCCTTACCTGGATGAGGTGAACCCCTCTGGTCAGAAACTAAGCAGGCCCCCAACTGATTAGTTCAGCCCATGACCAAATGGAAGTCCCAAACATTGGCAACACAGCCCCTCTGCACCTGGATAAACAGAGAAGGAGACCAAGGATGAAGGAGAGAGGCTGACCAGTGTCTTAAGAACAGCAGGGATGGAGCCCAGACAGCAGTGGGGGAGAAAGAAAGGCCACAGCCATGGGCAGACCTTGGTCACCTCTGAAGTCTCTAGAAGCCCCTGGCCCAGAAAAGATCCCTCAGAACACCTCTCCTCTGAAGGAAAATAGAGGGGCCCCCAGATTCCCCCAGGGCCTCTGGGTGGGCCCAGTCCTCTGCAGCTGGCATGGGAGCTGCAGTACATGCTGCAGGCCCTGAGCCCTCCCACTTCATTTCTTGCTGTCCCTGTGTCTCTGCCCCAGCCAGGCCAGCCCCTTGCTGGCTACGGCAGGCAGTGAGACCTGGCTCTAAGGATTCACACAGACACTGTGCCTTGGGATCCAACCCAAATCCTTTAATCTGGTGTTTCAGGCCCAGGTCTCTCCTCCCTACAGCACCAGGCACAGTGCACCTCCATTCCATTCATCCACATCCCCATCTTCCCATGCTCATTCCAAGCTCTGTTGCCTCCAAGAAGCCCGCCCTGCCTGCCCCAGTCCCCTCCCTCTTCTGAGCCCTCACCATTCTTCCTCTATGGTCCCTCATTTGATAAATCAGCTGTAAAATCTTTCATCAGAGAACACCTTGTATTGCTCTATCTTAACTTAGGATCCTGATTCCCCAGCTCTAGAGAAAGCCCCTTGAGCTCTTAATCTGGCCAAGCTTCAGTTTCCTCCTATGTAAAACAGAGACATTGACAACTATATTTTTAGCACCCACTCTATTCCACGCCCAATATTAGGGGTTGTGGGGAATACAAGAAGGAAAATGCACAGTCTCTGATCTCAAGGAGCCACTGGACACTCATAACAAGAACCCAAGGTGGTGTGCAGTAGAGGGACAAAGCAGAGACAAGCCTTGTGTGATGAGGGTTCAGGGGAGGGAAAGATGCAGGCAGTTTTCTTGAAAGAGGTAGTATTTGAGCGGTCACGAGAGATGATTGGTCTCCAACAGGCAGATGTGGGATAGAGAGGGGATTCAAGGTAGAAAGATAACATGAGCAAGAACACGGAGGAGGGAAATTTCAGGGCCTGTTTGGTAATAGATATTTCCATTTGCCTGGAATCTATGGTACCAGTAGGCTGTAGACGAAATACTGCCAAGTGATTTCAGCCTTTGGAGTAAAGCACCTTGAATGGAAGGATGATAAACTTGCTCCTATTCTGTTGAGGGAAAGTTTTTGAAGAAGACCAAGGATAACATGACCAAAATATCTTCATAGAAAGATTAATCTGGCAGGGCGAGAAGAATGGATTAAAATGGGAAGAAACCGGGACACAAATAGGTCACAATGAAATGCCATTTCACATTCACTAGATGGACCAAAATTAGGATGTCTAATAACACCAAGTGTTAGGGAAGATATGGAGCAGTGGAAATTCTCAGACACTGGTGGTGGGAGTATTAATTACTACGGCCATTTTGGAAAACGATTTGGCATTATCTTACATAGCCACACATTTGCATATGTTCTCTGCGACCCTATAACCCAGCAATTTCACCCCTAGACCAGTATTCTCCAGAGCAACAATTCTCAAATTGTGGTCCAGGGACTTGAAACTTTTTCAGGGGATCCGTGAGGTCAAAACTATTTTCATAATATATTTGAAAAGTATTATTTGACTTTTTTACTCTTGTCTCACAGGTGTACAGTATTTTTCAGAGGACGCATGATGGATGATATTGCAACAGATTGACCATGGATGCAGATACAAGAATTCAGCTGTCTTCTGTTAAGCCAGACATTAAAGAAATTTGCAAACACGTCAACAACGTCACTCTTTTCTATTTATTTTGTCTCAGAAAATAGTTATTTTTCATTTAGAGTGTGTGATTTATGTTAACATATAATGAGTTTCTTAATCATTTTAAAATGAATTAATAAATACATTTTTCGCAGCTTTAATTTCTAATATAGTGAATATATTTAGATATAACTCACATAAACAAAAGCTCTTTGGGATCCTGAGACTAAAATGTTCGATAACCACTGCCCCACACAAACTCCTGCACATTCTTCTGAGGCTGTGAACAAGGAGGCCTGTAACAGCACTCTCTTAGCTAAATATTTGTAGTAGCAAAAACTGAACACAACTCAAATGTCCACAGACAGGAGAATGGATAAAATAAATTGTATATTTATTTTGGTATATTATACAGCATTGTATATTATAATGGTATATTATACAGCATCGAAAATAAATGAACTACAGCTTTAAAAAAATAGATAAATCTTAGAAAAATACATTGGTAAAAACAAGACAGGTCCAGAAGACAACAAATATTATATCAATTTTACAAAGCTCAAAAACAAACTAAGCTAAACATGTATACTTAAGAATACATACATATGTGATAAAGTTTTTTTAAGCAAGAAAATAATAAATACACAATTCACCCTCTTGGATGGAGTCTGAGGATTCAGTTAAAGGAGGAGCACATACCTCTTGTTGATAATGTTCAAATTCTTCAGTTGGGTTGTGGCTGATAGGCAGCCATGTTACTATTATGCTTCATAATTACATAAATAATACATATACTCTTTTGTATGTACCAAATATGATCTTAAAAAGATAACCCCTAGCACCCAGACTGTGGCCTCTAAATACCATTTCCCAGTAAACAAACACAAAGGTTCCTCGGAGAGGCAGATTGCAGTTCTGGGGCAGGAAATGTACAAAATGGTACATCTTGTCATTCTAGAAAGCAGGGAAGCTAGCAGAGACTACTGGGATAATAATCAAAAGGGCTCAGAAGCCAAGTTGAAGAGATTTCCATTGGCCAAAAACAGGATAATTTGAGTGTCAATAAGGATAAAAACTGAGCTTCTCCGAGAAAACACCAAATGGTGGATGACGCCGATGCAGCGGGGCGAGGGGGAGGCCCTGGGGACCCTGGGATGGGGAACTGCATTGGGTTCCGCGGGGGTTTCGGCAGTGGCATCTGGGGCCGGGGTCGCGGCCATGCACGTGGCTGGGGCTGAGACCGCGGAGCTCATGGAGGCAAGGCTGAGGATAAGGAGTGGATGCCCGTCACCAAGCTGGGCCACTTGGTCAAGGACATGAAGATCAAGTCCCTGGAGGAGATCTGTCTCTTCTCTCTGCCCATTAAGGAATCCGAGATCATTGACTTTCTCCTGGGGGCCTCTCTCAAGGAGGAGGTTTTGAAGATTATGCCGGTGCAGAAGCAGACCCGTGCTGGCCAGTGCATCAGGTTCAAGGCATTTGTTGCTATTGGGGACTACAATGGCCACGTCGGTCTGGGTGTTAAGTGCTCCAAGGAGGTGGCCACTGCCATCCGTGGAGCCATCATCCTGACCAAGCTCTCCATTGTCCTCGTGCGCAGAGGCTACTGGGGGAACAAGATCGGCAAGCCCCACACCGTCCCTTGCAAGGTGACAGGCTGCTGCAGCTCTGTGCTGGCGCGCCTCATCCCTCCACCCAGGGGCACTGGCATCGTCTCGGTGCCTGTGCCCAAGAAGTTGCTCATGATGGCTGGTATCAATGACTGCTACACCTCAGCCCGGGGCTGCACTGCCGCCCTGGGCAACTTCACCAAGGCCACCTTTGATGCCATCTCTAAGACCTACAGCTACCTGACCCCCAACCTCTGGAAGGAGACTGTATTCACCAAGTCTCCCGATCAGGAATTCAATGACCACCTCGTCAAGACCCATGCCAGAGTCTCCGTGCCGCGGACCCAGGCTCCAGCTGTGGCTACAACAAAGGTTTTTATATAAGAAAAATAAAGTGAATTAAGCCTGGGTTTTTATATAAGAAAAATAAAGTGAATTAAGCCCGAAAAAAAAAGGATAAAAACTGAAATGGATTGAAACATATCTCATGTATTTAAACCCATATGAACTCATTATGAGTTCATAATGATACAAAGTAATCTCATTGATTACCTTTGGATAATGCTAGAGAACAAATTCATTATTTTTAAAACTGAAAACAAATAGGGAGAATCAAGCATTTACCCTGCCTTCCCTGAATGAACAGTACCTCAGGCTAACCAAGTAGTTTATGAAAGGATGTTACCCTTTATAAAAGTCCAGCTAACAAACAAAAAAATGATAAACGATTACAGCTAAGTGCAGGGGCTCACACCTGTAATCCCAGCACTTCGGGAGGCCAAGGTGGGCAGATCGCTTGAGCCCAGGAGTTCGAGACCAGCCTGGGCAACATGGGGAAACCTCATCTCTACAAAAAATACAAAAAATTAGCTTGCCTTGGTGGTGCATGCCTGTAGTCTCAGCTACTCGGGAGATTGAGGTAGGAGGATCACGTGAGCTGGGAAGTCGAGGCTGCAGTGAGCCGTGATCATGCCACTGCATTGGCGCAAGACTGTCTCAAAATAAATAAATAAATAAATAAATAAATAAATAAATAATACTAATATGCAAATTCTGAAGAAATAATGGATCTAGTCAGTAATCAACGGCTGCTAATAACAAAAAGAGAGATGACAATTAGGCAGTTTGTGCTCCTTGGTAAAAGTTTGCAGCACCACCTCCAAGGCGTTCTTGCCAAAAATCAAATCTGAATCTGATGAGACCTCTAGATGCTATACAGGATATACTAGTGATATACAGGAAACTCAGGGAACAGATGAACACATTAAACACCACCATGGGATTCATTCAGCAAAATCCAAATGTGGAAAATGGATAAACAACCCAGTTTCTTCAATAAATACACAGCTGAGGAAAAATAAGAAGAGGGATGAGCATATACATTAAAAACAAATAAAGACACTATGAGCCGATTGCAACATATGAAATTATTGGGATCCTGAATCAAACAAATTGTAAAACAATAAAATAAAATTATAAGTTAACCTAGGAAGTTTAAACACTATATATTTTATAATATTAGGGAATTTTTTATTATTTTTAGGTATGGTAATGATATTATAATTATATATTTTAATGTATCATTATATTGATAGATGTGATGATATGCTGTTCGGGTTTTGTTTCAAAACAACCTGGAGGCAGGTTAGAATGAGAATAGTGAGCAGCAGCAGGTGAAACAAGATTGGCCACGGGCTGATAACTGTTGAAACTCGCTGACAGGTACATTGGGTTCATCATGTTATTCTCTCTATTGTTGTATAAGTTTGAATTTTCCATAATAAAACATTTTTTAGAGAGCAGAGACAAAATAAAAATATTTCCAAACAACAACAAAAGAGAGGTAATGAAGAAGTCACAATTGTTCAGATGGAGGCCAGTGATGCCATGAAGACAGAGCAGAAGCAGCCTGGAAATGCTGATGCTGAAATGCCACACACCGTTGTTTAAATATCCAACCAGAAATCAGTGTGTCTTGGAAAGATCATCTCTGGGTCAGTAAAGAAAAACATCAAAACTAAACAAACAAACAAGTTCCAACACTGCCATGGAGATCCTTTCCTTATGCTTTTTATCCTGGAAAGTGGTTGCTTATCTCTCCCTTGTGTTTCCTGTCCATAAGCCAGATCTGCTTCTGTGACAGTTTCCCCAGTCTCATGGTGACTCAAATGTGATGCAGCAGTCGATACCTTGGAAACCACTGGAAAAGGGAGGAGACCCTGATGGGGGTCCCAGAATGCTTCTCAGATTAAACGACTTCACTTCTCCTGCCAGAGAGTAACTGAAGCCTACAGAGCTGAGGTCACTCACTAGTGCCCAGTAGAGCCACCTGAGAAAGCAGGGAATGGAGAGTCAGTCAGAGGACCCTGGAGCTGAGCCCAGCCCTGCACTCCCTGGGCAAGTGACCCTAGAAAGCCTTTGATTCCTCATTTGTAAGGTGGGGCCTGCAGTCACACATGCATCACACAGCAACATGCAAGCACACATGGCATGCAAACTCCTGAGCATGTTACACTTCCTGGATGGTGGTTATTCATTATTTAGACAATTCAAGCCTGGTGCCTCCTACCCAGGGCCATTCTACGGTGCCATCACCAACAACAGACATGACCTGAGCATCTACTCAATACCAAACATGAGTCTTCTCTCCTTTCTTTCCTGGTCTTGTGTGAGACACTATCATAGTCTTCTCCTTGCTAATGAATCCTGCCCCAAAATAGCCTGGGAACTGAGTCTCCACTACCTGAAGAGGTGCCAGGATGAGCACAGACCATGGCCTCTGCCTTATATTGGGCTTCCTAGAGACAGATTCTGGAACTAAGAGTTGTGTGCAGAAGGCTCATTGGAGAGTGCTCTTTGGAGTCGCACCTGCAGCTGGGCATGGGGCCAAGCTGACCCATAATGAATTACAGCATCTCAGTCTATCCTCTATGGAACTTTGGAGCTAGGGTGGCCCCTCAGAATTGTCTCAAGTTGGGGAAAGAGGGTTGGGCTTTTATATCCCTGCCTCAGCCAATCATGGTCACAGCCACCCCTGAAGGGAAGAGTATGCTAGAGTGAGGCAGTTCCCATAGCCAATGGCAATTTCCAGTGGGCTGCCACAGGACTAGCCAGCAACCAAAATCCCCAGCAGGTGGCGGGTGCTGTGTCGACCCTGGAGAGGGGATCTAGACAGAAACACTACAGTATCCACTACAACCTCAGAGAGACCTGAGTTTCAAACTTGCTTCTGTCAGTTACAGCTTTGTCACCTTTGTGGAGATCTGCTGCTTACTGGATATTGGGAGTCTTAAATAAAAAAGACTGGATAAAATTGTCTGGATAAAAATGAATTGGATAAAAATTGAACTTTAAGGCTTAACTTCTTGCCTTCTCTATACTCTCTCCCCTTAAAATGACAGGAAAAGAGAAGATATAAACCCATAAGGACAGGAAGAAAGGAAGAGGAGTCATTTATGGATGAGAGAGTTCAACAAATTTCTATAAGATTAAAGGGAGATGGAGGTGTGAGTGGTAGAAGCCACAACACAACCTAAGCTTTCATGATCCACCAACACTGGGTGAGCATTCTCAGGGGAGCCACACTTGCCAGTCTCTCTACAAACATTACGGGCTGAAAACCTTGTCAGGTAGGCTGTTCCTTCCAATGCCCGAATACATCTCTTCCAGTTAATCTGTCTGCTTTCCCAGAAACAATTGCTTATTCCCAAACTTGTTTATGCCAGTGGCACTTGCTTTTGTAATTATGTGATTCCATTTAATATTAATAAGCCAATAAAATATGGTTGTAAAAAGGGAGTTGTTTTATGAAAAACTATGTTGGACACTTTGAAAGACTCAATGAAAGCAGACTGCCATTTAAGAAAAAATGTTTATCAGAGTTACAGACAAGCAGTTGTAATAGACTTGGAGGAAATCACATAAATCTAGAAGGAATCTGTACTCAGATTGTTCCATAAGCGCCTTTTAAGTTTTAGTTGCACAATAAAGGTGAACCTGGAAACGGTAGACAATGTTTTATGCATTGGGATTTGTGCAAGAAAGACCTTATAGAATTCCAACTAACAGGTCCATACTCAAAGAAAATGGAATAGGCATCAGTATGTTTTCAGTCAAAATAAAATAAAATCATTTTTAATGATTTATTGCTTGAAACAATTTTTTTGATTAGTCAGCTGGTTTCTACTGAGTTAGATAAGACCTGCAGAAGATGTACCAATGAGAAGAAAGGCAACTGCCTGTAGAGGGGGAAAAGGGCATGAGATTTGAAGGCCAGAAAGGGCTGAAAACAGCAGGATTAACTGAGAATCTGCTTAGGGAACAGCCAGATCCCCCTGCCCCAGCCGTCTTCCCACTCTATAAAAAACATGGCAGTGACTCCAGACCTATCACTATATGCCAGGTTAAAAACTTTACATAAATAAACTCAACAACCCATGCAGTACTATTCTTATTAGGCCTAATTTACAGACAGGAAACAGGCAGAGAAAGATTAAGTGACTTGTCCATGGTCATATAGCTAGAAAGTGGCAGAGTTGAGATTCAAACCCAAGTGATCTGACTCCAGAATCCATCCTCTTCACCACATCCATCCTACCTTACTGAAGAAACAGGGCAGTCCCAAAGAAAAGAACTCCCCTTTTTTGATATTTATGTGTACCCCCCACAAAACAAAAGGCCAAGTCCTGTCTGGTCCACCCAGAGGGAAATCAGCCCCATCTGCCTTCACAGACATCCAATGCCAGTCAACTTCTTGGACACTTATCCTTAACTATGGACAAAAGCCAAGGACCAGTAAAGATTAAAGAAGGCTCCATCCAACAGGAGGAGAGATGCAGAACCACAGAGAGACCACAATAAAGCAACCAAACAAAAGAGGGAAGCTGGAAGAGACAGAGATAAGTCAGCAAACCGGAGGGAAAAAAATCACTATTGATATCCTCAGAGAGATAAATACAGAGGCTGTATCTATGTTGTGGGGTGGGGGGAAGGAAGAACAGAGAATGAACAAGTATGATAGCTGAAATTAAAAATTCAGTAGAATGGTTGGGACATATATATAACGAAATAGCCTAGAGAGTAGAAGAGAAAGACAAACAGAAGGAAAATACAGAAAAGCGAAAAGACACAGGAAAAGCAGTGCTGGAGGCCCAAGCTCCAACTCGCAGGAGTTGTGGAGAGCAAGCAGACAGAAGACTACTAAGGAAAAATAAAGTTTCACAGGACTGAAAGACAAGTTTCCACATTGAAAAGGGCCACCCAGAGCCTAGCACAATGAATGATAAAAGCCACCACGTGACATGTTTTGTGAAATTCCAGAATTCCAAAGATTAAAAAACAATCCTCAAAAACAGCCAGAGAGAAAGAAAAGCTGCACATAAGGAACATGAATCAGAAGGCATGAAGCTTCTCAAGGGTCACTCTAGGTGTTCGAGACAGTGCAAGGCACCCATGTATAAAGGAGAATGATTTCCAACCCAGAATTCTATGCTTAGCTGAATTATTGATCAAGTGCAAGGGCAGAATACGGAAAAGTCCACATGGATGAAAATTCCCCCACCCCTGCCCAATTTCTTAGGAAGCAATTAAAGTTTTCAAAAGAAGGGAGCAAACCAATAGAGACAGAGGACCATGAAATGATCCTGGAGAGACACCCTTGGACCAGAGGGTTCCTGCAGACAGCTGGGTAGTGCAGTTTGGGAGGGAGCATTCCTCAAGGCAGAATACCGAACATGACAGAGGAGGTTTTGTCGGGAAGCTATAGGATGAGAAGCCGTGGCAGTTCTGATACAGGTTTTGGGAAAACTAACAGCTACATTTTCTTAAAAGGAATGCTGATCACTGAATTACCTAAAAATAGTGCTTCAGATATACCGGGCATGCGCATGGGGCTGGAAGACAGCTAATTCCTTATTTATTCTAACAGGGAGACAACAGATAAAGTCTAGCGTTGGTAAATTAAGAAATCGCAGCATGAGCATATTATTTTGAAGTATGAGGGTAAATGCCAGAAAATACAGGTAAAAGTGGCTAAAGTGGTTGCCATCAGAGTGCAGAACTGGGAGGATGGATTGGGTGAGGCAGGAGATGGCTATTTTTCGATAAAGAAAAAGCCTTTCCATTTGCATCCAGCCCGGGCCTCAGATTTCCTTAAGCACTTTCACATACAATATGAATTGGTTTCCTCAAGAACCCCCCATTACAGAGACAGGAAACAGAGGCCCGGACAGAACAGTGACCGCTCAAGGTCACGCAGCAAAGCCTGGGCCCCCAGCGCTGGTTTGGTAGACCCCATCCCCACCCCGCCACCCCGTCACCCCACACCCAGAACCACACCCAGAACCAGAAACCAGCTAAAGGCCAGCTGGGGCGCCAGACGACTCGCCCTGCCCCGTCGACGCCCCAGACGCTGTTGCCGACCTCCGCCCCGCAGCGCTGGTGTGGGCGCGGCCGGACCTCACTCAGCCTGCACTGCCCCGCGCCGCTCGCCGCGTCCACACTGTCCTTGGGAGGACGCGCGGGGAAGCCGCGCACGATGCGGCAGCGCCCCCTGCCGGGCTCCGGACGCTCCGCTCCCAGCCGGCTCGGCGAGTGCTCCGGGAAAGGGGTCCGGACCCCACACGCACTGGGGTCCAAAACAGGCTCTCGCTCGGGCTGGGCCGACTCTGGCCCGCCTAGGCCCCGGGCACGCTGCAATGAAGGCGGTACCCTCACCACAGTCACAGAACGTGTCGGCTGCCCGCGCGTCCTCCCAAGGACAGTGGACGGGAGCTGGGGCTGGAGAGGGTAACGACCTGCCCAAGGTCACACAGCACCGCAGTGGCACAGCCAGGACCGGCACCCACACCTCCCGCGGAACCTTGCAGGGGCCCAAACCACCTGGGTTCTAGAGCTCCTTGAACTGGCCTCTTGGGCTTTAGGGAAGAGCTGGGGACGAGGGAATGGGGTGGGGCCACACCACATTAGCACGGACCCTTGGGTGACTTGGGCGGGAAGTGCCCCGTCTCGGGGCGTCGGGGCCGCCTGCGCGCGCGTGACCTCCAAGGGTCCTTCTGGCGCTCCTCCGGCGCTGCGTGCGGCGCTGGGCTGCGGCTCACCCGACACACCGGCGGCAGCCGCGGCTGCCCCCTACTGGCGGAAGGAAGAGTCGCCGCTCCGGGGCCCTTGGCCGCCGCTCTTCGCGCCTCCTTGGCCTGGCTGCCACCCTCCCACCCTCGGGGGAGACCCCGCGCACTGTGCTCACTCGGGGAAGAGAGGCTCAATCACGGCCCGGACCAGCACTAGGGACCTAAACGCTCTTCTCAGTGTGCGTGAAGCCAGGTCATCAAATCCGCCTTCAGTAAGAGCAGCACAGGGTCGTGGTTAAGAGCATGGACTGCAGAGCCCGACTGCATGAGTCCTGGCTCTGCCTCTCCTCAGCTGTGTTACCTTAGGCAAGTTACCAAAACTCTGTGTGTCTCAATTTTTGCTACCACAAAATGAAGATAGTACCTAATACATAGACATTGTATGTATGTGCTTAATTTAACTGCATAGCAACCCTATGACGTTGATACAGTTATTCCCATTGAATGATGAGCCACAGACAGGTCAAGTAACAACCAAGTTTCCGCAGGAAATAAGTGGTGGAGTTAGAATAAAAATCCAAGTAATCTGGCTCCAGGATCCCTGCTTTTATACACCATGCTAGACCCGGATGGTAATAGAACCCACATTTTAGGGTTGTCCTGAGGGTTCTATGAGCTGACGGATGTAAAGTGTTTAGAATGGTGACTGGCACACAGTAGGCAGGAGGTAAGTGTTCACTGAGCACCTACTGTGTGGCAGCACTGTACTAGGCACCTGGGATACAGCAGTGAGCAGGCTGATCCAGCCACACCCTAGTGAAGCTGCCAGCCTAGAGAGGCAGACATTGAACAAGCCTGACAAACATTTAGGGTGCCCTGAGATTGAGGATCCCAGGTCAGAGGGTGGCCCAGACCCATACCCAGCCACTGACAGAGGGCCAACCTCAGGGAAGAATCCAGTACAGAAATCTCAGAGTAGGAGACAAATACCCCAAGCTGAGAAAGGCACTCAGAGGAGGTGCCTTCTGACTTGAGCCTTGAGAGCTAAGGTCTTTGCCAGGCAGAGGTGAGATGGGATAAGGCCCCTCCTCTTGCAGCCATTCACTCCGCCCCCACCTGGAAGTCCTCAAGTCCCCCCTTCTAAGGCAGGAATCGCTGGCGAGCTGGTTTGGATCCACAAGACAAATTATCTTGGTTTAAAGAACCACTCCCAAAGCCCACAGAGAATATTTTTCCAGGTGGGGGAGAGGTGTGATGAGGGGAGCATGAGGCCCCAGAGAGATTAACTCTAAATGGGCCACCTCAGGAGGCAGAGAACTCATCCCCATCAAGGTGGACAAGAGGCTGGAAAGCCACCTGCAGATGTCTTGTGGGGGCCTCCCTGGGCAGCCAGAGCAGTGGAACAAGCTAACTTCACTGGTTCCTCTCTGTGACAAATCAGATTGCCCTTTCAAAATGTCCTTGTTGATGCCCCTCGGAGGGCTGCGTGGATCTCAGCCGCTCTTCCCCCGTGCCAGCCAGTTTAATCAGATGGCTTTCCTCCGGACTCCTGACTGCAGCCTGAGCTTGCCAGAGAAGGGAGATGTTAATCAGGTAAGGATGGATTCTAGGAAAACAAACAGGAGAACTTTGGTGGGCTGGACAAGCAGCAGACATTTGTTGAGCCCTTCTTTTGTGGCAGATCCCTTACTAGATGCTTTACATTTACGATTTTATTCTTAATCCCCAGAGCAGCTGTGTGAGGCAGAAGTAGTATTTATTATTCCCCATTGTCTATGTGATAGAACCAAGACTCCGGAAGCGGCAGAACTTACCCAAGGTCACAGGGCTGGCGAGCAGCAGAGGCAAGATTTGAAACCAAGTCTGGGTAACATTAGAATGGGAATCTTTTCCACCACATTCCAGTGTTTCCTTAGAGGAGCCTGATGCAGGGTAGAAGTGATGGGGGAGCAGAGGGTTGGGGAGAAAAAGATGGAGGAGGGGTTTTTGCCAGGCAGGCAAAGACAAAGAAATGCAGGTTGGAAGGAGACAATGTCTCAGCCAAGGTCTTCATTTTCTCCCTAGGCCACATAAAATCAGCTGGGCCGAGGCCTCCTCCCTCTGCAGGGTATTTTTAAAACCACCCACCTCTAAATTTCTTCTGTTCCTGTGCTTTAAAGTTCCTCTAAAAAGTTGGAATAAATTTGCCTGTCTTTTCTCCCAGACAAATGCAGAGGAGGAAAACAAAAAGAACACGTATTTTATGAGCGCAAATTTGGGACAGTGACACCTCCAATCATTATTTTATGGCATGATGATATACAGTAATTAGGTGTCAAGAGTAATCTATGGCCACAAGAACAGAGTCATCTCTGCGAAAAAAAAATGCTCTTTCCTCCCAGAAGGAAATCTGAGTGTGGAGAGGGAGGGGGCGGGAACTGAAGCTTGCAGAAGGCAACGCACAACTGCCTACTGGGCATGAGGCGAGGAGGCACAGCAGCTGGGATGGTGCTCCTGGGGGGCGGGAGGAAGGGCCCTTTCCTGGGGGTCAGGAGGAGGCCTAGATATGAGTCTCACCTCCTGGCTCTGACACCCCTTTCCTGTAACCTTGGACAGAACTCATTCCCTCTCTGGAAGACATTTCCTTTAATTGCCAGGACCTGGAGCCCTCCTGGAAGGTTTCCCGAGAAGTGGAGCTGGAGTTGGGCCCCAAGAGATGGGAGGATGTGGATGGGCATGCAGAAGCAAGAAAGGCCTTCTGGGCTAAGAAGCTGGCCCAGGAAAAGGTATGGAAGAGGGAAATCTGCCTTGAGGACCCACTTATGGGGAGAATTGTTTTTAAGACAGCATCATTCACGACAGCTGCCAATTTATTCTTTTATTTCTCTGAGATTAAATGCTGAGTTTTTACCTTTGTTTTCTTTCAAAAACACTACCTGAAAGGGCACTTTGTATCTGATGACCTGGGCTCAATTTATCTCTACCACTTCCTCAAGCAAGTAACTTAGCCTTTCAGCCTCCGAAAGAGGTATAATTTTATCTGAGGCTATTGTGAGAATTACATGAAATAATATAACCAGTTCCTAGGCCAGGGCCTGGAATGATCCTCTCCCAGACCTTCACATGGCTGGCTTCTCCGTGTCACCCTTCAAACCTTAGATGAGTCAAAGGTTTCTCAGGGAAGGCTTCTCTGACCACCCAGCCTGGAGGAGGTGTTCCAGTTCCTTCCATCTCAGCATCCCCTTCACCTCCAGGGTAATATTACAAACGAAAGTCAACCTGTTCATCCATTCAGCTGCCTGCTGTCTGTCTGCCCCACAAGAATATAAGCTCCATGAGGGCCCTCTGTCTTGTTTGCAACTAGAGTGCCCCCTAGCACATGATAGGTGTTCAGTTAAATTCTTATGAAGTAAATGAATAAATATGGAACACAGTAGGTTTCAATAAATGTTAGCTTTGTTCCTTACCCTGCCTCACCCTGTCATTTTTACCTTTCTCCTTTAGCCAGGATTCCACTGGAGTGAAGCAGAGAAGCCCAGACCGTATGGCCTGTCTTACAGTTCTCTAAGACTTGACATCTTCAGCCTGTACTGTCTCAGGTTAAACTGAGGCATCTAGAGAGGGTCAGTATCTTGCCCAAGGTTACACAGCTCATAAGTGACAAAGCTGGAACTGACACTGTAGCAGCAAGTCCAGCTACAGAGTTTATGCTTTCAAGCACTATACCATATGCCTCTCCTAACTAACACTATTAGGGGTCCAAAACAGCTCTAACTACTTCACATATTTTTAATTTTTATTTTATTTTATTTTATTTTATTTTATTTTTGAGATGGAGTCTCGCTCTCGTCCAGGCTGGAGTGCAGTGGTGCGATCTCAGCTCACTGCAAGCTCCGCCTCCTGGGTTCACGCCATTCTCCTGCCTCAAACTCCCCAGTAGCTGGGACTACAGGCGACCGCCACCACGCCTGGCTAATTTTTTTGTATTTTTAGTAGAGATGGGGTTTCATCGTGTCAGCCAAGATGGTCTCGATCTGACCTCGTGATCTGCCCCCCTCGGCCTCCCAAAGTTCTGGGATTACAGGCATGAGCCACCGTGCCCGGCCATATTTTTTATTTTTAAGTGATCACTATTCTCCATTATCTTTTCTTTTATGGTTGGGAGAAACTGAGGCTCAGAAAGTTTATGAATCTTGCTCAAAGTCACCAACAAGTCAGTGGCAAACCTAGCCTCGAACGAAGGTGGACTTGACTCCAAACTTATCAGTATATTTTTAACAAACTTTATTTTTTAAGAAGTTTTAGTTCACAGCAAAATTGAGCAGAAGGTACAGAGAGTTCCTGTATACCCCCTGCCCCCACACACAGCCTGTTCCACTATCAACATCCTGCATTAGAGGGCTACATTTTTTACCATCAGTGAACCTACAATGACATGTCATTATCACCCAAAGTCCATAATTCACATTAGGGTTCACTCTTGGGGTTGTCTCTGGGTTTGGACAAATTTATAACACATATCCACTATTACAGTATCATACAGAATATTTCCACTGCTCTAGAAATCCTTTGTGCTCCACCTATTCATCCTTCATTCCGCACTTGGCATCTTTTTTAGTGAAGTATGTGTTCAGGTCTTTTGCCCATTTTTAAAATAGGGTTGTTCATTTTCTTACTGTTGAGTTTTAAGAGTTCTTTGTGTATTTTGGATAACAGTCCTTTATTTAATGTATCTTTTGCAAATATTTTCTCTCAGTCTGTGGTTTGTCTTATTCTCTTGAAGGTGTCTTTCACAGAGCAGAAGTTTTAAATTTTGATGAAGTCCAGCCTGTCAATTATTTCTTTCATGGATCTTGTCTTTGGTGTTTTATCTTAAACATCATTGCCATACTCAAGAGCATCTAGATTTTCTCCTATGCTATCTTCTAGGAGTTTTGTTATTTTTATTTTACATTTAAATTTATGATCCTTTCACAAAATTAACAAAAATGAGCTAATTTTTGAAAGGTTTAAGGTCTGTATCTAGATCGGTTTTTTGCCATGTGAAGCTTCAGTTGTTCTAGCACCTTTTGTTGAAAAGACTGTCTTTTCTCCATTGTATTGCCTTTGCTCCTTTGTCAAAGTTCAGTTGACCATATTTATGTGATTCTATTTTGGGGCTCTCTGTTCTGTTCCAATGATCTATTTGTCTATTTTGCCAATACCACACCATCTTGATTACTGTGGCTTTGTAGTAAGTTTCGAAGCCACGTAATGCCAATCCTTTAAATTTGTTCATCTCCTTCAATGTTGTGTTGGCTATCCTAGGTGATTTGCCTCTCCATATAAACTTTAGAATCAGTTTGTCGATATCTACAAAATAACTTGCTGGGATTTTCACTGGGATTGTATTGAATCTATAGATCAAGTTAGGAAGAACTGTCAAATAGATAATATTGAGTCTCTCTATCCATGAACATGGAATATATCTCCATTTATTTAGTTCTTCTTTGAGTTATTTCGTCAGAGCTTTATAGTTTTTCTCACACAGATGTTTTACATATTTTGTTAGATTTATACCTCAGTATATCATTTTTCACAGTGTTAATGTAAATGGTAATGTGCTTTTCATTTCAAATTCCATGTGTTAGTTGCTGGCATATGGAAAAATCATTAACTTTTATATATTAACCATGTATCCTGCAACCTTGCTAAAATTGCTTATTAGTTCCAGAAGTTTGCTTTGTTTTGGTTTTTTTGTCAATTCTTTCAGATTTACTACACAGATGATCATGTCATCTGTGAACAAAGATAGTTTTATTTCTTCCTTCCCAATCTTAAACTTGTTATTCTCTTTTTTTTATTATTATACTTTAAGTTCTAGGGTACATGTGCACAGTGTGCAGGTTTGTTACATATGTATACATGTGCCATTTCTTGTCTTATCAGATCGACTAGAAATTCTAATGCAATGTTGAAAAGAAGTGAAGAGATGAGACATGCTTGCTTTATTCCTACCTTAGTAGGAAAGCTTCTAGTTTCTCATCAAGTATAATGTTAGCAGTAGTTTTTTGTTTGTTTGTTTGTAGGTTTTCTTTATCAAGTTGAGGAGAGTCCCCTCTATTCCTAGCTTGCCAAGAATTTTTTTTATCATTAGTGAATATTGGAGTATGTCAAATGCCTTTTGGCATCTCTTGATACAATTGTGTGATTTTTCTTCTTTAGCCTGTTAATATGAATCACAATAATTGATTTTCAAGTGTTGAACCAGCCTTTCATACCTGCCATAAATTCCACTTGGTCATGGTGTAAACAAGTGTCTCAATACTTTTTTAAAGTTTTCATTATGGACATTTTGAAAAATATACAAAAGTAGGGAGAATGGTGAACCTGCATGTACCCATCTCCCAACTTCAGCAGGTACCAATCCCTGGCCAGTCTTGATTCCTCTACATTTCTACTCAGTCACCCCTTCCAAACACTTGGGTTGTTGGGTTTTTTAAGAATCAAATTCCAGCCGGGTGTGGTGGCTCATGCCTATAATCTCAGCACTTTGGGAGGCCGAGGTGGGTGGATCACCCGAGGTCAGGAGTTCGAGACCAGCCTGGCCAACATGGTGAAACCTTGTCTCTATTAAAATTACAAAAATTAGCCAGGCGTGGTGGCAGGCACCTGTAATCCCAGCTACTCGGGAGGCTGAGGCAGGAGAATCACTTGAACCCAGGAGGCGGAGGTTGTAGTGAGCCGACATTGCGCCATTGTACTCCAGCCTAGGTGACAAGAGCAAAACTCCATTTCAAAAAAAAAAAAAAATCAAATACCATTCATTTTATTCCTAAATATTTCAACATGTATCTCTAAAAAGCAAGGATTTTTTTCTCTGTTTCAAACAAATACCCTAACCTACCTTAAAATTTTAACAATGTATTAATATCATTGAAAATTAAGTCAGCCAGGTGTGGTGGAACATGTCTGTAGTCCCAGCTACTTGGCAGAAGCTGGGATCCAAATAAAGGTCTACTTGGAGTCTAAAGCTCAGCACCACCCACCCTATCCCAGGCCATCCCTCTTCTAGAATCACAGACTGAGCCTCTCTCACACTTGTTGATGGCCACCCAGCCCCTTCCAGTGAGCATGTCCATTCAGTTTACTTCCACAGTCACTGAGCCAACAGTGCTGCTCCGAACTACCTAGGTGGATACCCAGGGTCCAGTACCAGGCCTTTCCCAGGTACTGGGGTTTGTGGACCAGAAGGAAAACCTCCACCTTCTGAACCTCAGAGGTAGACAGTGAGGCAGGGAGAAGAGGGTCTCCAGAGCACTAAGAGGAAATCAGCTATCTATCCGACACCTTCCCCTTCTCTCTCATTTCCGCCGTTCTCCTCCCCTCCTCTTGGCCTCCCCTTCCCATTCTCTCCAGTTTCGTCCCACTCCCCTCCTTCACCCCCATCTCCTCCTCCCTCCTCCTCCCACTCTCCTCCTTCTCTCTGCCTCTGTCCCACAGCCACCTGCACCCACCATCCCTACTGACAAACCCCCTGATCCCCTTCACCAAGTGTCTTCAACAAGTGAGGGGAGAAAACATAATTTAAACTTGAGCCTCAGGAGAAAAAGACAAAGGAGGAAAGCAGAAATGAGAGTGGCTCCTGCAACAAGGAGTTGTCACTGCCTTTTAGGTCAGTGCCAGCAGGGAGACCACCCTGGATCCTGTCATTCTCTGGGCTTCTTATCACCAGCAACCTGTGCCCAGCCTTACTAAAAACCAGGAGGGAGAACAAAGGAAGAAAACAGGAAGAAAAACAGGTGTGTGGGGGACGGCTGAGATGTGTGAGTAATATCACTTAGTTTTAGCCACCTCTAATTTTCCATCTTGTCATCACATACAATTTCTTCTTCCCTCTCCTCCCCATTCCCAGCTGAACAGTGATTTCCAAATTAGTGGCTCATTCTGGCTTTATCATACAATAAATCTGTGGGCAGCGCACTTCTCTCACGGAAGACATCAAGTAAGTGAGCGCACTAAAATGGGCCCCCATCTTCTGAAAGAAAGGGAGATTAGGGGCGCTTGTCATCTTTAGCTTCATGACCTTAAGCAAGTTATTTGGCCTCTGGGCATCAGTTTTCTCATCTCTAAAGTGGGGATATATATAGTGGCTCTCTCATAAATTGATGGAGATTGAAGGAGTTACTATGTGTAAAGCACCTACAGTGCCAAGTACATAGGATTAAGTGCTCCATAAATGCTACCTAAGTTATTACCGTGATGGACAGCATCCTCAGCTGCAGCTCTGTGGCCGAACTCTGCCTGTCTGAAGCACGGGCTGCTCCTGGGGGCACAGAAATGCTGTCTGAATACTCTTAGATTTCACTCAGGATACAGACTAAAGCTCAACTCTCATGCCTCTGGGGTTTGCATGTGCTTTTGACCCAGGGCACTCTTTTCCTCCTTCTCCTTCTTCCTCTTTGAAGAGTTGTGCATCTTCAAGACCTAGCTCAAATGTCACCTGTTCTAGGAAGCCTTCCTGACTTCCCAGACCATTAGTCCCTCTTTGCTCAGTGTACCTGTGTCACGTTGTGCAGAACCTTTACCTAAGGAAGCAGAAGGGCTCTCTGTGTCCAAGGTGTGGTTAGTATCTGTTCAGCCACTTCTGTGCAGCAGGTGGTGAACACATGTTCCCTGTGTGGAGCTCAAATATGGATCCCCTGGATGATGGAGATTCGTTGTTGATTCATTAGCCAGCATTCCACAACAAAGAGTTAGTGAGGACCTGCTGTGAACCAAGGACCAGGTCCTTGAAGTTTTAATCTATAGCTGAAGAATTATCTATGTCAAGAAACAGTCTGTACCACAACATTCTAAACCTCAACCATGTCAGATGTTTGGTAGAAAACAGGACACACAATATCTTCACACTCAGAGTCTTTGTTCTACTCAGGCCAGCTTGTAAGTCAGTAGACATACACAGAGAGAAAGAAAATACAGAAATACAGCAAACCTAAGATAGATTAAAACCAGCTGTCCCCAAAGGGGATAAAAACCAGCATTATGGATCAACCATTTGTTGCTGGAACTTTACATTCCCTGTGTCATCTCATCCCCGTAAGGCAGGGACTATTATCATTCCCTAGATAAGAGAGCTGAAGCTCAGAGAGGTAAAGTGACTTCCCTAGGCTCACAGTCAAATGTGGCAGATCTGAGACTGCAGCCCAGTTCTGTCTCACTGGGAAATGTGTGCCTTTTCTGCTTTATGAGGCTGCCCCAAACACATGCCAGACGCCATCAAATAATCTCCCCTCCCTCCGTTTGACTCGGCTGCCTCCTGAGCTTCGTTCACATCCTGAGGTTATTTATGAGTTCATCATTAATCAGAGATCAGTTGTCCACATATATTCTGACTTTGCAGCATCCATGAGGGAAAAAAAAGACCTCCAATCTATTCAAAGCTCTGTGTCACCAAGGCCACCTCTAATATACAGGTGTTCGAGCGAATTACCATAGACACATGTGTCAGGGACTCAGTCAGTTGGCAGACAGGACTCATGTAAACAAGAGAAATAAAACTGTCTGCTGCACATTATAACAGCTCATAACTGGGTGCAGCCGTAAGGTTGACAACACATAATGGAAGATAGATGCTAAATTTCATCCTTATAAAACTCAGGTTAAAAAGGTGACATAAATATTTTAGCCCTTTATCTCAGGCTCTGCCATTAAAGAATCATTATGTTTTTTTGGCCTCTTTCCATTTTTAGAGAGCACGTCCAACCTGAAAGACCTCCCTCTGTAACACTCACACCAGCTCAAATCTCTAAGGCCCTCCCTCATGTCCTAAAAATAACAGCATGTAAAGCCCACTCCACCCGGCTCGCCTTTTCTTTCTCCCCTGCCACCCACCTGAATTGGGAAAGATTCCATGCAGCTGCAAAGGTGTTTGCTGTTTAGATGGCAACTCAGGTAGAATCCATTAGTAGCTAAACATCTTTCTGTTGGAAGCCTCCTGCTCCAAAGGACAGCAGAATTACACAGGGACTGCGGAACTGCACGGTGCCAGTGCCTGCCTTTTATTTTGTTATTTACATAGAGCAAATGCGTAGTGTACATGGCCCTTGCAAACAAGCACCAATCTGCAGGGAGCAACCATCCTGTGCAATATTGCTGGCTTCCCTGCCATGCCAGCTGGAGGGGAAGGCCATCCCTGGGACAGGGAATAATGAGTCCATGAGACTCCAACCTCCTTCTCCTGGTCCCTGGGCAGGCTTGTGATTTCTGTTTGGTGACATTCAGAGCTTTCCAGCTGCCCTCACAGCACTGCCTGCCTAGAGGCCTCTCTTGAGTTCTCCACCTCTGCAGCTGTTGCCCTCTCTCATGTGGCCCTGGCCAAGACCAAGGAAAAGATCTGGAACAATTGAGTCTCTCACACTCCAGTGCTAATTCTAGCTCTGCCAGTTAATGGCTGTGTGACCTTGGGGAGGTGACTTAACCCCTCTGAACTTCAGCTTCTTAAGGTGTAAAGTGTCTGACCTCCAGATTGTTCCAGTTCTCATTAATGGGTTTCCATAGAACATGTATCCCATTCTCTTCAAGAACCTGGGACAAGTATTTGCTGGAAGTCTGGCCTGAAATACATGTCAGAGTCCCTGCTCAGAAGTTCCTCTCCTCTGAAGACAGATCACTGAGTTCAGTTCCTGCCTGGACTCCTTTCCCAGATTCCAGGGACAGGTTTTGTTCCCTTTTCTTCAATTCAAGGCTTAATGTTGGTGTCCTTAGGTCAGAGTTTTCTTTACGCATCTTTCTCCCAGAAAACCAGTGCATATCCTTGCAAACTAGAGTCCCGGTGAGCCATCCTAACACCAACACTAGCAACAACCTCAGCTAACAGAACTGGGTACTTACTAGGGCTAGGCCCTGTTCTGAGCCATGTGAACTGTATTATCTCATTTAATCCCTAGCATATCCCTGTGAATAAGCATCTGCCTTTTACAGATGAGGAAGCTGAGGCACAGAGAAAGAAGCAGCTAACTCTGAGAGAATCATGGAAGACACCCTGGAGGAGGTGACTTAGGAGCTCACTTGCTGGATGGAGAAGGGGGAGGGTCTTCCACATGCCCCTCTTCCCCACTGCGTTTGTAGCCTAGTGACTGAAATTCTTTAAAGTTCAGATCCCAAGTTGTTCAGATCCCAGCCAGGCTCTGGCAGAAGCAAAGTTCTTAATTTTTGTGCCCATTTACTTATCAAACTAATGCAAGCTGAAAACACAATCTTTCCCAGTGCGGTTTAAGCACAAATTACAAAAGTTTCCTTTGACAAGGAACAGACTCTATTCTGGCAAGCATACTCAAGGAGGAGGGACCTGGGGAGTAGGAGTTGTGCAGGTGCCCAGCGACAAGAGAGAGAAGGTGAGAGAGGGACAGGGTGAGCTGGGCCCAGCTCACTCCAAAAGAGCAAGGGAAAGTGGAGGTGGGTATGACCTGGACCTGCCCACAGGGTGGGGTCCCTGGCCCCATGGTCAGAGTAACGACAACCTCAACTCTAGTCAGGGTTTCTGTATTTGTTGCAGGGTGAGGAGAGGCAGAGACCTTGGCCACATGGTATGATCATATCAGACAGCCTTATGCCCCACCTGCTGAGAGCTGAGGGGGCTCTGAATGGGGCAGGCCTGGACCTGGACATTTGGGATGTCATGCACCAACTGCACAGAGAGCTGGTGCAGATAATGGGGAAAGGATGTGAAAGAGGTTCTATCAGGAAAAGTTCGGACCTGCCTTCTCACCTGTCCCAAACTTCTGTGACCTCTGACTCATTATAACTTCTAAAGAGTGCCTGAAGGTATTAACATTTCTCCAGTTGCCAAGTTAGATAAATTCTGAAATCTCAATGGCTTAACACAATGAAAGTGTATTTCGTGCTCACATTCCTGGCTGGACAACCTTCCAAGTGCTCCTTCAGGAACCCAGGCTCCTTCTATATTGTGGCTCTGCCCCCAGTAGGTCTTTGGTGTGCCCTGCATCCAGCCAGGAAATGGAGAAAGAGAAAGAGAGGGCATGGAACCTCTGATTCCATCGGAAGTTTCAGGGGCCAGGCCTGGCAGTGGCTAATGTCACATCTGCCCACCTTCCTTTGCCAGAACTCAGCCACACAAACACATCTAACTGTAAGGGAGGCTGCAGAAACAGTCTGTGTGCCCAGGAAGAAAGGGAAATGGGTTTGACAAACATCAAGCCAGCGTTTGTCACTTCAGATCACTTCTTGGCACTTTGAATCACAGAACCCTAGAATCATAGACCCAGAGAATATAAGGACTATGAGAGAATCTTAAAAATAGGGAATTGTTGAACTTTCATGTCTCATAATCATAGAATCCCAAAATAATACAATCCTAGACTTCAAAGAGTTGGTTGTGGATGTGTCCATCTCCTCCATCAGACTGTAAGTTACTTGAGGGAAGGGAGGGTATGTTCTGAAACTTCTCAGTACCCACCACACTAATTATCATAATAATAGTGGCAGTCATGGTTGTAGAAAGTACATGGTGTCTACTATATACCAGGCTCTCTTCCAAGCCCTTTGAATATTTTAATTCATTTAATCCTCACAACAACCCTATGAGGTAGGACTATGATTATCCCAATTAACAAATAAGAAAACTGAGGCAGAGAGGTTAAGGGATGAACCAGGGTTCAGGCAGCTAGTAAGCATTCAATAAATTATCTGTTGAATGTGTAACTGTTGAACTAATGTGAATTGCTGTCCAAATCTAGCTGTTTTCCCTTCACTTTATCTCTCCAGTTGCAAAAGACGAGGACAGTAAGTCGTCAGGGCATAAGTGAAATATAAAAGAAATCCACAGATGGAGAACAATTCACTTCGTCATTTGCTCCCCAAACTTCTGAAATGAATTCCCTATCACAATGGGAAAGCTGTCAGAGCCTTATTAATTTCTGGGAGGGGGTCTGAAGTTGGTTTGAAGCAGAGCTATGGTGGGGCTTATCCAGCCGCTCGTGGAGGAGGCCTCGCTCTTTCCATCTAATTAACGATAAGCCAGATGCCCCTACACAATCCACTTCTACATCTGTAACACGCTGACAGTCTAAAAATGCCAGCCTCCTCCTTGTGTGTCAGCTAAATGTCACTGGCGACATTTGATGCAATTCAGAGATGAAAGTAAATCCAATATTATCACTGACTAAATAACCACAGGCCCAATCAAGGGCCCCCAGGCCCCACAGCAGGATAGGGAGAGGAGGCAGCACAGCCTGAAGGCGGGGGAGCCAGCTCCTTCCCCAATGCGCCCAACCCCCAGATGCCCACAAACAGGAAACCAACTTGCTGGCCCAGTTCTGCTTGGGAAGATCAGGGCTTGCAACCCCCAAAGCCACCTGGTTAGGGACAGAGGGCTATTTCTCCTCTCTGAGCCTCAGTTTCTTCACCTGTGAAAGGAACAGAGGCAAAACATGACTTCTAGGGAAGAACTGCTGCTGCTGTGATGTGCAGTAATTTATTCATTCAGTCAACCCCTATTTACTGAGCAGCTATTATGTGGCAGGTACAGTTCTAGGTGCTGGGGATATATCACTCCTTTAATCATCTTCTCCACTAGACTGGAGGCATCATGAAGGTAAGTACCAGCTGTTCTCTCAAGCTAGGATAGCTTGACCCACATAGGTGCTCAGTATATATCTGTGGATCTGCGGAATGAATGCATGGATAAATGAATGAGTCTACTTGCCTGTCTTCCCACTAGCCAGGGAGCTTCTTGGGAGGCTGTGTAATCCTCAAGGGCAAGGATTAGGTGCTTCTTATCTCCTGGTGCCCAGTTCCCAGGAGAGCAATGGCAATCATGATGCAAATCGTACCAATTCCCACCATGTGGGACACAGGTGAGGCGAGCAGGTGAGATACTTCCCTGTGTTCCCAGCATTTTAAAAAATTTAAAACACAGCTGGGCGCGTTGGCTTATGCCTGTAATCCCAGCACTTTTGGAGGCCGAGGCAGGTGGATCATGAGGTCAGGAGATCAAGACCATCCTGGCTAACACGGTGAAACCCCGTCTCTACTAAAAATACAAAAAAAATTAGCCAGGCATGGTGGCAGGCACCTGTAGCCCCACCTACTCGGGAGGCTGAGGCAGGAGAATGGTGTGAACCCAGGAGGCGGAGCTTGCAGTGAGCCGAGATAGCACCACTGCACCCCAGCCTGGGTGACAGAGCAGGACTCCGTCTCAAAAAAAAAAAAAAAAAAAATTTAACACATAGACCAGGGGATGAAAATAACATCATCAACGAGAGGCACATGGACATTGCTTGCCTCTAGGTGTTACCCTGAGAAGGACACCTTAATATCACTGTTATTCAGTGCTCCATCCAGCAATGCATCACCTGAATCTAATCACAGGGAAACATCAGACAAACCCAAAACAGTCCATTGAAAAAGGAGCTGGGGGTACAGGTGGGGAGAAGGAGGGTGGACGGACTGTATCTTCAAAAACGTCATTGTCAAAAAATGAAGAAATGCTGAGGAACTGTTCTAAGTTGTAGGAGAGTAAAGAAATGTGACAACTAAGTAAGATACGTGATTGCAGACTGAATCGCGCACTGGAGAGAGAAAATGCTATAAAGAACATTACTGGGCCAATCGACAAAATCAGAATTGATGCAAGTATTCGTGTTAGTTCTCCATTGTTGCTATAACAAATTATGACAAATTTAGTGCCTTAAAACAACACAAATTTATTTAGGATGTGAACATTTTTGGGGGGGCCAATATTCTGCATACAACAGTCATTGACAAAAGTATTGTATCAATGTTAAATTTACTGAAGTTGGTAAGTGTCCTGTGCCTACGTAAGAGAATATTCTTATTCTTTAAAAATCTACACTGATGTATTTAGAGGCGAAAGGTCAACTTACTCTCGAGCAGTTCAGGAATAATAAATAAGAGAGAGAGAAGTGATACAGCAAATGTGACCATTTGCAATAGGTGATTCTGGGTAAAAAGGATGTGGCTATTCTTTCTATTATACTTCCAACTCTTGCAAATTTGAAATAATTTCTTAGTTGCATGTGTGTGCTGAATTCTCAATAAGTGAGGCTGACAAAGAGCTGAGAGAAAAGTTTTCCCACGTCTTGTATCATAGTTCCATCTCACCAAGTAGATCAAGAGTTCCTCGGGGGCTCCCCGTTGCAGACAGAAGAAAACCCCATGTCCTTAATGTGGCATTCAGGCTCCTTTGTGACCTCCAGCCTCCTCTGACAATCACATCTTTCATCTCCCACCTATTCCTCTACCACACCCGGCTACTCACCATCCCTCAAAACTGCATCATAATAATTGCTGCCTTCATTAAGCAACTGGTCTCTGGTACTGGGTACATCCCTGGGTCATTTCATTTAATCTTCACAACGGCCCTTCAACTTAGGTGCCAGTATTTACTCTAACAGATGGCGAATTAGAGGCTCAGAAAGGCTGAGTGACTTGCTTAAGATCACACAGCTAGACCCAGACTTTAAATCAGATCTCTTTGATCCCAAAGCCAGGCACTTTCCAACATATTGCACTGTTCCACCCTCCAAGTGCTGCTTGGATAAACATTTCCTAAGCACCCACTCGGTGCTGGGCTCTGTGTTAGGCACTGGGGGTACAGATGCAATCAAACCCCACTCCCAGTCTCCAGGACTGATGATCTGGCCAGAGAGAGAGGGTCAGGGCTGAGGCACGGTAAGGGTCCCTTGTCAGGGGTTAATGTCAGTGTCAGGGTTCCAGAGTCTGGACCTCTGACCCTCGGAGCTGATCTCAGCAAGAAGGTTGGGCCTGGACCAAGTGGTGGTGCAGCTGGAGTTGAGAAATCCTTCCCCAGCCCCCTGATCCTGTGAGTCAAGCTTGGCACGGGTTTCAGGCTGCTGCTGGGTTAAAGTGCTGGCCTTTTCCATTAGTCAAGTCTCTGCTGCCCTCTAGTGGTACATACAGAGATGACAGGGAAGAGGCTTCCCCAAGAAAGAAAGAAATCTCTGATAACTCCACTCTGCTCAGCCTAGGGTCTGCGAGCTGGTTCCCAAGTTTGTGAATAGACAGACCTGGGTTTGAGCTTGCAGTTGTGCAGGGGTCAGTCTGCTTCACCAGGAGAGATGCTCAACTTCTCCCAGATCATACAGTGAGCACAAAAATAACCCCAGACAGAGCCCTGCTAAGACTGAGCCATGACTGTGGTCATAGCCTGAGCCTGACCTTGGCCATAGACTGAGTTATAACTTTGTCTGGAGACTAACCCCACCTTCAGAATCCGGCAAACATATGCTGTTCCCCTCGCCTGCCTCCCTGCAGCCCTGGACCTCCTGAGGGCCTCTGGGCCTCTCCCCTGCTCTTTTCTCTCAGCTGACCCCACTGCTCCTTCCCCTGTTGCCTGGGTGACCCCAGGTGGATCATCTGAACCAGCACTTACAACACCCTGCACCCCTGCCCTCTTAGTCCGCGGCCCAGTGACCCACACCCCCACTCCACCATCTATCTGCTCAGCTCCTGTGCTGGCTGAAGTAGGCTTCCCTGCTATGCAGAAGGCTCCACCACACCTGGTCCACCACAGCAGGGCGCCCACACTGCCCCACTCTTGGCTCACTCTCTAGAAGCACTTCCTCCCATTCCCCTTTCAAGATGCCTGCACCACTCTCCTCCAGCTCATTCAGCCCCACCTGCTGTGCTCACCTCTCACTACAATGGGAAGATTGAGGCATCAGGCTGGAAGCACCCCACACTCCCCTCACACACTATAAACCACTCCTGCTGCCTCCCCTTCCATCTTAGAAGATAAGCATCCCTCCTCTGTTCAAGTCCAGCCTGTCCCCAGTGCCTGGACCCTCAGGGAGCACACATCAGCCCCTCTCAACTGGGCATCATTAACATCTCCCCTCAATCTATAAACACCCTCAAGTCTCTTCTGCCCTAAAGAGAAAGAGAGAGCGAGAGCGAGCGAGCAAGCGAGAGAGAGAGAGAGCCTCCCTCAACCCTTTTCCCTTGAGCTTTACCAGTGTCCTCCTTATCCCGTTTCACAGTCAAGCTTCCTCCAGAAGTATCTACCCTCATAGATGAACTTCCTCATTTGTGCACTTTCTCTGCATCACCTGCAGCCTGACTTCATCTGCATTCACCCAGCACTGTTCTCAAGGTCCCCATGCATCCTCATGTTGCAGTGGACTCTTTTCCATCATTCCTTATCCTGGTTGCATTTGCAACCACCTTTCCTGATTTTCCTCCTGCTCCTCAGTCTTTTTTGCAGGGCCCTCTTCCCCTCCCCACGTGAGAGTAACATGCCGGTGGTCCCTAGGCTTCCATCCTAGGCCATTCTCCCTCCACCTAATTTCCTTGGGAGATCTTGATTATTTGCATATTAGTTGGGACTCTTGATGGTAGGAACAGAAGCCCCCTGAAGTCAGCTGAAACCAAAAGGGATTATAAGACTATAGGAAATCTCAAAATCCCAAGGACAGATGGTCTGTGATATGGAAAGGAGGCAGGGAAGTGCTGGGTAGAGAGGGGCAGGGTCCCTGGTGAGGGCTCCACCCTCAGGCCTGTGCCCACAGACCTAAGTGAGGACAAGCACTCCTGTTTTTGCGCCCAAATGTTGCATTTTCCAAGACTAGTCTGGCCCATCACACCCCCCATCCTGTGCCCATTAAAAACCTGGGACCACAGCAGGCACACCCACAAGCAGCTGGACATCAAGAGGAGCAGAAGAGCACACCAACAGACACCAGCAGACACTACAGGCCATTGAGGCAGGATGATGCAGAATTCAGTCGGGAGCCAAACTCCACCAGAAGACCACCTTCCCACTCCATCCCCCTTCTGACTCCCCATCCACCTCGCTGAGAGCTACCTCCACCACACAATAAAACCTTGTGCTCATCTTCCAAGCCCACGTGTAATCTGATTTCTCCAGTACACTAGGGCAAGATCCCGGGACACAGAAAGCCCTCTGTCCTTGCGATAAGGCTAACTGAGGGTCTAACTGAGCTGATTAACACAAGCCACCTGCAGACAGCAAAACCGAAAGAGTGCACTGTAACACACACCCACTGGGGCTTCGGGAGCTGTAAACACTCAACCCTAGACACTGCTATGGAGTCGGAGCCCCATGACCTGCCCTCTGCATGCTCCCTAGAGGGGTTTGAGCAGTGGTGCACCAAAGAAGCAAGCCACACCCCTGCTTCACACCCTGTGAGGGGGTAAGAGAACTCCTCCCGTTTCATCACGATCAGACCAGACCAGGGCCTGGAGCACTGTAGGGAGCCCAGGAATTTTTTTTTTTTTCTTTTTTGAGATGGAGTCTCACTCTGTTGCCCAGGCTGGAGTGCAGTGGCGCGATCTCGGCTCACTGCAAGCTCCGCCTCCTGAGTTCACGCCATTCTCCTGCCTCAGCCACCCAAGTAGCTAGGACTACAGGCGCCTGCCACCATGCCTGGCTAACTTTTTGTATTTTTAGTAGAGATGGGGTTTCACTGTGTTAGCCAGGATGGTCTCGATCTCCTGACCTCGTGATCCACCCGCTTCGGCCTCCCAAAGTGCTGGGATTACAGGAGTGAGCCACCGCGCCCGGCCAAGCATTTCTTTCTCTTGGTGTCTCTCCTTTTCTCTTAACGTCTGCCTCATTTTTCTCTATTTCCAAAACCACTGGACAAAATATTCCTGAAACAAATAGCTCCCAAATTTACATCTCATAAGAATCTCTGAGTCCCAATTTCAAATTTCCAGGAAAGGATGCTGATCGACCCAGTGTCAAGCACCCCCGCCAATCCCCAGCAAACAACTGGCCAGAGCTGAGGTTTCTGAAGAATATGACATTTCTACAGCAACCATGAGAACAGGTCAGAGTGAGTCCCAATTCCAAAAAAGCAGAGGGGCTGGGCAGAGAGAGCACTGGTATCACAGGTAGTGAGCCAGAAAGCTGGGATAAAAAACAGATCTGTGCTGGGCGCAGTGGCCCAAGCCTATAATTCCAGCAATTTGTGAGGCCAAAGTGGGAGGATCACTTGAACCTAGGGATTCGAGACCTACCTGGACGATGTGGCGAAAGCCCACTTCTACAAAAAATACAAAAATCAGCTGGGTGTGGTGGCAAGCACCTGCAGTCCCAGCTACTTGGGAGGCTGAGGTAGGAGAATCGCTTGAGTCTGGAAGGTCAAGGCTGCAGTGAGCCAAGATCATGCTACTGCACTCCAGCCTGGGCACCAGAGTAACATCTAGTCAAAAAAAGGTTGGGGGGAATCTATCTAAATTTGATGCCAGTGCTCTTTTCACCATGATATTTCTCAGAGATTATATCTGTTTATTTGTTAATTTATTCATTCATCAATTATTTATTGGGCATCAACTGAGGACAAGGTTCTGAAGTTTCAGCTGTAAACAATACAAACAAGGCCTCTTTCCTCACAAATATCAGAGACTATTAGGAGCAGATATTGATAGATCATTATAACACCACATCTAGTTTCTGCATGAACACTTCCAGTAATGGGGAACTTATTACTGCATGCAGAGGTCAAATCCATTATTAGTCATCTCCAGTTAGGACAATAGATGTCCACATTTTGGAGAAGAGCTTCGAGATAAGCAGATCCAGCCCCCTACATTCTTCAGGCCAATAAATGAATCAGTCTTCCAGGATGTGAACTGCTACACGTGGCCTTAAAAACTTGGCAGGAAGGTGCATCCATTATCAATGGCTTAAATGCAAGAAGAGTTTTGTTCTCTCTTTATCTCCAAGAAGTCCAGAAGTAGTCAGTGAATGATTAGTAAAACCCTTCACATGAGGGGGACCCAGGCTTCTGTCCCATTTCTCGGCTATGCTTAGTCTCCATTTCCAAGGATACCTCAGGATTTAAGGCAGCTACTGGTAGAAACATCTATACCCACATTCCATCTAAAAGGGAAAAGAATAAAGAGAAGAAGGGCGCATCCAATCTCTTAAGGACATCTCACATAAGTTTTGAGCATCACTTCCACTTACATCTCATTGACGAGAATATAATAACCTGGCTGCATCTAGCTGCAAGGAAGACTGGAGAGTGCAGTCTGTATTCTAGTCAACCATATGTTCAACAATGAATTGAGAGTGTTGTGGGTATTGGGAACCAGCAGTCTTTACCATAGAAGTCTTTTCTTTTAGCTCCCTCTCTGTCATCTCCACTATTGGTATAGATTCTGTTAGGAGCTACTTAGAGCAAAGTTGTGCCCTTTTTCACCCAACAGCAGTGCTGTGCCGGAGCTGACTCATACCAGATTACAAGAGCCAATCATTAAATTGGAAGTATCTTGCAAACCAGTTGGTAAACATCACTATTATTAAAAATTAAATTATATAGCCTGTAATCCCAGCACTTTGGGAGGCCGAGGCGGGTGGATCACGAGATCAGGAGATCAAGACCATCCTGGCTAACACGGTGAAACCCCGTCTCTACTAAAAATATAAAAAATTAGCCTGGCATGGTAGCGGACGCCTGTAGTCCCAGCTACTCGGGAGGCTGAGGCAGCAGAATGGCGTGAACCCTGGAGGCAGAGCTTGCAGTGAGCCGAGATCGCGCCACTGCAATCCAGCCTGGACAACAGAGCGAGACTCTGTCTCAAAAAAAAAAAAAAAGTAATGACAATAATTTTTTTGAAAAACAGCAGATTGAGATGCAATTCCATCTGTGAAGTTATGGTTGAATCACAACCATCAGTTAGCCACAGATAGGAGTTTGGCAAAAAACAGTGAAAGAATCCTGAGAAAATCAACTTGCTATTTAGAATTTACATTAAAGAATATTGTATATTTTATTATTATAAATTTTGTGTTACTCATATGGATAAAATTTATAATGAAGTTATGTATGTATAAATATACATACATTTTTGGAGAGTTGGTTACTAAAATTTTGCTAGCACACTACTGGCCAGCAACCCTTTCAACACCCCGAAGCAGGAAGCTCTATCCCTCCTTCTATAAAAGGCCTGATTTACTCATGTCTGCCTACACCCAGCCCCCTGGTACCAGGGACCTCGCCTCCGTTTTCCCTGCTCCCTTTCCTTTCAGAATTTGGATCTCTGATTTGTTGTATTTTTGCTTATACATTTTCCATCTGTATCTTCTTGCTTTACCTTTCTAGATACTCCCTCAGCTTTATCTCATAACCCCTCGTAATTGAGCTTTTTATTTATGCTCTCAAACGTTTAACATCCAAGAGTTTTTTTCTTCCCTGATCATTCCTTGTCATGGCATCTTGTTCTTCTTTAATGGATGCAACAGCTTCTCTTGGATCTGAAAATATTAATGATAGCACGTTGATTGTTTTTTAAGTTCTTATCTCCCTGGTTAGTCTCTGCTTCTGCCAAGTAACTTGTATCTCTTTCTTCTGTTTTGGCTCTATCTTTCCTCCTGGAAGCTCTCCTTGGCTCTCTCATTATCTTTGGCTGTCTATGTGAGGCATTATTTAAAAAAACAAACAACAACAACAAAAAGTTTCGTTGAAAAACTGGCTAATTCCTGGCCTGGGGCGGGAAAAGTAGTAGATGAACCCAGAACATCTCTCTGTGACAGAAAGTACTCAAAGAATTCGGGACATATACCAAAATGACATAAGAGCCAGCTTGAAGGGGCCTCCAATGAGGAAACATAGAGCAAATTGAGTGCACACACACACACACACACACACACATATATATGTGTAGTAACAGACTGTGGCTTTTGGTTGAAATACAATCCAACAGTCTGCATTGATATAACTTAATAAATAAATATATGGGACAAGGATGTTTTGAGAGCCCCCAGCTAAATTGAGGTCCAGTGCCAGAGCAGCTAGCCACCCAGCCTTAATGGGAGACAAAGGGGGCCTGGATGTGGGTGTTTACAGTGTGTCTTTCACAGGATGCTTCTTTTAGCTGGCAGATGGCCTAATGCCTACTTGCCTAAATTGTGACCAAGAGTCCCTCACACAGGAAACTTGTTTAGACTGCCAGATGTATAGACCGCTGTGACTCCTGTCTGACCCATGTCTGTTTGTGCCTGCCTGACCATCACTCTGGCTCTGGGAACCTGACCTTCTGTTCTCCCTGGTAAGCTGGGGAAAACCCAGCCTGAGGTAGTCCCTGGTTCTTTGGATGCAAGGCGCAAATTCAATGCACCACCATAAAAGGAAACAAGTTCAAAGATTCTTTACTTGCAGATCCTGGGCAGGGAGGGAGCCATGAGTTGGGAGAGTTGTCCTCCATCCCCAGATCATGTGAGGCAGGAAGGAAGAGTCTCTCATTATGGGCTAATGCAGATGGTGACTGTCAGTTGAAGCCAATGCTCATTTACTATTCTAAAAATCCTATGGCCCCTAAGCACTATGCTAAATCTACTCTGCCCGTGCTCTAGAAATGGAACAACAAAGCCGGGATGACAGCACATCTGTTTACAGCATGGTTTACTGAATATTTTAACCCCACTGTTGAGACCTACTGCTCAGAAGAAAAGATTCATTTCAAAATATTACTGCCCAGTGACAATGCACCTGTTCCCCCAAGATCTCTGATGGAAATGTACAAGGAGATGAATGCTGTGTTCATGCCTGCTAACACCAGGTCCATTCTGCAGCCCACGGAGCAAGGAGTAAGTTTGACTTTCAAGTCTTATTATCTAAGAAATACCTTTTGTAAGGCTATAGCTGCTATAGACAGTGATTCCTATGACGGATTTCAGCAAAGTAAATAGAAAACCTTCTGGAAAGGATTCACCATTCTGGATGCCATTAAGAACATTCATAATTCATGGGAGGAGGTCAAAATATCAACATTAACGGGAGTTTGGAAGAAGTTGATTCCAACCCTCATGGATGACTTTTAGTGGCTCAAGACTTCAGTGGAGGAAGTAACTACAGATGTGGTAGAAACAGCAAGAGAACTAGAAGTAGAAGTGGAGCCTGAAGATGTGACTGAATTGCTGTAGTCTCATGATCAGGTTTGAACAAATGAAAAGTTGCTTCTTACAGATAAGCAAAGAAAGTGGTTTATTGAGATGAGTCTACTCTGGTGAAGATGCTGTAAACATTGTTGAAATGACAAGAAAGAATTTATTATTTTACTTAAACTTAGTTTATAAAGCAGTGGCAGAGTTTGAGAGGACTGATTCCAATTTTGAAAAAAGTTTAACTGTGGTTAAAAATGCCATGAAACAGCATCATACACTACAGAAAAATATTTTGTGAAAGGAAGAGTCAATTGATGTGGCAAACTTAATTTTCATCTTATTTTAAGAAATGGCCACAACCACCCCAATCTTCAGCAACCACCACCCTGATAAGTCAGCAGCCATCAACACTGAGGCAAGATCCTCCACCAGCAAAAAGATTACCACTCACTGAAGGCTCTGATGATTATTAGTGTTTTTTAGCAATAAAGTATTTTTTATTTAAGGTATGTACATTGTTTTTTAGACATGGTGCTATTGCACACTTAGTAGGCTGCAGTATCATGTAATCATAACTTTATATGTACTAGGAAACCAAAAAATTTGTGTGACTTTCTTTGTTAAGATATTCACTTTATTGTTGTGGTCTGGAACTAAATATGCACTGTTTCCCAGGTATGTCTGTATATATATTTTTTCTTTTCTCACTCTTTCTGAATTTTTTCCTGATAAGTTCCTAGTGGCATCAAGTAACCTCTGTGGTGAGTGGCAGTCTCCATTTGTGCTTCCCGCTTCTTGGTCCGGCTGATTATCTTGGGTCATTTTGGTTCAGTGCATAATGACGAGGAACACCTGGGGAAGAGGTATCTTATTGTAGACTCATATGCCGCTGTCTCCTGTTGCAGGGTGTGCCCATCACTCCTCTGAAGGATCAGGGTCCGTATCTACCAGTACAATCATTTTTTAAATTACTGCTAGGGTTGGCTCCCAAACCCCAGGAGTGCGGCACTAGAGCTTTGCATGTTTACAGGCAGCAGCACTGAGCAAAACTCACACAGCTTCCGTGGGAGATTTGCATTTATCTAAGAGCTTCTTTACATCAACTGGTGTCTTTAGTGGGGCAGGGATCAGGTGTTCATGGCATTTGTATTTGCCCACTACAGTGCCAGTGATTAGACCCATGATACTCCCTGGAGTTGGGGACAAAAGGAGACAGCAGCAAGGAATGCGGCAACAGAAGAGGCACATGCCCCCCACGGCACCTACTCTTGCAAGGCTTCATGAGGACTCAGGTGAAGTCACCCCCCTCTGAGGTTAGGGTTAGGCAATTTGATCCTTTCACCCCAGCTACACATCACCAACACAGAAAGCCCAGCATTGTATCACCCTCTCTGACTTTCCTACTGGGGAGTCCTTGCTCTGCAGGAGCCTGGGAGCCTGTATCTCTATCACCAGCAAGATGGAGGTAGAGCTCCACCATCTTGACCAGCTCACTCTGGCTCAACACCAGGATTTCACAACCTATAGCCAGCACAGTCCTGATCACTAACAAGATCCTAGGTCATTGGAACTGTGCACCTGGCACAAAGGGCTACATAACCTAAAGTAGTAGCCCATTGTCTAAGGACCCAATCCTAGGAAGGACAGCTGACGCCATGCAGGAAAACACATCCTTCTTATACTGGGACCTGCCTGCAGAGAGCTGCAGGGGAGTCCTATGGCTCCAAGTGCTATCCATAGCCACCACAATTTCGAGAGAATCCCCAAGGCAATACCTGACAACAGCACGACACAGCAGTGCAAAGCAGCTATAGTTACTAGCAAGCAGTGGTTGTAGTGGTTCCCAAAGGGACTGGGCCATCTGGAAGAGGCCGTTAGTACGCCATTCACAGCTAATAGACATTGTGAGGTGTATACCCTGCACTAACACATCCCATCCTTCATGGCCAGTTGATTTGAGAGCCCCCAGCTAAATTGGGATTCCAGTGCCAGAGCGGCTAGCAATGCTGTTCTAACAGGAAATGAATGGAACTGGATTAGGGCGTTTATAGTGTGCCTTTCACAGAATAATCGTTTTACCTGTAGGATGGCCTAATGCCCATCACCAGGGGTGCCTCACATGGGAAACTTGTTTATGCTGGCAGATGTCCTGGCAGCTCTTGCCTGACCTGTCTAGTTTATATCTGCCTGACTGTCGCTCTGGCACCAGGAATTCAACCTTGTGTTCTCCCTGGCATACTGGGGAAAACCCAGCCTAGGACAGCCCCTGGTGCTTCAGATACAAGGCACAAATTCAATACACCACCACAATAGGAAACAAGTTCAAAGCATCTTTACTTGCAGATCCTGGACAAGGAGGGAACCATGAGTTGGGAAGGCAGCAGTTCTTCAGCCCCAAATCATAGGAGGCAGGAAGGAAAAGTCAGGCAGAAACAGAAAAGCGTGAGGCAATTGAGAGGAAAGCGTGGGGCAATTAGTCGCATATATTAGGGAATAGGGTGAGTCACTAAGTTTACAAGCAAATGTCTGAACGTCCATTTAAAGGAAGTGGCAGGAAAGTAAGGACCCCACTCTGCTGGGAGGGAGAAATGTCTCAAAGAAATTCTCTCTGAACACTGGCGTGGGCCATTTGGGTGTGGTGTAGACCTGGAAACTGTGTCAAGGGTGACTGAGCCCTGCTCCTATTATGGGAAATTTAAACTTATATTCAAAATGAATGCAGAGGGCCGGGCACAGTGGCTCACGCCTGTAATCCCAGCACTTTGGGAGGCCGAGGCAGGCAGATCACTTGAGGTCAGGAATTCAAGACCAGCCTGGCCAACATGGTGAAACCCTGACTACTAAAATACAAAAATTGGGGTGGGGCCAAGATGGCCGACTACAAGAGCCAAAACAGCATGCAAATCCTGCACCAGAAACTGAAGTGTCCAGGTTCTGTCATCAGGTCTGACTAGGCGATTGGCATGACCCATGGAGAGGAGGGAAGAGCAGGGTGGTGCGTCGGCCCACCCGAGAGCCACACGGGGCAGGGGAGCCCCTACCTGCAGCCAAGGGAGACAGTGAGTGAGCATGGTACCCAGCCAGGGAAACAATGCTTTTTACTTGGAATTGTGAGGCCACACCACTGGGCCTTGGGTCCCAACCACGGAGCCACGCAGATTGTCAATAGCCACTCGGCTGGAATCTGTCTAAGACCACCCAGTTCCCAGTGGGAGAGGCGGCCATTAACAGTGCTGCTGCCTGCTGCCGAAGCCATCTGAGCTCCTTGAGGGAGGGGCGGCAGCCATCACTGCGGCTGTCTGAGACAACGGAGCTCCCTGACGGAGAGGCGGCCGTCACCACTGCTACTGCCTGCTGTCTAAGCCGTCTGAGCTCCCTGAGGGAGGGGCAGCAGCCATCACTGCTGCTGGCTGCTGCTAGCTACCTAAGACACTAAGCTACCAGGGGGAAGAGCGGCAGCCATCACTATAGTTCCAGGCCGCGCTTTTCCCCTTCTGGAGCCGGGGAGACTGGACAGCTTGGTCCAAGAGGTATTCCCCACAGCACAGCACACTGGCTGTGGCAGACCGTGACCACATTGCCTCTTTAGGCCAGACCCTGTCTCATCCCTCCTCACTGGGCAGGGCCTCCCGGCAGGAACTCCAACAACTCCAGCCAAGGGGTCAGGGACAGAACTCTGATCTCTCTGGGCCTGAGCCCCTAGTGGGAGGGTTGGCAATGGTCTGCAAGGACCAGCAGTCTTAGTCTTTCCTCCTGCAAGCTCTGAGGAATCCAGGCAACTTAGACAAGTGTGTTTCCCCCCAGCACAGCACATCCCCTCCACCAAGGGACAGCCAAAGTGCTTTGTTAAATGGGTCCTGGTTCCTGTACCCTGCAACTGAGTGAGACTCCCCAACAGGGATCACCAGACACCCTATACAGGAATGTTCCTACTGGCATCACGTTGGTGCCCCTCGAGGTCAGAGATCCCAGAGGAAGGAGCAGGCACCCATTTTTGCTGTGCTCCATCCTCCTTGGGTGACACCTCCAGGTGCGGAAGTGACCCAGATGAATACAGCCTGAAATGAACCCCCAGCAAATTGCAGCAGCCCTACAGTAGAGACAGTAGAGGGACTTGACTATTGAAAGAAAAACAAACAAACAGAAAGCAACAACAACAGCATCAACAAAAAAAAGTCCCCATGAAAACCTCATCCAAGCGTCAGCAGCCTCAAAGATCGAAATCAAGCAAACTCATAAAGATGAGAAAGAATCAGTGAAAAAATGCTGAAAACCCAAAAGGTCAGAGTGCCTCTTCTCCTCCAACTGATTGCAACACCTCTCTCAAGCAAGGGCACAGAACTGAATGGAGGGTGAGATGGATGAATTGACAGAAGTAGGCTTCCAAAGGTGCTTAATAACAATTTAACTGAAGTAAAAGAGCATGTTCTAACCCAATGCAAAGAAGCTAAGAACCATGATAAAAGGTTACAGGAGGCTGGGCATGGTGGCTCACGCCTGTAATCCCAGCACTTTGGGAGGCTGAGGTAGGCAGATCACGAGGTCAGGAGATCAACACCATCCTGGACAACATGGTGAAACCCCGTCTCTACTAGAAAAAATACAAAATACTAGCCAGACATGGTGGTGGGCACCTGTAGTCCCAGCTACTCAGGAGGCTGAGGCAGGAGAATGGTGTGAACCCAGGAGGCGAAGCTTGCAGTGAGCTGAGATGGTGCCACTGCACTCCAGCATGGGCAACAGAGCGAGATTCCATCTCAAAAAAAAAAAAAAAAAGGTTACAGGAGCTGCTAACTAGAATAATCAGTTTAAAGAGGACAATAAATGACCTGATGGAGCTGAAAAACACAGCATGAGAACTTCATGAAGCATACACAAGTATCAATAGCCAAATCAATCAAGCAGAAGAAAGATAATCAGAGCTTGAAGGCCAGCTTGCTGAAATAAGGCAGGCAGACAAGGTTAGAGAAAAAAGAATGAAAAACAAACAAATAAAAAAAACGAACAAAACCTCGAAGAACTATGGGACTGTGTAAAAAGACTGAACCTATGACTGATTGAAGTACCTAAAAGAGACGGGGACAATGGAACCAAGTTGGAAAATACACTTCAGAATATCATCCAGGAGAACTTCCCCAACCTAGCAAGACAGGCCAACATTCAAATTCAGGAAAAACAGAGAACCCCAGTAAGATACTCCATGAGAAGATCAACCCTAAGACACATAATCATCAGATTCTCCAAGGTCAAAATGAAGGGAAAAATGTTAAGGGCAGCCAGAGAGAAAAGCCAGCTCACCTACAAAGGGAAGCCCATTAGACTACCAGTGAATCTCTCAGCAGAAACCCTACAAGCCAGAAAAGAGTGGGGTGGGGGGGGGCAATATACAACATTCTTAAAGAAAAGAATTTTCAACCCAGAATTTCATATCTGACAAAATTAAGCTTCATAAGTGAAGGAGAAATAAAATCCTTTTCAGACAAGCAAATACTGAGGGAATTCATCACCACCAGGCCTGCCTTACAAGAGATCCTGAAGGAAGTACTAAACATGGAAAGGAAAAACCGGTACTAGCCACTGCAAAACACACTGAAATACAAAGACCAATGACACTCTGAAGAATCTTCATCAACTAGTGTGCAAAGTCACCAGCTAGCATCATGAAGACAGGATCAGATTCACACATAACAATATTAACCTTAAATGTAAATAGGCTAAATGCCCCAATTAAAAGACACAGACTGGCAAATTAGATAAAGAGTCAAAACCCATCAGTGTGCTGTATTCAAGAGACTCATCTCACGTGCAAAGACACACAGAGGCTCAAAATAAAAGGATGGAGGCAAATTTACCAAGAAAATGGAAAGCAGAAAAAAGCAGGTGTTGCAATCCTAGTTTCTAACAAAACAGACTTTAAACCAACAAAAATCAAAAAAGACAAAAGAAAGGCATTACATAATGGTAAAGGGATCAATTCAACAAGAAGAGCTAACTATCCTAAATACATATGTACCCAATATAGGAGCACCTAGATTCATAAAACAAGTCATTAGAGACCTACAAAGAGACTTAGACTCCCATATAATAATAGTGGGAGACTTTAACACCCCACTGTCGATATTAAACAGATCAATGAGATAGAAAACTAACAAAGATATTTGGAACTTGAACTCAGCTCTGGATCAAGTAGACCTGATAGATATCTACAGAACTCTCCACTCCAAAACAACGGAATATACATTCTTCTCAGTGCCACATGACACTTATTCTAAAATCAATCACAGAATTGGAAGTAAAACACTCCTCAGCAAATGCAAAAGCATTGAAATCATAACAAACAATCTCTCAGACCACAGTGCAATCAAAGTAGAACTCAAGATTAAGAAACTCACTCGAAACCTCACAACTACATGGAAACTGAACAACCTGCTCCTGAGTGACTCCTGGAGAAATAATGAAATTAAGGCAGACATCAAGAAGTTCTTTGAAACCTATGAGAAAAAAGAGACAATGTACCAGAATCTCTGGGACGCAGCTAAAGCAGTGTTAAGAGGGAAATTTATAGCACTAAATAACCACATCAGAAAGCTAGAAAGATCTCAAATCGACACCGTAACATCACAACTGAAAGAACAAGAGAAGCAAGAGCAAACAAATCCAAAACCTAGCAGAAGACAAGAAATAACTAAGATCAGACTGGAGCTGAAGGAGACAGAGACATGAAAAATCCTTCAAAAAAATCAATGAATCCAGGAGTTGGTTTTTTGAAAAAAAAAATAGTAAAATAGGTAGACTAATAAGAAAAGAGAGAGGAATCAAATAGACACAATAAAAAATGATAAAGGGGATATCACCACTGACCCCACAGAAATATAAACTACCATCAGAGAATACTATAAACACCTCTATGCAAATAAACTAGAAAATCTAGAAGAAATTGATAAATTCCTGGACGCATACACCCTCCCAAGACTAAACCAGGAAGAAGTCAAATCCTTGAATAGACCAATAACAGGTTCTGAAGTTGAGGCAGTAACAAATGGCTTACCAGCCAAAAAAAGCCCAGGACCAGATGGTTTCACAGCCAAATTCTATCAGAGGTACAAAGAGGAGTTCATACCATTTCTTCTGAAACTATTCCAAACAATTGAAAAGGAGGGACTCCTCCCTAACTCATTTGATGAAGCCAGCATCATCCTGATACCAAAACCTTGTAGAGACACAACAAAAAAAGAAGACTTCAGGCCAATATCCCTGATGAACATTGATAAGAAAATCCTCAATAAAAACTGGAAAACTGAATCCAGCAGCACATCAAAAAGCTTATCCACAATGATCAAGTCAGCTTCATCCCTGGGATGCAAGTCTGGTTCAACATATGCAAATCAATAAATGCAATCCATTATATAAACAGAACCAATGACAAAAACCACATGATTATCTCAATAGATGCAGAAAAGGCCTTTGATAAAATTCAACATCCCTTCATGTTAAAAACTCTCAATAAACTAGGTATTGATGTAACATGTCTCAAAGTAATAAGAGCTATTTTTGACAAACCCACAACAAATATCATACTGAATGGGCAAAAGCTGGAAGCATTCCCTTTGAAAACCAGCACAAGATAAGGATGCTGTCTCTCACAAGTCCTATTCAACATAGTATTGCAAGTTCTGTCCAGGGCAATCAGGCAAGAGAAAGAAATAAAGGGTATTCAAATAGGAAGAGAGGAAGTCAAATTGTCCCTGTTTGCAGATGACATGATTCTATATCTAGAAAAACCCATAGTCTCAGCTCAAAAGCTCCTTAAGCTGATAAGCAACTTCAGCAAAGTCTCAGGATACGAAATCAAGGTGCAAAAATCACAAGCATTCCTATACACCAACAATAGACAAGCAGAGAGCCAAATCATGAATGAACTCCCATTCACAATTGCTACAAAGAGAATAAAATGCCACCTAGGAATACAGCTAACAAGGGATGTGAAGGACCTCTTCAAGGAGAACTACAAACCACTACTCAAGGAAATAATAGAGGACACAAACAAATGAAAAAACATTTCATCCTCATGGATAGGAAGAATCAATGTCATGGAAATGAACATACTGCCCAAAGTAATTTACAGATTCAATGCTATTCCCATCAAACTACCACTGACACTCTTCACAGAATTAGAAAAAACTACTTTAAAATTCATATGGAAACAAAAAAGGGCCCATATAGCCAAGACAATCCTAAGCAAAAAGAACAAAACTGGAGGCATCACACTACCTGACTTCAAACTATACTATAAGGCTACAGTAACCAAAACAACACGGTACTGGTACCAAAACAGACACATAGACCAATGAAACAGAATAGAGACCTCAGAAATAAGACCACACATCTACAACTACCTGATCTTCGACAAACCTGACAAAAATAAGCAATGGAAAAGGATTCCCTATTTAATAAATGGTGCTGGGAAAACTGGCTGGCCATATGCAGAAAACAAATTGGATCCCTTCCTTACACCTTATACAAAAATTAACTCAAGATGGATTAAAGACTTAAATGTAAAACCCAAAACTGTAAAAACCCTAGAAGAAAATCTAGATAATACTATTCAGTACATAGGCATGGGCAAAGACTTTATGATGAAATCACCAAAAGCAATTGCAACAAAAGCTAAAATTAACAAATGGGATCTAATTAAACTAAACAGCTTCTGCACAGCAAAAGAAACTATCATCAGAGCGAACAGGCAACCTACAAAATGGGAGAAAATTTTTGCAATCTACCCATCTGACAAAGGTCTAATATCCAGAATTTACAATGAACTTAAACAAATTTAGAAGAAAAAAGAAAAACAATCCCTTCAAAAAGTGGGCAAAGGACATGAAAAGACACTTCTCAAAAGAAGACATTTATGCAGCCAACAAACGTATTTTTAAAAGCTCAACATCACTGATCATTAGAGAAATTCAAATCAAAACCACAATGAAATATCATCTCCTGCTAGTCAGAATGGTAATTATTAAAAAGTCAAGAAACAACATATGCTGGCAAGTCTGTGGAGAAATAGGAACACTTTTACACTGTTGGTGGGAATGTAAATTAGTTCAACCATTGTGGAAGACAGTGTGGTGATTCCTCAAGGATCTAGAACCAGAAATACCATTTGACCCAGCAACCCCATTACTGGACATATACCCAAAGGAATATAAATCATTCTGTTATAAAGATACATGCACACGTATGTTTATTGCAGCACTATTCACAATAGCAAAGACATGGAACCAAATGCCCATCAATGATAGACTGGATAAGGCACATATACACCATGGAATACTATGCAGCCAAAAACGGATGAGATCATGTCCTTTGCAGGGACATGGATGAAGCTAGACGCCATCATCCTCAGCAAACTAATACAGGAGCAGAAAACCAAACACCACGTGTTCTCACTCGTGAGTGAGAGTTGAACAATGAGAACACAGAGACACAGGGAAGGACACAACACACACTGGGGCCTCTCAGTGAGGCGAGGGGAGGGAGAGCATCAGGACAAATAGCTAATGCATGTGGGGCTTAATACCTAGGTGATGGGTTGGTAGGTGCAGCAAATCACCATGTCACACGTTTACCTATGTAACAAACCTGCACGTTCTGCACATGTATTCTAGAACTTAAAATAAAATTTTAAAGAGTAAATAAATAGGTGAATAAATGAAAACCTCACATTCTAAAAAGCAAATAAACCAACAAAAATTACAGGCACTTGCCTGTAATTCCAGCTACTTGGGAGGCTGAGGCAGGAGAACTGCTTGAACCCAGCAGGTGGAGGTTGCAGTGAGCCAAGATCACATCACTGCACTCCAGCCTGGGTGAGAGAGACTCCGTCTCAAAAAAAAAAAAAAATGCAGGGCAACATAATTTCTAAGAATTCACTACACAAGGGAAAGCTCTTCCTGACAGTTGAAAACAAACTGATAAATATAGAAAAAATAGTGGAATTAGAAAATTACCACCAGATAGCATCATTATAACAATTGATTCAAGCAAGAATCATCAGTGATGCTAAAACTAGTAAGAGATAGGTGCTTATTAATTACAAAATGAAAAACAATAACTACACTGGAGAAACCTGGCAGGCACCTCCTTAAACATGTGATTAAAGTTAACATCACCAGCAACAGTAATAGATACCATGTGCCTCCTGATATGATGCACTGAGAAAAACACAGCATCACTTCTGTGATGTTCCTGCCAACAGTGCACAACCTAAATGTAGCTTGTAGGAAACATTAAACAAACTCAAACTGAGGGACGTCCTGCATAATACGTGTCCTATACTCTTGAAAAAAATGTTAATGTCATGAAGGCAAAGAAAAACTAAGGAACTGCTACAGATTAAAAGAGGCTAAAGAGACATGACAACTAAATGCAGTACAAAATCTGGAATTTTTCTGCTCTAAAGGACATTATAGGCACAGTTGGCAAAACCTAAATAAGTTCGGTAGATAAAATAATAGCCCTGAATCAAAGTCCCTTCCTTCCTTCCTTCCTTCCTTCTTTCCCTTCCCTTCCCTTCTCCTTCCTTCCTTCCTCCCTCCCTCCCTCACTCCTTCCCTTCCCTTCACTTCCCTTCCCTTCCCTCCATCTTTCTTTCTCTCTCTTTCTTTCTCTTTCTTTCTTTCTTTCTTTCCTTCTTTCTTCTCTTTCTTTAACAGAGTCTGACTCTGTCATCCAGGCTGAAGTGCAAGTAGCATGATCTTGCCTCACAGCAACCTCTGCCTCCTGGAATCAAGCAATCCTCCCACCTCAGCCTCCCAAGTAGCTGAGACTCCAGGTGCCCATCTCCACACCTGGCTAATTTTTTTTTTTTTTCTTGTAGGGAAGGGGTTTCACCATGTTGCCCAGGCTGGTCTTGAACTCTCAGCTCAAACCATCCTCCTATCTTGACCTCCCAAAGTACTGGGATTACAGGCATAAGCCACAGCGCCCAGCCTAAAACCCATTTCAAAGTTTAAAAGCATGTAAAGGGATAAAGGGGCATCCTTATATTTTTTTAAATGCACATATTAGGGGAATCTGGTGTGAAAAGTAGATAGGAATTCTTATAATTTTTTCCCTGTCTGAAATTTAGGGAGAAAAGTTTTTTAAAAGAGAAAATTTAAAAGCGGGTCAGGTACTGTGTGCACATGGGTCTGGTTTGTTGACAGTAGGCATCCCTGGAGTGGGGGTGTTCTGACTGGGCCATTTCATTGGGTGTCTCCCCACACCAACTCAGTACCATCTTCCAGTCTCCTGCCTGGAAGGAGGTGCTAGGAGCCCAGTGAGGCAGCAAAAGGGTGCTGTGCTGAACATGCAGGACATAAACATTCACCTAATCTGTGTTCAGTACAGGGTTCCCACCCCCAAGGACCTCCCCTCCCAGGCCACAGACCCTCTGTTTTATCCTCTCTAAATAAACCTCTAGTCTTCCAGACTAGAGGGGGAGAGTGTCATCTGACTGCAAGAAGAAGAATCAAGGGCTCTAACTACTTTCTGTTTTTAGCCTAACCTACTTCTAGAAGTGCCTGAGTATTTTGGGGGTTCCCAGTGTAAACCCAGTTGCTCATGTAGACCTGTTAGGGTGTAAGATGCAGCTTTCTGAGGTCTGTTGCGTCAAATGTTGCTCTCTGCTCCAGCTTCCAAAATGCTGCTTGAAATTTGCTAGGAGGGTAAGACTTAAGTATTCTCACTACACCAAAAAAGAAAAAAAAAGGTAACTGTATGAGGTGACAGATACGTTAATTAGCTTGGTTGTGGAATCATTTCACAATGTATGCCTATATCAAAACATCATGTTGTACACCTTAAATATATACAATTTTTGTCAATTATACCTTAATACAGCTAGAAGAAGATTTTAATGCTACTGTCTTCGCTGTTGTTCTCTTTGTCCTTGTGGGTTTGAATATTTTAATAAAATCTCTTTGCTGTCATTTTAGTAGAGTTTCAGGAAAAACCACATGTCCAACCTGTCATCATCAACTGGAAGTCCTTTGCTATGTTTTGTAATCTTCTACAATGACATGCATTGCTTGTGCAATTTTAAAATATATTTAAGCACATAAAAGAACTAAATGTTGTGAAACCATATAAAACAGTTTAGAAATAGGATGTTCATCAGGCTTCTGACGGGAGGATAATTAGGCTCTGAAAAGCGGCTGGGTGATGTGAAAGAACTTGAAGATTGGGCTCACATCCCAATGCTGTCTTTCATTGGCATTGTGACATGAAGGTGAATACAATCCTCTGTGAACGCATTTTAACCCTCGGTTACCATATGAGGGGAGGAGTCTGTAGGGTGAACTGCACAAGGCTTGAGAGTTCAAATCTCGCTGAATTCTAGAGGCAAAAAAGGAGGTCCTGCACCCAGGCCAAAGCCCTCCTTTGGCGCTGAGGCTCAGGAAAGAGCACGTCAGTACCCGCTGTTAACTCGGAACTGAGGCTGCAGCCAGGCCTCTGTCCCCCGCACCAAGAACAAGGTAAAAATAAATCCAGAGAGTGAGTCAAGTCAGGGGCTCAGCGCCAAACCCACAGCCCTGGCCCCATGGATGCATAGGGCGGTCCACACCTGTATCTACCAGCGCTCACCTCCAGCTTTAAACCCAGGTGCGCGTCGGCCGGGATAAAGTGGGGCACGCGAGGAACTGACTTTCCATATTATACCACACGGGGGCAGCAGAGGACAGGCAGAGAAAACCGAGAGGGTCTTGGGAATGGGGTGGGAGAAGGTAGGAGACTGGGAGAGACTGTAAAGGGACAGAAAATACACTAAAAAGAGATGGCAGAAAAAAGAAGGGCGCGGGAGACAGACTCGGGGCGATAAAGGGAGGAAGCACTACTAACGTAGTGATCCCGCACATATGGACAGTTACTATGTGCAAGGTGCTGGGCACTCACTGTGTCATGGAGTACAGGAGCTCGTTTCATAGTTGAAGAAACAGGATGGGAGATGGCGTGGCCAGCCTTCAGTCACAGCATGGGCACCAGCACCTACTGGCAGGGTTATTTAACTTCTCTGTGCCTTGCTTTTCTTATCTACCTCACAAGGTTGTGAGGATGAAATAACACGTGTAAAGCTCCAGAACAGCACCTGGCACATGGTTAACATTCAACAAACGCCAACGATGATGATGATGATGGTGATGGTGGTGATGATAATGATGATGGTGGTATAATGATGATAGTGATGATGGTGATGGTGATGATGGTGATGATGATGATGGTAATGGTGGGGGTGATGATGGTGGTGGTGGTGGTGGTGATGATGATGATGGTAGTAATAATGATGATGGTAGTGATAATGATGATGATGGCGATGATGGTGATGGTATAATGATGTTGGTGATGATGACGGTGATGATGATGATGGTAGTAATGATGACGGTGATGATGATGGTGGTGATGATGATGGTGATGATGGTAATGGTGATCATGATGATAATGGTGATGATGGTGGTGGTGATGATGGTAATGGTGGTGGTGATCCTGATGGTAGTGATAATGATGATGATGGCGATGATGGTGGTGGTATAATGATAATGGTGATGATGATGGTGCTGATGATGGTGATGGTGATGATGATAGTGGTGATGGTGGTGGTGGTGATGATGGTGATGGTGGTGGTGATCATGATGGTAGTGATAATGACGATGATGGCGATGATGGTGGTGGTATAATGATAATGGTGATGATGATGGTGCCGATGATGGTGATGGTGATGATGATAATGGTGATGGTGGTGGTGATGATGATGGTGGTGATGATGAAGATGGTGGTGGCGATGATGATGATGGTGATGATGAAGATGGTGGTGGTGTTGATGATGATGGTGATAATGGTGATGGTGATGATAGTGGTGATAATGGTGGTGGTAATGATCATGATGGTAGTGATAATGATGATGGTGGTGATAATGATGATAGTGATGATGGTGGTGGTGATGATGATGGTGATGGTGGTGGTGATGATGATGGTGGTAATGATGAAGATGGTGGTGATGATGATGATGATGGTGGTGATAATGATGACAGTTATGATGGTGATGGTGATGGTGATAATGGTGGTGGCAATGATGATGGTGATTATGATGATGATGGTGATGATGATGATGGTGATGATGATGGTGATAATGATATTGTTGAATCCCTACATGGAGGAGGACCCTTGGTTTCCAGGTTTGTGGAGTGCTGTTGAAAAAATCTTCCCCCATATTTCAGATGGGGAACTGAAGCCCAGTAAGATTTCATGACAGCACAGGGACCTACAGCCATGCAATACGAGGGCCAGGATTCAAAATCAGGTCATTTGACCCTTTCCACCTCACCCTCTACCTCAGCACGGGACAGAAAGTGCCTGTTCATCCCAATTGCTAAAATATGTGCCACATTTACCTGCTGAGTGCAGCCTGATGCCAGGCCCGGGGCTGACACCATGTTTTGCTCTCAAGCAGCTTACTCTTGGGAATGAAAGGTCAGAGCTGAAGAGCAGGTGGGAGGTCTGTTGGACGTGCTCACCATCCCTGTTGTGGACAAAGAGAAGAGGATCCGGTCCTGCTCATGTCTCACACGCCCAATTTCTGGCCTGTCAGGGACAAATATCTGGATAGTGAGCATGCCAAACAGATGGCACCAGGAGAGGGAGCATGTTGCTATGGGAGGAAGGCTGCAACTGGTCTCCAAAGCCTGACCTCCAATTGCAGCTGGGTGCCCCTAGGTCAAGTACTTAAACATCCTCCTCTGCCGCAACCTCTTCATCTGCAAAACGAGAATAATAGTGATCCTCTCTTCCTCAACAAGGCAGGGTGAGAAGATGAAATGATGCGATTAATGCAAAGGGTCAGCCTGGCACACAGGATTCTCCAAGCAGGGAGTTCTGTTATCTGGAAAAGGAGAATGATAATATTCTCACTGGGTTATTTCATAGAGTGACAGAAATTATTGGTGTTCCAGTGCCTGAGACACAGCAGATATTCAATCAGCTCTGCTGCATTAAATCAGATCTGCTGCCATGCTTCGTAGCATTGGAGTCCCTCACAGGGATGCAACATCCCAATACAGGTTGGCCTTTTCAGCTAACAACAATAACGGGAACAATGCCTTTGCACCTCTCAACCATGTACCTCAAGAAGAATGTGTGCATGGGACGGTGAACACTTCAAAGGAGAGTGAGCTTCGGGACCTCCTTCAAGGAGCCCTGGGTCAGCCCCTGCTGTGTCCACTGGTGGCTGTATGGTCCTCTCTCCTGATGCATAGCCTCCTTCCTTGGCCCTCACTCGCTCTTAGCGGGTGACCCCAGACTGATTCACAGAGCCAACTGTGGCCCCAAAACAACCCCTAGCAGCTTTCTCTTCAACAGTGGCCAGCAACCTCCACAATCCTTGCCCCTGTCCTTCTGCCCCTCTGAAAAGCAGAGTCCTTTCTCTAGCCCAAAGCTACCCTCTGCCCATGCACCTCTTCATCCACCAGTTCCTCTCTCCTGGCAGCTTCCCACCAGAAGTGAAGCTGGCTCCACACGCCAGCAGATCGCCGCCACAGTCTTCGCTTTCTCCCCTCCTGCCCAAATGCTCCTCTCCTCTCCCCTGGCTTCCACCTCCACCCTACTCCTCTGAAACAAAGGCCCCTTGTCGCCTCTTGAAAGTTTCTCACCCTCTCTGAAGAGGCTTAGTGAATTTTCCAAACAAGCAATGAAAGGAAACCTCTCTATTTACCAAAGCAGCCCTTTAGCAGCCTGAAGCAGTGTCAACCCTCCCTCCTTAAAAACCTCCCATGCTCCTTTGATGCCAGTGCTCCAGGTTTTCCTCCTACCTCTCTGCCCACATCTCCTTTGACTCCTCAGTAGACTCCTCTTTTTCCCTGCTGACAATTCCTGAAATCTCTGTCTTCAGCCCAAATCTTTCACCTGAGCACAGACTCACATGCCCAGCTGCCTCCTCTCCATCTCCACTTCCATGTCCCACAGAAACCTTTGACCCAAAGTGTCAACAAATGAGCTGACTTCCTTCTCCCCTCCTCAGACTTTGCCATCTCCACGCCCTCAGCCAACCAAGCCCAAAAACTCTGCCAGACCCAGTGCTTCTCTTGTTCTCATCCCCGTGGCCAATCAACCTTCATGTCCTGTCAACTCTGCTCTCCAAAACTCCCTTGGGTCCACCTTCCTCCAGTCAGCCCAGGGAACACTCAAGACTACATTCCTCCAGTCCACCTGCTCTGGGAAGTCTTCCATGCTTACCCCAGGCACCATTAGGGGCTCCCTCCTTGGAGCCCCCTGCCCTCTGTACACCACAGGTTGTCCACTGGCCACTCAGGGACCACAGCCAGCCTTCAGATGTGTAGTGTTTTCCTTCACTATGAAGGCCATCACACAGCTTTTAAAAACAAGTCACTACCAACTGTTGCCTAGAGCTGCCTAACATAACTGGCTGACTTAAAGCAACAGAAATTTATCCTCTCACAGTTCTAGAGACTAGGAGCCTGAAATCAAGGTGTCGGTTAGGTATGCTCCCACCAGCGGCTCTAGGGGAAAATGCTTTCTTGCTTCTTCTAGCTTCTGGTAGATGCCAGCAATACTTGGCATTCCTCAGCGGTGGCAGCATCACTCCAATCTCTGTCTCTGTCTTCACATGGTCATCTTCCCTCTGTGTCTCTGTTCTTGCTTTCTCTTCTTAGATAAAGACACATTGGATTAAGACCCACCCTAATCCCTATGACTCCATCTCACATCTGCAAAAAAAAACTATTTTCAAATAAAGTCGTATTCTGAGGTTCCAGGGAGACATAAATTTTGGAGGGAAAGTATTCAACTCAATACTTTTTTTCTTTAAGTGATGATGTGTCTCCCTATGTTACCCAGGCTGGTCTCAAACTCTTGGCCTCAAGACATCCTCCCATTTCAGCTTTCCAAAGTGCTGGGGTTACAGGCATGATCCGTGACACCCACCCTCAACTCAATACATTTAAAATAAGGAAATTTCAAATAAATATCCAGATTACCACTTCTCTTTTAAAAAATCGGATTTTACCCCATATCCTGCATCTCAGATTCTTGCATAGCTGCTGACGCTGAGAAGCAGCCTCCTCAGTCCCATTTGCACCGGGCATATATTCTCCACTTATCACAGTCCCTTCCACAAGGGGTCCAACAACTGCAATGGCAGAAAAGTGTTAAAGAAATATCCCAAACTTATCCCCCTGGAAACTAGTAGTAACTTTCTGTCAGAGTAAGAGAAAGTGGCAAAGGGGAGAGTTGTGTGCAACTTTTCAAGAGGAACTTGCTGTCACCCCAAGCAATTCTCTCATTTACATTATCTGCCTTGCCCCTGTAGGAATTTTCATCTGGAGCATGGCTGTACAACAATGGCATGTTCATGAGACTCTCACTCACTGGATGACCCTGTCCATACCCCACCCATATCCCCTTGTCCTTATTTACCATTCCTCAGCCTGTCTACTCACCTTCCAACTTCGATCATCTATGTTACTTTACCTAAGGGCTTCCTCTGGCTACCAGAGCCCCTTCTGCCTACCCATGGGCCATCCCTTAACCACGGATTGACAAAAGTTGGTGTATCAATACACCAGCTCCCTCACCCCTCAGGTGGAATCATTCTAAGGCATGAGTTCTACACTGGAGTGCTCACAGTCCCCCCGCAGGGTGAAGCTCCAGCTACTCACAGTGGCAACTTGTTTCTGTACCATACCCTCTGTTGGCTCACTACCTGCCCTGTCTCATTTCCCTCTCTCCTGGAGAAGTGCTTCCTGGGATCCCCTCTCGAATAAGCTATTTGCACATGAGCCCTTCTCTCAAGGTAGGCTTCTGGAGAAAACCAAATTGGAGGACAGAAACATGGCCTGTTTGCCATATTCATCTCCCCATCCACAGAACACAGCACAATTAATAAGCACATCATAAAGAGTACTCATTATTCATCCATTTATTCAGCTATGTGTGTCTAGCTCCACTTCATGCCAGGCCTGGGCTAGAGGTTGGGATATATTGATGAGAGGGTGCACTAATTTTCCTGCCCTCCTGAAGCTTCTAATCCAGGAATAACCAACTTTAAAGAAAACAGAGACTGCTTTCCCCTAGAAGCCAACAACGTGGTCCTGAATAAACTTAGAAATGTTAAAAAAAAAAAAAGTGGAGAAATAGCACAAGCTAGCAATGAGTAGGAACTAAAATGAGTGAGCTGATTCTTCATTCACCTGGCAAATATCCACTGAGTACCTATTGAAGCATTCCTGGCACATGCATGAATACTTAAACAGTCAAACAGAATACCAGAAAGTCAAAGTCCGTGTTCCCGTAGAGAACACAGAGAATGTGGCAGCACCAAAGAGGAACTAACTCAGCCTGGCAGGCCAACAGGACTCCCTGGAGGAGGCGTCACCTGAGCTGGGTCTTGAAAGACAAAAAGGTATTTGCAAGACATAGAAAGGAAAAAGCATTCTAGGTAAAGGAAACTGCAATAGAAAGATAGAAAGGTGTGACAAATAGATAATCTAAGATCACATCTCAAGGAGCTAGAGAAGCAAGAACAAACCCAAACCCAGCAGAAAAAAGGAAATAACCAAGATCAGAGCAGAACTAAATAAAATTGAAACAAACCAAATACAAAGATAAATGAAACAAAAAGCTGGTTCTTTGAAAAGATAAATAAAATGTGTAGGCTATTAGCGAGATTAACCAAGAAAAGAAGAAGATCCAAATAAGCACAATTAGAAATGAAATGGGAAATATTTACAACCGATACCACAGAAATACAAAAGATCATTCAAGGCTACTATGAACACCTTTAGAAAACCTAGAGGAGATGGATAAATTCCTGGAAATATACAACCCTCCTAGATTAAACTAAGAAGAAATTGAAACTCTGAACAGATTAATAACAAGCAGTGAGATTGAAATGGCAATTTAAAAGCTGCCAAAAATAAAGTCCAGGACCAGATGGATTCACAGCTGAATTCTATCAGACATTCAAAGAAGAATTGGTACTAAACCCATTGACACTATTTCAAAAGATAGAGAGGGAATCCTCCATAAATCATTCTATGAAGCCAGTATCACTCTAATACTAAAACCAGGAAAGGACATAACGAAAACTACAGACCAATATCCCCAATGAATATAGGTGCAAAACTCCTCAACAAAATACTAAATAACTGAATCCAACAGCATATCAAAAAGATAATCCACCATGATCAAATGGGTTTTATACCAGGGATGCAGGGATGGTTTAACATAAATGAGTCAATAAATGTGATACACCACATAAGCAGAATTTAAAACAAAAATCATATGATCATCTCAATAGATGCAGAAAAACCAGCTGACAAATTCCAGCATTGCTCTATGATTAAAACCCTCAGCAAAATCAGCATAGAAGGGATATAACTTAAGGCAATAAAAGCCATCTATGACAAACTTGCAGCCAACATTATACTGAATGGGGAGAAGTTGAAAGCATTCCCCTTGAGAACTGGAACAAGACAAGGACTCCCACTTTCACCACTTCTATTCAGCATAGTACTGGAAGTCCTAACCACAGCAATCAGACAAGAAAAAGAAATAAAGGGTATCCAAATTGGTAAAGAGGAAGTCAAACTGCCACCGTTTGCTGATGACATGATCATATACCTAGAAACCCCTAAAGACTCATCCAAAAAGCTCCTAGAACTGGTGAATGAATTCAGCAAAGTTGCAGGATAAAAAATTAATATACACAAATCAGTAGCCCTGCTGTACACCAACAGTGACCAAGCTGAGAATCAAATCAAGAACTCAACCCCTTTTACAATAGCTGCAAAAATAAAAATAAAATACTTAGGAATATACTTAACCAAGGAGGTGAAAGACCTCTACAAGGAAAACTACAAAACACTGCTGAAAGAAATCATAGATGACACAAACAATTGGAAACACATCCCATGCTCATGTGAAATTGTGAAAATCACCATACTGCCAAAAGCAATCTGTAAATTCTTTGCAATTCCCATCAAAATACCACCATTATTCTTCACAGAACTAGAAAAAAAATCCTAAAATTCAAATGGAACCAAAAAAGGAACCTGCACAGCCAAAGCAAGACTAAACAAAAAGAACTAATCTGGAGGCACCACATTACCCAACTTCAAACTATAGTATAAGGCCATAGTCACCAAAACAGCATGGTACTGGTATAAAAATAGGCACATAGACCAATGGAACAGAATAGAGAACCTAGAAATAAAGCCAAATACTTAGAATCAACTGATCTTCAACAAAGCAAACAAAAACATAAAATAGGGAAAGGACACCCTATTCAACAAAATGATGCTGGGATAAGTGGCAAGCCATATGTAGAAGAATGAAACCAGATCCTCATCTCTCACCCTATACAAAAATCAACTCAAGATGGATCAAAGACTTAAATCTAAGACCTGAAATCATAAAAATTCTAGAAGACAGCTTTGAAAACCCCTTCTAGATATTGGCTTGGGCAAGGACTTCATGACCAAGAACCCAAAAGCAAACACAACAAAAACAAAGATAAATAGAAGGAACTTAATTAAACTAAAAAGGTTCTGCACAGAAAAAGAAATAATCAGCAGAGTAGACAGACAACCCGCAGAGTAGACAGACAACCCACAGAGCGGGAGAGAATCTTCACAATCTATACATCTGACAAAGGACTAATATCCAGGGTCTACAGGGAACTCAAGCAAATGAGCAAGAGAAAAACAAACAATTCCATCAAAAAGTGGGCTAAGGACATGAATAGACAATTCTCAAAAGAAGATATACAAATGGTCAACAAACATATGAAAACATGCTCAACATCACTAATGATCAGGGAAATGCAAATCAAAACCACAATACGATACCACCTTACTCCTGCAAGAATGGCCATAATCAAAAACATAAAAAACTAATAGATGTTGACGTGGATGTGGCAAAAAGGGAACATTTTTACTCTGTTGGTGGGAATGCAAACTAGTAAAAGCACTATGGAAAACTGTATGGAGACTCCTTAAAGAACTAAAAGTGATCCACCATTTGATCCAGCAATCCCACTCCTGGTGGGTATCTACCCAGAGGAAAAGAAGTCATTTTACGAAAAAGATATTTGCACATGTATGTTTATAGCAGCACAGTTTGCAATTGCAAAAACGTGGAACTCGTCCAAATGCCTATCAATCAATGAGTGGATAAAGAAAATGTGATATATACGTGTGTGTATACATATATATGCCCATATATACGTGTGTATATATAAATGTGGTGTGTGTATGTATATATATTATATATATAATATATATAATATATATATTATATATATTATATATATATAATATATATATTATATATATAATATATATATTATATATATTATATATATAATATATAATATATATTATATATATAATATATATAATATATAATATATATAATATATATTATATATATAATATATATAATATATAATATATATAATATATATTATATATATATAATATATATATATATATAATGGAATACTACTCAGCCATAAAAAGGAATGAAATAATGGCATTCCCAGCAACCTGGATGGAATTGGAACCATTATACTAAGTGAAGTAACTCAGGAATGGAAAACCAAACATCGTATGTTCTCACTCATAAGTGGGAGCTAAGCTATGAGGACACAAAGGCATAAGAATAATACAATGGACTTTGGGAACTTGGGGGAAAGGGTAGAAGGGGGGTAAGAGATAAAATACTATACATTGTGTATAGTGTACACTGCTTGGGTGATGGGTGCACCAAAATCTCAGAAATCACCACTAAAGAAGTTATCCGTGTAACCAAACACCAACTGTTTCCCCAAAACCTAATGAAATCAAGGGAAAAAAAAAAGAAAGGTAGAAAGGAGTGGAGATGGGTCTATTTGGGTAAGTACAACTGGCTCAGTGTGGCTGGCACAAAGAAGAGGGCTCTCAAGGGAGGAGAAACAGGCAGAGGCAGAATTATGAAGGAGTTCCTGCACCAATCAGAGGCATTCAGACCTCCTTAAGCCTCAGTTTTCTCCTCAGTGGATGAACATCATGAGGCTCTTGTAAAGAGAAAATGCACTATTGCAAGGGAAGATGTTTATATGACATCTGGCATTTCACTGGCCCTCAGGGAGCAGTAGTCACTTTATGCTAAGAATTGCAGAATTTTAAACAGCACAACAGCACAGTCAGCTTGGAGCCTTGCAAGATGCCAGTGAGGAGGCTGCTGTGATCTAAAGGGAGACATTGGCTGCCTGGAGTTCACATGCCCTTGGCCTACTCCAGAGGTCACCTGCATAAGTTCCAAACATGAAAACAGATTCTTAGGTCTTGCTGCCTGAGAACTTGGTCTAGTATTGGATTCTACTTAGCTACATGCAGGGCAGGCCAGAGTGCTGATGAATTAATGCCCCAGGAGCAATTCTCAACCCATAAGGGATGGGCATTGGTGGATACATGGACCCCAGTGGGACAATTCTGAGGAGCATTCCACACAGCCTCTCAGAGGACCCCTAGTTGGACTGAGCTCCAAGGACCCCTCCACAGGTAGCCCACTCATTAACCTAACCTTTCTTAGCTTTTCTCCCTTTCCTGTCTCACTTCTCCACTCCCTCACAGTGCTTCCTAGGATCACCTCGCAAATAAACTTCTCACACCCAAATTCTCAGGATCTACTTTTGGAGAAATGCAAACTGAACAGTTGGTACCAGATGATCCTGGAAAGTAGAACTCAGGAGAGGATTCTGGAATTAAATCACTAACCAACCAGACAGGAAAAAATATATATATAAATTCTGGTAGTAAGTGGCATGCTTTTTGCAACATCACAATTCATAAGACTCCCCTGTGATGGACTGGGCACATATACAAGTAGAAGGAGAATCAAAGGGTATGTCATAGCTCCAGCACTTGAAAGACATGGCAATGGCAGCTATAGGGGCTGTGGAGTTGATGAGTTTTTGTTGTCTGCCACTGAAGCCTTAAAGAAAGAGAATCTGTTGAGCTCAGATAAGTACACCACCAGCTCAGGGCACTTTATGAAACCTGGAAAGTCTCAGAGGCACCATTTAAAGAGACATTCATCTCCTGCAACTATAGGGTGGACTGTGCCAAAAATCAGAGCTCAAAATTTTACTGTAAGCATGCTTGAATCAAAAAAGAGACTGAATTCACAGCCCCAGTCAGTCAGGCCCCCAGTACAGCAGAAGAAGTAGGACCATGAGTCTTGGGATTCAGACTTAAGAACTTTTGACCCCAACATTCTCCTAAGTCTTGTAGGTTGGCATAAGTGTCCTCCTTCCCCTTACAAAGAACAGCCACCCATTGCCAGGAGCCCATGCGATAGTCCTCACCTAAAACATATGTCTTCCAAGATAATGGTTGTCCTCCTGCCTCTCCCTCATCATATCCCGCCTTTAGACAAAAACTATGTGTGCTCTCATCTCAGCATGGCTTAAGGGAAGCGGTGTTTCTTACGTGGGAGCTTACACATTATTCACCATCAGAGCTGCAGAAATTAACTAAAATATACGGAGAGGAACTGAAAGAATATGTGTGAGAGTGTGTCTTGAGGATATTGCATCATGGTGGAGGGAGACTATAAAGGCTAGGTAGGAGATAGTTTATTGAAGTGGGTGCTCCCGTAAGTTGCTGCTGTAACTCAAGATTTCACATCCTAACAAGAATGCGCAAAGCCAGTCTTAACACATAGCTAGAATAGTTCCTTAAAGCTTGAAGTACTTTAAAGCTTGGAGTACTGTACAGGCCTACAGTAAATTGGGTAGAAATGCCATAACTATGTTGGCAGTGTATTACGGAAGAGATCAGAAGGCTCAGAGAAGTGGGCATGCTAGAATGGATTTATGGCATAAGACCAAACAGCCACTAAGTTGTGTAAGAGGGCTAGAGAACACTCAGCTTGCTAAATGAGTGTGCACTATGGAATAAAGAATGCACTATGAGAAACTCAGTGGTGGCTTTCCTCTGTAAGCCAAGTTGATGTTAAAGATGTAACTGTGGAATTGAACTATCTAGTGTAAATAGGAAGATAGATTCTGAACTGTCAGCGTCCAGGAAGTGACACTTAAACATCAGAGGCAAGGTGTGTGTTATTGGCAGCAAAACTGGAATGGGAAGCAGAGACTCTGACCTTCAGAGATCTGTGATGATGGCTAATAGAACATGGTGTCTCTAGAGATGAGACAGATGGGCAGCCAACTAGTGTTGACTTATAAACCAAAAAATATCGAAAGCATGGAAGCTGAAGACTGACAACCAGTTGCCACAGTGGAAAATCATAATTCATGGCAATTTGAAGATTTGAGCCTGTTCTCAGCCAGAGCCCATTGATTGGAGAGGTGCCCAAATCCCCTTGAGGAAGGACACCACAATGACTTAGCATGCATGTGTAATACATAATTAAGCCCTTTCTCAAAAAGCCCTATAATCAGTTACCAGACTAATTGTCTACTGGAGAAAGGAGAATACCCAAGTCTTTTTTTCAGCTTTATTGAGGTGTACTTGACCTCCTGGGCTCAAGTGATCCTCCTGCCTCAGCCTCCCAAGTAGCTGGGACCACAGGTGTTCACCACCATGCCCAGCGTCTTTTGTTTGTTTGTTTGTTTTTTGAGACAAGGTCTCACCATGTTGCCAAAGCTGGTCTCAAACTCCTGGGTTCAAGTGATCCTCCAGCTCCCAAAGTGCTGGGATTACAGATATGAGCCACCACACCTGGCCTGTATATATTTAAAGTATACAATGTGATGGTTTTGTATACATATATATTGTGAAACAATTACCACATTCAAGCTAATTAACATATCCATTACCTTACATAGTTATGATTTGTGTGTATATGTATTTGGTGAAACACTTAAGATCAACTCTCTTAGTAAACTTCAAGTATACAAAACAGTATTATTAACTATAGTCTCCATGTTGTACATTAGATCTCCAGAGCTTATGTGTCCCGAATAACTGAACCTTAGGACCCTTTGACCAATACCTCCTCATTTCCCCCATTCCTCAGCCCCTGGCAACCACCATTCTACTCTGCTTTTATGAGTTCAACGTTTTTTAGATTCCTCATATGAGTGAGATCATGCTGTGAATCTGTTTCTGGCTGATTTCACTTAGGAGGATGTCCTCCAAGCTCATCCATGCTGTCCCAAAGGGCAAGATCTCCTTTTTAAAGGCTGAATAATATTCCATTGTATATATCTCTCACATTTTCTTTATCCATTCATTCATCAACTTAGATTTTTTTCATATCTTGGCTATTGTAAATAATGTTGAAATGAACATAGGGGTGCCGATATATCTTCAAGATACTACTTTCATTTCTTTTGAGCATATATGTGCCCAGAAGTGGGATTGCTGGAACATATGCTAGCTCTATTTTAATGTTTTAACAGTTCCTCAAAACAGTTGAAGGGATTGTAAATTGGTATAGTCATTATGGAAAATGTTAAATGTTTTGAGGAACTGTTTCTGTTTCTCCACAGCCTCACCAACACTTGTTTTCTTTTGACAATGCCATTTTAACAAGTGTGAGGTTATCTCTTGTGCTTTTGATTTGCACTTCCATGATGATTAGTGATGTTGCACACCTTTTCATGTATCTTTTGGCCATTTGTATGTCTTTTAAGAAATGTCTATTCAATTCCTTAACCCATTTTGAGAGGGGGTCTTTTTTTTTTTTTGCTATTGAGTTGTTTGGATTTCTTACATATTTTGGATATTAACTCCTTATCAGATGTATGGCTTGCAAATATATTTTCCCCATTCTGTAGGTTGCCTTTTGCCTCTGTTGATTATTTCCTTTGCTGTGCAGAGCTTTTTAGTTTGATACAATCCTATGCAAATCCTTTTGCATTTGTTACCTGTGCTTTTGGTGTCATAGCCAAGAAAACATTGCCCAGACAAATGTAAAGATGCTTTCTTTCTATGTTTTCTTCCAGTATTTTATGATTTCAGGCTTACTTTTAAATATTTAATCCATCTGAACTGATTTTTCTGTGAGGTGTGAGATAAGGGTCCAGTTTCATTCTTCTGCATGTGGATACCCAATTTCCCCAAAATCATGTATTGAAGAGACTATCTTTCTATTGCTGCTGATGTGAGTAGGCAAAGAATAAAATAAAACCAAATTTTAAAGTATAAAGAGACCATTCTTGACCCATTATTTGTTCTTGACACCTTTATCAAAGATCAGTTGACTATAGATACATGGGTTTATTTCTGGACTCTCCATTTTATTCCATTGGTTATATGTCTGTTTTTATGCCAGTACCATACTATTGTGATTACTGTAGCTTTGTAATATATTTTGAAATCAGAAGTGTAATGCCCTCCAGCTTTGTTCTTTAGGCTCAAGATTGCTTTGGCTATTTGGGGTTTTATAAGAATTTTAAGACATTGTTTTTGTATTTCTGTAAAGAATGCCATTGGGATTTTGATAGGAATTGAACTGAATCTGTAGATCACTTTGGGTAGTATGGACATTTTACCAGTATTAATTCTTCCAATTCATGGACATGAGATGTCTTTTCATCTTTATCTTAATTTCCTTCATCAATGTTTTATAATTTTTAGTGTACAAGTCTTTCACCTCTTTGGTTAAGCCTATTCCAAAGTATTTTATTCCTTTTGTTGTTATTGAGTATGGGATTACTTTTTTTTTTTTTTATTTTGAGACAGTGTCTCACTCTGTCACCCAGGCTGGAGTGCAGTGGTGCCATCTCGGCTCACTGCAACCTCCACCTCCTGGGTTCAGGTGATTCTCCTCCCTCAGCCTCCCAAGTAGCTGGGATTACATTACACCTGGCTAATTTTTTTGTATTTTTAGTGGAGACAGGGTTTCACCATGTTGGCCAGGCTGGTCTTGAACTCTTGACCTCAGGTGATCCACCTGCCTCGGCCTCCCAAAGTGCTGGGATTACAGGCGTGAGCCACTGTGCCCAGCCTAGGATTACTTTCTTAATTTTGAATAGTTCATTGTGTATAGAAACACAACAGGTTTTTTTTTTTTTCTTTTCTCAACTTCTATTTTAGGTTCAGGGGTTACATGTACAGGTTTGCTACATGGGCAAATTGTGTGTTGCTGAGTTGGGTATCCAAATGATTTCATCACCCAGGAAGCAAGCATAGTACCCAATAGGTAGTTTTTCAACCCTTACCTCCTCTCATCCTCCCCACTGAAGTAGGTCCCTATTGTTCCCATCTTTGTGTCCATGTGTACTCAATCACAACAGATTTTTGTATGTTGATTTTTTTATCCTACCATTTTGCTAAATTCATTTAAGTCTAACAGTTTTTTGTTAAGTCTTTAGGGTTTTCTACATATATGATCATGTCATCTGCAAACAGATAATTGTGCTTCTTTTCTGATTTGAAGGCCTATTTCTTTTTTTAATCACTAACCTCTTTTTATTGATTGATTGATTGATTGATTGATTGATTGACTTTTTACAGATGGGTTCTCACTATGTTGCCTGTGCTGAACTTGAACTCCTGGGCTCAAGTGATCCTCCTGTCTCAGCTTCCCAAGTAGCTGGGACTACAGGTATACGTGCCACCCACCTGGCTTATTTTTTAGTTTTTAATTGACACATGTAATTGTGCATATTTATGGGATCCAATTTGATATTCCGATACATATATACATTATATAATGATCAAATCAGGGTAGTTAGCATATCCATCACCCATGTATTTATCATTTCTTTGAGGTGAGAACATTCAAAAGACCGGCCTTCTGGCTATTTTGTAATATACAATACCTTACTATTAACCATTGTAACCCTACTGAGCAGTAGAACACTCCTATCTTACTGTAACTTTGTGCGTGTCTCCCAACCTCTCCCCCTTTCCCTCCTCCCTAGTCTCTGGCAACAACTGTTCTACTCTCTACTTCCATGATTTATTTTTAAGATTCTACATATGAGTGAGATTAAGCACTATTTGTCTTTCTGTGCCTGGCTTATTTACCTTAACATGATGTCCTTCAGGGTCTTCCATGTTCTCGCAATTGACAGTGTTTCATTCTTTTTATGGCTGAATAATATTCCATTGTGTATATATAACATATTTTCTTTATTCATTCATCCATTGTTGGACACTTAGGTTGATTCCATATCTTGGCTATTGTAAATAGTGCTGCAATAAATATGGGAGTGCAAATATCTCTTCGATGTGCTGATTTCATTTCCTTTGGATATATGCCCAATAATGGGGTTTCTGGATCATAGAGTAGTTCTAGTTTTAATTTTTTGAGGGACCTCCACACTGTGTTCCATAATGGCTATACTAATTTACAATCCCACCAACTGTGTGTAAGTGTTCTGTTTTACCCACATTGTCACCAAAACTTTTTTTTTTTTTTTTGAGACAGGCTTTTGCTCTGTCCCCCAGGCTGGAGTGCAGTGGCACAATTATGGCTCACTGCAACCTTGACTCTCGGGCTCAAGTGATCCTCTTGCCTCAGCCACCTGAGTAGCTGGGACTACAAGCATGAGCCACTACACCTGGCCTATGTGTGTCCTTAAAACTAAAGTGGGTCTCTTGTAGACAGCATATTACTGGATTTCTAAAATGCTCCAGCCATCTATATCTTTTGATTGGAGAATTCAATCCATTCACATCTAAAGTAATTCTTGATAGATGAGGGCTTACTCTTGTCATTTTCTCATTGTATTCTGTTTTGTAGTTTCTGTCTTTCTTTCTTCCACTCTTGCTATCTTCGTGATTTGATATGGATTCTTTTTTTGATAGTGGTATGCTTTAATTCCTTTTTCTTTATCTTTTGTATATCTACTGGAGGTTTTTTCCCTTGTGCTTACCATGAGGCTTACATAAAGCATCTTGTAGTTATAACTGTCTATTTTGAGCAGATAACTTAACCACAATCACATATAAAAATATACCCAAGTCTTTTGAGAGCTGTTGGATAACAGGCCTGCACTGGCATTTTTACCAGGAAACCTGTTTTGCCATCATTTCTCCCTTGTTATAATAAGGTCATATGAAAGATGGTACATGGAGTCCTGGCCCAAGTCCATCTTCTACTAGGGTCCATACTGTGATCATTTCTCTAGTCCTTGGGTACATATTCAAGATAGATATACTTAGTATTGGTTCTCTGAGAAGTAAAAGACCTTATGGGAGAAAAGGTCAAGTGAGAGCCCCTGAAACTTTTCCCCACCCTGGCCAAGACAGGGAATCAGAAGCAATACTACATGATGGGTGGAAGTTAATGGGCAAAAATTAATGCCACCCTTAATGATTTAAAGGATGCAAGGGTGGCGATTTTTACTATATTTCTATTTAACTTACTATTATATCCCCTGCAAAAGAAATATAAATCAGAGTGAACAATGGTGTACTTCCATAAACTTAACCAACTGGTAGATCTGACTACAACCATTGTGCCAGATATGGTGTCTCTACTACAACCAATCAACACTTGGTTGTTGCTATTGATAAGGCAAATGTATTCTTTTTATCCCCATCAAAAAGGAAGATCAAAAGCAGAGTACAGTTATCATTTCACATTCACCTAGTGTGAACAGCAGTACACATTGCTGGAGCTCTGATAATTCTCTTTTCTGTCACAATATAAGCCAAAGGAATTTTGATCATTTTGACATTTCTACAAAACATCAATATGATGGTCTACCATACTGATGACATCATATTCATTAGACCTGGTGAACAGAAGGAGTATTTTGGATGCCTTGTATCTTAGTCAGCTTGGGCTGCCATAACAAAATATGATACACTGGGGGGGCTTCAACAAAAGGAATCACAGTTCTGGGGGCTGGGAAGTTGAAGATCAAGATGCTGGCCAATCTGGTTCCCTGGTGAGGGCTCTCTTCCTGACTTACAGATGGCAAACCTCACTGTGTCCTCACATGGCAGGGAGAGGGAGGAAGAGAAAGAGGAAGTAAGCCCTCTGTGTCTCTTTTTATAAGGGCACCAGTTCCACCATGAGAACCCTACCCTCATGAACTCATCTAAACCAAATTATCTCCCAAAGGCCCTGTCTCCAAATACCATCACATTAGGGGTTAAGACTTCAACACATGAATTTTGGGAGGACAAATTCAATCTATAGCACCTTGGAAATAAACATGCATGCCAGAAAGTTAGAGATTAACCTTACAACGATTAATATGTCTGTCACATCAATAACATTTTTCGTAGTCCAATGGTCTAGGGCATTCCAGGATATTCCACCACGCCAAGGTAATGGATAAGGTATTGCACCAAGGGATGAAATGTTTTTACCAAAGGGCACTATAATGGTTTCACTGAACCTAAAACTATGGACTGTCTTTTGGTCATTTCAGATTCTTCATGCTGGTAAGCCTCCAAGCAAAGAGAGGAGTAATTATATTGGCAAGGTATTAATCCTGATTATCATAAGGAAATAGAAGTGTTGCTATATAATGAGAGCAGGAGGGAATGTGTTTGAAATTTGGTGTTCTCTGTGACTAGTGACAATACACAAACGGGCAGTTGCAGCAATCATGGCCTTACAAGAACAAGATAACTAGTGGCCCAGATCCCTTTGGGTAGAAGGTCTGGGTAAGCAATCTAGACTAGCAGAAGTTCTGGCTGAGGGTGACACTAAGAGACATCTAGAATGAAAAGAAGAGGAGGGAGTTGATGAATATCAATTATAGCCCCAGAGCGAACTGTAACAGTGGAAACTAATTTTTGTCCCAAGAATCCTCCTTTTGTAAATTTTGTATTAGGGATTATAAATGGCCACCACCTTGGAGAATCAGTGACAGCATACAATGGACTTGATGTAGGAACAGAGTGGATCTGAGCAGTGCAAGAAGATACTATAGCAAATTCTGTACATACTTCACCTATGTCCTTAAGTTTTAAAAATTCTAAAGAGCATGGCCAAGTGCGGTGGCTCACACAATCCCAGCACTTTGGGAGGCTGAGGCGGGTAGATCATCTGAGTTCAGGAGTTCAAGAACAGCCTGGCCAACATGGAGAAAGCTCATCTCTACTAAAAATACAAAAATTAGCCGGGCATGGTGGCACATGCCTGTAGTCCCAGCTACTTGGGAGGCTGAAGCAGGAGAATCTGAACTAGGAGGTGGAGGTTGCAGTGAGCCGAAATTGCACCACTGCACTCCAGCCTAGACAACAGAGTGAGACTCCATCTCAAAAAAGAAAAAAAAAATTCTAAAGAGCATGTGGCCATATTTTTTCAATATAATATAATAATTTCTGTCTTTAAATGATGTGTTTTGTCCATTTACTTGTTTGTGGTTTCTTAGATGCTTGAATTTATTTCTAACATCTTATTTGGGGCTTACTGTATTTCCTCCTTTGTTAATGTTTCTGTTTTCTGTTGCTTTCTACTAGATTGACTGAAGCCTTTTAAATTTCTCATTGTTTTTAAATTGTATACTCTATTTTTTATTCTTTTTTTTTTTTTTTTTTTTTTTTGGTCTGGAGTCTCGCTCTGTCACCTAGGCTGGAGTGCAGTGCCGTGATCTTGGCTCACTGCAACCTCCGCCTCCTGGGTTCAAGCAATTCTCCTGCCTCAGCCTCCCGAGTAGCTGGGATTACAGGCACCCGCCACCACACCTGGTTAATTTTTGTATTTTTAGTAGAGACAGGGTTTCACCATGTTGGCCAGGGTGGTCTCAAACTCCTGACCTCAGGTGATCTGCCTGCCTCAGCCTCCCAAACTGCTGAGATTACAGGTGTGAGCCACTGTGCCCAGCCTCTATTTTTATTCTTAGAGCTACCATTAAAATTTTTTTCTGTATGTTTGTGCCTTTTCTTTAACTTATTTTAGGTTCAGGGGTACATGTGCAGGTTTTTTACCTAGGTAAACTCGCGGCACAGGGGTTTGATGTACAGATTATTTCATCACCCAGGTACTCAGCCTACTACCCAATAGTTATTTTTTCTGCTCCTCTCCCTCCTCCCAACCTCCACCCTCTGGTAAGCCCCAGTGTCTGTTGTTTCCCTCTTTGTGTCCATGTGGTCTCATCATTTAGCTCCTACTTATAAGTGAGAACATGCAGTATTTGATTTTCTGTTTCTGAGTTAGTTTGCTAAGGATAATGGCCTCCAGCTCCATCCATGTTCCTGCAAAGGACATGATCTCATTCTTTTTATGACTGCATAGTATTCCATGGCATATATATATACCACATTTTCTTTGCCCAACCTTCCATTGATGGACATTTAGGTTAATTCCCTGTATTTGCTATTATGGATAGTGCTGCAATGAACATACATGTGCAAGTGTTTTTAAAATAGAACAATTTATATTCCTTTGGGTAAATGCCCAGTAATGGGATTGCTGGGTCAAATGGTATTTCTGTCTTTAGGTCTTTGAGGAATCGCCACACAGTCATCCACAATGGTTGAACTAATTTACACACCCACTAACAGTGTATAAGTGCTCCCTTTTCTCTACAACCTCATCAGCAACTGTTATTTTTTGACTTTTTAGTAATAGCCATTCTGACTGGTGAAGATAATATCTCATTGTGGTTTTGATGTGCATGTCTCTTCTTTTTGTTTGTTTTTTGAGACAGAGTTTCACTCTGTCCCCCAGGCTGGAGTGCAGTGGCCTGATCACGGCTCACTGCAACCTCTGCCTCCCAGATTCAAGTGATCCTTCTGCCTCAGCCTCCCGAGTAGCTGGGATTAGAGGCATGCACCACCATGCCCGGCTAATTTTTGTATTTTTATTAGAGACAGGGTTTCACCATATTGGCCAGGCTGGTCTCAAACTCCTGGCCTCAAGTGATCCACCTGTCTCGGCCTCCCAAAGTGCTGGGATTACAGACGTGAGCCACCATGCCCAGCCTGATGTGCATGTCTCTAATAATGAGTGATGCTAAGCTTTTTTCATATGATTGTAGGCCGTATGTATGTCTTCTTTTGAAAAGTGTTCATGTCCTTTGCCCACTTTTTAATGGGGTTGTTTGGTCTTTGCTTGTAAATTTGTTTAAGTTCCTTACTAGATCTTTGTCTGATGCTTAGTTTGCAAACATTTTCTCCCTTTCTGTAGGTTGTCTGTTTACTCTGTTTATAATTTCCTTTGCTGTACAGAAAGCTCTTTAGTTTAATTATATCCCCTTTGCCAATTTTTGCTTTCGTTGCAATTACCTCTGATGTCTTCGTCATGAAATCTTTGCCTGTTCCTATGTCCAGAATGGTACTGCATAGTTTGTTTTCCAGGGTTTATATTGTTTTGGGTTTTACATTTAATTAAAGGATTAAGCCTTTAATCCTTCTTGAGTTAATTTTTGTATATGGTGTAAGGAAGGAGTCCAATTTCAGTCTTCTGCATATGGCTAGCCAGTTATACCAGCACCATTTATTGAATAGGAAGTCCTTTCTCCATTGCTTGTTTTTGGCAGGTTTGTAGATCAGATGGTTGGAGGTGTGTGGCCTTATTTCTGGGCTCTCTATTCTGTTCCACTGGACTATGTGCCTGTTTTTATACCAGTACCATGCTGTTTTGGTTATTGTAGCCTTGTAGTATAGTTTGAGGCTAGGTAGCATGATGCCTCCAGCTTTGTTCTTTTTTCTTAAAATTGTCTTGGCTATTCAGGCCCTTTTTTGGTCCCATATGAATTTTAAAATAGTTTTTTCTAGTTTTGTGAAGAATGTCAATAATATTTTGATAGGAATAGCATTAAATTTGTAAATTGCTTTGGGTAATATGGCCATTTTAATGATATTGATTCTTCCTATGCATGAACATGGAATGTTTTTCCATTTGTTTGTGTCATCTCTGATTTTTTTGAGCAGTGTTTTGTAGTTCTTGTTGTAATGACCTTTTACCTCCCTGGTTAGCTGTATTCCTGGGTATTTTATTCTTTTTGTGGTAATTGTAAATGGGATTGCATTCCAGATTTGGCTCTTGGCTTGACTGTTGTTGGTGTATAGGAATGCCAGTGATTTTTGTATGTTGATTTTGTATCCTGAAACTTTGCTGAAGTTGTTTATCAGCTTAAGGAGCTTTTGGGCCAAGACTGTGGAGTTTTCTAGACACAGGATTATAATCATCTGCAAAGAGGGATAGTTTGACTTCCTCTCTTTCTATTTGGATGCACTTTCTTTCTCTTGCCTGACTGCCCTGGCCAGGACTTCCAATACTATGCTGAAAATAAGTGGTGAGAGAGGACATTTTTGTCTTTTGCCAGTTTTCAAGGGGAATGCTTCTAGCTTTTGCCCATTCAGTATGATGTTGGCTGTGTGTCTGTCATAGATGGCTGTCATTATTTTGAGGTATATTCCTTCAATACTTAGTTTATTGAGAGTTGTTAACATGAGGGAATGTTGAATTTTATCAAAAGACTTCTGCATCTACAATTTTTAATACATGTATTTGACTTAAGATCTAAAGTTAAAGAACTCTACCCTCATTTATATTATACAGTGACTTAAATCTTTCACTCCAATCACTTCCTCCATATACATGTTATCATTTTATAATATTTTTGTTCCAACTTTCTATTTATACCACTCAAAATTAACCTTTATTACCACTTTATATAATCAATGCTTATTTAGTAAGCCCAAATTTATGTATAATTAAATACATATACAATTTTTAAATTATCATCGTATTGTATATTTATTCCTGAGTTAGATTTCCTTCTTTTAGAAGTATATCCTTTAGTTGTTCTTTAACCATAGGTCAATTACTGGTAAATATTTAAGTCTTTATCTAAAAAATTTTCCCCTTACTCGAATGTTTCTTTATTTGGGGATAAACTTCTAGGTAGATACTTATTTTCTCTAGCTACTTTGACAATATAATACTGCTGAACAACTGAATACCAGCTTCTATTGTTGCTGTTGATGTCTAAAATTACTCTAATTTTTATTATCTATGGCTAATATCTTCATTCTCTCCAGTTATTTCAAGATATTCTATTTGATTTAGGGGTTTTTCATTTTCACTTCAGTGTGTATATGTATAGATTTTTTTTATCTTGCTTAAGATGTTTTAGCCTTTCTACATCTGAAGATTTATGTCTATCATGAAGTCTGGATAATCCTTATTTGAAATTGCTTTGAATATTGTCTCTCCCTCCATTCTCTTTATTCTCATCTTCTGGAAATTTTATTAGATGAATGCTGAACTTTCTCTTTCATCCCCTATGTTTCTGAACCCATCTTTTACATTTTCCATCTCTCTATCTATGCATATACCCTGGGTAATTTTCTCAGTTCTATCTACCAGGTCACTAATTCTCTCCTAAGCTGTGTTTAATCTCATATTTAGTCATTCATGGAGTTTTTAATTTTAATGATTATATTTTTCGTTCTAGAAGTTCTATCTGATTATTTTCCAAGACTTCTTTTTTCTGTTTCATAGTGTCTTGTGCTTTCATTATGTTAAGCAGATTCAGGGTTGTTACTAAGGTACAGCCTGGCTTAGCCTGCCTAATTCAGTATGCTTATTTGCATTGTTATCGTATGTCTCCCTACTAGATTATATGCTTATGAGGGCAGAAACACATCTGTGCTTAATCAAGTGAGGTCGTTATTAACTTTTATACTCCAATTATTTCATCTTTGGCCAAGGGGAGCCAATGCTGGCTTCTATGTGCTTTTGACCCAGCTCCACTTACTTTTTGACAGCATCATTATTTTCTAGTAAGAGAAGGTGTCCCAGACTCATCTTGTACATTACCAGCCTGTGACCTGGAATCAGTCATTTTTCCAAAGAGCCCTGGTTCCCCACAGTACCATGATGAGGGAATATTTAGGACCAAGTTCTGGGTGATAGGAGTACTCATTTCTCCTGGGGTGCTTCTAAGCTTTTTCATTGAACACAGTGAAGAAATAGAAATATGTTAATATTTTAAATAGTGAATTTAATTTAATATTTCTAATTCAAAATAACATTATAGGAGTCTTAGTTAATTCCTTTGATTTCTTAATAGCTTTATGGATGCATAATTTAGACACAATGAAATTCACTCTTTTTTTTTTTTTTTTTTGACGGAGTCTTGCTCTGTCGCCAGAGCAAGAGTGCAGTGGCACAATCTTGGCTCACTGCAGTCTCTGCCTCCTGCAATCAAGCAATTCTCCTGCCTCAGCCTCCCGAGTAGCTGGGACTACAGGCACACGCCGCCAAGTCTGGCTAATTTTTTTGTATTTTTAGTAGAGATGGGGTTTCACCATGTTGGCCAGGATGGTCTTGATCTCCTAACCTCATGATTCGCCTGCCTCGGCCTCCGAAAGTGCTGGGATTACAGGCGTGAGCCACTGCGCCCAGCCGAAATTCACTCATTTTTAGGTATACAATTGTGTAACATCAAAACCCTAAAATATTTTCTCATGCCCCTTTGCAGTTGATTCCCTCTCCTGACCCTCATCCCTGGCAACTACTGATCTACCTCTGTCACTTTAGTTTACGTTTACTAGAATTTTACATAAATGGCATCATATTGTTAAAAATTATAGGGGGCCTTTTTTGGGGGGGGAAATGGGGTCTCACTCTGTCACCCAGGCTGGAGTGCAATGGTATGTCACAGGTCACTATAGCATTGACCTCCCGGACACAAGTGATCCATCTGCTTCAACCTCCCCAGTAGCTAGGACTACAGGTGTGCACCACCACATTGGGCTAATTTTCTTATTTTTATTTTTTGTAGAGATGTGGTCTTGCTGTGTTGCCCAGGCTGGTCTTGAATTCCTGGGCTCAAGCAATCTTCCCACCTTGACCTCCTAAAGTGCTGGAATTACAGGTGTGAGCCCATGCCCTGCCAGGATGCCATTGTTTTGGACTAAACTCCTATACTGGGCCCCAATGGACGAGACTAAAACTCAAAATGGAGTTACCCCGGCTCACCAAACCAAAGCTAAGCTGTTATCTGGCCTTTTGAGAAAACAGGAGTGAGAAGGAGCCTAATTTCCCAAACAGGCCAATTTCAACCTTCTATCAGCATGAGAATGAAGTTTCCTCTGTTTTAATCCTTACAACAAAGAGTAACCTGGAGTAACCTGTTGTTAACCCATCAGTTATCTTCCCATTGTTCTGTCTTCCTGTCCCTGACTTACAAAGAAAGTAACTTTGAAATGACCAATCCACTTTTTGTTATTTGTTTTGCTTTCTTCAGCCCTTTTACTGTCTATAAAACCAACATCCTCTGCTTGAGCCATGGGAACAATTATTCTAGCTTATGGAATAAATGTTACCCAATTCTAGAATCTTGATAAAGCCAACTGAGACCTTTAAACTAAATTTGTTGCAACATTTTTTTGATAATATGATATGTAGTTTTTTGTGTCTGACCTCTTAATGCTTTTGAGATTATACATTTCTGTATATATTAATATTATGTCAGTTTTTATTGCTGAAAATATAATTCCATTGTATGAGTATACAACAGTTTCTTTATCCATGATGGACATTTGTGTTGTCCCCAGCTTTTGACTATTATTAATAAGGCTGCTGTAAACATTCCAGTACAAGTCTTTGTGTGGACATGTGTTTTCTTTTTCTCTTGAAAACAACACCTAAGAATAGAATTGTTGGAAAATATCAGTGCATGTTTAATTTTATTAGATATGCCAAGCTGCTTTTCAAAGAAGTCGAACAATTTTGCATTCCCATCAGCATGTATGAAAGTTCTAATTATGCCACAAGCTTGTCATCACTTGTATCATCAGACTTTTTCACTTTAATGATTCTAGTGATTGGGTAATGGTATCCCATTATAGTTTTCATTTGCATTTCCCTGCTGATTGGTGATATTGAACATCTTTTCTTATGCAACTCAATTTTATAATTTTCTTTTGCACTAAAATTATAATTTTATAATTTTCTTTTGCACTGAAAATTATGGTTGCTAACAGCTGTTTGTTTGCATTAATGGATTTATTTCCCTATATCTTTTCCACTGCTATTAGTTGCTGGCTGTAAGATTCAATAATTCATGGGAAGCAGCAAAGTGAGACAGTGAGGCTTTTGGAGTCTGTATTGACCCTGTACCAACACCTTCAGGCTGAGTGATCTTGGACAAGTCCCTTAAGATCTCCAAGCCTCTGTCTCTTATTTTTTAAATGGAGATTGTTATCATCAATAATAATTGTTATTATTAACTACTGTTCATTAAACACCTTCTAAATTCTAGGCTTTATGCTAAGTGCATTACTTAGCATACTAAGTATGGTTATGTTATGTAAAGTACTTAGAACAGTGCATAGAACAGAGTGAGCACTATATTTGTATTATATTAAAAAAATTTTTTTTTGTGGTAAAATAGTCACAACATAAAATCTACCATTTTGACCATTTTTAAGTGTACAGTTCAGTAGCATTAATTACCCTCACCTTGTTGTGCAACCATCACCACCATTCATCTCCTGAACTTTAATCATCCATACTAAAAACCTGTACCCATGATACACTAATTCCTCTTTTCCCCTCCCTTCAGCCCCGGACAGCCACTGTTCTACTTTATTTATCTATAAATTTGACTATTCTAAATACCTCATATAAGTGTAATAATACATTATTTGTCCTTTCTGTCTGACTTATTTCACTTAGCATAGTATCTTCAAGGTTCATCTATGTTGTAGTATGTATCAGAACCTCATCCCTTTTTAAGGCTGCCTTACTTATTTTCTGCCTGGTTGTTTTATCCATTATCGAAAGTGGGTTACTAAATACTATGACTATTATTGTAGAACATTCTACTATCTTCAATTTTGTCAACTTTTCCTTCATATATTTTGAGGGTCTGTTATTAGGTGTATAAATGTAGTAATCATTATCATCATTGTTATTAATCTTGACGATTAATAATTTTTTTTGAGACGGAGTCTCGCTGTGCACCCAGGCTGGAGTACAGTGGCAGGATCTCAGCTCACTGCAACCTCCGCTTCCCGGGTTCAAGTGATTCTTCTGCCTCAGCCTCCCGAGTAGCTGGGACTACAGGCACATGCCACCATACCCAGCTAATTTTTGTATTTTTAGTAGAGACATGGTGTCACCGTATTGGCCAGGATGGTCTCAAACTCCTGACCTTGTGATCTGCCCGCCTTGACCTCCCAAAGTGCTGGGATTATAGGCATGAGCCACCATGCCCGGCCAAAGTAAGACCATTTTTATCCCCATTTTGTATATGAGGAAAATAATATACAGAGAAAAGAGGTATCTTACCTGAGGTCAACACTTATGATAATAATTTTTTTTTAAGAGATTAGGTCTTGCTATGTTGCCCAGGTTGGTTTCAAACTTCTGGCCTCCAGTGATCCTCTCACCTCACCTTCCCAATGTGCTGGGATTACAGGCATGAGCCACTATGCCTGGCTCATAATGATAATTTTTAAAAATGCATTTGTCACTATTGGAGATAGCTATTGTGTCCATTCTTAACTCTGAATTTGGCAATTAATGGAAATTATTAAGCATTGATTCTGACTTTCCTATTCAAACTGCATGTCAAATTATATATAACCATAAAGCCTTGGCTGATGAAGAAATATTTATTTCTTACAAAAGAATTCCAGCTAGAAAGTGTTGATGAAATTAGAAAAACACTTTTTTGTAACCCCTCATGGAATAATATTCTAGGTAATAATGAATGGATACAAAATACATTTGATGAAAGTTCAGTGGATATGTTTCCTATTGCTATTGCAACAAATTACCAGAAAGTAAGTGGCTTAAAACAATAATAAAGTAAGTGTATTATCTTATAGTTCTGAAGGTTAGAAGTCTAAAATGCATTTCAATGAGCTGAAATCAAGGTTCACACAGGCTGTGTTCCTAATGCAGGCCTGTCCTAGTCTGTTTTATGCTGTTATAACAGAATACCACAGATTGGCTAATTTATAATGAATAAAAATTTATTGACTCACAGTTCTGGAGGCTGGGAAGTCCAATATCAAGGTGCCAGTACCTGGTAAGGGCCTTCTTGCTGCATCATGGCATGGCAGAAGGCATCACATGGTGGAAGGGCAAAGAGAGGCAGAAGAGGGCCAAACTTGCCCTTTTATAATGGCATTAATCTCACCCATTAGGGCAGAGTCCTCATGGTCTAATCACCCCTTAAAGGTGATCTAATTACAATGGCAATTAAATTTCAACATGAGTCTTGGGGAAGATAAAGATTCAAACCATAGCCAGGCCCTAGGAAAGAATCAAATTATTTGCCTTTTCCAGGTTCTAGAAGCTGCCTACATTCCTTGGCTAGTTGCCCCTTCCTCTTTCTTCAACGCCAGCAGTGGAACAGCTTCAAACCTCTCTCTGACTCTGACCCCCTCTAAGCCTCCCTTTTCCACTTTAAAGGACCTTGTGATTAATTGGGTTCACCTGCGTTATCCATGATACGCCCATGATAATCCTTTTAAGGTCAGCTGATTAGGAACTTTAATTCCATCTGCAACATTTATTTTCTCTTGCCATGTAACAACATATTCACAGGTTCTGGAGATTAGGGCATAACCATATCTAGGAGAGGGCATTATTTTGTCTGCCACAATGGGGAACTGTAGACTTATGAGGTGTCAAGTTACCAACTCACAGATTAGAGGTTGGTTATAAGGTGGAAAACACACTTTAACAATGAAGGAGTCAGACTATCCCCACCTGAACCCACTGGTAGATCTTAACATCTCTAGAGGTGGAACCATCAAACATGGCATGCATTCTAATGTTATGTAATATAAATAACATTGCCCATGAAACAGTCTTACCAAGAAAGCTTTATTTTACTTTAAGCAATCTTTTGGGTCTTTCAGTTTACCAGAAATACAGGGAAGAGTAGAAAAAGTTAAATGATACCATGAAGAAACAATCAGACAAATCCTGAAGATGGGTCATTCTAGTGGAAAGCTGCCTCTATGTCCTTAGTAAATCACTGGCATTAAAAAAAAAAAAACAGTTGAGGGTCTGGCACGGTGGCTCACACCTGTAATCCCAGCACTTTGGGAGGCCGAGGCGGGCGAATCACGAGGACAGGAGATCGAGACCATCCTGGCTAACACGGTGAAACCCCATCTCTGTTAAAAATACAAAAAATTAGCCAGACATGGTGGCGGGCGCCTGTAGTCCCAGTTACTCGGGAGGCTGAGGCAGGAGAATGGCGTGAACCCAGGAGGCGGAGCTTGCAGTGAGCCGAGATCGCGCCACTGCACTCCAGCCTGGGTGACAGAGCAAGACTCCATCTCAAAAACAAAACAAAACAAAAAAAAGTTGGGGACTGTTCTGGGTTAAATGATACTGGTTCCTCCAGGAGCAGACCCTGATACATGGATCCGAGTTTATTTGGGAGGTACTAGAGATACCAGTAGAGAAGTGAGGCAGTGAAACAGAAAAAGAAGAGAGTCCATGATGGGTTTGTTGTTGAGCTGGCCACCACAGTGAGCAGCCGGACCTCAATCCCAGGAGAAACTCACAGTGACACAAAACACCAGATTCACAAAGGGCAAGGCAGCTGAAGTATTTATACACTGACTCACAAAAGTAATTTGTAGAGAACTGGTCCTTGGGTGTGTTAATTTGGCACTTTGGGCCTTTGGTAAACAGGGAAAGCTGTCTTTTACCAGTGGTGTGCCTCAAATATTTCGCACCTGTGGGGCATTGCAATTTAAGTCCCTTTCTCTATATGAAAAATTAGGTTCATAAATTATTATGAAATGAAAGTAGTGGGAAAAATTACATAGAAAAGAAATGCAGACAGTGACGGTTCTTTTGATGAAATCTGTATGTATAAGTATGACATAAAATAATATTAAATAAAAATTACAGGATCAAAAAGGAAAACATAAACACTTTAAAGATAATTAAAACCTTACATTACATTAAAGTCTTATATTTCAATTTTTTTTCTTTAAAATGTGAGTTGTGTACAGGGGGTTAAATGCTTTTTAGACAAGAAAAAAAAACTGCACTAGAATCAACTTATTCATCGTCATTTTCTTCACCTTCATCTTCCTCCTCCTCCCGATCCTCTTCATCTTCCTCCCCTTCCTTCTTCTTCTTGCTTTTTTCAGCCTTGATGACTCCCTTTTTTGCTGCATCAGGCTTTCCTTTAGTTCAATATGCAGCAAGATCCTTTTTGTATTTTTCCTTCAGCTTCACAGCTGTCTTTTCATAAGGCTGCTTGTCATCTGCAGCAGTGCTATTCCACATGTCTCCCAGTTTCTTTGCAACATCACCAATGGACAGGCCAAGATGTTCTTTGATTTGGGGCAACACTCAGAACAGAACACGAAACAGGCTGCAGGAGGCCACTTGGGTGCATTGGACTTGAACTTCTTTTTTGTCTCCCCTTTAGGGAGGATATAGATTTTCATTTCTCTTTCATAACGGGCCTTGTTTGCCTTTGCCATATCTTCAAATTTTCCTTTCTGTTTAGCAGATATGGTCTTCCACCTCGCTGAGCACTTTTTTTTTTTCTTTTTCTGAAACAGAGTCTCTCTGTCGCCCAGGGTGGAGTCCAGTGGTGAGGTCTTGGCTCACTGCAGCCTCCGCCTCCCGGGTTCAAGCAATTCTCTTGCCTCAGCCTCCCGAGGAGCTGGGATTACAGGCACCCGCCACCACATCTGGCTAATATTTAGATTTTTAGAAGAGACGGGGTTTCACTATGTTGACCAGGCTAGTCTTGAACTCCTGACATCAAGTGATCTGCCTGCCTCGGCCTCCCAAAGTGCTGGGATTACAGGCATGAGCCACCGCACCTGGCCTCTCTCTGAGCACTTCTTAGAAAACTCTGAGAAGTTGACTGAAGCTTCTTATGCTCCTTCTGACAAGTTTTCACAAGAAATGCATATGATAACATTTTGCCTCTCGGCTTCTTAGGATCTCCTTTGCCCATGTTTAGTTATTTTTTTCCTCAGTGAGGCACAGAGTCACCCAGTGCTCATCTGGCTCCCACTTGCCCTGGCGCTGTCTCTGTGGAGCTCAGTGTACTGTAACAGCTGTCAGAGCAGGCCTCCTCACTCTCTCCACTCTGTGAAAAGTTTCTTTTACATGAAGCAACCCATATATAAATGGTTTGTCAAAAATTCCTAAAAACCAATTTCACAAGTTCCAAAAATGATAATACTGTACATTACTTTGTTTTAGAGGGATGAATTCTAGTGGATTTCAATGGTCTCCAGAATTGAAAATTTCCACTAGAGAATTTTCACAATTCAACACAAAAAAACAAAAAAACAAACTCCCCCATTTTATTTTGAAAATCCAATAATATTGCTGAGTGATAGCAAATATTGGCATTATTTGAGTCATTGCTTTAAAATGAGTATATAGCTCTTGGTAGAAATGATCAAGTCATTCAAGCATAGTCTTTTTATTTATTCTGGCATCTTTTGTCATTTCTCCTGGGATTCTTCTTCAAAGTTTGATTCTTTTTTTCCTTGTAAATATCCATTCTTTTTGTGTGGCATAGCCAAAAGTCTTCTCCACATTTTTTATGTGCCAGTGTTCAAGACTGAGATTTACTATACATTACTCAAGGCTGATTCTGGCTCTTCACAAAAATTTTTGTCTTATTTTAATAAATGGCCACAACCACCTCAACTTTCAGCAATCACCAACCTGATAAGTCAGCAGCCATCAACACTGAAGCAAGACCCTCCACTAGCAAAAAAATTGTGACTTGCTGAAGCCTTAGCTGATCACCAGAATTTTTTTAGCAATAAAGTATTTTCAATTAAGGTATGTACATTGTTTCTTTAGATATAATGCTAGTGCACATTTAATAGACTATGGTATAGTATAAACATAACTTTTATACACACCGAGAAACCAAAATTTGTGTGACTTGCTTTATTATGATATTCACTTTATTGCAGTCATCTGAAACTGGATCCATAATATCTTGAAGGTATGACTGTATCTCGAAAGTCAACATTAACCTAACATCACAACTAAAAGAACTAGACAGACAAGAGCAAACAAATCCCAAAGCTGGCAGAAGACAGGAAATAACCAAAACCAGGGCTGAAATGAAAGAAATTGAGACACAAGAAATCATTCAAAAGATCAACAAACCCCGGAGCCAGTCTTTCGAAAAAAATTAATAAAATAGACCACTAGCTAGACTAATAAAGAAGAAAGAGAGAAGATTCAAATAAACACAATCAGAAACAACAAAGGGGATTAACACTGACCCCATAGAAATACAAACAACTGTCAGGATAGTACAAATATCTCTATGCACATAACCTAGAAAATCTAGAAGAAATTGATAAATTCCTGGACACATATACTCTCCCAAGACTGAAGCAGGAAGAAAATGAATCCCTGCACAGACCAGTTAACAAGCTCTGAAATTGTCAGTAATAGCTTACCAACCAAAAAAAGCCCAAGACCAGATGGATTCACAGCCGAATGCTATCTCATGTACAAAGAAGAGCTGGTACCATTCCTGCTAAAACTATCACAAAAAATTGAGGAGGAGAGAATCCTCCCTAACTCATGCTATGAGCTCAGCATCATCCTGATACTAAAATCTGGTAGAGACATAAAAACAAAAAACAAAACAAAACAAAACAAAACAAAACAAAAAACCCACTTTAGGCCAATAATATCCTTGGTGAACATTGATGCAAAAATCCTCAACAAAATACTGGCAAACTGAATCCAACAGCACATCAAAAAGCTTATCTGCCACAATCAAGTAGGCTTCATCTCTGGGATGCAAGTTTGGTTCAACATATGCAAATCAATAAATGTGATTTATCACATAAATACAACTAAAGACAAAAACCACATGATTATCTCAATAGATGCAGAAAATGCTTTCAATAAAATTCAAAACTCCTTCATGTTAAAAACTCTCAATAAACTAGATATTGAAGGAATATATCTCAAAATAATGAGAGCCATCTATCACAAACCCACAGCCAACATCATACTGAATGGGCAAAAACTGGAAGCATTCCCCTTGAAAATCAGCACAAGACAAGGATGCCCTCTCTCACCACTCCTATTCAACATAGTATTGGAAGTCCTGGGCAGGGCAATTAGACAAGAGAAAGAAATAAAGGGCATCCAAATAAGAAGAGAAGAAGTCAAACTATCCCTGTTTGCAGATGACATAATCCTATATCTAGAAAACCCCATAGTCTCAGTCCAAAAGCTCCTTAAGCTGGTAAACGACTTCAGCAAAGTCTCACAATACAAAATCAATGTGCAAAAATCACTAACATTCCTGTACACCAACAACAGCCAAACCGAGAGCCAAATCAGGAACACAATCCCATTCACAATTGCCACAAAAAATTATAAAATACCTAGGAATACAGCTAACCAGGGAGGTGAACAATCTTTACAATGAGAACTATAAAACACTGCTCAAAAAAATTAGAGATGACAAAAACAAATGGAAAAACATTCCATGCTCACGAATAGAAAGAATAAATATCATTAAAATGGCCATACTGCTCAAAGCAACTCATAGATTCAATGCTATTCTTATTAAACTATCATTGATATTTTTTGCAGAACTAGAAAAAAACTATTTTAAAATTCATATGGAACCAAAAAAAAAAAAAAAGCCTGAAGAGCTAAGGCAATCCAACTCCACTCAAAGTATACTACAGGGCTACAGTAATCAAAACAGCACAGCACTGGTACAAAAACAGACACATAGAGTAATGGAACAGAACAGAAAGCCCAGAAATAAGGCCACACAGCTACAAGTATCTGATCTTCAACAAAGCTGACAAAAATAAGCAATGGGGAAAGGATTTCCTGTTCAATGAATGGTGCTGGGATAACTGTCTGCCCATAGGCAGAAGATTGAGATTGGACCCCTTCCTTATACCATATGCAAAAATTAACTCAAGATGAATTAAAGACTTAAATCGAAAACCTAAAACTACAAAATCCCTGGAAGAAAACCTAGGTAATACCATTCTGGACTTAGATTTCATGATGAAGACACCAAAAGCAATGGCAACAAAAGCAAAAATTGGCAAATGGGATCTATTTATACTAACAAGCTTCTGGACAGCAAAGGAAACTATCAACAGAGTGAACAGACAACCTATAAAATGGGAGAAAATTTTTGCAAGCTATGCATCTGACAAAGGTCTAATATCCACAATAATCCAATCCACAATACTGCTATCCACAATAGCATCTATCAGGAACTTAAACAAATTTACAACAAACAACCCCATTAAAGTGGGCAAATGACATGAACACTTTTCAAAAGAAGACATACATGTGGCCAACAATCATATGAAAAAAAGCTCAACATCACTGATCATTAGAGAAATGCAAATCAAAACTACAGTGAGATACCATCTCACACCAGTCAGAATAGCTAGTATTAAAAAGTCAAAAAACAACAGATGCTGGCATGGTTGTGGAGAAAAGGGAACAAATTTACATATTGGTGGGAGTGTAAATTAGTTCATTGTGGAAGACAGTGTAGCAATTTCTCAAAGACCTAAAGACAGAAATACCATTCGACCCAGCAATCCCATTACTGGGTATATACCCAAAAGAATATAAGTCATTCTATCATAAAGACATGCATGCATGCATAGGTTCATTGCAACACTATTCACAATAGCAAATACATGGAATCAACCTAAATGCCCATCAACAGAAGACTGGGCAAAGAAAATGTGGTACATATATGCCATGGAATACTATGCAGTCATAAAAAGAGTGAAATCATGTCCTTTGCAGGAACATAGATGGAGCTGGAGGCCATTATCCTTAGCAAACTAACTCAGAAACAGAAAACCAAATACCGCATGTTCTCACTTGTAAGTAGGAGCTAAATGATGAGACCACATGGACACAAAGAGGGAAATAACAGACACTGGGGCTTACCAGAGGGTGGAGGTTGGGAGGAGAGAGAGGAGCAGAAAAAATAACTATTGGGTAGTAGGCTGAGTACCTGGGTGATGAAATAATCTGTACATCAAACCCCTGTGCCATGAGTTTACCTATATAAAAACCTGCACACCTGTATCCCTGAACTTAAAAGTTAAATAAAAAAATAAAAATAAATTGTCCTTACTGTGCACACAGCTTAATTTGCCTGGTATAATCTGTTTCAGTGTTATAACTACATTTGGCAGCATTTTTTATAGATGAGGAGAGATCAAAAAGAATGGATAATGTTTTTTCTAAAAAGATGCAACAAAAATTTTTTATTGTAAATTGACAATTTATAACTGTATAAATTTATGGGTTACAAAGTGATGTCATAAATTGTGGATACAAGGTATAATAATTAAATCAAGCTAGTTAACATACCCAATACTTCAAATACATTTCCTTTTTTTTTTTTTTTTTTTGAGATGGAGTTTTGCTCTTGTTGCCCAGGCTGGAGTGTAATGGTAAGATCTCAGCTCACCACAACCTCTGCCTCCCGGGTTCAAGCGATTTTCCCACTTCAGCCTCCCAAGTAGCTGGGATTACAGGCATGCGCCATCACGTCCAGCTAATTTTGTGTTTTTAGTAGAGACACGGTTCCTCCATGTTGGTCAGGCTGGTCTCGAACTCCTGACCTCAGGTGATCTCCTGCCTTGGCCTCCCAAAGTGCTGGGATTACAGGCATGAGCCACCACAGTTCAAATACATTTCTGTGATGAGAACATTAATTTTGAAATGTATAATACTCCACTATTAAGTATATGCACCACTCAAAAAAAGTATAACAGAAGTGTACAATAGAACTCAAAAAGAGTATAAAACATATTTTTCCTGTCTGAGATTTTGCACCCTTTGACCATCATTAAATTTTTTTTGTTTTGGAGATATTCTCACTCTTTCACCCAGGCTGGAATGCAATGGCACAATCCCAGCCCACCACAACCTCTACTTCCTGGGTTCAAGTGACTCTTCTGCCTCAGCCTCCGCAGCAGCCGGGACCACAGGCACGCGACACCACACCCGACCAACTTTTTCTGTATTTTTAGTAGAGATGGGGTTTCACCACATTGTCTAGGCTGGTCTCGAACTCCTGACCTCAGGTGGTCCGCCCACCTCGGCCTCCCAAAGTGCTGGTACCACAGGTACAAGCCACTGTGCCTGGCCTAAATTTTTATGAGGCAAAATATCAATTTCAAAACAGCATCAAAAAGTGAGCAGGCCAGGCATGGTGGCCACACCTGCAATCCCAGCACCCTAGGAGGCCAAGGCATATCTTTCTGTACTAAAAATACAAAAATATTTGTCTCTACTAAAAAATACCAAAAAAAGAAAAAAAAAGCCCACTGGGCATGGTGGTGCATGCCTGCAATCCCAGCCACTTGGGAGGCTGAGGCAGGAGAACCGCCCGCACCTGGGAGGCAGAAGCTGCAGTGAGCCAAGATCACGCCACTGCACCCCAGCCTGGGCAACAAGAGCGAAACTTCATCTCAAAAAAAAAAAAAAAAAAAAAAAGAGTCAGCGTATTTAACCATCCTCATCTGATAATAGAGCAAATAGGTCAACAGAATAATAATTCATGCTATTGCATGAGTAATGAACTGGCAACAAGAGAAAGTTGGTGGAAGGAAAGGCAGAGGAAATGTGTCTTGTAAGAATTAGAATCAAGGGGCTCCATAATCATCGGACATCCATTCAATGTTGTATCTATGGTTAGAAATGCACATGATAGGAACTCCAGGAATCTTACAGATTCTTCTTTTAAGGTCCCAGTCAACTGTGGCCATAATGTAACACTTATGCTACTAAGCAGTCATCTGCATAGGTTCCTTGGTGTGCACATGGTAATAGTTCAAATCTTGGATCCTTGGTGATCCTTAGAGCCACTCTATACTTCTGCCCCAATTTCTCAATTTCAGCCATTACACAATCAGTTATACAAGGGATACACTTGGCATACAGACAGTCCATCATTGACTGCATTAAGTCCAGTTTGGCTTTTATGGAAAAGTTGATAAAGTTGGCATCAATGAGGATGTGGTAAGGTGGGCCGAGCTGTGTATTATATTGGAAAAATAAGCGGGAAGGGTGTCGGGGAACTTCCCTTTCCTTTAATGTGCTGGGATCCTTCTTTTCTTTCTTTTTAGGTTTTAATCTATCCTTTTCTTTAAGCCTCTGATCTCTGAGACTAAGCATTTGCTTCATGGTTGCGTACTTCCTTGTTTTATTTTGCTTCCCCACGGTCACATCACACTTCTGTTTCTTCTGTAATCACCAACTGAATGGATAATTTTTTTAACAAAGTTTGAACAAATGTCACACATTAAAAACACTTCTGAAAGTGTGAACACCATAAAGATTCAGAGAATGATTATAAAAGAGACAAGTAATGATTTGGGATTAATATCTCCCATTTTTACATGAACTGCACCATGCATACCAAACAAAAATATTGTGCCTCAGAATTCACACTTTGTTTTACTGTTTTAAATTTTTAACACAAATAAAATCTCTAAGAGGGCACATAAAGTAACAGATTTAAATAACTCAGGTTCTGATTCTTCACCTTCAACTCACTAAACTATCATTTGTTTCATATCTACCATTTAAATAGGAATATGTAGTACAACAGAGGTTGGAGAAACAAACTGCACACTAAGCAAGCGCCCACAGTTCCAAACCTTTACAAACTTACTCTTGAAATAAATGTGGCTTATATGCTGAGTCTACATATGTTGGGACTGACTGTTTAACTGGGATTCCTCTGAATGAACTTCCATGTAGAATACAGTGCATAGTGAAGAATATGTAATTTAAAAGTGATCATTTGGTTCCGGTTCCAGTTAAGATGAAGTAAGCACATTTAGCCCTGTCTCTCACATTGAATGCAACAAAAAATCCTGGAAAGAATGCATGAAGCAGCAATCTGAGGACTCTGAAAAGTAAATAGTAACAAGAGGATTGGGAAAGGAAACCAAAACTTGAAGAATCATTGGTGAGTTTTCTTGGTTTTTATTCCTCCAATATCTCCCAGCCTGGACTTAGAGGCAGCCTGAATCCCAGAACACCACACCCAGTACTAATACCATATTTAATGGGGAAAGACTGAATGTTTGCACTCCAAAATGGGACAAAGCAAGAATCTCTATTCTCATCACTCCTATTCAATATTGTAGTAAAACTATCCTTACTTACAGATGACATGATTATCCATGTAGGAAATTCCAAGGAATATACAAGCAAAGCTCCTATAAATAATAAGTGAATGCAGCAAAGTTCTTGATACAATGTCAGCATTCAAATATGAAATGTTCATCTATATAATAGTAATGAACAATTGGAGACCAAATAGGTATAAATCTTAAAAAAAAAAAAAAAAGAAAAGAAAAGAAAGAAATAGGGGGGCCAGGCATAGTGGCTCATGCCTGTAATCCCAGCACTTTGGGAGGGAGGCCAAGGAGGGCAGATCAAATTGAGGTCAGTAGTTCAAGACCAACCTGGCCAATATGGTGAAAACTCATCTCTACTAAAAATACAAAAATTAGCCAGGCGTGGTGGCACATGTCTCTAATCCCAGCTTCTTGGGAGGCTGAGGCAGGAGAATCACTTGAACCTAGGAGGTGGAGTTTGCAGTGAGCCGAGATTGTGCTACTGCACTCCAGCCTGGGTGACAGGGCAAGACTCTGTCTCAAAAAACAAAAATAAAAAAGCTAAAAGCAGGAGTGAAAGAAGGGACATTACTACTGACCTTACAGAAATAATAAGGAACAAATTCCTTATTATAGACATATGTTATAGATCTGAACAGGTCTATAACAAGAGATTGAATTAGTAATCAAAACCTACCCATAAAGAAAACCCCAGACCTAGATGGTTTTATTGGCGAATTCTGCCAAACACTTAAAGAATTAATACTAATTCTTCACAAACTTTTCCAAAAAATCAAAGAGGAGGGACCACTTCCCAACTCATTCTATGAGACCAGATTATTTTGGTACTAAAACCAGACGAAGACATCACAAGAAAAGAAAACTATAGACCAGTATCTTTTATGAATATAGATTTAAAAATTCTCAGCAAAATACTAACAGGCTAAATTCAGCAACATACAAAAAGTATTATACACCATGAGCAAGTGGGATTTAACCCAAGATTATGAAGTTGCTTTAAAATTTGAAAACCAATTAATAGAATATACCATATCATGGCAGGGTGCAGTGGCTCATGCCTGTAATCCCAGTACTTTGGGAGGCTGAGGCAGGCAGATCACCTGAGGTCAGGAGTTTGAGATCACCTGGCCAACATGGTGAAACCCCATCTCTACTAAAAGTACAAAAATTAGGCAGGCATGCTGGCATGTGCCTGTAGTCCCAACTACTTGGGAGGCTGAGGCGGAATCATCACTGGAACCCAGGAGGTGGAGGTTGCAGTGAGCCGAGATCACATCACTTCACTCCAGCCTGGACAACAGAGCAAGACTCCATCTCAAAAAAAAAAAAAAAAAAAAAAAAAAAATATATATATATATATATATATATACACCATATCAATAGAGTAAATGATAAAAACCATATGATTTTCTCAACTGATGCAGGAAAAAAACATTTTATAAAATATATAAAATTTAACACCTCATTATAATAAAAACATTCAGTAAACTAGAATAGAAGGAAACTTCTTCAACCTGATAAAGGACATCTACAAAAAATAACAACTAACATGATATTTAATGGGGAAAGACTAAATGATTTCACCTGAAGAACAAGAACAAAACAAGGATATCCAGTCTTGCTGCTTATATTCAACATTTTACTGAAGGTTCTAGCCAGGAAAATTAGGCAAGAAAATGAAATAAAAGGCATCCAGATTTTAAATGAATAAGTGAAACTACCTGTTTTCAAAAGACATAATCTTGTAAAAGGAATATCCTAAGGAACCCACTGAAAACAATTAGAACTAACAAATTAGTTTGGTAAGGTTGCAGGATACTAGGTCAATATTCATAAATCAATCATATTTCTATACATTTGTAAAGAACAATCCAAATATGAAATTAAGGAAACAATTCAATTTACAGCAATATCGAAAACAGTAAAATACTTTGGAATATATTTAGCAAAAGAAATGCAAAACTTATACTCTGAAAACTACAAAGTATTGTTGAAAGAAATTAAAGAAGACCCTAATAAATAGAAAGACATCCCATGTTCATGGATGAAAGACTTAATATTGTTAAGATGGTAATACTTCTCAAGTTGATCTACAAATTTAATGCTATTCACATCAGTTTCCAGCTAACTACTTTGTAGAAATTGACAGGCTGATTCTAAAATTTATATGGAAATTCAAGGGACACCGTGTAGTCAAAACAATCTTGGAAAAGAAGTTGGAAGTCTCATACTTCCCAATTTCAAACTTACTACAAAGATACAGTAATTGATACAGTGTGGTACTGGTATAAAGATAGGTATATAAATCAATAGAATAAACAGAGTTCAGAAATAAGCCCTCACATTTATGGTTAATTGAGGGATTCTTTTCATTTAGGTTTTTTGTTTTCTTTCATTGTCAAAGCTCTTCTCAGGGTTAACTGAGTTTTGACAAGGGTCCCAAGACAATTCAATGGGGAAAGAATAATCTTTCTTTTTAAAATCTTTGTACTTTTAATTTTTGTGGGTACGTATCAGGTATATATTTATTTGGTATGTGAGATATTTTGATACAGACATGCAATGTGTAATAATCACATCATGGGAAGTGGAGTACCTATCCCTTCAAGCATTTATCCTTTGAGGTATAGTCTTTTCAACAAATAATCCTGGGACCATTGGATATTCACATGTAAAAGAATGAATTAAGATAATATCTCATACATATGCAAAAATTAACTAAAAATGAATTAAAAACTTACATATAAGAGCTAAAACTATAAAACTCTTTGAAGAAGAAAATCTAGATGTAAATCTTCATGACCTTGGTCTAGGTAGTGGCTTCTTAGATGTAATACAAAAAATACAAACTACAAAAGAAAAAAAAAAACAGATGAACTGGACTTCATCAAAACTCAAAACTTTTGTGTTACAAAAGACACCACCAAGAAAGTGAAAAGACAAACCACAGAATGGAAGAAAATACTTGTAAGTCATCTAACTGATAAGGGGCTTGTATCTAGAAGATATAAATAAATTTTACGATTCAGTAGTAAAAAAAAAATACAATTTCATAGTCAAATGACTTGAATAGACATTTTTCCAAAGAAGATACACAAGTGGCCAGAAAACACATGAAAAGATGTTCAACATTATTAATTGTCAGGGAAATACAAATCAGAACCACAACGAGATGCCACTTCACACCCACTAGGATGGCTAGAATTAAAAAGATAGATAAAAATGTCCAGGCAAAGTAGCTCACACTTGTAAGGCCATCACTTTGGGAGGCTGAGGCAGGAGGATTGCTTGAGTCCAGCAGTTCAAGATGAGCTTGGGCAAATAAACATAAGGAGACCCCATGTCTACAAAAAATTTAAAAATTAGCTGGGCATGGTGGCATGCATTTGCAGTCCCAGCTACTCAGGAGGCTGATGTGAGAGGATCACTTGAGCCCAGAGGTCGAGGCTACAGTGAGCTGTGATTGCACCACTGTACTCCAGCCTGGGCGACAGAGTGAGATCCTGTCTCGAAAAAAAAAAAAAAAAAAAAAAAAAAAAACAGATAAAAACAGGTGTTGGTGAGGATGTGAAGAAACGGATACCCTATTGCACTGCTTGTGGGAATGTAAAATGATGCAGCTGCTGTGTAAAAAAAAAATTTGGTAGTTCCTCCAAAGATTAACATAGAGAAAAATGACCCAGCAATTCCACTCCTAAGTATATACCAAGAGAATGAACACATATAGCAGAAGTATTCATAATAGTCAAAAAGTGGAAACAACCCAAATGTCCATCAACTGATGAATGGATAAATTATATATATATATATGAATATATATATGAATATTATTTGGCTATGAAAAGGAATGATGAACTGATGCATGATACAACAGGGATGAACCTTGAAAACATTTATGCTAAGTGAAAGAAGCCAGTCACAAAAGACCATATATTGTATAATTCTATTTATATGAATTGTCCAGACTAAACAAATTTATAGAGACAGAAAGTAGATTAGATGCAGAAACTCCTCTAGGATTGGGGAGGTATTTACCTGGAGAAGCGAAAACTTGTGATCACACAAAAGCCTGTTTGTGAACATTTATAGCAACCTCATTTGTAATTACCAAAAACTGAAACAACCCAAATGTCCTGTAACTGTGAATGAATAAACAAATAGTGATAGATCAATACAACTGAATATTATTCAGCAATAAAAAGGAATGGACTATTGACACGTGCAATAACTTGGATGGATCGCAAAGGGATTATGATAAGTGAAAGAAGCCAGTCTCAAAAGGCTACATACTGTCTGGTTTCATTTGTATAACATTCTGGAAAAGAAGAAACTGTAAAGACAGAGAAACAGAGAACAGATCAGTGGTTTCCAGAGATTAGGGGTAGGGGGGGAGGATTTGATTATAAAGGGGCAGCACAGGGAAGCTTTCTGGGGTGATAGAGCTGTTCTGAATCCTGATTGTGATGGTGGTTAGACAAATATATACATACGGTCAACCTTTTAGAAATGTACTATGAAAAAGTCAATTTTACTGTATGTAAACAAAAAATAATAGTTGTGACAATTTGTGATATATATAAATAAAGAAATATGTATAGTGTGTGTGTTTGTGTGTATACACACACACATAATTTAAACTCAACAATCACTGCAGGGCCTGTTTAGAATTTAGACCAACAAAAGTTCTTTGAGGTGAGAAATATTTTATCTCTGACATTGTTCAGAATTGCTGGGAAATGGTAATAACTTAAAAAGCAGACCAATTTTTAGTATTATTATTGTTTTAAATATTCTACAAACAACGAGCCTTCTTATTGCCTTCTCTAGGAAGGATGGGTCCCATCATTACAACCCTGGTATGTCTCCCTTTTGTGGTTCTAGAATAGAAGCCCTTAGGCACAGAGAAACTGATCTTGGAAGTTGGAAATCAGTAGACTGAAAGGTCAAGGGCTATGGGTGGGGCTCTGACAGTGTCTGCTATAGGCAACCAAATCCTGGTTTGAACAAATCAATTGTTAAATTAAAAAAAATTTCCAACTGGGGCAATTAGATAAATGTTAATATATATTGAATATTAGGTTATATAAAGGGATTATTTTTAATATTGATAGTATACTAACGTACTGTGGCTTTGTAAGAAAATATCCTCACGTTTTAGTGATGAGGTATTCACATTGAGGTATTTCAGAGTGACATTTCACAATGTCTGTAATTTGCTTTTAAATACATCAAAGGAAAACTAAGGTGAAATAAATATGACAAAATGTTAAATAGTTATTAAAGTTATGAGATTAGTATACAAATATTCAGATTTATTATACTATTCTCTACTTTCTTATACACTTGAAATTTTTCATAGTAAAAAGTTTTTAAAATAAAAAACACACTGGAAAAGCATTTCTTAGTGCCAAAGCCAGTGAACCCTCACTCTAATAAGATCCCACGACTCTGTTATGGCACATCACAAGACGCTGAATCAAAGAACACCTGGAGCATCTCAGTAGCCTTCGGAAAAGAAAATGGAAAAGCAAGTAACATCCTTCTAAAGCTCTTACCCTAAAATGCTAAGACAAAGACAATTTAGGGCTGAAATGGGCAAACATTCAGCTATCCTGAAAGCTTGATTTTCCATTGGTTCTGGGATGGAAAGATGACAAAAGTCTAGTCAATGAGTCATTTCCAAGATGTTTTGTTTAACTACAAAAGAGAAAGTAGAATGCAAGCCTGAGGTCACCAATGGCCATTTGCACTTCATTTGGAGAAAGTCTGCCTGATATGAAGACAACTTAGAGTACAGCTGATCTAAGAGATGGAGAAAAGCAGCTCAGTTGATGGTGTTTGAGCACCTGGTTCCGACTTTTCCGGAGATAAACTTTGGAAATTTTAGTTGTAAATGTCTATAATTATTATTGTCATTACTATGAAGAAGAAAAAAAGGAGAAAATTCCTTCTTTTTAAGTCAGTGTGACTTGAGAGTCAATAACTTGCAAATAATACACTCTTGTCACATTCTCTGACCTATGGGGTTAAGTCATAAAAGGCCCTGTAGCTTCCACTTTGCTCTCTGGAACATCTGCCTTGGAACCCTGAGTCAACATGTAAAAAGTCTGATATCTGGAGGATACCATGATGGAAGTGCTCCAATCAACTGTCCAGCTGAGCCCAGCCTTCCAGCCATCCATACCAAGGAATCACAGATGTGACTGAACCTGTCTTGGGGTCTCCAGACCAACACATCTACCAGCTGAATACCACCAAGAGATCTTGGTCAACAATAAAAAAGCTCTGCCCAAATTTCTGACCCATAAATGATGCAATAAAATGGTTATTGTTTAAACCACTACATTTCAGGGTCATTTGTTATGCAACAATAGTTAACAGGAACAGGCAGCCATGAGGGTGCAGCTAAACTGGGCAGTGGCAGATGCAGTTTTTTTGTTTTTTGTTTGTTTGTTTTTTGTTTTTGAGACAGAGTCTCGCTTTGTTGTCCAGGCTGGAGTACAGTGATCTCTGCTCACTGCAAGCCCCGCCTCCTGGGTTCACGCCATTCTTCTGCCTCAGCCTCCCAAGTAGCTTGGACTACAGGTGGCTGCCACCATGCCCGGCTAATTTTTTGTATTTTTAGTAGAGATGAGGTTTCACTGTGTTAGCCTGGATGGTCTTGATCTCCTGACCTCGTGATCCACCTGCCTCGGCCTCCCAAAGTGTTGGGATTACAGGCGTGAGCCACCATGCCCAGCGGGCAGTTGCAGTTTTTAATGGGGCCTGAAGTTTTAAGATAGAAGTCGCTTGACTGTATGCACAAAGTGCAAGACCTTGAGAGGAACATGCCAGCTGTGGAGCCCTGAAGTTTAAGCTTCATTGGTTCACAGTGAGTCTACCTGTGAAACTGGACCCTAGGGAAGGTGAGGAGAATCCTTAAAGAAGAGAAAAACGAGAAGAGCTTTCCAGGCAGAGGTGACCTTCATGGAGGAGGCATGGTCTGTTATGTTAAGAGGCCAGTCCTCTTGGCACCAAGAGACATGGTGAGAGGGTCTCAACACCTCTCCCAGGCCCATGGCCTCCACTAAGGGAGTCCTGTGTCCTCAGGGGACAGGGAGCTGGGCCACCTCATTCCTCCAAGACAACAGCTGACTCTTTCTACCATTTGGTGTCCATGCTGAGAAGACCTACATGTCCCTCAAACTCTGAAGTTGAACATGAAGCTTCTTCTCCCCGCCATCAAATCTTGTCTCTGCTCCAGGTGGGAATCAGCCCTCTTCCTTACTTACTCCCAACACTGGATCAACAGTGGGTAGTTTGGCTCCTAGCAGTTCTTGAAGGGGCCCTCTTCTCTCCCTCTCCCTACTTCCACTGATCCCTTTTTGGCACAACCGTTTGTCACGGCTCCTGAGGGAGAGGTTGGGCCTGTCTCCAAATAATCTACCAAATCCAGATGCAAATCTTACCAGGTCCTGTTGTCAACAGCTCTCAGTACTGAAGTCCAGGCCCAGTTTCTGGCACTGAAGTTTCTCCATGATCTAACGTCTGACTCTGTGCAACCTCAACAGCCTGTCTCCACCTCCTCCCTTTCCATCTGCTAGTCCAGTGGGACCCCTAACTGCCTCCCCAATGTCCTACAACAGATCACAATGCTGCCCCTCACCAACCTCCTCAGGACTCAGCTCACTTCCTCTGAGGCATTTACAGAACCACACTCTCCCATCTGTCTGTGTGGCCCCTTGCCCTAGGCGGGGTGTCTCCCATAATCTGTGACACTTTAGAGGGCTCAGAAGCCCCATTTGCTCCAGTCACTGGATCCCTCTGAGCTGTTGACTCCTTTGTTAAATGGGGCCACACCATCCACACCAAAGGATATGAGAATTGTAATAGTGAACACCTAGTGAGCAAGCACTGAGCTGAGAGCTTTTGGATATTATTTCATTTACTCATCACAGCATCCAGAGAGACAGACCCCACTATTCCACCATTTAATTGAGGCAGAGTGCCTTGCGGAAGTGGCCTTCCCCGGCCAGATCTCCCTTGTGTGCACTTGTGTATCCCAGGGTCCTAGAACGGGGCCTGACATACATTAAGTACTTAGCAAATATTTGCGGACTGAAGTAATTCAAGAAAGAATAACCCCAGCCAGCGATTGAGCCTGGACCCCGGCTCTAGGCTCTTCCTGGCCCACTGAGCAGGATTCTGCTGGGGAACATGGTTGGTACAGGACTTGGCATACAGTAGGTGCTAGTGTGTCGCTGCTGCTGCTGTTGTGCAGGAGGGGTGGGGAGGGGAAGCTCCCCACCAGTCGGAGCTACCCGCGGCGGCCCGGGTTCGCATCCTCCCACTGCCCAGACCGAGTCGGCTCCAGCTTGCTTTGGGAAGCATTCAGGAATAAACGTGGACAGTAGCGGTCAGGAAGGGGATTCCCGTTTCCCCTTCTCCCAGGAGGAAAAGAGGTAACGCTGCCGCCACTGCCCTCTCTTTCCAGGGTGGGAACGCCGCCCGAGACCGGGGTACCCCACACTCCTCCCTAGCGCTGATCCCAGCGGAGCTCAGGCCGCAGTCCCCTCCTGCCGGCTGCGGAAGCTCCCAGAAGCGGAGACTCAATCGCCCCCCTGCCCCTGCCACCAGGCCAGAGTCTGGAGTTCAGATACTGGCTCCCTGGGGCCTGGGTGTGCGACCCCAGGCCGGTCATTGCAGGTCTCTGCGCCTCCCTGTTCCTGACTGTGCAATGGGCAGCGGGTCAGGGGCGCACCGTGGGCGCAGTACGTTCCCAGGCGCCAAGGGCTGTGACTGACCGACCTGGGCTTCCACCGCGGGGCCTGGGCCATGGAGACGCTCCGGGCCCAGGAACGGGGGACCTCGGGTGCCCCACTACCTCACTCCTAGAACGCCCACCGCTCACGAAGCCTTCCTGAGCTCTACTCGAAGGTGCTGACAGCCTGGAGCTGAGGCCCGGGCGCTTGGGGGCACGCTGCTTCTCCCTGGGCCTCCTATGTTCACGGAAGGAGAGTTTCCGCAAACCTCTCACTCTCGGCCAGCAGACCCCGCTTCATGAGAGGAGGAGACCCACTAGGGGCGGTGGAGAGGCGAAGTGATCCAGGGTCCCGGAAAGTTGGACAATTCCCGGGACCAGATGGCTCTCAGTTTCCTCCTCTGTAAAATGGGGCCGGTAATAAGCAACTCTCTGGATTCACCCCGGTTTGCTGCGAGGATGAACTAATATAATAGTCTTTAAGTCTGTGACGCTCCAGATGTTCTTGGGAATGAGTAACGCGGGTCCACAGGCCGCCCCCTCGGGTCCGGCCAGAGCACCGGCAGGAACCGAGGAGCCTCAGAGGACCCAGCGTAGGTCCTTCCCGAAACCAACACCTTGGGTGCGGTGGGGCAGAGGACGGGGATGAGGCGGCCGGAACTGCCCTACGAGGAGAGGCTGGGAGGCTCCGAAAACCTGGGGTAGGGGGAGCGCACCGGGGCTTTAAAGGGCGCAGCGGCCAAGGGCAAGAAAATTTACACTCCCAGAAGCTTCCGCACGCTTTCTCCCGCCTTCCTCTTTTCTTTCTAACTCTTCCCTCTCCTGTCTCCTCTCGCCCTCTTTTTTCTCCTTTTTTATCCCCTTTTCGTCCATCGCTCTTGCCGGCATCTTTCTTCTCTGGGTCCTTCTCCCCCACTTTCATCTCATCGCGCTCGCACTTCATCACCAGACAGCCAAACCCCCTTTCCAATTAAAGTGGAATTAGGCAACTCAATCAAATTAGTTCCCCATTAAAGCCCTTCTTTATTAAACCGTTTTCTTGTCCTGCTATTAAGTTTCACTGCCTGGCGGAACTCGAGCCGGCCCCAGAAGTTTACCTTGGGATGTCGCCGGACCCAGCCGAGGGGAGGAGTTACTCTTTTCCTGGAGCGGGGGAGTCACCCTGCGGGGAGCGGGAGGGACTGGAGGTTGAAGGAGAGGGTCGGCCCAGGAGCGGCTAATTTGCTCAGCTCGGCGTGAGGAGGGAAGGTGAAAAGGGTGAGAGACGAGGTCTGGCTCGAAGTCGCGTGCTCACGGCCCCTCTCCCAAATTACACTTTTTCAAGGAAGGCAGCATGCCACCCCCAACTCCCCAGAACCCCATAACTCCCAGGCTGTAGCCCTTGTCAGGAGAATGATAGCAACCACCCTGCCCAGCCGTCGCCTTCTCTGCCTGTGGTTCCAAATCTGAGATGGGGAGCGCGCAGTGTGCGGCCCGAGCTACATCCAAATCTACACCTCGGAAAGAGCAGGGACTGGGCCCCCAGCCTTGCAAGATCCCTGTGAAGACTGGGGCCGGCGATCCAAAAACTAAGAGCCGGGGCAAGGTGACCCCTCCGCAAGGGTGCCCAAGCTGGGGTACACACTGTGTTCCCTCTGCTCAGCGGTCGCGGGTCCTTCGGGAGTTGTGAGCCCCGCGCCACTCTGGTGGGATAGGTCCTCCGAGTACCACAGGAAGTCTCCTCTCCCAGTAGCCCCGAGGGTGGGAGATCCCACGGGACCTCGGACAAGCGTCTCCTTAGCGCCGCGGCCTGAGTGGGAAATCACGACCTTCCCCAGCGCCCCACCCCCACCCCCTATTTCTCGAGGAGCGGGACGGGATTCGGCATTGTTTTCTTAGAAAATAACATTTATTTCTAGTTCATATCTATGCAAAGGAAAGCACAAAGTGCTGCTCTGCAGCAGCGTTTTCCGCTGCGGGCCCTTCAGTCAGGGCGTTTGGCGAGTCCCGGGAGGCGAGGATGGGCCCGCGAGCGGGCGGTTCTGGCTCAGTCACACGTCGCTCTGTTCCTGCTTCAGTGCGCACCTTGACGGCTCCTTAGGGACAGACCAGCCGCAGGCAAGAGGGGCAGGTGGGCAGGATTCATCCCGAGTTTCCAATATATTTAATCTATAAACCTGATAAGTATAATGCGCGCATAGTCTAATTTTTTTCCATTTTGTCCCTTTTTTTGCTTGTTTTGAATGTTTTTCACGTTAATACCGAGGTCACCTACAGATTACAATTAATAACTTAGAATTCCATTTTATAACATTATACACTGGCTTGTATATATATATGTATAGATTATATATAGATTTATACATATATAAAAACACACTGCACCAAGGAAACCCATGCTTATCGGCATAAGCAACAAAGAGAGCGACAAATACCGCAACGAGGAAAGTGCACCTTAAAACTTGTTTCCTTTTTTTTTTTTTTACAATTGTATCGATATATATGTGTGTCCCAAAGACTCAGTGCCAAGAGATTTATACATCCTAAATTTATATTTGTTAGAGTGAATATTTAAATTTTTTAAAAGTGAGGGCTGGGGAGACACAGAAAAGACTCTCGGATTATCCTGCCATCCACTGAGAGCCGGATGAGCACAGCTAAGGAGCCGCAGGAGCCTGCGCTGCTGTCGCAGCCTCTGAATTCTCATGAATTCCCAGCCTTTCGGAAAGGGGGCCGGGTGAGGCTGGAAGAGGGATCCGGAGGTAGGAGATGAGGACCCAGGCCGCGCACCCCCTCCGAGAACACCTGCACCTGTCTGTAGCTGCTCCCCCTTTGCTCAGCCTTCCCCACCCACCCTCCTAAACAAAACCCAAAAACCACCTTAGAGTGAGAAGACCCCAGCCAGGGCGCAGAGAGAGCGCTGGGCGAAGAGGGGTCGATGACCCGCGGGAACAGGGCTGGGGTCCCTGTTTGGGGACCGGCCGGCTGCCAGGCCCCTCGCCCTACTGCTTCTCCGGAGCGCCGTTGACCATAGGCCCGTACAGGCCGCCGCCGTAGGTCGGCTCCTTGTGCACCGCCGCAGCAGCGGCGGCCGAGCGGTCACGCATGAGATCGCTAAAGGCGTAGTCCATGGGTGGGCGGAAGCCGAGCGTGGGCACCAAGCCCGCAGTGGAGTAGGGCGCCATGAAGGCCAGACCGCGGCTGTGCGCCGCCGCCGCGGAGTAGGCCAGGCGCAGGGGGCTGAGGCCGAGCGGAGCGCCCAGCGGGTAGGCGCCCGCGTCGGCACCGAAGTGACTGGCGTTGGGCTGCAGCGGCGAGAAGGCCGAGCGGCTGCTCAGCGAGCCCAGCGCCCCAGGCGCCATGGCGCCGGCCAGCAAGGGTCTGTGGTGCGGAGGTGCGGCGGGCCCCGCCTGCAGCGGCGCAGGCAGCCCAGGCCCCCCGGCAGCGGCGGCGGCGGCGTCGACGCGGCTGGGCCACGCGTCGTCTGCAGCTGCTGCAGCACCCACGGCGGCCTTATCTGGGGGCGCCGCAGGGCCCAGGCCGGCCGCCAGGCCCCCACGGTGGTGGTTCAGCACCTGCTCGATGGCCTGCACCACGTCGCCGCCGCAGCCCTGCAACACCAGCTCCAGGACGCCTCGCCGGTGGCCTGGGAACACGCGTGTCAAGATGTCCAGCGGCGTCCGCTGCCGTGGACCCGAGCCTCCGCCCAGCCCTGGCGCCGGCGCGGCCTCACCCTCTTCTTTGTCAGCCTCTGAACCGGATTCAGAGCCCAGAGGGCTAGCGGAGCCCGGGCTGTCCTCCTCGCCGCCACCGCCAGGGCCAGCGCTGCCTGGGCAGCTGCCACCTGCCTCTTTGGAGGCCCGAGCTAGGGGCGAACCAGAAAAGGATTCGCCATCGCCGTTCTCCGAGCCTGAGCCGGGCCGCACCTCTGGGGACGACGTCCCGGGCCCCGAGTCTGCGCCGTCGGGTGATAAGGGCTTCACCGGCGGCGGCGGCGGGCTGCCCGGGCGGCCTGCCTGCAGCAGCGTCTTAGGAAACAGGTCAAACTTCTGCAACTTGGCCTCTGGGAGGGGAGAAAACGTGTCGTGAGGAGCGGTTAGCTAGAAGACAGCAGTCACAGCACCTCGGCCCTTTGGATCTCAGTTTCCTCTCCCTCAGCCCCACAGCCCTTATTCACTAGGCTCCAGTGCCCCTCTTTCTTTTTGCTCTAGCATTCCTTCCGCTCTGAGCCCCTACAGCCCTGACCCCAGGGCTCCCTCTCTTTCTGTACTCCTCAGAACCCCAACTACCTGTGCCCTGTAAACTCGATGTTCAGTGCTGCTTTCCCCACGTCTGTGCCCCAACACCTCCACCCTTAACTTCCCTTCCAGTCCTGCCCTGCCGTGGAGAAGTGGCCAGGTCCAGGGTTCAAACAAGAGACAACATAACTTCTGCCTAACCACGCTGTACAGAAGAGCCCACTGTATAGAAAATGCCTGCCCTGGAAGTGCAGCCTGTAAGGAAAGGCGCCTTGGTTATCTAGGAGGTCCCAAGCTTCTCTACAGGCAGAAGTACAGCCCCTATTTCTAATCCACCCTTTCCAAAATTGAGACCTGAGAAGTTCTTCCCTCCCAGGTTTAGAGCGGATCCCTCCTTTCCCTCAACGGCTCTGGCCTAATTTCTTCCCTCCCCACAAAAAGCCACGGGGGTCCAGAAAAAGAGGGTGGTGCTAGGCAGGCAGTAGGAAGCGAAGAGGAAAAGACATAGGAAAGCAGACCTGAGAAACCAGGTAGGGTGCGGAAGAAACTAGAAGGAGGGAGGGCGCCGCAAGCGGTTGTCCAGAGGTCGTTAGGAACGCGAGAAGGGGAAAAGAAACTAGGGCGTCTCAGAACCTAGGGCGTCTCAAAACCTAGGGTGTCAGTTAAAGTGGGGGGATTCCTTAAGGGAGTTGGGAAGGAGCAGAGGGAAAGGGCCTGTGGAGAAGCGCAGAGCGAACGAAGATGCGCAGGTTTCCACCTGGGGAGAAGACGAAGCAAAGAAGCAGGGACCTGCCTGCGTTTGGGTAGAGGCGAGTAAAAAAATTAAAGCGTGTACATTTCGGCCCGATGCAGGAGAAAGGGGTAAAGTGCAAATGCTCCAGAAGCGGGAGAAAGGAGAGTTTCTGTACCCACGCTCCATACCCGAGGCTGGGCGAGCGGTGAACCCTAGCAGTCGCGGCGACTGGACACGGGGGTTCTACTCTTTCTGAACCGAGACAAGCCCCTGGGCCCCGCGCCCCAGAGCTACGATCCTGCTGCCCCTACCTGCGGCCTGGCCGCGCTCTCACCTGAGCCCCCTGCGCCAGCTGCTCCGCCTCCGGTCCCCGCGGGCGCTCCCGCTCCAGGTCCCCCGCCGTCGGCGGCGCACACTGAACCGAAGACCTCGTAGGCGGGCCTCGGGGGGATGATGCCGTTGGCGGCGGCCAGCGCCAGCCCCTCGGCAGTGCCGTAGAGCAGCTGCAGCTCGCGCGCCTCGTTCTCCTCCTGCGCCTGCTGCCTGCGCAGCGCCACCTGCGCCGCCATGACACGCTGGCGCTCCGCGATGAGCGTGCACTTGGCGCACAGGCAGTCCTTCCAGCGACAGTAGCGTTTGTGGCCCTTGAGGGCCGACACCACGCCATGGTTGCGACAGCGCGCGCACTTGGGGGTCCGCGGGTACTTCTCGGCTGCCCGCAGCAACAGTGGCGGCCCCCGCAGCAAGCCGCCTGCCACGCTCACCGGTAGCGATGCGGCGGCCGCCGCGGCTGCCGCCACCGACGCCACCGACGCCACAGGCGGCCCCGTCGCTGTTGCCGCCGCCGCCGTCGCCGCGCCGGGCACGCTGGGCAGCTCCGAGCGCAGCTCCATGACAGGACCTGACGGGAAAGAAGGTGGGAGAGGGGAGAGACCTGGTGAGGAGCACACCGCGCGCTAGGCCAAAGCGCCGCCTTGAGGAACTCAAGCTGGAGAGGGAAATTTGGACCGCGGAGGCTGGGCTAGAGGGGCCAGAATTGCTGGGAGGAGGTGCAGTCGGAACCTCCTTGTGAGCCCTAGCGCCTTCACCCCAGTCTGGCCACGGCTGCTCTTAGACCTGATATACACGCTAGGGGTAAGATTTTGTCTGAATTAGTGATTCCGCTGGAAAAAATAAAGAGACATGTAAAGTGTGAAAGTCACTGATTCAGATGGCTGTAATGAGGATTTGGAAAAGTTAAGATGATACCCCAAAGCTTAGCCTAATTGGGGTGAGACAGGTGAGAGAAATGTTCGTTTGACGGGACTGGGATTAGAGCGACAGTTTGGGCCCAGAAGTTAGGCTGATGCCAAGGGCAAAACAGGAAAACCCGGAGCAAAACGGTCAGTTTGGTGGAAGGGTGAAGAGGAGAGAGATGTGAAGGCGCAGATGTGAAGGCCGGTTGGGCCGGAGTTTTGTATCTTTTTGTTTGTTTATTTTTAATGCCGTTTGGGGCAGAAGCTTTGGAGAGAAAAATCAGCAACAGAAAGAATAGCTTTAGGAAGCAGAGTGAGGACGAGGAAACAACTTGGGCAAAGTTAGGCCCAGTGGCTCTGGGACCCGTAAAAATGTGAGCGCCAAAAGTTCCACGGTGAGGGCCTCCAGAGAGTGAGAGAGAAAATGTATGTGGAATTTAGCTTAGGACTGGGAAGTATTAAAGAGAAAAATTCGGCCAAAGAAACTTTCTGTATAGGCAAACCCAGCCCAAAGATGAGCTTCATGGGCAAGGAAAACAGTGAAAAGCAGCTGATCTGGGTGTCCGGGATCCAGGGGCCGCGCCTGGGAGAGGGGAATGTGTAAGAAAAAACCCCACAGGCAAATGCTGGGGGAGGGGATTGGGTAAAACCTGTGGTGCAGTTTTTTAGCTTCGCAGTGTGGAGTAGTAGTCGGGGCGGAAGACGTATCCTGCGAAAAGTTAGGCATTTCGGGAGGGGGATCTTTCTCGAAGACCACCTCACACTGCCCTCCCCTCCCCTCCGGGTTTAGGGACAGAGTCGTCAGACACGCCCTCCCCGTCTTGGGGTCCCAGGGGACTCCGCTCGAGCGCAGGCTCCTGCGTTCTGATCTCAGAGTTGGGGTCCTAGGACACGGACGGCCCAGCAGGCCGCACCAAGCCAGGGGAGTCGCCTTCGCAAGTGGCCATAAACGGACACCAGAGTCCCTCCCACGCCGCAGCCCCATAAGGCCCAAGCAGGCCCAGCTCCCCGCTTCTGCCGCGGTCTCCTCTGCTTCCCGCGTTCCCCGTCCCTGCCAGAGCCCGCGACAGAGTCCTTGTGTCTCCGTCCGAGAGTCCCAGACCTCCTCTCTATGAGCGTTGCCTCCTCTCCCAGACCCTTCGGGCGTCCCTAAGGCCCACGGGGCCCAGGCCTCCTCAACAGGGGCCGCAGACCAGGTCGCCACCCACTGCTCTCCCTGCGGCCCTCAACTACCTGCCTTGGGCTCCGGGATCCTCCTCCTCCGCTGGCGCTGCACGCGCCTCACGGCTCCACTGGCGACGCTGGAGCTCTTGGCCGCTTCCCTTTGCCCCCGGCCCCTTATCTGACCACGTCACCCTCCTTCAGTCACCATGTCCGAACTTCCGGACCCCTCAGAACGCAGCGCAGTCCAACCCTCCCTTCAGAAATCCGGGTCGGAGGCTCGTCTGCGGGCCGCGTGGTTGGAACCCGCGACCTGACTCTCGCCGTGCCGGGTCCCCTCGCGGTGCGCGCCGGACGCTGCGCGCAGCCGGGGCCCAGTTGCCCGGCGCTGCCAGACTCTCAATGAGCCGCTCGCCCGCCCTATTGTTGCTCCTTAGGGCTCCATTAGACAGAATTGGACAACAATGTGGCGCCTGCCATTGGCCAGGGGAGGCAGACGGCGCTCTGATTGGCCGGGCCCGCGCCCGGGGAGCCCCGCATTCTACAGTGTCCGAAAGATTCGAAACTCCAAAAGCTCCACTGCGTGCCTCCGGGAGGGGAGGGGGCGCGCCAGGAAAGGAGTGGAAAAAAGTGGGCGAGGAGGAGCGTTGAAAATTTCGTGACAAGTAGTTTCCGTGCGCCCGAGAGCGTGTGAATTGCTCCTAATTACCATGTCCGGTGCGCCTCTCTGCGTAGACTTGTGTAACCTCTCGGCTTCTGGGGCGCCGGCTCGGCTGCACCGCTCTTACTGGCCTGGGGCGCTTGGCAAAGCCGAGCTTCCCAAGTGGCTCTGGAGCCCTGGGGCGGGATGGGGGGCAGGTGACAATTCAATTACTGCGGTCGGGGTGGGGGCGGGACAAGGGTGCGGGGGTGGGGAAGGGAGGGTGTTCAAGGCATAAATGCCAGGACGATTTTTCCTGCCTTCTTCCTGCTATGTTTCGGCGCGCTCCCAAATCCGACGAGTTTGGGGTAGTTGGGGGCTGCTTTGGTTTTTTCCTCCTGTCTCCTTTAAAGCTCAGTTACTTTATTTTAAAAGTCCTGATACGATAGTCATCCTGGAGGGTAAGTGTGGTTTATGAAGATTTTCGTGTTTAAAGAGAAGCTCAGCGAAGAGAAATGAGATTGCACTTCCTGTCGGTGCCCGCCACGTCCCTCGCGCCCTGAGCCTTTCCTCTCCCCGCCCCTCTTTTCGCGTCCCTCAGCCCCTTTTGCTCTCTCTTTTCCTCATTTTTCAGCATCTCGATTTCTTTTCCGTGGTGGTGGGATTCTTTTTGTCGTTATTGCAAATGAACAAATAGCCCCCCCCCTTTTTTTTTCTTTTCTAAACGAAAGTAAAAAGTGGCCTCTGTGTCTCCGCAGATTCTCTTAAACTCAGGACGCGCATCGGTCTGTCCGACCTTCCCGGCAAGAGACAAAGTCACTGCTGGGAGGCCCCCTCGGACAGTTTTCAGTTTTAACTTTCGCCTTATTCTCGTCTTTTCTTGATGTCACGGCCCTGAGGAACAGCTCGTTCTGCAGAAGAGGTAACAGGTTTCAGATTTTGTTTCCTTTTTGAAAGGCAACATCTGGAATTAATGCCGCGGCCCTCGGGCGAGTCGCCCTCGGTTTCTGTAGCTCTGATTTTATCTTTGTGTCTTTTCCCCTCCAATTTCTAAAGTTCTGTTTTTCCCTCTAATTCTGTTTTTCCCTCTAATTTCTAATGTTCTGTCACTCTCGTTTTTGTTCTCTACTTTTCTCTCTCTCCTTCAGAATAAAGAAAATTCGTTTAAATAATGAGGAAAATGAGCGTTCCTGTCGTTCTCCCTCCACTCTTGACCGTGCGTCTCTGCGTTGCTCTTTCGAACCTCCAGGCCGGCGGGAATCTGGGCGCGTAGACTCGGCCCGGGGCGTCGCGGCCTCAGGACGCAGCCCCTTCCGCCTGGCACGACTACTGGGCCGCGCCTTGTCAGTCTATCCGCTTCTGAGCCCAGGAGTGGGGGTGGGGGAAGGACGGTGCGACTAACGGGCCCCCACCCGAAGACCGCAGAACCTGGCGCCCCGGAAGAGCCCTGGAAGATGCCCACCGAGAGGCTGAGGCTGGAGGGAGGAGTGGGTGGGGGTGATTCGCTGGAGGACCGGGCGGAGAGCTTCCAGAAAGTTCACCAGGCCCCGGCGCGAGGGCGCTCCGACACGGACAAGGTCTATGATAGCGATAAAAAGCTGGTCACTCGCTCCCAGAAAATGCCACTTGCTGGAGTCTGTGAATGGGTTTAGGAGAGAGAAGGGTGTCAGCCCCCGCGAGGGTCTCCCGCGTGAAGTGAGGGTAAGGGAGTGCTTCAGGGATAATATGTCCTCTAGGAGCGCAGGACCCAGACCCCACCTTCCAACACCTGGAGGTTCTGAGGCCAAGTATGTCTAGCCCCGGCTGCACCTGGGGAGGTGAGCCATGGGGTGGGGGGAAGAGCGCCGACCACCGCCGGATTCCGCGCAGGGGCCGCCAGGCGCCTGCTCCCAGAGCTCCTTTGGACAAAGTTTTCGGGAAATTATATTAAACCGAAAACGAAATAAACTATACAAATCTGCCTAGCTTTTGAGGGGGCGGTGGCCCAGGTATCCTTCTCGCTTGAGGCCAGGTCACCGTGAGATTTCCCCACTCCGGACCGGGGATCCCGCAGAAGCCAAGGGTGTAGCCACGAGGACTCGGGAACCCGAGGCGGCCCAGCAGATGCGTGAGGAACTTCATTTTCTCAGGAGTGGGAGGAGGAGCATCCTGGCATCGAACACAGCCCAACCAGAGGGAATCCGCCCAACCCCTAGTGGAGGCATCTCACTCTTCTCTCGCTCCTCTTTTCTGGCATTCACATCCCCACAGGTCTGGGACCCACAGCCTTTTCTCCCACTCCCCGGAGGTTAGGGTGTTCATGTGAGTGAATGTGTTATGGAGGGAGGCAAAATAAACCCGTTATGGAGGGAGGGCAAATAAACCCAAGGTCATCTCACCCACACTTCGACAGGGCAGGATATCCTCTGCCCAGCTTCCCAGGCCGCTCCAGGGCCAGTTCCTCCTGATTTGGATTGAGTTGGTCGGAGGGGAAAGCAAGGGCATGGCCCAACTGAGCCACCAGCACTAGTAGAGCACGCCCAGGTTGAGGCAGCAGGGTCTACCCCCTTCCCAAACTGAGTGTAGCTTCACACTTGGACACACCCCCTCCCACGTGCGTGTGACCTTTCTCTGCAAAGTTTGGGACACACTCTCACGCAAGAATTCAGAGAGCACCACCGGGCCCAGGCTCAACTCTGATGCTACCCTCCGGCTCAAGGGGACCCCTTCAGTGAGTTTGACCTCACAGTGTTCTTATAAGCATGTCCCCATCCTGGGCCATCCACTTGGTGTGTGACATTCCCAGAATCCCACAGATTTCCACCTCGGTGATAGCACACGCCGACAGGAGCACATCCTCACGCAGGTATGCCCTGGTTTATGCGCGGAGCTCCAGTCTTACTTCTACAGTTGGGCCCCGGGCAGAAAAAGCCAAAACCCTCCGGGACAAATGAGGCGGCTGAGAGCAGAGGGTCTTCCTCACACATCCACACGCGTACTCTTAGCTCAGAATCATTTGCTGACGCCTCTGCTGTGCCAAGGGCTGGAGGCCCGGGTGAGAGGACCCAGCCAAGAAAATCCACCCCATCCCTATTCGCCCCCGGCCCCATCCCCCACGCCCACGCCCAGGAACTGGTGGCGTCCAAAGGGACTGCGTTGGGGTGAGGCCGGGGTTGAGGGCCTAGGGCGCAGAGCCGGCTGGAGGCGCGGCGTGGGGAAGGGGGCCGAGGGTGAGTAGTGTAGCTCTGAGTAAAAGAGCCAGGGGCGCCGATGGGGGCCCCGGGAGGCATTGACTTTTGCGCTGTTTGCCCGCGGCCTCGGAGCAAGCAGACGCCATCTGTTTGCCGGCTGCGACGCGTCCCGTTTAATTACCCTCCCGGCAGCCTAATAGAGATGATATTAAACTAAATCTTTCTGACATTAAAAGTAATTATCCCCAAACCGGTGGCTCCGGGACGGAATGGCCCCTCCCGCACCCACCCCTTCCCTGGCCGCGCCGGATTCCGTTAGTTTGGCTGATACTCTCCGCCCGGGAATGGGGCGCAGAGGAAAGGGGGAAAGTGCCTTTGGGAGAAGGAGTCTCCACGGGTTGCCCTACACGCGTTTTCCCGCACAACCACAGACTCTCCTGTTCCTATGTGGACACACGCACGTGTACACACAGACACGTAGCGACATTTTCCTCCAGATCAACTCATGAGTCATGCTGATTAAGACCCTCAGCCGCGCACACCCTCTGTGGACAGGGAGACGCGCAGCTTGGTTTCCTGTCCCTGTCCTCTGACACCGCTAAAATGGTCATTTTCCGTGGTCATAGCCACGGATCTATGCCACGACCTGGGACCGGGCATAATTTCGGAGCCAGAAAGTACTCCTGTGGTGGCGCCGGGTTTCTCAGGCGCTCTTCCAGCTAAGGGCCAGGAGCCCAGCGATTTCCCTACAGTTGCTTACTGAAGTCGCACCATTCTCTGCGAGGCAGGTCCGATTATTCCACTTGTCAGGTGAGAAAACAGACTCGGAGAGGTGAGATGACTTGTTCCACATTATCACAATTAGTGCGTAACAGCGCAAAAATCAAACCCGGGAGTACCCTCATCCAAAGCCAGGTCTGTCTGCACAGCGCAGGCGCAGCGGGCGCTGCGAACCGGCTCCTGGCCCAATGCACCCCTCCACACCAGTTGGCCGGGAACCCGCTGGTGCTCAGCTTCTATCCGGGCCCCGGACCTAAAGGCCGGGCAGAACAACCAACTGAAGGTGGAGGAGCGAGGGCACTGGTGCTGATTGAGCGGCAGGAGCCCCCGAGGCGGAGTCCCAGCGGCTGCAGCCCTCCTTTGGATCAAGCCCTCGCGTCTGCGAGGCAGGCGGAAGGGAGGCGTCTGCCCAGTGTCGCCAGGCTTCTCACGATTTTCTGGTTGGGAGCATCTAAGCCTGAGACAAACGCATGGAGAGCGGTGTTCACCGCCCCACTATTTGTTTCTATTTGTGAGCGTCTACTGAGTACAGCCACTCTGATAAACACTCGGTGTGTGCTCTCTTGCTTGGCACGCAGTCCTTGGGGGAAGATGCGATGTTCCACGTTTCAGACACGAGGTAGCCAAAGTTCAACAAGGCGACATAACTTGCCTGGGGCCAGAGTGCTGCCGAACTTCGAAAAAGACAGAAATCCAGATCCAACTCCCACTCTCAGGTTTTTTTCTCCTCACCTTCCGTTCCGAGTGGGTAGGATCAGACCTAGGGGCTTCCATTTGGTTCGATTCCATTCAGTTCACTAATCATTCACAGAAACATGAAAGTAGGAGTCATTCATTCATTCACTTATTAATTCATTTATGTAACAGCATTTGTTGAGCATCTAGTATGTGCCAAGCTCTACGGATCCGAGACAAATCAACCATAATGGGCCCTTACAGAACTTGTTAGCCAACTGGGGACACAGTCACCTATCAATGACCTCACAGTGAGAAGTCTAATCTTGGGAATGGGGGAAGGAGGATGAGGGGAAACTTCCCCAAGAAAGGGACCTCTGATGTGAGAGGTTAGGTTTCCCAAAAGGAAACACTGTTATTGCTTGTTCTGATAGAATAAAAGTCTTATAAAACATTTTAGAAAATTCAGCAAAATATATTTGGTGAATTTTGCTAATTTTTTTCCTGTGTACCCACACTGACAAAAATATACTTTACAGTACTTGGTTTTTGTTTACAAATATAAGGATTTTAATATTAATCTATCTACATAACCTTTTAAATGATTGTTTAATGTTCCATTGCATGGATCCCTCTTTCTTTAGCCATTTCCCTGTTAATAGGTATTTTGTTTGTTTCCAGTTTTTGCTCTAATAAATATTGCTACCACAAACATCCTTTGTGAATTTGCCAATTATTTACCTAGGATAAATTCCTAAAAATAAGATTGATCGGCCAGAGGCTTTTTACATTTTTTAAAGGCTTTTGATAGCTATCAAATAGCCCACAGGAAAGGTATCAATGAACACACTCAATACAAGCACATCTTGCTGATCTTTTAAATCTTTGCCAATTCAAACAAGAAAAATAGTATATCATTGTTATAATTTGCATTTCCTTAGTTATTCCTTACTTTTTCCTACATGGATCTGTCAGTTAAGTTGTTTTAAAAATTATTTATATACATCATTACTTATTTTTCAATCATAGAGCTTCTACTTTCCTTAATTTGTAATAGTAATTTATATATCAAGGACAATAGTATCTTCTGTCTGTAACATGTGCTGCATTTCCTCACTTTTTTGTGGCTGTCTTGCTATTGTAATGCTGGAGTTTTAAAACGTTTATGTAGATCAAAGTTTATATATTTTTTGTAGAATCTATTTACAGTTGTATATGTAAGGATTTCTCAAATCCAACCGTCTACAAGCATTGGCCTATATTTGTATTAGCTCTTTTTTCATTATTTACATTTATATCTTTAGTTTATTGGAAATTAATTTTGATGGAAGGTGTGGTTTGTAGCTTCATTTTCCTCAATAATTAGCCATTTATCACAGCACTCTTCAATGAACCCTTTCCCCTACTGACCATATACTATATACCAAATTCTCAGATGGCTGTAGGTTGATCTCAGCATATTCTCTTCAAGGGAGCTGTTTACTCTTCTTGCACCAGCCTCACCATTTTAATTATTGTAGTTCTGTAGTATTTGGGAGGGCAAGTCATCCTTCTGATTTTTCTTTTTTCCACATTCTCATGGCTATTTTCAAAATACAGGCTTCTGAATAAATATTTTAGGAATTTTAAAGCTACTTCCAAAAAAGTAAAAAATATTGGGGGGGGGAAATTTAAGTACCTTTAGAAATTAATTTGAGGGATATTATGCATCTTCACAATGTGAGACATTTCCATCTAGGACTTGGTGTGACGTTATCATGACTTTTATGTATCTTGGTAACTGCTGTCATTTTTTCTCAACAATTCTGTTTCTTAAACATATATTCTCCCTTCCGTATTTTATGTAGCTATTGTGAATGGAATCTTTTCACCCACTACAGCGTCTAACAGGTTATGACAGGATCATAAGAAAGTTACTCATAATAGTATATTTATCTTGGAACCCGCCTCCTTTGTGACCTCTCTCCCATTAACAATTTTTAAGTTAGTTTTTACAGTTTTCCCACCCAGCTGAGTTTGGAAGGACCCGGAAATGACCAGGAGGAGGGAGGGATGAGGATGTAGAGTGTGATTTGCAGGTCTTCCTGGGGCATTGCGGATGGTGTGCACCGGCTACGTGGTCTTCTTTGGGCCATCCTTCTCCTGGTTTCCATCTCCCAAGAGGACTCCTTGAAATAGCGATTCCGAGAATCGGCTCCGGGGCTGATGAGCCATCCAGATACGGAGCTTCCGCCGCGCTGTGTGACCGTGAGCGAGTCGCCAGCCCTCTCTGGGCTCGCCTCCCGGCTACCCCGGAGTCAGACTGCCTGGAGGATAGGCAGCCAGGCCACTACTTGTGGAGAAAGGAGACTGTAGAGAGGAGGGGCATTCGGGCTGGTTCCTGGGCCGGGTCAGCCTGGGTTTGAGTCCAGACTCCCTCCCTCCGTAGTGCGGCGAGTGACCTTCGGCAGCCAAGTAGTCCCAGCCTATTCCCAGCCTGTAACCTTCGGGTTATCCAACAAACTGGAGATAAGGGGAACAGGTCTGGGAGGGGGAAGCCTAATACACACACACACACACACACACACACACACACACACACACACACACACACACACAGCCCTGTTGGCGGCTTTCCCTCAAATAAAGAGTTCCACTCGGGCTTCTTCCCCCACCCCTCACATTTCCTGCTGAGATGCGCAGTCTCCTAGGCTGTGTGTGGACCAGGGAGTTTCTACCTACCTGACTGGCTCAGGGCCTGCCTGGCCCATCCTTCTTCAACTTGAAGCTCGATACTAGTTGGTGCACAGCCCAACATAACTCTTTCCTGGCAGGGTCGGGGTGGAGGAGCTGGCGCACAAGTAGACAGCCTGCTGCGATGGGAGGTAGGGACTCCAGGCTTGCTGCGGCACTGACGCACATATGTCTGCCTCCTACAGATTCCCAGTCCCAAGACATCAGTTACCTGGAGAACTACTCACCCTTTACGACCCAGCCTCAGAGATCTTGTCAGAGGCACAATAGGCACACACTGACTCCGCAAACTCTCCAAGTACCTCTGCATTCTACCCTCTCCGAAGCCACATAGTTACCCATCTTTACCTCGGATTTATACCAGAGGAAACTGAGGTATAGAGAGCAGGTGACTTTCCCAGGGGCATACAGCCAGTGGGGGGAGGGGTGAGAACTGTTCTTTGGGTCTTCAGGAGAGAGCTGGTTGGAGACTTGGAAGTGGGATTGAGGCCACTTTCCCTCCCCAGTTCCCTGAACTGGTTGGGGCACAAGGGAGGGAGCACTTCCTTCGCTGTTTGAAAGAAGCCTCTTTCTTTAGGGGCTTCTTCACTCCCTTCTGTGCACCTACAGCCTCCTTTACCCCCCAGGATGGACTACCCTATGTTCTCACTGCCAGTCAAATGTTTGACAGCCCCTTCAAGTGTCCTCAGCATCTCTGGTCGCAGGGCCTGGGCTAAGCAGGGCTACTAGTGTGGAAGCTGAGCTGGGCTGGAGTCCTGCATTTAATACATGTAACATGGGGGTAGAAGCAAAACTTTCATTGGGTCATTGTGAGGATTCAATAATGCAATTCATGTAAAGTCCTTCTCAGTGCCTGACGTATAGTAAACACTCAAGAAGTGCTGGGTATTATTATTTATTAGGCAGTTACTGAATGAGTGAATCCCTCTCTGCTTTCAGTCCAGAGAGGAACAGTTCCCTTCTCAGCACCCTTCTGCCTTCATGAGAAGGAAGACTGGGGAGCTGGGAGCCGGCAATAGGAGGTGCCTTCTCAGGTGCCTCTGGTTTTGAACCATAATCTTAAAACTCCCTTCAGAACCAGAATTCTGGCAGATTTGCATGGCCCAGACCCTTCACTGGCCTGGGATGCTCAAGATCCCAGAGAGATTCTGGGCCATCTCCTTCCCTAGGTCACTTCATCCACTCCACTTACCACCCTCTCCAGAAGCTCAATTAACCAGAACCTGTTTGCCTCAAGGCACAAAGTGGTACTGCCCCAGTAAATAGGGAGAAGCACAGCCCGGGGCCTGCCCCAAGCCTCTATGGGAAGTGCACCTGCCCCCCTTCACCCCATCTCTTCTCAGGGCCTCCACTCTTTGGGGCACACCCTAGCACTGCTGGCTTCTAGTGGGGCTCCCCACAGGCAGGGGCTGGGCTCCATGCCCCCATGACACAGTGCCACTTTTATTGCAGAGAATGTGTTCTTCTCTCTGAGCCCCTGACCTCCTGCAACATGTAAAAGATGCATAAAATGCACAGCTGGAAGAAACCAAGGCATGCAAGTGATAGCTGCACAAACTAGTTCCTCACTGATGCTTGCCATGGTTAAAGGCATGCCAGAATGGAGGCTGTGGCAAGTCACTTCACTGCTCTGAGCCTATTTCTCCATCTATAGAATGAGGAAAGGTAGACCTACTGCATTTGGAAATGATCTGAAATGAGACAAGGACTACGCAAACACAGTTAGGAAGATTACGATTCTCGTGTGAGATGCTCAGCTGAGCCCTTGGTGCCCATCTCTGGGAATATACCAAAGTTCCTGACTGCCCACCTGGTTCCCCTTACCTGTGCTTCCACCTGACCCCCAAATCAGAGAAAAGTTTCAGTAAGACTCTCTTCGTTGTCTCCTCAGAAGTCCTATACAAATGTTACCAGTGTGTAAGGCAGGTAACATTTCCAGGAGCCTGGAGATCTGATCCCAGAAGGGCAAGCTCCATTCTGATCCTGTAGGATGCCTCCTTTTTCTAATTCCGGGATCTCAGATTACCAGGCTCCCAGATGGGGTTTACCTATTCCCAGAAGCCTTTCTGACAGCCCAGACTGGGGGCCTCCTCTGGGTTCCCACAGCTCCTGGAACTCTTCTAGCACCGCCCTGAAATTGGTGGCCCCAACCCACTCCAGCTTGGAAGTTCTGGGTCAAAGGTACAGGCTAAGGATCTGGTGTTTAAAGACAGCAATGAATGGATGAGTCAAATCTAACCTGCTCTCCATAAAGCAAAGGTACTTAAGTAGTACTTAAATTAAATGCTGGTCTGCCAGAAATGCATGGTGGGAAAAATATTTGCTTTGGAGATAGATAGCCTCAATCATGGGTCATGGATATGTCATATAGTAGTTATGAGACTTTGGGCAAATGACTTAACTACTCTAAGCCTCAGTTTATCAATGTATGAAACAGCTATGGTATGATCCACCTCATAGGGTAGTGTTGGAGTTCATTCACTCATGTAACACTTACTGTCTGTGCCCTGTGTTGGGTCATGTGAAGATGGACCTGTCAGGGTCCAGAGAGGGAGACTTCTGTACAAATAACCACAATAATGTGATAACTGCTCTGCTAGGGGCAAAGAAAGGGACTAGAAGAGGACTTTGACTTGTCCTGGGGGTTGGGGAGCCTTCCTGAAGAAATAGTGAAGTATAGTACTAGCCTGAACTCTGGAGCCAAATTGCTTGTGTTTGAATCCTGGATCCTTGGTTTACTAGCTTTGTGAATGTAGGCAAATTACCTCTTGTGCCTCAGCTTGCTCACAAATAAGGTGAGGATAATAGCTCCTACTTTATATGGTTGTTGAGGAGTAAATGAGTTAAAACAAATAAATCTCATAGTGACCGGCATACAATAAACATGATAGAAGTGTTCACTGTATTATCAATAGGTACTTATCAAGCACCTATGCAGAGTCAGACCTGTGATGAGGATAAGACAAGTCAGATTGACCCTACTCTCATGGAGTTTAGACCTTACACAAAATTGGAGCTGAGTCTCAAAGTACAGATTGCCTCTTATCTAAGGAGAGTTTGAGAGAAGAGCAGCGAACTGAGGAAGGAACTCAAGGGCTGCTGACGTTTAATAGGCAGGCAGAAAACCCTACATAAGAGACAGAGAAGGACCTTTCAGAGAGGTGAGAAGAAAATGAGGGCAGTACAGTATCCTAGAAAGCAAGGGGGATGGGAGTGTGTGAGGATTTTTATTATACTCTACTCTCTGTGGGTTAGAAATTCCACCACTGAAGCATCTCAGGAACGGGGACCTCATCAATGAGGGAAAACAGCAAGCATGAGCTTTGGGCACAGATCCAGAGTAGAAGCCCAGCTCCTCTCCCTACTACCTGTGTCTCTGAGACAAGTGACACAATCTTTCTGAATGTTTTCTTAGCTGTAAAATAAGGATAATAATAGTACCAACCTCACAGAGTAATTCTGAGGACGGCATGGTAGGACAGAGTCTATTAAGGCCCTAGCAGTGTGCTGGGCTTACCTAGGTACTCAAAACCAATTCCTTTAGTCTTTTTCTTTCCTCAGCAGCTCCAATTGGTTTTGCTTCAGCTCCAATTAATTAATAGTTCAGTAACCATTGGGTGTGTGACTGTTATGTGCCAGACCCTGGGCTGACTCCGGAAATAAACGGATGATTAAGATCTGGTCTCTGCCCTCTCAATGTTCCCACGAGTTGGATGCTAGAGATGGAAGTGGACATCTAATTAGTACATGGATGCCATTATTTATTTTTATAAATTCAGTTAATAAATCCAAACTTACTGTGTGCTTATTATGTACTAGCCATTTTATTAGGCTTCAAGAATATGAAGTAACTCAGGCCCTTTGCGGGGGTCCCAGTCTGAGGGTTAGGGGAGAAAGAGTATGCAAGCTGAGAGTTACAGCTCAGAGTGATCCAGTGCTATGAAAAGGGCAGCAACAAGTCTGAAGACTCACAGCACTCCTGTGTCTAACCCGAGGAGTGTGAGGAGGGTGTGGCAATGGTCAAGAAACCATCTTGAAGGAAGTGAAGTATAAACTGAAAGTGAAGGATGGATGGATGGTAGGAATCTATTAGGGCAGAGGACACAGTGTGCAAGGCCAGAGATGACAGAGAACTGGCACTTTCAGGAAACTGCAGGTAGCTCAGGATGTGTGTTGAGGGCATGGCTGGAGATACAGATGGGGAGGGAGGTAGCGGCCAGATGACAGAGTTTTAAATCCAAGACAAGAGTTTGGATTTTATTTGGAGGGCAACAGCAAGCCTTTTGAGAGGATCAAAGCAGGGTGTGACACAGTGAAGCAGGTGTTTTAGAAAGCTCTTTTTGGCAGTTGTGTGGTGACCGGTCTATAATAGAAGGGACTGGAGAAAGGGAGATCAATTAGGATGCAGTTTTTTTTTTTTTTTGAGATGGAGTTTCACTTTTGTTACCCAGGCTGTAGTGCAATGGCATGATCTCAGCTCACCGCAACCTCCGTCTCCTGGGTTCAAGCGACTCTTCTGCTTCAGCCTCCTGAGTAGCTGGGATTTCAGGCTTGCGCCATCATGCCCAGCTAATTTTGTATTTTTAGTAGAGACGGGGTTTCTCCATGTTGGTCAGGCTGGTCTTGAACTCCCGACCTCAGACGATCCGCCTGCCTTGGCCTCCCAAAGTGCTGGGATTACAGGAATGAGCCACCGCGCCCGGCCTAGGGTGTAGTTTTATAACTCAAGTGACAGACAGTAAAGGTCTGAAGGGAAGAAAAGGTAGTGGGATGAAGGATGAAGGAGCAGAGAATGGATTTTGAAGATGTCAAATAAGTAGAATATGTAAGATCCTTCTTAAATCACTGCATGCACTTATAAGGTGTTGCTTAAATTCTAGCTCCTGACACATTTCTATATAACATTAGCACTAAGAACCGTATGAAGAATGAGTATTTTGGAGAGCTGAGTTTACTATAAAAATATGACTTTACCCCTCTTAGCATCCACCAATACTTTAAAAATGTTATTATTATTGCCATTATTAATTGCAACACCTTAGGCTGGGTATGGTGGCTCACTCCTGTAATCCCAACACTGGTAGGCTGAGGCGGGAGGACTGCTTGAGCCTAGAAGTTCAAGACCAGCCTGCAACAGAGCAAGACCTTGTCTCTACAGAAAAAAAAAAAAAAAAAAGAAAGAAAGAAAAAAGAAAAAAAGAAAAAAAGAAATGCCTTGGTCATATATGACACTTTCCTTGAAGATACTGTATTGTCATAAACACAGCAGGGGTTTTTGAGTCAAAGGTCTTGGTCCAAAACTCTGCTCTGTTCTTTATAAGCTGTTGAACTCAGGCAAATCATTTCACCTTTTGAGCCTGTTCCCTCTTCAAAATAGGGCCAAGACCACCATCTCATAGAGTTATTGTGAGGTTACATGAGGAAAGAGGTCTGTAATGCTCCGAGCACAGTACTGGGCACATTCTAAGTGCTCAGCAAGTTTAGTTCTCCGCCTCCTCTCTTCACATCATGTTCTCAGCTTTTCTGTAGACACGCGTAACACAGTGACATTGTGCAGGGCTCTCTGACCCTTCTCTGATGGGTCCTAGAGCAGTGCTCTTGGACTTCCTGTGTCTACTTTTCACATTTTCTGTGTCCTCGCCCACAGACACTTCTCACTGCTGCCATCACCCACTCTCCTTTCCTGTGATAATCCCATGAGTTTACAGAACAGATAACAGCTTCCTAACTGTTCCACATTAATTCACTTAATCTTCATAAAACCTTATCATCCGGGTACTGTTATTTTCATTTTATAGTTAAAAAGCTGAGGCACAGGAATGTGAATGCGAAATGACTTCTTAAGGACACGTTGCTAGTAAGTGGAGGAGTGGCTAAGACTCAGGCAACATGGTTCCAGAGGCTGTGTTCCTAACCACACATCATACCACCTCTGAGAGCCCAGAACCCCAACTAATAGACAGTGTACAAAGAGTTTATAGACTGAAGACTGGAGATCATGTCTCTTTTATTAATATTTTCTTTCAGACCAAACTTTCAAAATGCAACAGTGAGGAGCTGTATGGCCAGTTGGGGTTAAGTGTCACCTTCCAAAGCAGATTATTTGAGACAAGGACAAAATACTAAATGCAGAGATATTCAAGGCAAGAAAGTCTAGTGATTGTATTTCATCCTCTGGAGGTTTCTTTTAGATAAAAATATGGATTGATAAAAAGAATGGACAGATTCTTCTCCCCAAATAGGATGATGTAAATGGTGATTCTTAAAATTTTTTGATCAATAGGTCCCACTGAGAATCTGATGAATACAGATTCCCTTTCCAGGAAAATACATGTTTAACCTTTTTTTTTTTTTAAGAGATGAGGTCTTACTCTGATGCCTAGGCCAGAGTAGCAGTTGCACTATCATGGCTCACTGAAGCCTTGAACTCCTGGGCTCAAGTGATCACTTTGCCTCAGCCTCAACAGTAGCTGGGACTACAGGCAAGTACCAGCATGCCTGGCTAATTAAAAGTTTTATTTTTTTATTTATTTATTTTTTTAGAGACAGGGTCTTGGTATGTGGTCAGGGCTGGTCTTGAACTTCTGGCCTCAAGCAATCCTCCTGCCTTTGCCTCCCAAAGTGATGTTTAACTTTTTATGTACAACTGTAGAGGATTCCAAGATCCGTTCTTGAATATAAAATTTAGAGATTCTTGGCTGGGCGCGGTGGCTCATGCCTGTAATCCTGGCACTTTGGGAGGCTGAGGTGGGCGGATTACCTGAGGTCAGGAGTTCTAGACCAGCCTGGCCAACATGGTGAAACCCCGTCTCTACTAAAAATACAAAAATTAGCTGGGCATGGTGGCACGTGCCTGTAATCCCAGCTACTTGAGAGGCTGAGGCAGGAGAATTGCTTGAGCCCAGGAGATGGAGGTTGCAGTGAGCCGAGATCGTGCCACTGCACTCTAGCCTGAGCGACAGAGCGAGACTCTGTCTCAAAAAAAAAAAAAAAAAAAAAAAAAAATTAGAGATTCTTTGTAGACAAGCAGTGGAAAATTAGAGTTAGCACTTTAAGTCCTGACCCTTCTACTGACATGCTGTGTGATTTTAGGCAAGCCACTATCCTCTAAGCCCCTTGTGCAAAAATGGAATCATCATCTCTGCCCTGCTTCCCTCATAGCGGGAGACTATTATGATGTGTGAAAGGTGTGTCCAATTGCAAAGTGCTATCAGAATGTTGTAAGGACACTGAGGTTCAGAGAGGTTACTTACCTTAATGTCACACAGCTACTAAGTGGCAGAAGAGAGGTTCAACTTGGAAGACACTGAAGTCTCTGGAATGTGTGTGTATGTGGCTGTGGTTATATGTATGTGAAGATCTCTCTTCCTCTAAGAATTTTAAAAAGGATCAAAAGAGAAAATACAGGTGAAAGGGTTACACAGACTATAATGTGCAATGCCTATATGAGTTACTCCTGGACTGAACTAAAGACTCCAAGTCCCATCCACTTGTGGGGACCCAGGACTGGATGGCTAAGGGACAGAAAAGGATGGGTAGAAATGTGTCAATCAGTGATGCTGTTGTGGAGAGAATTAAGACCCTCTCCCACATCCAAATGAAAAAGTCTATACTTTGGGGGAAATTTGCCAGAGCTCTCCACCTCTTAAAAACCTATTCTACTGACCAGCACACTTAGATGTTACTATGTGACTAGTATGTTTCTAATGTCAGCAGCAAGTAAAATCTATAAAAGCATAAATCTTACTCTCTTATGTTAAAAAGATAGATTCCATAAAAGATGCTCTCATTCAACTTTGATTCTGGATGCTTACAATCCAGAGATGAACATCTGTGTGTGCTATAAAACTAGTAGTGCCAGAGAATGGCAACATCCGAAATCAGAAACCTCCAAAAAAATCCCTGCACCTTCTTAAAGGCAATGGGAAATTGGCAACACTTCCTTTAACTTTCAAACTAATGCTGCAACTGCACATCCAGCAGTCCAAGAACACAAGGGAGTAAACTGGAATGGGGGATGACAAAGAGTCCTGGAGCTTCACTGTCAATAGTTGGGCATAAGAATGCCAAGCAAATATTCAGACTGACTCACTTACTGGGCCTGGAGGCTGGGATGTAAAGCCCAAGGAAGCCTAATGGTAGGAGGAAGAACTGCAGAGGACACTGCTATTTCTGTGGTGACAGAAAGTCATTTTAATGCTCTGCTTGTATGAAAAGGATAAAATTGCTTTGGCCTTTTGTCTGAAGCTTAGTAGACCATTATGTCCTGAGTGAACAGTGACAATTAGCTGAGGCCTTTCCCAGTTATGAGGCCTAGAGCATAGGAAATCATGGGGCTGAGTAGGCCAGAAGAACTTTCTAAGGCAGGTTGAAAAAGGTTGTATCAACTTCACACACATTCAAGTAGCATTTAATAACTTCCATGAAATTGGCTTTAGAGTAAAGTCTATATTGTTGTAATACAGAAGTGAAGGTGAGTGGGACGGAACAATATAATGAAGAAACCCAAGTCAGATGGAACAGGTTAAACATGAAGGTGAATTCAGAGTACCTTCCCTCAAACCCCACCCACACCCCTGCTGCTGTTCCTGAGTATGACCTGAGTTCAGGGCTGCAGCTTCTTCACAGCAGCTACAGAACAAGGTCTACCTAGAAAAAAAAAGAGGTGGTGCCCTGGTGCATCTGTAGCACTGGAAATGACTATCTTGTAGAGCCATTAGATTAGGAAGATAGGAATAGAGCTGGAGAGAAGTGTTCAGTTTGAACTCCCCTGAACACTTCCCCTGAAGGGAGACCCATGGGTCTCTCAGCCTCCCTAGAGAGACCCCTGGTGCCAGAGAAAGCCCATACCTAGGCAGATGTAGCACTAGTCTGTGCTAGATAGTAATCTGGAGAGGTCCCTGGTTGGAGCATCAGAGAAGACACAAGGTGTAATTCTCCTGGCCAACATCCACTTCTGGGCAGAAGGAAAATGAGCAGGCCTATCTCCAGCTTTGGTTAGAATCTTCTGAGAACCCCTTGGCCGAGGCTGGGGGAACAAACCCAGCACTTGAACTCTTTTTTGGACAAGTACAAAATGTTAAAATCAGGATCCCAACCCCTAGGATAAAACCCACAGGTGACACAAAAACAGATATGGAGAAATATTTCAAGACTAAAAATAAATCATTGGCTGTGAAGGTATAAACGGTGTTCTCATGATCTAAACCCCAAACCCCAAATCTGTAGATTAAGAAAAATCCACACTTACTAAATCAAATCAAAAATTATTATATGCAGGTTTCAGGCAACACATGTCTTCTGAGTTGAGTCCCCAAGTTTGCTCTCTTTAACATATGAAGTCTGATTTTTCAGCCACAGAATGAGATCCCTTTCATTTGAGTCCAATATCACATACTAAAACATTAAAAGAATAAAATAGTAGAGCAAGTTCCTTATTACAGGAGAGTCCATGGGGCTGCTCATCAGATTTTGTTGATAGGCAAGGTGCTTAAACACCAAGTGACAAGGTCCAAATGTGTGAGGGAGTAGAGAGACAGAAAGCAAGAGAGAATTGTGTTCAGTTTACACTGATGGACTAGCAACTTGGGAGCTGGTATCTGTGAGGTTCTAACTGCCCAAATGCAAACCTAACAGTAGCCTCTTGCCACTGGGCCAGATACTGAAGTTTTGGTACTGGCCTCTCTGCACATGATCTCAACATTCACATTGTGTGCTTGAACAGTTTCCCTATGCTGCAATGGAACAGCAAATACCTCCTAGGTAGAACCTGGAGACCCAAGGCAGCAGCAGTAAATAAATATCTTGCATATATGTCAAATTCAGTCCTCAAACAAAACCTGACATCTTAGTAAAGCCGTCAGAAAGTACTAACAAAAATGGTATACTTTTTTCCTACAATGTTTAATCTCCATGCCGACAATGTCTCATTTGACTTTTTTTCCCTCTGCCCCTTAACATTAGGTGATGAAGTAGAAATTCAGTCATGAAAATAAAAAGACATATATCAAATATACAGCATCCTGGTGTCACAGAACAGACAGAACTGTCCTAGACACTGTGGGGAAAAGATGGGCACTGGAGAGGTAAAAATTCTATTTAGTGATCACTCACACTTGAACAATGCATTCGTCATTGAAGGAGGGTGAAGTGCAGGGGGTAGGGGAGGGTGGCAGAGTTGTAATTCTCTGTAATAAGGGTTGGGAATATATACTCATGGATGGGAAATCTTAAGTAGCTATATTTATTATTACTTTTTCCAGCAATTTTGCAAGAGGCAGAAGTGTGACATTGAATTGAGTGAGACGAGCGTGTGGGTGGGTTGGCGAGGAGCCCTTCTCCTGACGCAGGCTGCTGGCTTGTCAAGGAATGGCTGGTTCCACCGCTGGGCCGTGTTTACTCTTTTGCTTCAAGGAAAAGGGTTTCTTGAGGGAACAACTTTACCTCCAATAATGATTTATTTGGGTCCAGTTGAGTTACCTAAAAAGATGAAGAACACATATTCAAAAGACTGAAACAAGCACTATATTCTCTACACGGCCTTCATTTTATCTATGCACACTGATTCTGAAACTATGCACTGGCATGAAGAGTCTCGCAGTATCTTAGTTGATCTTCAAAATAACCTGCAAGGCAGGTGTTGTTATTCTCATTTTATAAATGAGGAAACCAGGGCTCAGGAAAATCAAATCTCATAGTCAAGTTTGGTGGAGGTACCTTTCCTGCACAGCTCAGCCTGGCTGGCAGAACAGGGGGCCCTTGGGAAAGGTGCTGGTTAACAACTGACTGGCATTCCTAGGGACCTCTGCTTGGTTAGCCCCTAATAGAGGGGAGGGACTCTTCTGCTTGGTGGGACTAGAGCTAAGCCTTTGGGGCTGATCTTCCTCTTAGAACTACATTATAAACTGTAGAATGGCCATTCCACCATGCCCAACGATGAAGATCTCCCCTGGTGAGGGGAGGCATATCATACCCTTGTTGATGGTATATTTAGTTTGGAAAAAAAAACAGTCAATGTCATAATACAACTTTATATTTTAAAAATTAAAAAAAATCATAATTTTGTAATATGAACTATTGAAAGTCAAGCTAGACAAAATCTTGGCTCAGTGGGATACGTTAATCATACAGGGATCCTAAATTAGGTTTATGCCCTCCTAGGCAACGGGCAGGGATGGGACATGAAGGTCTTCTGAATCTGCGAGTGAGAGAAGAAACAAAACTTTCCTGTTTATCAAAAGAGGTCACAATGTTTAAAAGTTGAGTAATACTGGTTTAGTGGAAAGGACACAGGCTTTGGAATTAGAAAGACTCTAGTTTAAATTACAGCTGTGTTGGCTATCAGCTTTGTGGCTTTGGAGTTAGTATCAATCTTGTAGGACTGATTGTGAGAATTAAATGAGAAGAAATATATAATTAGCAAAGTGTCTTGCCCAGAACAGGTGTTTCATAATGACTGCTGTGTGTGAGAGCAACTGTAAAGATGGTGGACACACAGATAAATGGGCAACTCCAAGTGTGTGACGGGAGGGCAAGCAATCTCTAGTCAGGCCTGAGGCTGCTGCTCTGCTGCTCTGGGCCTGACTGCAGCACCTGAGGCAGGCAATCTTATCTTCTGCTTAACTCAAGCTGCTCCTAATAAGATGGTTCTGGTGTCTTCTTCCATGGAGGGGTGGGGGATATGGGGAAGTGGAGGCCCTGGGGGCCAAGGCCAAGTATCAAAGGCATGCTGGCAAGGGGAAGGGGAAACTATCTTCAGCTGTATCTAGATGGAAACCTGGTATGCTCAGGAGGGTCTTTAAAAAGACACATCCGCCCCTGGAATCCTCTCCGCTTATAAGGAACTCAGAGCAAAGCACACTGTATTTGTATCTCTTGGGTTGTGGGCAGATGGACAGGCAAGGAGTGGGAAGGGCCTAGCCTGCTGTCTATCTTCCAATGCACTGAGGGGCAAGCTGCTGGCAAATGTTTACCCACTTCCCCAATTAACGTACAATACTCATTGGCTTCTGTCAACAAACAGAGCTACACTGCCTCTGCTTCTCATTCGTTGGCATTTTCTGCCCAGCTGCTTCTGATATTGTTCTTAATTAACATGCCAGAGCTCTTCCAGCATCTTCTACTTTGTTATTTGTGGCTTGTAAATATGATGTTTGTTGGGAGAAACGATCATTGTAATTGTGTGCTAGGAAGCAAAAGAGGATGGGAGGCTGAAGTATCAGGCCTGAGTTGCACCATGCTGGGGTTGTCATATGCAAGATTAGAGGTTCATAAACCACACCCAGTTTTCATATGAGAAAGTTGCATCCAAGAAAAGTGGCTTTCTTCGGTCACTTTGAGTGGGAGAGCTGGAATTTGAGAAGGAGGAAACTAAAATTTCTTGAACGCTACTATATGCCAGACAACATATCCATACAACAACCATGCAAGACAGTGGAGATGATTAAATTGAAGCTCAAAGTGGTTACCACTTGTTTACAGCCATATGGTTAATAAGTGTCTATAAAGCACAGTGGTTAAAAAGAGTGAAGCAAACCTAGAGTCAAATCCTAGGTCTGTCACTTCCTACCAGTATGACTTTGAAGAAATTATATAACCTGAGAGCCAGTTTTCTCACCTGTAAAATAGGATTCATAGTTTCTCCTTCATAGGTTGTTGTGATTATAGTTAAATGGAATAATGTTGGTGCAGCCTCTGGTACAGTGTCTGAGCCAATGAGTACTCAGTAGGTTGTAGCCATTACTGACTGGGTAGGGGCCCTGATCTTTCTAACTTCAAAGCTGCAGCTCTTTCACCAAAACCTCCTGGAACCCTGATCTATACCAGGCTATCTTTCTTGTTTCTTCCCCATGGCCCAGCAAGAGTGCCCCCCCTTTCCTGATCAGGTAATGCCTCCATCTCTGGAGACCCCCGTCTACAGCCTCAGTGAGGCTGTGTCACCATTGGATTGCTTCGAAGCAAACACGGCTGTGCTGGCTGCTCCCTCTGGTGCCCTAAAAATAAAATCAAGCAATTTTTTTTCTTTGAAGGTCATTTTAGGTAAGAATTTCAAAGTGAGCAAGGACAATCTCTATTTCCATTCTCATTTGCCTGGCTTGGACAAACCAATTGAGAGAAACCTAGGGGGATGTAGGACATCATGTTTCTCCCCAGCAAGATGGTGGCCATGCTGTGAAACTGTCCTGCAGTGCTCTGGGCCCCATTCAAGAAGGACATGGAGCATGCCAGGAGGGACCTCCTGCTTAGGGAAAAGCCTAAAAGCTATGTTCTCCGAGAGACAGCTAAAGAATGGGAGATATCTCCCTGGAGAGGGGGCACTGAGAAGTGGTGGTGTTGATGTTGCTATATGGGTAGGGAGGGGGCTGTGTCAGCCCTCTTTGAATATCTGAAGGGCTGATAAGTAGAAGACAGAGCAGATGTGTTCTGTGCAGCTCTGGGGGATACAGCTAGGGCTGGTGAAATAAAATCACAGGGAAGCAGAACCCAGCTAGTCAGAAACAACTTTTTACAGACAGCAGCTGCCGACGTGGCTACTACTGCTTCTCTTATCTTTCTCCCTCCTCTCTCTGTTCTTTATTTTCTTGTTCTTCAGTCAACATCATAGCAGCAACTATCACTTATCGAGTGCCTACTATGTAGCTGGGAACCATGCTAAGTACTTTATATACTTTTTATATAGTACCTTAACTAGACCTCACAACAGCTCAGTGAAATAGGTACGATTCTTTCCATTTTATGGATGAAGATACCACAGGTTATCTTGCCCAAGGCTGCAGACAGAATAAGGTTTCATACTCAGGTCTGACTCTAAAGCTGATGATATGAATGATTCTGACTAACATGTCAACAGGCTGCCTTGGGGAAATGCAGGTAGGGAGGGTGGGATGGGTGAACTCTCTGCTGTTCCCAGAAGCACTCAAATAGGGGCTTACTTGCAGATGATGACTATAGAAGCTAATGTTTATTGAGCATTTACTTTGTGCCAGGTATAGTCCAAGCACTTTAATATAAAAGGTAGGTTATCTGAGGTAGGGACAATTATTTTTATTTTATTTCAATAGTTTTTGGGGAACAGGTGGTTTTTGTTACATGGGTACGTTCTTTAATGGTAATTTCTAAGACTTTGGTGCACCCGTCACCCAGGCACTGTATATTGTACCCAATGTATAGTGTTTTATCCCTCATCCCCTGCAACCTTCCCGCTGAGTCCCCCAAGTCCATTATATCATTTTTATGCCTTTGCATTGAGGTAAGGACAATTATTATCCCCATTAAGCCAAAAAGCCAATGGAGAAATTGAGCCCTGGAGCAGATTAAGTAACTTGCCCAAGGTCTCAGAGCTATTAAGGGCAGAGCCAGGCTGTGAATCAAGGCAGTCTAGATTTGGAACCCGCTACATTATATTGTCAGAGGTATTGCTGAGAGTAGTTTCCATACAGAGAAAGAAGTTGGATGAGATGATCCTGAAGTTGTTTCTAACCAAGCTTCCGGGATATAAGATCTTCACTTTAAGAATGGCAATAGGTCAAGGGTCAGGAAAAAAGTCCTGAAATGTTTATAAAATATGAATACAAAAACCCAATCTGAGCTTGTGTTGTGCCATTTACTTGGGACTTTACTGAATTATTGACTCTCTAAATCAACAAAGACGCCCACCTTTTGGGACTCCTTGGGGGAGAAGGGTCATTCTCAGATAAGAGGTATGGCTTGACTTTGTCTATAGTTAGAAAAGGAAAGTCAACCATCTTGACATTTTCTTCACTATACTTAGAAAACCTGAATGGATATATTTTCTCATTAGCTTAATAATTTAGCAAATTGGCTTTGTGAAACATGTTTATGTAACAAAAATGGGACAGGTGTTCTTTGCCAAACAGAGCTATTCCTTTCTAGATCAATTTTCTTAGCAGACTGAAATTTCATATACTGTTTCTATTACTTCCCTGGGCTTCAGTTCCTTTTCTAAAAAGCCTATCACTGCTGTTGAGAAAAATGTGAATCCATGTGACAGATTCTCATCCTAGGCCACACTGCGAATCCTGGAATGTTTGGGGTTGTGCGGGGGAAGCTCCTTAAATGCCAAATTATCTAACCCCTTCATTTCATAGAAGGGCGATCTAAAGCTTAGAGAGGTCAAGTGACTTAGCTGAGGTCACACGGTTGAATAGGAGCAGACGCAGCACTGCATGTGCAATACCCACAGAGTTTCTGACTTCTGTTTTGGGGCTCTTTCTAGTCACATCCTTCTGCCTCTCACTTTTTAGTACCTAAGCATAAACTACAGGATGAGTATCACTAATGTAAAAATCCAAAATATTTCAAAATCCAAAACTTTTTGAGTGCTGACATGATGCTCAAAACAAATGCTCTTTGGAGCATTTCAGATCTTGGATGTTCTGATTTGGGATGCTCAACCAGTAGGTAAATGTTCCAAACTCTTAAAAAATCCAAAATCCAAAACATTTCTGGTCCCATGCACTTCAGATAAGGGATACTCCACCTGTACTATTAGGCTGGGAGCGACCTGAGGGCAGGAGCTGAGTAATACTAAAAAGAATAGCAGCAGCAATACTTGCATAGCCCTTCATAGTTTGTAACATATTTATACAAACATTAACTCACAATCATGTGAGGAAGTTAGACCTTTTACATTTAATATTTCTGAGGTAATGCTTTTATTTTGAAATTGAATAAAAGAAAGTCTGGATCTAATATTTTACTTTTAGAAAAAATGCTAGGTTGGATTTTTTTCTTCTTTTTCTTTTTAATGTTCCTAATGCATTTAACAGTTTATGGGGGAAATGCATTGCGGTAGTACTTGGAAATCAGCCCCACTCTGTAGATTAGGAAACAAGACCCAGAGACTGGATTTGTCTATGATCACATAGGTAAGTGGTAGAGGCAGAACCAGAACCCAGGGCTTCTGCTGGTTCCCTAATAATTTTCATAGTAACTCCCCACCTCTTACAAGTAGCCTAAAAGGGTTCTCTCTCATTCCATGAGTTACAGGCTTTAGGTTCAACATGTGGAACTGGAAAACAATAAACCAACAGAGGCTTCTCAAAACATATTCCTGCTTTTTTTTTTTTTTTTTTTTTTGAGATGGAGTCTCCCTCTGTTGTCCAGGCTGGAGTGCAGGGGCACGATCTCGGCTCACTGCAAGCTCCGCCTCCCGGGTTCATGCCATTCTCCTGCCTCAGCCTCCCGAGTAGCTAGGACTACAGGTGCCCGCCACCACGCCCGGCTGATTTTTTGTATTTTTAGTAGAGACGGGGTTTCACCGTGTTAGCCAGGATGGTCTCGATCTCCTGACCTAGTGATCCGCCCGCCTCAGCCTCCCAAAGTGCTGGGATTACAGGTGTGAGCCACCGCGCCTGACCTATTCCTGCTTTTAAAGTAAAATTTGCATTTGAGAAAGTTCCAGCATCTTAAAGGCAGAAAAGCTCTTGTTACCAAATTTTGTCTAGTATTTGTTTGCTTGCCTTGCCTCTGGTGACCAATAACCTTCATTCTCTAGACTGTGTGCTGATAGCACTGTGAGTTGAAGGGACCCTGAATAGCCTGACTCTCAGGAGCAACCCTTTGCCACGCTGGCAGAAAATCTGTAAGTCTCTTTGAGTCCACACAGAGATCAAACTCCAAAACCTCATCCATCTCATCTTACCTCTTACGCCAATGTCAAGGACAAGCAGGTCTCATCCTCTACATTAGACACAGACAGAGCAAAATAAGTTTCTCCAAGCTTTAGGAAATCCATCCCTTCAGTTATAGACTATGTACTTCAGAAAACCCTCTCCTCTCTGAATTCCTCTGTGCTGACTGCCAAGGCTGTACATTATCTAATGTTATCAGGATATAAAGGACCAGACTACATGGGTTCCAGTCCTGACTCTAGCAGTATGACTTTGGATGAGTCACTTTTCTTGTCTAGGCTTTAATTTTTGCATTAAAATTAAATGAGGGCGAGTCAGTGGAGTAAACTGGATTGCAGTTAAGCTTTGGAAATATAATACAAACACTTAAATTCAAATCTCTTAGCCAAGTCAGTAAGATGCTTACTTGTGCACTAGTTCCCTTCTCCACTGGGTGAAACGTTATTATAGGGATTGAAATAGCCATCAAGGGCCTGACACATGGAAGCTATTATGATTCAGTGCCTTCTTTATGTGTAAGTAGATGGTGTCTGTGTGGTTTGAGTTCCCCAGTGGCTGGAACTGTTGAAGTGTGATCCCAGGGAGGGATACCTGGGTTGGATTCCCACTGCTATAACCTCCTAGCTGTCTGATGACCCTGGGCAAATTCAATGTTTATTTATAAAATTGAGACCTTTTTTTTGCCTCCCAGAGTTGTTGTGAGGGTCAATAATATAAAACTTATAACTCTTGTTGGGGGAAGTATTTATTTCACATTTATGTATCCACATGGAGTGACTTCTGGATGTGTTCCCTATCTCCCACACAGGGGTGAGAACAAACTTATTTACCTGGTGAATTTGGGAGAAGGATCTGAGCTCAGCCCCTTCCTTTTCCTTTTCTGGAACCAACCTGCTCTCATGTTACAAGGTACGAGGGCCTGCAGTGTCCAGCTATACCATGGACTGAGTGGACAAGTCTGTTTAATTTACAGGCAAAGAATACATCAGCAAGCCCCTTGGCTGCTTAATCTCAAATCACAATCTCTGATCAACTTTTTTGGTAACAAAGGAGGTGATATTTTTATCCCCACCTGAGTGCTATGTCTATCTTTCAATTGGTCTTATGTCTTTCAATTAGTCTTGAACTAGTTAAGTGAAAGGGTATTATTTAATGGCTCCTAAAATCCCAAAAACCTCAGAGCACTAAGCAAGTACTTAACAATTAGGTTTTGATGTAACATGATACGAGGGTCACAGCTTTTTTTTTTTTTTTTCCAAAGTCTGTTTGGTCTTGATTAAAAGATGGGAAAATCAACTAGTCAGGGCATAAATAAATTTTAAAATACATTTCCCATCTGTAACATAAAGCCACAACAAAGATTATTCTTAAAGAGATGCTTCTTTAAAGCCAAGCTATTTGAACACAAAATGAATGTGCTACTAAACTTCGTTCTGAAGAATGCATACATAATAGTATTATTTTACAGTTCTCAAAACACTTTCACATATATTATCTAAACGTTAAAGCTATCCTAAGATTGGATTCATTTATCCTCATTTTTACAGATGAGAACACTAAAGCTCAAATAGGGGGACATTTCTTATGCACAGTCGTACAACCAGAAATTGTCGGGGCTCAAACTTGAACGCAGGTCCTCTCCTTTCAAATCCTAAGCTCTTTGTACTCTGAGGCATATTTATGGACTGCATATGTAAGTTCCCAGATTATAGTGAAGCTGACTATATTTGCTTTTGATTTTGTTCAAAATTAGCATTTACTTTGAACTTGGGGGAACAACTTTTTCTTTCTTTCTTTTTTTTTTTTTGAGACAGAGTCTCGCTCTGTTGCCAGGCTGGAGTGCAGTAGCACGATCTCGGCTCACTGCTACCTCTGCCTCCAGGGTTCAAGTGATTCTCCTACCTCAGCCTCCCAAATAGTTGGGACTACAGGCATGCACCACCATGCCCAATTAATTTTTGTATTTTTAGTAGAGACAAGTTTTCGCCATGTTGGCCAGGATGGTCTCGATCTCTTGACCTCCTGATCTGCCCGCCTCGGCCTCCCAAAGTGCTGGAATTACAGGCATGAGCCACCGCGCCTGGCCTAACTAATCTTTTTGGTATGCTATGAGTAATCTATTCTATTAGTTACTCTATTAGGAAAACATGCTATTAAATATCAGAAGCTTAATAAGTAATTATTAACATCATCCCTATAAAAAGTTACCATGGCTGGGTGTGGTGGCTCATGCCTGTAATCCCAGCACTTTGGGAGGCTGAGGCAGGCAGATCACTTGAGGTCAGGAGTTCGAGACCAGCCTGGCCACCATGGTCAAATACTGTCTTTACTAAAAATACAAAAATTAGCTGGGCGTGGTGGTGCACACTGTTATCCCAGCTACTCAGGAGGCTGAGACAAGAGAATTGCTTGAACCTGGGAGGCAGAGATTGCAGTGAACCACAGTCATGCCACTGTACTCCAGCCTGGGTGACAGAGCAAGACTCCATCTCAAAAAAAAAAAAAAAAAAAAGCTACCATTCATTTGGTGTGTTAGGTGCTAGGCACTAGGCTAGTTGTTCTATATATTATCTAATTAAATGGTCCCAACAATTCTATGAGATAAGTACTCCTATTATTTCAATTTTACAGATGAATTCTCTGAGGTCAAAAATGGTTCTGAGACTTGCTCAAGATTACATAGCTAGGAAAGAGAAGGCCAGAATTGTACCTTGGTTTGTGAGCTTCCAGCCTATATCCAGTCATTACCCTTCACTGCCTCTCAACTTCTGACCTACTTCTAAATGGAGGACAGTTAACATGACTAACTGGCTTTCTGTTGGGCATAAAAAATGCTGCACTCTGCTGCTATGTCATGGCTTATGTCCCTAATGGGCTTTGGTGTTCCAAACAGGAACTCAAGCTGTCTTTTGTTACTGTCAACTTAGTCCTAACAACTAATCGTCTATTTTCTTTAAACACCTTTTGATGAGCTAGGAATCCCTAAAGAAAGCAGTTATACCCACAAAGTATCAGAGGGGGAACTTAGGGGAATTGCTGGGCATATGCTGAGTCAGGGTATAAAAAAATCTTTGGTAATAATAAAGTCCTTTGCAACATAAGGGATTACAATTATTAATAATAATTATTATAAACAACTATGACAACAATGCCAGTTGTAGCTCTTAGCAATTTCTTCTTTACCTTTGCTGCAGGTGGTAACACACCCCAAAATGAAACTTCCAATCTGGAAGGGTCCCACTATGAGACTACTCTATGGTTTATCTCAGCTTCCTATGCAATTGCTAGGCCAGTCTGTCTCACTGGACCACAAGAAAGAAGTGGCACTGGGGTGAGGGCTTCCAGGAAACAGTGACAGATGCTCCTCTTTTCATTACTGAACTGTGACAGATCAACTGGGGTGCTAGAGAGTGAGGCTGGGTGGGCGTCTGTGGCTGCAAAGCATAGGTGTCGAGGACATTTTCTTCCTTTGATGACTTTTTTAAGGTGGGAAAGAGAGAATGAAAGAAAAATTAAAGGAAGAACAACGGGAGAAAAGATTAAAGTAAGAGAGGAATAGAAATTGTGCCTTGTAGGCTGCCCTGTTTGTTCTTTGTTTTATTAAATTATAATAATGGTAACAAGAGCTAACATTTATTGGGAGCTTACTAGGTGCTAACTGTGCTAAGTGCTGTATAAGCACTCAAACAACTCTATGAGGGAGGTATATTACCTCCACTTTAAAAATGAGGACAAGAGGCTCAGCGAGATTATATAATCTGCCTAAGAATGCACAGGCAGGAAGTGGCAGAGCAAGGATTTAAAACTAGGTCTGACTTCAAATCTGTGTTCTTAACCACCACAGTAGATTATTTTAGTATTGTAGTCATGTACCAGACTATTTATTCTAAGTCCCTTGCTTGGGAGGACTGTACCCTTCGTGTAACTGAAATGCATATTTCCCCCATAACAGAGTGTATTATTACCTTAGGCATTTGGGTGAAATTTAGTCATTCAATTATGACAGAGCTAGTAATTGTTAGAGCTGGATGGGTCTTTAGAGGTCATCTCTGTAGCATATGGGGACAGAAAAGCCCAGTGAGTGGAAAGAACTTACCCAAGTTTATTCAGCATTCATGGCAAATCTGGATTCTTCATTCCTAGCCTATGCCTTTAGATGGACTGTTTAGTGAAGACACCAGCTCTAAGGTATTATAATGTTAAAATGGTCTCAAACTTGGCACACTGTCGGGGCACCCTGGGCACCAAACAAAAGCTGTAACCTTCTCCTTGCAGTGGTATCCTTGATGGTGGCTTTGGTCACTATACTATTAAATGACAATATAAGTGGGGAAGGCCCAGAGGGGATTCTATTAAGAATGGAATGGGGAGGAAAAAACCGTCTTAGTCTAAAAACAGGAGATGATCCAAGTCTTCAGAATGAGAATAAAGAACATAAAATGAATATAAAAAGAACGAGAACAGGCATGTTTCCCCATCCTGGAAAGTCCTGGAATCTGGAAGACATAATTTCAAGCAAATAAAAGAAAGTCCCGCTTTACAGAACAATTTGCAAGCTCATTGCCCCTGAAAGCATAAACTGGACACAGGCAAATTCATAAGTGAAGATTCTGTAGTGTGGCAAGATAAACCTAATGCAGATGAGCCCCAGCAGTGTGCCCAGCTTACAGGTATGCTAAGATACTGATTCTTCTCAACTCCTGGGGCAGCCAGGAACCTCAGAGCTGGGTTGCTTCTGACTCTGAGCAGCCTAGTATGGTTCTCCAGTAAGACACACAAACACCATTTTCAATGTGTGTGGTGACTTGAAAAAGGCTGGGAGTCACTGAGTTAGGGGACATGCCTCACTTTCCAAGGCCAATACCACGGAAGCAGCCAGGATCTTGTATAAAAGGTTGGTCCATAATGCTAACCACTGTGTTTGGAACAAGACATTAAGAGACAAATGAAAGGGGAGACACCTGTTTTCTGGTTAGGTTTAGAACTGTTAAGTCAGCTTAAAAGCCTTCTGAGAGATCCTGATTATTGTTAGCCTCAGAGTTTCACTAGTAGGCATGGATTAAGTGCTAATTAGGGAGGCAGTAAAAAAAAGCACTGGTGGATTTAAATCTTAGCACTGCATGTGTGCTCTTGAGTAAGTCATTTAACCTCTTACCATGAGATAAGATCCAAATTTCTCATCTGTAAGTTGGTGACAACATCACCCAACACCACATGGTCTCTTAATAGACCACATCCCTCTGGGTCTATCTCCTTCACACTTCCACTAGTGAGAGTTGAACAAAATGTCTGATCCTGTCCTGCTCCTTCTCAAAGTTCTTAAATGACTCCTTGCCAAAACAGGATAGTTCCCTTTTGCTTTGGCCTCACTTTCCCAGTTTGTACACGGTAGTGTTTCTGAGAAGGCTCCTAGCAGGCCTTCAGTGAAAGACGTGGCTGGAAAGACAGTTTGGACATAGATCATTAAGAGCTCAAATACCTTATTAGGTTATCATTTAAACTTCTGAAAAAATCTTTTCTCCTTGGCTTCAGAGAGATCTGGAGTGGTGGGCTACATGTGCTCCTCAGGCCCAGTGGGCTAGGGAGAAAGTGAGCATTTTGAATGAATTTTAATATCCAAGCAGGGCCATGCGAGCTGGTGTGTGCATTGCTCTGCACGCAAACACCACTCAAGAGCTGGGGCTTTGAACAGGAGTTAAAAGAGTTTAGTCCCTAACGACATACAAAAGACTTGCCGGTGTGATTTATTCTGATGTATTTACTTATCCAATTACCAAAACAGCAGGAGATCATTAAATTTTCTAGTTACCAGATGCAGCACGTTCAATATCTTAAATGTTACCAAGGCTCTCTCTGAGCTATTTTGATAGTACATTTCATCTACCCAAAAGCTTATAAAACTGGAAGGCAAGAATCATGAACAGAGCACGTGTTTTCTTTGAAGGCTGGTCCAGCAGCGGCCTGTACAATACCAAACCTATACCCCAAATTCCCAAACTCCTGGGCTTAAGCAAAAGCACCATGATGAGAAAGAAAAGTATTTAGGAAGAGAGGATGCTAGGAAAGTGGTACTTGAAGGTGGCTGGAGATATGCATTTTACCTGGCCAGCCTTTTCTTCATGCGTATTCCCTATCAGTTTAGTTGCCATATCCACAAAGGGTCAGGGCTCAGAGCTGGGGAGGGGAGTCAGAGAACAAGCATCATTTGGGGAACTGCAAACCTGCCTCCTGACCCTAGCATACTGCTCTGATTACCTGTGTGCTCTAGGACAAGTCACTTTTTGTCCTCTGAGATTCCTTGTCTGTTAAACAAGGATGTTGATATCTGTCTGGTGTACCACCTTATGGACCTGCTATGAGCATCATCACAGCTTATCACAGTAACAACATTTTAGAAGTGGCAAAATATTTTCTCTCAAAAAATACATCAAATAAGTGAAATCTGGGTCTAAATTTTCGAACAGGTGGTAGGGGCTTGGCCCCAACATTGCTTACTATGCTGATCTCTAAATATTATCCTCTCATAGACCCTATGTGCCAGACAATTAGAGCAGTTTGCTATTCCTCAAATATGTCTTGTGCTTTTCCTCCCTGAACCTTTGCTATGTTGTTTCCTCCATCTAGACTGTCCTCCCTCTCCAGTTCTACCGGTCCCAACCTATATGTCCTTCAAGGCTCAGCTCAGATGCTACTTTCTCCATAAAATCAGGCCTGACTGACAGAGCCTAAATTAATCTTTCTCCTATTCCTGTAACAGAGTTAATCATAGCTGGAATCATTCACTAGGCCATAGGCTCATGGAACACAGTGATCATATATGTTCATTGTGGTCTCTCCCTCATATGCCTATCCCATTATCCTGCATGTGGTCAATCCATGTTTACAGGACTAATACCTTTATTTCACCTTAGGATCCTCAGACAAGGCAGTTGCCAAGGTCTGCTGGCTGACACAAGGTCAGTGTTTAAAGTGGAATGCAGGTACTGGCAATGCCAACCCTGTCTTTTGCTAAAACAGCATTCTTATACTTTGACCAGGCAAGAGACCCTAGAGGATCTAGCTCAAGGGATCAGCCACAGTTTCACACTGAGTTATCTGTTGTGTCTTTTGATTATTTGTTTATGAGTCTGTCTCTCCAGCCAGGTTGAATTCTGAGGGCACATAAGAGATTTTACTGGCTACCTATCCCCAGGTCCTAGCATACTGCTGGAAACAGTGTAAGTTCACTACATGTTTGCTGAAAGACTGATCTACTGAATGACTAAATGGAAACTCCCCACTCCTCCCTAGAGCCTCCATGAATTCAAAGAAATGGAGTCTAGAGGAGCTGCATCCTCAGACCTCTTCCCCCAGCCTCATTCCTACAGCAGGCAGACTCCGTTGGTGATACCATCAGCAGGTCATTCCAGCAGCTCCCTTGGCTCTGGAAGCTCTCTGGCTCTAGCTTCTGTCAGTTCTGCTACACAGATACAGGGGCTGACAGTAAGTCTGCATCAGTTGCCCTTTCAGAGGGGACAGAATTTTCCCTAAACTGCTGTTGGAATTGGCTAATTAGAAGGATTTAAAAAATCTTAATACTCTAAACAGAGAAAACTGGTTCTGAATTATTAAGCAACATTTTCAATGCATTTGAATAACCTTAAGTGACTTAGCTGCCACCTGATCCTAAGCTCTAGCTCAGATAAATAAATGTGAAATATTGTCAAAGCCTTGGCTTATAGAAGCCTCCAGCTACAGTAAATAAAAGCTTAAGTCCTCACAAACTGCCTGGGACAGAGACATTGTCATATAAAAGGAAAGAAGATGATCTTAAATAAAGCCAGTAGGACCAGGAAGCCAATGGTTTTGTTCTAGTTTTCGGAAGAGAGTTGTCAATGGGGCATGTACTATCAACATCCAGGTCATTTAATCACAGAATCACATAATATCAGAGCTGAAAGAAAATTAAGAAAACACTTAATCTCTTCATATTTTAGATAAGGAAAAAAAGACCCAGAGACGTATGTACCTTGCTTGAGATCACATAACAAGTGGCTAGAAGAATTAAAATTTTGCCCCAGGAGACTTGGTTCCCAGCTTAACCCCCTTCCTACTGCACTACATTCTTCTCACTTTTTTTTTTTGATTAAAAAAATTTTGGGGGCCAGGTGCATCACTTGAGGTCAGGAGTTCGATACCAGCCAGGCCAACATGGTGAAACCCCGTCTCTACTAAAAACACATAAATTAGCCGGGCAGTAGATGGCATGCACCTGTAATCCCAGCTACTCAGGAGGCTGAGGCAGGAGAATCGCTTGAGCCTGGGAGGCGGAGGTGGCAGTGAGCTGAGATGGCACCACTGCACTCCAGTTTGGGCGACAGAGTGAGACCCTGCTTTAAAACAAAAAAAAATTTTTTTTTTTTTTAGAGATGAGATTTCACTATGTTGCCTAGGCTAGAGTGCAGTGGCCTATTCAGGCTCAATTATAGTGCACTACAGCTTGGAACTCCTGGGCTCAAGTTATCCTCCTGCCTCAGCCTCCTGAGTAGCAGGGACTACACTGCAGGCTTGCGCCACCCACAATCTTCTAAGAATGTCTTGCTGGAGATGTCAAAATGAGAGGCTGACAACTGGCTATAAAAACACACCTCAAAATTTTAATCAGATGGGTCACTTCTGGTGCTTGAGTTCTAGAAACTCCACGCTCCTGCCATGCCTCCTCCCCCAAACTTGGGAGTGTTACTTCCAAGACCACCGTCAGGAGGAGGTAAGGGGAGGGTGAGAGAGAAAGAAACCAGGAATGTCACTATAATGTGGCCTCTCACTTGCCTGTCCTCAAGCTATGAAGATACCATGAGTTTCTGACTGGTAAGATGGAAAATATAAAACCAACCAACCAAACAAACAAAAATAGTGGATGAATAGCTGGGAACATTTTATTTCTTCTAATTTATTTACTACACAAGTATTTTCGGAGTGTTTACTACATGTAAGAAACCATGCTAGGTCCTGGATTATAATAGTAAACAAGACACTATTTCTGCTCTCAGGAGTATACAGTCTAGGGCAGAATGCTGACAAGAAAAGAATTTAGAACACTGAAATTCAGAACAGTAAAGGGCCACAAGAGGGAAAAGGGTACCAGGAAACTACAAGGAAGGCAAATGCCTGGCTCAGCCCTAGGGTGTCAATTAGTTCCACATTTTTCTTTCCTCCTTGTCTCAAACTTCGTGTGTACAATTTTTTGTTTAAAAAATGTATATCTTACCTTCACTTTGTGACTATGTAAACTTGAACCAGCCATTTCTGCTTTTGGTTTTCCTAAGCCTTGGGCAAGTTACTTCCCATTTCTGCATCTCAGTTTTTTCATCTAGAAAATAGGTTTTTTCCCCCTAGTTTTCACAGTAAAGAATGCATGCATGAGGAAGGCTTGTTCACACAAGGTCTCACATAAAGCCAATTAGAGGAGGGAAAGTGAAAAAAAAAAAAATGGAAATAGCAAAAGAATCTTCAGGTTTGGGATTCAGCCAAACCTGAAGATTCAGATTTAGACATTAAACCTGAAGGCTTGAGGTCCTGGTTCTGGACGAAGAACAGGGTGTGGTTTTGGTGAAGTAGGCTGGGGCTGCAGTTGGCACTGCGGCGAGGTCCTGGGGAATCTGCCATTTGATGCATGTGCTAATGCACTCTAGAACTCCAGTACTGGCTTTGAAAATTACAAGGAGTGTCTAGAAAAGGTTAATCTGCGCACATACACATTTGCAGTTGTTTGTGTTTACAATGGGGTTATTATACAGACTTTAAGTGAGCAAAGCGTGTCTGCGAAAGCAACTAGAATACGGAGCACAGAACTAACAATTTTTAATTTATGGCTGGATAGAATCAGATTAGATTGTATGTACAGCCTTCAAAAGCTTATTTGATTTCTTGGTCAGGTGTGGTGGCTCATGCCTATAATCCCAGCACTTTGGGAGTCTGAGGCAGGCAGACTGCTTGAGGTCAGGAGTTTGAGACCAGCCTGGGCAATTCGGTGAAACCCCATCTCTGCAAAAACAAAAAAAAAACAAAAACAAAACAAAACAAAAAAAAACAAAAATTATCCAGGCATGGTGGTGTGCACTTATAGTCCCAGCTACTGGGGAGGTTGAGGCTGCTGTGATCACACCACTGTACTCCAGCCTGGGTGACAGAGTAAGACCCTGTCTCCAAAAAAAAAAAAATAAATAAAAATAAAAAGTAAAAGTTTATTTGGGGAAGGGTAAATAATTTTGAAAAGGTTATCAACCGGGCGCGGTGGCTCACACCTTTAATCCCAGCACTTTGGGAGGCTGAGGTGGGTGGATCACCTGAGGTCGGGAGTTCAAAACCAGCTTGACCAACATGGAGAAACCCCATCTCTACTAAAAATACAAAATTAGCCAGGCATGGTGGTGCATGCCTGTAATCCCAGCTACTTGGGAGACTGAGGCAGGAGAATTGCTTAAACCTGGGAGGCAGAGGTTGCAGTGAGCTGAGATTGAGCCATTGCACTCCAGCCTGGGCTACAAGGGTGAAACTCTGTCTCAAAATAGTAATAATAATTTTGAAAAGGTTTAAGTATATCAATATACATAAACAGTAATAGTCACTCCATTTTATGTTCAGCATAGTATGGGGAAAGGACCTGGGTTTTGAGAATCAAATATTGATATTGACACTTACTGGACAATATTGAGAAATTTAAACTCTTTGAGCTTCAGTGTTCTTATTTGTAAAATGGAGACAATATCTATCTTTCAGGGAACTAATACCTGGCATACAATAGGCACAAAAAGAAATAGCTATATTCATTGTCATCGCTCCCCACCATTCGAAGTCCTCTGTAAATAAGTTAGAAAGCGGTAAGGGCAAAATTTTTAAGGCTCTGAATTCTACGCAGCTCATCTGAAATCGCTGTAATAACCTCAAACACATTTTAAAAATTCCTTTGTGCACTTCTTTCATCTGGTCAGAAGCATACAATGATGGGTTTTCTCATAAAATGCCACTGGTTCCCTCAATATGTCTGTGGTTTAGCAACTGTTTCCTCTTTTTGCCATCAATTTCATCATAATAGCTTAGAAATGCTGAGCATTTACTATGCTAGTGCTTTATGCGTATCACTTCATTTCATTTTTACAACAGCTCTATGAATTTCCTACTATCATTATCCTTATCCTACAGGGAGGAAACTGAGCTACCTAGAGGCTAAGTAATTTACACAAGAGCAAACACCTAGGAAATGGTAAAGATGAGATTTAGTCTGGGACTCCAGAACTCAGTCTGCCCTGCCCCGCCTTTTTTTTTTTTTTTTTTTTTTTTTTGAGACAGAGTCTTGTTCTGTCACCCAGGCTGGAGTGCAATGGCACTATCATGGCTGACTACAGCCTCAACCTTCCAGGCTCAAGTGTTCCTCCTGTTTCGGCCTCCTGAGTAGGTGGGACTACAGGCATGTGACACCACACCTGGCTAATTTTTTTTTATTTTTAGTAGAGACGATGTATTGCTACATTGCTCAGGCTGGTCTCAAACTCTTGAGCTCAAGTAATCCTCCCACCTTGGCCTTCTAAAGTGCTGGGATTACAGGTATGAGCCACCATGCCTGGCCCAGAACTCAGTCTTTTAACTACTACCCAATAAAGTCTCTCTATGGCTTATCTTCAAATCTGCTCCAGTCACTGCCAGGGGCATTTTCTGGTGTTGAGCCATCCTCACAGTTTAAATCTCTATTCTCTGCTAGAAAGTACCACCTAGACTTTCTCCTGGTCCCTCAGACTCAACAAATCCCAAAGTGAACCTGCCTCTCCATTTATCTTCCTTGATTTTTGCTTATGGTACTATACCATCTTTTTAGTTGTTCAGGCTGGAGACCTCTAAGTCACCTCTGAAAACTTCCTATCCTCCCGCAACCTTGACACAGCCAATTATTAAATCCCACTGATCCTTCCTTCTTCCTGATTCTGTTGCCTTCTCTTCATCCCAAATTGTTGCCATCTTAGTACTGTCTCCCACAGCCTGTTTAATTTTCTAGTGCAATAGTCATATCTGGTCTCCCTTTTCCAGGCTTTCACTACTTTAATCCTTCCTAATCAGAATAATCAACAGTGTTGAGAAGTGGGGAAAAGGCAGAAATGTAGAATCAAAAGACCTAGGTGAAGCCACTGCTCTGCAACTTAGCTAGGTCAATTTGTATAAGCCGCTTGGCAGCTCTAAGTTCAATCTTTCATTTTTAACATAGGGCCTAATACCTACCAACAAACTAGCATTATAAATGGTTTTATGAGGGCAAGAATTCTGTCCTCAATTAGTGGATGTATAGTAGTAAAGAATTCTGTGGAGCACTATGCATAGAATATACTCATTTTTCCATGTATAGTTCTTCATAGAAGTATTCACTACCATGTCCCAAATGTATTGTGCATAACAGGTGCTCAAAAATATCTGTTGGATTAATGCATAGAAAACTCTTCCATATTTTTTCATCTCTTATTTTATTTCCCTTTATACCTGACTTCATAGCCTAAATTCCAATCACAGAAAACTGTATGCAATTCCCCAAACATATCATACTGATTTATATTTCTATGATTTTGTTCACATTTCTGCTGCTTGGCAAATGCCCATTCCTTTCTTTCTGTTTTCATAATGTCTTTTTTTGCAGTATATTTAGTGTCATGTTTTTCACATTTGTGTGCTTTTTGTTAGTGATTTTCCTGTTTAAAATGGTTCCCAATCATAGTGCTGAAGTGCTGTCTAGTGTTCCTAAGTGAAGGAGGGCTGTGATGTGCCTTGTGGAGAAAAATATGTGTGTTAGATAAGCTTCATTCAGGCACGAGTTTTAGGACTATTAGCTATGAATTCAATGTTAATGAACCAACAGTATATATTAATGTGTCTTTACATATATGCATGTGTGTGTGTGTGTGTGTGTGTATGTGTTTGTGTATATATACACACTTTTTTTTTGAGGCAGGGCCTGGCTCTCTAGCCCAGGCTGGAGTGTAGTGGTGCGATCACAGCTTAATGTAGCCTCAACCTCCCAGACTGAAGTGATCCTCCCACCTCACTCTCAAGTATCTGGAACTACAGGATGCACCACCATGCCCAGCTAAGTATTTGTATATGTGTGTGTGTGTGTGTGTGTGTGTGTGTAGAGAAAGGGTCTCACTATGTTGCTCAGGCAGGTCTCAAATTCCTGGGCTCAAGCCTTCCTTCTGTCTTGGCCTCCCAAAGTGCTAGGATTACTGGCGTGAGCCACAGCACCTGGCCTAAGTAAAGTGCCTCTAAACAGAAACACACATAACATATATAACAAAGTTATGTACTGAGTGGTTGATGAAAATGTGACGAGAGGCTCACAAGAACTTAACCCTGTATTCCCCCTAGCAACAGTGGTTGAGTATCCACTAATTCAGTGTTTGTGGCAACATTATACAATATAACTACTGTGAATAATGGGAATCAACTGTATTTCCCAGTTCTAAAACCAATAGCTCCCCACAGCCTATAGAATAATATTCTAATTTCTTAACCTCAGGTGTATTATTACAGTCTGCACCACTGATAGAGGACTTTTTATTCAGCCAAATCTGTGTATTTTTCATGTTGTATCTAGCTTGGCAGTATGTGCCACAAGTCTGCCAGGATGATCTTCTCCTGTCGTATCTGCCCTGCCACACTTGGTTGGCCCTTATAGACAAGACTGTGTTGTAATTATCATCACACCCTTCAAAGTGTATACCTGTCATTCTTCATCTATCTATCCATCTACCTACCCACAACTCAGCGAGCCTCTACTTTGTGCTAGACCTGTGTAAGTACTGTGCCAGAAACTGAGGGTACAAAGGCAAATAAGACAGTATAGCTGCTGCCCTAAATGAACTTATACAGAGCAATTCCCAGAGGGCCCTGACATAAATGAGGTAAAAAATCTCTATGAGGAAATACGCCTGTCTCTCACACTAGGAAAAACACCATAAAGTAACTCAGGAATATTTCCAATTATGAAAGAAATCTGCTGGTTTGGTAAAACAGAAGACAAATGTTAAACTCTAGATATTTCTAATTGAACACCACTCTCAATCTTTTGTTATTAGGCATGTAAGGCACATTGTTTGATATCTTTACTTGAAAACTGGTAGTTTCCAAACAGTTGATATTGGACAAAGATTCTTTGTCTTCTTGAAACCAAAACACTGAAAAAAAAAAAAAGAAAAAAAAAAAGAGGAAGGAGGGAATGGGGTTGGGGAGAAAAATAATCACCATTACCATCACACCAGCTATACTATTAGATTCTTACCCTGTGTTAATTTTATATATATTATATATTATATATATTATATATATTTTATATATATTATATATTAATACCAACATATAACATATCAATATTATATATATATATATACACACACACACATATATATATAAAAACTTGGGAGGTTGTGCCTGGTTTCTCCTGGACTTTGCCCATGTACCTTTTCTCCTTGCTGATTCTGCTTTGTATCCTTTTGCTCTAGGAACTCATAGCCCTGAGCATAATTATATGCTGAGTCCTATGAATCTTCCTAGGAAATCACATATATATGAATGAAACATTTTATATCGATTTTTAAATGCTCACTACATGCCTCTGAAGCAGGTATTGCTACTTCCATTTTACCAAGAAATTAAGTAACCTAAGATCACTCAGTGAAGAGTTGATCCATTTGACTCCACAACCTGTGTGTGTTCTTGATTCAGTCTACAATGCCTATGAAATGTGACTGAGGAGAGGTAGTATTAAATAAATCATCCTTACAGTGTTGATCTGTATTTGTTTATAGTAACAAGCAAGAAAAATAAATATCAACAACTCCTCCCCTTTTTAAAGTAGCCAATTTGAAGAAAGTATTCTCCCTAGGCAGTGTGGGAAAGTGGCTGCAGGCTCAAGGACAACCGTAGGGGTTCGGAGCAGACCATTATAGAATCTGGGGCAAATTTGCATTGAACACGCTGATACTCTACAAACTAGGTGATGGCTATCTCTAGGGATTGTGCTTCCCTCATGATGTCTTGAAAATCTCCTTTGAAAATACAGGTTGATTGGTGCTTGTTAGGATTCTTCTGAGACTACTTTTATACCCTTTGCTACAGGACTAAGTTATGTTCGAAGGTGGCAAGTTTCCCTGTTTATAGAGGTCCCCTTACATATCTAACAGTAAACTCCAGAAGTGAATTTGAGACATGAATATCTTAAAAAACAAAGTTATATGTTCAGAGAAAGGTTAACACAGCAGGACTGCTACTGTTTGAGAGGCCTGCTTACAAGGTTGGCAACTAGAAACTTGGGTTTGAGAAGGGTTACCATTATTCCCAGAACTGATAAGAGTAGCTCATTATGCCTAAACTGTTTGTGCAAACAATATAGTTTATGATGAACACTTGCTTTCCTTCTGGGAGTCTGGCATTTTGGTATATGTCTGGCAGAGTATACCTATGTGTTCAGCACCCAATAAAAGCCCTGGGCAGAGTCCCTATAAGCTTCCTTGGTTGGCAACATTTCACATGTGTTGTCTCAAATCACTGCTGGAGGTAATTAAGCACGTCCTGTATGATTCCATCGAGAGAGGACCCTTGGAAGGTTGTGCCTGGTTTCCCCTGGACTTTGCCCATGTATCTTTTTTCTTCAATAATTTTGCTTTGTATCCTTTTGCTGTAACAACTCATAACCACAAGTGTGATTATATGCTGAGTCCTGTGAGTCTTCCCAGGAAATCACTGAACTTAGAGATAGTCTTGGGGACCCCCAACACATTATATGAAAATGTTTTCTGTTTAGGGTAAAGAGCATAGACTTTGGAGGTTAGAATCCCAATTATCTCAGTTACTATGTGTGTGGTGCTGGAAATAGCACTTAATATCTCTTAGCCCCAGTTGTCTAACCTGTAAAATAGGACTACTATCTATGCTTTAGGGTTGAATGAAAATTAAATGACAGAATACTTTCTGAAATGTCTGCACAAGGTCTGGCATGGAACAGAACATTAGTAATTGTTAATTCCTCTGTCTGACTGAAAGCTGGAAAAGGCTGTAAAAACTGAAGAGGTCCTGAAATCAGCCATAAAAATTTCAAAGAAAACTTTCACATCGGAGATCCACCACCTCTTGGAAGGCTCAGGCCCAACTGTTCTTAAAACTAGGCAGAAAATTCTACCAACAAAAGTCACTCAAAACTTCTTGGATGTTTGGTTACATTTCCATGTAACCCTAGCTGAGAGGATTTTGCTTTGTGGAAAAAAGTAATGTTGAGAGAAGACAGAATATGCTTCCTTAGAGGAAAGTAGGAGTGAAAGTGAGATGGTGTGATGTCATCCTATACACCCAGAGGTAGGACTAGTTGGTGAGCTGTGCTATTCTTTCCCAGCACAAGGTCTACACATCTTAAAGCCTCACATGTCTTGAATGTACCATGTGCCATGTCTGTGTCCTCACATTACCTCACTTAATTCTTTATTTTTAAATTTTTATTTTTTATAGAGATGGGGGTGTCTCTCTATGTTGCCCAGGCTGGTCTTGAACTCCTGGGCCCAAGCGATCCTCCTGCCCTGGCCTCTCAAAGAGTTGAGATTATAGGTGTGAGCCACTGCACCTGGCCTTCACTTAATTCTTATATCCAGCGCAAAGGTGGTTATTATTATCTGCCTTTTACAGGTGAAAGAACCAGTTTAGTGTGGTTATGTGACTTGCCCAAGGCCCCCCTAATAGTTGGTTCTTTGTGTTATATCATCATGCTGTCTCCCTGTCATTGCCAAGACTCAGAACACATTTTTACTGCATTTTACTAAGGGGAATGCAATAAACAGTGGACTTTCTTCCAAGGAAGAGTCTGTTATAATGCAACTGGCAAAGTGCAAGTCACTGTCATATTAAGAATGAAGAATGTGTCTAAAAACTTATTTTTTAAAAGGCCAGAGACAGGTCAAAAGTAGTGAATTTTGGGACATGGATTAAAGAAGTTTAGCCATTACCAACTCAAATGGCATGGCCCTCTGCCAGTTACCAAGTATTTTCATTATCACTTTTGATCTTATCATCACAATTTATCTGTGAGGACACATGACATTATCCTCACTTGAAAGATGAAGTAGCTGAAATACAGAAAAGAGAAATGATGTACTCAGAGTACCTCAGCTAACAGGTGGAAGTGCCAGCATTAGAACAAAGATCTGTCTGACTCCAAGTATACAGAGGACAGGAGAATCTATGGGCCATTTACCAAATACTTAGTCTAGGCATTGGTAACCTTTACATCCAACCATCTCTCCAATCTTCCCCTGCCTGGTGGTATTTCTATCATCTCATTTTAAAGACTACAACACCCTTAATTATTCTTCTGGCTTTGGTCTTCATTCCATGTTAATTCATCTTTCCAGGTTAACAGTGAGATATAACAGAAAGAATCACTACCGTCACATTTAAGTGCCAGCTCTGCCACTGCTTGGCTACGTGATCTTGGTTAAAACACTTAATTTGCAGTTTCAGTTTTGAAGCTATAAAATGGAGATAATATCTGCCTGGTATAAAAGGTTTTGGACATGAGTTTGAAATCTGCTTCTTTGAGCTTTTGATTTCTTAACTGTAAAGTAAGGATACTCCAATCTCATAGGGTTGTTGTAAGAATTCAATTACATGATACCTGTAAAGTTCCTAGCACTTTAACATATAATGGGAACATACAAGGGGAACTCAATAAGTAGAAGAGAGCATTATTATTATTTCACAGGCTGTTTGTTAATTTGCATCATTCATTCATTCATTCAACAGGTATTTACTGAGCATCAGTTAGGTTTCAGGTACTGTCCTAGGTGCCAGGAATGTATTAGTTAACAAATAAAGTTCTTGCCCTCTAAGAACTTTTATTCTAGTAGCAGGGAGACAGTAAACAACTATATACCTATTATGTCAGATAGTGAACAGTTCAGTGGAGAAAAAGAGAGCAGGATAAGAGGAATAGGGGTTGTCAGTCTGGCAGGGTGGGGAAGGTAGGGCAGAGAGGGCAGGGAAGGAAGACTATTATTTTATATGGGTTGGTCAGCAAAGGCCTCAATAAAAAGGTAGTATTTGAGCAGCTACCTGAAGGAAGTGAGAGCATGAGCACTATCTAGAGGAAGACTATTTCAGTAGAAGAAAGTACAAATGCAAGGCCCTGAAGTAGGAACATGTTTCATGGTGTTGTACAAATAGCAAAGATGCCAAGGTAAATGGAAATGACTGAGTGGGAGAGGGGTCAGAGAAATGCCAGCAAGTTAGATCGAGAAAGGCCTTTCACTCTGAACTGATGGGGAGCTATTACAGGGTTCGAAAAGAGAAGTGACGTGATTTGCCTTATTAAAAAAAAATCGCTGTCTTTTTTGAAAACAAGATTGAAGGGGATCACAGATGGAGGCAGAGGCCAGTAGGATATCATTATAATAATTTGAATAAGAGATTATAGTGGCTTCGGCTAGGGTTCAGTTGTAGAGGTAGTGAGAAGTAGATTCTGGGTATACTTTGAAAGTAAAACCAACAGATTTTGCTTATGAGTTGGAGAAAGGAGAGAAAGAGGAGTCAAGGATAACAGTAAGGTTTCTTGCCTGAACAAAAAGAATGAAGCTGCCATTTAATCAGATAAGGAAGACTATGGGAGGAGCAGGTTTTTGGGGGACAGTAGGAATCAGGAATTAAGTTTTGACTGTTTCATGTGAGACGCCTACTGGATGCAAAGTGGAGATACTGAGTAGATCGTTGTATGTAGAAATGTTTGGAGTTGAGGAGAGAATTTAGACTGGATATATATATTTGTGAGTTGTAACTGTGTATATCACATTTATTGCCACAAGACTGGATGAGAGCACTTAGATAATGCCAGTATAAAGAGATCAAAGGACTGACATTTATTGAGCACCCGCTATGTGCCAGGTAATGTAAATCTGTAAATTATGGAATAATGTATGGGTAGTTATTCTTACTGTGATGATAATAATGGATGACTACATCATTCTGTAACTCAACAAATTTTATGTGGAATAAAGCCAAGCTCCTTCGCCTGGTATTCCAGTTTTATATATCCTGTCCCCAAACCCCCTTCAGCCTTTTCTCAGGACTTTATTAGACAAAGCCCCCTCGTTTCAGCCAGTCTGGTCTACACTCTACCATATAGACATGGCTTTGTGCTTTTCAACATTAGACCTTTTTCCTCAAGCTGTCCTAGCTGGTGGAGAATGTTCTCCTCATAACAACCTACCAAAAAATCCTATCTATCTCAGTTTTGTTCAACTGCTATCTCTTTTACACAATCTCTCTTGGTTACCCACGCCAGCAGGGATCTATTGCCCCTTTTGCTTGACTATTCTTTGGACCCACTGCATGAACTGCAGTATGAGGACTGTTTGTATGAGAGGCTGAAATATTCTTAAATGTGGGACCATGACTTATTCCTTGGCACTAAGCAGAGTGGCTGGCAAAATAAAACTGTATTGGATAAACAGGGTGTGAAATACAACTAAGTGTATATTTTACCAGCATCTGGCAGTGACCCAGAAATAGGAATTATAAGGTGAGATGAATAAATCAGAGATGATGAAATCTTTCCAAATATGTAACACTGAGCTTCATTTACACATTGAAAGTATTTTTCTTTTTGGGACGGGGTCTCACTCTGTCACCAGGCTGGAGTGCAGTGGCGCAATCTCGGCTCACTGCAACCTCTGCCTCCTGGGTTCAAGTGATTCTCCTGCCTCAGCCTCCCGAGTAGCTGGGACCACAGGCACGTGCCACCATGCCTGGCTAATTTTTTGTATTTTTAGTAAAGGCGGGGTTTCACCATGTTAGCCAGGATGGTCTCGATCTCCTGACCTCGTGATCTGCCCTCCTCGGCATCCCAAAGTGCTGGAATTACAGACATAAGCCACCATGCTCAGCCTTGAAAGTATTTTTCTAGATGATAATCCACCTGACTGATTTATTTCTTATTTGGCTCAGGAAGCATGATGGCATAAGGATTAAGAACACAGGCTCCGCAGTCATATACCTAAGGTTTATATCTAGTTTTGATATTTACTATGACACTGGGCAAGTTACCTAACCTCTTTTGTGCCTCAGTTTCCCTATTCCAAAGCAGGGATTGAGTATTTTAAATGTTCTCACCTTTTAAAAAAAGCAGGTGAGGTGACAGATGTGCTAATTAGCTTGATTTACTCTTTCTACAATGAATACATATATCAAAATATCACATTGCACCAGGCACAGTGGCTCATGCCTGTAATCCTAGCACTTTGGATAGCCAAAGTAGGCAGATCATCTGAGCCCAGGAGTTCGAGACTAGTCTGGGCAACATGGCAAAATCCCATTTCTATAACGAATACAAAAATTAGTTGGGTGTGGTGTCATGCACCTGTGGTCCCAGCTACTCAGGAGGGTGAGGTGGGAGGATCACTTGAGCACAGGAGGCTGGGGCTGCAGTGAGCTGTAATTGCGTCACTGCACTCCAGCCTGTATGACAGAGTGAGACTCTGTCTCAAACAACAACAACAACAACAAAACTGCATCACATTGTACCCCATAACAATATAAAATTATTATATGACAATTAAAATTTTATTTGTATGTATTTTTTTTGAGACAGAGTCTTGCTCTGTCTCCCAGGCTAGAGTGCAGTGGTAGGATCTTGGCTCACTGCAACCTCCGCCTCCCAGGTTCAAGCAATTCTCGTGCCTCAGCCTCCCAAGTAGATGGGATTACAGGTGCACGCCACTACACCTGGCTAATTTTTTTTTTTTTTTTTTGAGATGCAGTCTCACTCTGTTGCCCAGGCTGGAGTACAGTGGTGTGATCTCAGCTCACTGCAACCTCCGCCCTCTGAGTTCAAGTGATTCTCCTGCCTCAGCCTCCCAAGTAGCTGGGATTACAGGCGCCTGCCACCGCGCCTGGCTAATTTTTTGTATTTTTAGTAGAGATGGGATTTCACCATCTTGGCCAGGCTGGTGTTGAACTGCTGACCTTGTGATCCACCCACCTTGGCCTCCCAAAGTGCTGGGATTACAGGTGTGAGCCATCGCGCCCGGCCTAATTTTTGTATTTTTTAGTAGAGGCAGGGTTTCATCATGTAGGCCAGGCTGGTCTTGAACTCCTGACCTCAAGTGATCTGCCTGCCTCAGACTTCCAAAGTGTTGGGATTACAGGCATGAGCCACTGCGCCTGGCCAACAATTAAAATTTAAAAAATTTAAAACTTACAATTTATAAAATAAATTTCTTAAACAAAATGAATAACCTAAAGAAATATAAACTGCCCTTGCTACTATTTTTCCCTTTAATTAGGTTGCTGTTGTGTCAGATTAGAGTTTCATATATAGACCTATTTAAGCAGCAGCTGTATCATTCTTTTAAACCTTTTGCTATTTACTTTTTTTTGAATGTTGTAAATATTATGTAAACAGTTTTTATCAAATGACTTCTACCTAAAAATTCAGGTGTCCTGTCAAATAATCCAGGACCAGTTTTCTTTACAACAAAACTTTTGAAAATAAGCCAATCAAGAGGCCTGGGCTGCAGTCTTCCGTGGTCATTAATTAATTGAATGTACACTCTCAAGCAAGTAATTTCACGTCAAGACCTCATGTTCCCCATCTGCTGAATGATATTAACACCACACCTGTCTTGGTATCTCCCAAAGCTGACAGAAGAGGAGTGGGATAATTCTGTGAATGTATTTTGTACCTTAGTGAGGTCTCTTGTTTCTTTCAGTCAAGCAGTTTATTGTGGTTTAATGATGAGATGCATGTGCTAAGGAGGTAATCAGAAGAAGTGAGAAAAGGAGACGGTGTGAAATTTTGAAGATTTTATATGCCATGGTAAGGAGTTTGGACTTTTTCTGCAGGCCATTAGAACCCACTGGAGGCTTTTAAGCAGGAGAGAGACAGAGATCATCAAAGCCGTTTAAAAAAATCACTCAAGAGACAGTGGGGAGCATAGATGTGGGGAGGCAAAACTGGAGGCAGGGAGATGAATTAGGAAGCCATAGGTTTAATTTGGGCTATGACGACTTGGGCAGTGGTATAGAGGGAAAGAGAAGAAAAGAACAGATTTGAGAGAAGGTTAGAGGCAAAATTAATGTTGCGACCATCTAGATACTAGTTGTGTTCCATTACACAATCATAGTTCTTTTTATCTGAATCTTGATTATTTAGGGATACTGAAAAATTTCAAATAACCAGATATAGTGATATAAAATAACTGAGAGGAATGGAACAAGCTCAGCAGTAGTACCTTTAACATGTATTTCACCAATTAGATGCTTCATCTTGGTTTATTTTGAGAACAAAGCTTTTAAGATACAGTCATTCAATGGCATTAAAGTTTTTCCTTCTGGCTCTTGTTTTTTAAAAAAATAAAACTTAGTCTAATATAAATTGAAAATCAATCCCACTGCAATATTAGAGGTATTACCATAGGAAGGTTTTTGTAGTACAAAATATTTTAAAATACTGGTGCTTGCAGCTGCAATTTATTGCATTTACTAGGTGGTCTCTAATGTTGATTTTTCTAGTTCTATGACTCTAATTTTAAAATGGAACTCTATAATTTATTAACAGTTTTTAAAAGGACTCAATAATCTCAAAAAGCAATGGTCATAAGAAAACTTGGATGTCAGTATCAGCTCTGCTTTTATAATTGTTCAAGTGACTTAAGTGCTTAATTTTACCTCCCTTGATTCTCCCACCAGTAAAGTGGCAGCATTGGCCTTCATATCTCTGAGATCCTTTGCAAATATCAGATATTAAGATTTCAATGATATATTCTTAAGCCTGGGTTACAGCTAGATATTTGTAACTCAAATTTGATATCCATCACTGTTCTAGAGAAAGAATTCACTGCTGCCACATTTTCTTTAACTGTAAGCCCTTCCTACCTCTTCTGCCTCTCTCTATTTAGGATTATTAAAGCAGATACTGTTTTATGTGCTATGAATATAGTAATTTATATTCACTTAATATAACGCTTACCACAACCCTGTCAGATATTATCATTTCTCTTTCAAAGATGCAGAAATAAAAGTTCAGCAGGGTCAAGTTAAGTTGTCCAATGTTCAGTATGATGGAGTGGGATTCACATGCAAGACTAACTACCACTGAACCATTTACTTCTGACTTTGCTATTCTGCTTCCACTCACTGAACATCTCTCTGTGCAAGGCTCAGGTAAAATTAACTTCCTTTATAATACTTTCCGTTATCACAGCCTGCTGAAATTACTTATCCTTCTAACTGTGGGTATAATTTGCAATGCAATTTGTTTTGGATGTGTGTTTTTACTATAACGTGAACTCTTCAAGGTCAGTAACAATTTTTTTAAAATTTCTGTATCACCAGCACCTGGTATGAAGGCTGAAACAAGAGCGGTTGCACAGCAAATGTTTTGCTATAATGAGAGAATACATGAATTAAATGCGAATTAAACTGCTTCTATCTCCTTATGGTGGCAAATAGTATCCATGTGTTATGGATGAAGTCAAGTCAAACTTCATCTAGCTGTAGCTTCTGGATTCAGACTGTAAATTCTACAAGGGTGAGATCTATGCCATTGTTTTTCTTCACTGTGTTTGCAGTGTTTAGCTTGGTGCTTAGCATAATAAAAGTGGATGGGTGACAGAGGAAGGAATTTGTATACCCCAAATTTGAAAGGCTTTTCCTCCAGTACATTTAAACAAACCTTTACTGAAGGTCTACTCTAGGAAAACCATGCTGGAGCTTGATTATACTCATTCTCCTGTTCCTTTAAGTCTTAGAGGGAGAAACAAAAATTATGAGTTATAGTTACAGAGATAAAAACCTAGAAAGCTGGGGCAAAATATAAATTCCCTCATTACTTTGTTTTAGATATAAAATATAAGAAAACAGTTTATTCCTGAATGCATGTCTGTCTGTTTGGGGATTCATATCTATAGATCTAGAAAAAGGCACGTTCCCTAGGCTAGAACAGGGGCTGTGTCATTATATCAGTGGCAATACATATGGGCTATCAGTGGACTCTTAGAGTTCATCTGCCATTCCTCATCCTCCTTTCCTAGTGCTTTCCAGTCATTTTATAAATTGAAAGATCTCACTTTCCAATTGTAGACAGAGCTCCTCTGAGGGATGTGGATATGGGTAGGCAAAAAATGGAAAAAGAGTAGGCAGAAAGAAGAGTTGTGGGATAAAGAAATAAGGAGAAGGGAAGAATGGAAAGATGGAGGAGAAGATAAAACAGGTAAAACAGGATTGGAAAAAAGGGAAGGGGTAGAAAAGGAAAGAGGAGAGAAAACGGAAGATAAGGAAGTGGCACAGAGGAGGAAGGCTGGGGGATACTGACAACCTCTTACCAAGTGGCATGAGTGATAATCAGCTTTTCTGGGAAGGGCCTATGTTTGGGCTACCGTAGGTCTGGAGGGGAGCTGGGGGAGCTGGCAGCAATCCCTTACTCTAACTCAGAGACAGGAGTTGGCCTATAGGAGGAGTAGTGGGGTGAGTGTCATTACTCAGCTTTTAGGACTCAACTACCTCATTTCCAAGGCAATGCCCAAGTAAGGCAAATGGGCCACTGATGTTCATACGGCTCTAACATGTCCAGGAGGTAGAGCTCTGGAAATAAATACTATTCCTTCTCTTAGTAACTGTTATTAGCAAAATTGGGGAAAACATACACACACACACACACACACACACACACACACACACACACACACACACAAACCCCAAAACCAAGTAACTCAATGCTTCCACAACTTGAATCAGTTTTCTGGGGAAGGCCTATGTCTGCGGCTATTTTGGTTGCCCTACAGTGCTCAGTTCAGGGAAGTATGCTCAGCAGACATTTAGTAAATGGTTAGACAGCTGGGAAATCTTAACATGAAGTATTGTTTTGGTTGGGGGCGGGTGGCAGGCATGGGAGGTACAGAAGAACACTTATCAGGTCCTCTGCTGAGAAACCAGTCTCTGCTTTGTGGAGAAAAGGCTGAAGACACAATTAAGACTCCTAGAGTTAAGGCTTATATTATTTGTTATTAAAGAGGCAAGGCCTTAAGATGTGCTTTTTAACAGTCTTTAGTTTGGCTGTAATTTAAGATGACTTTTACAAATTAGATCCTAATCCTTGCAGACACAGATGGCTGTTACAGAATAGCCTTGCAAAAACACTAGTCATTTGACTTGAAAGAGAATTCAGAGAAGAATGAAGGGCCTTTAACTCTCACCCCACCCCTGGCTCTAGGAGGCCTAAAGAGTCCTGGGTGGGCTTTCTTAGTTTAGGTCTGGAATCTGGGTGGGCCTAGAGCATCTGTTCTCATTTGGACCAGCCTCTCTGTTCATTCTGGAACCAGAGATTAGGGGAGCCTGAGGTTATTAACATTCAACAACAGTTACTGATGCTTATATATGAAGCACTATGCTGGCAACCACAGGGAGATAGTAGCAGGCCCAAGAACACTCTACATTTCACATCACATTTCCCCAGTTTCCTTTCAACAGCAACTTTCCGCAGTCCAGAGTTTTACCCTGTGGAAAGAGGTTCTTAATAATGATCAAAAAGCCTAGCTCCTTTTAAGATATTTTCATCCCATCCCTGTCAGTAATAAGCTTTAAAAATTAATTTGAAAGAAAATAAAGTTTAATTTTAAAATGCAAAGTCCTTAAACTCTATTTCTTTCAGTACTTCCATTTTTAAATATGAGACCCGTTCAGAAAGGGAGTGACTTAAAACTAAGGGTTGGGAAGGGCAAACTTAGCTCCTAAGATTTTTAAGTTCTCTGAGGTGAGATTTTCATCACAGAACATAAAGTATGAGAACAAGGCTGATCTTGAACACTTTGATTATGGTTCTTTGTTAAATGTTCACACACTGAGAGTTCAACTTCAGTGACAGAAGTTAAGGTAGTTTTCATACTTGGCTGTGTGGTAAGAACATATGCAGGCATGTGTTCCCCTGTGCATGTTTGTGTGCCTTATATACAAATAAAGGGGATGACCTTGGAGCAGTAGGCAGGGCCAGTGAGAAAAGGAACAATAGTCAGCACCTGGGATCCACTACAGTCTCCTGGGCTTAGAAATAAGTGGCAAGATCCTCATTCCACCCAGAGGGGACATTACTAGTTTCTGTCTCTATCCTGCAAACCTGACAGCCAATGTGAGGGACTTAGATGTACCTTAATGAAACTCTTGGTTTTGGTATGCTAGGTTACTATACCTAGATCACAATGGAATCACAGAAGATTTATTGTATATTTCAGAGCTAAGCAAGTCCAAGTCCCATTCCATATAAAGCAGGAATACCAGGGATGAATCCCTCTCCATATATATATCTGTTATTGCTGAAAAGAGTAGTATTTGGTAATCTCCAATGATAGGAAAATTAACACTTCACGACACAAGATATTCCTTTCTTAGAAAATGCTTTGTTACACTATGCCAAATTTGTCTCGTGTAACTTTCAACTCATTGGTCCCAGTTCTACCCCTGCAGCCTCAAAAAATCAGATCCCTCTTTTACAAGGCACGCCTTCAAGTAGCTGAAGACAACAATCACATCTCTCATGGTCCTTCCTTCTTTAGAGGTAATGTTCCTTAAATGACATGATTTCCAGCTCCCTCACCTTCCTACCAGCCCTGCTCCAGACATGCTCCTATTTCTTCAGGCTTCGTTTTTCAGCATGAAGCCTAAAGACTATTTCAGGGGTAGTTTGTTTTTTTTTTAATTTTTTATTTCCATGGGTTTTTGGGGAACAGGTATTTGGTTACATGAGTAAGTTCTTTAGTGGTGATTTGTGAGATTTTGGTGTACCCATCACCCAGTGGGTAGTTTATCTTAGTGCAGAGTTAAACAGGACCATTAAGTTAATCTCTGGTTGGGATTACACCTCTAAAACAGGAGCTAGCTTTTTTGTTGGCAGCCACAATGCGTTATTAACGTGTATTCAGCTTAATTCGACCATAACCTCTACTAAAGGAATCTATTTCTACACATTTCTGTGAAATTTCTGCAGCTTCATTTTGTGTAAGTTTCAGTATTTTAAGATTTTCTTGAATCTTATTTTTCATAATCTATAAATCTGATAAAGTCTTCATTTAGGTTGCCAATAAATATGGTAAGTAATAAAAGATTAAATACAGAGCCTCTTGGTTCCCTACAAGGAAATGGTGGTTAACATTTTTTGGACACAACCATTTAATCAGCAATGAATCTAACACATCTATATCTCTCTACTTTGCCCCAGAATACTATGAGAGACTATCAAATATTGTGCTGTAATGCAAGCACACAGTGAATACAGGTCACCCTCTGTAACTTCCCAGGGTAGTAAGACTATCAAATCACAAAACACTGTTTGTTTTGCTTGACTCATTCTTAGTGAACCTACATTCATTGACCCTGATATCTAACTGTTAAGCTGTTAAACATACAATTCTCAGGTATATTCTGAGGGCTACAGATATATCTCATTTGAGGAATACAGATGAGACATCAGCAAAGACTGGAATGCTGGAATAGGGAAAACAGCTAGGAAGGAAGATCTAGTACCTAATTTCTTACATAGGCTACTGGGTACATATCTGCTGGCCTGGGAAGCCATACTTTCTCCAAAGGCTAAGGAGAGAATGGTGTGCAGAACAAAGAAGGACTCCTGTTTGTCTTGTAGTTGCCTGCACCATGGGACTTTTCTTGAACTACTTTGTTCAGCTTTAATGATGGCACATCTCCCACCTGGATATACTTCCTGAGATAGGTATGGGAACTTACGTCTCTCCTAGGAAAGGTGCTCAGTAACTTGTACTCATCCCATGGAAATCCTTTGGAAGCTACAAAATCAAAGACAATCTGGAGCTTGTTGCTGGCCAGGAAACGCCGCTCCAAGAACTCGCCACTGGGGGTCCGGATCCGCAGTTTGCTCACAGGCTCAGCATTTTCTTCCTTTGGCTCAGGAGGCAGGGCTTGCTCTAAGGACAGCCGGATGGCCTAGGGAGAGCAAAAACCAGGTGTTAAAATGTGAGAAGGACTGGACTATGGAGAGTGGGGAGGAAGACACCAGAAAAAAAGCTGCTGTTTTCTAGAAATTCATTGAAAAGTCACTGCCCTATTTATTAGCCAAGCCAAATGCTTGAACAATAGAATAATGTATTTTTCATTTTCTTAATATTAGTCCAATAGGCAAGTAATTAAAATAAATTCCACCTTGATGACACATATTATTAAATATATAGGAAACTACACAGAAAAGGCATTTTTTTAACTGAAGGGCTCAGATATTTGTGATCAAAGACATTCATATCAAATACCCAATTGATACCTTTCTAGGGTATGAATTAAAGCTATTAGATGCATTCAGAAAAGACACACACAAACAGAGATATATTTATATTTGAGAAATACAAGTAGAAGTAACTGCAGAGTTTGTAGAATACTGGATTATTATGTTTATGTCAAAATGGAATGAGGAAATTCTGTTTAGGGTGATGAAACATTTTGGAAATAGTGGTGGTAGTTGGACAATACTGTGAATACAATCAATGCCACTGAATTGTATACTTAAGAATGGCAAGTTACTGTATATATATTTTGCCACAATAAAAGAAAAGTTTTAGAAAATGGAAAGAACTTCAAATATCAGGTTTATTGGCAGAAGGAGACCACAGTCCTAGTTCTGGCTTTGCCACTAACTCGCTATGGGATTTGGCCAAATCTTAGTGGTTGATTTCTGGACCTACAGATGGACCAAACTCTTCATTTGACTTAAGCAGGTGAAGCAAACTGTTGGAAGGTCTCATGGGTAGCGTGGGCTTGAATCCAGGTTTTAGTATTACATTGTTTCACATTTGTGACATTCCATTAGAAGGAGATTGTCTCTGAGGTCCCTAACAACATTGGAATCTATAAAAATCACTAAAACCTTTTTTGTCTAGAACCCTGAGAAAGACTTCATGTTAGAATCCATGAAATTCATCTAAAGCAGTGCTCTGATGAAATTCACGGCCTTAACATTCGTATGCCATTATAAATTAAAGAATAAAAATAAGTGAATTAAGAATTAGATTTTAAAAGCTAAATTATCAGTGTCTGGTAATAAAAAAATTTTAAAGCTAGTGAAAAAAAACCAATAAAATAAGTGGAAGGAAAGCTGAGAATAACAGTATAAAGAAATAATTTAGAAAAAAAGAAATATATAACTAGTCAGCTTATAAGCTGGTTCTCTGGAGGTAATAAACTTACACAAATAAAAAGAAACAAAAATGGTAACCTACAGAGGGTAGGGGAAACAAGGTGGAAGAGGTGACATCTGGTGTTTTCTGCATATGCCTTTCTATTTTGACCTATGCAAATTATCTGTTAAAAAATGTTTAAAATAACCAACAGAAAAAGTTTGCTCAGACACAAGTATGGATAAGAAATTAGGTAATGTGTGTCATGCAGGTGAATTTGGTTGGTTCTAATACTGAACTATTTTTTTTAAATCATTCAAAATTTCTGCAATGTATAGACAAAGCTAGTCTAGCCTATGACTGAGGTTACTTTCCTTCTGGAGGCACTGAATAACTACCTACCTTATAGGGGATTACAGAGATGGGAATTATATAGACCATATATATATAAAATTTTCAGTATGGCATCTGACACATAATAGGCTTCAGTGATAGCTGCTTTTCTTATAATGAAGAGATCTGCACAGAATGTCAGATCTGGAAGGGGCTGCATTTGTCAAACAGCCCAATACTCTCATTTTTTATATGGGGAAATTGATGCCCAGAAATGGAGACATAAGAAATACAGTTAAAAATATATTTTTGCTTTTTTTTCAGTCACTTTTGCCCTTTTTTCTGATAGCATGAGTAGCAGTTTACCTGATATTGGTGTTCTGCGACAGCAATGAGTTTCAGCTGAGTATTTCCAAATATTAAACTATTTTAGTAACATTATCATATATTAGTAACCCAGTGAATGGATTAACATCTGTGTATATCAAAATTAAATGCTAGTTGATATGTCAATTACAGCATTCACTATTTAGTACCATAGTTATTTATTTAATGCCTGGCCTTCTTACTAGCCTGCAAGCTCCATAATGGCATGGGAGCATGTATTACTTCTCATTCCAAATACAGTGCATAGCACAAAGTAGATGCTCAATATGCACTTGGAAGGGAAGGAATAAACTAACATGCTAACTGAAATAATATATGTAAAAGTGCTTAGTATGATTGTAGGCACATACTAGGTGTTCAATAAATGCTAGAAGAATATGAATCTCATAGCCTCTACTTCTAGTAACTAAGAATTAAACATCTTCTCCTTTCTCTGAGGTATGACTCCTCCTTGCATTAACTGTTCAGATTAATTTTCCACATGTGTCCCTTAAAGGGAAATCATGAGTTGCTTGTAAGTATAAACCTCTGTGGATTAGAGTTATATACATTTTCTAAACTGTTAATGGGATCATCTATTTCTCAGTTACAGTGGTGGTTCTTTTTTTTTTTTTTGAGATGGAGTCTCACTCTGTCGCCCAGGCTGGAGTGTGATGGCGCAATCTCGGCTCTCTGCAACCTCCGTCTCCCAGGTTCAAGCGATTCTCCCACCTCAGCCTCCCGAGTAGCTGGGATTACAGGTGCGTGCCAGCACACCTGGCTAATTTTTGTATTTTAGTAGAGATGGGGCTTTGCCATGTTGGCCAGGCTGGTCTCAAACTCCTGACCTCAAGTGATCCATCCACCTAGGTCTCCCAAAGTGCTGGGATTACAGGTGTGAACCACTGTGCCTGGCCACAATGGTGGTTCTTTACAACCATATCTTTTGAGATTATAAAACATTTTTCCCAATTACAAAAGTAATATAAATTCATTGAAAAAACAGATTAAAAGTAAAACATTAAAACTAATCTGTAGATTCACCATCAAGATAGCCATCACCATCAGTTTATATCCACTAATTTTTAAAATATTTTAACCATTGTTAAATGTACAATTCAGTGGCATTAAGTAAATTCACAATGTTGTACAACCATCACTACTATTTATTTCCAAAACTTTTTCATCACCCAGATACTCTTCCTTAATTTTTCAGGCATATTTTATATATTTGAAACTTTTTTCAAAATTTGAGTCAGTGTTGTATTGTATAAAGCTTTATCCTTTCTGTTCAAAATCATGTATTTTGTAATTGTTTTAAAGTTTTTATTAAAGTATAACATACATATGAAAAAGTGCACAAATCTTAAGTGTACAACTTGATAAAGTTTCAAAGTCAACATATCTGTAAAACTAGAACCCTGATCAAGTATCTCAGAAGCATACCCTTTCCTGGGAACTACCTCCCCTTAAAGTCAGTATTCTGACTTCTGACAGTGCAGTTTAAAAAATTTTAATTAAATGCAATGTTATGATTAGAAACATAGGTTTTGGGGTATGACAGACATGCGTTCAAATCCTGGGAATTAGGCAAATGACAGTCTTTATGAATTTCAGTTTCCTCATAGGAATAGAGCCGATAACATCTTCCTCACAGCATCCTTCTATAAGATGCAGAATGTTTTTAGATGGGCCACCACACCACACTGCTTTACCTTCTTCTCTGGATCATGCCAGCTGCCTAGTCAGTTCTGATGAGAGAACCTGAATACTTGGTTGCTGGTGCAGGATTCACATGCTAATTATGGTTCTTTTTGATGGGAGACTCTGCTTCTAATCGGCCATCTTGGCGCTGTCCCTGACGCCACTTAGCAAATGCTGACACTTGGTCAGCACTCAGTGACAAGTGCTGAGCATTGATCCTCATGCTATATGTAATACTGTGATCAACATATGACAGCTGTTGGTGTTATCATTTTTGTTATGATTATTCCTTTTCGCCTACTTTAAATCAGAACTTAATGTGATATTTCTTGGTTTTCCCTCCTTTTCTCCCTTTAATCCACCTGTCTGCTTGCTTTCTGTTTTGACATTTCCCTGCATAGTATAACAGATGCTACATTATTGTCTGAATTCAACCAATTATATTACAGAAGAATAAACAACAGTAGCTCGTTACTTCATTCATTATACAGACAATGTCTGCTCCTCAATGTATACAGTCTCCAGGGCTTTTCCCCAGAAAGAAAACAGACCTCATACATCCCACACCAATGGACCAACGTGGAAAACAATGAAGAGATACGAGGTAAATCAGCAACCTTGAGATTTGAATACCCAACAGTTCTACTGCCAAAAAAATAACAAAAATACATCAGTAGTTCAGTTTCAAACATACTGGCTAAGAGCAAGGGCCTCCTGTAAGCAAACACTGTTGTAAAACAACAACATAAAGGACACCTACACTCAAACGAGTCATGGTTAACACCAGTGTTAAACTTCAGTTTGATTTGCTCAACAAATATAGTTTATTTGCATTATTTTTGGTTTGTAATAAAACAAGGAAACCTGGTATAAGTTAGAAATATGAACTGATCTGGTACTTTTTTTTCTACTAAAAATATGTGAGTATTTAAAGCATATCTGAGGGATGAGAAATGGGGCTATTTTTTGAAGTGAAATTAGGCAGTGAAAATAGATACCCACAAAAGACTGTCACTACACGGTTACATTTTTTAAACAGAATAATACACACTTACAACAGTCTCTTACAATAAGAATCAAAGACTGCCTTAATTTACTTATACACACAGATGTATACATAAATATATACACACAAAACAACCTCTAGGTTTCTATGAGTATGTATAAATAACGGTTTATAGCTGGCTGAGGCACAGTGTTAAATAGGCTAAAGCTAACATTCATTAATTCCATGAATTCTTACTGAGCATCTTCTATGAGTCAGGCATTGTTCTAAATGATGGCAAAATAGCAGTGAACAAAATAGATAAAAAATTCTGCCTAAATGGAGCCTACATTCTAGTAGGGTAGGGATAAAGACAACAAAGACACACATAAGAAAAGATAGTATGTGCCACATAGAGACTTTTCAGTCAATGATGGACTGTATAAACCATGGAGGTCTCGTAAGATTATAACGGAGCTGAAAAATTCCTATTGCCTAGTATTTAGTGCACTATACTTTTATTTGTTATTTTAAGGTATACTCCTTCTACGTATTTTTTAGAAAAGTTAACCATAAAACAGCCCCAGGCACGTCCTTCAGAAGGTATTCCAGAAGAAAGCATTGTTATAATAAGAGATGACAGCTCCGTGTGTGTTACTGCCCCAAAGACTTTCCAGTGGACAAGATGTGAATATGGAAGACAATGATATTGATGATCTAGACCTTGTGTAGGCCTAGCCTAATGTGCATGTATCTTAGTTTTTAATAAAAAGTTTAAAAAGAAGGAAAAATTTTTAATAGATAAAAACTTATAGAATAAGGATATAAAGAAAGAAAAATTTTGGACAGCTGTACAATGTGTGTTTTAAGCTATTACAAAATAATCAGAAAGTTAAAAAAATTAAGTTTACATAAAGTAAAAAAGTTATAGTAAGCTAAGGTTTATTCATTGCTGAAAAAAGAAAAAAAGTAAACCTAGTGTGGCCTAAGTGTACAGTGATTATAAAGTCCGCTGTAGTGTAATGTCCTAGGCCTTCATATTCACTCACCACTTACTCACTGAGTCACCCAGAGCAACTTCAGTCTTGCAAGCTTCATTCATGGTAAGTACCCTACACAGGTGCAACATTTTTTATCCTTTGTACTGTACCTTTTTATCATTTTTATTGTACCTTTTCTACATTTAGATATACAAACACTTACCATTGTATTACAGTTGCCTGCAGTATTCAATACAGTAACATGCTGTACAGGTTTGTAGCCTAGGAGCGACAGGTTATACCATATAATAGCCTAGGTGTGTAGCAGGCTATACTATCTATGTTTGTGTAAGTAAAGTCTAGGATGTTTGCACATCAACGGAATTGCCAATGACACATTTTTCCATCCTTAGGTGATACAAGACTATATCATTTTTCACAAAGTGGTGAGTGCTATGGAGGGAGTGCAGGGAATGCTGGTAGAAGGTGGGGGGAGGGGTAAAATTTTAAATACTGTAAACCTCAGTAAGCAAAGGTCTAAAGGAAAGAGGGTTCCACATGGATATTTAGATCTAAAAGAAGTATATTATAGGCAGGAGTCACAGTAAGTAGCAAGGCCCAGGTGCCTGGCTTGACTGAAGAATAGCAAGGCAGCCAATGTGGCGGGAACAGAATGAGCAAGGGGAGAGGGGTAGGAGTTAAAGTTACAGTGGAAACAAAGGAGAGGGGTGATTAGATCATATATGGCTTTGGGAAGGACAATTAATAATTATTTTCCTATTTTAAAATTAAGGTATAATTTATATACAGCAAACTCTATCCTTTTAAATGTACAGTTCTGTGAGTTTTGACAAATGCATATATTTGCATAAGTACCATCACCAACAAAGAAGAGTTCTATTACCTCTCTCCCCGTTCAAATTTCTTCATCCCTAGCTCCTAACCTCTAATCTTTATTCTGATCCTAGTTTTGTGTTTTCCAGAATGTTATATAAATGTAACCATAAATGTTACATAAATGACTTCCTTCACTTAGCATAATATATTTGAGATTCATCCATGTTGTTGAATATATCAGTAGTTTGTTCCTATTTATTGCTGAGTAGTATTCCATTGTATAGATACACATACAGTTTGATGACCCCTTCTCCAGTTGAGGGACACCTGAGCTGTTTCCAGGTTTAGATGACTACAAATAAAGCTGCCAAAAACATTTTCATACATATTTTTGTATGAATGTAAACTGCTTTATGTGAAAGCAGTTTACTGTTACTTTCATTTCACTTGTGTAAATACATACCTAGGAGTGTGACTGCCGGGTCATATGGTATATGCATGTTTAACTTTACAAGAAAGTTTCAAGCTAATTTCCAAAGTGGATGTACTATTTAGCATTCCCGTCATTAATGTGTAAGAGTTCAGTTGCTCCTCATCTTTGCCAGTACTTGGTATTGTCCCTTTTTCTTTTAAAAAGTCTTCTAAAAGGTGTACATATATTGTGGTTTTAATTTGTATCTCCCTAATGGCTAAAAATTTTGAGCATATTTTGATGCACTTATTTGCCTTCTGTATATTTTCTTTGATGAAGTATCTTTTAAATATTTTGCTCATTTTAATACTTGGGTTGCTTTCTTATTATTGAGTTTTGAGAGTTCTTTTTGTATTCTGGACATCAGATATATGATTTTCCCCTTGTCTGTGGCTTGTTTTTTCAATTTCCTAGCAGTATTTTACAAATAGTAGAAGTTTCTAATTTTGATAAAGTCTAATTTACATATTTGTTATTTTATAGGTTGTGTCTTTGGTGTCAGATCTAAGAAATCTTTGCCTGACTCAAGGTCATGAAGATTTTCTCCTATGTTTTCTTCTGGGACTTGAATAGTTTTAGATTTTACATTTAGGTCTATTACCCATTTTGAGTTAATTTTTGCTTGTGATGCAATATATGAATTGAAGCATTTTAAAACTGGTTTTCTATGGGATTTTTTTTGGATATAAATATTCAATTGTTGCAGCATCATGTGTTGAAAAGACTATCCTTTCCCCATTGAATTGCCTTTGTATCTCTGTTGAAAATCAATTGACCATATATGTGTGGGTCTATTTCTGGACTCCATTGATTCATGGGTCCATTTTTTTTGTAAATACCACTACGTCTTGATTATAGTAAGTCCTGCACTCTAGTAACGTCCAACTTTGTTTTCTTTTTCAAAATTAAACTGTTTAGACTATTCCAGTTCTATTGCTTTTTCATATAAATTTAAGAATCAGTTTATCAATCTCTATAGAAAATCTTGTAGATATTTGATTAGAATTACTGTAAGAATTCAGGTTTTATTTTGAGATGTAAGCCACTGCAAGTTTTTGAAGTGACATGATGTGACAAATGATTTTTAAAGGATTTATTAAGACTATAGGAAAGGCAAAAATGGAGATGTGGAATCAAGTTGGGAGGCTACTAAAGTAATCCAGATAACAGACAATGGTGGCTTAGATGAGGGTGATAGTGGTGGAGTTAAACATTTAAGTTCTGCATATATTTGCAGAGCCCACAGGATTTACTCATTAAATATGGATGTAAACGAGATAAGTCAAGGATAATTCCAAGGTTTCTGGCTCTAACAACTGGAAAGATTTTCCATTTACTGAGATAGGGAAGACTGCAGAAAGAGCAGGTTTGGGTAGGGAGGGTAGGATCAGTTGTGCAATTTAAAACATATTAAGTTTCTGATGTATATGAGACATCTAAGTAGACATGATGGGCCAGCAGTTAGATATTCAAGTCTGGAGTTCAGGGAAAGGGAGGAGCTGGAAATATAAATCTGGGAGTCAAACGTATAGACAATATAATATAGTCATATAATATAGTCAATATAATAGTCATAATACTCAATGAGATCACCAAAGGAGTAGAATGGATCCCATATAGAGACAGTTGATTTGACCAGATTCTGCAGTCAATCTCTGTTCCTGGCAACCTGGAGAGTATGGATAGCTTTTACTACTCTACTACTATGACCTCATTTCTGGATAAAGTAAATAAGGCAAATGATCATATTTCCTAAATCAAAATTCAAATAGATGATTTTTGCTTGCTTCTGGATATAAAGAACAGTCTGTAGGCTGTGATTTGGACACCATGAAGCTAGAATTTCTGGACTGTTTTAATGGTTCATGAGAACAACGGAACACTTCAAACTGAAAGTACTGAAGAAATAGTGGATATACATATATATATAGTCTCCATAATTATAATAAAGTATATTTATGTATTGGCACCTACCTTATTGAATTGTAAAAATTCAATAAGATAATTAATGCCTATAAAGTGATCACCACTGAGTTTAGCACATATTAATTGTGCGATAGTGGTGATAATGCCAATGATGATGATGACAGGGATGATTATTATTATGGCCCAGTGTGGACAAAAGCAACTTACATAAGATAAAAATACAAATTATAAAGAGCAGTTTTACCTTAATAACCAATTTATGGTCCCACCTTCATTCTTTGAATTTGGATTAATGAGTAGAATGAATACTGGATAGAAGCTCTGGTTCTGCTTTTATCAGGCTTATACATTAGGTAAAAATTTAAAAGTAGGCTTAAAAGTATCTTTTTAAAACTATTGTTTTTTTTAACCAAACACCACATGTTCTCACTGATAGGTGGGAAATGAACAATGAGAACACTTGGACACAGGAAGGGGAACATCACACACCGGGGCCTGTCGTGGGGTGGGGGGAGGGGGGAGGGATAGCATTAGGAGATATACCTAATGTAAATGACGAGTTAATGGGTGCAGCACACCAGCATGGCACATGTATAAATATGTAACAAACCTGCATGTTGTGCACATGTACCCTAGAACTTAAAGTATAATAAAAAAAGAAATTATTATTATTATTATTTTTTAAAATAGAGATAGGGTCTTGCCATGTTGCTCTGGCTGGCCTTGAACTCCTAGGCTCAACTGATCCTCCCAACTCGGCCTCCCAAGTAGCTGGGATTACAGGTATGTGCCACTGTGTTTGGCCAAAAATAGGTTTTTAAATCCTGCTATGATCTTACTTTCATCCTCTGTAAAACAGTAATAATAATATTATCCTTACCAATTGTATTAGTCTGTTTGCACACTGCTATAAAGAACTACCTGAGGCTGGGCGCGGTGGCTCACGCCTGTAATCCCAGCACTGTGGGAGGCCAAGGCAGGCAGATCAGGAGGTCAGGAGATCAAGACCATCCTGGCTAACACGGTGAAACCCCGTCTCTACTAAAAATATAAAAAATTAGCTGGGCGTGGTGGCAGGTGCCTGTAGTCCCAGCTACTCAGGAGGCTGAGGCAGGGGAATCACTTGAACCCAGGAGGCAGAGGTTGCAGTGAGCTGAGATTGTGCTACTGCACCACTGCACCCCAGCCTGGGCAACAGAGCGAGACTGTCTCAAAAAACAAAACAAAACAAAAACAAAAAACAAAAAAAAACACCAAAAAAACAAAAAAACGACCTGAGACTGGGTAATTTATTAAGAAAAGAGGTTTAATTGACTCACAGGCTTAACAGGAAGGAGACTGGGAGGCCTCAAGAAACTTACAATCATGGTGGAAGGCGAAGGGGAAGCAAAGCCCTTCTTCACATGGTGGCAGGGGAGAGAGAGAGAGAACAACGGAGGAAGTGCCACATTTTTAATCCATCAGATCTTGTGAGAACTCCATCATGAGAACAGCAAGGGGAAACAGCGCTCCCATGATCCAATCACTTTCCAGCAGGCCCTTCCTTCAACATGTGGGGATTACAATTTGATATTAGATTTGGGTGGGGACACAGAGTCAAACCATATTACCAATTTTGTAGAGTGGTTGTGAAGTGAAACAGAAAACTGAAGAGGAAGTGCCAAGGTTTCTAATTCCATGTTCTTCTGTTTTCCCACTTAGTAGTCATTAACATTACTTAATATTTTCTACTTAAGGTGGCACGAAGGCATAAAAGGAAACAGTTTGGGTAGACAGGCAAAAATTAACTTTTCTTTCTAGAGAACCATCAGCAAAAGGGAATAGCTTAGTATCTATTCTACTTCACCCATGATTCGCCAAAATTCAGGCCTTTTAGCCATAGCTCTAATAATTCGACTGTGTTCTAAGTTTGTTCATTTACTGTTCCCTGAGCAAGCCCTGTGCCGTTCCCCTTTTGTTCATGACTACTCTTGCACTTCCCTTTGGTGTCCATCCAACCATCCATCCATCTATTCATTAGTCCAGACAAAATGCTCTTCTACTTCATCTTTAACCATCAAAGTCTGTGAAGTCTTTTTTTTTTTAAATTCACATCTCTACGGGCGCACCGTGAAGTCTTTCTTGTTGCCTTCCTAGTTAGATATCAGCTTCCTCCAAATAAACATCCTGTGCTATTTTAGTGGTTTTTATAATGTATGGTATCTTTTCCTGTAGTGATTTTGCATTTGTCTACCCTCTTGCATTAGACAGTAAGCTCCTTGAGGGCTGGACTATGCCTCGCACCTACAGCATAATGTCCACAGCACCTGATTTAATAATTTGCACACAGAAGGAGATTAACTAAATATTTGCTAAATATTGAGTGAATAAAAGATCTGAGACTCAAAAACCTTAGCTGAAAATTTCTCTGCTTACCAAAAACTCAGTAGAAAAAGGCAGTACTCAGGAAGGCTTTCTTGGAGTGTATATATTTCACGCATTTCTCTAGTTACTATAAAGTCCATCCCTTAATCAGAAAAAATGTAGTATTTGGGCCTTTGCAGGGATGATTTTACTATATTGTACTTTAGCCTTATGATTTAGAATTATATTTAAAAAGTTTTAAGGAGCTGTCATACATAACTTGCCATTGTCACACATAACTTGCCATTGTCACAGTAGCTATTAGATATAGTTGGGGTTAGTATTCACTACACTGCACAGCTTCCTCTTGAACAGGAATATAGGAAACGTTGCTCTAAAATCTCAGTGCTAGAAAATGTGGAAAAATTCTGAGAAACTAGCCTTTAGATCTGATGTTACGCACAAAGTAAAACTTGTAAACTATCATATTTTCCTTTGTTTTGGCCCAAGATAAGTATAGAACAGATTTTATGGAACAAATGTACAGCACCCTATCACATGGATTTGGTGCTTGTGCTAGATTATCTGTTGTCAACATGTTAGTCTTATCTTTGGCATTATCTTCCTTTGTCCTTTTCCTTTATTTCTATATCTACTCTTTCTTAATCCCTTTGAATTGCATGTATTCATGTAAGTTTCTTGAAACTGATTTTGGAAAGAATAAGTACATATATAAATTAATAAAACGGGAGATCTTTGCTGTTGTTTTTCCCTCAGAATAGTCTTACAGCCTTTCTCCTTATTAGGGCCAATGACCAGATCAATATACTTTTCTAGATGTTTGATTTCACTCCAACAGTTATCACACAGCAAAATGAGGCTAACCATTAAGGAATTTCCATGCAACCAAGGTGATTTTACTGTTCAATACTTCTTTTTTCTAAAGGATCTTAGAATATTGAAGATAATCAAAACAATAAAACCACTCTTGTTTCTCAATGTAATTATATGGGTTAGGATTTCCAGTTAGAAGACAGGTAGTGTTGCTGTGAAAAGTCAGGTGACCCGGCTTCTGATCCAGATTAGGTGTTCAACCAGTTTGGTGACCATAGGTAAACCATATAATCTTTCTGGGTCTCAGTTTCTTCAGAGGTTGCACAATACCAGCTTTTCCCAAACAGTGGTTTGTGATACACTAGGGTGCCATGATATGTTAATTGTTGTTCCATTTAAAAAAGGGGCAAATAAGTTTGGATAAGATTGGACTAAATGAAAATAAACCATTTCTTAATGGTGGGATTTTAAGAGCCTTTGTGACACTTGGTTAAGGGAGAATAGAGTGCATAGTATTATCCAAACTTGCATTTTATGGGAGCATATCAATAGAAAAGTTTAAGTAATGACTAGGTGCAAAATATGGCCTGTCCTCTCCCCCACTGTACCCCAACCTCTCACATGTTAACAGCTGGAATGCATATACTGAATTATGTTTATAGGGTCTTCTGTAAGATGATGGGCTTTTATCTACATTTAGAAAGAAAGAAAGTTTCAGCTCATGGTAAATTAGATAAATCATCAGATGAAATTACATACGCTGCCAAGCTTTAGATCCAGAACATTGAGTTAATTGTGTACCCTTGACATTTTAGCAAGCCAGTATGGTTGACGATACACTAATACACACACAAACACACACAGAGCGAGAGAGTGTGTGCATGTGTGAACGACAGCATAAAGGAGCAAGAATCCTAAACTATATTTCTTGAAATAGCCTAAAAGGATAGTGACTAATTTCTCCCTTATCTAAACTTTTGTGAAACTTGGCATATATGACTCCTGTGGACACAATGATATAGGGTTTTGTACTGGAATGGAGTATGAGAAAGAGCTTTATAGTCATAAAGTCCTGGATGAGAATCTCAGCTGTTCTCATTTTTGTATGTGTAACTCCTCAATGAACTTCAGTTTTTTTCACTTATAAAGATAAATCTCTAACCTTGTAGCTTGTTTTAATGGTTAATTGATAAGCATACGTAAAGCAGCTAGCAAACTATTTAATACACAGAAGACATTCAGCAAAATATTTTCTACCTTCCATTATTGACAGTCCTCAGAGTGCAGACTAGGGTTTGTCAGGCATAATATCTTGTATATATGTGATAGATACTCACAACAGTTTTGACATGAATAAACTTTGATTTCCGAACAGTTAAGTTTCACTTATCTTTTAAGACCTGACTCAAATATTACTTCATCTGTACATTGTCTGATTATCTCAGCTGTAAAAGATTTTTCCTTTGGCCTTGAACTCTCTAAGTATTTTGCTTTTATTTCTATGTCATTTAGCACATTTTTTCTTGATTTGCTGTTACTCCTAGACAGGCTGTATATTCCCTCTAAGATGTAATATCTTCTTATAGGCAGAAAACGTTTTATTATCCTTTGTTTCCCTGGCAGTGCTCAGCACAGGTCTTCTTCAAAAAACATTTGTTAAACAAGTGAAAGTGGTGTCATACTTTGACTGAGAGTAATAACTAACAGAGTTTTCCTCAACCCCAGTTAGGGCCCTTCAGGCCTTTCCATTGCTTGTTAGAGGGCTTCCTCTTTTTATAAGTGAATCTTGCCATTAATCCTACATCTGAAAAAAAGTTCTGAATGTTCTTTTCTATGAAGCCAGCCTAGGAAGTCATTTGACCCCCATTCTGTTTGTGCCTACTGCACCTTAGGCATACCTCTATAATAACGTTTACATACAGTATTATAATTCTATTTTTATAAGAGTAGGAACTCCTGGAGAGCAGGATCCATGTCTGCATCACTGTTCCCTAACAGATTTGGAGCACATAGTACATATCCCAAAAATGTTTACAAAATGAGTGAATGAAGAAAAATCCTCTATATTGCTATGGACATGACATGAACTCACGGAAAAAATCAATGAAGCTAAATGAATTTCCCATATTTGGGAGCTCAATGCAAGATGTTACAAAAGTAACTCACAGTATCTTTTGGTGGGTAAAGTGAAGACTGTGGAAGGGAGAAGAGATACAATCTTTCTATTCTTAGGGTGAAACAATATCCAGGAAGGATGAGAAATATTTGCCAACAAATATTTGTTGGCAACAAAAGGCAAAGATTATAGAAAATCATGAATCTAGTACAAGATCAAGTTTTCTAAGAGTTCCATACAACAGATCAGGAATAATTAAGGAAACGTTAGGTCTTCCATACTAAAATGAGTCTAGGAAAAGTAGAGAGAAATAAGTTGTAAGAAATATTAACAGTTTTGCAGCTGGGTGCGGTGGCTCACGCCTGTAATGCCAGCACTTTGGAAGGCCAAGGCAGGTGGATCACTTCAGGTCAGGAGTTCGAGACCAGCATGGCCAACATGGTGAAACCCTGTCTCTACTAAAAATACAAAAATTAGCCAGGCATGGTGGTGTGCACCTGTCAACCCAGCTACTTGGGAGGCTGAGGCAGGAGAATCACTTGAACCTGGGAGGTGGAGGCTACAACGTGCCGAGATGGTGCTACAGTGAGCCCAGATGGTGCCACTGCACTCCAGCCTGGGTGACAGAGCGAAGACTCTATCTCAAAAAAAAGAAAGAAAGAAAGAAAGAAAGAAAGAAAGAAAGAAAGAAAGAAAGAAAGAAAGAAAGAAAGAAATATTAACAGCTTCAGTATCAAATACAGTGGAAATACAACCCAGCTTTTGAGTAACTTTTCTTAAAATTATGCCCCACCTCACGTTCCTCTTCTTGTTCTTTGCGAATCTGCTCCAAACGAAACTGTTCTGCCATCTCTCTCTCGTGAGCTTCCCTCTGTTGATAAAACAGAAAAGGAACAAGCACTTAACACATACTTGTTTACAAAGAAAGAGAGAAATAAGGAAAGAGAAAAAAGAAAAGAGGAAAGAAAGAGTATGTGACATTCAAAGGCTCATTGTCAACATGACTCAGAGGTATATTGTGGTAACGGAAATGTTTCTAGAACAAGAATGGAAATGAAAGCAAAAACAAAGCATAGGTCTCTGATAATGTTAGGTTCCTATTCAAATACCTTTGATAGCTCTGGGTAAAGTGGCATTCAAGATCCTGCAGGACATCCTTTGGTCTTCCTTTCTGACCTTTTCTATCTACCCTGTACCCAAATCTAGAGCTATTTAATCAGCCTCTATCCATCCTCCATGCATTCTGGACCCTTGATGCTAGCTTATACTGTTTCCTCTTCCCTCCTACTGCTCTTTCTCTGTCCAGTTCACATATACCATCTCTTCTTTGAAACATTCCCAGTACAGTCCCACTCCCTGGCTCTCCAAAAAAAACCTGGAAAAAAATTTCCACTGAAACTCCTACTCACTGAACTCTCACAGAACTCAGTGCTTCCCTTAGGACATTTAGGATTCTTGGCTTATGTTACAGCTACTTGTGTTCTTTACTTAATCAACTCTACCACATTGTGAAACTTCCTTTGAGAGCAGAAACTGTGGCCTATTCACTTCTCTCTCCTTCAAAGCTCAACACAGAAGCAGGTGCTTAAGTAGTATTCAATAAATCAATAGTTCCCAACCCTGACTGCACATGAGAATCACCTAAAGAGCTTTCCAAAAATTGCTGGTTTCTATCATAGACCAACTAAGAAACAAATGAGATAGATACTAGGTTCATCTTTGTTCTCATTTTTCATGAAACAAATTTTATTTTGTCAAAATGAACCATGCTTTAATAACCATGGATAGGATTATATTCTTTCTGTTAACTAAATCTAGCTTTCTCTATTGCAAACCCAGTATTTTTAGGGATCAAAGTGATAAAGGTTGGCATTTAAATAATGAACAATTGAGTTCTTTATCCCAGAAGTACTTGACCAAGCCTACCTTTGCTCTGTCAGCCTCAAGTGAAAGGCGATAGGCCTCATCTTGCTCTCTCTTCACATTTTCTCTGGCTTCACGTTCATCCTTAAAGAAAAAGATTCAAATATTTTTTGACATATTACTTTTTTTTTGAAAAAAAGAGAAAAAAAACTAATGGTAATCTCTTTTTTATTCCTATATGAACTTATAATTAAATAAGAGACTTTTAAAGTGTATAGGACATAAATAAGCAAACAAACAATAAGATGAACAGCATGGTACATAGTGGAAATAAGAATGTTTGAATCCTAACTCTACAAACTGTGTGACCTTGTATAAGTTATTTAACTTCTCCAGGTCTCAGTTTCCTCACTTGCAAAACAGAAATAATATTTGTCTTATAGGGTCACTGTGAGAATTAAGTGCAATAATATACAAACTATCCAGCAAAGGACCTGGCACTTAGTTCATTTTCATTATTAGTTCTCTTCTCCTTTTCTCCTGATTTTTCTGAGATAAACTTGGAGACTGTCAGTATTGGAACTAAGGACTGGGAGGGAGAACAAAGACTAGGAAGTAATCCCTGGGTCAGTGTAGAAAGAGGCCCAAAGCAAAATACTCTGGTTAACCTCATTCCATACCACACCACACCACACCACTAAAGCTCTGGTTACCAATTTAGTATTTCCCCATTACATTCACACTCATGAAGTGTGAATAACAAAAGTTATCTAAGTTGAAAATCTCTTAGAATATTTTTAGCTTCTGAAATGATTATACCATCTGCCCATATTTAAATCACGAATTCATTTAAAATTAAAAGTTAATTCATGAACAGAATTTCCCATTTGTTATATTCAGAAGTATAGCCAATATACATATACTTAGCTTTAATAATAAATACCCACACCTGTCTACACTAGAGTGTAGGTTCCCTTTTTGGTCATTTATTTATTAGGCAGAACCATATAAAGCCACCAATATTTGTGACCTATAAAACTGGAAATTTCATATAGTTAATTTCTCACTTTTTTGTCTCCCCAATATATGCTTACTCAAGGCTGAATATATGCTCAGCATTCTCTTAGGTGAGATACCTAATCAAGACTGGCCTTATTCCTGAAGACTAATACATCTTCTAGTTCCAATAATTCAACTAATTCCTAAAAGCTCTGGTATGAATAGGAACATTTCATTGCTTCCTAATCTTTCAAATAAAAATTAGAAAGAATTAGATGTTGCTGGCCTGAAGGTAATTGTTATACTACAAAATATGAAAAACCATGTTAAACCTGATAATGTCTACCCTTTCAGTCATCGATGAAAGGATTAAACTTCTTTTTTTTTTTTTTTTTGAGGGGGAGTCTTGCTCTGTCACCCAGGCTGGAGGGCAGTGGTACGATCTCCACTCACTGCACCTTCAGCCTCCTGGGTTCAAGTGATTCTCCTGCCTCAGCCTCCCGAGTAGCTGGGATTACACGCACCCGAAATCACGCCCAGCTAATTTTTGTATTTTTAGTAGAGATGGGGTTTCACCATATTAGCCAGGCTGGTCTCGAACTCCTGACCTCAAGTGATCTGCCTGCCTTGGCCTTCCAAAGTGCTAGGATTACAGGCATGAGCCACCACACCTAGCCAAGGATTAAACTCCTAAGAATCCTATGCCTCTGTGGATAAGTCTATCTTTTCAAATTTAGATATCTCTTGAATGTAATCAACCAACTATGAGAGTAATCTTACCTTTCTATATTTTAAATGGGGGAAATGCACAAGATGTTTAAAATTTTAATTTGACCTTACTTTCCTGACTTCATCCTTTCAAATTAAAGTTTCTCACAACATTCTGTACTTTCCCTTTAAAGCACTTACCATAATTGTAATTAATTATCACATAATTATTTATTTAATGCTAAACTACCCCATGACACTGTAAGCTCCACAAAGGCAGGGAACTTGTCTATATTATATATCTCTGTATTCCACATACTGCCTAGTTTTGGGAGGTGTTTAATAAGCATATGTTAAATAAATTATCTTTCCAGGCATAAAATACTTATTGTCTACAGCAAAAATTAAAGAAAAAGACATAGCTCATCCACAAAATGGCTGGCCCAATCTGAGCCTGAAATTGACTGGCTGGGCAGGAATGACTTGTTATGCCACTATGTACACATAAAAAACGGACCTTCTAAAAGCAATCACAGCTGGAAGCCCTTTGATCACAAATACAGTTTATTATAAAAGAGGGTAAACAGCTCTGTTGTAAAACAGACTGTAGCAGATATGAAAGGCCATCAAATACAGGGATCTTGGCACCTGTTGTGTGTTCTTTCCCTTACTCACAGCTCTCCCTGACCATCCTGACAGATGGGCTGGCTTGGGCATGTGGCTCAGGATGAATTTTCCCAAATTTATCATGGTCATAGCTTCTTGTATGTTTGGTAGTTGTTGGTGAATGGTTATCATTTCTTCTTATCTGTTCCTCAGATTTTATACTTGCCTCTCCAACTGTCCTCTTCAGAGTCATCTCCAATTTTGAGAGAGAAAACTGCTTATGTGTTTCCCCCATATTATTCTATATTATCAGATTTTTTAGAAAATCCCAGGTATTGTGGTTAACACTTCATGTATAAATTTGTTCTCATAACCTGTAGATGTGCCTCTGGAACTTCTCTTGTATTCTACAAATACTGTCCTTGTAGAGGTTCCCTTTGCTAAATCTAAGAGGACACATCAAAGTAACTAGAAATTTTTACACATCGATTGGGTGGAGGTAGAACAACTGGATTATGAGATTCAGAAACAGGTCTTACGTGTTGCCTAGGCTATGGCTTGGGCTACTTGTCATTCAAACACTCCTTGCCACACCAAAGTGAGAAGCTGGATTGCTCAGAAGTAAGTAATAGCCCCAGTAGGCAGCTTTCTTTGTAACATACTTGTCACTGCTCTCATATTGCGCTGTGCTACACTCATTTGTGTATTTGTCTCACTGGTCCCTACCTGAGCTGTACACTCCCAGGGGTAAAAGACTCTATTTCATATGTCTTCGTATTTCCTATAGCATCTAGCATACTATCTTACATATGACAAGCATCTGAAGTATATATTTATTGGATGAATAAATGGAATTATCAGTGCTCAACAGTTATATACCAGAAATTCAGAAGCCTCTAAGTATTCTTCAGTCTAGTAACTTTTATTTAAATATATTTTCTGTCCTGAGTATTATGATGAGTTGTTAAGAAGTGTTAGAATTATAATTTACTTATTTTTAGTTAAAAAAATTTTTTTTGAGTACATAGTAGGTCTACATATTTATGGGATATGGGAGATATTTTGATAGAGGCATGCAATGGGTATTAATTACTTCATGGAAAGTGGGGTGTCCGTCCCCTCAAGCACTTATCCTTTGTGTTACAAACAATCCAGTTATAATCTTTGTGTTATTTTTAAATGTACAATGATTTTTACTATAGTCATCCTGTTGTGCTATCAAAGGCCAGTATTATTCACTCTTTCCATATTTTTTGTACCTATTAACCACTCCACCTTCCCCCTAACCACTCCACCTTCCCCCACACCCCACTGCCCTCCCTAGCCTCTGGTAATCATCCTTCTACTCTCTATCTCCATGTGTTTAATTGTTTTGATTTTTACATTCTACAAATTAAGTGAGAACATGTGACGTTTGTAGTTCTGTGCCTCACTTATTTCATGTAACATAATGGCCTCCAGTTCCATCCATGTTGTTGCAAATCACAGGATCTAATTCTTTTTTGTAGCTGAATAGTACGCTTGTGTACATGTACCATGTTTTCTTTATCCATTTGCCTACTGATGGACATTTAGGTTGCTTCCAAATCTTGGCTACTGTGAACAATGCTGCAACAAATATGTTAGTACAGATATCTCTTTGATATACTGATTTCCCTCCTTTTGGGTATATACCCAGCAGTGGGATTGCTGGATCATATGGTAGCTCTATTTTTAGTTTTTAAAGGAACCTCTACACTGTTCTCCATGGTGATTGTACTAATTTACATTCCCAATAACAGTGTACAAGGGTTCCCTTTTCTCCACATCCTCTCCAGCATTTGTTATTCCCTGTCTTTGGGATAAAAGCCATTTTAACTGAGGTGAGATGATATCTTACTATAGTTCTGATCTGTATCAGAATCAGAATTTAAACACAGTCATTCTCACCATAAAGCCTGGTTTTTCCCCACTGTGGCACACTACGTAGTTCAGCATAGTCCTCTATCTCCGAGACAATAGCCATTGAATTTTATTACAATTCACTGAAAATGATGACTATTAAAAATAAAATATTTTATGAGTTGCCAAATGGTTCCCACAGTAAGAATTTAACCAAAAAAAAAAAAAGAAGAAATTTAGATGTAATTTATGACACCCTCAGTAGTGTTAAAGATTAGTAATCATCAGTTAACTCCTAAAAGACTAATTCAAAATTCCAAATTATTAAACTGAAGTGGCTATAGACTTTTTTCAAATACTTACCAAATGCATACACACATAGAACACTTATTGATTTTTCTGAATGCCCAGGTTGGAATGAATACCCTGCTCCTTGCTCTACCAATAGGTCCTTGTCATCAGAGACATGGCCCTGCTATCTATCTCTAGAGATACAGATCAAGATAACCTGAAGTTCTCTCAATATAAATACTTAGAGATAGTAGGTAAAACATAACAAGTATGTTCAAAAGCATTACTAAGCATGTCAGAAAGAAAGAAATAAAGAAAGAGAAGTTTCTAGGTACCAGAAATAAAGAGGAAACTGAAAGTGAGAGATGTAAATGATGAAGTAATTCAGAACCTGACAAGGTAGGTTATCCATCTTGATAACCCAGAAGCCCCACTGTGATCAGAGATCTCATTTTGGACTTAAGCAAGGTGAGGAGGTGTAAAAGTTATCTCTGGGGACCAAGCACAGTGGCTCATGCCTGTAATCCTAGCACCTGGGAGGCCAAGGCAGGTGGATCACCTGAAGTCAGGAGTTTGAGACCAGCCTGACCTACATGGTGAAACATGTCTACTAAATACAAAAAAATCAGCTGGGCATGGTGGCACATGCCCGTAATCCCGGCTCCTTGGGAGGCTGAGGCAGGATAATTGCTTGAACCTGGGAGGAAGAGGTTGCAGTGAGCTGAGATTGCACCATTGTACTCCAGTCTGGGCAACAAGAGTCAAACTCCATCTCAAAAAAAAAAAAAAGTTATCTCTGGGATAACTTTTGCAGCCTAATGTAAGTGAAATTGGAGTCTGGGAATGAGGTGTGGGGGTGAGGGGAAGAAAAGTTACTTTAAGAAATAATCATTGAAATTTTTTCAAATTTGATGAAAATGAGAAAGCCACTGATTCAAGAATCTTAACAAACATTAAGCAAAAGAAACATGAAGAAACTACACCAAGGCACATCATAACCAAATTACTTAAAGTTAATAATAAAAAAAAATCTGAAAAGCAGCTGGAGAAAAGAAAAGACATAATATGTGCAGGAAACAATGACAGCCGACTTTTCATCAGAAACAGTGCAACTGAGAAGACAATTGGGCAACATCTCTAAAGTACTGAAAGAAACAAAACAAAAAACAAAAACAACCATCAACCCCAGAATTCTATACCCAGTGAAAATATTTTTCAAAACTGAAGGTAAAATACTTTTCAAACATATAAAACCTGAAAAAATTCATCAATAGTATATGTATTACAGTAAAAGTTAAAGGAAGTCTTTCAGGTAAAAGGAAAAGGATACCATAAAGGAATGGCTTTGTGTCTAGACAAGGGAATAAACAAAACTAGAAATGGGAGCTTCATAGGTAAATTAATAGACTTTATTATTCAAAACTTTTTTTTTTTTTTTTTTTTGGTGACGGAGTCTCACTCTGTCACCCAGGCTGGAGTGCAGTGGTGTGATCTCGGCTCATTGCAACCTCCACCCCTCCAGGTTTAAGCAATTCTCTGCCTCAGCCTCTGGAGTAGCTGGGATTACAGGTGCGTGCCACCATGCCCGGCTAATATTTTGTATTTTTAGTAGAGATGGGGTTTCACCATCTTGGCCAGGCTGGTCTTGAACTCCTGGCCTCGTGATCCACCTGCCTCGGCCTCCCAAAGTGCTGGGATTACAGGTGTGTGCCACCGCACCCGGCCTCAAAACTCTTTAAGAAACAATTGACTGTATCTCAATGCCATTTTTTACAGAAACAGAAAAACCCATCATAAAATTCATACAGAATCTCAAGGGACCCCTAATAATCAAAACAATCTTCAAAAGTAACAAAGTTGAAAGACTCACTTTTCCTGATTTCAAAACTTACTATAAAGCTACAGTAATTGAAACCGTGGTAGTGGCATAATGATAGACATATAGAAAAATGAAATAGAACAGAAAGCCCAGAAAGAAATCCTCACATATATGTTGGATTGATCTTCAACAAGGGTGGCAAGACCATTCAATGAGGAAAGAACAGTCTCCTCAACAAATGATGTTAGGAAAGCTGGATATCCACATGCAAAAGAATAAAGCTGGACCCTCATCATACCTCATATTAAAAAAAAAGCTTAAAATGAATCAAAGACTCAAATTTAAGAGCTAAAACCATATCATTCTTAGATAAAAACATAGGTGAAAATCTTCATGACCATGGATTAGGCAATGATTTCTTTAGTACGTCATTGAAAGCATAAAAAGAAAAAAACAGAGAAATTACACTTCATCAAAATTAAACTTTTTTCACTCAAGAGAGTGGAAAGATAATCCACAGAATGGAAGAAAATATTTGCACGTGATGTCTGATAAAGGATTACTATCCAGAATATATAATAAACTCCAACAACTAAACAACAAAGAAACTAAACAGGCTAATTAAAAAATGGTCAAAGGCTGGGACAACTGTAATCCCAGCACTTCAGGAGGCCAAGGTGGGTGGATCACCTGAGGTCAGGAGTTCGAGACCAGCCTGACCAATATGGTGAAACCCCATCTCCACTAAAAATACAAAAATTACCTGGGTGTGGGGGCGCATGCCTATAATCCCAGCTACTCAGGAGGCTGAGGCAGAAGAATTGCTTGAACTCGGGAGGTGGAGGTTGCAGTGAACCGAGATCGTGCCACTGCACTCCAGCATGGGCGACAGAGCGAACCTCTGTCTCAAAAAAAAAAAAAAAAAGAAAAAAGTCAAAGGACTTGAATAGACATTTTCCAGAGAAGATGTATAAATGGCCAGTACACGCATGTTCATAGTAGCATTATTTACAATAGCCAAAAGGCGGAAATAATTCAACTGTTCAACAGATGAATGGATACACAAAATATGGTATATACCTACAGTGGAATATTATTTAGCTATAAAAAGATTTTTAATTCTTATATCTACTATAATATAGATGGACCTTAAGGACATTGTGCTTCAAATGTGAAAGGATCAACATTGTGTTTCCACTTACATAAGGTACCTAGAATAGGCAAACTCCTAGAGACAGAAAGTAGATTAGAGGTTGCCAGAGTCTGAGGGGAAGGAGAATGGGGAGTTATTGCTTATTAGACTGGCTAGAACTGCCAATTCAATGGTGAATAGAAGTGATATGAACAGATATCCCTCCCTTTTTCCTGATCTTAGCAGGAAAACATTTGATCTTTCCCCAGTAGGTAAGATGTTAGCTGTAGGGTGTTTTTTTTTTTTTTTTTTTTTTTTAAATAGATGCCCTCTTTATCAGGCTAAGGACATTTTACTCGATTCCTATTTTACTGGAAATTCTTATCAGGAATAAATTAGCTTTTGTCTGATGCCGTCTCTGCATCCACTGAGATGATTATATCATAAATTACACTGATTGATTTTCAAATCTGATAAGGCAAGAAAAATTAATAAAAGGCATCTACAATGAAAAGGAAGTAGAACTCTCTTTATCCACAGATAAAATGATTAGAAATGTGGAAAATTCTATGGATTCTACCAAAAAGCTATTATAACTAGTAAGTGAGTTTAGTAAGGTTTCAGAATATAAAATAAATAACAAGCAACCCCTTCCCCTTCCCTCCCCTTCCTCCTTTCTTTCTTTCTTTCTTTTTTCTAGTCAAGTGACGCAGTGGGAGTGGAGAAAGAACAAAGAAATTTGTTACTGGTTGTGGTCAATTAGCTGTAAACACCACTGCATTTGGACCAGCCTATATTTCTATATACTGGCAACAAATACTCAGAACTTACAGTTTAAAAATATCATTTATAATAGCATAAAATATATGAAATACTTGGGGATAGATTTAACAAAAGATGCAAACAATCTGTATGTCGAACATCATAAAACACTGCTGAGAGAAATTAAAGACATAAATAAATGGAGAGATAAATAAGTCATTCTTGTGGATTAGACAAATCAATATTTTTATGTCAATTCTCTCCAAATTATCTACAGATTCAACATAATTCCAATCAAAATACCACCAAAAATTTTTTTGGTTAGCTGATTGTAAAATTCATGTGGAAATGCACAGGACCTACAATAGCCAAAAGAATTATGGAAAAAAAATAAAATAACTAAATTAGAGGACTTATACTACTTGATTTCAAGATTTATTACAAAGCTGAAGTAATAGTAATTCTGTATGGTACTGTTGTAAAGACAGGAAAAAAATGGAAAAAAAATAAAGTCCAGATATAGACCTATGCATATATGATCAACACATACGTTTGACAAAGGTGCAGAGGCAATGCAGTGGAAAAAGGAAAACCTTTTAAACAAATAGCACTAGAACTACTGGATATCCATCTCTTCCTGACTCTGAAAAAAATAACTTCAATACATACATCACACTATATACAAAATTTAACTGAAGTGGATCATACACCAAATGTGAAGTCTAAAGCTATAATACTTATAAAGGAAACATAGGAGAAAATAGTGACCTTAGGTTAGGCAAATATGACCCAAAAGCATGATACATAAAAGAAAAAATATTTAAATTGGACTTCATCAAAATTTTAAACTTATTTTCTCCTAAAGACAATTGAAAATGATATTGAGTGTGCCTATGTTAAAGTATCATGTGTACCCCATAAATATGTACAACTATTATGTATCCATAAAAGTAAAAATAAAAAAATTAAAAATCAAAGTTAAAAATTAAACGTGAGGTATGTAGAAGACAAATATTATTACTACAATTATAAGCTGTTCATCTAACAGTAGACTTAAGAGTTATAAAACATTTCTTGACCAGGGAAATGCTATCTAATATTTATTCTAGTGAATTATCGTGATATAGTAAGAAATATTTTTGAATAGTAAGCAACAATAAAATCTCTGTATATTATGTTCCCTCAATAAAACTATAATTCTACTACTAAATGCAAAATATTCACTGCAGAGTACATTGAAATAAATTGGTATTTATGAAAAAGAAAGTAATAGTGACAAAACCATAGACTGAGAGAAAAATCTTTGCAAATCACATTTCAAGTAAAAGACTTGTATCTAAAACACATAAAGAACTTTCAAAATACAAAAATAAAAGGACCCCAATTTTAAAATGGACAAAAGATTTGCAGACACTTCATCAAAAGACACATAGACAGCAAATAAGCATGTCGAAAAATAAATGCTGTCTCATTAATCGTCAAGAAAATGCAAACTAAAACCACAGTGAGACACCACTACACACCTATTAGAATGTCTCAGTTTAAAAGACTAACCAGGCCAGGCGCAGTGGCTCACGCCTGTAATCTCAGCACTTTGGAAGGCCAAGGCAGGCGGATCACGAGGTCAGGTCAAGACCATCCTGGCTAATATGGTGAAACCCTGTCTCTACTAAAAATACAAAAATTTAGCTGGGCGTGGTGGCAGGCGCCTGTAATCTCAGCTACTCGGGAGGCTGAGGCAGGAGAATGGCATGAACCCAAGAGGTGGAGATTGCAGTGAGCCGAGATTGCACCACTGCACTCCAGCCTGGGTGACAGAGCAAGACTCCGTCTCAAAAAAAAAAAAAAGAAAAGACTAACTATACAAAATGTTGATGAGGATGTGGAGGCACTGGAACTCTCTTATACACTGCTGTTGGGAACGTAAAATGGTAAAACTACTTTGGAAAACACTTCGGCAGTTTGTTAGGAAGTTATGCATCTATCTACTGTATGATCCAGTCATTCCAGTCTTAAGTAAGTAGTTACCCAAGACAAATGACCATATTACCATATGCCTATATAAAATGTGTACACAAATGTTCATAGCAGCTTTATTTATAATAGCCAAAAACTAGGAAATAATCCAAATATCCATCAACAGGTGAACATTCAAAAAATTGTGAAAAATATAAACACTATAGAAAGCAGCAGTAGTGGCTTTTATTGTACAGAGCAGACAGGTGTGGTAACTTTTTATCAGTGGCTTTCACATCAACTTTAAGCCAATCATAACTGGGTTTGGAGAACTGAGTTCTCTAATAAAGACCAACTCTCAGTCAGAGACTCAAAGGAAGAGTGTGCTTAGAACTGAGTGACTTAGGGTCAGCAACACAAGGCAGACTCTTAAAACCCAAGAAGACAGCAAGGAAATGCAAGGTTACATGAGACTGCTCAGCCTCACTCCTAAAACAGGATATGGAGAGAAGAAACAATTTAATGAGAACTGAAACTACCCATTCATAGCTTAGCCCACTTGATTTTATTAGCAAAAATAATGATGGTCACATACAGGGTTGTATCAAAGACTGACAGTCTTTTCACTGGAGACTGGGGGCACATGAGCATTCCGAGTGAATTAGGTAAAAGTACAGTATTGGTTTCATTGACTGTTTGACAGGAACTAAGGTCAGGCAGTTGACTCACAAGTATAAATTGTATAACCATATCATAGTGCTCAGTGGCTGCTGGAGGCTGGACTTGCCCTATATGTCAGCAGCCTGTTTTAAGATCCAGGTTAGCTAATAATAAAGTGTTGGGGTCTGTTGGAATACTGTATTTTAGTATAGCTGAATATTCAAGCTTTCTTAGGTGTATGTGTGCATGATGGGCTACTCAGAAAGAAAAATACAATATATTGTATTTGAGCTATTTTGCTGTGTTTTTAAACTTTTTTTTTTATTTATTTAAAGAAACAGGGTCTCACTCTGTCACCCAGGCTGCAGTGCAGTGGCATGACCATAGCTCACTGCAGTTTTAAACTCCTGGTCTCAAGTGATTTTTTTTTCCTGCCTCAGCCTCTGAGGAGCTTGGATTACAGGTGTGCACCACCATGTCAGGCTAATTATTCTAATTATTATATTAAAAATGTTTTTAGAGATGGGGTCTCGCTATGTTGTTCAGGCTGGTCTCAAACTCCTGGCCTCAAGCAGTCCTCCTGCTTTAGCCTCCTGAGTAGCTGGGATTACAGGTATGAGCCACTGCACCTTGCTCTTATTTTTAAAAAGGCAGTTATGCAAAATTTTTAAATATAAAGGTTAAATTATCCTATTAACACTGTTAATAATTGCTAAATGGTAGTTGTACAATATTGCAAATACAGTAAATGCCACTGAATTGTATACACTACAGTGGTTAACTGTATCTTATGTAAATTCCATTTCCATAAAAAAATGTATATATATTGTTAATGGGCCAGGTGCAGTGGCTCACACCTGCAATCTCAGCACTTTGGGAGGCAAAGGTAGAAGAATTGCTTGAGGCTAAGAGTTTGAGAACAGCCTAGGCAACACAGCAAGACCCCTGACTCTACAAAAAATTTAAAACAATTAGCTGGGTGTAGTAGTGTGTGTCTGTAGTCCCAGCTATAGGAGCCTGAGGAGACTCACTTGGGCCCAGGAGTTTGAGGCTGCAGTGAGGTATGACTGCACCACTGCATTCCAGCCTGGGCAACAGAGTGATTCCCTGTCTCTTTAAAAAAAAAAAAAAAATTGCTAAAACCAAAACAAAAAAAAAGTAACATGGTGGTATATCCATGTGGTGGAATACTATTCAGCAAGTAAAAGGAATTAATTATTGATATATGCAACAATGTGGAGAATCTCAAAATAATTACACTGAATGAAAGTAGCCAGACTAATGAGTATATACCATATGGTTTAATTTTTAATAAAATTCTAGAAAATGCAAACAAATCTATGCTGACAGAAAGTTCAGTGGATATGTGGGACTTGGCTTGACAGACAGAGACAGCAGAGAGGGATGACAAAGGTACAAGAGGAAGCCCTTGAGAGTGATAGTTCACTATTTTGATTGTGGTAAGGATTTCATGGGTGTATACATATGTCAAAACTTGTCAAATTATATACTTTACATAGGTGTGGTTTATTGTATATCAATTGTACCTCAATATACATTTAGAAAATAAATGATTAATACTGCAAAAAATTAATAGATGGATGAAACAGTAGCTTGGACATAGCTAAAGGGAGAATTAATGAAATGTGAGTAATCTCAAGAAGTTATCTAAATTGCAACACAGAAAGATACAGAGAAATAAAATATGACAGAGAAGTTAAGAGACATGGAAGATACAGTCAAGAGTATCCAATATGCATCTACTAGGAAGCCTAAAAGAAGAGAATACAGTGGATTAAGCAATACCTAAAGAGATCATGTTTTTGAATTTTCTAGTATAGATGAAAGACAAGTACCCAACATCAATTTCAATGAAACAGTAGCTTGGACATAGGTAAAGGGAGAATTAATGAAATGTGAGTAATCTCAAGAAATTATCTAAATTGCAACACAGAGATACAGAAAAATAAAATATGAAAGAGAAGTTAAGAGACACGGAAGACACAGTCAAGAGTATCTAATATGCATCTACTAGGAAGTCTAGAAGAGAATACAGTGGATGAACCATACCTAAAGAGATTATGTTTTTGAATTTTCTAGTATAGATGAAAGACAAGTACCCAACATCAATTTCAAATGGTAACACCCAGTTTTAAAGAAACTCCTAAACTGAATAAACAAATAAATTGGTTGTCCTCATCATAGTCAAGGACTAGATCACTGAAGCCACCTCACCTATAGAATACCAGCCCTGATTCTTAATGCTGCTGAACCAATGATAAGACCCTGGATGACTAGGTTGTAGTAATAGAAATAGTACTTAGAACCTTGTTAACCAAAGTATGGTCCAAGGACAAGCAGTATTGAAATCAATTTGGAGCTTGTCACAAAAGGAGAATCTTGGGCCCCACACTTCAGAATAACTGCATCAGAAATATGAACTTTAATAAGACCTCCAGGTGAGTCCTATCATATGCAGATTAAATTTTGAAAAGCACTGCTTGTAAGACTGTAGAAGTCTTCTGAGTGGGGGATCTTACTGATCTTATAGAAAGCAAGAATATTTTGATTAAGGTAATATATATAACACTGCTGAAGAGTGGTTGGGATGTTATTTTTGCTTTCAGGAAAGACATGAATGGGGGAAGTTAATCCACACTGGGGGAGAAGAATGGTTAAATACCAGAACTGGGACCTAATCCTTTAGCAGCCAGTCAGGAGTTTGGAAGACAAGACCTGGGCTTTTGAACAGACATCTCACAATAGGTTCCCAAATGGACATGGAAATTCCTTACACAGGAACATGTTCACTGAGAGCATACATTCTGAGAAAGGCAATAGAGAGAGACAGCCAAACACCTATTCCTCTCCAAAATGGCAGCCTTGTTATGTGGTATATCCAGCTAAATGGTCTAGAGAATTTTGGGGGTGTGTGTATGTGAGTGTAACAAAGAGATGATATAATGGTCACTGATAAAAGCTGAATACTATGTTCTGTGGATACTTCTCTGGTCAGGATTCCTTCCTGAAAGGAGACAGATAAGACAATAGAAAAATGCTTACTTTCAATCACAGGTTAGTAAACTATGTATGGTCTTTGGGCCAAAGCTGACTTGTGGCCTGTTTTTGTAAATAAAACTTTATTGAAACATGGCTATATTCATTCATTTGCATATTGTTTATGGCTGCTTTTGTGCTACAATGACAGAGTTGAGTAGCTGTGACAGAAAGTATATGGTCCCCAAGGCCAAAAATATTTCCTATCTAGCCCTTTATAGAAAAACTTTGCTGACCTTTAAAATCAATATAAATGTTGGTTTCAGCCTTCTAAACTTTCAACTTTCACTAAGCAGGGAATAAAATCCTAATGGGATTTAAAGTTTAGAAAATCTAGGGAGAGCTTCAGGAAAAGGAAAGGTCAAATGGAAAGAGTAACTAATCTGTTCATTACAAAAAAATCAGAAGCTATAATTTAGTTCTGACACTAGTGTGAAAGATTTAAAGTCAAAGGTCTCACAGCAGCCTTTACATGTGCCAATAGTAGAAAGTCTTGAAAAGGATTTTGCACCACAGATAAAAATGATTTGATTAAGCATATGAGGGCAAGGGAAGAATGGACAGGTTTCTAGGTATCTAGGAGAAGTGGAGGAATAATTTCTAATTATAGACACAAAAAACCCACCTGTCTTAGAGGCTTATATATAGAACTTTACATTCTGAACCACTTGGTATTTCAGCTTTGTTTCAGGTAATGACTCTAATGAACACCTAATCTTAACATAGCTGGCCTTAGATACTTTTATCAGCTTCACTGTCTGCTTTCCCCTTCCACATACTCTACGCTTGACCCAAACAAGCCCTCTCACAATTCTCACAGACTAGACTTTTGGTGACTCTCTGCCTTTGTCCATCCTTTATCCTTGGCCTGGAATACTCTCCACCCCTTCTCCTTCAGGCAAAATCACATTCATCTTTCAGGCCCAACCTAAGTGTCAGCTCTAAGCAATCACAGGTACTCCCTCCTCCCCAAATCCTGGATTGAGTAGCTTCACTTCTGTACTATATTCACACTGTATTATTATAATTATATATTTACATATTTGTCTCTCACTAGACTGTGAGTACTTAGCTGGGACACTTTTATTAACCTCTGAATTTTCAGCGTAAGTTAATGTATGGTTGACGCTTGGTAGTGAATGCTTACTATACATACCCTTCTAATTATTTTACACATTATTATCTTATTTAATCCTCACATATGTTGAGGGACAGATGACAGAAAAGAGGAAAGAAAAGAAGTGACCATATATACAACAAGAGAAAAAAGGAAAAAAAGCTAAGGTACCTGCTGTAGAAACTCATGGATCTCAAAAGTGTCAATAGCCTTTGCAAGCTAAATGTTCTTGCTTTACCTTCTTCTTCCTGCCATTACTGCCATTACCTCTATCTTAAGTTCTGACATTTAAAAGACGGCTGGAAGAAATGATAATAGGGAGGAATGGGAATGGGAAAATAGCTCTACCGAGGAAAATTATCCTTTTGTGTGGAGTGTCAGGTTATTCCAGGACTACTACCTTTTGTAACATAATCTACATGCATGACATATTTCTTTTCATACTGGACACAGGGCAGGGCACTTAGTAGGTATTCAACAGATGTGCACTGAATTAAACTGCAAGGAAAACTAACTGACCTCCTGAGTCACTAAAATAGACAAGCAAGCCCCTGCCAAATTTGTAGACACAGTGATGTCAAAAAGAATAAAAGTAAAGTAACTCAAATATTTGATAATTTAAAGTCAAGTTTTCAAAATCTGCCCCCAAAGCTAAATTGATAATTACATTTTCTAAGTTAGTACCTGGCTGGTGTGAGAACAGAGGAAGCAGAGATTTCAGTAATGAAAACATTTTTACGGGGACTAGTTAGGCACTAGGAAGATGTTAAGAATCTGCCAGGTACAGTGGCTCATGCCTGTAATCCCAGTGTTTTTTGGGGGCCAAAGTCGGAGGATTCCTTGAGGCCAGGAGTTCAAGATCAGCCTGGATAACATGGCGAGACCCACAAAAAATAATTTAAAAATTAGCTTGTAGTCCTAGCTACTCAGGAAGCTGAGGTGGGAGGCTGTTTGAGCCCAGGAGTTCGAGGTTACAGTGAGCTACCATCATGTCACTGCCTTCTAGCCTGGGCAATAGTGTGAAACCCTGTCTTAAAAAAGAAAAAAGGTAAGAACTTGTCTCAATTTCTTCTTTAGTGATTTGAGCAGTGAAAGGTTTTCAAAAAATTTCCCCCAGGTTATGGTCTAATCAGGATAGAATTAAAATTCAGATATTTCAGATCTTGTTTTTGAAAATTTCTCAGGTCATAGGACATTCTGATAATCCTGCTTACAAAACAAGATATTTACATACTACCACATATTTTCAAAGTGTCAGAATTAGAGATTTCTCCAAAGAAGATATATTAATGGCTAAGGACATAAAAGTAGTTCTACATTAGTCATTAACGAAATGCAAATCAAAACCACAAACAAGATACCACTTTTATACCAGGATGACTTTTGTTTTTTAAAGGGAAAATAAGCACTGGTGAAGATGTACAGAAATTGGAACCCTTGTACATTGCTGGCTGGAATGTAAAATGGTGCAGCCTCTCTAGAAGGTTCCTTTTTGGTTCCTCAAAAAGTTAAACATAGAATTACCATATGACCCAACAACTGTACTTCTAGGAATATGCCCCAAAGATCTGAAAACAGGAACTCAAAGAGATTGTTAACACATGAATGTTCACTGCATCATTATTCACAATAGCCAAAATGTGGAAACAATCTGAATGTCCAGCTACAGATGAATACATAAACAAAATGTGGTATATCCATACAATGGAATATTATTTAACCACAAAAAGAATGAATTACTGATACATGCTACAACATGGATGAAGCTTGAAGACATTAAGTGCAAGAAGTCAGACAAAAAAGTCATATATTGTATGATTCCATTTATAAGAAATATCTAGAACATGCAAATCCCTCAAGACAGAAAGAAAATGAGTGTTGTCAGGGGCTATGTGTAAGTGTGTGGGGATGGAGAGTGACTGCCTGATGGGTAGGGGGGGTCATAAAAATGTTTTGGAACTAGACAGATGTGACAGCTGTACAATATTGTGAATGTACAAAATACCCCTGAATTGTATACTTTTTGATTTTATTTATTTGAGATGGAATCTCATTCTGTCACCCAGGCTGGAGTGCAATGGCACAATCTCAGCTCACTGCAACCTCCATCTCTCAGGTTGAAGTGACTCTCCTGCCTCAGCTCCTGAGTAGCAGGGATTATAGGCATGAGCCACCACACCCTGCTAATTTTTTTTGCATTTTTAGTAGAGACGGGGTTTCACCATGTTGGCCAAGCTGGTCTCGAACTCCTGACCTCAGGTGATCCACCCACCTCGGCCTCCCAAAGTGCTGGGATTACAGGCGTGAGCCACTGTGCCTGGCCCGAATTGTATACTTTAAAATGGCTAATTTTCTGTTATGTGAATTTCACTTAAAAAAATTATCAAAATTATAGAGGGAGGCCATACAAGCTGCTGTCTTGATGGCTACCAAGCCAATGGCTAAACAACAAAATGTGGTATTATCCATACAATGGAATATTATTCAACCATAAAAAGAATGAAGTGCTGATACTTTATGGCTAAACAACAAAGCTGTCTGTAGTGAAAAAGAGAGAGAGAAAAATATTTTAATCTTTCCATGTCTAAAGTATAAATGATGAGGGCAATGCTTAAAAAAATGTTAAAATTGGCACTCAAAAGAAGTGCAGCCAGGCACAGCATCTCATGTCTGTAATCCCAGCACTTTGGGAGGTTGAGGCAGGAGGACTGTTTGAGTTCAGGAGTTCCAGAACAGCCTAGGCAACACAGTGAGACCCTATCTCTACAAAAAATTTAAAAATTAGCTGGGTGTGGTGGCACACACTTGTGGTCCCAGCTACTTGGGTGGCTGAGGTGGGAGGATTGTTTGAGCCTGGGAAGTTGAGGCTGCAGAGCTGTGACTGTACCACTGCATTCCAGCTTGGGCAATGGAGTGAGAATGTCAATAAATAAATAAATATCAAAAAAGCAAAAGAAGTGCCTGGTAATATGGGCTTCCTGGAGTACTAGGACCAGGACATTCATCTTCCAGCCAAATGACTTGGATTCCAGTCCTCCTTTCATCTTGGTGGCCAAACAGTACAGGGAAAAGGTCATGGGCTTCAAATACAGACAGCCTTGCTTTGAATTCTAGGTCTGCCACTTAATTTCTGTGCCCTTGGGCAAGTTCCTTGACTGCTTCCAACACTGATCAATTTTATCTCTAAATTAAAAAAAAATGGCCAGGCACAGTGGCTCATGCCTGTAATCCCAGCACTTTGGGAGGACGAGTTGGGCGGATTGCCTGAGCTCAGGAGTTCACAACCAGCCTGGGCAACATGGTGAAACCCTGTCTCTACTAAAATACAAAAAAATTAGCCGGGTGTGGCGGTGTGCACCTGTAGTCCCAGATGCTCAGGAGGCTGAGGCAGAATTGCTTGAACCTGGGAGGCGGGGGTTGCAGTGAGCCGAGATGGCACCACTGCACTCTAGCCTGGGTGACAGAACGAGACTCTGTCTCAAAAAAAAAAAAAAAAAAAAAAATTTAAATTTAAAACTCCAGTAACTAGATTAACAGAAGGATGAAATGAAATCAATATATCACATAGCATCTGGGACTATGGCATGTAATTGATGAATATTAACCTAATAATAATCCCAATAATATTAATCTTCATCCTTTCAATAACTAGATGTGTGACTTTAGGGAAAATAGCTGAATTTCCCCTAAGGACTGTTTAGGGAGGACCTGGGGCAAATCAGCTGTCACTAAATAGCATCATTTTTCTATAGGTAAAATGGAAATGGTAGAGGGGGGGAAGCAAGGGATGATTCATGAATAATTACATGAACATGAGCCTCAGGTCTCTGAAGCATCCTTCCATTAGTCCCTAACCGACTGTTACACCCCACCACCCAAGTCAGTCCCTATGTGTCAGGGCTCTGGTAAGTGTCCCAGGGCCAAAAATAAGAACATTAGAGGTCTTAACCACGGATTATGCACCAGATGGAATTCAGAAGAAAATACTTAAACTGTAAATACATTTCAAAAGTCTGACAACATTCTTATTTTTCTCACAGTGATTACTTTGATTTCTGAAATACCAAATTTCAAAAAGGTTTCTCTTTTTTTTAAGGACATACATAAATGAGTAATTTTAATATACTAGTCAGAATAGAGATTACATGTAGAGGAAAAAGATATTTGAGAGAGTTACTAAAGCAGTTTCCAAAGTATTGTTATTAGTCTATTTTTTAACTCAGTGTCAAGCACATAGGTGTTTATTTTATTTTAAACTCTATGTATTATATACATTCTTTTATATGGAAGACATATTTTATCTATTAAAAAGTCCCCAAATTCTAGAAAGTTAATTTCTTGTCTTCCTAGATTATACATTGAGTAATAAGCTCATCAAATGGGAAAAATTATGTCAGGCTCTCCAAATGCATTTAAACACAGCAAAAGCAGTAACAGCCATGGTAGTAGTCATCTCTTCACCCTAATTAGTGATGGCAGTTGAGGCAGATTAGTAAAGTGAGCCAGGAGACTAGTGACCCAAGTGTCATCTTTTTAAAATTACTTTTAATTATTTTTATACTTTAAGTTCTGAGATTTTATTATTATACTTTAAGATCTGTGCAGAACGTACAGGTTTGTAACATAGGTATACACATGCCATTGTGGGTTGCTGCACCCATCAACCCGTCATCTACATTAGGTATTTCTCCTAATGCTATCCCTCCCCTAACCCCCCACCCAACCCAACAGGCCCCGGTGTGTGATATTCCCCTCCCTGTGTCCATGTGTTCTCATTGTTCAACTCCCACTTATGAGTGAGAACATGTGGTGTTTGGTTTTCTGTTCCTCTGTTAGTTTGCTGAGAATGATGGCTTCCAGCTTCATCCATGCCCCTGAAAAGGACACAAACTCATCCTTTTTTATGGCTGCATAATATCCCATGGTGTATATGTGCCATATTTTCTTTATCCAGTCTATTACTGATGGGCATTTGGGTTGGTTCCAAGTCTTGGCTACTGTGGACAGTGCTGCAATAAACATATGTGTGCATGTGTCTTTATAGAATGATTTATAATCCTTTGGGTATATACCCAGTAATGAGACTGCTGGGTCAAATGGTATTTCTGGTTCTAGATCCTTGAGGAATCGCCACACTGTCTTCCACAATGGTTGAACTAATTTACACTCCCACCAACAGTGTAAAAGCGTTCCTATTTCTCCACATCCTCTGTAGTATCTATTGTTCCCTGACTTTTTAATGATCGCCATTCTAACTGACGTGAGATGGTATCTCACTGTGGTGTTGATTTGCATTTCTCTAATGACCAGTGATGACGAGCTTTTTTTCATGTTTGTTGGCCACATAACAGTCTTCTTTTGAGAAGTGTCTGTTCATATCCCTCACCTACTTTTTGATGGGGCTGGTTTTTTCTTGTTAACTTGTTTAAGTTCTTTGTAGATTCTGGTATTAGCCCTTTGTCAGATGGACAGATTGCAAAAATTTTCTCCCATTCTGTAGGTTGCCTGTTCATTCTGATGATAGGTTCTTTTGCTGTGCAAGAAGCTCTTCAGTTTAATTAGATCCCGTTTGTCAATTTTGGCTTTTGTTGCCATTGCTTTTGGTGTTTTAGTTATGAAGTCTTTGCCCATGCCTATGTCCTGAATGGTATTGCCTAGGTTTTCTTCTAGGGTTTTTATGGTTTTAAGTCTTACATTTAAGTCTTTAATCCACCTTGAGTTAATTTTTGTATAAGGTGGAAGGAAGGGGTCCAGTTTCAGTTTTCTGCATATGGCTAGCCAGTTTTCCCAACACTATTTATTAAGAATCCTTTCCCCTTGCTTGTTTTTGTCAGGTTTGTCAAAGATTAGATGGTTGTACATGTGTGGTGTTATTTCTGAGGCCACTGTTCTGTTCCATTGGTCTATATATCTGTTTTGGTACCAGTATCATGCTGTTTTGGTTACTGTAGCCTTGCAGTATAGTTTGAAGTTCAGGTAGTATAATGCCTCCAGCTCTGTTCTTTTTGCTTAGGATTGTCTTGGCTATAAGGGCTCTTTTTTGGTTCCATATGATACTTAAAGTAGTTTTTTCTAATTCTGTGAAGAGAGTCAATGGTGGCTAGATGGGGATAGCATTGAATCTATAAATTACTTTGGGCAGTATGGCCATTTTCATGATATTGATTCTTTGTATTCATGAGCAAGGTTTCTCTTTTTATTTTCACTGTCTATCTATTGATTTGGTAAATCTGCTCTGTTGGTGTCCATAAGTGCTTAGTCTGCCTTTAGGTAATCACACTCTAAGTGCAGAAAGTGGGGACAGATAGAGGAGGAAGGTACTTTTTTTGTATGAGGGCCCAGAGCAAGCCTCTAGGTTTGCTCTACATTAGGGTAGTCCAGACTGTGAGGATCAAATGGAAAACCAGATGGTGGGACTCTGCTCTGAAATGTACTAAGCGTTTCCAGGCTGGAAGGAAAAATCAGCAATGACTTAGAAGGCCTCATCTATGTGATAAAAACGAATTCTCACTGGCTAGGCATGGTGGTTCACGCCTGTAATCCCAGCACTTTGGGAGGCCAAGGCGGGCGGATTGCTTGAGCCCAGGAGTTCAAGACCAGCCTGGACAAGATGGAGAAACACTGTCTCTACCAGAAAAAAATACAAAAATTAACCGGGCATGGTGGTGCATGCCTGCAATCCCAGCGATCAATACTTGAGAGGCTAAGGCAGGAGAATTGTTTGAGCCTGGGAGGCGGAGGTTGCAGTGAGATGAGATTGCGCCATTGCACTCCAGTCTGGGTGACCAGAGTGAGACTCTGTCTCAAAAAAAAAGAATTCCCTAGCCCTAGGCCTAACTTATCACTGTGGTTTCCATTCTGCAAAAAGTTCTCATTTGGTTTCCATTCTGCAAAAAGTTCTCATTTCCTTGTTTATCTCACCAAATCTACCATTAACTAAGTAAGTATTTGCAAAGGAAAATGTACTAAGTACTAATGAATATCCTCCTACCTGTATTTTTACCTAAGACTTTAAATCCTTTAAAGTCTTATATTTCAAAGCTTACAAAGCACTTTTACACGTGATACTCACAACAATTAGGCTGGCCAGGAAGGGACTTTTATCCCTATTCGGAGATGAGGAAACTGAGACTCAGAAAGTGTAAGTGATTTTCCCAGAGTCACATAGCTTGTTAGAATGCAGACCTCCTGATACCTAATATACAGCTCTTTCTGTTATTTAATTTATCTTCAACCTACATGCTTATTGTATTTCTCCATCTCTACATTTTCTTCCTTCCAAACAGTGCAAATACAATCCTTGAATTAGGGTAGCAGACTGTTATGGAATGATTTTCCTGGGTGTGTAAGGAATAATCTGTTTCAACTTGCTGAATGAATTGTATGGGAAAAACAAATATGGGTTTAGTTCATTTAATTCTCAATGGATTCTCCTTAGAGAAGAGCAAGATGCTAAGGAATGATATTTACCTCCAGCCTTATATTATTCTGCAGAGTTGTCACCATTTATTTATATGTCTATTTCTCTTTTCAGACCTTAAGCAAATTGAAGAGACTTTGCCATATTTATCTCTTTATTTTGACCCCCAAGCAGTGCTTGGTGCTTAGCAGATTTTTAAAAAATGAACACCAAATGAGCATTTGGTTCCACATACATCTGCATTATAAGTTCATATCTGCTAAATGGATTTGTCTGTAAAATCATTATCTGCTGGTGCTCAAAAACAGTGAAATAAGGATTATGGCAAATCTGACATGACATTCTTTCAGGTTACTATTTATTATATCAAAGATTGAGCCTTTAATATAATGTTAGACTACCTGGTTATTTTTGTAAACTCCAGTAATCAACAGTTTTAAACAGAGAAATTTCAAAATAGTTTGTGTAGGACTATAAAAACAGAGATGAATTCACAAGTAGCAAGTAACTTCCAAGTCCTAACTGAGATTGTCTTGCTTTGCTAGAATGTAAGTCTCTGGAATTTCTGATGGAGATGTTTAGAAAAGATTCTTTTTCATCTGGATAGAAGTGGTATGTGGGAGTCAGCTAAAAAGCTGGATTTAGGACTGGCTTACTAATTTCTTTAGTGACAGAATTTCAAACTATGGATTGCCATCTCAGTGTCTGCTTTAGATGAAACTGGCTAACTAGTGAGAGTTTATGTTAAGGCTAAACCAATCCAGAGACAATGTACACATCTGCCTGGTAACCTAGGATGGAGCCTGTACATTTTTCAAGAACGATGCCTCAGTTTAGATCCTGTCATCACTAACTCACAGATTATGGCATTAACCTGTTAGTAAGTCTCCTAACTTCCAGTTTTTCCCCATACCATTTGTTCATCCACTTACACATTTATAAAATATTTACTGCACACCTACAAGATGTAGGCCCTGTGTTAGAAACTGGAGATAAGATGAGTAAGACAGTTTCCTTCTCTCATTAGTTGTATGAGATACATATATAAGCTTAGAAAGGAAGTCAATATATAGGAGGGTCTATTATGGTTTAGTCATTTTACATATGCTCTTTCTTTTCATTCCCACAATACCACAATGGGGTATTACTTCTACTTGACAGATGGGGAAACTGAGACTTGAATTGGCTATGTAACTTGCCAATGGTGTATATCTCATAAGGAACTGAATCAGGTTTTGTATGTATTCTAAAGCCTATGTTCTTTCCACTAAACCAGTGGTTCTTAAATTTTAAGATACATAGAAATCACTTGTTATACAGGAAATTTGTGAAAACACAGACTCTCTGGCCCACCTGCAGAGATTCTGATTCAGTAGGTCTAGCTTGGAAGCCAAAGGTATGCTCAAAGACCATAGTTTGAAAAGCACGGTAGTTCAGACAGCAAACAAAATAACAGAAATTATAACAAAATGGTATTATCATAAAGATAGGAACAAAGTGAGTAAGCAAATGTCATACCTATCAAATTAGTTTCCTAAATTGCAAATCTAATCTTGCTAATTTCCTGCTTAAGAGAAGCGATGAATACTTACTGCCCACAGTTTAAGGTTCAAGCTTTATAGCAGAACATAGACATACCTTCAAAAAAAATGTGCCCTAATGCACATTTTCAGCCTTCTCCCTCCTCACTTCTGTCTATGAACAACCCCTTCTTGCCTTATTGAATTACTTCTTTCCCACATATCCCAAGCCATTTGACACTTCCAAGCTGTATCACATACCCAAATTTTTATGTTCTTCTTTCTTAATCCAAATGATTCTTCCTACTCATTCTTCCAAACTTAGTTTATATTATTAGTATTACTGCAGATAATATTTCCTGATTATTTACTAGATGTCAGGCACCAGTCTAAGCACTTTACATGTATCAACTGATTTAATCTTCACAACAATCTTATCAAGTGGCTACTAACTGAAGTACGTGAGGCACAGAAAGATTAAGTGATTTTTCTCAAGATTATACAGCTGCTAGGTGGAAGAGCTAGGATTTGAATTCAGGCAATATAGCACTGCAAACTCTTAACCACTAACTTACAGTTATCTCTCATGAGTCATGGACTCTTCCATTTACCCAGGGCCTAATTCAAACCCTATCTCTCTTTAGATTCACCTAGCCTATCCTCATCTCTTATTCTTCTGAACTTCCTTCCATTCCACTTGTTCGTGGACTATATCCCTCCGTTTTGAACCAATCTGGTCTCTAACAGCTTCAGGTACTGAGTTTTCATTTTTAGAGATAAGTGGCAAGTACCCTAAAGGTAGAAACCATATTACCCTGTATACCTTGGCTTGGACTTGTCACATGGCAGACACTGAATGAATTTTTCTTGGACCGAAATATCAAGCACGCATTTTACCAACTAAACTATATTCAGTGGTTAAAGAGATAGCACATGAATGGGTAGAGTCCCTCCAAAGTGAAGAGGGAGTGAGTAGGCAGGTATATGTTAGACAGCTCCTTTCTTGACAAAAGACTAAGAAGCAAATGCAAAATGGCTCTCAAGCATATGTAGGTTTGTTCTCCACGGTTGGCTGGTCCTGACTTTCAAAGTGAAATCCTGTAGTTCAATCTTCCAGTAAACAGTAATTAGATATCTACAGCTATACATTCAAATTTATCTTTGGATTAAAAAGCTGCATAGAAGGTTTCACTCTCTTTCCAGATAAGAGATTTTCACAAACACTTTGGATTGGTTGCAAAGTTGAATCTATCTACTGCTTTGCAGCATGAATAAACTAGTTCAGGATTACAAAGTGTATGTTCTTTGTCTCAGTTACACCTGGAATATTTGCAGTGAACAGACTCCATAGGTTGTATTCTTTGTATTTACATATCATTATTCTAGTATATCTTTTCCTCAGGGTAAATATTTTACAACTACAAAAATGGTATAATCAAATACATTCATGTGCATGTAAGAGATTTATGAAAAAGAGAATTTAAGGCAGTATTTTTCTAATAAAAGTGCATGTACAAATTTTTTAAAAGAAAAATGCTATTTAAAAACAAAATGCTAGAATTCAAAATCATTTGCAAATCTTTTTCCCCAGCCCCTGCCCTTACATACTGGATACCCCCATTATAAGATAACTATTTAATTTGAATTAAGATAAAATAACATTAAAAGGAGAAAAAGTAACAACACAAAAGGCCTGACTCTGTAAGTGATCTTGGGCAAATAACTCATATAGGTCTCAGTTTCCTAAACTGTAGATTAAAAATAACAGCAATAATAGATACTTTTATTTACATAGTGCTTATTACATACTAGGTACCAGTGCATGTTAATAGCAGGTAGGTACTATTATTATCCCCATTTTATTTAAGAGGAAATTGGAAACTGGCAATAGGTCAGAGGCCCAGGAATGTATTTTAAACAAGCTCCCCAGGTGATTGTGATACTAGTAGTCACTGTACTATATTTTGAGAACTCCCACACCAATGGCTGCAGTCTATATTAGGAAAGATTGTGCAATCCCAAGTGTTGTCTGTCAAATAAGATATTTTTCCAATTAGCATATGACTTGGGAAAGTCATTAAATGCTCTGTGTTACAGTTTCCTTTTCTATAAAATGGGTATAATAAAACCTGTCTTACAGATTTTGCAAATGGCCTAGTCTTATGCCTATAATGGTCACCATTATCAAAGGCATCCAAAAAGTTATTAAAACAAATGAAAGAACAATAAAATTTTGTTAAAACCCATTTTAAAGTCCATTCCATAAACTTACTTTTCCTTTTTAATTTTATTTCCAAATGAACATACAGTAAAATGGATTATTTTTAATGTACAGTTCTATGAATTCTAACATATGTATAGATTCATGTAACCACCACCACAATCAGGATACAAAACAGTTTCATCATACAAAAAATATCCCTTGTGGTATCCCTTGCAGTCCACACTTTCCTGAATACTCTAGCAACCGCTGACCAGTTCTCTGTCCCTACACTTTTACCTTTTCAAAAACATCATATAATAGAACTGTACAGTATATAACTTTTAGAGACTGATATATTTTACAAAGCATAATGCCTTTGTGATACATTCAAGCTGCTGTATGTATCAAAAGTTTGCTCCTTTTTATTTCTGAGCAGTATGCTTATTCGTTTAACCAACCGAAGGTCAATAAAGGATACTAAAGGACATTTGGGTTGTTTTTAGTTTTGGCAATTATGAACACAGCTTCAGCTTCTATAACACTCATGCACAAGTTTCTTTCTTTTTTTTTTTTTTTAAGATGGAGTCTCACTCTGTTGCCCAGGCTGGAGTGCAGTGGTGCCATCTCGGCTCACTGCAAGCTCCGCCTCCCGGGTTCACGCCATTCTCCTGCCTCAGCCTCCTGAGTAGCTGGGACTACAGGTGCCTGCCACCACGTCTGGCTAATTTTTTGTATTTTTAGTAGAGACGGAGTTTCACCGTGTTAGCCAGGATGGTCTCAATCTCCTGACCTTGTGATCTGCCCACCTCGGCCTCCCACAGTGCTGGGATTACAGGCATGAGCCACTGTGCCCAGCCACAAGTTTTTGTGTGAATCTAAGTTTTCATTTTTCTAGAATAATACCGAGCAGTAGGTTGCTGTATCATAAGTTAAATCTATGTTTAACTTTCTGAGAAACTGCCATGAAACTGTTTATCAGAGTGGCTGAACCACTTTGTATTCTTGACGGCAGTGAATAATAGCTTTGGTTGTTCTCCATCCATTGAAATTCCCAAAGCTGTGCAAAGCTGTGATGTGTATTTTAGCATATAAGCAGTGAATTTCTTCAGTGAAACAACAGTGAGCAGTTGATAATTCCAAAAGCAAACCTATTAAAATAGTTTTCACGGCCAGGCACGGTGGCTCACGCCTGCAATTCTAGCACTTTGGGAGGCCGAGGCGCGAGAATCATGAGGTCAGGTGTTTGAGACCAGCCTGGCCAGCATGGTGAAACCCTGTCTCTACTAAAAATACAAAAATTAGCCAGGTGTAGTGGTGGGCACCTGAAATCCCAGCTACTCGGGGGGCTGAGGCAGGAGAATCGCTTGAACCAGGAGGCGGAGGTTGCAGTGAGTCGAGACCACGCCATTGCACTCCAGCCTGGGTGACAGAGCGAGACTGTCTCGAAAGAAAGAAAGGAAGGAATGAAGGAAGGAAGGAAGGAAGGAGGGAGGGAGGGAAGGAGGGAGGGAGGGAGGGAGGGAGAGAAGGAAGGAAGGAAGGAAGGAAGGAGGGAGGGAAGGAAGGGAGGAAGGAAGGAAAGAAAGAAAATAGTTTTCACTAGTCTGCTACAATTTTTGATAGGGGCGTTTTGCCTATATATGTCCAGGCATAAAACCAAAAACCTCTAACACATTTTGGTGTGGTTTATGCTAAAAATACTCTGCAAAGATGAGTATAATAGGAAATGAGAAGTATGTACGGCTATTGTTAAAGTGAAATATCTAATCTGAAATTAGAATCTTTCTGCCTAACCAAGTATCCCTAACTTAATTATGATGTGTGTTATTGGCTGATAGTGTACTCCTCCAATCTAACCATCAATTGGAAAAGTACCCTTCTTTCTTCTAGAAGATACTTCTCCACAAGTCTACCTGCCACAATGCTGCTAATTTGTTGTCTCAGCTTTAAAAAATTTTCCCTGGTGAGGCCTAACTCTGCTAGGCAGCTCTAACACCCTACATGTATCTCCATCACGGAATTTATGTCATAATACATGCAATCCTTTGTTTGCATGTCACTGATCATCTAAAGGAATGCATCATCCATATATCTCCTGGTGTTGAGCACAATGCGGATATATAGCAAGTCCCTAAAAAATGTGTAGATTTAATGGTCAAAACAAATTAATGGTAGTTTACCTACTAAATGTCTACATATCATCCTTTAAGACTCAAATGTTTACTCCTTAAGAAGTCTTGTTTGTGTCATTTCCGTATCATACTTATTGCCATTGCTGTTTTTCATACCATATTGCAAGTACCTGTTTCCTGGGATGATAGGTAATTGGAAAGAATAACCAGGGTCAAGGCAAATCTGTAACTGGAAGAAAAATGCCAGATAATTCTCAGTATCCCCCATGAGAGGCATGAAAATCAGGATAAAGTAATTTGGAGAGGTAAAAGTGACAGGTCAAAAATACTAATGGAAGGCAACTGAGTATCTTTCTCTGTATTTTTTCTACACAAATTGTCTACGTTCTGCAAACTGGACCAACATGAATTCAACTTCTTTACACTATTTCTTTGCTCATGTTTTCCCAACCTTGCAATCATCTCTCCTTTTACCTCTGCACATGCAAACTGTACTGTACTTTCCAGAACCAGATCAAACCTTACCTCTTAGGCCATGCACAGGGGCTCGCTCCTGTAATCCCAGCACTTTGGGAGGCTGAGGCAGGTGGATCACTTGAGTCCAGGAGTTCAAGACTAGCCTGGGCAACATGATGAAACCCCAACTCTACTAAAAATACAAAAAATTAGCTAGGTGTGGTGGTGCACGCCTGTAGTCCCAGCAACTGGGAGGGAGGCAGGAGGATTGCTTCAGCCTGGGAGGTCGAGGCTGCAGTGAGCCCTGACTGTGCCACTGCACTCCAGCATGAGCAACAGAGTGACACCCTGTCTCAAAAAACCAAAAAACTTTAGCTCTTTATTAAAGTCCTTTCTGACTATAAAGATTGTTCCTTCTGAATTCTTCTAGATCATATAACAAATCTTTGCTAGGGATACTTTTTGTAAGGATATGCTTTGGTTCTCCAACTTTAGATGACAAATTCCTTAAAGAACAGGACTGGCACTCATACTGTTTTTTATATATTAATTCATTATTTTTAATTGACAAAAATTGTATATATCATGTATAATCTGATGTTCTGAACTATATATACATTGTAGAATGGCTATATTGAGCTAAATAACACATGCATAACCTCACATACTTATTGCTTTTTATGGTGAGAACTCACACTATTTCTTTAATGTCCCCAGAAACAACCAGTAGTAGTCCCTCAGTTTGGTAGTAAACAAGGTAAAGGTACAATGCACATGAAAGTGTACTTTCAGCTCCCAAATTCTCGCAAACATGGCCATATAAGGCCCCATGGGAAATAAAAATTCATGAGGAATATGACTGTCTCCAAACATAGGAATTTAAGTTAGTGTTATATTTAAGACAAGAACAGTTTCTTCCAATTCTTTTTAAAAGAATCTGTATAAGAAGAGAAAATGTTTCTAGGTGCCTGTCAGGTTTATGACATTGGGAAGGTCTCAATAGCCTCTTGAGAAGGCTTTAGAAGGTTTCAATTTTTATTTGGAAAATACTAAGATGGCTACTTTTTAAATGTTACATAAAAGAAAATACAACTAGATATATTACCCCCAAAGTCAGCTAATATTTCATAACTAGAAAATTAAACATACTTTCTTAGGCCTTGCCATTACTGAAAACAAAAAGTGGACAGGTTGGGCCAGCTATTTAACAATGAATGCTTTTACAGTAATAAATGGTGACAGCCCAAATCAAAAAAGAATGCATTACTGAGATATCATCAATTGTGTTCTGTCATTACATGGCAACTCCACCCAGTCTAAGCTTGTCAAAAAGTGTTACTGTAATCCACGAAGAAGTCTTCACCTCAGGCAAAAGGGAAAAATGTGGAGGGCTGGCTCTGAACAGGTGTGCTGAATTGTAACGCCAATGTTGAGTCACAAATCTCTTTACATCAGTTTCATATATGACAATTATTAACTTCTACTGTGAGGTGTCAGACATGGATAAACTGATCTATCAGCAGGCACTTTAAGAACAACAAATGTAAACAAGGACGGTATGGATATATCTTTTTAAAAGTGAGCATTATTCCATGCACAAAAGTAGAAGTACGCAATTAAGAGAAACTTTCTTATTCTAATCTAGTGAATATAGTATTTGCGAATATGGCAATGTCTCATCTGCTCTTCAGATCATCCCACTCAGATCCTACCTAATCTTGGTAAGAGCACTGATTCAGTTTATCCCATAAATCTTTAATATAATTGTACCTCAGTTTTACAAGGGATCATGATGTACCAAAAGCCTGTAAGTGTGTATTCTGGCCTTTACACAGTTGTATTACCTTGGGCAAATTGCTTAACCTCTATAAGCCTCAGTTTCCTCTCTCCTCAGTAAATGGGGGCAATTACTATCTCTTAAGATTATCATAAAAACTAGAAGAGATGATTTAAAGGAAGTATCTAACAAAGTGCTTGGCCCTAGCAATTCACAGCACAAGCTTAGTCTCTTCTTTAAGATACTTCACCTGACTCCTTACTTCCCTACAAAATAAAAGTTTGGAATTTAATACAGAGTAACAAACTGCTCAGGATTAAAGTTCATGAAGGCAGAGCCCGAATCCTCTCCACTCTGTGTCAGTTCCCAGTAGTACCCAGTAAGTACTGAGCCCAAGAATCAATAACTTTTCCAATTTCCAGCCCATAGTAACCTGTCACTTCTCTGCACTCAAGAATTGAAAACTATGTGTATTATTTGTGCTCTTTATTATTATTGTAAAATATACATAACATACAATATAGTATTTTAAGTATACAATTTAGTGGCATTAAGTACAATCATAATGTTGTGAAACTGTCACCACCATCTATTTCCTAACATTCTCATTACTCAAAAAGAAACTCTGTACCCATTAAGCAATAACTTCCCAATTTACCCTACATCTTTAGTTCCTGGCAAACTCAAATCTACTTTCTGTCCCCATACATTTGCCTATTTGATTGTTTTCAAAAATTTGCCTATTGATGAATCATACATTTGTCCTTCTGTGTCTAGCTTATTTTACTTAGCATATTTTCAAGATTCATTTATGTTGCAGCATTTATCAGTACTTCAATCCTTTATTAAGGCTAAATAATATTCCATTGTATGGATATACCATATTTTTATCCATTAATCTGTTGATAGATATTTGGATTATTTCCACTTTTTGGCTATTATGAATAATGATGCAATGAACTTTCAGGCACAAATACCTATTTGAGTCCCTGTTTTCAGTTCTTTTGGGTATATGGCCAGGAGTGGAATACCTGGTTCAAATGGTTACTCTATATTTAACTTTTTGAGTAGTCAACAAACTGTTTTCCATAGCAGCTGCCATTTTACATCCCAATCAGCAATGTACAAGGGTTCTAAATTTGTGTCTATATCCTCATAAATTCTTATGTTCCATTTTTAAAATTATAGCCATCCTTCTAGGTATGAAGTGGCATCTTATTTGTGGCTTAGATTTGTATTTCCCCAAAGACTACTGACATTGAGCATCTTTCCATGAGCTTGTTGGTCATCTGTATATCTTTGAAGAAATGTCTATTCAAGTCTTTTGCCGATTTTTTAATTGAATTGTTTAATTTTCTGTTGTTGTGTTGTAGGAGTTAATATATTTAATATATTCTGGATATTAAACCCTTATCAGATATATAATTTACAAATATTTTCTTCCATTCTGTGGGTTATCTCATTCTTTTTTATGGATGTATAGTACTCCATGGTGTATATGTACCACATTTTCTTTATCTAGTCTCCCATTGATGGGCATTTAGGTTGATTCCATGTCTTTGCTATTGTGAACAGTGTTGCAATGAACACAGACATGCAAGTGTCTTTATAACAGAACAATTTATATTCCTTTGGGTAAATACCCAGTAATGGGATTGCTGAGTCGAATGGCATTTCTGCCTGTAGGTCTCTGAGGAATTGCCACACTGTCTTCCACAATGGTTGAACTAAATTACACTCCCACTAACAGTGTGTAAGCGCTCTCTTTTCTCTGCAACCTTGCTAGCATCTATTTTTCTGACTGGTGTGAGAAGGTATCTCATTGTGGTTTTGGTATGCATGTCTCTAATGACTTGTGATGCTGTGATTTTTATTCATATAATTGTTGGCCGCATGTATGTCTTCTTTTGAAAAGTGTCTGTTCGTGCCCTTTGGCCACTTCTTAATGGGGTTGTTATTTGTAAATTTAAGTTCCTTATAAATGCTGGATATTAGACCTCCGTCAGATGTACAGTTTGCAAAAATTTTCTCCCATTCTGTAGGTTGTCTGTTTACTCTGCTGATGTGTGTTTTGCTCTGCAGAAGGTATTTAGTTTAATTAGATCCCATTTGTCAATTTTTGCTTTTGTTGCTATTGCTTTTGGCATTTTTGTCATGAAGGCTTTGCCCATGCCTATGTCCTGAATGGTATTGCCTAGGTTGTCTTCTAGGGTTTTTATAGTTTTGGGTTTTCCATTTAAGTCTTCAATCTATCTTGAGTTAATTTTTGTATATGGTGTAAGGAAAGAGTCCGGTTTCAATCTTCTGCATATGGTGAGCCAGTTATCCCAGCACCATTTATTGAATAGGGAGTCCTTAACCCATTGCTTGTTTTTGTCAGCTTTGTCAAACATCAGGTAGTTGTAGGTGTGCGGTCTTATTTCTGAGTTTTCTATTCTGTTCCATTGGTCTATGTGTCTGTTTTTGTACCAGTACCATGTTATTTTGGGTACTGCAACCCTGTAGTATAGTTTGAAGTAGCATAATCCCTCCATCTTTGTTATTTTTGCTTAGGATTACTTTGGCTATTCAGGCTCTTTTTTTTGGTCCCATATGAATTTTTTTTTTTGAGACAGAATCTTGCTCTGTTGCCCAGGGTGTAGTGCAGTGGTGAGATCTTGGCTCACTGTAACCTCTGCTTCTCAGGTTCAAGTGATTCTTCTACCTCAGCCTCCCAAGTAGCTGGGATTACAGGCACCTGCTACCATGCCTGGCTAATTTTTGTATTTTTAATAGAAGCAGGGTTTCACCATGTTGGTCAGGCTGGTCTCAAACTCCTGGCCTCAGGTGATCCACCCGCCTCGGCCTCCCAAAATGCTGGGATTACAGGCGTGAGCCACTGTGCCTGGCCCCCATATGTATTTTAAAAGTTTTTTTCTAGTTCTGTGAAGAATCTCAATGGTAGTTTAATAGGAATAACACTGAATCTATAAATTGCTTTGGGCAGTATGGCCATTTTAACAATATTGATTCTTCTTACCTTTGAGCATGAAATGTTTTTCCATTTGTTTGTATCTTTCAGATTCCTTACAGCTAGTGTACAGAGATACAATAGATTCGTATGGGTTAATTTCATATCCTGCAAGTTTGCTGACTTTGTTTTAAGCTCAGTTTTTTTGTTGGTGTGGAATCTCTAGGGTTTTCTCATATAAGATCATGCCATCTGCAAATAGAGATAATTTTACTTCTTCCTTTCCAATTCTGTATGCCTTTTATTTCTTTTTCCTACCCTGGCTAGAAGTTACAGTACTATGTCAAAAGGCAGCAGGGAAGTTGGAATCCTTGCTTTTTTCCTGATCTTGGAAGAAAAGCTTTGAGTGGTTCACTATTGAGTACGATGTTGGCTGTGGGTTTTTCATATGTGGGCTTTATTATGCTGAGGAAGTTCCCTTTTTTTCCTAGTTAATTGTGTGTTTTTATCATGAAAGGGTGTGGATTTTGGCCAATTTTTTTTCTGCGTCAGTTGAGTCTTGTTAGTATCAGAGTTACAGATTATGTTGCATAATAATGTGAATGCAAAATACCTGCATGCATATTTCCAGTACACTCTTTCATCTTAATTTGTGTTCCCTATAATTCATTGGTAAAGAAGCTGACATTAATTTCTTTAATACTGAGTACATGATACTCACCCAGATGCAAACCACAAACTTTAGGAAAATTTTTAAGATCATAACTTTTAGATAATAAAAATGAAACATAACATTTAAATAATACTAATGATAGTTTCTAAACAGTAGAAGGTAATTGATATTGTTTGCGATATTTCACAAAGGTTATTTATATCCAGTTTAATGACTCCTGTTTTGACCTGTAGGTTAGCTTTCATATCCCATTTTTTGTAGAGATAGGATCTTGATCTCCTGGGCTCAAGCAATTTGCCTACCTTGGCCTGCTCATGGTGGCATGAGCCACCGTGCCTGGCCAAAACAATTTTAAAATTAATTATTATTTCTAGGCTGGGCATGGTGGCTCACACCTGTAATCCCAGCACTTTGGAAAGCTGAGGTGGGAGGATCTCTTGAGCTCAGGAGTTCAAGACCAGCCTGCACAAAATAGCGAGACCCCATCTCTATTAAAAATAATAATAATATTTATTATTTTTAAATAATTTAAAATTTTTTTTCATAGAGATGGGAGTTTTTCTGTGTGGCCCAGGCTGGTCTTAAACTCCTGACTGCAAGCAATCCATGTGCCTCCACCTCCCAAAGGGCTGGGATTACAGGCATCAGCCACTGTGCTCAGCCTCCACCTTTTGGTTATTATGAATAATGCTACTATAAACAGTCATGTACAAATGTTTACATGGACACAGGTTTTCATTTCTCTTGAGTATATAACTAGGAGTGGAATTGCTGGATTACATGGTAACTACATTTAATCAACTGAAGAGCTGCCAGACTGTTTTCCAAAGCTGTTGCACCATTTTACATTCCCACTAGCAGCCAATGAGGGTTCAGATGTCTCCACATCCTTGCTAACATTTGTTGTTACCTGACGACTTTTTTTTTTTTTTTTTGAGACAGAGACTTGCTCTGTTGCCCAGCTGGAGTGTAGTGGCGTGATCTCGGCTCACTGTAACGTCTGCCTCTCAGGTTCAAGTGATTCTCCTGCCTCAGCCTCCTAAGTAGCTGGGACTACATGTGCGTGCCACCATGCCCAGCAAAGATTTTTATATTTTAAGTAGAGACAGGGTTTCGCTATGTTGGCCAAGCTGGTCTCAAACTCCCAGCCTCAAGTATCTGCCCACCTCGGCCTACCAAAGTGCTGGGATTACAGGAGTGAGCCACTGCGCCGGGCCCCTGATGACTTTTTTGATTCTACAAATTGTAGCAGGTATGAAGTGGTACCTCATGTGGCTTTGATTTGCAGTCACCTGGTGAGTAATAATGTTGAGCTTCTTTTCATGTGCTATTGGCCACTTGTATATCGTCCTTGGAGAAATGTCTTTTCAAAGCCTTTGCCAGTTGTTGCTGGGATAATTTGTCTTTTTGTTATTGAGTTGTAAGAGTTCTTTATATATTCCAGATACAAGTCCCTTATTATTAGATTAATGATTTACAGTAATTGTCTCCCAATCTGTGGGTTGTACTTTCACTTTCTTTGTGGTGTCCTTTGAAGTAGTTAGTCAACAGTACTGATTCTGCCTCATCTTTTAAAATTTAACTCAGCTTGCAAAATAATCACTAAGTGAAAAACTTCTGTAATATATATTTCTCACTGATAACAGAATAAAGAGTGATGACTACTCCCACCTCTTCAACATTCATACAGCACATATGACAAGAACTGATTCTTACTTTGCACACATTAGTAGTTTCATCCAACTGTAAAGTATCTCTCTAGTAGTGTTCACAGTATAGTTATCACTCTTCCATTGACCACCCCATTACCATTGCATATGCCATCCAACAGTGTCATTTGATGAAGTATTTAACCCAAGAACTTACTCTGCTGTCTCTCTCTCTCTCTCTCTCTCTCTCTCTCTCTCTCTCTCTCTCTCTCTCTCTCTCCTCTCCCTCCCTCTCCCTCTCCCTCTCTCCCTCTCTCTCTCTCTCTCTCTCTCTGTCTCTCTCTCTCTCTCTCAGAGAGGGTCTTACTCTTGCCCAGGCTGGAGTGCAGTGGTGCAATCACAGTTCACTGCAGCCTTGACCTCTTGAGCTTAAGCAATTCTCCCAGTTTAGCCTCCCAAGTCGCTGGGACTACAGGCATGCACCACCATACTTGACCTCTTGAGCTTAAGCAATTCTCCCAGTTTAACCTCCCAAGTCGCTGGGACTACAGGCATGCACCACCATACTTGGCTAATTTTTTTTCCCTATTTTTTGTAGAGATGGGGTTTCCACATGTTGCCCAGGCTGGTCTCAAACTCCTGGGCTCAAGTGATCCTCCTACCTCAGCCTCCCAAAGTGCTGGGATTATAGACGTGAGCCACTGCACCCAGCCTGCTGTCTCTTTTGAGCATTAGCTTCTTATGGCCAATTTTGCAGCTGGCTTTACAAGTTTCTTGGCAATAGCAGGGTTTGCATCCATTTTTACCTTGAGTGTACTTATAAACAATTTCTCCTCTGGGATTTTGCATCTTCTCTGCTTTTAGCAATAGATTTTTTACTTTAGTGATATTATTTTTCTTCTGTTCTGAAAAAAATTCTATTGATTTAACAGAGAGGTAGATCATTAGGCTTTACTTAATAATGAAGCAAAAACTTTGAAGGGCTCATGCTTTTATCAAAAAATGTTCTAAGAAACACTGACACTAGGGGTAAATGGATTCTTTCTCTTATATGATCAATTTTTATATATTCACTTCCTAATCAAATTTTCTTTTATGGAAACTAGTATGAAAATAATCACACTCAGATTCAGCTGCCTTGGCATCTTCTATACTGGTACTGGAGTTCTTTGAATTATTTCTATACTAATGTTGAACTACAATTGACCCTTAAACAAGGGTCTGAACTGTGTAAGTCCACTTACATGGAGAGTTTTTTCAATAGAAGTTATACAGAGTGTGCCTGCCTCTTCTGCCTCCTCTTTCACCTCCTCTACCTCTTTTGGCTCTGCTTCCTCTAAGACAGCAAGGCCAACCTCTCCTCCGCCTCTCCTCAGCCTGCTCTAGTGAAGGTGACAAGAACAAAGACCTTTATGATAATCCACTTCCACTTAATGAAGAGGCAATACATTTCTTCTTCCTTAGGATTTTCTTAATAACATTTTATTTCTCTAGTTCACTCTATTAATGTGCTATATAATACATATAACATACAAAATACATGTTAATCGATTATATTATTGGTAAGACTTCTGGTTATCAGTAGGCTGTTAGTAGTTAAGTTTTGGGGGAGTCAAAAGTTATACCTGCATTTGACTGTGTCAAGAGTTGACACCCTAACCTCCACGTTGTTTAAGAGTTAACTGTAGTTTGAACTACACTAGTTTGTACTGGTTTGCAGTTATTTATTATACTATATTCATCATTACTTTTATGTTTCAATGAACCATTGTTGAGCCATGATCCATTTTGGGAAGCTAAGAATATAATTAACTTAAGCAAGGAAAAATGAATGTAAATCTGACAATAACATATGAATGACATGAAGTTCAGATGTCAGAGTCAAACACCTCTGTTAAATGAATGCTTGCCAAGACAAAACAATCAATGCAATCAATCCTTATTATCTATTAATAGTCTAATAAATTGTAACAGATATGATAAATTAAATGGGATTTGGAAGAATATAATTTATCTTACATTCAAAATGTGAAATAAATGTGAACAAAAATCAACCTGTTGCTTATTCATATCTAACTGCTTGGGAATCTTAGTAGATAGGTACTCCAGTAGTTCAGGAATCACACTGAGAAACATTGCCCCAGAAGAAAGAACCCAGCATGTAGCAGGAAGCTGAAGAATAGCTGTTATTATCTACATTCTTACCTGTTCCACCTGCCTTGTAGCTTGAGAACATGTCTGGCTCACCCTGGCTAGTTGCTCCCTGGGCTTCATCCACCTGATTAGTTGATAGACTTTATTGGAATTTCTGGGTTGTAAGCCTAAGGACCTTGTTCATCTTGCTCACAGCTGTGTTCTTAGGCCCTACACAGTGTCTGGTGTACACTAAAAGCTCAATAAATATTTATGAAATGAATACATAAATCAAAGTGAGAGAAATTAATTTTCTGTGATTTGGGCCTCAGAAAGGAGAAAAATCACTGGATAAGTAACTATTTTTCTAAGCAGAATGTAGCTACCTTCAGAAAGGCACCTATGGTGTGGTTGGCTAACCATTTAGTAACCTAATCATCAACAGTTAACACAGCCCTTTCTCCTTGAAGTTACTTTTAAATATTAGAACTTTTATAACTTTAGCATTTTCAGTGGAATTCTAATGTTTAAAAATATCGTATTTTTGGATTTTTAATCTCACGTATAAATTTATATACAGCTATCTCAGGGAAAATTCTCTTAACAGAACTACTGACCAGTGAGTAGTTTTGCTAGCTTTAAGAAGTGGTGTGTGTGTGTGTGTGTGTGTGTGTGTATGTATATATGTATGAGTGTGTGTGTGTGTGTATTTTTTAAAGACTAAGAGTAAAATCTCCTTTTAAAGGTCTGTTTAGTAAGTTTTGCTTTAATTTTTGTACCAAGAGATTGTTTTTGTTCTCTCTGTCTTGAGATGATTTATTCCTGCTTTAAAGAAAACAGCAATAACTCATGGTCATAGAGAGTAAAAGGATGCTACCAGAGGTTGGGAAGGGTGGTGGGGGGAGGTGGGGATGTTTAATGGGTACAAAAAGAATAGAAAGAATGAATAAAGCCTACTATTTGATAGCACAACAGGATGACTACAGTCAATGATAACTTAATTGTATATTTTAAAATAACTTAAAGAATGTAATTGGATTGTTTGTAACTCAAAGAATAAATGCTTGAGGAGATGGATACCCCATTCTCCATGATGTGCTTATTTCGCATTGCATGCCTGTATCAAAACATTTCATGTACTCCATAAACATATACACCTACTGTGTACCCAAAAAATGAAACAAACAACCAACAAGAACAACAACAACAAAAAACAAACTGCAAATGAAGCCAGAATCAGTATTCTGTTTGTCATTGTTAGCTCTGCAAACAGAATGGGTATGATGGTGATGAGATTTTAAACAAAGGAAAGGAAAAGGAATGCACTGCTGAAAACAGACTAAGACAAAGCTTAGGGGAAAAAGTTACACACTTGTAGCAAACAACAAAGCCAACAATTTCCTTTGGCAACAAAAAGGCTGATGTGAGGTAATAAACGTTATCTTCCCTACAGTGTGGCAATGCAGTTTTTAAATCCTAAATTAGAACCCTTTAAAATAAGCCTAGAATGCCCCTCTGGCATATTTTGCCCATGTTCCACTAATGTATTCTTAGAATTCCTAGAGATGAGAATGATGTAACTGCCCTTGAAATCTGCCCTGATCTCCAACATCTGGATTGTGATAATTACCGAGCTATTGTTCAGATACAAGTTAATCAGAGAGGTAAGCCTGGAAGTGAGTAATCCTTGCAAGCAGGATAGAGGATTACAAACAAATTTGTGTTGAATGAATAAACAAATGAAACAATAAATAGATCACGAACTAAGTATCACAAACTCTTGATTATCAGAGGTTTCTAGGTAGCTTAAAAAATAGTGCATATAAAAAAAATCAATCCATTTACATGTTAGAAAGCATCTATTATTTGGAATCAGGCTTTAGGCAAAAATAGATTCTAAAATGTCGCTACTGTAATGTAGTAATACTTGTTTTCCTCCTCACCCACTCTTTGCCAATAGCCCCTCATTAAAGCAAAAGATTTCTTTGTCCCAAGGACCTCATCCAGTGATATGTACTTGGTAGGTACTTTGTAAACCTTTACAAAACCAAACTAATACTACTAATGAAAATGTCTAAGAGAGAAAGCTATAGGCAGTTCTGTCAAAAACAGAGATCCATATAATGTATATACCCTGGTTAAAAATAGAGCAATCAGTGATATAAAGGTTAGTCCTTTCTGGGCCACTGAAGAGTGATTCAGTGTATAAATATGGTTCAGGCTTGGGTTTATTTAACAAAAGTTTTAAACATAGGTATTTCCGGTTGTGCTATGGAATCATCAAAGTGATGAATATAATTTAAAGTTAAATTTAAATAAATTCAGGCCTAGGAAGCCAGCCTCCAAACCTGTTCACTGATTTAATTTTAATTTCAAACTTAAGTGAAGTCTTATTTCTAATTTTTTAAAAATAAAGGCAAATTCACAATTACAAGGGACAGTGTTTCTTGTCACATATTCAGCAGCTACCAAATCATTATGGTCTATGTATAGTCCAAAAGAAGTCTTTAAAGCTAGAAATGCTTTTCTTAGGAACTCTATTATAACTTGAGCTATAACTTTCATGAAGACACTCTAAAAACAAAGAGAAATCCTTACCCCTTGCAATTAAATTTCAATAAAAATTTCAATTATATGGAGCATTGGATTTTTCCTGTAACCCTCATATTAAATTTTGTGCTCAGTATTAAAGGAATTAAAGTCAATTTCTTTACCAGTGCATTATGGGGAACACAAATTAAGATGGAAAAATGAACTGGGAATAAGCATGCAAATATTGTGTATTCATATTCTTATACAGCATAATCTGTAAATCTGGTACTAATGAGACTCAAGATTTAAATGGCTGAAGAATGTTTTTAGTGAATTATTGTCAATCAATGCCTCTGTTCCAGGATAAATGTAATCTTGAAAGGCAAAACACCTATTATTACAAATTCCTAACTAAGTACAGTACTTCATTATTTCAAAATGTCACTGTCAATTTATAGAGTAACAGATAAACATCTTTCTACCATATATCTGAATGCCTTTCCTTCAGAGTAAATGAAACACTATTAGAAAAAGTATGAACCATATTTTTATAGCAATAGAAGATACCTAGAAAGCATTAAAACTCTATAAACTAATTACAGTGCTCCAAATTTTCATATTTGTTAATGTGGATATATTGGGTTTCATTTTTAAAAAATATTTTAAAATTTATCTTTTTGGTTTGTTTGTTTTTAAGAGACAGGGTCTCACTCTGTCACCCAGACTGGAGTATAGTGGTGCAAGCATAGCTCACTGCAGCCTTCAACTCGTGGGCTCAAGTGATTCTCCCACCTGAGCCTTCTGAGTAGCTAGGACTACAGGCATGCACCACCATGCCCAGCTAATGTTTTTAAAATTTTTTTGTAGAGATGGGGCCTTGCTATGTTGCCCAGGCTGATCTCAAACTCCTGGCCTTAAGCCATCTTCCTGTCTTGGACTCCCAAACTGCTAGGATTACAGGTGTGAGCCACTGTGCCGGGCTATACTTGTTACAGGGCCCCATGTTGTTGCCCTGGCTGGAATACAATGGCATGAACATGGCTCCCTGTAGCCTCAGCTCTCCATGTAGCTGGGACTACAGGCACGCAACACCACCCCTGGCTAATTTTTGTATTTTTTGTAGAGATGGGGTTTCACCATGTTGCCCAGGCTGGTCTCTTAAATCCTTAGCTCAAGTGATCCATCCACCTTGGCCTCCCAAAGTGTTGGGATTACAGGTATGAGCCACCCCCCGGCCCTGGCCAGGTTTTATATCATTGTAACCAAATTTTTTTTTCAAGTTACTTTATTTTATGTAAATTCAAATGTTCATTTATTCAATTGCTTAACAAACATTTACTAAGTGCTGACTTTGTCCTAAGTACACTGTTAGGGGACAGACTTACAAGGATGAATATGGTATGACTCTTGCTCTCAGTTTAATGTAGTACAGAGATAAATAAACTAAAATACAATAGTTCAGGGCTACATTAAAATTGTCTATATGTTTCACATTTGCAATACCTAAAGGATAGTCTATTAAAACTATCCTTAGAAACTTTTCATCATTGTTCAGAAATAAAACTCTCCCTTACTTGTTCTAGGGAAATCTTTTAAAGAGAAATTTAAAACACATAAATTAAAAATGATAATCTTACCAATATCTGTGAACATAACATCTCAAATTAACAAATGCTAATATTTGTTTCATATTTTAAGGCTATTTTCTAAATCCAGAAATTTCTTGAATGATCCACGTAATAATGACTTCTTGAGATAATTATTTATAGCTCCTACCAGCTATATGGCCTTGGGCAAATCTACTTAACTTTGACTCTCAGTGTTCTCATCTGAAAAGTATAGATAATCATACCAATCTGTGCTAGATTATCTGCCATTTACCCCCTCAGGATCCATGTTCTCTACACAGCTTTTTGCCCATGGAGGCTCTCCTACCTTCCAGCTTCTAATTAGGCTAAATTAATAGGGATACTAGCAGAAGATTAGAGAAGGAAGGTGAAGCTATTTCCTACTTTCCTCTCTATTAGGCCACCAAGGTTGGCTATATCCCTCTGTCAGAAGCAGTCCTCTCCATACAGCACCCTCTCCTAGGCTTTCAGGCCTAGAGATGATAATGGTTCCCTTTAGCCTTGGGGTCTATATTATCTTCTGCTGATAATTCTTTTGAGACATATTCTCACTCTGTCACCCAGGCTGGAGTGCAGTGGCATGATCTTGGCTCACTGCAACCTCCACCTCCCAGGTTCAAGTGATTATCCTGCCTCAGCCTCCCGAGTAGCTGGGATTACAAGCACACGCCACCATACCCAGCTCATTTTTGTATTTTTAGTAGAGATGGGGGTTCACCATGTTGGCCAAGCTAGTCTTGAACTCAGTGATCGACCTACCTCAGCCTCCCAAAGTGCTGGGATTACAGGTGTGAGCCCCTGTGCCCAGCCTCTTCTGTTGATTTTTGAAAACCCTGCCCACATCTTTAAAAATGGTCACCTTATTAAACTCTTCTTAAATAACCTAGTTTAAAAGTGTCTATTTACTGCCAGAACACTGATTGATATACAACTTCACGGGTTATTTTGAGGATCATATGAGATGATGATTAGTGCTTAGCACAGTGCCTAGCACATGATAAATACTAGGTAAGTATTGAACACTATTGTCATCAATAATGTTATTATTATTATTTTATTTGAGGTTCTATGTTCATGTTATCTATAACACCTGAATATGTTTAGGAGGTTGAGAAAACACCTGAATATGTTAAGGAAGCTGAGAAATTCAGAATGCTGGAGATCTTTTGCTAATTCTCACAGTACTTCAAAAATATATTCAAATGTAAAATGTGTTTATTGCTAATTAATCTCAATATTTAAAAAGAGTAAGAGGACCACAAAACTGAGTGATAAAATCCATATAGTAGACATAATTTCCTGGACTACAGTTTCTTCTATAAACATGCTTCTGAACTAATTTCTTGCAAATCGACTTCCTGTACCCACCCCAAATCTAGCAAAGTGTAAATAGTACATAAATTAAAACAAATTATTGGGTCTTGGGGTCATAAAAAGAATGGACTGAAAGGTAAACTCCATAGCATAAAAACCCTTGGTAAATTTGGAAATGCATCTTCATCATCCTTATTTATCGATCATATCATAGGCATGTATCATCATTTGACAAATTAAAATCCTATTAAAATCTCATCAAAATCCTATTAAAGATCTGCATAACCTTACCTCGTCCTTTATATCTTCCTGTTGTTGGGCTGTGAAGATCTCCATTGCAGCCATGAGTCTCATCATCAACTCATCTACTGTTGTGTTCCCTAAAAACATATAGAGATTGCCAAACTTTATATAATCATTTTATATATAACTTCAAATTATTAAAGTATTAGAAACTGGAAAGTCATTCTAGAATTAACCAGAAAGGAATAATCAGTCTAAAAAAATTACAGTTAAAATACTTTTGTGGTTTTATTGAAATGTTTCATATGTTCAATAAGAGTAGTATACTGGCAGTTGAAATTTCGGAAGTTATATTTGAGGGAGCAGTTTCTTAATGAGAAGGACTTTTAGCACTATATAGAAGAATGTCCAAATCATGAAGTTCAAAAGTTCTGTCAAATTATGAAAACATATCTTGTTAATAACACTAGCAACAACTACCAATTGTTTATATATCACTGATTAGGCTAAGCACTTTTATACCATCTCATTTAATCTGTACAACAAATCTATGAAGGATTCATTATGATTTGGTTTTAAAGAGAAGAAAAATGAGTCTTAGCTCAAAAAAACCTCTCTGACTAAGGTCAAGCTGGTTAAGTGGTGAGGCCAGAATCTGAAACCAGAAGAGGCTGACTCGAAGCCTGTCCTCTTTGCCGCCCACCTCAGTCTATTACCTTTACTTACAATTATCTTCCATTATCAAAAATCCTCCAGTGAAAGAAATAGTAATTCAATTTCTGAAAAAAATGATTTCTTTTTTTGCCCAATTGATATTTCTCCCTTTCAGCTGCTTTTAAATGATTCTTATGATCTTTATAAAGAAGGTATTTTTAATGTTTGATTTTCTTTAATGTCATTTTATTCCAACCGAGTCCATAACAAACATATAGCACAAATGTGCCATTTCCTGAACACATTTAAGTCATTGTTATTTGCTTGGGATGTACCTACAAAAGAAAAATTCCTGAAGATATATAAAGATATGACAATTCTCTTCTCTCAAACCTACAGGCAGAAAGAGTTAGGTTTTCTCCAAGGCTTGAGAAGGGATCTTCTCCATTAATGCAATGGCCATCCTTTACAGGACAATAAAGACCAAACATTCTTGCTGGCATTTTTCCAGAGGGCTTGACTAACATGATCTTTCAGTGGTCCTTTCCCTAATTATCCTTATGACCATTGGTAGCATGGGTTTAGGGAACATCTATGGTCCTTGGCAAAAGAAATGATCTAATTTGTTCACATCAGTACTACTCACTCAGTAAATGAGTTACAGGACAAATGCTATCTTGGCACTAAGAAAACAGAACTGGTTTTATAGTCAGAGTTCTAACTCTAATTCCATTACTTTATAAGCTATATAATCTAGTACCTGGAAACTGGCACATGACAAAGGCTTTAATGAATATTTATTCAATAAATAAATAAATGAATAAGTGAATAAATGGACTGTAGCTCTCTAAGGATCAATTTCCTTTTCTCAAAATGGAGATAACACTATGTAATGTTCTTAGAAGGAGTGGAGATAATGTAAAGTATATACAAATCATTGGTAGTTAATATTAATAGATATGACAGATGACAAAAGAAGTTTAGGAGCACCTTCAATGTAGATTTTTTATTCTTTTGAGACAGGGTCTCGCTTTGTTGCCCAGGTCTCAAGTGATCTTCCCACCTCAGCCTCCCAAGTAGCTGGGATTATAGGTATGTGCCACCACACCTAGCCAATGTAGATTTTATTATTGGGCAAGTCTCTGGGTTTCTATGTTTTATTTAAAAACTGTAGTGGCTAAGACTCGGAGCATGGGAAATGGGTACTATATGGAGTACACTGGAATCATCAGTGGGAAAATACTACAGTTGTATAGGTTGACTACATACTGACCATTAATTTTTAGGCTTAAGTCACTGCTTATCAGCTATGTTTTAGCCCTAACTGGAAGGCTCCATTGCCAAACTGGACTTGTAGGTACTACATATTTAAGCCCTTATTGATCAAAGACAGAGAAAAAGTATACCAGTTAATGCAGTTCAGGGCAAACTTACTCTTTATAGTTGATTGCAGCAGTTCTCAAACTTTTTGGTCTCAGGACCCCTTTACACTGTTAAAAATTACTGAGATCCCCAAAGAACTTTTGTTTATGTGGATTATGGCTATTAACATTTACTGTGTTAGAAATTAAAATAGAAATATTTAAAATAAATTTATCAATCCATTTAAAAGTAACAATAATAAACCCATTACATGTTAATATAAATATTACATTTTTATGAAACATGACTATTTTCCAAAAGAAAAAGTTTAGTGAGAAGAGCAGCATTGTAACATTTTTGCAAATCTCTGTAATGTGTGTGCTTAATAGAAAACAACCGTATTCTGTATTCTTGTACCTACATCTACACTAACCAGTTACAATATATTGTACTGGTTGAAATTTACGAAGAAAATCTGGTCACACAAAGATATGTAGTTGGAAAAGGGACAAGTATTTTCATAAATGTGGATATTCTTTGATAATACACTTAAACTGACAAGTGTAAGTTTTCTTCAAATTAGATGCACATGGAATTTGAAACCATATCAATGAAATCTGTGTACTCTGTTACATTAAAATCTATTGCCCTTTGAAAGGATCTTTTATCTATACATGATTTTATAATATACATTGGTCATTTGTAAAATATTGGTTCACTGAGTTATGCATTTCTCTGCTGAATGCTGACACACCTCATTATAGGATATTTAAAAAAAAAATCACAGAAAACATCTTGGCAACTACCCAGGCTACATAAGCATAGTTTGCCTGTCAGTAATATTTTCAAGTAAAAATAATTTCTATAAGAAATAAAAAGCAAGTATTTCAGTGTAAGTAACCACACCAGTGCTTTTCTTCCAGATCACCAGTATACTTTAGTATGCAGCAGAAGTGCTTTACCCATACCTCCCATTGTGCCACATAAACTATTAAAAGGGTTAAAATTTAATAAAAGTAATAATTTTTACTGCTTCATCAAGGACATTCTTAAGGCTTTTTCTTTTCTTTTTTAACTAAATACATGGCAATGAAGAATATGACTACTATTGCAGTTTTGTGTTATGGCTTTGATTCGTGCTAAGGTGCCAAGAGTTTTTATAAACTATTCCTTTTGAGCCACTAGTGCAAATGTCAACACAGTAAAAAAGGCAAAAAAAAAAAAAAAAAAGTCTTATTACAGTTAGGAAAATAATTTTGACCTTACAGATATCCTAAAAGGGTCTAGTCTGATGTCTACAAACCACACCTTGAGAAACACTAGTTCTTGCAACATTGCCTCTGACAGGGAAAGCAGGAATGAAGTGTTATCTTCATTATCCATTTACCCTATGCAAATCAGTTCCCCTGGAGGTCTTTTTAAACACTGTTTATGAAATTGAATGCTCTAGTTAGAGAGAAAACATAAAATGCTAGAGGTCTGGTTTTATTTGGGTTTTAAAGGCACTGCAATTTACACATATCCCCTCCTCCCAATCAGACTTAAATGGAGGCAGAAATTAGCATACCAGATATAGTTTTAGCTTGAGGCACTTGAAAATCTTTTCCCCAGTGGCATAGAGAAGATATACTGTTCAACCTAAGCTTTGTAATGAACAAGGTAATATTTTACACCAACCCTTGGAGTGCATTAGTAACAGTAAACAAAACAAAATCATTCACTTCTTTTTTGGTAAAGAATGTGCACTGTGGTTAAATTCACAGGCATCCCACAGCTTCATGCTTCAGGGTTGCACCCTAAACATGGAATCATACAAATAAGAAGAAACAATTGTCACGGTGAAAAATTCAATCTTCAATATACAGTGACTGGATTTTCTAGATAACTAAAGATAAATACTTCTTCCAATTAATCAACATTATAACAATAAATCAATATAAATAGAAATGTCACACTTGACAACTGATTATGTCCTAATTGATAGATTATACAATTTAGCAATTCTGAACATTTAACTTGAACATCCTGTGCCCCAAGGGTTGTGCAATTTTATTAAGATGCTTCTTTTAGATTTTCATGCAGCATATTATTTTTTATAGCACCTATACTTTTTGAAGACATTTTTCAGGATATTCTATATTTTCAAATGCAAAGATATTTACTAATAGAAATATTGTCAGCTTGGGTGGAAAAACTATAAAGTTAGCACATACCAAGAAGGCTTTACTCTCCTTGTGACATGTACTTTACCTTGTATCACATTCAACACTTCATTAGATGATCGCTTTCCCATAATAATCAGGAAAAGCGGAAACTGATCTGTTTTTTGAGTCCGAATGGTTTGTGCCACAACACTGCCAAAGTGTCTATTGCACATAGTGAGAAATCTAAAAGGAGACAAAATACAAAGTAAGTTTTGCTTTGTAGTTTAATAGATTTACTAGTACTTCAACAAAGAACTCATTGTGTTATTAGTTATGTTAAATTAGACAGCCTGCCTGATATCAATATGTAAAATCTTGCTATATTGAGTTTTCAAACATATCTGACATAATACAGAAGTGATTATCATATAGAAAAGCAGGAAGCATACCTTAAATGCTGTCTGGGGCTGACAGCATAGGATTCTTTTCTTATTCTTTTTTTTTGACAGAGTCTCTCTCTGTCACCCAGGCTGGAGTGCAGTGTTGTGATCTCGGCTCACTGAAACCCCCGCCTCCCGGGTTCAAGCAATTTTCTGCCTCAGCCTCCTGAGTAGCTGTGATTACAAGCTCCCGCCACCACACCTGGCTAAATTTTTTTGTATTTTTAGTAGAGACGGGGTTTGACCACCTTGGCCAGGATGGTCTTGAACTCCTGACCTTGTGATCCACCTGCCTCGGCCTCCCAAAGTGCTGGGATTAGAGGTGTGAGCCACTGCACCCAGCAGGATTCTTAGCCTTAAACACTATAACACTACCTTTAAACTATGAGGAAAACAAACTACATTAATTTCAAGAGGATAAAATTTCTTAAATAGAATAATATAGTGTTGTGCAAAGATAAATTGACTAGCATCATCCTAAAAAACAGAATTTAGCAACGTTTTCACAAGTCTTCAGAATCAACAACTGTACTTTACAATTATGTTTTCTCCAGTAGTAGTAGGTCTTCTAGTTTCATACTTAGCATGAGATAAAAATAATAATTCTAAGCTTTTGACCAAAAAAAGCTCTGAGATATTAGCATACTGAAGTCTAGCATTAGTATTCTTAACACGATCTGGAATAAATGAAAAAACTGATAAAGCTTTTCTCTTCTATTAGAGGACTGTTTGAAATTAGCATTTCTTTCAAGAGAAAAGGGTAGCTTATGATATGTTTTCAGATCTGATGGTAAAAAGTAAATGTCATAATAATAATGAATTATGAAAGACCAAATGCAAATATAGAATGCTTTAATAAGATCCAATTTAATAAAGTCTGTAAAAATAATGGACTTTTAATAACACAGGTCACAAAAGGCAAAACAGTGGAAATTCTGGGGACTAGCCACTGGTACTGGCTTATTAATTCTTAATTATGTTCATGAAAGGCAACTTAAATCATGTGTTTTCTTATGCCTTATGATAATATTTTAGGTAACAACTCCTCTGAAATGTATGTTCTAGCTGATGAGCAAAGTCCTGTCATCACATGCATTAGAAGGTAAATCTATTTGAAAAGACAAACGGCATTAAAATGTCATGTGTTCAGATTCATTTGATATCCAAATTCAAAACAGAATCAAACCTCTTAATTTTTAAAGCCAATACATTTTCTGTCTATAGAAATTCATCTCAGAAATTTAGACTGAATCCTCCATAAAATCTGTGCTATGACTATAGCAAGTAGGTGCTGCTAAGGGCCACTAGAACTGTTGGCAAGAGTGTTAAGTTAGCACCATTGCAATAAGTTCATTGGAAGGCAGATTTAAATACACATTCAGAAGAGCAATAACCAGACCTCATGGCAATTTCATATCAGTGCCACCATGAAAATTCAAATTCTCACATTCCACAACTATGATGGGATAAAAGGTGCTCAAGCAACCTAACCTTCTAGGCCAAATTTCACACCCATATAGCTTAACTCATCGATAGGGATGTATAGATCGTGAGACTAGAAAATTAGGATCTTTTTGTGCTTTTTTCTAAAATATTTTGAGTCACTCTTGACTCTGGCCTGATCATTGGCAACCTCAAAAATAAAAGATGTCAAAAAAATAGTTGGAATGTCATTTCCCACAAAAGGGAGTAAGTCCTTGTTGCTTTCACACCAATGGATTAATTAAGCAGATATAACAAATTACCTGCCCATAAGTGCTATTAAGTACTAGTACTAGCTAAACAGGATACCTACCAAAAAAAGAAAGAACAAAGAAATAAAGGAAAGAAAGAGAGAGAGAGAGAGAAGAGAAATAAAAAAAAGGGAAAAGCAGGCAAGTTTAGTGGTTTTAAGGATTCCATCTCAACATAATTTTGCCTGGAAATTGTGTACTTCCCATGTTCTTTTTGTGAAAATGAGCAAGAAGATAAAATAATTATGAAAATGTAGATATCTTATTGGGTATAAAATAATATATAACAAAACTTTCACCACTATACAAAGCACGTTTGAGGTGCAGATCGCAAAGCACACAGCCATTCAATAAATTATAAAAAAACAACAACAAAGTGATCAATTTTCTGCTAGTTATTGGAAAATCACTCTAATTTTTTGGAAGTAGTTGGGAGATACACAGGAATCACACAACCAGCTGACACTTTATGGTAGCCTTAACCAACAATTTGTTCTAATCAAAGAGAGACTTAAAATTTTAATTAATCTGATGAATCTTCCTAAAATATGAATTATGTTTGAGATTTTCAAATTGCAATCATCAAGAGCCTGTAGGGCTGATGGACAGTATGAAATTGTAAAAATTCCTACTTGTCAATTCATTCCATTATAATTAACAAGAAGGTGGTACTTCACAGTACAGATGTCAAATCTTTCTCATGGCTAGGAGACTCTGCTTCTTCCTCCCAAGATCATTTATGCACAGGGCTACCATTTATAACACTACCAGCAGCAAAAAATTCAGTTCAAAACATTAGAAGGAAAATAGATGGGGAAAAACCAGTCATTTAAAGATAAAATGCATGGTTCTCATAATTGTGGTATTTTCTTCCTTTTGAAGAGATAAAAGCGTACCAGTGCATCCAGTGGCAGGGCCAAAGTTGTCAACCTAACTGCACATGGCATTCATCAGAGTTAGATGTCATGAAGTGATAAATGGTTTCCATAAGTAAATTCCTGCAATCTCAAACCCAAAGTGGGGAAGCAAGGGCAAACCACTCTATAACAAAGGGAAATGGCTCTGTTTTTAAATAATACAATTTCTGAATAAATCGAACAGCCTATCCATCATAGAACATTTGAGGAGGGGACTAACGAGTTGCCAAATCAACCCAAGGCCAAATGCTAAAATTACAAATTTGAAAAGACAATAAATGCCCTCACTAAGGGAATGATACAAGGGAAGAAGGGAGAGAAGGATGAAGGAAGGGTTGAGGCAATGAGTGAAATGAAATAGTTAATCATAAGTCAGATATACTTTTATATTTTCCAGTTCTTGCTATTAGAAAACTGGTAAGATAAGATGAAATGGTTTTAATCTAAAGTTTGGAGAGAAATATAAACAGAATATCTGATGGTTAGCATATATTAATCACTTGTAAAATTTTTCATTGCTGAAGCATAGATATTTCTATCTTGTTAACGGAAACCAGGATTACTAATAAATCAGATATGGCAAAAAGTAATCTTGTTTAAATTCAAAACAGGGTATTGTTTAATTTCTTTCAACTTAAGTCATAATTACCTAAGTCACTGGCTTTCACCAAGCTGTACTCTAACATAAAATATATATTAAATGGAACCTAGCAATTTAGGGGAAGGGAGATGAAATTCCACAAATGCTCACTGCCTACCTACCGTATACCAGGTGCTGTAAAAGGAAGAATATTTGATAAAAAATAGAGGGCACAAAACTGTCAACTACTCTATTTAAGGGTTCCTGATTACTACATATTTCAGTGTGATTCCCATGAGTTTAAAAGAGCCTCAGGTATAAAGTGGAAATAACACTTACCTTTAAAACACTTGTCTTCTTGTAAGGATGAAATAAGTTAAGATACAGAAAACACTTGGACTTGTGCCTAAAATATGGTAGGCCCTTAAAATTGGTCGCTATTTTACTATTATTAAATGCATAATAATATTTAACACTTTTATCATCATTTCTTTTAGGATTAAAAATGATAAGTTTATAGCTACAGGCCAGCTCTATGAGACTTTATTTTGCACAGGAAGATACATTAGCAAAGATTTGTTGACTAAACCAACACTGTCACTGTTTTTTTTTCATTCAGAAAATGAATGGGCAGTTATCAATATTTAGAAAATAAGACAATACATTATAGATGCTGCATTTGTACAATACCACAAAATTTTAAACATTTACAACTGGATACAAAACTAAAATCACTATTTTCTTTTAAATACATTTATATTTAATCATAATATGGCGAAAGGTCAAGGGGGAAGTGGATCCATGTGGAAAGGGCATCCTCCCTTTACAACAACTTGCTCTCCTGGGAAGAAATCCATTCCTGGGATTGCTAAACTAGCTTAATGAGAACAAGAGGGAGAACCCACTACCATGAGAACAGTCAAGGACATGGTGGGTCCATGACCCAGACATCTCCCATTAGGCTCCACCTCTTAAAGGTTGCACCTCCCAACATTTCCACACTAAGAATTAAGGTTCCCATATGAGTTTCGGTGGGGATGCTCAAACCATAGCATAATCCTAAATCTTTGGTTTAAACTAAACTAAGTTAGGAAAACAGAGTGTATGACTAAGCTAGGGGAAACTAAGGTAAAGGCAGTGATCCTAAACCTTTAGTGGCCTATAAATCACCTAGGGAATTTATTTAAAAGGCAAGTTCCTCAGCCCCATTCCCACAGAGAAGGTGATTCAATAGATTTGGGTCAGGAAACAGCCTTTTTAATACGTCTCCAACCCCACCCCAGGTAATTTTGATGCAAGTGATTAATGGCCACACTTTGAGACACATTGCTTTCTGGACACAGGAATCTCTTTGTAAGACTTTAATCTGTCTCTGAAGGCAGTTCTTAAAAGAAATCATCATAAAAATATTTTGGGCAATGATAGCTTCACTGGACCAAGTGTCTAGTCTCCTGAGTCAACCACTTTAAAAATATTAATTCCCACTTGCTTCATTTGTATGGGTAAACTCCAATCTGATCTGAAAAAAATACTAATAAATATCTCAAAAGTCTGTGAGCTCCATGTGATGGAGGGAAAACAAAGCAGGGAAGGGGAGGTTGTAATATAAAATAGAGTGGTCAGGGAAAGTCTCAATGAAACGCTGACATTTGATCAAAGACTCAAAAGAGGTGAAGGAGGAAATGAAATATTTATCTCAGGGAAGAGAATTTCAGGTGTAGAGAACAGGAAATAAAAGACATTGAAGTTGGAAAGTATCTAGCATATTTGAAAGGTAACAAGGAAGTTACTATAGTTGGAGCAGAGTGAAGCATAAAAGACAAAAATTGATGAGTTTTATTAAATTTACATGGTAAAACACACACACACACACACACACACACACACACACACACACACACACACCACAGAAAAAAACAAAAACAGAAACACCATAACTAGGCCAAAAGATAAATAACAAACGGGGAAATTTTCTGAATTCCAAACCACAAAAAAGAGGCTAATTTACTCATTATATATAGAATTCTTACAAACTAGTAAGTAAAAGATCAACAAAAAATAAAGTTTCTAGAAATGGAAATAGTAATAGCACATAAGCATGTTAATGAATTTGCTCCTAATTAAAGCTACATATATATATATATATATATATATATATATATATATATATTCGAGATGGAGTCTTGCTCTGTCACCCAGGCTGGAGTGCAGTGACGCCATCTTGGCTTACTGCAACCTCCGCCTCCCAAGTGATTCTCCTGCCTCAGCCTCCCAAGTAGCTGAGATTATAGGTATGTGCCACCATGCCTGGCTAATTTTTGTATTTTTAGTAGAGATGGGGTTGCACCATGTTGGCCAGGCTGGTCTTGAACTCCTGATCTCAAGTGATCCACCTGCCTTGGCCTCCCAAAGTGCTGGGATTATACAGGTGTGAGCCACCATGCCCACCTAAAGCTATATTTTAAAAAAAAAGAAAAAAGAAAAAAAAAAACATTTTTCACCTGTCAGATTAGTAAAGAAAAAAAACTGGCTTTGGCAAGGTTACAGGAAAACCAGGAAAAAGTCACTACTATACACTGTTAGTATAAGTGAAACTGATACAATTCCTTCATGGGCAATTTGCCAATAAAAATTATAAATCACACATACTCTTAAACAAGCATTTAGTCTATAGATATATTTTCATGTGGAAATCACCTATGTACACACAGTTAATTACTGGATGTTTGTAACAGCAGAATACTGGGTGTAACCCATCAATTACTGGATGCAGTAGCTCACACCAGTAATCCCAGCACTTTGGGAGGCCAAGGTTGGGGGAGGAAATTGCTTAAGCCCAGGAGTTGAAGACCAACCTGGATAACAAAGTGAGACCTGCCTCTACAAAAAATAAAAAAATTAGTTGGCATGGTGGCATACGCCTATAGTACCAGCTACTTGGGAGGCTGGGGCAGAAGGATCGCTTGAGGCCAGGAATTTGAAGTTACAGTGAGCCATGATCATGCCACTGCACTCCAGCCTGGGCAACAGAGTGAGACCCTGTGTCTAAATCAATCAATCTTGGTTAAATAAAATTATAGTATATTATGGAATTTAAAGAGATACTATGTCGCCATTAAATAGATTTCTTTATTAACTGATATGGAATATCTTTATGAAGTAATGTTAGTGATAAAAGGAAGGTATTAAATTGTGTTTACCATTTGTGTAAAACTGGGGAAAAATAAATACATATTAATTTGGTTTCTTTTTTTGTTTGTTTTTGAGACAGAGTCTCACTCTGTCGTCCAGACTGGAGTGCGGTGGTGCAATCTCAGCTCACTGCAACCTTTGCCACCTGGGTTCAAGCGATTCTCCTGCCTCAGCTACCTGAGTAGCTGGGATTACAGGCACGCGCCACCACACCTGGCTAATTTTTGTATTTTTAGTAGAGATGGGGTTTCACCATGTTGGTCAGGTTGGTCTCAAACTCCTGACCTTGTGATCTGCCTGCCTCAGCCTCCCAAAGTGCTGAGATCACAGGCATGAGATATCGTGCCCGGCCATTAATTTGTTTATATACAAAATAACCTCTGGATGGATAAATAAGAATGTTGCCTCTGGGGAGGGTCACATAGATATGGGTTTAAGAAGGAGACTTTTTATTACATACCTTTTTATGCCTTTGAATTTTGATTAATGTGAATTTGTTAGCCAATCATAAAACTGGTAAAAGAGCAAGTCCCTTACATGAAGAAAAACTGCATGTAATCCCAAACCTTTAACAGTGTTAAACACATTTTTCTATTTTATATGAGTCTTCTGTTCAAATCTATCTTTTTTGCAGTGGTGTGATATTGGCTCACTGCAACCTCCGCCTCACGGGCTCCAGTGATCCTCCTACCTCAGCCTTTGGAGTAGCTGGGACTACAGGTAAGCGCCACCATGCCTGGATAATTTTCGTATTTTTTTTTTTTTGTAGAGATGGGTTTTACTGCATTGCCCAGGCTGGTCTTGAACTCAACGGGCTCAAGCAATCCACTGGCCTCAGCCTCCCAAACTGCTGGGATTACAGGAATGAGCCACCACACCCGGACCTCAAATTTTTTTCTAAACAGACAGTATAATGCCTCACGATGCAAATGCACATATTGTATGCATGTTGGAGAACACAAACAAAAGGTAATGCTAAGAAAACACAGGATGAGATTTTGGGAGAATTTAACCTAAAAAAGCATATCCCATCTGCCTGAGGCTTCCAGTAATAGTAAACTGTTAAATTATCTCAATAGATTAGTAGTCAGAGTTTTAAAAAGCCATGTAATTTTTTTTTTTTTTTTTTTGAGATGGAGTTTTGCTCTTGTTGCCCAGGCTGTAGTGCAACGGCGTGATCTCAGCTCACCTCAACCTCCCACCTTCCAGGTTTAAGTGATTCTCCTGCCTCAGCCTCCTGAGTAGCTGGGATTACAGGGCATGTGCCACCACACCAGGCTAATTTTGTATTTTTAGTAGAGACAGGGTTTCTCCATGTTGGTCAGGCTGGTCTCGAACTCCTGACCTCAGGTGATCCACCTGCCTCGGCCTCCCAAAGTGCTGGGATTACAGGCGTGAGCCACCGCACCCAGCAAAAGCAATGTAATTTCTTAATCTTTCTCCTTGTTGCCACCTAGAAATAACTCAAATGCAAAAGGCTTTGAGGCACTTAAAGTTTAATAACAAGGTGTATAGCTAATCTATAGGAGACAATTTATCCTAAGTTTTTTGAGGAACAATAATCATAAATAATAATTGGCTTTTTCTTACCACTAAGTAAGAACATAAACATTTAAGTACTTGAAAATTTCTTCATAAAAAGGGTGTTTACTTTTTCTCAAGTGTTGATCATAGACTCTTAGGAGGGATAACAGAGAACATCTAATTCAATCTCTTATCAAATGCAGAAATTCCTTCTCTAGCAATGCAAAGAAAAGATTCACTTTCCAGGGCCTGAATAAGAGAGCCAATTTACGTTTAATGCCATATAACATTTCTTCTGTGTTTTTGCCTTTTACCAACCAATAAATATTTATGAGGGCCCACCAAATATATGACGAGATAAGACATGGTTTTTGTCTTTAGCATAGTAAGAATATTTTGCCTTTGATAAATCAAGGCCCCCAAACAGTAAATGTAATCTAGTATATTACTGGGGCCTACATTTAGTGGTTCAGATGAAGTGCTGGGGAAAATCAGAGAAAGGAACGGGTGCTTAGAAGTCAGGGAGAACTTGATGTTGTAAGGTGCAACTCCTAGGACAGCTAGTAGAAGAACCATCGCTTACTCACCTCTGTATTCCTAGCACCTACTATATTTGTTGCATGAATGGGCCAATTCATGCTTCAATAACCTTTATCTTCACTATGACAATGTTGACCATACAATCTTCCTTTTTCTCTTCCAACTACTTTTGAAATCAGTTTAATTCAAAGACAGTCAGTGTGAATAATTACAGTCTTCAGGGCCCTTTTCACTGTGTTTCCACCTCCACAGGCCACTTGAACCCTCAAAATAAGCAGGTGTTGGTCCACAAGTTTATGATTCTAAACTTACTGTCTAATTTTTAGCAAACTGCACTTTTTATATAATTTCATCCTGTCACCACCCACTGACTGAAAATGTGACTTAGAAAAGGTGTAAAATATCCAAATATTAATATATTAGAGAAATTAGGAATTGCTGCAAGCAGCGTAGTATTGTGGGAAGAACAAAGACTATGGAGTCGAACAAATCTGATTTTGTAAATTAGCTGTTTCTTTGGATAACTTAAGGGCCTCAGCTTTCTCATCTATAAAATGAAGATAATAATACCACTTTTGGAATTGGTCTGTGGATTAATAAATTCTACTTGTTTTTCTTTCTATTTGTGTGCTTCAGAGTCAAAATTGGTTTTTCCACCCCCGTCTCTCCAAATTAAAGGTATGGTGAAATGTTTCCTAAAATAAGTTACAGCACCAATCTCAGACTCAGATCACTAAACAGGAAGTTATTCTTTACACCATGCTTGCCACTGTATTATACTGCTGCATAACTTCTGGAATATGCACCAACATCATTGTAAGATAACGTCCTACTCAGAGCAGAGATTTAAAGTATATGTATCTCTACTTTAAATCTATCTATATATTTAACGTTGTCATGTTCCCTAAATTTTCTAGCTGCCAAATTTAGAGACTTTGTTTTTTGTTTTGGATTTCTTTTAAAGGGATGGGGTCTCACTCTGTTGCCCAGGCTGGAGTGCAGTGGCATGATCATAGCTCACGGAAGGCTTGAACTCCTGGGCTCAAGCGATCCTTCTGCCTCAGCCTCCCGAGTAGCTGGGACTACAGGCATGCACCACCATGCCCAGCTAAGTTTTAAAAAAACAAAATTTAAGGCTGGGCATGGTGGCTCACGACTGTACTCCCAGCACTTTGGGAGGCTGAGGTGGGCGGACCACGAGGTCAGTTCAAGACCAGCCTGGCCAACAAGGTGAAACCCCGTCTCTACTAAAAATACAAAAAGTAGCTGGGCGTGGTGGTGGGCACCTGTAATCCCAGCTACTCGGGAGGCTGAGACAGGAGAATTGCTTGAACCGGGGAGGTGGGGGTTGCAGTGAGCTGAGATCCCACCACTGCACTTCAGCCTAGGTGACACAGAGAGACTCCATCTCAAAAAACAAAAACAAAAACAAAAAAATTAAGAGACACAGACTTGCTACATTGCCCAGGCTGATCACCAACTCCTGGGCTCAATCGATCCTTCTAAGTAACTGGGATTACAGGCATGAGCCACTGTGCACAGCCAAATTTGGACACTTTGTGATTTTTATCATTATATAAAATGTTTCAGCATCATTTATTTCAGGGTTGGTTGGTTTCTCTTGGAACTTTGACATTTACACATAATGTCCTTATGTATTTGAAAACAACTATCACCCTAATGGATATAAAAATGTGGGAGTGCATGGCTGGGCACCGTAGCTCACGCCTGTAATCCCAGCACTTTGGGAGGCCAAGGCAGGCAGACCACGAGGTCAGGAGATCAAGCCCATCCTGGCTAACATGGTGAAACCCCATCTCTACTAAAAATACAAAAAAATTAGCCGGGCATGGTGGCAGGCACCTGTAGTCCCAGCTACTTGGGAGGCTGAGGCAGGAGAATGGCGTGAACCCAGGAGGCGGAGCTTGCAGTGAATCGAGATCGCACCCCTGCACTCCAGCCTGGGCGACAGAGTGAGACTCAGTCTTAAAAAAAAAAAAAAAAAAAAAAAAGTGGGAGTGCTTCAGTTGCAATCTCACCCACAGGAGGAAAGTCTTTAACAGATAAGTGACCAGGAAAACAGAATATTGGCATCTTAGTCACTCATCAAAGCTTTCAAGCAAGAGCTGATTGTAACCCAGCACTTATTAAGCTCAATTGAGACAGCTGATGTTTAACACAAAGAGCTGAATAGACAGGTTGACTGTGTAGGCTTTTCCTCTAAACTTTATACCTGTTATGAGTTAGGTAATCAAAAAGGAGTATTTAAGGACCACATCACCTAAACTCCCTAAAGAATTATCATTACTGAAAAAAAGATTAAATACAAAGCCCTCTGCTTTTACAGGGGATTTATATTTTAAAAAACTATTTAAAATAATCTGTCTTCTGCAAAACAACAGTAGAAGTTTATTGTCTATTACTTTTCCTAAGGACTCTCAAATAAAATCATGCAACAAAATTCTCCCTTGACTTCAGTGTCAGGAAATCTTGAGAAGAACTATTATGATTCCATATGTCAGAAAATGAGAACTGTAAATGGTAAAATGTAAATGCTCTCAGGTGTATGATCTGGCATATAAGAGAAATACAATTGATACATATGGAATGGACAGACGAATAAATGATTATATGCCTATGACATTTCCTTTCTCTCCTTTACCTGCTGGAATTCTACAGCTAAACTTCAACTCAGGTGCTTATAAATATTCATATCTATTTGCTACTTTTAATTGGTTTTCATCCAATTTTATTTTTTATTTTCCTATTTTATATTGTATGTACAGAGATTATGAGATTACGTATAGCGATTATGTCAATTTTTTAAAGGAGGCAAACTGTAAATGCTAAATGGAAAAAAAAACCCAGACATATATACAGAGGGAAAATAAGAGGAGCAAGAATCTTTTCCCAATTCAAGCACAGTATATGGTACACAGTTTAATGGTATATAGTACACAGTATATGGTACACATATGGTAGACAGCTTAATGAATACTTTTTTGGATAAAGAAATGAATAGATGGTAGAATGAATGAGACAGTAAAAAGCTAAATTTAATGATAATGAAGTAACTATCATGAGGAATCTGTGTCCCTAAAAACATGTAAATACCATGATTTTAAAATGTACAGACCAGTAAACTTGCTCACAATACCCACAAAACTTTAAAAAGTCACTTAGAAAGATGGTTTATGAATAATTAGAATACAGTAGCGATGAATGGCAGGCAGCATAGGCCCTTAAGAACATACTATTCCCAAAACTAACTGTGAGTTTCCTAGACTAAGAATGCATCAGCATTCCATAAGTTTTGACTATCTGATTTCAGTAAGGCATATAATAAGGTGTTCCAAAAGATCCTTTAGATAAGATTCAGAAATACAGGCTAAGGTAGACAATTCATTTGTCATCAGGAAATTCAATCTGTAGAATGCTACCAAATTGAGAGTAGTCTCAAATAGTTTACTAGCTGGTTTTGTCCTGTTAACATTTTCATAAATATCTGAGACAAATAAAATATTTACATGTAGATAAATGCACTGAGCACTTACTCTGTACCAGACTTTAAAATCAATCATCCCATTTAATTCTAATAACTCTCTGATGAATGTAGTTTTATCTCCATTTCATGGTACGAAAACCGCAGGCCAGGTGCCGTGGCTCATGCTCATAATCCCAGCACTTTGAGTTGCCAAGGCGGGCGGATCACCTGAGGTCAGGAGTTCGAGACCAGCCTGGCCAACATGGTGAAACCCTGTCTCTACTAAAAAATACAAAGAAATCAGCCAGGCATGGTAGCACGCGTTTGTAGTCCCAGCTACTCAGGAGGTTGAGGCAGGAGAATAGCTTGAACCCGGGAGGTGGAGGTTGCAGTGAGCTGAGATTGTGCCCCTGCACTCCAGACTGGGCAACAGAGTGAGACTCTGTTTCCAAAAAAAAAAAAAAAAACTTCAGCTAGAGGGTTTAAGCAACTCACCCACCACAGTCACTATTGTGGCCTAGTGGCATAGCTAGAATTCCAATCGTGGTCTGAATAAATCCAAAGCTCATTCATATTCTTAATCATCATGATGCTCTGAATTCTTATAACATCAACAAATAATTATTTAGCATTTTAATAAGAAACAAAAGTGGAAAAGATTGATATAACTCTTATCCTTATAAAGCTTATATTCATTGGAAGAAATAGAAAATAAATGTTAAAGTAAGCAAAAGTAATGGCTTATTATGGAAAGTTCTAGGAGGGTGCTATGAAAAAGAATGATGGTGAAGCCTTCTCTAGAAAGGTTCATCAGACCTTTCTGAAGGAATATATAGACAGGACAGAAAAATGGGCTCATTTCTGTCTTTCTGATAACTTCTTTTATTCTCAAGCAACTAGTGGGGGCAGCTGGGAGGGGAGGTAGAGAGGGGAATGATATATTTGGGGAATGAAGAGTAGTATGAAATAGATATCTCAGTTAGGCAAAGAAAACTAACTAGAGAATCCCAAATCCCAGTAGGCTTGCCCAGCATTATTGTGTGCTTATTTGAAGCTTGTGTTTATTTAAAAGAGAGAGAAAAAAGAGAAGAGAAGAGAAAAGACAGTGTGATTTTCTCTAGCTGTGTTCAACTGCAAGGGTACAGGCATACAGAAGGTGAACAGGTGGGTCTAACAAAATGAGTGTAACAGAGAGAGTTTAAAGTATCACAAGGAAATTACAACGATGAACCTCAAAATCTAAACAGGATGAGGAATATGAAAACTGGATATAGGAAAGGGTAGATGGGGTGAGAGAAAGGTCAATAGATTGGAAGGCATGAGGAGATAAAAAAATCTTTAAGACCAGTGATACTTGAACAAATAAATAGGAGTGGTAGGAAGTGGTGATCAGAGCCAGATGTTTGAAATCAAAATATATGAGGCAATATAGTTTCTATTAGTGACCCCATCTAAATGTGGTAAATACAGGGAAGAAGAAAAATTTTCTGGAGAACATGTCTAGGAACCGAGAGGATTATCAAGAATGATGACAGGAGTAGAGATGATAAGGACTTAAGACTCATTTGTGGGTGATAAAACTTGTGAAGGTCAATAGACAGAATCTGAACCCCAAATGATCTTGTCAATCAACTGCATTAGTAAAGAATGGCAGAAATCTGGTATAGCATCAACTCAAGCTGGAAAACAATGGGGTTTTAGATGATTCCCTGAGTTCAACAGAAGCCCACAATAAAATTTCAGATAGAACTGTGCATAGCACCAGACAAACCTCCTCTAGAGCACTATGCTTGATCCCGGCACCTTTAGAAGGGGCTGCATCTAGACACACTATCATATGAAGAACAGTGAAAAGAACTAATTATATTTGGTAGGAAGACGCAGGGAAAACAGGAAAAATGAGAACTAGAGTTACATTGATAAAAGGCTATAATACTATAGAGAAGTTAGGCTTATATCAGGTAACTGCAAAACCAGAACCAAAAAGGATAAAGTTGCGGAAGCTCTCTATAGAAGAAGCATTGTAGTAAAGACATTTCCAGTTTTCACAGCAGCTAAAAAAAAAAAGCTATCTTTTGAAGCTTTCATTTCCCTGTCTTGGCAATATTCAAGCACAGGCTGGAGCAACATCAGCTAAGCATGTTATAGAAAAAAAGGCCTGGGTGGCTGCAAGTTGTACTGCTAAGGACACGTCTAATCCCTAACTCTAAGACTGGGTGAACTTCACGTTTATTTGTTCCTTGAACAAAAGGTCCATGGACTTCCATTATACCTCCTGCAGGACTTTGCACACTAGATAATTATCTAGTACATTTCTGTTGCTGAATCATTCAGCATGGCAAGATCATGGGAAAAAAAGCATTATGTGGTAGAAAAGCATAGGTAGCATTGGGATTTATAGCTGGTATGGCCATTGTAATGACCTCACAGAACCTCTCTGAGCCACAAATAGTTTCCTCACATGTGAAATGGGATCTTGCTATTTACCCTGCAGAATTGTGGAAAAGATTAAATGAGGTAAATGTATATATATATATATATATAGAGAGAGAGAGAGAGAGAGAGTCTTAAATTAGCACATTTATATAGTGTCTGGCACTATAATTAATTAAGTAGGTACTTAATTAATGGTTGTAGTTGTCATCATGTAGTTTGGCTTCTTAAAAAGCAGTACTATAGTCTTGCTCTTAGCTACTAATATACTTTTAACAGATATTCCTTGTTATAAAACGAAAGAGGAAGAAAATTACTGTTGTCTTCTTCACTACACCCCACTAAAATCACTCTGATCAGATTATTACAAACTGGAAAGGGTAGCATGCTTATGTTATAATCTGATATATCAAACTTCACCAAAATTTATTTTAAAAATGAACCCTTGCTTACCTCACATTTTTCTCCTGAAAACAATTGTATCCAAGTCAGAATATTACAGACAAAGGTCTCAGGTCAAATAGGAGAGTCACTCTCTTTTCATGAAAAAGAAAGATCTAGAAATGTTATACTACTTGTCTAATATCATCTTGTTTTTCGTATTTCCAGCCTGACTGAGCCTTACTTCTCAATTGCTCTACATTCTATGATGATTGACATCTGTCTGTCTGCATAAACAATGAGAAAACAGTTGTAATGAAAAATTGTGGTTTCTATGAGCCCAGGAGACCAGCCTGAGCAACATGGTGAAACCCCTGTCTCTACAAAAAAAAAATAATAATAGCTGGGCAAGGCGGCATGAGCCTGTAGTCCCAGCTACTTCAGTCAGGAGGCTGAAGTGAGAGGATCACTTGAGCCCAGGTGGTCAAGGCTGCAGTGAGTCGAGATCGTGCCACTGCATTCCAGCCCAGGTGACAGAGCGAGACACACACACACACACACACACACACACACACCAGGACCCTGACACACACACACACACACACCCCAGGACTCTGACACATACACACACACCCCCCAAAATAAAACCCAAAGCTTCCAAAAAGCTTCTGCATAGCAAAAGAATGGGAGAAAATACATCCGACAAAGGATTACTATCAAGAATCTACAAGGAACTCAAACAAATCAGTCAGAAAAAAACAAATAATCCCATTAAAAAGTGGGGAAACAACATGAACAGACATTTTTCAAAAGAAGATATACAAATGGCCAACAAACATGAAATAATGCTCAATATCACTAATCATCAGGGAAATGCAAATTAAAACCATGAGATACCACCTTACACCAGTAAGGACAGCAGAACAGCCATTATTAAAAAGTCAAAAAATAATAGATGTTGACACAGATGCAGTAAAAAGGAACTCTTATACACTGTTGGTGGGAATGTAAATTAGTACAACCTCTATGAAAAACAGTATTCAGATTCCTCCAAGAACTAAAAGTAGATCTACCATTTGATTCAGCAATCCCACTACTGAGTACCCAAAGGAAAAAAAGTCATTATATCAAAAAGATACCTGCATGCATATGTTTATTGCAGCACAATTCACAATGGCAAAGATAGGGAATCAACTTCAAGTACCCATTAACCAATGAGTGGATAAAGAAAATGTGGTATGTATACATATATATATATAAAATTAGGTGTGTGTATATATACATGGTGTATATATATGGTATGTGTATATATTATGTATATGGTGTGTATATATACGGTGTGTGTATATATAATGGAATACAACTCAGCTATAAAAAAGAATAAGGTCTTCAGTGAAACCCCGTCTCTACTAAAAATACACAAAAAATTAGCTGGGCTTGGTGGCGGGCGCCTGTAGTCCCAGCTACTCGGGAGGCTGAGGCAGGAGACTGGCGTCAACCCAGGAGGCAGAGCTTGCAGTGAGCCAAGATCGCGCCACTGCACTCCAGCCTGGGCGAAAGAGCGAGACTCCATCTCCAAAAAAAAAAAAAAGAATAGGGTCTTCTGCAACAACCTGGATGAAACTGGAGGTCATCATGTTCTCACTTAGAAGTGGAAGCTAACTATGGTTATGCAGGGGCCTATAGAGAGGTATAAGGGACACTGAAGACTCAGAAGGGGGAAAGTAGGAAGGAGGTAAGGAATGAAAAATTACCTATTGGGTACAATGTACACTACTTGAAAGACAGGTATGCTAAAAACTCAGATTTCACCACTATACAGTTCATCCATGTAACTAAAAACCACTTGTACCCCTAAATCTATTGAAATTTAAAAAGAAAATTGGCCAGGCAGAGTGGCTTATGCCTGTAATCCCAGCACTTTGGGAGGCTGAGGTGGACAGATTGCATGAGCTCAGGAATTTGAGACCAGCCTTGGCAACATGGTGAGACCCCGTGTCTACAAAAAGATACAAAAATTAGCTGGATGTAGTGGTGTGCACCTGCAGTCCCAGCCACTTGGGAGGCTGAGGTGGGAGGACTGCTTGAGCCTAGCAGGTTGAGGCTGCAGTAAGTTGAAACTGTGCCACTGCATTCCAGCCTGGGCACCAGAGCAAGACCCCTGTCTCAAATATAAAATAAAATAATATAAAATAAAATAAAATAGAAAATCAGTTTTCTTTAAGAACAGCAACTGACACATTTTAATGTGTACAAGTCTGCTTCAAGAACTAACAAGTTAATACATAGCTTTCCTAATAGCCACATAATAAAATTTGTTGCTGAGACAGTAAATTATTTGAGAGCTGCTCAGAGAATCCAGTAGCTCATTTATTACTGGGACTAGGCTATGTAATTTCTCAGATTTGAGGTATGGCAATCAAGGCTTTTTAATTTTTCACATAACCTTGCCTCATTCCTTCCTTAGCTGAGGTGTGTAGAAAAGTATTTGCTGAAAAGGACTTTCTTGGTGCTGATCATGTATTGAGGGGAAGAAAAGCACATGAAAGCAATCTATTTAGGATTCTTAAATTGTTGCTGTAGCTACAGACTGAGTTAGCCAACAGTAGATAAACTGTCAAACAGCTTTTAAAAAGTCTTTATAGTTAACTCTGTTTTGAATAATACAAAACTATCTGTCACTCCTCTATTACCCTAATGCTATTAAGTAGAGAGACACAAACATATGATTAAGGACACCCAATCTATTCTTTAATAATTACCTGAACACATCAGAAACAGGATTCCACCTTACTCTCCAATTCCAGACTAACAGAAACTTTGCTTTTTTTGGTGGTATATTTGGCAGATTAGAACATTAAGATTCTTGGGCTTTAAAATATCTTTTAGCATCTATGTAGACTGACAAGCAAACACTGTAAAATATGTCAGAGGAACCAAATTACTTATGTGGTTTTATATCACTGAACTAACATGTTTCTTTTATAATTTCTATGACTGTTTTACTATCAGTATTTATAGAAGAGGAGAAATGTGCTACCAATTTCAATGGCATAGGTGATATTCTTTAGTAAAAGGTCTACCGAAATATCATCAATATAAAAATTATTAATGAGAGCAGTTAAGGAAACAAATCTTTTCAGACCTTTTTAATTTCAGGCAAGAAGAAAAGCAAAATACATGATGGCATATATATATTTAAGATATTTCACTTTATAAATATCTTACTTATTTATTTATTTATTTATTTAGATACAGGGTCTTGCTCTGTTGCCCAGGCTGGAGTGCAGTGGTGCAATCTCGGCTCACTGCAACCTCTGGCTCCTGGGCTCAAGTAGCCTCCCAAGTAGCTGGGACTACAGGCATGTGCCACCATGCCAGGCTAGTTTTTGTATTTTTAGTACAGACAGGGTTTCACTATGTTGGCCAGGCTGGTCTTGAACTCCTTGCCTTAAGCGATCCACCTGCCTCAGCCTCCCAAAGCACTGGGATTACAGGTGTGAGCTGCCACATCCAGCCTAAATATCTTCTTTTTAGAATAAGACATTTATCTTATTTTTGGAATGTGTCATTAGATTACTCATGTTTTATATCAATATAAAAACTGTATGTTCTAAAATACAAGCATAACCAGCTATTGGGAGTAACTATTTGCATATAACTATACATGAGTACACTGGTGGGGTCGGGGGACGGGTTACAGAATGGGGAAGGATTCAGCAACAGGTCACAAACAGGGAAAGGTTTGGAATTAACCTCAAACTTCATCTTGAGACAGTGATGATTCTTTTAATTCTGTGACTCTCATAATCAAGATACCTAGAATATTCAAAAAATATTCAAAACACAGAGTAATTGGGAGATGACCAAGGAGAACACCAACAGACTTATAAGAAAGATCTAGTGCATGAGAAAAATAGAATGTGATAGAAACTTAAAATGTTATTCTTTTGGAATGGCTTGCCAATAATATCACCTTTGTATCTTAGCTTCTAACAACAGTTTTCATAGGCTATTTATTGACAACTGTATCTGAGTTAAATGCATATTTCCTGAATAGCATTAATTAGATTAGTGCAGAGGAAAATGAGCTCTTTTTAAAAAACAAATGCTTTGATTCAAATATGATGCATGTGCAACCAGGCAGTTATAACTGTAGTACTAGGTAGGAGTGTAGGAAGTATCCAAATCAGATTTAAAAAGGCTCGAAAATTGGTAATTTTAAATTATCTCAAAGAACATTTTTAAAAGGATAATCTATTTTGGCCGGACGAGGAGGCTCATGCCTGTAATCCCAGCACTTTGAGAGGCCAATGCAGGTGGATCACCTGAGGTCAGGGGTTCGAGATCAGCCTGACCTACAAGGTGAAACCCCATCTCTACTAAAAATACAAAAATTAGCCAGGCATGGTGGCAAGCGCCTGTAGCCCCAGCTACTTGGGAGGCTAAGACAGGAGAATTGCTTGAACCCAGGAGGTGGAGTTTGCAGTGAGCCAAGATCACACCAATGCACTCCAGCCTAGGCAACAGAGCGAGACTCCGTCTCAAAAAAAAAAAAAAAAGGATAATCTGTTTTAAGAATGTTGAATGTACTATAAACAGTTTAGCCATCAACTATATATAGAGACTGACTTATTCTCAATTGTAAGAGGCCATCACTTTTATCCATTCTCCCTTTCCTTTTTTCCTTTCAGTACTATTAGGAAACTATTCACAAGTGTACCCTTGGACAATGCTGAGCAGTAATTATGACTTGCTGACAAAGAGATATGAACAATTACTGAGCCCATTTTGAAACCCTACACTAATAAAGTCATTAGATGCTGCCCTTGCCATGATCCCTCTAAAAGCTTCTGAAGTTACAAGAACACACGGCATTGTTTGCAGGGACAATTGCTGCTGGCAGAACGCAAACCTTGAGTTAAACCATGCTGCAAATTGATCTTGACATTCTGTTAAGACCGCCACTAAAAATCAAAAGCAGAAGAGAAAAGGAGAAAATGAGTGGGTAGGATGTAATCATGGAACAGGAGGGGTTCCTCCTCACCTTCTCTCCTCCCTCTTCACAAAACAAACCAGGGAGAAAGTGACAAACTCTCCTGGTGTTTTGGAACCTTCATTTTAAAGCATTAATTAAGCCCTTGACCTGGGATGTTTAGGATGGCAATACACTTCCTTTAAAAGTACTGGAAGGAAAATGTTGCATAAAGGGAATAAAGAAGTTTGGAGAAAATTATATGGAAATCTGGCACGAAGGCTCTCCTGAAGTCTCAGTACCCTGACCACAACATGTTCATCTGTTTTATCAGCTACCTCTGCAGAATCCATATTTGTACCTAGGGTAGCAGCTGGAAATTAATACTCCTGTGTCTCCCATGCAGACTCCACACCTGAGCTATATTTGCCAGATCAAATGGAAGTGTAGGGTTAGAGTAACATGGTCAGCAAGGCTTCAGCCAGGCATGAACCACTGAGTAGTTTGGAATTAAGGGTAAGCCACTGTGAATATGGCTAATTACTGAGATGGAAAGTACATGTGAAGACAGCTTACTGATAATAAGTGCTTTAAGTCAATTAACTCTTGCCAAAGATTAAGTAATGTGGAAAACTATCACTTGAATATTAAGCCTAACAAGTACCTGTCAGCACAGCAGCGGAAGTTTGCAGTGACCTGAAATATCACACCCAAGGGCATTAAGTTCAAAAGCTAATACTGACAGGCACAGAATTCTGTCTGTGAATATTGGTATTAAATGTGTGTACAAAATTTAATACAATGCTATGTGTATGTTACAAGCAACCTGTGTAACCCAAGCACTATTGGCAACTCCTGGGGAACTGTTTACAGCTACTATGAACACTGCTTAGAAATAGTGTGCAATGCCTGATTTAACACTTAGTAGCATGTACACTGATGTGCAAAACATTTTCATCTCAGGTACTTACATAAGCAATTCATTTTCCAGCACTCATAGCCAGCTGATTACCCAGTTGGCACTATTCCAGTCAAATTCAATGTTTGATTCTAAGTGTTCTAGAATTAGATAATCTAAACCAGCACCTATATTTGCTTTGTGGACCCTCCTATTCAGAACAAGAGATACCCACTAACCCACTTATTACTGGTTAATACTGGTGGTTCATTGTGTCACATATGTGATGTAGCTTTCCTTGATGAAGCAACTTCAGCTAAGAATCCACAGCTCAGCTTGGAGGGCACAGCCTTTATAGAGGGAAACAGATTAATACTTACTATGCTGGTGCTTTACATAGTACTATTTATGGTTAATTCTGATGGTGTTCTAACAGAACATGCCTGAATGCTTGGTCTCTTCCACCGTGTAGCCACTCTAGCACTCCGGGCCTGGGACATGTTGAATCAGTTCTCCCACCATTGTAGAAGGTTCAGTACCATCCCAGAATGGCCCAATTTGGGAGGCCAATTACTTCTGGGGTATCACAGAGGTTTGGTGAAGTCTGGGGAAGAAACTCTAGAACCAGGATGAACTCATCTGGGTTGGAATTCAAGCCACTTTCCAGATGGCCTGGGAGCACCTGAGGCACATGAGCGTACAACATGATATTCTGGGACCCTACAATGCCAGCAGAAGATCAAGTATCCAATCTGAACATTTTTAGTTCATTCTGTAAGGAGAATGAAGGCTTTAGTACCATATATTAGTACCGTTAGTGGCTACAGGGGAAGATCACACAATTAGAGGAATGTAGCTGTATTTCCAATATTCTTGCCATTACTCAAACTGGTACTCTCTTGCTATTTTTCAATAAGCCTATTAGAGATGATTTATTATCAATATAGTACTTACTCTTTAAAAGGTAGTTGTGGCCGGGCGCAGGGGCTCATGCCTGTAATCCCAGCACTTTGGGAGGCTGAGGCGGGTGGATCACGAGGTCAGGAGTTTTAGACCAGCCTGGCCAATATGGTGAAACCCCATCTCTACCAAAAATACAAAAATTAGCCAGGCGTGGTGGCACACACCTGTAGTTCCAGCTACTCGGGAGGCTGAGGCAGAAGAATCACTTGAACCCGGGAGGTGGAGGTTGCAGTGAGCTGGATTGCGCCACCGCACTCCAGCCTGGTGACAGAGCAAGACGCCATCTAGGACGGATGGATGGAAGGAAGGAAGGAAGGAAGGAAGGAAGGAAGGAAGGAAGGAAGTTGTGTAAAGCAATGGGATTACAGACATAGCTCCCTCAGGGAGCTGACAACCTAGCAGGGAGATAGACAATGACCATATAATGTAATGAGTGCTATTAGTACAAGTTAGTACAGATATATTATGGGAGCATACAGAATATGCATTTTAACCCTGACTGAGGCAAGAGAAGGATGGGGAGAGGCAAGACTTCCCAGAAGTGATACCTGTCCTGAATTTTAAGAAATTATTCTTTCATAGCTAAGCACTCATTCATTAAGAATACATTGTACTAACAATATTTTTATTAGTTAAATCTATGATGGTTTTCTACATGTTACATATCCAAAAGAATATCTTATCCCTGCTTCACTGTCTGCCTGTAGACATATGCCAATGCTGGATGAATCATTAACAAAACATCTTCTTTGGATTTGTCCATGTTGGCTGGTTGACTTTAATTCTCAATCTGGTTCAGATTATAGAGGATTATATTAGCTAGCCAGCTCCCTCTATTCCTTCTCTCCTCAATTATTTCAACCACTGACCCTTTGTTCCCCATACGTAATTATGAGGCTTTAAACACCAATGCCCTTTAGTAAAGAAGAGCAAAATCTGCCACCCAAAAGACTAGGAATGCTACTATGGTAATATAAAAATCTCTAAATAGAAGGAGTAAAGTTCTAACTTCATCTTTATGTGTATCATCTCTTTCAAGTCCCTCTTTGACCCCCTTGGGTACAGCAACTCCGTATAAAGTTCATCTATACTCCTAAAGTACCTTGTACATACCTCATATTATATATTAGCTCTTATGTCTGTTTTGCCTACTAGACTATATGTGTTTTGAGGGTTAGGATTGTGTCTTGTTCCACCTTTCATTCTCAGATGACAGCACCATTCCTGGTTCATATTAAATATTCAGTGTTTACTCAATGAACAAACATAAGAAACACAGTTGGTCTTCTGCATCTGTGGGTTCTGCATCTGTTGATTCAACTAGCCAAGTATCAAAAATATTCAGAAAAAAATTGTGTCTATACTGAACATGTACACTTTTTTCTTGTCATTTTACCTAAACAATACAGTATAACAACTATTTACATAGTGCTTACATTGTATTAGGTATTATAAGTAATCTAGAGACGACTCAAAGTAGATGGGACGATGTGCATGGGTTATATGTAAATACTATGCCATTTTCTATCAGGGACTTGAGTATCTGTGGATTTTGGTATCTGCAGGAGGTCCTGGAACCAATCCTGCATAACTATGAAGTGATTTGCAAGATCTTCTTGTTTACTATTACCTAACTGTTTTTAGCTCTTTCTTTTACAGGTACATCCTACTATTTCCATCAGAATTACTGGTCAAACCAATATTTAAGAAATTAGAACGGGGCATGGTATCACACACCTGTAGTCCCAGCTACTCAGAAGGCTGAGACAGGATGATTGCTTGAGGCCAGGAGTTTCAGGCTGCAGTGCACTATGATTACACACTCCAGCCAGGGCAACATAACGAGACCTTGTCTCTTAAAAAAAAAAAAAAAGAAATTATACCTTTAGCACTTCTCAAGACTACCAAGGGCTTCCTGTCACTGTTTTAAGAATGGCTCTGAAATCCAACTAGACATGGTGGCCTAAAAGACTGTACAATATTTTCCAAGGAAAAAAACCTCCTATTTAGATATGCAATACTGAAATTATAAGCAACATTCTTAGATGGAAATAAATGCATACATTTATTTGCTAAATGCTTTCTGGGTTTCTTTTTCCTAGAATTTAAAAAAGTGCCTTGTTTACTGAAACCAACAAAATGAATAAGCCCTTCAGGAGATCACAATTTAGCAGGGGAGATGACAGACATTAATCATTACAGCTAAAGTTTCATGTCTCAGTTCATATTTGGAATGTTCTAAGATCAACCTAAGAATTATTCCAACATATTTTGTACACAGTGGGCTGGAAAATCTAAGTATTCAACTAAGAAAGAAGGTTATTAGAATCATTTAAGAGGTGTAAAAATCCAAATCATCAACATCACAGGGGTTATGACATTCTATAGAAATGTTTCTTTTCTTATTCCAATTTGTTAGAGAAATTAGGAAATTTAATTTATAATAGCAAGTGATACTCATATTCTGGTGACTTCATCAAAGCATTCACTTAGTTTAATATCCTTCACTTATCTCCTACATAAATGAGAGATCCATAGTATACTGTGATTGAAGAACTAATGCCTCTATAGGCTTAATCAGAGTAATCCTTAAGCAAAAGTATATCTGCTTAGCAAGTCTCTTCCCATCTTGGATATCAACATCCTCAGCTATAATATCAGATGGTAGTCCTAGGAAACCACTATGAAAACATCCAAATGGCTTACAGGTCCAGGACTCTCTAAATTTTTATGGCCTGTCTGAACTAGGTTAACCAGATATGGGACGAGGCAAGCTATTAACCAGGAATTTATTTCCAAACTTACATCTATCATAAAGAAATAACAGTTAAAAGGAAGCCCACAACAACAATCTTACTTGTGATGCCTAGAAATCTCTTCTGTATTTCCGTATATTAATATGTCCCCATTTCAGCTTGCTAATCATATGCAAATGATGTCATAACACCTTTTGACATGTACCCCATGGATCAATAAATATTAGTGCAAGCAGTCGTCTACTGAATTGAGAGTGAAAGCTTGAGGTTTTGTTACTCAAAGTTAAAAGCATCTAATGAGTGATGCAATCAGTTTTTATGATAAACACCTCTGGATAAATGTGGTGTAAAAATCCAAGAAAGATAATACAGTAGGAAACCCAATTAGACAATTTTATTTAGATGAATCTGTGATATGATAGGTGGCAAGAAAATTGTGGTTAAGTTAAACCCCTTTTTTTAAGCAATAAACCAGCCTAATTAATTATCTTACAGTTTCATATGTCAAAGTCAATCCCCTTTTTGGGAATATGTCATTCTAATGAATTTTCACCTTGTGTTTATAAAATGTGTATTTTCCCATTTGCCTTAACAGTAATAATGATGGATCAAAAGTAGCTATGTAATTTTATTTGTTATTTTTTTATTACTTGCTTTTTAATTTTTTGACATTTTAAAAAACTTTTATGTTTGGAGGGTACATGTGAAGGTTTGTTACATAGGTAAATTGGTGTCATGGGTGTTTGTTTTACAGATTATTTCATCAACCAGGTATTAAACTCAGTACCCAGTAATTATCTTTTGTTACTTTAATATAGAGAAATATAACACCTTTTAAATTTGTAATATGGACAGAACTATTAATAGATTTTGAATAAGGATGCCAAGTATCTTAAATTATAGAAATAATTCCATTCCCCTATTGCCCCATTTGTGGTTCCTATAAGTGTTTATTAAATTGAATTCCTAGATGTTCCTATTTTCAGTCTTTAATATTACCTTTTACAAATTTTTATGACAGTTGCTTAATTCAAAATGTAGATTGAAATATCCTATCATACTTAATAGTCAGTCCTGCAGTTCATTGAGAAATAGCTCTAAAGCCTTAAACAACACGTTTATTTAGTGTTTTTAAAAAAGTGTCATAAGGAGTTAATAGGACACAGCTGTACTGGCTCTTTCTAATAAGCAGCTTCTGTCGCTTTGGTCACCACAGGTGTCTCTGTAACCTGCAAACTCTTATTACTAGTGTATCAAAGTTGTGCTACTTAACAGACTTCTTTAGTAAAACATAACAAAGCAATTACATGGCTGTTGATTGCCATCATAAAAAAAAAACCCTCAAACACTGTTTTTCAAAAGAAACTACACTGCAATTTTTTGTCATTGTAAAATAAAAGGAACTAAGGAATTAAATGGAGGATAGAACAAAATAACAGCAGGTAGCCCACTGAACTTAGCCACTACAGATGGTTTAGAAATAGTGTTTCCTTCTCCATCAAGTTGTGGATAAAAGGAAAGGAGGAGATTCCTTACTGCCAGTGAATGGCAAAAGATTTAGCCAAGTCTCCAGTCTCTGTATTTTGCCTCATGAAAGACCTTCGATGTGGCATTTTTATCTGTTTTTGGCACTGCTTTTCATCACCTTTAACTGAGTGTGAATAATAACCTGATTTAATTTAAACAAATACAGGTGCTAAAGATTCTTTATTTATGTATAACAGGGAATATTTCCAAGGCAAAACGAAGTCATCTCATGAAATTTCCTAACCATTTGCTTAAAGAAATGAAATATTAGATTATGAAATAGCTTCAACATTATTTTGCCTCACATTTAAGGAAAGAATCATGTTCTTTTCTGATTCAGATTAAATAAAACAAAGTCTGAATGATGACCAAAAATTCAGTGAGCCATAAAATAACAAAAAGACAAATCAGATGGTTTCCAATTGTTCTATAATCGTTTAAATTAGGTGACTAAAATATGCTTGCCTTGAAATGAATTAATTTAATCTCCCTGTTCATGAACCAGCAGCCTGTGATTATGATTGTGTTAACACACCCAAAGTAGCATCATGGGATGTTATGGCCACATGTGTAATTAAACATGATGAAATATATTTCAGATGGGAAACTGAAATAGGCAAAATATGAAGAAGTGTTAATCACTTGAAGATACTATGATTAACAAACTAAGTAAACTCATCCTGACAACTAGGAAAGGAATTTTTTTTTCCCTATTGAGAATATGGATGTATTGTTGGCTGTGTGCAAAAGAATGTGTGCAATAAAGCGATTACATCAATTAGCATATGCTAGAGTTAAGCTATTACCAACTCCACTGGACTTGTGCAGAAAGTCCTGCCTTCTTCACTGAAGTTATTAAAAAATAAACTTACTACTAGGATTATATATTAGACTTGTTTTGCCTTTTCTGAACATCATTAAAAACATCAGGTTTCTCTAAAAGTTCAAAAACATATTAGAAATGTCTGTTGCACTGCAAATATAAGATGAGAAATGTATTTTTGTTTTCAGGTTATTCTTGAATTTAAAAAGTTTTTATAAGTTAAGGTATATTTTCACAATTGCAAATAACTGCATGTGTTAGCTGCAACGAGCAGCTTTTGTCTAATGAAATGCAATGGTAGAGAGTTTAATGCTGAGGATGAAAAATGTTTATGATGATGACAAACACAATGATTTTTTTTTAAATAGAAGCCCAACTTATAACTTGTGAACAACAGTATTACCTTGCTCTGTTGGAGTCCTTTGTCAGATCCCAAGCCCAGGTTATAAAATTTTGACTCAGATAAGAAACAATGGATTCAGCACAAAGCATTTGTGAGCAGAACACGTTGGTTAACACACTTTCATCATGGTGGAGGTAGATAGCAAGAAGCTTTCTCTGAAAAGAGGAGAAAAATCTGATCAATTAAAATATCCACTAATGTAAGATTTCTTAAATTTTAGAGAGGCATAATTAGTCTATATGAACAGCAAAGACAAAAATTAAATGCTATTCCCTAAAAGAGTACTTTACATTTTGGAGTTCCTAAAGCATCTAAAATATCAAAAAATTTTACTTCCTTACACTTTAAAAAGGCTGGGATGATTATATCTAATTCTGCAGACTGCTATTGCAGATTTCTGTTGATATGTGCAAGCCTATCTCAAATGAAGTTGCAAAGGAATTGTATTTTGCTTAAAGGAAATGGATTTACTATTCTTTTCATTTAATAGATATATGTAAAGAGAAATATTAACTTTGAACTGTTCAACAATACAGAGAAAAAATATTCTTTAAAACAGAATGACAAAATTCCTCTTACATATTTTTTATGGTTTTAATCTGAACAATGGATAGTCTCTTCCATTTGAAAGGAAAAGGTCTGAAATGAAGTTTTCTTTTTGTTCTATAGATAATTTTAAAGTCCTTAATGTATTCTCATATTAAGCCCTTATTTATCAGCATGTAACATATAATTGCCATTTGAAGAGATAGAAAAATATTCAGTTCACATGCATTCTTTCTAGTTTACATTTCAGAAAATGTCCACTGTGGCTTTTCATATAGAAAATTATTCTTTCCCTTTTGCCATAATAAAAGTTGCTTTCAATAAATGACACTTGGTCTCTTAAATGTGTCTTCTGTCACAGTTGGATACTCAATGCAATAATTAAAACTAAAAACTGAAACTGAACAAGTTAATAGGTATAATAAAAACAATGGCTATAAGTAGCCATTGATGGTTTGCAACATGTTAGCTTTACCAACAATGACTATAATGATTAAAGAGCTTAAATTGTTGACTAACTTCTTGGTATTACCTCAAAGAAGAGCTGAGTTTAACAATACTCACAATTACCAGGGAAAGGAAAGATAAAATTTTATGGTAAAGACAACATACAAACCAATCTTTGAAATTCTGTCAAAGGAAAATTTCAAGGAAGCTTAGTATCTTTCCCTTCAAGTTAAATAAGAATGTGATGACAGCAAATGAAAATTTGCTGTGTGGGATTCTGAACAAAAGAAGGAAACTTACAGAAAAATATAAGGCTCATGCTGATGAAAGGCTAATGAAATCTGATGTTAGGAATTATCTAGATAAAGAATCCAAATAATAGTAATAGTAATCATCATTAAAATTATTTTCTTCAAAGGTAAATTTCGTAATAGATGAGGGTAGCCACAGTTAGGTAGATTAAGATTCTAAAAGCATCTACTATGAATAGGAGACACTGTTACTTTCACAACCATTATCTACTTTAATTTCCAGAATAAATCTTTAAAATAGCATCCTTAACCCCATTAGCATATGAGGAAACTGAGGTTTAGAAAGCGGACTTGTCCCAAATGTCACAGATAGTTACTAACTAACACAACGAGGATTGGCTCCCAGATTGTCTAACTCCAAGTCCAAGTAAGTGTTTTTTCTCTGATACTACAGTGGTAGCAGGGAAATCAACCACACTGTAGTCAAGGCTTATGGAAGCACTCATATAACATGAAGATGCCAGACTGCTTTGGACTGAGACTCAGAGACAGCTTGTAATGGGAATAAGGGCAGGACTCCTGGGTATAAGTAGCTCAGCTGATCCCACCCTGCTTCTATGTGTTAATTCATTTATTCATTCATTCAACAAGCATTTGTTGAAATGCTCTTTGTGTCAGGCTCAGCAGGAAGCAGTGGCAATAAAATGGTGAACAAGAAAGACTCGGGGTTTCTTCATCTATGTTGATGTCTGCAGAGAACAGTATCAGGCTTCTAGGAAGTTTGTAATCAGATACATTGTTAGAGAGATACTTATCTAGTAAATTCCTACTCATCCTATAAGGCTCAAAACAAATGCCTCTATGAAACCTTCCGTGATTCCCTCAGGCAGAGTTAAGAGCTTCCTTTCCTGGGCCTCTATCTCCTTCCATTAGTATTATAACTGTTTACCAGTTTCCCCTCTAGACTAAATTTCTCAAAAGAGAGAATGAGGTCTCTTTCAGTCTTCTTTGCATCTTTAAACTAGCATGGGTCCCAGCCTGTTTGATGAAAGAAACAAGAACACTGATACAAGCCACAGCCCCTTGGCAAAAAAGATACCCAATAGCAATGGCAATGTAAAATCAGTTTTAGTAAATGAATCAAGAATTCTGATGCTTTAGGGAAAGTAACGTGAACCTGGCACCATTAACAAATTCAGAGCTCTTCTTCTTAGGAGCTCTCTAACTGAATAGACAGAGGGATGTCAACCTCTAATTCAGCTTGATCGTATCTCAGCAACTACATTTAATGAGACAGTGGGAACAAGAGAGCTGTCCACTTTTAAATCAGCATATTTCTAACTAAACAATGGCAATGGCTAAATCTTTAAAATGCCTATTTCTCTCAAGAACACTGCAATGGAACATTTAGACTTTGGGAAAGAGATTAGTGATTTACATTGCTATCTCACTGATTTAATTTAAATGCTCTTCCAAACCAAACACACATGTGCCGAAGAGGCTACGAAGAAACCCAACATGCAGAGTTCCCTATAAGTGCAGCCGACAGTGTTGACTGAAACTAAACTTGGAAATCCAGGGCACTAATGCACAATATCAAGCAATAAAACGGCATCTCTTTGGCAATATTTAATTTAAAAAAGAAGAAAGAGGGAGGCGAAGATCAGGCACTGTCTGTTTTGGAGGATCAACCATTCTGCATTTCAAAGCATTGGTCCCTGCAATATCCAGGTTACTGTGCTAGAATCTCGACTATTATATCGCAGTTGTGAGAGGGAGGGCAAAGATGTGTTTACTCAGTGATTAGGCCCTTAGAATAAGCCTCTAGCTCCTAGAGAGACAGCTCACCACTTATTCATTTGGGCCAATTCACAAAGCCTAGGAAGATTAAACATCCATGCTGAGAAGACAAGCGAATGCAGACGGTGAAAAAGAAATAAAAATTCTTTAAAAACTCTGAGATGACTTCATTATTTTTCCACAAGGAAACTTTAGGAAAGTGTTTAGTTAGAGAAAAACCCACATTGACCTCTCTCTAAACCCTTAATCTTTCCTTTGTGGTGGCACTGCTTTGTGGTAAGCGACTGGCTCGCCTCGCCCCTCTTTTCACTGGAAGCTGAGAGAAAAAAGACTCTGGAGAAACAGTTTTCGTTCCAGGGACACAAACCCCTGACACTGTTAAACATGAGATGCCAGGAAAACACACTTAAAAAAAAAATTCCCACTTTAAGCTTTAGACTGAATGTGAGAAAGGAGATGATAAAAAGAGTATCACAAGAGAATCTTCAGGCTGTGGGTACCCCAAAGTAGCTTTCAAAAGGAAAACTAATAATTTTAAAATAATCTTTTCTCTGACATAAGCTTTCAACAAAAAATTTTCTGCTGCTTTTATAACAGTAAATAAGCAAAATATAAAGACTCAATAGTATGGAAGTGCTAGTAAATTTAGGCTATATAAATCTGATTAAATTACAGTCACAGATAAATGGACTCCAGACTCAGATTTCTGATTATCTTACTGAGCTCAATTAAGCACAGGCCAAAAGAGTGAGAACTGGGTTAAGCATATCAACCAATTTGGAAGAGTTGAAATGGCAAACTAATCAGAAAACTGCTTTCGTGAAGAAAGCAGTACCACAGAAAACGAGTAAGAAAATGTTTTGATTTCTATTACTATAACCAGTTTTTCCTTTGGCCCATTTAATAATTTAGTTCAATAACATTTGAAGAGTACCTATGTATTAGGGATTGAGACTATAAAGATGAATGCAACAGTTTCCTTACCCTCGAAAAGTTGTGGGAAAGAATGTGTGGAGGCAAACATTTAATTGTAGTACCATCTAACAAATGATAATATTGGGGCACTAAAAAGAATATATTTTATTTGTCCTTTCTAATTTGGCAGAGAGGGTCTAAGTCTGGCAGACCACAAAGGCAAACAACCAAGCTACATTCTCCTGATTCCCTCTCTGTAATCTAAGTTTTAGTAACACAGTGCAAAAGGAAGTCTCCAAGCTTTAAAGTAACAGAGAGCTCTGTTCTGAATCCAGTTCTGCCATTTAGCAGCTGTGTGACCATGGGGCAAATGGGTTGTTGTAAGCATCGCAGATAATGTAGGTTAAGTACCTATTTACAAGGCCTGGCCCATAGTAGGTGCTGAATGAAAGGTAGCTGTTAGGATGAAGATTCCTGAACTATCCATGCAAAATAAAGGGTTTTGAAAGCAATTTCAAGAGAAATAATGGCCATGAAAATGTATTAAAGATTAAGCTCCTTCATTTTTCCTACTGGCAATAGTGTCTGGGATGCTTATTGTGTCTCTGAGTTCGGTGCCTCACTAATCTTCACATTCAAATCCAGGAGCTAAGGTACTAAGTTGATGCTTAAGAAATGCCCAGCTGACAGCAACCAATGTGACTTGGCCTTGAGCTACAGTAGCTATTGTATTTAGACTCTTAGTGTCACAGAATCATAGAATATTAGAGCTGGAAGAAATGTGCTGTGTCTCAAAATAAGCCAGGCAGAGAGCAGATACTAAGGAAATATTTGCTGATGAACTAAAAAGAAAGGGTTGTATTTTGAGTACCAGAATATCCATAATCTGCATGTTCAATGCTTTTAAAGTTGATATGACAATTTCTGGGAATGGTACAATGTAGTTCATAGTTTTTTTCAGTGTTAAAACTATAGTATAAAATAATTTCCTTGTGTAAACTGGACCTGATTTGCTTTCTCTCCTTCCCATTTCTGTTATCCTTTTCCCTCATCATTATCATCACCATAGTAATCAGAATCATTATCACTATCACTTTTTAAGTTTGGAGATGGCTCATTGATACAAACAATGGATATAATGATACAATAAACACCTATTTATTCTTCACCTAGATTTACCAATCATTAGCATTTTGCCATATTTGCTTTATCATTCTTTTAATACTTCCCTGAAACATCTGAATGTTTGCAGACACCATGACACTTCTACCCTAAAGAAATGTCTTGAGAATAATACATTCCCTTACATAATCATCATATTTATATCACACCTAAGACATTTAATATTGTTACAATATCATCTAATATACAGTCCATATTCAAATTTCCCCCAAGTACTCCCACATGTCCTTTGTAGCTATTTTATTTATTGTTTTAAATCCAGCATCTAATTTGGATCATTCCAGTACTTGCCAACTTCTACAATGCTATTCTTGTATATGGATGTTCACAGGTACCACACAGCATACAATCATGACTCAAGATAAGTGCAATGTGAGAACACAAGCAGGAGAGTAGGAAGCCACACTATCTGGATTCAAATTCCTGCTTTGCCATTGCCCAGCTTTGTGACCTTGGGAAAGTCACTACACTTTTTTGTGCTTGGGTGGCATACAGTTCTGAAGGTCAGAAGTCTGTTAAAACTCTTTTCTAGATGGGAGTAGTGAGGAAGTAAGGCTGGCAAATCAGTAGTAATGACTAGTAATAGAGGAAGTCCTGGGTTCTAGGCATGAACATCAGATTGGCTGCTTCTTTATGAAGATGATACTTTAAAAAAATTGTTTTTAATAGAGATGGGGTCTCACTATGTTGCCCAAGCTGGTCTTGAACTCCTGGGCTCAAGTGATCCTCCTGACCTGGCCTCCCAAAGTGCTGGGATTACACACCCGGCCTGCGAAAGTGATACTTGAGCTGAATTTTAAAAGTAGGACATCAATGCTATAAGTAGAAACAAACAAACCACAGTAAAAGCAGGAGAGAGTGACTTCTCTGTGACTGAAGCTGAATTTTTCTTTTTTTTTTTTTTGAGACAGAGTCTTGCTCTGTTGCCCAGGCTGATGGCGTCATCTCAGCTCACTGCAAACTCCGCCTCCTGGGTTCAAGCGATTCTCCTGCCTCAGCCTCCTGAGTAGCTGAGATTGCAGGCAACTGCCACCATGCCCGGCTAATTTTTGTGTTTTTAGCAGAGATGGGGTTTCACCATGTTGGCCAGGCTGGTCTTGAACTCCTGACCTCAGGTGATCTGCCTGCTTTGGCCTCCCAAAGTGCTGAGATTACAGGCGTGAGCCACTGTGCCTGGCCTGAAGCGGAATTTTAAATATACGTGAGAGTGAGAAAAAGAAGAGTAAAGAAGATAAAAAACAAAGGAAAAGTTTGGGAAAGGCCCAGCAATGTCAATGGCCCCATCTGTTCAAAGAACTCCAAGCTAGTTATCTTTAAAGAGTAAAACGACCAGAGTGCAGGTTGTACTGTGAAAAGAATCACAAAACTTAGCCCTGTTTAGCTCCTGAATGTGGTTTCAGAGACCAACAGGCATCAACCAAATTGGAGAGGTTCCAAAAAGAAAAAGTCAGCTACTGAAGATGAGGAGATGCCAGGATGGTGTCTTTTTCCCCTCACTTTCTGAGCAGATGTTGGGATAGCATTCTGAAATCTTGAGGACACAGATACCTGAATCTTGCATAGGGAGCACTGTCATATGGAAGTCAGAGGGTTAAAAAAAAAAAAACAAAAAACAAAGCCTTCCCTAGGTGCAGTGGTTCATGCCTGTAATCTCAGCACTTTGGGAGGCCAAGGCAGTTGGATCACCTGAGGTCAGGAGTTCAAGACCAGCCTGGCCAACAGGGCGAAACCCCATCTCTACTAAAAATACAAAAAATTAGCTGGGTGTGGTGGGGTGCGCCTGTAATCCCAGCTACTTGGGAGGCTGAGGCAGAATTGCTTGAAACTGGGAGGCAGAGGTTGTAGTGAGCTGAAATTGTGCCACTACACTCCATCCTGGGCAACGGGGCAAGACTCTGTCTAAAAAAAGAAAAGCCTAAAGTAAAATCAAACTCTCAAAATAAGCTGACAGATGTTCATTGGGTATAGATCTTTATCAGTTTTCATTGCTTAGACTGTAATACTCAGGTAATACAATATATTTGAGGAAGGCCACCATGTGGCTAAAGTTTTTATGAATAAGGACATGAGAAGCTGAAACGATTGGCTCTTACAGCAAGTTACAGAGAAGCAGGCATGCTCTTTGGGGAGGCTGGAAGAGGGACTGGGTAGGCAAGGAAGTAGGCAGTGTCAGGCCAACTCTCATTGGTTTTCCGGGTAAACATTTAGACACAGTACAAAGGACTTTGGTACAGTAGTCTCTTAAAAGTGCAGGAAGGATTTTTCTAACCCTTTACTATTCTCTACGGGGAGGGATAACACTACTCCTAGTCAGCAATAGGCCTGTTAAACAAGCATGACAAAAGGAGTGTGAATGTCAAGTGTACTCCTCACCCCCACTTTTAGGACACTGAGGAAGAGAACAAGAACCCATAGCCTACTTATATCTACTTCCACATTCCAAAAGGTGACAGAGTATAGCAGTAAAGACTTGAAGATAAATTAATAATTTTTCGTTAAAAATATATTAATAATGCATTCTTACTGAAAATCATAAGAATTACAATGATTTATGGGTATACATGTTCAGTAGCTTTTTAATACCATCAAATATTGTCTGACAAACAGGTTTCTAAGTAGAATATTATATATTATAAAAACAAGCTGTGTTTAAGCATATGGAGTTGTATTAACTCTTTCTTTTCTTTTTTTTTTTTTTTTTTTTGAGACAGGGTCTCGCTCTGTCACCCAGGCTGGAGTGCAGTGGCATGATCTCGGCTCACTGCAAGCTCCGCCTCCTGGGTTCACGCCATTCTCCTGCCTCAGCCTCCCAAGTAGCTAGGACTACAGGCACCCGCCACCACGCCCGGCTAATTTTTTGTATTTTTAATAGAGACGGGGTTTCACCATGTTAGCCAGGATGATCTTGATCTCTTGACCTCGTGATCCATCCGCCTCGGCCTCCCAAAGTGCTGGGATTACAGGCGTGAGCCACTGCGCCCAGCCAAATGGCTGTGTATGTCTAAACTAGTAAGTTTTGAACTAATTTAAGAAATAATTTTAATATGGGCACTAAAGATTTTTGCAATTTTAATTAGGCAGATCTGATAATTGGAGAATTAAAGGCAAATTCTAAGTGGTACTAACAAATATACTATTTAGTAGAAATATCTAATTACAGAACAGCAGGTTTGGTATGGTTGTATTTATATAAACTATATCAGCTTTTTGACTGATATACATGTTTATAGATTTTTTTGAAAAATCACATTTAGAAAGTAAAAGCATTTAATAAATAGTGGTTATTTTCAGGTTTGGAATTAGGTGGTGTCATTTTCTACTTAAAATGCATCTGTATTTTCATTCTCTTACAGCAAATACATTATTTGTATAATTCAAATATATTTTTCTAAAAAAAAAATTAGCATTCTAAGTCTTATTTCACACATGTGCAGGATGCTGTCCCAGCTGTCATACAAAATTACTATAAAAGACATTGTCCTGACTTTAAGGAATTTAAATGGAAAAAATAACACAGACAAGATAAGCAGACTGGGCATATTTTCCAAAGCACAAAGAAGTTTGTTTGCCTGGTTTTCTGGATATTGTGTGGTGAGCTAGAAACTTACCAACTACAGCTGTGGCCTCAAATTTGTATAGAACTTATTTTTCTTAAAAGACAATGATGAATGATGGCATTTAGATTTCTTTCAACACGAAGCAGTAGAAATAGCATGACTTTAAAATGGGCTGATTTAAAAAAATAAATATAATAAAATTTGATAACTAAGAGCACTGTTAAACGTGAACTACTAATTTTTGTGGTAGAAATGTTCATGGGGTTCTCAAAATTCCTTTCTGAAACTGTTCCTAGAACTAGTTCATAATTGAATGAGAAAATCAGTTTTGTTATTTTACAAACATTTCTCAAATTTGTCCAAAACTGCTTAATGGCACCATCTATCTTATCCACAATACTGGGTGCATTTATGGGTAGCATCCCACTTAAGTCTCAAAACAACCTCTATAAAGTAAATACTATCATCATCATGTTTTTTCCATATTAGACATAGGCTCATTACTTGTTTAGGGCCACAGAGCTACTAAGTGGGAAATCAGCAATTGAGTACTGATTCCCTTAATTTATGTATAATATTTGGAAAAAGCACTGGTGTGAAGTCAGATCTTTGGAGCTGTAATGAAATTACTAATATCAAAGCTCAGACTCCCAAAGGGATGCTTGGGAAAGGAACAATCCTTCACATGGGAGATAAGCCCTGCCATTGAGATTTTTATTCCTGTTGATTTTTAGTTACTATAAATGTCTAATGATTCTCCAGGGTACTTTTGGTGGTGTAGAAGAAGAGAATTCAGGGACAGTAGGCATGAGAGGTGGGGAGGCCCCAAGGAAAAAAAAGACTCATCTCCGCACCGCCCCCCCCCACCCCTGCACCAAGATATGATCTTGTTCTCTTGCCCAGGCTGGAGTGCAGTGGCACAAACATGGCTCACTGCAGGCTAGACCTTCTGGGCTCAAGTGATGCTCCTGATTCAGCCTCTTGAGTAACTGGGACCATAGGCACATGCCACCGCACCTGACTAACTGTTTTTGTTTGTTCGGTTTTCTTTTTTTTTTGTAGAGATGGTGATCTCACCATGTTGCCCAGTCTGGTCTAGAACTCCTGGGATCAAACGATCCTCCCACCTTGGCCCCTCGAAGTGTTGGGATTACAGGTGTAAGTCACCATGCCCAGACTAAAAACAGATTTTAAATGTCAGCTAATGCCAGGGCATCACAGGCCCCTTCATGCCTTGGCCCCCACTGATTTTATCAGCATCATGCCTAGCAATGCAACTCCGTCCTGCATTTTTTTGCTCCAGTAATACCAAACTGGTTGTCGTTTCCTCACTTTAATCTTCCATTGCCTTTACTTTTGTTCTTCCTTCTGTTTAGAATTCTGTTATTTGCCTAAGTTTTTCTCATCATTTAAGATTCAGGTCAGAGGTACGTCCTCTAGAAATCTTCCCCCTAGGCTGGGCGCGGTAGCTCATGCCTGTAATCCCAGCACTCTGGGAGGCTGAGGCGGGTGGATCACCTGAGGTCAGGAGTTCAAGACCAGTCTGGCCAACATGGTGAAACCCCATCTGTACTAAAAACACAAAAATTAGCAGGGCGTGGTGGCACGCACCTGTAGTCCCAGCTACTCAGGAGGCTGAGGCAGGAGAATAGCTTGAACTCAGGAGGCGGAGTTTGCAGTGAGCCGAGATGGCGCCACTGCACTCCAAACTGGGTGACAGAGTGAGACTCCATCTGGAAAAGAAAAGAAAAGAGAAGAGAAAAGAAATCTTTCCCCTGAACTTCTAAGGTAGTTGAAGGTACCTCTTCTCTTTGCTTCTATGGTATATTATACTATATGGATTGTTTATATTGTTTTATTTACCTCATTAGACTGAGCAAAAGCAGGAAACCTCTATTTCCCAGATCCTTAGAGAGCATGTGATAAACATTTATAGCCCTCAACAGGATGAGTGTCCTTCATAGTTAAGGGCAAAGAAGGAAGTCATAAAACTGATCAGTACATTATCAGAAGTCAATACTTTGTCACGATATACTTAAAAGAAACATGAAAACTTAGAATAACTACTTTACCAAAGTTGGAAGCTCTGCTTCTTACAGTACTGTAAATTCCTCAAGAAAAAAGGCAAAAAGAACTATGAGTACTCTCACCACCAAGTGCTCTCAAATGAAATCAGTTTGAAGCAGTTTTCATTAAGATGGATTGAATGTGGCATCGTGAGAAACACTTTATCAAATGTAGTGTTTTACTTAGTGATTAACTATATACCAGTTGATGAAGCTCCCCAAATCCTTTGTAATCCCACCACTCCAATAAACATTTAATGAGTATATAAGTTCAAAAAGCCTAGCAGAGGATTTAAACCTTCAATCTTGTTTTTATTTACTCTTGGAACTCAATTTCTCACTTCAAGTGAAGAATGCTGGTGTTTGAGGCTCATCTGTTGCCCTGGTAAAATTAATGTACCTCCCCTCCCACAGTTTAAATTAAACATGTGATATTTAAGATGAAGAAAATTTAGTAAGAGTGCCACAGTATCCGTCATATTTGCCTTAAAATGTTTGAACATGAGCAAACTGTTTTCTGAAAAACGATTCATTCAAAAATTTTAAAAAATAATCTTGAGCAAAATCTGTTTTAACTCTCAAGTGTGAAATATGAAAAGGAGAGATGAAGTTTGATCATTAAATCCTGAAGTACAGCAGTTAGCAATGAAAACTCAAGTGTGGTGGGATAGTGTAAACCATATTTACCTGTCATGGAACATGTGAGCTCTTATTTGGTCCCTACTACTTACTATCAGTGTGTTGTAGGCAAGTCATGTAGCTTTTCTGGACTTTCTCATCTCTAAAATGGGAATATGAGGATTATATATCCCTATTTCACTGTTTGGTTGTGGAGTTCAAATGAGATATGTATAGGAACATGTTTTATAAACCACAGAGCATCACAGAATTCTGAGGTAACATTACAATTACTATACGTACACAATTAAAAGAAGATGTATACAATCTGCTTGATGACTTCAATAAATGAACCTGTTTAGATTTAATTTTGAATAATTTATCTCTCATGGAGTTAAACTTTACTTAAGTTTATAGAAATGTAATAAACTGTACATAAACTGTTGATCTGTAACTTGGAAAAGAGAAATGAGGAAAGAAAAAAGCCCTGGACAAAGAAATAAAGACATTTTTATCAGTCCAGAGAGGTCAGTGGATTTTGGTTACAAATCTAATAGGAAGCAAAATATTTAATTACATGAACCAATAATTTTTCATCTGCTAAAACATCTAGACACTAAGAAAAGCAAACAATCAATTGTTTCATTAGAAATATCCAGGAGTTAATAAACAAGAGCTTATATTCCTCAGGGGATTATCAGTCTGAATAAATCCAAATGCCAATTTACTGTACAAGACACTTAGTAAAAGTTCTTTTGTCTACGATATACTGTATTTTTAAGTGTAAGTTATCTGCATTTAAAGCTAAAATGTGTGAGGTATACATAGTATATCTTACAGAAGCTTTGGAAATGGGTTTTTAAAAATATCTATACCTATTTTGGGAGCTACAGTTTAAGTTACAAAAGGCTGTGACATTTTCTGGTTACTTCAACTACTGGTAAGCAGAGAAATGCACTATTATCAAAGAATAAGTTGAAAAATACATTATTTTAAAACTATAATTAGATATTCTTTCAAACATATTTATGTCTAATAAGTGATTGTTTAAATATAACAACATGGCCATACAATGAGACTCCATAACCATTAAAAATTATGTTAAAATAAAATATTCAGCATTATTTTACAAAGCATGTCACCTAAATCTAACAAAGCTTTTAGACCTAATATCCATTTTTCAGGAAATCAGAAAAATAATATCACAAGGAAACAATCACACAAATCCAGAATTTGGAACCATCTACAAGTCATCCGGTCTGATTTCTTCACAAAGCAAATGCCAGGGGGAAAAAATGGGGAGAGATGGCGCTTGCTTAAAAGGTATTTAAGATATCTAATACTCAAATATAACTTGTGATCCTTGAGTGGATTGTGGTTCCAAAAAAAACAGCTAAAAAGAAATTCTGGGGATGACTGGTGAAGTTTGTATATGCACTGGATAGTAGGTAATATTAGAGAATTATCGTTAATTTTGTTATATGTGAAAATGGTATTGTGATTACGTAGGAGAATATCATTATTTTTGGAAAATGCATGCTGAAGTTTTTAGGGGTAAAGTATGACATCTATAATTTATTTTGAAATGGCTTAGCAAAAAATAATAAATATACAGGATACCCTAAATGTTTCTGTGCAGTTTAAGTTTCAATAACTTCAAAAGCTTAACTGCTAAAAACTATTAAAAATTATTTGAAGTTTTAATTATTTATATTTATTTTATACTTGTTTGTTTTTGTGAATTTTGAATAAATTTTTAATTTATTTTCTGTTCCAGTCAACATTTGTCATTTTTAATCAGAGGAACTGAAACAAAAATTTATCATAAAAATTTATTCATCAAAATCACAAATCCAAATAAGTATAAAAATATAAATAAATTTCAAATGCTGCTCTTTTGTCAATCTGTAGCAGTTAATCCTTTTAAGTCATTAAGCCTTAAAACTCCATTAAGACTTTGAGATGCCTATATATGGAAGATACAAATATGGCAAAATTTTCCTAATTATTAAAGGTAGGTATAGGGGATTTGGCTATTTATTGTACTATAGTACTTTTTCTGTATTAAAATTTAAATAATTTTTTATAATAAAAAGTTAAAATACTATAAAAGAAGTTATAATTAAGAAAGTGATCATATAATATTAAAAGGTAAAAAAAGCTGTTATTACAGGATTATAACATGACTAAATTTTATACTAAAAATCCATATATATGCTCAACTAAACATACAATAATATGCAAAGAGCATAACAAAGTTAACAGTTAATCTGTGTTAGAATACTTTCTCTTTGCTTTTCAGTATTTTCTTTTTTCCTTCCAAGAAAGAATATCACCTATTATCCAGGCTGGAGTGCAGTGGCATGATCTTGGCTCACTGCAACCTCCACCTCCTGGGCTCAAGCAATCCTCCTGCCTCAGCCCCCCAAGTAGCTGGGACTAGAGGCATGCATCACCACGCCTGGCTAATTTTTGTATGATTTTTTGTAAAGATAGGGTTTCACCAGGTTGCTCAGGCTGATCTTGAACTCCTGAGCTCAAGTGATCCACTCGCCGTGGCTTCCCAAAGTGCTGGATTACAGGCATGAGCCATCACGTCCAGCCCAGTATTTTCCATAAACCTATATTTATGAACACCATAAACATATATTGCCATAAACATGCAATTCTTTAAAAACAGCCATTTTTATATAGATTGAACAGTTGAAACATAATTGCCTAAAACAGCTTTTAAAAGGGCTATTCTGCTATTCTTAGGGTAAAGAAGTTTCTTACTCTAAATTCATTAGACTGTCAATTATAGCTCTAATTTGATTAATCATCTTGGAATTTGATTTTTAAAATTTATTTTTAAATGAATTTTTCTTTGTATCAGAATTTAACATAATCTAGAAAATAGAAATCTCAGAGGCATCCTTGCACTCTGTTCTCAAATTCCTTGCCCTCTTTAATTCCAACAGCTTTCCCCTCTACTCCATGTACACACTATTCCTTCCTTCTTCCCTTTCTTTATTCCTTGATTTATTAAACATTTACTGAATTTTTACTAAGTACAGGGACATAAAGGATAGTCCCTGCCAAAAGAAAATCAAAACTCCTGGGAAGACATATGTAGAATGGATAATTATGAACACTGTGTTAAGTGTAACAATAAGAGATAAGCAGAGGGTTTTTCACTGGGAAGTGCTAAAGGGGTAGGTGCTGCCAATGTGAGAGAAGGGGAGGAGGTGGAAAAGGTAAGTTTCAGAGGAGGAGGAGTCATCCAGGTAAAGAGCAGAATGAAAGGCATTTCTAGCAGTGGGGAAGCATGAAGAAAGAGTAAGATTATGGGGAAATACAAATGGTACACTATTGCCAGATTTATTTATTAAGTGTGAGGCAGGGAATGGGAAGAGCTGAAGCTACATAGATAGGCAGGAGCCAGATTGCTGATGTCTTGACTGCTGTGACAACATACAAATAGTGATTAGAATCTTCTTGCTCAAAATTTATCTTCTAAATTCTTGTTATGGGCTTCTTCTTATAGACTTCAAGATCACAAAGTCCATTTCTATGTTTAAAACCTTTTTTTGGGGGGGTGGGCAGGGGCCCAAAGTGACTTTTGGGGAAAAATATTGCAGTTGTTAGATATATATCACTACACAGAATAATCATTTTGGGAAAAGACTAAAGAACAAGTCTATCAAGAACTAGTCATTTGCGTAACTGAAAAGAATACAAATATGTAGCTTGGTCCCGTCTAAGCACATCCACCTTTTTTCCCATTTAAAAAAAAACCCTATTTCAGTGCTTCACAAGGCCTTCTGCAAGAGCCAGCAGTACCCCTATCACATTAATGTGCCTTGTGAAATGGGTATCTTGGTGAAGACTAGGTTAACAGATGAACCAGAAACAAATAAAGTCTCCAATCTCAAAATGAAAACAGAAAACGGTGCTTGCTTCAGCAGCACATATACTAAAATTGGACTTATACAGAGATGATTAGCATGGCCCATGCACAATGATGACATACAAATTCGTGAAGAGTTCCATGTTTTTGGAAAAAAACAAAAACAGAAAACATTTAAGCATTGCCTCAGCCCTAGTGGTAAACCTGTGGGATGCACTTTTTAATCAGAAAAGGTCAAACTGTACTTACATCTCGGGCTTTCACATAGAAGGCCTCTTGAAAAGCAGCTTCTAATGAGCCAATAAAAAATACAGGATGGCAATCACCATATCTATAGGAAAAAGTGACTCTATTAATTAAAATACATTTCAAATTCACTTCAAATTTCACAAGTCTAATCAATGACTTTTAAGTAAATGTTGGGGCTAATGTCTAGTGCATACTAAACATGAAAACATTTCTTTAAAAGCTTGGAAATGAGCTTTATTGGTTTTTAGAATTCTTCTTGGCCTATACTGATATACTAAAATACTGGAATTTTAAGTACACTTAGCAAATGAATTTAATAAGTGCTATAAAACCATGCCATTTATAAGAAGAAACTCTTGGTTACTCACTTTCATATGATTTTACTAGTTACATTAGCCTTATTTTCCCACTTTAGTTCATTTATTCCAGAATTCCGATAGAAGGAAAAAACTGTTTCTTTTAAAAGTCTCCATATTATATTTCAACAGAAAATATCACTAAAACAATATCATTTACACCAAATTGAGGATTAAACATTAATTCTCTTTATATCTGAATACCTCAGCAGACTCTCAAATGCATATAAAATATTTTATATTTGACACTTAAGGAAGAAATGTAAAACAATTCCAAAAGAAAAAATTAAAGGAAAAAATTCACTTGGATTTAAAATGTTTAAAGTATTTTTAAATTTAATATTATTTTAAAGGATTTTCCATTTGACTGTCCTAAGATATACTAAAAATTACTATCCTATATCCTAGTCCTTTGGGAATATAATAAAAATATTAAATTAGGATCCATTTATTGAACGTCCATAAACATACAGAAATAAGTTGAATCTATCTCTAAAGTGGCATAAATGGTTTACTGGTTATTTATGTGTTTCACTATTAGGACTATATAAATTAACAAGTATATCCTTTGAATACTTTAAGGAGAAACTTTAAACAATCTATAATTAAAATTGCCCAAGAAAAATCACAGTAGCATAAAACAGCATCAATTTTATATAGTTAATGTCCTAACCCTACCTTGAAGAAAACTCTGCTGTAAATTGTAATAAGGCATCTCCTTCATTTTCTGCGTTTTCTGGCACTAAAAAACAAACAAAAGAAAAAACAAAAACAAAAAAACAAAACAAATAGACACAAAAAACAAACCACATAACATCTAATCCCACATATAAGAAATATATTTAATCAATAAAGAGGAAATAAAATTAAATTTTAGCTTCTGTGATATATCTGAGGGGATAGTTTAACTCAACATATATTAGATCTCATCAAACCAGAATCAAAAAGAACCTTAAAATATTCCAAGCTCATAAATTTTGAAAAACCAATGGACACAATCCTGCTAAGCATTTAAAATATGTGCCCAGTTGCCATTTAGGATTTCAATGTTTTCTTGAAATAGACATCTTGTGACTAAATTAAATTAAATGGGTCTGATATTATTTTAAAGACTTCATTAATTGGGAAAATAACCAATTTTATGTAAACATCACATCTATTTCTGCCCACAGGAGTTCTCTAATTTCACAAAGTAAATAGGCTATTATTATTTTAGTGGTCATTTTGCACGTAGCATGTCTTGTTATTCTATAGTACGCATCTTGTAAGTGGAAGTGAAAGAGATGGTACATTTAGTTTAATTTTTTCCTTCCAAAGATGGGTACCGTTGAATAGAAAAGTAACATTATTACTCTTAAAACTGATATCTCTAATAAGATGTGGGGAAACAAGTATGGGTCACAGAAAGTACACCTGTTTGTTAATCAGCCTCTAGGTTTAAAGAGAGACAGTCATAATTAATTATACATGTAAAACAAAAGTTACACTACCTTGCGTTTTTAATGAATTTTCCTAATGCACTGAGAATTTTTGAGTTTAATAAAATCTAAATTCAAAAGGCTCTGGTTCTAATGAAGAATGCCTACTCTCTATTATCTTATCTCCTCAAACCTGGAGGTCAGTAAGAGATGTTTAAGTTTAATGTTCTTCATAAGTTTGTGTACTAGAAGAAAGAATTCTATTGCTGGACCCAAAGAGCTATTAATACTCACTCATTGGAGATTTTCTCAAGGCAGATGACGCCATGCCAAATACTTCTCCATCATCCACCCCAAATTCTGTAGCATCTTCAAAGTCATCTCCATCGCTATCACTAACCATATGAACATCGGTGATTTGCTATTTAAGGAAAGTCCTGATTAGTTTCATATTGATTTTGGCCTATCAAATTCTAAGAATAAGTTATAATAATAACAACAGGACACAAGCGTTATAAAATTTTTATCAAATAAACTCATTTGCTAGAGTAAAGCTTACTATTTTTTCCTTTTAAGGCTTACATACTTCCTAAACTTTCTGTGATACCTGTAGACTGAAGGTCTCCAACCTTCGGGAAATGAAGAATGCTTACAAACTAAATAAAGACAGGGATTTTTGTCTTTTTCCCCAGCATATAGTATACAAGTAAGTGCAAAACAAATGAGAAAATGGGTACAACTGGAGAAGTCAGAGACAAAGTAAGTTATGAGTCTCTCAAAAAGCTCACACTAATTTATATTTGGCAGGTGGAGGCAATGGTAGCATTTCCAAACTTTCCACTTCCTTACTGCAGTGGTTCTCAGGTTTCTCTTTGTGAAATATGGTACACTATCCTCACACTGTTATGGATAACATGAAATACACTACATATGAAAGCTCTTTGTAAACTGAAGATGAGATGTAATAAAAATGTTTTACATATGAGTTGTAATAATAATGTTTTAATTCAGTAAAAATTACTGAGAATTTACTACCTGCTGAGCACTGATAAATATGCTCTGTTTATTTTGTTTTCAGCAACATCAATTGAAAAGGTATTAAAAACATCTGCTTCAAAGAACTAGGCTGTTATTCTCTAGGTTAGAATGTGATTCTGAAATACTGAGATATAAAACTTTTGGACTGGGCTGTAAGTACTGCTGAATATTCATGCCTTAGGTAAGAAGACGGTCCAAGCAAGATATCTGGCTACATGCTTGTCTGTCCTATGTTCAATAAATAAAGTCTATAAATATTACTTAGTAAATAAAATTTCTATCTTTTAAAATGTGGCACTATGTACTTAAGTTATAAAATGGGGAAACTGATCCTTCAGTCTATGTAGAATAACCTAATATAACATAAATATTTTGCCAGAAAAGCATTAATAGAAACAAAATATAAGACTCATAATTAGCCTGGGCATCATGGCCAGGTCTATCTCTACAAAAAAAAAAAAAAAAAGAAAAAAGTCTGGCATGATGGTGTGCCGCTGGTCCTAGTTACTTGGGAGGCTGAGGCAGGAGGATCACTTGAGCCCACGAGGTCAAGGTTGCAGTGAGCCTTGTTTGCACCACTGCACTCTAGCCTGAGTGACAGAGTGAGACCCTGGCTCAAAAATAAAAGACTCATAAAAATTTAGCTAGAGGGAATGTCAGAGGTCAGACAGTTGTTGAATCATAGATTTTAAAGCTGGAAGGATCTTAAAAATCTGTCATCGGCGGTTTTCTAACTTATTTTCATAGGGTTACCTCCCTCCCCTAGGCCCAAACAAAATATTACAATACATAAAAGTAAGACTACTCTGGTTGATACAGGGAGAGGTCAATGGGGAGCTTAATGCTCCTGGAGTTGGCCTTTTCTTCCTTGTATCTGTTGACACCTGGGGTATAGCCAGAGGATCTCAGGACCCCATGAAACACTTTTTAAAACTGCTGATCTAGTGATTCTAAGAGTTCCAAATGAGGAAGTCAAGATATTTCTCATTTGACTTAGTGTCAGATGTCAGCATTTCCTCCTTGGGCATACCCAAGCATTAATGCAGAGAATCATAATCATATTTTCCCTCTCAACTTTAAGACAATCTTTCTAATGCTTTGAATAGACAAGATAATGAAGATACATTTGTTGCATGAATAAATAAATGGTCCTTCCCTGAAGCATTTACCTGCCATCTTAACTCTACTTCTCACGGAAACACTGGTCCTCCTCCCTTAATAGTTTGTTCGTAGATCTAAGATCTCCTCCTGGTTTAAGCTAGTCAACAGCTTAAAAATCCACAATGCTTTCTCATTTTAGAGCAGTGAAAGAGCCTCCTCCACAAAACAACACATTTACTAGGACAACAGTGCTTGAGTTCCCGCTGTGTTTCAGGTAGTCAAATATCTGGAGAATGAAGTTGCCTTTAAATTTGAGGCTTAGTCTTAAATAGGTAAAGCCTCAAGATTTACAAGATATACCACATGTTCTTTTACAGTGCCTAGCCAGATTCACAGGCAACTGAAAAGAAACAAAGGATGAGTATGACAAATCTTCTCACATCCTCTATCAGGTAAGCTATCATCTCAGTCTTTGCTTAATCTTGCCTAGTACTCACCCCCTCCTTTGAGGCATCAGGTTAAGAACAAGGGGTGGGAGACACAGGGGAGAAAAAAGGGAATGTTCTATATATACTTCTTTCTATACTTACCCCTTTTACTTTACTGTCCCACATCCATCCTCTTTCTCCAAATCCTGTTCAATAAATTAGCTCCTTCTATAACAACAGGACCTTACTTCATACTAAGATAGTGATTTTAATATTCTCCATGTGTCTCCATTATTCGTTTTCCCTTCACAAAGTAGAGAATTCCCAAACCTCTTAAAATTCCAGAAAACAAAAACCTATAACCACAACATCTTCAAAGGGAGGTATCTAAAAAGCCAATTTTGTTGAAAAAAGTATATTTCAAATATGAATTATTGAAATATCTGCAAGAATGAACTACTTAATTATGTATAAGGAACTCCCAGTCTCTTCATATTTTCTTATCAGCTATCTAACAGGTTAGAAAAAGCTTTTTCTAAAAAATAAGATAAACAAACTTTTTTTCATTAATGTTTGCTGATGAGAATAGATAATCTCTTGGTATCTGTCATGGCTGCCCTAAAATTCTTTAAATCCAGAAAAAGTATTTATTCATAATTTTAAAAACAGCTAAAAAATTAGTGATTATGTTTATTGCATTCATTTATTACCTTTAACATTTAACAAACATTTACAAATCACTGTTAAGTGCTACGCTCTTTGGACCTATGTGGAAGATACAGTATATCCTCTCTTAAGGAGCACCATATATTATACACAGAGTGATTAGTGCTATGACATGTAAATTCAGAAGAGAGGACCTAAATCATAGGGGGCAGGAATCAGGAAAAACTTCCTGGAGGAGATGATAACTAAACCATTTAAGGTAAACATTTAGAACTCATAACTGGCATTAAAGCAAGCTTATAATTGAAATAGATGTTCCTTTCAGCAACATTCACCAACTACCTATTATGTCAAGGCACTATGTTAAAAACTAGGTATGTCAGCCAGGCATGGTGGCTCATGCCTGTAATCCCAGCACTTTCAGAGGCTGAGGCAGGCGGATCACTTAAGGTCAGGAGTTCGAGACCAGCCTGGCCAACATGATGAAACCCCATCTCTACTAAAAACACAAAAATTAGCCTGGTGCGGTAGCAGACGCCTGTAATCCCAGCTACCTGGAAGGCTGAGGCAGGAGAATCACTTGAACGTGGGAGATGGAAGTTGCAGTACGTGTCACTACATCCAGCTAATTTTCATATATTTTGTATAGACAGGGTCTCACTATTTGCCCAGGCTGAATGTGAACTTATTTTAAATTATTTGTCAGGCAATTCGTGTATCTCTAATTCTTTAGGGTCAGTTACTAGAGTTTATTGGTTCCTTTGGTGGTATCATCTTTCCCAAATTCCTTATGATCCTTGTATTATTGCAAAGGTGTCTGTGCATTTGATGAAAAAGTTACCTCTTCTAGACTTTATGGGCTGCCATCAGTAAGGAGAGACCTTCACCTGTGGGTGTGGAGAGAGGGTAGGGAAGGAGAGAGGCACTCTGGGGCATGCTGTGGCACGGGGTCTAAGGGCACAAGATACCAAGTGGTGTGTGTGTGTGGTGACTTGAGGTCTAGGGGGGACACTGAGCCTTGTCAGCTTAGACAGTTAAGAGTCTGTGACATTGGCACCTGTGTGATCCTTGACGGCAAAAGTTGTGGGAGGTCTGCAGAGGCTGCAAGGGCTACTGGAGTCCTCTGCTATGCCTCTGTGTCCAGCAACAAAGGGCCATGGCTAGCAACAATGAAGGCCAGAGCCAGTGAAATGCACATCCTCTGGTGTAGAGGCTGGCTGCAGACATGCCTCTGGCAGCAGATCCAGATGTAGCCTCATGCACTGGGGTAAGTGCTGGAGACAGAAACAGGAGATGGGCAAGACTGTAAGAGCACATGTGGGATGATCAGGGCTGGAAGCTTGCTTATGCTCAATTGCAGGGACCAGCTAGGGTTAGGTGACAGGAATCAGACTATCTGTGTATATGTGGGCAGCTGCAGGGCCATCTGTGATTGCAAGCACAGTGGTAGGGGCAGGAGCCAAGGGGCAAGATCACCTACTTATAGACATAAAACTGTGACAGCCAGGGCTGGCGGCATGCAGTAGCCTAGCTGCTGGGGTAAGCCTCAGGTACATGTAGTGGTGGGTTTGAAGCCTGTGATGAGTGGTCACAGAGCTGTTTTCAGGCACACATGCAGTAGCTGTGTTGTGTCCCTGGGCCAAAGAACCCACGGAGGCAGCAGCTGGGGTGGCTCTGGGGAGGAGGGATTTCAGGTGCTTAAGCATCTGAAAAATACGAAGTCTGCTGAGGAGGGATTCTAGACCCAAGCAGGAGCAGCTCAGGTGACTCCAGGTGGGGAAGGGAGAGGAGTGGTAGGTCACACACCCAGAGACTGTCAAGGCTGCTGGGCTGTGTTCCCAGGCCAGAACAACTACAACAGTAGCAGTCTTGCAGCTCTGGGTCTTTGCCCATTTTTTAACTGGGTTGTTATATTACTTAGTTTTAGGAGTTCTCTATATTTTATAGACATTGATCCCATATCAGATGTATGATTTGCAAATATTTTCTCCCATTCTGTGGGGTGCCTTTTTAACTCCATTGCTAGTGTTTTTTGATGCACAAAACTTTTTAATTTTCACAAAGTCCAATTTCTCTATTTTTTCTTTTGTTACCTGTGCCATTAGTGTCATACCAAGACATCAATGCCAAATCCAATGTCATAAAACTTTTGCCCTATGTTTTCTTTTAACAGTTGTATTGTTTTAGATCTTACAGTTAGGTCTTTCATATATTTTGAGTTTATTTTTGCATATGATATTAGGTAAGGGTCCAACTTCATTCTTTCACATGTGGATATCCAGTTTTCCCAGTACCGTTTGTTGAAAAAACTTCCCTTTCTCCATTGAATGGGATTAGTGCCCTTGTCAAAAACCATTTTATCATAATATGCTGGTATGCTGGGGCTCTCTATTATATTCCATTGGGCTATATGTTAGTCTTTATACTAGCACTGCACTGTTTAGATTACTGTATCTTTTTACTAAACATTGAAATCAGGAAGAGTGAGTCCTCCAGCTTTGTTCTTTTTCAGGATTGTTTTTGGCTATTCAAGGTCCATTGAAATTCCATATGAATTTTTGGATAAGTTTTTCTATTTCTGCAAAAAACCACCATTGGAATTTTGATAGGGATTTCTGTAGACTGCTTTGGGCACTACAATATTACGCCTTCCAACCCATGTACATGAAATGTGTTTCCATTTATTTATATCTTCTTTACTTTTTCAGCAATGTTTGGTAGCTTTCATAGTAGAAGTCTCCTGCTTCTTTTATTAGTTAATTCCTAAGTATTATTCTGTTTGATGCTTTGTCATTGGAATTGTTTTTCTAATTTTCTGTTCAGCTTGTTGACTGTTGGTTTATAGAAATGCAAGTGATTTTTGTGTGTTGACTTTGTATCTTGGTATTTTGCTGAATTCATTTTTTAGTTCCAATAGTTTTTTTAAAATGTAATCTTTGGAGTTGTCTACATATAAAATCATCCTCAGTGAACAGAGATTATTTTAATTCTTCCTTTTATTTCTTTTTCTTTTTCTTGCCTAATTGCCCTGGCCAGAACTTCCAGAACTATGTCAAATAGAAATGGTGAAAGGGGTCATCCTTGGCCGGGCACCATGGCTCACGCCTGTAATCCCAGCACTTCGGGAGGCTGAGGCGGATAGATCACCTGAGGTCAGGAGTTTGAGACCAGTCTGACCAATATGGTGAAACCCTGTCTCTACTAAAATTACAAAAATTAGCCGGGTGTGGTGGTGTACTCCTGTAGTCCCAGCTACTCGGGAGGCTGAGGCAGGAGAATCACTTGAACCCAGGAGGCGGAGGTTGCAGTGAGCCAAGATCATGCCACTGTACTCCAGCCTGGGCAACAGAGCGAGACTCTGTCTCCAAAAAAAAAAAAAAAGAAAGAAAGAAAGGGGTCATTCTTATCTTGTTCCTGATTTTAGAGAAAAAGTTTTCAGTCTTTCACCCTTGAGTATGATGTTTGCTGTGAGTTTTTCAGATATGTCTTTCATTATGTTGAAGTAGTTTTCTTCTATTTCTAGTTTTACCATGAAAGGGTGTTGAATGTTGCCAAATGCAGATGATGACGTGTTTTTTTCCTTCATTCTGTAAATGTGCTGTATTACATTGAGGATTCCATTATCTCTTGCTTGCACTAGTACAACAGACTCATACCTGATTTCTCTGTCTTCTGTCTTGTTTCTCTTAAATCTAGCCTGTGCACAGCAGAGCGCTCTTCACTAAACTGTGTATTTGTGGGGAGATATCACTCCCCACTTAAAAGTCTTTTACTGCTGGCCAGGTGCAGTGGCTCATGCCTGCAATCCCAGCACTTTGGAAGGCTGTGGCAGGTGGATCACGACTTGAGGTCAGGAGTTACCAGCCTGGCCAACATGGCGAAACCTCGTCTCTACTAAAAATACAAAAATTTCACCGGGCATGGTGGTGGGTGCCTATAATCCCAGTTACTCAGGAGACTGAGGCACGAGAATAGCTTGCACCCGAGAGGTAGAGGTTGCAGTGAGCCGAGATCGCACCACTGCACTCCACCCTAGGCAACAGAGCGAGACTCAGAAAAAAAAAAAAAAAAAAAAAAGGCTTTTACTGCTTTCTACAGTTCCAAATTCTCAATGTGTCATACAAGACTTACTCACTTTCACCTCATCTCTTATCTTCCTTTTCCCCCGACTTTCTTCTGCACTAACAGCAACCTACACTTATCTCTTCTCATTTGCTACATCAAATCATGCTTTTTTTCTCTGAATGGAATGAATGGAATATGATTCCTTTGATTCTTTATTTGGCTGTGACTCATTCTTTATAATCCAATGTGGATGTCACCTCCTCTAGTCTTTTTTTATTTCCTTTATTTAAAAAATATTCATTTACAAATAACTATTCTGTGTCTGTTACATGCCAGGCACTATGCTAGGTGTTAGGGCTACAGAGGGGAGAAAGACAAACAAAGTTCTTGCCTGCAAACATTCTTGAAAGTTACAACCCACCCCCATTATCTATGCTCCCCTAGCATCTCATGCTTGCCTCAATTTTCTCATTAATCATATAATATAAAATTATCAATTTATATTCATCTGACTAGTACATAGTGAGCATTCAATAAATGTTTCTTTAACCATAGTTATAAACTAATGCTTTTAACATTACATTAAAACTTTTTGTTGTTGTTAAGTTTTTGGATTGCCTCTCCTTCTTCACTGTCAACCGAGAACTGAACAATTCCCAAGGAGCCAGGGTCAACAAGGCCCCCACACTGTCTCACCCAAGCAACTGAGGATAAATTGTTACCTAGCTAGGTATCCAGAAATATGGAAAAATCATTAAACGGGGGCTCAGGAACAAGGGGAGGATGAGAAGAAAAAATACTAAATGATCATAAAGAAACTGTGTCTGTAGGGCCAGAGAGAGGATGTAAGAATCAAAATTCTCCCAGCTAAAGGACATATAACTACAATCCATAAAGTCTAAAACTTGAATTTAACTGCTGGTCTCAAATATTTCCTTCCTAACTCAAAGTTTAAGAAAGTCAACAGCAAAATGATTATTGTTGGCTGGGCGCGGTGACTCACACCTGTAACCCCAACACTTTGGGAGGCCAAGGAGGGCAGATCACTTGAGGTAAGGAGCTTAAAACCAGTTTGGCCAACATGGCAAAATCCTGCTGTACTCAAAATGCAAAAATTAGCCGGGCATGGTGGCACATGCCTGTAGTCCCAGCTACTTGGGAGGCTGAGGCACGAGAATTGCTTGAACCCGTGGGGAGAAGCCTGCAGTGAGCTAAGATTGTTCCACTGCACTTCAGCTTGGGCAACAGAGCAAGACTCTGTTTCAAAAAAAGAAAGAAAGAAAGAAAGATGATTGTCTTAAAACACACAAAGTCATGTAGGAGTAGAATCGGAAGACAGCAGTAGAATCACTGGGTAGAAGGTACAATTACACATATTTCAACTTAATATAAGGAAGACAACAGAAAAAGCTGCTCAAAAATGAAACTGGTTATTATAGGAGGGCAGAACTCCTAATAATAAGATATTATTATTCAGTAATAATAAGATATTACCGAGGTTGTGACTGTTTTAGTTTGGCAAAGCCTCCCAATCCCACACTACCATTTTCTCAAAATAACCTAAATAGTGTGCTAGCCTCACAAACACTGCTCTTCACTATATGGAACTGACTTCTCTCTGCTGATGGGACCACCCAAATAACACATATAATAGTGAGGGTGAGAGAAGAAAATAAATGAAGTGAAACAGTTACCTGTCACCTCTCAGATAGGACACAGAATAATTAAAAATTTTGGTTGGGGCTAGTTGGCCACCTTTTAATGTTAGTGGATTTATCCATTAAAGAGTGGAAGTATGACCTACTCTAGCCATTAAAAACAGACTCAAGCACTTTAAAGAAATATCTCATTAAATTATGTCCGGCAATTTCTGCCAAGCAGTGAAACTCAATATTATCTTTCTTTCACAAGGGCTAGTGAGATAAAGTGCTTTAAAAAAAGATGGTTTGGTCTCTTGAAAAGGAATAAACATTTTTGGAGACCAAGTATAGTACAGTATAATACAGCACAGTCATATTATTAGCAGGGGAAAACACTTCCTTCTCTGTGGTTTTCTAAAAAATGTTAAAAACCAGAGTGGCAAATTATAATTTTCACAGGATGATTATAGACTACAACTTCAATTACGTAACTCCATTTCTCTTTCACATGTTTAAGTGATATAAATACGTATTCAAAGGATGGCTGGAGAAGTCCTGTGGTAGCTTCCATAATGGGTGTCCAAAATATATAGGCAGTTTAAATAAAAATGAGCAACCACATTTTGTATAGAATGTAAATGGGAAAAAATTTTTAACGTACTAGCCTAAGCTTTTAAATACTTGAATCATGCTCTGTCTTAAAAAATTCTAGTTTAAGGCCAGGCGTGGTGGCTCACACCTGTAATCCCAGCACTTTGGAGGGCTGAGGAGGGTGGATCATTTGAGGTCAGGAGTTGAAGACCAGCCTGGCCAACATAGTGAAACCCTGTCTCTATTAAAAATACAAAAAAATGAGCCGGGTGTGGTGGCGGGTGCCTGTAATCCCAGTTACTTGGGAGGCTGAGGCACGAGAATCACTTGAACCCAGGAGGCAGAGGTTGTAGTGAGCCGAGATCGCACCATTGCACTCCAGCCTGGGTGACAGAGTGAGATCCTGTCTCAAAAAAAAAAAAAAAAAAATTATAGTTTAAATAAAGTTCATCTGTGCTATTTAGTTATGACCTCCATTGTATACACTTTTGAAGTCTTGGTGATGACTTTTCCTAGCACATAGTAAGAGCTCAATAAATATTTCTTAAATAAGTTAAAACATCCATGCTCTCTTTCCCATTTCCTTATAACCATGGTCAGAGTTGAGCATGAAAGTGCTGTTTGTAGCCATGGAACAGAATTTAAATATTTCCTTATAATATTCTTTAGGCTTGGGCCGGGCGTGGTGGCTCACACCTGTAATCCCAGCAATTTGGGAGGCCGGGGGGGGGGTGAGGGGTGGGGGTGGATCACGAGGTCAGGAGTTCGAGACCAGCCTGGCCAATATAGTGAAACCCCGTCTCTATTAAAAATACAAAAATTAGCTGAGCGTGGTGGCGGGCACCTGTAGTCCCAGCTACTTGGGAGGCTGAGGCAGGAGAATCACTTGAACCTGGGAGGTGGAGGTTGCAGTGAGCCAAGATCGCTCCATTGCACTCCAACCTGGGCAACAAGAGTGAAACCCCATCTCAAAAAAAAAAAAAAATTATATATATATATATTCTTTAGGCTCACTTAGACCCAAATAGGCACAACACACAAACAAACGTGTTCAATCTTATCTGCCCCTTCTCTTTGTTTCTTTAGGACCCCTGTGTGCAACACTATCACTGCATTTTTTATATTATGCCATCACTATTATTATTATCTTTTTATTTTTATTTTTTTTTGAGATGGAATTTCACTCTTGTTGCCCAGGCTGGAGTGCAATGGCACAATCTCGGCTCACTACAACCTCCACCTCTTGGGTTCAAGTGATTCTCCTGCCTTAGCCTCCTGCGTAGCTGGGATTAAAGGAATGCGCCACCACACCCAACTAATTTTGTATTTTTAGTAGAGACGGAGTTTCTCCATGTTGGTCAGGCTGGTCTCGAACTCCTGACCTCAGGTGATCCACTCACCTTGGCCTCTCAAAGTGCTGGGATTACAGGTGTAAGTCACTGTACCTGGCCACTGTTATTTTATCTATCACCCTTGACTCTCAGCACTTTGGTATAGGTATAGTGTTATTCATCTTTGTTATCTAAAGATATTAAGCACAGTGTCTGCTTCATAGTAAGTGCTCCAAACCAATGAGTTAAAGGACTTCCAGGGTCAATCCTAATGAATCTACTCAACTACACAGTCAATAGCAAAAAAAAGTTTCTTTTTTCTTTTTTGAGATGCATTCTCATGCTGTTGCTTAGGCTGGAGTGCAGTGGCGCGATCTCAGCTCACTGCAACCTCTGCCTGCTGGATTCAAGCAATTCTCATGCCTCAGACTCCCAAGTAGCTGGGATTATAGGTGTCTGCCACCACACCTGGCTAATTTTTGTATTTTTAGTAGAGACGGGGTTTTACTATGTTGGCCAGGCTGGTCTCGAACTCCTGGTCTCATGTGCTCTGCCTGTCTCGGCCATCCAAAGTGCTGGGATTACAGGCGTGAGTGACTGTGCCCAGCCTAGAAAGTTCTTTGTTAGCCTGATGGTTCTAAGTAAAAATCATTTCAACCAATCCATCTGAATTCTGTCTGTTGAAACATGAAACTAACAGAGCGAGAAGGAGCACATTAGTAGTAACCTTGCATGGACAGTTTCTGCCTTCAAGAATTTACCGAGATTTAATTAATGCTACATTAACTTTATCGGTTCATTGCTCTGGCAGATTAAAAAAAAGGGAAGTGGGCAGGTAGGTGGGGGATGGGCCTTCTGTTCAAAGAAAAGCTGGCAAACAGGCTTACTTCTTCCGACTGTTCCCGGGTCTGTGCAGGTGAAGATCTTCTTCCCACTGTAAGTCGATGGCAGGGATAAGAGAGCCCTGATTCAGCAAGACACATCTGCAAAAAGTAGAATCCATCATTTGTAAACAAAATATGGCCATGTTTCACAAAAGGATTTGACTTTTCAGGTATTTTCTATTATTGCTGAAGCTAGATTAGAAAGCTAACTCTAGTATCCTGGGTATTACATTACCAGGAAGGCTTTGAAAATTTGAAATTTTTCCACACATGGGATGTTATGGTAGCTAAGGCTAATTTTCATTAGATGATAGACTGAGGTTCTAGGAAACTGATATGAGCCCAAAATAAGGCAAATCATACATACTTGCCCCCAATCCCCCACTGCCTCAATGTGCGTCTGCTACTTTTCTGATTAGCAGAATAATACCTCATTTTCCTAACACCGAAGGCAGTAGGGATAGAAATATAAAATTGTAGGTGAGATACAAAATTTAAAATTTCCATAAGATACATATATCAAAAATATACAAAAATCTAAGTTTAGGTTTTACCCTAAAGGAAGCTGCCTTATATTTGAGTAGTTACAAAAGTTCTCCTATTACAGGGTGCTTCCTCAAATACTTAATTTTCAATACACTGTTTGGACAGATTAGCCTTAAATAACCTGAGTCAATGATGCTTCAGGTTCTCCCAGAGTTTACTTGTCAAAACTGGTTAATAAAGAAGACAATGATAAGACATGATTATTCCTAGAGCTCTGTATAATCTCACAATTGCAAGTATTAAAAGTCCTTATAAACCTGTCTTTAAAAGATACTTTGAAAAATGTCTTGGGAAGATGATGAATATACATACATAGGACAAATGAAACCAAAACAAAACAAAAAATAAGCAAATGAAAAAATTACAACTGTCCTTAATGACACCTAGATAGGGATAGTATTTGATTATTACTTTCTCCACAGCGTAGGGATAATAAGGTTGAGTTTATGGGTAAAGCAATGAGAAAATGCCTAGCACACAGTGGCGGCTCAACAAACATTACTTTTTACTAGTCTGTGAAGAATATCTGTGGCTTGAGATAAAATGTCCAGCGAAAAGGATGGACTCTAGAAAACATGACTTTAGCAGAAACACCTTCCTCACCTAGACTGTTCCATGAGAGAAGCCCACTGTCACCTTGTATTCTGGGGTCTTTCTAAGTTAGCCTGTTCCTTAATTAACACAAGAGTAGTTATCTTATTCAATTCAATTATTTAGTCTTTACAATGTCAACCAAAAAGAAAAAAAAAAGTGACCCTAGTGGTGATGATGATGCTTATATATAAAAAATGCCTACAGAATTTGAATAAATATCATGAAATATGAGGGTAGCTAGAAAAGCAGTATTTGTAAATTAACATTATATAATATTAACATTATTTTAAGTATATGTGTCCAATTAAATAATTTGACAATTATACTACATCAACACAAAAAGTTTATGCATTTAAATTATCCAAAGAAAACCCTTTTTCACAAAAATAATTATTATTTTACAGTATTTATATTTTTAAGGCCACATCTTAAGGAAAAAATAGCTATAGTTGGCAAGAATTTAATTGTTCTTGTCAGCTGTCAATGACTGAAATATAAGGATGGTAAATCATTTTTTGACAAGACATGAAGAAAAATGAACAAAATTAAGTAAATTTGTTCTGTTAAAAAGTAATCCACGGAAAAGGCAGGCACTTAACAAATTCTTGTTGATCCCTAAAGGAACTTTTTCTATTTAGTAACAGGAGACGGCTAAGTGTAGAATGGACTTTTAAACTCAGAGTGTCCTGAGTTCAAATTCACTTCTACTATTCACTTGAATCAATATTTTCCATCTCAAAACTAAGTTTCCTGGCTGGGCGTGGTGGCTCATTTCTGTAATTCCAGCACTTTGCAAGGCTGAGTCAGGAGGATAGCCTGAGCTCAGGAGTTCAAGACCAGCTTGGGCAACATAGTGAGATCTTGTCTCTAAAAACATAAACAAAAGATTAGCTGGGTATGGGGGTACACGCCTGTAGTCCTTGCTACTTGGGTTGCTGAGGCAGGAGGATCACTTGAGCCCAGGTGGTTAAGGCTGCAGTGAGCTGTGATCATGCCACTGTACTCCAGCTTGGGTGACAGAGTGAGACCCTGTCTCCAAAAAAAGAAAAACCAATTAGCTGGGCATGGTGGAACACACCCATAGTCCAGCTACTAGGGAGGCTGAGATGGGAGGATTGCTTGAGCCCAGGAGGTCAAGGCTGCAGAGAACTGAGATCATGCCACTGCATTCTAGCCTGGGTGATAGAGCAAGAACCTGTCATTAAAAAAAAAAAAAAAAAAAAAAAAAAAAAGGCTAAGTTTTCTGTTCTGTAAAATTAACATGACCTTTCCTAACAGGCTTTCTGTGAGGATGGCTTAAATGAGAATACACTTGCTACATAGTAGATATTCCATCAGCGAGTGAATACTCAAAGTCCATTTGAAGTTTTTTCTTTTCTTCTTACAAACAGTATTTAGTGTTAAGAACATACTGTGCTGAGCGCAATGGCTCACGTGCTGGGTGTGGTGGCTCACGCCTGTAATCTCAGCACTTTGGGAGGCTGAGGCGAGTGGATCACCTGAGGTCAAGAATTCGAGACCAGCCTGACCAACATGGTGAAATCCCATTTCTACTAAATACAAAAAATTAGCCGGGCATGGTGGTTCATGCTTGTAATCCCAGCTACTTGGGAGGCTGAGGCAGGAGAATTGCTTGAACCTGGGAAGTGGAGGTTGCAGTAAGCCGAGATTGTGCCATTGCACTCCAACCTGGACAACAAGAGTGAAACTCCGTCTCAAAAAAAAAGAACATACTATGTAATTCTCAAAGTATGTACTACAGGCACAGGGTTCTTGAGATTCTTTCAGTAGTTCCATAAGGTCAAAATTATTTCATAATAATACTTAAATGGCATTAGATTTTTTCACTGTGTTGTATTTATTTATTTATTTTCTTGAGAGGGAATCTCGCTCTGTCACCCAGGCTGGAGTGCGGTGGTACGATCTCAGCTCACTGCAACCTCCACCTCCCAGGTTCAAGTGATTCTCCTGCTTCAGCCTCCGAAGCAGCTGGGATTACAGGTGTGTGCCACCATGCCTGGCTAATTTTTGTATCTTTGTAGAGACGGGGTTTTAACATGTTGGCCAGGCTGGTCTTGAACTCCTGACCTCAGGTGATCTGCCCACCTCAGCCTCCCAAAGTGCTGGGATTACAGGCCTGAGCCACCACGCCTGGCCACAGTGTTTTTATACTGATGTTAAAAAAAGCAATGGTAGGCAAATCTGCTGGTACTTCAGCACAAATTAAGGTAGTAACACCAAGCTGTTAAAAATCTCCAGTTCCATTTACTCACTGTAAAAATGGCAGTTTCATTTAATAATGTCCCTGTTAAATCAGTAAAAATTATTAAGTAATTTACTTATTAAGTAAATTTTGACTCTTAATACATGTCTTTTAATATTCTATGTGACAAATGGGAAGTATGTATAAAGGACTTCTACAGCATACCAAAGTATAATGGATGGGTTGAAGAAAAAGCACTTGTGTTTCAGTTATATGCTGAATCAGCCACTTTTTTTCAGAAACACCATTACTACTTAAACAAATGATGGGCAGACAAACTGTGGTTATTTGGATTTGGTATTTAGACAAGTATCCCTTATTTAAAATGCTTGGGACCAGAGGTGTTTCAGACTTAGAACTGTTTTGGGTTTTGGAATATTTGCATCATATATACCTAACAGTTGAGCATTTCAAATCTAAAAATCCAAAATCTGAAATGCTCCAATGAGCATTTCCTTTTAACATCATGTTGCTGCTTAAAAAGTTTCAGATTTTCAGATTACGGATACTCAACCTGTGATTGAGTATCCCTAATTGCTGAACATTTTCTCCAAAATGAATGAAGTGAGACTACTACTTCAAGGAACAGGTCTGACAGTATTAATTGCCAATGACAAAATTTGAGTTTTCATGTAAAAATTAAGAGTTTTAAAAACTATCAGCCATCATGAGCTTGACAGCTTCTCAATGCTTAAAGCCTTTGTGATGCGTTCAGTGGTTATATTAATATAATAGATGTGACTTTTTATATCATGTAATGAAATGTGTCAACATTTAGAAAATCTGCATAACTCACAAGACCAATATTCTCCAAATGAACAGTGATTGCATGATGCTATAAAATTATGTATGGATAAAGGTTTAATTCAAACTGTGAGGCAGACCAATGTATCTTACTGTGACAAAGTATTAATACAAAATGTATACTGATAGGGCTTTAGATTCTACATTGAAAGTAACATTTAGCTTTACCCGAGAAAGCTCCTTGCCACATATACACACACAAAAAAATTAAAATAAAAAAATAAAACTAACCTTTAGGAAACTACCACTTCTCAAGTTCTAGTTTAGTATCAAAGAACAATATCTATAATTATTTGAAAAGACTATTAAAATACTCCTCCCTTTTCCAACTATAGATCTGTAGGAGGTCAGATTTTCTTCATATTTTCAATCAAAAAAATTCATTACAACAGGTTAAATGCAGAAGAAGGAAGACACGAAAATCCAGTTGTCTTCTATTAAGACAGACATTAAAGAGATTTGTAAAAGTATAAAAACAGTGTCACTTTACTTACTGAATTTTTAGAAAATATAATTACTTTGTATAAAAATGCTATTTATATTAACATGTAATTCACTTGTTATCTTAAATATTATTTTCTTCAATATTAATTTTTAGAATGGTAAATGTCAATGAATATAATCCACATAAACAAAAGCTCTCTGGGGTCTTTGATGATTTCTTTACAAGTACAAAAGGATCCTGAGACCAAAAAGCTGTGAACTGCTGAACTATGCAATGTGTACATATGCAACTAATTTTCATGAATAATGGCAACTATTATTTGAAACAACTGAGAAGACAAAAAAGCTCTTTCGTGAAATCTTAGAATCTTTTCGATGTTTCTTCTTTACACAATAAACAAAGCATATAGTATTTTCTTTGTATTATTCTTTATGTTATTCTTCATATGAAAATAAAATACTAGGACAATATGCAATGGAAAACTCCAGTAAACCATCATGACTGATCACTGGCTATGTCTAACAAGTTGTTAGTAAAACACAGTATTATCATGTTAAGCTTGGTCCTCAGAGCATTTAAGGCCATTCTTAATACTTCTTTCTTTAAAAATATGAATTAGTAGGCTGGGCGTGGTGGCTCGGTGTGAGACACCTGTAATTCCAGCACTTTGGGAGGCCAAGGCGGGCAGATCACTTGAGGTCAGCAGTTCGAGACCAGCCTGACCAACGTGGTGAAACCCCGTCTCTACTAAAAATACAAAAACTAGCTGGGCATGGTGGCGGGAGCCTGTACTCTCAGGCACTCGGGAGGCTGAGGCAGGAGAACCGTTTGAACCCGGGAGGCAGAGGTTGCAGTGAGCTGAGATTGAGCCGCTGCACTCCAGCCTGGGTGAGACTCAGTCTCAAACAATACATATATATTCATATATATATATATATATATATGTATACACACACACACTATATATATTCATATACACACATATATTCATATATACACATATATATTCATATGTATACATATATTCATATATACATATATTCATATACATATGAATTAGTTCTTCAAAGTATTTTTTATTCTATAGCCAAATTTTAACCCTCCCCAAATACATGCTTGCAATCTGTCTTTTTTTCTAATTATAAATGACAAAGACTAAGACATTTTAAGAGTATAGGAAGCTATAAAACCTGTTATGGGACCTTGGGTCAGTAACCAAGAGTCTTAACATCTCCTTTTGTAAAATATAGGTACGACCAACTAAATGGCCTCTCAGATCCCTTCTAGCCATAATGGGCTATGATCTTCATACATCACTAAGGAGATTTGGTTATGTCACCTGCAGACTCCTTGCTCTGCATGTGACACACCCAGTAACACAAGTGAACGAGATTCAAACTACAGCTTTACTGTTTGTATCTTTTATTCACTCAGTTTGTAAAATACAATTCTCTTGTGTTTTAAGAAGAACAATTAATATGAGACATTTTTTAAAAACCATATCTCAAGCTTGTCATCATCCTCACAAGACACTGATGTAATTTCATCCAGATTTGGGAATGCTACCGGATATTAGCACTGACTACACTGCACTGATGATCTTTTTAATCTGTGTATTTGTATGTCAAGATGTGTCCAACTGTACACTTAAAAAATGTATGGTTTATTACAGGTCAATTATACTTCAATAAGGCAGTATTCAGTGCTATTAATACATGCATTTATATCCTCATATAAAGTATTGCTTTTTTTTTTTTTTTTTTTTTTTTTTTGAGACAGAGTCTCACTCTGCCACCCAGGCTGGAGTGCAGTGGTGTGATCTCAGCTCACTGCAACCTCCGTCTCCCAGGTTCAAACGATTCTCCTGCCTCAGCCTCCTGAGTACCTGGGACTACAGGTGCATGCCACCAAGTCCGGCTAATTTTTGTATTTTTGTAGAGATGGGGTTTCATCATGTTGCCCAGGCTGATCTTGAACTCCTCACCTCAAGTGATCTGCCCGCCTCGGCTTCCCAAAATGCTGGGATTATAGATAGGAGCCACCTCACCCAGCCTAAAGTATTGCTTTTTGACATATATATACATACACCCATGAAACCATTCCGTATTTTAAAAAGCAGTTGTATAATAACTGCTACTATTAAGAGCTCAGTATGTATTGTTATTATACAAAGTGCTTTACACGCACTACCCCACTTAATTCTCACAATAACTCTGCCAGGTAAGGATTATAATCCCCACTTTAGAGATGAGGTTACTAAATCTCACACAGAATAAGAAGGTTGCCCAAAGTCAAACAGGTACTGACTGGTGAACCAAAATTAAAACTCAGGCACTTTATCTCACAACCATTTAAAAAGTATCCAATCGAACAACTATTAAGGCTCTAAGATATCTTGTCTTACTATCTGATAACCAGTAATTACTTTCTTTGGCTTAATTAAAACAGCTACTCCTAGATACCATCAATTAGTCAGAAACTACATAGTAAGTGCTTAACATATGTCTACCATACATGACAACTCTGTAAATTAAAGACTATCGTGACTGTACAAATCATAAAACAACCTTAGAGTAGTGGAGTAACCTGTCCGAGATAAATCAGGTACCAGATGGCAAACCAGATTTAACTCCAAAAGCCATGGAGTTTTCTATTACATCACATTTCCAACGTAGATAAGGCTTTTTATAGTAAGGAGTCCTGAAGATGACTTCTAGAATACCCCTTTTAAATTTTCAGATGCTTACTGTTCAGCTAAATAGATTACTGAGGTAGTTTTAAACCAAACTGAGTCATGAGGCTAAAATTTCATTTACTGCCAACCAAGGCGCAACTCAAAAAAGCTTATTTTTATTCACAATCCGAGGTTTCTTCTGCCCTTCCCCCAGCCATTTTTTTTGTCACTTATGTGCTAGAAAAGTCACACAGAGCTTTAATTTGTGGCAGGTTGAAGCAAGCTTATCAAGAATGCTAGTTACCAAGTGTACATGCACTTGTCTGGACTAGCCCACTGCTACATTCTTGTAGCAGGGTTAAACAGCAGTTTAGTCACCTCATAAAAAAGCACACTGTTAAAAAGGAAGTGACTAATAATATTCTGGAACCAACAGAATATTAAAAGACATGTGCAGGTCAAGATCAATTATCAACAAAACTCCTATGTAAATAGCTCAAAAAACTGTGTTCTCTGCCTGGCCTTGCTGCGTTATAGTCCTCAATTGATTTGGCAAGTTGGTAAAGTTTAATGAAATAAACACCAACAGTTACAAGTTCTCAGGCTTTTTGCTATGTACATAAACACAAACGCTACCATGTAGGCAACCGGAGCTGGAAGAAACAAGGATGGCTGCTATACATGGCTTCATTTTACACACAAGATACTAGATTTGGAAGAGTCCTCAGAATTCATCAGTTGCTTGTATCCCAACCAGGAGATCTTGAAGCCTTAGCTGAGTCAAGTGCTACTGCCATATCTTCCCCCACCCAGCATCTCCCTTGCCCCATTCCAAGCTAGTAATAAGAATTTCCAGAGAGAAGGTATCAGCAGCCTTCTCTTAAACTTCTATCAGTGATCCCACCAACCCCAACAGATTCCAAATGAAAGGCAGTTTCTCCTCACAAGATAAGGGTCTAATCCTCTCACTTAACAGGAAAAGAAACTGAGGTATAGAGAGGTAAAGTGTTTGTCCCAAGTCTCACATCTGCTTAATGATAGCACAAGCATGTTCTCTTCTTGACTCCTAATCTCGGTTTTTCTTTTTCTTCTTTTTTTGTTTTTTGAGACAGTCTTGCTTTGTTACCCAGACTGGAGTGCAGTGGTACAATTACGGCCGACTGCCACCTCGATCTCCCAGCATCAAGCAATCCTCCCACCTCAGCCTCCTGTGTGGCTGAGTCTGCAGGTGCATGCTGCCATGCCCAGCTAATTGTTTAATTTTTTGTAGAAATGAGGGTCTCCTTATTTTTTGTAGAGATGGAGTCTCATCATGTTGCCCAGGCTGGTCTTGAGCTCCTGGGCTCCCCCTTTTGGCCTCTCAAAGTGCTGGGATTACAGGTGTGAGCCACCACACCCAGCCAGCTATGTGTTTTTTAAAGCTGTTACAGTTAATTGTAAAATACTAACAAATATCTTGATTTAATTATCTCATATTTTCTTTTTAAAAGCTTTTGGAAATATATATAGTAATTTTAAATGCTCCTGACTTACTTTTTTGGTTTCTTTCATTTAATCTGGTGGGACTCTCAAAATCAAGGAGAATCACCTGATGCTATTTTTCCACATTATAATTACCCACTTTTATGCTTCCTTATACTGTCCCAACATTATCTTGCGATTTTGGCTGTCAAAGAGAGGTTGCTCAATATAAAAGGTTTTTTTGTTTGTTTGTTTTTTTAATCTTCTAGGGCATTTCATCCCCTAAAACCAGATTATGTCATAGCGAGATAAGGAGCTGCTCACTGTAACAGAATTAGCACAATTTCTAAATGGATATGCTTTTATAACTAAACACAGACATCAATATTCTTGTACTTCATTACTTATTGATTTTAGTGAGTACACTAGAAGAGGTTCTGAAGTATTTTACATCATTAAAATACTTCTGAAGAGCATTAAGTTACACAATAAGAAATACAACCCAGACCAGCCTAACACTGTCTAATGGCATAGTCCCTCATACCTTTTTAGAGAGAATGGTCAACTTTACCTATATAAAAAAGCACTATCCTCAGGTAAGTAAGTGCTCAAGATGTTATTTGTAAGGCAACTTTAAACCAGTTATTTCAGCTCAATCAAGAACTCTGTTTCAAAGTCAACTTTTTTTTTTTCTTTTTCACAGAGGCCAATAATCCACACTGTGAATTAAAATAGCCCTTCTTTCACAGTTCCTATCACTACAGCTTTATGCCATTTAGTTGCTTATGAGCACCCTCTGGTGGAGGGCAGAAGAGGGAAAAGAACATATTAAACACATCGCCTATAACCAGTAAGAAGGGTGAGGGGGAAAGAGAGATCTGGAATATGTGCAGATTTCTCTTGACTCTGCTTTTCTTCCTCATATTATTTGATAATTTAGAACTATTTGTTGAATGTTATACTAACCATATAGTTACTCAGAGTTGATAACTTATTCAATAAATATTAAGTTATTATATGTCAGGCACTTGGATCCAAATAACCTGGCCTTGGAGCCAGGCTTTGATAACTAATGTCATTTCTCAGGAAAGCTGCTTATCTCAAAACATCTCAGTTTCCTTGTCTGAGAAATGGGAATACTATCTTTGTTGACAGCAATAAAGAGATAAGTGAAAAAATATGTAGCATAGTGGACTAGATTTTCAACTTTAAAAAAATAAAAATCACACACCACCTCATCTTTGTCTCCTTGCCAGAAGGATTATCATATAGGTGTTTTCAGTTGCAATGCCCAATTATTTTTAAGAATCTAAGCCTAGATGACAGAATTGGTATCATTTAAGTATTTTATATCAACTTATGTCAATTAAATTTAACTGTATTAGTATATGTTCTAAAACATACAACAACCAAATATATTATTCAGTCTTTTCCATACCAAAGATATCCAAATGATGCCGACCAATGTTAAAGAAAAATTTCTTCCTAAGTGAACAAATTTAAATTATAAAGAGAGAAGGGTTTCTTATCATTTCCCACATAACATTCTTGTGAGTGCCAACCTGTGGAGAGCATTTTTGTTTAGATATATTGTAGCTGTGAGAGTTGCTTTTTTTTTTTTTTTTTTTTTTTGAGATGGAGTTTCACTCTTGTTGCCCAGGCTGGAGTGCAATGACACGATCTCAGCTCACCGCAACCTCTGCCTCCCAGGTTCAAGCGATTCTCCTGCTTCAGCCTCCCGAGTAGCTGGGATTATAGGGATGCGCCACCACGCCTGGCTAATTTTTTTGTATTTTAGTAGAGACGGGGTTTCTCCATGTTGGTCAGGCTGGTCTCGGACTTCTGACCTCAGGTGATCCGCCCGCCTCGGCGGGCGTGAGCCACCGCGCCCGGCTGAGCTGTGAGGGTTTCTAAGGGCCCATATCTTACATCACTCATTATCTGCTTACGACTGGGAATTTCGAAAGGATACATTACATAGCCATGTCCAAAAGTGGAACTTGCTCCAGGTTTCCCATTCAATTCCTGCGAGAGGAACTAAACCAAAATTGAGAGAAAGAACAACAGGCTATTGGAGGCAAAAATAACAAGAACAAAAACAAACAAACAAACAAATGAAAAACTAAAAAGGTATCTCTGTCTGCTGCAATGACTTTGGGGGACCAGTTAAGCCTCCTGAGAACATTTAGCTTAAAAACATTTAACTAGCCTGTAAGCCACCTTTTTTTTTCCTGTTGCCACCATTAAAGCAAAGCAAAAATTGTTCTTTTACATCTTTAGGCTTCATGGTGCCCTTGTATGACTCCTTTCTGCCGTAAGTCAGCCTGTGGTATGATTCCATGTGTGTAAATACTTGGGAAAAACACTATATATAGAGCAAAGGACCTGGGTTAAAACTCTAAATCTGCCTCTTATTCATTCTGTGACCTTGATCAACTTTCTTCTCTAAGTTTTATCACCTGTATGATGAAAAAATTGGACTAGATGATTCTCATGTTTTCTCTCACCCTGAAAACTTTTTCAGTCTGATGTTCAAGGCCATAAGCCTGCCCACCTTTCCAGCCATTACCTCCCACTATTTTTGTATACAGGTTTCTTTGCTCAATGATCCAAAAATGTGCCTTGCATGTGCCTACTCTTAGGCTTCTGCTCAGTCCATTACTCTTGCCTGGGTTTCCCTCACCATTCTTTTCCATCTGTCTATTTCTTAGGCATGTGAACATAATATGAGAAAAATTTAAGTGACAAAACTTCTTCAAAACTCAGCTCAATCTCTTTCTGAAAGCCTTCTATATGACCTCCCCAATTTCACATTTTTCTGTCTCCAAAACACTTGGTATCTTTTGGTAGTCAATCATATCCAGTGACACTCGGACAAATCTTCCAGATAAACCTCATTTATTCAGCTAGTTCCTAAGGGGAGACCCAGAATCCCAGGTGGGAACTGAGTAGACAGAGGCAATGTGGATGTCACAGTGATGCAGGGCAGGCGAGTCCCAAAACTAGGGCTTAGCACAGAAGGGTTCTTGGCTTTGCCCAGAAAAGAATTCAAGGGTGGACCGGAGGTGTTAAGACAGCAACTTTTATTGAAGTGGCAGTGTACAACAGTAGCAAAGCTACTGCTCCTTGCGGAGCAGGGCTCCCCCATAGGCAGTGTGCTCAGAGTAGCAGCTCAAAGGCTGTTCTGCAGTCATATTTATACCTGCTTTTAATTACATGCAAATTAAGGGGTGGTTACGCAGAAATTTCTAGGAAAAGGGGGGTAACTTCTGGGTTGTTTAGTTGTTGACATGGAAAGGGGCAGTAACTTCTGGGTGTTCCCATGGTAATGGTAAACAGACATGGCACAATGGTGGACATGTCTTATGGAAAGCTGCTTTTGCCCTGTCCCTATTTTAGCTAGTCCTCAATTTGGTCAGGTGCCTGAGCCCTGCCTCTGGAGTTCAGTCCTGCCTTGCACCTCAATAGACAAAGGTTTTACATGAGTGGGTCAGGAACTGGACCCAAAGGAGGGGAAAGCCAAATTCCTAGAGATCAAAACTCTGTCATCCTACATCTTTGGAAGTCTGCCCAGGCCATAACCATGTATGACATTTCTGTTCACTAGGGAAATGGTAATCCTAAGAGAGGCTGCAACATTGCTTCAATGAGTGCAACGGATGAGGGGACCTGCTGTCCTAGGAGGGGAGGGGAAGAAGTAGTATCTTACTGAAGAAGGAGAAGTCCTACCCCAAAATGTCTCCCCCTATCTCTCAAATCATTTGTATCACTGACAACGAAGTATCTGGGAAAATGTGTCATTGTAAGGTAACTTCTTTGGTAGGTAGATGTCACTATACCTCGTTGCAGAGGTATAAAAGCAGAGCAATTATGAACTTGGACTCCAAAGCCATTCTTCTAGGGTTTGAAATCCTGGCTCTGCTGGTTAAGAGCTTGTATGAGTCTGGACAACTCTCTCACCTTCTCAGTGCCTTAATTTCCACCTCTGTAAAGTCTTATAAGTTACAAGATTGTTGTGAAGATTCAAGAGTATGTGTATCTGAATCTGTCTATCAACCAATATATCTATCTATGCTTGACTGTATGAATGTTGCTAAATCACTCTGGGGGAACAGACAGACAGTACTATAAGTAGAGTGCAAAATACCATTATCCACTCACTTAACTAATAGTTACTGAACAACCACAATGTGTCAAGACCTCAGCTGAGTGCTAGAGATAGAGCCAATGGTGAACAGTTTCTGCTTTGATAAAGCCAATAATTTTCCAGGCTTTAGGTTTGTGAATAAAGTATAGATCATGCTAGTTCTATTTTATGCTATTCTGCCTAATCCTTGTTATTCCCTCTTAGTAAGAATGAACTTGGCATAGCTTGCCACACCGCCATTTCACAGACAAGAAAAATGAGGCTCATATTTTCACCCAGGGTCGATCACAGACCTAACAGACAGCAAAACAGAGTCAGAACTAACTTCATCTCTAGTATTTATTTGAGGCAAGGTCTCACTCTGTCACCCAGGCTGGAGTGCAGTGGCTTGATCACAGCTCACCACAGCCTTTACCTCCCAGGCTCCAACAATTTTTCCACTTCAGCCTCCTGAGCAGCTGATACTACAGGCACATGCCACCACATCTGGCCAACTTTTTTTTAATTTTTAGTAGAGTCTTGCTATGTTGCCCACACTGGTCTCGAACTCCTGGGCTCAAGCAATCCTCCTACCTTAGCTTCCCAAAGTGCTGGTATTACAGGTGTGAGCTACTGCGCCTGAAGATTCCCAGCTTTTAAAAATGACATCATCTCCACCTGAAACGTAAACCAACCAGGCTGACTTGTCAAGCTTTTAATTTTGGGGATGCAGGAACATGGTGAAGTTGAATTAAGGAAAAAAAAAAAAGTTAAGTCATTAGATTGCCCAAAATATAACTATATTTTAAGACCATGAAAAGAATAAAGAGAACAACTTATGTTGCAAAACCACGTTTCACCTGTTTACTCCCCCACACCTCCACAGTTAGCTTCTATAGCCAGGAAATTTATAAACAAAAATCTCACTTTAACTTTTCTATACTCTACTCAGGTCAGGCAAACATAGTCATTAGTGATTTGAATTAGTTTGCTAAATAAATTAAAGTATACTTTTAAAAGACAGCTGTCAAAGAAAAAGACAATGGATTGTGTTTCGAGAACAGATTAAAAAACATTGATCAAATCTTCCGTCGTTCTTACTGTACTCCAATACAGTGGGGTTCATATGATGACTTGCAGGACATTCAGCTCATTCACATATATGTATTACCTGTTTCATATATGATCCATATGATGATATGTTCAATACACTGAATACCTCTCAAAGAAACTGAAAACCAAACTTTCAAGCATTTTTCTAATTGTGGAAGTATCCTTTCCCAAAAGAGAACATAATTTTCTACACATTACTTGAGATTTCACACCATAATGGCTTACCACAAAAAGAAGCATGGAAAAAGTTTTCTGTTATTAAAACTACTTAAATATCAAAAAGAAACCATGTTAAAATAAAAACAAATGCATGTTTTTCAACAATTTATATTTCATGTTAATTGTTATTGTTGTTATTGTTTAATTAGGCTGTATGAAAATATCTCTTGAAAGGTATTTAGAAGTTTATACTAAATGGGTGAAAAATCTATCTTGGATGCAATGTGCTCAGGTTATAAAAGCATCAGTGCTTATTTTATCTCCCCACAAAGTGTCGCTGAGATAATTACTGCTGACAGCTTTATTCAAGGTTCATTTCACTTTTTCTGCTGTTTTTCTCGGTTAGAAGTTCAAGAGAGCCCATGGGAAGCCACACCCCTCACACCTGTTAGGCTTCTTCATGTTACAGAGGGCCAGTATGGACATGTCACTTCAAATTAGCATTGTACCAAGGCACTAACTGTGACAATTACTTATCACAGGTTTAACTAAAGAAAAAAAAAGTTTCTAATTCAACCACAAAAACAGTGTCACAAAATGTAATTTAAACCTGTAAAAGCAGGTTGCATAAAAAACATTCAGAGAGCTACAAAATAGGTTCCCAGGGTCGAGCTTTGTGCAGCATCTGAATTATGCAGGAATGCTATACAAGTGAACATTTCCTTTAAAACAAAATCAAACCAAAAAGGTAAACAAGGCAGCACCAGCAATTACACTTTACCAGCCAGCAATGGTGATGAGTGGGCCTCTTTAAATTTACTTCATTGTGCTGGAGTATTTGATTCACTTTGTTAATTCTTTTGTGTCAAGTTACTAATTCAATAATGAAATTTCCAGTTAAAGCAAAGCAGCTACTTTTAGACTTATGACTTTATATTAGGGAGAAAGAATTTTCTTCTAATATTTGCTTTTTTCCACTTACAAACCAGAAAATTATCATTAGACAAGGTAGATATTAACACAAAAAGAAAAAGGAAAAACCTCACACCCTTAAATGTGCTTCAAGCTAGTTATTATAAGCCTCTCTGTTTCAAGTGCAAAATAATCTCAAAATTATGCCACCTCTGAAAGACCTAGGATAGTTGGAGGTAGTTAATATGGACTGCTGTGAGGCTAATTGTGGATCTTGAGTTAATTACTTTCTGCGGATAGCAGATTTTAAAAATAAATAAGATGGTCTTTTACTCCATTTTTACTTCAATTTAAACTCAAGGAAACATGAGATGATGATGGTTAAGCTCTGAATACTTCATTATTTGCTGCTGCTATTTAGATGAAGACCCAGAAAGTCTGAGAAATATGTCCACATCATAATCAATGCTAATGTTCACTAGGAAAACAAGAGTGGACAGATACATATTTTTCACAATGCACAATTTGATTCACAAATACCCACCGTACATTACTTGGTCAGAGTTAACAGCAATTAACTGTCATTTCTCACCCCCCACCAACCTCCCCACATACCCACACACGTATATACACACGCACAGGCTGGAGGACACAAGGCAGAGCTCATGGAAACTGGCTTTGAAACAGAAAGTGTTAAACACTCATGAAAAGCAAAGGGCAAAATAATGACGCTGAGCAGGAAATTCAACAGAAGAAATTGCTTGTTTGTAGAAAATCACACATATTGGTGAACGAAAACAGTTCGATGGTAATCTTGTTATGGCCACATAATTTCAGTATCTTAATAGTTTGAAAAATTTAAAAACCATCATACACAGGAAAAGTGCATTATTAGAAATGTAACATTTTCTGAAGATATTTTTCTTCACTTTCCTAACATTTAGATAGTCACATTAACAAAAGCATATAAAGTCAACACATGATATATTGATTATAACAGTCTAGGATCTTATCAAAACAAGCCCTTTGCCTTATTCTACAATCACAACAAATTCACAGAGAATCAAGACGAAATCTTCAGTTACAATGAAAAGGTTATTTTACCTCAAGCAGATTCCTCATTTTATTATAAGTTTGATAAATAAAGAGGTTCCGTTAGTGGAGAAACCTCATTATTTTAGAGAGCTACTGTATTAATCAGTGGTCATTTCAGCTCATCATAACCACAGAACCTTCAAATATGCAAGGATACATCTCAAGCCTGCTTTGTATGCATGAAGGGTACCAACCAGCCACTTGGCACATGTCTAGTCAATAGTGAGATGCCATTTACCCCTCAACACTGTGGAACTCTTTGGATAGCAAATATAAGAGCTCTGGATATTTTTCCAGCAGCATCTAATTCCTTGGCAAAACCTAGGCAGTTATGCTAACAACTTTGGTCTCGGGACATGGACATAGTGCTGCTGGGCATCTTGTCCTGGCTTTTCCTCCTAGGAAAAAAGAGTCTGAATTAACTATACCATGTTAGGCACACCAGCATAAATGGGTACTATCTAGAAACAAGAAAAAGTAATTTCACCTTGCCAGTTAATCCTTGCTGGCTCAGCCTAGCCAAGTAATTTTTTTCCTTCTGCTCAACTCTTAAAACCGTTATTGTGAAGCTCTAGAATTAGTGTTTTGTGATTTAAAAGAACTACAACTTTCATTGTATCTGTGTTTAGGTAACTCTAAGGTCCTTGAAGACACAGCCTGGATCTTATATTCTCATTTTTAGCTGCCACGGGGCTCTTAGTAGGTTGCTTTGTATATGCCATGCAATAAATGTCTAATGCTCTAACTTATATGGGTACTTTTCCTACTTTCCTTGCCAAGATAAAATATGAAAGACTTGTAATTTTCTAGAGAAATATATAACCTACCTAGTCCTATAATCCAAGGCCTGGAAACCACTCCAAAGTGAGATAAACACTAAAAACTATCATTAGAGTTTAAATAACTATCTGATTGACATCTGGGCCTCAGTGAAAAGTATAAGGTTCAAAAGCATTCTGACATGATATGGCATATTAAATTTAATTCAGTAGTCACAAAGACTTAAAACTACCAATCAAAATATGCAAAATAAAGACCAAATTTACCTTCAACATAATTTGAACTTACGCATCTTCATTTTTTGACAGACATACTGTTTTTATTTCATACTTAATGTTCCTGTATAATTAGCTTTGCATTCTAATGTATTTCATCTCTGTGGACTTCATGGGAATTACAGTAATCCAAATATCATTCAGCTCTACGTTGTAAGACATGATTGCTCTTAAATTTATGAGGATGAATAATGTAGCTAATAAAAACATTTTCAAATTTATAATGTATATTAAACATTAAAAAAAATCCAACAGATTTGAAATGTCTCACATAAGAATAATACACAAGGAATTATACTTTTTAGGACTCCCACTCAAGTAAATACAAGAAATAGTAAGTAATCACTCAATATACATGTGTTTATTTACTGGTTCTTATATATACACATGCATTGCAAGAAAAATCTTTTATATTAAAAAAACAAACAAACAAAAAAACCAGGCAGGGCATGGTGGCTCACACCTGTAACCCCAGCACTTTGGGAGGCCGAGGCGGGCAGACCTCAAGGTCAAGAGATCAAGACTGTCCTGGCCAACACAGTGAAACCCTGTCTATACTAAAAATACAAAAATTATCCGGGCGTGGTGGCACGTGCCTGTAATCTCAGCTACTTGGGAGGCTGAGGCAAGAGAACTGCTTGAACCCGAGAGGTGGAGGTTGCAGTGAGTTGGGATTGCGCCACTGCATTCCAGCCTGGCAATAGAGTGAGACTCTGTCTGAAAAAAAAAGAAAAAAAACACACACAAAAAAACCAAGAGACAAAAATGGGAAAACCCTCAGATCCAAAACTCTTTTCAAAAATATTTTGGCACATGGTAACAGAATGATCCATTCCCAAGACAAGCATGTATTCTATGGGCAGACTCATACCTGCAGCACTTATTTACGTCAATGCCACAAATCTGAAAGCTGTGAAATGTTAACTCTTCAAACCAGGCAGAAACTATTGTTGTGTACTACTAAGTCCGATTATTCAAAAAACTAGTTTACCTGTAACTTCAAGCTGAATAAATGTATTGAAATATTAGAGTTAAGGGGAAAAAAAAAGAATGTTTATGTGAGTGTAAAAAAACTAAAAACTGCAAAATATTTTGAGAGACTGGGAATAAATCATTTTATAAATTATTTTTATCAACACATAGTAATAATATTAGAAATCTTCCTTTAAAAACAAAACAAAATGGGCTGGGCACAGTAGCTCACATCTGTAATCCCAGCACTTTGGGAGGCCAAGGCGGGCGGATTACCTAAGGTCAGGAGTTCGAGACCAGTCTGACCAACATGGAGAAACCCCATCTCTACTAAAAATACAAAATTAGCTGGGCGTCATGGTGTATGCCTGTAATCCCAGCTACTAGGGAGGCTGAGGCAGGAGAATCACTTAAACCTGGGAGGCGGAGGTTGCAGTGAGCCGAGATCGCGTCATTGCACTCCAGCCTGGGCCGCAACAGCGAAACTCCGTCTCAAAAAAAAAAAAAAAAAAAAAAAAGAAGTTTCCCAGCAAAATGAGAAAAAAAATGACATGAGAATGTGAGCATGATTTATTTTTATTTTTTAAATTTCAACTTTTATGTTAGACACAGGGAGTACATGTACAGGATTTTTACATGGGTATATTGCACCCAGGTAGTGAGCATACTACCCAATAGGTAGTTTTACAACCCACACCCTCCCTCCCTGCTCTAGTAGTCCACAGTGTCTACTGTTCTCATGTTTATGCCCATGTGTGCTCAGTGTTTAGCTCCCACTTGTAAGTGAGAACACACAGTGTTTGGTTGTCTCTTCGTGCATTACTTAGCTTAGGTAATGGCCTCCAGCTCCATCCAGGTTGCTGCAAAAGATATGCTTTCATTCTTTTTCCAGGCAGCATAGTATTCCATGGTGTATATGTACCACATTTTCTTTATCCAATCCACCATTGATGTCCACCTAGGTTGATTCCATGTCTTTGCTATTGTGAATAGCACTGCAAGTGTCATTTTGGTACAATAATCTAGTTGCTGGGGAGGGGCTGTATATACCCGTAATGGAACTGTTGGGTTGAATGGTAGCTCTGATTTAAGTTCTTTGAGAAATCTCCAAACTGCTCTCCATAGTGACTGAACTAATTTACATTACCACTAACAGTATGTAAGTGCTCCCTTTTCTATGCAATCTTGCCAGCATCTACTGTTTTCTGACTTTTTAATATAGTCATTTTGTCTGGTGTGAGATGGTATTTCATTGTGGTTTTAATTTGCATTCCTCTGACGATTAGCATTTTTTCATATGTTTGTTGGCTGCTTATATGTCTTCTTTTGAGAAATGTCTGTTTATATCCTTTATCCATTTTTTAATGGGCTTGTTTTCTGCTTGTTTGTTTCAGTTCCTTACAGATTTTTGGACATAGAATTTTTGTTGGATGTAGAGTTTGAAAGTATTTTCTCCCATTCTGTATGTCATTTACTCCGTCAATAGTTTATTTTTCTGTGCAGATGTTCTTTAGTTTAATTAGGTCCTACTTGTCAATTTTTGTTTTTGTTGCAACTGTTTTTGGGGACTAAGCCAAAAAAATCTTTGCCAAGGCCCTTATTGAGAAGGGTACTTCCCACGTTTTCTTCTGGGATTTTTATAGTTTGAGGTTTTACATTTAAATCTTTAATCCATCTTGAGATAATTTTTGTATATTATAAAATTTAAGGTGCCTAGTTCCATTCCTTTGCATATGGCTAGCCAGTTATCCCAGCCCATTTATTGAAAAGGGAGTCCTTTCCACATTGCTTGTTTTGTTGGCCTTGTCAAAAATCAGATGGTTGTAGGTATGTGACTTTATTTCTGAGTCTTCTATTCTGTTCCATTGGTCTATGTGTCTGTTTTTGTATCAATACGATGCTATTTTGGTTACTGTAGCCTTACACTTTAGTTTGAAGTCCCATTTTGTTCTTTCAGCTTAGTATTGCTTTGGGTATTCAGGCTCTTTCTAGGTTCCATATTAATTTTTGAATTTTTGTTTCTAGTTTAGTGAAAAGTAACATTGGTAGTTTGATCGGAGTAACACAGAATCTGTACATTGCCTTTGTCACTGTGGCCATTTTAATGATACTGATTCTTCCAATGCATGACTATGAATTGTTTTTCCATTTATTTGTCATCTCTGATTTCTTTCAGCAGTGTTTTGTAGTTCTCATTTTAGAGATCTTCCACCTCCTTGATTAGTTGTATTCCTAGGTATTTCATTTTCTTTGTGGCTAATGTAAATGGGATTGTGTTCTTAGTTTGACTCTCAGCCTGGGTGTTACTGGTGTGTAGAAACGCTACTGATTTTTGTATACTGATTTTTTTTTTTTTTTTTGAGACAGAGTCTCACTCTGTTGCCCAGGTTAAAGTACAGTGGCACGATCTTGGCTCACTGCAACCTCCACCTCCTGGATTCAAGTGATTCTTGTGCCTCAGTCTCCTGAGTAGCTGGGATTACAAGCATGCGCCACCATGCCCAGCTAATTTTTGTATTTTTAGTAGAGTCAGGATTTGGCCATGTTGGCCAGGCTGGTCTCAAACTCCTGACCTCAAGTGATCTGCCCACCTCTGCCTCCCAAAGTGCTAGGATTACAGGCATGAGCTACCGCACTCAGGCTGTACATTGATTTTATATCCAGAAACCTTGCTAAATTGTCTATCAGTTCTAGGAGCTTCTGGCAGAGTCCTTAGGGTTTTCTAGGTATAGAATCATATCATCAGCAAAGAGATACAGTTTGACTTCTTTTTCCATTTGGATGCCTTTCATTTCTTTCTCTTGCCTGATTGCTGTGGCTAGGACTTTTAGTACTATGTTAAATAGGAGTGGTGAGAGTAGGCATCCTTGTATTGTTCCAGTTCTCAAGGGAAATGGTCCCAGCTTTTGTCCATTCAGTATAATGTTAGCTGTGGGTTTGTGGTTAATGATAGATGGCTCTTATTATTTTGAGATATGTTCCTTCAATGCCTCATCTGTTGAGGGTTTTTATCAAGAAGTGATGTTCAGATTTTATCAAAAGCTTTTACTGCGTCTATTGAGATGATCATATGGTTTTTGCTTTTAATTCTGTTTATGTGGTGAATCACATTTACTGATTTGTGTATGTTAAACCAACTTTGCATCCCAGGGATAAAGCCTACTTAACTGTGGTGAATTAAGTTTTTGAGGTGCTTCCGGATTCAGTTTGCTAGTATTTTATTGAGGAGTTTTGCATCTTTGTTCATCAGAGATATTGGCCTTACTTCTCTTTCTTTATGGTCTCTGCCAGATTTTAGTATTAGGGTGACGCTGGCCTCACAGCATGAGCTAGGGAAGGCGTCCCTCCTCTTCTGTTTTTTTTTTGTTTTTTTGTTTTTTTTAATAATTTCAGTAGCACTGATACCAGTTCTTCTTTAGGTGTCTGGCAGAATTCAGCTGTGACTCCATCTGGTCCAGTGCTTTTTTTGGTTGGCAAGTTTTTTATTATTTATTCAATTTCAAAGCTTGATACTCGTCTATTCAGGGATTCAATTTCTTCCTGATTCAACCTTGGGAGATTGTGTGTTTCCAAGAATTTCTCTATTTCCTCCAAATTTTCTAATTTGTGTGCATAGAGTTGTTCATAGTACTATGAAGATCTTTTGTATTTCTGTGGAATCAGTTGTAATGTCATCTTTGTCATTTCTGATTGTATTTATTTAGATCTTCTCTTTTTTCCTTTGTTAATCTAGCTAGTAGTCTATCAATCTTGCTTATTTTTTCGAAGAGCCAACTCTGGTTTTCATCTTTTGTATGGATGTTTGCATCTCCATTTCATTATGCACTTCTCCAATTTTGGTTCTTTTCTTCTGCTAGCTTTGGGGTTTATTTGTTCTTTTAGTTTTTTTAGGTTTAATGTTAAATTGTTAATTTTAGAGCTTTCTAACTAATTAATGAGGGTGTTTAGAGCTATAAACTTTCCTCTTAACACTGCTTTAGCTGCATCCCAGAGATTTTGGTAATTTTCGCTAATACTGGTGTTCACTCAGGAGTTATTCTGGAGCAAGTTGTTTAATTTCCATCTGTTTGTGTAGTTTTTAGAGTTTTTTTTTTTTTTTTTTTTTTTTTTTTTGTATTTTCAGTAGAGATGGGGTTTTACCATGTTGGCCAGGCTGGTCTCGAACTCCTGACCTCAGGTGATCAGGCTGCCTCGGCCTCCCAAAGTGCTGGTATTACAGGCATGAGCCACCGCGCCCGGCCACCTAAATCTTTTTTAATGCCAAAAACTTGTTTTATGAATCTGGGTGCTCCAATGCTGGGTGAGCATATATTTAGGATAGTTAAGTCTTCCTGTGGTGTTGTACCCTTTATCATTACATAAGGCCCTTTATTGTCCTTCTTAATTTTTACTAACGTTTGTTTTATCGAATATAAGAATAGCAAAGCTTGCTTTCTTTTTTTTTTTTTTTTGAGACAGAGTATCACTCTGTCGCCCAGGCTGGAGTGCAGTGGCACACTCTCAGCTCACTGCAGCATCTGCCTCCTGGGTTCCAGCGATTCTTCTGCCTCAGCCTCCTGGGTAGCTGGGATTACAGGCATGCACCACCATACCACCATGCCCGGCTGATTTTTGTATTTTTAGTAGAGACAAGGTTTCACCATGTTAGCCAGGCTGGTCTCGAACTCCTGACCTCATGTGATTCACCAGCCTTGGACTCCCAAAGTGCTAGGATTACAGGTGTGAGCCAGCACACCTGGCCCCTTGCTCTATTATGTTTTATTTCTGCGTGGTAGATCTTTCTCCATCCCTTTACTTTGAGACTGTGGGTGTCATTATGTGTGAGATGTGTCTCTTGAACACAACAGATGGTTGGGTATTATCTTTTTATTCAGTTTGTCATTCTGTGTCTTTTAAGTGAGGCGTTTAGCCCATTTATATTCAAAGTTAGTACTGATATATGTGATTTTGATCCTGTCATTGTGGTGTTAGCTGGCTGCTATGTAGACCTGATTGTATAATTGCTTTTCAGTGTCTGTGGGCTATGTGCTTAAGTGTGTGTTTGTTGTAGTGGTATCATTCTTTTGATTCCAAGTTTAGTACTCCCAGAAGGACCTCTTATAAGGCTGGTCTATTTGAAACACATTCCCTCAGCATTTGTCTGAGAAGGATTTTGTTTCTCCTTCACTTATAAAGCTTAGTTTGCTGGGATATGAAATTCTTGGTTGAAATTTATTTAAGGATGCTGAATATAGGCCCCAAATCTCTTTTAGCTTGTAGGGTTTGTGCTCACAGGCCTGCTGCTAATGGGGTTGTCTAGCCTGATTGGGTTCTCTCTGTATATGACTTGACCATTCTCTCTAGCTGCCTTTAAGATTTTTTCTTTTACATTGACCTTGGTGAATCTGATGAGTACATGCCTTGGGGATGGTCATCTCATATAGTATCTAACCAGGGTTCTCTGTATTTCCTGGATTTGCATATCAATTTTTGTAGTGAGATTAGGGAAATTTTCATGGACTATATCCTCAAATATATTTTCCAAGTTGCTTATTCTCTCTCCTTCTCTCTTAAAAATGCCAATGAATAGTAGATTTGGTCTCTCTCTCTCTCTCTTTTTTTTTTTTTTTTTTTTTGAGACAGAGTCTTGCTCTGTCTCCCAGGCTGGAGTGCAATGGCACAATCTCGGCTCACTGCAACCTCTGCCTTCCAGGTTCAAGCGACTCCCTTGCCTCAACTTCCCAAGTAGCTGGGACTACAGGTGCCCACCACCACGCCTGGCTAATTTTTGTATTTTTAGTAAAGACAGGGTTTCACTATGTTGGCCAGGTTGGTCTTGAACTCCTGACCTCGTGATCCGCCCGCCTCGGCCTCCCAAAGTGCTGGGATTATAGACGTGAGCCACCGTGTCCAGCCTAGATTTGGTCTCTTAAGATAATCCCACATTTCTTGGAGGTTTTGTTCATTGTTTTAAATTTTAAATTTAAATTTATTTTTGTCTGAATGAGTTGATTTGAAGAACCAGTCTTTGAGCTCTGAGAGTCTTTCCTCCTCTTGGTCTATTCTGTTGTTCATACTTGTATTGTATTATGAAATTCTTGTAGTAAACTTAGCAGCTCTAGAAATTCAGTTTGGTTCTTTCTTAAAATGGCTATTTCATCTTTCAGCTCTTGGATCATTTTGCTAGATTCCTTGGATTGGGTTTCAATTTTCTCCTGAATCTCAATGCACTTCCTTGACATCCAGATTCTCAATTCTGTGTCTGTCATTGCAGTCATTTTGGAATGGTTAAGAACCATTGTTGGGAAACTAGTGGACTTGTCTGGAGGTAAGGGGACACTGGCTTTCTCAACTGCCAGAGTTCTTGTGTTGATTCTTTACGTGTGGGTGAATTCTTGCACTTGGTTTCACAGGTGTATATATTAGCAGGATAATTTTTGTTTTTGCAGTTTGAGCTGCGATCCAGTAGATGGTGCTTAAGAGTAATGGCCAGTAGCTAGGCAAATATCCAGCCACATAGATCTTTTGTACTTTCTTGCATTCTCAGGTGTGCTCTGTGGTGTGGGAGGGGAGGAGATGGCTCCCTCACCAGGTCTGCTTCTGAGCCTTGGGGGTGCCCTTCCAGTCACTGGCACTGTGCCCGCATTTTCTTTTGTTAGGTGTTCCGGGCCATGGGGCCCCCTCAGGCAGACGCTGGAGCAGGGAGATATGCCGCACACTTTCCGGACCAGCCCTGTGGAGGGAGGCACACCCTGCTCCTACCCTAGTTCTCAGTCCTCTGATGGTGGGGGCTCCTCCCCTGCTCAAGTGTTGGCCTTAGATCTTGGCTCCATACTCCTAAGCTACATGCCACAGCCCTGGAAGTACCAGGAAGTCCCACAGCTCAGGGTGGGGTTATGGCTGTGCTGGGGTTTCTGATGTGCTCCTGAGTCACTGGGAAAATACTCAGGAGGAACAATGCACTCTGGCTGGGCTGCAGAGGGGGTGCTGTGTACACACTCCTGCAAGGCAGCTAGGAATGGGCCTTCGCAGGAGCCAGTGAGCAGGAGGGCTTGCAGAAAAGATATGCCCCAGTCTTACGGGGAAGTTAGCCCCGATCTTTCTTTTTTTCTTCTTCTTCTTTTTTTTTTTTTTGAGATGGAGTCTCACTCTGTAGCCCAAGCTGGAGTGTAGTGGCGGGATCTCGGCTCACTGCAACCTTCGCCTCTGGGGCTCAAGTGGTTCTCCTGCCTCAGCCTCCCAAATACCTGGGACTACAGGGGTGCACCACCACACAGTTAATTTTTTTGTATTTTTAATAGAGACGGGGTTTCACCATGTTGCCCTGGGTGGTCTCGAACTCCTGAGCTCAGGTGATCCACCCGCCTCGGCCTCCCAAAGTGCTGAGATTACAGGAGTGAGGCACTGCACCTGGCCCAGCCCCGATCTTTCTTAGGTTGGAGGTTACCTGGGGCCAGCACCTCCTAGAGGAAGATGAGGAGCCCTGGATGGTGGGTGTCTATGGCTAATCTCTGCCAGAGCTGACCAGCACACAAAAGCTCCTGGGCTCCGTGCCGACCACACTCCTGTCTGTCTTGCTCCCTAGAAAGATTCCCCTGCTGGCCAGGCGCAGTGGCTCACGCCTGTAATCCCAGCACTATGGGAGGCCAAGGCAGGCAGATGGCCTGAGGTCGGAAGTTCGAGACCAGCCTGGCCAGTATGGTGAAACCCAGTCTCCACTAAAAATACAAAAATTAGCCAGGCATGGTGGCAGGTGCCTGTAATCCCAGCTACTCAGGAAGCTGAGGCAGGAAATCACTTGAATTCGGGAGGTGGAGGTTGCAGTGAGCCGAGATTGCACCACTGCACTCCAGCCTGGGCAACAGAGCGAGACTCCATCTCAAAAAAAAAAAACAAAAGAAAAAAAAAAGAAAGATTACCCTGCCAGCTCACATGTCCATGGAGGATAAAGGGTCCACCGTAGCTAGGCTGGTCTGTGGCAAGAGTGAGCTATCCCTCATTTCCTTAATACACCCCTTTCCCAAAAGCTATTCAGGGCCAAGAACTAGCACCAGCATTCAGATACTCCACGCAAGGTTCCCAGCTTCCTCCCTCTTCAGCCTTGGCTTCAGCATCTCCTCACCAGCCACTCTTGGCATTTTCTCTCCTAAGAGTTGCCCAAATTATGCTGACTTGATGATTTGGTCTCTCTCGGTAGAAGTGGCACTTCCAGGCCGCATTTAGTTAGCTATCTCGTCCACTCTCTTGAGCATTATTTTTAAAGGATATTAGTACAATTGTCATCCAGGAATCTAATATTACTTGAAATTTACCTATTTTTAATTGATCCATTTCATTTGCTGAAGGACATGTATTAGAATTTTACAGAATCATAAAATTTCAGAGTTAAGGGAAATCTTGGACTTGGGGGTGGGGAGGATGGTAAAGAGGAACAGAGAGGATTCCAGTATTTATTGGACACCTACTATGACCTCCTCTTTACTAAAGTGGGATATCCCTGAAAATACTGTGAGGAGTAGGGGAATTTGGCTTCTCTGGAGAACGTCTGATAGTATACCTGTGCACACCAGGAAGCAGTGGTAGGCACAATTGGTCATAAATGAGAGGTAGCTTGAAGTTTCTTTTAGATTCTACCCTTATTCCTCAAATCTTCCTCTAGGACCTGATTCTCTCCCTCATTATCTTGCACTTGGTGGTAATCCCATACTGTACCCTAGTTTTTGCTCCCTAGGGCTCACTAATATCATCTTCTCCTACACCATGACCCTGTTCTCACCGGTTCCCAACTTTACTGAACTTTACCTGTATTGCTTCATTTCCTCAGATCCTCAAGTATCAATAAGCTCAATAAGTGCATCGAGTTCAAATCAGCCCATATGAAGTAAAGAGCATTTGAGGACACTGCTAGATTATATTCATTCATTAAAACTGTGGCATTTGGGAGACAATCTTCCATTTTGAGTGTAGTTTGGGAATTTTTAGAAATTTTGGCTCAGGTTAGGACGGGCGCGGTGGCTCACACCTGTAATCCTAGCACTTTGGGAGGCCAAGGCGGGTGGACTGCCTGAGCTCATGAGTTCGAAACCAGCCGGGGCAACATGGCGAAACCCTGTCTCTACTAAAATACAAAGAAATTAGCTGGGTGTGGCGGCGTGCACCTGTAGTCCCAGCTACTCGGGAGGCTGAGGCAGGAGAATTGCTTGAACCCGGCAGGTGGAGGACAAGTTGCAGTGAGCTGAGATCGTGCCACTTGCACTCCAGCCTAGGCAACAGAGTGAGACTCTGTCTTGAAAAAAAAAAAAGAAAGAAAGAAAAGAAAAAGAAATTTTGGCTCAGGTTTAAAAAAATTCCTCATAAACCAGAGCACAAATGAGGCCAGGTGTGGTAGCTCATGCTTGTAATCCCAGCAGTTTGAGAGGCCAAGGTGGGAGGATCACTTGAGCCCAGGTGTTCAAGACCAGGCTGGGCAACTTGGCAAAACCCTGTCTCTACAAAAAATACAAAAAATTAGGCAGGCATGGTGGTATGCGCCTGTAGTCACAACTACCCAAGAAGCTGAAGTGGGAGCCCAGGAGCCAGGAGGCAAGGCTGCAGTGAGTTGTGATTGCACCACTGCACTCTAGCTTGGGTGACAGAGCGAGACCCTGTCTCAAAAAAAAACAAAGAAAGAAGAAGAAGAAGAAAGAAGAAGAGGAAGAAGAAGGAAGAAGAAAGAAGAAGAAGAAAGAAGAAGAAACAAGACGAAGAACCACAAATACAAATGGCACTGTATGCTAGTGTTGCCACTAGAAAGACCACGTAGTTCCGTGGCAGGCAGTCAAGTAGAAATGACTAGTCCTAGTCCAGACACAACTTTCGAACTTTTTTTTTTCAGATGCAGTCTATCTCTGTCGCCCAGGCTGGGGTGGAGTGGCGCGATCTCAGCTCACTGCAACCTTCACCTCCTGGGTTCAAGCGATTCTCCTGCCTCACCCTCCCAAGTAGCTGGGATTATGGGTGCCAGCCACCACGCCCAGCTAATTTTTTGTATTTTTTAGTAGAGACAGGGTTTCACTGTGCTGGCCAGGCTGGTTCGAACTCCTGACCTTGTGATCTGCCCGCCTTGGCCTCCCAAAGTGCTGGGATTACATGCGTGAGCCACCGCGCCCGGCCAACTTTCAAACTTTCTAGTGTTCTTGCAAAAGTAATTTATCTCTCTGAATCTCAGTTTCCTTATTTGTAAACAAAACAAACAAAAACAATAACTCCTTTGCCTGATTAAGCAGATATGAAAAAAATGAGTTAATCTATATGAAAGGATTTTAAAACTGAAAAACAGAGGGCTTCAACATATGAAAAGGAAAACAAAAAAGGAAAAACAGATAATTGATTTTATTTCTCCAACATTTTCTAACTAGGCTTATCCTATGCACTAAAAAGAACAGCATTACCATATCTCTAACTTTTCACATATATTCCCTTTGTGTGACTTACAAGACCCCAAAGTAGAATCCAACTGTCATAAGTAGATGTGCAATAAAAACATGTGATTGTTAACCTTCTCTATCCAAAGTGAAATCAGGTTTAACTCTCCCTTTTATACAGCACTAGAATCCCACACTCTTTTTTTTTTTTTTTTTTTTTTTTTTTTGAGAAGCAGTTTTGCTCTTGTTGCCCAGGCTGGAGTGCAATGGCATGATCTCGGCTCACTGAACCCTCCACCTCCCAGGTTCAAGAGATTCTCCTGCCTCAGCCTTCCGAGTAGCTGGGATTACAGGCGTGCACCACCACGCCCAGCTAATTTTGTATTTTAATAAAGACGGGGTTTCACCATGTTGGTCAGGCTGGTCTCGAACTCCTGACCTTAGATGATCCACCCACCTCAGCTTCCCAAAGTGCTGGGATTACAGGCGTGAGCCACCGCTCCCGGCAGAGAATCCTACACTCTTAACAACAATACAGGGAATCCACTACTACAGCATAAATTTGTTCTGATACAACTTCTCACACCTTAAAATCTGGCCATTCCTCATTTCTTCTGGGCATTCTTCTCTAATCATCCTGTCAACAAATATTAAGTATCTACTATGTACCTAAGGATAGAGAGAGAAAAAGAATGGTATTCTTGCCTTTGAGGGGTTCACAAACAGTAGTGAATAAACTTATACACAAGAAGTGTAACTAATTTTACCAATGTGGTTAAGTCCCACAATCAATGCTTTGGTAGTACAAGAAGAGATAATGTCTAACTTTGCCTGAAGACTTCAAGAGAAATGTCACAAAGGAGTGTCAGCTAAGTCTTAAAGGATGATTTAATTAAAGAGTAGGGTAGGCGGAGTGTAAGCACCTTAGAAGAGAAAGAAATGATATGCATAATGGCAAGAAAAAAGGTAACACATCTAAGAAACAAGTAGCTTAGAGTGGTTGGAGGCCAGGTAAGGCACAAAATGGTGAGGAACACAGGTAGGAAGGGAGGCACTGATCAGATTATGAAGAGTCAAATATGTTCCATTAAGGAGTTTAGACATTATCTTGTAGGCAACGGGAAACCACTGAGAGATTTGAAGCAAGCAAGTAATAAGATGCAAATGCATTTAATAAGATAACTCACATTCCTCAAGTTCTGGAGAATGGAGTGAGGGAAGCAAGACAGAAAGATCTGAAACAGGGAAATCAGGAGAAAGTTATAAGAGTCTAAACTATGGTAAGAATGGTGGAACTACAGGAGAGACAGATCAATAGATCAAAAGAGCTGAAACCATACTTGTTGTCATGTTTTCGCATATTCCAAAATCAAAGTTAAATTAAATGATTATAATCTTCAGTAGGAAGAATCTATCTGCTTGGGTATAATGATCCCAATTCCTTAAATTTTGTTATTGTGTTATATTTTCAGATGTGTTTCCAAATATGTCATCTTATTTAAACTGACAACAATGTCACAGTTGTTAAGAATTGGAAACTGAGTTTTAGAGAGGTTTATTCATTCAAACAATCTTTATTGAGCACCTACTATCCAAAGGGATTAGGTATGCAATAATGAACAAAAACAGACATATGCCCTTGTGGAACATATGGTATAAAATAGGAAATAATCCCTAAATAAAATGTAAAATCACAACTGTAAATGCAATAAAAGGACAGCTTCCATGAAGAAATGTTTGAGTTGAAAGAATAAGAATTATACAGGATATATCAGGGAACAGGATAAAAAGCCCCAATGATGGTACCTCAGAAGAACTCTCAGACCAGTGTAGCTAGTGAACAGAGAACAAGAGGCAATAAAATATAAGATAACACTAAAGAAGTAAGCAAGAAGTAAGATTACTTTGCAGAAGTAAGCAAGATTCAGACTATGCAGTGCTTGGTTAGTCATATTAAGGGGTCTGGTCTTTATATGGGAAGATTTAAGCAGGGAGATTACTTGAGTAGATTTATATCTCTTTTAAAAAGTGTTATTCTGATATAGTATGGAGAGTTGATTGAGGGGAAGTGAGAGTAAATATAGAAGCCCAATTTGGAAACTTCTGCAATAAACAGTCCACAATGAAAAGTTGGTATCTTATATTGGGGTAGTGGCAGTGGAAATAGAAGTGAATGAATGGGAGATATGTAGGAGCTAAAATGGACAGGAATTAATGATGATTTACATAAAGTCAGCAAGAAAGAGAGAAATTAAGAATAACTCTTATCTCGCTTGTGGAACTGGATGGATTGTGATGCCATTCATGGAATTAGAATACTTAAGAAGAAGATCAGGCATGGGCAGGGAATAATATGAATTCAATTTTGGATATGGTAAATTTTAGTTCCTTTGGGACCTCTAAGTGAAGATGATAAGAAGGCTCTTCTGGAGCTAACATGAGAAGATGAGGCTAGAAATATAAATTTGTTAACAATCTCACATGAGTGATAATTTAAATTGTAGATATGATAAAGAATACCTAGGAAGAAGATACTAAGTGAGAAGACATGAGTACATGGAACTGAGTCTTAAAGAACTCCTATATTTAGTGACAGGGTAAAGAAGGATGAGCTTGCAAAGGAGATAGAAAAGGAGAAACCAGGAGCCAAATGAAAAAGCATCTCAGGAAGGAGTTTTCAACAGGTTCAAATGCTCCTAGAAAGTATTTTAAATAGCCCAGAAGTGAAAACTATCTAAATGCCTGCCTCATCAATAGTAGAACAGATAAACGGGTGAAATATCCACACAATGGAATATAATAAAGCACTGAGAATGAATGAGCTATAACTACATAGAAAAATATGGATCCATCTCATAAACGTAAGGTTGGACAAAGAAGGAAGGAAAGGAGGAAAGGAGGGAGTGAAAGAGACAAATAGTACATACCGCATGATTCATAATATATAATGTTCAAAACCAGGCAAAACTAATCTATGGTCTTATCTTTTGGATAAAGGGAATGTGAGGGGGGCTTCTGGGATACTTTAAAATGTTTTCTTTCTTAATCTGGATGCTGGCTACATGGCAGTATTTACTTTTAAAAATTCATCAAATTGTACATTCATGATTTGTGTATTTTCCTGAATAATTGTTTTCAACAAAACATTTTTTTTTAAATGCTGCTAAGAAGTCAAGAACAGTGAAGACTGAAAGTCTACTTGATTTAGCAACATGGCAGTCATTCGTACCTAAAGAAAAGCTATTCTGGTGGAGAAACAAATTGAAAGCCAGAATGGCATGAGTCGAGGAATAAGTAGAAGGAAAAAAATTGAAATAATAACTGCAGGTAACTCTGAATTTTGGCTGTAAAGAGAAGAGAAAGTAGTAGCTAAAGTCAGGGAGGATTTCTTGGTTTTGCTTTAATGGTATGTTTATGTTTCTGTGTGTGTGTGTGCGTGTGTGTTTCTGTTAAGATGAGAGACTTGCCATGTTTAAATGTGAACAGAATTTCTAGTACAATGAGATCAAAGAAAAAATATATTAGATATTGATAACATATGGTTCCTGAGAAAATAGAAGGTGATGGGGTACAGAACACAGGTGAAGAAACTTATTTTACTCAGCTTGAACTAGAAACAACATTTTCTGTCCCCATATTCATCGCTCTTTTTCTACACACAGCTATCTGATTTGAAACTGTAGGATTTTGGTCAGTGGCAATACTCTAATGTTCAGTATAAGGAGCTCCCAAGTTTTAATCCTGTCTCTGCGGCCTTGGACAAATTTTAAAGTACCTAGCCTTTTATCTTCATGTTTAACTGGGGATATTTAATATCATTTCTTAAGTTTTATGGATCAATTAGTAAACCCTTGGCTAACAGTTTTAGAGATGAAAAAGGCTAGAAGGACAATACCTTCTCCTTCTTGGATGTCAAAAGCTTAAAAGTGATTAAACTTGTCAACTGTCTCTAGACCAATGCAACTAAAAGAATTGTCAAACAGGTGCACACAGTAGTCACACTTCACAGTAAATTACAGAAAGACCTAGTTACCGTTTTCATCTCACATTCCATAAAAATGGAACTATGGCCACAATGTGTAGCATGCTCATCATGAGTTGCTACACAGTGAACATTATTCACCTAAAGAACACAGATGACAGGTTTTCACAGACATCCTGTCACTGATCTTCTACTACTAAGAGAGGCACATAGTGTGGTAAGGCCATTCTTTGGGGGTTCAAATCCCACTGCTACTTATTATTTATGTGGTCATATCAATATAAGTCAGTTTGCTCAACTGTAAAATGGGGTGAATAATAGCTTTCAGCTCATAGGGTTGCTGGGAAGGTTAAAGGAGTTATTATATGTGTATTAGACTAACGCCTTGTATATAATAAATATTTTTAAGTGATATCTATTATTGTTATTCCCAGAGAGGCATGAGCTTAAGGCAAAAAGATCAATCTTATAGATCCAGATAGATGCTTTTTTTTTTTTTTTTTGAGACGGAGTTTCACTCTTTCTTGTTTCCCAGGCTGGAGTGCAATGGTGCGATCTCGGCTCACTGCAACCTCCGCCTCCCGCGTTCAAGTGATTATCCTGTCTCAGCCTCCCAAGTAGCTGAAATTATAGGCGCATGGCACCATGCCCAGCTAAGTGTTGTATTTTAATAGAGACAGGGTTTCATCATATTGGTCAGGCTGGTCTCGAACTCCTGACCTCAAGTGATCCGCCTGCCTCGGCCTCCTGAAGTGCTGAGATTACAGGTGTGAGCCACCGTGCCTGGCCTCCAGATAAGACTCTTTAAGGAAAATCTCTGACTGTGCATAATAGGTAAAATTGGGGAACTATGCTAGGAAAGAAAGGATAAGAACTTGGGATTTAAGGTTCACAGGGAAATAATTTATGGTATAGTAAAAAGAGGTAGCCTTTAGTCAAACATGGGTCAAGATCCCTTTTCAATACCCCTTCTTTCTGTGTTATTCGACTAGTTGTTAAACCACCCTAAGCCTCAGTTCCTTAATGTGTAAATGTGGGGATAATAACATCTACCCTTCGGGATTGATTAACATGAAGATTAAAGATAAAACATATAAGGCCAGGTGCAGTGGCTCACGCCTGTAATCCCAGCACTTTGGGAGGCCGAGACAGGCAGATCACCTGAAGTCAGGAGTTCAAGACCAGCCTGACCAACATGGAGAAACCCCATCTCTACTAAAAATACAAAATTAGCCAGGCATAGTGGCACATGCCTGTAATCCCAGCTACTCAGGAGGCTGAGGCAGGAGAATCGCTTGAACCTGGGAGGCGGAGGTTGCAGTGAGCCGAGATCACGCCACTGCACTCCAGCCTGGCGACAGAGCGAGCCTCTGTCTCAAAAAAAAAAAAACATATCGACGTTCAGCAAAATGCCTAGAACAAAGTAAGATACATAAATATTGTTTAAATATTGTTCCTGTTACTAATTATTTATTAATAAAGCAAAGATAATACAGAAGTCAAGAGAATGGTTACAGTTCATGTAAAAATTTATTTTGGTTCCCTGGAGTCAAGTCACAAAAATACTCCATGTTTAGTTGTAAGACATATTTTGCATTAAACTAAAATTCAAAAAGCGATTTTAGTGCTCACTTCAAAACTTGTGATGTCATACTGTAAAAGGCTAATTTTCATTATTTTTGACTTTACAAACATCTGAAAATAGATAAATATCATAGGTAAGAACTATGATAGCATTTTTGAACTTCTGGATTCAGGAATAAGTTGCCATGTTAGTAAAAAGAGCCAATTCCCTAAATATAACCGTTTTTTAACATGCAGTCTCCCCACATTTTTTGAGACTATATGCCCTTTCCCCCATTCTATAGGTTGCATAATTTTGTTTGCTTTCTTATTTTGTTTTTAGTAGCAATTATAAACTGATAGTTAAGTATTCTAAAACACTGAGGGAATGACATAATATTAAAGACCCTCCCAGTGGATGACAAAATTCTGAGAAAGTCCCTTTAAATGGATAATCACAGTATTGAAAAGTGTATCATATAATAATACAATTCTTACAAATCTCTTTTTCCTCTTTTGTTTAATATCGTAGTCTCCCCTTATCTGTGGTTTCACTTTCCAGTTTATATATCTAGTGTATCATATCTTTTTTTTTTTTTTTTTTGAGAGAGTCTCACTCTGTTGCCCAGGCTGGAGTGCAGTGGCACGATCCCGGTTCAAGCAATTCTCTGCCCCAGCATCCCGAGTAGCTGGGATTAAGGACACCCGCCACCATGCCCGGCTAATTTTTGTATTTTTAGTAGAGATGGGGTTTCACCATCTTGGCCAGGCTCCTGACCTCGTAATCCACCCACCTCGGCCTCCCAAAGTGCTGGGATTATAGGCATGAGCCACCGTGCCCAGCCTCTATTTTCATTCTCCTACCATTCCTCTGCCACACTGCAGTTATCTCTACTGTCTAAACGCATTTTTTTCCTAGCTATCCTGTTCCATTGTTATGAAATGGAACTCCAGTAGTCCCTCCTTATACACAGTTTTAGTTACCTGCAATCAACTGTGGTCCAAAAATATTTTTGTTATTCCCAATTTAATATTTATTCATGTTTTAAATTGCATGCCATACTAAGTAGCATGAGGAAATCTTGCACCAGCCAGATCTGTCCCCATCAGGACATAAATCATCCCTTTGTCCAGTGTATCCATGCTGTATACTCAACCTGCCTATTAGTCATTTAGTAGACCTTATCAGATTTATCAGATTGACTGTCAAGGTATCACAGTGCTTGTGTTTAAGTTACCCTTATTTTACTTAATAATGGCCCCAAAGCTCAAGAGTAGTGATGTTGGCAATTCAGATATGACAAAGAGAAGCCATAAAGTGCTTCCTTTAAGTGAAAAGGAGAAAGTTCTTGACTTAATAAGAAAAAAAAAATCATGCTGAGGTTGCTAAGATCTCCAAAAAGAACTTGTTTTCTATCAGTGAAATTGCATTTGAAGGAAAAAGAAACATCTGCTAGTTTTGCTGCTGCACCCCAAAGTGCAAAAGTTACAACCACAATGTCTGTGGTAAGTGCTTAGTTAAGATGAACAAGGCATTAAATTTGTGGGTGAAAAACATAAACAGAAAATATTTTCCAATGAATGGTCATGTGTTGCACCAGAAAGCATTGAACCTATATGAAGATTTCAGCAAGGGATCCTCTGAAATAAGTGTTTGATTTTACTATTAAAATGATTGTCCTGTTTTACTATTATTGTTGCAAATTTCTTATTTTGCCTAATTTACAAATTAAACTTCACTACAGATGTACATGTATATGAAAAAACATAGTATATACAGAGGTTGGTATTATCAGTAGTTTCAGGCATTCACTACAGTCTTTAAATCTATCACCTGAGAATAAGGGGGACTACTGTGTATCAAAGCAAATGACTGATGATTAAGTTAACAATAAGAAGTAAGGGATACGATGAACACTACAGGGTAACAGAGTGTTAATAAAGGTCTACTAAATATCATTTGAAAATGTCATATTTGTCACTAGTCTGAAGGTTACCTTTCTTAGTCTGAATTACAAATACTTGAATTTTATGAGAGTTTAGCTTACATCTATTCTAAATAAGACTGAAAGGTTAGAAACGAGTAACACAAATCAGATCTCCAGTTTTCAACTGAAGATCTAATTCAAGATAACTGATTGGCTTTTGTTAAGCCAAATTGCTCTTCTGAACCCTCATTCATGTGCAATCCATATGCTTGTTCATCAATAAATCAGGAACACATCTATTAGAAATTGGGAACACATCTATTCTTTTTAATCTCTTCAGATTCTCAAGTTACTTCTCTATTTAGTTCATTCTACTTGCTTCCAGTTTAACTGTGAATTACATTTACACTTTAGGGGTAAGATATCTAAATGCTTCCTATCTCCCAGCAGATTCACATGGTTCAATTTGGGGTAGTGTCTCCGATTCTTCTTGACATTTTTTGTTTTATTTTGTTTTTGGTCTTTTGCCTCTTTCTCAATAACATCAGCTACCCAGACAGTGGTTTCCAGCTCTCAAGGTGTCCCACACTTATGCATTGTTTGTGGTGTTCTTCTTCTTCCAGAATTAAGATTATTAACTCTCCTAGCTTTAACAGTCTAGGTGAAAGTATTGGCTTCTTATGACCTCCTCCATGATCTTTCCAGGTAAAATTCTATTTTCTCTAGTTATTTCTCGAACTGCTTTCCTTCTCAGTGTTCTTCTCCATCATCACAGGTGTTTTCTTCTGAATTTGAAGCAATTCAGATAAGGTGCTATTTTAAAATTATCTATTTTTAATTATTGCAATGCTGAGAATAGTGAAATTATAAATACCCCAACCAAGAAAATGTTAAAATAAAGCTACTTGCCTCTAAACAACAAAATGTTGAAGCAATAGTTTCAAATGAGAAAATGGTAACAGAACTGAAAGATAATTTCTGCACTTTGGATGGAACAGCCAGCAGGGTTCACAAGCAATTTAGAAGTTGGGTGCATTTACTTATTAAACAAGTGGCTAACTGTATTGCCACTAATAGCTTAAAATGTCCAAATTAACTTGTTACATATGGTTGGCGAACATGTATTGATTCTTTAAAGTTTTATTCGTAAAATCAGTCCTGTATCTTCTAACCTGTCATAATTAATTCCGTCTCCTTGCACTTTGAAATCTCCACAATAATAAGAACTTTATCAGGCTGGTGTTGGTATGAAGTGGCACAGCAAAACAAAATCCCACGGGGAGCAGTCCACAGACTTCTCTTCTAAGCAGCAAAAAGCTGTTATCATTTTCTGAATTACAGGAACTATAAAAGGACACTCTACTCAAGCTGCCGCTGAATGTCACCTGAAAAGCAATCACAAAAGGGCTCTGTCTTGGCTTATCTCTGAGCTCTGTCACTACGGCAACCAGCAGGGAATAAGTATCTGTGGGTCTATGAATTTCAGAATCCCATAAAAGCCAGGGCTAAAAAGGCATGTGCAGCCTCTCAGAGATTGACTGCATTAATACATTAGCAAATACTGTGAAACACTGGATAAATGTCAGCAATTATGGAAAAAGCGTCTAATAACGATATTCGTTGCCTGTCAAACCCCCGTGAGGTTTGATATGTAACTGCCACTCAAAGCTGTCTGTAATTTTATCTCTTTTATACATCTGAATCCACAGCATTCAAATTTGTACTTTGAAAGTAATAAACTGTAAAGCAGTTCATTCCATGTTGATCACAATTGTCAACAAACATACAATAAAAGAACAAAAAGACTTTCATTGGCTCTGGGAACAATCAGTACCAGCAATCTCCTGTGGATATTTATTTTTTAAAAACTATATATTCTACATGTAGAATATTAAACAATGTCATGATGCGAAGCAACAATTGATTTGACTGTTGATTAAGTCACCTTGGGTTCAAAAGGCTACTTACCATGCATAAATGTTCATGTTCAGCCTTCCTTTTGGGTGAGAAAATTTGTAAGACTTTACAGCCAATTAGACACAGTTGTAAGCACCCCTCTATTTTTGCACATCAAAAAAAAAAAAAAAGAATTTCTGTTACCTCCAAAACAGTTTATAATGCTATCTTCACAATCTTTCTCAAATACAGAATTATAGGTAATTGATTATGTTTAAAACCCAAGGGTCTAAAAGTACAACTTAATAAGCTGGACTACTACTTGAGCAATATTTCCATTGCTCAAGAAAATGACTTATTAAGAAATCGTATCACATATGTTACAGCTGTTCAAATGCAATAGACAGCATGTTAGCTTGCAAACACAAATGCCAGAGATTAAGTAGTGCACATATGTATTATAAACAACTTTCCATTTTTCAGTTATGAAATAGGGTTGGGTACAAGGCTGCCAACAAGACCTTTCTCTGTAACAAAAAAGAACCTGTTTGTGGTTTTTGTTTGTTTTAAAGAGCAGGGGTGTCTCTGGAGAAAGCAGTAATATGTATTAGAATACTGGGCTAGCAGTTATTAAATGCAATTTAGAGCCAATCACTGATTTTTCAGTGTCATGCTTAATATAATGCAAGAAACTTTTACTATTCATTTTACTCCAGAGGCATTCTGGGCACTTTAGACACAAAGATGACTAAGACCTATTTCCTGCCCTCAAGGAGTTCACAGTCTCATAGAAGGAAAATGATTACAAGCACTAGGCAGAAAAGGGTGGTTTCAAGCAACCCTAAGGAAAATTTAGGATAACAGATAGTAACTATATTCTACTGTATATAATTTCTATTAAAAATTAGTCATTTATAATCTACTACTTGGCTCAAATAAGATCATGCACAAGAAACACACTTTGTAAACTACAAATCACTATATACATGTCTCTTAATATACTCATCTACACTTTAAGTAACTGAGCACCAAAATAGAGTACTACTGCTATTTCCTGACACATTAATAATATGGCTACCATTCAAGAACACACAGACATACAAACCAAAGTACCATGATGAAAATTTGAAATTCACTTATATTCAAAGACATACTGCCTACCTAATAAAGGAAGATAAAGGCACATTTTTGCTTGTTTCTACCTTTTACTGAATAATTGTAAACCTTCACATTCAGTTTAATCACATGAAGACAAAGAAAAACTCAGCCTAATTTCTCTACTTTCCCTCTACAACTTGAAATGCAAAGAATCTAAATTATTTTTAGCACACTGTCCTACTCCAGAGTAATCTGGTTGTTGTTTTGTTTTGTTTTTTGAGACCATGTCTCACTCTGTCACCCAGGCTGGAGTGCAGTGTCATGATCACGGCTCACTGAAGCCTTGACTTCCCAGGCTCCAGCAATCCTCCCACCTCAGCCTCCTGAGTAGCTGCGACCACGGGTGCATGCCACTATACCCAAATAATTTTTGTATTTTTGATAGAGATGGAGGCTCACCATGTTGCCCAGGCTTGTCTCGAACTGCTGAGCTCAGGCTGGTCTCAAACCGCTAAGCTCAAGCAAACCACCCACCCTGACTGAAAACTCAATTGTATCGATGCCATTTAGCTCACTCATCTGGCCTTACTGACTCCTTGATGTCATGCCTGGCCTTTGCCATTGGTTTCTTAGATTAGCGCAGAGGTAAAGATAATTGCTCAACTGATAAATAGAAATTTAGGTCAGCTACTAGGGGAATAGACTAAATACTTTGGAAAGCCATCCATGCCTCTTGGTATTATAATTCCCAAACCTCAATAAAGGCATATGGTTTGGCCAGTGTGAGTGCAATTATAGGATAAATTGGACTGGATATTTTAAAACTGGAACTGTTCTGAGAAGCAAGGACATATAAGAAATGTCATGGTACAAGAGAAAGCAAAAGGGAGGGGAGACAGATTTGATATTGAATCCTGGTTCTGTACTTTGTCTTCTCAGTTAAGGTCTCAGATCAACATATTCATCCTAAATCCACTAATTAAAAATAAAACTGATTGAGGTCTAGTTATCTACAGTAAAATGCACCCATTTTAAAGCATATTTAGAAGAGTTTTTATATATCTATACAATCTTGTAACCACTAGTATAATTTTCAAATTATAGAAAATTTCCATCACTTCTCAAAATTTCCTTGTGTTTTCTAGTCAACTACCATACCTGATCCGAGGCAAACACCATGACATTTGTATTTTCTCTTAGTTTGGGGCGTGTCCTTTTTTTTTTTTTTTGAGACAGAGTCTCCTCTATCATCCTGGCTTGAGTATAGTGGTGCAATCTCAGCTCACTGCAATCTATGCCTCCCAGGCTCAAGCGATTCTCCTGCCTCAGCCTCCTGAGCAGCTAGGACTACTATACTTTTAGTAGAGAGGGGATTTCACCATGTTGGCCAGGCTAGTCTTGAACTACTGACCTCAGGTGATCCACCTGCCTTGGCCTCCCAAAGTGCTGGGATTACAGGCGTGAGCCACCGCGCCTGGCCTTGTTTTTATTTTTAATCCTGTCTTTTGAAAAGCAAAAGTTGCCAATTGTAATGAAGTCCAATTTATCCATTTTTTTTCCTCTTAGGAGCTTTTAGTGTCCTCTCTCAGAAATTTTTTCCTATCCCAAGATTTTCTCCTATATTTTCTCCAACAAGTTTAATAGTTGTAGCTTTTGCATTTAAGTCATCTCTGATCTAAGATAAATTTGTGTATGGCATAAGGTAAAAGTTGAAGTTATCTATCTTTACTGATATCCAGTTGCCTCATCGCCATTTGTTAAATAAAGAACAAACTGTCTCCACTGCATTATCTTTGCACAAAACCAATTAACAGCACATACATATGGATCTATTCCTGAACACTCTATTTTACCTATTGATTTATGTCTGTCGTTACACAAATATCACATTGTATTGAATATTATAGTAATATTTTTTGAAATCAGGGAGTGTAAGTCTTCCAATTTTGTTCTTTTTGAAAACTATTTTAGGCTGGGCGTGGTGGCTCACATCTGTAATCCCAGCACCTTGGGAGGCCAAGGCAGGTGGATCACCTGAGGTCAGGAGTACGAGACCAGCCCAATAAACATGGTAAAACCCCATTTCTACTAAAAAAAAAAAAAAAAAAAAAAATACAAAAATTAGCCAGGTATGGTGGCAGGCACCTGTAATCCCAGCTACTCGGGAGGCTGAGGCAGGAGAATTGCTTGAACTTGGGAGGTGGAAGTTGCAGTGAGCCAAGATCGCGCCATTGCACTCCAGCCTAGGTGACAGAGCAAGACTCCATCTCAAAAAAAGAAAACAAACAAAAAAAAAAACCCAGAAAATTGTTTTAGGAACACTAGCTCTTTCACATTTCCATACAATTTTTGGAATTAATTTGCCAATTTCTATGAAAAATGCTATTGAGATTTTGATTGGCATTGCAGTGAATCCATAGCTGTCTGGGAGGAGGTACTGCCTTAAAAATACTGAATGTAGGCCAGGCTCTGTGGCTCACTCTGTGGCTCACACACACATATATATATGTATGTATGTGTGTGTGTGCGCGTGCACATATGTGTGTGTATACATATATACACATATATATATAGTAATGAAGTCCAATTTACCCATTTTTTCCCTCTTATAAGCTTTTAGTGTCCTCTCTCAGAAATTTTTTCCTATCCCAAGATTTTCTCCTATATTTTCCCCAACAAGTTTAATAGTTGTAGCTTTTCCATTTAAGTCATCTCTGATCTAAGATAAATTTGTGTATATATATATACACCAACACATGATCATGGTAGCTCATTCCATGTCTTAATTTTGTTAATTTCTCTCCAATTATTTGCCATTTTCAATGTATAGATCTTATAAATATTTTATTAATGTATCCTTAAATATTTCATGTTTTTGGATAGAATTGCGAGTCATATAAGTTTTCTAAAACCCATTTCAAAATGTTCTTTGCTATTATATTGTAACACAATTGATTTTTGTATATTGATCTCATGGCCCATGGCCTTGCTAATTTCACTTGTCACTTCTATTAGCTTTTTGGTGGATTATGTTGGATCTACCAAGAAACAAACTACTAAATATTTTGTAAAACAAAAAAAGTTTTATTTCCTCCTTTCTAATCTGCATGTGTTTTCTTTCCTCCTAACCTTACTGTACTAAGACTAGCAGTATAACATTGAATAGAACTTGCACAAGTGAACATCCTTACATCATTTCCAATCTTAGAGTGAAAGTATTCCCCCATTAAATACGTTAGGTATTGCTTTTTTCTTTTTCTTTTTTTTTTTTTTTTGAGATGGAGTCACGCTCTGTTGCTCAGGCTGGAGTGCAGTGGCACAATCTCCACTCACTGCAACCTCTGCCTCATGGGTTCAAGCAATTTTCTGCCTCAGCCTCCTGAGTAGCTGAGATTACAGACACCCACCACCATGCCCAGCTAATTTTTTTGTATTTTTAGTAGAGACAGGGTTTCACCATCTTGGCCAGGTTGGTCATGAACTCCTGACATTGTGATCCACCCGCTATGGCCTCCCAAAGTGCTGGGATTACAGGCATCAGCCACCACGCCCAGCCTAGCTATTGCTTTTTCATAGAGTCCTTCTATCAGGCTGGGGAAATTCTTCTCTATTCCCAGTTTACTAAGTTAGTTTGCTTTTGCTTTGAAAAAAAACTTATTTTTATGAAAGACTCATTTACATATATAAAATACACCAATATTCCAGTTGCACAATATTCCAATAAGCACAAACACAATTCTAATACACACATTTCTATGACTCCCAAAAGTTTCTTTGTGTCCCTATTGGAGTCAGTCTCCTCTATTACTCCTTGGCAACCCACTGACTGGATTTCTGTAAGTTATAGCTTTGGTTTTTCCACATTTCATAAATGTGGAATCACACAGTGATGTAGTCTTTGTGCCTGTCATCATTAACTTAAGTATTGTATCTATCAGTAGTTTGCTGCTTTTCATTTGGAGTAGCATTCCATTGTATAGATATATCACAATTTGCTTATCATTCACTAGTTGACGGACACTTGGGTTGCATCTGGGTTTTGTCTACTATAAATAAAGCTCCAATAAAAATTCAAGTACAAATCTTTGTGAGAACATGTTTTCATTCCCCTTTGGCAAATATATAAGAGTTGAGATTGCATGTTAAGTGTCTACTTAATTTTCTAAGCAGCTGCTGCTGTTTTCCAGAGTGGCTATACTACCTTGCCTTCCTACCTTGCTGATAGATTTTTATCATGAATGTATGCTAAATTTTATTAAATGCTTTTCCAGGACCTTATTCACCTGATTGTATATGTTTTCTTAGTTTTGTTAATGAAATTAGTTACACTGGTTGATGTTCCAATGTTGCACCATCCACGTACTCCTGAGATAAATCCCAATGATGATGCATAACTCTTTTTGTTCTTTTTTTTTTGTCTTCTTTTTCCCATCCTTCCCTCTTCTTTCTTTTTTAATAGTTTTGGCTGGGCGCGGTGGTTAACGCCTGTAATCCCAGCACTTTGGGAGGCCAAGGCGGGTGGATCACAAGGTCAGGAGTTCAAGACCAGCCTGACCAATATGGTGAAACCCTGTCTCTACTAAAAATACAAAAATTAGCCAGGCATGGTGGCATGCACCTGTAGTCCCAGCTACTCAGGAGGCTGAGTCAGAAGAATCGCTTAAACCTGGGAGGAGGAGGTTGCAGTGAGCCGAAATCATGCCACTGCACTCCAGCCTGGGTGACAGAGCGAGACTCGATCTCCAAAAAAAAAAAAAAAAAAGTAACAGCTTTGTTGTTATTTGTTGTTATATGGTACCATACCATATAACATAAAATTCACCCTTTTAAAATGTATTATTCATGTACTATTCTTTTTATTTATTGTGAAATTCAATTTGGTAAAATGTGTTAAAATTTTTAACATGTATTTCATAAAGGATATTGGTCTGTAGCTTTTTGGGTTTTTTCCCCAATGTCTCGGACCAATTTTGGTATAAATGTAACAGCAGCCTCATAAAATGAGTTGGAAAAGAATATGAAGAGGATTAGAATTAGTTTACCTTAAATATCTGGTAGTGTTTGGCAATGTTATAAGCTGGTCCTGAAGTTTTTGTTGTGGCAAGTTTTTTTTTTTTTTGAGACAGAGTCTCGCTCTGTCGCCCAGGCTGGAGTGCAGTGGTGTGATCTCGGCTCACTGCAAGCTCCGCCTCCCGGGTTCACGCCATTCTCCTGCCCCAGCCTCCCGAGTAGCTGGGACTACAGGCGCCCGCCACCATACCCAGCTACTTTTTTTTTGTATTTTTAGTAGAGACAAGGTTTCACCGTGTTAGCCAGGATGGTCTCGATCTCCTGACCTTGTGATCCACCCATGTTATGGCAGGATTTTTAATTGCAAGTTCAATTTTTAAAATTATATTTGGGCTTTTCTAGTTTTCTATTTCTCTTGGATCAATTTGGTAATTTTAACCTTTCAAGCAACTTGTCCATTTCAGCCTAGTGTTGCAGAATTTATTGGCCCAAAGTCATTCACATTTCCTTTTCATCTTTTAACTGTCTGTATGATTTGTAGTGATGTCCTCTCATTAATTACTGGCACTGTTAATTCATATCTAGTCTCTTTTTCTCCTGGTCAGTCTAGCTAGGAGTTTATCAGCTGATTTTTTTTTTTTTTTTTTTGAGACTGGGTCTCACTCTGTCGCCAGGCTGGAGTGCAGTGGCACCATCTCGGCTCACTGCAACCGCTGCCTCTGGGGTTCAAGCAATTCTCCTGCCTCAGCCTCCCGAGTAGCTGGGACTACATGTGCGCACCACCATGCCCAGCTAATTTTTGTATTTTTAGTAGAGATGGGGTTTTACAATGTTGGCCAGGATGGTCTCGATCTCTTGACCTCATGATCCACCTGCCTCAGCCTCCTAAAGTGCTGAGATTACAGGTGTGAGCCATCACACCTGGCCTAATTGATCTTTTCAAAGAGTCAGCATTTGGTTTCAATAATTTTTCCTAATTTGTCTTTTATTTCATTGATTTTTTTCTTATCTTTACTATGTCATTTAATCTACTTGGATTTAATTTGCTCTTCTTTTTCTATCTTCTTCAGGTAGATGATTATTTCATTGATATTGGACCTCCTTTTAAATATAAGCATTTAAACTATGAATTCTCCTCTAAGCACTGTTTAACTGAATCCCACAAATTTAATATGCTATGTTTTCATTTTAATTTAGTTTAAAATGTTACTAATCTTTTCTGATTTCTTCTTTGACTCATGAATTTAAAAAAATAGTATGTTTTTTATTTCAAATATTTGAAGAGCTTCAGGCCACTGTGTTATTAATACATAATTTAATTATGTTTGGTTAGTGATAATATTAATTACAATCATCTAATGTGTATTGAGACAATAAATAAATATTTATGGTCCAGGTTATAGTCTATTTTTGTAAATGCATCATGCATACTTGAAAGGAATATGTATCCTGCTATTATTGGGTGAAGTGTCTACAAATTTAAATTAGGCAAAGTTGATTAATCATGTTGGCCAAATCTACATTCTTACCTATCACTTTTCTGTAAACCACTGAGAAAGGAAAATGAAATCTCTACCTGTGTGTCAGCTTTGGCTTCGCGTATTTTGAAACTGTTACCAGGCACATACACATTTAGGATCGTTCTGTCTTCTTGATGCAATGACCTTTTAATTATTACAGAATCTCTTTTTTTAGTCCTGATAATATTCCTTGTTCTGGCCAGGCGCGGGGGCTCATGCTTGTAATCCTAGCATTTTGGGAGGCCAAGACAGGTGGATAGCCTGAGATCAGGAGTTCAACACCACCCTGGGCAACATGGTGAAACCCCATCTCTACTGAAATACAAAAAATCAACCAGGCGTGGTGGCGGGTGCCCGTAATCCCAGCTACTCATGAGGCTGAGGCACGAGAATTGCTTGAACCCTGGAGGCGGAGGTTGCAGTGAGCCAAGATTGTGCCACTGCACTCCAGCCTGGGCAACAAAGTGACACTTTGTCTCAGAAAAAAAAAAAAAAAATCCTTGTTCTGTATCTTTTCTGATGTCACAGTCATCCCAAATTTCTTATGTTTAGTGTTTGGATGGCAAATATTTTTATGCTTGTTTAGTGGAAGAATGTTAAAAGTAGATCAACCTATTGTTCTCATTTAAAATATAATTCTTGGGCCAGGTGCGGTGGCTCACACCTGTAATCCCAGCACTTTGGGAGGCCGAGGCGGGGGGATCACAAAGTCAGGAGTTTGAGACCAGCTTGGCCAATACGGTGAAACCCCGTCTCTACTAAAAATACAAAAATTAGCCAGGCGTAGGGGCATATGCCTGTAATCCCAGCTACTCAGGAGGCTGAGGCAGAAGAGTCACTTGAACCCGGGAGGCAGAGGTTGCAGTGAGCCAAGATCACGCCACTGCACTCCAGCCTGGGCGACAGAGTGAGACTCCATCTAAAAAAAAATAATAATAAAATAAAATAAAATTCTTGTAGTCAGTTGAATCTTGTTTTTTAAAGTTCATTTTTAATAATCTTTTCCTTTTAATGTAAGTAATTCATACTTACTGTAATTATCAATATGGTTAGATTTAAACCATATTGCTGTTTGTATTTATCCCATCTGTTCTCTGTTCCCTTTTTTTCTGTTTTCTTTTTTGTTGTTGTTGTTTGAGACAGAGTCTCATTCTGTTGCCCAGGTTAGAGTTCAATGGCACGATCTTGGCTCCCTGCAACCCCTGCCTCCCAGGTTCAAGCGATTTTCCTGCCTCAGCCTCCCAAGTAGCTGGGATTACAGGCACCTGCCATCATGCCTGGCTAATTTTTGTAGACAGGGTTTCACCATGTTGGCCAGGCTGGTCTTGAACTCCTGACCTCGGGTGATCCGCCCGCCTCGGCCTCCCAAAGTGCTGGGATTACAGGCATGAGCCACCACGCCTGGCCTTTTTTCTGTTTTATTTGTACTTTTTTCAGCATTGTGTTTTATCTCTTTTAATGGATTTTTAGCTATATTTCTTTTTCTTTCTTTCTTTTGTGGCTGCTGTAAGGTTTACAACATGCATTATTAACCTAACAGATTACCTTTGATTAACAGTATACAACTTCATTTATAATGTAGGATCACTAATGGTACACTTCCATTCTGTTTTTTTTTTTTTTTGTGCTACTGTTCTTAAACATTTTACTTCTACATGTTAAAAATTCCATATTGCTTATTAAATTTTTTCCTAAAATTTATCTTTTAATGGGAACTGTTTAATGGGAACAGTTTCTATTGCTGTATCTTTAAATTCACTGATCTTTTCTTGGGCATTGTCTAAGCTGTTATTTATCCCATCCAGTAAAATTTGTACTTCAGATAGATACTATATTATTTATCTCTAGAAGCGTTACTTCGTTCTTTTAAAAAAAATTTTTCTTTTATTTGAGACACAGTCTCACTCTGTCACCTAGGCTACAGTGCAGTGGCACGATCTCAGCTCACAGCAACCTCCGCCTCCCAGATTCAAGCGATTCTCCTGCCTCAGTGTCCTGAGTAGTTGGGATTACAAGCATGCACCACCATGCCTGGCTAATTTTTGTAGTTTTAGTAGAGCTGGGGTTTCGCCATGTTGGCCAGGCTGGTCTCAAACTCCAGAGCTCAAGTGATCCTCCCGCCTCAGCTTCCCAAAGTGCTGGGATTACAGACAAGAGCCATCGCTGCCCCAACTCCCACTCTGCCATGATACTTTGTTCTCTTTTATATATTTTATTATTTCCTCTTATGTTTTCACTTAAGTCCTTGAGCACTTTCATAGCATTTATAAAAGCTACTTTAAAGTCCATGTCTGCCAATTTCATTATCTAAGTAACTTCCATGTCTGTTTCTTTTGACTGACTTCTTTTCTGGTTATGGGTCAGATTTTCCTGCTTGTTCGTATGTGCAGTAACTTTTAATTGGATGCTGGACTTTGTTTTTAGAGGCAGTTACCTATTAATCAGCTTATTCCTTATTCAGGCTTGTTTTTAAGCTTTTAAAAAGTCCTGGAGTAGCCTTCATTCTAGGGCCAATTTATCCACTCCACTAAGGTGTTAACTCTTCTGAAGATAGCTACTGAATGCCCTGTGTATTCACTGAGGTGTCTCTACAATGTGTAGTTGGAAGAAACTTGAAGCAGTTTTAGTTTTGTGTAAACTCTGGGGATTGTTTACCTTATAGCTCCAGTTAACTGTTCTTTTTCCTAACAATTTCTCTTTGCTTAGCCTTCTGGATTTTCACCCTATGCATGCACAGAGACTGGTATTCAGCTAAAGACTTGGGGAACCCTATGCAGATTTCTGGAGATTTTTCTCTGCTGGTAGTCTGCTTTGCAAAATATAGCCGCTGGAGCCTCCCAAAACTCCAATCTCTGTCCCTTCAAATCAGCGAAATTACCAAGTTCTGTTTTACTTTCCCTTTCCTGCTATGGGATCCAGAAGTTGCCTCCAGGCAGAATTTAAGACTCTCATAGAACTCTTGTTTCCTTCTTCAGAGTCCTGTTGGCTAATATCTGAAAACAGTTGTTTCATGTATTTTATCCTGTCTTGCAGTTGTTTACAGAGAGCGGGAAAATCCCAAAGCAGTTATCCCTTCATGGGTAGAAGCAGCAGTCTACAGGTTTGGGATTTTAATAAACTGAAATCAAGACCCACAGCATCAGGTCTTAGTGCTTGTAAGTTTCCAGCTGGGGGCTGTCTTGCTTCCATGTGTTCTTCTTCATATTTACTGAGCAAACATTTCCCTTGAGTGCTTCAACCACATTCCCAAACTTCTCACTCTTGTTCAGAATAGAATTCATTTCACAACTTTTCTTTTCTTTTAAACCCAAACTTTCTTCTACTGCTTTCAAAGCTGTTCTTTCCATCTGTTTAGTCTTTGCCTGTGTTATTTGCAAAAGACTCTATATGTTGACAAGGGCAATGAACCCTCTGAAGCTACTGAGTCTCACCACCATCAGAAGCAACATTATCCATGACCTTCCCAAATAAAGAAAAAGTCAGTGAAAATGTCCAAAGATTGCCTGAATCTGTCTGCCCTAGGACAGGCTAACAAAGTAATTTAAATAGCATAAGATGACCCTGAAGCTATTCAAAGAATGCTTCTGATTCTGCATGTGTATGCAATATAAAGAAGGTGCTTACTCAAGGGAAAGAGAGTTAATGTTTGTTGAATGCCTACTAAATGCCAGACATTACACCAGGGGTTGGCAAACTTTCTCCGTAAAGGGCCAGACAGTAGATATTTCAGGTTTTGTGGGCCACATGGTCTTTGTTTGCAACTATATATCCCTGCTTATAGTGTGACAGCAGCTGTGGCACAGTACATTAAGAAATCAATGTGGCCAGGCGCTATGGCTCATGCCTATAATCCCAGCATTTGGGGAGGCCGAAGGCGGGGAGAACCTGAGGTCAGGAGTTTGAGACCAGCCTGGCCAACATGGTGAAACCCCGTCTCTACTAAAAATACAAAAATTAGCCAGGTGTGGTGGCACCTGCCTGTAGTCCCAGCTACTCTACTCGGGAGGCTGAGGAAGGAGAATCTCTTGAACCCAGGAGGCGGAGGTTGCGGTGAGCTGAGATCGGGCCACTGCAGTCCAGCCTGGGGGACAGAGTGAGACTCCGTCTAAAAAAAGAAAAAAAAAAGGAAGAAAAAAAATAAATCGGTGTGAATGTGTCCCAAGAAAATATTATTGACAAAAACAGATGCTGAGTGAGATTTGGGCTCACAGTCATAACTGTCAACCCCTGCATTATATTATGTGCTTTACATATTAGATATAATTGTATGAAACTTCTAATCTGCAACCATTTTTGTCCCTAAAAAATGGCAACTTCATATGGTCCCACCTAATAATATGTTAACCCATGTAATCTTCACAATAGGTTTTCAAGTGTGTTAATATCATCTCCATTTTGTAGACAAAGAAACTGAAGCTCAAACATTAAGTAACATCTAAATAATAGTAATGTTAGGATTCAACAAACTTGGACTGGTCTGCTCAATTGCATTCTCCCCCACCTCCATTTCCTCTGCCTCCCACCCATACATATATACACACACACACATTGGTAAAAATTGGCTCACAATGTAGCTCTGCACACTCCTAAATCTGTTATTCTACTTGCTGCTATAAAATGCTTAGTTTTGATAATTTAATTTTTATTAGAAATAAATGATTCTCAAAATGTTTATCCAATTACTATACTCATACAAATCGATCCTTTAGTTGTTTATTGCCATAGATGTCAACTTTGTGGAGCACTGAACAATTTAAATAAATGAATGCAATTTAAATAAATGCCTAAAACACTCTTTGATATAAATGTGAAGACATTTCTTACTTCCAATGCTTATAATTTACAAAAGGAGGAATACAAGTATACAAATTAAAACATAATCAAATGTCCCTTTCTCTGAGAAGTCATTTTTTCACTACCACTAACTGTTAGCAAAACAGTTGTTCCCTCTTCTATGATCCCATTGGTTGTTCCCTCTTCTATGATCCCATTGCATTTATATACTTCAGTTGTCATTGTTTATATATGTCTCCCACTAAACTCATCAATCTCGGAGAAGCAAGATCTTATCATTGCAACTTTAAGGGCCAGCACAGTTACTGGCCTGTAAGAGTTGTTAAAGCGAACTAAATATGATCTCAGAAGGACTCTATTTCTTCTTCTTTCTTTTGAGACATAGTCTCGCTCTGTCACCCAGGCTGGAGTGCAGTGGCATGCTCTTGGCTCACTGCAACCTCCGCCTCCTAGGTTCAAGCAATTCTTGTGTCTCAGCCTCCTGAGTATCTGGGATCATATGTGTGAGCCACCACGCCCAGCTAATTTTTTTTGTATTTTTAGTAGAGACAGGGTTTCACCATGTTGGCCAGGCTGGTCTCAAACTCCTGGTCTCAAGCAATCCACCTGCCTCAGCCTCCCAAACCGCTGGGAGTACAGGCATGAGCCACCATGCCCAGCCTGGGGCTCCGGACTTCTACATTTGAGTCCTGGTGGAGGAAGTTTAACCTAACTTAATAGGTAGACAAGACTGAAAACCTAACTTATGAGCATATGCCTATAATAATAGTTAAGTCTTGGCCAATCTCAGCAGCCATTCTTCAACCACTGATACACTGCTAAATGTTCAAACTGTTTCCAAATAAGGCAAATGCCAACCTGTAACCAATACAGCTGCTTCTGTACCTCACTTCTTTCTGTATGTCACTTTCCTTTTCTTGTCTATAAATTTGTTCTAACCACGAGGCATTCCTGGAGTCTCTCTGAATCTGCTATGATTCTGGGGGCTGCCAATTTGCGAATCATTTTTTTTTCTTGTTCAATTAAACTCTGTTAAATTTAATTTGTCTGAAGTTTTCTTTTAACAGAGTTGTTCCACAAATGTCAAGTGGATGAATAGATAGATTAAAACAACAAATAAAACACAGTAATAGCCAAAAGTCAACCATGTTAAGGCATTCTTTCTAGTACATACTACTTCAGTCTTCAAAATAAACCTAGCAGTAAGTATTCTTGTAACTACTGACTCTTTCATCTTCACAATAACTCTACGAGTTATTGTTCGACAGTTACGGAGACTGAGATCCATAGACATTAAGTTGCTTGTGGTGACCCAGATGAAGCCAGAGAGGAGGAAGGAAGGGAGAAATGAAGGAAACAAATAACAAAATAAGAAAAAAGTGAAAAAAACTTAAGTAGAAGAAGAGAACTATAAATGAATTTCTAAGAGGGTTGGAGAAGGCAGCACGGGAAGAAGGGCATAGGCAGGATTTCTTAAAGAAAGGTCTTGGCTGGGCGCGGTGGCTCACGCCTCCAATCCTGGCACTTTGGGAGGCCGAGGCAGGTGGATAACCTGAGGTCAGGAGTTAGAGACCAGCCTGGCCGACATAGCGAAACCCCGTCTCTACTAATAATACAAAAATTAGCTAGGCATGGTGGCACACGCCTGTAATCCCAGCTATGAGGAGGCTGAGGCAGAAGAATTGCTCGAACCCAGGAGACAGAGGTTGCAGTGAGCCGAGATCGCGCCATTGCACTCCAGCCTGGGTGACAAGAGTGAAACTCCGTCTCAAAACAAAGCAAAACAAAAAAACAAAAAGGTTTTCAAGGAAGGAGATAATTGTTGTAGGTATTCTAGGTGGAAGGAAGAGTATGATTAAATGACAGAGTGGGAGAGTACCAAGTATATTCGAAAAATAGTAAGATAAGTATTTAGCTAAAGCTGAGACACATATGGTGTAATATTCAATCATTCATTCAACAAATATTTATCAAGTATTTACTCAGAGCCTGTATGGGAAAACAAACCTGGAAGGGAAGTTTCAGACTAAAGAATGAAGGGTTCTGAATGCCAGCATAAAAAATCTGTACATAAACGAGCCACTGAAAATAAGTAAGCAAGGCTGAATGTGATTCATGTTGTACTTCTAAATAGAAGTATTAACTTTGGCTGGGCGCGGTGGCTCATGCCTGCAATCCCAGCACTTTGGGAAGCTGAGGTAGGCGGATCACCTGAGGTAGGGAGTTCAAGACCAGCCTGACCAACATGGAGAAGCCCCAGCTCTACTAAAAATATAAAATCAGCTGGGTGTGGTGGCGCATGCCTGTAATCCCAGCTACTCGGGAAGCTGAGGCAGGAGAATCACTTGAACCCAGGAGGCGGAGGTTGCGGTGAGCCGAGATCGTGCCATTGCACTCCAGCCTGGGTAACAAGAGCGAAACTCCATCTCAAAAGTTAGGGGGCCTGGCCCTAATTGTTTGTAACTTTAGTAGAGACAGGTTTCAACACGTTGGCCAGGCTGGTCTCGAACTCCTGACCTCGTGATCCGTCCGCCTTGGCCTCCCAAAGTGCTGGGATTACAGGTGCCCAGCCTTCAGATTCATTTCTATTTAAGAGTGGGGTGGGGAGAGGGCTGTGTGCAGTTTTTATTTTATGTATTTATTCATTTTAATTTTTTTTTTTTTTTTAGACAGAGTTTTGCTCTTGTTGCCCAGGCTGGAGTGCAATGGCGCAATCTCTCACTGCAACCTCCGCCTTCCGGGTTCAAGCAATTCTCTTGCCTCAGCCTCACAAGTAGCTGGGATTACAGGCATGCGCCACACACCTGGCTAATTTTGTATTTTCAGTAGAGATGAGGTTTCTCCATGTTGGTCAGGATGGTCTTGAACTCCTGACCTCAGGTGATCCACCCATCTTGGCCTCCCAAAGTGCTGGATTACAGGTGTGAGCCATTGTGCCTGGCTCTTTTTATTTTATATAAAAGCCACGTGTAATGGTTTTACTTGTAAGTTATCTCACATTCTCAATGTGAAAATATTTAATAAGTAGCTTTCTGAATCCTAACACATGCCCAAAGAGCTTTGATTCTAAAATTCCTAGTTTCTCAATTCTGAGTGAATATTTTGTGGCCAATGACAGAAATACAGAAGAGCATTAGTAATCACGAAAGAAAAGTCTGGGCACAGTGCCTCATGCCTGTAATCCCAGCACTTTGGCAGGCCGAGGCAGGTGGATCACAAGGTCAGGAGTTCAAGACCAGCCTGGCCAACTTATGAAACCGTGTCTCTACTAAAACTACAAAAAAAAAAAAAAAAAAATTAGCTGGGTATGATGGCACGCGCCTGTAGTCCTAGCTACTCGGGAGGCTGAGGAGGGACAATTGCTTGAACCTAGGAGGTGGAGGTTGCAGTGAGCCAAGACCATGCCATTGCATTCTAGCCTGGGGGTGACAGAGTAAGACTCCATCAAAGAGAAAGAGAGAGAGAGAGAGAGAGAGAAAGCACAATAATAAAGTATTAAGCTGGGCACGGTGGCTCGTGCCTGTAATCCCAGCACTCCGGGAGGCCGAGGTGGGCGGATCACCTGAGGTCGGGAGTTCGAGACCAGCCTGACTAACATGGAGAAACCCCATGTCTACTAAAAATACAAAATTAGCCAGGCGTGGTGGTGCATGCCTGTAATCCCAGCTACTCGGGAGGCTGAGGCAGGAGAATCGTTTGAATCCGGAAAGCAGAGGCTGCGGTGAGCCGGGATCACACCATTGCACTCCAGCCTGTGCAACAAGAGCGAAACTCTGTCTCAAAAAAAAAAAAAAAAAAAAAAAAAAAGGTAATAAAACTGAAAGAGTTGGCCAGGCACAGTGGCTTAGGCTTGTAATCCCAGCACTTTGGGAGGCCAAGGTGAGGATCACTTGAGGCCAAGAGTTCGAGGCCAAAAGTTCAAGACCACCCTGGCCAACACAGCGAAACCCTGTCTCTACTAAAAATACAAAAATGAGCTGGGCATGGTGGTATACGCCTGTAATCCCAGCTACTTGGGATGCTGAGGCATAAGAATCACTTGAACCTGGGAGGCAGAGGTTGCAGTCAGCTGAGATCTCACCACCGCACTCCACCCTGGGTGACAGAGCAAGTCTCTGTCTCAAAAAAATATATAAATAAAAATAAAAACAAACAAACAAAAAACTGAAAGAGTTTTCTTTGTATAAGCATTATTAAACCCAGGAATTTAAAAAGAACTACATGTATTCATATTGTCTGCATTGTAATAAGGTGTCTAAACATAATTCACAGTGTTAAAATTATTTCTCCTATCTAGAAACCAAGAGCTTCCTTGTTAAAGTGTAAAATGAGATTTTGCCTACTTGTAACTCCTTGTTCTCACAGCTGAACTGTCACAGCATGAAAACATTTTCCTACTGGTAAAGCTTTAGATACCTATTTCCCTGATCAAAGAGTACAAAAGGAACGGAGTTACTGACAATTCATACAGTATCCCACACCCTATTCGGGTACAACCACAAGCAAAGAAAATACGTTAACTCTGAAGGGAGATGGGCAACAATGTTGTAAATGAGTGTTGACTTCACTGAGTAGCCTGAAAATGCCCAAGACTGAAGTCTATTAGGTTCATAAGAGACTCAAGATTATAAAAGAATTGATTACAAGAGGTCTATTTCTTTGCCCTGTTGGGTGAGTCAAAGGTTAATGAGAAGTATACTGAACAAACCATCTCTTGTGTTACTGCAAAGTATTTCTAATGCAGGATAAAAATGTAAGTGAAAAAGTATTTTAATCTAGTTAATTAACTTCTTTTTTAAAAAAATAGCTTCACTGAGGCATAATTTATATGCCATAAAATTCACTCATTTTAAATGTTCAATTATTTTTTAAAACTTTAGAGATGTGCAACCTTTACCACAATCTAATTTTTAGAACATTTTCATCACCCCAAATCCATTAATTTCTTGATCTATGGTATTTTCATAAATTCACAGAATCCAATGATATCTAAGGCTACTGTATATTTAAAGCCACACAAATTTCTTCAACTGAGCAATAAAAGTACAAAATGACCTCACTTTTAATGACCTTTATAACCAATCCTCTACTCTGGCACTAGGAAGCAAATGTTCAGGTGCTTTCTCTGAAAGTTAAACCATTCTAAGTATTAAGTTATGGCACACTGTCTTGGAAAGAAATTAATTATATTTTTGTTGGTAACACATTTCAGGCTGTTTACACAGCTGACATTTCTCAGCTGTACCCAATTCATGCCCTAAGCTGTGAGGACTATTTTGTTTTGTAGCAGATGCCTCCACTTGAATGATTTCAGTAAGTATAAAAACACCACCGCCTGCAACAAATATAGACTACAAGTACCAGTTTTATGAGTTTTTATACTCCTAATGAAAAAGGTTTTATGACATATTATTTGGCCAGGATCTCCTCAGAATACTAGTTATAAGCCATTTTTGGCTAAATTCAAGCACTGGAGCTAGTGAATCTGCTGTGGCATCAGTTAAAAGCAGCCTGGCCCTAAACATCTTTGTTGTATCAAATCATGCAAGCTCAAGGCAACACCCTGCCAATGCGGCAACATTTGCTCTGGGGAGGTGTGGGCAGGCACCACTTCACAGGTTCTGGGACAAGGTGCAAATGGCAATAATGAGACTAAAAGAATCAAGCCTCTTAATAGGGATTCCCTCTTGTGTTTGCTGTGACTTAAGAGCACCAAGTAGTATTACAGTCTTGGAAACAAACAGTTTTAGCTGCTTTCCATATTTTCCTATAGTAATTAGACTGCATGACAACTCTTTGGCAAAAAATTAAATGTTATAAAAACCATTAAAACATGGGTCTCATAAAAGACCATGCCAACTCAATTCAATGAATTAGCACCTAAAATGTATAAGGCACTATTTTACAGGCAGAAGAATTGATCATATTTCATCGACTTTGCCTATCATTCTTGGAACTTGTACCTGATAAGCCAATTTCAGTCTGGTTTCTACAAGGGTGGGGTGCAAAAGCAGTTTGGCTTTTCCAACCCTGTGAAGCCCCACATTTCCAGAGTTTCTCTATTATCTTATGTCCCTGCTCTTAAACAAGACAATTATTTTTGCTTTAAACTTTTTATTATGAAAATTTTCAAACATATACAAAAGTTGAGAGAACAGTATAATAAACCCAATATACATATCACCCAGATTCAACAATGATTGATAGATGCCTAATCTAAATTAGCTCTATCCTCACTCACTCTGCCACACATAGGTTATTCTGAAGCAAGTCTCAGACATCCCTTCATTTCTTTAAACCAGCCAATTCTTGCCTGTAATTGTAATCTGTAATTATAATAACTTTTTTTGCAGTTATCTTAATTATAATGTCGACTCATTTACTGAGTGTCTACTATGAGCCAGGTACTGTATTTATATTATCACTTATCTTCATAATAGTTCTGCAAATTAGTGACAAAATTAAAGCTCAGAGAATTTAATGATATGCTCAGGTCTTAATTATTTTCTTCTATTAATATTACTATTTCTTGTAACAAGTTCTTAGACAATACTAAGAACATTTCTGTTTTCTTCATGCCTCCTCAGGTAAACAGTAGACCATCATGTATGAACATTATTCTTTTATTTTTGTAAAAATAAAGGTAGCACATTTTCTATCAAATTTCTCACTCAAGCAAGAAAAACAACAAAAAAAAAACCACAAGAAAACCACAAACACATCCCTATCCTTAGCCATAGATGACCAGCCAATAATTCTAATTATATACTATAACATCAATGCTAAAATCAGTTTTTCAGAAACAAATTTAAGCACCTAAACCTAAAGATTTTTTTTTCTGGAAGTGTTTATTAAAAATAAAGGGGCTTTTGTTTTTGTTTTTCAGATGGAGTTTTGCTCTTATTGCCCAGTGGAGTGCAATGGCACAATCTTGGCTCACTGCAACCTCCCCCTCCCAGGTTCAAGTGATCCTCCTGCTTTAGCCCCCCAAGTAGCTGGGATTAAAGTCATAAGCCACCATGCCCGGCTAATTTTGTATTTTTGGTAGAGACAGGGTTTCACCATGTTGGCCAGGCTGGTTTCAAACTCCTGACCTCGGCCAGGCACGGTGGCTCATGCCTGTAATCTCAGCACTTTGGGAGGCCGAGGCAGGCTGGTCACCTTAGGTCAGGAGTTCAAGACCAGCCTGGCCTACTTGGTGAAACTTCGTCCTTATTAAACATACAAAAATTACCCGGGTGTGGTGGCAGGCGCCTATAATCCCAGCTACTTGGGAGGCTGAGGCAGGAGAATCAATCGCTTGAACCCAGGAGGTGGAGGTTGCAATGAGCCAAGATTGTGTCATTGTACTCCAGACTGGGCGATAGAGCAAGATTCCAAGTCAAAAATAAATAAATAAACAAACTCCTGACCTCAGGTAATCCACCAGCGTCGGCCTCCCAAAGTGCTGGGATTACAGGTGTGAGCCACCGTGCCTGACCAAAAATAAAGGTTTTGCTATTTTCTGATTATTAAAGTTTCTGATTTTTAAAATTTCATAATCCACAAAGCATGTTCCAAAGGCATACTGTTTACATTGTAATTAGATTCAAGTAGCATCTACATAAATTGTCTTAAAACTTTTCTGTCTTCCACAAAGAATTCTTTTATATTAAAATATATAGTGGTGATGCTGGAAGAGGAGTGAACTGTAGTTATTATCCAGGCAGAAACATAATATTTACTAGAAAATGTTAAAAGATAATTCAATTCCTAGGCATAATCATTATTTCAGTATTGATCATTACAAGATGTTTACAAAGTCCCAATTTCTTTTTAGCCATATTTATTTTAAAAATTAGATGTAACTTGAGATTTCCAGAAACATTCTCATTTTTGCTTTTACTTTTTAGAAAAACTTAGGTATCTGGTTAGAATAAGTAAGTTTATGGGGAAAAGTGGCCAAAACTGAATTTCAGATGGCCTCCTTATATAATGAAATTTACTCTCATAGAAAACAGCAATGAGTGGAAATGACAGAGATAGGAAAGGCTTCAAACATTTACAACAAGGAAATCATTATAAAATATATAATAAGGGTAAAAATGACAGACATTTTCTTCCAGCTTCTTATGGTAGCAAAATTTATGGGTATGTTTGAGATTAAAGTGTTATTAACTATAAAAATTAACTTTTAAGTATCAGTCTAGTATGAAAAAGGTAGTTTTAAAATTAAATATAATGATTAGCTTGATTTTGAAATATCTGTAATTTAGGAAAGAAAATGTTTTTGCCTTGAACATTTCATTAGTAGTATCTGAATATATTCTTCTCATCAAGAAAAAAACTAAGTCAAAGTCAAATCCAGCAGCATCAAATTTTTGCATTGATACTGTAACATTACCAACAGAATGTTGACCTGCTTGGCTTGTGATATCTGTTCTAAAAGTGAACTCAAATTATTACAACTTCTCTTACTTTCACATTGCTTGGTTTTAGATAATTATTTCTTTTTTTTTTTTTTTGAGATGGAGTTTCGCTTTTGTCGCCCAGGCTGGAGTGCAATGGCGCAATCTCGGCTCACTGCAACCTTCACCTCCCAGGTTCAAGTGATTCTCTTATCTCAACCTCCTGAGTAGTGGGATTAGAGGCGGCCGCCACCATGCCCAGCTAATTTTTGTGTTTTCAGTAGAGATGGGGTTTCACCATGTTGGCCAGGTTGGTCTCAAACTCCTGACCTCAGGTGATCCACACGCCTCAGCCTCCCAAAGTGCTGGGATTACAGGCGTGAGCCACCATGCCTGGCTAGATAATTCTTTCAATGGAAGACTCAAAGCATTTAATTGTGCTTATTATCAAAGCCAATTAGACTGAAAGTGGCAAAAGAGAAAGGAGGATATAAAACTGAAAATTTGACTGTCACTTACTGAGTCGTCTGTAGCAGAAGTTGGCCAGCCCTCCCATAATTGGTGGCGAACGGGGATACTTGTAAGGTCATACACATTTCTCTTTACCTATGAAAAGAAAGAAACAGGACAATTAAAATAGAATTTTCACATGACTTACAGTTTCCAATCAATTTATGAGACATACAGTGTATTTCTTGTTTTCTTCTAGATTCAAAACAAGAATTTGAAACTATAAAAACCCAAGTCAAAAAATTTTGTAAAAAAGAACAAAATCAAATTTAAAAGCAGATTCTCAATGAAGACTAGATGAAATAAGAGTTAAGAAATATCCTCCCTCTCTTGTTTTCAACTCCTGGCTGACTTCATTTCTTTTCAGTCAAGAAACTTCAGGCACCCAGTTCACTAAGGGCAAAGTACGATTATACATTTTTATAATTTATTTAATCGTTAAAATGCACAATGATTCAAAACCAAAAACATATATTTCAAGTTTCTATGTGGAATAGTGAAGGGTAGTGGGGTTTTATTGAAGGGCAAGGGGGGCAGGGGAGGAAAAACCTAAAATTGTCTTCATATTTTTTATGTAAGTTTCAAAGATACAGAAACTTATTATTAAAGTAGCACAGGGCCGGGGACGGTGGCTCACACCTGTAATCCCAGGACTTTGGGAGGCCAAGGCAGGTAGATCACCTGAGGTCAGGAGTTCGAGACCAGTCTGGCCAACATAGTGAAACCCCATCTTTACTAAAAATACAAAAAATTAGCCAGGCGTGGTGGCGGTGCCTATAATCCCAGCTACTTGGGAGGCTAAGGCAGGAGAATCGTTTGCATCCGGGAAGCGGAGGTGGCGGTGAGCTGAGATCATGCCACTGCACTCCAGCCTGGGCAACAGAGTGAGACTCCATCTCCCTACCACCGACCAAAAAAAAAAAAAAAAAAAGTAGCACATGTTATTTTTTTGAAATCAATCCAAATTAAAAACTATTTCATGTAATATTTACTAATATCAGAGCTATAGGCCCTTCCTGAAAATTAAATACAAAAAATGCATTAAAGATGAGAAACTATTTTTCCCAACATGCAACATTATACCTTTTACTTTGAAAGGAAAGGAGGTAAACTTATCAGAATAAAGTGTTGGAAGGTTAAACTCTACGTCAGCCAGTAATTAAGAAGTGTTGGCTAGGCATGGTGGCTCACGCCTGTAATCCTAGCACTTTGGGAGGCCGAGGTGGGCAGATCACTTGAGGTCAGGAGTTCAAGACCAGCCTGGCCAACATGGCGAAACCTTGTCTCTATGAAAAATACAAAAATTAGCCAGGTATGGTGGTGTGTGCTTGTAATCCCAGCTACTCGGGAAGCTGAGGCAGGAGAATGGCTTAAACCCAGGAGGCAGAGGCTACAGTGAGCTGAGATCGTGCCACTGCACTCCAGCCTGGGCAACAGTGCGAGACTCTGTCTCAAAAGAAAATAATAAAAATAAAATAAAATAAAATAAAATAAGTGTTACTGGGCGTGGTGGTTCACATCTGTAATCCCAGAATTTTAGGAGGTCAAGGTACGAGGATCACTTGAGCTCAGGAGTTCAAGATGAGCCTGGGCAACATAGTGAGACCACATTTGTACCAAAAAATAGCAAAATTAGCTAGGCATGGTGGCTCATGCCTGTAGTCCCCACTACACAGGAAGCTGAGGTGGGAGGATTGCTTGAGTCCAGGAAGTTGAGGATACAGTGAGCCATAATCATGCCACTGCACTCCCACCTGGCAGACAGAGTGAGACCCTGTCTCAAAAAAAAGAAAAAAGCAGTATGTCTCTCTTCAGGGTTTTTTTTTTTTCTATTTTAGTTTTTATTCACAAATAATGAATCATAATAATGGAGAGATTATGCATTTTAATTAATTCTTCAAGTTAATTATGGCATTATTATCCTACTGTATCAAATGAAGTTAGGATTGAAATGCTCCCCATCATATGTTCTATGTTAAGACTTGAGGCCAGGCATGGTGTCTCATGCCTATAACCCCAACCCTTTGGGAGGCCAAGCTGGGAAGATCAGTTGAGCCCAGCAGATCGAGGCAGCAATGAGCCACGACTGTGCCACTGTACTCTGGGTGACACAGTGAGACCCTGTCTCAAAAAACAAAACAAAACCCAAAAACTTCAATAGGGTTATTCATACTTCAACAAGCATCATGCATTTATGTTTTAAAAATGCAGAAGCCTAAAGTATTATGTTGTCCAATTATAGCATTTTGTTTTCACATTACCCTTTCTAATACATAATCACATCTAAGTTACCATTCCAGTGAAATAGAGATACAAGTTCACTACGGAAAGGAGAAACAAAAAATAAAACAAAAACACAGAACTCACTCTATTTTTATCTCTAATTCACACCTGTGGAAAAACGACTTAGTAAATGAGATCTGAGGAGCTTGGGGAATGGCTTGATCTGTACTCAATTCAAACAAACAGGTTTTCTTTAGAGGTTCTTAGCAAATGGCTAGTCTACCATGCAATATTTTGTTTATAGTCAGTCACATCATTTGGAAATTTTTATCAGTCATTATCAACCCAACAATTTAACCAAATGCAATTGGGTTAACCTCTAACCACTTTCACTAGCTGTTATTATTTTGTCATTTTTAAACATTAGTGTTCTTAACGAGAAAGGTGTTCCACAAACCAAGAGTGTTACGTTAATAAAAGATGAAGGATAGAAGAGGGAGTATGAGGAGTCTTTAGGCTTCAAGACAAAATAATTTCTTAAAACTATTTCTTAAAATAATTAAGAAATTATTACTTTAAAATAATTTCTTGAAATTATTTTTCATTATGTTATCTAGATATAACCAACCTTATCAGCTATTTTTGAAAAAAAGCAGGACAAATATTTACATCCTTTTGGAAAGGCCACAAAGCTACCCTAGCATTGTAAAGTACACACAAATACTATAAGTATACAAACAAATAACTTTGGAGTGGGATTCTTTGAATTCCACCTTAATTCCAAAATACAACAATAAAGTATTATGAAATAAACAGTATTTTCTTCTTTCATTAACTCATCTGTAACTGCACTGAATTGAATAACATTCCTTTGCTATTCTAAGCCTGAAAAGCATGTCCTGGCTATAGTGTTATGTTGGTATAAAGCACAACGCCAGACTGATGTGCTGAACAAAAGTGATCAAAGTTAGAGTAATGTTAGCCATTGCACAAGTATTTGGCTTCATTGTTCTCCCCAGAATGACATCTGTTAAGCAACCTGTCATAGAATAAACTGGCTAATGCAGACAGAACTTGGCTGAGAGAATCCCATGTAAAGCATATTAGGCTAATGTTTGATTGTTCCAATGCAAAGGCTAAATTCACAGAGTATTCTGAGTTTAAACTAAAAGAATCTTATGTTGAACCACAATCACTAAACAACAATTTAGTGTTTTTCAAAAATAATTCCATGCATACCAATGCTGTTACCATATGTAGATGTTACCAGTATATGGACGAAGCACAAGTGATAAGATAGCAAAAGCATCAAAAGAGTGGGGATTTTACTAATAGATTACAATTCCATTTTCTTTATTGATGGTTATATTTAATAAAAAATTGAAATCATAATCCTGCAGGGAAGAAAAAAATCCAAAATGTACACAAAACATAAAAACGATTCTGAAAAAAGTTAGTATTCTAGGAAACCTCAATGATAAAATACAGCTTTGTATAAAATGATACAGATGAATTTAAAGTCATCATGGATCAGATGAAGGACACAGTTCTTTCAGAGAAGGAGGGAAGATGAAGAAATATGAGGAAGAAAGAGGGAGGGGGAAGGGAAAGGGAGAAGAAGGGGAAATGGGAAAAGGAGGAAAGAGAAGAGAGGAAGATGGAGGGTAAAGAGATAGGGAGAAATAGATGATAGGGAAAGAAAGAAGAGAGGGAAGTGAGAGAGGGGGAAGGACACTGATTGATTTGGGACTTGAGAGCACTTTAGAGAAGTAAAAAGAACACACGCACAGGCTGGGGTGCAGTGGCTGGCATGCCCAGCTGCCAATATTGTGCTGCTTCTGACAGAGTTTCATCTTTAGAGTGTGTTAAATTCCAGTTAAGGACAAGTGGCACTTCACAGGGTAACATTTCCTAAGGGCCTTTTTGTCTTACACATTTTTTTTGATCAGCATTGGCTCAAGATCACGCTGAACCTTCATAATCTTTTCAATTCTTGTTTTACATGCAAATGTTTCCATTTGTTCAGAAGGAATTTAATAAATTAGTTCAGAATTAATTAATAATTAATAATTAGTTCAGAAGGAATTTAATAAATGCTTTGATTACCAGCTGAACATTAAACTTACATTACAAACTATACTGTATTTGGATCTAGAGTTCTAGATTGACAACAGATTTTCTAATTTGCATTCAAGATTTTCTAAAGGTATAGTTTAATTTCTTCCATATCGTTTCACATAAGACAATCGTTTGCAACTGAGAAAATATATAAATCAGGTTAATTTTTAATAGTATAGAATTAATATGGTACTGATTTGTTTCCTTATTTGTCATTGCTAATAAACACCTGTTTATATACTATAATTAATGTGAAAAACTAAGTAATAATCTCTACTTCAAACTTCATACTTCCTCAATGTCTGTGGGAATTTCAACGCTAAACACAGCACTGGGGGAAAGATCATTTCATTATAACCTACTCAATATAAAATTATAAAAGTACCTTCATAACATATTCATCTCCCACAAACTTTTCTTTTGATTCATTTAAATTTTCAAACAGTTTTATTTTTTAGTTAAATTTCATCAGAATTTCTTAGGAAAGTAATTCTTAGGAAAAGTTGCTCTGCTAAAGGCTAAACCATGAAGCTCAGATTAGCCTCAAATGAGTTGTTCTAAACTATTTTTATATTGAAAAATATAAAATTCAGTAGATAACATTCTCAGTTATAATAAAACCATTCCTTGTGAGCTAAATATCGATCAAACTATTGAAAAACTTTTAGGGAATTTTAAATGTCATTCAGGTATTATTCTCGTGAAAGCAAACTAATAAAAAGTCACAAAGTTTAAGGTGTTGCGGCATACCTCGAGGCAGAGAACTAGATTTCTTTCTTTTTTTTTTTTTCCAAGACAGTCTTGCTCTGTCGCCCAGGCCAGAGTGCAGTAGGTTCTCGGCTTACTGCAACCTTCACCTCCTGGATTCAAGCGATTCTCCTGCCTCAGCCTCCTGAGTAGCTGGGATTACAGGAGTGTGCCACCACACCTGGCTAATTTTTGTATTTTTAGTAGAGACGGGGTTTCACCATGTTGGCCAGGCTAGTCTCGAGCTCCTGACCTTGTGATCTGCCCACCTTAGCCTCCCAAAGTGCTGGAATTACAGGCGAGCTACCTTACCCAGCCAGAGAACTAGATTTCTAATCCTAGTTCTGCTCAACTGTTACTGTGGGAAAATTGGTGGAGCCATTCTGAGACCTCATGTACTCCACCTTAGAAGAGAATAAAACATGATCGTTTCTGATTTTCAAAGCTCCAAAATGTTACTATTTCGTGAAAATACTGGAGTTAATCCTAGGTACAGGAAAAGAGGTGCTAAACATATACAAGACAAGGAAGTAATGAGAGAAAATTTAAAACTATTAATGCTACAAAATGGAGAAACAATAGAAAAAAAATAACAGACATCAAAAAGAAAAATGGCAAATAATTTCACATGAGAAATAAAGATAATAAGCATTTTAGTACTTTTTTTTGCATGAGATTTGGCATTTACTTTTATTATACTTTTTTAAAAACACAATTAATATTTTCCCCTTATGAGATCTCATTTAAAAATAAAGCCTGTCACGCTGGTTTCCCAGAAAACTATTCTATCAATCTAATGTCATCAAAGTGGTTATATGATTTTGCCAGAACGCTACTGTGATATAGTTTTCAAGTTTTATTAATTTATCTCAACATTTAAAATTTTTTGAAATGTGGCCCACGATTCTTCACATATCAAACATTTTGTTATGGCAAAATACAAAAACAAAATGTTCAGTAATCAGTGCTTTAGTTTCTAGATTTTCTGAATTAAGATACTATCGCACATCATAGTACAGCCCTTACAAAAAAGTACCCTGAAACTACAGCCATCCATCTCATTCTTTTATCATTCTTAGAAGAAAAAGGACTCTGGTCATATGAAAACCTGAGCTTAGACCGAATTTTAAATATATCAAACTTAAGCTCCCAGTGCATCACATTATCAGATGTTCTGGTTAAGAGTTTGTTAAATAACTGCATTGAGCAAATAAGTATTTGTGTGTGTGTGTTTAAATCAAAATAAGGCATACAAACTAGGCTTAATTCCAGTATCCTAGCAATCACTGGCACTCTGAAAGGCTTATAGTTAAGAAAGCAGTCACTTCTGAATCAGAAGTGATTCAGAATGCGTTCTGAACACATACTTCATACCTAAGGCCTTCTTTTCCTCTTGTTTTTAAAAGTATTGTATACACGTTGCAGTTGCACATGGATTTGTTTTACTAATATGCAAGTTAAAACCCTCCTTAAAATCCTTTCTGAACAAAAAACGCTTGAAACCGGATGGTGCAAGGGGAATGAGAAGGTGGCATCAGTAATCAAATGTTAATTAGCAAGCTTTTTTTTTCTTCCCCCTTCCCCCAGGGCTGGCCTGTGTTGGAGAATTCAAATCAGAAATCAATGCTCTAAGTGTTTAACTATTACTTCTTCTCATTAACCATTAAAAAGACCAAGCTATTCTCTCCTCATAAAAACAGTAACTGGAGACATTTCTTTTTCTCAAATACTATCTTTCCAGAAAACAATGAAGATCTGTTTCAAGAAATCTATAAAATTGAAGTTGCTTTCAATCAGGCTTTGAACTGACTGGATTCTGCAGTTTTAAAAAATCTTTTGCCTCTAAATGAATTCTTCATTCTAATAACTGTAACTTAGTTTTGCTTTGTACCATACTTTAAAAACTTATTTCAACTCTTACTTGGCTATAAAGAAATTTGACAATTGCCTTTCTAAGAGATTACTAGGATGATGATAGTAAAGTTAATCAAATATGTAAACTAATTTAAATATATTAAGTTGGAGACGGATTTTGGCCATCCTGAAACACTACCCAGCATAAGATTTAACACTTCCATGGGTAACATGGTTATGTTCATAATTTCCTATACTAAAAGTCTGATGTGGGTGAAAGCAATTTGACAATTGCAAAGTTAGATATTATTTAAAGTAACAACTAATAATCACACATTTATTAAAATGAATTTGTATCTTTTTTTTTTTTTTTTTTTGAGACGGAGTCTCGCTCTGTCGCGCCCAGGCTGGAGTGCAGCGGCGGGATCTTGGCTCACTGCTGCAAGCGCCGCCTCCCGGGTTCACGTCATTCTCCTGCCTCAGCCTCCCGAGTAGCTGGGACTGCAGGCACCCACTAGCGCGCCCGGCTAATTTTTTGTATTTTTAGTAGAGATGGGGTTTCACCATTCACAGGATGGTCTCCATCTCCTGACCTCGTGATCCGCCCACCTTGGCCTCCCAAAGTGCTGGGATTACAGGCGTGAGCCACCAGCCAGCCATGAATTTGTATCTTTAGTAAAAGGTCAAACCTGGATTTTACGATAAAAGACAATTCCTAAAGTGCTAAGAAAATGTGTATAGATGAGAAAAGCTAAACATATTTCACAAATTAAAAAGAAGCTAAATTTTAGAAGCTTTCTGAAAAGCAAAAGTTTATAGAAACTGTGAAGTTGCAGGGATTATAATTATAACTGAAAAAAAAGGTTAATTATTTTTCTACAACAGTGGTTCTTAAAGAGGGTGGCTGGACCAGGTATTAGTATCACCTGGAAACTATTAGAAATGCAAATTCATGGGCCCCACCACAGACCTAGTGTATAGAACACTCTGAGTGCCCAGCAATCTCTGTTTTAACAAGCTCTTTAGATAACTCTTACCAAGATAAATTTTAAGAAGCATTGCTTTTTTTTAAATTTTAATTTCAATTTTTTTTTTTTTTTGAGACAGAGTCCAGCCTGGAGTGCAATGGCACAATCTCAGCTCACTGCAACCTCCGCCTCCCAGGTTCAAGCGATTCTTCTGCCTCAGCCTCCCAACTACCTGGGACCACAGGCGCATGCCACCACACCCGGCTAATTTTTGTATTTTTTTAGTAGAGACAGGGTTTCACCGTATTGGCCAGGCTGGTCTCGAACTCCTGACCTCGTGATCCACCCACCCTGGCCTCCCAAAGTGCTAGGATTACTGGCGTGAGCCACCGCGCCCGGCCAGAAGCACCGCTTTAGAATGTGCAAATAATATATAGGCTCTTCCAGAGAGCCATGCCTCTCAAGTTTACTGATAGCAAAATTCTTTGAACTCTGCCTAAGGTGGCCAGTCACTTTTGAGAATAAATATAATTAATAATCATTTGTTACAGAAATTCTAAAAATGTTGCAATTTCATTTGGATGATGTGATTTTATTAGCCTAAGACATTAATGAGAGAAGATACTACCTCTTTACTACAGACTTCATTGCATTCTCAGTTTAATCTAAATTTCTGCTAATTGAAAATCTGTTAATCTTTTTTTTTTTTTTTTTTTTTTTTAGACAGAGTCTTGCTCTGTCACCAGGCTGGAGTGTAGTGACGCGGTCTTGGCTCACTGCAACTTCTGCCTCCGGGGTTCAAGCAATTCTCCTGCCTCAGCCTCCCGAGAAGCTGGGATTACAGGCATGTGCCACCATGCCCAGCTAATTTTTGTGTTTTTAGTAGAGACGAGGTTTCACCATGTTGGCCAGGATGGTCTCCATCTCTTGACCTCGTGATCCGCCCACCTCAGCTTCCCAAAGTGCTGGGATTACAGGCATGAGCCACTGCGCATGGCCAATCTTTAGTTTTTCTGTCTCAAGCTTAAGTGTGACTGCTTCCTGGTCATAATACATATTTGGAACTTGCAGTAAACCTGCAAACTCACAATAAATGACTAAATAAACTTGGAAGATATCTATATATGTCAGATAAACTGAAGAAATGTCCCTAACCACTAGAGAACTATGTTTGAGCCATATAAAACAACTAAACAGAAGGCTGGGGGCGGTGGCTCATGCCTGTAATCCCAGCACGCTGGGAGGCCAAGGTGGGTGGATCACGAGGTCAGCAGATCGAGACCATCCTGGCTAACACAGTGAAAACCTGTCTCTACTAAAAATACAAAAACAAAATTAGCCAGGCATGGTGGCGGGCGCCTGTAGTCCCAGCTACTCAGGAGGCTGAGGTGGGAGAATAGCGTGAACCCAGGAGGCGGAGCTTGCAGAGAGTCGAGATCGCGCTACTGCACTCCAGACTGGGCGACAGAGCGAGACTCCGTCTCAAATAAACAAACAAACAAACAAACAGGTTATGTTTTCCTATCGTAGGCTAGCTGAAACAAGGCCCAAAAGAAATAGGTTAGTTTCCTAACAGTCAGACAAGACCTTGTCACGAAGGGCAATATTTCCTCTGTACACTTTATGGAAACAGTGAGGGAACAATACTTTTCCAATTATTTAATGGCTTAGTAAATAATATGAAAAAAATGTTTCTTACAGCCTGCAATAAATAAAATTACAATCACTCAATAAAAGCTCTTAAAATCTCATTTAAAAATCAAGTAAATTAATCAATTTATAATTCTTTCCAGGAAGGAAAACACCAATTAAGCCCAAAGTCAATTTTAGAAATAACTGGAACAATTATAGAAACATTTTTAGGAATTTTACTTTAACCTAACACCATTTTGTGAAATTCAATTTTATATAACACTTTAAAGATTGGACACATGAATCAAGAAATACTGTGGACCTGAAATGTTTTGATTTTTAAATCTGAATTTTAGTAGTCAATCTGATACAATGTCAGAAGCAATATACTAGTTAATCTTAAAGACATAATCATACCTGTAACCAAATATTTCGCTACAAGGATATTCATTGCAGCCTTGTTTATCATCACACAAAATCATATCAAAACACAAAATTGGCATAATCTAATATCCAATAATGTAACAGTTAAATAAATAAAATAGTGTGCGGTTATTAAAGTGATGAACCAGCATCAGCAAAGCAGAGCCCAGAGGTCAAATCCAGTCTACTGTCTGTTTCTGTCCATAAAGTTACACTGGAACACAGCCACATCTATTTGTTTACATATTTTCTCTGGCTGTTTTTGCACTACCAAGATAGCAGAGTTGAGTAGATGTAACAGAGACTGCATGGCCTAAAAAGCCCAAAATAGGAATTATCTGTCTCTTCCCAGAAAAAAATTTGCTGACCCCTAATATGGAAGAATATTTGGTTATATAAAAAGTTGTTACGTGATCTTTTTAAAAACCAGGTTACAAAATAATATGCATCTCTGTTTAAGTTATGTCTGTATAAGTATAGGTACATATGTATGCATACCATATGTATGCACAGAAAAAAGATCAGGCCAGGTGCAGAGGATCACACCTGTAATCCCAATATTTTGGGAGGTCAAGGTGGGCGGATCCCTTGAGGTCAGAAGTTCAACACCAGTCTGGCCAACATGGTGAAACCCTGTCTCCACTAAAAATACAAAAATTAGCTAGGCGTGGTGGTGCATCCTGTAATCCCAGCTACTCAGGAGGTGAGACACAAGAATTGCTTGAACCTGGGAGGCAGAGGTTGCAGTGAGCCCAGATCAAAAAAAAAAAAAAAAAAAAAAAAAAGACCAGGTGATCTGCCCGCCTTGGCCTCCCAAACTGCTGGGATTACAGGCATGAGCAACCGCGCCCGGCTGGACACTTTTTTTGTGTTGAGACAGTGTCTTACTCTGTCACCCAGTTGGAGTGAAGTAGGGCCATCATAGCTCACTGCAGCCTGGATCTCCTGGGCTGATAAGATCCTCCCAACTCAGCCTTCTGAGTCACTACAGATGCATACCACCACACCTGGGTAATTTTTAAACTTTTTGTAGAGAGGAGGTATCATTATTTTGCCCAGGCTCTTCTCAAACCCCTGGACTCAAGCAATCCTCCCACCTCAGCCCCCTCAAAGTGCTGGGATTACAGGTTGTAAGCCACTGTGCCCAGCTACCGGACACTTTTATAAATGTAACGTGTATGAATCTTCTATGAAACCATTTGCACTTAATTCTAAACAGTGGTCATTAAGTAGTAACAAGTGGGTGGTGTGCAGTGGCTCACGCCTGTAATCCCAACACTTTGGGAGGCTGAGGCGGGCGGATCACCTGAGGTCAGAAGTTTGAGACCAGCCTGGCCAACATGGTGAAGCTCCATCTCTACTAAAAATACAAAACTTAGCCAGGCATGGTGGCACACATCTGTAATCCCAGCTACTCGGGAGGCTGAGGCAGGAGAATCGCTTGAACCCAGGAGGCAGAGGTTGCAGTGAGACGAGGCCACACCACACTGCACTACAGTCTGGGTGACAGAGTGAGACTCCATCTCAAAACAACAACAACAACAACAAAAACTAGTAACATGTGATCAACTATGGGCAAAGCCCCTCTTATGAGAGCAAATGAGCCTTTCCACAGCTGCTGTGCTGCAATGGATAATGCAGTTACAGTCTGTCCACTTTGTACTTTTAAGTGCTGTAGAGGAAGAACAACTGCCAGAACAAATAGCAACTTGTTATTGTTTCAACAATTGAATGCTTCACAGAAAGGGGGCAGAGTTCCTGGTGTCACACACATCTGGGAAAGATGGCAAGATAAAAAATTTCCAAGGAAAATAAATCAAGGAAAAAGGAGAAGAGCATATAAAAATAGTTAAACTTTATCATGAGAGTTACCAAGGCTCTTCCTCTTATACACTTTTGGCCAATGCCTTCTGAGTCTCCTTCACCCCTTACATTAGTAAGGATTTTAGCTGGAATAAAAGAATATGAAGATATTCACACTATGGGCCTGCTACTTCTACTTGGCCAATGGACAGTAAATCAATTATGCCCTATCCTGTTATTCTAGTTTTCTCTCTCTCCACAGTTGGGCACTCTTGCCAACTCCTCTTCTATGCTTTTGATCTGGACAAGTGAAACTCTTATCAGAAACAGCTGTGTCTTATTTGTAACCTTTGTAAGTTCTAAACTAAAACTGCGTCTATAAGGAAGACAATGTAAAACAGTGCCATTAATCTACTCTGCCCACTTGTTTTTTATAGAATTGCACTTCCTTTTTATTTCATGTGATTTAAAAAACACAAGTGCACACATGCGCAAACACAGACAAATTAAGCTACTTGCCTAAATGTCATTCACTTAGTTAATGTCTAGGTCAGAACAATAATGCGGATTTTTAAAATTCTTAATCCATTTTCCTTTTCTTCAAGAAAAAAGATTTTTTTTCCTTGAAGAAAAGACCATTGCTTCTACAGCAAGCTTCAAACTTTTTAAAATGCTGACAATGTTAATGCTTTTGGCAAAGAACCATCTTTATATTTTGATAATGACTATATCCCTTCCCACTCTGGTAGCACCACGCTGATGCTCAGACGTGATGTGATGTTTATGTTTGCTTTGCTGTTTTCTGTTGCCCATCCAGGCCTTTGCCTTTCTCTGAGATGTGAAAAAAGTGGTGGGAACCGTCAGCAACAGAACCTCAGTCTATAATCAGGTCTCTCATAATTTTATCTTTTCTAGTTAACAAAAAAATGCAAAAAACAAAGACAACAAAGGGACTTAGTGTTGGGGTCTGCCATGAATACTAAAGTGGCCGGGGGGTGTGGCTCATCAAGTGAAAATAAACCATTCAAGTCATCCACATCAAGAAGAAAGTTTGGGAACAACTAGGCCAGTGTTTGCATTTGGGGCCCTGGAGTCAGGAGAGTTACATTTCTCTTCTCTCTGCATAACTAACGCACCAAAGACAACCTACTTAACCTCTCCTTTAGGAAATATTAAGTAAGCTCCTCCAAAGAACAGCCCTGAGAGATACTTAAAAGTGTGTCTGGTCAGGTTATCTGAGTCTAACTTGCTACTTTGCAAGATCAGCTTTCAGCATTACTCTCAGAGATTTGTAGGCAGGAGGAGGGCAGAAAGCCTATCTTAAGAAAAGTAGCTGCCTTGGCCATGAGCAAAGTTATAAGAGTAAAGTCACCAAAATTACACACCTAGTTAAGTTTAGGTGAATACAGTAGAGTTGGAAACTGGCTACAAATGACAATTTAATTAAATCGTATCAAATGAATTGACACTATGAAAGAAAGTCTACTACTGCACACCAAACCCTAAGGACTGATGCTGCCAATGCTCAAAAGCTCCATACGACTGGCCTTTAATTAAGAAAGTAAAACCCAACCCAAGGATTCACTGTTAGGGCTGGCTCTGAAATGTAGATATAGCTATTTTAGAAAGAAAATACCAGGAATACCTTAGCAATCCCACTTAATGTATTATTAAGATCAGGAAAAAAAATTTAACCACATGATTCATTAAATAAGGAGGCATTCTGAATAAACTGCCTGAAGTCTCCTGTTAAAAAATTACTCCTATTTATCCATTAACAAAGCTATTCCTTAGCTCATCCCTGCCATAACCTGCTCTATTCAAAACCATATGGGAAAGGACATTAAAAAACCGCCACAAACCATGGACTTCTGGTATTAGTGCTACACACAGTATACCCCTATTCATTATTCTACCTCCCTTGTTTAATCTATCATTAAGACTCAGTGACCCTACACTAAATTTAAAGCAGATCCTTCCTTCCTCCCATGCCTAAATTCACATACTTTTCTAGTTGGGGATGCCCTCAAGTATTAACAACTCTACGGGGTTTCTCTAATCTCAGCTCTGAACTATGTCATGCTATAGAACCAAGAAATTGCTGTTTTACATCTCTAACTATGGAGGCTTCCATAAAAAAAAAAGACCATATAATTTACTTAATAAGATAAAGGGGGGAAAATCACCATTTAATAAGTAGTTTTTCACTGTACATGGTAAAAAAGGCACATGGAGAGACACTGTCATAGACTGTGTTGTCTTAAAAATGAATAATACCTAGAGGCATTACTTTGACTGTATTGATCACAGAACTTAAAAGTTTTAAGGTAAAAATTGTCAGATGTTGACTATCTTAATGGAACAACAAAGGAAAAAAATGTTGATTTAAACATATAGTTGATAAAAAAATTGGGGGAAAATAAGATTTCAAGAAAGCAAAAGTTAGTATTTCTAGGACATATGAAACTGCATTATCAAATTACAAACAAAAACTGTAATGACAATGTAGCAAAATAAAGGATAAGTAATTGTGTAAGTAATAATCTATAAGACCAAACAGAATTTTCTATGAAGATAAAAATGTTCTTTGTGCTGTCCAATATAGTGGCCACTAACCACATATGGCTACTGAGCACTTGAAATGTAGCTTGTCTGCCTGAGGGATAAAATTTTAAACTTTAGGCTGGGCGCAGTGGCTCACGCCTGTAATCCCAGCACTTTGGGAGGCCAAGGCGGGCGGATCACTTGAGGTCGGGAGTTCGAGACCAGCCTGACCAACATGCAGAAACCTCGTCTCTAACAAAAACACAAAATAAGCCAGGCGTGGTGGCGCATGCCTGTAATCCCAGCTACTTGGGAGGCTGAGGGAGGAGAATCGCTTGAACAAGGGAGGTGGAGGTTGCGGTGAGCCGAGATTGCGCCATTGTACTCCAGCCTGGGCAACAAGAGCAAAACTCCGTCTCAAAAAGAAAAAAAAAAAATTAAACTTTAAAAAAATGTTTTAAGTTTATTTATTTATATTTGGAGCAGCTGGGGGTGAGACAGGGGAGGGACAGAGTATCACCCAGCTAATTTTTGTATTTTTTTGTTTGTTTGTTTTTTGTAGCGATGGGATTTCGCCATGTTGTGCAGGCTGGTCTCGAACTCCTGGATTCAAACAATCTGCCTACCTCGACCTACCAAAGTGCTGGGATTATAGGTGTGAGCCACGGCGACTGGCCAGCAATTTAAGTTTAAATTGCCACTCACAGCTAGTAGTGACCCTATTGGACAATATATTGATATTACTTAAGAAAGTAGAAAATATAGAGCAACATAAAAACAGACTATTGATAAACTAGATACTTAAACATGCTTCACTTCATTCTTATTTCATTATAGTCCTTGAACTATAAAGGTAGAAATACTGCAGTTAAATTAATTCTTCAAAATTATACTTTTATTGTTTTTAATAATGTTATTTTAAAGTAGTCTGAGGCAGGGTGCAGTGGTTCATGCCTGGAATCTCAGCACTCTGGGGGCTGAGGTGGGTGGATCACTTGAGTTTAGGAGTTCCAGACCAGCCTGGGCAACATGGCAAAACCCCGTCTCTATAAAATACAAAAATTGGCCAGGTGTGGTGATGCATGTCTGTAGTCCCAGCTACTTGGGAGGCTGAGGCAGGGAAATTACTTGAGCCCAGGAGGTGAAAGATGCAGTGAGCTGAGATCCCACCACTGCATTCCGGCCTGGGTGACAGAGTAAGATTGCCTCAAATACATAAATAAATAAAGTAGCTTGATAAGTATCAATAGAAACCATATGCTTGAGTATTTCAAAATTGAAGGGAGATAGAATATATATAGAATGTATGTAAATAATACCTTATTTGAAAAAAAAGGAAATAATGGGCTATATTTATAATCATCAAATAGTCTAAACATTCTTAGTTAAAAATGTAAGTTTGAAGGCCAGGCACAGTGGCTCATGCCTGTAATCCCAGCACTTTGGGAGGCTGAGGCAGGCAGATCATTGGAGGTCAGGAGTTCAAGATCAGCCTGGCCAACACTGTGAAACCTCATCTCTACTAAAAATACAAAATTTAGCCAGGCATGGTGGTACGAACCTGTAATCCCAGTTACTCGGGAGTCTGAGGCAGGAGAATCACTTGAAACCGGGAGGTGGAGGTTACAGTGAAACGAGATCATGCCACTGCACTCCAGCCTGGGCAACAGAGCAAGACTCCATCTCAAAAAAAAAAAAAAGGTAAAGTTTGACTTCCATAGCTGCCACATGATGTAACCTGGGATCTAATTATTCATCAATCCATACATTCACAAAACGATTGCTTGAGCATGATTACATTGAATTAGATGTTACTGTAATAGATAATGTTAACTATATACCTGGCAGTTTTTTATTTAAGAGGGTGACGATTCAAACTTAATCCCTTTTTTTGGGTCAAGATCCTTAATGTATTCACGTAGTAGGTTAGCAGCAGGTGTAATGGATATTACAATCACTACCAGTCTCAGATTCAATACCTTATCGATTCATTAAGTACCTACTGAACATTTTAATTTTTTTTTTTTTTTTTGAGACAGAATCTTACTCTGTCGCCCAGGCTGGAGTGCAGTGGTGCCATGAACATGTTAAATTTTATTATTTACTTTTAGAGACAGGGTCTGGCTGTGTCACCCAGACTGGAGCGCAGTGGCAAGATCAAAGTCACTGCAACCTCAAACTCCTGGATTCATCTGATCCTCCTGCCTCAGCCTCCTGAGTAGGTAGGACAGGTACATGCCACCTAATTTTTACATATTTTTTTGTAGAGAAAAGGTCTCACTATGTTGTCCAGGGTGGTCTTTTTTTTTTTATTATTTATTTACTTATTTATTTATTTTTTGAGACAGAGTCTTGCTCTGTCACCCAGGCTGGAGTACAGTGGTGCGATCTCAGCTCACTGCAACCTCTGCCTCCCCGGTTCAAGGAATTCTCTGCCTCAGCCTCCCAAGTAGCTGGGATTACAGGCACCTGCCACCATGCCCAGCTAATTTTTTTGTATTTTTACTAGAGACGGGGTTTATCTTGGCCAGGCTGGTCTTGAACTCCTGACCTTGTGATCCACCCGCCTCAGCTTCCCAAAGTGCTGGGATTACAGGCGTGAGCCACCGCGCCCCAGCCAGCTTTTTTGTTTGTTTGTTTTGTTTTGTTTTGATTTTTTGAGATGGATTTATTAACATTTGGAGCAGCTGGAGGTGGGATGGGGGAGGGACAGGGTATCACCCAGCTAATTTTTGTATTTTTTTTGTTTTTTGTAGCAATGGGATTTCGCCATGTTGTGCAGGCTGGTCTCGAACTCCTGGATTCAAACAATCTGCCTACCTCGACCTACCAAAGTGCTGGGATTATAGGTGTGAGCCACGGCGCCTGGCCAGCAATTTAAGTTTAAATTGCCACTCACAGCTAGTAGTGACCCTATTGGACAATATATTGATACTACTTAAGAAAGTAGAAAATATAGAGCAACATAAAAACAGACTATTGATAAACTAGATACTTACATGCCTCACTTCATTCTTATTTCATTATAGTCCTTGAACTATAAAGGTAGAAATACTGCAGTTAAATTAATTCTTCAAAATTATACTTTTATTGTTTTTAAAAATGTTATTTTAAAGTAGTCTGAGGCAGGGTGCAGTGGTTCATGCCTGGAATCTCAGAACTCTGGGGGCTGAGGTGGGTGGATCACTTGAGTTTAGGAGTTCCAGACCAGCCTGGGCAACATGGCAAAACCGTGTCTCTACAAAATACAAAAATTTTAGAATGGCCGTGCGCAGTGGCTCATGCCTATAATCCCAGCACTTCGGGAGGCTGAAGCAGGTGGATTACCTGAGGTCCAGAGTTCGAGTCCAGCCTGACCAACGTGGTGAAACACCGTATCTACTAAAAATACAAAAATTAGCCAGGTGTTGTGGTGCATACCTGTAATCCCAGCTACTCAGGAGGCTGAGGCAGGAGAATTGCTTGAACCCGGGAGGCAGAGGTTGCAGTGAGCCAAGATCGTGCCACTGCACTCCAGCCTGGGAACAGAGCAAGACTCCATGTCAAAAAAAAAAAAAGCCTCAGAGTCACATAGATTTCCTTTTGAATTCTGCTTCTGCTACTTACTTTGGAGAGTTTTGGACCCTCAGTTTATTTTTTAAAGAGAGAATAAAAGCTGCATTGAACTTGATGATAGTATTAGAGAATATATATGTAATGTATATATGTTACTTGATATTAAGTTTTAGAGAATATATCTGTAGTGTATATGTGTAATGGATATATGAATATACCTAACAGAGCCTTTGCATTTTATGTTTTCTCTATCTGGAACACCCTTGGAAGTTATACCTTCTTCAGATTTCAACCCATCTAAAATAAAGAATGACTGGCAAGAGTCTCTTATCACCCATCACAGCACGTATCTAACTCTGAAATTTATGAATTTATATATTCACTTAGTTCTTTTTGTTTCCTTCCGCCCTCACTCTCCCTTACCACCATGAGCATACTATAGAGTGAATATAAGTTCCATGAACACAGAAGCTTTGTCTCTTTTAGTCACTACTACAAAATAATACCTTCCTGCTATTAGGTACTCAGTATGTATTTTTTGCCTGCTGCACAACGGAATGGATGCTCATGAATTATTAGCACTCAGTGTACTTGTTAAACTTAGGTTTATCAGTTGCTTATACATCCATTGGGAAATTATTCTAGTCCTTTATTAGCAATACATTATGCATTTTCTTTTTTCTTTTCTTTTTTTTTTTTTTTGAGACAGAGTCTCGCTCTGTCACCCAGGCTGGAGTGCAGTGGCATGATCTCGGCTCACTGCAACCTCTGCCAGCCAGGTGCAAGTGATTCTCCTGCCTCAGCCTCCCAAGTAGCTGGGGTTACGGGCGTCCGCCACCACACCCAGCTAATTTTTTTGTATTTTTAGTAGAGACGGGGTTTCACCATGTTGGTCAGGTTGGTCTCGAACTCCTGACCTCCTGATCCACCCGCCTGGGCCTCCCAAAGTGCTGGGATTACAGGCGTGAGCCATTGCTCCGGGCCCCAAGGCAATTTTTTTTTTTTTTATTGTACCATGACACATCCCTAAAAACTGAAACTGGAAAACTCTGTTCTTTTTCTGTAGATCATCCCCTCCCCTCACTCCTTGCCAAAGAAATTGTTACTCACACTATTCACTTACTTGGCTAACTCTTCGTTCATATATTTATGCTCTAGTTCAACTAAATAATCATAAATCCTAAATTACTGTCAGGTACAAATTAATAAAGTTTGCTATAGTGATAGCTAACTCAAAGGGATATTTCAGAGATTCTGATCAAAGATACCTTGCCTTCAAACACAGGTGGGTGTTGTTTATATGGTTTTGTGCAAGTGAATATTGTCATGCAGTCCAAAATAAACGGTAACTGCATTTGATCATATTTTATTTTTTGGCGTGTTTTACTGCATTATGACAGTAATAAGTAAATTTGAGGTTGTCTATCCTTGAAAATTGTCACAGCCTGGCAATCATAGCCAATGAAAGTCACTTATTTCAGAGCATCATTCTCTCAATTCCCCAACATTATCACTCATGCTTCATACTCTATATTGAAAAAGAAGAGAACAGCTATTGCTAGAGCAATGCTAAACCCCTGTCACCTTGTACTATTTTATTTTATTTTATTTTATTTTATTTTATTTTATTTTATTTTATTTTATTTTATTTTAGATGCAGTTTCGCTCTTTGTTGCCCAGGCTGGAGTGCAGTGGCGCGATCTTGGCTCACTGCAACCTCCGTCTCCTGGGTTCAACCAATTCTCCTGTCTCAGCCTCCCAAGTAGCAGGGATTACAAGTGCCCACCACCATACCTGGCTAATTTTTGTATTTTTAGTAGAGACAGGGTTTCGCCATGTTGGCCAGGCTGGTCTCAAACTCCTGACCTCAGGTGATCTGCCCGCTTGGCCTCCCAAAGCACTGGGATTACAGGCGTGAGCCACAGCGCCCAGCCAGATCTTGTACATTTTCAAGTAAATCTGGTAAATTTTCTCTGTGTGCATATATTAATGTTTCTTCTTTCTTCCATTCAACAAACATTTATTGAGTGCTTCCTTGAGTTCCAGACTCTCTGGCAGTCACTAGAGCAGCAGTCGAAAATGCAAATTTCAAGAGCCGCCCAGTAAGTAACACAAATGAATGAAATGTGATGGGCAAATGGCATTCAGCCTTTGTTTCGAGGATACAATATTGGAATGTTAGGGACGATGGCAAATTAGAGAGCATTGCCTATCCAAAGAGGCAGATGCTACTCCAGACTAGCTGATTGCTGTTATAGAAAATGTAGGGTTCAGCATTACCAGGATTTTCTGATTCTTTGCAAGAAGCCAGAAGTCAGGAATCCTGTTTCATTTTATTTTAAATGTGAAACCTCCTAACTTTTAAATGTTGGCAACCAGTGCACATTTAAAACATGCTGGGACCCAAACTGGTTGCAAATAAAATAATCTTGTGGTTGCCAGTTTGCAACCTCTGCAGGAGAAATACAAAGATAGATAAAGACACAATAGTCTTGCCTTAAAGGAACACACAGTCCTCTAAAAGTCATATCCAGAAACAAATGTTTATGATACAATGTGATAGTTATAATGATAAAGATATCAATAAGGTATAAGAGGCCATTATAGTAGCTGAAACTACCATTTATTGAGTACCAGAGGCACTGGTCCAGGTACTGTGCATGTTACTCTATTTCATGCTCACATCAATTCTATGGGTATAGAAATTGCTTTATTATGTGGTAGAGCTGAATGTGAATTTGAACCCCTATTCTTTGTGACTTCAAAAATCAGCGGGTCTTTTTCCTAACATTTCACACTGCCAGCCATTCCTCCAACCAAGTCTTAATGTTTGAAAATCAATCATATGAACATTTGAAAATGAAACTAGGGCCAGGCACAGTGGCTCATGCCTGTAATCCCAGCACTTCGGGAGGCCGAGGCCAGCAGATCACCTCAGGTCAGGAGTTCAAGTCCAGCTTGGACAACCTGGTGAAACCCCGTCTCTGCTAAAGATAGAAAAATTAGCCAGGTGTGGTGGCAGGCAGCTGTAATCCCAGCTACTCAGGAGGCTGAGGCAGGAGAATTGCTTGAACCCAGGAGGTGGAGGTTGCAGTGAGCCAAGATCACGCCATTGCACTCCAGCCTGGGCAACAAGAGTGAAACTCTGTCTTAAAAAAAAAAAAAGAAAGAAAGAAAATGAAACTAATTTATTTGCCACTTATTTCAGTAAAAAAAAGAAAAATGTAAATATTATCTTCAATGTAACAATCACCCTGGAATATAATATAAAAATATATTCAAGGCTGGGCACAATCACTCATGCCTGTAATCCCAGCACTTTGGGAGACCGAGGTTGGCAGATCACCTAAGGTCAGGAGTTCAAGACCAGCCCTGGCCAACGTGGTAAAACGCTGTCTCTACTAAAAATACAAAAATTAGCTGGGCATGGTGGCAGGTGCCTGTGATCTTAGCTACTCGGGAGGCTGAGGCAGGAGAATCGCTTGAAACCAGGAAGAGGAGGTTGCAGTGAGCCAAGATCCTGCCACTGCACTCTAGCCTGGGCAAAAGAGCGAGACTCCATCTAAATATATATATGCATATATATTTTTTTCAAGATGTAATTTTAAGACATTAACACTTGAGATATAGGAGTACATACTTTAAACCAATATGCTATGCTGCCTCTCTCCATTCTATTCCAACTGTGATGTACATGAAAAAGGGCAATAAAATACACACAGCAACAAATACTTAGTAGTAAAATTAACAATGTGAATTGGGTGTTTTAGTATTGTTATAAACCATTGCTATATGCACATTAGTCACTTTATAATTGAATAAATACTAAAGTAACTTGGTTCAGAAAGAATAATATTATTAAGATAAACCCATACACAAAGAAAAATGGGTAACTTCACTTAGTAATTAAGGAAATGCAAATTAAAACAAGGTATCATTCTCACCTTTCAATTGGGCAAAAACTAAAAATACTGTCATATCTGTTGTCAGTAAGAATATACTTGTGTATATTCTAACATGCCTGCTCACATACTCTAGCTAGGTGAAGAAGTAGGTAACGCTTTTTTGAGGAGCAATTTGGCAATATTAAAATAAAATTCATGTACCCTTCAACCCTGCCATTTCATTTCTAAGAACTGATCCTGGAGAAATTCATGCAATTCATCAAGATGAGCTCTTATGTTTTACATTTCTGAATTCCTGAGTCATTTATAATAAAAATGACTCATGTATTTCTTTAGTAATTAAAAAAGTAAACACTGTGATGGAAAATTGTTATACTTCTGAATGTCAATCTGAATAAATGAAATAATTTCATTTTAGTTCTTATACTAAGTTTTAAAAATATGAATTGGGGCTGGACACGTTGGCTGACGCCTGTAATCCCAGCACTTTGGGAGGCCAAGGTGGGCGGGTCACCTGAGGTCAGGAGTTCGAGACCAGCCTGACCAACATGGAGAAACCCTGTCTCTACTAAAAATACAAAATTAGCTGGGCATGGTGGGCGCATGCCTGTAATCCCAGCTACTCAGGAGGCTGAGGCAGGAGAATCGCTTGAACCCAGGAGTCGGAGGTTGTGGTGAGCCGAGATTACGCCATTGCACTCCAGTCTGGGCAACAAGAACAAAACTCTGCCTCAAACAAACAAACAAAAAAAGAGCAACTAGTTTTTATCAAATTATGCAGTTCTTGCCGTCTTCCTTGTATTCTATTTACAAAAATGGTGAGTTTTGTGAGATATGTAGGCTAGAGGCAAAACAGATTCTCTACAGTACCCTAGTCAATGAACTTACCCTTCCATATATGCTTGGCATTGACACTAATGAACTTGCCCCATTAATATATGCTTGACATTGCCTGACCCATGAGTTAATAAAACTGACATTATGGTTTCAATAGAGTACAGTTGGCTGGTTACCCAGTCTCTATACACTTGCCTATGAGGCTGATGCTGTTTGAACTTATGAAAGATTGGAGAAATTCCTATGCAGTTTTTAGATTCTATATTATGGGATAGTTCAAGGGGGGTGGGAGTAGTTAAAGCTGGGTGGAGCAGGTAAGGGCCTAAAGTCTAGAGTTAGTTTTGAATGAAAAGTGGTTATATCACACAGTCTTAAGTTATCCAAAACATACAAATTAGTACTTTCCCTTTGTAATTTACACATTTGGCCAGATTTTCTTCTCCAGATCTTTCTTCTGTGCCTAGCCACTAGTTGCTTTTTAAAAAATACATTTTTTGGTCAGGTGTGGTGGCTCACACCTATAATCCCAGCACTTTGGGAGGCCAAGGTGGTGGATCACGAGGTCAGGAGATAGAGACCATCCTGGCCAACATGGTGAAACCCCGTCTCTACTAAAAATACAAAAATTAGCTGGGCATGGCAGCAGGTGCCTGTAATTCCAGCTACTCAGAAGGCTGAGGCAGGAGAATCGCTTGAACCCGGGAGGCAGAGGTTGCAGTGAGCCGAGACTGTGCCACTGCACTCCAGACTGGTGACAGAGAGACTCCATCTCAAAAAAAAAAAAAAAAAAAAAAAAAAAAAAAAGGCCAGGCGCGGTGGCTCACGCCTGTAATCCCAACACATTGGGAGGCCGAGGCGGGCGGATCACGAGGTCAGGATGATTGAGACCATCCTGGCTAACACGGTGAAACCCCATCTCTACTAAAAATACAAAAAAGTAGCCGGGCGTGGTGGCAGGTGCCTGTAGTCCCAGCTACTCGGGAGGCTGAGGCAGGAGAATGGCATGAACCCGGGAGGCGGAGGTTGCAGTAAGCCGAGATCGCACCACTGCACTCCAGCCTGGGTGACAGAGCGAGACTCCGTCTCAAAAAAAACACCAAAAACATTTTTCTATGCCAGATCTTTTATCTACCAAACATGACAATTAACACACAGTACATTGTTTTGTAACTGCTATATGTGGCAACAAAATTACTGATGGAAAGCAAGCCACTTCCAATTTTTTAAAGCTGTAGTTACAGGCTTTGAATATCAATTTCAGCTGCTCTGCCTATGGAGTAACCATTCTTTATTCCTTTACTTTCTTAAAAAAAAAAAAAAAGTACAAAAAAAAAAAGAATAGCAATTTCATTCACTCATTCTTTCAAGCATTACATGCCATGTGCTTTATACATTAACACACTCCTCAGTAACCCTATTAAATAGATGGCATTATTTCTACTTCACAGATGAAAAAAAAAAAAAAAGACACCTAAGGATTTGCCCAACAGATGATCCTGCCTCTCTACTCAGACATTTAACAGACAATAAATAAAAAGGTAATATAGCCAAAACTAAACTATCCTCCTACCTGGTCCTCTCCAACCAATAAATGGCACTACCATGAACTCAGTTACTCAAGTCATATATTTAGAAATCATCTTTCATTCCCCTGAATCTCACTAGCCACATTTCTACTGATGAATAAAAGTATAACATTATGTAGTTAAAATGTAAAGCACATAGTAGTAAATATAAAATGAAAATACTGGTAACTGCTATTTATTTCCACAGGTAGTTGCATGTCACAGACATTCTAAATGCAAATACTAAAACATAAATCACTTCTGTACATGCATTTACTTTAGTACAGTCTAAACCGCACATCTCGGCAACTAAGACATCTAATAACAATACTACATAAATTCACAATATATTCAATTTCTGGTAAATGACTTAAACAGGAATAAGTTCTAGAGCCTGGTAATGGTTTGTCTTGAGTTAAAATCTAGCTAAAATAGAAAAATCACTTTCACTGTGATAGATCTATAATACAGTAAATGCTTAAGAAATTACTTTTGTTTCATGTTGAATTAATTATAATTGAGAATTAGGAAATCTTAAAATATTAAAATGATGTTTTCCAAGTTGAAGAAACATTAATCTCTGATAGTGTATAACAGATTGATAATAGAAGTACTGAATTAATGTTTTGTGAAACTAGGGTTTGACTGTTATTGACACTTAGTTTTATCACTAAATATTACAACTTGTTTTTTGGTTTGTTCCCTGCTATACCTTAAATAAGGTACATTTTATAGAAAGAATGCCTTCACACAGAAGTTATAATATTCTCTCATATTATTAAGAAAACACTTAGAAATATAATATTCTCCCATATTATTAAGAAAACACTTAGAAAATCCATCACAGGGCCAGTGGTTCACGCCTGTAATCCCAGAACTTTGGGAGGCCGAGGCAGGCAGATCACCTGAGGTCAGGAGTTTGAGACCAGCCTGGCCAAATTGGGGAAACCTCGTCTCTACTAAAAATACAAAAATTAGGCGGGTGTGGTGGTGGGTGTCTGTAATCCCAGCTACTCAGGAGGCTGAGGCGGGAGAATCACTTGAACCCGAGAGGCAGAGGTTGCAGTGAGCTGAGATTGTGCCATTGCACTCCAGCCTGGGCGATGAGTGAAAACTCTGTCTCCAAAAAAAAAAAGAAAGAAAGAAAATCCATCACAGATTCTAAGAACTTCTGAGTCAAAAGTGACCTAAGGGATCGTCTAGTCAAAACACTCAATGTGGTAGCCCCCATAACATCAACTTCTGACAAATGGTCAGAATTTTGAGTTTTCATCTGTTTCCACAATGCTCAGATCAACTTAAACACCTCTGATTTTCTTGTTTGTGGAGTCAGAACACTGAAGCATAGAATTTAAGCAAACCAATTAAAAGTAGAGTCAACAGAAATCTATATGGTTACCTTAACAGATGCATTTACATATACAAACTAGCCATATATTATAGATTACAAACACTACATTCAGAATAATAATAATAATACGATGATGATGATGATTTGAGACAGAGTCTCGCTCTGTCACTCAGGCTGGAGTGCAGTGGCATGATCTCAGCTCACTGCAACCTCCGCCTCCCAGGTTCAAGTGATTCTTCTGCCTCAGCCTCCCAAGTAGCTAGGATTACAGGTGCCTGCAACCACACCCAGCTAATTTTTGTATTTTTAGTAGAGACAGGGTTTAACCATGTTGGCCAAGCTGGTCTTGAACTCCTGACCTCAAGTGATATGCCTCCCTCAACCTCCCAAAGTGCTGGGATTACAGGCATGAGTCACTGTGCCTGGCCTAATTAACTTCTATCACTTAACTTTTCCACAGAACAGGCATGGTTTTATTAAAATTTCATCACTCCATTATTCTTTATTTTTTACATCTAGAATACATATTGGAGCTGTTATTTTTAAATATCTTCAATAGCTGTGGTATACAAATTCCATACAGCACAATCTTTCTTTTCTTTTTTTGAGACAGAGTTTCACTCTTGTTGCCCATGCTCGAGTGCAATGGCGCAATCTCGTCTCACTGAAACCTCTGCCCCCCGAGTTCAAATGATTCTCCTGCCTCAACCTCCCGAGTAGCTGGGATTACAGGCATGTGCCAGCCTGTAATCCCTATTTTTTTTTTTTTTTTTTGTATTTTTAGTAGAGACAGGGGTTTCACCATGTTGGACAGGCTGGTCTCCAACTCCTGACCTCAGGTGATCCACCTGCCCTGGCCTCCCAAAGTGCTGGCATTACAAGCATGAGCCACTGTTCCCGGCCTCTTTTGTTTTTTTTTTTTTTCCTCTTTTTGAGACAGGGTCTTGCTCTGTTCCCAGGATGGAGTGCAGTAGTGCAATCTGGGCTCATTGCAACTTCCACCTCCCAGGTCCAAGCGATCCTCCCACCTCAGCCCCCTGGGTAGCTGGGACCACAGGCACGTACCACCATGCCTGGCTAATTTTTGTATTTTTTTGTAGAGTCAGGGTCTCACTATGTTGCTAAGGCTGGTCATGAACTCCTGGGCTCAAGCAATCCACCCACTTTGGCCTCCCAAAGTGAAGGGATTACAGGTGTGAGTCACCACACGTGGCAGTATTTCAATGTGTAACTGAGTAACTGATGCCAAAGGATGTACCTCTAGAGATAGAGGGTACTTGTACCTAATTAAAACTGTGAGGCTGGGTGCAGTCCTCACATCAGTAATCTCTGCACTTTGTGAGGCCAAGGTGGGCCCATCGCTTGAGCCCAGGAGTTCCAGACAAGCCTGAGCAACATAGGGAGACCCTGTCTCTATTTAAAAAAATAAAAAAATCAGCTGGTTGTGGTGGCACGCACCTGCAGTCATAGCTACTTGGGAGGCTGAGGTGGGAGAATTGATTGATTGATCAGGGAGATTGAGGTTGCAGAGAGCTGTGGAACTGTGAAGGCTTTTGCATCTTTCAATAAAACCAACAAATATGCATGTTGTCTTATGTTACTTTCTGTTTTGATTTTACCAACAAAATATTAAACCTATTGTTTAAAATGATGGCAGAACTCCAAAACAAAAATTATGTTGGTAACTGATTAGCCTACTTACCTCCTTGGTTACAAAAGTAAATCTGCTATATATTTAGTATTATATATACTGGTATTATCTCAGCCATTTTGAAAGTAACTTCAGGTACTATAACTAACAGTAAATATGGTATACCGAACATAAAACTGAGAACTTCAGGGAGAAGCTGCTATTTTTAGTCTTTTAATATTTAGTGTTAAGATCTGAATATGGCCGGGCGTGGTGGCTCAAGCCTGTAATGCCAGCACTTTGGGAGGAAAAGGAGGGCGGATCATGAGGTCAGGTGATCGAGACCATACTGGCCAAATGGTGAAACCCTGTCTCCACTAAAATACAAAAAATTAGCTGCTTGAACCTGGCAGGTGCAGGCTGCAGTGAGCCGAGATCACACCACTACACTCCAGCCTGGTGACAGAGCAAGACTCCATCACAAAAAAAAAGAAAAAGAAAATCTGAATATAGTGCACTTATCTTATCCAAAATTTAACAAGAAATTAAAAATAGTTTCAGGTTTAGATGACAATAGATGTTACATAGGATGGTTAGAAAAACAGTATTTTTAAAAAAAACATATATACATCACGGTTATGGAGGATGTTTTAGAGAAAATACAAAATCCTAATGACTCTTAACATTATACCTCGGCCGGGTGTGGTGGCTCACGCCTGTAATCCCAGCACTTTGGGAGGTCGATGCAGGTGGATCACTTGAGGCCAGGAGTTTGAGACCAGACTGGCCAACATGGTGAAGCCTTGTTTCTACTAAAAATACAAAAATTAGCTGGGCATAGTGGCATGCACCTGTACTTCCAGCTACTCGGGAGGTTGAGGTGGGAGAATCCCTTGAACCCAGGAGGCAGAGGTTGCAGTGAGCCGAGATCGCGCCACTGCACTCCAGCCTGGGTGACAGAGTGAGACCCTGTCTCATTAAAAAAAAAAAAATTATATCCCAATTTCAATTTTATATAAATGTTACTTTTGATAAAACTGATAGGAACCTTAATAGAAAATACAAGTTGTTTTAATATAGTAATTTTTTAAATGTTTTTGGCCGGGTGCAGTGGCTCATACTCATAATCCCAGAGCTTTGGGAGGCCAAGGCGGGCGGATCACCTGAGGTAGGGAGTTCGAGACCAGCCTGACCAACATGGAGAAACCCCGTCTCTACTAAAAATACAAAATTAGCCGGGTGTGGTGGCACATGCCTGTAATTCCAGCTACTCGGGAGGCTGAGGCAGGAAAATAGTTTGAACCTAGGAGGCGGAGGTTGTGGTGAGCCAAGATCGTGCCATTGCACTTCAGCCTGGGCGACAAGGGCAACACTCCATCAAAAAAAAAAAAAAAAAAAGTAATATTTTAAGGCCTCAAGACATTACATTTTTTATTTGTTGGTATTATAGCATCTATGACTAGGAAAAATTAGTCAGTTAGTTACCTCTTATAATGTGAAAGGAAATCTTTCAGCTAATTTGAGATGGTTCACACTATTGGTTTCCAACTTGGAAATTGAAAGGTGAGTTAGTTAGGCAATAGATGCCAAAAACTTAGTAGGTAGCAAAGTCATAGCAGGAGTAGCTTAACAAGGTGATAATAGACAGAAATGCCATCCTTACTGTGCTATTGAAACATGTGTGTTTAATAGCCTTGATTTCCAACAGACTTTTTTTTTTTTTTTTTTTTTTTTGTTCAAACTCTGAAGCAGAAAGAAACTACAGCCTATGACAATGGGCCATTTTAAAACTCAGTCTCAAAAAATTCACTAGATTCTGAAATTCGGTCTCTGCCAGCAGGGGTCAGGCAGTAGAGGAATAAAGCAGCTGATATACTCAATCACTTATTTATTCATTAATTCAGCAAAGAATGTTCCTATCACAGTCGAGGCATTCAGGCAGAGATGAACTTGAAGAAGCTCATACTCTAGTGGGGGTTACAGACATACAACCAATGATATACCGGTAAATGGCTCTCCCAAAACAAAAAGCAGTGTTTTTAAGAGTTTGCCAATCTCCATGAGATAAACAATCCCACTGAAGCCAATTTCAAGGTACCAACACTTTGTCAGATTCACAAAATTCCTGAATATTTAATAATCAGCTTTCTTGCACTAAGCTCGAGCATTCAACTAATAACTTCAATGGAATGTTTGCAAGTTAACACTAATAACTGCTACAATATAGATAGTAAGTGCTATAGATTGGTTTAATGAAATTGAATTAATTTCAACAAATACTATTTGTTCTTTGACTCTTCTTAAAAAATTCTGTATAGAGAATATAAACATCAGTAAGATATAGTACCCCTCCTCGAAGAGTATATAGGCTGTAAGATGGCCTAAACCAATTATACAAATGAATGTTGTATGAGGCACAATATCACTGTGTGGTATTTCAAGGCTAACTCAGGAGATAAGGAGAGGTTATCTTCATATATGACACAGAATTATAGAAGGTTTCCTGAAGGATGTGTCAGCTGAGTGTAGTCTTCTTGAAACACATACGGATCTTTGAATGGCATGAGGAGAAGGGGTAAGGCTGAGGGAGAAGAGCTGAGGGAACTACATGAGCAAGAAATCACATCCTTTTAAAAAATTTATGTGTTCAGAGGCAGGTAAGTAAATATCAGTTGGTAAAATCTGAGGTACATGGAAAGACAAATAACTTCTATAAAAAGTATTCTAGAGTTAATAAAGTTGTATTCACCTACATTGTCTCACTTTCATTCTCACAAACAACATGTGTCAGGGAAGTGATCCTACTGTTATGCTAACTTTACTGATAAAGAAAGAGTCCATGTAGCGAGATAGAAGGAGGGTGAGGTAAACTACTGCTATAGTATATAGTATAGTATAGTTCACGGATGAAAGATTTAGGGAATGGAATCAGAGAAAGCACTACAAATCATAAAATGGGGAAAAGCAATGACCTTACTGTGAACTCTTAAATACTACTTACCTATCTTCTGCATCAGTATCTCTGTTTATATAGCAAGAAGAGTTGACTATCAAGTCCTATATTCACATCCTCAGCAGGACCATTGTGTTGCACAGCCAGGAGATGCCATTTTCATCTTGTTCAGCTTTATGTGTACAAGTGTACAGCTACTGACACTAGTAGATGCTTTAAGAATCAAATGAACTAAGGTTGGGGAAATGAGTTGAAAAGTATAAAACATTAACTCAACATGAAGCTTCCTCCTCTTTCCCCTCAATGAAGTTGGCATGAATTTTCAAGGTCAGTAACTAGAATATCACTGACTAGCAGATTTTCCCCAGAAATACACTCAAATTACTATGAAGTAAAAACCATTCTCCTTTCTAATGGATCTCAACTAGAAATATAAATGATACATGATAATTTCCCCATTGAGAATATGCTTTCCTAACAGGCTAATTAATATCTTTATTCCCTAAAGTATTCATCCCCTGCTCAAATACACTTTCACTACATTATAGTAACAGAAAAAATACTGATGGAAGCACTATGCAAGGTTAGTCACAGAAACCCTGTATGATAATGTAAACAGTACCCAATAATAGTACCACTGTCTATGTTATAACCTAGAAAAGTTGGTATCAACCCACTTGAAATGTTATTCTAGTAGTGCAACATAACTGCCATCTAATAGTCAGAAACAGAGTAGAAATATGTCCCCTTTAAAAAATGTAACAGAGGCTGGGCCCGGTGGCTCATACCTGTAATCCCAGCACTTTGGGAGGCCAAGGCAGGCAGATCACCTGAGGCCAGGAGATCGAGACCAGCCTGACCAACATGGAGAAACCCCGTCCCTACTAAAAATACAAAATTAGCTGGGTGTGGTGGCGAATGCCTGTAATCCCAGCTACTCAGGAGGCTGGGGCAGGAGAATCACTTGAACCTGGGAGGTGGAAGTTGCCGTGAGCTGAGATTGCACACCATTGCGCTCCAGGCTGGGCAACAAGAGCGAAACTCTGTCTCAAAGAAGAGGAGGGGAGGGGAGGGAAGAGGAGGGGAGGGGAGAGGAGGGAAGGGGAGGAGAGGGGAGGGAGGGGAGGGGAGGGGAGCAGGGGAGAATGGAGGAACATGTATAAACTATGGTTCCATAAAACTATCCAGTGCTTAATATCAAACTCAAGAAAACTGTATCCAACATTACAAAGTCTATTTTTTCTTGGTTTAACTTCAATAGAGAGGAAAAACACCTAGGCAATATGACAAAAAGAGTTCTTTAAACTCTTGGAAAACATTGGTATATTGAAACTTGTTTTTCTTTTTTGGGGTTTTTTTTACACAGCACCACATTCTGTCGCCCACGCTGGAGTGCAGTGGCGCGATCTTGGCTCACTGCAACCTCTGCCTCCCGGGTTCAAGCGATTCACATGCCTCAGCTTCCTGAGTAGCCAGGATTACAGGCGCATGCCACCACGCCCAGCTAATTTTTGCATTTTTAGCAGAGACAGGGTTTTGCCATGTTGCCCAGGCTGGACTCGAACTCCTGACCTCAGGCGATCCGTCCACCTTAGCCTCCCAAAGTGCTGGGATTACAGGAATAAGCCATCGTGCCCAACCTGAAACTTGGCATTTTTATATTTTACCCAAGTGGCATAATTCCCGATTCTCTAGTTTTCCTTTTCGGAATAATTTTTTATTTTGTATGTGTAGCTGTCTTTTAAGCTCTCAGTTCTCCATTTCATATTTAGTTTCCTTTTTATATTTCAATGTACAACTCAGTGGTTTTCAATATATTCACAAAGTCATACAACCACCTTAACCAATTCCAGAACGTTTTATCAATCAAAAAAAAAAAACCCAACCTGAAAAATGGGCAAAGGATTTGCATAGACATTCCTCCAAAGAAGTTCTATAAATGGTCAATAAACACATGAAATGATGCTCAAAACTGGCCGGGTGCGGTGGCTCATGCCTGTAATTCCAGCACTTTGGGAGACTGAGGCAGGTAGATCACCTGAGGTCAGGAGTTCGAGACCAGCCTGGCCAACAAGGTGAAACCCCGTCTCTACTAAAAATACAAAAATTAGCCAGGCATGGGGCGCGTGCCTGTAATCCCAGCTACTTGGGAGGCTGAGGCGGGAGAACCGCTTGAACCTGGGAGGCAGAGGTTGCAGTGAGCCAAGATCGCACTCCAGCCTGGGCGACAGAGCAAGGCTCCATTTCAAAGAAAAAAAAAAAAGGAAATGATGCTCAAAAGCACTAGCCATTACAAAAATGCAAACCAGAACCACGATGAGATACCACTTTACCTCCATTAGAATGGCTATTCTAAAAAATGAAACACGCGGTGGCTCATGCCTGTAATCCCAGCACTTTGTGAGGCCGAGGCGGGCGGATCACGAGGTCAGGAGTTCGAGACCATCTTGGCTAACACAGTGAAACCCTGTCTCTACTAAAAATACAAAAAATTAGCTGGGCGTGGTGGCAGGCACCTGTAATCCCAGCTACTCGGGAGGCTGAGGCAGAAGAACAGCGTGAACCCGGGAGGTGGAGCTTGCAGGGAGCTGAGATCGCACCCACTGTACTCCAGGCTGGGCAACAGAGCGAGACTCTATCTCAAAAATAAATAAATAAATAAAAATAAAAATAAAATAAAATAAAACAAAACGAAAATAGCAAGTATTGGTTAGTACATGGAGAAATGGAAACTGTTCTGCATTGCTGGAGGAAATGTAAAATGGTATATTCACTGTGGAAACCTGTTCCACAAAAACTTAAACACAGAATTACCATATGATTCAGCAATCCCATTTCTTGGGTATATACGTAATAGAAATGAAAGCAGGACCTCAAAGATGTATTTGTACACCCATGTTTATAGCAGCATTATTCACAATACTCAAAAGGTGGAAACAACCCAATGGTCTATCAGTGCGTGAATGGATAAACAAAATGTGGTACTTACATACGATGGAATATTATTCAGCCTTAAAAAAATAATAAAATTCCGGCCAGGCGCAGTGGCTCACGCCTGTAATCATAGCACTTTGGGAGGCCAAGGTGGGTGGATCACCTGAGGGCGGAAGTTCGAGACCAACCTGACCAACATGGAGAAACCCTGTCTCTACTAAAAATACAAAATTAGCCGGGCGTTGTGGCGCATGCCTGTAATCCCAGTTACTCGGGAGGCTGAGGCAGGAGAATCACTTGAACCCGGGAGGTGGAGGTTGCGGTGAGCCGAGATCGCGCCATTGCACTACAGCCTGGGCAACAAGAGCGAAACTCTATCTCAAAATAAAATGAAATAAAAATAAAAAATAAAATAAAATAAAATTCTATCACGTGCTACAACATGAATGAACCTTGAAAACAGTAAGCTAAGTGAAATAAGCCAAATACAAAAGGCCACATACTGTATGATTCCACTTTATGAAGTAACTAGGGTGGTTAGATTAAGAATTTGACAGAAAGTAGAGTCATGGTTGGCTAGGAGCTAGAGGCAAAGGGGAATAGGGAGTTACTGTTTAATGGGTACAGAGTTTTAGTATGTAAAGACAAAAAAGGTTTTGAAAATGGGTTAAAGTGATGGTTGCAAGAGAATGTGAATGTTACTTGATGTAACTGAACTATACACGTAAAAATGGTTAAAATGCTAAATTTTGTTATGTATATTTTACAATTAGAAAAAACACAGAAAAAATCATATATATGATAAAGTTACCATCTGACATAGCAATTCTACTCCTAGATATATAACAAGAGAACTGACAACATATGTCCAGGCCAGGCGCGGTGGCTCACGCCTGTAATCCCAGCACTTTTGGAGGCCGAGGCGGGTGGATCACGAGGTCAGGAGATAGAGACCATCCTCGCTAACACAGTGAAACCCCGTCTCTACTAAACATAGAAAAAATTGGCCGGGCATGGTGGCAGGCACCTGCGGTCCGGACTGCTCAGGAGGCTGAAGCAAGAGAATGCCGTGGACCCGGGAGGCAGAGCTTGCAGTGAGCCGAGATTGTGCCACTGCACTCCAGCCTGGGCGACAGAGCGAGACTCCGTCTGATAAAAAACAAAAAACAAAACAAAAAAAAACATATGTCCAAACAAAAACATGTACATGAATGTTCACAGTAGCATTATTCATAACAGCCAAAAGGTGGAAGTAACCCAAGTATCCATTAATGAATGAACAAAAATGTGGTATGCCCACACAATGGAATATCATTCAGTCTTAAGGAATAAAATACGGATTACATGTGGCAACACAGATGAACCTTAAAAACATGCCATTCTATTTTCTGTTACTTTATTTTAGAATTCTGAAAATTAGCCTATGTAGGGAGAGGTAACACAACAAAAACAAATTTGTACCCATTAAACATTAAGATTTAAACAGACTCTCCATGTTTATTAAACACTCTACAGTATACATAGGAAGATCATTGTGCTGTGTTTAAATTACATTATATTTCTTTTTTTTTTTTTTTTTGAGATGGAGTCTTGCTCTGTCACCCAGGCTGGAGTGCAGTGGTGCGATCTTGGCTCACTGCAACCTCCGCCTCCTGGGTTCAAGCAATTCTCCTGCCTCAGCCTCCCGAGTAGCTGGGATTACAGGCACATGTCACCATGCCCGGCTAATTTTAAGTAGAAACTGGGTTTCAACGTTAGCCAGGCAGGTCTTGAACTCCTGACCTCAGGTGATCCACCCACCTCAGCCTCCCAAAGTGCTGGGATTACAGGCGTGAGCCACTGCACCTGGCAAATTACATTATATTTCTTATATAAAATTGTTGCACACTGGCCAGGCATGGTGGCTCACGCCTGTAATTCCAGTACTTTGGGAGGCCAAGGTGGGCAATCACAAGGTCAGGAGTTCAAGACCAGCCTGGCCAACATGGTGAAACCCTCTCTACTAAAAATAAAACAATTAGCTGGGTGTGGTGGCACACATCTGTAATCCCAGCTATTCGGGAGGCTGAGGTAGGAGAATCGCTTGAACCTGGGAGGCGGAGGTTGCAGTGAGCTGAGATCGTGCCACTGCACTCCAGCCTGGGTGACAGAGCAAGACTCTGTCTCAAAAACAAACAAACAAACAAAAAAAACTGTTGCATACAAAGAAAATAATTATTTGAAGAAGTTTAATATTTAAAATGCATTGTGCTACATAACTTGTGATTATTAATGAAATGTAAAAACAAAAACAACAAAAATTCAAACCCAATAGCAACCATTAACTATTTTCCCTTCCCTCCAGCCAGATGCCCCAGAGACTTGCCTACTCTGGGCATTTGATATAAACGTAATTATATAATATGTGGCTTTTTGTGTTTAGTTTCTTTCATTTAGCATGTTTTTAAGGTTCATTAACATTGTCATATGTATCTGTATTTCATTCCATTTTTTTATGACTGAAAATATTCCATCGTATGGATATACCACATTTTGTTTATCCATTCATTCATTAGTGGACTTCCACATTTTGGCTATTATGAACCATCTCCTATAAACATTCACATACACATTTTTGTATGGATGCATGTTTTCAATTCTCTTGTTACATATCTAGGAGTAGAATTGCTGGGTCAGATAGATGGTAACCATGTTTAACATGTTGAGGAACTATCAAACTTTTTCCACAGCTACTACATTATGTCATAATTCCACCAGCAATGTGTAATAGTTCTCATTTCTCAACATCCTTGCCAATACAACACTTGTCACTGTCACCTTTTTTTTTTCCAGACAGTTTCACTCTGTCGCCCAGGCTGGAGTGCAGTGGCACGATCTCAGCTCACTGCAGCCTCCATCTCCTGGGTTCAAGTGATTCTCATGCCTCAGCCTCCCCAGTAGCTGAGACTGCAGGCATGCACCACAATGTCCACTTCACTTTTGTGTTATTAGTAGAGATGGGTTTCACCATGTTGCCCAGGCTGGTCTCAAACTCCTGACCTCAAGTGATCCGCTGGCCTTGGCCTCCCAAAGTACTGGGATTACCGACATGAACCACTGCATACAGCCTACCTTTTAAAATTCTAGCCATCCTAGTGGTGTGAAGGGGTAGTTCATTTTGCTTTTTTCTTTTTTTGAGACAGAGTTTCTCTCTTGTTGCCCAGGCTGGAGTGCAATGGCGCGATCTCGGCTAACCACAACCTCCACCTCCCGGGTTCAAGCAATTCTCCTGCCTCAGCCTCCCAAGTAGCTGGGATTATAGGCATGCACCACCACGCCCGGCTAATTTTGTATTTTTAGTAGAGATGGGGATTCTCCATGTTGGTCAGGCTCGTCTTGAACTCCCAACCTCAGGTGATCTGCCCGCCTCGGCCTCCCAAAGTGCTGGGACTATAGGCGTGAGCCATCGTGCCTGGCCATTTTTCTTTGTTTTAATTGACAAATAATAATTGTGTATATTTATGGGGTACAAAGTGATGTTTTGATATATGTATACATTATGAAATGATTAAATTAAGCTAATTAACATATCCAGCAGGCCAGGTGTGGTGGCTGACACCTGTAATCCTTTGGGAGGCCCAGGCGGGCAGATCACTTGAGCCCAGGTGTATCAGACCAGCCTGGGCAACATGGTGAAACCTCATCTCTACAAAAAATACAAAAATTAGCTGTGCATTGTGGCACATACCTGTAGTCCCATCTACTCAGGTGGCTGAGATGGGAGGATCAATGGAACCCGGGAGTTCGAGCATGCAGTGAGCCTTGATTGTGCCACTGCACTGCAGACTGGGTAAGAAAACAACAACAACCCCCACATATCCAGCACTTCAAGTATTTACTGTGTGTGTGTGTGTGTGTGTGTGTGTGTGTGTGTGTGTGTGTGTGTGTTGGGAACATTTAAATTCTAATCTTTTAGCAATTTTGAAATATATAACACATTACTAAATATAGTCACCCTGCTGTACGAAAGACCATTAAAATTTATTCCTCCTGTCAAACTGAAACTCTGTATCCTTTGACCAACATCTCCGCTTTCCTCATTCTTACCCGTCCACACCCCACCACCAGCCTCTGGTAATCACTGTTCTCCTCTCTACTTCTATGAGTTTGACTTTTCTAGAATTCATATATAAGTGAGACCATGTTTATTCACTTAGCATGCTGTCCTCCAGGTCTTCCCATGTTGTTCCAAATGACAGAAGTTTCTTCTTTTTAAAGGCTGAATAGTATTCTGTTGTATATATTCATATATACCACATGATCTCTATCCATGTATTCACTGATGAACACTTACATTGCTTCCATATCTTGCTTATTGTGAACAATGCTTCAATGAATACTGGAATGCAGGTATCTCTTTAACACACTGATTTCAATTTCTTTGGATTTTTTATTTGCATTTCCCTAATGACTAAAGATGTTGGGCAACTTTTCATTTGCTTATTGGCTGTTTGCATATCTTCTCCTGAGAAATGTCTATTCAGATCTTTGCCAATTTTCAATTAGATTATTTGTCTTTTTATTATTGAGTTGTAAGAGTTCTTTATATATCCTAGATACAAGTCTCTTATCAATATACAATTTGGAAATATTTTCTTCCATTCTTTAAATTGTCATGTCATTTTACTGATGATGCCCTCTGAGGCACTAAAGTTTTTAATTTTGATGAAGTTCAAATAACCTATTTTTCCTTGTTTGTAGTTTTAGCGTCCTAACTGAGAAACCATTACCTAACCCAAAAACCACGAAAAATTTTTCCTGTTTTCTTCTATGAGGTTTACAGTTTTAAGTCTTAGATTTGGATCTGTGATTTAAGTTAATTTTTCTTTCTGTCTGGTGTGAGGGAACAGTCCAATTTCATTCTTGTGCAAGTAGATATCTAGTTGTCCCAGCACCATATGTTGAATTTTCTTGGTAATCTTGCTGAAAATTAATTGACCATAAATGTAAGGGTTTCTTTCTAGGTTCTCAATTCTAGTGCACTGATCTATCTGTCTATCCTTATGCTGGTTCCACAGTCTTAATACTCATATGGAATTTTAATTCACTTAACACAAGTAAAGCTAATGACATCAAATTAGTATCATTTACATTTATTATCTCTCAATATTATAAAATCTTATGTATTAGAAAGCCTTGTTATGTATATATAATTTACTTTTACAATCTTATTGTAGCATATGCATATAAGGTAAAAGTCTACTTTAAGATAAAAAATAAAATTTATTATTCATTAAAAAATTGATTTATAGAAATTCAAACACCATGGCAACAGAAAACGCTATTTCAACCCTGAGCCCTTTAAGTAATACCTTAAGGATTAAAAGATTACTTACATTTCTCACAGCAACATATTTACACATTTACTTATACAGTCACTGCCTACAGACTAGCACACACCCCTCTCTCTCACACACCCACATAAATGGTTCAATTGAAGCACATGAGATTTCTAAATTCCCATATAATGACCAAATTTTAGAGTCAATATTTGAAATAAGAATTATCAACAGAAATCAAGACTCTTAAGATATTTACTATATTTCTGATATTTCAAATTTCAAGCAAAGTGATCTATATGTATATATGTCATTATAAAAAAAACTGACCAGCAAAAAAACAGCAGCCTTTAAAAATACCTTATTAAGATTTCCTTGTTTAGGATATGAGGAATAAGGGAAACATCTCCCGATTCAACAGCAATGAACTGATATTTAAATGATACGCTTTTCTTATGATGATGATAATTATAGGACATTATAAACATACCTCTTAGGAGGAATTATTTCACATTTTCATTAGGCAAAGGCAGGCATGTAAATATAATGTGCCTTTGATAACAGAACACCAAAAGGACTAGAAACAAATGCTAATAGCATATTTTGAATTTCAGCTACATAACCTGTAACTCTAATATTTGCTCTTGAAATTGAGTTTTCATTAAAAAAATCAGGAATCTTACTAATTATCTCACTTATAATTAATTTAAATGTGATTTTCTTTATAAGTTTTCCTTCATAGTAATGATTATGGATCTCTTCTATAACACTATAGCCAGGAAAAAAAAAAAACCCACAAAGGTCTCCAAACCAAAACTTTATTAAGTATTTGCTATGGTAACTACCATAACGTGATAACAATATACCTACAAAAAGTTATGGCATGTAGGCCAGGCTTGGTGGCTCACACCTGCAATCTCAGCACTTTGGGAGGCCGAGGTGGGCGGATCACCTGAGGTCAGGAGTTCGAGACTAGCCTGGCCAACATGGTGAAACCCCATCTCTACTAAAAAATACAAAAAAAAAAAAAAAAAAAATGGCCAGGCGTAGTGGTGGGCACCTGTAGTCCCAGCTACTCGGGAGGCTGAGGTGGAGAACTGCTTGAACCCAAGAGGTGGAGGTTGCAGGGAGCCAACACAGTGCCACTGGACTCCACCTTTGGCGACAGAGCGAGACTGTCTCAAAAAAAAAATTATGGCATGTATTAAATTGATAGATTCTAACTGTCAGCAAAATAGAAGGAAAGAGGCTAAGAAAGTCAATGTGTAAAACAAAATTTTCTATTCATCTGAATAAAGCTCTAGTTACACATAGATTCTTAACTTTCCTAAATACTTTAAAGATTGTTGGTTGGGCACGGTGGCTCAAGTCTGTAATCTCAGCACTTTGGGAGGTTGAGGCAGGTGGATCACCAGAGGTCAGGAGTTCGAGACCAACCTGCCCAACATGGTGAAACCCCATCTCTACCAAAAATACAAAAATTAGCCAGGCATGGTTGCATGCACCTGCAACCCCAGCTACTCAGGAGGCTGAGGCAGGAGAATCGCTTGAACCTGGGAGGTGGAGGTTGCAGCGAGCAGAGATTGCACCATTGCACTAAAAAAAAAAAATCATCCAGTGGTGCCACCTTGGATAGACATCCACTGTATTAACATCTAAAGGAGGCTTATTTCCAGCAGAGAACAAAAGGGGAATTATATAAATGAATACAAATTAATCCTCTGGGAATGTGTCATTTAACTATACATTTAAGAGGTCCCACAGGTATATAAAAATTCTAGAGTTGCTTATCTTTAAAATCTATAAAATGGAGGGTCCATCTCTTTTATAATATATATGATTTCTCTCTATAAGACAAAGTTTTTTTGTTTTTGATTTTGTTTTCCCTGAGACAGAGTCTCGCTCTTGTCACCCAGGCTGGAGTGCAGTGGCGCGATCTTGGCTCACTTGCAACCTCCGCCTCCTGGGTTCAAGTGATTCTCCTGTCTCAGCCTCCTGAGTAGCTGGGATTACAGGAACCCAAGACCACACCTGGCTAATTTTTGTACTTTTAGTAGAGACAGGGTTTTGCCATGTTGGCCAGGCTGGTCTTGAACTCCTGACCTCAGGTGATCCATTCGCCTCGTCCTCCCAAAGTACTGGGATTACAGGCGTGAGTCACCGTGCTCGGCCTTTTTTTTTTTTTTTTTAAACTACTTGGTATTAAATGGCTAGGCAAGGGAAATTCTATCAATATTATTTAAGATTCTCCACATGGACAACTTGAAAACAATTCAAATTATATAAGTCAAATAGGAAATCATGGCACCTTGATTTCTAACAATGGAAGAGGTATTACATGTGTAAGATAGAATCTTATTTTGAACATTGCCTAGCTCTCTCATTCCATAGTGTAATCCTGGATTTCCTCTGGAGTATATCTTATGCTCCTCTCCCAAAATACATAAAAAATAAGGTTTATACTTTCCCAAGCAAAGGTAACTTAATGCTATATATCCTCCCAGAAACAGGCCTAATTTTCCTTTATACAGTCTTTCCTTGTTTTGGAGGGAGAAAATGTTCTCTTGGGTGCCTACAGTCATGTCAAAAGCTTTACTAGGTTACTGTCTCAGCTTCTTCTGGGATTAGTCAAATCACATTTATTTCTTCATTAGATTCTTTTTAATCAACCCCAACAAACATTTGCCTTTGATTGTTATGCCTCAATTACTTAAACTTTGTGGGTATTTGACTTTGCAGCATCAAGTTTTTAGGAAATTATAATCATAATCAATATGTGGAATAGCTGTAGCCAAAACAGAAAAAGATTCCTTCCTAGCCTTCATCTAAATGGATACCATATATCTCTGGATACTATGGACTAAAACTGTACTGGCATTTTTTTTAAATTCTATTTTGAACTCTAAGTACAAACAGAATTGGTTTCTCTGTGTCACTCATGGGACTTTCCCAGTATTATTCTTTTCCAAAGTACCTTCTTTCCTCACGCTTCCTTCCTTCATTCTTTTCCATCAAGTGTCCATGTTCAGTATTATTTTTCCTACTGCCCTCCCTCCACCCCCATGCATTAGCTGTAAGTAGATGTAAAGCTTGGTGTAAGTCCAAAAATTTTATGATCAAAATATATACTTAGCAAATTGTTTGGCTAAATCTTTCATGTAGGATGAAAGATTATTACCACAATTCATTAGCAAATTATAGACTTTGAAATGTAGGCAGACAAATATTTGGCCCTGTATCAATCAATTTGGACCAGCTGGGTAGAAATTCACACAATCCCAGGAAACCTGGGAAGTGAGGTGCTCTTTCATTTTTCATTCACTTGAAACATTAAAGAAAAATTATCATTCTATAAAAATGTCCACTTTTCAAGATTTCAGCAAACAATTTTAGAATAGGTCTTATTTTCAGCCAATCACTACTTTAGTGACCAATAAACTAATTTTTCTTGCAATTGATTGTGGAAGAATAGTGCCTAATGCATACAGGGACACTCTAATACTTAGCCATGATAATCCAGTTTAAAAAACTAAATATTTAATAACAGTTCTATTGCTTTTAAAAGTTGGGGGGCTGTACTATAGACATTAAATAAGCCCAGAAACTAATTTTGCAGTTATTCATGATAAATAATATCATTAACATTCTCTCTCTGGGCCCCCCTAGCATACTGAGGTGACCCTGTACAAAGATTCTGATTGATCCTATGTCTGTCTGTTTTGGTTAAGCTGCAGGGCCGTATATAGGAACAGCTGCACTTTGGGAGCAACTTAAAACAAATTTCATCTTAGTGGCATCTAATCCAGTGCTTGGTACAAGACTCATGGAAAAGTCAGTGTCAAAATTAAACAATGCCGGCTTTGCAATGAGCAGATGCTTTTGCCTTGCAGCTGTAAAACCCTAGAACAATCCAGTACTCTACTGTCTGGTCACGCAATGACCACAAAGCAAGGAATACATTTTGTCATTTATATAAAATGTTTACTACAAGCTTTTAAAATCTTTTTTCTCTAAAAAAAAAAGTTTTTCAAAATAATAATAGGAGTACACTGAGGGTAATAAGGTACTATACTATAGCCCTATATTGAGCAGCAGGATTTTTTAAAAGAATATTTATCACAAAAAATATGTTTGAAAAAGAAAAACTCCTTAACTGTATAACACTGAGTCATACACAAGACACATTAGACAAAAGAAAAATTACCATAACCAGATGTTTGAAGAGGTTGTAACCAAATAACCTTTGGCATATAAAGATAAACATGTAAATAATTTTCTACATGCAGGCCTTATCTTAATATGCCAAGTCTTGATCCAGCTTATATTTATGAGCACTTTATATTCACTTACCCATCCTTTGGTTTAATTTCTTGTGTGTGTGTGTGTGTGTGTGTGTGTTTTACAGAGGGTTGGGGAGGAATGAAGAGGTTGGTTACTATTTCTTATCTTAGGACTAGAAGATAGTTAAACGTTAAAATAGTTCTCAGCTTAAGTAATGTGGTACTCACCACATCTATGAAGAAATTATAGCCTTTCCCAACACATACCCTAGGAAAATAACCTTGTCTCTGGCATTCAGGAATCTAGGAGTTAATATTTTAATACTGAAAAAGAAAAACCTCTTCTTCATGCATGAGGAGCACTGTCTCTGTGAAACCAAAGAATCAGCCCCATCTAAGTAAGTGACTACATGGTCATGATCAATCCACTTTTGCTAACTGAGGTTCTGCCTTTAAAGATAGCTTTTTATTGTACCTACAAGAAAGAAATCTAGTACCTTTACCTTTATTTTAAATGGTCTGCTGCAAAAAATTTTTTGCAGTGAGTTTTTCTTAATCTTTCATATTTTTTCTTGAAATGTTTTTCTCCCCAAGGATATCAATTCATTAATGCCTCATTACTTACAAATTTCATTGTATATTTTGCTGGTGGAAGGTTTGGGAATTCTCCTTATATCCCTCCTCACCCTATAACTTACATTTCAATGAGCACTCCCAAAGTATGAGTACATTAATATGAATAAAATTTTATTTTAAATATATAAAAGGCATGCTACCTTCTTAAATGAAGTCTTTAAGAAATAAAAAAGATTTTTGGGGTTGCTTGTGCATTTCTGTGTTTTATTTTCTAAAAATGTAATTAAAACTTATTGACATAAAAAGCTTATTGATGCAATATGCCTTTTAAAATATAAATTCTAGACATTAACTTGAAGAGACGATCCAAACTTTAAGAAGACTATGAAACATTTACAATTATCATGATGAACTATTGGTATGACTTTGTTGTATTCTTTGATAATAGCTATAATTAAAATTAAAATGAACATGGTGGCGGTAATATATGCCATCAAACAAAAGTAAACAATGCCACTAAAATATATCACAAGAATTAAATTTAGAACTACAAAAACATAAAAAGCAGGTGATGTATATTCCTAAATTTGATTCCTTGTATCCTAACCCACATAGTTTACAATAAGAACTAATTATTTCACAGTCTTAGTATTCCAAATTACAGTACTATACATGAACAGCTTTAAGGATAAGGAATAACTATAAATTTGTACAAACTGGACAGGTTTTTTTAATCTCATAACTTTGGTTAATAATCAGAATTATGATAACAGAACTGTGTGAAAATATTGTTTGAAAGCATATTCCAAAGTAAGATTATTAATTATACAACTGCAATTCACACTTAATGTACTTTATTACATTACATATTTTTATAGGACCATCTAGAGATTTGCAAAAAATGGTTGGCTCAAATAAATGGTTCTCTTTTAAGTGCATTTTATCCCTTTAGGTTCACACAATAACAGCAATATATTTTTAAAGTATATATTTTACTCAAAAAATACATAAGTAAGTCACAAACCAAAAGCTAACAGATGTGTGACTTCTAATTAGTTATAATAATCTCTGCTTCAATGCCATTAGAATGAGCCTTCCTTTTCTTTTGAAAACTAAAAAAGCTTTCCTTTGAATTTTAAACTGTCAGGGTGCTTCAAAGTCAATGTACAAAATCTGCTTTGATTAAAATTTTAGACATCTACAGTGATAACTTTATGAAAGGAAAATATTAAATTATAATTATCCTAAACAGACACAGTCTTGTGAAACTAACCCTACATTCATGTTAAAACACAAAGAGTTGAATATAATGAATTTGATTCATCCTCGGACACAAAGCTTCACCACAGTAAACTCAGTCAACTGTTGCTCTTGCGCCTATATTCATGGTGCTTAAATAGCGCACTTTAAAACAAAAAAAACTCCAATTGGCTTTTCATACATCCACCCTCCCCAAAAATAACGCACTTGAAAAACTCAAATGATATGAAAGGCTTCAAGGCCTCTTTTCTCCCTTTCATACCCCCCCTTTTTTTTTTATTTCTGTTTGCAGTAATCTGCCTTTCTCTTTCTCATTGCTACAGAGCAAGCGAGGAGGCTCAGAGCTTTGAAAAGGGGGCTCAGTGTGTAATGGGTCCACTAGAATTAATTTACTTGCACCAAATCCATTGAGCACAGAGGTTCTTTTCCCCCCTCTCTCTCTCTCTTCTCAAATCATTTGGAGTCGAACGCAGCCCCCGGCCTTTGTAATTCTAGTAAAGCACTTAAAGTGCACAGTAGGTGTTCATGAGGACCATCTGGTCAAAAGCAAAACAAGCTGCTGATTTTGCCTTTGAATAGAATGAAGCAAGTGTGAATTAGTCTCTTCAATTAGCACTATTACAACCTGTCAAGTGCATATTGTAAAACAGGATTATTACAGTATTGGTCACCAGTGCAATTATTTACTCTCTGCCTTTTCTTGCATATAAAAAAATCTTATGTTTATTAGTTTCTGATAACTGAACGTAATTTCTCTTAACCCAGGCATTTCAAAACTACCAACACATAAATCACAGATGATGAAATGTGGTCAGCTATCATGTTTGATACACATATCTTAAGTAACAAAAGGCTAAAGACTGTTCTTAATTCTTAAAATGTCATTGCTTCTATCGTCTTGAAATGCAGGTAGACAAATACTTATATGGGCCAAAAAAGATATCCAATCCAGATTATTCTAAAATAGTTCCAGAGAGGGGAAAAGACTTGTCAGTTCCAAAGAGCTGCATTATAAATATTAAATTTATTACTTCAGGGGATAATTTGTTAAGAATCACAGGAAACCTCAATATTTATAAAATGATCCCTACTGATTTATATTCATTTGAAGTGGTATGATTTCAACAGATCTCAGTTTTCAAATGCAACTTGAAACTAATAATATATATGCATATTTAAAAGATGCATAATCGTCTTTTCTGAAAGCTGAATAAAGGCTTGAATTCACTGCCCAGTTGCAGAAGAAATTATCTCTTTCATTCTTGCTAAAATGTCATTCATGATTTCAAATTTTAAAAAATCAAACTATAATATATGTTAATTAAATTGGTTCATTCTAATTGATCCAATATATGCCATTTATCTTGCAGTAAAAACAAACCACTTACACTTTTAATTAAATAAGCACACAACTTAATTTACCCTCTTGCATATGCACATTCTCAGTTACCCTACTCTTACTTCAGTTCTGTGCCAGCAACCCCAACCCTCCCCATACTGGAAAACAAAACAAACAAACCAAAAAAAACACCCAATACTTTAAAACATTTACAGAAAGGCCATGTTAGTTAAGGAGTTATAGTCAACCCACTACTAGAACATCAATAATTAGCACAATCTGTGAAAGACTACATATTTTAATTACTGTTACTGGCCACCAGCATTAAAGGAGAATAGTCCAAAATATACGCTAGTCAAGCAAGTTAAGAAAGTAGCAAGTAGAAAAATAGACACAACACACAAAATCCGACGTTAGGTTCAAATGTTCAGAATCAGAGTTAGCCTTATGATTATTTAGCCCAGATTATTTTTAAGGATTGGTATAATCTATGTATTTAGTTCATTCAGTTCCTGAGACTTATTCAACTCTATTGGCTTCCCATTTAATCACTACTTTGTACAACACTGTAATAGTACTGAAATGTTTTACTACTCCCTGCAAGATATATCTTTATAGGTTGCCAATTTTCCCCTTTCATGCCATTAAGAACTAAATCAACATTAATAAGAACAGTGAGAATTCTGAGGTAAAGTGAAACTTGGAAGAGGATTTAAATAATTCCAATAGCTATTCATCATGCTTCTTGCTGTAACAGATAAGTAATACTCCATAATTCTGCACTAAAAATACTTAGGTTTCTTATTGTTATTCTGGGTCATGTGTATATTCCTTAAATTTATATGACATCTACAAAGAAAACAATATTTTGCCTAACAGAAGCTTCTGCAGTAGTAAGGCCGATAACAAAGAATCAGTTTCCAACAAAAGTTGGCTTGATTTCAGAGACTTCATATCCTTTTCCACACCTGGGTTTTGGATTTGCTGAAAGCAAATCAATCTTTTTTTCCCCTTAATTTAACCCACCCCAAGTGCATTTGTAACCACAGATCTTTAATAGTATTAGTGAGAATTACTAGAATCTGCACCATAAACTGTTGACAAATCTGAATTCTCAGCATAAAAAAAATTCATTAAAATAAGGTAAGCCTGTTTAAATTTAAGGAAACTCACAATTTTAAAGTGTGACAAATAGTTAATTTAGGACCCAAAAAGGTTGAAAAGACAGACTATCACAGAGTTACTGTCACATTCTTTGATATTTTTTACAAGCTGTTTGGTCATAATGGAAAACAGAAAAGATTTTTCGACTTTAAGACTACTAGCAACTCTCTCCATTCTGACCTTTTTATACTGTCACTGCTTTCTCCCCAACCAGGAGGATAATGTAACTGGAAGGATTTGTACAGAGTTTTAAAAAAACAAAATCAAAATGAAAACCCTCAATAACTAACTGGCTTAAATTAAAATCTAGAGCACCTAAAGGACACAAGTCATGCATTGTGAGGCAGCAGACCACAAAGCCAGAATGAACAAACACTTGTACAACTCTTGGTTTATCACCATTAACTTGCAATGACCATATGGTCATTGAATAGTTTATTTGAAATTCAAACTGCATTTTAGTTCTATTTTCTAACTCAGTATTTTAAAAAAATGTACTTTGTTCTAATTAAAAGTTGAAATCATAGTGCCTTTTTCAATCCTGTTTCATTTAATAGAAATTTCCCTCTGGGTGAAAAATAGTGCAAAGTTTTCTTTTAAAAATGCAAGGCTTTCAAAAATTAAAATATATATATATATATAATACACTAAAAAAATGACCAGGAACCTTTGTGTTTTGAACATTTTTTCCTTTCCCTCAATTATATTAGTCAGGATTTATTCTTGGACCTATTAATACTGAAAAGAAATTCCTGAAACTGGTGAGATAGATTAATTTACAATTTAGCACATATGGTATCATTAAGCTTTCACATTAATAAAAGACAAATACTAACATTATAAAATAAAACTACAAAATAGTTTCACAATTATATTTTTATCTTGATGCAATCAAACTAACGTTCCAATCATGCAACAAGAAAAAATGTACATACTTAAGTGTCATTGTGGATTGAATAGCTGTAGATAAGGGCACTTTGTCCTTCACCTGAAACTACCCCCTCCATCACAGGTGTTCCGCAAGTTGAAGCAGAAAAGTCACAGAACTAGGCCCAGAGAGGTCCCACATCCTTTATCTAAGTTGTACAGAATAAAACAGCCTATGTGTACCCGTCTACTCACAGAGAAGCAAGTGACATAAGTAGCAACTGCATTTATTTGTTCCTGGCAAACTAGCATTTAAAAATATTATTTTAAATTAACTTAAAGGGAAAAAAAGGAAAAAGGAGAAGAAACCAAATTCTTGACAAGAAATACATAAGAATATCTGTCTTTGCAAAAATATTTCTGGAACATTTTTAAAATGACATTTAGAAAATGGTATAAAAAAGATTTACTGTTTTTAAGTCCTTGAAGCTTAAGATATATTTGATAATCTACATAGCAGGCCACGGAGAACAGTTTCAGCCAACTGTGGCACACAATGGCACATTTACAGAATTTTAAATATTTCTTTTAATAATTGATGTAGTCATTTTGAATCATTCTGCATAGGATATCAGGTGTGAGCAGATTGCATTAACGCTGCTTAAACATTTCAACTTGTCAGTATGGCCAACTCGATTTCGGAAATATTTGCAGTATTTTCCCATCGAAACAGTAATAAAGGCAAAATAAATATATGCCACTACTTTATAATCACCGAACATTAATGAATATTTTATGTCTTTTTAAATCTCCCTGTTTAATTTAAAAGGGTGAAATTAAGTCTCCTCCCTGCAATATGCCAATTATCTGTAAATCAAACAATAACTTGGCCATTATGCTCCTTTTTGTTAATATAAGAGAAGCTAATTTGAAAACACTGAATAGCATTTTTAGGCTATCTGCTGAATAGTCCTTTCTGCCCTCTTGTGGGAGAAAGCTGAAACACACTCAAATAACAGAAACTAGGGGTGGGGGTTGAGAGGGTGGCAGCAAAATTATGGCTAGAAAATTCAACCCCGAAGGAAAAAAAGGCAAACTATATTTATTCATCATACATTATACTATTCTTCAATTATCAAGCCAGCAATAAAGTGAATTTACCTCTTATCTTTGTCATGTTGGTTAAACTGAAGTTATTTTAAATCTAAATTTCCTTGTTTCATATATTCACATATACAATTTAGATTTTACTATCCTGTAAAATTTCAGATGCTATAATAACTCGGAGATGGAGCCATGGCAAAACATTATTTCTACCAGAAAAACACAAATGATTCTTCAAGGAATTAAGTTTTTTAATTTAGAGAATAAAATACTCATTATGGAGGTTGAAAATGAAATTACAATTTATACATATTTAAAATCCTGAAAAAAAATTAAATAACGCAAACCTACAATTCAGTTTAGGAATCAGATCAGAAAAAAATTTTAAAGAGTTTAGTTTCTAGAGTCAACAAACTATTCAAGTAATCAATGAAGAAAATAAAGCAATGAGTTATTCATGTCAAATTCAGAAGCTGAAATTCATTAACACAATATAAAAAAGGAAACCATTAATAGTCTACAGAAACAGTTCATATATTTCTGAAAGAAAACACTAGGGTGAAAACTGGTTCTTTCAAAATGACATTAAGTGACTATTTTAAGCAATGTAGTCTAAGAAAAACATTATAAAATAATCCAAGATTAAGCATGATTAATTCTCTTTAGAAAAATTAGTAGACAAATGACTGTTGCTTTCATAACTTATAAGGTGTAATGCAACATAGTCATCATTTCAATGTTTCTAAACACAAGTCCTGTCATAGCCTTAAATGTTCCCCCCACCCTCCATGAAGATAGAATTACTAGCTTTTAGATGGGTGGGGCCCAAGGCATACCAACAAGGTACCTCTTCTCTCTTGGGGGAGGTTCTCTTTTGAAACAGTGGCCTTGGTTGGTCGTGTTGAAGAAAATACTGACACTATAAATAGACTCTTCTCATATTCTAAGCTAAAAGACAGTCTCCAACAGAATCTTAGGCATACTGCCCAAGGGCAGGATGGAGCTGCTTAAGAAAAGTCCCCTCAAATTCCTTTTAGAAACAGGCAGAGTACACAATATAAATAATTATTTGAGAGCAACCTTTCAAATAAAATATAAGCATCCTCCAAAATGAATGTTGTCAACAATTTCCAAAGTAGTATTTTGAATAATGACTATAAAACCATGAAATATATTACATAATAATCAGTTATTTTTAAGCAGCGTTTCAAGTTGACTAGTTTAAAAATTATCAAGAGTTCCCATTTACATCTTTCTAGGTCAAGTCATTTAGTATATCTACAGTAATCATTGATGCTCCAGTTAATTAAAATTTAAGAACCCAATAATGAAACATAAAGAGAATTTCCAACCAGAACAGATAAGCCCTCTTTAACAGGGTCAACATTAGCTATAATGAGCTACCTTTATTTCTTAGCTGTGAGACATAACTCACCTCTTGAATAGTACTGCTTCCTGAGAAGTTCAGGTTGTACTCCCGCTGGACTTCTCGGTGGGTGATGATCAGCATGAAGTTTTGATTTAATGACTCCTGCAGGGCACTGAAAGGGTTGAAAGAAAAACAAGGAACTCAGAGATGAACAAGTTCTAGCTTGCTTTACAGCTAGCTGCAAAAACCCCAGGAGTACCCTAACCTCCACACAGGCATGTCTGGGCCCAATGTTATCATATTTTCAGCTCCTAAAGGCAAGAGAACACACTGAGAACAACCAAGGGGAGCTAACCTGTTAACTCTTTCTCTACCAAGGTGTTTTTAAATTTCAAGTCTAAATGCTTTGTATACTTAAGAATTTTCTACAAGTCATAGGCTAATTCATAATATCTGCATATGTATCTCCTCCAACAAAGCTGTCAATTATATCAACTCCAAATATGCTACTAAAATGTATATTCAAAGACTCTGGTTCAATTCCAAGTGAAATAGCTGTTCTAGAATAACAGAAGTATGAAACTATTATTTATATTCATGAATCCGATTTCAGTCAAAATTCAGAAGATATTGAAATCTACAGAACTTCAATTGCTATGTAAAAATTCATTCAAAATAATTGTGCTTTCACTTAGGACTCAGTAATACACAGAATTTAGAAACTGGAGAAATCATAGCAACATTTTGTAAAGCCTATAACAAAGTTCCAAAATTTAGAAATTTATCAGAACCATGAAGAGTATATGAAATTAGTGAAAAAATCAAGAAATGTAAGTCATGGTTCTATTTTTATCTCCTCCTGGAACTGTCAATTATATCAAATTCCAAATATGCTACTAAAAGGTATACTCAAAGACTCTGGTTCAATTACAAGTGAAATACAGAAGTATTAAACTAATATTAAATGAGTATTAAACTAATATTAGAAATATTATTTTCATCAGTATTGAAAATAAAGACCTATCATCAGTATGCCTGAATAATTTCTACTGCCTGTCTCAAGTGTAATTTTGCCATGCCTATGGTACCAGGAAAATATTTTGGGTGTGCTCCATGGTTTTAACCTTCAACTTTCCTCCTTTGCCCATCTGTAACTATGTGACAAATACACACACAACATAAAGATCAGAATTAGACAGATAGGACGGGCACGGTGGCTCACGCCTGTAATCCCAGCACTTTGGCAGGCCGAGGCCAGTGGATCACGAGGTCAGGAGATCAAGACCATCCTGGCTAACACGGTAAAACCCCGTCTCTACTAAAAATGCAAAACATTAGCCAGGTGTGGTGGCGGGCACCTGTAGTCCCAGCTACTTGGGAGGCTGAGGCAGAGGAATGGCATGAACCTGGGAGGCGGAGGTTGCAGTGAGCTGAGATTGTGCCACTGCACTCCAGCCTGGGTGACACAGCGAGACTCTGTGTCAAAAAAAAAAAAAAATTAGGCAGATAATCTGTCTGCCCTATTGTCTTCCATAGCGTTCACAGGTTAATTGTAGACTATACTCAGCAAGCACCAATATATGTATCATGAAATATTAGTAACCAAAATAAAAGAAAATCACACCCAACTAAAATAGAATTTCTTGAAGCAAGGACCTTTGTCATTATATCCATAGAAATTAAGCATAATGGGCTAGGTGCACTGGTGCGCACCTGCAATCCCAGCACTTTGGGAAGCCAAGGCGGGTGGATTGCCTGGACTCAGGAGTTCGAGACCACCCCGGGTAACATGGTGAAACCTCGTCTCTATTAAAATACAAAAAAAAAATTAGCTGGGCGTCGTGCTGGGCTCTGTGGTCCCAGCTACTCGGGAGGCTGAGGCAGGAGAATCACTTGAACCCAGAAGGTGGAGGTTGCAGTGAGCTGAGATGGCACCATTGCACTCCAGCCTGGGCGATAGAGGGAGACACTGTCCCAAAAAAAAGAAAGAAAAAAGAAAAAAAGGAAAAGAAAGAAAAGAAATTAAGCATAATGTGTGGCACACTACAGATATTTATTGCATAATGAATGAATTGTGAATTTCTAGAAGGCAAGAGTCATTCATCTTTGTATCTCACACAGAAATGTTGCCTTCTGGAAACTACCATAGGAGTTAAGACTTTGATTTTATTCATTTATGTATCAACATTAACTTGATGACTTGCATTGTTCCAGGTGCTAAGAAGCTGCGTGCGCCACCACGCCCAGTTAATTTTTGTATTTTTAGTAGAGATGAGGTTTCACTATGTTGGTCACACTGGTCTTGAACTCCCGACCTCGTGATCCACCCACCTCAGCCTCACAAAGTGCTGGGGTTACAGGTGTGAGCCACAGCGCCCGGCCCGCCCCTGGAACATTTTATAAAGAGAACTAGTAAGATATGACTTACATTTACATTTATACAAGATTATTCTGGCTGCTCTGGCCACAGTGAGCAAAGACTGGGGGTAGGGAGAGCAGACAGAAGGCTGGTTCAGGAAAGAAGTGATAGTAGCTTGGACTAAGGTGGTAGAGGCACAGATGAAAAACTGTCAAGTTCAGAATATATTTTAAAGGTGGAAGTCAGACCACTTACTGATGGAGTGTGAGAGAAAAACATAACCCCAAGGTTTCTGGCCTAAGTAAATAAGAGAATGGAATTATATTTAACAAGAAAAAGTGGAGTAGTGGCAGGTGAGGTGGAGAAATTGAGAGTGAAGTTTTCGTTCAAAGTTTGAGATGTCCATTGAGATGTTTTGAGATGTCTATTAGACAGTAAAAAAAAAAAAAAAAAAATGTCATGTAGAGTTGAATATAAGACTCAAAGGTCAAGTAAGAGAGCCCAGAGCAGGAGAGTCAGTAGCATATAGTCAGTTTTTAGGCTTCGAGGCCAAAACAAATCACCTAGAAAAATAAGTGACACAGACAAAAGAGAGGCCAAGATGGAACTCTAGGGCATTTCAGTCATTTGAAATCAAGCAGAGGAGAATGAGTCAGTTTAAAGGAGACTGATAAATCGTCAGTGAGAGAAGAGAAAAATCAAGAAAGTCTAGTATAAGGGAGCCAAAAGAAATAACTATTTCAAATAGGAGGGTGGGATCAGTTACGCCAAATGCTACTGAGGCATTAAAGGTGGGAAGGGCAGAAAAATGACCACATTCAGGAAGCAGCCAAAAGCTCAATGTGACTGCAGTGAAGGCTGCGTGAGAGAAGTCTACTGGGAAATGAGGCTCAAACAATAGATGGGGTCAATGATCAATATATGTATGTTGAATGAATTTGAGGACAGAAATGGCGAGTAATGGAAAGACCTCCTGAGGTTTGAAGGCCTTTCAAAGGTAGATCTATTGTACAACTATTCTCCAAAATGTGGCTTTTTCTCTCTAGAGCTTGTCTGACATCCCCTCATGTCAAAAACATGCTCACTACAATCTTTGTTCATATTGTTCTCATCCTCCTTTCCTTTGCTCCCTTCCAAATACTGCACAGCTCTCAGATCACCTTTCAGGCCTCTACTTGGGTTTAGTAATGACCTTCTCTTCTCCTCTGAATTCCTATATCACATACTTTATTGTCTTGTACAGTTTGCTTTGTTTCATGTGTGGATACCCTGAATTCTAGACTATATGTTTTTATAATAACTGATTACTTATCAGTATATCCCTTGGAAAGTAGCACACTAGAAGGTGATTCAATTCAACTGTATAAAGATTCAAGAAATACTTCTGCATATTCTGAACTGCATAGAAAGAACTACTGATTATCATTTTTTTAGCCTGAGGTTTCATTTTACTCACAAAATTATACTTCTGAAAGGTTAATTGCCCCTGGTCATCAAGCTACAAAGAGGTGGAACTAATTGTCCCTGGTCATCAAGCTACAAAGAGGTAGAATCCAGCCCCTAACCTATATTTGATTCTATGTTCTTCAAACCTGAGCATCCTATCTCCCAAAAGGCTAGGCTGCTTGGGCGATACAAGGTGAACAAGACTCCTGCCTGCTAGAAGTTTACCGCTCATTCATTCACTCTATAATTATTTGATTCCTATTATCTGTAATAATACAGGAATAAAAGATAGAAATCACTGACCTCAGAGAGGTTCGAAAAGATGTTAAGATTGTGGAGAAGGGAGAATACTTTAAAGTACTATGAAGAAAAATGGACAATAATTTGATAAGTAGATATGGAGGATGATTTCAGACATAGAACAGTTCAGAAACGAAGATGGGGGAATATTAAGAAACGTGTTAGAAAGCAATGAGGAAGAAGTGTAAGGTGATGTGAAGAAAGGTTTCTGACAGAGAAAACCTTAACAATGTTAAAGACCTCCATTATGGAGGGCTTCAAATGCTAGGCTGAGGAGCTCGGAGTTCCAGAAGTCTTGATTGTTATATAGATCTTCCTTTACCTTTACATATGAATCTATGCATATGTTTAATATTTTTAGTGCTTGCCTTTATGCAATTCCTTAGATATGTCTCTTGATCTTGACTGGCAGACTTGTGTAATAACTTTGCAAACAGGTTTGCCAGGACCAGTTTGACTGCCAGACTGCTTTAGAACACCAATTTTGTCTAGTTCTACAATTCCTGGATAGCTGTGGAAGAGGGTAATTTGGCAAGCATAATGTTTATGGCTTTAAACTGCTTTGGAGTCATAAAGCCAGATCTGAATCCGTTTCACTACTTGCTAGTTCTTTGACCTCGACAAGTCATTCATTCTTTTTTTCCCCATTCATTCTTTCAACCATATTTATTGTCTAACATGTAAAAGACCCTATTTTAGGCACTTAACCACTCTGCAAATTCTTAGAAGAGGAAGATAATCCTTCACTCATAGAACTATGAATATTACATTTAAAAACCCATTTTTTTTTTTTTCGAGACAGTCTCGCTCTGTCACCCAGGCTGGAGTGCAGTGGTGCGACCTCGGCTCACTGAAACCTCTGCCTCCCGGGTTCAAGCGATTCTCCTGCCCCAGCCTCCTGAGTAGCTGGGACTACAGGTGTGTGCCACCACGCCCGGCTAATTTTTTGTATTTTTAGTAGAGACGGGGTTTCACCATGTTAGCCAGGATGGTCTCGATTTCCTGACCTCGTGATCCACCCATCTCAGCCTCCCAAAGTGCTGGGATTATAGGCATGAGCCACCGAGCCCGGCCAAGTGGCATTTTTTTTTTTTTTTTTTTTTGAGATGGAGTCTTGCACTGTCACCCAGGCTGGAGTGCAGTGGCGCAATCTCGGCTCACTGCAACCTCCACCTCCCAGGTTCAAGCAGTTCTCCTGCGTGAGCCTCCTGAGTAGCTGGGATTACAAACACACACCACCACATCCAGTTAATTTTGGTATTTTTAGTAGAGACGGGGTTTCACCATTGTGGTCGGGCTGGTCTCAAACTCCTGACCTCGTGATCTGCCTGCCTCAGCCTCCCAAAGTGCTGTGATTACAGGCGTGAGCCACCGCACCCGGCCAAGTGGGAATTTTTATTGCACATAAGTTATAAGGTGAGCTATTACAACTTACTGAAAACAGAACACTTTGGAAGGGTACTCATACTTTAAAATCTTACAGTGATAGTGAAACATCAGCAAAAGGATCTACAGTGCTTTTGTAGCAGTTACTTTTCATGTTTTAGTTCTATCCCCTGGCAGGAGTTCATACAGAATAAAACCTTGTTTTGATCACCAAACATAACTGTATATTGTGCCTAATGTTATCCAGACTGACTTTTTTTTTTTTTTTTTTTTTTGAGATGGAGTCTCACTCTGTCTCCCAGGCTGGAGTGCAATGGCATGATCTTGGCTCACTGCAACCTCCACCTCCCAGGTTCAAGCGATTCTCCTGCCTCGGCCTCCCGAGTAGCTGCTACAGGCGCATACCACCATGCCCGGCTAATTTTTGTATTTTTAGTAGAGACAAGGTTTTACTATATTGGTCAGGCTGGTCTTGAACCCCTGACCTCGTGATCTGCCCACCTCAGCTTCCCAAAGTGCTGGGATTATAGGCATAAGCCACCACACCCGGCCTGTTCTTTTTTACAGAGGTCTTGTTTGGGGCTGATTCTACCACATTCATGCTCCTTATGAGTAGAGTTTGTTTGGAGAAGTCAGATAAGGGTATTATCTTTAAACTTAGACTCTAGCCTGCTCCATTCACTTAGCCATTAATAATAATGACTAACACTTAACAAGCGCTACCACATACCAGGCATTAAGAGATTCATATAATTATGAAGTTATTATCATAATTTCCATTTTACAGATGAGGAAGCTGATGTTAAGTTACTTACTTAATTACTATCATACAAAAAAGGTAGCAATGACCTAGGTCTAACTTCAGAGATAACACTCTTATGATTGGACCTTCAGGTACTAAGGAAGTGAACACAGTAAGATCACATTTCTGCCCTTATTGAGTCTACTGAGGGATGGGCAAAGAAGCAAACTTGCAATTCACATATAGTACCCCTGTGCTTCTGTAATACTGATTTTCCTAAGGTGCTATGGAAACACAGAATAACAACTAAATTAGACCAGTGATGCTTTCCACAGAAACTGGCATGTGAACTGCTTAAGTTTTGTTTTGTGATGACTCTGAGGAGAGGGGTTAGTGGGGAAGGCTGTAAGAAATACGCCATGTTTGCTGGGCTTGGTAGCTCACACCTGTAATCCTAGCACTTTGGGAGGCAGAGGTGGGTGTATCCCTTGAGGCCAGGAATTTGAGACCAGCCTGGCCAACATGGTGAAACCCTGTTTCTACTAAAAATACAAAAATGAGCCAGGCGTGGTGGCACACGCCTCTAATCCCAGCTACTCGGGAGGCTGAGGTATAAGAATTGCTTGAATCTGGGAGGCAGAGGTTGCAGTGAGCCGAAATCGCACCACTGCACTCCAGCCTGGGCAGCAAAGAGAGACTCTGTTGTAAAAGAAAAAAAAAATGCCATGGTAATCTGTGTAATTTGCAAAGACATTTTTGCTAAAATGTTATCTAGGCAAACTGATCCTAGCTTCTAAAGCTAACTAGGAGTTGAGTCCTCAGCTGCAGCATCCAGGAGCAATTTTCTCTCACACAGTACCCCCTAATTTAGGTTGGTTATGATAGTTAGCCATGGTTAAGCCATCTTGGAGCAGTCTTTTACCTTCAAGTTGGGGGGGCGCTGTGGCTCACACCTGTAATCTGAACACTTTGGGAGGCCGAGGTGGGTGGGTCGCTTGAACCCAGGAGTTCTAGACTAGCCTGGGCAACAAGGTAAAACTCAGACTCTACAAAAAATACAAAAATTAGCCCAGCATGGTGGCACGCGCCTGTAGTCCCAGCTACAGGAGGCTGAGGTGGGAGGACCTCTTGAGGATGGAAGGGGGAGGTTGTAGTGAGCTGAGATCACACCACTACACTCCAGCCTGAGTGACAGAGCCAGACCCTCAAAAAACAAAACAAAAAAAAAGTTCACGCTGCTTCAACTTTTGATCTTCAGGGTCAAAAGGATGAGTGTTAACCAAAGAAATAATGAAACAGTTAAAAAAAAAAAGGCATGTTTTCTTTTTCTTTTGTTTTGAGACACAGTCTCTCACTCTGTCACCCAGGCTGGAGTGCAGTGGCACGATCTAGGTTCACTGCAACCTCCGCCTCCCAGGATCAAGCGATTCTCCTGCCTCAGCCTCCCTAGTAGCTGGGACCACAGGCATGTGCCACCACACCTGGCTAATTTTTGTATTTTTAGTAGAGACGGTGTTTCACTATGTTGGCCAGGCTGGTCTCGAACTCCTGATCTCGGGTGATCTGCCCGCCTTGGCCTCCCACAGTGCTGGGATTATAGGCATGAGCCATCGCGTCCGGCCAAAAAACTACGTTTTCTTTTCAGTTAGAGACAGAAGAAGAGATATAAGCAAACGTAGAACCTTTTAAAAAAAAAACAAAGACAAGGTTTTGCTATGTTGACCATGCTAGTCTTCTCCTGGCTTCAAGTGATCCTCCTGCTGCAGCCTCCTGAGTAGTTGAGATTACAACCTGCAGCCTCCTGAGTAGTTGAGATTACAACCGTAAGCCACTGCGCCTGGCAAATGTAAAAGCTTTTTTTTTTTTTTTTCTGAGATGGAGTCTTGCTCTGTCACCCAGGCTAGAATGCAGTGGCATGATCTCGGTTCACTGTAACCTCTGCCTTCTGGGTTCAAGCAATCCTCCCAGCTTAGCCTCCCACGTAGCTGGGTTTACAGGCACCCACCGTGCCCAGCTAATTTTTTTGTATTTTTAGTTGAGACGGGGTTTCACCATCTTGGCCCGGCTGGTCTGGAACTCCTGACCTCGTGATCCATCCACCTCTGCCTCCCAAAGTGCTGGGATTACAGGCATGAGCCACCGCACCTGGCCTGATATACAAACTTTTTAAAAGCAGTTTGAATTTTAACTCAATGCAAGAAATGGTTTTGACAGACCATATATTCTCTCTTCACTGGTATAAATTTTTTTTTCTTCATTATGATTTTTTTTTTCAATAGAAATATTTGCATTATCTTCGCCTGGGTGTCGTGGCTCACGCCTGTAATCCTAGCACTTTGGGAGGCTGAGGCGGGTGGATTACTTGAGGTCAGACATTCAAAACCAGCCTGGCCAACATAGTGAAATCGCGTCTCTACTAAAAATTAAAAAAAAAAAAAAAATTAGCTAGGTGTGGTGGCGGCCGCCTGTAATCCCAGCTACGCAGGAGGCTGAGGCAGGAGAATCTCTTGAACCTGGAAGGCAGAGATTGCAGTAAGCCAAGACTGCCACTGCACTCCAGCCTGGGCAGCAAGGTGAGACTTTGTCTCAAAAACAAACAAACAAAAAACCAAAACAAACAAACAAAAAAACCTCCACATCTTCATGAATCCTCAGACGCTGGAGCTGGGTATCAGTTTTTTAGCCAGCTTTTGTGGGAACTGCCTTTGACAGACCTATTAAAGAAGGAAAGGGGGTATGGAGTCCCAGCCACTCAAGAGACTGGATATCCTCCAAGAATGGCTTGGGTTAACAGCTATGGACCCTTGGAAGATGAATCAAATCCTTCTCCTCACTGGATTTTCTTTGCAAATTCATTTGCTTTTATTTTTCTAATAACTCTAAGCTCTGTCTATTTTCCATGTTCTCAGAGCCCCTGGGCAGACAGACACAGCTTGATTTCAGAGCAGACGTAGGCCAAGAAACCATAGCATTGAGTGTCCTGAGTCCAGACAAATGTTATTTATATACACATCCAAATTTGAAGAGAAAATGTATTTCTTTAGGTTTCAAACACTGTAACAGATATAAAGCAAAAAAAAAAAAAACCTGTTGCAAAGTTCTAAAAATATATATCTATTTGCATTATCAACAAGGACACAATTTGGTTTCTACAAACAGAAAAAGACTATTAAAACTAACAGTTCTTCATCTACCCTCAGATATAGACTGAAGTTAATGTTCAAAATATAATCAGAATCACAGACTTTGTCCCTGGGGCTCCAGTGTTATTTGCAACAAAATAAAATGAAAGTTAACATTATTAAGCACTGAGTATGCAAAATGCTAGACATTTTCATACATATCACCTTATAATTTTTCTATACTGTTTCTTAATTTTAAAATTGAAGGTGGCGGGGTGGGAGCCAGGCACAGTGCTGTGTGCCTGTAATCCCAGCTACTTAGGAGGCGGAGACAGGAGAACTGCTTGAGCTCAGGAGTTTAAGACCAGCCTGGGCAACACAGAAAGGCCCTGTCTCAAAATAAACAAACAGATAAATAAATAAATAAATCTGGCATGTAACAGAAGATACTATTAAAATATAGATAGATAACCACTTTAAAATTCTCAGCACTATTACTAAGCATTAATACCTATGCCATTAACAGTTCTAGAAATCTTTTTAGTAAAACTTCTTTTCTCTACTCTCTTCTTTGTCCACAAGTCTTAGGCTTCCAATGCTCTTTCATTAGCAGAATGTCCATCTAGCTATGCCTGGGGAGATCCCATTCCAATTTAACTATGAATATTTATCAGGAACAGAGAGGTTACCTGTAAAATACAAGCCTTCTAATGAGTACCAATGTAATTTTAAGTCACCGGCTTAGTTTATACATTTTACATACCCCTCCACATTTTTTAAAAAGGGGAAAATTAGGTATAGCAAATTTTAAAACATAGGCCCTAATAAATTTGAAGCTCTAGCACAGGTATTTTTATATATATGAACATACAAAGCCATATATTATTAGCTTACATATATCAAGTATTGATAAAATCATCAACAACACAAAGAAAATAAATGTAACACTCTTTATTGTCTTGACTGAGTTTATATCTCATTCAGAGAGTACTTCTGCAACCCACTTGTAAGAAAGCACAGGGTTATTTTAATACACAAAGTAATTTTTCAAGGTGAACTTAAGGTTGCATTATGTTAGTAAAACAATCCACTTTATTAATTCCTGATGAAGAGGAGGAATGACTTCCCTCCTGCCAACTAGCAGCAGGCCCATTTCACAGGGTACAATAGTAGTAGGCAAACTGTCTTGAACCAATAATAATCACAGTAATTTAAGGATTTCCTCTCTAGGAATTCCTTGAATCCAGAACTCCCTCTTAAAGTCTTCAGTAGACAGAAGAATTAGCTAAACTAACCCATAGCCCACCTATTAATACATTAATAGTACTAGGGGAAGCACTCACTATTATAAAGTATACATCAAAATTAAACAACTAGACTAGGAAAGATTAATTCATACTGAGAGGTGAAGCCAGCTGGACTTCCTGGGTCGAGTGGGGACTTGGAGAACTTTTCTGTCTAGCTAGAGGATTGTAAAATGTACCAATCAGCACTCTGTGTCTAGCTAGACAATTGTAAATACACCAATCAGCTCTCTGTAAAACCACACCAATCAGAGCTCTGTGTCTAGCTAAAGGATTGTAAATGCACCTATCAGCACTCTGTAAAAACGCACCAATCAGTGCTCTGGGTCTAGCTAAAGGATTGTAAATACACCAGTCAGCACTCCGTAAAAACACACCAATCAGTGCTGTGTGTGTAGCTAAAGGACTGTAAATGCACCAATCGGCACTCTGTAAAATGGACCAACCAGCAGGATGTGGGCAGGGACAAATAAGGGACTAAAAGCTGGCCAACCCAGCCAGCAGTGGCGACCCACTTGGGTCCTCTTCCACGCTGTGGAAGCTTTGCTCTTTTGCTCTTCACAATAAATCTTGTTGCTGCTCACTCTTTGGGTCTGCACCACCTTTAAGAGCTGTAACACTTGCTGCAAAGGTCCGCGGCTTCATTCTTGAAGTCAGCGAGACCACCAACCCACCAGAAGGAAGAAATTCCGTACACATCTGAAGGAACAAACTCTGGACACACCATCTTTAAGAGCCGTAACACTCACCGCGAAGGTCCGCGGCTTCATTCTTGGAGTCAGCGAGAACAAGAACCCACTGGAAGGAACCAATTCCAGACACAATACCTGGGCTTCAGGGCTGCTATGAACTGAATGTTTGTATACTTTCCAAAATTCATACATTGAAGCCCTAACCCCCAATGTGATGATATTTGGATATGGGGTCTTTGGGAGGTAATCAGGTTTAGGTGAGGTCATGAGAGTGGGGCCTTGATGATGCAATTAGTGTTCTTATAAGAAGAGAAAGACAGATAAGAGCTTTCTCTCTCTTTCTGCCTTGGGAGGACACAATGAGAAGGTGACAAAGCCAGGATGAGGGACTGATTTTGTCAGCACCATGGTCTTGGACTTTTGACATTCACAAATAAAGGGCTATTGTTTAAGCTACCCAATAAATGGTATTTTGTTATGGCAGCCCAAGGGGACTAATATAAAGGCTTTTAGGGCCTCTGTATTCATAGTACTCAAGTAAACAGCTGCCATGAGTTCAGCACAGGCTTCTAATGTACAAATCCAAATTGAAATCTCACTCACTAAAATCCCTTTTCATAGGGTATCACAGAAAGCAATATACTTTTGTCAAAACTCGTATAACTCAGAGACACTTGAGACCTGGCTGGGAATGGTGGCTCATGCCTGTAATCCCAGCACTTTGTGAGGCTGAGGTGGGAGGATGACTTGAGGCCAGGAGTTCGAAACCAGCCTGCGCAACATAGCAAGACCTCATCTCTGTAAAACAATTTTTAAAACAATTGTATGTTTATTGTATATGAATTATAACTCCATAAAAACATTAACCATAAAAAAATGCCTGAATAATCAAATAGTGACCATTTTTACAGTTACATGGGCCCTATATTTTTAACTTCAAAAATACAATCATTTATTTATTTATTGATTGATTGATTGAGACGGAGTCTCGCTCTGTCACCCAGGCTGGAGTGCAATGGTGTGGTCTCGACTCACTGCAACCTCCGCCTCCCGAGTTCAAGTGATTCTCCTGCCTCAGCCTCCCGAGTACCTGGGATTACAGGCACCCGAGTAGCTGGGATTACCACGCTCAGCTAATTTTTGTATTTTTAGTAGAGACAGAGTTTCACCATGTTGACCAGGCTGGACTCAACTCCTGACCTCGTGATCCGCCTGCCTCAGCCTCCCAAAGTGTTGGGATTACAGGCATGAGGCACCGTGCCCGGCCACAATCCACTTTTAATCAGTGTAAATGGGAACCATGGACTTGCTGCATCAAGTAGAGCAAATAACATTATATGTCCACTGACACATATGAGCTCTCAGCAGTGAAATTATACTTCTCAAATCAGTGCTATGTGTGCAGTTAAGACGAATAAAGTACTAACATCAATACAGTGATTGAAATCTCATTTCATTCCTGTTATGTGCATATGTTATTTCTTTCCTTGCACTGTATATTTTAAACAAAAATAACAATTTAAAATTGGCTTATAAGGTTCATCTTCACTAGATTTTATTTTCTAAATATGGCCTGATAGTGAAGCAAGAACAAAGACTTTATTTGAGATTACTGTGATTTTTTTAATTATAAAAATGTAATAATTTTAAAATGTGGTATTGAATTTTTCATTAATACTTTATCATTTATATCTTTCCAAATGCCCTAACATTTTTTCTCTCTTTTGTCTCTTCAGGAATACTTTGTGATCTACAATATTATTTTTATCTCTTTAGCTACATCAAGATTTTAAATTAAAAAGCGTGACACATGGCAATTTAAATTTCCATTCTAAACTTACAGAGTCATATGAGTTCTTGTCAACAAAAGACCAAATTTACCATAATTATGGATTATTTACACTAAAACAAAATAAGAAATCAATATGTAAATGTAATGTTTGTTGTAGCTAATGCAGCTAGCAATGACAGATTAGGTTCAAATAGCAATCAGTTTGAAAATCTGGCACATATGTAAATGAGCTAGGGCCTTGATGTTTACATTAGATTGTATTTCATTCAGGATTTTTAAATTGTCTCAGGAACAGCATAAAAATAAAATGTTAATCTTTCCACTATAAATATGATTTGAGCTCTCATCACAACTGAAACTAGGTTTTGCTCCTGTCCAGCTAAACTAACATATACTAATAATTCTGAGCTGCAGATTACATCATTCTTAATTAACACTCTGCTACAGTTGTTAACATCCTCCAAGACACCATGTTATCATCACCACAAGTTCTGTAACAATCTTAAAACCATGTTTAACGAAGGTTGGCCTCTTACTCTACAGCTACTTTTAATTGCTTTCTTTGCTGGCAATTAAACATGTCTAGATAAATAAACATTTGGTTTCACATAATTTCTAATAACATTTTTCATGATGATTTCAAAGTTCAGGTGGCCTCAGGTCTATAATTACTGTTTAATCAATATAGTGATATATTGGATACATCAAAATGTACTAACCAAAGTATGTAAAATTAATCAAAATGTGGTAATTAGTGATGATAGTGATATATTGTGATGCATCAAGTAGTACATGGCAAAACCGTCAAAACACAATTCTAACCATCTAGACAAAATTTGAAAAAAGCAAAGAAATATTTATAGACATATCAATTTTTGTTTCCTAGAGTAGTGACCAAGTTTCTGACTATCCATTAAATCAACCATAGAGAATACCCGCAGTTCTTTTTCAAAGTGTGATGCTAACAAGCTAATCTCAGTAGTCACTGAACTATCAATAGGCAGTAAACTGTATAAATGGGTTTGGTACCTCACTCCAATTAGATGTGTTGTGATTTCCATCAGTGCTTTAATTGAGGACAAGTTTCTTCTTTCATCCAGAGTGCATAACTTTTGGGAAATGCCCTCTTCTTAAAATTAAACACACTTTTTTTTTTTTTTTTTTTTTCTTTGAGAAGGAGTCTTGTTCTGCCACCCAGGCTGGAGTGCAGTGGTGCAATCTTGACTCACTGCAATCTCCACCTCCTGAGTTGAAGCAATTGTCTTACCTCAGCCTCCCAAGTAGTTGGGATTACAGGCATGCACCACCACACCCAGCTAATTTTTGTATTTTTAGTAGAGACGGGGGTTTGCCATGTTGGCCAGGCTAGTCTCAAACTCCTGACAGGTGATCCGCGTGCCTTGGCCTCCCAAAACATGAGCCACTTTTAAGTGGCCCCTTATTAAAAAACATTTACCAGCCCAGTACTTTCAAATTTCACTTTTAAAAATCTAACAATGATGCTCACTACAATTAAATTTAAGTTGAACAGTAATCACAATGTACTTGAAATACTGATTATATCAATTTATTCTTGAGAAATGAAATTACTTTAAGAATAATATATCAAATCATGCATTGTTCTAATTACAATACTGGTAACTTAAAATACTTTTACGGATAAATATTGACAGAGTTCAGGAAATGCCAACCCCACAATATGACACTTTGGTATGCTGCTTACTTTGAACTGAGGGCACTTGGGGAACAGCTGACACAAACACAGGCTTTCTATGAGCTCTCCTTATCTGCCTAAAGACAGATCCTCCAAAAGGAACTCAACTGTCCTGAACCCCCACCCTAGGAATCTTATCAACAGGGAAAATTAACTCATGTTACAGAAAAGGAGACTGAAGGCTGAAACCATACCCAGACAGATGATCACCTCTTCTTCTGAGAGCTGCTCTGAGACCATTTTTATTACCTGAGAGACCTTTTATTTGTATAATAAGACAACCTTCATTCACCATACATTTCCTCTCCTTACCCTCTCATAACTTGTATCATACCATCCACCAGAAGCCCCACGCTCCTATTCCTTTCTGTAGCTCAGGATGCCATATAAGTTTCAATCATTTGATCATTCTTCGAGTCTCATATTTTGTGGGGCTTCTATGTGTACATATATAATTAAGTATGTTTTTCTCTTGTTAATCTGTTTTATGTAAATGCAATTTGTACCCCAGCCAAGACCCCAGAGGGTGGAGGGAAAACATTTATTGCTTCCCTACAATATCATTCATGAAAATAACAAAAAGTTGTTTCGTAAAGCACTTTGGGAAATTTTTTTTTTTTTTTTTTTGAGAGGAGTCTCACTCTTATCACCACGCTGGAGATAAGTCTCACCACCAGGCTGGAGATAAGTGAGACGAGTCTCACTCTTATCACCAGCGATCTCTGCTCACTGCAACCTCCGCCTCCCAGGTTCAAGCAATTCTCCTGCCTCAGCCTCCAGAGTAGCTGGGACTACAGGCACGCACCACTACGCCCAGCTAATTTTTGTATTTTTAGTAGAGACGGGGTTTCACCATATTGGCCAGGATGGTCTCGATCTCTTGACCTCAGGATCCGCCTGCGTCGGCCTCCCAAAGTGCTGGAATTACAGGTGTGAGCCACCGTGCCCGGCCGGAAAAAAAAATTACAACTGAATCATTCAGACATTTACTTACATATATAAAGTTTTCAAAAAACTTATTTACAGGCCACTTTAAGGTCTCATTTTCTTTTTATTAAATCATTTTTTGTTTGTTGGTTTTGGAGACAGGGTCTCTGTCACCCACGCTGGAGTCAGTGGTACAATCTCAGCTCATTACAACATCAACCTCCTGGCCTCAAGCAATCCTTCCATCTCAGCCTCCCAAGTAGCTAGGACTACAGGCATGTGCCACTATGCCTGGCTGATTTTTTACTTTTTTGTAGAGATGAGGTTCCACTATGTTGCCCAGCCTGGTCTCAAACACCTGGGTTCAAGCAATCCTTCCACCTTAGCCTCCCAAAGTGTTGAGATTACAGTAGGAAGCCACTGTGCCTGGCCAGGTCTCCTTTTCTGCTGCACTGCTAAAACCTCACAAATACTGATCACTAAAAAAGCCAGCATGAAGAAGTCACACTCACAGAAAAATCATTTCAAAAGAAATTGTAGCAAATTATTTGGAGATATTAAAAAGTTAAAAACCTACTGTTGTTTTCTACTTTGAAAACAAAAATACTTAGCCACAGGAGTCCCCCACTGGCAATTGCTCATCTATTCCTGAAAGAGCATCATCGCTTCACCCGTTCACTTAAACAACTTACTGAGCATCTACAAGGGCCAAAAAGCACTGTTTCTAGTTTACTTCATAAATGAACTAGATTGAAATGAGACTTTATGTTGAGGACCACATTGATTCTGACCTTTTGAGCAACCTGTGAGTTGGTTAAAAACTCACCTCTAGAATGCTCAAAGACATGAATAACTTGGAATTAAGAGCACTATAAGGCCGGGCGCGGTGGCTCACGCCTGTAATCCCAGCACTTTGGGAGGCCAAGGTGGGTGGATCATGAGGTCAGGAGATTGAGACCAGCCTGGCTAACATGGTGAAACCCGGTCTCTACTAAAAATACAAAAACATTAGCCAGGCGTGGCGGCGGGCGCCTGTAGTCCCGGCTACTGGGGAGGCTGAGGCAGGAGAATGGCATGAACCTGGGCGGCAGAGCTTGCAGTGAGCTGAGATCGCGCCACTGCACTCCAGCCTGGGCGACAGAGAGCGACAGTCTCAAAAAAAAAAAAAAAAGCCCTATAAAATCTAAGTCCTGGCTCATCCATTAACTAGCTCTGTGACTTGGCAAAGAGAAGTTACTGAGCACATGCACTGTGCAAGGCCCGCTGCTCATATATGCTATCTTATTTTATCACATACTGACCTCTCTAAAATCCTATAAGGCAGAAATCATCCTGATCATTCTGAGTGAAGAAGCTAAGGCGTAAATCGACCATTTTACTTCCTCTTTCAGTACCTCTCCTAGTCAAAAATAGGACTGAATTGGCTGATTGATTTAGCTCCTTCCAAAGATGGTATCCTAGAGCTTTCCTCTCAATTCTAAGTCAGAGCTCTCATGGATGTGACTTATCTTGTATTAAGGAAGGACACCAAAGACTGAAATAGTAGGAAATAGACAAGAGAGAAAAATGTAAGGATTAATATTCGTGCAGATTATGAGGTGGTGGAGAAACAGAAATAGGATGAGGGCCGGGTGTGGTGGCTCACGCTTGTAATCCTAGCACTTTGGGAGGCCAAGATGGGTGGACCACCTGAGTTCAGAAGTTTGAGACCAGCCTGGCCAACACGGCAAAATCTCATCTCTACTACAAATACAAAAATGAGCCAGGTGTGGTGGCATGCTCCTGCAGTCCCAGTTACTCAGGAGGCTGATGCAGGAGAATTGCTTGAACCGGTAGGCAGAGGTTGCAGTGAGTGGAGACTATGCCACTGCACTCCAGCCTGTGCAACAGAGCAAGACTGTCTCCAAAAAAAAAAAATAATAAGTAGGATGAGAACTATTTGAAAGCGTCCTCAGCATGTCCTTCCAATAACTAAGTCTCACAACAGTTCTACTATGACGCTTCTCAGTTATCTTTCATGGTTGGGATAACAGGGAGAGAGGAGAGTAGAGTGGCTAGAATGGCCTCAGTACAGGATGACAGAGAGAAATTACCAAAAGAAAAAGCCACACTGTATGAATATCAATACACATTCCGACCAGGTGCAGTGGCTCACACTTATAATCCCAGTGCTTTGGGAGGGTGACATGGGAGAATCACTTGAGGCCAGAAGTTCAAGACCAGCCTGGGCAACACAGCAAAACCCCATCTCTTTTTTTTTCTTTTTTTTCTGAGACGGAGTTTCGCTCAGGTTGCCCAAGCTGGAGTGTAATGTCCTGATCTCGGCTCAGTGCAACCTCCACCTCCCAGGTTCAAGCTATTCTCCTGACTCAGCCTCCTGAGTAGCTGGGATTACAGGCACCTGCCACCACACCTGGCTAATTTTTGTATTTTTAGTAGAGATGGGGTTTCACCATGTTGGGCAGACTGGTCTCGAACTCCTGACCTCAGGTGATCCACCCGCCTTGGCCTCCCAAAGTGCTGGGATTATAGGCGTGAGCCACCACACCAGCACAAAACCCCATCTCTACAGAAAATTTAAAAATTAGCCAAGCATGATGGCACATGCCTGTAGTTAGTCCCAGCCACTTGGGAGGCTAAGGCAGGAGGACGACTGCTTGAGCCCAGGGTGGTTCAAGGTTACAATGAGCTATGATAATGCCACCACGCTGCAGCCTGTGTGACAGAGCAAGACTGTCTTTCAAAAAAAAAAAAAAAAACCATATATATATATATATATACATACACACACACACACACACACACACACACACACACACACACACACCCCTGCTCAGTGGATGCATGCACCTCTTTGCTAGGACGAGGGCTAGGAGCACAGGTAGATACCTATTACCACTGCTGCTGGATGGTTATAAGAAGCAGAGATAAAGAGTATTTCAGAATTTTTCGCTTATTGTACCAAACTTAATGGGTATAGTGGAGTGCATAACAAACACAGAGAGTCTGAAAAGACTTCAGGGAGAAGGTGTAAGTTTCTTTTGCTTTTTCTCAGGCTTCTGCCTCTGTTCACAGGGAAGATAAAATTTCTGCCCATGATGATTCTCCCCACAAGGGTAGAGTTTAAATGAGAAAATATGTAGCTTTCCCACTCCCCCTTCCTCCATTCTAGATTTGTTTCTCTTAGTGGAAAAATAGAGCCAATTAGAATTACTTACAAGGTCATACATACCACGTTAGATTTCACAGAAGGCAGGGACAAGACCAGCAGTTTCCTCTTTCACTTCCTGTGCCCTAGTTCACTAAGTTCTCTACCATTTTTTTTACCCATTGTGGTAGGTGCACTCTGGACAAAGCTTACCATGAGATCTCTAAGCTGTCTTTCCAAATTTGACTAGGTTAGTAAGGCAGGTCTACTGCATCAGTCCATCAGGCTCTGAAGACTCAATCATAACTCCTACAGACCACATGAGCATAAAGGTTCTCAGATTTAGATCTAGAGCAAGATTTAAATTTAGATTTCGATTTAAATCTAGAGCAAGAGGTAAAAGACACCATTTAGGACTCAGGTCTAGGCCACATCCTCTCCATCAGGTGCTTGCCCGGCCATTAAAGCAGTTTTGTTTTCCAATTTGGCTACTGATTTCTATGTGTCTAATCTACTGCTAAGAACCTTAGAAGAAAGGAAGGATGAGTGGCATTACGAACACCTAAAACTCTAGAAGAGCCTCTATTTTTTGGTAGGATCTGAGGCCCAGTGCAGACTTCCCTAAGTCATACAGTGATTCTGAAGCCAAGCTGGACCTAAAACTCAGCTATCTTGACTTACTACTCCTCAATTTCTTCCACAGCACCCACTGGAAAATATAAGAACTCTATTCTCGCTTAATTCATGGCTACTGTAATCTGCTTTCCCACCAATGGTTTTCCAAGGACAAAAACAAAAAGACATTAAAAAAAAATTTTTTTTGAGACAGAGTCTCGCTCTGTTGCCCAGGATGGAGTACAGTGGCGTGATCTTGACTCACTGCAACCTCCGCCTCCCAGGTTCAAGCAATTCTCGTGCCTCAGCTATACGAGTAGCTGGGATTACAGGTGTGTGCCACCATGCCCAGCTAATTTTTGTATTTTTAGTAAAGAAGGGGTTTCGCCATGTTGTCCAGGCTGGTCTTGAACTCCTGACCTCAAATGATCCACCCTCCTCCGCCTCCTAAAGTGCTGGGATTATAGGCGTGAGCCACCACACCTGGCCAAAAAGCCATGTATTTTAACACCACTAGTTTACTCAACTATCACAGGAGTCCCATTTAGTACCCTGAATTTACTCCTGCTTGAACAAACAGCACTAATTCAAAGCCACAGTTAAATGCAACTTCACAACCCAGAGGCCACAGAAGACAGTGATATGCTTGACTGCAGGACTAGAGCTCAATAATACCCTCATATGAAGCCATTAAAATATTAACTGGGGCCAGGCGCAGTGCCTCATGCCTGTAACCCCAGCACTTTGGGAGGCCAAGGAAGGTGGATCACTAGGTCAAGAGTTCGAGACCAGCCTGGCCAAGATGGTGAAACCCTGTCTCTACTAAAAATACAAAAATAGTTAGCCAGGCACAGTGGCGGGCGCCTGTAATCCCAGCTACTCGGGAGGCTGAGGCAGGAGAATCACTTGAACTCAGGAGGCGGAGGTTGCAGAGAGCCGAGACTGTGCCACTATACTCTAGCCTGGGTGACAGAGCAAGACTCAATCTCAAAAAAATAATAATAATAAATAACTGGAACCGTAAGTCCAGCACAAAAAGATCAAAGTCCAATAGCAAGACTCAATACTACTTGTAAAAGGGACAACTACAAACAATGGATACCCTATTTTCTGTCACACCTTGCTATTATATAAAAATGAAGAAAATAGGCTGGGCACGGTAGCTCATGCCTGTAATCCCAGCACTTTGGGTGGCCGAGGCGGACAGATCACGAGGTCAGGAGATCAAGACCATCCTGGCTAACACGGTGAAACCCCAGCTCTATTAAAAATACAAAAAATGGCTGGGCGTGGCGGCTCACGCCTGTAATCCCAGCATTTTGGGAGGCTGAGGTGGGCGGATCACAAGGTCAGGAGATTGAGACCATCCTGGCTAACACGGTGAAACCCAGTCTCTACTAAAAATACAAAAAATTATCTGGGCGTGGTGGCGGGCACCTGTAGTCCCAGCTACTCTGAAGGCTAAGGCAGGAGAATGGCGTGAATCCGGGAGGCGGAACTTGTAGTGAGCTGAGATCACGCCACTGCACTCCAACCTGGGTGACAGAGCAAGACTCTGTCTCAAAAAAGAAAGAAAGAAAAGAAAATGTACATAATTAAAATGGAACTAGACATTTTCATCACTTACTAGACCGTGACTAAAGCAAGTTGCAAAGACTGTCTTTTATTATCAAGACATTTCTTCAGTCCTTTTCTAGCAAGGTGATCATCAGCAATACAAAGCCCAGAAATGTCAAACCTTCTCCAGTTATATTTATACATGGCCTTAGGGCTTTGGCACTAGCCATACCCCCATATTCTTCACTCTGCCCTTCACTTAGATGGCCCCTCCATTTTTAATGTCTCAGCTTAAATAGTCCATCTTCAGTGAGGCCTTTATTGACCTTACAACCCACACTAGTCATTCAATTATTCACTATCATGTCACCATATTTTAGCTTTCTGGAAAGTACTCACTATCATCTGATATTTTTTCTTGTTATCTTCTCCATAGTTTTATTATAAACCAGATACACCTCTATACATATTATACTGTAAACTCTATGAAAGCAGGACCTTATCTGTCTTGTTCATTATATCCCTAGCACCTAGAACAAAGACTTAACACATTGTAGGATGATACTCAATATATATCTGGTCAATCAAAAGAAATCAAAGCTAAGGCAAATGTCTTTAGAAATGTGTCACTTTACAATATTCGTTCCACAAACACTTCCAAGTATCTACTATGTTTCCGACACTTTTTTGGGTGGTAGGGATACAACAGTGAACAACAAAAAATCCCTGATTTTCTGTAGTTTTACATTGTGGTGAGAGAAACAGACAACAAATATGAATATAAATAAATTACTGTGATGGTTAATATTGGGTGTCAACTTGATTGAAAGTATTGCTCCCTTGACTGAAAGTGTCTGTGAAGGTGTTGCCAAAGGAGATTAACATTTGAGTCAGTGGACTGGGAGAGGCAGACCCACCCTCAATCTGGGTGGGTATTGTCTAATCACCTGCCAGTGCAGCTAGAATAAAGCAGGCCAACTCCAAGTTCTTCAGCTCCAAGTTCAGACTCCAAGTTCTTCAGCTTTTGGACTCTTGGACTTACACTAGTGGTTTGCCAGGGGCTCTCGGACCTTTGGCCACAGACTGAAGGCTGCACTGTCAGTTTCCCTACTTTTAAGGTTTTGGGACTCGGACTGATCCCCTCCACTGCTTCCTTGCTTCTCAACTTGCAGATGGCCTATCATGGGACTTTAGCTTGTGATTGTGTGAGTTAATTCTCCCTAATAAACTCCCTTGCGTATATACATATATCCTATTAGTTCTGTTCCCCTATAGAACTCTGACTAATACAATTACTAATATCACTAATATAATGCACGGTAGGGATAAAGCAAGATAGAGAGAGGGTATAACAGAGGGGCTGTTTTAGATAGGGGCATCAAGAAAAGCCTCTCTGAGGGTGTGATATTTGAGTAGAGGCCTAAATAAAGTGAAGAAATGAGCCAAGTTGTTACCTGGTAGTATTATTACTGGCAGGAGAATAGCAAAGTATAAATGCTCTAAGGTTTAAGCACACTTAGAAGGTTTAAAGAGGAACAGTATGGCTGGTGAGCTATGAGCCAGAGGGACAGCGATAAAAGACGAAGTTAGAGAGAAAGTCAGGGATAAGATTATGTAAGTCTTTTATAGGTCCCAGTAAGGAACTTGGATTTTTATTAGAAGTGTAGTAGAAAGCTAGTGGAGAGGGCCAGGCACAGTGGCTCATGCCTGCAATTCCAGCACTTTGGGAGGCTGAGGCAAGTGGATCACCTGAGGTCAGAAATTTGAGACCAGCCTAGCCAAAGTAGTGAAACCCTGCCTCTACTAAAAATACAAAAAATAGCCAGGCATGGTGGCACATACCTGTAATCCCAGCTACTTGGGAGGCTGAGGCAGGAAAATCGCTTGAACCCAGGAAGCGGAGGTTGGAGTGAGCCGAGATTGCGCCACTGCACTCTAGCCTGGGCGACAGAGCCAGACTCCGTCTCAAAAAAAAAAAAAAAAAAAAGAAAAGAAAAAGAAAACTAGTGGAGAGTTTTGAGCAGGGTAGCTATAATCAAGCTGTAGTTTTATGGAGAGGACTAGTTCATTTACATCTTAGTGAGACAATCTGAACTTGGGGGAAGATGCTGTTTGAAGATAGTAGAATAGATACAGGGAAAAAAAGTCGTCATTAAATAGTAACGCTGAGAGAAGCCAAAGAAAACTTTATCTATCTATCTATCTATCTATCTATATATATATATTTTTTTTTTTTTTTGAGGCAGAGTTTCGCTATTGTTGCCCAGGCTGAAGTGCAATGGCACAATCTCGGCTCACTGCACCCTGCGCCTCCCGGGTTCAAGTGATTCTCCTGCCTCAGCCTCCCAAATAGCTGGGATAACAGGCATGCGCCACCATACCAGGCTTATTTTGTATTTTTAGTAAAGATGGGGTTTCTCCATTTTGACCAGGTTGGTCTCAAACTCCCGACCTCAGGTGATCCACCTGCCTCGGCCTCCCAAAGCGTTGGGATTACAGGTGTGAGCCACCACGCCCGGCCTATCTACTCATTTTTATTATCTATGGTCACAAGTGAAATGTACCCGTGTTTTTTCTTTTATTTTCTTTTTCTGATTTTGGTATCAAGATTATATGAACATCATAAAATAAGCAGCAATCCTAGCTCAGTGCAACCTCTGCCTCCTGGGTTCAAGCAATTCTCATGCCTCAGCCTCCTGAGTAGCTGCGATTACAGGCATGTGCCACCATACCCGGCTAATTACTGTACTTTTAGTAGAGACAGGGTTTCACCATGTTGGCTAGGCTGGTCTCAAACTCCCAATCTCAGGTGATCCGCCTGCGTTGGCCTCCCAAAGTGCTGGGATTACAGGTGTGAGCCACTGCACCAAAGCTATCTCACAGAACTGTTTATGTAAGATTGGGATAGGCCAGGTGTGGTGGCTCACACCTGTAATCCCAGCACTTTGGGAGGCTGAGGCAGGTGGATCACGAAGTCAAGAGATTGAGACCATCCTGGCCAACATGGTGAAACCTCATCTCTACTAAAAATACAAAAACTAGCTGGGCGTGGTGGCATGTGCCTGTAGTCCCAGCTACTCAGGAGGCTGACGCAGGAGAGTTGCTTGAACCCAGGAGGCAGAGGTTGCAGTGAGCCCAGATTGAGCCATTGCACTCCAGCCTGGTGACAGAGAGAGACTTCTTCTCCAAAATAAAAAAAACAGATTGTGATAATCTGTTCCATGAAAATTTATGAAAAATCCTCTGGAGGGTGAAGGGGGTTGGAGCAGCATGTGGAATTTTTGACAACTAATTCAGTTTATTTAATAATTATCATTTTTTCAGGTAATCTCTTTTTGTACTCATTTTAGTACTTCATGTTTTATATAAAATTTTCCATTTCACCTAAATTTTGGATTTTATTAGCATAAAGACATGGATATTTCATTATTTTGAAATAATTTATTAATTTATTATTTGCTTAGTATTATTTAATAATTATCTTATTACTTTAAAAATCTCTTCTTAATCTGTAGTTTTAAGTCCCTTTTTTCATACCTAGTATTTTGTTTATGCTTACTCTCATTTTTTCCTGGCTTGACTTTTCAAGTAAATAGTTCTTATTCTTGTTGCTTGCCTCTGTCATTAATTTCTGCTCTTTAATCTTTCTTTCTATTTTCAGTGCACTTACTCTGCGGTTATTATTCTATTTTCTTAAGTTAAACACACAATTCAATTATTTTCTATCTTTCTTATTGTAGTCAATTCTTTAATTTTATGTTGCTTCCACATTCATTTTGAACATTTAATTTTCTCATGCCAGAAGCAGGGCTCCGCTACTCTTGACAGAGTTTCCAGTTCTATATTATACCCAAATGGCTCAGGCCAGTGGTCAGAAATAAGAACTTAGAGGCATCCCTCCTGCCTAACAGACTAGGCTCCACATTTTCTTGCAGCTTCCTTTATCAGGACCATTCAGGTATTTGCTCTTGAACTTCCCTTATATATATTGCTAGTTGCTACACGCTTTTCACTCTCTCTCTGCCCAACTCTTCATTCCTGCTTCACATGACACAGGGACAGAGGACTACCCTCCCAACTCATGTCCTTCTTGCCTAGGAACTGAAAGTAAAAATATCTCTGAACTTGCTTCCTATTGTGTTATATTGAATTTGCACCTTCCATCTGAAGAACTAGGAACTGCCCCAAGCTGGGCTTTCCCAGAGATACTGGAGAGAACAAAAGGTCAGGCTCCTAGAGCCAGAGTGATGGTCACGCAGGCAAAAATTGGACACGAGCTAGACAAGAGCCACAAAGACATCTACCAGTATAAACAAGTTTCCTGTGTGAGGGACCCTCTGGTCACAGGTTGGACAACTAGGCTTTAGGCTGTCCACCATGTGAAAGAAGCATCCCATGAAAGGCACACTATAAACACTCCTGTCCAGTTCCCCTTGATTTTCTGTTAAGGTAAGGTAGCTAACTGCTGAAGTACTAGAAGTCCAATTTAGCTGGGGGCTCTCAAAACACTTGTCTTTCTGTTTTATATTTTCTCTTTTTTTTTTTTTTTTTGAGATGGAGTCTCGCTCTGTCCCCAGGCTGGAGTGCAGTGGTGCAGTCTTGGCTCACTGCAAGCTCTGCCTCCCGGGTTCACGCCATTCTCCTGCCTCAGCCTCCCCAGTAGCTGGGACTACAGGCACCTGCCACCACACCTGGCTAATTTTTGTATTTTTAGTAGAGACAGGGTTTCACTATGTCAGCCAGGATGGTCTCGATCTCCTGACCTCGTGATCCGCCCGCCTTGGCATCCCAAAGTGCTGGGATTACAGGCATGAGCCACCGCGCCCGGCCTCAAAACACTTGTCTTCTAATTGGTGGACTTAAGACTACAAATTTCTAAGTATCATTTTGGCTGTATCCACAGTTTTAGTACCTAGCAATCTCATTTATGTTCACTTCTAAGTATCTGATGTTTGCTATTATGACTTCATTTTTACCCATAAATTGTTTTGAAGTAAATTATCTGTAGGATCCAAATGCATGGGGGATTTGGGATATATGTTTTTATTATTACTTTACTTCTAATTTTATTGCATAATGACCAGACAATGCAGTCAATATGATAGTGATTCTTTGATACTGGCTTTGTGTTCTACCGCGTGGTCAGTTTTCTAAGTATTCCATGAGTGCTTTACGGGGTTATTAAAATCTTCTATAGCTGACAAAGATGTATTGCTAAATACATTATTATTATTATTTTTTTTTTTTTTTTGAGACAGAGTCTGGCTCTGTCGCCCAGGCTGGAGTGCAATGGCCCGATCTCAGCTCACTGCAACCTCTGCCTCCCAGGTTCACGCCATTCTCCCATCTCAGCCTCCCGAGTAGCTGGGACTACAGGCGCCCGCCACCACGCCCGGCTAATTTTTTATATTTTTTAGTAGAGACGGGGTTTCACCATGTTAGCCAGGATGGTCTCAATCTCCTGACCTCATGATCTGCCCGCCTTGGCCTCCCAAAGTGCTGGGATTATAGGCGTGAGACACCACGCCCGGCCTTAAATACATTATTTTCTGAAAGATTTTGTGTTCAATGTGGAGTTGGTCTATATCCTCTTGTAATTCTGTCCAATTTTGTAGACTTGTGCATACAAGCCTGCAATTGTCATATCTTCTTGGCAAATTGTCTTTCAATGCTATTTGCCTTAAATTCAATTTTATGTGATACAAATATTATTACTATAGTATATTCTTACAGTTAATATTTCCCTGGGGTCACTTTCTTTTCCTTTATTTTCTCTGTCATTTCTTTAAAAGATGTCTCTTTGGTAAACAACGTATGGCTATTTTTGTAAATTCTATTTGAGAGTTTCTGTCTTTAATAGGAGAGTTTAGTACTTTCTTGTTCATGGAGAATTCTGATAAATTTTATTTTTCGTTTTGCCATCATATTTTCTGTTTTCTATTATACTTGTTTTCCTGTGTTTCTGTTTCAGTTTCAAATTGCTGTTTGCTGATGTATTGACTGAGTTCCTCATTCCTTTTTTTCTTCTAGATGTATGCAGGTTATTTACTTCTTTTTTTTTTTTAGTGTTTATTCTCTTTATTTATAACACTTATATTTAGATTTATGTTTTTAAAATACAGACTAAAGTTAATCAGTATTTCTAGCCTTCTTCAACTGTAGTTCCCAATAACCACTATCTCTGTGTCGTCACCTCACCTCTACCCCAACTCAGTTTCTCTATCTGCAAAACAGGTAATCGTATCTACTTGTGATTTATTATGATGACCTAATAAGATAACATATATAACAGGCTTGCCAAAAAACCTGGCTTCATAAATGTTAACTACTGTGTCACTGTCACTTATCCAACAGTTTAGCTTCATACTTCCTTAACATCCTTATTCTCATAACTATTACCTATTTTCTATTTTGATGTTATCTATAATTTGGAATCTGTCATCAACCATTACTGTAACAGTACTGAAATCTAGATCCCAGAAATGTTCTCCATCTGTCTCCAATCTTCTATTATTACACCTTTCCTACTGTCTCTAAACCTGTTACCTAATGTCATTTCAACACTTAATCCCTGGGCTCCACCCGTATCTCTCTGCTATGAACTGAAGTGTGTCCCCCTAGAATTTATATGTTGACTCTCTAACACCCACTGTGACTGTATTTGGAGACAGCGTCTTCAGGATATAATTCAGGTTAAAGGAGGTCATAAGGGCTGGGTCCTAATCTGATGGGATTGATGTCCTTATAAAAAGATGAAGGGAAACCAGAGTTCTCTCTCTCTTCTCTCTCTCTCTGCCATATGAGGACATGGCAGGAAGTTGGGCTTGTAAACCAGGAAGAGAGCTTTCAACAGGAACTGACTCTACTGGAACCTTCATCTTGGAGATTTCCAAACTCAAGAACAAGGAGAAATAAATGCCTATTGTTTAAGCTACCCAGTCTATGGTACTTTGTTATAGCAGCCCTAGCAAACTAAAACAGTTCCATACCCACTCTGCTGCCCAGGCTTGAGTGCAGTGTTGCAATCTCAACTCACTGCAACTTCCACCTCCAGGGTTCAAGCAATTCTCCTGCCTCAGCCTCCCGAGTAGCTCGGGTTACAGGCGTGCACCACCACACCCAGATAATTTTTGTATTTTTAGTAGAGATGGGGTTTCACCATATTGGCCAGCCTGGTCTCAAACTCTTGACCTCAAGCAATCCACTCACCTCGGCCTCTCAAAGTGTTGGGAATACAGGCGTGAGCCACCGCACTCAGTCTTTGGCCACATTTTCTATTTTGGTTTCACTTGTTTACATTTTTCCTACTTGCTGTCTCTTACTCCTTGTGCTTCCAATACTTCTCTAGTATCTTACCTTGACTTCTCCCTCAACTTCTCCTTCCTTCACCATCAAGTTTTCTGAAAATAACAGTAATCATTTCTTCATTTCTTGTTTATCCATGAAAATCTACTATAATCGAGTTCTCATTCTCACCATTCTACCAAAAATGATTTTAACAAAGTTATTAATTACTTATATTCCCAACCCAATGGCTTTTTTAATAATCAGCATCTTGGTTAGAATACGCTTCAGTATTTTCTACTGTTGGACATTTGAAACGAAAAACACATGTAGGCCGGCCAAGGTGGCTCAAGCCTGTAATTCCAGCACTTTGGGAAGCCGAGGCGGGTGGATCACGAGGTCAGGAGATTGAGACCATCCTGGCTAACATGGTGAAACCCCGTCTCTACTAAATATACAAAAAATTAGCCGGGCGTATTGGCGGGCGCCTGTATTCCCAGCTACTCGGGAGGCTGAGGCAGGAGAATGGCGTGAACCCAGGGGGCGGAGCTTGCATTGAGCCGAGATCACGCCACTGCACTCCAGCCTGGGCGATAGAGCGAGACTCCATCTCAAAAAAAAAAAAAAAAGAAAAACACATGTAGTAGTACAGAGACACATGATTTTGAATTACAGACAGGACACACACAAATGAAAAACTCCACAGGCAACTGGGACATGTGAGTTGCTAAATAGAGATTTGTAAGTTATCTATACATATTTAGAAATTGAAGAGTTGAGGGTAGATATCAGGGAGAAGGTACAATAAGAAAGACTGCTGAGAAGAGAACTCTCCAGAATACCAACATTTAGAGCAGGTGAAGAAATGAAGAGTTTAGGAAGGAATCTGGGTGAAGCAATCAAAAAGAACACCAGGAATGAGTTGGTATCTAAGAATATTTTCTATACAGGAATAACTTAAGAAAAGGCCTAATCATCTTAATAAATAGGTTACAGGCTACCTGAGGACACAGCTTGTTTTTATTAAGTAATCAATAAGTCATTGATGAACTGAATCTTTCCTGTAATAATATGAAACAGTATAATTAACAGTTTGTTTTCTCCTTCCTAATTTTACTGTGATTTATAATAGAATTTATAGTTGTATCACAGAGGCCACTGGAGTACTGCTTCACCCTTTCAATTAATTAGTGAAATCTGATTCCTTTTTTAAAAGGGCTTAAAATGCTTTTCAACTGTTATAAAGATTATGATTAAGAGTTTGCTCTTCGATTCTCAGAAAGCTTGAAATTCTGTTTTCTGAAACACATAATTTACTTTAAAAACATTCAGTTTACAATTATAGGCACTCATATGGTAATTTTGCTGCTCTTAGCTTATACCATTTCTTCCCCTAGAAAGAAATTATATTAATACAAAGACTCAATTACCAGGCACCCCCTAGTGGCAGTAAAATCAAGTTAAGAAGTTTTTTTGTTTTCTTGTTTTTTAACAGGACATGGTTTGAGATACAGTTTTCTGTATGTATACTTCTTTAACAAAACTTAAGAGTGAGACGGTTTGTCAGTGAACAATTTAATAACTATTTTATTTTATTTATTTTATTTAGAGACAGGGTCTTGCTCTGCTGCCCAGGCTAAAGTACAGTGGCATGATCTCAGCTCACTGTAACCTCGAACTCTTGGGCTCGAGCAATTCTCCTGCCTCAGCCTCCTGAGCAGCTAGGACTACAGGTATGTGCCACAACACCCGGCTATTTCATAAAAATTGTTGGTAGAGATACAGTCTCGCTATGTTCTCCAGGCTGGTCTCAAACTCCTATTGTCAAGTGATCCTCCCACCTCAGCCTCCCAAAGTGCTGGGGTTATAGGCATAAGCTACGGTGCCCGGCCAACATGTTATTTTATATCTACATTATATTAAATGATTAATAATATACTGTAACTAAGAGTGAATTCACACACTGAAATTTCATGCAAATTCTTAAGAATTATAAGTGAGGTAATATACGCCAATGCAAGAATATATACATAAACCTTCCCATTTTACTCTACCAATTACACAGTTGTTATATTCATTTGCCAATTCCCAAATATAACACTTAGAATCATAATTATCTTTTTCCTCCTTTTTAGATTATAAATTAGGTTACAAATTACAAATAAGATTTCTAAGAATCCATCAATTGTAACAAAATTCTGCAAAAGCAAATCAGTTTGATTCATTATGAAGTCTAGTACAAAGCAAGTTTATCTGTCTACCATTTTTGATAATATGATATGCTATATAACTTACTAGGATATTGTTTGTTTGATTTTATTATATAGTTAAGATGTAAAGTGGCCGGGCACAGTGGCTCATGCCTGTAATCCCAGCACTTTGGGAGGCCGAGGTGGGAGGATCACCTGAGTTCAGGGGTTTGAGACCAGCCTGTCCAACATGGTGAAACCCCATCTCTACTAAAAATACCAAAAATTAGCCAGGCGTAGTGGTGGGCACCTGTAATCCCAGCTACTCAGGAGGCTGAGACAGGAGAATTGCTTGAACCCAGGAGGCGGAGGTTGCAGAGAGCTGAGATCATGCCATTGTACTCCAGCCTGGGCAACAAGAGCGAAACTCCGTCTCCAAAAAAAGAAAGAAAGAAAAAAAAAAGATGTCAAAATATTTTTATTTGATGAGTCACAAAATAAAACTCACAACTTAAAAATAATTATTACCATCAGTTTTTAAGGTTCTGCATGGATTTTGTTTTGTTTTTTAAATTGTCTCCCACAAAATCAGCTTTCAATATATATGCTATTTTAAAAATCTCTAGTTTTATAGAAAGATACATTGAATAAACATACTAAAAGAAGTAAACCCTGGCTTTTAAGTTATGTGTTAATAAAAAGTACATTAACATGACTTTTACATTAGCAGGAGTCTCCATTTGTCCCTCCTCCCACTATGTTTTTTGTTCACCTTTGAACTTTTCTCTCTTATTCTTCCAATACAAAAAAAGAATCATTATAACTTGGTAAAAATCCACAAAGCCAACTAGAGAAGTATATTTTAATGCTAGATAAAGTACTCATTCTCCAATAAACACTGCATTTCAGCAGCACTGTAGACTCCTGCTTGCCTAGGGAGTGAGTGACTGGCAATCAAACTAAGATCAGCTACATGGCAATGAAGAACGTTTCCATTAGCCCAGGTAGACATTTTGATAAATCCATTTAATCACGCTACTGGAAAGCAACAGATTATAAACAATGACATCTCCTGTCTGCTTTTAATTATGTGGATTACCTATTTTATGACAGTGATTACACTTTGTTAACTAACCTACAAAATAATGTTCTACATGACTAGATACAGAACCATACCTATAACTATTTAACTTAATCTCATCTGAGGTTCACATCAACATTATTATAAACACATGGACCATAAGTTTGTAGTTTGTAATTTTGTAACTGTGTGCAAATTCCACTTCCCATTAACATACGGTCTAAACATAGAAAATAAAGAGCAATCCAAGAACTCTTTAAATTCTTAACTCAAAACAAACTATTAACAGACCATCCAACACAACTACACAAGATTTAACTTTTTCAGTTCAGTGATTTCTACTTCAGTGAAGCCAAATTTAATTTTATTTTTGCTACTATCTACCTAAAAATCAAGACATTTGGTAAGTGGTAGGGGGAAAGCTTGACAATGTTCAAAATTTAGGGATACAAGTCTCCCTACCACAAAAAAATCACCAAGTTGTTGTATTCAAAAGAGAAAAATTTGTATCAACAACAGAAAATCTAAAAATAACTTAAACATAGTTCTGGAATAATACTGTATGAAAAGATTCCTCATAAAAATTATTATCATTAGCATAATCATCCACTATAGGTCAGTTTGCTTCATTAAACAATAAAAAACGTAATGTATAATTAAAAATTAAAATCATGTGATCATTGTATAAATGTATTGAGTTCCACTGTGAAAACTGAAAAAACAATGAGACCCTCTATTCCAGAGAGAAAATCTTAATAAAAAATTTATATCGCCAGGCACAGTGGCTCATGCCTGTAATCCCAGCACTTTGGGAGGCTGAGGTGGGCAGATCACCTAAGGTCAGGAGTTCAAGACCAGCCCGACCAACATGGAGAAACCCCATCTCTACTAAAAATGCAAAATTAGCTGGGCATGGTGGCACATGCCTATAATCCCAGCTACTCAGGAGGCTAAGGGAGGGGAATCGCTTGAATCCAGGAGGCAGAGGTTGCGGTGAGCCAAGATCGTACCATTGCACCTCAGTCTGGGCAACAAGAGTGAAACTCCGTCTCAAAAAAAAAAAAAAAAAAAAATTATATCAGTGTTTTTCAAGCTTTACTCTGCAGAGCTCAATGAATTTTCCTCAAAGGTATGCTTTCTTTAGCAATGAGAGAGATTGGAACTCCATTTATACTTTCTCTTCCTTCCAACTTGGATCCTTTCCCTTCAGTCAGAGAAGTACCATTTTGACAATTTTTAAAAATTATACTGGAGTTATGCTAAAGACTTTAAAGTGGTATAAGAGGACTATACCATTAAAACAAACTATCCAGAACAAATTGTTTCAAACCTGATATACTTCATAGTAGTTGGTAAGGTCAAGTTTCAACAAGACTTGTATTTGATTTAATTTTGAGGTTTACATACAACTTAAAGCAATTTTAACAACTGAGCTTTTCATTTCATGTTCCCAGGAAATATAAACAACTTACCCAGCATGACTAGATGATGAAGGTGGTGGCAAATCTGGTGTAAGGACATAAAGACTATTGTTTTTTGGCAAGTGTAGCGATTTTAGGACCGTCTGAAAAAGAAAAAATACAGCAAAAAATGAATGTTGATGTTGATTATTCATTATTGATTTTTCCTGTAATTCTTGAAAAATTGTTAATTTTGTAGTTTGATTTTTTTCATCTTTTGATAATTTCCTAAATAGGGTAATGCAAAAGAACTACTGAATCCAAGTAACCTTATTGCCCATATATATAATATATACATATATATGGGAAATATGGTTGTATACCTATATATATTGTATGTATACAACATTCAGGTTTATGCTAGTTTATTTTATATATGTATATGCATACATATATATGTGTGTCTATATATGTGCATGTGTACATGTGCATACATATACATATGTACTTGTGTACACATACATGCATATACGTGTGTACATGTGTACACGTACATACATATACATATATGTGTGTTTATGTGTATGTGTATACATATGTGAGTGTATGTGTATGTGTGTATATATGTGTATACACACATATACATATATAAAATAAACTAGCATAAACCTGAATGTTAATATATAAACTCTTTAGCTCATGAAGCAATACAAACAGATAAGAACACAGTTGGGACTCAATTACTTTTTCACTGAAGAAGTATATCCTTGCAACTAATATATACTTCGTTTCAGGGTCATCATGGCAAAAATTGGCAATATAGGTTTTCAGAGATCATTAGACCTTGAAAAGATCACTGAGAGCACCTCAAGCCAACGATTTTATAGATGGGAAGCTATATAGCCTGAGAGGTTAGGTAACTTGGATGAGGTCTCTAGTGTTACCTATATATCTTTTACTCCAGATATCTTTTTTGTTAAAGCTCTCACTCTTTGAAATGAATAAATTACTATTGTACTACATATGACCTACTATCTTGATAAGCACAGAAAATTTCATTCACCAAATTTCTTTGCCAGAAAATTCACAAACTCCTAACCTGAAGCTAAAAACTTGCTGAAGTATTTCAAATGTTTCTTGAAACCAATACACATTAAGAAATACATTGTATACCTTTACATCATAAGCCAGGAAATGCACTTATTCAACAGATATTTTTTGAGCCACCTACTCTGTACCAGGACTACTCTAGCCACTGAGAATATAGCATTGAACAGAACAGCCTAAAATAAAATTCTCTGATCTTAGGGAGCTTACATTTGAGTAGGAATAAATAAGTAACCCTATATAGTTGAATGTTGAAGGTGACAATTTTTTGACTAAAAATAAAGCAGGGAAGGGGGGATAAAGAATGTGGGGTTGGGGAGCTTAGCAATTTTAAACAGGGCGATCAAGGTGGGTCCCACTTGGAGAATGTGACATTTGAGCAAAAACTTAAAAGGTGAAGGAAGCAAACCATGAGAATATATAGAGAAAGAATATATTCCTTCCTGGGGAGGGGCAATCTTACACAAGCATGGAACATAAGGAACTTATTCTTAACCCCTCCATGAGAGGACCCAGCTTATTAAGTGTGCAGTCTTAATCCAAGGGTATTGAGACTTACTCTTGACTCATATTAGTTATGTGTTAAATGAAACGAAAAACATAATTACCCTTATTATTTGAAATACACTCTGGCGTTTCCTATTGTATTCTATTTCTCTTTTTTCATTTCTTTCTTCTTCTGTTTTGTTTGTTTGTTTTTGTTTAATGCTGCTGACTATAACCCACTCGATTAACTTCTCAATCCACTAATGGTTTATGGTCCATAGTTTGAAAAAAACATTGCATTTGGCAATTACCTATAACTTTACAATTTACCAGGAGACATGGACATCCTGAAACTTTATGTCAAATATGTGATATCCTTTTGAAATTGATGAGTTATCTCTATAGAGTTAACATGCAAACAAACAACACACACACACACACACAAATTATTTTTCTCTTTTTATCTTTCATTGTTTTACTTTGTGAATTATTGGTAAATGCTTGCCATTTGATCAAGTTATTATTGTTCTTTTTCCATGCCACTATCCAAAGATTTTCTATTAAATTTTCCCATCAAACCACATATGGAAAGATTAAATAAAATGGATACTTTCCTTAAGTTATTTACTCATGCATTCATCCCATAAACATTTATTTCAGGTCTGTTATGCCAGGCTTTAAATATACGATGATGAAAGAAACAGATATGGTCCCTCTATTAATACTGGTGTGATGGAGAATGCTGGGATGGGACCAAATTAGATACAGAAGCCTGTTGGAGAAGGTAACATTAAGCTGAGACTTGAATGATGAAAAAGAGACACCCATGTGAAGAACAGGAGGTAAAGCATTCCAGGCAGTTGAATAGCATCTGTCAGACAAAGATGTAAAGAGCTTGAGCCTATTAAAAGATTTCAAAAAAGGTTTCTGTGGCTGGAGCATGGAAAGTGAGAGTAAGAAAGGCTCAAGATGATGTTGTAGAGGCGAGAATGGGGTAATACAATAACTTTTAAACTATTGTGAGTAGTCTGAATTTTATTTGAAATGTAATAAAAAAGCTATGTTTTAATGGAAGAGTGATACAATTCATGTTTTTAAAAGATCACTCTGACTGCTGTGTGGAGAATGCACTGGAAGAAACACTGAAAGGAAGCTGAGACAACAATAATGAAGTTACCATATTGCTCCAGACAAGAGATGCTCATGGCCTCATGGCCTGAATTAAGCAGTTGCAACTGAAATACTAAAAAGTGGCCATAGTTGAGATACATTTTAAAGATCGAATCTACAGAATTTACCAAAGGATTAGGTGCTGTAAGAAATGAGAAAAGACTGATGGCCAGTTTTGGATTCAGCAGTGGCTATAATCATTGTGCCACTTCTTGGGGGAAGATTGGTAGAGATATGGGACAGGAGGGAAAATCAAGAGTTCCATTTTAAACACGTTAAGTTTGAGACACCAATAAGATATACAAGTACAAAAGTCAATTACCAGTTTGGATATGTGAATTCAAAAAAGTATGAGCTGAAAATATAAATTTGGAGGCAATCAGAAAATTAATGTCATGGGAATAGCAGAAATCACCTAGTGAAGAGTACATAGAAATAAGTAACTGAGGCTGGGTGCCATGGCTCATGCCTGTAATCTCAGCACTTTGGGAGGCCAAGGCAGGAGGACTGCATGAGTCCAGGAATTCAGGATCAGTCTGGAAAACATAGCAAGACCCTGTCTCTACAAAAATTAAAAAAAAAAAAAAAATTAGCCAGGCGTGGTGCACATCTATAGTCCTAGCTACTTAGAAGGCTGAGGTAGAAGCATCACTTGAGTCTAGGAGGTCAAGGCAGCAATGAGCCATGATTGTACCGCTGCACTCCAGCCTAAGCAACAGGGTGAGAACTCATCTCATAAAAAGAAAAAAGAAGAAGAAAGAAGTAAATTGAAGTATTTGTAACCAAGGCTGTGTTCAAATTTGGGAGGGGGGGTGTGGTGGGGGAGAAAGACTCTTGCTCTGTCGCCCAGGATGGAGTGTAGTGGCAAAATCTCAGCTCACTGCAACCTCCACCTCCCAGGTTCAAGCGATTCTTGTGCCTCAGCCTCCCAAGCAGCTGGGACTACAGGTGTGCACCACCACGCCCAGCTAATTTTTATATTTTTAGTAGAGACAGGGTTTTGTCATGTTGTCCAGGCTGATCTCAGACTCCTGGCCTCAAGTGATCTGCCTGACTCAGCTTCCCCAAGTGTTGGGATTACAAGGGTGAGCCACTCCACCCAGCTGACTGATTCATACCCACAGGTTTCTCAATGAATGAATGAATAAATAACTACAAAAGCGAACTCATTTTGGTGTTTTCTTTCTGTCAAGGTTGTTGATTTACTCAGTCAGCACTTTTAAAAAGTTTTAATCCATGCACCAGCAGCAGCGGGGGATAGCAAACTATGGCCTGTGGGTCAAACCCAGCCTGCTGCCTGTTTTTGTATGGCCTGTGAGTTAAGAATGGTTTTCACTTTTTTTAAAGGTTGGAAAATAAACCAAAAGAATATTTTATGGCATGTGAAATTACATAAAATTCAAATGTCTGCATCCATAAACATACTGAAACATAATTATGCTCGATGTTTCACATATTGTCTACAGCTGCTTTCCCACTAAGAGAGCAGTGATTAAGTAGCTGTATGGCACACAAAGCCTAAAATATTTACTATCTGACTCTGTACAGAAAAAGTTTGCTGCCACCTAATCTAAACTTATCTGTATCTTGCCAACCCAAACTTCCTGTAAATATCTCACTGAAATACTCAGAACATCTCCAAATTTCAAATGAACTTATATATAAGTACTTATAAGCACAATGACTGCAAGAAGCCATTCACGAAGAAGAACTGAACCAAAAGTTGAAGTTTTTATATTTTTATTTATTTTTATTTATCTTTTTTTTGAGATAGGGTCTCACTCTGTCGCCCAGGCTAGAGTACAGTGGCACGATCTCGGCTCATGGCAGCCTCCACCTTGTGGGTTCAAGCAATTCTCCCACCTCAGACTCCCGAGTAGCTTGGATTACAGGGGCGCGCCACCACGCCCAGCTAATTTTTGCATTTTTAGTAGAGATGGGGTTTTACCATGTTGGCCAGGCTGGTCTCGAACCCCTGACCTCAGGTGATTCACTTGCCTCGGCCTCCCAAAGTGATAGGATTATAGGCGTGAGCCACTGCGCCCAGCCAAAAGTTGAAAATTCTAAGTTTATGCCTGGCCATTAAAATGACCCAGTAACTAATGTGAAAACATTCAATAATTATTTCTACCTCAAACATCTAAAACTCTAGAACTAACTCATTTTTTTTCCTTCTTTCTCCACTCTCTCTGGAAGAAAAAAAAGTGTGTAAGCCCAGGTGCAGCAGCTCACACCTATAATCCCAGCACTTTGGAAGGCCGAGGCAGGCGGATCACAAGGTCAGGAGTTCGAGACCAGCCTGGCCAACATGGTGAAACCTCATCTCTACTAAAAATGCAAAAATTAGCTGGGCGTGGTGGCACGCACCTGTAGTCCCAGCTACTTGGGAGGCAGAAGCAGGAGAATTGCTTGAATCCAGGAGGCAGAGTTTGCGGTGAGGCAAGATCATGCCACTACACTCCAGCATGGGCAACAGAGCGAGACTGTCTCAAAAAAAAAAATGTGTAAAAAATGTTATATCTGAGGTTGCTACTGGGTCCCTAAGAATAGCAACTATTTCCTTAAAATTGCAATACTCTCTGCAAATTCTTAAAATATAATTCATTCCATGCACCTGCCACTATCCAAGTCAACAAGGAAAACAACATCCTTATTTAAATTCTCCAAGTTTAAAAAATTTCCTATTATCTTTGTTCCATAATCAATACTTGACATAAATGTATACGCTGCATGTGACTTCTTTCGGACCAATATGTAATTGCTCAGAAAATTATTATTCCAGGGCATTCACTGATACTCTAGGAGGTTTGAGAAAAAGGTAAAGCCTCTCAAAAAAAGGGCCAAACTCCTTTAAAAGTTAGAAATAGGAAAAACATGCCATATACTGTTTTCATTTACAAATCTACTCATTTACAATTGTTATTGGTTTATCATGAAATATTTTAGCTTAGAAAACACTACTTGCTGATTCCTTAAACTAAATTACTATTGCCAAATCTACTACTGCCATATGTAACAACATTAATTAAAACCAATTTTTACATATCATTTAATCAATGGCATAACTTAATTTTCTTTTATTTCTATGCAATTAAGAAACTCACACTGTCTTCCACATCTCCCGTCTTCCAGCCTTTTAACAGCATTTTGGACACAGGTATCTGAAGTTCATTTTCTAGAATCTGTTTAATCTCTCCTGTATAAATAAGAAGAGATCAAATATTACTAACAAAATAACACAGTTAACATTTGTCCATATCCAGAGCTAACACTAATATGTGGCATACAGTGTACAGTCAATGACATTTGTCTGATGAATATTTCTGTATCTATAAAATGGGAAATAATATTATTTATCTTATCTTGCCCTAGGATCTAAGGATGACAAAAGATAGCATACATTAATGAAACTAAAAAATAAAGCTAGGCTGGGTGTGGTTGCTCATGCCTGTAATCCCAGCACTTTGAGAGGCCAAGGTGGGCAGATCACCTGAGACCAGGAGTTCAAGACTGGTCTGACCAACATGGTGAAACTCTGTTGAAACCCTGTCTCTATTAAAAATACAAAAAAAATTAGCCAAGCGTGGTGGCGCACACCTGTAATCCCAGCTACTCAAGAGGCTGAGGCAGGAGAATCACTTGAACCTGGGAGGCAGAGGTTGCAGTGAACCGAGATCGTGCCACTGCACTCCAGCCTGGGTGACAAGAGAAAAACCCCATCTCAAAAAATTAAAAACAAAAAATAATAAAGCTAATATATAGATAATAATATATAGGAGACAATTTAAACTGTATTAAAGAGAAGAGCAACAAGAATTTCAGAAAAGAAAAAAAATGTTGATATGGTTTGAATTTGTGGCCCTGCTCAAATCTCATGTCAAATTGTAATCCCCAGTGCTGGAAGTGAGGCCTGATGGGGGGTGACTGGATCATAGGGGGCTGATTTCCCTCCTTGATGCTGTTCTTGTGGTAGGGTTCTCAGGAGATCTGGTTGTTTAAAAGTGTGTGCTACCTTTCCTCTCTCTTCCTCCTGCTCTGGCCTGCTCCCACTTTGCCTTCTGCCATGAGTAAAAGCTCCCTGGGCCTCCTTAGAAGCAGATGCTGCCATGCTTCCTATAAAGTCCATGGAACAATGAGACAATTAAACTCTTTTTCTTTACAAATTATCCAGTCTCGGGTATTTTTTATAGCAGTGTGAAAACAAACTAACAGAGAGAATTGCTACTGAAAAGTGGGGCATTGCTATAAAGACACCTGAAAATGTGGAAGCATCTCTGGAACTGGGTAATGGGCAGAGGCTGGAAGAGTGCAGAGAGCTCAGAAGACAAGAAGATGAGGGAAAATTAGGAACTTCCTAGAGACTTATCAACTTGTTGTCAACAAAATGCTGACAGTGATATGGACAATGAAGTCCAGGCTGAGGAGAGCTCAGATGGAAATAAGGAACTTATTGGGAACTGGAGCAAAAGTCACTTTTGTTATGTGTTAGCAAAGAACCTGGTGGCATTGTGCCCCTGCCTAGAGATCTGTGGAACTTTGAAGTTGAGAATGATGACTTAGGATAACTGGAGGAAGAAATTTCTAAGGAACAAAGCATTCAAGATGTTGCCTGGCTGCTTCTAGTACCCTACGCTCGTATGTGCGAGCAAAGAAATGACCTGAAACGAACATACATATATATATATATATATATATATATATATATATTTTTTTTTTTTTGAGACAGAGTTTCGCTCTTGTTGCCCAGGCTGGAGTGTGACGGCGTGATCTCTGCTCACCACAACCTCTGCCTCCTGGGGTCAAGCAATTCTCCTGCCTCAGCCTCCCAAGTAGCTGGGATTACAGGCATGCACCACCACACCTGGCTAATTTTGAATTTTTAGTAGAGATGGGGTTTCTCATGTTGGTCAGGCTGGTCTCAAACTCCCAACCTCAGGTGATCCGTCTGCCTCAGCCTCCCAACGTGCTGGGATTACACGCATGAGCCACCGAGCCCGGCCAATGAATTTATATTTTAAAGGGAAGCAGAGTGTAAAAGTTTGAAAAATTTGTAGCCCAGTTATGTGGTAGAAAAGAAAAGCCCATTTTCAGGGGAGAAATTCAAGCGGGCTGCAGAAGTTTACATAAGTAAAGAGAAGCCAAGTGCTGATAGCTAAAACAATGAAGAAAAGGCCTCACAGGCATTTCACAGACCTTCACAGCAGCCCCTGCCATCACTGGCTCAGAGGCCTACGAGGTGGGTGAGACCCAGGGCCTCACCACCCTGCACAGACGCAGGAAACTGCTCCCTGCATCCTGGCTGCTCTATATCCAGCCATGGCTCAAAGGAACCTGGGTACTGTTTGGGCCGCTGCTTCCATGTGGTGTTAAGCCTGCAGGTGCACAGAATGCAAGAGTTGAGGCATGGGGGCCCCCGCATAGATTTCAGATGCTGTATGGAAAAGCCTGGATGTCCAGGCAGAAGCCCTCATGGAGAATCTCTACTAGGACAGTGCAGAGAAGAAATGTGAGGTTGGACCCCCACACACACAGTCTCCATTGGGGCACTGCCTGGTGGAGCTGTGAGAAGAAGGCCACCATCATCCAGACCCTGAAATGATAGATCCACTAAATACCCTGCACCTGGACAAGCTGGAGGCACTCAACACCTGCCCTTGAGAGCAGCCATGGAAGCTGAACCCTTCCAAGCCACAGGGGTGTAGCTGCCCAAGGCCTTGGGAGCCCACCCCTTGCATCATTGTACCCTGGATATTAGACATGGAGTCAAAGGAGATTATTTGGAACATTAAGATTTAATGACTATCCTGCTGGGTTTTGAACTTGCACAAGGCCTATAGCATCATTCTTTTGGCCATTTTCTCCCTTTTGGAATGGGAGTATTTACTCAATGCCTATACCCCCATTGTATCTTGGGAGTAAGTAACCTGCTTTTGCTTTTACAGGCTCACAGGTAAAAGGGACCAGCCTTGTCTCAGATGAGACTTTGGACTTTTGAGTTAGTGCCAGAATGAATTAAGACTTTGGAGGACTGCTGAGAAGGGATGATTGTATTTTGCAATGTGAGAAGGACATGAGATTTGGGAGGGGCCACGGGTGAAATAATATGGTTTGGATTTGCATCCCCACTCATGTTAAATTATAATCCTGAGTGTTGGCAGTGGGGTCTGGTAGGAGGTGACTGAATCATGTGTGACAGATTTCCCCCTCTGGTGCTGTTCTTGTGATACAGTTCTCGTGAGATCTGGGTGTTTAAAAGTGTGTGCCACCTCCCCTCTCTCTCTTCCTCCTGCTCTGGCAATGTGACGATGTCTGCTCCTGCTTTGCCTTCCACCATGAGTAAAGGCTCCCTGAAGCCTCCCCAGAAGTAGATGTTGCCATGCTTCCTGTATAGCCTGCAGAACTGTGAACCAATTAAACCTTTTTTCTTTATAAATTACCCAGTCTTAGGTATTTTTTTATAGCACTGCCAGAACAGACTAATACAAATGTGTTGTATCAGATAGAGAAAGCTTTGTGAGGGAAATGAGACTTAAATTAAACTTGAAGTATAGTTGGTCTGCAAAGGACAGACAAACCAAAATAAGGAAGGATACTCTATACAGTAAAGAAAAATGCCAGGCGTGGTGGCTCATGCCTGTAATCCCAGCACTTTGGGAGGCCAAGGCAGGCAGATCAACTGAGGTCAGGAGTTCGAGACCAGCCTGCCCAACATGGTGAAACCCTGTTTCTACTAAAAATACAAAAAATTAGCCAGGCGTGGTGGCACATGCCTGTAATCCCAGCTACTCAGGAGGCTGAGGCAGGAGAATCACTTGAACCCAGGAGGCGGAGGCTGCAGTGAGCCGAGATTGCACCACTGCACCTAGATGACAAGAGTGAAACTCTGTCTCAAAAAAAAAAAGAAAAGAAAAAAAGAAAAATGACTGAAAGGTAAAAAAGCAAAAATAGACATGATGCTAATGAGAAACAGTGAGAAATCACAATTTTCCCTGTGCCCCACAATTATTTTTCAGGAATCAAATCTACTTATAAATTAATCAGCTGATTTCTGGCACTACACTATTTTAAAGATCAGTGAATCAGAATGTACTTATCTTTCATATATCTGCTTATGTTACGTTGCTGCTAGTCTACAGTTTCAGATTAAAATATAATTCAATTCCATTTACAGTAAGTACATGAATACCAAAAAGACTGATTATATTACATATTAAAAGAAGAAAAATAATTCCATGCTGATGAAGAAAAAGAAGAGTGGGGGGAGAACTTATGATACACAAGTTCTATGGGAACACAACTACCTAAGTAAGCAATGCTACAATGCAATTATTCATGGTCTCAATGATACTTTTTAACTTTCCTTAAAAAGATCCCTATCTGAGCACTTTGGATAGTGATTAACTATCATAAAAATAATTCTGGTTCAACACTATAGTTGTGGAAGCAAAAACTTTAATCAATCTTGGCCTTCAAAAATGTCACTGCTGACAAAGAATCATTCTGTTTATAGAAAGAGTAGAAAAATAAGTCACAGTTTTTATACCAAACACATATAAACATTGCCTTTTTGCTTGTGGCTGAGGTTGATATTTCTAGAGCTGTACCTGTCTGGAACTGAGCTTATGTATTTGCAAGTCTGTCCAGTGCTCAGAAACCAATCTCCAAGACCTGACACCACCTTCTTACACTCTTGAAAACACTCTGAGCCCTCATGACTTAAAAGAAGTTTCTTAAAGGAAAAACAAGAAGGGACTTTAACTTAAAGTCCCAGTTACTCTTGCAGAAAGCCTGGGTAACACATGAGACAAATAGCCTTTTGTTCCACAGAAAGAGAGGAATAGAAAACAAAGCTGGAATCATGACAGCAACCTGAGTTCCTCATATTTTAAAAATTACTCTCTATTGCAAGGTGGCTCATGCCTATAATCCCAGCACTTTCGGAAGCCAAGGTAGAAGGACAGCTTGAGCTCAGAAGTTTGAGACCAACTTGAGCAACACAGCAAGACACCACCACTGCAAAAAATTTTTAATAATTAGCTAGGCATGGTGGTACATGCATGTAGTCCCAGCTATTCAGGAGACTGAGGCAGGAGTACTGCTTGAGACCAGGAGATGGAGGCTGCAGTGAGCCATGATCGTTGCCACTGCACTCTATCCTGGATGATAGAGTGAGAACCTGTCTCAGAGAAAGAAAAAAAAAACACGATTCTCAGCCTCAATCTCTTCTTCTGCAAAGTGGAAATGACAACCGTAGAACAAACACTTCATTGGGTTGCTGTATTAAGTGATATAATTCACGAAAAATGTTTTGCAGAGTGCCTAATACATACTAAGGAACTCAAAAAATGTTATTTTGAGTTGTATTATTATTATTACAATTGATGAGATAACATACACATAAGTGCCTAGCATAGTACCTGGGCAGTATAGGTTCTCAAAACACAGGAGTTACTGTTTTTAGGAAATCCAAAATAATTCAGGGGAACAAAGTACTGGAATGTAGCAAGTTTCAGAGCCAGAATTCATATTTGTGTCTACCTAACTCCAAAGATCTTACCACAAGATGGCACTGCCACTGCAGTATCCCACCCCAGGCCACGTTCCTTGAAAAATTGTGAAGACATGCAGATGTCATCAAGAACAAATCACTGAATCCAATAGCATACTTTTGTATTTAAAAAATTAACTTAAGTGCTTGCTTTGGCAGCATATATACTAAATTTGGAACAATACAGAGAAGATTAGCATGATAAATAGAATTTAAAACATTAACTTAATTGGATTATGATTTATATGTAATAAAACTCACTCATGAGTTTTGACAAATATATACAGTGTTATAACCACCACACAATCAAGATAAGAACATTTCCCATAGCACAAAAACTTTCCTCATACATTCTTAGATCAAAAGCCTGCCCCTACCCACACTGATCCTCCTTCTCACCCTAAAGATTACTTTTGTCTGGGTTCCTTTGTTTGGAGTAATGTTTTCGAGATTTATCCTTTTCTTTTCTTTTTTTTTTTTTTTTTTCATTTGAAACAGTATCTCTCTGTTGCCCAGGCTGGAGTGCAGTGGCGCAATCTCGGCCCACTGCAACCTCCACCTCCTGGGTTCAAGTGATTTTCCTGCCTCTGCCTCCCGAGTAGCTGGACTACAGGCGCATCCCACCACACTCAGCTAATTTTTGTATTTTTAGTAGAGACGGGGGTTAACCATGCAGGCCAGGCTGGTCTCAAACTCCTGACCACAAGTGATCTGCCTGCCTTGGCCTCTCAAAATGCTGGGATTATAGGCATGAGCCACCGCACCTGGCCAGATTTATCCATGTTTATACGTGTACAAACAAATAGCTCCAAGTTTAGCTCTTTTTTTTTTTTTAACATGAAATGGGTGTTGAATATTGTCAAATGCTTTTTCTCATTTACTATACTAATATGGGGATGTACAGTGATGGATTATAAGCTGTTAAACAAGCTGTACATCCCCATATTAGTATAGTAAATGAGAAAAAGCATTTGACAATATTCAACACCCATTTCATGTTAAAAAAAAAAAGAGCTAAACTTAGAGCAAAGTAGGAATATAAGGCAGCTTTGTAAACTTGATAGAGGGCATTGCTGAAGAACCTATAATAGTTGATAATGAAATACTAAATACTAAGTATTTCCCTCCTACGATCAAGAGCAGTGCTAGGGCCATTCAGCACTATTCAGCATTTCTATTTGTTTGTTTGTTTTGAGATGGAGTCTCACTTTGTGGCCCATGCTGGAGTGCAGCGGCATGATCTCGGCTTACTGCAACCTCCGCCTCCCAGGTTCAAGCAATTCTCCTGCCTCAGCCTCCCATGTAGCTGACTACAGGCACGTGCCACCACGCCTGACAAATTTTTGTATTTTTAGTAGAAACAGGGTTTCACCACGTTGGCCAGGCTGGTCTTGAACTTCTGACCTCATGATCCACCCACCTCGTCCTCCCAAAGTGCTGGGATTACAGGCGTTGAGCCACTGCACCCAGCCTACTATGTTTTTGTAAACAAGCCCACATGGCCTACTTGGCTATGATGTATAATATAAACGTATTTATACATTTTATTATATTTTACTAAATTCAGTTTGCAACTATTTTGTAAAGGATTTCTCCCTCCATAGTTATAAGAAATATTTTCCTGTAAAAATCTCTATCTAATTTTGGTATTAGGGTAATGCTAGCTTCATAAAATAAATGAGGCAATGTTTCATCTCTCTCTTTTTTGCGAAGGACTGGTAACAGTTCTTCCTTAAATATTAGATAGAATTCACCAGAAAAGCCATCTAGCGTTTCAGGTTTTCTTTGTGGGAAGGTTTTGTTTTTGTTTTTGTTTTTTGAGACACAGTCTCACTCTATTGCCCAGGCTGGAGTGCAGTGGCACTATCTTGGCTCACTGCAACCTCCGCCTCCCAGGTTCAAGCGATTCTCCTGCCTCAGCCTCTTGAGTAGTTGGGACTACAGGCGCGTGCCACCATGCCCGGCTAACTTTTGCATTTTTAGTAGAGACGGGGGTCTCGTCCTGTTGGCCAGGCTGGTCTCGAACTCCTGACCTCAGGTGAGCTGCCCACCTTGGCCTCCCCAAAGTGCTAGGATTACAGGTGTGAGCCACCATGCCAGGCCCTTTTTGTGGGAAGGTTTTGATTGACAATCCAATTTATATATTTGATGTACAGCTATTCAAATTTTTTACTTCTGTGAATGTGGTAACTTGTACCTTTAAAATAATTTTTCTAACCTTTTAGAGTTTCATGTAAATTTACCAGCATAAGTTTGTTCTTAATATCACCTTATAGTCCATGTAATGTACGTAGGCGCTTCTTTCATTCCCAATATGAATAACTTGTGTTTTCTCTTCTGTTCTTGTTTTTCACACTAGCAAAATAATTATCAGTTTTATTAATCTTTTTAAAAAACAGCTTTAGGTTTTGTTCATTTTCTCTACTACTTATCCATTTTCCACTTACTGTTTTCTGCTCTTATACATATTATTATGCTTCTGTACTTACTTTGGGTTTGATTTGCTCATTTTTTTGGTTTTGTTTTGTTTTTTTGAGACATAGTCTCATTTTGTCACCCAGGCTGGAGTGCAGTGGGGTGATCTCAACTCACTGCAGCCTCCGCCTCCCGGGTTCAAGTGATTCTCCCGCCTCAGCCTCCAGTGTAGCTGGGACTACAGGTACACACCGCCACACCTGGCTAATTTTTGTATTTTTCAGTAGAGATGGGGTTTCACCATGTTGGCCAGGCTGGTCTCGAACTCCTGACCTGAAGTGTTCCACCTGCCTCAGCCTCCCAAAGTGCTGGGATTACAGGTGTGAGCCGCTGCACCCAACCATCATCCTCTTCAAAAGGTCTTAATGGCTTCATTAAGATATGTTTAACGTAAAATAAACTGCACATATTTGAAATCTAAATTTAATAAGTTTAAACAATTGAATCCAACAATGAAATCACCACCTTAATCAATGTTATGAATTTATCCATCACCCTCAATGGTTTCCATGTGCCCCTTGGTAATTCCACCATACCATCCCCAACCTCTTCCCTAGAGAACCACTAATTTGATTTCTATGACTGTGCCTTAGTTTGAATTTTCTATAATTTTACATAATGGAATTGCAGAATGTATTCTGGCTTCTTTCACTCAAAATGAACTGAGATTTTTCCATATCATTGCAGGTAACAATAGCCCACTCCTTTTATTAATAAGTATACCACTGTATGCATATACAACAATTTGCTTTATGTACATTTGGGGTTGTTTCCTGTTTGGAGCTATTACAAAGAAAGTTGCTATAAACAATAATGTACATGTCTTTGGTGGACATATGCCTCCATTTCTCTTGAGAACCTATGTAGAAACTACCAAAGTGTTTTACAAAGTGGCTTCCATTGCAATGTCTTCAAGTTTACCAGTATTTTCTTCAATGTCAGATCTGCTGTTAATCTCATCTGGTGGCTTTTCACTTCAGACATCACAGTCTTCAACTCTAGTTGTTCAACTGGGTCATTTCCACATTTCCAATGCCTTATTTTAAACCTTCCCTCTCTCTTTTTGAACACAGGTAATACAGTTATAATAACTGCTCTAATGTCATTATCTGTTCTTTTTTTTTTTTTTTTTTTTTTGAGACATAGTCTCGCTTAGTAGCCCAGCCTGGAGTGTAGTGGCGCGATCTTGGCTCACTGCAACCTCTGCCTCCAGGATTCAAGCAATTCTCTTGCCTCAGTCTCCTGAGTAGCTGGGATTACAGGGGTACGCCACCATGCTCAGCTAATTTTTGTATTTTTGGAAGAGACGGGGTTTCAACACGTTGGCCAGGCTGGTCTCGATCTCCTGATCTCGTGATACGCCCACCTTGGCCTCCCAAACTGCTGGGATTACAGACGTGAACCACCGTGCCCAGCCTATCTGCTCATTCTAACATCTAGGTTAGACCTGGGTTAGTTATGATTGATCAATTTCTCTCCTCATTATGGGCCAGGTTTTTCTACATCTTTGCATGCCTGGTAATTTTTTATTGGATGCCTGACATTGTAAATTTTATCTTGTTAAGTGCTGGATATTTTTGTAATCCTATAAATATTCCTGAGCTTAATTTTGGGATGCAGTTATGTTACTTAGACACAATTTAATCCTTCTGTGTTTTGCTTTTAAGATTTGTTAGTCAGCATTGCCCAAGCAGTATTTAATCTTGTACTAGTACTCTCCACCACTGAGGAAAGATCCTTCTGAGTAGTGTAACCAAAGCCACATGAATTATGAGGTTTTCCAATCTAGCTGGTAGGAACAGACACTATTACCAATCTTGTTCCCACTAAGCCTTTTGGGTGGTTTTTAGTTGTAATAGGAATGACAGTAAATCTGATTCCTGTTATTCCATACTGGCTGGAAATGAAAGTGAGGACTTTTCCTACTTCTTAGATGGAAGCTTTAGTCCTTGCTTTTACAACTTTATTTGTAATTAAGCATTTGAACCGTAAGTTTCCCTCTCAATACCAATTTCTCAGTATCAAACAAATGCTGATATGCCATGTGTATTAGTCCATTTTCACACTGCTGATAAAGATATACCTGAGATTGGGCAATTTATAAAAGAAAGAGGTTTAATGGACTTACAGTTCCAAATGGTTGGGGAGGCCCTATAATCATGGTGGAAGGCAAGGAGGAGCAAGTCACATCTTACATGAATGGCAGCAAGCAGAGAGAGGTTGTGTAGGGAAACTCCTCCTTACAAAACCATCAGATCTGATAAGACTTGCTCACTATCATGAGAACAGCATGGGAAAGACCCACCCCCATGACTCAATTACCTCCCACAAGGTCCCTCCCACAACACGTGGGAATTCAAGATGAGATTTGGGTGGGGACACGGCCAAACCATATCATTCTGCCCCTGGCCCCTCCAAAATCTCATGTCCTCACATTTCCAAACCAATCATGCCTTCCCAACAGTCCCCCAAAGTCTTAACTCATTTCACCATTAACTCAAAAGTCCACAGTCCAAATCTGAGACAAGGCAAGTCCCTTCGACCTACGAGCCTGTAAAATCAAAAGCAAGTTAGTTACTTCCTAGATACAATGGGGGTACAGGCATTGGATAAATACACCCATTCCAAAGGGAAGAAACTGGCCAAAATGAAGGGCTAAAGGCTCCATGAAAGTCCAAAATCCAGCAGGGCAGTCAAATCTTAAAGCTCCAAAATGATCTCCTTTGACTCCAAGTCTCACATCTAGGTCACATTGATGCAAGAGGTGGCCTCCCATGGCCTTGGGCAGCTCCGCCCTTGTGGCTTTGCAGGGTATAGCGTACCTCCTGGCTGCTTTCAAGGGCTGGCACTGAGTGTCTGTGGTTTTTCCAGGTTCACGGTGCAAGCTGTCCGTGGATCTACCATTCTGGGGTCTGGAGAACAGTGGCTGTCTTCTCACATCTCCACTAAGCAGTGCCCAGTAGGGACTCTGTGTGGGGGCTCTGACCCCACATTTCCCTTTTGCGCTGCCCTAGCAGAGGCCTTCCAGGAGTGCCCTACCCCCACAGCAAGCTTCTGCCTGGGCATCCAGGCACTTCTACACATCTTCTGAAATATAGGCAGAGGTTCCCAAACCTCAATTCTTGACTTCTGTGCACTTGCAGGCTCAACACCACATGGAAGCTGCCAAGGCTTGGAGCTTGTACCCTCTGAAGCCACAGCCCAAGCTCTGCATTGACTCCTTTCAGCCATAGCTGCAGCAGCTGGGATGCAAGGCACCAAGTCCCTAGGCTGCACACAGCACAGGGACCCTGGGTCCAGCCCATGAAACCACTTTTTCTTTCTAGGCCTCTGGGTCTGTCATGGGAGGGCCTGCTGTGAAGACCTCTGACACGCCCTGGAGACATTTTCCCCATTGTCTTGGGGATTAACATTTGGCTCCTTATTACTTATGCAAATTTCTGCAGCTGGCTTAAATTCTCCTCAGAAAATGGGATTTTCTTTTCTATCACATTGTCAGGCCACAAATTTTCTGAACTTACATGCTCTGCTTCTCTTATAAAACTGAATGCCTTTAACAGCATCCAAGTCACCTCTTGAACACTTTGCTGCTTAGAAATTTCTTCTGCCAAATACCCTAAATCATCTCCTCAAGTTCAAAGTTCTACAAATCTCTAGGGCAGAGGCAAAATGCTGCCAGTATCTTTGCTAAAACACAACAAGAGTCACCTCTGTTCCATTTCCCAACAAGTTCTTCATCTCCATCTAAGACCACCTAAGCCTGAACTTTATTGTCCATATCGCTATCAGCATTTTGACCAAAGCCATTCAACAAGTCTCCAGGAGGTTCCAAACTTTCCTGCATTTTTCTGTCTTCTTCATAGCCCTCCAAACTATTCCAAACTCTGCGTGTTACCCAGTTCCAAAGTTGCTTCCACATTTTCAGGTATCTTTTCAGCAGTGCCCCACTCTCAGTACCAATTTACTGTATTAGTCCATTTTCACGCTGCTGATAAAGACATACCTGAGACTGGGTAATTTATACAGAAGAAAGGGTTTAACGGACTTATAGTTCCACATGGTTGGGGAGGCCTCACAATCATGCTGGAAGGCAAGGTGGAGCAAGTCACACTTTACATGGATGGCTGCAGGCAAAGAGAGAGAGCTTGTGCAGGGAAACTCCTCCTTATAAAATCATCAGATCTCATGAGACTTATTCACTATCACGAGAACAGCATGGGAAAGACCTGCCCCCATAACTCGATTACCTCCCATCAGGTCCCTCCCTGTGGGAATTCAAGATGAGATTTGGAAGGGACACAGCCAAACCATATCATCATGTTTTCATCACAATTCAGTTCAAAATATTTTCTACTTTCCCTTGTGATTTCTTCTTTGACTTATGGTTTATTTAGGAATATGTTGTTTAATTTCCAAATATACAGGGATATTCCAAATTCTTGTGATTTCTAACTTAATTCCATTGTTGCCAGAACACTTGTCACTTAATTTAAACAATTTTAAATTTTTGTGACTGAGCATATGTTCTACCTTAATGATCAACTGCCCAAGAAAAGAACATGTCTTTTGCTGTTATAATGAGGAGTATTATATACATTTTAAGTAAGTCAAATTGGTTTCTATGCTGTTCAGATTTTTTGTCTGTTGTTCTGAACATTATAGTGAGACAGGAGTGTTATAATCTCCCATTGTGAATTCATCCATTCCTTACTTCAGTTCTGTCAGTTTGGATTTGTCCATTTCTTACTTCAATTCTACCAGTTTTTGATTTTAAATATTTCAAACTCTGTTATTAGATATATACACAGTTAGGATACTTATGTCTTCTTGATGAATCTACAGTTTCATTATTATGAAATGTCCCCATCTGTCCTTCATAATATTCTTTGTCCAGAGTCTAGCTCATCCCATACTAACATAGATCCTTCAGGTTATGATTACAATTTTCATAGATATTTTCCAGTTCTTTTCATTTTTAGTTTTTATTCAATTTCTATACTTTATAAAGCAGGTTTCCTGTATATATCATACAAACGGGTTTCCCTTTTTTATTCAGTGTAACAATCTCTACCTTTTAATTATAACATGAGATCATTTATATGTATTATAATTATTTATATGGTCTTATTTCTTTTCTATTGGTCTTATCTATTTCACTTATCATCTTTTTTTCTTCACTGGGGATTTTTGAGTATTTTTTAAGTACTCTATTTCATTTCAACACTGAGCTTAATGACCATTATCTGTATTCACGGTTTCAGTGATTGCTCTAAAGTTTACAACATAATTTTTTTTTAATGTAGTCTCATTCTGACACCCAGGCTGGAGTGCAGTGGCATGAGCTCAGCTCACTGCAACCTCTGCCTCTGACATTCAACTGATTCTCATGCCTCAGCCTCCTGAGTAGCTGAAATTACCAGCACATGCTACCATGTCCAGCTAATTTTTGTATATTTAGTAGAGACGATGTTTTGCTATATTGGCCAGGCTGGTCTCAAACTCCTGACCTCAAGTGATCTACCCACCTTGGCCTCCCAAAGTGCTGGGATTAGAAGAGTGAGCCACCATGTCTGGCCTAACTTTTCTATTTTTAGTAGAGACAGGGTTTCACCATGTTGGCAAGGATGGTCTCAAACTCCTGACCTCAAGTGATCCACCTGCCTCGGCCTCCCAAAATGCTGGGATTAAAGGCATAAGCCACCGCGCCCAGCACAACATACATTTTTAACTCAACAAAGACTACCTTCAAATCAGACAGAAATCTGTTTTACGACAGAATACTTCTAGTTCCCTTTCCTATTCTTCATGTTATTGTTGTCATACCTGTACTTGTACACATTTTACAAATGCTATAATACATTGCTATAATTTCTACTTTTAAAGGTCAATTCTCATTTAAATAAATTTAAAAATACAGAAAAGGTTTTTAAAAAATGTGTACCCAAATATTTACAATTTCTAGTGCTCTTCATTTCTCTGTATTAACTTAATCTTCCATCTGTTATCGTTTTCTTTCAGGCTGCCTGGGTGCTTACTTTAACATCTCTTATAGCTTTTGTTTATCTAAAAACTATCTCCAGTCTTCATTTCTGAAAGATTATTTTGTTCAATATAGCATTCTAGGTGAAAATTTTATTTCTTCAACACTTACTGCATTGCCTCCTGGTGTGCGCTGCTTCTGATAAGAAGTCTGTATTTTTTATTATTATTATTGTTATTATTTTGAGATGGAGTCTTGCTCTGTTGCCCAGGCTAGAGTGCAGTGGTGCGATCTCGGCTCTCTGCAAGCTCTGCCTCCTAGGTTCACACCATTCTCCTGCCTCAGCCTTCCGAGTAGCTGGGACTACAGGCACCAGCCACCACGTCCAGCTAATTTTTTGTGATTTTAGTAGAGACGGGGTTTCACTGTGTTAGCCAGGATGGTCTCAATCTCCCGACCTCATGATCTGCCCGCCTCAGCCTCCCAAAGTGCTGTGTATTTATTATTTTTAAATCTCTCTCTTATTTTAATTTTTTTAAAATTATTATTATACTTTAAGTTTTAGGGTACATGTGCACAATGTGCAGGTTAGTTACATATGTATACATGTGCCATGCTGGTGTGCTGCACCCATTAACTCGTCATTTAGCATTAGGTATATCTCCTAAAGTTATCCCTCCCCCCTCCCCCCACCCCACAACAGTCCCCAGAGTGTGATGTTCCCCTTCCTGTGTCCAAGTGTTCTCATTGTTCAATTCCCACCTATGAGTGAGAATATGCAGTGTTTGGTTTTTTGTTCTTGTGATAGTTTACTGAGAATGATGATTTCCAATTTCATCCATGTCCCTACAAAGGACATGAACTCATCATTTTTTATGGCTGCATAGTATTCCATGGTGTATATGTGCCACATTTTCTTAATCCAGTCTATCATTGTTGGACATTTGGGTTGGTTCCAAGTCTTTGCTATTGTGAATAGTGCCGCAATAAACATACGTGTGCATGTGTCTTTATAGCAGCATGATTTATAGTCCTTTGCATATATACCCAGTAATGGGATGGCTGGGTCAAATGGTATTTCTAGTTATAGATCCCTGAGGAATCGCCACACTGACTTCCACAATGGTTGAACTAGTTTAAAGTCACACCAACAGTGTAAAAGTGTTCCTATTTCTCCACATCCTCTCCAGCACCTGTTGTTTCCTGACTTTTTAATGATTGCCATTCTAACTGGTGTGAGATGGTAACTCATTGTGGTTTTGATTTGCATTTGTCTGGTAGCCAGTGATGATGAGCATTTTTTCATGTGTTTTTTGGCTGCATAAACGTCTTCTTTTGAGAAGTGTCTGTTCATGTTCTTCACCCACTTTTTGATGGGGTTGTTTGTTTTTTTCTTGTAAATTTGTTTCAGTTCATTGTAGATTCTGGATACTAGCCCTTTGTCAGATGAGTAGGTTGCTCTTTGTCAGATGAGTAGGTTGCATACTGGTAAAGGGATCAATTCAACAAGAAGAGCTAACTATCCTAAATATATATACACCCAATACAGGAGCACCCAGATTCATAAAGCAAGTCCTGAGTGACCTACAAAGAGACTTAGACTCCCATACAATAATAATGGGAGACTTTAACACCCCACTGTCGACATTAGACAGATCAACGAGACAGAAAGTCAACAAGGACACCCAGGAATTGAACTCAGCTCTGCACCAAGCAGACCTAATAGACATCTACAGAACTCTCCACCCCAAATCAACAGAATATACATTTTTTTCAGCACCACACCACACCTATTCCAAAACCGACCACATAGTTGGAAGTAAAGCTCTCCTCTGCAAATGTAAAAGAACAGAAATTATAACAAACTGTCTCTCAGACCACGGTGCAATCAAACTAGAACTCAGGATTAAGAAACTCATTTAAAACTGCTCAACTACATGGAAACTGAACAACCTGCTCCTGAATGACTACTGGGTACATAACGAAATGAAGGCAGAAATAAAGATGTTCTTTGAAACCAACGAGAACAAAGACACAACATACCAGAATCTCTGGGACACATTCAAAGCAGTGTGTAGAGGGAAATTTATAGCACTAAATGCACACAAGAGAAAGCTGGAAAGATCCAAAATTGACACCCTAACATCACAATTAAAAGAACTAGAAAAGCAAAAGCAAACACATTCAAAAGCCAGCAGAAGGCAAGAAATAACTAAAATCAGAGCAGAACTGAAGGAAATAGAGACACAAAAAACCCTTCAAAAAATTAATGAATCCAGGAGCTGGTTTTTTGAAAGCATCAACAAAATTGATAGACCGCTAGCAAGACTAATAAAGAAGAAAAGAGAGAAGAATCAAATAAATGCAATAAAAAATGATAAAGGGGATATCACCACCGATCCCACAGAAATACAAACTACCATCAGAGAATACTACAAACACCTCTGTGCAAATAAACTAGAAAATCTAGAAGAAATGGATAAATTCCTCAACACATACACCCTCCCAAGACTAAACCAGGAAGAAGTTGACTCTCTGAATAGACCAATAACAGGCTCTGAAATTGAGGCAATAATCAATAGCTTACCAACCTAAAAGAGTCCAGGACCAGATGAATTCACAGCCGAATTCTACCAGAGGTATAAGGAGGAACTGGTACCATTCCTTCTGAAACTATTCCAATCAATAGAAAAAGAGGGAATCCTCCCTAACTCATTTGATGAGGCCAGCATCATCCTGATACCAAAGCCAGGCAGAGACACAACCAAAAAAGAGAATTTTAGACCAATATCCTTGATGAAGATTGATGCAAAAATCCTCAATAAAATACTGGCAAACCGAATCCAGCAGCACATCAAAAAGCTTATCCACCATGATCAAGTGGGCTTCATCCCTGGGATGCAAGGCTGGTTCAATATACGCAAATCAATAAATGTAATCCAGCATATAAACAGAACCAAAGACAAAAACCACATGATTATCTCAGTAGATGCAGAAAAAGCCTTTGACAAAATTCAACAATGCTTCATGCTAAAAACTCTCAATAAATTAGGTATTGATGGGACGTATCTCAAAATAGTAAGAGCTATCTATGACAAACCCACAACCAATATCATACTGAATGGGCAAAAACTGGAAGCATTCCCTTTGAAAACTGGCACAAGACAGGGATGCCCTCTCTCACCACTCCTATTCAACAGAGTGTTGGAAGTTCTGGCCAGGGCAATTAGGCAGAAGAAGGAAATAATGGGTATTCAATTAGGAAAAAAGGAAGTCAAATTGTCTCTGTTTGCAGATGACATGATTGTATATCCAGAAAACCCCACTGTCTCAGCCCAAAATCTCCTTAAGCTGATAAGCAACTTCAGCAAAGTCTCAGGATACAAAATCAATGTGCAAAAATCACAAGCATTCTTATATACCAATAACAGACAAAAAGAGAGCCAAATCATGAGTGAACTCCCATTCACAATTGCTTCAAAGAGAATAAAATACCTAGGAATCCAACTTACAAGGGATGTGAAGGACCTCTTCAAGGAGAACTACAAACCACTGCTCAGTGAAATAAAAGAGGATATAAACAAATGGAAGAACATTCCATGCTCACGGGTAGGAAGAATCAATATTGTGAAAATGGCCATACTGCCCAAGATAATTTATAGATTCAATGCCATCCCCATCAAGCTACCAATGACTTTCTTCACAGAATTGGAAAAAACTACTTTAAAGTTCATATGGAACCAAAAAAGAGCCCGCGTCGCCAAGTCAATCCTAAGCCAAAAGAACAAAGCTGGAGGCATCACGCTACCTGACTTCAAACTATACTACAAGGCTACAGTAACCAAAACAGCATGGTACTGGTACCAAAACAGAGATATAGATCAATGGAACAGAACAGAGCCCTCAGAAATAACACCACATATCTACAACTATCTGATCTTTGACAAACCTGAGAAAAACAAGCAATGGAGAAAGGATTCCCTATTTAATAAATGGTGCTGGGAAAACTGGCTAGCCATATGTAGAAAGCTGAAACTGGATCCCTTCCTTATACCTTATACAAAAATTAATTCCAGATGGATTAAAGACTTAAATGTTAGACCTAAAACCATAAAAACCCTAGAAGAAAACCTAGGCATTACCATTCAGGACATAGGCATGGGCAAGGACTTCAAGTCTAAAACACCAAAAGCAATGGCAACAAAAGCCAAAATTGACAAATGGGATCTAATTAAACTAAAGAGCTTCTGCACAGCAAAAGATACTACCATCAGAGTGAACAGGCAACCTACAAAATGGGAGAAAATTTTCACAACCTACTCATCTGATAAATCTCTCTTTTAAAATATAGAATGTAGGCCAGGCGCGTTGGCTCATACCTGTAATCCCGGCACTTTGGGAGGCCAAGGCAGGTGATCACCTGAGGTCAGGAGTTCAAGACCAGCCTAGCCAACATACTGAAACCCTGTCCCTACTAAAAATACAAAAAAATTAGCTGGGGCATGGTGGCATGCGTCTGTAGTCCCAGCTACTCGGGTGGCTGAGGCAGGAGAATCACTTGAACTCAGGAGGTAGTGGTTGCTGTAAGCCGAGATGACGCCACTGCACTCCAACCTGGGTGACAGAGTTAGGCTCCATCTCAAAAAATAAATACATAAAATATAAAATAAAACAAAATAAAATATAAAATGTATCTTTGTTTCTCTGGCTCTGGCTGCTTTCAAGACTTTTCTAGTACTGATTTTTAACAATTTGATAATGATGTGCCTTGATGCGGTTTCCTTTGAGTTACTCCTGCTTGTTGTTATGAAACTTCTTAGATTTGTGAGTTTATAGTTCTCACCAAATTTGGCTAGCATTGAGTTATTCGTTAAAATTTCCCCCTTTCCACTCTCTCCTCTATTTTAGGGGCTCTAATCAGACATACATTGTACCATTTTATATTTGCCTAGAAGTCGTTCAGACAACATCCTTCCCTCTCCAGCCCCTAGCTCCCAGTATTTTTGCTGTGTGTGCTTCAGTTTGCATTGTTTTTATTGCTATGTCTTCATATTCACTGACCTTTTCAACAGTTAAACTGTTAAATCCATCAGAGTAAATTATTGATATCACATAATGTATCGACATTTTGTTAATATCATAGCAAAGTGAACCAATATTTTCCAAATGACCAATGGATTTTAATATAACAGAACATTAAAATTTCATTGAAGTGGTTTCAGGTTTTACATTGAAATAAACTTTTAAGAAACCACCATTTCCCAAGTTTCAGTGTACTATCAATTAAGAATGTCCATAATTATCTGGCTATTAAAATATCCCTCCCTTCACCAACTATATAGCTGTTTGGTAGCATTTTCTTTATATACTTCAACAGAAGTAACATACTGCAACAGAATAAATGGAGGAGGAGATATAAGAATCCAGCTTTTATATGGACAGATATTGAAGAGTTTGCAATGCACCTAAGAGAATACCACTTTCTCATTACTTTTTTTGTTCTGAAAAATTATTTTTCATTAAGAGTCTTATTTATGTTAATATGTAAGGAGTTCATTACTATTATTAATTAAGAAATATTTTTAACTTCCTCAGTTTTAATTACTAATATGGAAAATACTTATTCTGGGGTCTCAGTACTAACTGTACCCTGTGTGCGACAAGTCTTTTTCCTCTGGTGGGAAGGAATTCAATAGTATTCTAGTCCTACGTATAAGGTCGAGGAATTGTTCAGTGTACTCAATCGTGTAGAGATTACTATTCAGCCAAAGATTTGCAGAAAGCATCATTCAGATATCTGCATGTTTCCCTATGTAGCAATCTTTCTCTTAGTACTGAGCCCTATACATTCCAATCTCAGTCTCAGGGAATCTCCTAGCTCTTTAACTCTGCAGGACCGTTGGGCTCTGCTTACATTCCCTTTTTCATGGACTGTTGTATAGAAATTTTCTCCATGCAGAAATCAGGGGCATCTACAGGGCTCACCTTGCTTGTTTCCCATTTCTCATGAATCATAGGCCTACGCTGCCTAATGCCCAATGCCTGCAAGCAGTTGTTTCATATATTTTCTCCAGCTTTCCAGGTGTGTACAGCAGGAAGAGGGGTACTATATCAGTTATTCCTTCAAGGGCAAAAGTAGAAATTCTGTTAATTTTCTAAGGTTCATTACTGCCAAGAAAAATTTCAATGTTTTCTCAGATTTAGAGTTTCAGATAAACTAACCTGTCAGAGATGTAATTTACAAGAGCTTATTCCTCCATATTTTGGACACGTTAATTCAATTTTACATGAAAATGTCTATCTTTACGTTGGAAACTAGGGTGGTTCACATTCATGTGGCTCTATGTTAACACAAACCAAGTTATTACCATAAATCATTTCACCTAACAATTTACCTTACAGATTAATATGGATATTGCAAATGCTGCTCTGAGTACAATTCTTTGCTTTATGTTTTTAACAGCAATCTTTCTCTAGAATTTTCCAGGGCATAGTGACAAGAAGGCTACAAAAAGAAAAAAGGTCTAACTCAAACCTAAGTAAGCAATAATTCCAAGTGGATATTTGCCTGCCCAGGAGAGAAATAATTAGCAAAAGGTCATTCAGTTTAGTTGGCTACACTCCAATAAACTGAAAACACTTTACACGCACTCTATCTGCCATTTAAATGCCTGAAAAACAGATCATTTGGAATAGTGTTTTTATTTTTCTTCAGAGTCTCAAATTTTAACCAATACATTATCTACAGAATTTACTACCTTTTTTCAAGGTCATTTGGAAGGAATTTATTCCTTAATTTATAGTATTAAACCTTCATAATTTCTAGAAGGCAACTAAACATTGAGGATAGGGGACTCTGCTCCTATAAAACAAGTGGCTATTAATATAGTCCAATTATTTCCATTCAGAGAAAAAAAATGTAGTGAAAGTTGGATACTGTAGCTCTACTAACCATTTCTAATCAGAATGTAGCACATTACTGCAATCTTACAATAACTAAGATGAAAAGCATAATCCCTATATATGACTAAATGACTATTACTGAGCCAAATTACAGGCCCTCTATGGGCCTCTGGACCTCAAATTCCACATGATTTAAAAAAGAAAAAACTACTAAACACATTTCATGTTAATACTGCCTGTTACCACTTTGTAAAATTTAAAATATCAACATTAAAAAGAGTAAAATAGGGCTGGGCATGGTGACTCACACCTGTAATCCCAGCACTTTGGAAGGCTGAGGCGGGTGGATGACCTGAGGTCAGGAGTTCAAGACCAGCCTGGCCAACATAGTGAAACCCCGTCTCTACTAAAAACACAAAAAATTAGCTGGGCGTGGTGGCGGGTGCCTGTAATCCCAGCTAGTCGGGAGGCTGAGGCAGAAGAATAGCTTGAACCCGGGAGGTGCAGGGTGCAGTGAGCCGAGATTGCGCCATTGCACTCCAGCCTGGGCGACAAGAACGAAACTGTCTCAAAAAAAAAAAGTAAAATGAGACCTAGCCCGTCTCAGAGTAGAAATAATAAAAAACTCAGACCTGTTACCCAGAAGCAACAAAACATGCAATAATATTACATCATTTGGATTTTTCTCAAGCACAATTATCAAAAGCAAATTTCTTCTTTGTTCTATTAACATGTTTTATAATATGAGAAATCATTCACTGCCTCCATTCATTTCTTTCTTTTAAACATTATAAGCCATTACCCCCTAGAATACTTTTTGTTTATAAACTATGAAAGTTATTGCTTTGAGCAAAATCAAATTAAGATTCTATATGGGAAGAGATAATTCAGACTCTTATGGCCAGAAAGGACCCATCCAAGAAGATGTTTAAAACCACTCTGGGGAAGTGCTGAAGATGGCCAACTAGCTGCAGCCAGGACGAACATCTGCTGCCACCAAGAGACTGGGACATTAGGAAGCCTGGGGCATTCTAAGCAGATCTTTGGAGGGAAGGCATTCAGAGTGGATGAAGGGAGGACAAAGATGCTGGACCAAAGGGGTAGGAAGCTGGGAATCCAGCACAGGGCTACCGTGCACAGGGATTCATTCTTGGCCCCCAACAACTCCAAAGGAAGGGAAACAAAGTCAGTTGACTAAACTCACCTTATACCACAATCAAACCCCCAAGGGCATCAAAGAAGATAAAAACAAACAAACAAGCAAGCAAGCAAAAAAAAAAAAAAAAAAAAAAACCACACATCCAACAGACAGCAACTTCAAAGAATGAATGCTCAGCTCATACAGATGAGAAAGAATCAGTGTAAGAACTCTGCCAATTTAAAAAGCCACAGTGTCTTCTCACCTCCAAACAACCACCACACTAGTTCCCCAGCAATAGGTCTTAACCAGGCTGAAATGACTAAAATGACAGAAACAGAATTCAGAATATGGATAAGAATGAAGATCATCAAGATTCAGGAGAAAGCTGAAACCCAATAAAGGATTCTAAGGAATATAATAAAATGATTTGGGAGATGAAAAATGAAATGGCCATTAAAGTGAGCTGAGAAACTCACTTTAAGAATTTCAGAACACAATCCAGTATTAACATCAGAATTAGCCAACTGGAGAAAAGGAACCCAAAGCTCAAACACTGGTTCCCCAAAATAACTCAGACTAAAATTTAAAAGACTCAAAAAAGAACAAACAAAACCTCTAAAAAAATTTGGCATTACATTAAGAGACCACATCTACATCTCACTGGTGTCCCTGAAAAAGAGGGAGAGAAAGCAAGCAACGTGGAAAACATATTTTAGGATATAATTCGCGAAAATTTCCCCAGCCTCACTAGACATGCCAACATTCAAATTTAAGAAATGCAGAGAATGCCTCTGAGATACTATATAAGACAACTATGCCCAAGACATATAGTCTTCAGATTCTTAAAGGTCGAAATAAAAGACAAAATAAAAGACAGCTGGAGAAAAGGGACAGGTAACCTACAAAGGGAACCCCACAGACTAACAGTGTACCTTTTGGCAGAAAACCTATAAGCCAGAAGAGATTGGGGGTTTATATTCAGCATTCTTAGGGAAAAGAAATTCTAATCAAGAGCTTCATATCCTGCCAGATTAAGCTTCATAAATGAATCCTTTTCAGATGAGCAAATGCTAGGAATTTGTCACCACGAGACCTGCCTTATAGACACTCCTTAAGGGTGTGCTAAATATGGAAAGGAAAGACCATTACTAGACACAACAAAAACTCACTTAAATACATAGACCATTAGCCCTACAAACAATTACACAATCAAGTCTGCATAATAACCAGGTAACAATCCGATGACTGGATCAAATCCACACCTATCAATATAAACTTTGAATGTAAATGGGCTAAAAGCCCCAATTAAAAGGCACAGAGTGGCAAGTTAGATACAGAAGAAAGACCCAACTGTATGCTGCCAAAAATAGAACCATCACATGTGCAATGACACCCACTGGCTAAAAGTAAAGGGACAGAGAAAAATCTACCAAGTCAACAGAAAACAGAACAAAACAGGGGTTGCTATTCTAACTTCAGACAAAACACACCTTAAACCAAAAAGATTAAAAAAAGATAAAGAAGGGCATTACATAATGCTAAAGGGTTCAATTCAACAAGAAGACCTAACTATCCTAAATATATGCACCAAACATAAAAGCACCCGATTCATATAGCAAGTTCTTAGAGATCTACAAAGAGACTTAAGATAACCACACAATAATAGTAGACTTCAACACCCCACTGATAGAATTAGATCACTGAGGCAAAAGACTAACAAAGATAAAATCTGAACTCAATATTAGACCAAAAGAACCTGACAGATATCTACAGAACTCTACACCCAAAAACAACAAAATATATATTCTTCTCATCTGTACATGGTACATACTCTAAATTCCATCACATAATTGGCCATAAAACAATCCTTAGCAAATTAAAAAAAAAATAAAAACAATAGCAATCACACTACTGAACCAGTGCAATAAAAATAGAAATTGATAGTAAGAAAATCACTCAAAAGCATACAATTTAATGGAAATTAAACAACCTATCCTGAATGACCATGGGGTAAATAATAAAATAAAGGCAGAATTAAAGCAATTCTTTGAAACTAATGAGATCAAAGATGCAATGTAACAGAAACTCTGGGACACAGCTTAAGCAGTGTTAAGAGAAAAGTTTATAACACTAAATGTCCACAGCAAAAAGTTAGAAAGACCTCAAATTAACAATCTAACATCACACATCACACCTAGAGGAACTAAAGAAACAAGAAGAAACCAATTACAAAGCTAGGAGAAGACAAGAAATAACCAAAATCAAAGCTGAACTGAAGGAAACTGAGACATAAAAAAATATACAAAAGACTGAGTCCAGGAATTAGTTCCTTGAAAGAATATGACTGATAGACTACTAAGTAGACTTAAAAAAAAAAACAGGAGAGAAAGAGAGATAGCTCCAAATAAACACAGTCAAAAATGACAAAGGGGACATTACCACCAAACCCACAGAAATACAAAAAACCCTCAGAGACTACTATGAACACCTCTATGCACAAACTAGAAAACATAGAAGAAATGAATAAATTCCTGGAAACATACAACCTCCCAAGATTGGACCAGGAAGAAATTTAATCCCTGAACAGACCAATAGTAAAGTGAAATTGAATGAATAATAAAAAGCCTACCAACCAGACAATGCCCAGGACCAGATGAGCTCACAGCTGAGTTCTACCAGATGCATAGAGAGGAACTGGTATTGTTCCTACTAAAACCATTCCAAATGCTTGAGGAAGAGAGACTCCTCCCTAACTCATTTTATGAGGCCAGCATCATCCTGACACCAAAACCTGGCAGAGACACAACAAAAAATGAAAGCTTCAGGCCAGTATCAATGATGAACATGGATGCAAAAATCCTTAACAAAATACTAGCAAACCAAATCCAGCAGCACATCCAAAAGCTAATCCTTCATGATCAAGTGGACTTTATCCCTGGGATGCAAGGTTGGTTTAATATATACAAATCAATTAATGTGATTTACCACATAAACAGAACTATAAGCAAAAACCACATGATCATTTCAACAGATACAGAAAAGGTTTTCAATAAAATTCAACATGCTTCACGTTAAAAACCCTCAACAGGCCGGGTGTGGTGGCTCACGTCTATGATCCCAGCACTTTGGGAAGCCAAGGCAGGTGGATCACTTGGGGTCAGGAGTTTGAGACCAGCCTGGCCAATATGGTGAAACCCCTTCTCTACAAAAAATACAAAAATTAGCTGCGCGTGGTGGCCCATGCCTATAGTCCCAGCTACTTGGGAGGCTAAGGCAAGAGAATCACTTGAACCCGGGAGGCGGACGTTGCAGTGAGCCGAGATCACGCCACTGCACTCCAGCCTGAGTAACAAAGTGAGACTCTGTATTAAAAAAACAAAAAACCTTCAACAAACTAGGCCCTGAAGAAACATACTTCAAAATATTAAGAGCCATCTATGAAAAACCCACAGCCAACATCATACTGAATTGAGCAAAAGTTAGAAGCATTCCCCTTGAAACCAGAACAAGAAAAGGATGCCCTCTCTCACCACTCTATTCAACATATACAGCACTGGAAGTCCTAGCCAGAGCAATCAGGCAAGAGAAAGAAATAAAAGGCATCCAAATAGGAAGAGAGGAAGTCAAACTATCTCTGTTTGCAGATGATATGATAGTATACCTAGGAAACTCCACAATATCTGTCCAAAAGCTACTAGCTCTGATAAACAACTCCAGCAATGTTTCAGGATACAAAATCAATGTACGAAAATCAGTACCATTTCTACATACCTACAATGTCCAAGCTGAGAGTCAATTCAAGAACACAATCTCATTTACAGTAGCCACAAGGAAATGCAATACCTAGGAATACAGCTAACTAGGGAGGTGAAAGATCTCTACAATGAGAATTACAAAAGACTGCATGAAGATATTAGATATGACACAAAGAAATGAAAAAACATTTCATGCTCAATAGGAAGCATGAATATTATGAAAATGGCCATACTGCCCAGAGCAATTTACAGATTCAATGCTATTTCTACCAAACTACCAAGGACATTCTTCACACAATTAGAAAAGACTATTTTAAAATTCATATGGAACCAAAAAGGAGCCTGAATAGCCAAGATAATCCTAAGCAAAAAGAACCTAAGCAGAAAGCTGGAGGCACCACATTACCCAACTTCAAACTATACTACAAGGTTGCAGTAACCATAACAGCACGTTACTGGTATAAAAACAGACACACAGACTCATGGAATGGAGAGCCCAGAAATAATGCCGCACATCTACAACCATCTGATCTTCGACAAAGTTGACAAAAACAAATGGGGAAAGGCTCCCTATTCAATAAATGGTGTTGGGGTAGCTGGTTAGTCATATGCAGAAGACTGAAACTGGACCCCTTCCTTACAGCATATACAAAAATCAACTTAAGATGGATTAAAGACTCAAATGTAAAACCTAAAACTACAAAAACCCTAGAAGACAACCTAGAAGATACCATTCTGGACATAGGCCCTGGCAAAGATTTCATAAAAAAGACATCAAAAGCAATTCCAATAAAAACAAAAATTGACAAATGAGACCTAATTAAACTAAAGAGCTTCTGCACAGCAAAAGAAACTATCAACAGAGTAATCACACAACCTACAGAATGGGAGAAAATATTTGCAACCTACAGACTGGGAGGAGATATTTGCATCCAATAAAGGTCTAATATCCAGAATCTATAAGAAACTTAAATTAATGAGCAAAAAACAAACAACCCCATTAAAAAGTAGGCAAAGGACACGATCAGATACTTTTTGAAAGAAGCCATATATATGGCCAAAAAAGCATACACAAAATGCTCAGTATCACTAATTATCAGAGAAATGCAAGTCAAAACCACAATGAGATACCATGTTATACCAGTCAGAATGGCTATTATTAAAAACAAAAAATAATGGGCCCAGCACAGTGGCTCACGCCTGTAATCCCAGCACTTTGGGAGGCCGAGGTGGGCAGATCACCTGAGGTCAGGAGTTCAAGACCAGCCTGGCCAACATGGTGAAACCCCTTCTCTACTAAAAATACAAAAATTAGCTGGGCGTGGTGGTGGGCGCCTGTAATCCCAGCTACTCAAGAGGCTGAGGCAGGGGAATCGCTTGAACCTGGGAGGCGGAGGTTGCAGTGAGCCAAGATCGTGCCATTGCACTCTAGCCTGGGTGATAAGAGTGAAACTCCGTCTCCAAAAAACAAACAAACAAACAAAATGCCAACTATGTTTAATTTTGAAATTTCTCTTCTAAATGCAAAAAAAATGGACAGAAGTAGAGCCCTTGGGAAAAAGCAGAGATTATGGATAAGTTGTAGGGAAATACAGAAAAAGATTACGTGTAGGTAAGTATAATAGTGAAAAATTGTAGATGTTGCTCAACTGCAAGAAACATTTTTTTCTCAAGTTAATCAGTGTCTTTTAATGTATAATACCATAAAAGTCCTTAGTAAAAACAATATTCTGAAAAATAAATAAATAAATAATAGATGCTGGCAAGGTTGCTAAGAAAAGGGAATGCTTATACACTGTTGGTGGGAATGTAAATTAGTTCAGCCTTTGTGGAAAGCAGTTTGGCAATCTCTCAAAGAACTTAAGAAAGAATTACCATCCTACCCCACAATCCCATTATTGGGTATATACACAAAGGAACATCAATCATCACACCATAAAAGACACATGTACTCATATGTTCATTGCAACAGTATTCACAATAGCTAAGACATGGAATTAACCTAAATACTCATCAATGGTAGACTGGATGAAGAAAATATCGTACATTTACACCATGGAATACACCACAGCCATAAAAAAAGAATGAGATCATGTCCTCTGCAGCAATATGGATGGAGCTGGAGGGCATTATTCTAAACGAACTAACACAGGAACAGAAAACCAAATATAGCATGTTTTCACTTACAAGTGGGAGCTAAACACTGAGCATACATGGACACAAAGAAAAGAACAACAGACACTGGGGACTACTTGAGAGTGGAGAGTGGGAGGAGGGTGAAGATCAAAAAAACTACCTATCAGGTACTATGCTTATTACCTGGGTGATGAAATAATCTGCACACCATACCCCAGTGACACACAATTTACCTATATAACAAACCTGCTCATGTACCCCTGAACCTAAAATAACTTTAAATAAAATAAATATCATTAGGGCAAACACCCATTAACATCTAATTAATAAAATTTTTAAAATAAAAAACAAAAGCACTTTGGGATAAGGCTACTCAAGAACAAGAAATGATTTAATGGCAAAGACTACAAGACAATGCCCACTGCCTTTCCCTATGTACTATTCTGGTATCATTAATTGAAACATGTAACTCCTGTATATCTTGCTACTTATAGACATAAGTTTACATTTAAAATGCTTTAACATAACACCTACAATTTAAAAAGGATTATAAATATGTGAGTATTTTGAGGTTCTGGACAAAGGATTCCAGGAAGCTCAGCTGGGGAAAATTGTTTGAGCCTAGGAGTTTGCGGCTTCAGTGGGGCATGACTGCATCACTGCATTCTAGCCTAGGCGACAGAGTGAGACTCTGTTTTTACTTTAAGTACGACATTTAAAAATGTGACATCAGATCCAGCCATCCCACTTCTGAGTCTGCAGCCAAAGTAATTAAAATGTGTTGAAGAGATGTCTGCACTTCCCTGTTCGTTGCAGGATTATTCACGACAGCCAAGAGATGGGAACAATCTATGTGCCCGTCAATAGATGAACAGATACAAAAATGTGGTATATACACAATGGCATACTATTCAGCCTTAAAAAAGAACAAAATTCTGTCATTTGCAACAACATGAATGAGTCTAGAGAACATTCTGCTAAGTGAAATAAGACAGGCACATAAAGACAAATATCACACACATGCTCTCACTTACATATGGAATCTAAACATCTGAATCCACATACGAAGTAGAGGGTATAATGGTAGTTACCAGAGGCAAAGGCATACAGTGAGCTCCGTGGATAAAGAGAAAATATCAATCAGAGGGTCTCTTTGATCAGTTAGACAGAAGGAAAATATTCTGGTGATCTAATGCACAGTAAGGTGAATACAGTTAAGAAATAATGTATCACTCAAAATTGCTAAAAGGGTGGATTTTAAGTCTTACCACAAAGAAATGGTAAGTATATGAGATGACGGATACGTATTTACTCATTCTAAAATGTACACATGTATTAAAACATCATATTGTACCTCATAAACATACACACTTATTAAACATCAATTTAAAAATCTGAAGCTGAATTAAAGAATATTTCTAATGCTTAAATAAAAATAAACTATGCACATTGAGACCACAGTTTGAGATGCTACTTTATTCAGGTTTTAAAATCACCCAATAATAAATTATCTGGGGAGTACACAATTGATGGCATGGAGGCAACAGATATCAGTTTGCAGGTAGACTAAACAATACTACTAACACACAACATTTGCTGTCTTTCTTCCCCCAAAATACAAGCTATAATCAATTTCATTGTCATTTCATGCTGATAGCATCTTTCAAGACACACAAAATTGTCACTCTTTCCTTCTTTTCAAATGTACTAATAACAGACGAACATTTAACTAGTATTTATTACTCATAAAGCATGGCTGAGGCATGTGGGGGAGGGATAAGGCATTTGCCAAACACTATACAGCTAATAAGAGTCACAGAGTCAAGATCAGAATCTGAATTTATAGATTCAGGACAAAATCTGGTTTGAAACAACCTGAACTACTTTTTCAGACTGAAAATGCACTTGCTAAATGTTTTAAATCTTTCCATATTCAACCTGATTTCTTAAAAACTAAAATAGTATCCAATATAGTAAAAGTAGCTTTAAGAAAGATCAAAAAGAGAAAAAATAAGATAAATGGTTCAAATAATAACAGACCTATTTTTCTGCTATATCTCAAAAATAAAATTAAAGCTATGCCTACTAGGCTCCAGTAAATTAGGTTTGTTAACAGCACTGATTTAACAAACTTTATTAAACAAATAGCTGCATGTTAGGTTAAATCCATTGCTAGATCTTAGAGATCTAACAATATACAATAATCCCTACCCTCAAAGAGATCACAATACTTCACATCAGACACCATTTTATAGGAGGACAAATGCTTTAAAATAATTCTTTAAATTTATTCAAGATAAGAAAACAGAATTCAGAAGGTTTTGGGTATTGAAATGAAACTACAATAAGGACCCTAAAAACATTAACAACCCAGTGAAATTACCACTAGGTGTCACTGTGATACAAAGTTCTTAGCTGCCTTTGGGCTCGCTTTCAAACCTTGTTGCATCTTCCTGGTAATAACGTGGAAAAGGTGCATAATCTGATTGAGCATCTCTTTGCATTGTATTATTTATATGTATACAGCTACAGAAAAAATATTATTTATATAATTTCAGTAACAATGAAATGAGTTATATCTATAATAATTCTATTGCTGGTCACATAAACTTTAATGAGTGTACATTTTTAAAATTTCCTGTGATGGATGAATTAATATATACGCATATATTCATATACTCATTTATTGAGCCATTTGTTTCCTCAACAAGCACTACTCTGTGCCAAACACTGTGCTAGAATAAAGAATCTAGAGAGGAATAAGACCTGCTCTCTAAGTGTGAGGAGTTAACATTCATAAGGAAAATCTGAAACACAAAGGGTAAGATGTGTTAAAATCCATGTTTAAAGCATATACAAAATTTTATGGGATCATAGCGGATGATTCAACTTAACTGTATGTCCAGAAAGGTTAGGAAAGGCTTCATAGAGAGGAAATATTTACATGGGATCTTGGAAGCTGTGTAGGAGTTTTCTGGAAAGCTAAAGCAAGAAAAGGTTTATCAAACAGAATAGAGGAAATACAGAGCCACTGAAAGGCACATGAGGAGATGCGTGTTTTAGAAAAATCACCACAGGGCAACTACATAGAAAAGATGGACTAAAGGAAGAAAGAAATGAACATATGGAAATCAGGGGAATTATCTTAATTAATCAAAGAAATCCTTGAACTGTAACAAAGGGGGATGAAAAATAAAGGAGAGATTCAGTCATAATGTGATAGAATTCACAAAACTTTATTGACTAAATGCAGTGAAGTCAGAAAAAAATTCTATCAAGTCTAAGTATTATCCTTAAGTATGCCTTCCCTAGTTACACATACAAACATGCCAACAGGGAAAACAGAGAAAGTATATAACATGATTCTCTGCCTGCCATAATACTCATAAGGCAATAACTATAATCCAGAACAAATAAAACTGGAACAGCTAGAAGAAGCAGGAGCAGGTAGATATCATATAATAACAATATCTGATTTAAAATTCATTTTGAGTCAAACTGTGTTTATAATATGTCCATAACTATGAAGAATATGACTGGAAATATTTTAAAGCTTTATCACAGAAGTATATGAAAGAACTTCCAGGGATCACTTTTCGTAAACTTTTGGCTTTATCATCCACTGTAAAAGCTAACTTATGCTCAAGTATGATAGAGTAGGAACAGCCAAGCTGTCATTCGGTTTGAAAACAAATACAATTAAGACAGCTACAGACACATTATAAATACAACTGGACTCAAAATGAATTTTAAAGCAATATGTATCTACTTCTGCTTCTAGCTCTTCCAGTTTTATTTGTTCTGGATTATAGTTTTACCTTATTATGAATCATATGGCAGGCAGAGAATCATGTTATATGGTTTCTCTCTAATATATTTAAAGTGTAACATTAACATATATAATCCAGAGAAGCCAGCCATTTCTGATCACCACACTCGAAATAAGCGGAGGATTTTTTTTTAGTTGAAAAAATACTTAATAGTCCATCAAGAAAAAGAACAAGGTTTTTTTTGAAGTGATACACTATTCACTCACATGAATCAGACACATGCAACAAGATGGCAGTTAAAATTTATTTAATATATAATTGCATTCCAGTTTTCTTAAAACAAAAAAAAAATCTGAGGTAATTTTAAGATTTAAAAGAAAAAGTGTGATGTGGCACTGAATTTGCCCCCTTGGATAGTACAAATATTTGTCATTAAACTAAGAAAGTAAAGGCTAAATCATATCCCTTTCAGTGGTTCCCAACTAATAAACCCGAGATGCCTTAGCAATACTACTAAAAATCCATACAAACAAGAAGCATCATCAATTCTGACCAACTAATATTGTAAAGATAAATAACATTACTTTTAAAACGTCAACAGAGGAGGTTTGGTGATTTAAAAAATATATATACAGAATCAGCCAGTGTAAGTAGCTCATACCTGTAATCCTAGCACTTTGGGAGACTGAGGTGGGAGGATTGCTTGAGCCCAAGAGTTCAAGACCAGTCTGGGCACATAGTGAGACCCCATCTATAAAAATGATAATAATAAAAAATAAAATAAATAATATAGGCTGTCAAGTTGGCTCACACCTGTAATCCCAGTGCTTTAAGAGGCCAAGGCAGGAGAATCACATGAGGCCAGGAGTTCAAGAACAGCCTGGGCAACAAAATGAGACCCCATTTCTTCAAAAAGTGAAAAAAAAAAAAAATTTGCCAAACATGGTGGCGTGCGCCTGTAGTCCCAGCACTCGGGAAGCTGAGGTGGGTGGGAGGATCACTTGAGCCTAGGAGTTCAAGCTCAACAGTGAGCTATGGTCATATCACTGCATTCCAACCTGGGTGACACAGCAAGACTCTGTCACTTAAGAGAAAAAAATCATTTCAAGTCACATGAATTCAAAAATGCCATAGTGAATTTGTAACTGCATTTCATTATTATATATTTCCTAAGTCAACACTATAAAAATATTTTTTCAAGGGGACCTTAAACTGGAAAAAAATGAAAAAACACAGATACGGTAAACTATACCAGAGGTATCCTCAATGCAGCTAAGAAAATTTGATAAGTTTGGACAATCAATCTGAAATAAGAATGCAGATGGCTACCAAGTTAGAAAAAAGATTTCCAGCCTGTTATGAGGCCTAAATTCAAAATGAACTTTGGAACCTGAATTCATTTTAAGAAAAAAAAAAAAGGAAATTCAGAAAGGATCAGGAATATGGCTAAAAGTGAAAAGATTAACCAGATTAAGTGATGGCAAGGATAGGGAGTAACTGGAACCCTGTTCTACTGGTGGAAGTAAATTGGTTCGACCATTTTATAAAAATGTTTTGCTACACCTGCTAACTCTAAACAAACATATATCTTCATGCTATGATTCAGCAGCTCCACTTGAAGGTCAAAAGAAGAACGTTTATGTACGCCAAAAACATGTACAAGAATGTTCACAGCAGCTTGGTAACGCTAGAAAGAACCCAAATATCTATCACCAGTAGAATGGGTAATTTATGGTATTTTCATATAATAGAATTCTACATAGCAATTAGAATGAATGAATTACTGAATCTCAAAGACATAATATTGAGTGAAAGAAGTTAAACACAGTATACAATGTATGATTTCAATTATATGAAGGTCAAAATACACAAATGCAATCCAAGGTGACAAAGGTCAAAACAGTGGTTTCAGAGGGGAGATTAAATCGCTAGTAGGAGGAATGAGAGAGGCTTCTAACGTGCAACAAATATTCTCTATCTGGATCTGGGTGGTGGTGGTTCCAAGGGTATAAATTTAATATTTACATATAATTGACTCTTGAATAATGGGGGTGGGGAGGTTAGGGTACCAGCCCTTCCACACAGTCAAAAATCTAGGTATAGCTTTTGACTCTCCAAAAACTTACTAATAGCCTACTATTGACCAGAAACCTTACTGATAACATAAACCACTGATTAACAAATCTTTTGTACATTGTGTGCATTATATATACATTTCCCACAATAAACTAGAGAAAAGAAAATGTTATTAAGAAATCCAAAATATATTTACTATTCATTAAGTGAAAGTGGATCATCTTCCTCACTGTCTTCATGTTGAACAAACTGAAGAGAAGGAGGAAGGGGAGGGGTTGGTCTTGCTATCTCAGGGCTGGCGGAGACAGTAGAAAATTTGCTTGTGCCCAGGAGTTCAAGGCCACAGTAAACTAAGAGTGTGTCACTGCACTTCAGCCTGAGTGACAGAGCAAGACCATCCCTTAAAAAAACAAAACACACACACACACACACACACACACACACACACAATAGAGCTTGCTGCATCGATTAACTTCCTTTCATGAAAAGTTTTGCTGTAACATATGATGCTGTTTGATAGTATTTTACCCACACTAGAATTTCTTTTACAGTTGGAGTCAATTCTCTCAAACCCTGCCACTGTTTTATCAATTAAGTTTATGTCACATTCTAAATCCTTTTTTTGTCATTTCAACCATGTTTATGCATAGCGTCTTCATCAGCAATAGATTACATCTCAAGAAACCATTTTGTTTGCTCTTCCATCCAAGTTTTATGAGACTGCAGCAATTCAGTCACGTCTTCAGGCTCCTCTTCTAATTCTTTTGCTATTTCTACCAGATCTGCAGTTACTTCCTCCACTAAAGTCCTGAACTCCTCAAAGTCATCCATGAAGGTTGAAATCAGCTTCTTCCAAACTCCTATTAATGTTGATATCTTGACCTCCTCCCATGAATGAGTGTTCTTCATGGCATCTTAGAATGGTGAGTCCTTTCCAGATGGTTTTCAATGTACTTTGCCAAAATCCATCAGAAGAATCACTACATATGGCAGCTACAGCCTTATGAAATGTATTTCTTGAATAACAAGACTTGAAATTTGAAATTACTCCATGATCCATGGGCTGCAGAACTGATACTGTGTTAGCAGGTGGGAAGATAATATCAATCTCCCTGTATATATTGATATCTAAATATATATTTAGATATGAGATAAATATATAAAATTATATACAAAATACTCTATAAAATATGTAAATGAATACAAAATTTTAAAAAATATAATTTGTGACACCAATAACAAAAAAACGTTTGGGGGTGGAGGGAAGTAAAAGAGTATTTGTATGTGACTGAAGTTAGATTGTTACCAGCTTAAAATAGATTCATATAACTATAAGATGTCTTACGGAAACCATAGATAATACATTTTTTTAAAACTAGAAAAGAGCTGGGTGCAGTGGTGCACACCTGTCATCCCAGCTACTCAGGAGGCTGAGGCAGAAGGATCACTTGAACCAGGGAATTCAAGACCAGCCTGGGCCGCTTAGTGAGAGCCTGTCTCTTAAAAAAAGAAAAAGAAAAAGAAAAAAAAGGAATCAAAGCATATCACTACAAGCACACATGCACAGACAGACAGACAGACACACACACACACACACACACACACACAGAGGAAGTAAAAGAGGAAGTGTAGGGGGATCTACAAGACAGAAAACATATAAGAAAATGTTGACAGTAAGTCCTTTCCTATCAGTAATTGCTTTAAATTTAAATGGATTAAACTTCCCAACCAAAAGACATAAAGTAGGTGAATGGATATAAAAACAAGACCCAATTATATGCTGATTACAATAGACTCACTTTAGATTTATGGACATGCAAAGTCTGAAAATGAAAAGATACAAAAAGATACCCCAATGTATAGCTGGGGAATTCATGTGGAGGTCAGAGTGGAAGCAGGTGTGAGAGGGTCCAGCAGAAGGAAATATAGCTGCCAAAGGGTTTTAGTCCATCACCAAGTTTGACCTGGCCTTAGCCATAGCAGAAAGTGTGGTGAACTCTGCCTCATATAATGTGGATGCTGGGTACAGAGCTATCATCTTTGACCGATCCCATGGAGCACACAACACTGGTAGAGACAGGGACTCACTTTCTCATCCCCTGGGTACGGAAACCAATGATCTTTGACTTTCACTCTTGACCACACAACATGCCAATCATCACTGGTAGCAAAAATTTACAGAATGTCAGTGTAACTGCACATCCTCTTCCAGCCTGTCTCTAGCCAGCTTCCTCACATCTTCATCAGTATCAGAGAGGACTATGATGAGCATGTGCTGCCACCTATCATCACAGAAATCCTCAAGTCAGTGGTGACTTGCTCTGATGCTGGAGAACAAATCACCCCAAGAGAGCTGGTCTCCACACAGGTGAGTGATGGACTTACGGAGTGAGCAGCCACCTTTGGGTTTATCCTGGATAACGTGTCCTTGATGCATCTTACCTTCAGGAGGAGTCACAGAAGTGGTGGAAGCCAAACACATGGCTCAGCAGGAAGCAGACAGGGCCAGAATTGTGGTGGAAAAGGCTGAGCAGCAGGAACGGGAGGTCATCATCTCTGCCAAGGGTGACTCCAAGGCAGCTTAGCTGATTGCCAACTCATTGGCCACTGTGGGTGACAGCCTGATTGAACTGTGCAAGATGGAAGTCACAGAGGACATTGAGTACCAGCTCTCACACTCTCAGGACATCATTTACCTGCTGCCAGGGCAGTCAATACTCCTCCGGGTGCCCCGGTGAGGGTCTACCCTGCCTGCACCTCTTTGGCCAACTAGGCCAGAGCCTCAATGATTCTTACCACCACCTTCTTTCTGCCTCTACCCCAGAAATCACTGTGAAATTTCATGATTGGCTTAAAGTGAAGTAAATAAAAGTAAAATCACTTCAAAAAGAAAAAAAAAAAAGATACTCCATGGGAATGGTAATAAAAAGAAAGTAGGGGGTGCCATATTTATATCAAACGAAATAGAGTTTAAGTAAAAAACTGTCACAGGAGATAAAGAAAGACATTATATAATGATAAAATGGTCAATTCACCAGGAAGATATCCACAAATATATATGCATCCAATACTGAAGTACCCAAATATATGAAGCAAACACTGACAAAACTGAAGGGAAAAACAGACACCAACATACTTATAGTGGGAGATTTCAACACCCCATTTTCAATAATGAATAGAAATATCCAGACCAGATGATCAATATGGAAACTGAGGACTTGAACAATGCTATCAACCAAACAGATCTAACAGACATATACTGAACATCCATTCTATCACAGCAGAATACACACTCTTCTCAAGTGCAGAGAATATTCTATGATATAGCACATATTACTCCATAAAAAAGTCTTAAACTTAAGATGACTGAAATCATATTAAGTGTCCTTCGCAACCAAAATAAAATGAAGCAAAAACTAAACAATAACAGAAGGAAAACTGGAAAAGTCACAGATACAGTCATGCTCCTCATAACAATGTTTCCATCAACAATGACCACATATATTATACCAAGGTGGTCCTGAGCTGAATAACTCCTATCATCTAGTGACATCTTAGCCACTGTAACATTGTAGCACAATACATTATTCATAAATTTTTGGTGATGCTGGTATAAACAAACCTACTGCACTGCCAGTAATATAAAAGTATAGCACATAGAATCGTATATAGTACATAATACTTGATAATGATAATACATATGTTACTGGTTTATGTATTCACTATACTGTACTTTTTATTGTTATTTTAAAGTATACACTTTCTTTTTGTTTTTTTTAAGTTAACGGTAAAACAGGCTCAGGCTAGTCCTTCAGGAAGTATTCTAAAGGTATCATTACCCATAGCAGATGACACCTCTATGTCTGTTACTGCCTCTGAAAACCTTCCAGTGGGACAAGATGTGGAAGTGGGAAACAGTGATATTGATGATCCTGACCCTGTGTAGGCCTAGGTAATGTGTGTGTTCATGTCTTAGTTTTTAACAGAAAAGTTTTAAAAGTTAAAAAATAATAATTAAAAAATTTCAAAACAAAAAAGCTTACAGAAAAAGGATATAAAGAAAAAAACATTTGTACAACTGTACAATGTGTGTTTTCAGCAAGGTGTTATAAAAATGTCAAAAAATTTTTTATTTTTATTTTTTAAAGTAGAGACAAGGTCTCGTTACCCAGGCTGGTCTCAAATTCCTGGGCTCCAGCAATCCTCCCACCTAGGCCTCCCAATGTGCTGGGATTACTGGCATGAGCTACTGTGCCCATCCTCAAAAAGTTTTAAAAGTTTTAAAATTTATAAAGTAGAAAAGTTACAGTAAGCTAAGGTTAATTCGTTATTAAAGAAATATATTTTTTAATAAATTTAGTGTAGCCTAGGAGTACAGTGCTTATAAAGTCTGCATCAATGTACAGTAATGTCCTAAGTCTTCAAATTCACTCACTGCTCACTCATTGAGAGCAACTTCCAGTACTGCACACTCCATTCATAGTAAGCATCCCATTAAGGTGTTACTTTTTATACCATATTTTAATATACAGAAATAATAGGAAAAAAAATCAACAATACTGAGTGTTTTTTTAAAGATCAACCAAGTTCATCAACCTTTATCTAGAGTAAGAAAAAAAACAGAAAAATTAAATTAAAAATAATTATAACAGACTACTATGAAAAATCATATGCCAACAAATTAGATAACATAGAAGAAATGGATAAATTCCTAGAAACATGCAACCTACCAAGACTGAATCGTGAAGAAACAGAAAATCTGAACAGACATACTACTAGTCTGTTATAGAGAGTGAATCAGTAATCAAAAACCTCCCAACAAAGAAACATGCAGATGGTAACATTAGGGTATGTTACCGAACATTTAAAGAATTACTGCCAAGCCTTCTCACACTCTTCCGAAAAACTGAAGGAGGGAATACTTCCTAACTTCTTTCACGAGGCCAGCATTACATCAATACCAAAGCCAAAGAAGCTATCAGACGAAAAGAAAACTACAGTCCAATATCCCTGATAAATACAGATGCAAAGATCCTCAACAAAATATTAGCGAAACTAAATTCAACAGCACATTGAAAGTGAAACTAAATTCAACAGCACATTAAAAGGATTACACACCATGGCAAAGTGAGATTTATCCCTGGGATGAAAGGATTATTTAACATAAAAAAATCGGCCAGGCGCGGTGGTTCACGCCTGTAATCCCAGCACTCTGGGAGGCTGAGGTGGGCGGATCACTTGAGATCAGGAGTTTGAGAACAGCCTGGCCAACATGAAGAAACCCCATCTCTACTAAAAATACAAAAATTAGCCAGGCATGGTGGCTGTGTGCCTGTAATCACAGCTACTGAGGGGGCCGAGGCATGAGAATCACTTGAACCTAGGAGGCGGAGGTTGCAGTAAGCCAAGATCACACCACTGCACTCCAGCCTGGGTGACAGAGTGAGACTCCATCTCAAAAACAACAACAACATATGAAAATCAATCAATGTGATACACCACATTAAAAGCAAGAAGGATAAATGTCACACAATCATCTCAATAAACAAAAAGCTTTTGACAGAAGTCAACATATTTTCATAATACTGAACAAACTAGAAATAAAAGGAAATAACCTCTACATAATAAATGCCATATATGAAAGTCCCACAGCTAACATCATATTCAAGGGTTAAGAACTAAAAGGTTTTCTTCTAACATCAGGAACAAGCTAGGATTCCTTCTCACCACTTCTATTCAACGTAGTACTGGAAAGCCTAGATAGAACAATTAAGCAAGAAATACAAAAGACATCCAAATTGGAAAGGAAGAAATACAACTATCTTTGTTTACAGACAACATGATATTATATGTAGAAAACACTAAGGATTCTACCAAAGAAAAAAAAAACTTAGAACTAATAAATAATACAAAATTCATCAATCTTTTATAAGATGCAAAATCAACACATAAAAATCAGCTGCATTTCTATATACTAACACTGAACAATCTGAAAAGAAAATTAAGAAAACAGTCCCATTTACAATAGCTTCAAAAAGAATAAAATGCTTATGAATAAACTTATCCAGAGACAAAAGACTTGTCCACTAAAAACTACAAAACATTGCTGAAAGAAATTAAAGACGACACTGGAAAAGCTTCCCATGGTCATGGACTGAAAAATTTAACATTGTTAAAATGTCCATACTATCCAAAGTGATCTGCAGATTCAATGAAATCTCTATCAAAAGGCCAATGGTATTTTTTGCAGAAATAAGGAAATAATCCTAAATATCATAAGTAACCACAAGGAACTCCAAACACAATTGTGAGAAAGAAGAACAAAGCTGGAGGCCTCCTACTTCCTAACTCCAAAACATATTACAAAGCTAGAGTAATTAGATCAGTTTGTTAGTGGCATAAAGACAGACACACCAACTAATGGAACAAAACTGAAATCCCAAAAATAAACCCACACGTATACAGTCAAATGATCTTTGACTAGAGTGCCAAGACCCCACAATGTGGAAAGGATAGTTTCTTCAAAAAATGGTACTGGGAAAACTGGATATCCACATGCAAAAGAACTTGGAACCTCATAACCTCATAACATACACAAACATCATCTCATGGTATTGTGTGAATTAAAGAAATAAACATAAGACTTGAAACTATACGAGCAAAGACCTTGCTACTGTCCTCCAGCCTGGGTGACAGAGCAAGACCCTATCTCAAAAAAAAAAAAAAAAAAAAAAAAAAAAGCCTTGAAACTATAAAACTTGTAGAAGAAAGCAGAGAGGAAATGCTTTATAACACTGATCTTGGCAATGGTTTTTTGGAAATGACTCCAAAAGCAGAGGCAATGAAAGAAAAAATAGACAAGTGGGACTTTATCAAATTAAAAAGCTTCTGCACAGAAAAGTAAACAACAGAGTAAAAAGGCAACCTACAGAATGAGAGGAAACATGTGTGAACCATATATCTAATAAGGGGTTAAAATACAAAATACAGAAAAACTTCTATAACTCAACAATAAAATATCAAATAACCCATTTAAAAAAATGGACAAAGGACTTGAATAGACATTTCTCCAAAAAAGACATACAAATGGCCAACAGGTATATGAAAAGATACTCAACATCACTAATCAGACAAATATAAATCAAACCCACAATGAGCTACCACTTCACATCTTTTAGGATGGCTACTATACAAAAAAAAAGGAAAGAAAAAAAAGGGAAAGAAAAGAGAAAAGAAAAACAGAAAATAATAAGTGTTAACAAAGTTGGGGTTGGAATGTAAAATGGTGTAGCTGCTATAGGAAACAGTATGGAAGTTCCTCAAAAAATTATAAATTAAACTACCATCTAATCCAGCAATCCCACTTTTGAACATACTGCCAACAGAATTGAAAACAGGATTTCTATGAAATATCCACACTCCCATGGCTGGGCACAGTGACTCATGCCTATAATCCCAACACTTTGGGAGTCTGAGGCAGGAGGATCACTTGAGCCCAACAGTTCAAGACCAGCCTGGGCAAGAAAGTGAGACTCCTTCTCTACAAAGAAAAAAAAAAAATTAGCCAGTCATGGTGGCACACGCCTATAGTCCTGCTACTCAGGAGGCCAAGGCAGGGGGACTGCTTGAGCCCAGAGTTTGAGGCTACAGTGAGCCGCGATCACGCCACTGCACTCCAGCCTGGGTGACAGTGTGAGACCCTGTCTCAAAAAAAAAAAAAAAAAAAAAAATCATATTCTCATGTTCATTGCAGCGTTATTCACAATAGCCAAAAGGTATAAACAACCTAAATGTCCATTTATGATGTTAATGACTAAAAAAAATGTGATATATACACACAATGGAATATTATTCAGTTTTTAAAAAGAAGAAAATCCTGCTATATGCTACAACATATATAAGCATTGAGGACATTATGCTAAGTGAAATAAGCCATCACAGCGGGCAAATACTGCATTATTCCACTTCTATGAGGTATTTATAGTCAAACTTACAGAAACAGAAGATAGAATGGCAGTTGCCAGGAGTTTGAGGGAGGGGAAAATGGAAAGTTGCTATCCAATGGGTACAGAGTTTCAGTTATGTAAGATGAAAAAGTGCATAAACAATCTTGTGCTGTACACTTAGAAATATATTGACAGGCTAAATCTCGTATTATGTGTTTTTTACCAAAATTTTTTTAAATAAAAAACAATCTACAGGAGAATATTTGGGGGCATGCAAATGGGTACAGGGTGAAGGGGTTTATCTAGAAGAATAATCTACATAGAAGAAGAAACAAGTACAAAGGCCCAGACCTATTTGGTAAACTGAAATAAGTCCATTATGGCATACGCATAGTGAACTAGGAGAGTGGTGATAGATGAAACTAGAAATGCAGGTAGGGGCTTGATCAAACAGGGACTTATAGGCCATGTTAAAGATTTGAATTATATCCTAAAATCAATGGAAAGCTTTTGAATGGCTTTAAGAAAAGGAATAACATAATCTGAGTAGTGTTTGGGAATGAACTGTTAAGAGTTTAACAGCCTTGCTTTCCAAGACTCGATTAATGAAATAAAATTCTAGAAGGATCTCCCCTAAAAGGAAAAAAGGGAAATTTTCAGAAACATCTAGAATTCAGATTTAAGGTAAACCACATTAAGAGAAAATTAATATGTGGTTCTACAATGAAAATGGATCAGATAATCTGAATCAAATATAAGTTCAACATAGTTAAACTATAGTAACTTGGTAAAGTCTGTCCAGAAATGGCAGGCATATACTTTCACCTCCTTTTGAAAAACAGCATTTTTTCAACTGGCAGAGAGAAAAGTGATGGAAACATGTCTCATGTCTGATTTCTCATTAAACATAGTATGATGGTTTGAATGTATCCCCACCCAAATTCAGGTATTGTCTATGTGGTAGTATTAAGACGCAGGTCCTTTAAAAGGTGATTAGGCAATGAGAGCTTTGTTAATGGGATTAGGTGCCCTTATAAAAAGAGTTTGATGAAGGGAGTCTGTCCCTTTTGCCCTTCTGGTTTCTGTCATGTGAGGACACAATGTTCCCCACTTAGGTGGATACAGCATCAACGTGCCATATTGTAAACAGTGAGCAGCCCTCACCAGACACCAAACCTTCTAAGCCTTGATCTTAGACTTCTTAGCCTCCAGAAATGTGAGAAAATAAATTTCTGTTCCTTATAAATTACCCAGTCTCAGGTATTGTTATAGCAGCACAAAAAGGATCAAGATATATCCTATGAAAAATGAGTAAGTCTCAGTTGTAAAGTGTGATATGCAATGTACTTGATTAGGGTATTTTTTTAAAGCTCTTAGATGTTTGATTTGCATCAGCCCTAAAACAGCATTGTATACCATTCTACTTGCATGGAACAAAAAAAATTATTCTCAAACTTACCTCAATCTCAACACAGTATTTAAAAATAAAGCATAATAATCAGTATTGGAAAGCTACCAGTTTCAACTTGCTTTTTTTCCCTTCTTGCACTGGTAGTCAACTAGAAATAAAAAAAATATAACCTGAATGTTTACCTAATTATTTATTTGTGAAGGCTTTATGGCAGGAAAAACCTTACCAACAGTACAGCTGTCTTCAAGTACCACATCAACATTTCTGTCTCTGTATTCAACCCTGAAGTCCAGCATCCGAGGTTGCCTTTCTACAATCTGCCTGGATGGCATTACAGGTCGAAACGCTGAAGAAGAAGAGGAAGTAGGAGCTGAAGCTGGATGACTTGCTGGATTAAATGCAGGTCCTGGTATGGTCTCACCTCCATATTCACTAAAATGTTGACATAAAAGAAGGATTATTGTCAACTAAATCATTACAGAATACTACTAGGGACCCTCTCCATACTTGGCTTGTGTTGTTCTTCCTATCAAGTAAGTTTACCTACATGTGTGTCAAGGCCAAACTTGAGTTCTACTTCCTACATAAAATCTTTCCCATTGACTGAAGGCCACATTACTCTCCTTCCCATCCTTGCCTTTCTATGTTTATTAGCAGTATCATATCATTTAGCGTTTAATCAGATTTTTACCTTGTGTTGTTATAATATTGGTAAAACATCATTTTTAACTCGGTAAATTAAGAACAGTGTCTTCTTCACTCACTCTCATTTACTCACTGGATCATTATTTGACTCATTAACTCTGCTTTCCACGGATTATTTTGAAACTTTACAGTCCTTAAACCTCAATTCTCCCCAATTCTCCCTATCTCGCATCTCAGTGTTAAAAGGTATCTTTTTCCATTTTGCCAAGAAAACAAAAGCCATCAAGAGAAATTTCCCTTATCTTCTTAACATCAAATCCACAAACAAGCCCACATACGCACTCTCTCTTTCTCAGTTCCTATAAAATAGAGGGGATATCATTTTTTTAATCTGTTCAAAATCTAAAACAATTTTTTTTGTTTGTTTGTTTGAGATGGGGTCTCTCTCTGTTATCCAGGCTGGACAGCAGTGGCACAATCTTGGCTCATTGCAGCCTCAAACTCCTGGACTCCAGCAATCAATCCACCCCAGCCTCCGAAGTAGCTGGGACTACACATGCATGCCACCAAGCCCCAGCTCATTTTTGTATTTTTTTGTAGAAACGGAGTCTTGTTTATGTTGCCCGGGCTAGTCTTCAACTCGTGGCCTCAAGTGATCCTCTCACTTCTGACTCCCAAAGTGCTGGGATTACAGGCATGAGCCACTGTACCCAGGCTAAAATAATCTCCTCATTAGCTCTACACTAGGTATTATCCCTTTTATATCCAGTATCTTTGACATCTCTTTCTCTTCTGGATTCTTTTGAGTAACACTTAAAAATGTTCAAATCTCTCCCTTCTTAAAAAGTAAAAATGAAATCCTGGCTCTACCCACTTAATAGCTGTCCCATTTGTAAAATGGGAACAATAATTATATTTGCACAACATCTGGTACTTAGTAAGATCCCGGACCCCCAACTCAGTAGGTCCACAGCTTAGTTCATTAGTATTTCCTCAAGTCTGACCCTCCTCCGTTACTCCTAGTATCAACTCAATCCAGAAACCTGTGGTGTTATCCTTGATCCCTTCTTCTCTTTCATCCCACATACCTAATCAGTCCTTTAAATTATATCTCCTAAGTATGTTTTGTATAAATCATCCACCTTTACCCTCTGATGCTGCCACTCTAGTCCAAGCCACAATTACCTCCTGTATGAACTAATGCAATTGCCTCCTAACTAATCCCTTTATATGTACTCCTGCAACACTGAATTCCATTCCATCATGCCCCTAGAGTGAAATTAAAGACACAAATGTCTTCATATCATTCTCTTTCTCAACCCTTCAATTATTCTCCTTCACTCTTCAGATACATACTTAAAGTGGCATATGAGGCCCTGTATGATCTGAATCCTACCTAGCTTTCCATCTTCTTGTGCTACACTATCTCCAGCCCTCTATGCTAACAGGCGCATGGTCTTTCATTTCTTCTCTCACCTTAATCATTCCCATTTCACAGAGGAACACAAGCTATTCCCTCTAAGAATATCCTTTCCTCCATTACCCATCCACTTCTATCTTTCTTCTAACAAATTATACTCAATCTTTCATATCTCAGATTGAATGTTTTTCAACTCAGGGCACTAGGTCTAATTCCACACTACTAACTATAAAGTTAGTAGTATGATTAATGATTTGACATCTATGTCTCCACTGGAATATAAGTACCACAAGAATAAAGCTCTTATTTGTATGTTTTATTTTTTGTTTGTTTTTTTGAGACACTGTTGCCTGGGCTGGAGTGCAGTGGGATGATCTTGGCTCACTGCAGCCTCCACCTCCTGGGTTCAAGTGATTCTCCTGCCTCAGTCTCCTGAGTAGCTGGGACTACAGGTGTGCGCCACCACGCCTGGCTAATTTTTGTATTTTTAGTAGACACGGGCTTTCACTATATTGGCCAGGCTGGACTCGAACTCCTGACCTCATGATCCGCCTGCCTCGGCCTCCCAAAGTGCAGGGATTACAGGCGTGAGCCACCGCACCCGGCTTTATTTGTGTTTTTAATGGCTGTATCCTCTGCCCTGAGCTTAAGATTTTATACATAGGAGGCACTCAAATATTTGCCAAACTAACGAGTAGAGGAATAATTATTTTAAAATTTGACTTTTCTCTGACTTAATTTATCTTATGTATTGCCACTTCTTTTTTTTTTAACTCTCTGAGAGAAGGTGGTGGGGAGAGAGAGAACCATAGGAGTGTTTCAGTTGTAACATCAGTATTGTATGTATCTTCCACGACCACTAGAACTCAAGACCAGCTCTAAAACATCTTTCTTCTCAACCTGAATTTAAGAACAATGTTCAATTGTTCATACAATTAAGCAGAAAAATATTTATATTTATATTTGTTTTATATTTAATTTCCTTCATACTATTGCCTTGAACAGTGTTCATCAAACTATAGATTACATAGTCGACTTGGTGAGTTGTGATCAGTCTTTTAAAGATTAGAATAGAAATTATCAGTATGTGTCACTTAACAGGACCAACTATTGTTCCATAAAACTTTTTATTCTGTTACATAGATGTATATGTGTGTTTGGGACTCCAAGTATTTCTCATTGTAAATCATACTCCAAAAAGTTCAAAAACAGTTAGTTTTTCAATCAACAGAGCTCAGATACTCCAGTAATCACTGATCCAAGACAAAAATCTACCCTTTCTCCTAGTTGTTAAATTCAAAGAAAGTAATCTTGTACAAAAAAACATGGGAACCAAGAAAATGTCCAAAGGCAGGAAAGAATGCCACAGCTGAAATCCAAAGTGAGCTCTTAAATATCTATGAACAGAATCTGTGCGATGACATTTCACATCTAAAGCTTGTCATAACTTCTCAGAACTGAAGAAAAACCTAAGAAAAAGCTAGTCACTGACTTACTGTTTTTTGACTTCAAATCCACCTTTCTATATAGTCTACTCTGTGATGCTGGGGCCAGTATTCTGCAAAACTGTATTTTCTTCTGCTAGATGGTTTCCTGTTAGATTCTACCAAGAGGAGACACTATCTAGAGATTAGTAGTTAAAGAGGGGAGGAGATTAGTAGAGATTAGTAAAGAGGGGAGGAGAGACTTCTTTTTTCCTGCTTGCATTCATTTCCATCAGTATCACCCTGTAGGTCTTCTGCTCTTTTCAGCATTCTTATAACCAGCTTCTTGATATTCCCTTAGACATGAGCAGCAGCTGGACAGTGTACATTCACAGAGGTCTGATCCCCAGCTTCATGAGTCTCCTCTGCGCTTCATGATTCTGTTAACCCCTCTGTTCCCTAAACCTAACAGTGGTAGCTTCCTCTGGCATTTATCATATCCATGTTACCACTTTTTGCTCTTTCAATCTTCTATACCTATGTAACCAATCCTACCTTAAATTTCCTCTGCTGAAATATCTAGCATGTTTCATTTTCCTGATTGGATCCTGATACAGTGAAGAGTTCCCAGGAAACATACTTTCAAGGACAAGATTCAAGAATTGGCTTGATTATGTGCCCTTGACCTTCAATTCACTGCTAGCTCCTTGTCAATAATAAATGGGATACTAGTGATCCATTCCATGCATTGGCATAATGATTATTGCATTATCACCCATAGCTAATTACGATGATACGCCTATTGAAACAAGTGTCTAAGACAACCATATGACTGTCTGACTTGACTATTTTGATGGTAATAATGACACCAAGGACTCGAGGATGGCTGCTTCTGACTCGGAGACTTAAAAAAGAAAATGATACAGAGTTTGTAAGTTTTTAACTTTCAGCTCAGGTCATGACAAGATAGCTACAACATTTTAAAAATAGCCTTTTTAAAAGTTTCTTACTTGTTGTAACCATAGGTACAACTCTGCCAAGAATTGGGTCCAAAATTTAATTTTGCAGATTGTAGAATTATGGTGAAAGTTGAATAAACATACTTTCTAAGTTTCCTTTGTTTTGGAAGGAGTGAGGCCCTAAGATATGGAATGAGGATACCTGGGTGAACAGCTCCTTCTCCCATGACTGAGAAGGCTAGCCTCCACTTCTGTGAAAGCTCTTAGCTTAAACTCTTAATAGTTTACTATTGGCTAAATGAAAACTCTCAAAAGAGTCCACATTTCATGAGGATGAGATGCCTGAACCTTCCTAGCATAATGCAGAAGAAATATAGTTGCTTAAAGAAACAGGAATGCTGAAGTAGATTTACCATGTATAACCTGAATATATACATACCATCCTATACATCATCCATGAGGTCCTGGAGGATACTGCATTAAAGCATTTTAAAATACATTAGTAAGGGAATCTGTATTTGAAAAACTCTGTGGTGACTGTTTTCTGTGAGTTGGGAATGACATGGGGAGATGACACGATTGAGAAAGACTCCTGAACAAGCTAATCAGATTCCAGAATGGCAGAGGTCAAATGGCAAAATTTGACAGAGAAAAGGTAAGAACAATCATGTTAATGCACAGCATGGACAGAAAGTGGCAATCAGAAGGTTGTGACGTACAAGACCTGCAGAGACCTTTAGAAGTACTTAACTGAGCATGGGTTTTTTTGTTTGTTTTTGTTTGTTTTTTTTTTTTTATGGCGGAGTCTCGAACTGAGCATGGTATTTTTAAGGAACAAAATTAAAGGTCAGTCTACTAAAATACTACTTGATCTATAAACAGTAGAAACCCCAGACTTGGTAGCCTAAATCCTGACTTCAGTGACCACTATGGAGAACCACAGTCACTTCCGGTTTCCAAACACAAGTTGGTTCACAGACATAAAGCCCCTGGATTAAATGAGGCATGGTCCTCTAAAACACAACAGTGCCACAAGTACTTATTGTAAATTTTCCTCTAAGATTTCCATTAAGACACTTCAGCTGTTTACTAGAGTATCTGTGTGCCAATAAAAAGAAAATATCCAGATTTTTAGGAGATTACTAGATGCTAACTCTAAAATGATGCTAATTACTGGGGAATTTACAAAAGTGAAAAATTAGAATTGGAAGTGAAGTTTTGGCCCAAATCAACTCACAGTAAATTTGATCAGTCAGTCAGTCTATCCTGCAGTTATTTCCCTAGGTCCTGGAGGTATAATAGAAAAAAACACACTCAGTAACTGGTAGATATTCCATATTGCTTTCCTGATCCATGGAGTTAGGACTGTAATGTAAGAAGGGACCACTGGAAACAAATGATCTTGCATACGTGTTTTATTTTCTATACTAATTTGTAAGCACTGGGACGTGCATTTTGCTTTCACACAGCAGGGTAGACTAATACCTTCATTGTCTTCCTAAAGATTACATCAACTCTCCCGCTCTTCGTCATAATACTACACTGATGACAACATAGATTGGTCCTGAATTGCATAAGCAGCAAGTATAGGTTAAGTCTCCCTAATCCATAAGTCTGAAATCTGAAATGTTCCAAGATCTGAAACTTTTTGAGCACTGACATTAACACTCAAAGGAAATGTTTACTGGAACATTTTGGATATCAGATTTTTGGATTAGGAATGCTCAACCAACCAGTACGTATAATGCAAATATTCTCAAATCTGAAAAAAACTGAAATGTGAAATACTTCTGGTCCTATGCACTTCAAATAAGGAAAACTAAACCTATACTTTGATACTTTGGTACGACGCATGCATGTTAGGGATTAGCAGACACACACCACAAAAATACAAGGGCTGCCACCTTGGTAAAGTTTCTAGAATGCAGTGGTTGAAAGCACATGAGGGTGAAAGCTGTATTTGTATTTCCCAACAATAAATAAGAAATAACTAAGTTAACTGAGGAAAAAAAAAATTGGACTGGGAAGAGAAAAAATGATTATGTAAAATATGCTGGCACCAGCCAAAATTACACTGCTGTAGTACTACAACCACAATCAATGATAACCCTGAAAGACAGCAGTGAAAGAAAAGCCCCCCACTGGGGAGAACTTAATGTTGTACTACGTTCACCACTTCATCTGGAAGGAGAGATAGCCTGAGGTATAAATCTACATTGAATCATAGGCAATAGATGGTGGGTTGGCCAGCTGTTCAGGTCCTGAAAAGAATAAAATTGGAAAACTGGGTGACAAGAAAGTCTAGAGAAGAGATATGAAAACAGATCCTTTAGAATGCACACAGAATATAAACATATTTGGTTTTGTTTGTTTGTTTGGAGACAGAGTTTCACTCTTGTTGCCCAGGCTGGAGTGAAATGGCGCAATCTTGCCTCACTGCAACCTCTGCCTCCCGGGTTCAAGCGATTCTCCTGCCTCAGCCTCCCAAGTAGCTGGGATTACAGGTGCCCACCACCTCACCCAGCTAATTTTTTTTTTTTTTTTTTTTTGTATTTTGAGTAGAGACAGGGTTTCACTATGTTGGCCAGGCTGGTCTTGAACTCCTGACCTCAGGCGATCCACCCGCCTTGGCCTCCCAAAGTGCTGGGATTACAGGCGTGAGCCACCGTACCTGGCTAAATATATTTGTTTCTTAAGTGAATATTCTCTAAAGGCTAAGCAATTAAAAAAAAGGATCTTAATAACATAGATAAGAAGACATTGTTCAGTCAGCTTTTTTTCCCTTGCTACTGAGGCTGCTTGATGCATTAACGTACAATGTGGCCATGTCAACAGAGATGGAGGTTAGGCATGGACACCACAACATGGACTGCCCCTCACCAAGGCTGCATCTAGCTAGAGAAACTATGGAGTGCCTAAACTGCAAATGACACAGACTAATATTGAGTCCCCAATAAGGTGCCATTTCCCAGGGACCTAGTAATAAAATATTTCCATCATGGAGGGGGCAGTGATCTATCTTCTCTGAAAAAGACACTTTTCTAAATAGGAACTTGACTTGCCTGACAGCAATGCATCTGTCAGGACCACCATTCATGGACTTTGCGAATACCATATTGATGGCTTCCCACACAACATTGGTTCTAACTAAGGAACTTGTTTCACAGCAAAAGAAGTGCAGCACTGGGATCATCGTGTATGCCATTACCTAGGAGCAGCTAGCTTGGCAGAACAACAGAATGACTTACTAAAGATTCAGTTATGACACTGGTTAGGAAATAACCTCAAAGCTTGGGGGTCCTCCTTAAAGTATGTGGTATAAATGCTTTATATCAGTGTCCAAAACACCACACTATTTTTCATACTGCCAGAAAACACATGTATGGGAATTAAGTGTTGACAGTGATTCCTCTTACATGCCTAACAGCTTACTAAACTTTTGCCTCCTACAACTTTGGGTGCTGATGGTTCAGAAATCATGGTTCCCAAAGATGTAACATTTCCACAACACTTCCATTGAATTGGAACTTGAGAATGTTGCTTGGCCATTTTGCACTCCTCATGGCACTGAATTACCACCTAGGGAAGGAGTACCGGATAGAGTGACTGGTCCTGATTACCAAGAAAAAAATTGGGCTGCTGCTACACTATGGACTATGACTGGAGCCCAGGAGATTTTCTGGGGCATGTCTAGTAAGAATGGAAAATTACAACTAATCAAAAAGCAGGTAAACTGAGGATTCTGACTCTTCAAAAATGAAGGTGTAAGATGCTTCACCAGGTAAAAAAACAACAACAACAACAAAAAACAAAAACAAAAACAAAAAAAACCCTGACCATTTGAGGTGCTGGCTGAAAACAGGGAATACAGAATAAATAGTGAAAGAAGAAACTCACAGTATCAACTATGGCCTTATGACCAGTAACAGAAACAAAAACTTTGGCAGCAAACACACAAACACACACACACACACACACCCCTATCTTCTTGCAGTTTGCACACTGATCCTATCAACATCACCCTAGCAGTGACATATCACCCCAACACTGGCACTCATTTTGTTTTAGCATCAACCACTGATGTTAGCTTCTAGCTTTTTTTTTACGGCACCTTTTCCATAAGTCTCTCCACATCCTGCCAAAGCTACCATTATCAGCTGAACAGGACTTCCTTCTCATATGTTTGGTGCCAAGTTCCTAGGGCTCTTCCACTGAGCTACAAATAAAGTTCTGTTAACCTCAACCTCCATCAGCCTCTTTCCTTTGTTCCTCTATCACTTTCCTTTGTGCCCATTGGTGGTCAGCAGGGGGCTTTCCCTGGTAGATGTGTTCTAGCTGCTGCTTCTTGGCCTGGAATGGGAATCATGACCTCTACATCCCTACCCTTCTCACTGAAGCTATGAGTCTGCTCTTGCCCTGGGCTCCTTTCCTCGTCAAGCAGAAGGAACCACCCATACCTGGGCTTGGTGGTCCAGCTGCCTCCTGCAGTCACTCTATCTAGGTCGTCTCAGTATCCCTTTTCTGATCTTTCAACCTTCTCCACATCTGTGTAACTGACTCCCTATATAAAATTCCCTCTGGTAAAATTTCTTGGGTAGACCAGGTGTGGTGGCTCACACCTGTAATCCCAACACTTTGGGAGGCCGAGGCAGGAGGATCACTTGTGCTCAGGAGTTCAAGACTAACCTGAGCAACATGGCTGGGGCGAAACCCCATCTCTACAAAAAATACAAAAATTAGCCGGGCTTGGTGGCACATGCCTGTAGTCCCAGCTACTCAGGAGGCTGATGTGGGAGGATCAATTGAGTCAGGGAGGTAGAGGTTGCAGTGAGCTGAGATCATGCCACTGCACTTCAGCCTGGGTGACAGAGTGAGACCTCATCTCAAAAAAAAGGCAATCCAAAAAAATGAGAGGAAGAGAGAGATCTTACCAGTCAATGAATGATCCCATCAGTTTTCACTAACATTTAATGAGACCCAAAGAATACAAAAGCATCCAAAATTATTGAATCAAAAAAGAGTAAACATATTTTTAACATTTCCCAGCTGAGAAAACCACCATCTTATAATCTGACCTTGCTATTCTTTTCTATTTAATCATCTAACCATGTAATCATTATAGATTTACTAATCTATAAATACCTTTTTTAAAAAAAGATATTGATTGAATGCCAGGTGTAGTGGCTCATGCCTGTAATCCTAGCACTTTGTGAGGCCATGGTGGGAGGATGGCTTGAACCCAGTAGTCTAGAACTCCTGGGCAACATCATGAGACCCCATCTCTACAAAGAATACAAAAATTAGCTAGGTGTGGTGGCAAGCGCCTACAGTCCCAGCTACTCAGGGGGCTGAGGTGGGAGGATCACTTCAGTCCAGGAAGTCGAGGCTGCAGGAGGCTGTGATTGTGCCTGGGCTACAGAGCAAGAGCCTGTCTCCAAAAAAACAAACAACAACAAAAAAAGATACTAATGGGAAACTGGGCAAGGTGTCACGTGCCTGTAGACCCAGTTACTCAGGAGGCTGAGTCAGAAAGATTGCTTGAGCTCAGGAGGAGTTCAAGTCCAGCCTAAGCAGCATAGCAAGACCCCTGTACCTTAAAAATAAATAAATATAAAAATGACACCGATTTGGAAGCTCTATGTAGAAATCTATTTTAGTTCTAAAACTTCAACCAAATAAGTGTTTTTATCCTTACTCAACTTTCCTCTACAAACAACTCAGGCTCTTGGAAGGCAATGAACAGAAAGAAAACTAAACAGGAACTCTGCACTTGTTTATTATTTCAATTTTTTAAAGTCCATGCCATGGCAAAATTTTTAGGCACCTCCTTAAAAAAAAAACAAAAAACAAAAAAACAAAAAAAAACTCCGCATTTATTTTAGAGATAAACTTGTGAATCAAATCAGATTTTTTAAATGGAAATTAGACAAAGCAATACATAGAAACTAACTGGCTATAATGGCTATTTTTTAAGTACAAAACCTGGGCATTTACATATTCTGAAAGCCTAATGGTCAAGGTTTGAAAATAAACGTCTTCTCTAGGTGTTCTCAATGAATTAAACAATGGACAAATGAACAAATTGTACACCTGTCTGGGTAATAAAACAAATATGAGTTAATAAATACCATCCACTTAGTGAGTGGCTAAAATTATGCTATTAATTTATAAAGTTTACTTTTAGAAAACATAGCATCAGCTCTCCAATTATACAAGTAATTCACTAACATTTCTTCCTAAAAATATCTCCAAAAATAATTTTTAAAGAGGCTCTGGACAATATGTTAAATAAATAATATACTGGATCGTGTAAATACACATACTCAGTGTCTGCTTATGACTGAATGAATAGTTTACATTTATGACTGCATAAGTTACACATAGCATGCTGTGTTAGCAATATACTGTCTCATGAAATAAGCCTTGGAGAAAGAGTCAGAAGACTTGCTTATATTCCTGACTCCATCAACATCAGGCTGTATCATCTGGGCCAAGTCACTTTATGACTTATCCTATCTACCTGTAAAATGAGGAAGAATAATATCTGCCTTTAATAGCTTACGACTAAAATAATAACTATAAAAAACCAAGCTGTGGAAGAAAGACATTATGTACATGTATTGGATTTCACCTTCTTTACCCAAAATAAAAATCTTTTTCTGTTCGTGTTTTTTTAAGATGGAGTCTCACTCTGTCACCTAGGCTGGAGTGCAGTGGTGCAATCTTGGCTCACTGAAACCTTGGCCTCCCAGGTTCAAGTTGTATTTTTAGTAGAGACAGGGTTTTACCATGTAGGCCAGGCTGGTCTTGAACTCCTGACCGTGAGTGATCTGCCAGCCTCACGGTGGAATTATAGGCGTGAGCTACCACGCCCAGGTCTCAAAGGAAAAATCTTAAAAGTTTGGAAATACCTCACTGACTGATCTTGAAGAAGACAGAGTAATAAAGAGGATAGAGCATGGCTTTTAAAATAAGACAATCTAGACTTCACTACCTGCTTCTATGCTTGTGAACTAGGGCAAGTCTATGTAAACTCTTTAACTTTGAATTTCCTCATAGGTAAAATGTAAACATTTACCTCTTACAGGTTGTAGTGAGTATTAAATGAAGAAAAATATGTCAATTGCCCAGCAGACTGCCTTAAGCATTCAAAAAAAAGTTTCTTTCCCTTGGAGTTTATGGTTACATTAAAAATCATATACCCTCTTGGATTCACACAAAAACCTGATTTCAAGAAAAGCTATAAGGCACGCACTGGCTCTTCTTTCTCTTAAAAAAAAAAAAACAAAACTTCTTTAGATTGCAGATAATTAGTACAGTTTTTTGTTTTGAATAATCTCCGGTCAAAGGAATTTAGTATCAACACATGTATCGTGAGGTGGATATTTATTTCCTACCAAAAGTTCATTATCTCATGAGAATATTGCTTTATATAGTAATTTATTTAAACTATAGTATTTGATACCTCCTTTCTTTGTTAAGGGATGGACTAACAATTTAACAGTCAGATGTATACACAGACTGCATATATTCGACTTTATTATAAAAACCAAACATACAAAACAAAGATCCTTTTAACTGCCTGCATATACCATTTCTAGCATCGTGCCTTCTACTTTCAGTGTTAAGCTTATAAGAAAGTACACAAAGAGCCCTCTTTTGTTTTCCTCTGGTCAGTAGACATACAAGAGGAATTTTCAGTTATGTTAAATCCACAATGATTTCAAAGCTAAAGAACAAGGTTAGGAAGGAAATAGTTGAAGAATATTACTAGCTACAACTGATTTTCTCATGTAGACATATGTTTCATTCCTTCAAAAAAAGCAAACAAAACCAACAAAATCCTACTCTGATCACAGTTCAACCCCAAATATTATAGTAACTTTATGAGAAATCAGTTTAATACTGAATTTCTAGTCATAAAATATATTAAATAAAAAGTATAATCTGTGACAGGAAAGATGGAATGTTTCCAGGGGAGAAGAAGTTTCTACAGTTCACCTATGGCAAATGCTATTAATTGGATGATATATCCAATATGTACTCAGAATCCAGTAGCTGAACCCACAGATTTTGCATAGCAAAAATTTTGGCACAAAAAGTGGCAATAACATTTACTCAAAAATAAAACTGGAGTGATATTTAGCAGTGTAAAACTTTCTAAACTGAGAAAAAAATGGCCATAAAGGAAGTTCACCTGGTTTGCTTTCTAGACAAGGGCTTCGATAGAATTGAATGCTCTGGAACAAACAACAACAAACTAAAGATTAAACAAACAGAAGTTGGTAGAAACTCTGGAAATCTGCCACATTTACTCTGGATGAAAATCTTTCTGACAGTTTAGAAGAGAGGAACGGGGGTATAGGTCTGTTTTATCATTGCTTTCATCTAAAAACCATTAACCATTAAAGGTGGTACAGGTATCAAACAAATTTTGCTTCCATCCTAAATATATGGTTTCTTATCAAGAACAGCATGTCTAGCAGTTCATGGTGAACTTCCTGATGTTTCTGCAAGAGTACTTTTCTTGCTCTCCAAAACGACCTCATTCCTAATCTGCTGTTTCTGTTTGCCTCATCCGCACTTAGCAGATCATGCTTCAGTGACTTAGAAATCCCAGCCACCAAAATTCAAGCCAATGTTTGAATTGAGAGGAAAGGGGGGAAAATCAAGTAATTAAACTACACTTGGAAGGGAGAATGGTTTTACCTCCTAAGATTTTATAAAGTGTTCTTTAATTCAGAACCAGAGTCTCCAATTTTAAGGAGACAAAAGTTATTAATTTATTTTTAACTCAAGCAATTACATTGCAACTATTATAATTCTCTTGGCCACATCTTCCAGTTTTACCTTCTGGCCATAACACAAAACCTCTAAAACCATTCCACTTGTTAACACTGGATACTTCAAGTAAAATAGTTCAGTACTCTGAAGAGTTGCATTATTAAGAACTGCCTCAAATTGTTGCAAATTATCATATACTTGATTTAGAACCCAAAAGGGAAGGAGAAAAAGTCTGTAGTAAGCCTGGAGATAAAGCCTGTATAGTTAAGTTTGATAACCATATTCTGGGGTTATTAAACCAATAGCCAGTGCTAATAGTTTAAAAAATTCAGTTCCTTTCATCTTATAAATCAAAGGATAAGCTTGAAAAGCTTTCTTAAAAATTAAAACCACCTTAAAAGATGGTGTTACCAAATATGCAATAATTTTATACAGTTAAAAGTTGGAGACTTTGGAGAATTAATATAACACATAGAAATATCTGAAAGAACAATGTTAATGAACTTATATACCCCAAATCAATGCTCTATTAAAAAATAAAACAAAAAAATTAACAGCTAGCTCTGTTCTTTGTTCTGCTAAGTCATCTTAACTGGTAAGCACTTTATAACATACCTTTGTAGAATGCCATTTTCCTGTGGTATTACACCATTGATAGCTGCCTGCAAATAAGAAACAGAGAAGGCCATTTAAAGAAACAGATAAATGCCCAAGTGTGGTGGAGAACACTTTAAAAGGAAATAAGTATATTTTTAAAAATGTATTTAAACATAATACTAATTTTTTTAGTGATGCAAAATGTTGTCTATTAAATGTTTCTATATTTCTCAGTTATAAAATTGTATTTTAGGAAATTTAAAAACATGCATTTGACATGTAATATCCCCAAACCTTGAGTCATAAAGTCTAGTTCCACAGTTCTAATTCAGGCAAAACACTCACAGAACCCAAAGTTTAAGGATGTCAAAACAGGAAAAATCAGTAATTTAATCTTATAAACATTATTTCCTTTGTCAAACTGAGAAGAGCAAGATGTAAAATCACAAATGAATGTATTATTTCATGTTATGATTACTATTCTTTTTTTTTTTTTTTTTTTTTTTTGAGATGGAGTTTCACTCTTGTTGCCCAGGCTGGAGTGCAATGGTGCAATCTCAACTCACCGCAACCTCTGCCTCCCAGGTTCAAGCAATTCTCCTGCCTCAGCCTCCTGAATAGCTAGGATTACAGGCATGTGCCACTACGCCCAGCTAACTATGTATTTTTAGTAGAGACAGGGTTTCTCCATGTTGGTCAGGCGGGTCTCGAACTCCCAACCTCAGGTGATCCACCCGCCTCGGCCTCCCAAAGTGCTGGGATTACAGGCATGAGCCACCGTGCCCAGCCATTATATTCCTAATGAAAAGAACATTAAGAAGAAAATAATATAGAGGCAAAAGTCATTCAATAAACCTAACACCATGACTATTAACAGGTAACAAAAGGAGGTAGCATTAGAGGAGAGGTTTCCTTATATAAAACATCCCTAAAATTAATCTCTAAGCTAACAAGTTACCAAGTAGTCAGACATAGCACAGGTATGACAGGACATGTATGTTTTTGAAGGCTATTAAGCAAGCAGGCTGTCAAATCCTGGAATGTAGACAGCTTACTGCAGGGTAACAGAGAATATTCTCAGGAAAACAAAACAAAAACAAACAAACAACAACATAAGCCCAACTTTTCCAACTCTGTCTTTATACCATAACAACTTCTCCTTCCCTACCCTTCCGTATCCACATCAAAATGAATAACCCACAAAAACAAAAAACACCTACCAATTCAATGTTTTATCAGCTGCCTGGAAATCAACTGCCAAAAGGAGTTTGGGTATTTTGTGAAATATTAACTTAAGTATTTGCCAGAGTTTTGTCAAATTCACACCATCGTACTGTTGAATGGAAATAAATAGAGTGTAGGGTGTTTGCTATGAATTTTGAGAGCTGTAATGTTCCAGTGGAAAAATAAAACAAATCCATAGATTAATATAGACAATAGATACCACAGAACCCTGACGACTCTGGAGGCTTGTAAATCCTTTGAGTAAAGCAAATGCTAAAATCAGTTTTCAAAGACACAAATTCAGTGGAAGTATTTCTGCCCAGTATCAGGTTAACTATCCTCTTTTGGTCAACAGCATTGGTTCCATGTACATGTATCTCCTTTGCTAAGTAACAGTAAATGGTTAAGAGAATGCTCTGTGGTGCTGGAAAAGAAACAAAATACCAGAGCTTAGAAAGATTTGGTTCAAATCTTTCAAAAAACATTTTCACTGAGGAATGCCAAAGTATAATGGGAAGAACACTAAGGACTCAGAAAGTCCAAAGTCTGAAACCAGGCTCTCCCATTTATTAATTTTGTAACCTTAGTATATTCACTGAACTTATCTGAGCCTCAGTTTCCTTATCTGTGTAATACGTAATTGTATAATGAGCTAAACATTACATACTCAGCCACAAAAGTCCTACCTTTTTGTTTCTCAAAGGCCTGTCTGGCATAATGTCTGCACAATAAAGGCACTCAATAATTATTTATTAAAGGAATTAATAATAGAGGAATACAAAGAAAAGTCACCTATTCAAGACTTAAAGCAGGCTCAGAAACACCTGGATAAAATAATGCCTCATCTGAGGCTGAAGAATGAGTGAAAAGTAGCAAGATGGGGAGGGGATTCTATACAGAAGGAACAGTGATACAAATCCACTTTTCAACCCTTTCCTTTCCCAAAACCTTAGATTATTTTAAATAGTTAATTTATCTTGGAGAAGTTAGCAAGTGACCTCAATCTTATGTACAGCAAACTCTGTACATAAATAAATAAAATGTAATCCAGAATAAAGGTACAATAAAAGTATAATTTGGTAAAGGAATAGAGAATAGGGAAACAGATTTTTGACTGTGATGATTAAGGAAAACTTTAGGGAAGAGGGAACATTTGATCTATGCTTCAAACAATGGGAAGATACAGAAGCAAAGGAAAATTCCAGATTCCAACATGTTCAATTTTGAACATGTTAACTTTCAGGTGACAGGAGAATATCAACTGTTCATATAATAAACGTGTATTAATTGCCAACTATGTACCAAGCACTATGCTAGACAATTAAGACATAGTGATGAACATAACACAGCTTGCCTTCTACGTAGGACCAAGTATATTCAACAATTAGTTTTACTATGAAAAATTCAGCTAATACCAAAATGGAGATGTCCAAAAAGTAACTGAAAAATCACAGCTACATTCAAGAAAGCAACATCTGCTTAAAGGCAAATAAACGAAGCCCTAGAAATATTTTAATTCACTCCCTCACTCAGCTATCTTCTTTGTTGAAGAAAAAGGAGACGAAGATAAAATCTGGAGTAATTCATTAAAAACAAAACAAATAAAAATAAAAATGTAAAGGACAGACAGGAGGAAAAAGACTGGGAAAGTGTTATAGAGGAGGCAAAGAAGAAACTATAAGGAGCTATTACACAAAAGCTAGAAAATCTGAAAATACACTAAAATTATGAGGCCTAAGGTTATTAGACATAGTTTAAAACAGTTTAACAATAACTAAATTATAAAAGCTAAAAAGACACATGGGAAACTAAGAATAATTGACTCTCTTAAAACATTTGTGTGAAAAGCATAAAGACAGAAACTGTAAGAAGAACAGCTGCAGTAAGTTTTTGTTTGCTTTTTTTCCCTCCATAAGAATATTGATTTCTTGAGTGTATAGAATCCACAGGAAAGAGAGACAAAAAAAGCCACAAGAAACAGGGATAAAATTGAAAGTTTGGTTAAATACAACACTCTTACCAATTGCCTATTCATTGCCAAGCACTATGCACTACTTTGTGGATGGCCCAGTACCTGATCTAGGGCTCAGGAGAGGGGCTCAGATGGAGGGGATACTTTTAGAAAAGAGATCAATAAGATCTGGACTGTAGACTAAAAATTATACTGAGTTCATTATAAGAACTATATCACTTGCTAAATACTAACTATCTCATTGCTTAATATTATTTTTGCTAGGAAGATATTATATCTCTCACTCTATAATAGGAAAATGATAGACTGATTAAATATTTGGTCAAAATAATAGAGAACAGAATCAGGACAATATCTCCATTTCTGAGACTGACTCAAACAACTATGGTGGATCATTATCATACTGTAATGTATTTTAAGAAGAACATCTTGCCTTGACCTAGTTTATACTCATTTGAAACTCCATTTTGGTATAACTATTACTGCCTTCATGCTAATTATGTTCATATTTTTAATCCAATTAATGTACCTCAATCAAAATCCAGCCCCTAAATTCTGTTTAGCAAAACTGACAACGAAAACAATACCCTCTAAAATGCCATTTTCCATAGTACACTAAAAGGCATGTAAGGTATGCATAAAATACAGTGGAAGCCAATGTCAGAGATGACCAAAGGAGCCTTAACAAAAGGGGAAAATCATGACATTCATGGTGGGCTTTAGACCTTTTGGGGAAAGGAAATGGCAAAAATTTCTATAAATCTCATTGTAACATCACATATGAAAGGAAACCAAGACACTGGTAAATTGGTAGATTACAAAACAGTGGCATGTAATATAAATCATACCCTACATGGAATGCTAGGATATCCTTTCTCTAATATATAGAAAATCTTAACTTTAGTCCTTTTTTGTAAACAAAAGACCCTTAAAGAAAATGGCAATGACAAATTTTTAAGAGGAATGAAGATGAGACAGGGATGTAGAGACAGCATCCAAAAGCCTCAAAAATAACTTATGAGTAAAGGAGTTGTGGTAACAATAATGGCGGCTAACACTATACCATTTTTATTAAATGTGAGGCATTTTCAAAGTACATTACATATATCAATCCATTTAACTCTCACATTACCTCAATTTTACAGAGAAGGACACCAAGAAAACAAAGAAGAAAACTGTCACAACAATGGGTAGGCAAACGATGAAAAATAAAGAATTGCTAAATTGTACATTAAAATTCATAGTGTTTGCCCTTTGAAAGATACCATTAAGAAAATAAAAAGACAAGCTGCAGACTAGGAAAAAGTATTTATAATACATGTATCTGAGATAGATTTATATTAAAAATTTATAAAAATTCTGGAGACTTAACAAGACAAGTCAATAAGAAAATGGGGGAAAGTCAATAAGAAAATGGGGGAGACAGACACTTCTCAAAAGAAGGTATGTGAATGATGAAAAGCACATGAAAAGATATTCAAATTAGTCATCAAACAAATACAAGCTAAAACCACAATAAGATACCACCACACACCCAATGGTTAAATTAAATCAGATAATACAAGTATTAGCAATAATATCAAGCAACAGAACATCTCATACACTGTACAAACAACTTTCAAAACTGTGTGATAGTTTGATATACAGGTAAACATGTGACGGAGGCAGCCGACACCAGTGGAAGCACATACCACAGCCCTGCTTCCACCACTACCCCACTCCATTTTATGTATGTGCACCCTGCCACACTACCACAGCTGCTGAAACACAAATGAACACAGAGCCCGCTAACACCACTGAGACAAAGGGCATTGGCTAGCACCACCCATGGAGGTGTCATGGCCAGAGGATTGGGAACATCTCAGAAGCTCCAGTACAGCATGTTCCTAACCTCAAGAGTCCAGACAAGAATGCCGGGGGCCTGGTGTCAGGCCCCTAAAGTGAGAGCATGAAGCCTAGCAGGGATGAGCTTAGCCCTAGCTCCCTAAAATCTTTCACAAAGGAAGTGACTTCACTGAACTCACCTTATACTACAATTAAACCTCCAAATGCATCAAAGAAGACAAAAGCAAAAAAACAAACAAACAAACACATTCAAACGATTAGCATTTTCAAAGATTGAAGGAATATCACCCACAATGATGAGAAGGTACCAGTGCAGCAAGAACTCTGGCAACTCAAAAAAGCACAGTGTCTTCTCACCTAAAAACAACCACACTAATTCCCCAGTGGGTCTTAACCAGACTGAATGGCTGAAACGAAAGAAACAGAATTGAAAGTATAAATAGAAACAAAAATCATCTGGATTCAAGAGAACATTGAAACCCAATAAAAGGATTCTAAGGAATACAATAAAATAATACAGGAGATAAAAGACAAATGGCAATTGTAAGAAAGAATCTGATAGAGCTGAAAGACTCCAACAATTTTAAAACACAGTCACAGGTGTATTAGTTCATTCTCACACTGATATAAAGAATTACTTCAGACTGGGTAATTTATAAAGAAAAGAGGTTTAATTGACTCACAGTTCCACAGGCTGTATAGAAGGCATGGCTGGGAAGTCCTCAGGAAACTTACAGTAATGCCGGTAGGGCAAAGGGGAAGCAAGCACATCTTCACATGGCAGCAGGAGAGACAGAGAGACTCAAGGGGGAAGTGCCACACACTTTTAAACTATCAGATCTCATGAGAACTCATTATCATGAGAACACTGGGGGTAAATCCACCCCCATGGTCCAATCACCTCCCACCAGGTCCCTCCCCCAACATTGGGAATTACAATTCAACATGGGATTTGGGTGGGGACACAGAGGCAAACGATATGAACAAATATTAACAGCAGGAAATCAACCAAAGAGAGGAAAGAATCTCAGAGTCTGAAGACCAGTTCTCCAAAATAATTCAGTCAGACAAAAATTTAAAAAAGAGATTCAAGAATAAACAAAGCCTCCAAGAAATATGGGATTATCTAAAGAGACCAAATCTACATCTCATTGGCATCCCTAAAAGAGAAAGCAAGAAACATGGAAAACATGTTTTAGAGTGTTATTCATGAAATTTTTTCCAACATTCAAATTCAGGAAATGCAGAGAACCCTTGCAAGGTACTATAAAAGACGACCTTGCCCAAGACAGAGTAATCAGATTCTCTAAGATCAAAGTGAAAGATAAAATATTAAAGGCAGCTAGGAAGAAGGAAGTCACCAAAAAAGAAACTTCCTCAGGTTAACAGTGGAACTTTCAGCAGAAACCCTACAAGCCAGAAGAGATTGAGGGATTATATTCAGCATTCTTAAAGAAAAAAAATTCCAACCAAGAATTCCATATACAGCCAAACTAAGATAAGCTTCATAAGAAAAGGATAAATAAGATCCTTTTCAGACAAGCAAATGCTAAGGAAATTTGTTACCACTAGACCTGACTTACCAGAACTCCTTAAGGGAGTGCTAAATATGGAAAAGAAAGACTAATACAGGCCATCATAAAAACACACTTAAGTACATAGATACACTGATAATATAAAGCAACTGCACAATTAAGATGCGTAACAACCAGGTAACAACAAGATGACAGGATAAATCCTCACCTATTAATATTAACCTTGTATGTAAATGGGTTAATGCCCTAATTAAAAGGCACAGACTGGCAAGTTGGATAAGGAAGCAAGACCTAACTGTATGCTGTCATCAAGAGACCCATCACACATAAATGCAAGAGACCTATCACACCCACAGGCTCAAAGTAAACAGAGAAAAATCTACCAAGCAAACAAAAACTCAACAAAGCAGGGGTTGCTGTTCTAATTTCAGATAAAACACACTTTAAATCAATAAAGATTTATAAAAAAAAAAAACTTTTCTCCCTAACACTGCTTTAGCTATATCCCAGAGTTTCTGATATATTGTATATCTGATCTCATTAGTTTCAAAGAATTTCTTGAATTCTACCTCTATTTTATTGTTTACCCAAAGTCAATCAGGAGCAGGTTAACTTCCATTAAATTGTATGTTTTTGAGTGATTTTTGGATCATTCAAAATACTAGCAAAACAAATCCAGCAGCACATCCAGTAAGGGCATTACATAATGCTGAAGGGTTTAATTCAACAAGAAGACCTAACTATCCTAAATATGTATGCACCAAACACAGAAGCACCCAGATTCAAACAGCAAATACTTAGAGATCAATGAAGAGACTTAGTAACCACACAATAATATATAGGAGACTTCAACACTCTACTGACATTATTAGACAGATCATGAAAGATACAATATATCAGAAACTCTGGGACATAGCTAAAGCAATGTTAGGAGAAAAGTTTATAGCGCTGAACACCCACAGCAAAAAGTTAGAAAGACCTCAAATTAACAACCTAACATCACACCTTGAATTAAAGAAACAAGAGGAAACCAACCACAAAGCTAGCAGAAGAAATAACCAAAATCAAAGCTGAAATGAAGGAAACTGAGACATGAAAACAGCATATAAAAGATCAATAAGGTCAAGAGTTAGTTCCTTGAAAGAATAAATAAAACTGACATAATAACTAGCTAGACTAATGAAGAAAAAAAAGATAAAAGCTCCAAATGAACACAATAAAAAATAACAAAGGGAACATTACCACCAAATCCAGAGAAATACAAAGAACACTCAGAGACTGCTATGAACATCTCTCTATGCACAAAGGCTAGAAAACGTAGAAAAAATGAATAAATCTCTGGAAACATACAACCTCCCAAGATTGGATCACGAAGAAACTGAATCTCTGAACAGACCAATAATAAATTATGAAATTGAATGACTAATAATAAGCCTACCAATGAAAAAAAGGCCAGGACCAGACACAGTCATTCACAGCCAAATTCTACCAGATGTATATAGAAGATCTGATACCATTCTTAGTGAAACTATTCCAAATATTTAAGAAAGAAAGACTCCTCCCTAACTCACTGTTTGAGGCCAGCATCATCCTGACACCAAAACCTGGCAGAGACAACAAAATATGAAAGCTTCAGGCCAATATCATTGATGAACACAGATGCAAATATCCTTGACAAAATACTAGCAAACCGAATTCAGCAGCATATCCAAAAGCTAATGCTTTATGATCAAGTGGGCCCTGGGATACAAGGTTGGTTTAATACACACAAATCAATTGGCTTGGCGCAGTGGCTCATGCCTGTAATCCCAGCACTTTGGGAGGCTGAGGCCCGTGGATCACATGAGGTCAGCAGTTCGAGACCAGCCTGACCAGCATGGTGAAACCCCATCTCTACTGAAAATACAAAATTAGCCAGGAGTGGTGGTGCATGCCTGTAGTCCCAGCTACTTGGGAGGCTGATGCAGGAGAATTGCTTGAACCTGGGAGACAGAGGTTGCAGTGAGCCAAGATTGCACCATTGCACTCCAGCCTGGGCAACAAGAGCGAGACTCTGTCTCAAAACTAAAAAAATTTTTAAAAAATACACAAATCAATTAATGTGATTTACCATATAAACAGAACTAAAAACAAAACAACATGATCATCTCAACAGATACAGAAAAGGCTTTCAATAAAATTCACCATCCTTCATGTTAAAAAACCCTCAACAAACTAGGCACTGAAGGAGCACACTTCAAAATAATACGAACCCATCTATGACAAATCCATAGCCAACATCACACTGAATGGGCAAAAGATGGAAGCATTCCCCTTGAAAACCTGAACAAGAAAAGGATGCCCTCTCTCACTACTCTATTCAACATGGCACTGGAAGTCCTATCCAGAGCAATCAGGCAAGAGAAAGAAATAAAAGGCATCCAAATAGAAAGGGAGGAAGTCAAACTATCTCTGTTTGCAGATGATATGATTGCAAACCTAGAAAACCTCATAGTTTCTGTCCAAAAGCTACTAACTCTGATAAACAACTACAGCAACATTTCAGAATATAAAATTAAGGTACAAAAATGGTCAGGCCAGGCACGGTGATTCACACCTGTAATCCCAGCACTCTGGGAGGCCAAGGTGGGTGTATCACTTGAGTCCAAGAGTTTGAGGCCAGCGTGGCCAACATGGTGAGACCCCGTCTCTACTGAAAACACAAAAATTAGCCTGGCATGGTGGCACCTGTGGTCCCAGCCATTCAGGAGGCTGAGGCAGGAGAATCGCTTAAGCCTGGATGGCAGAGGTTGCAGAGAGGTGAGATCATGCCACTGTTCCAGCCTGGGTGACAGAGTGAGACTCTGTCTCAAAAAACATGGACCAGGCATGGTGGCTCATGGCTGTAATTCCAGCACTTTGGGAGGCTGAGGCAAGAGGATTGCTTGAGCTCAGGAGTTCAAGACCAGTGTGAGCAACATGGCATAACCCCGTCTCTATAAAAAATACAAAAATAATTAGCCAGGCAAGGGAGTGTGCATCTGTAGTCCCAACTACTCAGGAGACTGACATGGGAAGATCACTTGGGCCCAGGAGGCAGAGGTTGCAGTGAGCCAAGATTGAATTACTGCACTCCAGCTTGAGTAACAGAGGGGTCAAACAACAAAAACAACAACAGCAAAAACAACAAGAACAACAAAACCAATATACAAAAATTAGTAGCATTTCTATACACCTACAATGTCCAAGCTGAGAGTCAATACAAGAATGCAATTCCACTTACAATAGCCACAAAGAAAATGAAATACCCTAGGAATACAGCTAACTAGGGGAGGTGAAAGATCTCTGTAATGAGAATTACAAAAGATTGCTCAAAGGTATCACACATGACACAAAGAAAGGAAAAAACATTTCATGCTCATCAATAGGAAGAATCAATATTGTGAAAATGGCCACACTGCCTAAAGCAATTTACAGATTCAGTGCTATTCGTATCAAACTACCAAGGACATTCTTCACATAATTAGAAAAGACTATTTTAAAATTCATATGGAACCAAAAAGGAGCCTGAGTAGCCAAGACAATCCTAAGCAAAAAGAGCCTAAGCAAAAAACTGGAGGCACCACATTACCTGACTTCAAACTATACCATAAAGCTGCAATAACCATTACAGCATGGTACTGATACAAAAACACATAGACCCATGGAACAGAATAGAGAGCCAAGAAACAATGCCACACTCCAACAACCACCAGATCTTTGACAAAGGTAACAAAAACAAGCAATGGGGAAAGGACTCCCTGTTCAATAAATGGTGTTGGGGTAGCTGGTTAGTCATATACAGAAGACTGAAACTGGGCCCCTTCCATACAGCATATACAAAAATCAACTCAAGATGAATTAAAGACTCAAATGTAAAACCTAAAACCTCAAAGATAACCTAGGAGATACCATTCTGGACCTAAGTCCTGGCAAAGATTTCATGACAAACACGCCAAAAGCAACTGCAACAAAAACAAAAAATGACAAATGAGACATATTTAAACTAGAGAGCTTCTGAACAGCAAAAGAAACTATTAACAGAGTAATCACACAACCAATGGAATGGGAGAAAATATTTGCAACCTACAGAATGGGAGAAGATATACGTATCCAAAAAAGGTCTAATATCCAGAATCTATAAGAAACTTAAACAACTTAATGAGCAAAAAACAAACAACCCCATTAAAAAGTGGGCAAATGACATGATCAAACACTTTTCAAAAGAAGACATACATGCAGCCAGAAAGCATACGAAAAAATGCTCAATATCACTAATCATTAGAGAAATGCAAATCAAAACCACAAGAGAAACCATCTTATATCAGTCAGAATGGCTATTATTTAAATCTCTAAAAATAAAAGGTGCTGGTGAGGTAGCAGAGAAAAGGGAGTGCTTACATGCTGTTGGTGGCAATGTAACTTAGTTCAGCCATTCTGGAAACCAGTTCGGCGATTTCTCAAAGAACTTAAGAAAGAATTACCATTCGACCCCACCATCATTACTGCGTATATACCCAAAGGAATATAAATTGTTCTACCATAAAGATACATGCATGTATCTGTTCATCACAGCACTATTCACCATAGCAAAGACATGGAATCAACCTAAATGCTCATCAAGGGTGGACTGGAAAAGAAAATATGGTACATTTAGACCACAGAATAACTACCCAGCCATAAAAATGAGCAACAATATGTCCTTTGCAGCAACACGGATGGTGCTGGAGGCCATTATCCCAAACTAACGCAGGTACAGAAAACCAAACATAGTGTGTTCTCACTTATAAGTAGGAGGTAAATACTCAGTTACATAGACACAAAGAAGGGAACAACAGACACTGGGGCCTCCTTGAGAGTGGAGGGTGGGAGGAAGGTGAGGACAGAAAACTACCTATCAGGTACTATGCTTATTAGTGATTAATTAATCTGTACTCCACACCTCTGTGACACACAATTTTCCTATATAAGAAACCTGCACATGTACTCTTGAATGTAAAATAAATTTAAAAAAAAAGAAAAGCACAGGGGAAAAATAGAAAAAAAATTTTCATTTTTTAAATTATTAAACTTATACATACTTATTGCAGAAGAAATCAGAAAATAGAGAAAAGTATAAAGAAGAAAATTTCACTGAGAGGAAAACCATTGCTAATATTTTAGTGTATATCCTTCCAGTCTTTTTTCCTCCTGCATACACATTTTTCCAAAAATGAGATCTTACTACATGTGCTATTTTATGCTTTCCTTTTAAAAAAATTTTTTTTGAGACAAGGTCTCCCTCTGTTGCCCATGTTGGAGTGTAGTGGCACAATCATAGCTCACTGCAGCCTCAACCTCCATGGCTGAAGCAATCCTCCCACCTCAGCCTCCTGAGTAGCTCGGACTACAGGCAAGCACCACCATGCCCAACTAATTTTAAAAATTTTTTTGTAGAGACGGAGTTTCACCATGTTGTTGAGGCTTGTCTCAAATTCCTAGGCTCAAGTGACTCTCTCGCCTTGACCTCCCAAAGTGCTGGATGCTTTATGCTTTTCATTTAACACTGTATTGTCGGCATCTCTCCATACCACTCAGAATAAATCCACAGCTTCATTTAAAAAAAAAATGACCTAGCAATTCCACTCTTAAGTATTTATCCTGAAGAAAATGAAAACATATGCTCCAAAGATTCATACTATAGTTCCTCTTTGTCTTCAGGGAATACATTACAAGACACCCAGAGGATGTCTGAAACTACAGATAGTACCACACCATATATATATACTATGTTTTTTACCTATACATATAGTTATGATAAACTTTAATTTATAAATTAGGTACAGTAAGATATTAACAGCAATAATAATATAGAACAACTGTAACAATATATTGTAATAAAAGTTATGTGAATGTGGTCTTTCCCTCCCTAAATATCTCACTGTACTATACTGCAGGTAACTGAAACCACCAATAAGGGAAGACAACTCTATACCAATATGCATAGCTGCATATAGGGCATAATATGCCTAGGCAAAGTAATACTAGGTATAATATTAGCCTAATATCATAGCTGCATATTATATGTACAGTATACATAGTAAGTATGCATATTAGTGTATGCTATATTGCAAAATAACATTAGGCATCATATTACTAATATTATACCCAATAATTAGAAGCAAACCAGATGCCCAACTACAGACAAATGTTGTTTTGGATATATCATATTGTATGGGTACAATAAAATAAACAACAAACCGACTATAGATAAATTCAAAAAAACAAACCAACTACAGATACATTCATCTACATGGATGTATCTCAAAAACATTATAGATATTCAAAAAACAAGCCAATTATAGATATATTCAACTACATGTATGTATCTCAAAAACATTATGCTAAGCGAATAGTTAGATACGTAAGAGTAAATACTAACTCAAAACAAACAAAAACCAACAACCTTATTTAAAAAATGGGCAAAGGACTTGAATAGACATTTCTCCAAAGACATACAAATGGCCAATAAGTACATGGAAAGATGCCCAACATCACTAATCATTAAAGATGCCGAGCTCCACAAATCATTAGAGAAAAGCAAATCAAAACTACAATGAGATACCACCTCACACCCATTAGGATGGCTACTATCACACACACACACACACACACACACACACAAAACCAGAAAATAAGTGTTGGCAAGATGTGGAGAAATTAAAACCCTTTTGTACTGCTGAAGGGAATGTAAAATGGTATCACTGCTGTCGCAAACAATATGACATTTCCTCAAAAAGTTAAAAAGAGAATTATCATATGGTGCAGCAATTCCACTTCTGGGTATACAATAAAAAGAATTAAAGGCAGTCTCTTAAAAAGATATTTTAAAATTATTTTAATAATTTCAATAATTATTTTAGATTCCGGGGGTACATCTGCCGATTTGTTACATGGCTATATTGCATGATGCTGAGGTTTGGTGTATGACTGATCCCAGGTCGTGAGCAGAGTACCTAATAGGTACTTTTTCAACCCCTGTCCACCTCCCCTCTCTCCCCTCTAGTAATCCCCTGTGTCTTTTGTTGCCATCTTTATGTCCCTGAGTACCCAGTGTTTAGCTCCTGCTTACGTGAGAATGTGCTTTGGTCCTGAGTTAATTCGCTTAGGATTATGGCCTCCAGCTGAATCCATGTTACTGTAAAGGACATAATTTCATTCTTTTTTATGGCTGCATAATATCCCATGGTGTATACGTACCATATTTTCATTATCCACTCTGTTGATGGGCACCTAGATTGATTCCATGTCTTCGCTATGGTGAATACTGCTGTGATGAACACATTTTGGTAGAAAGATGTATTTTCCTCTGGATATATACCTAGTAATAGCATTGCTGGGTAGAACGGCAGTTCTTTTTAAGTTCTTTGAGAAATCTCTAAACTGCGTTCCACAGTGGATAAACTAATTTACATTTCTACCAACAGGGTATAAGTGTTTCCTTTTCCCTATAGCTTCATCAGCATCTGTTATTTTTTTACTTTTAGTAATAGCCATTCTGGCTGGGCACGGTGGCTCATGCCTGTAATCCCAGCACTTTGGGAGGCCGAGACGGGCGGATCACTTGAGGTTAGGAGTTCGAGACCAGCCTGGCCAACATGGTGAAACCCTGTCTCTACTAAAAATACCAAAGAAGTTACCCAGGCATGGTGGTGCATGCCTGTAGCCCCAGCTACTCTGGGGGCTGAGGCAGGAGAATCGCTTGAACCTGGGAGGTAGAGGTTGCAGTGAGCTGAGATCAAGCTACAGCACTCCAGCCTAGGCGACAGAGTGAGATTCCGTCTTTAAAAAAAAAGAAAAAGAAAAAGAAAAAAAAATTTAAAAAAGCCATTCTTCCTGGTGTGAGATGGAATCTCCTACTTTTGATTTGCATTTCTCTGAATATTAGTGATTTTTTTTTTCATGTTGTTGGCCATTATACATCTTATTTTGAGAAGCGGTCATTCACGTCTTTTGCCCACTTTTTTTTTTTTCTTTTTTTTTTTTGAGACGGAGTCTCGCTCTGTCGCCCAGGCTGGAGTGCAGAGGCGCGATCTCGGCTCACTGCAAGCTCCACCTCCCGTGTTCACGCCATTCTCCTGCCTCAGCCTCCCGAGTAGCTGGGAGTACAGGCGCCTGCCACCATGCCCGGCTAATTTTTTGTATTTCTAGTAGAGATGGGGTTTCACCGTGTTAGCCAGGATGGTTTCAATCTCCTGACCTCGTGATCCTTCCGCCTCGGCCTCCCAAAGTGCTGGGATTACAGGCGTGAGCCACCACGCCCGGCTTTTGCCCACTTTTTAACAGGGCTATTTGTTTTTTAGCTTGTTCAAATTTTTAAGTCCTTTGTAAATCCTGGATATTAGGCCTTTGTCAGGTGCATATGTTGCGAATATTTTCTCCCATTCTGTAGGTTGTTTGTTTACTATATTGATAGCTTCTTTTGCTCGGCAGAAGCTCTTTAGTTTAATTAGGTTTCACTTGTCAATTTTTGTTTCGTTTGCAAATGCTTTTGAGGACTTAGTCATAATTCTTTGCCAAGACCGATGTTTAGAATGGCATTTCCTAGGTTTTCTTCTAGATTCTTATAGTTTGGGGTCTTACATTTAATTCTTTCATCCATCCTAATTTAGTTTTTGTGTATGGTGAATGGTAGGGGTCTACTTTCATTTTTTCTGAATACGGCTAACCAGCTATCCTAGCACCATTTATTGAATAAGGAGTCCTTTCTTCGTTGCTTATTTTTGTTAACTGGTTGAAGATTAGACGGCTGTAGGTGTGCAGCATTATTTCTGGGTTCTTCACTCTGCTCCCTAGGTCTATGTGTCTGTTTTTGTACTAGTACCATGGCGTTACGGTTACTTTAGTCTTACAGTATATTTTGAAGTCGGGTAATGTGATGCCTCCAACTTTGTTCTTTTTGCTCAGGATGGCTTTGGCTATTCATAAAAGAGATAATCTTACACCCATGTTTGTATGTTCATAGGAGCATTATTTATGATAGATAAAACATGGAAGCAACCCAAGTGTCAATCAACAGACGGATAAGCAAAATGTAATATATCCATACAATGGAATATTATTCAGCGTTAAAAAGGAAGGAAATTCTGACGTGCTACAATATGGATGACCCCTGAAGATATTATACTAAGTGAAATAAGCCTGTCACAAAAGACAAATACTCTATGATTCCATTTACATGAGGTAATGAGAGTAGTCAAAATTATAGAGACAGACAGCAAAATGTTGGTTGCCAGAGGCTGGCTATACAAGTTAATGGGGAGTTACTGTTTAATGGGTACAGGGTTTCAGTTTTAAAAGATGAAAAGAGTTAGATGGGTGGTAGTGATGGTTGCATGAAATTATGAATATATTTAATGACACTGAACTGCAAACTTAAAATTGGTTAAGATGGTAAGTTTTATGTTATGTGTATTTTGTCACAATAAAAAAGATTTTAAAAAATTTAAACAGAAATAGAGATTCACTACTAACAGGCACAGGGTTTCTTTTGCTGGGGATGAAATGTCCTAAAATTAGATTATAGTGTTGGTTGCATAACCCTGTGAATATATTTAAAGAGTACAATTTACTCTTTAAATAGGTGAATTCCATGATATGTGAATTATATCTCAATAAAGCTGTAAACAAAGAATATTTTATCTTTAATTCACAAAATATTTTCAATAGTACATATTCTGCAATAATAAAGGGCTCAAAAAAGGTAAATACTATATGATTCCACATATATGAAAACTCTAGAAAACAAAAATCTAATCTATAGTTAAAGAAAACAGATCAAAAATTGCTTGAGGTGGGCAGAGAATGGACAGCAAGAAAATTTAAGGATAACTATGGTGTTAGTTACACAGGTGCATGTATCTGTCAAAACTTATCAAATTTTACAGTGGAAATGAGTTTATACATAAATTATACCTCAATAAAGTTAATTTTTAAAGAAGAACCACAAAAAATTCCATCTTAAACACACTAAAGTGGGAGAAATTAAAAAGACTATCAACACCAAATAATGGCAAGGATTTGGAACAAGTGGAACTCTCATACATTACTGGTGGGAATGTAAAATGGTGCAGCTACTTTGGAAACAGCTTGGCAGTTTCATATAAAGCTAAATAAAACTCTCGTATAAAGTTAAGCTATATTCCCACAATTCCACTCTTAAGAATTTACCCAAAAGAAAAAATGTCTACCAAAGACCAGTATACAAATATTCATACCGGATACAACCAAAATGTCCATCAACCAATGAATAAACAGATTGAAGAATATTCACACAAAAGAATGCCATTCAATAATCAAAATGAATTTCTTATACATGCAACAATATGGATAAATCTCTCAGACATTATGTTGAGTGAACAATGCCAGGTATAAGAGTGCATACTGTATGATTTCCTTCATACAGCTTGAGTGTCCCTTATCTAAAATGCTTGGGACCAGAATCATTTTGGATTTTGGATTTTTTCAGATTTTGGAATATGAGCAGACCCACAATAAGAAATCTTGGAGGCCAGGCGGGGGCCAGGAGGCAGAGCTTGCAGTGAGCTGAGATCGCGCCACTGCACTCCAGCCTGGGCGACAGAGCGAGACTCCGTCCCCCCACCAAAAAAAAAAAAGAAATCTTGGAGATGGGACCCCAGTCTAAACACAAATTCATTTATGCTTCATATATATCTTATACACATAGTCTGAAGTTAATTTCATACAATATTTTAAATAATTTTTTGCATTAAACAAATTTTTGGCTTCATTTAGACTGTGACCCATCACATAAGGTCAAGGGCAAAATTTTCTACTTGTGGCATCATGTTGGCATTCAGAAAGTTTCAGATTGTGGAGCATTTTGGATTTCAGATATCCAGACTAGGGATGCTCAACCCGTATAGAGTTCTAGAATAGACAAGACTACTAATATGTGGTAATAAAAATTAGATCCGTGCTTGCCTAGAGTAGAGTTGGGGGTTACTAACCAAAAAAGAAATTTTCTGACATGATAGAAATCTTGATTGAGGGAGGGGGGATTGGACACATGATATATATGTGTGCCAAAATTCACAGGGCTATCTACATTTAAAATCCGTATGTTTTACTATATGTAAATTGCAGTAGCGCACGCCTGTAATCCCAGCACTTTGGGAGATTGAGGAAGGGAGATCGAGTGAGCCTAGGGGTTTGAGACCAGCCTGGGCAATACAGCAAGACTCTGTCTGTAGAAAATTTAAAAATTAAAAAAAAAAAATTAGCTAGGCATGGTGGTACACACCTGTAATCCCAGCTACTTGAAAGGCTGAGGCAGAAGGATCACTTGAGCCCAGGAGTTCGAGACTGCAATAGCTATAATCACACCACCATACTCCAGCCTGGTCAACAGAGCAAGACTGACCGACTGACTCACTCACTCTCACACACACACACACACACACACACACTCTCTCTCTCTCTGTATATATATATATATATATACATATATATATGTGTGTGTGTATATATATATATATATATAGTATTGTATACCAGCTATTGTATATCAGCTCCAGCACTTACTAGGAAATTTATTTATTTATATATGTAAATATATTTATATATATTTATTAAATATAAATAAATATTTTTCCACTTTAATTGACAATTTCATGGAATGCTAGAAAAATGCAATCTCAGATGCATGTGTTGCCCCATTAGCTAGTATAGCAATCCATATGTCATTTGTACATGCACGGCATCCTTCCTCCTCCCCATGCCTTTTTATATGAGGTACTTAAAGTAGTTGAATTCACAGACACAGAAAGCACAATGGTGGTTACTAGGGGATGGGGTGGAGAGGGTAGGGAAGGGGGAATTGTTGCTTAATGAATATGGAGTTGTAGTTTTGCAAGATGAAAAAGTTCTGGAGATTTTTCCACAACAATTGAACATAGTTAATGTCAAGTATTCGTATTCTGATAGACCTGTTTTCAAATCCTGGTTCTAGCATGTATTTATTACCCATGTGATGTTGGTGATGTTTTTCTCCCCAGGCTTAATGGGGTATAACTGACAAATAAAAGTTGTGTATATTCAAGGTGTACAATGTGATGATTTGATATATGTATACACTGTGTAATGATTACCATAATCAAATAAAGCAACACATCCATAACTACACTTAGTTACCTTTTGTGTGCATATGTGTGTGTGTGCATGTGTGACAAGGACACTTAAGATCTGCTCTCTTAGCAAATTTCAAGACGTAAACAATATAGTATTATTAGCTATGGTCACTATGCTGTACCTTAGATCCTCAGAATTTATTCATGTTACAACTGAAAGTTTGTACCCTTTGACCAACATCTCCCCATTTCCCAGCCCCTGGTAACCACCATTCTAACCTCTCTGTTGCTATGAGTTTGACACTTTTAGGTTCTACATGTAAGTGAGGTCACACAGATGTTGGTCTTTTTGTGTCTGGTTTATTTCACTTAGCATAATGTCTTCGAGGTTCTTCCATTTTGTATTTGGCAGGATTTCCTTCTTTTAATGGCTGAATAATAATGTGTGTGTGTGTGTGTGTGTGTACACATACCAGATTTTCTTTATCCATTCATTCACTGATGAACATTTAGGTTGTTTCCATATGTTAGCTAATGTGAATAATGTTGCAATGAGCACAGGGCTTGGTCATGTTACTACTCTAAGATTTGTGGTTGGTGCAAAAGTAATTGCGGTTTTTGCCATTACTTTCAATGGCAAGAACCACAATTATTTCTGCACCAACCTAATAGTTTCTTCATCTATAAAATGGAGGAAATAATGCTGCCTGACACCACAAGGTTGTTATAAGAATCAAATGAAATAATGCAGATAAAGTACTCTGTAAGTGTTAGCTGCCATAATTAGCTAACATCAATATGCAACTTTAAAAAAAATCTATTTTGTTGTGTGTTATATGCCAGTGGAGCATAAATATCTGCCTCACACTGGGCTAGAAATTCAGATATATCAAACTCCTGCTTCAGTGAGGTAGTATGGAATGAGTGCCAGAAATCATATTTTTTTACAGGCTCCTCAAATGATTCTGAGGCACAGCCACGTTTGAGAAAAATTCAGATAGTTTTTAGCATACATATTAAAGGAACATAAAAAAACTTTTACTATGCCATACCATTCTTATTTCCCATGGGCCCTTTATTATTTCAGAAGTTAATGTCTAAAGGCATAGAGCCTTCATAAACTCATATATTATTAAATATGCTCAAAGTACTCGGGCTCTGGAGCCAGAAAGCTATTGTATACCAGCTCCAGCACTTACTAGGAGCATAATTTTGAGAAAGTTACTTAGTTTCTCTCTGCTTCAGTTTTCTCCTGGTAAAACGGAAGTGGATAACAATACCTGTTTATAAGGTTTTTATGAAACTTGCTAATACATCAAAAGTGCTTAAATAATGCTTGATACACAGAAAAGTACTCAATAAAGATGAACTGCTTTTACAGTAATTATTGTCATATTGATACCCTTTTTTAAAATCACAAATGGTTTTCAATCAAAATTTTTGAAGGCAAAGAATGAACACTATAAAGAAGTAGATTGCAGACAACTTATTTCTCAGATGTTTCCTCTTCATTTGTTAAATGGCCTACGGTCATCGAAATGCTCTATTGATTACAGATAAGATGAGGAGACCAAAGCAGAAGAAAAGTGGGTAGGTTAACAGCCCTACAACTTAAAATTTAAATTTCTTTTTATTAACCCTGCTGTATATTTTTGCAGTAGAAAAGAATTCCAACCGGCAATCCTAGATCAGATCCTAACAGCCAAATATTTTGTTTTAATAAGTTCTAATTTGATTTTTTTTCCAGGAGAAAAAAAGAAACCAGAATGCAGAACAATGTAAGAAATGTAACCATTCCACAATCTGTTTTTAGTCAAATGTAAAGAATGTTCACTGAACTCTTCCAAGTAGATATCACTATCAAAATAGCCCAACAGGCAGAATCAAGACTGGTCCAGACGAAATTAAACACAAGGGAATATGAGGCAGATCCTAAAACTAATGGTACCTTAAACAATTCACCTCTTGTCAAATTAACATCTATGAGTGAAAACCAAATAGCAGACTGGAAAAACTACAGGGCTAGGAACAAAAGGATTTGACAACTAAGATTTCATTTACTGAAACCAAAATATAAGAAAGGTGTTTTGTGTGACAGTCACCTACTTCTCCTTCACAGGTCTTTGCCCCACTCTGGGTAACACAGTGATTAGACTTTAGTCAGCCTCACATAAACACCCACTCACCTCTCTTCCTTCTGCTCACTGTATAACTGCCTTCTCTATTCAATGAAATGTGGAGAGGAAAGGAAGATTGTCAGCTAATAGTTCTTTCCCAGATTGAATTTGCGAGCTAAAACCTAAAAGCAACAGAAATGTCTAAAGGCTAGTAGTTTTTTTGGTGTTTTTTTCCTTCCTTCCTTCCTTCCTTCCCTTTTTTTTTTTTTTTTTTTGAGACGCAGTTTCGCTCTTGTTGCCAAGGCTAGTAGTTTTTTTGGTGTTTTTTTCCTTCCTTCCTTCCTTCCTTTTTTTTTTTTTTTTTTTTGAGACGCAGTTTCGCTCTTGTTGCCCAGGCTGGAGTGCAATGGCACGATCTCAGCTCACTGCAACCTCTGCCTCTCGGGTTCAAGCGATTCTCCTACCTCAGCCTCCTGAGAAGCTGGGGTTACAGGCATGCACCACAACACCCAGCTAATTTTGTATTTTTAGTAGAGACAGGGTTTCTCCACGTTGGTGAGGCTGGTCTCCAACTTCCGACCTCAGGTGATCTGCCCGCCTCGGCCTCCCAAAGTGTTGGGATTGCAGGCTTGAGGCATCATGCCCGGCCAAGGCTAGCAGTTTTAAGGGTTTATGAGTTAGACATCCCGCAGTATGCAAGGGAAGATTTTTGGGTCGGATGGTTGAACAAAGCCATAAAGCTATATCTGCTTTATATTACAAGCAGCAGCAGAAGGAAAACACTCTTCCTTGTTAACAGCAACCCTGAATATAGCTGCCTACATTTTGAGGTTGTTGTACATTTAAAATCAATTTAATTCAGGAAAGTAGGTGGCAATTACTCGGTACAAAGAACTGTGCTGGGTATTGTGAATAATACATGGACAACACAGCCCCAAACCTTGGGGAACTAGAAGGAGGAATACGATAAGCACAGAAGGAATAACATAAGCACATAAAATATCTACAATATTAAGCAGAATACAGCAAGTGTCTATACCTCATTAAATAGCAATTCCATTCTTCCATCTGGCCAGGTCAAAAATCTCACAGTTATCCTTGACTCCCTCTTCATCTCATTATCATCATTTTAGATGATAACAGTGAACATAAGGTAAAGTTCTTTTCCCAAAAATGTTCCAAAGAAAAGAGAAAACTACCTTACCAATGAGTTGTTCTACTTACTTTATTTTTGAAAACAATAAAAAAAAACTGGAAAAGACATACATCCTGAAAAACAACTTCAAGGAATATCGGTTTGGGACACTGAAAAGAGATTACCCAGCGAAAACAGTTAAAAAGAATGGCAAAGAAATTAAAAACAGATTTCATAATTATTTGGGGGGTACAGACTCACAATTAAAACTTTTAGATCCCAATATAAATAGTCCCATTAATGATCAATTGAAAGGGTTTCCTTGGAAAGCTCATGAATAGCAAATGATTACTTGTGACAGGAGATAAAAATTCCCAGGGAAAGTATTATACTTAGATTTTTAAAAAATGCTTTATTTAAAACCATGTAAGTAAAAATTAAAATCATGTGTTCTGGAAAATTATAAAGGAGACTAAATCTGGTAAAGAGAAAGGCTAATTTTAAAATGCATATGAAGAGTGTAAATAATGTCATTTCATAAAACAAGTATAAAAAATTTTCTAAAGTAATATATACTTTTAAATATGCATGTATGACTATTTTAACAAGCTAAATACAATAACTATTTCTTCTACTAGCTTAAAAGTTTATACATTCAAGTTAATTTATTTTAAAAGCATCTAGGCTTATCCATTCCAGTAGGCACCAAGCCCAATTCAAGTCTCTCCTCCATTACGTGAGCATTCTCAATCATTCTCATCCTCTCTCAATTTTTACTGCCAAAACCTATTTGAAGATAGTTATTATACTGATCATTCATTCAGCACATGCTATAGTCTGCCTTATAATAATGTTAATCCTTTTTCTCGCCTATATTTCTTCTTTGCATCAACCATAGCACTTAAAGTTGACTGATTAATGCGAAAAAAAAAGGAACACTTGTACATTGTGGGTGGGAATATAAATTAGTACAACTACTATGGAAAACAATATAGAGGTTCCTCAAAAAACTAAAGACAGATTTACTGTATGATGTAGCAATTCCACTGCAGGGTATACATCCAAAGAAGAGATAGTTGCACTCCTATGTTTATTGCAGCACTATTCACAACAGCCAAGATATGAAATCAACCTAAATGCCTATCAGTGGATGAAGAGATTTAAAAACATATGGTGCATATACACAATGGAATATTATTCAGCCTTAAAAGAGAATGAAATCATGTCATTTGAAGCAACATGGATAGAAATGAAGAACATTATATTAAGTGAAATAAGCCAGGTACAAGGAGACAAATTACATGTTCCCATTCATATGTCAGAGCTAAAAAAAATTTTATCTCATGAAAGTAGAGAGTAGAATGATGGGAGGGATAGGGGAGGTTGGGAAGGGTAGGAGAAAGGGGAGATAAGAGAGTTTAGTTAATTAGTATAAAAATACAGTTAGAAGCAGTAATTTCTAGTATTCAATAACACAACAGAGTGACTATAGTTAACAATAATTTAGTGTGTATTTCAAAATAGCTAGAAGAGAAGATTTGGAATGCTCCCAACACAAAGAAATGATAAGTGTTTGAGGTGATGGATATCCTAATTACTGATTGTATCATTACACACTGTACACACGTATCAAAATATCACATGCAACCCATAAATATGTACATTATGTGTCAATTTCTTTAATTGGGGAGGAAAAGCCCAAAAATATTTCTGAGACAAACCTTAAATATAAAAACCTAAAAATGTTAAAATGAAGTTTGCAAAACTAGAAAAATAAATATCATGAAAATACTAACAAAAGTTTTGTATCTACTAACTATGCAACAAATATTACAAAGTCCTATGTAATACAAGACATAGGACTTTTAAGGCAAGAGGCAGGTCTTTTTCATAATGATAAAAGGGTCACTCTACCCAGAATATGTATCATCTCTAAATCTGTAGATACCTAATGAGCACATGATCAAAACAGAATTAAAAAAATAAATAGAAAACTCCATAATCATAGGGGAGATTTTAACGTATATCTACCAGTAATTGATAGAGAAGGGGAAAAAAACAAAATTCTTACTAAAGAATATAGAAGACCTGAACACACAAAAAAACCGACATAATAACAAAGATAACTGGATCTAACAAATCCAGACTAGGCATTCTTTTCATGTGTACAAAAAACATTTACCAAAATTTCAGTATGTATTGACCAATAAAGCAAATATCAATGAATTTCAAAGGACTGAAATCACATAGTATATTTTCTAAACAAAGTGGAGTTAAGCTAGAAAACAGTACTAAAAAGTTAAATAGAGAATGCTTCTATACTTGAAAATCAAGCACTATACCTCAAAATAACTCTCAGGGTCAAAAAAGAAATTAAAACAAATTCCATATTTAAATTAATGTTTAATAATGAAAATACATGATGGCAAAACATACGATATGCATCTAAAGCCATGTTTGAGTGGAAATGTATAGCCTTAATGATACATATTAAGTATGAAGACTTCAAGAAATGATCTAAGCACTCATATCAATAAATTACAAAAATGAAAGCAAATTAAAACCAAAGAAAGAAGAATTTAAATGTAAAGATAAATATGAAAAATTTTAAAAAGAGTAAACAAATACTCTTTCTTGTGTGGAGAAAGCCACAAATATTCTCAAAAGTCCATAAAAAAGAATCCAGTAAAAACTGGATCTTTAAGCTGGGCACAGTGGCTCATGCCTGTAATCCCAGCACTTTTGGAGGCTGAAGCGGGTGGATCACTTGAGATCTGGAGTTCAAGACCAGCTTAGCCAACATGGTGAAACCCCGTCTCTACTAAAATACAAAAATTAGCTGGGCGCAGTGGCACACACCTGTCATCCCAGCTACTCAGGAGGCCAAGGCAGGAGAATCACTTGCACCTGGGAGGCAGAGATTGCAGTGAGCTAAGATCGTGCCACTGCACTGGAGCCACCTGGGAGAGAGTGAGACTCCGTCTCAAAAAAAAAAAAATGGATCTTTATTAAGACTACTAAAATTAATACACCCTTGGCCATAGTCAAGAAAAAGAGGCAGTGGATCCACATGTTCGGTATTAGAAATAAAAGAGGAAAGTCTGTACAAATCCTACAGATATTTAAAAGATCATAAAAGAATATTATGAACTTTATGCCAATAAATATGAAAATTTAGATAGACAAACTCTTAACAAAATACAACCTGTGAAGACATAAGAAAAAATAGAAAAATCAGTTTAGTCTTATATCTACTAAAGATACCAAATCTTTAATTAAAAACCTTCTCACAAAAAAATTCCAGACACCGTCTGGGAAGTGAGGAGCGCCTCTGCCCAGCCGCCCCGTCTGGGAAGTGAGGAGCGCCTGTGCCCGGCCGCCCCCGTCTGGGAGGTGAGGAGTGCCTCTGCCCGGCCGCCCATCGTCTGGGATGTGAGGAGCGCCTCTGCCCGGCCGCCCTGTCTGGGAGGTGAGGAGCGCCTCTGCCCAGCCACCCCGTCTGGGAGGTGAGGAGCGCCTCTGCCCGGCCGCCCCGTCTGGGAGGTGAGGAGCGCCTCTGCCCGGCCGCCCCGTCTGGGAGGTGTACCCAACAGCTCCAAAGAGACAGTGACCATCGAGAATGGGCCATGATGACGATGGCGGTTTTGTCAAAAAGAAAAGGGGGAAATGTGGGGAAAAGAAAGAGAGATCAGATTGTTACTTTGTCTGTGTAGAAAGAAGTAGACATAGGAGACTCCATTTTGTTCTGTACTAAGAAAAATTCTTCTGCCTTGGGAGGCTGTTAATCTATAACCTTACCCCCAACTCCGTGCTCTCTGAAACATGTGCTGTGTCCACTCAGGGTTAAATGGATTAAGGGTGGTGCAAGATGTGCTTTGTTAAACAGATGCTTGAAGGCAGCATGCTCGTTAAGAGTCATCACCACTCCCTAATCTCAAGTACCCAGGGTCACAAACACTGTGGAAGGCCGCAGGGACCTCTGCCTAGGAAAACCAGAGACCTTTGTTCACGTGTTTATCTGCTGACCTTCTCTCCACTATTATCCTATGACCCTGCCACATCCCCCTCTCCCAGAAACACCCAAGAATGATCAATAAATACTAAAAAATAAATAACTAAATAAATTCCAGACAGAGCTTCACTAATGAATTCCACCAAACATACCTAAAGATTATTTAAAGAATACCTAAATACGTAAATAAAATATCTGAATAAAAAATATCTAACAAATATCTTAAAAATACCTAAACCAATATCAAAAGAAAAATGTACATAATTACGACAGAGAGCCTAAAAGAGTACTAAGAGATAAACAAAGACAAGTTCAATAAATGGAAGGATATTCTATGTTCATAGATTTGAAGACTTTATACTGTAAATATGTTAATTCTTCCCAGATTCATCTTCAAATCTGATATGATCTCAATTACAATCCTGGAATATTTTTTGAGGAAATTGATAACTTGACTGTAAATATATGTGAAGATACAAAGACCCAAGAATATCCAAGACCATCTTAGTAAAGAAAAAGTTCAAAGACCTACACTACCAGGTTATCAAGACTTAATAAATAAAACAGGGTAGTACTGAATGAAGCAAGTATAGACAAATAAACAAATATAAAAGACTAGAGAATTCAGAAACAGTCCCATACAGGTAGGAATACTTGATTTATGACAAAGATGGCACTGCAGAGAAGTAGGGAAAAAAGGGTCTTTTCTTTTTTTTTTTTTTCTTTCTTTTTTTGAGACGGAGTCTCAGTCTGTCACCCAGGCTGGAGTGCAGTGGCACGATCTTGGCTCACTGCAAGCTCCACCTCCTGGGTTCACGCCATTCTCCTGCCTCAGCCTCCCAAGCAGTTGGGACTACAGGCGCCCGCCACCACGTCCGGCTAATTTTTTGTATTTTTTAGTAGAGACGGGGTTTCACTGTGTTAACCAGGATGTTTTCGATCTCCTGACCTCGTGATCCGCCCACCTTGGCCTCCCAAAGTGCTGGGATTACAGGCCTGAGCCACCGTGCCCGGCCAAGAAGGGTCTTTTCAATAAATGATGGTTAAATGGATACCCCATGAGAAAAACAAAACAAACTTCAGGCTCTCTTATACCAACACAAAATTAACTTTCGATAAATTACAACACTAAATATAAAAGGTAAAAACAATGCTTCTAAAAGAAACGCATGAAAACATCTTCATGAGCTGAAGGTGGACAGATTTCTTTGAAAACAGGATCCAAAAAAACAAAATCAATAAAGGAAAGAATAAACTGAACTACACTAAAATTAGTTATTCTTGCTTATTAAAGACTCATTAAAAGGGCAAAAACACAAGCCACAGAATAGATGATGATCTCTGCAACACACAACAAAAAGCTTCTATCCAGAAAATATAAAAAACTCTTGTAAATCAACAGGAAAAAGACACACAGTTCAACAGAAAAGAAAAAGATTTGAATAGGCACTCACAAGACAGCATCCCCAAATGGCTATTAATAATCTGGGAAGTATAATTTAAAACCACAATGAAATGCCTCTAAGCTCAAAATAATGGATTAAAAGCTAAAAAGGCTGACAGGTAGTGAGTGGCAAGAATGTAGAGCAACTGGAACTCTCAAACTCTGCCAGTAGAGAGTAGGAGATAGGTTGTACTGACAACCACTTTCATGAAAGCAGTAATGTGATATAATCATAGTGTGGTGAGGGGTGGGTAAGGGAGAGGCATTCCTGTGAGGAGCTGTATTTTAAAATCAAAGCAGATGATGGTACCAGGCCAAATTGAAGGGTCTGTTGTGTGGTGGGGTAAAATAAACAAAAAAGGCATTATCCTTCAATTTCTTTTTTAATGAGATCTCACAGTTTTGCTTTCACAGTATCACCTACTATGAATACAGAATGTACTGTAAACTATAAATCAATTCACCCCCAACAAAGTGACCTCTCATTAGAGTCTAACCTCAACAGTGTTGACAACCATCTGCTGCCTTCCTTAACACATTCCACAAAAGGAAAACAGGCATGTGTGCCAAAGTAGGAAGCTGAGACTGCAACTCAGGATTAAAGGCAGTCAAAGGTAACACCCCTTCCCAAAAGTCCATTTCTCTTTCAGAGCTTTCTGTACTTAGTGGAAACATCAGGAAAACAAGAAACTACCTACACACCCTTCTCTTTTTTCCTATTCCACTTGTTTCTTCTAAATCTGGACAGCTGACATTATATCCTGTAACTGAGTTGCCAATTATTGACAAATCAAGAGCCAGCATTCCAGTTGTTTAAACGTCATGAGCCAAACTGCTTTTGCAAGTGAGAAGAATAAGAAAAATATCATTGTAAATCAAAAAGCACTACTAGTTTGAAAGAAATTGTGAGGTTACAAAAGAAATAATGGTTTGGTAATTAGAATCTGGCATGCAGGTACCACCTAAACCTTGGTGTCTTGCTATGTCCCTTTTAGGTTCAGGTGGGCTGATGGAAGAGAACTGCATCTACAACAGAGACATCTAGATTAACACAGTATGTCTAACTCTCTCTTCATGACCCCCAAGGTATCATTCTTGCTTCTTTTTGTTTTTGTTTTTTGGGTTTTTTTGGTTTTTTTGAGACAGAGTCTTGCTGTGTTGCCCAAGGTGGAGTGCAGTGGCATGATCTTGGCTCACTGCAACCTCCACCTCCTGGATTCAAGCGATTCTGCTGCCTCAGCCTCCAGAGTAGCTGGGACTACAGGCATGTGCCACCATGTCCAACTAATTTTTGGTAGAGATGGAGTTTCACCATGTTGGCCAGGCTGGTCTCAAACTCCTGACCTCAAGTGATCTGCCCACCTCAGCCTCCCAAAGTGCTGGGATTACAGGCGTGAGCCATTGCGCCCAGCACCACAGGGTATCATTTAAGATACAGAGACATTGGGAAAAAGGTTGTTCTTATAAACTTTCTATGATAGTTATTAGAGTTAATTCAAATTGACCATTAGATCAATACAGACTGACCATCTCAGCAACTAATACATCTTCTATAAACATTTCCAAGTTTTACCAACCTATATTTTGTAATCTGAATAGAATTTGTTATTAGTTTATCAAATAGATTAGCCAGTGTATACTGTGGCTTCCTCCAGTGCTCAATTTTTTTTTTTTTTTACCAACTCCAATGGCTTCCCATCTCATTTTAAAATAAAAAATAAACACATTTAAAACTTTACTGAAGAACATAAAAAGGAATGTTGAAAAAAATGAGAAGTTATTCCAGACTGCAAAGACTACTGAAATGATGCCAATTGATCCCAAATGAACTTATAAGAATAAAGAAATTCTAGAAGTAATATCAACAGAATCTTTTTTGTAACCTAAACCCATTTGGAAGAAAAAAACTTGAAAACCACCAAAACATTTTTGTAAAAGAGTATAATGAAAATATACTTGACCCATCATTTGTAAGTAAACATTATAAAGCTACATTAAGGAAAACCATTTGAATCTAGTTCAAAAACAGATTTTTAAAAATCACAAAAACAACAAAGGAATAGCCCCAAAGAAACCATAGTATATAGAAAAATTCAACATATGCTAAAGGGGAATTGAGTCAATAGACAAAGCAGGGATTTTTTTTTAAAAGTTCCTAATTAACAAATAATTAGCTGAGAATTTAAATCACTATTTACACAGTAATAGATCTTTAATGCACTCTTTAAGTGCACTCCATGATCCAGCAGCACTTAAGAACCTATGACTTCCTAAGCTACTCTCTTTTGACCCAGTGTCTTTACACTTGATATTAGCTTTTTCAGCAAATTCCTTGTCTTTCTTCAAGATTTAAATGTGCAACTTTAGGCCCCTCCAGAACAAATATAGAATCTGTCTTCTGTATTCCTACAGCACCATGCCCAGCCTGTCATATTGTACTGCAGATACTGGTGTCTACATCTGCCTTCCAGTGACACTGGGAGCTCCTTAAGAGCAAAGAATATATCTGCCGTCTTTCTCTACACCGTCCCCTTGTACAGTGTTGGGTTTCTTTAAATGTCTGTTGAGCAAATGAACGAATATGATCAAGAGAAAACAAGACCCCTACTAATAAGAGTTTTTTCTAATTGCTAGTAGCTTCCTATAGTGGGTTGAATAGTGTGTTTAAAAAATTCATGTCTTTTTCTAAAAATGTGAGCCTTACTTGGAAACAGGATCTTTGCAGATGGAATTAAAGTAAGGATTGGGATTACATAATGTTGGATTATGGTAGATCCTAGAACCCATAAGAGTATCCTTATCAGAGACAAAAAAAAAAAAAAAAAAAAAAGGACTGAGACACAGAGAAGGCCCTGTGAAGGGTGGTAATGTGAGCCACTCCCCATCACTCATATTACCACCTGAGCTCCGCCTCTCGTCAGATGAGCAGCAGCAATAGAGTTTCACAAGAGCATGAACCCTATTATGAACTGTGCATGCGAGGGATCTAGGCTGTGTGCTCCTTATGAGAATCTAATGCCTGATGATCTGTCACTGTCTCCTATCACCCCCAGATGGGACCATCTAGTTGCAGGAAAATAAGTTCAGGGTTCCCACTGATTCTACATCATGGTGAGTTGTATAATTATTTCATTATACATTACAATGCAATAACAGAAATAAAGTGGAGAATAAATGTAATGAGCGTGAATCATCCCAAAACCATCCTCTACTCCAGTCCGCAGAAAAACTGTTGTCTATAAAACCAGTCCCAGGTGCTAAAAAGGTTGGGGACTGCTGATTTAGAGGACTACTAGCAGAAAAGACATTAGCACTGGCAGCCTCAACAGTTGTTACCACTGTCCAGTACTGGCACAGAATCCAGCAGTAGCAACAAGAACAAATTGGTCACTCAGCACTTCCCAGACTTAGTATCAACTTTGATAAAGAAAGATTTCTAGCTCTCTTGATTGCCTGGGCTAGTAAGTGCCAATAGCACCCTCAGAGTACAGTAAAGATGTTTTCTAAAGCTCCCTGTTTAACATATATGAGAGTTTGACAAACACTAAATTTAAAGTGTGCAATTTCAATAATATTAAGACCACCATCTTCCTCACAGTGTAAGTCCAAGTGAAGAAAATCCTCAAAACCAAAACTTCACAACCTTGGAAAATGACGAGCAAGTAAGGATAGTTATTTGTTTTTACTGAAGGTTCCCCACCTCTTTTCCCTGTCTTTATGCTGTTTCTGACTGATAATCCTCTTTCTGTGTGTTTTAGGGAGCTGTTTCCCCATGTGGGAAAATAACATTTTCTGTGTAAATCTGAAAATAACTATGTCTCTAGTTATAAAGTTCCATTTCTTTGCATCCTCTTTTGAAGCTAAGGCAGAAATAAAAAAAAAATTAAGCTATTTATTTCTCTCAAAATAGAATACCTAATTCTCTGTTTAAGTCAACATAGGCTTCAAATCTTGGAGTCCTTTTTTGCAGCGAAGACAGGATCTGCAGAGAAGACAATCACTCTACCATGCTGTTATGGCCTTTTTTTCCCCCTTACACCAACCAATTCTGACATCAACTTTACAATTCTCCAATCCTCTGAACACCAACTGGGTCTCCAACAATACAATTCTATTCTGACACTACCCAGAGTTAGTGTCAGACTCCGTAGGTTTAAGAGTCCACAAGATTGCCCTCACTTCAAATGCCAATTGCAAGTATTAGGTCCCCTGGTTACCCACAATGCAGTCCATCTTGGCTACAAATTTGAAGTTTCCACAACCCCCTCCTGAGGTCTGATATTTGGCTAGTACTCACAGAACTCAGGAAAATGCTTTTTCCTTACCATTACAGGCTTATTATATAAAAAAAAAGAACTCAGGAACAGCCAAATGGAAAAGATACACAGGGTGGTAAGGTGTGTGGGGGCGGGTGTGTGGCAGACAGTGCTTCTATGCACTCTCCAGGTATGCCAACATCTCAGCACCTCACTGCATTCACCAATCTGGAAGCTCTCCAAATCCTGTTGTTTAGGGGTTTTATGGAGGTTTCATTACATAGGCACAATTGATTATCATTAGCCACTGGTGATCAACTTAATCTCCATCCCCTGTCCTCTCCCCAGAGGTTGGGGAGGTCATGCTGAAAGTTCCAAGCTTCTAATCAAGGCTTGTTCTTCCTGGCAACTAGCCCCCATCCTGAAGCTATCTAGAGGCCCACCAAGAGTAGCCTCATTAGAACAAAAGACACTTTTATTACCCTTATGGCTCAGGAAATTCCAAGGGTTTTAAGACCTCTGTGCCAAAACTCAGGGACAAAGACCAGATATCTTTCTGTGATACCACATCTGCCCTTACCATCTCAAATTGTAAAGTTCCTTTCACAATTATTTCTCCTTTTCCAAATATTGATCACATTCCAGGCGCTCATGAAACCACATTACTCTCTTAACTGGTCTCTCTGCATTCATCTGGTTTATCCCCTTTGATATGGTTTGGATTTATGTCCTTGCCCAAATCTCATGTCAAATTGTAATCCACAATGTTAGAGGAAGGGCCTGGTGGCAGGCGACTGGATCATCGGGCGGATTTCCCCCTTGCTCTTCTCATGATAGTGAGTTCTCAGGAGATCTGGTTGTTTAAAAGGGTATAGCACCCCTCCCTTCGCCCTCTTCCTCCTGGCGCCAGCCATGTAGGACGTGCCTGCTTCCCCTTTGTTTTCCTTCCACCATGACTGTAAGTTTCCTGAGGCCTCCCCAGCCATGTTTCCTGTACGGCCTGCAGAACTGTAAGCCAATTAAATTTCTTTTCTTTATAAATTACCCCATCTCAGTTAGTTCTTTATAGCAATGCAAGAATGGACTAATACACCCTTCCAACACATCCTACACATTCTGTCAAAGTGAAACTCGTAAGACCACTACCAACATGTCATCTCTCTGCTCAAAACCCTTCCCAAGAAAATCAGAGTCATTGGGAAAGACAGGTAAGAGGTCAGGAAACACTTAATTCAACCTGCTATTAAATGGATGAGATAATTGAGGCCAAGAGACCAAGGCCAAATTACAGTAACTTGCCTAAGAAAGTATGGCAAATAAGTGGCAGAGCCAAAACTAGAAATCAGGTCTCCTAATTACTATTCCAATACTCAGGATGAACAAAGCAAATAAATATAAAAGTCACAACAACCTCTATGGAAAAACTGATATATGTTAGCCTCCCTAAGGAAAAGTATATTCATAGTGTGGGGATTAGAAGGAGGTTCACTAATCTCCATTCAGTAATAAACATTTACTGAACACTGAATATCTGTGAGGTGTGACTTTCAAGGAATTCACAGTATTACAGCAAAAGGCATGAAAACAAATAGTTATAATGTAGTTCTATAACAGATGTATGCACATGGCAAAGAAAAAATACCTAATACAGCCAGTGAAGGCATTATAAAGACTTCCTATAGGAACTTACTCTTTGGAGTCTTGAATAATGAATGCAACAGATAACACAGCAAAGAATGAAAGACTAGGGTAGTAACAATTATAAGGGCAAGCAGTTATGACAGACTAAAGCTTTAATTCCATTTTTCAGTGTGGCTGAAGAGTAGCACAGATGTGAGGAAGTATGTGAAGATGAGAAAAGAAGGCAAGAACTGGATTATATGAAGTGCTTTATTTGCCATTTTCATTCTATCAATGAAGAGAAGCACTATGACCAGAGTGGGATTTTAGAAAGATCACTCTGTCAACAGCACAGAAGCTTAACTAAAGGAAATAAGGTTGAATACTGAAAAACTGAGTAGGTAGGCTCTTCCAGTAATCCAAACTGAGACTTAAGCAATGGTAGTGTTATAAAAAGTTAAGAGAAAGATTTAAGAGAAAGTTGCTTATGTACATTGTAAAGAATGCAGACTTTAGAAAGTTTAAGACCTAAATTCAAATCCCCTAGTCACTGTCTATGAGCTTTGCAACTTAGAACAAATCATTTAACAGGAGGCTGAGGCAGGAGAATCGCTTGAACCCAGGAGGCGGGGGTTGCAGTGAGCCGACATTGCGCCACTGCACTCCAGCCTGGATGACAAAGCAAGACTCCATCTCAAAAAAAAAAAAATCACTTAACCTTGTTAAGCCTATTTCCAAATCTCTATTATAAAACTGTAAAATTGGAGGCACCATCTAAACACGGTAGCTGCTGAAAGAATTTAATAAGATTCATGAAAATCATCGAACACATAGAACCAGATATTAAATATGTACTTGAAAAACATTAGTTCTCTTCCCCATTTCTTCTCCCCCTAGAGCCAATTAGGTAAGAGTATAGTAATTGTAGGATGGCTTCCAGATATGCGACTGGTCTATTTGGGTAGATCAAGGCACCATTACCAAGGAATAATCTAAAGAGGAAAAAAGGAACAAGTTTGTGGTACACTGCATTTAAAATAATCTGTGGGACATCAAGGTTGATACAGGGAAGACTGCAAGGCTTAGGAGGGAAGTTTGGGCACAAAAGTAGCTGGCTATGATCTTGGGAATATTTCTCTAAAACACACTGTTCATTTGTAAAGTGAGGAAAATACCACCTATCTCATCTATTTCACAAAACAGAAATAGGATGTACATAAATACTCTCTCTGTATGTAGTTTTTTGGGGATTTTTTGTGTGTGTGTTTTTGTTTTTTGTTTCTGTTTTTTTTTGTTTGTTTGTTTGTTTGTTTGAGACAGGGTCTCATTCTGTTGTCCAGGCTGGAGTGCAGTGATGTGATCATAGCTCACTTTAACTTTGAACTCCTGGGCTCAGGCAATCCTCCCACCTCAGCCTCCCAAAGTGCTGGGGTTATAGCATGAGTCACCATGCCCAGCCATGTTTTGTAAACTGTAAAACATTCTAAAATCATGGAGTAGCATTATTAAACTGTAGGAAACAAAATAATAAATAAGTATTGAACATATATTCAATAATCTCTTACAAAGGATAATGTTAGGGACAAAAATTGGACCAAAATAGTAAGTTGCACTGTCCTAATATTACAGTTTATTCTTTGTGGAGATTTTGTCCCCAGCTTTTTTAAAAAATTTCCATCTAGAGAAAACTTGAAAGAAAAGTACAATGAACATCAATGTACCTTTCACATGGATTCAATAATTGTTAATACTCTGACAAGTTTACTTTCATCCTTTCTGGCCAAATACATATACCATTTCTTTCACATTTGAAGGTAAATTGCAACCTTATAAACATACACAATTATTATGTGTCAATTAAAAATAAAACAATTTTAAAAGAAAGTAAATTGCAAGCATTATGACACTCTGTCCCAGCATTTAATCTTAAGAATAAGGATATTCTCCTTATAACCATAATATCATTATCAAAGTCAAAAAAATTAATATTGACTCCATATTGCAACTACAAAATAGTACATATTTGAATTCTTCCAACTCTTCCAATTGTCTCTTACAAGTGTATGTTATGTTTCTTTTTTTTTTTTTTTTTTTTTTTTTTGAGATGGAGTCTTGCTCTGTCGCCCAGGCTGGAGTGCAGTGGTGTGATCTCGGCTCACTGCAAGCTCTGCATCCCAGGTTCATGCCATTCTCCTGCCTCAGCCTCCCGAGTAGCTGGGACTACAGGTACCCGCCACCATGCCCAGCTAATTTTTTGTATTTTTAGTAAAGACGGGTTTCACTGTGTTAGCCAGGATGGTCTTGATCTCCTGACCTCGTGATCTGCCCGTCTCGGCCTCCCAAAGTGCTGGGATTACAGGCGTGAGCCACCGTGCCCGGCCATATGTTATGTTTCTTGTTCTTGTTTTGGATCTAGATCTACTTGGGGATCACGCATTGTTGTATTTAGTTGTCTTTTCTCTTGGTCTTCTTGAATCTGGAACAACTTCCCCACCTTTTTGTTTGCTTTACATGCCACTAACAATTTTAAACTATTTTATAGAATAACCTCCAATTTCGACGTGCCTGGTTGCTTCCTCATGATTAGATTCAGTTAAATATTTTTGGCAAGAATACTACGTAAGGGATTTCTTTCTTTACAGATATTTTAAAATGTTGATTTGAATATGGATTATATGTTTTCTACAAAAAGAGTAAAACGCTAGTCAAGTAACTTCTATTGTATAAACTCAAAGACAACAATTGAAGGATAATTACTCGATCTAACATTGACCTATAAAGTTTGTACCAAACACATACCCAATCTGGAAAGTAAATTCAGACCTCAACTTTATGAAAATAGTAAAAGATAGGGTTGGGAAAGGGGAAGCTCCTTTTTTTTTTTTTTTGAGACAGAGTCTCACTCTGTCACCCAGGCTGGAGTGCAGTGGCGTGACCTCAGCTCACTGCAACCTCTGCCTCCCGAGTTCAAGTGATTCTCCTGCCTCAGCCTCCCGAGCAGCTGGGACTACAGGCGTGTGACACCATGCCCAGCTAATTTTTTGTATTTTTAGCAGAGACGGGGTTTCACCGTGTTAGCCAGGATGGTCTCCATCTCCTGACCTTGTGATCGGCCCGCCTCGGCCTCCCAAAGTGCTGGGATTACAGGCGTGAGCCACCGCGCCTGGCCAGATGCTCCTTTATACAATGTGTCCCTTAAAAACATAAAGCACCTCTATCATCCCTTAAAAAAAATCAAATCATAAAGGCATGCACAGCTTTTTAAACATATTTTGGTATATCACAACAGGATGGTTTTATGGGCTGAACCATCTGGGGTAAAGCCTGCAGATACCATCAGATGGTGGATGTTTCTTTAAAAAATAAAATAAAATGAAGAATCTATACTTGAGGATACTCATCAACTGATATTTTCAAAGCTCTGAATTGTTTAACAAAAAATTTTATCCTATGAAACTCATGTAAACTATAGTATTAACATATATTACATTAACTTATAATTTTACATGTTAATGTAAAATTGTACATTACTTTTAATTTTACATGTTAATGTAAATATAATTTTACATGTTAATGTAAAATTGTAAATTACAAATATATAATTATATATAAATATAAGCTATGTTTTGTTATATATATAATTTTACATTAACATAATTTTACATGTAGAATTATAAATTAAAAATATACATATTTTATATAATTATAAAAATTAAATTATAAATTATAAATACACATTATTCTGCAATTTCTCTAGAAAATATCTGTGACAACCAGCTGCTCCCACAGATGTTACTGGGTTTTGCAAATATAAACATTCTAAATAATGTAATTTTCTCTCAGAGAAATAACATGCAGAGGATTTTATTTTGAAAACTCCTTAAATGTGATAACTATAAAGAACACATCACTATTACTATCAGATTTAGTAATAACTCTTTCAAAATTGTAACAATAAAAGTATCCAAATCAGATTCAAATTCAACTCTGGCCACTCCATCAGATGGTGTTCTTTTTTTTTTTTTTTTTTTTTTTTTTTTTTTTTTTTAATATTTTTTTTTTATTATACTTTAAGTTTTAGGGTACATGTGCACATTGTGCAGGTTAGCTACATATGTATACATGTGCCATGCTGGTGCGCTGCACCCACTAACTCGTCATCTAGCATTAGGTATATCTCCCAATGCTATCCCTCCCCCCTCCCCCCTCCCCACCACAGTCCCCAGAGTATGATATTCCCCTTCCTGTGTCCATGTGATCTCATTGTTCAATTCCCACCTATGAGTGAGAATATGCGGTGTTTGGTTTTTTGTTCTTGCGATAGTTTACTGAGAATGATGGTTTCCAATTTCATCCATGTCCCTACAAAGGATATGAACTCATCATTTTTTATGGCTGCATAGTATTCCATGGTGTATATGTGCCACATTTTCTTAATCCAGTCTATCATTGTTGGACATTTGGGTTGGTTCCAAGTCTTTGCTATTGTGAATAATGCCGCAATAAACATACGTGTGCATGTGTCTTTATAGCAGCATGATTTATAGTCCTTTGGGTATATACCCAGTAATGGGATGGCTGGGTCAAATGGTATTTCTAGTTCTAGATCCCTGAGGAATCGCCACACTGACTTCCACAATGGTTGAACTAGTTTACAGTCCCACCAACAGTGTAAAAGTGTTCCTATTTCTCCACATCCTCTCCAGCACCTGTTGTTTCCTGACTTTTTAATGATTGCCATTCTAACTGGTGTGAGATGATATCTCATAGTGGTTTTGATTTGCATTTCTCTGATGGCCAGTGATGATGAGCATTTTTTCATGTGTTTTTTGGCTGCATAAATGTCTTCTTTTGAGAAGTGTCTGTTCATGTCCTTCGCCCACTTTTTGATGGGGTTGTTTTTTTCTTGTAAATTTGTTTGAGTTCACTGTAGATTCTGGATATTAGCCCTTTGTCCGATGAGTAGGTTGCGAAAATTTTCTCCCATGTTGTAGGTTGCCTATTCACTCTGATGGTAGTTTCTTTTGCTGTGCAGAAGCTCTTTAGTTTAATTAGATCCCATTTGTCAATTTTGGCTTTGGTTGCCATTGCTTTTGGTGTTTTGGACATGAAGTCCTTGTCCACGCCTATGTCCTGAATGGTAATGCCTAGGTTTTCTTCTAGGGTTTTTATGGTTTTAGGTCTAACGTTTAAATCTTTAATCCATCTTGAATTGATTTTTGTATAAGGCGTAAGGAAGGGATCCAGTTTCAGCTTTCTACATATGGCTAGCCAGTTTTCCCAGCACCATTTATTAAATAGGGAATCCTTTCCCCATTGCTTGTTTTTCTCAGGTTTGTCAAAGATCAGATAGTTGTAGGTAAGCGGCGTTATTTCTGAGGGCTCTGTTCTGTTCCATTGATCTATATTTCTGTTTTGGTACCAGTACCATGCTGTTTTGGTTACTGTAGCCTTGTAGTATAGTTTGAAGTCAGGTGGTGTGATGCCTCCAGCTTTGTTCTTTTGGCTTAGGATTGACTTGGCGATGCGGGCTCTCTTTTGATTCCATATGAACTTTAAAGTAGTTTTTTCCAATTCTGTGAAGAAAGTCATTGGTAGCTTGATGGGGATGGCATTGAATCTGTAAATTACCTTGGGCAGTATGGCCATTTTCACGATATTGATTCTTCCTACCCATGAGCAAGGAATGTTCTTCCATTTGTTTGTATCCTCTTTTATTTCCTTGAGCAGTGGTTTGTAGTTCTCCTTGAAGAGGTGCTTCACATCCCTTGTAAGTTGGATTCCTAGGTATTTTATTCTCTTTGAAGCAATTGTGAATGGGAGTTCACTCATGATTTGGCTCTCTGTTTGTCTGTTGTTGGTGTATAAGAATGCTTGTGATTTTTGTACATTGATTTTGTATCCTGAGACTTTGCTGAAGTTGCTTATCAGCTTAAGGAGATTTTGGGCTGAGACAATGGGGTTTTCTAGATAAACAATCATGTCGTCTGCAAACAGGGACAATTTGACTTCCTCTTTTCCTAATTGAATACCCTTTATTTCCTTCTGCCTGATTGCCCTGGCCAGAACTTCCAACACTATGTTGAATAGGAGCGGTGAGAGAGGGCATCCCTGTCTTGTGCCAGTTTTCAAAGGGAATGCTTCCAGTTTTTGCCCATTCAGTATGATATTGGCTGTGGGTTTGTCATAGATAGCTCTTATTATTTTGAAATATGTCCCATCAATACCTAATTTATTGAGAGTTTTTAGCATGAAGGGTTGTTGAATTTTTTCAAAGGCTTTTTCTGCATCTATTGAGATAATCATGTGGTTTTTGTCTTTGGCTCTGTTTATATGCTGGATTACATTTATTGATTTGCGTATGTTGAACCAGCCTTGCATCCCAGGGATGAAGCCCACTTGATCATGGTGGATAAGCTTTTTGATGTGCTGCTGGATTCGGTTTGCCAGTATTTTATTGAGGATTTTTGCATCAATGTTCATCAAGGATATTGGTCTAAAATTCTCTTTTTTGGTTGTGTCTCTGCCAGGCTTTGGTATCAGAATGATGCTGGCCTCATAAAATGAGTTAGGGAGGATTCCCTCTTTTTCTATTGATTGGAATAGTTTCAGAAGGAATGGTACCAGTTCCTCCTTGTACCTCTGGTAGAATTCGGCTGTGAATCCATCTGGTCCTGGACTCTTTTTGGTTGGTAAACTATTGATTATTGCCACAATTTCAGCTCCTGTTATTGGTCTATTCAGAGATTCAACTTCTTCCTGGTTTAGTCTTGGGAGAGTGTATGTGTCGAGGAATGTATCCATTTCTTCTAGATTTTCTAGTTTATTTGCGTAGAGGTGTTTGTAGTATTCTCTGATGGTAGTTTGTATTTCTGTGGGATCGGTGGTGATATCCCCTTTATCATTTTTTATTGCGTCTATTTGATTCTTCTCTCTTTTTTTCTTTATTAGTCTTGCTAGCGGTCTATCAATTTTGTTGATCCTTTCAAAAAACCAGCTCCTGGATTCATTAATTTTTTGAAGGGTTTTTTGTGTCTCTATTTCCTTCAGTTCTGCTCTGATTTTAGTTATTTCTTGCCTTCTGCTAGCTTTTGAATGTGTTTGCTCTTGCTTCTCTAGTTCTTTTAATTGTGATGTTAGGGTGTCAATTTTGGATCTTTCCTGCTTTCTCTTGTGGGCATTTAGTGCTATAAATTTCCCTCTGCACACTGCTTTGAATGTGTCCCAGAGATTCTGGTATGTTGTGTCTTTGTTCTCGTTGGTTTCAAAGAACATCTTTATTTCTGCCTTCATTTCGTTATGTACCCAGCAGTCATTCAGGAGCAGGTTGTTCAGTTTCCATGTAGTTGAGCGGGTTTGAGTGAGATTCTTAATCCTGAGTTCTAGTTTGATTGCACTGTGGTCTGAGAGATAGTTTGTTATAATTTCTGTTCTTTTACATTTGCTGAGGAGAGCTTTACTTCCAACTATGTGGTCAATTTTGGAATAGGTGTGGTGTGGTGCTGAAAAAAATGTATATTCTGTTGATTTGGGGTGGAGAGTTCTGTAGATGTCTATTAGGTCCGCTTGGTGCAGAGCTGAGTTCAATTCCTGGGTATCCTTGTTGACTTTCTGTCTCGTTGATCTGTCTAATGTTGACAGTGGGGTGTTAAAGTCTCCCATTATTAATGTGTGGGAGTCTAAGTCTCTTTGTAGGTCACTTAGGACTTGCTTTATGAATCTGGGTGCTCCTGTATTGGGTGCATAAATATTTAGGATAGTTAGCTCCTCTTGTTGAATTGATCCCTTTACCATTATGTAATGGCCTTCTTTGTCTCTTTTGATCTTTGTTGGTTTAAAGTCTGTTTTATCAGAGACTAGGATTGCAACCCCTGCCTTTTTTTGTTTTCCATTTGCTTGGTAGATCTTCCTCCATCCTTTTATTTTGAGCCTATGTGTGTCTCTGCACGTGAGATGGGTTTCCTGAATACAGCACACTGATGGGTCTTGACTCTTTATCCAACTTGCCAGTCTGTGTCTTTTAATTGGAGAATTTAGTCCATTTACATTTAAAGTTAATATTGTTATGTGTGAATTTGATCCTGTCATTATGATGTTAGCTGGTGATTTTGCTCGTTAGTTGATGCAGTTTCTTCCTAGTCTTGATGGTCTTTACATTTTGGCATGATTTTGCAGCAGCTGGTACCGGTTGTTCCTTTCCATGTTTAGCGCTTCCTTCAGGAGCTCTTTTAGGGCAGGCCTGGTGGTGACAAAATCGGTCAGCATTTGCTTGTCTGTAAAGTATTTTATTTCTCCTTCACTTATGAAGCTTAGTTTGGCTGGATATGAAATTCTGGGTTGAAAATTCTTTTCTTTAAGAATGTTGAATATTGGCCCCCACTCTCTTCTGGCTTGTAGGGTTTCTGCCGAGAGATCCGCTGTTAGTCTGATGGGCTTCCCTTTGAGGGTAACCCGACCTTTCTGTCTGGCTGCCCTTAACATTTTTTCCTTCATTTCAACTTTGGTGAATCTGACAATTATGTGTCTTGGAGTTGCTCTTCTCGAGGAGTATCTTTGTGGCGTTCTCTGTATTTCCTGAATCTGAACGTTGGCCTGCCTTGCTAGATTGGGGAAGTTCTCCTGGATAATATCCTGCAGAGTGTTTTCCAACTTGGTTTCATTCTCCGCATCACTTTCAGGTACACCAATCAGACGTAGATTTGGTCTTTTCACATAGTCCCATATTTCTTGGAGGCTTTGCTCATTTCTTTTTATTCTTTTTTCTCTAGACTTCCCTTCTCGCTTCATTTCATTCATTTCATCTTCCATTGCTGATACCCTTTCTTCCAGTTGATCGCATCGGCTCCTGAGGCTTCTGCATTCTTCACGTAGTTCTCGAGCCTTGGTTTTCAGCTCCATCAGCTCCTTTAAGCACTTCTCTGTATTGGTTATTCTAGTTATACATTCTTCTAAATTTTTTTCAAAGTTTTCAACTTCTTTGCCTTTGGTTTGAATGTCCTCCCGTAGCTCAGAGTAATTTGATCGTCTGAAGCCTTCTTCTCTCAGCTCGTCAAAATCATTCTCCATCCAGCTTTGTTCCGTTGCTGGTGAGGAACTGCGTTCCTTTGGAGGAGGAGAGGCGCTCTGCATTTTAGAGTTTCCTGTTTTTCTGTTCTGTTTTTTCCCCATCTTTGTGGTTTTATCTACTTTTGGTCTTTGATGATGGTGATGTACAGATGGGTTTTCGGTGTGGATGTCCTTTCTGTTTGTTAGTTTTCCTTCTAACAGACAGGACCCTCAGCTGCAGGTCTGTTGGAATACCCTGCCGTGTGAGGTGTCAGTGTGCCCCTGCTGGGGGGTGCCTCCCAGTTAGGCTGCTCGGGGGTCAGGGGTCAGGGACCCACTTGAGGAGGCAGTCTGCCCGTTCTCAGATCTCCAGCTGCGTGCTGGGAGAACCACTGCTCTCCTCAAAGCTGTCAGACAGGGACATTTAAGTCTGCAGAGGTTACTGCTGTCTTTTTGTTTGTCTGTGCCCTGCAATTATTCTGCAATTTCTCTAGAAAATATCTGTGACAACCAGCTGCTCCCACAGATGTTACTGGGTTTTGCAAATATAAACATTCTAAATAATGTAATTTTCTCTCAGAGAAATAACATGCAGAGGATTTTATTTTGAAAACTCCTTAAATGTGATAACTATAAAGAACACATCACTATTACTATCAGATTTAGTAATAACTCTTTCAAAATTGTAACAATAAAAGTATCCAAATCAGATTCAAATTCAACTCTGGCCAATCCATCAGATGGTGTTCTTTATACACTAACACTGGAAGCTGAATATATGTTTCCAGTATTCACTACCAAATTATAAACCCCTAAGATCAATGTTTGTGACAAAAACACAAGGGGGAAAATATCCAACTTAACTGTGCTACCAGGCACACCTATGACCTCAGGTACTGCTTTTTTTGATGTGATCAGAGCACAAAGAATTCTACTGCAAGCAGCAGAGAAGTTTTCTTCATAAAAAGAAATATATGTTTATTATATTTATTACCCTGCTGCTTGCTTAATGACTGCATATTTTGTTGGCAACCGTGCAAGAAAAGCAGAAAAAAAAGGAGTTCATTTCATTTCTACTATTATTTTTACAAACAAGAAAAAAATCAAGCTACTGCCTACTTATGAGATGCATTTGGTTGCATTAGTTTACAATGACCCCAACACCAAGCAAATGGTCACACACTCCAAGTTCACATACTCCCGCTAAAAATTCACAATATTTGTTTGATATGCAAAGAAGTCTGGTATTAATAGACTTTAGTCGCATTTCATATTTATAAATTACTATTTCTCCAGGTGCTTTATTCAACCAGAATTTCATAAGGCCATGATCGCTAATAATAGCCTGACAAGAGAAAAAGATGTCAGTAAGTAAAAGTAATAAAGAAAGAGCCTAAATACTGTTGATCAGATTTTGCTAATTCTAACATTTTATGCTTTCACAGGAAGCAAGAGTGAGGTGTTCTACACAAGGAGACTTATGACCTGTCAGGTCCTTATAATACCTATATCAAGATGGCTAACGAACCTGTTTAATCTTCAATACCAGAAAATAGTTGGACAAAAAATAGTAATTGAAAAAGAAGAAAGAAAAATATCTGGACATGCCACACTGAAAACAAATACATTACAAATCACATTCTACTACAGCCATCCCAAGATACTTGAACAAGAATAAAAGAAAAAGAATTTCAAAAAGCTAAGGCTTTTCAAATTTAATCAACTTCCAAACATACAAAGCCTAGATCCTGACTGCTTATACTTCAATACTATGAACAAACCCATTCCTCAAAGCCATAGCATAATATCTCTGTAAATCTAACTGATGTTCAATAAGGGACAAGGCAATCTAATAAGGAAGGAATAAGCTTTTCAAAACTGGTGCTAAAACAAGTGAGTATCCATTTGGCAGAAAAAAATAAAATAAAAAAACTTCAAACCTACACTCACACCATACACAAAAATTACCTCAAAATGTATCATATACCTTAACATAAAAGCTAAAAACTGTAAAATTTCTAGAAGAAAACATAGGAAAAAATCTTTATGGCCTTGGTTAAGGAAAGGATTTCCCACAGAGGATACGAAAGCATAAACAATAAAATAATTCATAAATTGAATTTTATTCAAGTTAAAACCTTTGACTGTCAAAAGACCCCACTAAGAAAATGAAATGGCTGGCCACATACCAAAAATGTGTTTATTCTACAAATACGTGACAAAAGACTAGTACCCACAATATATAAAGAACTTCTATAACTCAATAATAAGAAGAAAATCCAAATATAATGCACAAAAGATTTTAATAGATACTTCACCAAAGGAAAAAAATAGATGGCCAATAAGAACACAGGAAGATTTATAAGGACTCTTTCTGTGACAATGGAAATGTTCTATACACTGCTAAAGGTATTAAATACACAGACATATAGAACTGTCAAAATACATCTAACTATATACTTTAGATTTATGTATTTCACTTTATAAACACTATAACTAATAAAAGTATTCCATAATGACTAGTGTTAGCAAAGACCACACTGTTATCTATAAATTGGTATACTTCTCAGGCCCAATCAGGCAACTGATATCAAATTTGACTAAGCAATTTCACTTTTAGGAATTTATCCCAAGAAAACTGTCAGACAAGTAAATATAAGGGTATTTATTACATCATTGTTTTACTTATGGTAAAGAAAAATTACAGAGCCTAAATTTATATTAATAGATGATTAATTAAATAAATTATATCCTATAATGAAATACCACTCGGTCAAGAAAAAAATGATCATATGGGTTACTGAAATTAAGACTGGTACTGATGCCACATACTACTAAGTCTGGAAGTCCATCAGGACCCAGCCACTTCACACATGAATGCTATTATTTGATAAAAATAGTTAATAGTGAACACAAACTGTAAGAGTGGTAACAGTAATCTTACATCCCAACTATAGCACTACTATGGCCAAAGATCTGGCGCAGCAATGGCTCCACTACAGCAGTAAGAAAAAGATTTAAAAGAAGTTTCAACAACAGCACATGATAACGAATGAAAAAGATCCTTGCTGATGACTGATTCCTAAATGCCCTTGACACATATATATAAAATTTTGTCTTCAACATTTACGTATTTTCTCTCATCTATAGGCTTCAAAATTTTTAAGATATATGTGACCCAAAAGAGTTTAAGAAAAATTGGTATGTATGTACACATGCTTATATATAGATCCCAGGAAGAAAAAAAAGACTAGAAGGAAACATACCAAAGTGCCAAAAGTTGTAGTGTAAGATGGTGACTTTCTCCTTTGTGTTTCCATATAGTTTTAAATTTTTCAATAATATCCATGTATATTCATGCATTAAAACAAAATACATTGAAAAAATAATTAATATTAGTAAACTCAGAAGAAATACAGGATAAACCAAGCTTTTTTTTCCCTTTCTTTCTTTGCCTTTAGGGTTGTAGCAAAAAGGAAGATAAAGGCCTAGGCCTTTGACTAGCAAAGAAAAGAAAGATATGAAGTTATCTGAAAAACAACATTTTGAAGTAGCCAATCTGTTAACATGGCAAGAAATGAAGATAATTGTAAAAAATAAAAAGCCAGATAGTAAAATTTTTTTTAAGTTATTAAGGTAAAAAGAAAAACCCACATATGGGGCATAAAATTTTAAGGAGATCAATTAAAAGCATGGCCTGAATAAATTAATGATTCCAAAACTTCACTTTAACCATCAGTTTGTTTCCTTTCCATCAACCTTCATACCAGTTGCTAAGCAATAGCTGCCTAAGTGCTGGACTGTTATACTTCCTGACTAAGAATGCTGGATCATTACATTTCCAAACTAAGAGTTTTGGACTCTGTTACACTTCCTGACTGACCAGGAATGCAAGGGCCTCATTATACTTTCTAACTTACTTGGAATTCTGAACTTTATTTCTCCTTACTGAACAAAAACGTAAGACTCTGTTATACTATAAGTATATTAAGAGTCATTACCCTAAGCAGGAGTGTTGGATCCTCACTAACTAGGAGTACTGACCCTTTCATGTTGACTAACTAAAACCAATACTTTCATTCTCATGTAAAAACTCTAGATTTTGAGTTCCTAGGTTGATGCAGACCAAATGGTGAAAGGGAGGTAGGTAGATACCAAGAAAAAGAGTCAAGGGTCTGGGTAATTATTTCCTTGAAACAATAATTAGCTTTTAGCTTGCCATTTGAGGTCTATATTAAGAGAAAACCATTTTGTAATCCAAACCAGTATAATTTTAGATCATTCTTAAGCATGTATTTTAATACTACATGCATTACTGAAAAAATCATTTTTGGATTATGAATTATCAAACTAAAATATTCTTGCCACACACAAAATTCTTGTCTACAAAGTCCTATAAAACCAGACCCCTACCTCTGCTTGGTCTTCTCCTCTAAGCACACTCCTTTGCTCACTATATTCTAGCCACATTAGATTTCTATCTCTTTTTCCAACACATTTGCTCTCACCTCAGGGCCTTTGTGTTTGCTTTTCCTTCTGTTTTCACCTGGCTGGCTCCTCGTTCTCACATTTCAGCTAAAATGCTACCCCATAAAATAACCCTACCTGACTCTACAATATAAAATAACCCCCTCTATATCTTTAGTCATGCTATTCTATTATTCTATTTGGTTTTCTTCGTGGTATTTATCATATTATAAAATTACACTGTATATTTATAAATTTACTTCTGCAGATTATCTGACTCCCATCTACTCAAAAATATAAAATCCAATAAGACTGTGGATTTTCTTTGTCTTGTTCACTGCCACATCCCCTGTGCCTAAAACAGTGCTAGCACACAGTAAGGGACTCAACATAATATTTGAATTCATTCATAATAAGAGAATGAGATAAATTCATTTTGGAATTATTTACTAGCTTTATAAAATATCACAGCAGGTGATGGAAATAGAGATGTTATCGAATGCCAATTACCTTTGTCTAAAACCAAAACCTAAATTTGCTACTTCAACATTCTACTAGTGATCACAACTGATATTTTTTTAATATTGAGGGCCGTGTGTCACATATGTGATAAGAGGGTTTGCCTATGGTTTCCGACCTAATTCTTTTTCTTCATTTTATGGATATATAATAGCCGTATATATTTATGGAGTACATGGGATATTTTGATACAAGCATACAATGTACAATGATAAAATCTGGGTAATTGGGATAACCATCACCTCAAACATTTATCATTTATTTGTGTTGGGGACACTCCAAATCTAGCTATTTAAAAATATACAATAAATTATTGTTAATCATAGTCAGTCTATTGTGCTACAGAACATCAGAACTTATTCCTTCTATCTACTTTTGTACACATAAACCAACCTCTCTTCATCCCCCGCTCCCTACCACCCTTCCAGCCTCTGGTTACCACCATTCTGTTCACTACCTCAATGAGATCAACCTTTTTAAGCTCTCACATATAAGAACATACAATATTTGTCTTTCTGTGCCTGATGTTTTATTTAACATAATGTCCTCCCGTTCTACCCATGTTGCTGTAAATAATAGGATTTCATTCTTTTTATGGCTGAATGATATTCCATTGTGTGTGTGTGTGTGTGTATTGCATTTTCTTTAATTCATTCATCCTTTGATGAACACTTAGGTTGATTCCATATCTTGGCTACTGTGAACAGTACTGCAATAAGCATAGGGGTGCAGATATCACTTCAAAATACTGATTTCCCATATTTTGAATATATACCCAGCTGTGAGAATTGCTGGGTATATGGCAGCTCTTTTAATTTTTTGAGGAACCTCCATACTGTTTTCCATAATGGCTGTACTAATTTACGTTCCCACCAACAGGGTACAAGTGTTCCCCTTTCTCTGCATCCACCAGCATTTGTCATTTTCTGTCTTTTTTATAGTAGCCACTTTAACCAGGGTGAGATGATATCTCATTATGGTTTTGGTTAGCATTTCCCTGATGATTAGTGATGCTTAGCATTTTTTCATGTACCTGTTGACCATCTGTATGTCATCTTTTGAGAAATATCTATTCAGATCATTTGCCCATTTTTTTAATCATAGTATTTGTTTTTCTGCAGTTGAGTTGAATTCCTTATATAGTCTGGTTTTTAATCCCGTCAGGTGAATAGTTTGCAGATATTTTCTCCCATTCTACAGGCTGTCAATCACAACTGATTTTTAAGATGCTTTGAAACAAACATGGCTACAGGGAGAAATATGTGTACATGGCAGACACTTAGATATTCACTTTTTCCTGCTAAACCTGTACATAATTCCATAAACTTAATATATTGCTTGAGGCAGACACTATCAACGGCCTTTGCGCACAGCAAAATATAACTGAACAGAATTGGCTAAGTATTAAAACTGTTTGTCATATCTAGTATACCGGAATCTGAATCTAGAGTCTGAAGACCTGGGCTTCGAGTTTTCATCCCACAGCAGTGTCAACATAATGATGGAGCCAAGAAACTGATTCGGGAAAAATGAATACAAAGAATCTGGAAGATAATGTGAAGGTAGCAGTATCAATAAATTAGAGATGCTACTGTGCTTCAAGTATTTTCCAAGTCACGTTATGGGTATGAGATGGTGTGAGAAAAGAGAGGTACTTGAAAATAAGATTATAAAGGGGCTGCCAGTGATTGGTAATCATAAAGTTATGGTCAAGATTATAGCAGAGGGTGCCCTGAGCAAGATAAATGTTTGAAAGGCTGTGTGGAAGAAAAGATTTTAAGTACCAAGGAACAGCGATTCCAAATAAAGGTTCAATAAAAGAAAAATAAAGGTTTAATAAAATAAAAGGTACAGAAATGTAAAATGTGGTGGGACTTCCAGCTAACTTAAGTCAACACTGACTGCTTACTATCTGTCATCCAATATCTCCATCTGTCTCAGTTATCAATTTATTGACTCTCAGATCCAAAAGCATCCTTCAATTATGTTCTGTGATTTAAGAAAAAAAAGAAAAGAGAAATCTCTTTAGATATCTCTCTCCTTTAAAGTAAGCATGATATTAACCTTTCTCTGTAAAAGACACTGGAAGGACACTGCAGAAGGAAGATGTTCGCCTGCAGTTTCTGGCTGCAACTTGGGAACCGGCAATATGAGCGTGAGGATACCCAGTATTCTCAGCCATGGGTCCAGAACACTCTCTCTCTGCAACCTTGCAGTCTTAGCCTACCAATAACCTTTCCATGGCCTTCTCAACATGCAAACGAGTGTTCAAAGGCCTCCTGTCCACCCACTAGGACTCTGACTTCCTCTGTAAAACCTTGTACACAGCCTGCCTGTGGTTAGAGGGTTAGCACCAGGCTGCTGCTCCTGCAAATTGCCCACCACCATGTACAGTCTGTCCATGCAGAGAGGGACCCCACACTCTTTGCAAGCCCACTGTGTACCCACTCTTCTGCTTGCTGATTTGCTCCCCGACCTGCACAGAAGATGCTAACTGCTTGTCCAGTGACTACGAACCAGCCCTAGCCTGGTGTAGCCAAACCAGTGAGCATCTTTTCTATTCAGTAGGCTGAACTACATCTTCAACAATATGTGAATCCCTTCTAAGTTTGCCCTTCCTTGGGACAATTTCTTGGGAGAAATTTCCTGGGAGAAATAAACCTCAAACGAAACCTAACTCAAAATTATACTCAAACTCTTAGCATAAATAAAGGAAGACTCGTGGCCAGGCGTGGTGGCTCATGCCTGTAATCCCTGCACTTTGGGAGGTCAAGACAGGTGGATCACCTGAGGTCAGGAGTTCGAGAACAACCTGGCCAACATGAGGAAACCCCGTCTCTACTAAAAATACAAAAAATTAGCTGGGCGTGGTGGGGCACGCCTGTAATCCCAGCTACTCAGGAGGCTGAGGTAGGAGAATCACTTGAACCCAGGAGATGGAGGTTGCAGTGAGCCAAGATTGTGCCACTACTGCATTCCAGCCTGGGCAACAAGAACAAAAGTGAGAAAGGAAAAGAAACGAAAAAGGAAAGAAAGGGAGACTTGTTTCCAGGCATAAAATCTATTTGCCTTTGTCTATACTATGCTACATACGATGTACAGCTTTCAATAAAAATTACAATGCATACAAAAAAGAAAAAAAGAAAAGAGAAAGTACATTTGCAAGTGACAAGCTGTCATCAGAAACAGACTCATGCATGAGGGGGCCCAGGCTCATGCAGCTGGAGCATGCTTTTGCCGCCCAGGAGACGTCAGGCCCGGCCACCTCCAGGTCCCCGCCATCCCTGCCATCCCTGCCATCCCGCCCCTTCGCGTCCTGGGAACCAGCTCGCTTCCGAGCCGCACGCATCGAGCCTCCAGGCATGCCCCACTATGAGCTGGCTTTAATCCTGAAAGCCATGCCGCGGCCAGACTGCTGCTGCTTTGAAACATACGATAGAGGTTCTGATGGAAAAAGGAGCAATAGTGAGGAACTTGGAAAACCTGGGTGAGTGAGCGCTTCCTTGTGAGATCTCTACCCACAATCAGTGGCACAACAGAGGCGGGTATTTCCTGGTGAATTTTTATGCACCAACCACAACTGTTGAAAGCATGATGGAGCACTTCTCCAAACGTAGATGTGATTAGACCGAATATTGTCAAACACCCTCTGACCCAGGAACTAAAAGAATGTGAAGGGATTGTCCCAATCCCACTTAAAGGAAAATTATATTACACAAAGAAGAGGAAGAAGTGAGAAGATTCACCAGGAATTAGCCTTATATTTAATCCCTTCATATTTGAGCAGCATGGATGAGAAGAAATAGTTTACAAGCTTGGCCTTTTATATATAAGAGTGTATTGCAGGTGCTGTTTGATTTTTCTAAGATATTTTTAGCCCTTGATCCCCTTTGCTGCGAGAGGTGAGGAACTGCTCACTGACAGCTTCTCTGTAATCTGTGATACAAGCGGATCATTCTTGATTTTGTTTTCATTTCTTTGTCAGTGAGGACTTTTCCCCTTACAACAGTAACACCATTCTGAAGAGCAAAACTTGTAATACCACCTGGGATTGTGAGTTAGTCATTCAGACTGCATAATCATGCAGAAATAAAAATTGAAGACTAATATATTAATTATATGGGCAATTTTGGCTTTGATAATAAACGTGATTTTAGAAATTAAAAAAAAAACAGACTGAGATAGGACACAGATGTTAGAACAGGAAATTTTAGATGACTATGATTAATATGCTAAAGGCTCAAATAGAAAAACAGACAATACCTAAGCCAGATGGGTAATTACAGCAAAAAAAGATAAACTATGCCTGAAATTAAAAAAAAAAAAACAGTAACAGAGATGAAGAATGTCCACAACAGTCTCATCAGTAGAACTGACACAGTCAAGGAAAGAATAAGTGAAATTGAAGATAGATCTATAGAAATTACTAGAGCTACAGAAATTACTCAAACTGAAACACACTGAAAAGAACAAACAAAAGCTGTAGAACAAAAAACAAACTATTTAATATATGCATAGTCAGAATCTTAGAAAGAGGAAAGAGAAAGAAAAGAAAAAATTAATCATGAATTTTCAAAACCAACTAGAGGGAGCTGGTGGGCTCACAACATTGTGAATACACTAAATATCCCTGAATTGTATGTTTTAAAATGGTTAACTGTATATTATATAAATTTCTCCTCAATAAAAAAGAAAAATATTTCAAAATCACAGATCCAAGAGCACCAACAGCACCCAAGGCTGTAAGGCTTTAGAAAAACACACACAAATGCACACACACACACACACACACACACACACACACACACACCCCTCTAGGCATATCATATTCAAACTATGAAAAACAAACACCAAGAAACATCTTAAAAAAGGCTGTCAACACAGAATTCCATATCCAGTGAAAGCATCTTTCAAAAATGAAGAAATAAAAACTTCCCGAAACAAAAAACTGAGAATTTATTGCCAACAAATGTACTCTACAAGAAATGCTAAAGTAGTTCACCCAGAAAGAATATGCCAGACAAAAACTTAAACTTATACCAAAAAATAATTTTAAAAAAACAATGGAAATAAAACAAATGATAATTAAATTAACTTTCCCCCCACATTTAATTGCTCGAACAGATAACTGACTACCAGAAGTAAAAACAGTAGCAAAATATTATGTTCCTGGCATATGCAAAAGTAAATTGCATGACAAAAATAATACCAAAAAAGTGCGAGAAGAATTGGAAATACAATGCCGTATAGGGCTGTTAAATGAAACAGTATTATTACCTAACTGTAGAATCTGTCTGATTATATTGTAAAACCTAGGATAACTACTAAAAATAATTTTAAGAGGTATAATTATGTCAATGGAGAATAAAAAATTCATTGGCAAAAGTTTAATAAGAAACAGGATATTTGCATAGTCTCAAAATATTTCCCACAAGATACTTACTAATTATAAAGGGAAGCATGGTAACTCTCCATTGGAGAAAACTGGGAGACGCTATCTTAACCACATGTCAAAGTTAACAGCACCAGTAATAACACATATTGACATCATATACCTCCTGTTACACTATGAAAAATAAAAAATCACACCTGTGATATTCTTTCCAAGAATGCATAAACTCACTCTCTCATGAAAAAACATCAGACAAACCCAAACTGAGGAACATGCTCCAAAATACCTGATCAGTAATCTCTCAAAGTGTCAAGGTCATGGAACAAGGAATGGCTGAAGAATTAGCACAAGTTGGGAGAGGCTACAGAGACGTGAAAACTAAATGTATTGTAGACATTAAATGTGATCTTGAACCAGAAAAAGCACACTAGTAGAAAATCTAGTAATAGTCAAATAAGGTCAGTAGTTTAGTTAATAATATTGTACTAGGCCAGGCGCAGTGGCTCACGCCTATAATCCCAGAACTTTGGGAGGCCAGGGTGGGTGGATCACAAGGTCAGGAGTTCGAGACTAGCCTGGCCAATATGGTGAAACCCCGCCTCTACTAAAAATACACACACAAAAAAAAATTATCCAGGAGTGGTGGCACATGCCTGTAATCCCAGCTACTCAGGAGGCTGAGGCAGGAGAATCGAAGTGGAGGTTGCAGTGAGCCAAGATCACAGCACTGCACTATAGCCTAGGCAACAGAGTGAGACTCCGTCTCAAAAAAAAAAAGAAAAAAGAAAATTACCAATAGCACTATGCCAATTATTGTGTACTGTATTTATAAGATGTTAACATTAGCAAAGTTTGAAAAAGGGTATTTAGAGCTCTACACTATTTTGCAATTTTTCTGTAGTTCCTTTACATTTTTAGATATCCTTGCATTCTAAACACACTGCTATCACTCATTATACATTTTAAAATATTAATCCTCTGTGCAGTAAATCAATTACTAAGAAAAAAATAAGTCCCAAAATTCAAGCATAGAATTTGTGAGAGTGCTATTGGACTTGCCACACTCCTAAAATATAGACTATATTTTAGTCTATACAGACTATATAGACTATAGTCTACTATACAGAATGACTGACTATATAGATATATAGTCTAGAGGTTAGTAGTCTATATAGTCAGTCTATACGTCAGTTTTGGCATAAGTAAAACATAATAAATATCCTCGTAAAAAAAAAAGAGTCAAAATGCCAACATGTTGGTAACAACATAGCATTACATTAGAGCTACTTAAATATCTTCAAAGACATCTACACAGCCACTAGTCATGGCTTTATTAAAGGTATCATATAATGCATTTCCCCTGCTATATCTATGAATCAAAGTGTACATTTATCAATACAGCTCTTCCTTACACACCCTAGCTGGAAATCATTTAAATCCTTTCAACAATACACATTCTCTTTAAATGCAGAATTGTGTGTGTGAGGGAACGAGGCAACAAAATAGTGTCAGGTGTCCCTACTGAAAGAATAGTCTGTTAAGGAATAAAAGGGATAAAACTTCGGGTCAGCTTTAAAGGAAAGATGAAATTTGGATAGTTCCTGAAGGGTTAGGAGCTACGAAAAAAAAAAAATTGAATGGTCAACAAGAAATAGAGGAAAACATCCAAGGGAGATCTATAATAGCAAAAAACTTAGAGGTAGAAATACATAAGGCATGTCTGAGAATATAGGCTAACTAGCTGGATTACGAAGCTATACATACTCCAGGAGTTATGGAAACTCATTCATGATGAAGAGGAGGGGTTAAATGCTAGAACTTTCAACATTAAGCTAAAGAGGAAAGCCCAAATCCAGTAACAGAGGCCTTTAAAGAACAATTCCATTATTCAGTTTCCTGTAACTAAAGCAGATGTATGTACACAAAGATTAATCTCAGAAAACCTTGGAATCTGAAGAATTATATTTACCACATAGATAAATTTTAAACTTGGCTTTTTAAGATATAGAGCAAGTATGTGTTTGAGAGAAACTGAGTACATGCACAAGAGATAAAGAAGTATTTAGATGAGCATAATATAAAAATATAAAATATTAAAAAATAACTAAAGCATCAAATTAAATCAAATCCAAAAACATCTTATTAAAAGATAAAAAAATGAGTACCTGGCAGGTATAAGTAGGAAACAGAAATTTTGTACATGAACACTTTAATTAATATTTTACTTAAAGATAGAGAAGTATAACTAGAAATTTTAAGAAATTATATTACCATTAAATAGCAAATTTTTAAAAAACTGACAGTATGAACAGGAATTTTAACTGTCATATTATTTTTTCTTTTCCAAGTACACACTGATTTATGTCAGCTGATTTTTGAAACTAGCAGGAAGAATTGCCAAGGCATCAAACCACTGACTTTGCTACAATGATATTTTGTTTAAACTTCCAGTAATATAAATTAAATCAAGCTAAATTGTAGGTTAGTAAACTTTAAAAAATATCAGTACACAGTGCATCTGATTGATATGAACAATCCTAAAAATGGAGCAATTTACATTTTTTTTTTTTTTTGAGACAGTCTCACTCTGTCACCCAGGCTGTCGTGCAATAGTGCGATCTCAGCTCACTACAACTTCTGCTTTCCAGGTTCAAGTGATCCTCCTATCTCAGCCTCCTGAGTAGCTGGGACCACAGGCATGCGCCACCAAGCGGGGCTAATTTTTGTATTTTTTGGTAGAGACGAGGTTTTGCCTTGTTGACCAGGCTGGTCTCAAACTAAGTGACCCACTCGCATTGGCTTCCCAAAGTGCTGGGCCTATAGGCGTGAGCCACTGCACCAAGTCTAAATTTTTATTTTCTTTTAAATATCCAAGTCGTAAGTAGCATATGCTACTTCTTTCAGAATTAGCATGAAGCCTCTAAATTGGTTTTCCCGCTGTGAGCTGAATCCCTATTTCATTTAGTTTATTTTCTAAAACATATATTTATACTGTCAATTTACATAAGTAGTACTAGATATCAAAAAACAGTACATATTAGCCACATTTCCAAATTGCATTCAACCATGGACACCAGCGTGTTCTGCTAGATGATTAACACAACACATTTTTACTGGGTCCTAAAGCCTCTGAACTGTTGTCTACCATAGATTTTATAAAACAGATGTTTCTTTCATGCAATAAAGTAATTCTAGAACTAGATTATAGAAAAAGTGATACAACAGGTAGAGCAAGATCCAATGTAAAAATAAGCAGAAGGTAAAATTGCCATCAAGAAAAATTGTGAACCTCAAAAGGTTTCAATTTGATCAGGTAAACCAATGTGAGTTTAGTGAACTGAAAATTTCATGTTTCTAAAAACTGAGATTTTCCTCGGAAAGGTAAAAAAAAAAAAATTCTTTCATAACTATTTAATTATAGTTTAGCAGTGTTTTATCACCCCAAGTTTTCTCCTGAGAATCAGAACTGATAAAAACTTTCAAATAGGTTAGGCTATATAATGAGCTTTCCTTATATAGAATGGCACAACCAAATATAAACAGGAAAGAAAAAAAGATTTGTATGACATGCTTAGAAAAAAATGCAAAGAAAAGATTCATGAAAAGTATTTCTCAAAAAAAGCCACAATAGGTAGAAATCATGTAATTTTACTAGTTAGATATCAAAACTAGCCCTTTCTTATTCCTTGGGTGTCTGGGTTGTCCCGCTCTTTCCTCAAACCTTATGTTTGCCAGACAAGAAAAAGTAATATCAGTAAGAGTCAGAAGTCTTAACAGCAAAGACGTTCAAATATCCAAACAATAGAGAAAGAACAGACCTAAAAGTAAGCTTGCTAATAACTCAGTCAAGTATTCATTAGGCAATTACTATATGTCACAGACAAAATTAATAAGAAACACAATTCCCTTCCTCTAGAACTGAGAATTTATTTGAAAACAAAGCAGAAATGTATTTAGAGTAAAGCACTACTATGTGATTACAGCCAAAGCTCAATATGATATTATTTATAAGTGGTAGGAAGAAAAAAGCCAGTACAGAGAAGAAAAGCATACTAGGTAGGGAAAATGTGATAAGTAATCTTAAAATGTGGTTTACCGCTATGACAATTCCTCATGAACTGACAGGCCTGGGTTCAAAACTTTACCCCTTAACAGCTATGTGAGCTTGGACAGTTTACTTAACTTCATTAGCCCTCAGTTTCTCATCTATATAATAAAACTAACATTTACCTATTTACTTTTGGGGACTGCTGTGAGGATTAAGTGAAATAATGTAAGTGTATCACTGGATATGATGCCTAACACAAAATAAACCCGCAATTAAAGAAGAGACAATAGAAGATGGAATGGTTGTCAGGTTAAAAAACAGAGAAATTGAAAAATTTTGTAAATAATGGGCTGTAGCAAAGAAGCAGAAATTGATATGATGAGCTATTCTTTCACAGTAACTTATCTTTTGTTGTAGCAAGCATCTGTGCAAATATATAAACCAGTGTCTGATGGCCACTGATGAAGGGCAGTGCTCAATGCTTGGCTGCTTTCGGATGAGGACAGAGACTCATTATTATCAATGGTTAGTCTATTCATTCATAAAACTGCAGGTGTTCATAACACTGTATAAACTAGAAAAGCAGTGCACATTTGAGGACCTCTACAGCCACATCCTGAGCAGAGTAGTGGAACTGCTACATGAAATTTTAGGGCAAACATTAAGATATGTTCCTTCAAAAGTGAAAATTGGAGGAAATTTCTCAAAGTACCTCAATGGATCTTAAAATGAGGCAGATTATGTGCAGTACAATTTTCCTTAGTTTTGACTCGTCAGTGTATATGACTGTACTATAAGCTTCTATTAGTACAAAATTATCTTCGAGGACTAAAAATTCCATGACAATATAGAAACACATATGCGGATTTGTTTCACTCTTGTAGGTTGAAACATGTAGTTAAAGACAAATATAAGCACTCTGAATAGAGTCTTTCTTCAGCAAAACAGCAATGTCAGCACAGGCAGCAAACTACAGCAGAAATTGAGTGCAAAGTTCAAAAATCATTTCCTAAGAGTATCAAGTACTTAAAACATAGTATGGCTAGGTTAATGTTTACTTTCACTTTATTTCACTTAACATTGGGTTATCAAGTATATGTCAGATATCTTTCCCTGGATCTGCTAGAGATTATTGGAAATTTTAATTTATTGAAGGAGTTTCATATCTAGAGACCGTGTGTAAAATAAGTGGCAGAGCATCTTCTCCTGCCATCATCTACACTATAAAGTTGTCAAAATAATTTTTAATAGTATGTATACAAATGTTTCAAACTTATGAAGATCTATTAAAAATCTGTACTACTATTTATAATTGACTGCTATTCATTGAATTTTAACAAAAAATTAGGACAAAATAGATCCTTCAGAAATACTTCATATATCATGGAAGCTTGAGTATAATCTAGGGTACAAACCCTTCGTTTTATATGAGGAATTCAGAAGTTAGAGAGAAGTAACTTAGCCAAGGCCATACTCAATAAATTACTAAGAGGTCTGAAAAGCCAGGGCTCTTCATTCAATTAATGCAGTGTGTTTACCACTATAGCTAACATTTTGATTAGTCAAAATTACACAAGCCATATAGATTTTTATTCTCCCCTGACCCAAATTCTTCTATAGTGAAAACAGAAAGTGAGACGTGGGTCAATTCTGGGGCCCAGATTAGAATTTATAATGTTCATGTAGCACACTTCCACGGAAAAAGACAGCCCTTTGGTAAAAGATTCTAACTCACTGTCACTAGTTCTTCCTTATGTACTTACCTTTCTGGGTATAAATGGAAAATACTCATCTCAAGGAAGGAATCTCAGCTGTAATGACATTCATCTTCTCTTAACTCTAAGCGCAGGACAATGTGAAAAATGGTAACAGTCAGAGGGAGATAACCTTGGGACAGACCTACAGGGTTCCTGTCAAGTAAAACAGTAGGCTGAGACATTTCCTAAAAGTATTAGTACATGTAACTTTGTTTTCAGAATTTTGATATATATAATCTAACCTGCAGTTACCCCAAAATAAGTGGAGCCAAGTGTAGAGTACTTAAAACATAGAGTTTGGAATACCTCTTTTGCAGACAGCAGCCCACATAACAAAAATAATGTGCCAGGTCTGGGAAAGTGACTAATAATCAGAACTCCTAGGACTGGGCTCTATTTTCCTATAGAATAGCTGTTATCAGTGTGTTTAGATCTACAAAATAGCTAAAATATTTGCAATCACCGTTTTTTTAGGAAGTTACTTTGAGCATCCCTAATCCAAAAATCCAAAATCCAAAGTGCTCCAAAATCCTAAATCTTTTGAGTGCCAACATGATGTTCAAAAGGAAATGCTCAATGGAACATTTTGGATGATGTTTGAAAGGAAATGCTCAATGGAACATTTTGGATGATGTTTGAAAGGAAATTCTCGATGGAACATTTTGGATGATGTTTGAAAGGAAATGCTCGATTGAACATTTTGGATTTTAGATTTTTGGATTAGCGATACTAATATTCAACAGTATAATGTAAATATACCAAAATCTGAAAAAATCCAAAATCTGGACATTCTTTTGGTCCCAAGCATTTCGGATAAGTAATACTTGACCTGTGTAATACACACAGATCAGAGACCATGTGTCTTATTGATTTTTTAGCACAATTCTCAAAGTTAGAGACTACATCTTGTTATATTTTTTAAGCCCCCACTCTTTATCTAGCAAAAATCTGGATGCACTGTAAGCACTCAGTGCTCACTGAATGTGTTTTTTTATTAGATTTTTTTTAAGTTCATCACAATTCCAGATTGTAGTGCCTAACTCAGATTCCTTTACATTTCCCTAGCAAAAATGTGCACAAAAACACTGGAGAAGAGGTCCAAGTGATATGTGCAGGAAATATAAAATACAGACATATCCGAGGTTACAACTCAATTAATGCAAACTGTTCTGTAAACCCTAGAAAATGCAGATCAGTGATAGTCATAATTTAGAAACACAAACTATAACACACAGGCAAAATATAGAGGACATCACATAAAGTTCCATGATGCTACTGAAAAGTTTAAACTAGTGATGGATTATTCAAAATATTTGTTTCATTTTTAAAAACAACAAAGTGAATGCTGCATGAAAACAGGATAAATGATAAAATGTAAACAGCAAGATAGTTACAAAGCATAATAAATCTTTACTGTGAATAAAAGTGAATTATTTGTGAAGAAAAGCCAGCTAGGAGATAGACATATCTCAAAAGAAAGCCAAAATTTAAGGTTCTGAAAGATAGCCTGATGTTTTTGCTTGGGCCTGATACAGTGTATGATTGCATTTCTGCACAAATATAACACCAGTGTTTTAACCCCAAGTGTTGTTAGAATATTCTCCAAAATAAAATAACTCAGAAATAGTGGAAGAGTACCTTACCATTCAATTATTCAACATTATCTGGGAAAATTCTCCTTTTACAATATTCTGCATAGGCTGTACTGATAAAAATATTCACTACCAGTAAGTGTTTTAACCTTCAAAATTAGTGGACACGAACCAATAGGAAGCAGATAAGGAAAGAACATACATCCATCCCCAAGACTGGTAATTCCTCCATTAAAGACTTGTACTCCCAGCCCACCATCACCCTTTCCTCTATTCCATATCCCTCTTACAAGTACCATGCAAGAGGGGCTTGGAGGAATTTTTAACTACCCCAATAACTTCCATCAGCTCCTCTAATAGACACTCCCAAAATATACAACTAAATAAAGCAAAGCACTTATTATTGCAAAAGAAGACTCAAGACAAGAAACTTGGGAGCATCATTTCGATTAAGCCACTGCTCTTTCTCCCTTCCTCTACATGGCAATCATGGAGCTGTCACCTATATCATGCTTTGTTGGAGTATAGCAACAATGGTTAAAAGCATGAATTTAGAGTCAAGCTATACAAATATTTGTAAATTTTGACAAGTACCAAAACACAAAAAAGATAAGGAAGCATTGGTTTAATGAAATGGAAATATCAAAAATATACATAGTTGGTAGAATTTTAAATTAGTAAAACCAATCTGGAAGTCCATTTTGTTAAAAGTATTCAAAACTCCAAAAATATGCATGTAATTTGCCTCAGAAATTCAATTATGAATTGAATTTATTCAATTTCTTCTGAAAAAAATAGGTTAAATATGTAACTTGTATATGCAGCAATGTTCTCTACAGTAATTTTCATAATAGCAAAATGCTGCAAAAATCTTAAATACCCAACAGCATAGGACTAGTTGGTTAATTATGTTACAGTGACACTATGAAATACTATGCAAACATTAAAAAGAATGATGAACAGCCACAATTAAGTGAAAAATGCAGATTACAGAACAGAAGGTATAAAACAATCTCAGTTGTCTATTTTTTAAATTTAATCACATAATTATAGAAGATAATCTGGAATAATATACCTTAAAAATGTGAAACAATTATTATCTGAGTGATGGGATTAAAGGTAATTAATATTTTCTTTGTAAATTTTTCATCTCATTTCATTACATTAAGCATCATTACTTTTAATCTGAAAAGAAAAGCTTTTCATATTTTGAGTTTAAAAAAGTATTAAGTCTACATAAAGCACACAGACACCAAGAGTTAATTATGTAAGTCCACATAACATACGTGTGCATATACCTACATATCTAAACTCACTTCTATAAGTACACATCTTAAGTTTTGACTTTTGAAAATTAGCACTTCTTCAAAATTATAAACTTTTTTTTTTTTTTTAGCATTTCTAAGGCATTAAGAGACATCTGTGTCATCCTGACACAACCAATACTGCTCCAATGCCATTATACAATCCATTTTTGGTTTGCTTTGTAATAGGTGAATGTTTAGTGCTATGCTGTGCCTCGCCTTTTGATTACTGCCAAAAAAGAAAAAACTAAGCCACCTCTATAATATACTGCCTGAAGTTTCTAAGGAAAACCATAGCAGAATGCAACTACTTTAACAGCTTTAGAAAAGATTAATTATCAGTGAAGGCCCCAGAAGTGAGGGGGAAACATCAAATATGTTATTCAGACAGACAACTCTGACTCTTCTCTCCTTCCGAGCATCTCCACCAAAAAACTACATGGGAAGATGAACCATAACACACAGTAAAATAAGAGAAAAACTTTAAAAGTCATTTAAATTATCTAAGTATTCATAATAACTTAATACTGAGCTAAATATAAACTTCATATTAAAGATATGGCATTTAGACTTTATTAACTCAGCTTAGAGTTATAGATGAGCTATGGTATGCTGAACCCATCTATAAAAAATAATTAAAGACATTCAAGAATTCATAAAATTTGATTACTCATCAGAGAAAGAAAAAAGTACTTACCACTAAGTCCCAATTATTTTGTTCAAGCAATGTAATAGCTTCGTCAATGTTTTCAATGCCAGTACATGCCTGGAAAGAAAGTAAATAAGCATTTTACATATAATTTTAGAAATAGGGAGGTAAATCAGACTTAAAAATGTAAATAGCATAATATGTAATTTAAATTCAAATAGGTATATGAATAAAGCCAAAACACTAAAAGTTTAACACTTCTAAGCATTTTACATATATGGTGTGAACATTGTTAATTACAAAGTAAATTTACATTGCTCTGAAAAAAAGACAATAAAGCAGGAAAAGAAAGTATATTTAAATTTTGAGCTTTGATACCCAGGATGATCTCTAATTACCAAGAACAACTTTTAGTCAAAGATTCTCATGGGCAACCACATGTAAAACAAATGAATTTCAACCCATACCATGCACTTTATATAAAAACTAACTCAAAATATATAACAGACCTAGACCTAAACTAAAATCGAAAACTATAAAACTAGATCTGTGCTGTCTGATAGCCACTACCAGCCGCTCTCTGGTAGCTGCTAGACACATGTGGCTAGTGAGTCCTTGAAATGTGGCTCAACTGAGTTAAGATGTGCTATAAGTACGAAATACACACCAGGTAAGACTTAGCACCAAAATTAAAAATGTAAGCTATCTCATTAATAATTTTTCCTCTGAATACATGTTGAAATGGAAATTTTTGACATACTAGCTTAAATAAAACATGTTAAAATTAATTTCACACATTTCTTTTTACCCCTTTAACATAAATACTAAGAAAAAATTAACTATATATATGAAATTATATTTCTGGTGTTGTTCTTGAAAAAAATATATGAGGACATACTTGTGACCAGACTAAGCAAATATTAACTAGCAGGATGCCATTTTTAAGCTAGGCACATTAATAAAGTCAGCCATTCTCTGGTGACCCAGCTCATGGCAGTGTAGGCATTTTATTCTCAGGCCACCAAACCAAATCCAACAGCACATCAAAAAGTAAATTAACCACAATTAAGTATACTTCATTCTTGGGATACAAGGTTGGTTGGACATATGATTCACCACATAAACAGAATTAAAAGCAAAAACCACACAATCATCTCAATAGATGCAGAAAAAGTTTTCAATAAAACCCAACATCCCTTCACAATGAAAACCCTCAAGAAAGTAGGCATCAAAGGAACATATCACAAAATAATAAGAGCCTAACTCACACCTAATATACTGAATGGCCAAAAACTGGAAGCATTCCTCTTGAGAACTGAAACAAGGCAAGGATGTCCACTCTCACCACTTACATTCAACATAGTACTGGAAGTGTTGGCCAGAGCAATCAACCAAGAGAAAGAAATAAAAGGCATCTAAATAGGAAAAGAAGAAGTCAAACTATCTCACTTCATAAATAATATGATTCTGTATCTAGAAAACCCTAAAGACTGCAAAAAGGATCCTGGAACCGATAAACAACTTCAGTAAAGTTTCAAGACACAAAAATCAATGTACAAAAATCAGTAGCATTTCTACACACCAGTAACACTCCAGCTGAAAGCCAAATCAAGAATATAATCCCATTTACAATAGCCACAAAGAAAATGAAATACCTAGGAATATGGTTAACCAAGGAGATGAAAGATCTCTACAAGGAGAACTACAAAACACTGCTGAAAGAAATCAGAGACCACACAAATAAAAAACATTCCATGCTCACAGGTTGGAAGAATCAATATCATTAAAATGGCCACACTGCCCAATGCAATCCAGAGATTCAATGCTATTCCTATCAAACTACCAATGTTATTTGTCACAAACTAGAAAAAACTAAAATTCATATGGAATCAAAAAAGAGCCCAAATAGCCAAAGTAATCCTAAGCAAAAAGAACAAAGCTGGAGGCATCACATTATCCAACTTCAAACTATACTGTAAGGATACAATAATCAAAACAGCATGGAATCGATACAAAAACAGACATAAACACTCATGGAACAGAATAGAGAACACAGAAATAAAGCTGCTTGCACACCTACAGCCATTTGATCTTCAACAAAGCCTACAAAAATAAGCAATGGGGAAAGGACTGCCTATTGAATAAACAAACAGTGCTGGGATAGCTGGCTACCCATGTACAGAAGAATGACACTAGACCCCTACTTTTCACCATATACAAAAATTAACTCAGGATGGATTAAAGATTTAAATGTAAGACCTCAAACTATAAGAATCTAGAAGAAAACCTAAGAAATGCCATTCTGGACATCAATCTTGGCAAAGAATTTACTACTAAGTTATCAAAATCAACTGCAACCAAAACCAAAATTGACAAGTTAGACCTAATTATACTAAAGAGCTTCTGCACAGCAAAAGAAACTATCAACAGGGTAAACATACAACCTACAGAATAGGATAAAATATTCACAAACTACACATGTGACAAGATCTAATATCCAGAATCTATAAGCAACTTAAATCAACAAGCAAAAGACAAGTAACCCCATCAAAAAATGGGCAAAGGACATGAACAGACACTTCTCAAAAGAAGACGTACACATGGCCAACAAACATGAAAAAATGTTCCACATCACCAATCACAGAGAAATGCAAATCAAAACTACAATGACATACCATCTCACACCAGTCAAAGTGACTATAATTAAAATATATTTTTTAAAAAACAGATGCTAGTGAGGCCACAGATATAAAGGGAATATTTATACACTGTTGGTGGGAATACAACTTAGTTCAGCTACTACAAAAGCAGTTTGTAGATTTCTCAACTTAAAACAGCATTTAACTCAGCAATCCCTATGTATATATTAAAAAAAAATTCATTGTACCAAAAAGACAAATTCACTCACACATTAATCGCAGCACTATTCACAATAGCAAAGACATGGAATCAACCCATGTGCCCATCAACAGTGGAATGGATAAAGAAAATGTGGCATGTATACACTGTGGAATACTATGCAGCCATCAAGAGAACTATGTCATGTCCTTTGCAGCAACATGGGTTAAGCTGGAAGCCATAATCCTAAGCGAATTAATGCAGAAAGAAAAAACAACACACCACATTTTCTCACTTATAAGTGAGAGCTAAACATCAGGTACTCATGGACAGAAAGAAGGCAACAATAAAACTGCACTACTAGAATGGGGAGAGAGGCAAGGGTTGACTATTCGGTACTATGTTGAGTACCTGAGTGACAAGATCATTTCATACCTCAAGCATCACACAATATATCTAGGTAATAAACTTCTATCTGTACTCCCTGAATCTAAAACAACAGTTGAAAAACAAAACACTAGTAGACCACATATTAAAAACAAGAGACTGCTATGGATTGAATATCTGTATCCTCCTATGGTGACATCCTAAAATCCACTATGATGGTATTTGGAGATGAGGTCTTTGAGAGGTAACTAGGACTAGATGAAGTTATGAAGGTAGAATCTTCATGATAGGATTAGTGCCCTTACATGGATGAATCTGGAGGCCATTATCCTTAGTGAAATGACCCCAAAACAGAAAGTCAAAAACCATATGTTCTTACTTGTGAGAGTTAAACAATGGATACACATAAACATACAGAGTAGAATGACAGACACTGGAGACTCCAAAATGTGGCAGGGTAGGAGGTAGTAAGGGACAAAAATGCTACTTATTGGGTACAGTGTACACTATTCAGGTGATAGGTACACTAAAAGCCCAAACTTTACCACTATACAATATATCCATGTAACATAACTGCACTTGTACTCCTAAGTCCATAAAAATAAAAAGTTATTTAAAAAAAAGATTACTGCCCTTGTAAGAAGAGATACCAAAGAATTTGTTTCAAGCTTGAAAGACTAGAAAGGAAAACCAAATAATTAAAAAAAAAAATTCTGTCTCCCTCACCACCCCATCAGGTGAGAACACAGCAAGACAGCAGCCATCTGCAAGTGAGAAAGAGAGCCCTCACCAGAAACTGACTACTCTGGTACCCTGATGACACACAATCAGCTTTCAGAACTACAAGGAGATAAATGTCATTTGTTGAAGCCAACCAGACTATTGTATTTTGTTATGATGGACAAATAGACTAAGACAGGAACCACTTGTGACAAAGAAAACAAAGTTACAAAAATAGTTTAGAAGTCATTAAACAAACAACTGCAACCCACAGAAAGCAACGAAAAAAAAAAACACATGAGAATGAGGACCAATCTAACTTCCAGAGATATCATACTGTATGTTTTAAATATCGATTTAAATACATGTAAAGTATGCAGAGAACCAACAAAGTATGTGGCCCATTCAAGAGAGAAATTAACAGAAGCTGTACAGAGGAAAAACAGACATCCAACTGAGTAGACAAAGTCTATCAATCATCATCTTAAACATACTTATAGAGCTAAAATACCATGAACAAAAAGCTAAAAGAAATCAGAGGAATAAAGTGTCAAAAATAGAGAACGCTGGATAGAGAGCAGAATGATGGTAACGAACAACTGGCAAGGGCAGTGGGCAGAGGAGAATAAAGATGGGATAGTTAATGGGTACAAAAACACAGTCAGATAGAGGAATAAGATCTAGTATTTGTTAGCACAATAGAGTAACTGCACCTCACATCTCAATACTAACATCGAACGCAAATGGCCTAAATGCTCCACTTAAAAGATATAGAATGGCAGAATGGATAAGAATTCACCAACCAAATATCTGCTGTCTTCAAGAGACTCACCTAACACATAAAGACTCACACAAACTTAAGGTAAAGGGGAAAGATATTCCAGGCAAATGGACACCAAAAGCAAGCAAGAGTAGCTATTCTTATATGAGAGAAAAACAAACTTTAAAGCAACAACAGTTAAAAAAGACAAAAAGGGACATTATATAATGATAAAGGGACTAGTACAACAGGAAAATATTACAATGCTAAATATACATACACTAAACACTGGAGCTCCCATTTATAAAAGCTCTAGGAAATGAGATGATGGCAACACAGTAATAGCAGGAGACTTCAATATTCCACTGACAGCACTAGACAGAAAGTCAACAAAGAAACAATGGACTTAAACTATACCCTAGAACAAATGGACTTAACAGACATTTACAGAACATTCTACCCAACAACTGCAGAATATACATTCTATTCATCAGTACATGGAACATTCTCCAAGATAGGCCATATGGTAGGCCACAAAATGAGTTCCAATCAATTTAAGAAAATCAAAATTATATCAAGTATTCTGTCAGACCACAGTAGAATAAAATTGGAAATCGACTCCAAAAGAAACCCTCAAAACCATGCAAATACATGGAAATTAAATAATCCGCTTCTGAATGATCTTTGGGTCAACAATGAAATCAAAATGGAAACTAAAAAATTCTTTGAACTTAACAATAATAATGGCACAACCTATCAAAACCTCTGGGATACAGCAAAAGTGGTACTAAGAGGAAAGTTCATACCATTAAATGCCTAGATCAAAAAGTCTCAAAGAGCACAAATAGACAATCTAAGGTCATACCTCAAGAAACTAGAGAAACAAGAAGAAAACAAACCCAAACCCAGCAGAAAAAAAGAAACAACCAAGATCAGAGCAGAACTAAATGAAATTGAAACAAACAAAACTACAAAAGATAAATGAAACAAAAAGCTGCTTCTTTGAAAAGATGAACAAAATTCAGTATTTTATTGAGGATTCTTGAATCAATGTTCATCAAGGATATTGGTCTAAAATGCTCTTTTTTTGGTTGTGTCTCTGCCCGGCTTTGCTATCAGGATGATGCTGGCCTCATAAAATGAGTTAGGGAGGATTCCCTCTTTTTCTATTGATTGGAATAGTTTCAGAAGGAATGGTACCAGTTCCTCCCTGTACCTCTGGTAGAATTCGGCTGTGAATCCATCTGGTCCTGGACTCTTTTTGGTTGGTAAGCTACTGATTATTGCCACAATTTCAGAGCCTGTTATTGGTCTATTCAGAGAGTCAACTTCTTCCTGGTTTAGTCTTGGGAGGGTGTATGTGTTGAGGAATTTATCCATTTCTTCTAGGTTTTCTAGTTTATTTGCGTAGAGGTGTTTGTAGTATTCTCTGATGGTAGTTTGTATTTCTGTGGGACCAGTGGTGATATCCCCTTTATCATTTTTTATTGTGTCTATTTGATTCTTCTCTCTTTTCTTCTTTATTAGTCTTGCTAGCGGTCTATCAATTTTGTTGATCCTTTCAAAAAACCAGCTCCTGGATTCATTAATTTTTTGAAGGGTTTTTTGTGTCTCTATTTCCTTCAGTTCTGCTCTGATTTTAGTTATTTCTTGCCTTCTGCTAGCTTTTGAATGTGTTTGCTCTTGCTTTTCTAGTTCTTTTAATTGTGATGTTAGGGTGTCAATTTTGGATCTTTCCTGCTTTCTCTTGTGGGCATTTAGTGCTATAAATTTCCCTCTACACACTGCTTTGAATGTGTCCCAGAGATTCTGGTATGTTGTGTCTTTGTTCTCGTTGGTTTCAGAGAACATCAAACTATACTACAAGGCTACAGTAACCAAAACAGCATGGTACTGGTACCAAAACAGAGATATAGATCAATGGAACAGAACAGAGCCCTCAGAAATAACACCACATATCTACAACTATCTGATCTTTGACAAACCTGACAAAAACAAGCAATGGGGAAAGGATTCCCTATTTAATAAATGGTGCTGGGAAAACTGGCTAGCCATATGTAGAAAGCTGAAACTGGATCCCTTCCTTACACCTTATACAAAAATCAATTCAAGATGGATTAAAGACTTAAACGTTAGATCTAAAACCATAAAAACCCTAGAAGAAAACCTAGGCATTACCATTCAGGATGTAGGCATGGGCAAGGACTTCATGTCTAAAACACCAAAAGCAATGGCAACAAAAGCCAAAATTGACAAATGGGATCTAATTAAACTAAAGAGCTTCTGCACAGCAAAAGAAACTACCATCAGAGTGAACAAGCAACCTACAAAATGGGAGAAAATTTTCACAACCTACTCATCTGACAAAGGGCTAATATCCAGAATCTACAATGAACTCAAACAAATTTACAAGAAAAAAAACAACCCCATCAAAAAGTGGGCGAAGGACATGAACAGACACTTCTCAAAAGAAGACATTTATGCAGCCAAAAAACACATGAAAAAATCCTCACCATCACTGGCCATCAGAGAAATGCAAATCAAAACCACAATGAGTTACCATCTCACACCAGTTAGAATGGCGATCATTAAAAAGTCAGGAAACGACAGGTGCTGGAGAGGATGTGGAGAAATAGGAACACTTTTACACTGTTGGTGGGACTGTAAACTAGTTCAACCACTGTGGAAGACAGTGTGGCAATTCCTCAGGGATCTAGAACTAGAAATACCATTTGACCCAGCCATCCCATTACTGGGTATATACCCAAAGGACTATAAATCATGCTGCTATAAAGACACATGCACACGTATGTTTACTGCGGCACTATTCACAATAGCAAAGACTTGGAACCAACCCAAATGTCCAACAATGATAGACTGGATTAAGAAAATGTGGCACATATACACCGTGGAATACTATGCAGCCATAAAAAATGATGAGTTCATGTCCTTTGTAGAGACATGGATGAAATTGGAAATCATCATTCTCAGTAAACTATTGCAAGAACAAAAAACCAAACACTGCATATTCTCACTCATAGGTGGGAATTGAACAATGAGAACACATGGACACAGGAAGGGGAACATCACACTCTGGGGACGGTTGTGGGGTGGGGGGAGGGGGGAGGGATAGCTTTAGGAGATATACCTAATGCTAAATGACGAGTTAATGGGTGCAGCACACCAGCATGGCACATGTATACATATGTAACTAACCTGCACATTGTGCACATGTACCCTAAAACTTAGAGTATAATAATAATAAAAGAAAAAAAAAAGAAAAGATGAACAAAATTCACAGACCATTACCGAGATTAACCAAAAGAAAAGATCCAGCTAAGCTCAATTACAAATGAAAGGGGAGATACTACAACTGATACTAACCAACTCCAACTGCATATCAAAATGAGAATCCACCATGATCAAGTGAGTTTGATACCAGGGATGCCAGGATGGTTTAATATACACAAGTCAATAAATGTGATACACCACATAAACAAAATTAAAAACAAACATCACATGATAATCTCAATAGATGCAGGAAAAGCAGTTGACAAAATCCAGCATTTCTCTGTGATTAAAACCCTCAGCAAAATCAGCATAGAAAGGACATACCTTAAGGTAATGACAAACCCACAGCCGACATTATACTGAAGTTCCAGGAAAAGCTGAAAGCATTCCCCCTGAGAACTGGAACAAGATAAGGATGCCCACTTTCACCACTTCTATTCAACATAGTACTGGAAGTCCTAGCCAGAGCAGTCAGACAAGAGAAAGAAAGCACATCCAAACCAGTAAAGAGGAAGTCAAACTGTTGATGTTTGCTGATGATATAATTGTATACCTAGGAAACACTAAAGACTCATCCAAAAGGCTCCTAGATATGATAAATGAATTCAGTGTTAGTTTCAGGATACCAAATCAAATACACAAATCAGTAGCACTGCTATACACCAACAGTGATCAAGCTGAGAATCAAACCGAGAACTCAACCCCCTTTAAAATAGCTGCAAAACAAAACAAAAAAAACCTTAGGAATATACTTAACCAAGGAGATGAAAGACCTCCAGAAGAGAAACTACAAAACAATGCTGAAAGAAATCATAGATGACACAAATGGACACATCCCATGATCATGGATGGGTAGAATCAATACTAGAAAGATGACCATACTGCCAAAAGCAATCTGCAACTTCAATGCAATTGCCATCAAAATACCATCATCATTCTTCACAGAACTAGAGAAAACAATCCTAAAATTCATATGAAACCGAAAAAGTGACCATATAGCCAAAATAAGACTAAACAAAAAGAACAAATCTGGAGGCATAACATTACCCAACTTCAAACTATACTACAAGGCTATGTTCACCAAAACATCACGGTACTGGTATAAAAATAGGCATATAGACCAATGCAACAGAATACAGAACAGAAATAAAGCCAAATACTTACAGCCAACCAATCTTCAACAAAGCAAACAAAAACATAAAGTGCGGAAAGAACACCCTATTCAACAAATGATCCTGGGATAACTGGTTAGCCACATGCAGAAGAATGAAACTGGATCCTCATCTCTCACCTTATAAAAACTCAACACAACATGGATCAAAGACTTAAATCTAAAACCTGAAACCGTACAACTCAAGAAGATAACACTGGAAAAACTATTCTCGACATTGGCTTAGGCAAAGACTTCATGACCAAGAACACAAAAGCAAATGGAACAAAATCCAAGATAAATAGATGAAACTTAACTAAACTCAAAAGCTTCTGCACAGGAAAAGAAACAATCAGCAGCATAAACTGACAACCCACAGAGTGGGAGAAAATCTTGGCAAATTATGCATCCAACAAAGAACTAATATCTGGAATCTATAAGGAACTCAAATCAGCAAGAAAAAAACAAACAATCCTATTAAAAACTGGGCTAGGGACATGAATAGACAATTCTCAAAAGAAGACATACAAATGGCAAAAAAAAATGAAAAAATGCTTGACATCACTAATGATCAGGCAAATGCATATCAAAACCACAATGCGATACCACTTTACTCTTGCAAGAATGGCCTTAATCAAAATCTAAAAAAAATTATAGCTGTTGCTGTGAATGTGGTGAAAATAGAACACTTTTACACTGCTGGTGGGAATGTAAACTAGTACACCACTATGAAAAACAGCATGGAGATTCCTTAAAGAACTAAAAGTAGATCCATCATTTTATCCAGCAATCCCATTCCTGGGTACCTACCCAGAGGAAAAGAAGTCACTATATGAAAAAGACTCTTGCACACACGTTTATAGCAGCACAATTTGCAATTACAAAAATATGGAACCAGCCTAACTTCCCATCAATCAATGAGTGAATAAAGAAAGTGTGGTATATATATCCCATGGAATACTACTCAGCCATAAAAAGAAACAAAATAGTGGCACTCACAGCAACCTAGAAGGAGTTGAAGACCATCATTCTAAGTGAAGTAACTCAGGAATGGAAAACCGAACATTGCATGTTCTCATTTATAAGTGGGAGCTAAGCTATGAGGATGCAAAGGCATAAGAATGACACATGGGACTTTGGGGACTTGAGGGGAAGGGTGGGAGTCAGGTGAGGGATAAAAGACTACACATTGGGTACAGTGCACAGTGCTTGGGTGATGGGAGCACCAAAATCTCAGAAATCACCACTAAAGTACTTATCATTGTAATCAAACACCACCTGTTCCCCAAAAACTATTGAAATTTTTTTTAAAAGATAAAATAAAAAATGTAAAAAAGAAAGTACTAGTATTTGCTTTCATTATTTTCTCTATTTTTTATTTCACTCATTTCTGGATTCATCTTTATTATTTCCTTCTTTCCACTTATTTGGCTTAAGTTGCTCTTCCAGCTTCTTACGGAGGAAGTATAGAGCAATGATTTTAATCCCTTCTTCCCTTCTAATGTAAGCATTTATAGCTGTAAATTTACCTCCAGGCACTGCTGTAGCTACATCTCACAAATTTTTATATGTATGTTCATTATCATTCAGTTCAAAGTTTTTTCTAAAGTTTTCCTCATGATCTGTTTTTTGGCCCATGTGTTGTATTTGGAAGAATGTTACTTAATTCCTAAACACATGCAGTTTTCCAAACATCTTTTTGCTGTTGATTTGTAATTTAATTCCATTGTGGATGGAGAACTTTATCTATATGATTTCCATCCTTGGAAATTTATGAAGACTTAATAGCCCAATAATCTGTATTGCTAAATGTTTCATATGCATATAAATGTGTATTCTATCTGTTATTATGTGGAATTGCCATTTAACTCTATAAATGTCAATTAAGTCTAGTTATTGATAGTACTGTTCAAATTATCTGTATCTTTACTGATTCTACTTGTTCTATTAATTACTGAGCGAGAACTCTGAAAATCTCCATTTGTACTTGTGGATTTGTCTATATCTGCCTTCAGTTTTGCCAATTTTTGCTTGACAATGAGTGTACACAAATTTGAAGTGTTACCTTCTTGAAAAATTGATTCTCCCGTGATTATGTTTCTTTTATCTTTGGTAATATGCCTTGTACTCAAGTCTACTTAGTCTGGTATTAATATTGTCATCTAGCTTTTCAATAATAGTTTCATAGTATATAATTTTCCATATTTTTTAACTGTGGCTTTACTTATATAGTACATTTCTTTTAGACAGACTACAGTCAGGTCTTGCTTTTTATCCACTACGACAACACCTGCCTCTATATCAAAGTATTTAAAGTACTTATATTTCATGTAATTATTATGGTTGGGCTTGAGTCTGCCACACTTCTACTTATTTTCTAATCATCCCATTCTCTGGTGGCTTTTAGTGCTTATTTTTTATTTTGTTATTATGAGTTAAGTATATGACATGGTGTTTGTTGTTGCATGTTTTAGTAAATCTAAGACATTCTCAACTTTTATTCATTTGAATATTATCTTTCCTACATAATCAATTCTGCTCTTTCAGAGCTCCTACTTGCCATGGAGGTGCATCTCATTCTAGCCTCCATGTCATCTTTTAAATTTTCTATACAAATTTGTATAGTGATGATTTACTTTATCTTCTATACCATTTTTTTAAACCTACAGTTTTCCAATTTACCTACCTATTATAGAGTTTTTTCTTTGAGGATGTACTTTTAGATTCTTTATAAAATCCAATCTATTCTATTTTTTCACTATTTCTGGCTTATAAGTTCTATTCTCTACAGTTTTACATATTTTAAACATATCTACCTTAAAGTCTCTTTGTTACCAGTTCTCAAGTTGTTAGTTCTATGATTTTGGCATCTGCTGAATGTGACTGTGGCTTCTCCTGTGGTATATAACGTCTAACAACTGAGTTCATCTTCAGAAAGATTTATTTTCATACCATGCATTATGATGGTATCCTTATAAAGTGTTTCCTGTACATGCATTGGCTGAACTTTACGGACTTCATTAGCTCTAGACCAGTTTTAATTTGCATGAATTCAATCTTAATCATTTGACAGAATTTTGTATAAGCAAACACATTTTATTACACTCTACAGCACTGTGAAGATATTGCATTTTTAAAAAATTGAAGGGGCCGGGCACATTGGTTCACGCCTATAATCCTAGCACTTTGGGAGGCCAAGGCGGACTGACTGACTGAGCTCAGGAGTTCAAGACCAGCCTGGGCAACACAGTGAAACCCCGTCTCTACTAAAATACAAAAAATTAGCTGAGCATGGCAGCATGTGCCTTTAGTCCCAGCTACTCGGAAGGCTGAGGCAGGAAAATCACTTGAACGCGCGAGGCACAAGTTGCAGAGAGCCGAGATTGCGCCACTGCTCTCCCGCCTGGGCGACAGGGCAAGACTCCATCTCAAAAATAAAAAAGAAAGAAAAAATTAGAGGTTTAAGGCATCCCCGCATCGAGCAAGTCCATCAGAACCATTTTTCCAATAGTACACGCTAATTGCATGTTTCTGTGTCACATTTTGGTAATTCTTGCAATGTTTCAAACTTTTTCACTATTATTATATATATTATGGTAATCTATGATCTTTGATGTTACTATTGTAATTGTTTTGAGGTGCCACAAACCATGCCCACAAGACAATGAACTTCATCAATAAATGTTGTATGTGTCCTGACTGCTCCACTGACCTGCCAGTTCCCCATCTCTCTCCTCCTTGGGAGTCCCTATTCTCTCAGACACAATATTGAAACGAGGCCAATTAATAATCCAACAATAGCCTCTAAGTGTTCAAGTCATGTTTCTCATTTTAAATCAAAAGCTTAAAATGATTAAGCTTAATGAGAAAGAAATGTTGAAAGTTGAGATAAGCTTAAAGCGAGGTTTTTTTGCACCAAATAGCCACATTGTGAATGCAAAGGAAAAGTTCTTGAGGGAAATTACGTGTTACTCTAGTGAATATACAAATAATAAGAAAGCAGAACAGCCTTACTACTAATATAGAGAAAGTTTTAGTGGTCTGAATAGAAGATTAAACCAGTCGAAACTTTTGCTTAAGCCAAAACCTAATGCAGAGCAAGGACCAAACTTGCTTACATTCTACGACACATGTGAGGACACGCAGAAGAAAAGTTTGAAGCTTGCGGAGGTTGGCTCAAGAAGTTCAAGGAAGGAAGTCATCTCCACAACATGAAAATGCAAGGTGAAGCAGCAAGTGCTGATGTAGAAGCTGTAGTAAGTTTTATTCAGGACCTAGCTAATTGATGAAGATGCTTACACTAAACAGCAGCAGTAACATTCTATGTGGATAAAACAGCCTTCTATTGGAAGAAAACATCATCACAGCAAAAGAGAAGTCAATGCCTGGCTTCAAAGCTTCAAAGGGCAGGCTGACTTTCTCATTAAGGGCTAATGCAGATGGTGACTTTCAACTGAAGCCAATGCTTATTGACCATTCTGAAAATCCTAGGTCTCTTCAGAATTATGCTAAATCTATTCTGCCTGTGCTCTCTAAATGGAACAACAAAGCCTGAATGACAGCACATCTCTTTACCATATGGGTTACTCAATATTTTAACCCAGCTTCTGGGACCTACTGCTTAGAAAAACAGATTCCTTTCAAACTATTACTATTCATTGACAATGCACTTGGTTACTCAAGAGCTCAGATAGAGATGTACAAAGAGATCAAAGTTGTTTTTCTGGCTGCTAACACAACATCCATTCTGTAGCTCATGGGTCAAGGATTATTTTTGAATTTCAAGTCTTGTTATTTAGAAAAACGAGGCGGGCGGATCACGAGGTCAGGAGATCGAGACCATCCTGGCTAACACGGTGAAACCCCGTCTCTACCAAAAATACAAAAAATTAGCCGGGCATAGTGGCGGGCGCCTGTAGTCCCAGCCACTCGGGAGGCTGAGGCAGGAGAATGGCGTGAACCCGGGAGGCAGAGGTTGCAGTGAGCCGAGATTGCACCACTGCACTCCAGCCTGGGCAACAGAGCCAGACTCCAACTCAAAAAAAAAAAAGAAAGAAAGAAAATACATTTCATAAAGCTATAATAGCTGCTGTAGATAGTGATTCCTCTTATGGATCTGGGCAAAGTACACTGAAAACTTTCTGGAAAGGATTCACCATTCTAGATGCCATTCATAATTCATGGGAAGAGGTCAAAATATCAACATCAACAAGAGTTTGGGAGAAGTTGATTCTAACCCTTATGGATAATTTTGAGGGATTCAAGACTTCAGCAGAGGAACTGCAGATATGGTGAAGACAGCAAGATAACTAGAATTAGAAGTGGAGTGTGAAGATATGCATGAATTGCTGCAATCTTATGATAAAACCTGAATAGATACGAAGTTGCTTCTTATGGATGAGCAAAAAAAGTGGTTTCTTGAGATGAAAATCTACTCCTGATGTAGATGCTGTGAACACTGTTGAAATGTAAACAAAGGATTTAGACTATGACATAACCTTAACTGATAAAGCAGCAGTAGGGTTTGAGAGGATTGACTCCAATTTTGAAAGAAGCTCTAGTTTGTGTAAAATGCTATCAAACAGGCCGGGCGCGGTGGCTCATGCCTATAATCCCAGCACTTTGGGAGGCCGAGGCAGGCAGAACACCTGAGGTCAGGAGTTCGAGACCAGGCTGCCCAACATGGTGAAACCCTATCTCTACTAAAAATACAAAAAAAAGTAGCTGGGTGTGGTGGTGGGTGCCTGTAATCCCAGCTACTCAGGAGGCTGAGGCAGGAGAATTGCTTGAACCTGGGAGGCGGAGTTGCAGTGAGCCGAGATTGCGCCACTGCACTCCAGCCTGGGCGACGACAGCGAAACTCCGTCTGGAAAAAAAAAAAAAATTGCTATCAAACAGCACTGCATGCTACACAGAAACCTCTCATGAAAGAAGGCCAACCAATGCAGCAAATGTAATTGTTGTCTTATTTTAAGAAATTGCTAGAGCCACCCCAACTTTCAGCAACCACTATCCTGATCAGTCAGCAGCTATCAATGTTGAGGCAAGACCCTTCACCAGCAAAAAGATTAATACTTGCTGAAGGCTCAGGTGATAATTAGCATTTTTTTAACAATAAAGTGTTTTAAAATTAAGGTACATGCTTTTCTTTTTAAGACATAATGCTACTGCACACTTAATGGGCTACATAATAGTGTAAATATAACTTATATGCACTGGGAAACCAAAAAATTAGTGACTCACTTTATTCAGATATCTACTTTACTGCATTGGTCGGGAACTGAGCCTAAAATAGTTCTCACTTTTTGAGGCTAACGATGCCTTTTTCCCCTATGGCCCTGGGTAAATGGTCACCTTTTTTACTGCTTCCCTCAATCTTCACGAAAATTTTACTAGACATTACTTGAAATGTACACGCCAGGCTTTTATAGCTCCTTCCTTGTATGACAAGACACCAGCAGGACTTACTTCCCCATCTGGGCAAGACAAACTTCAGAAAATGGCCAGAACCTGCAGATGGCGCCAAAAGCAACCTCTAGTGACACTCATTGTTCATTAGCATAAGATACTCCGACCAACACCATGATACTTTACAAATGCCACAACTCAGAAGTTACCACTCCTTTTCTAGGGATTTCTGAAAAACCTGTGCCTTAATTTGCATGTAATTAAAAGTGGATGTAAATTATTAACCAACAGCCCACAAGGGCTCTCGGCACACTGCCTATAGGTTAGCCCTGCTCCGCAAGGTGTCAGTGTGAGTTTAATAAAGTTGCTGTGTTTCACTGCTGACTCATTCTTGAATTCTTTTCTGTGCAAAGCCAAGAAACCTCCCAGGCTAAGCAAATCCTGGGTCTCGCATACCCTGCATCATTGCTAGAGAACAGAGGTCTTATATCTCATCTCCAGGCATAAGACCAGTCTTCAGCCCCTAGTATCTACATCCAGTTGAGAGGGCCAGTTGCTGAAAGCAACTGTAGAAATGATGCAGGGTATGTGAGACCCAAAATTTGGGGCTTAGTCTGGGAGGTTCTGATAAAACCATTGCAATGACACTGATTTCCCTTTTTGGTTCTAGTACCTGACAATTGTCTATTTTTGCTTTCTAGCTTGACCATATTTAGTATTTTTGTTGTTGTTAATACTTTATTCTACTGGCTGATTTTATTTAGTATTAAAGAGGGTCTTCAGTCTACCAGACCATTCGAAAGTCTATTGTTTATTATTTTCTTCATTCTGTCTTAAAACTAATTTCTTAAACATAAAAATAAAACCATCCCATACCCTGGTATACCCTCCATCAACACTTCATAATTTTAATATTTGCTATATGTTTTTAATTTATTGTTTTGAGACAGAGTCTCACTCTGTCACCTAGCCTAGAGTATAGTAGTGTGATCACAGCTCACTATAATACTGAACTCCTAAACTCAAGTGATCCTCCCACCTCAGCTCCCAAGTAGCTAGGACTACAGGCGAGCACCACCAAACCCAGCTAATTTCTTTACTTTTCGTAGAAATGGAGTCTCACTATTACCTAGGCTGGTCTTGAGCTACTGGTCTCATACAATCCACCTGCCTCAGTCTCCCAATGCACAAGGATTACTGGCATTAGCCACCATGCACAGCCAACTGCCCTATATATTTCAAACCCACTTTCTAAAAAAGTCAGAAATCTTTATAGATGATTTAAGTCTCCAACTCTTCTCCATCTTATTTTCTTTTCTTTCTTTTTTTTTTTTTTTTTTTTTGGAGACAGGGTCTCACTCTGTCACCTGGGCTAGAGTGCAGTGGTGCAGTCACAGGTCACTGCAGCCTCAACCTCCCGGGCTCAAGCAGTTCTCCTGTCTCAGCCTGTAATGTAGCTGAGACTACAGCCATGGACCGCCACGCCCAGCTAATTTTTGTTTTTCGTTTTCTGTTTTTGTAGAGACAGGGTTTTGCCATGTTGCCCAAGTTGGTATCTCATTTCTTTTCCTTCTTCCCTTCCCAGAAGTGTGAGAAAGTTACACCACCATGTTTTTTATATTTTTACATTATATATGAATTCATATTAAAGAATACTGCATTTTTTTGTTTTTCAAAGTATTCTATAAATCATACCAATCTGAATCTATTGTTCTGTTACAAAAGTAATGGTTTCCAGCTGTCCCTATACTCATTTATTTCTTATTTATTTCATTTTATTTATTTTCAGACTGTAGATTTTGGGGGTTTGTTGTTTTATTTATATATTTTAATTAACAAAAATTGAATATATTTATCATGTACAATATAATGTTTTGAAATATGTATACATTGTAGAATGGCTAAATGGGGCTAACATATGTATTACCCTACATATTTTAGCATTTTTTTGGTGAGAACACCTACAATCAACTCTCTACCCAACTTTCAAAAATATGATACATATATTCTTTTTTTCTTTTTTTTCTGAGACAGGGTCTCACTCTGTTGCCCAGGCTGGAGTGCAGTGGCACAGTCTCAGCTCACTGCAACCTCCCTCTCCCAGGTTCAAGCAATTCTCCTGTCTCAGCCTCCCAAGCAGCTGAGATTACAGGCACTTGCCACCATGCCCAACTAATTTTTGTATTTTTAATAGAGACGGGATTTCACCATGTTGGTCAGGCTGGTCTCGAACTCCTGATCTTGTGATCCACCCCCTCCTCGGCCTTCCAAAGTGCTGGGATTACAGGTGTGGGCCACTGCACCCAGCCTCTAATACATACATTCTTATTAAGTACTGTCATCATGTTATACACAATACAGCTCATGAACTTACCCCCCTAACTGAAATTTTGTATCCTTTGACCAATACCTCCCCAACTCCCTAGACTCTAGTTTTGATAAAACCAGTCATTCAAATCCTCCTTTAACTATCACTACCATCCTTTTCCTCAAAAAGACAACTGGTTTAATTTCGTATGTGTGTTTTTGTGTTTTAACAAATAAGAATGCTCCAACTATTGCCCTGAAGCAGCTCACTGTCTAAGAGGACAAAAGCATGTAAACAATACTATAGTAGGATATGTGCTATAATAGTATGTAAAATGTGTAAAAGGACTAAAAAGAGACAGTAAATGACCTACAGAAAATAAAGGTATGCATTCCAGAGGACACAGTACTTGAGCAGGCTTCGTGCTTCTCAAGATGAAATGGAGTACGTCAGGCAAATAAAAGGTGGAGAACATTCCATACAGAGAAAACATTATGGCCAAAGACATAGATGTATGAAATTAAGGTACGTTCTGGAAAGTAAAAGTAGGTCAAATCAAGAATACCTAGTACCCAGATCTTATTTTCTAATACCACTGTTCAATAAAAGGAACCAGTGTTCCTTGTAGAAATGGCTAATTCTAGGACTGATATTAGGAAGGCAATATACAAGATGAACCTGGAACACCTTGTAGTGCCAGAATGCAAGTAAGTGTTCAAATGTAAACACCACACATACATACACACGTACACTAATGATGGGGATATGACAAACGAATACGTCAAAGGGATATAAAGCTAACTGAACTCCCAATGGCCAAAGCTAAAACATTTGTTTTTTTGTTTTGTTTTGTTTTGAGATGGAGTCTCACTCTGTCACCCAGGCTGGAGTGCAGTGGCGCAATCTCAGCTCACAGCAACCTCCGCCTCCCAGGTTCAAGTGATTCTCCTACCTCGGCCTCCTGAGTAGCTGGGATTACAGGAGCACCACCACACCTGGCTAATGTTTGTATTTTTAGTAGAGATGGGGTTTTGCCATGTTGGCCAGGCTGGTCTTGAACTCCTGACCTCAGGTGGTCTGCCCACCTCGGCCTCCCAAAGTGCTGGGATTACAGGCATGAGCCACCGCACCCAGCCAAAAGCTAAAACATTTCAACAAAGTGAAGTAGTATTGAATTACAACCTAAATTATAAAATAAATATCCATGAGTCCAGATAGATATAAATAAATGATTTAATAAATAAATAAACAGGGAAGAGACAAATTCCTTATGTAAAAGAATTTCAAATAATTTATGTAGCTACTCCACCCTCAAGGAGGTTGAGTATAATTTCCTATTCCTAAAGTATGGGATGCACATAGTAACTTCCTTCCCAAGGGCGACAGCACAGGTAGTGGGGAGAAAGAGTACCTTTACAGTGGAGAAACCTAACAACACTCAGTCAGGTGATCAAGGTCAATATCAACAATGCTAAGTCATGTTAAAATATAATGTGATGAAAATGGTACTTTACCTCTGTGGTCTTCCTTCCCAAGTCCCATAGTTCCAGTTTACTCATGAGAAAAAGATTAGACAAATCCCTACTGATGTACACTTTACAAAATACTTGAACAGTATTCTTGAAAACTGTCAGCCATCAAAAACAAGGAATGGCTGTGAAACTAACACAGAAGGAGGAGCCTAAGGAAGTACAGTAACTAAATCTAATGTGGTATCTTAGATGGCATCCTGGAACAGAAAAGAACATTAGGTAAAAATATCATATATTATGTATTAAAAATACATGTAAATATACATTAGGGTTAGAGCTACCTACACCTAACCCTAATATAGGTATAAGTATGTGATGTTTATAATAAATATTTATATTACATATGTAATATATGTATGTTCCACTAGTTACATTATTCCTTTTTTATACCAACATGTAACAGTTCTTTGTTTTCTAAGTACCCTCCTGGCCAGGAAGAAATGCTTCCTCATTCTAATTAGTGTTTTCTCCCTTCCGTTTACTGCTGACTAACAGAAACGGCTGTTGTGAAAGTTAATTATATAAATTCTTGTGATACCCAACTAAATCAGAGACAAGGAGCCAGAGGGAAAAAGCTCTCAGAGCACATAGCACTTGCTCCAAGAATTATTTTCCACAAGCCCAGCTGCTGAAATGGCCTTCTATATCCCTAAGAACATTTTCACCTAGCAGCTGCTGAAACAACCTGTTGTTGCTCTAAGACTGGTTTTACCAACCACTATCACTTGCCAATCTGAGCTTGCCAGCTCGCAAAAGCTTCTGTAGTACCAATTAGCTTTCCTTCAAAACAATATATAACATTTCTCTTTTTAATAAAACTAACCTTCTCTTTGTTCTTCAGACATACAAAAGACCACCCAGTCTGTGTGTATGCCCCAAACTGCAATTCTTGCTTCCCAAAATATAACATTAAATTTAGAAATTTGTCTCCATATTTTACTGACTTCAACACTGTGCCCTTTGAAACAAAATGAACTTAGTAAGCATGAAAGTTGTTTTTGATGAGTTACAGTGTTGTCCACTGGTAGTCAAAGCTATCTATTTTCCTAAGCAGTCCTCAGAGAACTAAATTCAGCTATTACTCAAAAGCCAAAGAAACCAGTAAGAGGCTAGGATTCTAGTCAGGTAACTCACAACCTTTTGAAACAGACACAGAAACATCTGCTGTGGGTGGTTTCTTCTCATTTCACCCTAAGACCTAGAGCTAAGATATAAAAGTTATCAAAATACAGCAAGGAATATTCAAGTAACAGAATTCTGAAATTAAGGAATTGAGGCCACAGAAAACACTCAAAATCAATTTGGTATCCTCACCATAAAACCCTTACACATTAGCAGCCAACTAAGAAGTTATTTATGATGAGCCAAGCAATTTACAGTACCTTTTAATCCTCTCAATGATACCACAAGATAGATATTATTATGCCCATTAAAATCCTTACACATTAAAAGCTAACTAGCAACAAGTTACTGTGGACCAGGCAACTTAGTGTATCTCATTTAATCATCTCACCAACCCTATGAAGTAGATACCATTATGACCATTTTAACAATGAGATTAAGCAATGAGCCCAGAATCACAGTGTTAGCAAATGATATTAGAATTACAATCCCAGAACACTTTCCCCCACAGCACTGTATCTCTTGTTAAATGTTACTAAATGAAAGCATAAATGAATCAGATTAGGGCAGGTATGGTGGCTTATGCCTATAATCCCACCATTTTGGGAGGCCAAGGTGGGCAGATCACTCGAGGTCAGGAGTTCAAAACAAGCCTGACCAACATGGTGAAACCCCGTCTCTACTAAAAATACAAAACTTAGCCGGGTGTATGGTGGGCACCTGTAACCCCAGCTGCTGGGGAGGCTGAGGTATGATAATCACTTGAACCCGGGAGGCGGAGGCTACAGTGAGACAAGATTGCGCCACTGCACTCCAGTCTGGGCCACAGAGCAAGACCTTGTTTCAAAAAATAAACAAATAAATGAATGAATGAATGAATGAATGAATCAGATTAATGTAATTCATCTATGACTGGTTACCTCAATTCATTAGAAACCAAATGGAATTTGGTAACTGTTCTCTGGTGGGAGGGTGAATACAAAGATGACCATATATTCCCTATACTCAGAAATTCACAACCTAGTATATGTACAAACAATTAGCTTTATGAACCAGAATGAAAATAATTGCTATAATATATGTTAAAAACTGTATCTGATGAAAGAGAAAATAAAAAATTAATTCCAATTAGGTAGATGGGAAAGATTCAGGGGCAGAAAACATTTAAGCTAGATCATGAAAGAGAACTAGGATTTCAACAACTGAAAACGGGAAAATACATCAGATTTACAAATGTAATTGTCTTTTGAGGCTAGGTAGGTACCTCAAATTTGTGGTTCTCAAAGTGTTGTTCCTAGACCAGCAGCATCAGCATCACCTGAGAACATGTTTGAAATGTAAATTCTCAGGCCTGACCCCATACTCCTAAATCACAATCTCGGGTTGGGGTCCAGTAATCTGTGTTTTAACAATTCCTCCAGATGATTCTGATGCAAGCTAAAGTTTAAGAACCACTGCCTTAATTGGCTAAGGCAGTCAGAAGAAGTAGGATGATAAGATGTGGAAGGGACTATGGGAATCTGCCTAAGAGAACTCCAATTCAAATTTCTAGAAACACTGAACCAACAACAACAACAAAAAGCATAAGTCTTGACAAAGTAGAGAAAAACACACATCATTTAATCATCTCTATTATTTATGCTAAAGCAAACACAAGATAGCCTGGGTTAAAACTTCTATTTTGGCCAGGACACAATTTCCAATCCACTGACTCCTTTCTAGCCTGCTAATATTAAGGAATGTTACTGGTTTCTATCCAGTAGTGTCTAAGGAGCATGCTTTCATGAAGAATTAAATTGATGTCAAGCAATAAACAGACCAGCCAAGGAGCTGATATTCATGTCTTGATTAAGAAATAAGATTTCTGTTAATTAAAAAAAGGGAAAAAGGGCTATCACAAAAGAAGTGGGGGTGGAGTGAGAGGAAGGGATTTTGTAAGAGTATCATGCTCCAAAATATAAAGTATTAGGAACTGCATGTTTATGCCCCTCCTCAATTCATGTTAGAGCCCTAACTCCCAATGTGGCTGGCCGTATTCGGAGTAAGGAAATAATTAAGGTTAAATGAGGTCACAAGGACGGGGCACTGATCCAACAGGATTACTATCCTTATAGATAGAAATACTAGAGAACTCGTGCACTATCTCCACATGTACACACCAAAGAAAAGTCATATGAGGACACAGCGAGAAGGCAGCCATCTGCAAGCCAGGAGGAGCCTTCGCTAGAAATGAAATCACGTGAAACATTGATCGTGGACTTCTAGCCTCCAGAACTGTGAGAAAATTTGTTTCTGTTGTTTAAGGCACCCAGTGTACGATATTGTTAAGGCCGCCTGAGTAAAATGTGGCATAACAAGAGCAATTAATGTAGGGCAGAACAAAAAGAGAATAAGTTTGAGTTACAATATTATAAATTTCATGAGTAGTTCAGTCGTAGAGTTACCATCATAGAAAGGAAAAAAACTAAACTCTAGCACACCATTTGGCTCTGCAATTTCAATGATACTTACTGGTTTTCAGCTTTGGAATCACCTTCTGGACCAGTGGTTCTCAATGCTTGCTATATAAAAGAATTACCTGGATATATATATTTTTTAAATGTCAACATCACTAGCTTACAAACTCAGAGATTCTGATTGTAATTAGTCTGAGTGGGGTTCAAACATTAGTACTGTTTAAAAAGCTCCCCAGGTGATTCTAATGAGTGTAGCTAGTATGAGAATCACTGTTCTAGACAACATACAAGAATTATTTTGCTAAAACTTAAAAGTGAAAGAAAAATAAAAAATCCTAGGCCCCATTCCCAGAGATTCTTTTTTGGTTAGTTTTTGATGAGGCCCAAGAATCTGTATTTTAGAAAATTCACTAGGTGGTTGTGATGTAGGTGGCCCCCTTATACAATCTACTGAACTTCTCTGGCACAGAAATATTTTTGGTATTGTTCTTGTGCACATGCTGTTTCCTCAGTCTGGAAGGCTACTTTCAAAGTTGTCCTCCTGGTGAACTCATCCTGAAAGACCAAAAACTTAAGTACTGTCTCAACTTGAGTTTCATGGTAACTGATTATTTATATGACTGAATTAATTATTCCAAAAATCTACTTATCACACTCCCTCACACTACCAAAAGAAGGAACATCCAGGCTACAATGAAGTCTTCCACATATTATGATACAGAGCACTGGGGATTTGAGTAAATACTTCCATACATGTCAATAAGTTGAAAGTATCAATAGGGAAAACCCTTGGCAACACCTGCAGGTACTTTTGCAGAGCTGATGTTGTTTTCCATATAGCAAAAAAAACAAGCTTATCACTGTTATCTCTCCCATTACATGAGTGGTTTCTAAAACACTTGAATCTTATTTCATCTACCACAGAGGATTGTATTAAATGCCTATATATAATTTTAATGTTGAACTAAGAAATTCTTTAATAGCTGCAGAAAAAGTGCATTTATGAGAAGGCAACATTAATATGTGCATTGAAAACATATACAGGTAAAGCATAAATTTTTCAGCTGGAAACCCTGAAAATTGTAAGATTTTTGCTCTTCAGTTGATGTATTTGGAGATTATGTATTTTAATGGTGACTTCACACAAAAGGCATTGTTTCAATACCCATGAAAATAACAATGCTTTAAAAAACAGTAAGCATCTAAAATGTAGTCATTACTCTAAACAAAGATTATTGCACCAAAATACAAACTACATAAAATATATAATACACATAAAAACACATAGTTGAAAAGAAACCAAGTTCCATATTACTTAAGCCTAAGCCCTAAATTAAGCCCCAAAAGAAAACACCTTGGAAGAAAAAACTCTGGCTAACAAAACAAGAATGGTAAATGTACATTGTAAGAAGATCTAAAATGAAAGATGAGTTGCTGCATTAAATATACATATGTAGGCCGGGCACAGTGGCTCACACCTGTAATCCCAGCACTTTGGGAGGCCAAGGCGGGTGGATTACTTGAGGTCAGGAGTTTGAGATCAGCCTGGCCAACATGGTAAAACCCTGTCTCCACCAAAAATACAAAAATTAAAAAATTAGCCAGGCATGGTGACACATGCCTGTAATCCCAGCTACTCAGGAGGCTGAGGCAGAAGAATGGCTTGAGCCCGAGAGGCAGAGGTTGTGGTCAGCCAAGATCACCTCACTGCAGTCCAGCCCGGACAACAGAGGAAGACTCTGTCTTAAATAAATAAATAAATAAATAAATAAATAAATAAATAAATGTGTATGTATGTATGTGTAAACACACACAAACTAAAAATACTAGGTTAATGGCTGGGTGCGGTGGCTCACACCTGTAATCCCAGCACTTTGGGAGGCCAACGTGGGCAGATCACCTGAGGTCAGGAGTTCAAGACCAGCGTGGCCAACATGGTGAAACCCCATCTCTACTAAAAATACAAAAATTAGCTGGGCGTGGTGGCAGGCACCTGTAATCCCAGACACTCGGGAGGCTGAGGCAGGAGAATCACTTGAACACAGGAGGCGGGTTGTAGTAAGCCGAGATTGCGCCACTGCACTCTAGCCTAGGCAACAGAGTGAGACTCTTGTCTCCAAAAAAAAAAAAACTAGGTTAATGCATTGATTTTGAAATGCAGCTTAGAGATCTAAAATCAGGACTCATAAATGCTCACCAGATTTGATAACCAGGAGGTCACTGACCCACCTGGAAACCCCTATTTACGCACCTAGGATGCAATTCAAATGCCTAAGTGTCCAAAACAACACTGGGCAACTAACAGATGTATGGGACAATCTGAACATCAAAAATAAAAATGTCTGAAATAAGAAGAAAAATAAATAAAAATGCCTATACTGAATTATAATACACTGAATAAATAAAAATCCATGTTGATTCTTTTAAAAATGGATTTTTATTTGCAAAATGCTAAAGTATCACCCCCAGATTACTTGCTAATTTGCCAGTTACCACCTAAACTAAATGACCAAACTAAGTATCACAAATACTAAGACAACGTCAGGTTATAAGCCTTCTGGTATACGATATAAAGTTGACAGTATCACTCATGAAGCAAAGTCTTCCACCAATGTCTTATCAAGCCTCTAGACTTAAAGGAAGAAGACAAGTCAAATGACACCATGAAGAAACAACTGAACAACTCTAAAATGCACATTTCACAAGACTATCCTGGACCCCTCACAGGTTAATGTTATTCCCTCCCCTCCTTCCACAAAGAGTTAGGAGACCTCTTCCACACTAAAAGAGACTAAAGATACAACCATCAAATGTAATATACAACTGTAAATTAGATACTGACAGGAAAAGCTATAAAAAAATTTTTTTCAGCATAACTAGGAAATTTTCAGTGTCGCCTGGATTTTAGAAGATATTATGGAATTATTAATTTACTGAGATGTACAGTATTGAGTATACGGGAAATTAGGCCAGGCACAGTGGCTCATACCTATAATCTCAGCACTTTGGGAGGGTGAGGCAGGCGGATCACCTGAGGTGAGGAATTCCAGACCAGCCTGGCCAACATGGAGAAACCCCGTCTCTACTAAAAATACAAAAATTAGCCAGGCATGGTGGTGCACACCTCTAATCCCAGCTACTCGGGAGGCTGAGGCAGGAGAATCGCTTGAACCCAGGAGGCGGAAGTTGCAGTGAGCCAAGACTGCACCACTGCACTCCAGCCTAGACAACGGAGCGAGGAAGTACTTAACAATGAAGTATAATGATGTCTACAAGTTACTTTCAAACAACAAAGCAACAAACATGTATGTATACATAGAAATAAAACACACGACATGTTAAAAATTCTTAAATATAGGCCAGGCACAGTGACTCAAGCCTGTAATCCCAGCACTTTGGGAGGCCGAGGCGGATGGATCACTTGAGGCCAGGGGTTCAAGACTAGCCTGGCCAAAAGGCGAAACCCTGCCTCTACTAAAAAAAAAGAAAAAAAAAATACAAAATTAGCCGGGCATGGTGATATGCACCTGTAGTCCCAGCTACTCGCGATGCTGAGGCAGGAGAATCGCTTGAACCTGGTAGGTGGAAGTTGCAGTAAGCTGAGATCACGCACTCCAGTCTGGGCCACAGAGTGAGACTCTGTCTCAAAAAAAAAAAAAAAAAATTTTTTTTTCTTAAATACAAGCAGATTTACTTGTGTATGCTGAACCATCCTTGGATCTCTCAGACACATTCCCCCTTGGTCATGATTAATAACTTTTTTAATGTGTTGTTGAATTTTGTTTGCTAGTATTTTGTTGAGGATTTCTGTATCAGTATTAGTTGGGGATACTGAACTGTAGTTTTTTTTGGTTTGTTTTTTGTTTTGATGTGTTTTTTTTCTGATTTTGGCATCAGGGTAATACTGGCCTTGTAGAATGAGTTTGTAAGTATTCCTTCCTCTATTTTTCAGATTAGGTTGAGTAAAATTGGTATTCATTCTTCTTTATGTATATAGTAGAATTTAGCAGTTGAGACCATTGAGTCCCAGGCTTTTCTTTGCTGGTAGATTTTTCGTTACACCTTCGATCATGTTGCTGCTCGTTATTGGTCTCTTCAGGTTTTAGATTTCTTTATGGTTGAATCTTGGAAGGTTTTATTTGTCTAGAAAATTACTTCCTTTAGATTTGTCAATTTATTGGCATATAGTTGCTCTGAGTAGTCACTAATGAACCTTTGAATTTCTACAGTATCAGACATAACGTGTCGTTTTTCATCTCTGATTTTATTTATTTGGGTCTTCTGTCTTTTCTTAGTCTGGCTAAAGATTTGTCAATATTGTTTATCTTTTCAAAAAAACCAACTTTGCCTTTCATTGATCTTGTGTATGTTGAAGTCTCTAGCTATTATTGTATTAAGGTTTCCCATTCTCTCCGTGTCTCTCTCTCTCTCTCTCTCTCACACACACACACACACACACACACACACACACACACACACTCTCACTCTCTCTCTCTCTCTCAATATTTGCTTTACATATCTAGGTGCCCCAGTGTTAGATGCATATATATTCACAATTGTTATGGCCTCGCTGAACTGAGCCCTTTATCATTATACAGTAACCTTTGTCTTTTCTTATAGTTGTCTTGAACTTTATTTTGTCTGATATAACTATAATTATGCATGCTCTTTTTTGGTTTCCATTACATGGAATATCTCTTTCCATCCCTTTATTTTCAGTCTATATGTGTCTTTATAGGTGAAGTGTGTTTCTTCTAGGCAACAGATCATTTAGGTCTTGTTTTTGTATCCATTCAGCCACTGTCTTTCCATTGAAGAGTTTAGTCCATTTATATTCAATGTTACCATGAATAAGTAAAGATTTACTCCTGCCATTTTGTTACTTGTTTTCCAGTTGTTTTGTGGTCTTCTCTTCCTTCTTTGTTGCCTTCCTTTCTTCCTTTTACAGAAGGTGACTTTCTCTGGTAGTATGAGTTAATTTCTTGCTCTTTCTTTCTTGTGTATATTCTGTATGTTTTTATATTGGAGGTTACCACGAGGCTTCCAAATACTATCTTATAACCCATTATCTTAAGCGGATAACAACTTGAAACTGTTTACATAAACAAAAAAAAGAAGCAAAAAGAAACACTCTACATCTTAACATCAGCCTCCCTTTTTAACTTTTTGTTTCTATTTATATCTTCCTGTACTGTCTATGTTTTGAAAAGTTGTTGTAGTTATTTTTGATCAGTCCATATTTTAGTCCTTCTATTTGAGAATGGTTTACACACCAAAGTTATAGTATTATATTATTCTGTGTTTTTCTGTGTATTTACTGTTGCCAGTGAGGTTTATTTTACCCTCAAGTGATATCTTATTGCTCATTATCATCCTTTTCTTTCAGATTGAAGTACTCCCTTTAACACTTCTTGTAGGACAGGTCTAGTGTTGATGAAATCCCTCCGCTTTTCTTTGGGAAAGTATTTCTCCTCATGTTTGAAGGATATTTTCACTGAATATTTTATATTATTCCAGGGTCAAAGTTTTTTTCCTTCAGCTTTTTAATTACTATAAGTTCTAGGGTACATATGCACAACGTACAGGTTTCTTAGATATGTACACATGTGCCATGTTTGTGTGCTGCACCCATTAACTCGTCATTTACACTAGCTATATCTCCTAATGCTATCCCTCCCCACTCCCCCCACCCCACAACAGGCCCCGGTGTGTGATTTTCCCCTTCCTGGGTCCATGTGTTCTCATTGATCAATTCCCACCTATGAGTGAGAACATGCGGTGTTTGGTTTTTTCTCCTTGCAATAGTTTGCTGAGAATGATGGTTTCCAGCTTCATCCATGTCCCTACAAAGGACATGAACTCATCCTTCTTTATGGCTGCATAGTATTCCATGGTGTATATGTGCCACATTTTCTTAATCCAGTCTATCATTGATGGACATTTGGGTTGGTTCCAAGTCTTTGCTATTGTGAATAGTGCCACAATAAACATACGTGTGCATGTGTCCTTATAGCAGCATGACTTATAATCCTCTGGGTATATACCCAGTAGTGGGATGGCTGGGTCAAATGGTATTTCTACTTCTAGATCCTTGAGGAATCCCCACACTGTCTTCCACAATGGTTGAACTACTTTACAGTCCCACCAACAGTGTAAAAGCGTTCCTATTTCTCCAAATCCTCTCCAGCACCTGCAGTTTCCTGACGTTTTTAATGATCGCCATTCTAACTGGTGTGAGATGGTATCTGATTGTGGTTTTGATTTGCATTTCTCTGATGGCCAGTGATGATGAGCATTTTTTCATGTGTCTGTTGGCTGCATAAATGTCTTCTTTTGAGAAGTACCTGTTCTTATCCTTCGCCCACTTGTTGATGGGGTTGTTGTTTTCTTGTAAATTTGTTTGAGTTCTTTGTAGGTTCTGGATATTAGCCCTTTGTCAGATGAGTAGATTGCAAAAATTTTCTCCCATTCTGTAGGTTGCCTGTTCACTCTGATGGTAGTTTCTTTTGCTGTGCAGAAGCTCTTTAGTTTAATAAGATCCCATTTGTCAATTTTGGCTTTGGTTGCCATTGCTTTTGGTGTTTTAGACATGAAGTCCTTGCCCATGCCTATAGCCTGAATGGTATTGCCTACATTTTCTTCTAGGGTTTTTATGGTTTTAGGTCTAATAATTAAGTCTTTAATCCATCTTTGAATTAATTTTTGTAGAAGGTGTAAGGAAGGGATCCAGTTTCAGCTTTCTACATATGGCTAGCCAGTTTTCCCAGCACCAATTATTAAACAGGGAATTCTTTCCCCATTTCTTGTTTTTGTCAGGTTTGTCAAAGATCAGATGGTTGTAGATGTGTGGCATTATTTTGGAGGGCTCTGTTCTCTTCCATTGGTCTATATCTCTGTTTTGGTACCAGTACCATGCTGTTTTGGTTACTGTAGCTTTGTAGTACAGTTTGAAGTCAGGTAACATGATGCCTCCAGCTTTGTTCTTTTGGCTTAGGATTGTCTTGGCAAGGCAGGCTCTTTTTTGGTTCCATATGAACTTTAAAGTAGTTTTCTCCAATTCTGTGAAGAAAGTCATTGGTAGCTTGATGGGGATGGCATTGAATCTATAAATTACCTTGGGCAGTATGGCCATTTTCACGATATTGATTCTTCCTATCCATGAGCATGGAATGTTCTTCCATTTGTTTGTATCCTCTTTTAGTTCATTGAGCAGTGGTTTGTAGTTCTCCTTGAAGAGGTCCTTCATGTCCCTTGTAAGTTGGATTCCTAGGTATTTTATTCTCTTTGAAGCAATTGTGAATGGGAGTTCACTCATGATTTGGCTCTGTTTGTCTGTTATTGGTGTATATGAATGCTTGTGATTTTTGCACGTTGATTTTGTATCCTGAGACTTTGCTGAAGTTGCTTATCAGCTTAAGGAGATTTTGGGCTGAGACGATGGGGTTTTCTAAATATACAATCATGTCATCTGCAAACAGGGACAATTTTATTCCTCTTTTCTTAATTGAATCTCCTTTCTTTCTTTCTCCTCCCTGATTGCCCTGGCCAGAACTTCCAACACTATGTTGAAAAGAAGTGGTGAGAGAGGGCATCCCTGTCTAGTGCCAGTTTTCAAAGGGAATGCTTCCAGTTTTTGCCCATTCAGTATGATATTGGCTGTGGGTTTGTCATAAACAGCTCTTATTATTTTGAGATACATCCCATTAATACCTAATTTATTGAGACTTTTTAGCATGAAGGGCTGTAGAATTTTGTCAAAGGCTTTCTCTGCATCGATTGAGATAATCATGTGGTTTTTGTCTTTGGTTCTGTTTATATGCTGGATTACGTTTACTGATTTGCGTTATGTCGAACGCGCCTTGCATCCCAGGGATGAAGCCCACCTGATCATGGTGGATAAGCTTTTTGATATGCTGCTGGATTTGGTTTGCCAGTATTTTATTGAGGATTTTTGCATTGATGTTCATCAGGGATATTGGTCTAAAATTCTCTTTTTTTGTTGTGTCTCTGCCAGGCTTTGGTATCAGGATGATGCTGGCTTCATAAAATGAGTTAGGGAGGATTCCCTCTTTTTCTATTGATTGGAATAGTTTCAGAAGGAATGGTACCAGCTCCTCCTTGTACCTCTGGTAGAATTTAGCTCTGAATCCGTCTGGTCCTGGACTTTTTTTGGTTGGTAAGCTATTAATTATTGCCTCAATTTCAGAGCCTGTTATTGGTCTATTCAGAGATTCAGCTTCTTCCTGGTTTAGTCTTGGGAGGGTGTATGTATCGAGGAATTTATCCATTTCTTCTAGATTTTCTAGTTTATTTGCGTAGAGGTGTTTACAGTATCCTCTGATGGTAGTAGTTTGTATTTCTGTGGGATCGGTGGTGATATCCCTTTTATCATTTTTTATTGCATCTATTTGATTCTTCTCTCTTTTCTTCTTTATTAGTCTTGCTAGCAGTCTATCAATTTTGCTGATCTTTTAAAAAACCCAGCTCCTGGATTCATTGATTTTTTTGAAGGGTTTTTTGTGTCTCTATCTCCTTCAGTTCTGCTCTGATCTTAGTTATTTCTTGCCTTCTGCTAGCTTTTGAATGTGTTTGCTCTTGCTTCTCTAGTTCTTTTAATTGTGATGTTAGGTTGTCAATTTTAGATCTTTCCTGCTTTCTCTTGTGGGCATTTAGTGCTATAAATTTCCCTCTACACACTGCTTTAAATGTGTCCCAGAGGTTCTGGTATGTTGTGTCTTTGTTCTCATTGGTTTCAAAGAACATCTTTATTTCTGCCTTCATTTCGTTATATACCCAGTAGTCATTCAGGAGCAGGTTGTTCAGTTTCCATGTAGTTGAGCAGTTTTGAGTGAGTTTCTTAATCCTCATTTCTAGTTTGATTGCACTGTGGTCTGAGAGACAGTTTGCTATAATTTCTGTTCTTTTACGTTTGCTGAGGAGTGCTTTACTTCCAACTATGTGGTCAATTTTGGAATAAGTGTGATGTGGTGCTGAGAAGAATGTATATTCTGTTGATTTGGGGTGGAGAGTTCTGTAGATGTCTATTAGGTCCGCTTGATGCAGAGCTGAGTTCTATTCCTGGATATTCTTGTTAACTTTCTGTCTCACTGATCTGTCTAATGTTGACAGTGGGGTGTTAAAGTCTCCTATTATTATTGTGTGGGAGTCTAAGTCTCTTTGTAGGTCTCTAAGGACTTGCTTTGTGAATCTGGGTGCTCCTGTATTGGGTGCATGTATATTTAGGATAGTTAGCTCTTCTTGTTGAACTGATCCCTTTACCACTATGTAAAGGCCCTGTCTCTTTTAATCTTTGTTGGTGTAAAGTCTGTTTTATCAGAGACTAGGATTGCAACCCCTGCCTTTTTTTGCTTTCCATTCACTTGGTAGATCTTCCTCCATCCCTTTATTTTGACCCTATGTGTGTCTCTGCATGTGAGATGGGTTTCCTGAATACAGCACACTGATGGATCTTGCCTCTTTATCCAATTTGCCAGTCTGTGTCTTTTAATTGGAGCATTTAGCCCATTTACATTTAAGGTTAATATTGTTATGTGTGAATTTGATCCTGTCATTATGATGTTAGCTGGTTATTTTGCTCATTAGTTGATGCAGTTTCTTCCTAGCATCGATGGTCTTTACAATTTGGCATGTTTTTGCAGTGGCTGGTACCAGTTGTTCTTTTCCATGTTTAATGCTTCCTTCAGGAGCTCTTGTAGAGCAGGCTTGGTGGTGACAAAATCTCTCAGCATTTGCTTGTCTATAAAGGATTTTATTTCCCCTTCACTTATGAAGCTTAGTTTGGCTGGATATGAAATTCAGGGTTGAAAATTCTTTTCTTTGAGAATGCTGAATATTGGTCCCCACTCTCTTCTGGCTTGTAGAGTTTCTGCCGAGAGATCCCCTGTTAGTCTGATGGGCTTCCCTTTGTTGGTAACTCGACCTTTCTCTCTGGCTGCCCTTAACATTTTTTCCTTCATTTCAACTTTGGTGAATCTGACAATTATGTGTCTTGGAGTTGCTCTTCCTGAGGAGTATCTTTGTGACGTTCTCTGTATTTCCTGAATTTGAATGTTGGCCTGCCTTGCTAGATTGGGGAAGTTCTCCTGGATAATATCCTGCAGAGTGTTTTCCTACTTGGTTCCATTCTCCCCGTCACTTTCAGGTACACCAATCAAACGTAGATTTGGTCTTTTCACATAGTCCCATACTTCTTGGAGACTTTGTTCGTTTATTTTTATTCTTTTTTCTCTAAACTTCCCTTCTCGCTTAATTTCATTCATTTGGTCTTCAATCACTGATACTCTTTCTTCCAGTTGATCAAATCGGCTATTGAAGCTTGTACATGTGTCATGTAGTTCTCGTGCCATGGTTTTCAGTTCCATCAGGTCATTTAAGGACTTCTCTACATTGGTTATTCTAGTTAGCCATTTGTCTATCTTTTTTCAAGGTTTTTAACTTCTTTGAGATGGGTTCGAACATCCTCCTTTAGCCCAGAGAAGTTTGGTCTTCTGAAGCCTTCTTCTCTCAACTCTTCAAAGTCATTCTCCATCCAGCTTTGTTCCATTGCTGGTGAGGAGCTTCATTCCTCTGCAGGAGAAGAGGCGCTCTGATTTTTAGAATTTTCAGCTTTTCTGCTCTGGTTTCTCGCCATCTTTGTGTTTTTATCTACCTTTGGTCTTTGATGATAGTGACATACAGATGAGGTTTTGGTGTGGATGTCCTGTTTGTTAGTTTTCCTTCTAACAATCAGGACCCTCAGCTGCAGGTCTGTTGGTGTTTGCTGGAGGTCCACTCCAGACCCTGTCTGCCTGGGTTTCAGCAGCAGAGGCTGCAGAACAGCGAATACTGCTGAACAGCAAATGTTGCTGCCTGATCATTCCTCTTGAAGTTTCATCTCAGAGAGGTACCCAGCCGTGTGAGGTGTCAGTCTGCCCCTACTGGGGCCTACCTCCCAGTTAGGCTACTCAGGGGTGAGGGACACACTTGAGGAGGCAGTCTGTCCGTTCTCAGATCTCAAACTCCATGCTAGGAGAACCACTACTCTCTTCAAAACTCTCAGACAGGGACATTTAAGTCTGCAGAGGTTTCTGCTGCCTTTTGTTCAGCTATGCCCTGTCCCCAGAGGTGGAGTCTACAGAGGCAGGCAGGCCTCCTTGAGCTGCAGTGGGGTCCACCCAGTTCGAGCTTCCCTGCCACTTTGTTTACCTACTCAAGCCTCAGCAATGGTGGATGCCCCTCCCCCAGCCTTGCTGCCACCTTGCAGTTCAATTTCAGACTGCTGTGCTAGCAATGAGTGAGGCTCCGTGGGCATGGGACCCTCCAAGCCATGAGTGGGATATAATCTCCTGGTGTGCCGTTTGCTAAGACCATTCAAAAAACGCAGTATTAAGGTGGGAGTGACCCAATTTTCTAGGTGCCATCTGTCACAGCTTTACTTGGCTAGGAAAGGGAATTCCCTGACGCTTCACGCTTCCTGGGTGAGATGATGCCTCACCCTGCTTTGGTTCACGCTTGGTGCGCTGCACCCACTGTCCTGCACCCACTGTCCGACAAGCCCCAGTGAGATGAACCTGGTACCTCAGTTGGAAATGCAGAAATCACCCATCTTCTGTGTCGCTCACACTGGGAGCTACAGACTAGAGCTGTTCCTATTTGGCCATCTTGGAACCACCTCCCTTCAGCTCTTTAAGTATGTCATGCCACTCTCTGCAGCCTGTAAGGTTTCCACTGAAAACTCTGCTGCCAGACATGCTGGAGCTCCATTGTATGTTGTTTCTTTTCTCTTACTGCTTTTAGGATACTTTATCTTTGATCTCTGGGAGTTTGATTATTAAATGTCTTGAGGTAGTCTTTCAGTTGAATCAGCTTGGTGTTCTATAACCATTTTTTAATTATATACTAATATCTTTCTCTAGATTTGGGAAGTTCTGTTATCCCTTTAAATAAACTCTCTACCCTTATCTCTTTCTCTACCTCCTCTTTAAGACCAATAACTCTTAGATTTGGCCTTTTGAGGCTATTTCCAAGATCTTTTGCCTAGAGTGAAGGCATGCTTCATTCTTTTTTATTCTTTTTTCTTCTGTCTCCTCTGACTGTATTTTTAAGCAGGTTGTCTTCACACTCACTAATACTTTCTGTCTGATCAATTCTGCTACTAAAAGACTTAAAATGCATTCTTGAGTAGTTCAATTGCATTTTCAACTCCAGAGTTTCTGCTTGATTCTTTTTTAATTAATTCAGTCTCTCTGATAGACTTCTGAATTCCTTTTCCATATTATCTTGAATTTCTTTGAGTTTCCCTCAAAGCAGCTCTTTAGAATTCTTTGTCTGAAAAAGGTCACATATCTGTTTCTCCAGGATTGGTCCCTGGTGCCTCATTTAACTCATTTGGTGAAGTCACGTTTTCCTGGATAATCTTGATGCTTATGGATGTTTGCTGGTGTCTGGGCATATATATGAATTAGGTATTTACTGTAATTTTTGCATTCAGGGCTTCTTTGTATCTGTCCTTGGGAAGACTTTCCAGGTATTGGAAAGAACTTCAGTGTTGTGATCTAAGTCATACCTGCATTAGGGGGCACCCCAAGCCCAGTAACACTGTAGCTCTTACAGACTTCTAGAGGTATTGCCTTGATGGTCTTGGATAAGATCTGGAAGAATTTTATGGATTAGCATATAGAAACTATTGTTATCTTCCCACACTTTCTCCCAAACAAATGGAGACTCTCTCTCTCTCTCTATCTCTGTACTGAGGTGCTTGGAGCTGGGGGTGGGGTGACACAAGTACTCCTATGGCTGCCACCACTGGGACTGTGCTGGGTCAGACCTGATGCCAGCACAGTACTGAGTCACATCCCAGGCTGCCTGTAACTACTACCTGGCTACCAACTATGTTCGCACAAGGTCCTATGTCTCAAAAATCAGCAGATGGTGAAGCCAACCAAGCTTATATCCTTCCCTAAAGCGTGAAAATTTCCCCCTAGGCCTTAGGGCAGGTCCAGGGATACTGCACAGAAGCCAGACTAGGGTCAAACACCTTAGAAACCTACCTGGTATTCTATTGTACTGCGGCTGAACTGGCACTCAAACCACAAGATACAGTCCTTCCCATACTTCCCTCCCCTTTCCATAGGAAGAGGAGCCTCACCCTGTGGTGACCACCACCACAGACCCATAGGGACTACTGCCAGGCTACTGCCAATGTTCTCTTGAAGCCCAAGGGCTGCCTGTAATCCCAACACTTTGAGAGGCCGAGGTGGGCAGAACCCTTGAAGCCAGGAGTTCAAGACCAGCCTGGCCAACATGGTGAAACTCCGTCTCTACTAAAAATATAAAAATTAGCCAGGTGTGGTGGCACATGCCTGTAATCCCAGCTACTCAGGAGGCTGAGGCATGAGAATTGCTTGAACCCAGGAGGTGGAGGTTGCAGTGAGCCAAGATCGCACGACTGCACTCCAGTCTGGGTGAGACAGAGAGACTCTGTCTCAAAATTAATAAAAAAAAAAAAAAAAAAAAAACTCCAAGGGCTCTTCAGTCAACTTGTGGTGAATGCTGTCAGGCCTGGGACTCTCTCTTCAGGACAGTGGGCTCCCCACTCTGGTTGGTCCAAGGCAGGTCCAAAAATGCCAACCAAGAGCCAAGGCATGGAGTCAGGGACCCCAAGAGCCTACCTGGTGCTCTACCCCTGTGGCCAAGCTGTTACTTAAGGCGCAAGAAAAACTTATCTTTAATCCAACAGCTGCAGAGTACACATTATTCTCTTTAGCACATAAATCATTCTGAAGGGCAGAACATATATTAGGCCACAAAACAAGTCTTAAGACACTAAAGAAAAAAAATGAAATAATATAAAGTACCTTCTCTGACCACAATGGAATAAACCTAGAAATCAATAATGAGGAATTCTGGAAACTATACAAATACATGAAAATTAAACAATATGCTCCTGAATGACCAGTGGGTCAATGAACAAATTAAGGAAGAACTTGAAAAACTAACTGAAACAAATAATAATAAAAACACAGCATGCCATGCCAAAACCTATGGGGTTACAGCAAAAGCAAGAGGGAAGTACCAGGTATCAAGAGGGAAGTTTATAGGTGTAAGCACCTACATCAAAAGGTGGAAAAGCAAACAACCTAAAGATGCATCTTAAAGAACTGGAAAAATAAACACAAACCAAGCCAAAAATTAGTAGAAGAAGAGAAATAATAAAGATCAGAGCAGAAATAAATGCAATTGAAACAAATAAAACAATATAAAAGATCAATGAAACTAAAAGCTGGTTTTTAGAAAAGAAAAAAAAATTGACAAATCTTTAACCAGACTAAATAAAAGAGAAAAGAGGAAAATAAATAAAGTCAGAGATTAAAAAAAATTACAACCTATACCACAGAAACTCAAAGGATCATTAGAGGCTACCATGACCACCTATATGCCAATAAATTTGAAAACTTAGACCAAATGCAGCAATTTCTAAACTCATACCACCTACCAAGACTGAACCCTGGGGAAATCCAAAACGTGAATAGACCAGTAACAAGTAACAAGATCAAAGCTGCAATAAAAAGTCTGCCAGAAAAGAAACCCCTGGGACCCGACGGCTTTACCTGATGGTTTCACTGAATCTTACCAAACAGTTAAAGAAGAACTAATACCAATCCCACTCGAACTATTACAAAAAACAGAGGAGAATACTTACAAACTCATTCTATGAGGCCAGTGTTACCTTGATAGCAAAACCAAAGACACATCAGAAAACAAAAACAAATAACAAACAAACAAACAAAAAACTACAGGCCAATATCCCTGATGAACACTGACGCAAAAATCCTCAACAAAATACTAACAAACTGAATTCAACAACACATCAAAAAATCATTCATCATGACCAAGTGATATTTATCCCAGAGATGCAAGGGTGGTTCAATATACACAAATCAATCTATGTGACACATCATATCGACAGAATGAAGAACAAAAACCATATGTTCACTGCAATAGATACTGAAAAAGCATTTGATAAAATTCAACATCCCTTCATGATTTTAAAAAAAAAGCCTCAACACACTGGGTATAGAGAGAACATAACTCAACATAAGAAAAGCCATGTATGACAAACCCACAGCTAGCATCATACTGAATGGTGAAAAACTAAAAGTCTTTCTTCTAAGATTGGGAACACAAGGATGCCCACTTTCACCACTGCTATTCGACACAGTACTGGAAGTACTAGCTAGAGCAATCAGACAAGGGAAACAAATAAAGGGTATCCAAATTGGAAAGGAAGAAATCAAATCATCCTTGTTTGTTATCAAAAAATAGAAAAATTAGCCCAGCATGGTGGTGCATGCCTGCAGTCCCAGCTTGCTACTCGAGAGGCTTAGTTGGGTCATCTGAGCCCAGGAGGTTGAGGCTGCAGTGAGCCATGATTGCACCACTGCACTCCAGCCTGGATGATAGAGTGAGACCCTGTCTAAAAAAAAGAGTATATGGATTGTTTGTAACACAAAGGATAAATGCTTGAAATGATGGATACCCTATTTACCCTGATGTGATTACTACAGTGTATGCCTGTATCAAAATATCTCATGTGCCCCATAAATACATACTTATGTTTTTTAAAAAAAGAAAAATGAGAAAAGATGTAAAAGGAATATCCACATTCCCATGTTCACTGCAGCAATATTCATAATAGCCAAGATATGGAAGCAACCTAAGTGTCCATGAATGGATGTTAAATGGATAAAGAAAATGTGGAATATATGTGCAACAGAATATCACTCATCCCTAAAAAGGCAGGAAATTCTGACATACGCTACAACATGAATCAACCTTTAAGGACATTATGCTAAATGAAATAAGCCAGTTACAAAAAGACAAATACTGACTGTATCATTCCACTAAAATGAAGTACCTAAAGTAGTAAAACTCTTAGAGACAGAAAATAAAATGGTGACTGTCAGACAATGGTGTGAGGGGCATGGAAAATTTGTGTTTAATGCATACAGAGTTTCAGTTTTGCTAGATGAAGAAGAGTTACGGAGATGGATGATGGTGATGGTTGCACAATATAACTATACTTAATACCACTGGATCTGTATATTTAAAAATGGCTTCAGATGGTAAATATTACATTATGTGTATTTAACCAAAAAAAAACACAAAGAAAAGAAAAAGTCAATTGCTTTCCTACATACCAGCAATAAACAAGTGGAATTTCAACACATTTCAACACAACACTATTTACATTAGCTCCAATTAAAAATGAAATACATGGGTATAAATCTAATAAAATATGTGCAAAATCTATATGAGGAAAACTATAAAAGTCTAATGAAAGAAATTAAAGAATATATAAATAAATGGAGAGATAGTCCATGTTCATAGACAGGAACACACAATATTGTTTAGATGTCATCTATGAATAACTCCCCTCATATCACTACCCCCTTATGAGGCAGTGTCAAACTTTCACCATTTAATAAACCACTTACCCAATATACACTGATGTGCATGGGCAGAGGAGAGTGTGATTGTCTGTTCCCACAATTTAAACATTCTGGAAAGACACATCTATATTCCTTTTCCTATATTAAATAAATGGATAAACATATAGATGAAAAAATAAATGAATTTTTTAAGTGGCCAGCTGATCTTTTCAGAGGTATTATAAAATATATGGCTATTTTCAGAGGGAACTGGACTAGGTCGCTTCCAATGTGACTCCTCACACTATATCCTATGTATTTTATTATCTCCAAAGCTATAATAAATGAGAAAAATGGCTGACAGTGTAAATGTTCACTATAAAGTCGACCTAAAAACATTTCTAATTTTATAGAACAAGGACAAAATGGACTGTGGTATTGAACCCAATTCTTCAACCTTCCATGCATCCATACCATTCAACTCTATAGTCCCTCCTGCTAACGTATATTTTCCATTCACTAGGCTCAGACATATGACTTTACTCTATCAATGCAAAACATGGTCAGAAGTCACATTGTGACAATTCTGAGCCTATGCCTTGAGAAGTACCATGAGTTTCTGCTTGCAGTCTTAACTTTGTGTCATCATGATCATAAGATCTTTGATTTATCTGTGATCTCATCAGAGGATATCAGGATAAATGCACATGGAACATATCTGAGCCCAATCTGTTCCATCCAATCAGATCTGCAACTTGAAATAGTCACCCAAACAATCAGCCAACTCCTGGCAAATATCTGAATGAGAATAAATAATTGTTGTTTTCAGCCACTTTACTATGAAGTTGTTTGCTACACAGCAACAGCATTAGTTTCAAGTGAAATACTATGTCTGGGGTTTGCATTTTAAAAATACTCCAGCCAGGCATGGTGGTGCATTCCTGTAGTCCCAGCTACCCAGGAGGCTGATGGGAGGATCACTTGAGCTCAGAAGTTAGAAGATATAATGTGCTATGATCATGCCTGTGAACAGGCACTGCCCTCCAGCCTAGACAAACAGAGCAAGACTCCACCTCTTGAAAAACAACAACAACAAAAAAAAAAACTCTAGGAGTACTATGCAGCTATAAAAGAAATAAGCTGATATCTATACCTATACAGATAGACACATTAAATATTTACGTATATTTGAGCTTGTCCTATATTCTACAATGAAGAAATCTCCAGAATATATCCTTGAATGAAAAACACAGCATAGAAAATTTTGTATAATATGCTACCATTTATTATTCATATATGAAAATACAGACACATTTACTTCTATTTTTTACAATGAAAAAATAAAAGATAATTTCTGTAATGTTTCCTGTAGAAGGGAGAGAATAGGGCATTCTCCAGGACAGACCACAAAAAACTATACCATACACTTTAAAAACAAAGATATTCCTTCACTGACTTTTGGCTTGCATTATTATTGGAAGTCTTCTGTCAGTCTTATCTTTGTTAACTTTGTGTATATCTTTTCCTTTGACTGTTCTTAAATTTTTCGATTTTCACAGGTTTTAAGCAATTTGATTTGATGCTTTCTAGTTTTCTTCATGTTCCCTGTGTTTGGGGTTCAATGACTTCTTTGATATGTTGGTTTATGGTTTTCCTCTAATTTGGAAAATGTTGGTGGTTATTTCCTCAAATATTTTTGTCTTCTCTCCCCTCCCATTTCTGCCTTCTGCAGATTCCAATTATACGTTTTTTAGACTGCTTGAAGTTGTCCCACAAATCACTGCTCCTCTTTTTTTTCCAGCTTTTTCTCTGTGTTTTGTTTTGCATAATTCCTACTTCTCTGGAATTCACTAGTATACAAGTTCACTAGTATACAAGTTCACTAGTATTTTTCCTCTGCAATGTCTACTCTGCTGTTAATCTCACTCATTGCATTTTTCATCTAAGACATTATGCTGTTCATCTGAAGATGTTTGATTTAGGACTTTTCACATATTCCATATCTTTCCTTAACCTATTCATGCTTTCCTCTACTGTCTTAAACATATGAAATATAGGTATAACTTTTAATGACCTTCTATCATCTATATCATTTCTAGGTCTCTCTCTACTGATTTTTCTCATGATTATGGGTCATATTTTCTAGCTTCTTACATGCTTGGTAATTTTTGATTGGGTCTAAATACTGTGACTTTTATCCTTGTTACATGTTAGACATTTCTGTATTCCTTTAAATATATATATTTTGAGACAGAGTCTCACTCTGTCACCCAAGCTGGAGTGCAGTGGCAACAACCTGTGCCTCCCATGTTCAAGCAATTCTCCTGCCTCAGCCTCCCGAGTAGCTGGGAATACAGGCGCGTGCCACCACACCCAGCTAATTTTTGTATTTTTAGTAAAGACAGGGTTTCACCATGTTGGCCAGGCTGGTCTTGAACTCCTGACCTTGTGATCCACCCACCTCAGCCTCCCAAAGTGCTGGGATTACAGGCGTGAGCCACCACGCCCAGCCTCCTTTAAATATTCTTGAGCTTTGCTCTGAGATGCTTGAAAATAATTGATCTTTCTCAGGCTTCTTTCTAAGTTTTGTTAGGTACCACCAGAGAAAGCATTAGTATTAGGGCTATTTTCCCCCCTACTACTAAGGCAATATCCTTCTGAGTACACTAGGGTGCCCATTTATTTATTTAGGATGTTCCATTTATTATAAAGTATTTTCATTCAGCTGGTGGGAAGAATAGTCTATGCTTTGTGTGAGTGCTAGAGATATTTTACTTCATAAATACTTTCCATTTACTTTACTTTTTCTTCATTTTTTGTTAATAGCTCTAGCATTTCTCAAAAAATTTTAATCATCTGAGAAATGCCTGGAAAAATGGGTTTCATGGCAAGTAAGCTAGGAAACTGTATACATTCTCTCTCTCAGACACTTACAATGAATTTTAGCATATTAAAGCCTACATAAACACTTCATAAAAGAAATTCTTACAACTTTTCTAAACTAACTTAATGAAGACTAAAAGCTTCATTTCACATAAAATATATTACATCTCACAATCTTAGAAAATACTGTTTTTCATTTTTATTGCTTTCAATTTTGTTTCTCTTCAATTATTCTAATCTTTGGGGAAATTAAGGTGTTTTTTGTTGCAATGGTGATTATTGTTTTCGTCTTAATTCCCTGCATTAAACAGAGTTATGATGGATTGATGGACAGATGGATGGATAGAAGCAATTTTGAGAGTGACCGAGCAAAGAGCATAGGCTTTGGAGTCAGACCAGTCTGACTCCAAATTCACACACTTTGAATTCACAAACTTTACAAGCCAGAGCAAGTTACTTCACCTCTCTATCTACAGAGAAAAATAATAACTTCCTTATGAGGTTGTGAAAACTAAATGAGATAAATTAAGCAACAAGCTCACAGCACATGCTCAGTAAGTCTCTTTCTCACATTTCCCTTTCAGTTAAATACAAAGGTTTCCAATATAAATCGTCATTTTTTATAAATATCATCAGTACTAATATATAGTATAGCCTCAAATGAGTATTTATTCACGTTCATCTTTCACTTAGTAAATTCTATTTATGTGTGTGTGGGTATACATATACATATGCTATGTATAACTATATAGATTTCTAATAGAGGTAAAATCACTTCCCCAGGTACTGTTACAATTTAAAGATTTGATCTTGATGTGACAGTGAATTGTTTAAAACATTTTTAAAAAGTAGATAGAAAAATATGGAAGTATTTCAAAATGTATTATATATTTATCTACTTGTTTTTCATTAATAACATCTGTATGAAAATAATCTGAATCTATGTTCTTCTAATCCAGCTACTTACTTCCTCTTAAAAAATATAATCCTGCTTGGAATGGTTAGGATTCCACCTGCAGGGCTAAGATTTATTGTTCTCAGAAAAAGGCAACAAAAACCATCAAAAGAGAAAAAGACAGAACCCAGGGCCCCTTAAGGGGATGGGGAAGAAGGGAATAAACAATGAAAGATCAATTATTTTAATTCTAAGTAATTTTATTATAAATAATACTTCAGCTTCCCCAAAACACATTTGTGCCTCATTAAAGCCAAATGTTACAGGGCTGAACATGGTGGCTCATTCCTGTAAGCCCAGCACTTTGGGAGGCCAAGGTGGGAAGATTGCTTGAGCCCAGGAGTTTGAGATCAGCCTGGGCAACATAGCAAGACCTAGGTTCTATAAAATAAAATTTAAAAATTTAAAAAGAAAAAAAAAACTGTTGGCTGGCCACAGTGGCTCAGGCAGACTCATGCCTGTAATCTCAGCACTTTGGGAAGCCAAGGCAGGTGGATCACTTTGAGCTCAAGAGTTCAACACCAGCCTAGGCAACATGGTAAAACCTGTCTACAAAAAATACAAAAATGTGTCGGGCATGGTGGTGCATGCTTGAGGTCTCAGCTACTAGGGAAGGTGAGGCTGGAGAATCACTTGAACCCAGGAGGCAGAGGCTGCAGTGGGCCAAGATCATGCCACTGCACTCCAACCTGAGCAAGAGTGAGACCCTGTCTCAAAAACAACAACAACAAACCCTGTTACAGCCAGTTAACAATCACATGGTTTAGAAGTACTATAAGCAGATCTTTTAGAACAGCTCTTCAAGCATCTTTACACACTGTAAACCATCTCTAGATAGCTTTGATTAATGAAATTACAAAGTACCTAATTTTCATTAGGAAATAATGAACTTCCAAAGAATGTAACTTTTGTTATTGCATCACTCTCAAAGTTCCTCATAAATCCTACTAATATAAGGATTTCAGTCCATGTCAGATAGAGGTGATCAGTTGATTACTGTAAACAAGATCCTTCCATAATTATAAAAGGAAAAGTACTTAAAGGATTTTTTAAAACTATTCCAGAAATTCTAATGCTTTTAATAGAATCTTAAAACCTGTGCTATCTAATATGGTAGCCACTAACCACACGTGACTACCAAGCATCTGAAATATGTGTAATAAGAACTGAGATGTGCAGTAAGTACAAAATACACACTACATTTCTTAGAAATTAAAGAAAACATTTCATTAATAATTTTTATGTTGATTACATGTTAAAATAATACTCTGGATACACTGGGTTAAATGAAATGTATTATTAAATTTAATTCATCTATTCTTACTTTCTTTAAAAGTAGGGCTACTTAAAATTTTTAAATTACATATGTGGCTCACACTCTATTTTCGACATGTACTGCCCTAAACTCACCTCCCTTTATTCAAAGTCACACAAACTATATGCAGTTGTCTCTTGGTATCCATGGGGATTGGTTCCAGTACCCCTCCCTTGGATACCAAAATCTGAGAATGCAAGTCTCGTCTATAAAATGGCATAGTATTTGCATATAACTTATGCACATCCTCCAGTATACTTTAAATCATCTCTAGATTACTGATAATACCTAATACAATGTAAATGATACGTAAGTAGCTGTTATACTGTATCTGTTTTTTATATATATTATTTTTATTGTGTTGGGTTTTCTCCCGAATATTTTCAATTTGTGGTTGGTTGAATCTGGAAATGCCGAACTCAAGAATATTAATAAAAATCCTACATTAACTCATTTGTGGTGGGAGTTTCAGTCAAATCACAGCTATCCAACTACACAATTTGGGTGTTATTTCTGGTAATCTTGGTCCTTCTCCTTATTACTCTCCAACAAAACCTGGGCACTTATCAGACTATAATTTTGTTTACATACCTATCTTCTATCTCCCCTACTAGATTCTTATCTCTTGAAATGTAGGAACTGTCTTCAGTCATCTTTTTATCCCCAGTGCACAACACAGATACCTGTTCATATCTAATGCATATTCAAACTACTCTCACACCTTTTGCTCAAGTTGTTTCCTATGTTATTTCCTTGTTTATCATCTTCTCTGCCAGCCAAGATATTTCATTAAGTAAAGCCTTCCTTAATTATCCCTACCCTCTAACCCTCGAGTTACTTACCTGTGTTTTCTTAGGACTTTGTATCTCAAAGTTCCTGAGATACTTATAAATTATAATGATTAGCACACTGTGTCTTTATATAGTCTCCTCAAGATATGACTGGTGTCTTGTCCATTTTTGTAGCTCTGTCATCTTATAACTATATCTAGTGTAGTTAATGGTAATAAATGTCTTTCAAAGGAATTAAATGATGTATCTTTAGTATATGTATAAATTAAATCACTGTACATGCACTAGCAAAAATTCCAGTTTCATAACAAAAAATGTTGAAACATTTGGGCACCTAATAAAAATGGCAATAAATAGAGGACATCAGGAGAAAAAGGGAATTTTAAGGAAGAAAGATAAAAGAAAAAATTCAATTTGCTAACCAACCACATTAGTGATATTATAATATACATCTGGTGACAAGTCCAATAGCAGCAACAGATACTAATTAGCAAAGAACTGAATTATCCCTGGCTCCCTTAACAAGAAATTAGGGAAGAGTCTCCACTCTGTTATTTCTAGTCTCCTGCTGGCTTGGTTTCCAGCATGTTCTCTCTACAGGTTGCAGATACAGGATACTTGGCTTCCAAGTCTCTCTACTGGAACCTCACAAAACAAGCTACGTAAATGAAAACTGTATAAAACTTCTACATAAGTATGGCAGCCCTCAAAAAATTAAATTTAGAATTAACATATGATCTAACAATTCCACTTCTGGGTATATATTCCAAAAACTAAATGAAAACAGGGATTCCAACAGATATTTGTGTATCAACGTTCATAGCAGCATTATTCACAATAACCAAAAGGTGGAAACAACCTAAATGTCCATTGACAGATGAATAAACAAAATGTGGTCTGTACATACAAGAGAGTATTATTCAGCCTTTGAAAGGTGGGAAATTCTGAACATGCTACAGTGTGGATGCACCCTGAAGACATTAATGAAATAAGCCAGACACAAAGGGACAAATACTGTATGATTCTACTTATATGAGGTACTAGAGTAGTCAAATTCATAGAGACAGAAAGTAGAATGGTGGCTGCCAGAGCTGGGGAATGGGGAAATGAGAAATTAAAGTTTAATTGGCAAGGAGTTTCAGTTTGAGAAGACGAAAAAGTTCTGGAGATGAATGGTGGTGATGGACACAAAGCAATTTCAATGTACTTAATGCAACAGAACAATACATTTTAAAATTATTAAAATGATAGATTTTATGTTATGTATACTTCGTTATGTATGCATGTTTACTTTCCTAAAATCCTGTTTAAGACAAGCCCTCAGTAATATCTAGTTGTGCTGAGATTTTCCTACCTATGTCATCAAAACAAAGTTTGCAAATATTTCCCTAGTGGATTTTATTTGGGCATTTACCATCTCAAGGGTAGAAATCTTCCTGCTTATAAATATTACTAATGGTCCTAAATAATAATGTTTACATTTCACTTTTCCGTATTTTCAGTTAAAGATGAACTGCCAGTTTCCACAAACCTCCTGAAACAAATATAACTACTACCCAACTAAAAAAATACATTATCAATATCTTTTAAGCCATCTGAATAATATTTCCTATTTTTTTCCTTTTTTTTTTTTCCTTTTTTTAATATACTTTAAGTTCTAGGGTACTTGTGCACAACGTGCAGGTTTGTTACATATCTATACATGTGCCATGTTGGTGTGCTGCACCCATTAACTCATCATTTACATTAGGTTTATCTCCTAATGCTATCCCAACCCCAGCCCCCCACCCCACAACAGGCCCCGGTGTGTGATGTTCCCCACCCTGTGTCCAAGTGTTCTCATTGTTCAATTCCCACCTATGAGTGAGAACATGTGGTGTCTGTTTTACTGTATTTGCGATCATTTGCTCAGAATGATGGTTTCCACCTTCATCCGTGTCCCTACAAAGGACATGAACTCATCCATTTTTATGGCTGCATAGTATCCCATGGTGTATATGTGCCACATTTTCTTAATCCAGTCTATCATTGATGGACATTTGGGTTGGTTCCAAGTCTTTGCTATTGTGAATAGTGCCGCAATAAACATATGTGTGCATGTGTCTTTAAAGCAGCATGATTCATAATCCTTTGGACATATACCCAATAATGGGATGGCTGGGTCAAATGGTATTTCTAGTTCCAGATCCTTGAGGAATTGCCACGCTGTCTTCCACAATGGTTGAAGTAGTTTACAGTCCCACCAACAGCGTAAAAGTATTCCTATTTCTCCACATCCTCTCTAGCACCTGCAGTTTCCTGACTTTTTAATGATCACCATTCTAACTGTGAGATGGTATCTGATTGTGGTTTTAATTTGCATTTCTCTGATGGCCAGTGATGATGAGCATTTTTTCATGTGTCTGTTGGCTGCATAAATGTCTTCTTTTGAGAAGTGTCTGTTCATATCCTTCACCCACTTTTTGATGGGGTTGATTTCTTCTTGTAAATATGTTTAAGTTCTTTGTAGATTCTGGATATTAGCCCTTTGTCAGATGGGTAGATTGCAAAATTTTTCTCCCATTCTGTAGGTTGCCTCTTCACTCTGATGGCAGTTTCTTTTGCTGTGCAGAAGCTCTTTAGTTTAATTAGATCCCGTTTGTCAATTTTGGCTTTTGTTGCCATTGCTTTTGGTGTTTTAGTCATGAAGTCCTTGCCCATGCCTAAGTCCTGAATGGTATTGCCTACGTTTTCTTCTAGGGTTTTTATGGTTTTACGTCTAACATTTGAGTCTTTAATCCACCTTGAATTAATTTTTGTATAAGGTGTAAGGAAGGGATCCAGTTTCAGCTTTCTACATATGGCTAGCCAGTTTTCCCAGCACCATTTATTAAATAGGGAATCCTTTCCCCATTTCTTGTTTTTCTGAGGTTTGTCAAAGATCAGATGGTTGTAGATGTGTGGTATTATTTCTGAGGGCTCTGTTGAATTCCATTGGTCTACATCTCTGTTTTGGTACCAGTACCATGCTGTTTTGGTTATTGTAGCTTTGTAGTATAGTTTGAAGTCAGGTAACGTGATGCCTCCAGCTTTGTTCTTTTGGCTTACGATTGTCTTGGCAATGCAGGCTCTTTTTTGGTTCCATATGAACTTTAAAGTTCTTTTTTCCAATTCTGTGAAGAAAGTCATTGGTAGCTTGATGGGGATGGCATTGAATCTATAAATTATCTTGGGCAGTATGGCCATTTTCACAATATTGATTCTACCTATCCATGAGCATGGAATGTTCTTCCATTTGTTTGTATCCTCTTTTAGTTCATTGAGCAGTGGTTTGTAGTTCTCCTTGAAGAGGTCCTTCATGTCCCTTGTAAGTTGGATTCCTAGGTATTTTGTTCTCTTTGAAGCAATTGTGAATGGGAGTTCACTCATGATTCGGCTCTCTGTTTGTCTGTTATTGGTGTATCGGAATGCCTGTGATTTTTGCACATTGATTTTGTATCCTGAGACTTTGCTGAAGTTGCTTATCTGCTTAAGGAGATTTTGGGCTGAGACGATGGGGTTTTCTAAATATACAATCATGTCATCTGCAAACAGGGACAATTTTATTCCTCTTTTCTTAATTGAATCCCCTTCCTTTCTTTCTCCTGCCTGATTGCCCTGGCCAGAACTTCCAACACTATGTTGAAGAGGAGTGGTGAGAGAGGGCATCCCTGTCTTGTGACAGTTTTCAAAGGGAATGCTACCAGTTTTTGTGCATTCAGTATGATATTGGCTGTGGGTTTGTCATAAATAGCTCTTATTATCTTGAGATACGTCCCATCAACACCTAGTTTATTGAGAGTTTTTAGCATGAAGGGCTATAGAATTTTGTTGAAGGCCTTTACTGCATCTACTGAGATAATCATGTCGTTTTTGTCTTTGGTTCTGTTTACACAACAGATTATGTTTATTGATTTGCGTATGTTGAACCAGCCTTGCATCCCACGGATGAAGACAACTTGATCGTGGTGTATAAACTTTTTGATGTGCTGCTGCATTTGCTTTGCCAGTATTTTATTGAGGATTTCTGCATCGATGTTCATCAGGGATATTAGTCTAAAATTCTCTTTTTTGGTTGTGTCTCTGCCGAGCTTTGGTATCAGGATGACGCTGGCCTCATAAAATGAGTTAGGGAGGATTCCCTCTTTTTCTATTGATTGGAATAATTTCAGAAGGAATGGAACCAGCTCCTCCTTGTACCTCTGGTAGAATTCGGTTGTGAATCCATCTGGTCCTGGACTCTTTTTGGTTGGTAGGCTATTAATTATTGCCTCAATTTCAGAGCCTGTTATTGGTCTATTCAGGGATTCAACTTCTTCCTGGTTTAGTCTTGGGAGGGTGTATGTATCGAGGAATTTATCCATTTCTTCTAGATTTTCTAGTTTTTTTTTCATAGAGTTGTTTATAGTATTCTCTGATGGTAGTTTGCATTTCTGTGGGATTGGTGGTGATATCCCCTTTATCATTTTTTATTGCATCTATTTGATTCTTCTCTTTTCTTCTTTATTAGTCCTGCTATCAATTTTGCTGATCTTTTCAAAAATCACCTCCTGGATTCATTGATTTTTTTGAAGGTTTTTTTGTGTCTCTATCTCCTTCAGTTCTGCTCTGATCTTAGTTATTTCTTGCCTTCTGCTAGCTTTTGAATGTGTTTGCTCTTGCTTCTCTAGTTCTTTTAATTGTGATGTTAGGTTGTCAATTTTAGATCTTTCCTGCTTTCTCTTGTGGGCATTTAGTGCTATAAATTTCCCTCTACACACAGCTTTAAAAGTGTCCCAGAGGTTCTGGTATGTTGTGTCTTTGTTCTCATTGGTTTCAAAGAACATCTTTATTTCTGCCTTCATTTCGTTATATACCCAGTAGTCATTCAGGAGCAGGTTGTTCAGTTTCCATGTAGTTGAGTGGTTTCAAGTGAGCTTCTTAATCCTGAGTTCTAGTTTGATTGCACTGTGGTCTGAGAGACAGTTTGTTATAATTTCTGTTCTTTTACATTTGCTGAGGAGTGCTTTACTTCCAACTATGTGGTCAATTTTGGAATAAGTGTGATGTGGTGCTGAGAAGAATGTATATTCTGCTGACCTGGGGTGGAGGGTTCTGTAGATGTCTATTAGATCTGCTTGGTGCAGAGCTGAGTTCAATTCCTGGATATTCTTGTTAACTTTCTGTCTCATTGATCTGTCTAATGTTGATAGTGGGGTGTTAAAGTCTCCCATTATTATTGTTTGGGAGTCTAAGTCTCTTTGTAGGTTTCTAAGGATCTGCTTTATGAATCTGGGTGCTCCTGTATTGGATGCATATATATTTAGGATAGTTAGCTCTTCTTGTTGAATTGATCCCTTTACCATTATGTAATGGCCTTCTTTGTCTCTTTTGATTTTTGTTGGTTTAAAGTCTGTTTTATCAGAGACTAGGATTGCAACCCTTGCTTTTTTTTTGCTTTCCATTTGCTTTCTAAATATCCCTCCGTCCCTTTATTTTGAGCCTATGTGTGTCTCTGCACATGAGATGGGTTTCCTGAATACAGCACACTGATGGGTCTTGACTCTTTATCCAATTTGCCAGTCTGTGTCTTTTAATTGGAGCATTTAGCCCATTTACATTTAAGGTTAATATTGTTATGCGTGAATTTGATCCTGTCTTCATGATGTTAGCTGGTTACTTTCCTCATTAGTTGATGCAGTTTCTTCCTAGCATCGATTGTCTTTACAATTTGGCATGTTTTTGCAGTGTCCAGTATTGGTTGTTCCTTTCCACGTTTAGTGCTTCCTTCAGAAGCTCTTGTAAGGTAGGCCTGGTGGTAACAAAATCTCTCAGCATTTGCTTGTCTGTAAGGGATTTTATTTCTCCTACACTTATGAAGCTTAGTTTGGCTGGATATGAAATTCTGGGTTGAAAATTCTTTTCTTTAAGAATGTTGAATATTGGACCCCACTCTCTTCTGGCTGGTAGAGTTTCTGCCCAGAGATCCGCTGTTAGTCTGATGGACTTCCCTTTGTGGGTAACTCGACCTTTCTCTCTGGCTACCCTTAACATCTTTTCCTTCATTTCAACTTTGGTGAATCTGACAATTATGTGTCTTAGAGTTGCTCTTCTCAAGGAGTATCTTTGTGGTGTTCTCTGTCTTTCCTGAATTTGAATGTTGGCCTGCCTTGCTAGGTTGGGGAAGTTCTCCTGGGTAATATCCTTTAGAGTGTTTTCCAACTTGGTTCCAGTCTTCCCGTCACTTCCAGGTACACCAATCAGATGCAGATTTGGTCTTTTCACATAGTCCCATATTTCTTGGAGGCTTTGTTTGTTTCTTTTTGCTCTTTTTTCTCTAAACTTCTCTTCTTGCTTCATTTCATTCATTTGAGCTTCAATCATGGATACCCTTTCTTCCAGTTGATCAAATCGGCTATTGAAGGTTGTGCATGCATCATGTAGTTCTCATGCCATGGTTTTCAGCTTCATCAGGTCATTTAAGGTCTTCTCTACGCTGTTTATTCTGGTTAGCCATTTGTCTAATCTTTTTTCAAGGTTTTTAGCTTCTTTGCGATGGGTTCGAAGATCCCCCTTTAGCTCGGAGAAGTTTGTTATTACCGATTGTCTGAAGCCTTCTTGTCTCAACTCGTCAAAGTCATTCTCCATCCAGCTTTGTTCCGTTGCTGGTGAGGAGCTGCATTCCTCTGGAGGAGAAGAGGCACTCTGATTTTTAGTATTTTCAGCTTTCTGCTCTGGTTTCTCACCATCTTTGTGTTTTTATCTACCTTTGGTCTTTGATGATGGTGACGTACAGACCGGGTTTTGGTGTGGATGTCCTTTCTGTTTGTTACTTTTCCTTCTAACAGTCAGGACCCTCAGTTGCAAGTCTGTTGGAGTTTGCTGGAGGTCCACTCCAGACCCTGCTTGCCTGGGTATCAACAGCAGAGGCAGCAGAAAAGCAAATATTGCAGAACGGCAAATGTTGCTGCCTGATCCTTCCTCTGGAAGCTTCGTCTCAGAGGGGCACCCAGCTGAATGAGGTGTCAGTCAGCCCCTACTGGGAGGTGTCTCCCAGTTAGGCTACTCAGCGGTCAGGGACCCACTTGAGGAGGCAGTCTGTCATCCATTCTCAGATCTCAAACTCTGTGCTGGGAGAACCACTACTCTCTTCAAAGCTGTCAGACAGGGAAGTTTAAGTCTGCAGAAGTTTCTGATGCCTTTTGTTCAACTGTGCCCTGCCCCCAGAGGTGGACTCTACAGAGGCAGGCAGGCCTCTTTGAGCTGCAGTGGGCTCCACCCAGTTCGAGCTTCCGGGCCACTTTGTTTACCTACTCAAGCCTCAGCAATGGCGGACGCCCCTCCCCCAGCCTTGCTGTGGCCTTGCAGTTCTATCTCAGACTGCTGTGCTAGCAGTGAGCAAGGCTCCGTGGGCGTGGGACCCTCCAAGCCAGGCGCGGCATTAATCTCCTGGTGTGCCGTTCGCTAAGACCATTGGAAAAGCGCAGTATTAGGGTGGGAGTGTCCCGATTTTCCAGGTACCGTCTGTCACAGCTTCCCTTGGCTAGGAAAGGAAATTCCCCAACCCCTTGTGCTTCCCGGGTGAGGCAATGCCCCACCCTGCTTCGGCTCACACTCCGTGGGCTGCACCCACTGTCCAACAAGCCCCAGTGAGATGAACCTGGTACCTCTGTTGGAAATGTAGAAATCACCTGTCTTCTGCATTGCTCACACTGGGAGCTATAGACTGGAGCTGTTCCTATTTGGCCATCTTGGAACCTCCTTTCACCTTCCTCTTTCTCCTAAGGTAACCACTATCCGGAATTTTGCTTTATTTATTTATTTACTTATTTATTTTTGGAGACAGAGTCTCACTCTGTCACTCGGGCTGGAGTGCAGTGGTGTGATCTCAGCTCACTGCAACCTCTGCCTCCCTAGTTCAAGCAATTCTCTCACCTCAGCCTCCCAAGTAGCTGGGATTACAGGCCACACCACCATACCCAGCTAATTTTTCTATTTTTAGTAGAGATGGGGTTTCACCATGTTGGCCAGGCTGTTCTGGAACTCCTGACCTCAAGTGATCTGCCTGCCTCGGCCTCCCAAAGTACTGGGATTACAGGTGTGAACCACCACACCTGGCCGCCTTTATTATTATCTTGTTTTCTTGAGAAAAACTTCTTCCTGGCTGGGTGCAGTGGCTCACACCTGTGATCCCAGCACTCTGGGAGGCCAAGGCAGGCGGATCACTTGAGGTCAGGAGTTTGAGACCAGTCCGGCCAACATGGTGAAACCCCATCTCTACCAAAAAACACAAAAATTAACCAAGCCTGGTGGCACCTGCCTGTAGTCTCAGCTACTCGGGAGGCTGAGTCATGAGAATGGCTTGAACCCAGCAGGCAGAGGTTGCAGTGAGCCAAGATGTTGCCACTGCACTCCAGCCTGGGCAACAGAGTGAGACTCTGTCTCCAAAAAAACTATTTCTCCCATGAATGGGTAAAATAGCCATAAAATTTATACTTGGGCCAGGCATGGTGCCTCACGCCTGTAATCCCGGCACTTTGGGAGGCCAAGGTCGGTGGATCACTTGAGCTCAAGAGTTCAAGACCAGCCTGGGCAACATGACGAAACCCCATGTCTACCAAAAACATACAGAAAAATCAATCAGGCATGGTGGCATGCCCCTGTAGTCCCAGCTACTCAGGAGTCTGAGGTGGGGGAAACGCTTGAGCCTGGGAGGTCAAGGTTACAGTGAGCCGAGATCTCACCACTGCACTCTAGCCTAGGTGGCAGGGTAAGACACTATCTCAAAAAAAAAAAAAAGGCAGAGTATTTAGAGGACCTGATGCACAACGCAGTACATTATTATTGTCAGTGCTTCAATGGTGACAACAACATCATTTCAAAAATACCACCAACTTCAAAATTATGGAGAGAGAAGGGCTTGAGCTGCTGCTAGACAAGTCACTATTACAGAAAGCACAGGAGACAGGAATGGTGTATTAAAGTGTTTACGGTGTTGTCCTCATCCTTCCTACATCAGATTTACCTGAGATGCTTGTTTAAAATACAGGTTTTTAGACTCTGTCTCAGACTACTGAATCAGACTTTCTAGAAGTAGGATTCTAGAATCTACATTTTACAGAGTATCTTGGGTGATTCTTACATTGATTAAAGTTTGAGAAGCACGAGTATAGTGGAAAAGGAGCCTTGCCCACCACCTGCCCCATCTAGGTGGTGGTATTCTTAGAAAACCACTTTAACTCAGTGCAGAAGTTTTAGTGTTGTTAAAAAGATGATTGAATTATACTAAACCTTACTAAGCTTAGTGTGTTGTTCTTTTTAACATCATTACTCTGGTTATCACAACCTACACAGATGCTTGAATTGGCAGTGTGTACTCAGAAAAATCATGTCTCTCTACTGTTTCCCAAAAGAAGTTGCCACATGACTCTACACTATGCAATCTACTCACATGTTTATAAATGCTTATAAATGCCAGTGCCACAGTGTAGGTGCATGCACATTTTGTCAAACAGCGGTTTAGTATTTGAAAATATCAATCAATTGCTTACCCATTCTCAGTTTCTTAAATAACTTTCCTTTAAAAGTTTTTGTTAAAACTTAAATTTAAAAAAAAGGTGAACTGTAGAAGCCACACCAAAACTGAATTCTGATAAACTATGTTTCATACAACACTCCCTTCATATAACAAGTTATGCATACATTCAATTCAACTAACAGAAATGAACCAGCCAGTTAGTGAATTGGGGCATTCAAGCCTTAAAACGCCTTAAACATTTTGGTGCTGCATTTTTTAAAGCACCTCTAAAAACACTTATAAAAATGCTCTGTCACTTATTATAGCACTTACTACACAGTTTTATAATTGCCTGTTTATGTGTCTCCCTTCCCCACTGTACTATACATGGCGTGAGTGCAGGGATTATGACTATCATGGTCAGTGTTATAACCCAATACATAGCAAACTGCCTGGGACACAGTAGATTGTTCAATTAATACTTGTTAAAAGGATGAATGGATCGACTTTATACAAATACATTTCTTTTGCACTGCTCAGATATTTTAAACACATTAATTCATAATTGCCTCATCATCCGTACAAGAGAAGGTACACCAATAAGAAAATACAAGCTTAAAGAGATCAAGTGGCATGTGCAACTTACTCAGCTACTTGGTGGCAGAACCAGAATCTGAATCTAAAGCCACAACACCAAAGGGCTGAATCTATCCATTAGAGACCTTGCAGATTTCTTCAAGATGTTAACATCAAAAAAGGAAGAGAATCTGTATCACAGTTTTACAAAGACTTGAATTGTTTTCAAATTTCATCAAGAGTAAACTGTCAGCAACAGCAGATAATTATCAATCAAAATAATGACAATAATATATGTCTTAATGAGTTTCTAACAGAAGTAGTCTGTACACATTATATTGGGGGAAAAAATGAGAAAGAAAGAATTTGTCTATTACTTTCCAAAAGACTAAAGATATCGTAAAGATACTAAAAAATAATACTGACGGAACTGATGGATGAATATCCAAACAGCAGAAATAGAGCAGGAAGAACTTCCTAGACTTACTATGGCCTGAGTAAACCATCCCCCAAACCAATGCAGGTAATTTGTTCTGTTTCCATGCTCACCAATCCATGTTTTGATGACCAAATTGGTTTTTCAGGTATCCTACCAGGAAGAAGATGCTCTGAATAATGATTACAAGTCTTGTGGTCAATGTAAAAATGTCTATCTCTTTGTAAATTAATATTCCACATAACAGATCAATCTCCCGTATATCTGTTACTCTGAATCTATTTACCAGAACATTAACACTGATGGATAACAGAAAAAAATCAAATATTTAAGTCTGCAAAGCAAAGGACGAGACCATGGATTCCTGATGACTCAGCCAAACTCTTATTTTTTCAGCCACATTTCACAGAAATATCAGAACCTGGTATTAACAGCTATGATTTAATTTTAGCAGTGTTTTAAAGTTAGATCTTCTCCATTCATCAAATACACCAAAGAGGAAATTTGGTTTATGATACCAAAGGCATGTAAATAAGTATACAAAACTATATAGGCCAGTAAGAAGCATTTTTAATATAAGCTAGAATAAAATCAATGCTACTCTCTAATTCTCTACCATCAATTCTTAATTCTTCTTCAAGCTTACCCACTGGCAAACTGCTTTTCCAAAACTATTCTAGTTAGTGCATCAAAACAAAAACCCTGATTTACTTAGCACATTTCATTTTGAGAATGTGACAGATAAAACAGGCAAAAGATGACAGACTTTATGCCTTTATGCTTAGGCTACTGAAAAACAGTTATGCCTATTCTGTTATCTTCTGAGTAAATGTATCAATCACTGCGCATTTAATTATATTTTGTCTTACTCTACTATTTGCCTTATAATGTTATTCAACTTCTTTCTTGTCTATTTCTGATCCCTCCCACATAACTGAAAAAGCAATAGAAGGGACAATGTGCTATACTTAACATATCCCTTCTATCTCGCTATCAAAGTAATGTCCAAATGGTCATCCTAGACCTCCCCTTTCATCTCATTCCCTAGATCCAAACAAATCACTATCAATATATGCATCCACCTTTTTCATATCCTTGTTTTCACCAGCCTAGACTAAGCATGTTTCTCTCTATCCTTGGATTTCTGCAATAGTTTCCTAACTGGTCTTCCTAAATTATGAACTCCCAAATCAGCTCTCCACATTGCAAAGTTTTTAAAACACATCTGAACTTCTGGTTTTAGGCTCACAGAGGAAGATGCTTCTGTCCTCTTCTACTCTTCTTTTTCATCACTTAAAAACAAGAACAGCCGGGCATGGTGGCTCACGCCTGTAATCCTAGCACTTTGGAAGGCTGAGGCGGACAGATCACCTGAGGTCAGGAGTTTGAGACCAGCTTGATCAACATGGAGAAATCCTGTCTCTATTGAAAATACAAAATCAGTTGGCCACGGTGGTACATGCCTGTAATCCCGGCTACTTGGGAGGCTGAGGCAGGAGAATCGCTTGAACCTGGGAGGCGGAGGTTGCAGTGAGCCAAGATCACGCCATTGCACTCCAGCCTGGGCAACAGGAGCGAAACTCCATCTCAAAAAACAAAAAAAAAAAGAACAACTTACTGAAAAACAAACTCCATCTTTCATTCAATAGAAGATATCTATATCCCTGAACCATGTTAGGATGCAGTTAAAAATAGTCAACTACTTAGAAGAGTAGAAGATAAAACCTAACTGTTTACAGAGATGATGTCTGGTAAATAAGCTGATTTGCCCTGAAGAAAGGCTCAGGAATGGTATGTACCAGGTACCTCAGGAGGCAGAGGTAAGGCAGGGGGCTGAAAATAGGAGATTTTTTTTTTAATCCACAAGGAACCTCCCAGTTCCCAAATTCCATCTTCACACAGTGAAGCAACTAATCTTCCTCTTCACCTTCTTACAAGAAAAAAGGTATGTATTCTAGAGATGTTGAAATAAATATTTCAGGCTCATGGAAATTAGTCCCATAGGAGGATAAGAGTGAACTGTTGGACTGAAAATAAGGCTAAGTCAGCATTCTGAAAGGTGAGATCCACAGTCCCTATTCCCATCCAACTCTAGAACACTAGTGGACAAGCAGGAACCTTTAAAAATCCTTTTTTTTTCCCCTAAAGCTGAAAATAACTTCATACACTGACACTTGGATGTTCCCAAAGAAAAAAGCAAATCAAACAATAACCTTAAGAGATAATACAGCCCTCTGTTTGATAATTCCAGCCCATGTCCTCTGAGCTTCTAAGTAATTTTTCAGTACATACTCTTAAATATGAATAGATAATAAAAGCACCAGACATTTGAGGAAAGCCTAGCACATTAAAGACAGACAAAAACAAACAAAAGGGGGTCGTAGGAGGAAGGGTAGAATGCAGGACAGGCACCATGCTAATTCTTATACTTACTATTTACTGTTGATATTATTCAGTCTTGATAACATTCTGTAACTTATTACTCCCATCTTCTAGATGAGGAAATGACACAGGGTTAAGTAAATTATTCAGTCACACAGCTAATTTTGTGGTAAAGACAGGAAAGGAATCCAAGGCTACCTGACCCCAATACCTGGGCTTTTAACCATAAGCATTACCATTCCCTTTAGGACTTATCTTCACATACAAACACCTCGATTTCATAATAATGATGCCTCTTTCTTGTGGCACTACCCTCCTCCTAATGGACAAGTTGAAAGTGCTTTCTCAGAGTTCTAGAGCCCCACTTCCTCAGGAGCCTCAATGTAAAATGAACCTCTCTAAACGTAGAAACAAAGATCTTCAAACTGTTCACAGCATAATAATTTCCCATATGACATACTCCCTGACAGGTTGCAAAGGTCTTGACAAATGAAAGGAGAGGAGCACTAACAAATCATAGATTGGAAAGAGAATGGAAGCCTTCATATTACTTCTCCTAGAAGACTTAGGGAAACATAGAAATGAAGTTTTAATAATCAAATGCTGCTGAGAATAGTAATTATTAGCAAAGGACAGAATTAATGTCAATAAGTAAGTAAAGACAGTATCTATCCTATCCATTCATGGATTAGAAGCAAAAGACAGAAATAAAAAGCAGATAGATCAAAGGAAATTAAAGATAAGGAGAAATGAACCAAGCCATAGTTTTAATTTTTAATTAGCCAAGTCCTAGGTAACTGGCAATGAGAGAAAGTTTCTGCCAGATGAATCGTGATAACTACAATGTCCCGAATCTATCACCCTAAGAGAATCAGCTATCAAAAAAGACAAGGAAAGGAGGAAGAAAGAACAGTGAAAGATGATGGCTTATGCTTGGGTAAACAGCAAAACTTAAAATCCAAACTATTTTTAAAAAGTATTCTCATCAATGCATTCAAAAGGTTTTGGTTCCAGATGGGCTAGAGTAGCTTGCAGAAGACTAACTCTTGCTGAGAACAAATTGAAAAGCTGAAAGATATACTGCAATCATCTATTTGCAGGCTCAGAAAAGCTTCTTCACAGAGGCAACAAGAACAAGATGGTACAAGATCCTGAAATCGAGAGAACTTAAAGAGGAAGCTGACTTCTGCTAGGGACTTTTTAATTCCGAGCAAGAACTTGAAAATACAGGCTTTGCATCAACAGAACCAACAAATAAAAAGAGAAACCAGCAGAGATTTTTGCAGCAATCAGAGGGCCTCAAACATAATGCCAGATTTTTTGCCAAGCAACATTTGCTAAATTCAATGTATTAATGTATTCATTGAGTCAGATAACTAAAAAGCTTAGTTTAGTTAGAAGCCAAGGAAAGGAAAAGAAAGGAAAAAGGAAAGGAAAAGGGGAAGGAAAAAGGAAAGGAAAGGAAAGGAAAAGAAAGAAAACCAACATAGTTTTTGGCAGTTTTACAAAACAAAATTACACATCAGGACCAGCCAGGGTTAAGACCTCAGACTAAACACCAGAATCTAAGGTGAAATAAAAAGGTAAGTCACACACTGGGAGAAAATGTTCGCAATACATTTATCTGATGAACCTCAGAGGCATTAAGCTGAGAGAAAAAAGCCATACTCAAAACAGTGCATGCTGTATGACTTCATTTACATGAAGTCCAATAACAGGCAAATCTACAATAATAGAAATCAGACCTATGGTTTCACACAGGACATTAAGAATGATTGAGACTATGAAGAAACCTTTCTGGCCTCAAGTGATCTGCCCACCTCAGCCTCCCAAAGTGCTAGGATTACAGGAGTGGGCCACCACACCCTGCCTATATAATTATTAAAACTCATCAAATTGTCCACTTACAAAGAGTACATTTCACTGCATGTAAATTTCACATAAACCAAAACTTTTTAATTATAAGGAACAAAATAAATGAACTTTTACTCATCAATAAAGGCAGAATAATAAAATTATGAAGTGTCAGGAATGTTATTTCCTTAATAATTTTGTTTTATACTCTTTAACAAAATGTTTTTAAATACCCAACAGATAGGTTTACCACTAACTCTAACTCCTAAATGAAAAACATGCAAATAATGAAAAATCAAAACAAAGAAATTTCCAGATAAACAAAAGCTGAGAGAATTTCTCACCAACAGATCTGCATATAAAAAACAGTAACTGTTTTCATGCTGGAGGGAAATGATACTAGATGGAACCACTAATCTACACAAAGAGCATCAGAAATAGTAAATGTAAGACTTTTTTTTATTATTTCTTATATTCTTTAAAAGACAATTCTAAGCAAAAATCACAGAATGAATTATAAGCTATATAACACGTATAAGTAAAATATATGAAAAGAATAAAATAAAGGCTGCCGGGGGGGTAAATAGAAGAATTTTTTTTTTTTTTGAGACAGAGTCTCGCTCTGTTGTCCAGGCTGGAGTGCAGTGGCACAGTCTCGGCTCACTGCAACCTCCGCCTCCCGGGTTCAAGCGATTCTCCTGCCTCAGCCTCCCGAGTAGCTGGGATTACAAGCACCTGACACCACGTCTGGCTAATTTTTTTTATTTTTAGTAGAGACAGGGTTTCACCAAGTTGGCCAGGATGGTCTCGAACTCCTGACCTCGTGATCCACCAGCCTTGGCCTCCCAAAGTGCTGGGATTACAGGCGTGAGCCACCGCACCCAGCCGAAGAATATTCTTATAAAGTTCTTATACATGAAGTAGTATAAAGCAATTAAGAGAAACTGTGATAAGTAAACCATGTATGTTGTAATCTCTAGAACAAGGGTGGGAAAAAAGAAATGTAAGAAGTATGGCAAAGATGAGATCTGCTGGTTTCATACTGTATCAACTCACCTAAACTGAAACTAAATTCCTGAAAATTCCTTCCCTGAGTGGTCTGAGGTCAGGAATGGCCACAACAAAACATGTGCAGGCCAGGCAGTGGCTCACACCTGTAATCCAAACACTTTGGGAGGCTGAGTCAGGTGGACTACCTGAGGTCAGGAGTTCGGGACCAGCCCAGCCAACATGGTGAAACCCTGTCTCTACTAAAAATACAAAAAGTTAGCTGGGTGTGGTGGCACTCGCCTGTAGTCCCAGCTACTCGAGAGGCTGAGGCAGGAGAATCGCTTGAGCCTGGGGGGCAGAGGGTTGCAGTGAGCCAAGATCGCGCCACCACACTCCAGCCTGGGCGAAAGAGCAAGACTCTGTCTCAAAAAAAAAAAAAAAAAAGTAAAGAAAGAAAATATGCTTTGGAAGGTGGAAGAAAAACAGCAGGCATTACTGCTCCCAAAAAGTATAGGTACAGCCCCAAGTACTACTGCAGATGACAGACATTGTCCCTGATTGCCTGGCTCATGTCACTGATACGTGGCAGATGCACCCAAGATTCCTCTAAATCCAGGCCAATTTTCCTCATGAACATAGTTGCAAAAATCCTTAACAAAATATTAGCAAATCAAATCCAGGATTATGTAAAAAGGATAACAAATCATGACCAACTGAGGTTGCTCCCAGCAATGCAAGGTTGGTTTAACATTCAGAAATCAGTATAATTTACCATATTAACAGAACAAAGGAGAAAATCTATATCACCATCTCACTAGAATATTCAAAAAAATAAACATTCATAATAAAAACTCTTAGCAAACTAAGAATAGAAAGCAATTTCCTTAATCAGCAGAAGGACATCTATGAAAAACCTATAGCTAACACCATACTTAATAGTGAAAGACTGAATATTTATCCCTAAGATTAGGAAAAAGGTAAGAATGTAAAGAATGTTTGCTGTCACCACTTCTACTCAACCTCTATTGTACTAGAGGTCCTATCACAGGCAATAAAGTAAGAAAAAGAAAGAAAAAGTCATAAAAATTGGAAAGAATTATAGCTATCTTTTATCACAGACAAATGATTATATATAGAAAACCCTGCATTCTTTACATTAAAAACCTCTAGAAGAAATAAGTAAATGTATACAGTAACAAAATACATCTATGACAAAAGCCCACTGTGTGCCCCAAAAAATCAAACATACAATTACCATATGAGGTACACACTGTCCAGGGGCCTTAGGTTGGCCCACCCTGCCCACAACCGCCAGAGCCTGGGTGAGCCATCACAGGGCCTAGGGACCGACCTGCCCCACCTGCAATAGCCAACACCCCCAGATGCCATCCTAGAGCCTGTGGACTGGCCTGCCCAACTCTGCAACCAACTATCAGTGGCTGCGTGCACCATCCAAGAGCCGAGAATCAGCTTGACACCTCCTGCCTGTCACCACTGAGGGAATTCTTAACAACAAGACCAGCTCTACAAGAAATGTTTAAGGAGGTCCTACATCTGGAAGTGAAAGAATAAAATCTATCGTCATGAAAACACATTAAAGTGGCCAGGCATGGTGGCTCGCGCCTGTAATCCCAGCACTTTGTGAAGTCAACAAGGGCAGATCATTTGAGCCCAGGAGTTCGAGACCAGCCTGGGTAACATGGTGAAATCCTGTCTCTACTAAAAATACAACAGTTAGTCAGGAATGGTGGTGCCTAGCTACCAGGGAGGCTGAGTACATGGAGTAGTCCTAGCTACTAGGGAGGCTGACGTGGGAGGATCACCTGAGCCAGGAGGCAGAGGCATGCAGTAAGCCAAGATCACACCACTGCACTCCAGCCCGGGAAATAGAGCAAAGACCTTGTTTCAAAAAAAAAAAATTAAAGTATAAAATTCATTGGTAGAGAGCAGACACACAAATGAGAAAGAGAAAAGGACTCAAATGTAACCACTACAGAAAACTACCAAATGGCCAGACGTGATGACTCACACCTGTAATCCCAGCACTTTGGGAGGCCAAGGCAGGTGGATCACCTGAGGCCAGGAGTTCAAGACCAGCCCGGCTAACGTGGTGAAACCCCGTCTCTACTAAAAACACAAAATTAGCCGGGCGTGGTGGCGTGCACCTGTAATCCCAGCTACTTGGAAGGTTGAGGCAGGAGAATTGCTTAGAACCCGGGAGGCAGAGGTTGCAGTGAGCTGAGATCACATCATTGCACTCCAACCTGGGTAACAGAGAGAGACCCCGTCTCAAAAAAAAAAGGCCAGGCGCAGTGGCTCACACCTGTAATCCCCACACTTTGGGAGGCCAAGGCGGGCAGATCACCTGAGGTCACGGAGTTCGAGACCAGCATGACCAACTGGCAAAACCCTGTCTAAACTAAAAATACAAAAATTAGCCGAGCCTGGTGGCAGGCACCTGTAATCCCAGCTACTAGGGAGGCTGAGGCAGGAGAATCGCTTGAACCTGAGAAACGGAGGTTGTAGTGAACAAAGATCGCGCCATTGCACTCCAGCCTGGGTGACAGAGCAAGACTCCGCCTCAAAAAAAAAAAAAAAAAGAAAAGAGAGAGAGAAGAGAAAAGAAGAGAAGAGAAGAAAAGAAAAGAAAAGAAAAGAAAAGAAAACCACCAAACTAAGCTAGGCCGCAGTGGCTCATGCCTGTAATCCCAGCACTTTTGGGAAGCCGAGGAGGGTGGATCACCTGAGGTCAGGAGTTTGAGACCAGCCTGACCAACATGGTGAAACCCCATCTCTACTAAAAATACAAAATTATCCGGGTGTGTTGGTGCATACCTATAATCCCAGCTACTTGTGGGGGCTGAGGCAGGAGAATCACTTGAACCCAGGAGATGGAGGTTGCAGTGAGCCAAGATCACGCCATTGCACTCCAGCCCAGGTGACAGTGCGAGAATCCACCACAAAAAAAAAAAAAAAAAAAGGCAAAAGATCAACAAAAGTTGGTTTTTTGAAAAGATAAAAAAGATCAATAAACTGCTCATGAGACTAACAAAAGAAATTCAGAAATGAAAATGAAGTCATCATAACTGATACCAAAGAAACACAAAAGATCATTGCAGGATATTATGAACAGCTATATACCAACAAATTGGAAAACCTAGAGTAAATGGATAAATTTCTAGATACAGATAACTACCAAGATTGAACAATGAAGAAATAGAAAACCTGAACAGAGCCATAATGAGCAACAAGATTGAATCAGTAATAAAGTCTCCTAAGGCTAAGTGCAATAACTCACACCTATAATCTCAATGCTTTGAGAGGCTGAGGTGGAAGGATTGCTTAAGCCCAGGAGTTCATGACCAGCCTGGGCAATATAGAAAAACCCATCACTACAAAAAATATTCCAAAAAAATTTAGCCAGGCAAAGGGGTGCAATACCTGTAGTCCTAGCCTGAGGCAGGAGAATCCCTTGACTCTAGGAGTTTGAGGCTGCAGCAAGCTATGATCATACCACTGCATTCCAGCCTGGGTGACAGGGTAAGACCTTGTGTCTTTAAACAAAAAAACAAAAAACAAACAAAAACTTCCAAAAAAGAGAAGCCCAGGACCAGATGGCTTCACTGCTGAATTCTACAAAACTCTTTAAAAAAACTAGCACCAACTCTTCTCAAATATTCAAAAAATTAAAAAGAAGGGAATTCTTCCTCATTCCTTCTATGAGACAGCATTACCCTGATATCAAAACCAGGCAAGAACACAACAAAAAAAGAAAACTACAGGTCAATATCCCTGATGAACATAGATTCGATAGAATCCTCAACAAAATACCAGCAAACTAAAATCAATGGCACATTAAAAAGATCACTCACCATAAGTGGGATTTATGCCAGGAATGCAAAGATGGCTCAACATGCACAAATCAATAAATACATTACATCAAAATAACAGAATCAAGAACCAGAATCATATTTTCATTTAAATAGACATTGAAACAGCATTCAATAAAATTCAACATCCATTTCTGATAAAAACTCCCAACTGAGTATGGAAGAAACATATCTCAATGTAATAAACCCATATATGACATACCCACAGCTAGCATCATACTGAATGGGGAGAAACTGAAAAACTTTAATATCTGGAACATGACGAACATGCCCACTTTCACCACTGTTATTCAACATAGTACTAGAAGTCTTAGCTATAGCAACCAGACAAGAGGAAGAAGTAAAAGGTATCCAAATTGCAAAGGAAGAAGTCAAATCATTCTTGTTTGCAGACGACATGATCTTACATATAGAAAACCTAACACTTCACCAAAAAACTCAGAACTGATAATGATAAACAAACTCAGTGAAGTTGCAAGACACAAAATAAACAAAAATTGGCAGTACTTCTACACACCAAAAAGGAACAATTTGAAAAAAAAAAAACAAGAAACCAATCCCATTTACAATAGCTATCAAAAACAACAACAACCTAGGAATCAATTTAATCAAGAAGGTAAAAGACCTCTGCAATGAAAATTACAAAACACTAATAAAAGAGATTGAAGAGAACACAAACAAAGGCATCCCATACTCATTGATTAGAAGAATTAATATTGTTAAAATGACCATACTACCCAAAGCAATCTACAGGTACAGCATCATCTCTATAAAATACCAAGGACATTCTTTACAGAAATAGAAAAAGCAATCCTTAAGTTCATATAGAAGCACAATAGACCCTGAATAGCCAAAGCAATAATCAGAAAAAAACAACAAAGCTGACTTCAAAATATACAGCAGAGCTATAGTAACCAAAACAGCATAGTATTGGTATAATAAAAGATACATAGGCCAGGCACAGTGGCTCACGCCTGCAAACCCAGCACTTTGGGAGGCTGAGGTGGGTGGACCACCTGAGTTCAAGAGTTCAAGACCAGCCTGGCCAACATGATGAAACCCTGTCTCTCCAAAAAATACAAAAATTAGCTGGGTGTAGTGTTGGGCACCTGTAATCTCAGCTACTCGGAAGGCCGAGGCAGGTGAATTACTTGAACCCAGGAGGCAGAGGTTGCAGTGAGCTGAGATCGTGCCATTGCACTCCAGCCTGGGTGACAAGAATGAAACTCCATCTCAAAAAACATAACAAAACAAAACAAACAAACAAAACAGATACATAGACCAACAGAACAGAGAACCTTGAAATTAAAAATATTAATAAATCCACATATTTTTAGCCAACTGATACTCAGCAAAAGTGCTAAGAATACACATTGGGAAAACAACAGTCTCTTCAATAAATGGTGCTAAGAAAAATGGATAGTCATATGCAGAGGAATGAAACTAGACCCCTATCTATCACTACATACAAAAATTAACTCAAAATGGATTAAAGACTTAAATGTAAGACTCAAAACTATAAAACTGCTGGGTGAAATCACGTCAGGACAAAAACACAGACAACAAGAATAGACAAATGGGACTGTACTAAACTAAAAGGCTTCTCCACGGTAAAAGAAACAATCAACACAGTTAAGAGATAACCTGTAGATAGGAAAATACTTACAAATCGTTTGACTAACAAAGAACTAACAACCAGAATATACAAGGAATTCAAACTTAGCACCAAAAAAAAAAAATCCCACTACTACAAAGTGGGTGAAAGATCTGAACAGACACTTCTCAAACGAAGACACAGAAATGGCCAACAAATATTATCTCACCTCGCTCAGAATGGCTATTATCAAAGACAAAAAATTACAAATGTTGGCAAGGATGCAGAGATAAGGGAACTCATACACTGTTGGTGGGAATATAAATTAGTATAGTCACTATAAAAAACAGTGTTGCACTTTCTCAAAAAACTAAAAATAGAACTACTATATGATACAGCAATCACACTACTGGGTATTTATCCAAAGGAAAGGAAATCAACATCAAAAGGATACCTATACACCCATGTTTATTGCAGCACTATTCATAATAGCCCAGATATGGAGTCAGCCTAAATGTCCATCAACAGGCGAATGGATAAAGAAAAATGTGGTTTATATACACAATGGAATACTATTCCTCCATGAAAAAGAATGGAATTGGGCCAGATGTAGTGTGCCTCATGCACGTAATCCCAGTGATTTGGGAGGCTGAGGCAGGAGGGTCGCTTAAGGCCAGGAGTTGAAGACCAGGCTGGGTAACATAGCAATACCCCATCTCTATAAAAAGTAAAACAAGTTAGCCAGATGTGGTGACACATGCTTGTAATCCCAGTTACTCGGGAGACTGAGGGGGGAGGATCGCTTAAGCCCCAGAGTTTAACATTACTGAAACATATGATCATACTACTGCACTCCAGCCTGGGCAACAGAAAGATCCTGTCTCTAAACATAAAAAACAAACAAACAAACAAAACTACAAAGAAAAATAATGAAATCCTATCACTTGCAGCAACATGGATAAGCCTGGAGGATACTATGTTAAACTAAATAAGGCACAGAAAGATAAATACATGCTCTCAGTCATATGTAGGAGCTAAAAAGAATTCTGAGCTCATGGAATTAGAGTATACAACTGTAGATATTGGAGACTGGGAAGGGCAGTGAGGGGGAGAATGGGGAGAACCTTGTTAACATATAAAATTACAGCTAGATAGGAGGAATGAGTTCTGGTGTTCTACAGCGCTGTGGGGTGACATGGTTAACTATAGTTTATTGTATATTTTCAAAAAGATAAAAAAGCAGACTTTAAATGTTCTCAACAAAAAGAAAAAAAAAGGTGAAGGATATGCTAATTACTCTGATTTGATCACTACACATTGCATATTCTTATGAAAAGATCACTTGTATCCCATAAGTATACACAATTATTACATGTAAACTAAAAATACAAGGGAAAAAATTACCGTATGATCCAGTAACTGCACTTGTGGTTATGTACCCAAAAGACTTTTAAGGAAGCAAGGAGTCAAGACATATTTATCCACCCATGTTCATAGTACCATTGTTGACAATATCCAAAATGTATAAACAACTCAAATGTCCATCCATAAATAAAGAACATGTAGTATGTTCACACAACAGAGTATTGTTGCTCCTTAAAAAGGCAAGAAATTCTGACACATGCTATAAAACGGATGTACCTTAAAAATACTATGTTAAGTGAAACAAGCCAGACATAAAAGAACAAACACTAAATAATTCCACGTCTATAAGTACTCAAACTCACAGAAGCAGAAAGGGGAATGGGGAGTTAATGTTTAGAAGCAGAAAGGGGAATAGGGAGTTAATGTTTAATCAATAGAGTTTGGGAAGATGAAAACGTTCTAGAGATGAGTGGTGGTGATGCCACATAACAATGTGAGGGTACTTAATACCACTGAACTGTATGTTTTAAATGGCAAAAAGGGTAAATTTTATGTTATGTATATTTTACCAGAATTTTTTTTTTAAAGCTTACTGCATGGGGACCAAGCGTGGTGGCTCACACCTGTAATCCCAGCACTTTGGGAGGCCGAGGCGGGTGGGTCACTTGAGGTCAGGAGTTCGAGACCAGCCTAGCCAACATGTTGAAACCCCGTTTCTACTAAAATGACAAAAAATGAGCCGGGCATGGTGGCACGTGCTTGTAGTCCCAGCTACTTGGGAGGCTGAGGTTGCAGTGAGCCAAGATGGCACTCTGCCTGGGCGGCAGAGTGAGACCCTGTCTCCAAAAAAATAAAATAAAATAAAAGCTTACTGTGTGGTTTCATATACATAAAGTTTTAAAACTGGCAAAACTAACATATGTGTAATGTCAGAAGTCAATGTACTAAGTTATGCTGAAAGGTGAGGGGTAATTGAATGGAAGAAGGAGGCTTCTGGAACTCTGATTATATTCTTCTTTTTCATTTGTTTAAACATACATTTTTTTTCTTACAATTCTGAGACTAGAAATCCAATATCAAGGTGTCAGCAGTTTGAGTGTCTTCTGGGGCCTCTCTTCTTGGCTTGTTGATGGCTGTCTCCTCCCTGTGTTCACATTGTTCTTCCTTGTGTCTCTATGTGCCCTAATCTCCTCTTTTTCTTTTTTCTACTCGTTACATATTCTGTTCTTTTAACCAAAGAGTTGTTTATATGGATGTGTTCATGTTGTGCAAATTCAAACTATACTCTTAGGATTTGTGTTCTTTGCTGAGTATTATGCCCTCATAAAGTTTAGAGTTTTCATTTGCTTCAGTTAATGACAGGCTGTGATTTTGCTGAGGTGAGGATCTGGATGATGTTCACAGCCAGACTGGTTTTCAGGAACAAGTCACCTGCCTAGTAAGTGAGCTCTGCTTGAGTCCAACATCCATGCTATAGTGCACTTTTACTACATGCTCTCTGTCTTTGGCACACAGACGACAATTTTTCTGAAATGGCAAAAATATTGGTTCTATTTCAAAAGTGGCCTCAAAATGAAAGTCAACTTCTACTATGAATAATAGAATGGAAAAGTCTAAGAAAGTAATATGAAAGTCTCTTGAGTATATGGAAAAAAGAACGTCAAGAATCTATACCTTTGTTTAAAAGATTTATTCTACATGTCAAAGCATTTCCAAAGCCCAGCTGCTTTTAGTCTCAGTGGCATTAATACTTTAGAATAAAAATATCACACTTAAAAGAAAATAGGTGTTCTGTATTTAAAAACTGAGGAAGGCGGCCAGGCGCCGTGGCTCACGCCTGTAATCCCAGCACTTTGGGAGATCAAGGTGGGCGGATCACAAGGTTAAGAGTTCGAGACCAGCCTGGCCAACATAGTGAAACCCCATCTCTACTAAAAATACAAAATATCAGCCGAGCATGATGGCGGGCGCCTGTAATCCCAACTACTCGAGAGGCTGAGGCAAGAGAATCGCTTGAACCCGGGAGGTGGAGGTTGCACTGAACTGAAATCATGCCACTGGACTCTAGCCCAGGCAACAGTGCAAGACTCCACCTCAAAAAAAAAAAAAAAAAAAAACTAGGGAAGGCTGGCCAGGCACAGTGGCACATGCCTGTAATCCCAGCACTTTGGGAGGCTAAGCTGAGCTCAGGGGATCAAGACCAGCCTGGCCAACACGGTGAAACCCCATCTCTATTAAACATCCAAAGAAATACCCAGGCATGGTGGCGTGCATCTGTGGTCCCAGCTGCATGGGAGGATTGCTTGAGCTCAGGAGGCACAGGTTGCAGTGAGCCGAGATCATACCACTGTACCCCAGCCTGGGTGACATAGCAAGACCCTGTCTCAAAAAAAAAAAAAAAAAGAAAGAAAGAAAAGAAAAAAAAAAACTGGGAAGGCTAGCAAAATGATTCTTTTTTTAATCAAAATAAAAAATGTTTTGAATTATTAGGAAATGATGTGTTTAATAATACTCTCAAAGTATATCCCACAATATTTAATAGAGTTTTATTAACAGAATTAAAACAGAAAGTTCTTTCATCATTCATACAATTTATACATAGGAAAGCAGAAGGAGTGGGCTCCCAAAACAGTGCTATTTAAGTTCTACATTGAGTACTAGTATATAAATTTTATCCTGGATAGTTTTAAAAAATGATACTTGAGCAAGAATTAATGCATGTTTTATGAATATATGTGAACTAAAAGATCTTTGGTTGATAAAATTGTATTCATATCCCTTCAAAAAAATAAAAATTTCCCTAAATTTTACACACTGTTTATATTATATCTTTTGGTAACAAAAACTAGAGAATAGATTCATTGTAAGAGCTTACATTATCTTTTCTATCCACAAGAGGGAGCAAACATTTAACACATCTTGGGAATTTCATTACACGCTAGTTTTCACACAAGACTTTCAGGAAATAATAAAACTGCCAAAAATATTCATTGAATGTCTATCATGTGCCAGGCATAGTGCTAGGGTCTGGAAATATAGTGGGAAAAAGATGTGGCTCCTGCCCCCACGATTCACAATTATTCAGGTAACAAAGTACATCTAAAGATTTATAAGATTATTTAAAGGAACACAAACCATACTTAGCTTTTTTATAATTATTATAAGCTATAACTTATAAGTATTCTGTCTTACCAGAAGCTACAAATATAATGTAACGCTATACAAATTGTCAGTAATTTACAGTCTACAACTCTTAAAAAGCAAATAACATATATTAGGCAATTTATCGCATAAAGAATTAAGCACCAAGATGCAAATACCTTCTTTTTTCCAAGTAGACTCCAATGATCTATGCCACTCATTTTTTTCATTTAGCTTAACCAAAATGTTAGCAAATTAACATTTATTTAGGGTAATCTGGGGGTGTAGTTAACAAAGCATTTCAAGAGAGGGATATCTTTGAAATGCACTGATAAGTAGTAAAATCATAATGCCAAAGCGGGAAATTCTCAATTACAGCCTGTTAATGACATTTTACTACATCTTGGTTCTTTTGTTTTAAAGAAGAATGGATTCCAAAAGGGCATAATGAGCTAAGCAGGTGACCTCAGGAGAGTTCTTCCAAGTAGGTGTGTTTATACAGCAGCAAAGTTTAGGGTACAGTACTATTCAGGAAGGTATATTGGCAGGAAACAATGTGTAGTGGAAAAAAAGCTCTGACTCAAAGCACGACTAGCTTCAAATGCAGTTTTACCATTTAACTAGCCCTGGGACTTTAGTTATTAACCTCTCTGAGTCTCAGTGTTCTCACTCATACAATGGTAATAACAACAATCTTGCAAAGCTGCTGTAAGGATTAATAATAATGCAGGTGGCCGGGCACAGTGGCTCAAGCCTGTAATCTCAGCACTTTGGGAGGCCGAGGCGGGTGGATCACGAGGTCAGGAGATCGAGACCATCCTGGCTAACACAGTGAAACCCCGTCTCTACTAAAAATACAAAAAATTAGCCAGGCATGGTGGCGGGTGCCTGTAGTCCCAGCTACTCGGGAGGTGGAGCTTGCAATGAGCTGAGATCGTGCCACTGCACTCCAGCCTGGGAGACAGCAAGACTCCGTCTCAAAAAAAAAAAAAAAAAAAAAAGTAGGTAAAGCACTAAATAGCCCAATTTTACAATTAGAAAACTAAAGAAGGCAATATAACTTAACTAGGGTTAGAAAGCAGAAAAACTGTGTGCCAGAACTTCTTTATTTTTAGTAATACTCCTTAACTTGAAGTCTTAGTCTAACATTATTAATTAATTACAGCAGATTTGTTATGATTAGTGTCTACATGATATATTGTTTGTCCATCCTTTTATTTACAACCTAGAGAAGCATCTTTATATTCCAGATGTTTCTCTTATACACAATATAGATCAATATTTAATTTTCATCCAACCTGTCGGTCTCTACCTTTTGATTACTATTTACCCTATTTACATTTAATGTAATTACTGATATGGCAGTAGTTTACTGTAAGTTTACTATCTTGGTTCTCAGTTTACTATCTTGGTTCTTTTATTTTGTTTTCAATCTGTCCCAATTGTTTTTCTTATTGTTATACTTTCTTATCTGCATTGTTTATACTTTCTTATTGTTATACTTTCTTATCTGCATTCTTTAGGGTTGAGCATATGTATTAGCTTGTTTTCACGCTGCTGATAAAGACACACCCAAAACTGGAAACAAAAAGAGGTTTAATTGGACTTACAGTTCCACATAGCTGGGGAAGCCTCAGAATCATGACAGGAGCTGAAAGGCACTTCTTACATGGTGGCAGTGAGAGAAAAATGAGGAAGAAGCAAAAGCAGAAATCCCTGATAAACCTATCAGATCTCAAGAGACTTATTCACTATCACAAGAATAGCACGTGGGTGGGCGCGGTGGCTCACACCTGTAATCCCAGCACTTTAGGAGGCTGAGGCGGGTGGATCACAAGATCAGCAGGTTGAGACCATCCTAGCTAACACGGTGAAACCCCATCTCTACTAAAAATACAAAAAAAAAAAAAAAAAATTAGCCAGGCATAGAGGCAGGCGACTGTAGTCCTAGCTACTCAGGAGGCTGAAGCAGAATGGCGTGAACCAGGGAGGCAGAGCTTGAAGTAAGCCAAGATCGTGCCACTGCACTCCAGCCTGGGTGACAGAGCAAGACTCTGTCTCAAAAATAAATAAATAAATAAATAATAATAATAATAATAATAGCACATGAAAGACTGACTCCTATGATTCAATTACCTCCCCCCGGGTCCCTCCCACAACATGTGGCAATTCTGGGAATAATAATAATAATAATAATAATAATAATAGCACATGAAACACTGACTCCCATGATTCAATTACCTCCCCCCGGGTCCCTCCCACAACATGCGGCAATTCTGGGAGACGAAAATTCAAGTTGAGATTTGGATGGGGACACAACCAACCATATCATTCCAACCATGGCCCCTCCAAATCTCATGTCCTCACATGTCAAAACCAATCATGCCTTCCCAACAGTCCCCCAAAGCCGTAACTCATTTCAGCATTAACCCTAAAGTCCACAGTCCAAAGTCTCATCTGAGACAAGGCAAGTCCCTTCCACCTATGAGCCTCTAAAATCAAAAGCAAGCTAGTTATTACCCAGATAAAATGAGGGTACAGGTATTGGGTAAACACAGCCATTCTACATGGGAGAAATTAGCCAAAACAGAGGGGTTACAGGGCCCATTCAAGTCTGAAATCCAGCGGGGCAGTTAAATTTTAAAGCGCCAAAATGATCTCCTTTGACTCCAGGTCTCACATTCAGGTCACACGGATGCAAAAGGTGGGTTCCCATGGTCTTGGGCAGCTCCGCGCCTGTGGCTTTGCAGGGTACAGCCTCCCTTCTAGGTGCTTTCACAGGCTGGCACTGAGTGTCTGCAGCTTTTCCAGGCACAGGGTGAAGCTGTTGGTGGATCTGCCATTCTGGGATCTGGAGGATGGTGGCCCTCTTCTCACAGCTCCACTAGGCAGTGACCTAGCAGGGACTCTGTGTGGAGGCTCTGACCCCACATTTCCCTTCCCCACTGCCCTAGCAAAGGTTCTCCACGAGAGCCCCACCCTTGCAGCAAACTTTTGCCAGGGTATCCAGGCATTTCCGTACATCTTCTGAAATCGAGGCAGAAGTTCTCAAACCTCAATTCTTGACTTCTGTGCACCCGGAGGCTCAACACCATGTGGAAGCTGCCAAGGCTTGGGGCTTCTACCCTCTCAAGCCAAAGCCCAAGCTCTATGTTGGCCCATTTCAGCCATGGCTGGAGCGGCTGGGACACAGGGCACCAAGTTCCTAGGCTGCACACGGTACTCCTGGGTCCGGCCCACAAAACCACTTTTCCTCCTGGGCCTCCGTGCCTGTGATGAGAGGGGCTGCTGTGAAAGTCTCTGATATGACCTGGAGACATTTTCCCCAGGTAACATTAGGCTCCTTGCTACTTATGCAAATTTCTGCAGCCAACTTGAATTTCTCCTCAAAAAATGGGTCTTTTCTACTGCGTCAGGCTGCAAATTTTCTGAACTTTTATGCTCTTTTGTCCTTTTAAAATGGAGTGCTTTTAACAGTACCCAAGTCACCTTTTGAATGCCTTGCTGCTTAGAAGTGTTTTCTGCCGGATACCCTAAATCATCTCCCTCAAGTTCAAAGTTCCACAAATCTTTAGGGCAGGGGCACAATGCCGCCAGTCTCTTTGCTTAAAACATAACAAGAGTCACCTTTGCTCCAGTTCCCAACAAGTTCCTCATCTCCATCTGAGACCACCTCAGCCTGGACCTTATTGTTCATATCACTAATAGTATTTTTGTCAAAGCCATTCGACAAGTCTCTAGGAGGTTCCAAACTTTCCCATACTTTCCTGCCTTCTTCTGAGCCCTCCAAACTGTTTCAACCTCTGCCTGTTACCCAGTTCCAACGTCGCATCCAAATTTTCCAGTACCTTTTCGGCAACGCCCCACTGTACTGATACCAATTTACTGTATTAGTTTGTTTTCATGCTGCTGATACAGACACATCCAAAACTGGGAACAAAAAGAGGTTTAATTCGATTTACAGTTCCACATGGCTGGGGAGACCTCAGAATCATTGAGAATCATGACAGAAGTCTTACATGGCAACGGCAAGAGAAAAATGAGAAGGAAGCAAAAGTGGAAACCCCTGATAAACCCATCAGATCTTGTGAGACTTATTCACTATCACGAGAATAGCAAGGGAAAGACCAGACCCCATGATTCATTTATCTCCTCCTGGGTCCCTCCCACAACACGTGGGACTTCTGGGAGATACAATTCAAGTTGAGATTTGGGTAGGGACACAGCCAAACCATATCAGCATATTTTTAGTAATCTATTTTATCTCTTCTATTAGCTTTTTAACTATATTTCTCCTATTTATTAGTGGTTGTTCTCAGAATTACAATATCCCTCCAGAACTTATCAGTTTACCTTGAGTTAATATTACCGCACCCCATATAATGTAAGAACCTTACAATACTTCTTTCCTTTCTGCTACTGTTGTCACATATTTTACTTCCACATAATATAATTTTTTAAATACTTACGCATATATATGAAATTTTCAGTGTTCTTCATGTCTTCCGTAGATCCATATTTCCATCTGATACCATTCCTCTACAACCTAAAGAAATTTCTTTATAATTTCTTATAATATGCAGGTCTGTGGGCAACAGATCTTCTCATATTTGATCATATAACACTGTCTTGGCCAGGTATGGTGGCTCATGCCTATAATTCTAGCACTTCGGGAGGCCAAGGCAGGAGGATCACTTGAGCCCAGAAGTTTGAGACCAGCCTGGGCAACAAAGTGAGACCCCGTCTCTACAAAAAAATTAAAAAATTAGCCAAGCATGGTGGTGCACACCTGTGGTCTCAGCTACACAAGAGGCTGAGACAGAAGGATCACATGAGCCCAGGAAATCAAGGCTGCAATAAGCCATGTTCACACCACTGCACCCCAGCCTGGGTGACACAGTGAGTTTCAAAAATAATAATAAATAAGTGACTGAAAAAATTTTAAAGTCTTCACTTTTGGTTTTGAAGGATAATTTTGCTGAATATAAAATTCTAGTTGATTTTTTTTCTTTCAACACTTTAAAGATATTATTCCATTATCCTCTGCATTCCACTGTTTCTGATTAGACGTTAGCTATCACTCTTGTCACTGTTCTATTCATGAATGTTTTTCCCCCTCCTCTGGATGTTTTAAAGATTTTTCTCTTTATCTTTGGTTTTTAGCAATTTGATTATGATGTGCCTACATGTGATTTTCCTTGCATTAAACCTACTTGGTATTCACTAAGCTTCTTCAATCTGTATATTTATGTCTCACACCAACTAACTGCAAAGGTATTGAAAAATGTGGCAATAAGATCCATATAACCAACAAGAAATCTTTGAGAATTGTTTTAAATAGGAGAAATGGTAGAATTTCAAAAGGAGAGAAAAACAAAAATTAAGATAACTACAAACTTTGTATGCTGCCATCAATTAATGCCAAAATTTTATAATTAATAAAGATGTTGGCCTATACATATTTTTCTAGGAAGGATGATCATTACAAATCACCATGAATTCATTATGAATAGTTCATGCCAAAATATTTTTTGATAGATAACTTGATTAGCATGTCAAGAATATAACATATATTTCCCAGGCTGGTCTCAAACTCCTGCCTCGGCCTCCCAAAGTGCTGGGCTTACAGGCATGAGTCATCACTCCTGGCCTGATTTACTCTCTCTTTTTTTTTTTTGAGATGGAGTCTCATTTTGTCACCCAGACTAGAGTGCAGTAGCAGGGTATCAGCTCACTGCAACCTCTGCCTCCCAGGTTCAAGCAATTCTCATGCCTCAGCCTCCCAGGTAGCTGGGATTATAGGCACCCACCACCACGCCCCCAGCTAATTTTTGTATTTTTACTAGAGATGGGGTTTCACCATGTTGGCCAGGCTGACTCGAACTCCTGACCTCAAGGGATCTTCCTGCCTCAGCCTCCCAAAGTGCTGGGATTACGGGCATGAGCTACTACGTCCAGCCAGATTTATTCTTAAAGCTAACACATAGAAGTAATTATGAACGCTACTAGTGATATGGTATATTTGCAGCATCAATGTTTTCATCTGATTTCAACTTCATTTGCCCCATTTTAATAAGTACTGACATCCTGAAATTTCCTAGGCAATGTACTAGGTACTAGTAATACTGAGATGAACATGACACAGTCCCAAATCTCAGGGCACTCAGACAGTGTTAACTAATAAACTAATGTCCATTTACATATGCAAATGACAGAAAGCTAAAACAGCTGCATTCTGATGACAAAACAAACATCCAAAGACCCAACCATTATCTTTTCCTTCTTATTTCAACAAGCTCAAAATTAACTAGTTCAGCTCAATTTAATATTCAGTGAGAACGTACTATGTGCCAGGAAGCATGCCAGGTACCAGAAATAGCAAAACAAGTAACATATACTTCCTGGCTGTAAAGAACTCACAAATTAGTAAGAAAGACAAACAGATATTTACAAAGTAATGTGATAGCTATAATGACAGATGGATATATAGGAATGAGAAATACATATGGGTATTGCAGATCAATTTTTTTAAAAAAGAAGAATGAGAAATACAGAGGAGGGAGTAAGTAACTGTCAGAGAAGACTTCACAGGAGATAATAATGCCTACACACAAGTCTATGAAGACAGAGTCAGGCAAAACTAAGAGTCAGGAGAACTGACAAAAGCAGAGACACAAAATGACGTAAGTTCAAGAAAATTACAAGCATCAAAGTATTACTACAGCAGAAGGCATAGGGCATATATAGCCAAATTACAAGGAGCTTTGTTAGCCTGCCAGTGAACTCGACCTTCATTCTATGTAAGCAATTTAATATGAAATTCAAAGGAGGACAGAAATGAGGCTGCTGCTTTTGGACTTTGCAGCATATATTTAATGGATAGTGAAAACCAAAGAAAGGATGATTATTTGGAAACCACATGGGATGCGGTAGAGTGGAAAGGAAAAGGGGACAGGACAGACTCTTCATGTACATTAATGCTGAAGAGAAGAAATATGAGGGGAAGGAGAGAGAAACATGGAATCATCTAGAATAAAACATAGGATCAATGAAAGGTATTTTTACACTGGGAGAAACTTGGCAAATTTTTAAACCTGAAATAGGCTGAGAAGAGGGAGTCAGACGAAGCAGAGATGCAGAAGCCAAAGGAAATGTAGGAGAAAACCAATGGAGCAAATTCCTACAGAGAATCATCTCTGTAGGAATTTAAGAGCAGGTAGAAAGATTCAAGTTGACAAAGTTCTTCATTGAGCTGGAGAAATTCAAATGATTGAATTTAGGATGAGGGAGGTATGCCTTACTCAGGTGGGATCTTTATGTTACCACCCACTCAATATGTGTCAAAATTGTAAGGTATTACTATTAATTGTGCATTAATAATAATACAATGTGCACAACTAGGTGAAAGTCCATTCTACTGTATTCCAGATCTCTTTTGGAATATTGTATTGACTCTTGATCTCTTCTTTTGAAGTGTTTCATTGACAGACAAGCACATCCAGAGGGGAGCTAAGTAATAAGAGTGGTGGAAAGAACTGAAAAATTAGGACTTAGATAAGAGTTAATGCTAACATAGTTGCCTTCATATGGTGGGGTGGGGCGGGGCGCAGATTCTGTATAGGTCCAGAGTAAATCAGTAAGTTACAAAGAGGTAAAATTTTATTAGCTGCCTTACAAAGTAGTGATCCCCTAATTACCAAAATTTTCAAGCAAAAGATGGACATGAGGAAAGATACAGAAGGGATTTCAGCCCTGGGACTTTGTACCATATGATTCTCATGGTTTTACCAACCATCTGATAGATAGTTGTATTTTGCCCTATGACATATCTAATATTATTAGTTTAAAGTACTACATGAGTATACCCATTTTAACCACTGGAGCCAAGTTCTATATTCCTTTATTGTTATTCTGCACTATAATTATTTACAAGGATTTTAAGAAAAATGCCCCTATCTTAATTTTTGTATCTCTTCTTCCTCTTCCTAATCCCTATTCACCTGTACCTAGTATAATGCCTGCCACAGAGCAGATAATCGAAAAATCTTTGTGAAGTGAGTGAAAATATGAATAAAAACCATGTCGGGTAATATGTATTTCTCTGTATTCCTTACATCCTTGCATCACAAGACATGTGAGGTCATTTAAATATCTGTTGAATAAATTAATGTCTGGTATACCCTCAGTACATACTGATTTAAAGCAGTAAGAATTAAAGACACTGTTTTTTTATTAGGCACAATCGCTTATACTGACAAAACTCCATGATATACCCATCTGTCTTCTCTGACCACAATGCCAACCATACCACTAAGAATATTCTGAGTAAATGTCTGGTTAGGCAAGTTCAGAACATCCTATCTGACATTACTATAGCAATTGTGGAAAATAACTAAGAGCCAGGACTCTACAGTTTCACACATTTCCCATGGGTAACAAATAGCAACTGCAAGACAGACGTTCCCTGGCCAGGAGGGAGCTCCTTGCCACTACCTTCATAAAGGTCTCCTAAAAACTCAGTAGGAATGTATATGAAACTGAGTCCTAGGACCAGCTATGTATGTCACCAGTACCCTTTCATCAAAAGATGGCTCTGTATCCATTATTAACTCAGGGTACCCCCAGGATCCATCCCCTGGAAATGCTATGGCTCTGCTATAAACATACACAATCTGCATAGACTTGCAAATATTTTCTCCCATTCTGTAGGTTGTCTGTTTACACTGTTGATAGTTTCTTTTGCTGTGCAGAAGCTCTTTAGTTTAATGATGTCCCACTTGTCAATTTTTGTTTTGGTTGCAATTACTTTTGGGGACTTAACCAAAAATTCTTTGCGAAGGCCAATATCAAGGATATTTCCTGGGTTTTCTTCTACTGGGATTTTCCTGGTTTGAGGTCTTTCATTTAAATCTTTAATCCATCTTGAGTTAATTCTCATATATGGTGAAAGGTAAGGGTCTAGTTTCATCCTTCTGCATACAGCTAGTTATCCTAGCACCATTTATTGAATAAGGGGTCCTCTCCTCATTGTTTTTGTCAGCCTTGTCAAATATCAGTTGTAGAAGTGCAACTTTTATTTCTGAGTTTTCTATTCTGTTCCATTGGTCTATGTGTCTGTTTTTGTACCAGTACCATGCTGTTTTGGTCTCTATAGCCTTATAGTATACTTTGAAGTTGGGTGGTATAATGCCTCCCACTTTGTTCTTTTTGCTTAGGAATGCTTTGGCTATTTGGGCTCGTTTTTGCTTCCACGTGAATTTTAGAATAGTTTTTTGTAGTTTTGTTAAAAATAATCTTGGTAGTTTGATAGGAATAGCACTGAATGTATAAATTGCTCTGGAGAGTATGGCCATTTTAATGCTATTCATTCTTCCAATGCATAAGCATGAAATGTTTTTTCATTCATTTGTTTCAACTTTGATTTCTTTCAACAGTGTTTTGTAGTTCTCCTTGTAGAGATTTTCACGTCCTTGGTTAACTGTATTCATAGGTATTTCATATTCTTTGTGGCTATTGTAAATGGGATTGTGCTCTTGATTTGACTCTAAGCCTGGGCGTTACTGGTGTATAGAAATGCTACTGGATTTTTGTACACTGATTTTATATCCTGAAACCTTGCTAAAATTGTTTAACAGTTCTAGGAGCTTTTGGCAGAGTCCTTAGGGTTTTCTAGGTATAGTTTGACTTTTTCATTCCCTATTTGAATGCCTGCTCTGGCTAGGACTATGTACTATGACCAGTACTATGATGAACAGGAGTGGTGAGAGTAGGCATCTTCATCTTGTCCCAGTTCTCAAGGGGAATGGACCCAGCTTTTGCCCATTAAGTATGATGTTGGCTGTGGGTTCATCATAGATGGCTGTTATTACTTCAAGGTATGTTCCTTCCATGCCTAGTCTGTGGAGGGTTTTTATCATGAAAGGATGTTAGATTTTATTGAAAGCTTTTTCTGCATCTATTGAGATGATCATATGGTTTTTGCTTTTAATTCTGTTTATGTGGTGAATCACATTTATTGAAGGTCATTTTGAAGTAAATTCTAGATATATCATTTCACCCATAAGTATTACAGTATGTCAATAAAAGTACTTTTTTATTTTCTTGTTTTTTTCTTTAAGACAAGGTCTCACTCTGTCATCCAGGTTGGAGTGCAGTGGCATGATCTCAGCTCACTGCAACCACTGCCTCATGTGTTCAAGTAATTCTCGTGCCTCAGCCTCCCGAGTAGCTGGGACTACAGGCACGTACCACCACACCTGGCTAATTTTTGTATTTTTTTGTAGAGATGGAGTTTTACCATGTTGCCTAGGCTGGTCTCAAACTCCTGAGCTCAAGCAATCTGCCCACTTCGGCACCCCAAGGTGCTGGGATTACAGGCGTCGAGCCACCATGCCCAGCCACAGGACTTCCTTTTCTTAAAACCCAGTAAGTACATTACCAGATTTTAAAAAAAGTTATTTCATATCATCAAATATCTATCCAGTCAGCATTGGCAGAGTATTTTTACTATATTATTCCAAAGTAATCAGTAAGCATTATTTTACTCTTCTAAAATACAATGCAGTTTACAACAAAGTTCACATGTATCAACTTGCCACTATACCATTATGTTTCTGTTGTTCATTTGTTTTGTAGAGATGAGGTCTCAATATGTCGTCTAAGCTGTTATCAAACACCTGGTCTCAAGCAGTTCTGCCTCTGCCTCCCAAAGTGCTGGGATTATAGGCATCAGCCAACATGCCTGGTCTACACCATTACTTTTGTTTCAAGTTCTACTACTAGGACGTTGGGAATATACCCAAAACTGACAGTATGCCCAGAAAAATTAAGCAAATTACTTTGCATTGATATAGATTTATACTAACATAATTATTTACAGGTACTTTCAGTACTTTCAAGAAAGAATTTTAAAAATGAAAGTAATGTACAGGCACTGATGAACGTAAAAGTGACGTAAAAATACTAGTAACTACGTAATCTCAGTAGCAACCATTGTCACACACAACTTGAAGATAAGCAGTCAATAAGCTCTCATTTTTTGAAAAGATTTTGTTTCTCCATCTCTCTATTAGCCTTGGTCAATCCAGGGCCACCAGCAAAACTACACTGTCCTCTCTTTTTGCATACCATAAAGCTACAATAAATTCTAAAAATCACCTTTAAAGAATAAAGATAAAGAAGGAATCAAAGAATACTTGGATGCAGTTTGGGGTTTTTTTGGTTTTTCTTTTTTTTTAAGACACAGTCTCACTCTGTCACTCAGGCTAGAGTGCAGTGGCACAATCTTGACTCACTGCAACCTCCACCTCCCAGCCTCAAGCAATCCTCCCACCTCAGCTTCCTCAGTAGCTGGAACTTACAGGTGCGCGCTGCCACGCTCAACTTTTTTTTTTTTTTTTTTTTTTGGAGACAAGGGCTCACTCACTCTGTTGCCCAGGCTGGAGTGCAGTGGTGTGATCTCAGCTGACTGCAACCTCCGCCTCCTGGGTTCAAGTGATTCTCGTGTCTCAGCCTCCCGAGTAGCTGAGACTACAGGTGCCAGCCACCACGCCCAGCTAATTTTTGTATTTTCTTTTTTTGGTAGAGATGGGGTTTTACCATGTTGGCCAGGCCGGTCTGGGACTCCTGATCTCAAGTGATCCACCCATCTCAGCCTCCCAAACTGTTGAGATTACAGGCATGAGCCACCGTGCCAGTCCTCAGCTAATTTTTCAAGTTTTTTGTAGAGACAAGATCTCACTATACTGCCCAGGCAATACTGAATTCCTGGGCTCAATCGATCCTCCCACCTTGGCCTCCAAAGTGCTGGAATTATAGGCATGACCCACTGAGCCAAGTTTGGATGCATTTGAATTTGCTTTATAAAAGACAATGTGGTAAAGTGCAGTACTTATTAATAATTTTTCCACAACTGTGGGCATAACAATAGAAGGGAAATATGTTCCCTCATTGGAGGGAAACACGTTCCCCCATTGGACCCAAAGAGAAGCAAGCTACCTCCTTACAATGTCTTTGAAACCTAATTTTCTATTTAAAATTCATGTAAATTTTATACATACTTTGTGAAAATGATTTTTAATATTTTTTAAAACCATGTATTTCTTTTTTTATTATGCCAGTAAATTGCAGCTGAGTACTGCCTAGCATACCCATTTGAGAAAATGTGGATATATAAGGTCATACATACATTTTACTTTGTAGTCGAACAAATCTGAGTTCCAATCCCACCCTTGTTACTATCAGTCATTAGATAATTACTTAACCTCTTTACCCCTCCATGTTCTCCATCTTTATATGGAAATAACAACAATGGCTGTTACAAATTAGATGGCATATAACAATTAGATGAGATAATGCAAATGAAACAGTTATCACAAAGCCCAACAGAAAGAAAATGTTCAGGCCAGATGCGGTGGCTCATGCCTGTAATGCCAATACTTTGGGAGGCCGAAGTGGGCAGATCGCTTGAGCCCGGGAGTTTGAGACCAGCCTGGGCAACACAGTGAAACCCCATCTCTACAAAAAGTGTATATATATGTACACATAAATTAGCCAGGTGTAGTAAGCCATGATGGTGCCACTGCACCACATCACATGTAAACTTTGTTGTAAACCACACTGTATTTTAAGGAAGGGGAGGGGAGGGAAAGGGAGGGGAAAGGGAAGGGAAGGGAATTAAATGTTCAGTAAATGTTAGTTGTAGTTATTATAATTACTATCTCTAAGATCAATATGCAAAATGAGGGATTACCTACCTTGCAGGGTGGTAACAACTACAAAAAAGCTAAGAATCCACCCTACTTACTGGCAAGCTAACAACCTGGCCTGTTACAATTTCATGGATATTGGAGGAAGATACAGGACTCCTAAGACAAGGACAAAGCAATTTATTCCTCACAATAACAGCAGCCAGAGTTTTAGTTGTTGTTGTTGTTGTTGTTTTTTTACAGAGTATCAGCAATTTTTACACCAATTCCCAAGGCCAATTTCCCATAGGGTGACACAGAGTGGGCCATACACCGTGGATTGCGTTACGGGAGAGGAACCCTGTGCTTAGGGAATGTGAATCTTTCATAATGGACTGTAAGCATACCTGACCTTTGCTGTGGAGGGAGAAAGTATCTTTACCTTCAAGGTGCAAGCAACCAGCCCTCTGGGGAAACACTATCTAGTCTGGTAGCAATATAACATCCTTGAGAAGAAAATCTAGAACAATCAGTACCCTATTCATAAGATGTGCAGAAACATACGAGACATAGAGAATTGTGTCCCAACAACATCCACTCCTCATTTCTAACCATCTTGGCAGCTGATAAATTTTCTCACAAGTATGCCACTATCAGGCACTCTGATTAATCCAACTGACAGAGGCTTGAACTAAATCTGATCAATTGGTATCATACATCATTTAATTAAGGCTACTATCAACAAGACTCCAAGCAGCAGGATGAGGTCAATTTTCAGAACTGATTTCAACCACGTTTCTTAGAATCCCACACCCAAATAAGATAATGAAATCCCATAAGCCATCAGGGTCTACCTCAGAAAGCCAAGTAGCTTTCTGTATTGACCTTTCCTTTTGGCCTAAGATATTAATCTAGGAACAATAAGATATATTAGTTAATTGTACAGACTCTGCCTTGGCTCACAAGAAAAAAGTCCAGGGCAATTTTATCATCCATAATAACTCTTGTCAGTGAATTGAGGCTGACCTTAATGCCTTCCAGGGCCAAGGTGTTGTCATTGGTTAGTTCAGTTAAAAAGTCAGGAATGAATTTTGCACTGCCTAGTCTAATTGAATGACTCCCCTTATAAAGATAATTGTTCACAGGGTGTGCCTAAATAACAAATCAGTTATCATTCCAGGAAGTTTCCCCAAGCAAGCAAGGATGGCCTCATTTTAGAGGGATCTACACAGTTATCTAAAGGCAACAAGATTTAATGGTGTTTCCTTAAACATTCAAAGGTAGAGGAAGGTCCATGTTTCTAGGAGGGAGATAAGCTAATACCTGGGTTACACAAAAGAAGTACAGTCCCAAGGACACACATGGTACATCGGAAAAGAGAGGGTTGTTCAGAATCACTAGGTCTAAGGAGAACCTACATCAGTCAAGGAGGCATTGTCAAATTGTGTCCCAGCACAAGGTTCCCACTCAGTTCAGTTCAGAACAGTGAGTCTAGTCCTTGTTTTTGAAAGGACTGAATGATGGCAGTCAGTCCAATCTGTCCCATTTGTCCAGGCCATAAGCCAGGTGGCCAAAATCTACCCCACAGAATCTGAGTGAAGTTGATGAGATGGGAGTAAAGAAGTGTTCACAGGTGTTTTGCATGGAAGGTACATGACCTGGCGCCAACCACTGCTGTTTCCAGTAGACCTCCCAGTAAGTTTACAGGGAATGACAAATCATGATCAGAGCCATGGGGGATGGCAGACCCAGCGGGGATGGCAGACCCAGCAGTCAACTAAATTTAATGTGATAACAACAATTTGGAGGAGCTGCACCAGAGTGTTTTCTTTATGAGGAAGGCTTCAAGGGTGATTCTGAAAGAAAATGAACATTAATGTCTTTACCTTCTCTAAACCTCCTGGGGTCTAAGGTGGTCCCTCCACCAAGTGTCAGGATTGCTGCTCTCTGTCCATTGCTACAAAATCAGTATGTCCCATTCCAGCAGCTATAACTTCACCTTTTTCCCAATCATCTTTTACTCACAACACCCAGACCTTTCATCTGGAAATGTCAGGTGCAAAAGGGTCAAGGGAATTTGCATAAAACCTACAGAAACCCATTATGGTCCCCACTGTCTACCATACAGAGACTCAGCAAGCAGTATACTCAACCAAATAGTCACTATCCTGATGATAGTATCAATTCAACAAGAGAATCTAGGTAACTGAACAAGAATTAAGTCTGAATTCCTTAAGCCATCTTTTGGCCTAGCTGCCACATAGAAGATAGATACCAACCAGGCTGGCCTTGGGTTGTTACTAGGGGGTAAAAAGAAACATCATGCCTAAAATTGGTCAGGGTGGAATCCTGAATTCTCAAAATAGGGCTATATAACCTCCCACCCCTTCCATTCTGATCATTACTCAGGAGTGATCAAGACGAGATAATCCTTTTCTGGGGACAGCTACAATCAGTGGCAAAACTGGCTCTCTAAGTAAGGTGTGTGGATCAAGAGGAGGTGAAGGATGTAGAATCAGAAATCGTTGAGTCAATTTTTGAAGAAGCTGTTCCAATATTCAATGTTTATCCACATACCAGATGCCTATGAACGGCAGGGAGCATGGAAGCATCAAATACCTTGACAATCAGTTCATTGCTGAGTGGCTTGTACGATAAAAGGTGCACTACTGTTAGACTGCAAACAGTCCAGAAAGCCAAAAGTATAACACAGATTGGTTTCTAGGGTCACGATGGTGTGGCCAGAGCCAGCTGATTGGACTAGAACAGCAACATCAAAACCATAAAAAAAATGGCAACAGGAGTGAGGCACCACTGATAGGAAGTTGGCTGAATAGGCAGGTCAAAGGTCCAATGTATTCAATCTGCCAGGAGCAAGCAGGAGCCACATCCCATGTCACTGGCTTCTCTCATCATGTGACAAACGGTTAAACTTTTAGCAGGAGGCACAAGTCTGGCATGTAATGGCACCCTCTGTGTCACAGTCCTTTGCTTTGTGTTCAGTTTATGATAGTTGATATTCGTCATATCCAATATAATGAATATGGCTCTGGGCAGTGTACACTCAATCAGAAGCTCGATTCCAGTGGGCTTCATCAGAAGACAGGCCCTTACTAAGGGCATCTAGATGAGTGATCCAGATGGTTTGATCAGCAAGTATAATTTGTTTTCATAGTTCACAGCTTTAACAAGAGCTATCTTTAACTTGCCAGTCTATAGCTTTCCAAGTGGCAGACCAAAGAGCTAGGCCATTAGCAACAGGCAAAGGTCCGTAGAAATACAACAAGTTTCATCAAGAAGAGTACCAATCAGAGCTATAAGAAAAGCCTTGAGTTCTGTCCAGAGAACAGAGCAATCACATCCATTATCAGTCTGCATAGCTAGTACAGAGGCTGAACAGCCCTAGAAGTCAAGCAGACACAGTAAGCTTTCAGCTTGACTAAACCATCAGCAAACCAGGACCAGGTTTAGGGTGAAACCTCTATGAATTAATGACCCCACTGAGCTGACGGCTTTGCTTCAGACAGTGAAGTGGGAATTAAAGTTTCCTCCAGAGGAGGGGCTGAGCCATAAGACATTATGCACTCCATCTCTCAGGCAAAGCAAAATTCTAACAACTTTCTTTTCTGCCCACGTAAGTTACAAATTTGCCTCCTTTCACACTCAGTGTAGGTACACATACATCTGTAAGTCTTGTCTGAAAGGGAACAGAAGCTTTTGCCCAATCAGGACAAATCTCCCTAGTTGTTACACTGGGGAGGATTTGAGGGTGACCTCCAGATTGGTGAAAAATATCCTCCCCACCCAAAGGAGAGTTGGCAACAACCAGAGGAATGTTCAGGCAGCTATCTTTGAACCTATGTCCTGGAACTCAGTCTGTAACCACTTCCCCAATATCTCGTCATTAACAGGCAATAAAGTAGAGAACCACTTAATTTGGGCAACATGTTTCTACCAATTCCCAAGGACTTCCCTCAAATTCTGTTAACCAACCTATGAAGACACCCTCATCTTTCTTCTTCCAGAATGTCATGTGTCTGTCAACATCCATCCTTGCTGCCAAAACTTAAAAACTAAAGGATCTGAGTTTTATCCTGCTAGCAAGCTAACAACTTAGCCTGCCAGTTTCGTGGATGCTGGCAGAAGACATTGACTCCCAGGTCAGAGACAATGAACTTTATGATTCACAGCAATATTAGTAGTCAAAGTATCAGCATGTTCTTGTGCTGGTTCTCCAATCCCATTTCCTATAGGGCAACACAAAATAGACCAAGTGATGCCTGCACATGCAGTGGAATGCAATACAGAAGAGGAACTCACAGCCTAAAGAACCCAAATCTTTTAGAGTGGAAAGTATGCCTACCTCCCTTCACCCAAGAGGGAGACATTATCTCTATCTTTCAAGGCTGTTCAGAATACAAAAATCTTTGGAAAGATAGAAAAAAAGGCATTCAGTGCCTCTGCTGAGAAGATATACAGAAATCATGCATGGAGAACCATATCACTATATCCCAATAAAAGATCACTGTAAAGATTAGATGTTAAGAGCCTAGCATAGTACCTGACATATACAAAGTAACCAAAAGCTAGAAGTTACTGCTATTACTCTTTCCCTATTAAAGAAAGGATACATCTAAAATTGATTTTAAAAAACAAATTCAACCACTACTTTCCCTTAGGGAAAAAGAGGATGGGAAGGGCAAAAGAGAAGAAGCTTTCCTCTCACTAACACTCTTCTATTATAGTTCAATCATTAAAGAATCCAGGGAGCCTGGATGAACTGCAAAGAGAAAAACTAGGTGACTCAAACCCCACCTGAAAGCCATTAAGGTGCACATAACCTGAAAACTCCTCCTTCCTTTACCACAACCTGACATCTCATTCTTCCTATCTCTATTATTCCCCCATAACCACAAGTAAATATAAAGCCAGGTGTAATTATTCTGTTAATTTTACCAGACTGCTTTTTGAAATTATCTCAAACTCACCTTAAAGTCAATGACTAGTGATTTAACATGGTGAACAATTTTGACTTGAAAATAAAATGTATGCCTTAAAAACCATTTGAGAATGAAATTATAATCAGGAAGAGTGAATAAAACAGCAAATTCAGCAGCAGCATTCAAATTTTACAAAGTTCTTGGCCTCAAGGCCTATATTTTATCACATCTTATTGAGCCCCTCAATAAAAGCTAAACAAGAGCAGAAGTGTTTTGTACTTCTGTATATATGCATCACTTTAAAGTTACAACCCTCAATTTAGTCAAATCTCTATTTTCTCAATGACAGATTTTATTATTCAAAATCATGTCAATGATAGATATCAAAAATACATAAAAATTTACAATTCTATTCCATTTGTACCATAACAGCCTAAACTAAGAATATTCCTTCAGTAAATAGTCACTGAGCACCTTTTACTAGATACTGTAGGAACAGATGGTTAAGATCCAGACAGTTGTTTCCCCCACAGAGCTGACAGTACGAGAAACATGTAAATTGATCACTGACAATCTAACATAAGACTCAAAAGAAGAGAGATGTACAAAATAGAAAAGAAACTATTAACCCTAACTGGGTACAAGGTATGAATGTTACAAGCAAAAGGTAGGAGGTGGTTTTTGAAAGAGAAATAGAAACTTTCCAAAGGAACATGAAAAGTAAGGATCCAAAAATGTGAAGTCATGAAACAGCCTAAGCATCAAGCATCAGTATACTGAAATATACTCTGTTAGTCCATTCTTGTGTTGCTATAAAAAAAATCTGAGGCTGGGTAATTTATACAGAAAAGAGGTTTGTTGGCTCATGGTTCTCAAGCTATACAGAAAGCACGGTGCCAGCATCCGCTAGCTTCTGGTGAGGGCCTCAAGGAGCTTACAATCATGGTGTAAGGCAAAGCGGGAGACAGCCTCTCCCAGTCAACCCAGACTATCATATGGCAAGAGAGGGAGCCAGACAGAGAGAAAATGGTGAAGATCTCAGACTCTTATTTCTTTTTCTTTTTCTTTTTTTTTGAGGCAGAGTGTTGCTCTGTCGCCCAGGCTGGAGTGCAGTGACGCGATTTCAGCTCACTGCAACCTCTGCCTCCCAGGTTCAAGCGATTCTCATGCCTCAGCCTCCCAAGTAGCTGGGACTACAGGTGCACGCCACCATACCCAGCTGTATTTTTAGTAGAGACGGGGTTTCACCATGTTGGCCAGGCTGGTCTTAAACTCCTGACCTCAAGTGATCCACCGGCCTTGGCCTCCCAAAGTGCTGAGATTACAGGCGTGAGATGCCACACTCGGCCCTAGACTCTTAAAACAATCAGATCTCACGTGAACTAACTGAGCAAGAATTCACTCATCACCAAAGGGATGGTGCTAAGCCATTTATGAGGGATCCACCCCCATGATCCAATATCTACCTCTAGGACCCACCTCCAACTTTGGAGGTCACATTTCAATATAAGATTTGGAAGGGACAAACATCCAAACCATATCATAAAACGTTTTGCTAAGTCACAGAAATGGAACAGTACTTAAGATCACAAAATCAAAGAATCACAGGAATGGACGGAATTTCAAAAGTCATCTAGCTCAGCAATTCTCAAGTGTAGTCCTTGGATCAGAAGCATCAGCATAACCAGGAAACCTGGTAAAGCATGCAAATTTGCAGACCCTACACCAGATCCACTGAGTCAGAAACTCTGAGGTGGGGGTCCAGCAACCTGTGGTTTAACAAGCCCTCCAAATTATTCTGATGCAAACTAAAGTTTGAGAACCATTAGTTTAAATCAGGATTCTCCAATACTGTCAACATTTTGAGCCAGAAAATTCTTTACTATCGGGGGATGCCGGTGCATTATAGAATGTGTAGCAGCATCGTTTGCTTCTGTGCACTAAATGCTAGTAGCAGCCCGAAGCTGTGACAACCAAAGTGTTTCCAGACATTGCCCAATGTCCCCTGGGGGACAGAAATCACCCTTGGTTGAAAACCACTCATCTAGATCAAGGATCAGCAAACTCTCCTAAAAGGAGCAGGGTAAATATTTTAGGCTTTGCAGGACATGCAGTCAACTACTCAACTCTGCTATTAAGGACAAAAATAACCAGAGACAACATGTAAACATACGTGCACGACTATATTCCAGTAAGACTTTATTTACAAAAAAAGGTGGTGGTTTGGCCCTCAGACTGTAATATTCTGACCCCTAATCTAGGTCAGTTATCTGAATTACAATTGATTGTCCTCAGTCCCATGGCTGCCAAGTGATTCTCTGGATTCTATTTGGCCTGACCTAGTCCAGTCTTCTGCTTACAGGTACATATAGCTCTACACAGATTACCATTCTTTTTTTTTCAAGACAGGGTCTCTCTGTCACCCACCCAGGCTGGTGTGCAGCGGTGCAATCATATCCTCTTACCTCAGCCTCCTGAGTAGCTAGGACTACAAGCACATGCTACCACACCCAGCTAATTTAAAAAATTTTTTTTATTTTTTTTTTGTAGAGACAGGATCTTGTTATGTTGCCCAAGCTGATCTCAAACTCCTGGCCTCAAGTGATCCCCATGCCTCTTCTTCTCAAAGTGCTGGGAATACAGGTGGGAGCCACCACACCTGTCCCAGATCACCATTTTATAGACTGAATAAATGAAGCCTACAAAAGGCAAATGACTTTCTCAAAGAACCACAGCTAAGAAAACCTAAAACAAAACAAAAAAACAACAGCTACAGCCAGTCTACCTAAGTACAATGTTCTAACAACTGCCCCTTATGGAGGTGTAACCACATATTGCCACCTAGCAGGCATTCAAACACTCCAGCCCTCTGAATTTACTAAAACCTAGAAAAGTACTGGTTTCATGGGGGGAGCGGAGAAATAACTTTACCTTAAATGCCCAGACAGTAAATATTTTAGGCTTGTAAGGCCATTAAAATCTCTGTCTCAACTACTCATCTCTGTCACTCTAGCAAGAAAACCACCACAGATAAAGGTAAATGAACGGGTATGGCTGTGTTGCAATAAATCCTTATTTATAAAAACAGGCAGCTGGCCTGCAAGATATAGTTTGCTGACCCCTGATCTACAAGGTCCATAAAACCAGTCAGGCAAACAACAGGCATCAACTCTATCATACTCAGCTAATCTAGAGACACTATGTGCATTCCAAGGCTTCTGAACACCTGTGAACACAGAAGCATGGCACTAAATGGTAAACAAGGAAGAGACAAAGTGCCACCTTTCTCTTCCTTCCTTCCTTCCTGAAGATCTACTACATGACAGCCAAGCACTGCTAATTTATTTTATACATGTTTCCTCATTTGTAGAAATTTCTAAAGAGCAGTTTTTGTTTTCTTCAAGAACTCCAAGCTGACAAATTAGCTGGAAAATGAACACTCTTATATGTACCTGGATAAAATATTTGTTTCAGCCAGGCAAAGTGACTCATGCCTGAAATCCCAGCACTTTGGGAGGCCGAGGCGGGCAGACCACTTGAGGTCAGGAGTTCGAGACCAGACTGGCCAACATGGTGAAACCCCATCTCCACTAAAAATATTTAAAAAGTTAGCTGGATGTGGTGGCACACGCCTGTAATCCCAGCTACTCAGGAGGCTAAGGCAGGAGAACTGCTTGAACCTGGGAGATGGAGGTTGCACTGAGCCAAGATCACGCCACTGCACTCCAGCCTGGGTGGCCGAATGAGACCCTGTCTCAAACGAACAAACAAACAAAATTTGTTTCAAACCAACCTATGACCTTGTACAAGTCATTTCTCTTTTCTGGGTCTCAATTTCCACAAAGGGAAAACTGGTAAGCTTCAAATAGATGATCTCTGAAGTTCCCAACAGAGAACAAGTACATACCTTAAAACTGTCAAAAATAACAGCTAAAATTTATTGAACACTTTCTATGTCAGACACCTTTTCTAATCACTTTACATGTGCTAACTTATTTTTCATATGGGGAAACTGAGGCAGAGGGGTGTGAGGTGATTGGTCAAAGATCACCAGAAGAGTCAGTGGTAGGGCTGTGATTTAAATACAAGCGGTCTGAATCCAAAGTCCATGTCCTTAACCACCAACCATTAAATTTAATTCTACATGCAAAAACCTTATTTTCCCAATGACCTACAACCCAAATACTAAAACAACATGATTTGTCTCTTTAATAAATAAAGAGGACAGAGGAGAAAGGAAAGAAAGGACAGGTAACAAGATTACTTGCTCCCAGGAATGAAATATGATGTTCCATGGATACTTAGTTTGGTCCCTAATCCACAACATCACAAAAGATATCTGTTTGGATCAATACCATTTCTGCTCACACAGTCTGGTATTGTCTTTTGTAGACAATATTTCTTTGTGTCAAACTAAAAAAGAAAGAAGTGGGATTCACAACTCCATTTAGAAAGAGAAAATATTATAAACGGACAGAAACTACTTATGTGTCACTCAAAGTAAGTGACTTACCAGTATGCAACAGAAAAGTCCATATTTCAAAGAGGAGCTCATATGCAAAGTTTCAAAGACCCACGGTGATAACCCAATATAAGAAAATTTGGCCCTCTCCCCTCTCCCCTTTCTACGGTCTCCATCTCCCTCGTCTCCCCTTTCCACAGTCTCCCTCTGATGCCCAGCCGAGGCTGGACTGTACTGCCGCCATCTCGGCTCACTGCAACCTCCCTGCCTGATTCTCCTGCCTCAGCCTGCCGAGTGCCTGGGATTGCAGGCGCGCGCTGCCACGCTTGACTGGTTTTCGTATTTTTTTGGTGGAGACAGGGTTTCGCCGTGTTGGCCGGGCTGGTTTCCAGCTCCTGACCGCGAGTGATCTGCCAGCCTCGGCCTCCCGAGGTGCCGAGATTGCAGACGGAGTCTCACTCACTCAGTGCTGAATGGTGCCCAGGCTGGAGTGCAGTGGCGTGATCTCGGCTCGCTACAACCTCCACCTCCCAGTAGCCTGCCTTGGCCTCCCAAAGTGCTGAGATTGCAGCCTCTGCCTGGCCGCCACTCCATCTGGGAAGTGAGGAGCGTCTCTGCCTGGCCACCCATCGTCTGGGATGTGAGGAGCGTCTCTGCCTGGCCACCCATCGTCTGGGATGTGAGGAGCCCCTCTGCCCGGCCGCCCAGTCTGGGAAGTGAGGAGTGCCTCTTCCCGGCCGCCATCCCGTCTAGGAAGTGAGGAGCGTCTCTGCCCGGCCGCCCATCGTCTGAGATGTAGGGAGCGCCTCTGCCCCGCCACCCCATCTGGGATGTGAGGAGCACCTCTGCCCGGCCGCGACCCCGTCTGGGAACTGAGGAGCGTCTCTGCCCGACCGCCACCCCGTCTGGGAGGTGAGGAGCATCTCTGCCCGGCCGCCCCGTCTGAGAAGTGAGGACTCCCCTCCGCCCGGCGGCCACCCCGTCTGGGAGGCGAGGAGCCCCTCCGCCCGGCAGCCGCCCCGTCTGGGAAGTGAGGAGCCCCTCTGCCCGGCCGCCACCCCGTCTGGGAGGTATACCCAACAGCTCATTGAGAACGGGCCATGATGACGATGGCGGTTTTGTCTAATAGAAAAGGGGGAAATGTGGGGAAAAGAAAGAGAGATGGGATTGTTGCTGTGTCTGTGTGGAAAGAAGTAGACATGGGAGACTCCATTTTGTTCTGTACTAAGAAAAATTCTGCCTTGGGATGCTATTAATCTATAACCTTACCCCCAACCCCGTGCTCTCTGAAACATGTGCTGTGTCCACTCAGGGTTAAATGGATTAAGGGCGGTGCAAGATATGCTTTGTTAAACAGATGCTTGAAGGCAGCATGCTCCTTAAGAGTCATCACCACTCCCTAATCTCAAGTACCCAGGGACACAAACACTGCGGAAGGCCGCAGGGTCCTCTGCCTAGGAAAACCAGAGACCCTTTTTCACATGTTTATCTGCTGACCTTCCCTCCACTATTGTCCTATGACCCTGCCAAATCCCCCTCTCCGAGAAACACCCAAGAATAATCAATAAATACTATAAAAATAAATAAATAAATAAATTTTAAAAAAAAAGAAAAAAAAGAAAATTTGGCCAGACGCGGTGGCTCACAGCGCCTGTAATCCCAGTACTTTGGGAAGCCACAGTGGGTGGATCAACTGAGGTCAGGAGTTTGGGACCAGCCTGGCCAAGATGGCGAAACCCCATCTCTACTAAAAGTACAAAAATTAGCCAGGCGTAGTTGGTTCTCGCCTGTAATCCCAGCTACTTGGGAGGCTGAGGGAGGAGAATCGCTTGAACCCAGGAGGCAGAGGTTGCAGTGAGCCAAGATCACGCCACTGCACTACAGCCTGGGCAACAAAAGCGAAACTCTGTCTCAAACAAAAAAAAGAAAGAAAAGAAAATTCATCAAGCAATTTAGGCAGCAAAAAGTATTACTAGCTGAAAAGACTAGGGGTGAAAAACAAAAGCACATTTGTGTGTTACAGAAAACATAACTGAAAATAACATCAAATCAATGCCAAATTAGAGAAGAAATAAAGGGACTCAATCTATGACCAATGGAACTAAATTCAGAAAGAATACTTTTTTTTTTTTTTTTTTGAGACGGAGTCTCCCTCTGTCGCCCAGGCTGGAGTGCAGTGGCGCGATCTCGGCTCACTGCAAGCTCCGCCTCCCGGGTTTATGCCATTCTCCTGCCTCAGCCTCCCGAGTAGCTGGGACTACAGGTGCCCGCCACCACGCCCAGCTAATTTTTTGTTTTTTAGTAGAGACAGAGTTTCACCATGTTAGCCAGGATGGTCTCGATCTCCTGACCTCGTGATCCACCTGCCTCAGCCTCCCAAAGGCCACCACGCCAGGCCAAGAATACTTTTCTAGCAAGGCAGATAAGGGCTTCTCAGAAAGTCTAAAACAAAATATTACTACTAGTGAGAGTCATTCTTTTTCTTTCTTCACTGGAGTACAGCTATGATGTCTGCCTCTGTATTAACAGCAACAGAGAAAAATAAATAGAAAAACAGGTAACACCAGGCCAGGTGTGTTGGCTCATGCCTATAATCTCAGCACTCTGGAGGCTGAGGTAGAAGGATCACTTAAGGCCAGGAGTTCAAGACCAGCCTGGAAAACTTAACAAGACCCTGTGTTTCTAAAACAATAAAAAAATAAAAATTTTTGATTTTTTTTTTTTTTTTTTTTTTTTGAGAGAGTCTTACTCTGTCACCCAGGCTGGAGTGAGGTGAAATGATCTTGGCTCACTGAAACCTCCACCTCCCAGGTTCAAGTGATTCTCCTGCCTCAGCCTCCCACAGCTGGGATTACAGACACCAGCCACCATGCCCGGCTAATTTGTGTGTGTGTTTTTAGTAGAGACAGGGTTCCACCATCTTGGCCAGGCTGGTCTTGAACTCCTGACCTCAAGTGATCCGCCTGCCTCGGCCTCCCAAGATGCTGAAATTACAGGTGTGAGCCACCATGCCTGGCTTAAACATTTGTTTTTAATTAGCCAGGCTTGGTGGCACACATCTGTAGTCCCACCTACTCAGAAAGCTGAGGTGAGAGGATCACTTGAGCCCAGAAGTTCAAAGGGGCAGTGATCACTCCATTACACTCCAGCCTGGGTAACAGAGTGAGACCCTGTCTCGCCAAAAAGAAAGAGGTTAAGGAGGAGAAGACTCTAGACCATAAGAAGTAACTGATATTATTGAAATTATTTGATAGCAATCGCAATTATTTGGATAACTATTTTCACATATGTAAGCAAACCAAATAGGGTCTCAAAAGTTTCAGACCAAATGATTCATGTTCTCTACTTCAGCCTAAAAAAAAGTTAAAGAATTCTACAATTACAAAAAGAACAGTTATTCTATAGTTACAAAAAGACTTGAAACTTTCACCTGAATGCATCTCTTTGTTACAAAACCATTAAAGGAGGTAGGGGGAACTTCATGATTCATCAATGCTGCCTGCTTTTTTAAACCCAGGAAATTCCTTTACACCCCCTCCTGGCTCTGGCCAGCAAGAACTGTAGGTGTACTACTCTAGTCATTCCTTTATCGGTAACATACTATGTTAACACTATGTACGTGTAAAACTGATTTTTGGTCAAATATTCCAAATTCTAAATTCATTTGCTCAGAGCTGATTTTTAAAATAATTTATTAAACAGGATGCTGACATTCTCTCCATTCAAAATTTTGGTGGTGCAGCCACTATAGAAAACAATATGACAGTTCCTCAAAAAAATTAAAAATAGAATGACTATGTGATCCAGCAATTTAACTTCTGGGTATATATGCAAAAGAATTGAAAGCAGAAGCTGGAACATATATTTGAACACCAATGTTTATGGCAGCATGATTCACAGTACCTACAAGGTAGAAACAACCTAAATGTCCATGGAAGGTGAAAGAATAAGCAAAATATGGTATATACATACAATGGAACATTATTTAGCCTTTAAAAGAAATAAAATCCTGACGCATGCTAACATATATGACTCTTGGGCACATTATGCTAAGTGAAATAAGCCAGTCACAAAAAAGGGCAAATACTCTATGTTCCACTTATATGAGGTACCTATTAATAGAAGAGTCGAATTCAGAGATAGAAAGTAGGATGGTGGTTGCCAGGGGCTGAGGAGAGAGGGATATAAGGACTTATTGTTAAATAAGTACGGTAACAGATTTTCAAGATGAAAAGCTTTCTGGAGATGGATGGCAGTGATAGTAACAAAGCAAAATGAATGTACTTAATGCCACTGAACTGGCATTAAGACTTTAAAATGGCTAAAATGGTAAATTTTATAAGGATTGTACCACAATTTTTTTTTCATTAACAGATTGGGGGAGGATTTTCTTAGAGGACAATTTGGGGTAATATTTGCTTTGTAATAAATTCACCCATCTATAATATTCCAAATCTATCCCATTAAGTCTGAGCTGTAATCTTCCACCCACTACTTATCACCACTTCACTGATTTCAACAGAATTCTTTTCTCTATTGACTTGAAATAGTCAAAAAAAATACAAAAATCCTTCTCAAAGGTTTTTCCACATTTAGACACAGTATCTAGCAATGATCAAAATGTGATTTATTTTCAAATTCTAATCAAATTTGGAAATTATGTCTTTTCTACAAAGATAATACTGAGCTCTCAAACTATTATTGAGTCTCACAATCACATGATATAAACATGTAATTTTACCATATTCACTTTTGGTGAGGAAACTGATTTGCCCAGTTACAGAAGAAATCAGTGTCATCCAAGTATCCGTATGCCAAGTCTTAAGCTGCAATCCTTAAATTAAATGATTTGAGCCGGGTGCGGTGGCTCATGCCTGTAATCCCAGCACTTTGGGAGGCCAAGGCAGGTGGATCACCTGAGGTCGGGAGTTCGAGACCAGCCTAACCAACATGGAGAAACTCCATCTCTACTAAAAATACAAAATTAGCTGGGCATGGTGGTGCATGCCTGTAATCCCAGCTACTCAGTAGGCTGAGGCAGGAGAATCACTTGAATCCAAGAGGCGGAGGTTGCAGTGAGGCGAGATCATGCCATTGCACTCCAGCCTGGGCAACAAGAGTGAAACTCCATCTCAGAAAAAATAAATAAGTAAATAAATAAATTACCTGGTTTTCTTACAACTGAATAAATGCTTACTTTTAAGTCAATCCTATAAAAATTGAGATAATATAAAAAACAGGGAGAATCATCACTTTTTACTAAGACGATCATTTGTAAGAGAACTCCAGGTTCCTAAACACACAAATGGCTAATGTGTTTAAGGTGTGTAGTTTTCCAAATAATTTTTTCTTCTATCAATAACATTCTTTTACCTATTTGACAATATGAAATTAACATTATTAGGCAAACAATTGTTCACTGCAGATGCCATTCTATTTTTCCCATTTTTAAACAATTGTGTATAGCATTACCATTGGTCTGAAGAGAAAAACTTATTCCCATCTTATTAATGTGATCGAAATTTTCATTTTCTTTCTTTTTTTTTTTTTTTTTTTGGGGGGACAGAGTCTCGCTCTGTCGCCCAGGCTAGAGTACAGTGGCGCGATCTCAGCTCGCTGCAAGCTCCGCCTCACAGGTTCACGCCATTCTCCTGCCTCAGCCTCCCGAGTAGCTGGGACTACAGGCGCCCGCCACCTCGACCGGCTAATTTTTTTTTTTTTTTTTTTGAGACGGAGTCTCGCTCTGTCGCCCAGGCTGGAGTGCAGTGGCGCGATCTCGGCTCACTGCAAGCTCCGCCTCCCGGGTTCACGCCATTCTCCTGCCTCAGCCTCCCGAGTAGCTGGGACTACAGGCGCCCGCTACCACGCCCGGCTAATTTTTTGTATTTTTTTAGTAGAGACCGGGTTTCGCCATGTTCACCAGGATGATCTTGATCTCCTGACCTCGTGATCCGCCCCCTCAGCCTCCCAAAGTACTGGGATTACAGGCCTGAGCCACCATGCCCGGCCGAAATTTTCATTTTCATTTCCAAACCAAAATCCCTGGAAAATCTTGCTTTGCCTGAGTACAAGAAGCCTAAATTTCCTGTCCTTTAGCCAATATAAGGTTAACAGTTAAGCATAATAATTGTCACACACAAAAAATAGAAAGCAGATGCAAGTTATTAGAGATAAAAAGGTAAAATTAAAACAAAGTTATAATTACTTTATAAAGTTTTTAATGAGGGAAATCAGAAGACAATTTTGTAACACGGTAAAACTACACCTTGAAATATAGAGTCCTTTTTCAAACAGTGCATTCCACATTAGATAAAAAATGGAACTGGAGAACAAAAACAAAACAAAAAGACGATGATGAAAAATTTAGGCAGGGCTGGGTGTTGGAGCTTACACCTGTATTCCCAACACTTTCGGAGCCTGAGGTGGGTAGATCACTTAAGCCCAGGAGTTCAAGACCAGCCTGGGCAACATGGCGAGGCCCATCTCTAAAAAATTTAATTAATTAATTGAAAAATTTTTTAAAATGTAGGCAGGCAAAAAGCCTCAGGCCAATCCTAAACCTACAAAACATCAAAATCTTATGGTCAACTTTTATTATAAGGACACTCCTTTATTAGTTTGGAGGTTATGGTTTAATCAAAGTGTAGATATATGCATATTCCTAATACCTGTATATCAGATTTCACTAGGTAACCAAAACAGCAAACTCTGAAAATGGTTATCTGAACGTTAATTTGTAAAAATAAGGGCCGGGAGGAGTGTGGCTCACGCCTGTAATCCCAGCACTTTGGGAGGCCGAGGAGGGCGGATCACGAGGTCAGGAGATCAAGACCATCCTGACTAACACGGCGAAACCCTGTCTCTACTAAAAATACAAAAATATTAGCCGGGCGTGGTGGCTGGCGCCTGTAGTCCCAGCTACTCGGGAGGCTGAGGCAGGAGAATGGCGTGAACCTGGGAGGCGGAGCTTGCAATGAGCCGAGATCGTGCCACTGCACTCCAGCCTGGGCGACAGCGCAAGACTCCGTCTCCAAAAAAAAGAAATTAATTAATTTTTTTAAAAATAAGGAACTTAATAGAACAGAGAGAGAGAAAAGCCCAACAAAATTTCAGCAAGGAAAAATACTGCCTACTAAGCTAGTGTTAGAACCTGTGCAATGTGAATGTTAAAAAAGAGGGAAAAGTCTGCCTATACTTGACAGTAGCTTCTAAGTTGATGCCAAAATGGCTAAAAATATCTCACTAAAATAATTCCTTCACCAAACATCAAAAGGCAAAGGTAGCACTCACAGGATATTAGTTCTAGCTCCAAGTCTTTCACAATGCATACAGTTCTACTTTCAAAGGGCCTCCCTAAGATACTTACATGTCAGTGGCACTACGACTGGGTTTATTAAGAGAACAGCCTTTACTTATCCTTTAAAGTATTCCTGGAGAAAGGACACCAACCAAGCAATTCAAGTCTGTAGGGGAGGGGAATCCGCAAATATGAATAGGTAATTTATTAAGCTTGTGAATTCATTGCAGAGATACTCTGGAATATATAGTCTTATCTGTCTCCTTGTTATCTTCTTACCCTCCAAAGATTCCAATTAGGCAAAGTCTCAAATGTTTACTCCTCTTTGAAAAGGACCTCAGTACCCCATTGTCATTGCCCTCGCCATCTCATCATTCTGCTTTTTTACTCTTCCCTTAATACAATATAAATACACCACGCCCATAACACCACACGCTCCACGCTCACACTCCATACATCTCTCCCCACAGAACCACCCAAAACATCCCATACTTAATGGTCCAACACCAATTAAAACAAAAACTCTACACGTCCCCCCATATAATACAGGAAACACTACACATTCCACACACATTGTAACCCAAGTCATTAATACCTCCAATCCCATTCAACCCGTACTTAACACACTCTACACACTCATGATAGCATATAAATTATACGCTTCTCCATAGCTCGCCACACACACACACACACACACACACACACACACGCCACGCACCGTATAAAAGCCTAAATGACACACCACTGGGAAGAACGCTGGGAAGAAGACTCCCTTGTGGCACCGGAAACCCACGAGGTTGGAAGTGGGAGGGGAAGAGGGCCAGATACTTCACCTGAAAATCCGCCAGGATCATCTCCCGGTCCATGTTGGACGCCATGGCGGCCGCCGAGTTCCGCGGCTCCGGGAGCGAAGCGCGCACCTGGGAGGCAGACGGCACCTCCTGCGACCGTCGCCGCCACCGCCGCCGCCGCCGCCGGGCGCCGAGGGGCTGGCGGGCGAGCCGGCGGGCGGGTCGGCGGGCCAGCGGGCGGGGCAGCGCGGGAGGCGCTAGGCGCTCATGCACTCGGTAACCTTCAGGCGCCCCGGCCGCCCGCCTGCAACCTGCGGAGCCCGCGTCGCAGCAGCCCGGACAGGAAGATTGGTCTGGATGTGGGTCCGGTCTTACAGTCGCGGGCCAGGATGAGGGCAGGTTGCGACAGCGCGCACCCGGCTACCTTCAGCGGCGTTAAGCCCGGCGGGGGCGGGGAAACCGAGCGAGCGAGCGGGCGGGCGAACGCCGCAGCCGCCTCCGCCTCCTCCGCTTCCTCCCTGGCCGCCGCCTCCGCCCCTGGTTGGCCAGCGCCACGGCTGTCGCACATTTTGCCTGTCATCGAGGTCGCAAAGCGCCGCTTTGCGGCTTCCACGTGACCACCCTCCTGTCAAGCGCTGGGCGCGCGACTACCCGGCCAGGATCTCTGCGCTGGCGGCAGAGACTGCAACCTGCAGCTGCGGAAGCTTCAAGTCTCGCAACAGGTTATTCCAGTTTGGATTTAAGCAAAGGCCTCAGGATAGCGCCTCCCCCTAGCTGAGGCGGGGACCAGATTGTGCACCTCACGTGGTTAGTCACACAAATACACACCACCCTCACAAACCAACTGAACACACTGTTACAACTCGTCTAACAAACAGCATTTCAGAAATATATGTTTTCTCTACAATGTTTCAGCAAAATACAGCTTCATATAGTCTCTCACGCTCAACCTGTCAAAACCGAATCCACACTGTCACACCCAGTCCCAAGCTCCCTGACGTCTGCATCCTCAGACTCCGTAACACAGAAGTAACCAGACTGCCATGGTAGACATGGGAGAGACGAGGAAGCTGAGAAAGGTAAAAATCTCGTTCCAGAGAAGAGGAGGAGCATTTTTTTTAATTGATAAGGTAGTTATGAGAAATAACAACCTCCAGTTAATAGGGTTGCTCCAAAGGGGGAGAAAAGGGAAAACCTTTCTACTGCTGCAGTTATATTTGTTTTTTTAAGCTGAGACATCTTACAAATGGGATAAAACTTGAATCCAGCTTTGAGTATAGTCAGTCTATTTTTATTTATTTATTTATTTATTTATTTATTATTTTGAGACGGAGTCTCGCACTGTGGCCCGGGCTGGAGTGCAGTGGCGCGATCTCGGCTCGCTGCGACCTCCGCTTTCTGGGTTCAAGCGATTCTCCTGCCTCAGCCTCCATAGTAGCTGGGATTACAGGCTCCCGGCACCAAGCCCGGCTAAGTTTTTTTTGCATTTTTAGTAGAGACAGGGTTTCACTATGTTGGGCAAGCTGATCTCGAACTCCTGTCCTCGTGATCCGCCCTCCTCGGCCTCCCAAAGTGTTGGGATTACAGGCGTGAGCCACTGCACCCGGCCTATTCATTTTCATAAGAAATTATTTTGGAATATTCACCAAATATTGAAAGTTTCCACCCATGGTCAGAAATTGACAACCTCTGTAACTAAAACAGCCAAAGACTATGTACAATGAAGTGTGACCGTTTGTAATTGTCGTCCAGGTTAGAGAAAGTGTGACAGTGGAAGTTGTTCATCCTTGACTTGGGAAAATATCAGCTTCTGGATTGTCATGGGGCATTTACTTGCTTTGGAAAGTATGTAAAAGCTTGAAAATGTGAAGTAAGATTGCTGATTTTATCCTGTAGAGCTAAAATAACTAGTGAAATCATCATGTAGCATGAAGGCCTAGGCTTCCCTTAAGAACTTTTTAAACTTGTATCATTTATTTACTTTTTTAGAGACAGGGCCTCACTATGTTGCCCAGGCTGGCTTCCAACTCCTGTGCTCAAGCCATCCTCCCACCTCAGCCTCCTGAGAGTGGGGATTACAGGTGTGAGCCATACCACCACACCCAGCAAGGCCTAGGCTCCATAAACTGGGAATATATTCATGAGAAATCAGAAATATGACTTAATTGTTCAGTTTCACTGAATATAAAGAAGTGCACTGTATTATGATCTGAGTTTATTCTGTGTGTTTTCTTAAATGAAAATAGGCTGGCCTACGATTCTTAAGTACTAATCTGTGTTTAGACCAGAATTAGCTAGATAATAGAACCCTCCACAGTCACATGAATCAAAATGTCTTGCTTAATTTTCAGCCGTAAGAAAATAATTCCATGGCCAGGGCAGTGGCTTATGCCTATAATCCCAACACTTTGGGAGGCCGAGGCAGGCAGATCACTTGAGGTCAGGAGTTCAAGACCAGCCTGGCCAACATAGTGAAATCCCATCTCTGCTAAAAATAATACAAAAATTAGCTGGGCATGGTGGCATATGCCTGTAGTCCCAGCTACTAGGGAGGCTGAGGGAGGAGAATCACCTGAACCTGGGAGGTGGAGGTTGCAGTGTGAACCAAGATCACACTACTGCACCCCAGCCTGGGTGACAGAGTGAAACTCTGTTTCAAAATAAATAAATAAATATTTTTTTAAAAAGAAAGTAATTCCAAAAGTCAGCACAAATGTGAATCATGAGGCAAAACACAGCACCAATAATATAAATGTGGCAATTCAGTTGCCCCATTCATATAGGCCACCCTCAGTATAAGGCAGGTGAATAATTGTTTCTAGTTATATGGCCAAGGATTAATGCAGTCCTAAAAAGTTGAGAGTTTTTCTCTGTAATGATGCGTGTGTACCTCAGAACCCATTCAAATCCCATGTTGCTCCCTTTTTCTTTCCTTTCTCTCCATCTGGAAATTAAAACAATGTGGTATGTAGAACAATGGGATGAACACACTAGACATTCAGGCATATATTAGTACTGCTTTTCCAAATAATTAGCTGAGGGAACTTGGATGAGTCACTTAATCTCTCTGACTTCAGCTACTCACAGGACTATTTCCTCTGATAAATGAAAAAACAATTATGAAAATGCATGGAAAATATAAAATATTGGTATCACACTAACATAAATTTAATAGTCAATAATTGTGGTTTGAGTTCTAACTCTGCTCTTTAACAAAGGCTCTCTGGTTCTATTTCTTTATCTCTAAAATTGGGCTAAAAAGCTTGTGATTTTGAATGTTGAATGATAAAATGCTTGTGAAAATTCCTCATAAACCTTAAAACTCTCCAAACATATTAGTTATTACTCTGTATACCAATTCCTAAATGCTTTTCTCAGGACCACCCCTTTCATAAAATTTAAGCCAGTAAGGATCTTTCTCCTTTCTAATTACTGCTTTTACTATCTTTACAACACAACTTAGTGCTCCAGTAAATTTTGTAATTTTTTTTCTCTAATTGTTTTCATATATGTATGTTTAATCTCCCCCCAAAGATTGAAAGTTTCTTGAGATTATAAACCGCTTTATGCCATGTGTTTTTATATTCACCATAGTGCAAACATAGCAAAGTCTTGTGAACATAACAGATAGCAAATGCTTTTGAATTTATTAATTTTTATTGGGAGTCTACTATGTACAGATACATTACAAACTTTATCTCATTTAATATTTACAACTACTACTTTACAGAATATAAAGCTGCTCTGGCAAGTTAAGAATTTGCTCAAAGTCATGCTACAGAGTGACAGACCTAGGATTCAAGGCTAGGTCAAATTAGTGCTCCTTCCACTTACCATGTTGCCTCTGTACAATTTCCCTTCCATGCTGCTTAGTTTATACCATTCCCAAAGACACTGTTTCTTCCCTATGGCCTAACTCTTCATGGTTGGATACCTAGCATCCAGAGTAGTTATCTACTACAGATAAGAGAAGGGAAGAAAAATAAATACTGAATTAGGAGAAAAAAAATCATTTTTCATTTCTCCAGAATTCCATCCTTAAGAGAAACAATTTCAGTTAAGTGTCATAAACCAAAAGAAGGAAATGTAGAGAAATTTGGTCCGTGCACGAGCAAAGAAAAGTAATTTTAATTTATCTATTCTCATAGTTGGCCCACAGTAGGAGTTCATGGAGCTCAGCCTAAGTTAAATACAGATCTTTTTCTAGAATCTCCATGTTCTTTTAAAAGAAACTTTTATATCATCTTTATTTCCAATATAAATAATAAATATTATTTATATTTTACTAAATTTTTATTTGAAATTATTTTAGAATACTTCCAAAGACAGTACAGAATGTTCCTATATGCTTTTAGCCCATTTTTCTCTAATGTTACCATCTTATTTAACATGGTACATCTATCAAAACTAGGAAATTAACACTGCTAAATACTACTAGTTAAATTCTAGAGGCTCTATTTGGATTTTTACACTAATATCCTTTTCTTGTTCCATGGTCCAATAATACCACATTACATTTAGTTGTCATGTCTCAGTAGCCTCTTCCAATCTGTGACAGTTTCTCAGTGGACACTTCTGAAGAGTCAGGAACTTTATAAAATCTCCCTCAATCTGGGATTGCCTAATGTATTCTCAGAATTACACTGAGTTTATGCATTTGGGGGAAAATACCGCAGAGGTGATATGTCCTTGTTACATCATATCAAGGCCATGTGTTATCAACTTGAGTTATTACTGGTAGTGATAACCTTGATTCTTTGGTTAAGATAACCAATTTCTTAAATAATACTTCTTGCTCATAATGTAATTCATGAGAAAACTAATGCTACTGCACATATGTATTTCATCTAGTGATTTAGTGTTGTTTAGGATACTAGTGGCGGACCCTGGACTAATGGAAAAAGTATAAGGTTTGGAGCCCCAAGAACTGAATTCAAATCCTATGTCTACTATTCACTGACTTTAAATCACAATTTCTGCCAGCCTCAATTCCCTCACCTGAAATATGGGGATTATTATCACAGTCACTTCACAGAATTGTTGTAAAGATTAATATATGCATTGGCTGTGTGTGGTGGCTCACACCTGTAATCCCAGCACTTTGGGAGGCCAAGGTGGGCGGATCATGAGGTCAGGAGTTCGAGACCAGCCTGACCAACATGGTGAAACCCTGTCTCTACTAAAGATACAAAAATTAGCCGGGCGTGGTGGTACGCACCTGTAATCCCAGCTACTCGGGAGCTGAGGCAGAAGAATCGCTTGAACCTAGGAGGCAGAGATTGGAGTGAGCTGAGATCGCGCCACTGCACTCTGCCTGGGCGACAAAGCGAGATTCAGTCTCAAAAATATAGATAGATAGATAGATAGATAGATAGATAGATAGATAGATAGATATGCATCATATTTTATAACCATGAAACACTATACAAATATTAATTGTTGCTATTATTTTTCAGCTTTTGGGTTGCTTACTGGGCTTTTTTTTCTTCTTACTTTAAAGAAGAACTTTCAGGCCAGGTGCGGTGGCTCACACCTGTAATCCTAGCACTGTGGGAGGCTGAGTCGGGCAGATCATGAGGTCAGGAGATGGAGACCATCCTGGCCAACGTGGTGAAACCCCGTCTCTACTAAAAATACAAAAATTAGCTGGGTGTGGTAGTGGGCGCCTGTAATCCCAGCTACTCAGGAGGCTGAGGCAGGAGAATGGCTTGAATCTGGAGGTGGAGGTTGCAGTGAGCCGGGATCGCGCCACTGCACTCCAGCCTGATGACAGAGAGAGACTCTGTCTCAAAAAAAAAAAAGAACTTTCAGCCTGGCCAATATAGTAAGACCCCATCTCCACAAAATTAGAAAAATTATCCAGGCATGGTGGAGCATGCCTGTGGTCCCAGCGACTCCAGAGGCTGAGGTAGGAGGGTAACTTGGACCTGGGAAGTCAAGGCTTCAGTGAGCCATGACCATGACCAAGCCACTGCACTCTAGCCTGGGCAACAGAGTGAGAACCTGTCTCAAAAATAAAATAAAATAAAAATGATAAAAAATTTTCATAAATAAGTACCTATATGAAAAAAACCACTGAATCTCAGAAATAAAATGCTGAAGCTACAATTATAAAGTCACATAAAAGGCTGCCTGGGGGTGCCCAGTCTGTTTTCCACCTCTGTTGATCTATAAATACAACAAAAAGGAAGACTTTGAGACCAGTTAAATAAATGGTAAATACCACATACACATTTCCAAAAGTTAATCATTCAGAAACTGTACCTACTTGAGTCAATGAGGGAAAAGCACAGAATAATTTGACTGAATCACATTTCTATTCTATGTCTCTTTTTTTTTTTTTTTTTGAGACTGCTGGGCCGCCACTGCCTCCCAGGTTCAAGCAATCCTCCTGCCTCAGCCTCCTGAGCAGCTGGGATTACAGGCACCAGCCACCACGCCCAGCTAATTTTTTTTTGTATTTTTAGTGGAGTTGGGGTTTAACCATGTTGGCCAGGCTGGTCTCGAACTCCTGACCTCAGGTGATCTGCCCACCTCAGCCTCCCAAAATGCTGGGATTATAGGCGTGAGCCACTGCGCCCGGCCACTTCTATGTCTCCTTAAATGATTATGAACTGCTGGAGCAAAAGGTTTCCATGACTGTTAATATTTAATATCTAACTATAAAGGCTATATTTCAGTATTTGATGTACTTATCATTTTGATGTTAAAAAGGAAAGCACCACTGTCAATATAGTAGAAACTTAACTATGAATTTTTCTTGTAAGCCATGTTAGAATATAAGCTTATTGAGGGTAGAGATACCCTTGAATCTGCTGTAGTGAACTAGCCCTCAATAAATACTAGATTTTCATTGGAGTTACTGTGTAATACTTATGTATGCCTTCTGAACTAAGACCCTAAGCTCTGCACTGCCAATTCTGGTTTACCCAACAGGCAGATGAAGCATATGCTTCAGGGCACCAGCAAAACCAGAATGTTAAAAAAAAAAAAAACCTTTGCCAAATAATTTAATATCTCAGCAAAACCACTGAAGTAGCCATCATGGGAAAAAAATCAGAACTTTGTTGGACTTTTTTACTGTTATTTTGGGGTTCTGTTATTTTTCTTTTTATTTCTATATAAGGAAGAGGTGGTAGAACATCAAAATCTTTTCAGTGCTTAGGGCCTCCAAAAATCTTAATACAACTCTGTGTACATCTTAAATTATCATAAGTTTTCCTTAGTTGTTCAGCAATAAGCATTTTATTTCATAAAAATTATAGTACGTTTACCCGTACTTTATGTAATCATACAATTTAAGATTCTTCCTCTTTACAATTTATCTCTAAGCAAGAAACCATAATAAATGCTAGAAGGCAATCCTCATAAATTGGACTAATACCAGTTCTCTTTTATCAGCCAACAGTGCTAATATGTCCTCACACCCTCTGGCTGTATGAAAAGATTACACAGTTCCCAGAATAATCAAAAGTAAATTATTATTTATTTCTTACTGGTATAAATGGAATCTTAAATGTTTCTATTTGAAACGTCTACATATATGTAAGAAAAAGAGAGTTAATTTCTTGTTTTGTAGTTCTCATTTGATTCACAATTCAAGTTTAGTTACCTAAGAAAAGAACTCTAGTTTTTATCTCAACAATTACATTAAAGAAAACACTGCCAGATTCTTCCCAGTTTCAACCTCTACCTACCAGCCAATCTCTTGCTGGATGATTACCCAGATGTTTCTGGTGTGTTTTGTTGCTAATACTCCCAGTGTACTTCAAGAAGGGTACAGATACTGCTTGAGGATCCGCTTGCCAAAGGCCGGTTCTAATTAGACTTGTCATTTTTTGCTTGGTTTCATTTTGACCACTGGGTGCATCATGCAACCGTGTTGGATATTTTTAACAGTATAAAAATACAGAAAGCAATAGTTAATTAATCTCACATAGCTAAAAGAGGAAGTTAAAAGTACTGGAAATTGGTGTCGGATGATTAAATAAAGGATTAGGAGAGAGACCATTCTAGACACCCTCCCCAACCCCACATCCCCAAAATCCAAGCCACTTCTAAGTAGTGAGAGAACTTCGGCAACCAAGAAATGGCTTTGTTAGAAAACACTTCACACGACTTATTTTAAATTTTGCTTTAAATTTAATTGCTTTTCTCCTTTTTCTCTAATAATAGGACTATTTCGCAGTTTCTAGTCCTTGATTGATTAAGGCTTCAGAGTTCGTTCTTACATATGCCATGTCTTAAGTTTTCATAAGATTCAGTCTATACAAGACTTGCTTTTTGTGAGCACTGTGCTTAGTGGCAGTCCGGATTTTTCCCTCCACCCCCGCGGCCACCCCTGCCCACCGCGCCGTCGGGCATGGATCTGGCAGGTGCGAGGCCGAGGCCCAGGGCTCAGCGAAGGACGCCGAGTTTACAGAGCGCGCGCGCCCTAGAGGAGGCAGCAGCAGCCGCAGGCCTGGCCGCCCGAACTTTGCGAGCCTGGCGGGGGAGCACAGAGGCGGGCCGACCTGCCCCGCTAGCGCTGAGGAACGACTCCCTTTATGCCAGCTCGCTGTCCGCCTTCCCGCAGCGTATGCTGCGGAGCCTCAAAGACCCTGCGGCCCTCCACAACCGTCTTAAATAACAAACCCCTGTCCTCGCCCCCGTAGGAATTGGGGCAGCTGGGGGTTCGCGTCACAGACTCAAGCCCGCCAGCAGGAGAAGGGCAGGCCGGGCTTCGCGGGGCCGAACCCCGCTCCAGCTGGGGACAGGCCGCCTAGCCGGCAGGAGGGAGCCGGCGCGAGAGACTTGACGGGAGGAGGTGGAGAGCGGGAGGCGGGAATGAGGGCGCGGGACCGGGCGGGCGGAGCGTGCGAGACTGCGAGTGCGAGCGCCAGCAGGGCGGAGGGCGGGGCGTGGGCGGCGCCCGGCCTTCCCGCTCCCGCGGCGCTGCAACTCTGCCGAGCCTCCTTAAAACTCTGCCGTTAAAATGGGGGCGGGTTTTTCAACTCAAAAAGCGCTCAATTTTTTTCTTTTCAAAAAAAGCTGATGAGGTCGGAAAAAAGGGAGAAGAAACCGGCACCCTCTCTGAGAGGCAACAGAAGCAGCAATTGTTTCAGCGAAAAAAGCAGCAAGGGAGGGAGTGAAGGAAAAAAGCAAAAAAGGGGGCGACACGCAAGTGCCTGTAGGGGTGAAAGGAGCAGGGACCGGCGATCTAGGGGGGATCAGCTACAAAAGAAACTGTCACTGGGAGCGGTGCGGCCAAGGAGGAAGCAGTGCTGCCAGGCTCTGCTCCAGGGCACAGCTGGCTGGCGGCTGCCCTGTCCGCAGCAAAGGGGCACAGGCCGGGGACCGCGAGAGGTGGCAAAGTGGCACCGGGCGCCGAGGCTGCTGAGCGCTCGCCGAGACGGCGACCGGACTGGCTGCCCCGGAACTGCGGCGACTCTCCCTACTCAGAACTTGGCCTACGTTTCCCAGGACTCTCCCCATCTCCAGAGGCCCCCACAAAACCGGGAAAGGAAGGAAAGGACAGCGGCGGCAGCAGCTCAATGAGTGCCTACAGCAGAAAGCCTGAACGAGCTCGGTCGTAGGCGGGAAGTTCCCGGGGGGCTGCCCAGTGCAGCCGCAATGCTGCCGCGATTTGCCCCAGCAGTCCGGGCTCCGTAGACGCTTTCCGCATCACTCTCCTTCCTCGGGCTGCCGGGAGTCCCGGGACCTGGCGGGGCCGGCATGACGGGCTTCTCGGGGGCCCGCCGCACGCCCGGCAGCCTCCGGAGACGCGCGCCGAGCCCGGCTCCCACGGCCTCTGAGGCTCGGCGGGGCTGCGGCTGCCTGGCGGGCGGGCTCCGGAGCTTTCCTGAGCGGCATTAGCCCACGGCTTGGCCCGGACGCGACCAAAGGCTCTTCTGGAGAAGCCCAGAGCACTGGGCAGTCGTTACGACCTGTAACTTGAGGGCCACCGAACTGCTACTCCCGTTCGCCTTTGGCGATCATCTTTTAACCCCCCGGAGCACGTCAGCATCCAGCCACCGCGGCGCTCTCCCAGCAGCGGAGGACCCAGGACTATCCCTTCGGCGAGACGGATGGAAACCGAGCCCCCTGGAGGACCTGCCCCTGCAGTTCTGCCTCACACGGCTCAAGTCACCACCGTGAACAAGGGTGGGTGAATGCCTTTTCTTCCCCCTGAATGTCTTTCCTTCCGCGGTATTTTCTGCCCCGATCTATAGTCCCTTGAGTCTCCACACACACTCCTCACAGAGATCTGTAGCGTAGGTACGTGACAGCTCTGCCTACATCTGACGTCCGGAGTCATTAACCAGGAATGTATGTGTGTCTGTGTGTCTCTCTGTGGAGTCGTCAGAATTCTTCACAGGGGTTAAAGCTAAAAAAGCGAGGCGAGGAGCCCCTCTCCAATGGCTCAGTTTTGCTGAATAATCACGTGTGAATCGAGGGGCGGGCTTTTGGCAGGCAGATCTTACTAGTATTTACTACCAAGCTCTACTCCAGATTAACCATCCCAGTCCTTCTGTCAGTCTCCGATGCCATCATGCAGCCTGGTTAGGAGCAAAGGAAAGGGGAAAAAGAAAAACGACTAATTCATCTTTTCCTGATCGTCAGGACCCTAAAGAATGGCCGAGCCTTGGGGGAACGAGTTGGCGTCCGCAGCTGCCAGGGGGGACCTAGAGCAACTTACTAGTTTGTTGCAAAATAATGTAAACGTCAATGCACAAAATGGATTTGGAAGGACTGCGCTGCAGGTTGGTATTAAGAGAGGTGGGGAAAACAAGTCAATAATGTTGCCTACGTGACCCGGGTTTCTAGATTTACAGCTTTTAAGCTTTCAGGGACATAAAATTTCACTGTTTTTAAACCTAGTTGGTTGCCATATTTTATATCTTTAAGTGGATGCAACTTCTCAAAATGACGTACTTTGAACAAACTCCTCAAATCCAATAACATCCTTGATATCAAGTGGGGTCCAGATTTGGTCTTAGTTTTTGGAATGTTTTTGTGACGGTGGGGATTTTAAAGTAGTCATTGTAGGGCCGAGGTTTGTTTGTTTTGTTTTGTTTTTAAAGACAGCTCTGTAAACACATTATTATGATTATTATTTGAAGTAAATACACTGCTATTAGTGGTTTTACGTACTTTGCCCCCAATAATAGACTTTAACGTTAATTTTCTTGACTACTGATGAGGGTGTTTTTCCTTCAAATGCTTCAAGTTTTGACAAACGACCTTTCCTCGTTTGGAATGGGTGGCCTGGGCACCGGGACAGGATGTACATTTTACAGTTAATGTAATACCATCCACTCATTCAGGAGTCGGGAGGAATAAAAAGTTGAATTTTCTAATCAGAGCTCAGCTGCAGTGTCTTTGTCTCTACGGTCATGCCGTGGTGTGCTCTAATTTTCAGTAATTAGATTTACAGGCAACAATTGACACATGTCCAGCTGCCAAGTATTGTACCTGATAATTTTTTTCCTCTTCTGAATGTTATCATGTAACTTAGGCGAAAGGGTTAGAAACAGAAAAATGACAAAATAGTTTAAAATAGTTGCTTTATCAGAGTTCTGATGATATTCTTATGAGCTATTCTTATTTGGAAATGCAACACTTGGAGCTGTTTTTGAAAACCCAGTGGGGAGAGGGTTTTTAGAGGGCTTAGTTTCGGTTACAAGAATTAAAAATTTAAGTGCCAAGAGATATACTATTAACAAACAAAGTCCATACAGTCTGTACATTTTCAGTCAGAATACACTGGCCTTGCAAAAATTTCAGTATTAAGGAAGTTTATGCACAGATACTAAATTATTTATCTTGTTATTGCTGCTACATTAAGTAATGATTTTTTTTTCCTTTTTCTACCTAGTAGTTTTGAACAGGTTTAGTGATGATAGCAAAGTAACAAATTTAATATATTGAAAAGTTTCCTTTTGAAAACTCAAAAGATTATATAAACTTCACAAAGAATGAACTACTTAACCCATGTTCATAATAAGATTTTACAGGATTTTTGACGAACAGGAAGACTGGGAAATTAATAATATTCTTTTAAAAAGTTTTGACAAACATTTTTAATACAACTTTGCAATCTTGTTTATATTAAACATACTTATCAAGATACTAACACCCACTTATTGTGGCTTAGTCCTTGTACATATAACGAAACACACACACAGAAACTGGAGTTTCAAGGCTTATTTTCAATATGTATAATCCTGACTCTGAAGTTGTGTCATAAGTCAAGAAATAACTTTCTTCAAAACCGTTTCCAATATTGCTATTATTTTCTGTGAAAAAAGGTGAATTTTCTTCTACAATTATGTTTATTTAACTCAATTTCAAAAGCCTTTTCCACCTTCCTAGTGTACATTTTTCTATCAGGTTAATATCAAAGGCCTTAATCGTATGTTTGCTTTACGAAGATCCAAGGTATCTGTCTCTTATTTTTCTCATTCCAGGTCCTTAAATATGACTAAATCTTTAGAGACAGTTGTGGTCGTATCAATTTTTAATAACCAAAAAGTATGTTTCATTGAAGTTCTTGAAATATAAATTATGTATCACTGTTTACCACTGCTCCAAAGGAAGAGCTAAAAATCAACAGTTTTATCAACAGTGGAGCTTAATACCTTGTCCATCTATGTAGTTTGCATTTACAAAATATTACTTATTTTAAATATATTTTGTTATTTAATGTGTGATTAGATTTTTTTAAACAAACATTTAAAAAAGAACGACTTTGTATTTTCCATTAGCATTTAATTTCATAAACATTGAGTGTCTATTATACAAGATATTTATTATAAATTTAGATTATTATGGATATACCTAGATATAAATAAACCAGTGTAAATTCTGAAAATGTGTGGCATGTTAATGAAAGTAATATTTTTTCACAACTAAATTATATGTATTTTATATTTGCATGCTGTTCCACAAGATATTTTATAAGAGACCACTGTTAGAGTGAAATATATTCAAACAATAGTAGATAATCTTTGTTATGTGAATTATTTGTATGTTGATAGCAAGTGTTAATACCACATTCTGACTTTTAAAATGTTGGCAGTTTACAAATAGCTATTCCTTAAATGCTTGATAATAACTGAAAAAGGAACTAACACAGGATCACCAGTTGATTATTAAATGAGCTCAAACCACAAGACAAGGCTGTCCGTGCCCCAAAACACCCATTAAATATCTTATTTTTTCTTCTTTTGCTCATTTGAAAATCAGGAGGCTTGTCAGAACTTTGAGAAACAGTATATAATGTAATAGGGTGACTATTTCATTATTTTCAAGAACAGTTGTCCTACAATAATTTCCTACTGTGATACAAGGCATATCAGGAACTTAGTTTTATATAAATTGATATCATAAGCAATTTAGAACACTGTGGCTTATTTAACACCTTAATAATCAGTACTGTTTTGTAACTTAAAATGAAGGATTCTAAACATTGAATACACCTAGTAGCCAATATTAAATAACTTGCAAATAAAAAATATTTTTAAGAAATGCTTGGAAATTTGGAGGTATATCTATTTGGAGGGAACTTGTAAAAATTGATCATTTAAGAAAATATCAGGCCTGGATTTTTAAAACATCATTTTTACACTCACTCATGGAGTTGGTTTAGAGAAACTCAACATCCTTATTTGTTTGCAGTAGCTATTTAGAAAATAAAGTTTAACCACATATGATTTTCTAGAATTAATACCACAGGCACATTTTATGAGCATGAACAATCAAACAGAAGGAGACTCTTATTTAAATCCCAAATTCCATTTCTGTTATTTTAATAAATTCGTGAAATTACACAACTCTTCATGGAACATAGAGAACAGAGTTGTTAGCAAATGCTATACATGTTGCACAAATTCTATCTTATTGATCAATTTATCCTACTTTTGGGCCCATTTAAGACGTTCCATCATAGAAGCTCAATTTTTAGAAGTTGTCTTCTACTTTCACCTACTAGCACTTTTCTGCATTTGACCCCTTCAAGCCCCATCCTATGGGTCTTCCGCAAGAACTCCATCAAAAATAAATAGTTACATAAATGGAAGGACAGGCAGATATTTTAAAATATCTCTGTAGCATGAGCACTTGAAGGATTCTACCATTTCTACTTCTTTTCCAGGTTATGAAACTTGGAAATCCCGAGATTGCCAGGAGACTGCTACTTAGAGGTGCTAATCCCGATTTGAAAGACCGAACTGGTTTCGCTGTCATTCATGATGCGGCCAGAGCAGGTTTCCTGGACACTTTACAGACTTTGCTGGAGTTTCAAGCTGATGTTAACATCGAGGATAATGAAGGGAACCTGCCCTTGCACTTGGCTGCCAAAGAAGGCCACCTCCGGGTGGTGGAGTTCCTGGTGAAGCACACGGCCAGCAATGTGGGGCATCGGAACCATAAGGGGGACACCGCCTGTGATTTGGCCAGGCTCTATGGGAGGAATGAGGTTGTTAGCCTGATGCAGGCAAACGGGGCTGGGGGAGCCACAAATCTTCAATAAATGTGGGGAGGGCTCCCCCACGTTGCCTCTACTTTATCAATTAACTGAGTAGCTCTCCTGACTTTTAATGTCATTTGTTAAAATACAGTTCTGTCATATGTTAAGCAGCTAAATTTTCTGAAACTGCATAAGTGAAAATCTTACAACAGGTTTATGAATATATTTAAGCAACATCTTTTTAACCTGCAAAATCTGTTCTAACATGTAATTGCAGATAGCTTTGACTTTCTTCTGAATATTTTATCTTTCCTTGGCTTTTCCCTTGCTTCCCCTTTCGCCAATCTCAACACCCAAGTTGAAGACTTTGTTTTTAAAATGGTTTGTCCTGATGCTTCTTTTGTCTAATTAAAACACTTTCAAAACAGGACAACATTTTTCTGTGATTTTCCCTCCTTTAGAACCCATACACAACTTATCACTTGCTAAGGAGAACTGTACTAAAAGTTATTGAATGTCTTAAGTCTTTACACTAGAAAAGGTAGACCAACTGGAAAACTAGACATACTCTCTTGATGATTCAGTTGTTTTCATCCTTTACCCATGTCCCGTCCACCTTGGTGCCTAGTATTTCTGCTTTAAAACAAAATAAGGACAACTTTTTTTTTTTTGAAGATTAAGCCTGAAATTTCAGTGTGAATTTCCCTTAATGTCCAATCTTCCCTTTTTCTTGACATTAAGTCAAATAGTTGAAGGACAGAGTTCAGAAGTAGCAATCTGAAAACATATTTTAGCTCTAAAGTTTTAAAAGAAAATGCCACCTTAAAAATGCTTACCACTAATGGATTTTTAATCACAAAATGAAGCAAATGGTTAAATAATACACTTCCCAAAATTATATCATAAATACACTAAGTGTAATGTGGACTTTTTCTCCCTGAGTGTAAGAAATGTAAAATTACAAAATGTTTAAGCATTAAAGTGCAAATATCAATCTTTAGGCAATGAAAAACAGCGAGACAAATGTATAAATTACATATAAAGGTCATAACTATTTCAGAATTTGCAGAATAATAAATGTAGAAACTTTTAAAATAATAAATGAGCCACTCCCACAAATGGTACTTAATTTCCACAAAACTTTTTAGTAAAAGAGTATACAATCTTTTTAGGAGCACATTTACCTAAAAAAAATTTTTAAATTTTTAAATTTTTTTTAAGGAAGTAGAAATATTAAATTTCCAAGACAATTTTCTAGCATCTACTACTTGGTCATTTTAATTTACACTTTTCAACAACAGATTTCAATACAGTTATCATTTGCAAATTCATACATACTTTATTCATCATCTACCACATGATCAAAGATGTTTTATGTGAACGTTCCCTCCCACTTCATAAGCTCTCTGCCCTCACTCCAAAAAGAACAAAATGCCTCAAGGTTTATTGAAGGACATGGTTCTGATGCCTGACCTAACAAGGATTGGAATGGCTGGGTGGCAGGCAAGTGGTTTTCAATAATTTATTTTCCATGATAGTATAAAAGAATATAGAAAGAAAAGATTAATCCTTTTAATTTTGCAGTAAAATTTACATTCCCTAAGTGCAAAAAGACCTCATCCTCTGACACCTTTAACCACAAATTACTAAATAAATTTATTTTTGATGGCAACAAAATTAAAACACTTATTTAAGAAAAACAGATTGAGGTGGTTTTGAAGTAAAAGTGTCATATTTTGGATTCTAAAATGGAGTCAATATACAAAATATACTACTAAAAGCCGAATATTTTTTAACAGAACACTAACTGAAAGTAATTTTTTTAAAAAACCCTCTTACAAGTTACAACTGTAAAGATGGACGGTCATGATTTTAAAATCCAGTTTAATGGACTTCACAGCATCCAACATGTCTCGGCATTTACTTTATTTAATAGAATAAAATTTCCCTTTAGAGATTTCAAATATAAAAGCATAGGACATTCATAAAGCAAAAGAGGAGTTACTTCTGCAGTTGCTTTGTTCTCGGGTGGTCGGAGCACAATAGAGGGAGAGGACGCTCTATCTTTTCATCAGTCTAAAAGTTGTTAGGCATTAAAACATCGCCATATTACTCTAGCTCTGTGCGGGAAGTAGCTTTGCTAATCTAAGTATTTTAGAAATGAGTTATGTGGTCCCCTCTAGGAAATATGAAAAGCCATTATTCAATCTCAAAAACCTCAACAATATTCTGTAAGCCTCTTGAACATGCCGAAATGTATAGGATGGATGAAACGGTGCTGCTGGGGACCTATTTTTCAGCGACCTGAGGTGGGGAGGGAGGGGTCTGAACTTATTCAGATGCAGGGAGTGGGGATGCAAGTGCTAATTAATGGAGTGTCCAGAGCTCCAGGAGACGACGCTGTTGTAAGGATGGAGGATACAAAGCAGAGGATGCGCTCTCAAATTCAGTTCTTCACCGCTGCGTCCGCATCCACGTCGGGAAACTTGGTCTCAGCCTTTGCCCAGGAAGCTGAAGCCAGGCTTACACCTGGGGGTGGAGGACACTAACATGACCTCGGTTCAAGTTCTGGTCCCCGAACTGCTAAACAAAGTGTCTTTTATCACATTTTGGTAGTGAATTAAGTTTTCTGATAAACATTATGCATCTTGCAACGGTGTGATGAGTTCATGTACACACACACCACAATGGGTGACTGATCAATAAGTAGGTTAAGTATTCTGTCCCGAGAAAGCAATATGATATATTTCCCTTATCGTATTGATCAAAAGAACATTGTGGATGGAGTCCGTGGCCCAGGACTGGTTTCGAAATCTCAGTTCCCAAAAAGGTGCTTTCGGCTTTTGTCGGGGGTAGAAGTAAATAGTCCATAGGCGCCGGGCAGTCACAGTGCTGGAGCAAGAAAAGGTCGTGCTCACAGCCTTCCTGGCTGCCCTAAGCAACCTTCATCAGAAGGCTACGGGGGAAAGTCCCTGTCTCGGTCTCTGGAGACTGTTCTGCTTTTATATGGCAGTCCCATGAAAACAGCTCCACGCAGGAACCTAGTGAGAGGCAGGAAACAAATTTCCCACCTGAGACCCCGGGTAAAGCTCTGCCCATAGCCAACCCAAGCCTTCCACGGAGGGGCTGCGAAGACATCTTTTCTGTCCCTCTGAAACTCCTTCTCCAGACTCCAGCTCCAACTCCCGGGGCCCTAGTGATAGGAAGCTGGAGCCCAGAGCTCCCTCAGGGCGCGCAGAAAAGCCCGGGGTGGGGGTGGGGGAGCTTCAAAACCGTTAGCTCGCGTTTTTTCCCCCTCCCTCGCTAAGGTTTCTTTTCTTTTCTCTTCCTGTCCAAATATTTCAAATTTCCGCGCCTTAAATAACAGTCTCCTTTTATTTAGTTAGTTTCCTCGGCAGGTTTGGCAGCCCGCTTGTCTCTGCCCCCCTACGGGCCCGGGGCGCCTCGGGCGCCTCGGTGCTGCCTGCAGCCCCCGCGCGCTGCCCCCAGCCCAGCTTGCGCTGTACGGAGCGCGCCCGCCGGAGTCACAGCCCCCTCCTGCCGCGACCTCGCCTGACCCGGCTGTCCGGGCACCCGGAGCCAACTAAGGCCGCCCCCTGCCCAGATGCCGGCCTGCCTCTCAGCTTGACTTCCCTCCCCGGACTTTGGAGTGTCTTCTGCGTTAGGATTTGGATCCCGGTGGCCCTGGAGCGGCAGAAGGGCCGCGGCGATAGGAAAGCAGCGAAGGAGGCCAGTGGCCGGAGTCTGCCCCAGCCCCCACCCGCGGGTAACCTTGGAGGCGCCCTCGGAGTGAGTGTGTGCGCGGCCGCGCGGCCGGCCGGGGCGAGCAGGAGCACCGCGCCGCGGGCAGGAGGCGGGAGCGGGGGGCGGGGAGGGGGAGCGGGCGCGGGCGCCGGCGCCTCCCGGCCGCCGGCGCAGCGCCCCGGGAGCTGCGGGTTACCCGGGCGGCCAGGCGACCCCGGTCCTGGCCCTCAGGCAGCGGTCCCCGAGGAGGCGGCAGCCATCCCACTGGACGGTTCTGGCGACCTGTGCCTGAGGACCGGGGCCGGAGGGCGGCCAGGGAGCAAGGGCCAGCGGGCCGGTGAGTGCCTAGCTCTTCGCGGAGGTGAGCTGGCGGCGGGACGCAGCGGGGAGGCTGAGCAAACGGCGCCCGACCTCGATGCCAGCACTCCCTTCCCCTCCCCCCATGACAGCTGAGGACAGCCGGGCTCTGAGCCTCGCGTCCAGTTGCGAGGAGGCAAATGCCTCTCTGGCTTCTTAGCCCCTCAGACTATTCGGGAAGTTGACCTATGGTTTTGTCGGTCCCCCCCCAACCCCACAAATTACTAGACGCCCACGACTGACAATGCACGTTCAATTCCGAAAGACCCTCCTCCCGAAACACCGTGAACTGCAGGGCTCGGGTGCGCAAAACACCTAGAAAGGGGTCTTTTTTCAACCCGAAATAGTTTTGAAAATCGAGTACTGTAGGGATCATCAGCGACGCCTCAAAACAATTAAAAAAAAATCCCCAGATCTGGACACAGACTTGCTAAATTAAGGTTCCAGTGAAATGTTTTGTCATTTGCTCTAGAAACATTGTGCGAGCTTCAGGTGTTAGGATGTGGGTTTGGAATTTTCTGTGGTGTCTTTAATCCTCAAAGACATTAAATAACAGCGTGGTTACACCCCCCGGCAAGCGAGCAAAGGTTATCCTTGCCACCACAGCACCTGCAGAAGCACAGTGGAACTCACATATTTTGCTTCCTGAGTTCTAAAATGGCTTCTGAACAGTCCAGAGGTACCAGCACATAGGAGCAGGGGGACCGGAGACCGGGGGAGAGATTGTACATTTAAAAAAACTACACAGATACTATTACACTTCAATTGTTCCACCTCACCTTTCTCCCCCAGCCCTCATCCTCATCGGACAAGGAAGAATTTTAGTGTAGGCCTGTTCAATAATTCTAAATACAGCCTTTTTCTTTTCTCTCATGTCTCCCCCCACCACCAAATAAAAACAAAAACAAAAAACAACCAGCCAAAAACATCAGCTCTTTGGGGAGGAAGTAAAAAACCACCAATCCTTATCCAACTACACGTCATTTCTTTTGAGCACTAAGAAGAAATGCTACATACAACCAATGCTATGAAAGAAATAATTTATCAGGACTTCATACGCATTTAATTTGGTATAATTAAAGTGATATTGTCTTTTAACATGAAAATAATGGGACAGTTTCTGAAACTGATGCATGAAAAACTCAAAAATCTTCCTGGACATTTTTGGAGACAGAAGCTTCTGCTCTTTTAATTTTCTAAGTAACTAAGAGTAGTTACTTAGAAAAAGCTGATACTTTATCTTGACCATATAAAGCAGTATCATGCGAATTTTATTTTCATTATATGTCTTAGATTTTCAGATTAGTTGTATGAATAGTGAAAGATCACATAAAAAGGAAACTGCCAACATCTTTTAATGTTGAATTTTTAATTTAGAAATGCAACTAAATTATTTATCACAACTCTATTAAAATACAATCCACTCCCTGTTCCTTCTCAGTGGACAGTCTGCACAACTGGCTGGTAAAGAAGTTTGTCCTGAGCTTAAAATTTATGCTTTGGAAACATTATTTTCTAAAATAAAAAAAAACTTACTGATTTTTAGGAATAATTATTCTATAATTTGGCTACTCCGTACACAACTAATGTAACAGTATATCCTGTCTTACATTTTGGAACTTTTTTGGCAATTCTTGTTCCATAGTTTTCTCCTTCTGATAATTTTATTAAAAAGTAACTGTCCTCAGTGATATATCAGCATTCTGATACCGATTCTGCTAATTCAGGCACTTCACACCAAACCTATACAGGCCATTTAAAAATGAACATGTATTCTTATTTTTGTCAAACTTTGGAACAGCTGTGAGTAAATACTAACAATTGAAAGGCCTAGAATAATTAATTTGCAAATCAGCAATAATGTTATAGTGTGGTGATGATTCAAGATGAAATAAAAACTCATATATTAGAAGAATAAATAGGACGAAATTGTTAAATTAATCAGCACTTGATGATTAACAGGATAATATTCCTTGTTTCAGTATTCACATAGACAATACTGTATACTGTGGTGTGCTTTTTAACTATGAAAGATAACATTTAATAATCAGCATGAGATATAAAAGTAATTGATCACTCCAGAGTCTCTTTTTCAAAACATAATTAAAAACAATGGTTTACAAAATATTTCACTATATTATCACCTATAGTTTTGGCTGTCCACCCCACTTTTTAAAAAAATTTCTCTGTATATTTTTTTGTCTCCACATTTTAGGTGATGAACAAAAATAGCATGTAGATAGAGGTTTTCAATACTTCTTTACTCCTGATTCTTCAGCCACCTATTTGCCTGTTCACAAACATTACTTCAACTTTTAAAGTCATATTTAATGATGCTAAAAGTAGTTATTATCCCCATTAATTCAGATTTATCATAGGCCTATGAGTGAAAAAGCATTCAGCCTATATTGTATTTAAAATAAAGTTAAGTGAAAAAAAGTGTACATTAGATTACATCAATTGTGTATTTATGTTTGGCATATAAATTAGTTGAAATGTTTTATAATATTTAACATTTCAATACATGCTAACATTTTCAGCATAGAATTAAGATCTAGAAAATCTTAATTTGTGATCTTCAGAAAATAACATTTTAATTTGTCATATTGATAAGACTAATCATTTTAAGAAAATGTTAAATTGTTAATACTTACAGAAAAATATGAGGAAAAGACTATGGTATGAAATCCAAAGCAATTTTTTAAAAATAAATTACTCCTACTGGTAAATTACATATTTTAATTGTATTGTTGTTATTTTATAGTTACATTTTGCACTTTGTATGTGGACCAAAGCTTGCTATGTTTATCCATAAGTATATAGTTGGTACTAACCAGTTAATCAAAATAATGTTGTTGGTCCTGTCCTATATGAGTATCCTTATGTATATGTGGATATGCTGAGATATTTCTTACTAAAGTTCAGTACTGAGCAAATGGATGTGGAACAAATACTATCAATTCACTTCACATTACTATTTTAAGATGACAAATTATGATCTACTAAAGAAATATAAACTGATTTTTTTTAGATATAGGTTAAATCATTTTAATTAATGATCCTGGGAAAGATAGAAATTAAAATCTTAGAACTGAAAACACCAATGCAGCTCCTCATTCTACCTAAGTTAATGTTTCAAAAGCTTGTCATGAGGCAAATATATTAAAAAGTCACTTATCCGCAATTTAGAAATTTCAAACATTAGAAAAGAAAGTATGACAGTGACAAGAGGAACAATGAATATTTTAAAGTTTTAGATAGCAATGCCTATAGGTTAATTTAATATTAATTACATGGTGGACAACTTGCTAAAGAATCCAAAAGCAAGGACAAAAAAAGACCAGTAAAAGACATTTGCCCAAGAATCCAAAAGCAGGGCAAACAAGACCAAAAAAATTTCCTTCATTATATCACAATGGTAAATATAAACAAATTAACTTTCTTGGTATGAAACATTTTCCAGTTTTGTGGGAAGTTTTATCATTTTCATTTGGATAATGCTTTTGAAACACATAGTAGAAAAACACACTACTTGATATATATCATGTATAAATTACATACATAATTTACATGTTTTACTAACATACAGCAGACACATATTCCATCTAAAAATAGCAAGCACAACATCATTCTGAAAGGGTGAGTGGATACAGTTGGACATCTGGACTAGACTGAGGGACTATTCAATGTGAAGCCGGAGTAGGGCCACATAGGAGAGAGCACTGAACTGACTGAAGGCTGGTTAATTTGCCCAAGACTGATCAAAATGACTCTGAGCTAGTATAAATTGCCTGCAGTTGTTTAAATATACCATGCACCTAATGGAAAAGCAAATAACTGTATAAAGACAGTTAACAGAAAGAATATATATATGTCTTTTTAGTCCAGAGGGACATCACAGATGTCATAGAGAAAATATTAATTTGGCAATATAATAGAGAATTGTACATAACAACATCAGCTGAAGATCAGTGATTGCTTTCATTTTCTTTTAAAAAGGCTTATTTATCATATTTTAAAGGTTCAAAATGCACAGTTCTTCAACTATATGGCTACTATCTATAAACAATACATATTAACTTATTAATATTCTAATTTTTAAAATTTCCTCAAGAAGTATTCCAGAACACTTGTTGGTTCATCAAACCTTATTGAAAGATCTTGCACCATGCCCTAAGATCAGCAAGTAGAGGTTTTGGCTTACCAACATAAAAGAATTTTAAAGATTAGTGCCTTCTAAGGAAAATATTCTGTTTTGAATTACCAGGATGGAGATCTGGGAATTTTTAGTAGCACTTTTTTGTTTTCCACAAACAAAGATATTATCTTTAAAATCAATGTACAATTAATTTATCATTTCTACAGTAAAGTCATGTTTTATATCATTGTTTTGAGTTTAAATACATAGAATTTAAACAATAGAACAGTCTATGGCCATTGTGAGGTTTCTCTACTCAGCAACAGAACATGCTGAAGAGAAAGCGGATTGAAATATCCGACATAAAATTCAAGCTATGGAACAACAATGATACTAAATTACCTGATAGAAAAATCACCTCACACAAAAATCATCTACTAATTTGGGGAAAAGGAGTGGTGAAAAAAGCATTTAAATATCTTTCCATTAGATTAAAAGATTACTGTCTCCTATCCAATATTGTAGGAGGAAATAAAATCCTAGATATTTAGGAAAAGGATCTGAACATGCTAAAAACAAGTGGTCTGCATTTACAAGTGTGATGGTGATTGATCTGAGAGGATGATCTGAAGATGTTTTAATGTAGTTGTGAATATGTTCGCATAGAAGAATGCTAAAAACTATTGAATTATATTGAATTTTGTCATAATTTGTAGGCTATTAAATCATATTTATACAAAAAAGATACTTTGATAAATATCTTTTCTTGGTACTTCTTAATTTATTCACTTATTCATTCAGTGTATATTTCAGTGAGAGAAAAGAAACACATAAGCAAGCAACTTAATAAATCAATATTTATTTTGCATCTGTATGACCTAGTTTAATATTTAAGACTCCTTCATGGATTGGGCTTTATTATCCCATTTTACAAATCAGGAACTCAGATTTGATGACGCTAAGTAACTTGTCCACAGTCACAAGCTAGTAATTTATAGCATAAGGATACAAACTGGTGTCTTTTTCTACTGCACTATGGCCAGATGGAAAGATCTTTCAGGAAAATTACCACAAATCCATCAACTCAACAATCACATATTAAGGACCCATCATTGTGGTCACTTAATAGGTTTACAGTCTTGGGACTAATTATATCTGAGGCTTTCCACATCTGTGAAATGGGGGTAATAATACCTAATTTGCCATGTTATTGTAAATAATAAATGAAATGTGTGCAAAGTTCCTGGTACTCAGTAAGCCTTTAATAAATGACAGCTATTACAGGAATACACAGTAATAGAAAATCCATGCTTGACCTCAAGGAACTTAAAAACGATTTGGGTAAATGAAGTTTACATATGGCATACTAAAGCAACTGGAAAGTAAGCAGGGTATAAGCAAGTGCATAGTAGTGTGTGGTGCACATTGCACCCAAAAGCACCCTTATCATGGAAAATCTTATAGAAGGCTAATGATATGGATTTGATGTCCTACAGTGGGAACCTTTCCTTACTGAGAAGAAAAATGTTTGTTTTTCTAGCATGTAACCTCTGAGGGTGTTTATGTCTAACAAATATATCAGGTGAACAATGGAAAGTGACTGCATGGACAGAAAATATAAAAATCATACATAAGCAGGTATTTTGAAAGATACCTTTCATTATTTTGGAATAAGTAAATATTATGATACTCTGATACAAATAGGAATAGAAAAACAGCAAGGAGTTTCATAATCATTACAAAATGGGATCCATAATAAGTAGTATAGAATAGTGAATGGCTTTAGGGAAAAATAAACTTGTTTCTAACTCTGGTACTTATTATGTATCACACCTTGGAACAGGCATTTAATCTTTCTGACCTTTACTTTCTGTATTTGAAAAATGGGTATAATAATATTTACAGAGTTGTAATATTTACAAATAATATTTATTAATAAAGTCACTTCAAACTCTAATACAGGAAACTTGAAAGGCCATAAACCTATAGGTTTCCTGAGACCTAGATTTAATTATATTAATCAGAAAGAAAAGAAAACCCATCCTAGGTGACCATGACCCTGAGTAACACAGACATTTGTGAATTAATAAAAACTTCAAATTAAGACTTAAAGTTATCACTCCAAGCAACTTTACATACCTATGCATCTGCTCAATATACAAGTACATTCAGTTTAATAACCAATAGGTAATTTACAAATACCTATTATATGTGAGGTATTGTTCTATATGCTTGTATTCAATGGTAAGTAAGACACCATCTCAACTCTCAAGAAACTAGCAATTTTGTGAGAAACAAAATGCCATGTACAGAATACAATAGAATATTAGGCATAATTGAGATGTAAAATAAATAACAAATTTCACTTGGAAAGTAATAATAAGTACCTGAGAGAAACCAAACCCCATTTTCAGAAAGTTATTATTGAAGAAGCAAGTAGACTTCCATTTCCAACAAAATGAAAATTAAATATCCTAAAAAAATCTTCCCAGCACACAAAAAATAAATTTTTGAAAACATATTTTGGAATGCAGAGTTGCATTAGTAAAAAAGTAAGAAAAATCTACAGAGACCAAAAATGAGAGAAAGCCAAGTCCTGATGCCAGCTGCTCTGGGGGGCAGCTACTGATCCCTGGTGTATTCGTTTCGTGGGGCTGCTGTAAAAATGTACCACAAACTCAGTGCCTTAAACAACCAAAATTTATTGTCTCACAGTTCTGGTGCCTGGAAGTCTGAAATCAAGGTGTTTATAGAATTGGTTCTTTCTGAGGGCAGTGAGGGGAATTGTTTCATTCCTTTCTCCTGGGTTCTGATAGCCTCAGGCATTCCAGGCTTGTAGATGGCTTTCCTTCAGTGTCTTCACTTTTCATAAAGACATCAGTCATATTGAATTAGGGCCCACCCTAATGACTTCATCTTAACTCGATCATCTGCAAAGATCCTATTTCCAAATAAGGTCACATTCACAGGTACTGGAGGTTAGGACTTCAGCATCTTCTGGAGTGACACAGTTCAACTCCTAACACCTGGTAAACTACAAATTTCATTTTAAAGGGACTCAGAGAGGGATAAAAGCCAAAGCTTAGGGAAACTGCAAAGTGAGAAGACTGATAGAAGGCCCCTTTAAAAAGCTAGTATCCCAAAGGGTAGTACACCTAGGGAAAAGTTAAATTAAGTGTTTATTCAAAATTTTTGCTCATCTTTATGTTTCTGTTTCATTATCTTATTATTGAGTTTTGAGAGTCCTTTGTACATTCTGGATACAAGTCTTTTATCAACTATGTGTTTTGTAGATATTGTCTCCTAGTCTGTGGCTTGTTTTGTCATTTTTCTTGTGTCTTTTTTTTTTTTTTTTTTCCCCAAGACAAGGTCCCACTGTGTTACCCAGCTGGGCTCAACTCCTGGGCTCAAGTGAGCCTCCCACCTCAGCCTCCCAAGTAGCAGGGATTACAGATATGTGCCACCATGCCCAGCTTGTGTCTTTTGAAAAGAAGTTTATAATTTAATGAAGTTAGGAAGTGCTGTATAAACTGATATGGAGTGATGAATAGATGAACAAAATATTGTATCTATACAAAGAAATATTTTTAGTCATAAGAAGTGCTGATAAATGCTACAACATGGATGAACCTTGAAAACATTATGCTAAGTGCAAAAAGCCAACAAAAAGACCACATATTGTATAATTCAATTTATATTAAATATCCAGAATAGGCACATTTATACAGACAGGAGTAGATTAATGGTTGTCAGGGGCTGTGAGAGGGGGAGACTAGGAATGACTGCTAATGGGTACAAAGTTCCTTTCAGGGTGATGAAAATGTTGGTGAACTGGATTGTGGTGATTGCTGAACAACTTTATGAATATACTAAAAACCACTAAATTGTAAACTTTATTAAAAGGATGAATTTTATGAGATGTAATTATGTATCAGTTTTTTAAAAAGGAGAGAAACAAAAATTTTTTTAAAGATGTACATCTACTGCCGTTTACTTAATACAAAGATAATGATGACTACAAATATAACTTGTTCTTTAGATTTTTAATTTATGTAGCTTCTTGGAGTACTGAAAAGAGTTTGTTTCCTTATTTCTTTCCCACTATAGACAATGAAGAAAAGCGTTTATTTTGCTCACTTCACTATCTAATTCCTAGCATGGTAACTAGAATATGGTAGGCACCCAGTAAATATATGTTGAATTTAAAAAGAAAGTAGAACGAGTGATAGAATTAAGAAATCCTATTTTGTTCCCACAAATGTAATATTCAATTAGAAATTGAATTAGTTTCATTCAATTAGAATGAAACTTTGCTGGGGAACAGGATATTTACATAATCTCAAAGTATCCAATGGAGAGATCTTTTGGACACCACTTTAATCAAGTGATCAAACTTAGCATGACCATAACGGAATGAACTCACCGTTGCCTCCTGATGTGATACAGTGGGAAGTACACAATATCAGCTATGAAGTATTCTTGCCAAGAATGTTTAGCCTAATTTTTGAAAGGCAATACTTAAAAACAGATTGTGAGACATTCTGTGAGACAATTGGCTAGACTATTTTTTTTATTTTTTTATTTTTGAGAAGGAGTCTCACTCTCTCGTCCAGGCTGGAATATGGTGGCACCATCTCGGCTCACTGCAACCTCCACCTCCCGGGTCCCAGTGATTCTCCTGCCTCAGCCTCCCGAGTACCTTGGATTACAGGCACGTGCCACCATGCCCAGCTAATTTTTGTATTTTTAGTAGAGATGGGGTTTCACCATGTTAGTTGGCCAGGCTGGTCCCGAACTCTTGACCTCAGGTGATCCACCCACCTCGGCCTCCCAAAGTGCTGGGATTACAGGCGTTAACCACCATCACTCCTGGCCTTTTTTTTTTTTTGAGATGGAGTTTCACTCTTGTTCCCCAGGCTGGAGTGCAATGGCGCGATCTCAGCTTACCGCAACCTCCACCTCCCAGGTTCAAGCGATTCTCCTGCCTCAGCCTCCTGAGTAGCTGGGACTACAGGTGCGTGCCACCATGTCCAGCTAATTTTGAATTTTTAGTGGAGACGGGGTTTCTGCATGTTGGTCAGGCTGGTCTCGAACTCCTGACCTCAGGTGATCTGCCCGCCTTGGCCTCCCAAAGTGTTGGCATTACAGGCATGAGCCACCGCGCCAGCCCGCCTGGCCATATTTTTATAAGTCAATATTATCTAAGGGAAAAAAAGCAAGGGGAACTTTTATAGATTAAAAGTGACTAAAAAGATAATACATGCAGCAACAATGCATGGTCTTTGCTTGGATTCTCAACTGAATAAAGACAACTTTGAAGGACATTTGTGGACAATTAGGGAAATGTGAATATGGACTGAAGATTGGACAAGATTATCATATCAGTTTTAAATTTCTTGGGTGAGATAATGCCATTATGATTACCTGTAGGAGAATATCCTTGTTCTTAGAAAATACCAAGAGTTGATATTTTGAAAAGGTTAATAATACTGATATACCTTTAGCTAGATTGACCAAGAAATACAGAAAACAAAATTTATTACTACAGATATTTAAAGGATAAAGGAAAATACTGTGAACAAATTTATGCTAAAAAGAGAGAAAAAGAAAGAAAGAAATTGAATTCTTAATTTAAAACACTCCTGTAAAAGAAACTCGAGGCACGAATGACTTTACTGGTTAATTTTACCAAACTTTTAAGAAACAATACTACACAAACTCAGAAAATAGAGAAGGGAGAAATAATTTTTGATTCATTTTATGATGTCAGCATAACCTGATACTGAAACAGGCATTACAAGAAAATAAAAGATTATCCCTCATGAACATAGATACAAAAATTCCTTTTTTTCATTTTATTTATTTATTTATTTATTTATTTATTTATTTATTTATTTTTGAGACAGAGTCTCACTCTGTCACCCAGGCTGGGATGCAGTGGCACGGTCTCAGCTCACTGCAACCTCCACCTCCCAGATTCAAGTGATTCTCCTGCCTCAGCCTCTTGAGTAGCTGGGACTACAGGCATGTGCCACCATGCCCAGCTAATTTTTTTTAATTTTTTTTTAGTAGAGATGGGGTTTCACCATGATGGCCAGGCTGGTCTCAATCTGACCTCAAGTGATCCGCCTGCCTCGGCCTTCCAAAGTGCTGGGATTGCAGGCATGAACCACTGCATCTGGCAACAGATACAAAAATTCTTAACAAAATATTAGCAAATAGAATTCAGTAATATGTAATATAGTTTGAGCAAGTGAAGTTTAGTGCAGAAGTCCAAGGTTGTTTTAACATTCAAAGGTCAATCAATTTAATACACTACATTCACAAAATATAGGAGAAAAACCATATGGTCAATTCAATTGATGTAGAAAAAGCATTTGCAAAACTCAACACCAATTCATGATTGAAAAAGAAACTCTCAAAAATAGTAAGAAAATAGAACTTCTTTATTCTCTAAAGGGCATTTAGGCAAAACTTACAGCTAACCTCATTTTTTTTCCCCCGAGATAGAGTCTCGCTCTGTCACCCAGGCTGGAGTGCAGTGGTGCTATCTCGGCTCACTGCAACCTCCACCTCCCAGGTTCAAGCGATTCTCCTGCCTCAACCTCCCGAGTAGCTGGGATTACAGGCACGTGCCACCACACCCGGCTAATTTTTGTATTCTTAGCAGAGATGGAGTTTCACCATGTTCACCAGGCTAGTCTCGAACTCTTGACTTTGTGATCCGCCCGCCTCGGACTCCCAAAGTGCTGAGATTACAGGTGTGAGCCACCATGCCCAGCCAGCTAACCTCGTATGTAATTGAGGTTTCTCTCTCAGATCAGAACAAGGTGAGGATGCAGACTCTACTTCTATTCAATGTTGCACTGGCCATCTTAGTCAACACTATCTTAGCCAACACTAAGCCAACTATATTGGCTCCAGCACAACACTAAAAATGCACATAACCTTTGATCCAGCAACTCTACTACTAGGAATCTACCCTAAGGAATTATAAATTTCCCTTAAACTCATTTGTACAACTGTTTACTTGACATCTCTTATTGTGTGTCTAGTAGGCATCTCAAATTTATGATGTCCCAAACTAAACTTTTAACTTTTATTCTTTTAACTTTTATTCCATAAAACTTTTAACTTTCATTCCAGGAAACCATGTTTCCTCTCAGTAAACGGCCTACAATCACCCAAATGCTAAGGGCAATCAATCTTGATTCTTCCTGTCTGTTATCTAAATTATTAGCAAATTCTGTCAACTGCATCACCAAAATATATTTATGTTTTATATATACTTACATGTGTATGTATTATGAATCTGATGACTTTTTACCTTCTTCATCATCGTGCCTTACTGGCTCTAATTAGCTGGTATACCAATCTCTGATGTAATCACTATGGCTTTGGCCAAACTTGAGTCATGCCCATCTCTGGGGCATTGAGTGATTTCTCCCCAAAGCATCTGGATGAATGGATACTGGCAAAAAGATAGATTTTGGCTAAAATGCTGCGGGATGACTGTTTAATTGCTTATGTTCTCTGTTATAAACATTAAAATTCTATACATATGTGGTAGACTAGGAAAAATGGAAAGAAAAACAGCATTTAGTGTTATGGTGCGCTATAAAATATTCTCATGTGTAAACATAAGAAAACATGCTTGTTTGCAAATGTGAATTAATTTATGCAACCTAAACATCTTTTTTTAGCATATTTTAAATTATCTAGAGCCAGTTTATTCTTTTAAAAATTCATATTAATACTTAATAAATCCTTTTTGACATAGAATGGAACAATTTGATGTTATATGCAATCATGATAAATTCCTTTATATGGCAAAAATGCTTTCTGTTTTGTGAGACAGAGTCTTGCTGTGTCACCCAGGCTGGAGTTCAGTGGTGCGATCTCAGCTCATTACAACCTCCACCTCCTGGTGCAAGCAATTCTCCTGCCTCAGCCTCCTGAGTAGCTGGGATTACAGGTGCCTGCCACCACGCCCGACTAATTTTTGTATTTTTGGTAGAGACCGAGTTTCACCATGTTGGCCAGGCTGTTGTGGAACTCCTAACCTCAAGCAAGCCACCTGCCTCAGCCCCCGGGAGTGCTGGGATTACAAGAGTGAGCCACCACACCCAGCCTAAAAATACTTTTCTCTTTCTTTGTTTTCTTTCTTTTTTTTATTTTTATTTATTTATTTTTTTTTAGATGGAGTCTCACTCTGTCACCCAGGCTGGAGTGCAGTGGCGTGGTCTCGGCTCACTGCAACCTCTGCCTCCTGGGTTCAAGTGATTCTCCTGCCTCAGCCTCCCGAGTAGCTGGGACTACAGGTGCGTGCCACCACGCCAGCTAATTTTTTTTTATTTTTAGTAGAGACGGGGTTTTACCGTGTTAGCCAGGATGGTCTCGATCTCCTGACCTCGTGATCCACCCACCTCAGCCTCTCAAAGTGCTGGGATTACAGGCATGAGCCAGCATGCCTGGCCAAAAATAGTTTTTTCTAAGGGGCTCTTTAATTCAGTGCTCACACACTTAAACATAAAAGTAGACCTGCTTTACATTTTTGTTCAAGTATCCTTTAAAACCTCTGCTCAGTCTATTGCTGATTTATCTGGTTTCTTCATTAGACCCCCAAGAGAACAGTTTTCTTCATTTGAAATATATAATTGCCAATTAGGGCATAGTTCTAAACTTGAAACACAGTCTTATAAAAGTAACTGTAATAACTGCTTTAACTGCAAAATTTTAGAAGAATTATAACTCTTTAAAAGAAATAAGTTCTTTACATTTAATCTCATATGATTATTGCTATTCAAGAAAGTTATGTCTGTCGGATGCAATTTGTACATTCAATACACATGTACAAATTAGATCCAACAGTACCACTATATGTGAGGACTGTAATAGGTGCTGAGGTACAAAATCTTAATTTTTGCCTACATGGAATTATAATTTAGGCCTATTTATATAGAAGTGGTTTGTGCTGCCTCCATATGACCTAAGCTTATACATAATTTATTATATTTATTATATTTATATTGATATAAATATAATTCATTTTCAGCTGACACCTAATGCCTTGTTCCCATTGATTCCCTTGTCCTTCAGGTCTAAGGGTGTTGCTAATGGCTTCTGGCTATCTTTGGTTCTTAAGATGTTTTTCTTCCCTTTTTTTTTTTTTTTTTGTTTGTTTGTTTTGAGACAAAGTCTTGCTCTGTCGCCCAGGCTGGAGTGCAGTGGCACAATCTCAGCTCACTGCAACCTCTGCCTCCTGGTTTCAAGCTATTCTCCTGCCTCAGCCTCTTGAGTAGCTGTGATTACAGGTGTGTGCCACCACGTGCGGCTAATTTTTTTTGTATTTTTAGTAAAGACAGGGTTTCACCATGTTGGTCAGGCTGGTCTCAAACTCCTGACCTCGTGATCTGCCTGCCTCAGCCTCCCAAAGTGCTGGGATTACAGGTGTGAGCCACCACACCCAGCCTCTTCCCTTGTTTTTTTCCCTTAATATTGTCCACACCTCTGTAAATAGTTTTTTCTTTTTTTTTTTTGTTTTTTTGAGACGGAGTCTTGCTCTGTTGCCCAGGCTGGAGTGCAGTGGCACAATCTCGGCTCACTGCAACGTCTGCCTCCTGGGTTCAAGCAATTCTCCTGCCTCAGCCTCCCAAGTAGCTGGGATTATAGGCGTGCGCCACCACACCCGGCTAATTTTCGTATTTTTAGTAGAGATGGGGTTTCACCATGTTGGCCAGGCTGGTCTCAAACTCCTGACCTCAAGCGATCCGCCCACGTGGGCCTCCCAAAGTACTGGGATTACAGGCGTGAGCCACCGCACCCAGCCTCTAAATAGTTCTATAAAACTCTCTTAATTTTAGTCCTTTTGAGTATGCCATCCGTTTTATGCAAGGACCTTGATTAATACAATCTTTGTGAATATGTGATCTGAATGAAGGTTGATGTTTGAAATACTCAGATTCTGGTTAGCTGTAGATTTGTCTGAGTAAATGCATTAAAAAGCTAGCTGCTTATTTTTGAAAGTAACGCTCCCTCCACCTCCTTTATTCTTCATCTCAACATTGTTTGTTTCCATAACTTTTATCTAAAGAGTTTTGTATTAATAACTCTTATCTAAGATTTAACCTTTTTACTTGCTTTTTTATAATCTTCTCCAGTAGATTGTAAGTTACATGAGGACAGGGACCATGTTTATTTTTTCACCATTATATTCCTTGTGACTGCCATATAGTAGATAATACATATTTGCTTGTCCACTTACTTAACAAACAATTATTAATTGAGCACCTACTATGTGCCAGGCCGTTTTAGGTTCTGGAAACAGAAAAACATGGCCCAAGTTCCTTCTCTTATGAAATGAATAAAACATTGCCTTCCAAATATAGGTCTGTGTGATATTAGTCGCCCTTACATTAAAACAAGGCATTCTATGAACAAATATATTTGGGAAATATTTACTTGAAAGTTAATTTTTTGTTGATTTTTGTCTCAGTTACTTAATAGGCACATTAGAATTTCCAGGAGGGGGTTGATATATATGCAGTGTTTTCCAAACTTTTAAATCACAAAGCCCTCTTTTCAATGAGCAAAGATTAAGACTTCAAGCCTGGCATTGTGGCTCATGCCTGTAATCCCAGCATTTTGGGAGGCCAAAGCGGGAGGATTGCTTGAGTCCAGGAGTTCAAGGTTACAGTGAGCTATGATTGTGTTACATGGTGAGACTCTGACTCAAAAAAACAAAAAAATCAAGGTAGGTCATAACTTTTTTATGGAAGGTAGGAGAATGGTTGTTGTTTTGGATTTTTTGGGTCAGGAAAAATTTGACTAGAGGTACAAATTACCTGTCAAGTCCATTCCCATTTGTTATCCTTTAATTGATTAAAATTATACAATGCCCAATAATCTTTATGAATTTAGGAACCAGTGATGACTCTTTTAAAAGATAGAAAAGAGGGAGGCCGAAGTGGGTGGATCACTTGAGGTCAAGAGTTCGAGACCAGCCTGGCCAACATGATGAAACCTCATCTCTATTAAAAATACAAAAATTAGCTGGGCATGGTGGTGGGCACCTGTAATCCCAGCTACTCGGGAGGCTGAGTCAGGAGAATTGCTTGAACCTGGGAGGCACAGGTTGCAGTGAGCAGAGATCACACAACTGCACTCCAGCCTAGGCGACAGAGCGAGATCTGTCTCAAAAAAAAAAAAAGATACAAAAGAAATTTAAACAGTTTTGCAGTTGACTCATGGGGAGATGTATAATTAATAATAGATCTTTAGTGTAATAATTTGCTCCTCAAGAGATGTGCATGACATTTAAACAGTTGGTATAATATCAAAATCATCAGTGTTCAATTCAGGGTCATACCAACATAACTTTAATCTATTTTACTGACTCATCAGTATGTACTACTGCACAAACCATATACCTTCTCAATCCCACAACTTGTGTGTTCTTTTTCCCCCAGAAGAGGTCCTAGTTACACCTCTTTTTCTTTTTAAATTTTTTTTTAGATGGTGGTCTCACTGTGTTGCCCAGGCTGGTCTCAAACTCATGGGCTCACGTGATCCCCTTGTCTCGGCCTTCCAAAGTTCTGGGATTACAGGCATCAGCCACCATGCCCAGTTTAGTTACACCTCCTAATCGCTATGTATTTGAAAAAATTTATCATCATTGAGCCTCAGTTTCTTCAACTATAAAATGAGGTAATAATAGCTACCTCACAGGATTAAGTAAGTTCATATACATAAAATTTCTCTCCTGAGTGGGAGATTACCGACAAGCCAGGGGAACAGGCTAGAATAATCCATGTGGTAGTGGACTAGAGTTGGAGATATCAGTAAGAACTCATGTTTAACTTAATATAGATACAAATGGTTACATTTATAAATATTTACAGATATGTGTATACACATGGATTAGTATACGCACATATATTTCTTTGATCTATCAGCTGAGAAGGCCTAGAAGAAATGATACGCCATTAGCAATGAGCAGACTTAGTGCCCAGATCTTGGTTTCTAATACTATTCTCTATGAGAAGGATCCAGGGCTTCTTGGAGAAATAGCTGATTCTAGGAACTGGGGCAGCAAATACACAAGATGAACCTGGATCATCTTGTAAGTAAGGAATTTTTCAAAACACCCCCCCAACACACACACACAGATGGGATATGTCAAGGGGGCACAAAAGCCCATTGAAAGAACCCATAATGACCAAAAGTGAAACAATTTGAGCAATAAAATAAATAAAGTAGCATTGGATTATACCCAAACTATAAAATAAATATCTATGAGTCCATACTAATATAAATAAATGATTGAATAAATTGATAAATTGAAGCAAATAGATACATCTCTCATACCAAAGAATTCCAAATATATTATGCAGATACTCCACCCTAAAGAAGGGGAGCCTCTCCACTCCTGAAGTGTGGGCTGCATATAGTGACTTTTCTACCAAAGAGTACAGTATGGAAAGGCAGAAAAAAAGAGACATTTTACAGTGGAAAACCCTGACAAACACTACTTTAGTTGGATGATGAAGGTCAACATCAACTGTCCTAAACCGTGTTGGTGGTGTATAATCTTGCTGTGTGATAAAAATGGCACTTTACATTCGTGATCTTCCTTTAAAAAATTTATAACCCCAGTCTAATCATGAGAAAAACATTAGACAAATTCTAATAGAGAGTCATCCTACAATATAACCTGACCAGTACTCTTCAAAACTGCCAAGGTCATCAAAAACAAAGTCAGAGAAAATGTCACAGCCAACAGGGGCCTACGGAGACAATAGAACTAGATGTAATGTGGGATCCTGGATGGGATTATGGAACAGAAAAAGAACATTAGGTAAAGCTTAAGAAAACATGAATAAACTGTGAACTTTAGTTAATAATAATGTATCTTTTGGTTTATTAATTATAATAATGTACCATACTATAATGAAAGATGTTAATAATAGGGGAAGCTGTATGGATCGGGTCAGGGATATAAGGGAACTCTCTGTACTTACTATCTGCTCAATTTTTCTGTAAATCTAAAACTGTCCCAAATAATAAACTTGATTAATTTTTTAAAAGCCTCTCATGATGCCTGGTATGTGAAAGCTGATAATCATTGTTATCATCATTATCATTATTAATAATATAACCTATGTTTTTCTAATTTATACTAGTTTATGGTCATAAATATAATCTTAACTTATAATAATCATCCTTGTTTCAATGGAAGCCACTGTGGCATAGAGAAGAAGCATGTGAGCTTTAGAGAAAAGCACACAGATTAAAAGCCTGGCCCTGAATCTTTACAAGCTTTGTGACCTTAGGCAAGTTGTACTTTACCTCTCTAATTCCCTCATTTTAAGGATGGGGCTAAAAATAGCACCTACAATGACTGTATAAGGTTACTGATAGAATGACATGTAGTAAGGTAAACATTCTTTCATTCATTCTATTCATTTTTATCGAGTGCCTACTATGAAGAGAACCAAGAAAGAAAAGGGCTTTTTTTTTTTTATGGAGGGAAGACAGAAAATAGTAGGAGTTAAGTTTTAGACCTGTTGAATTTGAGATGCTTATTAGATCTCCAAGTGATAAAGTCAAATAAATGGTTATATATAAGTGTCTCGAACGCTGAGAAGAGGTTAAACCTGGAGATAAAATTTAGCTTTACGGTTTTGGGACTGGGTAAGTTAACCTGGGGAACATGCCAACAATTAGAGCTCAAGTATCAGAAGAATCAGGAAAAAATAAATAAATGGCTGAAGAAAAAGAACCAGAGAGGTGAGGAGAAAAATCAGGAGACAATGATGTCATAGACATAAGAAAGAAAAGTTCAAGAAGAAAAGTGTTGAAGACTGCAAAGAGGTCAAGTAGAATGAGGAAAGATTGGATTTGGTAATACTAAGGTTGTTGGTGACACTGGCAAGAGTAGTCTCAGTTACATATGAAGTAATAAGGGCAGAAGCCAAAATGAAGTGGGTTGAAGAGTAAATGGGAGATGAGGAAGAATGGACAGTGAGTGCAGAAAAGCTTGAGAATTTTGCTGTGAAAAGGAGCAAAGAAATGAGGTGATAGGTGAAGGTGAATTTAGTGTCAAGGGAAGGTTTCTAAATATAAGATACTAGAGTATGTTTGTAGGAGTAGAATGATCCTGTGAAAAGTAAGAAATCTAGTGTACAGCTGGGTACTTAAAGAGGTTTTTTTTAGGTATTATTATTACTATGATTATTATTATTGGATCTCCAATCTCCCACCTCCAAAATCTCACCCAGCTATGTCTGAAAGTCTGAGCATATCTCATGTGAGATCATGAATAGTCCCTCTTCTACCATCTGTCATGTAGTACTCTTCTGCTAGACTCCCTTCAGTGAAATCTCCTGACTTCCCACTGCCTGTAGTATTATTTAACGATGCCTCTGCACTGCCACTGGCCCTGATGCCTAGCATCTTGAATATTCTGATGTTCATTCCAAAGGCATTATCTCCTGATGCCCCCAAAGCTGATAGAAATCCTTTAGGTGCCAAAATAGTATAAACTTCTTCAAGTTCTCAGTGGGCAATATTTGGGGCAGAAGAGGTGAGAATGCCCTTCTCCCTCACTTTATATACCTGGGAACCAAGCAAAGCCAATTGTGACTTATGGTCTCCCAGAGTAATTTCTAAAAATAGCCGTTTGGGGAAATCAGACAAGAGAACAAATTAAAGGGCATCCAAATTGGAAAAGAAGAAGTCAAATTATCATTGTTTGTAGATGATATTTTCTGATATTTTGAAAAATCTAAAGACTCCACAAGAAACGATTAGAACTGATAAACAAATTCAGAAAAGTTGCAGGATACAAAATCAACATACAAAAATTGGTAGCGTTTTTATATGCTAACAGTGAACAATCTAAAAAAGAAATTAAAAAGTAATCCCATTTACAGGCCAGGCGCAGTGGCTCACGCCTGTAATCCCAGCACTTTGGGAGGCCGAGGCAGGTGGATCATGAGGTCAGGCGTTCAAGACCAGCCTGGCCAACACAGTGAAACCCCGTCTCTACTAAAAATACAAAAAATTAGCCGGGCTTGGTGGTGGGTGCCTGTGATCCCAGCTACTTGGGAGGCTGAGGCAGGAGAATCGCTTGAAACTAGAAGGTGGAGGTTGCAGTGAACCGAGATCGTGCCACTGCATTCCAGCCTGGGTGACAGTGCAAGACTCCGTCTCAAAAAAAAAAAAAGAGAAAAAAGTAATCTCATTTACAATAGCCACAAATAAAATTAAATACCTAGGAATTAACTTAAAAAAGGAAAAGATCTCTATAAGGAAAACTATAAATCACTGATGAGAGAAATTGAAGAGAACATCAAAAAATGTTAATGGACTAGAAGAATCAATGTTAAAATGTCCATACTACCCAAAGAAAGCTACAGATTCAATGCAATCCCTATCTAAATACCAATAACATTCTTCACAGAAATGGAAAAAAAATCCTAAAATTTATATAGAACAACAAAGACCCAGAATAGCAAATCTTAGGATAAAGCAAAAAGAACAAAACTGGAGGAATCACATTACCTGACTTAAAATTATACCACAGAAATATAGTAATCAAAACAACACGGTACGGGCAGAAAAACAGACACAATAGACCAATGGAACAGAATAGAGAACCCAGAAATATATTCACACACCTACAGTGAACTCATTTTTGACAAAGGTGCTAAGAACATACATTGGTGAAAGGACAATCTCTTAAATAAATGGTACTGGGAAAATTGGACCTCTATCTGCAGAAGAATAAAACTAGACCCCTATCTCTCACGATATACACAACTCAAATGAAAATGAATTAAAGACTTAAATCTAAGACCTCGAACTATGAAACTACTAAAAGAAAAGTTGGGGAAACTCTCCAAGACATTGGTCTGAGCAAAGTATTTCTTGAGTAATACCCAAAAAGCACAGGCAGCCAAAGCAAAAATGGACAAATGAGACCACATCACATGAAAAAGCTTCTGCACACCAAAGGAAACAATCAACAAAGTGAAGAGACAACCCAAAGAATGGGAGAAAATATTTGCAAACTATCCATCTGACAAGGGGATTAATAACTGGAATATATAAGGAGCTCAAACAACTCTATAGGAAAAAAATTTAATAATCCAATTAAAAATGGACAAAATAGTTGAATAGCCAGGTGCGTGGTGGCTCACGACTGTAATCCCAGCACTTGGGAGGCCGAGGCGGGTGGATCATGAGGTCAGGAGTTCAAGATCAGCCTGGCCAAGATGGTGAAACCCTGTCTCTACTAAAAATACAAAAAAATTTAGCCAGGCATAGTGGTGGGTGCCTGTAATCCCAGCTACTCAGGAGGCTGAGGCAGAGAATTGCTTAAACCCGGGAGGGGAGGATGCAGTGAGCCGAGATTGCGCCACTGCACTCTAGCCTGGGCGACAGAGTGAAACTCCATCTCAAAAAAAAAAAAAAAAGTTGAATAGACATTTCTCAAGAGAAGACATACAGGCCAGGCATGGTGGCTCATGCCTGTAATCCCAGCACTTTGGGAGGCCGAGGCGGGTGGATCACCTGATGTCAGGAGTTTGAGACCAGCCTGGCCAAAATGGCGAAACCCCATCTCTACCAAAAAAAAAAAAAAAATTAGCCAGGCGTGGTGTTGCGCACCTGTAATCCCAGCTACTCTGGAGGCTGAGGCAGGAGACTCCCTTGAACCTGGGAGACAGAGGTTGCAATGAGCTGAGATCATGCCATTGCACTCCAGCCTGGGTGACAGAGCGAGACTCCGTCTTAAAAAAAAACAAAAAAGACGTACAAACAGGCATAGATGCTCAACATCCCTGATCGTCAGAGAAATGCAAATCAAAACTGTAACGAGATATCATCTCACCTCAATTAAAATGGCTTATATCTAAAAGACAGGCAATAACAAATGCTGGTGATGATGTGGAGAAAAGGGAATCCTTGTACATTGTTGGTGAGAATGTAAATTAGTGAAACGAAAATAGAGAACAGTTTGGAGGGTCCTCAAAAAGCTAAAAATAGAACTATCACATGATCCAGATTTGGAAGCAATCTAAGTGTCCATCAACAGATGAATGGATAAAGAAAATGTGGTACTTATACATAATGGAGTACTATTCAGCCATAAAAAAGAATGAGATCCTGTCATTTGCAACAACAACATGGATGGAACCGAAGGTCATTATGTTAAGTGAAATAAGCCAGGCACAGAAAGATAAACATCACATGTTCTCACTTACAGGTAGGATCTAAAAATCAAACAATTGAACTCATGGAGACAGAGAGTAGAAGCATGGTTACCAGAGGCAGGGAAGGGTAGCGGGGGTTGGAGGGAAGTGGGGATGGTTAATGGGTACAAAAAAAATAGAAAGAATAAATAAGACCTAGTATTTGATAGCACAACAGGGTGACTATAGTCAATAATAATTTTATTGTACATTTAAAAATAACTAAAATAATATAATTGGATTGCTTGTAACACAAAGGATAAATGCTTGAGGAAATGGATAACCCATCTTCTATGATATGATTATTATGCATTGCATGCCTGTATCAAAACATCTCATGTACTTTGTAAATATACACAGCTACTATGTACCCATAAAAATTAAAAATTAAAAGTTAAAAAATAAAAATAGCCTATTCGGTTTCTAGATTGGAGTACTGGTCCCTAAGGGGCTCAAACTTAAGTTCATTGGGGGGGCCCATTCTTTAGGACTCCCATGCTACCTTCCCAATTGTTACATTCACTTAAAAACAATTTTTTAAAACAGGGTATTGCTATGTTGCCCATGCTAGACTCAAACTCCTGGCGCAAGAGATCATCCTGCCTCAGCCTCCCAAGTAGCTGGGGTTACAGGCAAGCAACCACAGCACCTGGTGTCACCCTGCTATTTTTATGACCTCTTCCTCCTCTCCAAACTTCATGCAAATCAATTCATGCAAATTCCTAGTTGGCCTAATACACTGGTCTTTTAAGTCTAAATACCAGAAATAGGGATATAGCTTAGACTAAAACTAGAAACCTACCTAGAGTCAGTGGTGTGCCAAGGATTGGGTGGTGGGAGTAGTCTGCTCTGAATGAATGCATTAAGGAGGTAAGCTAAGTGTAGAGAATTTGAAAGTAGTAATAAAACTGACTGAAGATAGATCTACTTTTTACTATCACCATGCACCAGCAATTTTAAACTATGTCAGTGATAAAATACCCTCTCCTCAAAATGTTTTGTTGGTCTAAGTTCTAGACAATTGTGCAGTTACACTATGAGTTTTAACAATATATACATGTTTCCAATTAGCACATTTTTAATTACTTAAACAACGTATTCTACATGGAAGTTTATTCAGAGTCAGCCTGTGACACAATCATTCTCAGCTGCACATTTGTTTTGAGTAAGTTCATAATGGTTCAGAATTGCTTGAGCTCACTGCAGATGCTGTTCTTGTCTCTAACCCCTGCATTTAAACAGTAAACTTGGTATAAATAATGATACTAGATTGTAAAGATGAAGAAACAACATGAGTTACTTTAATTCTGTTATTTTACATGACTACGTGGAGTTATCTGTGTTTAACAGCTAAAATTTAAAACACAGAAACATTTGAAAGCCACTCAATCCTGAAGAAACAGACATATAATTTTTAAACTTCATTGTGAGAGGGGATTGCTATGAATCTCTGCCACAAACTTTCTTTTTGTTTAAGACGTCCTATTTGTAGATAGGATACTTCAATTGAAGAAAACTTTTCAAAATTAAAATTAATAAAAGGTTCTTCAATCAACAGTAAGTGAAGACAGATTGACAAATCTGGCTATACTGTCTATTGAATATGAGTATGTGAAGATTAACTTTGATGAAGTCATTGACAAATATATAGACATTAAGGCTCAAAAAAAAGTCATTTGTTACTGCAACAGACCAATATGTAAGTTATGTAAATATAAGTTTCTTTCCCACTTACTTTTTTTTTTTTTTTTTTTTTTTTTGACACAGGGTCTCACTCTGTTGCAGGTGCTGGAGTGCAAGTGGCATGATTTTGGCTAACTGCAACCTTGACCTCCCAGGCTCAAGGAATTCTCCCACTTCACCCTCCGGAGTAACTGGGACTACAGGTGTGTGCCATTATGCCTGGCTAATTTTTGTATTTTTTGTAGAGGCAGGGTTCCCAAGGATGGTCTCCAACTTCCGGGCTCACGGGATCCGCCTGCCTCAGCCTTCCAAAGTGCTCAGATTACAGGCGTGAGCCACCGCACCCAGCCTTTCTTTCCCATTTAAAAACTAAATTAATTAAAAAGTATTAATTTGTTATTTTTTCATTATTTCGTACTTTAATATTTATTTTTCTCTTTTGAACAAAAGAAGATTTTCACTGTTTCTGTTTATTTTCTGGCCATTATGATTATTCATTTCATTTTCTGATTTTTATTTTAGATAATCTTGTCATCTAGAGGAGAAATGTGTTAACAAAATTATCCAATCCTGGTGTCAAACACACTACGTATACCACTACTTATAGTAATAACAATTTAATATTTTTACAATGACATTTAAAGTGTTCTTATTTCCTGAACAATCTATATCTGAATTCATGGGACTTATTTTTTATATTTCATTCTGAATCATTCACCAATTTTTGTATCTTACAAATAAGAATTATCTTTTCTCTCTCAAATAGATTGTAAATTCCTCAAGGTCAGTTCATGTAATAGAAAATCAATAAATAAAAATGTAATAAATATTCCCACTGCATCTTAACCAAAAACTAAATTTGATTTTGAGAAAGAAAAAGGCTAACCGCTGAAATATATCGATTCCAAATTTAGCTGCTCTTGTACTAAGGCAACTTCATTCCTTTTTTTTTTTTTTTTTTTTGAGACAGTGTTTTGCCCTGTCTCCCAGGCTGGAGTGCGGTGGCATGATCTTGGCTCACTGCAAGCTCTGTCCCCCTGGCTCAAGCGATTCTCCTCCCTCAGCCTCATAAATAGCTGGGACTACAGGCATGCACAACCACGCCTGGCTAATTTTTGTATTTTTGGTAGTGACGGGGTTTCACCATCGTCTTGAACTCCGGCCTCAAGTGATCCTCCCGCCTCGGCCTCCCAGGGTGCTGAGATTACAGGCATGAGTCACCACTCATGGCCTAGGCAACTTCATTCCTAATTGAGAATAATTATTATAACAATGACATGTCTCCCTCTGTAGCAGATGTCTCTGGCACTCATGTTACATATTCACAGGCCATCTCTTGATTTCAGCCACATCTGTGTTAGTCCATTCCAGTTCACCTCACATTGCCATTTCCTCCTCCAGTGAGCCTGCATTCTGCCTTAGGGCCCTCTCCAGACATCATGGAAGCATGCTCAGCCCATTCGGCAAGCACAGTCCAGAGTGAGGGGAAGAGAGGGGAGGGAGAAAAGTTATAGATTTGAGGTGACAGACGGTATGAATAGTTCTCTATGAGAGTGGTAGAGTAATATAGTACAATTTCTGAAAAGCATTAATGGCCCACTTAAGACTAGTGGTGATAAATTTAAAGTGAGAGTGGCCATATTGTTATGTTCCTCTCCAGTCACATTTAGCTATGTGAGAATAATGGTAGAGAGTGTAATTTAACTAGTCTTGCCAAAGTGAGAGGAATGCAAGGCAGGTTGTGTGGCCCTCCGCACAATTATAATCATTAACCATAGAGTTTAAAGTAGGTAAGAATGGTGTGAGGTCATAAGTGGAATGAAGGACAAGTAAAAGGTCATAGGAGCAATAGGGTCTAAGTCTCAGGTGACTTTGAGAATTATTAAAGTCAGGAGCTTAAAGGGAGTGAGTGGAAAGACAGGAGATGATGGTTAGAGACTGACATGCATGAAATTGATTAGGGAAATTAGAGAAAGGTTATAGTTTATAGGTAAGACAAGATCTAGGCTGTTAATATGGTAGTGAGTAGCAGAGGTAGGTGGGAAAAGGGGTCAGGTAATGAAATATGCATAGTCTAATGGAGGTTATATCTGGGGTAAGAGGGGTGACCTGTGAACTGACTTTTTGTAGTGATTGATATAACAGAGATAAATGGCAAGACAAGATTACTCCTGAAGGTCCCAAAGAAGATTTTGATAGTAAAGTAGTAATTAGTGCAAGAGAAAGTCTTGCTAAGCTGAGAGTTTTGGGCCACACCTTGACTTCTAGTGGAGGCACTGAGGTATAACAAAACTTAGCATTTATTGAATGCTAAGGTGCTATACTCAGAATAAGTATAAGAAAATCTTGTTGCCAACTTATTGAGGTCTGGCTTCAGTTTCTATCCCTGTCCTAGAAAGGTGCCGGAGAGCCAGATTGGGTCTTCTTGAGAGGGACAAGGCAGATGGGTGGACTGCCAGAAACTAAGGCTGGATTTTTATTTTTTATTTTTTAACTAAGGAAGATTTTTTTAAAAATAATGTTGGGTGGAGTTGTAATTAATATGCTGGAATAGGCATTGAGAACAGAGAAATACCCAGGGAACTTAAAAGAGGGGGTCTACAAAAAAGCCCACAAAACTGCTCTATTAAAGTTAGAGCCACTGATTGTGCAACTGCCACAAAGAGCACCCTGGAGGCAGATTATAACTGCATCAGTCAAGTGAGATTTTTCTGCCCCTTACCTCCTCCCTCTCCCTTGTTCTAATCCAAAATACAGTCTTGTGAATGGGGGAGTAGGAGTGGAAGCACAAAGTGGTGAAGTAAAAAAGAAGTCAATTATGTCACTCTCCCCAACTAAGGCTGTTACATCTAAAGCAGGCCAAACTGTGTACAGGATAAGTTTAAATTGTATGAGAGTTTGAAGTAGGAGAGTTTGGACTGGACTTTTTTTATTTTAAAAAAGAGACTTCATTTGATTAACTGGTAGGTTTTTTGTTTTTGTTTTTTTGTTTTTTAATTACTAAAAGTGACCAACAAAGCTGTGAAGCTTGCCTGAGATGTCATCCAGGAATGGAGATAAAAAAGTTGAGAGAGTAGGCTTGAAGAAATCAGTGAGAAAGAACAAAATTACTTGGTGCTAGTACTGTACCAGGTCCAGCTTGTTCAATGAAAAGGTTACAATTATAAGGAGAAAAATGGTAAGTGTCACAGGAAAAGAAGAGGAAAAGTTCTAGCAGGATTGAATGAAAAACAGAATCTAAGAAGTAAACTGGAAAAAGCACTATTTGAGCAGGACCTGAAAATAACATTGTTTACTTCAGAGGAGGGAAATGGATTGGGAGAGTGGATAGAATTTAAAGGAGAGAAGGAAAGACTACTAACTTACAAGATTTGTAGGTTTGGGTTTCCTAGAAAACCAATCCTGAGGCAAAGCTGAATTGTTTATGTAAGAGTGAGGGAAAAAGGGAATTGAGGCAGGAAAAAATTGGGAGCAAATTTGATGTGGTTCATTACTAAACTGGCCATTACTTCTCAAAGTTACATAACCAGAAACTTACCCATGCAGGACATCTTTGGGCAGGTTATAAAGAAACACCATGTGGAGGTGGCTGGTAAGATGGCCAAATAGGAACAGCTCTGGTCTGCAGCTCCCAGCGAGATCAACACAGAAGGAGTGTGATTTCTGCATTTCCAACTGAGGTACCTGGCTCATCTCACTGGGACTGGTTAGACAGTGGGTGCAGCCCACAGAGGGTAAGCCAAAGCAGGGTGGGGCGTCGTCTCACCTGGAAAGCACCAGGGGTCGGGGAGCTCCCTCCCCTAGCCAAGGGAAGCCGTGAGGGATTGGGCACTTTGGCCCAGATACTACGATTTTTTCACGGTCTTCGCAGCCCGCAGATCAGAAGATTCCCTCAGGTGCCTACACTACCAGGGCCCTGGGTTTCAAGCACAAAACTGGGCAGCCATTTGGGCAGACACTGAGCTAGCTGCAGGAATTTTTTTCCATACTGCAGTGGTGCCTGGAACCCCAGCGAGACAGAACCATTTACTCCCCTGGAAAGGGGGCTGAAGCCAGGGAGCCAAGTGGTCTAGTTCAGTGGATCCCACCCCCACAGAGCCCTGCAAGCTAAGATCCACTGGCTTGAAATTCTTGCTGCCAGCACAGTGGTCTGAAGTTGACCTGGGATGCTCGAGCTTGGTGGGGGGAGGGATGCCCACCATTACTGAGGATTGAGTAGGTGATTTTCCCCTCACAGTGTAAACAAAGCCACTTGGAAGTTTGAACTGGGCAGAGCCCACTGCAGCTCAGTAAAGCCGCTGTAGCCAGACTGCCTCTCTAGATTCCTGCTCTCTGGGCAGGGCCTCTCTGAAAGAAAGGCAGCAGTCCCAGTCAGGGGCTTATAGATAAAACTCCTATCTCCCTGGAACAGAGCACCTGGGGGAAGGGGTGGCTGTGGGCGCAGCTTCAGCAGACTTAAACATTCCTGCCTGCTGGCTCTGAAGAGAGCAGAGGATCTCCCAGCACAGCACTCAAGCTTTGCCAAGGGACAGACTGCCTCCTCAAGTGGGTCCCTGACCCCCGTGCCTCCCGACTGGGAGACACCACATAGTGGGAGTCGACAGACGCCTCATACAGGAGAGCTCCGACTGGCATCTGGCGGGTGCCCCTCTGACGAAGCTTCCAGAGGAAGGAACAGGCAGCAATCTTTGCTGTTCTGCAGGCTCTGCTGGTGATACCCAGGGAAACAGTGTCTGGAGTGGACCTCCAGCAAACTGCAGCAGACCTGCAGCAGAGGGGCCTGACTGTTAGAAGGAAAACTAACAAACAGAAAGGAATAGCATCAACATCAACAAAAATGACGTCCACACAAAAACCCCATCTGAAGGTAACCAACATCAAAGACCAAAGGTAGATAAATCCACGAAAATTGAGGAAAAGCCAGCACAAGAAGGCTGAAAATTCCAAAAACCAGAATGCGTCTTCTCCTCCAAAGGATCACAACTCCTCGCCAGCAAGGGAACAAAACTGGACAGAGAATGAGTTTGACAAATTGACAGAAGTAGGCTTCAGAAGGTGGGAAATAACAAACTCCTCCGAGCTAAAGGAGCATGTTCTAATCCAATGCAAGGAAGCTAAGAACCTTGAAAAAAGGTTAGAGGAATTGCTAACTAGAATAACCAGTTTAGAGAAGAACATAAATGACTTGATGGAGCTGAAAAACACAGCACAAGAATTTTGTGAAGCATACACAAGTATCAATAGCCGAATCAATCAAGCGGAAGAAAGGATATCAGAGATTGAAGATCAACTTAATGAAATAAAGCCTGAGGACAAGATTAGAGGAAAAAGAAGGAAAAGGAATGAACAAACCTCCAATAAATATGGGACTATGTGGAAAGACCAAACCTACGTTTGATTGGTGTACCTGAAAGTGACGGGAAGAATGGAATCAAGTTGGAAAACACTCTTCAGGATATTATCCGGGAGAACTTCCCTAGCCTAGCAAGACAGGCCAACATTCAAATTCAGGAAATAGAACACCACAAAGATACTCCTTGAGAAGAGCAACCCCAAGACACATAATCATCAGATTCACCAAGGTTGAAATGAAGGAAAAAATGTTAAGGGCAGCCAGAGAAAAAGCTCGGGTTACCCACAAAGGGAAGCCCATCAGACTAACAGTGGATCTCTCTGCAGAAACCCTACAACCCAGAGATAGTGGGGGGCAATATTCAACATTCTTAAAGAAAAGAATTTTCAACCCAGAATTTCATATCCAGCCAAATTAAGCTTCATAAGCAAAGGAGAAATAAAATCCTTTACAGACAAGCAAATGCTGAGAGATTTTATCACCACCAGGCCTGCCTTACAAGAGCTCCTGAAGGAAGCACTAAATATAGAAAGGAAAAATGGGTACCAACCACTGCAAAAACATACCAAATTGTAAAGACCATTGACAGTATGAAGAAACTGCATCAACTAATGGCCAAAATACCAGCTAGCATCATAATGACAGGATCAGATTCACACATAACAATATTAACCTTAAATGTAAACAGGCTAAATGCCCCAATTAAAAGATACAGACTGGCAAGTTGGATAAAGAGTCAAGACCTATCAGTGTGCTGTATTCAGGAGACCCATCTCACGTGCAAAGACACACATAGGCTCAAAATAAAGGGATGGAGGAATATTTACAAAGCAAATGGAAAGCAAAAAAAAAAAAAAAAAAAAAACAGGGGTTGCAATCCTAGTCTCTGATAAAACAGACTTTAAACCAACAAAAATCAAAAAAGACAAAGAAGGGCATTACATAATGGTGAAGGGATCAATGCAACAAGAAGAGCTAACTATCCTAAATATATATGCACCCAATACAGGAGCACCCAGATTCATAAAGCAAGTTCTTAGAGACCTACAAAGAGACTTAGACTCCCACACAATAACAGTGGGAGACTTTAACACCCCACTGTCAATATTAGACAGATCAACAAGAGAGAAAATTAACAAGGATATTCAGGACTTCAACTCAGCTCTGGACCAGGTGGACCTAATAGACATCTACAGATCTCTCCACCCCAAATCAACAGAATATACATTCTTCTCAGCACCACATGGCACTTATTCTAAAATTGACCACATAATTGTAAGTAAAACACTCCTCAGCAAATGCAAAAGAACAGAAATCATAACAAACAGTCTCTCAGACCAAGTGCAATCAAATTAGAACTCAGGATTAAGAAACTCACTGAAAACTACACAACTACATGGAAACTGAATAAACCTGCTCCTGAGTTTATTCAAGACTACTGGGTAAATAATGAAATTAAGGCAGAAATAAATAAGTTCTTTGAAACAAATGAGAACAAAGACACAACGTACCAGAATCTCTGGGACACAGCTAAAGCAGTGTCTAGAGGGAAATGTATAGCACTAAATGCCCACAGGAGGAAGCGGGAAAGATCTAAAATCGAGACCCTAATATCATAATTAAAAGAACTAGAGAAGCAAGAACAAACAAATTCAAAAGCTAGCAGAAGACAAGAAATAACTAAGATCAGAGCAGAACTGAAGGAGATAGAGACACGAAAAACCCTTCAAAAAATCAGTGAATCCAGGAGCTGGTTTTTTGAAAAGATTAACAAAATAGCCAGATCACTAGCCAGACTAATAAAAAAGAAAAGAGAGAAGAATCAAATAGACACACTGGCCATTGATGCAGCCACTGGGGCAAAGCAAGCAGCTGATGGTCAGGAAGACTAGTGAAGAATCTGAAGCAATTCATAAAGTGTCCAGGTATACTCCGAAATCTACATCTGTGGTCCAGATATTAGCACTTGGATAGGCCACAGGTGTCTCAATCTCAACATCTCCCAAAATATTTTTAACCTTTTTTATTATGATGTATTACATACTGACAGAAAAGTAACAAAAAATTCACAGAGGGGGAGGAGATATTTGTAATACATAAAACTTAAAAAAGACCCATTCTAGAAGAATATGTAAAAAGCTCCTTCAAATCAATAAATAGTAAACAACCTAGTAGAAAAAAGAGGCAAAAACTTAACATATATTTCATAAAAAGAGAAATGCAAATGCCCAATAAATATATGACAACAGCTCTACTTAATTAGTAGTATGGAAAATTCACTTTAAGTCACAATAATTCATCTTGTAGATAGGATAGAGTAGGAAAGATAGATGAATATTCTGCTGCAACAACTAGAAAAAAAGATAAAGCCGGGCACAGTGGCTCACGCCTGTAATCCCAGCACTCTGGGAGGCCAAGGCAGGTGGATCACTTGAGGCCAGGAGTTCAAGACCAGTCTGGTCAACATGGTGAAACTCTGTCTCTACTAAAAATACAAAAATTAGCCAGGCATAGTGGCATGCCCCTGTAATCCCAGCTACTTGGGAGGCTGAGGCAGGAGAATCGCTTGAACCCAGGAGGTGGAGGTTGCAGTGAGCTGAGATTGTGCCACTGCACTTCAGCCTGAGAGATAGAGTGAGACTCTGTCTCAAAGGGAAAAAAAAGAAAAGAAAAAGAAAGAAAGATCACAAAAATCATTTTTCAATACATCAGTGTTCATTTAGATGAATTAAAATTTCAGCAGGAAGAGTTTTTTTGCTAGATAAGCTGGCAATGACTTTTCCTTTCTCATACTATCTTATTCTAGGCACAGACTGAGGAATTGCGCTTGGCCTAATAAGAATGATTCCCCTGGGGGAAAGAAACAGAAGAGCATTTGACAACTACATGGGCTGGCATAATGGATTGGAATTTAAAGGTGCTACAAATGTGCCACCAGTTTATCACATGGGACATTTTCTCACAGAGTGAAGCAGGAAGCTGGTGGGCCTAGGCCAGGAAGGCAGAGTGAAATTTCATGACGCTTAGAAGACAAAGAGCCTTGCTAAAATTAAGTGAATGGTCCTGCAACAAATACACAACAGGTCTCCCTTCTTAAGAAATCCGCCAGATTGTAAAACTGCATGGGGAGAGAAGCACGAAAGGATTAAGTTTAAAACTCCAAAGCACAGAAAAATGCTGAGGAGACAGGGACTCACGAGGCTTTCAATCAGAAGCCTGAAATGGTCACACTTGAGCATGTTGCTGGCTGGAAAGGCAGAGTAAAATGTCTTGTGATTTCATGGTGTTCAAATCTCTGAAGGACAGATGACTCTCCATTGGTATTTCAGGCTTTCCCTACAGTAGGCAAGTACTTTGGACCTACCAGTCTTTCAACAAAAAGCTCAGAAGGGTCACCTCTAAGGAACAGGTATAAATCAGAGGTGAACTAAGTTTCATTAAAACTCTACCTCAGCTCCAACCTAGCTCAATTCCAGATTGGATGTGGTGATTTTAACCTTACCACATCTAGTTTACAAAGAAAAGTTTGCACCATCTCTGGGGGAAAATAGTATCACCTGTACTTTCTACTATACACAATATATGCATATAGTTAAAATTATAACGCATATAGGAGGAAGAAAAAGGATATCAATAATCAAGATAAAAAACAAACAGAGCCAAATCCACCCATGATCTATATGGTGGAATTAGCAGACAAATATTTTAATTTAATTTAATTTTTTTTTTTTTAGAGATGGGGTTTTGCCATGTTGGCCAAGCTGGTCTCAAACTCCTGGCCCCAAGTGACCAGCCTGCCTTGGCCTCCCAAAGTGTTGGGATTTACAGGAGTGAGCCACCATTCCTGGCCCCAAAAAATTAAAAATCACTATTACAAATTTTAAAAAAATAATTGAAGAAGAGATATAAAAGTAGGTGAAAAAGTAGAGTGAAAATGTCTAGTCAATTAAAATTTATTTAAAAGAATCAAATGAACAATCCAGAAATGAAATAATAAACTAATCAAATGGGTTTAAGGACATATTAGAAAGACTAGTGAACACAAAAACAGGTCCAATAAAAATATTCAAACTGAACATAGAAAGAAAGAATAAGAAAAACAACAGTAATAAAAGACATGCAGGACAGATTCAAATCGCCTAACATATATATAATTGGAATTTTGAATGGAGAACAGAAAGAGAATGGGGCTGAAGCAATATTTAAAGAAATAATGGCCAAGGATTTTCTTAAATTGATTTAAAAAATGTATCAGGCCAGGTGCAGTGGCTCACGCATACAATCCCAGAACTTTTGGAAGCCAGTGCAGGTGGATTGCTTGAACTCTGGAGTTTGAGACCAGTCTTGGCAACATGGTGAAACCCCATTTCTACTAAAAAATACCAAAAAAAATTAGCTGGACGTGGTGGTGTGCACCTCTGGTCCCAGATACTCGCAAGGCTGAGGTGGGAGGATTATCTGAGCCCAGGAAGTTAAGGCTGCAGTGAACCATAATTGCACCACTGAACCCAGCTTGGACAACAGAGTGAGACCCTGTCTCAAAAAATACATGTATATTAAATAAAATACATATTCAAGAGGTTCAGGATAAATGCAAAGATTACCATGCCCAGATACAATTTGGTAAAACTTCTGAAATCAGAGATAAAAAACTAAAATATTAAAATCAGCTAGAAAAAAATGAAGCATTATCTTTAAAAGAGCAATAATAAGATTTCCAACTGACTTTTCAGCAGAAGCAACAAAGAATATGGAATGACATCATTCACTTGCTAAAAGAAAAAAATTCCCAACCTAGAATTCTATACCAAGAAAAAGTTTTTTTCAAAATAATGTGAGATAGGTTGGGCACGGTGGCTCATGCCTGTAATCCCAGCACTTTGGGAGGCCGAGGCGGGCAGATCACTTGAGGCCAAGAGTTCAAGACCAGCCTGGCCAACATGGTGCAACCCTGTCTTCACTAAAAATACAAAAATTAGCTGAGCATGGTGGTGCATGCCTGTAATTACTCCCAGCTACTTGGGAGGCCAAGGCAGGAGAATCGCTTGAATCTGGGGGGCAGAGGTTGCAGTGAGCTGAGATAGCACCACTACACTCCAGCCTGGGCGACACAGTGAGACTGTGTATCATAAAAAAAAAAAAAAACAACTTTGGACCAAAGGAAAAAACAAAACCCAGAAAACAAAAACTAAGTGAATTTATTTCTAGAAAATCCACACAATAATAAATTCTAGAAGAAGTTCTTTAGGCTGAAGGAAAATGATCCCAGATGAAGTACAGAGCTGCGGGAGAAATGAAAAATAACAGAGTGGTAAATATGTGAGTCAGTATAAAAGTAACCAGATTTTTTAAAAAGCGACAATAATACAGATGGTTCCCAACTTGCAATGGTCCGACTTAAGAGTTTTCAACTCTACAATGGTGCAAAAGCAATAACATTCAGTAGAAATCATACTTTGAGTACCCATACAACCATTCTGTTTTTCATTTTCAGTATCATATTTGGTAAGTTACATGAGATATTCAACACTTTGTTATAAAGTAGGCTTTGTGTTAATTTTGCCCATGTAGGCTGAGGTAAGTGTCCCGAGCATACTGAAGGTAGGCTACTCTAAGCTATGATGCCAGGTAGATTAGGTTTTTAAATGCTTTTTTTTTTTTTTTTTTGAGATGGAGTCTCGCTCTGTCGCCCAGGCTGGAGTGCAATGGCACGATCTCGGCTCACTGCAAGCTCCGCCTCTCGGGTTCACGCCATTCTCCTGCCTCAGCCTCCCAAGTAGCTGGGACTACAGGCGCCCGCCACTGCGCCCAGCTAATTTTTTGTATTTTTAGTAGAGACGGGGTTTCACCATGTTAGCCAGGATGGTCTTGATCTCCCGAACTCGTGATCCACCTGCCTCGGCCTCCCAAGGTGCTGGGATTACAGGCGTGAGCCACCGCGCCCGGCCGATTAAATGCTTTTTTTAAAAAAAAAAATAAAAAATTGAGACAGGGTCTTGCTCTGTTGCCCAGGCTGGAGTGCAGTGGCAAGAACAGGACTCACTGCAGCCTCAACTTCCTAGGCTCAAGTAATCCTCCCGCCTCAGCCTCCTGAGTAACTGGGACCACACGTGCATGCTACCACATCTGGCTAATTTTTTTTTTTTAATTTTTGTAGAGGCAGAGTCTCCCCAGATTTCCCAGGCTGGGTTTTAACTCCTGGACTCAGGCGATCCTCCCGCCTCAGCCTTCCAAAATACTGGGATTATAGGCGTGAGCCACTGGGTTCGGCCCTAAATGTATTTTTGACTTATGATATCTTCAATTTAGAATGGATTTATCTGAACATAACCCCATCATAAGTTGAGGAGCATCTATGGTGTCTTGTGAGGTTTATTCCATATATAGAAATAAAATATATGACAACACTACAAAAGGTTGAAGGGGGATAAAAGGAATTAAACTGTTGTAAGATTTCTCTATTGTTGTAGAAGTACTGATTTATTTTTACCGTATTTACTGCCTTATTGATTAGTGAGTATAATGAGTCAAATATAAAGAGGTCTCGAGAGTATTGTGTAATCTGATAGCTAGTAGCCACATGTCACTATGGAGCACCTGATGTGACTAGCTCAAATTGAGATGCAATGTAAGAATAAAACATCCACCATATTTGGAAGCTGTAGTATGAAAGAATGTAAAATATCTCATAACAATTTTTTATATTAAATATGTCTTGAAATGATAGTATGTTGGGTACATTTGGTTAAATAAAAACATTATTCAAATTAATGTAACCTCTCTTTTTGCTTTTTTAATGTGACTATGACAAAATTTAAAATTACGTATATGGCTTGCTTTTATATATCTATTGCACAGCACTGCTCTGGAGTGGTAATTTTCAACCAGGGTTGATTTTTGCCACCCCAGGGGACATTTGCCAATGTCTGGAGATATTTTTGGATGTCACAATGGAGAAGGGGTAATGCTGCTACTGGGTAGAGGCCAGAGATGCTGCTAAATATCCTACAAGGCACAGGACAGCCTCCCACAACAAAAAATATCAGCTCCAAAATGTCAATAGTGGTGAGATGAAGAAACCTTGCTCTAAGGTGATCTTTAAGAGACTAATACCAAAAAATGTATAACTAAAAATTCTCAACTAGTCAAGAACAAGAGGATGAGGAGGAGGAAGGTGACAATAGGAAAGGAGAAGTAAAGAAACAAAGATAAATGAGACAGAAAACAAAAGGCAAGATGGTTAAGTTTAACTCTAAATATATGAGTACTTATATTAGATGTACATGGACATTCCAAATAAAAGAAAAATATTGTCAAAATGACGAAAAACAAGATCCGATTGTGTGCTTTTTACAGAGAACATGCTATAAATATAAGAACAGGCCAGGCGTGGTGGCTCACACCTGTAATCCCAGCACTTTGGCCGGCAGAGGCGGGTGGATCACCTGAGGTCAGGAGTTCAAGACTAGCCTGGCCAACATAGTCTCTACTAAAAATACAAAAATTAGCTGGGCATGGTGGCATGTGCCTGTAATCCTAGCTACTTGGGAGGCTGAGGCAGGAGAATTGCTTGAACCCAGGAGGCTGAGGCAGGAGAATTGTTTGAACCCAGGAGGCAGAGGTTGCAGTGACCCAAGATCGTGCCATTGCACTCCAGCCTGGGCAGCAAGAGTGAAAAGAGCAAACTCCATCTCAAAAAAAAAAAAAAAAAGAACAGAGAAAGGTTGAAAATAAACCCCTAACTGGCTGGTGCAGTAGCTCAAGCCTGTAATCCCAGCACTTTGGGAGGTCAAAGTGGGCAGATCACCTGAGGTCAGGAGTTCGAGGCTAGCCTGGCCAAAATGGTGAAACCCTGTCTCTATTAAAAATACAAAAAAATTAGCCCGATGTAGTGGTGTACGCCTATAGTCTCAGCTACTTGGGAGGCTAAGGCAGGAGAATCACTTGAACTCAGGAGGTGGAGGTTGCAGTGAGCCGAGATTTTACTATTGTACTCTATCTAGCCTGGCGACAAGAGTGAAACTCTGTCTCAAAAAAGAGAAGAAAAGAAACCCTAACCAAAAGAAAACTATTATGGTTTTGTTCATGTGGGAAAAAGTAAACTTTAAGGCAGATGTATTGCTAGATATAAAGAAAGACATAATCAATAACATTTCAATTCAAAAGCAACATAAAACAATCCTAAATTTGTATGCACATAATAACATAGTTTCACAATATATAAAGAAGGAAGGAAAAAGGGAAGGAAGGAAGGGAAGGAAGGAAGGGAAGGAAGGAAGGAAGGGAAGGAAGGAAGAGAAGGAAGCAAGGGGGGAGGGAGGAAGAGGGAGGGAGGAAGGAAGGAAGGAAAGAAGGAAGGAAGGAAATAAAAAATCTGAATGATCTGTTAAAAAAAAAAGACAGTATTCATAATTAAAACCCTTTTCACAAAGAAAATTTCATGCCTAGATGGTTTCACTGGAGAATTATTCCAAACATTTAAGAAAAGAAATAACACCAATATGAACAACTCTTTAAAACTATAGTGAAAGAATGAACGCTTCTCAACTCATTTTATGTAGCCAGCCTAACTCTAACACTTGACAAAGACAATATAAAAAAGGAAAATTGCAGGCCAATATCTCCTATGAATTTAGATGCCAAAATCCTGAAGAAGGTATTAACAAATTAGACCTTGTGATATGTGGAAAGGATAACATATGATGACCAAGTTAGATTGGAAGTAAAGTGGGTTTAACATTTGAAAAATCAATTAATTTAATTACCACATTAACACAATAAGAAGAAAAACAATATGATAATCTCAATAGCTGCAACAAAAGCATTTGATAAAGTTTAACACCTATTCCTGATAAAAACTTTCAGCAAACTAAGAAAAAAAACTTTTAAAGACTGATAAAAAGCAACTGCACAAAGCCTACCACTAGGATATAGGAGTAACACTTTCCCCCCGAATTTGGAAACATGACAACAATGTTCACTACTATCTATTTAGTATTATACTAGAAGTCCTAACCAGTGCAATAAAAAAAGTTCAAGGTATAAAGATTGGAAAGAAAGTAAAAAATACATTATTGCAGATAACATATTGTATATAATAGAAATTCTACAAAAAAAAAAGTGTATTGGGCCGGGTGCAGTGGCTCACGCCTGTAATCCCAGCACTTTGAGAGGCCAAGGTGGGCAGATCACCTGAGATGGTGAGTTTGAGACCAGCCTGACCAACATGGAGAAACCCCATCTCTACTAAAAACACAAAATTAGCTGGGCATGGAGGCGCACGCCTGGAATCTTAGCTACTCAGGAGGCTGAGGCAGGAGAATTGCTTGAACCTGGGGCGGGGCGGAGGTTGCAGTGAGCCGAGATCACGCCATTGCACTCCAGCCTGGGCAACAAGAGCGAAACTCCTGTCTCAAAAAAAAAAAAAAAAAGTGTATTTAGCAAGGTAGGTGGATACAAGGTTAATATATAAAAATTAATTATATTTCTATATACTAGCTACAAATAGTGGAAAGTGAAATTTATAAAGCAACACCATTGACAATAGTGCTTAAAAAGCCAATACCTAGGAATAAATCTACCAAAAGATGTGAAAGAACTTTACAGTGAAAACTCCTAGACATTGCTAGGAGAAACTGAAGAAGATCTTCATAAAAAGATAATTTATGTTAATGGAGGAAAAAACCTTAATAATAATAAGATGCCAATTTCCCACAACTTTATCTATATATTAAATGCAATCCGAATCAAAATTCCAGGTTTGAACTTTGTGGAAATTGACAAGCTGATTCTAAAATTTATATGCAAATGTAAAGGACCTAGGATAGCCAAGATAATCTTGACAAAGAACAAGATTTTAAGACTTACTATAAAGTTAGAGTGATTATTGTGGTATTGGCACAATAATGGTGCAGAATAGGGACTTCAGAAATAGATTCACACATGTACAGTCACCTGATTTACAATGAAATTGTAACTGTAATTAAGTAGAAAAAAATTTTTTAAACAAATGTTGCTAGACAATTGAATACCTGTATGAGAAACAACAAAACTTAACCTCTAACTCATACCATCCATAAGAATAGTTGAGATGAATCACGAATCTAAATATGAAGACAAAATAAAGTTTATGGAGGAAAAACATAGAAGAATATCTTTATGACTTTGTTGTAGACAAAGATTAATCAGGATACAAATAAACACTAACTGTAAAATAAAAATTAATAAATTGAGCTTCATTAAGAGCTTTAATTCATCAAAAACACCAGTAAGAAGGCTGAGGTGGGTAGATCACCTGAGATCAGGAGTTCAAGACCAGCCTGGCCAACATGGTGAAACCCCGTCTCTACTAAAAATACAAAAAATTAGCTGGGCGTGGTGGCGGACACCTGTTATCCCAGCTACTCGGGAGGCTGAGGCAGAGAATTGCTTGAACCCAGGAGGCACAGGTTGCAGTGAGCCAAGATCGTGCCACCACACTCCACCCTGGGCAATAAGAGTGAAACTTCGCCTTAAACAAACAAACAAACAAAAAACCAGCAGTAAGAGAGTGAAAAGGAAGGCAACAACGCAGAGAAGAGATTCAAAATACATACATATAACCTTTGTTTGTATCCTGAGTTTATACAGAATTCCTACAAATAAGATAAAAGAAAACATTTTTTAAACATTAAAATGGACAAAAGAATTGAACAGGTCCTCCTAACAGAAGATATTCAAGTGACCAATAAGTAGCCACATCATTATCATCCGGGAAATGCAATTTACAACTACAATGAGATATCACACCCCACCAGAATAACTAGTAATGAAAAAATTAAGAATCAAAGAAAATGTAGATCAATTAGAACTCATACATTGATGGTGAAAGTATAAATTGGTACAACCATTTTAGAAAACTTTTTGGCAGTATCTACTAAGCCCAGAAATCCAATTCACTGCAAAAGAACCCACTCAAAAGAACTGAATGCATATATGAATTCAAACAACATATCAACATATGCAAAGAACATTTATAGTACTTTTATTTTATTGTAGCAAACAAATGAAAACAATGCAAATGTTAGTGAATAGTAGAATGTACAAACTGACAAAATCATACAACTAGAGACTACCCAGCAGTAAGAAAAAAACACCTAGTACTGCGATGTATTAACATGGATGAATCTCACAAATATTCTGTTGAGTGAAAGAATAATTTTTTTAAGTTTAGAAAGAGTATGAGAGAAGGCAAAATTAATCCATGGTAATATAAGTTAGAATAATTGTTGTCTGGATGAAGGATAGTTATAGATAAGAAAGAGGCATGAGAGAATCTGGAGTGCTAGAAGTGTTCAATATTTTAATCTGAGTGGTAGTTACAGAGGTGTTTACATATTTCCATTCATAGAGTTTTAGACTTAACGCACTTTGCTGTATGTATATCTCATACAACCTCAGAAAATGGTAGTATGGCTACTACAAAACCGTCTAACAATGTGTCATATTCAGAATAAAATTTTAAATCATGGGATTTTCTTGAAAACACTTCTTGACCTGGACTTTGCCTTTCCAGAAATATTTCTGCACTCTAACAATAAGCTCCTGTTTACTGGCTATACCAAAATATTTAGTGTTTTTTAACAATATACCACACACTCTTTAACGTCTTTGCCTTTGCAAATGCTGTTCTTTGCTTGGGATATACTTACCATCCTCTTATTTTACCCTAAATGTTCCCTAGTAATTTCCACAAAATTTGCATCTTAATTCAGTCATTACCTTATCCAGATAACCTTCCCAAGCCATCTCAGGTATAATTAGGCACATCTTTGCTATGTTCTTTTAGCACCCTATGATAGCATTTTCAAACTGTATTAAAAGCTTTTCTTATTTTTCTGACTCTCACTAGATTATAAAGTCCTTGAAAATGGGCATTTTTGTTTTGTTTTAAAAATATTATTAGTATATAGCATAGGGTCTGACATAAAGTAGGCACAATAAGAGTTTTTGTAAGTGTCGGAACAAGAAAACAATTAGGGAAAATCCTAGTTGCTTCTATATTGAGTTTCTCCTGCATGTTCAGTAGTAGATTGGGGGTTTTCTATGGTCCACAGGCTCAGAAGACACAACCCCATTATTACGGACTTGAATATTGCAAAGATGGTACTAAATTTACTTTCTTTAGTTACAGGGAGACATTCAAACACAGAAAATTGTTCGTAATCCCAGAAACCATTTTATCAGCCAAGTGACCTAAATACTGGATAGAAAATTCTGTCCACGGCAGGCCCAACAATCAGTAGATCTACTCTCTTTCCTTAAGAGTAGCCATGAGAACAAGGAAAACTGGGGCAAATTAGGCTAACACAGCTTGTTCATATGCTCATTCATCAGGAACACAATGGCATTAAACATTAGAAAACACAGAAATGGCTGTCTTCATAGCACTTTTAAAGCTCATTTATCATAGTTAAAATTTTGAAAAGACCCATCTTCATTTAATAATCATCAAAAATAAATTCTCCTAAAATATCACAACAGTTATACAGGATTATCTTTTATGCTGAAATGATGGTTATTTAATTGGTAAATAAATATATACCTAAAATTCAGCCTAGTTGTGTTACTATAGGTCAATACACTTTTTTCCTTTAAATCAATAGATGTTCTCAGTAACACACCAAAGCTACTAGAAATCATGTTTGGTCTCTATCTACATTTTTAAAGTAACTTTTAAATGGAAAACATTAACTTAGCAAAGGTATGGTCAAATGTGTTTTTAAGACATGATTATCACATTTATTTCATTGTAAACCACTTTTTAAAAACTAGAAACTGAGCTAAAATTCTCAAAGGACATAAATTGGCTGCTAGTTAATCTCTCAGAATTCAATGTTAAAATCTATTGTAGTTGCTTATTTTGTTGTAATTTATATTTGAGATTGCCTTATCCATTACATTCCTCTTGATTTTGATAGCGATCTAATGTAAATTTTTTAGCCAGATGATCTCTAGAATATGTTATAAAGTCTGGCATAGATTAGTCTAAACAACTTATGATGTTTTAATAGCAGGAAATTCTATTGCTGAATTTGTTAATATCCATCTACTTCTACTAGAATTTTAATAGTAATTTTGCTTTTGTAAACATAAGGTCAAAAATATTTGGGAATGTGTATGCAAAACCAAATTTGGAAGAAAATGAACCACAGTAAACTTTTAACAGAAATAGAACTTGAGAATTTAGAAATTTATCATTTTAATGACATTAGAAATAAGCATTTTTCCTAAGAAGCCACCTGTAACACATTAAGTATAAATCATAGTTTCTTAAGTGCTGTTTTGGGACCTTTGTGTTGCAATTCCAGATGCATAAGTTAAGTTGGTTAAACAAGGGAATTGTTGCATTTGGGGTAAGCAAAAAGAAAGTGATGAAAGCCAGGTCTTAAAATAAGTTAGGGGTGAAACACTTTGGAATTTAAACTTCATATACAGTACATGTAGGGGAAAACAACAAAATAATTAAGTTTTTAATGTGTAAACATTAAACATTTACATAGCACAGGATCATTAATTCACTGACCTTATTAGATTTATTATTTTTAAATTATGGCATGAAAAAACTCCCTGTTATTTAAAAATAAAACAGCACCAAAAGATCAAAATGAAAATAAAAACTATGTATTTCAACATTTAAATGTACAGTATAAAATAGAATTCAATCTTAAACCTAGAGTCCCTTAAAACCTTTACTAAAAATCCTCATTATTTTTTAATAACACTTTTATAGTGCTTACAACATACCTGTTACTGCTCTAAGCGTTTTACAAATATTAAGTCATTAAATCTTTGTAATAACCTCATCAGGTAGGAACCATTATCCTCATTTTACAAATGAGGAAACACATTGCTTTTGTCTAGATAAAGCCTCAAAGATATGGAAGTTAATTGACCAAGATCACAAAGCTTTAATAGTAAGTGGCAGAGCCACACCTAAACACAGACAATCACTCCAAAGTCTATGATCTTATCAAATATATGTTCTGCTGCCTTCCCAAAATCTAATATCAAGCCTTCAGAAAGTTAACTAGTATCAGAAAATAGTAATATTTGAAAATTTTTAATTGAATGAAATGTCAAAGAATCTAAAGGCTAAGGAGATACACTATATTCAACTAAAACTCCTCATAAATACTTGAACTCTTCATGAAGATCTTCAAAAAAAGATCATATAGACTTTACTTCAATACCTCCAGTGACAGGGAACTATATTAAGGTAGACAATTTTATTTCTTGAAATCGGCCTCCTGTAAACTACCATATTTCTTTTAGAAGTAGGGTCTCGCTCTGTTGCCCAAGTGGGAATGTCTTACCCTGTTTCTATCCTATCTTCTAAAGTCAAACAAAATTAATCTCCCTTCTCTTTTACACTGCTGCCTTAAAATATGTGACGAAACCAATTATGTTCTAATTCTCCACCCCCCCCCCACCCTTGGTTAAATATTCTATTTCCTTCAAAATTTCTTCATGTACACAGTGGAATTTCCTCACATTTCTACTTTTTTGTTTCTGGACATGCTCCAATTTTTCTTCTATCTCTTAAAGTGCACCATTCCCAAACTGAATTCCATATTCAAGAAGTATTTTGACCACAGTAGATTAGCACCATTATCAGTCATTCTATTTTTACTTTTTTATATTTATTTTTTCCTAATCTTCAGGAACCCCAATCAACCATTCATTCTAAATGGTATTCATGTAGATGAATATTGACTTTTTAGACAGCAAAAACATATAGGTTCATATCAAGTTTACTACAAAATAATGCCTCTATGATATTTTCCACATATATTGGAGCTAATAAACTTGATTTTTGAAAATAAATTCAAAATTATTTACCCTTATGAAATTATTATAAATCAGTATCTTATTAGAAATCAGTCAGTCCATTATTCCAGCCTATTGAGATCCTTTAAAATCTTGATGATCTTACTTAGCAAGTTAGCTATCCCTTCTAGCTTTTCTCAACCAAATCATTGGGAAACTATCAATATTTATGATAGCCTTTTTTTTTTTTTTTTTTTGAGATGGGGTCTCACTCTGTTGCCCAGGGTGTAGTGCAATGGTGCGATCTTGGCTCACTGCAACCTCCGCCTCCCTGGTTCAAACAATTCTCCTGCCTCAGCCTCCCTAGTAGCTGGGACTACAGGCACAGGCCACCAAGCCCAGCTAATTTTTGTATTTTTAGTAGAGACAAGGTTTCACCATGTTGGTCAAGCTGGTGTTGACCTCCAACCTCACGTGATCCACTGGCCTCGGCCTCCCAAAGTGCTGGGATTACAGGCATGAGACACCACTCCCAGCCTAGAGTATTGTTTTTAATATAATTAAATACTCATCTTTTTTATTACTTATCAAGTAAACATGCCCTGTGTTATACACCATCTGTTGTCAAAGTAGATTAGGTCCAGAGAGAGTTAACTGAAATCCAGACATGATATATAATGGTTTTCTTCTTCTAATAAAAGTCTATTAATAATTTCTTCTTTTAAAATTATTTATTTATTTATTTTTAAAGAGATGGGATCTCATTATGTTGCCCAGGTTGGTCTCAAACTCCTGAGCTCAAGTGATCCTCTAGCCTCAGCCTCCCAAAGTGCTGGGTTACGGGCATGAGCCACCATGCTTGGCCCCTATTAATAATTTCTAATGACACTACTCAAAAGAAAAGAACGGGATTATTTTATATGGTTTCTTATGGAACACAGGTTATGGGCAAGCATGACTGAAAAAGATTTAGGCCATGTGCAGTGGCTCATGCCTGTAATCCCAACACTTTGGGAGGCCAACGCAGAAGGATTGCTTGAGCCTAGGAGCTCAAGACCAGCCTGGACAACATAACACCACCTTGTCTGTACTACAAAAAAGGGAAATAAAATCAGCCAGGCTTGGAGGCGAGTGCTTGTAGACCCAGCTACTCAGAAGGCTGAGATGGGAGGATTGCTTGAGCCCAGGAGATCAAGGCTGCAGTGACCAATGATTGCTCCACTGCTCTCCAGCCTGGGCATCAGAGCAACGCCATCCATACCCCCATCTCAAAAAAAGAAAGAAATGAAAAAAAAAAAAAAGATTTGAAGAACAAGGTATCACAACCTGAAAGTAATTCTAATTCTGTAAACCTGTTAAAATGCAAAAAAAATACTATCATGCATAAATGAAGAACAATATGTGGCAAGCATTTTGTAATTATCCTTCTTCACGCTGGGTAGATACTTATTAGATTGTGAGCCATGTAATACATGCTTGCCTTCCCATCATTTTTTGCCATGGTCGTAAGTTTCCTGAGGCCGCCCCAGCCATGCTTCCTGTACAGCCAGTGGAACCATGACCCAATTAAGTCCCTCTCTCTTTTTTTTTTTAAATTTTACTTTAAGTTCTAGGGTACATGTGCACAACATGCAGATTTGTTACCTATGTATACATGTGCCATGTTGGTTTGCTGCACCCATTAACTAGTCATTTACATTAGATATTTCTCCTAATGCTATCCCTCCCCCATCCCCCCACCCCACGACAGGCCCTGGTGTGTGATGTTCCCTGCCCCGTGTCCAGGTGTTCTCATTATTCAATTCCCACCTATGAATGAGAACATACAGTGTTTGGTTTTCTGTCCTTGCAATAGTTTGCTCAGAATGATGGTTTCCACCTTCATCCATATTCCTACAAAGGACATGAACTCATCCTTTTTTATGGCTGCATAGTATCCCATGGTGTATATGTGCCACATTTTCTTAATCCAGTCTATCATTGATGGACATTTGGGTTGGTTCCAAGTCTTTGCTATTGTGAATAGTGCCACAATAAACATACATGTGTGTTTGTCTTTATAGCAGCATGATTTATAATCCTTTGGGGATATACCCAGTAATGGGATGGCTGGGTCAAATGGTATTTCTAGTTCTAGATCCTTGAGGAATCGCCACACTGTCTTCCACAATGGTTGAACTAGTTTACACTCCCACCAATGGTGTAAAAGTATTCCTATGTCTCCACATCCTCTCTAGCACCTGTTGTTTCCTGACTTTTTAATGATCGCCATTCTAACTGGTGTGAGATGGTATCTCATTGTGGTTTTGATTTGCATTTCTCTGATGGCCAGTGATGCTGAGCATTTTTTCATGTGTCTGTTGGCTGCATAAATGTCTTCTTTTGAAAAGTGTCTGTTCATATCTTTTGCCCACTTTTTGATGGGGTTGTTTGATTTTTTCTTGTAAATTTGTTCAAGTTATTTGTTGATTCTGGATATTAGCCCTTTGTGAGATTGCAAAATTTTTCTCCCATTCTGTAGATTGCCTGTTCACTCTGATGGTAGTTTCTTTTGCTGTGCAGAAGCTCTTTAGTTTAATTAGATCCTATTTGTCAATTTTGGCTTTTGTTGCCATTGCTTTTGGTGTTTTAGTCATGAAGTCCTTGCCCATGCCTATGTCCTGAATGGTATTGCCTACATTTTCTTCTAGGGATTTTGTGGTTTTAAGTCTAACATTTAAGTCTTTAATCCATCTTGAATTAATTTTTGTATAAGGTGTAAGGAAGGGATCCAGTTTCAGCTTTCTACACATGGCTAGCCAGTTTTCCCAGCGCCATTTGTTAAATAGGGAATCCTTTTCCCATTCCTTGTTTTTGTCAGGTTCGTCAAAGATCAGATGGTTGTAGATGTGTGGTGTTATTTCTGAGGGCTCTGTTCTGTTCCATTGGTCTATATCTCTGTTTTGGTACCAGTACCATGCTGTTTTGGTTACTGTAACCTTGTAGTATAGTTTGAAGTCAGGTAGCGTGATGCTTCGAGCTTTGTTCTTTTTGCTTAGGATTGTCTTGGCAATGCAGGCTCTTTTTTGGTTCCTTATGAACTTTAAAGTAGTTTTTTCCAATTTTGTGAAGAAAGTCATTGGTAGCTTGATGGGGATGGCATTGAATCTATAAATTACCTTGGGCAGTATGGCCATTTTCACAATATTGATTCTTCCTATCCATGAGCATGGAATGTTCTTCCATTTGTTCGTGTCCTCTTTTATTTCGTTGAACAGTGGTTTGTAGTTCTCCTTGAAGAGGTCCTTCACATCCCTTGTTTAAATCTTTTTTATTTATAAATTACCCAGTTTCAGGTATTTCTTCATAGCAGGGTGAGAATGGACTAATACAAAAAGCAAGAAAGAAAACATTAAAGAGAGTTTAAGAGCTGTTAGAAGCTCTAACATATGTCTAAGTAGATTCCAGGAAAGAATGGAAGAAATGTAATACTTGAAGAGATTCTAGCTTAAAATGTTCCAGAATTGAAGAAAAACATGGATATACAGATATGAAAAACCATAGCATATATTAGTCAGGATAAGCAGAAGAAAAAGAAAAAGGAAATGAAATCTACTACTAGATATATTGCTGAGAAACTTAAAAACATATATATAGATGAAAAAGGACAGACCTTAAAAATAGCCAGATAAAATGTACAGGTCACCTTTCTAGAGAAAAAGGACAGCTCACAATACTTAAGGCCTGGGAGAAGACTTCCCAGCAGCTATCACTGAAGCCAGAAGAAATGAAATAATACCTTTGAAGTGCTGAGAAAAAATAACTTTCCCCCTAAAACTGTATAGCAAAATTATATTTCAAGAATGAAATGTACCAACATGTGTGTGGTGTACCAACATATATGTAGTGGAAGTCTCAGAAGGAAAGGAGAGGGAGAAAGGGATAGAACAGTTAACTGAAGAATAATGGTTGAAATTTTCCCAAATTCGATTAAAATAAGAAAACATTAAATACTCCAGAAGCTCAACAAACCACAGGTAGAAAGAAAAAAATCAAAAGGATCAAGAGAAAAAAGGATTTAAAGACAGGGAAGCAACAATATGATTAACAGCTGACTTCTCATCAGGATCAATGGAGGGCAAAAGGCAGTGGGATAATGTTCAAAGTGCTGGGGGCGGGGTCAGGGAACTGCCACCATTCTATAATTATAATAAGGAAAAAATAAATATATTCCCAGATTAAACAAAGACTGAGTGAATTCATTGCTAGCAGTCCTACCTTATAATAAATACTAAGGAAGTCCTTTAGGCTGAAAGGAAATGACCTAAGACAGTAACTTGAATCCATAGGAAGAAATGAAGAGCATCAGAAATGGCAAAAATGTAGGTAAATATAAAAGTCTATATAAATATCTATTTTTCTATTTTCTTAATTTCTTTAAAAGACAAGATTATATGAAGCAGTAATCATAACTCTGTGTTGTTGAATTAATGGCATATATAAATACATATAACAATATTAACACAAGGAAGTTGCTATATTTTACTGTAGTTGAATCAGTATTAACCTGAAGTAGATGGTCTTATTAAGAAGCATATTGTGATCTCTAGAACAAATACGAAAATAATTACAAAATATTCAGATTAAAAAATCAACAAAGTAATTGAAATTATACATTAAATTATATGAAACACAAGAATGCAGTAAAGAAAAAATAGAGGAATGAAATAGACATTAGACATTACCAAAACAGCAGATGTATATCCAACCACATCACAATGAATTAAATCAAATAGACTAAACACCCCAACCAAAAGGCAGAGGATTTCAGGCTTCTTTCTAAAAGCCAAGATTGAAGAACTATACACTGCTTATAAGAGACACACTTTAGATTCAAAGACACAAATAGTAAAAAGTAAAATGATAGAAAAGTAGAATTAAAATGACAGAAAAATATATATCACAGGAACAGTAACCATAAGAAAGTTAGAGTAACTATACTGACATCACACAAAATATATTTTAAGACAGACTTTTTTTTTTTTTTTTTTGAGATGGAGTTTCACTTTTGTTGCCCAGGCTAGAGTGCAATGGCGCGACCTTGGCTCACTGCAACCTCTGCCTCCCGCATTCAAGCAATTCTCCTGCCTCAGCCTCCCGAGTAGTTAGGGTTACAGGCATGTGCCATCATGCCTGGCTAATTTTGTATATTTGGTAGAGACGGGGTTTCTCTATGTTGGTCAGGCTGGTCTCGAACTCCTGACTTCAGGTGATCTGTCTGCCTCACCCTCCCAAAGTGCTGGGAGTACAGGCGTGAGCCACCACACCCGGTGACAAAGCGTATTTCATAATGTTAAAAGGTTCAATATACCAGGAATATATAGCAATTTAAAATATGTGTACACCTAAAACAGAGGCATGAGATACATGATGCAAAAAATAACAATTAAAGGGAGAAACTGACAGTTCAACAGCTTGGGGTACAAATTTCAATATATCATTCTCATAACTGACAGAACAACTAGGCAGAAAATCAACAAGAAAAGTGAAAACACTATCAACCACCTTGTCCTAGGCGGCATTTTTAGAATAGTCCACCCAACAACAGCAGAATACACCTTTTTGACTGGTCATGTTGGCTCATGCCTGTAATGCCAGCACTTTGGGAGGCTGAGGTAGGAGAATTGCTTGAGGACAGGAGTTCAAGACCAGCCTGGGCAACATAGTGAGACCTCATCTCTACTAAAACTTTAAAAACTGAGCCGGGCATGGTGGCTCACACCTGTAGTCCCAGCTACTCAGGAGGCTGAGGCCATAGGATCACTTGAGCCTGGGAAGTCGAAGCTGCAGTGAGCTGTGATTATACCACTGTACTCCAGCCTAGGCAACAGAACAGTCTCTGTCTCAAAAAAAAAAAAAATACACCTTCTTTTCAAGCACACATAGACTATTTTTCAGTACTGACCATATGCTAGATCATATGGTCATATAAAACAAGTTCCCAAATTCAAAAGGATTGATATCATTAAACACATGCTTGCCAATCCATAGAATTAAATTAGAAACCAACAACAGAAAGAAATTTGGGAAATCCCCAAACATTTGAAATTAAACAAAATAATTTTAAATAACTCATGGGTCAATGAAGAAATCACAAGAGAAATTAGAAAACATTTTGAAGGTAATGAAAATGAAAACATAACACACTAAAATTTTTAGATAAAACAGGGCCAAGATGAAAATGTAGCTTTAAACACATATATTAGAAAAAAGTAAAGGTTTCAAGACAATATCTAAGATACAACCTACAAAACAAACAAAATGAATTAAACCCAAAGAAAGCAAAAGGAAGAAAATAATAAAGAGCAGAGAGAATCAATGAAACAGAACATAAAAAACAACTTTAAAAATCGGTGAAAACAAAATTTGATTCTTTAAGATGATCAACAAAATTATTAAACCTTTAGCTAGATTGACAGAGAAAAAAGACCCAAATTACCAAAATAAGGAATGAAGGAAGGGATATGCCACCAACTGGCAATCCTACAAAAAAAAAAAAAAAAAAAAAAAATCAGGGTTAAAGGGATTATTGTGAACTGGTTGGGTGTGGTGGCTCACACCTATAATCCCAGCACTTTGGGAGGCCAAGGTGGGTGGATAACTTGAGCCCAGGAGTTCAAGACCAGCCTGGCCAACATGTAGAAACCCCATCTGTACTAAAAATACAAAAATTAACTGGGCATGGTAGCACATGCCTGTAATCTCAACTACTCAGGAGGAGAATCGCTTGAACCTGGGAGACAGAGGTTGAAGTGAGCCAAGATGTTGCCATCACACTCCAGCCTGGGCGACAGAGTGAGACTCTGTCTCAAAAGAAAAAAAAATAAAGAAAAACAACTTTATGCCAAATTAGACAATTTAGATGATATAGACAAATTCCTAGAGAAGCACAAATTATCAAAACTAACCTGAGAAGTAACAGAAAATCTGAATAGACATATAACAAGGAAATAAATCAGTAATAAAACAATTACACGCACACATATAATTGTATATATATGTATACACACAGGTTCAGATAGAATCACTGATAAATTCTATAAAACAGTTAAAGAAGAAATAATGCCAATTACATATAAACTCTTTCAGAAAATAGAAGAAGGAACACTTCTAACTCATGAAGACAATATTACTCTGATACCAAAACCAGAAAAAGACATCACAAGGAATCTATAGACCAATAGTCTTCATGAACACAAATGCAAAATGCTTAACAATGTATTTGCAAATAGTTTTATTTTAGATTCAGGAGTACATGTGCAGATTTGTTACCTGGGTATATTGTGTGATGCTGAAGTTTGGGGTATGATGGATCCTGTCACCTAAGTACTGAACACAGTACTCAATAGCTTTTCAATCCTTGCCTCCCTCCCTCCCTGCCCCCTCTAGTAGTGTCATGTTTCTATTGTTGCCATCTTAATGTCTGTGAGTGTCCAGTGTTTAACTACCACTTATAAGTGAGAACATACATTTGCTTTTCTGTTCCTACATTAATTCACTTAGGATAATGACCTCCAGCTGCATTCATGCTGCTGCAAAGGACATGATTTTGTTCTTTTTTAATGGCTGCATTGTATGCCACAGTGTATATGTACTATGTTTTCTTAAACCACCAGTGATGGGCACCTAGATTGATTACATGTGTTTGCTTTTGTGAATAGTGTTGTAATGAACATGTGAGTGCATGTTTCTTTTTGATAGAATAATTTATTTCTTTTTGGATGTATACCCAGTAATGGGATTGCTGCGTCAAATAGTAGTTCTGTTTTCAGTTCTTTGAGAAATTTCCAAATTGCTTTCCACAGTAGCTGAACAAATTTACATTCCCAGCAACAGTTACATTCTCTTTTCTTCAGAGCCTGGCCGACATCTGATTTATTTTTTTTTTCCTAAGACAGGGTTCTTGATCTGTTGCCCAGGCTGGAGTGCAGTGGCATGATCATGGGTCACTTCAGCCTTAATCTTCAGGGCTCAAGTGATCTTCCCACCTCAGCCTCCCTGGTAGCTGGGATTATAGGGGTGCACTGCTGCACCCAGCTAATTTATTTTTATTTTTATTTGGTAGAGATGGGGTCTCACTATGTTACTCAGACTGGTGGTGAACCCGTGGACTCAAGTGATCCTCCTGCCTCAGCCTCCCAAAGTATGGGATTACAGGCATGAGCCACTGTGCCTGACCTTTGCTTTTTAATAATAACCATTCTGACTGGTGTGAGATGGTATCTCATTGCAGTTTCGATTTGCTACATTTCTCTGATGATTAGTGATGTGGACCATTTTTTCATGTTTACTGGCCAATTGTATGTCTTCTTTTGAGAGTGCCTGTTCATGTCCTTTGCCTTTTTTTTTTTTTTTTTGAGACAGAGTCTCACTCTTATCACCCAGGCTGGAGTGCAGTGGTACAGTCTCAGCTCACTGCAACCTCTGCTTCCCAGGTTCAAGTGATTCTCATGCCTCAGCCTCCCAAGTAGCTGGGACTATAGGTGTGTGCCACCATGCCCAGCTAATTTTTGTATTTTTCGTAGAGATGGGGTTTTGCCATCTTGGCCAGGCTGGTCTTGAACTCTTGACCTCAGGTTATCTGCTCACCTCAGCCTCCCAAAGTGCTGGGATTACAGGTGTGAGCCACCGCACCTTGCCCTTTGCCCATTTTTTATGGGGTTATTTGCTTTTTGCTTGTTCAATTGTCAAATTCCTTATAGATTATGGACATTAGACCTTTGTCAGATGCATAGTTTGCAAATATTTCCTCCCATTCTGTAGGTTGTCTGTTTACTCTGTTGATAGTTTTTTTTCTGTACAGAAGCCCTTTAGTTTAATTAGGTCCCACTTGTTAGTTTTTGTTTTGGTTGCAATTGGTTTTGGGGACGTAGCCAAAAATTATTTGCCAAGACCAATGACAAGAAGGATATTTCCTAGGTTTTCTTGAAGGATTTTTCTAGTTTGTGGTCTTTCATTTAAATCTTTAATCCACATTGAGTTAATTTTTGTATATGGTGAAAGGTAAGGGTCTCGTTTCTTTCTTCTGTATACAGCTAGCCAGTTATTCCAGCACCATTTATTGCATACCCTGTCCTCTCCTCATTGCTCGTTTTTGTCAGTCTTGTCAGAGATAAAATGGCTGCAGGTATGTGGCTTCATTTCTGGGTCTGTATTCTATTCAAGGAAGCCATCTCTTACCACTACTAGTCAATATTTTAGTGGAAATTATAGCCAGTGTAATATGGAAAGAAAAAGATATTAAAAATTTTCTCTTATTCATATTTGATGTTTGTACTGGTTATATTTATTGAAATATTAATATAATTTTATGTCTGACAAATATAATAATAAAAATTAGCTTGCTTTTTGTATATCTCTTTTACCATTTTTTTTAGCTAATGCGTATTTATTTAGTTTTCAAAAGTATTGGTATATGACAGATAAGCACCTTTAATCCCAGCACTTTGGGAGGCCGAGGCAGGTGGATCACTTGAGTCCAGGAGTTCTAGACCAGCCTGGCCAACATGGCAAAACCCTGTCTCTACTAAAAACATAAAAAATTAGTCAGGTGGCCAGGCATGTTGGCTCACATCTGTAATCCCAGGACTTTGGGAGGCTGAGGCAGGCAGATCGCTTGAGGTCAGGAGTTCGAGACCAGCCTGGACAACATGGCAAAACCCTGTCTCTACTTAAAAATACAAAAAATTAGCTGGGCGTGGTGGCAGGCACCTGTAATCCCAGTTACTTGGGAGGCTGAGGCAGGAAGAATTGTTTGAACCCGGGAGGTGGAGGTTGCAGTGAGCCAAGATCGCACCATTGCACTCCAGCCTGGGTAACAGAGTGAGACTCTGTCTAAAAAAAAAAAAAAAAAAATTAGCCAGGTGTGGTGGTGCACACCTGTAATCTCAGCTACTCAGGAGGAGGCTGATAATCACTTGAACCTGGGAAGTGGAAGTTGCAGTGAGACGAGATGGCACCACTGAACTCCAGCCAGGACAACAGAGCAAGACTCTGTCTCGAATTAAAAAAAAAAAAAAGTATTGGTATATGATCAATAAGAAATAAAACCAATTTTTCACCGTACAGAATTTGCAAAGCATTGCTCTGAACTAAATTACCGTCTGATCCTTTCATATATTGAGATTCTGGAACGACTTCTACAGATATTGAAGTTTCTGTTCAGCAGGCAGAGCCAATGCTATACAACAAAGGCTGTTAGACCAGTTAGGCCTTATTTATTAAATGTATTAACAAATCTAAAAAAAGAATATTAGAAACAGGATATGTCATCCAAGAGCATAGAAAAAAAGCAAATAGTAGCAATACCTGTCTAAGTAATGTCCAAGGGTATGGTAGGTGGCCAACTCCTTTGTTTATTTCAATCATGTTTGCAAAGCCATGCCTACAAGACAGACTGATACAAAGAGTTATAGCCAAAGGAAGTGAAATAGTCTCACTCTTGTAGCATTATCATTCTTTCTATAGAATCTTAGCTGTGGCATTAACCATTACATTCAGACTCTGAATTTGTGATTTCATAGAGCAGCGGTCCCCAAACTTTTTGACACCAAGGACCTAGTTTCGTGGAAGACAATTTTTCCGCAGGGCGGGGGGTGGGGGCTCCTCTAAGGAGCGCACAACCTAGATCCCTCACACGCACAGTTCACAATAGGGTTCACGCTCCTGTAAGAATCTAATGCTGTGGCTGATCTGACAGGAGGCAGAACTCAGGCAGTAATGCTCGCTTGCCTGCCACTTGTCTCCTGCTGCATGGCCCTGTTCCTAACAGGCCACCAAGTACTGGTCCATGGCCCAGGGGTTGGGGACCCCTGTCATAAAGGATGGTGAACTAGTTGTAGTTGCTGGCTGTCTCAGTTATTACCTTACTATCCCTAAGCTCCAAATCTATTCTTCTACAGTGTAGAATCTACACTATGCTTTGTGAGGCTATTTCTGTGATTCTGCAAACCTTAACTAGGTAGCTGGTAGATTTCAGGACAATTCTCAACAACTAACATAAGAACTGTGAGAAAACTTTCAGGAGATTAAAAGTGGTTCTACCATAGCTGGTGACTGAGGAGGGCTACAAAGATGCAGGAGAAAGAAGAAACTTGCTCTTTTCTATTTGTTCTGTTTCGGCTTCTGTGAGCCTCTGTCTGCCTACATTTCCCACGAGTGGCATCCCAGTAATTCTTCACCCACGACAGGAGTTCCTTCCCATCACCTCAACTAAATCCAGGATGCAGTTATTCCAACACTTGCAAACCCAGCTTCATTGTTCTTTTTTCTCCCCAAAGGTACTAGCTTCAGCCTGTGGATGCCCCTTTTCAGAGGTTTGGGTCCCAGGCCTGTGAGGCCCCTATTCAAACTCAGAGTTACCAGTAGCAGTCAAGCAATACTGCCTCCTTAGGTGTCTGAGTCTATCTTTGTGGCACTCATTCTTCAAGTTTCCACATTTTAGTAATTCTCATCTCTTCCCTGTGTTCTTTCAGCCCTAGGAGTGACAGCTGCTTCCTGCAGTTGCTACTTCCGGCATACCTTACAGTTCTCTGTTGCCCTTTCGGTTACCTAGATAAAAATCTTTACATTAAATTCTTTATGTATAAATAACCTGACCAGGCATGGTGGCTCATCCTGTAATTCCAGAACTTTGCGAGGCCAAAGCCGGCAGATCACCTGAGGTCAGGAGTTCAAGACCAGCCTGGCCAACATGGTGAAACCTCATCTCTACAAAAATACAAAAATTACCCCAGCGTGATGGCGGGTGCCTGTAATCCCAGCTACTTGGGAGGCTGATGGGGGACAATTGCTTGAACCCAGGAGGTGGAGGTTGCAGTGAGCCGAGATTGCACCACTGCACTCCAGCCTGGGTAACAGAGTGAGACTCCATCTCAGAAAAATAAAATAAAATAAATAAATAAATAAGTCTTTATATATAAATAACCAGTATAAGCATTGTCTCTGATAGACTCTAATTGATCCACTGGCTGTCTCCATTAAATGCTGTACTAGAAAGGCCACAGGAAAGGGGACTTGATAGATCTCAGATCCATTCTCATCAACTAACTCAAGAGCTATAAAGAAACTTCAGAGAGATTTCTCCTACAAAGTGTAGGAGAAAGAATGTCCTGTAGTCAAAGGGGACTAGGGACCACAGACAAGGGACAAGATAAAAGAGAGATTTCTAATTGCACTCCTTTCTCTTCCGTGTTGCTTTATGCAAGTCCAACACCAATGAAAGTGTGATCCACATTGGGGAGACTGGGTTTTTACTGGCTGGTGATTCCCTATTGCTTTAGTACATTGAGAATACAAATGAAATGGCACACTAAAGCAGAACCGATCAAAAGAAATCAGTAAAAAGAGAAAAAAAGAGAGAAAGGGAGAGAATATAGAATTAAAATCAGAAAACAATCACAGCTCTCTTGTTCTGCTTTCCATACTTCACATCTTTCATTTTTATCTGGTTTTTTAAAATTAAAAATAACCCTCCTTTAAAAAAATTATTGTGTTCTTTGGGGGCCATTTTACTTAGAAAAAAAAATCTTTTAAAAAGTGCCATGTTCAGGCACGATGGCTAATCATAGTTTCAGATGGCATAGAGACCAATTTATTTATTTATTTATTTTGAGATGAAGTTTCGCTTTTGTTGCCCAGGCTGGAGCACAATGGCGCGATCTCGGCTCACTGCAACCGGGTTCAAGCAATTCTCCCGGGTTCAAGCAATTCTCCTGCCTCAGCCTCCCGAGTAGCTGGGATTACAGGCGATAGCCACCACGCCCAGCTAATTTTTGTATATTTAGTAGAGATGGGGTTTCACCATATTGACCAAGCTGGTCTTGAACTTCTGATCTCAGGTGATCCATCCGCCTCAGCCTCCCAAAGTGCTGGGATTACAGGCGTGAGCCACCGTGCCCAGCCCCCATAGAGACCAATTTTACTGACCCTGTCTTTTACATCTGATTTTGGAAGAGTCAAGATGCCCCTCGGATAACAGTAGAGGGGATGGAATAGTGTGAAGTCCTTTGCAACAAAGTGCAAGATTTTCTTTCTGCTGTTGTGCCCTGGAAGGCTTATGTTCAGCTTTGCCCGTCCGCCAGGAGCATGGGTAGAATGTTATGCTCACTCTCTGTAGACAAGAACACTGGATGATGATGATATGAATGTAGATAGCTGTAGAAACTCACTTGCAATGTCTTCATTTGAGCTGTGTCCTTCCACTGCCCCTATTCCCTCTCCATACATGGTTGCTGGTTGGAGGGAGCAGATATGTTTCTTTGAAAAACAGTGAGGGGGCATGTGGCTTCTTGTTTATTTAAGGGTGGGCCTCTTTGGGCTCACCAAGAACTGTTTACTTCCTGTGTGTACTTGTACAAAATTTGGGTTCTGAGAGCTATGTGGTGAATTCAGTGTTAGCTCATCCCAGACCTCAGTGTTAGCTCCTCTAGGCAGTAGGACATCTGTGTTTCTCGGGGCAGGCTCAGGTTTGGGGTCCTCTTGGGGATAACTGGCATTGGAAGGACACAGGTCATCTAAATGGAGCTCCAGTGTCCCTTCTCAGGGTCCAGTCAGAACTTTCCCCTTGGGCCCCCTAGAAGATACTGCTGTCTTACACCTGGACACACCTTGGCTTTGGGGTATACATCTCTTCTGTCCCCACTGATTGGTATTATAACATCAAACTGCTCCAGGCCTGGTGCGTGCTCTCCAGGAGAACCAACCGGGAAATTCTCCAACAGGTAAAGTCCTTAAAAATGATACATTTGGCCAGTTGTGGTGGCTCACATCTGTAATCCCATGACTTTGGAGGCTGAGGCAGGTGGATCATTTGAGCCCAGGAGTTCAAGACAAGCCTGGGCAAAGAGGTGAAGTCTCTTATATTTTTTTTAAATGATACTTTTAGCTACCTAACTTTGGGGACCAAATGCCTAAGAGGGAAAGGAAGCAGTCTAATGCAAATTGAATACATCATACCAGAGTCTGGGAAAATTAATTAAATAACACAGGGTAGTCATAAAATCCTTGTGGGATGTTACAGATGTAATAACCTAATGCTTAATATGTTGCTACCTTAAAATGAAGAGATAAAATAAACAACCTGTGAGTTTTTTTCATATAGCTGATAAAGACAAGTTCTGGTGGTTGTAAGACATAATTTTGCCTGTACCCAGGGGCACATTTTTATATGACATAGGATATTAAGCAATGTAAAGTTGCAGATCTAACTAGCAAATTTGTTTTTAAATGTCTTTAACAGATTTCTGTTGAAACTGCAAACCTAAATTATTGAAATTTAGGAATGCACAGGGACTTAAAGACTCTGTCACACACACCCATACATGCACACACACACACACTTACTGAAAGCTGTTGTGAGATGAAGGAGACCTATGTGACTAACAAGTTCAACTTCTTTGTGCCTGGAAAGAAGGGACTGGAGCAGCCAAGAGACTCACTTTCCCCATCTCACTTGAGTCTTTATGCCTGAGTCTCTCCATCACATGCACACATGCACGCACACACACACGTGCCCTATCCAAAGATGGCTGCGGACTTCTCCTGCCGGTTCTGCTGGTTGGGGCTGGGGGGCAGGGTGGTCCCATAGAATTTGTTCTGGTTTCTAGGATATAAACAAGATAACTCGAAGCTATGTGAACATTGCCTTGCTTTCTAGAAGGTGGAATGTAACCCTGCACCTTTAGAAGCACAATCATTAATTAATTTTTTTTTTTTTGAGACAGGATCTGGCTCTGTCACCCAGGCTGGGTTGCAGTGGCACAATCTCTGCTCACTGCAACCTCTGCCCCCGCCAGGCTCAAGCCATTCTCCCACCTCAGCGTCCTGAGTAGGGGTTACTATAGGCACGTGCCACAATGCCCTGCTAATTTTGTATTTTTTGTAGAGATGGGGGTTTTACCGTGTTGCCCAGGCTGCTCTTGAACTCCTGAGCTCAAGCAACCATGCCTGGCCCAATAATTTTTTTTAAACTCCCATCTATCCACATTGGAGAAATCAACAGGTTCTAGGAAGTAAATATGTCTCTTTGTAACCTAAAAAGAGAAAAAGAAAAAACAACCACAGATAAAACCAAGATTTTAAACTTGTATAAGAAATGATGAAGCCAGATGTGGTGACTCACACCTGTAATCCCAGCACTTTGGGAGGCCAAGGTAGGCAACCACTTGAGCTCAGAAGTTTGAGACCAACTTAGGCAACATGGCAAAACCATGTCTCTACAAAAAAAAAAAAAAAGCAAAAATTAGCCAGGTATGGTAGTGCTCACTGTAGTTGTCCCAAGTAGGGAGATCAGGATCACTTGAGCCCTGGAGGTGGAGGTTGCAGTGAGCCCAGATTGCACCACTACACTCCAGCCTGGGTGACAGAGTGAGACCTATTTGCCAAAATATTTGAAAATTTAGATAAATAAATTCCTGGAATGATTTTTTAACTGGAAAAAATAGTACAACATGCAGCAGAACTTTCATAAACAAATAACATATAAAGATGATGAAATAGAAATCAGCTCCCCTTCTTCCCCATTTTCTCGTTCCCAATGCTAGTGTCAAACAGTAGAGTTCTATCAAACTTTCCAAGAATAGAACGTAGAAATAGAGGGAAAGCTAATTCTTTTTGAGATAAGAATAACTTTGACACAGCATACATGTAAGGATAGTATTGAAAAATTTACAAACCAATTTCATTTAAGAAAATAGATGTAAAAATCCTAAATAACTAAATCCAACATGTATTAAAAAACTGCAACATGATTAAATGGACTTAGCTTAGCAATGTAAATAAATTTGTTATTGAAATTAGCCATGTTAATGGACTATGGTAACTCTTTTAGACTAGTTTTCTCAAACTGTGTATTTGGAGAGGTTGGAAAGCTTTCAAAAATACTTCTCCCAGATTCCTTTTGCAGCTAGAGTTCTAGATATGGATGAGGTTCCATCAATCAAATACACCCAAATGAGAGTTGGAAGGTGGAAGTATTATAGTTGCCATTAGCTATAGGTCTGGTCTATTGCCGCTAAAAAGTAAGATTTGTAAATGTACAGCTTTCTGTAATAGCATTCCAGTGTCTTTGACCCTGTGAGTAAAGAAGCAGTAGTCATGGCAAGGTTTCTCTACCTGAACTCATACTTTGTAATCTCTAGTTTGCTGTGTTAATACTCATTCTTTACCTTCTTTGGCTAAGAGACAGCTGTGGCAGCAGTTTTTTAAAGCACAGATGCAATGGTGGTCTCAGTGGTAGTTGTCTCCCAGTGTAGCATGTCAGACTTATTTTGGTAGATATTCTAGGTGTTAAGCAGCTGCTCCCTCAACTCTCCAAAGATTTTGTAAGCACCTAACTCCCTACATTAAATCACTTCCTGCTTAAAATGTCTAGTGTCACTTCTGTTAACTGGACCAAACCCTGACTGACAGAGTATTTAATATTAAAAATGGCTGATGCTATGGCAAAATTACTCAAATAAGCAGTGTCTGCTTAATAGTCTAGCAGTTCATGGAAAGGAAACAATTGCATGCTGGAAAGCTGATTATCTTTGTATACTGTGGCAAAATACTTCATAAAATTGTTGCCTCTGATATCATGGAAGTACAACTGTGTGCTAACAGACCCTGAATTTCTAGATGAACGAGTTAGAAAATATCAGAATGTAATGTGTATTGGCTCTTCACTGCTGTTTGTAGCAAGATATAAGAAAGCAATGAATTCAGGCAAGAATTGGCCAATTTTCAAACAGATATGAAAGAAAATTCAGTTCTGTTAAAGGAGTCTTTCTGCCAGTGGACTAAAATCTAAACTACTCATGCCCAAGAAAGTTAAAAAAACTCAAGTGCTCATGTTCCCCTAGACAAGAGAGTATAAGGCCCCAGCATTTTCTCAAGCTTCTTCCATTTAGATTTCTCTTCCAGAAAAATTGCAGCTAGTATATCTGCAAAGATTAGATTAAAGATGGTGCCTTCCCACCCAAGCCTGTTATTAATTTAAATGGACTCAAGATAGCTGCCATTAAATTAGGAGAGGATAGGTCTTGTACAGACAAATATGCAAATAAATTAGTCTTGAGAAAACAATTTTGCAGTGTGATTATTAGCACATAGAGCTTTTTGGAAGCAAGTCGGAAATCTGCTAAATATTTCCTAAAGTATTTTGGGAAGTTGTGTTGCCAAAGGAAACATAAACCTGGCTTACAGAAGCCTATGGTTGTGTCTAGGTGTGGATTTCTTTGAGTTAACCCTACTTAGAGTCCATTAAGCTTCTTTAATGTGTAAACTAATGTTTTGGAGTCAAATTTCAGAAATTTTGGGCCATTATTTCTTCAAGAATTTTTTCTGCTCCTTTCTCTTTCTTCTTCCCTTCTGGGACTGCCATTATGCATTATGTATACATATCATTGTGAATATGAGAATGCACAATTGAGATTATCTGGTTTGAGGAACAGAAAGAAAGAAGAATGAACAAAAATAAATAGAGTTTCAGAGACCTGTGGAACACCATCAAGAAGATCAACATATGCATAATGGCAATTCTAGAAGAAGTGAAATAAAATATTCAAGTATTCTTTCCAGGGAAGAAAAAATATTTGAAGAAATAATAGCTGAAAACTTTCCAAATGTTATTAAAAAACATTAAAAACATATCTACATATTGAAGTAGCTATATGGACTCCAAGTAGAATAAATTCAAAGAGATCCACGCCTAGACACATCATAATCAAACTATTGAAAGACAAATAGAGAATACTGAAAACAGCCAAGGAGATGCAACTTATCATGTAAAAGGTATCCTCAATAAAATTAATTGCTGATTCCTTATAAGAAACCATGGAAGTGAGAAGACATGGGGTGACATATTTAAAGTGCTAAAATAAAAAGACTGTCTGACAAGAATTCTATATCCAGCAAAACCATCTTTCAAAACTGAAGGAGAACTTGTCATTCCCAAATAAACAAAAATTGAGAAAATTCATGGCTAGCAGACCTGCACTACAAGAAATATTTAGGGGAATCTTTGAGGTCAAAAACTACATTCTGATACCATTTCTCACCTGTCTAATCGACCAAACATCACAAGCTTTTCAACACAATGTGTTAGAGAGGCTATCAGGAAACAAGTGCTCTCATATTTTGTTGATGGGAATGCAAAATGGTATCTTCCCAGCCGGGTGTGATGGGTGACGTCTGTAATCCTAGCACTTTGGGAGGCAGAGGTGGGCAGATAACTTGAGGTCAGGAGTTCGAGACCAGCCTGGGCAACATGGAGAAGCCCTGTTTCTACTAAAAATACAAAAACTTAGCTGGGCATGATAGCACATGCCTGTAGTCCCAGCTACTTGGGAGGCTAAGGCAGGAAAATCGCTTGAACCTGGGAGGCGGACGTTGCAGTGAGCTGAGATCGCACCACTGCATTACAGCCTGGGGAACAATGTGAGACTCCATCTAAAAAAAAAAATAGTATCTTCCCTATAGAGGATAATATGGCAATATCTAACAAGTTAAGAATACATTTATCCTTTGAGTAGCAATCCCATGTCTAAGAATTTGCCCTAATGACACATCTCCAACAATACAAAAATACATATGTACAAGGTTATATGTTGCTCCCTTATTTATAATTACAGAATACTGAAACAAACCTACATACTCATACATAGGAGATTAGTTGAATAAATTGTGGTACATCCACGCAACAGAGTATGTAGTTGTAAAAGTGAATAAAGATCTGTATGAACCAAAATGGAGGGGTTTCCAGGATATAGTGTAATGTGGAAAAAAATAAACTGTAAGAAGAGTAAATATGTTACCTTTTGTGTAAGAAAGAAGTATAAATAAGAGAATATACTCATATCTCCTTATTTTTACAAAAAAGAGAAGCATATGACAAACAAACAAATAACTGACATAATTGACTACCTAGGATTGGTGGGAGAAAATAAGGTGAAAGGGTTAGGTAGGGTATGGTAGACAGCCTTCATGATGGCCCCCCGTGATGTCCACCTCCTGGTATTCATGCTCTTTTGCAGTCTTCTCTCACTCTGAATCAGGGCTGGTATGTTCCACCACTAGAATATGATGGAGCTAACAATATGTGTAATTTCCAAGGCTAGGTGATACAAGGCATTGCAGCTTCTCTTTTGGTCTCAGATTTACTTTGGTCTTTTTCTCTTGGGGAAGCCAGCCACTATGTTGTGAAAACACTCAAGCAGCCCCAGGGAAAGGCCTACGTAGAGAGAAACCAACGAGCACCAAGCTGCCATGTGAGTGAATAAGATACTTTACAAGCAGATCTTCCATCCCCAGTCAAGTCTTAAGATGGCTGCAACCCTAACCAATATCTGACTACAACTTCATAAGAAATCTCAAGCCACAACAAGCTGCTCCCAAATTCTTGGTCCACTGAAAGTGTGAGAGACAGTGAATGATTATTGTTTTAACCCAGTCAGTTTTGGACAGCAATAGATAAGGAAATAACACTTCTTTGAGTATACCTTTTAATACATTTTTGACTTTTGGAATCGTGTTAATATTTTATACTTCAAGAGATAAAATAAAATCAAGAAAAATAGGAATAAACCCCCAGAATTGAATGCAAGCAAAAAAAACCAAGCGAACAATATTCCAAATGGATAACATAACCACTCTAAAGAGAAAAAAATAATCTAGGTAACTTTTGAACCCAGTTCTTTGACTATATAACTGCAGTCTAAAAACAAAGAGAACTCTCAAAAAAATTTAATATCTTTTGGCAGGTTTGTTGGGTTATTTTTCTACTGTTATGGGTATAATAATTCTTAACTATTTTATGTGTATTGCTGGATTGAGTAAATGAGTAAATACATTGATGCTATGATGCTGTGGGTAGTCAGGGTTCTGATTGTGGGAACATATATGTGTATATACTTGGTTGAACAATATGAAATTACCATTTCCTTCAGCTCTGTTCCTACAAGGGCCTAAAAGCAGTGATACTCCAGTAGCAATAAAAATGGTAGAGCCCAGGGCTGAGGCTGGAAAGTAAAAGCCGAGTATGGAGCATCTTGATATGTCAGAGTAAGAAAGTGCTAAAAAAAAGGATGCGTATGTGCCAAAAAAAAAAACACAAAGCCAAATTGAAGGGGCTCCCACAGGCCAAATCAGAGACAATTTGAACATCAAAATGAATAAGGATAACAATGGATTATAACCTATAGGAAAAAGTAAATATAAAAATAATTAATACAAATGTTCTCATTATTAATAAATAATAAATTACTATTATTATTATTTTTGAGACAGAGTCTTACACTCTCGCTAAGCTGGAGTGCAGTGGTGTGGTCTCGGCTCACTGCAACCTCCGCCTCCTGGGTTCAAGCGATTCTCCTGCCTCAGCCTCCCAAGTAGCTGAGACTACAGGTGTTCACCACCACACCCAGCTAATTTTTGTATTTTTAGTGGAGACGGGGTTTCACCATGTTGGCCAGATGGTCTTGATCTCTTGACCTTGTGATCTGCCCGCCTTGGCCTCCCAAAGTGCTGGGATTACAGGCATGAGCCACCATGCCTGGCCTATTATTTTATGATAACAAATAAGAGAGAAGGGAAAGCCCTTCCCTACAGGAGAATGATAAGTAATAAATATAGGAGAAATAAGAGTGTTAGGAAAATCACTTTTGGCTGGGCATGGTGGCTCATGTCTGTAATCCCAGCACTTTGGGAGGCCGAGACAGGCAGATCACTTGAGGTCAGCATATCACCAGCCTGGCCAACATGATGTAACCCTGTCTCTACTAAAAATACAAAAATGAGCTAGGCATGGTGGCACATCTATAGTCTAGCTACTTGGGAGGCTGAGGCAGGAGGATCACTTGAGCCCAGGAGGCAGAGGCTGTAGTGAGCTGACAGCATGCCACTGCCCTCCAGCCTGAGTGATGAGAGGGAAATCCTGTCTCAAAAAAAGAAAGAAAAATCACTTTTTTGCAAGAATTATAGTAATAACTGGTTCAGGCAAGAATCATCCATGGATGCTAAAACTATTCAATAAAAGTTTGGGCCAGGCATGGTGGCTCACGCCTGTAATCCCAGCACTTTGAGAGGCCAAGGTGGGTGGATCACTTGAGCCCAGGAGTTTGAGACCAGCCTGGGCAACATAGTGAGACCCCATCTCTACAAAAAATACAAAAATTAGCCAGGCATGGCAGTGCATGCCTGTAGTCTCAGCTACTCAGGAGGCTGAGGCAGGAGGATCACTAGAACCCAGGAAATAGAGGGTGCAGTGAGCTGAGATTGTGCCACTGCACTCCAGCCTGAGTGATGGAGCAAGACCCTGTCTCAAAAAACAAAAAGAAAAAGAAAGAAAGAAAGGAAGGAAGCAAGGAAGGAAAGAAGGAAGGAAGGAAGATTGAAGAGAAACAATATATTTACATAGTCTCCAACTATGTCCTTACAAATTACTTACAGATTATGGGGCAAACTGACATGATCACTTATGTATTGTATTAGTTCATTCTCACACTGTTATAAAGAACTATCTGAGACTGGGTAATTTACAAAGAAAAGGGTTTATTTGACTCGTAGTTCCACAGGCTGTACAAAAAGCATGGCTCTGGAAGTCTCAGGAAACTTACAATCATGATGGAAGGGAAGCAAGCCCATCTTCACGTGGCGGCAGGAGAGAGCTAGTGAAGCAGGAAGTGCTACACATTTTTAAACAACCAGATCTCATGAGAACTCATTCACTATCACAAGAACAGCAAGGGGGAAATCCACCCCCATGATCCAATCACCTTCTTTCCAGGTCCACCCCCTCAACATTGGAAATTACAATTTGACATGAGATTTGGGTAGGGACACAGAGCCAAAACATATCATGTAGTATTTGGCCAAAAATGTATAACATGAATCTAATCATGAGGAAACATCAGACAAATCAAAATTGAGGGATATTTTGCAAGACAACTGGGCTGTATGCTTTAAAAATATCAGTATCATGAAAGACAAAGAAAGGATGAAAATCATTCCAGATTAAAAGGAGATGAAAGAGCTGTAGCAACAAAATGCAAGGTGTAAGCCTAGATTAAATTGTGAATCAAGGAAAAAAATGCCATAAGGAACATGACTAGAAAATTGGCAAAAATTGAACATGGACTGTATATTAGATAATACTAATGTATTGATGTTAAATCTCCTAAATTTGTTGATTGTATTGTGAATATAGAAGCATGAGTTTTCTTATTCTTAGGAAATATACACAGAAGTATTTTGGAACATTATAACTCTCAATCTCAAGTGACTCAGGAAATTCTATCCATACATGCACAAATATACTTATATATCCTAAATATGTATGTATGTGTGTGCATGTAGGGAGAGAGAGAAAGTGAAAGGGAGAAAGATGATTTTTTTTAAGTAGCAGAACATTTACAAGTAGGGAATTTGACTGAGGGGTACACAAGACTTTGTAGCATTCTTGTTATTTTTTGTTTTGTTTTGTTGTTTTGGTTTAGAGAAAGGGTCTCACTTTGTTGTCCAGGCTGGAATGCAGTGGCAATCATGACAGCCTTGAACTCTAGGGCTTAAGCGATCTTCCTGCCTCAGCCTTCAAAGAGCTGGGACTACAGGTGTGAGCTACCATACTAGGCTAATTAAAAAATTTTTTTTTGTAGAGACGGGGGGTCTCACTATGTTGCCTAGGCTGGTCTCGAACTCCTGGCCTCATGTGATCCTCCTGCCTCAGCCTCCCAAAGTTCTAGGATTACAGGCATGAGCCACTGCACCTGGCCCAGACACTTATCTTCTCACAGTTCTGAAGGCTGAGAGTCTGACATCAGTGTGCCAGCACAGTCAGTTTCTGGTAAGGGATCTCCTCCTGGCAAGCAGATGGCTATCTTCTGGCTATGTTCTCCATGGTGGAGAGAGAGAAAGCAAGCTCTCTGGTGTCTCTTCCTATAAAGGCACTAATTCCATCATGAGAACTCCACTCTCAAGAACTGATTAAATTTACCTCCCAAAAGTCTCATCTCCAAATATCACATCGAGGGTTAGGACTTCAACAAATGAATCTAGGAGGGATTCAGTTCAGTCTGTAGCTAGCAAAGACCTTGCCAATAACTAGGTTTAACATAAACTAGTTAATGGGATGCCATTTGAATATTATTTTAAATCTTGGCATTAAAAATTGAGGAGATCATTAAAAACATACCTATTAATCTATGAAGTATAAAAGGTCCAATTTATGTTTGTGTTTGCAACTTGCATATCATTTTATTACTTAATATTCCATATGAGGAAATATATGTTTACAAATAATAAAAAATTTTGGTAATGAAATGTAGTAATTTGAACATCTGAAATGCATAAGTGAGTATTATTATAATAAGAGCATAAAAATTGATGGTAATTTTGTCATATACAATGATGCGTCAAACACTTCTACGTTTTAATTCTTAAATTCCCATGTTAACATGTTAACCATGGCACCATCTTGTGGATATTTATTAAATAGTCGGGCTATACAAACATTTATTTGGAAATGTTGTAAATGAAAGTTATTTACAAAAAAAAGAACATTAAAGAATGTTTAAGTTAATAAAATGAAATGCTTGTAAGTAATTATCCTCACTTTCAAAGTGCTTCAACTATATAAATAAACGATTGAAATAGTTCTAGCATGGTTAAATTGTTTATATGAAATTTCAGGCTGTGTGCCATGGCTCACGCCTGTAATCCCAGTGCTTTGGGAGACCAAGGCTGGAGGATTGCTTGAGCCCAGGAGTTCGAGGCTACAGTGAGCCATGATCATGCCACTGCACTCCAGCCTGGGCAACAGAGCAAAACCCTGTCTCAGGAAAAAAAAAAAAAAAAAAATTAAAACTGGCCAGTGGTGCTTAACACATCAAGTGGATATTTTAGTTTGATATATTTTCGTGTGTATAGTGTATGTATATGTGTGTTTACATATATAAATGCAAATGTGTATTTGTATGCTACTGTTTTTATTTTATTTTATTTTATTTTATTTTATTTTATTTTTTGAGACAGAGTCTTGCTCTGTCACCCAGGCGGGAGTGCAGTGGCGGGATCTTGGCTCACCGCAGCCTCTGTCTCCCAGGTTCCAGTGATTCTCCTGCCTCAGCCTCCTGGGTGGTTGGGATTACAGGCATGTACCACCACGCCCGGGTAATTTTTGTATTTTTAATAGAGACAGGGTTTCACCATGTTGGCCAGGCTGGTCTCAAACTCCTGACATCAGGTGATCCGCCCGCCTCAGCCTCCCAAACTGCTAAGATTACAGGCATAAGTCATTGGGCCTGGGCTTTTATTTTGATTTAACTTTAGGATCTGTAAAAAATGGGCATATACAAAGTAGTTTTTTTTAATGGAAAAAAGAAACTTTAAATCTCAGTTTAATCAACGACTGGTTATGAACCACTTTTTTAAAATCAAATCATGGGTGCAATTAATATAATTTTTCAAGAAGATTATAGAATACTTTTTTTTGTAACACTTTCATTAAAAGGCTTCGGTATTTAGAGTTTACAATTACATTTAAAACTTTTCAGTTGGGCTCATACTTGTTATCCTGGCACTTTGTGAGGCTGAGGGAGGAAGAATACATGAAGCCAGGAGTTTGAGGCCAGTCTGAGCAACAAATTGAAACTCTAGCTCTATAACTTTTTTTTTTAATTAACTGGGTGAGGTAGCATGCACCTGCAGTCCCAGCTACTCAGCAGGCTGAGGCGGGAAGATTGCTTTAGTCCAGGAGTTTGAGGCTGCAGTGAGTTATGACTGTGCCACTGCATTCCAGCCTGGGCAATAGAGCAAGAGTCTGTCAAATTATAATACAAAATAAAATAAAATAAAATAAATAAAATATATTTTTAAAATTTTTTAAAAAGGAAAAAACTTTTCATTACTATATTTACACAAAGGAGAAAGGAGAAATAGCCTTTATTGTAGACCCTAGTATAAGCTAGGCATTTAGATACATTATCTAATATAATTCCTTCCAACAATCTTTTGAGGGTTTTTTTTTTGAGACGGAGTCTTGCTCTGTCGCCCAGGCTGGAGTGCAGTGGTGTGATCTCGGCTCACTGCAACCCCCATCTCCTGGGTTCAAGAGATTCTCATGCCTCAGCCTCCTGAGTAGCTGGGATTACAGACACCTGCCACCATGCCTGGCTAATTTTTGTATTTTTAGTAGAGACGGGGTTTCACCATATTGGCCAGGCTGGTCCTGAGCTCCTGACCTCAAGTGATTTGCCCGCCTCGGCCTCCCAGCGTGCTGGGATTACAGGCATGAACCACTGCACCCAGCCTTGAGTTGGTATTTTTATTTCTACTTTGCAGATGAGTAAAATTGAGACTCTTGGTAGTTACATAACTTAATCAATCTCACACAGCTATTAAGAAGCCATGATTTTAACCCAACTCTACAAAGCCCAAATTCGTGTCACAACACAATCCTGGTTCTTGGAATTTCAGACTATATAAGAGATTTTAATATGGAAATTTAATTTAAAGATCTATGTACCCAAAATCCTACAGACATTTCAAATTAAGATTGTTTAATTTTTGTATGCAAAATGTTAAGTGTACTACACTTATTCTCATTGTATTCTGAGACAAAATTCTTTTTTAAAAATTTCAACTTTGGCCAGGCACGGTGGTGGCTCACACCTGTAATCCCAGCACTTTGGGAGGCTGAGGCAGGTGGATCACTTGAGGTCAGGAGCTCAAGACCAGCCTGGCCAAAACGATGAAACCCCGTCTCTACTAAAAATACAAAAATTAGCCTGGCGTGGTGGCACGTGCCTGTCATCCCAGCTACTTGTGAGACTGAGGCAGGAGAATAGCTTGAACCCGGGAGGCGGAGGTTGCAGTGAGCCGAGATCGCGCCATTGCACTCCAGCCTGGGCAACAAGAGCAAAACTCTGTCTTAAAAAAAAAATTCAACTTTTATTTTAGATACAGGGAGTACATATGCAGGTTTGTTACATGGGTATATTACACCCAGGTAGTGAGCACAGTATCCAAAAAGTCAGTTTTCAACCCATGGCACACCCCGAGGCCCACTCTAGTAGTCCGCAGTGTCTATTTTTCCATTTTTATGTCCATGTATGCTCAATGTTTAGCTCCCATTTATAAGTGAAACCATGCAGTATTTGGTTTCCTGTTCTTACATTAATTGTTTTAGGATTATAATGTCCAGCTCCATCCATGTTGCTGATAATGACATGATTTCATTATATTTCATGGCTGTGTATTATTCCATGATTTTCTTTCTCATAAGTACCACATTTTCTTCATCCTATCCACAATTGATGGGCACCTAGGTTGATTCCATGTCATTGCTATTGTGAATAGTGTGGTGATGAACCTGGAAATGCATGTATCTTTTCAGTACAATGATTTTTTTTTCTTTGGGTATATACCCAGTAATGGGATTTCTGTGGTGGAACTAATTTACGTTCTCACAACAGTGTATAAGAATTCCCTTTTCTCTGAAGCCTTGCCAGCATCTGTTGTTTTTTGACCTTTTAAAATAGCCATTCTGACTGGTATGACATGTTATCTCATTGTGGTTTTAATTTTCATTTCTCTGATGATTAGTGATGATGGGCATTTTTTCATATGTTTATTGGCTGCTTATTTGTCTTATTTTGAGAGGTGTCTGTTCATGTCCTTTGCCCATTTTTAAATGGGGTTCTTTGTTTTTCCTTGTTAAGTTCCTTATAGATTCTGGATATTAGACCTTTGTCATAGGGTTAGTTTCCAAATACTTTCTCCCATTCTGTAGGTTGTCTGTTGACTGCTGATAGTTTTTTTTTTTTTGCTGTGAAGCACTTTAGTTTAATTAGGTCTCACTTGTCAATTTTTACTTCGGTTGCAATTGCTTTTGGGGACTTAGCCAAAAATTATTTGCCAAAGCCAATGTCAAGAAGGATATTTCCTAGGTTTTCTTCCAGGATTTTTCTGGTTAGAGGTCTGTCATTTAAATCTTTAGTCAATCCAAAATTCTTCTAATAATGCAACATAATAAAACTATGGGAAAGCTGATTATATTATGACAACATTCTAGATAACTATAAACAAGAATAGAAAATAAATGGGAGGTAAATTGCGTTAATGATTATGTGAAAGCTGTCAGAATCAAAATGTCGTTTGTGTTAAAAACTCTGACAACTAGAACTGGGGAAGGTCATGAAGGGAGAGTTCTCATATGAATGCCTGGTAATAAGAGCTATCATAAAAGACTGTAGAAACCACAACCTTGCACAAATGCCATCAGAACCTTACAAAAACCAAAAAACTTCTATGAGAATATCTGCCCAACATGCCCAGCAACTGCCTCTCCAACCTTGGACAGGAGCCACCCTTGTGAATGATACTTATAGTCAAGGATAATTATCTCAAAAACTATGATGTAATCCTCTTCATTTTTCCTTCAAAAACGTTTGTCTCCCTTTACCTCCCTGAATACACACATAATTTACTATGGCATGTAATTCCCATTGCAATGTCTATTCCTGAATAAATATTTTAGAGAGTCTCCCTTGTTGTTTGTTATTTAGGTTGACAGTTAATATCCTTTTAATCATTATTTTGTTAAAAAACTGTACCTTAAAACTCTTTACAGAAAGTGTTTAAGATACATATTTTCTGAAATTCATCTATTATAAAGTGAAATGAACTAGAGGCTTGAAATAAATTGTTCAATTTTTTTCTGTTACGTATATAGCTACATCAGTGCAGTTATCATATGTAACTAGAATCTTTGGTCCTTGCAAACTTCCCTAACTCTTTTCAGGCATACTTTTAAAAAATAATCTAAAACTCAATGACAGAAGTGTTTTCTGGTCTACAGTATTATTCAAAAAAAGGTTTTGAAACTCATTTTCTCCCTTAAAAAGTCTTGAGCAACAGACAGCTCACAGAAAGAACATACAAGTACCTCAAACACATTAAAAAATAATTTTCCTCCTAATAAGAAAAATAAATTAGAATTACATTGTGATATCATTTTCCCCACTAAACTGGCAAAGGAAAAAAAGTTGAATATACTACCATGTTGGTGAGGAGGTGGAGAAGTAGTAATTCCGCTACATTGTTGATATTAGCATGTAGTAGACTTCCATGAGAGCAATTTGGCAAAATCTATCAAAATTACAAATGTACAGGCATACTTTGAAGATATTGCAGATTCAGTTATAGACCACCATAGTAAAGTTAATATTGCAATAAAATGAGTCACATGACTTTTTTATTTCCCAGTGCATATAAAAGTTATATTTACACTATTCTACAGTATATTAGTGTGGAACAGCATTATGTCTAAAAAATGTACATACCCTTAATTTTAAAATACTTTATTGCTAAAAAAATGGTAATATTCATTTGATCCTTTAGTGAGTCATAATCTTATTGCTGATGGAAGTTCTTGCCTCAAGGTTGAAGCTGCTGACTGATCAGTGTGGTGGTTGTTGAAGGTTGGGGTGGCTGTGGCAATTTCCCTTCCTTCCTTCCTTTCTTCCTTCCTTCCTTCCTTTCTTTCTTTTTTCTTCCTTTTTTTTTTGAGACAAGGTCTTACTCTGTCACCCAGGCTGATGTGCAGTGGCACAATCATGGCTCACTGCAGCCTTGAATTCCTGAAGTCAAGCAATCCTCCCACCTCAGCCTCTGGAGTAGCTGTAACTATAGGCACGTGCCACAATGCCTAGCTAATTTTTAACACTGTTTTGCAGAGAGGGGGTCTCACTATGTTGCCCAGATTGGTCTTGAACTCCTGAGCTCAAGTGATCCTCCTGCCTTAGCCTCCCAAAATGCTAGGATTACAGGCACTAGCCACTGCGCCTGGCCCACAATTTCTTAAAAATAAGACAACAGTGAAGTTTGCCACATCAGTTGACTCTTTCATGAAAGATTTTTCTCTAGCATGTGATGCTGTTTGATAGCATTTTGCCCACAGGATAACTTCTTCCAAAATTGGACTCAATCCTCTTAAGCTCTACTGCTGCCTTATCAACTAAGGTTATGTCATATTCTAAATCCTTTGTTGTCATTTCAACAATGTTCACATCTTCATCTGGAATAGATTCCATCATAAGAAACCACTGTTTGCTCATCCATAAGAAGCAACTCCTCTTCCATTCAAGTTTTATCATGAGATTGCAGCAATTCAGTCATATCTTCAGGCTTCATTTCTAATTCCAGTTCTCTTGCTATTTCCACCAATCTTCAGTGACTCCTTTCCCAGAAGTCCTGAACCACTCAAAGTCATTCATGAGGGCTGAAATCAACTTCTTTCAAACTCCTGCTAATGCTGATATTTTGACCTCCCATGAATCATGAATTTTCTTAATGGCATCTAGAATGGTGACTCTTTTCCAGAAGGTTTTCAATGTACTTTGCCCAGATCTGTAAGAGGAATCATAATCTATGGCAGCTATAGCCTTACAAAATATATTTCTTAAAGAATAAGACTTGATACTCAAAATTACTCCTTGACCCACGGACTGCAGAATGGATGATGTGTTACCAGGCATAAAAACAACATTCATCTCCTTGTACATCTCCATCAGAACTCTTGGATGATTGGGTGCATTGTCAATAACCAGCAATAGTTTGAAAGGAATCATTTTCCTCAGGAGTAGGTCTCAAGAATGAACTTAAAATATTTAGTAAACCATGCTGTAAAGAGATGGGCTCTCATCCAGGCTTTGTTGTTCATTTAGAAAGCATAGGCAGAATTGATTTGGCATAATTTTGAAGAGCCCTAGGATTTTCAGAATTCTCAATGAGCATTGGCTTCAACTGAAAGTCACATTCTACATTAGCCCCTAAGGAGAGAGTCAGACTGCCCTTTGAAACTTTGGAGCCAGGCATTGACTTCTCTTTAGCTATCAAAGTCCTAGATGGCATCTTCTTCCAATAGAAGGCTATTTTGTGTACATTGAAAAATCTGTTCTTTAGAGTAGCCACCTTTATCAATTATCTTAGCTAGATCTTCTGGATAAAGGTTGCTGTAACTTCTACATCAGCACTTGCTGTTTCATCTTTAACTTTTATGCTATGGAGTTGGCTTCTTCCCTTAAACCTCATGAATTAATTTCTGCTAGCTTCAGACTTTTCTTCTCCAGCTTCCTCACCTCTCTCAGCCTTCACAGAATTGAAGAGAGTTAAGGCCTGGCTCTGAATTAGGCTTTGGCTTAATACAATATTGTGGCTGGTTTGATCTTCTATCCAGGCCACTAAACTTTCTCTCTGTCAACAATAAGTCTGTTTTGCTTTCTTATTATTCATATGTTCACTGGAGTAGCACTTTTAATATCCTTCAAGGATTTTTCCTTTGCATTCACAACTTTGCTGTTTGGTGCAAGAGTCCTAGGTTTCAGCATATCTCAGCCTTTGACATGCCTTCCTCATTAAGCTTAATTGCTTTCAGCTTTTGATTTAAGGTGATAAATGTGCAACTCTTCCTTTCACTTGAACAATTAGAGGCCATTTTAGCATCATTAGTTGGCCTAATTTCAATATTCTTGTGTCTTGGGGAATAGACCCAAGCAGGGGGAGAGAGATGGGGGGAATGTCGGTTGGTGGGGCAGCAAAAACACACCCAATACTTATCAATTAAGTTCACTATCTCATATGGGTGCAGTTTGTGGTGCCCCAAAACAATTACAATAATAACATGAAAGATCACTGACCACAGATCGCCATAATAGATATAATAATAACAAAAAATTTTAAATATTAAAAGAATAACCAAAATGTGACAAAGACCCAAAAGTGAGCACATGCTCTTGGAAAAGTGACACCGATAGACTTGGTCAGTGCAGGGTTGCCACAAACCTTCAATTAATAAAAAATGCAGGATCTGTGAAGCACAAAAAAGCAAACTACAGTAAAATTAAGTATGCTCGTATCAGTTTTCCCCACATCACTTATGTAAGGGGCTATCCTTTCCCCATTGTGTGTTCTTGGCACCTCTGTCAAAGATCAGTTGACTGGGTTCTCTATTTTGTTCCATTCATCTATATGTCTGTTTTTATGTCAGCAACATGCTGCTTTGATTAATGTCACTTTGTAATATATTTTGAAGTCAGGAAGTGTGATGCCTCTAGCTTCATTTTTCTTGCTCAAGATTGACTTGGCTATGTGGGGTCTATTGTGGTTCCATATAAATTTTAGCATAATTTTTTCTATTTCTATAAAGAATGCCAGTGGGATTTTGATAGAGATTGTACTGAATCTGTAGATCACTTTGAATAATGTGGCTTTTTTTTTCTTTTTTTTTTTTGAGACAGAGTTTCGCTCTTGTTGCCCAGGCTGGAGTGCAATGGCGTGATCTCAGCTCACTGCAACCTCCAGCTGCAGGGTTCAAGGGATTCTCCTGCCTCAGCCTCTCGAGTAGCTGGGATTACAGGCATGCACCACCATGCCTGGCTAATTTTGTATTTTTAGTAGACACGGGGTTTCTCCAAGTTGGTCAGGCTAGTCTCGAACTCCCCATCTCAGGTGATCCACCCACCTCAGCCTCCCAAAGTGCTGGGATTACAGGCATGAGCCTCTGTGCCTGGCCTAATGTTGACATTTTAAAAATATTGAATTTTCCAATCCATGAACATAGGATGTATTTCCATTCATCTGTGTCTTCTTCAGTTTCCTTCATCAATGTTTCATAATTTTCAGCATGCAAGTGTTTCTGTTTTGGTTAAGTTTGTAGCTATTGTAAATGGGATTGTTTTTTAAATTTCCTTTTCAGGTAGTTTTGCTGTTTGTGTGTTTTAGTATGTTGGTTATCCTGTAACTTTACTAAATTGGTTAGTTAGTTCCAACAGATTTTTTTCCTTTAGGGTTCTGTACATATTTGATTGTGTCATCTGCAAACAGAGATAATTTTACTTATTCTTTTACAATTTGGATGTTATTTTGGTCTAATTATTCTGGCAAGAACTTCCAGTAATATGTTGAACAGAAGTGTCAAGCATGAACATCCTTGCCTTGTATTGGATCTTGGGGGAAGCTTTCGACCTGTCCCCCAAGGTTTGATTGTGGTGTTAGGTTTGGGCTTTTCATATATGATCTTTGTTGTTTTGAGGTAAGTTCCTGCTATATTTATTTTGTTGTAGCTTTAATCATGAATGGATGGCAAATTTTGTCAAATTTTTTTTCTGCATCTATTGAGAAGATCATGTGGTTTTTTCTTTCATTTTGTTAATGTGCTGTATCTCATTGGTTGATTTGCATATAGTGAACCATCCTTAACTCCCAAGGATAAACTCAAGTTGGTCATAGTGTATGATCCCTTTAATGAGCAACTGAATTCAGTTTGCTAGCATTTCATTGAGGACTTTTGCACGTATATTCATTGGGACTATTGCTCTTTAGTTTTCTTTCTTTCTTTCTTTCTTTTGTATAGTGTTTTTGTCTGGTTTTGGTGTCAGGATGATGCTGGCCTCATAGAATGAATTTGGAAGTATTCCTTATCTTTTTGGGAAGAGTTTAAGGAGAAAGGGTATTAATTATTTTACAAATGTTTCGTACAATTCACCCAGGAGGCCATCTGATTCTGGGCTTTTCTTTGCTGGAAGGCTTTGATTATTGATTCAATGTTCTTACTTGTTATTGGTTTCTTCAGGCTTTCTATATTTTCTTAATTCAGGGTATATGGTTCTAATCTTCTAAGTTATAGTTTATTGGCATATAATTAAATTGTTCATAATAGTCCCTTATGATTCATTTTTTTTTTTTTTTGAGACAGTCCCACTCCATCACCAAGGTTGGAATGCAGTGGCATGATCTCAGCTCACTGCAGCCTCCACCTCCTGGGTTCAAGCAATTCTCATGCCTCAGCCTCCCAAGTAGCTGGGATTACAGGCATGTGCCATCACACTCGGCTAATTTGTGTATTTTTAGTAGAGATGGGGTTTCACCATGTTGGCCAGGCTGGTCTCGAACTCCTGACCTCAAGTGATCCACCCTCCCTGGCCTCCCGAAGTGCTGGGATTATAGGCATAAGCCACTATGCTTGGCCGATTCTTTTTATTTCTGAGGCACTCTTTGCAATGCGTCCTCTCTTATTTCTGGTTTATTTGAGTTTTTCTTCTTTTTTCTCAGTCTAGCAAAGACTGAGATTTTTTGTTGATTTTTTGTTTTCAAAAAACCAACTCTTAGTCTTATGGAATTTTTTCTCTTGCTTATAAAATTCTCTATTTGAGGCCAGGCCTAGTGGCTCATGCCTGTAATCCCAGCAGGAATCAATTCCTGAGGTCAGGAGTTCGAGACCAGCCTGACCAACACGGTGAAACCCCGTCTCTTACTAAGAATACAAAAATTAACCGGGCATGCTGGTGGGCACCTGTAATCCCAGCTACTCAGGAGGCTCAGGCACGAGAATCACTTGAACCTGGGATCATGCCACTGCACTCCAGCCTGGGTGACACAGTGAGACTCTGTCTCAAAAAAATAAACAAATAAATAAATATATTCTCTATTTCTTCTTTGATCTTTATTAATTCCTTTATTCCACTAATTTGGGGCTTAGTTTGCTCTTTTTCTAGTTCTTTGAGGTGTAATATCTTATTTGAGATCTTTCTCCTTCCTCCCTTCCTCCCTCCCTCTCTCCCCTCCCTCCCTCCCTTCTTTCTCTTCCTTCCTTCCTTCCTTCCTTTCTTTCTTTCTTTTCTTTCTTTCTTTTTCTTTCTCTTTCTTTCTTTTTCTTTCTTTTTGAGACTGAGTCATGCTCTGTCACCCAGGCTGGAGTGCAGTGGCATGACCTTGGCTCACTGCAACCTCTACCTCCCAGGTTCAAGTGATCTCCTGCCTCAGCCTCCCACGTAGCTGGGATTACAGGCACGCACCACCATGCTTGGCTAATTTTTTGTATTTTTAGTAGAGATGAGATTTTGCCATGTTGGCCAGGCTGGTCTCAAACTCCTGACCTCAAGTGATCCTCCCACCTCGGCCTCCCAAAGTGCTGGGATTACAGGCATGAGCCACTGTGCCCAGCCTTCTTTCTTCTTTTAATGTAGGCATTTATCACTATATACTTCCCTTTTAGTATTGCTTTTGCTGCACCCTATAAATTTTGGTATGTTCTACTGTTTTTCTCTTTTTTTTCCCTTTCTTTCTCTCTTTCTTTTCTTTCTTTCTTTTCTTTCTTTTTTTTTTTTTCTTTGCCCAGGCTAGCCTCAAACTCTTGGTCTCAAGCAATTTTCCCATCTTGGTCTCCCAAAGCAGTGGGATTATAGATGTGAGCCACCATTTCTAGCCTCAAGATACTCTTAAAATTACCCGTTGATTTCCTCTTTGAAATCTTTGAGTTGTTCAAGAGTTTGTTGTTGAGTTGTTGAGTTTCTATGTGTTTGTGATTTTTCCTATTTTCTTAAGATTATTGATTTCTACTTTCATCCCTTGTGGTCCAGAAAGATACTTGGAATAATTCCAATCTTCTTAAATTAGGTCACTTGTTTTGTAATCTAACATATGATCTATCCTAGAGAATGTTCCATGTATGCTTGAGAAAAGTGGATAATCTTCTGTTGTTGGGTGCAAATTTCTTTATATATCTGTTAGGATCATTTGTTTTATAGTGTTTTCTGTTTCTTTTTTGATATTCTGTACATTATTATAAGTGGAGTATTGAAATCCTCTACTATTATCATGTTACTGTCAAATTCTGCCTTCAGATCTGTCAACATCTGCTTTATATATTTAGATGCTCTTTGTTCAGTATATACATATTTATAATTGTTACATAATCATGTTGAAATGATCTTTTTATAATTATATCAAGACTTTGTCTCTGCAGGCAGCTTTAAACTAAAATCTGTTATGTCTAACATAAGTATAGTTACCCTGCGTATTCTTGGTTACCATTTGCTTGAGAAATCTTTTCTCATCTCTTCACTTTTAGTCTATATGTGTCTTTAACTCTAAAATCAGTCTCTTATAAACAACATACCATTGGATCCTGTTCTTTCAAATTACACAGACATTCTATGCCTTTTAATTGGTGAGTTTAATCCATTTACATTTAAAGTAATTAGTGATAGCTGAGGACTACTATTGCCATTCTGTTAACTGGTTTGTGTCTTTTGCAGTTATATTGCCCCTCTCTTCCTCTCTTATTATATTCGTTTGTTATTTGATGTTTTATAGTGATTGCTTTGATTCTCATCTCTTTATGTTTTCTGTATCTGTTACAGATTTTATTCTTTGTGGTTAACTTGAGGCTTATGAAAAATATCTTGTATTTCTAACCATCTATTTTTAAGTTTGTAACTATTTCAATCACATCCAAAACCTTTATACTTTTGGCCAGGCATGGTGGCTCACACCTGTAATCCCAGTGCTTTGGGAGGCTGAGACAGGAGGATTGCTTGAAGTGAGGTGTTTGAGACCAGCCTGTGCAATGTAGTAAGACCTTGTCTCTAAAAAAAACCAAAACCAAAAACCGTTTTACATTTTTACTCCCCACCCCTACACTTTGTGTTCTTGTAGTCAGAGTTTGTTGCCTTTTATATTGTGTATCCTTTGACAAATTTTTATCTTTTAATTTTTATATTAGGGTTAAAAGTAAGTTAGGCCCCACCATTATAGTTTTACATTAATCTATATTTGTCCATATATTTTCCTTTACTCATACTATTTATGCTTTTATATGTTTTCATTATACTATTTAGTGTGTTTTCATTTCAATTTGAAGAAATAACTCTTTTAAACATTTCTTTTACAGCTGGGCTAGTAGTGACAGACTCCCTTTGTTTTTGTTTGTCTAAGGAAGAATTCATCTCCCCTTCATTTTTAAAGGATAATCTTGCCAGATGTAGATTCACGGTAAGTAGTTTTTTTTTCCAGTTCTTTCAATATATCATCCCATTCTCTTCTGGCATGCAAGGTTTCTGATGAGAAAGCCACTGATAGTCTTATGGTGATTCCCTATATGTGATGCATTACTTTTCTCTTGCAGCTTTAAAATTCTTTCAGTGTCCTTTATTTTAGACAATTTGATTAAAATGTACCTTGGTATAGTCTTGAATTGATCCTCTTTGAAAACCTGTAAGCTTCATGAATCTGGATATCCATTTCCCTCTCAAAATTTGAGAAGTTTTCAGCCATTACTTCTTTATTTTATTTTATTATCATTATTATTATTATAATTTTTTGAGAAGGAGTCTTGCTCTGTCACCCAGGCTGGAGTACAGTGGCACAATCTCAGTTCATTGCAACGTCTGCCTCCCAAGTTCAAGTCATTCTCCTGCCTCAGCCTCCCGAGTAGCTGGAATTACAGGCACCTGCCACCACACCTGGCTAATTTTTGTAGTTTAAGTAGAGACAAGGTTTCACCATGTTGGCCAAGCTGGTCTTTAACTCCTGACCTCAGGTGATCCACCTGCCTCGACCTCCCAAAGTGCTGGGATTATAGGCATGAGCCACTGCACCTAACCCATCATTTCTTTAAAAAAGCTTTTTACCTCTTTCTCTTGCTTTTCTTCTTCTAGTACTCTCATTATGCACATATTGGTTTGCTTGATGGTGTCCCATAAGTCCTATAAATTTTCTTCACTCTTTTTCATTCTTTTTTCTCCTCTGACTGGATAATTTCAAATAACCTGTCTTCAAGGGCACAAATTCTTTCTTCTGCTCAATAAAGTCTATTTTTGAAGTTCTCTATTGTGTTTTTAATATCAGTCATTAGGTTTTTTGGTTCCAGAATTTCTTTCTTTTTCTTTTTTTTTTTTCTTTTTTTGAGTTGGAGTCTCATTCTGTCACCCAGGCTGGAGTGCAGTGGCAAGACCTCAGCTCACTGCAACCTCCGCCTCCCAGGTTCAAGTGATTCTCCTGTCTCAGTCTCCTGAGTAGCTGGGATTACAGGTGCACACCACCATGCCCAGCTAATTTTTTGTATTTTAGTAGATATGGGGTTTCACTGTGTTGCCCAGGCTGGTCTCAAACTCCTGAGCTCAGGCAATCCGCCCACCTTGGCCTCCCAAAGTGCTAGGATTACAGGTGTGAGCCACCACTCCCAGCCTGGTTCTTTTTTATAAGTTCTATCTTCCTGTTGAACTTCTTGTATTGTTCATGTATTCTTTCTCTGTTTTCAGATGAAATCAGACATGTTCGAGGTGGTATGGCCGTAGACTCTTTTTCTGTTTTCACTGAGTTGTCCAACTGTGTTCTCCTATTGCATGCTGAACTTCTTTAAAAACAATTATTTCTAATTGTTTGGAAGGCAATTTGTAGATATCCATTTCTTTGGGGTTGGTTATTGGAAAATTATTGTGTTCCTTTGGTGGTGTCCTGTTTCTTTGATTTCGTGTGTGTGTATTTCTTGTAGCCTTGGGCTGTTTCTTTGCATATTTCATGGAGGAGTAAATTCTAGAGTATATGAACTGGCTTCATGGAGGAAGACTGTCACCTACAGGTTGGTGCAAGTGATGGCAGCAGTGGCCTGTCTGGAGTAGCCACTGTGAAGATGCCAGCTTCAGCAGGGGAAGCACAACTGGGGCTGCACACTCTGCTGAGCCCACGGGGGCCGGGAACAGGTGGGAGCCCCACCCCCTAACAAGTCAGTGGAGCAGGAGCCACATGCTCCCAGGCACAGCTGCAGCTTCTCAGCTGTAGCCACGGACCCAGGCATCCCTGAGGTCTCAGGGGCCCCGGAAGCCCTTTGTTCCCATAGGCTTGAAAGTGCCTGCTCCCACTGCCTGGCCTCTCCCTGCTCCTGGCCCCTACTCTGGGGCAGAGCAAAGTTGTGGCAGAGCCCAGGCACTGTTGTGACCCAGCTGGGTACCCACGCACTCAGGGCAGTGCTGACATGCCAGCCCCCTGCTGTCTCAGGCCATCCAGACTTTGGGAACTGAAGAGCACAAGAGGGAGACCAAGGGGGTGCTGAGGGTGGCTCAGTGTGGGCCTGTAGGCAAACCTCAGCATGAACAGCCTGGGCGGTGTGGACAACATGTTGATGGTGACAGGAGGCAGACAGGCTCCTGGGCAGAAAGGGGCAGGTTCCCAGTGAAACGCAACCTTCAAGCTATGGATGGCATGAAGCCTGGGGGCTGGGCTGTCAGCTCCAGGTGGAGTCTGCGGCCTGGAGTGAGAACTTATGGTGCTTTTTCCAGGCCTGCCCATGGCCACCCATGGGCCAATCAGAACACACTTCCTCCTTTCTGAGCCCATAAAAACTATGTTACCTAGCTAGACTCATACAGATGTCAGGACTACCAGCTGCAGGAAGGAGCTACCCACTTCAGGTCTCCTCTACTTGTCAGTATGACCTGCCTGTGGAAAAGAGCTACTCACTCTGGGTCTCCTTTCTGCTGAGAGTTGAACACTTGTTGGGACAACCTGTCTGTGGAAAGGAGCTACCTACTCTGGGTTTCCTCTCCCCTGAGAGCTGGACACTCATCTGGACAACCTGCCTGCAGCTAGGAGCTACCTTCTCTGGGTCTCTTCTCTGCTGAGGGCTGCACTCGTCAGGACTACCTGCCTGCAGAAAGGAGCTATCCACTCCAGGTGTCCTTTCTTCTGAGAGCTGGACACTTGTTGGGATGACCTGCCTGCAGGTAGGAGCTGCCCACTCTGGTCTCCTCTCTGCTGAGGGATGCACTCATCAGGACTAACTGCCTGTGGAAAGGAGCTACCCACTCCAGGTCTCCTCTCCCCAGAGAGCTGGACACTTGTCAGGATGACCTGCCTGTGAAATGGAGCTACCCAATCTGGGGCTCCTCTCCACTGAGGGCTGAACTAGTTGGGATGACCTGCCTGTGGAAAGGAGCTACCAACTCCAGGTCTCCCAAGAGCTGTTCTGTCACTCTTTTGCTCAAGAAAGTTCCTTTCTGCCTTGCTCACCCTCCAGTTTTCTGCATACCTCATTCTTCCTGGATACAGGACAAAAATTCAGGACCTGTTGAATGGTGGGACTGAAAGAGCTATAACACAAACAGAGCTAAAACACCTGCCTCCACCCCACTCGTCACACTGCAGGCAATGAGAAGGAGAGAAGAGCTGCAGCCCTTCAGGGAGCCCAGATGCACAGGCTCCCCCAGCCAGGGCTGTGACACCCTCTTTGGGGCTCTGTGGTTTCTAGTGTCTTGGAGCTTCCAAGTGCCACCATGTTCCCCTTGTCCAGATGTGAGTGCCCACAGCAGAAGCCACTTATAGTGCATCTGATCCAGCCACAGGCTTGAACAGAGCCAGCACCTGTGGTGGCTCCTGGAACTGCCCACCCCACCACAGCAGCCAATGCTTGGCTATGTGCAGCAGCCAGACCCCATGCTTGCTTACTTGTGCACCCCTCTCCTCTCCATGCCTGGATCATTCTTTGAAGGTGTGGGAGCCAGGCCAGTAGCATGAGCTGAGTGCAGCCTGCCAGGCCGAGTGGGTGGAACAAGCCCAGCAGGCTTGAGCAAAACTCTGGCAAAGGCACCACTGGCCACAGAGGTTTCCAACTGGAAAAGTGACACCTGGAGGATGCCATGACACAAGGATTCTGACTGATGGGTATGCAGCCCTTGGTACAACACTGAATATAAATGGTAAGAGTGAACGTCCTTGTCTTATTCCTGATCTTAGGTGGTACTATGGTTTGAATATGATTTGTTTGGCCCTGCCAAGTCTCATGTTGAAATCTGATCCCCAGTGTTAAAGATGGGGCCTGGTAGGAGTGTTTGGGTTGTGGGGGTGGATCCTTCATGAATAGCTCTGTACCATTCTCACGAGAGTGAGTTCTTACTTTTAGTTCCCACAAGAACTGGTTGTTGAAAAAAGCCTGGTACCTCCTCTAGTCTCTCTCTTGTTTCCTCTCTCACCATATGATATGCATATACCAGCTCCTCTTCACTTTCTGCCATAAGTGGAATCAGCCTGGAGCCTTCACTAGAAGCAGATGCCAATGCCATGATTCTTGTGCAGCCTGCAGAACCGTGAGACAAATGAACCTCTTTTCTTCATGAATTACCCAGCCTCAGGTATGCTTTTATATTAATAGTAACACAGACTAAGATGGGATAATTTTTTCAAGCCTTTCACCACAAAGTGACATTAGCAGTGTGTTTTCATAGATGCCCTTTATCAGGCTGAGGAAGTTTCCTTCTATTCCAGGTTTCTTGTTTGTTTTTTTAATCATTAAAGTGTGTTGAATTTTCTCAAGTGCTTTTTCATATCTATGACATGACTGTTTGGCTTTTGTCCATTATTCTATTAATATGATATATGATAATGTATGCTGAGCCTGTATTCCTGGAATAAATTCCACTTTGTCATGGTCCGTAAATATTTTTATATGGAGCTGGAATCATTCTGATAGTCTATATTCATAATAATAGTTTATATTCATAAAGTTACTGGAAAGAATTTGGCTGTTAATCTTATCAAGAATACCTCAGAGATGATGAGCTGCTTCTGTCTTTCTGCTTTCAATATACTCTCTGTGCCCTTGGTTTTCCAGTTGGTTATGTTGTGTATAGGTGTGCATCTCTTTGCATTTATACTACAGTAAACCTTGAACAACATGAGGGGCTGGGGTGCCGACCCCACTAGTCAAACTTCCACATGTACATACCTGTGAGAAGAGGGTAGAAAAAAAATCCACATACAACTTTTGACTTCCCAAAAACTTAACTACCAATAGTCTACTATTGGCCAGAATGTTACTGACAACATAAACAGCTGATTAACACTTTTTTTAATGTTATAAGTATCATATACTGTATTTTTACCATTAAGCCAGCCAGAGAAAAGAAAATAATAAGGAAAATATATTTACTATTCATTAAGTGGGTAATCAGAAAGGAATTCATCCCCTCTGTTTTCACATTGAGTAGGCTAAAGAGGAGAAGGAAAAAGAGGGGTTGGTCTTGCCATCTCAGGGATGGCAGAGGTGAGTAAAAGTTCCATATAAGTGGACCTGAACAGCTCAAACCCATGTTGTTCAAGGGTCAACTATACTTGGAGTCTGTTCAGTTTCTTTGATGTATAGATTAATGTTTTTCATCAAACACTGGCAGTTTTTGGCCATTATTTTGTCAAGCATATTTTTTGCTCCTTTTTCTCTCTTCTGAGACTACCATTATGCATAGATTGGCATGCTTGATGGTATCCTATAGATCTGCAAGGTTCTCTTCATCTTTGTTAATCTTTTTTTCTTTCTCTTTCTCAGACCAGATTTTCTCAATTGGTTTATCTTCAGGTTCACTGATTCTTTTTCAAATATGCTCTTGAAACCCTCTAGTGAATTTTTTTGTTTCAGTACTTTTTGACTCTAGAATTTCTATTTGGTTGTTTTATTTAAAAAGAAATTATTTAAATGTCTATCTCTTTATTGATATTCTCTCTTAAGTTTTATATCATTTTCATACTTTCCTTTGGTTCTTTATACATAGTTTCCTTTAGTTCTTCAAACATTTAATATCGCTGATTTAACAACTTGGCCTTGTAAGTTTAGCATCAAGGCTTTCTGAGGGACAGTTTCTATTAACTGCTTTTTTTTTTCCAATATATGGGCCCTACTTTGAGTCTCATAATTTCCTGTTGAAAATAGTCATTTTACATAATATAATGTAACAACTATGGAAATCAGACTCTCTCCCGTCCCAGGGTTTATTAATATTGCTGGTTGTTTATTTGTTTTGTTTGTTGTTGTTGCTGTTTCTTAGTAACTTTCCTGGACTAATTCTATAAAGTCTCTATCCTTTTTCAAGTGTGGTCACTGAAGTATCTGCTCAGTTCGCTTAGTCATCAGCTAAGAATTGCAGAAATTTCCTCAAATGTCTAGAACAAATAAGTCTCCATAAGTCTCCCAGGCTTTGCTAAGAGTTCCTGTGGGCACATTGTGGCAAACCTTTAACACTCAGGCAGGTAGTTCACATCTCTGCTTTAGCTGTAAATTCCTCCTTGTGCAGACTCAAGGTCAGTCAGAGGTAAGAGCTTAGGGCCTTCTCAAGTCTTTTCTGACCATGCCCATAGCTCAGGCATGTCCACAGTCCTATGTATGTGAGTAGCCTTCAGAATTTCCAGGTAAATGTCAAAGCTTTTCAAAGCCTCCATATGGACATCTCATTCCCCAGATTTCAAGTTCTTCAGTCACATTCTTGTTTGTCCCAAATGTTATTACCACCATAGGCAGCCCAATATTCATACATACATACATACATGTGTGTATATATGTGTGTGTGTGTGTGTGTGTGCATGTAAGCCTTGAACAACATGGGTTTGAGCTGTGCAGATCCACTTATACACAGATCTTCTTCCACCTCTGCCATCCCTGCAACAAGACCAACCCCACCTCTTTAGCATACCCAATGTGAGTAGGATAGAGACCTTTCTAACGATACACTTCCACCTAATGAATAGTGAATACTTTTTATCTTCCTTATTATTTTCTTAATAACATTTTCTTTTCTGTAGCTTGCTTAATTACTATACAGTATATAATACATGTAACACAAAATACGTGTTAATTGACTATGTCATCGATAAGGCTTCAGGTCAAAAGCTATTAGTGGTTTTTAGAGTGTCATATCAGGTCAAAAGCTACTAGTGGTTAAGTTTTTAGAGTGTCAAAACTTATATGTGGCCAGGCACAGTGGCTCATGCCTATTATCCCAGCACTTTGGGAGGCTGAGGTGGGCAGATTGCTTGAGTCCAGAAGTTCAAGACCAGCCTGGGCAACATGGCTGGACCCTATCTGTACAAAAAATACAAAAATTAGCCAGGTGTGATGGTATACGTCTGTGATCCCAGCTACTCGGGAGGCTGACGTAGGAGGATCACTTGAGCCTGGGAGGTCAAGGCTGCAGTGAGCCGTGATCATGCACTGCACTCTAGTTTCCTCAGCGACAGAGCGAGACCCCGTCTCTTAAAAAAAAAAGTTATATGTGGATTTCAACTGCATGGGGTCAGTGTCCCTAATCCCCATAGTGTTCAAGGGTCAACTGTATATAGATAGATACATGGACACAGACACACACACACACACACACACACACACACACACACAGAACAAAAACTGAGAGACTTTCCAAGGAGGAAAAGGCAATCCTACCAAGCATGGTGGGAAATTTTGTTTATTGTTTTTTACTGTAAAATAAAACACAGATAAAGAGTAACATATAAATGTGTAGCTTAATGAATTATTAGAAAATGACACCCTTAAAACTATGTCAGAGGAGCATGCAATTCATTGTGTTTCTCTGAATCCTCTATTTCTTGCAAGTTGACAGCTAAACCCAGAGGTTTGAGCAGACTCAGGGTCATTCACTTTGGCCAAACAATATAGTGTTGTGGTCTTTCATTAAGAGGCACATCATGTCTGGTTGTGATGTGAACAATTATTGCTGTTGAATACTTATAGCCATTAATTTACTGGGACTTTCAAAGTGGTGGTATCCTAATTCTAACATTTCTTTTTCTTTCTTTTTTTCTTTTTTTTGAGACAGAGTCTCACTCTGTCACCCAGGCTGAGATGCAGTGGTGTGATCTTGGTTCATTGCAACCTCTGCCTCCCAGGTTCAAGCAGTTCTCCTGCCTCAGCCTCCCAAGTAGCTGAGACTACAGGCCTGTGCCACCACATCCAGCTAATGTTTTTGTATTTTTAGTAGAGACAGGGTTTCACCAGGTTGGTCAGGCTGGTCTCGAACTCCTGATCTCAACTGATCCACTCACCTTGGCCTCCCAAAGTGCTGAGATTATAGGCGTGAGCCACTGCACCCAGCCTTCTAATGCTAACATTTCTATTTCGTTATTGAAATACTTCAATAAAGTGATGCTTCTCTTCACCTATTATTTGGTTATCCAATGGTATAGTTCATGTAGTAAAGGCAGGATAATTTTTGTGTGTGTGTGATGGAGTCTCGCTCTGTCGCCCAGGCTGGAGTGTAGTGGCATAGTCTCAGCTCACTGCAACCTCCACCTCCCAGGTTCAAGTGATTCTCCTGCCTCAGCCTCCTGAGTTGCTAGGATTATAGGTGCGTGCCATCACACCCAGCTAATTTTTGTATTTTTAATAGTGACGTGGTTTCACCATGTTGGCCAGGCTGGTCTTGAACTCCTGACCTCAGGTGATCCAGCTGCCTTGGCCTCCCAAAGTGCTGGGATTACATTCATGAGCCACTGTGCCCAGCTTGGGAAAGGCAGGATAAATTTTTGATCTTTCCCTTTATTGGTTTTCAAGGTAACACATTTGTTTCCTATTATTTTCTAATTGTGAGCAATTTTTCTATCATTATGAACTCATGGATTTGATGAGTTTCACTCTATTGTGATTATGATCCTTATTGGGGCTAAATTTATCTCATATCTGGAGTGGGAACCACTTCAAGTTTGGGTCTGTGTCATTTTGATTTAATCCTAGTGTATTAATCTGTTTTCATGCTGCTGATAAAGACATACCTGAGACTGGTCAATTTACAAAATAAAGAGGTTTAATTGGACTTACAGTTCCACATGGCTGGGGAAGCCTCACAATCGTGGTGGAAAGCAAGGAGGATCAAGTCCTGTCTTATGTGGATGGCAGCAGGCAAACAGAGCTTGTGGAGGGAAATTCCCACTTTTAAAACTATCAGGTCTAGTGAGACTCATTCATCATCAAAAGAACAGTGCGGGAAAGACCCACCCCCATAATTCAATCATATCCCACTGGGTCCCTCCCACACGCATGGGAATTATGGGAGCTACAAAATGAAATTTGAGTGGGGACACAGAGCCAAACCATATCCTTCTGCCCCTGGCCCCTCCCAAATCTCATATCTTCGCATTTCAAAACCAATCATGCCTTTCCAACAGTCCCCCAAAGTCTCAACTCATTTCAGCATTAATTCAAAAGTCCACAGTCCAAAGTCTCATGTGAGACAAGGCAAGTTTCTTCTGCCTATGAGCCTGCAAAATCAAAAGCAAGTTAGTTACTTCCTAGATACAATGGGAGTAGAGGCATTGGGTAAATACAGCCGTTCCAAATGGGAGAAATTGGCCAAAACAAAGGGGCTACGGGGCCCATGCAAGTCTGAAATCCAGTGGGGCAGTCAAATCTTAAGGCTCTAAAATGATCTCCTTTGACTCCATGTCTCACATCCAGGTCAAGCTGATGCAAGAGGTGGGTTCCTATGGTTTTAGGCAGCTCCGCCCCTGTGGCTTTGCAGGGTACAGCCTCACCCAGCCCAGCTTTCATGGGCTGGCATTGAGTGTCTGCAGCTTTTCCAGGCACATGGTGCAAGCCATCAGTGGATCTACCATTCTGGGGTCTAGAGGATGGTGGCCCTCTTCTCACAGCTCCACTAGGCAGTACCCCAGTAGGGACTTTGTGTGGGGGCTCTGACCCCACAGCTTCCTATCACACTGCCCTAGCAGAAGATCTCCATGAGAGCCCCACCCCTGCAGCAAACTTCTGCCTGGGCATCCAGGCGTTTCCATATAGCTGCTGAAATCTAGGTGGAGGTTGCCAAACTTCAATTCTTGACTTCTGTGTACCTGCAGGCTCAACACCATGTGGAAGCTGCCAAGGCTTGGGACTTGCACCATCTGAAGCCACAACCCAAGCCCTACATTGGCCACTTTCAGCCATAGCTGGAGTGGCTGGGACACAGGGCACCAAGTCCCTAGGGTGCACACAGCTCGGGGACCCTGGGCCTGGTCCACGAAACCACTTTTTCCTTCTAAGCGTCCAGGCCTACCATGGGAGGGGCTGCCATGAAGACCTCTGACATGCCCTGCATACATTTTCCCCATTGTTTTGGGGATTAACATTTGTCTCCTCACTACTTATGCAAATTTCTGTAGCTGGCTTAAATTTCTCCTCAGAAAATGGGATTTTCTTTTCTATGACATTGTCAGGCTGCAAATTTTTCAGACATTTATGCTGTTTCCCTTTTAAAACTGAATGCTTTTAACAGCACCCAAGTCACCTTTTGAATGCTTTGCTGCTTAGAAATTTCTTCCACCAGATATCCTAAATCATCTCTCTCAAGTTCAAAGTTCCACAAGTCTCTAGGACATGGGCAAAATGCCACCAGTCTCTTTGCTAAAACATAACAAGAGTCACCTTTGCTCCATTTCCCAACAAGTTCCTCATCTCTATCTGAGACCACCTCAGCCTGGACCTTATTGTCCATATCACTATCCGCATTTGGGGCAAAGCCATTCAAAAAGTTCCAAACTTTCCCACATTTTCCTGTCTTCTTCTGAGCCCTCCAAACTGTTCCAATCTCTGCCAGTTACCCAGTTCCAAAGTCGCTTCCACATTTTCAGGTATCTTTTCAGCCATACCCCTCTCTCGGTACCAATTTACTGTATTAGTCAGTTTTCATACTGCTGATAAAGACATACCCAAGACTGATCAATTTACAAAATAAAGAGGTTTAATTGGACTTACAGTCCCACGTGGCTGGGGGAGCCTCACAATCATGGTGGAAGGCAAGAAGAGGCAAGTCCCGTCTCATGTGGATGGCAGCAGGCAAAGAGAGCTTGTGCAGGAAAATTCCCATTTTTAAAACCATCAGATCTAGTGAGACTCATTCACTATCACAAGAGCAGTGCAGGAAAGACCCACCCCCAAAATTCAGTCAGCTCCCACCGGGGTCCCTGCCACAACATGTGGGAATTATGGGAGCTACCTACAAGATACAGGTGTAGGCAAACCTCTAGGGATAGTTCAATCATGCCAAGCTCAATACCTGTAGTAGCCAAGATGCCACCACCCCTAGGCCCAAAGAGACAAGGAAAGGGAGGTTATAATTTGAAAAGGAATAATTTTGTAAATTTAGCTATCTTGAGAGGAATAGCCTTTTGTCAAGAGATACAACCAGGTGACCTTGTAAGAAGAAATCCAGGGGAATAATTACCCTGACCTCAGCTTTATCCCTTTCTCCAAGGTCTTGTTGGGGATCCTTCACTTGGATTACTCACTGCAATACCCTCCTAATTGGTGTCTATGCTTCTTCCACCATTGTATTCCCAACACAGCAGCCAAACTTATCGTGTTAAAATAGAAGGCAGATGAGGTCACTCATTATTTCAATATTCTTCAATAGTTTCCATCTCACTCAGAGTAAAAGTCAAAGTCCTTATGACAACCCACAAGACCCTTCATGATCTGAATCTCCTTTCATTATCATTCCAACCTTACCTTAATATCTATGCCTCCCATATTCGGTTCCTGCCACACCTATGTCAAGTCTGCACTTGATATTTCATCCATTGGAATACATTTCCTACAAATCTCTGCTTGGCTTCTTAGATACTGTCCTCCCTGGCCACAGGGAAGATTGCAACAGTCCCCACCATAGCCTGCCTACCCCCATTCCCTACTTTCTTTTCTTTCTTTTTTTCTTTTTCTTTCTTTCTTTTTTTTCTTTTGAGATGGAATTTCACTCTGTTGCCCAGGCTGGAGTGCGGTGGCACAATCTCACCTCATTGCAACCTCCGCCTCCTGGGTTCAAGCGATTCTCCTGCCTCAGCCTTCCGAGTAGCTGAGATTACAGGCGCGTAATGCCTGGCTAATTTTTTGTATTTTTAGTAAAGACAGGGTTTCTCCATGTTGGCCAGGCTGGTTTCAAACTCCTGACCTCAAGTGATCCACCCACCTCGGCCTCCCAAAGTGCTGGGATTACAGGCATGAGCCCCCATGCCTGGTCCCTACTTTCTTTTTCTGTTTCTTTTTTTTTTTTTTTTTTTAGATGGAGTCTTGCTGTGTCGCCAGGCTAGAGTGCTGTGGCATGATCTCAGCCCACTGCAAACTCTGCCTCCCGGGTTCAAGTGATTCTCCTGCCTCAGCCTCCCAAGTAGCTGGGACTACAGGCACACGCCACCACACCCAGCTAATTTTTGTATTTTTAGTAGAGATGGGGTTTCACCATGTTGGCCAGGATGGTCTCGATCTCCCGACCTCATTATCCGCCAGCCTCAGCCTCCCAAAGTGCTGGGATTACAGGTGTAAGCCACCGCACCCAGCCCCTATTATTTTTCTATTCAACACCAACTAATGTGCAAGATATTTTTCTGATTTATATTTATCTTTTGCAAGGAAAAATAAACAAATTATTTATATTTATCTTATTGCCTGCATCTCCAATCAGGGTGCAAACTCCATGAAGAAGGAACTTTTGTCTGATTACTCCTATGCCTCACACAAAGTAAGAAATCAACAATTATTTGTTGGATCAATGAATGAAAGACTACGATTTAAGAAGTAATAAGAAGTAATCTCCCCTTGATATCCATTAAAAATGGCTCATGTATTTTCACCAGTTTGCATAATGTTTTTCTGAGCTGCTTACAGTTATAAATGCTAGCCTGGGCTTGCTAATTATAATTTAGAACCCTGTTCCACTAGATGGTGTCTGCTTTTCCTCTATGACATAAATGGGGCTAAATGAACTAGAGGCAAAGACCAAAAATATACAGAAGAGGGACACAGGTTTGAGCTTTGGAATCAGATAGATCTGGATTTGCATCCCAAATACTCCACCTGAAAGTGTAGGTGACTCTTTGTGCCTCCACTGTTGCAAAATCAATGTGAAATTAAAACCAGCCCAATTTTCCCATAAAACTAAGCTTGATAAATTTACATTTGTCTTATCTGAGTTTCTTTCTCAGGAAACCACCATCAGGCCTCCCAGATGGTAGCAGGGAGCTGAGGCTTTCCAGATCACCACACCTGAACAATGAGAGGCACCTGCTCCTTGTTGACCAACTCCTCTTCCTTGTCCCTCCTGTTTTCCTTCCCTGTTATATAAGCCCATAATTTTAGCCAGTTAAGGAGAGACAGATTTAATTATTAGGTTGATGCCATCTGCAATAAAGCTTTCCTTCCTGGGCAATATTCCTTTTCTCAGTGATTGGCTTTCTATATGGAGAGCAATAAGACCTAGGCCGAACTCCTGGCATTTGGCAACAAAATAGTGGAAAGAGCACATTGGCTTAGGAATGTGAGTCTTGGATTCTAATCTAGCTGTGACTTTGGGCAAGTTATTTAATTTATTGCACATTCTCAAATTCCTCACCTGTAGAATAAGGATAATATCTCCATTATGGGATTCTTCTAAAAGTGAACAACAAAGCACCTGACACAGAAGGTAATTGGTAAATGTTAATTTCTGTCACTAATATAGGGTAGTCATGACTTTTCTATCAAAGATAACTTTGTTCATTGGTAAGAAGACACTCACTCTAGAGGTATTTTTTCCCATGACTTCTATCCTCCTAAGGAGTCTAGGGTAATTGTGTTTCAATATGACTAATAACCCTATCACTAGACACTAAAACCAGAAGCATATTCCTATTAGGAAGATTTTACCCAGAAATATACATTCCTAACAGAATGGAAAGTGATAGCGAGTACTGCCAGCTTACAACATTCCTTTTGCATACACTGTCTGTTTTCTATTACAGGTGGAATCCATTTTAATGAATACCATTTTAAACATCTGTTTCTACACAGTGAGGCTATTTTTGTGTTCTAACAGATGGGCTACAGGAACCTTGCTTTGTTGACTTGGCTAAAACAAATTCTAAAAAATGAAAATTCTTTCTTCACAAATACTGTCCCTGCAGAAATAAGTTTTTTAAATAAAAGGTAATTATCCTTTGTAAATGTGATAACTTAGCCTAGGCTAGTTCCAAGAAAACAGATAAAGGGCGGGTTGGTGGATGGCAAAGTAGACTAGACAGCCAGAGAAAATAAAAGATAAAAATGGAGCAAAGCCCTCAAGTAAGGTCTGTTAGAAAGTACTTAAGCCAGAACTCTACTTATAAACATAACCTCTCCTTCCACGGCCAGCTCACTCATGTTACCTCCTCTACAAAGCCTTTCCAATTCCCTCTACACATATAACTCAGTTCTCTGTCTCCCGTACTTTCGATTGTTTAAATCTGGGTAGTGGCATTTATCAGTGTTTGTCTTGTACCTTTAAAGGTAATCGTTTTCTGCTCTTTCCCTTTCCCCCACCAAGACTGTGAGCGCAGAGCACTAGGACGAAGAATGATTCAACTTCCTATGTCCAATAACTACCACAGAGCTTAATACTCATGGATGCTTAATAAATGCTCATTGAATTTAACACCTATGAAGAAGTATTCCTGTGCTTGAATTGAGCATTCTTACCTAATTTGGGTGCTCCCTGAGACCAAGAACTATGTTTCATTTCCTTGGGATTTGGCACAAAGACTCTTAGTATCACATGTTGGTTGAAAAAAATTAAATTACTATGCCAAAGTTAATATGCAAAGTCAAACTGTTTGACCTTTGTTTCACGACTTGGATGCACATATAAATCTACTACATGCTGCTTAATTAAATGCTAGTAGTAAGTGACTCAACTACAGTGTGTTCTGGGGAAACTCAGCCTAAAGCTCTTCACTGTAGCCACTGCCTAGAAGGAAGGGCAAAGGCGAAATTCTCCAAGACGAAGACTTCACACACCACCGGGTTTGGCGAGCTGCGGAAACAGGTTACCTTAAAAAAAAACCTGAGTCTGGATCTGTGACTGTGGCAATTGACGTGAAGGAGACCGCTGGGAGCACAGTGGAGGGCTTGGTCCCCCTTCCGTCAAGTTACATCCAACCAGAGCCTGGCGCCAACTTCAGCTAACCATTCCAAAAGAGGCGACAGCTTCTGACTCCCGAGCCCCAGGCTTCCTGCCTTCAAGTCCCGGCTTTCCAGAGACTCTGGCTTCCAGGCCTGGCCTGGTTTCGGGCGCGAGGCTCTGGCTTCCAGCCAGTAGCAGAGGCACCGCCCAGTTGCGAAAGCTCTGGGCACGCCCGTCACCTCTAGGCTCATGAGTTGGCCTGGTTGGTCTTCCCACTCCTCACTCGTCCTCAGTCCTCACTCTCCATTACTGCCACCCAGCAAGCTTCGAACGTACTGGGGGGAAAAATGGCCCCCGCTCTTTTTGCTCCTATGGGGGTTGGTGGCCTACGTGGAGTCTCCTATTTGCAGGTCTGAGTTAGCAACATGGCACCAATTTTCACTCGTTTTCTCTTGCTCCCATTCCTTGGCATCCACTGGGCTTTGGGGATTTGGAGTCAATGGCATTCCTCTCTCTGATCTAGAGTCACTTGAAGAGTCTGTGCTGTAGTTGACGCCTGCGGCTTGCAATAAAGGATCCCTTGTACTGATTGTAAGGGAAAGGCTCAAATCTTTTTAAAAGGAGAAAGTGTTAAGTCTAAAACTAAGAAAAGTTGCCTTATTCTCGCCCTTCCAAAATGGTCTTTGGAATAATGACATAATCCTCATTCCCCACTTCCTTATATCTGAACACTTTCTGGAAAGAAACTTATTTCCCACCACATGCTAATTAAGGTAGAAGTCAGGATCCTGTCCTTTAGGGATGACCTCATTTTTGCAGGGTAATGGTAATGAAATGTACTAGGGGTAAAAAGTAATATCAAGGCTAACTTATTCCAAAATTAAGATTTGCTGAAACTTAACATATGAAACATAAGCACAGAACATGATAAAAGCAACCAATTCAGCTTGAATATATTTTCTGTTAGTATAATCCATCAAATGTTTTTCAAAATGGGATCCATCTTATTCACTGTCAAAAGTGATGTGTGTTCAAAGTTAGTATTTCACTTTTGAATTTCTATAGTCCCACCCTCTGAGTTTATGCAACATATGAATATAATTGCCAGCCAATGTAACATGCCTAATGAATTGGAAAAAGAATGTTCAAAACAAGTTAAAAGGTAGTATAAATATAATGGAGTGTAGGCTGTGTGGACACATGAATCTAAGCTATTTATTTGCTGTGTATCACTTTAAGCAATTTATTTGTCTTAAATTGGGCTCCGGCACAACTATGGCCCTAAGACAAGAATTAGGATACAGAGAACTTTATTTGGGAAGCATGGTAAGGAAGTGAGACTGGTAAGAGAGGAAAGCCAATAAAAATTGTGTCAAAAAATAAGGTTTCTACTGAGGGCAACTGGAACTCAATTCTACTGGAGACCCTCTGAAAGACTATATAAAACAGAACTCAGAATTATTCCACTGAGGGGCAAGAAAACTGAGATATACCAATTCCCTTCTCTCAGTGGTTGAGGGTTACTCCTGGGAATGTAATTCTCTGGTACTTCCCTTGGCAGCCTTCCCTTGAGCAGCATGCTCTTGCTGCCAGAAAGATAAGTAGTTGAGATTTGAAGCCATTGGCATGAGATGCATGGGAACTCCCATTGAAGCTGCAGGTGGCCTTAATGGTGGGCAAGAGGATGTGGGCAGGGTATTGATTATGTCCGTATTCATTCACTTTGTTTCTGTGTAAACTGGAGATAATAATTACCCATCTCATAGAATGATGTTAAGTCTCTGGCCCATAAAAATACTAAAAAATTATTTAAATGTGTTAATATAATGTGTATATAATAGGCACTTCTTTTTAAATTTTTTGGCATACATTAATATTCGATTGTGGTGCCACTCTATTTGTGGCACACATTCCTGTTTTCTGCAGTCTACTTCTATTCACACCCATTAGGATTCTTAACTATTACTTTACCTGGAATATGTTTCTAACCTGATTCCTTAACACCCTGCTTTTTCCCCCTAGAATTATTTATGCATCCCCACTAGACCATGAAAAGAATGAAGACAGTGTAATTTATCCTTCAACAAAAATGTATGAAACACTTCAACAAACCAAGGAATACAAAGATTAAAAAGAAAGTCCCCTGCCAGTCACAGCCAGTCACAGTGTTTCCTGCCTGTAATCCCAGCACTTTGGGATAAGGCAGGCAGATTGTTTGAGATCAGGAGACCAGGCTGGGAAACATGGTGAAACCCTGTCTCAAAAGAAAAAAAAAAAAAGCCCTCACTCTCAGGGTATTCATAATTCAGGCTCGATATAAAGCAAAAATTAAACATAAATACATTATGGTACTCTGACAAAGGTAAGAAGCAAATAGGAGGAGTTAACTGATCCTGTCTATGAGAATCAGAGAAAACTTCAGGAGGAGATGGTACCTAAGAGATGGTACCTAAGCATAGGGTCAATGAATAAGTAGAATTTAGTCCAGAAGAATACAGATCAGACTGTTAACAGTGGTTATCTGTGGAGAGAGAAGTGTGAGTGTGTGTGTGTGTGTGTGTGTGTGTGTGTAGTTTCGAGAGGGGAGATCAAGATGAAGGAATACTTACCTTTTAACTGCGTGTATTTTTGAGTTGTGTGAATGTTTTACTAAGAATATGTAATCATCAGTTGTTTGTGTAGTTTAAAAAAGAACATTAGCTTGAAGGTCTAATATATGCCAGCCCCTGTGGTAAATGCTCTGTATACATTATTGCATTTTAACTCTAACAATCATCATTATACATATACCAAGAGAGGCTAAACATCTTGCTCAGTTCTCACAGCTCGTAAATAATAGAACCATAATTTGAACCCAGGGTTTTTCTGGCTTCAGATCCGACGAGTGATAGATACACCATTAGGATTAACAAAACCCAAGGGAGTGCTATTAAATTTGGGGACCATGGGGTTTTGTGCTGCATAGGGAAAGAGGTAGGGCTGGAAGTAAAGCCAAAGAGTGGTTATAAATTGGGGGTGTGGGAAGGGAAAAGTCAAGTGTATGGGAATCTCAATGCACTAAAATTATAGTGGAATTAAGGTAGTAAAAACTGAAATAATAATCAGAGAGAAGCGTATTATCATCAAAGAATGGAATATAAAAGTTGAAATTTCAGAGGCAAAGCAGTTTGGGACTGAGGTGGGGGAGGGTGGAGGACAGCATGGAAAATAGGGGGAGAGTGATCACAGTTAGCATTTATTAAGTTTTTAGAGTACTGGGTACTATACTGAGCACTTTGTGTGCATTATCTTACTTAATCCTCACAATCCATAGTAAGGTAAATACTATCGTTACTTTCATTTAATAGATGATATGGTTTTGATTACTTTCCCAAATTAAGCTAATAGAATCAAATTTTCATAAGGCAGCTTCATTTCATAGTCAATTTTATTACTGTATTATTCAGCAGATTTTTTCCAATGTTATTTTTTAAATCATTTCTTAGAGTTTTACAAAATAATTATAATCACAAATATTAATAATTTAATATTAAATAACGTGACTTAAAACACTTGTTTTGTTATATTATGGTTGTATTTTATTATGCTTTTCAGATCAAATAAAAGAGAATCAATGTGAGTGCTAAACTAAACTACTTATTTTGGACAGCTACCATTTTAAAATTCAGAGCAGGCTATACTTCAAAGAATTTAATTTATGGGAGGAAAATGATTTTATGGATATTCAAACTAAGAGTTTGAACACAAAATAAAGGTAAGAACTGGCAAAAAAAAAACCTTTTATTTGGAAACATTTAAAAATCATTTTATAAAGCAAACAGAAGAAAATGTCAGCAAGATAAAAATATCTATAAAAAATCAACAAGAAAAAAACACTTAATGCTACCTTAACAGAAAAAGTGATATTGCTGGGAATTATAAACTTGAAGAAACATAGAGATATCAAATTATGTATTAAAAGAAAATTTTAAATTAACCAAAAAAAAGAGAAAACAGTTGAAAAGAATACCTAATCCAACATACTTTAATAAATATTAACAGTACGATCTGACACATGGTTGGTAAATGCATTGAGAAATGCTCATGGAAATAAAAAAAGGTTTAGTAAGCATCTTAGTATTAAATTTAACTAACTCTCTTCGGAATGACAAAAACAATCACTTCAAACTAAAAACAAAAAATAGATATTATGTCTCTAGTAGATTGTTAACATTTCTTAACTCAAAGATAATTAGAGTTTCAGAACATGAAAATCATATGACCTGTTTAAACAACTGCCTTCAAAACTATTCTATGTGTTAAATAGGAAAATATAGGGACAAAAGTCCCGCAATGTTTTATTTAAAGCATGTCATGGAGGTTTATGGTCTTTACATGGTTTAATAAATGGTAGAGACACTTGGCAAGTGTTTACAGAAATATCATTTACCAACCAAAATTCACCCAAAAAAGGAAGTCAAAGTCCCTAGTCTTCCTAACTTCTGTTGACAAAAAACAACCAAAGTTCAAAAGAGTCAAGTTACAGAAAATATAGATTTGATTGTAATACAACAAGAATATTCAAGGTATTAGTCAATGTCACATTTGAGTTATTAAATCACATTCAAATAATGCAAATGTATCAAAAAGCTATTAGATTTATTTAGAAATTCATGGCAGTCTCTTAACAAGTTGAATATATTACTAAAAACTTAAAAAACTGTCTTATTGTAAATATACGTATATATATATTTTTAAACTGCAGAATAGTAGCATCAGGGAAAAACACAAAAAAGAACCATTACATTTATTTAAAAATTCATGACAGTCTCCTAACAACTTCAAATGTATTTAAAACCAAAAAACTTGTCTTACTGTAAATAAATAAATACATATATATGTGTGTGTATATTTTAACTACAGAATAGTAGCATCAGGGGAAAACACAGGAACATTTTTCACAAATGTAAAGTATAATTTTCTTCTCATGGATTTAAAACTTGAAGGCCAGGAAGTCTTATGCCAGATAAACAAGACAAATAGGAAAACTAATAGTTAATTTTATATATTCCTTAGTGAGATGGATTACTCATCATTAAAATTGAACTTTCATAAGCCTGCTGCTTCAAGTACCTTAAATAAAAGAAAGACGTGCACCATAGATGATCAAACTGTCACAATAACTGTAGGTAAACTTGAGATCACAATGCTTTTCCTCTGTATGAGTACACATTATTAGTATTTTTAAATGTTATTTCTGAGATTTGAAAAAGCAGTCTATAGGCTATATAGTTGTCCAAGAATTTCATAGATTATACTTTTGACGGTTAACCGGTTCTTCAATTTTCATTATTTAGGCTAATGTCATTGCATTGAAATATATCCTAGGTTACTAGAGAAATGCTTCTGAAGACATTATTTCCCTATTTCTAACATAAAAGAACTGTCAAAAGGAATATGGACACCTGTGACTTTTATACATATCTTGAACAAGAAATTAAGGATCCAAGTACTTTTCCCCTCTTCTCAAAACTTCTATCAGTTATACGTGTGACGTATTGTACTTAACAGGGGCTCCTTGAAATAACAGTTTATGTAAGCAGAGTGAAAGGGAATCGCATAGTGAGGTTTTAACAAGTCCTCTTTCTAGCAACAGATTATTTCTTTGTTGAAAACACTTGAAATTAATTGTGGAATATTTATAATTATTTCTCTTTCACAACATTAATGTAGTTCCCACCACAAGGGTACTAACAATTTCCTCTTTAACCATGTAAGTATGATTAAATGGATTATTTTTTCAGGTTAAGTAGGATGAAGTCTAATATGTGTTAGATTAGACTTCATCCTACTTACCCTGCGTGTGTGTGTGTGTATTTTTTTTTTTTTTTTTTTTTTTTTTAGAGACTCTGTAACCTAGGCTGGGGTGCAGTGGTGTGATCATACCTCACTTCAGCATCAAACTCCTGGGCTCAAGCAATTCTGCCTCAGCCTCCCGAGTAGCTAGGACTACCAGGCGCACACTACCATGCTTAGGTAAGTTTTTTTTTATTATTATTATTTCTGTAGAGAAAGGGTCTCGCTATGTTGCCCAGGCTGGTCTCAAACTCCTGGGCTCAAGTGATTCTCTCACCTCAGCCTCCCAAAGCACTGAGATTACAGGCGTGAGCAACCATGCCTGGCCTGAAATGTTATATATTTATATAATACGATGTTTTTGCTAGTTTTGCATAAATTGTCTCATTTAACTTTCTCACAGAAATCTTTCTTTTCTTTTCTTTTCTTTTTTTTGTGAGACCGAGTCTCGCTCTGTCGCCCAGGCTGGAGTGCAGTGGCACAAACTCAGTCACTGCAAGCTCCGCCTCCCGGGTTCACGCCATTCTCCTGCCTCAGCCTCGCGAGTAGCTGGGACTACAGGCGCCCGCCATCATGCTTGGCTATTTTTGTGTGTGTGTGTTTTAGTAGAGACGGGGTTTCACCGTGTTAGTCAGGATGGCCTGGATCTCCTGACCTCATGATCAGCCTGCCTCGGCCTCCCAAAGTGCTGGGATTACAGGCGTGAGCCACCGCGCCCGGCCAGAAATCTTTTTCACTTTAATCAAAATTCAGAGAAGTGAATGCCTCATCCAAAATCCCCTAGACCATAGCAGAAATTGAAATCAAGTCTCTTATTACTCCAGATCTCATGTTTATACAGACTGTCCTGTCTCTATATAATAGGTAAGTGGTAATGCCTCAGTATCTGTACTCTCGTTTATATTTAGAGTCTGTTCTAGATAATCAGTTTAAGAAAAATGAAATATGTTCTATCTTTAGTTTTGAATGATGACTATGTAATCATAGTACTAGGCTCTTTATCTAAGGCTTCAATGCCTTTTGGGAAGAAAAAAAGAAGACTCAAAGAAATAAAATATGTTTAACAGTGAGATAAGTTCCAAGAGAGATTTTCTATTTTTTTCCCTGTCACCTACTCCAAATGTATCTCAGATGCCTTACACTAATCAGAAAAGGGAGTAAAAATGTTCCCCTCTCTTCTGATTGAACAAACAAGGAAACTCAAATAAAGTTCAATTAATTCTGTACTCCAGTTTTACGATGGTAAAATTTAAATCATGCAGAACTTTCAGGAGAGATGAAAAGTTGGGCATGCAGGTGTGGCAGTGTGTGCCTGTAGTCTCAGCTTCAAGGCTGCACAGTGAGCTATGATTGTGCTACTGTACTTCAGCCTCAGCAATAGAGTGAGACCCTGTCTCAAACAACGACAACAACAACAACAACAACAAAAGCAAAGAAACAAAAAAACAGAAAGGAAAAGAAAAGTTGGCCATGGTATCCCCAATCCAGCTCGTTGTGCACAAATCATGTGTTTAGGACCACATCGCTTTTCTTGGGCATTTCCTCTACTGTTGAAAAATATCCTACAGAGAACTTTCTCTTCCTTAGAATATCTTCTTCTCTCTTTTCCCTGTGCCTGGCACATTTGAACTCTTTTGTCACTTCTTCCATACTCCAAAACACCCGCAATCTGCCCTCTTCTCCTCTATTTCAGGTTGTAGCCTTTCCTCTAACAGGTATGCCTAGAAAATCATGCCTTAGTCATGCGGTGGCACTTCATCATTATCATTTCTTTTGCCTATTTTCTCTGCTGGATGGAGAGGAGTAACTCCAAGCTTTTTCTTCCCATTTTCTCTTTTGTTTGTTTTTGGTTACTCTGGATATAAAAAAAAAATCAGACATCTAGACATCTCTCACTGTGAAAATTCATCTTGTATCAATAGCTCTCATCTGACATGTGCACTACATTCATATTCTTCTTACTAGGCTAAGTTTTAGATCTTTTAATGCTAAAAAAGCATCTGTTTCTACTGACCCTTTGTTAAATTAGCCTTAGCACATGCATGCTCAGTTGCCTCCTCCTGACTTGTCTTGTCTTGTCTCGTCCCGTCCCATCCCTTCCCTTTGCCTCCCCTCCCTTCCCCTTTCCTTTCCTTCTCTCTCTCTCCCTTCCTTCCTTCCTTCCTTCCTTTTCTCTCTCTCTCTGTCTCTCTCTTTCTCTCTCTTTCTCTCTTTCTTTCTTTTGAGACAAGTTCTCACTCTGTCACCCAGGCTAGAGTGCATAGCTCACTGTATCCTCAAACTCCTGGGCTCAAGCAATCTTCCCACTTCAGTCTCCCAAGTAGCTAGGACTGCAGGTGTACGCCACCACACCTGACTTTTATTTTTGTAGAGATGGGGTCTTGCTATGTTTCTCCTGATTCTTGAGGGATTTTTGTTTTTCCTTCAATGCAGCAAATAGGGAATGTAGTCAGGGCACTCTGAGAAATATGAAAACATAGCTCCGAAAAGAGTTTACTATCTAGTGGGAAAGACAACCTCTTAGCTGTAAGAGGTCCTGCATTTCCTTAAAAAGGAGCTTAAGGAATGTGCATTCTCATTGGAAGTGAGAGTTAGGAGATTTGTCTTGAAATTGACAATAGCAAGCACACAATCTTTAAACTGTATTTGGGATGGCTTGAGTAGAGACGTATTGAAATTAAGGGAGAACTAAAGTGACCAAACTGCCCCTTGGGCTGTCAGTCTCTTTCAGGTTCCGTTTCTGACTTCATGTGATTTTGTAAGGCAGATATATTCGTGAAATAGGCTGATGGTGCTATAGATAAACTGCAAACAGAGGTAAGAAAGGTGAAGGAGAGGCCAGGCGTGGTGGCTCACACCTGTAATCCCAGTACTTTGGGGGCCTGAGGTGGGTGGATCACAAGGTCAGGGGTCAAGACCAACCTGGTCAAGATAGTGAGATCCTGTCTTACTCAAAATACAAAAAATTAGCTGGGTGTGGTGGTGGGCGCCTGTAATCCCAGCTACTCAGGAGGTTGAGGCAGAGAATTGCTTGAATCTCCGCCAGGAGGCGGAGGCTGCGGTGAGCCGAGATGGCACCACTGCACTCCAGCCTGGGCGACAGAGCGAGACTCCATCTCAAAAAAAAAAGGGGGGGGGAGGGAGGAGAATTAATTCCATCTGGTGAAATCTGAGATGGCTTCAGAGACAAGGTGGCATTTATACTAAACTTTTAAAAAGTAGGTAAGCTTCCAACAAGTAAAAAAGTTGAGTGAAAAGCATTCCAGAAGTATGGAACTAGGTAAACGATGACTAAAGATGGAAAACCTGGTGCATATTTAGGAAGTGATGAGTATTCTGGTGTGAAAAGAAAAAAAATATGTATATGTATGGCAAGCAAACGCATTGGGAGATAGAGTTCGAAAGACAAGTTGAGGCAAAATCTAATTTAGTAACTAGAGTAGCAATGCTGCTAAGTATTGGAGCAAGGACTTGAATTCAAATCCTATCTCCAGATCCTACATTCATTCCTTAAACCATGTGGCCGGCTAGCAATAAAGAATTAGTAATGCCTTTGCACTCTGTTTGTATGCTTTCTTTATTCATAAAAAGATCTAGAATCCTATGATAGAAATTTGAACTTTAGGGAACTATTGAAACTATTTGAGCAGGAGTTTTTATTTTTTTATTGCTAGCATAACATACCTCAGTCACTTCACAGATGTCTTAATGATATAAATTTAACAAGTTTGCTTTTTTCCCCTCCATGTGTAAAAATGCTTCCTATCTTGCATATCTGTAATTTTCTCCTCTTTAAGCAGTTATAAACTGATGTCTACCTCAGCTCTTCATTACCTAAAGCTTAAAAAAGTGACCTAAGTTGGTGGGCAATTTAAGGGTGATATACTCTGAAGTAAATCTAAATTATTTTTCCTCTTTTTTTCTTTTTTTTTTTTTTTTACACCACTGCCCCCATTCTACCATTCTACACTACAGAAGAGAAAAAGAGAAAAAATAATTTCTCCACCACCACTTCGCCCTCCACCACCATTCTACTCTCTACTTCAATTACTTCAACTTTTTTCTTTTTTTTGAGACAGAGTCTCACCCTGTCTTCCAGGCTGGAGTGCAGTGGTGCAATGTTGGCTCACTGCAACCTCTGCCTCCAGCGTTCAAGTTATTCTCCTACCTCAGCCTCCAAGTAGCCGGGATTACAGGCAGGCCCCACCACGCCCAGCTAATTTTGTATTTTTAGTTGAGACCAGGTTTCACCATGTTGGCCAGGCTGGTCTTGAACTCCTGACCTCAAGTGATCTGCCTGCCTCAGTCTCCCAAAGTGCTGGGATTACAAGCATGAGCCACCGCACCGGCTCAACTTTTTAAGATTCTATATAAGTAAGATCATGTGGTATTTGTCTTTCTATGCCTGGCTTATTTCACTTAACATAGTATCTACCAGGTTCATTTATGTTGTCACAAATAACAGGATTTCCTTCTTTTTAAAGGCTGAATAGTATTTCATTGTGTATTATACCACATTTTCTTTATCCATTCATCTGTTTATAGACAGTTAGGTTGTTCCCATATTGTGACAATTGTGAATAATGCTGGAATGAACATGGAAGTGTAAACATCTCTTTGATATACTGATTTCATTTCCTTAGGGTATATGTCAGTTTTCTATATGCACAGGTTCCACATCCATGAATCCAATCAACTGTGGATTTGTGAAGAACGTCGTTGGTATTTTGATAGGGATTGCATTAAATCTAAAGATTGCTTTGGATATTATGGTCATTTTAATAATATTAATTCTTTTTTTTTTTTTAACGGAGTTTCACTCTTGTTGCCCAGGCTGGAGTGCAGTGGCACAATCTCAGCTCCCTGCAACCTCCACCTCCCATGTTCAAGCGATTCTCCTGCCTCAGCCTCCAAGTAGCTGGGATTACAGGCATGCGCCACCATGCCTGGCTAATTTTGTATTTTTAGTAGAGATGGGATTTCACCATGTTGGTCAGGCTGATCTCGAACTCCTGACCTCAGTTGATCCACCTGCCTCTGCCTCCCAAAGTGCTGGGATTACAGGTGTGAGCCACCGTGCCCAGCCAACAATATTAATTCTTTAGATCCATGGGCATGGGATGTGTCCATTTGTTTGCCTTCTTCAATTTCTTTCATCAGTGTTTTATAGTACTCATTGTAGAGATCTTTTACCTCCTTGGTTAAATTTATTCCTAGGTATTTTATTTTTTGTAGCTATTAGAAATGGGATTGCTTTCTGTATTTCTTTTTCAACTAGCTTGTTATTGGTCTATAGAAACATTACTGATTTTTGTATGTTGATTTTGTATCCTGCAACTTTACTGAATTTGTTTGTCACTTCTAAGAGTTTTTGGTTCAGTTTTTAGGATTTTCTATATATAAGATCATGTCATCTTCAAAGAGGGACAGTTTGAATTTCTCTTTCCAATTTGGATGCTCTTTATTCTTTCTCTTGCCTGATTGTTGTGGCTAGGACTTCCAGTACTACGCCGAATAAGAGTGATGAAAGTGAGCATCCTTGTCTTATTGCATTTCTTATAGGAAAGGCTTTCAGCTTTTTCCCCATTCAATATGATGTTAGCTGTGGGTTTTGTAATATATGGACTTTATTGTATTGAGATATGTTCCTTCTATGCCTAATTTGTTGAAGAGTTTGTATCATGAAGGGATGTTGAATGTTATCAAATGCTTCTTCTGCCTCTATTGAGATGGTCATATGGTTTTTGTCCTTCATTCTGTTGTTGTGGTATATCATGTTTATTGATTTGGATATACTGAGCCAACCCCAGGATAAGACCCACTTGATCATGGTGTCATGATCATATCTTTTTGATATGTTGTTGGATTCAGTTTGCTAGCATCTTATTGAGAACATTTGTGTCTATGTTCATGAATGATATTGCCCTGTAATTTTGTTATTGCTGTTGTGTCCTTGTCTGGTTTTGTATCAGGGTAGTGCTGGTCTCGTAGAATGAATTTAGAATAGTCCCCTTCTCTTCAAATTTTTTGAATAGTTTGAGAAGAATTTGTTAGTTTTTCTCTAAAAGTCTGGTGGAATTCAGTGGTAAACTCATTTGATCCTGGACTTTTCTTTGTTGGGAGACTTTTTATTACTGATTCAATCTCTTACTTGTTATTGGTCTGTTCAGTTTTTTCATTCCTTCTTGGTAAAATTTTTGGTAGGTTATATGTGTCCAGGAATTTATCAATTTCTTCTAGTTTTTGTATTGTTTTGGTGTATAGTTGTTGATAATAGTCTCTACTAATCATTTGTATATTTGTGGTATCTATTGTGATGCCTCCTTTTTCATTTCTGACTTTATTTGAGTCTTCTCTCTTTGTTTCTGAAAAAAGGGGGAGTGTTATGGCTCTAGGAGGTTAGTTAAAAATTAAAAAAAAATTTTAACAGGAGTTAGTTTAGCTAATGTTTAGCTAATAGTTTGTTAATTTTGTTTATCTTTTTCAAATACCAACATTTTGTTTCATTGATCTTTCGCAATTCTTTTAGTTTCAATTTTGTTTATTTCTTCTCTGATTTTTATTATTTTTTTCCTTCTACTAATTTTGGGTTTGGTTTGTTCTTGCTTTTCTAGTTCCTTAAGGTGCATCATTAGATTGCTTCTTCGGTCTTTTTACTTGTCATTAGTCTGTTCAAGCTACCTATTCTTTCTGATTGAGTCTTATTAGGTTATAATTTCTTTCAGGTTATCCAACTTGTTGGCATATAATGTTCATAATAGTCCCTTATGACACTTTTTTTGTCCTAAGGTGTCTGTTATAATGTCTCCACTTTCATTTCTGATTTTATTGAGTCTTCTCTCTTTTTTTCATACTTAGTACTTAGCTAGGGGTGTGTTGATTTTGGTTATTTTTTCAAAGAACAAACTCCGGATTTTGTTAATTTTTTTCCTATGGTTTTACTGTTCTCTATTTAATGTATTTCTGTCCTGATCTTCCTTCTGCTAACGTTAGGTTTAGTTTGTTCTTTTTCTAGCTCTTTGAGGTTTAATGTTAGGCTATTTATTTGAGATCTTCCTCCTTTTTAAACACAGACATTTATTGCTATTACTCCCCTCTTGGAACTGTTTTTTTACTGTTGTCTTCTAGTTGTTTTGTAGGTCATTTTTTCATTGCTTTCTCTCTATAGTCCACCTTTGTGATTTGGTAATTTTTTCTGGTAGCTAAGCTTTAATTCCTTTATCTTTCTCTTTGTGTATCTGCTATAGTCTTTTGCTTTGTTGTTACCATGGGGCTTACATAAAACTTCTTATAGTTACAACAGACTATTTTAAGATGGTAACATCTTAAATTTGGTCACATATAAATACTGTGGACTTTTACTCTTCCTTCCTAATTTACATTTTTGTTGTTTTTCTGATCTTGAATTATCCATTTGTATTCTCATATATCTTGCTGAGCTTCCTTAAGATCATTATTTTGAATTCCTTTTCAGGAAATTTATAAATTTACATTTCTTTAGGGTCAATTATTCGAGGATTATTTTGTTCCTTTGGTGATGTCATGTTTTCTTTTTCATGTTTCTCTGTCTGTGCATTGGTGTCTGCACATCTGGTGGAATTGTCAGTGCTTCCAAACCTTACAGAATGACTTTCATAAGAAAAGGCTTTCCCTTGCAGATGGGTCTTAGGGTGCCAGCTGGGAAGGGTATGGTGGCTTTGGTTACAAGTAGATGTAATAGTATAGCTGCCATGCAGAATCTTCAGCTGCAATTAACGTCAGTGATGACATGGGTGCCTTAGTGACTTAGGCTGCAGAAGTTTGTTGCAGTGGCATCAGCAGCATATGCCATTAGTGTCCTCCATGGCAAGGGCTTTTAGGGTCCTCCTGTGTTTGTTTTCCCCAAAATGGGGAGTCTTTACTGAGGGGATCCTTCTTGGTATCAAGTCTGACATGAACCACAAGCAACTGCAGTGGCACTGGGTTTCAGGGAGGAGATGTTCAGAGCAGCTGTGGAGCCAGGGTCCTGTGCTCAGGACCTCACCACTCTACTGTGGCACCTGGGAATTTGGACACATGTTCACTCTCTGAGGCATAGGTAGGTGCTGACTGCCATAAAGCTAAGGTCTGTGACTCTGGTGCATACCTCAGCTGCTCAGGCCTAGGGGGCTGGGTTGTTGCTGTGACTCTGCCCCTGCTCCTCAGGGGCAGCACTGGCCCAGCTCTGGTAAAGAAGGGGTGCTCTGGGCTGGGGATAGTGGCTCACGCCTGTAATCCCAGCACTTTGGGAGGCCGAGGCAGGTGGATCACCTAAGTTCAGGAGTTCAAGACCAGCCTGGCGAACATAGTGAAATCCCGTCTTTACTAAAAATACAAAAATTAGCCAGGCATGGTGGCGGGCGCCTGTAATCCCAGCTACTCAGGAGGCTGAGGCAGGATAATTGCCTGAACCCGGGAGAAGGAGGTTGCAGGGAGCTGAGATTGTGCCATTGCACTCCAGCCTGGGCGATAAGAGCAAAACTCCATCTCAAGAAAAAAAAAAAAAGCAGGGGTGTGCTGGAGGTTCAGGCTTTGGGAAGCAGGGCACAGCTGCAATTTGGGAACCAGAGGCTTATAGAGCACAGCAGCCACTCAGGCCCTGGACGGGGATGAGAACCTGTGTAGTGGGGACCCTGGACTATGGGATGGTAGGACACAGCAGCATTGCAGGCTCTGTGAAGTCAAGTGCAGTGGCACTAATGTCCCAGGAATGGCAGGGCATAGCTGTGGCTTGGGCCCTGGGGTACAGGGAGCAGCACAGTGATGACTCCACTCCCTGGTAAGGCAGGGTGCATCCTCTGCTAGGGGATAGTCTGGTTTCATGGAAGCAGGGTTCTGCAGTTGTTCAGCCTGGAGAGTAGGTTGTTTCAGTTCACCCAATCCTCTGTTTTCCTGGGATGTGCAGCACCACATTGGCTCAGCCCTGGGAACTGCAGCTGCTTGGCTCAGCTAAGGGACCCATAATCTTGTGAAGTGGAGTGACTCCTCAGCTCCAACACCGGGGGGGTGACTGCTCTGGGTGGCCCACAGCACCAGTTCCCTAGAAGGCACTACCTCAGGTCCAGTACAGGGGGACATGACTGCTCTGGGTAGCCAAACCACCAGTTTCCCAGTAGGCACTGCTTCACCTCCAGTGCTAGGGGCATTACTGATGTGGGTGGCCAAGGCACCATATCCCTGGAAGGTAGGATACTGCTGCTGCAGCTCCTGCACTAGGGGGGCAGGACACAGCAATCACTGGGAGGGGTAGGGCAGAGCAGCTTGAATCCATGGGATAGCGTGTAGCAGCAGCTTGATTTAGGGATGGTGAACCACCAGACAGTGGTGGTACAGGTGTAACAAACCCTCAGGAATGGAGAGGTGCAATAGCCCCTCACCTCCCGAGCAGGACTTCCTCCAGCCATGGTTCTGGATCTAAGATGGCACAGCAGAGTAGCAGCCCATGAAGGGCAGAGCACAGCATTGACTCCTTCTCTGGAAGAAGTGCAGCCATATGGACACCAGGCAGTTCCCTCTGCTGGGCTTAGCACCTTTGAGAAATACAGGATTTCCCAGTGGTGAGGACTGTAGTAATCTCAGTGGTGATAAGGGCTGCTGGGTTCCTCTTGCTTACCTTTTCCCTTCACTGAAAAGTTTATCCCGGTTCTGAGCTGGTCCTGACTGGAGTATGGACGGGGTAGGATGTGAGCTGCTTCCTTCTTTTCTTTATGTAACTATCCTGGGTTTCTATGCTCTACAGAGTTTATACTACTACTTTTTTTTTCTTTTTGAGACGGAGTCTCATTCACTCTGTCACCCAGGCTGGAGTGCTGTGGTGTGATCTCGCCTCACTGCAACCTCCGTCTCCCAGGTTTGAGCGATTCTTGTGCCTCAGCCACCCGAATAGCTGGGTTTACGGGTGTGCACCACCATGCCCAGCTGATTTTTGTATTTTTAGTAGAGATAGGATTTCACCATGTTGGCCAGTCTGGTCGTGAACTCCTGACCTCAAGTGATCCGCTGCCTTGGCTTCCCAAAGCGCTGGGATTACAGGCGTGAGCCACTGCACCAGCCTATACTACTCCTTTGATATATTTCTGTTTTCTCCTTCAGTTATTTTCATCAAAATATAGTTGTTTATTCATTTCTTTGGCTGTCTTTGTGTGGGAGACAAGCACAGGAGCTTCTAGTCAACAACCTAGCTGATGTCCTCCTCTTAAAATTTTAATTGAACCTATGCATGGTGGCTTATGCCTGTAATCCCACTGACTTGGGAGGCTGAGGTTGGAAGATCACTTGAGGACAAGAGTTCTAGGCCAGTCCGGACAAATAGTGTGATCCCACCTCTAAAAAATAAGAAACAAAAAAAATTAAAAATTAACTGAGCGTGAAGATATGCATCTGTAGTCCCAGCTACTTAGGGAGGCTGAGGAAGGAGGATCACTTGAGCCCAGGGGTTCAAAGCTGCAGTGAGTTACGCTTATGCCACTGCACTGTAGCCTGGGCAACAGAGTCAGACCCCAGCTCTGAAAACTTTTTTAAGTTGAAGAGTTTTCATAATAGCATATTACCACTTATTAGTGGTAGTATTAATATTATTTGTACTTATATAATTGCATTTCTCTTATATATATTTAAATCTTACAATAAGCACTAAATGATGCTTTGGGATGTTAATACCTTAATGAAAATAATGAAGCACTATATATTTTATTACTATACCAAAAGCTATAAAAGCTATTCCTCAAAAGCTATAAAAGCCTTTCTTAAAAACTATAAAGTATAATGCCCAGCAGAGGATGCTGCAACTGCATGAAGAAAAGCAGACAATGTCCTTAGTGACATCACATCTTCCTAATTCAAGTCAGGGAAACTAATACATACTTATCCTAGACAGTGATGCACGTTTGTCTTCTGGCTTATGACCTATTGAACTTTTGGAAGAAGAGTTACAGTGAAAAGAACCTAGGAAAATTCAGAGGAAACTTGAGGGACAAAATTGGATGACTACCTTGGTGTGAAGGTCAGCAGACTTCTCTCATTCTCTAGTGGCATCAAAATGTACTTATATAATTCAACATCTATTTTGGCATCTTTAAATAGTACTCCCTAACACCATTTTAAAAATGCCCTTAGTGATTGAATTGGTATATTAGCTGTTCTTGCATTGCCATAAAGAAATATCTGAGACTGGGCAATTTTTAAAGAAAAGAGGTTTAACTGGCTCATAGTTCTTCAGGCTATACAAGCATGGTGCTGGCATCTGCTCAGCTTCTAGGGAGAGAGCTTTTACTCATGGCGGAAGGTGAAGGGGGAATAGGCATATCACATGGTGAAAGCAAGAGCAAGAGAGAGTCGGGGGGCACACATTACAACAAAACAAGAACTCAATATCATGAAGACAGCACCAAGCCATAAGCGATCTGCCCCCATCATCTAAACACCTCCCACAGGCCCCATCTCCAACCTTGCGGATTACAATTCAGCATGAGATTTGGTGGGGACATATACTCAAATCATATCAATTGGTGACACATGTATATAGTGTGTCTTTCATATTGACAATTCAGATATTTCTATTGATGATAAGATAAAAATATATATTATCTTGCGGCATCCTTTGCAACTTCCACTTAGTTATTAGATGATTTCTTCAAGACCTGACATTTTAAAAAGTAAGGAATTCAACAGGTAAATTACTAAGAATCTCTAAGCAAACATACCCAATAAAAATCAAAACAAGTGAGATACAAATGACTGGAATAAATAATCTTTCAGTGCAAAGACAGACATACATCCATAAGAGAAATCTGCAAACAGAGATCTCCCCAAATGAACAAAGCAAAGAACCAGTGACTGATCCTAACAAGATGACAAAATATGAGGTCTCTGACCAATTATTCAAAGCAGCGGTTTTAAGGAAACTCAGTGATCTCCAAGATGACACTGAAAAACAATTCAGAAATTTATAAAAGAAATTTAACAAAGATATTGAAATAATTTTCTAAAAATCAAGCAAATCTTGGAATTAAGAAATACATTGGCAGAAGTGAAAAATTCATTAGAGCCTCTCAGCAGCAGAATGGATCAAGCAGAGGGAAGAATCAAAAAGCAGGAGGAGGCCAGGCATGGTTGCTCATGCCTGTAATCCCAGCACTTTGGGAGGCCAAGGCAGATGGATCACTTGAGGTCATGAGTTCAAGACCAGCCTGACCAACATGGTGAAACTATGTCTGTACTAAAAATACAAAAATTTGCTGGATATGGTGGCATACACCTGTAATCCTAGCTACTTGGGAGGCTGAGGCAGGAGAATTACTTGAACCTAGGAGGCGGAGGTTGCAGTGAGCCATGATCATGCCATTGTATTCCAGCCTGGGTGACAGAGCAAGACTCTGTCTCAAAAAAAAAAAAAAATCGGGAAGACATGGCCGGGTGTTGTGGCTCATGCCTGTAATCCCAGCACTTTGGGAGGCTGAGGCAGGTGGATCACCTGAGGCCGGGATTCGAGACCAGCCTGGCCAACATGGTGAAATTCCATCTCTACTGAAAATATAAAACTAGCCAGGCATGGTGGTTGGTGCCTGTAGGTGTCTGTAATCCCGGCTACTCAGGAGGCTGAGGCAGGAGAATCTCTTGAATTCAGGAGATGGAGGTTGCAGTGAGCCAAGATCGTGCCATTGCACTTCAGCCTGGGCAAGAAGAGTGAAACTCTGTTGCAAAAAAAAAAAGGCAAGAAGACAGGGTATTTGAAATTATACAATCAGAGGATGAAAAAGAATGAAAAGGAGTGAGGACTGCCTAGAAGATGTATAGAAAGTTACCTCAAAAGACAAAATCTAAGAGTTATTGGTGTTCAAGAGGGAGTTGAGCAAGAGCAAGGAGTAGAAAGCTTACTCAAAGAAATAATAACAGAATATTTTCCAAAACTTGAGAAAGATATAAAAGATATACAGGAAGTTCAGAGAACACCAGAGAGACTTAACCCAAATAAGACTAACCCAAGGCATATAATAATCAAACTTTCAAAGTTCAAGGACAAAGAGAGGATCCTAAAAGTAGCAAGAGAAAAGAAGCAAATAACATAAAAAAACTCTAAGTTGTCTGGCAGGAGACTTCTTAGTGGAAACTATGCAGGACAGTAGGGAGTGGGACTACATTTTCAAGATGCCAAAAGAATGTATTATGCATTTCCCCAAACCACTTAAATATGTATGCCTAATACATTATAGTTTTAAATATATCATACAAAGATTAATTGAAAAGAAGGATTAATTGGCACATTTGATATTATCTTAGGTGACATTATCACAAAACCACCTGTTTTGGTATATAATAAATATATGAACACAATAAATGTGTATTCTATGTGCTGTACAAATATTAACCACTATGGTTCATGAAATTATTGACCGTTGATAAAATTCCTCACTTATAATATTATTTTGTATTTTTTCTAATTACAAGCTGCATTTTTTATGTTACTAAATTTTGGCACAAAAGGAGATGTAGGCTCAGTCTACTGTTTTGATAAAACTCAAAATCAAATGGCATAATTTCTTAATTTACTTTAGATTCAATATCTCATTTGCCTCATACAGTAAGTCTGAGGGGTAGGGAGCTACAGCAGTTACAGTCATTTTCTCTCTCCTATATCAGAGGATCTTTAGACATAGGGTATTTGTGGATTGACTCATTTTCCCACATTATTTTTGTATATCAACTACCATGACAATGAGAGAAACTTGGAACACTACAAATTATAAGCAAACTTATATAAAGATAAAAATGATTGAAAAAAACTCAAGAAGGAATAGAAGACATCAATAAATCTATAAAAAGTAAAGATATTAAATTGATTTTTAAAACTTTTACAAAGAATATCCCAGATCCCAGTGGTATCACAAATGTACCCTGCCAATTTTTAATGAAGAATTAAAAACAGTAATTCACAAATACTTTTACAAAAGACAGAAGAGGAGGGAATGCTTTCTCATTAATTCTACTAGGCCAGGATTACTATAATCTAACAACCACACAAAAGCAGTACAAGAAAAGAAAACTACAGAACATATCTCTCTTAAATGTCCACAAAGAAATATTCAAGATAATACTAGCAAACTGAATACAAACATATAAAAAGGATTACACACTATTACTAAGTGTGATAGTATGAACAAATACATAGTTTGTCTAACATGTAATAAACTGTTAGCTTTTCTGTCCATGTCCATCACTCCTGGAGTTTCTTCGTGTGTGTGTGTGTGTGTGTGTGTGTTACTTGTGGTAAAAACACTTAACATGGATATGTTTGTTATCCTGATTATGATGGGAGTATCACAAGTATATGCATAAATCCAGACTCAAATAGTATACGCTAAACACGTGTGTGGGGTATACTAATTATCCTTCAATAAAGTTGTTAAAAACAATGTAATACCCCATATTAATAAAACAAAAGGACAATTTTTAAAAGATGCTGAAATAAAGCTGGGCATGAGGGCTCACACTCGTAATTCCAGTGCCTTGGGAGTATGAGGTAAGAGGATTGCTTGAGACCAGGAGTTCAAAGAGCTGAAAGAAAAGAACTGCCATCCAAGAATACTGTATTCAGCAAGGAAAGATAGTCTTTCCAAGACAAACAAAAACTAAGAGAATTTACCACCACCAGTCCTGTCTTACAAGAAATCATAGAGTTTTTCAATCCGGAAGAATGAAACACTAACGTGCAAAAAGAAAACATTTGGAAGTATAAAACCCACCAGTAAAATTAATTATAAGGACAACCACAGAATATTTCAATAGCTTAATTATGGTGTGCAATCCATGCATACCTCTAGTATGAAGCCTAAAAGACAAATATATCAAAAATAACAATAGCTGTAGCAACCTGTTAATAGACAGACCATATAAAAATATGTAAATTGAGGCAACAAAATGTATGTGGGGGTAGAGTTAAGATAGAGAGTTTTTTTAGTTTATCCTTTGTTTCTATTTTTTTGTGATCTAAGTTGTCATCTCTTTAAAATAACTAGTTATATTTATAAGATTTTTTGTAACCCTCATGATAACCATTATGCAAAAAGCCTATAATAGATACAATAAAAATAAGATGCGATGAGTTAAAACATACTACTAGTAAAAACCACTTAAGCACAAAGGAAGATGGGAAGAAAGGAAGAGAAGAGTTACAAAACAACCAGGAAACCATCAACAAAATGGCAGGAGTAAGTCCTTACTCATCAATAATAACACTGAATGTAAATGACTCTATTCTTTAATTGAAAGTCACAAAGTACATGAATGTATAAAGAAACAAGACCCAGTTGTGTACTGCCTGCAAGAAACCCACCTCACCTACAAAAACACACATAGACTGAAAGTGAAGAGGTGAACAATGTTATTCCATGTAAGTGGAAAGCAAAACAGAGCAGGAGTAGCTAAACTTATATCAGATAAAAGGGACTGCACATCAAGACTATAAAAAGAGATTAAGACGGTCACTGTATAATGATAAAGGGGTCAATTCAGCAAGAGGATATAACAATTATAAATATTTATGCACCACCACTGGAGCACCCACGTATATAAAGCAAACTTTAATAGACTGAAAGGAAGAGATCGATTGTAATACAGTAATAGTAGGTGATTTCAACAGCCCACTCTCTAGTAATGGACAGATCATCACCCCACAGAAAATCAACAAAGAAACATTGAGGTTAAACTGTACACTAGACAAAATAGAACTAACATTTACAGTCCATTTCACCCAAGTACTGCAGAATACACTTTTTTTCCATCAGCACATGGAACATTCTACAGAACAGACCATATATTAGGTCATAAAACAAGCCTCAACAAATTGAAAAAAGTAGAAATAATGTCAAGTATCTTTTTTGACCACAATGGAATGAAACTAGAAGTCAGTAACAAGAGGAACCCGAGAAATTACACAACACATGGAAATTAAACAACATGCTACCAAATGATAAATGGGCCACTGAGGAAATTAAGAAGGAAATTAAAACACTTTGAGGGTGGAGGCAGAGCAAGATGGACAAATAGAAGACTTAATTGATTGTCCTCCCAGCAACTATCCACAACAATTGAACAATGGTTCAATCCACAATTGAATGACTATCCACACAAAAAAGCACCTTTATAAGAACCAATAATCAGATGAACAATCGTAGCACATGGTTTTAAGTTCATATCACTGAAAGAGGCACTGAAGAGGGTAGGAAAGCATTTTGAATTGCCAGTGCCACCCCTTCCTCATCCCCTACAGCAGCTATGTGGTGCAGAGAGAGAATCTGTGTGCTTGGAAGAGGAAAAGTGTAGTGATTTTGGGACTTTGCACTGGAACTCAGTGCTCCCTGTCACAGCAGAAAGCAATACCAGGCAGAACTCAGACAGAGCCCGTGGAGGGAGCATTTAGACCAGCCATAGCCAGAGCAGAATTGCCCACCCTAATAGAACCATTGTCAGAACTTAAGTTCCAGCAAGCCTTGCCACCGTGGGCTAAAATGTTCCAGAGCCCTAACTAAACTTGAAAGGCAGTCTAGGCCACAAGGACTGCCATTTCTTGGCAAGTCCTGCTGCTGTGCTGAGCTTGGAACCAGTGGACTTGGGGGCAAGTAACCTAGTGAGACACCAACCAAGGCAGCCAAGGGAATGTTTGCACACCCCTCTTCCATCCCCGGGCAGCACAGCTCGCAGCTACAAAAAAGACTCCTTCCCTCTGCTTGAGAAGAGGAGAGGGAAAAGTAAAATAGAGTTTGTCTTGCAACTTGGATACCAGATCAGCCACGTAGGATATTGCACCAGGCAGAGTCTTGAGGCTCCCATTCCAGGCCCTAGCTCCTGGATGACGTTTCTAGACACACCCTGAGCTAGAAGGGAACCCACTTCCTGGAAGGGAAGGACCCAGTCCTGGCAGAATTCATCACCTGCTGACCCAAGAGTGCTTGGGCCCTGAATAACCAGCAGCAATACCCAGGCAGTACTTGCCATGGGCCTTGGGTGAGACTCAGAGACATGCTCGCTTTAGGTGTAACCCAGCACATTCCCACCTGTGGTGGCTATGGGGAGAGCCTTCTTCTGCTTGAGAAAAGGAGAGGGAAGAGTAAAGGGGACTTGGTCTTGCAGCTTAGGTACCAGCTTGGCCACAGTGGGGTAGATCACCAAGCAGGCTCTTGGGCCCTGATTTCAGGTCTTGGCTCTTGGACAGCATTTCTGGACCTGCCCTGTGCCACAGGGGAGCCCATTGCCCTGAAGGGAGAGTCCCAGGCCTGGCAATATTCACCACAAGTTGACTGGAGAGCCCTTGGGTCTTGAGTGAATATCAGAGGTAGCCAGGCAGTACTTACCATGGGTCTAGGGTAGTGATGGTCATGGGGAGAGACTTCGCTTGTGGAAAGGGGAGGGAAGAGTGGGGAAGACTTTGTCTTGTGGCCAGGGTGCCAGCTCAACTGCAGTAAAATAGAGCACCAGGTAGCTTCCTAAGGTTTCTGACTTCAGGCTCTCAGATGACATCTCTGGGCCCACCTGGGGTCAGGGGTAACTGGCTGCCCTGAAGGAAAGGTTGCAAGCCTGGCTGGCTTTGCCACCTGCTGATTGTAGAGCCCTAAGGCCTTGAGTGAACATAGGTGGTAGCCAGGTAGTGATTACTACAGGCTTTGGGCGAGACCCAGTACCATGCTAACTTCAGGTTTGAACTAGCACACTCCCAGTGGCTCTCCCAGCTGTAGGCATCTCAGCACACAGAGCAATATTCCATTTGTTTGACAGAAAGTAAAGGAAGGGAACAAGAGTCTCTGCCTTGTAATCTAAAGAGTTCTTCCTGGTCTTATCCAAGACCATCAAGGCGGTACCTCTAGGAGTCTGTAAGAGCCATAGCATTACTCAGCTTGGGGTGCCCCCTAATACAAATATGGCTCCCATGACCAAAAACTTAGATCACAACACCCAAGTCCCTTCAAATATTTGAGAAGCCTTACTAAAAAGAACAGGTACAAACAAGCCCAGACTGCAGAGACTACAAAAAATACTTAACTCTTCAATGCTCAGACACCAACAAACATCCACAGGCATCAAGACCATCCAGGAAAATGTGACTTCACCAAACAAACTAAGGCACCAGGGACCATTCCTGGAGAGAGAGAGAGAGATGTGACCTTTTAGACAGAGAATTCAAAATAGCTGTTTGAGGAAACTCAATGAAATTCAAGATAATACAGAGAAGGAATTCAGAATCCTATCAGATAAATTTAACAAAGAGACTGAAAGAATAAAAAAGAATCAAGAAGAAATTCTGGAGTTGAAAATGCAATTGACATACTGAAGAATGCATCAGAGTCTTTTACCAGCAGAATTGATCAAGCAGAGGAAACAATTAGTGAGCTTGAAGATAGGCTATTTGAAAACAGAGGAGACAAAAGAAAAAAGAATAAAAAAGAAAGAAGCACACCCACAGTTCTAGAAAATATCCTCCAAAGGGCAAATCTAAGAGTTTTTAGTCTTAAAGAGGAGACAGATAGGGGTAGAAAGTTTATTGAAACAGATAATAACAGAGAACGTCCCAAATCTAGAGAAAGATATCAATATTCAAATACAAGAAGGTTATAGAATGCCAAGCAGATTTAACCCAAAGAAGACTGCCTCAAGGCATTTAATAATCAAACTCCCAAAGGTCAAGGATAAAGAAAGGATCCTAAAAGCAGCAATGGAAAAGAAAGAAATAACATGCAATGGAGTTCCAATAGGTCTGGCAGGAGACTTTTCAGTGGAAACCTTACAGGGCAAGAGAGAATGCGTGACATATTTAAAGAGGTGAAGGAGAAAAAAAGTTTATTCTATAATAGTATATCCAGCAAAAATATCCTTCAGACATGAAGGATAAAAAGACTTTCCTAGATAGACAAAAGTTGAGGGATTTCATCAACACCAGACCTGTAATATAAGAAATGCTAAAAGGAGTTCTTCAATCTGAAAGAAAAGAATGTTGATAAGCAATAAGAAATCATCCGAAGGTACAAAACTCACTGGTAATAGTAAGTACACAGAAAAACACAGACTATTATCACACTGTGACTGTGGTGTGTAAACTGTTCATAATACCTTGAGTAGAAAGACTGAAACATGAACTGATCAAAAATAGTAACTACATCAACTTTTTGAGACATAGACAGTAAAATGAGAAAAAAAATTTGATTAAAAAAGGGCAAATGATCTGAACAGATATTTCTCAAAAGAAGCCATCCAAATAGTCAATAAATATATTTTCAAATGCTCAACATTACTTATCACAAGCTATCTGCAAGGAAAAATCCCAATGAACTATCATTTCATCCCAGTTAAGATAGTTATTATAAAAAAGACAAAAATAGCAAAGGCTGATGAGGATGCAGAGAAAAGGGAACTCTTATATACTGTTCATTAGAATATAAACTAGTACAACCACTATGGAGAACAGAATGGAGGTTCCTCAAAAAACTACAAGTAGAACTACCACATGATCCAGCAATCCCACTACTGGGCATTTATCCAAAAGAAAAGAAATCAGTATATCGGAGTGACATCTGCATCCCTATGTTTATCGTAGTACTATTCACAATAGCCAAGATATGGAATCAACCAAGGTGTGCAGCAATAGATAAATGGATAAAGAAAATGTGGTGGCCGGGCATGGTGGCTCATGCCTATAATCCGAGAACTTTGGGAGGCCAAGGTGGGAGGGTCACTTGAGGTCAGGAGTTCGAGACCAGCCTGGCCAAAATGTTGAAACCCTGTCTCTGCTAAAAATACAAAAATTAGCCAGGTGTGGTGGCAGGCACTTGTAATCCCAGCTACTCGGGAGGCTGAGGCAGGAGAATTGCTTAAACCCAGGAGGTGGAGGTTACAGTGAACTGAGATTGTGCCGTTGCACTCCAGCCTGGGAGACAGAGACTCTGACTCAAAAAAAAAAAAAGGAAATTTGGCATAGATACAGAATGGAATATTATTCAGCCACAAAAGTAATGAAATTCTGTCATTCACAACAACATGGATGGAAATGGAGGACATTATGTTAAGTGAAATAAACCAGGCACAGAAAGACAAAAATTGTATGTTCTCACTCATATACGGAAGTTAAAGTAAAGTTGATCTCATAGAAGTAAAAAGTAGAATTAAGGATACTAGAGACTGGGAAGTTTAAGGGGAAAGGAGGATAAGGACAGATTTATTAAAGGATACAAAATAACAGCTACATAGGAGGAATAAATTCTAGTGTTCTGTACCACTGTAGGAGAATTATAGTTTGAAATAGCTAGAAGGTGGATACTGAATGTTCACAACACAAATAAGTGATAAATTTGTGAGATGATGGTAATTACCCTGATCTGGTCACTATATATGTATGCTAACTACCCTGATCTGGTCACTATATATGTATGAAATATCACTATGTACGCTGTGAATATGTACAATTATTTGTCAACTTAAAAGAAAAATGTGGTGGCCAGGTGTGGTGGCTCACATCTGTAATACCGGCACTTTGGGAGGCCAAGGTGGGCAGATCACCCAAGGTCATGAGTTTGAGACCAGCCTGGCCAACATGGTGAAACCCCATGTCTACTAAAAATACAAAAAATTAGCCAGGTGTGATGGGACGTGCCTGTAGTCCAGCTACTCCAGAGGCTGAGGCAGGAGAATCGCTTGAACCTGGAAGGCGGAGGTTGCAGGGAGCCAAGATCATACCACGACACTACAGTCTGGGTGACAGAGCAAGATTCCATCTCAAAAAAAAAAAAAGAGAGAGAGAGAGAGAAAGAAAAAAATGTGATATATATACACAAAGGAATATTATTATATTATTAAGTCATAGAAAAGAATGAAATTCTGTCATTTGCAGGAACATGATGAAACTGGGGGTCATTGTTACATGAAATAAGCACAACACAAAAATACAAATACCTCATGTTCTCACTTATATGTGGGAGCCTAAAAAATGGATCTCTCCTAACATAGAGAAATAATAAATGTTTGAGGGGATGTTTATTCCAATTATCCTGGTTTTATCATTATACATTGTGTGCTTGTACCAAAATATCACATGTACTCCATAAATATGTACAACAATTATGTATCCATCAAATTATAAATAAAAAGGGGGATCTCGTGAAGATAGTAGATTGGTGGTTACCAAAGGCCAGAAAGAATGTGGGGAGGGAGTTGATTAATGGATACAAACATACAGTTAGATAGGAAAAATAAAACCTGGTATTTGATAGATCAGCAGGGTGACTGTAGTTAATATTAATCTATTATGCATTTCAAAATAACTAGAAGAGAACAATCTGAATGTTACTAGCATATAGAAAAGATATAGCCGGCCGGGCGCGGTGGCTCACGCCTGTAATCCTAGTACTTTGGGAGGCCGAGGCGGGCGGATCACGAGGTCAGGAGTTTGAGACCATCCTGGCTAATACGGTGAAACCCTGTCTCTACTAAATATACAAAAAATTAGCCAGGCGAGGTGGTGGGCACCTGTAGTCCCAGCTACTCCGGAAGCTGAGGCAGGAGAATGGCGTGAACGTGGGAGACGGAGCTTGCAGTGAGCCGAGATCGCGCCACTGCACTCCAGCCTAGGCAACAGAGCGAGACTCCGTATCAAAAAAAAAAAAAAAAAAAAAAAAAGATATAGCCAGGTGCAGTGGCTCACATCTGTAATCCCAACATTTTGGGAAGCAGAGGCAGGAGGATCACTTAAACCCAAGAGTTCGAGACCAGCTTGGGCAACATAGTGAAACCCTGTCTCTACAAAAAAAAAAAAAAAAAAAAAATTTTAATTAGCTGGGTGTGGTGGTGCACACCTGCAGTCCCAGCTACTCAGGAGGCTGAGGTGGGAGGATCACGTGAGCCTAGGAGGTCAAGGCTTCAGTGAGCTATGATCGCACCACTGCACTCCAGCCTGGGTGACAGAGCAAGACTCTGCCTCAAAAAAAATAAAATAAAAAATAAGATATATATTTAAGGTGATCGATATCCCAATTACCCTGATTTGATTCTATTATATCAAATTATCACATGTACCCTATAAATACATATCTATTGTGAATCAGTAAAAATATAAAGTAAATATGAAAGGACATAGATCAGCTACATTGTTATCCTTGATAGAAAGAAAAAAATAGTTTCTCATAGCATCTTATTTAGGGACTATTTGGGAATAACGAACATTATTTAGGGATGTGGCAAAAGCCATCCTCAATAAAAATCTTATAGCAAATATAGTAATGTTTCTAGTCAGTTTATGCAAAAGCTGATCCAACTAATTTAAGAAGAAATTTAAGAAGGAAGGTTGAAATATCACCTTGCTTTATATAACATTGAAATTTTCTGCAATCACTGTAACTATAAGGTTTATAGCACTTTTAAATGTGGGAAGAAACGCTTTGATAGCATAAGGTGTGAGAGGTCATCTGAAATTAAGGATAGTGGTAGATGGAATTGAAAGCTTGAGCAAAAAGCAGAGGTTTAGAATAACCACAGTACATTTATAGATCATCGAGAATAAAATGTCAAATAAGCTGACTGAAAATGAAACCCTACTCCAAAGAGTTAAAGAAACTAACAACAGATATTCTTGAGTTTGCAGGATGACACATAAGAAACAACTTGCTGAAAAGCTGAAACTTCCTTTGCTATTAATAGTAAGAAAACAAAACTGACTAAAATCAGTTGAAACCAATATGGCCAATTAGAGTTTGTGCAGAATGAATTTGCTGACATTACAGCCTGAATTTCCACCATATGTTTTTTATTAACTCCCCCTGAATTTGCACATGGGACCCATGAGAAAGCATGAAGAGATAAGTACACATGCCTGAGGACTTTCCAGACCTCCCTTTCCTTCCACCAATCACCTACTAATTTCAGAATGCACCCCCTGAACTTTTCTAATAAAAATACTGCCTTGAAGCCAGCATAGGGTGGCAGATTTGAGTTGGACTCCTGTCTCTTTGTTGGTTGACTTGCAATAAAAAGCTTCTTGGCTGGGTGTGGTGGCTCATGCTTCTAATCCTAGCAGTTTTGGAGTCTGAGGTGGGAGGATCACTTGTGCTCAGGAGTTTGAGACCAAGCTGGACAATGTAGTGAAATCCCATCTCTACGAAAAAAAAAATTTAATTTAAATTAGCTGGGTATGATGGCAAATGCCTGAAGTCCCAGCTACTTGGAAGAGTGAGGCGGGAGGATCGTTTGAGCCTGGGAGATTGAGGTGGAAGTGATCCATGATCAAGCCGCTGCACTCCAGGCTGGGCAACAGAGCAAGACCTTATCTAGAAAAAAAAAAAAAAAAAGCATTTCTTTTTTCTTTTCTCAAAAACCCAATGTCATAGTATTTGCTGCAATCACATTGGGCAGTGAGCCTCTTTTGCTTGATAACAAAGATATATATAATTCATTGGATTTAATTTACTTTAAAAATAAGCAAGCTGGGCATGGTGGTTCACATCTGTAATCCCAGCGTTTGGGAGGCCAAGGTGGGCAGATCACCCAAGGTAAGGAGTTCGAGACCAGTCTGGCCAACATGGTGAAACCCCATCTCTACTAAAAATACAAAAATTAGCTGGGTATGGTGGTGGGTGCCTGTAATCCCAGCTACTTGGGAGGCTGAGGCAGGAGAATCAGTGGAACCCGGGAGGCGGAGGTTGCAGTGAGCCAAGATCATGCCACTGCACTCCAGCCTGGGCGACAAGAGCAAGACTTCACTCAAAAAAAAAAAAAAAAAAAAGCAAAGCAGAATTAACAAAAAAATGTTCCATAGCCTACCTGACTACTCACGTAAGCGATTAGATTACAGAATGTACATTTACAGTTCATCGAGAATAAAAAGTCAAATAAATTTGTGATGAAATATATAGTATAGTAATGGATCTATAATTTCAGAATGCTAAAAGGTTGCCCTTTTCTGAAAAAAATGGTAGATTATACCCTATAAGTACTGCTTTAGTGGCATGCTGTAAATCCTGATATACTGTGCTTTCATTTTATTTGTTGAAAATATCTTTTTATTTTCCTTTGAGACTTCCTCTTTAGAGTAATGATTATTTAGAAATGTGTTATTTAGAAGTTATGGTAGTTTTCAATGATTTCTCTGTATTAGATAATGTATCATGTGTACTTGGAAAGGATATGCATTTTGCTCTCGTTGGGTTGAATGTTCTATAAATGTCAATTAGATCCAGTTGATTGATGGTAGTAACATCAATACGTGGCTTCCAAGGTTTCCCTAGGGATCATCTCCACCCCCGTCAGCCCAAAGGGAGAAAGATCATGAAGAAAATTGCCTGGAATGTTTTTATGACATCACTTCCACTCAAATTCTATTGGTTAGAACTCAGTCATATGGCTTCACCTAAAGGTATGAGAAGCTGGGTCATGTAGTCTAGCTTTTTGCCTGGGAAGAAGAGGAAAATATATTTAGTCGAACAACCAGAAATCTATTTCTATTCTCTGGAAGAGCTTGTATAAGATAAGAAATACTTGAATCATGGGTATACAGTAGAAATTGTAAAGTTATTGGGGCTATTTTCTTTGGGGGAAATTTTGTAACTACTGATTCAATTTAACGGATACTGTTCATATATGTTTTCTATTACTTCTTGAGTCACTTTTTGTAAGTTACTTTTTAGGTATATATTATTTTGTATAAGTTTTCAAATATATTAGCATAAATTCATTGAAAGTATTTATTTTAACCTCTGCTCTATCTGTGATTATGTTCTTTCTTCATTTTTAATATTATTTATTTATGCCTTCTATTTTTTTCATTTGGTTAATCTTACTAGAGATTTGTCCATTTTATTAGTCTTTACCAAGAATCATAAATTTTATTTCATTAATTTCTGTTCTTTATTATTTTCTTCCTCTACTTTCTTTGGGTTTATTTTGCTGGTCTTTTTCAACTTGTAATTTGTATGCTAAGCTCATTAGTTTTCAAACTTCTTTTCTAATATATGCATTTAGGGCCATATATTTTCCTTAAATTTGGCTCCAGCTGTGTTCCTATGAGTATTTATGCATAGTATTTTCATTATTATCTAGTCCTGTGTATTTTCTAGGTTTCACTGATTTCTTCTTTAATTAATGAGTTATTTACAATGTGATTTTAAATTTCCCCAAGCACAGGAGCTTTTCTTAGGGTATATTTTAAGTTATTAATGTAGAGATTAATTGCATTATTGTCAGAGAACACGGTATATATAATAATGATTTTATAAAACTTGTTGAGTCTTGGCCAGGTACAGTGGCTTTCACTTGAAATCTCAGCACTTTGAGAGGCCGAGGTGGGAGGATCCCTTGAGGCCAGGAGCTCAAGACGAACCTGGGCAACATAGAGAGATTCCATCTCTACAAAAAATTTAAAAATTAGACAGGGATGGTGGCACACATGTGTAGTCCTAGATACTTAGGAGGCTGAGGTGGGAGGATCAGTTGGGCCCAGGACTTTGAGACTACAATGAGCTATGATCATGCCACTGCATCCAGCCTGGGCAACAGAGTGAGATCTTGTCTCGAAAAACACACACACACACACACACACACACAAACCACGAAACAAACAAAAACTTGTTGAGTCTTGCTTTATGGCCTGATATTATTATATGCATGTTAAATTTCAGATGTCTTTCCTTTTTTTTTTTTTTTTGAGACTGAGTTTCACTTGGTCACCCAGGCTGGAGTGCAGTGGCGCAATCTCGGCTCACTGCAACCTCTGCCTCCTGGGTTCAAGCAATTCTCCTGCCTCAGCTGCCCCGCTAACTGGGACCACAGGTGCCCACCATCACGACTGGTTAATCTTGTGTGTTTTTAGTAGAGACAGGGTTTCACCATGTTGGCCATGCTGGTCTTGAATTCCTGACCTCAGGTGATCTGCCTGCCTTGGCCTCCCAAACTGCTGGGATTACAGGCATGAGCCACTGCACCCAGCCATTATGTTATTAATTTCTTATAATATTATCTTATTTATTGCTTGCTGTAATTCTGTGAGATAGTATGATTCTCATTTTTCAAGTGAGAACATTAAGATCCACCCAATATAATAAGTAGCTTTTCAAAGTTCACAGATCCAGTTAGGCTTATATGAGATCAAAGCAGACACCAACTATAAATAATCAATATGGTCCACTTTACATACTGGCTGCATATCAGCCCTGCATATATTTCATTATAGATTTTTAAACCTCAGAGTAAGGATTATTCTTATTTTAAACAGATTTTTATCCCCCGTAAGTCCCCCATGCAATGTTTCACACGTATTTGCTGTTCAACAGATATTTGTTGATTGGACTAAACCACTTATATACAGCATAAACCTAAGAATGAAATCTGGCAAAACTCAAGAAGAGCAAAATAAACAGGTAGTTTGTGAATACTCAAAAATAAAAGCAGGACTTATAGTTCAGGAAACATTGCAAAAAATAATCTGAAAATACTCCTGGTACAAATACTTAGTACTTCTGATTTAATATATAGGTCTATAACATATAAATATATAACACATAAATATATAAATATGTGAATATAGACAGGCTGAGGAAGAAGGACCTACAAATGCAATTATAGACATAGAGTTGGGAGGAAAACCAAGTGAATTTAAGTTACAGACATTAAGGCAAGAGAGGGAGAAAAATCAGTAGTGACCTTTGGATTTTGTGTTAACGAAGTTATTAATCACTGTGGAAATAGAAGTTGTATGGAAGTGGAAATTTTTATTTTAAGAAGTTTGGCTATAAATGGTAAGAAAAGGGCCAATTGTAAGCTGGAGGTTGCTGTAGTGAGACAGAGAGTTTTATTTATTTTCATATGGAAAAGTCATAATCAGGTTTAAGACTTAATCCCTTAACTACACTATTTCTTACAGTCTAAATCTTAAGATTTGGCTTAAGTGTCATTTCTAGAAAACTGTTTTTGCATTGGGCCAAACTGCCTCTGTTGTTATACCACTGTAAACAGGTTATTCTCATAGCACTCAGGACATTTTAAGGAACATATATGTTTAAATGACTTGCCCCCTTCTAGATTGTATGCTCCATAATCGTGTGTTACTTTTCTTTTTCTTCTCCATTTTTTTTTTTTGAGATGGAGTCTTGCTCTGTCACCCAGGCTGGAGGTGCAATCTCGGCTCACTGCAACCTCCGCCTCTTGGGTTCAAGCTATTCTCCTGTCTCAGCCTCCCAAGTAGCTGGGATTACAGATATGTGCCACGATGTCTGGCTAGTTTTTTGTTTTGTTTTGTTTTTAGTAGAGATGGGGTTTCACCATGTTGGCCAGGCTGGTCTCGAACTCCTCACCTCAGATGATCTGCCTGCCTCGGCCTCCCAAAGTGCTGGGATTATTGGTGTGAGCCAACGCTCCCCACCTGTTACTTATCTTTGAATCACCAATTCTTGACTAGTAATTGGCAATAGAAAATTATCAGGCAATGTTTAACTATGCAGCCTTAAAAAAAAACTTTCTCCTATCTTTCTATAGATCTTCCTATGTCTTTATTTTGTATTATTCTTCCGTTATAACACCCATAATACTTTTAAATTGAACTTAAAAAATATGTATGTCCTTCCTACTAAGCAACATACTTCTTGAGGGAAAGAACCTTATATTATCCATGTTTTAATACTAGCATCTATCATTATCCATTGAATATTTAATCATTTATTGAGTAACCAGTCATTATTCTAAACTCTGAGAATACTATAGTGGTTCTAAGAAGACAGACAACAGACAATAAACCAATAAATAAAGAATATTATTAATGATTATTATTAAAGACAAAGAAATAGAGTGATACAAAGAGTGACTATTGAAAGTGGGGAGTTGCTTTAGATAGGATACTTAAGAGTGGAGTCAAAAAAGTAAAAATACTATCTTTGTATATAATACGACTTTATGATATATATTGACTAAACCTTTAGAATAGGAGCAGAACTTAGTGATCACACAGTCAAGCCTTCTCATTTTACAAATTGATTTAGACAGAAAGTGACACTCACTGAAGGTATTAGCAAATATGTAATTTTTCCTTCCCGTGGTAAAATGTTTTGGAAACTTTCATGTTCTTTATATCTCATTGCAATTCCCCTGAGAGGTAAATGATTCATTTAAACCAGGGGCTGGAATGGTGTACTAATCACACCTATTTTCTGTCCTAATAGAGAATTTTTAAGGAGAGGAAAGGTAGGAGGGCAGAGATTCTCAGAGGTGAAAGCTAAGTGGGCTATAAACACAGTGATAAAAATATAGAAGGTGCTACAAGGAGACTTGTAATATCTAAATAGATGAGTCAGGAATTATATATGAAAATTTAAAAAAATTTTTTCTGATTTTTCTAAGATATTCATGGTAGAAAATTTGATATATAGAAAGGTCTAGAGTGAAAATTGTACCTATAAGCCCTTACCCCAGGAATAACCAAAGTTGATTGTTTTCTTTATACAAATAGTTTTTGCTCTCTCTCTCCCTATCTCTCTTTTTTTTTAAAACAAAATTGAGATTATATTATGTCTATATTTTTTAAATATTTGAGAAAAGGAAATCGGCCTTGGCAAAAAAGTGAGACTCTGTCTCTAAAAAAATTAAAAAGATTAGCCAGGAATGGTGGCATGTGCCTGTAGTCCTAGTTACTTGGGAGGCCAAGGCGGGAGGATCAGAGGATTGCTTGAGCCCCAGGAGCTCAAGGCTATAGTGAGCTATGATTGTGCCACTGCATTCCAGCCTGGGCAACAGAGTCAGGCCTTGTCTCCAATACATATTGGAAAAAAGCAGAAAAAGGAAAAGGAAAAAGAATAGTAAACACCCATGTAATCTCCTCATAAATGAACATTTTTTTGTTCATCTAAGCTTCAGATCTGTAATTTTTTTTTTTTTTTTTTTTTTTTTTTTTTTTTTTTTTTTTTTTTGAGACAGGGTCTTGCTCTGTCACCAGGCTGGAGTGCAGTGGTGCAATCTCCGCTCACTGCAACCTCCAACTCCCTGGTTCAAGCGACTCCCCTGCCTCAGCCTCCCGAGTAGCTGGGATTACAGGCACACGCCACCATGCTCAGCTAATTTTTTGTATTTTTAGTAGAGACAGGGTTTCACCGTGTTGGCCAGGATGGTTTTGATCTCCTGACCTTGTGATCCGCCCACCTCAGCCTCCCAAAATGCTGGGATTACAGGCATGAGCCACCACGCCTGGCCCAGATCTGTAATTTTTTTAAAGAAATGAAATATTGGGCATGGTGGCTCATGCCTGTAATCTCAGCTACTCAGGAAGCTGAGATGGAAGGATCACTTGAGGCCAGGAGTTCAAGACCAGCCTGGGCAATATAGAGAGACCCTCCACTTACCCGCCACTCCATAAAAGGCTGCTCCGAAGGCAGTGAGTCTTAATTGATTGTGCACAGTCAGTTGCAGATCGAACTCCTTGTTCAGTTCTTTCTTCTCTCATCACTACTGCACTTGGCTAGTCTAAAAAAGTGTTTAAGAAAAGAAAAACCAATGAAATATTATAGATAAAGTCTAAGTTTGTGTTCTATCCACAGTGCCATCCACCGCTTTCCCCACCAAAAGACAACTAATACTAAAATTTGGTGTACTTTAATACTTTTTAAATATTTAATTGTTAAAAATAGTATTATTTTATGTTTTCTTTAAATGTGCATAAGTGAAATCAGTACATAATTGGAATCATTGAATATACATTTATAGAACTTGCTTTTTTATATTATTTTTTCAGTTTTATTCATACTGACACATATAGATCTAGTTTATTGATAAGTCATAAGTGGTAAGTTTGATGAAGTTTCAGTCAACAGACCTATAGAAGCAACATCCAGATCAAGAAACAGAACATTACCAACATCCCAGAACTCCCCCTGATGTCGGTGTTTGAACTTTATGTCTGCCTTCTTTTGCTCAGCATTACGTTTATAAAATTTATCATGTTGTGCATAGTTGTAGTTTATTCTTTCTCATTGCTGTAAATATTTTGTTTTCTTTAATTAATTCAACTTTTAAATTTATCCATTCAACTATTGATTGGCATTTGGACAGTTTCCAATTTGTGGGCTATGTCAAGTAGTGCTCCTATAAATATTTTAGTACATGTTTTTGTGAACACACGTATGCTCCTCAGTTGGGTATTTGTCTAAGACTTGAATTGCTGGATCGTAAGTATGCATGTGTTCAGCTTTCATAATAATACTAAACAGTTTTTTAAAGTATTTTACCAAATTACATTCTCACCACCAGTGAATGAGAGTTCAGGCTACTCTGCCTCCTTGCCAGTACTTCATATTTTCTTTTTCATTTTAGGCACTGTATATAGTGGTCATAGTATCTCATTGTGGTTTAATTTTCACTTCCTTAATGATTAATAACATTTTTACATGTTTATTGGCCATTTAGATTCTCTTTTATGATACTCTTAAAATTTTGGTTTTTTTTAATTGATGTAATTGTGCACATTTATGGGGTACAGTGTGATATTTTGATACATGTGTACAATGTGTAATACTCAAACCAGGGTTATTGGGCTATCCCTCACCTCACACATTTATGTTTGTATTTAGAACATTACAATTCTTATCTTCTAGCTATTTTGAAATATATAATACATTATTGTTAATTGTTGTCACCCTGCTCTGCCATCAAACATTAGAGAACATATTCCTTCTAACTGTATGTTTGTACCCATTAACCAACTTCTCATCATCCTCCCTTCCCCCACTCCCTTCCCAGTCTCTGGTAACCACCATTTTACTCTCTTCTTCCTGAGATCCCCTTTTTAAGCTCCCACATATGAATGAGAACGTACAATTTTTGTCTTTCTGTTCCTGGCTTATTTCACTTATGACTTCCAGTCCCATCCATGTTGCTGCAAATGTTTCATTTGTTATTAGGACTGAATAATACTCCATTGTGTATATATACCACATTTTCTTTATTCAGTCATTTATTGATGGACACCTAGATTGATTCCATATCTTGGCTATCGTGAATAATGCTGCAACAAATACAGGGGTACAGATGTCACTTTACTGATTTCCTTTCCTTTCCTTTAAATATATACGCAGAAGTGGAATTGCTGAATCACGTGGTAGTTTTATTTTTAGGTTTTTGAGAAAACTCCGTATTGTTTTTCATAATGGCTGTACTATTTTGCATTCTCACCAACAGTCTATAAGGGTTCCCCTTTCTCTGCATCCTTGCCAGCATTTGTTATTTTTTGTCTTTTTGATAATAGCCGTTCTAACTAGGGTAAGATAATATCTCATTGTGGTTTTGATTCGCGTTTCCCTGATGATAGTGATGCTGAACATTTTTTCATATACCTGTTGGTCATTTGTACGTCCTTTGAGAAATGTCTATTCAGATCATCTTCCCATTTTTAATCAGATTATGTTTCTTTGATGCTGAGTTGAGTTCCTTGTATATTTTAAATATTAATCCCTTGTCAGACGAATGGTTTGCAGATATTTCCTGCCATTCTACAAGTTGTCTCTTCACTTTGTTGATTGTTTCCTTTGCTGTGCAGAAGCTTTTTAGTTTGATATAATCTCATTTATCTATTTTTGCTTTTGTTATTTGTGCTTTTGAGGTCTTATTCATAAAATCTTTTCTCAAACCAATGTCCTGAAGCATTTCCCCTATTTTTTTTTCTAGTTGTTTTATAGTTTGGGCTCTTACATTTAAGTCTTTAATCCATTTTGAGTTGATTTTTGTATATGGTGAAAGATAAGGGTCTTCTGCAGGTGGATAGCCAGTTTTCCCCACAAGAGGTTGTTCTTTCTCCGGTGAGTGTTCCTGGCACTTTGGCAAAAATCAGTTGGCTGTAGACATGTAGATTTATTTCTGGGTTCTCCATCCTGTTCCATTGGCCTATGTTTCTGTTTTTTATGCCAATGCTATGCTGTTTTGCTTATTATAGCATTGTAGTACATTTTGAAGTCAGATAGTGTGATACCTCCAACTTTTTTTCCCCCTCAGGATTGCTTTAGCTATTCAGGGTGTTTTGTGGTTTCATACACATTTTAGAATTTTTTCCTATTTCTGTGAAGAATTTCATTGTTATTTTGATAGGGATTGTATTGAATCTGTAGATTGCTTTGGTTACCCTTAAATTTTTAACATCTATACTTAACTGTTTTTCTAAAAATAAAAATCTAAAGATATTCACTGCCTCTATTCCTTACCCAATCTAGATGATAAAGTCCCTTAGCAACATTTAAATTACTACTATTCCCCCACTTACCAGTTCTGTTCTTTTGAGAAAGCTATTTAGCCTCAATTTGACTCATCTGTTTTCTCATATGTAAAGTGCAGAAATCATAGTATTTAACTTATAGAATTTGGAGAAGTAAATAAGTTAATGTTTATAAAGCACTTTGAATAGTGCCTGGCATATAGTATTTGCAGTATAAATGTTAGATATATTTTTCATATATAGCATCATTATAACTTATTTAATTGATTTCCTAATTTGGGGCACTTGGAGTTTTTATATTAAAAGTATCACTTTGAGAAATAACCTTATATAACCTTTTTGTACCACTAATTAATTCCTGAATGTAGACATTTCTGATCTCAAAGAAAACTAAGATTTGACAGGCACTATCTTGAAGCTGGAAATTACTTAGAAAACAATAAAAATATGGAAACGACAAAAATCTTTATCATGTCATATTCTTAGTGGAACTTGATAATATATTCACACAAAGATCTTCAATTAGTTTTATACTCAATCTTTTCCCAAAATAATATACTCCTCAGTTGTCTTAAGGTTCAAGTTCTATAAAGCCTCCTATGAAAGCTTTCTTTCTCGGCTGAGCGTGATGGCTTACGCCTGTAATCCCAGCACTGCGGGAGGCTGAGGTGGGTGAATCACTTGAGGTCAGGAGTTAGAAACCAGCCTGGCCAACATGGTAAAACCCCGTGTCTACTAAAAATACAAAAATTAGCCCAGCGTGGTGGTGTGCACCTGTAGTCCCAGCTACTTGGGAGGGTGAGGCAGGAGAATCGCTTGAACCCAGGAGTCGGAGGTTGCAGTGAGCCGAGATCTCCCCACTGTACTCCAGCCTGGGTGACAGAGCGTCTCACTCAAAACAAAAACAAAACAAAACAAAAAAACAGAAAGCTTTCTTTCCTTCTTTTGTTTTTTGAAAGCTTTCTACGGTTTACTTTATGCAGCTTTCAGAATCTTAAGGAAGACTTGACCAACCTATAATTACCCCAAGCCTTCTTCATTCCTAATTATTTTTAATACATACTAGAATTATGATAATTTGTAGCAGGGATAAGATAATAGGGAAAAAAACCCAGAGGTCTGGCTTTAATTTGCTGCATAACCTTAGTTTATTACTTTTCTTTCGTGGACCTCAATTTTACCATCTGTAAAATAAAGGGTAATATCATATAATTCCTATAGGTTTTTCCAATTATAAAATTGTTGATATACTTTTACTTTATATTGCTTTCATTTAGCTTTCTTTCTTTCTTTCTTTCTTTTTTTTTTTTTTGAGAGACAGGTTTTGCTTTGTTGCCCAGGCTAGAGTGCAGTGGAGCAATTTTAGTTCACTGTAATCTCAAATTCCTGGGCTCAAGCAATCCTCCCGCCTCAGCCTCCTGAGTAGCTGGGACTAACAGGCAAATGCCATCACACCTGGTTAATTTTTTTTTGAGACGGAGTCTCAGGCTCGAGTGCAGTGGTGCTATCTCAGTTTACTACAACTTCCACCTCCCAGGTTCCAGTGATTCTCCTGCCTCAGCCTCCCGAGTAGCTGGGACTACAGGCATGTACCACCATGCCCGGCTAATTTCTGTATTTTTAGTAGAGACAGGGTTTCACCATGTTGGCCAGGCTGGTCTCGAACTCCTGACCTCAGGTGCTCTGCCCGTCTCAGCCTCCCAAAGTGCTGGGATTACAGGCGTGAGCCACGGCGCCCTGCCCCTGGTTAATTGTTTTTTAACTTTTTGTAGAGATGGTATTTCACTCTATGGCTGGGCTGGTATCCAACTCCTGGCTTCAAGATCCTTCCGCCTCAGTCTCCCAAAGTGTTGGGATTACAGGCATGAGCCGCCACGCCCATCCTCATTTTACCTTTTAGATAAAACTTGTAAAGATTTCTAAGATCTTAAAAATTCCTCATATTTGTTACTTTATTACTCTTATCTGCCTCCTTATAGAGATTGATAACACAAATCTTAAAATGAAAATCTTAAAAAGTCTTATGTTGGAGGCCTGCCAGGAATGATACGGGAGGGAAAAAAAAAAAAAGCTAGACTGAGAAGGAAGAAAAACAGATAACAAGGCGGTGGCAGCTGTACAAACACAAACGAAACCTAGGTTTCAAATATTGGCATCATCAAAGAAATGTGCCCTGGGCCATAATCATCAGGAGGCCCTGTGTAATTCTCTAATCCAGGGTCTTGGAGTTTATTAGAATTGCATAGGACTAGAATTCCCATCTCCCAATCTCCTGGTTAATGTCTTAACACTACAACATGCTATATCATTTGAAGTTTATCATTCAGTTTTACCTAGAGAATAAAAATACATGCATGAAATAATCTTTTGTAATTTGTTTGTATAGGTTTTTTTAATTACTTGACCTATTTTGTGGCTGCTGGTGCTGTCACTTTGGGAATTGGTTTCTTTGCTTTGGCATCAGCTTTGTGGTTCCTGATTTGCAAACGAAGGTAAGGATTATTCAAATATTTCTTTAACCTTTTTTTCTTTTAAAAATTCAATAAAGGACTTTTTCAAATGGAAGTAAACTTAAATAACTATGATAGTATTGATTGTGTAGTTTGGGATTTGGTTATAGACCCTTTGGTTGGGGACGGAAGGCTTTACATTTTTAAGTAGCCTGAAAAAAGAAGTACTGGTGATAGGAATGTTCATGCATTAAAATTTTGAAGGATAACAAGACCTACTTTCTTTTCTTTCTTTCTTTTTTTTTTTTTTTTTTTGCTTTTCTTGAGACAGAGTCTTGCTCTGTCGCCCAGGCTGGAGTGCAGTGGCGCGATCTTGGCTCACTGCAAACTCCACCTCCTGGGTTCAAGTGATTCTCCTGCCTCAGCCTCCCGGGTAGCTGGGATTACGGGTTCGCACCACGACGCCTGCCTGTTTTTGTATTTTTAGTAGAGACGGGGTTTCACCATGTTGGCCAGGCTGGTCTTGAACTCCTGACCTCAGACGATCCGCCCGCCTCGGCCTCCCAAAGTGCTGGGATTACAGGCATGAGCCACCACACCCGGCCTTTATTTTCTAGAAGACATAGGTTTGATTGTAATGGTAGGTGAAAACGTTTTTAAAAATTGACCCTGAGTTTTAGAGATTGAAAACATTATAGAAAAGGAAAGAAACTTTTTCTTTAGGAGATATTTAAGAAAAAAGCTGACAGAATGCCCTGGTATGGTCTGAAAGTAGTCTTTTGCCAGAAACAGAAAAAGATCATTTGACACCTTAATTCCTTTCAACTGTAAAATTTGCTGTTTCTAATTATTAAATCATTTCAGGCCGGGTGCCGTGGCTCACACCTGTAATCTCAGCACTTTGGGAGGCCAAAGCGGACGGATCACCTGGGGTCAGGAGTTTGAGACTAGCCTGGCCAAAATGGTGAAACCCTCTCTCTACTAACGATAAACAAAGTTAGCCAGATGTAGTGGCACACACCTGTAGTCCCAGCTGCTCGGGAGGCTAAGACAGGAGAATTGCTTGAACCCAGGATGCGGAGGTTGCAGTGAGCCGAGATTGTGCCATTGCACTACAGCCTGGGTGAAAAGAGTGAAACTCCATCTCAAAAATACATACATACATACATAAATTCAGTGTTTGCCTTGTCTAATGTTTAAAATATATAAATTGTAACATAATCTTCCCACACAGTCTTCCAGTGTTCCTTGTTGCAAATGAATACACACTACCCATCTACATTCAGAAGTCAGAAACCTAGAAATTATTCACTTCTTCGTTCTTCCAACAAATATTTATTAGGTGCTTGCCATTGTTCTAGGTATTGAGGTTACAACTGTGAACAAGTTTAAAAAGTTTCTGTTTCATAGATTTGCAATGCCACTAGCAGGGGACAGATAATGAACAAATAAAGTAGTCAGGATATGTGTGTACTAAGGTAGGTTGTATTTAATCTAAGATCTGAGTTAGAAGGAACCAAACATGTGAAGACTTTGTGCAAGAGCTGTCTAAACTGAAAGCAGAGCAAATACAAAGACCCTAAGGAATGGTCTTGACATGTTTAACAAACAGAAAGAAGGCCAATGTGAATAATCTGCAGTGAGAAAGGGAAACAATCATGAAATTGAAGAGACATGTAAGAGCCAGATCACTTAAGAATTTGTAGGCTAGCATATGGAGTTGGATTTTATTTGTGCCATTGGCAGTTTCTAAACAAGGGGAATAGCACCGTCATCGTAATAGCTAACACTGACTGCTTTCTAAATAGGCACTGTTATAAATGCTTCATATGTTATCTCATTCAGACTTAGCCCCATGAGGTAAAAGTAATATTATCTCCATTTTAAAGACTATCCTAGACCTGGTGCGGTGACTCACGTCTGTAATCCCAGCACTTTGGGAGGCCAAGGCAGGTGGATCACTTGAGGCTAAGAGTTCGAGACCAGCCTGGCCATCATGGCAAAACTTTGTCTCTATTAAAAACACAAAAATTAGCCAGGAATGCTGGTGCACGCCTGTAACCCCAGCTACCTGGGAGGCTGAGACATGAGAATTGCTTGAACCCTGAAGGCAGAGATTGCAGTGAGCCAAGATCCCACCACTGCACTCCAGCCTGGGTGACAAGCGAGACTCTGTCTCAAAAATAAATAAGTAAATAAAGACTATCCTATAGCTGATTTACATTTTAATAACTGTTTAAAATTGAGGTATAGTTTACATACAAGAAACTGCATAGATTTGAAATGTACAGCTATCAGTTTCAACAAATATACACCTATGTAACCACCACTCTATCAAGATATAGAGCTTTTCACTGCCCTAGAAAGTTCCCTCATGCTCCTTTCCAGGCATCACTCCTGACCTCCTACCTCAGAGGAAAGAATTATTCAGGTTTCTATCACCACAGATTAATTTTGCCCGTTCTTGTATCATAATGGACTTTTTATGTCTGTTTTTTTCACTCAACATAATATTTTTGAGGCCGGGTGCAGTGGCTGACGTCTGTAATCCCAACACCTTGGGAGGCTGAGGCTGGCAGATCTCTTGAGGTCAGGAGTTGGAGACCAGTGAACAGTGAAACCCTGACTCTACTAAAAGTACAAAAATTAATCGGGCATGGTCGTTCATGCCTGTAATCCCAGCTACTTGGGAGGCTGAGGCAGGAGAATCACTTGAACCCAGATGGCAGAGGTTGCAGTGAGCCGAGATTGTGCCACTGCACTCGAGCCTGGGCAACAGAGCAAGACTCTGTCTCAAAATGATAATAATATTTTTAGATTCATTTATATTTCATTTATCCATCCATAGTTCATTGTTTTATTGAGTAATATTCCATTTTATGAATATACCTTGGTTTATCTATTCTTTTGTTAATGGACATTGGGGTCATTTTGTTTTTAGCTCTTAGGAAAATGGCTGCCATAAACATTCTTGTGTAAATCTTGTACATATAAAGTACAAGTACTTTCACTTTTCTTAGGTAAATACCTAAAACTAGAATTGTTGGATCATATGATTAGCTTTATTAGAAACGGCCAAACACTTTGCAGAAGTGTATATACACTCTCACTAGCAATGTATGAGAGTTCTGATTTACACTTTTAAAGATATTTTTAAAATATCTTTATGTCTCTATGAAGGCTGAATTTTAATGGAGCAAGAGTGAAAGCAGAGAGACAAGTCAGGAGACTATTGCAGAGTCAGGGTGAGAGTTTACGGTGTCTTGCACTAATATGGAAGTAGAGGAGATGAAAAGATGGAGTTGGATCTGGGATAGGTTTTGCAGGTAGAGTCAGCAGATCTTGTTGACAGATTGGATGAAAATGGCAGAGTTAATGCTGACGCATAACTTTTTGCCGTAAGCAGATACGTAGTTTATACTTTACTCAGCTCAGTTAAGCTCAGCCATTTACTGAGACAAGGAGATGATGAAAGGGAGGAGCAATTTAGGGGGCTGGTGATAAAAATGAAAGACATCCTTGAATCTCCCCACTCCCACTAAACTCAAACTATCACTAAATTCTATTTACCTTACTTCATATATTGCTCATATCTACTCAATTATCTCCTTTACCACTGCCACCATCCTATCCAAGTTCTCATTATCCCCCACAGAGACTACTGCAAAAGAAGTTAAAATTGACTCCACCTTCAGTATCGTACTCATTTAATCTTTTCTCCACACTTCTACCAGATGTTCTCCAAGGGCAAATCTGATCAAGTCACCCTACCCTTTTTTTTTTTTTTTTTTGAAACGGAGTCTTGATCTGTCACCAGGCTGGAGTGCAGTGGTGTGATCTTGGCTCGCTGCAACCTCCGCCTCCCAGGTTCAAGCAATTCTCCTGCCACAGCCTCCTGAGTAGCTGGGACTACAGGTGCATGCCAACACATCCAGCTAATTTTTGTATTTTTAGTAGAGACAGGGTTTTGCTATGTTGGCCAGGTTGATCTCGAACTCCTGACCTTAGGTGATCCGCCCTCCTCGGCCTCCCAAAGTGCTGGGATTACAAGCGTGCACCACTACGCCCAGCCCAAACTACCCTTCTACCCCACACTCACTATATTTTAAAGGACTTTTCATTGCCTTTGGTTTAAAGATAAAACTTTTAAGGGCTTACATGGTCTACCCCCACGCATATTCCCCAATCTCATCTCCCACTTTCCCTCCTGCTTTCTGTGTTTCTGTTACATTGTCTTAATCTGGCCAGTAGGTCTTTGTATATGATATTCTCTCTGTCTAAAATATACTTACTTTCACATGTCCCCTCTTCCACCACATTCTACCTAATAACTACTGCTGTTTCTTCAGATGCCCAGTTAAATCATCCCTACCTTAATAATAAAGGCTTCCCTGACCTCTCTAACCAGGTTAATTCCCTTAGTTACATCCACAATACCAGGTAGCTTTCCTTGACAGCAATTTCCACTCTAGTAATTTTTCATTTTCTTGTGATTATGTTATTAATGTCTGTCTTCTTTTCTAGTATTTAAGCTCGATGGAAGCAATGAGAGTTCCATGAGGGCAGGGGGCTGTTCTTTTTCCTCCTACCACTACATATACAACACCCAGCATAAAGCCTGGCACTTAGTAAATACTCAATAAATATTTGTTGAGAATTGAATTCAATGAATAAGTGAATCCTAATTGTTAATGCCTCATTAACATAATATGATCTCTTGAATTAATTTGGAAATATTCTAGTACCTCTGAAAGAAGAAATGGCAATGAGCATTATTATTATTATTTGGGAGGAGTTTACAATTGATGAATCTACATTAACACATCACTATCACCCATATTTTATAGTTTACATTAGGGTTCACTCTTGGTGTTGTATATTCTGTGGGTTTCGATGAATGTGTAAAATCCACCATTATAGTATCACACAGAGTATTTTCACTGCCCTAAAAGTCCTTTATGGTCCATCTATTCATCCCTCCCTCCCCCTAACTCCTGGCAACCAGTGATCCTTTTACTGTCTCCATAGTTTTGCCTTTTCCAGAATGTCATATAGTTGGAATCATATAGTATGTAGCTTTTAAGATTGACCTCTTTTACTTTAGTAATACACATGTAAGTTTCCTCCATGTCTTTTCATGCCTTAATAGCTCATTTCTTTCTTTTCAATACTGAAAAATATTCCATTGTTCTTTAAATCCTTAAGTTGAGAATGACTGTTTGAAACTACATTCCCTTATACTTAACTGTCTTTGATCATCTGAGATTTTACTTGCTGCTTTCTTTTCTTTAACTCTCTCTCACTTACTTGTGGTTGCATGGATAAGAAAAGATTACGGTACTCTTCCATTGTGAGTCAATTCAGTTTTCTTCCTCTTATTTATTTATTTTTGAGGCAGGGTCTCACTCTGTCACCCAGGCTGGAGTGTAGTGATACAATCTAGGCTCACTGCAACCTCTACCTCCTGAGTTCAAGCAACTCTCCTGCCTCAGCCACCCTAGTAGCTGGGATTACAGGCATGTGCTACCATGCCCAGCTAATTTTTTTGTGTGTGTTTTTAGTAGAGACAGGGTTTCACCATGTTGGCCAAGCTGATCTTGAACTCCTGACCTCAAGTGATCCGCCCGCCTTGACCTCCCAAAGTGCTGGGATTACAGGCGTAAGCCACCGCACCAGCCCCTCTTACTTTTTGCCAGAAATATGATTAAATACCAAAATTGACCAATGAGTTGCATTTTATTTAATTTCCCTCACCATTAAGGATAATTTTATGAAAAGGCTAATTAACATTAAAGCCAACTAATTTTCTCACAACCAGAAAGAAGTATATCAAAGACTCCTGGCTAATATTCAAACTGAAAATAATAGCCCTGCATACATAACTTAATTTACATTTCATGAATAAAATAAGTGGCTTAATTTATATTCTATGAATAAAATAGATGTAATGAAATCTAACATATGAGTAGGGAGTATGTAAATTGACTTGTGCTTTTAAAAATAAATATGCTATAATGTATTTATTCTGATTTTAAAGCTTTATGTATAAATATTGGAAATAATGATTTTAATTGTTTTATAATCTAACTCAGGTTTAATAATATTCTTTATAAAATATTTTTCAGAGAAATATTTCAAAATTCCAAATTTAAAGCAATTGATGAGAGATGCAGGCAAAGACCATCAATGGCAAAGATTAAATCTCATTCTCAGTGTGTTTTTATTTCTCGAAATTTTCATACTGGGAGATTCCAATTACAGGTAGGGTGTAATATTTTATAGTAATCTTTTCAAATAATTTATTTTGATACCATGTTATTAGCATTGCTGTCTTAAAATCTGAAGGACAGAGAATCCACTATTATTTTTTAATTTGAGGGACAAACTAGTTAGAGTTTATACTATAGGAAAACTGAAAAGCTAAATGAAAATATATCACCTTCTACAGTTGTATCTTCATATCTCTAGCCCAACAACCTGCATTCCACATATTGGGATTGCTATAGGGATAAAGATAAATGGCATAAGAAAAACTGAAAGCAAAATTACCAGGCTTGTCAAAGGAAAAAGATCTGGAGATAAGAGATACTCCAGATAGCCTAACCATAGCAATTGAAATTAAATTCACTTTGACAATGATGTACTAAGCCTTTACTATATTCCAAGCTCCTCTGGGCCCCTTTATTGAAGATAGTAAGATATGGCACCTACCTTCAAGGTATATGTGTAGTACAAGTGAGAAAGGCAGACACCTAATTAAATTTGTGTGATATGGTAAGCGTCAACACAATGCTAAATGAACAAAGGAAAAAAAGGCAGAGACTAAAACTACAATAGCTAAGCAAAACAGTGTTTGTTTTGTAGATAGATAAACTCTGATAGGTTGTCAGAGTTTCACTATATATCTTGAGTATTCAACTCAAGTTGTACTCGGTGTTCATTGATTTAACAAACATTTGCTGGCTGGCCATGGCAGCTCATGCCTGCAATCCCAGCACTTTGGGAAGCCAAGGGCGGGAGGATTGCTTGAGCCCAGGAACTGGAAACCAGCCCAGGCAACACAGCGAAACCCCATCTCTATAAAAATTTTAAAAATAAAAAAGTAGTTGGATGTAGTGGCTCATGCCTGTAGTCCTAGTTGTTCAGGAGGCTGAGGCAGGAGGATCCTTTAAGTACAGGAGTTTGAAGTTGCAGTGAGCTATGACTGCGCTACTGCACTCCAGCCTAGGTGACAGCAAGACCCTGTCTCAAAAACAAACACATTTGTTGAGTACTTTGTATACATCAGCACTAGTTTTGCTACTGAGGCTATATAAACAAATAAGATATGAGCCCAGCCCTAGATGAGCTCAAAATCAGTAGAGAAGAAAAATACATAAACTAAATAAGTACAACATCATATGATAAGAGCTCACAAAGTTGAAGAAGTGCAGACAAAAAAGGCTGAATTGAGGAGGGCTTCACAGAGAAGACATTTTGAACTGGGTTTTAAGAAATGAAGAGAAGTTTGTCGGGAAGAAAGAGAACAAAGGACATCTCATGTTCAAAGGCTTGTGGCTATGAAAGGAAGCAATATATTCAGTAAAAATGTTATAATGTTTGGAGCCTAGGATTCAGAAGACAGTGGTGGAAAAAGACGCTGGGGATGAGATTGCAATGAGCCTCATTTGCACCCTAAGGATTTTGAAGTTTACCCCTTAGGCTGCACAGAACCACTGAAGGATTGTAGTAATATGGTCAAGAGCATAGTCTGTAGAGCCAGATTACAGATTTCAATTCTGACTGTACCACCAATAGCTGTATAATGTTAGGCAAGTTACTTAACTTCTCTGTGTCTCAGTTTCCTCATCTGCAAAATAAGGATAATTTCGCCTCCATAGAGTTGTTGTGGGATTAAAGGAATTATGTGAAAAAGCACTCAGAATAGTGCCTGATCCTGTAGTGAGCACCGTAAAATTCTACTATTATTTTTACTGGAAGATTTTAAGCATGTGGATGTAAACATCAAATTAATTCTAAAGATTATTTCCTCTGACTTTCGAATGAAGGACAGTTTGAAATAGAGATTGCATTGCAGAGAAAAATTGTTTCTATGTATGCATTTAATATTAATTTACTCAGTACCCATCACGTACTAGGCATTTTGCTAGGTACTAATGATATAATAATACCATCATACTTAATGATGTATAGACACTAATAGACAATTACAAAAGTGTCATGAGTGCAATTTTAATTAGGTTGTTTATTATTCATTCAACAAATATGTAAGAAGTGCTTATATGCCAGGCATTGTATTAGGTCACTGGGAATTTGGAGATGACCAAGGGAGATAATAGCCCCTGCTTTTATGAAATTTTTAGTGTAGTGGGAGAGAGAAATAATGCACAAGTAAACACAAAAGATAATTCAGGATTCTTTTATTTATTTTTTAATTGACAAAAATTGTATATATTTATCATGTACAACATGATGTTTTGAAATATGTGTACTTTGTGGAATGGCTAAATAATGTTAGTTAACACGTGTGTTACCTCACATACTTGTCATTTTTTGTGGTGAGAACGCTTAAAATCTACTCTCTTAGTGATTTTCAACAATACAATACATTGTTATTGACTATAATCACCGTGTTGTACAATAGATTCCTTGAATCTATTCCTCTTATATAACTGAAATTTTGTGTCCTTTGACCAACATCTCCTCTGTCAACCTGCCACCCCCAGCCCCTGGTATCCTGCCATCCCAGCCCACCTTCTACTGTCTGCTTCTACGAGTTCAACTTTTTTAGATTCCACATTTGAGTGAAATCATGGGTATTTGTCTTTCTGTGCCTGGTTTCTTTCACTTAATATAATGTCCTCCAGGTTCACCCTGGTTGTCGCAAATGACAAAGTTTCCTTCTTTTTTAAGGCTGTTATTCAGGATCATTGATATTCAGTGACAGGAACCTCATTCAAACTAGAATAAGAAAAAAATAGTATAAAAAGTTTAAAGTAGTGCTAACTTCAGCCAGTCAATTTCAGTACAAAAGAACTCTTTTGTATTGTCCCTGTTTTTCTTATCTCAATTTCTGCCTCTGTATTGGCTTCTTCCTCTTCTACTACAGGCAGACCTCTATGGGGCAGGAGGATAAAATGATAATAAAAATAGGTTTAATATGATAAAAAACTAGAGATTGATTTCTAACAAAAACTTTTATTGTGAAATATGACATACATACAGAAGAATACATATACACATACACATGAAATTTAAATAATAAATGGATTTTTTATACTCACTGCCCAGAATAAAAATAGAATGTTACCAGTACCTTTGAGATATTCTGAGTCTTATATATCTGTCACACCTCCAACTCCCACCCGCCACTAAAGGAACCACTATCCTGTAATTACAGCTAATCATTTCCTTACTTTTCCTTATAGTTTTGCCATAAATGTTATAGAATAATATATTATTAAATTTCATGTGTTTTAGACTCTATATCTAATCTTTCCTTTTTTGTGCAGTATTGCATTTCTGAAATTCCTCCAGTTGATGTATGTAGCCATAGTTCATTGCTTTTACTGTTATTTGGTATTCCATTGTGTGAAAACATCAAATTTTCTGTGGTTTACATTAAGTTTGGGGTGGTTTTCAGTTGTTTCTCTATGAAATCTTTATAGAGACTATACCTAAGAGTAGAATTGCTGCATTATGGGGTAAGTGCATATTCAACCTTATTAGATAATTCCAAATTGTTTTCCAAAGTAGCTGTGTCAATATATGTTCCCCCAACACATATATAAGTGCACAGATTACTTCATATCTTCAACAATCTTGGCATTTTCAGGCTTCTATATTTCTGACAACCTAATGGATGTGTAATAGTATCTATAGTCTTCATACCTAATTTTCTTTAAGCCATTGTAGATTCATAGCAAAACTAAGCAAAAAGTACAGTCGCACTATATTCTTTCCCCCACACAGGCACAGCCTCCCCAACTATCCACATCCTACACCAGAGAGGTGCATATTCTACCATTGATGAACCCACATTGACGCATAATAATCCAAAATTCATAGTTTACAATAATGTTCACTTTTGGTATTATGTAGTCTATGGGTTTTGACAAATGTACAATCATGTCATTACAGTATCATACAGAATGGTTTCATTATCCTAAAAGTCCTCTGTGCTTCTCTGATTTATCCCTCCCTCTGCTCTAACCCCTGGCAACCCCTGATCCTTTTACTGTTTCCAAAGTTTTCGCCTTTTCCAGAATAGGCACATTTGTCATATAGTTGGAATCACACAATATGTAGTCTTTTCAGATTGGCTTCTTTCACTTAGCAACGTGCATTTAAGCTTTCTCCATGTATTTTCATGGCTCGATGGCCTGTCTTAGTCTTTCTGTTGCTTATACCAGAATACCTGAAACTGGGTAATTTATAAAAAACGAAATGTATTTCTTACAGTCTGGAGTTCGGAAGTCTAAGGTCAAGGAGGGGCACATCTGGTGAAAGCCTTCTTTCTGGTAGGATTTCTGCAAAGTCCTCAGGTGGCATAGGGCATCACATGGTGAAGGGGCTGAGTGTGCTAGTTCAAGTCTCTTGTCTTCTTAGAAAGCCACTAGTCCCACTCCTGTGATAACCCATTAATCTATTAATCCATTAAGCCATTAATGGATTAATCTATTTATGACCCAATCACTTCTTAAAGGCCCCACCTTCTGAATACTGCCACATTGTGGATTAAGTGTGGATTAAGTTTCAACATGAGTTTTGGAGGGACAAATATTGAAACTATAGCCTAGCCTATTTCTTTTTAGCACGGAATAATGTTCCATTGTATACCATAGTTTATTTATCCATTCACCTATGGAAGGACATTTTGGTTTTTTCCAAGTTTTGGCAATTATGAATAAAGTTGCTATAAACATATGTGTGGAGGTTTTTGTATAAATATAAATTTTCAACTTATTTGCATAAATACCAGGGAACACAATTATGGGATCTTATGGTATGAGTGTGTGTAGTTTAATAAGAAAATGCCAATTTTTCTTCCAAAGTATATCACTCTGCATTTCCACCCGCAATGCATGAGAGTTCCTGTTGCTCCCCATTCTCACCAGCATTTGTTGTTGTCAGTGTTTTGGAGTTTCACCATTCTAACAAATGTGTAGTGGTATCTCATTTTAATTTGCAATTCCCTAGTAACATGTGATGTTGAACACCTTTTCATGTGCTTATTTGCTATCTGTCTTCTTCGATGAGATGTCTGTTCGATCTTTCATTCATTTTTAATTAGGTTATTGATTTTCTTATTGCTGAGTTTTAAAGAACGTAAGTTTTAAAGAACTTATATATAACAAGTTTAAAATATATATTTTATACACACACACGTATATATATACACACACACACACACATTATATATATATAGAGAGAGAGAGAGAGAGAGCAATAATCCTTTATCAGATATGTACTTTGCAAATATTTTTTCCCAGCCCATGGCTTGTATCTCTTGGTATTTCACTGTAGTTTTTTTTTTTTTTTTTTTTTTTTTTTTTTTGAGACAGAGTCTCGCACTGTTGCCCAGGCTGGAGTGCAGTGGCGCGATCTCGGCTTACTGCAAGCTTTGCCTCCTGGGTTCATGCCATTCTCCTGCCTCAGCCTCCCAAGTTGCTGGGACTACAGGCGCCCACCACCATGCCTGGCTAATTTTTGTATTTTTAGTGGAGACAGGGTTTCGCCATGTTGGCCAGCCTGGTCTTGAACTCCTGGCCTCAAGTGATCCGCCCACCTTGGCCTTCCAAAGTGCTGGGATTATAGGCGTGAGCCACTGTACCTGGCCTCTTTGCACTATTTTTAAGGTGTGTTTTTGTTGCAGGGCAGCCGCCTCAAAACTGGGGTTTAGCCCAGGAGAAAGCCAGGAAAGAATTCAAGGGCAAGCTGGTGGTGTTGGACAGCAATCTTTTGTTGAACATTACTGCTCTTTGCAGATCAGGGCTAATTCATAGGCAGCACATCCAGAGACAGCAACCTATGGGCTCTTATCAACTGTGATTATACTCAGTAAACCCACATTCAATTACATGCAAATTAAGGAGTGGATCAATGCAAATGGAGGAATGGATTACTTAGAACTTTCTAGGAAAGGGGCAGTAATATCTGAGTCATTGCCATGGAAAGTGGTCATAACTTCTGGGTCACTGCCATGACACTGGTGATAGTGTCTTATATTAATGAGCAATGAAGGCAGCTAGGGATCACTTTTGTCACCATCTGCTGGTTCCTATGGGTTTCTTCACTTTATTCTGTCTGGACAAGATCCTGTTTTGGTCAGCAGGGTTGTGACCAGAAAACAAGTCCTGCTGGCTTCCTAACCTCATTCCCCACCTCAGAGATTACTCTTCCTTAATCTTAAAGGGTCGGTGGAAGGGCAGAGGCCCATCTTCTGTAACTGCTTCTTGCTCATTTTATGGGTATAGGCCCTGCCTAGCATTGGAGGAGTAAAAATCTCTGGATACCTTACCCAAAGGGCCCAACGGGAAGGTGTTTTTGTTTTCTGGCTCACAAGATGGGATGCAGTTGGAAGCCTTGTGCCAGCATCATCTTCATGTGTAATCTAGAAAGTATAAACTTTACTAGAAGGTTAAACAAGAAAAAGAATTAGAAGGAAGAGAAAAATTAATGCTCCTATGCCCACCCACAGCATCACATTATCTATTTATGCATTTGTGAAATAATAGCTTTCAGTCTTTTAGGGGGTTATAAACGTAAGTCTGGTATCCTCCTCTTAGGCTTGCGAGGACTTATAAGAAACAGGCTTAATCCTGGACATATATCCAGCTAGTGATTCCCTTGAAGTTTAATAGCAGTAGGGTTTTTAGTTTTAAATTTTTAGTAACACTAAGTCTTCCAGGAGGAGGCAATACTTTATTTCTATATTCTTGAAGGGCCTTGTAAACCTATCCTAAATTATAAAGGGGGCATAGTGCTGGACTGTAGGAATGAGTCACCATGCCCAGCTGTAATTAACTTTATAGAAGCCTTGCACATCTTATTTTGTTACCAAGCAATGGGCATTCTGTCTGACATGCATAGAAACCAATAGTATGGCACCAGCTTTTTAGGAAAGAAAAAGCTTCATTGCAAGGTCAACTGGGCAAGGAGTTAGAAGGCAATGCTCAAATATGTCACCCTGAGCTGGAGTCTGGGAGCAGATTTGAAAGACAGAGAGTAACTATGAAAGAGATAGAAAAATGTAACTAGGCATGATCTGATTGGGTCCCAAAGAGGAGGTGCCAGGTCATTGGGTTTTAAATTTGTACTTCAGCAAAACAGGAGCTAGGTGCGGTGGCTCATACTTGTAATCCCAGCACTTTGGGTTGCTGAGGTGGGTGGATTGCTTGAGCTCAGGAGTTCAAGACCAGCCTGGGCAGCATAGCGAGACCCCAGCTCTAAAAACAAAAAACAAAAACAGGGAACCCCCTCACTTCTTAATTGGGTCCCTGTTCCTCAACTCAAGTTACTTAGGTTCTGCACGTGGTTAACTTTTCCATTCTGGTCAGCTCTGGGTCACATATCAGGCATGATTGGTTCATCTGGACATGCTCAAGTGTGACTTGCAACCTGGGGGCCCACTGCAACTGAGAAACTCAGTATTTTGTTACAATTGCTGCTGACAAAGTATAACCAGAGTGAACTGGTTCTATAATTACATTGTTAGTTTTTATTACTGGAATTTTTTTGAGACAGGGTCTTGCTCCGTTGCCCAGGCTGGAGTGCAGTGGCAAAATCATAGGTCACTGTAACCTTGAACTCCTGGACTCAAAGCATCCTCCTACCTCAGCCTCCTGAGTAGCTGGAACTACAGGTACACACCACCATGTCCACTTTAAAAAAAAAATTGTAGAGATAGAGTCTTGCTGTGTTGCCGAGGCTAATCTCGAACTCCTGGGCTCAAGTGAGCCTCCTGCCTCAGCCTCCCAATGTGCTTATTACAGGTATGAGCCACTGCACCCAACTCGTATTACTGAAAAATGTATATGTTTGTGCTTTTGTGAAATGATTTTAAGTAACCTTTTAATTTTAGAATAATCTATGATTTATAGAACAGTCATGAAGATAATATAAAATTTTCATACACCCTTCACCCAGTTTTCCTCCAGTGCTAAAATCTTAAGTTACCATGGTACATTTGTCAAAACTAAGAAACCAACACTGGTACATTATTATTAACTAAACTCCAGATGTTATTTAGATTTCGCCAGTTTTTACGTGAATGTACTTTTGCTATTTCAGGACCTAATCCAGGATCCTACATTGCATTTGTTTCTTTAATTTCCTCTGCTCTGTGACTGTATCTCCATCTTTCTTGTTTAACCTAACCTTTACAGTTTTGAGGAGTGCTGGTCATGTTTGTAAAATGTCCCTCAATTGGGGTTTGTTTATTTTTTTTTTCATTATTTATAACTTGGGTTATGTATTCTGGGGAAGAATACCACTGAAGTGAAATTAATGTGATTTAAAAAATATTTTATTGATACAATTTTTAAAATATTTTGAGATTAATTACCTACAATAGAATGCAAAGAATTTAGATATTCCACTTAATAAACATTGACAGCTGTATATACATTCAACCAACACCTAAAACAAACTACAGAACATTTTTATCACCTAAGAAAATTCTCTCATGTCTGCTTTCTAGTCAATTCCTCTACCCATCCCAGGTATCAGCTTTCTGATTTTTTGTCGTTTTTTTTTTTTGAGATGGAGTTTCGCTCTTGTCGCCCAAGCTGGAGTGCAATGATGCGATCTCAGCTCACTGCAACCTCTGCCTCCTGGGTTCAAGCGATTCTCCTGCCTCAGCCCCGGAATAGCTGGGACTACAGACGCATGCCACCAAGCCCAGCTAATTTTGTATTTTTAGTAGGACAGGGTTTCACCATGTTGGCCAGGCTAGTCTAGAGCTCCTGACCTCAGGTGATCCACCTGCCTTGGCCTTCCAAAGTGCTGGGGTTACAGGTGTGAGCCACTGCGCCCAGCAGCTTTCTGATTTCTGACAAGGTTTAGTTTTTATCTGTTCCTAAATTATGTATAAATTAAATTATATCTTTTATGTCTGATTACTCTCACTTAATAAGAGTTTTGGGGCTCACCCATGTTATTGTGTGTGTTAGAACTTTGTTCTTTCTATTGATAAGTGGTAGTCCATTATAGGAACATTTTATGCATTCTCTTGTTGATGGATATTGGGTTGTTTTTAGTTTTTGACTACTATGAATAAGGCTACTCTAAACAACCACATACTTTTAGTGAACATATATTCTCATTTTTCTTTTCTTTTTTTTTTTTTTTTTTTTGAGATAGAGTCTCGCTCTGTCACCCAGGCTGGAATGCAATTGCGTGATCTCAGCTCACTGCAACCTCCGCCTCCTGGGTTCAAGCGATTCTCCTGCCTCAGCCTCCCGAGTAGTTGGGACTATAGGCGCGTGCCACCACGCCCAGCTAACTTTTTGTATTTTTAGTAGAGATCAGGTTTCACCATGTTGGCCAGGCTGGATTAGAACTTTTGACCTCCAGTGATCTACCCACCTTGGCCTCCCGAAGCACTGGGATTACAGGCGTGAGCCACCGCGCCCAGCCTGTATTTTCATTTTTCATGGGAAAGTACCTTAACCTGGAATTGTCAAGGCTGGGGGAGACATATATGTAAATTTATAAGAAACTGCTGAGCAGATTTCCAAAGTGATTGTAACTTATTTCACTCCCACCAGCAATAAGTGAGAGTTTCAATTTTCCATGGACTTGCCAACATATGGTGGTATTATTAGTATTTTTAATTTTAGCTATTTTAGTGGGTGTAAAACGGCATTTAAATGTGCTTTTAGGCCAGGCACAGTGGCTCACTCCTGTAATCCCTGCACTTTGGGAGGCCAAGGTGGGCAGATCACCTGAGATCAGGAATTCAAGACCAGCCTGGCCAGTATGGCGAAATCCCATCTCTACTGAAAATAAAAAAAATTAGCCAGGTGTGGTGGTGCTTGCCTGTAATCCCAGCTTCTCAGGAGGCTGAGGCAGGAAAATCGCTTGAAATTGGGAGGCAAAGGTTGCAGTGAGCAGAGATTGTGCCACTGCGCTCCAGCCTGGGTGACAGAGCAAGACTTTGTCTCCAAAAATTAAAATAAAATAAAATAAAATAAAATAGCTTTTAATTTATATTTCCCTGATGACTAAAGACGGTGAGCTTGTTGGCTAGCTGTATATATTTGTGTGTGTGACCTGCTTGTTTCAGTCTTTTACCCACTTTTTAAACTGGAAAGTTGGTTTGACTTTGTTTGCTTTTTTTGCTTTTGTTTTGTTTTGTTTTGAGATGGAGTCTGGCGAGGTCACCCAAGCTTGAGTGCAGTGGCACAATCTTGGCTCACTGCAACATCTGCCTTCCTGGTTCAAGTGATTCTCCTGCCTCAGCCTCCTGAGTAGCTGGGATTACAGGCATGTACCACCATGCCTGGCTAATTTTTGTATTTTTAGTAGAGACGGGGTTTCACCATGTTGGCCAGGCTGGTCTCAAACTCCTGACCTCAGGCGATCCACCTGCCTCGGCCTCCCAAAGTGCTGGGATTACAGGCGTGAGCCACCGTGCCCGGCCATGCAGCTAAATTTTTAAATTTTTTGTAGAGATGGGGTCTCAAACTCCTGGCCTCAAGTCATCCTCCCTCCTCGGCCTCTCAGAGCACTGGGATTATGAGTGTGAGCCACTGTACCCAGCCCATGCTACCCTTTATAATCACTCCCTCCCTCCCTTTCCCTAGCTCCTGGCAACCAGTGATCTGTTGCCCATCTCTATAATTTTATCATTTCCAGAATGTTATATAAATGGAGTCATGTAACATGTGGTCTTTTGACATTGGCTTTTCTTTTGAGATTGTGCAGTGGCACAATCATAGGTCACTGTAACCTTGAACTCATGGACTCAAGGGATCCTCCCACCTCAGCCTCCTGAGTAGCTAGGACTACAGACAATTGCCACCACACCCCAGGAGACCCAGTTTAATACCTGTCTTATTCATTTCAGGCTGCTATGACAAAAATAACATAGATTGGGTGGCTTAAACAACTTTTATTTCTCACAGTTTTGAAGGCTGAGAAGTCCAAGATCAAGATGCTGTAAGATCCGGTTCTGGTGAAGGCCCTCTTCCTGGTTTGGAGATGGCCTTTTTCTTGCTGTGTTTTCAGATGGCAGGGAGCAGAGAGCGCAAGAGCGCACTTTCACATCTCTTCTTATAAAGGCACTAATTCCATTCATGAGAGTTCAAGTCCTCATGTCTTAATTACTTCCCAAAGGCTCCACCTCCTAATATCATCACATTGAGGGTTAAGATTTCAGTGTATGAATTTTGAGCTGACACATACATTCAGTCGGTAATAATATCCATACGATCCCTCCAAGTTGCTGCATCAATAGTTTGTTCTTTTTCATGGCTGAGTAGTATAACATTGTGTGTTATACTAATGATTAAATCACAGAGTTTAATCATTTATGCATTGAGGGATATTTGAGATGTTTCCAGTTTGCAGCTTGCACATAAAGGGCCACAAACATTCATGTACAGGTTTTTCTGTAGAGATAAGTTTTCATTTCTCTAGAATAAATGCCCAGGAATGCAGTTTCTGGGTCATATATTTAATGCCCAGGAATGCAGTTTCTGGTAAGAGTATATTTAACTTTTAAGAAACTGTCAGACTTCATTCCAGAGTAACTGTACCATTTTACATTTCCAACAGTAATGTATGAGAGATCCAGTTTCTTAATTTCTTTTTTTTTTTTAAGAGACAAGGGCCTTGCTATATTGCCCAGGCTGGACTCTTAACTCCTGGGCTCAAGTGATCCTCCCACCTCAGTCCCCTGAGTAGCTGAGACTACAGACATGTGCCACTACACTCCAAGAAATGCAGTTTCTAAGCATCCTTGCCGGCATTTGATACTATCTATATTGTTTATTTTAGCCATTTAAAACTATGTGTTTTCATATATGATATATGTGTCCAATTTCATTCATATGCAATGGATATCTCATTGTCCCAACATCATTTGTAGAAAAGTCTTTTTTTCCCATTCCATTGTCTCAGCACACTTATCAAAAATCAGTTGGCTGTAAGTGTGAGCATTTATTTCTGGACTCTGAGTTCTATTTCATTGATGTATATGTCTCATACCAACACCATGCTGTCTTGATTATTGTAGCTTTGTAGTAAATTTTAATATCAGGAAGTATGAGCCTTCCAGTTTTGTTCTTTTTCAAGATTATTTTGACTATCATAGTTTTACATCTTACATTTCTATGTTTGGTCCATTTTTAGTTAATTTTTCTTTTTCTTTTTTGAGATGGAGTTTCACTCTTGTTGCCCAGGCTGGAGTGCAGTGGCGCTATCTTGGCTCACAGCAACCTCCACCTCCCAGGTTCAAGCAATTCTCCTGCCTCAGCCTCCCAAGTAGCTGGGATTACAGGCATGCACCACCATGCCTGGCTAATTTTGTATTTTTAGTAGAGATGGAGGTTTCTCCATGTTGGTCAGGCTGGTCTCAAACTCCTGACCTCAGGTGATCTGCCCACCTTGGCCTCCCAAAGTGCTGGGATTACAGGTGTGAGCCACTGTGCCCAGCCGTTAATTGTTTTGTATAAGGTGTGAGGTTTAGGTCAATGTTCATTTGTGGCAGTACACATGTCTAATTGTTCCAGTATTATTTGTTGAAAAAGTAAACACAATGAATTGCTTTGCTTTGCATCTGTGAATTGCTTTTGCAATTCTTCTCCTGTCTATGGCAGTTCCTCTTCCTCCTCCTTTCTCCATTTTAGTCAGTGGTAACAGCTACTGTAGATGTCTTCTCTCTTATTAAGAGTTTGTCACTTTCTGGAATTTCGTTTTTTGTTTTATTTTTAAAAGATGATTATTGGCTGGGCTTGGTGGCTCACACCTATAATCCTAGCAGTGTGAGAAGCTGAGGTGGGAAGATCATTTGAGCCCAGGAGTTTGAGACCAGCCTGGGCAACAAAGCAAGACATCGTCTCTAGCAAAAAGAAAGAGAGAGAGAGAGAGAAAGGAAGAAAAAAAATTTAAAAAGATAGTTAAGCTTATCCATATTGCTTGTGTCATTAGAGTAAGAGCAATGATCTTTTACAACTTTCTACATTTAAACCTAAAATAAGCAATGATTGGCCATGGATTGCTGGCCAGTAGAAATAGTCGTTTTCTGGCTAGTACATAGAAATGATCCCACTGCTGCCACACTACTAAATGCTTTGGCTGACACCACCCATTGGAGTGTAGTGACCAGTGGTCCAAGAGCACCTCGGCGCCCCCAGCAAAGTGAATTCCCAACCTTGAGCCAGAGAACAAAGTCAGGGCCCAGTGCAAGTCCCTTAGAGTTAGAGCACACAGTCTAGGAATTGGGAGCTGAGGATTGGCCCCCTAAAATATTCTAGAAATGAAGCCAGTTGGCTGAATCCACCTTATACCAAAATAAAACCCTCAAGGTCATCAAATAGGTGAAAAGGAAAAAGAAAACATCCAAAGGTCAGCAACCTCAGAGATTGATGGTAGATAAACCCACAGTGCAAAAACCCTGACAATTCAAAAAGCCAGAGAGCCTTCTTTCCTCCAAATGACCACATCAGCTCTCCAGCAAAGGTTCTGAACCAGACTGAGATGGCTGAAATGACAGAAATAGAATTCAGAATATGAATAGTAATGAAGATTATTGAGCTCCAGAAGTGCATTGAAACCGAGTGCAAGGAAGCTAAAAATCATGATAAAACGATGCAGGAGCTGACAGACAAAATAGTCAGTATAGAAAAGAACCTCACAAACCTGATAGAGCTGAAAAACACACTACGTGAATTTCATAATGCAATCACAAGTATTAATAGCAGAATAGACTAAGCAGAGGAAAGAAACTCAGAGCTTGAAGATGGGCTTTCTGAAATTAGATAGTCAAACAAGAATAGAGAAAAAAGAATGAAAAAGAATGAATAAAACTTCTGAGAAATATGGGATAATGTAAAGAGACCCAATTTACGACTCATTGGTATCCCTGAAAGAGATGGGGATAATGGAACCAATGTGGAAAACATATTTCAGGATACCATCCATCTCTTTCAGGGGACTACAGAGAACTCCAGTAAGATACTTCACAAGAATATTATCCCCGAGACACACATAATCATTGGATTCTCCAAGGTCAAAATGAAAGAAAAAATGTTAAAGCCAGCTAGAGAGAAAAGTCAGGCCACCTACAAAGGGAAGCCCATCAGACTAACTGCAGACCTCTCAAAAGAAACCCTACAAGCCAGAAGAGATTGAGGGCCAATATTCAATGTTCTTAAAGATAAGAAATTCCAACCCAGAATTTCATATCTGGCCAAATTAACCTTCATAAACAAAGGAGAAATAAGATCCTTTTCAGACAAGCAAATTCTGAGAGAATTCATTACCACCAGATCTGCCTTACAAGAGCTCCTGGAGGAAGCACTAAATATGGAAAGGAAAGACCCTTACCAGCCACTACAAGAACACTGAAGTATATGGACCAGTGACACTATAAAGCAACCACGTAAGCAAGTCTGCAAAATAACCAGCTAACATAATGATGACAGGATCAAATCCACACATATCAATATTAACCTTGAATGCAACTGGGCTAAATGCCTTAATTAGAAGACACAGTAGCAAGCTGGAAAAAGAAGCACGACCCATTGATATGCTGTCTTCAAGAGACCTATCTCACATGCAACAATACACAGGCTCAAAATAAAGGAATGATGAAAAATCTACCAAGCAAATGGAAAATAGAAAAAGCAGGGGTTGTAATCCTAGTTTCAGACAAAACAGACTTCAAATCAGCAAAGATTTTAAAAAGACAAAGAAAGGCATTACATAATAGTAAAGAGTTCAATTTAAGAAGAAGATCTAACTATTCTAAATATCTATGCACCCAACACAGGAGCACCCACATTCATAAAGCAAGTTCTTAGAGACCTTCAAAGAGACTTAGACTCCTACACAATAGTAGTGGGAGAGTTTTACACCCCACTGACAATATTAGACAGATCAATGGGACAGAAAATTAACAAAGATATTCAGGACCTGAACTCAGCACTGAATCAAATGGGCCTGATAGACATCTGCAGAACTCTTCACCCAAAAAGAACAGAATATACATTCTTCTCATTGCCACGTGGCACATACTCTAAAATCGATTACATAATCAGAAGTAAAACACTCTGGCTGGGCACAGTTGCTCATGCCTGTAATCCTAGCACTTTGGGAGGCCAAAGCAGACAGTTTGAGACCAGCCTGGCCAACAGGGTGAAACCCTGTCTCTACTAAAAATACAAAAATTAGCCAGGCATGGTGGCATGTGCCTGTAATCCCAGCTACTCAGGAGGCTGAGGCAGGAGAATCACTTGAACCTGGGAGGCAGAGGTTGCGGTGAGCTGACATGGCACCACTGCACTCCACTCTGGATGACAGGGCAAGACTCTGTCAAAAAAAAAAAAAGTAGAACACTCCTCAGCAAATGCAAAAGAACAGAAATCATAACAATCTATCTCTCAGACCAAAACACAATCAAATTAGAAACAAAGACTAAGAAATTCACTCAAAACCATATAATTACATGGAAATTAAATAAACTGCTCCTGAATGTCTTTTGGGTAAACAATGAAATTAAGGCAGAAATCAAGAAGTTCTTTGAAACTAATGAGAACAAAGGTGCAAAATACCAGAATTTCTGAGACATAGCTAAGGCAGTATTAAAAGAGAAACATATAGCACTAAATGCCCACATCAACAAGTTAGAAAGATCTCAAGTTAACAACCTAACATCAAACTAAAAGAACTAGAGAACCAAGAGCAAACAAATCCCAAAGCTAGCAGAAGACAAGAAAGAACCAAAATCAGAGCTGAACTGAAGGAGAATGAGACACACACACAAAAAACATTCAAAAGATCAATGAATCCAGGAGCTGGTTTTCTGAAAAAATAAAATACAATAAAATAAAATAGACCACTAGCTGGACTAACTTAGAGGAAAAGAGACTGTTCAAATAAACACAATCAGAAATGACAAGGGGGATATTACCAGTGACCCATAGAAATACAAATAACCGTCAGAGAATATTATGGACACCTCTGTGCACATAAACTAGAAAATCTAAAAGAAATGGATAAATTCCTGGACACATACTTCCTAACACTGAACCAGGAAGAAATTTAATCACTGAACAGACCAATAATAAGTTGTGAAATTCAGTCAGTGGTAAATAGCCTATCAACCAGAAAAATCCCAGGACCAGATGGACTCATAGCTGAACTCTACCAGATGTGCAAAGAAGAGCTAGTACCATTCCTGCTGAAACTATTCAAAAAAATTAAGGAGGAGGGACTCCACCCTGACTCATTCTATGAAGCCAGCATCATCCTGATACCAAAACCTGGCAGAGACACAAAACAAAAAGAAAACTTCAGGCCTATATCTTTGAAGAACATTGATGCAACAATCCTCAACAAAATACTGGCAAACCAAATCCAGCAGCACATGAGAAAGCTTATTCACCATGATCAAGTAGGCTTTATTCCTGGGATGCAAGGTTGGTTCAACATACACAAATCAATAAATGTGATTCATCATATAAACAGAACTAAAGACAAAAACCACATGATTGGACTGGGCACAGTGGCTCATGCCTGTAATCTCAACACTTTGGGAGGCCAAGGCGGGCAGATCACCTGAGGTTGGGAGTTCAAGACCAGCCTGACCAACATGGAGAAACCCCATCTCTACTAAAAATACATAATTAGCCGGGCGTGGTGGCACATGCCTGTAGTCCCAGCTACTCGGGAGGCTGAGGCAGGAGAATCACTTGAACCCGGAAGGCGGAGGTTGCAGTGAGCCGAGATCACACCATTGCACTCCAGCCTGGGCAACAAGAGTGAAACTCTGTCAAAAACAAAACAAAACAGAACATGATTATCTCAATAGATGCCGAAAAGCCTTTCAATAAAATTTAACACAACTTCATGTTAAGAATTCTTAATAAACTAGGTATTGAAGGAACATACTTCAAAATAATAAGAGCCATCTATGACAAACCCATACCCAACATCATACTGAATGGGCAGAAGCTGGAAGCATTCCCTTGAAAACAAGCACAAGACAAGAATGCCCTCTCTCACCACTCCTATTCAACATAGTACAGGAAGTCCTGGCTAGGGCAATCAGGCAAGAAAAAGAAATAAAGAGCATCCAAATAGGAAGAGAGGAAGTCAAACTATCCCTGTTTGCAGATGACGTGCTCCACTATCCAGAAAACCCCATTGTCTCAGCCCAAAAGCTCCTTAAGCTGATAAACAACTTTGGCAAAGTCTCAGGATACAAAATCAATGTGCAAAAATTACTAACGTTCCTATACACCAACAACAGTCAAGTTGAGAACCAAATCATGAATGCAATCCCATTCACAATTGCCACAAAAAATATAAAATACCTAGGAATACAGCTAATCAGGGAGTTGAAATAACTCTATAAGAAGAACTACAAAACACTGCTCAAAGAAATCAGAGATGACACAAGCAAATGGAAAAACCTTCCATGCTCATGGATAGGAAGAATCAATATTGTTTAAATGGCCATACTGCCCAAAACAATTTATAGATTCAATGCTATTCCTATTAAACTATGATTGACATTCTTCATAGAACTAGAAAAAAAATCATTTTATTTTATTATTTCTATTTTGATCTTGATTTTTTTTTTTTTTTGAGATGGAGTCTTGCTCTGTCACCCAGGCTGAAGTGCAGTGGTGTGATCTCAGCTCACTGAAACAAAAAAGAGCCTGAGTAGCCAAGGAAATCCTAAGCAAAAAGAACAAAGCTGGCGGCATCACGCTGCTGCACTTCAAACTATGCTATAGAGTTACAGTAGCCAAAACAGCTACTGTTTTGTACTGGTACAAAAACAGATGCATAGATCAACGGAACAGAATACAGAACCCAGAAATAAGGCCACACACCTACAATGATCTGATCTTTGACAAACCTGACAAAAACAAGCAATGGGGGAAGAATTCCCTATTCAGTAAATGGTGTTGGGATAACTGGCTAACCATATGCAGAAGACTGAAACTGGACCCCTTCCTTATATCGTGTACAAAAATTAACTCAAGACGGATTAAAGACTTAAATGTAAGTAAAACCCAAATGTATAAAAACCCTGGAAAACCACCTAGGCAATACCATTCTGGACATAGAAATGGGCAAAGATTTCATGATGAAGACACCAATAGCAATTGCAACAAAAGCAAAAATTGACAAATGGGATCTAATTTAACTAAAGAGCTTCTGCACAGCAAAAGAAATTATCAACAGAGTAAACAAAAAACCTACAAATGGGAGAAAATTTTTGCAAACCATGCATCTGACAAAGGTCTAATATCCAGCATCTGTCAGGAACTTCAACAAATTTACAAGAAAAAAACAAGCAGCCCCATTAAAAAGTGAGGAAAGGACATGAACAGACACTTTTCAAAAGAAGACATGCATGTGGCCAAGAATCATATGAAAAAAAGTTCAATATCACTGACCATGAGAGAAATGCAAATCAAAACCACAATGAGATACCATCTCACCAGTCAGAATGGCTGTTACTAAAAAGTCAAAGCTAGACATGGTGGCTCATACCTGTAATCCCAGCACTTTGGGAGGCTGAGGCAGGTGGATCACTTGAGATCAGGAGTTAGAGACCAGTCTGGCCAACATGACAAAACCCCATCTCCACTAAAAAATACAAAAATTAGCTGGGTGTGGTGGTGCACACCTGTAATTCCAGCTACTTGGGAGGCTGAGGCAGGAGAATCACTTGAACCCAAGAGGCAGTGGTTGCAGTGAGCTGAGATCATGCCACTGCACTCCAGCCTGGGTGACAGAGACTCTGTCTCAAAAAAAAAATAAAAAATAAAAAATAACATGCTGGTGAGGCTGCAGAGAAAAAGGAACTCTTACACACTGTTATGGGAGTGTAAATTAGTTGAATCATTGTGGAAGACAGTGTGGCAATTCCTCAAAGGCTTAAAAACAGAAATATCATTTGACCCCACAATCCCATTACTGGATATTAACCAAAGGAATATAAATTGTTAGATTATAAAGACACATGCATGTGTATGTTCACTGCAGCATTATTCACAATGGCAAAGACATGGAATCGACCTAAATGCCCATCAGTGGTAGACTGGATAAAGAAGATATGGTACATATACATTATGGAATACTATGCAGCCATAAAAAAATGAGATCATACCCATTGCAGGAACGTGGATGGAACTCAAGGCCATTATCTTTAGCAAACTAACACAGGAACAGAAAACCAAATACTGCATGTTCTCATTTATATGGGAGAGCCAAATGTTGAAAACACATGGACACATAGAGGGGAACAACACACACTGGGGCCTATAAGAAGGTGGAGGGTGGGAGAAGGAAGAGAATCAGGACAAAATAACTAATGGGTACTAGGCTTAATACCTGGGTGATGAAATAATCTGTACAACAAACCCCCAAGACACAGGTTTACCTGTGTAACAAACCTGCACATGTACTCCTGAACCTACAAGTTAAAAATATATATATATATTTAAATTAAAAAGAAATCTTATTTATGTTTGCACATTACTTATTTTTGTTTTTAAAATTGTTATAAAATACACATAACAAAATTTACTATTTTAACCATTTTGAAGTGTACAATTCAATAGCATTAAGTGTATTCACGTTGTGCAACCATCACCACCATTCATCTTCAGAATTTGTTTGTTTGTTTTGAGACAGAGTCTTGCTCTGTTACCCAGGCTGGAGTGCGGTGGCGCAATCTCGGCTCACTGCAAGCTCTGCCTCCCAGGTTCACGCCATTCTCCTGCCTCAGCCTCCCGAGTAGCTGGGACTACAGGCGCCCGTCACCATGCCCAGCTAATTTTTTGTATTGTTAGCAGAGACGGGCTTTCACCGTGTTAACTAGGATGGTCTCAATCTCCTGACTTCGTGATCCACCTGCCTTCACCTCCCAAAGTGCTGGTATTACAGGCGTGAGCCACCGTGCTGGCCCAGAATTTTTTTTTTAAGACAGAGTCTTGCTCTATCGCCCAGGCTGTAGTGCAGTGGTGCAATCTCAGCTCACTGCAACCTCTGCCTCCCAGGTTCAAACAAGTCTCCTGCCCCAGCCTCCCAACCAGCTGGGATTACAGGTGTGCGCTCCTATGCCCAGCTAATTTTTGTATTTTTAGCAGAGGTGGGGTTTCACCATGTTGACCAGGCTGATCTTGAACTCCTGACCTCAAGTGGTCCGCCTGTTTCAACCTCCCAAAATGCTGGGATTACAGGCATGATCCACTGCGCCCAGGCCATGATGTCTTTTCTTTTACATATGGATGATTTGATTTGCTAATATTTTACTTACATTTTTTACATGTCTGTAAATGAATGAAATCAGCCTCAAATTTCCTTTCTTTTTTTTTTCTTTTTCTTTTTTTCCCAGAGACAGAGTCTCACTCTTGCCAACCAGGTTACAGTGGAATGGTGTGATTATAGCTCACTATAACCTCAAACTCCTGGGCTCAAGCAATACTCCCACCTCAGCCTCCCGAATAGCTGGGATTACAGGTGCTCGCCACCACACCCGGCTAATTTTTGTATTTTTAGTAGAGATGGGCTTTCACCATGTTGGCCAAGCTGGTCTCAAACTCCTGACCTCAGATGACCCTCCCATCTTGGCCTCCCCAAAGCACTGGAATTACAGACATGAGTTACTGCACCTGTCCAAATTTTCTTTCCTATACTGTGCTGTCAGACCTTTGTATCAAGGTTATGGTAGGTTCATAAAATGAAAATGATTGGGGAGGGTTTCTTCTTTTTCTGTACTCTGAATAGTTTGTAAAAGAGTAAAACTATTTGTTTTTTGAATGTCTGTTAGGCTCAAATAGTCTTGGATTTAAACTGCCTTTGTAGGAAAATATTTAACAATTAAATCTATTACTTCACAGTGTTGTGTGACAAGGATAATTATTTATATGAAATACAATATAAATGGTGCCCCCTAGAGTTGCTATTGTCTTAGATTTTCATTCTTTCATTTTTTAAAACTTGTACGAACCATTATCATCGTTTTTGTATTTTTCTCAGTAACACTTCAGTAACACACAAACTCAAAATCTTAGTGCTTTATAACAACAAAGGTTTATTTCCCACATTACATATCATCTGTGCGTCAGCATTGGCTCTACTTGGCATGTTCTTTTCATTCTGGTATCCAAGCTGAAGGGAAAGTCTCTATAGAACATCCTATCCTTGTGACAGAAGAGAGATGTGGAACCACAGTGTTGGCCCTTAAAGCTTCTATCTAGAAGTGGTCACTTCTGCTCATATTTTATTGGCCAAAGCAAATTTCTTAGTCAAGCTTGATGTCAGTGATACAAAAAAAGTATAATTAGCTCACTGAGAATGGCAAATAATTAGGAACAGTAATGCGCTCTACTACATACAGGTACCATACAGTCAGTGTTTACTTAGATTTACCAACAAACTGATCACTTTCGTTGTCTTTCACGCCTCGAACATCAAACTGTTATTCTGGGATGACTTTTCTGTTTGTGCAAATTACATCCTTCAGAATTTATTTTAATGGGTATCTTTTGGTTCTAAACTCACTTAGGTTTTGGTCATCTGAAAATGACATTTTTTATTCTCTTTCTTTCAATGGATTCTGGGTTGACACTTCTTTTCTTTTAGTAGAGGGAAAATATGCCTTCTGGTTTTCATAGTTGCCACTGAAATAATACTAGCCGTCTAATCATAGTTCGTTTTTGTTCAGTTTTTCTAATGTGTATCTTAGGTTTAGATTGCTTTGTTTATGTTTAATGTTGGTTGTGATTTGTTTGGCTCTATGAATCTGTGGATTTTTGCCTTTTTCATTTGTGTAGAATTGGTATCGTTTATTCCCCACATGGTTGGTATAATTCAGTAGTCATCTAGAGTGTCCTTTGTGGAAAAGTTTTTAGCTATGAATGCAAATTCTTTGGTAGACATAGGGCTATTCATGTTACCTATTTCTCCTAGAACGAGTTTCAGTTATTTGTGCCTTTCAAGGGATTTTCCACTTCATCTAAGTTGTCTAATTTATTGGCATAAAGTTGTTCATGATATTCCCTTATTACTTATTTAATGTATCTGATATCTATAGTGATATTCTCTTGCTCACTTCTGATATTTATTTGTTTTCTCTTCCTTTTTCCCCCTAATTGTTCTGGCTAGAGTTTTATCAATTTTATTAATATTTTCAAAGAACTGTATACTTGTTTTATTGACTTTCTTTGTTGTTTTCTATTTTATTGATTTCTGCTCTAGTTGCATTATTTCTGAGCTCAGACTTTTGATAGGTTAGCTCCACCCAATTCAAAGGAATCAGTGATCAGACTCACCCAAAGTAAATTATTGTATCTCAGTAAGGAGAAGTGGAGAAGAGAACAAAAATATTTCAAGGAAATAAATTTTCCTCTAGGAAACTAGAGAAACGAGAACTCTACTGAAGTTTTGCTATGTTGAACAGGTGTGTACAGTGATATTAAGAAGAGATAAGGCCAGGGATGGTGGCTCATGTCTATAACCCTCGTACTTTGGGAGGCCAAAACAGCAGGATCACTTGAGCCCAAGAGTTAAAGACTAGCCTTGGCAACACAGAGAGACCCTGTCTCTACACCTCCAAAAAAAAATTAGCTGAGTGTGGAGGCACATGCCTCTGGTTCCAGCCACTTGAGAGGCTGAGGTGGGAGGATCAGCTTAAGCCCAGGAGGTTGAGGCTGCCATGAGCCCGTGATTGCACCACTGCATTCCAGCCTGGATGAGAGGGTGAAACCCCATCTTAAAAAAAAGAAAAAAATCAAGTACTTATAATTAGCCCTGAGGTACTCCAAACTTTAGAGGTTTAGCACTAGTCAGTGTGGTAGAAAGAGAGCCAAGAGGTGTCCCAAAAGCCTAGTGAAGAAGGTGTTTAAGAGGTGGGAGTTATGAACTGTGTCAAATGTGTGTATGTGTGTGTATTTTTATTTTTTCTGAACCACTTAAAAGTAGAATGCATATTCTTTTCCTTCACTCCTTAATACTTCAGTGTACATACTAAGAATGAAGATACTCTCTCATATTATTATAGCTTAGTTTTCAAATTAGGGAAATTTAATATTGATTCAAATACTCTCATATATATATAATTTTTTTTTCTTTTGAGATGGAGTATCGCTCTGTTGCCCAGGCTGGAGTGCAGTGGCACCATCTTGGTTCACTGCAACCTCCGCAACCATGCCCAGCTAATTTTTGTATTTTTAGTAGAGACAGGGTTTCACCATGTTGGCCAGTCTGGTCTCAAACTCCAGACCTCAAGTGATCTGCCTGTCTCAGCCTCCCAAAGTGCAAGTGCTGGGATTACAGGTGTGAGCCACAGCACCCAGCCCAAATACTCGCTTATATTTTTAGAGCTTAGTTTTCAAATTGGGGAAATTTAATATTGATTCAATGTTTTCATATAATCTAAAATCCATATTCCATTTTTGTCTATTATCCCAATCATGTCCTTTACAGAATTGTTTCCCTTTAGTACAGGATCCAGCCCAGAATCACATTTGCATTTAGTTGTCATGTCTCTTCAGTCTTCCGTATTTAGGGACAATTCCTCAGCTTTTCTTCATCTTTCATGACATTGGCATTTTTGAACAGTCCACGACAGTTATTTTATACATAATAGGTGGCTCCTCAATTTGGCTTTTCCTCATGATCACATTTAATTTATCACATCTGAAGGCATACAGTGTTTATCTGTGGATTTTTGCCTTTTTCAATTGCATATAGAATTGGTGTAAATTATTCACCAAATGGTTGGTATAATTCACTAGTGAAGTCATCTAGAGTTTCCAATGTGGAGAAGTTTTTAGCTATGAATTCAATTTCTCTGGTAGACATAGGGCTATTCATGTTACTATCTCTCCTTGAATGAGTTTTGGTAATTTGTGCCTTTCAAGGGATTTTCCACATCAACTAAGTTGTCTAATTTATTAGTATAAAGTTGTTCATGATATTCCTTTATTATTTATTTAATGTATCTGGTATCTGTAGTGATATTCTCTTGTTCACTCCTGCTATTATTTTTTGTTTTTGTTTTTTGATTTTTATTTATAGGCAGAGTCACTCTGTGGCCCAGGCTAGAGTGGCATGGTGCAATCTTGGCTCACTGCAACCTCCACCTCCCAGATTCTCATGCCTCAGCCTCCCAAGTAGCTGGGATTACAGGCATGCACCATCATGCCTGGCTAATTTTTGTATTTTTAGTAGAGATGGGGCTTCACCATGTTGGCCAGGCTGTTCTCAAACTCCTGGCCTCAGGGGATCCACCTGCCTCGGCCTCCCAAAGTACTAGGATTAGAGATGTGAGCCACCGTGCCCAGCCTCACTCCTTAGTATTATTAAGTAGAGATTTTAGATTGATTACACAATCAAGATGTTTGTTTTTTGTTTTTGCCACACTGTATTATTTCTATTTTTTACCCTTGCGATTAATAAACGACCTGTGTGAAGACACTTTGAAACCATACGAATATCCTTCTCTTTATCAAACTTTACTCTCTAGCTATACAAATTACTTGCACCTGAGTAAATCTTAACTAAACTGTAACAAAATGGTGATTTTCCAACTCTGCCATTCCCATCCACAATTGTCATTTAGCTTTCTATGAATGTAAGGAAGCAGCTGTCCCTTCTCTGTTATTTTATTACCACTACGGATTCGTGGATTTCTATTTCATTCAGCAGATTATAATCCATTACTACCATTATTTAGATGCCCAAATTTTCCCAAATTTAGTTAGTAGGTACTGCTTCAAGATTGTTCTTCTATCTTTTTGATATGTTCCCATCATTTGTTGAATTATTCCATAATTGCTGATATGTAGCATCATTTTTAACCGTTGAAAGAATATGCATTGTATTAATATCTATGTATCATAATGCATTTAACTATTTCCTTACTCTTGGGATTTTATAAAAATTAATTGATTAATTAATTATTTTGAGACAAGGTCTTGCTTTGTCACCCAGTCTGGAATGCAGTGGCGTGATCACGGCTCACTGCAGGCATGACTTTCTGGGCTCAGGATAACCTTGCGCCTCAACCCCCAGAGTAGCTGGCTCTACAGGCATGCGCCATCATGCCCAGCTAATTTTTGTATTTTTTGTAGAGATGGGGTTTTATTATGTTGCCCAGGCTGGTCTCTAACTCCTGGGCGTGAGCCACTGCACCCAGCCATAAGCTTGGAGTTTCAAATTGCGGGTTTTAAAAAACAATGTTGGGTGAATATCCTGGTAGCTGAATGTTTATACAAAACCGAAATTATTTACTTGGCATAATAAATTTCTAGAAGTGGGTTTATTAAGTTTCACTAGAAAAAATTCTACCTGTGTACATGTAGCAGTATATAAGAATGCCCATTCGGCATTCCCTTATTTTGGGTAGAATTTTAATCAGTCTAGGGCCTTAATCTTTGGTTCCCAGACCAGCAATATCAACATTACCTAGGCGAGCCTATTAGAAATGCAGACTCTTATACCCCATTCCAGACCTTCCGAGTCAGAATCTGCATTTTAACAAGCTCCCAGGGTAATCTGTCAGCACATCAAAGTCTGAGAAGCAATATTCTAAAGTAATTTATACAGGAGTCACAGAATGAATTGGTCTTAAATCTAGCCAAGGTAAGGCCAGGAAGCCCATACTGGCATTTGTTAATAAAAGGTGAAAGTGACAAAGAATTAAAGTTGGCTTTGTAAAAAGTGCTGGTTGGGTGCCTGTAATCCCAGCACTTTGGGAGGCTACGGTGGGAGGATCACTTGAGCCCAGGAGTTTGAGACCAGCCTTGGGAACAAAGTGAGACCCCATCTGTACAAAACATTTAAAAAATTAACCAGGCATGGTGGCATGCACCTGTTGTTCCAGCTACTCAGGAGGCTGAGGCAGGAGGATCACTTGGGCCCCAGAAGTTGAGGCTGCAGTGAGCTGTGATCATGCCACTGCACCCCATCCTGGGTGACAGAATGAGACCCTGTCTCAAAAAAAAAGGGGAGTTATTCTAACAAAATGAATAAAAGTATCCTAAATAAGCTTTTTTGGGAGACAGGCAAATGCAAATCAGCACAGAGCACTGACACATTTTCTCCCAGAACATAAGACATGATACTATTATCTCTCCAGCTTCATCTTCACTCACTCCATCCCAAACGCTCTATGCTTTTGCCTATTGTTTATCTAGTCATCTAAGAAAAACCTGAATTAGAATCACTTACAGAATGTGTTACAATGTATACTCCCAAGCCCACTTCTAGAGAATCTGTTTCAGTAGGGTCTGATATTATAATCAAGAATCAGAATTTTAACATGCACATCTGGTAATTCTAATCCCCTAAAGTTTGAGAACTACTACAACACTACACTTCCCAGAACATATCTGGAATGTATTGTTTAAGCAATGCTTTATTTGCTATAAAAAATATTCCCAAGCCAGGTATGGTGGCGCACACCTGTAGTCCAGCTACTCAGGAGGCTGAGACAGGAAGATCGCTTGAGCCCAGGAGTTCGAGGCTGCAGTGAGCTATGATCATGCCACTGCACTCCAGACTGGGTGACAGAGCAAGACCCTGTCTCTAAAAAATAATAATAATAATAATATTCCCATTTTTATAAAGACCTTCAACCAGAATTCACTTTTTTGTTATTTTTGCTGTTAGTTCATTAAACAAGTCTAGGAATTCTAATTATTTTTTAGCATTCTCTAGTTCTGACCAAGTTGCTGAGGATGGAGAGAATGAATCCTATTTGAACTGTTATTCCTTATTCTGGAGACTGCCTTTTTGGACCAATCCAAATTCATTTCAGATGATACTTCAACTTTTTCTTTTCTGTCAATATATTTTGGTGAAAGAAATTCATACTGTGGAAACATTTTCCATTAAAAAATTATAATGTTAAACTGTATTACTCTCATATAAAATATATGAAAGAAGTTATATAAAAAATTATTCTGATTTTAAAACACAACTTTTTTTAATGTAGGAGGAGCAAAGAAAAAAGGAAGCAGCACATATAAAAGGTATTTTTTCTCAATAATTTATTAGAAGAAATCTTAATGAACTTTAGCAATTCACATCTTGAGAAATCAAGAGGCTATCCTAAATGTCATCTAAGTATCTTAATGGTATGAAAATGTAAGGGAAACATTAATTTATTAGTATGTAAAAGGGCATAAATTTTTTAGAAAAAACAAAACTTGCAATATCGTATCTTAAACTAAAATGTGAAGTTTTAATTTTTATCTCTTATTTGTACTCAAAGGTATCATAGTCAATGTCATATAGTAATGCTTGAGGATAAAAAGATGTTGCATATTACATCTTAGTACCTCAAAACATTACCTCTTACATAATTTTAGAGATGCTGAATATAAAATATAACAAGATATTTTGCAGAGCTTTAAAAATGTAGAAAATATAAGAGTTAATATGTTTAGACCAGGCGTGGTGTCTCATGCCTATAATCCCAGCACTTTGGGAGGTCGAGGTGGGCAGATCACTTGAGGCCAGGAGTTCAAGACCAGCCTGGCCAATATGGTGAAACCCCGTCTCTACTAAAAATATAAAAATTAGCTGGATGTGGTGGCGCAGGCCTGTAATCCCAGCTACTTGGGAGGCTGGGGCAAGAGAATCTCTTGAACCCAGGAGGCGGAGGTTGCAGTGAGTCGAGACTGCACCAATACACTCCAGCCTGGGTGACAGAGCAAGACTGTCTCAAAAAAAAAAAAAAAAGTTAGTATGTTTGCAAGAATGGCCTTATACATAAATTTTTTAAAAAGAAAAGTTAATATGTAAAATGTTATAAAGGTATTATAGAATATTGTATAGATATTATATTTTCTAAAACAGCATATTTTAATGGCAAATGTGCAGCCTAAATACTATAATGGGAAAAGCATGAGACAAACTAATGAAAATCTAGGTGGCTAAAATCTATTTTGTATCTGATCTGTAATGGGTCATTTATCTAAGTCTGTTTATTATTTTCGTGAAGTGGTGCTAATAGTAACTATCTTGAAGAATTATTAAGAGTATAAATAATATATAGAAGTATATCAAAATGCTTTGTAAATTGAAAGTCTCTACAGGAAAATTTGTTACTATTATTGGTATAAAGCCAATTCATACACCCTTCCCAATGCAGACCAAGTATTTTCTAATACATGCTTAAGGAGGCATGTACTTTTCTTTTTTGATGTTTAGTTGTCCTTATTTTAAAGTGAAACAAATTAGTTATAAAATCCTTTGCTCCAAGTAGAAACTATGTATATTACAAATGTTTTTTGCTTGGTTTTGAGTTTTAAAGATTACTGTAATAGTTATTTCTAATATCATAAATAATTATTTCTCAGAAAGTTGAATTTGTAATGCAATATTTACACAAACTGAATAAGTGAAAAATGATAGTTTATTAATTATACCAGTATTGTTAAAATTTATTTTTAAAATAAGGCAATCAGTCTTTTCTGATTTTAAGGAAGATTTTGAAACATTTCTAGCCTAATTAGTCTTTTTCTGTTTAAGCAGGTTGATTTCATTTAGAATAGTCTTTTCTATCCTTGATTATCATGAAAATATTGCTAATTCCTAATTACATATAACACTGTGTGGATGATAGCAACTCAGAATTTCTTTATAGCATTATCCTGCCCATTCTGACATTGTCCCTATAATTAAGAGTTGGCTTGTGAATATATAGTATTCATAGTACATCTGTTTTTACAGCAATTAAAGATCATTCTAAAGATGAACCCCAACTTGCAACAAAAAATATCATTTGTGATCCCTCAGAGACCAGCTCCGCAACAAATCGCAGCAGTGTTACATTAAGCTTATCAACATTACCATCTGATTCTTATTACAGCCAAAGTATAGAAGCAGCTGATCACTGGTTTTCTGATGATTCTCTAGTGAAAAGGAACTCTCCAGTGCCTTCTCTCGGGGAACCTCTAATGGAAAAAGTATTTTCATACCTGTCAACCATTTCATTAGAAGAGGGTACTGAAAGTGTACTGAATGACACTTTGTGATCATCAAAAAGATGACTACATTAAGGGAAAATGTTCATGAAGAAACACAGAGGTTGAAATATAAAACCTTCAACATAATACTGAATGACTTTTTTCTTTTGAAACCTTGTATACAATCAGCTTCTGAGTCTCTTAACATGTCCGTGCTAATATTGCTTTTTTTGTTCTTTACCATAGAGCGGCTCTACTTCCCTTGCTGGTTCTTATTTCTAGAAACAAAATTAGGAAGAACTAGAGTGATGTCATAAACATTAAGCTTAACTTATTGTATCTCATCCAAAGACATATTAAGTAAAATGAGTGTATGTCAACAAACGGGAGAAAAACATTTAAAAATCTTCAGCACAAAAATAATATATATATTTTCTTTGAGACTGAGTCTCGCTCTATTGCCCAGGCTAGAGTGCAGTGGTGTGATCTCAGTTCACTGCAACCTTCACCTCCAGGGTTCAAGCGCTTCTTCTGCTTCAGCCTCCTGAGTAGCTGGGATCACAGGCGCCTACCACCATGCCAGCTAATTTTTGTATTTTTAGTAGAGATGAGGTCTCACCATGTTGGCCAGGCTAGTCTCGAACTCCTGACCTCAAGTGATTCACCCGCCTTGGCCTCCCAAAGTGCTGGGATTACAGGCATGAGCCACTGCGCCTGGCCAGAAAAAATATATATTTTTGAATAAAATATCCACAGCATTTCCTTATACTTTTGATGTTTTCAATTTTATTTCAGTGTGGGTAGGGCTGGGAGGAATATCAGTTTTTCTGAATTTAAAACACATAAATTACTTACATTCAAATATTACCATGTTATGCTTTTAGTAAGCAGTATAATTTTGCTCCTGCAAGATAGCTTGAAATGCTGAATCCAGAAAAGAGGCCAGGCACAGTGGCTCATGCCTGTAGTCCCAGCAGTTTAGGAGGCTGAGGTGGGCAGATTGCTTGAGCCCAGGAGTTTGAGACCAGCCTGGACAACATAGTGAGACCCAGTCTCTACAGAAAATGCAAAAATTAGCCTGGTGTGGTGGCACACGCCTGTAGTCCCAGCTACTTGGGAGGCTGAGGTGGGAGGATCATTTGAGCCCTGAAGGTTGAGGCTGCAATGAGTTGAGAATATGCCACTGTGCTCCAGCAGCCTGGGCAACAAAGTGAGACCCTGTCTCAAAAAAAAGAATTTAGAAAATAATTTTCATTTTCCTTTCCTATCTCTATTTCTCAGAATGTTCCTCACCCTCACTCTACTATGATAAAAATGCTTGCAGGCACCTGACTCACACTGGATGATTTAGAGTTTCTCTCCAGTCTATGAGACCCTTGGTCAAATTTCTATTTATAGTTCTGAGGGATGTCTGACACTCGCTATGTAATCTTTTCTTTTTTCTTTTTTTTCCTAAACATTCTTCATGAAATTAATCCCCTTGGGAAAAAACGACTCATTAACAAGTATATTAGTTTTTGTGCTTAAATTACCCATACTAAGACCTATTCATACCTTCCTGAGAGACAAATCATACCTCCTACAATAAATGCAATGAACTTTCCCTCAAATAAGATAATAGCATTACCCAGGCCTATCATTCCTATCCCAAGGGCAAATGTAAAAGGGGTTAGAACCACTCTCTCTTTTGAAGCACCTGGGCATTTTTACACAGCGTGCTATGGGTTCTAGCACATCTATTGCTATCCTCACCTAAATCTAAGTAAGCTCAAGCTCTTTAAGGAGCAGTAAAAACAAAAATTTTAATTGGTCTCTGTCTCTTGGCGCCCTGAAACCTGTTTTACTCCCGATCCCAGAGAAGGAAATTATTTCTAATTTTGGTGATGTCCTAAAACTTCCCTAGGAATTTGGGATTGGAGATAAGAGATTCTGGCTTTCATCTGACTCTTCTCTGGAATAGAGGAAATACAAACTGGGGAACTATGGGTTGCCATTCCTACCATGTGGCTTAGGAAGGAAAAAAAAAACAAAAACACCAAATCTGCAGTGAGGGAGCAATGAAACATTTGCAAAATGAAAACTGGAGATGAGAGATTAGAAGAGTGTGATTTCTGGCTTTCTAACAGTGCTCTCTTCCCTTGTCCCAGCCTTCATGAAGTATGGCTATAAAGCCTACTCTTGGCTTGTTAAGGTATTCTTGTATCCTAATTATAAAATCCCCTTTTTGCTTAAACTAGCAAGATTTGATTTGTATTACTGGCCACAGTCCCGAAGGCCTAGCTTCAACTGTTGTTCTTGGCTTTGTTAAGGTACCCTTGTAATTTTATAAGAAATCCCCGTTTTGGTATAAACTAGAAAGACCTTTGTTTCGATTCCTACAATCAAAGCATCCTGCCTGACCAAATTCTTGTTTATATTACAAATTATAAATAGATTTATGCATATAAAGTAATTGTTATCCCATAATAATATAATAAATTGAATGTCTTTCTTTTTTTTTTTTTTGAGACAGAGTCTCACTCTGTCACCCAGGCTGGAGTGCAATGGTGTGATCTCAGCTCATTGCAACCTCCGCTTCCCAGGTTCAAGCGATATCTCCTGCCTCCGCCTCCTGAGTAGCTGGGACTATAGACATGTGCCAACACGTCCAGCTAATTTTTGTATTTTTAGTAGAGACGGGGTTTCACCATGTTGGCCAGGCTGGTCTTGAACTCCTGACCTCAAGTGATCCACCCACCTAGGCCTCCCAAAGTGCTGGGATTACAGGCATGAGCCACCACGACTGGCCATAAATGGAATGTATTTCTTAAAAACTTAACACATTTACTTGTTTATTAAAATCTTACTCCATATCATAGGTATATACACTGTTCTATTTGAAAAGTCTTGTGAACAATACTTACGAAATTATGCCAGTCTAGAGTAATCTCATTTTCAAGAACTATAAAGGATCTGAGATTTCACTTTTTATGCAAGCTGACAAGGTATCCTGCAATAGTTTCGTGTCTTTTGGGTTAGAAACAAGAGGCAGTTTATTGTTCATAGCAATAACAGTAGTCAGAGTATCATCATTTTTGACATCCTTTTGCATTATTTCCTGGGCCTGCTGTTCCTGCAGGCTGGTGTGAAAAAGGGTCAAGATAATGCCTGCACCAACAGTGGGTTGCATTACAGGAAGGAGTTTAGGGAACCAAATATTTTCAAATGGACGGTAATGCATACCTGCCGTTTGTACCAGAGGGAGCCACTGTCTCTGTCTTCCAGGGTTGTTCACTATATGAACATCCTTGAAAAGATAGTTTGGAACATAGGCAATCTGTTTCTGCTCACAGACATGCAGAAATGTAAGAGACTCACAATTGACATTGACATAGGGTATTAATTACAGATCTTTTGATTACATATACCTGAAAAGCAACGCAAGTTAGCTTGAGGAGAAAAATTTTGTTTCTTAAACAGAATCCAAATAATGTTTGAACAACTAAATGTAGGAAGTGCAAGATTGTAACCTGGTCTCAGGAACAGGTGTAACAGGTTCAAATTCCATCAGGACTTTCCCTATTTCTACCAGTCAAGGTTCAGTGAGGGAAGAACTACTTTTAGGATTGGGGTAAGAGATTTATTATTGGAATTATTATATCTTACACAATTGTAAGAGGAACAAAGGAAGTGAAGTTTAAGGAGAGAAATTGGAGAATCAGAGAAGGAGTCACCAGCAAGATAATCTGAAACTCTGACCAAGAGATCTTTTGAAAAAAAAATAAATAAATAAGAATAAAAAGTAAAACTTTTTTTTAAAGTGAATAACTAGAGAAACCAGTGTCCAACTGCCACAGTAAGACTGTAGAGGGAAGGCTTGTGGGAATGTTTACAGGAAGCTGTGCCTCAGCAGCGACTGCCTTTGGGTGTACAACCTAGTTCTGTGATTCCTAGCCTGGAAATATGGGATAACATTTAAAAATTTATTTTATTTTTATTTATTTATTTTATTTTTATTTTTTGAGACAGAGTCTCGCTCTGTCACCCAGGCTGGAGTGCAGTGGCAATGGTCTTGGCTCACTGCAACCTCCGCCACCTGGGTTCAAGCAGTTCTCTGCCTCAGCCTTCCACATAGCTGGGATTACAGGCGCCCGCCACCACACCTGGATAATTTTTTTGTATTTTTAGTAGAGACGGAGTTTCACCATCTTGGCCAGGCTGGTTTCAAACTCCTGACCTCATGATCCAAACACCTCAGCCTCCCAAAGTGCTGGGATTACAGGTGTGAGCCACCACGCTCAGCCTATTTTATTTTTATTTTATTTTATTGAGACAGTCTCACTATTCTGCTCAGGTTACAACTGAACTGGGTCAAGCAATCTGCCTCAGCCTCCCAAGTAGCTGGGACTACAGGAGCACGTCACTGCACCCAGCTCGCAACTGCCTTTGACACTGTGCTGCCAAGCATCTTGTGGCAGACCCAGGGCCATTGTTTGCCAACAGGATCAGCAGTTGGGAGGAAGAACTGGACACTGAAAAGAACTGGACATAGGGTGGAGGAGTAAGGACAAACCAGAATCCACTGGCCTCTCTATAGTCTGTTTCCACATGTACGCAGATTACCTTCACAGAATAATGGCCTCTGCTTAGATTCTGCTTTCCAAATATTGCACAAATGCCTCTTTAGGCCAGCTTTAGCCAAGAACTATACATAGAAAAAGATTCTGAGAAACATAATTCCAGCTTAACTAAGTTAATACAGTACAAACCACAGTCTACCCATTATCAATTTAGCATTCGTTTACACTTTTTTTTTTTTTTTTGAAACAGAGTCTTACTCTCTTCCCCAGGCTAGAGTGCAGTGGCACGATCTCGGCTCACTGCAATCTCCACCTCCCAGGTTCAAGTGTGTCTCCTGCCTTAGACTCCCAAGTAGCTGGGGTTACAAGCACAGGCCACCACGCCTGGCTAATTTTTATAGTTTTAGTAGAGATAGGGTTTCACTATGTTGGCCAGGCTGGTCTTGAACTCTTGACTTCAGGTGATCCACTGGCCTTGGCCTCCCAAAGTGCTGGGATTACAAATGTGAGCTATTGTACCCAGCCTTATTTACACTTTAACCATACTTGAAACCTCCAAATAAAAACAATAGCAGAGTGATGTTGACAAGACATCCCTCTACAGCAATAGTAATTTAACAGGCATCCACAGACAAAAGTGCCTTTGTTAAGCTTTGGGATCCAGGTAGGAGTTTGTGAAAACCTGGTGCAGCCCAAGACCAAAGACGGCCTTTTATTTTTTTTCTTTGAGACAGAGTCTCACCCTGCCACCCAGGCTGGAGTGCAGTGGCATGATCACAGCTCACTGTAGCCTTAAACTCCTGGGTTCAAGCAATCCTCCCATCTCAGCCTCTTAAGTAGCTAGGCCTACAGGTGTGTTCCGCCATGCCCAGCTAATTTTTTTTATTTTTTTCTAGAGACAGGGTCTTCCTATGTTTCCAGGCTGGTCTTGAATTCCTGGGCTCGAGCAAGCCTCCCAAAGTGCTGAGATTACAGGTATGAGCCACTGCACCTGGCCTAAAGAGGGCCTTTTGAGAGGGCAGAACTGCCCTTGCTGGCCCATCTGCAAATGACCCATTTTCCCTATTGACTCAGCTCTGAGTCCTGTTTGGCCCTAGTCCTGCTACTAGAACCATTAGCCCAGGGACCTGTGAGGAGTCACACCCATTTATGCTTCAAGGTGACAGACCTGCTGACCTCAGTCCCCACAGTGTACTCAGAAATGGCTCTGAAACTTGACTGTAGCCCCTCTCAGCAGTGGTCAGAAATCAGAAGTCCTGCTGGTGGCATAGGGTCCCAGAAGGAGACATACCCACCTGAGTCCCCAGGGCCATTTTGCCAACTTTAGTTCCACAGCAGACTCTGAAATAGTTGTGACACTTGGCTCCAGCGCCTCCCAATAATGGTCAGAGATTAGTACTGCTTATGACACAGGCATCCAGAGAGAGATGTGCCTGTCTGAGTCTGTGGAAAAGGCTTGCTGACCTCTGTCTGGCTGTGGACACTGAAATAACCCTGTGACTTCATTGTGTTCTCTCTCAGCCATGGACCAGGATAGTACTGCCTGCCAAGAGACCCAGTAAGTGACCCAATAGGAAGCGTCCCAGGACACAGAGGAAGCCATACATGGCTGCATACCTAGTATCAGGCCCACTGTCTGCAGACCTTCAAGTGGATCTTCATCCAAGCACCAGCCCTGGAACAAGGTCCTAGAAACATTCTAATCTCCTTAGGGACCAGAAAGGATCCATACCCACTAGAGCTCCTGGTAACAGGCCTGCCATCTGCAGACCCCACTGCAGACACAGAAGCAACCATGTGACCCAGCTCCAACCATGGTCCCAGAGGCAATCTTATTAACTTGAGAGCCTAATAGAAGTTCTTAACCTACTGATACCAATCTATAAAGACTAGAAGTGGTGCTTGTGCCTTCAAATGCAGACACCAAAGCCAATCTACATGGATAATGAAGAATCAGGCACACATCATACCACCAAAGGAAACTAATAAAGCTCCAGCAACTGAATCTAAATAAATGAAGATCTACAAATTGCCTGAAAGAGAATTCAAAATAATTATCTTAAGTAAGCATAATGAGATGCAAGAAAATACAGATATACAACTAAATAAAATTGGGAAAACACTGCATGAACAAAATGAGACTTTAATAAAGAAATAGTAACCACGAAAAAAGAACCTAACAGAAATCCAGAAGCTGAAGGATACAGCCAAGAAAAGTGTAATAGAGAGCTTCAACAGCAGACTCAATCACGCAGAATAAACAATTAGAAAACTCAAAGACAGGTCATTCAATATTAACCAATTAGAGGAACAACAACAACAAAAGGAATGAAGAAAGCATAGGGAACCTAGGGGACTCCCTCAAGTGTATGAATGCACAAATTATGAGAATCCAAGGAGAAAGAACCCTGTCTGAAACTCCCCAAGTCTTGGGAAGGAGATGAACATCTAGATTCATGAAGCTCAAAGAATCCCAAGAAAGATAAACCCAAAGAAGAATACGCTGAGGAATAGTACAGTCAAATTGTCAAAAATTACAGAGAATTTTGAAACTAGAGAAAGAAAATAAACTCATACAAGGGAAACTCCATAAGGCTAACAGACTTCTCAACATAGACTTGCAAGCCAGGAGGGAGTGGATTGATACATTCAAGGTGTTGAAAGAAACAACTTTCAGCCATGAATACTATAACCAGCAAAGCTATCCTTCAGAAATAAAGGAAAGATAAAACTTTCCTAGACAAACAAAAGCTGAGGGAATTTATCACCACTAGACCAGCCTTTGAAGAATTGCTAAATGGAGTTCTTTGGGTTAAAATAAAGGATGCTCATTAACAAAATGAAAACATATGGGCTGGGCACTCATGCCTGTAATCCCAGCACTTTGGGAGGCCGAGGTGGGTGGATCACCTGAGGTCAGGAGTTCGAGACCAGTCTGGCCAACACGGTGAAACCCCACCTGTACTAAAAATACAAAAATTAGCTGGGCGTGGTGGTGCATGCCTGTAATCCCAGCTACTTGGGAGTCTGGGGCAGGAAAATCATTTGAACCTGGGAGGCGGAGGTTGCAGTGAGCCAAGATCATACCACTGCATTCCAGCCTGGGTGAGTGACAGAGTCAAATTCCATCTAAAAAAAGAAAAGAAAAGAAAAGAAAACATATGAAAGAAAAAAACTCAGTAATAAATATATAGTCAAGTTCAGAATACTCTAATACTATAACAGTGGTATGCAAATCATTTTTATCTATACTATAAAAGTTAAGAGACAAAAGTATTAAAATAACTATAGCTAAAATAATTTGTTACCAAAAACACAATTTTAAAAGATGTAGTCTGGGTATGGTGGCTCACATGTGTAATCCTAGCACTTTTGGAGGCCAAGGTAGGAGGATCACTTGAGGCCAGGATTTGAGACTAGCCTGGGCAACATAATGAGACCCTATCTCTACAAAAAAATTTTTTTTTGAAACAATAAAACAAAACAAAAAAAGATATAAATTGTGACATTGTTCTGCAGTGGGCAGGCATATGCAGACCTACCCCCAAATTCCAAAGAAGCTGAAAGGCTGAAGAAAGAGACTGGCATATCCAGTTTCTCAGAAAGAAACATTTAATAGAGTCTTACAAGCAGAAGCCATGTCCCAGCAGCCACAAGATGAGATGGTGGCTCTCCACACCATTACTCTCCAGAGATAATTTTTATCCAGAGATAAAAATTAAAACTTCACATTTTAGTTTAAGATACGATATTGCAAGTTTTGTTTTTTCTAAAAAATTTATGCCCTTTTACATACTAATAAATTAATGTTTCCCTTACATTTTCATACCATTAAGATACTTAGATGACATTTTCTTTTACTGTTGAGTTGTTTGAGTTTCTTACATATTCTGGTTATTAATCCCTTGTTGGATTGATAGCTTACAAATATTTTTTCCCATTTTGTAGGTTGTCTCTTCACTTTATTGATTGTTTCATTTACTGCAACAGAAGCTTTTTGGCTTGATGCAATCCCATTTGCCTATTTGTGCTTTTGTTGCCTGTGCTTTTGAGGTCTTACCCAAAAAAAATCTTCGCTTAGACCAAGGTCCTAGAGTGTTTCTCCAATGTTTTTGTCTATTAGTTTCATAGTTTTAGATCTTACATTTAAGCCTTTAATCCAAGAGTCCCCAGCCCCCAGGCCATGGACCAGTACCGGTCAATGCAATCTCTATCAAAATCTCCATATCACTTTTCACAAAAATAGAAAAAAAAACATAAAATTAATACGGAATCACGAAAGCCCCCTAATAACCAAGGCAATCTTTTTTCTTTTCTTTTTTTTTCTTTTTGAAACAGGTTCTCGCTCTGTCACCCAGGCTGGAGTGCAGTGGCACAATCCCGGCACACTGCAACCTTCACCTCCCTGGCTCAAATGACCCTCCTGCCTCCAATCTACAGAGAAGCTGGGACCACAGGCATGTACCAGCAGACTGGCTAATTTTTGTATTTTTAGTAGAGATGGGGTTTCTCCATGTTACCCAGGCTGGTCTCAAACTCCTGAACCGAAGTGATCCACCCACCTTGGCCTCCCAAAGTGCTGGGATTACAGGTGTGTACCACTGCGCCTGGCCAGTCAAGGCAATCTTTAGCAAAATGCACAAAGCTGGATGCATTACCTTACGTTACCTCAAAATCTACCATAAAACTATAGTAATCAAAAAAATATGGTACTGGCATAAAAACAGACACATAAACAAATGGAACAGAAAAGGTGCTCAACGTCACTAATCATCAAGGAAATGCAAATTAAAACAACAATGAAATGAAATATCATCGTTTGCTTATTAGGAAGACTTTTATCAAAAAGAGAAAAAGTAAGTGTCTGCTGAGGTACAGAGAAAAGGGAACCCTTGTATGCTGTTAGTGGGAATGCAGATTGGTGCAGCCAGTGTGAAAAACAGTATGGAGATTCCTTTAAAAACTGAAAATAGAACTATTATATGATCCAGCAATGCCTCTTCTGGATATATACCCAAAGGAAATGAAATAACCCCTAGTAAAGATATCTACACCCCCATGTTCATTACAAACATTATTTATGATAACCATCATATGGAAACAACCAAAGTGCCCATTGACAAATGAAAGAGTAAAAAAATGAAACTGGACATATTACAACTGCTACCACAGAAACGCAAAAGATCATTCAAGGCTACTATGAACACCTTTATGTACACAAATTAGAAAATCTAGAGAAGACGGATGCATTCCTTGAAATATACAACCCTCCCAGATTAAATGAGGAAGAAATAGAAACCCTGAACAGACCAATAACAAGCAGCAAGATTGAATCAGTAGTTTTTTAAAAATATTGCTGGCCAGCCACGGTGCCTCATGCCTGTAATCCCAGCACTTTGGGAGGCCGAGGCAGGCGGATCACAAGGTCAGGAGTTCGAGATCAGCCCAGCCAACATAGTGAAACCCTGTCTCTACTAAAAATACAAAAAAAATAAGCCAGGCATAGTGGCGGATGTCTGTAATCCCAGCTACTTGGGAGGCTGAGGCAGGAGAATCACTTGAACCCAGGAGGCAGAGGTTGCAGTGAGCTGACATCACGCCACTGCACTCCAGCCCAGGTGACAGTGTGAGACTCTGTCTCAAAAAAAAAAAAAAATTGCCAACAACAACAAAAAATGATCAGGACCAAATGGATTCACAGCTGAATTCTATCAGACATTCAAAGAAGAATTGATACCAGTCCTACAGAAACTATTCCAAAAGATAAAAAGGAAATCCTCCCTAAATCATCCTATGAAGCCAGTATCACCCTAATACCAAAACCAGGAAAGGACATAACAAAATAAGAAAACTACAGACCAATATCACTGATGAACATAGATGCAGAAAATCATCAACAAAATACTAGGTAACAGAATCCAACAGCATATCAAAAAGATAATACTTCATGATCAAGTGGGGTTTACACCAGTGATGCAGGGGTGGTTCACTATATGCAAATTAATAAATGTGATATATCACATAAACATAATTAAAAACAAAAATCATATGATCATCTCAATAGATGCAGAAAAAACATTTGATAAAATCCAACATCCTTTTATGATTAAAAACCCTCAAAAAATTGGCATAGGGCTGGGCGCAGTGCCTCACGCCTGTAATCCCAGCACTTTGGGAGGCTGAGGCAGGCAGATCACGAGGTCAAGAGATCGAGACCATCCTGGCCAACATGGTGAAACCCCCATCTCTACTAAAAATACAAAAAATTAGCTGGGCGTGGTGGTGTGTGCCTGTAGTCCCAGCCACTCGGGAGGCTGTGGCAGGAGGATTACTTGAACCCGGGAGGCAGAGGCTGCAGTGAGCCGAGATCACGCCACTGCACTCCAGCCTGGTGACAGAGCGAGACTCTGTCAAAAAAAAAAAAAATTGGCATAGAAGGGACATACCTCAAAGTAATAAAAGCCATCTATGACAAACCCACAGTCAACATCATACTGAATGGGGAAAAGTTAAAAGTATTCCCCTGAGAACTGGAACACAGCAAGGATGCCCACTTTCACCACTTCTATTCTGGCTAGGAAGTCCTAGCCAGAGCAATCAGACAACAGGAAGAAATAAAGGGCATCCAAATTGGAAAAGAGGAAGTCAAACTGTTGCTATCTGCCAATGATATGATTGTATACCTAGATAACGCGGGCCGGGCACAGTGGCTCATGCCTGTAATCCCAGCACTTTAGAGGCTGAGGCAGGTGGATCACCTGAGGTCAGGAGGTCGAGACCAGCCTGGCCTACATGGTGAAACCCCATCTCTACTAAAAGTACAAAAAATTAGCCAGGCGTTGTGGCATGTACCTGTAGTCCCAGCTACTTGGGAGACTGAGGCAGGGGGATAGCTGGAACCTGGGAGGCAGAGGTTGCAGTGAGCCAAGATCATTCCAGCCTGGGCAACAAAGTAAGACTCCATCTCCAAAAACAAAAACAAACAAAACAAAACAACCCTGAAGACTCATCCAAAAAGCTCCTAGACCCGAGAAATGAAGTCAGTAAAGTCTCAGGATACAAAATCAACATACAAGCCAGGTGCAGTGACTCATGCCTGTAATCCCAGCACTTTGGGAGGCCGAGGCAGGCGGATCACTTGCAGTCAGGAGTTTGAGACCAGCGGGCCAACATGGTAAAACCCCATCTCTACTAAAAATACAACAAAAGTAGCCAGATGTGGTGGCAGACACTTGTAATCCCAGCTACTTGGGAGACTGAGGCAAGAGAATTACTTGAACCCAGGAGGCAGAGGTTGCAGTGAGCAACAGGGTGAGACCCTGTCTCAAAAAAAAAAAAAAATCAATGTACACAAATCAGTAACACTGCTATACACAAACAGTAACCAAGCTGAGAATCAAATCAAGAACTCAATCCCTTTTAAAACAGCTGCAAAAAAAATTAAAATACTTAGGAATATACTTAACCAAGGAGGTGAAAGATCTCTACAAAGAAAACTACAAAACACTGCTGAAAGAAATCACAGATGACACAAACAAATGGAAACACATCCCATGCTCATGGATGGATAGAATCAATATCGTGAAAATGACCACATGGCCCAAAGCAGTCTACAGATTCAATGCAATTTCCATCAGAATACCATCATCATTCTTCACAGAACTAGAAAAAACAACCCTAAAATTCATATGGAACCAGGCTGGGCACAGTGGCTCATGCCTGTAATCCTAGCACTTTGTGAAGCTAAGGTGGGCAGATCTCTTGAGGTCAGGAGTTTTGAGACCAGCCTGTCCAACATGGTGAAATCCTGTCTCTACTAAAAATACAAAAATTAGCCAGGTGTGGTGGTGTGAGCCTGTAGTCCCAACTACTTGGGAGGATCAGGTGGGAGAGTCGCTTGAATCCGGGAGGCAGAGGTTGCAGTGAGCCAAGATTGAGACACAAGACAGGTGACAGAGCAGGACTCTGTCTCAAAAAAAAAAAAAGAAAAAAGAAAGAAAAAAAATTCACTTGGAAACAAAAAAAAGCCCACATAGCCAAAGCAAAACTAAGCAAATAGAACAAATCTGGGAGCATTCATTACGTTACCCAGCTTCAAATTATACTACAAGGCTATAGTTACCAAAACAGCATGGTACTGGTATAAAAATAGGCATGTAGACCAGGGAACAGAATTGAGAACCCAGAAATAAAGCCAAATATGTACAGCCAACTTATTATCTTTGACAAAGCATACAAAAACATAAAGTGGGGAAAGGACACCCTATTCAATAAATGGTGCTGGGAATACTGGCAAGCCACATGTAGAAGAATGAAACTGAATACATAAGTATATAATATGTATATTATATAGGATTATTATGTATATTATATACAGGAATATTATTCAGCTTTAAAAAAGAAGGAGATCCTACCATTTACCACAACATGGATGGATTTGGAGGACATTATGCCAAGTGAAATAAGGCAGTTACAGAAAGGAAAATACTACATGATCTCACTTATATATGGAATATTAAACAAACAAATACATACGAATAAAGAGTAGAATGATGGTTACCAGTGGCAGGGGTGGGTCATGGGAAGATGTATATCAAAGGGTACAAAGTTGCAGTTATGTGTGATGAATAAGTCTCAGATCTAATGTACAACATGAGGACTATAGTTAATAATATTGTATACTGATAATTTGCCAAAAGAGTAGGTTTTAAGTACTCTTACCATAACAAGAAAAAAAAGGAGAAAAGGTAAATGTACGAGATAATGGGTATATTAATTTCCTTGACTGTGGTAGTCCCTTCACTATGTATATGTAGATCAAGATAAGTACAGCAAAACATCATGTTATACATTCTAAATATATACAATAAAAAATAGCAAAATCATGCTTTCATCAGACATGATACAGTACCTTTTTTTTTTTTTTGAGTGGGGGTCTCACTCTGTCGCCCAGGCTGGAGTGCAGTGGCACGATCTCAGCTCACTGCAACCTCTTACTCCCAGGTTCAAGAAATTCTCCTGCCTCAGCCTCCTGAGTAGCTGGGATTACAGGCATGCACCACGATGCCTGGCTATTTTTTGTATTTTTAGTAGAGATGAGGTTTCACCACATTGGCCAGACTGGTCTCAAACTCCTGACCTCAGGTGATCTGCCCACCGTGCCCTCCCAAAGTACTGGAATTACAGGTGTGAGCCACCATGCCTTGCCTCAGAACCTCTTTTATAACAACAAAAAAGTATCAACTCTCTTGCTAAAAGAGGCTACAAAGTCCCCTTATCTGTCTTTGGGTGACATTTGTTTCTCATCTAGTGAGTCACAGATCTCTATTTGCATTCTGTTAACCTAAGTAATGAGATGCTTGGTTAACCACTATTAACAGATGTTAGATAGTAAGGAAATGACATAGGAGAAGAAAAGAAAAAGAATTGGTTAAAATATATACAAATACATTTCAAAGTAAGACTGAAATAGCTATAATTGCTACCATCATTATTTCTGTAACTGGTCACATAGCTGAGACAGAAAGCAAAATATTCACTACTGGATTATTAGGAGTAATAGTGAGAGGAGTCACCCTTGTGTCTTGGGCCTGAGAATCCTGGCCATGAGACAGGCAGCACCATATCTTGGTAGCTGAGCATGTACCACATCCTGGAGGACATTTCCTGGGCCCTGCAAAGTATTGCCAGCCAGCCAGCACTATAACTGAGTCTTCAAAACTCCTTTTACTATTGTATTAGGCTATTGCTTCAGGGTAATGGGAAACATGGTAAGACAAGTGAATTCTGTGAGCATTAACCCACTGACACACCTCATTTGATGTAAAGTAAAATTATTTTCTGGTCAGAAGCAATCCTTTCAAAATACCATGATGGTAAATGAAGTGCTCTGAAGTCCACGGAATGTGGTCTTGGAAGGCAAATCCATTTCCAAAGTAAGGGTATATTCCAGTAAGAATAAAGATGCCTTTGCATGGTGGAAGCAGTCCAATATAATCAACCTGGCTGCAGGTGGCTGACTCAACTCCCCCACCCCCTCCACACCCTCAGGAAATGGAGAACTAGTGTTGGTATCCACTGTTGGCAGGTTGGGCACTCAGAAGTGGCTATAGTCATATCAGCTTTAGAGAGTGGAGGTTCATATTGCTAACCCATGAGTAATCGCCATCCCTTCCACCATGGCCACATTGTTCAGGAGTCTATTGAGCAAGGACAAGGGTGACTGTTGAAAGAAGGTAACTGACTTCATGGACTGGATCATCTTATCTACCTGACTATTAACATCTTCTGATGTTCCTCATTGAGGAGCTTCTAAATGGGGCTCAAATTTATCTTCACACTCTGTACCCACTCAGAGAAATTTATCTACATACATCTTCCTCAGATTCCTTGTCACTGATTTTCTTTTTTTATTTTATTTTATTTACTTATTTTTTATTTATTTTTATTTTATTTTATTTTATTTTATTTTATTTTATTTTTTTGAGACAGAGTCTCACTCCGTCGCCCAGGCTGGAGTGCAATGGCACAATCTCAGCTCACTGCAACCTCCGCCTCCCAGGTTCAAGCAATTCTCCTGCCTCAGCCTCCCAAGTAGCTGGGATTACAGGTGCCTGCCACCACACCCCACTAATTTCTTGTATTTTAGTAGAGACAGGGCCAGGCTGGCCACATTGGCCAGGCTGGTCTCGAACTCCTGACCTCAGGTGATCTTCCTGCCTTGGCCTCCCAAAGTGCTGGGATTATAGGTGTGAGCCACTGCGCCCGGCTGTCACTGGTTTTCTAATTGTACTTTTTACAAGTTTCCAACCCTCCAGCCAAACCAATAGCTATTGCCGATGAATCAGTAGAGATCTGTATCTCTGAATATTTATGCTTTCAGGCTATACCAAGTGCACTGCTCAAAGTTATACCTACTTAGAAGATTTTCTTTCACCAATGCCCATCAGGGCCATACCTTAGCAGGACTGTGGTGTTCCAGCTGTGAACTTTCAGAAGATGCTGGCATATCATACAGAACTATCTGTAAACCAAGCTCAAGTATATTCTTCGTCAGTCAACTGGTGACAAGAAACTCTACTTGATGACATTGATATATGTTGAGAAAGAGAAGGTCATGTAATAGGACCAAGAGCCATGGATCTCTTAACCATTTCCTTGTGCAATTTGTTTATGCCTTCAGAATATGCTCAAAGCCAATTATGTCCCAATTCCACTAATTGACTGAGTGCATATCTGCATGCCTAACTTTATGTCTTGATGGATCAGACAACATTCACTTCATGGTAAACAGCTCAACTCATGTAGTAACTTGGTGACCATGGTCATATGTTAAGTTTCTAGTAGTTTAATAGCAAGCCATAAGGATAACAATTATTGGCAGAGGAGAACATAGCTTTGCTTCAAATTCTATAGGCTCTGATTTACCAATAGTGGTCTGCAAAAGTCTCCATTATAGCATCCCTATCTGCTATAGACATTTCAAGAAGCATGGATATGCTGGGTCATATGGCCCACGTGGCAGAACTACTGACATGGCAGCCTGGACCTGTTGCAGAGTGTTCTATTCTTCTGGGCCCCACTCACAACTAGAAGAACTCTTTCGGGTTACTCAGCAAATGAGTCAGAGTAGCACAGTTAAAGAAGTATATGTTACCTCCCATATCCAAAGAAGCCCACTAGACGTTGCGCCTCTTGGTGCCTAAGTGTATGTTGCCTCTAATATCCAAAGCAGCCCACTGAGCATTGTGCCTCTTGGTGGTTGGTGGAGTCAGATGCAGAAACTAGTCTTTCACCTTGGAAGGGATATCTGAACATGCTCCAGACCACTCGATGCCTAGTAATTTTACTGAGGCAACACTCCCTTGAATTTTTTGGTATTTATTTCCACCCTTTGGCACACATTATATTATTGTTTAGAGTAGCTAGTAATTCTTGCTCACCAGTTCCAGTCAGGATGATCTCAAAAATATCCTATGGATCAAGACCCATTTGGACCAGATTATAACATAATGGAGGGTTAGAGAGGTAATACAGCCCTGAGGTAGAACAGTGAAGGTGCAGTGCTGATCCTTCCAGGTGAAATAAAACTACTACTTGTAGTCTATAATAACAGGAAGAGAGAGAAAAGCATTTGCCAGTGGAGTAGCTGGATAACAGATTCAAAAGAATGTGTTTCTTTGCTCCAGCAATGAATCAATGCCTGAAACAGTGGCTGTAGTTGGAAGAACCACATGATTACATTTGCAACAATCTACTTTCATTTTCTAAGATCTATTTTCTCCACAGACCAAATAGGCAAGTTGAAAGAAGATGTGGCAGAAATCACCACCTCTGCATCCCTTAAGCAACACTAATCACTACAATCTATGTGGTATTGCTCTTGGTTTACTATTGTGAAAGGGAAAACCATTCTAGTGGCTTCCATTTGGCATTTGCTACCACAATAACCCTCATTCCACGGGTCAGGGAACCTGTGTGGAGATTTTGCCATTTGCTAAGTACGTTTATTTCAAATACACATTCTGGAACTGGAGTAATAACCATGGGCCCACTGAGATGAACCCAAACCAAAACTCCATTAATAACCTGACCTCCATAAGCCTCTGTTTTGACTAGAAGACCACTGTGACATTTTAGGTCTCCAGGAATTATGTCAGTCCACAGCCATTATCTAGTAATCCATAAGAAAAATCTAGCTTTTATTTCCCTTAGCCTAATAAACTGTCACTCTGGTAAATGGCTGCAAAGCTTTTGTGGAGAGCCTAGGAGAAAGATTTACAGTGTAAATTTCAAACAGAGAGGCAGGGTCTTTCTTCAAAACCCATTCTTTATCCAAAGGGATCTGGGTCTGTGAACCGGCTCAAATCTGCGAAGTGGTTGAGGAGCCACAATTCTATACTGTGGTAGCTCAAGTCAGACATATTTATCAGAGCTAGAGCTTTTCCTCTTATTCAAGTCAAGTAAGTCTTTAAAGATTAAAGTCTGTCTCCACTGTGGTTGACAACAGCTGAAGCGTCTGCTTGGCTCTTTCAGTTCCCAGCTGTTGTTTTCTCCAGATCCCTTGGATTTTCACCCATGCATGTACAGTTCAAAAGTGAGCCAAGGATTTGAGGGGCATTTATATACAAATTTGGGGCTCTGACATCCACATCTCCCTCCTTTCTAGGATTTTCTCCCTTCCTTAATTTCCAGGCGCTCTCGCAGTTTGAAATTCCTTTTCTAATTCCTCAGGTCAATAAGACTCTAGCTTTCTGCTTTCAGATCTAGCCTCCAGGTATTACAGAAAGTCGGGAATATCCTAAGTCGGAAAGCCTATTAAACATATATCTTAACTAATGTATTATTGTTTCCTTCTTTCAAATGCCAAATCTCCAGCTTCTGCTCTGTTTTAGTGGCCCTTCAGTTTATAATCGTTATCTGCAGGAGAATTTATTCAGTATAAGCAATTATGTCATTACCAGAACTTTCTACTTTTTTTCAGTAGTTTTTCAATTATTTCTCAAGCATATTATTGAGGGCAACTGTCATATGTAATCAGTCTACTATCTTTTTTTTTTTGAGACGGAGTTTTGCTCTTGTTGCCCAGGCTGGAGTGCAGTGGCACGATCTCGGCTCACCACAACTTTCTCCTCCTGGGTTCAAATGATTCTCCTGCCTCAGCCACCCAAGTAGCTGGGATTACAGGCATGGGCCACCACGCCTGATCAGCCTACTATCTTGAAAGCAGTGTTCCAGTTTTATAGTCTCTAAAGGCCTCCAACAATTGATCAAGCCAATATCTAAAAATTTTACCCTTCTAGGTCCTAGCAAGCAAGAAGGGGTGGTAAATTTATCTAATGGCTGAATTTCAGGCAAAAGAAAATCTATGATGCCCTGTTCTTATTTCAATATTGATTGGCCTCACAGCAGATGTGGAAACTAAGAAAGAGAATTGAAAAGAATGACATATCACCATAATTGTATGATATGTCTTTAAGTTATAGTAGTTTACCTTAAAATGCTGTTAGAGTATATTTGTATACATTTTGTATACAGTAATGCACCATATAATTTTTCAGTCAACAATGGACCACATATATGACCACGGTCCCATAAGATTACAGTGGAGCTGAAAAATTCCTGTTGCCTAGTGATGTTGTACCCATTATAACATAATAGCACAACATATTACCTTTTCTATGTTTAAATACATTTAGATACACCAATATTTACCATTGTGTTACAATTTTGTACAGTATGCAGTACATTAACATGCTATACAGTTTTGTAGGTTAGAAGCTATAGGCTATATGCTGTATAGCCTAGGTATGTAGTAGGTTATACCATCTAGGTTTGTGTAAGTACATTCCAAGATGTTTGCACAATGATGAAATCACCTAATGACACATTTCTCAAACCATATCCCTGTTGTTAAGCAATGCATGACTGTATCTAGTGCATATAGTACATTGTGTAAGTATCTTACAAGAGTATATGCCATTTCCCCCCACCATTCTTTGTGCTTTGTTGTCATGCATTTTACTGTTACTTTTGTTTAAACACCACACTACATCATTATTATTTTTACTTGAAATAGTAAATTATTTTTTACAAGAATAAAAGCGAGGGCCGGGCGCGGTGGCTCATGCCTGTAATCCCAGCACTTCAGGAGGCCGAGGCAGGCAGATCACTTGAGGCCAGGAGTTCAAGACCAGCCTGGCCAACATAGTGAAATCCTGTCTCTACTAAAAATAAAAAAAATAAAAAAATAAATAGCTGGCCGTGGTGGTGCACACCTGTAAAAAAAAAAAAAAAGAGAGAGAGAGAGCGAGAAATGTATCAGCTTACAATGCTTTGCACAGACAAATTCAAGTTTGAAGATACCTAAGTTAAAATAGTATATATTTCTTTTTTTTTTTTTTTGAGACGGAGTCTGGCTCTGTCACCCAGGCTGGAGTGCAGTGGCGTGATCTCCACTCACTGCAAGCTCTGCCTCCCGGGTTCATGCCATTCTCCTGCTTCAGCCTCCCGAGTAGCTGGGACTACAGGCACTCGCCACCACGCCCGGCTAATTTTTTGTATTTTTAGTAGAGACGGAGTTTCGCCATGTTAGCCAGGATGGTCTCAATCTCCTGACCTCATGATCTGCCTGCCTCGGCCTCCCAAAGTGCTGGGATTACAGGCATGAGCCACTGCGCCTGGCCAAAATAGTATATATTTCTTTAAAAATCACTATGTATTAGAACTTGTGGGAAAAGGCAATAACAAAAATAAGAAAAAAATTTTTTTAATTACAGGTACTATTGAAGTATAAACAAGTTTCACAAAGTACTGGTTATACAAGTTGTAGAAAACACTTTCACAGGACCTGAAATCAGTTTCAGGAAAATATCTGAGCCTTAAGCATTGAAGGCACTTGACTTTATACCAGCAACAGCACAATTACAAGAAATGCAGTGTTGTAGATGATTCCACCTCTCTGAAGTACGAATGGGGTACATACACAGCAAGTAGAGTTCAGGAAACTTTATCTTTCAGCCACCCCATCTAAGAGCAGGATTTTGCCTGCCAGTATAACCCAGATACACAGTCATATGCAGATACATACAACGAAGCTTCCAGAGCTTATCTGACTTCTTAGACAGAACTCACATAAGCACACAAACACAAACTGAAATCATAAGAAACAGTCTCTTGGACCACAGTGCAATCAAATTAGAACTTAAGATTAAGAAATTCACTCAATTGGCTGGGTGCGGTGGCTCACACCTGTAATCCCAACACTTTGGGAGGCAGAGGCAGGTGGATCACCTGAGGTCAGGAGTTCAAGACCAGCCTGGCCAACATGGTGAAACCCCATCTCTACTAATAATACAAAAATTAGTGGGGCATGGTGCCACACACCTGTAATCCCAGCTACTCTGAAGCCTGAGGCAGGAGAATCACTTGAATATGGGAAGCAGAGGTTGCAGTGAGCCAAGATCACACCTGAATGACAAGAGTGAAACTCCGTCTCTGAAAAAAAAAAAAGAATCCTGAATGACTTTTGGGGTAAATAATGAAATTAAGGCAGAAATCAAAAAGTTCTTTGAAACTAATGAGAACAAAGATACAATGTACCAGAGCCTCTGGGATGTAGCTAGAGCAGTGTTACAAGGAAAATTTATAGCTCTAAATGGCCACATCAGAAAGCTAGAAAGATCTCAAGTTAACAACCTAACATCACACAAACACAAGAGGGTATTTCAAGACACACACTTGCAAGTACTCTTTCTACAGAAACAGCCAAAGTATTATAATATTCAGAATATGGAAGATTGACACAGAGTCTGAGGATTTTTTTTTTTGAGATGGAGTCTTGCTCTGTTGCCCAGGCTGGAGTGCAGTGGCACAACCTTGGCTCACTGCAACCTCCACCTCCCAGGTTCAAGTGATTCTCCTGCCTCAGCCTCCCGAGTAGCTGGAACTACAGGTGTGTGCCACCACGCCCGGCTAATTTTTTGTATTTTTAGTAGAGACGGAGTTTCACCATGTTAGCCAGGATGGTCTCCATCTCCTGACCTTGTGATCTGCCTGCCTCGGCCTCCCAAAGTGCTGGGATTACAGGCGTAAACCATCGCACCTGGCCAGTCTGAGGATTTTTTACAGGAAAAAAACAAAACACTTGGCAATATGATAACTACATAACAGATATGGCAATCTACAGGACAAAAAGACAGCATGTCATAAAACATTGTTCATACAATGCTGTTCATGGAAAACAGTAAAGCACCTTTTAGCAGAGTGCGTGTTAACTCTTTTAGTAAGATTATCTGTAATGAGGTTTGAAAGTAAATCACTTAGTAGGCAAAGTAAAGCATTGCAGAACCAGGAAATAGCACCCATCACTTCTGCTTTAATCGTAACTACAGAAAGCTGAAAGTCAAACAAGTTTTTGAAAGGCAAAGAAGTATTTCCCTTTGAATTCAGTCCTAAGATAAAAACATGAATGTTTTATAATTAATTTCAAAATAAGTATCTTTCAAGTGTTTTATGAAACATTTTTCCCTAAGACGCAAATTCAACATTATGAAAACACGTATTTTGCCAGGTAGTTACTGAGAAATGTCAATCCTTCAATTCTATAGAGAAAAAGACACATGGATTTCGTCTCTGAATCCCATGGCCACTTTCATGTTCACTGCTTCTGCTTTACGTTCTGCATCGGTCTCTTAAGGCGGAGATAAAAGTATGATGCTCATTGCTAGAACGTCAACAACAAATCAAAAGAAAAATCCAGTAAAGGATGGCAGGTGTAATAAAAACTGAGTTTCTGAGGAAGCAAAAACAAGAATTAGGTAAAGTTTTATAAAGCATTCTATAGAAAGACTTAAATATAAAAAACTCACTAAAAATCCTTAAAGCCTAATGGATTATTGCAATGTCAAGTTAGCTTAGGTCTACAGACATGTTGCTAGAAACAAAACTAAAGGGGGCATGTGAGAATATGTTCAAATAATTTCTGCCTTTCAGGATATTATTTTTTTCCTTAGAAGCCACAGGTGACTTTGAACTTAAATTATTCACCAAAATCACAAAACCAAAACAATAATATAAGAAAAAGACCAACAGCATCATTAAGAAACTTGAATCTCCTCTTCTTGCTTTAGCATCTAAATGGTAGTTATCTAAATTTAACACATAACAGGCACTGGAAGTGGTGATTGTCTGAACAGCCTGATTATCCACAGCCTCGAAAGGAGATCTGATATTTTTGTGATTTGGTTCTCATTAAATTCCTATACCAAGTAAAATGCCAGTTCCTGTGGCCTACGTTTTAAGACAGATAGATAGATAGATAGATAGATAGATAGATAGATAGATAGATATACTTTTATATAAATATACTTTTTTCTGAGAGCAACCTTACTCGGAATTATGAAGTGTATTTGCAGTAGCTGTTCTAAAATCTGTGTCTGCTAATACCATCATCTCTGTCATTTCTGTGTTTCTTTTGATTGATTTTTTTCCTGGTTAAAGGTCATATTTTTCTGCTTCTCCATTTGCCTGGTAATTTCTTATCTGATACTAGACATTGTGGAATATTTTGGTTTTTTGGTTTTCTTGAGACAGGGTCTCACTCTATCACCCAGGCTGGAGTACAGTGGTGCCATCTTGGTTCACTACAACCTCTGCCTCCCAGGTTGAAGTGATTCTTGTGCCTCAGCCACCCAAGTAGCTGGGATTACAGGTGTGGGCCACCACCCCCAGCTAATGTTTGTATTTTTAGTAGAGATGGGGTTTTGCCATGTTGGCCAGGCTGGTCTTGAACTCCTGGCCTCAAGCGGTCCACCTGCCTCAGCCTCCCAAAGTGCTGGATTACAGGCATGAGCCACTGCGCCTGGCTGACAATGTGGTTTTTACATTGTTGAGTGTATTTGCTTACAACAACAACAAAAATCCATCATTGGCTGATTTTTTAAAATTATTTAAATAATGTTGGACTTTGTCAACATTTAAAGGACATAGAATCAGTGTGATCCTTTTGAGTCTTGCTTTTAAGATTTGTTAGATTGGGGCTGGTCGCGGTAGCTCACGCATGTAATCCCAGCACTTTGGGAGGCCAAGGTAGAAGTATCACTTGATGTCAGGAGTTCAAGACCAGCCTGACCAACATGGTAAAACCCCATCTCTACTAAATATACAAAAATTAGCCAGGTGTGATAGCGCGCACCTGTAATCCCAGCTACTCGGGAGGCTGAGGCAGGAGAATTGCTTGAACCCCAGAGGCGGAGGTTGCAGTGAGCCAAGACAGTGCCACTGCTCTCCAGCCTGGGCAACAGCGAAAAAAAATTGTTAGATTGGGTCCAGATCAGCCTTTAATCTAAGCAAAATTTAGCTCCACTACTAAGGTGTTCCCCTTCTGAGGACTCTATCCGATCCACTATATATTATTTTGTCTTCCCACACCGGCTTTGCCCACAAAATATTCCCAGCCCTGGGTAAGCTATGGGAATTGTTTGGCCTGCTGCTTTCCAATATTTAGCTTCAGATAATTTCCTCATACATGTGCACAGATCAGTCCTCAGCCAAAGATTCAGGGAGAATCCTCTGCAGTTCTCCAAAGCTCTTTCTTTTTGCAGTTCCCTCCTCTTTGACAGTCTGCCTCACCAGTACTAGCTGTCTTAGCCTCCCCAAACTCCAGTGATTGTCTCCTCAACTCAACAAGACCACCAGACTCTTTAAATTCCTCTTTCCTTATCTGCCGTGTGGAAACTTCCTCCAGGCAGTAAGTCGGGAACTCAAGGGTTCACTTCATTTACTTCCTGTATCTTAGGGTTGATAGTCCTGCAATGCCTGTTACCCAATGTCCAGAAACATTGCTTCATAATTTTTTCTGGGTTTCTAATTAAGTAGAACAGTCCCTGTTATTACATGATGGCTGGAAGTGGAAGTTCCTCCTACCTCTGGTTTTGCATTATTCCTCAAATCTATCATTTTCCTTATAAGGTCAGAGTGATATTTCATAAATGCAAATCTAATATTATCATTTCTCACTTAAACCTCCTCAATTGCTTCCACCTGAGACTAAACCCATTCTTAAATTCTAGGTTTCATTCATCCTAAAGGGTTTTTGGAATTCACCAAGCTGTTTCATGCACCTACACCTATTTTACTTTCTACCTTTTTATCCTGTAAAAGACAGCTCTCTGCTCCTTTGTGAAGATTTATGTAACTACTCCCTGCATTTGGGCAGTAAATTTCTTCCTCTTTTGGACCTGTGTTTTACCTCATGCTTAATTCTGTGTTCATCATAGAGTATTATAATTATTTGTATATCTATCCCCTCTACTGTTTTATGAGCTCCTTAAAAGTAAGGCTTGTATCTTTTCAATGTTTCTATCCCCAGGATTTAGCATGATGCATAGTACATAGTAGATATATGAATTCAAAATTCATTTGAATTTTCAGAATTCATTTGAGAATTCAGAATTAGTCCAACCATCTCTACCTCCAAAATAGATCCCAGATTTGTTCTCTTCTATCTCATCTCTGTTACCCTAATTCAAGTCATTATTTTATCTTGCCTAGATTACTGTAAGTCTTATAAGTATCTCCCTGCTTTTTCTTCAACAATTCATTCTCTATGCAACGGCCAAAGTAATCTTTTTAAACATAAATCAGATTACCGCAATCTCCTCAAAACCTTCCAATGCCTCCCTATTGTACTAAAATTCCAGTCTGGGAGCCATGGCTCACGCCTGTAACCCCAAAACTCTGGGAGGCCGAGGTGGGGGATTGCTTGAGGCCAGGAGTTCAAGCTCATCCTGAGCCACATAGTGAAACCCCATCAATACAAAAAATAAAAAAATTAGTTGGGTATGGTTGCCTGCACCTATAGTCCCAGCTACTCAGGAGGCTGAGGCAGGAGATCACTTGAGCCTAAGGGGTCAAGGCTGCAATAAGCTATGATTGTGCCACTGCACTCCAGCCTGGGAGACAGAGCAAGACCCTGTCTGTAAAAATAAAATAAGTAAATTTCAAATCCTTCATTATATCCTGTACAGTTTTGTATGCAGCAAGTCTTTCCTGCCTCATTAATTTCATTTCAAACCCTTCTCCCCCGTAACTCGATACATTCCAGCCACACGTTATGGTTTTTTGTTTATTTGTTTGTTTTTGAGATGGAATTTCGCTCTTGTTGCCCAGGCTGGAGTGCAATGGCACAATCTCAGCTCACCACAACCTCTGCCTCCCGTGTTCAAGCAATTCTCCTGCCTCAGCCTCCCGAGTAGCTGGGATTACAGGCATGCACCACCACTCCTGGCTAATTTTGTATTTTTAGTAGAGACAGTGTTTTCTCCATATTGGTCAGGCTGGCCTCAAACTCCTGACCTCAGGTGATCCTCCCACCTCAGCCTCTCAAAGTGCTGGGATTACAGGCATGAGCCACCGCACCCAGCCAGCTGTTAGGTTTCTTAAACATACCACACTTAATTCTGCCTTAAGTCTTTGTATTTCTTCCTTCTGACTGTAAGGGTCTATTTCCAAATTTGGGCATGGCTGACTCTTAAATATTATTCAGATTTCATCTCTAATATCACTTCCTTAGAAGGGCCTTAATGGGCCTACATGTAGAGTAGAACCCCAGAAGGGGAAAAAGAACCCTGTGGTGTGGTATAGAATTGGAATTAGAGGTATAATTATGTATGTATGTATGTATATGCATAGTGTGTGTTAATTTACACTGATACCTCTAACATCATATATTCATACTATGTATATTCATATTGACAACTCATCCCAGTGGCAATGAACACAGTTAATACCCAGATCTTGGTGTCTAAAAACTATTTCCCACTCAAAGGAACAACACTCCTTGGAAAAATGGCTGATTTCAGGGCCAGGTCAAAGAAAATATGAAGTGATTCTGGAACATTTTCTTGTGCCTAAAGTAAAGCAGTGCTTATAAATTGATGACACCATGCCAAGAGGACATCTAAGCCAGCTTGAAGGGGCTTCCCTGGTCAAATTAGGAAATATTTGAAATTAAAATGAATGATGACTACATTTATGTAACAGATTATAATATATTGAATAAAAAATAATCCAGCCAGGTGTGGTGGCTCATGCATGTAATCCCAACACTTTGGGAGGCTGAGGCAGGAGGATCACTTGAGCCCAGGAGTTCGAGGCTGTAGTGAGCTATGAGTGAGCCACTGTGCTCCAGCCTGGGTGACAGAGTGAGACCCTGACTCAAAAAAAAAAAAAAAAATCCGTGGGTCCATACTGATAGTGAGAGGTGAAGCCGGCTGGGCTTCTGGGTCAGGTGGGGGCTAGGAGACCTTTTCTGTCTAGCTAAAGGATTGTAAATGCACCAATCAGCACTCTGTGTCTAGCTAAAGGTTTGTAAATGCACCAATCAGCGCTCTGTGTCTAGCTAATCAGGTGGGGACTTGGAGAACTTTTGTGTCTAGCTAAAGGATTGTAAACGCACCAGTCAGCACTCTGTGTCTAACTGAAGGTTTGTAAATGCACCAATCAGCACTCTGTCAAAACAGACCAATCAGCTCTCTGTAAAACGGACCAATCAGCTCTCTGTAAAATGGACCAATCAGCAGGATCTGGGTGCGGCCAATTAAGGGACTAAAAGCAGGCCACGGGAGCCAGCAGGCAATCTCTCAGAACCCTTTTTATATTGTGGAAGCTTTGTTCTTTTGCTCTTCACAATAAATCTTGCTGCTGCTCACTCTTTGGGTCCAGGCCACTTTTAAGAGCTGTAACACTCACCAGGAAGGTCTGCAGCTCCGCTCCTGAAGTCAGTGAGACCACGAACCCACCAGAAGGAAGAGACTCTGCACACGTCCGAACATCAGAAGGAACAAACTCAGGACATGCCATCTTTAAGAATTGTAATACTCACCGTGAGGGTCCGTGGCTTCATTCTTGAAGTCAGCGAGACCAAGAACCCACCAATTCCGGACACAATAGCAACCATCACCGTGAACAATTTTAGAACATTTTCATCACCACAAAAAGAAATCTCATACCCATTAGCAATCACTCCCCGTTTCTCCCCCAGTCTCTGCAACCACCAGGCCCAGACAACCACTAATGTACTTTCTGTCTCTCTAGATTTACGTATTCTGGATATCTCAAATATATGGAATTACACATATGTGGTCTTCTGGGGCTAGCTTTCTTCACTTAGGTTGTTTTCAAGTTTCCTCCATGTTACAGCATGTATCAGGACTTCATTCTTTTTATTGGTGAATGAATATTCCATTGTACAAACATACCAAATTCTGCTTATCCGTTCATCAGCTGATGAACATTAAGGTTGAGACTAAGTTTTAATGTAAGTTGTTTACCAACACAAGATAGCAAACTAAGTTACTTGTGTACTATATCCTGAGATGTTACTGACTCTGAAAAGAGTCACAGAAAAGAAAAGGTGGAAAATAGGCTGAATATGTAAAAAGTATTCATCTCAGCCAAAGCTACAGCCCAGTTATTTAAGCTATAGAGTTAGGCATTAGCAATGCCGTGATGAGCCATATTGAAATCTAAGATAAAGGGGAAAATATACATGTTTTCATGTATTTTTAGTGGTTAATTTTTTCATAAGTAAATCATGAGTATTTTTAAAAATTAACAGATTTTTAAAATACTAATGAATTTGTTTCTATTAAAACCAGAAAAGTAGGCCAGGCATGATAGCTTACACCTGTAATCCCAGCACTTTGGGAGGCTGAGGCAGGAGGATCGCTTGAGCCCAGGAGATTGAAATCTGCCTGGGCGGCATAGTGAGACCATGTCTCTACAAAAAAATAGAAAAAAATTAGCTGGGCATGGTGGTACACACCTTTAGTCCCAGCTACTCAGGAAGCCAAAGTGGAAGGATAGCCTGAGCCCGGGAGGTCGAGGCTGCAGTGAGCCATTATCATGCCACTGCACTCCAGTCTGGGCAAAGAGCAAGACCGTGTCTCAAAAAAACAAAAACACAGGCCGGGGCAGTGGCTCACGCCCGTAATCCCAGCACTTTGGGAGACCAAGGTGGGTGGATCACCTGAGATCAGGAAAAGACCAGCCTGGCCAATGTGGCAAAACCCCATCTCTACTGAAAATACAAAAATTAGCCGGGTGTGGTGGCAGGCGCCAGTAATCCCAGTTACTCAGGAGACTGAGGTAGGAGAATTGCTTGAAGGCAGGAGGCAGAGGTTGCAGTGAGCTGAGATCGCACCACTGCACTCTGGCCTGGGCAATAGAGTGAGACTCCATCTCAAAAAAACAAAAACAAAAAAAACAAAACAGAAACCCGAACACATAAAGTTATACTAAATTCTGGTCTGTGTATATACAAAATATTTAAACCTGAAATAATGTGAGTTTTAAAACAACTACTTTTCAGTATTTTTCAACCACTTTAATGTTCTGAGAAATAAATAACCAGCATATACTAGCTGCATAAAATTAGTTAAGGAGTCCTCTCTATTTTCTAATCTCAGAAACAGCAAGGTTATCTGTACCTTAGAAAATGTGCTAAAACTCACTTGGTACATTTTTGTGAGTAGACTTTTAAAATTACGGATGCTTTTTTTTTGTTTGTTTTGTTTTGTTTTGTTTGAGAAGTGGTCTTGCTTATGTTGCTCAGGCCGGTTTCAAACACCTGGGCTCAAGCAATCCTCTCACCTCAGTTTCCCAAGTAGCTGGGATTATAGATTTGAGCCACAGCACCTAGCTTGATTCTTTTTTTTTTTTTTTTTTGACAGGATCTCACTCTTTCATCCAGGATGGAGCACAGTGAGGTGATCATGGCTCACTGCAGCCTTGACCTCCTGCACTCAAGTGATCCTCTCACCTCAGCCTCCTGAGTACTGGGACTAGAGGTTCACACCACCATACCTGACTAATTTTTTTTTTAATAAAGATAGGGTCTTGCTATGTTGACCAAGCTGGTCTCAGCCTCCCAAAGGGCTGGGATTATAGGCGTGAGCCCCTGAACTCAGCTCAATTCAATTTGTTATCATTATGGTATTAGCCAGGTTTCCAATCTCTTCTTGAGTTAATCCTGTTGACTTAACACTTTTCTAAGTAATTACCCATTTTCATGTAAGCTTTCAAATTTACTGGCATAAAGTTATAGTTACTCACTTATGAGTTTTCATCTCAGCTGGGCATGGTGGCTCATGCCTGTAATCCCAGCATTTTGGGAGGCAAAGGTGGGCAGATCACCTGAGGTCAGGAGTTCGAGACCAGCCTGGCCAACATCGTGAAACCCCATCTCTACTAAAAATACAAAAATTAGCAGGGCGTGGTGGTGGGTGCCTGTAATCCCAGCTACTTGGGGGGCTGAGGCAGGAGAATCGCTTGAACCCGAGAGGCAGGCAGAGGTTGCAGGGAACCAAGATCACACCACTGCACTCCAGCAGCCTGGGCAACAAAAGTGAGACTCCATCTCAAAAAAAAAAAAAAAAAAAAAAAAAAAAAGGATTTTTCATCTCTACTATACAGGTAGTTGTTGCTCATTTTTAATTCTTATTTATTTGTACCTTTGCTTCTTTTCCCTAAAATGATCTTACCAGGATTTATTTCACTATATTTTTTCATAGAGCCAGCTTTCAGTTTATTGATGCCCTTAAATGTTTGCTTCCACTGCAGGACATTGTTCTAGGCAAAGATTTTATGGCTAAGACCCCAAAAGCACAAGTAACAAAAAAAAATTTGACAAATGGGACAATATTAAACTAGAAACATTCTGCATAGCAAAGGAAACAATCAACAGAGTGAACAGATAAACTGTTGAATAGGGGAAAACATTTTCAAAACTATTCATATCCAGAATACACAAGGAACCCAAACAACTCAACAGTAAAAAATAAACAAACCAACCCACCCCATAAATAATTCCATTAAAAAGTAGGCAAAGGATCTGAATAGACATTTCTCAAAGGAGGACATATAAATGGCAAACAGGTATATGAAAAAATGCTCAACATCACTGATCATCAGAGAAACTCAAATCAAAATCACAATGACATATTATCTTACCCTAGTTAGAATGACTATTATCAAAAAGACAAAAAATAACAGATGCTGGTAAGGATACTGAGAAATGAAAATTCGTATACACTGTTGGTGGGAAAGTAAATTAGTATAGCCATTTTGGAAAAAAATTATGGAGATTTCTCAGAAAACAGAAATAGAACTACCATATGACCCAGCAATCCCACTACTGGGTATTTAACCAAAGGAAAGCAAATCAGTACGTTACAGAGATACCCGTACCCATATGTTTATTCCAGCACTATTCACAATAGTTAAGACATGGAATGTCCAATCTAAATATATCCATGATGGGCTGGGTGCAGTGGCATACCCCTGTAACACCAGCACTTTGGGAGGCTGAGGTGGGTGGATCACCTGAGGTCAGGAGTTTGAGACCAGCCTGGCCAACATGGTGAAACCCTGTCTCTACTAAAAATGCTAAAAAAAAAAAATTAGCTGGGCATGGTGGCAGGCGCCTGTAATCACAGCTACTGGGGAGGCTGAGGCAGGAGAATGGCTTGAATCTGGGAGGCGGAAGTTGAAGTGAGCCGAGATCGCACCACTGTACTCCAGCCTGGGCGACAGAGCGAGATTCTCTCAAAAAAAAAAAAAAAGTCATGAATAAATGGATAAAGAAAATGTGGTATATATACATAATGGAATACTATTCATTCATACAAAATAATGAAATATGGCCAGGCGCGGTGGCTCACACCTGTAATCCCAGCACTTTGGGAGGCCGAAGTGAGCGGATCACCTGAGGTCAGGAGTTCAAGACCAGCCTGGCCAACATGGCAAAACCTCATATCTACTAAAAATACAAAAATTAGCCAGGTGTGATGGCACATGACTGTAGTCCTAGCTACTCGGGAGGCTAAGATGGGAGAATCGCTTGAACTTAGGAAGCAGAGGCTGCAGTGAGCCAAGATTGTGCCACTGCACTTCAGCCTGGGCAACAGAGCAAGACTCTGTTGCAAAAAAAAAAAAGAAAAGAATGAAATGGCCGGGTGCAGTAACTCACACCTGTAGTCCCAGGTACTCAGGAGGCTGAAGTAGGAGGATCACTTGAGCCCAGAAGTTTGAGACCAGCCTGGGCAACATAGCAAGACCCAGTCTCTACTTTTTAAAAAAATTCAATCTTTTTTCATGTTAATGAGGAACAGTATTTTTAAACTTTTAATAATATTGCAAATAACAGAAAGCAAAATATTAAAATATTCTTTTAAAAGGCACTTCAATCAAAGTGATCTTTTAATCAAAGACCAGGTCAGTCTTCCTCAGGGGTGGGAAAAAAACAGAGGAATTAGATGAAAGTACTCTTTTATTTATCTGAAAAGGATTTAAGCATTTTTAATTTCCATATGCTTTTACAGCCTTTTGATTCATTTAGTTTTAAGTTTTTGGCATAATTGAAACTTTCATTGTGGCTCCTGATCAGAGGTATATGCCTACATTAATAGGATAAAGGAAGATGTGTTAAAGAACTACCACACCAATTTTCTATTTTGAATAATTTTTAAGAAGGCAAATGAGGCTTTTTTCTTTATTCGACAACTTTTAGAAAGAAATTTTGCATTTTGTTTTATTTTTCAAAGGTTTAAAATAGCAACTTGGATGGAAAGTTTGAATTATGTAATAAACAATGCCAGGTTTTCAGAGCCTGAAGCAAAAGCCAGCTGCTGGGACCTAGGGAAGAAGGGACAACAGTATTCCTCAAATACAGAGAGGGATCGGCTACTGTTGGATCTTCTAAGATCTTTATTGACCCAAAGAGTCTGTCACTGTCCTCAGTCACAAAAACTAAAACATACGCTCCTTTCATTTTGGCACTCTCCACTGCCTCCAGTGAGAACTTCCAGGACTATCCTTTCTGTATTTGGGGAAGGGGAAGGGAGGAGTTTGTCAGGGGATTGGGAGACAAAGCAGGTTACTCTCATCTAGTTTCTCCTAGTATGTTGCTACAGTGAGGACTTTTCTGGAGCGGGAGACAGAAAATCCCCCTTCTCAACTGAGGAGCAATACGGGTATAGTAAATATGTTTGTGTGACTGCCCTGTCCTAGCCTCCTTCTTTGAAATCACCCCCCAGCAACAACCCATACAGTAGGGGCTTGGTGGCCATAACTGTGCTAGGAGATGACATCATTTTGACTATAGCAGACTGGATGGGGGTTTACACCTGCTCCAAATTGAGTTAAATTATTTTTCTCTTACAAATTTGGATTTTTTTTTTTTTTTTTTTTTTGAGATAGAGTCTTGGTCTATCATCCAGGCTGGAGTGTAGTGGTGCAATCTTGGCTCACTGCAGCCCAATTCCCAGGCTCAAGTGATCCTCCTGCTTCAGCCCCAAGAAGCTGGGACTACAGGTGTGTGTCACCACACTCAGCTAATTTTTTTTTTTTTTTTTTTTCTGTAGAGATGAGGTTTCGCCATATTGCCCAGGCTGGTCTCAGACTTGTGGGCTCAAGCAGTACCCCTGCCTTGGCCTCTGAAAGTGCTGGGATAACAGGTGTATGCCACTGTGCCTGGGCTAAATTTGGAATTTTAATCTTCTGCTTCTAAGGCTGAGAAAAAAGAAGAAAAAATAATAAAAGAAAAAAATTGGAATTGATATTTAGAGATGATAGGATTTAACTGGGAAAACCAGAAGTTGTCTGAATGAATTCCAAATACGAGGGTTGCTAAGCTTTTACAGAACGTCTATGTGATGATGGTGAAGGTAGGGAAGGGTCAGCGCCACTTAAGGCCAGGCATTTGGAGTTTGAATTCCACCTCTGCCACTTACTCAACCTGTAACATTGGGCACATTACTTAATCTTCCCCAAGGTTAAATTTCCAAATAAGAAAAATGCAGTTAAGAGTGCTTGCCTTGCAGCTTCGGTATGAGTATTAAGTAAGATAAATGATGTAAGATAGTTATCATAATTACTGAAATATAATAGATATTCAATAAATATCAACACCATGGCCAGGCATGGGTGGCTCATGCCTGCAATCCTAGCACTTCAGGAGGCTGAGGTGGGAGGATTGCTTGAGGCCAGAAGTTCAAGACCAACCTGGCTAACATAGTGAAACCCTGTCTCTATTTTTTTGAATAAAAATACAAAAAAATTTTAATCAATACCTTATTGCTAGAAAATTTATCCACAAGTTTCCACTTCAAAAATTCTGCAAGTGTAAACATCTGTTTGAGGCCAGGCACAGCAGCCCACGTCTATAATCACAGCAGTTTGGGAAGCCGAGGTGGGCAGATCACCTGAGGTCAGGAGTTTGAGACCAGCCTGGCCAACATGGCGAAATCTCGTCTCTACTAAAAATACCAAAAATTAGCCAGGTGTGGTGGCACATGCCTGTGACCCCAGCTACTCGGGAGGCTGAGGCAGGAGAATCTCTTGAACCCAGGAGGCAGAGGTTGCAGTGAGCCAAGATGGCACCATTGCACTCCAGCCTGGGCAACAAGAGAGAAACTCAGTCTCAAAAAAAAAAAAAAAAAGAAAGAAAGAAAAAGAAGTCTGTTTGATTTGACTTAGAATTAACGATATCTTGACTTTAATGATAATTTGACTTTGAGCAACATTGTCTAGACCATGTTTTTAAAGGCAGTGACCCATTAGTCAGTTGTGAAATGAATGTGGTTGGTCATGGGCAATATTTTTGTAAATAAATATTTTGAGTAACATAGCATCTATCAATGCTACATTAGCATCCTGATATTTTGGTTGGTCTGAGAGGTTTTGATGTATTTGACATCCTGCTTACAAAAGACAACTATAATTTACCTAACTGTAAGGCAGGAATTCCCAACCACTATGCCTCAAGGATTTTACAAAGTTTCCCATATGTCCTCCACCAGCTCTCAGAAAGTTAAGAGAAGCTGCCTATATTTACCCGGTGTGTTAGTTTGGGAAGCACTGCCAAAGGAAGGAGATGGTTAAAATTTTTGTAATTAACACTGTATAGAGTGTAGAGTTTAAAACATTTTTGCCATTAATAGTCAAATGTGGATTAGAATTAATATACCCTAAAGCCTCCTACTCAAAATGTGTTCCTCAGACCAGAAGCACCAACATCATCTGGAAGTTTGTTGGAAATGCAGAATTTCAGGCCCCTCCAGACCTACATTAAAGTTTGAGGCCGGCGCGGTGGCTCACGCCTGTAATCCTGGCACTTTGGGAGGCTGAAGTGGGTGGATCACGAAGTTAGGAGATCGAGACCATCCTGGCTAATACGGTGAAACCCCGTATCTACTGAAAATACAAAACATTAGCCAGGCATGGTGGCGGGCACCTGTAGTCGCAGCTGCTCAGGAGGCTGAGGCAAGGGAATGGCGTGAACCCAGGAGGCGGAGCTTGCAGTGAGCCGAGATTGTGCCACTGCACTCCAGCCTGGGTGACAGAGCGAGAATCCATCTCAAAAAAAAAAAAAAAAGTTTGAATACCATTGTACTGAAGGAAACATACAGTCAGTTACTTAACTTATTTTTTCATTTTCTTTATTTCTTTCTTTCTTTTTTTTTTTCTCTTTTTGAGACAGGGTCTCACCATTTTGCCCAAGCTGGTCTCAAACTCCTGGGCTCAAGCAGTCCTCCTGCTTCGGCCTCCCAAAGCATTGAGATTACAGGCGTGAGCCACAGCACCCAGCCAAGTGACTTAACTTTTGTTAACAACTTCATGCAAAGATAATAATTTTCTGAATAATAATTATTTAAAATTTACCCACTGCTGGCCGGGCATGGTGGCTCACACCTGTAATCCCAGCACTTTGGGAGGCTGAGGTGGACAGCTTACTTGAGGTCAGGAGTTCAAGACCAGCCTGGCCAACATGGCAAAAACCGCTCTCTACTAAAAATACAAAAATCAGCCGGGCATGGTGGAGCATGCCTGTAGTCTACTCAAGAGGCTGAGGCAGGAGAATCGTTTGAACCCAGGAGGTGGAGGTTGCAGTGAACTGAGATCACACCACTGCACTCCAGCCTGGGTGACAGAGCAAGACTTTATCTCAAAAAAATAAAATAAAATAAGGCCGGGTGTGGTGGTTAACGCCCGTAATCCCAGCACTTTGGGAGGCAGAGGCGGGTGGATCACTTCAGGTCTGGAGCTCGAGACCAGCCTAGCTAACATGGTGAAACCTCATCTGTACCAAAAATATAAAAACATTAGCCGGGTGTGGTGGTGCATGCCTGTAATCCCAGATATTCGGGAGGCTGAGGCAGGATAATCGCTTGAACCCGGGAGGTGGAGGTTTCAGTGAGCCAAGATCGTGCCACTGCACTCCAGCCTAGGCAACAGAGTGAGACTCTGTCTCAAAATAAATAAATTAATTAATTAATTAAAATACAAATACAAAAATTAGCCAGGCATGGTGGTGTGTGCCTGTAATCCCAGCTACTTGGGAGGCTGAGGCACAAGAATCACTTGAACTTGGGAGGCAGAGGTTGCAGTGAGCCAAGATCCCACCACTGTACTCCAGCCTGCGTGACAAAGCGAGACTCTGTCTCAAAAAATAAATAAATAAATGAAGTATACCCACTGCCACATCAGCATAAAGATTAGTGTTTTGTATCTCTTGCTGGCTGCCTATAAAATCATGCAATCATTGTAGAGAGTTTTGAAAATGCAGAAAGTGGGAAAAACTATCCATAACTTAAAAGTTCACAATTGCATTCACTTTTCTTCTCTTAAACATAAAAATATACATATTTACAAAATTGGGATTATGCCATATATAAGATTTATATCTTACTTTTTACTTATGTATCATGACTATTTTCAGCAGTGCTTTTTAAAAAAAATTAGAATGGTGACTATTTAAGATTTCCTGAATATAAAGTAAAATGATGAGTGAAGGCAGGCATAAATGTGACATCCAGTTATAAAACATCAGAGTTAGGCTGGATGTGGTGGCTCAGACCTGTAATCCTAGCACTTTGGGAGGCCAGGGCAGGAAGATTGCTTGAGCCCAGGAGTTCAAGACCAGCCTAGGCAATGGAGCAAGACTCCATCTGTAAAAATAATTAAAAGGCCAGGTGCAGTGGTTCATGCCTGTAATCCCAGCACTTTGGGAGGCCAAGGCAGGAGGATCGCTTGAGGCCAGGAGTTCAAGGCTGAAGTGAGCTATGATCCTGCCACTGAACTCCAGTTGGGTGACAGAGTGAGATCTTGTCTTTAAAAAGAAAGGGGACTGGGTGCAGTGGCTCATGCTTGCAGTCAGGAGTTTGAGACTAGCCTGGCCAACATGGTGAAACCTCATCTCTACCAAAAATACAAAAATGAGACAGGCAGTGTGGTGGTAGGTGCCTGTAATCCTAGCTACTCAGGGGGCTGAGGCAGGAGAATCGCTTGAACCCAGGAGGCAGGGGTTGCAGTGAGCCGAGATCATGCCACTGCACCCCAACCTGGGTGACAGAGCAAGACTTTGTCTCAAAATATAAAAAATAATTTTTTAAAAAAATTAGCCAAACGTGGTGTTACTGCATCTATAGTCCTAGCTACTCAGGAGGCTGAAGGGGGAGGATCACTTGAGCCCAGGAGACTGAAGTTGCAGTGAGCTATAATCACAGCTCTGCACTCCAGCCTAGGTGACAGAGTGAGAATATCTCCCTAAGAAATAATAATAATAATAATAATAATTAATAAATAAAATAAAATACCAGAGTTGAAATAAGCCTTAGACATTATCTTGTTTAAAATTTTTGGTTATAGTTGGACAGACTTAAGCCCAGGAAGCAAAACTGACTCATCGAAGATAATTTGCTTAGGTAAACAAATTTATTGATTGAACTATTATTATGTATCAGAATCTGTGGTAGGGTGACCAGTTGTCCTGGTTTGCCTGGAACTGAGGAGTTCCAGGGACATGAGATTTTCAATGCTAAAACTGGAACAGTCAGGGTAATCACTCTATGGTTCTCCCTGTGTACATGTTAATAAATTTGTATGAGCTGGGCACAGTGGCTTATGCCTGTAATCCCAGCACTTTGGGAGGTCAAGGCAGGTGGATCACTTGAGCTGAGTTCGAGACAAGCCTGAGCAACATAGCAAAACCTCGTCTCTACAAAAAAAAAAAAAATGAATAAATGTGTTTGCCTTTTTTCCAAAAAACAAAACTAAAAAACAAAAAATAGCCTGGGGTCTGGTGGTGTGTGCCCATAATCCCAGCTACTCGGGAGGGTGAGGCAGAAGGACTGCTTGAGCCCAGCCCTGGGCAACATAGCAAGACCCCATCTCAAAAAAAACAAAACAAAACTGGAATAATCCCAAGCAAACCTGGACAGTTGGTTGCTCTATTACTAGGCCCTGGAGACAGAACAACTTATGAGATATGACTTCTGCTCTCAAGTCGGAGAGACATGTGAGCAAATCATTACAATATGATATGTACCAAAAGAGCTCCCGCACTGTAAGTGAGGCAAGATTTCTGAGGTCCTGAAACCTCTAGGACAAGAAGGGAGTTAAGCAGATTAAAGTCAGAGTAGGAATGGGGCCATTTGGAAAGCATCGAGTCTGAACGATCAGTACAGTAAAAGACACAGTAGTAAAAAATAATAGCTAAGAATTTACTGATAATTTAGCTATGCGCTAGGCATTATGCTATATATTATCTGCTTTAATCTTTACAACCCCATAAGGTTGGATTTGTCATATGAGTGATGAAGACACCATTGGAGAGTTTTAAGCAGAAGAGTAATATAATTGTGTGCTTTAAAGATAAATGATCACTATGGCAGTATGTAAAGAGCTTTTAAAAAATCCAATACACGTACACACTCTTTTGAAATATCTGTAATCCCCCAAACCCAGTTTCATAAAAGAGATTCCAGATTCACAATACAGTTTAAAACCAAATTGTTTAACATCTTAACTCCTCTATTCTTTTTATTTCTTCTGTTCTTCCATTGGCTTCCTACCAATGTACAAACTCTGTAAGGAAGTTATTAGGTTCTATGGCAAGGGCTCCCTCTGTTGGTTGTGTAGCAACAAAACAGCAACCATTTGACATCCAGCAGAAACAATTGCTTTAGGTTTTTACAGTAATCCTTTTTTAAAGAAAATCAGAGATCTTTCCTCTAAATTTCAATAATTTGTGAAATATGCAAACAAATATAAGACCCAGTTATTCAGTCTTTGAAGTTTAAACCAAAGAAAAATTTTCATACTTGCAGTCACCATTTTCACTGGCATCATTCCATGTCTTCATCAAAGAGCCATTTACATTCATTAAACTGGACAGCTATTTGAATTTCATAATAGAATTATCCAGACCTTCATTTCCTATTATGCCCATAGTCATACAAATGAACTTTGTTATCACTTATCAGTAATAATCACTCATTGAGAATGTCATTTCTATACAGCTCCCAGATCGCCTAAGCCCATGACAGATTGGCTCCCAATTCCTCCAAATGAATGCCTGGCAGCGGCTGCAATAAAATCTCCACCATGTAGGACTAACCCCTTCAGGCTGTAGACAGAATAATTTGCTCATTCAACCAAGATCCACTGCTACTTGCTCCAAACCAGTTCTGTTCTTGGGAGACAGTTTAATAACGTAGACACTAAACTCAAGAACCCCCTGGTGTAGTGTGGAAGATATTTAACATTTGAAGCATGGCTCCAACTTGAAGCAGACTACGATAAATGTCATTAACATAGTACAATGCGCCATAAAAGCAGAAGGAAATAGCAAGTATGATTGAGAGACTTCAGGCAGACATCTTGGAGAAGGTACTATCTGGCTTGAACAGGACAAAAGATCCATGGTGTCAGGAATGTTTGTTTTGTTCATCACTGTATCCTAAGTTCCTGTAACTTTCATTGGCACATGGTAAGTGCTTAGTAAATAGTTACTGAATGAATGAGTAGATTTTTGAAATCAATAGGAATTTTACTTACAGGAAAAGGCAGAGAAAAAGAATTTCCCTTTTGAAAATGCTTATCCTCAAAACCTAAACAAACCTTTTGTTTGTTTAGCCTGCCAAAACCCTTCCCTTGGCTCTCTAATTTCTTCAGGATGAAATACTGTCCCTGTCTGCCAGGCATGGTGGCTCATGCCTATAATCCCAGCACTTTGGGAGGCCGAGGGAGGAGAATCACTTGGGGCCAGGAGGTCACCAACGTGGGCAACATAGCAAGACCATGTCTCTATATATTTTTATTATTATTATTAACAGAGTGTGGTGGCACACACCTCTAGTCCCAGCTACTCAGGCGGCTGAGGTGGAAGGATAGCTTGAGCCCGGGAGTTTGAGGCTACAGTGAGTTGTGATGGAGCCACAGCACTCCGGCCTGGACAACCTGGTCTCAAAAAAACAAAAAGAAAAGAAAAGAAAAAAAGAGCCCATGTATTTTCCCTTTATCTGCCTTTTTCACCATTAGCTTCATCTTCAGGCTGGTAACAGGATGGCTACAGAGGTTTCAAGCATCACAAAATCCAGAGGAAGAAGAGGAACTTCCTCTTTCTGTAGAATAAGGAAATATTTTCCAGAAGCTCCCCACAATACTTTCCCTTGTCCACTTGGCCATCCCTAAATCAGTCACTAGCAAGGGGGATGATGTTCCCATAAATAGTTTGGCTGATTATCTAAGGTAGAGTGGAAGTTGGTGACCTTTTATGTTAGTTACTGCAGTAAGGTCTTGCTGTAACTCCTCAGCCCCCAGAATTGGATACCTTATGTCTCTGTGTATCTGCTTTTGTGACCCTGCCCTGAAACTCGCTACCATGTTCATACCCTAGACCTTGTCCCTACCAATAAATGTGTCTCTCCACAATTTCAATTTCAAGGATCCCACCCTCTGACTTTCTATATTTCCAGCTCACTTTTTAAATATCAACTCCAACAATCTTTCAATCCCACAGGGACCTATATGCCACTGATGATCTTACCACATTCCTTTTCACAATCTTCCATCCCCTACACAAGTTCTTCTATATCCAGCTTAAATATCATGGTCAATCATTATAATCACTCTCTTGCATATCCCCTGGACTCACTTGCTCCCTTCACTTCATGGTACTCTCTTGGCAAATCTGCAGTTCTGCTTTTATCCAACTCTCTTCTTACTCAGTACCTGGACCAAGACCTGGAATAGGACTGGAGAAAAATACATACCAATGTTAATTAGTCTTACTCTACGCTTAATGTCTTTACTGCTGAATAGTAAAGCTGCTTAGCAATTACAACGTATTTCTCCAGTCCATTTTAGGTTTCATTCTCTGAGATGACCTCCATGAGATTTCCTGTCTCCTAAAACTTTCAATACCTCCTTTTGATTTTTTTGTTTTTTCCTGCAAATGCTATGGTGACTTACCTTCTTTTCAGTGCTTGTTTTCCAGCTGCTTACTTTGCTTATTTTACTGAGAAAACAAAGGCAACTAGAGGGGAATTTCCATATGTTCCCACCACCCCCATCTAACTCCTAGCTACATCAGTGCTCACACCTCTGCTTTCTCTGTTAATGTGGATGCAGTCTGTGATCTAGCAGACCCATTCTTCTTATTATGCAGTAGATTCCATCCCTTCCCATCAACTCAAAGAAATTTCCCCCAGCAATTCTTCCATTCTATATTCTGCATCACCAATATTTTTTATTTTATTTATTTATTTATTTATTACTAGATCAGGAATAATTTTGCCATCCCCCTTCCACAAGAGACATTTGGCAATTTCTGGAGACTCTTGGGGTTATCACAACCCAGGAAAGAAGCAGGGCGCACTACTGGCCTCTAGTGGACAGAATGCTAAGAATCTTTCTAAACATCTTACAATGCAGAGGATGGCCCTTCGTAACAAAGAATTATTCTGCCTAAAATGTCAGTCCCAAATTGAGAAACCCTGTACTAGGCCATTCCTATAAGCACATAAACACACACACACAAGTGCTATTATTTCTCCCATTTTAAAAATCACCCTCCCGTGACTCCACATACCCTTCCAATTTCAATCCTATTTCCTGCTCCCGTTTACTGAAAAGTCCTCAAAAGTCTTATCTAATCTCACTGTGTCCATTTCCTTTCCTCTAAGTCTCACTTAGACTTTCCCAATCTGGCTGTGACCCAATATCCCATTGGAATTGCTTTTGTCAAGACCACAAATGGCCTCCATGTTGTTAAGTCCCAGGGTCAATTCTCAGCAGCACATGATTGAATTGATTACTCCCTTTACCTAGAAGTGCCTCCTTCATTTGACTGCTAGAATCTACCCTCTCCTTGTTTTCTTTCTATTCTTTTTTTTAGGTTCATGCTAATTACTTTTTTTACTTTTTTATTAATACATGATAATTGTACATATTTGTGTGGTACATGTCATACTTTGATACATGCATACAATGTGTAATGATCAAATCAGGGTATTTAGGATATGCATCACCTCAAATATTTATCATTTATTTTTGTCCAGAACATTTCAAATCTTCTATTCTAGCTATTTGGAAATATACAGTACATTGGTGTTAACTATATTCACCCTACTGTGCTGCCAAACTCTAGAACTTATTCCTTCTATCTAACCATATGTTTGTACCCGTTAACAAATCTCTCTGCATCCTCCTACCCCCACCCAGCCTCTGGTAACTATCATTCCACTCTCCACCTCTATGAGATCAACATTTTACAGCTCTCACATATGAGTAAGAACATGCAATATTTGTCTTTCTGTGCCTGGCTTTTTTCACTTAATCTAATTTGAATAATTCCCCCTCAGTCTCCCTTTCTGGTTGCCCATATACTGACCTCTAAATGTTGGAGTTCCTGAAGCTCATTCCTTGCACTTTTCTCTTGTATGTACTTGCTCCCTGGGCAGCCTCATTCAGTCCTGTGACTTCAAATATCATCTACGTACTGATAAATCCCACATTTTTATCTCTAGCCTGGATCTCTCCCCTGAACTACAACTCATGTGTCAAACTGCCTACTTAGCAGCTCCACCTGAATATTTTAAATGCATATAAAGCTTAGCATGTCCAAACTGAGCTTCAGATCTTTCCCTTAAATCCTGCTTCTTCCTCAGTCTCATTCTTCAAAGTAAACAATTCCAGTCTTTCATTTCCTTATGGTTAAACCTTGGTATAACCTTTGACTTTACTCTTTCACACCTGAATTTGACCTGTCAGCAAAATCTTACTAAGCTCTACCTTTAAAATATGGTACAGAGGCATACCTCAAAGATATTGTGGGTTCAGTTCCAGACCATCACAATAAAGTGAATATAGCAATAAAGTGAGTCACAGAAATTTTTTGGTTTCCCAGTACATAGAAAACTTATGTTTCTACTATAGTTTATTAAGTGCACAATAGCATTCTGTCTTTAAAAATGTACTTATTGGCCAGGCACAGTGGCTCACACCTGTAATCCCAGCACTTTGGGAGGGTGAGGCAGGTGGATCACTTGAGGTCAGGAGTTCGAGACCAGCCTGGACAACATGGTGAAACCTCGTCTATACTAAAAATATAAAAATGAGCCAGGTGCGGGGCAGGCGCCTGTAATCCCCACTACTTGGGAGGCTGAGGCAGGGGAATCGTTTGAACCCGGGAGGCAGTGGTTGCAGTGAGCCAAGATCACGCCACTGCACTCCAGCCTGGGCAACAAAAGCAAAACTCCATCTCGAAAAGAAAAGAAAAAAAATGTACTTATCTTAATTTTAAAATACTTTTTGTTGTTGTTGTTGTTGTTGTTGAGACAGGGTCTAGCTCTGTCACCCAGACTGGGGTGCAGTGGTGTGATCTTGGCTCACTGCAGCCTCCACCTTCTGGATTCAAGTGATCCTCCCAACTCAGCCTCCCAAGTAGCTGGGATCACAGGTGTGCACCAACACACCAGGCTAATTTTTGTATTTTTTGTAGAGTTTTTTTTTTTTTTTTTTTGAGATGGAGTCTCACTCTGTTGCCCAGGCTGAAGTGCAGTGGCATAATCTCAGCTCACTGCAACCTCCACCTCCCAGGTTCAAGTGATTCTCCTGCCTCAGCCTCCTGAGTAGCTGGGATTACAGGCACGTGCCACCACATCTGGCTAATGTTTGCATTTTTAGTAGAGACAGTGTTTTGCCATGTTGGCCAGGCTGGTCTTAAATTCCTGACCTCAAGTGATCCACCCGCCTCGGCCTCCCAAAGTGCTGGGATTACAGGCGTGAGCCACCGCTCCCAGCCTGAGATGGGGTTTTGCCATGTTGCCCAGGCTGGTCTCAAAGTCCTGAGCTCAAGCGATCTGCCCACCTCAGCCTCTCAAAGTGCTTACAGGTGTGAGCCACTGCATCTGGCCCCAAAATACTTTATTCCTAAAAAAAAAAATGCTAACAATCATCTGAGCCTTCAGCAAGTCATAATCTTTATGCTGGTGGAGGCTCCATGTTGATGGCTGCTGACTGATCAGGGTGGTGGTATTTGCTAAAGGGTGGGGTGGCTGTGACAATTTCTTTTCTTTTTTTTTTTTCTGAGACCGAGTCTCCCTCTTGTTGCCCAGGCTGGAGTACAATGACACGATCTCGTCTCACTGCAACCTCCGCCTCCTGGGTTCAAGCGATTCTCCTGCCTCAGCTTCCCGAGTAGCTGAGATTACAGGCATGCCCCACCATGCCCAGCTAATTTTTGTATTTTTAGTAGAGATGGGGTTTCAACATGTTGGCCAGGCTGGTCTTGAACTCCTGACCTCAAGTAATCCACCTGCCTCGGCCTCCCAAAGTGCTAGGATTACAGGCATGAGCCACTGTGCCCGGGCTTTTTTTTTTTTTTTTTTTTGGTGACAGAGTCCTGCTCTGTCACCCAGGCTGGAGTGCAGTGGTACGATCTTGGCTCACTGCAACCTCTGCCTCCTGGGTTCAAGCAATTCTCCTGCCTTAGCCTCCCAAGTAGCTGGGATTACAGGTGTGTGCCACCATGCCAGCTGTGACAATTTCTTAAAATAAGACAATGTAGCATTTGCCACATGAATTGACACTTCCTTTCATGAAAGATTTATCTCTAGTATGCAGTACTATTTGATAGCATTTTACTCATAGTAGAATATCTTCCAAAATTGGACTCAGTCCTCTCAAACCCTGCTGCTGCTTTATCAACTAAGTTTATGTCATATTCTAAATCCTTTGTTGTCATTTCTACCATTCTACATTTCACAGTATCTTCATCAGGAGTAGATTCCATCTCAAGAAACCACTTTCTGGCTAGGCACGATGGCACACACCTGTAATCCCAGAACTTTGGGAGTCCAGAGTGAGAGAATCACTTGAGCTTGGGCATTCTAAACCAGCCTTGGCAACATAGTGAGACCCCCATCTCCTCACAAAAATTATTTTTAATTAGCTGAGCAGGGTGGTGCACACATGTAGTACTAGTTACTTGGAAGGTTGAACCAGGAGGATGGCTTGAGTCTAGGAGGTCAAGGTTGCAGTGAGCCATGATTGCCAGCCTGGGCAACACAGTGAGACTCTGTCTCTATTTAAAAAAAAAAAAAAAAAGAGGCTGGGCATGGTGGCTCACACCTGTAATCCCAGCACTTTGGGAGGTCAAGCCAGGAGGATCACTTGAGGTCAGGAGTCCGAGAACAGCCTGGTCAGCATGGTGAAACCCCGTCTCCACTAAAAATACAAAAATTAGCCAGTCATGGTGGTGGACACCTGTAATCCCAGCTACTTGGGAGGCTGAGGCAGGAGAATCGCTTGAGCTTGAGAGGTTAAGGTTGCAGTGAGCAGAGATCACATCACTGCACTCAAGCCTGGGTGACAGAGCGAGACTCCACCTCAAAAAAAAAAAGAAAAGAAGAAGAAATCACTTATTTGCTCATCCATAAGAAGCAACTCTGCATCCATTTAAATTTTATCATGAGATTGCAGCAATTCAGTCACATCTTCAGGTTCCATTTCTAATTCTAGTTCCCTTGCTACTTCTATCATATCTGCAGTTACTTCCTCTAGTGAAGTCTTGAGCCCCTCTGAAAGTCATCCATGAGTTATAGAGTCACTTTCTTCCAAACTCCTGTAAATGTTGGTTTTTGGCTTCCTCCCTGGAACCACAAATATTCTTAATGGCATCTAGAATGGTGAATCCTTTCCAGAAGGTTTTCAATGTACTTTGCCCAAATCCATCAGCAGAATCACTTATCTATGGCAGCTATAGCCTTATGAAATGTAATTTTAAATAATAAGACTTGCAGGTTTAAATTACTCCTTGATCCATGGGCTGCAGAAAGGATGTGTATTAGCAGGCATGAAAACAACATTCATCTCCTTGTACATCTCCATTAGAGCTCTTGGGTGACTAAATGCATTGTGAATGAGTATGAGCAGTAATCTTTGTAATCTTTTTTCTTTCTTCTTCTTCTTCTTTTTTTTTTTTTGTAATAACCTTTTGAAAGCAACCTTTTTTCTGATCAATAGGTCTCAACAGTGGACTAAAAAATTCAATAGGGGCCAGGAACAATGGCTCACATCTCTAATCCCAGCATTTAGGAGGTGGAGTCAGGAGTGTCTCTTGATGCCAGGAGTTTGAGGATCAGCCTGGGCAACATAGCAAGACCCTGTCTCTACAAAAAATTTAAAAAATTTAAAAATTGGCTGGGTGTGGTGGCTCATGCCTGTAATCCCAGCACTTTGGGAGGCCAAGGCAGGCGGATCACCTGAGGTCAGGAGTTCAAGACCAGTCTGGCCAACATGGTGAAACCCTGTCTCTACTAAAAAAAAAAAAAAAAAAATACAAAAATTAGCTGGGCATGGTGGTGGACAACTGTAATCCAAGCTCAGGAGGCTGAGGCAGGAGAAGCACTTGAACCCGGGAGGTGGAAGTTGCAGTGAGCCGAGATTGTGCCATTGCACTCCAGCCTGGGTTACGGAGCAAGACTCCATCTCAAAAAAAAAAAAAGAAAAAAAAATTGAGTTCCAGGTGCAAGGCAGACACTGAGGAGAGCAGAGTGCAGCAGCTGAAGGCTGGTGAGTCAGAGCCATGATGTTCTGGATTGAGGGCCTCACACCGAAGCTGGACCTGGAGGAGATGAAACAGAACAGAAGACATGCAAAGATGTGATCTCCTCCATACGGAACTTCCTCAGCTACGTGGCCCTACTGCAAGTCACTCCTTTTATCTTAAAGAAATTGGACAGCATATGAAGATTGGGCATCATGTGTGAATGCATAATACGAAGAATCTGGCTACAGTTTCTACTCCTCTCTGCAAGTGAAAAGGCCCAGAAAGGTGTAAGAGACCCTTTGAATGGACATATTCAACAAATTCTGCTTGTTAAGAACAACTTTGGCTCTGGTAACTGACCTTCGTAGCTAAAATATAAAACTATAAGGAAGTATAAAAAATAAAATAATTAGCTGGGTGTGGTGGCACATACCTGTGGTCCCAGCTACTCAGGAGACTGAGGTGGAAGGATCACTTGGCCCAAGAGATCAAGGCTGCAGTGGGCTGTAATTGTGCAACTACACTCCAGCCTGAATCACAGAGCAAGACCGTCTCAAAAAATATATACAGGCTGCACATGGTGGCTCACGCCTGTAATCCCAGCACTTTGGGAGGCCTAGGTGGGGGGATCACTTGAGATCAGGAGTTCAAGACCAGCCTGGCCAACATGGCGAAACCCCGTCTCTACTAAAAATGCAAAAATTAGCCAGGCATGGTGGCACACGCTTGTAATCCCAGCTACTCAGGAGGCTGAGACAGGAGAATTGCTTGAACCCAGGAGCCGAGATCGTACCACTGTACCCCAGCCTGGGCAACAGAGCAAAGCTCTGCCTCAAAAAAAAAAAATATATATATATATATATATAAATATATATATATATGAAACCATACTGTAAAAAAGAGGTGTGCTGTCATCCAGAGTTTGTTGTTTCATTTCTAGAGCATAAGCAGAGTAGAGTTAGCATAATTCTCAAAGGCCTTAGGATTTTCAGAATGATCGATGAGGAACTGGCTTCAACTTAAAGTCACCAGCTGCATTAGCACCTAGCAAGAGAGTCAGCCACTCCCTTGAAGCTGTGAAGCCAGGCATTGACTTTTGTCTAGCTATAAAAGTTCTAGATGGCATCTTGTTCCAATGGAAAGTTGTTTCATCTACATTGAAAATCTGTTGTTTTGCCTTCAGATCAGTGATGTCAAAAAAAAGAAAAGAAAAGAAAAAATCTGTTGTTTAGTGTACTCACCTTCATCAACTATCTCAGCCAGATCTTCTGGATAACTTGCTGCTGCTTCTACATCAGCACTTGCTGCTTCACCTTGCACTTTTATGTCATGGATATGGTTTCTTTTCTTAAACCTCATGGACCAACCTCTTCTAGCTTAAAACTTATCTCCTGAAGCTTCCTCATCTCCCTTCGCCTTCATAGAATTGCTCTGGATTAGGCTTCAGCTTAAAGGCATATTGTAGCTGGTTTGATCTTCTATCCAGATCACTCTTACTTTCTCCATATCAGCAATAAGGCAGTTTCGCTTTCTTATTATTCATATGTTCACTGGAGTAGCATTTTATTTATTTATTTATTTATTTATTTATTTATTTGAGACAGTCTCAAATAAATAACAATAAATGTTGCCCAGGCTGGTCTCAAAATCCTGGGCTCAAGTGACCCTCTGGCCTGTCTCCCAAGTAGCTGGGATTACACATGTGCATCATGCCCATCAACATCTTTTTTTTTTTTTTAAGATGGAGTTTCATTCTTGTTGTCTAGGCTGGAGTGCAATGGCACGATCTCGGCTCACTGCAACCTCTGCCTCCTAGGTTCAAGCGATTCTCCTGCCTCAGCCTCCCTAGTAGCTGGGATTACAGGCACCTGCCACCACACCCAGCTAATTTTTTATATTTTTAGTAGAGATGGGGTTTCACTATGTTGGCCAGGCTGGTCTCAAACTCCTAAGCTCAGGTGATCCACCTGCCTCAGCCTCCCACAGTGCTGGGATTACAGGCGTGAGCCACTGCACCTGGCCAACACTTTTAATTTCCTTCAATAACTTTTCCTTTGCATTCACAACTTTGCAAACTGTCACAAGAGGCCTAGTTTTCAGCCTATCTCTGCTTTTGACATGCCTTCCTCACTAAACAATAATTTCTAGCTTTCGATTTATAGTGAGAAATGGCCAGGCACAGTGGCTCACTCCTGTAATCCCAGTGCTTTGGGAGACAAGGCAAGAGGATCACTTAAGGCAAGAAGTTCAAGACCAGCTTGGGCAAAATAGCAAGACCCCCCATCTCTACAAAACATTAAATAGTCTGGGCACAGTGGCTCATGCTTGTGGTCCCAGCACTTGGAGAGGCCGAAGCAGGAGGATCGGTTGAGCTCAGGAGTTCAAGACCAGCCTGGGCAATACAGTGAGACCTCATCTCCAAAAAAAAAAAAGTAAATATGGCCGGGAGTGGTGGCTCATGCCTGTAATCCCAGCACTTTGGGAGGCTGAGGCGGGTGGATCACCTGAGATCAGGAGTTCCGAGACCAACCCGACCAACATGGTGAAACCCCGTCTTTACTAAAGATACAAAAAACTAGCCGGGTGCGATGGCAGGTGCCTGTAATCCCAGCTACTTGGGAGGCTGAGGCAAGAGAATTGCTTGAACCCAGGAGGTGGAGGTTGCAGTGAGCCAAGATTGTGCCATTGCACTTCAGCCTGTGTGACAGAGCAAGGCTCTGTCTCAAAAATAAATAAATAAATGAATAAATAAATATCAAAAATTTAAAAATAAGTAATAAAAACAAAGTGAGAAATATGCGACTCTTCTTTCCACTTGAACACTTACTTAGACACCATTGTAGGGTTATTAATTGGCCTAATTTCAATATTGTCATGTCTCAGGGAATAGGTAGGCCTGAGGAGAGAGAGACACAGGGGAATGCTGGTTGGTGGAGCAGTCAGAACACATACAACATTTACTGATTATGTTCACCATTTTATATGGGCACAGCTTGTAGCACTCCCAAAACAATTTCAATAGTAGCATCAAAGATCACTGATCACAGATCACCATAACGGATAATAATAAGGACAAAGTTGTATTAGTTTTTTTGTATGTTTGGTTTTCTTTTCTTTTTTTTAATAAATTGATGTGGAGGTCTTACTATGTTGCACAGGCTGGTTTCAAACTCCTGAGCTCAGGTAATCCGCCTGCCTTGGCCTACCAAAGTGCTGGGACTATAGGCATGAGCCACCGCACTCAGCTATGTTTGGGTTTTTTTAGAGACAAGAGTCTCGCTGTGTCACCCAGGCAGGGGTGCAGTGGCATAATCATAGCGTTACTGCAGCCTCAAACTCCTGGACTCAAGCAATCCTCCAGCTTCAGCCTCTGAGCGACTGGGACTACAGGTGCATGCCACCACAACCAGCTAAGGCAAAGTTTTAAATATTGTGAGAATTACTAAAATGTGACACAAAGACATGAAGTCAGCACATGCTACTGGAAAAATGGCACCAATAGACTTGCTGGATGAAGGGTTACCACAAACCTTCAATTTGTGGGGGAAAAAAACCACACAATATCTACAAAGCACAATAAAGTGAAGCACAATAAAAACAAGGTATGCGGCTGGGCGTGATGGCTCATGCCTGTAATCCCAGCACTTTGGGAGGCCAAGGCAGGTGGATCACGAGGTCAGGAGTTCAAGACCAGCCTGGCCAACATGGTGAAACCCCGTCTCTACTAAAAATACAAAAATTAGCCAGGCATGGTGGTACACGCCAGTCATCCCAGCTACTTGGGGGGTTGAGGCAGGAGAATTGCTTGAACCCGGGAGGCAGAGGTTGTGGTGCACCTAGATCGCACCACTGCACTGCGGCCTGGGCAACAGAGTGAGACTCTGTCTCACAAAAACAAAAACAAAAACAAAAAAACAAAAAACAAGGTATGTTTGTATCTGTAATCAGACCACTTACTACCTTTACTGATATCACCCTGAACCCAGCTGCCATCATCTCTGTTCTGAACAATTGCAATAGCTTCCTAACTGATCTCCCTACTTCCTTCTACTTTTTTCCTCCTTCAGTCTATTATCAACACAAAAAACACAATGAAAATGTGATATCATAAAGTAGACCATAAGACTTCTTGGTTCAAAACCTTCCAATGGCTACCCATCTCTTTCAGAAGAAAAGTCAAAATTCCTTTTTTTTTTTTTTTTTTTTGAGAAGGAGTCTCACTGTGCCACCCAGGCTGGAGTGCAATGGTGCAATCTCAGCTCACTGCAACCTCTACCTCCCAGGCTCAGGCAATTCTCCTCCTTCAGCCTCCCGAGTAGCTAGGATTACAGGTGCAAACTACCACACCCAGGTAATTTTTGTATTTTTAGTAGGGACGGGGTTTCACCATGTTGGCCAGGCTAGTCTCGAACACTTGACCGCTAGTGATCCACCCACCTAGGCCTCCCAAAGTGCTGGGATTACAGACATGAGCCACCGCGCCCGGCCTCAAAATTATTATAATATTTACTCTGCTTCAGTTAATCTAGCCTCCTTGCTGTTTCCAAATTACACCAAGCATACTCCAGCCGCAGGGTCTTTGCACTCGTTCTTCCCTATAACTGGAATGCTTTCCTCTTTGTGAAAATACAAGGTCTTTGCTTAAATATAAACTTTCAGAGGGGCCTTCCTGGACTTCTCTATCTCATTGATACTTCCTATCCTCCTTTCTTGCTTTATTTTTTTCTGGCCCTTCTCACCATCTGATATAATATATATGTTCTTTCTTTATGTGTTATCTGCCTGTTTCTTCCTAACAGAAGCTAAGCTCCATGAAGGCACGTCGGTTCTATTCACTGATGTATCCGCAGTGCCTAGAACAATGCCTCACACATAGTAAGTTTTCCATACGTATTTATAGAAAGAATGTGTCAGCCTCAATGACCGCTACAGGGAAGGACTGTGTCTGACTCTTCTGCGAATCCCTAGTGCCCACCTGACAGCTGGCACAGGATAGGAACTAGTAGAATAAATGAATTGTTATTGTTGTTTTAAGGAGTTGTGCCTGTTTTATCCTTCAGTGCTTTCTTGATTCTCATGGGGTAACAATTTTTACTCTTTCCTCACCTCCCAAATACTCCTGTGGAGAGATAGAGATCTTCCTGGGGCACTCTCTCTAAGTCACTTGACACCTGGGATCTCACTGAATCTCTCCCCTTTTCCCATACTTTTGGACTGAGACCGTGTATCCCAGCTATGCCCTGGACATGTATGTCACCATTCCTCCTGCTGGCTCCATTTCTAGAACACCTATGCTTTCTACCTAATTTTAGGTGTCTGGTTTCTCCTTCAGGGTAGAAATGATATTTGACTTCTCTGTGTCCCTAGGACTAGCCATAGGGCCCAGCACATATCAAGCACTCTATAAATGGTTCTTGGACTAAACCTTTGCCTGTTTCCACCTGTTTCCTGTCATTTCATAGTTCTCATTCTCTCCATAAGTCTACTGTAGCCACCCAAATACCTTAGTAAATGTATTAGTATACATGTCTCTGTGGTGTTGTAATTAAGAGCACAGGCTTTGGAATCCAATAGGCTTAATCTTGGCTCTGTTACTTAATGATTATGACTTTGAGCAAGATATTTTACTTCTCTGAGCCTCTCTTTCTTCATTGGTAAAATGAAAATAATAATGCCACAAGAGGTTACAGTGAAGATTAAACTCAATAGTGTATACAAAGCCCTAGCACTCTAGCACATAATAGCTACATGAATGATAATAGTGGTATCCACTAGCCAACGACAATAAAACTATGAGTATTTTGAGGGTCAAGGACTGTATCTCTAGCATCTGGAGAATATAGACTTTGTCAGGGAAGGAAATGATTAGAGACGGGGCTGGTGAAGTCAGTTGGAGCCACATTATGAAGAGTTAAGCAGTTTAGCCTTTATTCTTTAGATAATGAAGACTAATGAAAGAGTTATGGTAACACCTAAAGCTAAGAGCAAGTCAAAGACGATATTTTTGAGTACCAAATGAGGAAAGCCAGGAGAGCTGCCTGGGGCCATGTTAGCAATTAATTGAACCTTATGGTAACTGACATCAGTTATGAACTCAGGCTATAGTTGCATGATGTCAGCCTTTCAGATGAAAATGAAAACTTCAAACATCTGGTTGTTTAGTCTACCCAACATCAAAGACCTGGCAGTTCTGAAACTTTCAGATGTTTGACTGAATGGTTTAGTTTCCATCTTCATCTTAGAGGCCTGGTAGGCACAATCACTATGATTTTTGTCAGCTTTGGGCTTGAGGGGTTTTTTTAAATCTTTTAATTATGGAAACATTTCTATAACAACATAAAATGATTTTTTTTAAAAAAAGAAACAGTGGAGGTGGGGGTTAGGGTGGGAGGATCGCTTGAGGACAGGAGTTCAAGCCCAGCCTGGACAACATAGAGAGGCCCTGTCTTTACTAAAAATAAAAAAATTGGCTGGGCATGGTGGCATGCACCCGTAGTCTCAGCTACGCAGGAGGCTGAGGCAAAAGAATCCCTTGAGCCTAGGAGTTTGAAGTTACAGTGAGCTATGATCGCGCCACTGCATTCTAGCCTGGGTGACAGAGCAAGACCCTGTTTCTAAAAAAAAAAAAGAAAGAAAGAAACAAGGAAAAATAAAACCTCCCTAATTCTACCTTGTTAAAACAACTGGTTTTATTTTTGCATGTTCCCTTAATAGATATATAAAGTTTACATTGCTTATCCACGGGAACATATGTTTGTGCCCTTTTCATTGCACTTATTGTTATGTTTGATTTAAATGTAATTCATATTTTTTGTATATTTTTTATAGAGATAAGGTCTTACTATGTTGCCCTGTCTGGTCTAAAACTCCTGGGCTCAAGCCATCCTCCTGCCTTGGCCTCCCAAAGTGCTAGGATTACAGGCATGAAGCAAAGCACCTGGCCTCATATTTTTAAATAATTACTATATAATATTATCAACTGGATATGCTAGAATCTACTGAATTTGAACATTCTGGGGTTGATGTAAATTTTTGTGCCTCTTGGCCAGGCACGGTGGCTCACGCCTGTAATCCCAGCACTTTGCGAGGCCGAGGTGGGTAGATCATGAGGTCAGGAGATCGAGACCATCCTGGCTAACACAGTGAAACCCTGTCTCTACTAAAAATACAAAAAAATTAGCCAGGTGTGGTGGTGGGCACCTGTAGTCCCAGCTACTCAGGAGGCTGGAGCAGGAGAATGGCATGAACCCAGGAGGCAGAGCTTGCAGTGAGCCGAGATCGCACCACTGCACTCCAGCCTGGGCAACAGAGCGAGACTCCGTCTCAAAAAAAAAATTTTTTGTGCCTCTAATTTTTCATTAAGATAAACAACCAGCTGGGCAAAGTGGCTCACACCTGTAATCCCAGCACTTTGGGAGGCCAAGGCGGGCAGATCACGAGGTCAGGAGTTCGAGACCAGCCTGGCCAACATGGTGAAACCCCATCTCTACTAGAAATACAAAAATTAGCTGGGCGCGGTGGTGGGCGCCTGTAATCCCTGCTACTCGGGAGGCTGAGGCAGGAGAATCATTTGAACCAGGAGGCAGAGGTTGCAGTAAGCCGAGATCACACCATTGCTCTCCAGCCTGGGTGACAGGGTGAGACTAGTCTCACATAAATAAATACATACATACATACAAACAACCGTGTTTGTTTATAATAATTTCATAGAGGTGGGGCGCAGTGGCTCACACCTGTAATCCCAGCACTTTGGGAGGCTGAGGCAGGTGGATCACCTGAGGTCAGGAGTTCAAGACCAGCCTGACCAACATGGAGAAACCCCGTCTCTACTAAAAATACAAAATTAGCCTGGTGTGGTGGCGCATGCCAGTAATCCCAGCTACTCGGGAGGCTGAGGCAGGAGAATTGCTTGAACCTGGGAGGCAGAGGTTGCGGTGAGCTGAGATCATGCCATTGCACTCCAGCCTGGGCAACAAGAGAGAAACTCCATCTCAAAATAAATAAATAAATAAATAAATAATAAATTCAAAGGATATCCAGTTAAAAGTCAAAGCATTGGCTGGACATGGTGGCTCACACCTGTAATCCCAGCGCTTTGGGAGGCCAAGGCAGGTGGATCACATGAGGTCAGGAGTTCAAGACCAGCCTGGGTGACATTGTGAAACCCCGTCTCTACTAAAAATACAAAAAATTTATCTGGGCATGGTGGTGCGCACCTGTAATCCCCACTACTCCAGAGGCTGAGGCAGGAGAATCACCTAAATCTGGGAGGCCAAGGTTGCAGTGAGCAGAGGTCGTGCCATTGCACTCCAGCCTGGGTGACAAGAGCAAAACTCTGTCTCAAAAAATAATAATGATAATAATAAAATAAAAGTCACAGCATTTTTATGACTCAATACAGATGTCTTAGTTCATTTTGTGCTGCTACGGCAGAATACCTGAGAATGGGCAATTTATAAAGTACAGAGATTTATTTCTTATAATTCTAGAGGCTAGGAAGTCCAAGACCGAGGGTTCAGCATCTGAAGAGGGCCTTTGTGTTGCATTATCTTTTGGCAGAGGTGGAAGGGCAAGAGAGGATGAGAGAGAGCAAGACAGCAAACTTGCAACCTCAAACCCTGTTATAATTGGCATTAATCCACTCATGAGGTTGGAGCCCTCATGACCTAAATGCCTCCCATTAGACACCACCTCCCAACACTTGCATTGGGGATTAAGTTTCCAAAACATGCTTTTGGGGAGACATATTAACACCATAGCAATAGGCTGGGCACAGTGGCTCATGCCTGTAATCCCAGCACTTTGGGAGGCTGAGGCGGGTGGATCACCTGAGGTCAGGAGTTCGAGACTAGCCTGGCCAACATGGTGAAACGCCGTCTCTATTACAAATATAAAAATTAGCCCGGTGTGGTGGCGGGCGCCTGTAATCCCAGCTATTTGGGAGGCTGAGGCAGGAGAACCGCTTGAACTCAGGAGGCGGAGGTTGCAGTGAGCCAAGATCACACCATTGCACTCCAGCCCTGGGTGACAGAGCGAGACTCTGTCTCAAAAAAAAAAAAAAAAAAGAACAAAAAAACATAGGAACAGATTTCCATATTGCAAAGGGATTATACTACTTTAGACTGATATCAACAACATATGAGTTCCCACAACAGATTTCCCACATAAGATTTCACCACAATCTTATCACCATTGATGTTATCATTTCAATGTTTTAATTTCTGGTCAATTGGGCCAGTTCTAACATAATACATGTAACCATATACTTATCCCTTCTCCTCTCCCAAAACATCAATACAAGGAGAACAAATGATTGGGGGTTTTTTTGTTTTGTTTTGTTTTTGTTTTTTTTTAGACAGGGTCGCACTCTGTTGCCTGCACTGGAGTGCAGTGGCATGATCTCAGCTCACTGCAACCTCCATCTCCTGGGTTCAAGTGATTCTCCCACCTTAGCCTCCTGAGTAGCTGGGACTACAGGCATGTACCACCATGCCTGGCTAATTTTTTTTTTTTTTTTTTTTTTTTTTGGTAGAGACAGGGTTTTTCCATGTTGGCAGGCTGGTCTCGAACTCCTGACCTCAAGTGATCCACCTACCTCAGCCTCCCAAAGTCCTAGGATTACAGGCCACCACACCCGGCCCCAGTGAGAACAAATGATTGTTTTAAAGGTATAAACTCAGCTGGGCATGGTGGCTCACAACTGTAATCCCAGCACTTTGGGAGGCTGAAGCAGGAGACTCACTCAAGGCCAGGAGTTCGAGACCAGGCTGAGCAACATAGCAAGACCCCATTCAAAAAGACAGAAACTGGTTGGGCATGGTGGCTCGCGCCTGTAATCCCAGCCCTTTCAGAGGCCGAGGTGGGAGGATCATTTGAGGTCAGGAGTTCAAGATCAGCCTGGCCAACAGAGTGAAACCCCATCTCTACTAAAAAAAAAAAAATAACAAAAATTACCCCAATGTGGTGGCAGGAGCCTGTAATCCCAGCTATTCAGGAGGCTGAGGCAGGAGAATGGCTTGAACCCAGGAGGTGGAGGTTGTAGTGAGTTAAGATGGCACCACTGCACTCCAGCCTGGGCAACAGAGCAAGATCCTGTCTCAAAAAAAAAAAAAAAAGAAAGAAAGAAAAGAAAAGGAAAGAAAAAAGAACACTAGGAGATAAAGAAAGTATGCTCCAGCTTTAGGGGAAAAATAATAGTATCATACAAGGGATAGAGAGATAATTTGAATGATATTAAATGTCTTAACAACAAACACTAGGAATATAAAGTAGCAATGCCTTAAACATCCTGTGTAAAACTTTTTTTCAACTTAGAATTCTATATCTGGAAAACCACCAATCAAGTGGGAAATGAAAATTAAGACATAGCTCTCCCTCTCCGTCTCCCTCTCCCTCTCCCCACGGTCTCCCTCTCCCTCTCTTTCCACGGTCTCCCTCTGATGCCGAGCCGAAGCTGGACGGTACTGCTGCCATCTCGGCTCAACCTCCCTGCCTGATTCTCCTGCCTCAGCCTGCCTAGTGCCTGCAATTGTAGGCGCGCGCCGCCATGCCTGACTGGTTTTCGTATTTTTTTGGTGGAGACGGGGTTTCGCTGTGTTGGCCGGGCTGGTCTCCAGCTCCTAACCGCAAGTGATCTGCCAGCCTCGGCCTCCCGAGGTGCCGGGATTGCAGACGGAGTCTCGTTCACTCAGTGCTGAATGGTGCCCAGGCTGGAGTGCAGTGGCGTGATCTCGGCTGGCTACAACCTCCACCTCCCAGCAGCCTGCCTTGGCCTCCCAAAGTGCCGAGATTGCAGCCTCTGCCCGGCTGCCACCCCGTCTGGGAAGTGAGGAGCGTCTCTGCCTGGCCGCCCATCGTCTGGGATGTGAGGAGCCCCTCTGCCTGGCTGCCCAGTCCGGAAAGTGAGGAGCGTCTCTGCCCTGCCGCCATCCCATCTAGGAAGTGAGGAACGCCTCTTCCCGGCCGCCATCACATCTGGGAAGTGAGGAGCGTCTCTGCCCGGCCGCCCATTGTCTGAGATGTGGGGAGCACCTCTGCCCTGCTGCCCCGTCCGGGATGTGAGGAGCGTTTCTGCCCGGCCGCCCCGTCTGAGAAGTGAGGAGACCCTCTGCCTGGCAACCGCCCTGTCCGAGAAGTGAGGAGCCCCTCCCCCCGGCAGCCGCCCCGTCTGAGACGTGAGGAGCCCCTCCGCCCAGCAGCCACCCCGTCTGGGAAGTGAGGAACGTCTCTGCCCAGCAGCCACCTCATCCGGGAGGGAGGTGGGGGGGTCAGCCCCCCGCCCGGCCAGCCGCCCCGTCCGGGAGGGAGGTGGGGGGTCAGCCCCCCGCCCGGCCAGCCGCCCCGTCCGGGAGGGAGGTGGGGGGGGTCAGCCCCCCGCCCGGCCAGCCGTCCCATCCGGGAGGTGAGGGGCACCTCTGCCCGGCCGCCCCTACTGGGAAGTGAGGAGCCCCTCTGCCCGGCCACCACCCCGTCTGGGAGGTGTACCCAACAGCTCATTGAGAACGGGCCATGATGACAATGGCGGTTTTGTGGAATAGAAAGGGGGGAAAGGTGGGGAAAAGATTGAGAAATCGGATGGTTGCCGTGTCTGTGTAGAAAGAGGTAGACATGGGAGACTTTTCATTTTGTTCTGTACTAAGAAAAGTTCTTCTGCCTTGGGATCCTGTTGATCTGTGACCTTGCCCCCAACCCTGTGCTCTCTGAAACATGTGCTGTGTCCACTCAGGGTTGAATGGATTAAGGGCGGTGCAAGATGTGCTTTGTTAAACAGATGCTTGGAGGCAGCATGCTCGTTAAGAGTCATCACCACTCCCTAATCTCAAGTACCCAGGGACACAAACACTGGGGAGGGCCGCAGGGTCCTCTGCCTAGGAAAACCAGAGAACTTTGTTCACTTGTTTATCTGCTGACCTTCCCTCCACTATTGTCCTGTGACCCTGCCAAATCCCCCTCTGCGAGAAACACCCAAGAATGATCAATTAAAAAAAAAAAAAGAAAGAAAAAAAGAAAATTAAGACATACTGAGACTTCCAAAGTCTCCAAAAAATTACTTTGTGTAATTTTGTTTTGGGAAGCTACTCTAGGATGTGTGCCACCAAAATGAGAGAGTAAACCCAGGCCAGGCCCAGTGGCTCACACATGTAATCCCAGCACTTTGGGAATCCAAAGCAGGAGGATCACTTGAACCCAGGAGTTCGAGACCAGCCCGAGCAACATACGGAGACCCCCATCGCTACAAAAAAAAAAAAAAAAAAAATTAGCTGGTTATGGTGGCATGTGCCAGTAGTTCCAGTTATTCAGGAGGCTGAGGCAGGAGGATCCCTTCAGTCCAAGAGTTGGAGGTGTCAGTGACCTATGATTGTACCACTGCACTCCAGCCTGGGCAACAGAGCGAGACCCTGTGTCAAAAAAAAAGGAAAAAGAAAAACAGAGAGTAAACCCAAAAAAGAGAAAGATCTAAGATTCTTAAAAGAGGAAATATATTTTTCATGGAGATATAAACTAGAAAAAAGAAAAAATAATAATAAAAATATAAAAAGAGGAAATACACAACAGAGTCAAAGAGAATCCTCACGATGGTGATAAAGGATAATCCTAGAATGACAGCTGTTCAGCATGCATCAAGATTGGACTAGGAGAGTAGAGGGCTTTGGGAGCTATATGTTCAGGAAAATAAATGGAATAGATAAATTATCTGATATATTTAATCATGTAGAAAATAGTGACATAGAGAATTGAGCAAATTGGCAGAGTGTGGTGGCTCACACCTGTAATCCCAGCACTTTGGGAGTCCAAGGTAGTGGATTGCCTGAGGTCAGGAGTTCGAGGCCAGCCTGGCTAACGTGGTGAAACCCCATTTCTACTAAAAAGACAAAAATTAGCCAGGAATGGTGGTGTGTGCCTGTAATCCCAGCTACTTGGGAGGCTGAGGCAGGAGAATTGCTTGAACCCAGGAGGTGGAGGTGGCAGTGGGCCGAGATTGTGCCACTGCATTCCAGCCTGGGCAAGAGTGAGACTCTGTCAAAAAAAAAAAAAAAAAAGAGAGAGAAAATTTAGCAACTAAAAAAAATTAATATCTCCAGCAAGAAAAATGTATATGAGGAAATGTAATTATGGTATATCATTTAGCTTAGCAGTAAACAACATTCATAATAATTCAGTAAATTTTGATTTAGTGAAAAAATATATTTTAACTAGATTAGGGGAAAAATAGAGATCTAGAGTGATGAAAGAGGGCTAAATCCTCATCTTTCATAGCAGAAATTCAAAAGATAATGTCTAAAATTGATAGGTCAAAAAAAGTAAGTATACAAGCAAATTGTCTATTTAATGGAAGTAAACGCCAGAATGGCTAAAAATGTTTGGGGAGGGGGTTTGAGGTTAAAGATGAGCAAGGATAGGGAATCACATTTTTTAATCATAAGCCTTATGGTATTATCTGACTTTTTAAACAATGTGAGTATATTACTTTGATTGATTTTTAAACTTTATTCTTTTTTTATTTTTTATTTTTTTGAGACAGAGTCTCACTCTGTCACCCAGGCTGGAGTGCAGTGGCGCAATCTCCACTCACTGCAAGCTCTGCCTCCCGGGTTCAAGCAATTCTCCTGCCTCAGCCTCCCGAGTAGCTGGGATTACAGGTGCCCACCACCACGCCCAGCTAATTTTTGTATTTTTAGTAGAGATGGGGTTTCACCAGTTTGGCCAGGCTGGTCTTGAACTCCTGACCTCAGGTGATCCACCCGCCTCGGCCTCCCAAAGTGCTAGGATAACAGGCATGAGCCACTGTGTCCAGCAACTTTTAAACTTTAAAAATAACTTTTAAATGTTATATCATTTTCATCTGAATTTGCTTAACTGAAGATTTTTACCATGTGTTTACATACTGACTGTAAATTACTTAACAAACATTTATATATCTATTAGTTGTTTTGCCCAGCATGGGAGATAATTAAATGAGCAAAAGTAAATCTTTACCCTTAAATAATTCACAGTACAGGTGGGAGAGAGTAAGTAATCAAATAATTATTCAACAGATGACAAGCGCTGTAATAGAGAAATATGTAGGGCACTATAGGAGCAGAAGGGAAGACCTATCTGGCTTTATCCTGGGATAGGTGGATCTGAGCTACATCTTAGAGGAGGACAAGCTTAGCTTAGCTCTCTAAGCTCTTAGAGAGAGCTTCCTAGGCAAATGGACTTGATGTGAAAAGGCTTGGAGGGGTCAGCAAGTTTCCTTTGCCAAGTTTGTGAAGGCCAAAAGGCAGGATTTATGTGGGATTTATCTCATCCTTTGTTCAGTTTTATTTGAGTTCAGCCAAGTTTTGTGGCCTTCTGTGCTATGTAGGAAAAATGATCCCAAACTACGTTTTTCCTGTGCTCTCACACCACCACAATAATTATCAACATAGAAGATTTCTGTGACCAAAAAGGTGTGGGGGGTTTCCCCACACACCAAGCAGCAGACGCCAGCTGGGTATCCTGCAATACTGTCTACCCAGATACAGTGTCAGATCCCACAGATTGAGGGCTCAGTCCCACAAAACTGTCCTCTCCTTCCCCCTAGTTGTACGTCCAGATCTCTGAAACTTCTGACTGACCAGCTTCAAGTTGGGGTTCCCACAACCCCCACTTTGGGTTTGATTAATTTGCTAGAGTGGTTCACAGAACTCAGGGAAACACATTTACCGGTTTATTAGGAAGGATATTTTAAAGGATACAAATAAACAGCCAGATGAAGACATACACAGAGTGAGGTCTGGAAGGGTCCTGAGCACGGGAGCTTTTGTCCCCATGGAGTTGGTGTTGATCACCCTCCCGGCACATGGATAAATTCTTCTGCATCTTCCTGTCAGCCTCCATATGTTCAGCTCTCTGGAAGCTCCCTGAAGCTTGTCCTGGAAGCTCCCTGAACCTTGTCCTTTGGGCCTTTTATGGGGACTTCATTGGTTGTCCATGACCAAAGCATGTCAAAATGTGATTGGACAAAAAGGATGTGATCTAAACCCAGCAAGGCCTATCTGTTCAGATTCTTCTTGGCCTCTCTGTTCAGTATTCCTTCCTCCAGAGTATGGGACATGACTGTCTCTGAAATGAGGGTCTTAAGACCCACAATCAGAAAAGTAGGGGAATATTAGAGTCCTGTCTAGGGGCAGGTGAAAGGAGGGCAGGAGAAAGAAAGATTCTGTTTCCTGAAACACCCAACATTATATTATAGAAAAGACTATAACAAGGGCTATGGGAATTAAGAGCCAGGACCATGGACGAAAACCAATATATATCATAATGCCACACGTGGACATTTTAAAATCTCAGAGATGTGTCTGTTCTTAAAATGCAGCTGGGGTCCTGGCTTTGAGGTGGAAATAACGCAAACAAATGTAGATGGTGCAGTGTCACAAATGTGAAGGCCAGGAAAACACTGAAGTATTCCAATTATTTTGATATGTGTGTCCTCTAATGGCCAAGAGTAAAGATTTTCGCTTTTTAAAATCTTTGACCCAGCACTTTGGGAGGCCGAGGCGGGCAGATCACCTGAGGTCAGGAGTTCGAGACCAGCCTGGCCAACAAGGCAAAACTCTGTCTCTACAAAACTACAAAGATATTAGCTGGGCATGGTGGTGTGCACCTGTAATCCCAGCTATTCAGGAGGCTGAGGTGGGAGACTCGCTTGAACCTGGTAGGCGAAGGTTGCAGTAAGCCGAGATTGTGCCACTGCATCCCAGCCTGGGCAACAGAGTGAGACATTGTCTCAAAAAAAAAAAGAAAAAAAAACTTTGAATTATCACCTTGGTTAAATGAATCACTATTATTTTACAGTAACTTATGATCCTATTTTGAGCAAATGTCTGAAACCTTTGCTATTTGACAAACTTTTTAAAATCAAAATTTCAAAATTCATACTTTTGACCTCAGGCTAATTTTGGGGGATATCAGGGCCCTGGAAATCCATATCAGGCTTATTTGGTATATAAAAATCATACAGGAAGCATTGTCAAATATGAAATGATGTTTAACTTTCTTCAGGTTGGCTGGGCACGGTGGCTCACACCTGTTATTCTAGCACTTTGGGAGGCCAAGGTGGGTGGATCACCTGAGGTCAGGAGTTCAAGACCAGCCTGGCCAACATGGTAAAACCCCATCTCTACTAAAAATACAAAAATTAGCTGGGCATGATGGCGGGTGCCTGTAATCCCAGCTACTCAGGAGGCCGAGGCAGGAGAATTGCTTGAAGCAGGGAGGCAGAAATTGCAGTGAGCCGAGATCATGCCATTGCACTCCAGCCTGGGTGACAGAGCAAGATTACATCTCAAAAACAAACAAAAAAAAACAGGGCTGGGCGTGATGGCTCACGCCTGTTATCCCAACACTTTGAGAGGCCGAGGCGGGCAGATCACAAGGTCAGGAGTTCGAGACCAGCCTAGCCAACGTGGTGAAACCCCATCTCTGCTAAAAGTACAAAAATTAGCTGGGCATGGTGGTGAGCACCTGTAATGCCAGCTACTTGGGAGGCAGAGGCAGGAGAATCATTTGAACCTGGGAGGCGGAGGTTGCAGTGAACTGAGATCGGACCATTGCACTCCAGCCTGGTGGGGAGGGTGAGACCACCACCACCCCCCCCAAAAAAAACTTTCTTCAGGTTATATTTGTATAAATGCGTTATTAATATGTGTTCCAAAATTCCGTAAGATTCCTAAAATTCTGGTATGTCTTAAATCAGTAATAATTGTGATTATTATGTTAAATTGTTATATGCCACAGAAATAACAAAATTTCTTTTTTTTTTTTTTTTTTTTTGAGACAGAGTCTCGCTCTGCTGCCCAAGCTGGAGTGCAGTGGCACAATCTCGGCTCACTGCAACCTCCACCTCCCAGGTTCAAAGTGATTCTTCTGCTTCAGCCTCCTGAGTAGCTGGGATTACAGGCATGCACCAGCACGCCTGGCTAATTTTTGTATTTTTAGTAGAGATGGGGTTTTGCCATGTTGGCCAGGCTGGTCTCGAACTCCTAACCTCAGGTGATCTGCCTGCCTCGGCCTCCCAAAGTACTGGGATAATAGGCGTGAGCCACCACACCTGGCCGTGATTATTCTTAATTTATTGCAATATAGCTATTTGCATAAACTCAATAGAATCTGTTTTATTTTGGAATAGGACACAATTGGAGACACTGGATTTACCAAGGCTTTGACAGGAATATCATATTTTTAGATATGCCTAGGCTGCTTTAAGTAATAGAAGTTAAGGCCAGGCATGGGCCCATGCCTGTAATCCCCTTGGGAGCCTGAGGCAGGACAATCACTTGAAATCAGGAGTTCAAGACCAGCCTAGCAACATAGTGAGACCCCATGTCTACTCAAAAAATAATTTAGGATGGGCATGGTGGCTCATACTTGTAATCCCAGCACTTTGGGAGGCCAAGCAGGATTACCACGGGAGTCCAGGAGTTTGAGACCAGCCTGGGCAACAAAGTGAGATCTCATCTCTACAAAAAAATGTAAAAAATAGCCAAGCACGGTGGTGCATGCCTATGGTCCCAGCTACTCAGGAGGTGGAGGTGGGAGGATCGCTTGAGCCTGGGAGTTTGAGGCTGCAGTGAACCAAGATCATGCTACTGCACTCCAGCCTGGGTGACAGAGTGAGACCCTGTCTCAAAAAGAAAAATAAGTCTGGGCGCAGTGGCTCACACCTGTAATCCCAGCAGTTTGGGAGGCCAAGGCAGGCAGATCACTTGAGGTCAGCAGTGCGAGACCAGTATGGGCAACATGGTGAAACCTTGTCTCTATTAAAAATACAAAAATTAGCCAGGTGTGGTAGCAGGTGCCTGTAATCCCAGCTACTCAGAGGCTGAGGCAGGAGAATCGCTTAAACCCTGGAGGTAGAGGCTGCAGCGAGCCGAAATCGCACCACTGCACTCCAGCCTGGGCTACAGAGCAAAACTGCATCTCAAAAAGAAAAGAAAAGGAAAGAAAAGAAAAGAGAAAAGAAACGACAAATAACTTTTTAAATAATTTTTAAAATATTTTAAAGGAATAGAAGTTGACTTTATAGAGCTAATAAAACATCTGGAAAGACTGACATGGTACCTTGTCCGTGCAGCTCCTTTACAAGTTTTCTGTTCTTGCAGCAAGAAAAGAATGTCACTTTCTGGCTAAGCACAGTGGTTAGCGCCTGTAATCCCAGCACTTTGGGAGGCCAGGGTGGGTGAGCCCAGGAGTTTGAGATCAGCCTGGCCAACATGGTGAAACCCTGTCACTAAAAATACAGAACTTAGGAGTGTGGTTGTGCATGCCTGTAATCCCAGCTACTTGGGAGGCTGAGGCAGGAGAATCGCTTGAACCCAGTAGGCAGAGGTTGCAGTGAGCCAAGATCATTCCACTGCACTCCAGCCTGGTGACAGGCAAGACTTTCACAAAAAAAAAAGTTCTAGCAAAGCCAATTTAAACGAACCTATATGGCCAATCACTATTCTTGCTGCACTTTATGCAAATAATCAGGCCAAGTATATTACGACTAAAACTTATTTTGCAAATTAATTGGTCCTGCTATGATTTATCCTTGCTGAAAATGGGAAACTAGAGAGAGAATTATGTTTTAGAAGAAAAATTATGTTTTAGAAGAAATCTATAGTCCACCCACTATTTGATTCTAGCCCTGTTCATTGTTTGTGAGTTTTTGTTATTTGCCTACAGTAAGGATGAAATCATAAATTCTTTCCTGGTTACAAGTCCCTATACTAACGTTTCCAAATTTGTCTTCCACGTTTCTGACTTGGACGCAATACAATTGCTACCGTCTTTTTCCTGAGGCCCTCCAGGCTGAAGCTCATATGTTGTGACATACAAACTGCAGGCAAGAAAAACCTGTCAGATTGCCAGCATCTACTTCCACGTTAACTGAAGATGCTTCAAGTCTTACATCCAGACAACTCACCCAACTGCCCTCCAGACTCTAAGGAAGCCGGTTTGTAGATTGTACCAAACATTAACCTTTGTTTTTCTTCTGTTTGAAAGCCCATCTGCGATGCCATCTTCTGATATGGGCAGCTTTTAGTGTGTGAAACTTCTAGGGAAGTTTCTGACAGGGTAATGTTGGGGCCAGGAAACCAATACCACAAAATATGGCGTTTTGACATGCTGAACTGAAGAAGCCTCAAGGTCTTTCTGACCTTCCCCCAACATGCACATATACTGTCTCACCCAAAGTCCCTATCTGCCTAACATCCAGACTCTCCAAAAGGAACAATTATTTTTTCTTCCCTTTCCTATAAGACCAAGACTGTAACCACACCTGAAGCAACCCCTTCACAAGATAATGTACAAGTTAATCTCTGTTCCCTGATTCATTTATTCTCCCTAGCAATGCCCTCAACAGAATTCCTCTTCCCCCTCTCACAACCTGTTTTGCCAGAATAGCTTACAAGCTTCTGAATCACACTGTAGGATGGGCAATCACCCCATGATTCTCCCCATGTATGCACATTAAATAAATGTGTATGCCTTTTCTCCAATTAATCTACCTTTTGTGAGCTGATTGTTCAGTGAACCTTTGGAGGGCAGAGGGGAGGTTTCCCTTGACCCGTAAAGCCTCAGTGTATCTGATTTACTCTGTGAGAAGGACCACTGAGTTGTAGGCAGAGTTCCTGACCCTCCAAATTACAAAAACGAGCTTTCTAATCCAAGCCTCTCCAAGCAGAAAAAACAGCCATCATTGAATAATCTTTCAAAATAGAATGTCCTATAGAAAATATACATTCGCTATAAAAATAAGCACTAGGCCATGCATCCCTTGGTTCCCACGGCCACCATCCTAGTTCAGGCCCCAATATTAGACCATTGCAGCTGAGTCCTAACTACCTTTTCTCTGCCTCCAGTCTCTTCCATTAGTCCATTTCCCCTTGCCACCAGATTGCTGTTTCTAAAACACAGAGCTAATCATATGACTCTCTTGATTAAGAAAAACAGAAAAACAACTTCAGTGGCTCTCACAGCCTACTGGATCAAGTACAAACTCCTTTGTCTAGTATTCAAGGTCCTCCATTAACTGGCCCCAAACTACCTCCCAACACACACACACATACACACACACACACACACACACACACACACACGTTCTTTCTCTAAATTTCAGCTTCCCTGAATGTTATTCTTAGAACACAGTGAACTTTCATGTCATCAAATATTTGTATGTGTTTTTCTCTCTAAAATGCCCTTTGGCCTACCAGTCTTCTCTCTCTCTTTTTTTTGTTTTTTTTGAGACAGGTCTCACTCTGTCACCCACGATGGAGTGCAGTGGTGCCATCTCGGCTCCCTGGAACCTCCGCCTCCCAGATTCAAGCAATTCTCCCACCTCAGCCTCCCAAGTAGCTGAGAGTACAGGTACACACCACCATGCCTGGCTAATTTTTGTATTTTTTTTTAGCAGAGTCAGGGTTTCGCCATGTTGGCCAGTCTGGTGTTGAACTCTTGCCCTCAAGTGATCCGCCAGCCTCAGCCTCTCAAAGTGCTGGGATTACAGGCGTGAGCCACTGCGCCTGGCCCAAGTCTTCTCTTTTTAAGACCCAGTTTAGGCTGGGCACTAATATAAAAATTAGCCAGGCGTGGTGGCCCGCGCCTGCAGTCCCAGCTACTCCGGAGATTGAGGCAGGGGGATAGCTTGAACCTGGGAGGTGGAGGTTGCAGTGAGTGGAGATCGCACCACTGCACTTCAGTCTGGGCAACAGAGTGAGACCTGTCTCAAAAAAAAAAAAAAAAAAAGACTCGGTTTATTTTACTGCAGTTTCAGAGTGAGAAAAAAGAAAAAGATCCAGTTTAAATGTTGCTCCTGATGGTTAAAATCATGATGTCTGTTCGACCTGGGTCCAATCCAGGATTACTTAATGGGTGACCTTGAGCAAGTTACCTAAACTCTCTTTCCTTTAGCTTCCTCATTTATATAATGTGGGAAATAATAGTAACTACTTCTTAGAGTTGTAGGTCATAAACCAAATAATACATGTAAAACGTTTAGAACAATGCCGGGCATCTGATTAGAGCTCAATGAATGTTAGCTCTGATTTAAAATAATGATAAATTAATAATGAATAAAGAAATAATACATAAATGTCCTATTTCCTGAGAAGATTTTCTTATTTATCCAAAGAAATGTAATCATTTCTATCACAATACATTCATAGTTTATACTGCTTATAACATTTATTTTCACATCTCTTCATACAATTTCTGGAAGATAGAATGTGTTAAAAAATTATTTGTTTAAAATGAGGTCATATTTACTATTCAAGGTTGTTTTTTTTTTCTTTCTTTAGAGATAAGGTCTCACTGTGTCAGCCAGGCTGGAATGCAGTGACATGATCACAGCTCACAGTAGCCTCAAGCTCCTAGGCTCCAGCAATCCTCCTACCCTAGCCTCCCGAGCTGCTAGGCAGGTGTATGCACCACACTGGATTTTTTTTTTTTTCTAGAGACAGAGTCTCACTATGTTGACCAGGCTGGTCTCAATCTTCAGGCCCCAAGTGATCCTCCCATCTTGGCCTCCCAAAGTGTTGAAATTATAAGCATGAGCCACCATGCCTGGCCAAGTTTTTTTTTTTTTTTTTTTGAGAGGGAGTCTCGCTCTGTCATCCCCCAGGCTGGAGTGCAGAGGCACAATCTCAGCTCACTGCAACCTCTGACTCCCAGGTCAAAGCGATCCTTCTGCCTTAGCCTCCTGAGTAGCTGGGATTACAGGCACCTGCCACCATGCCTGGCTAATTTTTGTATTGTTAGTAGAGACAGGGTTTCACCATGTTGGCCAGGCTGGTCACAAACTCTTGACCTCAAGTGATCCACCCACCTTGGCCTCCCAAAGTGCTGGGATACAGGGTAAGCCCGGCCTCTGGCCAAGTTTTTTTGTTTTTGTTTTTGTTTTGAGACGGAGTCTCGCTCTGTCACCCAGGCTGGAGTGCAGTAGCGCGATCTTGGCTCACTGCAAACTCCACCTCCCAGGTTCACGCCATTCTCCTGCCTCAGCCTCCTGAGTAGCTGGGACTACAGGCGCCCGCCACTATGCCCGGCTAATTTTTTTGAATTTTTTTAGTAGAGATGGGATTTCACCATTTATTTATATTTATGTATATTATTTATATTATTATAATATTTATATTAAATAAATAAAATAAAATATTTATTGCTTTTTTTTCCCTTTTTTTTTTTGAAACAGGGTCTCATTCTTTTGCTCAGGCTGGAGTGCAGTGGCTTGATCTCGGCTCACTGCAACCTCTGCCTCCCAGTCTCAAGCAATCCTCCCACCTTAGCCTTCTAAGCAGCTGGGGCTACAGATGTGCACTACCACGCCCAGCTAGCTTTTGTATATTTTGTAGAGATGGGGTTTCGCCATCTTGCCCAGGCTGGTCTCAAACTCCTGGTCCACCTGCCTCAGCCTCCCAAAGTGCTGGGATTACAGGAATGCGCCACCACGCCCAGCCTGCGTACCTAATTATATAAATTCTATGTTCCTCTGGTAATCCAACAAATGTCTACATGCCATCAGAAGCAGCCCAACCTACTTCAACTGGTCTTCATCGGAACTGAAAATCAGAGCTATAAAGGCCTTTAGAGTTCACCTAACCTAGCCTAACACTGCTGAAGTTGGGGAAATAGTTCTAGAGAGGGGACACTGACCCAAAGTCATGGAGTATTTCAGTCACCCACTGCTATGTAACAAACTACCCCAAAGCTTAGTGGCTTAACCCAACAACCATTTTATTATTTCTCATAATTGTGTGGGTCAGGTATTCAGTCAGGGCTAGGCAGGTCACTTCTGCTGTTCCACATGAAGTCAGTTGGGGTCACTGCATGGTATTCACTCACATGCCTTGAGCCTTCACTCATATTCCTTAAGCCTTGGCAGGAGTGGCTGGAAAGCTGGCTTCATTTAGGCCCCTCTATCTCTCCGTGTAGTTTTAATATGATCTCTCCAGCCAAATACGTGGTGGGCTCCAAGGGACAGTGTTCCCAAGAGGCAGGAAATAGTAGTTACCAGTCTGAATTTCCTGGGCTTGGAAAGTAGCACAGTGTCACTTCTGCAGTATTCTATTGGTCAAAGCAATCGCAGAGGCCACCCAGACTCAAGAGGAGGCACTCCTTGATACTCTTACCCACCTGTCAATGGTAAGAGTAATTAAGAATTTACAACCATCTTTAATCTGTAACAGTCGGCCCTCGGGCCACAAATTATTTACATTCCTCGCACATGCAAAATATATTCAGATCTTCAAAGGACCTACCCAGCAAAATTCAGCACATTACAGCGTCAGACTTAGGATCAAGGTCCATGATCTCATCATCTGAATAAGTTCCAGATGTGGAGGTGGGCTCCTCAGATGTAGTTCCTAGGGTGTAGCTTCTTTTCAACCTGAAGACTTGTGAACTAAAGAGATAAGTTATCTGCTATCTGCTCCTTATATAACCAGCTATAATGGTGATAGAGGCATAAGAACTGCAATAGACACTTCTGTTCAAAAGAGGTGGTAGCCTGGCATGGTGGCTCATGCCTGTAATCCCAAGACTTTTTTTTTTTTTTTTTTTGAGATGGAGTCTTGCTCTGTCACCTAGGTTGGAGTACAGTGGTGAGATCTTGGCTCACTGCAACCTTCACCTCCTGGGTTCAAGCGATTCTCCTGCCTCAGCCTCCCAAGTAGCTGGGATTACAGGCGCCTGTCACCATGCCCCGCTAATTTTTTGTATTTTTGTTAGAGACGGGGTTTTGCCATGTTGGCCAGGCTGGTCTGGAACTCCTGACCTCAGGTGATCTACCCACCTCAGCCTCCCAAAGTGCTAGGATTACAGGTGTGAGCCACCGCACCCGGCCTGTAATCCCAACACTTTGGAGGCTGAGGAGGGAGGATCCCTTGAGCCTAGGAGTTCGAGACCAGCCTGGATAACATGGGGAGACTCCATCTCTACCAAAACAAAAAAAGAAAAAAAAATTAGGCCAGGTGCAGTGGCTCACGCCTGTAATCCTAGCACTTTGGGAGGCCGAGGCAGGCAGATCACGAGGTCAGGAGATGGAGACCATCCTGGCTAACACAGTGAAACCCCATCTCTACTAAAAATACAAAAAATTAGCTGGGTGTGGTGGCATGCGCCTGTAGTCCCAGCAACTCAGGAGGCTGAGGCAGGAGAATCACTTGAACCCAGAAGGTGGAGGTTGCAGTGAGCCAAGATTGCGCCACTGCACTCCAGCCTGGGTGACAGAGCAAAACTCCATCTCAAAAAAAAAAAAAAAAATTAGCTGGGCATAGTGGCACGTATCTGTGGTCGCAGCTACTTGGGGCAGAGGTGGGGCGTACATCAGGAGGATCGCTTAAGTCCAGGAAGTGAAGGCTGTAGTGGGTCGTGACTGTGCCAATGTGCCCCAGCCTAGGTGACAGAGCAAGACCCTGTCTCAAAAAACAAAAACAATAAACAAAAGAGGTGGTGGGGGGGAACAAAAGCACATAGCAGTCACTGGTGCATAGAAATTCTGAAATCTAGCTAGGCATATTTTGCCAGTTCTGCTCCCTACAGATGATTCTCTGTGAATTTTGATTCTGCCCTCTGAGTCATCCTTCCTTTTCCATAAGAAATAGCCCATTTTTGTAGCTGAGCAGTTTTCTTAGTCTGCTTTCTGCCCTACTAGGCCGGAGGGGGAGAAAGGGGGGATCTAAAGACCTCTTCATTTTGTACTATCTCAGTAGGTTTCAGGCCAAGCTAATGTAATCTTTCTAAAATTTGGGGAGTTTCCCATATGTCAAGTTACACTTCACTCCATTAGCAAAGCACCACACCCACAAATGTCTTTCAAATAGCCTTTCTCTACCTTGGGCCTCCTGTAAAGCTGCTGCGGCACCACAGCAGTAAGACTGAGAAACTCAATTGTTTAGCACAGAAGGTCTATAAGGCACAAAATTAAGTTCCTTATAATTTTTTCTTTAGAAATGATTTTGAAAGTATCTATGAGACACTGCCTTAAATCTTTCTGATCTCTTAACAAAAGGTTTTACATTGCGTGCTTGACTTGTCTTTGCCCTGTGATATCATTTTACTGGCAACACCATGGTCTTAATTGTTACCCTAAGGCCATTTCTTCCTTTTTTTTTTTTTTTTTTTGGAAGCCAGAGCGTCTCAACCTGTCACCCAGGCTGGAGTGCAGTAGTGCAATCTCAGCTCACTGCAATCTCCAACACTAGGGTTCAAACAATTCTCATGCCTCAGCCTCCCAGGTCGCTGGGACTACAGGCTCACGCCACCACACTCGGCTAATTTTTTGTATTTTAGTAGAGACATGGTTTCACCAGGTTGCCCAGGTTGGTCTTAAACTCCTGGCCTCAAGTGAGCCACCCGCCTCAGCCTCCCAAAGCGCTAGGATTACAGGTGTGAGCCACTGCGCCTGGCTCCTTTGAGATTCTTATTCGAACTAGAAATATTACCCTGGGCCCTTCTCATATCTCATCATAGCCAACTAGGAAAAGACAGATGACACTGTACTTTCTGCCTGGAATCTCCCCAGCCAGATCCATAAGTTCATTAGGTACCTTTCTATTTTCCATGTTACCTCAAGGGACAGCGTTGCCAAACTTTCCTCCAGCTTCCAATAACAAGTACTCACCAACAATCTCCTCTAGGCCTTTCCAGCATGCAGTAATAGACTCCTCAAGACCCTTCAAATCTCCACCCATTGCTCAGTCCCAAAGCCAATGCCATATATTTTGGGTTGTTATGAAACCACCATTGCAAAATTGTAACTGAGACGGTGAAAGAGATCTGACCTAACCAACTCCATCTTGCTTCTAACCTTCAAGCAAGATGGAGTTGGTTAGGTCAGATCTCCAAGTTATTCATTCCTGGGCATAGGCTGAACTAATTTTGGGAGGAACTTAGTTTATAGTTTTGTTTTGTTTGAGACAGAGTCTCGCTCTGTCACCCAGGCTAGAGTGCAGTGGCACAATCTCATCTCACTGCAACCTCTGCCTCCAAGTTTCAAGCAATTCTCCCTGCCTCAGCCTCCCAAGTAGCTGGGATTACAGCTGCCTGCCACCACGCCTGGCTAATTTTTGTATTTTTAGTAGAGGCGAAGTTTCACCATGTTGGCCAGGCTGGTCTCAAACTCCTGACCTCAAGTGATCCACCCACCTCAGCCTCCCAAAGTGCTGGGATTACAGGCATAAACCACTGCGTCTGGCCATAGTTTATAGTTTAAAACAAAGATGATAACAGACCTTTGCCAAAGCAAACTTCCTTCTTGTCTGGGGACTAGACTGCCTTTGTAGGACTAACAGATTAACCGCAAGATTACAAATTATGGTTTAGGAGTACTGCAGCTGGAGGCTACAAGATTCTGACCCTCCCTAAACTGTTCCTAAAATCAGTGCTTGAGATATTTTGCAGACCCTGCACTTGATGGATCAGCTGATACCACCCGGATTGATAAAATGGCTCATATGATCTTGTGGCCCCCAACCAGGAACTGACTCAGCTCAAGAAGACAGCTTCACTCCTTATGATTTCATCTCTGACCAGACCAATCAGCACTCCCGGCTCACTGGCTTCCCCCCACCCACCAAGTTGTTCTTAAAAACTGATCCCTGAATGCCTGGGGAGACTGATTTGAGTAATAATAAAACTCCAGTCTTTCGCACAGCCGACTCTGTGTGAATTATTCTTTCTCTATTGCAATTCCTGTCTTGATAAATTGGCTCTGTCTAGGCAGCGGGCAAGGTGAACCCATTGGGTGGTTACAGTTACAGAAGCACCCCATTTCCAGGTATCAAATTCTGTTCCAGATATCAGTTGTTGTATAATAAACTATCCCCAAACTTAGTTGCTTTATTTTAAAAAATGTATTATTTCTCTCAATTCTGTGGGCCAATATTAGGGGTGAGGCTTGGATTGCCAATTCTTCTGCCCCACCGGGAATTAACTGGGGTCAGTTGATGATATTCAGCTAGCAGTTGGGACAGTCCGGAGGTTCCAAGACTGCTCTGCTTCCATGATTGACATATTGGCAAGGACAATTGAAAGGCTGACTCAGCAGGGCCCTTCACCCTCTCATGAAGGCTAGGCTCAGGCAGGTCCTTCTAGTCTCAATGCCTATCCATGAGGTCTCTCCAGAAGAAATGTCAGATATCTTACATGACACCTAAGGACCCCAAGAAGCAGTGTTCCGGGAAATAGGACGTGGAAGCTTTTAGTCTTTTAAGGTCTGGGCTTGGAAACTGAAACAGCATCATTTCTACCATATTTTATTCATCAAAGCAGTTACAGAGTCTGCTCAGATTCAAGGGGAAAAGATAACTAGCTGGGATAGCCCACAGTCTAATAAGGTGAGTAGATATCTTGAAAGATAATGCTAGATGCTAATAGAGAGGTGTACCAAATGCTGGCAGAACACAGGACTAGGAAATATCTATAGTGGGGAAAAGGGAGGATCAGGGTGGGCTTCCCAGAGAAATGACTATAGTGTTGAGTTTTAAAAGATGAAGAACACTGGGTGTGGTGGCTAATGCCTGTAATCCCAGCACTTTGGGAGGCTGAGGCAGCCAGATCACTTGAGCTCAGGAGTTTGAGACCAGCCTGGCTAACATGGCGAAACCCTGTCTCTACAAAAAATACAGAAGTTGCCCAGTGTTCTGTTACCTATTGTTCAAACACTAAGCAAATCATTCTGCTTCTCTGTACTTTTCTTTCCCTGAAAGCTCCAAGGACTGTCCCTTCCCATCTTGGAATACAGGGCCCCATTTGTCAAAAATAAGCTTGACAAACAATATTCTATCCATAATTTTGCCCTCATTTTTCTAATTTTTTTCATTGCACAAACTGTTTTGAAACAATAATATTAACGAGAAAGAGAATATTGTTGACAATCCTCTTCTATTGAACCATTTTGATTTTTCTGTATTACCTTGGTGACCATTGTCTCCAAGTTCTAAAATTCTAGTCTCTGTCAACATGTCATTTTTTCATCGTTTTAATGAGAGAACACATTTCATCGTATTTTCTGTATTTTTAACTAAATATTATATCCCAATAAAGTTTTATGTTTCATTCATGCATATAGCCAACAACTATACAGTTCCTACAATGTGCTAAACTTTTTTTTTTTTTTTTGAGACAGGGTCTATAGAAGCTCATCATTAACAGAAAAAATAAAATAAAGGGACAGGGTCTCTCTCTGTTGCCCAGGCTGGAGTGCAGTGGCATGATCACGGCTCACTGTAGCCTCAATCGCTCAGGTTCAAACTCTAGGGCTCAAACAATCCACCTGTTTCAACCTCCAGCATGGCTGGGACCACAAGCACGTGCCACCACGCTCCGCTAGTTTTTTTTATTATTATTATTTGTAGAGACAGGGTCTCCCTGTGTTGCCCAGGCTGGTCTCCAATTCCTGGACTCAAGCTATCCTTCTGGCTTGGCCTCCTAAAGTGCTGAGATTATAGGCGTGAGTCACTGTGCCCGGCCTTTTTTGTTTTTGTTTTTTGATAGGATCTCACTCTGTTGCCCAGGCTGGAGTGCAAGATCATAGCTCACTGCAGCCTTGAACTCCTGGGCTTAGGCGATTCTCCTACTTCAGTCTCCTGAGTAGCTGGGATTACAGGTGTGAGCTGCTGTGCCCAGCTTAGACTATTTTAGATGCTGAGGATTTCTAGTAGTGAGTAAGAGAAGGCCCTTGCCCTGTAAGCTTAATTCCAGTGGAAGAGACATGCAATGAACCATTCATAATAGTAAAATGTCAGGTGTTATCAAGAAAAACAAAGCAAGGTAAGAGAATAGAGAATAGAGACTGACATTGTGAAGTATGACCATTTCAGAAAATAACCTCATGGAGTGAATATATGATTACTGTACTTAATCACTTCTCTATGATTGAATAGATTATTATTTTTGAGATTGTCTTCAGTGAACATCTATATATATAATTATACATATTTTTCCTTGTTTTATTTTTATTTTAAAATTTTAAAATTTTATCCCATGTGGGAAGCTGAAGATGAAAAATAATTAAAATTTTCCCCCAGGGAAAGGACCACAGGCAGTTTTAGCTCCTGATTTTTACTGCAGAATACTGTAATCACCATAATTAATATTTTAGGTGTCTAAATGTTACCAAGAATTTAGATATGTTCTATGTGTAGTTTTCCAGTGTATCATGACATTTCTGTCTACTATACCTTCACCCAAGCTCTTCTCTCTCCTTAAGTCATCCGTCTACAGTCAGTCCCACCCCACCCAGCTGCTCTTCCTCCTCCTTCTCATACAAAACTTGAGTGTCATCTCCTCCAAGAAGACTTTTTAACTCCTGTAGACCAATGTTTCTCAAACCTTTTTTTTTTTTTGAGACGGGGTCTCGCCCAGGCTGGAGTGCAGTGGTGTGATCTTGGCTCACTACAACCTCTGCCTCCTGGGTTCAAGCGATTCTCCTGCCTCAGCCTCCCAAGTAGCTGGGATTACATGCCCATGCCACCATGCCTGGCTGATTTTTGTATTTTAGTAGAGATGGGGTTTCACCATGTTGGCCAGGCTGGTCAAGTGATCCACCCTCCTCGGCCTTCCAAAGTGCTGGAATTACAGGCATGAGCCACAGCACCTGGCACTTTTTTTTTTTTTCTGAGACAGAATCTCGCTCTGTAGCCCAGGCTGGAGTGCAGTGGCATGATCTTGGCTTACTGCAACCTCCATCTCCTGGGTTCAAGTGATTCTCATGCCTCAGCCTCCCAAGTAGCTGAGACCACAGGCAAGCCCCACCATACCCAGCTAATTTTTGTATTTTTGGTAGAGACAATATTTCACCACGTTGGCCAGGCTGGTCTCAAACTCCTGGCCTCAACTGATCCTCCTGCCTCAGCCTCCTAAAGTGCTGGGATTACAGGCATGAGCCACCATTCCCGGCCATTCTTTTTTTTTTTTTTTTTTTTTTTTTTTTAAGACAGGATCTCATTCTGTCAGGCTGGAGTGCAGTGGCCCCATCATAGTTCACTGCAGCCTCAACCTCCTGGACTTAAGCTCAACTCCCAATGTGTTGAGATTATAGGCATGAACCACCATGCTTAGCCTCTGAAACCTTAATGTGCATACAAATCACCTGAGGATCATGGTAAAATGTATATTCTCATTTAGTCAGTCTCAGGTGGGACCTGAGAGTTTGCAGTTCTAACAAGCTCACAGGATATTCAAATTAGTGCTGATCAACAGAGCATCCTTTGAGTAAGAAGGCCTTAGAATGGCAACTCTCAAACTTTCCATTTTTGGATTAAAAAGTATTGAGTTCCTTCTTTTCCCATATGCAAAAGAAAAGAATAAGAAAATGTTTTCAGAGAGAGACAAAAAAGAAAAATATTGAGAGGCCAGGCTTGGTAGCTCACGCCTGTAATCCCAGCACTTTGGAAGGCTGAGGCAGGAGGATCACTTGAGCCTAGGAGTTCAAGACCAGCCTGGGCAATATAGTGAGACACTGTCTCTACAGAAAAAATAGCTGGGCATGGTGGCGTGTGCCTGTAGTCTCAGCTACTCAGGAGGCTGAGGCAGGAGGATAGCTTGAGCTAGGAGGTCAAGGCTGCAGTGAGCTGTGATCATGCCACTATACTCCAGCCTGGGTGACAGAGCCAGCTCAAGCCCCTGCCTGTAAAACAATTAAATAAAATCTATCAATATTTATCAGAAATCAAACTGAGAAATATAAAGAATATTTATTTAATTTGTTTAAAAGTAATAAATTAAGCCCAATAAATGTTAAGATAAATAACATGTTTATGAAAAATAGCTATATTTTCCAAAACAAAAAAAGTTCTACATTTCTGCAATATCACTTTAATATCTGGTTCATTTTCTTGGAGAAATATGCCAGCAAAAAATATGTAATAATAGGCCGGGTGTGGTAGCTCACACCTGTAATCCCAGCACTTTGGGAGGCTGAGGTGGGCAGATCACTTGAGGTCAGGAGTTTGAGACCAGCCTGGCCAACATGATGAAACCCCGTCTCTACTAAAAATACAAGGAATCCAAGGGAAGTTGATCCGATGTGGAAAGATATAATGTTACTGCTAGATCAGACACTAACCCCAAATGAGAGAAGTGCCACCATAACTGCAGCCTGAGAGTTTGGCGACCTCCAGTATCTCAGTCAGGTCAATGATAGGATGACAACAGAGGAAAAAGCAACTAAGTCAAAAAGCGAAAAGGGAGCTTACTAACTCAAAAATCTTAAAGTATGGGGCTATTCTGTTAGAAAAAGGTGATTTAACACTAACCACTGAAAATTCCCTTAACCCAGCAGATTTCCTAACAGGGGATTTAAATCTTAATTACCATACAAAGGTCCGACCACACCTAAGAGTAACTCCCTTCAGGACAGGACGGACTGATGGCTCCTCCCAAGTGATTGAGGAGAAAAAAACACAATGGGTATTCAGTAATTGATAGGGAAACTCTCGTAGAAGCAGAGTTAGAAAAATTGCCTAATAATTGGTCTGCTCAAACGTGCAGAGCTGTTTGCACTCAGCCAAGCCTTAAAGTACTTACAGAATCAAAAATCTCTATCTCAATCCTGACTCAAAAGGTTACCTACAACGTCTCTGAAATGAATTTGCATAAGAACTGTTGTTTATGGGAATGCATCTTGATGGCGCAGCTGGGTTGTTATGAAATACTCAGGAACCCAGCCCAGCTCTAGGACTCACCCCTGAGCACAAAGGCAATGTTGGGCACGCTGGTAAAGGATCACTAGAATCCAGCAGCCTGGACCTTTCTTTGTGGTCAAGAAAGGCGGGAAAACAGGCGCAAGACTTCTACATCGGTAAGCGTAACTAATCCAATAAGCAGAGGTCCATGGGTTGTTATGCATCCTGGAAAGGAATAAGCATTAGGACCATAGAGGACGCTCTAGGACTAATGCTCATCAGAAAATGACTAGGGGTGCTGGCATCCCTATGTTCTTTTTTCAGATGGGAAACATTCCCCCCAAGGCAAAAACGCCCCTAAGATGTATTCTGGAGAGTTCAGCCCAGTCAGAGTGAGTGCACCTTTTTCTCTCTCAGACTTAAAGCAAATTAAAATAGACTTAGGTAAATTCTCAGATAACCTTGAGAATTAAGTTAGGACAATCCTTTGATCTGACATGGAGAGATATAATGTCACTGCTAGATCAGACACTAACCCCAAATGGGAGAAGTGCCGCCATAACTGCAGCCTGAGAGTTTGGCGATCTCTGGTGTCTCAGTCAGGTCAATGATAGGATGACAACGGAGGAAAAAGAACAATTCCCCACAGCCCAGCAGGCAGTTCCCAGTGTAGACACTCATTGAGACACAGAATCAGAACACAGAGATTGGTGCCGCAGACATTTGCTAACTTGTGTGCTAAAAGGACTAAGGAAAACTAGGAAGAAGCCTATAAATTATTCAATGATGTCCACTATAACACAGGGAAAGGAAGAAAATCCTACTGCCTTTCTGGAGAGACTAAGGGAGGCGTTGAGGAAACATACCTCTCTGTCACCTGACTCTATTGAAGGCCAACTAATCTTAAAGGATAAGTTTATCCCTCAGTCAACTGCAGATATTAGAAAAAAAAACTTCAAAAGTCTGCCTTAGGCCCGGAGCAAAACTTAGAAACCCTATTGAACTGGGCAACCTCGGTTTTTTATAATAGAGATCAGGAGGAGCAGGTGGAACGGGACAAACGGGATTTTAAAAAGGCCACCGCTTTAGTCATGGCCCTCAGGCAAGCAGACTTTGGAGGCTCTGGAAACGGGAAAAGCTGGGCAAATCGAATGCCTAATAGGGCTTGCTTCCAGTGTGGTCTACGAGGACACGTCAAAAAAGATTGTCCAAGTAGAAATAAGCCGCCCCCTCGTCCATGCCCCTTATGTCAAGGGAATCACTGGAAGGCCCACTGCCCCAGGGGACGAAGGTCCTCTGAGTCAGAAGCCACTAACCAGATGATCCAGCAGCAGGACTGAGGGTGCCCAGGGCAAGTGCCAGCCCATGCCATCACCCTCACAGAGCCCTGGGTATGCTTGACCATTGAGGGTCAGGAGGTTAACTGTCTCCTGGACACTGGCGGCCTTCTCAGTCTTACTCTCCTGTCCCAGACAACTGTCCTCCAGATCTGTCACTATCTGAGGGGTCCTAGGACAGCCAGTCACTAGATACTTCTCCCAGCCACTAAGTTGTGACTGGGGAATTTTACTCTTTTCATATGCCTTTCTAATTATGCCTGAAAGCCCCACTCCTTTGATAGGGAGAGACATCCTAGCAAAAGCAGGGGCTATCATACACTAGAATTAGGAGAAGGAAAAAGGGTAAATATATATACAGACTCTAAGTATGCTTACCTAGTCCTCCATGCCCACGCAGCAATATGGACAGAAAAGGAATTCCTAACTTCCGAGGGAGCACCTATCAAATATCCGGAAGCCATTAGGAGATTATTATTGGCTGTACAGAAACCTAAAGAGGTGGCAGTCTTACACTGCTGGGGTCATCAGAAAGGAAAGGAAAGGAAAGGGAAATAGAAGGGAACCGCCAAATGGATATTGAAGCCAAAAGAGCCACAAGGCGGGACCCTCCATTAGAAATGCTTATAGAAGGACCCCTAGTGTGGGGTAACCCCCTCCAGGAAACCAAGCCCCAGTACTCAGCAGAAGAAATAGAATGGGGAACCTCACGAGGACATAGTTTTCTCCCCTCAGGATGGCTAGCCACCAAAGAAGGAAAAATACTTTTGCCTGCAGCTAACCAATGGAAATTACTTAAAATCCTTCACCAAACCTTTCACTCTGGCATTGGTAGCACCCATCAGATGGCCAAATTATTATTTACTGGACCAGGCCTTTTCAAAACTATCAAGCAGATAGTCAGGGCCTGTGAAGTGTGCCAAAGAAATAATCCCCTGCACTTCAGGCCATACATTTCAATCCCTGTATCTTTAACCTCCTTGTTAGGTTTTTCTCTTCCAGAATCGAAGCTGTAAACTACAAATGGTTCTTCAAATGGAGCCCCAGATGCAGTCCATGACTAAGATCTACTGGGGTCCCCTGGACTGGCCTGCTAGCCCATGCTCCGATGTTGATGACATCGAAGGCAACCCTCCACAGGAAATCTCAACTGCACAACCCCTACTTCGCCCCAATTCAGCAGGAAGCAGTTAGAGTGATCGTCGGCCAACCTCCGCAACAGCACTTGGGTTTTCCTGTTGAGAGGGGGAACTGAAAGACAGGACTAGCTGGATTTCCTAGGCCAACTAATAATTCCTAAGCCCAGCTGGGAAAGGTGACTGCACTTACCTTTAAACACGGGGCTAGTAACTCAGCTCACACCCAACTAATCAGGTAGTAAAGAGGGCTCACTAAAATAAAAATTAGGCTAAAGCAGGAGGTAAAGAAATAGTCAAATCATATATTGCCTGAGAGCACAGAGGGAGGGACAATGATCCGGATATAAACCCAGGCATTCAAGCAGGGAGTGGCAACCCCCTTTGAGTCCCCTCCCATTATACGGGAGCTCTGTTTTCACTCTGTTAAATCTTGCAACTACAAAAATAATAATAATAATAAATAAATTATATTTTATAATTAAGTCACACTCTTTGGTCTAAGGACACTTCCCAAGGGCTCCTTTCCAAAACCAGGTTAGGAAGATCACTGAATAGCTACTTCCTTACATGTGAATATACATTTATGCCAAAGGCATTCAAGATAAGCCTTCTCCCCTTCCCTTTATCTGTGAATAGCTGTGTGACATCAGGCAAGTTACTTAATCTCTTTAAAGCCATATTTGTATTTCTGTAAAAGATGACTGTCACTATACCTTCCAGGTCTCTTTATTTGTCCAGTTCTGTCTAATAAATGGCAGTTATGATTATACACACTAACAACTGTGGCTGGGTGAGGTAGCTCACGCCTGTAATCCCAGCACTTTGGGAGGCTGGGATTGCAGGTGTGAGTCACCATGCCTGGCTCTACACAAATTTTAAAAATTAGCCAGGTGTGGTGGTGCATGCCTGTGGTCCCAGCCACGTGGGAGGCAGATGCGGGAGGATAGCTTGAGCCCAGGAGTTCGATGTTGCAGTGAGCTATGATCTTTCCACTGCACTCCAGCCTGGGTGATGGAGGGAGACCCTGATTCTAAAAATAAATAAATAAATAAATAAGAAAAAATGTGTTAAAATATTCATATACGATTAGCAGTAGGCATACATAATATAATACAATAATAGATGCCTTTTTTTTTTTTATCATTGCCTATATTCCAACTGAATGAGATCAGAGACAGCCTCATGAAGAAAGTGGTATTTCAGGATAATTTTTTTTTCATGTCAGACCCATAATGTGCTGACGTTGCAACAAGGTTCCAGGGTGGCACATCTCACACATGCACGTGAATACCGAGTCATCATGCTTATGAATTACAAAAGAATCTGAGAATCTTAAAAGATGCTTGATTTCAACAGAAGGGAACAGCATGGCAAAAGTTAGAGGATAGAGGTGGAAAGGCATACTGAAAGTCAAGGCTATGGAAAGCACTGTGATGTGGCTGGAATGTAGGATGCCAGGTTGGAATTGGAGTCACTTGGTTAAGTGTAGACAGTCAACGAAACAATTAATCAAGTCCTGTAACATTTGCTGATTTCCAAGGTATAAATACTCTCACCATGGGCAATTTCAAGCTACCAATCTGGCATCATTAAACACAGAATTAGGGAGAGATGTTCAGCGGCTTGTCATTATAAAGTATTTCTACCACAGAGATACACTAGAAGGAAATAACATCAATAACGCAGATAATAGTGAAATACAGTAAAGTAGTTAGAAAGCCACTCGTTTTGGGTATTTATTATGTTTGTTTTTAATATACCTTTTAACTGTAAGTTTATATAATTTAATTTTTAATAATGACTATGTTTAACAACAAGGTCACACAATTCCTGAAATTCTAACAATTGACTCATATGAGCTAGTATGAACCAACTCTAGCACATCTGTTTATATCTTACATCATTTGTAATATGGGGATATCAGTAGTGTCCATTTCATAGAGTTTTGAGGGTTGAATGAATTACCAGAGAGGGCAAATAAAACACATGCTGTCTAACAGAGAGTGTTTTATAAGAGTTTGCTATGATGGCTATTATTCAACTTGGGCCAAAGACAATGTTATTTTCACATCTGATTAGCTTGTGAGTATCCAAAAGAGCCATGCTGTGTTAGGCCCTAGTCACTCTGCAGATCATTTAATTAGCATTAAATGAACAGAAGTAAAGCATTTGGGACAGTGCCTGACACATAGGAAGCACTACATAAGTGATAGATACAATTTTATTCTGGTAGTTTTATTCATTATTATCAAGACCACATGGCCGGGCATGGTGGCTCATGCCTGAAATCCCTGAACTTTGGGAGGCCAAGGCAGGTGGATCATTTGAGGTCAGGAGTTCGAGACCAGCCTGACCAACATGGTGAAACACCATCTTGATTAAAAATACAAAAAGTTAACTGGGCATGGTGGCCCCCGGCTATAATTCCAGCTACTCAGGAGGCTGAGGCACGAGAATCACTTGAACCCAGGAGGTGGAGGTTGCAGTGAGCCAATTGTGCCACTGCACTGCAGCCTGTGTGATAGAGTGAGACTCCATTTCAAAAAAAACAAAAACAAAACAAAACAAAATTCTATCTTTTTTTAAACTATGTTAAAATTGTAGCTGATATTTTACTCATCCACAAGAAAATAATGGTCAATAACCATTCATCTTTTCTAAAATATCATTTCCTCTGAGCTCAGGGGAATATGCAACAGTTATTCTCTCACCAGACACAGAGGTCTAAAGCTGTACCTTTGTGAGGTAGTGATATATATATGCTCATGGAAGCAAAAGTTAAAAATAAAAGTAGAACAAATATAAAGGTCTGAATGTAGCCCTGCTAACTGTTCACCCACTTGTCTCATCTACTTGAGTTTGAGCTATTTGAAGGCAGGGACCATGTCCAAGCCATTAATGGGCTTCAAATGCTCCTCCCATCTTCTGGCGAACAACTAGCCTTGTTTGTTTGTTTGTTTGTTTATTGAGACGGAGTCTCACTCTGTTATCCAGGCTGGAGTGCAATGGCGTGATCTCAGCTCACTGCAACCTCTGCCTCTCAGGTTCAAGCGATTCTCCTGCCTCAGCCTCCCGAGGAGCTGGGATTACAGGTGCATGCCACCATGCCGGGCTAATTTTTGTATTTTTAGTAGAGATGGGGTTTCGCCACATTGGCCAGGCTGGTTTTGAACTCCTGACCTCGTGATCCACCCGCCTTGGCCTCCCAAAGTGCTGAGATTACAGGCGTAAGCCACTGCACCCAGCCCAAGCTAGTTTTAAACTTAACAATATAACTTATTTTCACAAGGCACTATAGAACTTTTCAAGGGCTTGTGTCAGTGTTATCCACCTGTGGAAAAAAAGTATGAAAAACAAAACTTAAAAAAATAAATCTGGCCTGGCGAGCTGGCTCACGCCTGTAATCCCAGCACTTTGTGAGGCCAAGGTGGGTGGATCACCTGAGGTCAGGAGTTCGAGACCAGCCTGGCCAACATAGTGAAACCCCGTCTTTACTAAAAATACAAAAAATTAGTTGGGCGTGGTGGTGTGCGCCTGTAATCCCAGCTATTCAGGAGGCTGAGGCAGGAGAATTGCTTGAACCGGGGAAGTAGAGGTTGCGGTAAGCCAAGATCGCACCATTGCACTCTAGCCTGGGCAACACAAGCGAAACTCTGTCTCAAAAAATAAAAATTAAAAAAAATTAAAACTAACTAAATAAATCTATGTCTGGCCAGGCATACAGTGGCTCACACCTGTAATTCCAGCACTTTGGGAGGCTGAGGCGGGAGGATCGCTTGCGCCCAGGAGTTCGAGACCAGCTTGGGCAACATGGCAAGACTTTGTCTCTACCAAAAACAAAAACAAATGCAAGGCATGGTGGTGTGCACCTGTAGTTCTAGTTACTGGAGAGGCCTGAAGCAGGAGGATCACCTGAGCCCAGGAGGTTGAAGCTGCAGTGAGCCTCGATCAAGCCAGCCTGGGTGACAGAGTGAGACCCTGTCTCCAAAACAAACAAACAATGTCTACAAATTCTAGCACTGTGTAAATATTATGTCAAATAATTTTATAAATTATTATTAATAAAAATTTCTTTAGGTTTGACAATAATTTGTGGGGTAAATTTTCTCACTTTGTAAAAATTCCAGGGTACCTCTGATTTCTGGTAAATTTAGCCAATCATAAATTAAATGAGTTCTTGGAAGCTCAACAATTCCAAAACCAAAATTGTGAGTCAGTTTGTTCTTTCTTTCCTTTCCTTCTTTCTTTCTTTCTTTTCTTTCTTTCTCTTTTCTCTTTCTCTTTCTCTCCCTTCCTTCTTTCCTTCCTTCCTGCCTCCCTTCTCTCTCTCTCTCTTTCTCCTTCCTTTTTTTTTTGAGACTGAGTCTTACTCACTCCCTCGCCCAGGCTAGAGTGCAGTGGCACAATCTGGGCTCACTGCGCTGCAACTTCCACCTCCCAGGTTCAAGCGGTTTTCCTGCCTCACCCTCCCGAGTAGCTGGGACTACAGGCGTGCACCAGCACACCTGGCTAGTTTTTGTATTTTTAGTAGAGATGGGGTTTCACCATGTTGGCCAGGCTGCTCTCGAATCCCTGACCTCAAGTGATCCACCCACCTCGACCTCCCAAATTGCTGGGATTACAGACGTAAGCCACCACGCCTGGCCCAAAATTATGAGTCTTTTCAAAAATTTTATATCAAAAAGGTGATATTTAATGTGGAATTTGAGTGCATTTAAATAAGATAGTGACTTCGTAGAATAGGGACTGCAGAGTAAGAGTGTTCAGACCCATTCGAGTTTAATATAGCCCTACCTCTAAGAATCCTTTCTGTTCCTCACTCAAATGAACTAATTGCTGTCTTCCAGTTCCTCTAAAAACCTTGGGGTCCGTGGCAGAGTGTGGGCTTAGGACTCATCTGATTACTTGTCTTCCCAGGTGGTCTCTGGGCTCTATCAGGAACAAGCCAGGTATGATCATCCTTTTCCCCAGTCCTTAGCATGGGGTCTGGTATACACACGCACACACAACTTCAGTAAATGGTGAATGAAACGAAGGGCAGTCAAGATCCACCTGTTGAATGAACGTCTATCAGGAGCACTGTCATCCTTCTTGCTTCCTTCTTTTGCATATGTTGTTTGAGCTGCTCATTCAACCAAGGAGAGAACATACTCTACCTTGGGCAGTGTGCCAGCCTTGCACAGAGGGACAGATGATTCAGCTTGATCAGGCTGTGACAGAGAAAAGCTCAGGGTCTGAGAGCACACAGGAAGCGACTAACCCAGACTGGAGGGTCAGGAGAGTCTCCCCAGGGGAAATGAAGTTGCATCCAGAAGGATTCCTGAGAATAATGATTAGCCTGATAAGAAGCAGAAAGGTTGGGAGTGGAGGGAAGTGGGTTTCTGTGAGAGAAACAATATGGAAAAAGGCCCCAGGCAGAGGCAATAGTATTCCAGATAACGAAAAGCATTTTAGAGAGTCTAGTTTAGAATTTGTGAAGGAGGTGACAATGCTGCTAATGAGATTGAAAGGAGTCAGATTTGTAAACCATTTAAGGATTGTCTTAAGGACAGCCTTGAGGAGACATTGAAGGTTTTAACAGGAGAATGACATGATCCGATTTAAATTTTAAAAAGATAACTCTGTCAACTGTGCCAACAGTGAATTGGATGTGGGCAATGATGAACTCAGGAACAGCTGAGTCTATTGCAGAAGCCAAGGTGAGAGATGATGGTGGCTTGGACTTTGGTGCTGGGACTGGAAAGAAATGAACAATCTGATATACAACTGGAAGAATAATCTCTCTGGCTGTGATGTGGAAGGATAAGGACGTGATTGGACAGGCAGGGATGGTTCAGTAACGAGCTAGGACTTTATTGTGAAGGGATAAAGGGGAAGCCTTTTAACATTTTAATCATGGGACTGATCCATTCCGATATGGGTTTATATAAATAGACCGCTTGGCGGAGGGTGGTGAGAAGACTGTCAGGCAGTGCACAGGTAAGAACTGAGCCCTAGACGGGGCAGGAGCAATGAATGTGGGGAGGCGCGGGAGACGGGAGATTGGTTTCGGAGCCAGGTACGGAGCCAAGCAGTCAGAGAGAAGCAAAAATTGACACAGCACCGGGAACAGCTGCTAGTGGAGAGGGGGATGGGCGCCGCCGGAGCCGCCCTCGCCTCCTGGCGCCGGGGGCGGGACCAGAGCACGCAGGCGCGATGACGCAGTGCCCGAGCCGGCCTCGTTCTGGCTGCCGCCGTCTCGCTGAGGCGGAGTAGGATGAGGCCCGCGGCCGTGGCTCCGGCGTCGGCGGGGGCAGCAGCAGCTGAGGCAGCCGCGACGGCCGCGCCCCCCCCCGCTGACCTGGATTAGGCCCAGCAGCTCCGTGGCCGCCGCCGCCCCGCGGGGGGGCGGGGTGGGGAAGTGCTTCGTCTCCCCGCCCCCCCCCCATCGCTGCCTCGCAGGAGGCGAACGCCGCGACCCCAGCGGAGCCCGCGGCCCAGCCTTGATCCCCCAACCCCGGGGGCTGGCATGAGCGGCCCCTCGGCGGCACCGTGGGGCGGTGGAGTCGCCTCCGCCTGATCCCCGGCCTGCCGCCCGACCCCACCTCGCCAACCGAGGCGGACCGCGGAGTGTGCGAACGACCCCACTGCTGCTTTCTCCTCCCCCAGATCACGCACCCCAGCTCCGGAAGATGGGGAACTGCCTCAAATCCCCCACCTCGGATGACATCTCCCTGCTTCACGAGTCTCAGTCCGACCGGGCTAGCTTTGGCGAGGGGACGGAGCCGGATCAGGAGCCGCCGCCGCCATATCAGGTAGGGGAGGGTGTGTGTTGGGAGCGAGTAGAGGCAGCTCTGGCGGAGATTGAGGGGGCTCCGGCGCCGTCTCTGCCCCTGGCTTCGGCAAGGCCTGGCCTGGGCGGCATTGACCCCTTAGGGCTGGATCTGAGGGCATTTGCTCTCTGATCTCAGAGTAAGGTTGATTCTTCGCCTGCCCTCGGGCACCGTGTGGGGATGATACCCTCTGCCCTTGAGTTCTGGGATCAGAGTATGTGATCACATCCCCTTGGCCAGTGTCTGGTGGTTCGCTTGTGGAGTTTGGGAGTGACATTTTCCTGTCTTTATGTCTGAATCGTATGATTTCCTCATCGCACCGCCAACTGGATTATGGGTTCTGGATAGGTGGTTGCCAAGCACCACCCCCCCCCCCCCGCCCCATTTATGTTTTCATGTGTGGTCGTCCTCTTACCCACCTCCCTCGTCTTTTTGTTAATTGGATCTGGCAGGTTTTCCCTCTGCTTGGGAGACGGATCTCCAAGTGGTGATTTTAACCCTAGCGACATCGAGTTACTTGTGTGTGTATATATATATACATATATATATAAATTTTAATCCCTCCTCCTTTTGCTCCACCCATATGACACACCTTTTAAACGTGCTGACTTAAGAAAACTTGATTAGCTTGAACTTTGGAAACCTTTAAACCTGGCTTGGGAAATTCCTTCGGTTACTCGTGTTCTCCCTTTGTATCAAAGACTCTCCTAAATATGTTGTACTGCTTTTTGTACAATAATCAGTAGTCCCAGATGTGTTGCAGAATTCGAGTGAAGACCTCTTAAACTCAAAATAGGTATGTGGATGTTATAATCCACAATAGATGTGTGAAAACCTTTCCTGTACTTTTTCCATTTTAGATGATATTGAATATACCCTTTTCCAGAGGGCTTCAATAGTAGTAGTGCTTAATTTCTTCCTGAAGAGTTTAGTTTTCTGACTGGGTAGGCTCCTTTGTTGTTTCATGTGATGACATCATTATCTAGTGTTTTCTTTTCTCATTCCTGTGTAAACCGTCTCATCACACCAGAAAAACCTGATCATATATATGCTCGTTTTCTGAATAAAATTCTTCTGGGGCATTTCATATATACCAGTAAGGTCCAGTCTTGATTGTGGTATACAGAAGCCTCCATGACTTCTCTTTCTTACGTTCTATATTCCAGGCCTACCAAATACACCAGGCTGTACACAGCTTTGTTTTGCTCCAGTTCCTCTCTGCTTGGAGCCCTTCGCCCGGGTCAGCCAGGTGGACATCTAATCCTCTTTGAGAACTCAGCTTTCATGTCTGAAGTCCCAGCATTCCCTTCCTTCCCAGCCCGAATCCCTTGTGTCCCCACTGAAACCTCTACACTTCCATAAGCAATATCTATAACACTTTAGTGTTGTATCTTTGTTAGATGTGTGTCTCATCCTTGTAATCGCCTCCTTCAGTGCAAGCTGCGTGAAGGTAGAGAATCTGTGTTTCCGGTTTGCTGTTGTATCCCTCGCATCTGCCTCAGTAGGGACTCAGTAACTGGGAGATAAATTACGAGTAAAAGCCCTTGAGAACAGGGACTCTCCCCTCGCTCAGTTTCTGGCACATAAGCACCTAAATGCTGAATTAATTAATGAAGTTGAATTTAGTATTTTCTGTATTTACACAAATATTTTTTCCAAAGTAAGTTGTCACAGGGTAGTCTCTTAAAAATCAAAGCTGAATCTGGGTGTCTTTACAAGTACCTTTGAGTGAAGCAAGCAAGCTATGTTTATCCTTCACTGTCTTTCCCTCCTATATTTACTATACAACAAAAGTGCTTATTTAACTTTTTTTTTTTTTTTTTTATGAGACGGAGTCTCGCTCTGTCACCCCGGCTGGAGTGCAGTGGCACAATCTCACTGCTCACTGCAACCTCCACCTCCCGGGTTCTAGCGATTCTCCTGCCTCAGCCTCCTGAGTAGCTGGGATTACGGGCGCGTGCCACCACACCTAGCTAATTTTTGTATTTTTAGTAAAGACGGGGTTTCACCATGTTGGTCAGGCTGGTCTTGAACTCCTGACCTCAAGCAGTCCACCCACCTCAGTCTCCCAAAGTGCTAGGATTACAGGCGTGAGCCACCGCATCTGGCCTGAAGTTTTTATTTTAAAATCTCTTATGCTCCCTACCCTCACCCCCTTCTATTTTTAAAAAAATAGAGACAGGGACTCCTATGTTGCCTAGGCTGGTCTTGAACTCCTGGCCTCAAGCAAATTCTCCTGCCTCCTATCCCCTTTCTTAATTGAATATCTTTGACTTGTTCTCTTTCTCCTATCCTTATGATAATTGTACTATTAAAGGTACTAGAATTTATGGAAACTGTGTTTGCCTTTTCCAGAAGAACTAGATGATGATGAGGGATGAGGGGTTTTTGGTGTCATGAAGGAACTTTTTTTGGAAATGTTATATTTTTGACAGTGGGAGTTTTTTATGGTTGCAGTTTCCTGAAGTGAATGACGCAGACTAATGTACAAATTCAGTATCAATTGGAAGAAAATTACTTTAAAACATGGGAGCATAAAAAGAAACTTTTGGAGAAAAAGTATTGCCCCCCACCCCCAAAGAAATAAGATCTGTCTTAGGAATGGTTATTTTAGATCATCTGAGAAACAGCAATCCAAGGTTATTTATTCATTTATTTGAGTTGAGAATCTCCCTCTGTCATCCAGGTTAGAGTGGATTGCTCACTTGGCAGCCTCAAACTCCTGGCTTCAGGTGATCCTCCTCCCTCAGCCTCCCAAAGACTGGGATTACAGGCGTTAGCTAGCTCACACAGCAGATTTATAGTATTCTCAGTTGATAAAAGTAACTTTTTCAACAAATTATATGTAATTAACAGTGAATAGCTGATTGTAAAGGAACATGTTCTCTTGAGGTGAGTAGTTAAAAGATGTCATTGTTTGCTGCTTTATATGTACAATGTACATATAATGACAAGAGCCAGTTACAGTTATTTCCTATTAACATCTGACAAATTTGTTTTTATTTATTTTTGCCTTAAAGTAAATCCCTGCACCATTATGATCCAAGTTTGTAGGAAGTGCATATTTCTTTCTATGGTTTCTTTTGTAGCCTCCTAACAGTTCTCCCTGCTTTCACCCTTGTCCTCGCTAAGGCCTGTCCTCAATACAACAGCCACAGTTATTTTGGTAAAACTGAGCATGACAGTCTCCCCAACCCTCTGTGTGGATCCTTGTTTCATTCAAAGTAAAAATCAGATTCCTTATAGTGTCGCATAAACCCTACATAATCTGTACCCCTTGTTTCCACGCATGTCCCTTGACACCTACAGCTAACCCCTTTGTTGGCTTCCCTCCAGCTTCCCTGTCCTCATTGCTATTCTAGGACCTTTGTCCTCCTTATTCTGGAATACTCTTCCCCAGATTTCATGGCTGACTGACTCCCTTACCTCCTTCAAGTCTTTTCTCACTGCCACTTTAAACCTTCTCTGACCACCCTGTTTGAAAGTGCAACCTGCCCTAATACCCTGGAAGTCCCTCTCACCCTGTTGTTTTTCCCCCCCCAATACCATTTATTACATTCCAACACGTGTTAGAAAGTTGCGTTGTCTATTACCTGTCTTCTCCCACTAGGTAGAAAGGAGGAAAGGGGATTTTTTTTTTAATTGGTGTTTCCTAAGTACTTATAACAGTGCCTGGCACATGTTAGGCATTCAGTAATTTGGTTGAACGAGTGAATAGATTTCTTTTAAATGAACTAATGTATTTGAGGCAGGTACAGTTGCACTGCTTACAAGAACTCTGCATATTCCTAGTGCCATTTTTGCTTCTATATTGTAGATCAGGTTTTTTGTTTGTTTGTTTTTTTGTTTTGTGACTGGGCCTCCCTGTGTTACCCAGGCTGGTCTCTCTCTGTATATATATGTTTGGGTTTTTTTGTTTTCTCTTTTTTGAGACCAAGTCTCGCCTTGTTGCCCAGCTAGAGTGCAGTGGTGTCATCTTGGCTCTGCCTCCTGGGTTCAAGCGATTCTCCTGCCTCAGCCTCTGGAGTAGTTGGTACTACAGGCATGCGCCACCAAGGCCAACTAATTTTTGTACTTTTGGTAGAGATGGAGTTTTGCCATGTTGACCAGGCTGGTCTCAAACTCCTGACTTCAGGTGATCTGCCCACCTTGGCCTTCCAGAGTGCTGGGATTACAGGCGTAAGCCCCCGAGCCTGCCCTTTATATTTTTTAAATTTAAAAAATGTTGCTAGTCTCAAACTCCTGGGCTCAAGGGATACTCCTGCCTCAGCCTCTTGAGTAGCTAGGGTTACAGGTGCACTTCTACTCTGCCTGGCTCAGGTTTTAAAAAAATTTATTTCCTTTAGAGATGAGGTCTTGCTGTGTTGCCCAGGCTGGAGGGCAGTAGCTATTCACAGGTGCAATTATAGTGCATTGCAGCCTCCACCTCCTGGTCTCAAAGGATCTTGTGGCTTCAGCCTCCTGAGTAGCTGGGACTACAGGGGTACACCACCGTGTCTAGCTGTTGTAGATCAGTTTTAAGGAATCCTAAAAAGTCAAATTCCAGTAATATTAAATACAGCAATTGGTTTAAACTAACATGTTAAGTGATTTAGGGGTTTTTACCGTGTATGTATATCACCGCAAGATATTTATGTAATGGGAAAGTACTTGGGGGAGAAAAAGAAAGTACTTGAATCCCTATTCTTGAAGTATTGGATGCAAAGAGATTTAGGGTGTTTGTCAAATTAGAAAGTAGAAACAAATTTGTCGCACCCTCTACCCAACTCCCTTATTCCTAAATGTTTAAAAATAATACAGAGGAAATCTGCCCAGCGAAGGCAATCTTGGAAGGACAGTGAGTGGGAGGATAAGCCAGGAAAGGCTGAAGAAGGGAGGTCCATGAGAGGGGGAGGCCAGGTAGGCAGCCCATCCCTGAAAGGCATATGTAAAACAGCTTGAGGTACCCCGTGTCACTGTCAAGAGCTTTGTTATGTGCTAAATTGAGGGAGGCACTTTGTTAAAAGAGTGTAATATTCATTGAACAACAAACCATGTTACATTTTCTAATCTGAATATATAAAAATAAGGATAGGTGTCTCTCAATTTTGCAGTAGTTATATAGTTTGAGATTTGCCAGTCTTCTTCCCCAACCTATACTTTTTGATTAATACATTTGAAATTTTAAAATCCTGAGAAAATAAGTTTGTATAGCATTGAATGCAAGTATAGCTCTGCTTTTAGAGTCAGATTGTCCTGTGTTCAAATTCTGGCTCTGCCGCTTACATGTAAAATATGAAAAAGGAAAGAATTTATCAGATTGTTTTGGGGAGCTTTTTTGACAAATAAGAAAATGTAACATTTTGGATATTTCAAATTGTGTCTGCATAAAGCTTTCTTCAAGATACCTTTTTTTTTTTTTTGGCTGGGTACAGTGGCTCACATCTGTCATCCCAGCACTTAGGTGGCAGAGGCAGGAGGATCACTTGACCCCAGGAATTCGAGACCAGCCTGGGCAACAAAGTGAGACCCCCATCTCTATTAAAATACCAAACAAAAACAAAAAACAAACGAAACCAAAAACCCTCTTTTTTTGTTAAAAGGATTGGTTTATCCTGTAGAATGCACTAAAAATAACCCCCTTCCTTATAAAAAATCTAGAATGTACTGCTTATTTTTAAGCATGCAATGCTATAATGTTTTGTGGGGGATGGGCTTATTTTTTTAGAGATGGAGTCTCACTTTGCCCAGGCTAGTTTCGAACTCCTGGGCTCAAGTGATCCTCCCACCATGTCTCCCAGTGTTGGGATTACGGATGTGAGTCACTGTGCCCTGCCTGTAATGGTATATTAATGCCTCATTTTCCTGATAACTTACGAAGTTAAATTTAGATAATTAAAGGGTTGTGTTTTTTTATTAGCATTTTGTTTACCATTTGGGTGGAAAATATCTCCAAATTTATTTCACGTATCTTGGCCTTATTATACAATTATTCAGCTTTTAACAATTTACCTTTTTGAAGTTTTATCCCTCCCCTTCTTTATGTTCAAGAAGTTCAACCTTCTTATTGAGGGGCAGATCAACTAACTCCACCTTTGTTAATAAAGCCTCCACTGGCCATTTTTTTCCTGTCTCTGCTGATTTGTCATGTACAGTTTTTTTGTGTTTGTAACATTTATCTGGAAATCATATATTGCCTTATTAGCTTTTGTTGCTTTAACAGTTGTTTCTCCACATCACAGTTTCCTCAAGAATGAGAATGATACATTAAACTTGTAAGATATCTTAGTGGAGTAGAATGTTACCTTCCATATTATAGACACCCAGTGAATATTTGATGATAGACTAAATTAGAGCTGTGACTTCTTACCTTGTAAGGTCACCATCATAATTGAGGTCCTCATCAGTTCTTACAGCAACATAATTGATGTCTCCTCCTCATTCGTTTCATACCATGTTGCCAGATAAATTTCATCCCTGATCAGATCACTTGCCTCATAATCCTTAATGATTGTTATTATTATTATTATTATTTTTTGAAACAGAGTCTTCACTCTGTTGCCCAGGCTGGAGTGCAGTGGTGCCACCTCAGCTCACTGCAGCCTCCGCCTCCCGGGTCCGAGCAATTCTCCTGCCTCAGCCTCCCGAGTAGCTGGGATTACAGGCATGCGCCACCACACCCAGCTAATTTTTGTATTTTTAATAGAGATGGGGTTTCACCATATTGCTCAGGCTGGTGTGCAACTCCTAACCTCAGGTAATCCACTCACCTTGGCCTCCGTAAGAGCTGGGATTACAGGCGTGAGCCACCACGCCCGGCCCTTAATGATTCTTTATTAGGACTAACCACTGAAGATATCTGACTTAGCATTCAAAGTCATGATTTGGCTCTACGTATACTTTTTCAGCTCTTCATAGCCTTGTGCTTTCTTTTATACAACCTGTATACTCCAGTCATACTGAGCAGTTTGCTGTATTCCATGTATGTCTTCTGCTTTCCTGTCTTTGCCCATTCTGTATCCATTGCCCAGAATGTTCTTCCTTAATCCTTCCCAGTCTCATTTCTAATATCCAGGGCCCAGTTCAAATGCCAGGAATCCACGAATTCTGATTTCTCCTACATACACTTTTCTTAATCTGAACTCCTTTATTCATGCACCATTCTTAGGACACTTTACCCTTTTAATTTTAATTATTTGTGACAGTGTCACATCTGCCCTTTTAGAATTCAAGTCTGGTTCATTTTCGCATTGCTAGAACTACAATTTTCACAAAGCACGCACTTATACTTTAGTGAATGTAATGATCAGCATTTTGCTGTAAGAGTGTGCAATTGTATGGTTGTTAGTGTCTATTAAACATGCCCAGAATCCTGTGCTTTAGTGTTTGGCCTATCACTTCTAATTTATAAAGTACGTTGAGCTTTGGGAAAGTTAATTTCATTATATATTTTTTGAATTTGGTTTTTGTTTGTTTGTTTGTTTGAGACGAAGTCTCGCTGTGTCACCCAGGCTGGAGTGCAGTGGCGCGATCTCAGCTCACTGCAAGCTCTGCCTCCCGGGTTCACGCCATTCTCCTGCCTCAGCCTGTCCCGAGTAGCTGGGACTACAGGTGCCCGCCACCACGCCTGGCTAATTTTTTGTATTTTTAGTAGAGACGGGGTTTCACCGTGGTCTTGATCTCCTGACCTTGTGATCCTCCTGCCTCGGCCTCCCAAAGTGCTGGGATTACAAGCGTGAGCCACCGCGCCCAGCCTGAACTTGGTTTTGTGTTCCATGAAGTTCAGCTTGCCTAGGTGACTTTTATAAATAAGTAACCAGTTATCTGTTATTTGTGTGACCCCATTGTTGCAGGATTTTTCTTTGTTTCTGCCTGACCTCTCATTCTGAATGTGCTTTAATAAAGGCTGATTTTTTGGCATTAAGATTGTATGCATCATTAAGAGTAAGATAGTCTGTTCAGAGTTTAATTCTAGAGCTAATTATAGGGTAACTTGAGAAGATGGAGATGGGATGGTGAGTTACTTGGTACATAAGATCTGAGCACTTGATTTTCTTAAAATATTTTTTAGGTAATAGTAGAAACCTTTGTTGCAGAATTTTGATCTTTAAAAGTTTTAATAGAAATACTTACGTAGATTGGGATTCTTTTTCTTTCCTTGAGACATAATCTTACTCTGTTGCCTAGGCTGAATGTAGTGGTATGGTCACGGCTCACTGAAGCCTCAACCTCACGGGCCCAAGCCATCCTCCCACCTCAGCCTCCTGAGTAGCTGGGACTATAGGCGTGCACCACTTTGCCTGGCTAATTTTTATTTTTTGTAGAGATGGGTCAAGCAGTCCTCCCATCTCAGTCTCCTGAATAGCTGGGACCACAGGTGCATACCACCACACCCAGCTATTTTTTGTATTTTAAGTAGAGACGGGGTCTCACTATATTGCCCAGGCTGGTCTCAAACTCCTGAACTCAAGCAATCCACCCACCTCGGCCTCCCAAAGTGCTGAGATTACAAGTGTGAGCCACCATGCCCACCCAACAGCCTTTTTTTTTGGAGATGGAGTCTTACTCCGTCGCCCAGGCTGGAGTGCAGTGGTGCAGTCTCAGCCCACTGCAACTTCTGCCACCTGGGTTCAAGCGATTCTCATGCCTCAGCCTCCTGAGTAGCTGGGATTAGAGGCAAGCACCACCACACCTGGCTAATTTTTTGTATTTTTAGTAGAGATGGGGTTTCACCATGTTGGCCAGACTGGTCTTAACTCCTGACCTCGTGATCCACCCACCTAGGCCTCCCAAAGTGCTGAGATTACGGGCGTGAGCTACTGGGCTGGACGCCAACAGCCTATTTTTAATAACCCATATGAGTACAGGACAGAAATATATCCCTAACTCTGTACCTGAAGTAAGGTAATACATAAAAGACATATTTGCAAACGACTTGAGGCAAGAAAAGAAATACAACACATCTCTAATTCTGATTGTATCTGCAATCAACCTCTTATCACTTCCCTCTTCATGTGCAGAATTTACCTTGGCTGAGACACAGTCAAGAAAGAAGACAGGTGGCCAGGCACAGTGGCTCACACCTGTAATCTCAGTACTTTGGGAGGCCGAGGTGGGCGGGTCACCTGAGGTTAGGAGTTTGAGACCAGCCTGACCAACATAGAGAAACCCCGTCTCTACTAAAAATGCAAAAATAGCCGAGCGTGGTGGCACATGCCTGTAATCCCAGCTACTTGGGAGGCTGAGGCAGGAGAATCTCTTGAACCCAGGAAGTGGAGGTTGTGTTGAGGCTAGGTTGCGCTGTTGCACTCTAGCCTGGGCAACAAGAGTGAAACTCCATCTCAACAACAACAACAAAAAAGAAGACGACAGGCTGTGTGCAGTGGCTCATACCTGTACACCAGCACTTTGGAAGGCCAAGTGGGAAGGATTGCTTGAGCCCAGGAGTTCGAAACCAGCCTGGGCAAAATAGCGAGATCTCGTCTCTACAAAAAAATAAAAAATTAGTCAGGTGTGTTGGCACATGCCTGTAGTCCCAGCTATAGGCTGAGGCAGAAGGAATGCTTGAGCTCAGGAGTTGGAAGGTATAATGAGCTGTGATGGCACCATTGCACTCCAGCCTGGGCAACAGAGTGAATGGGGGCATGGGGAAGGCCAGGTGTGGTGGCTCACACCTGTAATCTCAGCGCTTTGGTAGGCTGAGGCGGGAGGATTGCTTGCATCCAGGAGTTTGAGACCAGTCTAGGCAACACAGTGAGACTCCCATTTCTACAAGAAAAAATTTAGGCTGTAAGTGGAGAGTTATTGTTTAGTGGGTAGAGTTTTCTGTTTTATAAGATGAAAAGTTATGTAGATGGATAGTTTAATGGCTACATAACTTTATGAATATATGTAATACCACTGAACTATACACTGAAAAATTGGAGCTGGGCTTGTGCCTGTGGTCCCAGTTAATCAGGAAGCTGAGGCAGGAGGGTTACCTGAGCCCAGGAGTTCGAGGCTGCAGTGAGTTATAATTGAGCCACTGCATTCCAGCCTAGGCAGCAGAGTGAGACCTTATCTCTTAAAAAAAAAAAAAAAGGAAAAAATAGGCTGTAAACAGTTGATTCCTTACCAGTAACTTTTTAATATTGAATTAACAAATATTTATGGTATTTTTAACATGCTCAGAGTTCAGGCTTTTTTCAGCTGTGATCTAAATGAAAGTGAGAGTGAGGTGGTGAGAGAAGTCAGTGGAAATGTGAGTGAAAGATTGAGAAAGAGCTGGCTTAGATAGCCACAGTGTGTAGTTTTTTTTTTTTTTAGAGATGGGGTTTCACCTTGTTGCCTAGGCTGGAGTGCAGTGGCTATTCACAGGTATGATCATAGCACACTACAGCCTCAAACTCTCGAGCTCAAGCCAACCTCCTGGTTCAGCCTCCCAAGTAGCTGGGACCACAGGCTCATGCCACCACATCCAGTCAAAGTGTCTGGGTTTTTTGGTTTTCAATTAGGTTCCTCAGGTTAAATGGAAGTATGTGGTTTTTCGTTTTTTTGGGTTTTTTTTGTAAAGACAGTGTCTCATTATGTTGGCCAGGCTGGTCTTGAACTCCTGGCCCCAAGCGATCCTCCTGCCTCAGCCTCCTAAAGTGAAGTGCTGGAATAACAGGCATGAGCCGCTAGGCCTGGCCAAAGTTGAAAAGTAAAGTGATAAGGGAGAAGTAAATGTATTTTATCCTCTTGGAGAATTTGCTTGACCTATTGATTTTTACATTCAAATTGGCCTTTTGAACTCTTACATGAGTTCCTTATTTTGACAATGAATGCGTGTGTCCCTATCTTTTAATTAAATTGCCAGCCTAGAGTGTACTCCCAGGGGCCAAATGAGTAATTATCTTGTTACTTAATCTAGAAAGCATACTGTAAGGTAACTAAAGGATCTGAAAGTGTGGGAATGAAGAAAGCAACCCTCCAAATATATTTGCTTCTAAAACTCTTAAAATTTTCTGAACACTCATAAAGTTGAATGGCTTTAAGAAGAGTGAGACTTTATAATTGACCCAGTTAGTTAAAGTTACATGTAATTTTGTATAACAGTTTAAACCTTATTTTTGTGGAAGAAAAAGAAGCAGTTTACCATAATTGAGTAGCGAGGCCTTAAGGGTAAGAAATAGCATGCTTGATACCTAGTTTCTTCTTCTTTTTTTTTTTTTGAGATGGAGCTTCGCTCTTGTTGCTCAGGTTGGAGTGCAGTGTCACGAGAAAATACATTTACAGTGCTATACTGTATTTTCTTTTTCTTTTTTTTTTTTTTTTTTGGCTTTGAGATGGAGTCTTGCTCTGTCACCCTGGCTGGAGTGCAGTGGCACGATCTTGGCTCATTGCAACCTCTGCCTCCTGGGTTGAAGCGATTCTCCTGCCTCAGCCTCCCGGGTAGCTGGGATTATAGGCGGTGCCACCATGCCTGGCTAATTTTGTATTTTTAGTAGAGACAGGGTTTCTCCATGTCAGGCTGGTGTCGAACTCCTGACCTCAGGTGATCCGCTCGCCTCGGCCTCACAAAGTGCTGGGATTACTGGCGTCAGCCACGGCGCCCGGCCTCTAGTTTCTTCTATCAGTTAGCAAGTATGTTTTAAGCTCAACGGGGAAAGGAGAAATGATGAGTCTCTTACCCCTAGGAGCCTACAGTTAAGGGACAAGACATGAAGCAATTATGAGGTCAGCATGAAATAGTACATAATCAAGTATTAAATTGTTTTGTATATAGTTTTGAAGTTGTGTGATCAGTTTGTGATAGGGCAGTGAATCACAAATGTACTTTTTAGCTTCTGTATCCTTCGGATAATCTTACTTGGAACTTGAGTATAAAAAATGAATAAAAACAACAGAGTTGCCCTGATTAAATTGAGTGGTGGAGCTTGGAGTCAAAAAGATAGCCTTCTGTATTCACAGGTTCCACATCCTCTGATCCATCCAAATTAAAAAAATATATAGTGTAACTATTACATACCATTGTATTAGGTATTATAAGTAATCTAGCGATGATTTAAAGTATATGGGAGGGTGTACAGGTTATGTGCAAATATGCCATTTTATATAAGGGACTTGGGCATCTGAGGATTTTGGTGTTCAAGGATTTTGGAGTCAGTCAGGTCAGACTAATTATTAGATGGTGGACATGAATTTAGAGGTCATTGAGTTGTGTAATTTTGTACAGTAAAAGTATGTGTGTGTAAATTTTAATTAAAATGTATTATACAGAAACTAGTGTATCTTTAACAGAATATCTTGAGTTTCTTTTGATTGACTGATTGATTGGTCGATTGATTGAGATAGGGCTCTCGCTGTGTTACCCAGGATAGCATTGGGCTCAAGTGATCTTCCTGCCTCAGCCTCCCAAAGCTCTGGGATTACAGGTGTGAGCCACTGCACCCAGCAGGTTTCTTAATTATGTAGGCTGGTGCACTTGCAAAATATAGCCACAACTATAATATAGTCTGTTTCCAAGCCCCCAAAAGGCTCCCTCCTGCCCCCTCCAACAGTTAGTACCTTTTTTCCAAAGGTAACTGTTGGTCGTTATGACCTCCTATCACCCATATTTGTTTTGTGTGGTCATGAATTTCAAACTGAATAACATTCTAGCATTCTTTGTGAAATTTGTGTTCTTACGTAATGGCAGTAGTTCACATTCTTTTTCATTGCTATGCAGTATTCAAAATTGTGTAAATATACCACATTTTACTTATTCATTCCATTATGTGTATTTGGGTAGTATCAATTTTTGGCTGTATAAATAAAGATGCTGTGAACATTATACCTGAGCACCTATTTTGAGTATATATCCAGGGATAGAGTTACTGGATAATGGAGCCACATGTATATTTAGTTTTTCCTGCAGCATTTTATTACAGAAATTTTCAAAAATAAAGAAGAGTTGACAGAATTGTTTGAATACCCATATTCATTCCTACCACCTAGATTCTGCAGTAAACGTTTTGCTGTATTTGCTTTCACACATACCTATTCATCATTCTGTCAATCTATCCTGTTGATGTGTTTCAAAAATAAGTTGCCAAATAGTTTTCCAAGTGGTTGCACTAATTTTCTGCTTGTACTGACAATATGAGAGTTTCATTTGTGCCACGTCTTCACCAGTATCTGGTATTGTCAATCTTTATTTTTGAAACTTTTTTTAGCTTTGAAGTATAATTGATATAATTATATATACTTATGATGTACACCATGGTGTTTTAATATATGTATACATCATGAAATGATTACCACAGACAAGCTAATTTACAGATCCTTCACCTCACAGTTATGATTTGCTATTGTGAGAATATTTAAGATGTATTTTCATAGCAGTTTTCAAGTATACACAATACATTATGCTAAGCTGTAGTCACTATGTTATACAACAGATCTCTGGAATTGTAGATCTGTTTTATTTTAGACATTTTAATAAGTGTGTAGAAGTATAGAAATGCAGTTGACCTTTGAACAACATAGAGTTGAATAGCGTGGGTCCACTTACAGTGCTAATTTGTTTACACAAGTATGTTGGAATTTTTGTTTGAGATTTGTGACAATTTTTTTTTTTTTACGCTTAATTCGCTTTATTTTCCTTGTCTAAAAACCCTATGTTGTAGCCACAGCTGGAGCCTGGGTCTGCTGCACAGAGACTCTGGTGTGGGTCTTGATGAGGTGGTCAGTGAATTCCTGATCGGGAGACTTGGTGAATACAGTCTCCTTCCAGAGGTCGGGGGTCAGGTAGCTGTAGGTCTTAGAAATGGCATCAAAGGTGGCCTTGGCAAAGTTGCCCAGGGTGGCAGTGCAGCCCCAGGCTGAGGTGTAGCAGTCATCGATACCAGCCATCATGAGCAGCTTCTTGGGCACAGGTGCAGAGACAATGCCAGTGCCCCTGGGTACAGGGATGAGGTGCACCAGCGCAGAGCCGCAGCAGCCTGTCACCTTGCAAGGGACGGTGTGGGGCTTGCCGATCTTGTTCCCCCAGTAGCCTCTGCGCACGGGGACAATGGAGAGCTTGGCCAGGATGATGGCCCCATGGATGGCGGTGGCCACCTCCTTGGAGCACTTAACACCCAGACCGACGTGGCCATTGTAGTCCCCGATAGCAACAAACGCCTTGAACCTGGTGTGCTGGCCAGCACGGGTCTGCGTCTGCACTGGCATAATCTTCAAAACCTCATCCTTGAGAGAGGCCCCCAGGAGAAAGTCAATGATCTCTGATTCCTTAATGGGCAGGGAGAAGAGATAGATCTCCTCCAGGGACTTGATCTTCATGTCCTTGACCAAGCAGCCCAGCTTGGTGACGGGCATCCACTCCTTATCCTCGGCCTTGCCTCCGCGAGCTCCGCAGCCTCGGCCCCGGCCCCGTCCACGGCCGCGACCCTGGCCCCGGATGCCACTGCCGAAACCTCCGCGGAAGCCACCGCAGTTCCCCATCCCAGGGCCGCCAGGGCCTCCGGGCCCCCCCGCTGCACTGGTGTCATCCACCATTTGGTGTTTTCTCGGAGAAGAAAGGATTTGTGACAATTTGAATAAACTTAGGTGATTCTCATTTTTTGAAATATCAAAAAATTAAGGTATGTCATGATGGATGCATAAAATATGTAAATACTAGTCCATTTTATCATTTACTACCATAAAGCATTCACATCTATTATAAAAAATTAAAATTTGGGCTGGGCATGGTGGCTAATACCTGTCATCCCACACCTTTGGGAGGCCGAGGCAGGAAGATCACTTGAACTCAGGATTTTGAGACAGCCTGGGCAGGAGAGCAAGACCTCATCTTTACAAAAAATCAAAAGAATTAGCTGGAGCCAGACGAGGTGGCTCACGCCTGTAATCTCAGCACTTTGGGAGGCCAAGGTGGGTGGATCACTTGAGGTCAGGAGTTTGAGACGAGCCTGGCCAACATGGTGAAACCCTGTCTCTACTAAAAATATAAAAATTAGCTGGGTGTGGTAGTGCATGCCTGTAATCTCAGCTACTCAGGAGGCTGAGGCAAGAGAATTGCTTGAATCCGGGAGACAGAGGTCGCAGTGAGCCAAGATCATGCCACTGCACTCCAGCCAGGGTGACAGAGCAAGACTCCATCTCAAAGCAAAAAAAAAAAAAAAAAAGAAACAAAAAGAAAATACAGTATAACACTGTAAATGTATTTTCTCTTCCTTATGATTTTCCTAATATTCTTTTCTCTGGCTTGTTTCGTAAGAATGCAATATGTTATACATGTAACATACAAAATACGGGTTAATCAAGTTTGTGTTATCCATAAGGTTTCTTTGGTCAACAGTAGCTTATTAGTAGTTAAGTTTTTGGGAAGTCAAAGTTTAGGCCAGGCATGGGGCATATACCCGTAATCCTAGGTATATGTGTTGGGAGGCCAAGACAGAAGCCAAGACAGCAGATCATTTGAGCTCAGGAATTCGAGACCAGCCTGGGCAACACAGCAAAACTCTGTTTCTATAAAAAATAAAAAATTAGCTGGATGTGGTGGCGGGCACCTATAGTCCCAGCTACCTGAGAGGCTGAAGCAGGAAAATTGCTTGAGCCTGGGAGGCGGAGGTTGCAGTATGCCAAGATTGCGTCATTGCACTCCAGCCTGGGTAACGGGAGTGAAACCCTGTCTCAAAAAAAAGAAAAATTATATGAAGGTTTGCGACTGCACTGGGGGTTGAGACCCCTAACCCCCATGTTCAAGGGTCAGCTGTATTTCATTGTGGTTTTAATTTGCATTTTCCCAGTGAGTAGTAGAGTTAACCTTTTCAAGTGCTTGTTGGCCTTTCGGGTATTGTCTTTTGTGAAGTCTTTTGTCCAGTTTGTGTGTGTGTGTGTGTGTGTGTGTGTGTGTGTGTGTTTGGTGGGGACAGAGAGTCTTGCTCTGTTGCCCAGGCTGGAGTGCAGTGGCGCGATCTTGGCTCACTGCAACCTCCGCCTCCCAAGTAGCTGGGATTACAGGCGCCCACCACACCCGGCTAATTTTTTTGTAGTTTTAGTAGAGATGGGGCTTCACCATGTCAGCCAGGCTCGTCTCAAACTCCTGACCTCGTGATCCACCCGCCTCTGCCTCCCAACGTGCTGGGTTTACAGATGCGATCCACCACGCCCGACGTTGTCCAGTTTTTAATTGGGTTGTCTGTCTGTTAAAAACTTGATTTGTAGGAGTTTAAAGTATATTTTACTAATAAAAAAGAATGGTAATTGTTCTCTGCATAATATTTAGAAAATAAGGCCGGGCACAGGGGTTCAAGCCTGTAATTTCAGTGCTTTGGGATGCCAAGGTGAGAGGATCCCTTAAGGGAAGGAGGTTGAGACCAGCCTGGGCAGAATACTGAGACCCCATCTCTACAAATAATATAAAAAAGTTAGGTGTGGTGGCATGCACCTGTAGTCCCAGCTACTTGGAAGATTGAGGCAGGAGGATCACTTGAGCCCAGGAGCCGAGGTAACAGTGAGATATGATCACACCACTACACTCCAGCCTGGGCAACCTCAAGATCCTGTCTCTTAAAAAAAAAAAAGGGGGGGGGGAAGGAAATAAAGAATAGAAGGAAAGTAGAGATTGTGTTAGATCCTAGAATGTGAAGATAAATAAAATGATCTCCATGTTCTCTGTACCCGCATTCTAGAGAGGGATGTAGGTAAATGGATATAAAATACACTGCCATAAATTTTATGAAGAAGAATGTTTAGGGTGCTATAATTTGCTCAACACTTCATTATTTTTGCCTTCTTGATATTTTAAATAATACTATGAATGTTTAATCGATAAAACACTTCTTGTTTTAGAATATTTTATTTGTATAAATTTAGGAATTGCTGGATCTTGCCAGGCACAATGACTCATGCCTGTAATCCTAGCACTTTGGGATGTGGAGGCAGGAGGATTGCTTGAGCCTAGAAATTGGAGACTAGCCTGGACAACATAGTGAGGTCCCATCTCTAAAAAAAAAGGGGGGGAAGGAATTGCTAAATCAAAGGATGTGAGGATTTTAAAGCTCTACACGATCAATCGGATCATCCTAAATAATTTATCGAAACAGTGGAAAAATATGTTCCACAACAAAGCATACCTCTTTGGTGACCAAAATGTGGCATTGATGAATATTGGGGGGTTCCCCCTAAAACTTTAACCCCCTTTGTGTTGGCACATTCATGAGATAATTCTGTTGACTAGGTTATAGTTTTTTTTTTTAATCAAAGAATAAAACATGGTCTCCTTGATTAGAGTTAGATATCCCTTGCTTCCTTGAATGAATTCCTTTTTCTTTTTCTGTTTTTGAGATGGAGTCTTGCTGTGTTACCCAGGCCTGTAGTACATTGGCACAATCTCCACTTACTGCAACCTCTGCCTCCCAGGTTCAAGCAGTTGTGCCTCAGCCTCCCGAGTAGCTGGGACTACAGGTGTATGCCACCATGCTTGGCTAATTTTTTTGCATTTAAAATTTTTTTTTGAGATGGAGTCTCGCTCTGTCACCCAGGTTGGAGTGCAGTGGCAGGATCTCGGCTCACTGCAAACTCCATCCCCTGGGTTCAAACGGTTCTCCTGTCTCAGCCACCTCCCAAGTAGCTAGGATTACAGGCGTGTGCCACCACTCCTGGCTAATTTTTGTATTTTTAGTAGAGAGGGGATTTCACTATGTTGGCCAGGCAGGTCTCGAACTCCCAGACTCAAGTGATCGGCCCACCTCGTCCTCCCAAAATGCTGGGATTACAGGTATGAGCCACTGCACCCAGCCATTTTTTTGTATTTTTGTAAAGGCAGAGTTTCACCACATTGGCCAGGCTGGTCTGGACTTCAGGTTGCCCTGGCCCCTTAAAGTGCTGGGATTACAGGCATGAGCACCCAGCCTAGTTCCTTTTTCAAATGAATAGCACATAAGTATATGTTGGCTCTTACTAACTTTACTCTGGGAGAAAAAAACATAGCTCCAATTTTCTTTTCATTATAGGCTCTTTCTTGAATAGAATACTTGCATAGAATAACAATAGCTTATACATTGGTGAGGGGAGTGTTTACATTGCCCCCAACATACTGTTTAATGCATAACATACATTATTTTATTTAATTATCACATAGTATCTGTAAAGAGGAACTATATTATTTTTAATACTATTAATATGCTATATAATATGTATATATATGTTTCTACTACTTATATATCATGCAATATGTACATTATAGCTGACATAGAGGCTCAGCAGTTTGTACTCTGGATAAGTTTGTTACATTTAATTTTTTATTTTTCTTTTTAGTGACAGGGTCTCACACTGTTGCCTATGCTTGAGTGCAGTGGCACAATCATAGCTCATTGCAGCCTCAAACTCTGGGCTCAAGCGATCCACCTGCCTCAGCCTCCTGAGTAGCTGGGACTAGAGGTGCATGCCACCACACCTGGCTAATTTTTGTCTTTTTGGCAGAGACAAGGTCTCGCTCTTTTTCCCAGGCTGGCTTTGAATTCCTGGGCTTAAGCAATTCTACCTTGGCTTCCCAAAGTGTTGGGATTACAGGCGTGGGCGACTGCACCCAGCTGTGTTTCACTTTCTTGCTGGTGTTTTTGGAAGCACAAAAGTGATTAATCCTGATACAAACCAGGTTGTCTATTTTTTTCTTTGGGGAGCTTTTGGTATTTTCAAGGAGGGGGTCAAACTTGATTCTTCTGCATGTGACTAGCCTGATGTTCCAGCACCATTTGTTGAAAATAGTTTTCTTTTCTCATTGAATTATCTTGGTATTCTTGCCAAAGATCAGTTGTCTATAAATATGAGAGTACATTTCTGGACTCTTCTGTTCCATTGGTCTATATGTCTGTCCTTAGGCTAGTACTGTACTGTAGCTTTATAAGTAAGGTTTGAAATCAGAAAGTGTGAGTCTTTTTTTTGTTGTTGTTCTCCCTTTTCAGGATTGTTATGGCTATTCTTAGTCCCTTGTATTTCCATGTGAATTTTAGGATCAACTGTCAATTTCTGCAAATGAGCCAGCTAGAATTTTGATAGAGCTACATTTAATTTTTTTAATGAACCCACATTGAAATATTCAACGATTGCCCAAACATTATCACCCCAAACCCACTGTTTATCTTAGAGTTCATTCTTGGTGTTGTACATGGATTTGCCATGTATAATGACATGCATCCACCATTATAGTATCATACGTGTAGTTTTACTGCTCTAAAAATTTTCCGTGTTTCCATCTGTTCATCCCTCCCCCCAACACCTGACAACCACTGATGGTTCTATTGTCTCCATAGTTTTGCCATTTGCAGAATGTTGCATATTTGGAATCATACAGTATGTAGCCTTTTCAGATTGGCTTCTTTCATGTAGTAATATGTATTTAAAGTTCCTCCATGTTTTTCATGGCTTGATAGCTCATTTATTTTTTAGTGCTGAATAACATTCCATTTGCATTGATATACTGTAGTTTATCTATTTACCTACCGAAGGACACCATAGTTACTTCCACATTTCGATAGTCATGAATAAAGCTCCTGTAAACATTTGTTTCTGGGTTTTGGTTGGATGTATTTTTCAACTCCTTTGGGTAAATACCAAAGGGTGCAATTGCTGGATCAAATGGTAATAATATGTTTAGTTGTGTGAGAATTATCAAACTGTCACCCAAAGCATACCATTTTTGTTGTTGTTGTTATTGTTTTTTGAGATGGAGTCTCGCTGTCCCCCAGGCTGGAGTACAGTATGGCGTGATCTCAGCTCACCACAACCTCCACCTCCCTGGCTCAAGCGATTCTCGTGCCTTAGCCTCCCGAGTAGCTTGGATTACAGGCACGCGCCACCATGCCCAGCTAATTTTTGCATTTTTAGTAGAGACGGGGTTTCACCATGTTGGCCAGGCTGGTTTCAAACTCCTGACCTCAGGTGATCCTCCCGCCTTGGCTTTCCAAAGTACTGGGATTACTGGCGTGAGCCACCGTGCCTGGTCGCAAAGCATACCATTTTGCATTCCCACCAGCAGTAAATGAGAGTTTCTGTTACCACACATCCTTGCCAGGACTTAATGTCAGTGTTTTGGATTTTCACCATTCTGATAGGTGTGTGTGGTATTTTTTGTTTTAATTTGCAGTTCTCAGTGCTTCTCAGTACCTCCCACCCACCTTATCTGGGACAGGATGGCTGGAGGGGCTGGAGTTGGGTAGTTCTCTTTCCCCAGGTAGGTTAAGCTCTGGTAAAAGTTTCTCCCAGAACTTTATATTAAATTAAAAGTTTCGCATGAGGATAAGACTTATTAGGAGCAGAATGCTCTGGCATATTTAAAATGGTTTATTTTCCTCTCCGCCTCCTGGAAGCACTCATGTGAGGACCTGGTAGAGGTTTTGGAGGTAAAATTCACAAAAGTGTGGGGGCCCCATATGATTGGGTCCACTTGGAGTTTTTATTTTAATTTTCTTTATTTTTTATTTACATTTTTTGTTTGTTTTTTTGTTTTGGAGATAGTCTTGCTCTGCGGCCCAGAATGGAATACAATGGCACAATCTCAGCTCACTGCAACCTCTGCCCCCTCCGATTCAAGCTATTCTTGTGCCTCAGCCCCTCTCGAGCAGCTGGGATTACAGATGTACACCACCATGCCCGACTAATTTTTGTATTTTTTGTAGAGATGGGGTTTCGCCACATTGCCCAGGCTGGTCTCAAGATCCTAGCCTCAAGTGATCCGCCTGCCTCAGCCTCCCAAAGTGCTGGGATTACAGGCGTGAGCTACTGTACCCAGCCTTGACTTTTTAATAATAGCCATTCTGACTGATGAGATGGTATCTCATTGTGGTTTTGATTTGCATTTCTTTTCTTATTTCTTTTCTTTTCTTCTTCTTTTTTTTTTTGTTTTTTTTGAGACAAAGTCTGTTTCTGACACTCAGGCTGGAGTACAGTGGTGCAATCTTGGCTCACTGAAACCTCCGCCTCCCAGGGTCAAGCAGTTCTCCTGCCTCAGCCTCCCGAGTAGCTGGGATTATAGGCACCCACCACCATGCCCAACTAATTTTTGCATTTGTAGTAGAGATGGAGTTTCACCATGTTGCCCAGGCTGGCCTCGAACTCCTGACCTCAGGTGATCCGCCTGCCTTGGCCTCCTAAAGTGCTGGGATTACGGGTGTGAGCCACTGCACCCAGCCAATTTGCATTTCTCTAGTGATCAGTGATAATCGGAATGGCACGCAATTTACAACATTAGTTGTTTATTTCTGGAATTTTCCATATAGTATTTTCAGACCATGGTTGACCACAGTTAACTGAAACCTTGCAATAAGTGGGGACTGCTGGAGATCCTCTTCATTTTAAAGATGCAGAAATAGGTTGGGCAGTAGAGCAGGGCAACTAGGAGAAATGCATTTAAACAATAGGGATAACTGCACAGTGAGGCAGAAAATGTTATATAATACACTAGATTTGGCTCAAAGGCAGTCACAGGAGCCTCTAGGAGTTCATTTCCAGTAGAGTCCAGGAGAGGAATGAGATACTGGAATTAAGTAGGTTATACAGTGATACTTGAAGTAATGAGACTTCTTTAAAATGAAATGGGTCTTCTAAAAATGTTTCATAAATCCTAAAGGTAGGCACAACATATGGCACATAAATTATCAGAAATACCCATATGTATAACATCTCTTTTTTCATTTGGAAGTAAACAGCCCTGCCTCAGCAAATTTCTCAAGTTAATAAAATGTTGTTAGTGTCCCCGTGTCTTCTTTTCTATTCGCAGTTGGTGATTTCCTTTCTTTTGCCAATCTCCCTGATAGGCAATCTGTGCTCTCTGTCTAACCTTTCTCTCTTGAATTTATAGTGTAGTTATTACTAAGGCACCAATTCCTATCAATTAAGGCTCATTTCAGTGTAATGTGGATGTGTTTTATTTAGTATTATGTCCACTGGGCCTTTGTATATTTAGCATTTGCACCACTCCCCACCCCATTTTCATGTGACAACTGGAGGCCTTGTTCAAAAAACTACCAGAAAAAGGACATGTATCCCGTCCTTTATGGCTTTCTTGTAACACCAGAAACTATCCAGCCTTGTTTTGTCCTGTTTACTGTAAGATCCTAAGCCAGTGGTTCTCAACCAGGATGAATTTGCTCTCCAGGAAACGTTTAGCAAAGTCCAGAGACATTTTTGGTTGTCACAATGTGGCAGGGAAGAGGGTGCCACTGGCATCTAGTGGATGGAGAGAACTGCCAAACACCCTGTGATGTACAGGACAGCCCCTAGGACAAAGAATTGTCTTACTAAAATGTCAGTATTGCCCAGGTTGAGAAGCCCTTCACTAAGCAAGCCCCTTTTCCTCTCTAACCTCAGTTAGGTCCTTAATTAAGTTTGTTTCTTCAACTGAAAAGTGGAGGTTATTGCAACTTTTTCAAATGGTTGCAAAGATAAATGAATTTAAGGCGTGGAAATATTTAGCACAGTATCTGACACACAGTGGCACTCTGCTGAAAGAATAAATTAGGGTTTTAAAAAAATGTTGTATAATGCAGCTTCTCATCCATCCTGATTTTCCTGCAAAAATTCTCATGTTAAATGTTTTGATCCATTATCACTGTAAATCTCTTACATGTTATAGAAATTCCTGTATTTAAGCTTCTGAAATTTCCTAGACTACCTCTTAAATATGTTTTGATTTTTGGTCATGAAAGCAATGATTATACCACCACTGGAACAAATCTTTTTAAGTAACAGAAACCTTTTCCTGTTCTTTTCTAAAGCACTTCACTGAATTAAAGATTGGTGAGGAGTGTAGGTCAAAGTTTAAGTCAATCAGTAATTGAATATTTCCTGTTGTCAAAGAGTTAATAAGTTCATGATCAAATAGCATATGTAGGAGAAGACGTTAGAAAGATTTCAGAAACACTAAACTTATCCCATTCTCTTTGTGCTTTTAATTTTATGTAGCAATTCAAGGCCATCAATAGTTGTAGTCTTAAAAGCCCCTAAAAGCAGAAATGATATTACTGTCAAGAACTAGTAAACCATACATGAAAGATTTGTGGATTGTTTAGATTTTTATGATGTACCCCTGTTTGCAAGGTGGTGTTAGGTCCTATGAATTAGGAGTTTGTAAGTTTAGTTAATTGGCTGAGGCCCATTGTTGATGTGTTAATTTTTTTGTGAATTAGTTTTTAACATACGGATCCTGCACAAGATAAATTTATACCTTTAAACATTTCAGTTTTTTGGTATCGTAAATGGTGTTCAAACTTTTTATTTTGGCTTCCAGTTCATTGCTGGTATTTACAAATACAATTGATTTATGTGTGTTCTTTTAACCTGCAACCTTGCTGAATTCATTTTAGGAGGTTTTGGTTAGAGTCCTTGGGATTTTCTAAATAGGCTCATGTCTGTTTGTCTCTCTTTAATTAAAATTTTTTAGGGTGTGTTTTTGTAAAGCGTTAATATTCAGTTTTGGGTGTTTTCATTCTCAGACTGATTCTCAACCTGGCCCTCTTTCAAACTTTCACACCTTCTCCCTTTTCAACTTCACTCCCTTCCCCAGAAATCACTGAAATGACTTCTGAGCACATTGTCATTTTATCTTACTGATTCAAAATTATTATTAGATACGTTATTATACCCTGGAGGTAATAGAATAGTGCATCCAGAGTCTTTAATTATGTAGGACAATTGTGTTAGTGGGTGAAAGCTGTTAGGCTTTTGGATTCTTGCACCTACTTTTTATTGATTTTTTTTTTTCCTCATTGTCAGTTCTTCATCTGCTGTTAGTGTGTCTGCCCTTAAAGTACCTCTTCCTACTTCTAATAATTTGGCATGTTGGAAAACCAGATACTCAAGCTCATCACAGTATTTTCTAGCAACTCCCAATAGAGAGTTCCCAGAGGCAGTGGCAGTTAAGTTGCATTTTCACTTGTGAATAAACTATTCTGGGGTTTAGATACATAGGTACTTTATATTTTTTTAAGTTAAAAATTTTTTAAAGTTTGGAACAAATTTGCTTAATAAAGTCAGTTTTAGCGGGAAATTCACATGCACATGAGAATCGAAAGAAAGAACCTTTAATGTTGATGTAAGCTTATCATTCCTTTTTCACATATACCTCACCACCTCCTCTGTGTTTAATTATCTGGACTTTTTTCTCATCCCTAGATTTTGTTTCTCAAAAATGTTTCTCCCTTAAAACATGTTTTAATGAACTCTGTAAGATCTAAGTTCTTAATCTCAAAGTAATCTTTAGATTGAGGAGTACTAAAATTGAGATCCACAGACCCTTTAAGGTCAGGGATAGAACTGCTTTCAGTGTGATTGATTTCCTTAGTAATCTTATGTGTTTTATTCAAAAACGTTATCTGAAATAGCTTTCATTGGACTGCATAAGGTTTCCATGGCAAAAAAAAAAAGTTTTAAGAATCCGTGAGAGGCAATCCCAGAGTGAGCTCCTGTCATTGCTGCCAGAAACCACAAAGCCTTTTGAGAGTTCTGAACTCTGAGTCACAGAGTTCTGATAGGTATGTGGTATTGTAATTCAGTTGAATTTTGCTGTTGGAATATTTAGGTAAATTGTCAGACGTAATTAAGATTTGCGGCACGAAATGGGCCCAAATATATATGGAGTCTTGCTCTGTTGCCCAGGATGGAGTGCAGTGGCACGATCTCAGCTCACTGCAACCTCCACCTCCCAGGTTCAAGTGATTCTCCTGCCTCAGCCTCCCACCACGCCCTGTCTGTGATAAGATGTTTTTTTTTTTTTCTTGAGATGGAGTCTTGCTCTGTTGCCCAGGCTGGAGTGCAGTGGCACGATCTCAGCTTACTGCAAGCTCCTCCTCCCGGGTTCACACCATTCTCCTGCCTCAGCCTCCGGAGTAGCTGGGACTACAGGCACCTGCCACCACGCTCAGCCTGTGATAAGATTTTTAAATAAAAATTTCACGGCTTGTTGCTATGGCTCATGCCTGTAATCCCAGTAGTCTCGGCTCACTGCAACCTCCGTCTCTCTGGTTCAAGCGATTCTCCTGCCTCAGACTCCCGAGTAGCTGGGATTACAGGCACATACCACCACCCCCAGCTAATTTTTTCTATTTTAGTAGAGATGGAGTTTCACTATGTTGGCCAGGCTGGTCTCGAACTCCTGGTCTCAGGTGATCCACCCGCCTTGGCCTCCCGAGTAGCTGAGGCTACAGGCATGTACCACCACTCCTGGCTAATTTTTGTAGGGATGGGGTTTCGCCATGTTGCCCAGGCTGGGATTGCGGGTGTGAGCCACTGCACTTGGCCCCAAAACAATTTTTAATGGATGATGCTGGGACACCTACATATAACCACATAGTTAAGTGAAGTTGGGCCCCTTTCTTACTATATGCAAAAATTAACTCAGAATGGTTCATACACCTAAATGTAAGAGCTAAAACTTTATAAACCTCTTAGAAAATATAGGAGCAAGTGCTCATGACCTTGGGTTTGACAAACTTCTTAGGATACTGAAAGTAAAAGTAACCAAAGTTGAATTTCATTAAAATTTAAAATTTGTTCTTCAAATAACGTAAAGAAAGTGAAAAGGATGCAAGAAAATATTTGGGCTTTTTTTTGTTTGTTTGTTTGAGACAGAGTCTCCCTCTGTCATCTAGACTGGAGTGCAGCAGCACAATCTTGGCTTATTGCAACGCCACCTCCCAGGTTCAAGCAGTTCTTGTGCGTCAGCCTCCCAAGTAGTTGGGATTACAGGTGTGCGCTACCACCGCCTGCTAATCTTTTTTTTTTTTTTTTTTTGTATTTTTAGTAGAGACAAGGTTTGACCATGTTGGCCAGGCTGGTCTTGAACTCCTGACCTCAGGTGATCTGCTTGCCTCAGCCTCTCGAAGAAAATACTTGTAAATCATTGGTCTGCTAAGGGACTTGTGTCCAGGAGATAACAAAAAGATAATTTGCTATCAGAGAGGGCAAATCAAAATCACAATGAGATATCACATCTTATCCACTTGAATGGTTATAATAAAAAGATTAAGTTTAAGCAATGCTGTAGAGAAACTGGAACATTCTATTTCCCTTTTTAAAATGCACACTTCATTGATTTCCAGTGTGTTCAGAGTTACACAACCATCACTTACCAATACAGCTCTCGATGGGATTGTAAGATGGTGCAGGTGCTTTGGAAAAGTTTGGCAGTTCTACAAAAGGTTTTGCAGAGTTCCATTCATTGGTTTATATACCCAATAAAATGAAAACATGTACAAAAACTTATACATGAATTTTCATAACACTGTTATTCACAGTAGCTAACAAGTAGAAACAACCCATGTCCATCAGTGACTAAACAAAATGGTGGTGGACTATTCAGCGATAAAAAGGAATGCAATTCTGATAAATGCTGCATCATGGGTGAACTTTGAAAACATGCTAAGTGAAAGTCAAGCCACAAAAGACCACATATTAGTATGATTCCATACACAGGCATACCTTGTTTTATTGCACTTCACAGGGTTGTGTGTGTGTGTGTGTTTACACAACTTGAAGGTTTGTGGCAGCTCTGCATGAAACAATTCTTTTGGCACCATTTTCCCAGCAGCTCATTTCATTTCTCTGCTACATTTGGTAATTCTTGTGCTTTCAAACTCTTTCATTATATCTTTTATGGTGATCTGTGATCAGTTTTATTAGGGTGGTCTGGAACGAAACCCACACATCTGAATAATGCTTATCTATGAAATGCCCAGAATAGGCAAATCTATAGAGACAAAAAGCAAATTAGTTAGTAGTAGCCTAGGGCCGGGGAGTTTGGGGGAGTGACTGTTAATGAGTACACTTTCTTTTAGGGGTAATGAAAATGTTCTAAAATTGATAAGTGATGGTTGCATAGCTCTGAACACACTGGAAACCATTGAAGTGTGTATTTTAAATAGGGAAATAGAATGTGAATTATATCTCTAAGGTGTTACAGTTAATGGAAGCCTTTCACCTTATCGTGATACTGTATTTCCTCAGTGCTGAGATGTGCTTTTTAAGGCTGGGCTTGGCTGCTCACTCCTGGGATCCCAGCACTTTGGGAGGCCAAGGCAGGAGGATTGCTTGAGCCCAGGAATTCTAGACCAGCCTGGGCAACATAGTGAAAACCTGTCTCTACAAAATGTATATTTTTAATTAGCGGGGCATAGTAGCATGGGCCTGTAGTCCCAGCTACTCAGGAGACTGAAGTGGGAGGATCACTTGAGCCCGGGGGGTCATCAAGGCTGCAGTGAGCCAAGATTGTGCCACTGCACTCTAGCCTAGGTAACAGAATGAGACCCTATCTCAAAAAAAAAAAATATATATATATATACACACACACACACACACACATTTATCAGGAAGATAGATGTGATGCTAGCTTTTACATCTCTGTGTGTAATTGTTCAGGAACTGCATCAGTGCTAATCTGGGGGTTTTTGTTTTGGTCAAGATTTCATGGAACATCAGAAGTAGAACATACATTGAGACCAACTATTCTAAATCCTCCATTTTATGGTCTTAAATGTCAGTCTGGCAAAATTCAGAGAAAACATTTCCCAGTAGGAGACTGCAGCTGGGAAGAAGGTGGTGCCAGCAGCAGCTTGTAAGGATATAAAGAGAAGGATCAGAAGAGCTGGCTCTTATTTCCTACTGGAGGAAAAGATACCGCTTTTGGTGACAAGCTGCATGCTTTAGCAGTGACTTTATTTTTCCTTCACCACAAACCAGACTTGTGCTATTTCCAGCCTCAGCACATTATTTAGGCACTTCCCCACTGCATTGTTTTCGTTTCTGAAATTGTATCACATTCCCTAAATTGAATCCAACTTTTAATGTAGTGCCCTTCAGACAGACACGTTTTACATTCACCTGTTTTGTGTCTTTCTTGGCTTAAACCACCTAAGATTAGGGCCCGATACATTCTTGACAACATCCATCATTTTATAGGTGCTTCATTTATATATTAACAAACAACCGGAATGCTTCAGAGATTTTTCGCATCAGATCAGACCTTGCTGTTTTTGGTGTTTGACCCTATCTTCTGGCCGGGTGCGGTGGCTCACACCTGTATCACACCTGTAATCCCAACACTTTGGGAGGCCAAGGCAGGTGGATCACTTGAGGCCAGGATTCGAGACCAGCCTGGCCAACATGGTGAAACCCTGTCTCTACTAAAAATAAAAAAATTAGCTGGGCGTGGTGGCGCGTGCCTGTACTCCAGCTACTCGAGGTTGAGGTGGGAGAATTGCTTGAACCTGGGAGGTGGAGGTTGTAGTGAGCCAAGATCGCGCCACTGCATTCCAGCCTGGGTGACAGAGTGAGACCCTGTCTCCAAAAGAAAAAAAAAGACTCTATCTTCTGTCCTGCTTCAGCATATTTTATAACCCTGTCTTCCATTTCTATTCTACCCCCTTCCATGCTGCTGCATTTTTCCACAATGCATATTTTAATTTTAAATTATTCCTTTTCTCCTTTTCTTAAAGGCAGATGATTTCCTTTGGATTCTCGCTCTTTCTCTCTTTTGCATGCAGACATATGGAGAACTAAAGAAAGTATTAAGGAAAAGATTGTTTAAATTTATTTGAAATTTGCTTCTCTGTGAATTCCATCTTGAAATTTAAACTCACAGGGCAAGCCCATGTGTCTCCTAATCAACAACGAGGAAATGGTAGTTAGGTAAGACTGTATAAGACATTTAAGTAGATGATAGTGGAAAAGGGAAGAGAGGAAGTCGGAGGAATCAGGAAGGATATCTATCTCCAGTGACTAGTGGTGTCATTAGAGAAGAGCCCATATATTAAGTAAGCCCTTATCTTGGTAAGTGCTTTACTTATCTGCTTATTCCTTACAATACTTTTTTTTTTTTTTTTTTTTTTAACAGAGTCTAGCTCTGTGGGCCAGGCTGGAGTGCAGTGGCGTGATCTCAGCTCACTGCAACTTCTGCCTCCCAGGTTCAAGCAATTCTCATGTCGCAGCCTCCAGAGTAGCTGGGATTACAGAGCTAAATGACTGCACCTGGCTTCCAACCCTTTATTAAGATAGGTATTTTGTCTGTTATGCTGATGAGGAACGTTAATGCTCAGAGATGTTAAGAAGCTTGCGTAAGGCCACATACATAATTAAATACCAGAGCAGAAATTCCAGGGAATGCCTGTACTCTTTCCATTATGTATTTTTGTTCATTAACCTAGGTAGGGGGCATAGAAATTCTGAGTTTGAGAGGCATGTGGAAGGAAGTATATTTGGTTTGGTTTTGGACCTATTGAAGTTCCTGTAGGATGGGTAGGTGGAGTTTTGAAAGAGACAACAACCTAGGTATTTTCACTTGGGAGAATGTTGGGTGTAATTTATATCAAGTTTTCCTTTTTGGTTTTATTGTTATTTAATCCAAATCATTAGCAGTTTTTCTTTTTTTTTTCTTTTTGAGACAGCAGTTTTTCTTTTTCTTATTATTATTTAATCCAAATCATTAGCAGTTTTTCTTTTTTCTTTTTCTTTCACTTTGTCACCCAGTCTGGAGTGTAGTGGTATGATCTCGTCTCACTGTAGCTCAACCTCCTGGGCTCAAGCGATCCTGCTGCCTCAGTCCCCGAGGTAGCTGGGACTACAGGTGTACATCACCACTTCTGGCTAATTTTTGTATCTTTTATAGAGACGGAGTTTCACCATGTTGCCCAGGCTGGTCTCAAACTCCTGAGCTCAAGCTATCCGCCTGTCTTGGCCTTCCAAACTGCAAGGATTACAGGCGTGAGCCACTGTGCCAGGCACATTAGCAATTTTTCATAGCATATCTACAAAGTTCTAATATGTAATATAATGTATATTACAAGAACATAAGTGCTTTGATTTAGGTTATTCAGTTATATAATTATGTTGAGTCCCAACTGTGTGCCAGATACCGTGCTGAGTAGGTAGTAAACATTGGTAAGCAAAACAGACATAGCCCCTGCCCTTATCAGACTACCCACATAGCCCGGACACAGTGGCTCTCACCTGTAATCTCAGCACTTTGGGAGGCCAAGGCTAGAGGATCGCTTGAGGCCAGGAGTTTGGTCAGCCTGGTCAGCGAGACACTGTTTCTACCAAAACAAAAAAAATGCTGGGCATGGTGTTGTATACCTGTAATCCCAGCTATTGGGGAGGCTGCAGTGGGAGGATTACTTGAGCCTAGAAGTTGGAGGTTGCAGTGAGATGTGTTTGTATACCTTTTGTCATTAGGTCCATATTTAGGCCCTGAAATAGGCTAATCAAAATATTTATTTATTTTTTTTTTCATTTGTTTTCAGCTGGGGACGAAACACAGTAGCTTTGCAGATATAAAGTGGGAGCACAACCTAGCACTGGCATTGGAGGTCCTCAAAACAGTCCCCAGGTTTGGTGATTCAATAGGAGGGCTCTTAGGACTTAGTATATAATCTTACTCACATCTATGATTTGTTACAGCAAAGAATCAAAGCAAAATCAGCTAAGGGGAAAGGTGCTTTGGTCTAAAGGGAACTAAGCACAAGCTTCCAAGAGTTATCTCCTAGTGGAGTCACACAGGACATGCTTAATTCCTTCAACATATATGAAAGGTTTTCTGCCAGAGAAGCTCATTTGGAGACTCAGTGCCCCAGGTACTGATTAGGCACCCACTGCCTAGCATATGACAAAATTCCTGATTTTCAGAGGGGAAGCAGGTGTTGAACATAAACCATATAGTGTTCGCAGATAGGGAATGGTGGGAACCACCCCCAAATCCATATCTTTTTTTGTTGTTAAGATGGAGTCTCTCTCTGTTGCCCAGGCTAGAGTACAGTGGCAAGATCTTGGCTCACTGCAACCTCTGCCTCCCGGGTTAAAGCAATTCTCTTGCCTCAGCTTACTGAGTAGCTGGGATTACAGGCGTGCACCACCACGCCCAGCTAACTTTAGTATTTTTAGTAGAGATGGTTTTTTACCATGTTGGCCAGGCTGGTCTCGAACTCCTGACCTCAGGTGATACGCCTGCCTCGGCCTTTCAAGTTCTGGGATTACACGCATGAGCTACCATGCCCAGCCATCACATCTTTTAAAATTGTTGTTTTTATACCCCTGTCTAATCTTCTACTCACTCAGTGTCTGTTAGCCAACAATTGAATCAGGATTCCATTTTGCTGCCTAGAAAATCAGTGGCTGTCTAGTTATGAAACAATTGATAACTCAGATATCAAGCCATTTTAAAACAAGTATCATGGGAATTAAAATTTAAAATTAGGCATGTGTGGTAAGAAGGGTGAGGCCACATTCATCTTTAAAATATCAGGAGGTCTTAGTCATTTCCTTTCCTCTATGGTTTTCTGAACCATGTAAACTGAAATTAGATTGTTCAATCATTTTAAATATCTAAAAGATATATAGAGGGTTCCTTTGTTTTAACAAAAAAATACCAAAGGAGAAAATACACTCATAACGTGAATTAAAATATAGTTTTTATTTTCTTCTTTAATGTTTATTAATGTTTCCCCGTAAAGTAGAACTTTCCTTTTCTGTTCTGCTTTCTGTGTTCTCTACACGTATGTGAACCACAAGACTGAAGAAATCTAGCCTCTGAAAAACCCATAGTTGGAGTTTATTTTCTCTAAAACAGTTTAGTTATTTTTGTTTGTTAGGTTCAAGGATTTAAGAGACCCTTTATATTATCTTAGTCTTAAACCAATTTGTTCCCAGTTTGCGTGTGGATGACAGCTCATCAAAACTGGTCAACTAGGACTGAGGCTAAGATTCAGGAAGGTAATCTAGACTGGAAATGGTAATTCAAGGGTTGAAGAACTCAGAGCTGGCAGAGATCACAACAGAGGCCAAGAGTTTGTAGTATTCAAAGAGAAGCCAGAAAGCCAGGACCAAAGCCAAGGACAGTAGCACTTAGCTTAAAGTCTGCAAAGCAGAGAATCATGATGGGGAGAATCATGACGTCGGGGAGATGTTAGAATAATTTACAAATATTGGCATTTACAAAGCTCTTAGTTATCTCATGATTATATCAACTCTCTAAAGTGGGTGCTGTTATCTGCTTTATTCAAAGACATTAAGAGACTTGGTCCAAGCAATCACAGTAAGTAGCCGAGCTGAGACTGAGATCTTATAATTTAATTCTTCAGACTGAAAATCTCATCTTCTGAGATAGTAGTGTTTTTCAGACTGCTCTGTTGATTCTGAGGATTCTGCAAAGGTAACCAAGGTGAGGGCTTGGGGATGGGGAGCCTCATCCCTTCTAGGCCACACTCCATCCCAGCTTCATTCCATGAGTTGCTCAGTTTTAAATATTATTATAGGCCAGGCACCATGGCTCAACCCTGTGGCCCCACTACTCAGGAGGCTGAGGTTGGAGGATTGCTTGAGCCCAGGGGGTTGAGTTTACAGTAAGTTGTGTTTGTGCCACTGCACTTAAGCCTGGGCAACAGAGGGAGAACCTATCTCAAAAAAAGGTGGGGGTTATACACACGATTCCTTTGAATGAATTGTTTTGTTGTGTAAAAAATCAGTTGGATTAGGAGCAGCAGAATTCTAATTTCAGTATTGTCAATTAGTGACTGTAGGCAAGCTTGGTCCTGTGAAATGGGAAAGTTAGTCTTAGATAACTTTTAGATTTATTTTTGCCATAGTCCAGTCCATTTAAAAAGTTTTAAAAATTATTTTTAGAGATGAGGTCTTGCTATGTTGTCCAGGCTGGTCTCTTATCATGTGGAAATAGTTCATTTAACATTCCATGCCAGTTCAGTGAAGTCTGTGTTTATATCCTTTAGGCAGAATGAGAATGTTTTGGTGTGTGTATGTTTTATTCTAGTAGCTGAAGTTAAGGCAGGGTGAAACACAGTCATACAGCCAAACACTAGCCCAGCTTCCTACCCCTCCCAGGGCTCCCTTTCCCTTCTATCTCTGACCAAAAAATAAGCCCTCGAAAGGTTTTTAAAAAATAATCTTTTTCCTCTATATTTTAATATTTTAGGAACAAGTTCCAGTTCCAGTCTACCACCCAACACCTAGCCAGACTCGGCTAGCAACTCAGCTGACTGAAGAGGAACAAATTAGGATAGCTCAAAGAATAGGTCTTATACAACATCTGCCTAAAGGAGTTTATGACCCTGGAAGAGATGGATCAGAAAAAAAGATCCGGGAGTAAGTTTTAATTAATTTGTACATTTCAAAGTTTTATTTTCAGATTGCTTTTGAAAAATTTGCCTTTTCTCCTGCACTTTAGAAAGTCAGACATGTAATATATTGAAACACTTCACTTAATGCAAGAGAATGTTTAATTTTTTTTCATAGCTCTATTACTGGCTACTAACAAGAGAATGTTATGTAGCAATTAAGAATTTTCACAGGCCGAGCACAGTGGCTCATGCCTGTAATCCCAGCACTTTGGGAGGCTGAGGTGGGGGGATCACTTGAGGCCAGGAGTTCGAGACCAACCTGGCCAACATGGTGAAACCTCATCTCTACTGAAAATACGAAAATTAGCCAGGCATGGTGGCACACGCCTGTAATCCCAACCACTTGGGAGGCTGAGGTGGGAGAATCACTTGAAACTCTGTCTCAAAAAGTAAAATAAAATAAAATAAGAGAAAGTTAATGTTAATGAAGAGAGCTTTAACTTACAGCAACCCAGTAAGTAGGCTGAAGTTAGTGTTTGTGTTTTTACAGTTATTAAAATGAAAATTATCTTACTCTAGGATTACTCTAAATAGCACAAGGAAACAAAGTTGGCCGAAGTTAGTGTTTCTGTTTTACAGTTATTAAAATGAAAATTGTCTTAGTCCAGGATTACACTGAATAGTGCAAGAAAACAAAGTTGATCTAACTGATGCTTTTCTACCTAAAATAATCCCATTCTCCTTCAGGTATCTGCTATAATATGTAGCTGTTTACAAGCACAGCAGTAGACTTGATGCATATGTAATCCATTTCTCTTTGCTCTGTTGATTGCTCCTAAGTCCTGCAAATTCTCAGGGGATTGAAATAAGAGACTGTGGACAGATCAACATTAGGAAAAAATTCAGTTTGCATGCTTTGGCAATAAGATGACAGGCAAAGCATTCTGATGTGTTACTCAGATTAACACTGTCTTTAATGGGATTTAAAGAGTTTTCTGAATAGGACACTTCTGAAAATGCCTTCTGATTTCTCTCCATTGCTCCCAACAGGTGTGTGATCTGTATGATGGACTTTGTTTATGGGGACCCAATTCGATTTCTGCCGTGCATGCACATCTATCACCTGGACTGTATAGATGACTGGTTGATGAGATCCTTCACGTGCCCCTCCTGCATGGAGCCAGTTGATGCAGCACTGCTTTCATCCTATGAGACTAATTGAGCCAGGGTCTCTTATCTGACTTCAAGTGAACCACCATTTTGGTGGTTTTGATCTTTTGTCACTGAGCCCAAAGAGCCAGGGATTAGGAATTAAGATCGTGCACAAAAGTTTCCTTAAAATTCCTGGATGGCTGCAGAGGTTGGGGGAAAAAGTACGTGATATTTTAGAAACTTAGTGGGAAAAGTAGGATGGTATTTTTATGTAAAGCCTTGACCCAATGTTTAAAAATATAATTGTATTTAGATCTTGTTATTGCTCCAGTACATAGGAATTGTGTAAAGTGTTAAACAGCAGCTGTATTTGTTTAAATTGTGTGTATTGAAGATTAGGAAAAAGATAGTAGTTATTTTTCCTAAATGAAATAACTTTCTTCTCTTCCCCTTCCCCACCCGAATTCTTTTCTGAAGTTGCTGGCATTTGGGTCAAGGTTTTATTAAAAGCTACATTTTATAACACTGGCACACACAAAAAAGTAGTTTTAAGCTTGTTTGCACAGTTCTTTTTTTCCATTGGAAATGGAATTCATTGCCTTAGGTCTTTTTAAATAGTGTATTATTATCGTTGGGGCTGGCTCTATGCTTGAAAACCAGTTTATTTATAACCTGTTATAAGTGCTATATTCTGTTTGCAGTTAGGAAATGCAGAATTCAAAGTGATCTCCTAGCTTGTAAGCAAACTGAGATGCACTATCCCTTTTCTATAAAAAATAAGTTAATGTGTCAAGAAACCAACTCTATTAAGGTGGGGTTTAATATTACCCTTTCCTATGTGTTTTATCTAATTATTTTGGTTGTTAATATGGTGATAATGGAAAGTCAAGTTAAATTTTAAATATTAAGAATTCTGATTTATTGAGATTGAATTATGCCACCACGTTTATGTAAAAATGAAGGTGGCACCGTGGTGAGACCTAATGAGAAATAGTTACTCAGTTGTAAAAATTTTGATTTATTCTCTTTCTTCTGACCTCCTTGCCTCTTGTCTTGAACCATAGCAAAAGGATACTGCATCTCTCATTACTGTAGTGCTGAGGTTATTGAAGTTATATAAAACACATCTCAGTCTCTGTTTCTTGGAAAGGTATCTATTACATCCTGCTAGCTGACTGACAAAACTAAGCAGGGAGAATAAAGATAATTGTATTTTATGTTTTGCACACAAACGCAGAATTTGTATAACCGTATGACTTCATAGTTGTGATCTCAAAAAAGAAGGAATTTCTCCTTTGTTTCTTGCAGTTGATGTAAGAATACTTTAAATCTCTAAGCTTCTGAAGTGTTAGAGGTAGAGATGGTCTAGTAAAGATGTAGTAGTAATGTTTTATCCATTTAGCATGTGTTTATTTTTTCATATGTACTCAAAGGTGACTTACTGGTTCACCTCAGTGATATTACAGCTAAAAAAATCATTCATTAGCAAAAGGAAAAGTGGTCTCAACCTAACATCAGAAGTGTTTCTTATTATTATTTTATATTGAGTTGAATATTGAACTCTAACACTTTTCTACATACAAAACAGTGTCATGAAGGTTATTCATAATTGCATTATAGAGGAATGTAGTATGTCATAAGTACTTTGTAAAGATTTGACATTCAACTGTAGTATCCATATGTTGCTTAAATTTCCTTATGAGCCCCATGATGGAAAGACTTAAAGATGAATTTGAGAAAAATTGAAAGAAATTAGATTATCAGGTTCTGTTAAATTGTTACATGTATCTTGCTTAAATTTCTGTTTATTAATATATATCCACCCAAGTACATAAAGCAAATTTGGAGGAAACAACTGAAGTTGTGCAATATTTTCTGATAATTGCTTTTTTTATTCTTGTGTTTTCTACTTAAACATAATGTCTGTGTCATCAAGTATTATAGTCAGACTTTTCTTTTTTTCTAGATTGTTAAAATTGGCAAATGAACTTTTTTAAAAATCATCTTCCATGTTGCAGTTAGTCTTTCTTTTCATTACAAGTCTTTCACAGAAGTTTGGTGGTAATATTGAAAGAACTAGCATTGGGCAGAATGTGTCTTTTTTAGGCACTTTATATTCTCAACATACAATGTTAAGAACCATCAATTTTGACTTTTACTAAGTTGTTAAATAAAGTTATAATACAGCTGTGAAGGGCTAAAGTTAGAGTTGATTACATAAGTAAGTATTCCCCATATAATCTTTTAAAAAGTTGTGTATGATTATTTTAAAATCTCTCTCTCTATATATACCTGTGGGAAGTATTTTTTATTGTTTGGCATTTAATATCATTTAATCATATACTTAGGCTTGATAGCACCAAAGTTTCTAAAACCAAACAATAGCTATAATCTCTTGATTTAGATATGGGCAAGATATGTCCAAGCTTGGCTGTGGGATTTGAAATTTCTGAAAAGCCTAACCAGGAAGAAACAAAAGAATCTTATCCTTTTGAATGTAAAACCTAACAAGTTGAAATACTTTCAGATATTTGTAGTTTAACTAACACAAACTTAAAAAATTCTGTGAGTTTCTTGATAGGGAATCTCCTCAGTCAGTACTAGAAGACTCGCCCCCTACTATTGGTGTTTATCATGTGATATAAAACAGTATGATTTCATGCAGTAGTAAGCATTGAGGTAACAGATCCCCTGCATACAAATCTTCATAAAGAAGCATTCATTTTTAAAAAGGAGCAACACTTAATAAAGTACAGTAATCCCCCTTATCCACGGTTTCTGCCATTTCACATACCCACACACTATGGTGCAAAAAGGTATTTTGAGAGTGAGATACCACAGTCACATAATTTTTTTTTTTTGAGATGGAGTTTCGCTCTTGTTGCCCAGGCTGGAGTGCAATGGCGCAGTCTCGGCTCACTGCAACCTCTGTCTCCTGGGTTCAAGCAATTATCCCGCCTCAGCCTCCCGAGTAGCTGGGATTATAGGCGTGTGCCACCATGCCCGGCTAATTTTGTATTTTTAGTAGAGACGGGGTTTCTCCGTGTTGGTCAGGCTGGTCTTGAACTCCTGACCTCATGTGATCCACCTGTCTCGGCCTCCCAAAGTGCTGGGATTATAGGCGTGGGCCACTGCGCCCGGCCTCACGTGACTTTTATTACAATCTATAACAACTTTTGTAAATACAGTTTTTAAAAAACACTTAATCTTGGCCGGGCCTGGTGGCTCACACCTGTAATCCCAGCACTTCGGGAGGCCAAGGCAGTTGGATCACTTGAGGTCAGGAGTTTGAGACCAGTCTGGCCAACATGGTGAACCCCGTCTCTACTAAAAATACAAAATTAGCCAGGCATGGTGGTGCACACTTGTAATCCCAACTACTTGGGAGCCTGAGGCAGGAGAGTCACTTGAACCTGCAAGGCGGAGGTTGCAGTGAGCCGAGATCGCACCACCGCACTCCAGCCTGGATAACAGAGTGAGACTCTTCTGTCTCAAAAAAAAAAAAAAAAGAAAAAGACAAAAACTTACTGTTTTACCAGTGTTGTTCCTAATCTCTTACTGTGCCTGATTTACAAATTAAACTTTAGCATAGGTATGTATGTGTAGGTACGTATGTTGTACTATCCACAGTTTGAGATATGCAGTGGGGTTCTTGGAGAGTATACCCCATGGATCGAGTGGGTGATACTGTAGTCAAAAGGAGAGCTACCTAAGGTCTTGAGACTGGAGAAGTGGTAAACGAGAGAAAGTATGTTTCTTCAGCATAAGTCACAAAAATAGTTGGTGGCTATCTGTGCTTACAAAAGCAGTGGGTAGCAGTCATGGAGTCAACTGATGAAACTTGCGTGTAAATGCATCTTAGTGTAATAACCTCACCTAATTTTTTAAGCCTTAATTTTAAAATTTGTGGACACAAGAAAAGTTGGATTTTAGGTTAATATCTCTTCAAGTAATGTTAAATTTACCTATCTGAATTTAAATAAACACTCTTCTATGTTTTTTAATTTTTATTTCTATTTTTAAAATATTTTTTCTTTTAAATATCAACTGCTCTTTTACTGGGCGGGAAGAGAGAGAAGACGATTTGACCCGTCCTTCTGTACTTTTTTTTTTTTGAGACGGCCTTTCTCTATCTCCCAGGCTGTAGTGCAGTGGTGTGATCATGGCTCACTCGGCTCACTCGTTTTGTCTCTTTAAGCCACATTTTCCTCACCATGGGAGTGTTGGTAGATCAGTAGTTCTCTGAGGCCAGGACAACCACACCACAATTACCTAGGGCTCTGGATGTTTATTAGTAATGGAGACCCCTATCATATCAGAGTGAGAGAGGAGAAACAGAACTTTTTGAGACAGAGTCTCACTCTATCTCCCAGGCTGGAGGGCGGTGGCACAACTGCTTCCACCTCCCAGGCTCAAGCGATCTTCCCAAGGAGCTGAGACTACAGGTACATGCCACCACACCTGGCTAATTTTTGTATTTTTTTGTAGAGATGAGTTTTTGGCATGTTGCCCAGGCTGGTCTCGAACTCCTGGGCTCCAATGATCCTCCCACCTCAGCCTCCCAAAGTACTGGGGTTACAGGTATGGGTCACTATACCTGGCCATCTATCATTTGTAACAGGTTCTCCAAGTGATTCTAATGCACTAGTAGGTTTTGGAACCATTGGTAGATGATCCCTTCCCAAACTTGTGAAGTACAGGTTTGGTTCATTTTCTGTTTCCTGAGAAATTAGCAGCAGTATTGGGCACTTGTTGGTTATTCAGAGATTGATTGTCCAGGCATAATTATCTAGACTTTCTGCTCTTCATTTGTCCTTTTGCTATTTCCTTGCTCTTTAGCATAGATACAGAGCATCCAGATAAGTCCCTTTACAACCTATTTCCTGATTTTACAAGCTTCTTCCATCAGAGGCACCAGTGAATTATAAAAAGGGTTTGAGATTTATTTGCACATTTTAATTGTCCACATTGTTTGCTTTATCACACTGAGCAGTTAGGCACAAGCTTTTGCTTTGGAGACAGGGTCTCACTGTGTCCCCCAAGCTGTAGTGCAGTGGTTTGATCACGGCTCACCGTAAGTTCAGACTCCTGCGCTCAAGTGATTTTTCCCACCTCAGCCTCTCGAGTAGCTGGGATTGACTGCAGGTGCGCTCAACCACGTCCAGCTAATGTTTTGTTTTTTTGTAGAGACTGAGTCTCACTATGTTGCCCAGGCTGGCCTGAAACTCCTGGCCTCAAGAGATTCTCCTGCCTCAGCCTCCCAAAGTGCTGGGATTATAGGCCTGAGTCACTGCTCCCAGCCTGGCACTGCCTTAGGACAATAGCTGGATGCATCTGATTAATGTTATTAACTGACTGAAGCCATTTATTGTTTCTTCACATACAGTTTTTTAATAAAAGTATGGTCGAGATTACCTTTTCATTACATTTCTGTTTCTTGAGAAAAATTACTGTTCACTGGCACATTTAGTCATCTTCAGGTGCTTCCCATAGAAAGTTTGTTTTTCTCTTTGAATGAAGGAGTGTTAGCAATAGGCACATGTTTTAGGCATCTAAAACTGATGATGATGAAAGGAGCAGCACCTATTTGCTTTGAACCCCTCCTCTAATATTTGTGCTTGTGGGCTCCACATCTCTTAGCACTGAGAAAAAGAAGTTGAGGAAGATAACTAAGGGGTCTCCCTAAGTGTCTTGTCATGGCAGTGCGTACTCTGAATGCCTGTGAGAAGATTTGGTTGGCTATGCAAAAAAAAGTTCAACTTCTCACTGGAGGCCACCACAGTAGCTAATCTGGTCAGTTAGTACCCAAAAGCAAGTTTTAAGCATTGTGTGTGAATTGAGAAGCCTGGACTATACTATCAGAAAGACACTGAGATTGGCTTCCAGCATTATCCAAATGAGGTGCAGGAATAGGCTACATTCTGCCAACCCCAGAATTAGAGCCAGGCCTTCAGCTTTGAAACAATGCAGAATGATGATGATCCTCTATGCAAAAGCTTAGCTGAACTGGGTAAACACATTATAAGTTAACAGCTACAACTTCACAGTGTGCAAAGTGTGGGAAGAGAAGAGGTTTGGTCTTCGTGCCGCTTGCTTACACTCATCACTATCTGTAGTGTTACCCTGACACGAGGAAGAATAATTCATAGGCATTTTTTTTGAGACAGAGTTTAGCTCTTGTTGCCCAGGCTGGAGTGCAATGGCATGATCTCGGCTCACCGCAACCTCCGCCTCCCAGGTTCAAGCAATTCTCCTGCCTCAGCCTCCCAAGTAGCTGGGATTACAGGCATGCACCACCATGCCTGGCTAATTTTCTATTTTAGTAGAGACGGGGTTTCTCCATGTTGAGGCTGGTCTCGAACTCCTGACCTCCAGGTGATCCGCCTGCCTCGGCCTCCCAAAGTGCTAGGATTACAGGCGTGAGCCACCGTGCCCGGCCGGCATTCTTATTTCTGGTTGTGAGACAGGTGCTGTTCTAGTAAGGCATTTTCAGATGATGGGCTGTTTTTGCAAGTCCTGCTCTCAGGGCTCTTCCTTAAACTTTGAGTTAATGGCTTTGAAGATATACTTGAAGTAAGAAATCCTGGTCCTGGGCATGGATTTTAATAAACTGGATTTCTGATTTTTTCTGAAGAGCAAAGAACATGAAATACCTACTCATATTGAGTCTTAGCACCTAATTATAACTTAGCATATTGACAGCTTTTTTTTTTTTTGGACATAGCCTTGCTCTGTTGCCCAGGCTGGAGTGCAGCGGTGCAATCTTGGCTCACTGTAACCTCTGCCTCCTGGGTTCAAGTGATTCTCATGCCTCAGCCTTCTGAGTAGCGACTACAGGGGCACATCACCATGCTCAGTTAAATTTTGTATTTTTAGTAGAGATGGAGTTTCACCGTGCTGCCCAGGGTGATTTCGAACTCCTGAGCTCAGGCAATCTGCCTGCCTCAGCCTCCCAAAGTGCTAGGATTACAGGTGTGAGCCACTGCGCCCGGCCAAGATGCAGCATTTTTATGGTTTAGACAAACCAGAAGCAATTGATGCTGGAGACTAACTTCCATGTTTAACCCTATATAATCCATTCTTCACACAGCAGTTAAATTAAGGTGAATAAATAAATTGATGTCATTTCCCTAATTAAAACTTTAATAGGCCGGGCGTGGTGGCTCACGCCTGTAATCCCAGCACTTTGGGAGGCCGAGGCGGGCGGATCACAAGGTCAGGAGATCAAGACCATCCTGGCCAACATGATGAAACCCCGTCTCTATTAAAAGTACAAAAATTAGCTGGGCGTAGTGGCGCACGCCTGTAATCCCAGCTACTTGGGAGGCTGAGGCAGGAGAATCGCTTGAACCCGGGAGGCAGAGGTTGCAGTGAGCCGGGATTGTGCCACTACACTCCAGCCTGGTGACAGAGCGGGACTCCATCTCAAAAAAAAAAAAAAAACTTTAATAGCTTCCTGTAATGCGGAGCATAAAACTCAAACTCCTTAACAGGGATGAGTTGGTTTTCCGCCTTTTCATTTGAATCAACCATTTAGCCCCATGGGCCGTCTGTGTGCCTTCCAAAATGGCAAGTTCTTTCCTGTCTCAAGTCTTTTTGTGCTATTCTGCCCTGCAGCTCTCTTCTCCACATTGTTCAGATAGCTGACTTCTTATCCTCTAGACCAGATACATCCCACTTACAAGCATGAATTAGGAAATTTGTCCTCATGGAACATCATAGAATGTACTTGCACAAACCTAGATGGTATTGTTGCTCCTAGGCTACAGACCTGGCCAGCATGTTACTGTGCTGAATATCCTGGGCAACTGTAACACAGTGCTTGTATCTGTGCATCTCAACATAGAAAACTGTAAAAGATAAAACAGTATACCTGTCGTTACCATGAAGGGAGCTTGCAGGGCTGGAGGTTGCTCTGGGTGAATCAGTGAGTGAGTGGTGCACAAATGTGAAGCCCTTAAGACATTACTGTACACTACTGTAGACTTTATAAACGCCACACTTGGGCCACATTGTGTATGATTTAAAATATTCTTTTTTCAATAATTAACAGCTTACTGTACTTTTATAAACTTTCTAAATTTTTTAACTTTTAAACTTTTGTAATATGTACCATATATAATTGTATGTGCTATAATTGTATACGACTGGGCCGGGCGTGGTGGCTCACGCCTGTAATCCCAGCACTTTGGGTGGCCAAGGCAGGCAGATCACCTGAGGTTGGGAGTTCAAGACCAGCATAGCCAACATGGTGAAACCCTGTCTCTACTAAAAATGCAAAAATTAGCTGGGCATGGTGGCTCATGCCTGTAATAGCTACTCGGGAAGCAGAGGCGGGAGAATCGCTTGAACCCAGGAGGTGGAGGTTGCAATGATCTGGAGTGCCGAGATCATGCCACTGCACTCCAGCCTGGATGACAAGAGCGGAAGTCCGTCTCAAAAAAAAATTTTTTTTGATGATTGGCAGTGCAGTAGGTGTGTTTACACCAACATCACCACAAACGTGAGTAATGTGTTGCCCTACAAACTTACCTTGGCTATATCACTAGGGCATAGGAATTTTTCTTTTCTTTTTTTTTTTGAGACAGACTTTCGCTCTTGTCCAGGCTGGAGTGCAATGGTGCAATCTCGGCTCACCGCAACCTCTGCCTCTGGGTTCAAGGGATTCTCCTGCCTCAGCCTCCCAAGTAGCTGGGATTACAGGCATGTGCCACCACATCCAGCTAATATTGTATTTTTAGTAGAGATGGGGTTTCTCCATGTTGGTCAGGCTGGTCTCGAACTCCCGACCTCAGGTGATCCGCCCACCTTGGCCTCCCAAAGTGCTGGGTTTACAGGCGTGAGCCACTGCACCTGGCAGGAATTTTTCAACTCCATCATAATCTTATGAACCCACCGTCATATATATGGTCTGTGATTGACTGAAATATCGTTATGTGGCAGATGAGTGTATTTACTCCATGGCTCTAATTCTTTGTTAACTCCTATGACTTCACTTTCAGAACAAGCTCCATGAGAGCAGGACAGTAGGTGTTCAACAGATATGTATTAAATGAAGGGAAGGAGAAAATGGGGAAAAAGAGGTCCTTAGAAATCCGAGCTAGCTAACATCTCAAGGAGTTTCCCGTTGCAAAATAGGGATCTTATAAAGGAGTTTGGAGGGTGGCCAGGAGAAGGGCAACAAAGGGAAAGCTCTCCTTGAAGGTGCAGCTTGCTTCTTTCTTCCTTTCTCTTTCTTTCTCTTCTTTCTCTTTCTTTCTTTCTTTCTTTTCTTTCTTTCTTTCTTCTCTGTTTCTTTCTTTTCTTTTTCTTTCTCTTCTTTATTTTCTTCTTTCTCTTTAATTCTCTCTCTCTCTCATATTTGAGACAGAGACTCACTGTGTCATCCAGGTTGGAGTGCAGTGGTGCAATCTTGGCTCACTGCAACCTCTACCTCCCAGGCTCATGCAATCCTACCTCAGCCTGCCAAGTAGCTGGGACCACAGGCACATGCTACCACACCTGGCTGATTTTGTATGTGTGTGTGTTTTTTGGTAGAGATGGAGTTTTGCCATGTTGCCCAGGCTGGTCTCAAACTGGGCTCAAGCTATCCACCAGTTTCAGCTTCCCAAAATGCTAGGATTACAGGCGTGAGCCACTGCACCTGGCCTGAACATGCAGCTTTCTGATAAGCCTTGTCTCTAACCAGTACACCCACTGTTCTCATCCTCCCCTGTTCTTGGGAATGGGGTAAGTCATTCTTCCTGTACATCAACTTTTGAAAGAAAGGACATAATAGTGGATTTATGGTGTTTTTGTTTGTCCAATACACCGCCTTCCCTTTTAGTAATACCCCCACTGAGCATATGTCTGAAGGTAGGCCAATTGTGGTACCTCACTGCCATTCTAGGGCAGTGGGTCTCGAACTTCAGTGTGCATCAGATTCATCGGCAGGTCTTTTTTTTTTTTTGAGACACAGTCTCCCTCTGTTGTCCAGGCTGGAGTGCAGTGGCGCGATCTCGGCTCACTGCAACCTCCACCCTCTCAGGCTCAAGCAATTCTCATGCCTCAGCCTCCCAAGTAGCTGGGATTACAGGGATGCACCACCACATTTGGCTAATTTTTGTATTTTTAGTAGAAACGGGTTTCACCATGTTGGCTAGGCTAGTATCGAACTCCTGACCTCAAGTGATCCAGCCGCCTCAGCCTCCCAAAGTGCTGGGATTACAGGCATGAGCCACTGCACCCGGCCATCTACAGGTCTTTTAAAACTCAGACTGTGGCCGGGCATGGTGGCTCATGTCACCTCAGGATTACCTGAGGTCAGGAGATCAAGACCAGCCTGACCAACATGGTGAAACCACATCTCTACTAAATTAGCCAGGCGTGGTGGCACGTGCCTGTAATCTCAGATACTTGGGAAGCTGAGACAGGAGAATTGCTTGAACCTGGGAGGCAGAGGTTGTAGTGAGCCAAGATAACACCACTGCACTCCAGCCTGGATGAGAGAGGGAGACCGTGTCTCAAAAAAACAAAAAACAAAAAACACCTCAGATTTCAGGGCCTCAAGCCTACAGTTTTTAGGTCAAGGTGGGATAGAATTAGTATGTCTAACAAGTTCCCAGGGGATGCTAATGCTGATCGGGGACCACACTTTGAGGAGCACTTGCCTAAGGGATGGACATTTGAGCCAAGCCAGACTAATTGTCCTTATCTGGTATTGTTCATACTGGAATTAGGAAAAGCAGCCCTTGGCTTCCCTGGCCATATGCCATAAGGACATGAGACCTAAAGTGCCATGTACTCCTGCCATGCAGAGAAGCCAGATCAAAAGAATCTAATACAGGGGCAAAAGCCAAGAGATAAAGAAAGCTTAATTGTGGCACTAGCGCCCCGATTCAGTCATCTGTCAGGCCAAATCCACCACTGCCTTCGCACAGTAGAAGTAAGCCAATAAATTTACCTGAATATGGTATACTCGGGGCCATGCTAGGCTATTTATTTACATGCTTGCTCTTTATCCTCAACAACCCTTGTAAAGCAGTTGGCATTAAACCCCATTGTGCCTAAGAGTAAACTGATTCTCTAAATAGGGTGAAGTAGTTTGATTAAGTTGAATATACTGTGCTTTTATCCACTACCCCATGTAATTAATTGAACTTAGAAGTTGAGTAGGCCGGGCGTGGTGGCTCAGGCCTGTAATCCCAGCACTCTGAGAGGCCGAGGTGGGAAGATCACCTGAGGTTGGGAGTTTGAGATCAGCCTGACCAACATGGAGAAACCCCGTCTCTGCTAAAAATACAAAAGTAGCCGGGGGTGGTGGCACATGCCTATAATCCCAGCTACTCGGGAGGCTGAGGCAGGAAAATCACCTGAACCCTGGAGGCAGAGAGGTTGCGGTGAGCCGAGATCACGGCATTGCACTCCAGCCTGGGCAACAAGAGCGAAACTCAGTCTCAAAAAAAACACAAAAAAACAAAGGCTGGATATTTTTAGTAAACCAGGCTTTCTCATACTGTGAATTTGCTCACAACCTCTTTTCCAGAGAACTGTAGGAAGTCATCTCAGTACCAGGAGGACAAAGCTGTGGCCCGTGGGCCACTTTGACCCACAAATGTGATGTGCTTAGCCAAGCACTCATAAGTGCTTAAACTATAAAACAGTTTTTAGTGCCTTTGGCATCATATGCTTCCCAGTTTGCCAGTGATCCTCTTTCTTATTGTCTTATACCAAGCCCCTTCTAGCACATGACCTGCTATGCATCAAGCCTCAGTGCAGGCTTCACTTCCCATCTCTGGAGTAGTTGACTGGAACTCTACCTGAGTGGGGATTGGATCATGCCTTTTCCTCCATCATCCCTCGAAGGTTTTCTGAGCAAATACTGTTGTTTAAGGGTTGCTTTTCTTTTGGCTTTTTCCAAGTTAGGCCCTCTCCCTACTTCATGATGCCAAGTGCCAAAGGGAACCATGCCACAAAGACATGCTCCATGTGTTTGCAGCCAAGCATCTCCAGCGGTTGAGCTATTAGTCAGTACTTCTTCCATTTTCACAGTGGCCCAAGAGTCAGTATAAGCTGGGTCTAACTTTACACAGGATTTTACAGCTTGACCAACAGTGTAGCAAAGTACAGGCTTTAGAGTTCAGCAGCCTGTCTTCAAATCTTTCTGCTGCATAATCGTTGTGTGATCCTAGGCAACTTATTTACCTGTACCTCAGTTTTGCCATCTGCAAAATGACAATGGCCCCACTTCATAGGATTATGTAAATATTATGAGGATTAAATAAATGTAAAGTACTTAGAATAGCAACTGGCACATAATGAGTATTTAATAAATACTAGCTTTTATTCTTTTCCCCAGAGCATATTGGTGTCTGATGTTCCGGAATGTTTGTTAATGTGGAGGAAGAAAAACAAACCTGATCTAGTCATTTGTGAGACATTAGCTGTGATGTCTCTGATTAAACATCCACTTTTTTTTTTTTTTTTTAGACAGAGTCTCGCTCTGTCACCCAGGCTGGAGTGCAGAGGCGCGATCTCGGCTCACTGCAAGCTCCACCAACCGGGTTCAAGCAATTCTGCCTCAGCCTCCTGAGTAGCAGGGACTACAGGTGCCCGCCACCACGCCCACTTAATTTTTGTATTTTTAGTAGAGATCGAGTTTCACCATGTTGGCCAGGATGGTCTCAATCTCCTGACCTTGTGATCCACCTGCCTCGGCGTCCCAAAGTGCTGGGATTACAGGCGTGAACCACCACGCCCAGCCAAACATGAACTTTTAACAATCCATAGAGACCTTCAATAGTTAATTCTATGTCTTCCCAAAGGGCTCTATTCTTATTTTGTCACTTAACAGTTGACTTTATACAGTGGAAGCAGTCATAGATTACTCATCTAGAGATGGAGTTTTCGCGTCCCCAAATGAGGTTTCTTGTTTGTGGACCTAGCCTATTAATCAGTAATGAACTTTGCACTGGAATTCAAAGGAGCCGTGCTAACCCGAGCAGAAGGCACTTTCCGACCTTGGAAGACTGCATCTGAGGGTGGGCGTGAGAAGTTCCCATTTGCTGCTTGGATTGCAGAATCCAGACACCTCTCATTTATTACTGAATTAGTGTGATGATGCTGAGGATGTTGAGAAGGCACTGTCAGGCTTTAAATTTGAAGTAAACAAGGAAAAGACTGTTGACTCCCATCATCTTAGAAGAAATGATCTTGGGAGTAACTCCAGAGGAAAGGGTCTGGATTTGATTCCTTGAATGGTTCTAGTACTCAGCACACTGGGGCTTTCTTAAAACCTCTTGGTGCCATTCTTCACTTGGGAATCTCCCACCTGGACCTCAGCCAAATCTTGAGTTGGTGTTGGCCTTTTAGGATCCTGGCTTTGATGTCAGGTTGTGGCTTTCTGCTGTGAATGATGATAACTGTCTTGGAAACACTCCCATTCTGGCTCAAGAGATAAGGAATAGGGCAACCTGCCAACCCATGGGAGAGCTGAGGGCCCAGCACACTGCTAGAAGCCACTCTGCCATTCTGAGCGCCTGTGATCAGTGAGAGGCTGAGGTAGACTTTCTGTTGCCAAGGTCCTGTTCAGATCATGTTACATCGTTGCTACTTCCCTAACAACGGAATTCATCTTGGGGCACAGGATTTAGACTTTCTCTAAATGAGGATTACTTGCTCTCTGGGTGTTCTGGCTACTGTAGAGCCCCTAAGAAGTCTATTATTTCTGGTTGAATTGCTTAGGGACACAAGGCTTTGGCAGAAAGGTAGGGAAGTGTATCTGTTGCCTCATTTTGCAGATGAAAACCCATCAACAAACTGTAGAAGGCAGGAAAGAGCCTTAATCTTGTCCAAATTGCTCATTTTTAGAGGATCTGTGACTTTCCCAAGGTTACTTTGAAAATCAGTAGCAAAGTCAGGACTGGAATTCAGGTCTCCTTATTTCCAGGCTCAAACCTTCCACCTGATCTGTGGCCTCTCCATGGCAGATGTGCTGGGAAGGTCTGCACTATTAGAGAAGCAGTGACCACAGATGACTCAAATAAGACATTGAGAGCCTATGACAGAATTTTCACTTTCTTGAAAATGCCCTTGCATAAGAAGGATGTGGTGATGTTAGAAACCCAGTGTTTTCATTGTCCTTCACATATGTATGTATATGTATATATTTGATAGATTATCTCAGAATTTGCAGGTGGGGTACAGGAGGCAAAACCCACTGATTTATCTTATCAGGGCAGCAGAGGTAAAAGTAACATAGGATTAATTAACAAAGCCCAGGAGGAAATAAACAGCAAATGTTGACGAGGAAATCATCTTGACCAAATTTTAAAATGAAAGCACCCGTGGCCGGGCGTGGTGGCTCATGCCTATAATCCCAGCACTTTGGAAGGCCAAGGCAGGTGGATCACAAGGTCAGGAGATCGAGACCATCCTGGCCAACATGGTGAAACCCCATCTCTACTAAAAATACAAAAATTAGCTGGGAATGGTGGCGCATGCCTGTAATCCCAGCTACTCAGGAGGCTGAGGCAGGAGAATTGCTTGAACCCGGGAGGCAGAGGTTGCAGTGAGCTGAGATCGCGCCACTGCACTCCAGCCTGGTGACATAGCGAGACTGTCTCAAAAAAAAAAAAAAAAAAAAAAGCACCCGAAATGAGTTTTTTGTAAACTGCAATTTTCCAAAGTATGTGTTTGGTGTCCTGTGAGTAGTGCTGCTTTGATACAGCAGCAGGCAACATTCCAACATGTGGGGAAGCCATGGAGGCCTGTCCTCCTGCAGCCTGTCTCTACCCGCTCACCCTGTCCTGTCCAGGATCCTAGAAACAGGTTGGTCTCCCAGCATCCAGGCTTTGGAGAAGAGATAGCTTGCAAAGGGATTACTCTCTATGGAGGACATTCTTTTGTTTCATTCTAATAATATGAGAGATTTTTTTTTCATAGCATTTCTACTCTGACAATACTCATTGGAAAAGATAATCTTGGATGAGGGTTTTTTTTTTTTTTTTTGAGATGGAGTCTCCCTCTGTCGCCAGGCTGGAGTACAATGACACGATCTCAGCTCACTGCAACCTCTGCCTACTGGGTTCAAGCGATTCTCCTGCCCAAGTAGCTGGGACTACAGGCATGCGCCGCCACGCCCAGCTAATTTTTTAATTTTTAGTAGAGACGGGGTTTCACCATATTGGTCAGGATGATCTCGATCTCCTGACCTCATGATCCACCCACCTCGACCTCCCAAAGTGCTGGGATTACAGGCGTGAGCCATCGCGCCCGACCGACTGGATCTTTATATATTAATCCAGACCCTTGGCAGATACTCATGTTTGTTAAATACAGCAATCCTAGAAGATTGGAAAGTTTAACTGGTTCTTCTCTCGTAGAAACTGCATTCATGCATTTGGGGAGTAACGTTTTCACAGATGAATATTTTTACTGTGTGCATGATTTTCCCTACGGGGAAATGGTTAGGTTGAAGTGTGCTGACATCAGAAAGTGAAGGGTAAAACCTGGTGTTGGTCATTGAACCTGATTTCTCACTTTAACAATCCTAGAGGTTGCAAATTCAGATGCTTTTAGGGGCCAGAAAGGTAACAGAAGTGTTTAAAGTAGCCTGGACTTAGCTCTAGCTGATTGTTGCCTCATGGCAACAATGTTGCTCAACAATGAGGCTCAATGTTGCCATTTTTGTTTGTTTGTTTTTAAATTACAGGCCAGGAACCAGATTCATCTGTAAAATCTCCCCATTTGTGAATGCTGGTAACTTATTCAAAAAGTTTAAAACATTGTGTGGTCTAAATAAAACATACATAGGCCGTGTGGCTTCTGATCAAGACTTTCTGCCCGGCCTAGGATTCATGCAACACATATTTTATTGAAATACATGATGCACGATCCCTTAAGGGCATAAATTTTATCACTTAAATATCTCTTTTCTCTTAACTGAGAATCTAACACATACACAACAGGTCAAGAATAACAGTTCTAAGAAAAATGCTGTCAGTAAGTAAATGTACCTTGGAGTGAAGTACAGAAGATTTTTATGTTTCATAAATTATTCCCAGTGGTTTCAGTTTGGCATACAGCAAAGATACAGACTGGATTCTGAGAACCTCCTGCCCCCCAAATTTCCTGGCTTTGGCATAGAAAGGGCTACACAGCTCTTCCATCAAGCCCTGGCATTTCCTACTGGTAGAGATTGATTTTTCTACAGAAGAGCTCAGATTTTATCTCACTAAAAAGACGTGCTTGATTTTTAAATTGGAAATTTACAAAAGGAGTGAAATGAAGTGTGAGTAGTAAGGTAGTGGGTGTCTGTGTACATCCTCGTGCCCAACCCCAGAAGCATTGAAGCCTGAGGCTTAGCCTCTCCCAGGCATTCCTCAGGTCCTCTGAAGGCCCTTCCGTCACACAAGCTGAGAACTTGCTGAATTTGAAAAGCAATTTGCCCTTTGGCATCATCATATAAAGAGATTTACCTCCAGATGATAACAGGTGAAGACAAAGACTTACAGGTGGTTGATTGTTGTTGGTTTTTAAAGCCAACTGTGATCCCATCAATGTATTTCTAAGGAAAATGTAAACTGTTCATACATTCTCTTAAACATCACAGTGAAAAGCAAGTACCCGTATGTGTGATAGGGCAGGCAGAGGGCTCCACCTGCTCTGCCCTTGGCAAAGGCCCTTGGCTACACTGGTGAAAATGCCAGCTCGGCTTCTGCACGGATACACTATGTTGTGCCATCCAACTGGAGCGCCGGTGGACCCCAAAGGCAGGGCAGGGCAGGGGGAGGGGATATTTTGAAATGTTTTCAGGAGCTCTGTCCAGCTGTCTCTGTCTTCCAGCCCGGAACTGCTGCACAAAGCTACAAGGACACTGATGAGACCATGGATCTGCTGCTGTTCTCTAGGGAAGACTTGGCTTGGAGTGTGGCTGCCTGGATTCGAAAGTGTGTCCTTGACTCCATGGAGTAATTCTTGTAGTTTTGCCTGGAATTGAGCAGCGAATCAGACACATGAGGCTGCCTGCTCCCAGAGATGCTTTTCCTCCTGTTTGAGCTGTATGAGCCCCACGAGCCAAGGAAGGATTGTAGAGAAATTAATGTGTCCAGAGAGAGTTGAGCCCTACCCAATGGGAGAGTTAACCAGAAGGGTTTGTGGCCCCTCATCCCTGGTATCATGGCCACTGTAACCACTCCTGGTCCTCCTGGGTTCCTAAGCTTGAAGGGGTGGTTTTAGGGAATAGACCCCTACCCTGGAAGGCAGGAGGCATGGGTCCTCACACAGCCATGCAGTTGGCTTCTGATGTGACCTTGGGAACTTACTTCCTGCCTCTGGGAGTCTAACTGCGCATTTATACATTAAGAAAGAAGTCTTCCTATGACAGGTGAGCGCTGGATTCCGAGGGACACAGGTCCACCCTCTGGACTGCCAGACTGGCCTTGCTAGCAACTCCACTCACTGCTGTCTGGGCAACTCTGTCCCCAGCCAGCTCCTGAGCTGAGTTCAGAGGGAGCAAAGGACAGACTGAGGTTACCCAAGCCTTACTTGGCAGATTCCAAAAGTTTGATGGCCTCTTCATTTCTGTCTTGCTCCATAAGCAGCAGGGCCAGCTCCAGCAGGGCATTTGGGATCAAGTAGTGGTCATATTTAATCTTCTTTTCACTGCAGAACAGAGGACATGGCTCAGGTTCCTCCTCCTGAGCCTTTCCCAAACTGCATGTGAGGATTTCCTAACCCGAACTCCAATTTTGGGAGGTTCCCACTACCCAGCCCTAGAAAGGCTGGGATCCATAGCAAAGCCTTCCCATCCTGTACCTTGGGCTCCAGCTCCCTGACAACCTATGGCTCCTGTCATGTCCTTAGTCCAACGCCACCTAAGTCCCGACCTCCCTTTCTCCAGGTTGAATGGTTTATTAAACTGTAAAGTCTCCTGTCTCTGATCTACCCTCTCTGACCCGACCTCCATGCTGCCCTGGAGATATCCTTTTAAACTCCAAGTCCTCCTTGCCCGGTACCCTTTCTGGCTGTCTTCTTTGGGATACAATTTAGCCTTGTGAACAAAACATCCAGGCCCTTCTCATTCTATCCCTCCTTTTTCATCTTCAATCTTTTCTCTCTATGACTTCACCCAGGCAGGTAAAGACCCCATCACCGTCACCCCAGCCTCAGATGTCTTTCCTGTGTCCATGCACTGGTGCATGCTGTACTTACTCCACTTCAAACCTGTCCTCCCTTGCTTTCTCTGCCTGATGAACTTCCCACTTTCAACATCAGCCTTGGAAAGCCTTTCCTGGTATCTCCCATTAAGTTTAGGTCCCTTCTTGGGGCACCTGCTGTCCTCTCCGCTTTCCTTTAGCATGGCCCTGACGAGCCTTGGTTGGGTTGCCTACAGCTTGCCATCTGTCACATTGCCCTCCCTGAGGGCAAGGATAGAGTCACCGAATTACAAACTCCAGGGGACACTGTTCACTCAAAACAACGTGGATGGACTCCTGTAGTCAGGCAATTTGGTGGCACTGGGAGGCTAGGTCTGAATTATCTGTACAGCTCCCGGCACAAGTCCTGGCACAGAGTGGACACTGGTTTAGTACCTGTGTGGTGAGTGGGGGTTGGCTAGGGTCAGCCACTGCAGTGGGCATGAGGATGGAGAAGCCCTGAATATTCTACCCAGGAGACTCAGACCCAGAAGGAGCAGCTGCAGAGGCACTTACTTGGCAGAGATGCTCCTAAAATTCTCCTCGGCCTCCTGGACACGGCCCAGGTATTTCAGACACAGGCCTTTCAACAATTTCACCAAGCACTCGTCATCCACTGAGTACTCGTTCTCTGAAAATAGGGATGTGAGGGAAAAAGACAGACTTGTTCATTTCTGCAGCAGTTACTTATGGAGCCCCCTACTTTGTGCTAGGTCAAAGGGACACAGGTAAATCAGACACAGTCCCTGTCCTCAGCAGGGGTCACATCTAAGAAGGAAAGGCAAATACTGAGACAATGACAATACAGTGAGGTCAGCACTGAAGGAAGCCCCAAGGCTGCGGGAGCCCAGAGGCTTTGACCCTACCAGGGGGACAAGGAACAGCTGCTTGGAGGAGCTCAGTCTAGAGAGATAAAGGAGAGTTGCCAGGGTAGGGAAAGGAGGAAGGACATTTTTGGCAGAGGGAAGCTTCAGCTGTAAAGACCTGACCTAGCATGGCAGGCCCAAGGGCCTGAGGGAAGTCACCTGGGCCTTTCTCCAGCATCTCTTCAGCCTTAGTGATAATCTCAAGTATCCCATCCGTGAGTTTCGGCTGCTTCCCAATCACGGCATAGCCGTTCCAGATGTACATCATTTCCTGAAGGCAGGGGGGCAAGTCAGTCCTAGGTTTCTTCCCTAATGGGGCCTCAGTTTTCCCATCTACAAAATGGGCAGTTCAGATCAGAGGTTCACTAAAGGACCTTCTAGCTCTAATCATCCATGACAGGTCTCAGTCAGCCTGTGAAGCTGTGGGCCTGAGGGGGTTATGGGAGCCTTATCATTGATTTCTTCCTGAGATCTCACCTTACCCCAGTGAAGATGTAAGATGGACCAATGTCCGTAATGTGCTGCTCATAGATGCCCAAGTTTTCCAGCTATTTTCCTGCTCATGCCCTCCCTGAGTGCTATTATGTCCTTTCTCCCAACCTCTCTGGGGCCAAACACTTTCTGTCCTTTGAGGACCAGGCCATGCTCCATACACACATTTCAGGACAACAGAATTTAAGGCTATGTCACCTTCTCTTCTACTCCTAGTCTCCCAAAGCAATGGGCTAAATAATGACATTCATATTCCATTTCCTTTAGAATGAAGTTACCATCATTGAGACTCTTAAAACACATCTGATTCCTTTTATTCTTTTTCTTAGATTCTTTTTTTTTTAATTAAAAAAATTTGGGGGGGCCAGGCACAGCGGCTCATGCCTGTAATCCCAGCACTTTGGGAGGCCGAGGTGAGTGGATCACCTGAGGTCAGGAGTTCGAGACTAGCCTGGCCAACATGGTGAAACCCCATCTCTACTAAAAATATAAAAATTAGCCGGGTGTGGTGGCACACACCTATAATTCCAGCTACTCGGGAGGCTGAGACAGGAGAATCGCTTGAATCCAGGAAGCGGAAGTTGCAGTGAGCCGAGATGGCACCACTGCACTCCAGCCTGGGTGACAGAGACTCCGTCTCAAAAAAAAAGTCTTGGGGCCAGGTATGGTGGCTCACACCTGTAATCCCAGCACTTTGGAAGGCTTAGGCAGGTGGATCATAATCACTTGAGCTCAGGAGTTCAAGACCAGCCTGGGCAACATGGCGAAACCCCATCTCCACCAAAAAAAAGAAAAAAAAAAAAAATTAGCCAGGCATGGTGGTGCAAGCCTGGGGTCCCAGCTACTTGGGAGGCTTAGGTGGGAGGATCGCTGGAGCCCAAGAAATCTAGGCTGCAGTGAGCTATGATCACCCCACTGCATTCCAGCCTGGGTGACAGAGTGAGATTCTATCTCAAAAAAAAAAAAAAAAAAAAAAAAATTTCTTTTCACCGTGTCTTTGTCAGGCTATTGGTTCCTTTTGTTTGTTTGTTTTTGTCTCGACTGCCAGGAAGCTCAGAATACTAAATTAGGCTGAATGCAGTGGCTTACGCCTGTAATTCCAGCACTTTGGGAGGCTGAGGTTAGAGGATCTCTTGAGCCCTGGAGTTCAACACCAGCTTGGGCAACACAGTGAGATATCATCTCTACAAAAAAATAAAAATAGTAGCTGAGCATGGCGGTGCACACCTGTAGTCAGGAGGCTGAAGTGAGAGGATCCTTTGAGCCCAGGAGTTTGAGGCTGTGGTGAGCTGATATCACCACTACACTCCAGCCTGCATGACAGAGTGAGACCCCACCTCTAAAATAAATATTTAAAAATAAATAAAATAAAATAATAGTACTAAACTTTCATTCATAGTAACTGTGTTTGCTTAAATGAGCATTTCCTAAACTATCAAAGAAGGTAATGGATGTGAAAACACTTTGTAGCCATAAAGTTCTAGAAAGACATTATTGTTGTGGTTCTTGTTATGTTCTAGGAAGGGAATTTCAGTTTAGACCAGTATTTCTCAACTGTTCTGTGGTCCCAAGTTAGCAAATGTTTCATTCTATTTTATTTTATTTTAGAGACAGGGTCTCACTCTGTCACCCGGGCTGGAGTGCAGTGGCACTGTCACAGCTCACTGTAGCCTTGACCTCCTGGGCTCACACGATCCTCCCACCTCAGCCTCCCAAGAAACTGGGACTACAGATGCAGGACACCATGCCCCACTAAATTTTGAATTTTTTGTAAAGATGGGGTTTCACCATGTTGGCCAGGCTGGTCTTGAACTCCTGGTCTCAAACGATCCACCTACCCTGGCCTCCCAAAGTTCTGGGATTACAGGCATGAACCACCACACCCTGCCAGCAAATGTTTCATTTTTTAAAAAAGGATTCTCCCCTTCCCCCGAAATAAATAAAAATTAAAAATGATTCTGTGGCCAAATAAGTTAGAGAAAAAACATATCTTTAAACTTCTTCTTAGATTAATATATAAAGACTCCAAGAAAGCCTATAGTATATAAACTGTGTTTAGGCCAGTCTTTCCCAAATGTATTTAATCACATAAATCATTTAATGCATAAACAGTATTTTGCAGATTACAGTTTGGGAAATTCTCCCCTAAGTTTTTGGTATAGTTGCTGCCCTTGCCCTTCCTACAATATCCTCCTGCTCCACTTGATAGTAATAGCTTTACTGTTTTTTTTTTTTTTTTTTTTGAGATGGAGTTTCACTCTTGTTGCCCAGGCTGGAGTGCAATGGCACGATCTCAGCTCACTGCAACCTCCACCTTTCAGATTCAAGAGATTCTCCTGCCTCAGCCTCCCGAGTAACTGGGATTACAGGCATGCACCACCACGCCCGGCTAATTTTGTATTTTTAGTAGAGGTGGGGTTTCTCCATGTTGATCAGGCCAGTCTCGAACTCCTGACCTCAGGTGATCTGCCTGCCTTAGCCTCCCAAAGTGCTGGGATTACAGGCGTGAGCCACCATGCCCGGCCTATTGTATATTTTAAACCATAAAATATTTTAAAACTTTAGAAATATTCAGGTTGTAAGTGCTAAATCAAACTATATAAATATTGACCGTTTCAATTTATAAAGTGTTTAACACATTTTCCTCGTTGATGCTCATAACTGCTCTGTAAAATGGGAAAGGAATCTATTATTATACCCATTTTACATAAGGGGAAGAGGGAACCGCCCTAAAGCTACTCAGTTAATGAACAGTACAGCCAGAACCAGAAAAAGGTCTCTCAAGCAGGCTTCCTTCTACTTTTCTGGCTCCCTTACTACTTGAATAACAAGGACTCTTAGCAAGCTGGAACTTTATCTGACGCCTACTCAAATCGTGCATAGAATTAGCATCACAACCATGGCTCAGAATATGGGCTGTGGGCCCAGACTGCTGAGTTCAAATTCTGACTCCAACTCACCAGCTGTGTGACCTGGGCAAGTTATTTGATCTTTCTACTGATCTATTAGGCCTTATTACCCCCATCTGTAAAATGGAGACACCAGCAGCGCCTACTCAGAGGGTTGATGTGAGTCTCAAATCAGGCAATAGGCAATGGGTATGGGCAGCCTTGAATATAGCAAGTGCTCGATAACGATGTTGGCTATTATGTGAGTTCAGAGTTGAATATAACATGAAAAGGTTGGCCGAATGAGGGGGACCGTGAAAACAATTATAATCATTGTGACAAGACTGGAACAGACAGGCTGGGATCACTGGCAGCCGGGTGATGCCGCTGCCTGGGCACATGGACATGGGGCTCTCTGTCCAGGAGGGTGTCCCTCTCTGCCTTTTATCTGCAGCCTGCCTGTCTCTCCACTCTCAGCCCCAATGGACCCTCTCTAAGGGGCAGGGGCTGGGCCAGACTCCCAGGTGAATTGTGAAACCCTCCCCAGGCCCCTGAGGCATGAAGGTCTTTCTCCTCATCCACTTCCCCCTGGCTGTGGCTCTCAGTGAATCCCCACAATCCTATACCCGGAGGGCAGCGCCAGTCCAGACCTCCTACCCACCAGAGCAGGCACTGGCAGCGAGATAGGGTTGGAGGAGAAGTAGCGCCGGGACTTCCGGATGGCAAACTTCTCTGTGGGTAGAGATTTCCCAGCAATCTTGAGCTTCAGGCCTGGCACAGCTCTGTGAAAGAGATGGGGAGGGTGGGAGAGGATGAAAAAGAGCAGGAGAGGGCAGAGGGTCCCCAGCCTACCCAGCTATGCTTGGCGCCTCTCTGGGCCTCAGTTTCCCCATCTGCACAATGACAGTGTTAGACTCTAAAGAGCCTTCTAGGTCTGAAATAGCCTGCGGCTATAATTTTAGAGACCCTGCCCCAAGACCTGGCCACTTCCTATGGCTGGGCAAGGGGTTCCTCCCCGCCAGCTGGCAGAGATGAGAGTGTGCCAAACACCCCTGGGCCGGCCCTGCCTCCTAGTTATCGCCTCCACTCCCAGGCTCCATTTCTGGGGAGGACCCAAGAGAAGTTTAACCCCAATTTCACAGGAGAGACCAACACTCAGAGAAAGGGTGGGACCTACCCAAGACCAAACAGCTCAAACCCTTAATTAACTCTTGCCTCGCGAGTTCTGGCCTTCTCAGCTGTTTCCAAGGGCAGAGCAAAATGCGGTATGCCGCCAGGCACGCCCCCACATCTGGGGCCTCACCCACCAGCTCCATCCCACCCTCCTCCTATTTCTGCCACAGTCACTGGGTGTGGCTGTGACCTCAGGCCTGAGCCATTTAGGCTCAGGAAACAGCTGGATGTGGGTGTGAGGTCCCCCCCCAAACTCTTCCTTTGCTCATTCACTGTAGAACCTCTCTTGGCCTTAATTTCCTCATCTCTAAAATGGAGGTAATGACACCTGCCCTCCTAGGCTTTCTGGAAGAGTCATCTGAGAGGGGGACATGGAGTCTGCTGTAGTAGCAGACACTCTGTAAGTGATAAATGCCCTATTATTGTGACAACAGTAGCCTAGGAGGCTCATATTATACCCATTTCTGGGTCTGCAAATTGGGCTCAACCTCATCAAGACTGGAGGAAGGCTCTAAGCTCCATCCTCCACCTGCCAAGGCTGAGCTCTGCTCTAAAGACACTTCATAGGAAGCAAACACGGTGGTACAGGTAAGAATGAAAACAGCCACCACTTAGTGGGCAGCTTCTAGGCTCCTAGTTCTATGCGCCAGGCTCTTAACATTTATTATCTAGTTGATTTGCAAAACAGTGCTGCGAGGTGGAGGTTGTTGTTCCCATTTTACAGATGCTGAAGTTGTCCAAGGTGACACAGCTAAGAACAAGCAGAGGCTGGGTTTACTCTTGTTTGTTCGATTCCGACTGTCAGCTCTCTACTGTGCTTCTCTGAGTGTCTCAGGTTAACTCAGCAGAGTGAAAGACCTTCCCTCCCTGGACCTTGGAGCCACATCTGTCCTACTGTCCACATGAAAGAGACTCGGAGGAAGACGATATTAGCAAAACCATTTCTGTGAAAGAAAGCCTCTGAAGAAAGTCAAAGGGCTCCAACCACCAGCAGCAGCAGCATGGGGTGGTGATGGGAGGGGAGGACACGCAGGGGGGGCAGTCCTGGGGTGGGGGCAGGGAGCCACCCTACTCCTCCCTCCCCAGTGCCCACAGCTCAGGGTGGCCTGGCTGGTCTGTCCATAGCGGGCTACACGGTGGGAGCGGCCTACACAGTGGGAGCACGATGTGGGACCCACCTAAATAATTCCACTTCGTCGTCCCCGAACGGCTTGTGGTCCTCCTTCCCAAACATGCTGAGGTAGGCGGCCTTCATGTAAATGTAGGTGGCCTGTGCGAGACAGAGCAACAGCCAGGTGTGAGCAGCCCTCCTCCAGCCCCAGCCGGGCTGGAATCTGCAGACGGACCTCACGTGGCCCAGCACAGGAGCTCCCGTTGTCTCCAAGCCCCAGGGGAGAAATGAAGGTAAGAAGCTGAAGCAACTTGAAGACCTGAATCCAGGACAACCCATGTCAAAGCAGCCACCTTCTTCTCCACTTGAAGCAGTGGCAAGAAGAACCCATGCAACTAGTAATGGGCAGGACAGACTGCGGCAGAGACACAAGGACAGGGGCGCACTGGGGGCTTCCGGGAAGCAACAGCTTCACAGTGGGCCCCTGAAAGGCAATGGGGAAATTCCCTGAGGCCCCAGACAGGCCTTCCAGCCAGGAGGAAGAGGCCGAGCAAAGCCAGGAGGTGGCAGGATGTGTGTGGACTACCAATAGGAGGATGAAGCACGGACTGTAAAAAGAAGAGGCTTGAGCCAGAAACGTGAGCAGGGCCTGGGTCGGGTCAGCTCGGGCCACCCTGGTAGAACTAACTGCCTTGCTGTGTGTGCCAGGCACACCACATCCAGCACCTCGCTTGATCCCAAAGCCAATGCCAGAAAGGAGTCCGTACCCCACCTCTGCTTCCTGGGACCCCAGAGCTACTGGGGCAGAGCCGGGAGTCAACCCCAGCACCTTGCCCACTAAATGCACAGCCAGCCCTGACAGGGAAACCGTGGCCCTGCGGGAGACCCCCTACCCCACCCAGTCCTCCCTGCACGCCACGCCCCTTCCTCAGAAGTCCTGAGACAGGAGCCTGGCTCTGTGCTGCCCTCAAGTGGCCAAGCCCCGAACCACAGCTCCTGCCTCCTGGCTAAGAAAGGGTGGAAAGGAAAAGGCGCCGGACATCCGGGAGTCCTGCCTAGAGCAGGCGGAAAGCGGCCTCCACCTGGCAGCCCCACCCATGCGGGGGCCTCAGCCCGCCCTTCACAACATGAGGGAAAGCTGGTCTTCGTGGGCCACGGCGGGAAGAGTCTCCCTCCCTGAAATCTGTTCCCGGTCCCATCTTTTTTTTTTTGATGTGGTCTCGCTCTGTCGCCCAGGCTAAGGCTGGAGTGCTATGGCGCGATCTCGGCTCACTGCAACCTCCGCCTCCCGGGTTCAAGCGATTCTTGTTGCCTCAGCCTCCTGAATAGCTGGGACTGCAGGCATGCACCACCACGCCAGGCTAATTTTTGTATATTTTAGTAGAGACGGGGTTTCACCATGTTGGCCAGGCTGGTTTCAAACTCCTGACCTCAAGCTATCCGCCCGCCTCAGCCTCCCAAAGTGCTGGGATTACAGGCATGAGCCACTGCGCCTGGCCCCGGTCCCATCTTTAACCTCCCGGGTCGCCCTTGTCCTCTCCCTTTCCCCTGCCCCTGACGTGGAGGCACCAAGTCCCGGTGACTTTACCTCCCGTCTCACTCTAGGATCCTGCTGGCCTTGCCCTACGGCTCTCATTATCGGACTGCCACCATCTCCACACCGTCTCCCTGTTCCAGGCTACCCGGGATGTCTTTCTGCTGTCCTGGTACACATTGTCTCCTATCTCCCTGCTCCCACTCCTGTCCCCTGCAAGCCATTTCGCACACTGACCTTTTTAAGTCAGATCATGTCAGTTCCTTCTGGAAATCTGGTTATATTCCATCACACTCAGGAGACATCTCCTACAATTTCCTTGACACCCGCAGCACTCCAGCCACACGACGGCCTCAGGGCTGTTCCCAGGACACATCAAACACACTCCTGCCCTGCTGTGCCCTGCCCAGCTCCCTCTGCCCTAACGGCCTGCCATGTGACTGCCACGTGCTGCTCCTGCGCTCCATTCTGGTGTCCTCTGAGACAGGCCTCCCCCGACCTCCCCTTACAAAGCCCCTCCCATCACTCCCGGCATCCAGCCTCGCTTGTTCTTCACTGCACTTACTGGAACCAGACATCGTGTTATATTGCCCATCTGTGTTTCTTGTCTCCCCACTAGGACGTGAGCCTTGAGGGGGGTCTTTTCCTGCTCATTCTTGTATTTCCTGCCTTAGAACAGGACCCAGCCAGTGGGGGTGGCCCAGCAACTGCTGGTGGGCTTTCTAAAGCACCTATCTAAGCCACAAGCCTGCCAAGGCTCCCCCACTGCTGGATAAAGCCCAAACAGCCACTCCTGTCCTCCAGGACCTGCCCTAACCTTTCTTCTTCTGGCTCATCTTCTGCCATTTCCTCCCCTACACTCCTTAAACTCTCCCCAGGCCTCTGCCTGTGCTGCTCCTCGGCCCGGGATGCCATTATCCCTTCTCCACCAGGCTCATCTCCAAGAGTCTTCCCTCCTGCCCACAGACAGCTCACCCTCACCGCACCACCAGGGTTAGGATGGGGGCTGTGACTTAGAGTTGTGGACGCCCCAGCTCTCCAGGGATGTACAGGGGCTATGCTGGGACAAAAGAGCAGCTGTCACCCCTGATGCAAGCCTCCTGCCCTTCTGCCACACAAACTCTTCACCCTGTGGCACACAGCCCCTCTGCAGCACCCTGGCTTCTGAGCCTTTGGTCCTGCCGCCCTCTTGGCTTGGGGTGTCCTCTCACTTCCTCCACTCTGCCTCCCTAAGTCCTTCCTCTCCAAGACCCACCTCAGAGGTCTCTCCTCAGAAGCCTTCCTGTCCTCTTTGGTTGCCTGGGCATGCCTTTAGCTCCTTGGGTTGCCCAAGCCCTGAGCACGCCACTGTCACCACCTTGTTTCTGGCCATCTCAGCCTCTAGGCTGCTAGCACTGGGGGAAACACAAAGGCCTCCACAGGGCTGACTGCAGGAGATAGGTCAGGGTGGTGAGAAAAATTACAGAAAGAAGCAAACCTTCTTGGAAGGCTGGGAGGTTTTGCAAAAGCTTCGGGAAAGGATTTGGCTGAAGGCAGCTGAATTCTCTCAGAGTAGATAACAAGAAGTAAGGGAATTGATCTAGATAAGTTGGTTTACTTAGGCCTCGGAACCTGGCCTTTAATCATCATGCGGAGGACTGCTCTCTCTGGGGGGACGACAATGTTAATTACCCACAAATGGAGTTTGCTTTAGGCTTTTGTCATTACATCTGTACTAAATAAATGCAAGCGTGGCAGGCTTATGGGGGCCGCTGCTGACTCTGGCAGGGGTCCCCTACCTGCTGACAGGCAAGCCTGTGTCTGCATACTCCGTTCATCCGTTGCTCAGCCAGGGTCTGCGGGTCAGACCCAGCAGCTGACCTCGGAGGATACTGGCAGAGGGGGGCGCTGCCTGCACAGAGCGGGTGGTGCCTATGGCAATGGCCAGAGGCGCCCAGGCCCCAGGACTAGAAGTTGGTGGAGTCTGTGGTGGCCAAGTTCTGGAGATTAGAAATGGGTGGGGCCCCAGAACTCAGAGGGTTACAACCCCCATTTTTCACAGAAGTCCTCATGAGGAGAGTGTTGCAGAGAGAGAGGGACTGGCCACCCCAAAGCCACACAGCGGTCTGGGGACTGAGCCAGATTTCCTGACAGCTGGGAGGCTTGGCCCACCTTCTGTTCCTCTATATAGCAGCTGTGTGCCCCCACCAGGTCTCTCCTTCCCCATATGGTTAGCCACCCACCTCACTCTACAGGAAGGCTTCGAGAGTCACTTTCAGTTCAAAAAGGTTCCCTAAGGCCCAGAATCCCAGCACTTTAGGAGGCAGAGGTGGGAAGATTGCTTGGGCCCAGGAGTTCAAGACTAGCCTGACCAACATAGCAAGACCCTGTCTCTAAAAAAAGAAAAAAGGTTCCCTGAGGCTTTGTCCTTGTTGGGAGTAGGAGGTGATGAGGAGGGGGTGTGGGGGCCATGGGAGCTGGGCCTGAGGAAGCACCTTCAACAGCAGGGTGGGCTCAGGGCAAGCCCCGACTCCTCAGGAGGACTCTAGGAGCAAGAGAGAAGCAGAGGCCTCTGAGTCACACAGGACTGTCCTCAAATCCGGTGTCTGTCACCAACAGCCATGTGGGTGGGAAAGTCACAGTCCTCGCTTAGCATCAGTGGCCCTCATGTGCCCAATGGAGATAATAACTTCTCCTCACTGGGTGTGGTGTGGAGGACGTGACAGGTGCCAGACATGTTGAGAGCTCAGTAGAAGCCTGCTCCCTTCCCCAGCCCCACCTGCCCCAGACCCAGAGAATTCCCCTTCAGCTTGGTCCCCAGGCAGGGCTACGGAAAAGAGACCTCCATGCAGAGGAGGGGGAGGGACAAGATGCAGATGACAGGTCTCCTAACAGGTGCCAATGTGGGTCAGTTCTAACGGCTGCCTGGAGCTTTGCAGGGAAGGTATCTAAGGTCACAGCTAGGCTCATGGCAGAGGATTGATTAGCAATGTCTGCTATGGGCAGGGGATGAAGCCATGAAGACACATGTCCTGTGTATTTACAAAGAACAGATTAGACGTTTGCTGAGCTAGGTGGTTCTAAGACTCTTGGTTCCAATTTCTGCACTATCATTACTATGATGGTACAAGCTAACACTTATTTCAATACTTACCATGATAAATTTCATCTTTGGTAGGTGGGCATCTGTTTGGCTTTGTTTTGCCTGTATGGCATCTTGTTAATCCCTCCACTATTTCTGGGTGCATCATTTTCTTCTGTGGAACCACCCCTCTCCTACTCTCAGCCCATGAGGAATCTTCCCACCCCTCTGTTCCAGGCATTGGCAGGTGACAAGTCAGACCAGTGAGGCTCAAACTGTGGGACTCTGGTTGAAACCAAGGGGAGGATATGAGTAGAAGCAGCCCGTGGCCACCTTGCCTGTCACATGGAGAGAACCTTCCTGCAAAGATGCAGCAGAAACAAAGATGTCATAGGAGAGAGCACAGCCACAAATGGAAAGACCAAGCCAGACGACATCATTTGAATTCCTGGATCCAGCCCTACCTGAAGTCGGATGTGCCAAGAATGTTCAGTTATATGAGCCTTTCGTGTTTTGGACCTGCATAGTCCAATATAGTGGCCACAAGCCCTACATGGCTATTTAAATTTAACATTTAGTTAATTAAAATTAAATAAAACTGAAAACAATCAGTTTCCCAGTGGCACTAGGCACATTTCATGTGCTCATTGTGCACATGTGGCTGGTGACTACCATATTTGGGCAGTGCATAAGTAGAACATTTCTACCACAGAAACAGTTCTACTGGACAGAGGGAGCCATGATTCTGTCCTTTGTGACTAGAAATCTCTTTGTAACACATTGTGGTTCAGAAGTTTCTCTTGTGGTATTTAGTTCCTTCCAAGCCTGAGTCCTATTAGAATTTAAGGTTATGTTTAGATTCCAGCTGAGACATCTGTGTTCAGTTAGGGATTTGGCCCGTGGTCTGGAGGCACACAGTCAGCCCTGGTCACCCAATGCCCCTAACACGTGGCATCAGCCCACCTTGGACCAGCAGTTCTCCTTGCTGAGCAGGTCGGCGTAGAAGTAGGACATCTTCCACTGGCCCTTGTAGGTGAAGCACCACATCAGCTCCCAGTAGCACATGTGGTGGAACTGCTTCCAGTGCTGCTGGGCCTCACAGCACTCCTCGAAACGCCGGATGGCCTGCAGGCACCTTCTGGTCAGCCTGACGGGTGCCCACCCAGCCCCAACCCCTCTGCATCCTCCGAACCTCCCAACACCACAGCAGACCGGGACTCCTCCAGGGCATAGTGGTCCAGCCCTGTGCTAGGCTCAGGTGGGGCCCCAGGAGCCAGGAGATCTGGCCTCCAGTCCTGGTTTTACCTCCTAAGTCTTACATGACATTGGGCTCAAATACAGCCCCCGCCTAGGACTCTGGTTTTTAGTAACAAAATGAAAGAGCAGGAGAGAGCTATAATGGAGGGGAGGTACCAGACTCCAGCCTAATCGTCATGCCCTAAACAGATGGGCTTTCCTAACCTCTGCCTCCCTCAAGCACCTCCCTCCACCTCCCTCCACTGCAATGCTGCAGTCCTATATCTCCCAGTCAAAATCCCAGGCACCACAAATGCCTCCTCCTCCCTTGTCTTCCCAGGCTGCTCTGCCAGAAGGGCCTCTCCCGCCCCTGCTCTCTGGTTGGTTCTCTCTTGGCCCCCCCCCCCCACCCCCAGTCTATCCTGTCCCTGAGTATGTCACATGTGCCTGACTTCCTGCTGGTCTGGGAGACCCCGAGGGATCCCCAGCCCCGGCCCGGACCCCCATCACTCACTGCATCAATGTTGCCTTTAATGACTTCAATCCGCCCTGCAAAGAACAGGAAGATGGCGCCCTGCAATGACACACATGTAAGTCCGTGTGGGTCCGTGGGGTCTGTGGGTGTTTGTGGGCTGGGGGTACCGGGCAGCACATGGGGCTCACCTTAGGGTACCGGTTCAGGTAGGGCTTCAAGAGCTTCTCGGCCTCCTCGATGTTGACGTTCCCAGTACCTGGAGGAGATGGTGGGGGAGACACAGAACATGTCACCACCCCTGGCTCCTGTGATCCTGCCAGCAACCCAGCAGGGGCTTCCCAGGGTCTCCCCCTCCCCCTCTGTGAAATCGAGATAATTCTCCCTGTCCCTAGGGTGACATGAGGATTAAATAAGGCAGGGCAGATATCGCCCCCAGCACTTCACAGGGCTCGATAACCAGGAGCCTGCATCCACCAAGGCTGTGCCCAGAACCATAAGGTGCTGTACACAGTGTCTTCACACCCTCCACAGGGTGGGCACAACCACCCCCATTTCACAGATGAGAAAACTGAGGCTGGAACCCAGTCACACTGTGAGGCAGTGGGCGTCAGCAGGCCAGTCCCCAGGACAGTGGATGTGGCTCTGTTTCTCGTTTCAGTACCCCTATCCCTAGCCACAGGGGCATGAGCAGGGTCTGTAGCCCCTCATTCTCCTTCCTCCTTGGAGACGACCAAACCCCAGGGCCCCAGGTCCCCCTGTACACCTACCGAGCACGAAGGTGAGGAAGGTGTGGTAGCACAGCAGGAGCATGACACAGAGCACAGAGCGGAAGCTGTGCCCTGACGCGCCCTCCTCCAGCTGCAGCAGCCCATAGTCCTGAGGGGATGGGAGGGTGGGTGAGGCTCCCAGAGAGGGCAGGGGCCTGGGAGGCAGCTGGACAGCTGTGTGGGCAGTGCTGCCGGCACAGGGGCGGAAGAGCACTGGAACCCTGGGGGCCAGGTCAGCTGTGTGGCCCTGAGCAAGTGGCTGCCCCTCAGTGCCCCAGCGCATTCCTGGGAGAAGGGGACACGGCTGCCAAGGCCAGGACAAAGGCTTGGCGGGTCTGAGGTGTCCCCCACCTTCTCCACAGCCCCTTCCCCAGTCTCCCTGTAGTCACGGGCTTGGCCGCCCTGCGATGGGTATTGAGGGCCCAAGGTCTGGTTGGGAGCAGGAGAGACACGGAGGTGGATGATCCCAGCCATGGGCTCAGGGCATAGGTGGGGCCTGGGAAGGCTTCCTGGGGGAGAAGCCTCCAGAGCCTGGCTGGGGAGGGGCTGGGGGCAGACCCCCCACCTTGTTTCCCTGCCTGCAGTCTCTGCCCCTCTGTCTGTCCTCCAGAGCATTCTTGTTCTTTCTAAAACACAAATCTGACCTGCCTCACTCCTGCCTCAAACCCTCCATGGCTCCCCTGCCTTCGAGATAAAGAGGAAGCCCAGGCTGGCACAGTAGGTCCCGCAACCCTCCTGGCCAGGCCACACTGCCTCACCTCTGGGTCCTCCCTTCATCCTGAAATCCTACTCATGACCCATGCGCTTTCTTAAGGAAACAAAACTGAAAGAGACCTTCACAGCCTCTAGCCAATGTTTTCCAAAGCTCGGGCAGCAGATAGCAGCTAAGATTTCAGGGGTCCATGGGCAGATGCCAGGAAACACTGAGTCACGGTGAGGGTTTTCCCTTCTGTTATCTTTCTATCCTTTGGTGGTGCCCAGGAGAAATCCCCAGTCCTTTGCTCGTGGGGTTTGAACTCTCTCACCCTAAGCCCGCTTTCTCAGAAAGAGGAAGCCTGGCTGAGCCTGGGCTACACAGTCTAGCTGGGCTTTCCAAAAGATGGCTGGGCCCTCGTGGTATTTATTTTTATGATTATGTTCTTATCATGCCAAATAATATGGAGGTTTGTGTAGAGATGTTTCCTTTAAATCAATTTCAGTAAAAGTCATGAGTCACTTTTGAGAAAAGTAATATATAAATTATAATAGAGAGGTCCGTGGGTGTGGCAAATATCAGTAAGGGCCAGTGCACGTTTGAGAAACACTTATCTGGTCCATTAACAAGGCCCTTATTTTACTAAAAAGAGGCTCAAAGAAGAGAGGGACTTGCTCAGAGTCACAGAGAAAAGGGGATGAGGCTGGACTGACCCAGAGCTCCTAACTTCCAGGCCAGTGCTCCTTCTACCACACTAGGCCTCCTCCACCAGAAAGCCCTCCCTGATCTGCTGCCTTCAACCTGGGGTTGGTACTCAGGTTCTTGCCCTCAGTAAAGTCTTTGGGTGCTTGAGTTCTCTGGTTCCTCCTCAAGGTCTGATGCCCAGTAGGGCTTCCCTCAGGCATCTGCTGGATGAAGTGGTAGCACCAGAAAATGGTCCTTGGGGGAAGGACTTACTCAAAGTCTTAAAGTGAGGCAGTATCTAGGGAGAGAGGGATCAGCCCCTGACACCTGTCAGGCTCAGAGAATGTGTGATCTTGGGCCACTGATGGAGCTGCCCTTCACACCCACCCCCACCCAGAGCCTCTGCACCCTGGGAGGGCCAGGCAGGGATCACTAGCCCCATTTGTCCAGAGAGAAGACTGAGGCCCAGGGAGGTCTGGGCATTGTCCAGGGCCATACAATGAGAGGGGCTGAGCCAGGATGGGCACCTAGGCCCTGCAGCCTGTCAGCCCCACCCTGTGCAGCCCAGCCCCAGTTCTGGGGCTGAGCAGGTCAGGGGTGCTAGGAGGCAGGTGGTTACCTTGTTTCCTGAAAACCCCACAAACTCCAACAGCCTCAGGATCCTAGTAGGAAGCATGGACAGTGTCTGCAAGAAAGGAGGCAATCAAGCCTGTGAAGGTACCCAGAGTGGGCAGGGGCCACCCCCACTGTCCCAAGTCTAGCTCTTTAACAGGCTTTACCTGGAGGGGAGAGGGCCACCCCTCTAACTTTGAAAGCCTCTAGCCAATGTTTTCCAAAGCTCAGGCAGTAGATGGCAGCTAAGATTTCAGGGGTCCATGGGCAGGTGCCAGGAAGCCTAGCCAGGAAACCCCTGGCCACCTAGGTTCCTGAGGCTAAATCTTCCCTAGGAAGCTCCTCCTCCCTTGATCAGGCAGTTTTCCCAGCCTTCCTGCTCCCTCTGCCTGGAAGCCCCTCCCCAGCTGGGAAACTCCTAGGGATCCTTCAGGAGCCAGCACAGATGCTCACCCCCTCCCGTAGGAAACCTTCCCCCACTCCATGCAGGAAGAAGACTTAGTTCTCTGTCCCCTCTAAGTCATCAGCTGGTTTCAGGACTGTCTCCTTCCCTGACACTGGTAAATGTTTAACCAGCAGCTCTCCAGGGCAGAGAAAGCCCTGATTTATTATGTGTGCCAAGGTCGGGTGCTGTGAAGGCTCCACCATGGTGGATTTCAAGCTACTGGCCTGACTTGGGAAGAAATGCACCGATGGACTCTGGAGCTGGCTCCAGCGCCCACACCACCCCCACCCCAGCTGTGAGCCCCTGAAGGCTGGCCACATGTCTGGTCACCTCTGGATCCTGGTGCCCAGCACACAGCCAGGTGCAGGGGCACTTGGCAGTGACCACACATGAGTCAGGGACAGAAGGGGAGACTGAGCTCAAGCCAGGTGCTGTGGAAATGAAGGAGGAGCACTCACCAGGTTGAAGGCCCCTACACCAAGCTTCACTCCTCCTTCAAAGTGCGGGTGGTTCTCACCCTTGCAGTATTGTGAGGACTGAACAAGGCTGTCCAGCTCCCTGCAGAGAGATGCCAAGTCCTGTTTCAGCCACTGCTGGGGGTGGGGGGTAGGGGCTGGGACCCCTTCCAGCTGGGCCTCAGGTAAACTCCCTGGTGGTGGATTCATACAGTTCTGGTAATCCTGAGAGCTGGTATTTGAGGAATTTCGAACCCCATCTCCCACCATGATAACACACTCCTCACCCCCTGAATTTCAGCCGTATGGGCCCTGGCACACTCAGCCATGGGCAGCTTCTGGACATTTGTTCGTATTCCACATCCTATCTAAAAGAGGTTTTCTCAGCCTCCGCGCTACTGACATTTTGGGCTGGATAATTCTTTGTTGGTGGGGGTGGCAGGGGAGCTGTTCTGTGCATTGTAGGATGTTTAGCAGCATCCATGGCCCCTGAGCACCAGATGCCAGTAGCATCGTCTCCCTAGCTGGACATCCAGAATGTCTCCAGACACTGCCAAAAGTCTCACAGGGGGAAGTCACCCCTAGCTGAAAACCACTGGGCTAACCAAAACATCTCCTCCTTCAGGAAGTCTTCCTGGAGTCTCCTGGTTGGAATTCAACTCTATTTCTCCTGGTTACCAACTGCACAGAGCCCCTAGCCCAGCCACCTGGGGCAGGACAGAGGCTTTTAATGATGTGTCTGCCTCCTTCCTGGGCTGACAGCATTTTGAAGGCTTTCAATTAGCAAGCTTGAAGCTTCTCTGTGCCAGGCACTGGAAGACAGCAGGGACCAAAACCACCAAGCCATTGCCCCCACAGCATTCTCACTTTAAGGGACAGAACCCCCCCCCCCCCCGCCCCCTGATTGAGTCACTATGAGGGTGATGACAGGCTCCAAGGAGAAGAATCCCTGGGCCTGACGTAGTCTGGGGATAGGAAAGGCTTCCCTGAGGAGGTGACATTTGAGCTGAAATCTGGTACAGAAAGCCCAGTGCAGAAAGTGTTTCTGACAGAGAGAACAGCACGTCCAAAGGCCCTGAGGTCGGAACCAGCTTGGCATATTTGAAGAACTGGGGGAAGGCCCAATGACCTAAGGCAGAGTGAAGTGGGAGATGTGACAAGAAGGGCCGGGGTGACCTCCCAGGAAGAACTTGGCAATAACCCAGGACTTCTTTTAAGAGCAAGAGGAGCCTTGGGAGTTGGCAAGGGGTGGCCTGACAGGGTGTGTGCTTTGGTGACCTCGTTCTGGCAGCTGGCAGGGAGGCTGACGGGGCCAGAGCACTTGTCTGGTTTTTCTAGAAAAATTCTAGCATAGGCCTCCAAGGTAACATGATGTCCACATGCTATATGGTACATTACACCCTAGCAATACCTTGTAACAAGCTCACAATATCCCTGCAGGGAAGCAGCCACATTAAATGGGGAGATAAAGATGATAAATAGGCCAGGCGTGGTGGCTCACGCCTGTAATCCCAGCACTTTGAGAGGCCGAGGCAGGCAGATCACCTGAGGTCAGGAGTTCAAGACCAGCCTGGCCAATGTGGTGAAACCCCATCTCTACTAAAAATACAAAAAATTAGCCAGGTGGTGTGGCGTATGTCTGTGGTCCCAGCCACTCGGGAGGCTGAGGCAGAAGAATCGCTTGAATCTGGGAGGCAGAGGTTGCAATGAGCTGAGACTATGCCACTGCACTCCAGCCTGGGCGACAGAGCAAGACTCTGTCTCAAAAAAAAAAAAAAAAAAAAGACTTTTTTAGTTTTCCTCTTTTTTTCATTTTGTTTTTACTGTGATAAATATACATATCATGAAATTTAACATCTTAACCAATTTTAAGTGTACAATTCAGTGGTATTAACTACATTTACATTATTATGCAACTATCCCCAATATCCATCGCCATGAATTCTTTTCCTCCTGTAAAAGTAAAACTTTATTCTCTTTTGGTCTACAGCTTCATATCTATCCTTAGCCCCCTTTGCCATGTTATTCCTCTATCTCTCCTGCCTGATGGAAAAAGCATGAAGTAAATTATCTGCCTTCTCTGTGGTGCATGTGGACTACTGAGCAGGTGTAGTAAGATTGCTGTCACTGTAAATTTATCATCACCAGCTTCAGCTGGGCTTCTCCGTACTGCCAGTCACTCTTGTGCTGTTTCCATAGTGATTTCTCCATAATCCTCTTCATATTTCAAACCTTATCTACTCTCTATAAACCTCTTGCCGCCACCCCCTTTTTTTTTTTTTTGAGATGACATCTCGCTGTGTCACCCAGGCTGGAGTGCAGTGGCACGATATCAGCTCACTGCAACCTCCGCCTCCCTGGTTCAAGCGATTCTCCTGCCTGAGCCTCCCAAGTAGCTGGGATTACAGGTGCCTGCCACCACGCCCCGCTAATTTTTGTATTTTTAGTAGAGACAGGGTTTCACCAGGTTGGTCAGGCTGGTCTCGAACTCCTGGCCTCAGGTGATCCACCTGCCTCGGCCTCCCAAAGTGCTGCTGGGATTACAGGCTTGAGCCACAGTGCCCAGCCTCAAATCAACTTTTAATGGAAATAAGTTTTAATGCAAAACTTGGTGAGTGGGGGACTGGATTTTCAGAGCTTTTGTTGCTGTGGGAACCATACATAAGGGATTATGGAGCCATGTTGGGTAAAAATGTTCCAAACGGAATCTTCATTCATAAACACGGCCTGTGCCTGGGCCATTTTGAATGTCAAGGATCCAGAGATAGCATGGAAATGATTTTGGCCTGCAGAGAGCACGTGCATGCACGTCTGTGTGTGTGTGTGTGTGCGTGCATGTGTGCGTGTGCATGTGTGTGTATGTATACCTTTCCTGTATACTAGAGGGGTTAAAGAGGGCTTCATGGGGAAAGTGGCATTTGGACTGGGCCTTAACAGATGTGTAGGAGTTCTGCTGCTGTTCCCAAAAGCTGTTCCTGTGGCTGTCTCCCTGCCCCCACCAGAACACCCTGTGCAGAATCTGTGTCTTATTTTCCCCAGCAGGGGTCAGGCATGGAGTAGGCACTCAAGGGACCAAAGGGAAGAGACACAGCCAGAAAGCCAGAGGAATATGATTCCAGGAGACCAAGGTCCTGAGGGCATGGAAATCAGCCGGCAACAGCAGTCTACTAGGTTCTGGCCTCGGTTAGTACTCTTCTTCTCCCACAAAGCCGCCTGAGGGGGACAGCCTAGCAGATGCTGTGGCCCAGGGTCTCCCCACAAGCGGATGGCCAGCCCCACTCACTTGTAGGTCTGGTAGCTGTTTCGAACTTTGATGCCGCCTTTGATGAAGCTCACCATGTTCTCGTCCTGCAGGAGGAAAAGATGCTGACGGCCTGGCCCAGGTGGGCAGCTGTAGGCGTGAGAGGGATCATGCAAGGCTCTGGGCCTGACTGCCCCTCCGTGTGAGGAACCCTGGGGGGATGAGGTCGGAGGTCAGCCAAACCAGGCCTCCCTGCTCTTTGGCCCAACAAAACCTCTAAAATGCCCAGGGTTGGACCAGCCTCCCAGGTACACATACTCTGTGCTTGGAGAGAGGCCTGGAGGGGCCACGCCCAGTGATTAACAGTATCTCCCTCTAGGTGGAGGGACTGCGAGAAAGGAGGGGGGATGCTTGTTTTTGGATTATTTGTGGTTTTTACAACAAGCAGGTATTTGTCACATTTATAAATGTAAATCTCTGTTGCCTACAGCCAGCCAGCAGCTCTATTCACTGTGTACAACAACGGAAACGGATGGACAAGGGTTGTGGAAGTTCATGATAGCCAAGAAACAGAAACAGCCCAAATGGCCACCAGCAGAAGGACAGATAAACAAACTGCGGTGTGTTCATGCAAGGGAATAACACACAGGCCAGGTGAAGAAAGCAAGCAACATAGTCACATAAGGCTGGGTGAAGAAAGCAAGACCCACACCACTTAGGAAGCTCAAAACCAACGGAAATATCACAATATGCTGTTCAGACATGAGTACAAAGCTGAGAAAGCTATTTAAAAAAAAATAGAGTAGGGCCAAGGTGGGCGCATCACTTGAGGTCAGGAGTTTGAGACCAGCCTGGCCAACGTGGTGAAACCCCCATCTCTACTAAAAATACAAAAATACAAAAATTAGCTGGAGGCTGAGGCAGGAAAATCGCTTGAACCCAGGAGGCGGAGGTTGCAGTGAGCCAAGATCACACCATTGCACTCCGGCCTGGGCGACAGAGCAAGACTCCGTCTCAACAACAACAACAACAAAAAAGGGTAGGGGACAATAAACATAATACTCTAGGTAGTGATTCCCCTGTTGGGTGCATGGACAGGGTGAGGAGGAGCCCCAGGGTGAGGAGAGTTATTGCCAGTGTTCTGTCCTCCAGTCGGGTGTGGTGTTGGTGGGTGTTCATTATTTGTAAAAATGTAATAAATAAAACAAAATTTCATTTATGGTGCACTCATTACAGTGAATCCTAAAGCAAGGACTAGGATTAATCCAATTCTCATCTCTCCAGGTCAAAAAGATAGAAAAAAAGCTATGAAATTAACCAGCACCCCAACACTAAAATGCATATGTCCCTCTCCTGCTAAATACACATATATAATGATGATAATATGTTCTCATTATAACCCAGGCTTTCAGGCAAAAGCATGCAGTGATCGTTCTCATCATTCCCACCGTGTGGTGAGGAGACCTGGGCTCCAACTTCATCAGACCTAGGTTCAAATCCCTGCTCATCATTTTCTAATCATGTGACCTTGGGAAAGTGACCCCTCTCCTCTAAGTCTCCCCTTCACAGGCCTCTGAGGTGAAGATTAAATAACAAATGTAAATGTTAGCAAAAACAAACTGTAATGTGTGTAAGGTATGTAAAAACTACATACCTATACCGTGTGCAAAAAGTCTGGTACATCATAGGTGCTACAATGCTTGTTGAACGAATCAAATGGAAAGCAGGCTTTGAGACAATGCCTATCACCCCCATATGACCCTTAACAGGAAACGCAGCAGTCGCACAGTGGAAACAGCATCCCGGTAATGGTGGGAGCGTGTGTGCTCAGGATGTGAGGAGGTGATGCCCATCACTTCCCTTTGAGCCCTGCCAGGGGCAGGAGTGTGAAGGATGGGTCACGATTGCTGCAGGGGATGGGTCGTGGTTGCTATGGGGGATGGGTCACAGTTGCTCTAGGGGATGATGGGTCATGGTTGGACGTGGAAACTGATCTTCTGAAATCCCAGCTTCTTTGTACAAGTGGGGGTCCCTACCTGCAGGAAGGTCAGGGCTGCTCGCTGCAGCAGGCACTCTGCATAGCAGACCTCAGCGTGGATTTCCTCTGTGGGGAGAAAACCAAAGCCCCGTGGCCTCCTGGGACTCTAGTCAGGAGGCCTGGGACAAATCCTCACACCCCAACTTCCCCAAAAGCAAAGGGAACCTATGTCAGCACCTCTCCTGTCCCCTACCTCGTCACCCAGTGCTTCAGAGCATTCGTTACTGTCCCTAGAAGCTAGCTCATACCCTCCTCCAAGCACCACTGTAGGTGCTGTGTACCCAGCAACATCAGATGCACTGTGGGGCGTTAGAACCTTCCAGCGCTCTTGAGGAGGGTAAGGCCACTTTCCCCTATGCTGCAGAGCCCCTCACTGCTTGCGGTCAGCCACTGCTGCCTCCAGGACAGCTGCATGTGGTCACGGCACAAAGACCTAGATGGACCATGACACCCCAGACCACTTCTTCTCATGTTGTCCCAGTGACTCGGCTGCTGAAACCATATTCCCCTCTGGGGCCCATGCGATCACTAGGATAATTAAATCAGTAAACTTAACTGCACATACAACTCTAAACACCCGTTGGCCTGAGGAGCAGAGCCCTGGCCTTGTGACAGCTTTCCCTTTCCTTGACTTGCAGGTTCTCAGCCAGTAGTGCTATCGCATAAGTGGGTCTCACCTGCCCCCCACACCCTCACTAGAGAGCCATGCCTCAAAAGGCCCCAGCTCTGACCCATGTGTGTCCTGGCATGGACACCAGGGCCTGGCCCCCTAGGCGATGACAGGGAAGAAAACTGCCCCTTCCTGGGCCTGGAGCTGGCCGCCTGGGCTTAGCATGGTTGAAAGGATGTCCTGGATGCCACACCTTCAGTGAATTGGCCCAGCGTGGGGCGGTTCACCAGGCTGCTGAAGGAATCTGTTACAGAAGACTTCCTCCGGTGCCTGAAGAGGAAAAAGAGGGGCCTCAGGTGAGGATTAGAGAGAGGCCACACTTGTCTCTGCCCCTCTCTGCTACACCCTAGAACATTCCTAAAGAGACAGAGCTAACAAGAAAGAACACAGGCTTAGGGGTCAAACAGAAGAGGTTTGATAGTCTGGCAAAAACGTCACTTAACTTCTCTGAGGCTCAGTGCCTTCACTGGTCAAATGGGGACAGTTACCACCTGATCAGTCCTGGGGCTGAGGCTATACAGCAGCTCCTGGCCAATCCGCTTCCTGGCCAGGTGATGCTGCTCCTGGCAGCTCCCAACCTGTCCGACGTTTCGGCTCCTCTCCTTAATGTCTCTTCGTGTCCAGCCTGGCCTACCCTCCTGCCCACCCAGGTCTTGCTGCCTCCTCCTCTACTCTGTCACCCTGGTCCCTAAAAGCTGCCCAGTGACTGGCTCAGACAACATAGCTCCTGAGGCAGGGCCAACAGGGACAGCTCTTAGCACATGCAGACACAACCTCTTAGCCAAAAGCAGCAGTGCGAATAGTGGCATGTTAGGCCCTGGAATGGGCCAGGGTGACAGGAGGGTGGGCCTCCCAACCTCTGATCCCTGCTCCCAATGCCCCCAACCTCTGACACAGCATCTGTGCCTCCTTCATCATGTTGCCGGCGAGCAGGATGTCCTGAGGGTCAAAGGTCATCATGGCCTGCATCTCCAGGATGGTGGCATACGTCAGTGAGTGGTACATGCTTTCCTTGGTTCTGCCAAAGAGAAGAGACGTTGAGAGCACCACTTTATAGAGCCCCAGAGGCAGCTGGTCCTGGGCAGCTCATCTCCACCCTCCTCCATTCTGCAGTGAGGTGAGGGGACCAGAGGTCCAGGCACGGGGAGGGCCTTGGCCAGGTCTAATCTGCTCACTGCTACTCAAAAGACCTCGGATTCTGTTTCCAGCTTGCCTTCTTCCTGCTGAGTGGCCCTAAGTGATCTACCAGATTTGAGCCTCAGTTCCTCATCAGCTCGGTAGGGGTGGCAGCAGCATAGCTGCCATGAGCACTGAGAAAGGGTTTAGTGCATGTCGGCCAGAGGCTGCCCTTCCCTGCACCCAGTGCCACCCTCTTGCCTTCTGCCCCCACCTCCTGCAGGCTGAGCCCAAGTCCTGTCTGTGAGATCCTGTTTAGCCCAAACCCCACCCCTGGGCCGCCCTCAACCTCACTTCCCTGGACCTCCTCACTAGTCACCTGCTGCCTCTTCCCACTCCCTCCCCTCATCTGATCATGGTGCCCAGTGGTTACACCTTCCCATGGCTCCCACATCCTAGGAGATCCTGCCGGGGCTAAAGCTCCATGAGACGCCAGCTCTGCCCACCTCTCCAGCCCTCTTGATGTTTCTGCTCCTCACCCACCCCCATCTGGTCACATTCAAGACTGCACCCCCAGCCACACTGAACCACACAGACCTTCCATGAGAAAATCCCACATTTCCCTCCTCCGGGCCTTTGCCCAGGCTGTTCCCTCGGATTGCAATGCCCTTCTTCGGCCAGGTGTGGTGGCACATGCCTGTAATCCCAGCACTCTGGGAGGGCAAGGCTGGAGGATTGTTTGAGCCCAGGAGTTTGAGACCAGCCTGAGAAACATAGTGAGACACTGTCTCTAAAAAGTAATAATAATTTTTTTAAAAAAGAAAGAAATGCTCTTCCTCTACATCTCCTGACATATCTGTCAAGGCCTCAAATGCCTCCCAGACCACTGGGAATCCAGGCCTCCTCCTCAGGGACTCCATCTGTAACTGAGGCACAGGCTACGCTGAACTGACATCAGCATAGGCTCAGCTCTCCCCATACTGTGGGCACCTCGAGGACAGAGCTTGTGTGTGACTCATCTCTGTCCTCAGCACCGATGTCAGGGCTGAGCCAAGGTGGCCTCAGGAGCCTCTGGGCTCCCTGCTCCTTCACCGCCCCAGGCTCCTCAGCTGAAGGGTGTGTTGGGGGCAGGGGGTGGCATTTAGTCCATCACATGGAGAAGGCAACAGGCAGGGAGGGACGGGAACAATGCCAGGTCCTCTCTGTATGTGGAGGGAGTCACTTAACATGTCTGGGCCTAGATTTCTGCTTCTGCAAAATGGGGACGATAATGCCAGCCTGCCCGGGTCCCTGCGAGACTGTGGGACTGACTGAGAGCGCCTTTACTCCCTTCCCCAGGTCTCCTTGTGAATTATTTATGAATCTCCTCAGTGCCAGGTTTATGCTGGGAACTTCAGAGGAAAGAGAGATGACTAAGGTTTACAGGCTGTTTGGTTGTGAAATCATGTGACTTTACCCCTTTTCCTGCTTTTCCTGTTCATAAAACACTCATAAATTAAGTTACTTCTGGGTGACACTCCTGTGATCCTTGAGGGTCAAAGGAAGGAAACCAAGGCTGCTCCACCACTCGCCAGCCAGGGGCACTCTCTGGATGCTCCCAGGCCTTTGCTAGGACTGCTTAATCTGCAGGCAGTGGCTTGTAGAGAGGAGCAGGCTGCCCAGAGTGGGGGCCAGAACCAGGTTTCAGAGTCCCTCAGACACAGGTTGGAGTCAGCTTTGCCAGCTAACAGCTGTGTGACCTGGCATGTCTCATGTCTCATAGCCTCTCTGAGCCTCAAGTTTTTCCCTGCAGAAGGAAAACCTTAACTCTTCTCCCCAATGGGTTTTTGCATGGCTTAAATAGAATACCCAGGCCAGGGGCCATTGCACCAAAGCTCGGTAAATATGAGTCCCTCTGTGTCCTGCGTCACTTCCCTGCATAAAGTCCTTCTCCTCGAGGAGGGGCTTCCCTGGCAGCACACAGACCCATCCCCCAGATAACACCCCCAGCCCCCAGGCCTCTCCATTTCTCAAGTCCTTGTCTCTCTCTTCCTCTCCCACTGCAGGTCTGAGGCCCGGGACTCAGCACCACCTGCCCAGCCCCACCTGTGGAAACTTGTCTGGTGCTGGGCCCAGAAAGAGGGACAGCCCCACCCGGGCAGCTGGCAGAAATGTGGAATTTCTAGTCTGAGGCCCAAGGCCCCAACAGGCACCTGTGGCTAAGAATACTAGCCCCTCCCCAGCCTACCTCCTGGAAGCCCCCAACTCTAGTCTGAACTGGGAAATGAAGTACAGAGGTATGACAACCCTCAAACCTCAGGCACTCCAAGTTTAGCTTGTACCCAAGTTTGTATTTGCATATATATCATCTAGGCCGCTAGTCCCCTCATTCCTGAGCTGTCCTCTCACTCTGGGACATGTCTACTGGGGTCCCACCTTCTTGGGCCCAGACCGGCTGTCAGGATAGGGAGGGCACTGGAAGGCAGAGGCAGCCCCTTGGCCTCTCCAAGTCTCTTCCCCTTTGTGCTCACTGAAGCTCCCCCTACTCCACTTTCTGGTCCTTTCAGACCCCACTTCATTGTCTTCCTCTCCAGCCCAAGTTGCTTCTATGGACTCCCCATCCCCAGTCCGCTGTCCATCACCCTGCCCTCTTCCTTCTGGGACCTGCCTCAGCTCCTCCCACTCCAGCCAAGGTGAGTGTCTCCATCTCTCAGATACTCTAGACCCTCATTCATTACTGAGCCTTTGCACAGGCTGTTCCCTCTGCCTAGAAACGCCCTCCATCTGGCCGACTCCTTCTCATCCAGTCCATCTCAGTGTAAATGTCACTTTTTCCAGTAAGCCTTCCAGGGCAGCTTCACGGGTATGTGGTCTATGCTGTTGCACAGGGCCTGTGCCTAAAAAGGGCCCATGTTTGGTTTAATTCTCTGCTGTCACTGTTTTTAAATTTTAATAATATTTGAACAAATGACCCTGAATTTCTATTTGGCAATGAGCCCCAGGGAATGAGGCAGCCCTCCTGACCAGCCCCTTTCCCATAGGAAATGGGGTCCCTGGGTCGTTCTCGGCACCCCTTATTGCTTGTTTCACCATTTCCCTGCTGGACCCTGAGAACAGCCCACGTCTTGCTCAGTAATGGAGCCCCAGCACCCAGCACACTGCCGGGCCCAGGAGGATGCTCAAAGGCTGTTGCTGAATGAACCAGTGACAGGTGCCCAACCACCTCCATCCTTTGAGTCATAGCGTGACCTTGTCTTCATCACACAGAATGGCTCTGCTTCTGGAGTCTTAAAGGATGCCGCCGCCTTCCCAGCTATAAGCCTCCTGACCTGCCCATACTGGCTCATCACTCCCGCTGCCCATCCTCCCTCCTCCAGCCTGTCCCCTCTTCCTGACTGCTTAGCCTAGTGTCCTCATACCAGTCTCTCTCTTTCAACATACTCAATGCCAAGCCTGCCAACCTTCTGCTGAACCCAGCTAGGAGCCCAGCTCAGGAGCCATGCAACTGCCCACTTTCTCCACACTGCCACTGAGCAATGCTGGAGAAAGCTGCCCCCTACACAGACAGACACAGGCTGGACTGGGGCCTCAGCCTCGGCCAGGCCTGGCATCCTGCCCAGAAACACCTTTTCCCCTCTCCTTATTATCCCTGCAACAGCACCTGGCCCCTCGCTCTTGGCAGGTGACCTTGCCTCTTCCCTCAGAAAACTACAGAACACTCAAGGGCATACCCTGAACTTGCTGCACCCCCACACATGCCCCCAGTGCACCCTTTCCACCTCCTTCACTCCTCATGGTTTGGGGGAGGCAGATGTGAGGCCCTGCCCAAGGTAAATGCCGCCAACCCAAGGGGGAGGGCAAACCACACACACAGCAGTCAGTGTGTGGTTTGTGCAGCTGGAGGACCTGGATCCAAATCCCACTCTGCCGTTTATTAACCACGATCATGTAATTCAAGAAAGCCAAAAGCAGTAGCCTCCATGTCCCAGAGACAGTGCGTCAGGTCAGACTCAGTGCTAAGTGAAATATGCTAGAAGCAGAGACAACGCTACTCAAAGGCATGAGTTATGGAAAGCAGAGGCAAGGCGGGGAAGGGAGCTAGGAAAGCCCAGATGCCCCATGCAGAGAGAAAGAGGAGCACCATCCCCCACTGCATGGGACCAGGACAATTAAACGAGACAATGTGTGCAGCGAAGAACAGCGAATGACACTGGGCCCAACATCTTCTGAAGCTTTGGTGGCCATCAGTGAGGAAGGGAGGCTGTTTTCCAGCAAGAATTATTTTCTCTAGACCCGTGGTTCTCAATGGAATTGCCAGGGTATCCCCACTCCCAATGTGAGGACATGTGGCAATTTCTGCAGACATTTTGGGTTGTCACAGGTGGTATGGGGGTGGTGTGCTACTGACACTACTATTTGGAGGAAAACTGTTAAAAAGAAAGAAAGGGCCTGGTGCGGTGGCTCACGCCTGTAATCCCAGCACTGTGGGAGGCCAAGGCGGGTGGATCGCCTGAGGTCAGGAGTTGGAGGCCAGCCTGGCCAAAATCGTGAAACCCTGTCTCTACTAAAAATATAAAAAATTAGCCGGGCCTGGTGGCGCGCACCTGCAATCCCAGCTACTCAGGAGGCTGAGGCAGGAGAATCGCTTGAACTCGGGAGGTGGAGGTTGCAGTGAGCCGAGATCACACCATTGCACTCCAGCCTGAGCGACAGAGCAACACTCTGTCTCAAAAACAAACAAACAAACAAAAAGAAAAAAGAAGGAAAGGATCCTTTTCTGGAATAAGGCAGGGGCTAAGAAACAGAAGCTGCACTACTTCCCACGTGAGATAACAGGTGGCCCCATGGGAAGACTGGATTCCTGGGGTGTCTCTGTTAGGACGAGGGTTTCCTTTGGCGATCCTGAGTGCTACAGGACTCCTGTTAGAATGCCCTCCTGAGGTGAGGGGGCCACAGAGGGAAAAGCCCTTTCAGGGACCATGTGGCAGGGACAGCTCGAGGACCCAGGCACAGCCACAGCCTTTGGTTTTAATATTTTCTCCTGTGTTTTGACTCCCTTCTGTTGGCCCCAAGTCTGCAGGACAGTTTAGAGTAGGCTGAGGCATGGCCTTATTGGGGCTTCAGTGGGTGAGGAGAAAGGTGCCTGATGTGTCTGTGCTTGGGGTGTGGGACCAGCTGAGCAGCTGTGTCCTGGGCAGCTGGATTCCAGTGCAGGAGGGTGGCTATGGTCTGGGGTCCAGGCTCGAGTGAGTGACAGGAAATGACTAGGGGAGAAGCAGGAGCTGGAGAGCCTTCCAAGAAAACTGAGAGGGGAACCTGGACATTCCAAGACAGAGCAGGCTGCGGCTGGGCCTGCCTCAGGCCATGGCCATGCTCTTGCTGCAGGCCCTGACCCACCCAGCCTGACCCCCTCAAGCCAGGTCCCCTCAGACAGTGGGAGTGTGGTGTGGAGACTGCCACACGCCCTGGAACACCCACCCCACCCCAGAAGCTGGGCCACTGACCCTAGACGGGAGAAAGATGGGTCCATGATGTCTACAGAAATTGAAGAGGTCAGGCCTGGGGACTTGTGGAAACCAGTCCCCTGGCCTCAGCATTCACTTTTCCTTGGAGCTTGGGTGCAGGGGACAAGCTGGAGCTGAAAAGAAGGGGACTACGGAGAGTAGGTGGCAGAGATGATTAGACCCCAGCCCCTAGTCTCCCAATTCAGGCCGCCAGGGCTCTCTGTCCAGGCTGAGAAATGGAGGACTCCTCTCTGGAGAAGTTAAGCCATCCCGGGTGCTGACATCTGGGGGCCAGCTCTCTAGGTCATCCAAAGCCAACCCCACCAACTACAAGGCAGCTTGGCACAGACCTCCCAGCTGGCCTTCACATGAACTCATTCTTAAACAGGACTAGACAGACAGCCGGGGATGGTTGGGTTTTTGAAGAAAGCACCCCATGAGAAGAGGATTCCCCATTAAACAGACTCCAGGAACATGGAGAAAGCCTAGTTATGCAGGAAAAGAATGAAACATTTTAAAGAGAAATAATATTGTGACAATAATAACAATAAATACTTTATTAGATACTTAATACATGCCAGGCACTGTCCTAAGGGCCTCATATTCCAAATATAGATATAAAGAAGTTGGTGCACCATAAACCAAGAAGAAGATGTTATAGGGAAAAAAGAACATTCAGAGAATAAAGAATACCAGGAAATTAATCATATGGTTACAGAGATAAAGACGTCAACAGAAGGAATTAATGAGAAGGGTGAGGAAATCTTCCAAAAATCAGATGGAATAAAAAGATAAAGCAATGGGAAAAAGGAGAGGGAGAGGGAAGAGGCTCAGAAGAGGACTGACCTAGGAGGTCCAAAAGGTGAGTTAAAGAAAGCCCAGGAAAGGGAAACAAGACGGAACCATCATACAAGAGCACTTCCCAGAACTGAGAACCCGCATAACAATCCAGGATAAAAAATACTTCATTGCCACACATCATGGTAAAATTCCAGATTTTCAGAAATACAAGAGCCAATCCTAAACCTTTCTGGAGAAGGAGTAAGAAGAATTAGGGTTCTCACAGCTACAGTAAATGCTAGAACACTGAAGCAAAGTATTCAAAATTCTTAGGGAAAAAAATATATTTATGCAAGTCTTTCTTATAAAATTCCTTTTTTTTCTTTTTCTTTTTCTTTTTTTCCAGACAGAGTCTCACTCTGTCACATAGGCTAGAGTGCAATGGAGCAATCTCTGCTCACTGCAACCTCCACCTCCTGGGTTCAAGCAATCCTCCCACCTCAGCCTCCCGAGTAGCTGGCATTACAGGCACTCGCCACCATGCCCGGCTAATTTTTGTATTTTTAGTAGCGACGAGGTTTCACCATGTTGGCCAGGCTGGTCTTGAACTCCTGACCTCAAATGATCCACCCACCTCAGCCTCCCAAAGTGCTGGGATTACAGGCATGAGCCACTGCGCCCAGACTTTCTTAGGAAATTTCTATAGGACATTCCCTGGCAAATGAGGGGGACACAAGAGACAAGACCTGGAATCAAAGAAACAGGAGAAAAGCAAAGGAGCTCCAGGAAACAGCCGGGAGGAGCCAGAAGACATGTCTGTCCTCCCAAGGATAGGTTTCCAGGAAAATGAGGGGGGTACTGAGTGCTTACTTGATAGGTTTCAGCATTTTGGGAAAAACTCAACGATAGGATGATCTGATGGAGTGGTTATAAAGACTTACGGATAAATGTTTAGCAAATTAGGCCAATGGGAAAAGCAATAAAATTATTAACTCTAGAAGGAAATAGTCTCGCACATGATTTTCTTTGCAATAAGCATTAATCACAAAGGTATAGTAAGGTAAACACTGATTCTTTCTTTCTTTTCTTTTCTTTTTCTTTTTTTTTTTTTTTTTTTGAGACAGGGTTTTGCTCTGTTGCCCCATGCTGGAGTGCAGTGGTGCACAAGATCACAGCTCACTGCAGCTTCAACCTCCTGGGCTCAGATAATCCTCCCACTTCAGCCTCCCAAGTAGCTGAGACTATAGCTACTATATACTATAGCTGAGACTATAGGCGCACACCACCACACCCAGCTAATTTTTTGTATTTTTTTTTGTAGATATGGGGTTTCACCATGTCCAGGCTGGTCTCAGACTCCTGGGCTCAAGCGATCTACCTGCCTCGACCTCCCAAAATGCTGGGATTATAGTCATGAGCCACCGCGCCTAGTTAAACACTGATTATTGATTTACCCCAATATTGTGATATAATGACGAGAAAGATGAGGGAAGGGAGGTGGGGCAGGGGTGTAAGAAAGCTAAATTCTCATCTATCAGTAGACGTTTTCTGGTTTTTTTTTTTTTTTTTTTTTTTTTGAGACAGAGTGTTGCTCTGTCACCCAAGCTGGAGTGCAGTGGCATGATCTTGGCTCACTGCAACCTCCACCTCCAGGGTTCAAGTGATTCCCCTTCCTCAGCCTCCTGAGTAGCTGGGATTACAGGCACACACCACCACACCCAGCTAATTTTTTATATTTTTGGTAGAGATGGGGTTTCACCATGTTGGCCAGGCTGGTCTTGAACTTCTGACCTCAAGTGATCCACCCGCCTTGGCCTCCCAAAGTGCTGGGATTACAAGCGTGAGCCACCATGACCAGCCCAATAAATGTTTTAAAGTGATAAGAAAGGGTGAGTTTTATGGTATCTGAATTATATCTCAATTTTTAAAACTGAGAAAAAGTGATAAGAAAAAGGAGTATACGCCCATTATTGATTTGTATTTACAGAAACATGGCAGTGAGTACTCAAGGAAATGGTCAAGTGAGCAGCCCTCTTGATTGCCCTAAAACACCCAGGAAAGCAGGCAACCTAAGTCTTTAGTGCTTTGGGGAAAAATAAACAAAGGAGTCATGTGAGAGCTGGCGAGGATGAAACTCCAAGTGGATTCTGCGGGAACAAGTAACGAAGTGTGAAGAACCCTCAAGAGCCTAAGAAGAAGCAAGTCACAGTGACCTTGGAGAGGGCCTGGCTGCACACAGGCCGTGGAATGGAGCTTGAGCCATTTTTATGGGACTTCTCAGAGGTCCTGGTGACCCAGAAAGCCAAAGGCATTTAGTTACACAGGGTTCCTCTCATGCAAGACCTCTGGTTCTCCCTGACCGTCACGCACACCCCCTACCCCAACCGGGGCTTGAGCCTCACCTGGGCTTGAGGTAGCTGAGTGCTTCTGAGAACTGGTTGGTGAGGAAGAGGTCCAGGGCGGTCATGCACTGGTCCAGGGCCTCATGGAGGCTGCTCTCAGGAGTCCTGGGGGAAGAGATGCGGGGCATGACACAGGGGCCCTCCAACCCTCCAGCCTCTCCTGGCTGGAACAGAGCCTCACAGGGTCTACTCAGCCTCCCTGGCCAGCCTTGGGTGCCTGTCACGAGCTTCTCCAGGCTGCCACTCTGTACTGAGACGCAGGGACAATTTGGACCCACCTCTTGGTGTTCCCAAGGGTGGGAGGGGGAGCAGAAGGGAATGTCATCAGAGATCTGTTGGAGGTGGGGGAGGGGCCAAGGGCAAGGTGCAAAGAGGCCTCAGGAATAAATGATCTTACCCTCCACAAGGGTAAAGGGAGTCTTTGTGGCCCTTCTGGCCCATTGGGCTCTGCTGCCCCCCCAGGGGGTGCAGCCCACCCACTAAATCCCACAGCCCCTTTTTCCCTCCTCCTTCTCCAAGGCCTCCTCCCTCCCCCAGGCCTGGACTCTAGAATCCCTGACGTTGTCACAATGGGCTGTCACACTATGGGTCAGCAGCCCCAAACGAGAGGCCCAGGGCCTTTCAAATTCACTTTGCCAATGGCTCCTCCAGAATACCTGAGCCCTTTCCAGTCCTTACGTTTCTCTATAGCTTTTACCACCCTCTGACATGATATATTTTACTTATTTTTGTGTTTATTGTCTGTCTCCCTCCACTAAACTATAAGCTTCCAGGAAGCAAGAATCTTTAACTGCTGTATCCCCAGCAACTAGTATCCAGTACAAAGTAGGCTTTTAATAAATATCTGTTAGGTAAATGAATGAATGAATGAATGAATGAATGAAGAGTCTAAGGCTAGGAAAGCAAACCCCTGACTTTTCTGGGTCTCAGCTTTCCCATATAAAAATTAGAGATGAAACTAAGAGATCCCAGAAGCCCTGCCTATTTGATGTTTTGATAATGCCTCTTCTCAAGGGGCCTCCTTTGAGTGAAAGAATGTTCCAGAAAGAGGCTTGATGCTCTCCCTGAAGGGAAATCCTATTTCCCAGAAGTTAGTTAAAAGAAATTCCCTCTCCACCAGGTAAACTCCTACATATACCTTAGGGCCCAGCTCTAAAGTCTCCCACTCTGAGATGCATCAGTAGATCTTCCCAGGCAAATTGAAACATGTCTTTTTCAAAACTGAACTCGTGTTCATTCTCCCAATCTGTTCTCCCCCAGTCTTTGCCTTTCTTTTTTTTGGTGGATATGGGGTCTCGCCATGTTGCCCAGGCTGGTCTCAACAAACTCCTGGGCTCAAGTGATCCTCTTGCCTCAGCATCCCAACGTGTTGGGATTATAGGCGTGAGACACCATGCTTGTCCACTCCTCTACCCAATAAGCAACACTCCTCTACCCAATTCCCCAAGCCAAAAATCTGATAATCATCTTTGCCACATCCCTTCTCTGGCCTCTGTCATCCCCTCCATCACTAAACTCCACTAAATCCCATCATTTCTACTTCCTTTTTTTAAAAGAATTTTTACAGAGATAGGGTCTCATATGTTGCCCAGGCTGGTCTTGAACTCCTGGGCTCAAGTGATCCTCCCACCTCATCCTCCCAAAGCGCTGGGATTATAGGTATAAGCCACAGCCTACTTCCTAACATCTCTCAATCAATCCCTTCTATGCCCAATACCTTCTGGTCCAGGCCAGCACCATCTTTACCCAGGTCTGTTGGAACACTCTCCATTCCACTCTTTCCACCTTCTTCTCTCTTCTCTGTTAGACCTTTGTATTCCATATTTCATGTCTCTTAACTAACTTCTATACTATCTCTTGGGCTCTCTGTTAGACCTTTTTATTCCATATTTCATGTCTCTTAACTAACTTCTATACTATCTCTTGGGCTCTCTGTTAGACCCGGAGTAATTGCTTTCATTTCACCAGCTCTTTCATTAGGTGTGTCTGACCTGCTACTTATCCTACCTACTGAATTTTTCATTTCAATGATTATATTTTTCATTTTGTGAAATTCCACTTGGTTCTTTTTCAAATCTTAGTTATTTGGGGTAGTATTATGTTCCCTGCCTCAAGTCCATCTTCAATTCCTTTATACATTTTAAACATAATTATTTCTATTCTATATCTCATAATTCTAGCATTTTAGACTCTCAGGGAAACTAATTCTGCTCTTTCTTGTTTCTGGTGCCTGCTGCTCACAGTGGCTTATTTCCTTGTGTGTTTTGCAATTACATTACAAATTCATGTTTGACAGATCCAAAGGGACTGTGGGACAGGATACATTGCTCCAGGAAGGATTTTTCATTTACTCTGGCCAGGTTCCCAGGGGAACTACCACCCTGAGACCATTTAAGTTACTTTTTTAAGTTTATGGTTTCCAGGACCACAAAGGTAGTGGTGTGCCATCAAACCCAAAGTTTGTGTGATGGCAGACCAGTATTTATCATTTTTTAGGGAGTATTTTTTTCCCACCAGAAATGCTGTCTAGCTTTGCTGGTGGGGGCGGACCTTTTTTCTAGCCAATCTTCCTATTCACTGAGGCTGTAGCCCTTGGAGGGTCCCAGATTTAAGTGTTGAGTTGGGGAATGCTAAGTTCCAACTCCTCAAACTGTAACTGTGTAGGCCCAAGACCTTCTTTCCCATCTGTTGAGTGGCCGTTGAAACTCCTGGCTTTAGATTTCTGAAATGTGTAAATAGCCTAAGGTTGCTGTGGCTTCATCTTGTTTGCCAGCCTGACTTCAGTTCTCTCTTCACGCTTGGCTGGAGGGGGTTTCTGTTACTTCTGTGGGAGTTCAGGAATGTACTTAATTATTTTATTTATTTATTTATTGAGGAGAGGGTGTCTCTCTGTTGCCCGGGCTGGAGACCAGTAGTGCGATCTCAGCTCACAGCAACCTCCTCCTCCCAGGTTCAAGCTATTCTCCTGCCTCAGCCTCCCAAGCAGCTGGGATGACAGGTGCCCACCACCATGCCCGACTAATTTTTTTGTATTTTCAGTAGAGATGAGGTTTCACCATGTTGGCTAGGCTGGTATCAAACTCCTCAGGTGTTTGACCTCAGGTGATCCACCCGCCTCAGCCTCCCAAAGTGCTGGGATCACAGGCGTGAGCCACTGCACCTGGCCAGGAATGTACTTTAAAGGATGTTTGTTGTAACTCATCCCCGCCTCTAGGTAGTTTCTTTGAGAGAGAATGTTGGAAGCATTATTTCCCCTAACCTGTCTCTCCCATAATTGCCAAAGATACATCTTTAAAACCCACATCTGTCTGGGCATGGTGGCTCATGACTGTAATCCCAGCACTTTTGGAGGCCGAGGCGGGCGGATCACCTGAGGTCAGGAGTTCGAGACCAGCCTGACCAACATGGAGAAACCCCGCCTCTACTAAAAATACAATATTAACTGGGCGTGGTGGCATATGCCTGTAATCCCAACTACTACGGAGGATGAGGCAAGAGAATCGCTTGAACATGGGAGGCAGAGGTTGTGGTGAGCAGAGATCGCACCATTACATTCCAGCTTGGGCAACAAGAGCAAAATTCCATCTCAAAAAAAAAAAAAACCACAAATGTCACTTCTGGACTTAAAATCTTTCCCTGGCTTCCCATTGCTCTTAGGGTAAAGGCCAAGTTCCTTTCCATGGCCTAAAAGGCTCCACCTGATGTGGTCCCTGCCCCTCTCTTCAGAGGCGGGGATGGTGTCTGTCTCTGCCCAGGGCATAGCCTAGTGACTGGTGTTCAAGCCACTCATCTCTGTTGGATGAATCAATGAGGCAGCAGTGAGCATCTACTGCCTGGGTGTTTAACTGGCATTCTCTCTAACTGCTCTCAAAATGCCCTGTGAAATGGGATTATTACCCCCCCACACCTATTGCAGATGGGGAAACTGAGGCACAGAGGACGGGTAACTTGGCTAAGGTCACACATCCAAGCATGCATCCTAACCCAAGTTTCTGCCTGAGCCAGTACCCATCAGCTCAGCCCCAGAAAGTCAAGCCCATTGTTGTGGTTTATGCCAACCTCTAAACAATTTCTGAGCCAAGAGCCTGCCTCCCATTTCTGCACACACCCCTCACCACCTCCATCCCCCACCGAGGAAAAGGTCCTGTCTACTTGGTCTACCTGGAGAGAAAGATCCAGGCCGAATGGACAGTCAGTGCAGAGGGGCACAGTCCTTCCCTCAGCAGCCCCGGCACCTCTTCTGCTTAACTGGGATGAGGCTGTCTGCGGTAACCTCCCCCAGACTGGGGGCGAGCTGAGCCCTGGGCTGATTTCCTCCCTCCTTCCCTCCCACAAGCACCCGCGAATCTCGTGCTCTAGGCTATGCGTGGGACTGGGCTCTGGGGACACAGAGTGGACACAGACCTAGGCCTGCCTCTTCAAGAGCTCACAGCCTACAGGTGACAGATGCAGACAGGGCAGTGACCGCCACAGTGCTCAGGGCTGTGATCATGGGAATCACTGGGGGCCAAAGGGGCCCAGAAGACACCTCTAACTCAGCCTGGGGCACTGAGGAGGCTGGGCGGAAGGAGGATGGCATCATGGAAGGAGGATGGCATCAAGGAAAATGCCATCAAACTGAGAACAAGATGGAGAAAGAAGTCTAAGAAGGGGAAACAGCACACACACAGGGCTGGAGGCATGACACCACAGTTAGGAGGTACAAGCCTCTGGAAGGGCTTGGAAGACAGAGGCTCTGCAAGGCCAGCTAAATGGAGGGGTGAGGCTGCGGTGGCTAGAGAGCTCAGGAAGGCTGGAGACATCCGCCCCATTTGACTTAATAATAGCATTAACAACCAACCACCCATCGTCATAAAGAGATTACCACTTCAACTTATCTAAATTGATGACTGCATTATTTCACTCAGTCCTGCCAGCAGGCACCCTTATCTGTCTTTGATAGATATGGCAGGGACAGGCAGTGAAGACAGGAACGCAGTCAGGCTCCTCTCAGGAGCCTGGGAGAAGACAAAAATGCATTCTGTGGAAGCAACAGCGCCAAACCTTTCCCCTCACCTGGCTGAGACTGAGGCCCCCATTTCTCCACAGGCTGCCCCTGCGTCTCCAAGACCTTTCTTTTCCCAGGACACCTTGCCTGGCCCAGGTGACATCTATTCCTGCGGTGATGGTGGCCTCTCCACTGTGTGTTGGGGAACCAAGGAGAGGGACGCGGAGAAGAGGTGCTGGGCTGGATGGAGCAGAGCTGGTGACCAATGCTAGGAGCTCTGGCACAGTGGTGGCGGCTCTCTCATTCAGATCCCACCCACACTTGAGGCCCAAACGAGAAGGGAGCTAGAGGGTGGGAGGGGGTGTCAGGTAGCCCGGAGCCGCCCCCACTCTCCCCTTCCCTCCCACTTCTCTACTAGAGTTGGCTTGGACTGCTGCTTCTGTGCCTCATGGGCAGATCTGGGTAGAGCTGGGAGACCCTCAGTTCCCACTGAGAACAGAAAATCCTCCTACCTCCATCCCAGTCAGGATGAGGTGGGTGTGGGGTGGGTGAGGCGGCGGAGCGGTCGCTCAGGAAGCCAACTGCAGTCAGAGCTGGATTTTAATCCCTGCTCCACCACTGAGGGGAACTTTGGCTCAACGAGTAAAATAATCTGCCCATGGGGATCTGTTGCTTCAGAAGTGATCTTTCTAAATTGCAAAAATGATTGTGACTCTCCTTCCAAAGAGTCCCCCTTAGCTGCACATAAATGTGTCACGGAGTGATGTGTGGCCTGCAAGAGTTCTGAAAGCAGACAAACCTAGACTCAAGCTGCAGCTATTACTTGCTGGATAACCTTGGGAATGTTCCATACCCTCTATGAGCCTCCGTTTCCTCATCAAGGAGATGGGAATGACAGTACTTACCTCCCACGGTTTTTGTGAAGAGTGACTAAGACTATGGAAAGCACAAGAGTACTCAGAAAATGTGAGTAATTATTATTTTTTCTAAAATTATGTATTGCCATTTTTTTTTTTTTTGAGAGAGGCTCTCTCTGTCGCCCAGGCTGGAGTGCAATGGCACTACCTGGGTTCACTGCAACCTCCGCCTCCCGGGTTCAAGAGATTCTCCTGCCTCAGCCTCCCGAGTAGCTGGGATTACAGGTGTGCACCACCATGCCAGGCTAATTTTTGTATTTTTAGTAGAGACAGGGTTTCACCATGTTGGCCAGGCTGATCTCAAACTCCTGATCTCAAGTCATCCGCCTGCCTGGGCCTCCCAAAGTGCTGGGATTATAGGCGTGAGCAACTGCATGCGGCTTTACCATCATTTCTTGATCAAGTAGCACTGACTTTATAATGAAACTAAATAACTTTAAAAGATTGAGTGGGCCAGGCACAGTGGCTCACTCCTGTAATCCCAGCACTTCGGGAGGCCAAGGAAGGAGGATCGCTTGAACCCAGTAGTTTGAGACCAGCCTGGGCAACAAAGTGAGATCCTGTCTCTTGTTTATTTTATTTTATTTTATTTTATTTTATTATTTTATTTTATTTTATTTTATTTTATTTTATTTTATTTTAGATCGAGTGCGCACATCCAACAACCCAGCAATTCCACTACTAAGGGGGCACCCTCGTGAAACACATGTGCAAACACCATCATACAAGAATATTCACTGTCTGAATAGCAAGACACTGGGAACACCTCGACATCCATCAAGAAGGATAAATAAACAAACGGAGGTGTCTACATAGGGTGGTATATCACACATCAGGGCAAGTGGGACAAGAGCTGCAGGATCAAGGCTAAATCTGAGACCTGAAGTTGAGTGTGAAAACGCGAGCTGCAGCATGACACATGCTATAGGACTCCATTCACAGAAAACTTTGAAGTAAGAACAAACTACATATTTTTAAGACTTACACACACTGAGTAAAAGAATAAAAACAGAGAAATGATAAAACCTAAATTCAGGATGGCAATTAATTCTGGAGAGGGAAGGAGGGAAGAGGTTTCCACAAGACTTTCAAGGGTCTCTACTATGGTTTATTTCTTAAAAAGAATATAAAATAAATGGGGCACAATGTTAATATCTGACAAAGTTGGGTGGCAAGGGTTTGTGAGTTCATTTTACTATTTGCTATATTTTTCTGAAGGCTTAAAATATTTCATAATTTTTAAAAAGGTAGAGATTTAAGGCTTGATTTGTTCACCAATGACCATCTGGGCCCAGAGCAGGCCTTGCTGAGTGTCTGTTGAGTGAGTGTCTCTGTAGCGAAGGTGAGAATGGTCCTGCTGCATGCGGCCCTCCTATGCTCAGACCCCACCAGGATGACCCTAACCAGGGGTGGGGACAGATGGACAGGTGGCTTCAAAGAAGAGTGGGCAGGCATGCAGAGAGGCAGGTACGGTTCTGCATAAGGAAGACCCACCAGCGTGAGAAGAGCAAGCTTGCTGTCCTGAGGCCTGCAGCAGGGCCAGAGGAGCCCGGGGTTGTAGAGGGCACTTAGGCAGGGATGTAAGCATATAACGAAGTGGGATGAATGTGGTTTTCAGCCAGGGAGTCTAGACTTCTTTGATAGATACCTTGCTCCATGCCCGCCTTCTCTCCTGGAAACCACTTTTCTGGACCCAGCAGGGTGGTGGTGCTCAGTCAGGGCTGTGCAGAAGGAACCTACCCAACCTCCAGCTTTACAAATACTTGAGCCCAGAACAGGAAAGGAACAGCCAGCCCCACTTCTGTGTTTTCCAAAGGAGGGACCAGAAGTCTAGGAAGGGTAAAGGACTTGGCCAAAGTCACACAACAAAAATGATGAAGCTGAAACTCACCAGGCAACCCTCTCCCAGGCCAGGATGTCCCCCAGCAACCCAGCTTCCAAGCCCTGATAGAGCCACACACACGCAAGCCCTGTAGAGACTTCCAGCTGCCAGCTGGCACCAGCCTCGTCACCTCCCTGTTCATGTGTCAAGCCTCGGGCCCTTAGCAAATATTGTCACTGGTGGTGAGGCTCCAGGCAGGGTGAGCCCTCCTCCCAGCTCACCTGGGCCGGCTCTCTGCCCAGCAACCTCCCAGCAGTCAGGGCTCCTAGCAGCTGCCCCCTGCCCTGCCCACTGGGGCCCAGGAAAAGCAGAGAGTTGCTGAAGGTCTCCCGGCAGTAGCGGCTGTCACTGCTACGGGGGGTGATCTAGGTAGGGGTCCTATAGGGGTTTCTCAGTGGGATGTGGGTAGGGTTGGGCAGGAGAGCCACGTTGAAGGTGACAACACCCACTTTTTACTACCCAGGTTCCTGCTGCACCCAATCGGCCCGGCTGGCCCATACCTTAGCCGTTTAAGTTCCCCTAATGTCCCTGAAGATGATGGGGTGGGGGGATCTGACAACAGACAGAACTGAGTTCAAATCCCACCCCCAATTCTTACCTCCTGGGTGACCGATGACAAGTCACTTAAGTGCTGTGTCTCAGTTTCCTCATCTGTAATGGGGATGAGAGTAACAGGGCCCACCCCACAGGAGTGAACGCCACGAGGCAGGTGGGGAAGGCTGCTCTGAACGTGTCTGTGACTACAGCTCCGTGAGAAAGTTGGGACCCAGAAGGTGAGTGACCGACCCGGGGTCCCCGCGCCTCCGCCTCCTCACAGCCCCCTGCCCCCACTCCTGGCAGCGGCGGCGGCTGCCAGGGGCCGGGCGGGGTGGGGGCTGGAAGCCGCAGTGCGGCCCCAGGCCGGTGCGCGGGGGGAGGCCTGGCGCGGCGCCCGCCACCTGCCCGGGCCCCAGCCCGCGCCGCCCGCGCCCCCGGGCCTCCTAGCCGCGCACTTACCCCGCGGGCAGGGCTCCTGGGGCGCCGCCAGCCGAGGTCATCGCCGAGGGGCGCGGGCGGCGCTGCCCCAGCCGGACGCCAATCGCGGCCCAGGTGCTGCCGCCGCAACCCCAAGCCGGGCGCTGTGCGGTCGCGGACGCGGCGGCCGGGGAGGGGCGCGCCGGGGGCGGGGAAGGCGGCGGGGCCGGGCCGAGACTCGGTCTCCCCACCCGCACCGTAGGGCCATGGCCGCCCGCGGCGACCCGCGCTCCCGCACCGCCGGGGGTTCTGGGTGGCCCCCACCCCCGCTCCGACAGGTGAGAGCCCGGCGCCCTCTTCGCAGACACCGCCCGGGCCGGGAGCTCGCTCCCTCCTCACACGTCCCCACCTATTTGGCGCTAGAAGTTCTTCTCCGGGACCTGAGGTCCACTTTACTGTCAATTCTCCTCCCCACAGCTTCCGCCCCGAAGCGGCCCCCACCTGAGCCGTCACCATCCTCCCGCATTAATGGGGGCATTCGTGCAGACAAAGACAGCCCCCAGAGTCAGGCCGGGATTTTAATCCCACCATCTCGCCCACTGAGTGACTGCAGGAGACCAGAAGGCGGGGAAAACGCGGTTTAGCACTCACTGCTAGCTGGCAGTTCACACTGCCTTCTCAAATGATCCCCATAATTGCTATTTTACAGATGGGGAAACTGAGGCATGGGGTTCATTTGATTCACGCATGGTCACTCACCTAATAAGTGGCAAGCTAGGACTGGAATCCATCCCTCCTGAATCCAAAGCCAACACTCTGGCCCCTTTCCCCCTTGGCCCCCTCTCCCCTGCATTCCCAGTGCCTGTGTGGGGGTCACCCACAACGCTCCCCAAATGTCCACTGTGCACCGAGCCCTGAGGCGGTGTCTCCACCTGACCTGATCTTCTGGCACAGAAAGCCACTGGCCCATGAAGAGTTAACCAGTCACCATCTCCTGGCCCCAGATGCTGCTCTTAACCATGACTCATCAGAGCATGTGGCTGCCATTAGAGCTGTCCCTTCACAAAGGAAGGGACAGAAGGAAGGAAGGACTGTAGCTCCCCTGGAGCAACTATGACCTCCAGGACGTCAGAAGAGGAAGCAGAAGGGGACAGCCTGCAGAAGCAACCACGGTGGGAACAGGACTTGTACCAGATCCCAGGGGAGCCAGGCAGTTTGGGCTTGGTGGTAGCTGCTTAAAATCTAAGCAGGCTGCCTGGAAAGGCAGTGAAGTCCCATCCTGCCCATTTGTGAGCAGGGGCAGATGCTCACTTGCAAGAATCATCCCATCTCTAGGAGTCTCATATACAGGCACGAAAAAGATAATTAACTACTAGAAGTAAGCTATGATGACATCCACCAGCAACTATAAAGAATCAAGACAAGGGGAGAGACTGGGGAGCTTCCTGGAAGAGGTGGTGACAGAACTGAGCCTTGAAGTTTATATTATTTAAACAAACTGAAGTCATGGAGAGGGTGTACCAGATCGGGGAGCAGCATGGATGAAGGCATGGAAGTGGGAAAGGGTGAGGCTGGTGAGACCACAAGCAGTACGTGTAAAGAGGATGATGAGGCTGGGGCCCCTATCACATGCCATGCACTTTCAAATCTCTAGGCATTTAAACATGCTGTTCCCTCTGTGTGGAACACACCTTCCTCCCTTGTCACTTGTTAGTCATTCATGTAACCGGGGGTGGATCCAGAAGCTTACAATGGGGAGGCCACTGTTCAAAAAAAGAATACAAATTTACCAATACAGGTTGAGCATTCCTAATTTGAAAATCCGAAATCCAGAATGCTACAAAATTTGAAGCTTTTTTTATTTTCTCTTTTTTTTTGAGACAAAGTCTCACTCTGTTACCCAGGCTGGAGTGCAGTGGCACAATCTCGTGATCTTGGCTCACCACAACCTCCGTCTCCCGGGTTCAAGTGATTCTCATCCCACAGCCTCCCGAGTAGCTGAGATTACAGGGATGTGCCACCATGCCCAGCTGATTTTTGTATTTTTAGTAGAGACAGGGTTTTGCCATGTTGGCCGGGCTGGTCTCAAACTCTGGACCTCAAGTGATCCACCTACCTTGGCCTCCCACAGTGGGATTACAGGCGTAAGCCACCGCGCCCGGCCTGAAACTTGAAGCTTTTTGAGCACTGTAGTTGGAGACTGCAGGCCTGCCATGTTTGCTGTGCTGTTGTTACAGCGGACACAGGCATTCTACTGATGCTCACGTGCTGCTGAGTTACCCTGAACACTTTATTTTTTCACTGCATTAATGGTATGTTATATTTTTATTGTTAAGTACTTATGTGTGAATAAGGGTAAAAAAATGCTTATTGGGAGCACATAAATTCAGAGTCAAAAATGATGATGATGCCAAATAATCACAGATTGTCCACATGGGTGGCTGAGAGAGTGACACTTCTTTCTGATGGCTCAGTGTACACAAACTTTGTTTCATGCACAAAATTATTAAAAATATTGTATAAAATTACCTTTAGGTGGCTGGGCATGGTGGCTTATGCCTGTAATCCCAGCACTTTGGGAGGCTGAGACAGGCAGATCACCTGAGGTCAAGAGTTGGAGACCAGCCTGACCAACATGGAGAAACCCCATGTCTACTAAAAATACAAAATTAGATAGGCATGGTGGCGCATGCCTGTAATCTCAGCTACTCGGGAGGCTGAGGCAGGAGAATCGCTTGAACCCGGAAGGCGAAGGTTGCAGTGAGCTGAGATCACATCATTGCACTCCAGCCTGGGCTAACAAGAGCAAAACTCCATCGCCCCCACAAAAAAAAAAAAAAAATGACCATTAGGCTATGTGTATAAGTTGTATATGAAACACAAATGAATTTCATGTTTAGGCTTGGACCCCATCCCCAAGATAATTCATTATGCATATGCAAATATTCCAAAATCCATGAAAATCCAAAAATTGAAACACTTCTGGTCCAGAGCATTTTGGGTTAGGGATAGTCAGCCTGTATAAAATTGCCAGGGTTCTCCCAGAGCCTTGGCAGGGGCCAGGTAAATGAAGAATCCTGAAGCTATAAGCTGTATTAGCTCCAGAGTAAACCTTTACTGTATTTGACCAACATTTGTTGACATTTTGCCATATGCCAAAACTCCTCCTAACCCTGCAGGTTTCAGTTCAGATGTCACCTCTTCCAGGAAGCCCTCCCTCCATAGATGGGCCAGGGGCTCCCTTTGCACCCACTGCCCTAACCCACTCTGACCTACCTTAATCACCCTGAGCTGTCACTGTCTGTGTGTGGTATGTGTGTTTGGGGTGGTGGGGAGCAGAGAGTGAGGTTTGTATGTGACTGTCTGCTTCTGGAGGCTAGGGCCTGGTCGAGTTCATCTCTGTGTCTCAGGGCCTGACATCAGGTACCTGACTAGTCACCAGGCACTAATGCGGGGCCTAGCACTTTACAATTTCCCTCTGAGGTTATTATTATAACAATGGCTGACACACATCACAGGCTTTTTACATGCTACACATGATGTTCAGTGTATAACATGGATTATCTTATTTAATTTTCACTTTACCACCTCTCTGAGCCTCAGTTTCCTCATCAGTAAAATGGAAATAATATTGCCGACTTCCAAGGTTGCTCTGAGTATTAAGAATTCATATATAAGCTGAGCATGGTGGCTTACACCTGTAATCCCAGCACTTTAGGAGGCCAAAGCAGGTGGATTGCGTGAGCCCAGGAGTTTAAGACCAGCCTGGGCAACATGGTGAGACCCTGTCTCTACAAAAAAAAAAAAAAGCCAGGCCAGTTGTGGTGGCTCATGCCTGTAATCCCAGCACTTTGGGAGGCTGAGGTGGGCGGATCACCTGAGGTCAGGAGTTCAAGACCAGCCTGACCAACACAGAGAAACCCTGTCTCCACTAAAAATACAAAATTAGCCAGGCGTGGTGGTGCATGCCTATAATTCCAGCTACATGGGAGGCTAAGGCAGAAGAATCGCTTGAACCCGGGAGGCGGAGGTTGCGGTGAACCAAGATCGCACTATTGCACTCCAGCCTGGGCAACAAGAGTGAAACTCCATCTAAAACAAAAAAAAGCCCGGCATGGGGTACGTAGTCCCAGCTACTCCAGAGTCTGAGGCAGGAGGATCAATGGAGCCCAGGAGGTTGAGGCTGCAGTGGGCCATGATGGTGCCACCGCACTCCAGCCTGGGTAACAGAGTGAGACCCTGTCTCAAAAAAAAAAAAAAAAAGAAAATAGCAGAGTGCTATATAAATGACCTAGTGATGGTTGTGGTGGACCACTAGACACTACTTTCCTCCCCATTTCACAGATGAAAAATGAGCTCAGTAAGGGAAGCAGAAGAGCTGCCTTTAGAGCTGGAACTCTCCCCACACCATCACAGTGAACAGTGATGCTAGAGCCAGTCACCTGGTGAGTCAGTGCATCAGAGTGGCCCACCCCTCAGGAGGGCCCCACCCAGGCCGTTCCTGGCCCCCAGGAGCTCTGGCCCAGCCCCAGCACAGGGGAGTCTGTGAGTCACCATCATCATTTCTGCCTCCCCAACTCAAGTGACCTTACTTGGATCACCTGTGTGTCCCCACCTTGAGGTGACAGCTGAGCCCTGGTGATGGGAGAGCATCCTGAGTCCTGGGTGCCTTCCTCCTGTCAGGAGACCTGTTTCCTGGTGCATTACACCTGGGAGATGCCAGGCCTGCTTTCCTCCCTCATTTCCTCCCCAGCGTGCAAGAACAAATCACCAGTGTCACCACACCTCTCAATGGCCCTGAGAACTTCATGGACTGCTTTCACCTGTGCCATTGTCAACTTAAGAAGGCCCTTAATATGGCCGGGCGCGGTGGCTCATGCCTGTAATCCCAGCACTTTGGGAGGCTGAGGCGGGCAGATCACTTGAGATCAAGAGTTCAAGAACAGCCTGGCCAACGTGGTGAAACCCCACCTCTACTAAAAATACAAAAAAAAAAAAAAATAGCTGGAGGTGATGGTGGACACCTGTAATCCCAGCTACTCAGGAGGCTGAGGCAGGAGAATCACTTGAACCCGGGAGGTGGAGCTTGCAGTGAGCCGAGATCACACCATTGCACTCCAGCCTGGGCGACAGAGAGAAACTCTTGTCTCACAAAAAAAAAAAAAAAAAAAAAAAACAGCCCTTAATAAATACCTATTAAGTGAGCCCTTAGAATGCCCTAGAAAGTTTGTAATAGCATTACCTCCCATCCTACAGATGAGAAAATAGAGGCTTGGACCAACATCTAGCCGTAGCTCGAACCCAGGTCTTGATTCCTTATTCTCTAGGGAAAGGGGGAAGAAGAGAAGAAAGGAGGGGTGTTTTAAGTGGGAGAGGTCATAGAAATGGGGGATGCAAGCAGTGACACATGATGCCATTGTTGTAGAAAGAGCTTAAGCTGTGAAGTCAGTTCTGCCTCTACCTCTCAGAACCTCAGTTTTCCCATCTATAAACCTGGGATAATAATCCCAAACTCTCAGGGATGCTGTGCAGATTACTGAGCATTATTTGGGTGACTCCTTCCCCCTTCTCAGCACCCCTCCCAGCCCCTTCCCCCAGGCCTTTCCCTGGCATGAAGCGCCCCCTCCCCAACACCTGCAGTCTCTGCCAGCCCAGATCCCCCTTCTTCAGAGTCTAGAACCCTTCCTCTCTCACTGAACTGGTGACTGTAAAGCAGGTTTCCTTAAAGCGAGTGAGCCCCACCCTAGCAGGTTACAGGTTTGGGCTCATTAATAATTCACAAGTGAACAGGCCTGTCAACAAAGGGCCTTTGGAGGGCTGTGACAGTGACAGATCTTAAATATTCTCTGGCAAGGGCCCCTAAGGAAGGATCTATTCCTGGTCCTTGGGCAGGCATGGACTCTGCCCCCCGCTAGCTCTGTGACCTTTGGCAAGTCACTGCCCCACTGTGGGGCAGTTTCCTCTTCCCACCAGATATAAAGGGGAGAGAAATTTGGGCCAAGAACTCATGAGCCCTCCCTGCTCTGAGGGTCTCTGTTCTAGGATCTGGGCTCTTCTACCCAAGTCTGGTCTCTAGGAGCTGCTGAAGGTAGGTCTAAAGAAGGAGCCTGGGTTAGCACAAGGGACCAAGAACAGCTCTAACTGAAAAAAGGGGTCAGAGCTCTAATGAGGGGTTTCCAGCATTGATGGCATCCTTTCAGGGGTCAGAACTTGGGATGCAAAGCCAGGAAGATCTGGATGGACTCCTGGCCCCACTATGTCCTAGCTGGGCAGTCCCAAGCAATTCATCCGATTAGAGAATAGTTCAGAGAGCAGGTTTGAAAGCCAGGGCTTGCACCTGACACCCTGGGCCAGCAACTTCATTTCTGAAACGGGGATGATGATGGCACCAACCTCATTAGGTTGTTGCAAGGATTAAATGAGCTACATATCTTCAGGGCAGATGAGCTACCTGACACACTGCTGGTGACAATAGAAATTGGCTCCATCTGCCTGTAATCCCAGCACTTTGAGAGGCCAAGGCGGGAGAATTGCTTGAGGCCAGAAGTTGGAGACTAGCTTCAGCAACATAGTGAAACCCCCGTCTCTACAAAAAATAAAAACTTAGCTGGGCATGGTGGCACACAACCGTAGTCTGCTACTGTCTATTATCCACACAGCACCAGGCCCATTTGACACTTAGGCCAGATCACATCACAACTCTGCTCAAAGCCCTGCAAAGGCTCCGCATGTTCCTCAGTGCAAAAACTAGTTTGTCTATGGCTCATGAGGCCCTGCACAACCTGTATGCTCCCATCATCTCCCGACATCATTTCCCTTTATTCCCTCTCTTATTTCAGCCACACCAGCCTCCTTGCTCACCTCCAAATATGCCAGGCACATTCCCACCTCAGGCCCTTTGGACTTGCTATTCCGTCTGCCTGGAATGCTCTTCTCACATGATTCACTACTTCACCTTCTTTGGGTCTCAGCTCAAATATCACCTTCTCCGTGAGGCCTTCCCTGACCATTCTGTTTAATTTTTTTTTTTTTTTTTTTTTTGAGATGGAGTCTCACTCTGTCACCCAGGCTGGAATGAGTGGCACAGTCTCGGCCCACTGCAACCTCTGCCTCCCGGATTCAAGTGGTTCTCCTGCCTCAGCCTCCCAAGTAGCTGAGACTACAGGTGCCCGCCACCATGCCCAGCTAATTTTTGTATTTTTAGTAGAGACTGGATTTCACCATGTTGGCCAGGCTGGTCTTGAACTCCTGACCTCAGATGATCTGCCCGCCTCAGCCTCCCAAAGTGCTGAGATTACAGGTGTGAGCCACCGTGCCCAGCCCCTTTCTATTTAAAATTGAACCCCTGCCCCCATCCTCCCAGTTCTTCTGCCCTGCATTATTTTTCCACAGTGCTTGTTGTCATGTGACATCTTTTTATTTTGCTTATTCATTTATTCTCCCTCTCCCTATTAAACTAAGTTCCACAGGTAGGGCTTTTGTTTGTTTTGAGTGGGGTCTCACTATATCGCCCAGGCTGGTCTTGAACTCCTGGGCTCAAGTGATCCTCCTGAGTAGCTGAGACTCTAGGGACATGTGGCTGTGCCCAGCTTCAGGAATTTGTTTTTGCATTACTGTTTTGTTCTCTAATGTGCCTAGAACAGTGCCTGGCTCAATAAAAAGCCTTGCTGCCTAAACGAATTTGCTTGAATATGGAAAAATATGAAAAAAGCAGAACACAAAATTATCCACCGAATATTAAAAAGAAAACCCTGACATCTATGCATTTTAGGAAGCATGAAGAGATACTGAAGCCATTTCTGGGGGAGGCAGTACAATATACTGCTGGGAATAGGATATTTGACTCTGAATTTTGGCTTCTTCACTATAATCCAGGGCAACACTCTTCACCTCTTTGCGCCTAAGTTTCCTCCTCTATTAAAGTGGAGAAAGCAAGGCTTCCCTGGTCAGAGTTGTGTGGATTACAGATGATGCTGCATGTCACATGCTGGCTGTTGGGGCACAGTCAAAGGCAGGTATCTTGCATTACAGATCACAGAGAAAGGGAAAGAGAACATTCTAGAGGCAGCAGGCAAGTTCAGAAGGTGTTCAGGGGAGAGGACCTGGGGCTTGGAGGGAGCAGTGGCAAGCAAAGGAGGAGAGAAGGGGAGAAGGGTGACAACCCGAGTGCAGCGCTGTCGAGTGGAGATTTATCTTTTTTTTTTTTTTTTTTTTTTTTTTTTGAGACAGAGTCTTACTCTGTTGTCCAAGCTGAGTGTAGTGGTACGATCTTGGCTCACTGCAACCTCCACCTCCCAGTTTCAAGTGATTCTCCCACCTCAGCCTCCCAAGTAGCTGGGATTACAGGCACGCACCACCAAGCCCGGCTAATTTTTGTATTTTTAGTAGAGACAAGGTTTCACCATGTTGTCCAGGCTGGTCTTGAACTCCTGACCTCAAGTGATCCACCCGCCTTGGCCTCCCAAACTGCTGGGATTACAGGTGTGAGCCACTGCACCCAGCCTGATTTATCCTCCTTTGAGTGGCCTGTCCTGTGCTCAGGGTGAGCCCTTTGGTACACCTTTCAATCACCCAGATGTAAAGCAATTGCCCACATACTCATTTACTTAGCAGTTTCTTTCAACCTGAGATTTAGCTACTGTATGTATCTGAGGAAGGATGTTTCTTAGCTTGAAATGAATTGAGCGGCTGCAGTGCTTCTTCTTGCAGGGTGTGGGGGCTGGTCAGAGCAGACCCTGTAAGAGGGAAGCTAAGGAGTAACACCTGAGGCTGCAGGAGGCAAAACAAATTTCACTCCCATGGGAAGAAAAGGAGCCAAAAGGAGCGGGGTGTCTTAGCCCAGTTCCATGTGGATGGGGTCTCTGATGTCCCACCTAGTCCTAATATAATTGTCCTTTTGGCAGGGTGTCATGGGGCAAAGGACCAGCCATTTATAGGGCAGGGGAAGGATTTTACTTGAAAGTGGTAGATTTCCGCACTGCTGATCACCTGGGAAAGACTGATCTATTATTTTATAGCCGATCTTAGCATAAGAAAGGAAGCCTTGGGAATCTTGGGCTAAGAGAAAAATTCCTCTTTTTTCCTGGGAAAGAAGATGTTGGAAGACACATTGGGCCCTCCCAGAAGTGGATGTTCTATAGGAAGGCTCCTTCCAGGATGGCTGAGGGGAGAGGGCCATAACATCATAAAATCATCCGTCCCTCACTCCCTTCTTCCTAAGGTGTTTTTAAAAGTTATAGCCTGGCCAGGCATGGTGGCTCATGCCTATAATCCCAGCACTTTGGGAGGCTGAGGTGGGACGATCACTTGAGGCCAGGAGTTCAAGACCAGACTGGGCAACATGGTGAAACCCCATCTCTACCAAAATAAATTAATAAATAAATAGAGATGTTATAGCCTGGCCTCAGTCGAGCTGCTGGGGAATTAAGGGAAGGGGCTGTCCCACCCATGGCATGGGGTGATTGCTATAGAGTGACAGTTTGCATCCCCCAACATTCATATGTGGAAATCCTTATGTCTAAGGTGATGGTATTAGGAGGTGGGCCCTTTGGGAGGTGATTAGGCCATGGGTGCAGAGCGGGATTGGTGCCCTTATAAAAGAAGTTCAAGAGAGACTCCTCGCCCCTTCCTCCATGTGAAGACACAGCAAGAAGGCACCATCTATAAGCCAGAAAGCCGGTCCTCATCAGATACTCAATCTGCCTTGATCTTGGACTTCCCATCCTCCCGAACTGTGAGAAATACATTTCTGTTGTTTATAAGCTACCCAGTTTATGCTATTTCATTATAGCAACCTGAATGGGAATGAATTAAGAAAGGTGATCTAGCAAAGTGCCTCAGCGACCATTCCCCCACCAGGCCAGGGTGGTGGTGGCAGTCAGGGAGAGAAGGGCTGTGTTTGGCAAGGCCACAACTCAGGAGAGTGGTGGGTGGCACAGGCCCCGAGAGGGGCCGTGAGGGACCTTTCAGTTTTCAGATCTCAGAGCATGAAAAACAGCAGGGGGACTCAGAGGAATGGGCAGGGTGCTCCAAATATATCGTAATTTGGGTATGTCATGAAACTACAGCTTTAAGGCCTGCTCAGTGGTCACATTTGCTAAATGCTGCCCTCCTCCCTCATCACCGCCCCCTTTCTCCTCCCCTCCTCTCCAGCCCATTGGCTGAGTGAGGAGCCTCTTCTTACTTGACCCCACCTCTCAGGGAACAGTGATTGGTTGAAGGAAGCACCAGTCAGAGTAGTCTCCTGAGCTTTTTCAGACTAAAGCTGGTGAAGCCCTTCCTCTTATAATCATCACTCGCGCTGGTATAGCAGCGTGTCGTGCAGTGCTTTACATAAACTAACTCATCCGATCCTCACAACAATCCTGGGAGGTGAGTCCTAACATTACCCCCATTTTACAGATGAGGAAACTGAGGCACAAGAAGCTAAACAGCCTGTCCAAAGTCATATTGCTAGAAAGTCTCAGAGTCAGGCTTCAAAACCAGCCTAAGGCCGGGTGCGGTCGCTCTTGCCTATAATCCCAACACTTTGGGAGGCCGAGGCTGGTGGATCACTTGAGGTCAGGAGTTTGAGACCAGCCTGGCCAACATGGTGAAACCCCCTCTCTACTAAAAATACAAAATTAGCTGGGCGTGGTGGCGCATGACTGTAATCCCAGCTACTCGGGAGGCTGAGGCAGGAGAACCTGGAAGGTGGAGGTTGCAGTGAGCCGAGATCGCACCATTGCATTCCAGCCTGGGCGACAAGAGTGAAACTCTGTCTCACAAAAAATAAACCTCCCCCCCAACCCCCGCCCACACACACACCAAAAAAACAAAACCAGCTTATGTGGCCCCAGAGTACTTCTCACTGCTTTGATTTACCATCCCAGGACTTGAGCTTAGAAGCTGCTGACAGCCATGCCTTGTACTGAGTGGAGAAGCAGGTGAGCGTTAGGAGAGAATGGAGCTGGCCACAGACAGAAACTGCTTTGAGAGGCAGAAATGTTCAGGAAAGGACAAAGCAACTCAACCTCAGATCACAGATTTGAAGATGTTACAGGAAATGTGGTGTGCTGGCAGAACTGAAGTTGCAACCCAAATCTATTTCTCAATGACCCCCAAAAGGACCTAAATGTTCCAAGTTTGAACCCCTCCATAACTGATAGTGGGACAAAGGTTGCTTGAATGTCTTTCAAGTTCTTGTCACCAGGGATTGAGGATCTGAGGGACCACAATGTGCCTCTCACACTAGAGCCCTCTCCTACCCCTTACAATCACCCTCAGCAACAGGGGGCAGAGTAAAGTCCTGGGATTAAAAGCTTCAACACACACACACAAAAAAAAAACCTTGAAATTTTAAATCACAAGTCTGGGAATCACAAATGCTTCAACTTGCAGGATCTGAGAATCACAGAGGTCAAAACTCAGCACTGGCCTCAAGTCCAAATTCATTCCCAAGGAAGAGACCTCAAAGCCACCCAAGGATTCCTGCCACCAAATTAGAAACTCCCAACCTAGAAGCATCTGAGAGCTCCTCCAGCTCAGGCTGAAACCAAGAGCAGGAATTCTGACTACAGCAGTCCTAGCAGGCCTCCAGCCTCCTTGGCTGGGCCTCTCCATTCTTGAGGAGGCCCCTCCCTCCCACAGCAGATCTGCCACTCAATTACTCTCTCTAAAGCAATCTGCCCGTCTGCACATCCCCTTTTATTTTTGGTGCTGTCTCCTACCACAAGTGGGGGCTATGGCATGGCTAAGAAGGGCCTGATTTGTAGGCTGAGTAGGGGGCGGTCCCCATTGTAAGATGCATGGGCGTTAGGAACAGTCCCCTTTCCTTTTCCCAGCAGTTCCCAGCTACCCAATCCTGGTGCCTGGAATCCCACCATTGACTCTCAAGCCTTTCAGAATCCCCTCTGCTCAATGCAAATACCCTGGAAGGAAGATTACCTCATAACAGTACCAAGAAAGAAGTGAACACCGAATATGCCCCAGTGACTGTTAGGTCCTTTACAAATGACTTCAATAGATCTTTCCACAGCTCAGAGAGTAGCTATTATTTTACAGCTGAGGAAACTGAGGCTCACACAGATCAAACAATGAATCAATGTCAAAGAGCCAGTAAGTAAGCGGCAGAGCAGGGGTTGAGCACCCCTCCACATCCCCATCCCCCCTGCCAAACTCTTTGCCCTTGGCTATGCTGTGGGACACAGGGTGGTGTGGTGGGCGAGGGGTGAGGGTGGAGCGGTCACAGGGCCTGAGCTGGGAGAATGGAGACCCAGGTTTGAGCCTTGGGTGTGAGACCTTGTATGGTCAACTGGGAGTAAAGAATTCTCTGGGTATTTGTGCCCAGCAAGTTCCAGCTGAAGCACAAAGGTGCATGTGTGCAGGCTCACAATGCACTTCCTCACACAGGCCCATTGGGAGATGCAGAGGCCTCTGCTTGACCAGAGGCCACCCCTACACCTTCTCCTCAGCCTGTCCATTCACTGCTTCTCATTTCTTCCTTCTTAGCGTCTATCTCCCATTCCCTCCATTCTCCTAACCCATACCCCAGCATCTCTCTCCTGGACCACCACGCCAGCCTCCCCTCTGCTCTCCCTGCACACTGAGAGGTGTGTAACATACATACACGGGAGACCCCGAAGGCTCCCTGGTGCCCACAGGACGATGCACAACTGGATTCTCCCAGGCAGGGCAGGTCCTGGAAGGCAAGAAAGCCATGTGGCCAAGGGATCTCGTGCTCCTCAGAAATCATCCCATGTCCTCATCAAAACTGAAATGCACTCTGAGCCCCATTATGTGCTGTGCTCTGGGAACATGGGGACAAATGAGCCCTGTCTCCTTTCCATAAGTAGTGGAGAAACAGAAAAGGAGGAGGTGACAGTGATCCAGCATTGAAATCGTCTGTCCACAAAAATCCTTTCTCCATAGGACAGCGTGGTCAGCTTTAAATAAGTAAATGCCCTGCTAAAGCCCTCCAGTGGCTTCCACCACACAGTGAAACCTAAATTCCTGGTCCTGTTTGTTCTGGCCAGCCTGCTTCCTGGGTCTCAGTGATCTTCCATCACTCTCCCTCCTTTCTTCTCAGACACAGCTCAGGGTTTGATGTGAGCTATCCTGCCTGCAATGCTTCAGCACTGCCAATTTTACTGGGCATAACATTGCCTTATTGTATGCCTCGCCCAGCATCTATTTCTGATGTTTACTTGTTTGTCTACTTGTTTATGTCTCTCTTACTAGAACCTGGTCGCCAAGAGCAGGACCTGTATATCTGAAGTAACACCATACCTGCAGTGCCTAGTACAGTGCTGGCCCAGCACACAAGTGCTCAACAATGTGTGCTGAAAGGCTGAATGAGAGTCACCAAAGGGTGGTGGAGAGCCATGGAAGGGTTTTATTTTCTTTAATGTTTTTTCCTTTATTTATATAGAGATAGGGTCTTGCTATGCGGCCCAGGCTGCTCTCAAACTCCTGGGCTCAAGCGATCCTCCCGCTGGGATTACAGGCATGAGCCACCACGCCTAGCCTATGGAAGGGTTTTAAAGTAGAAAATGGCTTGGTCTGGTTTGTGCTTTAGAAAGGATGTGTGGAAAGGGAGAGACAGGAGGAGCTGGGGAAGGGGGCCTGATGCAATAGTCCAATGAGAATAAACAGCTTTGAGAGAAGTTGGGAGGTAAAATCAACAGGACTTGTAGACGGGGGTGGGAGAAAGGTAGGGAGGTGGCAGGGATGACTCCCAGGTTTCGGGCTTGGGCAAGTGGGTGGATGACCATTCACTGACACGGGGACACCGGAGGAGGAACAAGTTTGGGGCTTGCCAAGTTTGAGGTGTTCATAGGACAGTCAGATGGAGGACAGTTGGATTGCCCTTTCCCTGGCACAGCAAGGTGAACTTTAAAGATGTAAATATGAAGGGAAGGGCTGAACCTCAGAAGATGTAAATATGCGGGGAGGGCTGAACCTCAGAAGAGAGGTCAGGGCTGTGGTCCCCTCTCACAGGAACACAACTGGGGCGCACTAACTTATCCCGGAGGTAGGGTCAGCTAGGGAGGTGGCTGACACATCCTGGAGGGCTCGCCTTGGAGGAGCTGGGGTGCACATAATTCACCCTGGACTGGGACTGGAACTGGAACCTAGGACTTCCCCAACCTGCTCCTCGGATGTGGACAACCCCTCAGGCACACAGCGCCCTGGCTTCATCTGTCCGGGCACACAGCGTGCCCACACTTGGCTCATGCAGACCTGAGGAGAACCAGGTGAGAGGATGGAGGGTTGAGCGCAGACGCCGCTGTCCAAACCTGACCGCCAGCCCCACCTGAGGTCCTTCTCACCGAGCTGCCTTCGCAGATGGCCCGCGTCTTGCGACACTGAGCGGCGCTCAGGTGGGACCGCGTCTACCCTCCCCAGTTCCCGCCCTGCTGGGGGCGAGGACAGAGAGCAGGGGGCGCGCGGCGCTGCCCCTCTCGGGCCTCCGGCCGACCCCCACTCCCAGCAGCCACACACCCTTTCCCCAGCTGTGTCTCTTAGCTGTTTCCCCGACGTCGGCTGGGTCCTCTGGCGGCCCCTTGGTCCTGTCCGCGCCTTCCGCCGAGTCCCCACCCCTGCCCGGTACCTGCGGTCGCTTTTCCGGGAGGCCGCCTCCTTCCAGGTGGTCAGAAAGGCCATGGGCGCGGGCCGGGCTCGGACGGGGCCGCGGGCGGCCCCTCGCGGCGGCGGCGGCGGCCGTGGAGGCTACAGTGGCAGCACCTGGACTGGGGGGGGCAGGGCGGGACCCGTGGCTCCTCCCCGCCCTGGACCTGCGCCTCCCTGCCCCAAAGTGGAAGGGCTTAAGTGTCCCTAGAGCGGGCCTGAGGTCCCTGGGCAAGCCCACTCCCACCCAGAACCAGAAAGGACCCCAAACACTCTGAAACCCCTCATTGGGCACCGGGAGAAACGGAGCTCCAGGCTTTGTCCAAGGTCACAAGGGGGCCAGCGGCCGGTCCCACTCGGTCCAGAGCCCAGCCTCCAAACTGACGGACCACACGATGGCCTTACCAGGGTCCCTGCGGGACATAGCAGCACCACCAACCCTGTTCCCTCCTCCCTACATACAGAGCCAGCTTTGCTAGGGCCTCGCCGGAATGGGGTCAGAAGCTCGGGACCGAGTCAAATGCTGGGCACAGAGCACCAGCAGCAGGGGGCTGATGGGCAGGGAAGTGGAGAGCAGCTGTCTGGGCCTGAGGGTGGAGGCTGCAGGCCAGGCCAGGCCCTGGAGTGACCCACTTCACCGACTTCTGAGTCCAGTACCCCGTGGCAGGTCGGGGGACAGAGGAGAATGAGCCACGGCCCCATCTCCAGTGTAAACTTTCTTTGAAGCCCCACATTTCATCTTAGGCCGCGTACATTTTTGGTTTTTATTTTAAATTACCACCACCAAGCAGAATCAGCTCTGGAGCAAGGGGATCCCCTGGCGTGCAGTCCAGGGGCTTTTATGGGAGGCCCAACTAAGGACAAGGAGCAGGGGAGCACCATGAGGAGGCATTTGAGAAGGCCTGCTCCAGCTCCAGTGTGAAGAATGGATTCAGGGACCCCTGGAGACTTAGCTCATCAGAGAAGGTGGGGGTTGAACACAGGGCAGGGGCAGGGTGGCTAAGGCCCATTTTTGTTTCCTTTTGGGCTGGGTCTGTATCCTAGGTACTTGTGCAATACAAATTTCGTGTCCAATAAGTGGTGACTGGTTTTCACATGTCAGGTGTTCTCTCATGTGTCAAGCCCTGAGCCAGGCAGTTTACACCAATTCTTATTTATCTCCATCTTGTTACATACTCACTCATACCCATTTTACAGTTGATGAAACAGGTTCAGAGGGGTGAACGACCTTTCCTGAAACCAAGTTGTGAAGTCAGGTCTTAAACCCAGGCTTCTCTGCCCAATCTGGTGCTTTCCTCCGACCCTGCCTATGGACCATGGGTGGGCTGAGCACGGAGTGGGAGGCCCTGGGCAAAGCTGCCCAGAGGGCAGAGGCTCTAAGGACCATCTGGGCAATTTCTCTCACTCTTCCCTGGTAGGCAGCAGAGAACATATGACCTTTCACTCATATCATAGTCTTTGCAGATCAACAAGGGCCGGGGAATACTGCTTATCTGATCACAAAGCTAGAGCTTCTAAATCTGGAAAATCCAGTTACAGTATGCCCAGGGACCCAAACCCCTTAGTCCAGAGCCTTGTCCAGCTTGGCCAGCACTGAGCACTTAGCCAACTTTCTCCTGGGTTCGCAGGCAAGAAGAGCCACAGGACCTCAGAAGCCTGACCTTCTATGGGCCCAGAGCCCAGTTTACTAAGAGGATTAATCTCACCGAGCCTGTCAGCCCACAGCCAGCACCACTTCCTCCAGGAAGCCATCCAGGATCTCCCCATCAGAGCGGTCTCTCCGTTTTCAGAGGATACATTTTAATTTGTCTCTCTCACAGCATTTAGCATTACATATTTTAAAATCCTTGTATAAGTTATTTACAATGGTATTTCAGATTTCTCTCTGAAGGTACAGATAGTATCTCATGTGTCTTCTACAGAGCTCAGCACTATTGCTATACATAGTAGGTACTCAATGGTGAGTAAATAAAGAAGGAGCTAATACCTATCAAGCTTCTACCCAATGGCAGGCACTATGCAGAGAGCCTTTACTTATCTACCTCTAATCTAGACAACTGTTTTAAGAATATTTGGGTCAGAAGTTTAGAAATGTTCCTAAGATCAAATCAGGAGCTGGGATTCAATCCCGGGGTTCTTAAACTTCAAGGCTTGTTTCTTATTCTTCTTCCTCATCTGTTTAGAATTATGTTACTTGGGCACTATTTTAAACTCTTCATATGTGCCAACTCATTTAGTCCTCAAAATAATCCTAACATGTATGTTCTTTTACAATCCCAATTTTACAGTTGAAAAAGTGAGGCAGGTAGGAATTAATTTGCTCAAGATCACACAAACTAGTTAAGTGGCAGAGCTAGGACTCAACACACACAGCCCGACTTGAGAATGTATATCTTAACCCCAGCCCTAGTTTTCCTGCCACGCAAGCTATTAGATGCACAAAGCATTTACAAGCCACTTTTTCAAGCTTATTTTGAATCATGTAATAAACCCAAGGTAGAATCAGTTTTATTCTTCCCATCCTCCCTTCCACTGGAGCCACACTGCTTAGGTTAAAATCTTGGCCCCACCACTAGGTATCTGCACAACCAGGCAAGTTACTCAACCTCTTTGTGTCATTTTCTTATCAGTAAAATGAGGATAACAGCACCTATTACAAGGGTTGTTGTAAGGATTTAATGCAAGCAAAACAGAACAGTGCTGGACACATAGTGTGTGTTACCTGCACCTCGTATAGTGATAGTTTTATCCAGAATCAGAGGGCAATGAAGTGTTCTATATAAATGAACTTTCAAGACAACTGAAGTTTATCCCCTTTATTCAGATTCACATTTTCCGAAAATGTATTGTTACCTCTTCTGTCTTTTTAAACATGGGCATGGCAGCTTTTAATGTTTATCTGCCATGTAACAGAAACCATGACTTTGTATCCATCATCTTTTTTTTTCAGAGTGTCTCGCTCTGTTGCCCAGTCTGGAGTGCAGTGGTGTGATCACAGCTCACTGCAGCCTCGAACTCCTGGCTTCAAGTGATCCTCCCACCTCAGTCTCCTGAGGAGCTAGGACTTCAGGTGCATGCCACCATGCCTGGCTAATTTTTAATTTTTAATTTTTTTTTGGTAGAGACAAAGTGTTGCTATGTTGTCGAGACTGGTCTGGAACTCCTGGAATCAAGCAATCCTCCTGCCTGGGCCTCCCAAAATTCTGGGATTATAGGCATGAGCCACCACACCCAACCTGTATCTATCATTTTTAATCCTGACAACCCTGCAAGGGAACTGTTATCGCTGAGGACCAGAGAGGTTAACAGATTTACCCAAAAACACACAGCTAGGAAATGGTAAGACCAGAAGTTAGGCCCATGTTTATAAAACTCCAAGGTCTGGATTCCCTCTACAAGGCCAGGAACCTGCTCAGGAAGCTGAGATGCATCAGGGTTTTCTTTTGCTTGTGTATGGTTAAGGCAGCATGCTACAAGGGAGCAAGGGTGGAGGGCTCCTAACCTGCTTCTACGTATTCTAGGTCCAGAGTTTTGATTCGATTAAGTACAGCCTCTACCCCATCCAGGTCTCTATATGTCACAGTGCCTAGAAGGATCTTTAACTCATGGAGAGGCCCACAATCTGGAGGAGAACAAATCAGGGTTGTCTCAGTCCTGACAAGTCCAATCATCATTAAAAGGCCCATAGGCTGAGCAAGTAGTTCAGTTCAGTCTCTCCTGTGTGTCTTATAGAGCCTTGGAGGGGTGTGGGGTCTCCACTGTGCTCGATGAGGGCCTAGGTTGCTGAGTCTTGCACACCTGCTCTTAAGGGCAGTCCTTAGAGCATAAGTAGCCGTAGAGAGCAAAAGGCAGTCTAGTGTGGTAGAAGAGTAAGTCTCACAGCTGAGGCACCTGGGCTGGAACCTGGCTTGTCCAGCTGTGAACCTTTCCTAGGTTGGGGTTTCTTGGCCAAATCGCTTCCATCTCTCTATACCTCATATTTTCTATTTAAGAGTCATGAAGAATAAATTATACATATATTAAGGACCTTAGTGCCAGGCTCAGAGAAGGTCCCCAGTAAGTGTCAGCAAAACCATTTATTTTCCTTCCCACAAACTAACTCAATCCTTTCAAGTTCTGACTCCAGAGGAAACAGAAAGGAGAGGCTGTAACTAAGCCCTTAGGTCTCAGGCAGCTGCACACATTCTATACACTTAGTGCAGTGGGGAAGGAAAAATGGGTGGGGTCTTTCTGTAGATTCCCCCCCTCCCATGAGATAATCTTTTATATCATTCACCTGGATACATAACATTAGGACTTACATTCCTCTGGAGAGATTTTAAAAAATAAATGGCTTTCAAACATTTTATTTTGTGACCCAGTACATATTCAATAACGAATTCTATTTAATGATTTTAAAAATGATGCTCATTAACATACTGAAAAATTTACATATAATGGATCAAAGCAAAGATATGCAAAGTCACCCCAAAGAGGCATTATAGTTACCCGACCAGCCAAACCAGACTCTAAACTGATTAAAGATATTAATCTGAAAAATGTGTCCATGAGAGGGGCCCAGGCATCCCTGGCTGCAAAGATCAAGCGGCGCCTCAGAGAGAGGAGGTATCCAACCACCAGCAAGGGAGGAGTCATGTTCAACCAATTGTGGGCACTCCAAGCCCTGTGACAACTTTATTTTTACTGGAAAGTGACATTCTGGTCTATCAGTCCCTGTGAAATTTCTTAATAGAGATCTGTCTCTGTTTTATTGATGAAAATCAGGTTTCTAAACTTGAAGGTCAGATGTTGGACCAGGCTTAATTCACTCAAGTAATGAATGCTACTTAAATGAGGCCTCCTAGGAGACTGCTGGCCTTTTCCAGTGAACACAGCCCTAACATCAAATGATGCGGCCTTGTGAGAGCTGTGCTTTTAACAAAAAATTCCAACTGTCACCATGTATGTTTTTTAGTAATGCTAGTAAGGAACAGAATACTATCTTCTGGGGACACCTCCTCTGGGAAGACTTCCCCAATCCTCTCAGCTAGAATTATTCTCTCCCTGCTCTGGGCATCCCAGCACTCCTACAGTATCCTCAGTACGCAATGCTGTGAAATTATGTAAGTAGATGCCTATCTTTCCTACTATACCACTAATGGCAAGGCCCTCATATAAGTCTTCTCTGTCCCTGGCCCACGCAACAGATCTTAGCAAAGGTCAATAGAATAATGACTTTCTCACTGTGCATTTTCAAAACTAAGACAATAGAGACCTTTCTGGAAGTAAAAGGTACATCATAGATCCATGCATACAAGAAAAAAAGTATCTTAATGTATTTTTTTTTTCCAGCAGAACAGAGTAATTGAACACAGATTTTCAAGTCAGAATGCCTGGGTTTTTTGGGGTTTTTGAGACGGAGTTTCGCTCTTTCGCCCAGGCTGGAGTGAAGTGGTGTGATCTTGGCTCACTGCAACCTCCACCCCACCCACCCCCCACACCTGGTTCAAGCGATTCTCCTGCCTCAGCCTCCCAAGTAGCTGGGATTACAGGCGCTCACCACCATGCCCAGTTAATTTTTTTTGTATTTTTAGTAGAGACGGAGTTTCGCCACATTGGCCAGGCTGGTCTGGAACTCCTGACCTCAGGTGATCCACGCGCCTTGGCCTCCCAAAGTGCTAGAATTACAGGCGTGAGCCACCATGCTCAGCCGACTGCCTGGACCTGGGTTTGAATCCTAGCTCTGGTGCTTTTTAGCTCAGTGATCTTGGACAAGTTATTTAACCTCTTGTACTTCTCAGCCTTCTCATCTGTAAACTGGGAATAACAGTACCTAACTTAAAAGCATGTTATGGAGGTTAAATGAATCAGTATATATAAAGTACTTTAAATAGTACTGGGCACTAAGTACTATATAAGTGCTAACTTGCAATTATTATTTTTATTTTTGGAGAGAGAGTCTCACTGTCACCCAGGTTTGGAGTGCAGTGGCGTGGTCTTGGCTCACTGCAGCCTCCATCTCCAGGGTTCAAGTGATTCTCCTGCCTTAGCCTCCTGAGTGTAGCTGGGACTACAGGCATGCACCAACATGCCCAGCTAATTTTTGTATTTTTAGTAGAGCCGGGGTTTCACCACGTTGGCCAGGCTGGTCTCAAACTCCTGGCCTCAAGTGATCTGCCCACCTCGGCCTCCCAAAGTCCTGGGATTACAAGCATGAGCCACCATGCCCAGCCTGCAATTATTATTTTCAAAAAGTGTCTATCCATAAGAAAGATTAGATGTTACCAAGAAGCAGAATCCACAGGTCAAGTATAGAATGACAAGGTACTCTGCAACAGCACTGCAGAGTAAATGAATGGACTTAATAAAACTTGCTAACAAAAGAGACTTAGTTATCATCTACTCTAGTGGTTCTCAAAGTGAGGCCCCTGAGTCAACATCACCATCACCTGGGAACCTGTTAGAAATGTAAATTTGGGGGTCCAACTCTACAACCTACTGAATCAGAAATTCTGGGGCTAGAGTACAGCAATCTGTAACCGTTTGACACGCCCTCCAGGTGATCCTATTGCTTGCTACATTTTGTGTACTCCTTTCCCCTTACCACCTACATCTAATCAGACCTCAAGGCCTGTTAATTCTCCTAAATCTTTCTCAAATTGGTCCCCTTCTCTCAGTCCCAGCCACAACCACATTTTTAGTTCTTACCATCTCACCTGCATGACTGCAACAATCTTCCACCTGCTCTCCCTGCCTTACCTGATTTTCTTCTAAGGCAATTCCCCAAATCACCACCAATGAAATATTTCTTATAAACACAAACACCTCAGTCTTTTGCCCACAAACCTACACTCTAGTCACACTGAGCTACTTCAAACTCTTCACAACTTACTTTGCCTCCCTTTTTATGTACTCTTGCCAGAGCCTTGTCAGTACTGATAAATTAGTTTTCATTTTTTCTAGCCTTTTGGTTTTAAATCTTGTATTTAAAACAAGGTTGGGCTGAGCCATAATCCCAGCACTTTGGGTGGTTGAGGAGGGAGTATCACTTGAGTTCAAGGCCAGCCTGGGCAACACAGTGAGACCTCTATTTCTACTAAATAACTAACTAGGTCCAGTGGCATGCACTTATAGTCCTAGCTACTTGGGTGGCTGAGGCGGGAGGATCCCTTGAGCTCAGGAGTTCACAGTTACAGTGAGCTATGACTGTGCCACTGCACTCTAGCCTGGGCAACAGAATGTGACTCTGTCTCTACAAAAAAAGAAAAACTAAAAGCAAGGCTGGCTACTCCCCCCATATACTTATCACTTATGATAACACTAATAATCGTAAGTGCTTTCATGTGTCAGAAACTGTTCTAAACCCTCATACGAGTTAAATACAAGAATGAATGGGAAAATGTTTTATAAGATGCCATGTATAATATAGGTTTATTCCATTAATCCTCAAGAACAGTGATTACATGGATTATTTCTTTTGTGACACTGCTCCTCTGACTACTCATCATTAACAGGAATACAGAGTAGTGGTTAAAACTCTGGAGCCCATCTCCTAGGTTCAAATTCCAGCTCTACCACTTACTAGCTGCATAACTGTGGCCTAGTTTGGGTTCCTCTTCTGTAAAATGGAGAAGATAATAGTACCTGTACCTTTCATGGTTACTATTGTGAGGATTAAATAAAATTAATAGTAAAGCATTTAGGATCATGCCTGGAGCTTAATAAATGTTATTTATTATTATTTATGATGTCCTGTTCCTACCATTTCCTATAAGTAAATTTTTTTTTCACACAAAATAAAACAAAGCATGGTAAACTGAGAGTATCACGCTTAGGACTAGACAGACCAGGGTTCAATTCCTGGCTCATCTTCTCATCAGCTGGATGATTTGAAGCACATTATTTTAAGGTTTTTGAGACTCAGTTTCTCCATTTCTAAAACAGGGGCTAATAACAATATCTACTACTTAGAGGTATGTGAAGATTAAACAAGAAACAAGAAGACACACATAAAATGCCTAGTAGAGTGCTTCATATGTAATGTACATTCAACAACCAACAGCTCTTTTCACTAATAGTAATACTGTGGTTGAATTTGCTTATTTAAAACAAATAATAAAAAGTTATCAAAGCTAAATCCTTTACAACAATCCTGTGAGTTAAGTACTGTGATGTACATTAGATGAGGAAAATGAGGTTCAGGGAGGCGAAATAACTTTCTCAAAATCATCTTTACGTTACATCCTCAAAAATGGCAGAAAGAGATTCAGTCCCAGTACTGTATGAGTTTTTCAGAACACAGTGCCTTCCAAAAGTCCATGTCACAATTTTTTTTTTTTTTTTTTTTTTTTTTTTTTTTGATACAGAGTCTTACTCTGTTGCCCAGGCTGGGGTGCAGTGGCACAGTCTTGGCTCACTGCAACCTCCACCTCCCAAGCTCAAGCAATTCTCCTGCCTCAGCCTCCCAAGTAGCTGGGAATACAGGCACCCGCCACCATGCCCGGCTAATTTTTGTATTTTTTATTAGACAGGGGTTTCATCATGTTGGCCAGGTTGGTCTTGAACTCCTGACCTCAGGAGATCCACCCACCTTGAACTCCCAAAGTGCTGGGATTACAAGCACAATGTTTTTTTTTTTGAGACAGGGTCTTGCTCTGTTGCCTAGGTTCTAGTACAGTGGCGCAATCCCAGCTTCTTGCAGCCTCACTGGGCTCAACCGATCCTCCCACCTCAGCCCCCAGTAGCTGGGACTACAGACACGCACCACCGCACCTGGCTAATTTTTGTATTTTTTTTGTAGAGACGGGGTCTCACCATGTTGCCCCAGGCTGGTCTCAAACTCCTGGGTTCAAGGGATCCTCCCACCTCAGCCTCCCAAAGTGCTGGGATTACAGGCATGAGCCACTGTGCCCAGTGACAAATTCTTTTTTCTTTTTGAGACGGAGTCTCACTCTGTCACCCAGGCTGGAGTCCAGTAGTGTGATCTCGGCTCACTGCAACCTCTGCCTCCTGGGTTCAAGCAATTCTCCTGTTTCAGCCTCCCGAGTAGCTGGGACTACAGGAGCGAGCCACTATGCCTGCTAATTTTTTCGTATTTTTAGTAGAGACGGGGTTTCACGATGTTCACCAGGTTGTTCTCGAACTCCTGACCTCAGGTGATCTGCCCACCTTGGCCTCCCAAAGTGCTGGGATTACAGGCGCGAGCCACTGTGTCCTGCCTACAAATTCTTATGTTTTAGGCACTGTCTTTACGCATATACGTTTCATTTCTTTCATAAAAGCACGACATGATAACCAAAAATAATAGTTTACATTTATTATTTATTCTATACCAGGTGCTGTCCCAAACCCTTTACATATATTAATCTGTGCTGATTGTATGTACCTACTCCTCCTTGGACACAGCATGGACATAATCAGAGAACCATGCAAAACTCAATTGCAAATTGGATATATGGATGGGATTCTTTATTATTACTTAAAGTTTACTGTTCTCATAATTACAGGCTACAACTTAGAGGTTTGAAACTTTAAGAGAAAATTCTATAAAGAGAGCTCAAATAAACATGAATCAGTATGTAGAAGACATTTAAAACTTTGTAAGTAGTGCCACTTAGCTCTGGGCAATACTTATCTGTCCTTTTCAAGCACAGGCCCTGGAGCCAGAGTCAACAACATAAAATACCACAAACGACTCTAAGACATTCATCCTACACAAGCGAGCACATATACATATATATTTATATAATATATACATACTTTAATATTATGTTGGTCCACGGGGTATACACATTTTAACAAAAGATAAAAATCTATGTAATCCAGTTAAACATACATAAGATTAGGATACATTTATTACATTGAAAGTTGGTGCTTATAAGTTATAGATATTTAATATTTGAGTTTAATTAAAATTTTTTTGGAAGCATTTAAACATTTGCTTATTTTCCCAGTGCAAAAGAAAGTTGTTCAAGTCAACTTACCTTTATCCTAAGGAGTAAGAGGAAGAAAACAAACAAAAATACCACCTATCACAACTCCCAGTCAAATTTTGCAGAAAATCCTTAGGTCACTGGATTCGTTTATCAAAATTAAGCCTTGTGATTATGATTCAGCCCTTGCTTCATATGTATGACTTTTATGCAGAAATGTTTCTATTTACAAAGGTAGAAAAAAGTTAGCAGGGCAAGATAGTGGTTTAAAGTTTGTTTTAAACTGTAGGAGTCTAATTGTGTAATGGAAAGAAAACAAAACAAGCACCATTTCAAGAAGAAATGAATTGGATATTTTGGAATTTATTTATAGGCTAGGCAATAAGTTACTCAGATTAACACAGATCAATACCACCTTGACTTGGTGACCCAGAGAATTCTAATTAGATTTTAGGTGCATTTTTCTTTATCTTGGTATTCAATACATCATCTAAGTCAGTAACCGTGTTAAACAAAATTAAAATGACAAGTTACAGCTTACTTCACAGTCTATTTCAAATTCAGCTTGTCCACTAGGTCAGTTTTACAGGAGATGGTCTTTTAACATGAAGAGGTTTGATAATCTGGCAGGTCTCTTCTCTCCCAATTAAAAAAACAAGAGTTTTTTTGCTAGCTTGACAATTTTATAGGTGAAAAACATGAAGTGAGTAAATAAACTAAACCACAAAGATGGACAAAAAGCAATATGATATAAAACACATCACTTTTTCTATTTGTATTCAGTGAAAGTTTTTACATTTCAAGTAAATGAGCCTTCATTAAAAAAAAAAACAAATATATATGAAAAATTAAAGTACCTTCCAGTTCTAGCTTGCTGAAGTTTCTTCTGCAAAAGTACAAAAATTAACCCACTAAGAACTAAACAGGACAGGGCCACGGCAAAGGCAGAATGGCTGCCATGTTAAGACTTTTGCTTGCCTTATACTGATGGGTATATTTTAGGTGATAAATTTTCTCCACTATCTATCACTTAAAATGAACATTTTCTTACAAACTTTATTTGTAAGAAACTGATTTTTATTAATTAGCAAACACACTGAGAGGTATCTGTTGATCTAAAATTCTCTAAATCCAGATAAATCTTTTTAAAAATTTATTTCACACATGAGGCTTTAATATTTTTAGTTAGGAAAAGATCGAATCTGAGACTATAATGGTTCAACCTAAAGCATCCCTTTTCCATAGTGGAGTAAATCTGTGCAAAATATTTTTCCTTATCTCTAAAAAACAAATTAAGTAGAGGAAATTTAAAAATGCACTTTAGCCAATTTGCACCAATCATAAAAGAAATAAGATATTCTTTCCCTTACCCTCACTCAACCATTCCAATCAGGGGAGAATACTGCAAACTTTAAGAACCTCACTGGCTATCATCAGAATAACTACAGAACAGGGTAGTGCAGGGTGAAACTATTTCTCTATATTCCAGAAGGCAGAAGCTTGGGTGCTCTAGCTTTACAAGTAAAATAGCACAGGCAGGCAAAAGCTCACAGTAAATGTATACCAGAACAGGGGCCTAAGTGAAGGTGAATTTGTCTGACTGGGTTACGGCTTTTATAAGAAAAAAAAAAAAAAGACGAATCTGTTATGAAGAAAAAAAAATCCTAAAATTTTGTCACATTTACAGGAATCTCAAACCTTTTGTATTCCCATGCTCACAGGTAGTTTTGATACACATTGTAAATAGTTTCAGTATTCAGGAAGAAGAGTACTATATTGTTGCCAAAGAACAAGAGAATTCTTCATGCTTCTGATATCTCAGATTTGCTGAGTGCAATAGCCAGTTCTAAGTCTTCTTGTTCTTGCTGATTTAGTCGGGCAAGCCTCTGCTCTTCCTCTCTCTCACTTTCCCTCTTGGCCCATTCGATCATATCTTCTTCAGAGGGATACTGCCATTTAAAAGATCGATGAACAAACGAATAAATAAATGAGTAAAGCAAGTAAAAAGAAGGAAAAATAGTTTTTACAAAAGGACACCTGAAGGACTCTGGAAATAGTCTGGTTACTTGTTAATTCTTTTTTTTTTCCCCTGAAAACATGTTTAATATTAATCAGTTATTAAGCTATAGTTTAATTTAAAAAATTAATTCAATCTATAGATAGAAAGTCTATAAAACTAAATGTTAAAAATGTCACTAGGCTAGATGTGGTGGCTCATGCCTGTAATCCCAGCACTTTGGAGGCCGAGGCAGGTGGATCACCTGAGGTCAGGAGTTCAAGACCAGCTTGGCCAACATGGCAAACTCACTCTCAACTAAAAATACAAAAATTAGCTGGGCATGGTGGTGGTGCCTGTAATCCCAGCTACTTGGGAGGCTGAGGCACATGAATCACTTGAACCCAGGAGGCAGAGGTTGCAGTGAGCCGAAAATGCACCCCTGCACTCCAGCCTGGGTGACAAAGTGAGATTCCATCTGAAAAAAAAAAAATATATATATATATATTTTTTTTTTTTTAATGTGATATATATCTCACTAAAAAAAAGTAGAAATGCTTATAGTAGATTAGAAGATTTAAAAACAGGACAGGGCTAGCCTTTTTGACCTAATGTAATGTAAAACATTTACCACTTCAACTTTACTGAGACCCTCACACAACAAATCATTTTTAACTTAATCCCACTGGTAGTTTCCTAACCCTTAATGTGTAAAAAAGCTAAGAAGCAAGAAAAAAAAAAAAAAAAGCTGATTTTGCTATACATCATATTAAAGTATTGGGTATACTAAGCAAGATGTGATGTAAACCTAATCTTTTTTTTTTTTTTTTTGAGACAGAGTTTCGCTCTTGTTGCCCAGGCTGGGTGCTATGGCACAATCTTGGCTCACCACAACCTCCGCCTCCCGGGTTCAAGCGATTCTCTTGCCTCAGCCTCCTGAGTAGCTGGGATTACAAGCATGCACCACCACGCCCGGCTAATCCTGTATTTTTAGTAGAGATAGGGTTTCTTCATGTTGGTTAGGCTGATCTCGAACTCCTGACCTCAGGTGATCCGCCCATCTCGGCCTCCCAAGAACCTAATCATATTTTATAAAAAGCATTTTGAGCCAGGCATGGTGGCTGACATCCGTAATCCTAGTACTGTGGGTGTGGGCCAATTGCTTGAGCTCAGAAGTTCAAGAAGTTCATCTTGGCAACATGGCAAAACTGTTTTTACAAAAAAAATTAGCCAGGTGTGGTGGTGCACATCTGTAGGCCCAGCTACCTGGGAGGATCACCTGAGCCTGGGAAGTTGAGGCTGCAGTGAGCTGTGATCATACCACCGCTCTCCAGCCAGATCGACGGAGTGAGCCAAAAAAATAAAAATAAAACAAAAAGCATTATGAAGATTTCTCCAGGCTTTGGGAACTTTTAGACCAGTCTAAATAAAATCTTAACACTCATAATTATTATGTTGGGGAAATATTTTTATCTACCCCAAACAGCAACCTTGGCAAATACTAAATTAAAAATTCTAATTGGTTTCAAGTCTTGTTACATAGAAAATCCTTCATGAAAGGATGAAATAAAATACACTGTCAGGCTTTTGAAATGGTAGTTTTTTCCCCTAGGGAATTAAGCAAAACTTTGAAACGTGTAATGCTTAACCACATCTTTCACAATGAAAAAAGAAGATGTTCTTATTATAAGCTGTTTTTTATTATACTATATTGAGATTTTGGAGCAAAATGCCTCAGCTGTTGTTCAAGACTCCTTCCAACCAGATTTGTGTTTTTTTTGTGTTTTTTTTTTTTTTGAGGCACAGTCTCGCTCTGTAACTCAGCTTGAGGACAGTGGCACTATATCAGCTCCTGCAACCTCTGCCTCTGGGGCTTAAGTGATCCTCCCACCTCAGCCTCCCTAGCTGGGATTACAGGCATGCACCACCATGCCTGGCTAATTTTTTTATTTTTAGTAGAGACGGGGTTTCACCATGTTGGCCAGGCTGGTCTCACACTCCTGACCTCAAGTGATCCGCCCGCTTCGGCCTTCCAAAGTGCTGGGATTACAGGTGTGAGCCACCCCGTCTGGCCCCAACAAGAGTTTGACTTGCTAAAACCATACTTAAGATATTAAATGCCACAAACTACCAGAGGGTTATTTTACACTAAGAGAATTATAACCTTCTAAAAAGGCCAATTTTTGATTCTCTGCTTGAAACAAATCAAATTCCATCTAATGAAAGTTAAGTCGGGCTGGATGCAGTGGCTCACCCCTGTAATCCCATCACTTTGGGAGGCCAAAGCAGGCACATTGCAAGATCAAGGGATCGAGACCATCCCGGCCAACATGGTGAAACCCCGTCTCTACTAAAAACACAAAAATTGGCTAGGTGTGGTGGTGCGTGCCTGTAGTCCCAGCTACTTGGGAGGCTGAGGCAGGAGAATTGCTTGAACCTGGGAGGTGGAGGTTGCAGTGAGCTGAGATTACGCCACTGCACTCCAGCCTGGCGACAGAGCAAGACTCTGTCTTTAAAAAAAAAAAAAAAAAAGGAAAGTTAAGTAAGGCTGGGCGCGATGGCTCACACCTGTAATCCCAACACTTTGAGAGGCTGGGGCCGGTGGATCGCCTGAGATCAGGAGTACAAGACCAGCCTGACCAACATGGAGAAACCCCATCTCTACTAAAAATACAAAATTAGCCAGGTGTGGTGGTGTATGCCTGCAATCCCAGCTACTCGGGAGGCTGAGGCAGGAGAATTGCTTGAACCTGGGAGGTGAAGGTTGTGGTGAGCCAAGATCGCGCCTCCAGCCTGGGCAATAAGAGCAAAACTCATCTCAAAAAAAAAAAAAAAAAAAAAAAAAAATCAGTATAATTCTGGCACTTCATTTTTACAATATTCAAAATATTGATTCCTATTTTGCTCCTTCATAGTCAAGAGAAGCCACCAGAACTTAGAGTACAGATTCAAAATGTGGGAGCTCAGTTGTCTTAGTTGCATGCAGATTCTTTTTTTTTTTTGGAGACAGGGTCTGGCTCTGTCACCCAGGCTGGAGTACAGTGGCATGATCACGGCTCACTGCAACCTCCACCACCTCAGCCGCCCAAGTAGCTGGGACTACAGGTGCTTAAAGCACTTTGGCCTCTTAAAATGCTGGGATTACAGGCGTGAGCCACCACGCCCGGCATGCATGCAGATTCTTGACTACCTCCCTTCTAACTAGAAACAGCTGCAGGAATAAAGCAATTGGTTGAATGGCCCAATGCTACACTGAGGAGGGAAATATTAGGCAGAGTTACCTGGCCACTAGATCTATTTCCAAAATCATCTCAAGGGCATAAGGTGATAAATAGAAGAAAATTTCTGTTTTATAGAACAGGCAATGATAACGAAGGTTATTTTGCCTGAAAAAACTGTGAAACTGAAAATTTGTTACCCAGTCTAAGAATTTTATTAAAAAATAACTTTTTTTTACTGAATAATGATGGAATATATGACATTGCTTTATGTCTCTCTAGACTGATACCTCCATGGCTGGTTGCCCCATTTCTGTCATTTTATAGGCCCTGCTTAGGCTGTTATCATGGCACCCTTCCACTGTTTCTAACGATCTTCCTATTTTAGACGTCTCTGAAAGAACGCAGAGTAAACATGAGAAGTTAGTGAATTAGAGCCCTCCAAATAAAGACTGTTTAAATCCTGACAACCATTTATTTATTTATTTCATAAAACTGGCATTTACATTTTTAAAAAGCTACTATGTAAGTTTAATAGTTTTACTTTCTATTCAAAGAATCTCTGGCCCTATCCTCTCATATAATATTTGCTGACTGGTCTCCAGAAATCATTAAAACTTTATACACAAACACACATACACAGCTGCAAATACACAAACTTATTACTGGCATTATTCATCTAGTGGGCAGAGAGCAATGACTCTGTAATTGTTCATTAAATCACCATCACCCATAACCATCCACAAAATAATAACTGTTAGGATTTTACTTACATTACCAAGACTAAGAGAAAGATTTACAAAACAACTTGTGTATATGACAAGAACTGGGACTACTAAAATCATCTGTGCGATGGAACAACCGTAGAACTGTCAAAACAGGATCAAACAGAGGTTTTGCTTGGGGGAAGAATGAAAGATCATTTTTAGTATCTTGGTAAATTTAGTTAAAATGATGCAAACTTGGCAGACTCCAAAATAATCTCTGAAAAATCTTTAAAGATTTTTCCCCCAAACAGCTCATTCACAGTACTTACAGCACTGAAGTTGGCAAAATTGCTTGGATCAGCCTCTTTATTGGTAGTGGTAGTAGCAGAAGTGAATGGATCACAAAACATTTCAGGATCTTTTTCTTTGGGGCTATCGTTGCCTGGGAAAGGCTGAAATGGATCATTCAGTTTAAAGGGATCAGGAGAATCCAATTTGTTGATGGATCTTTTCCCTGGATCAAAATCATTACAATTAATTCAACCAGTAAATACAGCAAATACAAGCACACAAGAACATGTACACAGATAGCATTAAAGTACTGTGGGTAGAGGATGATTGAGTACCTAAAACACATTCTGAATATTGTCTTAAATAGCTACACCAACAATTTGTCCTCAAATTCTTCACACACGATCTCTCAAATAGATTCCAGCTATGTGCAGCTAATGAAACAAATAGCAAAGTAAGGATGGGCCAGGAATCATATTTTTGTCCAAAGACTGAATCCCACCATCCCCTAGCCACACCCAAGCAGCATGTTCCCAAAAGCAGAGACGAATGGATTCAACAGAAGGAGAATAATAAAGAATAAAGACAGAAATGGCCTGCCTCTGCTGTTATAGCCCTCAGCCTGATAACAGTTATCCACTAGTGGCAGTAAGAGCAAATGACCTCTGAAAACTGGGAAAATTCTTCTGATTTTTCTCTAGTTCTACATACAATACCTAAGAGCATAAAATTTTTAAATTACCGTAGTAAAATGCTGCCAATTTTTTGTTATTTACTGTATTTCAAAATGAAGAAAAAATGTTTTGAAGCCCAGGGCCTAAATCTTTGCGGTTGCTGATCAAATAATCTCTGACCAAACAATAGTATTCTGTCCTATTAGTCACTCACTAATTCATTACCATTTTCAAACAAGTTCTCTAAGTCTTACTTAAACTTAGTACTTCTTGAAGAAAAGATAATAAAAATAGGGGTCAAAATATCTCCAAATATATTTTTTTCCTAAAATGCATAAGCTGGTAATAGCAATCATAACAACAGATTCCATCACTGTAGCTGCTTAGAAAAGATGCTCATATCTCAATGGATTCTTCCAATAATCCTGTGAAAGTAGGCAAAATTAGAATTACTGCCAACATTTAATAGCCAAGGGTCAGATATATGAAATTATACACTTAAGATCATAGTTAGTCAGGGAACATCCAGAAACAGAACCCAGATTTTTAGACTCCCAGTTTAGTGCTCTTTCCAACAAACCAGTCTTTTCCTTAATCTTTTTACAATGATACACAATTACTTGGATGAAGATTCTTAGATTGAGCAAAAGCACTAGCATATTATTTTACTTAAGATTTAAAAAAACAACCTCACTATTGGCATCATGTAAGTTGTAAAAACTTAAATGTGCAAATTAACCATTATTTATTTTAAAATATATTCTGATAACCTCACTTCTAGAAATATATGACATAAGCTACCTTTCCTTAGAAGGAATCACTTAACTCATTTACCTGATTTTTCAACAGATTATCAGATATTTACAATTGTACATGCAGTTCTTTCAGTCAAAGAAAAAAAACCTATCTGCTCAAGACCATGGAAAGGTTATGATGAAAAGGTAATATTAATCTGTAACTACTGAGACTGAAAATTTCCCAAGGAATGAGGTATGATTTAAAAAAATATATACTAAGATGTGTCTTCTCACATAATACCCCAACAGCACTACAACTACTCAAGGAATTATCCTTTTAGCCACTTATTATGACCTAAAAACAAAACAAACTTTCCTTTGTATAGTGCTAAACATATACATACACACACATACTAATTATACATAGAAACAAACAAAAATAAGAAACAAATCACTATTAGAAAAGAGTCTTGGCCAGGTGCAGTGGCTCACACCTGTAATCCCAGCACTTTGGGAGGCCGAGGTGGACAGATCACTTGAGGTCAGGAGATAGAGACCAGCGTGGCCAACATGGTGAAACCCCATCTCTGCTAAAAATACAAAAATTAGCCAGGCATGGTGGATCATGCCTGTAATCCCAGCTACTCGGGAGGCTGAGGCAGGAGAATCCCTTGAATCCGGGAGGCTGAGGTTACAGTGAGCTGAGATCGTGCCACTGTACTCCAGCCTGGGCAACAGAGAGAGATTCCATCTCAAAAAAAAAAAAAAAGAGGAATATTTTAAGTTAGCTAAAATACCATTTTCCTTCAAGAAAACCAATACTTTGTTTCAAATCACTGTATTGCTGAATTCTGGATACTAAAGAGGCCATATATTCTCACATTAAAGGATTTAAGGAAGACTTTATACTTTACAGGAAAAGGACTTTGAAGCAATCTTCTCTTAAATAAATTATAATTAAAACACCAAAGTACAGGAAACTGCTATTCAAATGGATAATCAATGAGTTTCCAAAAGGCAAAAAGATTTTCTTGACACTTTCCCTTTTCCATTGATTGCCTCTCTGAAATGATTAAGTTAAAAAAAAAAAAAGAAAAGAAAAAAGGTCTTAGCAGAAAGACAGCTCATGAAATTTATACATGCTGACTTCTTAGGTGCATGTCTGTAATTCGGCAGTTAGGTCAGAATGAATGACAGCAGCAGGCTTCTGACATATGTTTGACTTGTTTCACTTAAAGCCATTTATATAAGTAAGTTCCGCACAATACTTTTCAGAAAGAGAAAAGCCATGTAGTTGACTGAAGAAAAGTACCAACTCTCATACCAGGTGGTGGAGGGCAGGGTCTTGTTGGAGTTCCGATCTTTGGTGGCAGTGCTGGGGGTTCATCTTCACTTTTGACCGATGTTTCCTCAAATACATTTTTTGTAATCACTACGTTGCTGACAGAGCTCGATGTGGCTGAACGAAAAGGTTCTTCATTGTTGACCTTTGTTTAAAAAGAAATGGTTATACATGGCTATACCAAGCAAATTGTGGTAGTCATGTAGCATTCAGAATAATGATTTAAGTATTATACAGTTTTATTTATTTTAATTCTGAGAACACTGAAATTTTGACCTTTGCATTCAGGGTCCAAAGGGAGAAATTTCTGAAAAAAAAGTTATTCTATATGAGGAGTGATTCTAACATCATTACTTATTAAGATTAACAGATCAAACCAAAAACAGCTCAATCTAGATTAAAGGTTTGTCAAGCTTCAGGAAATATTCAATGCAAAAACCACCTGAGGCCCATTTTAAAGGGACTGTATGCCTTTCCGCAAACGAATATCTGATCTAAATGGTAATCAAAGGAAAAAAAATGGATTCCATACTTCCTAATGAACTTAAATATAAGATTTAATACTAATGCAAGGAAAATGGCATCTTGACAAACTATAAGGACAACTTGAAAGTCAATTTTTTTTTTTTTTTAAATTTAAAAGGCAGGAGTCTCCCAAGCTGGAGAGCAGTGGCACAATCATAGCTCACTGCAGCCTTGAACCCCTGGGCTCTAGGGATCCTCCTGCCTCAGCCTCTCGAATAGCTAGGACTACAGGTGTGTACCACCACGCCTAGTTATTTTTTTAATTTTTATTTTGTAGAGATGGAGTTTCGTTATGTTGCCCAGGCTGGTCTCGAACTCCTGGGCTCAAGCAATCCTCCCATCTCAGCCTCCCAAGATGCTGGGATTACAGGCTTGAGTTACTGCACCCAGCCTGAAAGTCAATTTTTTGAAGCAAACTGATCCCATAAAAGGATAATTTTTTTTTTTTGAGACAAGGTCTCACTCTAAGGTTGGAGTACAGTGGCGTGATCTAGGCTCACTGCAACCTCTGCCTCTTGGGCTCATGTGATCCTCCCGCCTCAGCCTCCCGAGCAGCTGGGATTACAGGTGCGTGCCGGCATGCCTGACCAATTTTTTGTGTTTTTTGGTCGAGACGAGGTTTCACCACGTTGCCCAGGCTGGTCTAGAACTCCTGAGCTCAGACAATCCACCTGCCTTGGCCTCTCAAAGTGCTGGGATAACAGGCATGAGCCACCGCGCCTGGCTGGAATGATAAATCTTAATGTGTGTCTGAAGACCCTGCCTTTCAAATATGTAACAAAATATTAACTTTTCTATAATGAATCAGACTTCACAATTTTACATTTATTTAGGCAATGCTCAACAGTGACATTTCAGGCTGGACATAATTGCATATTGTGGGGGGCTAGAGAGTGGACTGTATTAAATAGCATCCCTCATCTCTATCCACTAGATATGAGTAGCATCTCCTACTCAATTGTGAAAACCAAAAAGGTCTCTAGACATTGCCAAATGTTCCTCTGGTGGCAAAATAACCCTCACTTGAGAACCAAGGAACCAACAATCTAATCCTCCTTTTCTCTTAGCCCGAATCAATATCACAGCCACAGTGGAAAGTAAATAGTGGACATTTAGTACTGGACTTTGTGTATTAATTACCTTAATACTGGCCCTAACAACCTCAGAACATAAAATCAAGTAACCAATACAGAGAGGACGAAATAAAAACCCAGATTTTACACCTATTGACCCAGACAGTCAACAGGGGGAAAATGTGGTTCAATTGGGAGAAACATGTTTAAAAAGACAGAAGACTAAATACGAAGTTGCTAAGCAAACATGCCAATAGAAAATTATAATTACCTCTACCATCAATACCGTCTAGTTATATAAAGAAGTATGTCTACTTTATGTTATCTTTCATTTCTATCTGAAATCAACATTTGCTGTGATTTACTGAAATCAAGTTGCAACTTTGTGAGAGGACTATATAATTGAAAGGAGGATTGCTCTTTTGGTGGAAACACAGTATGTTTTCCCTTCCCATTAATTACTGTAGATTACCTTTGACAATGTGCTGAAGTCAGCAAATCCACCTCCAAATGATTCATTCCCAAAAACAGAAGCAAAGGGGTCTGTGGCTAAAATGAATAAAGAAAATAAATGAAACAGGACAGTAAGACATTTTTTTTTTGAGACAGAGTCTCACTCTGTCCACCCAGCCTCAAGAGCAGTGGTACGATCATGGCTCACTGCAGCCTCAATCTCCCAGGCTCAAGTGATCCTCCCACCTCAGCCTCCTGAGTAGCTGGGACTACGGGTATGCACCACCATGCCTGACTAATTTTTGTATTTTTTGTAGATATGGGGTTTTGCCATGTTGTCCAGGCTGATCCCAAACTCCTGGGTTCAAGTGATCCTCCTGCCTCAGCCTCCCAGAGTGCTGGAATTATAGGCATGAGCCACCAAACCCAGCCAAGGCATCAAATTTCATGTTTTCTTTTGGTTAATCACATTCAGACAGTTGAAAACATACAATCTCAAATATTAATTCCTGAATTTATGACTGACACCCACAAAGACAGACTGTATACTGATAACCCCACAAGATGTATTCCTTTGTATAAATCAACTGATGAATGATTTATAGGTAAAGTAATAGCAAATAAAGTAATGATTTATAGGTAAAGTACAGGTAAAGGAACAACTAGATGATTTATAGGTAAGGCTTTGGAACACATTTCAAATAATATAGCTCCTATGAACTTAAATCACTGCTAATAAAGACATCAAGAAGTACAAAAAGCTAATATAATACCATTAATGCCACATTTCACACTCATCCTTCAAGGCATATTTCAAATGCTACCTCATCAACAAACCCTGGAGTAACTTAGGTGTCACTACTTCCCATAGCAAGAAGTAATTTTTTCCTTCTCTGCGGCACTAATGGCATTCTAGTTTGTACCATGGTTACCTGTAATTGATTACCCTTATTAGATGGTAAGGTCCTTGAAAACAGGCAATAAGTCCTATCGAAAGAATGGACAGTCAACAAACATTTGTTGACCATATACCAAGTCTGAGAAAATAAAATGATACAAATTCCTACCCTTGAAAAAGTTCAGTCTAGTAAAAGATATGTAAACAAATAATAATAAAACAGTCTTATATGGGTTATGAAAGAGGTATGAAAAACCTGTAGTGGGAGTCACTAACTGCCTGGGTGAATCTGGAAAAGGAGCAAAGAAGCCATTACATTCAGCTTTTAAATAAAATCTTTTGAGTAAGAAATGGAGTTTACCAAATAGATAAACACGGGGAAGAGAAACCAGGCTACCAGGCAGAAGGAGCAGTAACTACAAAAGTATATTTAACAGGCCAGGTGCAGTGGCTCACGCCTGTAATCCCAGCACTTTGGGAAACATAGGTGGGCAGATCACTTGAGGCCAGGATTTCGAGACCAGCCTGGCCAACACGGCGAAACCCTGTCTCTACTAAAAATACAAAAAATTAGCTGGGCGTGGTGGTGCGTGCCTGTAATATCAGCTGCTTGGGAGGCTGAGGCAGGAGAATCGCTTGAACCCAGGAGGCGGAGGTTGCAGTGAGCTGAGATCATGACACTGCACTCTAGCCTGGGCGACAGAGCGTGTCTGTCTCCAACAAACAAACAAACAAAGTATATTTAATCAATGTTTCACAGGCCTGAGAAGTTGTTTCTTCCATCACATTGCACTTACCAAGCAGACTAACATTTTCAGCTGGAATGAATGATCTACTCTGAGATAGGCTTCACCCATTCAGGTGTAAGGGCTACCAATAACGTCAAAGAATGTTTATAGGAATTGCTGCCTGATACAGGAAGATGGAAAGAAACAAAGCAAACAGTTGGAAAGGAAGGCAAGGAAAGAACTGCAAAAGAGAAGGCAAGACAAAGAGGCACAGAAAAGTTCTCCTCAGGCCGGGCACAGTGGCTCACGCCTGTAATCCCAGCACTTTGGGAGGCCGAGGCGGGCAGATCACCTGAGGTCAGGAGTTTGAGACCAGCCTGGCCAACACGGTGAAACCCCGTCTCTACTAAAAATACAAAAATTAGACGGGCATGGTGGCACACGCCTGTAATCTCAGCTACTCAGGAGGCTGAGGCAGGAGAATCACTTGAACCTGGAAGGTGGAGGCTGCAGTAAGCTGAGATTGCGCCACTGCACTCCAGCCTGGGCGACACAGCAAGACTCCGTCTCAAAAAAAATAAAATAAAATAAAAAAAGAAAAGATCCTCAAACTATTCTTAGAACAAAAGTGTGCCTATCCGCCCATTTGGATGTGTAAAGTGTGCCCGTATCTCTAAAAATGAGTATATCTTGGACATAAAAAGAGGAGCAAAGAAGATACACTATTTTTGTTTGCTTTGTCACCAAACATTTCGTCACCAAGACAGCTGTAGGCAAAGGGTAGCCCAAGTGGGAAAAAGGAGTGAGTGGAAGCATAGAGAAATCAGGCCTTTAGGGATATACCAGCAACTCTGATCCTGAAGAGGATGTTGGGAAGTTCAGGGTTATAGGAAATCCTATAATTCTAGCTATAAAAGATGGCCTTTTCATTGATACATATCTGCTGAATCCTCAGCCTAGGGCCCAGCCTCATCATAGGTAGTTTCAGGGTTTCCCTTCTTTCTGTCCTTTTCCTGTTATTTTTCTTTTTTGTTTTTTTTTTTTTTTTGGAGATGGAGTCTCGCCTGTGTCACCCAGGCTGGAGTGCAGTGGCACGATCTCGGCTCACTGCAACCTCTGCCTCCTAGATTCAAGTGATTCTCGTGCCTCAGCCTCCCAAGTAGCTGGGAATACAGGTGTGTGCCACCACACCTGGCTAATTCTTTGTATTTTTAGTAGAGATGGGGTTTCACTATGTTGGCCAGGCTGGTCTCAAACCTCTGACCTCAAGCAATCTGCCGGCCTAAGCCTCCCAAAGTGCTGGGATTATAGGCCACGTGCCCGGCTCCTGTTATTTCTGATGCTGAGGTAGCTAAGGCACAGCCTGAGTGGGGTGAAGATGCTCTCCCTGACTGCTGACAAGGGAAAAAGAGTTGGGCTCATTTCACTTGTGGGACTGAAAATTTGCTTCATGCCTTTTCTCTGTCCTGTCCCACAGCCTTTACAAGTCACAACATGTGTGCAATAGCCTCAGTTAGGTCAGATTTGACTGGAATATTGTGAAGCATATATTGTGAACAAAATTAATTTTAAAAAGGACACTTCTATATGAAGAAAATATAGTACCTTACTAAAGAGTTTTTCTACACTTTCCTCATAAATGACCTATTTAGCACTAGTCTAAAAACCGCGGAAAGACAAATCTTAGATGAATGACAAATAACTTTCTCAGACACTGATCATGGTTGATTTGAGGCAGAGGCCCGTTCAGAAAGCAGGACTCAATGAGTTCAACTTGTTCAGATCACGTGTAAGATACCTGCTGGGGGGAGTTCCAGAAACACTTTTAGAGAAACCATGCAGGTGACTTTCTTCCTCTTGGTGTACACAGGGGCTATGAGCCAGCAGAACTGGGCTTTAGTGCACATATGACCTCATTAGTACCGCCTTTTCCCAAAGAATAAAGGTAATGAATGCTTTGGAAAAATATATAAAAGTATAATTTAAAAATCATCCCTAAATCTCACTATCAGAAATAACCCTTATGAATATTTCAGCATACTTCTTTAACAGCCTTTATTCCTGGTATTTTTTTCTTACATATTTGAGATCATGCTATGCTGATACGGTTTTTTGTGAAGGTGTACATGAAAAAGCTACATTTTAGGTATATCACTTTTTATCCCTTACCCTGATTTAATCACAGTACTCATCAGTATTTGACATATATTTGTTCATTGCCTATCTTTCTTATACAAACTCTATGAAGACAGGAACTTTGTTTTGTTCACAGCTGTATCCTCAAGGCCTAGCACAAGGTCTGGAAACTAGGAGATGCTCATATTTGTTGAAAATATGCAAAGAAAAAAGGGACAGAAACTGTCTATTAAGAATCCTCCAAACAAATATAACATTTCTTAGCATAACCAGCTGAATAACAAGGAATAAGGGAAACCAATTTTAAGGCTCACAAATAATTCCCTGAAAAACAGCTATCTACCAGAAATCTTGACATATGCCACATAACAATGTTTGGTCAACAACAGGCTACATATATGATGGTGGCCCAGTAAGATTATAATTGGGCTAAAAAATTCCTATCACCTAATGACTTCATAGCCATCATAATATCCATAGTCCAATTCATTACTCATGTGTTTGTGGTGATGTTGGTGTAAACAAACCTACTGTGTTGCCAGTCGTATCAAAGTATAGCACACACGATTATGTGGAGTACACAATGCAGGCTGAGTATCCCTATCTGAAATGCTTGGGAGAAGGAGTGTTTTGGATTTCAGATTTTTGCAGATTTTGGAATATTTGCACTGTATATGCTTATAAGTTGAGTACTCCAAATCCAAAAATCCTGAAACCAAAAATGCTCCAATAAGCATTTCCTTGGAGCATCGTATCAGTGCTCAAAAAGGTTTAGATTTTCAAATTTTAGATTTTTCAGATGTTGGATGCTCAACCCGTATTTGATAATAATAATAAACAACTATGTTACTGGTTTACATATTTACTATACTATAGTTTTTAATCGTTATTTTATTATTATTTTGTTTGTTAGGCTGTTTTTTTTTTTTTAAAGACAGAGTCTCACTCTGTAGCCCAGGCTGGAGTGCAGTGGCATAACCTCGGCTCACTGAAACCTCCGCCTCCTGGGTTCAAGCAATTCTCCTGCCTCAGCCTCCTGAGTAGCTAAGATTATAGGCACGTACCACCATGCCTGGCTAATTTTTGCACTTTTAGTAGAGACAGGGTTTCACTGTTGGCCAGGCTGGTCTCGAACTCCTGACCTCAGGTGATCCACCCACCTCAGCCTTCCAAAGTGCTGGGATTACAGGCATAAGCCACCATGCCCACCCTATTTTGGTTTTTTTGAGATGGAATCTTGCTCTGTTGCCCAGGCTGGAGTGCGGTCGTGCGATCTCGTCTCACTGCAACTTCCACCTCCCGGGTTAAAGCGATTCTTGTGCCTCAGCCTCCGAGTAGCTGGCATTACAGGTATATGCCACCACACCCAGCTAATTTTTTTTGTATTTTTTAGTAGAGATTGAGTTTCACCATGTTGGCCAGGCTGGTCTCGAACTCCCAACCTCAGGTGATCCACCCACCGTGGCCTCTCAAAGTGCTGGGATTACAGGTGTGAGCCACTGTGCCCGGCCAATCGTTATTTTAGTGTTCACCTTCTACTTATACAACAAATAAGTTAATTGAAAAAGAGCCTCAGGCAGGTCCTTCAGGAGATATACCAGAAGAAGGCATTGTTATCGTAAGAGATGACAGCTTCATGTGTTTGACTGCCCCCAAAGACCTTCCAGGGGGACAAGATGTGGAGGTGGAAGACAGTGATATTGATGGTCCTGACCCCGTGCAGGCCTAGGCTCATGTTTGTTTGTGTGTTAATTTTTTTTCCTTTTTTCTCTTTTGCATCTTACATTTAAGAAAAAAGTTTAAAAGTTAAAAAAAAAGAAAGAAAAAAAGAAAAAATTTAAAAGTAGGCAAAGTTTAGATATACAGAAAGAAAATATTTTTGTACAGCTGTATAGTGTTTTAAACTAAGGGTTTATTACAAGAGTCAAAAAGTTCAAAAAATTTTTAAAGTTTTAGAAAGTTAAAAAGTTACAGTAAGATAAGGTTAATGTATTATTGAATAAAAATGTTTTTTATAAATTTAGTGTAGTGCAAGTGTACAGTGTTTATAAAGTTTACAACAATGTACAGTGATGTCTTAGGCCTTCACATTCACTGATTACTTGACTCACTGACTCACCCAGAGCAACTTCCAGCCCCGCAAGCTCCGTTCATGGTTAAGTGTCCTATACAGATGTACCATTTCTATTTTCTATACTGAATTTTTACTCTATGTTTAGATATGTTTAGATACATAAATACTTACCATTGCGTTACAACTGCCTACAGTATTCAGTATAGTATTCAAGGCTGTACAAGTTTGAAGCCTAGGAGCAATAGGCTATATGACGAATAGCCTAGGTGTGTAGTAAGCTACACTATCCAGGTTGTGTCAGTATACTTTCTGATGTTCCCCTAACCACACATTTCTCACATTTTCCCATCATTAAGCAGTGCATGACTATACATAAATTCATACCTGCCCATGCACACACATTTTTTTCATTAAAAAATTAAGTAGTCTTCACAGGAGTTGCTGCTACTGCTGGAGTTTGTGGGTTGCAGGGAGCTAGGGCTAGTGGGCGGTGTGTGTCAAGTTGTCAGAGCTGGCAGTGCGGAAGGCAGTGGTCCACCTTCCGGTGCTGCTCAGTGTGGTGGATCATTTCAACCGAATCAGCAAGGTTGGAAACCAGCAGTGCATTGTTGGTGTGCTTTTGGGGTCACGGCAGACAAAAGTACTTGATGTATCCAACAGTTCTGGAGTCCCTTTTGATGAAGATGACAAAAATCATTCTGTCTGGTTTTTAGACCATGATTATTTGGAAAACACGTATGGAATGTTTAAGAAAATTAATGCCAAAGAATAGTTGGGTGGTACCACACAGGCCCTAAACTACACAAGAATAACATTGCCATCAATGAACTCAAGAAAAGACACTAACCTAACTCAGTATTGGTATTACTGACTGAAACTAAAGGATCTGGGGCTGCCCACAGAAGCATATATTTCAGTGAGAGAAGTCCATGATGATGGCGCTCCAACCTCAAAAACATTTGAGCATGTGGCTAATGAAACTGGAGCAGAGGAAGCTGAGGCAGCTGGAGCTGAACACTTGTTACAAGACATCAAAGATGCTACAGTGGACAGTCTTTCCCAGCTGATCACAAAGAGGTCCATGGTTTGAGGAGGCTGAACTCCAAGCTTCTGGATATCAGGAGCTACCTGGAAAAAACAGCCACAGGCAAGCTGCCAATCAACCACCAGATCATTAGCTGCAGGAAGTCTTCAATCTGCTGCCAGACATCAGCCTGCAGCAGTCTGTCAAGGCCTTGTACCTGAAGATCAACGACCAAATGGCAGTGGGGTACTCTGCCTCCCTGACACATTCCATAGTTGCCCTACACAACTTCATCAACAACAAGATTGCCAATCAGGATGTAGAGAAGAAAGAAGGGCAGGAAACAGAAGGGAGCAAAAAGGATAGAAAAGATGACAAAGAGTAAGATATAGATAAGGAAAAGAGTGATGTGAAGAAAGAAAAGAAAAAGGAGAAAAAGTTAAAGATGCAGCTTTTTAAATTTGTAAATTAAAATCTTATAAACTAAACAAGTATGTCACTAGAAGGTTCTTGTTAAAAAGCTGTCCTGATTAGAGCTCTATGCCTCGGGTCACTCTTGAATGGATAGAGGGACTGATCTCAAACCTAAACTGCAGCATCAGCTGCTATGAGTTGAGGATAAGATAGCTCAGGCTTCAGATTGTATGAGAAAAATGAAGAGAATTCAACATAACATTTTTGGTACTCCTCATTCTTTTATTTATAAAACCAGGAGTTGAATTATCCCCATCTTCAAAGACTCCTGGGGTGTATTTCTGGTCTCATGGGGGCTGCTAAATGGAATGCACGAATTTCATGTGTTCTCTGCCTCATATAACACCTTGAGTTCTGACCCTTCTGAACTCTGCTGAGAATAGTGCATCATGTTTTGGACCTGTAGTTCTGGCATTCTCAGGATTTGGGATCCAGTTCCATATATTATTTACCTTCAAAGACACAATTAAATGGCTTGAGGTCAGGAGTTCGAGACCAGCCTGGCCAACATGGTGAAACCCTGTCTCTACTAAAAATACAAAAATTAGCCAGGTGTGGTGGTGCACGCCTGTAATCTCAGCTACTTGGGAGGCTGAGGCAGGAGAATCACTTGAACCCAGGAGATGGAGGTCGCAGTGAGCCGAGATTGCACCACTGCACTCCAGCCTGGGTGAATAGAGCAAGACTCCGTCTCCAAAAAAAATTAAGTGAACTTGAAGGACAGTCACAGCTTGTGGTTTCTGGAAATGATGAAAATTAAGAGAAGAAATATGAAAGAAAGCAGAGGCTAAGTAAATACATGAACACATATACGTTTAGCCTGAGTCATTGCCTGTAAAAAGGAAAACCTACTGGGTATTTTACTCCTGCTGGAGTCAAAGATGCTCTAGGGAGATCATGAGCTCCCTTCTATATCCTCAGGATGTTATAAAGATTTAATTAACAGTTGGGAAGTTCTGCATTTTCTGTCAGGAGTCAGTAAAATATTCCACACAAAAAAATTTCTGGCACTTAAACTAATCTCACAATAAAATGGAAAAATAATTTTTATAAAGTACATGTAGAAAGTAAGTATCCTGCCGGGTACGGTTGCTCACGCCTGTAATCCCAGCACTTTGGGAGGCTAAGGAGGGTGGATCACCTGAGGTCAGGGCTTCGAGACCAGCCTGGCCAACGTCTTTACTAAAAATACAAAAATTAGCCGGGCGTGGTGGCGGGTGCCTGTAATCTCAGCTACTCGGGAGGGTGAGGCAGGAGAATCGCTTGAACCTGGGAGGCGGAGGTTGCAGTGAGCTGAGATTGCACCATTGCACTCCAGCTCAGGCAACAAGAGCAAAACTCTGTCTCCAAAACAAAACAAACAAACAAACAAAAAAAACCCAGTAAGAATTCTAAATTTGCTTTCCTTAGTTTTCTTTCACAGTCTGCAATGTGTCTATTCACCAGAAGCAAATGCTAACAAGATCTCAATGTGAGGCAAAATATTTAACATACCTTTTTTGAGATGGAGTCTCGCTCTGTTGCTCAGGTGAGCAACATCTCCCAGGTTCAAGAGATTCTCCTGCCTCAGCCTCCCAAGTAGGTGGAATTACAGGTGCATGCCACCATGCCCAGCTAATTTTTGAATTTTTAGTAGAGATGGGGTTTCACCATGTTGGCCAGGCTGGTCTCAAACTCCTGTCTGCCTTGGCCTCCCAAAGTGCTGGAATTACAGGTGTAAGCCACCTCGCCCAGCCATAAAATATTTAATATACTTCTTTTTTTTTTTTTTTTTTTGAGATGGAGTCTTGCTCTGTCACCCAGGCTGGAGTGCAGTGGTGCGATCTCGGCTCACTGCAAGCTCCGCCTCCTGGGTTCACGCCATTCTCCTGCCTCAGCCTCCCAAGTAGCTGGGACTACAGGTGCCCGCCACCACGCCTGGCTAATTTTTTGTATTTTTAGTAGAGATGGGGTTTCACCATGTTAGCTAGGATGGTCTCAATCTCCTGACCTTGTGATCCACCTGCCTTGGCCTCCCAAACTGCTGGGATTACAGGCGTGAGCCACCGCACCCAACGATATTTAATATGCTTCTATCCCTATGATAACAAGTATATTTTAGAGGTTGGAGTAGAGTTATATATCATATAACATTTAAGAACAAAAATTTACTGGCATGTTTTTATTTATTTTGAAAGCTTAACAATTCCCCTGTTCCGTAGGATCAATCTTTTTGCCTGGTGGAATTCTACCTAGTGGAATAAAATAATAAGGGTAGAAGGGTACCAGTAAGGTGGGTAAATGTCTTGTGTTTGTGACTTGGGTATGTAACATCACCTCTCAGAATCTCAGTAGTTTCCAGAAGTTGGGATTTTATGAACAAGTAAACTAATTAAATAAATACATTAAAAACCTATATACATATCTCTTTTTCCCCATATAAAGTTTAAAAGATATTTAGGAACCACTGACCTGAATGACCTATATAATAATAACTAATTCTCCTTCTCCATATTCTCATAATTAAAAGTTTTCATGTCAAGTGGAATTACATTTAAGAAGACAATGTAGGAAAAGACTTACGTTGTAACTAAAAACAAAACAAAACAAACAAACCAACATAAATACATAAATAGGGCAAGAACAGGTTTGCCAACTTAACCATAGGAACTGAAAAAAACAGTCCATTCTTCATTTCACAAACAAAAGGATTTTAAAAAGAAGGAAAACAAACTTAGCAAGTACTGATACAGAAGTTGCAGCAAGTTATCCAGAAGTCTAGCTTAGATAATTGATCTATAAAGGTGGCTACACTAAACAACAGATTTTCAATGTAGACAAAGCAGTCTTCTACTGGAAGAAAATGCCATCTACAATTGTCATAGCTAAAGAGAAGTCAATGTCTGGCTTTGAAGCATCAAAGGACAGGTTGAGTCTCCTATGGGGCTAATGCAGCTGTGGCGACTTTTAAGTTGAAGCCAATGCTCATTGACCATTCTGAAAATCCTAAGGCCCTATGAATTAAGATAAATTGACAGTAGAAATAAAATAACAAAGCCTGGATGACAGCACAGCTGTTTATGGCATGTTTTACTGAATATTTTAAGCCCATTGTTGGGATCCACTGCTCAGATAAGAGATTTCTTTCAAAATACTCCTGCTAGGCTGGGCACTGTGGCTCACGTCTGTAATCCCAGTACTTTTGGAGGCCAAGGCGGGCAGATCACTTGAGGTCAGGAGTTCGAGACCAGCCTGGCCAACATGGTGAAATCCTGTCTCTACTAAAAATACAAAAATCAGCTGTGTGTGGTGGCATGTGCCTGTAGTCCCAGCTACTTGGGAGGCTGAGGCAGGAGAATTGCTTGAACCTGGGAGGCAAAGGTTGTGGTGAGCTGAGATTGCACCACTGTGTTCCAGCCTGGGCAACAGAGGGAGACTGTCTCAAAACAAACAAACAAACAAAAAAACCCAAAAATCTGCTCACTGACAATGCACCTAAGTCACCCAGAGCTCTGATGACGATGTATAAGGAGATGAATGTTGTTTTCATGCCTGCTAACACAACATCCATTCTTGCAGCCAGGCAGTAATTCTTGCAAATCAAGGAGTAATTTTGACTTTCTAGTTTTATTATTTAAGAAATACACTTTATAAGGCTATAGCTGCCATAGACAGCCATTCCTCTGATGGATTTGGGCAAAGTACACTGAAAACCTCCTGGGAAGGATTCACCATTCTAGATGCTATTAAGAACAGTGTGACTCAGGCCAGGTGTAGTGGCTCACGCTTGTAATCCCAGCACTTTGGGAGGCTGAGGCGGGGTGGATCACCTGAGGTCAGCAGTTCGAGACCAGCCTGGCCAACATAGTGAAACCCTGTCTCTACTAAAAATACAAAAAATTAGCTGAGCGTGGTGGCGGGCGTAATCCCAGCTACTTGGAAGGCTGAGGCAGGAAAATCATTTGAACCCAAGAGGCGGAAGTTGCAATGAGCCGAGACAGCTCCATTGCACTCCAGCCTGGGCAACAAGAGTGAAACTCCGTCTCAAACAAAACAAAACAAAAACAGTGTGACTCATGGAAGGAGGTGAAAATAGCAATAGTAAGAGGACTTTGAAAGAAGTTACATCCAACCATCATGGATTACTGATGGATTCAAGACTTCAGTGGAGGAAGTAACTGCAGACGTGGTACAAATTAGTAAGGGAACTTCAATTAGAAGTAGAGCCTGAAGATGTGACTGAATTGCTGAAATCTCATGATAAAACTGGAACCAAAGAGGAGTTGCCTCTACAGATAAGAAAGTGATTTCTTGAGATAGAATGTACTCCTGGTGAAGATGCTGTGAACATTGTTAAAATGAGAACAATGGATTTAGAATATTACATAAATTTAGTTCGTGAAGCAGTGGCAGGATCTAAAAGGACTGATACCAATTTTCAAAGACTATCTTGTGTGGGTAAAAGGCTATCGAACAGTGTCACATGCTAAAAGAAATCGCACAGGAAAGGAAGAGTCAATTGATGTGACAAACTTTAGTGTTATTTTAAGAAATCGCCACAGGCACCCCAACCTTCAGCAGCTAACACCTTGATCAGTCGGCAGCCACCAATATCGAGGCAAGATCCTCCACCAAGAAGATTACAATTTGTTGAAGGCTCAAATAATCATTAGCTTTTTTTTTTTTTTTTTTTTGAGATGGAGTTTCACTCTTGTTGCCCAGGCTGGAGTGTAATGGCACTATCTCAGCTCACTGCAACCTCAGCCTCCTGGGTTCAAGCAATTCTCCTGCCTCAGCCTCCCAAGTAGCTGGGATTACAGGCACCCGCCACCATGCCTGGCTAATTTTTTGTATTTTTAGTAGAGACGTGGTTTCACCATGTTGCGCAGGCTGGTCGTGAACTCCTGACCTCAGGTGATTCACCCACCCCCGCCTCCCAAAGTGCTGGGATTACAGGTGTGAGCCACCGTGCCCGATCATTAGCTTTTTTTTTTTTTTTTTTTTTTTTTTTTTTTAGCAATGAAGCATTTTCTAATTAAGACACGTGCATTTTTTAGACATGTTACTGCACACTTAATAGACCAGAGTATAGTGAAAACATAACTTTTATATGTGACTTCTTTTATTGCAATATTTGCTTTATTGTGGTGGTATGGAAAAGAACCCATGCTGGGCCAGGTGCAGTGGCTCACACCTGTAATCCTAGCACTTTAGGAGACTGAGGTGGGAGGACTGCTTGAGCCCAGGAATTCGAGACCAGCCTGGGTTCCTAAAACAAAACCAAACCATAATGTCTCCAAGATATGGCTGTACTTGATTTTGGTTTCTCCATCTAAAAAAATCTAATTCATCCAAGGAAGGAGTTGTAAGATACACATTTTAGAACAAGAATTTTGCATTCTCAGAGTAGTTGACAGCACTTTAAAGCACCAATGCACTCTAATTTGTTAAAATTTGGATAATAATATATACGAATACATATACTTAACGAGATGTAGTTCTTAAAAGTTCAAAGACACTTTAAAAATACGTAACTAAAATTTGCCAACTTCCTGAAGACCTCTCTGGAAGTTAGTTTTGTGGAAGGTAATATGAAATTCTGGCCCACAGGATGTCTAAGGTTTCTTCCAGCTCTAAGTTTGAGGGGAAAAAAAAGAACAATGGAGACACCCCCACACTAATCTTTATACCGGAAAGAAAGAGGCAGAGAGCTTATTTGAAGAAATAATGGCCAAAACTCCCCAACTTTGAGGGAAGACATGGATATATAAAAAGGTCAACAAACTCCACATAGGATAAACTCAAAAGAGTCCTATACTGAGTTACATTATAACCAAACTGCTGAAAGACAGAAACAAAGAGAGCATTGTGAAAGCAGTGAGAGAAAACTGACTCATCATGCACAAGGGATCCTCAATAATTTTTTTTTTCTTTTTGGATGGAGTCTCGTTCTGTCACCCAGTCTGGAGTGCAATGCTGCCATCTCGGCTTACTGCAACCTCTGCCTCCCGGGTTCAAGTGATTCTCCCGCCTCAGCTTCTGGAGTAGCTAGGACTACAGGCGCAAGCCACCACACCCGGATAATTTTTGTATTTTTAGTAGAGATGGAGTTTCATCATGTTGGCCAGGCTAGTCTCAAACTCCTGACCTCAACTGATTCTCCCACCTCGGCCTCCCACAGTGTTGGGATTACAGGTATGAGCCACAGTGCCTGGCCAGGATCCTCAATAAAATTATCAGTGAATTTCTCAGCAGAAACCTTGAACGGAGTAGGGGAATATATTGAAGGGTTCGAAAAAAACACTGTCAACTGAGAATTCTGTATGTGGTAAACTGTCCTTCACAAACAAGAGAGAAATTAAGATATTCCCAGATAAACAAAAACTGAATGGTTCATTACCACTAGACCTACTCTATAAGAAATGCTAAAGGGGCTGGGAGCGGTGGCTCATGCCTGTAATCCCAGCACTTTCGGAGGCCAAGGTGGGTGGATCACGTAAGGTCAGGAGTTTGAGACCAGCCTGGCCAACATGGTGAAACCCCATCTCTACTAAAAATACAAAAATTAGTGAGGCATGGCTGGGTGTGGTGGCTCATGCCTGTAATCCCAGCACTTTGGGAGGCCAAGGTGGATGGATCACTTGAGGTCAGGAGTTCGAGACCAGCCTGGCAAACACGGTGAGACTCCATCTCTGCTAAAGATACAAAAATTAGTGGGGCATGGTGGTGCGTGCCTGTAGTCCCAGCTACTTGGAAGGCCGAGGCAGGAGAACAACTTGAAGTGACAGGGGGAGGATGCAGTGAGCCAAGATCTTGCCACTGCATTCCAGCCTGGAGTGAGACTCTGCTTCCAGGAAAAAAAAAAAAAAAAAAAAATTAGTCGGGCATGGTGGTAGATGCCTGTAATCCCAGCAACTAGCGAGGCTGAAGCAGGAGAATCGCCTGAACCCAGGAGGCAGACGTTGCAGTGAGCCGAGACTGCGTCACTGCACTCCAGCCTGGGCAACAAGAGCAAAACTCTGCCTCAAAAAAAAAAAAAGGAAAAAAAAGAAATGCTAAAGGAAGTCATTCAAGTTGAAATGAAAGGATGTTGGACACCAAATGAAAATATAAAGTTCTCTCCGATAAAGGTAAATATCAACATATGGACAAATATAAAAAATAGTATTACTATAATACTGGCTCACAACTGAACTTTAGAAGTAAATTGTGACTTTCAACCACATAAAGTGGGGAGTGGAGTTGTAAAGGAGTGGTTTTGAATCCAATTGAAATTAAGTCTTATCAGTTTAAAATAGACTGTTATAATTGTAGGATGTTTTGTGTAATCTCCATGAAACACAGAGAAAAGAGTAAAAGGAAATGAGGAGGGAATAAAAAATGTCACTACAAAAAATCAACTAAACATAAATGAAGACCGTAATAGAGGAAATAAGGGACATAAAACTATAGGACATACAGAAACAAACAGCAAAATGACAATAATAAGTCCTTCCCTATCAGTAATTACTTTAAATGTGAATGGATTAAACTCTCTAATGAGAAGACACAAACTGGTAGAAAAAAAATGCAAAATACAACTACATGCTGTATAAGAGAGATTCACTTTAGATCTAAGGACACACATAGTTTGAAAGGGAAAAGATGAAAAAAAGATATTTCATGCAAATAGAATATCAAGAGAGCAGAGATATCTTAATATCAGAAAAAATAGACTTTAACTCTACAACCGTTACAAGAGACAAAGATGGACATTATACAATAAAGGGTCAATTTACCAATATGATGTAACATTTATAAACATACATGCACCAAACATGCTTCTTCAATATATACATTAAACACTGACAGAACTGAAGGGAGAAACAGACAGCTCTATAGTAACAGTTGGAGACTTCAATATCTCACTTTCAATGTGAATAAAACAGAAGATCAATAAGGGGAGAGAGGACTTGAACAACACTTTAGATCAACTGGACCTAACAGATACATACAGAACACTCCACCCAACAATAGCAGAATACACATTTTCTCAAGTACATATCTAATGTTCTCCAAGACAGAACATACTTTAGGCCATAGAACAACTCTTAATGAATTTTTAAAAATTGAAATCATAAAAATATCTCTTCCGGCCAGGTGCGGTGGCTCATGCCTGTAATCCCAACACTTTGGGAGGCTGAGATGGGCAGGTCCCTTGAGATCAGGAGTTCGAGACCAGCCTGGCCAACATGGTGAAACCCCGTCTCTACTAAAAATACAAAAATGACACGGGCGTGGTGGTGGGCGCCTATAGTCCCAGCTACTTGTGATGCTGAGGCAGGAGAATTGCTTGAACCCGGGAGGCAGAGGTTGCAGTGAGCCGAGATCGCGCCATTGCACCCCAGCCTGGGTGGCAGAACGAGACTCTATCTCAAAATAAAAATAATAAATAAATGTATCTCTTCCAATTAAAACAGAATAAAACTAAAAATTAACAGCAGAAGCAAAACTAGACGACCTACAAATAGGTGGAAATTAAATATCACGCTCAACCAATTGGTCAAAGAAAAATCACAAAGAAAATTAGAAAATATCTTGAAACAAATGAAAATGGAAACACAGCATTACCAAAACTAACGGGATATAGCAGCAAAAGCTGTGCTGAGATAAACTTCTAACTATAAATACTTAAAAAAGAAGAGCTCAAATCAACAACCTAACTTTACACTGTAAAGGACCTAAAAAAAGAAAAGCAAGCTAAACTCAAAGCTAGCAGAAAGAAATGAATAATAAAAATTGGAGCAGAGACAACACAGAGAATAGAAAAATAGAGAAAATCAATAGAACCAAGAGTTTGTTCTTTGAAAAGATCAACAAAATTGACATTCCTAGATGGGCTAAGAAAACAAGACTCAATAACTAAAATCAGAAATGAAAGAGGAGACATTACTAGTAATTTCACAGAAATAAAAAGGATTGTTAACACAGTGCTATGAACAATTATACATCAACAAACTGAATAATATAAATGAGAAGAACAAATTCTGAGAAACACAAGTCATGGAAACTGAATCACAAAAACAAAGAAAATCTGAATTGACTCATAACTAATAAAGAGATTGAATCTGTAATCAAAAACCTTCCAACAGTGCTCACTTCGGCAGCACATATACTAAAACTAGAAAGATACAGGGAAGGTTAGCATGGCCGCTGTGCAAGGATAACATGCAAATTCTTGTGGCATTCCATATTTTTAATTTTTTTTTTTTTTTTTTTTTTGAGACGGAGTCTCACTTTGTGGCCCAGGCTGGAGTGCAGTGGCGTAATCTCGGCTCACTGCAACCTCCACATCCCGGGTTCAAGAGATTCTCCTACCTCAGTCTCCTGAGTAGCTGGGATGACAGGCGCCCACCACCACGCCTGGCTCATTTTTGTATTTTTAGTAGAGATGGGGTTTCACCATGTTGGCCAGGCTGGTTTTGAACTCCTGACCTCAAGTGATCCACCCGCCTCAGCCTCCCAAAGTGCTGGGATTACAGGCGTGAGCCACTGTGCCCGGCCACCATTATTTTTAAAATTAACAAAACAAAACACTTCCCAACAAAGAAAAGCTCACGATTACATGACTTCACGGGTGAATTCTATCAAACATTTAAAGTATAATCAAAACCAATCTCCCTCAAACTCTTCCAAAAAATGAAGAGGCAGGAACAATTCCATACTCATTCTGTGAAGCCAGTATTACTCTGCTATCAAAGCCAGATGAAGACATATAGATGAGAAAAGAAAACTATAGATCAATATCCTTTATGAATATTTTTGTAAAAATCCTCAACAGAATTCAACAGCACATTAAAGGGATTATACACCATGTCCAAGTGGGATTTATTCCTGGAATATAAGAATGGTTCAACATACAAAAATCATTCAATGTAATACACCACATTAACAGAATGAGGGGAAAAATACAACACCAATCATTTCAATGGATGCAAAAAAAGTATTTGACAGAATTCAAAACCCTTTCATGATAAAAACACTCAACAAGCTAAGAATAGAAGGAAAACTACCTCAACTTAATAAAGGCCATATATGAAAAGCCAACAGTGAATATCACACTCAATCTTGAGAGGCTGAAACCATTTCTCTACAATAAGGAACAAGACAAGGATGCGTGCTCTTACCATTTCTACCACTTCTATTCAATACAGCAGCAGTTCTCAACCTTTCTGGCACCAGGGACCGGTTTTGTGGAAGACAATTTTTTTAGGACTTGGGGGTGGGATGAGGGGAATGATTTCAGGATGAAACTGTTCCACCTCAGATCATCAGGCGTTAGATTCTCATAAGGAGTGCACAACCTAGATCCCTCACATGTGCAGTTCACAATAAGGTTCAAGCTCCTATGAGAATCTAATGCTGCTGCTGATCTGACAGGAAGCGGAGCTCAGGCATTAGGTACTGCTCACTTGCCCATCACTCACCTCCTCCTGTGCAGCCTGGTTCCTAACAGGCCACAGACTGGTACTGGTCCATGGCCCAGGGTTTGGGGATCCCTGCAATATAGTAGTGGAAGTCCTAGCCAAAGCACTTAGGCAAGAAAAAGAAATAAAAGGCATCCAGATTCAAAACAAAGAAATAAAATCCGTTTGCAAATAACATGCTCTTATATGTAGAAAACCCTAAAGATTCCACCAAAAAACAATTAGAACTAATAGTTGAATTTGGCACAGTAGCAGGATACAAAAATCAACATATGAAAATCAGTCATATTTCTATATACCAACAATGAACAATCTGGAAAGGAAATTAAGAAAACAATTCCATTTACAACAGCATCAAAAAGAATGAAATACTTAGGAATTAACCAAGGAGGACTTGTATACTGACAATACAATACATTCTGAAAGAAATTAAAGACACAAACAAATGGAAAGACATCCCATGTTCACAGATTAGAAGACTTAATATTTTTAAGTTGGTAATATTACCCAAAGATATCTACAGATTCAATGCAATCCCTATCAAAAATCCTAATGACTTTTTCTTTTGGCAGAAATAGAAAAATTCATCCTAAAATTCATATGGAATCTCAAGGAACCTGAATAGCCAAAGCAGTCTTTTTCTTTTTCTTTCTTTCTTTCTTTTTTTTTTTTTTGAGACAGGGTCGGGTTCTGTCACCCAGGCTAGAGTGCAGTGGCATGATCTTGGCTCACTGTAATCTCTGCCTCCTCGGCTCAAGTGATCCTCCCACCTCAGCTTCCCAAGTAGCTGCAAGTACAGGTGCATGCCACTATGCCTGGCTAATTTTTGCATTTTTTTGTAGAGACGGAGTCTCACTATGTTGCCCAGGCTGGTCTTGAACTCCTGAACTCAGTCATTGGCCAGGCTGGTCTTGAACTCCTGAGCTCAGGCGATCCACCCACCTTGACCTCCCAAAGTGCTGGGATTACATGCATGAGCCACTGTGCCCAGCCCAAAGCAGTCTTAAAAAGGAACAACAAAGTTGGTAGTCAAACTTCCTGATTTCAAATCTTATTTCAAAGCTATAGTAATTAAAACAGTGAGGAACTGCATAAATACAAACCATATAGATCAATGGAACAGAATACAGAATCCAGAAATAAACCCTCACATATATGGTCAAATGATTTTCAAGAAACGTGCCAAGAACAAACAATGGAAAAAGGACGGTCTTTACAAGAAAAGATGATGGGAAAACTGAATATCCATACGCAAATGAATGAAGTTGGACTCTTACCTCACACAATATACAAAAATTAACTCAAAATGGATTAAATACCTAAATGTAAGAGCTAAAACTATAAAACTTATCGGGGAAATGCTTTCTGATATTGGATTTAGCAACGCTTTCTTGGTTATAACACTAAAAGCAAAGGCAACAACAACACAATAGATAAAATGAGCTACATCAAAATTAAAAACTTTTGTTCACCAACGAACAGTATTAACAGAATGAAAAGGTAACCCACAGGACGGGAGAAAATATTTGCAAATCATTTATCTGATAAGGGGTTAATATCTAGGATATATTAAAAATTCAACAAAAACAACCTGATTTAGAAATGGGCAGAGGACTTGAATAGGTATTTCTCCATAGAAGATATACAAATAGCCAATAAGCATATAAAAAAAGGCACTACATACTAATCATTAGGGAAATACAAATCAAAGCAATAAGATACCACTTCACACCCACTAGGATGCCTATAAAACAGAAAGTAGTAAGGGTTGGCAAAGATGTGGAAATATTGGAACCACTGTGAACTGTTGGCTGGTGTATAAAATGGTATGGCTGCTGTGGAGAATAGTATGATCATTTCTCAAAAAACTAAAAACAGCATTACCATATGATCCAGCAATTCTACTCTTAGAATTATACCCAAAAGAACTGAAAGCAGGGACTCAGATATCTGTACCCTCACATTCACAGTAGCATTATGCACACAAACAAAATGTGACGGCAACTAAGTGTCCATTAATGAATGAACAAATAAACAAAATGCAGTATATACATATAATAGAATATTATCAAGTCTGAAAAAGGTTAAAAATTCAGATACATTCTACCATATGGATGAACCTTGAGGACATTATGGTAAATGAAATAAGTCAATCACCAAAATACAAATTTTTTTTATGATTCCACTTATATGAAGTATGCAGAGTAGTAATGATGGTTGTTAGGGTTTGGTGAGAGGGAGGATAGGGAGTTATTATTTAATGGATACAGAATTTCAGTTCTGGAATATGAAAAAAGTTCTTGAGATGGATGGTGGTGATGATTGCACAACAATGTGAATGTACTTAATGCTCGTGAACTGTACATTTAAAAAAGGTTAAAATGCCAAACTTTATGTTATGTATATTTTACCACAATTTAAAAAAACTACTTATCATAACAAAATAAATAATGTCTACCCACTAGACTCCCATTACATGTTCTCTGAGAAGAGGAGCTGGCTCATTTTTTCATTCAATAACATACGCCCAGGCATATTTTCAGGTTCTTGGGTTATATCAGTGAAAACAAAGATCGCAATTCCTTCTGGAGCTTAATTTCTAATAGGATGAAAAGGAAACAGATAAGAGAAAAGTAAAGTAATTTATATAATAAGATGGAAAGTAAGTTACAATGAAAGAAGAAAAGTAGAGAATAGTAATGTGGGAGCACTGAGCTGGGTAGTGGTACTTGTAAATGTCAGACAGAGTGGCCTGAATAAGCTTCACTGAGAAGGTGATATCTGAATTAAGATTTGTCAGCGGTCAGCAGCATTCACGGTTCAAGAAAATCCGCTGTTCTGCAGCCACTGCTGCTGATACCCAGGCAAACAGGGTCTGGAGTGGACCTCTAGCAAACTCCAACAGACCTGCAGCTGAGGGTCCTGTCTGTTAGAAGGAAAACTAACAAACAGAAAGGACATCCACACCAAAAACCCATCTGTACATCACCATCATCAAAGACCAAAAGTCGAGAACTACGTGAAGAATGCAGAAGCCTCAGCAGCCAATGTGATCAACTGGAAGAAAGGGTAACAGTGATGGAAGATGAAATGAATGAAATGAAGCAAGAAGGGAAGTTTAGAGAAAAAAGAATAAAAAGAAACGAACAAAGCCTCCAAGAAATATGGGACTGTGTGAAAAGACCAAATCTACATCTGATTGGTGTACCTGAAAGTGACAGGGAGAATGGAACCAAGTTGGAAAACACTGCAGGATATTATCCAGGAGAACTTCCCCAATCTAGCAAGGCAGGCCAACATTCAGATTCAGGAAATACAGAGAACGACACAAAGATACTCCTCGAGAAGAGCAACTCCAAGACACATAATTATCAGATTCACCAAAGTTGAAATGAAGGAAAATAGGTTAAGGGCAGCCAGAGAGAAAGGTCGCGTTACCCACAAAGGGAAGCCCATCAGACTAACAGCGGATCTCTCAGCAGAAACTCCACAAGCCAGAAGAGAGTGGGGGCCAATGTTCAACATTCTTAAAGAAAAGAATTTTCAACCCAGAATTTCATATCCAGCCAAACTAAGCTTCATAAGTGAAGGAGAAATAAAATACTTTACAGACAAGCAAATGCTGAGAGATTTTGTCACCACCAGGCCTGCCTTACAAGAGCTCCTGAAGGAAGCACTAAACATGGAAAGGAACAGCCAGTACCAGCCACTGCAAAATCATGCCAAATTGTAAAGACCATTGAGACTAGGAAGAAACTGCATCAACTAACGAGCAAAATAACCAGCTAACATCATCATGACAGGATCAAATTCACACATAACAATATTAACTTTAAATGTAAATGGACTAAATGCTCCAATTAAAAGACACAGACTGGCAAATTGGATAAAGAGTCAAGACCCATCAGTGTGCTGTATTCAGGAAACCCATCTCACATGCAGAGACACATATAGGCTCAAAATAAAAGGATGGAGGAAGATCTACCAAGCAAATGGAAAACAAAAAAAGGCAGGGGTTGCAATCTTAGTCTCTGATAAAACAGACTTTAAACCAACAAAGATCAAAAGAGACAAAGAAGGCCATTACATAATGGTAAAGGGATCAATTCAACAAGAAGAGCTAACTATCCTAAGTATATATGCACCCAATACAGGAGCACCCAGATTCATAAAGCAAGTCCTTAGAGACCTACAAAGAGACTTAGACTCCCACACAATAATAATGGGAGACTTTAACACCCCACTGTTAACATTAGACAGATCAACGAGACAGAAAGTTAACAAGGATATCCAGGAATTGAACTCAGCTCTGCACCAAGCAGACCTAATAGACATCTACAGAACTCTCCACCCCAAATCAACAGAATATACATTATTTTCAGCACCACACCACACCTATTCCAAAATTGACCACATAGTTAGAAGTAAAGCTCTCCTCAGCAAATGTAAAAGAACAGAAATTATAACAAACTGTCTCTCAGACCACAGTGCAATCAAACTAGAATTCAGGATTAAGAAACTCACTCAAAACCACTCAACTACATGGAAACTGAACAACCTGTTCCTGAATGACTACTGAGTACATAATGAAATGAAGGCAGAAATAAAGATCTTCTTTGAAACCAACGAGAACAAAGACACAACATACCAGAATCTCTGGGACACATTCAAAGCAGTGTGTAGAGGGAAATTTATAGCACTAAATGCCCACAAGAGAAAGCAGGAAAGATCTAAAATTGACACCCTAACATCACAATTAAAAGAACTAGAAAAGCAAGAGCAAACACATTCAAAAGCTAGCAGAAGGCAAGAAATAACTAAAATCAGAGTAGAACTGAAGGAAACAGACAGAAAAGCCCTTCAAAAAATTAATGAATCCAGGAGCTGGTTTTTTGAAAGGATCAACGAAATTGATAGACCGCTAGCAAGACTAATAAAGAAAAAAAGAGAGAAGAATCAAATAGACGCAATAAAAACTGATAAAGGGGATATCACCACCGATCCCACAGAAATACAAACTACCATCAGAGAATACTACAAACACCTCTATGCAAATAAACTAGAAAATCTAGAAGAAATGGATAAATTCCTCGATACATACACCCTCCCAAGACTAAACCAGGAAGAAGTTGACTCTCTGAATAGACCAACAACAGACTCTGAAATTGTGGCAATAATCAATAGCTTACCAACCAAAAAGAGTCCAGGACCAGATGGATTCACAGCCAAATTCCACCAGAGGTACAAGGAGGAACTGGTACCATTCCTTCTGAAACTATTCCAATCAACAGAAAAAGAGGGAATCCTCCCTAACTCATTTTATGAGGCCAGCATCATCCTGATACTAAAGCCAGGCAGAGATGCAACCAAAAAAGAGAATTTTAGACCAATATCCTTGATGAACACTGATGCAAAAATCCTCAATAAAATACTGGCAAACGGAATCCAGCAGCACATCAAAAAGCTTATCCACCATGATCAAGTGGGCTTCATCCCTGGGATGCAAGGCTGGTTCAATATATGCAAATCAATAAATGTAATCCAGCATATAAACAGAACCAAAGACAAAAACCACATGATTATCTCAATAGATGCAGAAAAGGCCTTTGACAAAATTCAACAACCCTTCATGCTAAAAACTCTCAATAAATTAGGTATTGATGGGACGTATCTCAAAATAATAAGAGCTATCTATGACAAACCCACAGCCAATATCATACTGAATGGGCAAAAACTGGAAGCATTCCCCTTGAAAACTGGCACAAGACAGGGATGCCCTCTCTCACCACTCCTATTCAACACAGTGTTGGAAGTTCTGGCCAGGGCCATTAGGCAGGAGAAGGAAATAAAGGGTATTCAATTAGGAAAAGAGGAAATCAAATTGTCCCTGTTTGCAGATGACATGATTGTATATCTAGAAAACCTCATTGTCTCAGCCCAAAATCTCCTTAAGCTGATAAGCAACTTCAGCAAAGTCTCAGGATACAAAATCAATGTATAAAAATCACAAGCATTCTTATACACCAATAACAGACAAACAGAGAGCCAAATCATGAGTGAACTCCCATTCACAATTGCTTCAAAGAGAATAAAATACCTAGGAATCCAACTTACAAGGGACGTGAGGGACCTCTTCAAGGAGAACTACAAACCACTGCTCAATGAAATAAAAGAGGATACAAACAAATGGAAGAACATTCCATGTTCATGGGTAGGAAGAATCAGTATCGTGAAAATGGCCATACTGCCCAAGGTAATTTATAGATTCAATGACATCTCCATCAAGCTACCAATGACTTTCTTCACAGAACTGGAAAAAACTACTTTAAAGTTCATATGGAACCAAAAAAGAGCCCGCATCGCCAAGTCAATCCTAAGCCAAAAGAACAAAGCTGGCGGCATCAAATACCTGACTTCAAACTATACTACAAGGCTACAGTAACCAAAACAGCATGGTACTGGTACCAAAACAGAGATATAGATCAATGGAACAGAACAGAGCCCTCAGAAATAACGCCGCATATCTGCAACTATCTGATCTTTGACAAACCTGAGAAAAACAAGCAATGAAGAAAGGATTCCCTATTTAATAAATGGTGCTGGGAAAACTGGCTAGCCATATGTAGAAAGCTGAAACTGGATCCCTTCCTTACACCTTATACAAAAATTAATTCAAGACGGATTAAAGACTTAAACGTTAGACCTAAAACCATAAAAACCCTAGAAGAAAACCTAGGCATCACCATTCAGGACACAGGCATGGGCAAGGACTTCATGTCTAAAACACCAAAAGCAATGACAACAGAAGCCAAAATTGACAAATGGGATCTCATTAAACTAAAGAGCTTCTGCACAGCAAAAGAAATTACCATCAGAGTGAACAGGCAACCTACAAAATGGGAGAAAATTTCTGCAACCTACTCATCTGACAAAGGGCTAATATCCAGAATCTACAATGAACTCAAACAAATTTACAAGAAAAAAACAACCCCATCAAAAAGTGGGTGAAGGATATGAACAGACACTTCTCAAAAGAAGACATTTATGCAGCCAACAGACACATGAAAAAATGCTCATCATCACTGGCCATCAGAGAAAAGCAAATCAAAACCACAATGGGATACCATCTCACACCAGTTAGAATGGCAATCATTAAAAAGTCAGGAAACAACAGGTGCTGGAGAGGATATGGAGAAACAGGAACATTTTTACACTGTTGGTGGGACTGTCAACTAGTTCAACCATGTGGAATTCAGTGTGGCGATTCCTCAGGGATCTAGAACTAGAAATACCATTTGACCCAGCCATCCCATTATTGGGTATATACCCAAAGGACTATAAATCATGCTGCTATAAAGACACATGCACACGTATGTTTATTGCAGCACTATTCACAATAGCAAAGACTTGGAACCAACCCAAATGTCCATCAATGATAGACTGGATTAAGAAAATGTGGCACATATACACCATGGAATACTATGGAGCCATAAAAAATGATGAGTTCATGTCCTTTGTAGGGACATGGATGAAACTGGAAATCATCATTCTCAGTAAACTATCGCAAGGACAAAAAACCAAACACCGCATGTTCTCACTCATAGGTGGGAATTGAACAATGAGAACACATGGACACAGGAAGGGGAACATCACACACCATGGCCTTTCGTGGGTTGGGGGGAGGGGCGAGGGATAGCATTAGGAGATATACCTAATGCTAAATGACGAGTTAATGGGTGCAGCACACCAGCATGGCACATGTATACATACGTAACTAACCTGTACATTGTGCACATGTACCCTAAAACTTAAATAATAATAAAATAAAATAAAATAAAAGATTTGTCAGAGGTAGTAGAGATTATCATGTGAACATACGGAGAAGGATCATCCCAGGAAGAGGGAACAGCTAGTGCAAAGGGCCAAAGAACATGGGTCTGTTGTTTGAGCAGCAGCAAGAAGACCAGTGTGGCTGGAACACAGTGAGTAGTGGGAATAATGATGAGATATTGTTAGAAAAGTGCAGGCCACTGTAAGGCTTTTACTGGATATAAGTTGAAGGTAGAGTCAATAAGATTTCCTGACAGATTAGAGACAGAGGAAGAGCAAAAGAAGAACCAAGGATGATTCTAAGATTTTAGGCCTGGACAACATTAAAGATGAACCATGAAGATGTGGAAGGTGCCAAGAAAAGCAGGTTTAGGAAGGAAAAATAGCTGCTTTGTGTTAGACTTATGCATTAGATATATCTATCAGACATTCAAGTGGAGATGCCAAATAAATAGCTGGAAAAATGAGCCTGGGGTTCAGGAAAGAGATGTGACTAGAGATATAGATCAGTGTATCAGCAGTATTTGAAGCCACAGATGAGTTCCCCCAAGGGAGTACAGATAAAAAAGAAAAGAGGTCCAAGGACTAAGACTTGGGACAACACAATATTAAGAGGTTGAGAAAAAGAGGAAATACCAACAAAGGAGATTAAGAAAGAATGACCAAAGAGGCAGGTGGAAAACCAGAGACCTCATTTGAATTGGATACATCTAATACTACTACTTTAACCTTCTGAAAACTGTTTCATCTCTCCACGCCTGGATTTTCCTTGTCTGTATAATAAACATAATACAAATAATCTAACGTAGTTGTTGTGAGAATTAAATGGGACCAAGAAGAGAAAAATGATTAGCATGTTGACTGCTGGAACTCTGCAAGTGTTCAATAAATAGTAGCCATTATTATTATAATTAATGATAAATCTTTGCCCCCTCCTAGGCTATTAGCATCATTTATTCTACCACTTTACAGGAAATGAATTAGGAACTGGAATTTAAGCAGAAGATCAACAGAGGTATTATAAATCTTTAATGCAACACTGTAACCTACCACTTCAGCCTTGACTATTCCTCTATCTTGCAAAAAAAAGAGAAGTAGCTCTTGCAAAAATGTGTTAAGTTTTTCCTTGAATATGCCCTATATGTTCTGCCTCCATTCCTTGTTCACATTGTTCTTTTTGCTCCACATAATCTCTTTCCATATTTACCTGCTAAAATACTAGCCCACGCTTTCAAGGCATACCACAAAAGCTACATTCCACTTTGATATCATTAATGATTTATCCTTAATGTGATCTCCCCTTCCTTTAATCTCTGCTGGTTTAATTAACTCTTATGGCACTTACCATTTCCTTGGTGTGGGCAATCATAAACGTATTAACCTTTCATTTTATTCTCTTAGGTTATCCTTTTTAATTCTATAGTACCCCTAGCAATATAATCAGCTTAATAATGAGGGTATAAAAAGAGCACATGTACTTAAAAAATATGTAATTTAACCACTGTTAATACAATAAGCCTTTTAGAAGTCTCATTTGCTCTCATTCTAAGTTTCTGTTTAAATCAATATCCAGCCTACATTAAATCTTATTTTCTACATATCTCCTTTTTGTATTCCTCACTCTTGCTACTCATGTTGGGAGTTAATTTCCAACCCGAAAACAATGCACTCTGCTAAATCTCATCTTGTTACAATTTGTTCATTATAAGAAACCCAATCTGTTTTTTAGAGGCAGCCTTTTTTTTGGAGACAGAGTCTCACTCTGTTGCCCAGGCTGGCGTGCAATGGCACAATCTCGGCTCACTGCAACCTCCACCTTCTGGCAATTCTCCTGCCTCAGCCTCCCAAGTAGCTGGGATTATAGGCACCCACCACCATACCTGGCTAATTTTTGCATTTTTAGTGGAGACGGGGTTTCAGCATGTTGGCCAGGCTGGTCTCGACCTCAAGTGATCTACCTGCCTTGGTTTCCCAAAATGCTGGGATTACAGGCGTGAGCCACCGGGCCCAGGCTCCTGTAAAGGCATTTCTACTATTCTTTTTCTATGTTCATAATCCTTAATTAGTCACAATTAATACATTTGTATACTGAACAACTCACTCTGTATTCACCTAGAAAAATAAAGTGATCTATTTTCAGCATAATATTAAGAGTATTTACACATTTGAGTTTACCTTCCTCAAATTTTCTGCTCTCCCATCCCAAATGATAGCTGGTCTGTTTATTTGTTTTGTTTTAAATGAACAGTAGAAAAGAAGCAGAGTTACTTTGTTGAAAAAGCTTTTTGTCAGACCTAATATTGAATCTTGGCTTTACCTGGTTCAAATCTATTAAACTGTACGATCTTGATGAACACTGCTTAATATTCTGGTCCTCAGTTTATGTTTAAAATGAGATTACTATTTAAAAAGTTATTAAAAGAATAAATAAAAAATTTGATACCATAAATGAAGTATGAAGACTGGATGCTAAAATAACATTTAGCTTTTCTCTGTATTATTAACAGAACCCATTTGTATTTGTAAAGCAATTTTCATTTTCTACTGGAAGCCACTAATCTTTTAACTTAGACCAAGATCCGTAACAGTCAATGCTGACTTTGAAGCTGCCAAGCAACACAGCATTTTATAAAGCAAAACATTTTTATTGGTTTACTGATACTGGGTAGAGTTCATATTCTAGTGTAATATTCAACATGAACAATAAATGAAAGAATGAAAGATAAGTAGAAAGTGATATACAAATGCTTATTATTGGTAAATTACAATTGGATATAATTATGCAATAATTTTAAAGCTATAAATAACAGGACAAATATATTTAGAGACAAAGAAAAAAGAATCTTAAAAAAAAATGTTTAATGTTCAATGAAGTTGATAAATTATTTATTTACCTGAATCACTTGCTGCAACAACTGTTCCACCAGGAGCAAAAGGATCATTGTGCTTCAACGTTTCTACCTAAACAAAGCATACAAAACCATGAATGAGAGAGGCAACACTTCACAGCTGAAATCTCATCACCACTCCAAAGAATATATTCTTTACAAATTCTTAATTAATTAAGGAATATAGACATTAGGAACAAATGTTTCCCCATAGTGATCTGCAATCTTACTAACTGGAAATAATACATATTATTTTCTAATCTTAACTGTGAAATATAACATCTATTCAGAAAAGTACATGAAACAGATCTATGGTTTAACAAGTAAGTATCAAGTGAACACTTGTGTAGTCATCTTCCAGGAAACTGCCAATACCTCAGAAGTCTTCATGTGCCCCTCTATAATCACAATCCTGACTTTGGTGATATTCGTTTATTTTTTTCTTCATAATCTTGCTAGTTGTATAGATGTACACTGTTTTAACTTTTTACTTCTTTTTTAGAGACAGGGTCTTGCTCTGTCACCCTAGCTGGAATGCAGTGGTGTGATCACAGCTTACTGTAACCTCAAACTCCTGGGCTCAAGTGATCCTCCTGCCTCTCTCCTGCCTTAGCCTCCTGAATAGCTGGGACTACAGGTGTATGCCACCATACCTGGGTAATTTTTGTTATTATTTGTATAGATAGGGTCTTGCTATGTTTCCCTCAAACTCCTGGCCTCAAGAAATCCTCCCACCTTGGCCTCCGAAAGCACTGGGATTTTAGGTGACAGCCACCACTAACCTTTTATCTTGGAATAATTTACATTTACATAAGAGTTGTAAAGATAGTACAGAGTTCCCATACACTTTTCACCCAGTTTCCCCTAATGTTAATATCTCACATAATTATAGTACATCTATTAAAACTAAGAACACTGGTACAAAACTATAAACCATAGATTTTATTAGATTTCACCAGTTTTTCCATTAATGTCCTTTTTCGATTCCAGAATATCATTTTACGTTTAGAATGCACACACTATTTTAATTCTCAAATATCCTAGTACTTAATATCATAAAACGTTACATTTCTATTTTCTAATTGTTATCTAAAAATAATTCTGCATTCTGACCCTCAGAGAGAAAACACATATACACACATACACACACACACACACACATATACACAAAGATAGCTTTTTGCTAAGATCCTGCTTTCAACAATAAGCTATGTAAAAGTCTGGGATCAAGAGCAACTGATCTTGCTAAAGATGAGGATGTTACCAGATGCCAGCGATTCTGGCTTTTAACTGTCTTCCTACTTTATACTTTAGTTTTTAATCATAGTCAAACAAATTGTATATCTAGGAAGATAACTTGAGTTTCCTCTTTCTGGCACCAGGCTCTTTTTAAGGGGCTAGATGAAAGACTTGGCAAACAGGTAAAAAGAGTGTGAAAAGAGTTTCTGAACATTTATATGCAACTCTGATGCATGATTATCAATGTCATTTGTATTACAGACTCTATTTCCAATTATCAAGAAGTTGGATATTACAAATAAATGTCAAATAATACTGCCAGAGCTAATGTATAAATCTCCAAGTTAAAAAAATTAATTGTAGAGAAAGGTAATGTTAACTGGGACTAACCTTCTCTCTTTATAAAAGAAAATCCATTAAAACTACTAGCGGAAAGAATTAATACTAATGAAGTTTTTAGAGATGAAAACTATGAATGATAAAAAGTAATGATAGTATTAACTGAGGCCAATTATACTATTATACAACTAGCACACTAACTTAGATATCTGCAGAATAAACAGCAATTAAAGAAAAACTTAAACTGGTCTATATAGCGAGATAACTTTCCATGTTTCCTAATATGATAGTCATAACACCAGTGTAAGAGAAGGTCACTGACATAACAAGTCACCAAGTACAGGTTGAGCATCCTTATCTGAAATGCTTGGGACAAAAAGTATTTTGGATGTTGGGTTTTTTTTCAGATTTTGGAATATTTGTGTTATACTTACCAAGTGAACATCCATAATCTGAAAACGTGAAATGCTCCAAAGTCTGAAACCTTTTGAGTGCTGACATGATACTCAGGAAATGCTCACTGGCACATTTCGGATTTGGGGTGCTCAACCTGTATTATTACTTCTTCTCTTTGAGAGAAGAAAAAACTAACAGGCTGTGTTTTAAACAACAGCTTGCAGATTTGATTTGCCATCACAAGGAGAAAGGGAAAGGGTATAACCACATGTGTGTCAGGTTTAGTTTCTAGTCCTTCATCATATACTGTGCAACCACCCTAAAAGGCCATCAGGATAGCAGGGGGAACAGGATAGATTGTGCAGCCCATGAAGGAGTAAGGGGCCACAAAACTCTATGTCAGTTTGATAATTGGGGAGTTTAGCAGGGCAATTTTTAAAAAATTTCCAGATTGTATTGGTGAAAATCTTAGATTTTGGCTTGAGTCTAGTTCTACCAGTTACTAACTTACTACCAACTTAATCTATCTTTTTTTTTTTTTTTAATTGAGACAAGATCTCACTCTGTCACCCAAGCTGGAGTGCTGTGGTACAATCATAGCTCACTGCTGCCTTGACTTCCTGAGCTCACGCAATCCTCCCACCTCAGTCTCTCGAGTAGCTGGGATTACAGGTGCATGCTATTACACCTGACTAATATTTTAATTTTTTTGTAGAGACAGTGTCTCACTTTGTTGCCCAGGCTGGTTGTGAACTACTTGCCTCAAGTGATCCTCCTGCCTTGGCCTCCTGAAGTGCTGGAATTAGAGGTGGGAGCCACCACACCTGGCCTCAACTTAACCTACATAAACCTCATAGGATTACTGTGAAAAGTAAATGAGACAATGCATATAAAGAGCTTGGCACCATCCCTGGCACACAGAGGAAATTAGATAAACTGCAGCTATTATTATATTGCCAATCTGGTTTTTTGTTTTGAATGGTGAAATTACAAGCTGTAAAGCAAGGACAATATTCCTTTAGAAAACTGGGAATAAAAGTCAGTAAAACAAATGGTAGAAAAATCTCATGGGGGACAGGACAAGAGGAATGTATTCATTTTTAAATTAGAAGAGCTAATTTAGCTTTCTTGCTCTTTAGATGATAGGAGAATGAGAGGCTAGAATAAGAAGGTGAGAGGAGAAGAATTCCAGTAGCAGCAATTTTAGAAGAATTTGGCAAATGGGTCCACATTGCAAACTAAGTGCTATAGGAAAACAGAGTATCCAGCGGCCCAGGGAAACGAAAAATATTCAGTCACGAAGGTATCTGTCCAGTTTTTATTCAATGGAAACACCAGTTCTTAGCCAAGCAGCTCTTTACTGAATACAAAAAAGAAGCAACTTTCAATAATAGAAAACCTATGATCTTTAAAATAATCAATTACATTTTAAAGGAAATATTCTTAATCTAATAGTACTAGAAGACAAATTTTTTGCTTCAAATGCTTCTCAGTTAACTGGTCCTTTATAGGTTCAGTTTACCTACAGACATGAAACTGCGGTCTCAAAAACGAAGTCTCAAAATACAAATTAAAAAGCAAAACCAAAAACCTGCAAAACCATTCCTAACTATTGAAATTGGGTAATGGATGCATGGAAGCTTGTTAAAATATTTCATTACATTATTCTCTTTTGAGTATTTCTAAATATCCACAAGATGAAGATTTTTTTTTTTTTTTTGAGACGGAGTCTTGCTCTGTCACCCAGGCTTGAGTGCGGTGGCGCGATCTCGGCTCACTGCAAGCTCCGCCTCCTGGGTTCACGCCATTCTCCTGCCTCAGCCTCCTGAGTAGCTGGGACTATAGGCACCCACCACCGCGCCTGGCTAATTTTTTGTATTTTTAGTAGAGACGAGTTTTCACCGTGTTAGCCAGGATGGTCTCGATCTCCTGACCTCGTGATCCACCCACCTCAGCCTCCCAAAGTGCTGGGATTACAGGCGTGAGCCACCGCGCCCGGCCATGAAGATTTTTTTAAAGCCTCCAGATAAAACAGCAACTAGCTATAGGACCTTAAACATGTTAATTTTTCTAAGTCCCAGTGTCCTTATTTTTAAAATAGGGATATCAACACCTACTTTGCAAAATTGATGTGAAGATTAGAAACAATGAATGTAAAGCACACACCAGTACCTGGATCAGGCATGTGGTTATTAAACAGTGATTGCTGTAGGTATGTACGTTCTCAAGAGAGCTTGACATTTAGTGAGAATTTGTACTTTGCAGAATTAATATTCCAGATGTGTCTATGAAATAACATAAACGATTTTTTCTAAAATTCTTTTAATTTTCATTATTTCAATAATATACCGAACATTTCAGAAAAGTTTTATGTAAGATTGGCTTATAAATTTCCAATCATTTTTAGTATCCTCAATAGGATAAGATTTAGTCTCTTGAAAGATGAACATCACTTTTGGACCCCGTTTAGTCATTCCAGTTAATTCCAGTGGGTAATCAAACTATGAAATACCAGTCTGAACCAAAAACTAAATGAATTGGGATGAGACTGAAATTCTTATATGGTCCATTAGAAGTAATCTAAATGAGGGTTCTTTCATCACTATGTATTTCAAGAAACTTGCTTAGGACACTTATTATCCATTTAACTTAACAGTTTTTAATTCTCCCACTTACCGATGTAATACTGCTATTGTTGGCTGCACTGAAAGGGTCAGTGCTTGAAGTGGCAAAAGGATCAGTAGATTGCCTGAAGAAACAGTCTGATGCAAATGGATCTGAACCTTTGAAAGGATCGCCACCAAATGGATCTAAAAAAATAAGGCACGAATATAAGAGACAAAAAAAAAAATTATTGCACTAAATTTCCCATCACTTGAAGGTATGATCAGTGCCTTAATTAAAAGACAGTTTGGGGCCAGGTGCAGTGGCTCACGCCTGCATTCCCACCACTTTGGGAGGCTGAGACAGGCAGATCACTTGAGGTCAGGAGTTCAAGACCAGCCTGCCCAACATGTCAAAACCTCCTCTCTACTAAAAAACACAAAAATTAGCCAGGCATGGTGGTGCGCACCTATAGTCCCAGCTACTCGGGAGGCTGAGGTGGGAGACTCACTTGAACCTGTGAGGCAGAGGCTGCAGTGAGCAAAGATCTGCCATTGCACTCCAGCCTGGGTGACAGTGAGACCCTGTCTCAAAAACAAACAAACAAAAAGACAGTTTGGGCCAGGTGCAGTGGCTCACACCTGTAATTCCAGCACTTTGGGAGGTTGAGGTAGACGGATGACTTGAGCTCAGTTTAAGACCGGCCTGGCTAACACGGTGAAACCCTGTCTCTACTAAAAATACAAAAATTAGCCAGGCGTGGTGGTGCGCGCCCATAATCCTGGCTATTCGGGAGACTGAGGCATGAGAATAATAGCTTGAGCATGGGAGGCGGAGGTTGCAGTGAGTCAAGATCGCACTACTTGTACTCTAGCCTGGGCAACAGAGCAAGACTGTCTCAAAAAAAAAAAAACCCAAAAAGACAGTTTGAAATCCTGTAGAATCTAAACTGAGTACTTTTTATTTCACAGACTCCTTTGCAATTTTGATAAAAGATACAGAACCTTCCACCTAATAAACTTATTTTTAAAATTAACATATAATTTCAAGGGATCCAATTTTAAGTCCCCTTATTCTACGCTACCATAACTAAAGAAAACACAATAAAAACTTCTAAATGTATTTTTCTCTCTGAGCTCAAAGCTAACAGCCAATAGTTTAGAACAGGTTTGGGATGCAAAACTAAATGGTAAACAAGATTTGCATTATTCTAATGAAAATTCCCAGAAAAAGAATATCTCAAAAAGCCTGATGTTTTAGTAATTCTTCAAGATTCTCTGCCTCTAATCACACGTGTGGGCTATAATCTTAGGAAAACAAAATTACATTCTAAACCCTGAAGTAGTATAGATCATTATGCTCACCAAACCTTTAGTTAGTAAGGAGGAATCAGAATAAATATTTAAAGCACCAAAGTCTAAACACTAATGTCATTTTTAAAAAAGTAAAGCTACCGGGCACAGTGGCTCACACCTGTCTGTAATCGCAGCACTTTGGGAGGCTGAGGCAGGAGGACTGCTTGAGCCCAGGAGTTCGAGACCAACCTGGGCAACACAGTGAGACCCTGTCTCTACAAAAAATAAAAAAAAATCAGTCAAGTATGCTGGCATGAGCCTGTAGACCTAGGTACTCAGGAGGCTGAGGCAGGAGGATTGCTTGAGCCCAGGAAGTCAAGGCTGCAGTGAGCCATGATCACACCACTGCATTCCAGCCTGGGTGACAGAATAAGACCCTGTCTCAAAAACAAAAAACACCAAAAAAAAAAAAAAAAAAAAAAAAAAGGAGAAGTAAAAGTAAAGCAACAATTCATTAAGCAAAATCAAAAGAATTTACTACTCTCTTTCTGAAAATGCCAGGCACACAGAGCATCTTACTGGGGCTTCAGTTTCAGACCTAAATAACATAAAGCTTATTATTAAGCAGAAATGAGTGAAAGCTAAGATGAAACTCAATAAGATACTGACCGATTTTTCCAAAAGGATCATCCTTGAAAGGATCACCTGTGATAAAATAAACACAAAGAAATCCAAATAACAATATTTACTGTGGTGACACCACTACTTAAAGAGTAACTTTCAAACAAAAGCAAAGCAAAGTTTATTTCAATAACTTCACTTCACAGTAGATAAAATAAGGAATGTCATTGACCTTATGAAATGTACAGCCAACTATACTTACCTTGATCACAAGTTGAGGTTACGGATGGAGGGGAAGACATTACAGCAAAAATTTTACTAACAAAATCTCTACTCTCCACAAGAGTACTGGGAGGGTATTATCATCACCAGTTCAGAAATAAAGATACTGAGCTTTACCGAAGCAAAAAAAAAAAAAAAAAAACCAAAACAAAAATTCTTACAGGATTGAAGAGTCCAGAAATAAATCCTTACCTTTATGGTCATTTGATTTTTGACAAGAGTATCAAGAACACAAAATGGAGAAAGGACAGTCTTTTCAACAAATGGTGTTAGGACAACTGGATATCCACTTGCAAAAGAATGAAGCTCGACCTCTATCTCACATCATATACAAAAATAAACTCAAAATGGATCAAAGATCTAACTGTAACAGCAAAACTATAAAACTCTTAGACAAAGAGAGCATTAAATCTTTGCGACTTAGGTAATAGTTTCTTAGATGACACCAAAAGCACAAGTGACAGAAGAAAAAATAGATAACTGGACTTCACCAAAATTGAATAAACACTTTTCCAAAGAAGATACACAAATGGCTAATAAGCATCTAGAAAGATGTTCAACATTAGTCAGTAGGAAAATACAAAGCAGGCCAGGCGCAGTGGCTCACACCTGTAATCCCAGCACTTTAGAAGGCCGAGGCAGGCGGATCACCTTACATCAGGAGTTCAAGACCAGCCTGGTCAAAATGGTGAAACCCAGTCTCTACTAAAAATACAAAAATTAGGCAGGATGCAGTGGCTCATGCCTGTAATCCCAGCACTCTGGGAGGCCAACGTGGGCGGATCACGAGGTCAAGAGATGGAGACCATCCTGGCCAACATGGTGAAACCCCGCCTCTACTAAAAACACAAAAGTTAGCTGGGTGTGGTGGCAGGCACCTGCAATCCCAACTACTCAGGAGGCTGAGGCAGGAGATTAGCTTGAATCCAGGAGGCAGAGGTTGCAGTGAGCCGAGATTGTGCCACTGCACTCCAGCCTGGTGACAGAGCGAGACTCCATTTCTAAATAAATTAATTACATAAATAAATAAATACACACATACATACACACATACATACATACATACATACATAAAATTAGCTGAGTGTGGTGGTGGGCGCCTGTAGTCTCAGCTACTCAGGAGGCTGAGACAGGAGAATCGCTTGAACCCAGGAGGCGGAGGTTGCAGTGAGCCGAGATCATGCCACTGCACTCCAGCCTGGGCGACAGACTGAGTTGGTAGGCTATTGAAACTGAAGCCTTGAATCCTTAGTTTATATATTAAAAAGTCTTTTTTTTGGGTAAATCTATAATATAAAAAAAAGAGTACTTACTGCCAACAAAAGGATCAGACTGGAAAAAATCCAAGTTTGTATCTGCAACTGGACCTGTCAGCGAACTTGAGTCTACATTAAATGGATCTTCCTAAAAATAATTTTAAATTAAAATTATTTTTTAGAAACCAAAGTTTTAAAAGGTAACATTTTAAAATAAAATAACACACATTCAGGTCATACACATGCTTTGAAAAATCAACTGATGGGCCAGGCACGGTGGCTCACACCTGTAATCCCAGCACTTTGGGAGGCTGACGTGGGCAGATCACAAGGTCAAGAGATAGAGACCATCCTAGCCAAAATGGTGAAACCCCGTCTCTACCAAAAACACAAAAATTAGCTGGGCATGTGCAGCTACTCGGGAGGCTGAGGCAGGAGAATTGCTTGAACCTGGGAGGTGGAGGTTGCAGTGAGCCAAGATCACACCACTGCACTCAAGCCTGGGTGACAGAGTGAGACTTGGTCTTGAAAACAAAAGGAAAATCAACTGATGGTAATGTAATAAATATCTCTCTAGTCATAAAGCACCTTTAACACATTTTTCTCTTTCCTTCACTTTAACATATTTTTCTCTTTCCTTCACCTAAAATAGTGTATAATTCATCTGAGGAAAACAGTGATAAGGACATTTTTAAAAAATATCATTTAATTTTTAGAGATAAGGTCCCTCTATGTTGCCTAGTGCCTCCAACTCAGGCTCAAGCAATCCACCTACTTCAGCCTCCTGAGTAGCTGGGACTACAGGCACTTGCCACCACATCCAGCTATTAAGAACATTTATTTATTTTACATGTATAAATTCAAGGGGCACAAGTGGAATTTTGTTACATGGCTATATTGCCTAAAGGTGAAGTCGGGGCTTTTGATGTATCTATCATCTGAATAATGTATATTGTACCCATTAAGTAATGTCTGATAATTCACCTCCTCCTGTCCTTCCACCCTTACAAGTCCCCAATGTAAATATAGAATCATTTTTTACCTCTTTTGAATGTCTATTATTGTCGAGTTCAGAACAAACTTTTTCAGTAACAGCTGTAGTCACCTCATTTTCATCAGTCACACCAGAAGGCAGTAGTTCAGGACTACTTCTTGCCTACAAAATATTAATGCAAGTAGATTAACAATATACTTTTTGACATGGCAGAGAAAACTGACTAAAGATAACCAAAAATTATTTAAAAATAAAAAAAGACAAGCAGAATGTATTCATCAAATAACTTCTCCTTCTATAATCTTTTTTAGGGAAATGGTGTCATCAAGCATCAAAGTCACTCATGTCAGAAACCTTCAGGTCATCTTTAATCCTCAGAATATGACTCCAAGTCTTGCTCAGTCTACCGCTTACCTCTTTTTCAAATCCTTGCCTTCTTCTCCATCCTCACTGTCACTATCAATCACTTATAGTATTATCATCTTTGGTTCCAATTACTATAGCAGTCTTCCTTCCAACTGCTTTCCTGCCTCCAATACATGTATTTCCAATCTCTTCTCCTTATTGTAGCCAAACTAACAGCTCTAAAATGTGGATGTGATCGTGACCCTTCTGGTTAAAAGTCCTTCAATGGCTTCCCATTGTCTTCTTCATTTAGACGAGTGGGTGAAAGACTTAAGAAGTAGTAGGGGCAGGCCGGATGCAGTGGCTCACACCTGTAATCCCAGCACTTTGGGAGGCCGAGGCAGGCAGATCACAAGGTCAGGAGATTGAGACCTTCCTGGCTAACACAGTGAAACCCCGTCTCTACTAAAAATGCAAAAAATTAGCCAGGTGTGGTGTCACGCGCCTGTAGTCCCAGCTACTCGGGAGGCTGAGGCAGGAGAATAGCTTGAACCCGGGAGGCTGAGGCAGGAGAATAGCTTGAACCCAGGAGGCAGAGGTTGCAGTGAGCTGAGATTGCGCCACTGCACTCCAGCCTGGGCAATAGAGCGAGACTCCGTCTCAAAAAAAAAAAAAAAAAGTAGCAGGGCAATAGCTATTTTATACCACCCTTATCTATTTGCAGGATAACCTAGTAATCTGCCTTTTGCGCTTGAAAGAATATTTTATAATGCATACATGACTGCACTGTGTAAATAAAATCGAGTCTGTTAACTTTTCACTTTTAATACCTCTCAAACTTCTATTCTTCTCATTATCCCTTCTACGGGTACAGTCTCACTCTCTAATCCGTTTTCCACATTTCTAAAAGTTAATCACGTCACTTCTTGCTTAAAATTCTTCAATGGCTGTTCATTGCAGTAGGATAAATCCCCCAATGCTTTAAGATGAATCTAAATTTCTCATCTTCTGGCACTTTCTGACCTAAAATTGGTCATTTTTATCCAGGTGCACATGACAATCACCCATAGAATGTGTTTTTAAAATATACATATCTGGCTCTATCCCAGAAACTAGTTCAGCAAGTTTGGGGAAAGGGATACACATTTATACTTTGATAATCACCAGAGGTAATGCAGATGCCTACTAGAAGCGCCTCATCTCTTACCAATACCCTCTCCACCATCACAAGATATCCTTCAGAACTTCTCAAGATTCTGTGCTGCATGTATTCTTCCACCTTGTACCTATACTAATACTGTTTTCTCTGGCAGGAATGTATCCTCCTCTTCTTTGCTTAACCCCTTCTCACTTGTCTAAACTCGCAAAGCTTTCCCCAACAAAATCTTTATGAACCCCCTCCAAACTGTCCTAACTGAAAATTCTGCGCTTCCTTTAGCACAGCCCTTTAACACAGTGTTACACTACTACACTGTAGGCTGCTTGAAGGAAAGACTGAGGTCTCTTGTCTCTGTAGCTCTTATATTATGTAATACAGCACTCTTGCACATAGTTGGTACTCGTCAAATAATTGGTAAATGAATGTCCTTAACACTACGTAATAAAAATAATTTTAGCTTTCGGTGAGGGTACTTAAAAAAAAAGTTTTACTCTATAGAACCACCGTTTTAAAAACAGGCTCTACAAAAAATAAATTAGCTGGCTGGGCATGGTGGCTCACGCCTGCAATCCCTGCACTTTGGGAGGCCGAGGCAGGTGGGTCACTTGAGGTCAGGAGTTCGAAACCAGCCTGGCCAACATGATGAAACCCCATCTCTACTAAAAATACAAAAAATTAGCTGAGTGTGGTGGCACGCGACTGTAATCCCAGCCACTCAGGAGGCTGAGGCAGGAGAATTGCTTGAACCCGGGAGACGGAGGTTGCAGTAAGCCAAGATCGCGCCACTGCACTCCAGCCTGGGCAACAAGAGCAAAACTCCATCTCCAAAAAAAAAAAAATTAGCTAAATTTATCTTTTTATACTAGTTAAAACGTACAATTGTTTGGATTAGGACTCACTCTCTGCTTCTAAAAAGGATATCTCAATTGTCCTCAGATGAGGCAAGGCCATGTATTTATATTAGATATAATGTCAGTGAAACTTGGATCTGCACAAGGAGGTTGATTACGAAGGTTATGAAAGTATTAGACTCACTGGAGACTCCTGGTGTATGGGCTCAGACTCTAGGTTGCTCTGGCCTTCAACATGTTCATTAAGGTTGGCTGTTTCACTGCTGCTGGTGCTGAGGCTGCAATAATCTGTAGCTCCGTTTACAAGAATGCTGTGTGGGCTACTGCACCAATTTAACTGACTATTATGATTTTCCAAATCTTTCATTTCCATCAGTTTCATTTGCATCTGCCAACACAAAGAAGAAATATAGAACAGAATTTATTACTAGAAAGACATGTAACATAAAAACGCCCTCCTCCACTTCCTGACGGGCTAGGTGTGGTAGCTCATGCCTATAATCTCAACACTTTGGGAAACTGAGGCAGGAGGACTGCTTCAGCCCAGGAGTTCAAGACCAGCCTGAGCAACATGGTGAAACCTCATTTCTACAAGAAATATAAAAATTAGCTGGGCATGATGGAGTGCACCTGTAGTCCCGGCTACTCAGAAGGCTGAGATGGGAGGATCACTTGAGCCCAGAGGTCAAGGCTGCAGTGAGCCATGATCACACCACTGCACTCGAGTGACAGAATGAGACCCTGTCTCAAAAAAATAAATAAAATAAAAATGGCTATACCTGTAGACTTGGTCTAGGATACATTTGCTTCCTTTAAGAAGAATCCTCTGGGAATGCTACATGACTTAGAGAAAAGATTCAGTAATTTCTGACAATAAGTATTTCTCTCTTGAAATTTTAGTATACATGGATTTTTTTCTTAAAGAGATTCAAAAAAAGAAAATACTTTAAAGAATACCCATTCATCTGGTAGCATTCTCACTACAACAACTCTTTCAGGTTACCTGTTTATTGAGTACCTACACTGGGACAAGAACCGTGCTAAATGATACGGATTTTTAAAAATGTGTAAGTTCCCAGACCAAAACCATGACTCTGCTAGGGGAGATAGACATATAAGCAAATATGCAGGGAAAAATCTTATTATTGCTGTAACATAAATACAAAGTCCAACAAAAGCAGGATGCAGAAAATACCATAAAGAAATAAGAATTTAAGGTATATCTTGCATGATGAATGAGTAGGTAGGTACTCAGCTGCCAGATAACAGGGGGTAAGGAAGCGCAAAAGTGAAGGACTTCATTATATGTAATAACTGAGCACACTGGACTGGGTTTTAGAAGAACTGGATTTCAGATGTAGCTCTTTTCAAGGATATGTAACCTTGAGAAAGTTACTTGAACTTCCTTGGCTTTAGTTTGTTCAAATTCATAATGAAAGAAATCAACTCCATGATCTCTGTGTTTCTATCCTTTTTTTTTTTTTAGTTTTTATTTTTTGAGACAGATTCTCACTCTGTTGCCCAGGGTGGAGTGCAGTGGTGTGATCTGAGCTCACTGCAACCTCTGCCTCCCAGGCTCAAGTGATTCTCGTGCCTCAGCCTCCCAAGTAGCTGGAATTACAGGCAGGTACCACCATGCCCAGCTAATTTTTGTACCTTTTAGTAGAAACAGAGTTTGGCCATGTTGGCAAGGCTGGTCTCGAACTCCCGGCCTCAAGTGATCCATTGCCTCAGCCTCCCAAAGTGCTGGGATTACAGGCATGGGCCACCACCATGCCAAGCCCTAACTATCTTATCATTCATTAAAACATTAGTCTTCATGTAGGGAAACCTGGAAATAAAGCAAAGGATCTATACATAAGACCAACTATAACACTGCAAATTTATCTACAGAAGGAACAATTTCCTTAAGAAAAAAGTTTCCAAATTAGCAAATGTGAATTCAAAATTAGAATCACAAAACAGAAGAAACTAGGTTATTGTTTATAAAATAAGCAACACTTATTGAGCATTTATGTACCAAGCACCATGCTAAAATGTCTTACAGGTTTTGCCTCATTAATCCTCACAGTGGCCCTAAGGGGTAGGGTATTTATTAATCCTCCAATTTTGAAGATGAAGAATCTGATACTAAGGTGATTTAGCTAGTAAGTGGCACACCAGTACTTAAACCTAGACCATCTAGCCACAAAGCCCACACTCTTAATCACTACTCCAATGATAATCGTCAGATAGATATACAAGATGTATGATAGTTTCAATATATAACAGGTGACAAAAAAACCTATTGTATAAAATGACTGAAAAATGAACAGTAAACTAGGCAAGAGGTTGAAGAAGCAGAAGTTGGAAAGTATAACTGACTAAAGGACACAGAGGATCCATTTGAATATATTTCTTGCTTTACAAAGACTTACTGAACTAATTTCCTGTTGTGAATCTTGTAGGTGCTGCTGAAGAGGTTCCAACTGAGCCTTCCCTGACTCTACACTCTCCTCCAATTCTGCTGTTTCTTGCTGTAGACGGCTCAGCTCTTCTCTAGCTTTTGCCAATTCTTCTTCATAAGTGGAGATCTGCGATTCCTGACTAGTTAATTCAGCTTTCAGAGAAGAGATCTATAATGTGAAAGTGAATGAGAAGAAATGGGGATTAAAAGAAGAGATGTCATTAAAATGTTCCAAAATGCAATACATTTATTTGTTTAGTTTACTATTTTGGTGTTTTTTTTTTTTTGACAGCAATAGCAAATAATTTATTTAATTTAATTTTTGAGAGAGAGAGTCTTGCTATGTTGCCCAGGCTGGATTCAAACTCCTGGGCTCAAGTGATCCTCCTGAGTTGCTGGGACTATAGGAACATGCCCAGCCATACCTAGCCCTATTATGGAGTTTTTGATGTTGTTGTTGTTGTTGATGTTTTATTTCTTTGAGACAGTCTCACTCTGTCACCCAGGCTGGAGTGCAATGGCACGATCACAGCTCACTTCAGACTTCAGGCTCAACTTTCCCAGGCTCAGGTGATCCTCTCACCTCAGCCTCTCGAGTAGGTGGGATTACAGATGTGGGCCACCACGCCTGGCTTTCAATTTTTTTTTTTTTTTTTTTTTTGAGACAGAGTCTCGCTCTGTTGCCCAGGCTGGAGTGCAGTGGCGTGATCTCGGCTCACTGCAAGCTCCGCCTCCTGGGTTCACACCATTCTCCTGGCTCAGCCTGCCGAGTAGCTGGGACTACAGGCACCCGCCACCGCCCTGGCTAACTTTTTATATTTTTAGTAGAGACGGGGTTTCACCGTGGTCTCGATCTCCTGACTTCGTGATCCGCCTGCCTCGGCCTCCCAAAGTGCTGGGATTAAAGGCGTGAGCCACTGCACCCAACCAGCTTTCATATTTTTTGTAGAGATGGGATTTCTCCATGTTTCCCAGGCTGGTCTCCAACTCCTGGGCTCCAGCAATTCCCCCCGCCTCAGACTCCCAAAGTGTTGGGATTACAGGTGTGAGCCACTGTGCCCAGCCAATTATGATGTTTTTTGATGTATGGTTTTCGTAAAGAAGGGTAACTGGGGGAGGGACAGAGGAGAATTGAAGGTATAGGCACCATATTTCCAACAAAAATTTGGAAAAACAGTTCATTAACTGCCCTTCTATTTCCTCTAAAGAAGGCCTGTAATTTCTGGATGAACCTTGCTCCATCGCCCCCATGAACCCAAATGCTGACTGGATTGCCAACCACCACCATCAATAACAAAAAGTAGAGAATGTTTTCATCTTAAGCCAGGAAAAGCAACTAATGTATAGGTGCAGGCAGCAGGAAACAGCCAGACATTACCAGTTGGGCCTCCTCAGCACATTTCTTTCTGACTTCCTTGAGTTGCTCCTCCAGCTGGGCTTTCTGCTCATCCAGTTCATCAAGGAGTTCCTGTACCTGCTGTTTCTGGGCCTGTAGTTTTTGCAGATTAGTATTCTCCCTTTGAACTTCATCCTGAAGATCCTAAAATCCAAGAAAATTAATATATTTATTTTCTTTGCGGGCAGGGGAGGGTTAAGTTAGTAATTTTAAATCTACCTTAAGAAAGAATAAAGTCTTACTGAGTATACTGTGTTGATGAGACTAGGGTACTTAACAGCTTTAAATACAATCTTTACTTGAGGACATCTTTCCTAGAATCCATATTTAGATATTCAATTTGCTAACTCAAATCTGTCCTTGGACATGTGATGGGCTTTGCTAACATGTTGAAAATAGAACTCCTGGAATTTCCCCACAAATCTGTTTTAAGCTCAATCTTTCCCCTCTCAGATTCTCTGGTCAAAAAAAACCCCACATGGAGAAACCCTGTCTCTAACAAAAATGAAAAAAAAAAAAAATTTAGCTGGGCGTGGTGGCGCATGCCTGTAATCCCAGCTACTCGGGAGGCTAAGGCAGGAGAATCACTTGAACCCAGGAGGCGGAGGTTGCGGCGAGCCGAGATCATGCATTGCACTCCAGCCTGGGCAACAAGAGTGAAACTCCATCTCAAAAAAAAAAAAAAAAAAAAAAATTAGCTGGACGTGGTAGTACGTGCCTGTGGTCCCAGTTACTTGGGAGGCTGAGATGGGAGGATCTCTTGAGCCCAGGAGGTCAAGGCTGCAGTGAGCTGTGATCATGCCATAGCATGCCCAGACTGGGCAACAGAGTGAGACACTGTCTCCAAAAAAAAAAAAGGAAAAATTAATTCCAGGTAAATAATGGACCTGAATGTAAAAGGCTAACTTTAAAATGTGCAGAAGAAATGCAGATCTCAGTGTAGGAAAAGATTTCTTAAAAGAAAAAAGAACCATTTTGAAAATGTTATTTATTCATCCATGTACATACCAGACCTCATGCTTAATAACAAGAACTACAGAAATTTTTAAAAAGCCAGGCGCAGTGGCTCAGGGATTAATAACTCCAAAGTATCTGTCAGCAGGAGGTAGGCAAAGATTTCAAAGAGGGTGAGGTAAAACTGAACACAAATTTCTAAAAATAATATCTATTCAAAGGTACCAACAGTCATTCACCAGAATAAGAATCTAAGAACAGAAGAGAAACTTACAAGTAAAAGGTCTCTGAATTACTGCATAGGTTACACAAGATAGCACCATCATGATAATAGCCAACACTTTAAATGCTACTTAAAATGTGCTAGGTTGTGCTCTAGGCTCTTTAAATATACTAACTTATTTATAGTCTATATGACAGATCTACGAGTTAGGTACTGATATCATTTCATATTTTACAGATGAGAAAACTGAAGTACTGATGTGTAGGTAATGTGTCCAAAGTTAAAAATAGTAAGCTATGGATTCAAAGTGGGTTCTGACTCCACAGCCTGAGCTCTTAACCACCATGTGATATACTATCTGCAGACTAAATGTCTCACATGTGTCACTATTTTTCAAATATATGCAGATGTTTCTGTGATTAAATAGAACACTGAACAATGCTCTCAATAATTGTTTTTTATCTTATATTTTCTTAACCAACTGGTTAGTCTAAAAATATCATGTTGCTTTCTTTAAAAAATTCCTTTAAAGCCCAGGCAGAGCAGGCAGACAAAAAGGGAAACTCAAAGGCAGTAGCCTTTGAATTCCTCAATGATACTTGAGGAATTCGGACAATGTTTGATGAGTATCATCAACTCTGCAAAGAAAGGCAAAAAGTGACCCTTGTGCCATGAATTGCTAACTCTTGCACAAAGGACTGATAAATGGAACTGTACAGAGAATTTAAGATACAGGGACACTTGATTTCTGGAAGAAAAACAATTTCTGTATTTTAATTCAGTTCTTATTTTAAGAGACTTGAAATTATAATATTGAAGGAGAAGAAATTTTAAATGAGGAAATAAGTACATTTTAAATCTCAGTTAAATATGCTTATGCCCCTTCTAAATTGAATTTTTCTTTATTGTATTATATAGAGTTTTGATTTGCCTAGGTTTCTTAAGAATCAGATGTTTTCTCATTAACCCGTCAGGAAACAACAGAAGCTAGAGAGGATGTGGGGAAACAGGAACACTTTTACACTGTTAGTGGGAGTGTAAATTAGTTCAACCATTGTGGAAGACAGTCTGGCGATTCCTCAAGGATCTAGAACCAGAAATACCATTTGACCCAGCAATCCCATTACTGGGTATATACCCAAAGGATTATAAATTATTCCACTATAAAGACACATGCACACGTATGCTTATTGCAGCACTATTCACAATAGCAAAGACTTGGAACCAATCCAAATGCCCACCAACGATAGACTAGATAAAGAAAATGTGGCACATACATCCCATGGAATACTATGCAGCCATAAAAAAGAATGAGCTCATGTCCTTTGCAGGGACATGGATGAAGCTGGAAACCATCATTCTCAGCAAACTACCACAGGAACAGAAAACCAAACACCACATGTTCTCACTCATAAGTGGGAGCTGAACAATGAGAACGCATGGACACAAGGGAGGGGAACATCACACACCGGGGCCTGTTAGGAGGTGGGGGACAAGGGGAGGCAGAGCATTAGGACAAATACCTAATACATGCAGAGCTTAAAACCTAGATGATGGGTTGATGGGTGCAGCCAACCACCATGGCACGTGTATACCTATGTAACAAACCTGTACGTTCCACACATGTATCCCAGAACTTAAAGTATAATAATAATAAAAAAGAATTAGATGTTCTCTTTCTGATTCCTTTGACAAAAATGTTTATCAATTATTTACTATAATTTATTTTAAAAATTCCTTTAAAAATGCCAACACAATAGATGATCATGAAAGACTTTCCAGTGCTAACATTCCGTGAGTCTGTGTGATCACAGTTTCAAACTGGTGAACTCCTTTAGTACTTTATCATTAATTTACCAGCATGCCTAATTTTTTTCATGTCTAAATTTTTAACCTTGCCTACACTGTTAACTAATCCATACCATATAGAGATATGACTTTAGATATGCACATGGCATTGGCTCTGAATAAACCCATGCCAAAAGAGAAAAATGACTTCAATTTCTGTATCACCCAGTCTAGTAACTTCAGATTCATCTTTGATTTTCTCCATTCATACATGTCCTATAGATTCTACCTTAAAATCTCTCTTTAAGCTGTTTACCAAATTATTTTAGCTTTCATCGTTCCTTCCTTGACATACAACTGGGTTTTCTCCCTTTGTTTCTTCCTATTCCAAATGTCCAACTTGCTTAAAAAATAACTCACTGCAAAGGATATTTCTCTAGTCACTGTTATTTTTAAAATATGTGTTGTTCCCTCTTATCTAGAGGATTAAGTAAAACTTGCTGCAAGACACATTAAAACCTTCAGTTCTGGGTTCTACCTTCTTTTCCTCTCATTTTCACCTGTGACCCAGCCTCAGAAGACCCTATTCCTTCTCCAATAGACAACATATTTCAATGACCCTATGCCTTTCCACAAGCCATAACCTCTGTCTTCAATGTCCTTCCACACCATATGTACCTGGAAACCCACTATTGATTCTTCAGAATCCAGCCAAATTTAATCTCGTCTGACTCATCTTGGGCTTCCTTCACCTATGCTCAAACTCTACTGTTTGTTCCTAACCTCTACTGTCATACTTAATACACTGTAATCATAGCTAAACTCTAAATTACAAACTTCTAAAGGACAGTGTCCAGCTTCATCTTTCTTTGATTATCCAAAATCTTGTACAATGCCTAGCACATTCCAGGGGCTTAATTAAGCAATTACTGTAACTATCATAGGATTTTAGTATGTGGGAGAAACTAATGGGAAACACGCATGAGACTGACAGAAAGAAAAGACTTACATTCTTTTTACATAATGTGAAACACTTCACTATGTATTTAAACTACAGCTATTTATTAATACCCCAAACTGACCTATGACAAATGCTTTTTAAACTTTTTAAAATAATACCTACATTTCTAAACTGATTCAGTATTTTTATAATCTATAGACCAAGGCTGATCTGACATTTAAAACTTTCATTATTTGGAAATAATCATTACTGCTTTAACATGTCACTGTGGCATATACCTTTATTTTTTTAAGACAGGATCTTGCTCTGTCACCCAGGCTAGAATGCAGTGGTATAATCACGGCTCACTGTAGCTTCAACCTCCTGGGCTCAAGTAATCTTCCCACCTCAGCCTCCCAAGTAGCTGAGGCTACAGGCATGTGCCACCACGCCTGGCTAATTTTTAAATTTTTTTGTAGAGATGGGGTTTTACCATGTTGCCCAGGGTGGTCTCAAACTCCTAGGCTCAAATGATCTGCCCGCCTCGGCCTCCCAAAATGCTGGGATTACAAACATGAGCCACAGTGCTTGGTCTAGTTCAGCTATAAAATATTTTAAAAGAATGTTATCTGCAGATCTAAAGTAATTTTGTTAGTTTGAAAATACAATCTATTGAGCCGGCAAAGTGGCTCATGCCTGTAATCCCAGCACTTTGGGAGGCTGAGACGGGTGGATGACCTGAGGTCAGGAGTTCCAGACCAGCCTGGCCAACATAGTAAAACCCCATCTCTACTAAAAATACAAAAAATCAGCTGGGCGTGGTAGTGGCCGCCTGTTAATTCCCGCTACTAGGGAGACTGAGGCAGGAGAATCACTTGAACCCAGGAGGCAGAAGTTGCAGCAGTGAGCCAAGATGGCACCACTGCACTCCAGCCTGGGCAACAAGAGTGAAACTCCATCTCAAAAAAAAAAAAAAAAGAAAAAAAAGAAAATATAATCTATTTTGAATTCCTTACTTTGTTCATAAAATTATTATATAGGTTTATATAACAATATGCTGGTCCCAAAAGCATGTTTTAAATACTAGAGGGAAAAAAGTTTTTTCTCTTTCCCTTTAACTAAAAATGTTCAAGAGTGGGAATAGGAAAAATATATGTTATCTATCCCCATTAGTAAATACTCTAGTCATATTCCCCACCCTCCCTCATACCCCAAAGAAAAATATTCTTTATCTACTTCATGTCTCTAATAATATCTTTAAAGCCAGATGTAATTTTGATGTCTTTTATGGTAAATCCAGGGACAAAAAACACAATTTACCTTAAAAGGGTCACACAATATAAGAAAATGTCTAGGACATGACACTAAGTTTTAAAAGCTGAATACAGAGGCATATACAGTATGATCACAAATTAATATAAAGAAATTTATACATATTTGTAGAAAATACAGCAAAATGTTAACAACAGCTCTCTCTAGAAAGGCTTTTTACATCTTTTTCATACTTTTCTTCATTTTACAAATTTACCATGAACCCATGTTACTTTTATAATCAGAAAATGTCAAGTTTGCTGTTTTTTTAAGTATCACATTGCTACCAATATAAAATATAAAAATGGCAATACAAAAATATTCTGATGTGACTAAATTTTTATGTAAGAACTACCAATAATAGAATCAATGCTGGTTTCCTTTAATAAACTGAACTATTTTTCATAAATAATATTTTTAGTGAGCCACTTAAACACAACCTCAAAAGACAGGCTTATGTAAGAGGAAGGCAAATAAACAAACCAATATAATATTTACTTCTTTCTGCCCTTTCTCTCCCAAAGAGCAAACACATTCATTCAAATTTCCCAGACTCACTGCCCTTTTCCATTTCTTAGCTTCAGTAAAAATCCACATAGTAATACAAAACTACAGGACTTAAAGGAAAGGTTACTGAGGAAATACCTAACATTAATGAGAAACTTCAAGCTGGAACGATGTCCATATTAAAATTCATTATAATTAATGTCTCTCTATGTCTATTTCTAAATATGAAAAAAGGTCTATAAAAATTCTGGGCCAGGTGTGGTGGCTCACGCCTGTAATCTCAGCACTTTGGGAGGCTGAGGCTGGAAGATCACCTGAGGTCAGAAGTTCGAGACCAGCCTGGCCAACATGGAAAAACCCCGTCTCTACTAAAAATAAAAAATTAGCCAGGCGTGGTGGCGGATGCTTGTAATCCCAGCTACTTGGGAGGCTGAGGCAGGAGAATCACTTAAACTTGGGAGGCAGAGGTTGCAGTGAGTTGAGATCGTGCCATTGCACTCCAGCCTGGGCAACAAGAGCAAAACTCCGTCTCAAAAAAAAAAAAAAAATTCCAACACTAAACTACATACAAAAAGGCCTTCCTTTCCAGTATACAGAATTAAAATTATTAAACTGCACAAAATCAAAATGAACTCATGCAAATATACATGCTAATAACAAATTTCACTGGAAAATTATTTGTAAGGCTACCACCATCACAATGCAATTTCAATATCAATATCAGCATCTAGATATACTTAGCAACTTTATTTTGGTACAGATTGCTTATCCTGAGACTAAATTAAGGCAACAGATGTACCTCTCTCTCTCTCTCTTCCTGCTCTCTCCTCCCCCGCCATGCCCTTAACTAGAGCAGTGGAAGGTTCTCCTAACAAACAGTGTCTTCTGCAGAACTTGGGTAATTTTCTCTTTCCTAAATGTGGCCCTTGGGAACATCCTTTCCTGGGTCTGTGCACAGACTCAGCACTATCAAATGCCATTCCCTCCAGTGAATGACAGAAGACATTTGCAGATGCTTTCCTAGTTCTGCTTTATTCCCCTGATCATGGTCTACTTGCCTACTAGTGCCATCAACAGCAAAAGAAAGGAAGATAGCAGCAGCTGAAGCATGGCAAGGATGAAGTGAACAAAACTAGAGCAATATAGTGCCAAGGTTTATTTTAGAAAAATATCAAAGCAAGCCATATCCGAGGTTACTCATCTAGAAATTAAAGGATATTTGAGCTGGCAATCTTGGCTTTATTTAAAAAGAAATTTCAAGGAAAACGTCCTGTTTTCTAGAAATCACTGAAGTTACTGAAAATGGCAAATTATCTGCTATCCCTCTATCCCCCATGAAGTGCTATGGGGTAGTGGAAATAAAATTTAAACAAATACCTAAGAATTTTAGACATATGAAAAAATAAAACTTTCATTTTAGCAACTCAAGTCAGATGTACAACTGATGAAGTTACTTTAAAAGTTATCTGAAAAGTTAAACCTTTTAACTCTGTATTTTATATGAAACAGATGCAAACATCATGTTAATAGTTCATATCAATATCAGTAATATATTTTATATATTATACATAATTATATAATTATTTATTTTTAAAAGAAAACCTCTATAAACTAACCTACAATTAGAAATAATCAGATACACTGTTTTATCTGATGGAAGTTTTAGGACTATTCTTAACATTAAAAATGTATCAACTATAGAACAAGATGTTTAAGTCAATGAACAGAAAGGAAGCCTAATAAACTAGGGTGGGTGTTAGAAAACCCCATTAACAGACTGCCTTTATTTCTCAATCTTATGCTTCCCAGTATGTTCTAAAGAGCATTATGGCCAGAAAAAGAATGCTGAGCTCATGTATCTAATTTTATTTCTATCTAAGATAAGTCATCCCTCTTCATCTAAGAAAAAAACTAAGTGAATTAAAATAAAAAACATGGACAAGTACTCTGAATTACTGAATCTTATGATGAAACATAAATAATAGGGAGCTTCTTTTACATGAGGTTAATATGAACAATATGAAGAAGTCTGACTTTTCATGATAACTACTATGCTCTCAATCTTTTCTACCTATGGGTTCCAGTTATATTGTCTTATTTTAAATTGTATACACAAAACCAAAGTTTATTCACTGCTGTTATGAACAGCTTCCTTAAATTTACCTCCATCTAACAATATATTGCCAAATATAATGAAAAATATGATCCAAGGCACAATTTCTAAGCCCAAGGAGCTCACAATATATAGGAAGGAAGATATTGGAAGCTATACACATCACACCAAGCTAACACTACCAGGTAACATATGGTTCATGCCATATATAAGTGGATACGTATTCCTTCCTCTGGGAGTTCCAACACAGGAAAGACTGGTGTGGACCAAGAGACAGAGAAGGGAAAGTTTAAGACAAGCGGTGGGATATGAGCTAGGCTTTAAGGCATGAGTGGAATTCACATAAGCAGGAAAGTAGAGAACATTCTGGACTATAACAACAAAAGGTATAAAAGTGGGAATAAGAAGGAGAATATATATGGCACAGAGTACAGAGTCAGACAGTCAAAAAAGAGGAGGGTTTGTATTTCATCTTTTTCTCTGTCTCCAATAACCTGAGGTATGACACCCTCCCATCATTAATGGTGGCAGTGAGCAACAGTAAAGATTCCCACATCTGAGAGTCATGATACTAAATTGGTTTAGGAGGAAAGGCAAGAGCGAATGGAGTGAGCACTTCTGATATGACTTTAAGATTTTAGATATTAGGCGATACAGGTGGCAGTAGTGAGAAAGAAAAATAGGAAAGTTCAAACCAGAAGCCAAGTTTTTTCAATAAGATTCATTTTAGACACACGGATTTTCAAATGATAAACACCAAAATGGCTAACTGGAGATGTGGGACTGGCACTCAGGAGAGTTGAGAGCTTGATAAACATTTGGGTGTTATCAGCATATGGATGACAGGGGTTATGGAGAAGGAAAGAAAGGACACACATAAACACACACACAATCTGTCTGTCCATCTGTCCCTGGCAAAGTCAATGGAAGCAAAGGTTCAGAGAGGTAGGAAGATATCCAGGAGAATACAACCCAAGAAAGGAGTACCTAATACAAGAAGGACGAACAGATTTGGCCTTAAGATTATTCTTGGCCCTGGGGAGAAAATGCACAGTGTGGTATGGGCAAGCAGCAGACTGTACAGGGTTGCTACAAAGATAGGAAGGGGGGGAAAATGGCCACACAAAGCAATGAAAGTAGAGCAAAATAAGTTGGTAGTTAAAGTGGCAGCAATAGCCAAGGAAGGGCTATTTTCAAATTGAAGAGTCCTATGTCCAAGAGGCCTATGTGAAGATGGATATCAGAGAAGAAAGAGCTTAAAGGTGAAGAGAAGATAATAAAGAGATGATTGTAGGGTGCGGAATAATACAGCTAGTAAGAACATTTACTGAACACTTACCAAGTGCCAATCACTCTGTGAGGCACTTTACTGCATTATCTCACTTTATTCTTACATCAGCTCTTAAGTGTTTGTTATTTTTATTATCCCATGTTACAGAAGAGGAAACTAAAGTATAGAATGGTTAAATTACTTAAGATCACAAACCTAGGAAGTGGCAGAGCTAGGAACTGAATTCAAAGTTTGTTTGACATCAAATTGTTGCTATAAAGTTCTACTCAAAACTGAAGAAACCAGGCATATGAGAGTGAATTTCTAAAATATCTGTTGACTACTCAGAAGAAAAAAATTTTTAATAAGATCATACATAGGCAATTCTTTAAGGTAGGAAGAATGTGAGTCTACTTTCTCCCCTTATGAAAAACAAAACAAAAAATACACACCCAAACCTTAGACATTTTAGATAAAATGGCTTTTCACAACGTTTCCCCCTTGGAATTGGATCACTTTGGGCCTAATTTGTCCACAGAACTTGATCCACTGGTATATATCTCATACAAGCTAACAGTGATCATCTCATGAAATAAAATGTGAAGTCATCTTCAAGAAAAAATCCTAAACAGAAAGTTTTCAAGGCAGTAATTAACAGAAATACAGACAGGAAACAAAAATTCAGAAATTAATTACATAGCAGACTTTCTACTCTAACTGAATTAGACAGACTACATAAACACAAAACAAAAAAAAATTAAAGCTTTTGGCTTTAAAAGTTTGATTTCTGTGTTTGAGATATGAGCTCATATTATCACTGTGACTTTATTAATATGGAGAAAAGCAAGAACACTCAAAAAGCCAAGTGCGGCAGGTACTGATAGGTCAAAATTCCCTTACTTCTCCTCCCCAATGTCTTCATTTTGACATTTCTCATTAGCACTGCCATTAGAAAGTAGATCAGAAAGAAGCAGTGAAATACACTCTCTTTGATTCTGCCATTTATTAATAGCTCCAGTGAGTTGCCTTTTGCCAGGGAAATTAGAAAGTAAGTATTGAGAGTTGGAGTTATTTACAGACTTTAATTATCCATATTATTTCCAGTCTACATCTCAGTACCAATGGGTAAATCAGAGTTACCTCAAAATAGGTAATGAAATATACTTATTACCACCTATGGTAAGTTTTGCTTCAGAAAATTGAAAATGATCACTAATATAAGAGTTTTAATTACTGGTAGATGTCAATTATCCACATCATTCTTAGTCTAGTACCTCATTACCATGCATAACATAGATAACTGTAGTGTATAATGAATAAATAATGAATCTACTAACCCAAATCTTTAATTAATCCACTATTTTTTTCATTGATTATTACTTGGTCTTTACTTACCATGGCCCAAGATGCCTTACTTATACTTAGAGCACTCTATGTGGAAAAATTGAACCATTTCGACTTCCTGTGCCAATCACACATTTTGGATTTTGCAAAGCTTAAGGTTAGACATACACCTTACCATTGCCACTAAGTAAGAAGGGCAAGCAAATCACGGAGAAATTCTGATGGACAACAAAACTTCTATAATTATAAGACACCAAATGTTCAGGGATAGCCTATTTAAACTGAAGGAAACAATGTAAATTTCAGCACTCTTCTAAACTGGGTATTTAAATTCACATCCTCAAAAAATGCACCAGGGAAAAACCAACAGGTAGATATACTCAACAAAATACTGTCTATCACAAGAACCTATGTACTTTAAAGCAGTAACTGGCTAAATTTAGAAGCTGTCCAAAATTGTATCAGTAGCTACATCTATTTCTTCAAATTATGAAAACTTGTGTAGATTATTTTATCTTCCATTTTAAACTATTTTTAGTAATAACTGCTTAGAATGTGTGGCTCTTTTGCATTTCCTAAGAAACTCAAAAACTGCACAAAATAATGTAATTCAGATAACTTACCCTCTTATGCCCACCTAACCTCACTGCCAGAGAGAGAATTATATTGATGATGATCTCTTAACTTGCACTTCCTTCAGGAAAATTCAAGTAAATATAATGAATGTAGTCACCCAATCAGAGAATCAACTTCCAGCAAGAAGTCTCTCTGGCTTCTTCCTCAATTCTTCAGTAAATCATTCTCCCCACCCTAGCACAGTCCACCAGACAGACAATCTCTAATGAATGTCCTGCATCAAAACAAAACAATGGGCCTAACACAATTTAGAGTTTTTCCCTACTTAAAACTATTAGGAAAAGCAGGAAAATCCAACATACAAGCAACACATTAAGAAATGCCCATCCAAGAGTTCTTACTAGCAACTGCTACCAGTGCTTCTATATCCAATCTCCTCTATGTGCCGGTGCAGCACTAAGGAAACAGTACCCCAATAACATGGCCACATGCATTGCTTACTGCTCTAAGTGAGGCACTGCCCAGTTTTCTCTATTTCTAACGTTAGAAACACTGCTACTCCCTTATTTTTATCATTTCCCAAACAAAAACTGAGGTTTTTGTCATCCTTTCTCTTTGTAAAATGAAACAATTTAACACAACACCTAATGAAAATGAATTAAAGCTCTTTATGCCAAAGTTTAAGATATGCTGGTTACTAAGCTACTCATAAAATGCTACTTTAAATTGTTCTGTATCATCTCCCACCCTACAAGTATTATGAGAAACAGTCCTTTAACATACTAGGTCTCCTAGCTAACAAAAACCTCACATGCATGAAAAAGCATTCTGGTTTTTGATGATGATGATGATGATGATGATATGATGGTCTCACTCTAATTTTACTGGTGCAAAAATATTAACATTGTAAGTCATGCAAACTTATACCTTTAATGATATAATATGCAGGTAAGTACCATTTAAAAAATACTTTCAAAACTAGAAATCTATGCTGAAAAATACTGCTTTCTCATTGCAGTATAATCTTTGCAGGCCAGAATTCCAAGCAAGAACAATCATCTTGGAAAAGATAAACATTTATATAATATAAACATTAGGCATTCTCTTGACCTGATACTACATCCAGCAAATAGTAAATAACCATATAAATTTAAAATGAATAGTCCTAAATCAGCAGTGGAACACTAAATTTTATGGTCACTTACCTGAACCTCACTTGTCCTCTGTTTAATAGTATCTTCCTTCTCCTTAAGGTCCTGTTCCACATTATTCTTTTCCCTAGAAGACCAGCAAACAATGCAAGAATATTTTAGAACATCAGCTACAGCTGGTATGGTTATCCATCCTCCTAATCCTGAATCGCTTTTTAAATACATAGTGAAACATTCAATTTTTAAATGAAGGGCAGATTTTTCTACCCTCTTTCAATTATTTATGAAATAAAAATCAATATAAGCTCCGTTTGTAAAAAAAAAATTGCTTTCTCACTAAAATGTGGTGAAAAGAGGATAGATTAAAAAAGGAAGAGGAGAAAAATAATCAATGAAACACTCAGGTTTCACTGATGTCACTGTTGCTATGGAAATAGTGTCCAATGAAAATTGCTGGTAAAGAAAAGGAGGGGTTGCATCAGCTCTGTAAGGTTAACCCTTAGGTACCACTGTCAAATTAAATGAAAATGGCTAATAAAAACAGTCAACAATACTAAGGAAAAAGACATTTACTGAAGTGTTAATTTCCCCTTAAATCACTGGTGTGCATCAATTTTAGAATGAAACAACAGAGAAAATGGGAAAGATTATTAATACACAGGCAATTTGCTCTATCAAAAATTACATCTCAAAAAAAGCTATTTTAGGACCATATATCAAATCCAATTGATCAAATATACAAACAGTATATATAAAGTAAAAAAAGAACCACAGCAGCATTTATCTCTTCTACTCTTCAAATCAAACATGCTGGGCTCCGCTTTTACTTTGAAACATCGTTACCTAAATTCTTATATGCTTTAATCAGGCCTGAGTGGCTATGAACGAATCCCAAGCAACCTTAGATTCAGAATTGCAAAATAAAGCTGTTACTTTTGATGTAACAATTTAACTGCCCATTTGTAGTTATACTGAAATCATGCGTGCACACGCACACACAAACACACACACCTCCCTTCACTTTCTTTTCTACAAAATGAGAGAAAAAGCTCAAAGAATTCTGCAGCAGTACATTTCTGGGGTTGCAGGGAAAGGTAAAAGGCGGCAACATGGAGAAGGGAAGACAGCATTTAACAAGTCCTCCAGATTAGTATAGCCAAGTTTCTCCTTCGAGCTTCAAGACTACATTTCAGTTTCCATCTCAGACATAACCCAGAATGTAAGCTCAGGCTCCATTTAGCTCCAGCATAAAGGAAAGTGAGAAAATTATACCAAAGCAGATACTTAAGGGACAACTGCATGCTTCATTTATATTTCTCACCTTCTTGAGGTGAGATTTTAAATGTAGACAAAAATCAACTGTTTTGGATACGTAGGCACAATGTTCTTAAGATGTCTATGGAAGAAAGCATACAAATAAAGCTATTTGTACACTGTTACTTTTAAACATTTGAGATGGCCAAGGAGCTCACTAACCGTTTGTCAGATGGGTCGCAATGTGGGTCGCAATGTCGTGATTTTAAACAGTCCCTTACCATGAGAATCATTGTTGCAGCCCGATCCTTCCATACCTCAACCTATTTATCATGCAAAGACCATCCCCCACCTCCAACCCTTATATAAATTAAGCAAATTCAAGAAATACAAAAACACAGGGGGAAAAATTTCTGAAAATACCCAACAAATTCTGCAAGCTCAATCTTGGAAATTTTCTTTCCTCCTTATGTGAGCAAATGAATGTTTTCAGTCTTGCTGCAGCATGTTAGAGATAAGTCACATGAAAATCTAGCACCCTCCCCCCATCCCAAATCCTCAGAGGCATTCCACACAAGGTCAGTATCAACTCAGCTCCTGGTTTCTGAAAGTAGATAATAACAAAAATAGAAAACACTACAGTGTCACAGATCAGCAGTGCACACATTTGTACTGAATTCTTTCTGCTCTGCTGCTAACTGCTGTCACTGACAGTGTCTGCTCAGATCAAGTGTGCATGCAGGAAAACAGGGCTATAAGAAGCCAGTGAGCTGACTCAAAGTAGCCAAGGCAGAAGGATGGGAGAGCAAAGGAAGGAAGCTCACTTGGTGAAAATCCAAAACAGATTACAAAGGACTCAGCTATAAACAGCAAACACAGTCTATGTTTGGGTAAAATGGAGGAAGCTTGAGGACTACAAATTTCTGTTCATAATTTGGGGTCTATGGGGGAGGAAGAGGAAGGGGAGGAAAGGATGGTGTTATCTCTAAACATATCCTGAAGACCATTCCCAACTAAAAAAAAAATATGGAGATCTTTAGGCATTAATTCCTCTTAGTAAGAAGATCAATTAAATTTAACTTTTGATTCATGTTTATCTAATAAAATTCTGGTCTTACAATATTCCTTTTATTAGCACAACCAAGTAGTATAACATATATTGCTAAACAGAAAACTTAAAAAGAATTAAATGTTCAATTATATCACTTTCTATTAAAAAAATTATGACTGAAAACCTGTCCTGTATATCAGACTGAAAATCAAGTAATTTTCTTGACCTAGTTTACAGTTTCAGAGATGCTCAAATGTTATTCTGTTGTCTTGCAATGATTCTTAACCTTTATAACTATTCTTCTCATTTCAGGCAAATAAAAATATCTAAACATATCTTTGTGTGCACTTAGGATACTTGACCATATTTCTTATATTCTCCCTAATTTTGAACGTGTATATTTTTCTACAGTTGATGGACACATAATCAATACAAGCATTATTTTTAACACTAGTAATTTAAAAACAATTCTCTTTAAGGATCTGTGCCACAATAAGAAGTAATATTTATATGCAACTTCTCAAGGAGCCCACCAATATAGGTAGATAAGACAGATATAAGACATTATTTCAAAAATAGGTGTGTGAGGCTGGGTGTGGTGGCTCACACCTGTAATTCCAGCACTTTGGGAGGCCGAGGTGGATGGATCACTTGAGGTCAGGAGTTCGAGACCAGCCTGGCCAATGTGGTAAACCCTGTCTCTACTAAAAATACAAAAATTAGCTGGGTGTGGTCTCGCACACCTGTAGTCCCAGCTACTGAGGAGGCTGAGGCAGGAGGATCACTTGAACTCAGAAGGCGGAAGCTGCGGTGAGCAGCTATCAGGCCACTGCACTCCAGCCTGGGCAACAGAGTCAGATTCTGTCTCAAAAAAAAAAATAAAATAAAATAAAATAAGGTGTGTGAGCATTTTGCTCGAACCACAACTCATCTTGGATGTCATGACAGGAAAAGCTATTACCCTCACCTTAGTAATCTCCAGAAAAGGGAAATGAAATGATCCTACTCATCCTCTATTTTAGACTATCTTTCAGGTTCTTTTCATTTTTAAGATGCTTACACATCCTGAGGAATCCACAAGTACCAAAGCTATAAAGAACAAGCCAAGAATAAACCTCCCTGGTATTCCAAAGGCTCACAGTTCTGATTCCATGGAGCGGTGAATTTGAACCATCAAGGAAAGCAAATCCCAAGCTAGGCTTTCAGAAGCCTAAGGTTCATAAATACATAAATCTAATATGAAATGGTCAAGTTATTCACAAGGACAGTTAGGCTGAGGGACCTTGAGTCTATGCAATCCACTTCCATTTTCCTAGACTCTATGTACAGGGAGTAGGTTGTAAGACATCTGTCTCAGTTTTTGATGCAATTCCAATATTATCAAAGACAAGATAAAATCATCTTCAAAGTCCTTCCCAGAAACACAGTTTTATGTCTTTTTTCCTAAACAGCAGCATCCACTATTTCGTAACCAGAAAACATTAAAAACTAGAAACTATTAGAAACTACAAAGTTGTGAAAACTCACAAAGCTGTATTTTCCAATCCTGAAACTTATTTATAAAAATTCTCTTGGAGTACATTTCACCATAAAAATGGTATCATCAAGTAGCTTAACTGTCAATCTCTCTCACAAGCAAACAGAGAAAAATCTAGCTCTTCTGAGAAATAGTTTTTCTCACTCTGATCAGGTCACTTAACCTTTCAGAACCCTAGTCTTATTTTTCATATGTGGATGTTAATATCTCTATCATCTTAGGATTTGCAAGGCAAAATATGTAAGATGTCAAGTAATTAATATTGAGCCTAAATATTAACATTACTTAGAATTTTAAACAATAGTGAAGTAGTTTTTAAATTTGTTAAAAGGAATTATGGGTTATAAAAAAGGTTAGAAAACACTGATCTAATATAGTTACAGAATAAATAATGTAAACACTAAAATTTCTGCCCCCAAAATCTTATCTCAATATCATTCAAAATAACCTATCTACTCTCTACTTTTAGAAACTCATTATATGGTTTTGAAACCATCAGATTTGGAGAAAAATAGGTTACTAAATACTAAATACAAACTCTGTCACAAGTCACCTTACATCACTGTAGTGGTGATGTAAGCTATTTTGTTCTGACTGACTCTCTCTCCTTCTAGGGTTCAGCAGTCCTTTTAGGAGATTGCTTCTCTTTCTGCCTCTTCTAATGTCTTTCTACTCATATAGTTCAAACAGAAGATGCCATCTCTCTGGGCAATGACTGGCCAGAAATTGGCTCCTGGTCGAAGCTTAGCCAGTCAAAGTACCCCACCACACAATCACAGAGATTAATTCAAGAATGAGCCTGTGACCAATGCCAAAGCAGTCAGAATCTTCATCTAGGATGCCTTTATTTGGAACTGATAAAAAGCTAGCATTCTAGGTAGCAAGCCCTGGCTCCTGTCACCTCCTGTCATACTTAATTTTATGGGCTGATTTGGCTAGGCCACAGTACCCAGATATTTGGACAAACACGACCCTAGATGTTACTGTGAAGGTATTTTTTAGGTGAGATTAACATTTAAATCGGTAGGCTTGAGTAAAGCAGATTACCCTCAATAATGTAGGTAGACCACATCCAATCACTTGATGGCATTAAGAAAAGATGAGGTCCCCCAAGGAATAAGGAATTCTACTTCAGATTGCCTTTAAACTTGAGATGCAACATAAACTCTTCACTGGGTCTCCAGCCTGCCAGCCTGTCCTAGAGATGTCGGACTTGCCAGCTCCCACAATCTTAAAAATTTCTTAAAATAAATCTCTCTGTCTCTCTCTCTATATATGTATATACATACATATATATACACACATATACACACACACACATATATACATACATATATATACACATCCTATTTGTTCTCTTTCTAACCCTCCTTCCCGCCCACCTATACCTTTACTCTTCCAATTATATAGGGGTCATCAAATTCTTTTTGCCTAAACCAGCTCCAGTTAGGTAGGTCATTTCATCTTTTTTAAGCCTCCGTTTTCTTCTCTTCAAAGAGGGATAATAAAACCTGTATCTCACAACTGCATACAGGATTACATAATTTATGCCAGCATACCCAGTTTACATAGTAGATGCTAAATAAAAAGTTAAACACCAACAAACTCTTTATAAGCTCTAGTTTCTGCAGCTATAAAATGAATATCTACTTTACAAACCATATATGGGATTGCTATGAAGAGCGATAGAGAAAATACACAATAAAACCTAATATACCACTATGCAACTTATCTACTTACTCAATAACACATACTGAATCCTATTACATACTTGTCACTATGCTATACTTAGGAGGTACATAAAACCAGTGAGATAGGCACCTGTCATTAAGAAGCTCTTAATTCAGTGTATGTGAACACACACCTGGTGTGAGGGGTTGGGGATAAGAATATAAAGAGATAATTACAATGCAGTGTACTAGGTGCTACAACAGGTAAGCACTGTGGGACAGGTAAGGTGCTATTGGAACACAGAGAATGGGAACTTGACTCTCCCTGAAGGAGGTCAGAAAAGGCCTCCTTGGTATCACTGAAGGCAGGATGATTAATTACAAAGTGAGCTGTGCAGATAATAATGTCATATTTACAATATAAATTACTCCAGTCTGAGAATACTGTGTGATGGAGGTGAGAGACTTCAGCTAAGCCTTGAAGGAAAGAGTAAATGTCAGGTAAGAAAATGGTATTTCTACTAGAGAGAGCTTATGTAAGAAAGCACAGAAGATGTTGGCAAAACAGCAGTAAGAAGCAGACTAAGAAGAAAACTCAAATTTGATAAAATATCTGCATCTAAAGATCTAAAAAGCTCAATGAACTCCAAGTAGGATAAACACAAAAAGACTCACACTGAGACACATTATAATCAAACTGTTGAAATAATCTTTAAAATAGCAAGCAAGAAGAAAAGCAACTTGTCAATTTCTGACATATAATCAATCCTTAATAAGATTATCAATGGATTTCTCAGCAGAAACTTGAAGGTCAGAAGGCAATGAAATGATATATTTAAAGTGCTGGAAGAAAAAAAAAAACCTGTCAACTGAGAATTCTATACCTGACAAAACTGTGCTTCAAAAACATGAGGGAGAAATTAAAATATTCCCAGACAAACAAAGGCTGAGGGAGTTCATTACTTCTAGATCTACCCTACAATAAATGCTAAAGGGAGTCCTTCAGGTTAAAATGAAAGGATGCTAGACAGTAACTGAAAGCCATATGAAGATAAAAAGATCTCCAGTAAAGGTAAATACATGGACAAATGTAAAAACCAGTATTACTGTAATTTTTGTTTACAACTCCACTTTATACTTTCTATAGAATTTAAGAGACAAATGCATAAAAAAGAATTTATGAATCTGTTAGTAGATACACAATGTATAAAGATATAGTTTGTGACATCAATAACATAACGGGGAGTTCTGATACAGTTTGTGACATCAATAACATAACAGGGTGAGAATGGGCCAGGTGCAGTGGCTCACTCCTGTAATCCCAGCACTTTGGGAAGCTGAGGCGGATGGATCACCTGAGGTCAGGAGTTCGAGACCAGCCTGGCCAACACAGTGAAACCCTGTCTCTACTAAAAATACAAAAATTAGCTGGGTGCGGTGGCAGGCGCCTGTAATCCCAGCTACTTGGGAGGCTGAGGCAGGAGAATCACTTGAACCCAGGAGGCAGAGGTTGCAGTGAGCCGAGATTGCACTGCTGCACTCCAGCTTAGATGACAGAGCAAGACTCCATCTCAAAAAAAAAAAAAAAAAAAAGTGGGGGTAAGGCAGAGGAGAGAATGGAGCTGTATAGGACCAGAATTTTATTTGTGTCTTTAAAGACAGAGTCTCTCTGTTTCCCAGGCTGGAGTGCATTGGTGTGATCATAGCTCACTGCAGCCTCGAACTCCTGGCCTCAGGCAGTCCTCCCGCCTCAGCCTCTCGAGTAGCTAGGACTACAGGTATGCACCACCACAGCCAACTAATTTTATTTTCTGTAGAGACAAGGTCTCACTATGTTGCCCTGACCTCAAGCAATCCTCCCATCTTGGCTTCCATATTCCTGGCATTACAGGCGTGAGCCACCACGCCTGGCCAGGAGCACAGTTTTGTATGGGACTGAAGTAAGTTGATATCAATTCCAATTAGATTATTCAGTCTGGGATGATAAAGTTCTGGAGATTCATAGTGGTGATAACTACACAATTACTGTGAATGTATTTAATGACATTTAAGTACATTTAAAAATGACAACAAAAGAGTGAAACTCTGTCTCAAAAAAAAAAAAATTACCACTTTAAAATTTTAACCACTTTAAGTGTACAATTAATGACACTGAATTGTACACTTTAAGTAGTTAAAAATTTAAAGTAGTAAATTTTATGTTATGTATATTTTATGATAATAAAAAATTAATGAAAAAAAAGTAGAGAGATGAGAAAATTCTAGACAGACTAACTTACCTAGAATGGAAGGTTCATGTGTGGTTAAATAAAGCTGAAATGGTAAATCAGAAAAAGATTATAAAGAACTTCTGTACTAGGTAAAGACAGCCTTTTACTGTTGTTGTTGTTGGTTTTTTTTTTTTTTTTTTTTTTTTAGATGAAGTCTCACTTTGAAGCCCAGGTTGGAGTGCAGTGGCGCGATCTTGGCTCACTGCAACCTCTGCCTCCCGCGTTCAAGTGATTCTCCTGCCTCAGCCTTCCGAGTAGCTGGGATTACAGGCATCCACCACCACGCCTGGCTAATTTTTGTATTTTTAGTAGAGATGGGGTTTCACCTTATTGGGCAGGCTGGTCTTGAACTCCTGACCTCAGGTGATCCACCCACCTCAGCCTCCCAAAGTGCTGGGATTACAGGTGTGAGCCATCGTGCCCAGCCAAGACAGACTTTCAATATACAGGAAATGGTGAGTCCCTTAGAGGTTTCTGAGACATGCTTCTTTGAACACCGAATGGCATTATTTAGCAACACAGCTCTTCTTTCCTGTCTGGCTGGTGGAGGAAGAGAGGAAGCAGAGGCTCTTATCGCTCAGAAAGCTGATGACAATTGCTAGAAAGGCAATAAAACACCCTGACTCTGCTTATCTTAGGAACTGTCAGAAGCCTTGAGCTAGATTACAGTAATAACTATAGAAAGCTGATGAGAAAGTCTTCGTTTTTAATTTAAACAATTTGAAAGTTACATGACCTTTCATTCTAAGAATTCAGAGTTCATGGCCGGGTGCAGTGGCTCATGTTTTTAATCCCAGCACTTTGGGAGGCTGAGGTGGGCAGATCACTGGAGGTCAGGAGTTCGAGACAAGCCTGGCCAACTCGCTGAAACCCCATCTCTACTAAAAATACAAAAATTAGCCGGGTGCGGTGGCGCATGCCTGTAATCCCAGCTACCTGAGAGGCTGAGGCAGGAGAATCACTTGAACCTGAAAGATGGAGGCTGCAGTGAGCCAAGATCGTGTCACTGCACTCCTGCCTGGGTGACAGAGCAAGACTTCGTCTCAAAAAAAAAAAAAACAAAACAAGAATTCGTAGTTCATAAAAGCTTAGGTTAAAGTTTGAGAACAAAGACATTTATTCTTACCATAAGTTTTAAATTACTCTAAAAGTTCCTTTGCCAGGCACAGTGGTTCACAACTGTAATCTGAACACTTTGGGAGGCTGAAGTGGGAGGACCACTTGAGCCAAGAGTTTGAGACCATGCTGGGCAACATAGTGACACCCACATCTCTATAAAAAAATTTTTTTTAATTAGCTGGGCATGATGGCACATGCCTGTAGTCCCAGCTACTCAGGAGGCTAAGGTGGGAGGACTGCTTAAGCCTGGGAGGTCAAGGCTAAAGTGACCCATGATCACGCCACTGCTCTCCAGCCTGGGCAGCAGAGCCTGACCCTATCTGAAAAATACATTACTTACATACATACATACATACACACACACACACACACACACACACACACACACACACATAAAACTTGCCTTAATTGTATAATCTTTATGTGATACAATTTCATTCTTTCAACAAATATTTATTAAATGTCTACTATATTCCAAACAAGATTGTAGTTGGGCCTCTATAGTTTGCTGGGGAAAATTAATGGCCATTAATTATAAAAATTAAAGATAAATTCTGTGAAAGTATGATGGTACTATGGGAATAACTAATGTTCTTACTTAGTTCTGAGAGACTGGCTGTTTTTAATGGGTTTTATTTTTAAAAATAAGAGAATATATTTATGGGTGTAAGTAACTGAAAAGAGAGCCTAACTAGAATCAGAAAAAATACAAACTTTGGGGTGTGGCTTATATGACAAAGCACACCCCCTTAGTGGCAGGTCCCAAAATCAGATGGTTCATTTTTCAAAGGTGAAATAATTTCTTTTCTTTTTTTTTTTTTGGAGACAGAGTCTCACTCTGTCACCCAGGCAAGAATGCAGTGGGGCAATCTTGGCTCACTACAACCTCTGCCTCCCGGGTTCAAGCAGTTCTCCTGTCTCGGCCTTCGGAGAAGCTGGGATTACAGGTGTGCACCACCACGCCCGGCTAATTTTTGTATTTTTACTAGAGACGGTGTTTCACCTTATTGGCCAGGCTGGTTTCAAACTCCTGACCCTCAGGTGATCCTCCCACCTCGGCCTCCCAAAGTGCTGGGATTACAGGCGTGAGTTACCGTGCCTGGCCAGAAATATAAATTTATTTTGCAAATCCATAATAATTTATTCTACTTATCTAGCAGGACAAAATGAAATTAAAAGAAACAGAAAAGAAATATAAAACGAAACCTTAACTTTCTGAATTACAAAATAGGGATAATAAAGTTGATGGGCAGGATTAATTTATGTTACATCTAGAAAGACTCCAGAGCAATGCCTGGCATGTAGTAAGTGCTAAATAAATTTCAGCTATTATTATTATTACCATTACATTGTTTACTAGTATAAAAATACATTTACTGGCTTTTTGAAAGCTGTAATAAATCACCTGGAGTGATGGCAATCAGGCCTCCAGTATGTCGGCAGAGACTGTGACTCTTAAATCCTCCAGGAGTTGAAATTTCTTGGTAGATGCTTTTGCTTTCCAAAGACAGACTATAATACATCTCAATAATTACTGCTGTATTAAAAGAGGTAAGTGCCCCTTAGTAAGCTACCAGAGCCACAAAACAGTACAAGCAAATGAAATGTATAATAATTCTAACTCAGAACAGGTACAAAGAAGCCACATAGATTATGTATGTATGTATGTATGTATGTATATATTTAATAGAGACTTGCTTTGTTGCCCAGGGTGATCTCAACTCCTGGCCTCAGCAATTCTCTTGCCTTGGCCTCCCAAAGTCCTGGGATTACAGATGTGAGCCACTATGCCCAGCCTAAGTAATTTTTAAATGATCTAACAGGCACACATTAAAAAATAAAAAGAAATGAGTGAAATTTATTTTAATGTAATATTTTAAAATGTAATAAAGATGAAAAATATTAAGATATTTTACATTTTTTTCATTCTAAATCTTTGAAATCCAGTATATTTTATACTAACAACACATCTTAAATTGGACTAGCCATATTTCAAGTGCTCAATCACCACACAGCTAGTGGCTACTATACTGGACAGCACAGGTTCAGACTTTAGCAAGGAGGTTTTCAAGTAAGGAGAGTCTCCCAAAACAGAGGTTTTAATGATGATCTATACACTTTATGTGAAAATGAATTAGGCTGCCTCCTTACTATCAAAGAAATGCACACCGCAACCTAGAGCTTCAATTATTTAACCAGTAATACCATTCTTAAGGCAGAGTCACAAAAGAGACCTTTTAGTGTCAGCGTCACAGATCTTTAGAGGGTCACAAACACATCAAGTTGGATCATAAGCAAAAGAGCTCCAGATTTGATAATATAAGCAATGAACTCTCCAGACAATGGTTTCTAATGATATTTGAACTGAACTAAAACAAAAACATAGAATTTTTAAAAATTCGAACCATATGCTAGGATTTAGAAATTTTAAAAAATCGGTTCTTGAATATGACTGAAGTAGAGGTCTATATATTTAGGAACACAGAATCTGGCTACCTGGCTACATAGTTCCATTCACTCTTCAACTAGAGAAAGAAAGTTCATTCAGCTACTCCAACCAATATTTAGTGAACAGCTATTGAGTAAATCCTGTACTCTAAGTGCTGAACTCGGTGTTGGGGATGATGATGATAAATACTAACATGTATTGAGAACTTACTATGTTCCAAGCATTGCGTTAAGCATTGTACATGGTTATTCATATTTCCATTTTACAGATAAATAAACTGAGGTACAGATAGTTAAGTATATCCAGGTCATGTCAGGCAATCTGGAAATCTGGTTAAAAAGCCCATGCTCTGAAATACTACACTATATTGCCTCATTAGAAGTAAGAGTTGGCCTGTGCCATCACACAGAGTCGAGAATCTACTGGGAGAGAAGGAAATTGAGTGCTCTCTGAGCTGAGGTAGATAATCAGGGAAAGCTTCGTGGAAGTGAAGACTAGTTTATTTCTTCATCTGAAAAACTGAAATAAAGTTATTACCCTTCAGGGATGTTACAAGAGCTCAGCAAGTGAACTTACATAAAGAAGGCACAGTACAATGCCTGATAACTATTATTCTAATTATCTATCCTGTTTACTGGCCCAAGACCAGGATAACAAACAGGCCTGACAGGATGTGGCTTTAACTTCCTGATGTTCTTGCTAAAAGTACAGAGACAGGAAGGAAATGGAAGCTAGTAGATGACAAAATATTAACTCCTGCCTCAGCATAATTTACCACTACCACATTATCCAAGTGACTGAAGCACTCTCTTAGTAGTTTCATCTTTTCCACTGCCAAGAACTTCTCTAACTGAGGCATTTTACTGTCACAGCAACAGCTCTCAAGAATGGGTCCACAGATAGTTTTTAAGTGTCTGGGAACTCCTGAAATAAATACAAAATAGTATCACAGATATACATGTTCTTTTTTTCTGTGGGCAGGGTATAACAGTCTTCATCAGATTTTCAAAGGAAATCCTTGACACAAAAACAGGTCTGCAATTACCATGATTCAGCAATTCCACTTTTGCAAATATACTCCAAAGAACTGACAGCAGGGTCTTGAAATGGTATTTGTACGTTCATGTTCATAGCAGCGTTATTCATAATAGCTAAAATGTGGAAACAACCCAAATGTCCATCAACAGATGAACAGGTAAACAAAATGTGGTATGTAAGTACAATGGAATTATTATTCAGCCTGAAAAAGGAAGGAAATTCTGACATATGCCACAACACATATGAACCCTGAGGATATTATGCTGAGTGAAATAAGATAGTCATAAAAAGACAAATATCTCATGATTCTGCTTATATGAGATAGTTACAGTAGTCAAAATCATAGAGATAGAAAGTATAATAGAATGGTGGCTGCTATGAGGAAGGGCGGGGAAAATGGGAGGGAGTAGAGTATGGGGAGTTATTGTTTAATGGGTATGGGGTTTCAGTTTTGTAAGATGAAAAGTCTTGGAAATGAATGGTGATGATGGTTGCACAACACTGTGAATATATTTCTTTTTCTTTTTTTGAGACGGAGTCTCGCACTTGTCTCCCAGGCTGGAGTGCAGTGGCGTAATCTCGGCTCACCGTAACCTCCACCTCCCGGGTTCAAGCGATTCTGCTGCCTCAGCCTCCTGAGTAACTGGGATTCCAGGCACCTGCCACCATGCCCAGCTAATTTTTGTATTTTTAGTAGAGACGAAGTTTCATCATGTTGGGCAGGCTGGTCTCGAACTCCTGACCTGAGGTGATTCGCCCATCTCAGCCTCCCAAAGTGCTGGGATTACAGGCATGAGCCACTGTGCCTGGCCATGTGAATATATTTCATACCACTGAATTGTATGTTTAAAAATGGTTAAGATGATAAATTACTATGTTATGTGTATTTTATCACAATTTTTAAACGTGTGAAAAAAAAGAAAAACTAAGTCTGCAGAATATTAAAAAAAAAAAAAATCAGCCCACTAACCTTAATGTTCCTGTGAGGATTCAAAAACCTTTTATATATAAAATCCTTTTCTTTTTCTTTTTTCTTTTTTATTTTTTTGAGACTGAGTCTCACTGTGTTGCCTAAGCTGGAGTGATCTCGGCTGTGAGTGATCTCGGCTCACTGCAACTTCTGCCACCCAGGTTCAAGCGATTCTCGTGTCTCAGCCTCCTGAGTAGCTGGGATTATAGGCATGCGCCACCACGCCTAGCTAATTTTTGTATTTTTAGTACAGATGAGGTTTCGCCATGTTGGCCAAGCTGGTCTCAAACTCCTGACCTCAGGTGATCCACACGCCGCAGCCTCCCAAAGTGCTGGGATTACAGGTGTGAGCCACTGTGTCCGGCCTAAAATCCTTTCCTATAGTCTTCAAAATAAGCTATTATTCAGAAGGTCTTTGCCTTAGTTCAACATTTAACACATGGCTTCTATTCTGCCATAAATTTTGCAGGAAGTAAGTCTTGGAAATATTCTAATATTTATAACATACTTTGCGTCATTCATTCAACCAACTAGCCTATTCCTCGGTGTTAAGTAATGTGTGTGTTAATTTCTAGGCCTATCAAAATGAACAAGACATAGCTCTTGCCCTTAGGAATTAAAAATTTACCAAAAAAGCAATATAAATTACTATAGTTAAACAGTAGAAATACTACAATAAACGAATAAAGCCTCTGGAAGAAGAGGAAAGAAAAGTAATCTGAAGATTTCATGGAAGGCTTGACAGAAGAGACAATATTTAAGACGGATCTTGAACATGAACAAAACTTTATAAGGTAAAAGGTATGCTCCAGGCAAAGGCGAACAGTAGGATCAGAGGCATAGAAGAATAAAAGTGGTGGTATGTTGAAGTAAGAGGTAATAAACCCATCTATCATACGACTGGAGAAAGGGGATAAAGCTGAAATAGTAGATTCGAGTACTGTACTGAACACTCAGAGTACAAAGAGCAAACACACTGTATCTGTTCTCAAATAGCTTTTTAGTACCACAGGGCAGCGTACTGTGAGAGGTGGCTAAGACAGAACGGTCAGAATGCCAAGAGAACACCATGAAGGAAGAGCCTTTACACCATGTTCAAAGAAGTGAACTGGATTCAGCTGGAGATGGGAAGTCACTGAGGGATCTGAGTTGTATTTTATATATCAGTTGGAAGTAGGATGGTCCAAAGGAGGAAAAGGCTCAAAGCAGAGAGCCAATGAGGAGGTTACAGCCATGATCCAGATAAAAGACAAAGGCTAAAACTAAGAAGGAAACATAGAACAGAGAAGACAGATTTCAACAATATTGAAAAAATTATTTTCTCATCTATTATGAGCTAAACACTAGGGATACAAGCAGCCCCTGTGTTTAAGAAGCACATAATCTAGTGGGAGATTAAAAAACACAGAATTATAACAAAGAATGAAAAGTGTTATAACAGTTGTAAATATAAAGACTACATAAAATAGGCTCTTAAATAAGACTTGAAGAGAGTATGGAGGTTGGGAGGTAAATCAAGGAAGGCTTCCTCTCCCAGAGGAAATGATGTCTAAGATGAGATTTGAAGAGTGAGAAGTTGATTAGACAAAAGAGATGGGAAGGTAGGAATCAATTCAACAGACATTTCAAAGGTAGAAGACTAAAGATGAGAAGAAGAAAAATCTCAGGTTTCTAGCTTGAGTGACTAGGTGAATGGTGATGTCACTGAGAAGGGAGATACAAAACAGAGGTGAGGGGACAATTAGGGAATTCATATCCTACTAGACATTCAGATGAAAACACTAGTAGGCAATGAAAAATACAGGTCTTGAGCTCAAGTAAGAGATTCAGATATTCGATGAGTGTTATATTACAACTACCTGTATTGCTTTTCCTTAAGTTAAAAATATCATACTAATTTAATCTAATTGGCATAATTAAATCATTTAATTAATAGCAAATGTTGAAGAAATCACAGAAAAAAATTTTAAAATATACCTAAAGGTATCTCGCACTTCAAGCTCCCAATGTCTTATATTTTCTACTAGAAACAATTTGGTGAACTAAAGATGAAAACAAAGACAATGAAATCTCATTTTCTGACCAATAACAAAGAACATTCTTCACCCAACTAACTCAAGTTTATATATAGCTTTCAATATTTCCACTGGTTTGCAATGCTCAAAACAAAATATGATTCTAAGAAATATATTCCTTTTTTCATTATGCATTTATCTATTTCCTGAATTTTACAATGAATATGTATTATAACTATCATTAAGAAAAAAGTATTATAAAGTACTACATTCATTATACAGTAATTATAATTTCACATCATACATGCTGCTTACTTAGAGGTTTGATCCCTGGACTAAAAAAAAAAATTTTTCTTTTTTTTTTGAGACAAGAGTCTCACTGTGTTGCCCAGGCTGGAGTGCAATGGCTCACTGCAACCTCTGCCTCCTAGGTTCAAGGCATTTTCCTGTGTTAGCCTCCTGAGTAGCTGGAATTACAGATGTGTGCCACCACGCCTGTCTAATTTTTGTATTTTTAGTAGAGACAAGGTTTCACCATGTTGGGCAGGCTGGTCTCAAACTCCTGACCTTAAGTGATCCACCTGCCTCGGCCCCGCAAAGTACTGGGATTACAGGCATCAGCTATCGCGCCCAGCCCCTGGACTAAAACTAAGTATCTTCATCTCAAAACGAAAATGAAGAACTGGCTAAGATTTTGTCAGGTAACAATTTAGCAAAAGCCACAAACGAAATCTGTTTATTTTTTCCTGTTTTGTAGTCATATTCATCACATCCTTATATATTAATAAAAAAATTAAAGGGTGAAGAATTTTAACTTTGCACAGAAAAAACGGTTATCACAAGAATAAAAACCAAGGTTTTTATAATGTAATACCTTGAAGACTTGGTGATAATGACCTAACACAACTATTTACAAAAGCGTATTTTAACAACTATAATTTTAGCATGGGGATGGGTCTGACTATGACACTAATGGAGTTGACAGATTATATAAGTTTGCCTACACTGTAGATCTCACCTAAAATAAAAGTCCAGGGAAAATATTTTCACAAACGTCAAATCATGTATAAATATACCACACATTTATAAAATGTGACTATACCCTAAAAACTAACAAGGTTTTGAAATTCTCTGATTTTCCTAATAAGATAGTCACAAAATATTAGATGTTATTTTCATGCTGTCAGCTGTCATTTACTATATAAGACTGCCACTGGTACAACTTAACATTATAGTTACTAAAAGTTATTGAAAGATTAGTTGACCAAAATGTAACAAATAATGTTTTCAACAGTAAGAGCATTTTATCTATGATGCTCTAATTCCCATTAAAATTCATTATAGAAATATTTTATACATTAAACAAGTACACTTGAAGTCAAATCAAGCAAGTCCTAGAACATTGGTGTATGTATCCATTTCCATAGGCTTAAGAGGCCCATATGATAAGTATTTTCAAATCTACCTACTATAACATGTATATTACATATATAAGGAAAGCAAAAATGTTTATGGACCATTTATGGACCACATGAAAATGAACAGTATAAACACCATTATAGGTTCAGTAATTGTTTACTACTTCTATTTTGCAACAAAGTCAAAAATTTAAAAATCCTAATGAGTGGCAGAATTGTACAACAGAAAGAATGCTGAACTTATACAACCTGGTTTTGATACCAATACTGTCTCTTAACGTGATGTGTGACTTTGGATTTGATTTTTTTTTTCCGTGAGTAAGGACAAAATTAAACTATACAATCACCACGAAGTGTTTTTTGCCCTGGTCAGATTTCAATATTAGAAGTTTTATGTCATAGGAAAAGGCCAATAAGCCAATCCAATCAGACTGAATTTCAGGTCTTCTCCAGGAAATGCCAGAAGAGAGGCACTCTTCACCAAATTTGAAATTATAAGTACATGTAGCTAGATGTACTATAGCCCTCTTGCCAAAATAAGGAGAAAGTCTATCTGAGAATGGAATCAGCCCAGTGGAAATGGAAACAAGAAATGGAGAGCAAGAGAACTGATTATATCATCTGAGCCTCAATATCAAGGAATGCTTTAAGCCAGCCCTACCTCTGAAAGGTTTGCTTCACAAGTCAATAAATTTCACTCTTAGTTTGGGTTTAGTTCTTTCTTACAACTGAAAAATTCTAACAACCAGTTTTTCTACAGAAATCTCAACATAGTCTCACAGATAAGGTTAAGATCATTGCCAAATTCTTGCCATATAAGGCAGTTAACTCATTTAATCTCCTTATATCTCAATACTGTCAGTAAAATAAAGTATATCAGCCATTATCTGCTTCAAAGTGCTGTGAGGGTTAAAAAAAGAAAAAGACTGGTGTGAATATTTAGATACAGTGCCCTGTAGACAGAAAAATTATCTCACTTTTAAAAAGTAATTTTATAGTCATTTTTACAATCAGTATTACTATAAAGTTTCCAGGGAACACGGAAATTAAGGAAGTATCAATAATATCTGCTATACTCAGATTCAAATCAAATTGTATTTGAGTCTGTTCTACATAGTACCTATGTATAAGAAAGAAGATTCAACTTAGAATAAAGTAGTCCTGGGATCAGGTATCAGCTCTGCAGCTGACAAGCTTGTATCATTTTGGGCAAAATATCTAAGCATCTTAAGTTTCTTACCTGTAAAATAGAAACACCACCACCTATCTCAAATTACAAGGTTTGTGTGAGGGTCAAATAACAATTATGAAAGCTCTTGGCATGGTGTCTGAATTTAACATTCCATCTATTAAATGTATTAAATGATAATGTTTTTCTAATATGTTATTCAAATAACTAAGGTTGGAGAAAAACTATTTTTCAGTCATTCTAGGATATACGTTTTTTCGCATTTTTCTCTAAATGAAATCAAACAGTACCTTATAGTTAATGGCACGTCATTGTTTATTTGGCAGTGACTTTTCAGTGGTACATAAGTAAACAGTGTATCCTGCAATTAAAGGTTGCCTCATATATGATGAAGTACACTGACTCCGTTTAAACAGAACTGTGGTACTTAACCAAATATTAGGTAGCATTTATCAAAATATACATTAGAAACAGAAAGGTGTGTGTGGGGAGGAAGTTGTATACCTATATACATGTACTGTGTGTGTGTGTGTGTGTGTGTGTGTATGTGAGTAGGCTGTAATTTTGCTTTACATACCTCTGTAGGTCAACTATTTCATTGTTAAGAGTATCTAGTTCCTTAATAGCAGAGAAATCTGCAACAGGACTTGATCCTATGATGTTCTAAAAACAAAAAGTTCACAATTATACATTACTATAAAATTAGGTAATATATGACAAAACACTAAAAATATTAAAGCTCTACGCAGATATAAGGTATTGCATATTTTACTGTATTACTGACATTTTTAATTAAGAAAATCATATCTAGTACAATTATATATAATTTTATACTTAATTATATAGTAAGACATTTACATTTCCCTTAAATTCTCTGAAAACTGTTATTCTATACTATGTACCCCATCCCCACCTCCGATCCGAATGTCTTTGTCACTTGATCCTAGCCTGTTCAGAACCTTGCAGTAAAAGAGATGCCAGATTCATAAACTAATTCCTCCACTGAAGTGTAAATTTCTCAGAGAAACTGATGGTGATTTATTTGTATTTGTATAAACTGGCTGAGAGTAAACACACAAATTTTTGTTGAATCTCAGAACTACAGTAGTGGTTGATTTTATTTAATTCAAGGAATTTTTACTTTTGTTACATACTGTGTCTATTTTATTTAAAGTAAAACCAACTGCTCAAGCATGTTCCATAATAAATATTAATACCATCATATATGAAACTGTCTTCATATATGACATCCTGTACATACAGTTTTCTTTCAACAATGAAGGTTACAAAATTGGTCTCTGAATGGTCCTTGTATTCAGAAAATCTAGCTGGGTTTATTCTGGGTCCTGCTATTTTACTAACTGCATTATCATCACCTGTAAAATAGGGAAATAATCTCTGCCTTGCCCACTTTACAAGTTAAATGAAATAATGTGATGTGACATCAGTCTACAAACTGTGATATTTTATAAATGTAAGCTATTGTTATAATTAACTCTTCAACAGAATATGCTCTTAAAAGATGTGGCCTCCCATTGAGTTGTTTCTACCTTGGCTCAATGTCCTCTGTAAACTATCACTGATGCCCCAGATAGCTGGCTGAAGTCAGAGCGAAAAGATAAATGCTTCCTCAAACATTTCATCTACACCCAATGCTACAACCAGATTAACAAATAACAGGATAATTACCATCTGGAAATGTTAAAACTGAGGCCTGAACATTTAAAAACTAAGATATACTGCTGACTTTATATAACAGAACATAAGACTTTGTGTTAATACTTATGTTGTTGTATAGTTAATTTACGTCAACAACTTGCACAACAGAAGAAACCTAAAAGCACACAATATCCCATCTCCTCATATTTATATACTCATTTACAATTCACTAAGCACTTTAAATTCCACTAGTTAATTCTCAAAACTAATCTGAAAAGTGGGTAGTAGGTAGGGCAGATATTGTTATTAACCCCATCTTAGAACTGAAGAAACAGATTAAATAACTTGCTCAAAGTTGAACCCAGCCAATACGTAGTTTAATCAAGAGTCTTCCGATTTAAGTGCTATTTCACGCAATGCCCCCAGTGGCACTTGCATATCAAGATCATTTAGGTAAATGAAATTATTACTCTAAAAGTAAATTTGATAAAACAGGTACATCAATAAAATTTGGCAAGTAATTCCTTCTGTATTTCTTTATGCCACACTGCACTTTTAGTACTGAGCTGTTTTGACTATCAGTACCAAAACTCATCTACAAAGGTTTAATACTAATCTCAATTTTATATTAATTACAGCTTTGTATGAAATATACCTCCTATTTTCTGTGTTCCACTGATACACAAAAACTTATCAGTGTTAAATTAAATTAGATATTTTAAAGTGGATTTCTGAATGTGACAATTATTCACTAGTATTTTAACTCTATCTAAACTTGACCTATGAGCTAGGCCTGGCCAGACAGCTAAACAAAATGAAACATTAGCACTTGGTCTCACTTTTATCAGCAAGAGTAAATTACTTCACTTAAATGCTATCAGAAATTTGCTATCAGTGGTGCAAATGTACCAAAGAACTTGTGACTACCACATCTCCTCTGTTACTCTAACTCAAAAAAAGGTGACTCACATTTTATAGTCTTGCCTGTAAAAATATCATCAAATAAGAAGACAAAGTGAGACAAATTAGTTTAACCTCAAACAAGTTAGAAAGTGACACCCCAGATACTGAAAAAAGTTTAGTTAATATTTTATGTAGCATTTGAAGGGTATATGAGAAAAAATATGTAGCATGTCCCCTTCTTTCAAAATGTTTTCTCTTACCCTATCTTGTGCATTACACAAAAATTCTACTTTGGTGATGTTAAGTGGATCAGAGAGCCTAGGGAAGGCAGACTAAAATGTACACAAGGACCAAGTGACATGTGACAAAAGCATGCTGTTTAGGAATTTTCTCTTTTTTGCTGAATAAAAAACCTCTCATTTCAAAATGTATCTTGTAAACCAAAAACCACAAAGCTAAAAAAGGCATAAAGTAAAGCTCTAACCTTGAGAGAGAGTAGAGTTAAGAAACTGACAGTACAAGAAAGGCGAAAAGCAGAGTGCTGCAGAATGGAAAAAATAGTCCAAACTAGAAAAAACACAGAAAGGAAAGCAACATTCAAAAAAGGATTAGTCAAAGCTGCAAAAAATGCAGTACTAAAAAAACCAGATTAAAGAGAAAAGAGGTTATTTGAAAGATAAAACAATGCAAGTTTTCATTTTTAAAGTTAAAATTTTGGGTTAATAGATAAGACAGCAGTGATAAATTCCCATTTCAATGAATAATACTGGTATCTGACATAAATAGACAAACGTATCTATGATCTAGTGAATGAACTTCAGACAAATCTACTAAATTAAAAACTATACCTCATGCAACTTCAAGCATCTACTAACATAGACTTCAAACTTTTAATTTGCTTCAGAAATTTCTGTCATATCTAAAATTTGTGTTGGTAGGCAATTGAATAGGTTATAAAATGAAGAAGGCAGAAAAAAAAAAGCAGTCTGCATAGGTGAAAGAAAGCATGAAACAACACAGTATTCCATAACTGAGGTACAGTTATATAGCAAAGAGCAAAAATGCATATTCAGTAACCTTTATCCTTCTGGGTGGCATCACTTTCAGCCTTTTCCACAACTTAAGGGACTCATGTCATACATCATAAGGAATCAAAAAATTCACAAAAAGGCCCCCCCCATAACTCACAAAGCAGATAATAAAATATTTATTTTATTACAAATAAGGACAAAAACTTCTATAAGTAACTCTCCATACCTGGTAGCTATAAATTCCATTTAGCTTACCAAAAAAATCCAATTTTCTTTCTTTCTTTCTTTTTTTAAGAGACAGGGTCTTGCTCTGTTGCCCAGGCTGGAGTGTAGCAGTTGGATCTTACTTAGCTCACTGCAACCTCAAACTCCTGGGTTCAAGTGATCCTCCTGCCTCAGCCTCCCGAGTAGCTAGAACTACAGGTACACGCCAACGCACCTGGCTAATTTTTTTGTTTTTGTTTTGTAGAGACAGGGTCTTGCTATGTTGCCCAGGAACTCCTGGCCTCAAGTGATCCTCCCACCTCGGACTCACAAAATACTGGGTTTACAGGTGTGAGCCACTGTGCTTGGTCCCAATTTGATTTTTATTAAGCTTTTTAAAATGGGATTTTTAAGAACCATGTGACAAAATTAATGCAAAACCCAAAATATTCCAAGATATTTTAAAGAGCTCTCCTCATACCACACATTTGACAACTCTTATTACTGTATAACAACCCTGAAAAATCGCCACAGCCATGGTTATACTTTATAGGCCATAAGAGATTTAAAAATACAAAGTATTTATTTTTAAAGGCAAATAGCCACTATGGTATGCAAGTCCTTTCAAAGGTCTATTAAAGGCCAAGATATTGCAAATGCATCATACTAGGAAGGGTTTCTACATGAGGAGAGAAAAATCAAGGCATGACTAAAACAATGAAGTTTTGAAAATTCTCACTGCTGTCCAGAAACCAAAACTAGGTAAAACCCACTTCTAGCTGTTCAAATATGAAGTTCAGTGGTATACTCAGGAACAAAAGGTCACCTACGGCAAAAACCGCACAGATACATCCTCAACATAATGTTTTCCTTGGAGGCTTTTTTGATGTAAAATTGACAGCAAGCAACCATCATATGCAAGATTCTGTTTTCAAATCTGTATCATTTTATGTAAGAGTGAATCATCAAATGAAACACAATAATTTAATTTTTATAGCTTTCCTTTTATAATCTATTCATAAAACTTAATTCACAAATCCAGGAAAGGAAAAATAAGCCCACATTTTCCAATTTTAAGACTGGAAATATAGTTGTCATGTTTAATGAATGGGGTAAACAAGCTACTGGCCAAGGATGTTATACAAGGCACTCCAGCATATTTATAGGCACAAACTAAACCACAAACAGTATACTGTTCTGCTCTTAGCCAGATATATTTTCTCTTCTATTTCATCCAAATTGAATCTGTAATTCGACATAGTATTGTTCCTTTGAAATTAATACATTCAGGTTTCCTTTTAAGCTTTCTTACCTTTTGTAAACTGGCCCTGTCTGATGGTGGAATCATTTCAGGAGTAAGAACGTGAGGAGGATCAATGCCCTTGATTAACTTCTGACTGATTAAGTGAAAAGCCAAGGCAAACTGATCCTTTGAAAGCTTCCCACAGTCCTTGGTGTCGCATAATGACCTGCACAAATAAACAAAATGAATGGTATATAAGTGCCACAACTGCAAAAAGTCCAGAGAAAAAGTACCACTATGCAGCTTTTTTAAAATAATGAGGTGAATTTAAAAAGACAGTCACACCAACTTGCAGGTTATTAAAAACTCACTCAACTGTTCGAAGAGGTAGATCAGCTAAGATGGTAAAAAGAGAATGTTCACCCTGGTGCTGAGCAGGAGCCTCTAATCTGGGTTTACACTTTGTGTTTTCTTACCAATTTTCAGAACCACTATACAGTAAAAGTTGTGGTGGGCCAAAGAATCCTAACATTCCTTACACCCAACATTTTTAACATTAAAAGATATTAAAGATAAAACCTAAGTCTCAACAAATTTGATTCACTGGTGGCATTAGAAGGATTCTAAAACAAGCACAATTTTGATATTGCTATGCCTCCTGCAACTCTTGGAGTAGGAGGATACAAGGATCACCAAGCCAAAGCAGAATGAACAGTTGCAAATGGAAATCACATGTGAGGAAAAGGCAGCAATCTGGAAAGCTTTACACAATCACTTGAAGAGAAACTGCAAAGGTTTTACTCTACTTTCTTTTTCTGTAATTTAAAAAAAAAAAAAAGCTCAGCTTTCTGAAATCCTGATCTGTTTAATGCACTGAAGGCCAGTAGGGCCTGATGAAAAGACTACATAAGTAAAAAGACTACATGTCACATAGATCTTAAATTCCAGCTTTTCTACTTATTTCTTCTTATAACCTTGGCTAAGTTTTTTAACCTCTCCAAACCTTAGTTTCCTCATCTATAAAGTGGAGATGATAACACCCATCTTGCGAAATTACTATGAGAATTAAAGACAGGATATATAAAAAGTTTAGGCATAACATTAAGCCCGTGACAACTGCCATTTATTGAGTATAGTGCCTACCCTAGGCACTCAATAGTGGCAGCTACTACTAGTTATGCATATTTAATCTTTCCCAGTCTTGGGTTCTTGTTTCTTTTAAGGCAGATCTACTTACTGTCTGCCTCCCTTCTTTTCTAAGTTTCTCTTTACAACCATGTGGTCCCACTTGTGAGGTTTCTGCCTTTTGAAAACCTGAAGATAACCTCTGGTATCGTTAGGTGGATTGGCGGCAGACAAACTATAAAGCATTTTCATATACATTATCTCATTTTCTGTGAAATTCATTAAAGACACTAGGGTTTGCCTTTTCAAGGACCAAGTATGTTATTCCTATGTGAAGGTATGAAAGTATACATATACACTATAAAATTATGCAGGTATGCCTTGAAGATACTGTTTTTTACATTGTTTAAATTTCAGATATCTGGATTCTCTCTGAAAATTTTAAGTTTAATTGATATAAACAGAAGCTGGATTTTAACATTCTAATAACAATTAACTGACACTGTCATTCTTTTTTTTTTTTTTTTTTTTTTTTTTTTGAGATGGAGTTTCACTCTTGTTGCCCAGGCTGGAGTGCAATGGCATGATGTCAGCTCACTGCAACCTCCACCTCCCAGGTTCAAGCAATTCTCCTGCCTCACCTTCCCGAGTAGCTGGAACTACAGGCGCACACCACCATGTCTGGCTAATTTTTTGTATTTTTAGTAGAGACAGCTTTTCACCATGTTGGCCAAGCTGGTCTCAAACTCCCGACCTCAGGTGATCCACCCACCTCGGCCTCCCAAAGTGCTGGGATTACAGGCGTGAGCCACCATGCCCAGCGGATGCTGTCAATCTTATAAAGCTTCAGGTAACCCATTCTCAAGCTTTTGTCCATTAGCCAGAATTCTTCAGATTCTGATTTTCTCTATAAAAAATTCTGAAACAAAAACTGTCCTATTTACAAATGACTAAAAATCAAAATGCAGAAACTGGAATTGATACAAAACCATATTTTTAAAAAATCAATTCAAATAAAGTCTTACCATATATGGGCTAGTAAGGTAGAAGGTAAACCTGTTTTCAAGAATATTTCACGGACCTCCAATCCAGACACAAATCCGTCCATATCTTTATCAGTTTTCAGGAAGATTTCATCATATTTAGCTTTTTCTGCAGGGGATACAACCCACTACAGGGGGGAAAAAAACAGTATTTCTGCCAAAATGAAACAAACTTTGAAGTGTCACTCTTTCAATCCATTACAATATCCATCACAAATTCTGAACAATTCTACCCTACTAACTCAGAGCAACAATGTATCACTTCCATATGACATCTCAATCAAAATGCTGTGGTGAAGAGAAAATAACAGAAGAAAATACAGGTCAGTTAGGACTTATCCATAGGTGCACATTTTTACTTTTTTTTAAGAAATGAGTAAATTCAAACATAGTTAACTCTTGACTAATGCCCACATTAATATAGGTAACTGAAAGTCTGTATAAACAAAATACTCAGATAATTCTCAATATTTTTTATAGTTTGACCCAGCAGTGTTAACCATAGCCAAACTGGCTGATTTGCATATCCTGTCATTATCTTCCTTTACTCAATCTGACAAGAGGCAGGCTGGGGGCAGAAAAAAAAAAGCCTTGGACAACCCAGAATTCAATAATTTGATCCCAAAGAATCAAGAGTTAACTAGGTATTAAACAAAAATAAAAACAACTATTAATTATGCCAGGGCAAACATGCCATGTTAGCATGGAGCATCTTCCATTTCTAACTTTAATTCCAGGGAGATCAAAATAAAGCCAATAAAACATCCATATGACCCAAGGCCTAATGTAGAAGGAATATCTGTCTTCTCTGGAGTATCACATTATGCAGGTTCAACCAGATGGTGCTCTAAAATTTTTATCCTTTTAATTGCTCTATCTTTGTCAAATAGTAAACTGTTAAATGCCATGCACTTTGTTAAAAAAAAATCCTTTAACACTGATAAATCTATACCTGTCTTAATGGTGCTTTGGTAGGTAAAATGCCTACAGATGGTAAGGAGTGGTAAGATTCCTTGGCTGATGCTGAAGAGGGGATCAACCGCACAGAGCCTGATATACTGACCGTTTTTCTCTTAGATGGTGGCACCAAGGCTGGAGGCAAGGACATTGGCACAGGTTCTTTCTCCAGTGCACAGTATACCAAAAACATGGCCTTCAAAATAAATGAACCAGGGTCATATATATTAAAAGCACTTAACATCCACCCACTGAATTGATTATTGTTCAATGATAAATCATCGTCAGGCTCTCAAATCCTTTTTTAAGAAATTGGGCTGGGAGGGAAAGAAGAGGAAAATGAGGGAGGGATGAAAGGAGGGAGAAAAAGAAAGAAATAAAAGCTAAGAAATTTTTAGGAAGATATCCTTAGTAAAAATTTAGAGACGTACCCTTCAACTAAAGTTCTTGCAATGTCAAAGGCAAACAACAATTTGAGAAGACAACATCTGCAAAGAAAGAAGTACTCTCCCTAATATATAGAGCTCCTAAAAATTAACAGAAAAAAAAGTCCAACAGAAAAATGGAAAAAGAGTTTGAAGAGATCTTTTACAGACAAGCAAATCCCTTAAATGGTCCATTCTTTAACATAAAAAAAATGCCCAATCTCAGATGAAAACTGTAAGTTAAAACTATACTGAAATACCATTTTCTACCTAATTGGCAAAAACTCAAAGTTTCATAATATACTTTGTTAGCTAAACTGTGGGGAAATTCTTACACTGCTGGTGGGAGCTGAGCGGTAGCATGCTACCCCAAAACATTCCACTTTGGCATAAGGATTACTTTGAACTGAAAGCAACTGAGAAGTAGTAGCATCAAAAAAATAAATAAATAAATAAAAGCTCTCTGCCCTCCTTCTACTATATGCCTAAAAGCAGGATATAAATTTACAAAGGTATCCCTTTTGCCCTCTCTACAAGGAAGGATAACAGTTCCTGCCCAAAATGAATTCAGACCCTTATCAGCCTAGAGGTGTCGCCAGAAGAATTACATAACAAACTTAATGCTGCTGGTGGGAATGTAAAGTAGTTCAGCCATTGTAGAAAAGTCTGGTGATTTCTCAAAGAACTCAAAGCAGAATTATCAATGACTCAGCAATCCTATTACTGGGTATATACCCAAAGGAATATAAATTGTTTATCATAAAGACATATGCACACATATGTTCATCACAGCACTATTCACAATAGCAAAGACATGGAATCAACCTAAATGCCCATCAATGGTAGACTGGATTAAAAAAATGTGGTACATATACACCATGGAATACTACACAGCCACAAAAAACAACAAGATCATGTCCTTTGCAGCAAAATGGATACAGCTGGAGGCCATTATCCTAAGCAAACTAACACAGGAACAGAAAAACAAATACCGTATGTTCTTGCTTCTAAGTGGGAGCTAAACATGGAGTAAATGTGGTCACAAAGAAAGAAACAACAGACATGGGGCCAATGTGAGGGTGGAGGGAAGAACAGGTTCAAAAAACTACCCATCATTTATTAAATGAACGACAAAATAATCTGCACACCAAACCCCGTGACATGCAATTTACCTATATAACAAACCTGTACATGTACCCCTGAACCTAAAATAAGAGTTAAAAAAATTCATTGTTCTTTGTTAAAGATGCTATATTAGGCTAAGTTCTTTTCTTTTGCAGTAAAGAAAGAGTTTAATTGATGCAAAACTGGCCACACCACACAGAAGATAGAGTTATTACTCAAATCAATCTCCCCAAGAATTTGGGGGCTAGGGTTTTTCAGACAGTTTGGGGAAGGGGTGGGGGTGGCTAGGCAATGGGTGCTTGCTGCTGACTGGCTGAGGGTGCAATCTTGGGGTACGGAAAATTGTCCTCCTGTGCATTGAATGGCTTCTGGGTGGGACCACAGGAACAAGTCCAGGAGGAAGCCATGGTTGCAAAAAACTCCAAGTGCAGGGCAGCTTGTCTTGATTCCAGGGTGTCGAAAAGGCATAAGGGAGGCTCCACTGAAGATTCAGTAGGAAAATTACATGGCCTCGCTGTGAGTGCCTGGCCCATGGCTGGATGTCAGACGCTGCTCTTCTTCTCTTTCTCACTGGATCACTCAAGAGATGGCCAAGGAGGTATTCCTAACAGCTCAGAATTTGGAGAGGATGTGTTCTGGTATTTTTGGGCTTCAGCTAGCTGTGGTGAAGGATGGACACAACGTGGGACATAAGGCTCCCAACTGCTGCCCTGCAGGAGCCAGGGCACTCCTGGGCAGCTCCTAGGATGGAAAGGCCACACTGGGGGGGGCTGTATTTTAGTCCGTTTTTGTATTGCTATAAATAAATACCTAAGGCTGGGTAATTTATAAAGAAAACAGGCTTAACTGGCTCACAGTTCTGCAGGGTGTACCAAGATGGCTCCAGCATCTGCCTCTCGTGAGGCCTCAGGGAGCATCCAATCATGGCAGAAGGCAAAGGGGGTGCAGACGTGTCACATGGCAAGAGCAGGAGCAAGAGCAAACCTGAGTTGTAAGCCACCTATTTGATAGTTACTCCTTTCCTGAGTTTCTTCCATGTATATATGAAATATACATGTTAATAAACTTCTGTTTTTCTCTTATCTTTTGTTACAGGGTTCTCAGCCAAGAAGTTAAAAGGGTATAGGAAAAATTATTTTTCTTCCCCTAACATGCTCAAATTGGTACCACCCCTATGAAGGGCAAACTGGCAACATCTACCAAATTGCAAATGTATTTCCCCTTCGGCTCTGCAATCCCACATCTGGGAATCTATCCATATGAAATGCTGTATGAAAAAGATTATTAATTGCAGCACCGTTTGTATCAGCACCCAAATGCCCATCTACAAAACCTGGTTTAAAAAATTATGGTATACTCTACACTGGGAAGTTAAGGTAAAAAAATTATTTTTAAAAATGGTATATCCATATAATGAAATACTATAAAGCATTAAAAAAATCACAAAGAACATTGTGTGTCTTAACTGTGGTGGTGCCTTCAGGCATATAATTGCCAAAACTCATCAAATTATATACTTAAATTGGATGCAGTTTGTTGTGGATAGCCTTGAATAATGCTAACCAGGAAAAAAAGAATCATGGAGCTCTCATAGTGAAAAGGTATCCAAGATAAACTGTTAACTATGAAAAAGTATAGTGTTGAACAGTGTGTTTAGTGGGTTATCTTTTGTGGTAAGGAGGAAATAATTAGTTATATTTGTTTATATTTGCATTAAGAAATTCTAAGATAGGCTGGGCGTGGTGGCTCACGCCTGTAATCCTAGCACTTTGGGAGGCTGAGGTGGGTGGATCACCTGAGGTCAGGAGTTCGAAACCAGCCTGGCCAACATGGTAAAACTCCATCTCTACTAAAAATACAAAAAAATTAGCCAGGCGTGGTGGCGCATGCCTGTAATCCCAGCTACTTGGGAGGCTGGGGCAGGAGAATTGCTTGACCTTGGGAGGTGGAGACTGCAGTGACCTGAGATTGTGCCACTGCACTCCAGCCTGGGAAACAGAGAGAGACTCCATCTCAAAAAAAAAAAAAAAAAAAAAAAAGAAAGAAAGAAAGAAAGAAAAAGAAATTCTAAGATAAATAAGAAATTAAGAAAATTAGTCAAAGAATAGGGATAAATGGAGCAATTGAGAGCAGGGGTGGAAATGAGATTTTTTTCACTGTATATCTTCTTATATTGATTCTTGAACCATGACAAGTATTTTTAATACATAAAGCACCTGCACAAAATGGGAAAAATTTGCATACAGACTGTCCCAGAATATATTCTCTTCATTTTAAAGCATTCAAGGTACCTTCAACACTTTCAGAGCATGAAAGTTTTCCATAACTATCTTTTAGCATATGAAATCACTCAAACTAACTTGGAACCTCTAGAAAGAGTCCAGCAACCACGAAAAGAAAGCTTGCATGTTTCTTAAATTTTTCTTTTTTTTTTTTTTTGGTTGGTTTGTTTTTTGCCCAGCACAGTGACGCAATCTTGGCTCACTACAACCTCCGTCTCCTGGGCTCAAGCCTTCCTCCCACCTCAGTCTCCCAAGTAGCTGGGTCTACAGGTAAACGCCACCAAACCCAGCTAATTTTTTTTTTTTTAAAGAGATGAGGATTAGCCATGTTGCCCAGGCTGGTTGGTCTCCAACTTCTGAGCTCAAGCGATCCACCCACCCCAGCCTCCCAAAATGCTGGGATTACAGGTGTGAGCCACTGAGCCCAGTCTCTTGTTAAATATTTCTTCCAGAGAAAATTTGCATATAATCATATATTAAGTTTTGTGGGGCTTTCACACCTATTTATATATTTATTTAATTTGTTTATTTTATTTAATAATTTATTGACAAAGGCTCACTCTGTTGCCCAGGCTGGAATGCAGTGGCGAGAACACAGCTTGCTGCAGCCTCAACCTCCCAGGCTCAAGTGAGTCTCTCACCTCAGCTTCCCAAGTAGCTGTGACTACATGCGTACGTCACCATGCCTGGCTAATTTTTTTATGTTTTGCAGAGACGGGGGTCTCACTATGTTGCTCAGGTTGGTATCAAACTTCTGGGATCAAGTAAGCCACCACACCCAACCCCTCAAATCAGTATTTATTGAGCACTCAATGCAACAACATTCATCACTGATTTCCAGGATTACTAATCTCATTTTACAAATGAACACACTGAAGCTAAGATGCTAAGTAACTTGCCCAATATAATATTTTTAAGAAGTGATACAGTGGGGTTCAAACCAAGATCTTCTGGCTACAAAGCTCCTTTTTTCCAAATTTGATCAGCTTTATTAGCAGCACATATGTAATCTTACAATACCACGCTGTCCTTTACAAGCGATAAAATTAAACCTTAACCCATTGGTACCCAAATTTTAGCAGGCATCAGAATTACTTGGACAGCATGATAAAGCACAGATTTCTGGCCCCTGCACTCAGAATTTTCTAACCAGCAAGGTTGGGCCTGAGAATTTGCATTTTTAACAAGTTCCCGAATGATGCTGATGCTGTTTGTCCAGGAACCACACTTAACCAAGAATTCTCCTCTCCTTTTTCACTAGCCAACCTGGAAGAATTCAATTTCAGTTTTAGAAACACACAAACCTTCTATTTCCAAAAGCCTGAAACTCCAGAAAGAAAACAATCTGACTAACATACACTTCCAACCAAATTCACAATACATGTACTGTGAAATTGTCAGAATGGCACTGAGCTAAGAGAAGTGCCTAGTGTACACATTAACAGTCAGCACTTCTCTTGCTGCAGATGGGAGTCATTTCCTGGAAAAGTGGACACTAGAAGCGAAAAAGCAACGTTAGCCATCTGCTGCCAATAGACAACACATTTTTATGAAAGTTAAAAATATATATTATTAATTTCATGTTGCCTTGAAAATAGTTTCCCTGGCAAAACTAAAGCCAAAAGTTATACCTCCAAATAAAAGAGCAAAAGTGAACAAAATACTTTTAATACTGCTGGGTTGTGATTTTGTTTTCTTATTATATTGTATTTATTCCTATTAAAAGTATGCCACTGAAACAAAAGCAATTAAATCAAATGCACCACATTCACACACACACCAAAAAAAATCTGGCTAGTAACTAGTTGTCAAACTGAAACATACTAGCAAGTGCATTTACATAGAAAGAGACACTTAAGGAAGAAGCATTTAGAATGTCTTTTTATTTCAAAGTAAAAGTATAAAAAATTTTATTAATAAGAATAATAAAAGTATCAAATTCCTGAGACAGGAGGGAAAGAGGGGATTTAATTTTACTGTTGCAATCAGTTACTAACAGCTGCCCACTTTCTCTGATATTTTTTCATTTTCCATGCTTTTAGGCAGTATTTCTCAAATTTTAGTCACCATGAGAATCACCTGGAGGGTTTTTAATTCTTGGGCAAAGCCCAAGACTTTGGTGAAACCCTGTCTCTACTAAAAATACAAAAATTAGCTAGGCGTGGTGGCAGGTGCCTATAAACCCAGCTACTCTGGAGGCTGAGGCAGGAGAATTGTTTGAACCTAGCAGGTGGAGGCTGCAGTGAGTCAAGATCTCACTACTGCACTCCAGTCTGGGCGACAGAGTGAGACTTTGTTTCAAAAAAAAAAAAAAAAAAAAAGGGAAAAGATCGTGCTCAGTTTTACGACCCAATAGGAGGAGGAAATATGTAAACAGTTAATTTTAATACAATGTGATACACACTAATACACACAAAAATAGCTCCTCTATACATCTCTAAGTGCCAAAAACTCTTCACATAATGAAGACCCAAACAAATATTACTGACAAAAGCTTAAGCCACTTTCAGTCTAAGAACTTACCTGATAGAAAAATTTAAGGCTTAGTAAGAATGTAAAAACCAATAGATAGATATGCAGACAAACAGCAAAGTAAAAAGGGCATGAGTCTATACTTCCAGAGAATAGAGTAGGAAAAGGGAAAAAGTAACTTTACAGTGGTGAAATCTGGCAAATACTTATCTTAAATAAGTGAAGGTTAACATCAATAGTGATGTCACATGGATATCATGTACCCCCAATATAATGTGATGACAAAAGCATTACGCCTCCGTGTTATTCTTTGCAAAAACTCATTTGTCCAGTCTAGTCACGAGAATAGCATCAGACAAACCTAAGTTGGGAGACATTCTGCGGGATATCTAGCCAGTATTCTTCAAAAATGTCAAGGTCATAAAAAGCAAGGCAAGACTGACAAACTCACATACCAGAGAGACTGAAAACATGACAACTAAATGCAACGTGATACCCTAGATTGGATCCGGTGACAGAAAGGAAAAACTGGTGAAACCCAAATAAAGTCTGGAGTTAATAATGCACCAATGTTGGTTTTTTAGTTTTGACAGATGTACCATGGTAATGTAATATGTTAAAAAGGGAAAACAGCGAAGGGGAATGGAAAACTGTGCTCTCTGCAACTTTTCTATAAATCTAAAATCACTCTAAAATTTAAAGTTCATTAGGAAAAAAAAAAAAGAGCATGACTCTAGAAGGCTCAGGTTAGCCTGGGTTGTAAGCCAGGAACTGCTGTGCTTAAAGAAGCTAAATTACAGGATCTTGTCAAACTCTAAATCTACAAAAATCATGAGCACAGGCTCATTCACCAAATACTAGATTCCTAGATTTACAGGCCTTTTCTTTAAAATAAAAAGCAGTAGTTTCAGCCCTAATAAAACAAAGAACTATTTCACAGAATAGGACTATACACTTGCAGAACTTACCCCACAAAGAGAATAAACTTTAACATAATTATCAGTCACTTCCCTTGGTTCACTGGCAGTAGCATAATTTTAGATACATTTCTAGTTTTCAAATCATAACAGAAAAATTTGGCCCTTTGACTGGGCACGGTGGCTCACACCTGTAATCCCAGCACTTTGGGAGGCTAAGGCAGGTGGATTACCTGAGATCAGGAGTTTGAGACCAGCCTGGCCAACACGGCGAAACCCCATCTCTACAAAAAATACAAAAATTAGCCAGGCGTGGTGGCGGGCACCTGTAATCCCAGCTACTCAGGAGGCTGAGGCACAAGAACAGATTGAACCTGGGAGGTGGAGGTTGCAGTGAGCCGAAATCACACTACCATACTCCAGCCTGGGTGACAGACTCTCAAAAAAAAAAGAAAAGAAAGAAAAAGAAAAATTTGCTCCTTTTACAAAATGTCGCCTTAATGCTCCATCAGAGACTTTCTACAAAGCCAAATGGGCCAGAAGTTAAACTCGGAAATATATTTCCAATATCCTTACAATCTAGTCAGATAATTCATCAATGAGTAAACAGAATACTGATACACAATCATAGATATTTTAAAAATCCAGATTTGAGGGGGTAGATACGATTTTTTAAATCTATTTTTGTGTATGTACATACATATATACATTATACATTCCACATACACAAAACTCTCTGAAGTCATTTTAGTTGTGGCCAGAATACCCATGGTCATGCCAAGGCCTAACTTTTACAAATTTACTTTTTAAAAAAAAAAACCAAAAAACTAAAAGATATTCTAGATTCTGGATTTTTAATGAAACTACTGGGCTTCTGAGAATATGAACAAGCATTTACATTTGAAAAGAAACAAGGGCCATTCATCAAAGCTTCACATGGCAACAGAAGTTATACAAGTTAGAATCTTTAACTTCATTTATTCTAACTAAAAAGATAAACCAACCAAAAATCTCATTTATGCTATAAAATAAAAGAAACGGGTTAAGAATTTTAAAAGTAAGTCTAAACATAAAGACTCAAGTTCAATCAAGTTTTGGTTAATTACTGAAATAAGTTACTCTTTTAAAAAATCTATACTGAAATTCAACACACCAAGTTAGAGTCCTCTCTTTAACTTCATTTTCATTTTTTCCCATTCAAAAAAATAAACACAAAGCAGACACGGGGTCTTTAAAACAAACAAACAAAAAGCATTTAACCCAAGGGGAAATGGGCAAGAATTTTAAAGGTAAGTCTTGAACAAAAAGATTCCTATGTTCAAGTCAGTTTTGATTATCTAGTAAAATAAGACCTAAACTTGTATTATACTTCAACAAACCAAAATCCTGGCAGAGTATAAACTGCCATAGGCCAAAAGGACTGATCATATAAATAAGAACATTATATTTTATTACTTAGGAGGATAATTTAAAATGTTCAGATCTTAGCTACGTCACTACTGCAAAAGTATTTTTTAAATTACTTCAATTTTCAAGGAAGAATGATATCAGCTCTCAAAATTCAGTTTTGTAAAATATTGATGCTTGTAAATAAATAAAAACAAATCAATGACTTGCAGTTGTAGTTACACAGGCTATCTTGCAGTAATTATAATTTTTAAAAAGAGTACAGATTATGTTGCTCTATTTATTAAAGTAAAAGGATAAAGAAAGATTTATCAGACAAATTCTAACCAAAAGAATACTAGTTATTAATATTGAACAAAACTGGAAGAAAAATACCAAAACCAAAAGAAATAAATTAACTGAGCAAAATCTAGAATTTGAGTCACAAAAAATGTTCTAAGGTCTTCTGGAATTAGAACATGAGGGGGGGCCAGGCACAGTGGCTCAAGCCTGTAATCCCAGCACTTTTGGAGGCCGAGGCGGGCAGATCACGAGGTCAGGAGATCAAGACCATCCTGGCAAACACGGTGAAACCCCGTCTCTACTAAAAATACAAAAAAAATTAGCCAGGCGTGGTGGCGGGTGCCTGTAGTCCCAGCTACTCAGGAGGCTGAGGCAGGAGAATGGCGTGAACCTGGGAGGCGGAGCTTGCAGTGAGCTGAGATCGCGCCACTGCACTCCAGCCTGGGCGACAAAGTGAGACTCCATCACAAAAAAAAAAAAAAAATTAAAACTAAAAAAAAGAACATGATGGGGAAGAAAATAAGTAAAAATAATCTAAAGGACTCATTTTGCTAGAGTAATGGTTGAAAATCTTGTTTTCAACATAGGAGAAATAAGTACTAGTACAGGAAAAGGGGCACAGGGTGCGAATCCCCTACCCAAAATGCTTGGGACCAGAAGTGTTTTGGATTTTTTCGGATTTTGGAATATTATCTTTTTTTTTTTTTTTTTTTTTTCAGATTTTGGAATATTATCCTATCTTGGGGATGGGACCCAAGTCTAAACATGAAATTCATTTATGTTTCATATAAACTTTATACACATAATCTAAGATAATTTTATACAATCTTTTTAATAATTTTGTGCATGAAACAAAAGTTTTGACTGCAACTTATCACATGAGACCAGGAGTGGAATTTTCCACTTTGTGGGTCATGTCAGTACTCAAAAGTTTCAGATTTTGAAGCATTTCAAATTTTGGATTTTCAGATTAGGGATGCTCAACCTGTATTAACTATATTAATGAAACAAGACATTATAACAAAATTTCCACATTAACTGGGAGGCGGGATAAGGGAATGAATCACAAGTTGATAATAAGCAACAGTAAGAAACAGAGAAAATAAAAATGTAAAATAAATAGGTAAAGAAGGGAAAATCAAATCAATGTAAGTGCTATTATCTTAAAAACTATCCAATTAGGTAAAGCATTAAAATACAGAAATCTGCCATTTTCAAGAGACATACACAACAAACATAAGAAATATCAGGTAATTCAAAAAAAGAGGGAACAGGAGAAGCAGTATTAAAATCACACAAGCTAGAGTTTAAAACTAGGAAAAAATTCTGAAGAATATGGATACAGGGAGAAAGCAAATGTGACAAAATGGTTAACAAGTAAATCTAGGAGAAGATAAAGGGGTGTCTACTATTTAAAACAAAATTCAAGGTAGTAATTTCCTACAAATGTATTTATTATTCAAAAATTATTCTTTTAATAAAGCTTTTTATTAAAAAAAAAAAAAAGGCCAGTTACCTGGGAATAGGCTCCAGGCATATAAGATAAATTGTGTTTATTCATTTACCTTAGCATACACTACCGTTTATCAAATGATGACACTACTATTCCCCATCTACTCTAACTATATTTTTGTCTTGGGCCTGAAGAGGTGGCTCATGCCTGTAATCCCAGTACTTTGGGAGGCCGAGGCGAGTGGATCACCTATTATCAGGAGCTCGAGACCAGTCTGGCAAACATGGCGAAACCCTGTCTCTACTAAAAATATAAAAATTAGCCGGGGGTGGTGGTGCATGCCTGTAATCCCAGCTCCTCAGGAGGCTGAGGTGGAAGAATCACTTGAATCCAGGAGGCCGAGGCTGCAGTGAGCCGAGATCCCGCCACTGCACTCCAGCCTGAGTGACAGAGTGAGACTCCGTCTAAAAAAAAAAAAATTTGTCTTTATGAGAAAAAAAATCCCTCATTACATCGTACCATGCAAAGATTTTGCACCAATGTTCTTACCACAAAAACCATTTATGAGAAGTTTATGTGTAGGGTTTGACGATGTTTCAAAGTATATCATCACCGAAATCTCTTCAGTACGGCCCCATTCCCAAAAGCATCCCACAAACAATGGCTCAACCCCTGAAATGCGACTGAGATAACTTTTGTCATCACCGCGAGGGAGTATCCTTTACCATTTCCCAACTATTATTCAAATTAAAATTAAAAAGATTAGGTACCTGTGAACAAGAATTCAAGTCACTTTAAGTTTCTCTTTCTGCATTTTTAAAATGTGGTAATATGTATTCTGCCTATTTCATTTGGCTCTTGTGGAAAATGAGGAAAATTTAAGGAAGGGCCAAAAACAAAAGAAAAATAAGGACAAAGAGAAACTAAATAATCAATACATTTGAGGCTGGGTGCAGTGGCTCACGCCTGTAATCCCAGCACTTTGGGAGGCTGAGGCGGGAGGATCACCTGAGGTCAGGAGTTCAAGAGCAGCCTGGCCAACATGGTGAAACCCTGTCTCTACTAAAAATACAAAAATTAGCCAGATGTGGTGGTGCACTTCTGTAATCCCAGCTACTTGGGAGGCTGAGGCGGGAGAATCGTCGAACTTGGGAGGCGGTGGTTGCAGTGAGCCAAGATTGCGCCACTGCACTCCATACTGGGCGACAGAGCAAGACTCTGTCTCAAAAATAAAAATAATAAAATAAAATAAAATAAATTTGATATAATGAATTTATAAAACTCTAATATCCTCCAAACAGAAATACTGCCATATCCATGGAATATATGTAAAAGCAGGTCATAAACTTGGCAACAAAGAAAGCCTTAACTAATTTTTTTAATTAGACATTTTATAGACTATATTTTTCTAGTTATAATCCAATCAAGTTGAAAGTATACATCAAAGTAACAAAAACCAACCAAACTTAACCACTTTAAAATTAGGAAACATATTCCTAACCAGATAATAAAACTAAAAATTATCTAAAAAGCTGTATAAAGGAGAAAACTTTGTACCAATATCTATGGAATCCCACTAAACCTGTATTCAAGGGTGAATATATCCTTTAAATGATTTCAATATTAAAGATAAAGAGAACTGAAGAAACAATACTCATCTCCGAGAAATTTAAAATAAAAAGAATAAGAAAATATAACAGGGAATTAAATGTTAAACATCATTAAATTAAAAGTCAAAATATAATAGAAAGGATAAGTAAATTCAAAAGATGGTTCTTCTAACAGATCAATAAACTAGACAAAATCAGATTAAGTAAAAATACAAGTGGGAGTACTCCCAAGACTTGGAGTGAGTAAAGAGAACAACCACGAAAGAGAGTATCACAAATTTGTAGCAACAAGTTTGAAAGTAAAAGAAATTAGTAATTCCTTACCAAAATAAAAAGAGAAAATCTGAGAGTAAAAGGAAAATTAGAAATTTACCACTGATGAATTCACGGCAAAGTTTTATCAAACCTTTAAGGAAGAGGTGAATACAACCATATTTGGAATTAACTATTCAATTACTAAGATGACATGTCTTCAGATAAAATGTCAAAACTTTTCTGCCTTCATAAATGAAGTGAAACTCAAGTGTTATTCATGTTTCCTTTAAATGAAATAAAAGGAAATGTGAAATTTGGGAGATAAATTTGAAGCAAAATTATTCCATATTAGAAGCAGGTACTAAGATACCTGGTCAGGTTGTGATACAAAAGATACTATCTTTACAGTAATTATACAAAGTATACATTCCTATGTACCTTAAAGCCAAATAAAATGAAGATGGCATAACACACATTTTCTGTTATCCATTTGTTTAGAAAATAAATATAAATTCTATATAAGAATGTTCAACCAGCCGGGCACAGTGGTTCATGCCTGTAATCCCAGCACTTTGGGAGGCTGAGGTGGGCAGATCACTTGAGGTCAGGAGTTCAAGACCAGCCTGGCCAACATGGCAAAACCCCATCTCTTCAAAAGATACCAAAATTAGCTGGGCGTGGTGGCATGTGCCTGCAATCCCAGATACTTGGGAGGCTGAGGCGTGAGAATTACTTGAACCTGGGAGGTAGAGGTTGTGGTGAGCCAAGATCGTGCCACTGCACTCCAGCCTGGGTGACAGAGTGAGACTCTGTCTCAAAAAGAAAAAAAAAAAAAGTTCACCCAATAATCTGATGAGAATATAGTTTTCCTCTAAGGATAAACTAAAAGAGGAAATTTGCACATGAGAAAATCATTAAGATAATGAAGATGTTAAGAGCATTAGATTACTTACAACTGCAAACTCATCTCTGTCAAGCATTCCATCATGGTCAATATCACTCAACTCCCAAACCTTAAAAAGAGAATAATTGAAAAAAGATTAATGTTCTTTCAGTTCATGTTCTACTCGAGGGCAAGAAAAGAAAGTTTATGAGCTAGGAATGGTGGCTCATGCCCATATGGCCTCCCAGCACTTTGAGAGGCCAAGGCAGGAGGATCACTTGAGCCCAGGAGTTTGAGACAGCCTAGGAAACATAACGAGATCCCATCTCTACAAAAGATAAAAATAAAAAATTAGCTGGGCATGGTGGCATGCACCTGTAGGCCAAGCTACTCAGGAGGCTGAGGTAGGAGGATCCCTTAAGCCCAGGAGATCAAGGCTGCAGTGCACTATGATATGCCACTGCACTCCAGCCTGGGCAACGGAGCTAGACATTGTTTCTTAAAAAAAAAAAAAAGTGTACTGTTGAGAGTTAAAAATGGAGATAAGCAAGTGTCTGGTTATAATTGCCTTGAAAGGAGTTTGGGCTTTATTCTAAGTGCAATGGAAAGCTACTAAAAAGTTAGGTTTAAGTAATAAAATAACAACAGTGTATTTATAGTTTAGAAATTTCACACTGATCACACAGGGGAGAAATAATTAGTGGGAAACAATACTAAAAAATGGCATTTAAATAAATATTTATTGAGCATCTAAAATCTATATAACATTGATCCAGTAGTAGTAATAATATGGTGGTATGGTGGTTGTCATCATCATAGCAGCTAGCATTCAAAGAGTATGTAGCAATCATGGTAATAGGCAGGACTTAACATTCATTATCACATTCAATCACTACAATTCTATAAGCTGGGAATTATGTCCCCTTTAAAGATTAGAAAACTGAGACATGGCTTTCTAATGACTTGCCCAAGGTCACACAGCTAAGAAGTGGTGCAGCCAGGATTTGACCCTATGTAATCTGCTGAAGCAGGTAATTAAAGAAAGGGCAGCCGGGTGCTGGTGGCTCACACTGTAATCTCAACACTTTGGGAGGCTGAAGCGGGTGGATCACCTGAGGTCAGGAGTTCAAGACCAGCCTCAACAACATGGAGAAACCCCATCTCTACTAAAAATATAAAAATCAGCTGGGCGTGGTGGCACACGCCTGTAATCCCAGCCACTCAGGAGACTGAGGCAGGAGAATTGCTTGAACCCGGGAGGCGGAGGTTGTGGTGAGCCAAGATTGCGCCATTGCACTCCAGCCTGGGTAACAAATGCTAAAATCCATCTCAAAAAAATAAAAAAATAAAAATAAAGAAAGGGCAAGAGGTTTAAAGAGAGTAGATAAGATTTGAAATATGAAGAGGATTATGGAGAAATCACTATGGAAACAGCACAAGAGTGACTGGCAGTACGGAGAAGCCCAGCTGAAGCTGGTGATGATAAATTTACAGTGACAGCAATCTTACTACACCTGCTCAGTAGTCCACATGCACCACAGAGAAGGCAGATAATTTACTTCATGTTTTTTCCATCAGGCAGGAGAGATAGAAAAATAACATGGCAAAGGCGGCTAAGGATAGATATGAAGCTGTAGACCAAAAGACAGGGAATAAAGTTTTACTTTTACAGGAGGAAAAGAATTCATGGCGATGGATATTGGGGATAGTTGCATAATAATGTAAATGTAGTTAATACCACTGAATTGTACACTTAACATTGGTTAAGATGTTAAATTTCATGATATGTATATTTATCACAGTAAAAAAATTGAAAAAAAGAGGAAAAGTAAAAAAGTCAGATTTTTTTTTTTTTGAGACAGTCTTGCTTGTTGCCCAGGCTGGAGTGTAGTGGTGCGATCTCGGCTCACTGCAACCACTGCCTCCTGGGTTCACGCGATTCTTCTGCCTCAGCCTCCTGAGTAGCTGGGACCACAGACTGCGCACCACCACACCCGGCTAATTTTTGTATTTTTAGTAGAGATGGGGTTTCACCATATTGGCCAGACTGGTCTCGAACTCCTGACCTCGTGATCCACCCGCCTCAGCCTCCGAAAGTGCTGGGATTATAGGCGTGAGCCACCATGCCCAGCCAAGAAGTCAGATTTAAAGGTCTTAGTAAAACCAGTCAAAGAATTAGTCTTGCTAGTTTCTGGAAAAGAGCTCTATAAAGACAGGAAGTACAAGTTAGAGAGCAGAATTTATTATTTCAGAGATAAAACTATTCCTTACAACAAGACACCATGATACAGCCACAGAGTAAGTGGCAGACATAAAATACTGATGGTCTCTAGAAATTAACTCAAGCAAATAGGAGGTCAAGAGTGTACAGCACAAACTAAAAAAGGACCTACTTGAGGGGCTTACATATGTAATTCATTTCAACCACTCATTTTTACAGGGAATAACCAAATACAGAAATATGCTGGCAATAATTTTATACATTAAGTCAGAAAAAAAATCCTATAATGATACAACTTTAAAATAAGATTTGTATATTTTTAACAAAGAGTTATACATGCTCCTGGTATAATAGATATAAAATTAAAATACATAAAAATTACATTTCGGAGTAAATAATATCTTACTCTTCCAAGGATATCCACAGGTAACTTAGAGTTGAGCAACACTGGTTTCACTTTATCACCAGACAGAAATCCATTCACTGGGCTTAAACTATCAAATATTGCATCATATTTGGCCTTATCTTCAGGCTACAATAAAAAACAAAATCACAAGTTAAATAATAGAGAAAAGGATTTAACTGCAGTTATAAAAATCAAGTCCTTAAAGAATAGACTACATATATTTTTAAACTATCATTTAAAAAACATTTTTCACTTTCATCAAAATATAATATTCATTGTAAAGATACGCAAGAAAAAAATACATAGGAAATAATAATTTCAAAGTGACTTTACCCAAGAGTCTGGTGTTGCCCATTCTTTTTGTAGCTGGAACACCATCTTTATTTTCCAACTATTGGGTTAGAATCAAAATATTTCAGAGGTAGAAGGGCTTTGAAGAACATCTAGTCCAACCCTCTCACTTAAATAGACCCAGAGCAAAAAAGTAACTTTTATAAGAACACACAGCTAATTAGTGACATTCCATGACTCTCTAAAGATGGTATGAGGTGCAGTTCAAATAAATAATTTTTTTTTTTTTTGAGACGGAGTCTTGCACTGTCGCCCAGGCTGGAGTGCAGTGGCACAATCTCAGCTCACTGTAGCCTCCACCTCCCGGGTTCAAGCGATTCTCCTGCCTCAGCCTCCCGAGTAGCTGGGATTACAGGCGCCTGCCACCACACCCAGCTAATTTTCTTGTACTTTTAGTAGACACGGGGTTTCACTATGTTGGCCAGGCTGGTCTCGAACTCCTGACCTCATGATCTGCCCGCCTCACCCTCCCAAAGTGCTGGGATTACAGGCATGAGCCACAAATAAATTTTTAAAAATAAAATAATTACTACAGGAATAAACATCAAGATTTCTCCATTTTTCCCAAAGCAATATTTCTTTTTCTTGTCAATAACAAGATATCTCCTAAATTTTTAAAAGTTATTAGTGTAACATGAAAAACTATTGTTCATTATTTGCCCAGTCAAGGCCATATTCCCACACTTTTAAAACTTAGTGCCCAGTCCACAGCATGCAAAGACATACAAATAAAAATGGTTTTCAAAAAAACTGTACACATTTATCAAAGCTCATTTGATCTGCTATAGTCTAAGCATTTTTAAATTACAAGTTTTATAGTACAATATGATGTGGCTCTGAAAAACTATAATGCAAAATACCTATTTCTAAAAAGATTTCATAAAGAATTGTTTTAGAGTCATCTAGAAAATACATAGTTAACCAGAATTTTCAAGTAAGAGATAATACCAGTGGGGTAAACTATCTTTTAATCAAATATTTTAGTTAATACAAGATTATAACATCACCATTTTTCTTTACATTATAACAGATATACAAGTAGACCGATACTGTCACAAAACAACTGACAGAGCCGAAAGATCCCTCAGAAACACCAGTAACAGCTTCTCCCCTACCTTTCCCTAAACATGTATGAAAGTCTAATGAAGATAGCAATATATTTCAGAGGTAGAGAGAGAGTAGATAGGAAGCAATGAAGGGGTGAGAGAATAGTTACAAAGTTTACTTACTTTTACAGCCCATGGGAGCTCAGCTGCAGAGGTTCCACTGATTAGCAAAGGACTACTGGTATCATGCTATAGAAGAAAGTAAAGCACAACAAGAGTTGAAATTCTCACATCAAGAAGCAATGAAGAAAAAATGGTTTTTGGATTTAAATATATTCATACAAAATGCTGGATCTCAATGCACACAGGACACTATTTTACATTTACTAGACCATCTAAATAACAATGAAACAAAGTGATTATAATACCATATTTTTACCGTACCTTTTCTGGTTTTTGTTTTGTTTTGTTTTTGAGATGGAGTCTTGCTCTGTCGCCCAGGCTGGAGTGCAGTGGCATGATTTCGGCTCACTGCAACCTCCATCTCCTGGGTTCAAGCAATTCTCCTGCCTCAGCCTCCGAGTAGCTGGGATTACAGGAATGCACCACGACACCCAGCTAATTTTTGTATTTTTAGTTGAGATGGGATTTCACCATGTTAAGCAATGCATGACTGTAATGCACGTAGGCAACAAATCCCTAAATTAACCTTCTGACTACATGCCTAAACATAAAAGTGCAGAAATTCTCTAAACTTAAGAAATTAAATTATTAGTATGCAGACCAAAAACTTCTAAAATGTTGAGTTTAAAAACAAGCAACTAGTTACTGGGGAGGATCACTTGAGCCCAGTTCAAGGTGACAGTGAGCTATGATCGCAGCACTGTATTCCAGCCTGGGCAACAGAATGAGGCCATCTCTTAAAATTTAAAAAAACAAAAAACAAGAGGAGCCATAAAATATCTGGGGAAAAAAAGGAGTGAGGTGGGGAGGACTAGCATACTAGATTTAAAAAACATGTCACCAAATATGATAATTAAAACAATGTAACATCAGCATATGGTATGGATAAATAGATCAATAGGTAAGAACAAAAAAAATCGAGTAAGCAATCAAAATACATATGAGAATTTAGCACACAACTGAGATGGCATTTCAAAGGGAATGAAGAGACAGGAAGTGAAGGATGGATTATTTAATAAACTGTATTGACTATACTTTCTGTAGGGTAGCCATCTTGAAAAAATATAAAGTTGAATCTAGGCTAGGTGTGGTGGCTCACGTCTGTAATCCCAGAACTTTGGGAGGTCAAGGTGGGCAGATTACCTGAGGTCAGGAGTTCAAGACCAGCCTGGCCAACATGGTGAAAAACCATCTCTACCCCCCAAAAAAAAATTTAGCCGGATGTGGTGGTGGGTGCCTGTAATCCCAGCTACTCAGGAGGCTAAGGCAGGAGAATCGCTTGAACCTAGGGGGTGGAGGTTGCAGAGAGCTGAGATTGCACCACTACACTCCAGCCTGGTTGACAAGAGCGAAACTCCCTCTCAAAAAAATAAATAAATAAATAAAAATAAAATCTGTACTCACATCCTAGATCAATACTAACTTAAATGTAAAAAATAAAAAAAAAATTTAACCTGACAATTTATTTACACAAAAGACAATAATAAGCCAGGCTCAGTAGTACATGCCAATTGTCCCAGCTATTTTGGAGGCTAAGGCAGAAGTATCACTTGTGCCCAGGAATTCAAGGCTAGCCTTGGCAACATAGCAAGATTCTGTCTCTTCAAAAACAATAAGACAAATGACAAAATAGGAAAAAAAGACTTGCAACTCATACAGACAAAGAGTTAATGTCCTAATAATTAAAGAGGCCCTAAAATTCAATAAGTAAAAGAGCAACAACCAAGAAAAATGGGCAAAAGCTATAAACAGACATTCACATAAAGGTAATGTAAACATAAGAAAAGCTTATAAGAAAGCTATTCTTATTAGCACAAGAAAAGCTATTCAACCTCACTCCATAAAGCCAAAAGGATAAATTTAAAATTACATACTGTCACCTATCAAACCGCAAAGATCTAAAAGTTTAACCAAAGTATGCTAGCCAAAGTGTACAGAAACAGGCACTCAAACAATTGCTGGAGGGAGGGTGAACTAGTACAACCACTATGGAAAGCAAGTTGACAAAATACATAGAAATTACAAAGGCAAAAACTTTTGAACAGCATTTCTACTTTTGGAAATTAACACATATAAATACATTCCTGCACATGCAAAATAACATATGTCCAAGTTTATTATTCATTGCAGCATTTTTTTATAATGAAAGATTCAAAATAAACTAAAAGCCTATCAATAGAAAGTTAATTATCATAAACATAAGCAAAGAAATACTACACAGCTATAAAAAACAAAGTGGAAGCTTCTATGTAATGATATATAAATACCTCTAAAACTTAATAAGCTACTTATAAAAGGTATAGAATTATGTGTATAGCAGGAGTCCCCAATCCCCGGGCCACAAACTGGTACCCGTCCATGGCCTGTTAGGAACTGAGCTGTATAGCAGGAGGTGAGCAGCTGGCAGGCAAGCATTATGGCCTGAGCTCCAACTTTTGCCAGATCAGCGGCGGCATTAGATTCTCATGGGAGCACGAACCCTATCATGAACTGCGCATGTGAGGGATCTAGGCTGCATGCTACTTATAAGAATCTAATGCCTGATGATGTGGAACAGTTTCGTTCTGAAACCATCCATCCCTCCCAGGTCCATGGAAAAAGTGTCTTCCATGAAACCGGTCCCTGGTGCCAAAAAGGTTGGGGACCATTAATATATAGCATGCTACAATTAAAGTAAAATAAGAAAATAAGTATTTATATATATATATGTATATTTTTAAGACAGGGTCTTAAACCATCAACCAAGCTGGAGAGCAACGGTGTGATCACGGCTCATTGCAGCCTTGAGCTCCCAGGCTCAAATGATCCTCCCATCTCAGCCTCCCAAGTAGCTGGGACCAGACGTGCACACCAACACACTCGGCTAAATTTTAGATTTTTTTGTAGAGATGGGGGTCTCGCTTTGTTTCCCAGCCAGTCTTGAACTCCTGGGTTCAAGTGATCCTCCCACTTCTGCCTCCCAAAGTGTTGGGATTACAGGCGTGAGCCACCTCACCCAGCCTATAGTTTCTTACATATACATATATAATCACTCTGGAAGGATACACAAGAAATTAACTAAAAACAGCAGGAGCCAGTAGGGGGGAAAAAGCCAAGTAGCTGAGTGAAAGGGCCAAAGGGAGAATTCCTTTTAATATATTACTTTTAATTTTCAAATAACGTGGTGTCACTTTTTAAAAATTAAATACAATTTAAATCTAAAAGCATTTCTTACAAATCTTGGTGGAGGAACAGCCAGGTTCAAACTACTTAGTGAAACTTCCAATCCATTCTGGGCACATGCCACAAGACGCAAAGCAACAAAGAATTCCTAAGAAAGAAAAGTATGAATGTTAAGAGCATTCTCCCTCTACCAACTTACCTACCTGCACAAATACTTACAATCTAAAAATATAAAACAATTCATAATTACTACAGAGGTCTTATGTAGCAACAAGTAGCATATTTGCTTCAAAAATATCTTGCAGAAAAATCCTATGTAGAAAGATGTTCCTAGTATTTATGAATCGCTAATAACATAAATGGGAAAATACATACAGATAGTGGAAATCATACAGAATACTCATGTTTAAAATAATACTTAGCGCCAGGCACAGTGGCTCACACCTGTAAGCTCAACATTTTGGGAGGCCGAGACAGGCAGATCACTTGAGGTCAGGAGTATGAGACCAGCCTGGCCAACACGGAGAAACCCCGTCTCTCTACTAAAAACACAAAAATTAGCCAGGTGTGGTGGCATGCACCTGTAGTCCCAGCTACTCAGGAGGCTGAGGCAGCAGAATCACTTGAACATGGAAGGCAGAGGTTGCAGTGAGCCGAGATCGCGCTACTGTGCTCCAGCCTGGGTGACAGAGCGAGACTGTCTCAAAAAAACAGACAAACCAAAAAAAAACAAATAATATTTAATGATATTAAGAGATGTATTTTATCATTTAAATGAGAAAAAAAGAATTAGAGAAAAATCCCAAAAGAAAATAATACCTAAAATGTTATGAAAAGTCATCTCTGGATTGTGAGATTATAAATTTTGAAACTGGAACAGTAATTCAAATGACTTAATGACTGCGATTCCAGAAAAACTACAGAAAATAACTGTGCAACATCAAAAAAAATTATGTAACGGTTTAACTTCAAAATAATTATAAATCTCTCCCAAAAGTCCTTGGATTTTTAGCAGTTGAAGTCTTAGTCCAAAACTTAATAAATAAATGCAAAGAAGCTGAAGCAACTGGTTTTCAGCTGTTTTGAGTTAGTGTCATAGACATGATAACAAAACCCTTTACTCCAGCTACAATTTGTCCAACCTGTCAATACCCTAGTATAGTCGCTGATGTAATCAACCCTTCACTACTTCTCTGAAATCCCGTACTCTCCCCCATACCCTTCATACCCAATTCATAACCCATTCTTATCACCTTGCAGACTGTCTGCTTTATACAATCCCTTGCCTTCACTCATTTCTTGAAAAAATGCTATTTCAAGATATCCCATTTTCTTCTCATTCATTCCACAACCTTCTGTGCAATGTGACTTCAACTCCCATGATTAGCTAGAAAAACTACCGCCTATGTCACAGATAATCTCCTAGCTACCAAATAGAATAGCCTTAAAAAAAAAAGCCTCATACTGCTTATTCTTTTTGCAGCCTGGGAAAGTATCTTCCTGGAAGCTCTCCTCCACCAAACAGCTTCACAAAACCCTCCTAGTTCTCTTCTGACCTTTTAGGTCTCTTCTGTTGGAGTCAATGTCTTCCCTAACTGCTAGTATTCTAAGTATTCTAACATGACCCTCTTTCTTTTCTCACTCTATTTGAGATTCAATTACTCTTAGGTAATCAAGTCTATTACCACAGTATGGATGGGCTATGAAGTGAAATAATTCTGCATTAAATTCTAGTTCTGCTACTTATAGTTGTGAGGCCAAGGGCAAGTTAAAACCCTTCCATAATAGGGGGGTTAATACCTACCTTGCAATGTATTATGAGCAACAAAATAAAAACCATGCTGCAGGAGGAAAGTGCCTACTGTCATTTTTGTCACATGGAAATTCATTAAGTATTGGTTTCTTTTCTTTCATTCATATGCTAACTTAAAAATCTGGGCCAGGCACGGTGGCTCACGCCTGTAATCCCAGCACTTTGGGAGGCCGAGGTGGGTGGATCACTCGAGGTTAGGAGTTCAAGACCAGCCTGGCCAATATAGTGAAACCCCATCTCTACTAAAAATACAAAAAAACTAGCCAGGTGCGGAGGCATACGCCTGTAACCCCAGCTACTCCAGAGGCTGAGATGGGAGAATTGCTTGAATCCCGGAGGCAGAGGTTGCAGTGAGCCAAGATCACGCCACTGTACTCCAGCCTGGGTAACAGATCAGGGCTCTGTCTCAAAAAAAAAAAAAAAAAAATCTATGCTTCCAAAGGAACTTCAAAGTTTAACTGCAGACTCATAAATCCAGCCACCTGGAAGTACTAAGGCAACTCAAACTCAATATCCAAAATCAAACAATTATAAGTAAAAAATTTATTATACTGTAAAACCTTAAGACAGTGACCACATCTATCATGTTAACCTCTGTATTTCTAAAGCCTGGCTCATCATAGGTACTCAACAAATATTTGCTGACTGACTACATGGCACCTAGGTGGGCCCATATGAATTTTGTTTTCCTATGCCTCCAATACACCAAAGTAGCCCTTCTACCCAGAGACTTGAACAGGGACTACAATCTAGCCCCGAAATCTTAATTAAAAGACTGGATATTCTGACCCTCTCATCAAATTTCTCCAATATCTGGCTTTGATCCTGCTTCAGCTATGCCGGGGGTGGGGAGGAAGCCTAACTTTGAGTAGTGGCACTCAGCAAACTTGGAATTCAATCCTTATACAACTCTGAAATCCATCCCCAACAATCAGAACTTCAGAGTACACTAATGGTGTTCAACACCCTTGGCCATAACCACTTTTATGTATTCTGGTCAAGAATTTACTTCTGGTTTATAAATCATTTTTTGGTTTAGATATCAGGAGTAAGATCTAGACCAGAATACTCACATGTCACATGTGATTAACCAAGAGTTTCCTTTCAAATCTTCAAATCTACTAGACAATACCATCTTAACACTTACTTAATAACATTCACTTTTACTTATAACCCTATGTAACTAGGAAAATTAATTAAAGAGCAAAGTCTCTCTGAAAGACAGAAAAATAAACTCCAGGAGAACAATGTCACCCAACTCACACTAACTGTTAAGACTTATATTAACATCTAGTGATTGGAAATACTTTCACTGTTACACACTTGCCCTAGGCAAAACTCTAATGTTGGTAAAAACCAATTCTTGGCTTCAAAATACAAGAAAACCCTGCTGGCTATTTTTTATTTTGAATCACTCAAAAAAAAAATTCATACGAATATCTGAAACTTACTTGTTTGTTCAGGATACCTTTGCCATCTGTGTCAGCTAAATCCCAAATCTGAAATTTAGGGGGAAAAAATATCAATGTATATTTTAAACAAAAGTCATCTGAATGATAAATTAAATCTCTGCTATTTACAACCTCAGGCTCTCTGGTAATCGGATCTAAGAATCATAGAATTAAGAGTGGAAAGAACCCTTAAAGATCATTTAGTGCAAACTTGTCCAACTTGCAGCCCACAGGCCACATGCAGCCCAGGACAGCTTTGCACGTGGCCCAACACAAATCCATAAACTTTCTTTAAGAAATTATGAGGGTTCTTTTATGATTTTTTTTTTTTTTTATCATCAGCTATCATTAGTGTTAATGTATTTTATGTGTGGCCCAAGACAATTCTTCTTCTTTCAATGTGGCCCACGGAAGCCAAAAGATTGGGCACCCCTGATTTAGTGCAACCCTTCACAAAGATACTAAGGCCCAATGAGGGTAAGTGACTTAGCTCAAGAACATTCAAGGCACCAGGGAAAGAAGTGAAGCCTAAGTTCTAACTTCCAGTCACATGCCTTTTTCATTAATCCAAGTTCTAACTCTGAGACCAATGCTCTTTCTACTAGAACGTACATACTATTCTTGATTTTGGATCCTTAAGATATTCTTTTCTATATGCAAGTTGAGATGATTAATGTTTATTTGTGAATAATTAAATTATTAATAGTGATTTTTCAGGATTTTGAATATATATCAATATCATGTATAAGGAGTAGACAGGGGAGGGGCTTTCCACCTCTTTGTGCTCTTTTTAAAAAGCCTCTCATCCCCCAGTCTATTCACCACACATTAAACAGAGACAGTTATAACAGAGGAAGTAGGGAGAGAGCCAAGTCTTTGAGTGTGTGGCAAGATTCCCAGTCTTCACTGTTTCTCCCCACCAAATGTACTTATTACTTCCTCATTTTATCCTATTAAAAAGTAGTTTGTTTCTAAAAATCTGAAAAACACCTTACTTTTCAAGAGGGTAAATCACTACGCTACAAATTCCCTTCATCCTACTATTAAAATGGCTTCTATGACTCAGTTCTAACTTCTAAATTTCTTGATGGCATCTTTCTAAATTTGCATCCAGTTCATCTATAGTACACATTCCTTACAAACTTATAATCTAGTTATAATGAACGAATACTACCTTTCCAAGTATCAAGTCTGGAAGCCCTGATTTTTTCAGGAAAGCAGCAGCATCAGAAGCCAACACCCTTCCAGTATTGCCTGTATCAACCTGAAAAGATACAAATCCATAAGTTGACAACAAAATACAAAGGAAAATTATCACCATTTACCTGCCTTCCATCCCTGTGATTTGGGACCTGGCTTTTGCAAGAAAGGAATGAGAATCCTTTGACTACCATGGGCCAAAGAATATGTGGACAGACATATGAGTAGTACTATCTAGACAGCACTGGCAATTTACAAAGTGGTTTTTGTTTTATCATGCCCTACCATACAAATGAGAAAAGTGAAGCTCAGAGGATTGTCAAAGCAAATTCGTGGGGTTGTAACATCAACACATATCTTCTATGGCTGTCATTTAAATTCCAATTAAATGGCACTAGGAAGAAAGGAGCAGCATTTCCTACAGAGGTCTTCTGACAAATGGGAATAGTTGCACATGTTATGTGCCTCTTCAAACATCTTTCAATCATCAACTTTCACTTTTATACCTACTCTTAGGAACTGCAGCACTTTAAAACAAATCAAAGCAATAGCAGCTCTAAAACCAGCAGTGATTCCAAAATAAACTTGAAGAAACCTTTTTAAAGCTGTTCAGTTCCTAAAACATATTAGGGAACATATCATTTTAACTGACCAGGGACTTTCCTTTAAGACAGAATGAGGTCACAAGAACAGAAACAAACAAACAAACAAACAACAACAACAACAAAAACAGGGAAAAAAAAGACTCATTTTTGTAAAGATTTCCTAAAGTTCCATTTGTAAAAATGAAAAGTACATTTTAAAAAGTCATGGGAAAGGTAACAGGATAATAGTATATTTGTGAGATATCTGTTTTTCCAGTTTAGTTAAAAGATTAAGTTTACTGTAAACATATACTGTACAAAGCATTCTAGACAGTCCAATCCTAGCAAAGAAGCAAAAGGGAAAACCTTTCTTTCAAGTGGTACAACATGGGAAAAATCATGCACTCAGCAAAAAAGAAAAACATGGCCTAATCCTTCAAATTTGGAATAAGAGGAAGTATAAGGATTGGGAAACCTGCCTGTAGAATTCTTCAGAACTCCTTTTCTTTGACTACTTCCTGATCAGCATAGAAAACAAATATCCATACCAACATAGCCTACTAAATATAGAAGCATTCAGGGGAAACATTGATCAAACTCTTATGAAATCATTATGTATTGTATCCCAATTAAGAATTTTACTATCTTCCATTCTTTTGGTTACCCTAATAATATAAACATTTAGTCTTTGTCATCTACAGGCAGTTTCTGAGGTATTCTGCTGCTTGCCTAAAGGCTCTGCCATAGGCAAGGCCAGAAGCTATAGGCCAGAAGCTGATATATCTTCAACAAAGAGTCTTAGAGCCTCATGAAAATGACTATACTTTTGATATAGTCTGTATCTATAAGACATACATAGTCTGAATTATTAACATTTCAAAAAGTGGATTTTTGGATAAAGACTACTCAGCTGACATCACACTACTTTCAAACCATATTGGTAGATGAAGTCAGGATTTCCAGGACTCTTTTCAGTCTGAAAGAAGATGTACTTCATAAAAGCAGACTTCTAATCCGAGATTCAACTGAACAAGAATTACACAGGACTGAATGAACTGTTGAGGAAAATTTAATTATAGTTATTTACTTGGAATACTGTTGGTATTATTTTAATGTTCTATTTTCTAATAGCTATGTGCATAAGCCCTTTCTGAGACCCTCAACTTAGTAGCCTCTGCTTTTGTAAACCAAATGAAATAGTTTTCTTTTTTTATTATTATTATTATACTTTAAGTTCTAGGGTCCATGTGCACAACATGCAGGTTTGTTACATATGTACACATGTGCCATGCTGGTGTGCTGCACCCATTAACTTGTCATTTACATTAGGTATATCTCCTAATGCTATCCCTCCCCCCTCCCCCCAACCCATGAAAGGCCACAGTGTGTGATGTTCCCCACCCTGTGTCTAAGTGTTCTCATTGTTCAATTCCCACCTATGAGTGAGAACATGTGGTGTTTGGTTTTTTGTCCTTGCGATAGTTTGCTCAGAATGATGGTTTCCAGCTTCATCCACATCCCTACAAAGGACATGAACTCATCCTTCTTTATGGCTGCATAGTATTCCATGTTGTATAAGTGCCACATTTTCTTAATCCAGTCTATCATTGATGGACATTTGGGTTGGTTCCAAGTCTTTGCTACTGTGAATAGTGCCGCAATAAACATACGTGTGCATGTGTCTTTATAGCAGCATGATTTATAATCCTTTGGGTATATACTCAGTAATGGGATGGCTGGGTCAAATGGTATTTCTAGTTCTAGATCCTTGAGGAATCGCCACACTGTCTTCCACAATGGTTGAATTAGTTTACACTCCCATCAACAGTGTAAAAGTGTTCCTATTTCTCCACATCCTCTCTAACATCTGTTTCCTGACTTTTTAATGATCGCCATTCTAACTGGTGTGAGATGGTATCTCATTGTGGGTTTTATTTGCATTTCTCTGATGACCAGTGATGACAAGCATTTTTTCACGTGCCTGTTGGCTGCATAAATATCTTCTTTTGAGAAGTGTCTGTTCATATCCTTCGCCTACTTTTTGATGGGGTTGTTTGATTTTTTCTGGTAAATTTGTCTAAGTTCTTTGTAGATTCTGGATATTAGCCCTTTGTCAGATGGGTAGATTGTAAAAATTTTCTCCCATTCTGTAGGTTGCCTGTTCACTCTGATTGTAGTTTCTTTTGCTGTGCGGAAGCTCTCTAGTTTAATTAGATACCATTTGTCAATTTTGACTTTTGTTGCCATTGCTGTTGGTGTTTTAGTCATGAAGTTCTTGCCCATGCCTATGGCCTGAATGGTATTGCCTAGGTTTTCTTCTAGGGTTTTTACGGGTTTTAGGTCTAACATTTAAGTCTTTAATCCATCTTGAAATAATTTTTGTAGAAGGTGTAAGGAACAGATCCAGTTTCAGCTTTCTACATATGGCTAGCCAGTTTTCCCAGCACCATTTATTAAATAGGGAATCCTTTCCCCATTTCATGTTTTTGTCAGGTTTGTCAAAGATCAGATGATTGTAGATGTGTGGTATTATTTCTGAGGGCTCTGCTCTGTTCCATTGGTCTATATCTCTGTTTTGGTACCAGTCCCATGCTGTTTTGGTTACTGCAGCCTTGTAGTATAGTTTGAGGTCAGGTAGCGTAATGCCTCCAGCTTTGTTCTTTTTGCTTAGGATTGTCTTGGCAATGTGGGCTCATTTTTGGTTCCATATGAACTTTAAAGTAGTTTTTTTCCAATTCTGTGAAGAAAGTCATTGGTAGCTTGATGGGGATGGCACTGAATCTAAATTACCTTGGGCAGTATGGCCATTTTCATGATATTGATTCTTCCTATCCATGAGTATGGAATGTTCTTCCATTTGTTTGTGTCCTCTTTTATTTTGCTGAGCAGTGGCTTATACTTCTCCTTGAAGAGGTCCTTCACCCTCTTGGGAGGGTGTATGTGTTGAGGAATTTATCCATTTCTTCTAGATTTTCTAGTTTATTTGCATAGAGGTGTTCATAGTAGTCTCTGATGGTATTTTGTATTTCTGTGGGATCGGTGGTGATATCCCCTTTATCATTTTTTATTGCGTCTATTTGATCCTTCTCTCTTTTCTTCTTTATTAGTCTTGCTAGCGGTCTATCAATTTTGTTGATCGTTTCAAAAAACCAGCTCCTGGATTCATTGATTTTTTGAAGGGTTTTTTGTGTCTCTATTTTCTTCAGTTCTGCTCTGATCTTAGTTATTTCTCATTGGTTCCGTTTATATGCTGGATTATGTTTATTGATTGCATATGTTGAACCAGCCTTGCATCCCAGGGATGAAGCCCATTTGATCATGGTGGATAAGCTTTATGATGTGCTGCTGGATTCGGTTTGCCAGTATTTTATTGAGGATTTTTGCATGGATGTTCATCAGGGATATTGGTCTAAAATTCTCTTTTTTTGTTGTGTCTCTGCCAGGCTTTGGTATCAGGATGATGCTGGTCTCATAAAATGAGTTAGGGAGGATTCCCTCTTTTTCTATTGATTGGAATAGTTTCAGAAAGAATGGTACCAGCTCCTCTTTGTACCTCTGGTAGAATTCGGTTGTGAATCCATCTGGTCCTGGACTTTTTTTGGTTGGTAAGCTATTAATTATTGCCTCAATTTCAGAGCCTGTTATTGGTCTATTCAGAGATTCAACTTCTTCCTGGTTTAGTCTTGGGAGGGTGTAGTGTCCAGGAATTTATCCATTTCTTCTAGATTTTCTAGTTTATTTGCATAGAGGTGTTTATAGTAGTCTCTGATGGTAGTTTGTATTTCTGTGGGATCGGTGGTGGTATCCCTTTTATCATTTTTTATTGTGTCTATTTGATTCTTCTCTCTTTGCTTCTTTATTAGTTTTGCTAGTGGTCTATCAATTTTGTTGATCTTTTCAAAAAACCAGCTTCTGGATTCCCTGATTTTTTGAAGGGTTTTTTGTGTCTCTATTTCCTTCAGTTCTGCTCTCATCTTAGTTATTTCTTGCCTTCTGCTAGCTTTTGAATGTGTTTGCTCTTGCTTCTCTAGTTCTTTTAATTGTGATGTTAGGGTGTCAATTTTAGATCTTTCCTGCTTTCTCTTGTGGGCATTTAGTGCTATAAACTTCCCTCTACACACTGCTTTCAATGTGTCCCAGAGGTTCTGGTATGTTGTGTCTTTGTTCTCGTTGGTTTCAAAGAAGATCTTTATTTCTGCCTTCATTTCATTATGTACCCAGTAGTCATTCAGGAGCAGGTTGTTCAGTTTCCATGTAGTTGAGTGGTTTTGAGTGAGTTTCTTAATCCTGAATTCTAGTTTGATTGCACCGTGGTCTGAGAGACAGTTTGTTATAATTTCTGTTCTTTTACATTTGCTGAGGAGAGCTTTACTTCTAACTATGTGGTCAATTTTGGAATAGGTGTGGTGTGGTGCTGAAAATAATGTATATTCTGTTGATTTGGGGTGGAGAGTTCTGTAGATGTCTATTAGGTCTGCTTGGTGCAGAGCTGAGTTCAATTCCTGGATATCCTTGTTAACTTTCTGTCTCGTTGATCTGTCTAATGTTAACAGTGGGGTGTTGAAGTCTCCCATTATTATTGTGTGGGAGTCTAAGTCTCTTTGTAGGTCTCTAAGGACTTGCTTTATGAATCTGGGTGCTCCTGTATTGGGTGCATATATACTTAGGTTAGTTAGCTCTTCTTGTTGAATTGATCCTTTTACCATTATGTAGTGGCCTTCTTTGTCTCTTTTGATCTTTGTTGGTTTAAAGTCTGTTTTATCAGAGACTAGGACTGCAACCCCTGCCTTTTTTTGTTTTCCATTTGCTTGGTAGATCTTCCTCCATCCCTTTATTTTAAGCCTATGTGTGTCTCTGCACGTGAGATGGGTTTCCTGAATACAGCACACTGATGGGTCTTGACTCTTTATCCAATTTGCCAGTCTGTGTCTTTTAATTGGAGCATTTAGCCTTTACATATAAGGTTAATATTGTTATATGTGAATTTGATCCTGTCATTATGATGTTTGCTGGTTATTTTGCTTGTTAGTTGATGCAGTTTCTTCCTAGCATCGATGGTCTTTACAATTTGGCATGTTTTTGCAGTGGCTGGTACTGGCTGCTCCTTTCCATGTTTAGTGCTTCCTTCAGGAGCTCTTGTAAGGCAGGCCTGGTGGTGACAAAATCTCTCAGCATTTGCTTGTCTGTAAAGTATTTTATTTCTCCTTCACTTATGAAGCTTAGTTTGGCTGGATATGAAATTCTGGGTTGAAAATTCTTTTCTTTAAGAATGTTGAACATTGGCCCCCACTCTCTTCTGGCTGGTAGAGTTTCTGCCAAGAGATCCGCTGTTAGTCTGATGGGCTTCCCTTTGTGGGTAACGCGACCTTTCTCTCTGGCTGCTCTTAACATTTTTTCCTTCATTTCAACTTTGGTGAATCTGACAATTATGTGTCTTGGAGTTGCTCTTCTCAAGGAGTATCTTTGTGGTGTTCTCTATATTTCCTGAATTTGAATGTTGGCCTACCTTGCTAGGTTGGGTAAGTTCTCCTGGATAATATCCTGAAGAGTGTTTTCCACCTTGGTTCCGTTCTCCCCATTACTTTCAGGTACACCAATCAGACGTAGATTTGGTCTTTTTACATAGTCCCATATTTCTTGGAGGCTTTGTTCGTTTCCTTTTACTCTTTTTTCTCTAAACTTCTCTTCTCGCTTCATTTCATTCATTTGAGCTTCAACCACTGATACCCTTTCTTCCACTTGATCGAATTGGCTACTGAAGCTTGTGCATGTGTCACGTAGTTCTCGTGCCATGGTTTTCAGCTCCATCAGGTCATGTAAGGTCTTCTCTATGCTGTTTATTCTAATTAGCCATTCGTCTAATCTTTTTTCAAGGATTTTAGCTTCTTTGCAATGGGTTCGGACATCCTCCTTTAGCTCAGAGAAGTTTGTTATTACTGATCGTCTGAAGCCTACTTCTGTCAGCTTGTCAAAGTCATTCTCCATCCAGCTTTGTTCCATTGCTGGCGAGGAGCTCTGTTCCTTTGGAGGAGAAGAGGTGCTCTGATTTTTAGAATTTTCGCTTTTCTGCTCTGGTTTCTCCCCATCAATAGTATCTGATTCTCACTGACTCCTCAGAATTCAAAAACAAATACTTGTATGGAATGTTTTTACTCTGTATAGCAATATAGTTATTACATGGGTTCAATAGCAATTTGTTTTTCTTCTTAGGATGTAACTGGATAAGCCAATTGTGTAAAACAAGGCCATTATTTGAGAATGACTTCTTTTATTCAAACAAAACAAAGATTAAAGAACAAGCACTGACTTCATGTGGCACCAACATCACAAAGATCTCCCAAGAAAACTGGGCTGCTACCTGGTTTACAAGATCCCAGCCTCACGGGTAGTAAAGTAAGGTCACTTACCAGCAGGCTAGGAAACTTAGCAAATCTGGGAAACCTCAAGATGAGATAAATTCACTCATATTTACATGTAGTGAAGGTGAAATATGGTGGAGAGAATTTCTAAGGTTTGGAGCACAGCCTTAAGACAGAAGAACAAATGTAACAGGGGAATTAAAAAGTACAGTCTGAGATTCTTGATATTTTTCAGGCAGAAATTATTCTCTGACCTTAGAAGTTGCTATATAGTTTATAGCTCCTGATTTGCAAGTCAAAACCAAAGAGGCCTATAATGTTTAATACTTGCTGCAACTATGTAAACAGCCAGGCCAAAAATAATGAAACCAGCCTTTTCTGTGATCATAATCATAAGGTAGTTAGACTGTTAGAAAAAATAATCTGACACTTGAAAATGGGCAAATAAGATTGTCTACACCTTCAAGAAATTATCATCTGATCTATGGTATGCACCCTTGATGACTTTCTTCTGTCTAGACTACTTTATACTCGTAGAGGTAGAGGTTAATAGAAACTGATAGCGATGCAAGTGACTCCTGTCCATACCAATACAAATGAATATTGTCTGGTGAAGTATGTAAATCTCTGTAACTCATATTCCCATTTTTTTGTTGTTGTTTGTTTGTTTGTTTTTGAGATGGAGTTTCACTCTTTTTGCACAAGCTGGAGTGCAATGGCACGATCTTGGCTCACTGTAACCTCGCCTCCCAGGTTCAAGTGATTCTCCTGCCTTAGCCTCCCGAGTAGGTGGGATTAGAGGCATGCACCACCAAACCCAGCTAATTTTGTATTTTAGTAGAGACAGGGTTTCACCATGTTGGCCAGCCTGGTCTTGAACTCCTGACCTCAGGTAATCCACCTGCCTCAGCCTCCCAAAGGGCTGGGATTACAGGTGTGAGCCACCACACCCGGCCATATTCCCATTTTTATATCTGACCAGAGGCTGTATATCTGTACTAATTAACCAGTAATTAATGAGTTGAATAAAATCTGATACATGCTCATTATGTATTTGTATAAAAGTCATGTTTTTCACTTTGTGAAAATTATACTTTAATAAGTCTTAAAAACAACATAGAAGTTATTTGTATTTGTCTTAAGAATTTGGAATATTTATATCTGGATAAATCTATCAAATGTATACATTTTCAACATAGATATTTAAGACAACTAAGTATTTGGACTTAATTATCTTTCCTTCATTTCTCTGGGATTGTCAAATGCATTAAGTACTCAAAGTAGGAGGCTGTAAACAAGATGTTGAAAACAAGACACATCAAATTTATCGAGCTAGCTGGTAATCTACAGGCATACAATCAAGAGTTGACAGTACATTTGATGTTCAATCCAGGCAAACAATGAAACAAAAATCTTACCTGTCTATAGTATTTTTCATATACAGAATTCCCACTTGATAACTGAAATAAACAAATTAATAAAAATTAGATGCTATTCATTAACTTCTATTAACATATTTGGCATTCATTCAACAGATATTTGAGAAACAAAGATGAATAAGATAAAATATCCTTGATTTCAGGGGTTAGGTTTTGTTTCTTCTTGGGGAGCGTGAGACAGAGAATAGATAAAGATAGTCACATGGGTTACTAAGAATCAGGTAGACAAGAAATGAAACAAGAATCTTAAATTTTGTTTTTGACATCAAAACTCCTCTTCATCTAATATTTTACCCAGAAACCCAATATGTAACAAATTGAGAATGAAATGCTTTCTCTAAAGCCAGTTGAGAGGCCCAAATCCCCAAGAATTCATCCTCTACCCAAGTACCCAAAGTACCTATGAATACATTTCAAAAACCACTTCAATAAAACAATTAAATGAATATACAAACTGACGTACAGAAAGATAGTGATGTCATCAGATATAAACTGCTTGCAGAAAGGCAGTTCCATTAAATTCACACTACAGTTCAAAGAGTTCCTTGGTCAGCTTATGAACAAACTCATCTGAAATTCAATGTTTGAAGGATCGACTGGGTGCAGTGGCTCACACCAGTAATCTCAGCACTTTGGGAGGCTGAGGCAGGAGGACTGCTTGAACCCAAGAGTTTGAGACCAGCCTGGGCATCACAGTGAGACCTCGTCTTTACAAATAATTTAAAAATTGGCCAGGTGTGGTGGCACATGCCTGTAGTCCCAGCTACTTGGGAGGCTGAGGTGGGAGAACTGCCTCAGCCCAGGCAGTTGAGGCTGCGGTGAGCTGTGACTATGTGACTGTACTCGAGTCTGGTTAACAGACTGAGACCCTGTCTCAAAAAAGAAAAAAAAGGTTTGAAGGATCAAGTTTGCCTCCATATGAATGTGTAAGAGTGTTCTGGGATCAGGATGGGAATCCAGGAAGGCTTCATGGGGTGACATCAGAGCAGGAACTTGAGGTATGGAGAAGATGGGGAGAGGGTGATTCTACACAGAGATAGCAGTATGCACAAAGGGATGCGATCAACAGAAAACTCAGTTATGTCTAAAAAGAACAGCAAGAAGTTCTGAACGATAAGAGGGATAGGGAGATAAGATTATAAAGTTTTGTAGAAGACAACTTATGAAGGGTTTCATCTGCCATTGTAGAGTAAAAAAAAATGAAGTCGCCCAGGCTGGAGTACAGTGGCGTGGCACGATCTAGGCTCACTGCAACCTCCGCCTCCCAGGTTCAAGTGATTCTCCTGCCTCAGCCTCCCAAGTAGCAGCATTACAGGCGTGCACCACCACGCCTGGCTAATTTTTGTATTTTTAGTAGAGATGGGGTTTCGCCATGTTGTCTAGGCTGGTCTCGAACTCCTGATCTCAAGTGATCCACCCGTTGTGGCTTCCCAAAGTGCTGGGATTACAAGCATGAGCCACCACACCCGGCCTTAGGAAGTAATTTTAATGGTCTGGTTGAGGAGCTGAACATTGACAATGGCAGAAGAGAAGGGTATGGCTTGAAAAAAAGTTTGTAACATAGATTTGACAGGACTTATTAAGTGCGTGAGGGGGAAGGAAAGCATAATTTTAAAAATACATAAAATGTGTACACACACACACAGTAGTTTCCCCTTATCCACAGTTTCACTTTCCACAGTTTTAGTTACCCTCAGTTGCTCACCGTCAGAAAGTATTAAATGAAAAATTCCAGAAATAAACATTTCACAACTTTTAAATTGTAAACCATTCCAAGTAGCATGATGAAATCTCATGCCATCCCACCCAGGACGTGAATCCCTTTGGCCAGGGCATCTACTCTGTATATGGTACCTGCCCATTAGTCACTTAGTAGCCGACTCAGTTAGCAGGCTGACAGATCACAAAAAGGATGAGTATAGTACAATAAGATATGTTGAGAGAGAGAAACCACATTCACATAAATTTTATTACAGCATATTGTTATAATTGTACTATTTCACTATTAGTTTTGTTGTTAATCTTACTGTGCCTAATTTATAAATTAAACTTTATCACAGGTATGACATACACACAGATATATATATATATATTCGAACTCAAGAATGCAAGAGTGTGTGTGTGTGTGTGTGTGTGTGTGTGTGTGTGTGTGTGTCTCATACTGGTTCAGTTTTTCTGGAGAACCCTAATACATCCAGTCTCAGAGAGGTTACCTGTCCAGGCCTTTAAAAGGCAGAGTCAGCCAGGCACGGTGGCACGTGCCTGTAATCCCAGCACTTTGGGAGGCCAAGGCGGGCGGATCACGAGGTCAGGAGATCAAGACCATCTTGGCCAACATGGTGAAAGCCCGTCTCTACAAAAATACAAAAAATTAGCTGGACAGGGTGGTGCATGCCTATAATCCCAGCTACGTGGAAGGCTGAGGCAGGGGAATTGCTTGAACCCGGGAGGTGGAGGTTGCAGTGAGCTGAAATCACGCCACTGCACTCCAGCCTAGCAAAAGAGCAAGACTCCATCTAAAAAAAAAAAGGCAGAGTCAGACGGATGTGGTGGTTCATGCCTGTAATCCCAGGAGGGGATTTGGGAAGCTATTGGGGGAGGATTGCTTCAATCTAAGAGTTTGAGATCAGCCTGGGCAATGTAGAGAAACACCATCTCCACCAAAAATGCAAAAATTAGCCAGGCATGGTGGCATGCATCTATAGTGTCAGCTACTCAGGAGGCTGAGGCAGGAGGATTGGTTGAGCCACGGAGGTCAAAGCTACAGTGACCTGTGATTGTGCCACTGCACTCTAGCCTGGGCAACAGAGTGAGACCCTGTCTCTTAAAATAAGTCAGAGTCAGGACTTAGGTGTCCTGCTCCCAGCTCTGTGTTGCTTCCCATATGCCCTGGTATGCCCAGGAAAATCTTGATTCACCATCATTGTCCCAGCATCCCATTCAGCTTAACATGTGTCTCCGACTTCCCATTTTTAAAAAGAAACTATTATTGGGCCAGGTGTAGTCGCTCGCGCCTGTAATCTCAGCACTTTGGGAGGCCGAGGCAGGAGGATTGCTTGAAACCAGGAGTTTGAGACCAATCTAGGCAACACAGCGAGATCTTGTCTCCATTTTAAAAAACTTTTTAAATAAAAAATTAAATTAAATTTTAAATTTTAAAAAAACTATTATCAATCATTATATCAAAATACACTAAAACCAGAATGGATTTTGTATCTCTACTGTGTATATCTAGTTTCTGGCCAAGTTATCAACTAGTAGTCTATAAGTGCTTTCACCACATAGACAAGTGATGAAATCTGAAAGAGAACTAGTGATAATTCCATCTTTCTTGTTCTGATTCTTTACAGATTCAACAAAACAACTTCTTTGCAAGGGGAGTGCATAGACTTACTGAAAAGTATCCTCAGACTTAAGCAACCATGGGCAATTAACTCTGTATGGTCTTGCAAAATATTAGGAGAAATATTTGACACTGGTGCTCCTGTTGGTTACCTGGTATGCCAGGCAGTGCAGTGGCATGTACAGTGACCACAAGACACACTAGGCCACCAGCTGGCTACGTCAGTGGGAAATTGCAGGTTGGGTGCAAATGAAGTATGTGCAAAGTCAATAGTCTGAAAACTCTTAGATGGTTTTGTCATTTATTGTATTGTACAAGTCTACAACTGTTTATTTATTTTGTTGTTTGGTAACCATTTTATTATTTCATAAGCCTTTTCAGGAGCAATGAGCTATAAAGACATCACTGTATCCAATAAAAACTAAGCTCTGAATTTTCATTTCTCCAGAAAATAGATGGGCAGACAATTTGCAGAGAACCACTGAGGCAGTTTCTATTTATCATGGAGCTCTAGTGACATCACTATTAATGAGTCAGCTTCAAACGTCAACATTTATAAATGTTTTCATATTCCCACTGTTAAATTTTTAAGGATAAGACTGATACTGAATACAACAAAATAGTGCAACAGAGCAATATGTGTATTCTCCTTGCAACCTGTCATCGGACTTCCGAGGCTAGTACTTTCAAAAAACTACTTTATAAATCCAATCAATGTCTCAATAGTGAGTCTTTTTAAAAATAAGTCCTCTAGAAATTGGTTGCATACTGTTCAAAATCAGTCGGAAACCTTTAATCAAAAGTAAAGTTTAGTGAGCTGGGCATGATGGCGCACACCTGTAGTCCCAGCTATTTGGGAGGCTGGGATGGGAGGATCACTTGAGCCCAGGAATTCATGACCAACCTGGGCAACACAGTGAGACATCATCTCCTTAAAAAAACAAACAAACAAACAAAAACAAGTTTAATGAATAAAGCTCCAGAAAACCTTCAGCTTTTGAAGCTTTTAGCAAATACCAATTATTATCAACAAAGTTTGCCAAGACATTGAAATATATCCTTCAAAAGCAAGGAAGAACCAAACAAATTAAATGAGAGTTCAAATAGTACACAAGATTTCATTTTGAAATTTTATCATTATATTTTGGAATGAATTTTAGAAGTTCCATCGAGGGTCTTTTTTTTTGAGATGGAGTTCGCTCTTGTCGCCCAGGCTGGAGTGCAATGGCACTATCTTGGCCCACTGCAACCTTTGCCTCCCAGGTTCAAGCGATTCTCATGCCTCAGCCTCCCAAGTAGCTGGGATTACAGGTGCCCGCCACCACATCCAGCTAATTTTTGTATTTTTAGTAGAGATGGGGTTTCGCCATGTTGGCCAGGTTGGTCTTGAACTACTGACCTCAGGTGATCCACCCACCTCAGCCTCCCAAAGTGCTGGGATTACAGGTGTGAGCCACCATGCGCAGTCGAGTCTTTCTATTTTTAAGTAGATGAAAGAAAATTACAGGCCAGGCACAGTGGCTCATGCCTGTAATCTCAACACTTTGGGAAGCCAAGGCGGGTGGATCACCTGAGGTCAGGAGTTCGAGACCAGCCTGGCCAATATGGCAACACCTCGTCTCTACTAAAAATACAAAAAAAAAAAAAAAATAGCTGGACATGGTGGCAGGCACCTGTAATCCCAGCTACTAGGGAGGCTGAGGCAGCAGAATTGCTTTAAGCCAGGAGGCAGAGGTTGCAGTGAGCTGAGACTGTGCCATTGCACTCCAGCCTGGGCTACAAGAGCGAGACTGCATCTCAAAAAAAAAAAAAAAAAAAAAAATTAGAGAAGGCCTACAATTTTGCAACACTTAAATCTGGTGGAACATGTAAAATAATCACAAATAGGGACAACTTATTTGTATCAAAGACAGTACCTTGTGACTAGATTGGACAATATAGGGAGATCCTGTCTCTATAAAAAATGAAAAGTAAAAACAGAGATTACCTTTAATACAGGCAAAAGGACACTGCCTGTGAAAATACTGAGACTGATATATTTATAATTTTCTTTTTTTTCTTTTTTGAGACAGAGTTTTGCTCTTGTTACCCAGGCTGGAGTACAGTGGCATGATCTCCACTCACTGCAACCTCTGCCTCCCGGGGTCAAGTGATTCTCCTCCCTCAGCCTCCCGCCACCACACCTGGCTAATTTTTTTTTTTTTTTTTGTATTTTTAGTAGAGACGGGGGCTTCATCACGTTGGCCAGGCTAGTCTTGAACTCCTGACCTCAGGTGATCCATCTGCCTCGGCCTCCGAAAATGCTGGGATTACAGGCATAAGCCACTGCACCCAGCCTATAATTTTCAATAAGAAAAAAATTAGAATTAAGAATATTCTCCATCTAGCAAAATTTTTCCTGAGCTAACTGGGGACAGCAGCACATATAAAGTATGTTAGCAACTAAAAACATTATTGGTTATAGTGAAGCATCAACTGTAGAAGTTAACAACCACAAGTATAAAATGTAACTCTGCAAAATACTGCAATTTTATGAAAAAATTAAAACTAGTAAAACCAGATGGAAAATCATATTCAGAAAAGTATCAGTGACACAGTATTAGTGACAGATTTGACCGAGAAACTGATAAAAATAGTTATTACCAAAAATAGTTTGTTTTTAAATATTCAACTGAAGTCCATGTTAAAAACTTTGTTATAATGTACAACAAAATGTTTTAGAAATTGTTTTTGAAAACAGACTTTAAATGGAGCTATTCTATTGATCTACTAATGCAATAAAAACTATTTTAATGGTTGAAAAAAGTAAATATTCCAAAAATATATAGAATTTTAAATATTTTAAATATTTGTAGTACCCCCTTTCATTCTCAAAAATGTACCAGTTTGAATGAAAAATTATATAGTCATCTACTTAGTTATGACAACAGTATAAATACTTTGCCAAAGACAGCAAATTAAATATGTTCCCTCAATAATAAAAAGTTAATTTTAATTGGATTTTTTGAATACAAGGAAAAAAACCTCATACACAGTAAGAAATCTTGATCTCCAACCTGTGCCTTAATAATCCTCACATTACAGGTTCATTGGTTACTACCTAAACACATAGGAGAAGATATTAACTCACCAAAGTGTTCTAAAGTACACCCTGTGCTGATAACTACACTAATGTGATACAGCTAAGTGAGAATGGAAAAAGCCATCCAAAGTGCCAAGTCACTCATCAAGCAAGATGATTAAAGAGTGTTTCTGGTGTGTCTCAGTAAAATTGGCTTTTGTTGTTATTGTCGGACTATGAACATGATCACTTTTTAGGCGGGGAAAAAAAAATCACATATAATGAATCAACAGAGGAAAAAAATCGAAAGGCATAGCTTATTAAATGGTAACAATGATTATCTCTGGATAGCAAGATCATAAATGATTTTTACATTCTTCTTCATACTACTCTGCAGTCTCTGGAAACTCTGAGAATAAACACATCCTAATTATATAATAAGAATGAAACAATAAGACTATTTTCAATCTAGAGAAAAATATAAAAATCCCCAAATGTGATCAGTATACAAAACTGCATGTGAATTTTTAACAATCAAATTAATTTCTAAAGGAAAACTTTAACTCCAACTGTCAAAATCAAAATCTGACCTTTTACAATTCTGTTATTACAATTTGAAAGCAATTATATATTCATTACCTATATCATAAATTCTTACCAGCTGTCACAAAGTTAAATATTCATAAATGTCAGAATTCTTTTGAAAGAGTCCATTGCTATTTCTTACTAGTCTGAAAAATGTAAAGTACCTGTAAACAAGAGATGCTAGAAAGCCAATAAAGTTTTGTAAAAAAAAAAAAAAAAAAAAAAACTCAGACTTTGGTATCAGAAAGGTGTATATTCAAAGCCCATTCTACTACTTCTTAGTTATGATCTTTAGTAGCTTATTTTACCTCCTTGAAAAGCCTGTTTCCTGATCTGGTTGGTTTTGAGACAGGATCCCACTCAGTCCTGGCTGAAGTGCAGTGATACAATCACACTGCTGCCTCAAACCTCTGAGCTTAAACAATCTTCCCAAGTAGCTGGAATTATAGGCATGAGCCACTACACCCAGCCTCTCCTCCTTTCTTTAGTAATAGTACCCCTAAGCTTTACATACACACACCTAGCTAAAACCTACATTTCCCAACCTCTCTTGCAATTTCAGTTATTCATCAATGGAATGATAAAAGAAATGTGTCCAACTCCGAGGATGTGCATCTAAAGAGAAAGGAAATGCCTTCTGACTCCTAACCCTTCTCATAGCTGGCTAGAATACAGATATAGTGACAGAATCTAGAGAAGCTATCTTGGATTGCGACGGAAAACATGGCTGAGAAAAATACAGCAACACAAGAAAAAAAGCCTGAGTCCCTGACACCATCATGAAGCTCCTACAGCACTCTACACCACTTACCCCACTTGGATTGTTACTTGTTACTTGAGATTTGTGATTTTGGTTTAAACCAATATCCTAACTAATGTAAAAAAAAAACAAAACAAAAGGAGGAATTGCTATTTTTGTTAAGGAAAAAATGTGTTATTATAATTACAGATATAGCTATAGAAATGTAAATATAATAAACTTTACTAAGAAAAAAATTTTTACAAAGTATAGCCTAGTATACCATATATATATATATGTATGTATTTTTTTTTTTTTGAGATGGCGTCTCCCTCCGTCACCCAGGTTAGAGTGCAATCGCGTGATCTCGGCTCACTGCAATCTCCGCCTCCCGGGTTCCAGCAATTCTCCAGCCTTAGCCTCCCAAGTAGCTGGGACTACAGGTGCACACCACCACGCCAGACTATTTTATTTTTAGTAGAGACAGGGTTTCACCATGTTTTGCATGCTGGTCTCAAACTCCTGGCCTCAGGTGACTCGTACAGCATCTTAAGGTGTTTAGGTGGTATTATAATTCCCAGTCATCTGTTTCCCTCTTGTATACACAGAGTATATAGCCTCTCTCTCTTTAAGAGTAGTATTAATATCCCTGCCTGTTGCCATGTGACTTGCGGTGTCTCTCCGTGGGTGTTCCAAGGGTGGGTTTGGCCATATAACTTGTTTTGGCCACTGAATCTGGGAGAAAGTTCCAGTTTCAAGTAGAAGCTTCAACAGCTATTGTGTGTTTCTGACAGGTCTTACTGTTTTCTCTCTACCAAGAGAACAATATGTCACAAATAGGGACTGCTCCTCCAGCCCGGATCCTCAAATGAGAAAGAATCACAGAGCAGAACCATAGCTGATTCCTAGGAAACCTATAACGTGAAAAACAAATAAACCCTTCTTATTGTAAGCTACTCATATTTTGGCTTGTTTCTTAGTGCAGCATAATCTAGCAAATGTTAACACATAAGTAAATCAACACCAAAGTGTATCAAGTAGTAATAAAAAAGATCCCAGTTACTAAGGAAATTTATAGGTTAATAATTAAATGTCAAGAATTGCCTCATATGGAATTTCTGGTGTCATTTTTAGGGGAGGGTTATGTGGGAGGAGATATTAGAGTACATGACTTTGAGAGTACAAGATTCTCTAACACACAAAATAAACTGAAATTTTAAATGATTTAGTCTTATTATAAATGGTTACAGTACAATGTGGAAGGCCAGGCATGGTGGCTCACACCTATAATCCCAGCACTCTGGGAGGCCAAAGCGGGCAAATCACGAGGTCAGGAGTTCAAGACCAGCCTGACCAACATGGTGAAACCCCATCTCTACTAAAAATACAAAAAATTAGCTGGGCGTGGTGGCGGGTGCCTGTAATCCCAGCTACTCGGGAGGCTGAGGCAGGAGAATCGCTTGAACCCGGGAGGCAGAGGTTGCAGTGAGCCGAGATCATGCCATTGCACTCCCGCCTGGGCAACAGTGCGAGACTCCATCTCAAAAAAAAAAAAAAAAAAAACAGAAGTGAAAGTAAAATAAAGAGACAACCTCTAAAACATAATGCCAATCTTTTCTCAGTTAATCACAAGGTCAGATACTAGGGAGTCGTCAGTAAATAAATTAATAAAATGGAGAGGGGAGTGGGTATGATTATAGAGGGTAACACAAAGGATCTTTGTGACAGAGCAAGTCTTTATTTTGATTACGCTTACAGTTACATGAATCCACACATAATAAAACTGCATATGGATAGAACTATATATGCAAACACACTAATGAGTATCTATAAAACCGGCAAAATTTAAATAAGGTCTGTGGGTTATACCAATGTCAATTTCCTGTTTTTGCTATTGCTATAGTTATGTAAGATGTTACAATTAGGGAAAATTGGATGAAGGGTGCATAGAGCCTCTCGGTACTACTTTTTGCAACTTCCCATGAAAAGGCAGTATTGAAGACCAATGTGAAGTAGAGAGAAGGTGGCAAATCAGGCAGTAAGAACACTGTGCGATGGCAAATCAGGGCCAGGTAGTAAAAGGAAGACAATGGAATAGATTTTATCCCTTCAAATAAACCACTCTTTTTAGTTTTGCTCTTTAAAAATTTTTTTAGTCTCTTAATGCACACAATTTTCTGTAATTTGCCATAAAATTATTTCTGACATATTAACACATAAAAATTCAACTACTTAGAATTCCACCTTCTATTACTCCATTTTCAAGAGGGCTGAGAAATCAGAATGGGGACTAGCCACCACAGCCTTTCAACTCCCACCTCAACCACCACCACCACCCTTTAAAGATAGAATAGCAACTCCTAAGGCCAAAGTACTAAATGAATACACCAAGAAGAGTCTATGTTTTTATACACATAAGTTTATAGTTTGCAAGACAGAACATTTAGAAGCTTTTGATAGGCTATCCATATCTAGAAAAGGCTTGTATATTTTACAATGTAAAAGAAAACAGGATGAAAACTAAGAGTAAACAGAAGAATGAAAAATAGTAAGGAGCAATAGTGATTAACAGTAATCCAAAGTGACAAGGAAAATAGAAACCGGAAGCTGTCTGCTTATTACAGAAGCCAGTAATAAGAGAAATTTGAGAAAGGAGAACAACTCTAAAGCTAGGGTGGAGGGCATGGTGGGGCAGAGAAAGGCAAATCACCTGGGCAGTCCTCACCTTTAGAACTGGAGAGGGTGGGGAGTCAAGGAAACACAAGCAGCCACTTGAGCAGTTCCCTTACAGAATGCACAGTGCACATATTCCTCAGCTCTGTAATTCCCAACTCATTTAATTTTTTTTTTTTTTTTTTTTTTTGAGACAGAGTGTTGCCCAGTCTGTTGCCCAGGCTGGAGTGCAGTGGCACAATCTCCACTCACCGCAGCCTCCACCTCCGGGGCTCAAGTGATTCTTCCCTCAGCCTCCTAAGCAGATGGGACCACACCCAGCTAATTTTTGTATTTTTTGTAGAGATGGGTTTTCACCATGTTGCCTAGGCTGGTCTCAAACTCCTGGATTTAAGTGATCCACCTGCCTCAGCCTCCCAAAGTGCTGAGATTACAGGCATGAGCCGCTGTGCCTGGCCCTCATTTAATAATTTAATAAACATAAACTGGATGCTTTCTAGGTACAAGACAATAGGTTAAGGTGTCTGGAGTTAAAATAATCAGATAGGGCTCCTGCCTTCAAGGGCTTAAATTCTAGTAAAAATTGTAATGCTACCTTCTGCAAACATGCTAACATCTCCTGTTTGTTCCATAACAAAACATTACAAATTGACTTAGCAGGCAAAGACCTAGGAATACTGTAAATACAGTATTCTAAAGAAAGTTTTCAAAATCCAGATAAAAAATATATTTGCTCTGGAGATTCATTTCTTTCAAAAATGAAAGAAGAAAGGGACTTTAGAATAGACAAAAGAATTTCAAAGAGATAGTACAGAAAATACTACTGAAAAATGATGGATGTAAAGACCATATCACCAACTCAAACCAGTAATGGGCCAGTTTTTAATTGAATACAACTCAATTTGATCAAAAATCTAGGTGACATAGAGACAGAATGAAAACAAAGTATAACTTGGGTCTTTCATCAGAAGACTTACTGAGCCCTATATACATCATTCTAGGTAGGCCAAAAAAACAAACGAACAAACAAACAAACAAAAAGATCAGTGGAAGAAGCATGATCTTTAAGCATGAATGACTAATATACGAATTTATAAAAATCCTCTCACCTCCTTTGTAGCCCCCTCAAATGGCAGCTGTCAGGTTTTAACGACCTGCCTATCTCAGGTTTTAGAAATGTGAATAAACTCCTCTTTGCTCAACAGCAGCTTGTCCACATTACACTATTTAACTTCTTGTTTTAAAAAACAAAAACAACAGCCGGGCGCGGTGGCTCATGCCTGTAATCCCAGCACTTTGGGAGGCCAAGGCAGGCGGATCACAAGATCAGGAGTTCGAGACCATCCTGCCTAACACAGTGAAACCCCGTCTCTACTAAAAATACAAAAAAAAGGCCGGGCACAGTGGCTCACGCCTGTAATCCCAGCACTTTGGGAGGCCGAGGCGGGCGAATCATGAGGTCAGGAGATTGAAACCATACTGGCTAACATGGTGAAACCCCATCTCTACTAAAAATACAAAAAATTAGCCAGGCGTGGTGGTGGGCGCCTGTAGTCCCAGCTACTCGGGAGGCTGAGGCAGGAGAATGGCGTGAACCCGGAAGGCGGAGCTTGCAGTGAGCCGAGATCGCGCCACCGCACTCCAGCCTGGATGACAGAGCGAGACTCCATCCTCCAAAAAAAAAAAAAATTAGCCAGGCGTGGTGGTGGGCGCCTGTAGTCCCAGCTACTCTGGAGGCTGAGGCAGGAGAATGGCATGAACTCAGGAGGTGGAGCTTTCAGTGAGCCGAGATCGCACCACTGCACTCCAGCCTGGGCGACAGAGCAAGACTCAGTCTCAAATTAAATAAATAAATAAATAAATAAATAAATAAATAAATATAAATAAAGCTCTATTCTTTTGAGGCTCTTAACTTTCTTTTTTTTGGGGGGTGGATGGGGGGACAGAGTCTCCCTCTGTCGCCCAGGCTGGAGTGCAATGACACGATCTCGGCTCACTGCAACCTCCGCCTTCTGGGTTCAAGCGATTCTCCTGCCTCAGCCTCCCGAGTAGCTGGGATTACAGGCGTCACGCCTGGCTAATTTTTGTATTTTTTTTAGTAGAGGCGGGGTTTTACTATGTTGGCCAGGCTGGTCATGAACTCCTGACCTCAGGTGATCCACCAGCCTCGGCCTCCCAAAGTGCTGGGATTACAGGCATGAGCCACGGTGCCCAGCTGAGGCTCTTAACTTTCAACTAAATTACTCTCTCCTCTTCCTTTTCATGTTAACTTTCAAGCTCCTGGTCTCTACCTCATTTATCTAAGGCTTTGATGGCTCACTGTCATCTTCTCTACCCCAACCCTACATCAAATTTAGTAATTTCAATTATCAATTTGCACAACCCATCCACAGCCTGGCTTCTTACTTCCTTGATCTCTTTAACTTCAAGAACCTCTCCAAAACACAGGATCAACAGTGAACACATATATTATGTCCCAGTCACCCTCCTTGTCCCATAGTAAAATCCTTCCTTGCCCTTCTATCTTCAACCAAAAGTGCTCCACCTCCTTAATCACTATTTCAAGCACCTTGTCCTCCAACCACAACCTCTTCTTCCAGATTATAATCCTTTGACCTCTATAAAACCTCTTATCCATGGGCCCAATAGACTTTGATCCTTCAGGCCCTCTCTATTTTACTTTCCCTTCCACCTTATTTAGTTTAGATTCTACAATTCATCATTTCAATAATTCTCCTGCCAATAACCTAAATTCCCTTGCTCCTCTTGTCTTATGACACCAATATAGCAAAATCCCAAACCTGAATGAAACCATCTAAAAACTTTTCTTTGATGCTGCAGCTGAGAAAGTCACTCAACAAGGTAGACCACTATTATAAATTCATGATCACTGTATCAGTTCACAAGGGCCATAACAAAGTACCATAAACTAGATGGCTCAGAACAGAAACTTACTGTCTCACAATCTGGAAGCCAGAAGGCATTAGGGAAGGATCTGTTCCAGGCCTCTCTCCTACTCTTGGTAGTTCTTTGGCTTGTGGCAGCCTACCTCCAATCTTCCCATGCCATTCTCCCTGTATGTCTGCGTTCAAATTTCCCTTTTTATAAGGATGCCAGTCATACTGGATCTGTGCCCCACTCTACTTCATATAACCTTAGCTAATTATATCTGCATCAATGTTATATCCAAGTAAGGTCACATTCTCCAGTACTGGCAAATTTTGAAGGGACACAATTCAACTCATAACAATCAGTAACCTCAATTCTTTCTGGCAAACCTACTTTTAAACTCATTCTCCACAGCAACTATGTCAGGGCAGAAATGTAACCTTAGTGGGACCTATTAGAAAGGGGTCCACCGGACTTGTAATTATAAAGTATGCAAGCCTGAAGCTTTATAATCATCTTAGTTCTACAACAGAATAATTTGCCTTAGAATGGAGCCAAGGTACAAAAAAAGAAAAACTAAGTAGTGACATCACTGTGACCCTGACACACCAGAAGCCAGGTCTACTAATGGACCTACCATTTATATAAACTAATGTTTTCTGCTTAAGACTGTTAGAATTGATGTTTCCTGTCACATGCAAACAAAAAGGTTCTGATATGAGAATGGATAAAACTGACAAAGTGAGTTTTATTTTTTTATTTTTATTTTTATTTTTTTGCTGGCAAGTATGTAGAGTAAGAGTTTTACAGTTCTTGACTGGTTTTGGGAACCATACAGAATACCAGTCAAGAAATATAAAAGAATAACCAAAGAATATAAATCAATAGAAATCTTTGGTATTTTAGTTCTTTTTATACTATAGACCTAACATTTTAAGAAATATGTCCATACAAATTTTTCAAAAAAATCAAGTGTAATTTAAAACAAACACCATTTCCTAAATAAATCAATTTCTTAAAGTGAACTAAGAAAACATATATTTTCAGCATATTTATTACTTGTTCCATTCCTTATTTCCAAACAGCAAAGAATTTGGCAAAAAAAAAAAACTCTCCTTAATTATTTAAACAATAATGACAGTAATAACTTATAAAGTGGGAGAGATGGCAAGCCCTCAGGGTTTACTGCTGCCACCCAATTGGGTGGGATGATTAACCCAGAAATAACAGCTTTGATTAGTAAAAGGTGACATGGACTAGTCAAAGGTAAATAAACATGCCAATATTTATACAAACAAATGAAGAACAGCTTAGGCAAGGAGAAAAATATAAGCTCTGCACAAATGAGACCAAAAAATTTTTTCAATCGGTAATCAAATGTTGCTTTTTAAAATGGCAACTTAAACTGTAAAGTATGAATTTAAATAGCACATTTTAAAATCATATACACAGTGTTTCACAGCTTCATAACAAATAACATACATTGAATCTCATTAAGCATTTCCTATACTCCAAGTACTAGTCTAGGCACTTACACATTAAGCCCATTTAACCTGAGGCACATACTATTATACCCATTTAACAAATGAGGAAAATAAGACATTAACTGAGTAACTGACTCAAAGTTACACACCTAGTTAAGTGTTGGTAACAGGATTAAAATCCAAGAAGTCTGATTCCAGGACTTTCACTCTTAATCATTAAGTTTGTTGCCTTTATAATCAATGTTACTATTATTTTCCCCATTATCGTACTAAGCTCTTTCATATGAATTGTAACATTTGAACTTGATAACACTCAGAGAAGTATACCATATTCCCCCAATTCTAAGAAACCTTTAGTTGTAAGTGCCACCTTCCATTTAAGAAAAGCATTACCAAAATGAATAGATAATTTAAAAGCATACTTTTTATTCACCTACAATTGCATACATTTATTCATCATTTTCCCCTAGTATCATAAACAAACATTAAGTCAAAGCTTTCTTCACATTCAAAATCTGAAGATTCCTCTGAGTTGCTTTCGGCAATTATGCCCAGAATCAGAGAGACTTGCTGCTTCATATAATTTAGGCCTCACTTCTAACACTGATCTCTTCAGTATAAAGAAATATTTTAAAATACTGCAGTTTTCTGTCACATTTCCTTTTTTCTATTTTTTTAAACTGTTAATTTTTAAAATTCACTCCATTATAGTCAGAACTTGAGTAACAGTCACTGGATAACATATCAACTTCTCATTTAGCTTTTAAAATTCTATAATGTTCTCCAAGAGTTTAACAATTACTACTATCTAATGTCTACTATGTGACATATGACAGTGGACACTTCGATTCTGAGTTCTAGAATTTTTTTCAGTGCCCTGTACCCTGAATGGTGCTTGACACATAGAAGATAATAAATATTTTATAAGTGAACAAAAATGAAAGAATGAAATGAGTAACTGAATAACAAGAAATCTTCTGCATTCTGCATACAGAAAGCTATTCAATGTTACATATAGAATATTTTTTAGAAGACACTTAAGAGTTCAAATTCAAGTTAAAATTCAACTTCATGTAGTTCTACAAATGCAACTCAACTGAAGTAATCATTTGATGAATATTTCTATGTACTACCAAGTACATACATACAGAGCAATGATGACTGCCATCACAACTAACTCCTCTAACCAGTCAGCTAGCAAATTTCTTTTGTCATTCTCATCCATTTTAAGAAGCAGAAAAATAAAACAGGGTTATACTAAAATTGAGGGGAAAATCCCCTTTTCAGATGAGATAAACTTACAAGGAAAAAGATAACTTGTCCAAAGTCACAAAAAAGTTAATCATGCCAAATGCAAAGAAAAAGCTCAATATGACCTAATGCCCTCGAAATGATACATGGATATGGTGACTATGATGCACATTTTATTTATAAGCATACAACAAAGGGTGAGAAATACTCATTAATCAGCCAAGCAAGGCAGCTTGAATAGGCCCACACCCAATTCACGCATCTTAGAAGTATCATGACATATAAATATTCGTTAAATCACACATATCTTTGCAACAGTCCTCTGGCAGCAGCGAAAAATATCACTTAAATCAGCCACTTAAAATTTTAGTGTGAGGTACCGTGGCTCATGCCTGTAATTCCAGCACTTTGGGAGGTCAAGGCGGGCGGATCACGAGGTCAACAGATGGAGACCATCCTGGCCAACATGGTGAAACACCATCTCTACTAAAAATACAAAAATTCGCTGGGCATGGTGGTGCGCGCCTGTAGTCCCAGCTACTTGGGAGGCTGAGACAGGAGAATCGCTTGAACGCAGGAGGCAGAGGTTGCAGTGAGGCGAGATTGTGCCACTGCACTCCAGCCTGGCGAGAGAGCAAGACCCCGTCTCAAAAAAAAAAACAAACTAGTGTGTATTGTGAAGTATAAAGGTGATAGAGATTCAAATAATGACATACAGATTCATAATTAGGAAAAAAAACTTAAACCCCCCTTTTCCAACTAGTCAATAAGATAACAATGTCACTTCTCTATATTTGGATTTTATGCTTTTATCCTCAAAAAATTCTGCCTGACCATTGATAAATTCACTTATCCAACTCATAAAAGGTACAATGGAACAAAGAGACCTAAAGAAACACCCACATACCCATATATTTCAAATGGTTCATAAATTTTCATTGATGATATGATCTTAGGTACAGTGCTCAGTGGTATCAATGTTGTGTAACCATCACCAGTTGGTCCCCAATTTACAATGGTTCAACTTAACAATTTTTTAACTTTACAACAGTACAAAAGCAGTAAGCATTCAGTAGAAACCATACTTCGAGTACCCATACAACCATTGTTTTTCACTTTCAGTATTCAATAAATTATATGAGATGTTCAAAATTTTATTATAAAACATGCTTTGTATTAGATGATTTTGCCCAATTGTAGGCTAATGTAAGTGTTCTAAGCACGTTTAGGGTAGGCTAGACTAAGCTATGATGTTTGGTAAGTTAGGCATGTTGAATGCATTTCTGACATATGATATTTTCCACTTACTATGGGTTTATCAGGATGCAACCCTATTGTAAGTTGAGAAGCATCTGTATTTATTTCCAGATTTTTTTCATCTTTGTACTCATTATACAAAAGCTTCTCACTCCTCTCTCCCCCAGTCACCTGGTAAATATATTTCTATTTCTGTCTTTATGAATTTGCCTGTTTTGAATACCTTATTGCCACGGTTTGAATGTTTGTGTCCCCAAAATATTCATGTTGAAACTTAATCTCCAATGCAATAGTATTAAGAGGTGGGGCCATTAAGGGGTGATAAAGTCATAAGGGCTCCTCCCTTGTGAATGCAATTTAGGTACGTATCAAAGAGTCCTCACAGCACTTGCCTTTTTTTGCCCTTCCTTCTCTTCTGCCATGTGAGGCACAGCATTCATCCCTTTTACGCCCTTCTACCATATGAGGATGCAGCAAGAAGCATTATCTTGGAAGGAGAAAGCAGTCCACATCAGACACTGAATCTGCTAGCACCTTGATCCTAGACTTCCTGGCCTCCAGAACTGCAAGAAATAAATTTCTGTTCTTTCTAAATTGCCCAGTTTTTGATATTTTGTTATAGCAGCAAAATCAGACTAAGACACATATAAAAAGAAACATAATATTTGTCCCTTTGTGTTTGGCTTATTTCATTTCAAGTCTTCAAGGTTTCTTCATGTTGTAGCATGTACGATAATTTTAATCCTTTTCTTTTATGCATGCACCACATTTTTTTTAAATTCATTTAGCTCTTCACAGACACTTGGGTTATTTCTACCTTTTAATTCTTGTGAATAATGCTGCTATAAACATTACTGTACAAGTATGTGTTTGGATCCTTGCTTTCAATTCTTCTGAGTAGACAGCTGGGAGTGGAATTGCTGAACCATTTATTTTGAATTTTTTTCAGGAACTGCCATGCTGTTTTCCATCAGCTCATTTTACATTCCCATGAGCCATGCACAAGGGTTCCAGTATCTCCAAATTCCTTCTTTTTTTTTGATAAAAGCCACCCTAATGGGTATGAAATGGCTTCTCATTGTGATTATAATTTGCATTTCCCTAATGACTAATGATGTTGAAAATTTTCTTCTGAACTTACTGGCAATTTGCATATCTTCTTTAGAGAAATCTCTATTCAAGTCCTTTTCTCATTTTTGTTCTACTTTTTTATTATGGTAAAATACACAACATAAAATTGTACATTTTCAAGTACAGAATTCAGTGGCACTAAGTATATTCACATTGTTGAGCAACTATTTCCACTATCCATTTCCACAACTTTTTCATCATCCCAAACTGGAAATCTGTACATGTTAAACACTTAACTCCCCTTCAACCCCTTGTTACCAATTACTCTACTTTCTGTCTCTATGAATTTGACTATGCTAGGTACCACATATACATGCAATCGTACAATATTTGTCTTTCTGCATTTGGCTTATTTCATTTAGCATAACGTCTTTAAGATTTTTCCTTCTTGTAGCATATATCAGAATTTCATCCCTTCTTAAGAGTCAAAAATACTCCGTTGCATGTAGATACCACATTTTGTTTACTCATTCATCTGTCAATGGATACTTGGGTTATTTCTACCTTTTGGCCACTGTGGATAATGCTGCTATAAACACTGGTATACAAATGTGTTCAAGTCAATGCTTTCAATTCTTTTGGATATATACTCAGACATGAAATTGCTGGATTATATGGTGATTATGCAGTAATTCAATGTTTAATATTTTGAGGAACTGCCATACTGTTTTCCACAGTGGCTGCGCAATTTTATAATCTCATCAGTAGTACATTTCTCCACGTCTTCATCAATATTTGCTAGTTACTGGTTTTTTTATCATAGCCATCCTAATGGGTATGAAGTGGTATTTCATTGTGGTTTTTGTTTGTTTTGTTTTTTGAGAAAGGGTCTTGCCTTTCTCAACTCTAGAGAGCAGTGGCATAATCACAGCTCACTGCAGCCTCGACCTCCCAAGCTCAAGCAATCCTCCTGCCTCAGCCTCCCAAGTAGCTGCACCTAAAGGTGTGCACCATCACACCCAGCTAATTTTTAAAAGAAAATCTGTAGGTCGGGTGCAGTGGCTCACGCCTGTAATCCCAGCACTTTGGGAGGCTGAGGTGGGAGGATCACGAGGTCAGGAGTTTCAGAACCAGCCTGGCCAACATGGTGAAACCCCATCTCTACTAAAAACACAAATATTAGCAGGGCATGGTGGCACACACCTGTAATCCCAGCTACTCGGGAGGCTGAGGGAGGAGAATCACTTGAACCCGGGAGGTGGAGGCTGAAGTGAGCCAAGATCGAGCCACTGCACTCCAGCCTGGGCAACAAGAGTAAAACTCCATCTCAAAAAATAAAAAATAAAGAAAATTGACAATCTCTCTGGGTTGTTTCCTCATATATTAAAAAACACAAAAGAAAGAAAAAACGTACTATAAATAGTCTTTGTGAAAATTACATGTTCCATAAATGTAAAACCTTGTATTGGCTGGGTGTGGTGGCTCACGCCTGTAATCCCAGCACTTTGAGAGCCCGAGGCGGGCAGATCACCTGAGGTCAGGAGTGGGAGACCAGCCTGGCCAACATGGGGAAACCCGTCTCCACTAAAAATACAAAAAATTAGCCAGGCATGGTGGCAGGCCCCTGTAATCCCAGCTACCCAGGAGGCTGAGGAAGGAGAATTGCTTGAACCTGGGAGGTGGAGGTTGCAGTGAGCCGAGATGGCACCATTGTCAGCCTGGGTAACAAAAGCGAAACTCCAACTCTGTCTTAAAAAAAAACAAAAACGCTGTATGTGTTACTCATTGGTAGTATTATTAGTTTTTTGGGGGTTTTTTGTGGGTTTTTTGTGGTTTTCTTGAGACGAGTCTTGCTCTGTCGCCCAGGCTGGAGTGCAGTGGTGCAATCTAAGCTCACTGCAACCTCGCCTCCTGGGTTCAAGCGATTCTCCTGCCTCAGCCTCGTGAGTAGCTGGGATTACAGGTGTCCGCCACCACGCGCAGCTAATTTTTGTGTTTTTAGTAGAGATGGGGTTTCGCCTCGTTTGCCAGGCTGCTCTCAAACTCCTGATCTCAGGTGATCCACCCTCCTGGGCCTCCCAAAGTGCTGGGATTACAGGTGAGAGCGGCTGCACCCTGCCACATTATTAATTTTAAGATAAACTACATTTACCATGCAAAAGGCTAAGTGAACTTCCCACCCCCTGGTTCTTTTCAGAGTTGCAGGGGAGAGTCTAATAATAACCTACATCTCAAACAAGTTTTCAGGTGCTGATAGTATAAGGACCACCCTCAAGAACCCCTCTGAAGCAACATAATTAAAATGTGAATTTAAAACAACCCTCTGGCCAAGTGAGGTGGCTCATGCCTATACTCCCAACACTTTGGGAGGCGAAGGATGTGAGAATCACTTGCACCTTAGGAGTTTGAGACCACCCTGGGCAACATAGTGAGACTCCATCTTTACAAAAAGCAAACAAATTAGCCAGATGTGGTGGTGCATGCCTGTTGCCCCAGTTACTTGGGAGGCTGAGGCAGAATTACTTCAGCCCAGGAGGTCAAGGCTGAAGTAAGCCACGATCTCACCACTGCACTCCAGCCTGAGCAATAAAGACCTTGTCTCAAACAAATAAATAAATGACAAAATTTAGAAACCCCTTCTTCCTCATTGGTATAGTGGCAAATAAAAATAAATAAATACTTAAAAAAAAACCCTTTCAAATAACACTAAGTTTTATTTCATAGCTGAACTAGGCACTTTTGAGGTATTGATTATACATACGTATGCTTCAGGTACAAGAAAAGGATGTCCACTCTTGCCACTTCTAATCATTATTATACTGGAGGTTCTAACCAGGGAAATCAGACAAGAATAAGAAATAGCATCTAGATTGGGGGAGGAAGTAAATCTGTATTTGCGGAGGACATGAACTTATATATAGAAAATCCTAAGGTATCCACTAAAAACTACTAAAGGTAATAAATATGTTCAGATGGTTACAGGATACAAGATCAGTATAAAAAAATTTTTGTTTTTATACACTTCCAACAAAGAATCTGTAAATGAAATTAAGAAATCAATTCCAGGCTGGGCACGGTGGCTCACGCCTGTAATCACAGCACTTTGGGAGGCTAAGTTGGGTGGATCACCTGAGGTCAGGAGTCCGAAAGCATCCTGGCCAACATGGTGAAACCGCATCTCTACTAAAAATACAAAAATTAGCTGGGCGTGGTGGGGGCTTGCCTATAATTCCAACTACTCGGGAGGCTGATGCAGCAGAATCACTTGAATCTGGGAGGTGGAGGTTGCAGTGAGCCAAGATCCGTGCCACTGAACTCCAGTCTGGGCGACAGAGTGAGACTCTGTCTCAAAAAAAAAAAAAAAAAAAGAATTCCATTCACAATAGCATCAAATAGTTTTCTTATCAATTTATTTGTTATAGCTTTAACAAAAGTACAAGACTTACTATACTCTAAAAACTACAAGACACTGAACAAAATTAAAGAAGTTAAAAATAAAATGGAAAAACATCCCACGTTCATAGATCAGAAGACCTTGTTAAGATAATACTCCCCAAACTAATCTATAGATTCAATGCAATTTATATCAGAATTCCAACTGACTGTTTTGTAGAAACTGGCAAGCTGATTCTGAAATTCAGATAGAATTGCAAGGAATCTGGAATAGCCGAAACAATCTTGAAAGAAAAAAGCAAAGTAGGCTGGGCGCGGTGGCTCATGCCTGTAATCCCAGCACTTTGGGAGGCTGAGGCGGGTGGATTACCTAAGGTCGGGAGTTTGAGACCAGCCTAGCCAACATGGTCTACTCTACTAAACATCTCTACTAAAAATACAAAAATTAACCAGGCATGGTGGCATGCGCCTGTAATCCCAGTTACTCAGGAGGCTGAGGCAGGAGAATCGCTTGAACCCAGGAGGCAGAGGTTGCAATGAGCCGAGTTTGCACCACAGCACTCCAGCCTGAGCAACAGAAGTGAAACTCTGTCTCAACAACAAAAAATAAAAAATAAAAAAGCAAAGTTAGAGGACTAACACATCCCAATTTCAAAATGTATTACAAAACAACAATACTCAAGACAGTGTTGTACTGCACAGGACATATAGATCAATGGAACAGAATTAAGTCAGAACTAAATCATACATCTATGGTTAACTGATTATTGACAAGAGTGCCAAGATCATTCAATGTGGAAAGAATAGTCTTTTCAACAAATGATGCTGGAATACCATGTCACAAGCAAAAGATATCCACTAGCAAAAAAATGAAGTTGGACCTTTACCTCACACCATATATAAAAATCAACTTGAAATAGATCAAGGACCTAGATATAATAGCTAAAACTATAAAACTCTTAAAAGAAAACACAGGGATAAATCTTCATGACCTAAGATTTGCCAAAAGACTCAGCTATGTCACCAAAAGCACAAGCAACAAAAGAAAAATATATATAAATTAGACTTTATCAAAATTATAAACTTCAGGCCAGGCAAGGTGGCTTATGTCAGCCTGTAATCCCAGCACTCTGGGAGGCGAAAGCGAGCATGTTGCCCAGGAGTTCAAGACCAGCCTGGGCAACATGGTGAAACCCCATCTCTACAAAAAATATAAAAACAATTAGCTGGGCAAGGTGGCGTGCACTTGTAGTCCCAGCTACTGGGGAGGCTGAGGTGGGAGGATCACTTGAGCCCTGGAGGTCGAGGTTGCAATGAACTGTGATTGTACCACTGCACTCCAGCCTGGGCAACAGAGCAAGACCCTGTCTGAAAACAAAATAAATTAAAATTAAATTAAAAACTTCAAAGTACTTCAAAGAACACCATCAAGAAAATAATCCATGAAATGGGAGAAAATATATGCAAACCACGTATATAATAAGGACTTCTATCTAGAATACATAAAGAATTCTTACAACTCAATAATAAAAAGACAACTCAATTTTAAAACAGGCAAAGAATATAAATAGACATTTCTCTAAAGAAGATATACAAATGGCTAATAAGCACATAAAAAGATGCTTGACATCATTAATCATCAGAGAAATGAAAATCGAAAACACAATGAGATACTAAAAAAAGTAAGCCAAAATCAAAGAATCAGCTAATAACAATTACTGGAGAGGATGTGGAGAAATCCTCAACCCGGTACACTGCTGGTATAAATATAAATGGTGCAGCTGCTCTAAAACAGTCAGCAGCCGGGCGTGGTGGCTCACACCTATAATCCCAGGGCTTTGGGCGGCCGAAGCGGGTGGATCACTTGAGGCCAAGAGTTTGAGACCAGCCCAGATAACATGGTAAAACCCTGTCTCTACTAAAAATACAAAAATTAGCCGGGTGTGGTGGTATATACCTGTAGTCCCAGCTACTCGGGAGGGTGAGGCAGGAGAATCGCTTAACCGAGGAGCAGAGGTTGCAGTGAGCCATGATTGCGCCACTGCACTCCAGCCTGGGTGAAAGAGTGAGACTGTGTCTCAAAAAAAAAAAAAAAAAAAAAAAACTGCAGCTCTTCAAATGATTAAACACAGAATTTCCACATGACCAGATATGTGCCCAGGAGAAGTGAAAACATATATTTACACAAAACCTTGTATATGAATGCTTATAAAAGCATTATTCATAACAGCCAAAAGGTGGAAACCACCCAAATATCCACCAATGAACAAATGGAAAAACAAAATGTGGTATAACCATACGATGGAATATTTTTCAACCAAAAAAAGGAATGAATTACTGATACTTGCTGCAACATAGATAAATCACAAAAAGTGATAGAAGGCAGTCATATGAGTATATGTATTATATTATTCCATTCATACAAAGTCCAGAATAACAAACTCTATAGAGACAGAAAGTAGATTAATAGTTGCTTAGGCTGGGGGAAGCATGCAATATGGGAGGGTGATAGCTGAGGGGTACAAGTTTCTTTCTGAGGTGATAAAATTGTTCTAAAATTGATGTTTGCACGTATCTGTAAAGAGACTAAAAACCACTGAATTGTACACTTTATAGGGTAAGTTGTATGGTATGTGAATTACATCTCAATTAAACTGTTTAAAAAGTAAAAAATAAAAATTTTAGAAAAGAACAATGGAGCATAAAGCTACAAAAAAGTCTCTTAATAAAAGTAAACAATGTTTAAATATTTTATTTTTATTTATTTATTTATTTTTTTTTTGAGATGGAGTCTCACTCTGTCATCCAGGCTGGAGTGCAATGGTGCAATCTTGGCTCACTACAATTTATTTATTTATTTATTTATTTGTTGGCTTGTTTTGAGATGGAGTCTTGCTCTGTCACCCAGGCTGGATTACAATGGCGCAATCTTGGCTCACTACAACCTCTGCCTCCTAGGTTCAAGCAATTCTCCTGCCTTGGCCTCCCGAGTAGCTAGAATTACAGGTGCCTGCCACCACACCCAGCTGATTTTTGTATTTTTAGCAGAGGCAGAGTTTCACCACTTTGGCCAGGCTGGTCTCAAACTCCTGACCTCAGGTGATCCTCCCACCTCAGCCTCCGAAAGTGCTGGGATTACAGGCGTCAGCCACCGTGCCCAGCCAACAATGTTTAAATATTTTATACATTAACTATCTCCACAGCTTTTTGGAATTGGTAGATGGCTCATATTTTTAAATGCAGGTATATCTTTTTAACTTATTATTAATTTGGACATACGAAGTATTTTAAAGCTAGGACTAGAAATCAACTCAGTAGATTTACAATTTGCAGAATTACACTTTCCTCTCTAACTGGCCTCATAATCCAAGAAAAACTATAAGCAGTACCTTAAAAAATTCCATTTTTGAATATTTTAAATATTTATCAAAGAGACATAAGTGCTCATGTCAATTATACATTTAAAAACAGATTGCAAAGTTTATGAGGGTTTTTTTGGTGAATTTTACAGTGAAATAAGTCTTGTCCACTTTAACTTATGAATACTGGTACTCTTAAAATTCCTGTCCTAAGGAAGAAATTAGTCATAAAAAGCTCTGAGGGTATAAAGCAGAAAACGTGCCAAGCAGAGAGACAAACCAGGACATTTCAAGCAAGTATGGCTCAAAGTAGAGTCAAGAGAGTTAAGGTTTTGAGCTATTCTGAAGTGCCAGATGGTCCAGAATCCACCCCCAGATCTTACAAGGTGCCGCATAAAAGTGTGCCAGAAAAAAAAAAAAAAAAAAACAGAACAGAACAGAATGTAGAGAACAAACTAAGAATGTAGAGAACAAACTAAGAATGAAAGCAATACAGACTGCAGAGAAGGGTGAAAACTGTACATACAAACTGAAATATTTCAATCTTCTTCAAGCTCACAACTTTTAATGCCAATTTCCTATGCTAAGTGAACTCTGACAAACTATAAATGGCCCTTGCAACCAAATTAAATATGCTCGGTTTAATCCCTTCAGAATAGCATTTTTCAGATTATTGCTTGAGTTAACCCTTGCTGCCGTCTGCTTTACCATTCAAGATCTTAAAATATAAACTAAAAATTCACTCATTTGATTTCAAAACTCAAATGTATACATAGAAAAATAATTCAATAATATAATAAGTACCACATATAACTCTACAGAAAAAAATTTATCAAATGGTAGAGCAAAGGTTATTTGCAACAGCATAAATTATAGTGGACATATATAAAATATCTGTACATATTAGGGCTTAAACTATAAAGCACACAATCAATTAATATGCTCCAAAGACATTAAAAAGATGCTAAGCAGACCACATAGGAAAACACTTAAAGAAAACAGAATAGGCCAGGTGCAGTGGCTCACACCTGTAATCCCAGCACTTTGAGAGGCTGAGGTGGGTAGCTCACAAGGTCAGGAGTTCAAGACTAGCCTGGCCAACATGGTGAAATCCCATCTCTACCAAAAATACAAAAATTGGGCAGGTATGGTGGCACACGCCTGTAATCCCAGCTACTTGGGATACTGAGGCAGGAGAACTGCTTGAACCTGGGAGATGGAAGTTGCAGTGGGCTGAGATCACGTCACTGTACTCCAGTCTGGGTGACAGAGGAAGACTCCATCTCAGAAAAAAAAAAAAAGGAGAACAGAATAAAAAATGTTACATACATATATATACACACATATATATGTGTGTGTGTATGAAAGAGAGATAATAACTACATTTGGGAAAAAAAGAAACAATGTAAAAGACTAAAATTTAAAGAATGGTGTGGATGGTGATCTATCTTCTACTTTTCGACATGCATGTTCCAAGTTTTCTTTAGTGAGTGAAGAATACTGGAAATGAAAAAACATTTAGGCCCGACGCGGTGGCTCACGCCTGTATTTCCAGCACTTTGGGAGGCCAAGGCAGGTGGATCACGAGGTCAGAAGATCGAGACCATCCTGGCCAACATGGTGAAACCCCTCTCTACTAAAAATACAAAATACAAAAATTGGCTGGGCATGGTGGTGCACACCTGTAGTCCCAGCTACTCAGGAGGCTGAGGCAGGAGAATCGCTTGAACCCGAGAGGTGGAGGTTGCAGTGAGCTGAGATCGCACCATTGCACTCCAGCCTGGCAACAGAGCAAGACGAAAGAAAGAAAAGAAAAGAAAAGAAAAGAAAAGAAAAGAAAAGAAAAGAAAAGAAAAGAAAAGAAAAGAAAAGAAAAGAAAAGAAAAGAAAAGAAAGAAGGAAAGAAAGAAGGAAAGAAAGAAGGAAAGAAAGAAGGAAAGAAAGAAAGAAAGAAAGAAAGAAAGAAAGAAAGAAAGAAAGAACATTTAAACAAATACATATAAATTCTGCAGGTAAGTATTAATAATAATACAAGCAATTCTATTTATCAAATGTCTCCTATATCTCAACAATGTGTATACATCATACATAAGCAAATGAAAGAGTTTAAGTAATTTGCCATGATCACTCAGAGATGTCACAAATGGCAGAGCTACAATTCAATCCAGGTTTGTCTTGTACTATAACCAGTGTTCTTCCCACTACGTAAAACTTCTCTCAGTGTCCCTGGGATGAGAATCTTGACACTCTATTAAAATATATATACAAAATATTTTACCTACTGTTTTGGAGTAGATCACAGATCTTTTGAAGTCTATCCTTGAGTCCCCTTCCTATGCTCTATGGTCAAAGTTAAAAATTCTTCCTTTATTACAAAGAAAAGATAAAACAAGGAATCTCATAAGAAAACTGATGTTATATCCCACAATATGGACTCTATGCACCAAAATACAATTTAACTTGAATCAAATGTTCCTATAGATTTATGTTATCCTTTCAAGTACAGTTTAAATATCCTCTACAGTAACAACCCTGGATCCTATAAAACCATTAAATAATTAAAAACTGCATTACCACCAAAAGTTTCATCATAATCACAGTATTCTCTCATGGCACCCCCTTGCCTTACTTCTATCATCCTTTATCACAGTACTTGTCACACAAGAAAGTCAGTGTTTATCTCCCTAAAAAACCAAAAGCTACTTCAGAGCAAATGTCATGGTCTTATTCTGTATGTCCAAGGCTTACTAGAGTAGTGACACACAGGAGGCATCTAGTAAATGTTTTCTGAAACAGAGGATCAACCATCAATACTGGAAGCACCTTTAATGCATATAATTTCATATTTTTTATATATGCATAATGCTATATCTATGTTGTACCTACAGAACAAAAGATGGAATGAAGTTATCAATAATCCTTAGTATAAATGATCCATCAAAATTCTAATTAAGTGCAACATTTCATAAAAATTAATGGCTCATATAACTAAAATCTATCAATTTACCTAAGACATTCTAACTTCAGAGCCCAAGATCTCTCTCATTATTTTATGCTAGTTCTCAAAAATGTTCGTCTGAGGATCAGAAATCATTACAGCTAATGGTTCCAGGTTTTATTCAATAAAAGTCTGTTTTATAGGGAGTATCTGATACATTTTATCTTTAGCAATACAATACTGTAGAAACTCCAAGTCCAAATAACCATGTCTGAGAGAATATTAGCTTAAAAGTAAATATTGGTATGATGTACACTAACCTAGACAAGCTTAGATTTTCATGAGCAATAAATCTGGAGGTTGCAAAATGAAAAACTACCTTCTACTATGTCTACAAAAACTCTCCACTATAACTTCGTGCAACAATCACTTTCTAGAGATGTGGTGTATGCAATGATAAGTTGATTTTCACATAGGAAGATGTAGTAGCCTACAACATATGTTCAGCTATAACCAACGAATGGTACCACAATAAGCTCTGTCAGAGCCATTTTGCCCGTAAAAATGCAGACTCATTCAATCAATATCCGAGTTGCTTAGACTACTGGGTTACAATTCTGGCTCTACCACTTAGCAGCAGTTTGACCTTGAACAAATTACTTCACCTCTGTGTCCCAGTTTTTTGTTTTGTTTTTGTAAAACAGGGATATAAGGATTACCAAGTTGTAAAGAATACTGAAAGGTTCATCAGGTTGTAAAGATTATTGAAAATAGCACATGACACGTAAGTGTGCTCAGTAAGTATTATTGTTATTATCCCACTATTTACCTCCCCCCAATACACACAAACACACGCACACACACACCACTGGATAATTTCTTTTACATAACAATAGAGGAATGTAAGATCACATGAATGTTCATTTTTATCCCAAAATTTGACTGAAATATCATCAATGACTATAGGAAGCAGCATAGCAAATGTACTTGGAGAACAGATGTGCCTGGGTTCAAGTCTCAACTCTCCCACTTAAAATACAACCGTGAGCAAGTAATACAGAAGATTAATGCCTACTTGTAGAAAGGCTATGAAGATTAAGTGAAATAATGTATGTAGATCATCTAAAAGTATTTAGTATTTATTAGGTGTTCTAGAAGCATCATTCCTCTTCCTTCTCAACAGTGGCATAAGAATGTTTTCCTTCCAGGATCTCTGTATTGATACTTAGCCCACTAGATAGAACTGTTCCACAACTAAAAGAAGACCACACTAAGTTTCCAAACTACAGTGGAGCCGGGAGAGGGAGGAGATCACACTAAAAAAGGCAGAGAAATCACACATAAAATTAAGTTCACAATTTCAGGTTGCCTTCTCATTTAAGTTTTTTAAGCTCAATATTTATGCACAAGGAGTCAATCATGGCTCATGGCAGGCTTAAGAATAAAAATATGAAGATAAACTCTTTCCTCTGTCCTCACCCCTAGAAAGTATATCTTATATGTCCTAATGGACCACAGAAAGTATGTATCTAGGCCAGGCACGATGGCTCACGCCTGTAATCCCAAGCAATTTGGGAGGCTGAGGAGGGAGGATCACCTGAGGTCAGGAGTTCGAGACCAGCCTGGCCAACATGGTGAAACCCCATCTCTACTAAAAACACAAAAATTAGCCAGGTGTGGCGGTGGGCGCCTATAATCCCAGCTACTTGGGAGGCTGAGGCAGGAGAATCATTTGAACTCGGGAGGCAGAGGTTACAGTGAGCCGAGATCACACCACTGCACTCCAGCCTGAGCGACAGAGCCAGACCTGCGCCTCAAAAAATAATCATAAATAAATAAGTATATATCTAAACCAGTGATTTGGCCGGGCGCAGTGGCTCACGCTATAATCTCAATACTTTGGGAGGCCAAGGCAGGAGGATCACTTGAGGTCGGGAGATAGAGACCAGCCTGGAAAACATGGTGAAATCCATCTGTACTAAAAATACAAAAAATATTAGCCAGGCGTGGTGATGCACGCCTGTAATCCCAGCTACTCGGGAGGCTGAGGCACAAGAATTGCTTGAACCCAGGGGTGGAGGTTGCAGTGAGCCAAGATCACACCACTGCACTCCAGCCTGGACGACAGAGCGAGACTCTCTCTCAAAAGTACTAAAACTTTAAAATAAAAATAAATAAATAAACCAGTGATTCTAAACCAGAGGCAATTTAATCCTCTAGGAAATATTTGTCAGTGTCTGGAGATATTTCTGATTGCTGCAACTGGTGAAGGTGTTACGTCTAATGGATAAGGATGCTGCAAAACACCCTACAATGCACAGAACAGCCTCCCACAACAAGAAATTCTCCAGCCCAAAATCTCAAAGTGCCAAGGCTGAGAAACCATGATCTAAAAAACTATAAAGTACTGTAATATAAACGTCTTCCTCCAAAAAATATGTTCTTATCCTAGCATTCTTGGTCAAATTTGTATTCTTATTGCAGATTTAGTAAGGAATAAGCAGTTTGATTATTTCAGATGAAAAACTCCTGGTACTGTTATATTCCCATTGTAATAATCCCCAGTTTAAAGGAGGGAGGAAGTGAGGCTTACTTTTCTTTGTATATTTTTACCACATAAAAACAAGTTTTAAAAAGAGCCCAACTTTTATTTTTTAATTGCACCTCTGATTCATTTGAAAGCCTTATTTATATCACAAAAATGAGTTTCTTCTACCTCATTTCTATCCTACTTTTGCACAAAATATTCAGAAGTTCACATTTATGTGATAGGAAAGCAGAGTATATGAGGCAGGGTACAAGGCCAGCTTTTAACAAATTGGGAAACTACAGGAGTAGCTAAAGAAAATAAGTCACCAGTTCATTTTGTAATCACAACATGCTTAAGAGGTCTCAATAATACCCAAGAAGTCTCAGTAGTTTATTTCTAATATGCAAATGAGTGCACTTAAGAGGTTAAGTAATTTGCCCAAGATCACAGAACTACTCAGGGGCAGAACAGGTGTGCTCTTGCAGTTATATTAGTCTGCCTCTGCTCCTGAAGTTTAAAAATCTAGGTTTTGCAGAAGCTCTAAGAGAAAAGACTGACAAATTAAACATATAAAACAAATATTTCTACATAATCAAAAAATGCCAAAAAAAAGAAAAATTCAGAGAAAAAAATTTTGCAAAGAATTTTGCAAAGAAGGGCAAATTTCCTAAATATAAGAAGAGTTCTTACAAATCAGTGAGAAAGAAGACAAACAGCCCATCAAGAGAACAGGTAAAAGACTAAAGCAGTTTATAAAAAAAAGAAATACAAATGGTTTCAAAGAAAAAAAAAAAAAGTTCAGCCTTACCCATAAAGAAATAACAAACTAAAACAATGAAATTGTTTGAAATCTTTCTGATTACTGGACTGACAATAATATACATGTTGATCAAGCTGTGGAGGAAATGACACTCTCAAACATGTGTGCTGCTACAGTGTTTCTGAATGTAAATGAGCAATTTTTTTTTTTTTTTTTTTTTTTTTTGGAGACAGGGTCTTAGCTCTGTCACCTAGGCTGGAGTGCAGTGGTGCAATTATAGCTCACTGTAACCTGCTAATCATAGCTCACCTGTAGCCTGCTAGGACTACGGGCGCACACCACCATGCCCAGCTAATTAAAAAAAAATTTTTTTTTGTCCCAGATGGATTTCACTATGTTACCCAGGCCTTGAACTCTTGGCTTCAATCAATCCTTCCGCCTCAGCCTCCCAAAGCACTGGAATTATAGGCCTGAGCCACTATGCCTACCCCAAATTAGCAGTATCTATGCAGATTAAAAGTATCCTCTGGCCCAAAAATTACACCTACTAGAAATTAATCCATATGCTCACACATGTGCACAAAAACATGTAAAAGAGTATCCACTGCAGCCTAGTTGTAACAAAAGATTGAAAACAAAATAAATGTCCAGCATTAGGTGGCCATTAAAATAAATAACAGTAAGTTCACATATAGAAATACCCTGAGGTTTTGAAAACAATAAGGGAGATCTATATGTGATGATATAGAGCAATCTCCTAAATCAGTTAAGCTAAAAATAATATAACAACAAACTGTGAAACAATAAACAGCTTACACAAAAGAATATACATATACAGTATACATATATATTTATTCGCATATACACAGACTATTACTGGAAATTCACACAAGAAACTGGCAAGAATGGCTGCCTCTGGGAAAGCAAATGAGGGCCTAAAGCAGAAAGAAGACTTCACTAGCATTGTGTGAATTTTTTTAAACATGAATTTATATTGGCTTTTTAATTTACTAACTATAAAACCTAAGTCCCAAATTCTGAGCCTCAGTATCCTCCAATTTGAAATGATGATAATAATAGCTTAGTTCATAGGTTACGCTTTGTTAAGTTATAAAGCAGCACAAAAAATTATAAATTAGTCCTCTAACTGAATTGTCCAAATCAATTAATATAATTATTATCATTCCTCTAATCAATTTCTCTAAATGTTTAGGATGAAAACTAAGTGTAGACACAATCTTAGAACACAAAGCTTTACTTTACACGTAGTTATTGTGTATTCAATTTAAATGAATAAATTTTCAAAAATGCCGTAGAGAAAAGCTAAATCAGTTGATTACAGAAGGAATACATTCTCACTGTTGAAAACAAGGTAGATAAAAACTACAACCATGCTATTATAAAATTTTAGTGTTTTTTTTCTTCCAGGCTTTCTTCTACGCATGCTTAACTGGGTTAGATCATTTGTCTAAATAAAAAAAGTTCACTTTACTGTAATACAGCATTCAATTTACAAGGTTCCTCAGATTATTAAAAACACCTAATATAATTTTTAATGAAGGCATACCTTGTTGATTCAACTGCTTTAAAAATGAAACTCCAGCATACGAGTTTGCCTAATGAACTCTGCCTGGAGTAACTTTTCGTTTATTATTTCTACCAGTTCTCCAACTAACCAGATCTCTCTCAGGTTTTACTTGGTTTTGGTTTCCAGAATACTGATTTTTTTTTTTAACTTTTATTTTAGGTTCAAGGGTACATGTGAAGGTTTATTACATCAGCGGACTTGTGTCATAGGTATTAAGCCCAGTACCCAATAGTTATCTTTTCTGCTCCCAATTTTATTAAGCCCCAAACTCACAAACAAGTATATAAAGTGCTTTTTGTAATTCCCTAAAGAACAAGTAAAATACCTTAGATTGGGCCTTTAAAATCACACTATCAGAGATTGCAGAGATTCTGAACTATGATTCGTTGCTAATGATACTCAATCTTTTTCTATTACACGTTAGTCTGTTACTAGCATTCTGTCTCCAAATAGAGTGAAAACAAAGGAATGCATTGGATTATTCCTGAGAGACTTGCTATTGGATGAACTTGTTCCTAATTAATTTTAACTATGACAACCTCTCCCAAGTGCTGAACATTTCAAGCCATCTTTGAGAAGGGTTAGATATCTCTCCCAAGAGATTTCCTGAGTATATCGAACCATAATTATAGGCAATAAAGAAAAACATCATTAATGTGCCTTTCCCATTGTAGGAACTCAAATATCTGTCATGTTGAGAACAATATCACTTTTCTGCTTCTGAGAACATGTTGTCAGAATGTAAATACTAACCTGTATTTACTGTCATAATTGTTAAACCAGACTACTAAGATGATATGTTTATTAGCACTTGTACTGCGTACTTGTTTAAAAAATGAAACTGAAAATAAACACTACAAACTGTGAAATTATGGGAGATGTTTTCCTCTAATTTCCAAGTTTTCTGTAATACAGTTATATCACTCTTGTAATTTAACAAAAAAAGCATTAGAACTGTTGTTATACCATTTATATACTAGGATTTTTAAAATTAAGTCCCTACTTAAGGGCTTTTTTATTACTTTCAAAAAAAAAAAAAAAAAGAATCTGACAACATAGTGAGTCCCTGTCTCTACAAAAAAATTTTAAAAATTAGCTGGGCATGGCGATGCACGCTTGTAGTCCCAGCTACTCAGGAGGCTGAAATGGGAGGATCCCTTGAGCCCACAAGGTTGAGGATGCAGTGAGCCTGATCATGCCACTGTACTCCAACATGGGTGACAGAGTGTGATCCTGTCTCAAAAAAAAAAAAAAAAAAAAAAAATTCTTGCTAAACTAAAGCAAGAAAACCAGTATAAAGCTGAATTGCTAAAAGACTATTTTAAATATTCAAATCCTATCTCAGTAAAATAAAACCTTTATCATCAATAGCACTACCTTTGAACACACAATTGTATCATCCAAGATATTATCAAAGGCACTAGAGATTCAGAGGCAAAAACCATGGCTTATATCCTCAAGAGGCTTACTACTTAAGACAATGGCATATGCCGAAAAAAAAGAACAAAAAATGTAAGGGAGCGTTGGATATGCCAAGCAACTAGTACATAGAGAAGAACAGTAAAATAGCTTTTGACGTCCTACAGACCTTGGTTCAAATCGTAGATTCACCACTTACTAGCTTACTTACTAGCTTCTCTAATTTGTAAAACATATCGTTAGATTCTAAGTGTAGTAAAATTCCTGGCATATAGTAATTCCCAAAGGGAAGTTAACAGTATTATTATTATTAGGGATATGGGCGTTAGGGAGTAAAACTGACTACTGGAAACTTTTTTTTTTTTTTTTTAAGTATTACATGCTTTTTTTCTAATCTACCAACAGAAGCAAAAATCAAGATCTTTCTCCCTCAGGTTTTACTTCTCATTGACAAGAAGTAAACAGAACACCTAGTAAAGACAACTGAATTAGAAAACATTTAAGGCTGTAAAGCACTAAAGAACCCAGAGAAAGTCCACTAGGTCTATAAATCATAGAACACTGTCTATAAAACAGGATCTTAAAAGTTGGAAAGGTCCTTAGATCAGCTAATTCAAACTCCTCTAGCAGAAATAAGTTCCAGGTTTTGTCTCCAAGGTCAAAGAATTGTTAACTATTTTTGTTCATGAGTATATATATCCTCAGTACCTAGAGTAATTCCTAGCACATACTGAATGCTCAGCAAATATTTGTTGAGTCTCTTTTAAAGTTAAGAAAACTGAGGCCTGGATATTTAACCCAAACCCATACAGTTAGCTGTGGCCAAAGCAGAACTGGAACTAACATTTTGGTACTCTAGCATTCTATCATCTCTAGAAGCTAGACTATAATAATTTAGATAATTTATTTTGGTGGCTGGGGAGTTGAAGGGTTGGTTGGCAAGCTTGGAAAAAGGAAGGAAGGCATAAGCTAAAACATTTTTCACATTTTTTCCCCAAACTCAGTTTTGCTTAATTGGTAAAGGCAAGAAATTATAAACACGATAATCCCAGTACAATGTCTAGTACATAATAGGTACTATAAAAATATTTGCTGAATGAAAATCATCAAGATATGAACAGAAGCAGAAATTAACTTGAGCATGTTTAATCTCCATAACTGTTATAGAACCCTTTAGAGCTTTCAGTCAGTCCTACAACAGTTATTAATTACTTTCTTCCAGATAGGTACCATGGGAGAAAGATGGATTAAAAGATGTCCCTGCCCTGAATGAGCTCTCACTTGAGTATGCCTATGTCTAAATGTGTGTGCTGGGAGAGTGGGCAGGGTGGGGGGAACAGAGGATGACAAACGGGTCAGTAATGAATGTGAAACCAGGCTGCATTGTTATCTTAGTGTATTGGGCTCAGGCAGTTATAAAAAAATTAAATTAAATTTAAAAACCACAAATCTGCAAAGTTTTGAAGTAACAAGGAGGCACATTAGGGTATACTAGCAACTGGAAATGTTATTTTTTCCTGTGCCTTCGTAATCCCTCTTATTGCCTCTTCATGTTTTAAAATCAGAATATTCTGAATTTACTTACTTGAATTATCAATAAAAATTAACCACCAATGTATATTCTCTCATATGTGAGGCACTGAAGGATAATAGCTACTACTGATTCCGTACTTACTGTGTACACATTAATACCTAAATATATAACCCAAGAACATATGTAAATTTTTTAAATGGCTATAAAACTGACAGAGCTTGAAGCAATTCTCCAGAGATGAATGATGTAAATAGAAGCTAAAAACATGGTATTACCCAGGGAGAGAATAAAGTATGCACACAACTGAGAAGCAATTTTACGGAAGTCTTTAAGAGCACAAAATCTTCAAGGGAAAACTCCTGCCAGAATCGGCCAACAGAGCCAGAAAACAACAGCCTGCCAACAGGGATCTTGTTTAATGCAAGTCACTAACTAGACTCACAGAAAGTGAATACCTAAAAGTCAGTGCTGTCGTTGTTCAAATTTGAGTTTTGGGAAGACCCTTCCAAACATACATAACCAAGACTAAACCACCACATTCCATGTTAAAGGGTTCTTCCCCACTGTTATCTGCTTGTCAGAACAGGACAACCACCACCACCATCAAAAAAAACTGGGAAATAGACTTCCCTTATGACACTTAGAATTCCTGCAAACACGGGTTAGTTATTTTACATGAAGCATGTACGTGACTCCTGGTTTCTGAGAAAACATTTTTTTCTCTCTATCCTACAGTGCTAGGCAAAGCACCCCAAAGCCTCTTGATTTTAAACACAGAAAACTCCACTGCCGAAATGTTTGCCCTATCCCAGCGCTAAAGCCTTAGAAGCACCGACGAATCTAGGCCAAGGAGTACAAGATGGCAGTGAGATACCACAATGCAGGCAAGGAAGACGGGATGGGCCCCAATCGGGAAGCACGCGCCACCAGCTCTGGAGAGAACCGTCTGAGGAGACGCGGGGGAGAGTTTGGGTCACAGGAGCAGGAAGGAACTGGCAGGTGTCTGTCACCTTATCATCCCGGACACCATGTTTACATTGTAATTGGCTTCTTTACAGAGAGGGAGGGACCAGGTTCCCAGTGTGAGTGATGTTTAGAGGTTTTCTGAGAAGCACAAGGACTGGACTTTGACAGGAAGCAACGAGGCAAGAGGGAAGCTCGAGAACAGGTTTTGCTGAGGATTCCCCCCAAGAAAAGTGCTCCCCGGGAGGCCGTTCCTGGCACCAAGACTGGCGGAGCCACCACACCCGTTAAAAGGATCCACCTGGACAGCGATCAGGCGTGAGCCCCCCGAGGGGAAGTTGAAGTGGAAGCAGACGTGGGTGGGAAAAGGCTGCATTGGGGGTCTGACCCAGAAGGAAACCTGATCAGGAGGGGGAGAGGCTGAACGGAGGAAGGGGCCGGCAGAGTGGGTAGTTGAGTAGGATGAGACTTCTTTGGAGGCGAGGCTAACTACATTAAACCCTGGGAAGGGAGGGCTTCCGTCGGACCCTGGGAGAAAGGCAGGTCTGGAGAGGAAAGACTGGCTTGGGGGGCCTGCGCGTCCGGCTCTGGAAGGCAACTCCTACTGGGGGCGGCGCGCAGCCGGCCTAGCGGGCGAGCCTCGTGCGGCCCGGGGGTGCGGCCGGCCCGCGCCAGCTCAACAGGAGCTCACCTGGGATGCGTGCGGCCCTGTTGGAGGAAACTTCCTGGGTAGGTGAAAGCTGCCCCGCGCGAGCCGGCCCGGCACCGGCAGAGCGCGGCCGGGTCACAGTCCACTCGGCAGCGGCGCGGAGGGCGGCGGGGGCCGCGCGGCGCGGGGCGGGGCAGGAGGCGCCCGACGACCCTGGGCGAGGTCGCGGCGGCCGCAGGGGGGCTCCGGCTCCGGAGGGCGCCCTCCCGCAGTCGCACCCGCTTTCCCTCACACACACCGGCCGCCCGGCCCACAAGCCAAGAAGCTGCCTGGGTCGGCGAAGCTGAGGGCGGTGGGGGAGGGGGCACCGGCCGGCCAAGCCCGGCGGACGGGCGTGTGGCGTTACCTGTGTCAGAGAGAGCTGGGCCGCCGCAGCCATGGTGTTTCCATCATGCAAGGGAGGGGAAGGAAGGACGGGCTGACTGGGGCTCGGGGCGGGGAGGAGGCGGAGGGAGCGGCCGCAGGCGAGGCCGGGGCGGGCGGGCGGGCGTCTCCCCTAACTTCCACAACTTCCCTCTTCACGCCCGCCCCGCCCCGCCTGGCCCCGCCCGCCGGAGCCGGCCGCGGCGCCGCCCAAACCCTGGCGCCGGAGTCTCGGCCACCGGACCAGAGCCTGCCCCCGGGGCCGCCTTGGAAAACCCGGCGCGGACATAAAATTAAAGCGGACGGGCTGCGGAGGCGACTGCAGATTGACCTGTGAACTTCAGACAGGCCACCTACCTACGCTGAGCTCCTGCTTCTGAAAAATGGGGGAAATTGTAACTAGAGGCCCAGTTACTTACAAAGACTAAATGAGATAATGATAGAAAATAATAATGGCACTTTATATATGCCAGGCTCTGTACTAGACTCTTATGTTTTGAATTGTATGAATGAAGGAACTGAAACACAAATAAGTGTCTTACTAAGGTCATACAGCTAATTATATAGCTGAATTAGAATCCAAGTCTAACTGTAAAAACTTTATTTAACCATCTGCTAGTATATTGGAAAAGACATTAAGTCATTCCCTCCCACAGCCAAAATCCATTTGGAAAGGGGAAGCAAAAATGTATTTGCCTGGTGCCTGTCACACTTAGATTGTTTAACAAGGGAACGCTGGTGCCTGTAGCACTCCTAGCTTCTCCCATCATCCACTTAGCAAACTCCTCCTTCTTTCTCAGGACATAATTCAAGTTTCACCTCCTTTGCAAAGTATCTTTTTCTCCTCCTCATGTCAGAGTTACACACTCTCCTTTATAACCTTTCTTCTCTACCTTGTGAAGTCATCACCCTAATGACAGTTTACACCTATCCATCCCTCTAGATTAAGAGCTCCTCAATGGCAAGAACTGTTTTCAATATATTTCTATATCGTCAGACCCTAGCATTACAGTGCATGCTCAGTTAAGGCCTTCGTTCCTGCCTATATTAAACATAACACATCCTACACCTTCTGATGCTGCCAACCTTCAGTTGGAATACCCAGTTACTTGAAATTCATCTTCAAAGTCTCAGAGTATATACCACCTACTTCAAGAAGCCTTCTAGGAACTCCATACCCCACCTCTAAGTTGTTCTGATGTGACCGTTTTTATACTCTGCCTTATCTGTAAGCGTTAGTTGAGGGTTTGTCTCCACCTCACTGCACTGTAAAATCCTTGAGGACAAGGGGCTGACTCACTGCTTTATCTCCCTCATAGTTTAGCCTACCACAGAGGCCTCAATAAATGTATTTGCCCGAATTGGTCTTAATTTCTTAGTCACGATGGCTTCCCATTACAACAAACCACAACTCTATCAGGCCTACACCCATTACCATTATCATAGCAGTCCCCGTGGTAGGAGGGACAACTGAACAAGACCCAGGATGGAGTTAGCCCCACCTAAGTTTTTAGACTATTGCCTCCACAAGCAAACCATTCCAGAAATTTCCCAAGGAACTCCTAATTCTACTCAGACTCCTTCTGGCAAAGGCCAGCTAACAAGAGCAAGCCATATAGGTCTGGTGAGTAACCACTTATTCAAGAGCATCTTCCTTGGCTTCTTTTTTGCTGCTAATCTCTTTAACTGAAGAGAGAATAAGAGATACTGTTTTACATTACTTCACTTTGGTACACTTATCAGCCATAACCACAACCGGTGTTTCTACTGGTGTTTTCTACTTTATATTAGCACATTTGAGCTTCACAACTCTAAAAGGAAGTAATTGTCATACTCACTTTACAAATGAGGTAATGCAGGGTCACAGAGGCTAAGTGATTTGCCCAGGGTTATACAACTGATAGACAAAGCAGCATAGTATAGTGAAATAAATAGGACTCGGACATTAGGAATATCCAGGTTCCATTCCTGGCTCTCCCATTCACTAGTTGTATGCCCTTAGGGTTGTTGTGAGGATGAATGAGATGACATATACAAAAGTGCCTAAACTTGTAGCTACACAAATTATGAAATCTGAAAATCATGGAGCAAATCGCTTTGGGGAGTATAATTTCACTTGCTATTCAAGGGGACTCCTCCAAACCATATGAGATGTAAGATATTCCTCTCAGATGAATAAGGTGGAAACCCTGCCATGTAGTTTCCGGAAAGGCAGTGCAGAGTAGCAAAGAGAATATTAAGAATCAGAGTGTGACCGCAGGCAAACCATTTAACCTCTCTGAGCTTCAGTTTCTCATATAGGAAAAGTAAGGAATTATTACTGTTTTAACTTTTATATGATTTATATTAAGTCAAAAGCACACCTTAGCCAGGCATGGTGGCACATGCCTATAGTCCCAGCTACACAGGAGACTGAGGCAGTTGCACAGAGCACGAATTCAGCCTGAGCAACATAGAGAGACCCCATCTCTAATAAATAAATAACACCTTGTATGTATACAGTATTGCTTTTCACCGTTTATAAATGTTTTTATTTTATTTTTATTTTTTTGAGACAAGGTCTCACTCTGTCACCCAGGCTGGAGTGCAACGGTGCAATCTCGGCTCACTGCAACCTCCGCCTCCTGGGTTCAAGCGATTCTTGTGCCTCAGCCTCCTGAGTAGCTAGGATTACAGGCACCCGCCACCACACCAGCTAATTTTTTTTTTTTTTCTAGTAGAGACAGGGTTTCACCGTGTTGGCCAGGCTGGTCTCAAACTCCTGACCTCAAGTGATCTGCCTGCCTCAGCTTCCCAAAGTGCTGGGATTACAGGCGTGAGCCACCGTGCCCGGCCAAATGTTTAGAAGCACAACTTCTAATGTTCAGTAAGTACATTATAAAAGTTTGTTGAATTGAACTGAATACAATCTCATATATAATTGTTATTTGGATCTTCACTTTATCCCCATAAGAAAATCAAGGAACAAATATTTTATAAATTTATTTTATAAATAGCTTCTATAAGTAAGAGCCATTGACAGCAGGTTTGGGTCTTGGTTAACAAAAAATAAAAAGAATCAGATGCCCTAGCAAGGGAAGACTTGCTTAAAATCTTTATATGGGAATTGCCCCACGTCCCCTTCCAGACCACTAGTAATTTGTAGTGGCTTCTTTCTTCATTCGTAGGTTCTGGTTTAAATTAATGACATGTAATGGGAGATGGGAGCATGTCTATAGGGAAGAGAATAATGGGCCAAATTCCCAAAAGAGGCCTAGAACTTCTGAGAGAGGTGTTTTTTGTTTGTTTGTTTTAATGACAAACCAATGACAATTTGCAAATGTGTGGCCCAGATCTTGACAGAGCACTGGGTCATATCCCAAATCTATTTTCGGAGAGGAAAAATGTAGCCAATCAAATATATGTTATAATCTAATTCATTATAACAAGAATGAGCTGCATGGAGCAGACAAGAAGAATTTATCTGTTTTTTCTAGGACAACTTAATGTCTCTGGGTCACTAAGCCTCATTTTCCTCATGATTACATTGAAGATAATAATATCTACTTTGTATGGATGGTTTAAGGATTAGAGCTCATGTATAATGGCCTATCAGAGAGACTGGCCTGGAATAGATGTTCAATAAGTAGTAGCTATAAGATACCATTCTTCAAGATCACCATTTAACTCTCTACCCTTCAGGCAACCCTCCAACAACTAAGTTGGTTTGACAGATATATTAGTTACATGAATGGGGCTGCCAGACCAGACCAGGTGGCTCACATTTGTAATTTTAGCACTCTGGAAGGCCGAGGCAGGAGGATTGCATGAGCCCAGGAGTTCAAGACCAGCCTGGGCAACATAGTGAGACCTCGTCTCTATTTTTTTTAAATCAATCAAATAAAAATAAATAAATAAATAAGAATAAGGGTGCTTTGAACAACTGACATATCCCTGTCATTGAAAAAGTAGATGTTCCCTAGGTAAACAAAGTTGTATCTAATGACTTAAATCTGAATACTAACCAACAATTGCTGTTTTCTTTTTTTTGTTTTATTTATTTATTTATTTTATTTGAGACAGTGTCTTGCTATGTTGCCTAGGCTGGTCTTCAACTCCTGGGCTCAAGTCATCCTCCTGCCTCAGCCTCCCAAAGTGCTGGGATTATAGGTGTGAGCCACCGCACCCAGGCAAATTGCTGCTTTAATGTGCATTATTTCATTTATTCCTCAAAACAGCTCTACAAGGGTTATTTTTAATCTTTTTTTTTTTAACAGAAGAGGAATTTGTCCAAATTCATAATGACAAAGCTGGGAATTATACACAATTATACACGGGTCTTCTGACTCAAATGCGCTTTTTCCTGGGGTGTGTTGCTGGTGTCCTGCAGACATTAATCACCACCCAAGAAGACTTGTTAAAATTTTGCCCTTGAACATGGGAAGCTGAAGATGAGGCTCTGGATTTACGATAGCCCTAAACCCAGGATGAGCCTAAAGAGAAGACCTTAAATCATAAACAGCTTTGTCACCAATCATCTTTCTATCCTACTCTAACTCCAACCCCCCTCCCCAACCCATCCTTAAAGGAAATCAAAACTACTTTTATTTTCTTATTTTCTAGCTTTTAGAGGCAGTTGTCATATCAACGCTTCATGAACACTGCGTGTCTGTGATGTCAGCATCTAGAAAGTTGAGAAATGTGAGGTGATTGAAACTATGAAAAAAAAATACTGAGGAACTCTCTGAATACACAAAGGGCCAGTTTATTTGCATGAGACTTTGAGAGATGGGCTTTCCATATAGATGGTGCTAAACTGTATTTTAAAATCTTACTACAACTCTCATGGTAATCTGAAGCTCATGCTTCTAAGCTGCTGGTTTCATAAATATAGTCCATCATTGTTCGCGTTTGCCCAGGGCAGAAAGAATATGTGAGGCAGCACAATAACAACAATTGTGCTATGCAAATAACCATCCCTGTGCCAGGGATTGAGCTATGAAAAGAACAAGCAGTAAGAGATTTGTAAATGCCATACACACGCAGGGTGTGATAGAACAGTTCAAAATTGTCATCATCGCTAACTTTTCAGGGCAGTGGGATACCCTGAGAAGAAGTTGAGTTTAGGACTGGGAAGGCCCAGGTTGGTCCAGTTTTGGTCCTGCAGGTTCTTTGGTGACTTTGCAGAAGTGAGGAACTATACCAAGCCACAGTTTCCTCTCCTGTAAACTAAAAGTAATAATAATACCTACCTGCTCATGCTATTACAATGATTAAATGAAGGTTTATGTGAAAACCTGGGACACAGCAGAAACTAGATAAGCATTAGCTCCTTTTTCTTCCTACTGGAGAACATGTAGGGTTTAAGTAACCAGAACACAAAAATAGAAAATATTTTTAAAGGTTTTCAGTGGCCTTCCAAAGCCCACTTAATTGTTTTTTACATAAAATGTATTTAATCCATTAGTAATATTTATTGAGTACTATACAGTAAGAGAGATTATTATATTTATGTCCCCAAAGGCCATTGGCTTCTAGTGAGAAAGCAAACACTGTTTTGCCCTTGCCCTATTTCCTTCCTTTCCTCTCTGTCCTTTATGAAGAGTGCTGGAAGCCATAAGAAACCAAAAGGAACACCATAGGAAAGAAACCTTGCACTCATGGCTGCAGGTTCTTTCATCTGCAGGTTTCAAAGCATTTTCTCCATAGGTAATTACTAGCCCTACTTACCATGTGTGAATGCTGAGACACCATCAAATTAAGAAGCTTGCCCTAAATCACAAGGCAAGTCAGAGGATGGGCTGCAGACAGAACAAAGCTGTCCTGTTTGCCAGACTTGGGCTCTAAAGTAGGGCACATGAGTGTCAACAGAAGACTTCAAGTGATGAGGAAAAAAGTTTGAGGAATCCTGATTCCGAATCAGCGCAATAACAAGAGCATGGGCTTCAGAGTCAAATTTGATTTCAAATCCCAGCTCAGCCCCATTTGACTGGCTGCCTGACCTTCATCAAATCATAAACTAAGTCTAGTTTCCCTTTTTGTAAAATGAGGATATTCTTACTTCTAAGGGTTTTGGGGAAAGTTAAATTATGTAACTAGTGTGAGAGAGCCTGGTTCAGTATCTGTCACTTAGCAGGTGCTGATAATGTTGGTTTATGTCATTGGGAAAAGTTAATATATCTCCCCCACAAACACAAAATAACAAATAGACAACTCTTTCAGTCAAAGATTTTCAAAGCCATAATCACAGTTGTGTCTCAGTTTAAACCCATGACATCTCACATTATAGCACAAATAGAGGATGCCTTGTTCAGGCCTTCATCACTTTTCTTCCTTGATTCTGTGCTTTCTCTCATAGCCCAAGTCCAATCTACCAGAAAGTTCTGTCGGCTCAATCTCCAATATATATCCAAGATCCTAATTTCCAGGTCTGACCACTTTTCACCACCTCCACTACCATGGCCTTTCTCTTGGACCACTGCTAAAGTTTCTTAACCAACATCCCCACTTCCATGATTTTGCCTAGGTTCATTCTCCATATCATAAACTGAATGATCTATTTTTATTTATTTACATCACCCAGCTGCAGTGCAGTGGCACGATCATGGCTCACTGTAGCTTTGAACTCCTGGGCTTAAGCGATCCTCTTGCCTCAGCCTGAATGATTTTTTTTTGTTCTTTTTGAGACAGCATCTCGCTCTGTCACCTAGACCAGAGTGCAGTGGTCCAATTTCAGCTCACAGCAGCCTCCATCTCCCAGGCTCAGTTGATCCTCCTACCTCAGCCTCCAGAGAAACTGGGACTACAGGTTCACACCACCACACCCAGCTAATTTTTGTATTTTTTGTAGAGACAGGGTTTTGCCACATTGCCCAGGTTGGTCTTAAACTCTTGGGCTTAAGCAATCCACCTGCCTTGGCCTCCCAAAACGCTGGGATTACAGGGCTGAACGACTGCACTCTGCCTGAATGTTCTTTTTAAAACATAAACCAGATCTTATTATTTTCCTGGTTAAAACCCTACAGGGACTTCTCATCAAGCACCTGAATATGGCCTACCGTGGGTAAAGTATGTGTCAGCAAAGCCCAGAAGAGCGAGATGTCTGGTTAAATGGAGCATGGTAGAGATGAGAGAGAAAGAAACTAGCAGAGAAGGGTGGAAGGGGTGTTAGAAAATACCCAGAAGGACTCATGGCTGGACTACAAGAGGCTGAGAGAAATGTTTCTCTCTGGAGATTCTCTTTTTGGTAAAATGAGGATATTCTTACTTCTGAGGATTTCGGGGAAAGTTAAATGATGCAACTGGTGTGAGAGAGCCTAGTTCAGTATCTGTCACTTAGCAGGTGGTGGTAATGTTCGTTTATGTCATTGGGGAAAGTAGCTCAAAAGAGTCCCAAAACTAGCTCAAGAGATTCACAATCACCACTGGAAGCAAAGGAGATTCTTACTGTTTTCCATTGATGGCATTTTTAAATCTAGTGGCCTGGAATTTTTAAGCGCCCAATCAGGAATCTATTTTACCTTTTTTTTTTTTAACTTTTATTTTTATTTTTTGAGATGGAGTCTCGCTCTGTCACCAGGCTGGAGTGCAGTGGCGCAATCTCGGCTCACTGCAACCTCTGCCTCCCAGGTTCAAGCGATTCTCATGCCTCAGCCTCCTGAGTAGCTGGGATTAGAGGCAAGCGCCACCACACCTGGCTAATTTTTTGTAATTTTAGTAGAGACGGGGTTTCACCAAGTTGGCTAGGATACTCCTAATCTCCTGACCTCGTGATCTGCCCACCTAGGCCTCCTAAAGTGCTGGGATTACAGGCATGAGCCATCGCGCCTGGCCTATTTACCCTTTTAAAAGTAAGAATTATACACTAGGACCCCTAACATCAGGACAATGGTTAAGATGATGGACTTTGGAATCAAATTTGACATTGAATCAAGGTCCTCCACTTATAAGCTACAACACCATGGTCAAATTATTAAAACTCTTTGACCCTCAGTTTCATGCAGACTACCATACAGAATGAGTAAAAGAATTAAATAGACAATGATTATAAAGCACTTTGCATAGTATCTGAGACATGGGGAGTAAGTGCTCAGCAAATGGGGACTATCCAATGATGATGGTGGTGATGATGATGATGATGATGATGATGATGGTGATTAAGAATTGGGTTATCTTTTTAAAAAAATTTTTTTAGATACAGGGACTCACCCTGTCACCCAGGATGGAGTGCAGTGGTGCAATCATAGCTCACTGTAGACTCAAACTACTGGGCTCAGGCAGTTACCCACCTCAGCCTCCTGAGCAGCTGGGACTACAGACACATGTCCCCATACCTAGATAATGTTTTTATTTTTTATAGAGACTGCGTCTCACTATGTTGCCCAGGCTGGTCTTGAACTCCTGGACTCAAGCAATCCTCCTGTCTCAGCCTCCCAAAGTGCTGGGATTACAGATGTGAGTCACTGTGGCTGGGTGCCTGCCTGGGGTGAGATTTAAATTGGCCTTGTAAGCTAATAAAAAGTGAAGTCTATTCTGAGGGCAATGTGGAGTCATTGAAAGGTTCCCAGGAAGGAAAATAAAAATCCAAAATCATGTTATAGAAAGGTAACTCAGCCGGGCACCGTGGCTCATGCCTGTAGTCCCAGCACTTTGGGACTTTGCCGAGGCAAGCAGAGCACTTGAGGTCAGGAGTTCGAGACCAGCCTGGCCAACATGGCAAAACCCCATCTCTACTAAAAATACAAAAAAAAAAAAAAAAAAATTAGCCAAGGGCTGTGGCACACACCTGTAGGCCCAGCTACTTGGGAGGCTGAGGCACAAGAATCTCTTGAACCTAGGAGGCAGAGGCTGCAGTAAGCCAAGATCACACCACTGAACTCTAGCCTGGGGGTGACAGAGCAAGACTCTGTCCCAAAAAAAACCAAGAAAGGTAACTCTATTCAGTATTATACTGGAGTTTCCAGCCAGAGCAATTAGGCAAGAAAAAAATAAAAAACATCCATAGTGAAAAAGAAGTAAAACTATATTTGCAGATGAGATGATCTTGTATATATAGAAAATCCTAAAGAAACAAACAAAAATCTATTGGAATAAATGAGTTCAGCAAAGTTGCAAGATACAACATTAATATACAAAAATCAATTGTATTTCTATACAGTAGCAATGAATAATCTGAAAATGATAGCCAGGTATGGTGGCTCATGCCTGTAAATCCCAGCTGCCTGGGAGGCTGAGGCAGGAGAATTGCTTGAGCCCAGGAGGCGGAGGTTGCAGTGAGCCAAGATCCTGCCACTGCACTTCAGCCTGGGTGACAGAGTGAGACTCTGTCTCGGGGAAAAAAAAAAAAAAACTGAAAATGAAATTAAAAAATCAATTCCAGCCCAGCACAGTGGCTCACCTCTGTAACCCTAGCACTTTGGGAGGTCAAGTTGGGTTGATCGCTTGAGGTCAGGAGTTTGAGACCAGCCTGGGCAACATGGTGAAACCCTGTCTCTGCAAAAAAATGCAAAAATTAGCCAGGCATGGTGGAGTACACCCATAGTCCCAGCTCCTCAGGGGGCTAACGTGGGGAAATCACTTCAGCCCTCCAGGGCAGAGGTTACAGTGACCCCAGATTCTGCCACTGCACTCCAGCCTGGGTGACAGAATGAGACTGTCTCAAAAATAAAGAATAAAAAATATCAATTCCATTTACAATAACATCAAAAAGAAAAAATAGTTAAGAATAAATTTAATAGAAGTACAAGATTTGCAAATAAAAACTACAAAATATCATTGAAAGAAAGTAAAGAAGACCTAAACAAATGGAAAGACTTCTTATGTTCATGAATTGGAAGACTTAAGATTGTTAATATGGTAATACTCCCCAAATTGATCTACTGATTCAGTGCAATCCTTATTAGAATACCAGTTAGCTTCTTTGTATAAATTGACAAGCTGATTCTAAAATTCATATGGAATTTCCAGTAACTCAGAATAGCCAAATAATCTTAAAAATGAAGAACAAAGTTGGAAGACTCATGCTTCCTGATTTTTTTTTTTTTTTTGAGACAAGAGTCTTGCTCTGTTGCCCAGGCTGGAGTGCAATGGCGCGATCTCGGTTCACTGCAAGCTCTGCCTCCCAGGTTTGCCATTCTCCTGCCTCAGCCTCCCGAGTAGCTGGGACTACAGATGCCCGCCACCATGGCTGGCTAATTTTTTGTTTTTGTATTTTTAGTAGAGACAGGGTTTCACCGTGTTAGCCAGGATGGTCTTGATCTCCTGACCTCATGATCCACCTGCCTTGGCCTCCCGAAGTGCTGGGATTACAGGCTCCTGATTTTAAACTTACTACAAAGGTATAGTAGTCAAGATAGCATGGTACTAGTATAAAGAGAGACATATAAACCAATGGAATGTAATTGAGAGTTCAAACTAACTCTATACATTAATAGTCAATTGATTTTCAGCAAGGTTATGAAGATAATTCAATGGCAGAAAGAATAGTCTTTTCAACAGATGGTACTGTTGAACTACCATATTCACATGCAACTACATATTCACATGCAAAAGGATGAAGTTGAACCCTACGTCATACCAGATGCCAAAACTAGCTCAGAATGGATCCTTGACCTAAATGTAAAACTATAAAATTCTTAGAAGAATCTAAGAGTTGCTTAAGTATAAAACTCTGAGAAGAGGCTGGGTGCGGTGGCTCACGCCTGTAAACCCAGCACTTTGGGAGGTGGAGGTGGGTGAATCCCTAGGTCAGGAGATCGAGACCATCCTGGCTAACATGGTGAAACCCGTGTCTACTAAAAATACAGAAAAATTAGCCAGGTGTGGTGGCGGGTGCCTGTAGTCCCAGCTACTTGGGAGGCTGAGGCAGGAGAATGGCATGAACCTGGGAGGCGGAGCTTGCAGTGAGCTGAGATCGTGCCACTGCACTCCAGCCTGGGTGACAGAGTGAGACTCTGTCTCAAAAAAAAAAAAACAAAACAAAAAACCTCTAAGAAGAAAACATAGATGCAAACCATCTTTATTAGATGAGGCGATGATTTCTTAGATATAACACCAAAGCAGAGCAACAAAAGAAAAATTAGATAAACTGGATGTCATCAAAACTTCTGTACTTCGAAGGACACCATCCAGAAAGTGAAAAGACAATCCAAGGAATGGGAGAAAATATTTGCAAATCATATATCTGACAAGTGAATTCTAACCAGAATATATAAAGAACCCTTACAACTCAACAAGAAAAAGACAAATAAACCAGGCATGGTGGCTCACACCTGTAATCCCAGCACTTCGGGAGGCTGAGGCTGGAGAATACCTTGAAGCCAAGGAGTTCAAGACCAGCCTGGACAACATATCAAGACCGTCTCTTAAACAAAAAAAAATTAGCTAGGCATAGTGAGCCCAAGAGTTTGAGGCTGTAGTGAGCTATGATTGTGTCACTGCACTCCAGCCTGGGTGACAGACTGAGACCCTGTCTGTAAAAAAAATTAAAATTATGGCCTGGCACAGTGGCTCACACCTGTAGTCCCAGTACTTTGGGAGGCCGAGGCAGGCAGATCACTTGAGGTCAGTTTGAGACCAGCCTCTACTAAAGGGTGAAACCCTGCCTCTACTAAAAATATCAAAATGCCTGGAATCCCAGCTACTCGGGAGGCTGAGGCAGGAGAATCGCTTGAACCCGGGAGGCCGAGGCTGCAGTGAGCCGAGATCAGGCCACCGTACTCCAGCCTGGGTGACAGAGCGAGACTTTGTTGCAAAAAAAGAAAAAAATAGGGCCAGGTGCGGTGGCTCATGCCTGTAATCCCAGCACTTTGGGAGGCCGAGACAGGCAGATCACCTGAGGTCAGGAGTTAGAGACCAGCCTGGCCAACATGATGAAAACCTGCCTCTACTATAAATACAAAAGAACTAGCTGAGTGTGGTGGTGCATGTGCCTGTAATCCCAGCTACTCGGGAGGCTGAGGCAGGAGAATCACTGGAACCTGCGAGGCAGAGGTTGCAGTGAGCCAAGATCGTGCCACTGCACTCCAGCCTGGTGACTGAGCAAGACTCTGTCTAAAAATAAATAAATAAATAAAAACATTTAAAGAAAAATATTATTTGGACTATTGTGGGGAAATAAACTGTAGATCAACAAGGGCAGAAACTGGTAAAACAAATATAAGATTATTGCAATAATCCAGATATGATGATGGCTTGGTGGTGAGAGGTGGTAAGAAGTGGTCAGATTCTGTACATATTGAAGGTAGAGCACACCAGATTTGCTAAAGGATTAAGGATGAGGTATGAGAGGAAGAAAAGGATCACGGATGATGCCAGGGATTTTGCCTGAGCAACTGGATTGATGAAATTGTTTTTTACTGAGATGAGTAAGACTATGGAAGAAGCCAATTTAAAGAGAATATCGGGAATTTGGCCTTTGACTAAATTTGATACACTTTTAGATATCCAAGTTGAAATGTCAAGGATGCGGTTGGAATAAGAGTCTGGAGTTCAGGGGAGAGGCCTGGGTTGGTGATATAAATTTGGGTGTCATTAGCATATGGAGGCATTTAAAGCCATGAGATTGGGTGAGACTGTCCAAGTGTCTATAATAAAACCCAAGAAGTCCAACTACCAAGCCCTGGGCCACTCCAATGTTAGGACTCAGGGAAATTAACAGGAACTAGTAAAGGAGACCAAAGAAAGAGCAGCTGAGCTTAGAGGAAAACCAGGAGAGTATGATGTCTGTCCTTGAGCCAAATGAGCAACGTGTTTCAGGAAGGAGCAAGGAAGGAAGGAGTGAGAAAGCATGTCAAATCTTATCAAAGAGCTAGTTAGATGAGGATTGCAATTAATATCCAGAGTTAGCAATGTGGAAGTCTTTGGTGACCTTGGTAATCGTTTCAGGGGAAGGTGAAAGAAAAGTATAATTAGAGGAGGCTCGAGAGAGAATGAAAAGAGAGGACTTGGAGTCAAGAAAAACAGATAATTCTCTAGAAATGTCTAGCTGAAATGAAGAGCAGAGAAATGGTGTGATACCTAGTAAGGGATACAGAGTCAAGAGAGGTTTCTTTTCTTAAGGTGAGCAATAATGCAGCATTTTTTAGAAAGTGAACGGAATGATCTGGTAGAAGAGGAATCACTGATGATACAAGCAAGAGAGGGAATTGCTGGAGTGCAGGGGAAAGAATTGGCTTTGAGAATACCGAAGAGGGCTGAGTATGTGGGCATGGATGCAGGTGGATGGGTTATCTGCTGAGAGGGAGGAAAAAGGAGAGGATATGAAAAGTTTGAAAAAAGTTACGAAATAAGCATTTAGGAAAAGTGGATGGACTTGAAAATGTAGTATGATTCCCAGGTAGCACTAAAAGCCCACTTGAGGTCAGTGGCGATGAATTTTAAGAGTCCAGTTGACACAGTTGTGGGTTTTTCTTCATCCACTTTCCCAAAGGCAGAGAGTAGGTAGAGTTAGATTGTGCAGGGTAGGGATCTTGTGAAGCAAAATGAGAATGCAAGAGGAGGCAAGAGAGAAGAGGACCTATCAAGGGAGTGATTTTAACACTGGACCTTGGAATTTAGGTGGGTAAAAAGGGAAGTGAGGACACAAGATAGTTGAGGAATGGTGAAGAGATATTAGGATCACTGGATTATAAGGCCCAGGAAGGGATCAGAGAAGTGTTGGAGTCAGGGTGTTGGAAGGAGTGAGCTGAGAAACAGGAGATTTAGAAAGATAAGTAAAATTATTGTTAGATTATTATTAATAATTGGTAATTATTAAATGGTAATTGGTAATTAATTGGTAATAATTGGTAATTATTAATTGGTAATTAATAAATGGTAGATATTTATTAATAACTGGAAGCAACCTCTAAAAAAATCATAGTATTAAGACCCAGTTCATGCCCTCTAAGTGCTCACTCTGTGATGGGAAAGACAAGACAGGATGAAATAAATATTAAAGAGAAGTACATGCTGCTGGGTGTAGTGGCTCACGCCTGTAATCCTTGTACTTTGGAAGGCTGAGGTGGGTGGATTGGCTGAGCTCAGGAGTTCGAGACCAGCCTGGGCAACATGGTGAAACCCCATCTCTACTAAAAAAAATACAAAAAATTAGCTGGTCGTGGTGGTGCATGCCTGTAGTCCCAGCTACTCTGGAGGCTGAGGCAGGAGAATCACTTGAATCCAGGAGGCGGAGGTTTTGGTGAGTGGAAATTGCACCACTGCACTCCAGCCTGGGCAACAGAGCAAGACTCTGTCTCAAAAAAAAAAAAAAAGAAAGAAAGAAAGAAAGAAAAAGAAAAGAAAAAAAAAAGAGGGAAGTAGATGAAATGGCTGTGGGAGTCAAAAGGAATCTGCGAGTAAACGTAAGGGTCAGATCAAGGAAAGCCTCCAAAGCAGGTGGCATTTGAATCGAGCCTCAAAATGGAGCGAATGCAGCACATGGCCTGAATAAATGTTCACAGTTACACCATTGCAATGAGTGCTCAGAAAACAGAGGTTGGAGTGCAGGGTGGGAGCTATGGCAGGACATGAGACTAAAAAATTATCTGGAACAGGCAAGGGATTTTTGAATGCCAGGCTAATGCCTGGGCATTTTTTTTTCTTTTGTTTTTTCTTTTTTCTTTCTTTTTTTTTTTTTTTTTGCAGAGGAATAGATAATACTGAGGTTAGGGGTTAGAGGTTATTATTCTAAATAATTGATGCTGACTGGGCGCAGTGGCTCACACGTGTAATCCCAGCACTTTGGGAGGCCGAGGCAGGTGGATCATGAGGTCAGGAGTTCGAGACTAGCCTGACCAACATGGTGAAACCCCATCTCTACTAAAAATATAAAAACTAGCGGGGAGTGGTGGCACATGCTGTAGTCCCAGCTACTCAGGAGGCTGAGGCACAAGAATCACTTGAACCCGGGAGGAGGAGTTTGCAGTGAGCTGAGATCGTGCCACTGCACTCCAGCCTGGGCGATAGAGTGAGACTACATCTCAAAAAAAAAAATGCTCCCGGCTGTTTATCATGTTATGAAGTCATACTGGTTTTTTTGTTTTGAACAGTCTAGTAATTTTATTCTCCATCATGTCCTTAAGTCATATTAGGGAAGTTTTATGCTTTGGATTTTCTGATTGTCTTTTTAAGATCATCTCCCCTCTATGGCAATGATAATGTTGTTTCTTTCCAAATAATGTTCTGTCACATGCTCATTCACTTTTTTTTCCCAAATGGCCTTCAACTTCATCCCCTGATGTTGGTAGGAAAGTCTAAGATCCCTCAGCAGTCTGAAGCTCCTCTCAGAAAGGGGCGAGGAGTGGGTTGGATAGGATCAGAACTATGCTGTCCAGGGCATTCAGACCCGTTGAAGTGGATAAGAATTAAAGGTGAACAGTCAGATCCTCCCAGGGAGAGGAAGCTACAAGAGACACAGCCTCACAACTGTGTTGTCACAGTGTTTTCAGAACTCAGTACCAATACCAGTGATGGGGCCATGCTTTTTGCAAGTGACGTTTATTATGTCATTTGAAAATATCAGAATCTCTCTCTTCACAGGCTAGCCAGATAAGTATTGAAACCATTAATTTCTCTACCATGTCACTGTGTCTTTGGGCAAGCCCCTTCTCTCCTCTGGACCCAGGGTCCTGCCTATAAAACGAAGGGGCTCTATTCATCCTCCTCTAGGATCCCTTTCAATTCTGACAGGCTCTAGTTTTTCTGTTATCAGTTATTCTTTATTAAACTTACAGTATGTGCCAGCTTTTTTCAAGATGTGAGACCCTCTCACCCTCTTACTCCTCTCCTCAACCCCCTGTTATAACTTATCTTGGGCTGTTCTTGTTTAAAACATTTGGAAAAAGTGGTGTGTTCACGGGACCTTTATTTGCCCTAAGACATTTGAGGGTAAATCATGTGAAGGTCTTTGTTTTCTTCCAGCAGCCAAAACAATAAAACCACCAAATTGCGTGCAGCATCATTTTCTACTGCCCTCAAGTGGTGGTGGCCCAAATGTCTTTTCCTGGTTGCAGTTTAAGGAATAAAACATGTTTTCAGAAGAGCTCTAGGCATCTAGGAGAGGGTAGGAGAGTCATAGAGTCACAAAGGGCCTGAGGTGGAAAGGCCCTTACAGGATGTCTGATCTAAGCCCCTCGTCTTGAAAGGGAGAGACTGAAGTCCACCTTGGTTCTCTGATCAGTGAACAAACCTAGTTTCTTCTATCTTTAAAGAGCTATTTTATGACCCTGACTCTATTTCTGGCTCCATTTCTCTGCTCCCATTCACAGTGAAATTTTCTAAAGAGTTATCTCCATACTGTTTCTATTTCTTCATCTATGCTTTATTATTATTATTACTTTTTATTTTTTTAAAAAAACAAAATAATAATCTCACTCTGTCGCCCAGGCTGGAGTGCATTGGGCTGATGTTGGCTCATTTCAGCCTCTGCCTATGGGTTCAAGTGATTCTCCTGCCTCAGCCTCCCAAGTAGCTGGGACTATAGGAGGATGCCACCACACCTGGCTAATTTTTATATTTTTAGTAGAGACAGAGTTTCACCATGTTGGCCAGGCTGGTCTCGAACTCTTGACCTCAAATGTTAACCCCCCGCCCCGCCGCCCTTGTCTACCAAAGTGCTGGGATTACAGGCATGAACCACCGTGCCCACCCTTACACTTTATTTTTTAACTTTTTACTTTGAAATAATCTCAAACTTGCAGAAGAGCTGCAGAAATATTACAAAGAATTCCCAGATGCCCCAGAAGTTCTCATGTGTGGGCATATGCCTACATGCGTATACATGGATATGTATATTTTTTCCTGAGCCATTTGAATTGCAGTAGTTACCCCTAATACCTTAAATATTTCAGTGTGTATTTTCTGAGAAAAGGACATTCTCTTATATACCTACATACCCACTCAGTATGACAATCAAATCCAGAAATTTTAAATTGACATAGTGCTTATATACAGTCCATACTCAAATTTCACTAATTGGCCTGATAATGTCCTATATAGCAGTATTTTCCCCCATCAGGTTCTGATCCAGTGCCTGATCCAGGTAATGCATTATACTTAACTGTCATGACTTTTTAAAAGGTTTTTTTTCTTTCAATTATTATTTTTTAGAAAGAGGATCGCGCTCTGTCACCCAGGCTGGAGGGCAGTGGTTCAATTACAGCTCACTTACAACCTTGAATTCCTGGGCTCAAGCGATCCTCCCACCCCTGCTTCCAGACTAGCTAGCTAGTACCGCAGGCACGCACCACTATGCCTGGCTAATTTTTTTAAAAATTATTTTTGTAGAGGTGGGGTCTCGTTATGTTGCCCAGACTGGCCTGTAATTCCTAGCCTCAAAGTGATCTTCCTGTCTCTGCTTCCCAAAGTGCTGGAATTTCAGGTGTGAGCCACCACACCTAGCCTGTTATAACTCTTTAGTGTCCTTTAATCTAGAATAGTTCCCTAGTCTTTCACTATTATTCACGATATTCACATTTTTAAAGAGTACTGGCCAGGTGTTCTGTAGTGTCTCCCCCTGTTTGGCTTTGTCTCATGTTTTCTCATGAAGGGATTTACATATTTTTCCAGGCAGAAATACTAGTTATATGATGTTGTGTCCTTCTCAGTGCATCATATGGGGAGAAACATGGTGTCACTTGGTCCCATTATTGATGGTGTTCACTTTGATCAGTGGATTAAGGTGGTATCTACCAGATTTCTTCACTGTAGAGTATTTTTTCCTGTGTAAGTAATGGTAATCTGTAGAGAGGGACTTTGAAACTATGTAAATATCCTGTTCCTCTTCAAACTTTTGCCCAATGGTTTCAACACTCATTGATAATTCTTGTCTGAATCAATTACTGTGATAGTTGCAAACTGGTGATTTTCTACTTCTATCATTCCATCTACATTTCTTAGTTGGCATTCTACTGTAAGCAAGAAGGTTTCCTTCTCTCTAATTATTATGATGAGTATAAACTAATGTATTCTTAATTTATTTAATGAGTTATAAACCATTACCCTTATTATTTTTTAAATGTTCAACTTGTCCCAGGTTTGGCCAATGAGAGCCTCTTCAAACTAGCTCCTGTGTCCTTTTGACATGTCTTCATCACTTTTTTTTAACACCTCCTTGCTTTCTGGCATAATAAGATGTTCCAGGCTTATCTTGTACTTTCACTGCCTAGTCCTGAAAATCAGCCATTTCTCCAAAGAGCTACTCTTTAGTGGGGAATGGTATTTAGAAACCAAGATTTGGGCATCAGATGTGCTCATTCCTATTGGAGTGTAATTGCTTCTAGGCCATTTTAGTAAACAGAGCCAAAGGGGAAAAATAGTAACCTAATTTTGTTTAATTATTATTATAATTATTTTTAACAGAGACAGGGTCTCACTCTGTTGCCCAGACTGGAGTGCAGTGATGCTATCATAGCTCACTGCAGATATGAACTCCTGAGATCACCTCAGCCCCTGGAATAGGCTAGGACTGCACGCCACTACACTCAGCTAATATTTTTAAATTCTTTATAGAGATGGGGTCTCACTATGTTGCCCAGGCTGGTCTCAATCTCCTGGCCTCAAGTGAACCTCCTATTTTGGCCTCCCAAAGTGCTGGGATTACAAGCATGAGCCACTGCACCCAGCTCTGGTCAACCATTTTAAATTAAGAATTCGTTACTGATACTTTAATTCCAATTTAACACCACAGGGTTCTTTCTCCTATTCCTTATTTGCATCTCCCTTTTCCCACAGTAAGAACTCTGGTTCTCAACAACATCAATGTCTTTATTCATTTGTTTAAAATTATGATATAGGCTGGGCATGGTGGCTCATGCCTGTAATCTCAGCACTTTGGGAGGCCAAGACAGGCAAATCACTTGAGGTCAGGAGTTCGAGGCCAGCCTGGCCAACATGGCGAAACCCCATCTCTACTAAAAAATACAAAATTTAGCCGGGCATGGTGGTGCATGCCTGTAATCCCAGCTACTAGGGAGACTGAGGCAGGAGAATCGCTTGAACCTTGGAGGCAGAGGTTGCAGTGAGCCAAGATCACGCCACTGCACTCCAGCCTGGGCAACAGAGCACGACTCCATCTCAAAAATAAATAAATAAATAAATAAATAAACAAGATAGACACAAAATAGAATTGTTACATCCATTCTGCTAACAAAAACAATCTACTAAACAGGGTTCAAGATTTGTTTGCAGTTTTGTTTTGTTTTTAGACAAAAGCTGTATATTCAAGTACTATGTGCAAAAGTATTTAGATTCATTTTTTTTCCTTCAGAGTGATTATATTACTTATTTAAATATAGTTTGGTTCACTTGTTTCTGTTTATATTCAGTTTTAGGATCCCTTCCATTCTTGTTTATTTAATTCCGTTTTTAAATATGTAAAGGTAAACATTGTCACAAAATTAAAATCTATACAAAAGGCATATGGAATGCTTCACAGATGTGTCATCCTTGTGTAGGAGTCAAGCCAATTTTCTCTGTATTGTTCCTTTTTTTTTTTGTAAATATGCTGTCAAAGCAAGCACAACTCTAATTCATTCTTCAACTTATTTAATTCTTACTTAGACCACCCACTTCACTGACCCTACTCCTGCCAAGATCATCAGTGACCAATATTTTCCTTAGTCTTATTTGACCTTTCCACTCAGCTGACCTCTCCAATTTTCTTGAAACCCTCTCGTCTCTTAGTTTTTGTGATACCACGTTCTTCTGATTTACTCTCTCTTCGCAGGTCTGTCCTCACTCTCTTTGTCTATTCCACCACCCTAAAATCCTCTGGACTCTTCTTGGCTCTCTTCACTTCTCTCTGCAGACTCTCTTCCTAGATGATCTCAACTATTTCTTTGTCTTCAAATGCTGATCATGCTAATGACTTCCAAATTTACATCTTTATCCCAGACCTCTCTTCTGGTCTCCAAAATGTGTAACCAACTGTCTAATAGACATCCACTTGGATATCTTAAGACATCTCAGGTTTAACATATCTAAAATAGAACTCCTAATTTCCCTGCCAAACCTACTTCGCCGCGAGTCCTAATCTCTGTAAATGTCACTTCCATCCCCCTGGTTACTCTAGCCAGAAACTTAGAAGTTATTCTTGATTCTTCCATTTTCCTCAACCCCCATGTCCAGTCCATCTGCAAAATATGAAAATTTTGCCTCCAAAATTATGTCAAATTAGTCCATTTTCTCTGTGTCTACCACCATCACTTCACTCGTCATCTCTTACCCAGGCTACTTATAAGCCTCATAACTGGCCTCCCCTCACCTATTCTTTACCCTCTTCCTTTTATGCCCCCACATTCATTCTCCATACACCAGCTACAATGACCTTTCTAAAAACAAAATAATAATACGAACTTACATTTATTAGTGTCTATTATGTGCCAGGAACTGTTTTACATGTATCTAATCTATACAACAACTCCATGAAGTAAAACCCAAATCTACCTCAATTTTACAGATAAGGAAACTAGGGCAGAGAGAGATTGAGAAATTTGCCCGAGGTCACACAGCCTTGGGCACACAGCCAGTAAATGGTAGAACTTAGGTTTGAACCCAGGTTGACTTCTTAGCCTTCAAGCTTATCTGCCACACTATGCTAGATCATGTCACTACCTAGCATCAAATATTTGATGGCTTCTCACTACACTGGAACTAAATTCCCAACTCCTTACCAAGGCCTAGAGAGGCCTGTGTGATCTATCGTCTGCCTGTATCTCCAAACTCATCTCATGCTTCCTTTTCTTTTCCTTTGCTCCATCCACATGGCTTTCACACCACAACCCCCATCATCTTCCTTGAACATGATAAGCTCTTTCCTGCCAGCAGGCCTTAAACATCCTCTATCTCAAGTATTCTTCTTTTTTTCTTTTAAATCCCCTATTCTGAGAAATGTCAAATATTGTTTTCTCTGATCTTCACACAGCTGGATCCTTCTCATTCTTCAGGTCTCATTTTAATTTTCTGTCCAGAGAGACTCTCCCTCCCATTGCTTTTTAAAATTATTATTTTAAAATTTTTTTTTAAAGCTGGACACCATTAATTAGAATCATGCTATTTCTTAAGTAGGTCCCTCCCTACTCCTGCCAAGATCATCAGTGACCCTCCCTGATATGTTCCATCTTGGCCCCATATTTGTTTTCTTCTTAGCCTTTAAAACAATTTGTTAGCCGGGCGCGGTGGCTCATGCCTGTAATCCCAGCACTTTAGGAGGCCGAGGTGGGCAGATCACGAGGTCAAGAGAGCAAGACCATCCTGGCCAACATTGTGAAACCCCGTCTCTACTAAAAAAATAAAAATTAGCTGGGCGTGGTGGCGCACGCCTACAGTCCCAGCTACTCAGGAGGCTGAGGCAGGAGAATCACTTGAACCTGGGAGGTGGAGGTTGCAGTGGGCCAAGATAGCACCACTGCACTCCAGCCTGGCCGCAGAGCAAGACTGTGTCTCAAAAAAAAAAAAATTTTTTTGTTGGCCAGGTGTGGTGGCTCACGCCTGTAATCCAGCACTTTGGGAGGTCAAGGTGGGCAAATCACTTGAGGTCAGGAATTCCAGACCAGCCTGGCCAACATGGTGAAACCCCGTCTCTACTAAAAATACAAAAATTAGCCAGGTGGGGTGGTGGGCGTCTGTAATCCCAGCTACTTGGGAGGCTGAGGCAGGAGAATTGCTTGAACCTGGGAGGTGGAGGCTGCAGTCAGCCAAGATAGCGCCACTGCACTCCAGCCTAGGCAACAGAATGAGACTCCATCTCAAAAAAAAAACAAACAAAAAAATTACCCAGGCATGGTGGCGTGCACCTGCAATCCCAGCTATTCAGGAGGCTGAGGCAGGAGAATCGCTTGAACCTGAGAGGCAGAGGTTGCAGTGAGCCAAGATCATGCTATTGCACTCCAGCCTAGGCAACAGAGTGAGACTCTGTCTCAAAAAAAATTGTAATTATTTATTTGTTTGTTTGCTTGTTTGTCTCTCTTCCCCACTAAAATTAAGTGTTGTGAAGGCAGAGGCTGAGTCTTAGTCACTTTCATTATGTTCAGAGCCAAACACAGTTTCCAGCTCATAGAAGGAACTCTAGAAATATCTGTTGTCTATCCATATATTATCTTTTCTACTTCATAGATCTGTTCATTCATAATTTCTGCTTCTTTATCACTTTGGTTTGTCATCATCTACACTCCATCTCCTCCCACACATACCCCTACTCAAACTCATGGCCTCTCTCTTTACATCCTGTTAGTCATAGTTTTTATTGCTGCTAATTGCCTCAATCACCTCATGCTGCCTGATTCAAATTCCTGACAGAGAAATATTGATTTGTCCAACTCATATTTTAGGAGCCAAGACACATTTGTAGGTCATTGGCAAGCCCATGGGTTGCTTGCCTTTGGGTCATATTCCCAGTCTTAGTCCAGAAGCTGTGTTAGAGAAGGCTGTGGGTGGGGATGGTCAGCATAATGCTGCCTTTCTGCAAGGATGAGGATGTAGCAGGCTTGGTGACTGATATTTGAGCAAAAGTTGTTGCAGCAGAAGCAACAAATAGTTAACCAGGCCTCACTTAAGGGCTGGGCTTCCCAGTAGTTGCTCTCTGGGAGGAAGGTCTCAGGTTATGGTCGAGTCCAGTTTACTCTCCCTCTGGGGAGAATAGTAAACACAAATTGAAAGCACTCACATTTACCCAGCCTTTTTTTTTTTATTTTTTGAGACAGGGTCTGGCTCTGTCACCCAGGCTGAAGTGCAGTGGCACGATCTTAGGTCACTGCAACCTCCACCTCCCAGGCTCAAGCCATCCTCCCACCTCAGCCTCTTGTGTATCTAGGATTACAGGCGTGTGTCACCATGCCCAGCTAGTTTTTGAATTTTTAGTAGAGATGGGGTTTCACCACGTTGCCCAGGCTGGTCTCAAACTGCTGAGCTCAAAGCAGTCCATCCACCTTGGCCTCCCAAAGTGCTGGGATTACAGGCTTAAACCACTGCACCTGGCATATACAGCCTTTCTAAAATTGCAAAAAGAGCATTTTTATCCATCTGCATTTATACCTCCAGTGAGGTAAAGAGTAGTTTCCATTTAACAAATAATAAAACTGAGGCTGGGAAGATAGAGTGCTATGCCTAAGGTCCCACACACACTGAGTAAGAGTCATCATTACATCCCAGATCTCTAGACTCCCACGCAAGGTCTCCTTTCACTATACATATCTTGTTGCCCTCATTTCCTACCTGGGACTTTAATCTTGAATCACAGCTCAAGGGATTTTTAAGGGCAACCATTTGAATGGCCAGTGAAAAGTTCTAAAACAGCTTGATGATAATTGAAGTTTCCTATAAGTCAGCACTCGATAGGTAGGTTCTATGGGCTCTGGGCTCCCAGTATAATTATCAAGTGTCTAAGAATTTATGGAATAATTACCATGTGCCAGGCACTCTACTTTATACATACTCTCTCAATTCAACCTCACAACATGCATATAAGGTATATGTTATTATAATCCCAACTTTACAGATGAGGACACTGAAACTTAAGAAACTAGGTCACTGGACCAAAGTTCAAAATCTAGTAAATGCAGTGCTGGAATCCTAACTCAGGTCTGTCTGACTCCAAAGCCCACCTCCCTTTTCATGATCAGCTTGATTTTGTCACTTGATTTATGTGAACTTCCACTTCCTTATCGGTAAAATGGGGATATCAGGGCCTAATTCATGGGATTATTGTAGGTTTATGAACAATCACATAGAGGGCAAACCTATTTCAGTAAACAGAGCAGATATACACTATCTTTCAGTACAGTCTGAAACTAAATCCTTCATGTGTGAAAAGAAGCAGAATTATCAACTCCAGGTGCCTGTAAGAAACAGGATTTTTCTTGTGAGACTGTAATCCTGGGGCAAGGATTCCTGGTCCAAATTCTGAAAACATAAGGCCTGGAGAGAAATAACCATTTCTCCAAGGAAACAGATCAATTTATTGTATCTCAGAGATGAGAAAGAACGTGCACTTAAACTAGTCTTAATGCATCAGGATGGAAATTAGTAAATGCCCAATAAAGAGATTTGAATTTGTGTCTGATAAACTTGAGATCTTCTCCTAGGCCAAGGCCTTTTGCATATAATCTTCTTAATCCTACCATAACTCTAAGAGGCAGGTCTTCTTACAACCTCCATTTTTCAGGCAAGTACTTTGAGACTCAGAGAGGTTTTTTTGTTTTTTTTGAGACGGAGTCTCACTCTGGCCCCCGGACTGGAGTGCAGTGGCGCGATCTCAGCTCACTGCAACCTTCACCTCCTGGGTTCAATCGATTCTCCTGCCTCAGCCTCCTGGGTAGCTGGGACTACAGGCACGTGCCACCATGCCTGGCTAATTTTTTGTATTTTTAGTAGAGACGGGATTTCACCGTGTTAGCCAGGGTGGTCTTGATCTCCTGACCTCGTGATCCACCCGCCTCAGCCTCCTAAAGTGCTGGGATTACAAGCGTGAGCCACTGCGCCCTGCCTCAACTTTGAGGCTCAGAGAGTTTCAGTGACCTGGCAAAAGTCACACATCTAACTCAAAGCAGAGAAGAAACTGGAGCCAAGCTTTCAGCTGTGTGCAGTCTGGCCAGTCTGCTAGTAAGTTAGCTGCCTCAGCACTGTAGACCTCTTTGGATGGAAACTGACTCCTAGGTCAAACATAGTGCTGACATCATGCCCACTCATTATTCTCAAGAAATGAAAATCAATTCTACGTCCATCAGCACACTTTAGGGAGAATGCTGGCTAGGACAATACTTCCCTTGCAGCATTATAGATAAATACCAACACCTAAACAAATGTCAATAATACCATGTGATGAATGCAAGAGTGACAATAATGACTAAACTTTGCGTAGCACTTGATGATTCACAAGGAACATTCATATCTGTTACCCAATTTGCTGTTCATATCACCTCTTGGAGATAGGTATTATCATTGCCATTTCACAGATGAAGAAACTGAGGCTCAAAGGAGTTTATTTCATATGAGAGAAGATGTGAAGCTAGCTGTGGTGGCACACACCTGTAACCCCAGCTACTTGGGAGGTTGAGGCAGAAGGATTACTTGAACCAGGAGCTTGACAGTTCAAAAGTTTGAGTCCAGCCTGGGCAACATAGTAAGACTGAATCTCTGAAGGAAAAAAAAAGAAAGATGTGGACATATACCATTTTACGATCTCTTAGCCTCCATTTCCCCTTCTTTTGGGACTGGTACTCTGTGTTTCCTTTGAAGATCAAATACCCCTTGCTTCAGCAACATTGATTTGATCAGCGTGAACACATAACACTTGACTTTTTGAGAATCAAGCTTGGAACTTTTGTGTAGGCTTTTGTTCAAACTGTTGAGAGGGAGAAGCTCTCTTAAGCCCATGGGTGTGAGTCTGAAGTTAAGGACTACCACCATAAGGAAAAAAAATTATGTATAAATTTTAAACCAGCAGAAGATAATTCAGCCTATTCAATGGAAAGCAGAAATGGAGATTAAAAATAAAAAAAGAATGTAGAGTAAATGGAGGATAGAACTAAATCTTAATATATAATAATAACATTAAATGTAAAAAAGTGAATCTCACCAATTGGATTTTTAAAAATTACATCCAACAGTAAACTAACTTTAAGAGACATGCTTTTTTTTTTTTTTTTTTTTTTTTTTTTTTTTGAGATGGAGTTTCACTCTGTCACCCAGGCTGGAGTGCAGTGGCTTGATCTCGGCTCACTGCAACATCCACCTCCCAGACTCAAGCAATTCTCCTGCCTCAGCCTCCCAAGTAGCTGGGATTACAGGTGCCCACCACCACTCCTGGCTAATTTTTGTATTTTTAGTAGAGACAGGGTTTCACCATGTTGGCCAGGCTTGTCTCAAACTCTTGACCTCAAGTGATCTGCCTGCCTTGGCCTCCCAATGTGCTGGGATTACAGGCGTGAGCCACCACATCCGACCCAGAGACATACTTAAAGAGATAGATTAAAAATAAAAAGAAAGATAAACCAGGCAAATGTGAACTGGGTTGCGATCTTATTATCTGTCAAAGAGGAATTTTAGTTTCAGAAGATGAGATGGAAAGTCATTATTTTTTCTTAAAAGGAACAATAGACAAATACATAGATACAACAGGCAAAACACACAGATGCACCTAATCATACAGTCTTAAAATATACAGAACTCAACCTGGACAAACATGGCAAAACTCTGTCACTACTAAAAATAAAAAATAAAAAAATTATCCAGGCGTGGTGGCATACACCTGTAGTCCCAGCTACAGTCCCACCTGTTTCAAAAAATAAACATAACTGAGCCAGGTGCAGTGGCTCACACCTATAATCCCAGTGCTTTGGGAGGCTGAGGTGAGAGGATAACTTAAGGCCAGGAGTTCAAGACAAGCACCATAGCAAGACCACATCTCTATAAAAAATAAAATAAAAATTTACCAGCATGGTGGAACAATTCTGTAGTCCCAGCTACTCAGGAGGCTGAGGTGAGAGGATCGCCTGAGCACAGGAGTTTGAGGCCAGAGTGAGCCATGATCATGCCACTGTATTCCAGCTACACACAAACAAACACACACACAAAACAACTGCAGAGAAAAATCAAGAGATGCTTAATTATAGCTGAAGACTTTAACATCCCTCTCTCAGAAACTGATGTATCAAGGCTTGAATAGTATAATTACCATATGTCAACAATTCTACATCGTATAAGAGTAGACTCTAGGAGGGTTAAAAACATAATAAATGTGAAAAGCTAACAAAGAAAAATATGAGATAATTATAGTTTGTGACTGAAAAGGAAAGGCAAAACTTCAAATGCACAAACTGTAAGACAATTTTTTTTGAGACAGGGTCTCACTTTGTCACCCAGACTGGAGTGCAGTGGCGCAATCTCAGCTCACTGCAGCCTCAACCTCCTGGGCTCAAGCGATCCTCTCACCTCAGCCCCCAAGTAGCTGGGACTACAGGTATCAGCCACCATGCTCGGCTAATTTGTTGTGTTTATTGTAGAGATGGGGTTTCACCATGTTGCCCAGGCTGGTCTCGAATTCCTGAGCGCAAGTGATCTGCCTGCCTTGGCCTCCCAAAGTGCTAGGATTACAGGTGTGAGCCACCACACCAGGACTATAAGACAAAAATATTGATGAATATAATGACATTAAAATTAAGAATTTCTGTTCAACAAAGAAGATTGTTGAACAAAATAACTAGATAAAAGACAACATGGCTGGGTGCGATGGCTCACGCCTGTAATCCCAGCACTTTGGGATGCCGAGGCGGGTGGATCACGAGGTCAGGAGATCGAGACCATCCTGGCTAACACGGTGAAACCCTGTCTCTACTAAAAATACAAAAAATTAGCTAGGCGTGGTGAAGGGCACCTATAGTCCCAGCTACTCAGGAAGCTGAGGCAGGAGAATGGCATGAACCCGGGAGGCAGAGCTTGCAGTGAGCCAAGATCGTGCCACTGCACTCCAGCCTGGGCGACAGAGCCAGACTCTGTCTCAAAAAAAAAAAAAAAAAACCACAACATAACTAGATAAGAGAATGGGAGAATATGTTCAAAATACGCAACACACAAAACTGGTAAATAAATAAGAGGGCAGCAACCCTTAGGAAAAAATAAAAGCAAAACATACAAATAGTTGGCATGAACATTATCACCAAAAAAAGAGAGAAAAAGATATAAACAGAGAGGAATTCCAAAAATCAAAAGGCATATGAAGAGATGCCCAAAGTACCACAGAAATGCTAATTAAATCAGCAACGTACTATCCTTTTACCTCTACTAGCTACAGAAATTAGAATGCTTGATAATGCCAGCTGGTGGAGTTGTGGGGATGCTGGAACTCTGGTGGGCGTATGGACTGGTACAGCCATTGTGGATCACAATCTGACATGAAGTATGCAAATTCAGAACTCATACACTCTATGAGCTTGCAGTTAGACTCCTGGGATATATCCCAAAGAAATTCTTATGCAGGCACATAGGGGTTCTGCATTAAAATATTTATTGTGTGCTATTTACGGTCATAGGGATTCAAAGGCAACCTAGTTATCATATGGAGAGGAGATAGCTAAAATGTGGTAGATGTTGTATTGTAAAATATTATGCAACAATCAAAAGCAATGGATTAGATGCATACACAGCAAGATGAAGGCATTTTAAAACAGTGCTCAGTGAAAAATATGAAGAAAAAATGCGATTAAAATATTATGCTATTTGCAGAAATTAAAAATGTATTAATACAAAACAAAAATTCACTTTTTATAAGAACAGATACAAATAAAAATAACAGACGCTTTAAATAAAACTTAATTATCTAAGTGGGAAACAGAAAAGGAATAAAAGAGAAAAAAAATGGACAAATAGGTAGGGCACGGTGGTTCACCTGTGAATCCCAGCACTTTGGGAGGCCAAGGCAGGTGGATCACTTGAGCCGAGGAGTTTGAAACCAGCCTGAGCAACATGGCGAAACCCCATCTCTACTAAAAATACAAAAATTAGCTGGGCATGGTGGTGTGCAGCTGTAGCTATAGTCCCAGCTACTTGGGAGGCTGAGGTAGGAGGATTGCCTTGAACCCAGGAGGTCAAAGCTGCAGGGAGCCAAGATTGCACTACTACACTCCAGCCTGGATGACAGAGTGAGATCCTATCTCAAATATATATATATATATATAAATAAAATAAAATAAAATTTAGAAGTGACATTGTCACTAACCAAAGATGATAAAGTACCATGTACTAAGTAATATGATTAATTAAATCCTCAAAACTGGAAGGAAATACAATAATATTGTATATTATACAATAATAATACTAACTTTCTTCCTAATACATATGTTGACTCCAGATTTCTACACTGAATACCTATTAATGTTCAAAATTAAATTTACAATCATAATTAAAAAAAATCATCTGGAGGAGTATGGTTCAGTCGCAGTATGGTGGTGTTCAAAAGATGTGTCCTGGAAAGAAACACAAAAAATTTCGATCTATGTGCAGAATGGGTAGAATTATGCATGCATTTTTTTCTTGTTAAAATTACAATTTCTTTTTGTTTGTTTTGGGTTTTTTTATTTTGATTTTTTATAGAGACAGAGTCTTGCTGTGTTGCCCAGGTTGGTCTTGAACTCCTGGGCTCAAGTGATCCTCCTGCCTTGGCCTCCTAAGTGCTGAGATTACATGTGTGAGCCACCACACCCAGCCTGGTTTTTATTTTATTTTATTTTTTTTGAGACAAGCTCTTGCTCTGTTGCATAGGCTGGAATGCAGTGGCATCATCTCAGCTCACTGAAGCCTCTATCTCCTGGGCTCAAGCGATCCTCTAACCTCAGGGTAGCTGGGACTACAAACATGCTCCAAGATGCCCAGCTGATTTTTAATTTTTTCGTGGAGATGGAGTTCCACTATGTTGCCCAGGCTGGTCTAGAACTCCTGGGCTCAAGTGATCCTCCTGCCTCGATCTCCCTCAGTCCTGGGATTACAGGTGTGGGCCACCATGCCTGGCATACCATAATTTCTGAAACAGTGTATGCACAGTCAATCAAAATAAAAGGCAAAAGAAAATTTATCAAAGGTGAGAGCAGCAGCTTTAAAAAATATTCAAATGAATCCTTACTGTAAACAAGGATTACAAAATCCTGCCTGAAAATATCTTCATCTGGTGATACTGAAAATATGTAACAATTGGTAGAGCATACATCTGAGCAATCAGAGCAGACATTTATAATAAACAATGCTCATATCAGACTGGCATCCCTAAAATATAAATCACCATCCACACCAGTCCTCCAGCCCCAAAACAAAATATTTAGCCTCAGCCCCTGAAGCTTAGCTCTTTTTCACAACAGGAAGACTCTCAGGCTGTAGAAATAGGTATAAAGTCAAGTTTTCCAAACCAGAATATTCCAAAGATTGTAAGGTCTAGAAACCACACCAGGCACCAGTTTACAGGGAGGAAGGAAGAAGTTCTTACTGCTGCTGCCTGACCTCACCACCCTACTTCCTGTCATCTGGTGCTCTGCTCTTTGACTCTGAAATCTGGTCCACACATCCCCTTCTCCTTTGGGCAGACTCGTGCATTCTTTTTTGTTTTTAACCTTCCCCCAAAGATGCACACTCATGCATTCTTTAAGAGCCGCCTCAAAACTCACTTCCTTCATGAAGTCTTTTCTCAAACCACCAAAACTACCAGGCAGAAAATTGTTCATTTATTCAACTAATTTTTACTGAGCACCTACTATGTTCCAGATCCTGCACCTGCTGTGTTCCAGAGCCCTGGCTTATCATTTACTGAACTGTATGACAGCCATGTCTGTGGGTCTGACTCCGTGGCTGTTGGATATAGTCATTTAAAAATACATTTGAAGGCCAGGTACACTGGCCTAAGCCTGTAATCCCAGCAGTTTGGGAGGCTGAGATGGGCAGATCACTTGAGGTCAGGAGTTAGGGACCAGCCTGGCCAACATGACAAAACACTGTCTCTACTAAAAATACAAAAATTAGCCAGATATGGTGGCACATGCCTGTACTCCCAAGCTACTCGGGAGGCTGAGGCAGGAGGATGGCTTAAACCCTGGAGGTGGAGGTTACAGTAAGCTGAGATTGTGCCACTGCACTCCAGCCTGGGCAACAGAGCAAGACTGTCTCAAAACAAAACAAAACAAAAAGCACTTAAAAAGGCATTTTTTTCTATGTGGAATGTTGGTTGCCTACTTTATGTATTCAATAGTAATAGATATTCACTCACTCATTCCACAGCCTGGTGCAGTGGAAGGATAAACTGTTTTCTTTTATAGTGCTTTGTTAGAGTTATTTATAGAGTTATTGTTTTATGGAAGTATAAACTTCGAAACCAGACAAGCTCAAGACACTGGTCCTGTCCCTTACTAGCTGTTTAACCTTGAGCAAGTGACTTACCCACTCTGAGCAGTTTCCCCATCTGTAAAATGAAGATAAGAATGGTATCCTCTACAATGGCTGCTATGAGGATTAGATGAGCACATTGTAGAAGCTCCACAAATTTATGGCAAAGTGCTTTCTAATCTATAAAGAGCTACAAGAATGTGCATGATGACACGTGAGCAGGTAGTACAGAAAAAAATAAATATGAGACTAGCAAACTTGCAAACAAGTGACAATTATTTAAAAGTTAGGGCACAAAACAGCAGAAAAGCAAATAGATTTTCACAAAGTATTTTTTCTTATGTTAGGGGGAAATCTAGTTGTTAAGTGCTTGATACATCTGCAAGAGGAAAACATCATCTGTCCACAAGTATAACCATCAGCACTGCTTAGTAAATACCAATACATACGTTTTTATTTTATTTTATTTATTTTTTGAGACGGAGTCTCGCTCTGTTGCCCAGGTTGGAGTGCAGTTGTGCGATCTCGGCTCACTGCAACTTTCACCTCCCAGGTTCAAGCAGTGCTCCTGCCTCAGCCTCCCAAGTAGCTGGAATTACAGGTGCCCGCCACCAAGCCCAGCTAATTTTTTGTATTTTTAGTAGAGACAGGGTTTCACCACATTAGCCAGGCTGGTCTTAAACTCCTGACCTCAGGTGATCGACCCACCTTAGCCTCCCAAAGTGCTGGGCTTACAGGCATGAGCCACTGTGCCTGGCCCCATACATTTAAACAAAATAAAATCCTTGGGTGTCCTGGGATAAATTGAAAGTGAGGATTAAGTTTATACAGAAGTTTATTTACTGATAACTAATTTCATAAACACCATAATAATGATAGTAGTGATAGCAACCATTTTTTGACTACCTATTTGTATCAGGCACTTTACATACATTAGTTCATTTAATCCCTACAACCTCATAAAAGAGAAATGATCACTCCCTTTCCATTAATAAGGAAACAGAAGCCCCAAGAGGCAGTGTGACTTTCCCCAGGTCACACAGAGCAAAGGGAGCGGGATGGAAATACAAATCCAAAGTTTATTTCAAAAAAGTAAGTTATTTTGCTCCCCAAATTGTACCAACCTCATGAATATTTCTCCTTCTAACATTTGCCTCCACAATCCCAGTTACAGTTCACCCTTCTGGTCAACAAGGACTTCCTCATTTTTACCCAGAAACGCTCTGTCAGCATCATGTTCCTGCATCTGCCTGTCATTTCCTGGCTCTGTAGTGGGATCCAATTCATTTCCCTCTTCTTCAATTCCCCAAATGCCATCTTCCTTTTCTTCATCCGTTTCCTTTTACTTCTTGGCCTCTTCTGCCTGCTTTCTTTTTTCAATTTCTTCATAAAGTTCTCTCCATTGCTTCTCTTAGGTCCCGTTTAGAATGTAGAATTTCAAAATAATTTACAGATAGTATAAACAAAGTTAACCAACTTTAGAAATATCTGGCATCTTCCAACAGTCATTTATTTATTTATTTATTTATTTATTTATTTATTTATTTACTTACTTATTTATTTTTTGAGACAGGGTCTTACTCTGTCATCCAAGCTGGAGTGCAATGGTGTCATCTTGGCTCAATGCAACCTCCGCCTCCTGGGCTCAAGGGGTCCTCCCACCTCAGCCTCCTGAGTAGCTGGGACTACAGGCACATGCCACTACACCGGGCTAATTTTTTTTTTTTGTATTTTTCATAGGGATGGGGGTTCACTATGTTGCTTAGGCTGGTCTTGAACTCCTAAGCTCAGGAGATCCACCTACCTCAGCCTTCCAGAGTGCTGGGATTACAGGTGTGAGACACCGTGTCCAGCCTTCCAACAGTCTTCAGATTTCCAGGATAGTGTTTATTTACATACAAAGTTTCAGCATGTGTAGGGTGAATAGAAATATGTGTGTGTGTGTGTGTGTGTGTAGTTTGTTCGTAAATAAAATTGGTTCCAATTTAGCAAATATTTGTTGAATGCCTACTGCATTGCTAACCACAGTGCTATAATAGGCAATCTACACACGTTATGTATATTCCTCACAGCAAATTATGAGGTTTGTTACTTGTTCTACTTTCTAGATGAGCGATCTGAGGTTCAGACTTCCTTATACTTTTCTTGTTGGTCTCCTCAAACTGAAAGTAAGCCCCATGAAGGTAGAAACTTCTCTGTTTTATTTCACCACTATAACACCAGCACTTACAACAGTGCTTTGAACAGGTACTCAAGTACTTGTCAAGTGAATGTATGGTTTAATAATAATAGGTACCATGTATTGAGCGCTTACTATATACCAGGAACTTATAAGATAGAGGCTATCATTATTCTCCACTTATAGATGAAGAGCAGTTAAATAACTTGCCTAAGTTCATACAGCTAATACATAATGGAGCCTGGATTTGAACTCAAGCAGTCTAGCTCCAAAATTCAAACTCTTAACCAATATGAAAAAGTACCTTCACAAAACAATTTTAGATATAATCCCAAAGTAAAACAAGACAAAACCAGACTAAAAAGTATTACAAGGTCTAATAATTTTTCCCAGAATGACTACTTCAATTTTTTTTTTAGACGGTGGCTCATGCTGTTGCCCAGATTGGAGTGCAGTGGTCCAATCTCAGCTCACTGCAACCTCCGCCTCCCAGGTTCAAGTGATTCTCCTGTCTCAGCCTCCCTAGTAGCTGGGATTACAGGCACCCACCACCATGCCCGGCTAATTTTTTTATTTTTAGTAGAGGTGGGGTTTCACCATCTTGGCCAGGCTTGTCTTGAACTCCTGACCTAGTGATCCACCCGCCTCAGCCTCCCAAAGTGCTGGGATTATAGTCGTGGGCCACCATACCTGGTCTTTCCATTTTTTTTTAAAGGAAATACTAAGTATCAAAGTTCTTTAAAAAAACAAACAAACTTTTTTTTGTGCCTGTGTTTTTGCAGGTGCTTTAAGCATAAGCTTAATCTGCCTATTGGGTAATCAAGTATTGGCCACAAACCTGCTTTTGAATGGACCTTCCTGCAGAACCAGAACATCTGGATAGAGCTTGTCAGGGTCATGAGGCCACTGCCCCAAGTATCACTCCACCCACAAAATAGTTCTAGGAGGCCGGGGAAGCTGGTAAACAAACAGCACTCATTACCTTCCTTCTTTCTCGTAGCCATCCTGAGCCTGAGCCTATTTTCTGTAATCCCAACACTTTGGGAGGCTGAGGCAGGTGGATTGCTTGAACCCAGGAGTTACAGACCAGCCTGGACAACACGGCAAGACCCCATCTCTACAAAAACGTTAAAAAAAATTAACCTGGCATGGTGGCATGCATTTGTAGTCTCAGCTACTTGGGAGGCTGAGGCAGGAGAATCACTTGAGCCTGGGGAGGTGAGTCTGTAGTGAGCTGTATTCTCACCACCACACCCCAGCCTGGGCCAAGAAGCAAGACCCTGTCTCAACGACAACAGAAACCAAAACAAAACAAACAAAAAAAAAGAAAATGAGCTCAGTAGCTCCCTTCTAGATCAATGCACTAGAGCAGATAGTCTGACACACAAAAGGAGCATGAGAGGCCAGGAGTTTGAAACCAGCCTGGGCAACATAGCAAGATCCCATCTCTAAAAAAAAATTTTTTTTTTTTGAGACAGAGTTTCACTCTTGTTGCCAGGCTGGAGTGCAATGGCGCATCTCGGCTCACTGCAACCTCCGCCTCCCGTGTTCAAGCGATTCTCCTGCCTCAGCCTCCCAAGTACCTGGGATTACAGACATCCGCCACCACACCTGGCTAATTTTGTGTTTTTAATAGAGACAGGGGTTTCTCCATGTTGTTCAGGCTGGTCTCAAACTCCTGACCTCAGGTGATCCACCCGCCTCAGCCTCCCAAACTGTTGGGATTACAGGCGTAAGCCACCGCACCTGGCCAAAAAAAATTTGTTTTTAAGTTAGCTGGATGTGGTGGCACACTTCTGCACTTCTGTAGTCCTAGCTACTCGAGAGGCTAACGTGGGAGGATTGCTTGAGCCCAGGAGTTCGAAGCAGCAGTGAGTCACAATCACACCACTGCACTCTGTGCAGACACAGGAAGACTCTGTCTCTTACAGATACAGGTATAAATATAAATACATATACATACACACACAGAGGGAGAGAGAGAGAGAAACTGCAGGGAAAAACAGATGCATAACTGTAGCTGAAGACTTGAACATCCTCCTCTCAGAAACTGAGACAGCAAGGCTTGGATAGTATAATTAACATATTTCAACAATTCTACATCCTATACAAGAGTAGACTCTAGATGGTTAAAAATTTAATAAACATGAAGAGTAAAACTATAAAGAAAAATATAAGAGACTCATAGTTTGTGACTCAAAATGGAAGGCAAAACTTCAACAAGTCAAAGGCTGCGGATGACTTTGGGTACTTTATACTCTGAATTTCAGTTTCTACACCTGAAAAATGGAAGTAATAATATCTGTCTTGCTGGGTTGTTTTAGGACTAAGTGGGATAGCGTTTGGAAAATGCTGACAGAGTCACAAGTACACAATTATAGATGTCTAGTGAACATGAGTTCTTTCTCCCACCTCTCAGGGCCGAGTGACCAAAAACGAGACAAAGACTATGCGGCTGATTTTTGAACTGCAAAGAATAGTGAACAACTGAGGAGTCAGACATTCCCCAGGTCTTATTTCTAACTTTTTGAGCAAACTCTTCATCATTTGTAAGAAGGAAATTGTCAAAGATGCTGCCAGATTTTACCTGTTGAAGTGAAAACAACAGGATTATTAAAACTAGGTGCCTAAATGTCGAAGGGCTTAAAAAGCACCTGGAGACCCTTGCTAAATGCATATTCCCAGGCTACTGGCCCAGAGGTTGTAATCAATAATTTGGGTTAGACAAGGAAATACAAGGGTTATTAATAACAGAGGGTCCAAAATCCTGTACTGCCCTAGCTGATCTGCTCTAGAACAAAGTTAATTTAGTTTCCCAAGAATCTATGCTCCTTATGCCTCTGAACACTATTTTAGAAGGTTGTGAAGTAACTTTTATCACTCTGCTAGCCTCCAAATTGGTGCCCACGGGCTCTTGCCCCAGCTCAGATTGATAGTGCCTACTTCTGATGATACTTACATATAGATGCCTTTAAAAAGGTGGCTGGGCGCATTGGCTCACCCCTGTAATCCCAGAACTTTGGGAGGCCGAGGCGGGCGGATCATGAGGTCAGGAGTTCGAGACCAGCCTGACCAACATGGCGAAACCCTGTCTCTACTAAAAATACAAAAATTAGCTGGGCATGGTGGCACGTGCCTGTAATCCCAGCTACTCGGGAGGCTGAGGCAGGAAAATCCCTTGAACTAGGGAGCTGGAGGTTGCAGTGAGCTGAGATAGCGCCATTGCACTCCAGCCTGGGCAAAAAAAAAGGTTCTCTCCTTAATCAGAAAAACTAAAAGACCATAGTAAAAGGAAAAGGTTCAACAAGAAATGCAAGCAGAATTTAAGATTCTTTTTTTATTTTATTTTTATTTTTTGAGAGGGAGTCTTGCTCTGTCGCCCAGGCTGGAGTGCAGTGGCATGATCTTGGCTCACTGCAACCTCCACCTCCTTGGTTCAAGTGATTCTCCTGCCTCAGCCTCCTGAGTATCTGAGATTACAGGCATGTGCCACCATGCCCGGCTAATTTTTTTTTGTATTTTAGTAGAGACAGGGTTTCACCATGTTGGTCAGGCTGGTTTTGAACTCCTGACCTCAAATGATCCGCCCGCCTTGGCCTCCCAAAGTGCTGGGATTACAGGTGTAAGCCACTGTGCCCAGCCAGATTCTACACGATGTAGATCATGTACTATAGTTCTCTATTTTTTTTAAAATAACATTTTTAATATTTACAATGGAAGGAAAAGATTAATGAAATCCATCATATGTAATATTTTCCATGTTTGTTTATTGAATGAGAAAGGAACAGAATACAAAGAACACAAGTCATGGAGTCAGACCAGCTCAACCACATACTAGCTGTGTGATCTCGGGCAAGTTTGCTCAACCCTGTAAGCCTAGTCCCTATAAGTAAAGTAGGGAAAATAATAACTCCCTGACAGTAGTTTCATGAGAATTAGCGATAATATATGTAAAGCACACGGTCTAGCAGTTAATTGTCACCCAATAGACACTAGTGGTTATTATCATAACTTTTCAGTACCTGAGTATGTTTCAAAAAGGGCAAAATGATGGTCATTTTATAATTTTTTACTTTTGCAGTAAGTTAAATAAATCATGAAGTCAATTTCATGGGAGTATTTGTATAACCAACTGGAAAGTCTGTAGCATGAGTAATCCCATGTCCCTCCCTAGGCTTTGAAAAAACCCCTGCCTTGAACTCATGGAGATAGAGAGCAGAATGATAGTTACCAGAGACTGGGAAGGGTGAGAGTGGAGCTGGGGGTAGGGTGCTATGAGTAGTGGAGATGGTTAATGGGTACAAAAACATAATTAGGTAATTTCAGAACTTTGGGAGGCCGAGGTCAGGACTTTGAGACCAGCCTGGCCAACCTGGTGAAACCCTGTCTCTGCTAAAAATACAAAAAATTAGCTGGGCATGGTGGCAGATGCCTGTAATCCCAGCTAATTGGGAGGCTGAGGCAGGAGAAATGCTTGAACCTGGGAGGCAGAGGTTGCAGTGAGCAGAGATCTCACCACTGCACTCCAGTTTGGATGACAGAGTGAGACTCTGTCTCAAAGAAAAAAAAAAAAGTATATATATACACATACATATATATGTGTATATATACATATATGTGTATATATACATATATGTATACATATATACATATATACATATATGTATACATATGTATACATATATACATATATGTATACATATATACATATATACATATATGTATACATATGTATACATATATACATATATGTATACATATGTACACATATATACATATATGTATACATATGTATACATATATACATATATGTATACATATGTACACATATATACATATATGTATACATATGTACACATATATGTGTATATACACATATACGTATACATATGTACACATATATGTGTATATATACATATATGTATACATATGTATACATATATGTGTATATATACACATATATGTATACATATATGTATACATATATGTATATATGTATACATATGTATACATATGTGTATATATGTATACATATGTATACATATGTGTATATATGTATACACATATGTATACATATATGTGTATATATGTATACATATATGTGTACATATGTATACATACACATATATGTGTATATATGTATATATACACATATATGTGTATATACACATGTGTGTGTATATACACATATATGTATATATATATCTCAAACTAAGAATGAATAAGATCTAGTATTTGATAGCACAAAAGATGGCTATAGACAACAGTAATTTATTATACATTTAAAAACAACTAAAAGAGTGTAATGGGACTGTTTGTAACACAAAGACAGGGTAAATGCTTGAGGTGATGGATACCCCATTTACCCTGATGTGATTATTACAAGTTGCATGCCTGTATCAAAATATCTCATGTACCCCATAAGTATATATACCTACTGTGTACCCACAAAAACTAAAAATTGAAAACAAAAACAAAAAACCCTGCCTTACTGTTTCATGGCCAAAAAAGTTTTCTTGTTTTTAATAAGAAAGGCTTTTATTTGGCTTACGTTACCCAACCAACCTTGCCTCCAAGAGAAAGACAAGTGATAAAATAGCCACTTTGAATAGAGATAACTATTTTGCTAGGAGCCATTTTTTAACAATTGGTTTTTAAAATTCCTTCTGCATCTTTAAGATATTTTCTTACCTTTGGGATTTTTTTGAGTTGTCAGCAGTCTTGCTAGGAGAACTGCCTATTTGTTGACTTTTCCATTTTCCCTACTTTCACGAGAACTACTCCTAATCTCTCTGGTCTTTTTAGTGCCCCTTTGCCCCCATTGCCCTTACATTAAACTCATGGGCTATGAGAGTGCCAGTTCTGCATCCTAACTGGTAATCATGGTCTACTTGTATCTTCTCTGTAAAAGAACTGTGAACTGTGTTCGACTAAAGCCTAAGGCCCTAAGGAATTCATTGAAAGTTACCTGTGCTATCCCACTTGAGTAATAACATGTAAAGAGTATAGGTTTGGGCACTTGTTAGAGATGGGCCCTGACAAATCAAGTCTCCTCTCTGAGTCCTCAGTGTTCTCATCAGTAAAATGGCAACGGTAAGTCCTACCCTCTTGGCCTCACAGGGCTATGGCACAGACCATATGATGTAAGGGATATCAATGTGCTTTGTATTATTGAAACCACCTTTGCAAAAATTATGACAGTGAGAAAAATCTGACATAGGAAAATTGTGACAGTGAAAGAAATCTGACCTAACCAACTCTATCTTGCTTCTAACCTCCAAACTGCCCTTGTTCATTCCTGGCCATAGGCCAAACTAACTACAGGAGAAATTTAGTTTATAATCTAATTAAAAAAAAAAAAATCACTCCTGTAATCCTAGCACTTTGGGAGGCCAAGGCGGGCAGATCACGAGGTCAGGAGATCAAGACCATCCTGGCTAACATGGTGAAACCCCCTCTCTACTAAAAATACAAAAAATTAGCCAGGCGTAGTGGAGGGCGCCTGTAGTCCCAACTACTTGGGAGGCTGAGGCAGGAGAATGGTGTGAACCCAGGAGGCGGAGCTTGCAGTGAGCCGAGATTGTGCCACTGCACTCCAGCCTGGGTGACAGAGCCAGACTCCGTCTCAAAAAAAAAAAAAAAAAAAGACAATAACAGCCCCTTCCCGAAACAAACCCCCTCCTTCCTTGCTTGGGGACCAGACTGCCTTTGTAAACTAACAAAATAGAAATTATGACTCAGGAGTCATGCAGCCAGAGGCCACCTCCCCAATTCTCCTATAGATAACATCACTATTGTAAAACCTAAGATTGGTATTTGAGGTATTTTTCCGACTCTGCATTCTGATGCAGAGTGCAGCTGGCACTACCCAAATTGATAAACTGGCTCATCTGGTCTTGTGACCCCCACCCAGGAACTGACTCAGCTCAAGGGGACAGCTTTGACTCTCTGATTTCACCCTCCACCCAACCAATTGGCATTCCCCATTCCCTAGCCCCCCGCCTGCCAAGCTATCCTTAAAAAAATCCTAGCCTCCAAATTTTCAGAGAGGCTAATATGAGTAATAATAAATTCCTATCCTTCCGCTTAGTGAGCTCTGCATTTATTAAACTCTCTGTTGTGAAAACTTGCTGTTCTCAGTGCCCCGGCTTTTCTGGGCAGTGGGTTAGATGAACCCATTGGGTGATGACATTATGACTAGGTTATACTCATTGTGGCTAGACTATACTCATTCCTTCAAAGATCATAAGGAGTTCCAATGGTAAGAGGAAAATTTTCTTTGTTCTCTACCATCTCCTCCCAGCCTCTGTGCTGATTTAAAAAACAAAACAAACAACAACAACTAAAAACAATGCAGTCACTTCCACCAAAGAAAAAAAGGTAAAGGGGTTGTGTTTGGAGGTGTCAGAACAGGGAACAGGAGGGGTCAGGGATTAGGCAGGAAAGTTGACCATCTTACTAGGCTGGGACCAAGGAGGGATGGGGAGGGGATCTGGGCTGCCAGAGCATCTGAAGGCTGGAAATTGGGGCAGGGGAAGGTGAGGGAATTCCCACCCATCTCCATACTGAGAGTCACTTGGATTTCCAATAAAGGGCAGGGACCCCGTGGTAACCTGGATGTTCTGGGCTGGCTGAGTGTGGGGGCGGGGGTTGCGGGGGGATGGTGGAGTAGGACCTGTGAGTGTCAGACCCGATTAGAAGTTAGAAGAAAACATGCTCGCAAGGGTAATGTCAGCATTGTGCAGAATTCTCTCTCTCTCTGTCTCTTTAAAATACAGACACACACACACATACACACACACACACACACACACACACACACACACACTCCTCGCAAAATTAAGAGACAATGCTGGAGTTTTAGAAATGTAGTCTCTTGGGCTTCACTGCAGACCTACTGGATCAGTATCTGTATTTTAATAAGACCCCCCATTTTATTCATATGCATGTTAAAGTTTGAGAAGCACTCCTCTGGCATGGTTTAAATTCTTCAAATACTAAGGTTTGCCTGCTTACAGAGGTTGATAGAACCCAGAGCAATTAGTGTCAAATACTTTTAATTTTGTATATGAACAAAGATACAGTTTAAAATGTGTACCTTAATGTTTTCAGTGGGGGGATAAGCATTTTAATGAAATAATCAGATTAGGCATATTAATATGATCACATATGTTTACAAGATGTAGAAAGTTCTCCTTATGTATTAAAAAGAGACAACTGTAAAAAAAATAATAACAATGCAAAGCGTATCCACATTCTTCAAATTAGATAGGAAGAAAAGAAAAGAAAGATACAATGTGTCCCTTTCTCCCTTCCTTCCTTTTCTTCTGAACCCTTCCCCACTCCCCAACACATGCTCCTGGTTATTTACATACATGACCTCCTTGTACTCCTATGTTGGTCTTCATAAGCCAGAGAAGCAAGAAAGTATAAATAAATAAAGTAGAAAATAAATAAACAAACCAAGAAAGCTTCAAATAGAGGGCGTCTGTCAGAAACCTTCGGTGGCTCTGAACTGTAGAAATCACTGATCAGAGACACCGAGACACGTTGCCATGGGACTTTGCAGGATATACCCAAGGACAGGTGGCTGTGGCTTCCAGAGGCTCTGTTGTACAGTGGGTGTAATCATTACAGCAAAGGCTTTAGAGGCTGACAGACCTATATTTGAATCGTGTCTCTACCATGTGTTAGCTGTGTGCTCTTGGACATGTCGCTTGGTGTTTCTGAGTCTCAATTCTCTCAAACATAAAATGAGGAAATAATAAGAGATAATAGTACTTACCTTATAGAGTTGTGAGAATTTGAGGAGGTAATGTAGGTAAAGCACTCACCCCAGGCCAGTGTTTAACAAAAGTGAGTTCCCTTCCTCTCCAGGGGAATTCTTCATCCAGGACTTTGTAGATTATAGTTTCTAACAGACTCCTGGGAGGAATCATGGCCAAGGCCTTTACTCTGGGGCCTTGAGGCACTCTCTTTTCTCCTGATTTGGGGAGGAGTCCTCCCCATCTTTCGTAATAAGTCTCAGAGAAGAAAGAGATGGAGAGGACAACAACTTTTTAAAGGCTGGAGTATTGGTCCCCTCCTCTTTACCTTCCAATTAAAGGAAAGAAGACTGGCAGAGAGAGGGAAGCTGGGTCAGGACTTATCATCATGGCTGGGGCAATCACCCCTAACATCTGTCCGGGAATTTTAATGTTTCAGAGTTTTACCACATCTCTGATTTCCCTTTATCCCTAGAAGCACCTCCAAGGATCACGTAGGACCAGCAGAAGCAGCGTAAAGTATTTGAACTTTGAATCTGACATCAGAAAGACCTGCACTCAGCCGGGCACGGTGGCTCACGATTGTAATCCCAGGCCGAGGCAGTGGATCACTTGAGGTCAGGAGTTGGAGACCAGCCTAGCCAACATGGTGAAACCCTGTCTCTACTAAAAATAGAAAAATTAGGCAGGCGTAGTGGTGCATGCCTGTAGTCCCAGCTACTCGGGAGGCTGAGCCAGGAGAATCACTTGAACCCAGGAGGCAAAGGTTGCAGTGAGCTGAAATTGCATCACTGCACTCCAGCATGGGTGACAGAGTAAGTGAGACTCTGTCTCAAACAAACACAAAAAGAACTGTACTTAAATTCTAGCTTTTCTACTTACCTTAACAGATGTATGTCTTCAGGCAAATTATTTAACTTTTCTGAGTCTCCTTTTCACATTTAGAAGTAGGAGACTTTCACAGTGTCATATTTTCACCCCCATCAATATTATTGATGCTTGCTCATTTTCTAATGTGGGACCTGAAATTTACCAGGTGCTTAAAGAATCTTTTTGTTTTTCAGATTCACTGATTCTAGGTAAATCAGAGGAACAAGCAACATGAACAGAAAAAATGTAGAAAATGCAATTATGCTGAAGTACAATTGTTGTTTCAGAAGTCCAGCATCTGGTGTACTTAACAATAGAGAATATATTAAATTTTTCCAAAATAAAAAAAACAAGTAGGAGACTTGCTAGTGAAAATTAAATGGCATATGCAAAGTCTTTAATACAGCATTTGGTACATGAGAGGGACTCAGTAAATTTTAGTAACTTATAATTATTAGGAAGAATATGACTGCCCTCATTTAAAAGATCAGCAGTCTGAGGCTTATAAAGACCAAGACTTACTCAAGTCTTGTGATTTCCAGCCTGAGGCTCTTTCTACTTTGTGAAAACTGAGAGACTGTGGCTCAGTGGCTCTGAGCCCAGAGGGCTTTACCTGCTAAAGGTCCAGGCTGAGAACACTAATGTTATAATAGTGACAAATGGTGGCGTCAGGCTTATATTTAGGGTTGTCTATTTTGGGATGAATCTACTCCCCCTGGTAATTGGGATTTTCAATGATCCAAGGTTTCCATTCTCCCTAAGCAAAGAACCAAACAGTGAACAAGGCACTAGTATTTTGTCATTCTTCTGATCTCATGCAATCAGAAAGGCCAATTGATATGGTTTGGATCCGTGTCCCCACCCAAATCTCATGTTAAATTGTAATCCCCAGTGTTGGAGGTGAGGCCTGGTGGGAGGTGATTGGATCATGGGGGCAGAGTTCTCATAAATGGTTTAGCACGATCCCCCCTTGGTACTGCATAGTGAGTGAGTTATCATGAGATCTGGTTACTTTTAAATTGTGTAGCACCTCCCCCCTTTCTCTCTTGCTCCTGCTCCCACTGTGTGAGACACCCTGCCATCACTTTCCGCCATCACAGTGGACACCTGAGGCCTCCCCAGAAGCTGATGCTGCCATGCTTTCTGTATAGCTATAGCCTGCAGACCCATGAGCCAATTAAGCCTCTTTTCTTTATAAATTACCCAGTCTCAGGTATTTCTTTATAGCAATGCAAGAATGGACTAATACACCAATTGATTTATAAGGCAGTTGTGTATTAGACATAAGGATTCAGAGAAGGATTCCAGGAGCTTCTTTCCCTTTCTTTGAGTTAATGCACAAGATTCTTTCAAATTCCCCTTGCTACTCAGAGGAAGCCAAGCGAGGTGGCAGGGACCCATTCTGAGCTTGGCCCCATGTCTGCACCAGCTCATTCATGAAATAAAGAAAATGTAGCTTCTCAGAGAATATTATCTGAGTATCCTGGCAGTTGAGGCCATTCTCTTCCTGGTGTGTAGTGTAGGATACTGTGGCCAAATAAAATCATGCTTGCTTCAGTCAGTTTTACCTCTGGACAATTTGACACTGATTCCTTTCGTTCTTCTTGCTTCTAACATGAGGTCAGGAGTTAGCTCTTAAAAATAAGTGTCCCTTGGCTGGGTGCAGTGGTTCACTCCTGTAATCCTAGCACTTTGGGAGGCAAAGGCAGGCAGATCGCTTGAGGTCAGGAATTCAAAACCAGCCTGGCCAATAGAGTGAAACCACGTCTCTACTGCAAATACAAAAAATTAGCCAGGCGTGGTGGCAAGTGCCTGTAGTCCCAGCTACTCGGGAGGCTGAGGCATGAGAATCTCTTGAGCCCAGGAGGTGGAGGTTGCAGTAAGCCGAGATCACGTCACTGCACTGCAGCCTGGGTGACAGAGCAACGCTCTGTCTCAAAATAAATGAATAAATAAATAAAATAAAAAGTGTCCCTACCCCTTGCATTTTTGGCTCATTCATGTACACCCTTTCTCCTTCTGGCCTATTTCTAAGACTTCCAGTTCCTGACCCCAAACCCATGTCCTATTTTGACCACATTCCTGTGACTGGCTGCTTTCCACCACTCTGGACAAACTCCAGGCCCAGGGCTGCCTGGCCCTATACCTGTCAAAGTTGGCCTTTACCAGCCCACCCTGTCCTACGTAGGCATAGCCCTGTGAGCAGGGCTCAGATGAGGGTACAGTCTTATTTGCGGGGTTTAGGGGAAGGGAAGATGACCACAGGATCTCAGAATTTCTGTTTCATCAATTAGCGTTTACATGTCTTTTGTCTCATTTCTCACACCCATTGTAAAGAGAGACCCCCCTCACCTTATACTTCGGATTTGGTATCAGAGGCCTTTCCCACTCCCCATCCATAGCCTCATTCCAGTTATCTGGCTTCTTGGCTTCTGGATCCAGGATGTATTCAAAGTCTTCCCAGTCCTAAAATGAAATGTTCCTTCATGAAGATAGATGCGTAGGCTGAGAAAAAACTGGGGTCCAGGCTGGGCGTGGTGGCTCACATCTGTAATCCCAGCACTTTGGAGGCCAACGTGGGAGGACTGCTTGAGCCCAGGAGTTCAAGACCAGCCTGGGCAATATAGTGAGACCCCATCCCTACCCCAAAGAACTTTAAAAATTAGGCAAGTGTGGTGGCATGCACCTGGTGGGAGGATCTGAGCCCAGGAGGCAGAGGTCACAGTGAGCCATGATCATGCCATTGCACTCTAGCCTGGGTGACAGAGCGAAATCATCTCAAAAAAAAAAAAAAAGAAAGAAAGAAAGAAAGAAAGAAAAAAGAAAGGAAAAGAAAAGAAAAGAAAAGAAAACGGGGGTCCAGAGTGCTGTCAGGCTGGACCTGGCTCCTTCCCTCTGCCCCCTCCCATCATCATCTATATGAAGGTCCAGCTCAGGACCTGTAAACAAATGCAGGGCAGAAAAGAAAGAGGCTTTAAGCACTTCCAATCCCTCCTCTGGGTTCACTATCATTTTGACCTTGAGTTCTTTAAGCTTAAGTAAGATGGGAATTTCCCTTGTCTCTGGCCACACCCTCCCCCACAATCAGGGGCCCTTATTGTTATAATAGGTATTTTAGCCTAGGTCCCTCTTCTTGAAGGCCTCTTGGTGACCTGCTTTGTATCCCAGTATGCTCCCAGGCCTGTGTCAGTCCTTCCTTGTACCCCAGGACCCTCTGATTTCCTAAGACAGAGATCTACAAGATCAAAAACAGCCTACCCCAACTTTTATATTTCTATGCTGTGGAGCCTCCAAGGCTTTGCTCTGCCTGCCTGGCAGTTTGCTTTGGTTGTGACCATTTGTCCAGAATGACTGAAGGCTTCTATGCCAGCCCACCAAACTCACAGTCATTCAACACAATTGTGATTGGGAAAGTTCTCTGGTTCCTAGCCTGTTCCAGCTGTTTTATGATTCCTAAGACAGACAGCATCCTATCCTGGGGGCTATAGTTGTGACAGTGCCCTGTTGATTTAATCAGTTTCCATCTTCCCTTGTTCCACTCAACAGGGAGCATAGAGGCCTGCAGCCTCTCTACTCTCTGCAAGTCCTTGAGCCAAGCCAACCCTGACTACATCAGGTGCATGGTCCTCACCAGGAGGGGAGGGTCCATGTTTAGTCTTCCTACCCTAAGCCTGCCTTCTGGGCATGGCAGCAACCCAGCCCCTTATTTTTCCATGGTGCTGAAGGCCCAGACACTTTGCCTGATCATCTGCCTTAATTCCCTTACTACACCTCCCTCCACCAAGGATTGGGGCCCTTTGCTAAATCTCCCTACACATGGCTAGGCAACTGCCCATCTCTCTGCAGGCCTCTCTTTAGGGGCTGGACTCCAGTTACCTGGTCCCATGCTGACCCCTGCCTGACCTCAAGCATCTCTTCTGCATGACACTGACTCTGCTCTGACCTGCAGAGTAGCAATGTGGTGGGTGAGGCCCTTCCTGGCCTGGCTCCAACAGACCTTTCCAACCTTATCTCCTACCATGCCCCACCTTGAACCTTATGTTCCCCAAATGCTGAACTACTGCTTTCAGTTTTTTACACACCATGTTATTTCCTAACTAACCACTGTGCCTTTGCTCCTGCTGTTCCCTGGGTCTGGAATGTCTTCCCTCCACCCCAGTTTCCCTCTTACTTTTCTCTAATAAATCTATTATTTGAAATTCAGCATATTATTAACATATAAAGGCCATACATTAAGGACTTCCTATATACCAGACACTACATTATGTATTTTTTATTAGCTCATTTAATCTTCACAGTAACCTTCACAGGTAAGTATTAAAATAATCCCTGTTTGTGAAGTTGACTTTCACAGCAGTTATATTCCTTGTGCAGAGTTAACTGCTAGTAGGATGGGGTCCCATAGTTAGAAAAAGGTGGTGCTCAAACCCATATCAGCCTGACCCCAGAGTTTATGTTTCCAACTCTTAGGGTAACTCACTCACTCAAGCATTTCCTTCTCTTTCTCAGACCACTGCCTACACCTCAACTCAGGCTGGGCTGGGATCCGCTTTTGGGCTCTCACTGGCTTGCCTCCCTGGCTCTCAGCACTGATCACATATTTTGATCTTTGTTTTCTTATCTGCCTCCCTTACTATATTCAGAATCCCTAGAGGGCAAGGGTTGTTCTATTCATAGCTATATCCAGTACAGCTTCCCAGAATAATAATAATGAGCCAATGAGTATAATAATGAGCCAATGAGTATACTCCACACATTCCCCATATTGATAACTTAAGAGTCAAAAAGATGTAGGTTCAAATCTTGGTTCTAACACATATTTGCTTGGGCAAGTTACTTCATTTTCTAAGCATCAGTTTCCTTATCCACAAAACAGGGATCATAACACATTGTTCACAGAGGCTGCTGGATCCCCAACAAAGGTGAATGGCTGCCCTCTTCCCTCCATGCCTCTTTGGAAAACAATATCTAGCTGAACACCACCTTGAGGGATTGATGTCCCCAGTCTCTGCTCCATCATTCCCAGCCTCCTTCTCCTATCTCCACAGCTGAGATCCCACCTGCTTCCCAGCCAAATGCCCTCTGATCTCAGGTTTCTTGTCTTCCAGATCCTCTATGTGCAGGCGTTCATCCCATTTCTTTGGTTTCTGGGCATAGGGTCTTTTATTTTCCTGGGAGGCAAGAAGTCCCAGTCCTCCTCCAGAGCCCCAGCTGCCACCTGCTGGTTGTCAATTTTAACCTCATAAGTAGCATTGGGGCGAATAATCAGAGTGTACAGGTGAGGGTCTTTATTGATCTATAAAGGGAATGGGGGAATATTTCAGTTCCATTTTGAACATCTTTAGATCCCAAGCATTAAATGCACCAGACCCTCAGTTCCCTGAATGCCACCACCCACATAGTCACAAACAAACCTTACCACACTCTTTAACCCATTTTTCTGGTTAACCCTATATGGATTGTGGGCCTCTTCTCCTAGTACACACTCCTCTGGTCTCCCTAGCCTTCATCCTTCCCTGCACTGCAGCTCCCATCATTCTCTGATCTTACCTGTCTTTCTGCCTGTCCCACTAGACTGTGAGCAGGTGTCATATATGATTTGTCTGTTGTGTCTGCAGCTTCCAGCATGAGGTCTGCCCCAGAGGAGGATCTCAGAGAGCTCCTGCATGGTACAGCCTTTATACAGTCTTGCTAAAGAAGGCCTTGGGTGTGAAACACTCATTTGCCAATGACTCCTGTGGGCTTTTCTAGGCTCGGTTCCTGCCTCTCTCCATGCTTCCACTTGCAGTGCTACTCTTTCTCAAGTCGCTGTGACTTTCCTCCTGTGATTATCTTTTCTAAGAATTCAATTCTCCCTAAAATTGTCTTATCACTTCACAAGATCAAGTCATGTTCATCTTCTGAAGTGCAGCTCAGGAGAACTCTTATCTAAGAAGTATTTCCTTAGCCTCCAGGTTGGGTAGGGGTCCTCTTCTGTGCTCCCACAGATGCCCAGCATACTAGGTAGTCACTTTGCTTGACTCTTACCTTCATTGACTGTGAGTTCTGTGAAGTCAAAGGCCATGTCTGGCCCACTCTGTCCCCAGCCTAAGGCCCAACACAGAGTTAGTATTTGAATCCCTGTTGAGTTGCTGATGAAATCCACCTACTATCCTCTAGCCAACCTAGGTGTCTCTAACTTGATGTTACTATGATAAACTGACTCCCCATCCCCATTTCTAAGTCCAACACTCCCTCCCTCCCCCATCCTCTCCCATGTCTAGCAGTGGGGAACTGGGCTATGCCAAGCATTGTTCCACAGGAGGACCTCATATAACTTCTTAGGCTTTTGGATCAACTGCTCCTTTATGAAATCCTGCAATTTACAGCATTTCTCTAGATCTACTTTTTAACCTGTAAAATGGAGATGACAGTATTTAATTTATAGGATTTTGTAAGAATTAAATGAGATAACACATATAAAATGCATCTCCTTCCCCCTTGGCTGAGGACCAGCACACACTCACCCTGCACTTGATGGTCTTGTTCTCATGGTATTTCTCTCGGTAATGAGGGATGACCTGTACTTTGTTGTTGCCAAAGCCACAAACGTCAGGGCCTGGAAATTAAACCCCAAAGCATAATTTCACATAGCTTTAAGGCAGTTTGCCTGGTCTAAGGCCAAGACCCAAGACAAACACAGCATGTGTATTAATCAGAGTCCCAGCAGGATATAGATGGCACAATCAAATTTGGGATTATTTGAGAAGGATTTAATAAAAGGACTATTTACAAAGGTTGGGGCAGGACATTGTGAAAACATAAAGTATAGTGCTATGCTCAGGGCTAGCAACAATGGGGTTCTACCCCTAGGCCTAAAGGGGCTAGAAGGAGTGCTTGCCAGAGCCTGGAAGAAAGAATCCTGTGGAAAAGACAGGCAAGAGAGAAGCTGACTTTCAGTTGAGGAACACAACTCTCTTTTCCATCTCTGATCTCCCAGGGCTCCCATTGACCAAACCCAACCAGAAACCCCTTCTGTGTCAGGCATTTTATACCATGTCATTTAATTCTTACAACAAGTAGGTGTTACTATCCCCCACTTTTAGCTGGGAAAATTGTGGCTCAGAACAGTTAAGCAGGTAGCTCAAAGACAAACAGCTAGTAAGTAGCATTGTTGGTATTCAAACCCAAGGCTACCTAGAAACAGAGCCTGGGGCTCTTTATGCTTTGTAAAAACTCTAGAGGGAACTCTAGAGATCATCAGTGTCTCTGAGCCCAGAAAGCCTTATCTGCCAACAGTTGGGAATAGATTTAACATAATTTTCTTTTCTTTTCTTTTTTTTGAGACGGAGTCTCAGAGTCTCACTCTGTCACCCAGGCTGTCGCCCAGGCTGGAGTGTGGTGGTGCAACCTCAGCTCACTGCAACCTCTGCTTCCCAGGTTCAAGCAATTCTGCTGCCTCAGCCTCCTGAGTAGCTGGAATTACAGGCTCCCGCCACCACACCTGGCTAATTTTTCTTTTTCTCGAGACGGAGTCTTGCTCTATCAGCCAGGCTAGAGTGCAGTGGTGCAATCTCGGCTCACTACAACCTCCATCTCCCAGGTTCAAGCAATTATCCTGCCTGGTATTACAGGTGCTAGTCACCATGCCCGGCTAATGTTTGTATTTTCAGTAGAGATGGGGTTTCACCATGTTGGCCAGGATGCTCTCGAACTCCTGACCTCAAGTGATCTACCCGCCTCAGCCCCCCGCCACCCACAGTGCTGGAATTACAGGTGTGAGCCACTGCACCCAGCCTTAACTTAATTTTCAACCTTACCTCCCATGTTACCACTCTCTGACTATCCAAAACACACACGTGCTTAAGTAAGATCTGGACTGCCCCAAGGAGGCCTAGTTACATATTTAGGTTACAGATACAACACTCTGGACACATTTCAGATGCTAAAAAAAGGTCACTTCCTTGACCTCCTGTGCCTTTCTCTCACTGAGGCAGAGTAAATGCCTTATTGTAGTGTACCTGTGAGAGGGTCTACGTAGCTGATGACCTCCTTCTCCTCTTCTGAGAACTGGAAAATGTCTCCCTGTGCTATAGATTTCTTAATATGGTACCATGTGCCTCCCCACCTCTGTGGTTTACTTATATTAACATTCAGGTTTAGAGTTGCTTTTTTCAGGTCTTTGAAGAGTCCTACCACATGGAGGCAGGGGTGGAGTTATCATATTAGACATTTTCTGTTCCAAGTGAATCTGAGCGTTTTCAACAACGACAGTGGCTGTCATTAGGACCTAATGGAGCTGACAGTGGCTGCTATCAGAGAGCTTACCAAACATGATGTAATACTTGGGTCCTGAGTGCATATCCTCCTGGTTCAGGGTGGCAGGAAAGAGTTTTACATATCCGCCACCACAATACTTCCTTTGCTTGTGTTTTACTGAAAACTGAAACACCAAGGTCTCATTCTCATTGCTGAATGCTTCAACCTGGTTGAGAAGGCATAAAACTTGGCATGTTCACTGGTTTGGAGACCTAGAAGCAGAAAGCACAGAGTCTTCAGGCTTAAATACCCAAAAAGCAGCCAGAGAGATCCAGCACTTGACCTCACCAATCTCTGGTATTTTCTTCCATACCTGTGCTGAAAGCTTTGCACACATACTTTTATTCAAGCCTCAGAGCAACCCTGCAAAATGAGTATTATCTCCACTTTACGATCAGGAGGCTGAGTCATAAGGAGGTGAGTCACCTGCCTAGGGCCACATAGCTAGTAAGGAGCCAAGCTGGAATTCTAAGCCATGTTTGTCTGATTCTTTCTGCATACCACGCTACCTCTGATTTTCAAGAGATACTTGAAGACTGTTCTACAACTTTACAAAACAAAGGCCTGTTTTTCCGAGGCTCCCCTGGGTGACCAGAATGAGATTCTACCATACAAAAATGCTGTGGTAGAAAGAGCCCCTGCACTTTCCGGACATCTTTCTAACATAGCCTCGTAGATCAAATAGTAATCACTGCTAACATTCACTGAACACTTACTCGTTACCAATGTGTTTCATTCACATATATTACTACTGTACTTAATCTTCATAATAACCCCATGAAGTGGGTTCTCCTAATTTCTCTGCTTTATCATGAAGCCATTGAGGCTATTTCACTTGTGCAGGATCACTCAACCAGTTCATTTAATTCTAGAGCCCCCATCTTCAACTATAAGACTTTACTTCTTCCTCCAGAGAGTATCAGGGTAATAATAGATCTCAGAGCCTTTCTAGTCTAACCACATTACTTTATAGATGAGCAGACCAAGCCCCAGGGAGGAAAGGTTACTTACTCAAGATGACAGAGTCACAAATGAAATCATGCCATACAAGCCAAGTGTCCTGGCCTCCAGGCTAGTGGTCTTTCTATTATTCCATGCTGCTGCCCAGCTTACTGGTTAGGGCTCTGTTAACTCTCTGAGTCTCAGTTCCATATCAGCAAAACGTGGAGAATTATTCCTATCTCATAGGATTCCGGGTGAAGGTCAAGTGAGTAAGAGATCTGAGAAGTACTTTGTAAACTGTCAACATAAAATGTAAGGGGCTATCATTATTCGTACTTGGTGAGGTTCCTTTTTTTTTTTGGAGACAGAGTCTTGCTCTGTCGCCAGGCTGGAGTGCAGTGGCATAATCTCGGCTCACTGCAACCTCCGCCTCCCAGGTTCAAATGATTCTCCTGCCTCAGCCTCCCAAGTGGCTGGGATTATAGATGCCCGCCACCACGCCCGGCTAATTTTGTATTTTTAGTAGAGATGGGGTTTCACCATGTTGGCCAGGCTGGTCTCGAACTCCTGACAGGCGTGAGTCACCACACCCGGCTGGGTCCTTCCTTATGATCCCACAGCTCTCTGTACTTTCCTGGGTCACACTATGTTGAAACTAGGTTTATTTCAGTCTCTTTGAATAATTTTTAGCTTCTGAAGAACAGGGGCATCTTTATATTCCCTGAATCCGGAACAGGACCTGACATAGAAGAAAGACTCAATAAGTATGTGTTAAATTACACAGAAGAATCACAGGTCCTGATTCAGACATCTCAAGAGCACTTATTGTACACCAGGCTCTGTGGTAAACACTTTCATGTCTGACATTATGTTAGGAGTTGCCTACATTTTAAATAATATGCTTGGCCTGGCATGGTGGTTCATGCCTCTAATTCCAGTACTTTAGTATGTCAGGGCAGGAGGACTGCTTGAGGCCAGGAGTTTAAGACCAGCATGGGCAACATAATGAGACCTTGTCTTTGCAAAAAAAATTAAAAATTAGTTGGGGATGGTGGTACATGCCTGTAGTCCCAGCTACTCCAGAGGCTGAGGTGGGAGAAGCATTTGGGCCCAGGAGTTTGAGGCTGCAGTGAGCTTCGATCACACCATTGCACTCCAGCCTGGGTGACAGAGCAAGACCCTGTCTTAATCAAAACAAAACAAAATTGAACAAAGTATGCTTACTTCCCCAAAGACCCCAAGAACAGCTAGAGTAACCAGGGAAGACTTCACGGAGGAGGGCGTGTGCATAAGACAAAGAGCACCGAACCTGCAGGCCAGACCAAGTTTTGAGTCTCTATTCTGCCAAACCCTACTTTGTAGCTCAATTCCACCTGCCTTCTCTCTGAGCCTCTTTTGTAACCCAGGACTCTTCTAAAGAACTAGGAGGAATCCAATGAACCTGAGTGGGATACAATGTGAGGGACAACAACCAAGAAACCACACTGAGAGGAGATGAGTGGCTGAGCAGACTACCCTCACTGGCATCACCAAGGCACAGCTTCCCGTGGGTCACGCTGTCTCCAATTTCTCTCTACTCTGGAAATGGTTTTCCCTTTAATACCGTTTAATACTCTGGGAACAGTTTTCCAGAGTGGATTTAAAATTTAAGATTCTCAAGCCAGTTCATAATTCTCTCCTTTAATCAATATGAAAATGAGATTCATAACAGTAGCCAGGAGGAAGAAGATAGGAAATCACTTCAGGGAAAGATCAATGAATTCTACTTAGAGGACAAAAGCTTTCTCAGACAAAAAACCCAATCCTGCAGAACTTGTGCTCAGAGCTCACCCTTCCTCCACAATGTTATTTGGCTCTTAACAAAAGCCCTGTCTAATGAGCATGGCAGGCAATGGTTATTATCTCCATCTAGTATTGAAGCTCAGAGAAATAAGAATTGCCGAAATTATGCGGCTAGTAAGTCATGGGAGTTAGCCCTAGGTCTGTCTGCTCCTCTCTCCGTCACACTAAGCTCCTCTAGGGAAGAAGAACATTTGGATGTTATACAGTGCCTTCCCCTGTTTCAAGTGCAGCGTGCTATTTTTAAAATCCTAGGGGGTTGGGGAAAGCAGCATAGTCCAGCAGTAATGAATATAGTCCCTACAGTCAGATCCAGAATCAGATTCTACCTCTTGCCAGCTGTGTATATAGCCTTGGGCAAATAACCTCTCTGAGGCTCCTCTGAAAAACTGGGAAAATAATAGTAATCACATATTAAAGTTGTTAGGAAGACTAACGGGGATTTGTGGAAGGGCTTAGTTTTGAACTCCTGTTATTCAATGAATGGACATATTATATTTGTGGAGAGTTCATTCTTTTCCATCTGCTAATTTTTTTAGTATATGTGCTGCCAAAGTGAGCACTCCATCTACTAATTTTTTATTTTAGGAAACAGAAATGAATTGGGTGGGCCAGGCACAGTGGCACTCACGCCTGTAATCCCAGCAATGTGGGAGGCCGAGGTGAGCGGATCACCTGAGATGAGGAGTTTGAGACCAGTCTGACTAACATGGTGAAATCCTGTCTCTACTAAAAATACAAAAATTAGCTGGGTGTGATGGCACATGCCTGTAGTCCCAGCTACTTGGGAGGCTGAGGCCAGAGAATCGCTTGAACCAGGGAGGCAGAGGTTGCAGTGAGCCAAGATCGTGCCACTACACTACAGCCTGGGTGACAGAGTGAGACTCCATCTCCAAAAAAAAAAAAAGGTCGGGTGCAGTGGCTCACACCTATAATCCCAACATTTTGGGAGGCAGAGGCGGACAGATCACCTGAGGTTGGGAATTTGAGATGAGCCTGACCAACATAGTGAAACCCTGTCTCTACTAAAAATACAAAATTAGCCGGGCATGGTAGTGCATGCCTGTAATCCCAGCTACTTGGGAGGCTAAGGCAGGAGAATCACTTGAACCTGGGAGGCCAAGGTTGTGGTGAGCCGAGATTGTACCATTGCACTTCAGCCTGGGAAACAAGCATGAAACTCCATCTCAAAAAAAAAAAAAAAAAAAAAAGGCCAGGCACGGTGGTTCACACCTGTAATCCCAGCACTTTGGGAGGCTAAGGCGGGCAGATCACAAGGTCAAGAGATGGAGACCATCCTGGCCAACATGGTGAGACCCCGTCTCTACTACAAATATAAACATTAGCTGAGCAGGGTGGCATGAGCCTTTAGTCCCAACTCCTCAGGAGGCTGAGGCAGGAGAATCGCTTGAACCCGGGAGGCGGAGGTTGCAGTGAGCCGAGATTGCACCATTGCACTCCAGTCTGAGCAACAGAGCGAGACTCCATCTCAAAAAAAAAAAAAAAAAGGAAATGAATTTGGTGATTGGGTGATATCACAGACAAAAACAGTTGAATAAAAGTCAGAATTTTCCCAATCAATTAGTATATTAATATACAATAATTATATGTGCTAATACTGAGTTCCAGTATTTACCTTTATCTTTTTCTTTGTCTCCATAAAATTTTCCTGCAGCGAGCTGAAATTTACCATAATCTGGCTGATGTTTAGACTGCACCCATCGTTTTTTCCATTCATCTATGAGTAAAGGAGAAAAAAAGAACGTAAAGACAAAATGCAGCTAATACTGACCAAGACTTACAGGAACGGTAAAGGTATGTCAAGGGATGACTCTGATAGTCCTGAAATTCCTTTCATTGTCCAATTGTCTGAATCCCACTATTTGTGTATTATCATGGGGAGTGGCTTGAATACCAAGTAGTTGAGGCACTTCTACTTTAATATCCTACTTCACCCTCCTCCATGACAATTAAGAGCTGAAAATCACCATGGGAATGTATGGTTGAAAGGCATGAAACAGGCCGGGCGCGGTGGCTCATGCCTGTAATCCCAACACTTTAGGAGGCCAAGGTGGGCAGATCACAAGGTCAGGTGTTCGAGACCAGCCTGGCCAATATGGTGAAACCCTGTCTCTACTAAAAATATAAAAAAATTAGCCAGGCGCGGTGGTGGATGCCTGTAGTCCCAGCTACTCAGGAGGCTGAGGCAGAAGAATCGCTTGAACCCGGGAGGCAGAGGTTGCAGTGAGCCGAGAATGCACCATTGCACTCCAGCCTGTGCAACAGAGCGAGACTCTGTATCAAAAAAATAATAATAATAAAGGAAATGAATTTGGTGGTTGGGTGATCATAGACAAAAACAAAAACAAAAGAAAGGCATGAAACATTTATTCTCATAAAAGTAGATGGAAAAATGTGCTTAGAGGGACTCATCCCTTATACATATTTATGTTTAGTAAAATAATAAAATCAGCTCACCAAGTGAAGAGATTAGCAACAACATTTTATACCTTCTTGAATTAGTAATGATGACAATGAGCAATCAATTTCCATTTACCCTGTTCTGTTTCTTAAACTTTTTAATCTCTTTCTTGTAGTTTCAAGGAGATGCCGATAAATTTGTTTTGCTTTGGCATGGATGGCATATAGACAAAGAGGCATTCTTCTTGGGTCTTGGCACTCCAACCAAATGTTCAGTGCCTTTCTGATTTTATGCTTCAGAGTTGCTGACTCCCATTTCCTGGGCCCACTGTGGGTCCCAGAGTCACAGGGCAATTTGGCAGCTTGAGCTGGAAGAGGCCTTCAGGGTAAACTTTATAAGATCTTCTCCTTGTAGTTCAATGGATAGTTCTCTACTCCCACTCCCCAATATCTAGGTTTTGTTTGTTTGTTTCATTTTTTTGAGACGGAGTCTTGCTCTGTCTCCCAGGCTGGAGTGCAGTGGCCTGATCTCAACTCACTGCAACCTCAGCCTCCCAGGTTCAAGGGATTCTCCTGCCTTAGACTCCTGAGTAGCTGGGATTACAGGTGCCCGCCACCTCACCCGGCTAATTTTTTTTTTTGTATTTTTAGTAGAGATGCGGTTTCACCATGTTGGCCGGTCTGGTTTCGAATTCCTGACCTCAAGTGATCCGCCTGCCTCGGCCTCCCAAAGTGCTAGGATTACAGGCGTGAGCCACCGTGCCCAGCCCCCAATATCTAGGTTTATTACCTTATCTCTACCTATGAATATCCCACATCAACACACATCCAGTAAGACCACCCTGAGCTGGCTCTGTCAGCTCCTATTACTCACGTCTGATGACTCAACTGTTTCCCCTTATGAGACCCAGGGGACTGAGCTTGCTTTTGAAAGAGTTAAGAACATGGCACTCCAAAATATGCTGCTCTTTCATATCGACTATTTTGAATTAAAGGCACTTATAAAACAGCAAGTGCAAGAAGATCACTCTGACCTTCATTCTGTTTCTGAAAAGCAGGGGATAAAATCCCCACATGAAAGATGTCTTCCCTATACCAAAAGGAAAGTAACATTTTTATTATCAAAGACAGGAAGTTGAAGCCAAAGGAAATCTATATAAACAAACTTTGTTAAACTAACCCTTATCTCCCTCATCACTTCTCTACCTTATTATCCCGGCCCAAGCCCCTTTCCCTTACCACATTTCACAACTTACTATTCTTTGCCCATTCACCACATAAGTAATTGACTCTAACTGCTTCTATAGGTCTTCATTTCCTTAGGAGGGCTCCCATGTCACATAAAACTTACATTAAATACATTTCTATGCTTTTCTCCTGTTAATCTGTCTGATGTCAATTTAATTTTCAGGCCCGGCTGAAAAAATTCTAAAAGGGAAGAGGTTTTACCTCCTCAACACTTTCTGTGGTCTCCCCCTGTCTCTTTCAAGGTCATGGTAATTAGACAGGTCTTGGTGACCACCTCTGTCACTCCCTCCTGAGGGAGGGGCCTCAGAGCTTCTTTGTGCCTTAACTTGCTGTGGCTTGAATGAAGTGGATCCTGCTTCTCTGACCATCATCGACCCAGTGAAGGATAAGGGTAGATGCCAAGGCAAAAAGATGTGTTATGTATTAGGCCCTCATGGGGCTCCCTAAAAACTTCACCTTATTCATGCTCATGGACAATGCTGTGAGATAGGTTTTTTGTTGGTTGTTTTTGCTTTTTGTTTTTAGGGTTTTTTTGGTTTTTTTTTGTTTGTTTGTTTTGGGACAGGGTCTTGCTCTGTCGCCCAGGTTGCAGTGCAGTGGCATGATCATGGCTCACTGCAGCCTCAATCTCCTGGGCTCAAGCAATCCTCCCAACTCAGCCTCCTAAGCAGCTGGGACCACAAGCATGCCACTACACCTGGCTAATTTTTTGATTCTTTGTTGAAATTAGGATCTCACTATGTTAGCCAGGCTGGTCTCAAACTCCTGGGCTCAAGCGATCCTACTTCCTTGGCCTCCCAAAGTACTGGGATTACAGGCATAAGCCACCAGGCCTGGTTAGATAGGCATTTTTAAATTCCATTTTGCATCTTGTAAGTGGTAGACCTGAGATTTGAACCCAAATCTGATTTCAAAACTGTCTGATATAGTTTGAATGTATGTCCCCACCAAACCTCATGTTGAATTATAATTTCCAATGTTGGAGGTGGGGCATGGTGGGAGGTGTTTGGATCATGGGGAGAATCCTTCATGAATAGCTTGGGGTATCCTCTTGGTGATCAGTGAGCTCTTGCTCTGAGTTTGCTCTGAGATTTGGTGGTTTAAAAGTGTGTGGCACCTCCCCTTCCTACTCTCTCTGTCTCCTTCCTGTTTTCACCATGTGACGTACCTGCTCCCCCTTCACTTTCCGCCATGATTATAAGCTTTCTGAGGCCTCCCTAGAAGCTGAGCAGATGGCAGAACCGTGCTTCCTGTAAATCCTGCAGAATCGTGAGCCAATTAAGCCTCGTTTCTTTATAAATTACCCAGTCTCAGGCATTTTTCTTTTTCTTTTCTTTTTTTTTTTTTTTTTTTTTGACGAAGTCTTGCTCTGGCCCAGGCTGGAATGCAGTGGCATGATCTCGGCTCACTGCAACCAACGCCTCTGGTTCAAGCGTGCCACCACGCCCGGCTAATTCTTTGTATTTTTAGTAGAGACAGGGTTTCATCGTGTTAGCCAGGATGGTCTCCGTCTCCTGACCTCGTGATCCACCTACCTAGGCCTCCCAAAGTGCTGGGATTACAGGCGTGAGCCACCACTCCCGGCCCTAGTCTCAGGCATTTCTTTATAGCAATGCAAGAATGGCGTAATACATTGTCTTTTCTCTGAAAGAAGAAAGAAAAAGTGCTATGTAGAAAAAATGTGTGTAATAACCATAGCTACTGTTTAGAACTGTATGTCAGGCATTGTGCTGAGTACTTTCATGCATCATCTCATTGCATTCTCTTAACAGCCCTGTAATGAATGTCCTATTTTTTCCTCATTCAAAAGATAGAGAAACAGAAGCTCAGAATCTTGCCCAAAAGCCCAGTTGTAAGTAAGTGGGTAAGCCAGGCTCAGACCCGGTTCTAGGTAACACCAAAATCTGTACTTTTAACTTCTTTATATGACTTCCCATGAAATCATGTGTGAGAAAAGCCCTTTATAACCCGAAAAGTGTGCCACAAATGTAAGAGTCAATCATAGCACTTCACGGTCTGTAATTAATAGTTTGTGTATAATTTGAGTAATGTCTGTCTTCCCTACCAGACTAGTAAAATCTATAACTATTCTGCTGACCGTTGTGTGCCAGTATTTAGCACAGAGTAATAACCAAAAATATTTGTGAATAACTGAATGGATGCATGATCATGTCTTTTGCCTAAGCCGTAAGATTCTTAGCCTTACTAATGGATTGACTCTTTTATTCTCCATTTGACAAATGTTAATTGATTCTAAAAAGCTTGTAGAAATAGTTGTATAACTTTGGCCTTGAACTTTATGGTAGAAGAGGTTAGAATAGAACTCAAAACTTCTCAGTGCTAATTATTTTTCTGGGTGAACAGTATCAATACAAATCAAACCTGACACAATTTAGGGTGTCTCAAAACAAGGAGGCTCTCTTTTTGTTAGGAGAATAATATCATATGATTAATGAAGTCCCTTTAACTTTTCACATTTTTTCTCTTAACATCATAACATCATGAAAGGCTCAAGCCAGAATGACCCTTTAGTGGTCATTTAATCTGACTTCCTCATATTAGAGGTAGGGAAACTGAAACCCAGAGAAGGAAGTGACTTGCCCATGCACACAGACTTGTCAGTTACAGATCTGAGACTAGAACCCAGTTCTTCTGCACCCTCGTTTTGGGCTCATTAATTCCTTTCTTCAAGAAACGCTTATTGAGCATTCACTCTGTGCCAGGTATCAGGTGCACAGAAATGAGAATCTGACAAAGTCCTTTCAGGGACCTGTGAGCTTTAGGGAGTTCATAATCTGGTGAAAGAGACGGATAAGTAAACAAACAGTAAACAAGTAAACAGACAAGTCAAACAACAGTGTGGTAAGGGTAGTGATAGAAAGCACAGGGCAATAAAATTCAGAAAAACACTGACTGCTCCTCAGGGTCAAGGCAGACTTTAGAGAAGGCATGCCTGAATGTCACATGAACTTATCTCTGTATCTGTACTTCCCAGAGTGTCTGGCTTGTGATGTAGCTCAAATCAAAAGACCTGGCTAGGGACTCGTTTCTGCCACCACCTTCAGCAGAATTTTTTTTTTTTTTTTTTTTTTTTTTTAAGATGGATTCTCACTTTGTTGCCCAGGCTGGAGTGCAGTGGTCCAATTTCAGCTCACTGCAGCCTCTTCAGCAGAATCTTGACCCTCTCTGAGATTCAGTTTTTTCATCTGTAGAAATGGGGACCTAAGGTACAGAGTTTCTTCTGGGAGAATTAAGTGAAACTGCATGCAACACCATGTTAGGCACACTAGAAGTGATCAATAAATACTACTTGAGTATTTGTGTGCATATGTAATCTGTGCATATGTGTATATGTATACAAAGATATACATAGGTAAAGAGATGTAAATATTTTTAGATTTGAAGGTAAAAGTTGTGCTTTCTGGGCACCTAGTCCTTAGCCTCAGACAGATTAGATCCATTAGAAATGCTTATTTAGATAAAAATATGTATTTGCTGCCTTTATTCCACATAATCAGATTGTATTCTGCAAAAGATAATTTGCTAGATACGTTAAAGCTTATCTCTTCAGGTGCCAACATGTTGTCTACATTTTCAATGAGAAATTTTTCTAGACATAATAAAAGACCCTGACCTCTAATATATAGAATCCTAAACAAAATTTGTACTTTCCCAGAAGTTTGAGACCAGCCTGGGCAATATGGCAAAACCTCGTCTCTACAAAAAATAGAAAAATTAGCCAGGCATGGTGGTGCATGCCTGCAGTCCCAGCTACCTTGAGGTGGGAGGGTCACCTGAGCCCAGAGAGGTCAAGGCTGCAGTGAGCCATGATTGTGCCACTGCACTCCAGCCTGGGCGACAGAGTGAGACTCTGTCTCAAAATAATAATAATAATAATAATAATTATTATTATTATTATTATTTAAACGTTCTTGAAGACTCAAGGCCTGTTTTAGGCTGTAATGTACAGCAGAGGTTTGGGTCTGGTTTGTAGTGTTTCTGTCTCCACCGTCCTTGTTCTGCTGTGAGCACTCACTTCTCTCTGAGATCCATGTTTGCCTCTAGCAATCCAACTGATTCTCATGAGACCAGTAGACCTACATCCCTGCTTACCTGACTGCCAATTTACCTGCCTACTGCCTTTTCTTTCTTTCTGCCTGCCAGTCTACCTGTATGTCTGCCACACAGACCATAATAATTCAAATATTTATCAACTGTTAAAAAGCCTTGTGGGGTGATGAACAGCATGAGATAAGAATCTCAGCCTTTCCACTGATTTCTGTATATAACCTGAGTGAATCACTTTTCTGAATCTGTGTCCTCATTTATAAATAAGGATTATATTTAAACTCTTTAAAGAAAGGAATCCTGTGCAGATAGTAGGTGCTCAATAAATGTTTGTGGAATAACAGATTGGCATGAGGGCCAAATTAATTAAGACAATAATATAACTATTGCTGCTGTCATTGAATGAGAGCCTTTAGCAGGTCCTCTATTTATCTTGGAGGCTGTCATTTCTAATCAACTATACCCTAGAAAGCAGGCCAAATTTGCTAAAAAAAAAAGTGTGCATTAAATAAGAGCCTCTATGCTCAAAGCAGAAAAGAATATAGGCTTTTCACTTAAATATTTACAGAGAACCTATGCCAGTCTGAGTGCTAGATGCCAGGGTGCTAAAGTGAGCAAGACAATTCCTCAAGCCCTTAAGTCCTCAAGGAATTCACAATCTAATGGGAGAGGCAGGCAAATAAATTATCTGCTTTTCTTATTTTATATTTCTTCATTTTTCAATGTAAAATAATTTATTGTAGAAAATCTAGAAAGTCTAAAAGAAGCAAATAGGCAGTAAAAACATCCATGATACCTACCGCTCAGAGATGGCCATTGTTAACATTTTGATATACTGTATTTCCTTCTAGCCATTATATATATGTATATACTTTTTTGAGACAGAGTCTTGCTCTGTTGCCCAGGCTGGAGTGCAGTGGCATGACCTTTACTCACTGCAACCTTGTCTGTCAGGTTCAGGTGATCTTCCCACCTCAGGCAAGCGCCACCATACTGGCTAATTTTTGTATTTTTTTTTTTTTTTGTAGAGATGGGGTTTCACCATGTTGCCCAGGTTGGCCTCAAACTCCTGGGCTTGAGCAATCTGCCTGCCTTGGCCTCCCAAAGTGCTGGGATTACAAGGTGAGCCACTGCTCCTGGCCAGAATGTCTTTCTACTGGAATTGGTCTGATGTTTTTCTCTTGGTTAGATAGAGGTTATAGGTTTTGGGGAAGAAGACCACAGAGGTAAACGGCCATTCTCATCCCATCATATTAATGGTGCATGCTATTAACATGACTTATCACTGATGGTGTTAACACCAATCACCTGACTGAGGCGGTATGTATCAGGTTTCTCCATTACAAAGTTACTCTTTTTTCCCCCTTCTTTCCATTCTGCACTCTTTAAAAGAAAGTCAATATGTACAGTCCACACTTAAGCAGTGGGGAGATATGCTCCACCTCTTTGAGGGCAGAGTATTTACATAAATTATTTGGAATTCTTCTGTACAGGAGATTTGTCTATTTGTCCCTGTTTATTTACTCAGTCATTTCTTTATACCCATATGGACTCATGGATATTTATTTTATACCTTATTATTATTTTTTTTTAGAGATAGGGTCTCACCCTGTCACCCAGGCTGGAGTGCAGTGGCACAATCATAGTTCAGTATAGCCTTGAACTCCTAGGTTCAAGGGATCCTCCCACCTCAGCTTCCTGAGTAGCTGGGCATGTGCCACCACAACTGGCTTTTTGTTGCTCAAATGTCGTTAGCCATTGGGAGCTCTTTCAGTTGTCTCCTATGTCCCTTTGACACACCCCCATCATTGTGATTTTTGAACACTTCCTTACTTTCTAGAACTATACGACGCTCAAGGCTCATCTTGTATATTCTCTTCTTCAGCCCTAGGTCTCTAAGGAGACCTAGTTCCTTTTATTGGACAATGGTATTATAAACCATGATATGGGCTCTGGTGTCATTTACTTTTTAAAAGTAAATGTTTTAATTGGGGTGTAACATTTATTCAGATTTATTCAGATAACATTTATTCAAACCATAAGTGTATAGTTTAACGAAATTTTAAGAAGAGAAATTTAAGGCAAATTTTCCAGGTACCTGGAATTATAATTGTTAACTGATGTATTAATTCCAAAGTCTCACTGCATCCAACTCATGCATCCCCTTCCATACCTTCAAAACAAAATTACCAAAACGAAGTGGTCACATCTGACAAGAGAAGAAGGAGCAGCTTCAACAGTCTTTTCTTTTCTTTTCTTTTCCTTTCTTTTCTTTTCTTTTCTTTTCTTTTGAGACAAAGTCTTGCTCTGTTACCCAGGCTGGAGTGCAGTGGTGCGATCCTGGCTAACTGCAACCTCCACCTCCTGGGTTCAAGCAATTCTCCTGCCTCAGCCTCCCGATTAGCTGGGATTACAGGCACGCACCACCATGCATGGCTAATTTTTTTGTATTTTTAGTAGAGACGGGGTTTCACCATGTTGGCCAGGCTGGTTTCAAACTCCTGACCTCAAGTGATCCACTCACTTCGGCCTCCCAAAGTGCTAGGATTACAGGTGTGAGCAACCACACCTGGCCAACAGTCTTTTCAATAGATTTCCTTCCTGCCTCTCTCCTTCTATATACTCACTTGTTTATTAAGGGTTTATTATGTGTCAGGCAGTGAACAAAATCAATCCCTTCCTGCATGGAATTTATATCCCAATTGGCAGGTAAGATGACAAACTTTAAAGAAAATAACATATCAAAGGGCTGGGTGCAGTGGCTCATACCTGTAATCCTAGCACTTTGGGAGGCTGAGGCGGGCAGGCAGATCACTTGAGCTCAGGAGTTCGAGACAAGCCCGGGCAACATGGTGAAATTCCATCTCTACAAGAAATACAAAAGTAGTAGCCAGGTGTGGTGGCAGGTGCTGTAGTCCCAGCTACTTTGGGGACTGGGGTGGGAGGATCGTTTGAGCCCAGGAGGTTGAGGCTGCAGTGAGCTGAGATCGCGCCACTGCACTCCAGCCTGGGTGACAAAGTGAGACTCTGTTTCAAAAAAAGAAAAATATATATAAATATATAATATAACATCAGGCAATAATAATTATGTGGGGAAAATTAAAAGTAGTAGGGTATTATTTAACATATGGTGGCTAGCCTCTATGCCGAGATAAGATTTGAATAGAGATTGACAAGGACAGGGAGTCAGCCACATCCCAGGTGAGCTACACAGGTAGAATGCCATGGAGAAGGGTGTAGGAAAGGGAGCTAGTGCTTACTGAGTCCTTACTATGTACCAGACACTGTGCAAAATGGCTTCCATACTTCACCTTATTCAGTCCTCACAGTGCTCAACAACGAAGTTAGAATAATCACTTCCATTTTATGGAAACTTGGATAAGTTAGTAAATTACCCAAGGTCACCCACTGAGCAAGTGGCAGAATCAGGACTTGAAGTATCATCTGTGTGCTCCAAGACTTCACTCTCGCCTCCACATCCCTGTGGTGTCCAGAGAGATCCGTGCCATCGGTTTGTACTTGAGACCTGGAAAGGCCAGCTGGATCAGGCCTATTCGGTTCGGGCATCAGTCCAGGGTGATTCTTCCCCAGGCTCAGCATGTCCAAGTATCCATGATTCACAGACAGTCTCAATCACTTATCAGTCGGGGGCCTGAGCAGCAGAGTGTTCCTCAGCCCTGCTGAGCTGTCCTCGGTGGGTCTGAGCCAGCTGCGAACAGAGGCCCTTTGTCTCAGAACGTCTCTTTGGCCAGGTTTTCATATTCAAGTCTGAGTGTTGACAGAATTAACATTCACACACACACACACAAGCACACACACCCCTTGTGACTCCTATATCATTCAGTCCCTCGTTTGAATTCCAGTTTCTGCCTGATTTTGGACTTTTTCAACAGTCACTGCTGTCACCATTAGCCCTCCCCCATACCTGAACTGATGATCCCACAATTCAATCTACCAACATTTATTTATTTATTTACTTTTTTTAGAGACAGGGTCTTGCTGTATCACTCAGGCTGGTCTTGAACTCCTAGACTTCAGTGATCCTCCCGCCTTAGCCCCGCAAGTAGATGGGATTACAGGTGCAAGCCACTGTGCCCGGTTTCTGCATATTTTAATATGCCAGTCCCTATGCAAGGTCTGGGATTCCAAAACGTCATGTTGTCCTTGAGGCCGCTGATATTATCATCTGCTGGCCACCTGACACTTGGCAGCTTGTAGCAGTGGCTAGAGAATCTTTTATGAAGGATGAGACCTGGATTCAACAAAATTTCTGCACAGACTCACCATGTGACTTTAGGAAAACCATCTTTTCTCTCTGGGTCTCATTTTCCCCATCTGTACAATGAAAAGGTTGGATTCTAAAGGCCTTGCATGGCTGGGTGTGGTGGCTCACGCTGTAATCCCAACACTTTGGGAGGCCAAGGCTGAGGCAGATGGATCGCCTGAGGTCAGGAGTTTGAGACCAGCATTGACCAACATGGTGAAACACCATCTCTACTAAAAATACAAAAAATTAGCCAGGCGTTGTGGTGGGTGCCTGTAATCCCAGCTACTCAGGAGGCTGAAGCAGGAGAACCGCTTGAACCTGTGAGGCAGAGGTTGCAGTGAGCCGAGATCGCGCCATTGCACTCCAGCCTGGGCGATAAGAGCAAGACTCCGTCTCAAAATAAAATAAATAAAATAAAATTAAAATTAAAAAATAAAGCCCTTGCACATCCTCTGGTTGCTGTGTTGCTCTGTAGTCTGGGAAAACAGCAGAAAGAAAGGACCCTGAATCAATCTCTGTTACAAATCCCTTAAATGCCCCTAGCATGTCATGTTCCCTTCTGGATCTCAGATTTCTCACCTGTAAATGGGGAAAAGGTGGGCATTTGGGGTTAGACGAGCTCTCAGGAGCCTTTCAGTTCTGCCATTCGAAGAATCTAAGATTTACCTTTCTGGAGGGTGCTAAGCACTACTTATAATGTGAGCTAGCCATGTGCAGTGGTGCACACCTAATAGTCTCAGCTACTCAAGAGGCTGAGGTGGGAGGATCACTTCAGCCCAGGAGTTCGAGGCTGCCATAAGCTATCATCATGCCACTGCACTCCAAGCCTGGGTGACAGAGTGAGGCCCCATCTCTTAAAAAAAAAAAAAAAAGAGTCAGAAGGCCCTCAACTTATTGGACTTGTGGAAGGCAGTGGGGTGGGTAGCAGGAATAATGCAAGAAAAAAAAATTCAGACCTGATTCAAACCCTGGCTTTACCACTCAGCAGCTATGTGACCTCAAATTAGTTGACTTCTCTGGGCTTCAGTTTTACCATCTGTAGATTAGGAAAATAATAATTACTTTGCAGAGCTGAGATGAGGATTGGAGTGTGTAAAGCATCATGCTTAGTGGCTAAGACTATGCTTAATAAAGGTTACTTAAGGCATCAGGTACAGGTTAGATATCAAAAATAAAGTTCAGCCAGGCGCAGTGGCTCATGCATGTAATCTCAGCATTTTGGGAGGCCAAGGCGGGCAGATCACGAGGTCAGGAGTTCGAGACCTGCCTGACCAACATGGTGAAACCCTGTCTCTACTAAAAATACAAAAATTGGCCCTGCGTGGTGGTGCGCACCTGTAATCCCAGCTACTCAGGAGGCTGAGGCAGGAGAATTGCTTGAACCTGGGAAGTGGAGGTTGCAGTGAGCTGAGATCGTGCCACTGCGCTCCAGCCTAGGCAACAGAGCGAGACTCCATCTCAAAAAATAAATAAATAAATAAAGTTCAAAAGCAGAAAATTTAACTCCAAGAACTGGAAAGAGCAAACAGTTCTCTTAATTTTTAATAGTTTTTTTTTTTTTAATTAAAAGGGTAATGGCCAGGAGCGGTGACTCGCACTTGTAATCCCAGCACTTTGGGAGGCTGAGGCAGGTGAATCACTTGAGGTCAGGAATTTAAGGCCAGCCTGGCCAACGTAGCAAAACCCAGTGTCTACTAATGATACAAAAATTAGCCGGGCATAGGTGGCACACACCTGTAATCACAGCTACTCAGGAGGCTGAGGCATGAGAATCACTTAAACCCAGGAGGCAGAGGTTGCAGTGAGCCGAGATCGTGCCACTGCACTCCAGCCTGAGCAACAGAGTGAGACTGTGTCTCAAAAAAATAAATTAATAATAATAATAATAAATTAAAAGGGTAACACAAGTTCATTGTAGAAAATAATGAAAAAATTAAACTAATCTGAAATTCCATTATTTACCATTTTGGTACATTTTCTTCTATTCTTTTTTTATGCACAAATATATTTTACAGTGACTATATATATAATTTTGTAAATTTTTCAAGACATTAGGTCATAAACATTTCCCCATGACATTAAAAACTTCCCAAACATTCTATGGATATATCATACTTTACTAAATTGAGCCCTTACTGTTGGGCATTTAGGTTTGTCTCCAAATGTTTCCAATTACAAATAATGCTCACATGATTTATATGTTACATATGCATAAAGTATTGCTCACATTTCTGATTATTTCTTGAGAGGAAAAAGAAATCCTAGGAAGGGAATTACCTAGGAAAAGGATATGTACAATTTTAAGGCTTTGGCCAGAATTGCATACTGTGGCTTAGAAAGGCTATACTCACAATCCTACCAGCCAGGCCCCAGGTGCTGGGTCACAATGGAAGCAGCAGAGGATAATGTTTTGCCCCAGTCCACGAGGCTGAGGCCCCTTGGGGTGGCTGGTCCCAGGGCTGTGGTGGGAAGCTCTTACAGATTGCAGGTAAGGGACTACTGGTGGAATCTTCCATGCTGTCACTCATGTTATTGCTTTCTTGCCCTGATCAGTCACCACTCCAAGTCCCTCCCATCACTTACTGCAAACTGGCACCCTGGTCACAGTTTTCCTCTCTACTCAGGTCCATCATCATCCAGGTGATGTCTATAGGACAGCCCATCCTAGCCTCTCAGTTTCCTCATCTCTACTTCTACTCCAGGTTAGCCATTTGTCACTACATTCACACCCTAGGCCTTGTCATCAGCAGAAACTGCTTTGAAATTTCAAACTCCAAAGTGCCTCACGCCTGTAATCCCAGCATTTTGGGAGGCCGAGGCGGACAGATCACTTGAGGTCAGGAGTTCGAGACTGGCCTGGCCAACATGAGAAACCCCATCTCTACTAAAAATACAAAAATTAGCTAGGCGTGGTGGCATGTGCCTGTGGTTCCAGCTCCTCAGGAGGCTGAGGTGGGAGAATTGTTTGAACACAGAAGGCGGAGGTTACAGTGAGCTGAGATCGTGCCACTGCACTCCAGCCTGGGTGACAGAGCCAGACTCCGTCTCAAAATAAAAAGAAGAAGAAGAAATCTGAAACTCGAACACCCATTTCCACCCACCTCCATGACCATGGCCTCCTATCCTCCAATTCTCACACTGTGTTACTTGAACTGCATCTGTTCTTTGACACTTCCCATCCCATTTCTTTTTAGTCACTTGGCTTCTTTCTGCCTAACTCTCACAGTCCTTCCTTCCTTCTTCCTTCAAACTTGTAACACTTCCTGTGTGCCAGGTACTTTACCAGGTACAGGGGTTGTAAAGTGAAAAGAGGTGGAGATCCATCAACTTGCTCGCTCTTCTCAACCCCCTTGCCCGTTTGCCTTTCTGCAAAACCCCCACCTTGTGTCATCCAAACCTTGCATGTGCACTTTGTATTCCAAATTACTTACTTGCGCTCTTCTCTACTTCCCTCTCAGCCAGAATTCTCCAAAATGTAACCCAACCCTGCTGTATTCATTTCCTCAGCTCCCCTCTACCCTTCAACCTAAGGTAGTGAGGCTTCCGCCTCATCACTCCACTGAGTTGTCAAATGGTCTTCCTAACTGTCAAATGCAATGAATGCTTTCCAGATGTTCCCCTCCTTGGCTTCCCAACTGCGTTTGACATTAGCTGCACAACCTTGGGAAAATCACTCAACCTCTCTGAACCTGTTTCCTCATCACTGAAAGAGTGAATAATAGGATCTTCCTTATAGAACTGGTGAGAAATTCAGTAAAATTATGTATACAGAAAAAAATTCGGCCAAGCACGGTGGCTCATGCCTGTAATCCCAGCACTTTGGGAGGCCGAGGTGGGCAGGTCACCTGAGGTCAGGAGTTCGAGACCAGCCTGACCAACATGGAGAAACCCCATCTCTACTAAAAATACAAAATTAGCCAGGCATGGCGGCGCATGCCTGTAATCCCAGCTACTCGGGAGGCTGAGGCAGAATTGCTTGAACCTCGGAGGCTGAAGTTGCAGTGAGCGGAGATCATGCCATTGCACTCCAGCCTGGGCAACAAGAGCAAAACTCTGTCTCAAAAAAATAATAATAACAACAATCTCAGCACATTGGGAAGCCAAAGCAGGAGAATTGCTTGAGCCCAGGAGTTCAAGACCAGTCTGGGCCACATAGCAAGACCCCTGTCTCTACTAAAAATTAAAAAATTAGCTGGGTGTGCACCTGTGATTTTAACTACTCAGGGGCTGAAGTGGGATGGTCACTTGAGCTCAGGAGGTAGAGGCTGCAGTGAGCCATGACAGCACCACTGCACTCCAGCCTGGGTGACAGAGTGAAATCCTGTCTCAAAAACAAAAGAAAAAAGAAAAAGACTCACTGGTACACAATAAGCATTCAATAAGATAAAATTCAGACTCATTGAACTTGGTTTCCTGGGTCTCTGATAACCAGGAAGGGTTTGCCTTGGCTCATATGAGCATTTGGATCTCTGAAAAGGATAATTTCCCAGGGCAATTCATTCTTTGTCAACAAAAAATTATTGAGCACCTACTATGTGCCTGATCCAGGCACTTTTCTAGTTTCTGAATCTATAGCAGTGAAGACAGCAGAGAAGCACCGTGCTCTCAGGAAGTGAATCTAACAGTGAGGAGAGAGAAAAACGGAGAGACAGAGAGAGATAGTAAGCATGCAAAGGCTTACATGGGAACTTTCTGGGGTGATGGAAGTGTTCTATATATTGATTGTGGCAGTGGTCACACAGGTGTATACATTTTTCTTTTTCTTTTCTTTTCTTTTTTTTTTAAGACAGGGTCTCCCTCTGTCACCCAGGCTGGAGTGCAGTGGCACGATCTCAACTCACTGCAGCCTTGAACTCCCGGGCTCAAGTGATTCTCTCACTTCAGCCTCCCAAGTAGCTGGGACCACAGGTGCACGCCACCATGCCCAGCTAATTTTTGTATTTTTTGTAGAAGCAGGGTTTTGCCATGTTGCCCAGGCTGATCTTGAACTGCTGAGATCAGGCGATCTGCCTGCCTCAGTTTCCCAAAATGCTGGGATTACAGGCGTGAGCCACCACGCCTAGCCTACATTTTTCAAAATTCAATGAATAATGCACATTAATTGAGTGCATTTTGTTACATGTACATTATATCTTAAAAAGTTCATTTTTTAAAATTAAGTTACATAGAGGGATAGAGTATAACCGTATGCAGGGGAATAATATTTGATAGGGCAAACAAGAAAATCCCCTCTAAGAAGAAAACATTTAAGCAGAAACCTGAATGATGAGAAGGAGCAAACCATATGAATATCTAAGAGAAGAATATTCCAGGCAGAAATCACAGCAAGTGCAAAGGCCCTGAGATGGGGTTGAAGTCTGAGAAACTACAAGAAAGCCAATGTGGCTGGAACATAATGAACAAGCAGGAGATAAGAGAGGTAGGCAGGGGCCGGGCATGGTGGCTTATGCCTGTAATCCCAGCACTTTGGGAGGCCGAGGCAGGTGGATCGCGAGGTCAGGCATTCAAGACCAGCCTGGCCAACATAGTGAAACCCCATCTCTACTAAAAATAAAAATAAAAATAATTAGCTGGGCGTGGTGGCAGGTGCCTGTAATCCCACCTACTTGGGAGGCTGAGGCGGGAGAATTGCTTGAACCTGGGAGGCGGAGGTTGCAGTGAGCTGAGGTTGCGCCCCTGCCCTCCAGCCCAGGGAACAGTGTGAGACTCCGTCTCAAAAAAAAAAAAAAAAAGAGAGAGAGGTAGGCAGGGACTAGATCATGGAAGCTCTTGTGGGTCATGGTAAGAAGATTGGGTTTTATTTTAAATCTAATAGGCAGTGGAGGTTTTTAAAGTTCCAGAATGATACAATCTGATTTACATTTCAAAAAAGTCATTCTGAAATTTATATGAGAAAAGACAAAGGGAAAGCAGAAACAGAAACAGAGGCCATTCAAATTACTGCAGTAGTCCACCTGAGAGATGATAGTGGCTTGGGCTAGGTCGGTAGCAATACAGGAGGTAAAAAAAAAAATCACGTGGCCGGGCACGGTGGCTCAAGCCTGTAATCCCAGCACTTTGGGAGGCCAAGGCGGGTGGATCACGAGGTCAGGAGATCGAGACCATCCTGGCTAACACGGTGAAACCCCGTCTCTACTAAATATACAAAAAATTAGCCGGGCGTAGTGGCGGGCACCTGTAGTCCCAGCTACTCGGGAGGCTGAGGCAGGAGAATGGCGTGAACCCAGGGGGCGGAGCTTGCATTGAGCCGAGATCGCGCCATTGCACTCCAGCCTGGGCGACAGAGCGAGACTCCATCTCAAAAAAAAAAAAAAGAAAAAAAAGAAAAAAAAATCACGTTTAGGATTATGTTTTGAAGGTACACTCAATTAAACTTGCTGATGGATTAAATAAAGAAGATGAGGGAAATAAAAGAATCAAAGATGATTCTTAATTTTTTTTTTTCCGAGACAGGGTCTCTCTGTGTTGCCCAGGCTGAAGTGCAGTGGCACGATCATAGGTCACTATAACCTCAAACTTCTGGGTTCACACAATCCTCTCGTCTCAGCCTCCCAGGTAGCTGGGACCACAGGCACATGCCACCATGCCTGGCTAATTTTTTTTTTTTTTTTTTTTTTGAGACGGAGTCTCGCTCTGTCGCCCAGGCTGGAGTGCAGTGGCGCGATCTCTGCTCACTGCAAGTTCTGCCTCCCAGGTTCACGCCATTCTCCTGCCTCAGCCTCCCGAGTAGCTGGGAATACAGGCGCCTGCCACCAAGCCCAGCTAATTTTTTGTATTTTTAGTAGAGATGGGGTTTCACCATGTTAGCCAGGATGATCTCAATCTCCTGACCTCGTGATCCGCCCGCCTCGGCCTCCCAAAGTGCTGGGATTACAGGCGTGAGCCACCGTGCCGGGCCCATGCCTGGCTAATTTTTTAATTAATTAATTTTTAATAGAGACGAGGTCTCACTATGTTGCTCAGGCTGGTCTCGAACCCCTGGCTTCAGGCAATCCTGCCACTTCAGCCTCCCAAAACACTAGGATTACAGGCGTGAGCCACCACCCCTGCCCACTCTTTAATTTTTGACCTAAACAACCAGATGAATGGTTAAGCCATTTACTAAGACAGAGAACACCGGGGGAAATAGAATAAGTCTGGAGGAGCACATAAAAGTTTTGTCTTAGACATGTTAAGTCTAAGATGCTTGATAAATATTGGTATCTTGCTGGGCACAGTGGCTCACGCCTGTAATCCCAACTCTTTGGGAAGCCAAGGCGGGCAGATCACTTGAGATCAGGAGTTCAAAAGCAGCGTGGCCAACATGGTGAAACCCCATCTCTACCAAATTAAGTGAGGTGGTGCACACCTGTAATCCCAGCTACTCGGGAGCTGAGGCAGAAGAATTGCTTGAATCCTGGAGGTGGAGGTTGCAGTGAGCTGAGATCATGCCACTGCACTCCAGCCTGGGCAACAGAGCAAGACTGAAAGAAAGAAAGAGACAGAGAGAGAGAGAGAAAAAAGAGAAATATTGGTATCTCGCTAATATGTATGCCTCTTATGAGTTTGGATAGAACAAGTCAGTGCCTAAACCTTCCCAGTTCTGAGTACCCTAACACTGGACTTCTCGGTCCTCTAAGCTGAGGATAAGCCTCAGAACCCTGGACCCCCGTAGCCAACCCTCCTCAATCAGTGAGCAGAATCAGCCCTTCAGCACATCTCTCTGACCTTTCTTCACTCAACATAATAATTGCATTTTGGGTTGATTTCTTCAAAGTAGGCACCTGACCTCAACGATTACATGTTGCTAAGGCTTTTTTTTTTTTTTTTTTTTGAGACGGAGTCTCGCTCTGTCGCCCAGGCTGGAGTGCAGTGGTGCGATCTCGGCTCACTGCAAGCTCCGCCTCACAGGTTCAAGCGATTCTCCTGCCCCAGCGTCCCGAGTAGCTGGGACTACAGGCGCCCGCCACCACGCCCGGCTAATTTTTTGTATTTTTTAGTAGAGACAGGGTTTCACCGTGTTAGCCAGGATGGTCTTGATCTCCTGACCTCGTGATCTGCCCATCTCGGCCTCCCAAAGTGCTGGGATTACAGGCGTGAGCCACTGTGCCCGGCCGTTGCTAAGTCTTAATGTAGGAAGATTTCTTGTAATAACAATTCTCTTCTTGGGGTGTTACTTTTTGGTGTATGTGTCAAGATTCAGTCCAATAATTCAGTCATCCAATAATTGTTTACTGGGCTGGAAACAAAAGAAAATAAGGTAAATAGACAGTCATAGTGTGAGCAGGGCTGACACACAAGAAGCACAGGGGCTAAGAGAACTAGGGGAAGCCTAGGCAAGTCTTCCTGGAAGAGGTGAGGTCGTGCAGACCAAACCTTCCTGGACATAGTGCTGGATTGTGTTCATGATTTTGGCTTCATCAACTGCCTGGGGCTTGAAGCCTCTCTTTTCCTGATTCCAGAGCATTTCATAAATATTTATTGATAATACCCTTGGGCATTTGAGCATTTACTCCCCCATTGGACAAGTGGAGTTCAGTCCTTGAGGGAGTGATGGCAGGTCTGTGCATGTTCTCCCTGCCTTCTACCGGGAGGGATTATGGTGTGAGTAAAAGCCAGCTGGGGCAGGGAAATGGGCCCTCAAGCTAGCAGTCACAAGATTAGCCTCAAAGGGCTCATTACAAAGGATGGCTGAAATCCATCAGGAAGTAGGGGACCTTGAACCTATCCTTGGAAAAGGATTGTGCTTTGTTACAGTGAAGCTGAGGGGCTTTTTGCATCCCACTTTTCAGCCAACTCCTGAACATTTTTCCTGTCTGCCCCCTCCCCTGTATTCCTATCACTACCACTCTGGTACAGCCTCTCTACTTTTCACCATGAAGAGGGGGAAAATGAGAGAGAGAGGGAGAGAGAAATAAATGGAAATAAATAAATAGTGGGGAAAAAAGATTACAATAGCCTCCTGGATGGTTTTTCTGTCTCCAAACTCAACTTCAGTCAGCCTCACAATCCAGGTCCACTTACTTTCTGAAGCACTCTTTCTAATACCCAGGTCAGATCTTATTTCTCCCCACTTATCACCTTCACTAGCTTCCCACTGCCTTCAGCAAAAGGTCAGGCTCCCTAACCCCCTTGGTATATGCCCCACCTGCTCTCCAGCCTCACCCTAACTCCCCTCCCCTTCACACTTTCCTGTTGCCTGAAGATGCCACTGCTGGCTGTATCATTGTACATGCTGTTCTTCTTACCTGGAATACCCTTCTCCCCTTCTCTGCCCATCTGATAAACTGACTTATCCTTCGAAACATTGCTTAAGTTTCGCCTTCTCCCTGAAGCTTTCCTGTCCAGGCCTTTTGCCTGGGCTTATTCCCACCTTCCTCTGTAGCACCTCTATACCTTGCTACCCTCAAAACAGTATTACTTGTATCACCAGTATCTGTACCATTGAACATTTGTCTTTAGGTAAGTAAGATTGGGAATTTGAGTCTCAGAAATGGGAAAAGGCTTATCCAGGGATCCATGGTGGAATGTGGACTCAAATCCAAAACATCCCAGTTCCCCAGCAAGTGCCCTATCTACTGCACCCTCAAATAATTAATCAGATTTCACACACACACACACACACGAAGAGCATCATTTGTTTGTGGGCTGAAACAGTACTATTGAACATTTGTCCTTAGGTAAGTAAGCCCTTCCATAATTCTCTGAAGTTCATGAGGCATTCTAGGGAGGAGACCGGACAAGATGACCCCCAAGATCCTCTGAACTCTGATATTTTATGAAACACAGAAAATTTGGCTGGGCGCAGTGGCTCACGCCTGTAACCCCAGCACTTTGGAAGGCCGAGGTGTGTGGATCACCTGAGGTCAGGAGTTCGAGACAAACCTGACCAACATGGTGAAACCCTGTCTCTACTAAAAATAAAAAATAAATAAATAAATAAATAAATAGCCGGGCGTCGTGGCGGGCACCAGCTACTCAAGAGGCTGAGGCAGGATAATCACTTGAACCTGGGAGGCAGAGGTTGCAGTGAGCCGAGATCATGCCATTGCACTCCAGCCTAGGTGACGGAGTGAGACTCCATCTCAAAAAAAAAAAAAAAAAAAAAAAAGAAACAGAAAGAAAAGAAAAAAGAAAAAAAAGAAACACAGAAAATTTCACAATCAGGGAGGAGCCAAGATGGCCGAATAGGAACAGCTCCGGTCTACAGCTCCCAGCGTGAGCGACGCAGAAGACGGTGATTTCTGCATTTCCATCTGAGGTACCGGGTTCATCTCACTAGGGAGTGCCAGACAGTGGGCGCAGGCCAGTGGGTGCGCGCACCGTGCGCGAGCCGAAGCAGGGCGAGGCATTGCCTCACCTGGGAAGTGCAAGGGGTCAGGGAGTTCCCTTTCCGAGTCAAAGAAACGGGTGACGGACGCACCTGGAAAATCGGGTCACTCCCACCCGAATATTGCGCTTTTCAGACCGGCTTAAAAAACGGCGCACCACGAGACTATATCCCACACCTGGCTCGGAGGGTCCTACGCCCACGGAATCTCGCTGATTGCTAGCACAGCAGTCTGAGATCAAACTGCAAGGCGGCAGCGAGGCTGGGGGAGGAGCGCCCGCCATTGCCCAGGCTTGCTTAGGTAAACAAAGCAGCCGGGAAGCTCGAACTGGGTGGAGCCCACCACAGCTCAAGGAGGCCTGCCTGCCTCTGTAGGCTCCACCTCTGGGGGCAGGGCACAGACAAACAAAAAGACAGCAGTAACCTCTGCAGACTTAAATGTCCCTGTCTGACAGCTTTGAAGAGAGCAGTGGTTCTCCCAGCACGCAGCTGGAGATCTGAGAACGGGCAGACTGCCTCCTCAAGTGGGTCCCTGACCCCTGACCCCCGAGCAGCCTAACGGGGAGGCACCCCCCAGCAGGGGCACACTGACACCTCACACGGCAGGGTATTCCAACAGACCTGCAGCTGAGGGTCCTGTCTGTTAGAAGGAAAACTAACAAACAGAAAGGACATCCACACCGAAAACCCATCTGTACATCACCATCATCAAAGACCACAAGTAGATAAAACCACAAAGATGGGGAAAAAACAGAACAGAAAAACAGGAAACTCTAAAATGCAGAGCGCCTCTCCTCCTCCAAAGGAACGCAGTTCCTCACCAGCAGCGGAACAAAGCTGGATGGAGAATGATTTTGACGAGCTGAGAGAAGAAGGCTTCAGACGATCAAATTACTCTGAGCTACGGGAGGACATTCAAACCAAAGGCAAAGAAGTTGAAAACTTTGAAAAAAATTTAGAAGAATGTATAACTAGAATAACCAATACAGAGAAGTGCTTAAAGGAGCTGATGGAGCTGAAAACCAAGGCTCGAGAACTACGTGAAGAATGCAGAAGCCTCAGGAGCCGATGCGATCAACTGGAAGAAAGGGTATCAGCAATGGAAGATGAAATGAATGAAATGAAGTGAGAAGGGAAGTCTAGAGAAAAAAGAATAAAAAGAAATGAGCAAAGCCTCCAAGAAATATGGGACTATGTGAAAAGACCAAATCTACGTCTGATTGGTGTACCTGAAAGTGATGCGGAGAATGAAACCAAGTTGGAAAACACTCTGCAGGATATTATCCAGGAGAACTTCCCCAATCTAGCAAGGCAGGCCAACGTTCAGATTCAGGAAATACAGAGAACGCCACAAAGATACTCCTCGAGAAGAGCAACTCCAAGACACATAATTGTCAGATTCACCAAAGTTGAAATGAAGGAAAAAATGTTAAGGGCAGCCAGACAGAAAGGTCGGGTTACCCTCAAAGGGAAGCCCATCAGACTAACAGCAGATCTCTTGGCAGAAACCCTACAAGCCAGAAGAGAGTGGGGGCCAATATTCAACATTCTTAAAGAAAAGAATTTTCAACCCAGAATTTCATATCCAGCCAAACTAAGCTTCATAAGTGAAGGAGAAATAAAATACTTTACAGACAAGCAAATGCTGACCGATTTTGTCACCACCTGGCCTGCCCTAAAAGAGCTCCTGAAGGAAGCGCTAAACATGGAAAGGAACAACCGGTACCAGCCGCTGCAAAATCATGCCAAAATGTAAAGACCATCAAGACTAGGAAGAAACTGCATCAACTAACGAGCAAAATCACCAGCTAACATCATAATGACAGGATCAAATTCACACATAACAATATTAACTTTAAATGTAAATGGACTAAATTCTCCAATTAAAAGACACAGACTGGCAAGTTGGATAAAGAGTCAAGACCCATCAGTGTGCTGTATTCAGGAAACCCATCTCACGTGCAGAGACACACATAGGCTCAAAATAAAAGGATGGAGGAAGATCTACCAAGCAAATGGAAAACAAAAAAAGGCAGGGGTTGCAATCCTAGTCTCTGATAAAACAGACTTTAAACCAACAAAGATCAAAAGAGACAAAGAAGGCCATTACATAATGGTAAAGGGATCAATTCAACAAGAGGAGCTAACTATCCTAAATATTTATGCACCCAATACAGGAGCACCCAGATTCATAAAGCAAGTCCTGAGTGACCTACAAAGAGACTTAGACTCCCACACATTAATAATGGGAGACTTTAACACCCCACTGTCAACATTAGACAGATCAACGAGACAGAAAGTCAACAAGGATACCCAGGAATTGAACTCAGCTCTGCACCAAGTGGACCTAATAGACATCTACAGAACTCTCCACCCCAAATCAACAGAATATACATTTTTTTCAGCACCACACCACACCTATTCCAAAATTGACCACATACTGGGAAGTAAAGCTCTCCTCAGCAAATGTAAAAGAACAGAAATTATAACAAACTATCTCTCAGACCACAGTGCAATCAAACTAGAACTCAGGATTAAGAATCTCACTCAAAGCCGCTCAACTACATGGAAACTGAACAACCTGCTCCTGAATGACTACTGGGTACATAACGAAATGAAGGCAGAAATAAAGATGTTCTTTGAAACCAACGAGAACAAAGACACAACATACCAGAATCTCTGGGACGCATTCAAAGCAGTGTGTAGAGGGAAATTTATAGCACTAAATACCCACAAGAGAAAGCAGGAAAGATCCAAAATTGACACCCTAACATCACAATTAAAAGAACTAGAAAAGCAAGAGCAAACACATTCAAAAGCTAGCAGAAGGCAAGAAATAACTAAAATCAGAGCAGAACTGAAGGAAATAGAGACACAAAAAACCCTTCAAAAAATCAATGAATCCAGGAGCTGGTTTTTTGAAAGGATCAACAAAATTGATAGACCGCTAGCAAGACTAATAAAGAAAAAAAGAGAGAAGAATCAAATAGACGCAATAAAAACTGATAAAGGGGATATCACCACCGATCCCACAGAAATACAAACTACCATCAGAGAATACTACAAACACCTCTACGCAAATAAACTAGAAAATCTAGAAGAAATGGATAAATTCCTCGACACATACACTCTCCCAAGACTAAACCAGGAAGAAGTTGAATCTCTGAATAGACCAATAACAGGAGCTGAAATTGTGGCAATAATCAATAGTTTACCAACCAAAAAGAGTCCAGGACCAGATGGATTCACAGCCGAATTCTACCAGAGGTACAAGGAGGAACTGGTACCATTCCTTCTGAAACTATTCCAATCAATAGAAAAAGAGGGAATCCTCCCTAACTCATTTTATGAGGCCAGCATCATTCTGATACCAAAGCCTGGCAGAGACACAACCAAAAAAGAGAATTTTAGACCAATATCCTTGATGAACATTGATGCAAAAATCCTCAATAAAATACTGGCAAACCGAATCCAGCAGCACATCAAAAAGCTTATCCACCATGATCAAATGGGCTTCATCCCTGGGATGCAAGGCTGGTTCAATATATGCAAATCAATAAATGTAATCCAGCATATAAACAGAGCCAAAGACAAAAACCACATGATTATCTCAATAGATGCAGAAAAAGCCTTTGAAAAAATTCAACAACCCTTCATGCTAAAAACTCTCAATAAATTAGGTATTGATGGGACATATTTCAAAATAATAAGAGCTATCTATGACAAACCCACAGCCAATATCATACTGAATGGGCAAAAACTGGAAGCATTCCCTTTGAAAACTGGCACAAGACAGGGATGCCCTCTCTCACCGCTCCTATTCAACATAGTGTTGGAAGTTCTGGCCAGGGCAATCAGGCAGGAGAAGGAAATAAAGGGTATTCAATTAGGAAAAGAGGAAGTCAAATTGTCCCTGTTTGCAGATGACATGATTGTTTATCTAGAAAACCCCATCATCTCAGCCCAAAATCTCCTTAAGCTGATAAGCAACTTCAGCAAAGTCTCAGGATACAAAATCAATGTACAAAAATCACAAGCATTCTTATACACCAACAACAGACAAACAGAGAGCCAAATCATGAGTGAACTCCCATTCACTATTGCTTCAAAGAGAATAAAATACCTAGGAATCCAACTTACAAGGGATGTGAAGCACCTCTTCAAGGAGAACTACAAACCACTGCTCAAGGAAATAAAAGAGGATACAAACAAATGGAAGAACATTCCATGCTCATGGGTAGGAAGAATCAATATCGTGAAAATGGCCATACTGCCCAAGGTAATTTACAGATTCAATGCCATCCCCATCAAGCTACCAATGACTTTCTTCACAGAATTGGAAAAAACTACTTTAAAGTTCATATGGAACCAAAAGAGAGCCCGCATCGCCAAGTCAATCCTAAGCCAAAAGAACAAAGCTGGAGGCATCACACTACCTGACTTCAAACTATACTACAAGGCTACAGTAACCAAAACAGCATGGTACTGGTACCAAAACAGAAATATAGATCAATGGAACAGAACAGAGCCCTCAGAAATAACGCCATTTACCTACAACTATCTGATCTTTGACAAACCTGAGAAAAACAAGCAATGGGGAAAGGATTCCCTATTTAATAAATGGTGCTGGGAAAACTGGCTAGCCATATGTAGAAAGCTGAAACTGGATCCCTTCCTTACACCTTATACAAAAATCAATTCAAGACGGATTAAAGATTTAAACGTTAGACTTAAAACCATAAAAACCCTAGAAGAAAACCTAGGCATTACCATTCAGGACATAGGCATGGGCAAGGACTTCATGTCCAAAACACCAAAAGCAATGGCAACAAAAGCCAAAATTGACAAATGGGATCTAATTAAACTAAAGAGCTTCTGCACAGCAAAAGAAACTACCATCAGAGTGAATAGGCAACCTACAAAATGGGAGAAAATTTTTGCAACCTACTCATCTGACAAAGGGCTAATATCCAGAATCTACAGTGAACTCAAACAAATTTACAAGAAAAAAACAAACAACCCCATCAAAAAGTGGGCGAAGGACATGAACAGACACTTCTCAAAAGAAGACATTTATGCAGCCAAAAAACACATGAAAAAATGCTCATCATCACTGGCCATCAGAGAAATGCAAATCAAAACCACTATGAGATATCATCTCACACCAGTTAGAATGGCAATCATTAAAAAGTCAGGAAACAACAGGTGCTGGAGAGGATGTGGAGAAATAGGAACACTTTTACACTGTTGGTGGGACTGTAAACTAGTTCAACCATTGTGGAAGTCAGTGTGGCGATTCCTCAGGGATCTAGAACTAGAAATACCATTTGACCCAGCCATCCCATTACTGGGTATATACCCAAATGACTATAAATCATACTGCTATAAAGACACATGCACACGTATGTTTATTGCGGCATTATTCACAATAGCAAAGACTTGGAACCAACCCAAATGTCCAACAATGATAGACTGGATTAAGAAAATGTGGCACATATACACCATGGAATACTATGCAGCCATAAAAAATGATGAGTTCATATCCTTTGTAGGGACATGGGTGAAATTGGAAACCATCATTCTCAGTAAACTATCGCAAGAACAAAAAACCAAACACCGCATATTCTCACTCATAGGTGGGAATTGAACAATGAGATCACATGGACACAGGAAGGGGAATATCACACTCTGGGGACTGTGGTGGGGAGGGGGGAGGGGGGAGGGATAGCATTGGGAGATATACCTAATGCTAGATGACGAGTTAGTGGGTGCAGCGCACCAGCATGGCACATGTATACATATGTAACTAACCTGCACAATGTGCACATGTACCCTAAAACTTAAAGTATAATTAAAAAAAAAGAAAGAAAAATAAATAAATAAATTAATTAATTAATTAATTTTAAAAAAAAGAAAATTTCACAATCACAATCAATGACCCTTTTTCCTCCAGGGTTCACCCATTTGTGTTTTTGAGATGAAGGAGAAGGAACAAACGTTTACTGCATGCCAACTGTGTGCTCCAACTATATGCTAGGGACAATGCTTTACTCACCTTACCTAATTTAACACTCTGAACAATCTTGCAAGATCCGTATTGTCGTCATTTAATAGAGAAAGAAATTGAAATGCAGACTTAGTAAGCTACCTGCCCAGTGTCACACAGCTAGGAGGTAGCGAGTAGGGATTTCAGCTGTAGTCTTTCTCTCTCTAAACGGGCTCCAAACCGGGAAAGTCGGCCTGCCTGACTGCTGGGACAGGTGACAGGCAAGGGCGTGGAGTCTGTTCTATAGTCGCTGCCTGCCAGGCACCGAACCGCTTACCCCCGTCTTTGAACTCCTCGCGCAGGTAGACCCAGCGCTGGGCGCACGTTCCCAGGGTGCAGGTCACCAGCAGCAGTGGCAGCAGCTGCAGCCCCTTCATCCTGCGGAACCTCGAGTCCCAGCCTTGGAACATTGCTACCCTCGCCAGGAGTTCGGCCCCACTGCTGCCACTTCTACCTTGACCCAGGGGCGGGGGCTGAGATCACCTGCATCCTCACACCTGGCTGCCCTCCATTCGAGGCCTGGGGGTAGTGAGAATAATGAGGACAAATCCCGGGGCACCACCGCTGAGAGCGCTGGAGGACCAAGGAGCTAATGGGGGCCAACCAGGTGTTAAGGGAGTGGCAGGGGAGGGTCTCTAGGAGTTAGGGAGTGGAATGGGCAGCTGAGGCTTGCCTCTGGGGTGCTCGACTTTGTGAAGCTGGTTGAAGTCGCTCTCACTTGATTCCGTTCGTCATCTCTCTGTCCTTCCATCCTTCCTTCCCTCTATCCTTCTGTCCTTCCATCCATCCATCCTTCCATTCATCCATCCATCCACTGGGCCTATGAAGAAACCACGATGATATCTGTTTATTTTAACAGAAATGCAGGGCCTGAGGGGGCCCAGAAGAGGCTTTGATCCAGCATGGGGTCTCAGGGAAGGCTTCCTGAAGAAAGTGACAACTGAGGTGAACCAGGGAGGAAGAAATGGGGGAGGGAGGAGGAGGAGCAAAGAGAAGACCATGGGCAAAGGCCAGAGAAGGGAAAGACTTGTAAATTCATATCATTTCTACAACAACTCCATACTGTACAATCAATGTTATTTACCCTATTGTGAGGAAAATGAGGCTCAAAGAGGGAAAAAAGCACCAGCATTTGTTGATTATTGTATTATGTGCTAAGCACTGCACCAGGCTCTTAAGAGGCATATCATTTAATCCTCACACTAGTGTGAGGAGGGTGTTATCATGCTTGCCTTACAGATGAACAAACTGAGATTCTAAGAGACAAAGTAGCTTCCCAAGATCACACAGAGATGGAATAGGGGCTAGAAACCAGGACTTCTCATTCCAGTGCCTTCACTACACTTTCGTTTAACTTCATTCATCTATTCAATATCTATTTATCAGGCCAGGCATGGTGCCTCACGCCTGTAACTCCAGCACTTTGGGAGGCCGAAGTGGGTGGATCACCTGAGGCCAGGAGTTTGAGATCAGCCTGGCCAACATGGTGAAACCCCATCTCTACTAAGAAATACAAAAATTAGCCGGGCATGGTGGCGGGCGACTATAATCCCAGCTACTTGGGGAGGCTGAAGCAGGAGAATTTCTTGAGCCTGGGAGTTAAATGTTGCAGTAAGCCAAGATTCTGCCACTGCACTCCAGTCTGGGTGACAGAGTGAGAGGCTGTCTCAAAAAAAAAAAAAAAAAAGGCCAGGCACGGTGGCTCATGCCTGTAATCCCAGCACTTTGGGAAGCTGAGGTGAATGGATCACCACCTGAAGAGTACAACACCAGCCTGACCAACATGGTGAAACCCTGTCTCTACTAAAAATACAAAATAAGCCAGGTGTGGTGGCTCACACCTGTAATACTAGCTACTTGAGAGGCTGAGGCAGGAGAATCACTTGAACCCAGGAGGTGGAGGTTGCAGCGAGCCGAGATCACGCCACTGCACTCCAGCCTAGGCGAGAAGAGTGAAACTCTGTCGCAAAAAAAAAAAAAAAAAAAGACCAGCCTGACCAACATGGTGAAACCCCATCCCTACTAAAAATACAAAAATTAGCCGGGCATGGTGGCATGTGCCTGTAATCCCAGCTATTCAGGAGGCTGAGGCAGGAGAATTGCTTGAACCCGGGAGGCGGAGGTTGCAGTGAGCTAAGATCGTGCCACTGCACTCCATCCTGGGTGACAGAGCGAGACTCCATCTCAAAAAAGAAAAAAAAATCCAATATCTATTTATTAAGGTCCTCCTATATGCCAGGCACTGGGCTAGGACTGAAGATACAGTGGAGAACAAGACTGGCAAGTCTCCTGCTCCCATGGAGCTACCTTTCCAGTAGGGGACACAGAGTCTCATAAAGGAAGCAATAAAACAAGGCAATGACTTAGAGAGAGATGGAGAAAGCTTTCATGCTGGGAGAGGAAAGGGGGTCAGGGAGGTCCTCCTTGAGGTGACACTTTGGTTGCCATGTATTCATCTGGGGCAAGTGTTCCAAGAAGAGGCAACAAGTGCAAAGGCTCTGAGAAGGAGGATGAGTTTGTCACATTTGAGCATCAGAAAGAAAGCCAATGTGGCTTAAGCACAGTGAGGAAGGAGGTGAGGCTGGAGAAAGGATGGAGTCAAGACTTCTCATGATATAAGCCATGGGAAGGATTTATAACTGGTGTAGTGGGAAGCCTTTAAAGGGAGTGACATAATCAGAATTATATTTTTAAAAGGTCACTTTAGCTGCTGTGTGCTAAGTTGGGATGTCGGTGTATAATCAATCGGGATGTCAAGTACACAGTTAAAATATATTAACCTGCATCAATCAGAGTCCTATGGAATATATGTGTATATATATATGTGTGTGTGTGTGTGTGTATGTGTGTGTATATATATATACACATACATATTATATACATATACAATCTATCCTTTGTATATGTATATAATACAAAGGATATGTATATATGTATATATACACACACACACAAAGGATAGATTGTATATGTATATACACACACACACACATATATATACACACACACATATAATCCCACAGAAGAGGTCTTGGCTACAAATATAAATTTGGAGGTATGTAAGTGGTATTTTAAGCCACATAGCTAGATGAGATCTTTACGAGAGAGGAGCAATTGGCCAAGAACCATGCCAAGTACCCAGAACTGATGAAGAGAACCCGAGCCCTGAGAGTTGGGCAGAGAAAATGGAAGCAGCAAGGAAAACAATGACTGGCTCTAAAAATAAGAGCCTCCTTTAGAATTCTAGGTTGTTTGCCCATTGGCAGGGTGGTCTTCTCTTACAGGGAGTGTCAAAATTGCAATTCAACTAATATTTACTAATCACCTACTATGTGCAGGGTGCTATGCCAAGTTCTGGGGAAACAAAAACAGATAGGACCCAATCCTTGCTCTCCAGGAATTCTCAGGCCAGTTAGGGACATGGACCTTTAGGCAACTAATTTAGGATCAAGGAAGCCTGGTTTTGGTGCCCTAATAAATGCAAGAACAGCAAAAGCACAGAGGCAGAGAGAATGTACCAGATATTGTGAAATGACTTTACTTGTATCACCTCATATAGTTCTCTCAATATAAACAACTATTGTTTTCCTCATTTTACAGAAGAAGGAACTGAGTCTCTAAGATGGAGGATATACAACTGACAAGTAGTAAAGTCAAGATACACAGCCAGGTCTGTCTGACTTCAGAGACCAAGTGCTTAATCACTCTTTCATTTTGTGATGGTCTGATAGAGCTGGAACATAAGGTTCCTGGGAAGATGGAGCATCCAGAGAACAAGGCAGAAGGAGATAAAGAGAAAAGGGGGAACAGGGCCGAATTGGCCCAGGCCTTGAATGCCAACTGGAGGAGTTTGGATTTAGTTCCTCTGGGCCAGAGTTTTTGAATATCAGCACTATTGACATTTGGGGCCAGATAATTCTGTGTGTGGTGGTAGTGGGGTGGGGGTAGAGGGCTGTCCGCTGTATTGTAGGATGCTTAATAGTGTCTCTGGCTTTGACTCATTAGATGTAAGTAGCACTCCCCAACCCCTGACAGTTGTGACAACTAAAAATGTCTCCAGACATTACCAAATCTCTCCTGGTGTGTGTGTGTGTGTGCCCGCGCACACACATATGCTAATTCGACCACTAGTTGGGAATGGCTGCTCTAGGCACTAGTTGGGTGCAGTTTTAAAAGGAGTGTGACATGGGCTGGGCACGGTGGCTCACGCCTGTAATCCTAGCACTTTGGGAGGCTGAGGCGGGCAGATCACCTGAGGTCAGGAGTTCGAGACCAGCCTGGCCAACATGGCGAAATCCAGTCTCTATTAAGAATACAAAAATTAGCCGGGCATAGTGGTGCACCCCTGTAATCCCAGTTACTCAGGAGGCTGAGGCAGGAGAATCACTTGAACCCGGGAGACAGAGGTTGCAGTGAGCCAAGATCGTGCCATTGCACTCCAGCCTGGGCAACAGGTGAGACTCTGTCTCGAAAAAAAAAAAAAAAAAAAAAGAAGTGTGACATGATGAACATTAGAACATTAGGAATGCTCTTTTAATACTAGCAACTTAGCTCAGCATGGTGCTGCATGACTGTAGTCCTAGCTGCTCAAGAGGATGAGGTTGGAAGATCACTTCAGCCCAGGAGGTCGAGGCTGCAGTGAGCTATGATTACACCACTGCACTCCAGGCTCAGTGACAGACTGAGACCTCATCTCTAAAACAAAAAACAAAACACCAATGACTTCTGTTATAACAAGCACTGTTATGTTCATAATGTGTTAGCCCTTGTGAGAAATTGTATTATGTTTCAATTCTGGTAAGCTGGAATCACTTGTACTACTTTGGTTACATTCCCATGGAGTCTGTTCATTTTCTGTGAAAGGATAGATTGAGTTTACCATGTGCTCCTCAAGGGCAGTGAGCACAGTGGCTTCTTTGTTTTTATATTCTAAGTTCCTAGCACAGTGAATGTTAAATGAATAGATGAATTTTAAAAAAATTATTATATACATATTTATATTACTTTTTAGAATATCATGCTTAGATCAGAGATTTGTCATAAGTCTAATATGTAGTAAAAAATAAGCATCTTTATTTGTAAGCAACAATCTTTTAATCTTTTGATCCAAAAATTCTACAAGCTGATAAAATGTGTAGACTTTATTTTCAGTTTTATTTTTCAGATGAAAAAAATCCATGTGATATTTGCAGCATCCACAGGGTTTTATTCAATCTGTAAGAATATATTATTAATTATTCACTTGTCTTAGTCCATTTGTGCTACTATAACAAAGTACCTAAGACTGGGAAATTTATAAAGAACAGAAATTTATTTCTCACAGTTCTGGAGGCTGGGACATCCAAGATCAAGGTGTCAACTGCTCTCTGAAAGCTGTCTGCTTCCAAGGTGGTGCCTCTTGCTGTGTCCTCACCTGGAAGAAGGAGGCAAAAAGGGATGAACATTGTGTCTTCACATGGCAGAATAGATGGAAGGACCAGGCTGCTCTCTGAAGCTTCTTTTATAAGGGCATTATTCCTGCCTATTAGAGCAGGGCCCTTATGGCTTAATCACCTCCCAAAGGCCCCATTTCATCTCAAAACCATCACCTTGGGGTTTAAGTTCCAACATGTGAATTTTGGAGGGACACATGCATTCAAACCATAGCACCACTATATAAAGCACTTTGGGTTAACTCAATGTGATTTAATTCAATAACTATGGAGCTACCCCTATGAACCTAGCACTAGGAGAGATATAAAAGCACAGTAGTTATCCTCTAGATATGTCTAATGAAAGAGATGTCAGGCTTAGAGGGTATGCCTCCTTGTTCTGTCTCTTACCAACTGCATGATCCTGAGTTCATTGAGGCCATATCATGATTTTGGTGGGCTCTAGGCACTTTTGCCCTTATGGACCCCTTCTTCCATAAAAAAGCATTTAAAGATATATTTATGACTGCATCAGCATAAAGACAAACACAAAACAGGCTGGATTCATTATTATATATTCATTATTATTATGTTCTTTTTTTCTTCTGGTTTTAAAAGAAATTAAAATTAAAACATGTTTTCTTAGGCTCCTGTAAGTATTATGCGCCCTAAGCACTGTGCCTACTGTGCCTAATGGGTAAGTCGGCTTTGGGGCCAAGTATTAACCTCATCTAGTTCTCATTTCCCTCTCTGTAAAATTTTGGTCTTGAAGGGTTATTATAAGGATTACTTGAGGTACTTAGAAGTTGCATAAGATCAGAAACCAAGTCCGATTTGTTTTCCACAGTGTAACTAGAGCACTTGGCACAGAATAAGCACTCAATAAGATGAATGTGAAATTACTAACATAGTGTCAGGGTATAGTAAACACTTGATAAATATCAGATTTAATTCACCAGACCTCCCAGGAAACAGTTCAGGACATACATAATAGATATCAGGAAGCTGTTGTGGATGGTACAGACCCTGAATGTCACAGGAATTCAGATCAGGAAGGATTGTGTGGATCAGTTGGTTAGCGTGCCTTTTAATTTTTTATTTGTTCAGTGCATCCATCCCACTTAACTGCAGCCGTAACACTGTCATTAGCAGTGTAGGTAGGAAAAGGATGTGTTCAAAACCATCAATTCTATACTCCAACCTGGTATATTTACATATGCAGGGAGTTGTACAGCATTGCCCTGTAGCTCCAAATCCTCTACAGATTTAATTACAAAGCTACAAAGTGAGTGCATAAATTATGCACTAAGGCCCATGTTTGGGAAATTACTGTGTAGTCCTGGGAATTAGATAGGAGGTTAGATCTTTGTAATTGATATACTTCCGCTTAAGGGTTGAAACCCTGCAGATCAGTGAGAACTTTGGTCTAAGGACAGTTTGTCTGTGGTTCTGCAGGGCTAGCTGGACATTTAAACTCCAAACACTAGCTATTGGGAGGCAAAGAACTTTGCAGTTATCCAATCCTGCTCAGGTCTCCCTCTTCAGCTTCATCTCCCCCATGGGTTCACTTGTCCCATCACATCTGGAAGATGCACAATAAATATTATCAAGCCTTTTGCCTTTACCTATACTGTTCTCTTTGATGGAATATTCTTCCCCTCTTCATTCTGGGAAACCCCAAAGAGAGTGCCTGTTTCTAGTAGCTACTCTACAAGCATTAGTTTCTTCTCCCTGAGTAAGAAGGCAAAGGTTTCATGTCAGTAAGCTCAGCTCAAATACCTTTCCTTGTGAAAGCCCTTCCTACCTTCCTAGGAAGAAGAAAAGAAAAGAAATGCACCTGTATTGGACACCAATTAAGTACAAGCACTTTGCTGGGTCCTTTGCATTTATCATCTTGTTTAATCCTCAGGGCAATTTTGTGCAGAAGGTATTCTTATCCTTAGTACCTAGGTCAAGAACTTGCTGTCTAAATGGTTAAGTAACTTGGCCAAAATCTCTCTGCTAGTCAACAGCAGAGGTGGAAATGGAATCCCGTCTGCCTGGCTGTCTCCCTCAGGCCAGTCAATTGTTCCATTCTTGGGGTTCTTTTTTTTTTTTTTTTTTTTTTTGAGACGGAGTCTGACTCTTTCACCCAGGTAGGACTGCAGTGGTGCGATCTCGGCTCACTGCAAGCTCCACCTTCTGGGTTCACGCCATTCTCCTGCCTCAGCCTCCCGAGTAGCTGGGACTATAGGCGCCCGCCACTGCGCCCAGCTAATGTTTTGTATTTTTAGTAGAGATGGGGTTTCACCGTGGTCTCGATCTCCTGACCTCGTGATCCGCCCGCCTCGGCCTCCCAAAGTGCTGGGATTACAGGCGTGAGCCGCCGCGCCCAGCCGGGGCTCTTAAAATTCTTCCATCCTGCCTCTACCCTAACACATGTCTCACTGTATGGTAATTTATTCGTATACTTTCATAATCTGTCTCGTTCATGAAACTTTTTTTTTAATTTTTTTTTTTTTTTTTGAGACTGGGTCTTACTTTGTTGCCCAGGCTGGAGTGCTGTGGCACGATCACAGCCCTTTGGAACCCTGACCTCCTGGGCTCAAGGGATCCTCCCACCTCAGCCTCCCTTGTAGCTGAGACTACAGACACAAGTCACCACACCCAGCTGATTAAAAAAAAATTTTTTTTTGTAGAGACGAGGAGGGGGGCGGGGAGATGTCTCACTATGTTGCCCTAGTTGGTCTCAAACTCCTGGGCTCAAGGGATTCTCCCGCCTCTGCCTCCCAAACTGGTGGGATTACAGGCATGAGCTACTGTACCCAGCCAACTAAACTCTTGAATCAGAGAGCAAATCTTACTTCTTTCTGTATCCTTAATGCCTGGCACAAGGACTAGCATGCAGTGGGTGCTCAAAATATGTTGATGGAATAAGGTAAATAATAACAAAACACTAGGCCTGGGGTGGTGGCTCACACCTGCAATCCCAGCACTTTGGGAGGCCAAGGCAGGAGGATCACTTGAGCTTAGGAGTTCAATGTCAGCCTGAGAAACATGGTGAAACTCTTTCTTGGCAAAAAATACAAAAATTAGCCGGGCATGATGGCATGCACCTGTAGTCCCAGTTACAGGGAGGTTGAAGTGGGAGAATCACTTAAGCTCAGGAGGTTGAGGCTGCAGTGAGCCATGATCGTGCCACTGTACTCCAGCCTGGGCAACACAGTGAGACCCTGTCTCAAAACAAAAACAAAAAAACACTTTGCAGTTTGCAAACCATTTTCAAATATATGATTTCACTTAAGTATGAATAAGCATAAGATAAAGTTCCTGCTTTTGTTAACTAGCAATATAATCAAGAAAACAAGTTATGTTCTGGTGAAACAAAAATGCACAAAACAGTATCAGGAATAACAGTATTGTATACAGATAAAGTAAATTTACTGAGGCCAAAGAGAATGAGAACTGAGAACAAGATTTTTAGATTTGGAGAGAAAACGATCTTACAGCTCTATTTAGGGAACTGGATGGGACATTTTAAGTACCTTATGTTATTTCATCCTCACAAAAACCCAGTGAGGTTCATGATACTGCCTCTCTTTCCTAGAAAGTGGACAAAATCTTAGATAGGTTTAAGTGATTTGCCCTAAGTCACACAGCTGGGTTATGGCAGAGCCTATTCTATGTTCTAGTCTCTAAGAGTCCTCTTCTTTTTTTATTGTAGTTGTATTATTCTGCACCAATATTTTAGGAGATACTAGTAGTTAATATATTTCTCTTTATAGGCAATAAAAACATTTCAGCCGGGGTCTTCTGGCTAAGCCCTGTGGTGTATGTAGTAGAAAAAGTATGTGTCTTGGTTTGGGTTGGAGTGCAGGCAAATTATGTAGGATATGATATCAGTAAACCTGGGTAGGAGTTGGGTAGTAAGACAGAAGTGAAGATTGTCTATAATGTATACATTATTAAGCTAGTTACCATAGTGGGCAATTGGACCTCAGTTATGCTGCGGAACTCTGGGAGACAGTGCAGGGCACATTCAAGGTATCCCAATGGAGGGGTGAGAAAATTGGGGTATTATTCAACTCCCTATACATCATTGGTTCTGATAACATTAAGTCTCCGAAACTCCCAGCTTGCTCTGTGCACAGGCCAAGCATGTTCCCTGGTCAGAAAGAAAGAAAGAAAACCAAAATCTTCAGGCAGTGAGCTGTGTGTGTTCCCTATAATAGCCTTCAGTGTCTAGAAGTGAATGCCAGGAAAATATGGACAGGAAACCAATAGCATCTGCTACAGAATGTAATGGGACGCAAATACTGCCTCTACCACTTCATTTTACATTTAAAAAAATTCATTAGGGCTGGGTGCGGTGGCTCACACCTGTAATCCCAGCACTTTGGGAGACCGAGGTGGGTGGATCACCTGAGGTCAGGAGTGCAAGGCCAGCCTGACCAACATGATGAAACCCCGTCTCTACTAAAAATACAAAAATTAGCCAGGCGTGGTGGTGGGCACCTGTAATCCCAGCTGCTCGGGAGGCTGAGGCAGGAGAATCACTTGAACCCGGGAGGCAGAGGTTGCAGGAAGCCAAGATCCCACCATTATACTCCCGCCTGGGTGACAGAGACTCTGTCTCAAAGAAAAAAAAAAATTCATTAGGTATTTATTGTAAGTCCATCATACACTAAAGGGATTAGCAAACTGGTTTTGAAGACCAAATATGGCTAGCTTCATGGTTTCTTTGTTTGTTTTTGAGATGGAGTCTCGCTCTGTCTCCCAGGCAGGAGTACAATGGTGCGATCTTGGCTCACTGCAACCTCGGCCTCCTGGGTTCAAGTGATTCTCCTGCCTCAGCCTCCCAAGTAGCTGGGATTACAGGCGCCTGCCACCACACCTGGCTGATTTTTTGTTTTTAGTAGACACGGGGTTTCACATGTTGGTCAGGCTAATCTTGAACTCCTGACCTCAGGTGATCCACCCACCTCAGCCTCCCAAAGTGCTGGGATTACAGGTGTGAGCCACCGCACCTGGCCTAGCTTCATGTTTTTGTAAATAAAGTTTTATTGGAACACAGCCATGCCCATTCACTTATGCTTTTGCCCTACTACATGGCAGAGTTGGGTGTTTCTGATAAAGAACATCTGGCCCTCAAAGCCTAAAATATTTTACTATCTGACATTTTATAGAAAATGTTTGCCAACCCCTGAGTTAGGTATTTGGGATACTGAGATGAATAAGATTATTCCCCTGTCCTTAAAGCGTTTACAATCTAATGAACAAGACAAATGTGCAAGCCAATAAAGGCAGGAAATTATTACAAGTGCTACAAGAGCCATTTAAATAAGGGAACTGGGATTTCTAACTAGCTGAAGAGATAAATCAAGAAAATCAGCCAGGAGCAGTGGCTCACACCTGCAATCCCAGCACTTAGGGAGGCAGAGGCAGGAGGATAGCTTGAGTCCAGGAATTTGAGACCAGCCTGGGCAACATAGTGAGACCCCATTCCAAAAAACAAGAAGATAAAAAAGAAAATCTTCATAGAAGAGATGACAGACACTTTAATAGAGTCCTGAAAGATGAGTAGGTATTTTCCAGACATAGAGGAGTAAAGACATTCAACACAGAGAAGACAGAAATAGCAGAAATGTCCCAAGGATCAATAATGGCATGAATTTAGGGAACTGGTATCATATTTGGAGGTGGGAAGATAAATGACACAAAAAATAAGTCTGGAAGTAAGGAATTAAATTTTATCTTTTCCTTAGAAATATGACTGGCTCTCAGCCGGGCACAGTGACTCACGCTTGTAATCCCAGCACTTTGGGAGGCTGAGGTGGACGGATCACAAGGTCAGGAGTTCGAGACCAGCCTGGCCAACATAGTGAAACGCTGTCTCCACTAAAAATACAAAAATTAGCTGGGCGTGGTGGCAGGCGCCTGTAATCCCAGCTACTCGGGAGGGTAGACAGGAGAATTGCTTGAACCTGGGAGGTGGAGGTTGCAGTGAGCCAAGATCACGCCACTGTACAGAGCTAGACTCCGTCTCAAAAGAAAGAAACAAAGAAAGAAAGAGAGCGAGAGAGAGAGAGAAAGAAAGAAAAGGAAGGAAAGAAAGAAAAGAAAGAAAGAAAGAAAGAAATATGACCGGCTCTCACAGTCAGTGTGGAGGCTAGGTTTAAGGTAGCAATAGTGGAGTGGATAACGCCAAGCTACTATAGCAATCCAAGCATTAAATGGTGCAGGTTTGAGACCAGTTATTAGCAGTGGACATGGAAAGGAAAGGCTGTGTGATTCCAGTGCAGGCTGGTTTAGGCGCCCCTCTTTGCCCAGAGCATGTTTACCCCTGGCTTGGCATGTGTTGCCCTGTGTGGCAACACAGACTCTGAGATCCTTGAGGACAGGAACTATGTAAGACTGATCTCTGTATCTTCAGCACTATCTTTAGCACTTCAGGATTCAGCATAGAATTGCTGTTCACTGAAGGCTACTTGCTTGGAAAAATGTAGTGAATTAATATACTGCAAATTTATGGCTGTGATGATTTGTCTTTAAGTTATGGGGACCTAGGTGGATATAGAATGAGGAAGAGGGCATGAGAATTCTGCAAGACTTCTGGTTGGCACAGAAGGCTGTTGCAATCTGACAGGATGTCCCTGTTTGAACAATAATGCTGCTTATTTCAGCTCCTTAAGGAGGCAGGCATATGATTATAAATGGCAAATGCCTGGCAAATTCAGAGCTGACATAATTACCTGGTGGTACTTTTTTAAAATATATTTTTTATCCTTTACAAAATGGCTTTTTAAGTAGTTACAAGTACAATGTCTGTTACTTGTAGAAAATTTGGAAAACATGCCGGGCGCGGTGGCTCACGCCTGTAATCTCAGCACTTTGGGAGGCGAGGCGGGCAGATCACAAGGTCAGGAGATCAAGACCATCCTGGCCAACATGGTGAAACCCGGTCTCTCCTAAAAATACAAAAAAAATTAGCCGGGCATGGTGGCAGGCGCCTGTAGTCCCAGCTACTCGGGAGGCTGAGGCAGGAGAATGGCGTGAACCCGGGAGGCGGAGCTTGCAGTGAGCCGAGATCGCGCCACTGCACTCCAGCCTGGGCGACAGAGTGAGACTCCATCTCAAAAAAAAAAAGAAAAAAAAAAAAGAAAAGAAAATTTGGAAAACACAAAAGTATAAAGAAAAAACATAAAACCAACCATAATCCCACAAACTGACTACAGATGTTTTTCTTTTCTTTTCTTTTCTTTTTTTTTTGAGACAGAGTCATGCTCTGTCAGTGAGGCTGGAGTGCAGTGGCACGATCTCAGCACTGCAACCTCCCTCTCCTGGATTCAAGTGATTCTCCTGCCTCATCCTCCTGAGTAGCTGGGATTACAGGTGTGCACCACCACACCCAGCTAATTTTTGTACTTTTAGTAGAGATGGGGTTTCACCATGTTGGCCAGGCTGGTCTCAAACTCCTGACCTCAAGTGATCTGCCCGGCTCAGCCTCCCAAAGAGCTAGGATTACAGGCGTGAGCCACCACACTTGGCCTACAGATGTTTTTCTGTAGTATATCTATGTAATCTTCTGGGTAGATAGGTATATTTTTTATAAAATTGGAATCATACTGTGTGTGTATATATGCACACAACTTTCCATCCTCCCAGCTCTCTTATTCCCACTAAGTCTCTCTTTAACCTCAAAGGAGATCCAATTCAATCTCTTGGCTTCTTCCTCCTAATCTATTCTCCTTTCCTGCCATAATCAGCCTAGCTCTCATCAGCTATGTCTATCTGTTAGCAGCAGTGAATCCATATGGGTTTGCAGCAAGCTCAATTCTCACCTCCTTGGAGGAAAGAATTTGGCCAAGGGGCATATGGCACAGTGAGAGACTGACTGAAGTTTTAGAGCAGGAATGAAAGTTTATTAAAAAATTTTAGAGGAGGAACGAAAGGAAGTACACTTGGAAGAGGGCCAAGTGGATGACTTGAGAAATCCAAGTGCCCCATCTGACCTCTGACTTGGGGTTTTATACATTGGCATGGTTCCAGGGCTTGCATCTCTCCTCTCTTGATTTTCCTTGGGGCAGGCTGTCCTCATGCACACTGGCCTGCCAGCACTTGGGCGGGCCGCATACACTGTATTTACTGAAGTTGTGCATATGCTCATTTAAGGCGTTTTTCCCTTACCAGTCTAGTGTTCCTAGAGGAAGGTCATATACAAGTTAAACTCCACCATTTTGCCTCTTAGTGCGCATGCTTGAGCCCACTCATCCAACTCCTGAGATCTTCTCAGGAAGCTGCTGATCATCAGCTTCAAGTGTCTTCTGTCTGTTGGGAGACTGCCTTTCCCTGGCACCAGCTGTGACCAATTATTATTTTATTTAATTAATTATTTTTTGAGACGGAGTCTCACTCTGTCACCCAGACTAGAGTGCAGTGGTGCAATCTCAGCTCACTGCAAGCTCTGACTCCTGGGTTCAAGTGATTCTCTTGCCTCAGCCTCCCCAGTAGCTGGGATTACAGGAATGTGCCACCATGCCCAGCTAATTTTTTTTTTTTTTTTGTATTTTTAGTAGAGAAAGGGTTTCACCATGTTGGCCTGGCTGGTCTGAAACTCCTGACCTCAAGGAGTGATCCACCCACCTCAGCCTCCCAAAGTGCTAGGATTACAGGCATGAGCCACCACACCTGGCCTTCAATGATTATCTTAGAGAGATAGTTTAACAATCTCCTGACCATCACCTGATGGTCACCTGACATTCCTGGGTTGAGGGGGGCTTTCCTGCCCTGCTCTTGTCCGCCTAACTACCTACTCTAACATATAGGCTAACCAGTTACTCTCAACTCCTTCCTTCCTCCACCTACCTTATAAATCTCTCTCACCTTGGGTAATTCCAGTGATGTACCTCCTGTGTTCCTAGACACAGGCTGCTGAGAATTGCTGGGGGGAAAAAAATCCCTCAACCATTCAAAACAAGATAAGCCAGTGCTACCAATAGTTTGTATGTTTAAACTCAGAGGGACCCTTATTGCTACTTCCATCCCTTTTTTTTTCACTTCACAGAGCCCTTCCCTCTTGCCTTTTACACTTCATCACCTTCTTAAAGTTCACTATCTAATTCTGTGACCTCCCCTTCCCCCTTCCTATCTGTTAATGACCTAATTCATATAGAAATAGAGTTCACCAAGGAGAATGCCTCTTAATTTCCTGCATTTGATCTTGAAGTATTTTCCCTAGGCCTTAGCTTTCTCAAGCCTCTCTCATTTTTCCCCATTCTAATTATTGATTCTTAATCTTTTTTCCTGCTTTCTCTTCTTTTTCCTCTTCTTTAAATTTTGCTGTCCTCTAGGGTTCCATCCTGAACCATACACTCTATCCACATTCCCTGATCTCAATGCTTCCTATGCCTTCAGCTACCTTCTCTCTCCTTTTTTTTTTTTTTTTTTTTAGAGATAGGGTGTCACTCTGTCGCCAGGTTGGAGTGCAGTGGCACCATCAAGGCTCACTGCAGCCTCAACCACCTGGGCTCAAGAGCTCCTCCAATTTCAGCTTCCTGAGTAGTTGGAACTACAGGTATGTGCCACCATGCCTGGCTTTTTTTTTTTTTTTTTTTTTTTTTTTTGGTAGAGACAGGGTCTGGCTATGTTGCCCAGGCTGGTCTCAAACTCCTGGCTTGAAGTGATCCTCCTGCCTCATGCCTCAACCTCCCAAAGTGCTGGAATTATAGGCATGAACCACCACTCCTGGCCAGCTACCGCCTATGGATTAAAACTCAAATGTGTAATTCCAGCACTGGTTTATTTCTTGAGCTCCAAATTAGGATATCCACTTGCCGGCTGAATGTCTATTTTTTTTTTTTTTTTGAGACGGAGTTTTGCTCTTGTTGCCCAGGCTGGAGTGCAGTGGCGTGATCTCGGCTCACCACGACCTCCACCTCCTGGGTTCAAGCGATTCTCCTGCCTCAGTCTCCTGAGTAGCTGGGATTACAGGCATGTGCCACCACGCCCGGCTAATTTTTTGTGTCTTTAGTAGAGATGGGGTTTCACCATGTTGGCCAGGCTGGTCTTGAACTCCTGACCTCGTGATCTGCCCGTCTCGGCCTCCCAAAGTGCTGGGATTACAGGCGTGAGTCACCACTCCCGGCCACACACATATATCTTACAATGTAGAATATTCTTGTCACAATACACTGTGGATGAACTCATTAAGGACGCTGTGAGATAATTGCTACCTGAATTAGAATGTGTAATTCACTGTGGAACATAGTAAAGGTAAGATTAGCTCTATCTGGGGGTGGGCACAGGTGTGGGTGTCCAAAGAAACTCTCAAAAAGGAACTGATATTTGTTGTTGTTGTTGTTTTTGAGATGGAGTCTTGCTCTGTTGCCCCGGCTGGACTGCGGTGGCGCAATCTCTGCTCACTGCAACCTCCGCCTCCCAGGTTCAACAATTCTCCTGCCTCAGCCTCCTGAGTAGCTGGGATTATAGGCGTGCACCACCATGCCCAGCTAATTTTGTATTTTTGGTAGAGATGGGGTTTCACCTTGTTGGCCAGGCTGGTTTTGAACTCCTAACCTTAATTCAGATCATCTTCACAAACATTCAACATGGGCTGCTATGCCCCAGGCAGTATTGTTATATTGGAGATAGAGAGGTGAATAAGTCACTGACCTCAATGAGATTTTAGGTGGAGAAGCTACTTTTTCCTTGACTATCATTTATTCAAGAAAGTGGCTTGGGAGAATTAGCTCCCTAATCTCTATGAGCTCCTCTCAGCCAACCCAAATAAGTACAAAGCGTAAGTAAAAACGGTTTCTGGCAATCCAGCTTCCCTAGCCTTCCCTGACCCTTTTATTCAGATTGCCTGCTGCTGCTAAGCAGATTGCCTGCAGCTTTCTGTTCCATGTTGTCTACGTGAGGCACTGTGCTAAGCTTGTGGATGCACATATGACTGAGTCCTCAAAGAACCCAAGAGATAGGAGAACCAGGCACTCAATGAGTAGATGCAATAGGTTGTCCCAGACACTGTTACATGTTTGTTCAGGGTGTAGATGGGGCTGTAAAGAACGAAAGGTCACTTCCATCTGTGAAGGAGGGTGTTTGTAAAATGTTTAAAGCCCGAGGTAGCTGAGATGTGGGTCTCCAAGGGGACACTGGAAGGAGAAGACAAAAGATCAGTTCATTCCTCTTTTCTTTCCTTAGAACACTTACAGAACCTAAATCTCCTAAAATATTTTCTCTCCCTTTCTCAACTCTCTTTTGCCTGAAAATCATAGCTTTTCCTAAACTTGATGTTTCACTTTCTTGCTCTGTAGCTAGTGGAAAGGGTGAAAAAAAAAACCAGGACTGTGAACAAAACAGGCTATGCCTTATTTTGCTTCTACCAAATATGAGCATGATCTTGTTTCCTCTACACCCAGCAAAGGACAGTCAATGTCTTGTAGGTTTCTGTGTTTTTCCTTAATAAAACAACACTCTAGGAATGTTGTTTTATTTGATGCTCGACAAATACCAATTAAGAAACATGACAACAATAACAGCAATAACAAAAAGCAGTTGGTGTGAAGTTTAGGAAGAGAAGACAGCAAACCAACAACAACAGAATGCATTATGAAGTAATTTGTACCTACACTCTTGGCTGTGAAAAGTTGGAAATAATTTTTGCTAGAAAGTAAGGGAAAAAATTAATGGTCTAAACAGCTGTGTAAAGGAAGGAAACTTCCTATTGAGAAACACAAGCCATTCTTGTTCTTCCTTTTTAAAAACAAAACAGGCCAGGCACAGTAGCTTACGCCTGTAATCCCACACTCTGGAAGGTCAAGGGGTGGGGGGTGGATCACCTGAGGTAGGAGTTTGAGACCAGCCTGGCCAACATGGTGAAACCCTGTCTCTACTAAAAATACAAAAATTAGCCGGGCGTGGTGGCGGGCGCCTGTAGTCCCAGCTACTCAGGAGGCTGAGGCAGGAGAATCGCTTAGACCTGTGAGCAGGAGGTTGCAGTGAGCTGAGATGGCACTACTGCACTCTAGCCTGGGTGACAGAGTGAGACTCTGTCTCTAAATAAATAAATGAATAAATACATACATACAAAACAAAACTTGGCTAAATGATTATTCAGTTACAAAAGTTAGAAACCTTGGTATTATCTCTGATTCTCCTTACTCCCTCCTCATTTAATTCCATTGCTTAGTGAGTTTTAAAATCTTATCTCCAAAATGTTTCTCAATAAATATACAGAATAGTATCTTTCCTATTCTTCATCCATGCTGTCATTGTCCAAACTGAAACTCTCTATTGCTTGATTAGCTTTTTAAAACTCTCTTTGTCTTATCTCATCTTGCTCCTCTCCATTTTGTCCTCAGTTTTGCTGCCAGAATGGTCTTTCAAAAATCATGTCTTTTATATTTATTGATATTCTGAATGGCAGGATGAATCTGTCCCAGCTCCTGTCCTTGACGAGTTTTTGATGTTTTACGGTTAACATTGACTCTACCTTTCAGTTCTGAGTCTAGTCCTTTTTTTCTGCTATGCATCAGCTGCCACATCAGTTCCACAAGATGCCAGTTACTGAGGAATGTAGGAACTACTGCCGATGTGTCTCCACCATGTGTAACTTTAGCTAATTATTTAAAGAATGTAGTTTGACACTTTGTGTAGAATGTAGAAAAAGTGCTGTGGAAATGGACATGGTTTTATGAGTCAAGAACTGCACTTGATCCTGGCTTTCCCTGATGACCTGTGTTTTGACATTTGAAGCTAAGTAGAGCCTGCTGATGCCTGGTGACCCTGATGAAAGTTAAAACTGATTTAGAAGTTGATGATGTTGCCTGTGTCATGTCCAAGACATTTATTTACTACACTTAATCTTAGCCAAATAACTGAGAAGTGATCAAGACATTTATACATAAACAATGCAGATATAGCTTGCTGCTGGGGTGAAATGGATCTGGCATGCAAAGACCTAGATTCTAATTCTGGTTCTGCTGTTTACTAGTTGTGTGACTTTTGGCAAGCCACTAAATAACTGTGTGTTCTAGTGTCCTCATATTTAAAACGGGTGTGATAGTACAAATCTTGAAGGATTGTTGAGGGGAATAAAGGAAACAATGTAACTGATGGAGTTTAGCACAATCCTTGAAACTTTTTGGTCAGTTTCAATGGAACAGATCAAACAATAATTATTAAGCACCTTCTGTGTGCCAAGAACTGGGCTAGTTTCTAGGGCTACAAAGATAAGGCCTGGTTCCTGCTGTTAAGAAACTAATGGAGGGATACTAATGAACACTATGTAAATTTTTTAACTCAATCTGAGTCATGATGTTTCAAGATCCCCACAGTTTGCTTATCCCAAAAGACATCCGCAACATGAGCTATTCTGCTGATTAGTCTGGAACATCAAGTTTCTATAGGAAGTGTATAGTGTGTTTTGAGGAGGCCATGTAGCATGATGAAAAGACAGGTATGTGTTTATATGGACTCAGATACTCGTTAATTCACTAATTAATACTCTCAGGTACCTGGGTAAGTTTGTTCATTTCTTTGAATCTCAGTTTCCTTATTTGTAAAATGTGGAGATTAAAATACTCACAGAGTTATTGTGATGGTTAAAAGTGATAAGGTATATAACATTCCTGGCACAATCCCTGGCATAGGGTAGATAATAAATGGTGGAATTAATAAGAAAAAAATATATCCAAAAAGAAAGAGAAATGGCTTTGTACCACACTCAGTTGCATGCATGTTTCATGTCCTGGTTAGCTCCTGAATAGGAACCATGTCTCTTAAACCAAGCCTTGCCTTTTCTTTCTTTTCTTTTTTTTTTTTTTTTTTTTGAGACAGGGTCTTGATCTGTTGCCTTGCCTAGGCTGGAGTGCAGTGGCACGATCTCTGCTTACTGTATCCTTGACCTCCTGGGCTCAAGCAATCCCCCTGCCTCAGCCCCCTAAGTAGCTAGTACTACAGGCATGAGCCACCACAACCTCGCTAATTTTTAAATTTTTTGTAGAGACAGGCTCTCACTTTGTTGTCCAGGCTGTTCTTTGTTGCTCAGGAGTTTCACTTTGTTGCCCAGGCTGGTCTGTAACTCCTGGGCTCGAGCTGTCCTCCCACCTTGGATTCCCAAAGTGCTGGGATTACAGGCATGAGCCACTGAGCCTGGCCTGGCTTTCTTGAAGATGCCAAACGTCTACCTTATTCCCAGAAACCTTTAATAAATTGTAATCTATAGAAAAGAGGCGATCCCAAGGAAAAGAAAGGAAAGGAGAAACAGGATGCTCATTTTTTTTGGCTGCTATCCCTTTCAGATATATTCCTATTTACTTCTTTTTCAAATTTCTCGTAGAGATATATTCTTATTTACTTCTTTTTCAAATTTCTTTTACAGACAGTGTCTCAGTCTGGCATCCAACTCAGGCTGGAGTGCAGTGACATGATCTTGGCTCACTGCAGTCTTGACCTCCTGGGCTCAAGCAATCCTCCTGCCTCAGCTTCCTGAGTAGGTAGGACTACAGATGTGTGCCACCATAACCAACAAATTTTTTTTAATTTTAAATTTTATTTTTTTTGTAGAGATGGGGTCCCGCTATGTTGCCCAGGCTGGTCCCAAACTCCTGGCCTGAAGCGATTCTCCCACCTCAACTTCCCAAAACACTGGGATTACAGGTGTCAGCCACCAAGCCCGGCCCACACCACATTTCTTTGGGAAAATTCTAAGAACTAATATTTATTTATTTCTCCTGTTGCCTGTATAATTGCAGAATAAGAGCTAATATTAATTGAGTGCTTACTATCTACCAGGCTCTGTTCTAAGCTCTTTACCCATAGGAGCTCACTTAATCCTTGAAACAACCTTTGTAGACAGCTACTATTGTTACTCACATTTTAAAGAAGGGGACACCGAGGCACAGAGAAGTTAGCAAACTTGCCTAAGGCCATATAGCTACTAAGTGATGAATCTGGATATTGAAACCCTGGTACTATGGCACCAGGATCCACATTCTTAACTACTAAGCTTTGAGCCTCTCCTCAACTAGAAGTAGAAACTCCGCCCAGCGCAATGGCTCACACCTGTAATCCCAACACTTTGGGAGGCCGAAGTGGGTGGATCACCTGAGGTCAGGAGTTTGAGACCAGCCTGGCCAACATGGTGAAACCTCGTCTCTACTAAAAATACAAAAGTTAGCCAGGCGAGTGCCTGTAATCCCAGCTACTTGGGAGGCTGAGGCAAGAGAATCACTTGAACTTAGGAGGTGGAGGTTGCAGTGAGCCGAGATCGTGCCACTGCTTTCCAGCCTGGGCGATAAGAGTGAAACTCCGTCTCAAAAAAACAAAACAAAACAAAACAAACAAACAAAAAAAACAGAAACTCATTCATTTCTATACCATCTAACTACTGATCCACTGGCATCTGAACCCATACTCTCTGCTCTTCTTTCTTGTTACTTTGGATAAAGTATCTCTGCTAGTATCAAAAGTCAACCTTTGCACTTGGGCTTGGGGTCTCAGTCTTTTCCTTTCTTTCTTTTTTTGTATTTTATCCCAGTGTTTTGCCAACACAAAAAGAGGTCTCAATCTTATGAAGGGCTTCACTGCTGCTATTCTCTCTTTTCTCTAGGATGTCCCCAGTTTTTCCCTCTCTTGAAAATCAGCAAAATAATATTCTCTAGTGTCTTCGATCTAAATAATAATTTTAAAAAAGGACAAAGAAAGCCCTTCCCTTGACCACACCTCCGTTTCCAGCTAGTGCCTCATCTTTTAGTTTCCTTTTTAGCTCTTTCTCTTGATATTTGCACGGCTGGCCTTTTCTTATCCTCCATATCTAAGTTTTAAGCCACTTCCTAAGAGGCCTGCCCTAACCACCCAGTATAAATTAGCTACCCACTGACTTCCTATTAAAATAATTTATTAAATTATTTGCAGTGTTAATCAGTATTGGATATTTTTCTTGTTTACTTGTTTAGTGTTTGCTTTCACCACAGAATTTAAGCTCTGAGAGAGCTTATTCACTGCTGTATTCCCAGGACCTCCAACAGTGCCTAGATATAGTAGGTGGTCAATAAATCCTTTTGTGTGTGTGTGTGTGTGTGTGTGTGTGTGTGTGTGAGAGAGAGAATTTGGCTCTGTCACCCAGGCTGGAGTGCAGTGATGCAATCTCGGCTCCGAGGTTCAAGTGATTCTTGTGCCTCAGCTAGGACTACAGGGTGCGCCACCACGCCCGGATAATTTTTGTATGTTTAGTAGAGATGGGGTTTTACCATGTTGGCCAGGCTGGTCTCAAACGCCTGACCTCAAGTGATCTGCCTGCCTCGGCCACCCAAAGTGCTGGGATAACAGGTGCGAGCCACCGCGCCCAGCCAATAAATGCTTAAATTGCCCCTGTAGGCTGTTAGTGATCTATCTCTACTTCTTTGACCTTATCTCCCACCATTTTCTCCCTGGCTCACTGCTCCACGCACACTGACCTCCTTGTTGATCCCTCAAGATGCCACGCTCACTCCTAACATTTGGTCTTTGCATTTGCTATTCCTTCGTCTTGGAAGGCTCTTCCACCAGGCTCCCTCCTTCACTTTCTTCAGGTCTTTGCTTAAAAGTTACCTTTTCACTCAGGCCTTCCCTGTTTGGGAATTTAAAATAGCAGTCCCAGCGCTCTCTCCTTCCTTGCTTATGTTTTTCTCCATAGCATTTATGATTTTTTAATGTACGATATAATTTACTATTTATTTTACCATTCCCCTCACCTGTCATGAAGGCTCTGTTGTATCCCCAATGCCTAGAAGAATGCCTAGCACAAAACAGCGAATATTTATTAAATGAATGGATTTGTGGAATGAATGCATAAATGAATATCAGATATGAAATCTTTTGGAAGTGGAAGGTATCATGGCCAGTAAAATTATTTATTAATATGTTCATAATCTTTTTTCTTTACTCTAATCCCATGACAGATTATAAATAATCTTAATAGCAGTATTCACGTTTGCATTCTCGCATCCCTGGCATGGAGTCCTACACACAATAGGCGCCCTAAGAAAGCGTGTTTGACTTGATCGCCGGAGCATCTGCCGGCACCGCCCAGGACCCGCCCAGGACCCGCCCCGCCCCCTGCGGCCCCGCCCCCCGCATGCTGAATGCCATATAGGCGAGTGACGTCAGGCCGTTTGTTGTCATTGGCGGCTCCCAAGATGGCGTCCATCATGGAAGGGCCGCTGAGCAAATGGACTAACGTGATGAAGGGCTGGCAGTACCGTTGGTTCGTGCTGGACTACAATGCAGGACTGCTCTCCTACTACACGGTGAGTCCTTGGAGGGCACAGCTCCAGGCGCCTCGGGGCCGCGTTTCCTGGGTGGAGGTGGGGGACCGGGGTTTTAGGTGGCTGAGTTGAGGTTGCTAGTCTGGGGGTGCCGCCGTACGCGAGGGTTCCCTTGTTGGGGAGGGTTTTACGTCTCGGATAGCCAATGAGGGTGAGGGAGAGAGGGGCGCAGCCAATAAGTAGAAACTAGCTGTCTGATTTATGGGTTGGGGGTGAGCCAAGTTTCTTTCTTAGGGTCCGCTGTTAAGCGGTAGTGGGGTCCAGCATGGTTGTGAGCGGGTAAGGGTGATCGTAGTCATGGCTTAAAAGGTCTAGTCTTGCGGTTCATGCTGTCTTCATATGTTGTCATGGACTTTACACTGTCCCACCAAGGCCCTGTAGCCGGCCGCACCCCTTAGCTTCCCTCCAGGGATTGAAGAGCTCTGCTTCCTCGGAGGAGTGGCCAGAGGAGCCGGGACAGGTCCAAAAGTGACCAGCCCTCGGGCAACACCAGGGGGTCCGAAATCCCTCCAGTCGGTTCAGGTTGTGTGTCTCATTCAAGGGACGCACCCCTCTATTTAGCGGGAGGCGAGCTCAAACGACGCCTTAACTTTTGAGAGCCAAGGATTTCCTACACGCGAGACTCTTGTCAGCGAAGAGAGACAAGTGATAGTGCAGTGTCCCCTTACAGTTATATTCTGGGTTCAGGGCTTCACTGTTGTTAACATGAGTTGGTGGCTGTGGAAAAGTAGATGAATTGCTGTGAATCTTACGTGGTTGTGTGTGTGTGTGCGTGTGTGTGTGTGTGGTTTTTTTTTTGAGACGGAGTCTCGCCCTGTCGTCCAGGCTGGCGTGCAGTGGCATCATCTCGGCTCACTGCAACTTCCGCCTCTCGGGTTCAAGCGATTCTCCTGCCTCTGGCCTCCCTAGTAGCTGGGATCACAGGCATGCGCCACCACACCCTGCTAATTCTTGTATTTTTAGTAGAGACGGGGTTTCACCATGTTGGCCAGGCTGGTCTTGAACTCCTGACCTCAGGTGATCCACCCGCCTCGGCCTCCCAAAGTACTGGGATTACAGACGTGAGCCACCGCGTCCGGCCTTGAATCTTATGTTTTGACTATCCCCTCCACCCTCATCGCATTCGATATGGAGAGTAGGTGGTATTAGGGAGATAATTTACTTAGAAAGGTACTTTTTCTGAATGGTGTATTGTTGACGATAGCCGATATGAGGGAAGAAAATACATAAGAGGACAAAATAGAATGCCCAGAAAGCTTTAGAAAATAACAGAAGACAGAAAGAAAAACATGATTATGGAAGAAGGATTAAGGTTGATGAGAGAAAGGGGACACTGAATTTATTTGTTCATTTAAAAAATATCATTGAGCTGCTATGTGTGTTTTCATGCCAGCAAGAATAGACAGTAAAAAAGACATTCACTGTTCCTCTTCTCTGGAGCTTATATACTAGCTTGGTGAGTCCTTTAATTCATTTCACTCCTAATAACTCTGCAAGGTAGTTATTCATTATCTCCATTTAATATCCCCAGTTACAGTTTTGAAATCTGAGGCTCCAGGCTTTTAAAGCAATTTGCTCAACATCACATAGCACTAAGTGATGGAATCAGGATGCCAAATTATTGACTTTTTCTACTAAACTTCGCTTTCACTACAGGAAGGAGAAAAGTGTAAGTTGTGAGTTACTAAAGGCAAGCTTGCAAGAGTAAAAGTATTACTTTCATCATCCTTCCACTATCAGCTTTCTTTCTCTACATAGTTTTTAAAGGGAAAAAGACTAAACCTTAATGAGTCTTAAACACATTGTTCAAGACTGTCTTTAGGTGGGCATGAAAGAGAGGCAACTGAATATTATGTCCTGAAAACTCTGGAATTATGAAAGCCATGGCTTAGATAAAGGAAAAGTAATATTGGGTTTAAGTAGATGGGATAATCAGAAAATCCCGTAAACTCTATTCAAGATAGAGTGATTTCAGTGAGTGACACTATGCAGTTAAGTTACTTTACAAATCCCAGATTTGTGTGGATCTGAATCTAGGACCATACTGGAGAGGCCCCCAGCTGAGGTTCTTGGGAATGCCTAGCCCAGAAAGAATCTTCCTTTTTCCTCTTTTTCTTCCTTTCATGTATCCTTTTTCTGCTTTGTTGCCCTTTCGGTTTTTGAATACTTGGACAAATATCTCTTTTCTTGCTGGCTAAATATAGGGTTTAAAAAAATACTTTTTTCCCCCTCAATGCTTATCCTTCTTTTTGAGACTAGATTCCCTAAAATATTATCCTTGCCAGAGGAAGGAAGTATCATATTTCTCACTAACAGCTGTTTAGAAGCTTTTTTTTTCTTTTCTAGTTCCTTGATATTAAAGTATTTGCTTACAGAGAAACAACAGACAATTGTTGTACCATCTTGTGAAAATAAAATGATACCCAATCTCAAATTAGAGGAGGTCTAGTGAAGAGGGGAAAAGGATAGATATTTACTTACAAGGGAAGGTAGGAGACACATTGGATATTGGCAATGAATTCTACACACATGACATTATTTCAGTCCATTCGGATTCTGAAGGATTTGAAGGTACATATTAATGATTTGCATGTGGCTAATAACTTGGACCTACATCTTCCAGGAAGAATATCTGAATTAGTTGTGTAGCCTTCCAAGCAAGGCAGTGAATAGCATAACTTTATTTCTTGTTTCCAAAATCACTTGGCCTGTAGTCTGTCTCTGTGGTTGTTAATATATTCTAGGGTGGTTCTGAAAACCCTGAACTAAACTAGAGTGACCTTGCTTTAGAGTTGGCTTTACTGAGAATTGTTCTTGAGGTAATCTCAGGATTGGGTTAGGATCATTGCGATAGTTGTGAACTGAATAGATTTACACAAGCCTCACCTTAGTTGAATTTTTATTAGATGAAATGGCCAGGGAGAACTAAGGATATAAATTTAGGAACACTATGTGAGCAACCAATTGTTTATGTGGCTTATGATCACAAAAGAAGATATGGAAGGAAGGAAATTGGGGGAGGTATAGATCTATGAGGAATTGGAAGTTTAGAAAGAGGAGTTTGTGCCTTTTGTTAGTTTATGAAAGGTTACTGAGTACCTATTGTGTGCCTGGCACTTTGTTAGGAAGTGGGGTTAAAGTGGCAACTAAGATGGAGATTGTTCATCCTCTCATGGTACCTAGAATATGTTGGGGGCATACCAGATAAGAGCCGTGATAGAGGAAGCACAGGGGGATACATAGGTGGGCTACTTGACTCAGTCTTGAAGGGTTAGGAAAGGTTTCCTTGGAGAAGCAGGTTTGTTTTGACTTGAATGATGAGGAGAGATTGTATGAGCAGAGAGGGAAAAGTGCTTGAGACAAAGGGAATAAAAGTTTTTTGGAGGAGAGAAGAGTAAGCAGCTTGTCAGTTCTGGAGGTTGGGCTGTGAGGTAGGTAGTAGTGAGAGATGAACTGGGGAGCTAAGCAAGAGGACAGATAATGAAAGGCTTTCTTGGCAAACCATGTTAAGGAATTTGAACTTTATCCCCAGGGCAGTGGAGAGCTATTTCAGTGTTGTAAGCACTTTTTATTATTATTGAAAAATCTTTTATTATAGAAATTTTAAAAAATAAATCTATTTTATTTATTCATTTATTTTGATAAGACTGGTTAATTTTGTATTTTTGGTAGAGATGGGGTTTCACCATGTTGCTGAGGCTGGCCTCGAACTTCAGGGCTCAAGCATTCACTTGCCTCGGCCTCCCAGAATGTTGGGATTACAGGCGTGAGCCCCTGTGCCCAGCCTATTATAGAAAATTTTTAACATTCATAAAAACTAAAGAGGACGGTAAAATGAATTCATTTCATCCAGCTTATACAAGTATCAACATATGGCCAGTCTTGTTTTATTAGTACTCCCATTAACTCCTTCCTCCTCTATTGAATTATTTTTAGAGCAGATCCCAGATTATTATTTCTTGTGAATATTTCAGTATGTGGCCAGGCATGGTGGCTCACGCCTGTAATCCCAGCACCTTGGGAGGCCGAGGCGGGGAGATCACCTGAGGTCAGGAATTCAAGACTAGCCTGGCCAACACTATCTCTGCTAAAAATACAAAAATTTGCCGGGGGCAGTGGCCAGCGCCAGTAATCCCAGCTACTTGGGAGGCCAAGAATTCAGCCTCTCCCTTCAAGGAGAATCACTTGAACCAGGAAGTGGAGTTTGCAGTGAGCCGAGATGGTCCCACTGCACTCCAGCCTGGGCGACAAAGCAAGACTCCGTCTCAAAAAAAAAAAAAAAAAGAAAGTTAAGGTCCCTCTGTTTTCAAAAGAATGTTATCAAAACACTTTTATTACAGCTAAATAGTAGTATTTATTAATATCAAATATCCAGTCTGTTCAATTTCCTAGAATGTCGCAAACATTTCTTCCTTACCAGTTGGTTTGAGTCAGAATTCCAAACAAGATCTGCATATAAAATTATAGAGTCTCTTTTAATCTCTAGTTCTCCCTCTCTTTTTCTTGGCCATTTATTTGTCTAAGACACCAGGTCATTTACTCTGTAGAATTTTCTGCATTTTGGATTTTGTTGGAAGCATCATTTTGGTATGTTTAAACAGGTTCCTTCGTCCTCTGTATTTCCTATATAAATTGATAATTTGAGCTGAAAGCTTAATCAAATTTATTTTTTTTCTTTTGGGCAAGAATATAGGTGGAACCTATCAAATCAAGAGGCATATGATGTTAGCTTGTCTCTCTATGATGTTAAAATTGATCAGTAGGTTCAGGTGAAGTGTGTTTTTTTTTAATTTTAAAGAATATGGTTGCAGAGAAGTAATCAGGAGGTTGCTTTTGATGGGATTTAGTGATTGGATGTGAGTGAAAGGGGAAGAGTCTGAAGACATCCAGGTTTTCAGCTTGAGCTGGTTGAATGATAAAAAGGAAGATAGGAAGAACAGGTTGGGGGAGAGAAGTGGTTGCTTTGGGGCATGTTGAAATTGACATAAAGATGTGTTACAGTCTGGAGCTTGGGACAAAAATCTGGGCTGCATATCCTCTTATCAGTCAGTAAAACATAAAATAAATCTGGGCTGCAGATAAATATTAGTTTTTCATATATGGAGAGTTGAGAGAGTGAGTAGAATAGAGATCTTTGGATAGGACTCTGGAAAATACCGCTGGATTTAGTTATCTATTGCGTTATCACAGATTACTCCAAAACGTAGCAATTTAAAACAACAGTTTGTTACCTCATAGTTTCCGTGGGTCAGAACTTTGAGTTCTGGCTCAGGGTCTCTTATGAAGTTGTAGTCAATATATTAGCCAGTGCTGCAGTCATCTGAAAGGCTTGACTGGAGCAGGAAGATCAGCTTCCATGATGACTCACATGGCTGTTGTCAGAAAGCGGCAGTTCCTTGCTGGCTGTTGGAAGGTGGCCTCATTCCTCACCAGGTAGCCTCTCCATTGAGCTGCTTAAGTGTCATCATGACAGAGCAGCTGGCTGTGATCCAAGTGAGAGCAAAGAGGAAGCCTCAATCCCTTTTATGACGTAGTCAGAGACCACCACTTCTGCCTTATTCTGTTCATTAGAGACAAGCCATTAAATTCCACTCATGCTCCTGGGGATGGGAATTTCAGACATGAGGAGGAAAATTAGGCTTTATCTTTTGAAAAGAATTTGTGGACAAATTTTAAACCACCACAATCACAATTTAAGGGATTGGCAGAGGAAAAAAGCTTGCACAGGAGAGTGAAAAGGGATGCCAGAGATGTAAGAGAAAAACTAGAAGAATGTGGCAGTCATGGATGGCAAGGTGTAAGTAGTAAATTGGCTTGAATACTGCTGAAAGGATTAAATAGATGAGATCTAAAGCATATCCATTGGATTGATGAACATCATTGATGTTCCTAGGCAGAGCAGTTTCCATGGAGTGGTAGGTATGGAATGCAGGTTGGAGTGGCTTGAAGAGTAAAGAGGAGGCAGGAAATATATGAAGCGAATGGAGGTTATTCAAGATGTTTCATTGTAGAAAGGGCAAAGAGGACATGGAATGTGGAATGGAGGGGAACAGTTTCTAAAATAGGAATATGCTTAAATGGTGTAGGGATGGGAAGCAAGGTCGATGTTAAAAATGAGGATACAGTCAGGACGCAAGGAGTATAGTAAAGATTTAGGACAATGACAATGGGAACTGGAAAAAGGAATAGCTAAGGAATAGCTAAATATGATTTGTTTAGTCATTACCCACAAATGTTTAACCCTCTTTCTTGATTTGTATTGCTTTTGGAGAGAGGGTTAGAAACTGAATTAGTAAGTTACCTGGGCTACTCAAGATATTCCTTGTAAAAGGAGTCGTTAGAGAAATCATATGTTCTTTGCTGTTACACACTGTCTGGAAGAGACTTGTAATGACTTTGCATTTTAAAACCACTGCTAGTCAAAACACATTTAAGTGTTATTTGGCAGTCTTTAGCAATGTTTAGTAGATGATAAAAAAAATCTACCATCTAATTATTGGATTTTAGATTTTTGAATAGCTTAAATGTATATATTTCTCTTGCAAACATGTAAAAGTAGTCTCAGATTCTCCTGGAAAGGTGTCAGCACCACTCCCATCAAACATTTAAAAGCAAATTTATTCTTTTCTAAGTAAACCATTCTTGAATATATCAAATATGATTTTTATTGAGCTTATATATGGTACTTTTTTTTTTTTTTTTGTCGGAGTCTCGCTCTGTCACCCAGGTTGGAGTGCAGTGGCACGATCTCCACTCACTACCACCTCCACCTCCTGGGTAGAAGCAATTCTCCTGTCTCAGCCACCCGAGTAGCTGGGATTAAGGCACCCACCACCAGGCCTGGCTAATTTTTGTATTTTTAGTAGAGATGAGGTTTCACCATGTTGACCAGGCTGATCTTGAACTCCTGACCTCAGATCATCCACCTGCCTCAGCCTCCCAAAGTGCTGAGATTACAGGTGTGAGCCACCTTGCCTGGCTATATGGTACATTTTAGTAGTCCAAATCTAATAGAGTAGCTTTAGAATTATAAAAGGAACAAAAGAAAAATTGTATCTAAATCTAAATGGGCTGGGTGCAGTGGCTCATGCCTGTAATCCCCCAGCACTTTGGGAGGTCGAGGCGGGTGGGTCACTTGAGGTCAGGAGTTCAAGACAAGCCTGACCAACATGGTGAAACCCCGTCTGTACTAAAAATACAAAAATTAGCCGGGCATGGTGGTGCACCTCTGTAATCCCAGCTACTTGGGAGGCTGAGGCAGGAGAATCGCTTGAACCCGGAAGGCAGAACCCGTGAGCTGAGATCATGCCACTGCACTCTAGCCTGGGTGACAGAGTGAGACTTTGTCTCAAAAAATAAATAAATAAATAAATAAAAATAAAAATAAATCCAAACACCCTGAAAAGACATAAAGAAACTCTCTAAGATAGTGAGTAGTATCAGTGGGAAGAATTATTTGGAAATTTTTTATCTTTTACTTTCCTTGAATACTTTAGACAGTCTTGATTTTTCCCTTTTCTAAAACTCCTGAGCCTAGCTCATATACTTCTTTTGGGCATTAATCATTTTACATCTGCTACAATTAACTAAATGTATCTCTAGTACATTCTTTATCTGTACAGCAAGCTTGTAAACTCCTTGATGGCAGTACTGAACATTATAATAATCTTCAAGCCTGACAATGAGGCATATTATTCTCCTTGTGAATAGAATATGAATGGCCCTTCTAATTCGAATTATAGGTGAGTGAGGCAGAAGGCTGTTTGGAATTCTTGTTTACACAGCCTTGTAAGTTTTACAGAATATACTAATAGCAAATATGTATGTTTCCACAGTTTATGTAAAACCTGATTGGGTTTATATTAACAACAGAGGTTTTTTGTTTAGTCATCCAGAGCCTGTGGAACTGTGTGCCATCTTTGCTTCCTGTGTTGTAGCAGACAAGCAGTCAATTCTTGCTTCTGTTGCAAGCAGTTTTCTTGATGGTGATAATTTGTAGAAAGATGTAGAGTTGTTCTTAAATATGCCACTCCAAAAGTGGCAATTGTATGATTAGATTTTCTTTTTTTAAAATGTAATTTAATTTATTTTAAACTAATCTAGACCATGCCAGTTGGAATGATTAGATTTTCAAATAGGTAATCCCGATCAAAACTAGAACAGTGTACAAGTGATTTACATTAAGGATTGAATTTCTTTTACTGTTTATAGAGAAATACAGACAAAGAAATGGCCACCCCAATCAATTGTTTCCTTCTCATTTATTTAATTGTAAAGGATTATCTTCTTCTTCTTTTTTTTTTTTTTAATGGGGTACTGCTCTGTCATCCAGGCTGGAGTGCAGTGGCATGATTTTGGCTCACTGCAACATCCAGCTCCAAGACTCAAAATCCTCCCACCTCACCTCAGCCTCCTGAGTAGCTGGGACCATAGGCATGCGCCACCACACTGGCTAACTTTTTGTATTTTTGGTAGAGATGGGGTTTCACCATGTTGGCCAGGCTGGTCTCAAACTCCTGAGCTTAAGCAATCCACCCTCCTCGGCCTCCCAAAGTGCTGTGATTATAACGTGAGCCACTGCATTCAGCCCAGGATTATTTTAAAAACGGAATTTACTTGCAGAAGTTAAGTTTACATGTTACATGGGATCATATAAATGGAATTATATTCAAGGAAAGTATTTCCAGGTATTCATAATTAATTTTTTTCTATTCACATGACAATGTTAAAATTATTATAAAAGTTGATTGTCTATTTCTTGGAGTTTTGTTCCATTGAGGCCCCATGATAAGATTGTCTACTTATTTCTTGTATTTTATCTTAGTATTGTTATGGCACAGCTGGGTGAAAATACACTGGATAAAAATGTGATCTGTCGTTCTGGCAGCTATCTTTTGTCTCTCAATCCTCTTCTTTCCTCCATCACTCATAGGAGATGCCATGCTTACCAGAGACAGTGGTCCATTTGGTGGGAACACTCTCAACTCCTTGTTCTCCCACCTATTTTAATATATCTATTTTCCTCTTTATACTTGCTTTTACCTTTCCCTATCATAGAAGAGGTAATCCTGTGTTCTGGATTCAATTTGCTCACAAACTTTTCGGGGATCTCAGTCTATAGATTTTCTCCTCTATCTGCTTTCTCTCCTCTCTCTATTTAACTTCTTCCTCACTACAGGTTTTTCTTATTTAAGAATATTATTATTATTATGCAGTATAACAAACAGTTGTAATCATTTTATACAGACATTTTTAGATAGCCTGTTGCTTTTTATTCTTTTTTCTCCCCCCTACAACCAGATCTCACTCTGTCACCCAGGCTGGAGTACAGTGTGCTATCACAGCTCACTGCAGCCTCAACCTCCCAGGCTTAAGCAATCCTCCTGCCTCAGTCTTCTGAGTAGTTGGGATTGCAGGCATGTGCCACCACACGAGCTAATTTTTTTTTTTTTTTTTTTTTTTGGTAGAGTTAGGGTCCCACTGTGTTGCCCAGGCTAGTCTTGAACTCCTGGACTCAAGTGATACTCCCGCTTTGGCCTTCCAAAGTGCTGGGATTACAAGTGTGAGCCATGACACCTGGCCATCTTTAATTTTGATGATGTCCAGTTTATTTGTTCTTCTGCTTGCTGCTTATGCTTTTGGTGTCGTATCTGAGAAATCATTGCTTAATCTAAAGTCACAAAGTTTCATATCTATGTTTACTTCTAAGAGTTGTTTATTTTAGCTATAATGGGTAGGTCTGATCCATTTTTGTTGTTGGTCATGGTTTTTTTGTTTGTTTATTTTGAGACAAGGTCTTTCTCTGTTGTCCATCCTGGAGTGCAGTGGCACAATCATAGCTTATAGCAGCCTCAAACTCCCAGGCCAAGTGATCCTACCACCTCAGCCTCCTGAGTAGCTGGGACTACAGGCTTGTGCCACCATGTGGGCTACTTTTTTTATTTGTAGAGGATGGGGTCTTGCCATGTTGCTCACACTGTTCTCCAGCTCCTGGGCTGAAATGATCCTTCTGTCTCAGCCTCCCAAAGTACTGGGATTATATGTGTGAGCCACTGCACCTGGCTAGTTTTTTTTTTAAATATGGAATGAGGTAAGGGTCCACCTTTATTCTTTTGCATGTGGATATCCAGTTATCCGAGCATCATCTGTTGGAAAGACTTCTTTCTCCATTGAATTGTTTTGGCATTCTTGTTGGCAGTTAACTAACCATAAATGTGAAGATTTGTATTTGGACTGTCAGTTCTATTCCATTGACTTATTTGTCTGTACTTACGCCAGTACTATACTGTCTCAATTACTGTAGCTTTGTAGTAAGTTCTGAAATTGGGAAATGTAAATCTTCTAACTTTCTTTGTTCTTTTTCAAGATAGTTTTGGCTATTCTGGATCCTTTGAATTTACATATGAATTTTAGGATGGACTGACTTTTTCCTTAATGTATTAACATGTTCATCTCTCCTACTTTGGAAAATGTCTCTCCTAATTCTGTTTTTTTTTTTTTTTGAAAATATCATCCTAACCTGTCTTCCTCAATATACATTTGTGTATTGAAATCCCTGTCTCTGTTAGTCCATCTTGCATTTACTCGACAGCACTCTTTTTTACCTCCACATTTCACTGAAAATTCCAGCAGAGGTCCCCAGTGATAGCTTTGTTGCTAAACCCAATGGGTGCTTTTTTCGCTCAATCTTAGCACTGTCTCCATAGCATTTGATGACACTGGTTACTCTTTTACAGCTTTAAAAATTGTTTTACTGTTCTTGAAGAGATGACATTGTACTCTTAATTATTTTTCTACCACTGTACTAATGAAGGCCTACTCTCAATTTTTTTTTTTTTTTTTGGAAAGGACTATTGCAGTATTACTCTAAATTTTTAAAAGAAGAGTCAAACTATAGTGAAAGGTCTATACAGTAGAAGGAAGAAAAGTCACACCTGAAATCCTACTTATCTGTGTTTTGGAGAATAGCTTTCCTAACAACTCTTTATGCACAAATACATATCTGTGTACTTTATATAAATGGAATCATTTTATACATGATATTCTACAACCTAAAAGCATTTTAAGATTTTTCTGTGTAAGTTATTGTACTATTTTGTATTGTATTTCTTCAAGAGGCAAATGAACAAAAGATAACATTTTTTCTTCATCTTTATTTAATAAGATCTCAGTCATCTGGCTTTGGGAAGTTAAAATTCCTAAGCTGGCCTGGTGCAGTGGCTCGTGCGTGTAATTTCAATACGTTGGGAGGCTGAGGTGGGAGAATTGCTTGAACCCGGGAGGTGAAGGTTGCAGGGAGCTGAGATTGCACCACTGCACCCCAGCCTGGGCGACAGAGCAAGACTCCATCTCAAAAAAAAAAAAAAAAAAAAGAAGAGAAAAAGAAAAATATCTAAATTTTTTATTATGACTTTACTATGACTTTGTGATCTGCTTCAATTTATCTTTCTTTTTTTCTTTTTTTTTTTTTTGAGATGGAGCCTTGCTCTGTTGCCCAGACTGGAGTGCAGTGGCGTGATCTCGGCCCACTGCAGCCTCCGCCTCCTGGGTTCCAGCAGTTCTCCTGCCTCAGGCTCCTGGGTAGCTGGGATTACAGGTGCGTGCCACCATGTCCAGCTAATTTTTGTATTTTTAGTACAGACGTGGTTTCACCATGTTGGCCAGGCTGGTCTCCTGACCTCAGGTGATCCACCCTCCTCGGCCTCCCAAAGTGCTGGGATTACAGGCGTGAGCTACCATGCCTGGCCTTAGCTTAACACTCTCTATCCACTTGAGCTTTTCTTCTGTTCCTTTGAAGTTCTTCAAACTTATTCTTGCCTCAGGGCCTCTGAATGTTTTCTGTCTTGGACAGGCCTAGCATGGTTGATTACTTCTTATACAGGTTTTCATTCATATGTCACTGCTCAGAGAAGCCTTTCTATAACAAACCCTCTAAAGTAGGCCTCTCACCCTCAGTTGCTATCATAATCATCTCGTTTGATTTTTCATGGCATATATTGTTATTGCTTTATTTTGTTTCTCTTGCTTATTGTCTGTTTCTGTCTTGTATGAATAGAATGTAAGTTCCATTAGAACAGAGACTTTATTTATCTTCATCATTTTATCTCCAGCATCTAGAGCAGTGCCTGGCACTTAGTGGCTTTTCAGTAAATATAGTCATGGGTCGCTTAACAATGGGGCAGGAGTGTGGGGAGATATCTTCTGAGAAATTTGTTAGGTGATTTTATCATTGTGTGGATGTCATAAAGTGGGCTTACACAAACTTAGATCATATAGTTTACTACATACCTAGTCCATGTGGTAGGCTGCCACCCTGTACAGTGTGAAACTGTATGGGCAGGCCAAAGGGAAAACTTATTGGCCTTTGGAGGTTCGCTGAAATGCAACTGACAAAAGGCAGATTCATAGGAGAAAAGGCATACAAATTCACTAATGTGGCTCGGTGCAGTGGCTCATGCCTGTAATCCCAGTGCTTTGAGAGGCTGAGGTGGGTGGATCACCTGAGATCAGGAGTTTGAGACCAGCCTGGCCAACGTGGTGAAACCCTGTCTCTACTAAAAATACAAAAATTAGCTGGGTGTGGTGGTGTGCACCTGTAGTCCCAGCTACTTGGGTGGCTGAGGCAGGAGAATTGCTTGAAATTGGGAGTTGGAGATTGCAGTGAGTCAAGACTGTGCCACTGCACTCCAGCCTGGGTGACAGAGCCATATTCCGTCTCAAAAAAAAAAACTTATTAATGTGCATGGGGGAGGGGAAGTTATGGAGTGATTACCCCAACCCCCTAATGGAGTACAGTAATTTATATACCCTTTTTCACAGGGGACGGAGGAGATGGGGAGTGTAGACAATTCTTTTAAAGGGTACTAAATGATTACTGGGGGGAATGAATGAATCAAGGAGACAGAAAAGTCCATCCAGGTGTAGTTGCATTTCTCAGTCTTCTTTTCTGTGATAGATAATGGGATTTCAGAAAGGGGATAGAAGACAATTGTGGTTTTTTTGGTAAGATGCTTTTTTGGTCAGATAAGGAAATGCCAGAGAGTCTCTCCCAGCGCTGGGTCAGGGAGAAACAAGACAAGGTTAGAGGGACCTTGATCCTAAGGTTTATTTCTAAGGCCTTTCAATTTTCAAAAGCACCATGCCCAAGTGCCATATTTTCTGGGTTAGTTGTTTTCTGCACTACAACATTACTGTACTGAATGCTGTAGGCAATTGTAATATAATGGTAAATATTTGTGTATCTAAATGTATCTAAGCATAGAAAAGATACAATAAAAATAGGTATAAAAGATAAAAAATGGTACACCTGTATAGGGCACTTACCATGAATGAAGCTTGCAGGACTGGAAGTTGTTTTGATGAGTCGAAGAGTGAGTGGTGAGTGAATGTGAAGGCCGGGGACATTACCATACACTACCATAGACTTTATAAACACTGTACATTTAGGTAATGCTAAACTTACAAAAAAAATTTCTTTCTTCAATAAATTAACCTTAGCTTACTGTAGTGCTTTACTTGATAAACTTTTAATTTTTTTAAAACACCTTTAATTATTGTTTTAACTTTTTGACTCCTTTGTATTGACACTTGGGTTTAAAACACAAGCACATTGTACAGCTGTACAAAAGTATTTTCTTTCTTTATATGCTTATTCTATAAGCTCTTTTCTATTTATAAGTTTTCTTATTTTATGTTTTTTATTTTAAGCTTTTTCTTGTTAAAAATACAACTGCCCAATGGGTTCTTTCTGCCCACTGCGCAAACAAAATCAGTTTGTGGAGACCATGGCATTACAGTAAAGAAAGTTTGACACGAGGCTGGCCTCACTCTGAGGTTAGGGATTTTTCAAAGATAGTTTGGTGTGCTGGGGCCTACGGTATGGGGAGTGCTGATTGGTTGGGTTGGAGCTGTCCTCGTGTGCTGAGTTGCTTCTAGGTGAGGCCACAGGAGCAGCTGGCATGTCCATGTGGGAGCCATCAGTTGTCAGACATGCAAAAAACTTGAAAAGATATCTCAAAAAGGCCAATCTGGCTGGGCACGGTGGTGCATGCCTATAATCTCAGCGCTTTGGGAAGTAGCAGCAGGAGGATCATTGAGCCCAGGAGTTTGAGACCATCCTGGGCAACATAGTGAGACCCCATCTCTACAAAAAACTAAAAAAATTAGCCAAGCATGGTGGAGTGTACCTGTGGCCCCAGCTACTTGGAGGCTGAGGCAGGAAGATCGCTTGAGCCCAACAGGTCGAGGGTACAGTGAGCTATGATCATGCCACTGCATTCCAGCTTAGGCAACAGAGCAAGACCCTGTCTCAAAAAGAAAAAAAAAAGACCAACCTTAGGTTCTTCAATAGTGATGTTATCTGCAGAAGTAATTGTGACCTCCAGAATAATGGCTGACAATCATTTATGTCTATGCCTTAGCAGGATTCAGGCTCCTCTAATCTCCTAGCCTGGTGGTCTCTCTCATTAGATTTACAAAGGCAGTTGAGTTTTGGGGAAGGATTATTATCATTTAAACTATAAATGTCTCCCAAAGTTAGCTTGGCTTAAGCCTAGAAATAATTGCAGCTTGAAAGCTAAAGGCAAGGGGGCATTGGCTAGATCAGGTCTCCCCAACTGCCATAATTTTCTCACTGATAAAATTTTTGCAAAGGTGGCTTCAAAAAGTAAGATACAAAGACATTAGTAGAGGTCTACATAGGCTCAGTATCATCAGTATCACTGTCTTCCACCTGTACATCTTGTCCCACTGGAAGGTCTTTAGGGCAATAACTCACATGGAGCTGTCATCTCCTATGAGAACAATGCTTTCTTCTGGAATCCCTACTGAAGGACCTACCTGAGGCTGTTTTACAGTTAACTTTTAAATATATCTATATATAAACGTATATATAAATAGAAGGCATACACTCTAACAATAAAATACAGTATAGTAAATATATAAGGTAATGTACTTATTATCAAGTATTATGTACTGTACATAATTGTATGTGCTATATTTTATACGTCTGGCAGCACAGTAGGTTTGTTTATAACAGCATTGCCACAAACATGAGTACAGCATCATTAGGCAATAAGAAATTTTCAGCTCCATTATAATCTTACAAGCAGTTCTGTGAAGTAATTGGTATTATTTCCTTTGGACAATGAAGACATTGAAATTTAAGAGGATCCCATAGTAGTTTCTATGTGGGTGATCAAGGTCTAACTTCAAATAGAATGTTCTTTCTGGGATACACTAGGTTAGTAGTGATTAGAATGATGATAAACCTGTTATCACTAGTTTGCTGTCAGATGATAAATAATTTACATCATTATCACAGTTAAATAAACTTTCTGCAGAGGCCTTTGTAAATTACAGTGATCTATTGTAATGCTAGGTTAAGCAAAGACTCTTCCTCTTATCTCAATGGAAAGCCTGCCATGGGGGGAGAAGTGGCGGGGACCAGATACTAAAGTCTCAGAATTTGTGAGTGATGGGTTTTTTATGTTTACATGGCATAAGTATAGAAAGGCAGTGGCAAATTATCAAAGAAGATAGGGTCTACCTTGGAATTTTATCACCTGAAAGAGGAGTAAGTTTAAATTTCTGACAGGCAACATCCTCTGTGACTAGTTAAAATGAAAGTCATTTTAACTCTTCTGCCTTCGTTTCTTTTTGGAAACCCATGTATTTTGAAGTAAAGTTAGACTTGATTTAAAAAAAATGAGAGTTTTTAAATTGCCTTTTAAAAAATACTTTTCTCTTTTTTTTGAGACCGAGTCTTACTCTGTCCTCCAGGCTGGATCTTGGCTCACTGCAACCTCCGCCTCCTGGGTTCAAGCAATTCTCCTGCCTCAGCCTCCCAAGTAGCTGGAATTACAGGTGTTCGCCACCATGCCTGGCTAATTTTTTTATATTTTTAGTAGAGACGTGGTTTCGCCATGTTGGCCAGGCTGGTCTTGAACTCCTGACCTCAGGTGATCCACCCGCCTTGGCCTCCCAAAGTGCTGGGATTACAGGTGTCAGCCATCTCACCTGGCCACTTTTATCTTTATTATAAAAGGAAAATAAGGCCAGGTGAGGTAGCTAACACCTGTAACCCTAGCACTTTGGAGGCCAAGACGGGAGGATTGCTTGAGCCCAGGTGTTCAAGACCAGCCTGGGCAATGTAGGGAGACCCCTGTCTCTACAAAAAAATAAAAAATAAAAATTATCCAGGTGTGGTGATGTATGCCTGTGGTTCCAGCTACTGGGTGGGGATGGGGGAATGGGTGCGAGGTAGAAGGATCAATGAGCCTGGGAGGTAGAGGCTGCAGTGAGCTGTGTTCCTGCCAGTCCACTCCAGCCCGGGCAACAGAGCAAGACCCTGTCTCAAAAAATAAAGTAAATAAAATAAAATAAAATAAAAGGAAAACAGGGTCTTGCACTCTGTCACGGGGGCTAGAGTGCAGGGGCATCATCATGGTTCACTGCAGCCACAACCTCCTGGGCTCAAGCAGTCTTCTTACTTAAGCCTTCAGAGTACCTGGGACCACAGGTGTGAACCACCACACCAGCTAATTTAAAAAAAAACATTTTGTAGAAATGGGGCCTCACTATGTTGCCCAGATTGGTCTCAAACTTCAGGGCTCAAGTGATCTTTCCACCTCAGCCTCCCAAAGTGCTGGGATTACAGGTGTAAGCCGCCTTACCTGGCTTGGAAATAATTATTAACAGTTTTTCATTGCAAACATTTTTCCTGAGCCCCAAGCTCCAGATTTGAACAAGGAGCTTTTGGAGCATAGCCCCATTCTAAATTGGAGTCTATAGGATGAGACTTGGAATTAGGACTAAGCATCTGAAATTTCATGGGTCTAGCTGTTGTTCTTGCTAACCACATTTTTGTGTGTTGCACAAATTTTTCTATCTTCTATACATTTTTGTAGTGTTCTTCTTGTTCCCTTTTTATAATCTTGTTATTCTGGGCCCTCTATTAGTCTTTGCTAAATAGGGAAAAAGGTCCTTGGGCAATTTTTGGTAGAGGAGTGAACTTGAATGTTAATACTGGATTGTCATTTCACAGTTTGGTGGGAGAAGTACTGATGGTGGAGGAGCATAAAACAGAGTTTAACACTCCCTCATTATTTCCTTTAATCAACTCTGTGAATAAACACAAGTCAATATTTAGTATTTTGGGTGGTATGTGAAAAACAAAACAAAAATAGAAAATCTGTGTCGAGGTTGTAGGGAAGTTGAAACTTTCCCTCTGAAGGTTTGAATCCAAGTCGGCTGAAGTGAGTTGACAGTCACCAGATTAACAGGAGAAAAGGTATACAAATTTATTCACGTGCATAAGCATGGGAGCCATACAAAATATGAGACTCAAAGAAAGGCCAACTGAAGTTTTATACCATACAGAAAGGAATAGAGGGTTAAGGGTATCCTGGGGTTGTGGGGAAGGGGTTGCTGCAGTGTATGAGAGAGTGAGAGGAGGAAACATGGTGTATTAGTCTGTTCTCACGCTGCTGACAGAGCCATACCTGAGACTGGGTAATCTATAAAGAAAAAGAGGTTTAATGGACTCTCAGTTCCACGTGGCTGGGGTGGCCTCACAATCGTGGTAGAAGGCGAAAAGCATGTCTTACACTGGGGCAGGCAAAGAGAGAATAAGAACCAAGGGAAGAGGGAAACCGCTGAAAACCATCAGATCTCATGAGACTTTTTCACTACCACAAGAAACAGTATGGGGGAAACTGGCCCTATGATTCAATTATCTCTCACCAGGTCCCTCCTACAACATGTGGGAATTACGGGAGCTACAATTCAAGATGAGATTTGGGTGGAGACACAGGCAAACATATCCCATGGCCAGCAAGGGCTGGGCCGTCTTGTTATGCAGGAGAAATCTCTCAGTAGATCATTTTACCTGTGGGAAAAGTTTCTCTGTCAGACTTCGAAAAGTGTGTCAAGAGCAGAGTGTGATGGGTCATACCTATAGTCCCAGCCACTGGAGAGGCTGAGTTAGGAAGATCCCTTGAGCCCAGAAGTTTGAGTTCAGCCTGGGCAACATAGATAGACCCCATCTCTATTAAAAAAAAAAAATGTCAGAACTTTGGTCTCCTTTTCCTGTGAGGTAATCTTCCTAGATTAGATAAGGCAGATAAGGAGGTCTCAGAAAAAGGTGTTTGCACCTCGCTGTTACTCCACTAATGTAGATTACCTCTGCAGATACAAGTCTCCCCTACCAAAGTACAGCTTTTCAGAGTTATTCTCGTGTCTGCAGCCCCTCTGAGAATAGCTATCTCAAAATATGCCAAAGAAGTATATTTTGCGGTGGTATATTTTGATTTCCTTCAAGGTGCAGCATATATTACTAACATGCTATCAGTAGTTTGCAGAACTTGGGCTACTATTTAGTTTTTAATATTTAACTTTATAAGGGATGCAAAAACCCTAAGTCATCATGGCTGTGCTTAATTGAGCTCCGTGAAAGTGGTTCTCTCCACTCACCTGTTGTCCTGAAATTCTGACTTGAAGATAAAATTATCCTTTTTTAAAAACAGTGAAAAACCTGAGACCTGACAATGTTATAGGCCACTAGATCAAAGTCCATATGTCCACAATCCTCTGCCTGCAATTTTGAAATCTCTACAGCCCTGAATTAAAAAGATTTTTCCCCCTAAATTTATGATACGCTCATTTGGAAGTAAAGCCTATCTTGAACTGATGCGTGGCTATTTATAATCTTTATCATGCTTAGTGTAAATATTTGTTTGTTGTACTATAGATATATTAATATGCTTGGTTGTGGAATTAATATCCTTGGCTACCCTTGACCTCACTGCAGGTGACACAATTTATGTACTGTATGTATGTATATGTGTGTGTGTGTGTGTGTGTGTGTGTGTATCCTTTCTAAAATCAATCCTTCCTTCCTTTCTTCCTTCCTTCCTTCCTCTCTCTCTCTTGTTTTTTTTTTTTTTGAGACAGGGTCTTGCTTCGTTATCCAGGCTGGAGTTTAGTGGCATGATCATAGTTCACTGTAGCCTCAAACTCCTAGGCTCAAGTAATCCTTCCACCTCAGCCTCCCCAGTAACTAGGAATATAGGCATTTGCCACCTCTCCTGGATGCCACTTCATTCTTTTTTTTTTTTTTTTTTCCCCCTTTGAGACAAAGTCTGGCCCTATCACCCAGGCTGGAGTGCAATGGCATGATTCAGCTCACTGCATCCTCTGCCTCCTAGGCTGAAACCATCCTCCCACCTCAGCCTCCCAAGTAGCTGGGACTACAGGTGCACACTGCCACACCAGGCTCATTTTTGTATTTTTTGTAGAGATGGGGTTTCACCATGTTGTCCAGGTTGGTCTTGAACTTGTGAGCCCAAGTAATCCTCCTGGCTCGGCCTCCCAAAATGCTGGGATTGCAGGTATGACCCACCACACCCAGCCCAAATTGTCTTACCTTTCTAAAATTGTGAAGGCTGGGCACAGTGGCTCATGCCTGTCATCTTAGCATTTTGGGAGGCCAAGGTGAGAGGATCACTTGAGGCCAGGAGTTCAAGGCCAGCCTGGGCAACAGAGTAACACTCTATCTCTACTTTAAAAATAAATAAATAAATAAATAAAATTGTCATTTCCAAAACACATCTGATCCAAAGGTCTTGGGATAAGGGATGTGGACATGTATTTGTAATCTAGTGACCTAGGAATTTACATGCTAGAGATGGTTCAGAAGTCAGCATTACCGCCCTCTGAGGCACTGCTGAGAGGCTTTACAGGGTGACATACTCCTCTGAATTCAGAAAGATCACTGATTTTACACCCAGCCTTTGTGGTTGAGAAAAACCTTTAAGGAAGACTTAAATTAACCAGGTTTATAGTGACTGTGGTACAAATGTACCTTTGGATCCATACCTAGGTTCAAATCCTGTTTCTCTCACTTGCTATCTGTGAGTCTGTGGACAAGTTACTCCAACCTTTCTGTCACTGATTCCTCAGTTATAAAATGAGCATAACATGCCAGGCATGTTGGCTCACGCCTATAATCCACCACTTTGGGAGGCTGAGGTGGGTGGATCACATGAGGTCAGGAGTTCAAGAACAGCCTGACTAACATGGTGAATCACCGTCTCTACTAAAAATACAAAATTAGCTGGGCTTGGTGGTGCATGCCTTTAATCCCAGCTACTCAGGAGGCTGAGGCAGGAGAATCAGAGGCTACAGTGAGCCGAGATCACACCACTGCACTCCAGCCTGGGCAACAAGAGTGAAACTCTGTCTCAAAAAAATAAATAAATAAAAATAAATAAAATGGGTATGATAAAAGAACCAATATCGTAAGATCATTGTGAGAATTAAATAAAATAGTATTTAAAGCACTAGCACAGTGTCTGGCACATAAGTGCTCAGTAAATGATAACAAAAAGCTAAAGTTTATGGAGGTGTTTGACATAGTAATATTCACTAAATGTACACAGTGGTCACCATTATATGAATCAGTATTCCAATTTATTAATTCACAACAAGAAATATAACTTAAGAAGACTCTACATTTAGGCTATCTAACTGATACATTTATTCTCTGAATGCAAACTCTTTGGGATGCCAAATTATAAGCAGCATCAGACCAAAGTTATATGTTATAGGTATTTAGTGGCATTAGATATTGACATCAAGATGCAGTATCTCCATGTTAGAGACATACCTATTACCAGAATGTAACAGGTTTAATCTTTGGGTCAAAAAAACTTCTATCCTTGCCTTCTGATATTAGTTCTGGCCTTCTTTCTCTAGTTCTAAAATACTTAGTATAATGATCTCCAGGCTGTTCCATCTCTTAAAGATGATCTTGTATATATCTCTGTTTTGATATATGTCTCTTTTCTTTAAGGGAAGGCAGCCTTGTTCCCAGGATCTTGGAGAGACCCCCAAAATCACCGTTACCTTGTTTACTGATATATTTTTGTATATTGAATCAATAGACATTAAATCTGATGCTCAAAATGAGACCATCTGTAACTGACAGGGAAAGGAGGGAAGGATGAGATAGTTATCTATGATAACTTGAAGGATGAGTGATGGGGAAAATTTCTCCATTATTGTGAGTCTGTGACTACTCAAGAGTTTTTGTTGGTGTAGCTTTCTGGAAGCATAATGACATTTGGGGCTATTGACTGTCCCAAGGCAGTAACTGGGGAAGGGTCTCTAGTACATTAAATGCTATCAGGATGGCTTTAGGAGTCCGTGCTCTCTTAAATAGAAAGGAGACTACATTCTGGGTGTGGTGGCTCACACCTGTAATCCCAGTACTGCTCGAGGCCAGGAATTTGAGACCAGCCTGAGCAACATAGCGAGACCCTGCCTGTATAAAAAAAATTTTTTTTAAAGAAAAGAAAGGCAGGGCACGGTGGCTCATACCTGTAATCCTATCACTTTGAGAGGCTGAGGCAGGCAGATCCCTTGAGTTCAGGAGTTAGAGACCAGCCTGGGCAACATGATGAAACCCTGTCACTACAAAAAATACAAAAATATTAGCTGGGTGTGGTGATGTGCTCCTGTAGTGAGCTATGATTGCACCACTGCACTCCAGCCTAGGTGACAGAGTAAGACCCTGTCTCATAAAAATAAAAATAAAAATCTGAACAGATGCAGTGGCTCACACCTGTAATCTTAGCACTTTGGGAGGCCAAGTCCAGAGGATTGCTTGAGGTCAGGAGTTCAAGACCAGACTGGCCAACATAGCAAGAATGCCTTAAAAAAAAAAAAACTACAGGAGTGAGTGAGAGTTGCTGCTATCATTTCCTATTTTGTAATTGTTGTAATTAGTGTATCTTTGTAGAATTTTGTCAAGTACTATTTATTAATTTACTTTTATTGACGTATAATTTTCTTCCAGTAAAAAACACATATTTTAAGCGTATAATTAGATGAGTCTTTGCATTTATTTACAGCCTTGTCACTAATATCCCAATCAAAATATGAAGCATTGTTATCTTCCTGCAAAATTCCCTCCTGTCCCTTTCCTGTCTGTCCCATGCCCTAGAACCAGCATCTTGTGATTCCTGTCTTCATGGGTTAGTTTGCCTGTCAAGTTTTCCTCCTGTGTGCCAGTAGTAGATGGTCCAAGGTACAACACTGGCTATGTGTGCAACCTCATATGCACTTGGAAATGAACTAACATGTCTCTCAATGTGGAAACAGTGTTTACATTTATGCGTAAAGGAGAGGAACTGTTGTGACATTTGTCCACATTCATTGTCCCCAGGTCTTCTACCATCAACATATTAAATGTTCTTTGCAAAGTACAGTGTAGCAAGGGTAGCATATTGAGTTGGGGCGGTGGGGACAAGGATGAGTCAGAAACTACCTTTGGGAGAAGTGATGAGACATGCACATACGTTATTATCATGTAAGACAGAAATAATAAGTGCCTTAAGAAAAGTAATATGGCATGCTGTGTATTAATAAGTTCAGAAGGAGACCTCACTTTTAGCTGTGAGAGATTCATAGCAAGTCAGTGAGTTTATTGCTTGATCTTCAACACAGTGTACTTTAAGCAAAGTAAAATTAACATTCAAATAAATTTAAGTGTCCTCATGTAACAGATTCGGGGAGGCATTCCTAGTTTTTTTTTTTTTTTTTTTTTTTTTGAGATAGGGTCTCGCTCTGTGGTCCAGGCTGGAGTGCAGTGGCGCAGTCAGGGGTCATTGCAGCCTTGACCTCCTGGGCTCAGGCAATCCTCCTGCCTCAGCCCTCCAGTAGCTGGGACTATAGGCACACACCACCATGTCTGGCTAATTTTTATTTTTTTAAAATTTTAGTAAAGAGGAAGTCTCACTATGTTGCCCAGGCTGGTCTCAAATTCCTGAGCTCAAGCAATCCTCCCACTTCAGCCTCCCAAAGTGCTGGGATTATGGCATGAGCCACCATACTCGGCCATTCTTTGCTTTATAAAAGGATTGTAGAATTAATGTAAATGGCAAGGAAATCTTCCTTACTGAATTTTAAATATGTTTGCACAAAACTTTTTCAGACACATTTACTTTGTAAATTCATATTTATATTTCCAATTAAACAGGTTTTTATTGATTGCAGTATATACTGGCACCAAGCTAGATTTTATGAGTTAACTTTTAAACTTAATAAGATGTTTTTAGTACTCAGTATGTGCTAGGAATAAACTGAATTAATCTTCTAAAAGCTTGCAGTCCTGTTGGAGATATAATTAAGTAGTTACAATCAAGATATAATCAAGTAGTTACTTTTGTGCTTTTGATTTAGTGCTTTTTATTAGATATTATTAATCTCTAATTGTTTTATTGTAATAATTTAAAATACAGTTGTAAAAATTTGATTGAAGAGGACTGAAAGTTAACAGAACCGGGGAAAAGGTTTCCCCTGTGTTACTTGGGAGTGTTGAATAGCTTGAATTGGGACTGAATGGGCATATTTTGAGTGAATTATGTTTGTTGGATGAGTAAGATAACTGGGAAAGTGGTCTGGGACCATTCATTGAGCAGACATTTATCTATTAATAATACCTTCCAGGTCCCAGGCATTAATTAGGTTCTGAAAGATAGGGTGGGAATAATAGTAATGTAAAGATAATTTTTTTTTTTTTTTGAAACAGGCTCTCACTCTGATGCCCAGACTGGAGTGCAGTGCATTGTAACCTCTAACTCCTGGGCTAACAGGATCCTTCCACTGCAGCCCCCTGAGTACCTAGGATTACAGGTGTGTGCCACCACACCTGGCTAATTAAAAAAAATTTTTTTTTTTTTTAGAGATGGGTTCTCACTATGTTGCCCAGGCTGGTCTCCAACTCCTGGCCTGAAGTGATCCCCCTGCCTCAGCCTCCAAAATGCTGAAATTACAGGTGTGAGCCACTGTGCGTTGCCATATTAAAGCAGATTTAAGACTGACATTTAGCTAAATAGTTCTTAGTATGTTCTTACAATTACTTTTTCCTAAGGATTTAAGAAATGGACCAAGCAGGCAGACCGCTGTGTGATTTGAGATTATTATGAGCTATTCTCTTGAGAATGCAGGTCATCTCATTGTTGGTCATTACCTTGCTCTGACTGGGGCCTCTTTTATAAGGGAATTAATCCCATTCATGAGGGCTCTGCCCTTGTGACCTAATCACTTCCCAAAGGCGCACCTCCTAATACCATCACCTTAGGGGTTGGGATTTCAACATATGAACTTTGGGGGGATGTAAACATTCAGTCCACTACAGTATGTATTCCTATAAATACATGTTTCTCACATTAAGTAAGCCATAGAAGGATATTTTCTAGAATAGTTTGTGAAATTAATTTTGGCAAGATAAGTTCTACTTTCTGATAGACTTATGTGACTCTTTCAGAAATTTCTTACCCTGGGAAAATAAAAATTGTTTCTGATTTTATTAATTTACTGATTTCCAGAAGGTTCTTTATTCTATAGCCAGCAAAAAGCTGCTTTTGGTTGCTTAACCCCATCCTAGATTACTTCTAGCAGGGCCTTACAAATGTGTTGATTATATCACCAACTATTTTGATAATGTAACAGTTGGAGGTTAGGATCTGTTTCTCAGCTTCCTGGGAGCACCGGGTCAATGCCGAGATAAATATCTGTTTAGATCTACAGAATAAATTGATTTTCACACTGACAGTATATCGAAGAGAATCTAGATATCCTAAGGTGTTTGCTGCCTAGAGCTAGGCACACAGTATTGATTAGAATGTTTGGAATCAGCATTCCTTAGATGTTTCTTTACAGAAAAAGTACTGACTTTTAAAAAAGGTAAGTGTCAAGTGGTTATAAAGATGGTAGCTAGCGTAAAGGCCAAATGTTTTTTTTTCCTTTGAGGCAGGTTTAACAGACTTAGTAACACACTAAAATCTGTGAAGTTTAATTTGTCTTTGGGCAGCCGATTTTAATTTTCTGACCAACATAATCAGAATAATAATAGAAGCTTCAAATTACTGGCTGTTGAGGCATAGTACATAAAATTGAGGGTTACGTTAATGAAAATTTAAATGGCTAGCTGTACTTATGTGTCTCCGTCCTATCATTTATTCAATATTTTTTGAGTTTCCTCTGTGTAATAGATCAATATTCTCCTAGAATTTAAGGCTAATAGGGATGATGAAATTAAGTAATTTCAGAATTGCTTAATTACAGATTTATAAAGTACTTGGCAGGCTCTTAATTATTTATCTTTGTTAATTTTATCATGAATGCACACAAGGTATTCTGGATCAGAGACATTTCATAATAATAAATGTATTGGCCTGCTTTTGCCCTAGTCCTTACCCCTAGGATGATGCTATAAAAGCCAGGTCAATTGTCCTGCGTGAGTAGCCAGACACTCTGTAGGTGGGGGACAAGGAAAAATTATTTTTCTCTCCTATGAAGGGGAAATAGGCAACTGTCCCCCTCCCCTCATGAAACGGTCACTTAGGAAAGGTAATAAGCCTAAATCCTAACTCCAACCCTTTGGCATATCTGGAGTTTTATCTCTTTTTACATACAAATATATAGGGAGATAGCTGTACCCCTTTTCTTAGCACCTTGGAAGCTTGGCCTAGGGAACTGCTCCAGGCTGTAACCTTTTAAACTTCTCTGGGAAATGAGAGAGGGTTTTATTATCCTTCCAGACCAGTTGAAAACAAAAGATCTAATCCTTATGGCTTGCAGAAATGTTGCTAGGACCCTAGAGCTTTTTAGAAGAACATTGAGAAATCCATGGACATTTTATGTCTTAGTCTGTTTTCTGTTGCTATAACAGAATACCACAGACTAGATAATTTATAAAGGAAAAAAGTTTATTTTGGCTCATGGTTTTAGCAGCTGGAAGAGCATAGTGTCTTCTTGCTGCTTCATAACATGGTGGAGGGCATCACATGGTGAGAGAGGTAGAGCAAGAGAGGTGAGGGAAATTGCTTTTACGACAAAGTCACTCCATCAATAAAGAGCACACTCCTGTGATAGTGACATTAATCCATCAAGGAGGACAGAGTCCTCATTAATCTATTCATGAGGATGGAGGGATTAGGTTTCTAACACATGAACTTTTGGGGGATACACTCAAGCCCATAGGATTTTATTTTCCCACAGTATTATGGGAAAAAAAGGGTTTTATTATATCCTTGTTAGAAGTGAAGGGTTGGCTATCTGCTCTAGAGGTTCAGGTAAAGCTTCCCTCCTCAGGGAACTGAGGGTAAGTAGGAATTAGCCAGTAAAAAGAGTGAGGGTAGATGAGTAAAGGCACTTCAGGCAATGAGAACAATCCATGTAAAAGTCCTTAGGCAAGAAAGTGATTGGCTGGTTCAGGGAACTGAAAGATGAGTGTGGGTGGGGCCCAGGGATGATGGGGTATTTTGAGGTAGGCTGGAGCCAGGCCAAGCAGGGTCTCTAGAGAGAGCAAATTGATAAATGTGCATTATATTTTAAGTGCAATGTAGAGCCATGAAGTACTTTTTTTTGCTTGCTTGCTTGTTTTGTTTTTTAATCGATGAAGTAACCTGATCAGATTCATGTTTTGAAAAGACTCCTGGCTCCTGTGTGGAGAAAGGATTGGAGGAGAGGAAGAAGAGATAGAGAAGAATTAGAAGGTGATACAGGCTGGGTACGGTGGCTCACTCCTGTAGTCTCAGCACTTTGGGAGGCTGAGGTGGGTAGATCGCTTGAGCCCAGGCGTTTGAGGCAGCTTGGGCAACAAGGCGAAACCCCTTCTCTACAAGGAAAAAAAAAATTAGCTGGGTGTGGTGGCACGTGCCTGTAGTCCCAGCTACTCTGGAGGCTAAGGTGGAAGGATCACTTGAGCCTAGGAGGCAGAGGTTACAGTGAGCCAAAATTGTGCCACTGCACTCCAGCCTGGGCAACAGAGTGAGACCTTGTCTAAAAAAAAAAAAAAAAAAGCAGGTGATACAATATTGGGATGTATTGTAGAGGGGTGGATTGGGGTGGTTGATGGTAGAGATGAGGTTAAATGAAAGGTTTTGAGAGTTTGTTTTTCTTTTTCCCTTATGACCTCATGAAAGAAGATTTGAGAGCTTTTATGAGACAGAAATGAGGGGACTTTGATTGATTGGATGGAAGAGAGACAGGATCACGAGTTAGTTTTATACATGTTGAGTTTTGTTTTGTTTTGTTTTTGAGACGGAGTCTTGCGCTGTTGCCCAGGCTGGAGTGTAGTGGCGCAATCTCGGCTCACTGCAACCTCTGTCTCCCAGGTTCAAGCAATTCTAGCTGCCTCAGCCTCCCTAGTAGCTGGGATTACAGGCGTGTGCCACCACATCCGGCTAATTTTTGTACTTTTAGTAGAGACAGGGTTTCACCATGTTGGCCAGGCTGGTCTTGACCTCATGTGATCCGTCCGCCTCGGCCTCCCAAAGTGCTGGGATTATAGACGTGAGCCACCGCGCCCAGCCCATGTTGAGTTTTAAATGCCTTTGAGAAAGCCAGGTGGAGATGTGCTGAGGGAGAGAGTGGAGAAAATGTGAAATAGCCCTTGCCGAGAATGGGAGAGCAAGTCTACTGATGAATCATTTCCTGCTCTTCCCTCTGCCTGGGACTTTGCCCGCAGATTCTTCACTTTACTCGGTCCTCTAATTCAAATCTCAGTTCTTGTATCAACTCCTTGAAGAGCTTTTTCAAGCTACTTAAGTTAAAATAGAACCTCCTTTCCCAACAATAACTTTCTGATCATCACTGCTCTAATTTAAATGTGTCCCCCAGCATTCATGTGTTGGAAACTTAACTGCAACACTGCAACAGTGTTGGGAAGTGGGGGCTAATGGAAAGTGTTTAGGCAGTCCCCTTGTAAACAGATCAACACCATCACAAAAAGGGCTCGCTCACTTGTACTCTTTGCCTTTCCACCCTCTGCTCTGCGATAAATAAGAGGGCTCTCACCAGATGCTGGTGCTTGGATCTTGGAATTCCCAGCCCCTTAAAACTTGAGAAAATAAATTTCTGTTATAAATTATGCAGTCTCTGGTATTCTGTTATAGTAGCACAAGATGCACTAAGACAATCACCTTCCTTTATTTTCTTAACACTTATCACCAGCTGAAACTATCTTCTTAACTTGATTTTCTTAGGCAAAATATCTACTCACATCCTTTGCCCATTTTTAAATTGGGTTGTCTTTTTATTGTTGAGTTGTACGAGTTCTGTATATATTCTCGATACTATACCCCTACCCAGATATATATGATTTGCAAATATTTTCTCTCATTCTTTGGTTTGTCTTTTCACTTTCTTGGTAGTGTTTTTTGTTTGTTTGGTTGGTTTTTTTTTAAAGACAGGGTCTCATTCTGTTGCCCAGGCTATGGTGCAGTGGCATGATTATAGCTCATCATAACCTCAAACTCCTGGGCTCAAGGGATCCTCCTTCCTTAGTGTGATAGTGTTCTTTAAGGACAAATGTTTTTAATTTTGATGATGCCCAGTTTATTAATATTTCTTTTATTGCTTGTGCTTTTGGTATCATGTAACCATTGCTGATTCCAAGGTCACAAAGATTTATACCTACATTTTTATCTAAGAACTTAATAGTTCTACCCTTTAAATTTAGGTCTTGGATCCATTTTGAGTTAACTTTTTTTTATGGCATAGGGTAGGTATCCAGCTTCATTCTTTTACATATGGTTTAATCATCATTTGTTGGAAAGACTATTCCCTATTGGATAGTCTTGGCACTCTTGTAAAAAAAAAATCACTTGATTATGTATGTATGGGTTTATTTCTATACTTGCAATTCTATTCCATTGATCCTATGCATATCCTAATGTCAGTACCACACTATTATTACTGTGGTTTTGTGTTGCATTTTGGAATTGAGAAGTGTGAGTCCTCCAATGTTCTTTTTTTGAAGTTTGTTCTGGCTATTCTGGGTCCCTTGCAAAACCACTGAATTTTAGCATCACCTTATCAATTTCTACAACAGAAAAGGGGAGTTAGGATTTTGATAGGTATTATATTGAATCTGTAAATCAATTTAGGGAGTACTGCCATCTTAACAACATTAAGTCTTTCAATCTAAGAGCATGAGGTATCTTTCTATTTATTTAGGTCTTCTTTAATTTCCTTGTGTTGTTTTGTAGTTTTCAGTGTACAAGTCTTATGCTTCTTTTATTAAATTTACTACTAAGTATTTTACCTTTTGATGCTATTATAAATGGAATTGTTTTCTTAGTTATATCTCCAAATTTTTTAAATCTAAAAGTATAGAAATACAATTAATTTTTGTTATTGAATTTCTGTTTGAAACTTTGGTGAGCTCATTTATTAGCTCTAATAGTTTGTTTTTGGTGTGGATTCCTTAGGATTTTCTTTGTTGTTGTTGTTTTTTGTTTTTGAGACGGAGTTTTGCTCTATTGCCCAGGCTGGAGTGCAGTGGCACAATCTCGGCTCACTACAACCTCCTGGGTTCAAGCGATTCTCTAGCCTCAGCCTCCTGAGTAGCTGGGACTACAGGCGCCCACCACTCCCAGCTAATTTTTGTATTTTTAGTAGACATGGGGTTTCACCATGTTGGCCAGGCTGGTCTTGAACTTCTGACCTCAAGTGATCCACCTGTCGCAGCCTCCCAAAGTGCTGGGATTACAGGTGTGATCCATTGCACCCAGCCCCCTAGGATTTTCTATATGTAAGGTTATGTCTTCTTCAAACAGAAATACTTTAAACTCTTCCTTTCTAATCTAGATGCCTTTATTTCCTTTTCTTGCCTGATTTCTCTGGCTAGTACCTCCAGTACAGTGTTGAGCAGGAGTAGCAAGATAAGACATTTTTGTCTTGTTCTTAGGTATAAAGCTTTTAATCTTTCATCATTACATATGCGGTTACCTTGGGCTTTTCATAGATGCCCCTTATTAAGTCAAAGAAGTTCCCTTCTGTTTGTAGTTTGTTGAGTGGTTTTTATCATGAAATGGTGTTAGATTTTTTTAAAAGTACCTTTTCTGTGTCTTTTGAGATGATCATGTGATTTTTGTTCTTTATTTTATTAATATGGTATATTATATTGATTGTTTCTTATACGTTGACTCAACCTTGTATTCTTGGGATAAATCCCACTTGGTCATAGTATATAATCCTTTTTATATCTTGCTGGATTTTGTTTGCTAGTATTTTGTTGAGAATTTGTCCATCTATATTAGAAACAGATACTGTTTTTTACGTACGATTTTTTTTCTGGTTTTGGTATTAGAATAATACTAGCTTTATAGAAAAATTGGAAAGTGTTCGCTCTTCTATATTTTGGAAGAGTTTGTGAAGGTATGTCGTTAATTCTTTAAACATTTTATAGAACTCACCATCTGGGCCTGCGCTTTTCTTTGTGAGAAGTTTTTTGATTACTAATTCAGTCTTTATACTTATTTTACGTCTATTCAGATTTTCTATTTTTTCTTTAGTCCGTTTTGGCAGTTTATATCTTTCTTGGAATTTATTGGTTTCATCTAATTTGTTGTTCATTGTATTTCCTTAGAATTTTTTTGTTTTTGTAAGATTGGTAATAATGTTTTTTTTCTTTCGTTCCTGATTTTAGTACTTTGAATCCCCTTTTTTTTCCTTGGTCAGTCTAGCTAATGATTTATCAATTTTGTTGATTTTTTAAAGAACCAACTTTTGGCTAGGCACAGTGGCTTGCACCTGTAATCCCAGCACCTTGGGAGGCCGAGGCAGGTGGATTGCTTGAGCTCAGGAGTAGCCCGAGAACCCCTTCCGAGTAGAACATATCAGTTCGATATTCCCACTTCATGGGGGTAATCCTGTTTTGTCATCCAGCCGAAAAGACAGTAGCATTCATTTCAGAGTGGTCCTTTTTTAAGGTACCGGGCCTTGTAGCTGGAGGCAGAGAGAGTGACAGTTACTGGGCTGTAGACCACATATCTATTTGTGCCAATTTGCTTAAAAAAGGACATTTGTTAGCAGGTTTCAGAACATTGGTAAGATAACACTCAGTAGGAAGATTGCTTGCGTTATGTCAGCTACCTTTCTTTCATTACCAGAAGCTACTAGGATTCATCAGAAATAACCTAATATTTGGTGAATGGCATTGGCTTAGACAGATTTGCTTCAGACCAGGAGGTAGCTGAAGATCACTGGCAGCTGGGACTTTCCTCCTTATCTCTGTGCTTCTCTTGCTGTGTAGGCTTGCTTTCTTCGCATAGAAGGCACAGGACCAGTGGCCTCTGTACCTCACAGCTTCAAGAGCAGATAGGAGGGAGCTCTTCCCTTTGCCCCGGTTGAAAAACTTCCTGGGAGATGACTCTGTCCTTCCCTGTGGGGTAGTGGGTCCTGTGATTGGTCAGCTTCCTTTATCAGAAAAGGCTATGTCTGGTGGAAGCAGTCACACCAGCTTCCCTATAGCCCCGCATTAAAGCTGAGTGGAGAGAGGGAGGGAGAGGGCCCTGTGCTATTGTGAAAGAGGATAATTTGATGCTATTACAGCTCAGATAAGGTCTGGGAGAATGATTTGCCGGACAGGCATCTCCAACTGTGCAACTCAGCCACATTTTACATATGTAACACTGGGTAACTTACTTGATATCCCTAGTGTCATTTTCATTTTTAATATAGGAATAATTCTTACCATGCAAAGGCTTGTAAGGTTTACTGTATATAAAGTGCCTGTTACATAAGGGGCAGCAATGAGTGAGCATCTGCTGCTTCTGCTATTGTTATTATTAATGTTGCTATTATCCCTTTCTCCAAGTCCTCTTATTTAACGGTGTTATTTTGCTAAAACACACCTTTAAGAATGCTATTGCCCTCTTTGTAAACCTTTAGTAGCTCCCCATTAACTATTGAATAAAGTTAAATTTCCTTAACTACTCCATGTTTTTTTTCAGACCCTTCAGGATCTGGTCCCTGTAATCTTCTTTTCAGCCTCATTTTTAAAAATGTTTAATTTTAATTTTTTTGAAACAGTCACACTGTTTCCCAGGATGGAGTGCAGCAGCGCCATCTCGGCTCACTGCAACCTCCGCCTCCCAGGTTCAAGGGATTCTCCTACTTCAGCCTCCCGAGTAGCTGGGATTACAGGTGTGCACCACCATGCCCAGCTAATTTTTGTATTTTTAGTAGAGATAGGGTTTCACCACGTTAGCCAGGCTGGCCTTGAACTCCTGGCCTCAGTCAAGTGATCTGCCCACCTCAGTCTCCCAAAGTGTTGGGATTACAAGCGTGAGCCACTGTTCCTGGCCTTCAGTCTTATCTGTAAGTTCCTGTCTGCACCCTGTGCTCTTGTCTGTACATCTACTCTCCTATGAATAGGAAAGTAAAGTTTTCTACATCTGTGCCTTCGCTGATGTTGTTTCCTTGTCTTGGAATGGCCTTTCCCCCACTACCTTCCTTTTCTTTTTATCAGATTTCTTTTTTCTTTCTTTTTTAAAGCCCCAGGTTGAAACTTGAAACCTGATCATTTCAGTTTTGCTTCCTTCCCTGATCTTTTTCCTTGACTGGGAGGAGCCTTCTGGAGTCCACAGCACTTATTTTTGCTCTATTACGATTGTTTACGTGTTAGTCTTTTTTTTTTTTTTTTTTTTTACATTTTGCAAGAATCTAAGCCAGTTGTTTTGTAGAATGTCACACATTCTGGATTTGCGTGATTATTTCCTAGTTGTATTCGTTTTAATTATTTTCAGTTATCTCTCTTAGTTTTTTCTTTTTTGTTGTTGTTGAGAAAAGGGTTTTGCTCTGTCACCCAGGCTAGAGTGCAGGGGTGTGGTCATGGCTCACTGCAGCCTTGACCTCCTTGGCTCAAGCAGTCCTCCCACCTCTCAGCCTCCTGAGAGCTGGGACTATAGGTGTGTACCACCACACCTAGCTAATATTTTGTATTTTTTGTAGAGATAGAGTTTCGCCATGTTGCCCAGGCCAACCTCGAACTCCTGGGCCCAAGTGACCCTCTTGCCTTGGACTCCCAAAGTGCTGGATTAGGAAATTAGGAAACGACTAGGATTATAATTGGCCCTCTTAATGTTGTTTAATTTGTAACCCTAATAGTTGTATTACCACTGGGACCTGTCTTGCCTTTTTTCTGTTTACTGTAATTTTATTTAAAAAATTGTGTTATAGTAGAAGAGGATCAAGGATGAATATATTCTTACCTTGTTTGGGTTAATTTTGCATTCTAACCTCATCAGGGATTTTCAAATCTAATTATTATTTTTGTGTATTTCCTTTACACTTTTGAAGGGAAGATAAGTATAGGGTACAGTAAAAGGGTGACTAAATGCTTAAGGAATGTTTTCATCAACTGTTTTCTTTCACTGTGTTATTAGTAAAGAACTCTTTTCAACTCTGCTTGGTATTGAGAAATTTTTTTCCTAAAATATATGAGTCCTGATATTTATAGTTAGAACAAAAAGAATACTCTGTTTAGTATCTCGGTAATCACTTCTGAACATGAATTCTTACGGCTCAAGACTTTGGATGTAGGGCATCTATAGTTTCATGTGGGATAATCATCTTTAAAACATAATCATTCAATATTGGCTTGTTTTGCTGCTTTCTCACACAGGTGGAGTACAGGAAAATACCAGTTGTTCAAGTATTAAGTATTTGTTCAACTTCCATTATTTGAGATGTTACTTTGTTGTATTGCACATGACTAATTTACTCTTAGGAATATTTACTGAATGTAAACATAGCACTTTTGCATAACATAGGCTTTGCTTGGCTCAGTTTAGTAAGAGACACAGAAAGGCTAAGTTACATTTCATCAGTAAATGTTTTTTGAGCACCTGATGTGTACCAGACACTGTTCTGAGGCATAAGTCAGATACAATTCCTACCCCCTAAGGTATGTGTAGTCTTGTGGGTGAAGTAAACCAGCAATTATAACACAGGGTGATGCATGCCACAATAGGGGAACACACAGAAGACTCTGGGAGCCCAGGGTGGAAATCTAAATCAGACAGAGCTAAGGTGCTTGGAATGACAACGAGGCAGAACATTTGGGTCAAGAAAATTCCAAACTGAGGGACATTGGATGAGAAGTCACAGAAGCAAAAAATGTTACCCATTTGGGGAATTGCAGAGGTAAAGCTAAAGCAATACTTCTTGAGGTATGGTCTTCTGTTTGCCTTTGTCATAATTATCTGGGGGCAGCCGGGTGCGGTGACTCACGCCTGTAATCACAGCACTTTGGGAGGCCGAGGTGGGTGGATCACCTGAGGTCAGGAGTTCGAGACCAGCCTGGCCAACATGGTGAAACCCCGTCTCTATCAAAAACACAAAAATTAGCCGAGCATGGTGGCGGGTGCCTGTAATCCCAGCTACTCTGGAGGCTGAGGCAGGAGAATCGCTTGAACCCAGGAGGCAGAGGTTGCAGTGAGCCAAGATTGAGACATTGCACTCCAGCCTGGGCGACAAAGCGGGACTCCATCTCAAAACAAAACAAAACAAAATAATTATCTAGGAGTGATTCTTAAACCTCCAGGTGATTCTTAGCCTTCTAGGTGGTTCTCTGACTCTCTAAAGTATGAGAAACATTCGTACTTAAGGGAATGAAGAAGGAATGAAAATAATGATGTAATACATGTTACATTAAAGGTATGTGTAAAGTTCTATGATTAGGTTAATTTATATAGACTGTATGACATTTTCATTTAAAATCTGTTTATTTTCCTATCCATAAGTAATTTCTTTTTGGAAGGGGAATTGGCAGAAGGGATGGGTATTACTGTAAATCTTGTCCTTTTATCCCCAGATGATTCTAAAAACAATTTACCAGTCTGTTAATGTTTTATTCATTGAATGCTTTGTTTTTCTTTTAGTCCAAGGACAAAATGATGAGAGGCTCTCGCAGAGGATGTGTTAGACTCAGAGTGAGTATTTATTCATTTTTATGAAAATCAATTTTGACAGAAAGAAGAAAATTGTATTCTGATAGAATTATGGAAGTCTAAATTTAGTTTAGCTTCCTTACATAATTGTTGGGGCAGGTATCTAAGTCTCAGAGAGAAAATGTGATTTCTCCAAGTAACTGTTAGTCAGTATCAGAACCAGGACTAGAACTCAGTTATTTTGGCCCATGATTCAATGTTGTATTTATGACTTAATGCATGTTCTGATTTTCTTAAACCTCTACTTTACAGACAAGAGACAAGGGCTGGAAATTAAGTGAGTTATAGTGTTGGTGGTATATCAACAGTAGAAAAAATGGAAAAATCCCAACTGTTAGCTGCCGCTGCTTTGTTTTTCCTGTTCAGCACTATTTAATCATGGTATATATAGCAGTGCTATCCAGTAGAAATACAATGTTAGCCACATCTATAATTTAAGATTTTCTGGTAAGCCACATTTCAAAAGTAAAAAGAAACAGGCAAAATTAATATTTTATCTAGGTCAGTATATCTGAAATATTGTTATTTTAACATGTGATTAATAAAAAAAAATTAAGATATTTTACAATCTTTCTTTCCATACTAACTATTCAAAATCCAGTGTGTTTTTTACACAAAGGGTACATCTCAATTAGGACTAGCTGTACTTCAGAGAAGGGGATCAATAGCCACATGTGACTAGTGGCTGCCTTATGGTGCGGACCTATAGCTTCATGCTGCTTTCAGTTTCCACCATTGTTCAAATAGGTAAAGGCAAGAAAGAATGCATGGCTAGGGATGCAGTTTCTAGTATCCCATTGTATATGAAGAAAAGTGGCCTCTATCATAACTAGGTTAATCAGTTCTAGGAACCTTTTCTTCAGGACCCTGTTGACTTCTTTCTTCCACCTTTTTTTCTGCATCCTTACTTTTGAAGATGTGAATATATTTGGTAAACATATTATTGCCCTTGTTAACAGTCCTTGATAGAACTGGGAAATACCGCTGAGAAAGACACCAAATTATAATAGAAAAATCCTGGCACTGAGATAGGAGTAGGTATGGGAGATTTGCAGGATGGAAATGAGACAGGCCTGTTTCAAGCAGATGGTATATATGTGATAGCACAAAGATTTTTAAAAATTCAACTTCTAGTTTTTGGATTTTTTTTTCCTAAAATTTTCCTTTGGTTTCTCTTTTGTCTATTTGGTGTAATTACTTTTCTAAGCACTTGCTGTTGACCTCAGTCACCAGTCAGTCTGGTATTAACTGCTCTTTTGGCTTGAGATAAGTTCAGTAGTGAGACTTTAGCAGAACTGTCTTGATAGAGCACTGCAGTTGAATTCCATCTGGATTTAGGCCACTGTCTCATTGTTACAGTTAATCCACTGGTTTTGTCTGTCTTTATTTTTTTGTTTTTGCTTTTAAATGTAGCTTAATTAATTATTAACCCTTCTAACTACCACCTTAAGAAATAGAATTTTGTCAGCTGCACCTGAAGCCTCTCCACATGCCCCAATTAAATAAATTACATCCCTTATATGTCTCCTAAAGTAATCACTTCTTACATTTGGTTATAACTTTTTTACCCAAATGTGCATCCCTAAGTCCTATAGTTTTCTTACCTATTTGTTTAACTTGATGTCTTTTGTTTACAATTTGTCTGTTGAAGAATCTGGACCGGCTGGGTGCTGGAGCTCACGCCTTTAATCCCAACACTGGGAGACTGAGCGAGGCAGAGGATCATTTGAGCCCAGTAGTTCGAGACCAGCCTGGGAAACATAGTGAGATCCCCATCTCTACAAAAAATTAAAAAAATTAGCTGGATGTGGTGACACATGCCTATAGTCCCAGCTACTTGAGAGACTGAGGCAGGAGGATCACTTGAGCCCAGGAAGTCAAGGCTGTAGTGAGCCATAATTGTGCCACTGCCTTCCAGCCTGGGTGACAGAGTGAGACCCTGAGACCCTGTCTGAAAAAAAAGAAAAAAAAAAAAAGGAATCCAGACCCTTTGACCTATAAGAATTTTCCATAGTATAGATTTTACTGATTGCACGGTGGTGCAGTTCACTACATTCCTCTGTCCATTGTTTTTGCTGCAAATTGGCAGCTGGATCCAGAGACTGGATCAGACTTAGGTTTGATCCCTTTGGCAAGACTGTAGGTGGTGGTGTGTTCTTTTAGCAGCAAGAACATAGTATCTAGTTTTTGCCCTTTGTTGATATTAGCAGCTATTGATGTTCAGTACCTACACCCATTAACTCATTGAGGGTTGCAAAATAATGACAGGCTATCATTTTGTTTTAATTTTTATCAGAAATAATTTTATAAGGAGACATTTCATCTATTATTTGGTTACCCAGTGGTGCAGTTAAAATAGGCAAGATGACTGCTTGATTATTTCCTATTATTTACCAAATTTTAAAGGTAATGAATTGGCTTCAAAAACAACCACTTATATATGTGTTTATATGTATATTTCCAAAAGAATTGGAAACAGGGACTGAAACAGATGCTTATATATCCATGTTCATAGGATATATAACATGGATATATAGCATTATTTGCAATATTCATAGCATTATTTGCAATATTCACAGTAGCCAAGAGGTGGAAAGGATCCAAGTGGCCATCCACTGATGAATGGATAAAAAATGTGGTATATAAATACAGTCTATTATTATTATTATTATTCAGTCTTACAAAGGAAGGAGATTCTGACACATGCTGCAACATAGATGAACCTTGAGGACACTAGACTAAGTGAAATAAGCCAGTTACAAAAAGACAAAAAGGGTATGATTCCACTTATGTGGGATTCCTAGAGTAGCCAAAATCAGAGACAGAAAGTAGAATGGTGGTTTCCAGGGGTTGGGAGTACGGGAGATGGGGACTTAGTGTTTAATGAGTATGGAGTTTTCAGTTTGGAAAGATGAAAAAGCTCTGGAGATGGATGGTGATGATGGTGATCATCACATCATGAACAATGTGAATGTCCTTTATGCCACTGAACTATACACTTAGAAATGGTTAAAATAATAAATTTCATGTTAGTATGTTTTACCATACACACAAAAACACCCATATATTTCACAGTTTTATAGGTCAGACATCTCTGTTGGGTTTTGTGCTTAAGGTCTCGTATGACTGAAATCAAGGAATTGGCTGGACTGGGCCCTTATCTGGAGGCTCTGAAGAAGAGTCCTCTTCCAGGCTCATTCAGGGCATTTGCAGAATTCAATTCCTTGTGATTGTAGAACTGAAGCCCTGTTTGTTTTTTGTTTTTTGTTGTTGTTGGCTGTCAGTTGTGTTCTGCTTTCAGCTTCTAGAGGCTGCACGTATTCTTGGTCACGTGGCCTAGACCCCTCCATTTTCATGTCAGCGATGTGCATTGAATCCTTCTGGTGCTCTGAATCTTTCTGACTTCCCATTTGGCTATCAGCTGCAGAAAATGCTCTGCTTTTAAAAGACCTCATGTGATGACATCGGATTAGGTCCACCAAATAATCTCCCTTTTGCCATGTAATGTAACATAATTACTCCTGCGATATCATATTCATGGTTTTCATCCATACTCAAAGGGGAGGAGATTATACAGGGGCAAGGGTCTGTGAGAGTCATTCTTAAAATTCTGCCTACTACACAGCATGACAGAGAAGAACCAAATATACCTGTGTTTGATTCCCATTTTTACCCATTCCTTTGTTGAGTGGAAAAGGGAAGCTATCATAAGCTTCCTGAGCTTTAGTTTCCTCTTCTTTAAGGTGGAGATAATACTCTTCTTGCAGAATTTTGTGACGATTAGGTCCTGGCACATAGATGGAACTTAATAATTAGAAACATGTATGTGTGTGTCCGTCTGTGTGCACACACGTGCATTTTACTAGGCTTTGTAGTATTTTCCAAAAATTAAACTGCCGAGGCTTTTAGTCAAGAAATATCTGGAGGGTTTGTTTACAATACAGTTACCAAGTCCACCTTCTAGATAGGCTGCTTTAGTGTAGTGTTCTGGAACCTTTATTTTTAAACAGATTATCCAGGTAATTATGTTGTGTAACCAAGAGGGACCACTGGTGTAGAAACAATCAGAGAGACCTGGGGCTGAATTTTACTCAGCTCTTCCCTTACTGACTCTGACATTGGGCACATTTCTTAACTTTTATGAGGATACTGTGATATAACTGGTATGGTTGTTGTGAGGCTTAGCAATTATGTATGTATAGGAAACAGTAACTGCTATGGATGACAACGATGATGACGATGATGAATATGGTAGTGATACTGCATCTAGATTCCAAATGAGCTTAATGAGCTATCATTGACTGCACTACTGATCTTGCCCTTGCCCCATCCATCCCATCCTATATTTGAATCACACTATGTTTCTTCCTGTTCCCTCACTGTGCTTCTTCATTCCTCATTGCTTCTGACTTTTTCTTTTTCTTATATCATGGAAGTTCTGCACCCCCTATCTGATGAGCTCATCGCTTAAGAGACTTTTCAAATGTTACCTCATATGTGAAGCCTGTCTAATCCGCATACTTCTAACAGGTTTAATTCTCCCCATCCTCTACATTTTTTTTTCCTTCTTCCCCGACTCCTGCTTCTCCTCCCCCTCCTCGCTCTCCCCCCAACTTTTGACAGGATCTTGCTCTTTCACCCAGGCTGGAGTGCAATGGTGCGATTATAGCTCACTACATCCCCAAATTCCTGGCCTCAAGCAATCCTCCTGCCTCAACCTGCTGAGTAGCTAGGACTACAGGTGTGCACCACCACACCTAGCTAATTAAAATTTTTTTTTTTTAGAGACGAGGTCTCACTGTGTTGCCCAGGCAGTCTTGCTAACTCAGTCTCCTAACTCCCGACCTCAGGCAGTCCTCCTAACCCAGTCTCCCAAAGCATTGGAAATTACAGGCACCAGCGACCATGCCTGGCCTATTTTTTTACATTTGTAATTTAGAGCCATGAAATTACTTGTTACATTGTATTACATGTTAATTTTTCTGTTGTCTCCACTTGGATAATAAGTTCCTATTCAGTGTCACAGTTGCCTGGCACATAATAAATACTCAAAAATGCTTATTGTTAATTTTATGTATTTATAAAAATAATCAGTAAATGTTGGGAAATTTGCCTTTACTATGGTTTGCATACAAAAGAACTGTGGGAGTTATTTATCTTAAACATAATGTGAGCCAGTGGTATGATGTATTTTCTAAAAAAACAAAGCAAAACACCCACGTGAACATAGGGTACATAAAAGGAGAATGGAGAAAGGGACCATAGAGGAAACCCAGATCAGGTGCTGTGCTGGATGATTTTCATACACATTCCTATCATAACCCTGTCAGGTAAATGCTCATATTTCATTTTGCAGATGAGGAGACTGAGACACAAACTACTCTTAGTAACTTATCAAGGTCATATAGAAATGGTGAATCTGAGATTGGACTTGGGTCTTATTTCAAAGCCCTGTTCAATTCTTAATGTTACTAGGCTCCCATTCCTCTGGACTAGAAGAGTGAATTCAGATACTGTAAGTCATTATAAGGTAGTGTAAAACCAGTGGAGGAAAGCAGAAAAGTGAAAAACCTTCTTTGTGTTGGTTATGAAGTGTGTGCCACTAGATGGTGCCCTTTCCTTGATGAAGAAGTAAAATGTTGCTTGAGTCCTGTGGTCTGATCCTCTCTCATACTAGTCAAAAACAAAACATTGGCATTTTCAGATAATATCTGGAAAATGGAGACATTGACAACATTAAAGAGGCAGTGTGGCCCGGGCTTGGTGGCTCATGCCTGTAATCCCAGCACTTTGGGAGGCTGATTCAGGAGGATCACTTGAGTCCAGGAGTTTGAGACCAGCCTGGGCAACATAATGAGACCTCTTCTCTACAAAAAAAAAAAAAAAAAAAAAGAACAAAATTGGCTGGGTGTGGTGGCTTACACCTCTATCCCAGCTACTTGGGAGGCTGAGGTGGGAGCATCACTTGAGTGCAGGAGGTCGAGGCTGCAGTGAGCTGAGATCATACTACTGCACTCCAGCCTGGGTAACAGAGCAAGACCCTGTCTCAAAGGGAAAAAAAAAAAAAAAGTAGGGTGTAGTGGCAAAAACAAATACAGGGCATGTATGTAATGAAATTCAGACTTGGATTCTGCCACATTCTGGCGTTGTGACTTGAGGCAGCTTTTCAGCTCTGAGCCCTATTTCCCATATCTCTGGAATAGACATCATGCCATTTACTCATAGTGTTGTGAGTACCAAATTAGTTAATACATTTTGAAAAGTACTCAAACACGGTGTTTGGAGCTTAATAGGATCTAAATGAATGGTAGTTTTTTTTTGTAATTCATAATTTCTATTAATACAGATGAATCTCAGATTCTGAAGAATTCTAAAGGGCCTTAGGAATCACCAAAGAAAAATGAATTATATTAAACAAAGTTTTAATGGTAAATTTATTATACATCTTTGAAAACTATTAATCCACATGTGATTTAGAGTAACCCTCTTTTACTCCATCCAGTGAAACTAAGTATTCCATTTACCTGTTGTGCTAGGTATCAGAATTGAATGTGATTTCCTGAGAGATGCATTATCTATTCTCTTTTCTTTTAGTCTACCACAAGAGAGGTCGGTGGTGCACCATGACAGAATATTAATATTTTCAGTAATGACTTCTGTTAGTGCCCTATTTCATTGATACCATCACTTTTTTTTTTCACAATGCAATAAGGTGTTATTTTTAGGTTAATGTATAACTGTAAGAATGTCTTCCTTTTTCCCTTGGATCTGTATCCTGTAAGAACTTTTATCAATTGTCTTGTTATTTCACAGTGAAAAGTCACTCTATTCATTGTGGCTTTTCTCGTTAATTCAGTAGCCTTTTTGTAAGCTCTTTCTCTTCTCTATGAATTTAATATTGAAAATATCCTCCCTTGGGCAAGATGTAAACATCTATTTAATCTCTGTGATTGGTACATAGATGTCATTAGTGCTCTATTTTATGAATGTTTATACTATTTCATAATTACAAATTAAAAATTAAATGAAAAAGAAAGTGATGGAAGAATATATTCCAGGCAAGTGCTAACCATAAGAAAGCTGGGAAACAGAATTAATATCAGACATAGAATACTAAGAAAAGAAATTAAATTGTTATGGAAAAAGAGAATACCAAAGACGCAGTATCACATAGATAACATTCTTTGACAACAATGGAAAAAATTAGAAATCCCTTGATGAAACAGTAGCCACCCACCTCACACACATACTTCTGAATAATTCATTGGTGAAAGTAGAAATGATAATAGAAATTGTGAAATATTTAAGTCTGAACGATAATGAGAAAACCACATGTTAAAACTGCATCTATGGAAGTCTGATTTATAATCTTAAATGAATATATTACAAGACAGATTGAGAATTAATGATCTAAACATTAAAATTTTAAAATTAGGCAAAGAAAAGAAATAGCAAAGGAAATAGAAAGAAGAAAATAACAAAAAGAATACACTAATGAAATGGGAAATAAACACTAGAGAGCATAAACCAACTGAACTGTGATTCTGTGAAAAAAGTAATAAAATAAACCCTGGTTAGATTGGGAGGAAAAAAACAAAGGCACAAATAAATAATATTAAGAATGAAAAAAAGAAAAGTACGTAATAGTAGAGATGAAAAATTGGCAGGAAGCTACTACAAATACATTTTGCCAATAAATTTGAAAGCTTATATGAAAATGGATAATTTCTCAAAAAAGCATAAATCAACAAAATTAGGCTGTCAAAGAACTTGACAAGGTGATTCTAAAAGTCATTTAAAATTTGGGAAAGGGGAGAGATATTTTTAAAGAATAAGGAGTTGGTGGACTTGCCACTCCAGATATTAAGTTTTTAACTGAAACTATGGTAATTAAAATGGTATGGTGGTGTTATAAGAGACAGAAATAGATTAGCGGAATGGAAGAGAAAGCTGAAAAACAGAACCATTTGGATTTGGGTCTTGGAAAAAGCTGGAAATTTGGTATATGATAGAGCGTTACAAATCAGACATTATCACTTAGTAAATGAAACTGGATCAATTGGGTGTCCATATGAAAAAAAGAATATTACTCTTTACCCCATGTGATACACAAAAACAAATTTCAGATGTATAAGAGGTATAAAATGAAATTTTAAACTTAGAAAAAAAGCATAGGTGATATCTTTATGATGTCAAGATAGAGCAGAAAGCATAAACCACAATGGCAAATATTTGTGGATTTGACAACATTCAAAATTTAAAACCTTTGAACAAAAAAAGATACCACAGTCAAAGGGAAAAGACAACTCATGGATAGAAGAGAAAATACTTAAAATACATCAATTGGCAAAGGATTAATATTCTGTGTATATGTAAATAACTCCTGCATATTAATAAAGAAGACAAAAAGAAAATCCCCCGAAATGCACACAAATCAGTAAAAAAGACAAAAGAATTCTCAAAATGTAGAAAAGTTACATACTTTCAATTCATATAAGGGGGAATAAGAAGGTAAAATATTGAATGCAAAAGCAAAGCAAATTGTTTACCACTCTCTTACTGGCATCTAGGCCAGTGCCTAGAAATTCAATAAATACTTGTTGAATCAATGAATGAATGATGCTAAAGTAGGTCCTCCATGCAGTGTCTTCTTTAGCGAGCAGGTTGAACCGCAAGCCATTCTGCTCCCTTCTATATTATTGATTCTGTCACTCCTCTCTAGACTGTATGTTCCTCCAGGGCATAGACATGTTTTGTATCCCCTGGCTGTTACTGTTCTTGGCCCAGAATAGGTATTTAATAAGTTTGTTGAAGTAATTAGTGAATATTGTTTACTGTCACCATGTCCTGTTAAGAACAGGCTTTGGATCAGGGTTTGCAAGACCTAGTATTCTTCTCCCTTTTAGTTGTTGGACTTTTGGCAAACTTAAAAAAAATTTTTTTTAAATCTGAGTCTCAGTTTCTGAATCTCTAAAGAAGAGTAGTGACCTGTTCTGCCTAAATCTCAGGGACCACATTTAAATGCACTATGTGAATGTAAATAGACTTCCAATGTCATTTAAGCAGTGATGAAAAGTATGTGGTTGTAGAGTTATAATGGGAGTAGCTATGCTGTGTATTCTTAGCACTGTCTACATTCCTTTTAGGAGCCTGTGAGCAATCTATGTCTCAGAGGAGTCATCATTCTTTTTTATTATCTTTGGAACCAGTTCACCAGCCTACTTTTCGCAAAGGGAGATTGGCCCCAAAATAGCCAGAATTTTGTTTCTTTCTCTTTTTTTACCCCAAGCCGTGAGAGCAAAACTATCTTTCTGTCTTTGGCATCAGAATGATGATTCATGTCTGAAGTATGTCTGTGTGTATAGAAAAAAAAGGAAAAGAGAGAAAGTCAGGAAATTCATCCAGTGGGACAAGACTGTGTAGCTCTAGTTTCTTTTTGGTGCCTTGATAGTGTGACCCTGGAGCAACAGGCACCTTGGTGACCTCAAGTACTGATAGAACTTTAAGAAGTTGACCATCTGAAACCTTCAGAAAAAAATCATGAGAGGTCACTGAAAGATGTATATGTTTATTATGTTGGCACAATGGGGGTCATAAAAGTGGAGTTGAAAGAAAAACATTGATATTTTTGTGGGTTAGTATAACAAATAACTTTTCTTAACAACAGAACACCATTTCATATATAGATTATCAAAGGGAGTTTTGCTTTACCAGATATAATCAAAAAAATACTCTAAACCCAGATAAAGGGAGAGGAAGGATGTCTCAGGCAGAGGGAACATGTGCAAAAAATGGTGGTAGGAGAGAAATTGGGGCAATTGGTAAACCTTAAGCTATTTAAGTGTAGAATAGAGAGGTAGGCATAGAGCAAATCACTAAGGGCCTTGTAGGCTAGGCTGTGGCGGAGAGTGACCACATCCCTTAAACCAGAACTGCTTGAGAATGAAAGGGGGATCTATTCATTATTGAGCCAGGACAACAGGAATAATCCAGGATTGTTCCTGGCAAACCAGGTCGTATGGTCACCTTGTGTGAAGGTGAAGAAGAACCATTGGTGTGGTAACATATCCTCCAAGGAATGGAAGGTTAAAATAAATTATAAACTAGAGGATTGGACAGCTGAATAATCTTGACTAAAAGGGAATGAGAGAGGCTGGCCAATTGCTTGGTTAGGACATGGAATTGAAAAGGGCTGTTGTTAAAGAGTGTAAAGACTTGAGTCTTGAGTATGTGTAAATGCAGTTGGGAAAAAGAGAGAGAGAGACAGAGAAGAGAAATAGAGACCAGGAAGAGAGAGACAGAAATTGAAAATTGGCAGGGATATGGAGCATGAGTGTAGAAGGACTGGGTTTTCGATAGAAGAATGGACACCTTTTCCATTATGATAAGTGGAAAGGAAGCACGCTGGGTTTAGATGCAAGTGAGTCTTCAGGTGGGAGGGCATATCAGGAAGGTTTAGAATTTCTACCCGATGACTGCTTTTGTTGTTGGGAGTCCTAGCCAATGAATAAAGCAATAAAAGACATATAAGGTGTAAGGCTTGGAGTAGAAGTAATAAAACTATTATTCACAGCAACTTAATCGAGCATATGGAAAATCCAAAAGAATCTATAGATATAACTATTAGAATTGAGAATTGAATCTAGCAAGATAACCAGATACAAAGTCATTATATAAAAATCAACAAATTTTTTTTTTTTTTTTTTGAGACAGAGTCTCGCTCTGTCGCCTAGGGTGGAGTGCAGTGGCGCGATCTCGGCTCACTGTAAGCTCCACCTCCCAGGTTCACGCCATTCTCCTGCCTCAGCCTCCTGAGTAGCTAGGACTACAGGCGCCCACCACCAGGCCTGGCTAATTTTTTGTATTTTTAGTAGAGATGGGGTTTCACCGTGTTAGCCAGGATGGTCTTGATCACCTGACCTCATGATCTGCCCGCCTTGGCCTCCCAAAGTACTAGGATTACAGGCGTGAGCCACCGCACCCGGCCAATCAGTGATATTTCTGTATACTAACAACTGGCAATCAGAACATGAATTTTTTAAAATGGAGAACATTTATAATAGCATCAAAAAGCATCAAATTTTTAGGAATAAATATTAACAAAAGATGAGTGAGACCTCTACTCAGGAAATGATAAAACATTATTGAAATTTAAAAAGACCTAAATAAATGACAGTCTATTTATTTAGACTGGCAAATCCCAGTTTATTTCTAGTCATTTGAGTCATTATGCTGGCAAGTGTGTGTGTGTGTGTGTGTGTGTAAAACGTGTGTAGCTGACTAAAAATTTATGAAGAGTCAAGAGTATCCATTCCTGATTCCTGCCTTCTCAGCCAACATACAGAACCCAGTAGAAATGGTGATTTGCTTTCCTCTGCCCCTTTGGGGATGGCTGGCTATGACTATGTTGAAGATGTTTATTTATTAAAAAACTTTTTTTAAATTGGAGGATTTACTCCACCTGATATCCAAATGTAAAGCCTTCCAGAAGATAATGTAGGAGAATATTTTCATGGCCTTGGGACTGGGAAAGACTTCTTAAAGGAGACATAGAAAGCAGAACTATAAAATGTAAAGTCAATACACTGTCCTACATTAAAGTTAAGAATTCTTCATCAAAAGATATCATTATGTGAGTGCAAAAGCAGGCAACAGAGTAGAAGTAGATACTTGCTTAATTTATAACCATTGAAGGGCTCATACCCATGATATAGAAAGAACTCCTACAAGTCATTAGAAAAAGATAGTCCAGTCTTGTCAATGGAGAAGAAACTTAAACTATTTCACAAAAGAGGATCTTCAAATGGTCAAAAACCATGAAAACATACTTAACCTTGTCAGTTATTAGGGAAGTGGAAGTTAAAACCATTATGAGATGTCACTACTTACCTGCCAAGAATAACTAAGGTGAAAAACTGTTAGTGAAGTTATTGGAACAGTTGAAACTGTCGTATACCACTGATGGGAGTATAGCTGACACAACCACTTTTGAGGACGATTTGATAGTATCTCCTAAACCTGATATATGCGTATCCTGTGACCTAGCAAATTTACTTTCCTAGATTTGTATTTAATATAAATACATGTATAACAAAAGATATGAATAAGAATATTCATAGGAGCTTTATTCTAATAACGTAAAACTGAAAACAACATAAATGTCCATGCACAATGGAATTGATAATTGTGGGTCTATACAGAGGAATGACATATATATAGCAATAAAAGTGAACAAACTACTGCTTCATGCAACAATATGGATGAATCTTACAAACATGGTGCATGAAAGAAGCCAGACACAAAGGAAAATAAGTGGTGTGAGTCCATTTGTATAAAATTCAAAGACAGGGCCAGGCATGATGACTCCTGCCTGTAATCCCAGCACTTTGAGAGGCTGGGATGGGTGGATCACTTGAGGCCAGGAGTTTGAGACCAGCTTGGCCAACATGGTGAACCCTGTCTCTACAAAAAATATAAAAATCAGCCGGGCGTGTGATGATGCATGCCTGTAATCCCAGTTACTCAAGAGGCTGAGGCACAAATATCACTTGAGCCTCAGAGGCAGAGGTTGCAGTGAGCTGAGATCACGCCACTGCAGTCCAACCTTGGCAACAGAGTAAGACTCTGTTTCAAAAATAAATAAATAAATAAAAAAGTTCAAAGACAGACTAAACTAATTGTTATATTAGAACTAAGGATAGTATTTATCTTTGGAATGGAGGGTTGGGTTAATGATTAGGAGTGTTACAAGGGGAGCTTTTCTGTTCATTGAGCTGTACACTTGTGATTTGTATATATGTTACATTTCAATGTAGTGTTATTTTCAGATGAGATAGTATATGTAAAATGCTTAGCATAATGCCTCACTCATGAAAATGAGTTCGGTTCAATAGCTGGCAGCATTAACTATTTACTGTGGTTTAGTGCTCTGTGATGATAAGATTCACGGCAGTGTTATCCAACAGACCTTTCTGCAGTGATTAAAATGTTCTGTATTTGTGCTGTTCAGTTTCATAGTCATTAGCCACAAGTGGCTGTTGAACATTTGAAATATGACTAGTGTGACTAAGGGACTTACTTTATTTATTTATTTAGTTTTTGAGACAGAGTTTCGCTCTTGTTTCCCAGGCTGGAGTGCAATGGGGCAGTCTTGGTTCACGGCAACCTCCAGCTCCCGGGTTCAAGTGATTCTCCTGCCTCAGCCTCCCGAGTAGCTGGGATTACAGGCTTGCACCACCATGCCTGGCTAATTTTGTATTTTTAGTAGAGACGGAGTTTCTCCATGTTGGTCAGACTGGTCTTGAACTCCCGACCTCAGGTGATCTGCCAGCCTTGGCCTCCCAAAGTGGTGGGATTACAGGCATGAGCCACCGCGCCCGGCCTGAGGGACTTATTTTAAATTTTTACTTAACTTTAATTAGAACTTAAATACCCAATATGTGGCTAATGGCTATTGTATTGGACAGTGTGGGTGTAGGGTTTTTGTCATAGGAAATAAATGACTGAAGGAGAATAGCAATGTAGTTCATTTGAGTAATTCAACAAATCAAGACACTGAGAGACCAGAGCATCAGATCAATTGTGCATATATACACTGAAGAATGCTCAGGATCATGACAAGACCTGATTGGAGTAGGAGACTGTTAGCTAGGTTCGAGTCTTCAAAGAAGCCTTCGGTTAGAGAGGGGAAAGTGCAAAGGTCCAGAAAGTAATGTTTTTTTCCATATAGACTATCTAAAGTATGCAGCGAGAAATGTTTCTGCAGCAGCAACAGGTGCTCCAGAGAAATGTTTTGTGTATATATATATATATATATATTTTTTAGAGTCTCGCTCTGTCACCCAGGCTGGAGTGCAGTGGTGCGATCTTGGCTCACAGCAATCTCTGCCTTGAAGTGATTCTCCTGCCTCGGCCTCCTGAGTAGCTGGGATTACAGGCATGCTCCACCATGCCTGGCTAATTTTTGTATTTTTAGTAGAGACAGGGTTTCAACATGTTGACCAGGCTGGTCTCAAACCCCTGACCTCAGGTGATCCGCCCGCCTCGGCCTCCCAAAGGGCTAGGATTACAGGTGTGAGCCGCCGCACCCGGCCTCCGGAGAAGTTCTGTACAACAAAACTAGAATAGTAATGTGGTCATTGGAGATCTGTGAGAGAGAAGTTTGGTGCCGTGAGAGGAAGGAAGCCAGCTTGCAAGAGTGGATGGAAGGTTAAGGTACAGCCAATTTTCAAAAAGCTCCTCTCTGAAAGCAATGTGAGGAGATGTGGTAGCTAGAGGGAGATGTAGGATTTTGCTTTTGTTTAACAAATGGTGAGAAATAGAGCTTGAAGAATGACCTTAAAAAGTGAAATTGCTTGGTGTTTTTAAAAATTTAAAATATTAAAATAATTATTTTAAAAATTTAAATAAGATCCTCAGTCATACTAGTCATATTTGAAATGTTCAGTAGCCACTTGTTGCTAGTGACTATTAAACTGAACAGCACAAATACAGAACATTTTAATCACTGCAGAAAGTTCTGTTGGATAACACTGCCGTCAGTCTTGTCATCACAGAGCACTAAACCACAGTGACTAGTTAATGCTGCCAGCTATTGCACTGAACTCATTTTCATGAGTGAGGTATGTGGAAGAAATGTGGAAGCTGAATTCATATGGGGTCTCTGTGAGGTGGGGCAGAAGGAAGCTGGGTGACGATAGTGGAAATGTTGGTTGGGTCAGATTTTGAACAGCCTTGAATGACATTATGAAGTAATGCTGACTTTATCTGTTAGTTCATAGAGAGCCAAGGAAGGTTTTAAACATGTGAGTCTCTAATAAGAGTCTGTGCTTCAGAAATATTACTCCGGCAATAGCAAGGACTGTGAACTAACTGTAAAGTGTCCAGACTGAAGGCAGGCAGATTGTTACCAAACAAGAAATGATGAAAGCCTGAATTACAGAAGTAGCAGAGAGGATGGAGACAAGTTGGTGAACTTAATAGTTGAGAGGTAGAATGAGCACAGCCTGTGGTAATGGAACAAGGGGAAGTTGTACAGACCTGGAGGTTTCTACCAGAGTTGACTAGGTGACTTGTTGAGCTTACATTTGGGTTCTTAATTAAGGAACTCAAGAGAAAGAGCAGGCATTTGAGAGTGGAGTGAGTTGCAATAGCTTTGTTGAGATATAATACATATACTATGCAATTTATCAACTTGGAGTATCCAATTTATGTTTTTAGTATATTCACAGAGTTGTTCAACCATCATCATAGTCAATTTTAGAATGTTTTCATCACCTTGTAAAGAAATCTAGTATACCCATTAGCAGCCATTCCCCATTTCACCTCAACCCTCCCAGCACTAGACAACCACTGATCTACTGTCAGTCTATGAATTTGCCTATTCTGGACATTTTTTGTAAGTAGAATCATGTAACATGTGATCCTTAGTGACTAGCTTCTTTCACTTAGCATACTGTTTTCAAGGTTCATCCAGAGAGAGATAACTTTTCTCCCTGTATTATAGTCATCTCTTTGCATGTTTTATCTCCTGTACTGGATATAAGTGCCTTGAAGGCAGGGCATATATTCCAGAGCTGTATATAGCATATATTTTGGTATTTAGTTATGACTCAGGAAATATTTGATACATCACAAGTTAGAAGGTTAACTCAGTTAATCACAAATTACATTAACCAGAATGAGCTGTTTCTGCACGTGCTTACCCACTGAAGTGTGTCTGTATTTGCTGTCGTGGAATAGCTAGGTTCCATGCCAATGGTGATCTGGTACTGGTTCTGCTGTTAACTCTTTGTGTGACCTTGGGCAAGTCATTATACTCTCTGGAGACACTTTCCCTATTTGAAAATGGAGATAAAATTTCCTACCCCATCTGACACTGAGGAATAAGTAAAGTAATTCAAGTAGGTGGAATTTGGATAGAGTTGGGGTTCATCCAGATAGCCTCTGGGGAAGAAATGAATAAATGTTTGATCCTATTCCCTAATATTCCTGGTATAGGAGTAGTCCCCCTATGTAGCCTTTTTTCATGGGATTAGGTATTTTGTCCCCTTGAGTCATTTCAACTCCCTTGTCAAGGTCTCTGGTTTTATCAAGGGCACACGGCTTCTCTTATCACCTGAGGCATTTGACCTATTCTGTGTTCTGTAGTCTTTCTCTCTGGAATACTTAAGATACTTTTTTCTTAAGGACATTGAACAATAGATTCCCTATTTTGCTTAGTTTCCTGTCTCTTATCTTAATTCCTATTGTCTTCACAGAATGCATGTAGTTGAATATTAAGAAAAGGGGGCCAGGTGTGGTGGCGCACTCCTGTAATCCCAGCACTTTGGGAGACTGAGGCAGGCAGATCACTTGAGGTCAGAAGTTCGAGACCAGCCTGGCCAACAAGGTGAAACCCTGTCTGTACTAAAAATACAAAAGTTAGCCGGGTGTGGTGGCACAGACTTGTAATCCCAGCTACTTGGGAGGTGAGGCAGGAGAATCGCTTGAACCTGGGAGGTGGAGGTTGCAGTGAGCCAAGATCGTGCCACTGCACTCCAGCCTGGGTGACAGCCTAGGCAACAGGGTGAGGCTCTGTCTCAAAAAATAGTAATAAAAAATATTTTTTAAAAGGGTTGAACCCTACCCAGTCCGCCTTCCCAAAACAACTTGTAAATTCAGTTCCCCATTGTGTGTGCCTGCCACCCCCCAGTTTGGAGAGTTGTTTGTGCTCTTATTTAGAAACATATACTAAGTATGTACTTAAGTGCCATGTATCAAATAAAATAGTCCTTGATTTCTAAGATTTCATAGTGGTTCTGTAGGAAGAGGCTGACATATGAACAGATAATCACAGTATACTGTGAAAAGTGCTCTTGGAGGGCAATGTACAAGTGGTTATGGGAGCACTTGGAAGAGGGGGTTGGGACAGTGTTTTGAAGCAAATGTCACCTGGCATTTCTACACTAACAAGTATATACTATCACAGAAGCAGCCTGATGAAGAGCACCTGCCTTCTTTCAGCCTTACAACAACCTGGTGAGGTGTAGGTTTTTGACTCCCATTTTAGAGAGCATTCTGAAGTTCAGAAAGGCTCAGTGGCTGGCTCTTAAAACACAGATCCTAGATTCAGCTTCTGTGTTTGTCCCTTCCGCCTCCCAGCACATCTATGCCCTTAAGGAAGGCATAGAATGTACCTGTACATGGTACTAGAGTGTCCTGCCAGCTCCTCTCCTTTAGTTCTTTCTCCTTAAGCAAAGCTAGAGTCTCAGATTCCTCTTTTCTGTGTCTAGCCTGCTTCCAGTGTCGTTGGTGCATTGAGTATTCCAGGGCTATAGCAGTAGTGAATATTGCTGATGTCATTGTTTGCCTTATTGGGATTTTGCTCTTTGTTTCACAGGGAGCTGTGATTGGTATAGACGATGAGGACGACAGCACCTTCACAATAACTGTTGATCAGAAAACCTTCCATTTCCAGGGTGAGCTGAAAGAAGAGATTCTTTCTCTTCATAGTCCCATCTGCTTCTTTTCTTCTCTTTTGGGTTGTTTGCTGGATGACTTGAATGGTTTTGCAACTGATCCTGCATGAACGAGTGCATAGGAACATTCTGGATGAAGTGGTACTGCAGGTTAGGCAGGGATTTGTATCTGCAATGGATGTAGATCGATTTGAAACGACTGTGGATCTGGCTGCAGTTGGAGATGAAAATTTTAAAGGATAAAAATCAGTGAAGGGAGAGAGTAATGGGCTGCTGCTGCTGCTGGCTTGTGTTTACAGAAGGTTGCTGATCTTCTTTATCAAGGAGTATGGTTCTGCTTCTGCATGAAGAGTCTAAAGACTGATTGTGAAGGTTGCAGTGTTTGTCTGTGTAAAACTCAAAATATAAATTAAATTGAAGCTTAGTGGCAACCTTTGGCTTAAAGGTTTTGCTCTGCTTCAAGAACTACAAGTTTGCATTCATTTCATCTGTATTTCTGTGTTTTGTCTGCCAGCCATCATTTCTCTGCTATTATCCTTTTTATAGTTAAATGCCATCTGCCACTGCTATGTTTCGGCATTGCATGCTATGGTTCACGGGTAGAAAGGGTAAGGTACTGTATGATCATTCTCATTTCATCTTGCTTTGAAAACTCTAAACCAGCAAATAAAAGTCAATTTTAATGATCTTGTCCTAAAGTACCTCTTGTCTATTAGGAGTGACTGTTAGTTTTAGTATTAATGGTTTTGTTATTTTGCCTTTCCAGAGTAATCTCTCTTTTATGTTTAGAGCAGTCCAGGAAACTTAGAAATGAAAAGATTTGGAGAGGTTAGCACTTTCTCTCAACTACAAGTAACAGTGCGCTGTTAGAGATGCTAGGTAAGCCAAGATAAATAAATATTAAATACATTTATTGCTTAAAAATGTTTTGGTTATGAAGTCTAACAGAGGCCAGATATGTTATATGAGGTGTTTAGGCAGCTGTTGTCTTTTTGTGCTAGGATAGTGAATTGCAGTTATTTTTCTTCATTGTCTTGTTTCAGAAATTGACAGATAGTAATGAAAGATGCAGGTTATATTCAACAAACCTAAACCAGTGTACTCAATAGTGATATCTCTAATGCTTTCTTCCACATATCCTTAAAATATTTACTGTGTTTGATGATATAATTTATTCAGAGCTGCTTTAATAACGATGCTGTCCTGAAATTTTCTACTATATTTAACTTCATAAAACATTTTAAATCCTATTATGAAAGCCCAGAGTTTTTATTTTTAAGTTAAATATGTAATGCTGCCTATAAATCAAAGCAGATAATTCCTACACTCTGGAACTCTTTACTTGAATGAAGTTGAATATTTTAATGCATTTCAAGAAAGAGCTGCTGGGTGCAGGTAAGGCTGCAGTATGGAATTCTCTTCTCTGCAGTTACTAAGAAGGAGACACCTCCTTTGGACCCTCAGAAGCTGTACCTCTACCTTCTGATTTACTTTTAAATTATTTATGTCCCCTTTGGCACTCTCATATTTATTTGGCTTATAAAACAAGAAATATTCCTCAGGAAGGATTTAAATGATAAGAGTTATGCACATTTTAAAAATGGATTCATAGTTCTGAAACTGGCAGAATAATTAGTTTATTTTCTATTGTAGTAGTTATGGGAGTTTTAGCATGAGATCTGGATTTTGCAAAGAACTTGGTAAGACTGTATTTTTTTTTTTAATGAGAGCTATTTCACATTCATAGGTCCTTGATCATAAAATCCCTGCAAATTTGATAAAAAGTTATCAGTGTCTGAGAGATCTTAAATTCTTGATTAGAATTGAAAGCAAATTTTAGCTATATATGTGAACATATGTTTAAATGTGCTGAAGTTTTTATTGAATACACCAGTTTTTTTTTAAGCAAATGAAATATCAGTTGATGCATTATAAAACAAATTCTACTGTCAACTATTAAAGGGAAAGCTAGAGTTTGTTCAGATACATTCATTTATTCATTCAACATCTATTTTAGACATTATTCTGGGGATACAGTGGTATACAAAACAGATAAAATTCCTTGCCCTTTGAGTCATCCATTCCAGGAAAGGAGAAAGGTAATCAACACGATCAACATGATAAGTTAGTAAAATATAAGTAAATGAGAGTGATAAGTCCTGGGGAGAAAAAAATAAAATAGGAAAGGAGAAAATGAAATAGAGGTGAGGTTGCAGGGAGAGGGGAAGTGTTGAAATTTTAAATAGGGTAGCTAGGGAAAGACTCACTGAGATGGTGCCTTTTTAGTGAAGAGCAGAAGAAAGTCAGGGAACAAAGTATATGGCTATGTTGGTGGGGGAGGTGGGGTGAATACGTCATTTCTCTACGTACCCACCCTGCCTCCCTCCCCAACACAGTCATATACTTTGTTTTGTTTTTCTTTTTGTAGTTTATACTCATATATTTGAAGAACAGCTAGAGGTCAGCTCTGGCTGGAGTGCAGATAACCATGGGGGGAGAGTAATGGGGAATGAAATCTGAGAGGACACAGGAAGTCCAACCATATGAGGCCTTTATAAGGGCATTGAATTTGACTGAGATAAAAGGCCATTAGAAGGTTTTGAGCAGAGGAGTGACATGGTGTGATTTATGTTTTAACAGGATGACTCTGGCCACTGTGTTGGGAGTAAAATTCAGAGGGGCAAGGACAGAAGTAGGGAAACTATTTCTGCAGTAAGAGGCTGTTGTAAACCAGAAGAGAGGTGGTAGTGGCTCCCACATGGTAGCAGTAGAGATGGGGAGATAGTGAGAAGTGGTCGAATTGTGTGCATGTTTAATCACCTTTATTGAGGTGTAATTAACATACAATAAAATGTACACAATATACAGTTATGCGTTTTAATCAGTTTATTTACTCATGACTACCACCACAATCAAGATATAGATTCCATCACTCCAAAAGATTCCTTTATGCTCCTGTCAGTCAGTCCCCAGCTCCAGCCCCCGGCCCCAGGCAACTACTTTTCTGCTTTCTATCATTGTAGAATAGATGTTTTGTTAGGAGAATTTCACATAAATGGAATCATACCATATGTACTCTCTTCTCTGGCTTTATTTTAGCTCAGCATAATGTTTTTAAGATTCATCTATGTTGTTGTATATATTAATAGTTCCTTTTATATTGCTAAGTAATACTTCATTGTATGACAGTATATTTATTCTGAAGGTTGAGCTGCAACATATGACAGAAAGACAAGTCTAGGTCGAGTAACAAGAATGGAGTTGCCATTAACTGAAGTGGAAGATTGCAGGAGGAACTAGTTTTGGGAGGGTGAGGGAAATGTGGGCATCAGAGCTTAGCTTTGGACATGTTTACTAAACAAGTTTTAAATGTCCACCAAATAGGCAAATGGAGATGTCAAGTAGGCAGTTGGAGTTCAGTGGAAAAGTTTGGGCTGCAGAAATAGAGTTGGGAGTCATTGGCACATAGATGGTATTGAAAGCCACAAGAATTTGGGAATAAATGTTGAGAGAAAAGAGGTCCAACTACAGAGCCCTGGGGCACTCAAACATTTATTGAGAGGGCGCAAGATGAGGTAAAACCAGCAAAAGAGATTGAGAAGAAGCAACCAAAAAGGAGGAGGAAAACCAAATGAATGTGGTACTCTGGAAGCCACAAGAAAAGGTGTTTCTAGGAGGAGAGAAGGATCAGCAACTATGTCAAATGCTACTGACAGATCAAATAAGATGAGGATTGAGAAATGATTACAGGATTTAATACTGAGAAGTTTATTGGTAACCTTGAGAAGAGTGATTTTCAGATAGGAGTGGAGACAGTGCATTCAAGTTTTGATGTAAAGGAGAGATGAGAAATATAGCAGTAACCGGAAGGGGAAATGGGAGCAAGGGAGCTTTTGTTTTGTTTTTGTAGGATAAGAGAAATGATAGCATTTCTATGTTGTTGGCAGTGATTCAGTAAAGAGGGAAGAATTGATGATGCAAGAGAGAAAGGAGATAGTTGCTGGATCAGTGTCCTGGAGAAAGCAAGAGAGAATGGGATCTAACACACAGGTGGGAGCAGTGTCTTTGGCTTGGAGCATGGGCAGTTTATTCATAGTGTTATAACATAGCTGTGGTTGTTGATGAGACCTTAAATAGATTAAAGCAGTGATAATAGGGAGGAAAATGGACTAGATTTGAGATTTTAAAAAATCTATAGGAACTGGGGCACAGTGGTATGCACCTGTAGTCCTAGCTATTTAGGAGGCTGAGGCCAGAGGACCACTTGAGCCCAGGAGTTTAAGACTGTAGTGTTCTATGATCACACCTGTGCATAGCCACTGCACTCCAGCCTGGGCAATATAGTGATGCCCTGTCTCTAAAAAAGTTTTTTTTTTTTTTTTTAATCTGTAGGAACTGGTAATTGCTCAGAAATGAGAGGTGAGAGAATTTGGGTACTAAGGGTGATGCTCTTGGCTTGGCTTACTGTTGGATGTTGTCAACTCCTTCCTTCCTTCCTTCCTTCCTTCCTTCCTTCCTTCCTTCCTTCCTTCCTTCCTCTCCCTCTCTCTTTCTTTCCTTTGTTTTCTTCTTCTTTTTTTTTTTTTTCAGGGCCTTGCTCTGTCACCCAGGCTGGAGTGTAGTGGCATGATCATGGCTCACTGCAGCCTCGACTTGCTGGGCTCAAGTGATCCTCCCACCTTAGCCTCCCAGGTAGCTGGAACTACTAAAAAAATTAGCCTGCACCACCATGGCTGACTAATTTTTTTTATTAATTAAAAATTTTTATTGTAATAGTTATTTTTTGAGTTAAAATTTATATGTGTGTATGTTTAATCAACTTTATTGAGGTATATATAACTCACTATGTTGCCAGGGCTGGTCTTGAATTCCTGGGCCCAAGCAATCCTCCTGCCTTAGCCTCCCAAATTACTGGGATTTCAGGTGTTAGCCATTGTGCCTCACTGTCAGCATCTGAAATAGAGAATATAGGAGAGCAGAGGTAGTGGTGAGGGACCTCTTATGTTTAAGGTGTCTGTGGGACACATAGATGATGGTAATTGGATCTGAGTCTGGGCTGGAAATGGAGATTTGTGATCGTCAGCATACTGCTGGTAGGTAGAACTAGAAGTTGAAAATATGAATGCCTAATGGCTAGGCAGATAAGTACAGTCAAGTGCTGATAAGGACATTTAGGTCAACGATGGACCACATATATGATGGTGGTTCTATAAGATTATAATACCATATTTTTACTGTACTTTTTCTATGTTTAGATACACAAATACTTACCATTGTGTTGTAGTTGCCCTCAGTATTGAGTCCAGTAACATACTCTATAGCAGGGCATCAAATCTTTTGCCTTCCCTGGGCCACATTGGAAGAAGAATTGTCTTGGGTCACACATAAAATACACTAACGATAGCTGATGAGCTAAAAAAGAAAATTACAAAAAAACCTCATAATGTTTTAAGAAAGTTTATGTATTTGTATTGGGCTGCATTCAAAGCCATCCTGTGCTACATGCAGCCTGTGGGCAGCAGATTGGACAAGCTTGCAGGTTTATAGCCTAGGAATGATAGCCAAACCCTATAGCCTAGGTGTGTAGTAGGCTTTACCATCTAGGTTCATGTACTGATGTTGGCACAGTGATGAAATTGCCTAATGATGCATTTCTCAGGACACATTTGTCAGAACAGATTCCAGTCATTAAGCAGTGCATAACTGTAAATGAGTGAAGAGTATGGCTGTGTAAAGACTAGCAAGTTGGAGAGGTCACACCCTGTGTAAAGGGATAGCTGCCACTTAGTTCCAGACAGTTGTAGGCTTGGAATGTTTGCCCATTGTTGTCAGATCATCCTTTTTTTTTTCAAGAGAAGCCAGAAATTTATTTATTTATTTATTTATTTATTTATTTATTTATTTATTGTGAATGGGGTTGAGTGTGTGTGTGTGTGTGAACTCTCCAGTTTTAGGAACAATTTTTTATGTAGACCGAATAAAATGCATCTATGGGCTAGATAAAACCTTTGGATTTTTAGTCTTTGATTAAAGCCATGGTAGTCTTGAGTGTTATCCTTCTGGAAGATCAGAGTGAGAAGAGAGCTGATGATTAAACCTTGGATCATACTAGGGTGGAACTGCTAACAGGCTCAGAGGAATGATCAGAGAGGTTAGGATGAAAGCTGTTAGCTTCAACCACATGAAATTACTGTTTTTTATAGGTGAAAAGTAGTTGCACATCAGCTGTTCATATGGCTCAATCTAATAGAAGACTAGTTCTTACTAATAATTCGAAAAAAACTAATTATTTGAATTTTACCTTCAAATAAAATTGTATCTGTTTAATGATTTAATATATATCATTCATAATGTTACTGACAATATATTGGGGTAATAATAATAATGGTTAACATTTATTGAATGTTTATTTTATGAGTTTTAACTGAATAGTGCCTACCATAAAATAAACATTTTAACTCATGCAGTTTTCACAACCTTATGAAGTAGGTACTGTTATACTATTAGTGTTTTTATTTTATTGATTAGAAAACTGGGAGCCACAGACACATAGCTAATATAAGACAGAACTGAAATTTGAACACAAACAATTGTACCCTAGAGCCATTTTCCTCTTCACTGTTATAAAATATATTGTAGAGATTTGTCAACTAGTTTATAATTAACATTTATCAGAAAAGGAATTAAGAGGCCGGGCACTTTGGGAGACCGAGGTGGTGGGTGGATCACTTCAGACCAGGAGTTTGAGACCAGCCTGGCCAATATGGTGAAACCCCGTCTCTACTACAAATACAAAAAATTAGCCAGGGATGGTGGTGCGCGCTGTAGTCGCAGCTACTCAGGAGGCTAAGGCTGGAGAATTGCTTGAACTCGGGAGTCGGAAGTTGTAGTGAGCCGAGATCCCACCATTGCACCCCCGCCTGGACAACACAGTGAGATGCCTTCTCAAAAAAAAACGGAATTAATATAAAATAAGGAACTTTAAATTACAGTGCAGTTTAATGCAATTAAAAAATTTGACGCTAATTAGCCGGGAGTGGTGGTGATGTGCCTGTAATCCCAGCTACTTGGGAGGCTGAGGTGGGAGGATGACTTGAACTCAGAAGGCAAAGATTTCAGTGAGCCGAGATCACGCCACTGCACTCCAGCCTGGCCGACAGAGCAAGACTCCATCTAAAAAAAAAAAAAAAAAATTGACAATGACTGCAAAAATGATAATTATGTAAAGTGACACATTTGTTAATTGGCTAGTTCAAACCATTCCACAATGTATGTATACTTCAAAATATGTTGTACATGATAAATACAATTTTAAAAAATGACAAAAAAAAACCCAATTTGGCATTGTTAATGTTCTACATGTTCCATTACTTCGTAGAAATATTAGTGGCGGTGTTGGTGTTTGTGGTAGTGGTAAAAACTACTATTGCTACTACTAAATATCTGTTATGAACCAGGCACGGTATAACAGGCACTGTACAACAGGCACTGTACATTACTTACATAATTCCTAAATTCCACAGCCTGTGAGATAGCTTTATGTCTAGTTTTAGAGTTAGAGTAACTGAGTTTCAGAGAAGCTAAGTGGCAGAGCCAAGATTCGTGCACATGTTGGTCTACATCAGGGATTCTCAAAGTGTGGTTCCTGACCAGAGGGTCAGCATCACCTGGGAACTTGTTAGAAATGCAGATTCTTGTGCTCTGCCCCTCACTTGCTGAATCAGAAACTTTGGGAATGGGCCCGCTCTAGTGATTCTGATGCACTCTTAAGTTTGAGAACCATGGGTCTGGATCCAATGGTTAAACATGTTATTCCAATTTACTCTCATAACAACCATTTACACATAAGAAGGAATTGTCCTCAATTTGTAGATAAAGAGAAGTGAGACACAGAGTTAAGTGACTTGCCCTTGATTTTGGATTGTCTGTATGTCCTAACCTATATATTAGGCATGTCTTGCCTTAAGCAAATCTGATGTGTGAAAAATCAAATAAAATTTTAAAGATAAAAATTAAGGGTATGTATGTGATTAGTTTTCCATAAAATAATCCTTCATTTTCAAAGGACTTTACGGAAAACTTTTTTTTTTTTTTGAGACGGAGTCTCGCCCAGGCTTGTCGCCCAGGCGGGAGTGCAGTGGCACAACAACAGCTCACTGTAACCTCCGCCTACCGGGTTCAAGCAGTTCCCTGCCTCAGCCTCCCAAGTAGCTGGGATTACAGGCATCCACCACCACTCTTGGCTAATTTTTGTATTTTTAGTAGAGACGGGGTTTCACCATATTGTCCAGGCTGGTCTTGAACTCTGGACCTTGTGATCCACCCGCCTGGGCCTCCCAAAGTGCTGGGATTACAGATGTGAGCCACTGTGCCTGGCTACAGAGAACATTTTTTAAGCAGTGTGTTCTCAAAAATAATTTCAGCTGGGCACAGCGGCTCACACCCGTAATCCCAGCTCTTTGGGAGGCTGAGGTGGGAGGATGGCTTGAGGCCAAGACTTAGAGACCAGCCTAGGCAATATAGCGAGGTCCTGTCTCTACAAAAAAAAAAAATGAAAAAACTCCCCTGAGCATGGTGGCGTGTGTGCCTGTAGTCCCAGCTACTCTGAAAGCTGAGGCAGGTGAGTCCCTTGAGTTTGGGAGTTTAAGGCTGCAGTGAGCTAGGATCACACCACTGCACTTCAGCCTGGGTGACAGAGTGAGACCCTGCCTCAAAAAAATAAAAATACTTTTTAGTATGAAATTGGTTTACAAATTTATTTGAATATACTTTCAAAGCAATACAAGTTGCCTAAGACAAAAGACATAATTTTTAAGCATTAAAAAATGTAAGTCTTAGTAGAAGTTATCTATGGTTGGTTTCACCTCAGTTCATTAGAGCTTGCTTATTTATTAAAATGCAGTGGCCGGCTCACGCCTGTAATTTCAGCACTTTGGGAGGCCAAGGCGGGCGGATCATCTGAGGTCAGGAGTTTGAGACCAGCCTGGCCAACATGGGGAAACCCCGTCTCTACTAAAAATGCAAAAATAGGCCGGGCATGGTGACGCATGCCTATAATCCCAGCTACTCGGTAGGCTGAGGCGGGAGAATCGTTTGAACCTGGGAGGCAGAGGTTGCAGTGAGCCAAGATCATGCCACTGCACTCCAGCCTGGGCGACAGAGCAAGATTCTGTCTCCAAAAATAAATAAATAAATAAATGCAGAATTACTACAAATAAACCAGTTGTTGATGTTATGGTGAAGGAAAGTGTTTAATTCAGAGAAGTTATATTGATCAAGTATATTATGGCAACATCAGTGCTACTGCATTAACATCAATCAATTTAGCAAGGCATATCTGCATCATTAATCATTTAGTAAATTATAAGACTAAACCATGGTTGCAGGCTTAAAGGTCTTCTGCTATCTCAACACTATCACTAGTAAACAGAGGCCATTATCAGTAGGACTGTTGACTTTAAAAAATTTCCCTCTGTTGTTTCATATTTTTGATTTTCATGTGATAATTATTCTCCAAAACGAAACCAAATAATAAGATATTTCCACACTTTATGTAAGGGAAATAAATCAGTTATAACTAATTTTCTAATTAGATTTTATCATTTCAATAGGTGTTAGTAGGGAAATCTACTGAATTCATGTATTGGGAGTTTGTTGTATTATTGAGGAGGGTCGGACTTCACTGATGTACTTTTCTTCTTCTTTATTTGCTTTCTGTACAAGATCCTCCCTAAATATTTGAAATTATAATCTTTCCAGGTTTAACTAATTATGGACTGTTTGGCTTAATAGCTAGCAAGGTTAGAGAGGATAGTTTTATTTTTTGTTAATAATTTTATTCCAACATCCTGTTTTCCGTAATTTCTAAGTAGTAAAATTAATACTTGCTCACTTTAGAAATTTGGGGAAAGTATAAAGTAGTATAAAGATGATACTAATAATCATTCATAATCCTACCACTTGAAGATAATTGTTAGTAACATGGTTGTGTATTTCCTTCTGATCCTTCAGTTGTTTACAGTAATCCCCTCTTACCTGAGGTTTCACTTTACACAGTTTCAGTTACCTGTGGTCAGCTGTGGTCTGAACATATTCAATAGAAAACTCCAGAAATAAACAATTGATAAGTTTTAAATTGCACACTCTTCTGCTCCATCCCACTTGGGTGTGAATCATCCTTTTGTCCCATGTATCTATGGTGATGATGGTACCTGCCCATTAGTCACTTACTAAGTAGGCTTCTGGGTATCAGATCTACTGTTGCAGTGTACTGCAATGTTTGTGTTCAAGTAGCCCTTATTTTATTTAATAATGGTGCCAGAGCTCTAGAGTAGTGATGCTGGCATATTGTTATAATTGTTTATTTTATTATTAGTTGTTAATCTTACTGTGCCTTATTTATAAGTTAAACTTTATTATAGGCAAGTATGTAATAGGAAAAAATATATAGTATATATAGGGTTCAATACTATCCACAGTTTCAGGCATCCACTGGGGGTCTTCCTATGATAAAGGGGGACTATTCTGTATGTGTATGAATGTGTGTGTGTTATAAAATTGAGTCATTCTACCAGCCTGGCCAACATGGCGAAACCCCCCCTCCACTAAAAATACAAAAATTAGCCATGTGTCGTGGCTTGCGACTGTAGTACCACCTCCTCGGGAGGCTGAGGCTGGTAGAACCACTTGAACCCGGGAGGCAGAGGTTGCAGTGAGCCAAGATCTTGTCACTGCACTCCAGCCTGGGCAACAGAGTGAGAGACCATCTTAAAAAAAAATTTTTTTTGAGTCATTCTGTATAAATAGGTTATCCAGATTTTCAGTTCTAAGTATTATGTCATGATCCTTTCCCCATGACACTGAATGTTCTAAGAAAACATGATTTTTGGCTAGGCGTGATAACTCACGCCTGTAATCCCAGCACTTTGTGAGGCCAAGGCAGGGTAGATCACTTGATCCCAGGAGTTTGAGACCAGCCTAGCCAACATGGTGAAACCCTGTCTCTACTAAAAAAAAAGAAAAAAAAATTTAGCTGACGTGGTGGTACGTGCCTGTAGTCCCAGCTACTAGGGAGGTTGAGGTGGGAGAATCACTTGAACTCGGGGGGCGGAGGTTGCAGTGAGCTGAGATTGCACTGCTGCACTCCAGCCTGGGTGACAGAGTGAGACCCTGTCTCAAAACAAACAAACAAACAAAAAACCATGATTTGTAAAAGTTGCATAATATTTCATTTTATAAATAATATATTTAGCCACTCATCTGTATTGTACACATTTTTCTCCATTTTCTCCATTTGGTTAATCTTTAACCAAATCTCTGGTTAACTAAGGATACTTAGATTCATAAAAGAATTTGTCAGAACTAAAAGCATAAATATTTTTAATATTTCTGAAACAGTCTTGCCCAATTGCGTTTACTCTTCTCTGTTTTCATCACAACCCTCATCAGCACTTAGTATTATAATTTTAAAGGCATGCCAACTCAATGTCACTGCAAAAATATATTTTGATGTGTTTGTTTATTTCTTGTTGGGTGACTTGTTTACTCCTTTGACCATTTTTTTGTTGTTGTTCATCTTTTTTTATATCCTCCTTTTTTGAAAGTAAAAGGAAACAGACTTATTCATTAACGCTATTTATTATTTCAGAAATTGCTGATATATTTAATAATGTTTTTTCAGTTTGGAATACATTGCTTGGTAGGTATTAGTGTGAGGAGTAGATTAAGATATATAGACAAAAGCATTTCCCTACCTTTGTATATAATGTACCTGAAAAAAATGCATGGAAGTAGGCTGTGTGAGTTGAACAAAGACTTGCATGGTATAGGAGGGTATATTCTTACCACATACTATAAAGTCCTTAATGACATTTTGCCTTTTAGAGAAAATATTTATTCATAAGATTTATTTACACATTTTATTCCTTTCCTTCAAAAATGAACATATAGGCAACGGACCAGAGTCTGATGGGCCAAATTCTATGGATTGTCCCATTGATAAATATTTACTGTTTTCAGCATTCTTAATGATTTCTCGGTTGTATTATGTTTATTAAACTTATGTTTATTATTATTCCCATTGCCATTTTAATTTTTCTGTTTTTCTAGTAATTAAAATAATGATAGTACAGCCATTTATGGAAAACAGGATGCAGGTTTCTCAAAAAACTAAAAATTGAACTGCCATATGATCCAGCAATTCCACTACTGAGTATAAGGTTGCCCCTCAGTATCTGTGGGGAATTGGTTCCAGGACCCCCACTCCCCACCCCCAGTACCAAAATCGCAGATGCCCACACCCCTTATATAAAATGGCACAGTATTTGCATAAACCTGTGCCTATTCTCCTATATACTTTAAACCATCAATAGATTTCTAGATTACTTACAGTACCTAATAGAGCACAAATGCTATGTAAATAGTTATCATACTATACTTTTAAAATTTGTATTATTTTGGCTGGGCGTGGTGACTCACGCCTGTAATCCCAGCACTTTGGGAGGCTGATGTGGGCAGATCACCTGAGGTCAGGAGTTCGAAACCAGCCTGGCCAACATGGCAAAACCCTGTCTCTACCAAAAATACAAAAATTAGCCAGGCATGGTGGTGAGCATCTGTAATTCCAGCTACTCGGGAGGCTGAAGCAGAATTGCTTGAACCGGGGAGGCAGAGGTTGCAGTGAGCCAAGATCACGCCACTGCATTCCAGCCTGGGCGACAGAGCAAGACTCCGTCTCAAAAAACAAAAAATTACATTATTTTTACTGTTGTATTATTATTTTTAATTGTTTCTTTTTAAAAATATTTTTAATCTTTAATTGGTTGAATCCACGGATGCAGAACCTGCAGATACAGAGGGCCAACATACATCCAAAGGAAATGAAATCAGTATGTTGAGGAGATATGTAACGCACTCCCCACATTCACTCATTCACTGTAGCATTATTCACAGTTGCCAAGATATGGAGTCACCCTAATTGTCCATCAATAGATGAACAGATAAAGAAAATGTGTGGCCGGGTGCGGTGTCTCACACCTGTAATCCCAGCACTTTGGGAGGCCGAGGCGGGCAGATCACGAGGTCAGGAGTTTGAGACCAGCCAGACCAACATGGTGAAACCCCATCTCTACTAAAAATACAAAAATTAGCCGGGCCTGGTGGCGCGCGCCTATAATCCCAGCTACTCAGGAGGCTGAGGCAGGAGATCGCTCGAACCCAGGAGGGGGAAGTTGTAGTGAGCCGAGATCACACCATTGCACTCCAGCCTGGGCAACAGAGCGAGACTCCATCTCAAAAAAAGAAAAAGAAAAGAAAATGTGTATATATACACAATGGAATACTCTTCAACTTGATTTTCCTTTCTAATTTTTTTTTTTTTTTTTGGCTAGGAGCAGTGTGTTGAGACCAGTTTTTTGTTTGTTTTTTTGAGACAGAGTCTTGCTCCTGTTGCCCAGGCTAGAGTGCAATGGCATGATCTTGGTTCACTGCAACCTCCGCCTCCCAGGTTCACGCAATTCTCCTGCCTTAGCCTCCCGAGTAGCTAGGATTACAGGCGTCTGCCACCATGCCTGGCTTATTTTTGTGTTTTTAGTAGAGATGGGGTTTTGCCACGTTGGCCAGGCTGGTCTTGAACTCCTGACCTCATGATCCGCCCGCCTCTGCCTCCCAAAGTGCTGGGACTACAGGCGTGAACCACCATGCCCAGTTGAGACCAGATTTTTCTTTTTTTTGAGATGGAGTTTCGCTCTTGTTGCCCAGGCTGGAGTGCAATGGTGCGATCTCGGCTCACCGCAACCTCCATCTCCCGAGTTCAAGCGATTCTCCTGCCTCAGCCTCCAGAGTAGCTGCGATTACAGACATGCGCCACTATGCCCAGCTAACTTTGTATTTTTGGTAGAGACAAGGTTTCTCCTTGTTGGTCAGGCTGGTCTCGAACTGCTGACCTTAGGTGATCCACCCACCTCAGCCTCCCAAAGTGCTGGCATTACAGGCATGAGCCACTGTGCCCAGCCGAGACCAAGTTTTCAAAAAGAAGGAAATCTTCGCTGGGCTTGGTGGCTCATGCCTGTAATTCCAGTACCTTGGGAAGCTGAGGTGGGCAGATCACCTGAGTCCAGCAGTTCGAGACCAGCCTGGCCAACATGATAAAACCCTGTCTCTACCAAAAATACAAAACTTAGCCAGGCATTGTGACACATGCCTGTAATCGCAGCTACTCAGGAGGCTGAGGCAGGAGAATCCCTTGAACCTGGGAGGTGGAGGTTGCAGTGAGCCAAGATCGTGCCCCTGCTCTCCAACCTGGGCGACAGAGCAAGACTCTGTCTCAAAAAAAAAAGGAAATTTTGTTATTTGTGATAAAATGGATGAACCTGAAGGACATTATTCATTTAAATGTATAAACTTTAAAAATTGAACTTATAGTAGCAGAGAGTAGAATGGTGGTTACCAGGAGCTGGAGGCAGTGAATGTTGGGGAGATGTTGGTCAAAGGGTACAAAGTTTCAGTTAGACAGGAGGAATCAGTTCAAGAAGTCTTATTTATTTATTTATTTTTTGAGACAGGGTCTTGCTGTGTCACCGAGGCTAGAGTGCAGTGGCACAATCATACCTCACTGTAACCCCGAACACCTGGCCTCAAGTGATCTTTCCACCTCAGAGTCCTGAGTAGCTAGGACTGCAGGCACTCACTCCCATGCCCAACTAATTTATTTATTTTTTATTTGGTAGAGACAGGGTCTCACTGTGTTGCCTAGGCTGGTCTCGAACTCCTGGCCTCAAGTGATTCTCCTACTTTGGCCTCCCAAAGTGCTGGGAATACAAGTCCAAGCCATGAAGAGATCTATTATACCACATGGTGACAATAATTAATAACAATGTACTATATTCTTGCAAATTGCTAAGAAAGTAGATTTTAAGTGTTCTCATCATGAAAAAATAAGTATGTGAGGTAATATTTGTGTTAACTGGCTTGATGGAGCCATTCCACAATGTACGTATTTCAAGATAACATGTTATACATGATAAATATATAAAATTTGTATTTGTCAATTAAGAAAAAAGTTTATTTATTTATTTGTTTTTGAGGTGGAGTCTTGCTCTGTCGCCCAGGCTGGAGTGCAGTGGCATGATCTTGGCTCACTGCAACCTCTGCCTTCCGGGTTCAAGTGATTCTCCTGCCTTAGCCTCCCCAGTAGCTGGATTACAGGTGCTCACCAGCACACCTGGCTAATTTTTATTTAATTTTTAGTAGAGACAGGGTTTTACCATGTTGACCAGGCTGGTCTCGAACTCCTGACCTCAAATGATCTGCCCACCTCGGCCTCCCAAAGTGTTGGGATTATAGGCATGAGCCACTGCGCCTGGCCAAGAAAACAGTTTTTAAAAAGAATGTTTGAATAGGATACAAAATATATTCAAATAGTTGCCTGAACACTGCTCTTCTTTTTTTTTTTTTTTTTGCAAGAGAATCTAGCTCTGTCACCCAGGCTGGAATGCAGTGGCAGGATCATAGCTCACTGTGGCCTTGAACTCCTGGCTCAAGTGATCCTCCTACTTCAGCCCTACAGCCCTTCCCTAGGCAGTCCTTCACTTCTAGAAAATACCAGTACTCAATTTATTCCCCTCTTTTCATACATTCATTTTTTTTCTAAAGAAATATTTGAGTGTTTATTGTATCCCAGGCACTAAGTTAGTTTCTGAGTATAAAGGGTGAGCAAAGCAACATGCCTAATACCAAGGTTTTTGCATTTTGAAAACCATCCTAGAAGAGGCTTCCTGGTTGCACACAATTTCAGGCAGTTCTCAGACCCAGGTTAAATATCTCTAAGTTAAAGCTATAGTAATTCTGGTAATGCGTAGACTGCACTCACTCACCCTTGTTTTTACTTTTAGACTGCCAACTGGTAAATTCTCCAAGAAAATGCTTACTTCTACCATGATAATCTTTTTTTTTTTGAGATGGCATCTCACTCTGTCACTCAGGCTGGAGTATAGTGGCATGATCTTGGCTCACTGCAACCTCCGCCTCTAGGGTTCAAGCGATTCTCCTGCCTTAGCCTCCCAAGTAGCTGGGATTATAGGCGCGCCACCACACCGTCTAATTTTTTTGTAGAGACGAGGTTTCACCATGTTGGCCAGGCTGGTCTCGAACTCCTGACCTCAAGTTATCTGCCCGCCTTGGCCTCCCAAAGTGCCGGGATTACAGGTGTGATTCACTGCACCCGGCCCCTACTATGATTATCTTTGTCTTTTGAACCTCCTCCATTAACCTCTTACAAAAGACCTCTACAAGGCATTCATTCTTAGGATCATGGTGCTTTCATTAATGTATTCCACATGTAACACTGATACAGCGTATGGATTAAAGTTAAGTTTTATCATTAGATTTTCTTAATATTAAATTTGGGACCATAAGACAGTTTGAATACCCAGGAAAAAAGAAATCGAGTTCAAATAAATATAAGAAAGTCTCTATCTTTGCCAGGGGACATCTGCTTTAGGTAACTGCCCAGTGGGAGGAATCAGGGGATCAAATAAAAGAAAATTGAACTGGTCCTTGAATATGGATGATTTAAATCAAGTGGAGATGGGTGTCAGTGGGAATTTTTCTTGGAGGGGATGATTGTAAATTTTTTCTGGAGAAGATTATTATGATATAGAAGTGAGCCTCTGGTGCATAAAAATGGGGTGCAGAGGATGCAAATGCTTACTTCGGGTTCAGTTAACGTGCAGGGAGTATAATTCTCCTAGGTACCTCACACATACTTAAAAAGTAGGTATTTTTATTCTCATTTTATAGATAAGGAAACTGAGGCTTGTGTAAGTTTTTATTCCATGTCACACATGTAGGAAGTGGCAGAGCCTGGATTCAAACCCATGCTCTTTTCATCACATGGTGCTGCTTGTTCATGCCTTTCCTTCCTTGTTACTCTTGGCTATACTCATGTCTGTCTCTTTTACCATGCCTTTAACCTCTTTGCAGCTCTAGCTTCACTGCTGTTCTCTCTCCTAAACAGCATAGCATCCTTCCTACACTGACTGTATTAGCAATGTTTTCATGCTGTCAGGTGGTTTTGGTTGTCACGTTTCTCCTGTGCTTAGTGTATATCCATGTTGATGCTTGTCACTGGGCAGGGACCCAGCTGAGGCAAAGGAACTGGGGCATTGGTTGGAAAAGATGGGCTTGAGTCATGGCATGAGGCATAAGATGAGCAAGTCTGTTACCAGGTGTGTGGGAGGTTTGGAAACCTGGCCAGAGAAAGGCCTATGGATGTTCCCCGTATGGATTTAAGGGTCAGGGAGTCAAACATTAACCTGTACCCAATTTAATTTTAATCCTGTTCTAACACACAGTTCTCTTACTATGTCAACTGAGGGAGTATTCCCAGATTGTTGAAGGAAACAAACCAATATGTTTTCTCATATTTACTCCTTCTTTGCAGAAGTCCTGCTTTCCAAAGAAGACTGAATGTAGAGCATGAGGTTACCAGTAAAATAAGGATGCCAATGCTGACTCTATAAGTGTTGTGAGATTAGAGAAATGCATATAAATACTCAACATGGTGCCTGGCAAATAGCAGGGCTCGAAACACCTTAGCTGCTGCTGTTACTCTGTATGAATTTACTTGTGATAATGCTGCTGCTGTTTCTGGGATTCCCCATTTCTCCTTTTTCTAGTCTAGGGTTTGGCTTAGTGATAACCCAGAATAGGATCTTGAAAATCCCACACACTGAGGATGGCACAAGGGATACAGAACTGATGGAATGCTATTCAGGGGGTCTCAGTTTGATAGGAGGAGTGACTGATGAGCATAGCAGCTGGTACAGCAGGAACTGTACCAAAGGCTTAAGTACATCTTCTCATTTAATTCTTTTAACAACCCAAAAGATAACTATAAGGAAACTTAAGCACAGGATGCAAAATAACTTATGCATAGTATGTAATTTGGAACAAATAATTACAGTACAACATAAGTGCCATAGAGACCTATGGAAATGTTGAAGAGAAAACTAGTAGAGGCAAGGAAAAGCTTCACAGAAGAGATAATGTTTGATGTGGGTTTTGAAGGATGAAATAGAGGTGGAGATTGGCAAGGCTGGAAGTGGAAAGAAGGATCACTTAGCAACCTGCAGAGAAAGGGGCAGCACATTCTAAGCAAAGGGAACCGTGTATGCACAAGCTTGGAAGTGTGGAAAAGGATGACCTGTTTCAGAAATGTAAGAAGTGTCCTATATTTTAGAATACACGGGAGGTGAGGAGAAGGAGGCTTGAGTTGAGCTGGAACTAGATAGATCATCAAAGATCTCATACACCAGAATGATAGGTTAAAACACCTTTTCTGTAAATTAGGAAAAGGCAATTTTAGTCAGGGAAGCCTCCTCATCACATTTGTGGCTCAGAGGGAACACTAGGAACCAGAGTGAAGAGAAGTGAGATTGGAGACAAGGAGCCTAGTGTGGAGCTTACTGCAGAGGCTCTGGTGAGAGATGGTGAAGGTTTGAACCAAGGCAGTAACGGTGGTTGCTTTTACTTACACAGGGTACATCCTGATTGTCAATGGATAGACTATGAATGGAATATGACTATTCGAAGTATAAAAATTGACGCTTGACCATGTTCTCTCTGTGGGAGTTTTTAGGTAGCTTACAAAACTTTTGAGGAATTTACATTTTCAACTACTGAGATAAATCAGGGTAATGCCATAAATGCAATGTGCAGTTGAATTTTAGCAATGTGGACAGGTTGGTTCATGGTAGAGAGAAGTGAATCTGAGCCATAGCCTATCCGAAAAGAAATACCTTTTCTAGCTTTATATATAGAAACTAGAACTAAGTTTAACATTGTTGTCTAATATATATTTTTTGGCATGTCATCAAGAATTTCTTGGGCCAGGCATGGTAGCTTATGCCTGTAATCTCAATACTATGGGAGTTTGAGGCAGGAGGATTGCTCAAGCCCAGGAGTTCAAGACCAGCCTAAGCAAAGAAGCGAGATCCTTTTTGAAATTACCAGGGCATGGTGTTATGCGTCTATAATCCTAGCTACTTGGGAGGCTGAGGTGGGAGGATCACTTGAATCTAGGAGTTCGAGGCTGCTGTGAGCTATGATTGTGTCAGTGCACACCAGCCTGGGCAACAGAGCAAGATCCTGTCTCTAAAAAATAAAAATAAACTAAAAAAATTTTTTGAAAGAATTTAAAAAAATGTTTTTACATTTTGTACTTAATGAATTTGATTTAAGCATAGTGATTTGGTATAAATCATTGTAAGTCCTAAATGTAGGGAGGGCTGAATCAGTGACATTTTACTATATATAGATTGTGTTTTATGAGATGGAGTTAAAGCTTGTGGAGTGTACTTGGATTATGTCTGAGTTTATATTGCAGCCTTGGTCTAGGACTATATGCTCTCTGAAAGAAAGGTGAAGATATTATATTAACAGCTTAGGGAGGAAGTAGCTTACTGCTAGTTCTTTGCCCTGAGCAGAAGTCCTTGGAAAGCTACTGAGGGCAAAGAGTGAAGCCTTTAGGAAGGTTGTTTACCAGGAATATTATAAGATTATAATGCAGAAATACCTTCACTCTACCTTATACCCTGAAGAAATATTTGCATATTCTTTTTAAGTCTAAAGGGCTTCCTTACCTGCAATGTGTAAGGAATAACATCTGTTTTCAGAAAATTCTCTAAACATTTTATTTATAGTAACATAAATCAGTCATGGTAATTTCTTATAATGTGGTTCTGTTACTCTGTTAGGCCACATCTGTTTTGGCTTTGCTTGGCTTGGAAGCCAACCAAAGAATTCAGTAGCAAATTCTTTTTTCCTATAGATTTATATTTTTGGCCTTGCTTTAGTTTCTTTCCTGAATTTTCTAACAGGCATTTTTTTTTTCTTTCTTTCCTTTCATTGACTTACTCAAAAGTTGAATGATGTGTAATATTCTTCCTTTCTGAAACTCTTAGCCTTGGTAATCAATGGGCAGGTATTTTTGAAGTTCTATATTTTTCCTCATGAATTGAGATTTAGCTTTAGCTTCTTCTAATTACCTCCTTTCATTCTTCTTTCTCTTGTCTTCCCCAGAATATGTTAAAGATATATTTTACATTTTGGCTTTCCCTGGAGAAGGAAGGTTAATATTCAATAAAACCTCTTTTAATAAGATTCTTGCAGAGGTCAAGTTTACCAAATTTCAGGATTAGTTGAGTCTGAGACTCTTCCAACCCCAAATAAAATTTTGGTAACCTACCACCTCCTAATCTGATTTTCTTCCTGTTTTCTCTATGTTATAAAACAGCACTTCATTTACCCAATTAGCCAAATTTGAAGCCTTCTGTTTCCCTAAGTCTACATTCCCTACATTCCTCCCTGTATCTGATGAGTTACCATGTCCATTGGATTCCATCTTTTCTTTATCTCCTGTCAATGACATGACCCAGGTTCATTCTTTCTATAGCTTTTTAAGCTTCCTGTTCTCCCTTTTTCTGGATTCTTTTCTGCCAAAGCAACCTCCTTATTGACATTTGAGTGAATTCTCTAAAACCATCCTATTTCTAACATTTTTGTAGTCCTTTCGGTATTATATTAATGTATCTTAAAGATTAAAAACTCAAATCCTGATTTTTCTAGATTTCAAAATTAAGAAATAATGACCTAAGATTAGGCCTTCTCTGAAGCCTAGAGTTAAAATAGGAAATATTTACTGTAGGAGCTACATTTTTTAGGATATATTTACAGATAAATTTGGTGAGGCTTTCCATTGACTAGTAATAATTTAACTAAGAAGCATGTAATTTTAGAATGAACTGAAAAGAACCCATTAATCTACACTTGGTTTTCATTGTCTGCTTTGAGTGAATCACTGATATCTGGTTGCCCACTACAGTGCTGACTTTGTTCCAGAGACTCACAGCATTGCCTCATATTGTCGAAGTGGAAGTTGTGGGGGAGGAACACTTGTGTAAATATTTGCCTGCCTTTTATCTGACAGTTTTGGAGACTTCAGCTAAAACTATTCATAAATTGTTGAAAGATCCAATTGTGGCAGCTTTAAAAGGATCATTAAGCAAAAATAAAGATTTCTTAGGAAATCTAATTTTAGTCTCTTAATATAATAATGGAACCCTGCACTGAATAATAAATTAGTGGATCATCATTCCTCATTCAGCAAATGTTTATTGAGCACCTATATGCGTGGCATTATTCTAGGGGCTTGGGATACATCAATATATAAAACAGATAAAGATCCCTGCCTTTGTAGAGCTTATATTTCAGAAGCAGGAGGGAGAAATAAACATGAATAAGTATACAATCATGTGTTGCTTAATGATGGTGATCGGTTCTGGGAAATGCGTCATTAGACAGTTTCATCACTGTGCCAACATCACAGTCTGTACTTACACAAACCTAGATGGGATAGCCTAATGTACACCTAAGCTACATGAGATAGCCTATTGTTCCTAGGCTACAAGCCTGTAGAGTATTACTGAAGTAAATACTGTAGATAGTTGTAACACAATGATAAGTATCTGTGTATTTAAACATAGAAAAGATACAGTAAAAATATAGCATAAAAGATAAAAAATGGTATGCCTGTATAGGGCACTTACCATGAACGGAGCTTGCAGGATTGGAAGTTGCTCTGGGTGAGTCAGTAAGTGAGTGGTGAGTGAATGTGAAGGCCTTGGACATTACTGTGTACCACTGTAGATTTTATAAACACTGTACACTTAGGTTACACTAGATTTATTTAAAAATTTTTTCTTTCTTCAATAATAAACTAACCTTAGCTTGCTGTAACTTTTTTTTTTTTTTTTTTTTTTGAGATGGAGTCTCACTCTGTCACCCAGGCTGGAGTGTAGTGGCATGATCTCGGCTCACTGCAACCTCTGACTCCTGGGTTCAAGCGATTCTCCTGCCTCAGCCTTTTGAGTAACTGGGATTACAGGCGAGCGCCACCATGCCCGGCTAGTTTTTGTATTTTTAGTAGACACGGGGTTTCACTAGCCTAATGTACACCTAAGGCTGGTCTCGAACGCCTGACCTTGTGATCCACCTGCCTCGGCCTCCCAAAGTGCTGGGATTACAGGCTTGAGCCACCGCACCCAGCCATTAGCTTGCTGTAACTTTTTTTACTGGATAAGCTTTTTAATTTTTTTAACTTCATGTCTCTTTTGTAATAATACTTAGCTTAAAACACAAACATATTGTATAGTTATAAAAATATTTTCTTTATATCCTTATTCTCTAAGCTTTTTTCTATTTAAGATTTTTTTTTATGTTTTAAAGTTTTTTTTTTTTTAATGAAGATACAAACACACACATGATCCTAGGCCTACACAGGGTCAGGAACTTTAACATCACTGTCTTCTGCCTCCACATCTTGTCCCGCTGGAAGGTTTTCAGGCGCAATAACAGGCATAGAGCTATCATCTCCTATGATAACAATACCTTCTTCTGGAATACCTCCTGAAGGACCTGCCTGAGGCTGTTTTACAGCTTTAAAAAATAAATAAATAGAAGGCATACACTCTAAAATAAAGATAAAAAGGCTGAGTGCAGTGGCTCACACTTACAATCCCAGCACTTTGGGAGGCCAGGCAGAAGGATTGCTTGAGTCCACGAGTTTGAGATCAGCCTGGGCAACATAGCGAGACCCTGTGTCTACAAATAATTTTTAAATATTAGCCAGGCATGGTAGCATGCACCTTGTATTCTCAGCTACTAAGAAGGCTGAGGTGAGAGAATCGCTTGAGCCTGGGAGGTCAGGGCTGCTGCAGTGAGCTCTGAGTGTGCCACTGCATTCTAACCTGGGCAACAGAGTAAGACCTCGTCTGAAATAAATAAGTATAAAGTAAAATAATGTTAAAAAGTATAGTATAGTAAATATATAAACCAGTCACATTGTCATTTATTATCATTATCAAGCATTATAACCATACATGTCTGTACATGCTATTCTTTTATATGACTGGCAGAGCAGTAGATTTGTTTACACCAGCATTGCCACAAACACATAGTGCATTGCCCTGCAAAGTTAGGACAGCATCAGGGTGGCTATGTCACTAGGTGATAGGAATTACAATCTTACAGGACCACTGTCATATATGCAATCCCTCCCTCCCTCCTTTTCTTCCTTTTCCTTTCTCTCTCTCCTTCCTTCCTTCCTTGCCCTCCCTCCCTCCCTTCCTTCCTTCCTTTCTTCCTTTCTTTCTTCTTTTTTTTTTTTTTTTTTCCAGGTTCTTGCTATGTCACTCAGGCTGGAGTACAGTGGCATGATCATGGCTCACTGCAGCCTTGATCTCCTGGGCTTAGCGATCCTCCTACCTTACCCTCCCAAAGTGATGGGATTACAGGAGTGAGCCACTGCACCCCGCCTGCAGTCTGTCTTTGACTAAATGTCATTATTGCAGTCCATGACTGTATATGTTAGAAGGGATAAGTACAATAGAGAAAAGAAAAAGATAGTGCAGGATAATGGGAATTGGGAATGCTCGGTTAGGGGGCCAGGTTTTAGTCTATGCTGTTTAGAAGAGTTCATTGAGAAGATAGCATCTGAAAAGGTGACAAATTATCACTTGTCCTATAATTATGACTACCAATTAGTTGCTAAGAAAATGTCAGGCTCTGAAAATTAAGAAAATATGGATCAGCCTGAGTGTGATGGCTCACCCCTGTAATTCCAACACTTTGGGAGGTAGGAGGATAGGTTGAGCCCAGGATGTCAAGACCAGCCTGGGCAACATACCGAGACCCTGTTTCTACAAAAAATAAAAAAAATTAGCCTGGCATGGCACTTAGCTGTGGTCTCAGCCACTTAGGAGGCTGAAGCAGGAGGGTCGCTTGAGCCCAGGAGGTCAAGGCTGCTGCGAGCCATGTTAGTATCACTGCATTCCAGCCTGGGCAACAGAATCTTTTTTAAGACTGTCTTTAAAAAAAAAAAAAAAAGAGAGAGAGAGAGAAAAGAAAAGAAGAAAATATAGATCAGATTTTATCCCAAACCTCAGGGATAGCTGAGCGAGGGAAGGGAAAAAAATGTAAACAAATTAGAGCATTATAGTGTTGTAGATGCTTTGACAGAAGCATATACGAGGCGTAGTAAGGCACACAGATCTTTCTAATGTGATCTCACCTCTGTTCTTAATATGATAGCAGTTTATTTAAATAATGACTCAGACTTCGTGGATATCAAAGCATAGGCTTAGATTACTTTAGTCTCAGTCATGTGAATTGGTCATTCTCTCTCCTCACCTCTTTTTACCTTTTAAAAAAATACCATCTTAGGTTGAATTAATGTGAGCTGATTTTAATTCTAAAAAATATATATACCATCTGACTACTCAGCATGTCCCAACTTGTTCCAAACTATAGTCAGTTGCATTTTGAACCATCTAATTATCTAAGTGGAATATTTGTATTCAGCATCCATGCTGCTATTCGTAGTGTAACTACCCACAGATACATAATGAGCAAGACACTAAAATGTGCAAGGCATTTTGGAAAATGCCAGAGATACAGCCATGAATAAGGCTGACAAGCTTCTCCTTTCTAGGAGCTTACATTCTGTTGGAGGAAGCAATCAAGTAAGATATCACATGTATTATATACCAGCAGTTCCCAGACTTTTTGGTCTGAGGATCCTTGTACACTTTTTAATGTTATTTAAGGACTTTAAACAGCTTTTCTTTATGTGGGTTATATTTATTAATTTGCCAGTTTAGAAATTAAAACTGAGGGATTTTGAAAACATGTACTTATTTATTTAAAAATAGCCACAAGAAGCCCATTATACTAACATTAATGAGAAAATAATAATTTTCCCAAACAGTGAGAAGAATGACATCATGTTAGATTTTTGCAATTCTCTTTAACGTCTGACTTAATAGAAGACAGCTGGATTCTCATATCTGCTTATGCATTCAATCTATTATGATGAGTTGTTCGGATTGAAGTATATGAAAATGTAGCCTCAACAGATACGTGGTTAGAAAAGGGAGGAATATTTTAATAGCCTTTTTAGATAACTGCGAATATTCTTTGATACTTCACCAAAATTTAAGTGATAGTTACTTAAAGTTTAGTTGCAATGTGAAATCTGAAATTGTATTAATGACGTTATATGAAAATATTTTTATTACATTAAAATCCATTGGTTTGTGTGGCACTTTGAATAGATCTTTTATGCTTTGTATGAGTTTGTAACATCATGCGTTGGTTATTTGAAAATCAAATTGGTTTACTGAATTATATGGATCTTCCAAATATTGACACATTTCATTTTATGACATAAAAAAATTACATTTGTTGATATTGCTCCAAACTAATCAGAAAAGGCTTTAAGTTTTCAGAATCTGTCAAGGTCGTGGTGGCTGGTGAATACATGTTTTCCAAAATTCTAATGTTTGCCTACAAGCTTGAATTTTATAATTGGCAATAAATGCTGTCAATTTTTCCTGAAATGACAAACTCACTTCATTCATTTTCGGGGAAATGTTTGCCAAACACCCGAGAGTGAATAATTTAGTTTGTCATTTGTTCTTTGTAGTAAAAATGATATTCTGTTAACAAAGTGCCCATTAGTTCCCAACTCAGACATTTGCACAAATGCTTTTCCTTGAGATAACCGTTATGCTTTAGTGTGTAGCAGAAGTACTTTATGTGTGCTTCCCATTTGTCACAGAGACTATGTATTAAATATTTACTCGAGGGTCAAAATTTGATGATGTTTACTGCTTTTCTTCAAGGGCATTCTTAAAAGAAATAGTAATGTTTTATTTTTCCCTGCAAGCATGTAGTGGTAAAGAATTTAGTGACTACCAGTTCTGTTTGGTGCCATTGCCTTGATTTGTGCTCGTGTGCCAGCAGTTTTACCACCATTGTTCTTACAGCATCATTGCAAACATGACAAACGCAGATTATGTTTCAGTATTAGTACGAAAATAGTTTTGCACTGAGGACCCCAATCTCGTTGGATTCCCAGTGTTATTACATACCTTATTTCCCCTGATTTTCACAGTGGAACCATGCATGAGGTAATTGGTGATATTAACCCCTTTTGGACCCAAGTTTTCTGACCAGAGTTTCTGTCGTTCATTCTTTCTGTTTGCTACAATATCTCCAAACTGTGGAAAAGTTTATATTGTTATTCCTTAAGAAGAACTTTGTTCAGCGAAAACAGAATGGGATGGGGTGAGTTTATTTAACAGAACTAGGGGTGTCTGAAGCCTAGAGATTCCATTCTCATTGCTGCTTTTTAGGTGCTATGTCGTTGTGAAATACTAAACTTTTCTGTTTCCTTATTCTAGAAAATAAGGATAATAATAATACCTATCTCATGTAGTTGTTGTGAAAATTTAGTTAATACATGTTATATGCTTAGAACCGTGCTGACACAAATTAAATGCTCAATAGGTTTAGCTTTTATTATTTACAGTTAGAGATGGGGCTCAGGCATTCCAGCTGAGGGAACAACTTGAGCAAAAGCAGAGAATCATGTCATGTGAACAGTAAATACAATCTAACAGAACGTAGTGGTTCATGGAAGAGTATGTGGGAAAGTAAAACCGGGAAGGTGGATTTGGACGCTGATTATTGCTGGACTAGAGCTCTAAACTGTTGATCCAATTTGTGTCCCTAATGCCTAAGACAATGACTGGTACATGGTGTATGTATTTATATATTGCCTGAGCATTGGAATATTTGAATAAATTTAAGGAAGGAGAGAGCAGGTGCTCTCACCATGAGCAACATAGGTGGAGAAAGTGACATTGTAGCGTAGCCCAGAAGAGTGAATAGAATTCTAGTAAGCAAAGATATTAGAGGTATGAGACAAAGCAGCAAATTTAAGAAAATGAGAATGTTTGATGTTTGCTCGTTCTACTTGCCAGAATTTCACAAAATCCCTTGCCAACAAAATTTCACAAAGGCCCTGACTCAGTGACTGAGCACAGTCCTCTAAAAACAACAACAACAACAACAACAACAACAAAAAGCCCTAAAGACAATAAACAAGATAGAACACAGTTTCCCACATCTCCAGCTTAAATCACTGCATTTTTAGAAAAGGCAAGTTCAGTGATTCTAGTCATTGCCTCTTTCTGCACATAAGATAATGTCCAACAAGATTAGTGATTATGCCTCCGTAATATATAACCAGATATGCCCTTACACCCAAACTTTAATGAGATTTTGCTCTACTATAACTTATAAGCACATACAAAACTGCCACCACCAATTTATAAACTGTGTCTAAAACCCTACTTTGAAACAGTCTAACAAAAATTCTCTAAAAGACTCTCCTAGGTAACAGTCCTCAGTAAGACTTCTAAATAAAACTAACTTTAATTCTTTAAAAGCTCCCCTGTCCCGTTTTTTTTTTATTTTTTATTTTTTTATTTTAATCATTTTTGCTTAGTTGACAGAGGCTGATAGAATGGGTGAAGATAGTTGGGATATAGGCTCATGCCTATAATCCCAGCTGCTTGGGAGGCTTAGGCAGGAGGATCCCTTGAGGCCAGGAGTTCAAGACCAGCTGAGCAACATAGCAAGACCCAGCCCCACACCCATCTCTAAAAGAATAAAAAATTAGCTGGGCGTAGTGGCTTGTGCCTGTGGTCCTAACTACTTGGGAGATTGAAGCAGGAGGATCGCTTGAGCTGAGGAATTTGAGGTTGTAATAAGCTATGATCATGCCACTGCTCTCCAGCCTGGGCAACAGAGTGAGACCGTATTTCTCAAAAAAAAAAAAAAAAAGAAAAAAAGAAAAAAAAGCGTGAAGATAATACCTCACTAAACGATATACTACCCACCCAAGTTATTGTACTTTTCAGGAGACTTAATTACTTGAGATCATGAATTGTTTTATCCTTGCTCATATCCCAAACATAGTACCCCGTGCATATTGGGGCTCAGTAGCTACCTGAGCAGTGTCTCAGCAGTTAATCTTGTAAATGTGGTTTTTGTGTAATGTTTTTATTTCACAATAACTTTCAGAGAAAAGGAGGCCTTCCTAATTATAGGGGTTCCTTTTTTTTTTTTTTTTTTTTTTTTACTTAAATTGCAGAACAGGCAAATAACCACTTTATTTTGTATACAGGCAGTAATATATTCACAGTTGTTTGTGTCTTAAAGGAGAAGATATGACTTTAGGAGGACAGATTCCTAAGCAGTGGATCAGGAATGGTAAGGTATAGGAGTTTTAGAAAGTTGTCCTAAAAGCTACTTCTTGTAGTTTAGGTTGTGTGAGTTACACTGGAAGAGTGAAATCTTTTGAATAACTTCATATTCTTATTCAAATGTGTATAATATAGAAAATGTGATTAGATATGTAATAAATGAGCAAAGATGATAAAATCCTGAAAATGTATTCTACATACTAGATAAATACTGTTTTCCTCTGTGCACCTTATATTGTTTCCATATAAACCAGGCATTATTGGGAATTAGGAGTTACCAGTAATCTCCTCTCTACTAATTTTCTCTGGCAAATTGTTCTCTGGATTAGTAGAACTAGTTTTCTCTATTGGATTGATAGAACATGTGATAATAATAACATATTGGTATTTTCATGTATGTCAGGCATCGTGGTAAATATTGTACAGATTATCTCGTTTAAATCTCACAACCTTATAAGGCCGAGGTACTGTTACCATCCCCATAGGTAATATTATCATCCTTAGATTATAGATGAGAAAAGTAAAGCTTAGAGAATTTAAGTATCTTGCCCAAGGTCAGAATGAATAAGGTCAAAGCTAGGTATCAGACGAGGATTTGGACCCAAGAGTCAGCCCTCATGGCCTTTACACTGTGCAGCTTAAGAGATACTAAAAAGCAACAGCTTTGTGGGTCATTGAGGTGGCTTAGAGTAGTGTTTTCCGAACTGGATTGCAGTCCATTAATGGATTATAAAGGTCTATTTAGTGGGCCCAAATCAGCATTTTAAAAAAATGAATTACAACAGACAGAAAAATATCAATGTGTATGGCATATAATAAGAGCAAGCACTCTTTTATGAAACGAATGTTCCAGTTTATATGTATATGTGTATGTACACATATGTACACATATGTGTGCATATGTATGTATGAACTGGCTGAAGTTATCAAATGTACTTCTTATTGTGGGTCACAGTCAAACAAAATTTGGAGCCCACTGGCTTAGAGGATGGAAAGCAAGCTGGAAAATATAATGAATAGCAGTGGTAGCTGCTAGAGAAGAAAGTCTAGAGATAAGCTGAATGTACAAATAACATTATTAAAAAAAGGGAAGAGGAGTTAACTTTATATATTTGATAAAATACTGTAGTACTCAAAGTTGTTTTAACTAGCTCATTAAGTTAGACCCTTTTTGGTAGGGATTCACTCAGAATTAGTATAGCTTTAATTTTACTTCTAGAGAGTTGGCTCTGCAGGTGGTTTTGAATTGTGTATATCATTACTGTATTTTTATTTCTCATATGAACAATTTATTGTGATTGAATAATATCCAGACATCTCTGGTGCTTCATAGACACAAAGCCCTTTTTTCTATTAGATCCATTAGAGTAGAGGTTTGTTTACTGACATGCTAGGAGAATGGGAGAAGGTGGATTAGATTGGTCAGAATAACATTGACTCTTGAATTTTCAGCTGGAAGGGAGAATTCAGTTCAACTTCCAATTTTAAGGTGCAAAATGAATATTCGTTTTTTTGAGACTATCATAAAACAGCACAAAAATACATATTCGACAATGCAAGTGGCTTATTAAAGTCAACACTAGAAAGAAGTAGCAAAGCTACATGTATACATTAGTCCTGCTCCTGCTCCTGTATAGTAATTTTCCCTCTTTTTTTGTATAGTATACTAATTTGCCCTCGTTTGCTTAGTCTGTCTTTTTTACCTGGAATGTCTTCCCTGTCAGTGCCCCTCTCCTTCTCCACATACCCCCACTTTTTTCTTTCTCTCTCTCTCCCTCTCACCCAGACACACACATATACACTCACATACCTTTGCCTCTAATTTCTACTCAGTTTTAAAACTCAGCTTTAATTTCCTTGCCTCAGAAGCTTTCCCTGAGTTCGCCTTTACAAACACAAATGTCTTTATTTATTTTGATGCTCAAATTGTCCTCAATTTGACCAGAGGAATCCTATTTAAGCTGACCTCTGTGTCCTTTTAACATGCCCCTGTCATTCTTTAAGTATTTCCTTACTTTCTGGCACAAAAAGACATTCCAGGCTCATTTTATACCTTCTCTGTCCTAGTTCTGGAATCAACCATTTTTCCAGGGAGTGCTGATTTCTTCTAATGGAAATGATATTTAGAAATCAACACCCAGTGCTAGGTGTAGTTACTGCTTATAAAGTGTTATGGCTCCCAGGCCCTCTAGAGAGCTAAGAAACATATGAATGTTATGTACATAGAGCTAAGAAACATGAATGTTACATACATAGGGGTGTGCTTGTGTGTACACATGTGTACATCCATGTTCATATTTATTTCCATATGTATTTATCTACATGTATATCGAAAACCATGATGAGGTCATGCTGATACCTCCAGTTACAGTCTATCACAACAGAAATAATTCTGTTTTTTCCCTTACCATATTTAACTCCGTTTTCCAAAAGTGAGAAAAACTTTATCTTTGTTGTATTTACTTATTTGATCAATCCTTCTGTATGTAATTATTTTCCAATCATCCATGTCCTTTTGTAAATGTCACCATCACTCCATTCAGCCTTGGAAACCTTGTGCCATGCGGAGCCTGTTCACTGCAATGTGGACACCTTCCTTCTTTTTCTTGGGTTCTGACTCCTCATATTGGACTTTCCCATTGTATAGCTTCCCTCTTCCTCTTGCTTTGGGCTCTCATGCCCTATGCTAGGTTGTGCCTTTACATGATGCATGCCCTCTTCACCCTACTCAGGCTCTAATGTCCTGAGCCAGATCTCCCGCCCATTTGGTACAGTACTTTTAACTAAACTACAGAGCTCATTTGAATTTTCCCTCTAATGCTCCTTTTCTGTTCCAGGATTCAATCCAGGATGCCACATTGCTTTTAGTTGTAATAGTTCTTTATTTGTTTTTTATCTTTCATGACCTTGACATTTTTTATGAGTATTGGTCAGTTATTTTGTAGAATGTCTCTCATTTTGGATTTATCTGATATGTTCTCATGATTCGATTGCAATTATGTATTTTTGGCAAGAATACCACAAACATGATGCTGTTGTTTCCTTGTCTCAGTGGATTGTATTCGGAGGTATAGGATGTCAATTAATCTTATTACTGGTGATGTTAACCTTGATCACTTGATTAAGATAGTGTACCAGATTTTTCCATTGTAAAATTATTATTTATTCATTTGGGGGAGATACTTTATTCTCTTGTGGGAGATACTTTGAATCTATGCCAATTTCCTGTTTCTTCTCACTTTTGCCCATTGATTTTAGCCATTAGTGGATCTTGCCTGATGTAATTATTGCTGTGGTGTTGGTCTAATGGTGATTTTTAACTTTTGTCAGTCCTTCTACACTTATTCATTGTAATTTTTTTTTTTTTTGAGATGGAGTCTCCCTGTTGTCACCTGGACTGGAGTGCAATGGCACAATCTCGGCTCACTGCAACCTCTGCCTCCCCAGTTCCAGCAATTCTTCTGCCTCAGCCTCCCAAGTAGCTGAGATTACAGGCACCCACCACCACGCCTGACTAATTTTTGTATTTTTAGTAGAGACGAGGTTTCACCATATTGGCCAGGCTGGTCTCAAACTCCTGACCTCAGGTGATCCACCCGCCTCGGCCACCTAAAGTGCTGGGATTACAGGCGTGAGCCACCGCGCCCGGCCCATTGTAATTCTTCTAAAGGAAGAGATGTCTCATCTCCCCTATTTATTTACTTATTCAATTATTTTATATTAATATTGGACTTGTGGATATTTATTCTATGGGTTATGGTCCAGTACTCTGTGAGTTTATTTACCTAAAATCATGAGTTCATACTGAAACCTCCAATTGTAGTTCAACATCACAAGGTTTATTCTAACCTTCTCCCTTTCTGTATTTCTAATTTTTTTCTGATAGTAAGAAACCTGGTTCTCATTATCTATAACATACTCACTTGTCTGTAGTTACAGAATTGCTAACATGTACTCCTATGAAAATCAAATTTACTAACTAGAGTATTGTATTTGTATATGGTTCTTTTTTTTTTTTTTTGGCCTATCCTTTCACTATATAGTCAAAATACTGTTTTTTTTTTGTTTGTTTGTTTTTATACTTTTAAGTTTTAGGGTACATGTGCACAACGTGCAGGTTTGTTACATATGTATACATGTGCCATGTTGGTGTACTGCACCCATTAACTCATCATTTAACATTAGGTATATATCCTAATGCTATCCCTCCCCGCTCTGCCCACCCCACAACAGGCCCCAGTGTGTGATGTTCCCCTTCCTGTGTCCATGTGTTCTCGTTGTTCAATTCCCACCTATGAGTGAGAACATGCGGTGTTTCGTTTTTTGTCCTTGCGATAGTTTGCTGAGAATGATGGTTTCCAGCTTGATCCATGTCCCTACAAAGGACATGAACTCATCATTTTTTATGGCTGCATAGTATTCCATGGTGTATATGTGCCACATTTTCTTAATCCAGTCTATCGTTGTTGGACATTTGGGTTGGTTCCAAGTCTTTGCTATTGTGAATAGTGCCGCAGTAAACATACATGTGCATGTGTCTTTATAGCAGCATGATTTATAATCCTTAGGGTATATACCCAGTAATGGGATGGCTGGGTCAAATGGTATTTCTAGTTCTAGATCCCTGAGGAATCGCCACACTGACTTCCACAATGGTTGAACTAGTTTACAGTCCCACCAACAGTGTAAAAGTGTTTCTATTTCTCCACATCCTCTCCAGCACCTGTTGTTTCCTGACTTTTTAATGATCGCCATTCTAACTGGTGTGAGATGGTATCTCATTGTGGTTTTGATTTGCATTTCTCTGATGGCCAGTGATGATGAGCATTTTTTCACGTGTCTTTTGGCTGCATAAATGTCTTCTTTTGAGAAGTGTCTGTTCATATCCTTTGCCCACTTGTTGATGGGGTTGTTTTTTTCTTGTAAATTTGTTTGAGTTCATTGTAGATTCTGGGTATTAGCCCTTTGTCAGATGAGTAGATTGCAAAATTTTTCTCCCATTCTGTAGGTTGCCTGTTCAGTCTGATGGTAGTTTCTTTTGCTGTGCTGAAGCTCTTTAATTTAATTAGATCCCATTTGTCAATTTTGGCTTTTGTTGCCATTGCTTTTGGTGTTTTAGACATGAAGTCCTTGCCCATGCCTGTGGCCTGAATGGTATTGCCTAGGTTTTCTTCTAGGGTTTTTATGGTTTTAGGTCTAACATTTAAGTCTTTAATCCATCTTGAATTAATTTTTGTATAAGGTGTAAGGAAGGGATCCAGTTTCAGCTTTCTACATATGGCTAGCTAGTTTTCCCAGCACCATTTATTAAATAGGGAATGCTTTCCCCATTTCTTGTTTTTGTCAGCTTTGTCAAAGATCAGATAGTTGTAGATGTGTGGCATTATTTCTGAGGGCTCTGTTCTGTTCCATTGGTCTATCTCTGTTTTGGTACCAGTACCATGCTGTTTTGGTTACTGTAGCCTTGTAGTATAGTTTGAAGTCAGGTAGCGTGATGCCTCTAGGTTTGTTCTTTTTGCTTAGGATTGACTTGGCAATGTGGGCTCTTTTTTGGTTCCATATGAACTTTAAAGTAGTTTTTTCCAATTCTATGAAGAAAGTCATTGGTAGCTTGATGGAGATGGCATTGAATCTATAAATTACCTTGGGCAGTATGGCCATTTTCACGATATTGATTCTTCCTACCCATGAGCATAGAATGTTCTTCCATTTCTTTGTATCCTCTTTCATTTCATTGAGCAGTGGTTTGTAGTTCTCCTTGAAGAGGTCCTTCATGTCCCTTGTAAGTTGGATTCCTAGGTATTTTATTCTCTTTGAAGCAGTTGTGAATGGGAGTTCACACATGATTTGGCTCTCTGTTTGTCTGTTATTGGTGTATAAGAATGCTTGTGATTTTTGCACATTGATTTTGTATCCTGAGACTTTGCTGAAGTTGCTTATGAGCTTAAGGAGATTTTGGGCTGAGACGATGGGGTCTTCTAGATACACAATCATGTATCAAGTCAAGGGACAATTTGACTTCTTCTCTTCCTAATTGAAGACCTTTATTTCCTTCTCCTGCCTGATTGCCCTGGCCAGAACTTCCAACACTATGTTGAATAGGAGTGGTGAGAGAGGGCATCCCTGTCTTGTGCCAGTTTTCAAAGGGAATGCTTCCAGTTTTTGCCCATTCAGTATGATATTGGCTGTGGGTTTGTCATAGATCTTACTATTTTGAGATACTTCCCATCAACACCTAATTTATTGAGAGTTTTTAGCATGAAGGGTTGTTGAATTTTGTCAAAGGCCTTTTCTGCATCTATTGAGATAATCATGTGGTTTTTGTCGTTGGTTCTGTTTATATGCTGGATTACGTTTATTGATTTGCATATGTTGAACCAGCCTTGCATCCCAGGGATGAAGCCCACTCGATCATGGTAGATAAGCTTTCTGATGTCCTGCTGGATTCAGTTTGCCAGTATTTTATTGAGGATTTTTGCATGGATGTTCATCAGGGATATTGGTCTAAAATTCTCTCTTTTTGTTGTGTCTCTGCCAGGCTTTGCTATCAGGATGATGCTGGCCTCATAAAATGAGTTAGGGAGGATTCCCTCTTTTTCTATTGATTGGAATAGTTTCAGAAGGAATGGTACCAGCTCCTCCTTGTACCTCTGGTAGAATTCGGCTGTGAATCCATCTGGTCCTGGGCTTTTTTTGGTTGGTAAGCTATTAATTATTGCCTCAATTTCAGAGCCTGTTATTGGTCTATTCAGAGATTCAACTTCTTCCTGGTTTAGTCCTGGGAGGGTATATGTGTCGAGGAATTTATCCATTTCTTCTAGATTTTCTAGTTTATTTGCATAGAGGTGTTTATAGTATTCTCTGATGGTAGTTTGTATTTCTGTGGGATCGGTGGTGATTTTTCAAAGTTACTTCATGTTTTAGTTAGTTTGGGCTGCTATAACAAATTACCATAGATTACGTAGCTTAAACAGCAAACATTTATTTCCTCACAGTTCTGGAGGCTGGAAGTTTAGATCAGGATGCCAGCATGGTCAGGTTCTGGTGAAAGCTTTCTTCCAGGTTGCACAGTCAACTTCTTGTCCTTATATCCTCACGTGTTGGAAGGAGAGTGAGACAGCTCTGAGGTGCCTGGTCACATTAAAGAGGGTTCTACCTCCATGACCTAATTATCTCTCGCAGGTCTCACCTCCTAATACTATGACATTGAAGGTTAGGATTTCAACATAGGAATTTTGGGGCAACACAAACATTCACTCCATGGCACTGAGGTTCAATTATGTGAAATATTATGGTTCTGAGAGGCTGAATATATGCAAAAAGATATATTCAGAGTGTTGCTACCTCCTTAATTCTTACTAATTTGTTCCTATTCTTCCTGGCTTCCCATCCTTTCTCACCTGCGGCTTGTAAGGTAACCAATTTATTTAGTTTTCTTTAGAAGCTTTATATTTCTTTTGCACAAATAAGAAAATACTTGTATGTTTTCTGATATTCCTTTTTTCTTATAGTAAAGACACACTTCACTTTTTAAAAATCTTTTATTTGATGGTATATCTGAAAATTACTCCAAATCACTAAAGAAATCTTCCTCATTCCTGTTTTTTTAAGAGATGGGGTCTCACTGTATTGTCCAGGTTGGTTTCGAACTCTTGGACTCAAGTGAGCCTCCCATCTCCTGGGGCTGCAGGCATGTGCTGCTGCAACTGGCTTTTATTCTTTTTGATACCTGCATAGTATTCCTTGATTTATTCAACCATTCTCCTCAGTATGAGTATTTAGGGTGTTTCATATATATATATATATTTATTTATTTATTTATTTATTTATTTATTTATTTATTTTTTTGTGACGGAGTTTCGCTCTTGTTGCCCAGGCTGGAGTGCAATGGCGTGATCTCAGCTCACCACAACCTCTGCCTCCCTGGTTCAAGCGATTCTCCTGCCTCAGCCTCCCGAGAGTAGCTGGGATTACAGGCATATGCCACCACACCCAGCTAATTTTGTATTTTTAGTAGAGTTGGGGTTTCTCCATGTTGGTCAGGCTCATCTGGAACTCCCGACCTCAGGTGATCCGCTGGCCTCAGCCTCCCAAAGTGCTGGGATTACAGGCGTGAGCCACCACGCCTGGCCCCAATATTTTAAAGTTACAAAAAATGCTATAGTAAATAACCTTGTTCCATATATATTTTTGTATTGTTAGATGTTGATCGATTTTTTTTCACATATTCAACCAACTTTGTATTTCTAGAATAAACCCAACTTGGACATGATCTATTAATTTTTTAAGGTCATGGTCATTCATTCATTTCACATTTTATTCTTAGTACATTCCACTGGGAGAGGAAAGAGTCATGCGTCAGTATATAGATTGTGCTATTCTGTTGTACTGTTTTTATATAGGATTTTTGCATGTCTGTTTATTCTGTTAGATTTGCCTATAATTTTTCTCTAATAACAGTCTTGTCAGATTGGTGTCAAAGTTATGCTGGCCTTAAAAAAGAGTTGTGGAGTGTTCACTCTTTTTCCATTATCTGGAAGATTTTGTATTAGAGATTGGCATTATTTTTTTCCTTAAGAATTCTCTGGTGAAGGCTTCTAGGCTTGGATTTTTCTTTGTGGGATGATTTTCAATTATTTTAATATTAGAATGTTTTTGACCTACCAAAAGGGTACTTTCCTGTGGCCCAACCTAATAGTTATAGCACTATCTAGGTTTTTAAAGTTGTTATTGTGGTAGTTTTGGTAAATTGTATTTCCTTAAATAATATTTTCCACTTAATTAAAATTTTCAGTTTTATAGTCAGGGAGTTATGAGTATGTGCATCAGTTGTGATGTCCTCTTTCTTATTCATGACATTAATGATCTGTGCCATCATGTTTGTGTTGTCTTCGTCCCTTCCTCCTCCTGTCATTTTTGTTAGAGGTTGATCAATTTCATTAGTTATTTTTAGGTAACCAACTTAGGCTTTAGTGACCTATCTATTGAATGTTTGCCCTCTATCTCATTAATTTATGTTCTTTATCAATTCCTTTTCTACTCATTTTGAACTTCTTGTTGTTTTCAGCCTTTTTGCTTTTATATATATATGCATTTAATATATATATGAATTTATATATATATATGCATTTAAGGCTACAAATTTCCCTTTATGCACTACTTTAACTGTATCCAATGAATCCATATGTCATATTTTCATTTATTCAGTTCTACATGTTTTCTAATTTCTAGTGCAGATATTTTTTCCTGACCTATGGATTATTTAGAAGTATTTATTTTTAAAAATTCCAAAACATCTCAGTATTTTGTTTTATTTTTCTTTCTTTCATTCTCTTTTTGGCTGCATACAGGGGACTTTATTGATGGTACATGACAAGGTGGGGCCTTCCAGGCCCCTCCCTCTTCAGGGGGTCTGGCATGGAAACTGTCAAGAAGAGATTTTTGCATGTCTGTTTATTCTGTTAGATTTGAGTGCAGCAGGTATTCCCCAGCAGCTGAGGTCCTCTCTTGTCCTTTAGTTAGTGCTCTTGCTGGAGCTGGTGGTCCTGGGCACTTACTCCTTGGAGGCCATGTGGACCATGAGGTCCACCACCCTGTTGATGTAGCCAGATTCATTTTCATTGTCATACCAGGAATTGAGCCTGACAAAGTGGTTCATTGAGGGCAGTGCTGGCCCCATCATGGAAGGTGGAAGAGTGGTTCTCACTTAAAGTCGGAGGAGACACCCAGGTGTTCAGTATAGCTCAGGATGCCCTTTAGGGGGCCCTCTGGTGCCTGCTTCAATACCTTCTTAATGTCATCGTATTTGGCAGGGTTTTCTGGATGGCAGATCAGATCTGACACGTAGGTGGTGGGGACTTGGAAGACCATGCCAGTGATCTTCCCATTCAGTTTGGGGATGACCTTGCCTACAACCTTGGCAGCACCGGTAGATGCAGGGATGATGTTCTTGAGAGCCTCATGGTCGTCATGCCACAGTTTCCCAGAGGTACCATCTACCCACATCTTCTGGGTGGCAGTGATGGCATGGAGTGTGGTTATGAGTCCCTCCACAATGCCAGAGTTGTCATGGATGACCTTGGATGGGGGTGCGGTAATCAATTGGTGGTGCAGGAGGCGTTACTGAGGATGTCGAGGCTATTTTCTTACTTCTCATGGTTCATGTCCATCACAAACATGGGGGTGTCAGCAGAAAGGACAGAGATGAAGACCCTTTTGGCTCTCCCCTGTAAATGAGTCCCAGCCTTCTCCATGGTAGTGAAGATGTTGATGGACCCAACAACATAGTCAGCACCAGTGTCACCCCCATTTGATTTTGGTGGGATCTCACTCCTGGAAGATGGTGATGGGATTTCCCTTGATGACAAGCTTCCCATTCTCAGCCTTGATGCTGCCATGGAACTTGCCATGGGTGGAGTCATACTGGAACATGTAGACCATGTAGTTGAGGTCAAAGAAGGGGTCACTGATGACAACAATACTTGCTTTGCCAGAGTTAAAAGAAGCCCTGGTGACCAGGTGCCCAATACAGCCAAATCTGTTTATTCCAGCCTTCATTTTCACCATGGTGTCTCAGGGACACGGCTGGTGGTGCATGAGAAGGGGCGGCTGTCTGTCAAATGAGAGGAGCAGAGAGCATCAAAAACCCTAGTATTTTCTAATTTATCCTTTTTTTTCTTTCTTTTTTTTTTTTTTTTTACTGGTTTCTAGCTTAAATTTCCACTATGGTTAGAGAATATATGATTTCAGTCCTTTGATACTTGTTGAGACTTGTTTTAGGGTCCAGTATTTGGTCAGTTTTTAGAAATATTCTGTGTTCTGCTTAAAAAGAATATCTGTTTTACATTTGTTGTATTCAGCATTCTGTATATGTTCATTGAATCAAGTTTATTCATCAGACTGTTTAAATCTTCTATGTCCTTATTAATGTTTCATCTGCTTGCTTTATTGATTAATGCGAGTGATGTAATGTGTCACTTGTAAGCATCATATACTTTTACAAATCTTAAAGCCTTTGTATTTTAATTAGCACGTTTACTTCACTCACATTTAATTATTGATTTTTTAGGCTTAAACATTTGCCATCTTACTGTATGCTTTCTTTCAGTCGCGTATATTCGATTTCTTTTTTCTCCTTTCTTGTCAATTTTTGGATTATCTTTATTGGATTTCTTAATTTTAGAAGTTAAACACTTAAAAAGCTTTTCTTTTAGTGATTATTTTAGATATTATAACATGAATCCTTCAGTTATCAAAATCATTGATAATTTTATCTTCTTCCCAAACAATGTAAGAAACTTAAAACTTTTTATTCCATTTTCCCTTTTCCAATCTATATGCAGTTTAATTTTGCATATATTTATTTAAAATCCCATGAGAGCCTTTTGGTCCCAGCAGCAGCAGAGCTGAGCAAGCAGCTCCCTCCCTCCCTCCGCTGCCCGCTGGCCAGCAGGATGGAACAGGCCACACTCCTTTGTCAAGGACTTACTGGCCGGAGGCATTGCCCTCGCTATTTCCAAGAGGGCAGCGACCCGAGTTGAGCCAGTCAAGGCACTGCTGCAGGTGCAACATGCCAGTAAGCAGATTGTGGCGACACTGTACAAAGGCGTGGTGTGGTGGGCTGCAAGGTCCACATCCCCAAGGAGCAGGGCACTTGTCCTTCTGGAGGGGCACCTGGCCAGCACCATCCACTGCTTCCCCATGCAAGCCCTCAACTTTGCCTTTAGGGTTAAGTACAAGCAGGTCTTTCTGGGAGGCGTGCATAAGCATGCACAGTTCTGGAGATATTTTGCAGGCAACCTGGCTTCCTGAGGGGCGGCTGGGGCCATCTCCCTGTGCTTCTTCTACTCCCTGGAATTTGCCAGAACCCGCCTGGCAGCCAACGTTGGGAAATTGGGCATATAGTGGGAGCTCAAAGGCCTGGCAGACTGCCTGGAGAAGATCAAGGCTGATGGGATCCGAGGCCTGTCCCAGGGCTTCAGCATCTCGGTGCAGGGCATCCATATGTACTGGGCAACCTACCTCAGCGTGTATGATACAGCCAAGGGCATGCTCCCTGACCCCAAGAACACCCACCACATGGTGAGCTGGATGATTGCCCAGGCCATGACAGTGGCCCATGTGGCCTCCTACCTACTCCTCACAGTGTGGGCGGATGGTGATGCAGTCCAGGTGCAAAGGAGGTGATATTACGAACACAGGTGCCCTTGATTGTTGGCAGAAGCTCTCCTAAAATGAAGGGGAGAAGCCTCCTTCAAGGATGCATGGTCCAACATCCTCACAGGCATGGGGCCAAGTCTGGTCCTGTATTATGAGCTGAAGAAAGTCACCTAAGTGCATATGTCTCCTCCATAGAAATGGCAACCCAGAGAATCATGTAGAATACTTAACTATTGTAGATTATGGACCTTCAAGAAATTCTGGTCATCTTTGTCCTGGCCAGAGATCATGTCTGTAGAGGGCTGAGGTAGGCTCTAGAAAAGGGGCTCATTGTGATCACATTCCCCTTTGGCACCTGATTCCATGTATTGATTACTGGGGGGTGGGAAAATCATGACGTCATTGTGAGCACACAGGCGAGGCAACTCCAGCTCAGACCTAGAGAGTCCAGATGCTTATAGGACCTGAGTTGTGTTTAAGTATTTATTTAAATAAAAGGAATTGTATTTCCCATTTGTACTTAAGCACTAGCTCTTCTTTTGCACAGTGAGTATTTGTAATTATGTTCTGTGTTAGGTGTGCTGCTGCAAAACAATAAAAACAGGACACTGAGAGCCAGAAAAAAACCCCACAAGATATTATTAAATATTATGATTGTATGTAGAGAATATTTAGTTTTAGCCACATACTTATAATTTCTGTTGCTCTTCATTCTGTGCAGCTCCTACCACCTTCCATCAGCCATTGTTTATGCCTAGAAAAGAATACTTTTTAGAATTTTATTTAATGAGCATCTGCCGATAGCAGATTCTGGTTTTGTCAGTCTGAAAATGAGTTTATTTCATCTTAATTCATAAAGGATATATTTCAGTGAATTCTAAATTGACAGTTACTCTCTTTTAGCCATTAAATGTCGTACTCTATTGTCTCCTGGTTCTCATTGTTTCTTTTGAGAGCCTACCTGAATTTAATTGTTGTTTCTTTGAAAGTAACCTGTCCTTTTTTCTCCCTGGCTGTTTTAAAGATATTTCCTATATCTTTGGTTTGCAGTATTTTTACTGAGATGTGCCCAACTTGTGGATTTCTTTGATTTATCTTGCTTGGGATTCCTAGGACTTCTGAATGTCTTTAATCAGTTTTGGAAAATTCTCAGCCGGACAGTGCTTCCGTGCCATGCTCTCTTTTGTCTTCTTCTGGGGTTCCAATCACATGTGTGTTACATTTTCTCATACGCTGTATTGCTTACCCTTACTTCTATATTTTCTATCTCTTTGACTTACTGTCTTTTGTTCTCATGGGTTTCTTCTAACTGCTCCCAGTTCTGTAATTGTCTCTTTGGTTGTACTTAATCTGCTGTTGAACTCATCTATTAAATTCTTAATTTTGATTATTTGTCACTTTTGGAATTTATATTTGATTTGATTATTTTATAAATCTAAGTGGAAAAAAGCCCTAAAAATAAAAAAGGAAAAAATTGTGTCATTTATGCAATAATCTGGAGCTCCTGTTGATCTGTTTCTGTTGTCTTTTGGTTCTCATTTATGTGTGGTTTTGTCTCCAAAAGTGTCTCCATTTATGTGTACTTGGTTATCTTTGCTTATGTGCTAGACATTGTATTTTAAAAATTGTTTATGTAAATTTAATTTAGCAGCTAAGATGATGTTATCTTCCTACAGAAAAGATTTTCATTTGCTTTTGCTAGTAGATGCCTGGCGTCACTAAAAATCTGTGATCATTTAAATCAATTTCAGGCATCAAGATTTTTCTGGGCCACCCATATGACCAAGCAATTGTTTTAATTCTAGTTTATCACTACTCCCACAGAGGAGCTGTTTGGGGTCCCAACTAGAACATGGACTGTTTACCAGAGCTCCCATTGTTGGTGGGCCCTGGCTTCCAGCTTCTGGCCTGAAAAGGCTTGTGTGGTTGTTTTTTTTTTTGTTTTTTTATTTTATTTTATTTTATTTATTTATTTATTTTGAGACAGAGTCGCCCTCTGTTGCCCAGGCTGGAGTGCAGTGGCACGATCTTGGCTCGCTGCAACCTCCGCCTCTCGGGTTCAAGTGATTCTCCTGCCTCAGCCTCCTGAGTTACTGGGATTACAGGGACCCGCCACCATGCCTGGCTAATTTTTGTATTTTTAGTAGAGATGGGGTTTTACCATGTTGGCCAGGCTGGTCTTGAACTCTTGACCTCAGGTGATCCACCCGCCTCAGCCTCCCAAAATGCCGGGATTACAGTCATGAGCCACTGCACCCAGCCAGTTTTTTTTTGTTCTTAAATTAAAGAAGTTTTAGGTTCACAGCAAAATTGAACAGAAAGTAGAGTTCTCATATACCAGCTTCCGCCACACACTGACAAGCTTTTAAGTGCATTGTCCAGTCTGCAATTCCTCTCCTGGAATTTGCAGTGCCTCCATGAGAAGTGTCCCTAAATACAAGGTTTATCTTCTAAATTTTTTGTCTTCTCCCAGATCTTGGCTTGGTAATTCTTTATTACCTTGTTGGTTTGTGATGCCTTCAACCAGTTGTTTTTTAAAAATCAGTCTAGCTTTTCTAGTTGTTCTCAGTGGGAAGGTTGGTCTGAACTATGTAGCCTGCTATTATTGAACACAATTATTCCCTTTCTTATAAATTGTTGCAAGTAGATTGCATATCTGTAAAAAATATTAATAGATCAAGCTGAACCTATTAAGGAAATGGTACAACTAAAAACCTTTTCTGTTAGCCATCATAGTTTTAAAATGATATTTTCAAATATGGAGATATATTATAGAATTAAACTTTTAATTTTAATGTATAATCTTTTATTCCAGCCCGTGATGCTGATGAGCGAGAGAAGTGGATCCATGCCTTAGAAGAAACAATTCTTCGACATACTCTCCAGCTTCAAGTAAGGGTCTTTACATGGTTTCCAGATAGTTCATTAGTTGTTGCTTTCTTTTTTTGTCTGTTTTCTGTTTTTTTTTTAAAATAACTGTGGTATGATGTAATAGGAACTTATAATTTCTGAGTTGCTTATTTTTCCTTTACAGTTATAGTAAAGTTATACTCATTTATTTTCTCCTGCTTTCTGCAGAGTAAAATACTGATTTTTGTCTAGAAACAAGACAGTGCAAGACAATGTTGAAAGTGAAATTCTATGTTAAAATATGCCAGATTCATTTTAAAAATTTAATATCTGTAGTCAGTTATCAATACAACCAAATTACATAATTATGCATGATAATAGGTAAATACTGAGAAGTTCACCTCATTTTCTTGTTAAAGGATTTGGCTATTACCGTATGTGTCAGTTAGTACTCTTTTGTATGGTAGTGAAAGAAAACTCAACCCAAACTGATTCATGAAGAAGAAAGTAAATCTGGTTAGATGTGGTTTGAATTAGGTAATTCATGTCATGAGGACTCAGATCTCCCATCTCTATTTCTACGTTCCACTTCTTTTGCATTGGCTTCATTTTCGGTTAGGTTCTCCCTTGGTGGTGGTAAGGTGGTTGTAGCAATGTCAGCCTCCCATTTTTGGAACCGAGTCCATAGGAGGCTATTCTTTCTAGACCTTAATAGGAGTAACACAATTATTGCTCATCACCTTAGCTTTGGCCATGTGTCAAATCCTGACCAGTCACAATTTCACAGTCATAGATTCTACCCTGGAGCTGGGATGTTACTGGCCTCACTAGAAACACATTGCTGATAGGGTAGAAGGTGTGTTCATCCTACCCAACCCGACCTGCACCAAAGTCAGAATAGGGAAAAACAGATGTTGGGTGACATGCAACTAATGTCTGCCGTACTACACTGAAGATATTTTTCTATGTTTATTCTCCAGTGAAAGAGCTTATATTTGTGGTACATAGGGGATTTTGTTTTAATTTAGAAAATTTAATTGTAGAAAACATGTTTTATAACCCTTTCTCTGTACTTTGTTCTATATCAGGAATTGACTTGATTAGATAAGGTGACATAGGGTATCTTAGGCCCTACAAGATAGTAAACCCCCCATCACTTGAAAGTGTTCAGTAGAGGCTTAAAAAACATTATTAAAGGATGTGGTTGTTAGGGGACTTTAAGAAATGAATATGAAATTGAAGTAGGAAATCTTTAAGCTACTCTGTGAGTTATGCCTTTTAAAAGCAATTTGTAATTCCTGTAGATTTCTTTTAAATTTAGGCAGTTTTATAAATGACTATAGCATCATTTTAGCAAATTTGTGATCCTGTAAGAGGAGGATAAGTGTTGTTTGTTTGTTTTTTGTTTTTTTGAGACAGAGTCTCACTTTGTACCCCAGAAAGTAAATCTAGTTAGATGTGGTTTGTCTCGGCTCACTGCAACCTCCACCCCGTGGGTTCAAGCAATTCTCCTGCCTCAGCCACCACACCTGGCCTAAGAGGGGAGGATAAGTGTTTTAGTGATCGTATTAGACTGAATGTGGCAGATGAGATTTCCCGCCCCCCCCCATTGTTGGTTAGACTGACATTCAACATTCAACAAGAGCCACCTGCCCTTGTAGGCATTTCTGCCACTATACCCCTATGTAAACCTAGAGTGCTATTGCTTACTTGCTTTCCTTCAAATACATTTTTTCATTTGTGGCCTCCACATTCTTGTGTGTGATGTCCTTTCTTTGTGAAATGTCTTCTACCCTTTTTTTCAAAGCCTAGTTTAGAACTGACCTCTTCTATGAACCCTCTGCCAACTGGCCTTTCCTTCCCCAGTCCCCCAAGTTCAAAATGATCTCTTTCCTTTGAATACTATAGTATTTGCACAATTCACTATCTCCTTATCATATTCTTCTTGTTTATTTGTTATCAGCTGATGTTGACATCATAAGTTCAGGTTCCTAACTAGATCCAATATTGGAATTTTTCAGCTTTTGCTAAGAAGAGAGCTTGTATGTCTTTGGGAATAATGGGCAGAAAAAGATAACTTTGAGAAGTCTTAGACTTCTAATAGCTTTGATATTTAAAAGTACATGTAATACAAGAGGTTTTTTTCCTACATTTAATGCATGGAGAAGATAGGACATTTAGAAATATGGAATTAATGTTCATTTGACTGGCAAAAGATTATTTTCTCAGATGTAGTGAAGTGTGGTAAAGAACTTCGCTCTAGAGCCAGAATGTCTGTGTTTGTATCCCAGAGCCCACCACTTACATTTAACCATTAACATTCAACTTACTGTCTCTGAGTTTCAGTGGCCTCATCTATAAAATGAGGATGATAAGAGTACCTACTTCATAGAGTTGTTTTAGTGGTTAAATAAACTAACGTAAACTTGCTAGAACTTGATAAACTAATATTGGATGAGAACTGGTTGAAATAATGCCTGGCTATAGTAAAAACTTGGTAAATGTTAGTTGCCATTACAATGCAACTACTGTTTCTACCATTCCCTCTGCCAGTGCCTGGTATTCAGTAGCACTCAGTAAATGTTAGTTAAATGAAGAAACAACTGAAGGAATGAATGAACAAATGGTTGATGTAGAGATTGCTTTTCCATTGTTGTTTATTGAATATTTTGAGATGTATAACATACTGTCTGTTAGGCACTGTGGGATGGGCACTCACGGAGCTGTCTTCCAAAGGGGTATAGGAGAGGAGATGCAGTGATCTCAGCAACCTACCTTTAAAACATATCCTAGTATCTACTGCCATGTTAGGTTCTCCTCTTTTGCTTTTTTTAAAAAAAAAATTCTCACAAAACTCCCCCCACCCACTTCAGTTTATAGATGAGGAAGCTCCTACTACATAATAGTGCTTCCCAGTCTAATTCTTGACCTCATTGTATTTATATGTCCTTTTTTTTTTTTTTAACAGAGTCTCACTCATTGCAGTGGCACAATCACAGCTCACTGCAACCTCTGCCTCCCCTGCTCAAGTGATCCTCCCACCTCAACCTCCTGAGTAGCTGGGACTACAGGCGTGCACCACCATGCCTGGCTAATTTTTGTATTTTTTTGTAGAGATGGGGTTTTGCCATGTTGGCCAGGCTGGTCTCGAACTCCTGGGCTCAAGCCATCTGCCCACCTTGGCCTCTGAGAGTGCTGAGATTATAGGCATGAGCCACCATTCCCAGCCATGTTTTCCTTTTTCATTGAACTTTATCTACTTTAGCCATTAAACTCCACTCCATTGGTCTTGTCATTACTAAGAGCTGAACCACCTGCAAAATATTAAGTTAAAAAGTGTTTTCTTTGACAACAGTTTTCTTTTCTTCATCTTCCTCTATCACTTTACTTCTGAACTTTTATTCTCTCATTTTGATCTGACCCCTACTTCTCTGTTTTTCCTGGCCATTTAGTACTTTCTTGTTTTGCTCATCCCATTTCCCAGTGGAGACCTTCTGGTCTGCTGCTTTATCATTGGTTTTGTTAGAAGACATACAAATGGCAAGGAGGTATATGAAAAGGTGCCTAACATCATTGATCATCAGAGAAATGCAGACCAAAACTACAATGAGATATCATTTCACCCCAGTTAAAATGGCTTTTTTTTTTTTTCCAAAAGACAGGCAATAACAAAATACTGGTGAGGATGTGGAGTAAAGGGAACCCACATACACTATTAGTAGGAATGTAAATTAGTACAGCCACTGTGGAGAACAGTTTGAAGGTTCCTCAAAAAACTAAAAATAGAGCTACCATATAATCCAGCAATCCCACTGCTAGGTATATATCCAAAAGAAAGGCAATCAATATACGGAAGAGATACCTGCACACCCAGGTTTATTGCAGCACTATTCACAATAGCCAAGATTTGGAAGCAACCCAGGTGTCCAACAGATGAATGGATAAAGAAAACATGGTATATAAACACAATGGAGTACTATTCAGCTGTGAAAAAGAATGAAATCCTGTCATTTGCAATCCTGTCTTGAATAGAACTGGAGGTCATGATGTTAAGTGAAATAAGACAGGCACAAACTTCACATGTTCTCACTTATTTGTGGGAGCTAAAAATTAAAACAATCGAACTCATGGAGCTAGAGAATAGAATTATGGTTACCAGAGGCTGGAAGGGTGGTTGGGCGTATAAGTGTAGGGGGAGTGGGGATGGTTAATGGGTACAAAAAAAATAGAACGAATAAGATCTACTTGATAACACAACAGGGTGACTATAGTCAACAGTAATTATACATTTAAAAATAACTAGAAGAGTATAATTAGATTGTAACACAAAAGATAAATGCTTGAGGTGATGGATACCTATTTACCCTGATGTGATTATTACTTATTTCATGCCTATATCAAAATATTTATACTCCAAAAATATATATACCTACTATGTACCCACAAAAATTTAAAAATTTATATATTGTTTTTGCTATCACCTTTAGAATTTCTTGTCATTGGATAGTTCGTCTGTATACCATTCTGGTCTTCATTCCCCAGGGCCCCCGTTGTTTGGTTTTTCTGCTTCTAGAACTGTTAGAGGTCACAAAAGCAAGATGGTAGTATCTATCACAATTTTTGTCTGACTTTAACTGGGTATCTGTTACGATTTAGTAGTCATCTTACTGACTTCTTGTTGGTTTCCAATTGAATCCTCACAGTAGACTTTTTTCATTGTAATCAGTATCGAATTACAGCCTGTTCCCTTCTTCATAAATGAAGGCTTTCTTCTTCAACAGTTCTTAGTGACTTCACCTGTACTTTATTTCTCTGCTTTGAATATTTCGAAGAAAACATATTCTTGCTCTTTCCCAAGGTTAACACTACATACATTACCTTGACCACAGGATGTTTTCTTGCAGATTGTGACCTAATTCCATCACCCTTCAGCAGCCCCCACCGTTTTCATGGATTCAGCTAAACCTTCTGTAAGATGACTCTTTTTCCCCCTAATCTTTATATCTCTTTTGATATGTAGCTTTAGTCTCACTTTTTTTCCTTTTGGATTTTGCCAGTTAGATGTCTCCCTGGAATTCCACTTCAGCGTGGCTAAGACTAAGCTTGTCTTCTCTTTCCTCCCCAAAGCAAATTGTAATTAGGATAGACTGAAGGTGACAGAAGATAACTAAGATCTTCTTCATCCTTTCGGCTCTTATGGAAGCTGAATTCCAGTAGTCATTCTAAATTTGTTGTATGTCAGCTTATGGTATCTTTTCATGTCTTTACATTCAGCCAAAGAGGAAGTTCCTTGAAGGGGAGACCAGAGGGCGTGCTGTGCTTCTTAATCCCCTCTTTCTTAACCAGTAAGAGGCATTCAGTAGATATCTGATGATACTGATTAATAGAGGGGAACTTTTCAGATTCTTTTTTTTTTTTTTTTAACCCTAGTAAGCTTTAGTACAAACTAAATGCTGAGAGATTATCAAGTAAGGGATTGATCATCACAAGAAGACTCAGGATGTTACATCCTGTAGGTTTTATAGTTTCCTATATTGTAAAAAATATGAGTTATAGCAGCTTGTCTGGATGTCATACAGGTATAAAAATCAGTTTTATAAACTTGAGTAAATTGGGGCCCATTTTAGAAAAAACTCTTGCAGGCTGTGAATGCCAATATATAAGTAAAGTATTAAGTATAATGTTATTTAATGTGGGCAAACATAAAGCCAGGTGTAAATTTCTTAGGTTTAAAATCTTATAGAACTATACATCCAAAAGAAAATTTCAAGTTAAACATAATACAAAGCAATACAATCTAAATTAACATTAATTTAATGTGATGAATGATACTGCCTTGCTAAAAGTGGGTCACTACTTACAATGTGCAAATGGTACTCATCGTTAGGGTATAGATTCTTTTAAACTATGACATACATACACTACCATGTGGAACGTGATGATGTGTTCTCTGTTCTAACTACTGGGAAGCCTTCCTTGGCATAGCACATGCCATGGGGTCAGTTGGCTTTGACTTCATATAGATATGCCATTTACTTGGTCAGTGTCACTTCTATGACAAGTAGTATGTTGTGCCAGTTTGATTATAAGTACAAATATGGGCAATGAAGTAACTTGGTTTTAAGGTTGTTACTAAGCTGAGTAACAGTGTGTGGCTATACAAATTTTTATAGGCTATCAGGAATGAAAACACAGGAGATTGTTGTAGATTCAAGTATTTTAGATTCAAGTTTGAAGATGCTCATGCAGATGTTTAACTGAGTTGTATAGACCTTTATGTTTCTTTCTTTTTCTCTTTTTTTTTTTTTTTTTTGAGACAGAGTCTTGCTCTGTCACCCAAGCTGGAGTGCAATGGTGTGATCTCGGCTTACTGCAACCTCCGCCTCCCAGGTTCAAGCAATTCTCCTGCCTCAGCCTCCCAAGTAGCTGGGATTACAGATGTGCACCACGACGCCCAGCTAATTTTTTGTATTTTAGTAGAGGCGGGGTTTCACCATTGTTGTCAAGATGGTCTCAATCTCCTGACCTTGTGATCCACCCACCTCTGCCTCCCAAAGTGCTGTGATTACAGGCGTGAGCCACCGCGCCTGACTGACCTTTATGTTTCTTAACGTTATGCTATACATCAGTTGATATTTCAAAAATTTAAATGGTTTCTATGATTATTCTTTGGGCTAAGAAATTGGGCATTAATTGTCCTCATATGTATGGTTTTTGTGGCTACTTCATGTAGATTTTATTTTTGGTGGTTATCAAATTGGAATTTTTTTTTTTTTTTTTTTTTTTTTTTTTTTTTTTTTTTTTTTGAGACGGAGTCTCATTCTCTTTCCCAGGCTGGAGTACAGTGGTGCAATCTCAGCTCACTGCAGCCTCGACCTCCCAGGCTCAAGCAGTCCTCTCACCTCAGCCTTCTAAGTAGCTGGGACTACAGGCACGCACCACCACACCTGGCTAGTTTTTTGTGTTTTTAGTAGAGATGGGGTTTTACCCTGTTGGCCAGGCTGGTCTTGAACTCCTGGCCTCAAGTGATCCACCTGCCTCAGCCTCCCAAAGTGCTGGGATTAGAGGCATGAGCCACCACACCTGGCTGAAATTGGAATTTCATTGGTACTGCCTGTAATTTTATGTTAATTTTTGTTGTTGTTGTTGTTGTCACTAGCTTTTATCTAAAGCCCCTAGAGAGAAAGGCCATGATACCTTGTATACAAGGGTATAAGAGTATACAAGGGAAAGGGAGGGCTGAAGGGAACAGGGTGGGCTGGTACAAGCCTCATTAGAAATACCATTGAGTCTGTGAGTAAAACATCATTATATGAAAAGGAGATGTGGTTTTAGGGTGGTCCAATTACTTTTGCACCAGCCTAATAAAATTACAAGTCATTATCAATAGAGACATTGTGAAACCTTTTTTTTTCCCAAAAGAAGTATCAGGTATGATAATTACATGTCTGCCCAACTTTCGTTATAGATTAACATAACTTAATTGTATTTAAGGTACAATTTAGGAGAGTTGCTGAAAAATGAATCTTTAGTATTGGGATGTCTTGATTCTACCCTCAATAGCTATAATGGATTATGTGTCTGAGTAGATTAATAAAAATCTTTTGAGCATTTTTCTTGAACTACTTCACTGAAGATTAGCTTTTTGAGCATCCATTTTAATTTCTCAGTATATAAGGATTGGTTTATCACAACTGTATTGTTTTCCCTGGCCTTGTTAGATTATATTTTCATATCGTGTAGAAAAATAGGTGTATTCGTTCTCCCTTGAAGTCCTTTGTCTCCCAAAGGAAATGGTTGCAATACAGATGTGTCACCTCTTCCACAGGTAAAGTGGAATGGAGAAGTAGCCAGTTAAATAGTGCATGCTCAATTTGGAACATTTAGAGCATACAGGAAAGTTATTTATTTGGTAAATATTTTTTAAGCATTTACTATGTTTCATGCATTGTACTAGTTGTAGAGGATATAATTGAATACAACTACACGTAGCCCTTGACTTTATGGAACTAGTCTAGTATAAAGATTTAAGATTGCCTGGCATGGTGGCTCACGCCACTAATCCCAGCACTTTGAGAGGCCAAGGCAGGATTGCTTGAGGCCAGAAGTTTAAGAGTAGCTTGGTCAACATAATGAGACTCCATCTCTAAAATAGATAGATAGATAGATAGATAGATAGATAGATAGATAGATAGATAGATAGATAGATGTAGTTAGACAACACAAAGCAGTTTCACTCATCTTGTGGCAAGGAGTTATGTATTTCTAATCAAATTTGGCAACTCAAGCATTTTCAACAAAATCTACATGTTTTTTCAGAATAAAGTGACCAACACAGAATGTTACCTGTAAAAATCAGAGCAATAATTGCTATCTAAAATAATTTTGAAAATTAAGTGGTACTGAAAGGCTCATATAGCAAAAATATGGCCTCCTGTCATTGTACTTTCCTACTCCCCAGACTCACCATTTTCAACATTTTTTAGTAGTTTTTTTTGCCATTTTATAGCATAGTACCTGACATTTTATTTATTCAACAGACATTTCTTAAGTACCTAATACATGCCATTCCTTGTTTGAAGGGATGCTAAGGATACAGTGGTGAACAAGGCGTTGTGGGGTTGTATAGAGGGTATTCATTCCTAACCTTGAACCAAATATTTCTTTCTGTTGGATAATGCATTAAAAATTGCAAACAGTTTACAAACTTTTGGAGCAATGGTGGCCTTGATCATAAAGTAGGGACTGCTTCTACCGTATACATGCTTGGTGGTGTATTTGTGATATCTGGCTAAAGTTTCTACATGGAAATTGGCTGACTTTAGTTTTGAGACTTCTGGGAACCAGTCAGGCAAAATAGTGAAACTGTGTATCCTGTTTCCAAGAGTTGTCTTTTAAGGTTATCTGCTTCATTCATTTGGCCTGACTTGCTAGGCAAATGCCTAGGGTAAATATGATTTGATTAACTATAGCAACAACAGCAACAACAACAACTTTATTTTTTAGAGCAGTTTGAGGTTCACAGCAAAATTGAGCAGAATGTACAGAGATTTTCCCTATACCCCCTTCCCCTACACATGTGCGGCCTCCCCTACTATCAACATCCCCCACCAGAGTGGTTTGTTACAATTAATGAACCTACATTGACACATCATTATCACTCAAGGTCCGTAGTTTACATTAGAGTCCACTCTTGCTGTTGTGTATGGGTTTGGTCGATTTTATAATGACATTTATCCACCATTATAGTGCCATACATAGTAATTTTGGTACCCTAAAAATCCAGTGTGCTCCACCTGTTCCTCCTTCCCTCCTCCCTCATCCCTGGCAACCACTGAACTTTTTAACATCTCCATAGTTTTGCCTTTTCCAGAATGTCATATCATTGGAATCACACAGTATGCAGCCTTTTCAAATGGGCTTCTTTCCGTTAGTAATAGGCATTTAAGTTTCATCCTCATCTTTTCATGGCTTGATAGCTCATTTCTTTCCCTCCCTCTTTTCTTCCCTGTCTTCCTTCCTTCCTCTTCTTTCCTGTTTCCTCTTTCTTCTTCCTTTTTTAAGAGACAAGGTGTCTCACTCTGTTGCCCAGGCTGGAGTGCAGTGGCCCAATCATAGCTCATTGCAGCCTCGAATTCCTGGGCTCAAGTGATCCTCCTGCCTTAGCCTCCTGAGTAGCTGGGATCACAGGCTCCAGTCATTTTAGTGCTGAATAATATTTCATTATCTGGATGTACCGCCTATTCATTCACCTACTGAAGAATATCTTGGTTGCTTCTAAGTTTTGGCAAATATGAGTGAAGTTACTATAAACATTGTATACAAGTTTTATGTGGATGTATGTTGTCATCTCCCTTGGGCAGATACCAAGGAGTGCCATTGTTGGATCATATGGTAAATATATCTTTAGTTTTGTACAGAATTCTAGGTTGGTATTTTTTTCTCTCTCAGTCCTTTATTTTATTTGGAGACAGTCTTGCTATGTCGCCCAGGCTGCCATACAGTGGTGCCACCTGGGCTCACTGAAACCTCCACCTCCCAGGTTCAAGCGATTCTTGTGCCTTGGCCTCCCAAGTAGCTGGGATTACAGGAGTGCGCCACCACGCCTGCTAATTTTTGTATTTTTAGTAGAGACAGGGTTTTGCCATGTTGCCCAGGCTGGTCTCAAACTCCTGACCTTAAGTGATTCACCCACCTCAACCTCCCAAAATCCTGGGATTACAGGCCTGAGCTACCGTGCCTGATCTCTCTCAGTACTTTAAAGAAATATTTCATTCCACTTTTCTTTTTTTTCTTCTTTTTGAGATGGAGTCTCACTCTGTCGCCTGGGCTGGAGTGCAGTGGTGCGATCTCAGCTCACTGCCACCTCCGCCTCCTGGGTTCAAGTGATTCTCCTGCCTCAGCCTCCTGAATAGCTGAGATTACAGGCGCCCACCACCATGCCCAGCTAATTTTTTGCATTTTTAGTAGAGACGGGGGTTCCACCATGTTGGCCAGGCTGGTCTCGAACTCCTGACCTCGTGATTCGCACATCTCGGCCTCCCAAATTGCTGGGATTACAGGTGTGAGCTACCGCGCCTGGCCCACTCTTCTTGCTTACATAGTTTCTGAGGAGATGTCAGATGTAATTTTTGTTTTTGCTCTTCTGTAGGCAAGTTTTTTCCCCCTCTAGCTTCTCTCAGGATTTTTTTCTTTATCTTTGATTTTCAGTAGTTTGAAAATTATATGCCTAGCTGTCAGGGTTTTTTTGCTTGTTTGTTTTTGTTTTCTCAGGTGTGACTCCAGAAAGGATCTAAAGAGGAGCTTTACAATCTCTTCTCTGGGGTTTATGGAGACTTCCTTTACCCTTCTGTGTTAGCCCCTTAAAGCACTGCGTCAACCTTAAAAGGGCACAGGAAAGGGTGTCTATGCCATTTTTATGCCATTTATCCTGCTTGGTGTTTTCTGAGCTTTCTTCATCTGCGGTTTGATGTCTCACATTAATTTGTAGAAATTCTCTGTCATTGTTTCAAATTTTTCTTCAGTTCTTTTCTCTGTTTCTTCTTCTGGTGTTCCCATTATGCTTTTGTGGTTGTCGTACAGTTATTGGATATTTTGTTCCAGGCTTTTTTTTTTCCAGTCTTTTTTTCCCTTTGCTTCTCGGTTTTGTAGGTGTCTGTTGAGATACTCTCAAGTGCAGATATTCTTTCCTCAGCTTTGTCTAGTTTACTAATAAGCCCATTAAAGGCAGTCTTCATTTCTGTTACAGTCTTTTTGATCAGTAGCATTTCTTTTTGATTCTTTCTTAAAATTTCTGTCTTTCTGCTTACATTGCCCGTCTGTTCTTGCATGGTTTCTACTTTGTCCATTAGAGTTCTTAGGATATTTATCATAATTATTTCAAATTTCTGGTGTAACAATTCCAACATCCCTGCAACATCCAAGTCTAGTTTCGATGCTTACTGTGTCTCTTCCAGCTGTGTTTTTTCCGATTTAATATGTCTTATAATTTTTTCTTGATAGCCATACATGATGCATTAGGTAACAGGAACTGCTGTGAGTGGACCTTTAGTAATGTGGTGGTAAGGTGTGCATGGAGGGGAAACATTTTCAGTCTGTTAGTGAACTTTTGTCAACTTCACATGTGCTTCTCAAGTCCATCCTGTAAGTGGGAGAGTAGGGCTAGAGAGGACTGAAGTTGGGTATATATTAAATACTTTCTCCTACAAAGAAGCCTAGAGGGGACGCATTAGGGGATTTTTTTTCCCCCAGTATTCACTGTGATGACCCTTATTGAGCTCCTGGAGGTAAAACTCACAAAACTGTGGTTCTCCCCCCTGCCCATATTACTACATGTCCCTGGAGTTTATATCTTTCAGACTTGTCTGCACTGAGCTTCCACCAATTTGTCAAATACAGATCAGGTTTCCCTACCACCCGTGCAGTTGAAAACCCACATACAACTTTTGACTCCTCCAGAGCTTAACTACTCATAGCCTGCTATTGACTGGAAGCCTTGCCAATAACATAAACAGTTGATTAATACATATTTTATATGTTTTCTGTATTATATATTGTATTCTTACAATAAAGAGAAAAGAAGATGTTATTAAGAAAATCATAAGGAAGATAAAATATATTTACTGTTCATTAAGTGGTTCCCATGGGTGCTGGTTCCCATGGAGGTTGCCCCTTGTGAGTTTTTGCTCAGGGAAGTTGTGATTCTCTATATTTGCCTGTTGGTCTCCTAATTTGGGAGTCATCAGTTTTCCCTGTGACCTCACTTCTCTTACAGATTTAAGAAGAGTTGTTGGTTTTTCAGTTTGTTCAGTGTTTTACATGTTGTTAGAACACAGTGGTACTTCCAAGTTTCTTAACATGCTAGATCAGAAACCTGAAGTCTCACCTAATTTGGCTTTTTATATTTTTTCTTCTTTTTTTTCTTCCATTGCTACCAAAGCATTTTTCATCTGTGTCTGGGGTGACATTAGAGCAGAATGTGATTTCTAGGTAAACATTATTGGGCTCCCTAGCAGAAAAATTTTTGAAAGTAGTACATGAATTCTGTATAATTAAAATTTTCTTTTCATCTTAATAGGTATAGGTAATAGGCACGGCCTATTTTTTTTTTGCTCAACAGTCTAAAATAGTAATTTAATCACCTAATAGCCTTAGTTATATAGTTGAAAGAAGAGTTGAAAATCTGATTCATGGGTTGGAAATCACCTGTCACATATGAGTTTTAGGCACTGGTCACTTTGTTTTGAAACAGCTTTGGGGTTTTTTCCTTTTTCAACTCATAATAGGCTTTAACAGCTTTTAGTTTTGTTTCTGTTTTTTTAACAGCATGAGTTGTCAAATTTAGTTATAGCTTCTTGGTACAAGATGGGTAAATTTGCTTTGTGTTGTGTAATTACTTTTTATTTTAAATGCTACCTCTTTTATGAACACTAACTTTACACTAAGATTAGGAAAATGAGAATTGCATGTCTGCAACAAATAGCTATCTGTAGTATTAAATTGTGAAAATGTAGACTTTGGATTGGAGCTGGGATCTCTTAATATGTAATTGTAACATAGAGTAAATAAGTATTTTGTCCCTTGTAGGGTCAAACAGTACAGTGCATGGGCAGAATTAGAGATGTAGGCTTTTTTTTTTTTTTTTTTTTTTTTTTTTACTGGCTTAGAGAACCGTTTGATCAGCTAATATGGAATTAAGTCCCTAGGGCTGCCCAGGCACAACATTAACTGCTAGAAAAGCAGCTATTAAAGGAAAATTTAAAAGAGTATTAGTGAAGGTTAAATACTGACCATGGACATCTGGCAAAATTGATGTTTTTTTCCCCTCCACCATTGTTTATAGTTTATTGTTATTTATCAGAGAATTAATGTTTATTTTCAGAATCTATTACCATAAGAAATCTGTTTGAGGACTTCGTATGTGCCAGGAATTCTACTAAATAATGATATAATGCTGAACAGAATTAGATAGGATCCTCACTTCGTTAAGCTTACAGTCTAGTGGTATAGATCAACATTAATCAAAGAATAACACAAATAGAAAGCAGAGCAGTGGTTCATGGGATTGACTGTAGAGAAGCATGAGGGAAGTTCCCAGGTGATGGAAAATACTTTATTTCTTAATCGTGGTGGTTACATGTGTGCATATGTTTATGAAAATATATTGTACATTTAAAGTGGATACATTTTATCACATGTAAATTATGACTCTATAAAGTTAATTAAAAAGAATAACTCAGGTAAGGTGGTGTGTGCGCCTGTAGTCCCAGCTATTCCTGAGGCAGGAAGATCACTTGAGCCCAGGAGTTTGAGTTCAGCATGGGCAACATGAGACCTGTGAGACTTTGTCTCTAAAAAAATTTAAATAAATAACTAAGATAAATGTAAAATTACAGCTGTAGTAAGTTCCACAAAGGAGAGTTACATGGGCTATGACGATGTAAGATAGCAAGAACTGACATTGGCAGGGAGGAAATGATGATGAGAAGTAAATAAGTGAAGTGTGGGGATTGATGTCAAGGGGACAGTATAAAAGAAATAACAGCATGCGCCAAGGCCCTAAAATTGGAAAGTCCTTGGCAAATTAAAGGAGTTTGAAAAAGGCCATTGTGTGCAAAGCAGAAAATAGGTACTACAAGGTAAAAGATGGAGCTAAGCGGTAGGTAAGGCTAAACCTTGTCAGCCATTGTTAAATATTGAATTGTATCCTAAGCACAACTCAGTGGAAAGCAGTTAAAGTTCTTTAATTGGGGGAGGCAATGAAGGGGTAATAAAATTGGTTATAGAAATACTGCTCTGGCTCTAGTGTTGAGAATGAATTGGAGTAGCCAGAGTAGCTTCAAGAAGACTTTAGTAAGATTATTCCAACAGGCCAGGACCTGTTATAGGGTGGTGGCAATGGAGAGAGATGGACAGAATGGAGAGTGTATTTAGGAGGTAAAAATGACAGAACTTGGTGATGCACTGAATGTGAAATGGGGAAGGTGTCTAGGAGGACTACTAGGTTTATGGTTTGCGTATTAGGGTGGATGATAGCAGTTTCATTTACTGAGACAGGGAGCCCTGGCAGAGTACCCAGCTTTTAGAGTGGGTAGGGGGAAGGGGAGAGTGCATCTGGTGTTGGGCATTTTGAAGTGATTTACATACAACAAACTGAAGGTATCTTTAACACTGAGTCCAGCAGGTTAGCATATTTATTCAGCAAGCATTGCACCTTTTTTTGTTGTTTTTGGGGTCTTCAACTCCTGGCCTCGAATCCCCCCTCCTTCCCCCGCCTCTCCCAGCTTCCGCCTCCCAAAGTGCTGGGATTTCAGGAGTGAGCCACCGCGCCTGGCCAGCATCGCGCTGTTTGTGCAGTGTGCCCTGTGCTAGGTCTTGCAGTGGGTACCAGTAGAGCCATAAAAGTACAAAAGATAATTGGACGTTTAGTAGAGTCCTGAAAGGGGGCGGGATAGGAAGATACCTAACCATAAGAAAAACCAGCAAGAGCGGAAAAGGAGCTAGTCCTCCAGATCAATAAGTTAATTACTTATGTCTGTGATTCCCTGCATTTTGGGTGATTCTCTGTCGAGGTCCTCTTAAGTCCAGACTTTTGATATAATCTGCAGTTTGCGCCATTTGGATTCCTGAAGCATCTTTACAAGCCACCTACATTCCTTATGGAGCTGTGGCACAACAGCAAGCCCACGATGTCTCACCGGATTAATAAAAATATAGGCGCTCACGCTTTTGTTTACCGATATAGTATCTCCTCCTCCCCTCACTCCATCAACCCCCACGCGACACAACTTTCCGGAAGTAAGCAAAATCCGTTATCAAGATGAAACTCCGGGGACCAGGCTCCACAGCTGCCATAAACTAGATGGCACGTTAGAAGCCGGTGGGTGTAGGTGAGGCACGCTGGCGCCCGCGGGCCCTTCTCCAGCCGCTACCCAGTGGGAATCCGCGGGGCTGAAGCCCCGAAACCAGGCTGAGCGTCCCAGAGCGCAACCTCCCTTTCCCCCAGCAGCGCCGGCGCCGCAGAAGCCGCGTGTCCCCAGGCGCACTCCCCCAAGGTGAACCCCCGCCCCCCGCGGAGGCGGCTGGGTCGCGGGTCTGGGCGGGGCGCTCCGGACGCCCTCCCGCCGGTGCGCACCCCTCCCGCGAGCTGCCGGCTCCCTCGGCCTCTCCACCCAAAACTGGCCCAACCGCCAATCGTCGGCCTCTCACCTCCTACAGCAGGTGACCCATGGCCAATCGCCAGGGGTCTCTTTGCCAGGAGCCGCCTGGGCCAGCCAATCGGGGCGGCCCCTCCGCCGGGGAGGGGACGGGAAAGGGGTGGGGGGGGTGAAGGGGGTGTCCCGGGGGACGGGCTGAACCTCAGTCAGGACCGCCTGCGCCGCAGTCCGGGGATCCGGTCGAGGGGAGAAGAAAAAGGGGTGCTCGGGAGCAGCCCCCGGCTACCTCCCCTGGAGGCACAGAGGGCGGGGGCCTTGGCGAATGGCTTTCTTGCTGGCCACTTGCGGAGTGAGTAGACCCCGAGGGTCTGGGAGAGGGGCCGGCCCCTACCCCTGAGTCCCCGGGGTCCCGGCCTCCAGGCCGGAGCGCGAATGTCGTGCTCACCCTGCCTCCTTCCCGCCGCCCCCTGGGGTGAGTAGGACGACGTGGCTGCCCGGGCCCCTCTTCCTTGGGAGTTCTCAGTTCCTCAGCCTAGATGGGGTGGAGGCTGAGGTCAGGGCCTCCAGTTCCACCGAGAGGGCATTCGCCCCCAAATGAGACTTTGGAGGAGGTCTCTTTTTTTCTATTCATTTTTGTGGAACTCTATTTTCCTTTTGAAAGCTGTCTCAGAATATGATTTTAAGCAGAAAAGTTAAGCTTTCTCTTATGTGAAAGCTTGATTTTGACCAGTTGCCCATTAATAGAATCTCCAGTTGCAGGCCAAGTGTTTTTTGGTGGTGGTTTATTTTTGGCACTGTGTTCGTGCCTGGCCCTGTATTTTTTGTGTATAAAGTAATTACGGATGCTATTGTTTTTGAGTATGTGTGTCGGGAAGGAGGTGATTTTACGCTTTTTGGGTAGCTTGTGCAAAAATACTGAAAACTTTGGTATAGTTTTATGGGGTTCTTAGCCCAGCCGAGTTATGGAAAGTTGAGTATAATTAATGGACTAGGAAGCATATTTGAGTAATGCACTTTTTGCTGACATTCATACTGTATTATAAGTATTTGTTATGAAAGGTTGAGAGATGTATTGAACAAGAAAACCAGTTTTGCTAATTTGAAGTAATACTTTGTTTTGCTTTTTGATTAAACTGTTTACTTTTAGCTGTATTAAGGAAGTTAAAATCAAGTAATTCCTAGTTTCTCAGTGGAGAAGCTGGAAGCATCTTAGAATAGTAGTTGTAGTTTTAAAAGTTTTTACAGTGAACTTTAAAACTGGAAATTCTCACGTAGTTAATTATGAATAATCTCTCTTGAACACTGCCTGTATTGAACTAAGTAGGTGATGAAACCCTTTAATGAATACTGTTAGCACCTGTCATTTATTTATACTTTAAATATATTGCTTTACTCCCCCCCACCTTTTTTTTTGGTGCAGCCCGACAAGAGACAACCTAAATAAAAATACCGTATTACCTTTTCTAGTTCAGGGAAGGTGTATGATTAAAAGTCAGATTTGGGCCAGTCGTGGTGGCTCAGACTGCAATCCCAACACTTTGGGAGGCTGAGGCGGGAGAATTGTTTGAGTCCAGGAGCTGGAGACCAGCCTGGGCAACAAAGCCAGAACCTTCCCCCCGCCCCTGCCCCAATAAAAATTTAAAAATGAGCTGAGCATGGTGGTGATGTGCACCTGTGGTCCCACCTGCTTGGGAAGCTGAGGCGGAAGCGATCCCTTGAGCCCAGGAGTTTGAGGTTGCGGTGAGCTATGATTGCACCGCTGCACTCTAGCCTGGATGACAGAGAGCAAGACTCTGTCTCAAAGCAAAACAAAACAAAACAAAACAAAAAGGCGGGCGCAGTAGCTCACGCCTGTAATTACAGTGCTGCCTATAATCCCAGCACTTTGGGAGGCCGAGGCGGCCGGATCTCTTGAGGTCAGGGGTTCGAGACCAGACTGGCCAACATGGTGAAACCCCGTCTCTACTAAAAACACAAAAATTAGCCGGGCGTGGTGGCGGGCGCCTGTAGTCCCAGCTACTCGGGAGGCTGAAGCAGGAGAATCGCATAAACCCGGGAGGGGGAGCTTACAGTGAGCCGAGATCGTGCCACTGCACTCCAGCCTGGCGACAGAGCAAGAGTCTGTCTCCAAAAAAAAAAAAAAAAAAAAAAATCTCTTAAAGAAAAAAACAGATTTGTAGTCTGATTTGAGAGCTTAAATGAGAAACAAGAAAGACAACAGACAAGTTTCATCTGTTTCCAAAGTGCCCTGAGTTTGGCTTTGACAGAGATGACGATGAATTTGGAAGTGCCCTTCAGTAAATACGAGGATGCAAAGGCTGTCTACTGGTCACGTTCATTTTGGTATTTCTAAAGTTCTATGATATTTTTAATGTGAAATTTTTCAAATGTTTTTTAATGTGAAAAGATTATTATATTTTGTACGCTCAGCCATCCCCACTTCAATCTCTGTTGATATTAAGATTAGTAGGGAATTTAACTGTAAGTTTGGTTCAGCCAGGAAAGAGCATTATTTTGATAGCACCGTGTTCTGCTGGTTGGAAAGTCAGGCACTCACATGGTTTGCACGCTGTTGATTAAGAAAGGGGACGATGACAAGAAAATCTGATAATCAGGCTTTTGTTCAGAGAAGCAAATTCTAGGATGTCCCCTGGGGTATGTTGAGTTCTATCTGTAGCTAAACTTTATACTGTAGAGTGAAAACAGATATTTATGATGATTCTTATATAGAAAAAAGACTGTGATTACTGTAGTATACTTAGAAAATTATATTTAGGAAGCTTTTCAGTAAAGGTTTAAACAAAGATTGTTAAGCTTGAAAGAATAGTTCTTATACTGACAATGTAATTAAGTCAAGTATTCCTCCTTGAATATTTTAATGAAGTTCTACCACACACAGGCATTTAAAGCTACTTTCCATCTTCCTTATTTTCCATCTCCAGTCACCAGGTCCTGTTATGTTTGCCTTAGTAATATTTTTCAGATTCGTCACTTTTTTCTAGATGATAATGCTTTAATTCAGGCCCTCATGGTCTCTCACCTAGACTTTTGCAAGGCTTTCTGACTAGTCTGTCACTGGACTCCCCTTACCCATCCTTTTTATCCAAAAACAAATTTGGAATGGGTTGCCGCTCTTATAGTTAAGAATGTGTTTTGGCTCCTCCTTGCCAGAGTCCAGCTGCCCAGCATGTCCTGGAGGCCCTTCTTCATATTCTGGTCCTGATTTATCTCTGAGTCCAGACTCAGCTCCAGGTGCTTTACCCATGGCATCCGCTGTGAACTGTTTCTCATTGAGAACATGCCATAGCCTCTCACAGTTATTTGTCTTTTCACAGCCTTTCCTTCTTGCTTGGATTACCCCACTGTATCTCAAGTGGTAAGCCTCCAGTTCTTCCTTAGCATACAGCTCCTGTGTTAACCTTTTCTATGATGCCTTCCTTCAGGCAGGGTGAGTTTGTTACTCTTGTGTGTGCTACTACAGCACTTTGCTCATATCTCCATATCACAGCCTTCACTAAGTTGTATTGTAAATTTTTAAACATATGTGATTCTTGCATTAAACCCTGATTTCCTAGAGATCTGGGGTTCTCACTCATCTTTGTATCCCCGGGGCCTTTGTCCCTAGTTTAGTGCATGGCACATAGTAGGTGTTCAGTAAGTGCTTAAGTGATCAAAATATGTGACGATAATAGCTTAAGTGTGTAAACCTTTGACTCAGTTTTACTGGAGTTAGGTTTTTCCCTGTGAGTTAAAAATGCTTCCTAGGTCACCAAGCTCCCTGGTTGCTACCAGACATGAGAAACGGGGGATTGGAAAAATGTTTAGAAACAGTGCTAAAAATGGTGAGCAGGGCCGGGTGCGGTGGCTCACGCTGTAATCCTAGCACTTTGGGAGGCCCAGGCTGGCAGATCACCTGAGGTCAGGAGTTGGAGAGCAGCCTGGCCAACATGGTAAAACCTCATCTCTAATAAACGTACAAAAATTAGCTGGGCGTGGTGGTGGGCATCTGTAAGCCCAGCCACTTGGGGGGCTGAGGCAGGAGAATTGCTTGAACCTGGGAGGAGGAGGTTGCAGTGAGCCGAGGTCACACCATTGCACCCCAGCCTGGGTGACAGAGCGAGACTCTGTCTCAAAAAAAAAAAAAAAGTGGGCAGACTTCCAGGACTCCCCACCTTCCCCTACCCAATCTATAGGACCTCTAACATGATTCAAATAATACTAATAGTAGTGCGAGTACTAATTGGTTCTGGAGTATTGTTAGTATCATAGGAAAAAGCATGTAGGCTAGCTAGAATGTCAGGGAAACTGCTTTAAAGGTGAAATTTGAACTCATTCCAGATGATTAGGTAATGCTTAATTATATTTGCTATTAATATTATCTCTATTGTCCTTAAAGACATCCTTTGAAGATGATGATAGTACCTGGCCATAATAGACATTAAATAAATATATGTGTCATGAATGAATGGTTTGGTTGCTCTGTATGTGTGTGTATACATGTGCGCACGCAGGAGAGAGAGAACTGTAGTTCCTGCCATATTGGAGTTCATTTATTTCTGGAGACACCTTTAGGAACTTGGCTTCTTTGCTGTATTGACTGAACAACTCGTTTTTTCCAAAATGTGCCACTTCAATTAAGTTATTCTGCTTACTCCGTTGTTTCTTTGCATTCTCTGCATTCCAGAGCATGTTTTAAAATCTGGTTGTGTTAGTCTTTCTCACTCAGTTTCAAGGTTACACTAAATGACAGAGTTTGCTTGTGTTTTGACATATTTTGTCATACCGTGGAGGACTTGGCTGCAGTTGGAACCTGTAAATTCTTACTGTGTTTATTTAAATGAAATTAATTTTTATTAAGGTGAATACACGGGCCCCAGGTTTTCCAATATGGTTAGGAATTTATCCTCCTGGTGAACCTAGTTGTTTACCTGGAAGTATTGGCATCACAGAATCCTAGAGCTGGAGAGAATTTTCAAATTCTAATTCCATTTCTACCTTTTTAAAAATTTTTATTATTGTGGAGAAATCAGTCTCAAAGCAGCTAAACGACTTGCCCATGGCCACATAGCTAGAGAGTAAATGACTAGGGCCAGAGCCTAGATGACTCTTGCTCTTTTATTTTCTCCAGAGAGACTCAGGGTGCTGCCCTGGTAGTCTCCACCCCTTGGTCGCCTTTCCCCCCCAAACCCTAGTACTTATTCCCATTTTTAGCCACTAATTTTGGTTTCCTTGAGATTCAGCATCCAGATCCAAAAAACATACATTCTTCTGTAACAGAATATTGTTCCTCAGTTGGCCTCCTTGCGCTTCTCAGCTCCTCAGTTTGGGAATATGCCTTTTCTGGTTATTCTCCATTTTCTTGCAGATTTGTTCTCTGGCCTTCTCTCTTCCGTGCTCTAGGAGGCTGACTTTTACAGCTTGCAGCATCTGGGATCCTTTATCCCTTGGCTTCTGGTTGGGGTTTAGCAAATGGGAAGCAGTGACAGAAAATCGAAGGGAAAAAAGGCCTTTGGAGTATTTGTTCCTTCTGCTCCTTCCGTGCTTTGAGGCAATTCTGGCAGTGACTGTTTTACAGCCGTCCATGTCCACTGAGTAGCTCCTCCTCTGGCCGGTGGGAACCTTGTTTGTTTCCTTGCCCCTTCAGGCTACTTGCAGCTCTTAATTCCTGAGTACCTCAGCATCTCTTGTTAGTTTTCTTAGCCCTACTCTCACTTCTATGGGTACTGTAGTCACTTGATTAAAGAAAAGTTCAAACATTGTATCTGATTATGCTGTTTCCTGCCAGGGCCCACTAGCCCGGTGGAGTAATGCTTTACCCCTCCCATTTCTGTCCAAATCCTACACTCTAAATTGCATCCTCTGTGAAAGCTTTCTCGTCCTTATAACTTTCTCCTTTGAATTTCTTCGTGCTTTTCTGATAACATTTTACCATGCTTGAATCAATTATTTGTAGACAGATATATATTCCCTCTAATAGAATGAAACTCTTTTAGATCTGTGTCTGCTTCATCTTGGCATCCCCAAAGGATCCGGCACAGGGCCATAGTCATAAGAGATGCTCAGTGAATAAGTAATTATTGTAACACTGAATTCTAAGGCCCAGCATAGTATGTGTAAAAATGTGCTCAGGATAAGATTTAGTGTGAGAGAATGAGTTTTTAGAGAGACAAGAAGATTGTCATTGCCTCATCTTGTTTCTTGTTTTACTACCATTTATTTCAATGTGTTTTTCTCCTAGTCAGTTTCTCTTTCTTCTTAAAAACGTTTAGCCTTGGAAAAATTCAGCAGCCATACATTACAGCAACCAACTAATATAATAAATCCCTTAAAATAACTCTATGAGTTATTTATGATTTTTCCATGAATATTCTGATTTATAATCTGCAAGAACTAGTTCCTTGATTACTTTTTGTGTTTAAATGTTAACAGGTGGGCACATTGCAGAATTCCTTAATTCATTTACAAAATTTTTATTGAGGACTTGCTACAAACCAAACACTAGCCCGGTGGAGATAGTAGAGAATAAAACGAAGTCCTGTCTTCATTGGCTTGTATTTTATATCATCTTGATAGATTCTGACAATTAAACTGAATCAGTAATTTTGTATGCACTTTTTAACAACTTTAGCGAAAACCGAATCTGTTTTCTTCTGGTACTCATTGGCAGCTAAAATCAGATATATGAAGACAGCTTTGGCATATATAATTTCTAAGAGATAAATGTCAGAACAATTGTTGAGTCTATTCAAGTCAGGGTCGTTGTTTTATTTTGTTTGCCTGTGACTGATCATCTGTTAGTCCTGACTAGCTGTCACCTTGAGTGTTAATTTGTCAATTTGTTATATTCTGCTGTAGAGATTCAGTCTTGTTAGATTAATATATCAGGTTTTGTTTTTGAAAACATTTCATAATCAAATTTTCAAGAAGTATTAGGCTATAAGAATTTTGCAGTTATTTCAGAACCTGAACTAACTACTAAAGTACTCAGTTTAAGGATTCACGTATTTAATGTTAATTTTTCCTAGTTATTTGTAGAACACATTTCCAGGAAATTTACTCATTTTTGATGGATCCTTAAAAGTAGACTCCAGATAGGCTTTCCAAAATGCTCTTAATCTGAGGTTGGGGAATGGAAGAATATTTTTCTTTCATCCTGTACTAGTAAACCTCTCAGAGTTTATTTAGATCCTGGAATGATTTACTCCATGACTTTTAAGAAAGATACTGCAAGTAGCCTAACCAACTAAAGTATCTCAGAAGAAAAGTGTTGGCTGATTGCCAGCACTACATAGTCCAACAGTGCTTTTGTTAGGTGGTGTGCTGTCGTAGGTGTTTTCTTCTTTAAGAGATTGCTTTCTTGGATGTTGAGTCATGATCATGTTGTTGGCAGGAAGGATGTGGAAAAAAAAACTTTGCCATTTTGCTTGGTTATATTGGCCACTTTTCATTATTTTATTTATTCCAGTATAGTGATTACGAAGTTTTAAGTGCTTTTTGCTAGTGCGTGCTTTACCTTTCAATGATATTATAAATTTGCTATCCTACTTTTTTGCTTGGAAAGGTGTATCTGAGCAGCTTTAGCATTTGCCAGATTTACTCCTGGAAAACATTTTAGAATTTTATAGATAATTTTAAAAGAATAATGCTTATGACCTTGCATGCTAAAATGGTTATAAAATTTTCTAAAAATGTTCATAACCTGTAGTTTCTGAACATTTTTACCTAAAGCTTTTGAATGTAAATTATAAAATAAATGTATATTTATTTTAAAAAATTAAACAACATGAATGTGTAAAATAAAAACTCAGAGTCACTGTCTCAAATGCCCCCATTCCTCAGTCCCATTCCCTAGGGGTAACTGCAGGTGTTTTGTTTCTTTTGTTTCATGTGTTATATTTCAGGTGTGTGTGTGTGTGTGTGTGTGTGTGTACATTTTTTAAAATGAAACTTCTAGTGCGTAAGTAAAATTACATAAAACTGCAACTTGAATATTATTCATGCGTGTACTTATCTAGCATAAGGTAAGCACTCAGTTAATATTAACTGCATTGAATTCCAGTGTTTTTTTTTTCTGTAGCTTGCTTTCTGCATTCAGAACCTGTAAACTCATTTCATTTTAGGTTTTGTAGTTTTTTAAAAAGGCAGTTTGCTGGATTCTGAATCATCTGAGGCAATTTTATATGCCTTTCATAACATTTGTGTCTTAAAAATCCTAGCTATATCCTATATAGAGAGGGTAACCATATAATTTATTGCCTAAACTGGGATACTTGAGAGTGAAGGAGGCTGCTAATAATAACTTTGCTGAGACAACCAGGCATAAACTGACCATCCAGGCAAACTAAAATATACAGTCATCCTATTTACAGACTTAAGTTTTTTGTTTGTTTTGGTTAGTTTAGTAACTTCTTATATGGGTTTGTTGAATAAATTGAGAGTGTCTGGGAAAGACAAGCTGTCAGTGATTTAAATAGAGGAAAATGGTACGAATTCCAAACCTTTATTGTTTAGTTGTATAAGTAACCAAATCACTTTATGGAGTTAGTATTTGTGTTTTGTTCTATAAGTCAAAGGGTGTATTAGTATCAGATGAGAGGGTATCATGAAGAGTAAGGAATTGTGCTAAGGGTTATGATTGAAGTTCTTGCATTTTAGCTGTACCCGATTCCTGTACCAGATTTTAGCTGTACCAGATTTATTTTTTAGCAGAAACTGAACATTACACATAAACCTTTCTTTGTAAATTTAAAGATAAATGCAATTCTGGTTTTTCAAAGCACTAACATATGTTCAAAAATTAGATTCTTTTATGAAAAAAACTTTCTTTTTATTGTTTGATTCTTTGTTACCAAGGTAATAATTAAGTACAGTTTACCTTTTGTGGTTCAGTCATAATACCCAGTGCTTTCCTGAACATCTCATATTGGAATATTTTTCCTGCTCTGTTTTCCATACTGTGTTTTACCACTTGTTTTGTCTGTTATTCATTTCTTTTTTATTACCATTCTCTATTATCTTCTTGGGAGTTCATCAACTTATAGCTTGTTTTTAAAACAGATGTTAAATACAATTTAACTTATGCTTATAGCCTTTACTTGATTGTAGATCTGTATGAAAATTGCCTGTAGTTATAGTATTATCTAGTTCTTGATTCGTTTTGTTTTTATCCATCCGTACTCATTGAGTGCCTTCTATGCATAAGGGCCTGGAGATATAGTGGTGAATCCTGGTTATCTAAGGCTCCAAATTATGAAGGGGAAGTAGAACACCTACCACTGTGTTACTTTACATGTATTACTCATTTAATCTCTCCAGTAACCTTGAGTAGTTTATTATTATACTCATGGATGAGAAAATGTAGGTGAAAAAAGTAATTTGGCTAGATCACACAGGTAATTCATTAGAAAGTTGCAGATTCAGGATTTAAAACTAGATGAGTCCTTAAAGCTGTGCTCATTTCCACTGTCAAGGGCCTTCAGGCAGTTTTTAGATTACATTTTAGTGCCCTTCTGTCATTAATTCCTTTTAAACATCATTGTGATTTAATAGAAAAGTATAATGGATTTGGTCAAAGGACTAGGTTGATATCCCAATTGAAAAAAAATTCAGCTGGATGATTTGGGTAAGCACTTATAAAACAGGTTTAATATCTGTCTACCTTACTGTATTATAATGCTCAAATGAGAAAGCTTGTAAAGTGTCTAGTAGAGTACCTAATACTCTGAAAAAAATTTAATATACATTGTGCATCCATGATGTTAGAGCTGCTTACTTAGCATTACAGAAAAAGACCTTACTTTTCAGGGCATTCTTGGGGTACCTAGCAGTTGGTAAGGTAACTACAGCTACCATGTTGACAATAAAGAACCTAATTTGAAGCCTTAGATTATCAAGACATTGGTAAATGGAAAATAACTTCTCTAAGGTATAGTGAAAGGAAAGGTTTAATACTAGGCTCAATTTTATGGATATTTTTTAATTGATGATCTTCACTCCAAATGAATTGATAGTTGACTATTCCTTAGGATTAAAAGAGGTGAAAATCTTAACCCCAGAACTTCCCTGTTCTTCTAAGTCCTGTTCTTCCCTTAGCAGAAATGGATAAACCACGGGGACAGTAGGGATTGTAAATGTTTCCAAAGTTTCAGTAATCCAAGGAAATCACAGATTAGTGTGCCTCACATAAAATCATGGTATAATTAATATTTCTGGTCTCTTTAATATAGTTTTTTTCATCGTCAAACCACTTTTGATAGGGAGACAAGATGTCATTTCTCTAAAAACTTAATTTGCTAACTTAAATTTCTAAGAAAGGCCATTATGTTTGGCATAATCTTTTTTTTTTTTTTTTAACTTGCCACTTGCTGCTCATGTACCTACTTTTCCTCTGTGTAGTTACAGATTTTTCTCTTACTATTCCTTTACTTGATTATTGATGTTAGACTCACAGCATGGTAACTTTCTATTCTCTCTTTTCCTTACTTTTATGGAAGATCAGTACCACACTTGCTTTTTTCCAGTCTTCTGGTATCTCTCCAGTTCTTGAATTTTCAAAAATAATTGTAAGTGATTGAATTGTAAGTATGCTCTATACTTCTTTCATTGGATGAAAGCTTATCTGTGATGCATGTCATCTCAAATTGCTAATTGTGAACATAAACTTTCCAATATTCTCATATTTTAATCAAAATTACATTCCTGCTAAGTTTTCATTAGTTTTATTATAGGGTATGTGTTTTACTAATTTAAAAAAAAATGTCTACTTTTGTCCAGATTCATGCCATTTATTTTTCATTAGGAGCCTTGTTGTGTGTTTTTCCTTTGTTAAGTTTTTAAGCTGTTGTTTAATTTACAGTTCTACTACGGATAACTTACCTGTTTTTCTTGTTATTCTGATTTTTTCTATGAGACAAAGAATAACTTACTTCTAATATATTTTCTTTTTCTCTTTTTACACCATATTTTTATTATATATGATTTTGCCCTATAAGAAAGTACTGCATATAGGACACTTAATCCTTTAAGTTTTCACTGTGAAATAAAATTAGATATGAAAACAATTACTCATTTGTGAATTTCTTTTTACAATGTTATTACCCAGCCTTCCTGTTCTACCTTATTCTCGGTTCCTCAGGTCGCCCCTAGGTTTCTTAATTTCCGGATTCTGGACTCAAGAACTTCACCTTTATCTCCACTGTTCATTACTCTTCCTCTGTCAGCAGGAATTACTTTAAAAGCTCCTACTCTGCCTCAGGAATTGACTCTTGTATTGTTTTACTAAGGAAGTGTCTCTCCAAAGCAACTATAATTTATATGTACTTCAGACAGTTTTAAGGACTTCTCTTGCAGTACTCCTTTTAATGGGGGTAAAACATTCAGTTATGTGTATGTGTAAAGTATAAATAGTGTTTAATGTCCCAACTGAAATCATTAAGAATTGATTTTGCTGACATTTGTTAGCTTTTAAGTTCCTTCTGAAAAAAGTAGTGTTATTTAACTTAAGTATAGGTAGTAGGAAGTACCGACATACAGTTTTGAGGCAGTTTGATATTCTTCTACAAGTCTAGTTATATTATTTTAGAAATTCCCCTTAAATTGGCCCAGATGTATATGTTTCTCTTTCTGTCTCTATTAAACTGGATACATAGATTCTGGATGATATAGAAGTATGTGTTATTCTTCTTGACTTTATGTATCTACTTTAGATTTTGCTTCTTTTCTTTCTCTCTTTCCCTCTCTCCTTCCCTCCTTCCCTCCCTCCCTTCCTTCCATCCTTCCTTCTCCCTCTCTCTCCCTTTCTTCTTTCCTTCCTTCCTCCTTTCCTTTCCTTCCCTTTTTTCTTTACTTCCTCTTCCCCTTGCCCTTCCCTTCCCTCTCTCCCCACTCCCTCCCCCCAACCTCTCTTTCTCTCTCTTTCTTTTTTTTTTTTTTTTGAGGGTCTTACCCTGTGCCCAGGCTAGAGTAGCTTTATTAATAAAGTGTTTTTGAAAAACAGAGACTATTTTTTTTTAGCATATTCACCACAGAAGTGGTTTTTCTTTACATAGATTTCTAAATTTTATGGTTAGATTGAAGTTTAATTTCTATTGAGATTCTTCTAATTTAATTTCTTGTTACATCACAGACCATTTTGTCTTTATTTCTCTATAATTGTTGTGTATAATTTAAACTTTAAATGAATTCATATAGGAATCATCTAATTAGAGCTGTGGCTCACATCAGTGTAATAAACCAAAGAGCAGCAACCTCTTTGGTCCTGAGTGCCAATAATGCGACATAATCCCTTCAGTTACTACTGAAGGACCTGGACAAAAGAGAAAGAAAGACAACATGGAGAAAAGGCTTGAGGGAGTAGAGAATAGGAGAAAGAGAACAGAAAGGTAAGAGAAATCTCGGGAGAGGAGGTCGGGGGAAGACCGATGTTGTGGCATCAACAATTTCCAGTCACTGTAGCCAGCGCCATGTGTGTTCATTTAACACTGAGCTGGCCCTGATGGGTGTAGTGATGAGTGAATGGCATAGTTCCTGCCCTTGCGGAGTTTTAATCCTTCAGAGAAGTCACTCAAATATTCAATTATGACAAAATGTGATAAATGTTAGATAGAGCAAGTACAGAATACTAGAATGTGTTTCTACTTGACTCCCAGCTTACTTGTTCTCAAAAGCTACTGTAAGAAGTATGAAGTCACACTGTCTGAAAGAATTTGCCCTATTCTCAGTTCTTTTCAAAGACAGACCGCCCTCAATATGGTAAAGGACTATATTCTTAGTCCTGTTTAAAACTCGGCCGGGCGCATTGGCCCACACCTTGTAATCTCAGCACTTTTGGGGACGCTGAGTTGGGAGGATTGCTTGAGCTCAGGAGTTTTTATTTTATTGCGGAGACAGGGTCTTGCAACATAGCAAGACCCTGTCTCCGCAAAAAAAGTAAAATAAAAAATTATCTGGGCTTGGTGGCACATGCCTATAGTCCCAGCTACTTGGGAGGCTGAGGTGGGAGGATTCCCTGAGCTCAGGAGGTTGAGGCTGCAGTGAGCCCTGATTGTACCACTGCACTCCAGCCTGGGTGACAGAGCAAGACCCTGTCTCAAAAAATAAATAAAAATAAATCTCCATTAAAAAGGATTAATATGAATAAGTGTTGTGGCTTAGTGTTCTAAATGTCGAATGGAAAGAGAAACAGTTAACACTTCAGGAGAATTTTAATGAAATATTCTACATTAGGAAGTAGTGGGTTTCTCATCTCATGAGATACTTAAGAAAAGACTAGATGACTTTCAAAGATGTTATGAAAAGAACTTCTGTGAATGGGAGGTTGAATTAGGTGACTGCTGTAAGTCACAATATAAAGTCATACTTGTGCTTTCTTCTAGAGTATTAGTTTTACTAGATTTGAGAAAACACTTGTTAACTACTTGTTCATGTTATCAATGAATTTTACATGATATTTTATTGGTTGCAGATGGGGCAACTATATACATAAATTTTCCTTTTAAGTACATGAAAAATTTTTGCATTACTATGCAAGGGTGATTGGGCCAGTTCTGGGGCTGTCATTATAAACCTCCTGTTACACATTACCTAAAGAAAAATGGATTGATGAGTAGATCTTTGGCTTGGACCTTGTGAAGTGTGAAGTTTATTCTAGAGTTAAAAGAAGGTTATGGAAGACTATCTAGAGGCAAATGTAAGAAGAGAGTCAAGGTGAGGTTTATATGATTCTACAAACATCAAAAAGTTGTTTCTGAAGAATTGATTTAGGTAAGGTTTAGATAGCAATAATTTAAATCTGTTTCCATTCAGTCACTGAACAATTTTTAATCTAATCGGTAATTTGTTTAAAAAGGATGTTTTAGTTAGATTTTTACAATGTTAATTCTAAATGGATTCAGAAGAGTGAAAATACTTAAAGATCACTTTTCCCCTCTCATTTAGATGCTTTTTTTATTCATTTATGAATATGCCATTAACCTTTTAAAATATTTACTAAAAACAATGTATTTAGCTGATTTTAACTGGGTCTTGATAGTTAATTATTGATAATCATGTTACATTGCTGTGTGAAACAAAATAAAACCAAAAAACAAGCCAAACAGTCCTGATTTTTCTGTGGCACAGTAACATGGAAATAAGTTGCTCATTTCTTTCATAGTACAGTATCTATGAAATATGATGTATTTATCCATTTCTATGTCTTTTGTCACCAAACTGTATATTTTAAATGTCTCTAACAGGAACTTCTTTGGGTTATCTTTAAAAATGAAGAAGTTTAAACACAGTTTTATAAATATATCTGGATTTTGTATACATTGTTTATTAAGATTTTTTTTTTCAACTTTTGTTTTTGTACATGTCATCTCATTGGGAAGGGGCTTTGTAATACTCATTGTCAAACAGTTTCTTGACATGTATGTAAAATAGACATTTATCGCCTTTGAATTTGAAAAAGAAAACAAATTATGAGATAAGTTGATTTTCCCCATGGTCTTAATAGGACTTAGATTTTTAATAAAATTCTATTTTTTCTTTGGTTCCAAATTTTTGAATTTTAGTTTGGGAAGAGCAACAAAAGTACTATAATAGTAGTAATTGATAGTGTCATTAGTTGTTGTCTTTAGTAGAGGTAGTAGCTGCTGTACTAATAATAGGAGGTGGAGGATGCCCGTATTTGGCTGGCAAGAAAACCCAGATTTGGACAGCCACAATATTGTGTTAGTGAATGCACTAGAATTAGAAACCAGATTTGCCAGCCCATTACTGTTTCCATAATACCATACCATCTTAATTTGATGTTTTGAGATAATGGTTGTAAAAGTGCTTTAATGATAAAGTATACAAAGATCAGGTGTTGCTGTAATATAAAATAAACTTTGGCTTCAGTTTACTAAAATGAGAATGTGAAAATAATCAGCATGCTTTGGGCGAAGGCAGGGAGGAGATGACAAGTGAAAGTCAAGTGTGAGATGGGTATGTTGATCAAGTATATTTTACCCATTTAGTGCAGAATTTTGTGGTTGGGTTGGGATTTTTACAGTAGCAGTTCCTAACCCTCAGTCCCCTGCTTAACAGTATGATGACTGGGCATGAAAATGTGGCAGTCAGAGAAGATTAAGAACTCAAAAGTTTCTTTTGGCTAAAGTTAAAACATAAGAATCCCATGCTCTTGGAGCTTAAACTCTTTACGTATGCAAAAAGTAGGACATGCAAATGCTGCACTTTTAGACCGAGAAATAAGTAGGCCTTCTAAATAAATAAACATCTATACCACGTCTAAGTGTAATGTTCATGCCAAGGGTGAAAGTGAGTAGGAAACTTGATTAGGACAGGTGTTGTTACTTTCACTTAGAGAGGGGCCACCTCTTAGAAGAGGAGAAAATTTAGAGGTTCTTTCTTTAGTAGGGGAGGAGGGAGGAAAACTTCAGAGATCATGGGGTGGGTTGAGGAATGGGAGAACTAAACAGTGAGAATATGAAGTTAACATTAAGGGAAGGGAGGAATGAACTGAATGAAAAAGGGGAAAATAGAGGTAACCTAGGTGGGTTTTGTTTATGTTCCTTTGTTAAATTACTGTTGTTCTAGTGGTGACTGGGAGCCAATTACAGGGTTTGGGGGAGATAAGAAAGTGATTCTGGAGAGAAGAGTAAATCCAATTTGAGCAGCAGCATGTGTAACTGCTGAGAAGGGAAGCAGTGCTCCAAGTTAATGAGGAAGATTGATGTACCACTGTTTAAATAGACCTAACTGTTAAATAGACCTATTATTTGTGTCAAAATAGAACTGTATTTTAAAAATTGAAATGTCTTCATGTATGAAGGAAAAAGTATTTTTTGTACTATTAAACATTGCTTGGGTTCTGGTAGATTTATTGCAAATTCTCTTTCTCTAGGGTTTGGATTCAGGATTTGTTCCTAGTGTCCAAGATTTTGATAAGAAACTTACAGAAGCTGATGCTTACCTACAAATCTTGATTGAACAATTAAAGGTATGGCATTAGTTTGTATATTAAATTTATATAAATAGAAAATGTTACTGAGCTTGATTTTTGAGTAAAAACAGTTACTTGATGTTAATTTACAGCCCTCATGTGGTTCTTCAGCAGTTTTTAAAGCAGACTTAAAAGATCTAGCTGACTTATTCAAAGGTCTTTATCTCTAATTATATTGGTAAATAGCATATTTACATAATGCTTTTTTGGTCATTAAGAAAAAGGTAAATATGTAGGCATAATTAGAAAAAAATAAGGCAAGATTTGGTTCATATTCTGTTTAAAATTTCCAGGAAACTGTGTTTTAGTGGCTCAATTTCTTTTTTTGTTTGTTTGTTTTTTGAGACAGAGTCTCACTCTGTCACCCAGGCTGGAGTGCAGTGGCACGATCTCAGCTCACTGCAACCTCCGCCTCCCGGGTTCAAGCAATTGTTCTTCTGCCTCAGCCTCCTAAGTAGCTGGGATTACAGAGGTGCCCGTATTTTTAGTAGAGACGGGGTTTCACCATATTGGCCAGGCTGGTCTCGAACTCCTGACCTTGTGATCCGCCTGTCTCGGCCTCCCAAAATGCTGGGATTACAGGTGTGAGTCACCGTGCCCTGCCTAGTGGCTCAATTTCTAACACTTTTTTAATTTGAGGGAGATGGAATATGGGGAGGTGATTTCTCTACCTCTTTTATCATTACTGAAATGAATTGTCTCCTTCAGTTCCTACTTAAAATTAATTAAAAGCAGAGGTGCTGGGAAAAGGACTGTTGATAAACTTGGAAAACAAAGCAGAAAAAAAACTTCAAGTTTGAATTCATAGTTTAATTTTTTAAAAGTCATCTGTTTTCTTTTGCTTATAATTCTTCCAGAGTGATTGATCTTGACCAGTTAAAATGATTTCATACAATAGAATTTGACTTTGATTGAGTGCTCGAAAAAAAATACATGTTGTCTTGAAAATAACATATAAATCATCCCTGGACAAAATGTGTTTAAGAACAAATGTTTGTTTTTCTGTGTTTAGTGAATGTACATCGTATAGTAAAGTGGCTTGATACTATAACCATTTTTTAAAATCTTGTAGCTTTTTGATGACAAGCTTCAAAACTGCAAAGAAGATGAACAGAGAAAGGTAACTTCCATAACCGTGCTTTTGACGTTAAAAATTTTAAATTCAGCCTTTTGGAGAACACTAAGTATCTTAGTGTGTTTTTACTTACTATAATAATATTATTGACCTAGTATAATATTACTGCCATATGGACCTCAAGGGTACTTTTCTGATAAATTTCTGTTATGGTTTCATAATTAAACAAAAGGATAATATACAGAGTTGTGGAGTTTTTTTGGTTTTGTTTTGTTTTGAGATAGTCTTGCTCTGTTGCCCAGGCTGGAGTGCATTGGCACGATCTCAGCTCACTGCAACCTCCACCCTCTGGGTTAAAATGATTCTCCTGTCTCAGCCTCCCAAGTAGCTGGGATTACAGGCATGTGCCACACCTGGCCAATTTTTGTATTTTTAGTAGAGACAGGGTTTCACCATGTTGGCCAGGCTGGTTTCGAACTCCTGACCTCAGGTGATCCACCCACCTCGACCTCCCAAAGTGCTGGGATTACAGGTGTGAGCCACCACACCCAGCCCAGAGTTTTAATATAATACCTTTTCTGTATCATATTCCTAGGAGTAAGTTATTTCCTTTTCATGTGTCATATGTTGAAGGTAGAAAGTTGGTTACATATGGTCACTTCAGATACCAATAAACCAACCAGCAAGAATGTTCAGAATAAATAAAAAGCCATATATGAAGAAACAAATCAAATACTGCTTTAATTATGGTTCTGCTATTGTCCCCCACTTGCATTTCTGACAGCTACTTTGTAGTTTGCATATTGTCTTTTTTCTAATTAACATTTTTCCTCTCCTTGGCTTTTTTTTTTTTTTTTTTTTTTTTTGCTCTTCTGTTGACTGTATAGCCTTGCGTTTGGCTCTTTTATACCTGTTAATAGTAACTCATGTTATAACTCACCTTTCATTTTTAGTTTTGGGATTTAGTCCCATGTCGTTTTAAAACAACTTAGGAAAGATAAATGTGATTTTAAAATAAGTGAAATTCGTAGAAAAGCCAAAACTTGCTTTCAGGTAAGGAATAAGAATTTTTTGTTGTTGTTTTTTGTTTTGTTTTGAGATGGAGTCTTGCTCTGTCGCCCAGGCTGGAGTGCAGTGGCGTGATCTCGGCTCACTGCAAGCTCTGCCTCCCAGGTTCACGCCATTCTCCTGCCTCAGCCTCCCAAGTAGGTGGGAATACAGGTGCCTGCCACCACGCCCAGCTAATTTTTTGTATTTTTAGTAGAGGTGGGGTTTCACCATGTTAGCCAGGATGGTCTCGATCTCCTGACCTCATGATCCGCCCACCTCGGCCTCCCAAAGTGCTGGGATTACTGGCTCAAGCCACCGTGCCCAGCCAGGAATAAGAATGTTTTATATTATTCTTACAAACCTTAAATTGAATCACGTGAATTTTATTAAAGAGAGCATATAATTGATAAAAGTCTGGAATTTTTATACAAATAATTGATTTAGATAAAAAACAAAATACAACAAAAAGTACTCCCTTCCCAACTTGCTTGTACTCACTTAGAATGAGTACATTTTGGTAAAATTCTTTAAATGACTAGCCAGTAAAAAATAACTGTGCTTCTTTGTGCTTCTGATTATTTCTGTTTAAACTTATTATTTTTCACAGAAAATTGAAACTCTCAAAGAGACAACAAATGTAAGTTATATGTTTGATACATTCTGACTTTGCATTAGAAAATGTTTTAAAAAGTTATTTCTGTTTTAAGCTGCCACTATTGATGACAGCAATTGAGATGTTAGTTTTTATGAATATTATACAGGGGTGCTTAAGCATTGTATCTTTTTAAAAGGAATTTAAAATAATACTAATAGAATAAGCCCCTTAATTGAAATTGACTTCATGTACCATTTACCTGTTTCTGGTCTCGTCTGAAATCTTGATAAAAGGTGTCTTCCACGCACAGTGGATATGTTATTTCATATTTTTTAAAAATTAATTAATTTCTTTGATTCTTAAGGCAGGGTCTTACTATGTTGTCCAGGTCTCAACTCCTGGGCTCAAGCGATCCTCCTGTCTCAGCCTTCAAAAGTAGTGGGATTGGCCGGGCGCGGTGGCTCACACCTGTAATCCCAGCACTATGGGAGGCCGAGGTGGGCGGATCACCTGAGGTTGGGAGTTCCAGACCAGACTGACCAACATGGAGAAACCCCATCTCTACTAAAAATACAAAATTATCTGGACGTGGTGGCTTATGCCTGTAATCCTAGCTACTCTGGAGGCTGAGACAGGAGAATCGCTTGAACTGGGGAGGCAGAAGTTGCAGTGAGTTGAGATCGTACCATTGCACTCCAGCCTGGGCAACAAGAGCGAAACTGTGTCTCAAAAAAAAAAAAAAGTGATGGGATTATAGGCATGAGCCACTGCAGCTGGCTTCTTTCTTATTAAAATATATTATAATTCAAGTTTTCTGATATAGTGGACTTCTGACATTATATAATGGGCTACTTATGAGATGTGTACCTTGCTCAAAATTTTAAAACAGGTAAAATAATAATTTGATTCACCAGTGTTTTGACAGGATCCTTTATTCTCCATACTTCCATCAAAGTCTTTTTATTTTTTTTTAAGAAACAGGGTCTTGCTGTGTCATCCAGGCTGGAGTACAATGGTGCAGTCATAGCTCACTGCAGCTTCGAACTCCTGGGCTCAGACAATCCTCCTGCTTCAGCCATTTGAGTAGCTAGGGCTATTGGCACACGCTACCACACACAGCTAATTTTTATTTTAATTTTTTATAGAGATGGGATTCTGCTATGTTGCCTAGGCTGGTCTCCTAGCCTCAAGCGATCCTCCTTCCTTGGCCTACCAAAGCAGTGGGATTACAGGTGTGAATCACCATACCCAGCCTATCAATGTCTTAGGTAGATTTCTTAGGGTTGCTTGCTGTTGATGTAAGAATTCGTAAGTTAATCAGATTCGTATGTCTTTCTGTTTGAAGTGTTGAAAAACCATTTAGAGCCAGGCACGATGGCATGTGCATGTAGTGCCAGCTACTCGGGAGGCTGAGACAGGGGGATCGCTTGAGCCTCTGAGTTTGAGGCTGCAGTGTGCTATAATTGTGCCTGTGAATAGCCACTGCAATCCAGCGTGATCAGCATAGTGAGACCTTGTCTCTTAAAAAAAAAAAAGAAAAAAAAATAGATATTATTTAGTATAAATTAACAATTTGTGGCATTCATTAAAATTCATAGAACTGCTAATGAATAACTTCATTTGGCATTATCAGCATACTAGAACCCACTAGATCCAAAGAGGATATTTCTTGTGTAGTATAGACTTAAACTCTATACATCTGAACTGATTTTTATATTTTAAGCTTTAACATTATATATCCATTTATTTGAGCCAAGATCCTAAAATCAGTGTTTTGTTTTTATAGAGCATGGTAGAATCAATTAAACACTGCATTGTGTTGCTGCAGATTGCCAAAGTAAGTAAATTTTACTTTCAATTACCTTTGTGTATGGAGTTCAAAAATTATAATGCGTTTTTCTTTAATAGCAAAAAAAACTCAGATCTGAAACATAGTACCTTTCTACATTAAACTGTATTGTGAGCTTATTCTATGGAACAACTGTTGTGTTTGGATATTATCTTAGCTACTGTTTCTGGTAATGTCATTTCTGGTAGCTGGGAAGGAGGGGAGCATGTTTGAATGACTCATCCCTTCCTTCCATTTTATCCATTATCACTGCTTAGAACAGGGACATATTTTACAAAACCTTCCACAAAAAAAGTTTTTCTTAGAAAATAGAGAACTAAGTTCTGACAGTTATTGTCCATAATGAAGAATATAATAGAGATATTTTTTAAAATTTTTACGGATTTTTTTCTGGTAGTGAACTACGTTAGTGGATTTTAATTATTCTTCCTTATTCATGAAACAAAATATATTTTGAATTATTGTGGGTTAAAAATTTCATATATGTTGTCTCTTTTTCTGAAAAATTTTGGTGTATTCAACCTAAATATATATTTTATTGCCTGAGAGTTTCTGAAATAAGAATATTATTGTTTGAGAATAGGAATTTTTAAAACTATTTCTACCTCACTACACCCCTTTATTTCCAGCAAGTGGCTAGCAAGGGGTGGGTGACCAGCTCCACAGCCCAGTTGAGAAATGTTGTTTGAATGAGTTTATAATTACTCATCTCTTTTACTTCTTCAGTTGCATATGTTTGTTTGCCAAATCATAGAGACTTTTAACCTACTGTTGTTAATGACACAATAGCATAGGACAATCCATTTGCATTTGGATAGTAAGGATATTTAGCTTATAAATTAAATGGGGCAATGTCATTTTCTTTTGAGGCCTGATTTAAAATATATTTTTTATTTTTTGAGACAGTCTCGCTCTGTTGCCCAGGCTGGAGTGCAGTGGCACAATCTCAGCTCACTGCAACCTCTGCCTCCTGGGTGCAACTGATTCTCGTGCCTCAGCCTCCTAAATAGCGAGGTTACAGGCATGCACCATCACGCCTGGCTAATTCTTATATTTTTAGTAGAGATGGGGGTTTCACCATGTTACCCAGGCTGGTCTGAACTCCTGGCCTCCCAAAGTGCTGGGATTACAGGCGTGAGCTACCAAACCCAGCCCAATATATTATACTTAAAGTGTCAGAACTTAGGGCTTATGTTCTGTTTCTAGATGTTAGTGATATCTAGATTTCCTATGTATGTGTCTAAATTTTTCATTTCCTGTTGTAGATCATAGTATATTCCAAAGCCAAGCAGAAGGAAAGATAGGATTGGAGGCACAAAAGAGATAAAGTTTTTATTTTAGTTTTTCTTGGCTCTGGAATTACATAGGTGAGTAGAAGCACCTATAGTTATCCAAAAGCTTACCTACAGATAACCAGTAAACTACACCATGCCCTGTTTGAGTGACTAGGTATTTTAGGGAATACATACTGCCTTCTATTGAAGATTAGGGAAGCAGAGGAGCTGATACAGTGTTTAAGCCAGTTTGGGTGATCTCTGAAAATCATTCAGGACTTTAGATAGTTGTACAGTAGGTCAGCCTGGCCTATTTCAGTAGCTCACTGTTTAGCCACTCATCGAGAACATTTTTAGTGTAATTTGTACTTGCTACCTGTCTGTGTTAGCCCAGCTTCATAAAACTACGTTTTAGGGTTCTTCGCAATGGATAACTTGGATCACGTAAATGAAATTTGGCCTTTTATTTATTCCAGAAGGAAGTTTTATTGTTGTTAAGTCTTCTTATGTACAAATACAATCCTCAATTATATTTGTACTGTATATGGACTCTGTATCTTTAAACTTAATTTAAATGTAAATGAGACCGTGTCACTTGCCTGCTCAAATACCCCTGATGTTTTCCATCTCATTTGGAATGAAATAGAAATTACTTACGTTCACTGCCCTCTTACCTGTCTCCTACCCTTGCTTGGTCACACCATTCCAGTAACATTGGCTCATTTCTTTTTCTCAGGCAAGACAAGCTTCCCCCCTCCACCCCCGCCCCCGGCTTTAGGGATTTTTACTTGCTGTTCCCTCCACGTGGAGGGCATTTACCACAGATTTCCACTAGGCTCACTCTCTCACTTTATTCATATTTCTGCCATAAGGAACATCTTTGGAAAGACTTTTCCTGACTCCTGTATCTAAAATAGCCTATACCTCCCACTGGTTTCTTTTTCTTCGTGGCCTTGTATCACTAGTCAAGTTTACACGATATATTTGTTTGTTTATCTCTTTATTGACTGTCTACCCTAGAGTACAATCTTGGTGAGGAATTTGCTCGTCTTACCACTTGTATTAGTCTGCATGGGCTGCCATAACAAAATACCATAGACTGGGTGGCTTAAAGAACAGAAGTTTATTTTCTCACTGTTCTGGAAGCCAGAAGTCCAAGATCAACATTCTGGCCTGTTCAGTTTCTGATGAGGGTCCTTCTCTTGGCCTGTAGATAGCCATGTCTTCACATAGTCTTTCCTTGGTGAGTATGCACAGAGAGAGGGAGCGTGCACGTGTGAGATAGCAAGCTGTTTGGTTTCTCTTCTTACAAGGACACTAATCTTATTGAATCAGGGCCCCACCCTTATGATCCCATTTAACCTTAGTTACTTCTGTAGAGGTCTCATCTCCAAATATAGCCACTTTGGGGTTAGGGCTTCAACACAGGAATTTGGGGAGGGACACAAACATTCAGTCCATAACCCCATTGTATCCTCAGTGCCTACAGTTGCTTACCATATAGGAGGTGCCTGATAAATAACTGAATTACTGAGTGATTTTTCTAATGCATTACTTTTAATGGTTGCATGGTTTAGTATTTTCACTATATGTATGATTTTTTTTACTTAGCCACCTCTCTGATGTGCTGTGATGACCATCCCTATAAACTAATCTTTAGGTAAATTTAATCAGTTAATCTATGATTAAGATAAAAGATTTTAAAATAATAACAACAGTCAACTTTGCATAGTCTTAAAGAGCATGGATTATGGCCCCCAGACTGAGTTTGAATCCAAGCCCCACCACTGGAGCAAGTTTATTTATCCTTTCTGTGCTTTGGTTTATATTCCATATACAAGAGGGATAATAGTAATGTCTGTCTCTTACTGATGCTGTGAGACTAAATGATTATTTGTGATGCTCTTGGTAGCTGGCATGTAATAAGCTCTAAATAAGTGTTTATTAAATTTTAAAAAAAGATGCAAATTTTAAAGTGACAGTAACACATCTGGTAAAAGTTGGAGAGCTTCCATTGAGTACTGATGGAAATATAAATTGTTATATCCACTTTGGCAGACTCTTATTCACTGGCAGGTTAATAAAATACCAGAATCAACTACTTTGAGGGAGATAATGCCATTTGAGACCCCACAGTGATATGAGAAGATAGCTAATTTGATACCTTTCTTGTTTGGGGCTGATTAGTATCAGCTTCTTAGAGGCGGCATGCTGTAAGTAAAAATTTTAATTTTAAGCTCCTTCCAGTTTTGATTCTTTGATTTGAATTCCTATTCCCAGTAGATTCTCTCCTGCCTAAATGATTAGTGTATTGGTTCCTAAACTTTACTGCATATTGGAGTCATTTGGAAATCAGTTCTGATTCCTGGCTCCCATCCCTAGACATTGTGTTATAATTCTGTTGTGTGGGGTATCACCTGGGTATTGGGATTATTTTAAACCCCCTGGGTGGTTTTAATGTGCAACAAAGTTTTGAGACCACCCGGTTAGTGGAATTTTCAAGTGGGCTTTGTTATCTCAGAAGACATCCTTCCCCTTACCCTTGGTGGAGACAGCTGATGTTCTTCTCCTGGGAGACTGCAGTGGAGCTGGGGAGTAAGGGGAGAGAAGGGGAGTAGGGCAGGACAGAGTGAAGATAAGCTAGGAGGCCCCTGCAGGTGGAGACTTAACCAGTATCACAGTCAGGTGATGTGACCACATACCACAACTCAGAATGCCTGTCAGAATGGCATGTGCCAGGGGGTTGACTGTGATTTACTAGAACACTATTTTTGCATTGTTTAATTATCACTGAAATTGGGAAAAAGGCTATGCTAGACATGCTTTGGTTTTGAGGTATAGTTGCTACAAACTTAAACTCTGGTTGATTTTCACCAGTTAAATCATGCGGTAAAACAGTATTTCAATACAATTAAAATCAGGCACTTTAAATGGTTATTCTTACAGGCAAAGATAGAGACTGTTAACATTTTTCAAGGTAGACACAGATCAATTTGATTTATGTAGTTTTTATAGTCTTGCATAAAATAGATGCAAATAAATACTGTTGATTACTTAGAATTTGAGGCTTTAATTTTGTCAGTTCCTGTTGACTATCCTAAGTCTAGACCAGTGCTATACAATAAAAATATGAGAGCTATAAATGTATTTTAAAATTTTCTTATAACATTTCGAAAGGTAAAAAGAAACAAGTGAGATTAATTTTAATAATGTATGTTAGTAACCCAGTGTACCAAAAATATTATTTCAACATGTAATCAGTATAAAAATTTACTAATGAGATAGTTCATATTCTCCCTCTCTCTTCTTTCTTACTCTCTCTCTCATTTTTTAAGAGATAGTGTCTTGCTCTGTCACTCAGACTGGAGTGCAGTGTCACAGTCATAAATAACTCACTGCAACCTCAAACTCCTGGGTTCAAGCAATCCTCCTGCCTCAGCCACCTGAGTAGCTGGGACTACAGGTACTCACCACTGTGCCTGACTAATTTTTAAATTTTTTGTAGAGACAGGGTCTCGCTTTGTTGCTCAGACTGGTCTCAAACTCTTGGCTTCAAGTGATTCTCCATCCTCGGCCTTCCAAAATGCTGGCATTACAGGCATGACTCTTTCTCTTTTTGCACCAAGTCTTCAAAGTCATGGATGTTCTTTAAGCCACCTAGTCTATGGTATTTTGTTATGGCAGCCCAAGCAGATTAATACAAGTGCTAAGATGAGCAAAGTCCTCACCAAGATTGTACTCTAGGGTAGACGGCCAATAAAGAGATAAATAAACAAATGGTTTATTTCAATGGTTTTTGTTATATTTACAAAATTGTACAGCCATCACCATAATCTAATTTTAGCATACTTTTATCACCGCAAAAAGAAACCCTATACCTATTAAGCAAACATTTTCTATATAGATTTTCTATATAGATGGTCCCTGACTTAACAATGGTTTTACTTAGGATTCTTTGACTTCATGATGGCAGAAAAGTAATATGCATTCAATAGAAACTGTACTTTGAATTTTGAGTTTTGGTTTTTTCCCAGGCTACTGGTAATGCTATATGATCTTCTCTCACTATACTGGGCAGTGGCAGCAAGCCACAGCTGCCAGTTTGCCACGCGATCACAAGGGTAGCCAGCTGAAACTCTGCACTGTGTACTGTGTTGCAAGATGGTTTTTGCCCAACTGTAGGCTAATGTAAGTGTTCTACAACACGTTTAAGGTAGGTTAGGATAAGCTATGCTGTTTGGTAGGTTAGATGAATTAAATGCATCTTTGACTTAACAATATTTTCAACTTAAGATGGGTTTATTGGGAGGTAAACTCCATTGTAAGTTGAGGAGCGTCAGTGCCTCCCTTTCTCTTCCAACAGCCTCCTACCCTTCACCCCATCCAGCCCTTGGCAACTATTAATCTACTTTCTCTCTCTAGATTTGTCTATTCTTGACTCTTCATGTAAGTTGAATCTTACAATATGTGGTCTTTTGTGACTAGCTTCTTTCACTTAACATCATGTTTTCAAAGGTTCATCCATGTAGAGATCACTTTTGCCTGGAATTTTGAACGTGACTACAGTTCTACAGGATATTTCCACGATGAACTTAGTTAAATCCCTATATAGAAAAATAATTGCCATGCTGTTGGTGTTGATTGTTGTGTAGCCAGAGTTAGAATTGTGTTTGGCTAAGAATGTACACATGGAATTAAAATCTTAGTGGAGGCAGATAAATCATGTTCTAACATTATTACTTACCTAGTAAATAAGCTTTCTTGTAGGAGAAATACACAAGGAGTTACTTACATGTAAGAATGAAGTTAACATTTTTAACATTTTTCCTTAAGGACCAGAGTAATGCGGAGAAGCACGCAGATGGAATGATAGTAAGTTTAATGTAATGTTTTTGTTTCCCTTTACTTCTGCAGAGCATTATAACCAGTCATATCAGGAGAAGCCTGAATTACTACTCATTTTTCAATGCCAACTATTCACTGCTTTTTGTTGTTGACTCTTGCAGTTTCCTTTAAGCTCCCTTCTTTCAGCAATCATTTGCAGGGGAAGTGACAATCTTAAAATTTTTCTAAGTGTGAGTTCAGATTGAATCACTTTGCATGTATTAACTTGAAGGGTTAATCATGGTGTGAATACTCAGCTTTTACAATTAAATAATGCATAACTCAGTGCCACATTTCTTGTCTAATTTCTATTTTTCTCAGATGAAAGTGGGGGTGGGGGAGTACAATATTGAAACACACCTTAATCTATTTGAATATATTTATAGGTTCCTATTATTTTATCTTTTATTTTTATTTTTTGTGTATGTGTTAACCATCATTGTTAATGTGGTATGTACTGCATTTTTGTTGGAACAATTTACAACATGAATTCTTTCTCTTATAACCATCTTCTCACTCTTTCCTCTCTCTTATCTTTTTACCTTTCCTTTATATTCAACTTCCCCTCCAAAAAGAAAGAAGAAAATTGTATTGTTAGTATTTCCCAGATGGAAATAAAAGAGTTTGAAGGTTTGTGGTTTGTGCTTACCCTAGTTTTATGGTAACTGAGTGACCTTAGTCTGTATTCCTGAAGCAGGAGGCAGCTTTTTTGTTTGTCCTAGACTTTACAAATGCCAGCTTGTCTGAGATCTGGAAAAACATTCTGTAAATTTTCAAAAACATCTCCTGATTGTACTTGAAAGGATGAGCATGTTATCTTTATATTTGGTTTAAAAATTTTTTTTAAGTTAAATCTGTGTTTGCGTATTTCTTAAGAAAGAAGTAAAATAAGCATGTTTGGAATTTGAATTAAATATATCAGAATTTTTGTCAGTTCAAAGTATGATCCATGGTGATATAATACAATTGTATGATATAAATGTAATACAAACTGAAATAATATCTCTTCATGAGATACTATCGAAGATTGTTAGCCTCATAGGAAAGGACTGTATGTATTGTCTAGCATTTTATGATCTCCAAAGACTCCAAAGGAAAACCATGTTGGCTGTTATTTTTATCTCTTTTCCCTCAAAGCCAGATTAGTTATATTATGTTAAATAAAACAGGCAGGATTTTATAAAACATACCAAAAACACTTGATCATTTGCAATGAAAAACATCTAGAAAGTTTATACTCATAGAAAATTTAACCTAATAGAAAAATATCTTTGAATCATTTGCCCAGGGACTAGAGCATATTTTCCTTAAGAATTTTTATTTTGAAAAAATAGAGGAACTATTCATGGAATAGGCCTTAGAGGCAGGTTGCTTGGGTTCAAATAAAATAGCCCTGCCACTCACTACCTGTGACCTTGGCAAATTACTTAACCTTTCTGAGTCTTAATTTCTTTTCCTGTAAAGAAAGCTGAAATGTTCTATCTTAGAAGTTTGTTGTAAGGTACAGAACAAGCGCATAGTATTCAATAAATGTTACCTATATGTACATGTATGTGTATGTGCAATACATTGTATTACGTGGGTTTCATTAATGTCAAAACAGATTAGGGCTGAGTAGTAGTATTTTTGCTTCTCAAGTTCTGCGCATTTATTTTTAAAGCAAGTTGTAGAATGTAATGTGACATATTTTAGCCTGAAGTTGGCTGACCAAGGACTGTGGATAAGTGTAGCATAGTTATTTTTTCTATCAAAAACAACAACAATAACAAAAAGATTGAGTACTTTTAATATACATGTTGTCAAAAGACAAAATTACAACAAATTTAATCATAGATCTAATTGGCTTTTATTCAAGATGCATGAATCGGATCAGCCTCCATTCTACAAAATAGAATGAGAGGTCTCACTGGGCAGTGGCAAAGCAGTGGGTTTTGTAAGGTGAGAACTGTAACAGGAAAAAATGCTGATTGGTTAACATCAGATTACTTTTCTTTTAAGGGTTAAAACAGCGAGCATTTCCGTATTACACTGATTCGGGTAGACTGGAATCTCCTATTTTCAGAAAAAAAAAAACAAAACCTGGTCTATTTTGGGATCCACTTGCTTCCTTAGAGTTTAATGATACGACATTTAACAAGAGTGACTCCATTTTGGTTTGGTCTAATCTGTTGGGCCCTAGTACAAGGGCTCAATCCAAAACAGTGGCCTCTCATAATTTTTGTTTAACAGTGCACAAAGTTTTTAAGTGTTTTCTTTGGTTGACCAGCCTAATTGTAAGAACGTTTCATCTGGAAAATAAAAGATTACATCCAAAAGAGAATTCTGGTCCCTTGTTCCAAAGTTATTTTATTTCTTATTCCCTTCAGTGGGAGGGGTAAGGAGGTGTGACATATTCTCACTGCTATATATCAAAGCGTTAATGGTGGAATTTTGTCTTTGTAAAGCATTTGGAGTTATTTTCGAGAAAAGCGCTGTGTAAACAAGGAATTTATTTTAAGAACAACTCCATGTTTGTTGAGATACTTGTTTAGTTATTATGGCTTGGTCTAGTATCTGAAAATAGAATCAAAGTAATAACCAGAAAACCCTTAGCACCCATGTAAATACAGACTTTTTATTTTGCAGACCAGGAAACTGAGGCCCATAGAGGATAAGAGACTTAAAGATTCTAAGCTATTAAAAACTCCAAGTCTCTGTTTCTTTGCTTTTCTCAGTGCTTCAAAACATTCCCCACTTCAGTTTCTTAGTTGTTTTTTTTTTTTAATTATTACTGATTGTTTTGGGGGTGTTTTCTCTAAGTGTCCTTCATTTTTCAGTTAAAGTATTTATGGCAGATAAACTATTTTAGTGACAAGAATCAGAATTCCTGTGTTCAAGTCACTTGATTGAAAAGACCTTATTTAATGAGTTTTAGATATTCATGCAGAAAGAGGGCTGGGTTTTTTTGGTTTTAAATTTTCTTTAACAGTCCTGAACACAGTGTATGTTTGTTTGTTTTTCACATGGCCTGGAAAAAAATTTTTAACTTAGATATTACGTGAGAATGCTACAAAAACTTTACCATTACCTCAGTTTCTATTATTAGGTGATTTTAAGTTTTTACAACTGCTTTTTTGGGCTTATTTATTGGCAAAGTATTTCCCTTATATTTCTGTTTTAGTATCTTCTGTTATAAGCACTACTTAATATATATGTGAAGTTCAGTTTTCCAGATCAATTAAAGGTAAAGAACTTACATTTTTATTTCTTGGGTTTGCCCAGTTTAGTCTTCTAAATGGTAAATGTAAACTTTGCTGTGGCAAAGACTTTGGTTTAACATGTACACACTCGCACCCCCCTGCTGCCCTATGGAGTTTTCTTTTTAAAATGCCTTTATGCTGTCAGAATAATTTCTTGACTTAGAATCAGAGAATCCTAGACTTTTCTCCCCTCTAAAATTAACTACATGTCTGAATTTTTCTCCCTCTCTTCTGAATCCTCAGAAAGCAAGCCCTCTTCTCTACACACCCCAATTAGAAGATGCATCTCTTTCTCTTTAGTGACCATAAAACTAGACACACAGTCAGCCTTCTGCATCTGTGGATTCAACCAACCATGGATTAAAAATATTTGAGGAAAAAAAAAGTACCTCTTTACTGAATATGTATATACTGTTTTCCTTGTCATGATTTCCTAAACAATACAGTATAATGGTGATTTATGTAATGTTTACATAATATTAGGTGTCATAAGTAATTTAGAGATGATTTAACTTATATGGGAGCGTATGTGTAGGTTGTATGCAAATACTACATGATATTTTATCAGGGACTTGAATGTCTGTGGATTTTGGCATCCTCGGGGGGTGCTTGGAACCAGTCCCCCTGGATACCTGAGGAGTGACTGTACTGTGTGATAGCAGCAGTATGGGATGGAAAGATGAGATCCTAGTGGTGCAGGTACATTAGTTGGACATTTGGTGTAACTCACCAAAAGTGAAAAAAACAGGGAAACAATATTTGTGGTGAATTAAGAAATTGAGAAGCACCGAATTGAATTGAGAGGTGGTTTTGACTTCCTGAAATCTCCCCACACCATTTTATAACTCCTCAGTTTTTCCATTTAGCTTTACCTTCTTCTGTGACAGAGATTCATTCATTTTCTTTCCTTACTATGCTTTAAGCAACTCTTACACTTCTGTATAGAAAAGGTGTTTCATTTCCTTTTTTCATTTTGATCAACATATCTATATAGCTACCCTCAGGATTTTGCAGTCATAAATGTGGGCATTTGGGAGGGTAACATGAGAAGAGCATTTAATTAAAAATAGCTATATTGTGTTTCTTTATTTTAGAGTACTATTAATCCCGTAGATGCAATATATCAACCTAGTCCTTTGGAACCTGTGATCAGCACAATGCCTTCCCAGACTGTGTTACCTCCAGGTAATTTGGGAAAATGTTTCTTAGATTCATTGATGAGAAAAAAATAATTTGTGTGGCTGTCATAGCAGTCTTAGCTATTACTGTTTATTTTTGGTTTTCCTTGTTTTTAACAAATGAAAGGACTCAAAAAATAATACAGCCGAAAGTGAACTGAAAAAAGATGATAATGTTTTGATATTGGGGCTTTACTGAAGTGTGATGAAAGTGGTTTTGTTATTCAAAGTGAGATAGAAAGAAACTTGGTTACTACGATTTGGATTCACTGGTAGAACAGGATTCTATGACTCAGAATTCATGGCTAGCGAGGAAAAATTACTATACCTTATTCTGGATAATCCAGGGATGTTCCGTTTTGGGGTATTCTGTGTAGCTCTGAACAATACAAATGGTATGTTCATGGTAGATTTTAAGATAATGAGAAAGTGAAGAGGGAAATTTATGATGCCTACTGATCACATGACATCTGGGTTTTTTGTTTTTGTTTTTTTTTTTTTTGTAAAAAGCAATACATGCAATTTTTTAAAAACTGGCAAAGAAGGGCTCAGGGCCAATACCTAGCTACACTGCCTGATTCCTTTTGCCCTTTTGTTATATCCAACATTTCTATGTTCTCGATGGCATAGTGAAGTCAGAAATTGTACTGTAAAAGGGAAAACTCTTTTTAAAAGTACTAGTAAGTATGTGAAATCCTTTTGTGAGTTTTTACTTCTTAAGTGAATTAGCTTAAACTACCTCTTGGGGCTAAAGAGGAACAGGTACTGTACTCCACTTCAGATTTTTTGTGGTTTGAGGCTCAGAAACACATTATCATCAGAAGCATTTGTTGGTTTTACAGCATAGTTATACTGCAGTATTGGCCTACTGTGGCTGGTTTTTTGATATCCTGCCTGGTATCTTAGTACTCTGTAGCCTATCATCATTGAGTTTAAGAGGCTAGGAAGTCAAAAGGAAGGAGTAGCATGGAACTAGACTTAATGAAATAAAGTTTCAAAAATTACTGGCCTTTAGGATTTTGAATCCCAGACAATTACAGTCAATAGAATGTGTGTTTGGCTGTTTCTGTACCTTATTTTATACGTTCAAATCTCCTAGAACCTGTTCAGTTGTGTAAGTCAGAGCAGCGTCCATCTTCCCTACCAGTTGGACCTGTGTTGGCTACCTTGGGACATCATCAGACTCCTACACCAAATAGTACAGGTACAGATTTGCATAATTTCTTTATGTCTCATAACTCTATTAACATTTGAGGTTTGTTTGTGACCTCTGATGAGGAGGGGGAAAGTTGAAGAAATATGTTGTATATTTTCTGTTGGAGATATGTTAGTTTTAACATTATAGTTCCATACATGAAGTGGTTAGCTTTGTGTTTGAAAGAGAAGCTTTAGTAAGTATTATTTATTTTTAAATTTTTAAAATTTTTATTTTTGAGACAGGGTCTCACTCTGTCATTCAGGCTGGAGTGCAGTGGTACGATCAGGGCTCACTGTAGTTTTGACCTCCCAGGCCTCAGGCTCCCAGGTAGCTGGGACCACAGGCACACACACCACACTTGGCTGATTTTTAATTTTTGTAGAGAGGAGTCTCCCTATGTTGCTCAGGCTGGTCTCAAACTCTTGGGCTCAAACAGTCTTCCTGCCTCAGCCTCCCAGTGTGCTGGGATTATACAGGCATGAGGCACCATGCCTGGAATAATTTAAATAAAATAAAATATTACAGAGTTTTGTTTGTTTGTTACCTTAACATTTATTTGGTGATCTATGTTGACTTTTTGAAAAATTTACTCCAGCTAGACTTGCATACTTTCTTATTATGAAGCTGACACAGAAGTGCACAGAATAAAAACTACAAGTCCTCTTTACTCTCCCCCCAGTAATTTGCATACATGTATGTGCATATACACTTATGTCGTGTATTTTTATTGTTTTTGTTTAAACCTAACTTAGGTTATGTGTTTCTGTGACTTGCGTTTTTCCTTTAACAGAGAACACTTAGAGCACTTTCCATGTTTGTAAAATTAGGTCGACAGCATTCTTTTTACAGCTGCCTGGGCAGGTATTGCTTGTTTTTTCCACTGATGGACATTTAAGTTTTTTCCAGTGTTCTTCCGCTATAAGCAATACTTCAGTGATATCCTTGTACAGCACCTTTGGCATATGTATATTTTTTTAGAAAACATTTATCAATCTTTCACCTTTTTGCCAGTTTTATAGTTAGAAAAAAGATACTTCATTTTAATTTGCATTTTCTTTTTGTTTGTTTAAACGTTTTGTTTTTTGTTTTTGAGATGGAGTCTCACTCTGTTGCCCAGGCTGGAGTCCAGTGGCACTGTCTCGACTCACTGCACCCTCCACTTCCTGGGTTGAGGTGATTCTCCTGCCTCAGCCTCCTGAGTAGCTGGGATTAAAGATGTGCGCCACCACGCCCCACTAATTTTTGTATTTTTAGTAGAGACGGCATTTCACTATGTTGGCCAGGCTGGTCTCGAGCTTCTGACCTCAGGTGATCTGTCCACCTCCACCTCCCAAAGTGCTGGGATTACAGGTGTGAGCCACCGCGCCCAGCCTGCATTTTCTTAATTCGTTTAGGCTTAGGGTCTTTATTTTTTCTCTGTTTTACAGGGATACTATCAGTGTTAGATACTAGATTTATCTTGTTTTAAAATTAATTAAATATATGTTGAATAACTTGTAGAACCAAACTCAAGGAAGCATCTAGCACTTTTCACACTGTTAAACCTGGAAACCAAAACCAAAACCACTCTTGAAGAAGTGGGAGATCAGCCCCTTTTGTTCATCCTCAGATTTTTTTCCCGGGTAGGATTTTTCCTGTGTAATGACGAATAATTACCCTGTGATTTAAAAAATTCGAATTAGTAAAAGTACTGATGCTAGTACTTTGATCTTTACTATTTAACAGCATGGGCAGTTGCCTTTGAATTTTGAAAGAAAAAAAATAGCTCTCTTACTTGAAGCTCTTGGGAAAAGGCTGATAAGCAATTTGAATAATGAAATTGAAATATTTTGGCTGACTTCTGTATTTCCTGAGCTGTGTCACCTCTTCTTCATTTAAAAAATAGTACCTGTTTGTTGTTGTTCGTATTTTTATGTTGGAATTTTGAAACAACCAAAATTCCAAAATTTTTCTGTTTGGAAATACGTAAAACTAGCAACAGACTTTGAGAAAGTGAGAAGCTCTTCTTATGTATATTAATTTTTGTAAAAATTACTTCCAGAAGATAATCTTCTGAAAACTATTTCAGTTGAAGGTATTTCAAAAATCTAACACTTTAGAGTAGATTTAAAGAAAAATTTAAAATTAAATTCCTGTGATTTATATCTTATTTGATTTTTCATCCTAACTTCATTTTCTCCACTTTTCTTTCCCTTACTTCTCTTGTTAATACAAAAAAGAAATAAAGGAATAAGAGAAAATGTTTGCTCTCCTAAGTAAATCTCAGATCTTTTGTTTGCAAGATACAGTTTCACTTGTGTGATCACCTGGAATATTTGCATGCTACTTAATCATTTGCAATTCTTGATCAATTTTTTTTGATTCCAGTAAGAAAAAGCTGCTTTTCTCTCTTACTTTTTCTGTTGGGTAATAAAAAGAATATGAAGTTATTTACTAATAAGGTGAGCTACCTTTGGAATTTCCAAAATAAGCATTACCTTTTAGGGGTTAAACTTTTTGTGTTATCTTTTTAAAATACCTTTGTGAATATGATGACTAAATGTGGCAAACTGATGTGCTTTTTTTCACAACTATTGAACCATACATGTAGGAATGGGCAAAAAATCCGTAAGTGACTCTGGATTCTTTTTTTTTTGAGACAAGGTCTCACTCTGTTTACTCAGGCTGGAATGCAGTGGCACAAACACAACTCACTGCAGCCTCGACCTCCTCAGATCAAGTGATCCTGCCCCAGCCTGTCGTGTAGCTGAGACCACAGGCACATGCCACCATGCCCAGCTAATTTATTTATCTATTTTTTTAAGAGATGGGGCTCTCACTTTGTTGCACAGGCTGGTCTTGAACTCCTGGCCTCAAGCAGTCCTCCCAACTGGTCCTCCCAAAGTGCTGGAATTACAGGCATGAGCCATTGTGCCTAGCCTGGATTCACTTTTATTGCTGTCTTCAATTTCTTCCAGAACTGTGGCCCTGGCTTTCAGATTGCCATCAGTGTCTTAATAAACTTTAGTCTTCACCAGACATCTGTAGATTAGTATAAATTGCCTGACTGACAGCCCTTAAATGCTCAGTAAGTTAAATTGATCTTAATACTCCATTTGTCTATTGGTTTGATACTTTTTTGTTCTTGCTTTACTACTAGATAAGGTACCAGATGATCATCTCAGAGATTAGATGGCAGGCTTCTTTCTCTGGGTCTTCATTAATTTCCATTTCTTTAGTTAGACTGTTTAGGAATAGAAAAATGTTCTTCTGAATCTTTTCATTTTCTGCATTCTTCTCATCGTAGTCCTCTATTTTTATCTCCACCTCTGAGCCCCTGACTTAGGTGGAAAAGAGGAGAGGAATTTGGATGGTGTGTGTATTTTCCATGTGATTGCCAAAAAATATTGAATGATAGGAATGTGATATCCTGCAATATTTTAATGTTTATGTGGTCTTAATATTCTTTCCATTTTGCATTCCCAGTGGCTCACTGCTGCATTTTTAGATATCTGGATCTGCAGTGTAAAATAAGAGTCCCGGCATCCCATTGGTAATCATATCTGTTGTTGGACTTGCAACTCCACAACTCATATAATCAAAAGGGCCCCCTTCCTAGTATTAATGATAATCTTTAATTATAGAATGAGGACATAGCTTTTTGTTTCATTTATTTAGAAGGCTGTGTCCTCATTTTATATCATGATTTGCCATTTTCTGTGTGGAGTTTAAATGTTGATTTTCTTTATAAATAGTGTAGCGACTTTTACAAACTTAACCAAACTCTTTTTTGATTTTAGAAAAGTCTGCTTTGACTCCATCTCCCTAATTTCTTCTCTTTCACCAATATTTTTCTCTAAAACCCTTTTAACTTCCTAGGCAGTGGCCATTCACCACCGAGTAGCAGTCTCACTTCTCCAAGCCACGTGAACTTGTCTCCAAATACAGTCCCAGAGTTCTCTTACTCCAGCAGTGAAGATGAATTTTATGATGCTGATGAATTCCATCAAAGTGGCTCATCCCCAAAGCGCTTAATAGAGTGAGTAGATGAACAGAATATGTATTTAAATGATTCTCCTGATTTTTAAAAATCTAATTTGATTTTGAGACTAGTGTTAATGACAGACTTGCCTCATCAGTTATTATTTGGGAAAATTAAAAGGGCAACCTTTTTAATAGAATTTTTTTTATTGATGTATAATAGTTGTATGGACAACTTGTTTTTGGTTGGCTTATTGAGCAAAGCCAGTTCTGTGAGAGTTTTGATTTTAGTCCTAAGTTAATCCAAATGGAATAAATAGCATCACCTATAGTAATGTGCCAGTGTTATTAGTTGAACCCTGGCCGTTTCTACAGTACCAACATTAGGAGAGGGTCCAATGAGAGTGAATAAGCTATGAAGCATTATACAAATAAGAGGTTTCTATTACTTTTTTCTTTTTTTAATTAGAGTGGAAATATTCAACACCTATCAGCCAGGCACTGTGCTAGGTTGATATCAAGGTTACAAAGATCCAGGCCCTGCCCACAGGGAACTTTTGGGGGAATAGGCAGACATTTATAATCTAATGGAATACGTGGTATGGTATCTTAGTCCCTTTAAGCTGCCATAACAAAATACAGTAATCTAGGTAGCTTATAAACAACAGAAATTTATTTCCTACAGTGTTACGGAGCAAAAGGGGCTTGCTGCCCAATGTGCTAGAAGCCATTACTAAGTCCCAGGTTTTTGAGGAAAGAAAAGCTTTTTATTGCAAGTCTACTTACAGGGAAATGGAAGTCCACCTCAAATCTGTCTCTCTGCACTGGCTTTAAGGCACTAATTTTATTTAAAAACGTTTAGGGAGGCCAAGTGTGGTGGCTCACGCCTGTAATCCCAGCACTTTGGGAGGCCGAGGCTGGCAGATCACGAGGTCAGGAGTTCGAGACCAGCCTGACCAACATGGTGAAACCATCTCTACTAAAAATACAAAAAAAAAAAAAAAAAAAAAAAAAATTAGCCAGGCATGGTGGTGCATGCCTATAAATTCCAGCTACTCAGGAGGCTGAGGCAGGAGAATCACTTGAACCTGGGAGGCGGAGGTTGCAGTGAGCTGAGATCACACCACTGCACTCTAGCCTGGGCAACAGAGCAAGACTCTGTTTCCAAACAAACAACAACAACAAAAACAGTTTAGGGAGCCAGGTGTGGTGGCTTGTGCCCCTAATCTCAGCAATCTGGGAGGCTGAGGCGGGAGGATCAGTTGAGCCCAGGAGTTTGAGACCAGCTTGGGCAACATGGTAAAACCCTGTCTCTAAAAAAATACAAAAATTAGCCGAGTGTGGTGGCACACGCCTGTCGTCCTAGCTACTCGGGAGGCTAAGATGGGAGAATCTCTTGAACACAGGAGGTGTAGGTTGCAGTGAGCCGAGATTGGGCTGCTGCACTCCAGCCTGGGTGACAAGAGTGAGACTCTGTCTTAAAAAAAAAAAAAAAAGAAGTAGAATTACTGATTTACTTTCATTTTACTTGTGTTTGTTGTAGATGTATTAATAGCTTAGTTTTTGTTGGGAATTACTTCTAATTCTGCTTTCTCAGGGGTTTGTACTGTTACTATAGCTAGGGTTTTTGCTTTTTAAGACAGTACAAATTTGGAAATAATTAAATGTAAATTTGCAAGCCAATTACCTTCAGCCAGTCCTTAGACCTTGAATGCTGTTTTCTTTAAATAAGAAATGTTGCGTTAAGATTCTAGCTCTCTTAAGTATGCACACGAATTGAGAAATACAGCATTTGTATTATGACTGTATCATAACTGCTCAAAATGTTAGCATGTATATGGAAAATGACTGTATTGCTTCATCAAGTTTTTTGTCTTACGATGAATTCAGCTGTTGAATGTGGGAAAAAGTGAAATATATATGGTCTAGGTGAATATATATAGTTAAGACGTGGAAGGGAGGTTTAAATCTACAACTAAAGAAGGCCAGTGTAGCAGAAAGGGCTTAGTTTAGCATATTGGTTTCTTTTTTTTATTTTGAATGTTAAAACATAAACTATTGAGAAACCATTGTTAGCAGTTTGCCAATAGAAATTTAATTTTGGAAAAAAAGTTTTTATAATAATGGGGTTAAAAGAAAATAAGCATTTGGAAGAAAATTCGAAAATGAAAGGTTATTATTAATTTTTGAAGGGTTCAATCATTATTTTATTTAAAAGAGAATTAAAGACCATCTTTTTTTTTTTTTTTTTTTTTTTTGAGACACAGTCTTTGTCGCCCAGGCTGGAGTGCAGTGGCGCCATGTTGGCTCACTGCAAGCTCCGCCTCCCGGGTTCACGCCATTTTCCTGCCTCAGCCTCCCGAGTAGCTGGGACTACAGGCGCCCGCCACCACGCCTGGCTAGTTTTTTGTATTTTTAGTAGAGACAGGGTTTCACCGTGTTAGCCAGGATGGTCTCGATCTCCTGACCTCATGATCAGCCCGCCTCAGCCTCCCAAAGTGCTGGGATTACAGGCATGAGCCACCGCGCCCAGCCTTTTTTGAGACGGAGTTTTGCTCTTGTTGCCCAGGCTGGAGTGCAATGGCGCAATCTCGACCTCCTGGGTTCAAGCAATTCTCCTGCCTCAGCCTCCTGAATAGCTGGGATTACAGGTGCCCACCACCATGCCCAGCTAATTTTTGTACTTTTAGTAGAGGAGGGGTTTTGCCATGTTGGCCAGGCTGGTGTCGAACTCCTGACCTCAGGCTGTCCGCCTGCCTCGGCCTCCCAAAGTGCTGGGATCACAGGCATGAGCCACTGCACCTGGCCTAAAGACAATACATTAGCTATTGTTCTAAAAAAGTGCAACTGAATGTCACTTGCTAGTAAATCACTCATGTATCCATCCTTTAAAAGCATATGACTGTATTCAGTAAAAGCTTGATAATATGTGGTTAGCTCTTGGTAACATCACTGATAGACACTCTCTGGCTCCGGTTTAAGGGATTCTCCCAAAATTTCTATGAAATCGAAACATTTAAAACACCTGTTGTACCTGTAATAGGCAGGTCTGCAAAGTCATGCACAGGCTCATGGGCTTCTTCTATTCCTGCTGTTAAGGTTCCTTCTATGCTCTCCCAGTACCCTGTCCCATAACAAACACACAGTTCATGAACATCTCTTTGAAAGGGTCCAGAGTTAAGTTTTTATGTCCAACTAACCCACTCTGTGTTCCTTTTCTCCCTCAATTTCACTCTTCCTTGTTTGTATATTCTAATCTAGAAGCCCAAACCGGTAAGGACTGCAGATGTTTTATTTGGGCAGCACAGTGTTCTGTTGACTTGTTTTTTGTTTTGTTTTAACAAGGCTTTAGATTCTTTCAGGTTGGGTATGCTGACTCCCCAGTTCCATATATATCTTATATCTTGGTCCTATCCACATATTCTCTGCCTGGCATCTGTAGCTATTTGAGCTTGTGACACCTGCTGGTCATCAGCTGCTACTGCTGATTTTCTAACTCTGAGGTCAAATTTCTTTTTACTATTTTTTGTTTTTCTCTTTCTGAAGGAAGAGAACTTGAAAGCTTAAGTCCTTTCACTGTTGTTTTTCTAAAGACCTATACTAATGATAGCTTCTGTGTAACTATGGCACTGAGCACTGTAGTTTACACATTTATAAATTAGATAAAAGTACATGTTGGAAAGAACTTGTACTTTGGAGCCAGATGTGTTTGAAATGGCTCCACTACTCACCAGCTGTATGACTTCAGACCAGTCATTGAACCTCCGAGCGTCTGTGTATTATGAGCATCATTGTGTTTTCCTTAGGGTTGTAATGTAGATGTAGACATACCGTGTATGGTGCATACAAGGTACTCGATAAATTGTTATTATAATTCATAGCTTTAAATTGTTTTTGCATACTTTATGATTTTATGCCTAAATTCTAGACAACTTAGCCCATTGCAGATAAAACTTTCCTGTATACATAGGTGTTGTTTTTAACTGTTTTCTTTATATCATTTGTTCTGAACAAGGTAAATTATGAAATGGCTGAAAATTTATCCCATTTTTTTTCAATTTACAGTCTTACTGAGTATTTCACTTGGCTCAGACATGGTTTCTAATCATGGGTAAGGAGAAAAAACAGCATAAATAGGACCTTTGAAATTACATCTAAAATAAGATTCATATGTTATAGGATTTGGGGTTTTTAGGTCAATTGATTTAAAAGATTGACTCTATTTTGAGATACATCACAGAGGCACAAAGCATTTTAAAGGTAACTTTCATGCTTTTTTTTTGAGACAGAGGGTCTCACTCTATCACTCAGGCTAGAGTGCAGTGGCACGAACACAGCTCACTATAGCCTCAACCTCATGGGCTCAAGTGATCCTCCCACCTCAGCCGCCCCAGTAGCTGGAACCACAGACACACACCACCATGCCCAGCTAATTTTTTTTTTTTTTTTTTTTTTGAGACAGAATCTTACTCTGTCGCCCAAACTGGAGCTGGAGTGCAGAGGTGCGATGTCGGCTTATTGCAACCTCCACCTCCCAGGTTCAAACGATTCTCATGTCTCAGTCTCCAAAGTAGCTGGGACTACAGGCGCATGCCACCACGCTCGGCTAACTTTTTGTATTTTTAGTAGAGATGGGGCTTCACCATGTTAACCAGGCTGGTCTTGAACTCCTCACCTAAAGTGATCTGCCCACCTTGGCTTTACAAAGTGCTGGGATTACAAGCCTGAGCCACCATGCCCAGCCTAATTTTTTATTTTTTGTAGAGATGGGGTCTCACCATGTTACCCAGGCTAGACTCAAACTCCTGGGCTCAAGTGATCCTCTTGCCTTGGCCTCCCAAAGTGTTGGAATTACAGGCGTGAGCCATCATGCCTGGCCCCAGTTCTGTCATTTAATGATCATTTGATTTTTCTTACCTGTATCTTTTAGACATATTTTCCATTGCCTCTCAAAACTGGTGAGGTGGACATTAGTTATAATACCTTGTGATATATACTACTAAATAATCAAAGAAGTAATATTTAGTTACTCAAGAAATTTTGAAAAATAGGTAAGTAACCAGGGCAAACTAGAATAACATAATATATTCTAATTTTAGAATATCCTAATATTCTAGTGTTCTAATACAGGCAGAGCCCAGAGGATTTTTACAGCAGTGAAACTATTCTGTATGATACAATGGTGGATACATGTTGTCATATATTTATCAAAACCGATAGAACAGGCAACTCCAAGAGTGAACCCTAATATAAACTGTAGACTTTGAGTGATAATGATGTGTCAATGTAGGCTCATTGGTTGTAAGAAATATACCTCTCTGGTATGGGATGTTGATCATGAGGGAGGTTTGCAGGTGTGGAGACAGGGAATGTATGCGTGCTGTCTATATTTTCTGTTCAGTTTTGCCATGAACCTAAAACTGCTCTAAAAATAAAGTTTATTAATTTAAAAAAATTAAAAGAAGTAACAAGGGCAAATTATGATTAGATTAGAATACATAATATGTTTTCGCACGTGTAGAGTTGTAATAAGACTCATGTGTACTGTTTTATAAATATCTAAAGTGTAAGAAATTTGATTTCAATTTTTACATTTAATAAGTAAATTGTGTGCCTTTTTTATTTTTCGTTTATTTATATACAAATACCAACTGGGTGTGGTGGCTCACACCTGTAAACCCAGTGACTTGGGTGGCTGAGGTGGGAGGATCACTTGAGGCCAGGAGTTCGAGTCCATCCTGGGCAACATAAGGAGACCTTGTCTCTTAAGAAAAATATAAATATACATGTGTGCGTGCACACACACACACACTTCCATGGGTAAATTATGATCACAGGTATGATAATCTATTAATAATAGAATAATCTTTCTTTAGACCTGTTAACTGGCTCATAAAAGCCAGTTAGCATAAATTTACTTGCATAAAGAAGATGTTTTTTTATTTTATAATTTCAAGTACAGTTTTTTAATGATTAGGAAGAGTGATAATACCAACGTGGGCTTTTATTAAAGGATCTCAAACATAAAGACAAGACATGTTTCTGAGACTTGCCGTTTCTGGAATTGTTGCCAAGAATTGTGACATATTTAGATTTATACCCAGTAACAAAATCATAAAAGGAACTCTAGTTTTAAACTTAAATGCAGAGGCAAAGATCTCACTAATTTTTGATGACTTCTAGGTCTTGACTATCAACATGGCTTTGTTGAGCACATCCTGTGCATAAAGGATAAGACAAGAGACCTTGTCATCAAGAGAATTCTAAAGCATATATATGCATGCATGTAACCAGCTAACTGTACGAGTCTAGCTTACTATGATTCTAAATTGCTTTCTTTAGCTTAAATAAGGTAATTAATGTTTTTATAGTTCTTCTGGATCTGCCTCAGTCCTGACACACAGCAGCTCGGGAAATAGTCTAAAACGCCCAGATACCACAGAATCACTTAATTCTTCCTTGTCCAATGGAACAAGTGATGCTGGTAAGTGACCTTTGATAATTTAACTTTTTTTTCTTTAAAAATATTTGTGGCCAGATGTGGTGGCTCATGCCGTAATCCCAGCACTTTGGGAGACCGAGGTGGGCAGATCACTTGAGGTCCGGAGTTCAAGACCAGCCTGACCAACATGGTGAAACCCCATCTCTACTAAAAAAATACAAAAAATTAGCTGGGCATGGTGGTGCGTGCCTGTAATCCCAGCTGCCAAGGAGGCTGAGTCAGGAGAATCGCTTGAACCTGGGAGATGGAGGTTTACAGTGAGCCAAGATCGTGCCATTGCACTCCAGCCTGGGCGAAAGAATGAGACTCCATCTCAAACAAACAAACAAACAAAATTGTAATTCTAGTATCAGGACAGATTGGCCCAATTTAGCACCATTCTAATAAGATCTGCTTTATTTTAGACCTTTTTGATTCACATGATGACAGAGATGATGATGCGGAGGCAGGGTCTGTAGAGGAGCACAAGAGCGTTATCATGCATCTCTTGTCACAGGTTAGACTTGGAATGGATCTTACTAAGGTAAGACCAAATTTGCTGTAAGTCTGTATGGGTATGTATGGATTCTCAGTGATTGCGTGGTGAGTGTGCCTGCAAATGTAGTAAAATGACATAATTTCTTTTTATACCTGTGTCGTCTTGTGATTTAATATAGATGTAGATAAGTAAACAAAATTTTATAAATGATGAAATAAGTCAAGCTAGGATAATTTCATAGAGAACAGTGTGTATGAGTTGTATGGATTAAGATTTGGTAGAGTTCTAATCTTAGGGTCAGAGGATCTGTGTTTTCGTCCTACCTCTAATATTAGCAAACTACGCACGGTCTTCAGTGAGTTTCTTCTGTTTCTTCCTCTGTGGACTTCAGGGTTCTCTATGCAAATTGGACACATAGTAACCTGTTTCAGAGGGTTATTGTATGGATTGGAAGAGGTAGTAAATGTAAAATTGTGACATATTTGTGACCTCTGTCTCCAAGGTTCAAGCTATTCTCCTGCCTCAGCCTCCTTGGTAGCTGGGACTACAGGCACGCAAAATGACACATATTGAGTCATGCAAAATTACCATAGTCTGGATTTGAATTTGAATTTAAACTTGGAGCTCTCAACAGAATGCATGCTTGAATTAGGAGACTGGTGTATGGGTGCCTTTGTATATTCCTGCCACTGTGCTAGAAACCCCCTCCTTTCACTTAATTCTCACCACAGTACCACAGAGTAGGTGTTATTAACTTCATTTCATCAGGAAACTAAAACTCAGAAGTTAAGTAATGTGGCTGAGTCGTGTTAAGTCATATTAAGTGGCAGACTGAGATTCTAATCTGCTCCATGATTTTAAAACCTGTAATCTTTCCACTACTGCCTTTGTCTTGAAGGCTTGAACTGTATTAACTTTCATATTGATTATTGTTCTGCCGAGCTTTGGGGAGTTGATTAAATTTAGAGTTCTCACTTTTGTTAGGGCAAAATCAATTCCAGTGTTATAGTCTTTGTCAGTAGTGAACTCCTTTTTGTTTTGGATTTAGAGGGCCATTAAGAAAAAGACTAATTCATAATACCTCCAAGTAAGTGTCTGTAATAAAACCTTTTACCCCTAATCTAAGTGAGAACAGAAACACAAGGACAACTTTTATTTGTGGAGCCCAACACACTTACTAGGAATGTTCTAGGTAGGAGAATATTTGCAGGAGTTTGTCCCCAGAATTGCTTCAGTAATCATTAGATTGTACAGCTGCTGGCTTTGTTGTTGTTGTTGTTGTTGTTGTTGTTGTTGTTGTTGTTATTGTTGTTGTTAGGAAGGACGTTGTTTTCCAGGAGTGGCTCATTAGGCTTCCTGTTGAATCTCATTGGCCAGTATCAGGCATATGCTCGTGCCTAAACCTGCCACTGGCAAGGGGGAGGCTAAATGATTGGTTTAAATGAATCCACATTCACCCCTTGAGACGTGGAAGAGAAGGCCATGGCAGCCCACAGCTGAACCTGAACTGAATCAGAGTTCTTGGGGGTGAAGCATGGATGGGGAGAGGCAACCAGATGTATTTGCCACAATCAAGTTTGTAATTCTTGCCTCACATAATTTTCTCTGCCAAATAAACCATATTTGAGTCCATAGCTGCTAAAAGCTTGTTATATTATAAATGATATTATCATAATTATTTTTTACTGAATGTGTTTAAAATAAGTCATTTTTGAAATTTTTATTGGCACAAATGGCTGTGATTGCCAACAGATTCTGAAATCTTGGTTCCTTTTATGCATTCCAAAGTATTGTTACAATAATGCCTTAAATTTGTGTCTTTTATAAGAATGTTTTCTCACTTCAGATACTTTCCAAAAAGAGTTTGTTTTCCAAATACTTTGTAGTTTTTAAAAATACTACACAGTCACATCCCATTTAACCTCACTCAGTCTTTAAAATAAAACAACCCTAACATATAAGCAGGGCATGTAATTATCTTCCTTTTCAGGTACTTAGAGAAATTGAGTTAATTTTTCAGGGCCTCCTCACAGCTAAGAAGAGGCTAAACAAGCTCTTGAACCCAGGTTGAAGACAGCTAAACCCAGCTCTCTTCATCACTGTTACAGCAGTTTGACTTAATAGCATGTATCAGTATAGCACTACAAACGTTGCAGAAAATCTGTTAAATAAGAGTTCTCAGAAAAATCCTAAGTAGAAGAAAAAAATATTTATTTTTTTAATTACGTGTGAAATTAAACTTTTTAAAAATGTTTTTTGACTGTTCAGTTCCTTTGTCCATTTATCTACTGGAGTAGTGATCTTCATCTTGAGTTGTAAGAGCTGTTTATACATTAAAGGTATTTATCCGTGTTTTCTTCTTCAGCATTTTTACTCGGTGGTTTATAATTCTGCGTTATCTAAAGTGGTAAGAAGTTGTACCAAGGCAGTATATAAGCTTCCCTGCTAATCTAACCCTATTTGGATTATGAATTTACATGTTCTGTGGAAGAAAAATGTTTACCTAAAATTTAAATGCTGAGAGTCTGATAATAGAGATTCTAAGTGTTACAGTCTTAGTGTCCCTTTCCAAGCTTGTGTTCATCAGCCCACTTTATATTTTCATTATATGTCCAGCCACACTGGTTCACTGATTAATCCCTGTCACACCCCTCTTCCTATCCTTTCCTTGTCTTTTTTTTTCTCCCGTCTCCATGTCTTGTTCTTTTATCACAGCCTTACTCTTCTTTAAGGCTTTTCTCTAGTGCCACCTCAATAAATTGTTTCCCAGCTCTGCCCTCATTCTGTTCCCCCAAACAGAGCATGATCTTTCCTTGAACTGAACTTCCAAGGTGCTTAGAGCATTCTTGTATGATGCTTGTCACATTCCACCTACAATTTAAATGCTCTTGTTATTCTCTCATACTTACCTTTGTCTCCACCATAGCTTGCATTTATTTATTTATTTATTTATTTATTTATTTATTTAGAGATGGGGTCTTGCTCTGTCACCCAGGCTGGAGTATAGTGGTGCAATCTTGGCTCACGGCAACCTCTGCCTCCTGGGTTCAAGTGATTCTCCTGCCTCAGCCTCTCGAGTAGCTGGGACTACGGGTGTGCGCCACCACACTCAGGTAATTTTTGTATTTTTAGTAGAGACGGGGTTTCACTGTGTTGGCCAGGCTGGTCTCGAACTCCTGACCTCTGGTGATCCACCCACCTCAGCCTCCCAAAGTGCAGGGATTATAGGCACAAGCCAGTCTGCCCAGCCTCCACCATAGCTTTTAACACAGGACCTTGAATATAGTGGATATGTAGTTATTACTAAATGTTAAGAAATTTTTGCTTACTCTGGGGTGTTCTACTTCGTAATGAATAATTGATAATCTGATACTCATTTCAAAAACTCTTCTTCCATTCCCATTCTCTAATGAAATTCTTCTCTTTTTTTAATTGGTTAATCATCTTTCTCATGTCTTCCCGTATTACAGTTTGTTGGTTCCCAGTCTGTTTTCTTCTTTTTGTTTATTCCTTTAATTGCTCATTTAAAAGTTTCTTACTGTGTAAATAGTAGTGAGAGCGCGAGTGTGAATAAAACTTAATTCTTGGATTGTAGGTGCTCATCATGTATTTCCTATACACTTGTCTAATGATGATAGAGCAACAGCAGTAGAGAGGAAAGTGCACACACGCCCCAAACTCAGATCCAGTTTGAATTCCACATTAATAATGGGACAATTAATAGTGGGACGCTGAGCTTCATATTTCTTCACTGTAATAATTTCTTCATCATAGGGCTATTGTAAGATAATATGTATGTAATATACAAATAATAAAATAATGTATATGTAATGTCCAGCAGATAGGAGGCATCAAAGGATTCCTCTGAGTGAGTTTGTTGAGTAGTTTGTTGTTGTTACTATACTTAGGGAGAAAAAGGAAGTTTCACAGAGGAAGTGACATTTGAACATTCAAAACTCTTTCTCTGTTTTTGATCTGCTAGGCAGGTTAATGGTCATTTCTGAATCTGACAGGTTGAGAATTGGTTTTTGGAGCATGCCTGGGCAATATGTGGTGGATGTTACCATGATTTGAATGAGGTGGTGTTTTGTTTTGTTTTCTTTTTTTTTTTTAGTCTGTTTATCTGAAGAGAAATTTGATCTTCAAGGGTCAAATGTGTATGTTTTTCAGGTAGTTCTTCCAACGTTTATTCTTGAAAGAAGATCTCTTTTAGAAATGTATGCAGACTTTTTTGCACATCCGGACCTGTTTGTGAGGTATTTGACTGAACATGGTAGTTTCCAACGTTTACAGATGTTACTCAGCAGCTTTCTGCCTTTTTTTTTGCAGGATAGATGGATTCCTTGTCACCTTTCAAACATTTCTGGGTATTCTGTGGTATTGAATAATGTGTTTACACTGGTTGCCTGTTTGCTTAAAGTTATATGGTGGTGATGTTAGGCAACCAAGTTTAATACTTTAAAAAATTCTCAAGAGCCCGTTAATAGGTAGCCAATATTCACAAGGCCAATGGTATAAGTTTATTTAATCCAGGCACTGGCAATCACTGTCAAATTATTTGTACTATATCCTAATGAAGCTTAATTTTCTGAGTTCAGCAAACCTTTCCAAAGCACCTGTTGTTTGCTAGGCACTTTCTTACAAGTTGGAGAAAGGAAAAGTCATGTCTGCCCTTGAGCTTACAATATAGTATCCAAATTATAGATGATTTATAAATTTTAAATATAAAGCTTGCAATATTATATATGTGTATATGTATGAGATAGAAGTAATGTAAAGGTGAAATTGATTTACAAGGAGGTGAGTTCACATTGCCTTTCGCTGGTAGCAGGAAATTTTTTTGTAATGGGGAATGTTGTTAGTTCGTCTTCTCTGCATTCCTTAGTCTCAGACTGTGATTTACTGAAGCTAGATACATATCACTGAAGTTTCTTGCTGGGTGGATACACTGGCTGACATTGATAAGTATATATATTTTTTTTCTTGATGAAGATTTAAAAGAATAACCAATTCCCCAAAGGCAGAAATTTAAATAAATATGGCAGTGTTTAACAGATAATTTAAGAAGTAAAATTTAAGCATTTATTAGTAACGTGTAAGCAAAAATGGAACGTACCAGTTGTTCATTGGGTATAGATTTGAGGTTTAAGGGTAGTTTTTATGTGTGAGAATTTAAACTTTGAGGCCCCCAGAACTATTTACAGGCCAGTTACAGTGGCTCATGCCTGTAATCCCAGCACTTTGGGAGGCCAAAGTAGAAGGATTGCTTGAAGCCAGGAGTTTGAGACCAGCCAGGGCAACATAGCACAACCCTGTCCCTACAAAAAAATTTTTTTAATAATAAGCCAGGCTTGGTGGTGTGCACCTGTAGTTCCAGCTACTTGGGAGGCTAAGGCAGGAGGGTCATGCAGTCCCAGCAATTTGAGGCTGGGACTGTGAGCTATAATCACACCACTGCAGCTTGGGTGACAGAGCAAGACCCTGTCTTAAAAAAAATAAAAGTACAGTTCAAAAGCCAGTAGATAAGATTAAACGGAATCGTACAAATACTCCATTAATTCTAAGAAAGGAGAAAAGGAGAAATAATGGCATGAACAAGGAACAAAGGGGGCATGTAGAAAACCTATTAAGATGGTAGAGTTAATCCCAACTATATCAACAGTTACCACTCCATTTAATGTCAGACTGGATTAAAAAAGCAGGATTTATCTATATGATATTTTCAAGAGAGAAACTTTAAAGACACTGGTTAAAAGTAAAAGGATGGAAAATGATATACTATGCAAAACACTAAGCATAGCAAAAACTGGTGTATCTGTATAAGTATCAAAGGAGACTTTTAAGACAAGAAATATTATTAGAGACAAATAGGAATATTTTGTAATGATAAAAGCATCTATTTATCAAGAATAAATAATACTCCTAAATATGTATGTACCTAATAACACAGCTTCAAAATACATGCAGCAACAAAAATTGACTAAAAAGAGAAATAGCCAAGTCCACAAATTCATCCGTCAGGGTCTCATGAAGCAAGTAGCCTCTGCCTTCACCACCTCCCCGCCCCCCCAAAAAATCAGGAAGGCTATAGAAGATTTAAACAGCATTATCAAATCAACTTGACCCAATTGGCCTTTCTAAACACTACCCAACAATTGTATAACACAGAGTCTTTTCCAGGTGCATGTGAAATGTTTATCAAGATAGAACATATATAGGGAAGTCTTAATAAATTTAAAATAATTGGAATCATACAGGGTGTATATTCTACACCCATGAATTAAATTAGTAATTGATAACATACAGAAAATCTCCAATTATTTGGCAATTAAGCAATGCACTTACATGGACTTAATCCATGATACTAGAAACCAGAAGCAGTGTTTGCCTCAGAGTAAGTAAGATGTGGCGATTGTTTGGAAAGGGAGATATGAAAACTTTCTGGATTAATGGAAATATTCTGTTTTTTGATTAAGTGATGATTAATTAAATAGATATATGCGTTTGTCAAATCCTCAAGCAAAACACTAAGACCAAGGCACATAGACCAATGGAATAGAATAGAGAACCCAGAAATAAAGCCAAATACAGCCAACTGATCTTTGACAAAGCAAACAAAAACATAAAGTGGGAAAAGGACACCCTTCTCAACAAATGGTGCTGGGATAACTAGCAAGCCACATGTAGAAGAATGAAATTGGATCCACATCACTCACCTTATACAAAAATCAACTCAACATATATCGGAGACTTAAATCTAAGACCTAAAACCATAAAAATTCTAGAAGATAACATTGGAAAAACTTCTGGACATTGGCCTAGGCAAAGACTTTATGACCAATAATCCAAAAGTGAATGCAACAAAGATAAATAGATGGAACTTAGTCAAATTAAAAAGTTTCTGCACAGCAAAAGAAATAACAGAGTAAACAGACAACCCAGAGAGTAGGAGAAAATATTCGCAAACTATGCATCTGGCAAAGGACTAATATCCAGAATCTACAAGGAACTCAAACAGATCAGGAAGAAAACAAAAAACAAATAATCCCATCAAAAAGTGGGCTAAGGACATGAATAGACAATTATCAAAAGAAGATAATGATAATAAAATAAATGGTTGGCCGGGCGCGGTGGCTCACACCTGTAATCCCAGCACTTTGGGAGGCCAAGGCAGGTGGATCACGAGGTCAGGAGAGTGAGACCATCCTGGCTAACACAGTGAAACCCCGTCTCTACTAAAAATACAAAAAAATTAGCTGGGCGTGGTGGCAGGTGCCTGTAGTCCCAGCTACTGGGGAGGCTGAGGCAGGAGAATGGCGTGAACCCGGCAGGTGGAGCTTGCAGTGAGCCAAGATCGCGCCACTGCACTCCAGCCTGGGCAACAGAGCGAGACTCCATCTCAAAAAGAAAAAAAAAAAAAAAGGCCAACAAACATGAAAAAATGCTCAACATCACTAATTATCAGGGAAATGCAAATCAAAACCACAATGCAATAATACCACCTTACTCCTGCAAGAATGGCCATATTCAAAAAAAAAAAAAATAGATGTTGATGTGGATATGGTGAAAAGGGAATACTTTTACACTGCTGGTGGGAATGTAAACTAGTACAACCACTATGGAAAACAGAATAGAGATGCCTTAAAGAACTGAAAGTAGATCCACCATTTGATTCAGCAGTCCCACTCCTGGGTATTTACTCAGAGGAAAAGAAGTCATTATATGAAAAAGACACATGCACACACATGTTTATAGCAGCACAATTTGCAATTGCAAAAATGGAACTAGCCCAAATGCCCATCAATCAACAAGCAAATAAAGAAAATGTGGCATATATATACTGTGGAATGCTACTCAGCCATAAAAAGGAACGAAATAATGGCATTCACAGCAATCTAGATGGAGTTGGAAACCATTATTCTAAGTGAAGAGACTCAGGAATGAGAAACCAAGCTGGTGGCGAGCACCTGTAATCCCAGCTACTCGGGAGGCTGAGGCAGAGAATTGCTTGAACCTGGGAGGTGAGGTTACAGTGAGCCGAGATCACGCCACTGCACTCCAGCCTGGGTGACAGAGCGAGACTCCGTCTCAAAAAAAAAGAATGATACAGTGGACTTTGGGGCTTCAAGGGGAAGGGTGGGAGGGCTGTGAAGGATAAAAGACTACACATTGGATATAGTGTACACTGCTTGGGTGATGGGTGCACCAAAATCTCAGAAATCACCACTGAAGAAGTTATCCATGTAACCAAACACACCACCTGTTCCCCAAAAACCTGTTGAAATTTAAAAAAAAAGAAAAAACCACTAAGACCAATGCATTTAATTATATATATTATACTCAATTTTAAAATGAAACTGTAAGCTAACTCCTGGTCCTAGGTCCTCAGTCCTCTCAGCCTGACTTAGGTGGACCATGCTGGGGGTTGTTGCATCATCTTGTCTTGTACCAGAAAGCAGGACGTTAAATTTTGTCTTTCTCCCTTGCAGCATTAGTGACCAGAAGGATCCCAAGGATCGAATGGTTCAGGTTGTGAAATGGTACCTCTCAGCCTTTCATGCGGGAAGGAAAGGATCAGTTGCCAAAAAGCCATACAATCCCATTTTGGGCGAGATTTTTCAGTGTCATTGGACATTACCAAATGATACTGAAGAGAACACAGTGAGTTCTGCATTGACATTTTAAAATTATCTTAATTGTATACTGATTCAAGATTTTATTTAGGGGCAAATAATAATGATGAAAGCAATGATCAAAAGATGGTCACCACCCATAGAAGAAATTGTTGTTAGAGCAGCATAGTTTGAATGTAGTGAGAAGGAGGAAAAAGAGTAGGATGAGATGAGGATGGGGATGTAGAAATCAGATCTTGCAAGGTCTTGTAGACCATAATTTTATGGCTTTTCAGGATCTCATTTTTGTTTTGAGAAGATCAATAGAATGATTTTGTGAAAAATAAATTGAGAAGGGGCAAATATAGAAGCATGGAGACCATTGTGGAGGTTTTGACATTATTCCAAGAGAGACATGGTGATTCAAGCTTTATTTTGGAGGTAGAACTGATTGATGGATTGGGGGAGGTAAGGGAAAGGAGACATCAGAGATGAATCCTTGCATGTGGACGTAAGCAGTGGCAGTGTCATTTACTGATAAGGAAAAGATTGGATTTGGGGAGGGAAAAATCAAAAGCTAATATAAAATATAAAGTTTTAGAGGTCTGTGAAGCTGTCAAGTAGGGAGATGGAATTTAAGAGTGTGGAGTTTAGGGAGAGGTCTGAGATGGGGATGGGGCTTTCAAAGATTATAGTGTATTTAGATGACATTTTAAAGCTCTAGGATTGGATAAAATTATTTAGGAAGACAGCATAGCTACAGAAGAGTAGGTAACCCAGAACTGGCTCTGAGGCGCCAACAAATTTAGTGGTTGAAGAAAATGACCAGCAGGGGAGACTCAAATGCATGTAAAAAGGCTTTAAGAAGTGAAAAAAACAAAACCATAGCCCACAGCACCTGACACATAATAATCTGTCAGTAAACATGATTCTCCATATATTTCCCTCTCCAAGTGATGCATTACGTATGGTCCATACTGAAGACAGACAAGTATGTGTCTGTTCTTATTCATTTGGCAGACATTGATAAGTGCCTACTCTTGTCAGCCCTGAGTGAGGCACACAATCCTTGCCTTTAAGAATGTCTTAGTCTAGTCAGGGAGACTGACACAAAGCAATTAAAATATTGTAGTTCTACAATAGAAATATATATATAGGGTGCTTGGTGTGTGTAGAGCGAGCAGAGACCCCAATTACCAGATTCTCTGAAATGTCATTTGTGTTTTCTCATCAAAAGAAAATTATGTTATATTTGCTTGCAGGAACTAGTTTCAGAAGGACCAGTTCCCTGGGTTTCCAAAAACAGTGTAACATTTGTGGCTGAGCAGGTTTCCCATCATCCACCCAGTAAGTTACAGAGCTCCTCTGCAACCTCTGCTCTCAAAACTATCCTGTCTAAAGAGGGTCATTAAAAGCGCCATAGCTGAGGTTACTGTCAGTTGTGTGACTAGCTGTGTGTTTCTTATTCCCTGAAGTGGAAACTCAAGTTGATTGGTTCCTCATATCTTTTCCTTTTGTAAGCTCCAGACTCTTAGCTTCACAAATTAAGTGCGTATAAAAAGAAGGGATTTAGGAAACCAACTTTTAATGCTTCCAGAGTCATCTTATGTATAGTAATTTGTGCTGTAGAGACCTCAGCAACTGTGAGACAGTTTATATAAGTGATACGTAGTTTCTACACAGTATATTCCTGGCATACTGCAGATACCAAAACCGAGGATGCTGAAGTCTCTTACATAAAATGGTGTCTTTTATATTCATATAACCTATGCACACCCTCCTGTATACTTGAGTCATCTCTAGATTACTTATAATACCTAATACAATGTAAATGCTATGTAAATAGTTGTTTCACTATTTATTTGTATTATTTTTATTTTGTATTTTTTAATTTTTTCTTTTGAGACAGGGTCTTGCTCTGTCCCCCAAGGTGGAGTGCAGTGGCACAATCATAGCTCACTGCAGCCTCCTGGGCTCACATGATCCTCCCACCTCAGCCTCCCAGTTAGCTGGGACTATGGACATGTGCCACCACACCCAACTCATTTTCTTATTTTTTTTTTTTTAGAGTCAGTGTATCACTATGTTGCCCAGGCTGGTCTCAAATTCCTGGCCCCAAGTGATCCTCCCGTCTTGGCCTCCCAAAGTACTGGGATTGCAGGCGTTAGCCACTGAGCCCAGCCTCTGTATATTTTAGATCCACAGTTGGCTGAATCTGTGGGTACAAAACCCATGGATATGGAGGGTCAACTGTACATACCCTCAACATCTTGTTTGTTTAGTGCAGTATTAAAACTGGAAACACTGGCTGGGCCTAGGTGTACTTGCAGACCAGAACAGATAGCCCTTTTGGTTTTAAGCTTCCTGGGTTGGCCACAGCATCATTTCAGGGATGATCCTGCCCACGTGGCTCTGAATGAATGCTTGCATTGGGGAAAAGGGTATAAAAGGCAGGTAGGTACCTCCTGGCGTAATTGGAGGCTGTTTGAAGGGTAAAGGATTTCCCCATGAAGCCAATTATTTCCCCAGGTTATGTGATTTTGGAGAGGTGGCTGTAGGTATATATAATCTACTAATTGAAAATTTCTATTCAGTTTCAGCCTTTTATGCTGAGTGTTTTAACAAGAAGATACAATTCAATGCTCATATCTGGACCAAATCAAAATTCCTTGGGATGTCAATTGGGGTGCACAACATAGGGCAGGGTAAGTGTGTTGGCATTGGGTGGACTACAATGTTATAGGAGAATTTTATGAAAATGGCTAGACTAGATGTCATTGTTAGCAACTAAGCATTGGTATTGGGGGTGAGAGCAAAGGGTGGGGAACTAGATAGGTTATCCCTAAATTGAATGGAGTATCCTGGAGTAACCATCAGCTTGACAAGAAAGCCTTGTGGCCACTTGGCACTACTCATCAGAGATTCTGTCCCTTCTCTCCACAGGCTGTGTCTCATGTCTAGACTATGATGAACATTATATTCTCACATTCCCCAATGGCTATGGAAGGCAAGTGTGTCCATTTCCTCTGATCAGCAGTAGACTCTGCTGTTCCTTGAGACATGCCCCTTCCCCCTCTTCCTCTTAACTGTCAACCTTACCCAAAAACTTTTGATTTTGCAGGTCTATCCTCACAGTGCCCTGGGTGGAATTAGGAGGAGAATGCAATATTAATTGTTCCAAAACAGGCTATAGTGCAAATATCATCTTCCACACTAAACCCTTCTATGGGGGCAAGAAGCACAGAATTACTGCCGAGATTTTGTAGGTATTTTTTCTGCCTTAGAGCTCTTATGCTTTTCTGAAATAACTGCCTTTTGTCTTGAACTACAGCTTCTGGATTAGGAGTGTGAAAGAATGGTTCTGTCTTTGTAAGCGTGTTTCACATTTTATGTGTCATGTCTTTTGCTGAAGTCCCATATCAGAAGAAGACCTAAAACATATATTCAGAGCAGTCAGAGGTCATTGATAGGTTTCCTTCCTAAAAACCTGACTTGCAATGTTGAACTAAAAGAGGCCTTCCTAGGTTGCCTAGCTAAACCAGATTATGGATCCCTAATTTATTCTTGCCAGATTGAATGATGAGCTGGTCCTTACAGCAGACTTTGTGACCCCTGCAGCACTGCCTCCTGGTCCTCACAGCTATCCCTTTTTCTGTGCCTTTGCTGGGGAAAAACAGTAACCATCACATTTTGCACGCATCTGGCTTGCTTCCACTTGACACTCTTGGGTCACATGCAGATGACTGTGCCAGTCAGTGGAAAGTCTACAGTGATGGCACCATGACTTTCTCTGCCTCTGGAACCCTTAACTGGGGGGAAGGGGACAGTGGGAAAGAAAGTTTCAGGCGTTGATAGCAGCTCTCCTCCCTCTGCCCTGGTCATTTCTCCCTTTTCTGGCCTCTTTCAATCCTGTTTATGCCTTGCCCTTCCTAACCAGGCCTTTGCTGTGTTGCTTATCTTCTCACATTCCATAGTTATGTGTCCAAGTAGAGGTCTGTTACGGCTTTTGCAGAATGGATCCTTGCTCAGGGAAAGTATTCACACCATCTGGCACAGAGGTCCCTTTCAACCTGAGGATGAAAGCCTGCATTATATTCTTAAGCAAAGCCTTCCCTGACCCCCAGTGCCCATGTAAGCTCACCACAGCACTTACCACCTAGAATCTCAATGGTGGTTATGTCTCTCTCCACTAGGCTGTGAACAGCTTGAGGATAGGGAATTTGCCAACTCTGTTATGGTCCTTGCACCCAGAATAGGACGTTCTTGCCCAAACCCACCATTCTTGGGATCTCAAGTTCATAAGTGTCCTGTTGAAGGCCCTCGTTCTTATAGTTAGCCCTGGGGAGTCCAGTTCTGTTAAGATGCTTTCATCAAAAACTTCACAGTTGCTCTTCTGTGCTCTGCTCTGTAGTTGGGCCACACTGAACAGATTGTTTGGTAGAATTTTCAACTTGAGACTAACACAAGTATTTCCTTTTCTGTTCAGTTCTCCAAATGACAAGAAGTCTTTTTGCTCAATTGAAGGGGAATGGAATGGTGTGATGTATGCAAAATATGCAACAGGGGTAAGATCCTCTATTTTGCCACTTGTTTTAGGCTACATTAGATTGTACTCTATCCCTTTTTCTGGCTTCCTTCATTAGTACTTCCTTCATAATGCACTTCCTTCTACAGTATATTAGAGCTGGAACTTTAGGACAGCTCCAATGTATGTCATCTCTTCAGGGCAAGCTTTTTCTTTCCTTCCCCCTTCTCCCAGCAATATAGGTAATTATAATCATTTTTACTTTTCTCTCTGCTCTCAAAACACTTGAGAATAATATATGTAAAACAATGCCTGGCACATAGTAAGAACCCAGTAAATGTTAGGTATGTGGGGTATGTTTATAAAATGAAGCACTAAACTGTGTGTTTCCATACACACACAGTTGAAGATTTTGTATAATAAAATTTACTGACTGCCTGGCACCAGAGATACCAAAATGAGTTAAGATAGACCTTTCCTTCAAGGAACTTGCACTCTGTACTACTGCCCACTCAGTGTTCTTAAACAGAGGAAAGACGTTATGAAATTAACAGGAGGAGCCAGTGAACTGCATTTTGGACCTAGAGAATTTGAAGCGTCAAAAGCACTACAATGCATCTAACATTAGGTTAGGGGTTTATGGGTCTAGTTCCCATCCACCTCTATTGTTTTCTAGGAAAATACAGTCTTTGTAGATACCAAGAAGTTGCCTATAATCAAGAAGAAAGTGAGGAAGTTGGAAGATCAGAACGAGTATGAATCCCGCAGGTAAGCCGACATTGTTAAGTCGAACTATTGCTGCAGTGCTTAAACCTTGCCTAGGCGTAGGCACAGGGCTGGGTTTGAGAGACAGTAGGGCAGAGCATAATAGTATAGACCAAGTTTGAATTCCTGGGTTCGTATGTCAGAACTACCACTTTTACTACCTTTGTGACCATGGATGGCTCAGTCAGCTAACTTCTCTTTACCTTCTTTCCTGAAATGAGAATAAAGGCCTTGAGAGGAAGCCACATCTTAACTAACTTTAAAGCCTCTGTAATTTACTTCTTGACCCTTATTCTCTCCATTCATACTATTTTCTCCATCATATTGTTAAATCCAAGGGAGTTTTTCTGAAATGGAACTTCTCAGTTCCTCTAACACTTACAGGTATATATTAAGGGACACTCAAGCCCTACAGAGGTAAACTGATTGACCCAGAGTTGCACAGTAAGTTAGACATAGAGCCAGAAGTAGAATCCCAGGTCTCAGTTTCCACTATTCTTTTTCTTCTGTTGACCTTATCATACTATCAGGCAGCCCTTATTTCCTTCTTTGACAACTAGCAGTGGAGTCTTCTGAGCCCATATCTCTGTTCCTTACTCCAGTGCCCTGGTGCCAGCATAAGGAGATTTAGTCTGTGACCTACAGCACTTAAAGCCATTTGACTTGTATTATACTATATTCAGGATGGCTGCAGGCTTTCATTCTCAACATTGGCAGCTCCTCTTACCTCTTTGTTTTAGCCTTTGGAAGGATGTCACTTTCAACTTAAAAATCAGAGACATTGATGCAGCAACTGAAGCAAAGCACAGGCTTGAAGAAAGACAAAGAGCAGAAGCCCGAGAAAGGAAGGAGAAGGAAATTCAGTGGGAGACAAGGGTAAGCTTGCCTGCCCCACCCTCCTAAGTGCTGTTCCTCCTAATTTATTTCAGTGAATGTTGAAGAAGTGATGTGCCAAACACTGTTTATAAACAAGATGATCGCTGGTCCCTACTTGAAACTCATTTCAGTCTAATGGCAGGGTGGGGAGCAGATATGAAATAGTAAGTATATTACAGAAGTACAAAGCAAATATGTAACTAAATTTTTCCTCTTTGTCTTACAGTTATTTCATGAAGATGGAGAATGCTGGGTTTATGATGAACCATTACTGAAACGTCTTGGTGCTGCCAAGCATTAGGTTGGAAGATGCAAAGTTTATACCTGATGATCAGGGCAGTAGGCATAATTCAGCAACAAACAATCTTCCTTTGGGAGAAACCTGTTCATTCCCTTCTAATTACAGTGGTTCCTATCTCAGGGATACTGGACTTTCTGACGCAGATCAACAATTAAGGGGAAAAGCTTCCCTTTTCCCTCTGTGGCAGTTACGATTTTGACTTCAGTCCTGAGAAAAACTTCAGGTTTTGAAAATCAGATGATGTCTTCTCCTTTTCCAAACACCACACGTTGAAAGCATTTATAAATCCAAGTCTGAAACTCTGCGCTCTAGTACTGCTATTAAGATATACAACTTGTTTCTTAGTTCATATAATCTCGGGATACATACACACACACACACACACACACACACACATATATACACACACATACATATACACACACATACATATACACACACATACATATATATAAATATACCTGATGCCAGATTTTTTTCATAAATATTCTGCCTACTGTAAATATGGGTTCCTCTGAGTTGTTTTAGAAAATTAGCGCAATGTATTAAAATCAAGTGTTAGGAAATTTCATGGTCTTACCTACAATAACTTTTATTTTGGAATTGAACTATTATTAAATTGTATCTAATCCTGGATTACAGTTTAATTAATTATTCTTAGTGCTTAAGGCTTCATAAAGTAATTTTTCCAACCTTTTTTTAAAAAATGTGCATCTTTTATTATCTTTTATGGTTAAACTTGGAAGCCAATTATTTGGCAACCTTCAATACAAGAGCTAGCTTTTCAAAAAGACACTTGAAATAATGGAGGATCCATTCTTTTCCTCTGTCAGATTGTATGTTCTGTCTTTAGCCCCTGCCAGGCAATTCCCCAGAATCTTCACTTAACTCATATTGCACATGTAGGGCTGCCTACCAACATTTTATCCAAAAATGTTTTATTGCCTTAGAGGGTTTGGGAAGAGTATGTATTTATAGATCCCCACCCCACAGTGAACAAAAATAGATATAGAATAAAATGAATGCCACAGCAGCAGATGGCTCATTCTGAAGGGAAATACAGAACTATCTTTATTTAAAAATACATTAAAAAAAAAAAAACAGGTATTAGTACCTAGCATTTAGTTATTCAATATACTGGTTACATAAGGCCTTTCAAGAAGTAGATTCTCAGTCTGAGAGGACACAGGCCAGGGCTTCTCAAAGTGCTGCTGCAGGCTTTCTGGTCTCGCTTGGCCCATTCTGCTAATTTTCCTTTGCCAGCTCCTACAATAACCCTGGGTTTATTAGTCTCAACAAAGGATAAAAAGAAGTAAATCAAATGCTATGATGCCAGTGCAAAACTTCAATGGAAGCCCTAAGGCAGTAGTATAACTCCATAAAATACAAACAAACACATTTTAAAATACACATTGCTTCAGGCCAACGCGACTGCAGTTTATTTGACTATTTTATGGTAGGGGAGAAGGTTGAGTGTTGTTGTGAAAGCCCTGATATCAGTAATGGGGATGATACAATCTGCCAGCAGAGGAGAGGTTGGCAGGTAGGTCAGCTGCATCACTTCACAAGAAGAATTTGAATCCTCACTAGAAGGGGTACCATCCTCTTCCAGTTCATACTTCCCATATCCAACAACCTGAAAGAGGACAAAGACAAAAGTGAAAAATATGCTGACCAGATTTAGGGGTTTAAGAGTTCTGATGATAACCACCCAAACTCAGTAAATGACAACCCTAGAATGGATGGAGTTAAACATACTCACATGAACGCTGAGCATTTTACTTCCTGGCCCTCTATGGGCCTTGAACCAGTTGACCAGGTCTGATTTTGAGAATGACTTCAGTGCTTCAATCTTACAAGGGAAGGGAAGATAGGAAAGAAATTCAAGAAGAAAGATAGCTCTTAAACCTAACCCCTAGGCAGATGTCCCTGGACCTGCTTAGCATCTGAAGACCTCATTTTATTCTTCCTATTCTCAGGTTACCCCTAACCTTCCAGACCAAAACGATGATGAAGCTCTCTGGCATGCCTTCACATTTTATACCAATCATCTACAATGGCAAGAGAGGTTAGCAGATGCTATAATTACAGCTAAATACCATACACTGAGCCCAACACCCACATCTCCTTAGTGTCACCTCCCAATTACATGGTAGCTGCATACCACGGCTTGAGGAAATCTACCTTGCTTCTATTAAGAAAACTAAAATGTGTTAAGATGAAGCCTCTTACTAAATAACCTCTTTACATCACAGAGCAATGATGTCCTATGGTAATTCACCATATAGGGGCTATGTATTAACCAAAGTCACACTGGAGTACAAGATCCAGATCTTTTTCATAGGTTTTACTACTTTGGAATAGAAGTTGTCAAAAGACTTGCACTTGGAATAATGAACTCCATAAAGACAAAGAGTCCTCAATTTTCTTTAAATGGCAAAACTCTTTTTCTCCACAAAATCTTGTAGACCTCAATATATAGCACAAAAATAGAGCTGCTCTGATTGAAATTGGTGGTGGTGTGGTAAGGATTAGCACCCAGCTCACGTGGCCACCTAAGTGCTAGAGAGGCCAGTCTGAAAACTCAGGAAGTGAGCGAGTAATCAGGCCAAGACTAGTGTTTCGAGTTTCTCTTCCACACAATGCTGGTGTGCACAGACCTGTGATTCCTGTAGAATCAGGAACCTTGACCAGTTTGAGCTGTCTTACTCTGAAAACCATTTTACCTCGTGGGCAAGGCGGTCAAAGAGGTACTGCTGTGTCACCACTTCATTCCAGTTCCTATCCACCTCCTCCCCAAGGTGGGTATCCTCACACTCCTTCAGCTTGATGAGAGCTGTGACCTGTTCCCACCAAAAAGAAAGACGCTTAGGTGAGGCAACATACCACTTCCCACAGAACACACTGGGCCCTGTCCAGCCTGGCTTGTGATGGACATGCCAGTACAAGAGGCACGGATGAAGCTAGGGAGACACTATTGTAAGAGGAAGGTGGGGCTGCAAAGCTCAAAGACTGGCCGGCGAAGCCCTGTTAAGATTTGTATCTGGGGGCTTGTGTGGGCCAAAGGCCAAAAGACCAGGCTGGCACAGTCACCTGGGTGTTGAATGCCTCTTCAGTGAGGTTCTCAATCTTCTCCTCAAAGCTAGAAAGAAACTCTTCTATCTTCTTATCAACAACTTCAGAACTGAAACAAAACATCTTCAATCAGAACTAAAACAAAACATCTTCAATTAAGTCATCAGAAACCCGATCTCAGGCAGAAGGTAAAAGAAGGAATTAAGACTAAGACATATTTCCAGGAAAAAAAGCTAAAGTGTTTTCCCAGGCCTCAGTATTCCACCTGACTTTGAGGACAGAAAGAGAAAGAACCCTCCCCCTCACCCCACCTCCAGCCCAGTTTCCTGGTATCCTCATAATGAAGCAGTCACAACCATGTATGACCATTCCAAAGCTGAAAACTAACAGGTTTCAGCATGCCTGTCAGATGAGGCATCCTTTCCCTTCTTGTCCTCAGGTCTGCCTGAAGAGAAGAAACACTGGCAAGCCCCACACAATGACCACAGGACTTGAATCAAGTCCAAAAGGGCCACTGGAACTATTGATCAGTCCTGGAACAGACCATCTATAACCACCCCCATCTTCCCAGCTTCCACTGACTAAATAGAGCAAACCTGCTTGGTCAGCGTTGCCCAAGGTTTAAGGAAACACATGGAGCCCCTACTCTCCATGCCCATAATAGGTTACACTCATCTATTCACTCACTCACTCACTCACTTGTATTTGGTTGCCTGAGTCCCCACAGTGACAGAAAATCCTAGAATCCCGGATGTGTTCCTACAGGTAGGGTAGACATGGTACCTACAAGCCAGAGAGAAAAGTTATATGAGCTCAGGTGATCATCTGGGCCCTGGCCTTGGAGGCACTAGATAGGAGTGGGAAAAGTTTCTGCCCATCCTTATTGGAACTGGAAGTCCTGAAACAGGACCTAAAAATGTTAAGGTGTCCATACCTCTCCTGAATTGGGGACCACAAACTAGCCTTTTTTCTTATCTTGAAACTTGACCAAACTGAAAACCTGATTACAGTCAAAGATACAAATTCCAAAAGTTTGGATGAGTAAGTATCACCCTATGAGATGGAAGGAAGCTCTAACAGGCTGCTCAGTAAGGATATCTGATGAACAGCCTGCAAAGTAAGCCCTAGGCCCTTATTTGAGCTCAGTGGCCCTGCCAGCAGACTTACCCAAGGGTCTGCTTGGTTCGAAGAAAGTCAAAACAAGGTTCTTCCATGTGCATCTGTAATTCAACATACTGCCCATCAGCCCAACTCCTCCCAGCAGAGAAACCTCCATTTCTCTCCCCAGAGTGTTTCACATACCTCCCAAGTCCAGCCTCCCTTAGTGCCTTTTTCCTAATTGGCCCAGGCTTATACTGGGTGAGAACAGTAAATGACCATCTCACCTTCAAATCACAGATCTCTGACTACCCCATGTCCCTAACCCAGGCAGAAAAGGCCGGGCCTCATATTGGGACAGGGGCTGCTGAAAACCTCAGCATCTCCTTTATGCACTTACCACAAGCAGCTCCATAAGCGTATATTCTCTTAGACTCCTGGTACCTGACTGAAAAGAGAAGGTTGTCAGGCCAACTGAATATCCAGTGGTTTATAGGGCTTTTAAATAATCCAGCTATTCTAGGCAACCACTTAGGTATCACCACCAATCGCTCTCCCCCAAGACAGTTAATCATACTTTGATGTTGTTTACATATCTGCCTTCCCACCAGACTGAAGGTCTATGAGGACAGGAGTCATGCTTGACCATTTGTACTCCCGGCACTAGCACAGAATTGCAGGTGCAAACAAAGGTGAGATTAATAATCCCTGACCTGCCAGATCCTGTCAAAGGACACATTCTAAAATTAAGTACTTGCAACTCAAAGCCGTAAGGAAGACAGCAGGAAATGTTTGGGGATCCTGAAATGTATCTGGATCTATTCCTCAAGAGGAGAGAAAATGAATAGTGCCACACAACAAGAACGGGTGCCACATACAAGGACCAAAACCAGTTGATAAGAAAAATACTTCAGAGAAAGAAGCCACGCTTTGGGACCACATGCTAGCTGCCCAAGACTGGCAAAATAATGCATTCAGAATGAAAGGACAGGAGGCCAATAAACAAGGATGTTGCTAGTGCCTCCCAGAGTCAGGATCTTGCAGGTTCCTCTCACACAGACTCATTTGCTTCCCACTCACCAGAGGAAGAGGCTAATGCCTATGTGCCCTTGCAAGACCTGATTAGTCAGCATTGAGATTTTCTGTTTCCCTCTAAACAGACCACAACAAAACCAATGCTCTCTGAGAAAGGATATGGTTTCCAAAAGGGAACAGTTTGTATTAGAAGCTAGTGCTAAGAGGTGACTGATGGAAAGCATTTCTATAAACATAGTCTTACAATGTGAAATCCTGCCGAAAATGAGTACTCCTGTACCAGGGTTGTAAGCAGTCAAGAGGCACTGAAAATGTAGACTAGGTTAAGAAAGGCTAGGCTGTACCATTTGTGGAGTTTGGGACCTGGTAGTCATAACCTAGAAGAGGCTGCAGGTTGGAATGCTACAGCCACAGAGGCTCCAGAGAGAAGCAGGGCCTCTACGGAAGGACAAAAATATTATCAACCTAGCTCCAAAAGTGCTGTTGCTCCTGAATCAAAGTACTCATTAAGAAGACTAGGACAAGACACAACTTCACTAACAAGAGATGACCGTGACATCGGGCAAGTGAATTTGCTCCTGACAGCCAGACCAGGATAATGTCAGAATAAGGCTGAGGCCCAGGGGCAGAGATACAAGACAAAGAAATGATAATCAGTCCATCCCACCCAAAGCCCAGTCAGGGATCTTCACAAGACCTGACAAAGAAGTGAATTCCTGATGCAGGGAACCCAAGATAACAGCAGCGGCTACAGGAGCCCCAGAATTTGGGGAGTCAGTAATCAGACTAGACAGGCAAGGTTTAAGGAAGATCCCCATGGTTCTAGAAGCGAGTGGGACCAACCACAGGTTAAAGCAGGCTATAGTCTAGAGCTAACTGTGATTACTGCCAAGTGCTTCCTTACTTTAAGCACCACACACCCCAGCAGAATGGTGTGGAAAGAACACAGAATCTGAAGACAAAAGGAATAAATTTGAGACCCAGCTGGTATGACCTCAAGAAGTAAGGGGCTCTGGATCATGGAGTTGTCATCCTAAAACAGAGGTGATAAATCCTTCCTCTCAGGTGCTTTAAACATTTATGACTCTAGTAGTCGTTCTCTTTGCTGTGTCTTAATTGTTTGGCTATGTTTACTTCTGTCTTCTTTTCAAAACTGCCCCTTAACAAATGTCCTTCTGCTACTTGGGAGTTCTATCAGGGGCACATGTAGGGATTTCCACCCACACCTCGGTTTCTGGCCCTCTAGATTAGTACTTAGGTGATTAATGAAGCAATACCTCACTGTGATTGAAAAAGGATCCATTTTACCAACAGGAGCAATTTTTAAATGTAGTTGCTTCAAGAGGACAAATGGCCCCAAGCATGAAACTACAGAAGTAACTATAAAAGGGCCTTGAAGGTCACGGGGTCCCTGATCCCCAGGCACTGGGCCTTCCGCCAGTCTTTAGTACACCCAACTGACCTGGTAGTACACAGTGACTTCAGAGTTGGCATCACCCTTGTTCAGAGCTTTCACTTTGCATAGATGGTGGCCACTGGGCAGCTCTACCACCTGGAACTGCACAGGCATCTCCTGCTCTAGAGGCTTGAAGTTTAGTTTGCTGCAAGAGAATCAGTATGGGTCACTGAGGCACCCAAAAACTATAAGAAGCTAGGCCTTCTAACTTTTCAATTGCCTTGTACACCAGCCTCAAAAAAATCTACTACAAGTAGTATTTCAATTGGGTTTTTAGTAACAATTAACTGAATTGTGGCTCCATGCCCTCTCGCTGGTAAGAACACATAACCCCAAAGAGAAAATTCAAATACTTACTCAACAACATATTTCAGGAAATCCATAGATTCCTAAGAGGCAAAAGAGAATAACTACATTAAGCTCTCTAGACATTCATTTCACCCAGAATCAGCTAATATCAATGTTCCAATTGCTTGGGGAGCCCTGCATAGCTTTAGGAAAGCAGATATAGTTGGTGACCTAAATGCTGGCAAGTTATTCATTGACTGATTCAAGATTGATTGTGGTTGTGGAACACTAAGCAGCTCTTAACTGTTCTGGCTCTCTTGGCAATCTGTTTACCCATAATACAGTTTCCCAACTGGATCAAACTTAATTGTTCAGTGTTGGTTTACCCAACTAGGCTGTGGCCTTTATGACAACATGGACTATGTTTCAGAATCCTGGGCCCATTGACATAGAACCTGGATAAAGCAAAGAAAATAACATTTAATACTGAGTGAATACATCCTCTTCCCTTCTTAAGAATTCTGTTTTCTTATCTATAAAATAAGGGATAAGTGGAGGGATTAGCTCTTCTCTAAAGTGATTTCTACTGGAGGAAATTCATGGTACTAAGGACTCTGTACCAAAAGCCCTTGCCTGGTACTTCAACGGTGCTCGGAAAAACAGGCAGCCTATTTCTTCTCTTCCCTTTGTGGACTGAGACTTAAAATTCTTTTGCTGGCCAAGACAGAAACTAAGGCTGGTTTTGGGGTTGCAGAATGAAGATAGAGAGAAAGGGGAGGATAGCAGCCACAATTTCAAGAGTGGCCATTTATATATTCCAATCAAAGGGCCAGCCCTGAGAAACTGGGAAGGCATGGAGGAGGATGGTTAATAACAAAACAGTTCAGGGAGAGAATCTTGAACAAGCATCTGACTGAGGAAAAGGCCTTAGTCAGGTACAAGGCCCCACAGACATTTCCAACTCAATATGTATCAGAACAAACTCCTCATATGCTCCCACTCTTACTACTGTTCCTGTTCCACCAACCCACTGCTTCAAGAAAGAAATCTGGGCATCATTCTAGACTGCCTTCTCTCTCACTCCCACTGAGTGAATTTCCATCATCTTCTATTTCTTAAGCACTTCTTTAAACAAACAAAAAAAAAACCAGGGTCTTGCTTTATTGCCCAGGCTGGAGGGCAGTGGCATGATCTCAGCTCACTGCAGCCTCCACTTCCTGGGGTCAAGCAATCCTCCCACCTCAGCCCCCAAGTAGCTGAGATTACAGGTGTGCATTGCTACACCCAGCTAATTTTTTTTAATTTTTTTGGAAGTGGTGTCTCACTATGTTGCCCAAGCGGGTCTCAAACTACTGAGCTCAAGCGATTCTGCCACCTTAGCCTCCCAAAGTACTGGGATGACAGGCATAAGCCACCATGTCCAGCCTTAAGCAATTATTTTTCATTTATTTGGCCTAACATCAGGCTTCAATATTTTTCACTCCCAACTCTTTTTTTTTTTTGAGACAGACTCTCACTCTGTCACCCAGGCTGGAGTGCAGTGGCGTGATCTCGGCTCACTGCAACCTCTGCCTCCCAGGCTCAAGTGATTCTTCTGCCTCAGCCTCCCAAGAAGCTGGGATTACAGACGCCCACCACCACAGCTGGCTAAGTTTTGCATTTTTAATAGAGACAGGTTTTCACCATGTTGGCCAGGCTGGTCTTGAATCCCTGGCCTCAAGCAATCCGCCTGCCTCAGCCTCCCAAAGTGCTGGGATTACAGGCGTGGGCCGCCTTGCACAGCCTTCACTCCAGCTTTTTATTTTGATAATATAAAGTTTATAATCTCAACTTTTTTTTTTTTTAGACAAGGAATCTCACTCTGTCGCCCAGGCTGGAGTGCAGTGGCACAATCTCAGTTTAGTGCAACCTCCGCCTCCCGGATTGAAGCAATTCTCCTGCCTCAGCCTCCCAAGTAGCTGGAACTACAGGCACGTGCCACCAAGCCCGGCTAATTTTTGTATTTTTAGTAGAGACGGGGTTTCACCATGTTGGCCAGGTTGGTCTCGATCTCTTGACCTTGTGATCCGCCCACCTCGGCCTCCCAAAGTGCTGGGATTACAGGCGTGAGCCACCACGCCCGGCCAATCTCAACCATTTTTAAAAGTGTGCAGTTCAGGGCCAGGCACGGTGGCTCACACCTGTAATCCCAGCACTTTGGGAGGCCAAGGCGGGCAGATCACGAGGTCAGGAGATCGAGACCATCCTGGCCAACACAGTGAAATCCAGTCTCTGCTAAAACTACAAAAAATTAGCTGTGTGAGGTGGCAGGTGCCTGTAGTCCCAGCTACTTGGGTGGCTGAGGCAGGAGAATGGCGTGAACTGGCGAGGCGGAGGTTGCAGTTGGGCCAAGATCACGCCACTGGACTCCAGCCTGGGTGACAGAGCGAGACTCTGTCTCAGAAAAAAAAGGGGTACAGTTCAATAATGTTAACTATATTCACACTGTTGTGCAGTAGATTAGATTTTCAGAACTTTTTCATCTTGCAAAACCAAAATTCTGTCCCCATAAAATAACTTGTCTCTTCCCTCTTCTCCCCAACTACTGGAAACCACCATTATATTTTCTGCTTCTATGAATTTGACTACTTTAGGTAACTCCTATGAGTGAAATCATATCTATACTTTAAAACAGCTTCACAACTTGTCTCTCTGGATATTTCTTAACCACAAATCTTCTTAAATCCTTTAATGGTTCTCCATTTCTACAGGATAAAGCCCAGCACCTTAGCTTCACAAAGAGGCTTGACATACTAGTTCTGGCTATGTATGTATGTATCTATGTATGTATCCGTATGTATGCACACACATCCCTCACCATTTCCTTTCTCCCATTTTAGCCTCTATACTAAACTGTTCATGGTTTCCACATACAATCTTCAACAAAGGTAACTAACAGTATAGATACGCCAAACCCATTTCACTCAAAATCCTAGTCTATTACCAGCAATCTATTTTTCTCTCTTTCTTTATTTCTTTTCTTTTGAGACAGGGTCTTACTCTGTTGCCCAGGCTGGAATACTGTGGTGCAATCATAGCGTGCTGTAGCCCCAAACTCCTGGGCTCAAATGATCCTTCCATCTCAGCCTCCCAAGTAGCAGAGACTATAGGCATGTGCCACCATGCCTGGCTAATTTTTTATTTTTTGTAGGGATGAATTCTCACTGTGTTGCCTGGACTGGTCTCGAAATCCTGACCTTAAGTAATGCTTCTGCCTTGGCCTCCCAAAATGCTGAAATTACAGGCGTGAGCCATCATTCGCAGCCCAGCAGTCTTCATCTTAAGAAGAAAGCTGCCCAGCATCAGAGGGGTCAGGTTCCCTTCTAAACAGAATATGATAATGCTGGCCTGCCAAAACTACAGCTTCCCCTTTAGGGAAGAACTATTGCAATTCCAGAGTTCACAACTGCATTCAGACCTGGCCTACAGAGCATCTCACACTCACTGTGCTTGTGACATTCCCTTGTACCAGGCCCTCCACAAAGAGCTGGGATTTGAATTCTTTGACGAAGCTCAGCAGAGACTCAAGGGAAAGGCCGTCCATCAAAGCCTGGTACTTGTCAATCATAGACCAACGGGCATATTCCAGGATTAAAAGCCGTACATCTCTGTACAGAGGGCAGAAAAAAAAACACTCAAAGTTTTGTTATCAGAAATGAATCTTCAGAATAAAGAAATGTTTGGTCAAAGTTCTATAAAGGATGTGTTTCTAAAGAGAGACCATTTTTATCACAATGTAAGATGGGAAAACAGTATCAGATCAAAAAAGTACTGAAAATCACATACACAAACTTTTAAACAAATTTACTTAGCAGTACAAAAATGCACTTACCTGTCTCAGTTGCAGGGTGAAATATTTCACATAAAAGTAAAGCTGCCAGATGAGTCAAGTTTACTTAGTTGTACACTGATTTAAAATTATTACTATTTTGGTTTGAAATCTCACTAATATTTCATTAATTACTAGAAGCCACCATTTGGGATATCTATTACTGCAGTGACAATATAATACAGGTAATGGCTCTGGTCCAGAATCAGATTAACTTCATCCCCCATTTCCACAACCCCACCCCAAATAAGCTGTTTGAATTTGACAAATCTACTAACATCTATGATTCAATTTCTTCATTTGTAAAATAGGGGAAGTATTCGTGAGAGGTAACCGTTTTGGATAGAACTGAATTAATGAATTTATATAAAAGTTCTTAGATCTAGCACAAAAATCTTCAACAAACAGGTTTATTATTATTATTTTATAAAGTAAATTTCAGGAGTTGAATTTTAATAAAATAGAAGGTTGTGTTTAATAATGTATTTTTATAAATAAATAAAGTAGTATTCATGAGTTATTGGCAGGGCTATTCACTGTATTAATGGTTGCAGATAACTCTCCTTTTTTTATTATTATACTTTAAATTCTAGGGTACCTGTGCACAATGTGCAGGTTTGTTACATAGGTATACATGTACCATGTTAGTTTTGCTGCACCCATCAACTCGTCATTTACATTAGGTATTTCTCCTAACACTATCCCTCCCCCAGCCCCCCCACCCCCCAACAGGCCCTGGTGTGTGATGTTCCCTCCCTGTGTCCATGTCCTTTCTAACATATATCTAGTTAATAGTTTTTGTAACTTTCTGTGATCAGAATATCAGTTATTACATGACTGACTCCTAACCCCTTCTTTCTAATTCTGGAAACTGATGGGTTCATTACAGCTGTGTCAAAAGCAGAACCTTTACGCTGTTCACTATTTATAGATGCCCAGGGCAAAACTGTCAAGTAGGGGCTAGCCAGTCATGTGCACAAAGGGGTAGGTCTGTTCAGAGGACTTTTCTCTCCCTCCCACAAAGGCTCTACCTGCTAATAGAGGGTACCCCAGAGGGATACTTTTTTCTGATTCACGCAAAAGTATCCTACAGGCTACAATTAGCCCTGGACTAAAGTAGTAAGAACAGGCCCAAGGGGGTTGCCTGTGAGCAGAGGGTTTAAGTATTAGCATACAGACTGTGTAGCTGCCTTTCTGCTCTCTTCTGGAAGCTTGGCTGAATTCTGGATAGTTAAGATTGCTAGATAAGTGACATGTTTAGCAATTTAACTCAGCTACTAATCACCAACATACTAAAATCACCAGTAAATACTTCTTCTGGTTTGTTTTTTGTTTGTTTTTTTATGAGACAGGGTCTATCTCTGTCATGCAGGTTGGTGTGTGGTGGCATGATCATGGTTCACTGCAGCCTCAACCTCCTGGGCTCAAGCAATCCTCCCACCTCAGTCTGCCAAGTAGCTGGGACTACAGGCATGTGCCACCATACCCAGCTAATTTTTTAATTTTTTGTAGAGATGAAGTCTTGCTATATTGCCCAGGCTAGTCTTGAACTTCTAGGCTTGTGATCCTCCCACCTCAGCTTCTCAAAGTGCTGGGATTACAGATATAAGCTACCATGCCCGGCCCAAAACTAGCACTTCTTTAACATTTAGGTATAATGATTGGTGAAAACACCCTTTTTTACTTTTAGTCTCTACAGTAAGCTGCTTTCAGTCCCATTCACAGCTAGCTACATAAGCTGGGTTTAGAAATACCATAACACTATGGACGGGTCTCCTAAACTAGAGCACAATTCAAACATGGATGAAAATTAGCACTGAAACTACAGCCTTAACCCCCACACCTACCCACTAGGGAGACTAATACTTTCAGGTCCTCAAAATATAAGCTCATCTCATTTATACCCACTTGGCCAAAGTCTCGGGCTTGATGAGGATGTTAAAGTAGGTCTTCTTCAACTGCTCAGTTATCATTGTAAAGACAGCTGGTGTGGAATTGAACTCAGCTAAGTAGTCAATAATGAGCTGAAACAGTAGCTAAAAGAAAAAGAAGGAAGCACTTTAAGAAGCATGGAAATCCACTAGGCATTAGGGAGGGAAATGTTTCTCTTTGGTTTTTACCAGGTACCCAGCATGGAACTAGGCATTGTGGGGGGACATAAGAAAATTACTAACAACTCAATTTGTTCGTTTGTTTGTTTGGGTGTTACCTGGAGACAGGATATCACTCTGGTCACCCAGGCTGGAGTGCAGTGGTACTATCAACCGTAATTCATTGTAACCTCGAATGCCTGGGCTCTAGCCATACTCCCGCCTCAGCCTCCTGAGTAGCTGGGACTACAGACAGGGGCCACCATGCCTGGCTAATTTTTTGCTTTTGTACAGACAAGGTCTTCTTATGTTGCCAGGCTGGTCTCAAACTCGTGGCCTCAAGTGATCCTCCTGCCTCAGCCTCCTAGCCTCAAAGAATCTTAAGGGTCCAAAATTCTAAATAATTGTCAAATTTGGAACAATTCTTCCTTTTTTTATCATTTCATGGGTGTTCTCAATAAGATTTGTAGTTTGTCTTTAGATAGATCCTATACTTTTCCTGTTTATTCTTAGCCATTTTATTGGCTTTTTTTCTCAATATTGTAAATAAATGTAAGATTGTTTCCATCCATTTGTTTCTTTCTTTTTTTAAGAGACAGAGCCTTGCTATATCGCACAGGCTAATGACACGATCATAGCTAAGTATCCTCAAACTCAAGTATTTCTCCTGCCTCAAACTCCAGAGCAGTTGGGACCACCGGCACATCCCACTGTGCCTGGCTTCCATTTCTAAGTGGTTACTGGTACTATGGGGGAGAAAAAGCCATTGATTCTGATATACTAGTCTTTTGACCAGCCATATCACACCTAATTTTTTTAATTTTAGTGGTATATGAGGTTTTCTAAGAATACAATCATATCATCTGCAAGGAAAAATATTTTTTCCAAAAAAGTTTTTATTTTTTCATCTTACTCTAATAGCCAGAACCTCTAAAACAATAACAGAATAATAGAGATGATTGTGGATTATTCTTGGCTTGTTGCTGATGTCAGTGTTCATCGTTTTATCAGTTAATGTAATGTCCACTGATAGTTCTTTACTTGAGGCTTTTTGATTTTTTTTTTTTTGAGATGGAGTCTTGCTCTATTGCCCAGGCTGGAATGCAGTGGTGCGATCTCGGCTCACTTCAAGCTCCGCCTCCCAGGGTCACACCATTCTCCTGCCTCAGCCTCCCGAGTAGCTGAGACTACAGGCGCCTGCCACCACGCCTGGCAAATTTTTTGTATCTTTAGTAGAGACGGGGTTTCACTGTGTTAGCCAGGATGATCTCGATCTCCTGACCTCGTGATCCGCCCACCTCAGCCTCTCAAAGCACTGGGATTACAGGCGTGAGCCACCACGCCAGGCTGAGGTTTTTATACTTAATTAATTTCCTTCCATTCCTATGTATTAGGAATGCCAACTCAAATTTATCAAATGATTTATCAGCATTTATCACTATATTCATACAGTGGCTCTCCTTTGACTTGTGGTGACTTATGATCATCAATTTCCTAATATTCCACAACCCTAGCATTCCTGGTACTTGAATTATTCTTTTTGCTAAACTGGATTTAATTTTTAGAAAGTTTACATCTATATTCTACAGATAAAATTGATCTCTAGTTTTCTATACATACATACATACATACATACATACATACATATATATATGTTCTATATTAGGTTTTAATATTAAGGCTAACTAAGTCTCACAAATTCAAGAATATCAAATACTTTTCCATGGTTTGTATTTTTAATGAGCTCTCCAGGTAATTCTAAAACATATTTTCCAAATGACAACCACTGAATTAGGCTTTAATCTGCTTGAAACTTAAGCTACATTGTATTTAGGCCTCAGAGGCTGACAAAGTAAAATTATTCTTGGCTTGTTGCTGATGTCAGTGTTCATCATTTTATCAGTTAATGTAATGTCTGCTGATAGTTCTTTACTGATGGCGTCTCCTTCTGAGACCAATCTTTGTTCCGTGGGGAGATGGAGAAGGGAAAAGGCATAAAAAGGTGAGAGCTATACTCTTCTCTTGGGTTTTTGCCCAGATGAAGGCTATTAACACCTAGCACAGGTCTTTCTGGCAGGTCCTTTCCTCTAAAATTTTTCTTGTATAACCCTATTTCTCTAAATCTTAATATAATATATATTCTACCCAAGAAACCTAGATATAAAATTTATTATTGAGTATATTATATTGCTTTACCTGGTATTCAGTAATCTAACTCTCTTAGCTAACAACCCATTATTTTTTCCTCCTCTTATGAAGTTTTTGATGAAGCAATACTGGAACATATTTCTCACTAAGAGATTAATAACTGACATGATACAGACCCTGTTTCGGAAAGGTTCATAAACTTAGAAGGGAAACAAGACACACATACTTGAAACAATGAGGAGCATAAGATGAGGAAGTAAGGGCACAAGCATTTGAGTTCTACTCTATTTCAGGCAAAACACCAGTCAAATTTGTTATTCCACAGCCGGCATGGTGGCTCACGCCTATAATCCCAGCACTTTCAGAGGCTGAGGCAGGCAGATCACTTGAGGTCAGGAGTTCGAGATCAGCCTGGCCAACATGGAGAAACCCCATCTCTACTAAAAATACAAAAATTAGCTGGGTGTGGTGGTGCGTGCCTGTAGTCCCAGCTACTCAGCAGGCTGAGGCATGAGAACTGATTGAACCCGGGAGGCGGAGGTTGCAGTGAACCAAGATCACACCACTGCATTCCAGTCTGGGTGATGGAGTGAGTATCTGTCTCAAAAAAAAAAAAAAAAAAGGTTATTCCTGTATGGTAAAAAATTTAGCTAGAACCAATCCTAAATGCCAGTGTTGGTTGTGGAGAAACTGACAGCAAAGGGAAATGAAATCAATCCTAAAGCATGGGCTATAATCCCATGCACTGCCAGTAATTAATGAAACATATGTTGTTCTTATGTATAGTCAGTCACAGTTAGAATAGCTGTCATCAGCCAAGAATATTCAAGATAATCCACATTAATAAACATTTATTTCTCTATACAGCATCCCATGCACAAACCTCTAAATAAATATGGTATTTTAATGCTCTCTATAAGGAAAACAGAGTACTTGTACTTACAGGTAGTTTGTGGTTAAATCCTTTCACTCGAATAATTAAACCATGTTCTCCAGCTACCAGTTTATACTCCAGCTGTGCCACATCTGCTTCATAAGCTGGTTCCGCAAGGTTATGCGTAAGGATATTGACGAAGATATCAAAGAGGACCACACTAAGAAGTACAAAATGCAAATGGCATCTTTAATTGGTAAGAAAGACACATGAAATAGATTTGCTTCAATTTAGAGTAAGCAGCTTCATTTTTAGAAAGTATAAATTCTCTACTCCAGAATGTAAAAGGTAATACAGCTTACTCAGGATTCAGTTTCAGAGGTGTATTACAGAATTCCTACCTTCAGCAGTGTTTCCCAATCTTTTTCATGTCATGTACACATGCAAAATGATAATATTTATATTGTACAATGAGGTAAATGGAATAGGCATCAGCAGCACTGGCCTGAAGGCTCTGTCTACCCTCCAAGTCTAGGCATTCTGACTAATTAAAAATATGAGTTTGGGAATGCATTTTTTAGAGTGCATATTAGCAAATTCTAGTGCTGCTTGTCATTTTAAGTTTGGATTTTACAGTTAAGTAGGAAAAGAAAGAAGAACCGCACCAACATTTCCCAAGTATCTCCTAGGTTCAGACACATTTCCCAAGTATCTCCTAGGTTCAGACACATTTCCCAAGTATCCGCTACGTTCAGACACATTTCCCAAGTATCTCCTACGTTCAGATACATTTCCCAAGTATCTCCTAGGTTCAGACACATTTCCCAAGTATCTCCTAGGTTCAGACACATTTCCCAAGTATCTCCTAGGTTCAGACACATTTCCCAAGTATCTCCTACGTTCAGATACATTTCCCAAGTATCTCCTATGTTCAGACACATTTCCGAAGTATCTCCTACGTTCAGACACATTTCCCAAGTATCTCCTAGGTTCAGACACATTTCCCAAGTATCTCCTACGTTCACACACATTTCCCAAGTATCTCCTAGGTTCAGACACATTACTCAACTATCTCCTACCTTCAGACACATTTCCCAAGTATCTCCTACGTTCAGATACATTTCCCAAGTATCTGCTACGTTCAGACACATTTCCCAAGTATCTCCTAGGTTCAGACACATTTCCCAAGTATCTCCTAGGTTCAGACACACTTCCCAAGTATCTCCTACGTTCAGACACATTTCCCAAGTATCTCCTACGTTCAGACACATTTCCCAAGTATCTCCTACGTTCAGACACATTTCCCAAATATCTCCTACGTTCAGACACATTTCCCAAGTATCTCCTAGGTTCAGACACATTTCCCAAGTATCTGCTACATTCAGACACATTTCCCAAGTATCTCCTATGTTCAGATACATTTCCCAAATATCTCCTACGTTCAGATACATTTCCCAAGTATCTCCTAGGTTCAGACACATTTCCCAAGTATCTCCTAAGCTCAGATACATTTCCCAAGTATCTGCTACATTCAGACACATTTCCCAAGTATCTCCTAGGTTCAGACACATTTCCCAAGTATCTCCTAGGTTCAGACACACTTCCCAAGTATCTCCTACGTTCAGACACATTTCCCAAGTATCTCCTACGTTCAGACACATTTCCCAAGTATCTCCTACGTTCAGACACATTTCCCAAATATCTCCTACGTTCAGACACATTTCCCAAGTATCTCCTAGGTTCAGACACATTTCCCAAGTATCTGCTACATTCAGACACATTTCCCAAGTATCTCCTATGTTCAGATACATTTCCCAAATATCTCCTACGTTCAGATACATTTCCCAAGTATCTCCTAGGTTCAGACACATTTCCCAAGTATCTCCTAAGCTCAGATACATTTCCCAAGTATCTGCTACATTCAGACACATTTCCCAAGTATCTCCTAGGTTCAGACACATTTCCCAAGTATCTCCTACGTTCAGACACATTTCCCAAGTATCTCCTACGTTCAGACACATTTCCCAAGTATCTCCTAAGTTCAGATACATTTCCCAAGTGTCTGCTACATTCAGACACATTTCCCAAGTATCTCCTAGGTTCAGACACATTTCCCAAGTATCTCCTAGGTTCAGACACACTTCCCAAGTATCTCCTACGTTCAGACACATTTCCCAAGTATCTCCTACGTTCAGACACATTTCCCAAGTATCTCCTACGTTCAGACACATTTCCCAAATATCTCCTACGTTCAGACACATTTCCCAAGTATCTCCTACGTTCAGACACATTTCCCAAATATCTCCTACGTTCAGATACATTTCCCAAGTATCTCCTAGGTTCAGACACATTTCCCAAGTATCTCCTAAGCTCAGATACATTTCCCAAGTATCTGCTACATTCAGATACATTTCCCAAGTATCTGCTACATTCAGACACATTTCCCAAGTATCTCCTAGGTTCAGACACATTTCCCAAGTATCTCCTAGGTTCAGACACATTTCCCAAGTATCTCCTACGTTCAGACACATTTCCCAAGTATCTCCTATGTTCAGACACATTTCCCAAGTATCTCCTAGGTTCAGACACATTTCCGAAGTATCAACTACGTTCAGACACATTTCCCAAGTATCTCCTATATTCAGACACATTTCCCAAATATCTCCTATGTTCAGATACACTTTAGGGTCTCCGACCACCCACAATGAAAGCTATCTACATAAATATATAAGGGATTTGCTAAGAACAGGAACAATCACATTCCTTGGTAGTCTATAAATACAGAATCAACAGATCCATCAGTCTCATTATAGACTGGGCACTCACCCAAACTGATCTTTAAGGACTTTTCCCCATCCAGTAACTGGGAACTAATTGCTCTAGTCTACACTATCAGCATGTTTTACCAATGGGTGCTGGTAATGGAGCAGCCACAGTTCCATTTTAATGTTTGGTAATAATACAAATAACTTGTTTGGAGTACAGAAAAAAATACATAAATCAGCAACATAGCTCAAATATGGATAGAGAAAATGACAGAATGATTTAGAATGAAACAAAAGTTTTTCAATAACTAAAAAATGTATTTTCCAGAAAAAAAGACAATTGCTTACTTTGCTGCAGATTTCTGTATCAAGGGTGAAATTAGATGGAAACGTATATATGCTAAAAGAAAAAAGACCATAGATAAAAAAGGTTAGGGGCCTCAGATATTTTATACATCTGTTATTTTCCCCTAATATATATATTTTTTTAATTCTGAAGTAAACTACTAATCCTTAAATCCTCATTACATCTTTATTCTTAAGGGTCTTTAAAAAGTAGTATTTACCATTCCAAATAAAGAGTTCCAAAAGGCACTCTTTAATCTATGGGAAGACCAGACATAAGGGCAGATACTTAGAGAGGCCTATAAATACTCTTATTTATTAATAGCTTCAGTCAGGAAAAATTTTTAGAGGACAGATGCTAAGAACATTAAGAGAACAACCCCAGCATTCACACAAATTTACAGCAGAGGCTTTCCAAGGAAACTGAATTTGAGGAGATTTTTAGAAACTCATAAGCTATTCAAAAAAAATTATGAAAATAACTTCCCAATAAACTCAATAATCCCACAGAGCTACAATATAGTTGTGTTTTGAGGTTGGGGATATGGGTTAAATGACATAGAAGAGCACCCAGCCTATGATTCCATGTGCCTTCAATAAGTTCCTTATGCCATGTTCAAGAACAGAATGGTAAAAAGCAGCACAGTTAGGGCCACAACATTAAAGATAAGGACTTTAGAGTCTACTTAACTCTATACTATGCTTCCTTTATGCTGAAAACAAAATGGTAGAAGGAGGCAGTGGGGCTTTCACATTTGTAATGCTGGACTAGGCTGTCTATGAATAATTCCTTTGTGTATTCTTATCTCTTTTTAAAAACAACAGTGTTCAAATAACACGAGTTCCTTAAGATGGCCAAATACCTGGCTCTGCTTTCATTTAACTGAAAGAAAAAAATCTAAAAACAATTTCATTCTAGCCTTAAATTTTCATTTCCCGGACACTGGAGTGTCCATAAGGATTTCTGTGACAGCATAGGAGGACAGTATAAATCTGGTAGATAAGCCTAGAAAAAGTCTTCAAACGGAAGGGGAAAAGGAAAGAGAAGTAGGTGATATACACAGGGGAAGCAAGTTACAGCAAAGTGGAGAAATATTTGTTTTACTTATTTTACTCCTTTTAGGGAGGGTGAGAGGGCATCAAGGTGGCTGATAGAGGCACCCAGCCCCAGCCTCCTCCACAAAGGAAGATCAAAATAGCAAGTAGATAATCACATGTGAAACAGAGCATCTAAAGAGAACACTGGAATTCAGCAGGGAAGTAACAGGAGGGCAACATTTTACCTTTGGGGATTTTGAATTTGTTGTCTTTCTTATACCACAGGCAACCTTGTGGAGTATTCACAATTTTAACTGGGTATTCTGTTTCCGGGCAATCGAAAGCCTTCAACGTAAAGTCCGTGGCTAATAAAAGAAGATAATAATAATTCACTCAAGTATTTCAGCAGGAGCCCCAGTAATCTGTTATTGGCTTCAGAAGTCTAAGTAACTTTTCTCTGTGGCAAAAATAAGCCAAATTCAAATGTTGGAATACATTAAATTAGTAGACCAATACCGAAGGGAAAACTATGTTGGTCTTAAAGTAAATAAATTCTAAAGATCTGGAATTTCCCAAGAACTGATTCTGGTTGCTACACATTCTGCTTCATTCCCTTTCTTACAGACAATTTTAACTGAGAGAGGAGCCTTTAGTCAGGATAGTTTCATAAACCAATTTATTAAACAATCCATTAATTCATGAGAATGCCTTTTACCAACCTTATGCTATACATTTGAAAAGTTACAAAATAGTTCTGCTCAAAGTCAAACTTGTCCTTTTGGTTAATGAAAACAACAGTTTCATTATCACATAGATGAAAAATAGCTAATTTTTAAAATTTGAGTACTTGCTATATTTAGGTAAAAGAGCTGGATTTGGTAGGCATGGTGGCTCATGCCTGTAATCCCAACACTTTAGAAGGCTGAAGCAGGAGGATCACTTGAAGCCAGGAGTTTGAGACCAGCCTGGGCAACATAGAGAGACCACATCTCTAGAAACAAATTAAAAATTAGCTGGGCATTGTGGTGCGCACCTGTAATCCCAGCTACTCAAGAGGCTGACACAGGAGGACTGCTTGAGTTCAGCAGGTCAAGGCTGCAGTGAGCCATGATCATGCCACTGCACTCCAACCTGGGCAACAGAGTAAAACCCTAACTCAGAAAACCAAAATAATAAGCTAACTGGGTTGTTTAGATTATTTACAGTTCAAGATATGAAACTGAAGTGTCTAATATAGATAATTAATACTTTTTTTTTTTTTTTTTTTGGCGTGTGTGATGGAGTTTCACTCTTGTTGCCCAGGCTGGAGTGCAATGGTGCGATCTCAGCTCACCGCAACCTTGGCCTCCTGGGTTCAAGTGATTCTCCTGCCTTAGCCTCCCAAATAGCTGGGATTACAGACATGCGCCACCACGCCTGGCTAATTTTGTATTTTTTTGGAGAGATGGGGTTTCTCCATGTTCCTCAGGCTGGTCTCAAACTCCTGACCTCAGGTGATGTGCCTGCCTTGGCCTCCCAAAGTGCTGGGATTACAGGTATGAGCCATGGCACCTGGCCAATACTTTTTTAAAAGGCTTTTTTTCCCTAATGAAAGGGAGATTCACATAACATAAACTTAGCTATTTTAAAGTGAACAATTCAGAAGCATTAATACATTCACGATGTTGTGCAACTACCACTTCTAGCTAGTTCCAAATCGTTTTCATCAACCCAAAAGGAAACCCCCTACTCCTTAAGAGACTGCTCCTCATTACCCACTCACCTCAGCCCCTAGCAATCATCAATCTATGTTCTGTCTCTGGATTTATCTATTCTGAATATTTCGTATACATGGACTTATCTGTGACCTTTTGTGTCTAGCTTCTTTCACTTAGCATGATGTTTGCAAGGTTCTTCCCCATTATAGTATGTATCAGTACTACACTTTTTATGAGTAATATTGTAAAGTATGTATACATCACAATTTGTTTATACATTCATCCACTGATGGACATTTGGGCTGTTTCCATCTTTTGAGTATTGTGAACAGTGCTCTGTGAACATGAAGGTCCATGTATTTGTTTGAGTACCTGTTTTCAATTATTTTGGGTATATACTTAGACATGTAATGAATGGCTTGGAAATACAGTGTTCTGAGTAAATTACAGTTATAAGCAACTCTAAAACCTTGGACCTAGGATTGGTAGCTTTCAATGAGTTTTTTCTGCAACTCACTTAGAAATATGTTTTCCACTGCAAGCTAGTAGACAGGCAGATATCTGAAACAAAAGTTCTTAAAATAACATTCTTTCTACATGCAATGAAACACTTTGCTATTTTCTATTCTAACTGATTTTTTAATGCTTTCATGGCTCATTACACTGACCTTACAATCTATTACATTGACTTCACAACCTTCTAATGGGCTGCCACCTGCAGTTTGAAAAGCAATAGAAAAATCTGGCAAGATAATGGCAATCCCTAAGGAGACTGGTATGAAAGGATCAGCTACTCTATACAAGATAAAGCATAAACTTCAGAGTCCCAAGATCTGTGTTTAAATCCTGGTTTCTCATTCACCAACTGAATAGTCTTGTACCAGTCACTTTGCTTTTTTGACCCCCAGTTTTCTCATTTGGAAAAGTAAGAAAATACTAATGCCAACCTCAGAATGTTACTGGGAATCTCAAATATAAATTCCTATGATACTTTATAAAATACAATGTGCTATACAGGTGCCTGTTAGCACATGGATGGATTATGTATAAAAATTGCTATTTTACTGACCTATGTACTTGTTTTCAGCTGGAAGATGAAGATCTGGATTTAATTCGAAATTACTATTCCACAGTTCAGCCCAAGAGTTTTCAATATCTGTAAAGGATAAAAATAAACTGACCCAATAAACAATGCAATGTTCAACATTCTCTTAATAATAAACTAGTTATCAACTGGCCTACAAATCAATTATCCTTTCTCAGGAAAACTGTGACTGACACATATCCAAGCATTCTAGAATCGTGCTACTCAAAGTGTGGTCCTAGCAGCACTGGCATCACCTGGGAGATCGTCAGAAATGCAGAATCTGGCCGGGCACGGTGGCTCACACCTGTAAGCTCAACACGTTGGGAGGCTGAGGTGGGTGGATCACCTAAGATCAGGAGTTCAAGACCAGACTGACCAACATGGTGAAACCCCAGACAGATTTCTACTAAAAATACAAAATTAGCCAGGCGTGGTGGCATATGCCTGTAATCCCAGCTACTTGGGAAGCAGGGACAGGAGAATTGCTTGAACCCAGGGGGCAAAAGAAGTTGCAGTCAGCCAAGATCGCACCACTGCACTCCAGCCTGAGCAACAAGAGCAAAACTCCGTCTCAAAAAAAAAAAAAAGAAAAGAAAAAAGAGAAATGCAGAATCTCAGGCCCTACCCAGACCCTCTGACTCAGAATCTGCATTTTAGTAAGATCTCCAAGTGACAAAAATGCACACTACATTTGAGAAGCATTCTTCTAAAACTAAGTCAAAACTCTGCCCCCAAAATACCAAGATAACAGAATTTTTTCACTAGTTAGTAAATATAAACATAGCAGAAAATAACTTCCTGTGCAGTACTATAAGTAATTTTCATTTCAAAGTGAACTTTTTAAAAAATTATACTTTTTCCCCCTCTAGAACCATTAAATTATTAAAGAATAAACATTTCCAGGTAAGTTAAATATACCTAAATGTAAGACAATTGTTAAAATATTTTACCTTCTATACTATATTGAGTTCCAAACCATTTCTCCTTGAGGTCACATTTTCCCTCATTAGCACCAGACAGTAAAACAAGATTTGCTTTTTGAGGAACTAGCTGATTCAAGGCTTCACCAATGACCTAGTAAAGTGGGAAGAGGGGAAAGAGATACACACAATTTTAACCTAATACATCTCTGTTAAAAAGGCAAAAATCACATTGTTAGGCACCTCCAAGATCTATGCTCATAAAAATACCTACAGTTCATGAACACCCTAATTTACAAAGTCTCAACAGTGTTTCGAAAACTTTTTTCCTACTTTATTGAGGTATAGTTGACAAATATCAAGTATATTCTTGATAATGCTTTAAACAGTGTTTATCTTAAATCCTACATATTAACTGCATTAGCAGTAAAAATAGCTATCCTTTACTACTAAGCTTCTACTGTGAGCCAGGAAGTATTTAACATACATTATTTCATTTATTCCTAAAAACAATCCTAAGATACACTTATTTACACAAAATAACAGTCAGCTTTGGGTGATGGTTAAGTAATTTGCTCAGGTTAAAGATTATGTAACTTGTACAGAATAATACAGCTAGAAGTGGCAAAAGTGGAGTTCTAACTAAATTTGTACATGCTACCAAGGACTATGCTCCTAACAGCTATGTTTTGTATCACTTCATATCCAGGAATCAGTAAAACACTGCCAAGGTAGGGCCTCCTTCAGTAATCCTCCAGCTACAATAAGGACTAAACAGAATTTTGTGGCTTGGTTTGGAGCCCTAACTACTACTTAAACACCATTTATTTAAGTATAAAACAACAAATGGTGGTTCAGAAAAAAACACAACCAGCCACTACCAGGCACAACCATCCTAGTGACATGGCAAGAATGTGTGGTTGTTCCTTCCTCCTTTACCTTTCCCTGTCCTCTTTAAAATTAATAGTTTAGGAACGTCTATGCTAAAATATCTCAAGGAATGCCCTATAATTTCTTAATCTCAGCACTATTAACATCTTGTGTCAAATAACTATGGTAGGATCCTGTCTTCTGCATTATAGGACATTTAGCAGCATCCCTGGCTTCTACCCACTGGATCCCAGGAGCACCCCACGCCCCACCCTGAGTTGTGACAACCAAAATGTCTCCAGACAGTGATAAATATCCCCTGGAAGGCAAAAGTCACCTCTGGTTGACGCGTGCTATCCTGTATGAAACAAAATGACTTATTCTCCACTAGTGAAGGAATGACCCTGACCAACAATGTATTGGCATGTAACATTATCCCTAAGTCATATGTTTCTAATTCGGGAACCTTACATTTTTTTAATAAATATTTTCAAAATGATTAAAAATTTAATTGTCCTGACTCTCCAACTGAATTAAAAGGTAAGCTAAACAACTACGTATTTTTCACAGGGAAACCACATAATTCTTAGGAATCACTTCATCTATTTCAGTAGATGTTTCAACATTTGAAAATTATTAAAATAGGACCTAACAAGTACTGATTTTGATTTTCTCCTTATATTAAAACTTAATTATGTAAAAGAACCATGAGAAATTATTCACAAAACTGTTGATACTTCTGTTTAAACAAACAAAAATCCTGACTAAATATAACTAAGTTTTCTTCGTTCCCATGGTTCTTAAATACATCTTCGTACTTTCTCACCCTCCTCTTCCCCTAAAAGTAAGTTTTAGACGTATAAACCTCCTTACTTCTGGCTTGTATTCAAAAAGAAGCTGATCTCCAGTGAGAATGTCCTGCAATGGGTACAGCTGCATGTTCTCACACATGTTTTCCACATACTCAACTGGATCTGTCTGTAAAGAGGTAAATTATTTCACACCAGAACTTCTCCATTATTCTATTTGATTTACCACAACATACAAATACTTTCTCCCTTCCTTATTAACAATAAAACCAAAAGCTTCTGAACAGATACAACGAGATATAATTGCAGCTTAAGAATCTGATGCTCAGTAGGCTGGACATAGTGGCTCACGCCTGTAATCCCAGCATTTGGGAGGCAGAGGTGGTTAGATTACTTGAGACCAGCCTGGGCAACATGGCGAAACCCTGTCTTTACAAAAAATGCAAAAATAAGCCAGGTGTGGCAGTACATGCCTGTAGTGTCGGCTCCTTGGGGAGCTGAGGTGGGAGGGATGCTTGAGCCCAGGAGGTTGAAGCTGCAGTGAGCTGAGATCGTGCCACCATACTCCAGCATGGGCAACAAAGCAAGACCCTATCTCCAAAAAAAAAATTCTAAGAAAATATAGCCATAGCTACTCCCTTAGGGAGCTTAAACTCATACCCCTCATGCATCACTCTGAGCCCTATAACCCATTAGGTTCTAGTCATATCACAGCCTCTTCATGAGAGCAATTACCACACTGGACTATGAATGCCTGTTTACCAGTCAAGTGCCCCACATGATTATGTGAGCAATAAAGACAGGCAACCTATCACTACAGCACTATCGTCTAAAAACTATTTGTAAGCATGAATCAAATCAATGTAGAAATCAAAATGTGTTGGGCCGGGCACAGTGGCTCATGCCTGTAGTTCCAGCTATTTGGGAGGCTGAGGCAGGAGAATAGCTTGAACCTGGGAGGTGGAGGTTGCAGTGAGCCAAGATCATGCCACCGCACTCCTGCCCAGATGACAGAGCAAGACTCTGTCTCAAAAAAAAAAAAAAAAAAAAAATCAAAATGTGTTGACTGGGCATGGTGGCTCATGCCTGTGATCCTACAACTTTGGGAGGCCAATGCGGGAGGATAACTTGAGCCCAGTTTGAGGTAAGCCTGGGCAACATAGCAAGACCCTGTCTCTAATTAAAATTTTAAAAAAATTAAAATGTGAGTGTCAGATAAAAGTCTTGCGATAAGAAGTTATATTAATAAAAATATTATTTTAATTTAAAACTGAAAGAATGACCACTGGTTCACTGATACATGAAATGGAAATATTTTTCCAGAGGAATGTAGTCATTTCAAGTATTTACCGAGCACCCAGGTACACAGACTCTTAAAACTGACAGGTCCTTCAGATACCAAGTGGTTCCAGTCCCGTGTTTTACAATGAGGAAACATAGTCGGATTTTTCCTGACTAGATGGCTAGATGGCTTGCCTAAGGTCACACAGTGAGTAAATGACAGGCAGAGCGGACATCAGAACTCTGACCTCATAACATATCCCGTATGCTTCCCAAAACACCACACTGCCCAGTCCTTTACTAGACGCCTGGGCTCAAGCAACCTGCCTGCTCGACCTCCCAAAATGCTTGGATTACAGGCATGAGCCACAGTGCCCAGCCTGTGAGCCTATTTCAATCAAGGAAAATGCTCTCCTTCCCCTGAATTCCAAAGCACAGTGTTTCTAACATTATACATGGTAAATATAAATTACCTTATAGAATGTCTTCACAATATTTGAATTCCCAAAATATTAAATACCATAACAAGTCTCCATGAATGTTTATTGAAGGGATAGATGGATGACTATGTAGATAAATGATTACCACACAACATCATCTGTGTCATCTGCTTAATCCTCTCACTGCCTTATCTTACTCAATATAAATACTCAAAAACCCAATAGTTAATTTTCAGATAGCTTCAAGGCCACCTGGAGACTCACATGACACAGAATGACAGAATTAAAACTTCACCGACACTTTCAAATAGAAGAACAATGTCGACACCAGTTTCAACTCAGTCGCAGATAACATGCAAAAAGAATTTGACTTCCAGTACCTGTTCTTGGTAATGAAATTCATTATCCTCAATTTTCCGAATCTCTTCAAAAATTCTGTGAAGGAGAAAACTATAATTAGAAGATACATTAAAATTTCTGCCTACTTGAGGGAGAAGGGCGGGAGGAGGGAGATGATCAGACAAGGTTAACTATTGGGTAGTAGGCTTAGTACCTGGGTGACAAAATAATCTGTACAACAAACCACCGTGACACAAGTTTACCTACATAACAAACCTGCACATATACCCCTGAACCTAGAATAAAAGTTTAAAAAATCCTCAATAGAAGCATCAACAATAAAAGAGAAGCGTGAAAATAAAGGGACTGCCCACATATGTGTAAAGCCTTAGTATACAATCACATGTAGAGGGATAAGGATATGGAGTCAATAAAGGAAACAGAGCAGAAAATGCCTGAAAAACCATCAAGGCAAGACTAAAGCATGTCTACCGGCAGCCTGAAGCCTCAAATGTACCAGGACTGGCTCCTGGCCTCATTCCAGGAAGTGTTTATTACCTTTTTTCTGGGCCTAGCTTCTGCAGCATTTTTAAATACTGAAAGACAGCGTAAGCAACCTGAAAACAAAACATCCAATTAGTCTTTTGCATAAAATGATATCTATGTAAAAGGAAAAAACAACTGAATTTGAATTATTTACCTCATAAAAATGTTCATAACCCTCATCAGTCAATGTAATAGAAATGCTGAACACTGAATAAGTAGAATTTTGCTCAAATCCTGTCTCACCATTTCCACCAAACAGTGCAAGAGCCCAGCATCTACAGGTGGGGAAAAAATTAACCCAATCAATGTTCCTGGATTGACAGTCTACAGACATTCAAATTAACAAAATATAGAGGCTTTCTATATAAAATGTGGAAACCTGAGCCTTTGATGTAAACATATACTTTCCAACAGTAAATCTAAAAGTGCGAATTTTAAAAGCACAAGGCCTCCCAAGGAATTGTGGTACATTTAGGAATCACCAGAAGGAAATAACAGTCTTTGTTTAATGCAAATACGAATAGATATGGCAACATAGTAAAACATTAACAGTTTTATTAAGCCAAAACCATTCCTTTTGAAGAGAACAGCACAAAATATTCAAATGATGGCTGCTGGAAAGCATTTTGCTTACCTTTTTTTTTCTTTTTTTTTTTTTTAAATAAAGACAGGGTCTTACAATGTTGCCCAGGCTGGTCTCGAACTCCTGGGCTCAAGCAATCCTCCACCTCGGCCTCCCAAGTGCTGGAATTACAGGTGTGAGCCACCGCGCCTGGCCTCACCATTTTTGAACCTGTCTCCTAGGAGAAGCCTTAAGACACTTCTAAAACATACTTAAACTGAATGTCAAGTGAGTTCTTTGAGGCTGTCAGCTAACCTACATAGGTTGTCTAAGAAAGAAATAATGAGACTATACCTTTCCCTGACTAGATTAATTCTGAAAAATTAAAAAGAGAGGACACCAGAATAGAGTCTGAAATTCTAATAAAGCTCAGTAAGGTAGAAAGGTTGTGCACAGCTCAAAGCATATAACATATATTGTGTAAGGTACATATGAACCCAATATCATTAGTTTATTATTTTATAGTTAACTCTCCCCTCTTAGTTTTCTTTGAATGTTCTAGTACACGAAAGTGTCTTAAAAATACTTATTTAAATGTCTCATCTATCCTTCCATTCTCATACTATTCATTTATAGAAAAATCAAACAAGGAATTACTTTAATATATTAGTCTTGATTCTAAAATTGTATTTCTATTATTTGGCTATAGGTGACTTAAACAGGTGCTTTAATGCTTAGGAAACATTCTGCTAACATGGCTGCATATACCATTTGCAGTCTCACCTATTAATTATGATTTACCTACCCAATGAAGTTTTCATTAAAGTCTAGCCTTGGGGGTTAGGAAAGCCTGGAGATCCATAGCATTTAAATAATTGATTTCTTTACCATTCAGTCAAATATAAATTCTTGATTAGAGCTAATTCTTTTATGTAATTCTGGAATCTATTAATTTCATTTATGATTTTTTAAAATTTTGTGTACAAATAACTTCCAACAATGGGCTAAAAGGTGGCTTACAAGGAAATACACAAATATAATATGGCCATTAAAATAATGTAAGTTATTAAAATGACTATAATTAAGCATTAAATTTTATTCTAGGCTTCCTGGCAGCTAAAGTAAAAGAATGCATTATATAATACTTATTGTCTATTATTTTTCAGAGATTGCTATACTGAAAATACTTATTAATTGAATACTTGCTTTTTCCTAAGGAAAGAAAGAATGCTGCCTTTGCCTTCATGTCCAACCAGCCAGGATATATAATGAAGTGGCTTCACCCTTTTAAAAAAATTTAATGGTCAGAAGAAAAAAATAAAAGGTATAAATATACCAGAAAATATTACCTCTAAAGCTACAATAATTGAAAATATAATCACAAACTTATTCTCACATATGTCCACTAAACATGAAATTGTAATTAATTTAGTAGCAGGAAGATAAAAACAGAAAATATAGTAAAATTAACTCTTTCATTTGAGATTACTGAAGAGTACAATCATCCCAAAATTTAAGGGCACTACTTTTTCTCTTGGACACCAAACTTATCTGCTCTCATGATAAATCTTTTTGCTTCACCCAATATGAAATGTAGATTCCTTATCAGTCTAGAACCTAATATAGGTATGAATTACTGTCTGTAAAAGCTTTTGGTACCACATTGGGTTCTGTGGTAAAGTGAAATGTGTTGTTCAGAGGGTCAGAAAATCTTGATTCTAGTTTTAGTTTTTCCTTTAAGTAAATCATGACCTTGAGCAAGATACTTAACCGTATTCTTTTTCTCTTCACTTGCCCAACTACTTACTCACAGAGTTTTCATGAAAATGCAATAACAAGTATAAAAATGCTTTATCACATACTAATAATGTAATAGTCCAAGTAATTGTGCACATGCTGTTCAAATTGTCTTTCCCCCTGGCCTCTACTGTAATTTTGTTAAAGTATTCCTACCACAAAGACATACAGAAAAAAATTGAGTTTTCTGTATATTTCTGTATATATGAGAAAATTTAATTAGGTTACACAGTTAAATTCAGTAAATTCTTGAAAGTCAAGATATGATTTTCAACTATGTTAAGCAATCCTTAAAGCCCATACAACCTTGTTTAAAATATGAATTTGGCTGGGCACAGTGGCTCATGTCTGTAATCACAGCACTTTGGGAGGCCAGGGTGAGTGGACTGCTTGAGCCCCACCCCCCCTCCCAAAAAAGTTAAATTTTTATCAGTTGATTAGCATTTATTTCTAATTGGAAAAGCATTTGTAGGCATTGACTGATCCTTAACTTAAATAATTCTCTGGCCCATGCTACACTGCTCATATAAGATAACTATACAGACAAGTAGAACTCCTTTCCCAATTTGCATAAACCTGCCCTAATTCAGAGAAGTAAATCCTTGGGATTTATGTACCCTAGTCACATTACCAATCCAAATTATTATTATTTTGAGACAAGAGTCTTGCTTTGTCGCCCAGGCTGGAGTGCAGTGGCGCAATATGAACTCACTGCAACCTCCACCTCTCAGCTTCAAACAATTCTCGTGCCTCAGCCACCTGAGTAGCTGGGATTACAGGTGTGTGCCACCACGCCTTGGCTAGTTTTTTGATATTTTTAGTCGAGACAGGGTTTCGCTATGTTGGCCAGTCTGCCAGGCCCAAATTATTTAACTTTATTTTTGACAAGATCGAAACAAATTACAAAAGTTAGCATTCACACTAAACACTTAATTTCAAAGACTTAAGAAAGGCCACTATAACTGAGAAAGCTCTAGTTTTTATATCCAAAAAATAGTAAAATACATAGCAAGGCTTGAAAGCTCCCGGAGTAATCAAGTTCCAGGTTACTGTATTGCTATGTTTATAAATTCAGAACCCCCAAACTTAAACCATTTAGCATGCTTTAAAAATTATTCTCACTTGGTTCTAATGAAGTAAATTTTCCCTTAAACTCTTACCTGTAATGTTGCTGTTGAGGAGGAAGTGCCCATGTGATGGTCAGAGCATGAATTTTTCTGATTGGAACAACTAAACAAAAATATTTTCCAGAAGAACAGATGTAAGTGTTTCTCTATGACTTTTACTACAAGAATGTTTAAAATTCAATATATTTATCCTCCAATAAACAAGGGAAGGTTAAGTACAATGCAGTTATTGTTTCAACTTGCCAATTTTCAACTCGAATAATGCAATTTTTGTAAATTTCTTTTTTATTTGGTTTCAGAGGTAGAGAAAGCAGGGATAAAAGAACTATGAGGATATGAAATGCTGCTGTGTATGGATCTCTTCTTGCAAGAGAGGATACAAAACTAGGAGTCAGGAGACCCATGGCTGAAATTCAGTCCTACCACTATCTTGCTATATGTGCTTACATGACCTGAGAAAATCACTTGCATTTAAATCTTTTTGAATCTGTTTACTCATAGTAAAATGAGTGAGTTGGGTTAAAGTAGCTCTAGGATTCTTCCCAATGCTATTATTCTATGAACAGGAAACCTAAAACCAGAAAGAATACAATAAAAAGTAAGTTGTCTCTGGAAAGAGTTGGCTTAATATTAACAGAATGGAGCCAGCAGCAGAAGCGTGTAACAAAACAGTCATTGATTAGGGGAAAGCAAAAGAAAGAGACTGGTAATGGGGTGAAGAAGGAGGGAATACCTAAGGCAATTAGTAAAAACAGAAAAAAAAATCTGCCGTGATAGAATAAAGAGAGATGGTGAATTAAGAATGTTTCTGCAATATTCACTGTAGGCAAATTGTTAAGTAAATTATAATGTAATCACACAACTCATTATGTAGTTATTACAGGTATACTATTAAATGAAACAAAGCAGGAGACAGAATTATATATATACTTTATAATCTTGACTTTGTTAAGAAAATATACCTATTAGAAAATCAGAAAGAAATCTGGAGGCTGGGCGTGATGGCTCATGCCTGTAATACCAACACTGTGGGAGGCGAAGGCAGGCGGATCACTTGAGGCCAGGAGTTCGAGACCAGCCTGGCCAACATGGTGAAACCCTGTCTCTACTAAAAATACAAAAATTAGCTGGGCATAGTGGTGAGTGCCTGTAATCACTGCCACTCAGCAGGCTGAGGCAGGAGAATCGCTTGAACCTGGGAGGCGAAGCAGTGAGCTGAGACCATGCCGTTGTACTCCAGCCTGGGCAACAGAGCGAGACTCTGTCTCCAAAAAAAAAAAAAAAGAAATCCGATACAAACGACTTCTCTTCATGGTAAGATTTAAGGGTGATTTCTCTCCCATTTCTTGACATTTTATATTTTTATTTAGCAAATATTACTTTCACAATGAATTTAAAAGGAAACGATTTCCAAAGTGTTTTCCCTCTCGTCTATTTTTATTCATTTAAAGGCAAAAGAGCAGAGAACATGAATGAAAATTTAACAAAACAGAGAACAAAAGGGAAGAAAGGTAAAACAAGGAGAAAGCATGAAATAGACTGAAGTAGCAGCAGGGCACCAGAATCAATCGATCTGCAGCTAGTCAGTGGTCTGCTATCTATTATTAATTAGATCTCCATTGCCCATCTACTTCCTTTCCAACCCAGCTGTATTTTCTGTTGTGTTCTCATTTTCAATGAAAATTGGCAGCTTCAATTAGGTTATAGAGAATGTGCTAACATTATTTCAAACAGTTTTAAACTTTTGGTTCACAAACCTCTATAAAGTTTGTTAAATGCTGGTGTGTCAAATGGATCCGTTAAATGGCCAAAGTTTGGTCTGGGTAACCCACTGAAAATAAAACAAATACATACAAATTTAACTGGCAAAAGCCTTTATAAGCAATATCTTTAGGGATATCTAACTGAGAGATATTTATAATCTATTCTACATACTCCTTCTTGGAAAGCATCCCAGGCATGAACAAATAGATGGCAACACAGCCACAAAATCTTCAGTTACACAATCTGTTCTTAGCCTCAGCCCAATAACTCAAAAGTCTTTACAACTCAAGAGATAGAGAATGAATTTAAAGGATCCCCTCTCACCCCAATATTTACTGACTCTATCAGCCTCATTTAATTTCAGTTCTCCTCCTAGACAAAGCCATTCCAGAAAGAAACAAACTAGAGATAATACTTTTTTAAAATCAACGATTATACATGAAGTGAATATTAGGTATAAAGCACTATATTAGGCACTGTGGTATTTAGAAGACTTGGTCCCTCCTAGGGGCTTCTACTCTGGTTGAAGATATTGTAACTTTAATATTTCTTCCAAAACACAGTTGATGCAAATTAGTATTAAATGCCTCAAAGAATTTTTAACCTGTCTAATTAAGGAACCAAAGTTATTAGTGAATAATATATGAGATTTTTTTTAATGCTCATCAGGGATTGACAGAACCTAATGAATTCCTCTATTAAACACACCTCTGATTTTATTAAAGTTTCACATTTGACATTTCCATAGTTCACACTCAAGACTTCTAATCAGAAAAAACAGCCCCACAAATTTGTCATGCTCTTGATTACCTTTACATACCAAAAAGCACTGCTAATTATCAATGGAAATTCATATAAAGCCAAATTAATAATAACCAATCAGTTGTCATTATAAGTTATTCTAACATTTTATGCTGGTTTCTAATTATGTATTAGAAGACTAATTGGGAAAATCCACAGGTTACCCATCTGATGCAAGAAAAAATATCTGTTTTCATTAATTTTGTTAAAATGCAAACTACTAAGTACAGGAAGAAAGATTTCATTGCTTCAGAATTAAATTTTTTGTAAACTTTGTAACAAAAAGGTAGCAGTAATGTATCTTTTAAATATTTGTACTATTTTGATGAATTTGAGGTGGAGAAAAAATGTTTAAATCATCCTGAACTGAAACTCTACATACAATTTCTTATAAAAGAACATCTGGTTTGACTATATGAAGTAAGTTTTTCAGGCAGTATGGAAAGTCAGCCATCATCTAAAAGATTACTTCTTTTATGGGGAAAACCAGTGCAATATCCAAACAACTGACTTAAAAAAAACAAATTTTCAGAACACAATTTGTCCCAATACGGGGGATGTAAGTGTGCATATTCTTCTGCCTCTCATATAGTATTTTCTTTCGTATCACAGAAAAGCTCTAAATAAATGTAAAAGGAGGCATAAATTTTTCAGAATTATTGCTTACTATATACATTTACAAGCCTGTAAATTTTGAACTATGGAAACTTGGCTTGTCATCTTAGTTTACCCACTCAAAAGCTGTGTGATCTTGACAGTCATTAAGTTTGTTTAGGTCTTAATTCTATCACCTGTGTAAAAATAAAAAAGCAAAAAACCTTTGGGACTCATACAAGATAATGGTCTCTTTAACTCTGAAGGTGTATGATGTATGAAAATAAATATCTTACTTGTTTGGTATCTGAGAGAAGATTTCAGTCACCCACTTTTCCAAAGTATCCAGTGTTTCTTGAGAGGGGAGGGCAGGGAAGAGACAGGAAAATGCAATGACATTATTCAAGGTAGAAATGCAATTAGATTTCTCAGAGATCTTTAGCTAAAAAACAAAGGGATATTTTAATTTGGCCATTACTTGCCACTCCTGAACCAGTAATGGATGAACAGGAAAAATAACAGTAGAAAAGAAAACCTTACGACACACAGAATTTTGTGAGACTCCTTTATTTCTCCCTGGTAAAGTCAGAAAAGGCACACAAGTTTAACAAAAAAATATATCTTTAGCATTAGGCTAGTGTGAAGGACCAAGAGATAAGATTATGCCAACCATCCTACGCCCATTCTAAAACTTACATCCTCTTGGAAGGGTTTTCCATACTAACCCATATTACATTAACCTCTCCTTTTTGCCATCTCATCAGTACTTTTATATTCCACTTGTTTTACATTAATGTACACTTGCTGAGGTTTTAACTCATAGGTCTTCTTTTTAGGCTTTATATATATATAAATCATACATATATATGATTTATGTTTTCCTTTGATTCACTTCTTATATTTAGTAAGAAATTCTTTTGAAATTTATAGTAAAAAACAGATCTAAATGAAAAAGGAAACTTTTTGCTTTATCTGAGTGACCATCATTGAAGAGTATTTGTTAGTTCTACCAGGCACATGAATTTCACTAATTCTCAATAGAGAACCCCATTATATAAAACATGGGATTCAGACTAATCAATTTCTGAATTTATATTATTTATATAGATGTTTGACTCTTAAATGGTATAATTAATGCTAAAAATCTAAATCCTATGAAATCTACATTGTACATAGTTTTCATCAAAACTCTAGCCTAGGCACAGTGGCTGGGGCCTGTAATCCCAGCTATCTCAGAGGCAGAGGCAGGAGGATCACCTGAGCCCAGGCATTTGAGGTTACAATGAGCTATGATTGTGCCACTGCACTGTAGCCTGAATGACAGAGCAAAACCCTGTCTTGCTAAAAAACAAAAACTCTAGGACTTGTTTTAAAATTTTGAAATAAGCATTAATAAGCTCTTATATCTGCCATCACAGAGGAAGAGAATACAAAAGAAACAGAATAACTAGTTCAAGAAAAACACATGGAATTATTTGCAAACACAATAATCAAAAATTGTGAATTAACTTGGGGAATACCAAATATGGAATTGCCTAATTTAGCAAATGTAAAAGGAACCTAGAAGCAATTTAAACAAAAGAATCTACCATACCACGAAACTTTACCTTCAAGTCAACTTTAGTGAACTCATTTTGATCATAAATGCGAAAATGTTTTACATCTAAGAGCCAAGTCAGATTTGATCTTAATTTTGACAATGTAAAAAGCAAAACTTTATAAAAAGGGGAATCACATTAGGGTGAGAGGATTAGCATTTCAAATAGAAATGTGCAAACTATAAGGTATGTTAAAAGGAATAATTTAGCAATTTACTAACTTTGAAAAACAAGTAGGTTGAAATGTAAAGAAAACAAAAGAAAGCTTCCATGATTTCCTTAATGAGAAAAAGTGAATGTGAGTTACTGAAGCCAATGATAAAAGAAGGAAAATAGAGATATTCATCAGTCTTTACATTTAAGATAGTTCTGCCATAGAGGTATTCATCAGTATTTTATATTTAAGATAATTCTTAAATTGTCACCATGTCAATCTCAATTAATCATGCCATTTTTACAGGACCTTATGTAAGAATGAACAAACCAACACTTTGCCCTGTAAGAGTTTGTAATCAATATAGAGTAAATGTAAAACCACAGATACAATTGCAGCTGAAGGTGGCTTAAAAGATCAATTCATGACCTATTAGAATATTAGTACATTCACAGACCAGCCTACATATCTTATCTTACAGATAAGACCTATTTCTGTAACAGAAAAAAATTTGCCTGAGAATCTCATCATCTTGTGTTTCCCTGAGCTTTGCCACTAGCTACATGACATCTCCAAGTTCTGATTTCCTTTACTTTGTATTAAGGTCAAGCACTGAAGTAATTAATAGTACACTACAACACTGATACAGGCAAACAAATCCTAAGAAAGCACTACTTCAAGGTAACTCTAAGAGCCATAATAAATAGTTACCTTTGGATTGAACCACTAAAGTCATGTAATGAGAAGAGTAGTAACGCATCCAGAATTCTCTCAATCTAGCATGTGTATCAATATTATTCTTTTTTGGCTCATGCTTGAGCGTCTCAGCATTTCCTATAAAAGAATGAAAAAAATTATAGATATAACTAAGTTAACTGTGTTAAAAGTCTTCTACATCATCAATGCATATTTTGCTACCATACATGATTAATGAAATAACCCAAGGGACTCAAGAATATTGAACCAGTGTGCAATAATGTATTAATATTAATAAGACAAAAATGCATAAGAAACAATTCTGAAGTATATTTTAATATCCAAGGAATTAATCTCTGGGAAAACCTTAAAAAAACAGACAATAACTCCCTAAGCTTCCTTGCTTAATAATTAGTCTAGCAGTATTCAATCCAGGTTCTTTCTAATTATTTTAATAATATTTTTGCCTAATTCTTTTTTTTTTTTTTTTTTTTTAAAGACGGAGTTTTGCTCTTGTCGCCCAGGCTGGAGTGCAATAGCACGATCTTAGCTCACAGCAACCTCCACCTCCTGGGTTCAAGTGATTCTCCTGCCTCAGCATCCCAAGTAGCTGGGACTACAGGCATGAGCCACCACACCCAGCTAATTTTTGTATTTTCAGTAGAGACGGGGTTTCACCATCTTGGCCAGGCTGGTCTCGAACTCCTGACCTCATGATCCGCCTCGGCCTCCCAAAGTGCTGGGATTACAGGCGTGAGCCATCGCGCCCGGCTATTTAATTCTTAAAAATAAAACACATGAAGCAAGAATGCCCTATAAAATGTATATAACTGTACAGAAATATACAGGGAAACAAAACACCCTTTAAAGAATAATTCAGATCATCTCATCCTAAATTTTACTCTATAGTCAATAGTATTAATATGAGGCTGTAATTAAATCCTCCCACTAAGAAAATGTCATTATGAAAAACAGACACCAGTTAAACAGTTTACTAGATGAACAAAATTAAGTCGCAGTTCAAAAACTCTTACAGAAACTATTGCTAACTCTGTTGACAAATGGAAATGTCAGGCTGAGGTAGAGCACAGACTTTATAATCAGATAAATAGATGTTCAAATCTCACATCCACCACTTACTATCTGTGTGATTTAAACAAATGAGATAACTTGACTGAAATTTAAAATAGAGATGGGGTCTCACTATGTTGCCAAGGCTGGTTTTGAACTGGTCTCAAGTGATTCTCCCACCTCAGCCTCCCAAAGCATTGGGATTACAGGTGTGAACCACCACGCCTGGCCTAAACCTGTTTATCTTTAAATGGAGATGATAATGGTACCTATCTCTGAACATTGTGATAATGATCAAATGAGATAATTCATGTAGTGTTAGCACAGTATCTGGCACTTAAAAAGCATTCACAAAATGTTAGGTGTTACTCTTGCTATATTCACTGTTAGAGAACGAAATAGAGGCATATTTAACAACTTCGTGTTTGAAAGGCTAACTAGCTATCCTAAAAGGTAAAAGGTACCTAGGGACTCTAGCTTTATAATTTTCAATTCTTTATCAACTTTTCTTATTCTAAATCTTAACTAGAAAATATGAAATAAGATGATGTATTTAGTATCTTACCCCAAAAAAATTTTCCCATAGGATGTCCAGGTCTAGCAAGGCTTCCAAACAACATTTCCTTTCTGTTTGCATCAGAAGGCCTTGCAAGTTGATATTCTGTCAATTTTAAATAAACACATAATAAAACAAAATTCAGTATCTCCTTTATTATATGGAAATTCAAACTTACAGAACAGAAAGCAAGGAATTAACAAAATTAACTTCATGAATCACGTGTTATACGACTGAAGTGGGAAACTCAATGATCCAGGCCTGGCTCTATAACTTAATGTGACCTGTAATTTTGGGTAAATCAATTCAGCTTACCAGAGTCTTACTCTTATTTTTCAAATGAAACACAAGGTAGTTAATAATCTGAAAGTTTCAGCTCTAGGATGCTATGTACAAGATTTTACTGATGAAAATGCTAATAAAATATTAATCCTTTTATCTGGGAATTTGGTCATATATATTGTTTAAATTTCTTCCAAAACCAACTATGTTGGTAATAAAGTATGATGGCTAAGAACAATCCACTTTGAAGTCAGAAATACCTTTAGCTACTGCTGAAGACTGAATGTTTGTGTCCCCCCACCCAAAATTTCTATGTTGAAACTTAATCCCCAATGTGATGGTATTTGGAGGTAGGGGCCAATGAGAAATGATTAGGTAATGAGGGCAGAGCCCTCATGAATGGATTAGTCCCTTGTAAAAGAGACCTCAGAGTGCTCCCTTGCCCCTTCTGCTGTATGAGGACAAAGAGTGAAGGCAGTTTTCTATGAACCAGAGAGCAGGCTGTCACCAGACACCAAATCTGCCAGTTCTTTGATCTTGGACTTCTCAGCCTCCAAAAATGTAAGAAACAATTCTGTGGTTTAGAAGCCACCCGGTCTGTGGGATTCTGTTATGGCAGCCCAAATGGACTAAAAACCGCTAGAACTGCAGTTCTGACACTAAGCTCAACAACCTTGAGGAAGTTATCTAACGTACCTGATTCCATTCCTCCAAAACTGTAAGAAAATAAATGTTTTATTTTAAGCCACCATGTTTCTGCAATAACAGGTAATATAGCAGACATGTAAACATATCTACGAAAAGTGATTTAAGACCCCTTGCAACTGATAAAAATAGAGTATAAATATCTGAACACTTAGAGACCATATTTGGAAAGGAAACAAACATTAAAAATAAAGAAGTAAGTAAATAAAAATAGAGACTGCACTTTGACACATAATTAAGATTTTAAAAGGCATTGGACATGCCTTTCATCTCAATCACTAAGACATACTATGCAGGCAATTATATATGTTTATGTGAGTATAAACCATCATTAAAATAAAAAGTCAATTATTAAAAATAATTTCTCGGCCGGGCGCAGTGGCTCACACCTGTAATCCCAGCACTCTGGGAGGCCGAGGCAGGCAGATCATGAACAAAAGCACAACAGAATTTTTACTTTAGTTCAGCATAAACCAAAACTCCATACTGTGTGTGTATATACATATATATTTCTTTCAGCATAATTTTTCAAAGCACAATAAAATATATTCTGGCTTAAAATTGTAAAATCTAATTAAAGGTCTGCTTGTTTAAACACTGGTGTCAACCCACTCTAGAAACTGTATAAAGAAAAACATACTAGAAAGCATTTAAGACACAGATAACAGTTCTTGAGTCTCAAAATATGGAAAGTGCTTTTACAGTTATCCTTAGTTGTTTTGTTTTTTCATCCATTCAACAGGTATTTAACTGGGTTTAAGGTAAAACAGACACTGTGGTAGGCAAGTAAAAAAATAAAGAAAATAAATCCTTGATTTCCAAGGAGCTAGGAGGAGCTTAACCATTCCATCCTTTTTTACAAATAAACTGAATGCCACAGCTAGACACTTCTGTAAGTTAAACAGGGGTCTGTTGACTTCCAGATAGATCACTCTAGCCATCTGTAGTTTACTCAGCCTAGTAAATGCTTTACATCATTATTAGAACTAGACGCTGCATCAAACCAAGGAGGAAAATACTACAAAAAGTGGAACAAATACAGAGACTTGCAGTGCTATAAGCCAAGCCTAACCTATATGAACTGGAAGTCCCCTCAAGTCTAGTATTAAATGCTTCTAATACTTAAATAAATCAAGCAGGGATAATATACAATGGTGATATTTATTGGTACTATGTAATTAAGGAATATTTATAGCACAGAGCTATAATGAAGCCTCACCCTATATAAGCACATTCTTTTCCTTTATAGTCTTCAATCTTTGAATCTCAAAAGATTAGCCCCTATGGTAAAACCTTCGAAAAACAAAGGATGAAAAAACTAAAATCCACCATCCTTTTCATTTACTTCAAATCTACACTGAATTAGATGTTGAATGACTTCAGGAACAAACATAACACATATTTCAATTTAGTCCTTTAAAATATAAAGATAAAATGGTCTAGAGATAAAGAAGGATAAATGTAATAAGTAACTGGTTTCATGAAGGAAAAAACTGTAGTTACACATAAAGTACTCCTCTTACCACTATCAACAGCTTCAACTTCACGGTCAATTGCATCTCTGATCATTAGTGGGTGGATGAAGAACTGGGCCCATCTGAACAAAAAACAAAACTGGCATTTCCGTTTTTGTTCACTTTCATCAATCAACATCTATTATTTTAATTAAGAAACTTACTAAGTTGGAGATTTAATTCACAATCCTAAGTATATAAAATCTAAATAATCTGCATTTCTATAGATTAAACTAATATCTACGTTACTTTAACTTTTTCATTGTGAAATATATTTAATAACAATCATACAGAAAAGTTAACAAAACATGAACATATAAACTACACCTGAGTGGCCCACCCAGGTGAAGAAAAAGACCATAGTCAACACTCTAGAAGCACCCAGCTCCTACCCTTACCTCAAGAAATATCCTGAATGTATAGTAGTAATTTCTCTCCTTTTCTTTATAGTTTTATTACCTATATACCTATTTCTAACCCAATGTTTATCAACCCTTTTTATTTCCATTATCAACCCTTAGGAGCCTTTTCGGAAATGTTCTCCTATTCATTCCTTTGTAAAATTGTAATGTCACAGATAGTCTATTTATGTAATGTTATGTATATCCATGTTTTTATAGAGTATATAAAGCTTACTTTTTTAGTTCAATGCAAGGTTACAGATGATTAAAAACGTTTCAGTTAAAAGTTAAATTAGAATTTTAAAGACTTGGTATTTAAGTTAATCTTATAATTTTATCTGCTTTTTAAATTAATTTTTAATTATATAAACTGTGATGTATCAAATTACATATACAAATTACCACTTATATAAATACATAATAGCAATGCAATTAAATTGTTAAAAATTATTCAAAGATTGGTGTATTGGTGTTTTTCCAGCAAAATAGAATGATTTAAAAAATTAATTTCCTAAAATGTTTAGTAAACTTTTTTTTTTTTTTTTTTGGATATAGTGTCTCACTCTATCACTCAGGCTAGAATGCAGTGGCGCAATCACTGCTCACTGCGGCCTCAAACTGCCGGGTTCAAGCAATCCTCCTGCCTCAACCTCCAAAGTAGCTGAGACTAGAGATGTGCACTACCATTTTTTTTTAAATCTTTAAATTTTTTATAGAGACAGGGTCTCCCTATATTGCTCAGGCTTCTTTAAAAAACTTTTAACTTTTGCTTGCAATAAGGTAACTTTTAACTTAACTACCTGCTAGATATATTGGGGCATTTTTTTTCTTTTCAGTACTTGGTATGATTAATGATGGGTTGGATAATTTCTGTTGACTTAAATAATGAAACTAATTTTATTTAATTCTGTCACCCAGACTGGAGTGTGTAGTGGCACATCACGGCTCACTGGAGCCTTGTACTCCCCAGGCTCAGGTGATCCTCCCACCTCAGCATCCCAAGTAGCTGAGGCTACAGGCATGTACCATCATGCCCTGCTAATTTTTTTCCCTCACCATGTTACCCAGGCTGGTCTCCAGCTGCTGGGCTCAAGTGATCCACCTGCCTTGGCCTTCCAAAGTGCTGGGATTATAGGCATGAGTCACCATGCCCAGCCTACTAACATTCTTAAAAGATATTTTTATTTAGTGTACAATTTATGATTCTAGTTATTAGTTGGTAGTTATTTTCCTTCAGAGCACGAAGTTGAGTAGTCATCTGTAAGTGTAACTCATCTTCCTTTGAAGAAAATTTTCTCATTTATCTGGCAAAAATTTTCCATATTTCTTCTAATGTATCCTTTTGGAAGTTATTAGACTTTAACCTCTGATTTGATGTCTTACAACAGGTTCTGAAAATTTTCCAGTGATCAACCCTTCAACTGTTGTCTCTACTTCAATTTTCTCTCTCCTCCTTCTACAACTACAAGTAAAATACATGGGATGTTTTCATTCTATCTTCTATGCTTCATATTCTTTGTATTTTTAATTTTGTGCTATATGCTATATTTGGGTTATATATGTTCTTTATGCTATACTTGGGTTAATTCCTTCTGTCTTATCTTCTGGCTTACTAATTCTATCTTCAACTCTATTTACTCTTAAACTTGTCCATGACGTTTTCAATTTTTTTTATCATAGTTCAGTTCAAGATGTATCTTTTCATTTTACAAATTTCCTAGGTCATATTTGACAGTTTCTTATTCCTTGCAAGTATATTCAAATTTGTCTTTTATTTCTTTTGTGTGTGTGTGTGTGTGACAGAGTCTCGCTCTGTCACCCAGGCTAGAGTGCAGTGGCACTATCTCGGCTCACTGCAAGCTCTGCCTCCCATGTTCAAGCAATTCTCCTGCCTCAGCCTCCCAAGTAGCTGGGGCTACAGGCACCCGCCACCGGACCCGGCTAATTTTTGTATTTTTAGTAGATATGGGGTTTCACCATATTAGCCAGGCTGGTTTCAAACTCCTGACCTCGTGATCCACCCGCCTCGGCCTCCCAAAGTGCTGAGATTACAGGCATGAGCCACTGCGTCTGGCCTTTATTTCTTAAAAAATAGAAAGTATAATTATTTTAGAAATTGTGTGTAACTATGCCAGTACTTGAGATGTCTCAGAATCTGTTTATCTGTTCTCAATCATGTTGTATTATTTTCCTGAGTACCTGCTTATTTTTGACTGAATGTTGGTTATTTTACTTGAAAAAATATTTGTAACAATTTAGGGCCTAGAAGGAAGGCATCTTCCTTTTGAGATGCCTTATGTTTGCTTCTCCCAGGCTCCTGGGAACACTACCAGTTCTGCCCATGAAGCTACAATCAAGACTTGGGGTTCCCCAGAATACTCAGGCACTTGGAATCTAGGCTATAACTACTCAGGACGCCTCATCCTTTTTCACAACCTGAAAGTGAAGATTTTGTATTCCCGCTTATAATGGGGAGGGTCTCCTGTTAGAAGTGGACATCCTAAGCTTTGATATTTGTCACTCTTACCATGAAATACTGATAAAATAAAGTTCAAATTTACTGAAAATAGAAGACGCCACCATGGTAAAGACGGCTTCCATGCTCACTTACTTAACTGGAGTAAAAATTTAGTCATTTCCTCAGCTGTTTATTTAAACAATCCAAGATACTTATAAACAATGTGGCCTGTGTGAGGGAATCAGATTTTGCTAACCTATTAAAAACAGGTACTTAATCCATGTTATATAAGAGCATATTACACATGTATAAAGGCTTTTCCTTATACATTGTAGAAGTATAATATTATAGCATTTATTATAGTATTTGCATCCTATAATGCTCTACTTATGGCATAAATTTATGATTTGATATTCTCATTAATTTATCCTATTAATGCAGTGGCTTTCTTATTGGGTGGCTTTCTTTTTAAATAAAAATAAATGTGTAAGGTGATATTCTTAGATGCTGAAGCAGTCCTTGTACAAAACATATTTAGAACAACTCTTTAAAAGGAAACAAAACAAATTTCTTAACTACATTTTATACCAAATTTCATAATCTCTGAGATGGCCAGAATGTATTCATATCATACATACCATTTGCCTATCCTTTTTCCCAATAAAATCAGTTATTTTTCCTTCTTTGTATATGGACAAAGCTAAATATAAAGTTGTAAAAATTCAACTTGTCTTCTGCTTAAGATTTCTTCACACATACAAAGACCTGTTTGGATTTTGTAAAACTTAAGAGCTGAGAACTCTGTAACAAGAGTAAAGATGCAGTTTTCTTCAAAGTTGTATGGTTAAAGTCTCCTCTGAAGGTATTGCTGATCCTGTCTAAATTTATAGGAAAGATCATCTCAGGCATCATTTGCATTGCCTTCATTGATTTATCTTTCTTTTTTTTTTTTTGAGACAGGGTCTCGGTCCATCACCCAGGCTGGAGTACAGTGGTGCGATCTCAGCTCACTGCAACCTCCGTCTCCCAGGTTCAAGCAATTCTCGTGCCTCAGCCTCCCAAGCAGCTGGGATTACAGGCCTGCGCCACCACACCCAGCTAATTTTTGTATTTTTAGTAGAGATGGGGTTTCACCATGTTGGCCAGGCTGGTCTCGAATTCCTGGGCTCAAGTGATCCACACACCTTGGCCTCCCAAAGTGCTAGAATTATAGGCATGAGGCTGCAGTCAGCCGAGATCACACCACTGCACTCCAGCCTGGGCAACAGAGTGAGACTGTCTCCAAAAAAAATAAATAAATAGTGGCATATGCTTCCAATTTATAGGAATATGTCCAAAGGATTTTTCCAGATCAAATTAATCTCTTAAGAAAAGAGATAATTTCTTTTTATTTTATCTTGTTTATTTTATTTTGTTTTTGAGACAGAGTCTCACTCTGTCACTCAGGCTGGAGTGCTATGGCATGATCTCAGCTCACTGCAACCTCCGCCTCCTGGGTTCAAGCAATTCTCCTGTCTCAGCCTCCCAAGTAGCTGAGATTACACGCACATGCTACCAAGCCCAGCTAATTTTTGTGTTTTTAGTAGAGACAGGGTTTCACCGTGTTGGCCAGGCTGGTCTTGAACTCCTGGCCTCAAGTTATCCGCCCGCCTCGGCCCCCCAAAGTGCTGGGATTACAGGTGTGAGCCACCACACCAGGCCAATTTTTTAAAAAAATATTAGATCTCTGTCATGTTTTAAAAAAATTTTTTTTGGTCATTTATCTTTTGATTTTATGGTAATTTTTGCTATACAGGAACTGCATTAATTCATTTAACAAATCTGAGTATCTACCAAATTATTGATTTGCAGATGTATCAACAAAAAATAGATAAAAATTCCTGCTCTGAAGGAGCTTACATTATACTAGACAAATGTGAGGTTTCTTTTTTCTTTTACATTTCAATCTTGCATATATCTAGAATTAGGTATAACTTTTTTCTACTTTTCTACTTTTTTCCGGGGTAGACTTTGGTCTGCAACCCTGTAATCTCAAACTTCTACTATTGTACTGACAAACTTTCTGGAAAACAATTTTGCAATGAATTTCAAAAGCTTAAAGAAAAAAAAAGTCTTAAAAATATATTTGCAAATATACTTAGCAATTTCACTTCTTAGAACTTAATAGAAATAATTAAGGATATTCACAGAGATCAGGATAATCATCACAGTATTAGAAAACTGGAAACAACTCAACTGTCCAATCATATGTAACTGATTAAACACCTTATGGTACTTCTATACAATGTAAATAACATACAATCACTAAAAATCATGTTTTATAAATTATGTAAGTTAAAATGATATATCTTGCTTAAAATTAACAATTATAAAAGGGTATGAACAATATGATCAGTATACTTTAAAAAATATAGATGGGTCTATACCAAAACATTAATGGTGGTTATCTCTAGATTATAAAATTGGAGGCAATCTTATCCCTTTTTTGCTTCTCTGTTTCTCCATATTTTCTACTAAATTCTGTTTTTTAAGTGGCTGGGCAAAGTGGCTCACACCTATAATCCCAGCACTTTGAGAGGCTGAGGCAGGAGGATCACTTGAGGCCAGGAGTTTGAAACCAGCCTGGGCAATACAGAGAGACTCCCAATTCTACAGAAAAATTTAAAAATTAGCTGGGAGCGGTGGCACATTCAGCCTGGGTGGCTGAGGTTGCACTGAGCCATGCATTCATGCAATTGATGGCCAATTGCACCACAGCACTCCAGCCTAGGCACCATGGCAAGACCATATCTCTTTAAAAAAAAAAAAAAAAAAGTCATAATGAGTCAACAGAGAATACATTATTAATAAAATTAATAAAACCCAAAAGGTGTTGACTTTTATTTTAATCTTTAATACAAAGACTATATATAATAGAACAAGAGTCAAAGTGTATTTAACAGTTTAACAGCTTTTTTCTCCAAATAAAGTTTTGTTTGAGACAGGGTCTCAAACAAACTCTGTCACCCAGGCTGGAGTGCAGTGGTGTGACTGTAGCTCACTACAGCCTCGAATTCCTGGACCCAAGCAATCCTTCCACCTCGGCCTCCTGAGTACCAAGGACTACAGGCACTCACCATCATGCTTGGCTAATTTTTTATTTACTTATTTTTGTAGAGACAGGTTCTTACTATTTTGCCCAAGCTGGTCTCAAACTCCTGGCTTTAAGCGAGCCTTCTACCTCAGCCTCCCAAAGTACTTGAGTTACAGGCATGAGTCACCATGACTGGTCCAAGTAAAGTATTGTGACAATTCTACTGTACAAGAACACTCTATTTACATTTGCAAAGTGCCATTAGATCATTAAAATTAAAGTATATTTAGAGTTAGTTACCTATCAAGGGCTTCCTTGAAGTACTTCCTCTGGACATCAAACTGAAAGACAGTGCGTTCACAATCAGTTGAGGCATTATCACTACCCCCATGCTTCTTCAGGAAGGCATCAAATCCATTCTCATCTGGATATTTCAAACTACCCATGAATACCACTAAATGGAAAGAACACAAAGTCACACAACACAAAGATATAGAAAATATTTTTATCACATATGAACTTTCTTATATGCATAGAAAAACTGAAAGAAAATAGACCAACACATCAAATGGTTATGTCTGAATTCTTTTTTTTTTTCTTTGAGACAGAGTCTCACTCTGTTGCCCCGGATGGAGCACAGTGGTGCAATCTTGGCTCACTGCAAACTCTGCCTCCTGGGTTCAAGTGATTCTTGTGTCTCAGCCTCCCAAGTAGCTGGATTACAGGCACGTGCCACCATGCCTGGCTAATTTTTGTATTTTTAGTAGAGATGGGGTTTCACCAGGTTGCCCAGGCTGGTCTCCAACTCCTGACCTCAAGTGATCCGCCCACCTCGGCCTCCCAAAGTGCTGGGATTACAGGCGTGAGCCACCACACCTGACCCTAAATAATACTTTCTTCATTACATTTGTTTTTGTAACTTTCTATTATGTTCATGTTACTTTTATACTAAAAAAAAAAAATTTCATCTTTAAAGAAAGATAAGACGAACATATAACTTATAAAGAGATCAAAAATATATTTAAGTCTAAATAGATTAAAATTCACCTTTTATTAATTAGATTAAAATTCAAACAAATTCACAAGCATATATGCAGATTAACTGCTACTGCTTTTACAACTTAATCTCTTCAATTAAATTTAAGGAGATTAAAATTTAAGCACAAACATATGCAGATTAATGGCTACTATAAAAATTCACAAAGTAAGAAGTATACCCTCAAATACTTTAGAAAACCAGACCATTAAAAAAAGAGTAATTTAAAATAAATATTTGTAAAATAAAAATAAATATTTTTAACTATATAACATCCACATAGAGTTTTTTTGTTTGTTTGTTTGTTTGTTTTTGAGCTGGACTCTCGCTCTGTCACCCAGGTTGGAGTGCAATGGCGTGATCTCGGCTCACTGCAACCTCTGCCTCTCGGATTCAAGTGATTCTCCTGCCTCAGCCTCCAGAGCAGCTGGAACTCTAGGTGTGCGCCATCATGCCCGGCTAATTTTTGTGTTTTTGTAGAGATGGAGTTTCACCATGTTGGCCAGGCTGGTCTCGAACTCCTGACCTCAGGTGATCCACCTGCCTTGGCTTCCCAAAGTGCTGGGATTACAGGAGTGAGCCACCGCGCCCGGCCCCACGTAAGTTTTATTTAGGTACATTCCAAATTAAATGAAAAGCTTCTGTTGTTTTGTTTTTATATTAATCATGCCTTTTGAATTTCTAGTTTTTTTTTGTTTCTTGTTTTTTTTTTTTTTCGAGACAGAGTCTCGCTCTATCACCCAAGCTGGAGTACAGTGGCACAGCCTCAGCTCACTGCAACCTCTACCTCCCAGGTTCAAATGATTCTCTTGCCTCAGATTCCCAAGTAGCTGGGACTACAGGTGTATGCCACCACGCCCAACTAATTTTTGTATTTTTAGTAGAGATGGGGTTTCACCATGTTGGCCAGGCTGGTCTCGAACTCCTGACTTCAAGTGATCCACCCACTTCAGCCTCCCAGAGTGCTGGGATTACAGGCGTGAGCCACCTCACCCAGGGAATTCCTGTATTTCTGATGTTTGGCTGGGGGCCTTGCTAACCCTGGAAGGGACTGCCTTCCCCAGGACTGGTCATTTCCTAGAAAATGGCAATCATCTCCTGATCCGTTGGCCTTAACATAGCTCAACAATAGTGACATCTACAGTTTAAAAGTTTTCTGTGTGGTTTCATTCTAACTCTCAATATAAGTACACTCAGATTGTTTCCCCCACGATATTCATAAATCAAGGATTTTTTCTTAGCCTTTTCTCTTGCTAAATATATCATACTTCTGTCAAATCAATTGCTAATCTTTGATATCAATTCATATAAGTTTGGAGGGGGGAAAAAAAACACACCAGGAATGATATTTTACAAATTCTTACTGTGCTCCAAAAAGTGTGCCAGCCCCGGCAGGTCATCTGGATCAGCGAAACTCCCAACTCCAACACAAAGAGCCGCTGCAGACTGGAGTAATTAGAACACATACAAATAGTTGAGTCAACCCTAAAGGAATAATATTCGCATCTTATCTTAAGGATTCATTTGGAGATGGATGTTTTCCAATAGGAGTAACAAAATTCTTTCCCTGAGAATCAGGAGGAGCAGCAAAGTGAAACTCACCAGAACTGTGTCAGTTTCACCCTGCTGCTCCTCCGCTTGCCATCCTGCCAAATGCTGAACAGGTGCAGACCTAAGGAAAAAAAGCAGAAACAGACAGAAAAAAAGGGAAGAGGGACTGGACAGCCCACCCAAATATCATTTCATGTCAGCATTTCATAATTCTGAACCAAGTTTTTTCCCTGAATTACTAGATTTTGGAAATCTGCGGAAGTAACATATCTAGATAGATATCTCTGAAGATCTCTAAGCAATTAAAAGCTTTGTGTTTAGTGACTCAGTTACTAGATGTGAAACCTGTCAACATGTAACTTAGAAAATTTTGTTAAGATAGAATAAGATAACATTTTAGGAAAACATCTAACAAAAATAGTAAGTGATAAAAAAAGATAAAATCGGTAGCTATTAAAAAGTATAACTAAATTTTAAAGAGGCTTTTTAGTTCTTCACTTCTAATTGAAGATATACAGCATATATTACTTATCAGTATATATTCTCCCAATACTTTGGGAAAATCAGAGTTTTTAACAAAATTGATGGCCAAGAGGTACACCAAACTGCACTTAAAATGATTGGGACTTTTTTTTTTTTTTTAAGACAGGGGTCTTGCTATGAGGCCCAGGCTGGTCTCAAACTCCTGGACTCAAACAATCCTCCCACCTCAGCCTCTCAAAGTGCTGGGATTATAGGCGTGAGCCACTGCACCCGAACTATTGGGGCATAATTACAGTAAGTTAAAAGACAAAAAAAGGAGAAAAAACGGTCAATTTGAATCCTTGAAGATAGAAAGGCGAATTATTAACTTTCCCAAATTTGTTTTCTTCAAACTTTGTAAATGTCAATTTTACAGGGCTAACATATTTGGTGAAACAGATTGTTTTAATAAACAGTTACCTCTTAAAAAAGAGCTTTTCAAAAATAGCATGTACCTGGCATAAAGTCTAGCCATGTGTCAGAAAATGAGTGTGTTTTCAGAAGAACCAAACAGCCTCACTTGATACTATAAACCCCATTTTGAAGACTTAGGCACATAAACTCAGTTAAAACATTGGGGAACATCCAGTTCTTCAAACCACAATCTAACCTGTTCTGTGATGTTTTAATAGGTGCCTAACCTGCTTTCAGCTCCAACTACCCCATAAAGATTTCTTGTCTCGACCAGCAGGGTTGAAGACATTTTTGAATAAGTTGACTTAAACCACAGTCTATCAGTCAGCTTTGACCACAGCAAAAACAGGCTCTGCAATTGCTAGAAAAGAAATTCATACTTGAGAATTTTCTACCTAAAAAATTCAGACCTGAGAAATTCATACTTGAGAATTGAATTAAGAAAGCCCTGAACAAATCTTAATTCAATGTATATCATATTCAAATTTCAACCTTGTTAATTTATCAAACTTTTAAAATCAAGAACAACTTCTTTTGGGAGGAGGAAAACAGAGAGGGATAAAAAAGATGCCTCAGAAAAGTAGTTAACTTCTTAATTAGGTAAATGTTATCCAAAAAACGATCAAATATCTTTCTTCTCAATTCCTTTATTAATTCTCACATTTGCCTTAAACAAGTTTCACACATTTTTCAAATAAAACTTAGATCATAAAACCACTCTTAAGCCACCTCTTACCAAGGCTAATCTACTTTATTTCCTTTTTTCAGAAAGTTATTCAACAAATATAAACATTTACCACTTACAATCGTGGGATCTTTCCTTTCACTAGTGAACCCATTGCTTCTGAATCAAAACAATTTGATCTCGTCTTCAAACTACTTAGGTTCCACTGTCCCGGTAGGATAATCCATAAAATTAGCTGTCAATATCTTATAAGGATTATATCACACTGAGTTCTCAGAAAAGAAAGGTAGCATCTAAGCCATTTTAAAAATGATCACTAGACTCTGATCCTGCTGCTAGAAAAGATCAACTTAGAATTTGATCTACCTAAGCAAAATAAAAAGGGGTACCAAAAAGGCTGAACAGACATGTTCATTTGTCAAAGGTGTTCACAATTTGCTGTATAAATCTAAAGTATTTTATAATGTCTTGACATTTAAAATGCCTGTCGAGACAATTTTTAACTGTTTTTAAATGCTTTGTCAGTTAATAGGAAATATAAACAAGTCAGATCATGGGAAAAGCTACTTACAGACAGATGGAAAGATATAGAAAAAAAGTATAGATAAGAAGTATTCAGTTAAGAAGTTATAACATGGTCTGGCTTAGAGCTAAAATAGGCCTCAGAATTTTATATTCTTGTTTTAAAACTGAGAAAAAAAAGAAAGAAAATGAAAACACCTAAAATCACGCAGAAAGAAAGGAACAGAGCCAGAAGTAGAACCCCGGTTTCCTGACTGTCAGTGTTTTTTTTTTTTTTGTGACTTTTATAATTTCTTCCTATTAATGCTCTATTTGGAATTATGAGATCTATTTTAAGTTAAAAGTTAATCTATTAATTTCCAATCTGTTCATAGAGACCTTAGCATACAGACTATCAAGTGACATATATATACCTTTTTTTCCCCCAGTGTTTTGATGTTCATCTCTACAGCCTTCCAAGTTAAAACTATTTAATACTTGGTCTATCATGCTACCCAAAAACAGGATCACTAATAATCTGAGTAGTAAACAGGAAAAAGCTTCTTAAAAATATTACTCAATCCAACAACTTAGTAAAAAACTGGTATAATCTTTCTTTTAAAAAAATAATTTTTTCCAAGAAGAATAACTATTAAATCATATCTACTACTTGTACCTCAACTCTTCCCATCTTTAAGGGTGACCACTTCTTTTCTTTTTCTTTTTCTTTTTTTTTTTTTTTTGTTTGAGACAAAGTCTCACTCTGTTGGCCAGGGTGGAGTGCAGTGGTGTAATCAAAGCTCACTGCAACCTCAACCTCCCTGGGCTCAGGTGATCCTCCCATCTTCAGCCTGTCAAGTAGCTGGAACCACAGGCATGTGCCACCACACCCAGCTAATTTTTTTTAATGTTTTAGAGAGACAGGGTTTCACCACATTACCTAGGCTAGTCTCAGAACTCCTGGACTCAAGTGATCTGCCCATCTCGGCCTCTTTGTATGTAGACTGTACCATGTTGAATATATTATCAATATTCAAGAAACTAGCTTTAACTAACTTTTGCTGGTCAATTCCACTGTACTGGCTCCGAAAATTATCCTCTGGGTACTCCCTACTATGAAAATGGAGGTATTCTTCAAAAGATATTAAGAAATTCTCCCTATCAAGACTTATTTATCTATCCACTGATGGTTGTTACATATTAAATAAGCTTAACTGCCCAGTTCCTATTTCAACTCTTCCAAAGTACTTATTTGTCCAGACCTTTGCGTTCCCATATAAAGAGCTAAATCAAACTCAATTATCTAATTATCTATATAGAAGCCACCCATACAATAACTCTTAGAGCCCTAGGCCCATGTAAAGATTTCACACTAGCCTCATTCTTTTCTTCTTCTTTTTCCAGTCTCAACAAGGATAACATACTCTTATTTCTCTAATCCAGGCTAAGAATTCTGCAGCTCCTCATCTACCAGTATTTGTTTTTAAAACATATAATGTATACAAATACACATAAATTCAAATACCTCTGAGTGTTGATTACCTCTGAGAGATATAGCTATGGGTGATTTTTATATTTTTGTTTTCTTTATATTCCATTAGTTTATATAATGAGCATTTACTACTTTTATAATTGGAGGAAAATGTTTTCAAAATGTAATCCTGATACAGAATAGACCTTTACTGAAGACCAAAAGATAACTATATACTTCCTTTTTGCCATTAAAAAATAAAGCTTGAGTTTAGAAGTTACCCAAAGAATTCCCAAATTAGAAGAAAACAGACATGACTCGCACCTGTTTTTCAGTAGTTTTTTTTCTAGCTTCTGCCCTCTCTTCTAATTCTTCCAATTCATTATCCTCAGTATCAAGATCATCATCATGTTCATCATCAAACTCATCTTCATCATCAAAACCCTCTTCATCATCATCTTCTATTTCAGCTCCAGAATCTTCATCATCATCTTCTTCTTCTTCCTCCACCTCCTCTTCTTCTTCATCATCTGTTGTATTTCCTGTTTTACCCTCCATATTACTTAGGTCTGAAATCAGAAGTGCCTGCAAGCCATTCTGTAATTTGATGTATCTGGGGGGAGAAAAAAAATCACACATTTTGATTCAGCTGTTCTTTACACCAATACAAGTAATCAGCTTAGCAGAATTTTAAAAAAAGAATCCAAGTAAAAGTACAAACACACACACACACAACTATGTGTAAACTAATAAAATTGGTTGCTCTGGAGAGGGAACCCCAAAAGCTAATCAGTTTTTGAACAGCTGGAGGGAAATGAAGGTAAGAACACTTCATAATATACGCTGTTTGTATTTTTAAATTTTGAACTACATAAATATATTTACCTATTAAAAAAACACATTTTAGTAGTTAAAGATATGCAACTCACCACTCGGCCTCCCCTATTTCTCAGTTTGTAAGTATTTAAACATTCTATCATACCAGAAGACTTAGGCTAAGATAAATTGTATCCCTCAATACACAGAGCAGTCATGTCAGCTTAATATTAAAGCAAAATCACACAAAATTAAACTGCTGATTTTCTTTTCTATAAAATGTTTGACATATCAGTCTCCAAAGCTGCCCTTATGAACTAAAAAGCGGTTACATCTCTATGAAAATGAAATCTCCCAGAGACTGGTAGCCCCGCAGGAAGATTATTCTGTTTTTTTTGAGACAGAGTTTGCTTTACTGCCCAGGATGATTTTAAACTCTTGGGCTCAAGCAGCTCACCTCAGCCTCCTGAGTGGCCGGGATTACAGGCATGTGCCACCATCTCAAGCTCCTGATTCTTATCTGCAAAACTACTGTGCCAGTTTGATGACTAGGTATCTATTACAGACCACTCCCATTTACACTAATTTTTTTTTTCCTTTTTCTTTGAGACAAGGTCTCACTCTGTTGTGTAGGCTAGAGTGCAGTGGCACGATCTCAGCTCACTGCAGCCTCGACCACCTGGGCTCAGGCAATCCTCCCACCTCAGTCTCCAGAGTAGCTGGGATCACAGGCACAGGCCACCATACCTGGCTAATTTTTGTATTTTTTTAGAGACAGGGTTTTGCCATGTTACCCAAGCTAGTCTTGAACTCCTGGGCTCAAGCAATCCACCCACCTTGGCCCCACAAAGTGCTGGGACTACAGGCATGAGCCATCGCATTCAGCCCCATTTATACTAATTTTTTCATGTATTTATTCAATAAACATTTATTTAGCACCCTTTACATATCAGATACCATGCTGCATTAACGATAAAAAGGGTAAAACAGAATTCCTCACCATCAGGCATTCACTGTCTAATAATGAGATGAGCCAGTATAATACAGAATGACAGAGATAAATACAGAATGTAAGAAACAAGCAGTCAGGGAAGGCGTCTAAGACAAAGTACACTTAAGTAAACCCTTGAAGATAAAAAGTCAAGCAAAAACTAAGAATAACAGTCAAAGAAAGACAAGGAAGAGAACCTTTGGCCTAAGATGGAAGACTGAACACTGGGATTTATCTACTTTCCATATAAAATAATCACATTTGGAGCTCAGGAGTTCAAGACCAGCAGGCAACGTAGCGAAACCTCATTTCTACAAAAAATACAAAAAATTAGCCAGGCATGGTGGCATGCGCCTGTAGTCCCATCTACTTAGGAGGCTGAGGTTGGGAGGATGATTTGAGCCCAGGAGGTCCAGGCTGCAGTGAGCCCAGATCGGGCCACTTTACTCCAGTCTGGGTGAAAAATGAGACCCTGTCTCAAAAAATAATAAATAAATAATAAAAAATAATCACATTTAAGTGATAGAAAGAATGTTTTTTGTTTTTTTTTTTTTTTGGTTTTTGAAAATAAAATCATGACAGAAAACAGGAAAGGACACTGTTAGCAGATTACAAATTTTTAGAAATCATTAGAAGACATGCAAATTTGATCAGATTAATGGAGAAAACAGCAGAGAAAACCACAGACCTATAAACATGTAGTAAGATATTGGTTCTTCCCAGGAAACCCTAGAAAAAGTCTAAGCTTCAGATCAATAACTAAGAGCAAAGAGAGCCTCAGGGCAATAAGCTCAATTATTTAAACTGGAAGCAATCCAAGTCTACTGACAGCAGAATAAAAAAACTGTGGTATATTCATATAATGAAAATTTTCTTCACAGTGGAATATTGTAACACAGGGAAATACAGAATTCAGCAACAAACTACGACAGTGGTTAATCTTAAAAACATGAGTGAAAAAAGCAAATCACGAAAAAATACTATATGAGTACCATTCATATAATGCCAAAAAACAAGCAAAAGTAAACAGTATATTATTTAGGTATACATATATATGTGATCCAACTTTTTTTAAGCAAAAGAATGATAAACACAAAATGCAAAACAGAGCAGGGCACAGTGGCTTGCGCCTATAATCCCCGCACTTTGGGAAGCCGAGGCAGGTAGATTGCTGGAGTCCAGGAGTTCAAGATCAGCCTGGGTAACATGGCAAAACCCCATCTCTACAAAAAAAAAATACAAAAATTAGCTAGGCATGGTGTATCTATGGTCCCAGCTACTCCAGAGGCTGAGGTGGGAGGATGGCTTAAGTCCGGGAGATGGAAGTTGCCGTGAGCCACGTTCATGCCACTGCACTCCAGCCTGGGCAACAGAGCAAAAACCTGTCTCAAAAAAAAAAAAAAAAAAAAAAAAGCTAACTACTTGTTGGGGTGGGAGGGCAGGGCAACATGTAAGGATACAGAGGGATTAAAATGTTCAAGACCACCAGAAGTAGACAGCAATATGCCACCTCTAAATATGCCTCCTTGGCATAAGGATTGTTGAACTGAAGGCAATTAAAAAGCAGATGCAGGAAAGCTCTCTGCTCTCCACTTGCCTAAAAGCAGGACATAAATTTACTCCAAAGACAAAAAAGGTTAAAAAAAAAAACACAAAACCCCAACCCCTGTTTACCGTGGAAGAACACAAGTTAACCACCAAATACAACTTTACACCTGTATTGGTCTGGATACGACACCAAAGGAATCCACATTAACAAGTTTACTAATTATGCTTTGCCTGCCATTATTTGCCTTTCTACAAGTTGCTTCCCCTACAGACTCAAAGTCCTTTTTCTTTGTCTTGACACTTTGCTAAACATTTGTTGAAGATACTATATAAGCTGGAATTAAAAGCCAACTCATTCTCTGAGTATCTCCCATGTATTTATGAATTATATATGTTAACAAACTTATATTTGTTTTTCTTTTGTTACAGGAGACCATTCCAAATAATAACTTATGAGGGTTGAAAAAAATTATTTTCCTCCCTTACACAACCCAACAGCAGGACAAGTTAAAATCCAAGAGCTATTTTCCAAGAATATGAACAATCAGTCCAGAAATAAATTCTAAGATGAATCTCAGAGATGCAGAATCATAGAGAAGCAGTTTGAGGTAGTCCCAATATTTATATCAGATATCAACTCAGGTTGGGGGGAAAAAAAAAAAAAGCCAGGGAAGGGGAACTTTACTTGGTCTTTGTAAGGTGCATTTTTTTTTCCAGCTTAAATTTTTCATAAACAGAACAGAAAAAATCTAAAAATCTACTATCAAAATAATCCTATGCATTCTACTTTCAAAATAAATCACAATTCTGATAACTTCTCATCAACTCCACAGCTATTTCCTTAGAGCATGTTGTCATCGTGTCTAATCTCCTCCTAACTCTCTGTTTCCATTCTAACCTCAATACCCTGGCTATACTCGCCTCCACCACCACCATCCCCCGACGCCCCAACACACCTCAAGTCAATTCTCAGCAGGCTAAGTAAAGCAAATGAGCCCTGCTATGGGCTGAAATGTGTTCCCCCCAAAATCCTATGTTGAATCCCTAAACCCTACTACCTCAGGATGTGATTGTATTTAGAGACAGGGCCTTTAAAGAGGTAATTAAGCTAAACATCAGGCCTCTAAAGTAGGTCTGAATCCAATCTGAATGGTATCCTTATAAAATGAAGAAATTTGGAAACACAATGGTACACCAGATATGTGTGCACACAGAGAAAAGACCATGTGAGGAGATACCAAGGAGAAGGCCAACCGCAAGCCAGAAAGGCCTCAGAAGAAACCGAATAGGGCCGAAGCGGACGGATCATGAGGTCGGGATATCAAGACCATCCTGGCCAACATGGTGAAACCCCGTCTCTACTAAAAATACAAAAAAATTAGCCAGGCATGGCGGCGTGTGCCTGTAGTCTCAGCTACTCGGGAGGCTGAGGCAGGAGAATTGCTTGAACCCGGGAGGCAAAGGCTGCAGTGAGCCGAGATGGTGCCACTGCACTCCAGCCTGGGCGACAGAGCAAGACTCAGGAAGAAAGGAAGGAAGGGAGGGATGGAGGGAGGGGGAGGGGGGAAGGGGAGGAGGGAGGAGGGGGGAGGGAGGAGGGGGGAGGGAGGGAGGGAGGGAGGAAGGAAGGAAGGAAGGAAACCAAATAGGCTGACAGCTTGATCTTGAACTTCTAGACCCCAGAGCTGTTATTTAACCTACTCTGTCTGATATTTTGTTATGGCAGCCTTAGCAAATTAATACAAGGCCATTTCCCTTTTCAAAATTCATCATTGGCTTCCCATAATACTTAAAATCCAAAATCCTTACCATGGCCTATACAATGCTCAACATAATCTCGTTCTCATTTACCTCTCCAACCTTCTTTCCCACTACTCTTCCTTCATTCTGTTTGCTCTGAACAAATGACTTTATTGTTGTTTCCTAAACACTGCCAACAGACTCTCAGTCCAGGGCCTTTGTGCTTGCTGTTCTGTTGGCCTTAGCGGCCCTTGACCCAGATAAAGTATTTGCCCAACTGCTCTACCTCTTTCAAGTCTTTCATGAATGTCTCCTTTTGGCCCGGCCGCAGTGGCTCACACCCGTAATCCCAGCACTTTGGAAGGCCAAGGCGGGCAGATCACTTGAGGTCAGGAGTTAAAGACCAGCCTGGCCAACAATGGCGAAAACCTGACTCTACTAAGAATACAAATATTAGCTTGTGTGGTGGCACACGCCTGTAGTCCCAGCTACTCAGGAAGCTGAAGCAGGAGAATCACTCGAACCCGGGAGGCGGAGGTTGCAGTGAGCCAGGATTGCACCACTGCACTCCAGCCTGGGCGACAGAGCGAGACTCCGTCACAAAAAAAAGAAAAGAAATGTCCCGTTTTCAGAAATGCCTTCTCTGACCACACTACCTAAAATAGCTCTTTCGCCCATTTCTATTCTCTTTTATCCTACTTTAACCTTCTTCGCACCATTTATCATTATTTGATTTTATTTTCTGCCTGCACCATTAGAATGTTATCTCTGAGGACAGAGCTTTTCTTTCCTTCACAGCTATATCCTGGGACAACACCAGGCATATATATACCAAACATTTAAGAAACAGATGTTGAATAAACAAAAGAATGTTAATGCCTGGAGGGGACCTGATACATAGTAGGTACTTAATATCTACTTAATGAAACAAGATATGAGACAAAATCTAACACCTAATTTAAAAAAAAAAATGAAAGCTATGTGTACAACACGTATCCATTAAATGCATATAAAGTTACAACAATAGAACTAAAAGTACACAAATCAAATGTAACGGTAACGTATATCTGGGGAAAGGAGAAAAACTAGAGGTACAAAGATATTTTACACTTCATAATTTTTTTTTGTTTGTTTGTTTTTTTTGTTTGTTTTTTTTTTTTGAGACCAACCCTCACTCTGTCGCCCAGGTTGGAGTGCAGTGGTGCCGTCTCGGCTCACTGCAACCTCCACTTCCCAGGTTCAAAGTGATTCTCCTGCCTTAAGCTCCCGAGTAGCTGGGACCACAGGCGCGCACCACCACACCCGGTTAATTTTTTTTAATTTTAATAGAGACGGGGTTTTCACCATGTTGGCCAGGCTGGTCTCAAATTCCTGACCTCAAGTGATCCACCCGCCTCGGTCTCCCAAAGTGCAGGAATTACAGACATGAGCCACCGTACACAGCCGACACTTTATAATTCTTAAAACTTTTTCACTCTTTTTGTGTCTGGAATTGGTGGGTTCTTGGTCTCACTAACTTCAAGAATGAAGCCGCGGAGCCCCGCGGTGAGTGTTACAGTTCTTAAAAGCGGCTTGTCTGGAGTTTGTCCCTTCCGATGTTCGGATGTGTTCAGAGTTTCTTCCTGCCTGTGGGTTCGTGCTCTCGCTAGCTTCAAGAGTGAAGCTGCAGACCTTCAGAATAAGTGTTATAGCTCATAAAGGCAGTGAGGACCCAAAAAGTGAACACCAGCAAGATTTACCACCAAGAGCGCTGGAAAAGTACCCAAGTGGGTTATCACTGCAGGCTCGGGCAGCCTGCTTTTATTCTTATCTGGCCCCACCCATATCCTGCTGATTGGTCCATTTTACAGAGAGCCGATTGGTCTGTTCTACAGAGAGCTGATTGGTCCGTTTTGACAGGATGCTGATTGGTGTGTTTACAATCCCTGAGCTAGACACCAAAGTTCTCCACCTCCCCACTAGATTAGCTAGATACAGAGTGCTGATTGGTGCATTTACAAACCCTGAGCTAGACACAGAGTGCTGATTGGTGCATTCACAAACCTTGAGATAGACACAGAGTGCCGATTGGTGCATTCACAATCCTTTAGCTAGACATAAAGGTTCTCCAAGTCCCCCCCAGATCAGCTAGACACAGAGCACAGATTGGTGCATTTACAAACCTTGAGCTAGACACAGAGTGCTGATTGGTGCATTCACAAACCCTGAGCTAGACACAGGGTGCTGATTGGTGTGTTCACTAACCTCGAGCTAGGCACAGAGTGCTGACTGGTGTATCCACAATCCCCCAGCTAGACATAAAGGTTCTCCAAGTCCCCACTAGACTCAGGATCCCAGCTGGCTTCACCCAGTGGATCCAGCACCGGGCCAGCAGGTGGAGCTGCCTGCCACTCCCCTGCCTTGCGCCTGCACTCCTCAACCCTTGGGCGGTGGATGGGACCAGGCACCGTGGAGCAGGGGGCGGCGCTCGTTGGGGAGGCTCGGGGAGTGCAGGAGACCACGGAGGAGTGGGAGGCTCAGGCACGGCGGGCTGCAGGTCCCGAGCACTGCCCCGCGGGGAGTCAGCTAAGGCCCGGCGAGAAATCGAGCGCAGCGCCAGTGGGCCAGCACTGCTGGGGGACCTGATGCACCCTCCGCAGCTGCTGGCCTGAGTGCTAGGCCCCTCACTGCCAGGGGCCGCCGGCCGCTCTGAGTGCGGGCCCACCAAGCCCACGCCCACCCGGAACTCTAGCTGGCTCGCAAGCCCCTCGCGCAACCCCGGTTCCCGCCCGTGCCTCTCCCTCCACACCTCCCCGCAGGCTGAGGGAGCCGGCTCCGGCCTCCGCCATCCCAGGAACAGGATCCCACAGTGCAGGGGCGGGCTGAAGGGCCCCTCAAGCACAGCCAGAGTGGGCGCCGAGGCCGAGGAGGCGCCAAGAGCAAGCGAGGGCTGTGAGGGCTGCCAGCACGCTGTCACCTCTCATTTTGTAATAAAAAATATTCATTTATGATTTGTACAATAAAAATGATTTTGTAAAAATACACAACTCACTCCTTAGCAAATTAAGTACACACAAAGCCCTTAGCTTTATGGAGGATCACGTCTATAAATCAACATCAAATCCATTTTAAAGACAGTCATGAACAAAATGTCCTTTATCGTCACTACTATTCAATATTATATTGGAGGTCCTAATAAATGAAAAAAGATGCAAAATGTACATAAATAAAAAATAATTATGGTGGGGCGCGGTGGCCCACGCCTGTAATCCCACCACTTTGAGAGGCCAAGGCAGGCAGATCACAAGGTCAGAATATCAAGACCATCCTGGCTAACACAGTGAAACCCCATCTCTACTAAAAATACAAAAAAAGAAAATTAGGCGTGGTGGCAGGCGCCTGTAGTCCCAGCTACTCAGGAGGCTGGGGCAGGAGAATGGCGTGAACCCGGGAGGCGGAGCTTGCAGTGAGCCGAGATAGCGCCACCGCACTCTAGCCTGAGTGACAGAGCGAGACTCCGTCTCAAAAAATAATAATAATAATAATAAGGTACAAATATTGAAAGCTAAAACAAATCACTGCAAAACATATTATTACCTAGAACAAGAGAATTACCAAAAACAAAACCCAAAAACTATTACTAATAAATAGAATTCAGCAAAGTAGCCAAAATCAAAGAACTATAAACAAAAATCAGTAGCTTTCCTATACATCAAAGTAAGATTTTTTAAAAATCCCTTTGGCCAAAGCAATATAAACTATAACATGCATAAATATACCTAATAACAATAGCTCACATTTTTAATGTATTGACTTACATGTCTTAACCCAGTTAATCTTCACAATAATCCTAATGAGTTATTCCCATTTTATGGATGAGGAAACTGAAGCACAAAAAAGGTCTGTTATTTGCCCAACCTTATTGTGGCTTAGCAGGGACTGACTCTAAGTAGCATGACACTAGAACACATTCTTTTCAATACTACTAAACAGCCAACATTAGGAAAACTAGAAAACTTTACAGGTGAAATAAAAGACCTCACTAAACAGTCATACTATATTACTGGGTGGGAACATCCAATATTATAAAGATACCAATTCTTCCCCCAAATTAGTCTATAAATTCAAGGCAATTCCCATAAAAAACCCCAACAAGGGCCGGACGCAGTGGCCCACGCCTGTAATCCCAGCACTTTGGGAGGCCGAGACGGGCGGATCACAAGGTCTGGAGATCCAGACCATCCTGGCTAACACAGTGAAACCCCGTCTCTACTAAAAATACAAAAAAAAAAAAAAAAATATATATATATATATATATATATATATATATAGCCAGGCATGGTGGTGAGCGCCTGTAGTCCCAGCTATGTGGGAGGCTGAGACAGGAGAATGGCGTGAACTCAGGAGGCGGAGCTTGCAGTGCGCCGAGATCCCGCCACTGCACTACAACTTGGGCGACAGGGCAAGACTCCTTCTCAAAAAAACAAAACAAAACAAAAAAAAACCAACAAGATTTTTTTGTGGAACTTGACACACTGATTCTAAAATTCATGTGGACCAAAACACACAAAAATGCCAAGAACATTTTGAAAAAGATGGCCGAGCACGGTGGCTCACGCCTGTAATCCCAGCACTTTGGAAGGTGGAGGTGGATGGATCACGAGGTCAGGAAATCAAGACCATCCTGGCTAACACGGTGAAACCCCGTCTCTACTAAAAATACAAAAAATTAGCCGGGCGTGGTGGCTGGCGCCTGTAGTCCCAGCTACTCGGGAGGCTGAGGCAGGAGAATGGTGTGAACCAGGAAGGCGGAGCTTGCAGTGAGCCGAGATCGCACCATTGCACTCCAGCCGGGACGACAGAGCGAGACTCTGTCTCAAAAAAAAAGAAAAAAAGAAAGAAAAGGAAAGGAAGAACAAGGGGAAGGAACTGCCTTACCAGGTATAAAAATACAGACTTTAGGCTGGGTGTAGTGGCCCACACCTCTAATCCCAGCACTTTGGGAGGCCGAGGCAGGCAGATCACTTGAGCCCAGGAGTTCATGATCAGCCTGCCCAACATGGCGAAACCCTTCGCTACTAAAAATACAAAAATTAGCCAGGTTGGTGGTGCGTGCCTGTAGTCCCAGCTACTCTGGAGGCTGAGGCACAAGAACCACTTGAACCCAGGAGGCGGAGGTTGCAGTGAGCCGAGATTACACCACTGCACTCCAGCCTGGGCAACACAGTGACACTCTATCTCAAAAAATAATAATAAATAAATAAATAAATAAAAATACAGACTTTTAAGGTGACTGAAATGAAGCTGAAGTACTAACAGGAACACCAACAGATAATGAAAGCGAAGAGGTTCTAAAAACAGAGCAGTGTATATAATACTGTTACAATGCCATTTACTACCACAACTCAACAAATGATGCTCAAACAATAGGCTATTCATTTAGTGAGGAAAAAATAGCCATGTCTACCTTACCTTCAACATATATAAATTCCAGATTACTTAGAGCTGAAACAGAACAGGGACACCTCTTAAGGGCCTGTGGGCCCCTAAGCATAGAAATACAAGAAAATATTGAGTTCTTTCAAGGTAAATTTCTGGCACCTAGCTAGCCTTGGAAAGTAAACATGCAACTTAATAAGCAAGTAATAGTAACTTTAAAATAGCCAAGGAAGTTAGAGTCATGATAACGTTTGCTTCCCTACAGAAACTAAAGATAACATCTCAACATCTGTCACTTCAGTTGTTTTTCAGAAACCTGAACTCCCAGCAAAAGGATCTGCGGGCACACACACCTCAGATAAGGAGGAACTGGGGACTGAACTCGTCTGCTATCCTGAAATTTACCCCTGCCTTTAAAAACTGTTACTTGCAAATCATAGGGGAGGTCAGAATTTAAGGGTTAGTCACCTGGTCCTCCTTGCCTGACATCCTATAAATAAACACCATGCCTTCCTTTCTACCACTGCAAAATCGTGGTGTGGATATCCGGCCTTATTGGACTGGGTGAGCCGACTCCGGTTTGGTTCTCTAAACACCGGCAAACAAAATGGGACAAAAGTCTGGAGTGAGTGCCTCATCTGTACCACATATGTCCCTGGCCGCAGCCACCCTTGGGCCCAATCCAGCAGCTGCCTGAATTATTTTATTCAGGGACAGATCCGTGTATTTGGCAGGCAATCAGACACCGTTGGTCTGTGGTGCTTCTACTTTAACAGCATTAGAAACAAATCACCTGAGAAGATGTCTTTTGGTAAGTGGGGGGTTGATGTGTGATAGCCCCATAGTATTTTTCCTTTCAGCAGGAAATCCAGCCTTGCTTCAGCAAGGTATTGGGCTCTACTTCATCAGAATGCACTTGGTGGGAGATATCCCAGAGCTGAAGACTGAAACCTTGAAAAATCACAATTTGATTGTGATTTGCTTGCTTGAAAATCTATTTAATACTTAACACCTGGCCAAGGCATTAAAGGTTTGTCACCTAGGTTTTGTGACAAACCTTTAATGCCTTGGCCAGGGTTTTGTTTCATTTGAGAAACACAAGTTCTATTTCCTTTGTAGCCCATTAGGGTGTATTCTGCAGAATTGGGCCATTTTTAGATTTGGGCCCAAGGGAAAAAAAAAAAAGATTTTTTTTTTTTATTGGAGTAGTGCTTGGCCACAGTATTTTTTAAGACTCCAGAAAAAAGCCTGAAAAGGGGAACCTTTAAACTGGACCCCTAAATTTTAAAATAATCTCAGGCATCTCTCTAAACAATTGCTTTTACAAAAAAAAAAAAAAAAAATTATTTTCTAAACAAATTTTACAAAGGACACTTAATAGTGTCGTGACTAGCCTTGAGAATTCACTTGACTAAATTAAAGAACAAATATCTCACCTAAAACAAGGTTAAAATCCTTTGCAAGCTCAAAACTGCCTGCTTTAGATCCCCTCCAGGAACAGCAGTGGTAAAGCACTGAGGCTGCCTGGGTTGAATTCCCAGCTAAGGAACACATCATTTTTTGGTTTAATATTTGTGTGACTTTTGCCATTTATCGTTCCTTTTTCCTTCTATGGGCAGCTTTTGATTTCCTGTCCTACATCTGTGCGGGGGGCAGCCTACAGGTTTTTTGGTATGCTTTTTGGTACAGGTTTTGTGTGTGAATGGTCAGCTGAGAAACTGAGGCTCTAGAGAATATGGCCAAACAGAAATGTGGTCTGTACTCCATTTATGGCTGACGAAATTTTCCTTTCTTCAAGCTGTCTTTGGGGCAGCTCTGAATCTTGTGAAAACTGCTTTCCACCTCTTTCGAGACCTCATGTGTCCTTGTTGAAGTCATAACCCTGGCTAACGCTTCTTAGTTTCATGGGGGAGAATATCTTTGGGGTGAAAAGAGTTCAAAAGCCAGAAATATCAACTGTTTGTCCCAGCTAAAAATCTGATAGTAAGAGATTTGAAAGGATTTTTTTTTAAAAACTCTATACTCAAAAGTCTAATTAAAACTAATATTTAGGCCATATTTGTGTATGTATATATAACTATATATATAAAATTATATAACTATTACTATATATACATTATATATATAACATGTATATGAGGCCTTAAAACTATATAGTTTATATAGTTTTAAACTATAGTTTAGTTTTAAACTATATAGTTTATATAGTTTTAAACTATAGTTTAGTTTTAAACTATATAGTTTATAGTTTTAAACTATATAGTTTAAAACTATATAGTTTATATAAACTATAGTTTAAAACTATATAGTTTATATAAACTATATAGTTTAAAACTATATAGTTTATGTAGTTTTAACTATATAGTTTATATAGTTTTTTATATATATAGTTTAAACTATATAGTTTTTAATAGTTTTATATATTTATAGTTTTTTTTAATAGTTTTATATAGTTTATAGTTTTTTATGTGAGCCTCCATGCCCGGCCACTTTTCTTATTTTCTCTGTCTACTACTGGCTTAGCAAATTCTGTGTGCTGCCCTGGAGTCTTAATTACTTCAGGTGATCACACTGAACTATAAATATAATTGCCTTTTGTTACGCTTCCTTGTGGACTTTCATCCTCCCAAATTAAAAGGGCAATTTTATAATTAGAATTTCTGAGACGTTGACAAAGACAGGTAACCTACAGATATATCATCTGACCCAGCTAATAGAACAATACTACTCAAGTTCCTTCAATCGTCATAATCTGAGGGCCCCTTTCAGAATATTACATAAAAGAATCCCTGGCCAGGCGCGGTGGCTCATGCCTATAATCCCAGCACTTTGGGAGGCCGAGGCGGGTAGATCATGGTGTCAGGAGTTCGAGACCAGCCTGACCAACATGATGAAACCCTGTCTCTACTAAAAATACAAAAAAATCAGCCAGATGTGGTGGCGTGTGCCTGTAATCTCAGCTACTCGGAAGGCTGAGGCAGGAGAATCACTTGAACCTGGGAGGCGGAGGTTGCAGTGAGCCAAGACATGGCACTCCAGCCTGGGTGACAGAGGGAGACTGTCTCCAGAAAAAAAAAAAAAAAAAAAAGAATATTATATAAAAGAATTCCTTTATTTTGGAAGTCCCTTCACTTGAAGCTATCTCAAACAAATTTGCCAGAAATAATGAGACTCTGCCTCTATATAAAAGGCTTACTTGATTTTGCCTCTTGAGAGGAGCAAGAGCCCTGCTCCCTCCTTAGAAGTCTGCTCTCTAAACATGTCAGAAATCCCATATCTTAGCTGCAAGTAAATTAACTCATTAAAAGTAAACAAGTCCACATACTCACTTTGGGATCCACAAATCTATTCTTGCCCAGGTACTAAAAAGATGGATGCGGGTTATTTCTTTGGATGGACTTTGTTACCTTGGTGGGGAGTGGCATCTTATGAGCACATGATTAGAAATCTCTCTCTCTAGGAATTCTTGCTAAGGAAACTTCAGCAGCAATAGCTGTCTAGCAGCAAAGAATTAATTCATTGGCTCAGGTGTCTTAGATAATAGGATAGCCTTAGATTACATCTTAGCCAAGCAGGGAGGAGTGTGTATGGTTGCAAATCCCACATGCAATACTTATATAAATGAATCTGCTGAGGTAGAAACTCATCTAAAATAAATTAGAGAACAAGTCACTTGGTTACAACAGATCTCCCTGACTGTCCCTAAGGACTGGTTTTCTTCTTTCTTTTCTTGGATTCCTCATGGAATAAAATCCATGTTTTCTGGATTGCTAAAGTTATGTATATCAATCTTGCTAATTTTTCTTGTGCTTTATATCATAACCAAATGTGTGTTAAAATGTAATAAAGCAGTGACTAATACAAATAATGACAGTTCAGCACCATGGTGCCATGCCTGGGACTCATGGATACCTTGAATTCCGTGCTAGAAACTTACTATCCTCGGCCGGGGGCGGTGGCTCACACCTGTAATCCCAGCACTTTGGGAGGCTGAGGCGGGTGGATCACGAGGTCAGGAGTTTGAGACCAGTCTGGCCAATATGAGGAAACTCTGTCTCTACTAAAAATACAAAAAATAGCTGGGCGTAGTGGCGCACACCTGTAGTCCCAGCTACTCGGGAGGCTGAGGCAGAAGAATCGCTTGAAACCAGGAGGCAGAGGTTACAGTGAGCTGAGATCATGCCACTGCACTCCAGCCTGGGCGACAGAGCAAGATGCCATCTCAAAAAAATAAAGAAAGAAAAGAAACTTAATATCCTCATATCCTAGCCCTCAATCTTTGCCCCAATTCAACAGGAAGTAGGCAGAGCAGTCTGCACCCCAGTACCCCACAAGACTGATGGGTGACAAAAGATGGGGAATTGAGATGACGCAGGGACCCCAAGCATAGAAAAAAGGAAAATCTTGAGTTATTTCAAAGGAAACTTCAGGCACCTAGCTAGCCCTGAAAAATAAATGTGCAACTTGATAAACAAGCAGGTAACAGTAACAACAGCCAAGCTGGCCCAGCATGGTGGCTGACACCTGTAATCCCAACTCTTTGGGAGGCCAAGGTGGGAGGATCACTTGAGGCCAGGAGTTCAAGACCAGTCTGGGCAACACAGCGAGACCCCATCTCTAACAACAACAAAAATAGCCAAGGAAGTTAAGAGTCACAAGAATGTTTGCTTCCCTATAAAAACTAAAGATAATACCTTAACATGTCTCCAGTTGTTTTTCAGAAACCTGTGCCCACACCAAAAGGATCTGCCAGCACAGCAACCTCATATATAGAGGAACTGGGGACTGAACTCTGACTCCCCTTCTTTGTTCTAAATTTCTTTCTGAGGGGCCTGGAGAAGGTTATACCCATGAGCCAGTGCTAACATTCTTTTCTGCTGATCTCAAATTTTTAGAAAAAGCTTTGCCTCCTTAACCAACTGCAAATCAGAAAATCTTCTACTGTACCTATGACCTATACACCACTGCTTCAAGATATCCCAACCTTTTAGGCCAAAATCAATGTGTAACCCTCCACGTATGGTTTGATTTTGTCTGTAATTTCTGCTATCCAGAAATTTACCCCTGCCTTTAAAAACCCTTACCTGCAAATCATCGGGGAGGTCAGGATTTAAGCATTAGCTACCTGGTCCTCTTTGCGTAGCATCCTGAAAATAAATGCCTTCCTTTCTACTGCTGCAAAACCTCAGTGTGGTTATGTCCTTATTGTGCCAGGCGAGCAGACCCAAGTTCAGTTCCATAACAGAGCTAAAAGGAAAGAATGTTTTTATTTAAGAAAAAAAAATTGGTATAATATTTGGGTGAAGAAAAATTGTACCAAACAAGATAAAAAATCCAGGCCCTTATAAAGAAAAAAAAAAAGAAAATATTTCACTGTATACTAATTTTAAGCTTTTATAAAACAATATCATAAACAAAATCAAACAGCAAATTGCATACTGGGAGGAAAAACTAGTAACATGTAAGAGTTCCTTCAAATCATTAAGAGAAAAAAAAACCCTATTAAAAAATAAGCTTAAAAATATGTGCTATACAGCCTGGCCAACATGGCAAAACCCTGTCTCTACAAAAAATACAAAAAAAAGTAGCTAGGTATGGTGACGCACCCCTGTAATCCCAGCTACTCAGGTGTCTGAGGCTGGAGGATCACTTGAGCCAGGGAGGAAGAGGTTGCAGTGAGCCAAGATTGCGCCATGGCACTCCAGCATGGGTGACAGATGGAGACTCTGTGTCAAAAAAAAAATAATAATGATAATAATAATATATACTACACACATTACAAGAACACAAGATGTCAAATAAAATGATGCACAATCTCACTAGAAATAAAAGATAATCAACTTAAATCAATGAAATATTTTTCATCCAACAAATTAACTAAACAAAAAATAAAAACAATTGCTATCCAGTGCTGATAAGTGGACAGATTATTCTCACACATTTCTGATGAATCTCAAATGGTATCACATACTTGTAGAGAAATACAGCCATTTTTATTTTTAATGTAAACTCTGAATACTTTTAATCCAGTAATTTCATTTCTAGGTATTTCATTTCTAGGAAAAACTCTCAAACGGTTTTTCTTTTTCTCTCATACTACTACAATGGTCATCAACCAAAGTCTTCTGTGACCAAATCCGTGCAATTAATTCTTCAGTGGACACCAACTGGGTGTCCTCCAAATCAGCTCCAACACTACCTGGAAATAGCATCAGATCCCCCAGGATGAGGGCTCAGTCCCCAAGACTGCCCTGCCAACAAACAAACATACCAGTTTCAAGTCCAGACCTCTGGAACTTCTGACTTACCGGCTTTCAAGTTGGGGTTCCCACAACCCCCTCTTTGGGTTTGATTAATTTGCTGGAGGGCTCACAGAACTTTGGGAAACACTTACATTTACTGGTTTATTGTAAAGGATATTACAGATAAAGAGATGCACAGAGTGAGGTATGGGGGAAGGGGCACAGGGCTTCTATGCCCTTCCTGTGCAGGCCACCCTCCAAGAACCTCCACATGTTGAGCCATCCTGAAGCTTCTGGAACCTAGTCCTCCTGGGTTTTTATGGAAATTTCAAAATATCAGCATTCCTTCCTCCAAGGATAGGGTGGGACGCCCTCTGAGGAGGGTCTTATAACTCCCAATCAGAAAGGCAGGGAAGATTATAGGGTCTTGTCTTGGGGCAGATGAGAGATGGATAGGAGAAGGTCTCAGAAATTCTGTTTCCTGAGGCCTGCCCATGAGACCTGACACACCCAACATTGTAACAAAAAGACTTTAACAAGGGCTATGGGAGTTACAAGCCAGGAACAATGGATGAAAACCAATATATATAACATTTGTTAAATTAAGTCTAGACACATGAGACCTGACACACCCAACATTGTAACAAAAAGACTTTAACAAGGGCTATGGGAGTTAAAAGACAGAACAGTGGATGAAAACCAATATATATAACATTTGTTAAATTAAGTCTAACCTAAAGCCACCTCCTTACATATTTTAAGTTTGGCCTAAAGGTTTCTCTGTACACAGTGAACTGAAACTTAACTAGATGTATAAACAGATCGTAACCTACTTTTGTGCTAATTACCGAGTTTCAGTCAATTAAAGGCAGCCAACTGTTCAAACTATGTTCAAATACTCCAAATGCCCGAACTGTAACAAATCTGGCTGTTTCTGTACTTCATCTCTGTTTTCTGTACATCACTTTCCTTTTTGTGTCCATAAATCTTCAATCATGGGACTGCACCAGAGCCTCTCTGAACTTATTCTGGTTCCTGGGCTACCCAATTTGTGAATCATTCTTTGCTCAGTTAAACTCTGTTAAATTTAATATATCTAAGGTTTTCAACAGATGTCATGCCCAGGAGCATGGAGTGACCAAGCAAGGTACCCCTCAGACTCACGTTGTCCATTGCTTTCTGGAAGCAACTGATATCGTGGTAAGTTCTCGCTGAGATTCTGAAGCTCGACAGATTTGTGTTTGGAACTGAGTTTGAGCAAACTTCTGATCCAAACTGGGTTTGGAAGTCACAACAGAAACTGGACTGGATCCATGATTGGATTGGATCTGATAATTAACTGACTTGGATTCAGTTAAGAGGCTGCAGATGTCCAGGATCAGGCAGAAACTAGCAGAAATGGTAATATTACAGTGGGTGCAGACTTCAGAAATTTGCAGAGATTTTTGTGTTCTACATTCTTTTTCTTGTACCCTTAGGTAGGGAAAAATCATTAACTAAATTGATGAAGGGGATCTGAGGACCAAATCCAGCATTCAAGGGAAATATTGGATCCTTAATATCTGAAGAACACCGTATTCTACCTTCTAGCTATAAGGTAGAATGTATAAATTAGGCCTCAGAAGAAGTAACTACTTACAGAAATGGCAAAATCTTTGTAACTTAAAATTACAATGGACTGTTCCTAATGAACAACACAGCACTTAAAAATGAGGGCTCCTGAATTAGTCTTCAAGGATGCCTATTGATGTGCAGAAGCTTCTAAAAACATTTCAATATTTTTATTGCTTTATTAAAAGACTCTTCATAAAAGGCAAATAGGGCCAGGTGTGGTGGCTCATGCCTGTAATCCCAGCACGTTGGGAGATCAAAGCAGGAAGATCGCTTGAGCACAGCAGTTCAAGACAAGCCTATGCAACATAGTGAGATCTCCTCTCTACAAAAAATTAAAAATCAGCTGGATGTGGTGGTGTACACCTGTAGTTCCAGCTACTCAGGAGGCTGAGGTGGGAAATTCACTTGAGCCCAGGAGGTAAAGGCTGCAAATCAGCTGTGATTGTGCCTTTGTGATTACACAGAGGGAAACCCTGTCTTTAAAAAAAAAAAAAAAAAACGCAAATAAAAAGCTCAGGTGAATAATTGACAAGAAAAATTAAATCTGCTAAACTTTTGGCATAAATACTATCCTGCCTCAAGAGTGAAAATAAAGATATCCTGGATAAAATGTTTATAAAATGTAAACCAGTGGGTAAAGCAGACTTGCTTCTTTTTTAGATCTATCCAGTCTGAGTCCAAGCACAGAGTAATGTTTTCTTTGCCCTATTCCTCAATGGGCTCCATCTACCCTGAACTCAGTAATTTTAGCTAAGAAACAGTAGTTAAGTCAAATAAACCACCTACCCAACTAAAATATACCTTTCTGGCATTTAACTGGCTATCCTGAAACTCTTCTGTAAAAGAAATTTACATCTATAAAGGAAATCTCCATTTGTAAGGGTGTCTGCCTGTGTATATTAGAAACTTTTACCATAGTTTTAAATTTATGTAACAAGTCAAACCTTTGTTTAAGGTGCTTTTCTGGACATCTTAACTGAAATTTTACTCACACCGTTTTTTCCTTGGTTTGAGCAAATGAGGGTACAATATGTACGCCTAAAGCCTTAGGTTGTGCTTTTGAGATATAAATTTTCTACCTTATTTCACCTAAGAGTTGTTCCATTAGAAATGCAAATTTAAGGTTGCCTAGCTAACAACTGCTTAAGGCAATGAAACAGGTAATGGAAGAATGATAGTCTGAATGGGGAAAAGAAAAACTATTCAAAAGCCAGCAAATGACAATCCTTTATGTAAGCTATAATATCTGCTTCTGTCTTTGTGTCTGTGTCTATATGTGTTACGTGTATGTAATATTTAGTAAATAAAGGTAGTTGTAAATTGTTACTAAAATAGAAATGGCTTCAAAATTATCAGTTAAATATAATTTGATACTTGCTTGATTTGGTTTTTGGTTTTGAGCCTCTGGAGTCAGAGGTCTGGATGTATGCCCACAGTGAGGCATGAGGACACATTCTCAATGCCTAGGCCACCAGCTGCAAGGCAGAATCAAGCCCAATATATCCCCTTTTCCCCTGCCCTAGCTTTGCCTCCTGGCTATTTTGGGAGGGTTCCGTCCTCCAGGCATTGTCTTCCCATTTCTGTCTTCTGTCATGAGGTCTACAGCTGTGCGTAAATTCAGGACTCAGACAGGACCTGCCCTTCATACCCATCTTGGGTGCCATGTGGCTACTTGAGACCCAGGATGACTAGGAAAAACATCAGAGGGGAGGGTACCTGTGTCACAGTTTCAAAGTCTTTACGGTAACTTAAAATACTTCTAAGTATTAAAACTTAAAATATTTCTAAGTATTTAAAAATGATGTAGTTAGATGTAGGAGATGCATAGCATTCTCAGTTTACCTGGATCTCATGGAGCATAAAAATTGGCATGAAGTAAACTGTGTGAGATTACCAGAGCCCCAGCTCATCTGCTTTGTCTGTACCGAGACAGAAGGGGAGGGGTTACAGACTATGGTGCCTACTCCCATCACTGCTTCCCTCAGCCATAATAGGACAAGGGGGATCTTGAAAGCATCTTGAAAAGTGTAAGGTGATCCAGATTTGGCCGTGTCTTTTACTTTGGCCATAGTGGTGTCCAATTATATTATAAATTAATTGATGGATTTATGCTGCCAGATCCTCAGAATGTTTGCCTTAGAAGATGACATCTATGCTTCCCCGATGCTTATCTTATTCATACAAGATTGGATTTGACACCCATCAGCATGCTTCATCTTTCACCTCAGAGATACTCAGAGTTGACTTGGGTTGACTAGTCAGGGTTGATTTAGATAGGGTTGATTTTCCCATTCCATAAGTTTTTCTTTCTGAAGAATAAAACTTCCCCAGATAGAATTGTTTTTTCTTCAAAAATATAGGATAGTTGCTCTAGAACTTTCTTATCTGGAGACAGTTTAACTACAGTTGTATACAGACTTATGTCTATCATTCACACTCATAGCTGCCTCTGTGTTCATTGCTGCCGCAGCTAGCTCATTATAGAGACTGCCACCTCTTTCTCTTACTCGACTCTCCCAGTGCCTTCTGGCCACTACAGCTAGCTTAAAATGGCATTTCACATACACCTTGGTCACCGGGAGAGTTTACTTCTATCTACTTTTTCATCCCCAGTAGAAAGTAAAAGCTTTCTTCCAATTGGTCTTCCTGTTGCAATTACTATTACTTTTCTGGGGGTGACTTTAAATCAAAACCAAAAATATGTTTATTCACAGTATAAACTTACGTGTCTAGAATAATAAGGAACAGAGAAGTGCTACCTACAAGAACCTTCCTTTCTCTTCTTACCACCACCTTTATAATATTACTATATTATAATAGTATATTATATTATTACTATTATAGCTAGAATATTACAAGAGAGATAGTGTGGGACACTATCAGCCTTAAAAACATCTTTATTAATTAGACCTATTTTACTTTTGTTAATATTTCCCAATTAAGTTGTCCAGAGTATGAAAAATTATATGCACAAAGATGTTCCAAGTGGTATTACTTTTTTTTTTTTTTTTTGAGAGAGAGTCTCGATCTGTCGCCCAAGCTGGAATACAGTGGCACGAGCTTGGCTCACTGCAACCTCCGCCTCCCATGTTGAAGTGATTCTCCTGCCTCAGCCTCCCGAGTAGCTGGGATTACAGGCGGGCATCACCATGCCCAGTTAATTTTTATATTTTTAGCAGAGATGGGGTTTCACCACGTTGGCCAGGCTGGTCTCAAACTCCTGACCTCAGGTGATCCACCCACCTTGGCCTTCCAAAGTATGAGGATTACAGGCGTGAGCCACTGCACCCGGCTGCCCAAGTGGTATATATATATATATTTTTTTTTTGAGACGGGGTCTCACTCTGCCACAGAGATAATCAAATCTCTTCTTTTTTTTTTTCTTTGAGACAAAGTCTTGCTCTGTTGCCCAGGCTGGAGTGCAGTGGCACAATCTTGGCTCACTGCAACCTCTGCCCCCCAGGTTCAAGCAATTCTTGTGCCTCAGCTTCCCAAGTAGCTGGGACTACAGGTGCATGCCATGAGGCCTGGCTTTTTATTATTATTATTATTATTTTTTTATTTTAGTAGAGACGGGGTTTCACCATGTTGCCCAGGCTGGTCCTGAACTCCTGAGCCCAGGCAATCCGCCCCCCTTGGCTTCCCAAAGTGCTAGGATTACAAGTGGTGAGCCACTGTGCCTGGCTACATGAGAAAGATTCTGTACCACCAGAAAACATACACTGAAAATGACAGGTGAAGAAAATACCTCTATAAATGTTTAAATGGCCCACCAGGGCAGAAATATACCTGAAGTTTTTATTATCTTCTCAGGATTGATTATGGGTTTGACAAACCAAACATTGGTCATAAACCATTTTCGCATTTAGAACATTCGCCAGACACACGCACACATTTATATTCAATTGGGATTACTTAGTCTCATCTATGATGAGTCACTGACTGCAGAGCTTTTAGTAATGGAAACTTCAATGACTCAGGAAGGGCCAGGTGGGTCCAAGCTCTCCATGAGTCCATGGATAACACTGGACTTAATATCCTCCTAAATGCCAATTTTGTCTCTCCAATTTAGATGCGTAGAACTGTTTATTAGAATGAGTTATCATAGGTAATTTGACTTTGGACCATGGAGTTCATTCAAATTGCGTATCTAAACAATGTTAGTATTAGCTGATTTAGCATGAAAATCTGGCATGGTTATTTTCTTGGTATTCAATTAAATTTTGTCCTGCTTGGGTTAGCACTTTTAGAATTAGTAAAAAAATACATATATACGTATATAGGGCTTTTCCCCCCCCCAATGAAAAACATCCATCTAGAAGCAGTGGCTCATGCCTGTAATTCCAACACTTTGGGCGGCACAGGCAGGAGAATCACTTGAGCCTAGGAGTTCGATGCTGCAGTGAGCTATGATGGCACCACTGCAGTACAGCCTGGGTGACATAGTGAGATCATCTCTCTAAAAAAGAAAAAAAAAAAAGAGGCTGAGTGTGGTGGCTCATGCTTGTAATCCCAGAATTTTGGGAGGCTGAGGTGGGAGGATTGCTTGAGCCCAGGAGTTCAAGATCAGCTTGGGCAACAAAGGGAGACCTCATCTCTGCAAATAATTTTTAAAATTAGCCCGAGGTGGTAACACACACTTGTGGTGCCAGCTACTCAGGAGGCTGAGGTGGGAGGATCGCCTGAGCCAGGAGGTTAAGGCTGCAGTGAGCCATGATCATGACACTGCACTCCAGCCTAGGGAACAGACTGAGGAGGCCCTGTCTTAAAAAAAAGGCCAGGAGCAGTGGCTCATGCCTGTTATCCCAGCACTTTGGGAGGCCAAGGCAAGCAGATCACATGAGGCCAGGAGTTTGAGACCAGCTGGACAACAAAACCCTGTCTCTACTAAATATACAAAAATTAGCCAGGTGTGGTGGCACGTGCCTATAATCCCAGCTACTCGGGAGGCTGAGGCAGGAGAATCACTTGAACCTGGGAGGCAGAGTTTGCAGCGAGCTGAAATCAGGCCACTGCACACTAGCCTGGATGACAGAGTGAGACTCTGTGTGGAGAAAAAAAAAAAAAACAAGCAATAACCAGAAAAAGTAGAAAATTTAAAACAAAGTATCACATCACTGTAGAATTTCTTCAGAGAAATTCAAAATGAGGCCAGGCATGGTGGCTCACACCTGTAATCCTAGCACTTTGGGAGGCCAAGGCAGGCGGATCACTTGAGATCAGGTGTTCAAGACCAGCCTAGACAACACAGCAAAACCTTGTCTCTGCTAAAAATACAAAAATTAGCTGGGCATGGTGGCGTACGTCTGTAGTCCCAACTACTTGGGAGACTGAAGCAGAAGGATCACTTGAACCCGGGAGGCGGAGGCTGCAGTGGGCCAAGACTGCACTGCTGTACTCCAGCCTGGGTGACAGAGCACGACTCTGTCTCAAGAAAAAAAAAAAAATTAGCTTTTGGTGCAGATTTAATAATGTTTCTTTAATGAACTCAACCTAAAATTACAAGACAAAACAGCATTTAAGTCATTTCAATCAAGAATGATGTTTGAATCACAAGTAATGGCAAGCTACGTCATATACTTCCTGTGCTATAAAAAGTTAAAACAAGAAGCAATACCTCCATTCCCCCACAAACTATAGTTTCAGAAGTGCCTTCCAGACCTTGTTGCAACCACAAAGAAACTTCCATATTTCAAAGTCCAATTAACTGTGCAATTGAGGAGATCCCACCTAATTTAATTGGAAGTGACTGATATATAGTGTTTGATCTATTTAATCTATAATAATGTTAAAAGGAAAAAATATGAGAAGAATCTAATAGAATTATATAAATGTTTTCCAAGCAATGAATATGCTCAATTAAAGTCATATACAGATGCTCCTCGACTTACAACAGGGTTAGGTCCTGAAAAACCCATCTTAAGTTGAAAATACCGTAAATCGAAAATGCATTTAACCTAACCTACTGAACATCAATAGCTTAACCTAGCCTACCTCAAACATGCTCAGAATGCTTACATAGCCTACAGTTGGGGAAAATCATCCAACACAAAGTCTATTTTATAATGAAGTGTTGAATATCTCATGTAATTTACTGATACAACACTGAAGTGAAAAACAGAAAGATCCTATGGGTACTCAAAGATCGGTTTCTACTGAATGCATATCACTTTTTTGCACCACGGAAAGTGGAAAAACCCTAAGTTGAACCAACATAAATTAGGGACCATCTGTACTCATAGATTGCTATTAGTATTTCAATATTAATATATTGGCAGTACCTAGCTATGTGGAAAGACATTTTCAAAGATAAGGTATGTAAAATCTCATTACAAATCAGATTTAACAGATGAACATTGGCAACTGACTGATGAACCCTTAATTTTGATCCCAATAAAGCAAAATGTTATCCCAATAAAAACAATTCCATCATTCTTACTAGTAGAACTGTATTACCAAAAAACATACTATATTTTGAACTTCATAAAAATTTTCACCAAAAATTTGCAGAAATTTGTTTTCTTTTTTGATATACAAGTACTTACTTAATATCCTCAATTTTGCCTCCTGACTGACAAAGCCCAAAGTATTTATTAGCTAGAACTTTTACAGAAAATATTTGGTGATCTCTGGGATTTATACTTTTTTAAAAGTATGACTGGACAACTGGTTATCCATATTTTTTTTTAAATGGTAATAAAATTAGATTTTTGCCAGGCATGGTGGCTCACACCTATAATCCCAGCACTTTGGGAGGCCAAGGAGGGCAGATCACTTGAGGCCAGGACTTCGAGAACAGCCTGGCCAACATGGTAAAACCCTGTCTCTATTAAAAATACAAAAATTAGCCAGGCGTGGTGGTGCATGCCTGTAGTTCCAGCTACTCGGGAGGCTGAGGTGGGAGTCGCTTGAACCCGGGAGGCAGAGGTTGCAGTGAGCTGAGATCATGCCACTGCACCCCACCCTGGGTGATGGAATGAGACCTGGTCTTAAAAAAAAAAAAAAAAATTAGATTTCTTAATGTAAAAACTATAATAAAACTTTTAGAATAAGATACAAAAAGCGCAAACCATAAAAGATCAATAACTGATTCAATGTTTGACTTTATAAACAAGGAGCAAACATAAGCTATGGACTTAGAGAATACATTTGCAACTCATATAATCGACAAAAAATTAGCATTCAAAATAAAATGAATTTTTACAAGTCAAATTTATAAAAAGAAAAAACAACCCAATAGAAAAGCAGGCAATTTATAAAAGGAGAAATCCTGATGTCTACAAAGTATGAAATAATGTCTGATCTTATTAGTAATAAGGGGAAATACAAATTTTTTAAGTTTTTCGGTTTTTTTTTTTTTTGAGACGGAGTCTCGCTCTGTCACCCAGGTTAGAGTGCAATGGCATGATCATGGCTCATGCAACCTCCGCCTCCCTGGGTTCAAGCGATACTCCCACCTCAGCCTCCCGAGTAGCCAGGATTACAGGCACCCATGATCACGCCTGGCTAATTTAGTATTTTTGTAGAGATGGGGTTTCACCATGTTGGCCAGGCTGGTCTTGCACTCCTGACCTCAGGTGATTCGCCCACCTTGGCTTCCTAAAGTGCTGGAATTACAGGCATGTGCCACTGCACCCAGCCTAAAAAGATTTTTTAAGAAAGAAAAATATAGGCTGATCTGAATTCAGTGGTATTCACAACTAAATGATGCCTTCTCCACTCCCACTGCTTCACTTGACTAGCCTTTAAAAAAAAATGAGAAATACAATTTTCCACAGATAGTAATTTTTTTAAAACCTAACAATATCGACCAAGCATGATAGCTCACGCCTGTATTCCCAGCACTTTGGGAGGCCAAGAGGGCGGATCAGGAGGTCAGGAGAACGAGACCATCCTGGCCAACATGGTGAAACCCCATCTCTACTAAATATACAACAACAACAAAAAAATTAGCTGGGCATGGTGGCAGGCGCCTGTAGTTCCAGCTACTCAGGAGGCTGAGGCAGAAGAATTACTTGAACCCAGGAGGCAGAGGTTGCAGTGAGCCAAGATTTTGCCACTGCACAGCCTGGACGACAGAGCAAGACTCTGTCTCAAAAAAAAAAAGAAAAATTTCTTAAAATTAGCTGGGCGTGGTGGCAGTCCCAGACACTCCAGAGGCTGAGGCAGGAGGGCCCCTTGAGCCCAGGACTTCTAGGTTACAGTAAGCTATGATTTCACCACTGCACTCCAGCCTGGGCAACAGAGTGAGACCTTATCTTTAAAAAAAAAAAAAGAAAAAAACTAACAGTATCAATAACTGCTAAAAATGTAAGAACGTAAAGAAGCAGGAACTCTCATGTTCTATTGGTGTCAATGTAAAAGAGCACAACCCATTAGAAGAGTACTAATGGCAATATCTAGTGAGGTTAAAAATGAGTATGCCCAGTCATTTCACTTATAGGTATCATTTCACTCATAGGTATGTGCCCTAGATAAATTCTCAAACGTGTGCACAAGGAACCATATACAGTCCTCTGAAACGCTAGAAACAACTTAAATGAAAAACAAAAAGAAAAAAGCTAAATTGTGGCATAGTCATAAAACAAAATATAACAGAAAACTGTAACCAAATGACAATAGGAAAATAGATAATAACGATGTATTCATCAACAAAATATTAAACATTGGTTAACACAAATAACTAGTATTACACTTATTGACATGGATAAATCTCAAAAGCAATGTTAAACCAAAAAAAAAAAGATTATGAGACATCTAATGTGATACCTTTCTATTTCTATAATGCTTTAAAACATGCAAAAACAATGATATATACTGTTTAAAAAGTATGTTTAATAAAAAGTATACAACTATAGATAGAACTAGTACGGTATATACATGAAATTTAGATAATGGTTAACACTGAAAAAAGAAGGCAGAGAAGGTAATGGGAAGAGGCAATATAAAGAGGGCTTCAGCTGTATCTGTAAGGTTTTGTTTCTATATATATGTATGTTTTATATATACATATATGCCATATATATATTCAAAGACAGAGTCTCAGTCTGTCGCTCAGGCTGCAGCACAATGATGCGATCATAGCTTACTGTAACCTCAAACTCCTGGGCTCCTGCAATACTCCTGCCTCAGCCTACCAAAGCACTGGGATTACAGGCATCATGAGCCACTGTGCCCAGCCTAAACATTATGTTTTGATCCAGACAAAAAGCAAGAAATAAAGTAACCAAAAAAAAAGACTGAAAAGTATATCCTTATGTAACAAGCCAAAGGAGAAAAGGAAGAAGACAGAAATGGAAGCAAGACTTTAAAACAGGCACTATTCTAGGCACTGGGGATATAAGCAGTAAACAAAACTAATTCCTTGCCCTTGTGATGAAACATTCCAGTGCAAGAGAAAGACAATGCACAAGTAAATTTATGTCAAATGACAATAAGTGCTATAAAAAAAAAAAGAGTAAGAAAAAACATGGAGGTAGGAAAACAAAATTTATTTTATACAGGCTGATATTTAAAGTCATGAGACCGGACAACATACAGAGTAAGGGTAGATGAGAAGTCTGAAAATTGAGCGCTAGATAATCCAAAATTTAGAAGTCAGGGAAATAAGAAGAGATCTGTGAATAAGCAGGAAGAGAACTATGAACAGTGGTGACCTGAAAGTCAACTGATCAAAGCATTTCAAGAAGGAAAGAATGGTGAACTATGCAATATGATGCTGATAGGGTGAGTAAGATAACTTGAGAATTGACTAATGTAAAGATATTGGTGACCTTGAACTAGCTATTTCAGTGTAACAATAGTGGCAGAAGTCTACTCTGAGTGAGCTTACAGAATAATGGAAACAGATGAATTACAAACTTCAAGTACAGATAACTCAACAAGTTTTGCTACAGTTACCAGAGAAACTGAATAGCTAGAAGGACATAGCTCCAAGGGGATAAAGAATAAAGAAATTTTCTCTCCTGAAGATGGAAACAATTACAGCATATTTGTATGCTCCTGGGGATGATCCAGTAAAAGACAAACTGATGATGCAGGATGGAAGGAGAACAATTGCTGGAATAATTAGTGGAACATAAAAGGTGTAAGGAGATGGGATCCAGTACACAACTGGAGAGTAGAGATAAGGTCTTAGGAGTACAGACTATTCATTTATTACTAACAGAAGAGAAGGTATGCAAAGACTCAAAGAAACAAATTCTCTCCCTTCAAAAATTTCAACATAATAGCGTGGAAAGACAAGTAATAACTACAAAAATATGAAATCGCTTGGAAAAAAAACATTGCTAGAGGGCCACACAAGAGTCACTAACTACATGTGGGAAGGGACGATTGAAAGAAAACAGAAAAGAGAGGAGATACTCATGCATGAATTCAAAAGGCAAATATGACCAAAGAAAACATGTGCCAAGAAAAGGAGCACAAAATAGCACAACAGAAGATGAAGATGAAGATAGAACGTTAAGAACAAAATAGAAGGCCTTGGACATTACCTGCCATTATGAGAAGTTTGTTAGAAGGAATAAAATGAGAGAATACAATCCATTTATACTCTAATTACTGCTTAGTACCTCCTCAGTAATGTATTTTCATAGAATAGCACTTAAATCTATCATGTAGTAACAGTACTGTCTGGCTGGGCACAGTGGTTCATGCCCGTAATTCCAGCACTTTGGGAGATGAAGGCAGGAGGATCACTTGACTCTAGGATCCAGGAATTCGAGACCAGGCTGGGTAGCATGAGGAAACCCCATCTCTACAAAAATTAGCCAGGTGTGGTAGTGCGTGCCTGTCGTCCCAGCTACTCAGGAGGCTGAAGTGGGAGGATCACTTGAGCCTGGGAGGTGGAGGTTGCAGTGACCTGAGATCACACCACTGCACTGCATCCTGAGACGGAGTGAGCCACCACCTCAAAAAATAAAATAAGGCATAGAAATTATTTAAAATGTTACCAGTGGTTAATGCAGGGTAGAATAATTACGGAGAATTCTCTCTTTTTGAGATAGGGTCTCACTCTGTTGCCCACACTGGAGTGTACCGGTGTGATCATGGCTCACTACAACCTCAAACTCTTGTGCTCAAGCCATCCTCCTACCTCAGCCTTCCAAGTAGCTGGGACCACACCAGCTTGATGGTGCACACCACCAAGCCCAGCTAATTTTTTAATTTTTTGTAGAGGTAGGGTCTTGTTTTGTTACCCAGGCTGGCCTCAAACTCATGATCTCAAACAATCCTCCTGCCTTGACTTAAGATGCTGGGATTACAGGCATGAACCAGCGCGCCCAGCCAGGAATTCTTAAATTTTCTTTTTATCTAAAGTTCCTTCCCTATGATGACCACATAATACTTCTTTATTGTTAACACTTATCTTCTTGTAATTACTAAAAAATAAATAAAACAAAAGTCAAATCTCTCCTTCCTTTCCCCAGAGAAATGAGCTTGCTGAATACCATCCCTAATCATTTCTGTACATATACATGAATACGTTAAAAACTATAATTTAAGTAAACATATAACAGTAATGTTTTTTCATTTTAAAAATGGAATTATACATTTTGTTTTGCCACTAGTTTTCATTCAACAATAAATCAGAGGAGATCTCTCTATTTCAATATATAAAATCACCTATCCTTTTTTATAGCTATGTATTATTTTCATTGTAAAACTGTAACATAATTTAATCTTTATTCAACCAATGGAAAATAAAGTTGTACCAACTTTTTACTACTACAAAAAAAGCTACAAAGCAAGCTTTATTCATGGCCTTATCCAATATATAAACAGTAATAGCTAACATTTGAGTGCTTACTATGCCAAGCACAAGCTTCCACACAAAATATACAATATCAGTATACGCATTTGTAGTATTTGTATTATTTGCACTTCTGTAACCTGTCCATATTCATTTTCTCTGAAAATCAATTGCTTTAAAACTGGCCAAAATACACTTAAAAAAATTTTTTTAAGAGATGGAGGGATCTCATTTTGTTGCCCAGGCTGGTCTTGAACTACTGGGCTCAAGCCATCCTCCCATCTCAGCCTCCCAAGTAGCTGGGATTACAAGTATGTGCCACTGTGCCCAGCTTCAGAATACAATTTTAATCTAAGAAATTTCTGGCAAAATATCCCCATGAGTTCTGTGAAAATGCCTGGCATGTAAGCACTCATACATTCATACATTCTACAAATATTATTTGAGAACCTAAGATGTACTGGACCTTGAGTGAATAAAACAGACATGATCTCCGTACTCATGGGCATTTAGCCTAGCAAACATTTAAAGTGAATTAAGTGGAAAGCAAAAAGAAAAGTGAAGAGGGGAACACATCAGCTACAGAAAGACTAGTACCATTTGTGTCAACACAACTGACACAATTATAACTGACTCTTAAGCCAGTCTTCCACATCCTATAGATTTAAACTACTGCTTTATTCTTAAAATACTGCTTTACTTTTATCATTTTCATGCTCAAGAACCCACAAATTTTCTTAGTATTTACCACGTATACACTTCACCCATTTTCTACATTAGCTATTTCAAACCTTCACACTCAAGGCTTCCCCTATGCATCCCACTATTTCCCTTAGAGTTCCCCAGAGGACCACCTAAGTACATTTCAATGACTACTTTACAAATAAGAGGGGAAAGTCACCCTTTCAAGTTTTCACTGCCTGCATCCATACTCGTTACTTCCTTCACTTTAAGTGAAGATATTTTCTCGTCTCTCTAAAATGTGCCTCTCTGGGTATGTTCTTAAGATTAATCCCGTCACCTCACAACTATCTAAGAATCTATTATTATTATGAATACAGACAGTATTATTAATAATTAATTAGTAATTAATTAATAATTACTAATACTGACAGTATTATTACTAATACAGACAGTAATCTATTACTGTCTGTATCTTCAACTTCTCTTCTGATTCTTTTTTTCTCAAGCAAGACATGCTCACCTCTTATTCATCTTGAAAAAAACTCTCTCTTGCTACAATGTACTGTTTTTATCCTAAAATCTCCTCTCATCCCTTCCCCTTTAAAACCAAACAATGTGTACCTCATCATTCAAAATTTCTCACTCTTGGCCGGGCGTGATGCCTCAGGCCTGCAATCCCAGCACTTTGGGAGGCTGAGACAGGTGGATCACCTGAGGTCAGGAGTTCAAAACCAGCCTGGCCAAGATGATGAAATCCCCTCTCTACTAAAAATACAAAAATTAGCTGGGCATGGCGGCACATGCCTGTAACCCCAGCTGCTTGGGAGGCTGAGGCACGAGAATTGCTTGAACTCGGGAGGTGGAAGTTGCAGTGAGCCGAGATCACACCACTGCACTCCAGCCTGGGTGACAGAGCAAGACTCCATCTCAATCAATCAATTTCTCACTCTCCATTCATCCTTAACTCACTACAACCTGGTTTCTGCCTCCATACCATTCCTTTGAAACTGCTTTCACCAGTAATAATTTCTCGAGTCTCCAAAAGGGATTCAGTCCTAGTACTGCTTGACCTCTCAGTTTTATCTATCATCACTCCTTGCTTCAAGAATTCTCCTCCACTGGTTCATTAAAAAAAAAAAAAAGCCACTATCACCTGCTTCCCAACTGCTCCTTTTCAATTTCAATTGTTTATAGGTTGCTCTTCTTCTGTGTCCTTATGAAGATCCTTAGCCTTAGAGACATTAGTTAACTTGCTAAAGGTCACATAACCAGTAGACAGCAAGCTAGAAACACAAATGACAAAACAAAAAGTCATACTTTACATATCCCTATTCTAGCACCTATTATATTTAATGCATTTCAGTTTCAGTATCTGCTCCCTGACTCTCCTACAGCAGATCATAAGCTTCTTAAAAGCAAAAGAGCTTTTACCATCATTCAGTTCTTTAAAAACAGGGCGTTTTTGTTTGTTTTTTGGTTTTCTTTTTGAGACAGAGTCTGCTTCTGTTGCCCAGCCTAGAGTGCAGTGGGCACGATCTTGACTCACTGCAACCTCTGCCTCCCGGGTTCAAGCGATTCTCCTGCCTCAGCCTCCCCAGTATCTGGGATTACAGGCATCCGCCACCACACCCAGCTAATTTTTGTATTTTAGTAGAGACAGGGTTTCAACCATGTTGGCCAAGTAGGTCTCCAACTCCTGACCTCAGGTGATCCACCAGCCTCAGCCTCCCAAAGTGCTGGGATTACAGGCGTGAGCCACGGTGCCCAGTCAGAAAAACATAGAGTTTTTTGTTTTGTTTTTGTTTTTTTGAGACAGAGGCAGGTGATCTTCCTGCCTTGGCCACCCAAAGTGCTAGGATTACAGGTGTGAGCTACAGCACCTGGCCAACAGAGAGCTTTTTAATGCTAAATCTTATTTTCCTAAAACACACAGACATACACACACACACACACACACACACAACTTCAGTTAGAAACAATATACACTCTTTCTATTCTTACTAGCCCATCAGCCCACTTTAAAGAAATCAGTCAGGCCCGGTGCAGTGGCTCATGCCAGTACTCCCAGCACTTTGGGAGGCCAAGGTGGGCTGATTGAGCTCAGGAGTTTGAGACTAGCCTGGGCAACAGAGAGAAACCCAACTCTACAAAAAAGGACAAAAATTAGCTGGGCATGATGGTGTGCATATGTAGTCCCAGCTACTTAGGAGGCCAAGGTGGGGAGGATGGCTTGAACCTGGGAGGTGGAGGCTGCAGTGAGTTGAGATCACACCACTGCACTCCAGCCTGGGTGACAGAGCCAGACTGTCTCAAACACAAAACAAAACAAAATAAGGAAATCAGTCTAAGGAATAGTAAGAGACAAAAGATATGTTTATTAAAGTTATACTAGTATTCATAAGATTTAACATATTTCAATCTTACAAGCACTTACTTTGTTAAATGAGTTTGAATCTCGTGAAGTAATACCTAGGTTACCTTTACAAGACAAGTGAGAGTGCAAAACAAAAAGAAATTTGGATTCATTTGTTCATTTGTTATCAGACTAAGGAATTGTCAATCTCATGGAATTTACACACATGGAAGTCATAATGATTTCTTTTGTAGCTGTGAGATTTTGTGATCATTTTAGCAATATTTGTGTGTCTGTGTGTATGTGAAATGAAACACACACAAATGAAATTACTGGCTCATGTATTGAATGAAGCATTACGGTTCCAGGAGTTTTCATTGTAAATATCAACAAATAAACCTATGTTCTTCCCATCCAATACAAAAAAAAAAGTTCTCTTGTTTTCTGGTGTATAGTTTTCTTCTGATACCTCAGATTTGTGTAAGGCTTCTGCTCAGTATACGTGCTGCCAAAGTGAGCAAAAGGCTTCTGCTCAGAAGTGAGCCACTTCACTAGCAAACTATTCAGGAAGCCAACAAATGTTAGTGTTCTCAATGCAACTGTTCCACTCACTGGAATTGTGATCCTCCTCCTGTTCAACAGCATATAATAGTAAACAACATAATATTCAGAAATAGCCTGTACCTTATTCAGCACACACCCACCCATTATTTTCTATAATATATGGAAATTTTATTTATTTATTTATTTATTTATTTATTTATTTATTTATGTTTGAGACAGAGTCTTGCTCTGTTGCCCAGGCTGGAATGCAGTAGCACAATTTCAGCTCACTGCAACCTCTGCCTCCCAAGTTCAAGCGATTCCCCTGCCTCTGCCTCCCAAGTAGTTGGGATTACAAGCACCTGCCACTACAACTGGCTAATTTTTTTATTTTTAGTAGCGACAGGGTTTCACCATGTTGGCCAGGCTGGTCTTGAACTCCTGACCTCAGATGATCCACCCACCTCCGCCTCCCAAAGTGCTGGGATTACAGGCGTGAGCCCCCACGCCCAGCCTGAAAATTTATTAAGATAACCATCTCCTCACTTGTAACAGTCTGACCAAAATTTAAATTAGAAAGACTTGCCCTTCAGAAGTTTATATGCCTTTTCGACAGGGCGTGGTAGCTCACACCTGTAATCCCAGCACTTTGAGAGGCAGAGGCAGGCAGATCTCTTGAGGTCAGGAGTTCGAGACCAGCCTGGGCAACTTGGTGAGACACCCCCCCCCCACCTCCATTTCTACAAAAAATTAGCCGGACATGGTGGGGCAGGTTGTGATGGTGCCTCTGTACTCCAGCCTGGGCGATGAATTGAAATCCTGTCTCAAAATTTTTTTTAATCATTAAAAAAAAAAAAAAGAAGTTTGCATACCTTTTCATTTGTTCTTTCCTTCTCCATAGAAATACAGGTCTTTTTACGAGCAGGTTAAACATGGAAAGTGCTCTGTACTTGTTTTAGTCAATCCAAAATACCTAACGTTAAGTGTTCTTCATTGTTAAAATTTACTATTCAGAATGCACCACAGCCAGGCCAGGTGCAGTGGCTCACCTGTGCCTGTAATCCCAGCACTATGGGAGGCCAAGGAGGGCAGATCATCTGAGGTCAGGAGTTTGAGACCAGCCTAGACAAAATGGCGAAACCTCATCTCTACAAAAGCTTAGCTGGGCATGATGGCACGTGCCTATAGTCCCAGCTACTGGAGAGCCTGAGGTGGAAGGATCACCTAGGCCTGGGAGGTCGAGGCTGCAGTGAGCCGTGATGGCGCCACTGCACTCCAGCCTGGGTTACAAAGTGAGACCCTGTCTCAAAAATAAAAATAAAAATAAAAAATAAATAGAATACACCACTACTAATCCTGCCCAACCAGAATTTCCACTCAACACCAATAAAAATTTGAATATCAATTCCCAACCTGAAGTCCCTGAACCCTTCCAGAAGGGAAGGGAATCAATACTTGGTAAGCATTTAATACAGATCCCTAAAAAAGCATAATAGGTGTCCTGGAAATATGCCCAACATTTCAAAAAAGCTGAATACAAATTACACATATGCTGAAGTAAAATTCCGCAGGCTATTAATAAATGCAGTCTGGTAAATCTTTCAAGGTATTATTTCACCACAATATTCCTCTAAATGGGTCCTCCTCTGGTACTTATTCAAAAGATATATAATATGATGCTATGTACTGTAATGGATCATGTACAAAATCCTACTGAAATACAATGGAAGGAGGAATTAGTTCTGCCTAGAAAGACTTCACAGAGGGAATATCTCAGCAGAATCTGGAAGGATAATTCAGCTCTGTGGGCTGCAGATGCGTCTAAGTGTGTTTCTGGTTACAAAAATTCATAGAATTGAATTTGGATAAGTCTTTAAAGATCACCTAGTCCTGAGGTTTTCCACCTTTATTTTAAACTAATAACATCTTTTCTTCAAAAGTCTAATTGAAACTCCAGTATATAAAACAGGTAATATGGAAGAACTGCTCTTCTGAAAGGGGAGGGTTATTGAAAAACACTGCTGTTCTAACCCCCTTCGTTTTTAAAATAAGCTGAGACACTAAGAAGGACAATGACTTGGCAAAAGCCATATAAAGACAAAAACGCAACAATTTTCAAAGAACAACTCTTAAGCATTATCTACTCTTTGAAGTCTTTCCTTTCTCCCCCCGTGGAATTTATCAATGTATTTCATTCCTCAATATATCTAGGACATACCTCCGTTATGGCTTCTATAAAACTTTAGTGCCCTAGTTTTATTTGTTTTTTGAGACAGTGTCTCACTGCCACCCAGGCTGGAGTGCAGTGGCACGATCATGGCTCACTGCAGCCTCAACCTCTCAGGCTAAGGAATCTTCCTACCTCAGCTTCCCAAGTAGCTGGGACTACAGGCACACACCACCACACCCGGCTAATTTTTTGTGTGTAGAGACAGGGGCTCACTATGTTGCCCAGGCTGGTCTCGAAATCCTGCGCTCAAGTGATCCTCCCAACACGGCCCCCCAAGTGCTGGGATTACAGGCATGAGCCACCACAACAGTCTCTAATTTTTTTTTTTTTTATGTGTCTGTGTCCCTCTCTACTATTGTAAGCTCCCTAAAGGCAGCTACTGGCTCAATCATTTTTGTATATTCACCCAGACTAACATGTTATTTATTACATTATATTTGACCAAGTTTCAGAAAATATTTAATCTAGCTTGGTGCCTAGCACACAGTAGGACTTAACAGGTATTTATCAAACAAATTTACCAAAAATGAGGTCAGTAAATGAAATAACACATCTAAAACAGTTACAACAGTAGCTGAAACACAGTGTAGATTCCATAAATATTAGTTATTATATAACTTTATATAGGCTGGAAAAAACCCTGAAACCATTATTGAACATTTGATCTGGAAGGCAAAAACTAAGCACCTTTTATCAAGTTTTCAACTTGCTCATTTATACATTGCCAATACAGGTTGAGTATCCTTTATCCGAAACACTCGGGACCAAAAGTATTTCAAATTTTGGATTTTTTTGGATTTTGGAATATTTGCGTATACATAATGAGGTATCTTGGGGATGGGATGCAGTATAAATACAAAATTCATTTATGTTTCATATATACCTTATACACATAACCTGAAGATAATTTTATACAATATTTTTAATAATTTTGTGCATGAAACAAAGTTTGTGTACATGAACCAACCATCAAAAAGCAAAGGTGCCAGGTGTGGAATTTTTCACTTGTGGTGTCATGTTGGCGCTCATAAAGTTTTGGATTTCCGAGCATTCTGGATTTTTGGATTAGGGATACTCAACCTGTACAATCACATCTTTGATGAGAAAGAAAATTTAGCTCGTTTATAAAGATCTCTTGACTCTGGCAGCCTGGAGAAAATATATCTAGACTTGAAGTGAAAGGAGAAATTAGGCTGGTCCTGAACTTGGAGCTAAGTGTCATCTGTCAAAGAGGTGTGGTGGGAAGTGGAAAAGATTATCTATAAGGTTCTTTCTTGCGCTAACGCTGTAGGGGCTTATAACAAATTTAGAACTAGAATCCTTCAGCTTTCAATTCACATAAGCAAGAAATTTGTAAAAAATCGGCAATTGGGCTGGGCGCGGTGGCTCACGCCTGTAACCCCAGCACTTTGGGAGAAGAGGCGGGCGGATCACAAGGTCAAGAGATCGAAACCATCCTGGCCAATATGGTGAAACCCCGTCTCCACTAAAAATACAAAAAATTAGCCGGGCGTGGTGGCGAGCACCTGTAGTCCCAGCTACTGGGGAGGCTGAGGCAGGAGAATCGCTTGAACCCGGGAGGCGGAGGTTGCAGTGAGCCAAGATCGCGCCACTGCACTCCAGCCTGGTGACACAGCAAGACTCCGTTTCAAAAAAAAAAAGGAAATCAGCAAATGATACACTGAATTTGGTGTCAGATAGTAGGGGTCATCATACCAGCTCTGTTATTATTTAGCTGTGTGATTCAGAGCAAGAAGCAAACTTTTTGGGTCTCAATTTCCTCAACCTGTCCAACGAAGTTATTGGACAATATGAACTCTATTTAAAATACATCAAAGTCCAGGCCTGGCACAGTGGCTCACGCCTGTAATCCCAGTACTTTGGGAGGCCAAGACAGGAGGATTCCCTAAGCCCAGGAGTTTGAAATTAGCCTGGGCAACATCGCAAGACCCAGACTCTTATTAAAACACACACGCACACACACACGCAAGATACATCATAGTCATGATACTCCATGAAATAAGCTACCTCTGAAGGAAAATACTCAGGTGGGGACTGAATCACCAATTATTAGAAATGTTTAGAGGACTCCTGTACAAACCAAAAGTAGAGAATTTCAAGGTTAGAAGAAACCTTACAACTCACCCCACTGAGACCTAAGCCCTCTCTAATATATTCCTGGACGAGGTCGCCCAACCATTTTGGTAATGGAGAACTACCCATGGAAACAAGCCACTTCAACTTAGGCCAAATATGATGCAAAGTTACTTTACTGAAGCCACACCATCCTCTGGTAACTTTCGTCCACTAGTTTCACCTATCACTTAAGTGTCCCTCAAATATTTTGGATAGTGATAATATGCCCCTTAAATATCCTGTCCTCCAAAATTAAAGTATCCAACTCCGTCAACCTTTCCTGGTAACATAATACCAAGACTCCCTCACCATTCAGGCTGCGTTCCTCAAAGAAACCTTCATTCTTGCTTTAGCGACTGTATTCAAATGACTCGAAAAGCTTCTCCCATTCTGACATCTTACCACCCAAGATCTCCCACTTGCCCAGCTGACACCACAGGGAAGCCTCTAATCACGCTTGCCACCTCCACCCAAGGAAGCATTTGGGGTGGAAAGTGTGCCCTGTTGCTCCATTGGGAGACATGGAGACAACAAGTGACGGCGGCACCGACAGAGAAGCCGGCACACTGTTCGCCTCCCCATTGCAAGCCTCCTCCCTCACCGGTATTGCTTGGGGTCGCTGGGAGACTTGACGATCTCAGGGTCCCCGGCATTACTGAGAGACCCCCTTCGTCCCTCTTCCTCAGATTCATCCGCTCCTAGACGGGCAACTCGGCTGTTCTCGCCCAGATCCTGTCCATTGGGCTGCAGGTCAGGGCAGCTGCAGGTAGACTTCGCCTTGTTCCTTCCAGGCATGGCCAGACTAGGAAAGGGTCTGGCAGCAGCAGAGTCTTCGCACCGACCCCGCGTTTCGATTCCCCAGAGCGCCGCGAGCTCCCGCCCGGCCTCACACAACTTCCTCCGGGTGGCACAGACTGCAGCAACAGTGACTCTCCTCAGCATTCACCACCAAGCTGGAGCGATGGACATCCCGCTTCCCAGGACCCACCTCCTCCGCGTTCTAGAGGCGGTGGCGGCCGGCGCTGGTGCTGCCGCAGCCGCGGGGAACAGGCCGGAACCCCTCCCCCAACCCAGTCTCCCTCTCGCCGACTTCCCTCGTCCCTCCGCCCTCCCGGCCGCCGATGACGCTACTGATTTCAGCCAATCATGAGGCAAGAAAGTAGTCACGCTCACGTAAGCAACCAATCAGAACAGGAAAGGAGAGGCACCAACGTGACCCGGACTGATTCTCGGAACAGCCAGCGAACATTTCGAAACCCAAAGTGGGCGGGGCGAGGGAGAAGAGGCGGAGAGAGTGGCGCGGAGGACGACGGGAGAAGGGCACCCGGCGCGTTTATGACGTACGAGTGTGTTTTGTGGCAACCACTGAGTAGTGCTCCGCGTGTCAAAGAAAAATATTCCCCTAATGAGAAAAGTGAGAAACGAGTGCAGAGAATTAATTCCAAAGTTTTAAATTTTCCCATTCGTGTCATAGTTTGGGTACCCTACTCCTCAGACCCGGGGCGGGCCTTCGGCTGTGACTCAGCACATAAAAAACCAGAACGCCGGAAGTATTTTCCTACACCCGCCGGATGGACGCTGCTCCCGAGCGCCGCAAATACTAATTGGCTCTTATCTACCCTACAGTCGGCCCGACAGTGGTGGGGTTTCATCCTCAAGCCCTAAGAAAGTGCTAAAAAGACCAGTCTGGATGTGCTAACTCTTCTGTGTGAAAACGTTTTTTAGGTCCTCCAGCCTCCTGTTAAATTCGGCCAATTTTTATCGAGCAGCTGCAGCGTCTGCTGCCTTCAAGTCTCCTTTCCCAGTTTTTCCCGCTAGCAATGGTCTTTGGTTAGCAATGTAAAATGTGACGGAAATACAAACATAAATGAAAGCTAAAAAGCAGCTGAAATTAGTAAGATGCACTATACTGACACCATGGGGTAAGAGATCATAGCTCATACATATGAATGAGCGGGGAAAGACGTGAAGCAGGGAGATGTGTTGATAGTTACTGTATCTTCAAGGTTTTCGAGGCCTCTTCTGAGTTCCAAATGCAAGGAATACAACCATGAACAAAACAAAACTTGCCTTAGGCTGGGCGTGATAGTGATAGCTCACACCTATAATCCTAGTACTTTGGGAGGCCGAAGCGGGAGGATTGCTTGAGCCCGGGAATTTGGTACCAGCCTGGGCAACATGGTGAGACCCCCGTCTGTACAAAATTCTTTTTTAAAATTAGCCAGGCTTGGTGATGCGTGCATGTGGTCCCAGCTACTCAGGAGGCTGAGGCAGGAGGAACGCTTGAGTCCAGGAGGTCGAGGCTGCAGTGAGCCGTGATTGCAACACTGCACTCCAGCCTGGTTGACACAGTGAGACCCTGTCTAAACAACGACAACAAAAATTTAAAGCCTTGCCTTGGGGGAGTTTGCATTCTAATGGGAAGGAACTGTAAAATATGTAAACTAAAGTAAATCAGGCTTTTAAATAATTCAAGTTAGCTTTCTTCAGAAGTCTTATTGAGGACTGCCACCTGGGAGAGTCAGAGAGTTTTTTTTTTTAAGACTGCTCCAAAGCAGTGTTTCAGCCCGCAGCTTCTACACAGGTGGTGGCCGCTCTGCATGTGCTTGGAAGTTAAATCAAATGTGCTCAGAAAGGCTGGGCCTGTAATCCCAGTGATTAAGGAGGCTGAGGCAGAAGGATTGCTTGAGGCCAGGCATTTACAACCAGCCTGTGTAACATATCAAGACTCTGTCTCCACACACACATAAAAAAGCAAGGCGTGGTAGAACATCCCTGTAGTCCTAGCTACAGGAGAGGCAGAGTTAAAAGGATTGCTGGAACTCCTGAGTTTGAGGTTACAGTGAGCTATGATTGTGCCTCTGCACTCTAGCCTGGTGACAGAGCAAGACCTTGTCTCTAATAAAAAAGAAAAAAATGTACTCAGGAGTTACACTAGAGCAAAATCTCATGAAGGTTTAGGTGGAAGAGTACACGTTTATAGATTATGGAGGCATAGTCATTAATCCTGTCAGAAATGTACAGGAAGAGGCAAGGTCGAGCATCATTGGATTTATCTTTTCTAAAAATGCAGTGATTCAGGCAAGAGACATGGGAACTTGTGCTCTATCCTGCATATTTTCAGGGTATTCTGGAGGGCTGTGCGCAGTCACTGAGGCTGTGAAATTCTGCTGGCAAGAGAGTTTGTGAAATTCTGCTGGTAAACAGAATGAGCAGACATGGCTTCTTATGTTTGCTACTTTGTCTCACATATACAAAAAACAATAAATGCAATGAAGACAAATTGTATGGGATAGGAAGATAAGGAGTTAGGGAGGAAGGGTACAATGATTCAGGTAGAAAATGATGGAACCTGAACTGGAGCAGTAGATGAGGTAAATTGAAAAATACTGTTTAAATATCCCAGTTTGTTTCCATACATCTTTTCAAGAACTTACCACTTTAAGCAACTCCACTAGACTTCTCTTCTTCAGAGCAGTGGGTTGTTGTTGGTTTTATTTGTTTGTTTGTTTAGAGATGAGTTCTCACTATGTCTATCCAGGCTGGTCTCAAACTCCTGGCCTTAAGCCATCCTCCCACCTCAGCCTCCCAAATCACTGGGATTACTATAGGCATAAACTACTGCACCTAGCTCACAGCAGTGGTTTTTAATTAAATTTTTCTAACTAGATACAAAGGTGGGCTGGATCTAATGGCATGTGTCTGTAGTCCCAGCACTTTGGGAGGCTGAGGAAGGTGGATCACTTGAGCCCAGGAGTTTGAGACCAAACTGAATATAGAGAAAACCTGTCTCCACAAAAAATACAAAGAATTAGCTGGGTGTAGTGGTGCATGCTTGTAGTCCCAGCTACTTGAAAGGCTGAGGTGGGAGGATCACCTGAGCCCAGGAGGTCAAGGCTGCAGCAAGCCATGATCATGCCACTGCACTCCAGCCTGGGTGATAGAGTGAGACCCTGTCTCCAAAAAAAAAAAAAAAAAAAAAAAGAGACAAAGATTGCATCCGGAAGTGTGAGCTGCTTTAAAAAGAGGTCTCTGGCGGAGGTTGCAGTGAGCCAAGATTGCACCACGGCACTCCAGCCTGGGTGACAGAGCGAGACTCTGTCTCAAAAAAAAAAGTCTCTATGTGGTGGCAGACACCTGTAATCCCAGCTACTCAGGAGGCTGAGCCAGAGAATTGCTTGAACCCAGGAGGTGGAGGTTGCAGTGAGCCGAAATTGTGCCACTGCACTCCAGGCTGGGCGACAGAGTGAGACTCCGTCCCCACAAAATAAATAAAAATAAAAGTCTCTGAATCTTACAGGTTACCAGACTGTAGAAATATGGTAACACGCACAGGAAAAATACCTCTGATGCTGAGCCCAATACAGTTCTAACTCCATAGCACATGTGAGGCAGTCCATTCTTCATTCAACCAACAAATTGAGCTCGTGGTATGTGCCAGAAACTGGGAATACAGTGATGAACAAGAAATTTTCCTGTTCTCTTGGAACATAAAAGAGAACTAGTGGGAGAGACAAACATTAAACAAACACACAAATTTTAAATTTATAATTGTGAGTAGTTCTGGAAAGATATATACAAAGGGACCTAGACTGGTCAGAGAGTTTCTCTAAAGAAGGGAAATGGGCCAGGAATGGTGGCTAACCCCTGTAATCCCAGCACTTGGGGAGGCAGAGGCGGGCAGATCATGAGGTCAGGAGTTCGAGACCAGCCTGGCCAACATGTCGAAAACCCGTCTCTGCTAAAAATACAAAAAAAAAAAAAAAAAAATTAGCTGAGCATGGTGGCATGCATCTGTAATCCCAGCTACTCGGGAGACTGAGGCAGGAGAATCACTTAAACCTGGGTGGCGGAGGTTGTAGTGAGCCAAGATCGTGCCACTGCACTCCAGCCTGGGTAACAGCGAGACTCCAACTCAAAAAAAAAAAAAAAAAGGTAAATAAGGGAAATGTAAATTAACATTTGAAAAATGTATAGGAATTGGGTGTAGGAATATACATACTTGTTCAAAAGCCCTGAGAAAGCAAGTCAGTATGGCTAAATTGTAGTGTACTAATCTGGAAGCAAAGGGGAAAGGAGTCCGTGGTCGAGATCATACAGAACCTTCCTATGAGTAAGAGGTCATTGCCTTATCTATTTTATATATCATTGGATCCCCAGCTTCTAGAATAGTTTCTGGCACACTGTGATACTCAGTAAATAATGGTTGAACAAAAGAAAAGAGAGAGTATGATCACAAGTGTTTTCCAAGTAGACCACTCTGGCTCATGTATGAAAAACATTGGATGGTGGGGGCAAAGGCAAGACTGGAAGAAAAGAGAGCAGTTAGAAGGCTGCTGAAGTCATATAGGCAATAGAAGATGATACCTTGGATTTGAGGAGTGATAGTGGCGATGGAAAGATGTAGATAAATAATATGTATTCAGGAAGTAGAATTGCCCGGTATTAGGTAGTGATTGATTTGATGTGGGAGAATAAAGAGAGAAGTGTTAGGTATAACTCCCTGCTGTCTGGTTTTCTGGATGGATCGATGATGGTGCCAGTAACTCAGTAAACAGGAAATTCTGAAAAAGGAGCAGTTTTGGTAGGAGAAGAGTATACTAGCTCAGTTTTGGACATGTTAAGTTTGAGTTATTTGTGAGACACACAGATGAAGATCAGGTCTGAAGCTCAGAAAAGAGACCTAAATTGGAGATAAAAATTTGAGGTTTATTGGTTTCTAGGTGGTAACCAAAGCTTATTGAATGAGATCACCTACACTGAGATTGTGAAGTGAAAAAAGGGCCCAAGGAGAAAGCTTTGAGGAACTTACAGAAGAGGAAGAACTCACAAAAGAGACTGAGAAGGAACTACCAGGGTGTTAAGAAGAAAACCTGTGTGATCACAGGAAAAATACCTCTGATGCTGAGCCCAATACAATTCTGACCCACAGCACATGTTAGAAGTGTCAGATCAGAGGCCCGGTGCAGCGGCTTATGCCTGTAATCCCAGCACTTTGGGAGGCCAAGGCGGGAGGATCAGTTGAGGCCAGGAGTTCAAGACCAGCCTGGTCAACAGGGCGAAACCCTGTCTCTACTAAAAATACAAAAATTAGCCAGCTGTGGTGGTACACCCCTGTAATCCCAGCTACTTGGGTGGCACATGCCTGTAATCCCAGCTACTTGGGAGGCTGAGGCAGGAGAATTGAACTCTGTCTCAAAGAAAAAGAAGTGTCAGATTAGATATATAAAATATAAGAATTGGCAAGGGATCTCTGAATTATTTTAGTCTGGTGTCTTCAGATATAAAGATAAATACCTATTCAGGTGAAACTCAAAAATGACCAATAGGCATAGCCAGGACTTCCAAACCAGAAGTATTGTTTTCCTATTTAAAATAATTTGGAAAGTTACCATCTTTCATTTGTATTATAAAGAATATTCCTCAGAGGAAACAGGTAAATTAAGCTATTACTTTGTTGTTGTTGTTGTTGTTGTTGTTGTTTTCCTTTTTGGAAACAGGGTCTAGCTCTCTCACCCAAGCTGGAATTCAGTGGCATGATCTCGGCTGACTACAATCTCTGCCTCCCAGGCTCAAGTGATTCTCCTGCCTCAGCCTCCCGAGTAGCTGGAACCACAATCACAGGCATGCACCACCATGCCCAGCTAATTTTTTGTACTTTTTGTAGAGGCAGGGTTTCTCCATGTTGTGCGGGCTGGTCTTCAACTCCAGGGCTCAAGAGATTTGCCCGCCTCGGCCTCCCAAAATCCTGGGATTACAGGCATGAGCCACTGTGCCCAGCGAAAGTATAACTATTATATAGGAAACTGAGGGCCGAGGTTGCAATGAACTGAGATTGTGCTACTTCACTCCAGCCTGGGCAACAGAGTGAGACTCTGTCTCCAAAAAAAAGGAAACTGAGGCATCAGGAAGTTAAAAAGAACTTGATATCCCCAATAAAGTTAAAGAGTACAAGACTGTAATTTTTAACCTCATTTTCCGAGACCTTCTCTTTTCTTTTTTGAGACAGGGTCTTTCTGTGTCACCCAGCCTAGAGTGCAGTGGTGCATTCATAGCTCACTGCAATCTCAAACTCCTAGACTCAAGCAATCTTCCCACCTCAGCCTCCCAAGTAATTGGGACTACAGGCATGCACCACCATGCCTGGCTAATTTATTTTTAAGAGATGGGGGTCTCACTATGTTGCCCAGGCTGGTCTTGAATTCCTGGCCTCAAGCAATCCTCCCACCTTGGCTTCTCAAAGTGCTGGGATTACAGGTGTGCACCACTGGGCTCAACCCAGACTTTTTCTTTAAGTTTATTTTTAAATTTTTTAATATTTCTTCGGTTTCAGACCCTGACAGACTTTCTTAGAGTACAGTATTTAAAGGCTTTTTTACATTTCCACTTCGTCTTCAGCCACCTTAAACTCCTTTCCATTTTTACCTCAAGGATTTCCCTCCCATCAGATTTGGTGAGCCTTGTCTCCCTATTATTCTGGTGAAAGTTTAGAAATCATGAAAATTAAAAACAGCTCATTTCTGTGTTCGATCCCTGCCTCTGAAAGTTAATTTAGTCAATGCAAAAGGGACAGATCTGAGCCTTAATTTTTTTTTTTTTGTAGATGGAGTCTCACTCTGTTGCCCAGGCTGGAGTGCAATGGCGTGATCTCGGCTTACTGCAACCTGTGCCTCCCAGGTTCAAGCAATTCTCCTGCCTCAGCCTCCCAAGTAGCTGGGATTACAGACATGCACCACCACACCTGGCTAATTTTTTGTATTTTTAGTAGAGACGGGGTTTTGCCATGTTGGCCAGGCTGGTCTCGAACTGCTGACCTCAGGTTATCCACCCGCCTCAGCCTCCCAAAGTTCTAGGGTCACAGGCGTGAGTCACCGTGCCCAGCCTCAGCCTTACTTTTAAAAATTAAAAGATAAATTATTCTTAACTTAATTATCCATCTTTATAATTGAAAGTCAGGATAAGGCAGAAATGTGGAATGTTGACTCTACATTGAGTAGATTGGAATAGTATGAGCCCATTAACGTCTCAAACCCCAAATTATCTCCCCCTTGCTTTAATGTCTAAAATTCCTCCATTAGTGATTTATGTCCCTTTTTATAACTCTTGTTAAATGCCAATAACACCCTCGAAAGGATTGAAAAACTAACCCATTTTGTGAATGGATATGTTTTATTTCCTCTAGTTCGAAGCACACTCTAGGCAACTTCAGATCACTATGAATCTGGGGTAGGTGAAGAGATTGCTAAATCTAGGGGGAAAGACACAGAAAGAAGAGGTAGGTAACAAGAGAAATATTACCCACTTCAACATTTTGTCCAGGGCCCACGCGCTAAGAAATTATACCTTTGGAGCTCTGGTTATTAATTGTCCCACCCACTGATTGCTATCCACATTTGGCAGCTTTGTATCTAGGTCAAGAAGTAAGCATGTTCTTATGGAGTCTTCTCCCCCGAAACTGAATGTGTGCACAATATACCAAGCAATTTGTGTGACCATAGAAATAGTTTTCTCAGCCAGGCACGGTGGCTCATGCCTGTAATCCCAGCACTTTGGGAAGACAAGGCAGATGGATCACCTGAGGTCAGGAGTTCGAGACCAGCCTGGCCAACATGGTGAAACCCCATCTCTACTAAAAATAGCAAAATTAGCCGGGCATGGTGGCTCATGCCTGTAATGCCAGCTACTTGGGAGGCTGCGGCAAAAAAATCACTTTAACGCAGGAAGCAAAAGTTGCAGTGAGCTGAGATTGCACCACTGCATTCCAGCCTGGGCAACAGAGCGAGACTCTGTCTCAAAAAAAAAAAAAATGTTTTCTCCTATACTATAAACATAGTTCTAGAAGAATTTGATGTTCAAAACTTCTTGATAAATTAGGAGTGACTCTAAAAAATGTGACAAATGAAATATTATTTTATCACAAATCAAGCTAAGTTGCTCCTCATCTCTGGACTAAAGATACATATTTTTTGAAACTCTGCCTGGAAAGAAGAATGTAAAGACACAAAATAATATTTAAAAATCTAATTATATTATTCGCTTTTAAGAAACCCATCATGGCATTCCTTTGCTCTTTGAATAAAATCCAGCCTCTTGCTATCACTTATATGGCTTGCTTATTAATTATTTCTGTCCTTCCTCTAAGTCTACCATCTCATCTACCATTCAGCTTTTTGCTCCAGTCACACTGGCTTTTTAATGTCCTTCAACACACTAGAGTAGTTCCTGCTTTAGGGCCATTACCTCTGCCTCTCTGCCTGGAGTGTTCTTACTCTAAATTTTGCATAGCTGAGTTCTTCACACCAGTCATATGTCAGAAAACATGTCACTCTTAAGAGAGGCCTTTTCTTATTCTATCTAAAATAGTACTCATGGTCAGGCATGGTGGCTCACACCTATAATCCCAGCACTTTGGGAGGCCGAGGCGGGTGGGTTGCTCAAGCCAGGAGTTTGAGAACAACCTGGGCAACATGGTGAAACCCTGTCTCTACAAAAAATACACACACACACACACACACACACACAAATTAGCCAGGTGTGGTGGTACATGCCAGATACTTGGGAGGCTGAGGTGGGAGGGTTGCTTCAGCCCAGGAGGGTGAGGCTGCAGTGAGCCATGATCATGCCACTGTGCTCCAGTCTGGATGACAGAGCAATACCCTGTCTCAAAATAATTAATTAAAATAATACTCATCATCTGAAATTATATTATTTGTCTATTAGCTTACTGTTTAGGCCGGGCGCGGTGACTCACGCCTGTGATCCCAGCACTTTGGGAGGCGGAGGTGGGTGGATCACAAGGTCAGGAGTGCGAAACCAGCCTGGCCAAGATGGTGAAACCCCGTCTCTACTAAAAATAAAAAATTAGCCGGGCCTGGTGGCAGGCGTTTGTAGTCCCAGCTACTCGGGAGGCTGAGGCAGGAGAATTCCTTGAACCTGGGTGGCGGAGGTTGCCGTGAGCCGAGATCGTGCCACTGCACTCTAGCCAGGGTGACAGAGCGAGACTCCATCTCAAAAAAAAAAAAAAAAAAGCTTACTGTCTATACATACCCTCTCTATGTTATAGGCCCATGAGAAAGTTGGTACCTCATTTGTCTTGTTCCCCACTACATCCCTAGAGTCAAAAATGGGGCCTGGCATGTGGTAGGTATTCAACAAATACTTGTCAAATTGATGAATGAATGATACAGGAAATTGAAGTTTCAAGATCCCTGGAGAGACAGAAGAGTGGGATTAGCCTTAAATTGTAGAGGAACACCGTTATCATTTGGCCCAGAAGGAAAGACACGCAGATAGGTGCAAATGCAGCAAAAATTTTAAATAGTTTTAGGAAGAAAGAAGCAGAAAGAAGCAGCAGGAATTTAAAAGAGTTCCCTTCTAATAGTCCCCAGCCTCCTTTTTTGTTTTGTTTTGTTTTGTTTTGAAACATGATAGAAAGTCAATGTTGGGACTGAAAGGATAGGTAGTAGTATAGAATGTTCTGCTTTCATGGGAACTGGTAAATGCGATATTTGTCTTTTTTTTTTTTTTTTGCTTGTTTAAATTTCACATGTCTTGAAGCCAAGCCCAGCTGGTAGTTTCTGTTTCTTGAGTAACTGTAATACTTTGTGCCAAGACTGTTACTTTCTTTTTTGGGGGGATGTGGGGTTGAGGGGAAGAAGTCTTGCTCGGTTGCCCAGGCTGGAGTGCAGTGGTGCAATCTCAGCTCACTGCAACCTACGTCTCCTGGGTTCAAGCAGTTCTCCTACCTCAGCCTCCTGAGTAGCTGGGATTACAGGCACCTGCCACCATGCCCAGCTAATTTTTGCATTTTTAGTAGAGACGGGGTTTCACCACGTTGGTCAGGCTGGTCTCGAACTCCTGACCTCAGGTGATCTGCCCGCCTCAGCCTCCCGAAGTGCTGGGATTACAGGCATGAGCCACCACACCTGGCCTCTAAGACTGTTACTTTCATTAACTCACTTAATCCTCACAGCAACCTAAATATGTTATTCACCAGTTTATAGATGAAGAAACTGAGGTCGAGGGAAGTTAGATAACTTGCACAAAATCAACAATAGGAAAGTTGGACTACTGAAATTGCAAACCATGAGTGTCTGATTCCAAAGATTATATTTTTTCATCTCTTACATGTTGCCTGTCACATACCTAGAATAAATAGACTTATGATGTGTTAATTTGATCATTGATATTCCCTGCTGTAGTTAACCCCAAGTCTAAGCTTTATTTTATTTAATTTTATTTTATAGAGACAGGTTTTCACATGTTGCCCAGGCTGGTCTTGCACTCCTGGGCTCAAGCAATCTGCCCACCTTGGTCTCCCAAAGTGCTGAGATTATAGAGTGTGAGCTACTGTGCCCAGCCAACCCCCCAGTCTAAGCTTTAAATGTAATATGCACAGTAACAAATGTTATAACATATACACGAAAATGACAGTTGATAACTCTCATTAAGAAAGCATCTGGCTTTCCAACAGCCTGCCTACCTTCTAAATAATTGTGTCTAAAAATCATTTACTTAGGTAGAGCTAAGCAAGCCTGGCACCTGTGTCCAGCATGTGTGGTAACAGCATGATGATATTTGTTAGAGCATGCACGGTTAAAGAGGGTGACCACGTAGGCTGATAGTGCAAAGTGTCCGAATCCAAGCAGAGTGAGGAGGGGAGAGGTGAGGGCCGCAGTAACAATGGGAGATTGGTTACAAACGGGTGATTTACCAAATAAATAAATATATTGAGGATAATGGGAGATGGGAGCCAGGCTTCTCACTGTAGGTGTAAGGAGTTACAAATATGGAAAAGCAGAAAATTAGAATGAACTCTGTGGTGTTGGATTGGAATTGTAGGTATTTGTGTAAACTCATGATTTGCAATAGGTGGACATAGAATAAAACATAGATGTGTGTGTGTGGCCAGGCGCAGTGGCTCATGCCTGTAATCCCAGCACTTTGGGAGACCAAGGTGGGTGGATAACCTGAGGTCAGGAGTTTGAGACCAGCCTGGCCAACATGGCAAAACTCCATCTCTACTAAAAATACAAAAACTAGCCTGGCATGGTGGCACCCGCCTATAGTCTCAGCTACTTGGGAGGCTGAGGCAGGAGAATTGCTTGAACCCAGGAGGTGGAGGTTGCAGTGAGCTGAGATTGCACCACTGCACTCCAGCCTGGGTGACAATGCAAGACTCTGTCTCAAAAATAATAATAAAATGTGTGTGTGTATGTGTATGTGAGTATGTGTATACATACATATATTTTCTAGCTATGTTCACTAAGAGGACCTAGGAGCAGTGACACCCCAACATCAATGAGCATACCTAACACCTCCATTTTGGTTTCCAAATGCATTTTGCACTAAAAGGCCATTTTCCAATAAAAAGAACCAAAGCTTCCTGGAGAAATGACTGATTCCAAGGCTAGGGCAGAGAAGGTACAAGATGAACCTGGAACATCTTGCTAAGCCACAAAGTAAAGAAGTATTCATAGAATAATGAGAACATATCAAAAAGACACAGAGTCCAGCTTGGAGGGACTCTCACTCCCAGGGCCAGAATGTGGACAATTTGAGCCTCAAAATAAATAACAATAGTATTAATGGGAATTAATGTGTCTAAACTGCTGAATGAATGAATGAAAGAAGAAAGCTTTTTGTTACAGTATAATACCAACAATAAATGTACAAGCAATGATGGAATTAGAAAATCCCCATTTGGCAACCATAACAGTAATAAATCAACCAAGAAACATCTATGTATGCTAAACTTCTTGGTACACATCTGATGAGGAATGGAATATTTACATAGTCTCAAAGTACCTCTTCACAAAATACTTATTAATTAAGAAGGGACAAAGAATAACTTAACAGTGGAAAAACCTGGCAAACACCACTTAATCTGTAAACTAATATTATTAGTAAGGAGACAAATTGAAATTGCTATAGCCTGACAGTATGTCACAAGGAAAAACCCAGCATGCCTTCTGTGCTATTCCTGCCCAAAATGCGTAACTTGAATCTAATCAAGAAGAAACACCAGACAAATCAAATTGAGGGATATTCTATAAAATAACTCACCTATAATCTTTACAAGTAGCAAGGTCATGAAAGTCGAAGAAAGACTAAAGAATTGTTCTGATTAAAGATTAATGAGACATAACTAAATGCATCACTTTCAATGACATTATTGGGATAACTGCTTAAACTTGAATGGGTTCTGTGGATTAGATGATAGTAATACATCAATGTTGATTTCCTGATTTTGAGAATTTGTGAATGATGGAACATCATAGGGGTAACCTACTCTCGAAAGGTTCAGAGGGGAAAAAATGACTTCTTTGTACTGTTCTTATTACTTTCCTGTAAGTTGGAGATTATTTCAAAATAAAAAGGAAAAATGTTACAGAAGGGAGACAAAAAGGGTACATTTGAAACACTGGAACTATCAGTGTCTTAAATGAACAATGTAAATTCCTGAAATTGGGGGCAGAAAAATGGTGTTTGTGGGGGTAACAGTAGTGATTATTCTTCCTCTACCCACACTCTCCAAGATCCTACTGTGCTCCAGTCTGGTTGACCTACCTCCTCATAGAAGCCTTCTTTGACTATTACAGCCCACACTCATTCCATACCTGAACTTTGGCTATTACAGCCCATATCCATTCCATACCTGAACTTGGGATACATGTTGTTGGTATAATTTCCTTGGCAGTAAATCATATATAACCTGTGACTTCTCTTGTACTATTGTCTTATATAAATTTTGAACTCCTGTTTAAATCTTCTCATGAATATTGTCTTCCTAATTATATTGTAATTAATTTAGGAGTAGATGCCATATATGATCTCTTTTCCTTCCCAAAGTACCTAACACATGTTTTGCAATCACATTTCCACATCCCAAGGACTGTCAAGTAATAATTAGTCTCACTTAGCAAATGCTTTTTGCATACCAACTATGTATCAGGCACTGTAAATAATAATTTCCTACATGCATAGGATGCATTGGCTGGGCGCAGGGGCTTACGCCTGTAATCCCAGCACTTTGGGAGGCAGAGGTGGGTGGATCACGAGGTCAGGAGTTCAAGACCAGCCTGGCCAAGATGGTGAAACCCTATCTCTACTAGAAATATAAAAATTAGCCAGGCGTGGCAGAGGGCACCTGTAATCCCAGCTACTCGGGAGGCTGAGGCAGAGAATTGCTTGAACCCAGGAGGTGGAGGTTACAATGAGCCAAGATCGTGCCACTGCACTCCAGCCTGGGCAACAGAGCAAGACTCCATCTCAAAAACAAAAAACAAAACAAAAAAACCCCACAACTTCCAAGACCAGTGGTTTTTCCACTCCACTATAGGAAACAGGTAACAAGTCTGGACACAGTGATGGACTTATGTGGGTTGTATTAGTTTTCTATTACTGCTGTAACAAATTACCGCAAACGTGGTGGCTTAAACAATACAAATGTATTATTTCACAGTTCTGTAGAAGTCCGACACAGTTCTCACTGGCCTAAAATTAAGGGGTCGGCAGAGTTGCATTCTTTTCTAAAGGCTCTAGAAGATTGTCTGTTTCCTTGCTATTTCCAGCTTCCAGATGTTGCTCACATTCTTTAGCGTGTGTTCTTCTTCCTCCATCTTCAAAGCAACACTGCATCTCTCTGTCTTTCTTCCATAGTGTATCTTCCTCTGACTCTCTATTTTACTTTTTTTTTTTTTTTTGACAGCGTCTCGCTCTGTTGCCCAGGCTGGTGTGCAGTGGCATGATCTCGGCTCACTGCAACCTTCATCTCCCGGGTTCAAGCGATTCTCCTGCCCCGGCCTCCCGAGTAGCTGGGACTACAGGCGCCCGCCACCATGCCCCGCTAATTTTTTGTATTTTTAGTAGAGACAGGTCTCACTGTGTTAGTCAGGATGGTCTCGATCTCCTGATCTCGTGATCCGCCCACCTCGGCCTCCCAAAGTGCTAGGATTACAGGCGTGAGCCACTATGCCTGGCCTATTTTACTTTTAAGGATGCTTGAGATTACGTTGGGCCAACTCCAATAATCCAAGATAATCTCCCTATTCAGCTCATTAGTAACCTTAATTTATTCAGCAATTTTCATTCTCCTTTGCCATATATCTTAACATATTCACAGATTCCAGGAATTACGACGTAGACGTCCTTGGGAGGCCATTATTCTGCCTATTGTGTATATGTTCTTTAAAATTTCACTTCCCAAAGGTCTACTGAGTGCTTTTGCACCTTAACTCATGGTGTGACCACTTCTTCCATCTATTGAAAATCAGTCATTAGATTCCAACAGGACAATTCGTTTACTGGTATACCAACTTTAGCAATTACTTTCTGTGAAAAATAAGACAGATTTACAAAAGTTAATATCCTCTGAGTCCACTGACTCCTCATTCAACAGTAAGGAAATTGAGGCCAGAAACATTAATAACTTGCCCAAGGACACAGAGCTAGCAAGTGGCAGAGCAGGAATTCAGTCTTAGGTCCTACTACAAAGCTCATAGCTTTTCCATTACACCATTTTGTCACCAATAATAGCTACTCCTAGGGCCTACATCAAATGCCTGTGGTTTAAACGTTAATTCATTCATTTGGATTATCCACTTCTTTATGGACTGCCTTGAAAATGCAAATTCAAGGAAGAGAGGAAGTCAAATTGCCTCTGTTTGCAGATAACATGATGGTATATTTAGAAAACCCCGTAGTCTCAGCCCAAAAACTCCTTAAGCTGATAAGCAACTTCAGCAAAGTCTCAGGATACAAAATCAATGTGCAAAAATCACAAGTATTCCTATACACCAATAATGGACAAGCAGAGAGCCAAATCATGAGTGAACTCCCATTCACAATTGCTATAAAGAGAATAAAATACCTAGGAATACAACTTACAAGGGACGCGAAGGACCCCTTTCAAGGAGAACTACAAACCACTGCTCAAGGAAATAAGAGAGGACACAAACGGAAAAACATTTTATCCTCATGGATAGGAAGAATTGATATCGTGGAAATGAACATACTGCCCAAAGTAATTTATAGATTCAATGCTATTTCCATCAAGCACCATTGACTTTCTTCACAGAACTAGAAAAAAACTACTTTAAATTTCATATAGAACCAAAAAAAAGCCTGTATAGCCAAGACAATCCTAAGCAAAAAGAATAAAGCTGGAGGCATCACGCTGCCTCATTTCAAACTATACTACAAGGCTACAGTAACCAAAACAGCATGGTACTGGTACCAAAACAGATATGTAGACCAATGGAACAGAACAGAGGCCTCAGAAATAACGCCACACATCTACAACTACCTGATCTTCAACGAACATGACAAAAGCAAGCAATGGGGAAAGGATTCCCTATTTAATAAATGGTACTGGGAAAACTGGCTAGCCATATGCAGAAAACAGAAACTGGGCCCCTTCCTTACACCTTATACAAAAATTAACTCAAGATGGATTAAAGACTTAAACTTAAAACCTAAAACCATAAAAACTCTAGAAGAAAACCTAGGCAACACCATTCAGGACATAGGCATAGCAAAGACTTCATGACTAAAACACCAAAAGCAATTGCAACAAAAGCCAAAATTGACAAATGGGATCTAATTAAACTAAAGAGCTTCTGCACAGCAAAAGAAACTATCATCAGGCTAAACAGGCAGCCTACAGAATGGGAGAAAATTTTGCCAATCTATCCATCTGACAAAAGTCTAATATCCAGAATCTATAAGGAACTTAAACAAATTTACAAGAAAAAAACAAACAACCCCATCAAAAAGTGGGCAAAGGATATGAACAGACACTTTGCAAAAGAAGACATTTATGTGGCCAACAAACGTATGAAAATAAGCTCATCATCACTGTTCATTAGAGAAATGCAAATCAAAACCACAATGAGATACCATCTCATGCCAATTAGAATGGCGTTCATTAAAAAGTCAGGAAACAACAGATGGAGAGGATGTAGAGAAACAGGAACACTTTTACACTGTTGGTGGGAGTGTAAATTAGTCCAACCATTGTGGAAGACAGTGTGGTGATTCCTCAAGGATCTAGAACCAGAAATACCATTTGACCCAGCAATCCCATTACTGGGTATGTACCCAAGGGATTATAAATCATTCTACTATAAAGATATGTGCACACTTATGTTTATTGCAGCACTATTTACAATAGCAAAGACTTGGAACCAATCCAAATGCCCATCAAAGATAGACTAGATAAAAAAAATTGGCACATATACACCATAGAATACTATGCAGCCATAAAAAAGGATGAGTTCATGTCCTTTGCAGGGACATGCATGAAGTTGGAAGCCATCATTCTCAGCAAACTAACACAGGAACAGAAAACCAAATACCGCATGTTTTCACTCGTTTGTGGGAGTTGAACAATGAGAACACATGGACACAGGGAGGGGAACACCACACACTGGGGCCTGTCAGGGGGTGGGGAGCAAGGGGAGGGACAGCATTAGGACAAATACCGAATGCATGTGGGGCTTAAAACCTAGATGATGGTTAGATAAGTGCAGCGAACCACCATGGCATATGTATCCCTATGTAACAAACCTGCACGTTCAGCACATGTATCCCAGAACTTAAAAAAAAAAAAAAAAAAAAGGCAGTGAGAGAGAATGTTGTATTCTATCTCAGCCCAGAATAAGCTGTCCTGAGGTCATCTATTCACTCCCCTGTGCTTCTGTTGTCTTCAGTTACAATGCAATTTTGATGATCCCAAAGTCACTGTTTTAAGAGGGCAAGTTTTGCATTAAATGCTTATTTACTGTTGCTCTGGTATATTTAGAAAACAGAGCAGCCTGTTGAGAAGTAAGCATCTATTCAAATCTCCCTTCTGATTTTAAACTTCATCAGGAGCCACACAACCTACTCACACCACTCTGTGTGCGGACTTCCTTGTATCCGCCCTTTCTTTTCCCTCTTCCTGGAAGGTCCTCTCAACTCTCTCCCATCCCTAACACCCACACATTTATACCTAGAGAACACTTCCTAGTCCTTTAGCCCTGTTTCTAAACTTTCTCCTGCTCTCCAGGTACAGACAGATACCTGTCTCCTTTCCTCCAGCACTTGGTGTTACCATTTATCTCACAACTCTCAAATTTTCTGTTTCATTGGCAGAAGGACAGAAAGTGTTTGCAGGCAAAAGGAGGACATCACACAAAAAAAGAAAGAAAATGCAAATTCAAGCAGTAGGAGCATACCATCACTAAATATATTTTGAATTTAATGGATTTAATATTAATATTCATTTCCATTAATCAAAAGTGATGAACCCCAGTGGTCCCTGACCTGGAATAATTTTTAACATTACAGGGCCAGTTTAGATCATGCACCATGATGCTGGTCTGTGGGAAAATGTGGGAAAAGTAAATCAGCCTAGTCAATCTCCCATAGCATCCAAGTCCCTCTGCCTCCCCAGCTCAAGCAATCCTCCCACATCAGCCTCCCGAGTAGCTGGGACTATAGATGTGTACCACCATGCTTGGCTAATTTTAGTATTTTTTGTAATGTCGGGGTTTCAACATGTTTCTCAGACTGGTCTTGAGTTCCTGAGCTCAAGTGATCCACCCACCTCAGCCTGCCAAGGTGCTGGGATTACAGGCGTGCGCCACTGTGCCCCACCTCATCCACGTCTTAATGTTGCTTTACTGTACTCTTCTCATTGTACATGTGTCTTGTTTGGACATTATGTTCTACAGTGTCACTCCTAAAGTAGGGGGTTTTGCAAGTCTTCAGATGAATTCTTTGGTAATATCAAGGAGCTATTGACAAGAAGTTGTGAGGAGTCATCACAAGTCAGCTTGAGAAGTTGCATGTTATTCATATAGTTGAGAAAGGAGCCCTGGGTTAAACTCACTGCTTAAGAGCCATATGACCTAGGGAAAATTAGGTTATTTCTCTAAGCCTCACCTTCTTCCAAAAAGGGATATTAATTCCCACTTAATAGAGTTGTTGTGAGAATTAAATAAAATGATTGATATACAGGTGTGTTGTAAAGGAAAAGAAAAACATGTATGATAGATGTGCACATGAGTGTATACACAGACACTTGTGAACGAAAACAAAGGCCTAGAAGATGCTGGGTTCAAATCCTGACTCTGCCACTTGTGTGATCTTATACCAGTCCTGAATTCTTGAAACTCTCTTAATCTTAATTTTCCTCATTATAAAATACATTTGTTATAAGATTATTGTGAGGATTAAATGTCATTATGTTCAAAGAGCACTTATTACAGAGCCTGGCCCAAAGTACACGTTCAAGAGCTGTTGGCACAGCATAAAGATCTCGGCTCTTTTTAACCTAATTCACCCGTTGTGGCCGGAATAGGTGATTTCTTGATAAACCTCAAGGTGGAGCTAGAGACACAGAAGTGGGTGTCTCTTCAACAAGAATGTTTGGCCTTAAGGGGGAAGAAGAAGCAGACTTTCCATCTTGATTTTACCAGGACACATCCTATCTCCCTTTAAACCACCACCCATGTTCCTCCATTATGAGAGCCTTTGGGGTTTTTTGTTTGTTTGTTTGTTTTGGGTTTTGTTGTCAAAAAAAGAGTCAGACAAAGGAGCATTCAATAGATGTTGTTCTGGTTTTGGTTTTGTTTTGTTTTGAGACAGGGTCTCACTTTGAAGCCCATGCTGGAGTGCAGTGGCACGACCTCAGCTCACTGCAGCCTCTACCTCTGGGATTCAAGCCATCCTTCTGCCTAAGCCCCCCAAGTAGCTAGGACCACAGGCATGTGCTACCACGCCCAGCTAATTCTTGTATTTTTTGTAGAGACGGAGTGGGGGAAGTGGGGAGGTTCTGTAGGGGTCGGAGTTTGGGGGAGGTGGGTGGTTTCACCATGTTGGCCAGGCTCAAGCAATCTTCCCGCCTCGGCTTCTCAAAGTGCTAGGATTACAGGCATGAGCCACTGCGCCCAGCCTAGAAGTTCTTTAATATTGTGAATTCACTTCTACTTGGAGAAAATATGTTATCTGGTACATAGAAGATGACTATATAGTTTTGAAAAAACAAACCTTTATTACATTTTATTTTCTTCTCATCCTTCAGCCCACAGGCCAAAAGCAGGTTTTGTCTACATTCCACTCATGTGACTGATTTCCTGTCTGTCAGAGCCCAGTCATCTTTCCAAAAGGAATACTTATCATAGCTCCCATATTTCTCATTGGGAAATATGGAAAATAGCTCCCATATTTCTCAATGTAAATAAGACTCCTAGAAGTCTATCTTAGCATCCCAAGATTCCAGGAATATAGATTAGGTTTCAGTGGTTTTCAAATGAGCCCTTTGAAGTTATATATTGATAAGCTCGTTAAAAACTCAACTCATTACTTTCAGTACCATCTTGTAGGCTAAGTACCTATCATATATAATTAGAACCTCATGAGAATAAAAAAAAATCCGCATAAAAGATGAAAATACTACCAAATATCAGCCTTAACATGCCACTACTTTCAGAACTTGGAAAATCATTGCTACTGGCCAGGTGCGATGGCTCATGCCTGTAATCCCAGCTACTCAGGAGGCTGAGGCAGGAGAATCACTTGAACCTGGGAGGCAGAGGTTGCAATGAGCAGAGATTGCACCACTGCACTCCAGCCTGGTGACAAGAGCGAGAATCCATCTAAAAAAAAAAAGCATTGCCACAGAAACAGAGCTTAGATTCCCCCAAAATCTAGCTGGGTAAGAGAAACCCCTTCTATGTATAAATAAAGGATGAGTAAGAATTAGTTAAGTGAAGAAGAATGAAACGGGAGAAGGATGATTCCAGGCAGAGTTCCAGGACATGAGAAAGGTCAAAGAAAGGAATGCTCTTGTAGGTTTGAAAGTAATTGCATATGGCTCAACCGGAAAGGTTGAGAGGAAAATGGCGAGAGTTAAAACTGGAGGGGTGAACTGGAGATAATTATTAAGCCCTGCATTTTATGTTAAGGAGTATAGACTTTATCCTGAGAGAGGGGGAGCTACCAACATGCATCAGATGAGGCAGAACAATATCATTTCCTGCTTTAGAAAGATCATTCTGACGGCAAGACAAAGAACGGAGGAGGGCAAGGCTAGGGGGAAGGTGTGCTAGATACTTTCTGTTTGCATCTCCAGATACAGTAAGTCCTCAATGTCATCAATAGATTCTTGGAAACCGTGACTAAGGGAAACAATATATAAAGAAATCAATTTAGCTGTAGGCTAATTGATATAAATAATTAAGTTCATATGGCATATTTCTGGTCACGAAACATCATCAAACATCTAAATAAAGACCCAAAACACTTCTAATATTAAACCTTGAAATATAATAAATGTGAGCTATACATACATTTAAGAAAGATTAATAAAAACAAGTATAAGATAATTATTTTCCCAATTATTCCAGGTCAGTGTTACAGGTCGCCAGAGCCTATCCCAGAAGCAGAGCACAAAGCGGGAACCAGTCCTGGACAGGACGACATTCCCTCACAGGGCACACTCTCCCACACGCCACACTCACTCAGACTGGGACCATTTAGACACACCAGTTCACCTAATGTGCACATTTTGGGGATGTGTGAGGAAACTGGAGTACCCAGAGAAAACCCACGCAGTCATGGGGAGAATGTGCAGACTTCACACACGGTGGCCTCTGCCAGGAATCTGTTTTTTTCATCAACGTTATAATGAAACGTCGTTGAACATAATGACATTATTCGAAGACCTGCTGTACTCCCTCTACTTACCTGCTGCGTATCCCAGAAGTTTGACCTATGTGGGCTCCTGCTGGACTCCTTTGCCCTCTGGCTTTTGGTTGAGTCCGGCATTGGGAGATAGCAGTAGGAGATCAGAGGTCATGGGGAAAGACAGGTCCAAGAATTTATCCCCCACCTCCCTCCCTAGCGAGTCTTTGTGTGAGGACATTTCTCTCCACCGAAGGTCACTACTCTTAGCAGACAGCATCTGCCACACAACTGCCCTCTTCAGATTCTGGTAATCAAATCACTCCCACCCCATCCCTTGTTACTACCTTTGGGTAGTGATGATTAGCTAGCTGTTGCTAGCTAGCACTGGGGAAATTTTGTATCCCTTTTTGGTCTCCCTAAACCCTGCACTCATTTTGTAAATGATTCCTTTATTAAGCACTCCTCAAATTATCTAGTTTGAGTGTGCCATCTGATTCCTGCAGGACTCTGATACAGAAAGAAACCAGGAATAGTATGGTAGCTAGCATTTATTGCCTCTCAGGCATTCTTCTAAGCAGTTTATATATATTAACTCATTTAATTCTCACAGCAACCCTAAGAAGTATCCCTCCTTTACAGATGTGGAATCTGAGATATAGAGAGATTAAGGCGATTAAGTAATTTTCCCAAAAATGCACAGCTAGTGAGCCAGAATTCAAATCTACATAGTCTGTTTCCAGAACCTGTGTTCTTAACTACTAGGCTCTTCTGGTGAGGTAAGTTGATGGTGTAAATTGCAGCAATAGGCCGGGCACGGTGGCTCATACCTATAATCCCAGCACTTTGGGAGGCCGAGGCAGGCGGATCACAAGCTCAGAAGATGGAGACCATCCTGGCTAACACGGTGAAACCCCGTCTCTACTAAAAATGCAAAAAATTAGCCATGCGTGGTAGCAGACACCTGTAGTCCCAGCTACTCGGGAGGCTGAGGCAGGAGAATGGTGTGAACCTGGGAGGCGGAGCTTGCAGTGAGCTGTGCCACTGCACTCCAGCCTGGGCGACTGAGCGAGACTCCGTCTCAAAAAAAAAAAAAAAAAATTGCAGCAATATCAATGGAATGGGGGAAAATGAAGAAATTTAAGAGAGATTGTTGCTAATCCCAGGAGGATCAATTGAGGGCAAGAAGCAATGAGATGCATTGGTTATGAATATAGATTTTTTTTTTTTTGAAACTGAGTCTTGCTCTGTTGCCCAGGCTGGAGTGCAATGGCACGATCTTGGCTCACTGCAACCTCCGCCTCCTGGGTTCAAGTGATTCTCCTGCCTCAGCCTCCCCAGTAGCTGAGATTACAGGCACTTGCCACCATGCTCGGCTACTTTTGTACTTTTTTAGTAGAGACGGGGTTTCACCACGTTGGTCAGGCTGTTCTCAAACTCCTGACATCAGGTGATCCACCTGCCTTGGCCTCCCAAAGTGCTGGGATGGCAGGCATGAGCCACCGTGCCAGGTTTTTTGTTGTTTTTTTTTTTTGAGATGAAGTCCTGCTCTTGTCACCCGGGCTGGATGAGGCCTCAGCCTCCCAAGTAGCTGGGATTACAGGCGCCCACCACCATGCCTGGCTAATTTTTTTTTTTTTTTCTTTTTTAGTAGAGACAGGGTTTCACCATGTTGGCCAAGCTGGTCTCGAACTCCTGACCTCAGGTGATCCACCTGCCTCGGCCTCCCAAATAAAGTGCTGGGATTATAGACGTGAGCCACCACACTTGGTTCTTAATAAATCTTTATTAATAAATCATTCCAGAGAAACAGGGGGGCGCCTGTTGGAATTTAGAAATATTAGCTCTAAAGTGCCATCCTCTGTGGCTGAGGACAACCCTGAGATCAAACCAGCCCTTCCTTTCCTTTGGATGCCCACAGTACTTTTGTTGTTTTTATGACTGTCTTTAACTCTGATATCACATTTATTGGTTTATATGTCTCTCCCCACCAAGCTCCACTAGTCCTGATTCATACTCTTATCCTTAGTTACTCTCATCATATGAAGCACATAGTAAGTACTCTATAATATTTGTTGAATGAATGAATGACTCAGTCCTCCTAGGAAATTATTCCCTGACTGCCACTGCACTCCAGCCTGGCAACAGAGTGAGATTCCATCTCAAAAAAAAAAAAAAAGGGCTTGCTGGGACCGGGCGCAGTGGCCCATGCCTGTAATCCCAGCACTTTTGGGGGCCAAGGTGGGCGGATCACCTGAGGTCAGGAGTTCGAGACCAGCCTGGCCAACATGGTGAAACCCCATCTCTACCAAAAACACAAAAATTAGCCAGGTGTGGTGGCGGGCGCCTGTAGTTCCAGCTACTTGGGAGGCTGAGGCAAGAGAATTGCTTGAACCCAGGAGGCAGAGGTTGCAGTGAGCCAAGATTGTACCACTGCACTCCAGCCTGGGCGACAGAGCAAGACTTCGTCTCAAAAAAAAGGGGGGGGCTTGCTTCCTGGAGGGGGTTTGCCCTTTTTGCCCCTTCTGTTTTTTCCACCTTGCGGGGATGCAGCATTCCTCCCCTCCAGAGGATGCGGCAACAAGGTGTCATCTTGGAAGCAGACAATAGCCCTCACCAGACACCAGTTGTGATGGAGCCTTTCCAGCCTCCAGAACGGTGAGGAAATAAATTTGTACCATTTATAAATTTCCCAGTTTTGAGTATTTTGTTATAGCAGCACAAACAAAGATAAGTGGAGTCCTTTGGAAGAGGGAACAAGTGAAGGAAGGGAAAGGGGTGACCCTGATCCTAGTAGTCAAGAGATATTTATGCAGATCTAACTTGCTGAGGTTGAGCAGTCTTATGGAACAGAAGTATTTCTAGAATCATATTTTTAATATAATGTAAAGAAATCTGCTCATGTGATGGGTAAAATATATATATACATATGCATATTGTACACACACACACACACACACACACACACACACCTATGTTGAAAATAGCTACTTATTTTTAGCTACTGTTCTTTTAAAGAGTTGGTTTATTGAGTCATACAGAGACAACCCAAGTATTTAATGTAGACAATTAATAGCTGATTCAAAGACATCCTATATATCCACTGTGCAAAGCAGAAGCACACCATTAAGGAGAGGCTAGAAGCCTCCCTTTCTATAGGCACAATTTTTATTCAGGCAGCTCTTGCAAAAGCTGGGAGTTGGAAAAACGGCTCCCTGGCTGGGGATTGTGGCTCATGGCTGTAATTTGAGAGATTGACGTGAAAGGATCACTTGAGGCCAGGAGTTCAGGACCAGCCTGGGCAACATAGCGAGATCCCATCTCTCAAAAAAATTGTTTTTGAATTAGCCAGGCACGGTGGCATGTGCCGGAGTTCTAACTACTTGGGAGGCTGAGGTGGGAGGATTGCTTAAGCCCAGTAGTTCAAGTTTACAGTAAGCTATGATTGCACCACTGCATTCCAACCTGGGTGACACAGTGAGACCCTGACACTGCCCCTCACCCCCAAAAAGAAAAGAAAAACAGTTCCAATAGGTGTGCAATAGTGGACTCTGTTTACTGTTACCAACTCATTCTTGAATAAAAATAGGGAAAAGAATTCTCCAACTTAAGCAGACTGCAGAGATTTTAGGAAAGGATTTAAATAAGACCTTGGGCCAAGAAGGACTTTAAATTTGTGATGGATTAAACAGTTTTCTTCACACACCTCTCTAGAACTAGCTAGACTATGATTTCTCCATTCTTTCAATGTCCTTCCAAAACACCATCATTACCACTACCCTTCAGCTAAAACATCTAAGTTATCAGCAACTTCCTTGTCTAGGTATCATCCCATCTGTTCAGAATAAGCATTCGGTTCTCTTCATTCAAAAAATGGGTATTGGATACCCTCAATGTGCCAGAACCTGTGTGGGACCCAGGGATTGAAAAGGAAACAAAACGTTCTTCCTCAACCTCCAGAAGCTCACTACTAGTGGTGGCAAAGACTCACATAACTAGCTGGGTCACCTAACACTCTGTATCTTAAAGGATCTCCCAGTAGTATCCCATAAAACACTGGGTGCAGCTGCCAAGGCCAGAGGAGGTTGAAACGTGGATAGTTGAGAGAGGCCCTCTTCTTTGCTTCTCTTACTGCCAGTGCTGGAGTGGGTTCCTTTGAATGTGTCCCATGAGATGTGATGGGGGCTGTGTTTCCAGCACCAGTCCGTATTCTTGCTATCAGTGTGAATCCCTGCCCAGGTTTCAGAGGCTCTTCAGGATGTGAAGGAAGACAATACCCTACTCCAGTGCTACACTCAGCCAAGAATTACCTTGCTCCTTCCTCCTTACTGCATTGTAAATTGACCCTCATAGCCATTTTCCCAGACCCAAGCCTGCTTAGTTAGAATAGATGCAAATTCCAGTATCACTGACACATCCCAAGCCACTGTTCCCCTTCAATACCTGTCCTGATTCCTAAGTTAGTTCATTGCTTCCATCTATTTCCATTTTCTTGGTAACTGTATTCATTCAAGAAGGATTTATACTAGGCAGAAGTACAATGTAGAGGTTAAGGGTGGAAACTCTGGGAGTTCAATCCCAGCTGTGTGTTTACTAACTGTATCACCTTAGGCTGATTAACTGTCCTCTTTGTTTCTTCATCATAAATTGGGGATAATAATATTACTATAAAGATAATAATAGAACCTGTCTAATAAGGTTGTTGTGAGGATTAAATTGATGAATATATAAAGGGCTTAGAATAGTGCTTGGAACCTAGTAAGAGCAATATAAATGTTAGCTAGAATTGATCTAAGTTCTAATATTAACTCATTTCATCCTCAGAATCACCCTAAGGGGTTGGTACATTTATCAATGAGAGATTTTGTAACAGAGGTTTTAAGTAAAACAGAGGCTAAGTAACTTGCCCAGGCCTCTGACAGTACTGCGTGAACAAAACAGGCAAGATCTCTGTTATCACGGAAATTTCATTAAACAAATAAAATAATTTCATGATGATAAATGCAATGAAGAAAACAAAATAAGATGAAGGTAGGCCGGGCGTGGTGGCTTACACCTGTAATCAATCCCAGCACTTTGCGAGGCCGAGGCGGGCAGATCACCTGAGGTCAGAAGTTCGAGACCAACCTGGCCAACGTGGCAAAATCCTGTCTCTACTAAAAATACAAAAATTAGCCAGGCATGGTGGCACATGCCTGTAATCCCAGCTACTCTGGAGGCTGAGGTGGGAGAATCGCTTAAATACGGGAGGCAGAGGTTGCAGTGAGCCGAGATCATGCCATTGCACTCCAGCCTGGGCAACAGAGCAAGACTCCATCTCAAAAAACGAAACAAAACAGAAAGATGAAGGTATGTGATAGGGTCACTTCTCTAAGGAAGTGACATTCCAGGGACTTGTTGCCCTTTCCTGCTACTGGCCTGTGTTCAGAGCCACTGTGGTTTACCTCAACACACTTCAATAATTCTGCATCTTGGTGAAGCTACTGGAGTCTCATTTCCTTTGTTTAAGGAGGTCCCCAGACCCCTTAATGGCTATTTGCCTACTGCTTATTTGTTTCACTTCACAGGAAAATGTATTCTGCATCATTGGACAATCTACTCCACAGATAACCAGAAAATTACAATATGGCACAGGAAGTTCTATGGCAAAGGAAAGGAAAAGGGGCTGTGTCTTCCCAGAGGAGGTACCTAACTGAGCTTGGTGGACAGAGGAGTACAAAGAATAGTATATGCAGAGGCTCTCATCTACAGTGTGCCCCCAAAAATAAACAATAAATAAATAAATAAATAAATAAATAAAGTGTGCCCTAGTCATCTTCTCAAACCAATGAAAGCTTGACTCTCATTTTTCTGGTAGCCCTATAGTTTCAAAATACTGTTTACTTTGTGTGTGAAGGTGGAGGAAACAGGCACTTCCAGGATATTGCAGGCAGTAGTGCCCATGAGGAGGCCCTCATACTTCTGCTGGGATCTCTTGGGTACCTCAAGTGTTTCTATCTTCCACCAGAACACTGAGGGGGCAGGGCGGGGGGCAGCTTTACTCTCAGGCTGCTGCTAGCTCATATAGCACCTGGATTCCTTTCCTAGGGCTGCTGTCACAAAGTACCACAAAACTAGGTGGCTTCAAAAAACAGAAACAGATTCTCTTAACAGTTCTGGAGCTGGAAGTCCAAAATCAAGGTGTCAACAGGGCTGGATGCATCTGGAGGCTCTGAGGGAGCATCTGCTCCATGCCCATCTCTTTGCCGTGGTGCCTGCCAGCAATCCTTTGCATTCCTTGGCTCATGGCTGCAGTGCTCCAATCCCTGACTCCATCCCTGGAAAGCCTTCTTCCCTTTGTCCCTCTGTCTGAATCTCCCTCTCATCCCTTTTCTAAAGACATCAGTCGTTGGATTTAGGGTCTACCCAAATGCAGTATGGCCTCATCTTAACTTGATTACATCTGCCAAGATGCTATTTCCAAATAAGGTCACACGCACAGGTACCAGAGGTTAGGGCTTCAACATATCTTTTGGGAGGATACAATTCAACCCATGACTGCATCTTTGTGCAGAATGGAGACATCTGTGCCCGCTCTGGATGGATGCTGCCCCTGTGCTCATGGCTTAGTGAGGAGACAGCACCCTTGTGTGAATTACAGCAAAGAGCCCTTTCTCCTAGTGCAGCTCCACACCAGGACCCAAGGCTTTGCACTTGGAATCTAGGCTGATTTCAACCCCGATTTAGCCTCCCTCTGGCCCACTCAGCAGGACACAGCCTGTTCAATCATATGTACTGACCTTTGACTACTCTGCCCTCAGCTGGCTGCTTCCACTCTGCCCCTCCCCACATTCCTACCCATCCTATTCCTTCCATCCCCATATCCTGAGGGTATAACCCATTCTCATTCTCAGTCCAGTTTTTGGATGTCTTTTGTGGAATGATCTGATTCTGTAGCTCCTGTGACTAGCTGGTATGTTTGCCTGGACAACATCTCTTCTCTTCTCTTCTCTTGTGGAAACAGCACCCTAATTTTCCTTTGGGGCAACCATCCCTCTCCCACTTGCAGTTCATCTGGTTTGGGTGGGACTGACCCCACATTCCAACTTGAGATTGGCATAAAATCTAGTGTTGGCCAACCAGAACACCCCATCCCCTGGCATAATGATTAATCCTAGACTATTCTAAACATGACCGGGACTTTTGCCAAAACTACTGAAGGAGAGCCATTCTCTCTGTCCAGATGGCTATATGAATAGGATAAGCCAGGAGTGGCCTGAGAATAAAGCTGACCCAGAGAAAACTGATGCTAAGAGAGAGAATCCTGATAATATAATTTAGTCACCTGCTTCTATCTAAGCCTAAAGCTAGATATAGCCCTGAACTTTATAAGTAACATGAGCTAACAAATTTCCCTCCCACCATGATCCCCTCTTTTACTGTGTGACTACTAAAAGTGGGTCTATGTCCCTTGTAACTGAAAGAATCCTATATAGGGACTCTTTAAAATGCCAAAAAAGAAAGAAAGGAAAGAAAAGGAAGAAAGGGAAGGAAAGGAAGGAAGGGAAGGAAGGAGGAAGGAAGGAGGGAGGAGGGAGGAGGGAGGAAGGAGGAAGGAGGGAGGGAGGAAGGAAGGAAGGAAGGGGAGGAGGAAGGAGAGAGGAAGGAGGAAGGAAGGAAGGGAGGAAGGGAGGAAGGGAGGGAGGAAGGAAGGAAGGGAGGAAGGAGGGAAGGGAAGGAAGGAAGGAAGGGAGGGAGGAAGGAAGGGAGGAAGGGAGGAAGGGAGGAAGGGAGGAAGGAAGGAAGGAAGGGAGGGAGGAAGGGAGGAAGGAAAGGAGGAGGGAGGAAGGAGGAAGGAGGAAGGAAGGAAGGGAGGGAGGAAGGAAGGAAGGAAGGAAAGAAGGAGGGAGGAAGGAGGAAGGAGGAAGGAAGGAAAGAGGAAGGAAGGAAGGGAAAGAAGGAAAGATGAAGGAAGGAAGGAGGGAAGGGAAGGAAGGAAGGAATTCCAATCTCTGAATGCATCTCTGACACCTCCATTATCTCTGCTCTGTGCTTCCAAAGCTCTGTGTCCTCCCTGGCCCACCAGGGTCTCCATGCCTGAGTCCTGGCAGATGAGTAGGAGTTAACTAGGCTAAGAAAGGGGAAAGGTTTCCTAGCACATCATGGTGGAGATAGGTGTAAAATTGGACTGAATATCCCGCCTACTTAGACTTATTAAACTTTTTGAGGAGAGGTGGGGGTAGGGAGCAGGTTCTGCCCCTTCCTGGGGCCGCCAGTTCTGTCTACATTTGGTTTCATTTTCCTGTGGGCTCTCTACTTTCCAGCTCAGCAGCTTTGTTCCCACGTGCCATCCAGCAGCATATCTTAAATCTCTGCTATGAGCTAACACTGAGCTAAGCTGCTGGGAGGCACACATTGCCCCTTGTTATTCTCTGCAACCTCTACACCACCTAGCACAGAGCCACAGCCCAGCAGGTCTCCAGAAGTGCACACTAATAGGCATTCCCTGACCTCTTGCAATGTCAGTCCTTCCTTCACCATGAAGCCTTCCCTGACTGTTGTAGTCCATCCTGATCTCCCCCTTTCCTGAGTCCATCATGAGCTATTGCATCATATTGTGTCTTTTGTTGCACTGGTGCTGGACCTGTTTCCCAGTTCCTCTTAAAGATTTCTGAATGCAAGAATCTCTATCCAAAGTTCTTTTTTTTTTTTTTTTGAGACAGAGTATCACTCTGTCACCCAGGCTGGAGTGCAGTGGAGCGATCTCGGCTCACTGCAACCTCTGCCTCCTGGGTTCAAGCAATTCTCCTGCCTCTGCCTCCCCAGTAGCTGGGATTTACAGGTGCCCTGACTTGAAGTCAGGTCAGGATCACTGACTTCAAGTGATCCACTTGCCTTGGCCTCCCAAAGTGCTGGGATTACAGGCATGAGCTACTGCGCCCAGCCTCCTCTGCCCAAAGTTCTTAGCACAAACTCAGGAAAGAGTCACTCTACAAATGATACACAATTGAGAAGAACTTTAATGCATATACCATCATTGCCACTATAATAGAGATAGAAGATACATTAAGAAAATTCAGTTTGTATCAATAAAACAGATCAACACAGAACAAGGAAACACCATAGATATTTGTAAATGAGATCTTCTCTTTTGCTACTGTGTATATATATTCCTTTATATTTATACAAACTCGCAACACATGACATTTCATATTTCATATGCCACTGAGAAGAGGTGTCAGTATACAGAACATAGGAAGAAGAAAAAAGCATGAGAACATCTGCTTAGTTAGAATCTGATGAGGAGAGACGTGAGAGCTATTGTTCCTCTCTCTGCTCAGGCCTATTGAGAGGCAACTCCAGTTTTTGCTAATTGTTCCTCCTGAGGAATTCTGCTCATACTGCTATGGTACATCTCCTAGGTTGACATGAGACCAGCCTGGTCCCCAGTTGAATAAATTAGAAAGAGCAGTTGGGGGAATTGAATATGATATGCAAATTGCATAAGGTGACATCTCTCTGTGTGGCCACAGAGATAGATCATCTGCTCCTGGCTCCTTATCTGAGGGAAGCCTCTGCTGTTCAACCTGCTCCAGGGTTTAATTCTGTTGGGGTTGTGAGGCTGACAACAATGTGTTCCTTTCCTTCCTTCTCTCCCACAAGCAGAGGAAGTCATACGTAGACAAAACAGATGTTTAGGTTTTCTCTTCAGCAGGCTTCCTCTTGTTCCCCTCTATCACCCCCAGATAGGTGAAGTTCAGAATTAGGACTGCCCACTGCGGGGGGTACAGACCCTCCCCTGTTCTGAGACTAACCCTGCCATTTACTGCCTTCTCTATGTAGTCTTGGATAGGTTGCTTCACTGACGCAGGCCTCAGTCTTCCTCATCTGTACTGGAAATAATAAAACCCACATCACAGTGTTGTGTCAAAGATCATCAGGGCATGGATGGGAAAGTGCTTTGGGAACTGTAAAGTGCCTAACACATGATCGATGATTTTTGTTATAATATTTGAATCACGGTGCATACAAACTCTCCTGCTGCTCCTCCTGGGCCCCAGCCCCAGCCCCATCACAGCTCACTGCTCTGTTCATCCAGGCCCAGCATGTAGTGGCTGATTCTTCTTGGCTGCTTTTAGCCTCCAGAAGTTTCTCTGAAGCCAACCAAACCTCTAGGTGTAAGGCATGCTGGCCCTGGTATTTCTAGATGAGGTTAGGTTCCTGGGACAGGAATGTGTATTGAGGTGGAGGGAAGGAGCTGAAAGAAGGAGGGGATCCTTGGAAAGGGCTCTGAGAGGGGTGTATTCAGTTTCATTCTGAGACCAATACCATCTACCCCCCTAGACTCTCACAGTGGCTCCACCTTAAATGTCCACAGCATTTCACTTTCTAAAATGTACTTTTATTTGACTCTCATAACTATTTTGTGAAGTAGGGAAGATTGTCAGCCTCATTAGGTGAAAATATGTTGGTTCAAGATCACACAGTTAGTATGCTGCAAAGTCAGGACTCAAACCCAGGTCTCTGGAATCCTGGTTTTCTGAATGTCGGAGGGCACCTCTAACAAAGGCTCTGGAGCACTCTAAACTCTCATTCTGGGCTCATTCCTCACTCCTGGAGGCTGATTTCTGGGGGAAGGAGGAAGTGCATGAGGTACCTTTCTGTCAGATGACTGGTGGCAGACCCTACTTTAACCCAGCCCAACAAGGTCATGCTACAGAGCTGCTCATGGCATTTTCCTGGACTCTCCTCCCTTGGTCCTGACTGGATTCTTCTACCCTGATCCACTTAGTAAGTCCAGGCTCCATCTCCTACTTACACAATGCCCCTTCTCTTGCTCCTTTGCTCATGGTGTTTACACTGGCTTTCTCCAGTCTCTGGTTCTCAGTCCCCTTACAAAGATCCTGGATTAGATTTGCCTGCCTAGCTCTGCCTGATTGGGATTACACATTGTGTAGTGCCAACATCACACGTTCGGCATCTACGGTGTGTGCACGGCACTGCACTAAGGGTTTTACACCCATTCTCCATTTAATCCTTTCAACAGCCTCGTGAAGTAGATAGTATTACTTCATTTACATATGAAGTAACTGAGGCTCACTGAGGCTCCGGGAGTCATCTTCCCAAAGTCACAAAACTAGTTAGTGATGAAGACCCAAGAATCGAACCCAGGTCTGTCAGACTGTAAGCCCTGTAGGCTTAACTATTCTGCCTTAAGACCTTCTGAAACCTCATCCTGTGGTCTGATGCTTACAGGGGTTGGAAGATAGTTTACTACATGAAATCCTTTAGTTTCCAGGCTTTTAGCTGCATGGCAGAGTTTGTCCTGAGAAAGATCTTGCCCAGCTCAGCCTGGCACACACGGGTCCATAAATTAAGTCCTCCTTGAGGTGGAATGCATTTCTGGCACATAAACATGGCTGCCTGGTGTCTCTTTTCAAACAAATGGGACTGTGCTCTATTCTCAACAAGTGTCAGAGATTCTTGTTTCTCTTCCTCTTGTTACTCTTTAGGAACCTCCAGCCTAGAATAGTCAGGCATGGACCATCCAAACACAAATTGCTAAGATGCTTTCTGGCAGCCTCAGAAACCAGGACCATACGCCTGGCTAAGTGATGAGGGGGTCACACAGCCTTGGCTCTTTTCACTGTACCCGAAAAGAAAGGAAGCTTTAGTAATGAAAGGATTGCTGCCAAAATCCTCTTTCCCCCTTGCAGATCTTACAGAAAACAGCCACAGAATCCCAAGGCATCAGCACCAAGAGAGCCTGTAGAAACTATCTGGTCTAAGCTCCTGAAGCCCAGAGTTAAGAATGACTTAACCCAAGCTGCACAGCCTCTTAACAGTCCACTGTTAACCCCAGAAAGAGATGCATTTGAATCTGAAAGGAGACAGGAATCCTAATCCTACTGCTCAGGGACTTGCTGATTTACTTTGCTGTCTATTAGCCTTTCTGTGGCATGATTTTCTACCAAGCAAAGTCTTTTATTCAAGTCTCCCAGAGATTTCCTATTTAAGCGTTTGCTATTTGGCCACTTAAAAAAGACAGAAGAGAAGTAAACAGAAGTATATACCACACAACTCAGTCCAGTCAGTAGTTGACTCTCAAGATGGCGGATGTCACTGAGATGGCTGAGAAATAGGAACGGATGTGGAGAAAGGAGTGGCAGTGGAGTTAGCTGTCTTGTCTACCTGCTGGATATCTGGGAAGCCAGACTCTGTGTGGACAGTGATCCCTAGTCATAGGAAACTTTGCCTGTGCTGTCATCAGTGTCCACGGAGAACTGCTTCTCACCTTGAGAAATCCCTCTTCTTGGTTCCTTCAGGTACAAGAAGAGAGGATGGAGACGAGGGTAGGCTTCTTTTCCAGATTACACATTCTGGATCAGAAAGTCTATATCAGTGGGATTTTCTGAAAGACCCAGTTTTTTTTTGTTTGTTTGTTTGTTTTAGAATTTCTGTGCTTTGGAGCTAGAAGGATATATAAATGAGAAAACTGAGAACAAAAGAAGAGACAATATATTTTTGGTTGCAAGGGATAAGAACCTAACTCCAACAAGCAAAGCAAAGGGGGGTTTTCTTAGAAAGATACATTGAGCTTTCTATCAGAATCAAAGGAAGAGGTGATCAGCCAAGCCTCCAAACCAGAATCAGGGTCTAGAAAACCAGAGACCACACTCTTTCTTACCTTATGTCTCTGCTGCCCTCTGCCTAATGGCCTTGTTTTCGCTTACTATAGACCAGAATTTACACAGGGATGGAGAATAAGCCATCACAGCTTTAGACCTCATATCTTCAAATATTTGCCACTCAAATGGAAAAAGAATAGGTCCAGCTTTTTATAAAAATCTTAGGGAAGGATTCTGATGGGCCCTGCTTGATCACATGCTCCGTTTATTGACAGTCTTCACTAGAATCACCTGGTTTGGGTTAGGGAGTAGTAGTACTACTAAAGAAGAGATTACTATTTCTGGAAGAAACAAGGAGAGAGGTGACAGCTGCTTATTACAGGAAATGATTTACCAGAGATCCTATAGCAAGTTAGGAGCGGACTCAGGGCTAGAAACAGAATCAATAAAATAGGTATTAATAATAATGGAAGTCTCTGAATTCTCTTCATTTCTTTCTTTTTCTTCTTTTTTTTCTTTCTTTTTTTTTTTTGAGAGGGGGACAGGGTCTTGCTCTGTCACCCAGGCTGGAGTGGCACAGTGTACAATCATGGCTATGGCTCACTGTATTCTTGACCTCCAGGGCTCAATCGATCCTCCCACCTCAGCCTCCCAAGTAGCTGGGACTATAGGTGCAGGCTACCTTGCCCAGTTAATTTTTTGTATTTTTTGTAGAGACAGGGTTTCACCGTCTTGCCAAGGTTTGGATTGTTTTTGTGTGAAGTAAACCTCAGTGTTACTGAGCCGTTCATTTATTTAGATTTTTAAGAGATTGCCATTGAGGCTGGATGCGGTGGCTCATACGTACAATCCTAGTGACTCAGGAGGCCAAGGCAAGAGGATCGCTTGAGGCCAGAATTTGAAACCAGCTTGGGCAACATAGCAAGACCCTGTCTCTATTAAAAAAAAAAAAAAAATATATATATATATATAAAATGTTACTCCTGTGAGACAGAATGGACTAGAGTGGAGTAATTATGTAAGTAGGGAAATGTTAGGAACTCTGTGGTAGCTCTCTAGGGCAGAAAACAATGGTGGCCTGGACCAAGGTCATGCCAATGAAAATGGAGAAAAATGATCAGATTTGAGATATATTTAGAAGTAAAACCCTAGGATCTGCTGCTAGATTAGACAAGGAGGCTGAGAAAAAGAGAAAAATCAAAGAATTAAGGATGAGTTTTCTGTGAAGACTAGGGTTCAAACAAGTTTGGGGGCAGAATCAAGAGTTTCAATTTGGACATGTTAAGTTTGAGACATGAAAATGTCCAGTAGGCACTTAGATACACATGTTATTATCAAAGACTTGGCATCTAAAGCCTCGGGACTAGACGAGTACATCAAAGAAGGAAGTACAGTTAGAACAGAAGGCCCAACTGTTCTTGGAGCCATCTTTTCTATATATACTGAATCTTTCTGCTGGGCTTCTGGCCAGGAACTTCAGGTAGGAATTACAACCATTATCTACGGTGAATCCTGTGAAATGAGAAGTCAGATTCATCCCTCGGGGATAGCTAAGAGGTATCCAAATGGACTGTTTAACAAGCATCAAAACTTCTTCATCTAGAGTGTCTTGATTCCTCCTAAGTAAATCCTTTGGATCACTATTAAACAAATGATAAGACTGCCCTGCCCTATACAGTTTTGCCACTTGTCTTTGGTGATATCATTGGAGCCATGTTTTAAGACCCCAGGACATCTACCAGACTTAGTTTCAGAGGACTGAGGGTGCTTCCTGTGGTAGATTGAAAAATTGGTCACCATATTTTGAAGCTCCTCCCATAAAGAGATGCCACCTATTTCCCCCTCCCTTTTTTTTTTTTGAGACTGAGTCTGGCTCTATCGCCCAGGCTGAAGTGCAGTGGTGCGATTTAGGCTCACTGCAACCTCCTCCTCCTGGGTTCAAGCAATTCTTGTGCTTCAGCCTCCCAAATAGCTGGGATTACAGATGCCCGCCACCACACCCAGCTAATTTTTGTATTTTTAGTAGAGATGGGTTTTCACCATGTTGGCCAGGCTGGTCTGGAACTCCTGACCTCAAATGATCCGCATGCCTTGGCCTCCCAAAGTGCTGGGATTACAGGCATGAGCCACTGAGCCAAGCCCTATTTCTCCATTTCTTAAAACTGGACTTGGCCATGGAACTTGTGTTCATCAGTGAGACATTGGCAAATGTGATGGACACAGAGCTTGAAAAGTGCTTCTGTGTTGGATCTTGCCCTCTCTTGCTTCGAGGAAACTCCTGCTACCATATGGACAAATCTGGGCGGCCTTCTGGAGGATGACACCACAGGGAGAAAGGCCTCAACAGCCCCAGTCATCTCAGCTGGGACCCCAGACATGTGGATGTAGCTATCCTAGACCATCCTGCCTCAGCCAGAAGAACCACCCAGCCAACCCACAGAATCATAAGAAATGATACATGTTTGTTGTTTTAAGCCTGTAAATTTTGGAGTGGTTGGTTACGTCCTTCAGAAAACAACAATGAACTCCTAGCCAGGCAGTCTAACAATGTTTCACAGGTAGAGATATTCTTTCTCCTATCCTCACTCTTCTTGGGGCATTTGTATTTGATCAGTCATCAAAGGTTAGTACTAAAAGGTGAAAGCTTAGTTGAGGAATGTAAAGCAATGGCCAGTGGGTAGCAGAGATATTTGGGAGCAGTAGACTCTTCCAAGAGCGCCTGAAACAGTTTCTCAAAGGTGATTCCGGTTTCCCAGTTGAGTGTTCTCACAGCATCATGTGCCTTTCCTTTAGAGTACTTTGTAATTATATTTGGGTGATGATTTGACAATGTCTAGACTAAATCATGAAGCTATACGTTTCATGAAAGCAAGAACTGTGTCTAATTTGCCACTACTTGTATCCTGGCACATAATATATATTCATTTGTTGAGAAAATAAATGAATAAATAAATTTGAATTTTGTCTACTTCATATAATGGATCAGGACCTTAAAAAACCATCATTTAACAGTATTTATATCTTACGGACTAGTGTTTTGCATTTACTTCCAGCCACAGGATGCTACTTGATTCCCCAACTATGGCAGGTAATTGGGTGTAGGCTTGGGGCAGGGAATCTGAAATCAATGAGATCCCAGGACACTGATTATTGTAGTTCTTTCCCCTTCCCCCAAACTGTTGGCAAACAAAGTCAAACAAACATTCCTCAGGATACTCCAGAAAACTCAATATCCAAGCAAGGAGCTTAGTGGCCGGCAGGAGCAGGTGATATGAGTTGGGGAGTCAGGTCTGGAGAATGGTCTTATTCTGTGGATGTTATAAGGCTTCGGTCACCAAGCAATTGTGGTTATTTAATTAACTGAGGTTATTTAACTCTAAGAATCCTTGGGAGCCTGGTACTACCAGAGGGTATATCCCATCTACCCTTCTTCTAAGACAATCTGAAGAAAAAAATTTGAAAGAGCATGAGTCAGACAGAGGAGGGTTCAAATGATGCTAGTGGGTGACTTGAGCGTGTTAACTTTTCCAGGGCTGTTTCCTTGACTGCCAAATTGGGATAATAATATTTTAGAAACAGCATCTCCATTAGATCATAGGACCTTGCAGGCAGGGATCATTTTTTTTTTTCATCTGTATTGATCTACTGCTTAATAATGCTAGGCCCTAGTCGATAGTCAAATAGCTAAGTGTCTTCTTAGAGGTGATCCAGGACCTAGTCCTGGCTCCATCACTGCGATACTCTCAGAATAATTAGGAGATTTCCTTCCATTCTTTGGATGTCAACCTTCCCTTCTATAAAATAGGAGCCTGGAACAGATCTTCTCTAAGCTCCTTTCCAGATCTGATAATCGATGAGTCTGTGACCATTCAGTACACTCTACTCCACTGCTGCTCCTAGAAGTTAATAATGCTATAGACTGAGGAGACAATGAGTCACGAATCACTTTGTATTTACAGATACACATGCATTTAAAATAGATGTAAATAAACACAATACTGTATCGCACTTTTGGCCACTTTTGCCTCTTTAGAAGTCAAGAGGTTTTTTTTGTTGTTGTTGTTTGTTTGCTTGTTTTGTTTTGAGATAGAGTCTCGCTCTGTCACCCAGGCTGAAGTGCAGTGGCACGATCTCGGCTCACTGCAACCTCTGCCTCCCAGGTTCAAGCGATTCTCTGCCTCAGCCTCCTGAGTAGGGATTTCAGGTGCCCACCACCACACCTGGCTAATTTTTATATCTTTAGTAGAGATGGGGTTTCACCATGTTGCCCAGGCTGGTCTTGAACTCCTGACCTCAGGTGATCCGCCCACCTCGGCCTCCCAAAGTGCTGGGATTACAGGCATGAGCTGCTGCGCCCAGCCAGAAGTCAAGAGTTTTTAAATATTTTATTTGGATTGTTGAGGAAGATTAAATCCAGGACAAGTTGCCACTAACACGTATTACACAGCTTGAACCTTGGTGGCTAATTGTGCTATTACTGTGATTGATGAACACTATGCTGCAATCAGCTGGAAGCTGCTGCCTTTCATTTGACAGAAATGAGGTCACAGAGCAGGGCTGGGGAGCTGCCATCTCACAAGCAGGTCTGGTTGTCTGTTGCCCAGTAGACAAGCTTGCCACTATAACATTTAACTCTTGATTCCATCTATTGTGAAGATGCTTGTTCCCTTGAACTGGCTCCTGAGCTTTACAGAATTTGACAGTTTTAAAGAAAATGATTTCATCTTTGCCTGGATATTCAGTAGGAGAGAAAAGATTATTGGATATAGATACTAAAATATCCAGGCGTCATGAGGACCTTGGTCTGAAATCCTAGTACTAGAGTAGGTGAGTGTTAATGACCAGAAAAAAATAGTAATTATCCATGACACTGTATACAACGTTACAGTGTAAAAATCACACCCAGAACCACTGCCCTCTGAAGCAACTGTATTATACCCATGGTAAGAAAAGTTAATCAAGTCACTCTTCACAAATGCCCCATTGCTGGAGCATAGAGGCTGTTCAAAGTGGAGCATGGAGGCTCCTGCTGATTGGGAGCCTGATAAGTGTTGCCTGGCAGAGGCAGATACAGGGAAAGCCAGCACTTGGGACTGGGAAGCACTGGGCATTTTCTACCCAGGCCCATGGGATCTGTTGCCTCAGAGACTGACTCGCCTTTCCTGAGCATTAGACATCCATCACCTGGGATTAGTCTGAGTAGTTGAGCAATTTGTTAACAGATTAGAGATATACATCTTTTCTCCAGTGGACTTGGAATCTGATGGCCCTGGAATTGAATTCTAATGTGGCTTTAACACTCTCTTGGTATGTGATCCAAGTCTCGTAATCTCTCTGGATCATAGTTTGTCTATAAAAGATGCAGCCCAAAATGTGGTTAAAAGCACAGACCTTGGAGCCTACTGCCTGGATGTGAACTCCAGCTCTATCACTTACTTATTATGTGACTTTAGAGGTCCAGCTAGAACCTCTTTGTACCTTTGTTTCCTCATCTTCAAATGAGGTTCACTATAGTGCCTCCCTCACAAGATGTTGGGAAGATAAATGAATTAATGCACGTAAAATGCTTGGAACAATGTCTAGTACAGAGTAAGCATGACATCAGAGTTGGCCGAGACAACTCTTGGATGCCAATCCTGATCTCTCAGGTTTGTTTGGTGGATCAACTGAAATGGTGAAGGTGAAAAAAAAGAGACACCGAGTTATTAGTGCCAAAAGAGACCTTAAAGATCATCCAAATAAGCTCCCTCATTTTATAAGTAGGAAATCAAGACTCAAAAATGGAAAGTAACTGGCCCAGAGTCACAGTTGATTTAATGACAGAGTCCAGGTCTCCTGATTCCAAGTCCAAAGCTCTGCTCTCTGCATTGCATCAAAGAAAGGAACATCCTTGTAGAGCTGACTTCTTTAAAAAAAAAAAAAAAGAGAGAGAGAGAAAGAGAGAGAGAGAGACAGGGTCTTACTCTGTCACCCAGACTGGAATGCAGTGGCATAATTACAGCTCACTGCAACCTCAAATTCCTGGGCTCAAGCAATCCTCCTGCCTCAGCCTCCCAAGTAGCTGGGACTACAGGCATGCACCATCACATCTGGCTAATTTTTTTTTTGTAGGGATAGAATTTGACCACATTGCCCAGGCCGGTCTCAAACTCCTGGCCTCAAGTGTTCCTCCTGCCTTGGCTTTCCAAAGTGCTGGGATTACAGGTGTGAGCCACAGCTGGATGGTCCTTTTATTTAGTCATTGGACTGGTTGCTAGTTAATGTACTTTTCTAGGACAATGAGCCTCATTTGAAATGAAAAGAAAACTGGGGACAGACTCCTCCTGCCCGCTGACTTTTGAGGTGGCTGAGGATTCAGGCCATGATAGAGAAGAAAGGTTTTCTGGAATCATTGCCAGTTCCATGTCATTATTTCAGCCAAAACCAAATATGTCCCTGTGGCCAAGCAAGCTAGAATAATGAGCTAATTTATTCTGGTCTCTGAGTTTCTTTTATTTTTTTCCTCAGGTATTTAATTAAGGGGCTTCCACCAGAAGTGGTTTCCCACACTCTCTGGTAGAAACTAAGGTTTCACTCCCAGGAGAAAGGGGTTGGGATCAGGATCTCTGAGTTCAATTTTCTCAATTTTTTCAGAGTCATGCCACCTTAAGATTTATTTTGCTTTGAATCATACTTCTCAGTTAGACTGCTCAAGAGCAGTTAAAAGATGGATTGGAGGAAAAGGGCAGGATAGGGAGAAGACCCTATGAAGAACAGCAGATGGAATTATAGAGGTATTTGACCTAGAGAAAAGGCAAGTCCCAGGAGTCATGATTCCTGTTCTCAAATAGTCTGAAGATGTCACAGGGCAGAGGGAGCACAGACTGTGAAGTCTCTGACAGCAGAGCGGATACCAACAGGGAGGGAAGAAGAAGAATTTCCAGGAGGCAGATTTGAGCTTGATGCAAGGAAAACTTTCTATGAGAGTTGACAAAGATGGTGTGGAAAATGAGCTCCTTCCCTGCCTAGAAGGTGTGCTTTAAAAGAAAGAGATTTGATTGTTAGGCTTGACAGTCACTTGTCAGAAAAAGGAAGGTTAGAACTGACTAGTCAGACTAGGTAAATTTGGGAATCCCGTCAAATCTAAAATCCTCAGGTTCTAGGAGTCTAAGAACCAATAACCAATTTCACTAAGTTCCCACAGTTAAGAACCAACTGGAAAGCAGCAAAATCAGAAACTCGTGATCTGTTTCTTGATCTTGCCTGTTTCTCTTTTTCTGTTTGTCTTTCTTGAGCATACCTACTTGCTCTTTCATATAGCAGGAACCTCTGACATTTTGTAGGGGATAATCATTTTCTCTTAAGTGTGTTTCTGACTCAGCCTTTGCTCCTTCAGCATCATTAGAGAATCTGAGCTCTCTGAAGATTAGCTCTTCCTGTCGCCACAGCAACTGCCCAGGCCCTGTGGGCATCCGTGGTAACAGGCGCAGGGCTTTGAGAGCCCAAGCTTGACTTGTGGTGAGAGAAAGCCCCGCAGGGAGCCCGATAGGAAACAAGCACGTTGTGCTTTGAGAAGTTGTCTTTAATAGGATTAGCTATGCAGGCGAGCCTCACTTTACGCAATTGGCATGCCCCTGAAGAATGTGTGCGTGTCAAATTTTGGTAAATGGAGGAACTCTCATTTTAAAGGCAGAAAAGAGACTGTTCTCTAAGTCCCTGTAGTGAATCCCCTTCGTAAAACAGAGTCTTCTTTTGTAAAGTGATTCTGCACCCGTGTAGTGACCTGTTCTGTTAGTCTAGTGCTGAGTATCTATTACTGGGACCATCTGCAGAGAACCCCAGGGGCAGGCAAAGAATAGCAGCAACTCATCTTGCTCTGAGTGTGGGCAGTGTGTAACAGGGAGAGTGGGCTGAGAGTGGACAGTGTGTAACAGGGAGAAGCAGACTGGGTGTGGGGCCACAATGAGGGGAGGTCAGGAAGGTGGGCCTTGCCTAGCATGAGCAGTTCTGCTGCAGCAGCGGTGGAGTGTCCGAGAGACGCGTGTTCTTGGAGGAGCCCAGCATCGACGGGTCTGTGTCCAGCGAATCAGACATCTTGTCGCAAATGGCATCCACCAGGCGCTCAAAGGCCTGCCTTACACTGATGTTCTCCTTTGCACTGGCTTCAAAGAAATCAAACCCTGGAAAGAGGAGAGATACAGATAAGGACTTTTCCCATCCCTTCTGCTGGAACCCTTCTGTGCCCTCAGCCCAAGCACTCTGGATTAATATGTCCAGTGCTCAGCAGTGAAGCAAAGAGGCTAAATTCCACGGACATGGGATTCTGCTTCAAGGAGATGGTACAGGGCAGGAGTTTCCTGCACTGGTCTTTCAGTCAGACTGATCCTAGCTCTACCACCGCCCAGCTGTTTAATTCTGGGCTGAGTCATTTATTCTCTTTACAAATCAATTTCCTGGTTTGTAAAAAGGGATAATTTTACCTACTTCATAGAGTTATTTCAAGGATCAGGCAAGACAATGTATGTGAAATGTATAACCCTGTGCCTGACACAGAGGGGGTCATTAGTGTTTGCTGACAGAGCAAATGCATAAATGTGTGTCCACAGCACTTTACAGTTTCCAAAGCACTTATCACATAGATTATTTTATTTGATCTTCATGTTGCCCCTGAGGAAGGAGTCTCAGTCAGATCCTCTCCACTTCACTAATACAAACACCGGCTTACAGAAGTAAGCTAGCTTGCCCAAGATAAGGAAAAGCACCAGTATGAGAAGCCCAGGTTTTGGACTTTTTCGCAGGGATTTTCCTCCTCTTTCCCCTGCCTCTCATTCCCCCTAGGCTGGCCAGCTCTAGTCTGGGCTCTAGGAGGCACCTCAAGATTCACACTGAATAAGTCTTCTTTGCTCTTTCCACCCATAGCCACACTGGTTTATTTCCACTCAGTGGGGTTCCTCCTCCCTGAATTCCACTAAAACGATCCAATAGATCTCACCCTCCCTCCACAAACCCAACAAAGGCCCAGGGAAAACTACATCTGAGGTACGCAACATTCTTGTCTATTTTGTATCTTGAGACCCTTAGCGTCACTTTCTGTGATGAAAAGAACTTGGTTGTCCCAAGAGACACAGCAAAGGCCCTCCTGATTCCAAAAGGCTGCTTTCCACCCAAGGAATCTTGGTCAGCTTGGTGGCAGCCCTTAGAAGCAAAAGTGGCCCTCTCCATCAGTCCCCAGCCCTCTCCCACTTCTCTTGTCTGTCTGCCTTCCTCTTTCCCTTCTTTTGGAGCCTTTCCCCTGTGTCCCTTGCATTTTCTCCTTGGGATTCCCAATATCTTTGGGGCAACTACTACATGCCAGACACTATGCTAGGAGCTTTACTGATATCATCTTCTTTAATCCTCACAATAACCAGTTGGGTAAATAACATCATCTCCAATTTATAAATGAGAATATGAGAGACTGCATAACTCACACAAAGTCATGTGGCTGTATTAGCGGAAACTGGGTTTAGACCTGGGTTTGGCTGTCTCCAAAGTCCACACACAGCTCTGCCTCTCATTTCTTCCCCCTTTTCTCTTTCACTTTGCATTTTTTTTTTTTCCTGATTATACCTTTTTCTTCCTTTACAAGTCTCTTTGGCCTCCTCTGCTTTAATCCGACTAACAGTATCTGAGTCTGGGCAAGTCACTTCACCTCTCTGCTCACTTAACCTCTCCAATTCTCAGACTCCCTGTTGTCAAATAAGACAAACAACAGTGTCTTCCTACCAAGAACAGGTGGGAGGAGTGTGTGAGATGATGAATACATTGCTGTAAAAAAGTGGCCTGTTATAAAGACAGTTTCCTTCTGTTCTTTCAACTTGTTCCTCCCACCTCCTCTCCATCTTTCTCCCTCTTTTATCATCTTCTCTAACAAAGGAGGGATCTCTTTCCCCCCTCCCTCTTTCTCCCTATTATTCCACTGTTCATAGAGAGGGCTGAAGCCCCCCAGGTATAAACAAGGCCTCTCTTTTCCCAGCCTTTTGGCTGGAAGGCACATGCCATTCCTGCCAGCCCACCTCCAGCTGACAGCCTCTCCTGTGGCCCATTTCCTGACCTGAGAAAGACAAGCAGCAGAAGTGCCTGCTAATTGTGGACATGTGATGAAGAAGGAGGCAGCTGCTGGCTCATTATCCTCAGGCCATAGAAACCCAGTCAGCTTCAGAGACCCTCCAGCATATCGTTTTTCCTTAATGAACATCACAAAAATGGACTCCCCAGTCTTTGACTGCCTTATCACAAGTGGCAGTGTTTGGGGAGGCGCGGGGAGTGTATTGCTTATTTAGGAAAGAGGCAGACCAGTAAGTAAATAAATAGGTTTTCAGCTCAGATGAAGATGAGGACACAGTTCAAGGCCAGGGGCACAAATCCCTTGTGAGGAAGTGGCACTGAGGGGAGGACATGCCACATTGTACAGAGGGCAGCTACTAGCTGTGTGATCTTGGACAAGTTGCTTAATTGCTCCCAGTCTCTGTTTCCTCATCTATAGAATGAGGCGAATACTACCTACCCCATAGGATAGTAATGAAAATTAAATCCATGAAAGTATATGACGTGACTGGCATGTGAATACATGGCAATTCTCTTTCCTATATGTTCCTGGCCCACCTTACTCCCAGCTTCCTTGCACCTCTACTGTCTCCAGGGCCTTTGGGGAAATCTCTTTGGGGAAATCTCTTTGTCTTCATCACTTAGGGTCAATCAATAAGCCAGGTCTTTTTTTTTTTTAATTTCATTTTTATTTATTTATTTTTTGAGAGACAGAGTCTTGCTCTGTCGCCCAGGCTGGAGTGCAGTGGCACAATCTCGGCTCACTGCAACCTCTGCCTCCCAGGTTCAAGCGATTTTCCTGCCTCAGCCTCCCGAGTAGCTGGGATTACAGGTACCCACCACCACACCCGGCTAATTTTTGTATTTGTAGTAGAGACAGGGTTTCACCATGTTGGCCAGGCTAGTCTGGAACTCCCAACCTCAGGTGATCTGCCCACCTCGGTCTCCCAAAGTGCTGGGATTACAGGCATGAGCCACAGTGACTGGCCAACCAAGTCTTTATTGAGCATTGACCTTGTGCCATGTCTTGTGTTGAGTGTTAGAGATACAGATACAGGGAGATCAATTATAGTTGTAGAAAAGACATGCTAATAAAGGCATCAGTCTCTCCCATCTGCAGTTCACATTAACAGTTCACAAATACGAAAACAACCGTGTGAGTGGGGTGGGGCAAGGCAAGGGTTAGCACTTGTAATTTGCAGACAGGAAAACTGAGACTCAGAGATGGACCAGGGGTCTATCCCTTATGCCTCCTTGTCTCACTCTCAGTTGGAACAGCAACAGAACAAGCTGTAACATTCTAACCCAGGTAGAGGAAACCAGAGGCCATGCAGGGATGCAGGAGAGGGAGAGGCTGGCAGGGAAGGAGAGGAGGAGGAAGCTTCTTGAAGTTAGTGAGGATGTGAGCCTTTAAAGTCAGAACTCAGGCTGGGTGCAGTGGCTCACGCCTGTAATCCCTGCAGTTTGGGAGGCCGAGGTGGGTGGATCACCTGAGGTCAGGAGTTAGAGACCAGCCTGGCCAACATGGTGAAACCCCGTCTCTGCCAAAAATACAAAAATTAACCGGGTGTGGTGGCACTGCCTGTAATCCCAGCTACTCGGGAGGCTGAGGCAGAAGAATTGCTTGAACCTGGGAGGCGGATGTTGCAGTGAGCTGAGATTGCGCCACTGCACTCCTGCCTGGGCGACAGAGTGAGACTCTGTCTCAAAAAAAAAAAAAAAAAAAAAGTCAGAACTGAGCAAAACTGGCTAGGTGCCAGTGGCTCAAGCCTGGAATCCCAGTGCTTTTGGGGTGCCAAGGCAGGAAGGTTGCTTAAGGCCAGGTGTTCGAGACCATAAATAAATAAATGAATACACAAATAAATTACATTAAAAATAATTAAACAAAACTCTTCACCTAACTTCTTCTCATTCTTCAGGACTCAGCTTACATATGGTATCTTCATTCTCCTCTGTGCTTCCTCCTGCCATAGCACTTTTTACCCTGCATGGCAGAAGTCCATATAGACAGGGAGCTCCCCAAACAGGAACTATGTCATTCTGAGCCCCAGCACCACCTGGAAGAGTAGGTGCTTAGTGAATGTTGGTGGAATGAATAGTTGAATTAAGGAGGTCGGAATGAGCAAGGAGGGTGTGGTTGAGGGGATACGGATAGTGTGGGTCATGAAAGCTCAGCTCAATGAGCACGGTAGACCCTGTGCTGGGCATTGGGGACAGCAAGGTGAATCAGACACAGCCCTTACCTTTGAGGAGCCCCTAGTGTGTTATGGAAGATAGACATATTGACAATATTACAGGGCAATAAGTGTTGGAATGGAGGGAAGCCAGGGGATTGTCAGGGCACAGAGAAAGCATCTAACCAAGCCTGGAGACCAGGGAAGGTTTCTTGGAGAAGCTGATGCTTAAGCAGATATCAGCTAGACAAAGGCATGTCACTGTGAGTGTATGTGTGAGCACAGGCATGTCTAGCATAGCACAACAGGCAGGGGAGACAGCATGAATAGAGCACAGATAAGGGGGCAAAATCAGCCTTGGTCTATGCCAAAAGGGCCATAGCAGTTTGTTATCCTTAGAGCAGAAAATCCTAAGTGGTGAGAGTTGAGTCAGCAGGGGGCCAAACAGGGGGAGCTCTTGTGTCATGCCAAAGAGATGTCTTTACTGTCATCTCAAAGGTACCCGGAATGTGAGAACTGTGACTCAAGTTACCAACTCATGGGTCTAGCCAGCTCAAGGGCCTCTTTTGCTTAGCAGAATAACCCCAAATGCACCCCACCCAATTACTGTCAGATTGCTGAAATATTATTCATTAGTAGGTCCATATGGTAACCTTTTCTTCAGGTTCATTAATAAGGACTTTTAGGAGCTGAGAATCTAGTGAGGCCAGGAAGATGACAACCAATTAACCAGACTAGCCCCCAGTCCTTTTCTTCTCCTAATTGGCTTCAGAACAATGACATTTCTGCTGTTTTTAATGGGGCTCAATTCTTAACTGAATCTGAGATGTTCCTCCACCCCCCAAAAATGATCACGTTTATCTACTCTGTCCAAAGGCAGCTGTCACAGACCCATAGACTGCATCCACACTGCCTGCTTCTGAATATGACCTCAGAATTCTATTCAGAAACTTGCAACCAGCTAAACTCACCTCTCCTCATCCCAACACTGCTCCAGAACATGTGTCCTCCACGGTTCAGATCCCTTCTCCATCCTGCTCTGACACCACCTCATCTCTGTCATTTATCAACCTTCAACTCACATCCTCTGGTCGCTGATGATTTGGGCTCAGTAGGACTCACTGTCTTCCTTTCTACTCAAGGCTTGTTTTCATTCTCTGGAACTTTGAGTGTCATGTGGACAATCCATCCGGCACCTTGGATGGACCTTCTCTTCCATTTTGCTTCAGCTATTCACCTGTCCCTATAACTTGAGCTATTTTGACTTGGATTTGTGTCACTGGAATTGAAAGAGGTCTGATCAATTCAATATCCAGCCTCACTGGCTGAACACCCAAGACCTGGCATGGCCTGGTCTCTACTCCCCCAGCTTCATCTTCCTGGCTCGCACTATGCTCCAGAAACATCAGTGCTTCCTCATTTTGTGCCATTGCTCATGTTATTAATCTCTAGCTACTACTCCTAATCATCTTCATTATTCATCTGTGGAATTACTGATCCCAGAGAAGCTTCACTTTTTCTTCCCCACAATACCTCTACCACTCAGAACATATAATGTCTCTCTCCCCTGTACTCTCATGGCACTTTGTGTGATTGTTTCAGTCAGATTCCAACCAGAAAAATGGGAACTATTCTTTAAACCAGAAGGAATTGCTTATATAGGTGATGGAAGAACTAAGAAGCTAAACAGAATATTGAGGAAACCCAGAGATTATCAAAAGCAAAAAATACTAGTATTAGAACTAAAAGAAGCTGGAACCATGAGAGCTGGAGTCACAGTAGAGGAGCAGCCCCTGCTGGGGGGCCAGCTGAGGCAGGGGGAAAATACCTGGATTTCTCCCTTTGCTGCATCTCCAGTCACCTGCCAATATCTTCCTTTGGCTAGTCCCAGCCAGAAGCTACTATCACAGGAGGCTGGGAAACAGCCTGCGAAGGTCAAACCCTCAGAAGGGGTTGCAGGAAAAACAACAGGAGAGGGTGAAAAATAATAGCAAGTAGGATGAGGACTGGCATAGCCATCGACCCAAAGAAGGTTATAATTATCTGTTTACAATTTTGTTTCCCTAGTCAGTGTGCATCTTGAGGGAGGGGAACCCATTCACCTCTGTGTCCCCAGAGTCCATGATGTGTTCAGTGACTGTGAACTGCCCTGCCTGCAAGAGATTTTATACCTCCACATTACCACTAGCTTGCAGTGCCTCCTTGTGGGAAGAATACGTCTCCCCACTCCATTGACATCGAGTTTGATTATGTGACTTGCTTTGGCCAATGGATGTGGGCAGAAGTGATGTGATCCAAGTCCCAAGGAAGCTTTAAGAGGCCTTGTGTGGTTTAGCCATTCCAAATGGACCCCAGAGTAAGAAAATGCATGGAACAGAGTTGCAGCTGACTTGTAGCTGGTATGTAATGAGTGAGAAAGAAACCCTTATTCTCCTGACTCAGGTTGTGTGTTACCACAGCATAATCTAAAGAAATCTCACCAACATTGTGGCTGAGGGTGGAAATGTGAAGTGAAACTATGACAGGCTTTTGGGAAAACACCATTGGATGATATGAGAACATTAGGATTTTGAGTCAAAGTCTGAGTTTGAGTACGGGGCCTGCCATCTACTACTTACATGGCTTAGAAAAGTTACATAATCTTAGAGTGGGAAAATAAAGACACAGAAGTGTGGCATAGCTCATTGTGTGCAAGAAAATGCAAGTGGTCTGGACTCAGCTTCTTCATCAAGAAAATCACTGGTTTACTGTACTGGTGATAATATGCTATGTACTATACAGCGATACAGATACTGTATTACAATAGCTGATGATAATGCAGCCTTCTGTGCTAGAAGTGACAACAAAGGTCACAAGAGGATTTTCGTGAAAGCATATTGTGAATTTTAAGTCACTGTCAGTTATTATCAATGCCAACTAGGCCTTTCTTTCTCTGCAACCAGACTCAATGACACAAGGTTCCTTGGTTCATCTCAATCTAGAAAACACACACACACACACACACAGATTTATTGAGCACCTAAAATAAGCAAGGCAGTGTATGAGAGTCTGTGGGGTCTGAGTCATGAATGCGGAATTGGGTAAATTGAAATCACAGAATCAAAGTGGGATAGGGCCAAACAGATCTTCCTACTCAACTAATCCAAACTGCATGTTTTACAGATAGGTAAATGCAGAGACCCAGAGACAGCAAATGCAATGCTCAAAGTCACATAGTAAAGTAGTAGCAGAAGCAGGATAAAACTCTGAATCTCCTAATTCCTAGTCTGGGCGTGCTTTTCCCACTACACTATGCTGGTATGTGTGTGTTTCAAAACTACATTTTGGGCTGGGCATGGTGGCTCAAGCCTGTAATCCCAGCACTTTGGGAGACCAAAGCTGGCAGATCACTTGAGCCCAGGAGTTTGAGACCAGCCTGGGCCACACAGTGAAACCCCGTCTCTACCAAAAAAGCAAGCAAACAAACAAAAAACATAAAAGTTAGCTGGGCATGGTGGTGCATGCCTGTAATCCCAGCTATTTGGGATCAGGAGACTGAGGCAGGAAGATTGCTTGAGTCCAGTAGGTGAAGGTTGCAGTGAGCCAAGATTGTGTCACTGCACTCCAGCCTGGATGACAGAGCAAGATCTTGTCTCAAAACAAAATAAAACAAAAAACTACATTGTGGATGGTCTCTCCTTCCTTTGTAGGCAGAAGCATATTTCCCTTTTACTAGCCTCCCTGGGTTCTGGTCAGATCTCCAGTCAGATCCAGGAAAGGGACAAGAAGCCCCTTTCCGAGGAGCACATGGAGGCAGAACCCTAAAAGGTCATGCTTCCTGAAATAAAAGTCCCTAAAACTCCTCTACTGTTCCAAACACCCACCTGCCTCAGCATCTATATGATCTCAACCAAGTCCCAGGAACTTTGAGGATATGGAAGGCCAATCACAACACACAGCTTTTTTTTTTTCTTTTTTTAGACAGAGTTTTGGTCTTGTTGCCCAGGCTGGAATGCAACGGCGCAATCTCTGCTCACCGCAACCTCCGCCTCCCTGGTTCAAGCGATTCTCCTGCCTCAGCCTCTCGAGTAGCTGGGATTACAGGCATGCACCACCACGCCTGGCTAATTTTTGTATTTTTAGTAGAGATGAGGTTTCTCCATGTTGGTCAGGCTGGTCTCAAACTCCCGACCTCAGGTGATCCACCTGCCTCAGCCTCCCAAAGTGCTGGGATTACAGGCGTGAGCCACCAAGCCCAGCCTCACAGCTTTAATAAACACGAATTGTTGGCCATATCAATAGTCTTGACTGAGAGAGCTGAGAAAAGCTACAAGAAAGGGAATCCTGAGGAGGGATCCCATAAAGCAGAGAATGGCATTACTGCACTGGCAAAGATACCACTGAAACTGACTTAATACCTGAGACAGCAGAGGGGTAGTCACTGGGTGAGGGTGAGGAAGGCTGAACATCCCCCTTCACTGTTCCCAGATCTGATCATATCCTTGCAAAATTCTTAACGTGGTCTACAAGATCCTGCATCATCTGATCTCTCCCCATCTGTCCATCCTCATCTCATGCTACTCTCCCTTGATTATTTAGTCCCTGTGCCATGGCCTTCTTTCAATTTCATGACTATTTCATGCTTTAACCCACATTGGGACTATTCTGGATGTGGAACATGCCCCTCCCTACACTCTACTCTTTGCCTGGCTAGCCTTTTCTCATCCTTTTGTTCTCACCTTAAGTGTTACTTTCTCAGAAAACCTTAACTCTCCAGCCTAAAATTAGGTTTCTCTCTTGCACTTCTTCATAGCACTTGTGGTGGACTTATGTTAACTTCTATCTGCCCCCTTCATTCCCTCCTTTAGGAAACCACCATTTTAAACAGTTATATTGGGACTATGCTGCCATACTTGCCTCCCCCAGCCACTGGGATGGGCACATGACTCACAGGTGACCAATCATAGTATTCCCTGGGATTGATTCATAGTGGTTGGGAGAGAGAAGGTCTCTTTTTGCAGGAATTGGGAAGCCATGAATCTGCCATCATCCCTCTAACTCCCCATGCAGAGAGTCTGGCTATAGAAAGAGGCTGAGGGGATAAGTAAAGCTGAGAAATGGAGAGTGCAATTGAGCCCTGGGTCTTGTGGACTTCCCAGTTACAGGAGCTAATACATTCTCTCTCTCTCTCTTTTTTTTTTTTTTTTCTTTTTTGAGATGGAGTCTTGCTCTGTCACCCAGGCTGGAGTGCAGTGGGGCAATCTCAGCTCACTGTAACCTCTGCCTCTTGGATTCAAAGGATTCTCCTGCTTCAGCCTCCCGAGTAGCTGGGACTACATGCTCGGCTAATTTTTGTATTTTTAGTAGAGATGAGGTTTCACTATGTTGACCAGGTTGATATCAAACCAGGCTGACCTCAAGTGATCCACCCACCTCAGCCTCCCAAAGTGCTGGGATTACAAGCGTTAGCCACTGCGCCCAGCCAATTCTATTTTTTTTATTAAAGCTAGTTTGATTTGCAATTTTATCACTTGCAATAACAAGAGTCCTAACTCAAGTAGAACTTATCGCAATTTTAACAGCTGTATTGAGCCATAATTCACATACCATACAATTCACCCATTTATTTGCACAATTTTTAATTAATATTTGTGTAAGTATTTATTTAATGTCTCTTTCCCCATTAGTTCCATGACAGTAAGGATTGCAGCTGTTTGTTCATCATTCATTATATCCTAAGTGCCAGGGCAGAACTTGGCTCAGCGTGCTCAATAAATGTTTTTCACTGAATAAGTAAAATGTATTAATGAATATCTACCCTATGCTGGGTCCTTAGGATAATGAAACAAATCAGACACAATCCATGCAGTAGAAACCTAGGAGGAGAGGTAAACATGTAAATAGGCAAGTTCTGGTGATCAATAGCAGAAAGCTCAGGGAGTCGAGTTAGGCAGAGATGGGTTACCTTGACCTGCCCAAACCTAACCAATTCATTAAGGTCTTCTTCAAGTGCCTTCCTAAAAACATGGCACTAAGATTTAATCTCAGGTGTTCTATCTGTGTTCCTAAATAAATTTGATAGGTTTATACTGAGTCCACCACTTGCTAATGGTATAGCTCGAGCAAGTTATTTAACCTCTCTGAACCTCGTTTTTGAGAGTATTGGACATGCTCTACAGTACCTAGCTTGAAGGTTTATAAAGAGACTTAAATGAGATAATTAATGCTAAACATTTCACATAGTGCCTTGTTCAATATATATCAGCTATGATTACCACATTTGCTGTGTAGTAAAGTTAAGTGGTTAGGAGCTCAGGCTCTGGGAGCCAGACTACCACCTGAGTTGAAATACTGGTTCTACCCTCTTACTAGCTGTGTGACTATGGCAAGTTACTCAACTTCTCTGTGCCTCACTTTTCTCATCTGTTAAAAAACACACACACACACAAAATGTGGAGATAAGGAAAGAACATATCTTGGAGGGTTTTAGAGGGATTAAATTAGATGCATAATACTTTGAAACACTTAGAAATAGTGCCTGACACATGGTAAGCACCTAATAAATGTTTAACCAATTCACCTTTAAAAAATCTTAGAATGGCCATACAAGGTGGCTCATGCCTATAATCCCAGCACTTTGGGAGGCTGAGGTGGGCAGATCACCTGAGGTCAGGAGTTCGAGACCGGCCTGGCCAACACGATGAAACCCCGTCTCTACTGAAAATACAAAAAATTAGCCGGGCATGGTGGTGGGTGCCTATAATCCCAGCTACTCAGGAAGCTGAGGCGGGAGAATCACTTGAACCCGGGAGGCAGAGGTTGCAGTAAGCCAAGATCGCCCCACTGCACTCCAGCCTGGGTGACAAGAGTGAAACTCCATCTCAAAAAAAAAAAAAAAAATCTTAGTGAGAAGAGCTTGGCATGCTGGTATATTTTTTTCTAATACATATCCAAATATGTATTAGAAAATAAATACAGAAAATCATCCTGCACAATTCCAGTGGCGTGAGTCCCCTCTTTGGGCAACACTACTCCAGACTCACACCATCCAGTGATTTATGGTTCCCTGACCCACAAGGCAGCTTCTTGCCTCTGCCAGGTTTATGCCCCTGCCTGGAATGCCCCTAACTCTCTTCTTTACTTGACTGGTCCTACTTATCTTCAAGACTCCACTTGGGCATCATGTTCTCTGATCCCAGGAGAATCACGTTCCTCCTCTATGCTCCCCCAACATCCCTCTGTCACAGCCCTGACCAATTGGACTATGACTGTTACTGTAGGCTCTCTCACTGGATCGAGCTTATTCAGACCAGGAAATGTAACCTATTTCACAGCTCAGGGCCTAGAACAGAGTAGGCACTCAGGAAGTCTTCACTGGACAATAAAATGAAGTACCCAAATACTTAACATCATAAAATTAATCAAAACATATTTTTGCATCCTCTGTGCCCGGCCATATGCTAGGCACCGTAGGCACAAAGACAAACAAGATTCATTTCCTGTCTGCAGGGAACTTTCGGGAGACAGACAAGTAAATGAGTGCATCCAACTGCGATAGATACTGTGACTCTTTTACGTGTGGGGTGCATTGAGAGAACAAATAAAGAGCTCTGGCAGGGGGCTGGGAAAGGTTTCATAGAAGATGTGAAGTGTGAGCTGTTTTGAAAGCTGAGTGGGGTCTCACCAGCTGGATGAGGGTAGAAGATGGGGAGTAGAAGAGAGCATTCCAAGCAGATGAAATATAGTCAGTCCAGGGAGAGTGCTGGGAGCCTCCAGGAAGACTACAGGTTGAAAGCCTAAAGGGACCGTCTAAAGTTCACCAGGTGTGGGCTTCATCACTTGCTTATTGGTCAATGGACCACATGGAGGCACTTTCTGGACTCTGAGAACCTCTGTGATAGTGTAGAGACAGCAAGGCCCAAGATGACCCAACCTCCCTGTTTATTAAGCACTTATAGTTTGCTACAGTTTACAGGCCACCTTGGGGAGAAAAAAGTATACAACACACACATACCCACATACTCATAATACAAATATATAAAACACACAATTCACACTTGTATTTTATACAGATTACCCACCTATAAGCCCAAATATCTGTTCTTCAGAAACTGTCAGAGACTTTAAACTCTCCACTCCTCAATACTTACAACACTAAGGATGTGAGATATACTTAGGGAGACTGGCTAAAAGCTAAGCAGTACATCTATTCTAGAGGAAGATTTCAAACTTTCAAACCTACAGGCATGGAACTCTTTTTGTAAGGCAACCTTACCCTGGACCCCAATACATAAAATAAAAGCTCTTCTTTTAAGCAAAGGTAGGTAGAGTTCTGCTTTGGGGCCACTGAGACATGCCTGGGCACCTAGGCCTCAAAGGAGCACAAGGATCAAAATATGTTAAGCTTGGAAAAAGTCAGGACATCGATGAGCTACATACTCAAACCACATAGTTTTGTTCCTTCATACTATTACTTTTGTTGTGAATTGTGTTTTGGTGAGAAGCATGAATTTGCATTGAGATAAACTGTAAGAACAGCATATAAATACTCAGTGCTGGAAGGATGTTTGATATTCAAGACATGGTCACATTCAGCATACAGAGTCTGCTCTACAGTTGATGATGAAGAGTAGTGCTTCTCTGGAATAATGGGTTTGTTTTTATACTAGGACACTCTAAACCATGTAGCTGATTATGTTTCCCTCTTGGCAAAGGTTGCTAGGAAGCTCAAAGACAACATTTTGGCCCCAACTCTTGCAGGTGTCCAAGAACTTAATACTTACCCTAGCTTCCTCTTATTTTTCCCTCACCCTTGCTTTCCCTTTGCTCCAATTTTCTCACTTATTTATTTATTTTTATTGTTGTATTGTGACCATTTTTATAAGATATCTCAAGTCCTTTGTGGAAGGAACTGGTAAAAAAAAGAGTTTATAAATTTAAATTTTATTTACATATTCAATATAACAAAATATATACATATCAAAAATGATGAATTATCTAAAACTCACAGCACAAAGCCCATATGTACATCATACAAATATAAAACAATACACACAGATCACATAGGTACATAATTCACAATCACAACACTAATGTCATAAATACAAACACACTCATGCCCTGTTTACCCCACTCTCATGAGCATGTGTACAAATGCACACATGCACATACATGTGTCATGTACATACCAAGCTGCTCTGCAAGGAGCCGGCCCTTCTCAGTGGGAACAACCCTCTCTTCCTCCATGTCACACTTGTTCCCCACCAGAATAACTTGTGCATTGTCCCAGGAGTAGGTCTTGATCTGAGTAGCCCTAAAATGAGATAGAAAGAGATATGTTAATCATATTCCTATAGACTGAATGTCTGTGTCCCCACCTCCAAATTTACATGTTGAAGCCTAATCCCCAATGTAATGGTATTTGGAGGTGGAGTCTTTGGGATGTAATTATGTCAATGAGGCTAGAGTCCTAATAAATGTGTCCATATAAGAAGAGAAAGAGGCTAGAGCCCTCTTTCTCTCTTGGCCGTGGGAGGATACAACAAGAAGCTGGCTGTCTCCAGATACTGGAGCTGCTGGCACCTTGATCTTGGACTTCCTAGCTCCAGAACTGTGAGAAAGAAATGTCCATTATTTAAGCTACCAAGTCTATGGTATTCTTGTTATAGCAGCCCAAACTGACCAAGACACATACCCTCCCCTATGACAAAAAGAAAACTGCGAAGTGTGAAGAAATGGCTTCTCTTCCACAGGACTAGCAACATCCAAGTTATTGCCAATTAATTCAGCTGAGGACAGACAGATACCTGTCCCTGCTGGCTGTCACAGATGCTGACTCCTAAGCCCTAGCTGCAAACCTCATCCATCTTTTTGAAGTCCACCTCTACCATATCTGGCCATCCCTCTCCTCACTGGGCAGAGAGGTCTTTCTAAAACAGGTATTTGATCACAATGAATCTTTTCTTAAAAGCCTTCTCTGGCCCCCAGCTAGCTATGTGATCAAGTCCAGATTCCTCAGTTCAAGATCACTCATGCTGTGTCTCTCCAGCCTCATTACCCATTCTCCTGCCTCCCTAACCTTTTTACTCATTCCCCAAAAGCTCTTCCATGGCTTGTGCTTTTGCCTACACTGGGAAGTCCTTCCCCACAACTAACTCATCCTCCAGGGCCCAGTGCTGATCCCACAACACCTTGAGGGGAGCCTCTTCAAGCTTCTCCTAGATCCACTTAGCCTCCACCTCCTCCTATGTGATTCATAAACCTTCCCTGAAGCCTCGGATTATGATTATTTGCAGGAACCAAAATGTCAGCAGTGGTTACCTTCATATAAGATGATTATAAGACTTTTAAAAAATACTTTTCGGCCGGGTGCGCTGGCCCACGCCTGTAATCCCAGCACTTTGTGAGGCCGAGGTGGGCGGATCACAAGGTCAGGAGATCGAGACTATCCTGACTAACGTGGTGAAACCCCGTCTCCACTAAAAATTAAAAAAAAAAAATTAGCTGGGCGTGGTGGCAGGCGTCTGTAGTCCCAGCTACTCAGGAAGCTGAGGCAGGAGAATGGCATGAACCCGGGAGGCGGAGCTTGCAGTGAGCCAAGATCACATCACTACACTCCAGCCTGGGTGACAGAGCGAGATTCCATCAAAAAAAAAAAAAAAAAAAAAAAAAAACCTTTTCAAATTTCTGTACTTTTCACATTTTTAAAAGTGAGCATGTATTACTTCTATAATTAAAAACAAAATTTTAAGAGGAAATAAGAAAGGACTCTCTTATATTATGAAGACATCTTTTTGTGGAGATGGGCCTAACATTCCCCAAAGACCCCATCAGGTAGAAATGATTACTTCCTCTTTTTGTCTCCTGCACGTTCACCATGACACCTATTACACTTGGCTGAATTTCTCTCTCTCCCTGAGGGCAAGGACAGGCTTATTCATCTTTGGGATGCCAATACCCAGCACAGAACACACAGCAAAGAAGGTGTCAGTGAATGCTGATAAATGAACGAGCCAGTGAATGGTTAGTCCTGAAGCAGATCTTGAATCTGACTCTACCCTGACACTGACAACCTAACTCAACCCTAACTGCAACCTGAACCTACTACTGACCCTGCTCTTAAAGCTGATCTTACCACCAACCTTCTCATTTATGGTGAGAAGCCATTCCCTCAAAGGATGGAATTCACTCAACCACCACTTCTTGTGGGCCCACAGGAAACCAGGCCCCATTCTGGGCACTGGGGCTTGGATGGCAGGTAGGGGTGAGACTGAGACCAAGTTACCCACAGACAAAACTCAAAGGCCAGGGCTTGGGAGAGATAGACCCTCAGTCTTCAGACTCAAGGCAGGTAACTGGGGCCAGCTCTCCTTATCTCCCATGCTACTCTTTCTTTCATCTTCCTCCCTTCTCCCACCCCATTTCCTCTCAGCTCCCAGGTTAGCAACAAACTCAGGTTATTCTTGGAGGAATCGTCACCAGGTGTTAAAGTCACCGTGTTCCTGAGGCAGAATGAACAGAGACTGAGGGAGGAAGGGAAGGGGGTCAAGGCCAACAGGGAAATGGGCAGTGTGGAGACACTTCAGGGGAGATGTGATGAGAGAGAAGAGGAGGAGCAGGGAGAGGGGAGGAAGGGAGGAAAATGATGAGTGGAGAGAGTAAAGGGAAGGGGAAGAGAACAGAGGAAGGAGAGGAGAAAGACCCAAGGTAGAGGGAAGAAAGAGTTATTTAAAAGGAAGGGACAGAAAGGAGGAAGAAGAGGATAACCAGGAGGCAGAAAAGGAGAACACAGACCTCCAAGAATGACAGACATGCTGATGACACCCTGAACTGCTGGTCAGAACAGGGGAGTGCAGCAGGCAGCCCACAAGGTCACTCTCAGCTCAAGCTGTGTATGTGAAGCCAACACAGCTTCACACAATTATGACAACTGCTCCCTGGGAGAAGCGAAGTCCTCGAAGGTCACCATTAGGCAAAAGGGAGAAGGAGACAAGCCCAGCACTGGCCAGCACTGCTGCTGTGTGCCTGGTCTGCTCAGCCTCTCCGATTCTGAAGGACAGCCACCACACAGATGTCCCACGTTCCCCCATCCCCATCTGAGCAGGGACACTGGGTCCTGGCCCTCCCTCTCACGTGTCCTTTCCCTCAGGCTCCCTTCTCCTGGGAATCGTGCCCCAGGAGGAAAGCTATAAGTTGCTCAGAGGTTGCAACTCTGGGGTGCTGTACTGATTTCCATTGCATATTGAGCCTTGATGAACTTGGACTGTATGTGCTCCAGGACACCTGGCTCAGCCCAGGGATAAACTTTAAGTGCTATGTGGATTCACTCTCCACTGGAGCTACAGTAATCTTCCTGAAACACAAATGTGAACCTGTTGGTTTCTAATTCATACGTCATCACCTTTGGGACAGAATCCAAACTCCTTATAGCAGCACACAAAACCCTTCATGACCTATGCCCTTCAACACTCACACCTACCTTCTCACCTTTGCACATCTGTACTCATTTTCTGGAACATCCTTATTCATTTGTCCCTCGGGCTAACTCCTGTTCATCTTACAAAATGCAGCATATGTGTCAGCAACTCCAGGGCACCTTCTCTGACTCCCTAAACTGGGTCAGAGAGCCCTCTGCTGGGTTCCCACAGCCCTGATGCCTCGCTTCATCACTGCACCTAGCACACATTTTCTTTTCTTTTCTTTCTTTTCTTTTTTTTTTTTTTAAGATAGAGTCTCACTCTGTTGCCCAGGCTGGAGTGCAGTAGTGTGATCTCAGCTCACTGCAACCTCCACCTCCCAGGTTCAAGCAATTCTCCTGCCTTAGCCTCCTGAGTAGCTGGGATTACAGGCACGTGCCACCACGCCTGGCTAATTTTTGTATTTTTAGTAGAGACGGGGTTTCACCATGTTGGCCAGGCTGGTCTCGAACTCCTGACCTCGGGTGATCTGGTTGCCTCGGCCTCCCAAAGTGCTGGGATTACAGGCGTGAGCCACTGCACCCAGCCTATCACATGATATTTTCATTCCTGCTTATGGATCTGTCTTCTGCTCTCGTCTGTAAACTCCTGAGGCCAGGAACCATGTCTGATTCATCTGGGCTTCCCTAGCACACAATACAGGACCTAGCACATGTTAGGTTTTAATGAACAGTTTGCTAAATGAATGAATGAATATGAGTCTCATACCAGTCTTGGACAGCATTGAAGGACTCTTCATTGGTGATGTCATACATCAGAATGAAGCCCATGGCCCCACGGTAATAGGCTGTTGTGATGGTCCGGTACCGCTCCTGCCCAGCTGTGTCCTGGGCAGGAAAAGAAAAGAAACAATCTCTTAGAAAGTCTGCTTTGGTTCCTAAAAAGTCCCCAGGACAATTAACTAATAACCCAAGACATTTTTTTTTTTTGAGATGGAGTTTTGCTCTTGTTGCCCAGGCTGGAGTGCCATGGCGCGATCTCAGCTCACTGCAACCTCTGCCTCCTAGGTTCAAGTGATTCTCCTGCCTCAGCCTCCCGAGTGGCTGGGATTACGGCATGCACCACCATGCCCAGCTAATTTTGTATTTTTAGTAGAGACAGGGTTTCTCCATGTTGGTCAGGCAGGTCTCGAACTCCTGACCTCAGGTGATCCACCCGCCTCGGCCTCCCAAAGTGCTGGGATTACAGGAGTGAGCCACCGCGCCCAACCCAAGGCATATTTAAGGAGCATCTATTACGTGTCTTGTATTGTGCTTGCTGACTAGATTAAAATGATTTTTTAAATCTCATAGAATTTAATAAGAATAATTAAAATCCTAAAGGAAAAGTGAACAAGAGGCATGAACAAGCACAGAAGAAATGTTGAGTGGGTAATTATTACATAAAAAGTTTTAACCTTATTTTTGTTTCTTTCTTTTTTTTTTTTTTTAAGACAAAGCCTTACTCTGTTGCCCAGGCTGAGAGCCCTGGCACAATCATAGCTCACTGCAATTTTGAATTTCTGGGCTGAAGCAATGCTCCCACCTCAGTCTCCGAGTAGCTGGGACTAAGGTTTTGTGCCACTGTGCCCAGCCCCTTATTTTTAATAATAATTCCCATGATTGATAAGCATGCAGTGAAATATACAAATTCACATCTTGCTTGTGGGAGTGGAACTTGGTTTAGCCTTTCTGGGAATCAATTTGGAAGTCTTAAGAGCATTAAAAATGTTCATACTCTTTGACCCAGAAATATTCCTTCTGGGAATTTTTCCCACAAAATTAGAAAAATTTTCCCTATAAAAATAGAAAATCAGACAAATATGTATGTACAAAAACACATTTGTTAAAACTTTATCTAGACAGTGAAAACATATCATCAACTTATATATTCAACAATAGGAGAATGGTTAAAATGTAAGAATTTTTATGTAAGTTCATGTATGTAAGAATATTTAACGATATGAGACAATACTTGTATGTGTGATCTATTAGTTTTATAACTATATGTGCACAGAAAAAAATAGAAGAAACACATCAAAAGGTTAATAGAGATTTTCTCTGAATAAGAGACAAGAATTACTGAGATTTTGATTTTCTTCATGTAATTTTTTTTTTTTTTTTTTTTTTTTTTTGAGACAGGGTCTCACTCTGTGGCCCAGGCTGGAGTGCAGTGGAGCAATCTTGGCTCACTGCAATCTCCACCCCCTGGGCTCAAGTGATCCTCCCACCTCAGCCTCCTGAGTAGCACACCACCACACCCGGCTATTTTTTGTATTTTTAATACAGATGATGTTTTACCATGTTGCCCAGGCTGGTCTCAAACTCCAGAGCTCAAGCAATCCACCCACCTTAGCCTCCCAAAGTGCTAGGATTACAGGTGTGAACCACTGTGCCCAGACTTCTTCATGTATTTTTATTATCTCTACAATGAACACGTATTACTCTTATGTAAGGAGAAATAAACATTTTTTCAAAAAATGACTTTAAGACAATTCTTAATCACAAGTAGCTCATAGTCTAGTTGGAAAGACAAACACGTAAGCAAGCAACAAAGACAAGACCAACAGCAAAGGGTTATCGGGGCACATTGGGATGCTTCCAAATTTTCCACACAGTCCTCGTGTGAGGGACCAGCCAATCTTCTCTGTATCATTACAGTCTCAGAATGTGTGATGCTTAAGCATGTATAAAACATGTCCTCATATATTATCTCATTTAAATTCTATGAGATTCCAGTGAGGTAGGTGTCATTATTATTTACACTTTATAGTTGAGAATGCAAAAATTGCAGAAAGGGCAAGTGACTTTCCCAAGGTCAAGGTCATAAAGCTGGTGACAAAAAGGTAGGCCTTAAATCTGGGACTTTTTTTTTTTTTTTAAAGAGACAGGGTCTCACTCTGTCACTCAAGCTAGAGAGCAGTGGCACAATCATCATAGCTCACTGCAGCCTTGAACTCCTAGGCTCAAGTGATCCTCCCACCTCAGCCTGCCGAATAGCTAGGACTACAGGCGCTCGCCAGTGTACCCAGCTTTTTTTGTTTTGAGACAGGATGTCATGCTGTCATCCAGTCCTGAGTGCATGATCACAGCTCACTGCAGCCTCAAATTCCCAGGCTCAAGTGATCCTCCCACCTCAGCCTCTCAAGTAACTGGGACCACAGGCATGTGCCACCATGCCTGGCTAATTTTTTTTTACTTTTGTAGAGACAAGGTCTTACTATGTAGCCATGGCTGGTCTGGAACACCTGAACTCAAGTGATCCTCCTGCCTCAGCCTCCCAAAGTGCTGGGATTACAGGCATGAGCCTGTAAAGCCCAGCCAAATCCAGGACTTCTGATTCCATGTCTAATGCAGGTACCACCACAACTCCATCAATGAAAGATTGATTTATTCACAAGCATCTACTGAACACCATCTATAGTTATAATAAAAATAAATAAGGAGAAAAATAATTTCAGTATGCCACTATTTTTATATAGGTTGCACCTGTTATCCACAAATACTAGAAAACCCTGGAGAATATATGTTGTTACTCTCATCTTACAGGTGAGGAAACTAAGATTCATTCAGAACTAATCTGTCTCTCTCCTGTACCCATTACAGCATATTGCCTTAGCCATGAACTATACTTAGTGTGATAATAACATAGAACAACCACCACCCCTGCCCTCAGGAAACCTCAATAGAGTTGTGAAGGTGGCTAAGATATAACAGCAAATTGATAATTAGCAATATGAGGTAATATGTCATCAGCACCAGATAAGTGGTATAAAAAAAAAATGAGTTGGCTGGGCATGGTGGCTCATGCCTGTAATCCCAGCACTCTGGGAGGCCGAGGTAGGTAGATCATTTGAAGTCAGGAGTTTGAGGCCAGCCTGGCCAATATGGTGAAATCCTGTCTGTATTAAAAATACAAAAGTTAGCCAGGTGTAGTGGTGTACACCTGTAATCCCAGCTACTTGGGAGGCTGAGGCACTAGAATCACTTGAACCCAGGAGGCAGAGGTCGCAGGGAGCTGAGATGGCATCATCGCATTCCAGCCTGGGTGAAAGAGCGAGACTGTCTCAAAAGGAAAAAAAAAAAGAGTCACACAAGTTCAGGTAAAGTAGAAACATGGTGGTTTGGGGTAGTTATGGAAGATGTCAAAGTGGAGATAATATATCCTTTAGGATAGGCTGGGTTCTTCAGGAACAAGCAATCCCAAATGTCAGTAGCTTAAACAACAAGGTTTTATTTTTTATTATTATTACATATCCATTAAGGACTGGCTGGGTGCTCTGCTTTTTGTCATCTTTATTCCAGGATAAAGACTGACAGAGCAACTACCAGAGGGTGAAAAAGTATGTGAGTCACGTATTGGCTCTTAAAACTTCCACTTTTCCCATTTCACTGGCCAAAGCAAGTCACAAACCCACACCCAACTTTCAAGGGGTAAGAAAGTGCAATACTATCATATACTCAGGAGGAAAACTGGGACTATATGGTAGAAGGCATAATGATTCCCATGGGTGGAATCTGCACCGAGCCCAGGAGCATCACATGAAAGTGTGCTTATTTGGCAATATAAGGAGAACAATTTTCTAAAGAAGAGTTTTCCCTTTCCAAGCAGAAAAGTAAAGGAGTGGTATTTTGGCAGAAGGGAGAGTTTTTGACAGTGAGTACTCCTGAAGAACTTCAGGAACGGTAGGGGATGGGACATAGGTAGGTGATGAAGCTAGAAAGAGCTCTGAATACTATGCTATGGGGTATGGACTTTATTTTTTAAGATCAAAGATTTTGAGCCAAGGGATTAATGTAATTAGATCTGAGATTTAGAAAGATCACTCTAACAATGGTGTAGAGAATGGACTGGAAGGAGAAGAGATAGGAGGCAGGAAGGCTGGTTAGAAGATCTTTGCAGTAGTACAGGTCAGACTAAATAAGAATCTGAGCTAGAGTGGTAACAACAGGCATAGAGTAAGAACAGATTCATTGAGGTATTTAAGAGGTAAAATTATAGGGAATGGTGATAGATTAGATGTGAAGAGAAGAAAAACAAAGATAGCAGTTGTTTCTGTCAGGGCTTGGCTTCTCCATGTCCTCAGCAATTCAGCTCTGGCTCAGATTTGCATAACCTTACTCCATAAAACAAAATCTGCATCTAACATACTCACACTGCTTGGAGAGCATATGAATCACCATCTTCTTTTCATTGAGCAAGGTCTTTGAGCATCTTACTCTCCACCTCAATCAGCTTATCAAAGTATTCCTTCTGACCACATACAGCAGTTCTCCCTATGAGTTCTGGAAGATACTTTCTCCAGCTCATGAGTGAGTGGGAGGATAAATGAATAGATGAATGGATAAATGAGTGAATGAATAAATGAGGTTCTGAACATTTAACACTGGAAATCTTAGACATTATTGAGAGAAATCTGCCATATCCACATCAAAGCTCTGTGTGTTTGTGACTAAGAAACATTGAAGCAGTATTTGATCCACTCCTCCTATGCCCTTGCCTCTGCTTCCTGAGCTCCTCAGAGCCAACTCCAAAGAATAGACCTCCCACTGATCTGTAGGTTCAGTCCCTAAATCCTGTCCTGCAGGATTTGGAATTAAGCCACTCTTCCTGGTCTAGAAGCCCAGGCAGGATTTCTGAGCGCCTGCACTGCCATCAGGCCTCAGCTCTCCTCAGTCTCCCTAAACTATGCCCTGTTATTCTGTGAGAGTGTCGAGTCTTCCATCTCTGCCTGGAGCCTAGCCCTGTGCCCAAGCTCTCCAACAGAAGAGTCTTGTCACCCAACTGAATCCCAACTAATTAGAAATTCTGGTATATACCCCATAAATGAGTTTGGACATGGAGTCAGTTTTATCTCAGTACTACCAGTATGTAGCACAGGGCTGTGCACACAGTAGCAATTTAACCACTGTTTGTTAAACAAAAAGGCCATATAGTCTTGAGGTTAAGACTGTGATCTTTGGAGTTAGGCTTCTGGGTGTGAATCCCTATTCTACCACTTACTCACCAAGTGACTATAGTACACAGCCTCTAAAATGGCTTCTAAAATGTCTCCTGATATTCATGCTTTTGTGTAATCCTCTCTTTGGGCAACTTACCTATTGGAGCCTTAGTTTCTTTATCTATGAAGTGGGAATAATAATAATACTTCATTTTATTGCACTTCAACTTATTACACTTTGCAGATATTGCATTTTTTACAGATTGAATGTTTGTGGCGACCCTATCTCAAGCAGGTCTATCAGAGCTATTTTTCGAACAGTATGTGCTCACTTCATGTCTCTGTGTCACATTTTGGTATTTTCACAATATTTCAAGTCTTTTCATTATTATTATATCTGTCATGTTTATCTGTGATCAGTGAACTTTGATGTTACCATTGTAATTGCTTTGGGGTGCCATGAACCTCACCCATATTAAGGCAGTGAACTTAATGTTGTGTGTGTTCTGAATGCTCCACCAACCAGCCATTCCCCCAACTCTCCCTCTCTTCAGGACTCCCTATGCCTTAAGACACAACAGTATTAAAATTAGGCCAATTAATAACCCTACAATGGGCCCGGCATGGTGGCTCATGCCTGTAATCATAGCACTTTGGGAGGCCGAGGCAGGTGGACCACTTGAGGTCAGGAGGTTGAGACCAGCCTGGTCAACATGGCGAAATCCTGTCTCTACTAAAAATACAAAAATTAGCCAGGCATGGAGGCAGATGCCTATAATCCCAGTTACTCAGGAGGCTGAGGCAGGAGAATCACTTGAACCCAGGAGGCGGAGGCTGCAGTGAGTCAAGATCACACCACTGCACTCCAGCCTGGGTGACAGAGCAAGACTCCATCTCAAAATAATAATAATAGTAACAACAACAACAACAACAACAACAACAACACAATGGCCTCTAAGTGTTCAAGTGAAAGGATGAGTTACACATCTCTTGCTTTAAATCAAAAGCTAGAAATAATTAAGCTTAGTGAGGAAGGCATGCCAAGAACTGAGATAGGCCGAAAGCTAGGCCTCTTGTACCAAACATTAGCCAAATTGTAAATGCAAATGTAAATTTATTGAAGGAAATTAAGAGTGCTACTCTTGCGAACACATAAGTGATAAGAAAGCAAAACAACCTTATTGGCAATATGTAGAAAGTTTTAGTGGTTTCTGGATAGAAGATCAAACTAGCCACAATCTTTCCTTAAGCCAAAGCCTAATTCAGAGCAAGGCCTTAACTCTCTTCAATTCTATGAAGGCTGAGAGAGGTGAAGGAACTGCAGAAGAAAAGTCTGAAGCTAGCGGAGGTTGGTTCATGAAGTTTAAGGAAATAAGCTATTTTCATAACCTAAAAGTGCAAGGTGAAGCAGCAAATGCTGATGTAGAAGCTGCAGCAAGGTTATCCAGAAGACCTGCTAAGATCATTGATCAGGGTGACTACATTAAATAAGTGATTTTCAATGTAGACAAAACAGCACTGGAAGAATATGCCATCTAGGACTTTCATAGCTAGAGAGAAGTCAATGCCTGACTTCAAAGCTTAAAGAACAGGCTGACTTTCTCATTAGGGGTTAATGCAGCTGGTGACTTTAATTTGAAGTCAATGCTAACTGACCATTCTGAAAATCCAAGGGCCCTTCAAAATTATGCTAAATCTACCCTGCCTGTGCTCTAGAAATCAAACAACTAAGCCTGGATGACAGCACATCTGTTTACAATATGGTTTGCTGAATAATTTAAGCCCATTGTTGAAACCTACTCTCAGGAAAAAATATTCCTTTCATAATATTCCTGCTTATTGACAATGTGCCTGGTCACCCAAGATATCTGATGGAGATATACAAGGAGATTAATGTCTTCATGCCTGCTAACACAACATCCATTCTGCAGCCCATGGATCAAGGAGTAATTTTGACTTTCAAGGCTTATTTGGACCTGGGCAAAGTAAATTGAAAACTTTCTGGAAGGAATTCACCATTCTACCATTAAGAATATTCGTGATTCATGGGAGGAGATAAAAATATGAACATTAATAGCAGTTTGAAATAAATTGATTCCAAACTTTGGAATTATGGATGACTTTGTGGGGTTCAAGACGTCAGTGGATGAAGTAACTGCAGATCTAAGATCTTGTGGAAATAGCAGGAGAACTAGGATTAGAAGTGAGACCTGAAGATGTGACTGAATTGTGGCAATCTCATGATAAAACTTGAATGGATGCAGTTGCTTCTTACAGATGAGCGAAGAAAATGGTTTCTTGAGATGGAGTCTACTCTGGTGAAGATGCTATGAACATCCTTGAAATGACAACAAAGGATTTAGAATATGACATAAACATAGTTGGATAAAGCAGTAGCAAGGTTTGAGAGGACTGACTCAAATTTTTAAAGAAGTTCTACTATGGGTAAAATGCTATCAAACAGCATCACCATGCAACAGAGAAATCTTTCATGAAAAGAAGAATCAATCGATGCAGCAAACTTCACTGTTGCCCTATTTTCAGAAATTGCCACAGCCACCCCAGTCTTCAGCAACCACCAGCCTGATCAGTCAGCACCCATGAACATCAAGGCAAGACCCTCCACTGGCAAAAAGATTAACACTCACTGAAGGCTCAGATGATTGTTAGCATTTTTTAGCAATAAAGTATTTTATTGGTTTGTTTGAAACAGGGTCTCACTCTGTTGCCCAGGCTGGAGTACAGTGGCGAGATCATAGCTCACTGCAGCCTCAACCTCCTGGGCTCCAGTGATCCTCCCACCTCAGCCTCCCAAAGTGCTAGGATTACAGGCCTGAGCCACCATATCTGGCCTAAAGTATTTTTTAATTAATGTATGTAAATTGTTTTAGGCATAATATTACTACACATTTAATAGACTACTACAGTATAAACATGGCTTTTATATGCACTGGGAAACCAAAAAATTCATGTTACTTGCTTTATTGCAATATTTACTTTATTATGGTGATCTGGAACTGAACCTGCAACATATCCGAGGTATGCCTGTACCTACCTCAGAGTTTTGTGAGGATTAATAATGTTATTATATGCGAAATGCTTAGAACAGTTCTTGCTGTGTAGTAAATACCACATAGGCATCAGTTATTGTTTTTGCACTTCCAAAGGCAGTTCCAGGAGCAGGGCCAGCTTCCCAGGGTCTGCCCTGCTAGAGTGGATGGGTCTCATGCTATATGTGTCATTTCCCATTCCATTCAAACCTGCCCAGGGCTGCCTCCAGCCAGAGTGTCAATATAATGTTTCCCTTAAAGAGTAGCAACATGACCTGTTAGAAAGAGAATGGGCGAACTTAAGAGTTGAGCAGGCCTTGGCCTAACTCCCAGCTCTGCCATTCATCAGCAATGTGATTTTGGACTAGTTGGTTATTTTATCTCTCTGAGGTTCAGTTTCCTCACATCTGGAATGGAAATAAAAATGCCTACTTGGTAGGGTTTTCATAATACGATATTTTTTAAGTGTCTGGCTTACAATAGGTATCCAAATATAGAAGTATTTATTATTTAACTTTTAAATTAATTTTTTTAAGTAATTGAGCCTTAGTTTCCTCAACTGTGAGGTGGTGATAATAATATTATACTTTGAAGTGACTGTGTGAGAATGACAGATAATGTAGGGGTAGAGCCTAGCAGAGCACTGGCCACATGGTAGGTGCTCAATAAAGCTCATAGTAAGTGCTGCTATTACTGTTGATATTGTTGACATTTTCATTTCACTTAAAGAAAAGCGAGGTTGGAAACACAACACTCCAGCTCTCACTATCCTGTGCTCTATGGAAAGCAGCCCAGAGAATCACTCCTGAATCTCTCCCTTTTATCTTTAAAAATCACACTGAGGAACATTGATTCTCCTCCTACTGATGAGAGTCAGAAATAGAATCACAGAGGAGATGGGAAGGAGGAGAAAGAAACAGGAGTGACTCACTGGCTACTTGAGGAAGGAGACCATGTCACCAAGAGAAATCAGTTCACTTCTACACAACAGACATTCATTGAGCTCTTCATATGGACAGAGGATTATGCCAGAGAACAGACACGAGAGTGAGCACCACTTCTCTAGTCTCCCATAGCCTGGTCAGTGTGGCAGACAGACATGTGGGCAAGACAGAAGGGGACTAATGTTAACTGAACACCCACTATGTTCTGAGCACTTTGGTAAGTGCTTTATATATGAGACCCATTTGTGGTAACAAAATAACACTGTTAGTTGAGCATTACTACATGCCAGGCACATGTTAGTAGGCACCTTTCTTATTTTATTTTATTTTCAAAAAACCCTTCTGAAATACTACTATCTCTATTTACAGATGAGGTAAAGTTTTAAATAACTTGCCTAAGATCTTGCAGTCAGTTCATTTCAGACTGAGATTCAAACCTGGTCTGTCTGATTCCAAAGCCTGTGCTGTTTCCAGGATGCCGTTTACGTCATTTCTCTTAATTGTTATATCAGCTTGAAGGAGGACAAGTTTGAGTCCCCAGTTGATATATGAATTAACTGAGGCTCATGGAAGTTAAGTAAATTGCTAGGGTCACAAACAATAAGGAGGTAGACAGAATCCAAATTCTGGCCAGGCACGGTGGCTCATGCCAGTAATCCCAGCATTTTGGGAGGCCGAGGCAGACGGATCATTTGAGCTCAGGAATTCAAGACCAGCCTGGGCAATATGGTGAAACCTTGTCTCTTCAAAAAATACAAAAATTAGCTGGGCATGGTGGCATGTTCCTGTAGTCCCAGCTAGTTGGGAGGCTAATGTGGGAGGATCACTTGAGCCCAGGAGGTGGAGGTTGCAGTGAGCTGAGATTGCACACTGCACATCAGCCTGGGTGACAGAGTGGGACCTTGCCTCAAAAAAAAAAAAAAAAAAAAAAAATTCAAATTCTGTCTTGACCAAAGCCTGTGCATTTTCAACACAGCCTAAAGTCCAACCTGATTTGTATTCTTGATTCTCTTTAGCCCCCAAGATCCTCTGCAGCCTCCCAATACAGGAAGTCCTCTAACCATGTCTAAGGCTTCCAGGGACCAACACTCTCCCCTCCACCAGAGCATAAGATTGGAAATCACCTAGAAAGCTTAAATGAAATCACATGTGATCCAACACACACTCTTCATTTCTTCGTAAAGTTTTCCACACGGTCGTCACACATGCCACATTCATTTCTGCTCTATATCTCTGTTCATGCTACTCTCTGCCACAATACACCCTCTCCCAGCTTCTCTGCTTGTCTTGACCATCAGATTTTTGGATTTTAGGGTTAAAAGGAAACCTTAGAAGTCATTCAATCCATCCTCTCACTTAAAATAGGAATTCCTTCCACAACATCCTTGTATTGAGTGCTTCCAACTTGGACACCCACCCCCTCACAAAGCAGCCATTCCACTGATGGACAGTTCTGATTATTAGAACATTTCTTCCTTTCGTTGAGCTGAAATCTACATACAGTAATTTCTACCCACTGATTTAATACTGTTCTCTGGAGACACAAAGAATAAATCTAATTCTTTACTCATGTGGCAGCCCTCCAAATATTCAAATCCTTACACTTCCTTAACTCTTAAGAGTTTACAATGTTTTTTTCTTATTATCTCAGTTTATTCCCTGAGAAACCCTGTGAGAGATGGACCAATATCTCTATTCTATAAAAACGGCAACTTAGGCTTGAAGAGGTGAATGACAGGAAATCATGAAAACGGGCTTAAATAAAACCAGGTCTTCTATCTCCCAACAGACCATCCTCTTTCACAAGGCTACTTCACTGATTTAAATCTCTTGTCACAGGGGCCTTGACTATTAGCAGAACAGCCAGAGAAGAGTGAAGGGAACTTGAAACCAGGTGAAGGAAGATGTTTAGCCATTGAGGGGATAGCACTGCTATCTTCAACTATTTAAAGCGCCTAAAGGCACTTCTCTTTTCCTTTCTTTCAAATCTTCACTTGGTACTGATTCTGTGCCAAGCATTGGTTAGGTCCTGAAGACAAACAGATGAATACAAGCCGGTACTTGCTTAAAGTCTACAGTGTCTGTTACCATAGGAGGTAAACATGTATTGGGTGGGGGTTCTGAAGCGGAAGAGGCCCATTCCCAGAGAGCCTTCCTAGTGCCCTTCCCTGAGGTAATGCTCTCTCTTCAGAGCTCAGCTCAGCAAAGAAGCTGACCATCCTGGAAAAGTCACATGCTCCAATTATATGCTTTCCTGGCACCATGAGCTTCTCCTTTGTACCACTCACTCCCACTGTAATTTTGTATTTATTTGTGTAATTATTTGATTAAGGTCTGTCTCCCTTGCCAAACTACCAGTGCCACAAGAACAGGATGTCTGGTTTTGCTTACTATTGCATCTCCAGTGCATGCCACAGCACCTGGAACACAGGGCCAGAGTGTTCCAATAAATATTTGTTGAAAGGATAAATGTATGGGGGTGTCTGTAACAATTTGGATAGAGCACACAGAATGTCAGATGGTCCTTTGGAAAAATCCAAACCTTCCCATCTCCGTCTGCTGGCCTCCCAAAGCCTGCAAGATGGAGTCCAAACTTCTCAGTAGATACAGACCCTTCAGGATCTAGCTCAGGCTTCCCTGCTAGTTCCTTTCCTATCATTCCTTAACTGAAACAGTGAGCTCCAGTTTTGCCTTAACTACTTGTGGTTTCCCAAACACGCAGCTCCTTCGCACCCCTGGGCCTTTGCATATGCTGATCTTTGCCTGGAATGCCCTTGCCTTCTATAATTCACAAACATATTCAAAGGTCACATCCTCTGAAGTTTTCCCTAACTTTTTTTCCCCACTAATTCCTCCCCTGCCCTTTAAATGTTTGCCATTACACTGGCACAGGATTTTTCTCAGTCACTTTGCCAGGCTCACAGAAGGAGACACCCCATCAACTCTGGCCCTCAGGGCTGCAACTGAGGGCAAGCCTCCAGCACAAATCCCGTGGCCACTGCAACTGCACCTTCGGCCCCTGGCGGGAGGGGATGTGTGAGTGAGCAAGTGCAGGGTCCAGTCAGCCATTCCGAGTGCTGACATGAGAGCAGGCTTTGTAAGGGGCTTGTGGCTTGACCAGGCATGTCACCCCAAGGGGAAGGTGGCAGTGCCCAGGCAGGGGTGCCTGCAACCCCAAAGCCCCAGAGGGGTGTTACAGTGTGCTAATTAGCTCTTGCAGCCCCATCATCAGCAGCCCAACAGACAGTGGCATGCTAACAGCTCAGTCAGCTCCTTGCTCCACTCTAGCCCACAGCTCTGGGACTGGCTTGGCCCCACCACTGCTTCTGTCACATGGGGTGGCTGCCTTCCACCGGTGGAGGGCAGAGGGCCACAGTGCCACAGCCTTTTGGGTACTTGCATTCAGTGGGTCCTAAGCTCTTGTCCCACATCCAAGAAGAATGAGGTCACATTGACAACTGTAGGGTGATGAGGGTGGAGAATTTTATTGAGCGACGAAACAGCTCTCAGTAGAGAGGGATCAGGAATGTGGGGTCTCTCACCCAAAGTCAAGTCATCTCTCCCAGTGTGGCTGAGTCTGGGGTATTTTTAGGCACAGGACAGGTGAGGGGTGGGCCATGGGTACTACTGGAAAAGGCAATATTTAATTGGTTAAAAAGCATTATTCAAAAAGAACCAACCAGGAAAGGGTGGGCAAACAGGAACAGAAGTTCTCACTCTGGGTCATGGGTTTCATCCAGAACCAGCAGCAGTCCAGGCTGTTTTTGGCTTGAAGGTGGGGTTTCATCAGGGACCTGTCCCTATCTGCCTAGGCATTTGTCTGCCTCCTGCTGCTATCAATATCACTGTACACATCACATTTGTTATAGTTACCGGTTTGTTTTTCTGTCTCCTCTTTCAGGCTATGAGCACCGTAAAATCAAGTCATATTTAGCTAACTATCAGGCCCTCAACTATAGCACCTGCCACATACTAGGAACTTAAAAGAATGATAGCAAAAGAAACTCAAGGGCTGACTGTGCTGAAAAGGGAAAGCTCATTTAGAACTTCAGGATTGGTTGGAATAGGGTCTGTGAGCTCATACATATCACCTCCTTTTTCTGGGCACTTTCCATGTCATAGACAAAGAAAGGGAGGCCCAGAGCAGTGACAACTTGAGAGGTCACACAAAAAGTGAGAGGTTATCTCTGGGGTCTTCATCCCTGGGTCGTGCCCTGTTGCCTGTGCATTCCTCCAGCCAGACTCCTCTCTCTTCCCGTCTTCAATCCAGGCAACATTAGTGGATGGGGATGATGAGCACCAGGGAGGCAGGTAATGAGAACTTTCAAGCTAGCTTTCCCCCATGCGCTACCCTCCGACCCACAGCTGCTCAGCTCCAAGTGCTTTGTTTTTCTGCAGCAGCTGAGAGCTGAGACATTATGTCCCATGGGAATGGAAGGAAACTGGAAGGGGAGAGCTCTTTAGGAAGGAAAGAGCAGTTCAATAGAGCTTGGGAGACACAGAGGACTGAAAGTGGTAAAAATGGTCCTTTGGAGCTAGCTTAATATTATACCTATCTGTCCTCAGCCATATAGACCACATTATAGAGCACCCTACAGTTTACAAGTACTTTTATTACATCATCTTACAGGAGCCTGACAATGATTCTGTGATGCAGACTTTTTTTTTTTTTTTAACAATTTCAACTTTTGTTTTAGGTTCAGGAGGTAAATGTATAGGTTTGTTACATGGATATACTGCATGATGCTGAGGTTTGGGGTATGACTGATCCCATTACCCAGGTAATGAGCATAGTACCCAATGGGCAGTTTTGCAGCCCTTGTCCCCAGTGCAGACATTTTAGAACCAGAAGAAATCAATCTTAAAGTTCATCCAGTCTGACTCCTTTCTTTTACAGATAGAAAAACTGAGACTTAGACACTCAGTGACGTTCCCAAGGCCACATAGCTCCTTATTTTTAGGCTCAACTAGGACTCAAATTCAAATATTCTGACTCTACATCCAGTGCTCTTTCTAGCCCACCATGTGTCATTGTCACTACTGATTTACAGGTAATAAAAATGGAGTCAGCCAGGTGCAGTCACTCATGCCTGTAATCCCAGCTGAGGTGGGAGAATTGCTTGAGCCCTGGAGTTGGAGACCAGCCTGGGCAACAAAGTGAGACTGTGTTTCTACAAAAAATCAAAAAATTAGCTGGGCATGGTGGCCTACACCTGTGGTCCCTCAGCTACTCAGGAGCCTGAGATGGAAGAATCACTTGAGCCTAGGAGATGGGGGCTGCAGTGAGCCATGGACATGCCACTGCACTCCAGCCTGGGTGACAGAGCAAGACAATGTCTCAAAAAAATAAATAAGTAAATTGGAGTCCAAGAACACATAGGTAGCAACTGGTTAGGTCCTTGAGGGCAGAGGGTAGAAAAGAAGTCACTGGAATCCAGGATTAAGGATTCTAAAGCGCCTCCCTGCCCTCTGTAATCCTATCTAACCTTTGAGGTCCAGGTCAAAGTGCACCTTTTTTGGGAAGTCCTTCAGGACCGTGTCTAAATTCATCACCATTGCTTCTGGCCTTCCACAGAATGTACTTGGACCTTTATTTTAGTGACAGCAGAGCACAGACCATTAAAGACAGAAAGCCCTTATGAGAGTAATTAATCCCACATATATTCACTGATCTTAGCCTGTGCCATGTGTGATCCCTATCCTCAGAACACTCACAGTCTAGTGGGAAAGTTAGACACATGTGAATCCTATGAGAGGTGTACATACCCATTTCACAGATGGGAAACAGGACCCCAGAGAGATGAATGCCCTGTATTCTTATTTTCGGCATTGGTCTCTCACACAAAGCCCTCAAATACTCTAAACTCAAAAACACTCATGGATATAGCTATTGATTTCCATGATTTCCACCAAGATAAAGGCACTACTTTTTACTTCAAGTGGATTAGCTGAAGGTCATAGGGCTTCCTTGCATTGTTCCTCAATGTATGTGGCATATTTTAGGTATTCAATAAATATTTTTTAATGAATAGATCATAGCACCTATATCAGGAATTTGCTTCCACTCTCACCTATATCTCTCATTTAGACTGTGGAGGAGGGGCTGTGCCTTGTTGTTTCTGTACCCTCAGTGTCTAATGCAATACTTGGCACCTGGAAGGTACTCCATAAATACTGAATGAACAAAGGAATGAATAAATGAATAAAGGAATGAACAAAGGAATGAATAAATGAAGAAAAAAGAAGATAAAAATGAAGAAAAATGAAAATAAAAGAAGGATGGATAATATAACCTCTTTGTTGCCCTAAATTAAAAACATGACATCACCCCCAAACACACCCCTTTTCTGGAAACTCCCTCTTTCCTCAGCTTCTGTGAAGTTTCTCTTCCCCTGTTCTCTCCCTTCAGTTCTGCCAGTTCCTGCTGTGTCTCCTACACTGGCTCCTTATCCTCCCCTGGGCCCTCACTTTCAAGTTTCAGATGGAAATTTCCAACTGTCTGCTGGGCATCTCCACTTAGTCTGAAACCATCCAACATGTATATGGTTGACTATTAATTATGACCTATTTCATTTGTGTCTTCTCCAGCTATTAAGCCCTTATGAGTACCCCACACGCATCTGGGCATATAGCAGTATTCTAAAGATGCCTGCAGAATGAACCATCATTCATAATATCCCAGTGCTTTGGCATGGACAAATTTAGCATCAGAGTTGCCAATCCATTTCCTCATCACTCTTTTTGCCTCCAAATTGACATCAGCACCATTCACAGCATTCTGAGAAGTCTCTCTGGGGAATTTACTTCACATGCCACCTGCTGTACCCTTTATGTGACTCACCCAACTCCCCTTCGAGACAGGAAAATGTAGGGAGAGAAGTGAGGTGGAAGAGAGCCAGGAGGAAAAAAAGAAGCATGAAACATGATTATACTTAATACATCCCCAGATCACAGCAAGCAAAAGGAAATGAACAGAGTCAGGCCTTGTGCTGAGAAATTGCAGGTGATAAAAGTAAGACTCTTGTCAAAAGACAATTCACAAAAACTAATGGTAGGCCAGGCACGGTGGCTCGCTCCTGTAATCCCAGCACTTTGGGAGGCCAAGGCGGGCAGATCATCTGAGTTCAGGAGTTCAAGACCAGCCTGACCAACATACTAACACATCTCTACTAAAAATACAAAAATTAGCTGAGCGCAGTGGCGCACGCCTGTAGTCCCAGCTTCTTGGGAGGCTGAGGTAGGAGAATCACTTGAAGCTGGGAGGTGGAGGTTGCAGTGAGCCAAGGTCATGCCACTGCACTCCAGCCTGGATGACACAGCAAGACTCCATCTTAAAAACAAAAAACTAAAACATACCTAATGGTTAATAAATATACAGATGACTTATTCGATAAATAATCAAAGAAATGCAATTGAAATTATGAGATACTTTTTTTAACCTATTGAATTAGCTAAACTAAAATTAAGATAACATTCAGTGTTCACAAAGGTAAAGTAAAATAGGAATTTCACTACCGAGAATCTGTCTAAAGGAAATCATCTGAAACCTAGGAAAAGTTTTACACACAGGGATAATCACTGCAACATTATTGATAACAGCTCCAAATTGGAAAGTAGTTGAATGTCAAACAATGGGGGGAAACTGAGCTTTGAGAGGCCAGAGAATGGGCCTCACTCTTTTACCACTGTTGAGAGTGCCTGACACATGGTAAGTGCAACAAATATTGCTGGATGAATGAATGAATGGATGTGGTTCGTCTTTTGTATAAAGTACAATGAACTCATCAAAAACATATAAAGATTTTCTAACAATGTTAGCTAAGCTTATGTTATAATGTTATGTTTAATAAAATTGAATATATAATCTGACCTCAACTATGTTAAAAATTCATAGAGAAGAAACTGGAAAGGAACCAACCACCAACCCAAATGTCAGTAACATTTTCTTCTTTATGCTTGGCTGTGATTTCAAAACATGTTTTAAATAAGCATATATTAACTTATACATTTAAGAAAAAATCTAAATCCTTAGTAAGCACTGGCAGTTGCTATTCTTATTATTATTACCAGTCCAGGGAGAAGGAAGTATAGGAAAAGCATGTGAACCAACCATGAGTGGATCACTGTTGTAGCTGGAGGACAGAGTTCATGTACTACTTATTCTCCCTACTTGAGTGTGTGTTTGAAATTTTCCATAATAAAATAGCTTAAAAAAATAGAGAAGCCTGAAACAGCACAGCATCTGGGGAGAAAGCAAGCAGTTCCATTTTCAATGGTTTGTAAAATACCATATTTCATAGATTCTCAGATGTCCACTTTTTCACATTTTAATATCTTTAAAAAAGGACGTATCTTAGAATTGATAGCATCTTAGATTCCTGGAAACATAGTACTTAAAATAGTAGACAGGAGAGGAAGTAGGAAGTGAGGCTGTAGCTAGATCACGGAGGTCTTGAATGCCAGGTCAAGGTGCTTGGATGTCGTCCTGATGAGAACAGAAAGCCACTGAAGGGTTTAGTGTGTCCAACATAGGGCCTATCACCTGGAAGACATTCAGTTAGTGTGTGCTAAATAGTAAGGCCACTGAGGATCAGGTCACTGCTGCTTCTGCCAAAGGCCAGGGGGCGTAGACCTTTATGAGCGAAGTTTGAGGCCTTGCCCTCCCTCTCCTTCTTGTCATCTCATGAGTTCCAGTTCTCTCCCATTTTGCAGGGAAGAATCATTGGGTGGTATATTAAGGTGATTTTTCTCCCTCTAATCCCCCAATTACTTCTATTTTCCTGAAAGCAATAAATATTTCCCCAGAAGCTGAGCCAACACCATAGCTGATGTGAATGTCCACAGCCCTGGGTTCTACAGCACCCTCTGACATGACATTCCAAAGCCAAAACCTCGGCTTGGCACCTGGCCCAGGGACTTACTCTTACTTACTCTTTTTTTTTTTTTTTTTTTTTAGACAGAGTCTCCCTCTGTCTCCCAGGCTGGAGTGCAGTGGCGCAATCTCGGCTCACTGCAATCTCTGCCTCCCGGGTTGAAGCGATTCTCCTGCCTGAGCCTCCTGAGTAGCTGGGATTACAGGTATGTGTCACCACACCCAGCTACCCAGCTAATGTTTATGTTTTTAGTAGAGACAGGGTTTTACCATGTTGGCCAAGCTGGTCTCAAACTCCCGACCTCAAGTGATCTGCCAGCCTCAGCCTCCCAAAGTGCTAGAATTACAGGCGTAAGCCACTGCGCCTGGCCCCAGGGACCTATTTCTGAACTCATTTCCAAATGGAGACACAAGGAGTTAACATATACAGAGCAGGCACGAGGAGTTCAGAGACTTAACTAGATAGAGAAATCAGGAGTCCAGGATCCCCATCCTACCCTGGGCTGTTTTCCCTCTGGTCTCATAGCTGCTTTCTTTCAGGAGTTGGCCCAAGTCACCATAGCAGACGAGTCCCCTGAGGATCATTTGCATACAGGTGGCAGAGTGTTCTAAAAATAGGATCAACACTCATCTCCACAAAGCAAATGCCTTGAAATTTATTTACAAGGGACAGGGGACAAACATCTGAGGAGCGAGGAAGAGCCTGTCAGAGGCAGCCTGACAATGAATGGCAAGGGAGCCACACAGCTGTGAGGCTGGGAGGCAGGAGGCCTGGGTATGGTTTAATCCTACCACTAACTTGCTTTGTGGGCTTATGAATACTGTGCACCCTGGGCCTTGGATTCTCCTCTTTAAATAGGGATATTAGACTAGATTACTTTTTTAAGGCCCCTTCTAGCTCTAAGGAGTCAGGATAAATAGTAATAATTATTATAATCAAATAATAATAATTGTTAACACGAATTGAGTACTTACTAAGTGTCAAGCACTGTGACAAGCACTTTTCATGCACTACTTCATCAGTCTTCATAACCAGCTCTTTGGAGTAAGACAAATAAACTGAGAGGCACAGGGAGGTTAAGTACTTGCCCAAGTTAGCAAATGTCAGAGCTGGGAGTTTAAGGCCTATGTTATACTGCCTGCTAGGATGCTAAACTTATCCCTGGTTTTCTAACCTAACAATTTCACTGTCTTCAGCTCTTGCCACCCCTCTCCATTCTTTTCTCCTCAGGTTCTGACCAACCTGGACAACTCCATAGGCCCCAAACATTGTGTTCCTCTAAGTCTCGGTGCTTTGCTCATGCTGCACCCTCTGCCTGGATCAGCCTTTTCCCCTTCCCTGCCAAAGCAGTCGCTAATTACCATTCCAATTCAGCTCAAATGCTTCCTCCTGTATGACTCGCATTTCCTCCCATACCCACTGGCAGAAATAATGACTGGCTGCCATTTGTTTAGATGGGCTGTGCCAGGCACTGTGCTAATTCTTACAACTTTCTGAGCGAGGTCCCATTTTCATACTTATTTTACAGATAAAGTAATGAGATTCAGAGATTAAACACCTTGCCTGAAGCCATACAGCTGGTAAAAGACCCGAGCCAGAAAGTCAAACTTCACAGCCTTCCTAACTTCTCTTCTATCCTCTCTCCAGTGAAACTGTGTATATGAATTGCCAAGGTGCTTGTCTTTCCACCAGACTATAAAATCTTCTAGTGGTTTTTATGTAAAGTCTATATAAACTCTTCTCATGGTTTTGTCTGTTTGTTTTTGAGTGATCAAATGAACTGCTGGGAGATAATCTGTAGCAGCACAACTGGTGGAAAACTTAGGCTAGAGTCAGGACCGAACCAGGAGGAAGAAAAAAATGGTGCAGGCCCTCACTCTGTCGATCTTTTCCTGCCACTTTAAATCCCTATGGGAACAAGACAAAAATATATTTTAACAATATTCCCTGCACCTTGGCACCCACTTCTGTCCTTATCACATCCTCCAAGAAGCCTCTTAAAATTACCCTCATTCTCATCCTCCCCTTAATTTTAGTGTCCCTTCAGCACTTATGTGTCATTTCATTAAACACTGTAAGCACTTAATGAACAGACAGTGTGAAGGGCAGCAGAAAGAGTATGGATTTTGGGGTCAAGCAAATTCTAGCTTTGCCACTTCTTGGCATGTGACCTTGGACCAGTTGCTGTCTTTGACTTTCTGAGCTGCAGATCTGTTAACTGCAAAACAGGTTTCATAATAATATCCTTTTCTTGGTATTGTTGGGAGGATAAAGTAAGATAAGTGTTGTGACAGTGTGTTGGTAAAGTTCTGTATAAACAGTCGTGTTCATTTAATTTACTGTTTGCCCTCAGTAATCTGCTGCTCTTCCCCCTGGTGTCAACACCCAGAATGGGCCTCAGATTCCTGGTGAGCTAGAGCTGTAGGAAAGTGAGAGGAGGGAGGAGCTCAAGAAAGCAGGGCTAGGAACCACCTGAGCAAACTTCCGCTGGAAGGAAATTAAAGGGCTAATTAAGCCTCCGTTGGTGGTAAATTTCCAAGCCAGCCTTTGGGCTCAATCAGTTGACACGGCAACACACCGGTGGGGGAGGCCGGTATCCTGAGAGGACTTATTCTCTCCTCACAAAATGGCACCTCGTGGCAGCCTGAACACAGGGTCCAACCTCAGAATTGCCACCAATTTTCTCTATCTTCCCTTTCTCTTCTCTCTTACCTTCCTTATCTCTTCCTCCCCATGTTCTAGCTGAAGAACCTGAAGGGTTCAGCCAGGCACAGAGGAGGCTGGGATGTCCTGGGATGGCTCTAGTACAGCATTTAATTGTTGACTGAGGTTAGGTGTCACTTTTTCTATGCAGAAGTAGGGTCCAGTAGGAAGAGCCCAGGCAAGGGAATGAGTCCCAAAAGCCTGCATTCAGGGCCCACTTACCCCTTTTATCAACTTTAATAAAGTACAACCTTTTACCCTCTGGGCCTCAGTTTCCTCAAGTGTATAATGAGGATGACAAGACCTCCTCTTGTGATCAAATGAGATCTCATATGTATCAGATGATCAGACTGGACTGGTGTCCACAGTGGTGCTGAGAGGAAAGCCAGTAAGAAAGTGGCATACTCGGCCAGGTGCGGTGGCTCATGCCTGTAATCCTAGCACTTTGGGAGGCCGAGGTGGGCAGATCACCTGAGGTCAGGAGTTCGAGACCAGCCTGACCAACATGGAGAAACCCCGTCTCTACTAAAAATACAAAATTAGCCGGGCGTGGAGGCGCATGCCTGTAATCCCAGTTACTCGGGAGGCTGAGGCAGGAGAATCACTTGAACCCGGGAGGCGGAGGTTGCAGTGAGCCGAGATCGCGCCATTGCACTCCAGCCTGGGTGACAAGAGCAAAAACTCCGTCTCAAAAAGAAAAGAAAGTGGCCTACTCATTCTAGACAGGCTAACCCAAGAGGAGCCTCAGACCTCCCAGCCACTGAGGGGCAGAACTGATAGGGGTGGGGGTGGCACAAAACTTGATCTGAGGCCAAGAGAGAGATCAGGCACTGCAAGTGCAGAGAGAAGAGATAGCCTCAACTTTGAGAGGTATACAGCCTTAGCTTGAGCACTCACTTTCATTTTGCCAGTCTTTGTTAAACCCTTACTATTGGCAAGGCCCTGTGCCTGGTGCTGGAGCTGTAGACATGAGTCAGACCCGGCCCCTGCCCTCAGGGAGCATGCAGTCTGGGAGGAAGACAGGTGAGTTCCAGACACATGCAATACAGCTGGTTAGTATGGAAAGTTAAGGAGGGTCCTTAACTGCCACTGAGTTGCGGGGAGGTGGGTCATCAAAGGTTTCCCAGAAGAGATGATACTTGAACTGAATCTTTAAAGTCAAATGGGAGTTTGCTGATAGAAAATGGGGGAGGAGGCCAGGTGCAGTGGCTCATGCCTGTAATCTCAGCACTTTAGGAGGCCTCGGCAGGAGGATCACTTGAGCCCAGGAGTTCAAGACAGCCTGTGCAAAAAACTGAGATCCCGTCTCTATAAAAAAATTAGCCGGGTGTGGTGGCACATACCTATGGTCCCATCCACTCTGGAGGCTGTGGTGGGAGGACGGCTTGAGCCCAGGAGGTCGAGGCTGCAGTGAGCCATGTTCACACCACTGCACTCCAGCCAGGCTGACAAAGCAAGACCCTATTCCAAAAAAAAGGAAGAGAAACAAAAAGGAAATGTGGGTAGAGGGGGAATCTCTAGAGAGGAGGAAACAACCTGGGCAAGGCAAGGAGTGAAAAAGTGCATCCCGACTCCCAGCCCAGAAGAGCCTAAGGAGACACGACAATTCAGATCAGTTGTGTTCTAGATGGGATCCTGGGACAGAAAAGGAGTAGTAGGTAAAATCTAAGGAAAGTGGAATAAACTAGGGATGTTAGCTAATAATAGTATATCGATATTGGTTAATTATAACAAATGTACCATACTAATGTACGATGGTAATAACAGGGAAAACCAGGTGTCGGGTAAATGGGAACTCTCCGTACTATCTTTGCAATTCTGTAAATCTGAAACTGTTCTAAAAAATAAAGGTTTTGTTTGTTTAAAACTGCATCCTGTGGTTGGGTTGGGGGTTTAGAGTACATGTGGGTGGTGCATGGACTGCCTGAAGGGTGAAGATGGGGTTGGGGAGGCAGAAAGGGCCAAGAATGTGTTGAGGGGGATGCAGGAGAGCCCCCCTGGATTTTAGGCACTGGAGTGACAGCGATTATGGAGGGCAAGCCTGAGGGCAGGGAGTGCCACCCGGGCAGCTGCAGTCCAAGGGGGAGAACAGGAATCTAAGGTAGGAAAGGGCAAAGGAGAGAGCCAGGCTCACAGTCTGCTCTCAATAAATGTTTATGGAACAGAACTGACCAGGGGATGCATTCAAGAGAAATTTGGGAAATAGAATGGATATTTCTCATGAACAATCAGATGAATACGACAAGAGCAGAGAGGAGTAAAGGATGACCCTTAGTTTTGAGCTGGGGGCAGTAGTGGGGCACTCAAGAGAGGGGGCACTGTATCCCCTGGGACCTGCCCTCCCAGCCATCTGGGCCTGAGCGCAGAGCCCCTGCGTCATTAGCACAGAGCTGACAGACTTCACAGAGGAAGGTGAGAAGCACAGGAGCACAGACAGGATAAGAGTTTCCAGCTGTCGCCTGGCAACCCAAGGTGTGGGGCAATGGTGTTGGGCAACGGTGTGGGGGAAGGAGGATTCTGCAGAAGGAAGGGATTATAAATCCTCAGTTGAATGGCCTCCCCCATCCCACCCCTGTCCTTAGCAACACATCAGGCAGGTTCTAAGCAGGCTAGGAGAATCTCCAGCCTTAGATGGCAACTGGACGTCTTCAGGGGCAGAGCACTGCTGCTCTCTCCATCCACTGAAAATGGGAGTAAAAGGGCCACAACTCACAACTAATTTCTCTGTTGATGACTCCGCCTTGTAAGTCCTGTGGCTCGCAATCTTAAAGTGGTGGTAACCCTAAGATCAGTCACAGTAGTACAGTATAATAGAAACCTCATGAGCTAATCCTGGCTCTCCCCTTCACTGTATGACTTTGGGTAAGTTTATTTAGCACCTAATATGTTACAGGCTCCATGCTAGATCCTTTCCCTATATGATCTCATTCAATCTTTACTACAACACTAAGAAGTAGGCATTAATATTCTTCTATTTTACAGCTGAGGAAACAGAGGTTCAGAGAATTACTTATCACTCTGCTGGTACCATGTGTTCATTCCACCTACACCAGCTGAAGTAATTAAGCCCCCAACCACTCCTTTCACCCTATGCCCAGAACATGCAGCAGCTTCTTCAGAGACCACTACATTCAGTGCCAAGTCACTTAATTACATACCTATACACTGGTGTTGCTCAACCTTGGATGCCCATTAGACTCCCCTGTGAAGTTGTAGTGGGACAGAGAGAGAGGTGGGCTGGTAGAAAAGGAGGGGAGCTGGTAACTAAAAGGTGATAGTCTGCAACAGATAACACCTCCCTTTCTGAGAGTGTTTGCTTGGAGGTTCGGATTTTTAGCTGTGACGTTGACTCTCAACCACCTGTGAGGTCCCTGGGGTACCACAGGGCAGTGGAAAGACTGGGGAAGGCAGTTTGGTGTGAAAAGAACACTCTGGTGGCAAACATCCCTAATTTTGAGTCCCAGATGTGCTATTTTCCAGGCTTGGTAAGATTTGGTCAAGTCCCTTAACTTCTCTGAGTCTCAGTTTCCTCATCTGTTCTGGGCACCATCACTGTGATAATTATAAGGAAAAGACTGCAAGTAAAGCACCTGTAAAGTATGTAATTGCTGCCCAAAAATTGTAATTATTAACAATTTCACCATTTACAGAGTGCTTTACCTATGTGAAGATATAACAAGGGGTTCAAAACTCCATACATGGGTTTTGAAGACAGACAGACCTTTATTTTTATTTTTTATTTTTTTGAGACAGTCTCACTCTGTCACCCAGGCTGGAGTGAAGTGGGGTGATCTCGGCTCACTGCAACCTCCGCCTCCTGAACTTAAGTGATTCTCCTGCCTCAGCCTCCCAAGTGGCTGGGACTACAGGTGTCAGCCACCAAGCCCCGCTAATTTTTTTGTATTTTTAGTAGAGACAGGGTTTCACCATGTTGGCAAGGCCGGTCTCGAACCCCTGACCTCAAATGATCCACTTGCCTTGGCCTCCCAAAGTGCTGGGATTACAGGCATGAACCACTGCACCCAGACTGAAGCCAGATAGACCCTGATTCAAATCTGGACTCTGCCACTTACTATTTGTGTGAACTTGAGACAGCCATCTAACTCCTCTGGACCTCAGTTTACTTCTCTGTAAAATGGGGATAATAACAGCACCTAGTTCACAGGGTTAGTGTCAGGATGAAATCAGTTCATAAAAGCACTGAGCACAGTGCTGGCATGAAAGCCCGTGCCACTGTCAGCTCACATCAGCTTTGTGGGAGATAGTATTAGTCCCATTTACAGGTGAAGGTCTAAATGAAAGCTGCTGTTCATTGCCACAATTATTGATGTGTGAAGTCAAGAGGGATGCCAGGCATTCAGAATAAGAATGGCACTTTTGCCAGACTCTGGGCGTCTAAATGCAGGGATCAAAACGAAGCAGGGATCCTCCCACACACGCCACAAAACCACTGTCTGTCCTGGGACCACCTGTCTGCTTTATAATTTGTTTTGTATTCTCTTTATCCCTCTGTTCATGTCAATTATGGCAAGAAGCCCATGTCTCCAAAGCCACCCCTGATCACTGGACTCCAATTGCCATATAGCTCAGTACATCATCATCTTTTCTAACACTGTCTCCTCCCCTCCCCACTGAAACCTTTCTCTGAGTCTTCTGAAATTCAGTCAGTCATCAGAAAAATCTATTTTTGCTCAGCCTCTCATCCGAACGTTTCTTTTACCTCCTTGCTGTAATCAAAACCCGGCTCTCCCTGAGGACATGGCTTCTCCTAAAGCGTCTAAATTGTTGCTCACTTCCTCTCTCATCACCCTTGAATCAGCGGGCTGGAGGTGGGATAGATGTTGTTGCTTCTCACCCCTGCTTTCATATCACTCTCTTTCCCTCCTTCAAAAAAACAAAACAAAACACCTCCAGCTTTCAATATCATGAGATTATACCACCCACTTATCCCTCTACTGGCCAGTGAACAGCTTCTGCTTCACTGTTACTCTCTCCATAATTCTTGGTGATTTCAATATCCACATAGATGAGGCTTCCATCACCTTGGACTCTCATTTCCTTGAATGCTTCTCCTCCAGTGATATTGATCTCTGACCCCACCTCAGTAACTCACTCTCACAGTCATATCCTGGACCTTATCATTACCAATAGTAACTTCAAGCCTCTCATACTCAGACCACTATGCTCTTTCCAGCTCACTCCTTGTAGATTCCCAGCATCAACAGTCTTCTTTCCCTACCACCTTTTCACTGTCCTTCATCCCTTGTGTTGTTACCTCCCTCTTGGCCCAATTTGAATTCTAAGGTCAATCATGACAACAGCCTCCCTTCACATGCCCCAGACTCCCCAGGCCCTCTTGCTTTGTTATACTCAGCAAAACCACACTTTACTTAAAGTCAACTCTTTGCCTATTCTATGCCTTTATCCTCAGAGCAAAACATGGCTGGAGAAAAACACACAACCATGCTTCAAATTCAAATTCATGAGCTGATGAATTTAAATTTATGATCACTAATTTCAAATGAAGTCTTAATGCTAATCAGCAATCAAATTACATTTCCACAGTCTATTCACTCTCCCACCTTCCTAAATGACATTCTCCTCTCTCTTCGACTCTCCAAACTTCCTCCCTCATCTTCACTCTCCACTGATGACCTTGCTTCATCAGAAAATTGTACTTAAGAGAACTCAAACCAGCACATGGAACCCCAAGCTGCACCTGTGCCCAAACCCTCTGCTTTCTCCCTTGGGAATGTAGGTGCACAGTCTGTGCTCCTACCAAGGACTCACCCTCTGCATGTAATCCTATCCCCTCTCCCTAGTTCAAGGATATTGTCCCAGCAGTTCTCCTTTGTTTCCAAATCATCAGCTTTGTATTTTTGTTTCTTTGTTGGCTTGCTTTGTTGATCTCTATTCAATTGTTCTACCAGCATACGAACGTGCTGCTACTTCTCAAATCTTAAAAAAACAAAAACCTCTTCTGATTCACTTCCCCATTCACCTTCGGCTACCACCCCAATTGTCTCCTTTTCTTTAGAGCAAACATCCTTGAAAGTGCTGTGTCATACTTGGTGTCTCCAATTTCTCTTCTGCCATTTTTACCAGGCTTTCACCCCTCCTACTCCACCAAAACAACTTGTATCAAGGTTATCAATGTACTCTATGTTGCTAAATACAGCAGTCAATCCTCAGTTCCCATATTCATAACCTAGCAGCCATATTTGACACAGTTGATCTCTCCTTCCTCTGAAAAACTATCTTCACTTGGCTGCCAGGACACCATACATTCTCATTTCAGTTGCTCTTTTTCAGTCTCCTTTCCCGATTCTCCCTCATCTTCCCAACACCTTGGTGTTGGAATGTCTCCGGGCTCAGTCTGTGAACCTTTTCTTCTTCCTGCCTTCACTCTTTCCCTTGTTAATCTTATTTGGTCTCATCATTTAAAATACTACTTGCTAACATATACATGCAGACTCATTTATCCAACTGCTTATTCCATATCTCTACTTGGTTATCTAACGGGTATCTCCAACTTAGCATAACCAAACTGAATCCCCAACTCTCTCTCTCTAAACCCTGTTCTTCCTGCAGTCTTCCCCATCTCAGTTAGAGGAATCTCCAAACTTCTAGTTGCTCAGCCCAAACCCTCAGCAACATCCTTGACTTCTCTCCTTCTTTCTCTCTCCACATCTAATTCAGTATTCAGTATTTTCAACATACATGCAAAATCTGACTACTCTCACTACTACCGCTACTACCTCCCTAGTTCAAGCCACCATCATTCCCAGCCTCAACTGTTACAAATCCTAACTGGTTCTCCCTGCTTCTGCACTTTGCTCTTCATAATTTATTCTTGAAACAGGCATAACTCTGCCTCAGAGAAATCCTGTTAAGTGTTAAGATGTAAGTCACCTGGCCAGGTGCAGTGGCTCATGCCTGTAATCCCAACACTTTGGAAGGCCAAGGCGGGTGGATTACTTAAGACCAGGAGTTCAAGACCAGCCTGGCCAACATGGTCTCTACTAAAAATACAAAAATTAGCATGGTGGCACACACTTGTAATCCCAGCCACTCAGGTGGCTGAGGAACGAGAAATACTTGAACCTGGGAGGCAGAGGTTGCAGTGAGCCGAGATTGCGCCACTGCACTTCCAACCTGGGTGACAGAGTGAAATTCTGTCTCAAAAAAAAAAAAAGAAACGAAAAAAAGAAAGAAAGAAAGATGTAAGTCACTAAAATGTTAAAATATTCTGGAATTAGTGATGATAGTTGCACAAGTCTGTAAATATACTAAAAATCACTGAACTATACTGTTTAAAAGGGTGAATTTTGGCTGGCCTGGTGGCTTACGCCTGTAATCCAAGCACTTTAGGAGGCTGAGGTGGGTGGATCACGAGGTCAGGAGTTCGAGACCAGCCTGGCCAACATGGCAAAACCCCGTCTCTACTAAAAGTACAAAAATTAGCCGGGTGCAGTGGGGGGCACGTGTAATCCCAGCTACTCGGGAGGCTGAGGCAGGAGAATCGCTTGAACCCAGGAAGCGGAGGTTGCAGTGAGCCGAGAATGTTCCACTGCACTCCAGCCTGGGCAACAGAGCAAGGCTCCATCTCAAAAGAAAAAAAAAGGTGAATTTTATGGTATATAAGTTATATGTCAATTGAAAAGATATTATTAAATGCAATACGGTATCTTGGATTGGATCCTGCAATGGTAATAGAATATTTGTGGGAAAAAAACTAGTGAAATTCAAATAAAGACGGTAGTTTAATCGTATTGTACCAATGTCAATTTCTTAGTTTTGACAAATGTATCATGGTTATATAAAATGTTAACATTAGGGCAACTGGGCAAAGGACACATGGGAACTCTACACTATCACTGCAACTTTTCTATAAACCTAAACTTACCCAAAGATTTAAAAATTTATTAAAACAATGTAAGACAGAGCATGTCATTCCACTGCTCAATGTCTGCAATGCATTTCAATGTGTGCGTGCCTGTTGTATATCCCCCTTCTCCTCTGCTTCACTGAGTGCCCCTAAGAGGCAGGGATGTTGTCTCACCAATCGCTGCAGAGCCTAGCACAGCTAGGCACACAAAGGGTCCTTGAAAGCAATTATGCTCTTGCAAATGTCATTTCTTCCACCTGTAAAGCTCTTACTCTACATTAACCTGAAAAAACTCAGACTCATTTGTCAAGACCCTGCTCAAATATCCCCTCCTTTATGAGGCCTGCAATGATTTTCCCAGGCAGAGGTAGCTGTTCTTACAACACTTTCTTCATCCCTTTACTACATCGCTTATATCACATTGTAGCTGTTTCTTTGCCCTCTCATGACAGTGCCTGGCATATAATATGTACATGACACATGTTTATTGAATGGATTAATGAATACACAAATGGCTTGTAGATTATTTCTTTTTCTCCCATGCCAGTTTGGATGGAAGGAAAGGGGCTTGTGGCCCTAAATAGTGTGTCTTGGAGACCCCTTGAATAGTCAATCAGGATGGCTTGTTAATTCATTTGAAAATTGCAGAGGCCAACTAAGCCTGATTTGACTCCCCATGGTCTTTGTTGTGATTTTTAAAATCAGATTAAACCTCCTCAGCAGCTGGTTCCTACAGGCTTTGGGGAGATAAAAGTGTCAGCATGTTTCTGCAGCCACACCAGGAAACTTGCTGCCTAGAAAAATCAATTCTGATTATCATAAGAGCTGAGCACAGGATGGTGTACTCAGGAACTGTCTTCACATTCCTGGAGCCACAGAGACTTGTCAGAGCCCCAGTTTCCCTGTTCAGCCTCCAGACTCTTCTGTGCTGCCCGCTGATCTCTCCACAGGTCTCCAGCTTACATTCAAGACGAGATTGCACCTTCCTGAAGGTGGCAGGAAGAGCACTGGAATGGGTCAAGGGACATCACCATGAGCCCTCAGTAAAGTCCCTATCTCACTCTGAGCCTCAGCCTCCTCCTGTCTAAAATGAAAGACTGAGGCTGGGCACAGTGGCTTACGCCCGTAATCCCAGCACTTTGGGAGGCCGAGGCAGGAGGATCAACTGAGGTCAGGAGTTTGAAACCAGCCTGGCCAACGTGGTGAAAACCTGTCTCTACTAAAAGTAGAAAAATCAGCCAGGCATGGTGGTACATGCCTGTAATCCCAGCTATTCGGGAGGCTGAGGCAGGAGAATCGCTTGAACCCAGGAAGTGGAGGTTGCAGTGAGCCAAGACTGCGCCATGGCACTCCAGCCTGGGCAACAAGAGCAAAACTCCACCTCAAAAAATAAATAAATTAATTAAATTAAATAAAATGAGAGACTGAGATGTGATGTGCTCTAAATTCACAGGCTTGTTGACACCTAACAAGGTAACAGGAAATCTTAATCAGCTGTGTGAACTTAAAACATGGACATTACCTGCTTCAGAGTCTTAAAGGATGAGGGAATTTATATCAGGTATTTTCCTTTTTCTTTTCTTTTCTTTTCTTTTTTTTTTTTTTTTTTGAGATAGGATCTTGCTCTGTCACCCAGGCTGGAGTGCAGTGGTGTGGTTATAGCTCAAGGCAGCCTTGACCTCCCAGGCTCAAGTGATCCTCTGGCCTCAGCATCATGAGTAGCTGGGACTACAGGCACATGCCACCACATGCACAGCTAATTTTTAAATTTTTTGTAGAGACAAGGTCTCAGTATGTTGCTGGTCTCACTCCTGAGCTCAAGTGATCCTCCTGCCTTGGCCTCCCAAAGTGCTAGGATTATAGGCATGAGCCACCACGCCCAACCAGGTCTTTTATATGTTACTAACAGATGCTGTAGTAGTCAGAATAATAGTCTCCCAAATATATAATCCCTAAAATCTGTGAATATGTTACCTTACATGGCAAAAGGGATTTTTGCAAATGGGATTAAATTAAGGATCTTGAAAATGCAGGATTGACCTGGAATGCCTAGGTGGGCCCATTATAATCACAAGTGTTTTTATAAGAGACAAGGAGGAGGTTCAGAGAGGTTGGAAGATGTTCCACTGCAGCTTTGAAGATGGATGGAAGAAGGGGCCCCAAGCAAAGGGATGTAGGCAGCCTCTGGAAGCTGGAAAAGGCAAATTAAAGATGCCCCCCCAGATGAGGCCCTCCAGAGAGAACACAGACTGAAACCAGCCAACAAATTGATTTTAACCCAGTGAGACCCACCTTAGACTTCCAACCTCCAGAACTGTGAGATAGTAAGTTTGTGTTGTCTTAAGCCACTAAGTTTGTAGTAATTTTAGTGCAGCAACAGGAAACTAATAGAGAAGCCCATTAGACAGCTACCCAATCTCATATAATAATCCATTACTGTACATTCTTAAATTCTAGGGAAAAGTCTCTTGATATCCTATTCTTCTTCCTCTAATCAGAACAAGAGAGCTATGGTATTCATTTATTGGGCTCATAATTTCAGTCTCATTAATTCCTGGAGAGCAGGGAATGTCACATTTATATTAATATCTCTATCCCCAGAATCTGGCACAGTAAATATTTGTTAAATGGCTGCTGAAGAGCCACAATCCTCCTTCTTCCAAGTTTCTGGTATGATTACCTTTCCCACATTCCTACACTCCCTTACATTTCACCTATTCTTATATTACTGGCCCTAAGATAGGATCCTTGACATTCTCAGATTTAATACTCACTAGCTTTAATATTTATAAGTGACTCCAAAGCCATGTTGTGACCTAACATTTCATGGAGGCTGCTGTGTGGACATAAGGCAGATGACTGATAAGCGAACCTTGCTGACTGCCCAGCACCCCATCTCACCTTGACCTTGTTCTCAGTTCCTGTTTATATGAGGAGTTACTCACATCACTGTGGAATTCAGATTACCAGGAAATCTTTTAAGACTCCTCCTGTTTGTCCCAGTGTTTGTCATTCTGTCTAACCCCCCTTTGGAACCCATGGTCACTCTTATCTATGTCTTTAATTATAGTAAGAGCTATTGGGCAGGAGCAGTGGCTCACACCTGTAATCCCAGCACTTTTGAAAGGCCTAGGCGGGCAGATCATTTGAGCTCAGGAGTTTGAGACCAGCCTGGGGAACATGACAAAACCCTGTCTCTACAAAAAATACAAAACTTAGTCAGGCATGGTGGCACACACCTATAGTCCCAGCTACTGGTGAGGCTAAGGTGGGAGGATTGCTTAAGCCCAGGAGGTCGAGGCTGCAGTAAGCCATGAGCATACCACTGCACTCCAGCCTCGGCCACCCTGTCTCAACATTAAATACATGAATAAAATGATAATTTAAAAAAGAGCTGTTGGAGGAGGGACCCTCCTTTCTCTGTCTATGAGGAAGGCTGTCCATGGAGACATTAGCTTCTCCTACACCTGAGTGGAATGCTTTAGGCCTTAAATATTAGTAAATCTGGGCCACATGGACTTTGACTTTGAGTGAACGGTGTACGGGCTAATTATAGCCAGCGGCCCATGTTGGCCTATGACTGGGTTTGTGTGTCTTTCTGACTCCAGAGTAAAGTATTAGCAAGCTGCACTTGCCGGAAGACTTTAGCCATGGCTTCATCCTCGCTTTAATGAGTAATAAGGCTTTTTTTTTTTTTTTTTTTTTTGTAGCCCAGAGGTCCTTTATTTTTTTTTTTTTTAACACCTATTATGCCATGAATTCATAGGGAATAGGTTCCAGCAGCTCAGGCTCCTTCCCATTGGTTCTCACAAAGTGTGCTTCTCTGGGTGGAGCAGGCTGGCGCTTTAGTTGAACCCAGGTACCTTTCTCTTTGGCTTCTTTCTTTTTCTGATCATTTTCCTTCACACGTTTCAGGAAGCTATCTCGGCTCTTAGAGTGCTTAATGTGCTCAATACGCACATTAATTCTCTTGGCAAGAATCTTGCCCTTAACTTGTTTGTTTACAACAATGCCAACAGCATGCTGGGTAACATTGTAGACTCTTCCAGTTTTGCCATGGTAACACTTGTGGGGCATTCCTTTTTGAACAGTACCCATTCCCTTGATGTCTACAATATCACCTTTCTTATAGATTCGCATATATGTGGCCAAAGGAACAACTCCATGTTTTCTAAAAGGCCTAGAGAACATATATCGGGTGCCTCTCCTCTTTCCCTTTGTGTTCGTCATTTTGGCGAATTACTGGAAGATGGCGGTTCCGGCCGAAAGGGGCTTTTTTTTTTTTTTCCATTACTCCCCATCTCTCTGACTCCTGCATCTATTTCTCAATGGGTTTAGGTGGGGAAGAAAAGGAATGCTATTTATCAATCTCCCTAGAACCTTAATAAAAACTACGATTTGTTGAGTGTTTACTCTGTGCCATGCACTATGTTAGTGCTTTATGCACATTATCTATGTATGTCTTTAGTTACACTAAGAGCTTTTAAATCATCACCAACACAGCAACAGATCCAACTAGAGGCCACTTACTGCTGGGTGCTGGTTGCACTCAGTCTCTACAAGAAATACAAAATTTATTCAGGCATGGCATAGCCAGGCACACCTGTAGTTCCAGCTACTAGGGAGGCTGAGGTGGGAGGATCACCTGAAGCCAGGAGGCAGAGGTTCCAGTGACCTGGATCGCACCACTGTACTCCAGCCTGGGAAACAGAGTTAGACCCTATCTCAAAAAAAAAAAACCAAAAACCAAAAAACAAACAAACAAAAACTAGAATCCAGGACCCAGAGTCCTAGGTGAGCTCAGTCCTCTGGATTGCTCTCTTGATCAGCACCGGACAGCCTCTGCAATGGGCCCCACATAGAGGTGGTGGAAGCCCCCTCCGCTCTTCTATTCCCACAGGCCTCCAGGGGTTGCTTGGCAACCAGCACCCAGCAATAAGTGGCCTCTAGTTGGATCCGTTGCTGTGGAGTTACCAAGTCTCCTCTCACACCTGTGCATGCTCTCGCTCCCTAATAATGAGGTTTCTCTCCTAGCCCTATCTCCCCAGTAAGACTTTCTTCTCTGATCCACAATCATTAACTTCTCAGGAAACAAAGGGAGCTCTCAGGCACCTTTGTGGTGAGGGGCTCCAGGCAATAAGGCACTCCCAAGACCCTCATCCCCCAGAGATGACAGAAATTCTTATTGTGGGTGGCCCTGCTCAGCAATGCTCATAACCTCCTCTTCTTGTGTCTGGAATCCCCTAAGAGAGATCAAATGGGCTGGAGGAATTTAACTGAACACTTCATACTGTGCTAGTGAGTCACTAAATGCTGTTCTTACACTGGAACCACAGATGGAAAACTTCAGAAAGCAACCCAGTGGCCGGGCACGGTGGCTCACACCTAAAATCCCAGCACTTTGGGAGGCCAAGGCGGGCAGATCATGAGGTCAGGAGAATGAGACCACCCTGGCTAACACGGTGAAACCCCATCTCTACTAAAAATACAAAAAAAAAAAAAAAATTAGCTGGGCTTGGTGGCTGGGACCTGTAGTCCCAGCTACTTGGGAGACTGAGGCAGGAGAATGGCATGAACCCAGGAGGCAGAGCTTCCAGTGAGCTGAGATCATGCCACTGCACTCCAGCCTGGGTGACAGAGCGAGACTCCGTCTCAAAAAAAAAAAAGAAAGAAAGCAACCCAGTGACCCCTTCCATGTGGACCCAAAGGTAGAGAAAGGAAGGAACCTAATATTTATTGCATTCCCCAGACACAATATTATGTTATCACATGTAGGCCCCCTCACCACCAGCAAACCTATGAGGCTTTTTTATAGTTGAAGACATTAACTAGTCATAAAAATGAAGTGATTTATCAAAGCTCAAAAAACAAACAAAAAAAAAATCACAAAACTTTTGTGTACAGAAGTGATATGTATAAACACACATAAATGTTCCCCCTTTCCCTTTGCAATGAAAGCAGTCTCCCCCTATCCTTGGGGGATAAGTTCCAAGACCCTCAGTGGATGCCTGAAACCTCAAATAGTACCTAATCCTATACAGTATACACTATGGTTTTTCTTTTTTCTTTTCTTTTTTTTTTTTTTTGAGATGGAGTCTCACTCTGTCGCCTAGGCTGGAGTGCAATGGCACAATCTTGGCTCACTGAAACCTCTGCCTCCCAGGTTCAAGCAATTCTCCTGCATCACCTTCCTGAGTATCTGGGATTACAGGCGCCTGCCACCACGCCCAGCTAATTTTTTGTATTTTTAGTAAAGGTGGGGTTTCACTATGTTGGCCAGGCTAGTCTTGAACTCCTGACCTCATGATCCGCCCGCCTCAGCCTCCCAAAGTGCTCGGATTACAGGCGTGGGCCACTGCACCCAGACCACACTATGTTTTTTCAATTTCATAACCACGATGGCTACTGAGTGGCTAATGGGCAGTTAGCAAATACAGCACGGATATGCTGGATAAAGGGATCATTCACGCCCTGGGCAGGACAGAGCAAGACAGTGCAATATTTCATCATGCTACTCAAAACAGTGTGCAATTTAGGCCAGGCACGGTGGGTCACGCCTGTAATCCCAGAGCTTCGGGAGGCCGAGGTAGGTGGATCACTTGAGGTCAGAAGTTCAAGACAAGCCTGGCCAACATGGTGAAACCCCATCTCTACTAAAAATACAAAAATTAGCCAGGCGTAGTGGTGTACGCCTGTAATCTCAGCTGCTCCGGAAGCAGGAGAATTGCTTGAACCAGGGAGGTGGAGGTTGCAGTGAGCTGAGCTCATGCCATTGCACTCCAGCCTGGGCAACCGAGCGAGACTCTATCTCAAAGAAAAAAAAGCAGTGTGCAATTGAAAATTTATTAGCTTATTTCTAGAATTTTCTGTTTAGTATGTTCAGATGTAGAGGACCCCAGGTAACTGAAATCTTGGAAAGTGAAACCAAGGATAAGAGGGGACAGCAATTGATCATCAAATTCTGTAAATTCTAGTTCCAAATCTTTCTCTTCATTTCCATCCCTTATGTCATTTTGTCACTCTTAGCGTTATGGAATGAATGTCTATGTCCTCCCAAAATGTGTATGTTGAAGCCCTAGATAGTACCTAATCCTATACAGTATACACTATGCTTTTTCTTTTTTCTTTTCTTTTTTTGAGATGGAGTGTCGCTCATCCCTCAGTGTGCTTGTATTTGGAGATGAGGCCTCAAAGGAAGTAATCGAAGTTAAATGATGCCATAAGAGTGAGTTCCTGATCCAACAGAATTCATATCATTATAAGAAGAGACACCAAAGAGTTTGCACTATCTCTCCCCCATGCCCATGCACCAAGGAAAGGCCACAAGAACACAGAGTGGGAAGGCAGCCCGAGGGGAGAGCTCTCATCAGACATCAACCCTACTGGCACCTTGATCTTAGACTTCCAGTCTCCAGACTGTGAGAAAATTAATTTCAATTGTATTTTGTTATGGCAGCCAGAGCAGAATAATACACTTAGTTCAGCCCCATATAATTTACCCAAGTCCTTGCTTGCTTGCTTACTTCCTTTCTTTTATAACTGGTCACTACTATATTTGTTTATTAATTTTTAGATAGCCTTTATGAGGTATAATTGATACACAAAAAAATACACTTATTTAATGTATACAATTTGAAGAGTTTGGATCCAAAACCCTGGTTTCTTTGCCTCATTTCCATCCACCCTTCAAACTGAAGCCAGGAATTTTTCTAAAATGCAAATCTAACTTGTTTAAACCCTTCTATGGCTCCCCAGTGCCTATGGTGGTGGTCTCCAACTTACATCCCTTTAAGTAAGAAAAATGTAGGTACAGCACACACAGTATATGTGTATTCTTTAGATTATATATCTATATGTCTACTTCTATACACAAAAGATATTAAAATATATAAAATTAAAATAAACAATATTTAAATGTTTAAAATCTAATGTATTCATGAATAGTCCAGAAAACTTTATTTTTGCTGCATAAAAGCACATACACACACATAAAAAAACCCTTTGCTAATTTTCCTTCAGCAAAAGCAATGAAATTGACCATGTCATCTATGGCTATACCACCCTGAACGCGCCCGATCTCATCTGATCTCCGAAGCTAAGAGGGGTTGGGCCTGGTTAGTACTTGGATGGGAGATTGACTATATCGGATCTAATTAGATTATCATTGATTTTACCTCGAAACGTGGCTGACAATGAACTTGTGTTGGGAGTTGGAAAAACACCAGTTCAGCCATTTTCTTTATGCTCACTTGGATTCACTATAATCTTCTAGCATAGTCTTCAATCAGAGGTTTCTTTATAGGACTCTTTAAAAGCCACATATCCATTATGAGGTTTCATTTAGTTAAAACTAGACCATGTAATCAATAAATCCACTTAACCAGGCACAAGAAAACCACAAAAGCTCACAATTGGCTGAACATAAACAAAGAAGTGAGTCAGTCCACTGTCAACCCCTCAGAAGGGCAGAATGCCTCCTCCTATCTCAAGATTTTTTGAGTGTAGGCTATCTGACCATCTGATACGGGGGTCAAACAAAGACACTTCTGTCAATCCACATAGTAAATATCAGTAAAAAATATCTTATGTTCAAAGATTAAAAGTAAGCTCTAATAATTTCTTCAGTTCCCTAAGGAATCATCAAGCATGAATCCTCTGACCGATGACAAGAACTTTCTGTTTGCTGTGGAAGATCTCTTTGACCCCCAATCTGCCACCTATAGCCTCTCCAGCAAATCTCTCAGCACCCACTCTCTGCTCTTTCACAACCTTGATCCAGTTTTACTGTATTGCTCACCATGCCCCAAATATTCTGTGCTCTCACATCCCCCTGTGCATGAACTGCAAGGATGATATCAAATAACACAAGTGAAAGCACCTGGCACCTAATAGGTGCTTTTAGTAAATGCATGTTGACTTTCACCTCAAGCTAGTTAAACTAAGTGGTTCTACAATGTTAGCCAGCCACAAAACCACCTGGAAAATTTGTTATAGCACAGATGGTTGTCACTCACCCACCAGAGTTTCTGACTCAATAGTTCTGAGGTGGGCCTGAAAATTTGCATTTCTAACAAATTCCAAGGTGATGCTGATGCCATGGGTCTGGGAATCAGTGAACTAGACGACCCGTATAGCTTCTTCTATTTCTAATGATCTCTGACTCCTCAATGCCTTTAATAGAGAGCAAATGAACAAAATGAACTTTTATCCCTATATAATATTTGACATTATCATGAAGGGAAATATGAACTCTATAATACCTCAGATGCACAGTGTAGAGAAAAGAGCACATACTTTTGAATCAGAAGATCTTGTTGAAATCCCACTTTATAGCAGTGTCGTTGACCTAAGGCAAGTTAACTAATCTCTGAGTTTCTTATCCTGCAAAACAGGAGTGTATTAAAGTAGTACCTACTTCATAGTGTTAATTGTGAGATCGTATATGGGAAATAATTTGTAAAAAGAAAAGTACTACATACAGACTGCCCCAATAAGATATATGCATAATGTATTAATGTACATTTAACACGCAGAATAGAAAGATAATAAATAACATATGTTTTGGCTGGGCGTGGTGGCTCACGCCTGTAATCCCAGCACTTTGGGAGACCAACACGGGTGGATCACCTGAGGTCAGGGGTTCAAGATCAGCCTGGTGAACATGGTGAAAACCCATCTTTACTAAAAATACAAAAATTAGCCAGGCGTGGTGGCACACGCCTATAATTGAAGCTACTTGGGGGGCTGAAGCAACAGAATCGATTGAACCCAAGAGGTGGAAATTGCAGTGAGCCAAGATAGTGCCACTGCACTCCAGCTCAGGTGACAGAGTGAGACTCTGTCTCGAAAAAAAAAAATAATAATAATAATAATACATGTTTTAAATACTTTAAATCACAAATTTTCAAAATTTCCAATCCAGGTACTAATTCATTTTTGAAAACTATATGATCTACATGTTGCTATATCATCTAAAATATGTGCATAATTTATTAGTACTATTGGCAGATACTAATAATAATAGTAGCTGTGGCAGCCAGCTTCCAAGATGGTCCCCAGTGATGCTTTCCTCCCAATATCCACACTTTTGTGTAGTTTCCTCCCATGCTGAATCAGTGACCAACAGAACGCTGTAAGGCTAAGGCTAACTCATAAGAGACATTGCCACTTCCTCTGGCCTTTTACATCTCTCACTCTGGGAAAAGCCAGCTGCTATGCAAATAAAGACACTTAAGCAGCTCTGTGAAGACACTCTAAGAGGCCAAATGGGAAAGAGGTAAGGCCTTCTGCCAACAGCTAGCACCAGACATGTGAGTGTGCAGTCTTAAGATCCTCCAGCCCCAGGCTAAGCGCGGTGGCTCACACCTGTAATCCCAGCACTTTGGGAGGCCGAGGTGGGCGGATCACAAGGTCAGGAGTTCGAGACCAGCCTGGCCAACATGGTGAAACACCATCTCTACTAAAAATACAAAAAGTAACTGGGCATGGTGGCGGGCACCTGTAGTCCCAGCTACTCGGGAGGCTGAGGCAGGAGAATCGCTTGAACCCGGGAGGCAGAAGTTGCAGTGAACTGAGATCATGTCACTGCACTCCAACCTGGGCAACAGAGCAAGACTCCGTCTTAAAAAAAAAAAAAGATCCTCCAGCTCCAGTGTATGTTTCAGATGACTGCAACCCAAGCCAACATCTGGCTACACCTCATGAGAGGCCCCAACCACTCCCAAATGTTTGATCCACAGAAACTATGAGATAATGAATTATTATTGTTGTTTGACACTACCAATTTATTTATTTATTTATTTATTTGAGATGGGGTCTCGCTCCGTTGCACAGGCTGGAGTGCAGTGGCATGATCATGGCTCACTGCAGCCTCGACCTCCTGGGCTCAAGCAATCCTTCCACCTCAGCCTCCCAAGTAACTGGGACTACAGGAACCCACCACCATGCCCAGCTAATTTGTTTTATTTTTTTGTAGAGATGAGGTCTCACAATGTTGCCCAGTCTGGCACTATGAACTTATGAAGTGATTTGTTATACGATAGTAGATAACTGATACCTTAGCTAACATTTAGTGTGCATTTACTATGTTCCAGGAACTAAGCCAAGGACCTAAGGACCCAACAGCCTTATGATGTAGATGCTATTACAATCCCCAAAGGAGAAAGGGTGCCCCAGAGAAGTTAAGCAATTCAGTCAAGTTCCATGACTAGTGAGTGGTAGAAGCAGAATTTGAACGCAAGTCTCTAACTCCAAGCCCCAGTTTCTTGGTCACTCATTTAGACAAGCCAACATAAAACCTCCTGGATAGTTAAACAGCAGAAGCAACTGAACCCCTGGAGGAGAGCAAACTTGTATAAAACTAGCAGAGGGTAGCCCAGGGGCCAAACCTGAAACAGCATTAATGCCTGATGCTGTAAGGCCCAGAAGTTCCAAGCTGGCCCCACCTCTAAGCCCTTGTACTGGCAGGCCAGCCGCTTCTCAGGAAAATCCTGCCCAAGATTCCCGGGACTCACCCAGATCTGCAGTTTCACCCGCTTCTCGTGACGGTAGACTGTCTTCACCTTGAAGTCGATGCCCACGGTGCTAACGAAGGCTGGGGTGAACGTGTCATCAGCATAGCGGAAGAGGAAGGAGGTCTTGCCAACACTGCTGTTGCCAATGATAAGCAGTTTAAACATGTAGTCAAAATTCTGGTCAGAGGCATCTTTGACTCCAGTTTTACCATCTGTCACTGAAGCCATCTGCAAGAGAGACCTAGAGTCACTCAGGAACAGACCTTCGGTGTCACCCTGAGTCACCATCCTTCTAATGGTCACCCCACCATTCACACACTCACTCCTTACTCCAGCACCACTGGGGAAATGCACACTACTCAGAATCACCCCATCACTACACCTGCCCTAAATGTTGTCTCAGCACTGAGGTGAAACCCAGCTCCTCCCATTCATTCCTTCAGCAAATATTTACTGAGCACATTGATCTGGGGCAAGCCCTGTGCTGGGCATGGGGCTTACAAACATGAGTCAGACATGGTGCCTGACCTCTAGGTGGACAAAAACTAGAATAAAAGGTGGGTCAACACAGAGTAACAAAGCAGTAGTTAAGTGATAAGACAGAGGAGTCCTGGCTGAGGAAGTCCATGAGAAGCATCTTATTCAGCCTGGAGGCCCGGTGATCAAGGAGAGGCTCCTGGAGGAAGCAGCTCCTGAGCTATTTTGGGGAAAGAAAAAAAAAAGCCAAGAACAGCAAACACATGCACATCCAAGGAAAGACTCAGTAAAGGGCTATCATTCTCTTGCTTCAAAAACTATTATGACTCAGGAGGCTGAGGTGGGAGGATCACTTGAGCCCAGGAGCTTGACGCTGCAGGGAGCCATGATCATGCCACTGAATGCCAGCCTGGGTAGCAGAGCAAGACCTCATCTCTAAAAAATAAAATAAATAAAACATAGAAACTTTCATGGCTTTCCACAGCTCTAAAGATCAAGTCCAAACTGTTCAATTTGACAAATAACCAACTAACCAAAGAGCCAATTCTCTAAACTTTATCTTCCCATACCCCTTCTCTTCACCAACCTGTGCTTCCCTTAGATCTAATTACACACTTTATGCCAAATAAGCCACATTATTCCTTGCCTTTGTCCCTTACATGTATTCCTTCTGCCTAGAATTCTCTTTTCCTCCTAAAAGACTCCTACCCATCCTTGGAGATCCAGGTCAAGTGCCAGCTTCCCTGTGCTCCCAGAACACTGTAACAGCCCTTGTATCACTTCAGCACTGTTGGAATGAGCATCTGGGCCTTAATGGACTTCATTCCTACATGTCTGGCTTCCAGCATGAATCCTAGCACATAATAAGCACTCAGGAAATGTGTGCTGAATTCATCACAGTCACTTCATCACTCTGGGGCTCAATCTCCTCATCTGGAAAATGGGGAGAACAATTTCCACCCTGTTCTTCTCACAGGGCTATCACAGGACTCAAATGAGATAACAATGGATGAAACCATTATCAACTGGTAAATTCCACACAGATGTGAACATATGTCCTTATTATTCCAAAGCCTTCAAAGCCTAGGTCCTTTATTTGTTCACTCATTCATTCAGCAAATATTTAATACATGCCAGGCCTTTCCTGAGACCCCAGCCTTCTCAGTCCTGTCACCATCTGCTTTCCTAGAACACCCGAATCTGAACTCCATAATTCAGCACTTGGTCACATGGTCTTATTTAAGTCTTTAATTGCTTCTCCTATGTCTTGGAAGCCTCAGGTACCCTGCTTCTCCACCTGAAATCTCCCCTTCTTCTCAGCACAAGGGTACCCAGATGGCTGGATGAGTGGTCAGAGGAGGGTGGGAGGACAGCATTTAAGTGTGATGGTGTCTGGGTTTTCATTCTTTTTAGGAATTCCTGCTTTTTTCCCAAAGGGCAAAGAAAGGGCATGAGGCTGGTGGGTGTGGCTCTTTGGGCCTCTCAGGTGAGCTGTAAGGATAAGGAGCTGATTAATGTAGGTTTAAAGCTCTCTTGAAGAAAAGTTAGACAAATATGTAAGATTGTTAGCAGCCTTTTAATAAAAGTTCCTTGCATATGTCACCACTGGACTCCTGTGGTCTCTGTTCTTCCTTCTCTTTGTTCCCAGCTCTCAATCCTTATCTGAGACTGTAAGTTCCATCCCTGTATCAATCTGTCCCATGACAAGACTCACTAGGCAAGTGTGGAACATGCCCAGGACACTTGGAGACTGAGGCATAGCACTTACATGGAGGAAGAAAGTGAGGTTGGGAGGGAGGGTGCCATTGGCTGCTTAAACTGTCTCACAGCCTTAACTTTTCAGCTTTCATGGTACTAGGTGCAAAGGCTGTTGCAAGAACTTGCCATGTAAAGGCATTATGCTTTTTTTTTTTTTTTGAGATGGAGTCTTGCTCTTTCGCCCAGGCTGTAGTGCAGTGGCACAACCTTGGCTCACTGCAACCTCTGCCCCCTGAGTTCAAGCGATTCTCCTGCCTTAGCCTCCCAAGTAGCTGGGATTACAGGCATCTGCCACCATGCCTAGTTAATTTCTGTATTTTTAGTAGAGACGGGGTTTTGCCATGTTGGCCAGGCTGGTCTCGAACTCCTGACCTCAGGTGATCCACCTGCTTCAGCCTCCCAAAGCGCTAGGATTACAGGCGTGAGCCACCACACCTGGCCACATTATGCTTTTTCTACATTAAAACAAGGGAAGCAACCACAACAACCTCACACCATCCTCCGCTCTGCTGCCTGCAAGTCATCTTTCTTTATTCACAAGAGAAAATTTCTACTATGAATATATTCATTATAAAAAATTTGAAAATTATATTATGCAAAAGTGTAAAAAAGAGAATTTAAAATTAACTGACAGCTGGGCGCGGTGGCTCACGCCTGTAATCCCAGCACTTTGGGAGGCTGAGGCAGGCAGATCACGAGGTCAGGAGATCGAGACCATCCTGGCTAACACGGTGAAACCCCATCTCTACTAAAAATACAAAAAATTGGCCAGGGATGGTGGCGGGTGCCTGTAGTCCCAGCTACAGGAGGCTGAGGCAGGAAAATGGCATGAACCAGGGAGGCGGAGCTTGTAGTGAGCTGAGATCCAGGCCACTGCACTTCAGCCTGCGCGACAGAGACTCCACCCCCCAAAAAAAAAAATTAACTGACATCCCACCCACTCAGAAACTATGGCTGTTAACATTTTACTGTATTTCCTCCAATATTTTTTCATACAAAAGAGTGCCACCTAAGGCCAGGTGCAGTGGCTCACACCTGTAATCCCAGAACTTTGGGAGGCCAAAGTGGGAGGATGGCTTCAGACCAGGAGTTCAAGACCAGCCTGGGCAACATAGGGAGACCCCATTTCTACAAAAAGTAAAAAATTAGCCAGGCGTGGTGGCACACATCTATAATCCCAGCTGCTTGGGAGGCTGAAGCAGGAGTATTATTTGAGCCCAGAAATTTGAAGCTGCAGTAAGCCATGATTGTGCCACTGCACTCCAGCTTAGGCAATAGAGCAAGACTGTCTCTACCAAAAAAAAAAAAAAAACCTCCTCTCTCCAGTCCATGCCTCCAAGATGACAAAGAAAAGAAGGAACAATGGTCGTGCCAAAAAGGCCTGCAGCCACGTGCAGCCTATTCACTGGATGAACTGTGCCCAATGTGTGCCCAAGGACAAGGCCATTAAGAAATTCATCATTTGAAACATAGTGGAGGCCACAGCAGTCAGGGACATTTCTGAAGTGAGCATTTTCGATGCCTATGTGCTTCCCAAGCAGTATGTGAAGCTACATTACTATGCGAGTTGTGCAATTCACAGCAAAGTAGTCAGGAATCGATCTCATGAAGCCCGCAAGGACCAAACAACCCCACCCTGATTTAGACCTGTGGGTGCTGCCCCACGACCCCCACCAAAGCCCATGTAAGGAGCTGAGTCCTTAAAGACTGAAGATAGACTATTCTCTGAAGAAAAATAAAATGGAAATTGTACTTTAAAAAAAAGCCATCTATTTTAATACTATGTTTTATTTGTTAATTTAAAAGGTAATACATACTTATGGAAAATAATTCAAGCATATCCTATTTGCAAGTATTACCTTTTTTACCAGCTGTAGCTCAATTATTATTATTTTTATTTTATTTTATTTTATTTTGAGACAGGGTCTCACTCTGTCGCCCAGGCTGGAGTGCAATGGCGCTATCTTGGCTCACTACAGTCTTGATCTCCTGGGCTCAAGCAATCCTCTTACCTCAGCCTCCCGAGTAGCTGGGACTACAGGCATGTGCCACCATGCCAGCTAATTTTTGTACTTTTTGTAGAGATGGGGTTTCACCATGTTGTCCAGGCTGGTCTTAAACCGGGATCAAGTGATCTGCCCTCCGTGGCCTCCCAAAGTGCTAGAATTACAGGCGAGAGCCACCGCACCCAGCTGCATTATTTTCTTAATTCCTAGCATAAAATACAAGTAATATGAAACCTAAAGGTTTACACTGAAAAGTAAGTCTTGCTTCCATCTCTGATTCCTGATCCAGTTCCCCTCCCCAGAGGCATACATGTTATCAATTTATATATCCTTCAGAGATAGCCCTTGCATATATAAGCAAAGAGACCTATTTATACTTTTTATTTCTATATAAATAACATACCATGCATTCTAGTCTATACCTTCTATGCATATTGTAATAGCTGACATCATATGCACAAGGTATAGGCTAGAATATATGGTATGTTATCATTTAGCAAATCACTTAAATTTTAAAAGTACAATCATGAACTGCATAACAACATTTCAGTCAATGACAGACCACATGTACAATGGCGGTCCCATAAGATTATAATGGAGCTGAAAAATTCCTATTGCCTAGTGACATAGTAGCCATGGTAACATTGTAGCACAACACATTACTCACATATTTGTGTTGATGCTGGTGTAAACAAACCTACTGCATTGCCAGTTGTATAAAAGTATAGCACATATGATTATGTGCTATACATAATACTTGATATTGATAATAAATGACTATGTTACTGGCTTCTGTGTTTACTTACTACACTTTTTATTGTTATTTTAGAGTGTACTTTTTCTATTTATATTTAATATTTTTTAAAAAGTTAACAGTAAAACAGCCTCAGGCAGGTCCTTCAGGAGGTATTCCAGAAGAAGATATTGCCATAAGAGATGACCGCTCCATGCCTATTATTGCCCCTGAAGACCTTCCAGTGGGACAAGACGTGGAAATGGAAGGCAGTGATATTGATGCTCCTGGACCCTGTGTAGGCCTAAGCTCAGGTGTGTATTTGTGTCTTCCTTTTTAACAAAATAATTTTAAACATAAATTTAAAAACTAAGGAAGAAAAGAAAGAAAGAAAAGGCCAGGTTCGGTGGCTCATACCTATAATCCCAACACTTTGGGAGGCCAAGGTGGGAGGATCGCTCAAGCCAAGGAGTTTGAGGCTGCAGTGACCCATGATTGCACCACTGCATTCCAATCCAGGTGACACACTGAGCCTTCATCTCAAAAAAGGCCATACGGTGTATTTGTGCTTTAAGCTAAGTGTTATTATAAAAGAGTCTATGGCTGGGCACGGTGGCTCAGACCTGTAATCCCAGACTTTGGGAGGCTGAGGCAGGCAGATCACTTAAGGTCAGGAGTTCGAGACCAGCCTAGCCAACATGGTGAAACCTCATCTCTACTAAAAATACAAAAATTAGCCAGGCGTGGTGGTGCGCACCTGTAATCCCAGCTACTCAGGAGGCTGAGGCACAAGAATTGCTTGAACTCGGGAGGTGGAGGTTGCAGTGAGCAGAGATCCACTGCACTCCAGCCTGGGTGACAGAGCAAGACTCAATCTCAAAAAAAAAAAAAAAAAATTAATAAATAAAAAATAAAAGAGTCTAAGAAGTTTAAAAAATTTTTTAAGTTTATAAGGTTTAAAAGTTATAGTAAGCCAAAGTTAATTTATTATTGGAGAAACATATTTTTAAATAAATTTAGTGTAGCCTAAGTGTAGAGTGTTTATAAAGTCTCCTATAGTGTATGGTAATGTCCTAGGCCTTCACATTCACTCACCACTCACTCACTGACTCCCCCAGAGCAACTGCCGGCCCTGCAAGCTCCATTCATGGTTAAGTGTCATATATAGGTGTACCATTTTTTATCTCTTATACCATATTATGCCTGGGTGCAGTGGCTCACACCTGTAATCCCAGCACTTTGGGAGGCCAAGGTGGGTGGATCACTTGAGGTCAGGAGATAGAGACCAGCCTGGCCAACATGATGAAACTCCATCCCTATTAAAATACAAAAAATTAGCCAGGCATGGTGGCAGATACCTGTAATCCCAGCTACTCGGGAGGCTGAGGTTGCAGTGAGCTGAGATTGCACCACTGCACTCCAGCTTGGGTGATAGAGCCAGACTTGGTCTCAAAAAAAAAAAAAAAACCATCATATTTTTACTGTACCTTTTCTATGTTTAGATGTGTTTAGCTACACAAATACTTACCACGGTGTTACAATTGCCTGCTATATTCAATACAGTAACATGCTGTACAGGTTTGTAGCCTAGGAGCAATAGGCTATCTATTCCATATAGACTATGTGTATAGTAAGCTATACCATATACCATATAGGTTTGTGTAAGTATACTCTATGATGTTCATACAACTATGAAATCGGCTAATGACACATTCCTCAGAACATATCCTTGTCATTAGCAATGCAAGACTGTACTTAAATAATTCCGAAAGTACTACAAAAATATGAGATTTTGAGGCCAGGTGCCGTGGCTCAGGCCCATAATCCCAGGACTTTGTGAGGCCGAGGCAGGCGGATCATTTGAGCTCAGGAGTTTAAGATCAGCCTGGCCAACATGGTGAAATCCAGTCTCTACTAAAAATACAAAAATTAGCCGGGTGTGGTGGCACACACCTGTAATTCCAGCTAGTCAGGAGGCTGAAGCACAAGAATTGCTTGAACCCAGGAGGCGGAGGCTGCAGTGAGTCAAGATTGCACAACTACACTCCAGTCTGGGTGACAGAGCAAGACACTGTCTCAAAAAAAAAAGAAAAGAAAGTAAGGGCTGGGCGCGGTGGCTCATGCCTGTAATCCCAGCACTTTGGGAGGCTGAGGCGGGTGAATCACGAGGTCAGGAGTTCGAGACCAGCCTGGCCAACATGGTGAAACCCCATCTCTACTAAAAATACAAAAAATTCGCTGGGCGTGGTGGTGGCCGCCTGTAATCCCAGCTACTCTGGAGCCTGAGGCAGGAGAATCACTTGAACCTGGCAGGCGGAGGTTACAGTGAGCAGAGATTGTGCCACTGCACTCCAGCCCAGGCAACAGTGGAGACTCTCTAATTAAAAAAAAAAAAAAAAAAAAAAAGCATGAATGAGACTTTGAAAACTCTAAAAAGACATCATTTCAGTTGACTACATTATATTCCATCCTATAGATGTGTCATAAGACCAATTCTTTTTTTTTTTTTTTTTTTATGAGACGGAGTCTTGCTCTGTCACCCTGGCTGGAGTGCAATGGCGCAATCTTGGCTCACTGCAACCTCCAACTCCTGGGTTCAAGCGATTCTCCCGCCTCAGCCTCCCAAGTAGCTGGGACTACAGGTGCTCACCATCACACCGGCTAATTTTTGTATTTTTAATAGAGACGGGGTTTCACCATGTTGGCCCAGCCAGATCAATTATTTAATGTTGTCACTCTCTTTAGGAAGTTGTTTTTAAGTTGTTTTTCTACTCTTAATTATTATACATGAAACTGCAGTGAACATTTCTTTACATAAATTTTTGTACATTTTCCTAATTACTTCCTTGAGAGAGATTCCTTGAAGTGGAATTGCTGGTCAAAGAGTCACTACTAAAACATAAATGTGATCTTTACCACAATTTCATATCCTTTAGCTTCTTTTATCTCTAAATAAACCTGGGAAATAAAGCTGGAAAGACAGGGATTATTATTTCCATTTGATCAAGAAGGAAACTGAAAATGAGAAATTAAAAGGATTTGCCCAAATCTCATAGCTAACAGCCGAGACTAGACTTAGTACCCTGCAGTGTTATGAAAAAGTTTAAAATCAATGCTCTACCCCTCAGATGAATTCTTAGGTAAGTCATATTGCCTCTCTAAGCCACAGCACTTTTACCTTAAAATAGAGAAAATACCACCTACTCCACAGAGCTTGGTACAAATAGAAAGAGTAGTACTATATGTAAACAATCTGACACAGTTTCTTGGCCCATGGAGGTACTGAATACATATTATTTCACTGGCCCCTTTAATTCACTTCTGCAGGCAAATCTTGTTCAACTGCCCTCTCCCTGATTGTGGCTCCATTATTTGGGCCTGTTTTGCAATTAACTGTTTGCTCTCTCTTCTGGATTCAAGGGGGCTTTATCCATCCTTACATCTGGTCAACGCTAGACCTACAGTAAATCCTTAGAGGGTGTAATGTCTTTCAAGAAACACATATAGAGCATTTTTCAAGCGCCAGACTATCAGTGTAAATGTCAGATTACTGGTCTTCACTTTTCTGATGTAGCCCAGCTTCACACTCTTAAACTGCTAGAATTAGAGGGGACTTTGGAGTAGCAGCTTTTTATTGTAACAAAAAGCCTGGCTACTGGGCCCAGCTTTCCCAGTAACTCAGTGTGTAAACTTGGCCTAGTTACTTAAATTCTATGCCTCAGTGTCCTCATCCGACAATAATACTTACTTCACAAGGTACTGTGAATTTTAAATAAGAGAACGTATATAAGTATGTTTCATACACTGTGCTGAGAAAAATACATGTAGCCTCGTGTAGAATCAGTGAGAAATTTGCCTGCCTTTATTAGCGGTGACTGCCACAGATATGAGACTAGGAAGTGATGGCAAGAGTAAAAAATTGTTTCAGTTCCTGATCTACCTCCGTTTATCTTACAGGTAAAAAAAAAAAAAAATTGAGGCTCTGCAAAGACAAGTGATTTGTCCAAGCTCACACAGCAAGTCAGTTGGAGGGTCATGAATGGAACTTCTGTTACCTAATGGCTTCCAGGTTTGACGGGATTAAGGAAAATGAAAACCACAACAATTTTAGGGTGAATAAAGAAGCATCCTGGCTGGGCATGGTGGCTCATGCCTGTAATCCCAACACTTTGGGAGGCCAAAATGGGAAAATCACTTGAGGCCAGGAGTTCAAAACCAGCCTGGGAAACATAGTGAGATTCCATTTCTACGAAATTTTTTTTTTTTTTTTTTTTTTGAGACAGAGTCTCACTCTGTCGCCCAGGCTGGAGTGCAGTGGCGCGATCTCAGCTCACTGCAAACTCCGCCTCCCGGGTTCACGCCATTCTCCTGCCTCAGCCTCCCGAGTAGCTGGGACTACAGATGCCCGCCACCACGCCCAGCTAATTTTTTGTATTTTTACTAGAGACGGGGTTTCACCGTGTTAGCCAGGATGGTCTCGATCTCCTGACCTTGTGATCCGCCTGCCTCGGCCTCCCAAAGTGCTGGGATTACAGGCGTGAGCCACCGCGCCCAGCCAAAAAAAGTTTAAATTAGTCGGATGTGGTGGTGTGCACCTGTAGTCCTCGGTACTTGGGAGGCTGAGGCTGGAAAATCACTTAAGTCCAGAGGTTCGAGGTTAGAGTGAGCTATGATTGCACCACTGTATCCCAACCTGGGTGACAGAGTGAGACCCTATCTCTAAAAATAAAAATTAAAAAAAAGAAGCATCCCCAACATCCTGAGTGTCTTGCTACCGTACTGTACTTGCCATACCACACTGTTAACATCTGCTTATGCACACGCAGCATGGCTTTCCCAGTAGGTGGTGTGAGAACGGGGAGAGGCAGAGAGCTGAGTTCAGTTGGAAGGCTCATTCAGATGGAAGCCCCCAAGGGGATCTTCTTAGGAGGGGGCGGCCAGGGGCTACTCAGACATTTGGAAGACAGGCAAAAAGCATCCCAGCAGGCAGCTGCCTGAGGCAGATCTAAGCAGACAGGTCACTGCACAGTGGTGCGTGCAGAATTGCATTTGTAAGATAAGCATCAATCAAATCTTTCCTCTATTTTGTGACAGTCACATAAAATGATAGAGCTATCTCCGTGACAAGCAATACAGATGAAGGCCCAGGGACCATCTGGGAAGTCGTCCCTGTCCCAGGCTGGGGGAAAGAAATGACTCCTCAAAGGGTGGCTGTGAAAAACAACTCTTTCAGTCTGATAGGCGGCAGAAATAAGCACCTAAGGAAGAAGCCAACTTCAGCCAGGAAAAAGCGGAGAAGAGGAGGAGAGAGCCCTAAAATCCAGCGAGAAGAGATCAGCTCAATAAATGGAGTGAAGAAGTGAATGAAGGAACTTACCTTTTGTTGGAAAGAACATGAGACTGAGTCCAAGAGACCTGGCATTTGAAAGATAAGCCCTGGTCTTTCAGTGGTCCTGTAAACTTAGGCAAATCATACCCCTGGCCTCAGTTTCCTTATCTATAAAAGGAGCTCATAAAATGGCTTCCTGGCAAAACTGTTGCAAGAATTAAAACCTGTATATGGGAGGGTGTTTTATTAACCCCTTATTTTGTTTGTTTGTTTGCCTCTGTGCTTCATGGTTTCTTCTAGCAAGTCATCCTGAGTAGTGGAAATAGTTTGGAGCTCCAAATCAAACAAACTAGATTCAGTTTCCAGGTCTATCATTTATTACCTATGAGACCTTGGCAAGAAATTTTACATGATTAAGACAGTTTCCTCATTCATAAAACAAGTGTTGTTGGGAAAATTATAGGTAATGTGGGTTACACGTCTAGAATAGTACAGTAATTTCTTGGTATAGGCAAGGGATTGGCTCCAGGACCCCCATATATACCGAAATCCACGCCTACTCAAGAACCACAGTTGGCCCAGTGGAACCCACCTAGACTAAAAGTTGGTCCTCTGAATATACAGACTTCACCTCCCTTCACTACTGTATTTTCTTCTCTTTTTCTTCTTTTTTAAGAGATGAGTGTCACTCTGTTTCCCAGGATGGAGTACAGTGGCCTGATCATAACTCACTGTAGCTTCAAGTTCCTGGGCTCAAGCGATCCTCCTACCTCAGCCTCCCAAATAGCTGGGATTCCAGGTTTGAGCCACTGCGCTTGACCCACCATGGTATTTTTTTTTAATCAGTGTTTGGTTGGAAAAAAAAATTCGGGTATAAGTGAACCTACACAGTTCAAACCCATGCTGTTCAAAGGTCAACTGTATATGCAATATAGCAGGGGCTCAATAAATGTAATTCCCTGTCTTCCTACTTGGAGCATTTCAGTGAGAATAAGAAGGGAGTTGGGCAAATGTGGACCTCATCCTCCTCCTTTAAGCCATACTCTACTTTTCTAATTCAATCTGTCTTTAGACCATTCCCCACTGCTGACCCATCACCACCTTCTCATTGTTTTCCCAGGTCTCCTAGAGCCACAGAAACAATATCACAATAGCTACCATTTATTGAGCACCTACTAAATGTCTAGCATTCTACAAGATGCTTTCAAAGCATTCCATCTTGCACCAACAGATGCTTGATATTCATTTCCTTCCTCTTCCAGATTGGAAAGAGATAGCCATGGGTGTGTCCACTGACAAAACAGGAACACCTGCAGAATAACATCAGTGGCCTCTCTCTTTGTACATTGTTTTACAGTTTACAAAGTTCTTTTCACCCACATTATCCTATTTGATTCTCACAACAATTCTTGGGAATGGATGAAGAAATTGAGGCAGGAGCACCAATTATTCATTCAATCAACATTCACCAAGCACCTACTATGCACCAGGACCTGTGCTATACTTTAGGGAGATGGAGAGAAACCCTAGGAGCTTCAAGCTTAGAGGGGAAATCTATTTAAACATTTTGTATAGGTTACTGATGCCTCCCTTCATGTCATAATCTTTAAGAAACTGAAGATCTATTTCTTGGACTGGAGATGCTTTTAGATTTTTGCCTTTTCCCATACGGTTTCCTCTGATAGGAACACACTTTCCTCCACTGCTAGCTAAATCCTTCATGACCAGGAAGGCTTCCCCAACCCACCCACCTCCCCCAAAATGCTTCTTCTCTGGCTCCCACAGGGCACCAGGGCTTTCCACTTCTATAGATAGGGCCTTTCACGGCTTCCATTGTCTTCCTCTGTTTATAGGCACAGAACAGGTGGACACCCACCTGTGCACACACACACGCACACACACACACACATCCTCTCCTTTTACTGTCTCCCACCCCTTTCCATCTGGATTCCAGGAAGCCGGGGGAAGAGGGCCCATCTTGGTGTGTGTGTGTGTGTGTGTGTGTGTGTGTGTGTGTGTGTGTGTGTGTGTGTTTTTGAGGGCCCATCTTTCTCCCACCTCCTCCACATCTCTCTTAGCTTCCAAAGGCTGCTGCCCTGCCCTCCCCAAAGTTGCTTCCATGCTTGGACTACAGAACAGAGTTGGATGACTTTTTCTGTCCACGATTCTCTTATTTTCTGTGATCCCCGGTGCCCGTGTAACAAGGTCCAGTGCCTGGGTCCCCTCCTTGGACTCCTGAGTGGCCGAGACACCGCTAGTGCGTGGACACCACTCCAGCCCCCATTACCTTTCCACCCTTACACCACGACCCACACCTGGCCTCCTCCCCAGGCTGACCCAGCGCCCCACCACCCTATCTATACACTCCAAGTTCTCTCACGATTCCTCCACTTGCAGCCGCCAGACCCTACTCTATTCCAGAGCCTCCTCTCCACTCCTGACCAGAATGTAGGCCCCTGTGTCCATTTCCAAGGCCACTTCCCTGTGTCTCCACCGGCTCCCTGCCCCCTTCCTCTGCAGCAGGGTAGACCCAACCTGGCCTCTCACCCTTCCATTCTCCCAAGCTCCCCGCCCCCAAGCCCCACCCCTCGCCTTCCATCTACAGTTACCCCCACGCCGGTCCCCAGCCGGGCTTAACCTCCGACCCCAGCTATCCATACCCACATCCCCCATAAATGACCCTCTTTCGACCAGACACTGCCCTGCTGCCTTTCTCCTTCCCAGCTATCCATACCCACATCCCCACCCCCTGACCCTCTCCCAACCAGACACTCCCCAGCTGCCCAGCGCCCCTTGCCCTCGGCACCTCAGTCCCCTCCAGCTCCAAACGACCCCCGCCCAGCCAGTCCCCTCCCCTCAGCTCCTCACCTCCATGACTCCCCCCGCACCCCCGCTCTAGCTCCCCTCAGTCCGCTCCCTTCACCGCCCCCTTCGCTGCCCCTCGGCTGCCCGGTACCACCTTTCCGCACAGCCCCACTCCGCCCTCCTCGCAGCTCCCCCGCCCCCCACGCCCCCGTTTCCCCCAGCGATCCCTCACTGCCCTCCAGTTGCCCCCCATCTCTCCTCCCAGCCCCAGCGCCGTCTTTCTTGCTCCCCTCCCGCCCTTGGAGCTCCCCCGGCTGCCCCCAAGGTCCGGGAGACCCCCTCGGCGCCCCCTCCCTAGGTGAGCCCCACCTCTGCCGCCGCGGAGCCCCCTCCCTCGCTCCTCCCCCGGCTTCCCTCCGCTGCCCCGCGCTCCTTCTCGGCTCCCGCTCTCGGTGCCCAGCGCCCCGCGCCGGGGATCGGTCCCTGATCCTCCGCGGGCGGGCTGCCGGGGCCGCGCCCCTTACCGCGGACTCCGAGTGCGGGACGACGGGTTAGCTCCCGGACGGTCGGCGGGACGGCAGGACCTGGCGTCGGGAGGGCGCGGAGGGGGCCGGGGCGGGGCGCTGCGGGATGGTCTAGTCCGGTCAGGTCCTCACAGTGGCGCCTGAGGGCTGAGGCTCCAGCTCCAACGCTGCTCCGCTCCGGCCGCATCCAGGCCCCGCCCAAGGGCGGAGTCTGTGTTCGCCCCGCCCCGGCCCTCAACTCCTAGCAGGTGTAAGGAGTCCGAGGTGACTCAGGACCTCCAGGTCCCCCATGTCTGGGTGACTCTCGTGATTTATCTTAATTGTCATGCCTCGTTCCATTGACTGAACTTACTAGGGTAATTAGAGAGCTTTGATGATAATGTAGCTGATGATGGGTAGCAGTTTTGCCATTTCCAAACTGCTTTCTGGTCCGTTCTATGGCTCCGTCTTCACAAAAGCCCAGAGAGGGAGGCTGACTACAAGCGGAAACCAAGCCAGAAACCTGGACGCTGTCCTCTACCCTATCTGTGTTTCCTTCACACCCCACATCCCACCGCCTTAACATATCCCTGCCCTTCCTCTGTGTCTCCATTGCCCTTGTTCTGACTCCAGCATCATCACTTCTTGCTTGGACTAATGCAACAGCTTCCTAATTCCTGCCTTCACTCTCCAATTCACCCTATAAAACCAGGACGTGGTGTCAGCATGGCCATTTCCACCCTTGTACAAAAATTCTTTCTCCTGTGGTCTCCAGTCATACCACCCTCCACCCCTCCTCATCACTGACACCCAATTGCTCCTTATGCATTAAAGATTGCAGCCCCTGGCCCATGGTTCTCCTCACTAGCCCCTGTTCTGCCATACTCCTGGTGACTTCGGTAGCTGTGAGACTTCCTGGTCCCATTCATTCTGAGTCAGATACCAAAATCATTTTGACACAAGCCCGAGCAACCCTTTAAAAAATGTCACCATGTTACCATGAACTTTGTTTAAGAAAACTCTCGGCCAGGCACAGTGGCTGACGCCTGTAATCCCAGCACTTTGGAAGGCCAAAGTGGGCAGATCACTTGAGGTCAGGAGTTCGAGACCAACCTGGCCAACATGGTGAAACCCTGTCTCTACTAAAAATACAAAAATTAGCCGGGCATGGTGGTGCATGCCTGTAGTCCCAGCTACTTGGGAGGCTGAGGCAGAATTGCTTGCACCCAGGAGGCAGAGGTTGCAGTGAGCCGAGATCACTGCACTCCAGCAGTGCACTCCAGCCTGGGCAACAAAGCCAGACTCCATCAAAAACCAAACAAACAAACAAACAAAAACCTCTCAATGGTTTCCCATTACCAGGAGGCTGTCAACAGGAGTAGAAAAATGTTCTTGCCTGGCCTGGCCCTAGGAAGTCCAACTTCCACTAGAGGAGGCAGATACAGGAGGCAATAAATACCCCACCCTCAAATCCTGATGTGGACTTCCAGTCTTCCTGAGGTCACAGGAGCCAGCTGAAGGCTTGGTCTAGAATCATTGTCTTTCCCCACACTTCTCCCCCATCTCAGATCTTAGAGGTCTGAGTCAAATACCAAAACCATTTTCCCCCCAAGTTCCATTATGACCCTGTCTACAGTGTACATCTCCAGCCTAGGAACCACCCAAGCTGACAGCTCCTCTGCTTGTCTGGCCTCTGCCTCAGACGCTTACTTTTCTGAGCTTCTTGCCCAGCCCTTTCACTCACACTGCCCACCACACTGGCAGCTCTTTCCTCTGTGCCTTCTAGAATCCTGTTCTTTCGTCAACAAACTCTCCTATACCCTCTGCTTCTTCAGAGTACTCAGGTGACTTCTTTGCCTGAGCCTCCTCCAGGTACTGCCTCCTTTGCTGCCCTCTGCTAGAAGGCTTCTCATTTTTTCACTCCCCATATACTATAAAACCAGGATGTGGGGATGGCATGGCCATTTCCACCCTTGTACAAAAATTCTTTCTCCTGTGCTCTCCAGCCATACCCCCCTCAACCCCTCCTCATCACTGACCCCCCAATTGCTCCTTATGCATTAAAGATTGCAGCCCCTGGCTCATGGTCATCCTCACTAGCCCCTGTCCTGCCATCCTCCTGGTGACTTCAGTAGCTATGGGATTTCCTGGTCCCTCAGTCCTTGTCCTCCACATCACCTTGGCCACCAGCTCCCATGGTCACTCTTGAGCTCTTAATCACCCACTGCTGGTACCTCTGTAATAGCAAAATCAAACATGCTACGCTGAACTGCTCCCTCACTCTCTTTCTCTCACAAGGCCCTACTTTCCTCATTTCAAAATAGACGAGATGATAATGATTATTCTTTCTTCCCAGGAATAATGAGACAGCATATAGAGCCATCCTTTTAAAGTTGTGAGACAATATGAGAACAGATGGTATTGCTTTTATGTAGCCTCAGTTCTTCTGGTTGCTTTCTCCTTCTCCCTCCCCTGAAAGGCAGTATAGTAAATTAGAAAGGGCACACACAGGCTTGGGGCCAGGCAGACCTGGTCTTCAGTCCTTGCTTGCTGTGTGATCTTATGCCAATTACCTCATTTCTCTCACACGCACACCCCTTCCTCATTTGTAGAAAGAGCAATAATAAGAGCTGCTTCTCAGAGTTGTTGGGAAGATCAAATGAGAACACAAGCTACTGGAGAGGACTTGATAGAGTGGTAGGCACACAGTAAGCATTCAACAAATAGGAAACACTGTGCTTCGTATAACAGAAAAAAAAAAAAGTGCTATTTTTAAACCACAACTGCCTTCCAGGAATGACAGATCCCAATGCACAGAAAGTCCTTTTGTCCTGCTTGGGGCCTCAATTGATGAGAGTGAATATGTAACTTTGGGAGAAGAAATTGCTCTCTATGTTTAAAAAGGGAGTAGGGGTAGGTGGGGCATGATGGCCCACGTCTGCAATCCCAGCACTTTGGGACCACCTGAGGCCAGGAGTTCGAGACCAGCCTGGCCAACATGGTAAAACTCTGTCTCCACTAAAAATACAAAAATTAGCCGGGCGTGGTGGTGGGTGCCTGTACTCCCACCTACTCGGGAGGCTGAGGCGGGAGAATCACTTGAACCTGGGAGGCGGAGGTTGCAGTGAGCCGAGATTGTGCTACTGCACTCCAGCATGGGCAACAGAGTGAGACTCCATCTAAACAAAATTAGGGGTAGCAGGAGGCAGAGGTTGCGATGAGCCGAGATTGCGCCATTGCACTCCAGCCTGGGCAACAAGAGTGAAACTCCATCTCAAAAAAAAAAAAAAAAAAAAAGGTGGGGGTGGGAGGGTTGGGGGAAGGCAAATTTGGAATTCACTTGACAAAATGGGAGGGCAAGTTAGTAGAGATCGGAGGGGAAAAGGAAAAAGATGAGTAAGAAAATCAATGTAAGGATAGGTGCTACATAGGTAAAGAGTCAGAAGAAACTCTCCCATGGTAGTTGACAAGAGTGTTTCAGCAGTGGGATACCTAAAATGGGATAAGTTGTTTGTTACACTAGGACGTGATCATCCTATGTGACTCTCAAGACTTCAGGAAGGGCTATTACACCCAGGAACGCTTTTTGAGAGAGGGGAATTGTGAGAGTACATGAGTAGGGAGTTGAGCAATGTGCTTTGTTAGGTCTCAGTTGTAAAAGGAGACTGGAAGCAGAGGTAACTGTGAGACCACAAGCCCTTGTGGAACTTGCAAAAACTTGTGTAGGACTTTGCACTTACATGAGTTGGGAAATGTGAATATTGAGGTTCAAGCCCATTGCATTTGGATCTTGAAGAGGCAGAGAGGCAGCCAGACAGTGGCTCGCACCTGTAATCCCGGCACTTTGGGAGGCCAAGGTCGGCAGATCACCTGAGGTGAGGAGTTCAAGACCAGCCTGGCCAACATTGTGAAACCCCATCTCTACTAAAAATACAAAAAAATTAGCCGGCATGGTGGCAGGTGCCTGTAATCCCAGCTACTTGGGAGACTGAGGCAGGAGAATCGCTTGAACCCGGGAGGCGGAGGTTGCAGTGAACCAAGATCGCACCACTGCACTCTCGCCTGGGTGACAGAGTCAGACTTGGTCTCAAATAAAAAAAAAAAAAAGCCAGGGGCGGTGGCTCATGCCTGTAATCCCAGCACTTTGGGAGGCCGAGGCGGGCGGATCACGAGGTCAGGAGATCAAGACCATCCTGGCTAACGCAGTGAAACCCTGTCTCTACTAAAAACACAAAAAAATTAGCCGGGCGTCGTGGTGGGCGCCTTTAGTCCCAGGTACTCGGGAGGCTGAGGCAGGAGAATGGCGTGAACCCTGGAGGCGGAGCTTGCAGTGAGTTGAGATCGCGCCACTGCACTCCAGCCTCGGCGACAGAGCGAGACTCCATCTCAAAAAAAAAAAAAAAAAGGAGGCAGAGAGGCCACATCTGACATTTGGGTTGCATCATTTATGCCCTCATAAGCTACCTTCTTATTGACTAAGGTAACCACCTGAGGGAAGAACAACACAAATCAAATTATACAGGACTGTCTTCACTTCCAGATCCAAATGCCCAAGGAAGAATGGGAAGGAAAACAAAATTCTTTTTTTTTTTTTTTTGAGATGGAGTTTTGCTCTTGTTGCCCAGGCTGGAGTGCAATGGCATGATCTTGGCTCACTGCAACCTACGCCTCCCGGGTTCAAATGATTCGGCTGCCTCAGCCTCCTGAGTTGCTGGGATTACAGGCATGTACCACCACGCCCAGCTAATTTTGTATTTTTAGTAGAGACGGGGTTTCTCCATGTTGGTCAGGCTGGTCTCAAACTCCTGACCTCAGGTGATCTGCCCCGCCTCAGCCTCCCAAAGTGCTGGAATTACAGGCATGAGCCACTGAACCTGGCCCCTGAATGAAGACAAAATTCTACCTTTTGTCTTGGCTCAGATTAGTTAACAATTATGTTCATTGAATCTTTAAATTACACTAAGATTATTCACATCTTTTATCTCATTTAATCCTCAATATAATTATGCAAGTTATAGATTATCATCCCTTTTTTATAGACAAGGAAAGAGAATTGAGAAAGTTTAAGTGACTTGCCCAAGGTCATACAACTGGTAAGTGGCAGAGCCAGATAGCAGCAGGTCTGTCTGACTCCAAGGACAGGGCGTTTTCTATTAGACTCTAAAATTATATTTTGATTGCCCAGTGAACATCATTGTGATTAAGAGTCCTGCAAGGGCAAGATGGCACCTGCCTGTAGTCCCAGCTACTCGGGAGGCTGAGGCAGGTGGATGATTTCAGCTCAGGAGTTCTGGGCTGTTATGTGTGTTATGCAGAACAGGTGTTCTCACTAAGTTCAGCATCAATATGGTGAATTCCCAGGAGTGTGGGGCTACCAGGTTGCCCGAGGAGGAGTGAACCAGCCAAGGTCAGAAACAGCAGGTCAGAACTTCTGTGCTGATCAGTAGTGGGATCATGCCTGTGAATAACCACTGTACTCCAGCTGGGGCAACATGGAGAGACCCTGTCTCTATATTTAAAAAATAAATAAATAGGCCAGGCACAGTAGGTAGCTCATGCCTGTAATCCCAGCACTTTGGGAGGCCGAGGCGGGCAGATCACCTGAGGTCAGGAGTTCGAGACCAGCCTGGCCAACATAGTGAAACCCCGTCTCTACTAAAAATACAAAAAATTAGCTGGGCATGGTGGTGCACGCCTGTAGTCCCAGCTACTCGGGAGGCTGAAGCAAGAGAATCATTTGAACCTGGGAGGCAGAGGTTGCAGTGAGCCAAGAGCATGCCACTGCATACCAGCCTGGGTGACAGAGAGAGACCCTGTCTCAAAAATAAATAAATAAATAATAGAGTCCTACAACAAAATTTCCTTTTGTAGTTGCCAGAGTAATCAGCCTTCTCCAACTCCTAGTTTTATAAGAAGTATAGAATTGATGCTCTTTTGTTGTTGTTATTAGGGTTGGGGGGGGTCTTCCTATATTGCCCAGTCTGGTCTTGAACTCCTGGTCTCAAGCAATCCTCCCACCTCAGCCTTCCAAGAAGCTAAGATCACAGGTGTCAGCTTTTTATTGAATGATAATCAGTGGCTTAGAAAATGGCACAAGCGGATGTCATTTGGAATGTTCAAATTTTCACAAGGTGAATATTTACCCTAGTGTGAGTCCCTCATGGCCAGCTTAGGAACTCAGATGTGTTGACAGGTCAGACATTTCCATCCAACCCATTCAATAGATTGCTTCATGCAATAGGGTAGCTGAAGCAGGTACCTGTGAAACAGCTTAGAAATGTAGGATTCAATGAGAGGAGTGATGGAAGATCAGGGAGGAAAGAGAAGAAGAAGCCAGATGGTCCAAGGCCTTGTACATCATATTAGGGATTTGGGATCTTACCTTGCAAACAAAAAGGTTTTAAGCAATGGAGTAACATGGTTACATATTCTTGTGAGAAAGATAGCTCTGCCTGTGGCAGGGGAATACAACAGATTGGATGGGAAGGATAGGGACCAGAGAGATAGGAGACAGAGAAAACAATAGAGATTGCTGTAATAATCTAGATAACAGATGACTAGGACCTGAGCTAATGTCATAGCAATGGGAAAGGTAGAAAGCAGAGGGATTTGATATATATTTAGGAGGTAAAGTTCCCTGGACTTGGTGACAGATTAAATGTGAGATATAAAGAAAAGGACACCAGCCTAAACAACCAGGTAGATAGTAAAACCATTTACTGAAACAGGAAGCAAAGAAGTTGTTTCTGTTATCTATTGCTGCATTTAAAAAACACTCCCAAAAGTTTAGTGGCTTAAAACAGCAATAATTCACTATTTCTCATAATTCTGTGAGTGGCTAACTGCCTCCTTTGCTGGTTTCACCTGCGATCATTCAGGAGCTGCATTCAGTTGGAAGGGCTGCTGGCCTGGAAGGTCTAAGATGTCCTTATTCATAGGTCTGGCAATCAGTGCCAGCTGAGGACTGGCACCCCAGTTTTTCTGCATGTGACCTCTCATCCACTAGTAGGCTAGACCAGCTTACATGGTGGTCTCAAGGCAGCATTCCAAGAGTATAAAGGCAGAAGACACAATCTCTAAAGACCAAGCCTTAGAAATCGCACGACCTCACATATGCTGCATTATATTAACCATATCAAGTCACAAGCCCAGTCCAGATTTAAGGGGTGGAAGAAATAAATTCCACTTTTGATTGGGAAGAAGAGCGAAGTCACATCACAAAAAGGCACAATACAAGGAACAAGGAGTCTATTGCCTTTAACCAAACTACTACAGGAGTAGAAACAAATGTGGGTAATGAGAGAAAATGATGAGTATCTCAAATACCACCTCCTGCACAAATCATTCCTTCCTTCTCTGTGCTTCAGTTTCTTCATTTGTAAAACGAATGAATGTGCAAGTCCATTCCTCTCACCAGCTGCTGTTTACGAGGTGCAAGTGGTTCAAATCTGCAACAAGAACACTGCTCCATCGCCAGGGCACACACTGTCAGCAGGGGCGGAATCTGAGACACACACATGGGAAACATTCAACATGTGAATGGTCAGAACCCCGGTACCACCCACCACCCCTCCCTCCCCACCCCAACCCTGCCAATGCTTCACCAAGCCTAGCCCATTCTACTTCCCAGGAACTCTTCATTCCATAGCCACAGTCTCCTCACTATCCTGCTCCTGCAATAGCCTCCAATCTGCCGTTAGTCCGCACTCCACACTGCAACATAGGATGCTTCCTAAAGCCAGCTTGAAACCTCCCATTGCCCTACTCAGAAGCTTATCTGTTTAATAAGCCTAATGGCCCCTGGTGATCTGGTCTCATCTACCCTCCAGCCTCACTGCTGGTCACACCCCCTTCACACCCTGAGCTCCCACGACATTAAACTACTTGCAGTTCTTTGAATGTGGCCTGCTCCATAACATCTTTGTGAATTTGCATCTGTTTTTTTCTCTCTACCTAGAATGCCATTCAGTCATTTATTCAATAAATCGCTGGTTCACTCACCCAACTAGCAAATATCTCCTGAACACCTGCTGTGCAGAGATGAATAACATATGGTCCCTGACCCAAGGAACTCAGTGTCTGGTGCAGGACAGTAGACTATAAGATCCACTAATCTGTACTCCACAAGAGGAAAGGCCATACTAGTACCCAACACGGGGCCTCCTAAACCATTCTTAGAAGAGCTCAGGGATAAGTATATAAATATTAAATACTTATACTGATGCTGAATAAATAAGTATATAAGTATTAACAAAGGATTTCTTCTCATATCTGCCATCTCATTTAACTTTCACAACGAACCTGTGAAGTTGGGACTGATTCATGCCATCTTAGATGTGAGCAAGTAGTAACTGGCCTATGGTTTCTTAGCTACTGAAAGCAAGGAAAACCAGGACTCAAATTAGCCACAATAAGAGATTTGGTGAGACATGACTATTTTCTCACAGTGGGACAGATCAGCAGAGAGGAACCTGAGATGTTAGACCTGGCCCCGTGCTAGGTCCTGGGATGTAGACTTAAGAATTAATTAAACTGAGCCCCAAGGAAAAGTAGGAGTTAAATGCATGGAGAAGCCACCTAGGCAGATAGGCCAGCATGAACAAAGACCCAAAGGGTGTGAAATAATGTGAAGTCTTCAGAGAACTTGGAGTCTCTAGAAGCATAGGCATAATGGGCAGAGCAGCAAATGGTGAGTGAGGCAGAAGAGCTAAGTCGGAGCCAGAGGTCAGGCAAGGCCTCGGTGGCCATGCTAAGGACAATGGATTCCATGATCAGGGCAGTGCAGGGCTATTACAGGCCTTTATCCGAGGGGAAGACTTGGCAAAAGTTGTGTTTTTAAAAGATCTTATAGCCTGCACAATAGGGATTGGATTGGAGGTTCCAAGATACTGGGAGCAGGGACACCAGAGAAAATGCTGGTGGAGTGACTTCAAAATAGCTCAGCTGGCTGGGTGCAGTGGCTCATGTCTGTGATCCCAGCACTTTGGGAGGCCAAGGTGGGCAGATTTCCTGAGCTCAGGAGTTCAAGACCAGCCTGGGCAACATGGTGAGAACCCGTCTCTACTGAAAATACAAAAAATTAGCCGGGCGTAGTAGCACAAGCCTGTAGTCCCAGCTGCTTGGGAGGCTGAGGCAAGAGAATCACTTGAATCCAGGAGGCAGAGGTTGCAGTGAGCCAGGATCATGCACTCCAGCCTGGGCGACAGAGCAAGACTCTGCCTCCAAAAAACAAAACAAAACAAAATAGCTAGGAGCAGTGGCATGCGCCTACAGTCGCGGCTATTTAGGAGGCTGAGGCCAGAGGACAGCTTGAATCCATGAGTTTGAGACCAGCCTGGGCAACAAAGCAAGACCCCACCTCGACAACAACAAAAGAAAGAGAGATTATAAGACCTGAGCTGGGAAATGCACTGGGACATGAAAGAAACAAGATTTGGTGACTGATTGGATGTAGATGAGGCAAAAGAAAATTGAGGCAACCAGGAGAGCTTTCTAACTTGGGTAGTGTCATTTGCTGTGTGAAAGAGAACAAAAGAGACAGTCATGGGGACAGAGGGGCCAGAAGAAGGGGAATGGTGGTAAAAGCAGCAACTGCTCTGGAAATAATTATTATACTTTATTTATTGTATTTAAATTTAATAGAGGCCATTACTGTCTCAGTCAGGCCTCTCCCACAGAGCCCAGAAGCAGAATCTAGCACTATCCGTCCCCTGTGTCTGCTTCCCTGGCCCTTTGGGCCTCTTTTATTCCAGTTATTAAACAGAGAGAATACCCATTCCATAATTTAACACAATGACTGGATAGCATCCTGTTATCGGAGTATTAGTTTAAAACTTAATCAAGGTTTTAATGAGGAGCCAGAGGAACCTCAAATCAACCCCCACCAAACCAACATGGGGCCCCCTCTATAGCCCTAATCTGCTCACTTCCAAGGATGGGGAGACCACCTTCTCTAGGGCAGACCACCTTGCCTTGGGATAACCCTTATTGTTAGTAAAGTCCTCTGCTAAAATCTGCCTGTTTGTAGCTTCCACCCTCTGGTCCTAGTTCTTCATCATTATATTATTCGTTCATTCATTGCACAAAGATGTGTTGATCACTTAGTATGTGCCAAGCATTGTACTAAGCACAGAGTACACAAACGTGAACTAAACAGGCAGAACCTCTGCTCAGACAGAAATTAGGAATCCGCAGAGAAGAGACAAACAATAAGTACACAAATTATCTATGATAATTTCAGATGGTGATAACCATATTTAAGGAAATATGCCAAAGAGATGATTATCTTAGGATGATTAAACAGGGACAGCCTCTCTGAGGAAGTGACATTTTAGTTGAGACCTGATGGATGAAAAAGAATCAATCCATTTTAGAGATGATTTAGGAAATTAAGATGCAGAGAGAACAAGTGGTTTTCCCAGGGCAAGACAACGGGTAAACAACTAACTAGAACCTTCCCCCCTTGGCTGGGCACAGTGGCTCATGCCTGTAATCCCAGCATTTTGGGAGGCCGAGGTGGGAGGATCTCTTGAGCTCACGAGTTCGAGACCAGCCAGAACAACATGGTGAAACCTCATCTCTACTAAAAATACAAAAATTAACCTGGCATGGTGGCGTGCATCTGTAGTCCCAGCTACGTGGGAGGCTGAGGCACGAGAATCACTTGAACCCAAGAGACAGAGGTTGCAGTGAGCCTAGATTGTGCCACTGCACTCCAGCCTGGGTGACAGAGCTAGACTCCATCTAAAAAAAAAAAAAAATTGTGCTCACCCTAGGCACAAAGTTCTTCCTTGGTCTCACATCATCCACCACTGACCAGACCCCTTTCTGGATGACCTCTGTTAAATGAGGGAATTGAATTAAAATAAGTATCTGTAATCCCAGCACTTTGGGAGGTCAAGGTGGGCAGATTGCTTGAATCCAGGAGTTCAAGACCAGTCTGGGCAACATGACAAAACCCCATGTCGACTAAAAATGAAAAAAATTAGCCAGGCTTGGTGGCACGTACCTAGAGTCCCAACTACTCGGGAGGCTGAGGTGGGAGGTTAACTTGAGCCCAGGAGGTCGAGCCTGCAGTGAGCCCTGATTGTGCCACTTCACTGCAGCCTGGGCAACAGAGTGAGACCCTGTCTGAAATACATAAATACATTAAATAAATTAATTAATATAATATAATAAATTTAAGTTTTGGAAACAGGCAGTTCTGGATTCAAATCCAACTCTTACCATTCACTAATTATGTGATTGAATTTCTCTAGACCATAGGTTGCTTATCTGTAAAATGAGGATAAGGATTATTTCACTGGCTCATTGAGAGAGTTAAATTAAAGATGATAATGTATGTAAAATAGGTGGTGCATACTAGACTATTGAATAACATCAGCTACTTTCAGCATGATAACTAAGTACATTATGCTTGCCAATGAGTCCACCTTCAAATATGTGTCCAGGGAATGAAGAACAGTTACCAATGGCTTAGTATCTATAAAACGAGTCAGAGTAGGCCGGGTGCGGTGGCTCATGCCTGTAATCTCTGTGCTTTGGGAGGCCGAGGCAGGGGGATTGCTTGAACCCAGGAGTTTGAGACCATCCTGGGCAACATAGCGAAACCCCATCTCTACAAAATACAAAAGTCAGCTGGGTGTGGTGACCTACAGGTGCACCTGTAGTCCCAGCTGTTTAGAAGGCTGAGGTGGGAGGATCACCTGAGCCCAGGGAGGTTGAGGAGTGATTGCACCATTGCACTCCAGCCTAGAGTGAGACCCTCTGTTTCTCAAAAAACACTCTGTTTCTCAGAAAAACAAAAATAAGACAGATGCCTCTCTAATTTTGGAAGAATGTCTCCTATTTGTCTTTCCTGGAGGGCTTGCTAAGGGAGGCTATTAGGCAAGCCTGTGACCTTCGGCAAAGGTAAGTCTCATACTCCCTCTTGTGTCCAAAATTGGAACTGTACTCTCTCTGGACTGACCAGTAGCCATGGTGCTGAAATCAACCTGGGTATATGGGCTGAATGGCAGGGAACTAGTGTTTGTTAAGCACCTGCTATATTCCGGGAACCTTCTGAGGTAACTTCCATATATTATCTCATGTCTCATCAACCATTCAACAGAAGAGAAAACTGAAACTCAGCAAGGTTAAATGACTTCTCCAGGTATTCGTGGATAATAAAGTACAAAACAGATCTAAATGGAAAAACTGGAAAAAAGTCAGTGATATTGATTGTACTACAGGATAAAATCCAACCTCCTTAGCAAATATGATTAAATTCTTTTATCTTCAACTTTATTTTCAACCAACTAACCCCCTTGGTCCTTGTGCTCTGGCCACACGGAATGACTTAGAGTTCTCAGAAATTGCTTTAAATCTCAGCATTTTTGCCCAAGCCTTTGTCTCTTTCTTAGGTGACTTCCTCAATACCCCTCCCTGATCTAGAAAATTCCTTCCTACACATCCTGTCATCCCATCCAACTTACTTGGAGATAATTTAATCACCCCTTCCTTTGTACTACTTTTGGACCTCAGACATTATATATATACATATATATTCAATAAATACTTGTGGGATGGCTATATATATATATATACCACATGTATATAATACACACACACACACACACACCAGGTCCTATACACTAGGTTTTGTTTTTTCTTTCTTTCTTTTACAATATCCTTTTTTTTTTTTTTTTAAGACAGAGTTTTGCTTTGTCACCCAGGCTGGAGCGCAGTGGCAAGACCTTGGCAGCCGGGCATGGTGGCTCATGCCTGTAATCCCAGCACTTTGGGAGGCTGAGGCGGGTGGATCATGCGGCCAGGAGATCCAGACCATCCTGGCTAACATGGTGAAACCCCATCTCTACTAAAAATACAAAAAAAGTCAGCCAGGCGTGGTGGCGGGCGCCTGTAGTCCCAGCTACTCAGGAAGCTGAGGCAGAAGAATGGCGTGAACCTGGGAGGTGGATCTTGCAGTGAGCTGAGATCGCGCCACTGCACTCCAGCCTGGGTGACTGAGCAAGACTCTGTCTCAAAAAAAAAAAAAAAAAAAAAAAAACTTGGCTCACTGCAACCCCTCTGCCTCCAGCGTTCAAGTGATTCTCCTGCCTCAGCCTCCCAAGTAGCTGGGGTTATAGGTGCACACCGCCATGCCGAGCTAATTTTTGTATTTTTAGTAGAGATGGGGTTTCACCATGTTGGCCAGGCTGGTATCGAACTCCTGACCTCAGGTGATCCACCCGCCTCAGCTTCCCAAAGTGCTGGGATTACAGGTGTGAACCACTGAGCCTGGCCTCTTTCACAATATCTTCATGATATTCAATATACTAGGTTTTGAAGGCATATCAGTGAACAAGAAGACAGATAAAAGCCCCATCCTGATGGTGGATCTTATACTGAAAGTGTCTAGGCAACAAATGCTGATGGTTTAGACCATGGTGGTAATGATGGGGGTGAAGAGGAGTGAATTCATTTGCTAGGGCTGCCATAACTAAGTAACACAGACAGGGTAGCTTAAACAACAAAAAATTTATTTTCTAAGTCTGGAGGCTAGAAGTCTGAGAACATGATTGGTTTCTTCTGAGGCCTCTCTCCTTGGCTTGTAGATGGCCTACTTCTCCCTGTGTCTTCCAGTGGTCTTCCCTCCGTGTTCAACTATGTCCCAATCTCCTCTTCTAATAAGGATGCTGGTGCTATTGCATTAGGGCCCACCTATATGACTTCATTTTAACGTCATTACCTCTTTAAAGACCTCATCTCCAAATGCAGTCACATTCTGAAGTACTTGGATTAGGACTTTAAAATATGAATGGGGTGGCTGGGCATGGTGGCTATGCCTGTAATCCTAGCATTTTGGGAGGCTGAGGTGGGTGGATCATCTGAGATCAGAAGTTCAAGACCAGCCTGGCCAACATGGTGAAACCCCATTTCTAATAAAAATACAAAAATTAGCTGGGCGTGGTGGCATGCACCTGTACTCCCAGCTACTCAGGAGGCTGAGGCATGAGAATTGCTTGAACCCGGGAGGCGGAGGTTGCAGTGAGCCAAGATTGTGCCACTGCACTCCAGCCTGGCCAACAGAGCGAGACTCTGTCTCAAAAAATAATAATAATAAAATATGAATGGGGAATGGACACTTCATGTATAACAAGGAGTGATTTTCTTTTTTTTTTGAGACAGAATTTTGCTCTGTCACCTAGGCCAGAGTGCAATGGCGCTATCTTGGCACACTGCAAGCTCCGCCTCCCAGGTTCACGCCATTCCGCTGCCTCAGCCTCCCGAGTAGCTGGGACTACAGGCGCCCGCCACCACGCCCGGCTAATTTTTTGTATTTTTAGTAGAGACGGGGTTTCACCGTGTTAGCCAGGATAGTCTCGATCTCCTGACCTCGTGATCCGCCCACCTCGGCCTCCCAAAGTGCTGGGATTACAGGCGTGAGCCACCGCGCCCGGCCTCGCTTTTCAATATGTATACACTACACTTTAAATACCACAGAAATTTGATACCCAGATTATCCACTTAAAACTAATACATGCACAAGTCCTTGTTAATAGCTGGAAATTTTACATCATTTCGTTTCCCTTTGAACTTGTATTTCTTTCACTCCACCTGAGCCAGAAATTAAAAAATAATAAGTGCTGCATTTATTCACTCCAAGAAAAGTAAAAGCTAAGGCCCAGAATGTGGCAAGGCAAGGGTTAAAAAAGAAAAGAAGAAGGCAGGGCATGGTAGCTCACCCCTGTAATCCCAGCACTTTGGAAGGCCAAGGTGGGTGGATCATGAGGTCAGGAGATCAGGACCATTCTGGCCAACATGGTGAAACCCTGTCTCTACTAAAAATACAAAAACTTAGCTGGGTGTGGTGGTGCGTGCCTGTCATCCCAGCTACTCCAGAGGCTGAGGTGGGAGAATCCCTTGAACCAAGGAGTCAGAGGTTGCAGTGAGCCGAGATCATGCCATTGCACTCCAGCCTGGTGACAGAGCAAGATTCTGTCTCAAAAAAAAGAAAAAGAAAAGAAGAACAAGTTTTCCTCTGCTTAGCAGCTCACTTCAAGGACAGTTATAAGATAACACTATCAGAAAAACCAAGGCCAAAGGAATGGGCTCCAGACACCACCCCCTCCCTCCAGAGCAAGGTTGACGGAAAAAAAAGAGAGGAAGACAAATTCCTTTACTGTTACTCCTTTCCCTGGCTTCTTAAGCATGACTATGTTTTACAAATGTCTGTATTTAGCCAGTTCTTGTTTTTCTTTCGACACAGCTTCAAGGCCACCAGCTATGCAAGGCCACAAGTTATGCACTATATGATTAACTGCCTTTGTTTTGCTTTTGTAAGCCTGCTTATAAAAACCCTGCTCTGTCTTTGTTCAAGGCTCAGGTTTTTGGATGTGAATCCACTGAGCTGGTGTGTACCTTAAAATAAATATCCTCCTGGTTTCCCATATCAGTCTCTCTGTTCCTCAGTTTACTGCAACACACCCACAGAATCTTAACCTAATTGTGGAGTCCTAATTAGGGAAAAGGCGTTAGGCTGGCGGAGCAGGGAAAAGCAAAAAGACAAGGCAGATAAACTCTAAGTCTGCCTTTCTTCATGGTCCAGGACACATAGCCCTCCTGTGCAGATAACTCACATAATCCACAATCTTCCTGTGCCCACTTTGTAACCACCCAATGGGTTGACCTTGCCCGCTGCCTAGACAGAGCTGATTTATCAAGAAAGGGGAATTGCAACAGAGAAAGAATAATTCATGTACAGCCATCTGTACAGGAGACTGGAGTTTTATTATTACTCAAATCAGTCTCCCCAAGCATTCTGGGATCAGAATTTTTAAGGATAATTTGGAAGGTGGGGGAGGCCAGTGAGTTGGGACTGCTGATTGGCTTGGTTGGAGATGAAATCATAGGTGGTCAAAGCTGTCTTCTTTTGCTGAGTCAGTTCCTGGGTGGGGACCTCAAGACCAGATTAGCCATTTTATCGATCTGGGTAGTGCCGGCTGATCCATCAAGTGCAGGGTCTGCAAAATATCTCAAGCACTGATGTGAGGTTTTATAATAATGATGTTATCCCCAGGGGCAATTTGGGGAGGGTCAGAATCTTATAGCCTCCAGCTGCATGACTCCACCTAAACCATAATTTCTAATCCTTTGACTACTTTGTTAGTCCTACAAAGGCAGTCTAGTCCCCAGGGAAGAGGGGGTTTGTTTTGGGAAAGGGCTGTAATCGTCTTTGTTTCAAAGTTAAACTATAAACTAAGTTCCTCCAAAGTTAGTTCGGGCATACACCCAGGAATGAACAAGGACAGCTTGGAAGTTAGAGGCAAGAGGGAGTTGGCTAGGTCAGATTCCTTTCACTGTCTCAGTTACAATTCTGCAATGGCAGTTTCAAAAATGTTAAAAACTTGGCCAGGCACGTGGCTCATACATATAATCCCAGTACTTTGGGAAGCCAAGGCGGGTGGATCACCTGAGGTCAGGAGTGAGCCAAGATCATGCCATTGCACTCCAGCCTGGGTAACAAGACAGAAACTCTGTCTCAAAAAAAAAAAAAAAAAAAAAATTAAAAACATAACTCTCAAACAGATTCTGAACACACACCAACATTTTAATTAATTCATTAACAAAGACCAGCAAGAAGACAAACCAATTCAAAGGATACAAAAACTTGCATACATACATATTGTCAGTGACAAAAAGGAATACTAAAGTAAGATTGCTATATCAGATATAAAACTGGTTAATGACTTACAGTCAATAAAGTCATAACATTTGAGATTATCTTCCCCTTAGGAAAGAAATCATTCACATCTAATTAGTGTCCTATAAATTAAAATTCAACTCTATAAAGTTGTAAAATGTCTGGATCCTAATTAACAATAAAAAAAGAAAACCTCTTGGTGTCAGGTAACTTTAGACAGGCTTGTTACAAAAATGCTCTGCAATTACATTAAAAGTTTTGAACTCCTATACAAGGTGGTTCACACCTATAATCCCAGCACTTTGGGAGGCCGAAGCTGGTGGGTTGCTTGAGCTCAGGAGTTCAAGACCGTTCTGGGCAACATGATGAAATACTAAAGAAATAAATGACAGGCAGGACGTGGTGGCTCACACCTGTAATCTCAGCACTTTGGGAGGCCGAGGCGAGTGGATCATGAGGTCAGGAGTTCAAGACCAGCCTGGCCAACATGGTGAAACCCCATCTCCACAAAAAAAATACAAAAATTAGCTGGGCTAGTGGCATGCACATGCAGTCCCAGCTACTTGGGAGGCTGAGGTGGGAGGATAGCATAAGCCCATGAGGTCGATCACAGGCTACAGTGAGCTGTGATCAAGCCACTGCATTCAAGCCTGGGCAAGAGAGTGAGACCCTGTCTCAACAAAACAAAACAAAACAACAACAACAAAGTTTTGAATGCTTTTTCTTAACAGTAATTACTTCTAGAGATATTAGTGCTGAGAAACAATCTTCACATAAAAAGTACCTGAGAGGCTGGGCGTAGTGGCTCCCACCTGTAATCCCAGCACTTTGGGAGGCAAGAGCATTGCTTGAGGCCAAGTGTTCAATACCAGCCTGGGCAATATAGAGACACTGCCTCTATCAAAAAAAAAAAAGTAGCCAGGTATGGTGGCACATGCCTGTAGTCCTAGCTACTCAGGAGGTTGAGGTGATAGGATTGCTTGAGACCAGGATTTCAGCGTTACAGTGAGCTATGATCAGGTCACTGTGAATCGGCTACGTTTTGTCTGGGGTATATACCCTGGGGTTCATTGTCGTGTGCCAGGAAAATTTAGGACACAGACACAAGGAGTTTAAGAGCAGAGGTTTAAAAGGAAGAAAAGAAAGAGAAACAGCTTCCTCTACAGAGGAAGGAGTCTCCAAGTGGCAAAGACCCAGGGGTGGTGAATGCACCAATTTTTTTTTTTTTTTTCTTTTTTGAGAGGAATCTCGCTCTGTGGCCCAGGCTGGAGTGCAGTGGCTCCATCTCGACCCACTGCGACCTCCAGCTACTGGGTTCAAGCAATTATCCTGTCTCAGCCTCCCGAGTAGCTGGGACTACAGGTGCCCACCATCACATCCGGCTAATTTTTTTTATTTTTAGTAGAGACAGGGTTTCACCATATTGGTAATGCTGGTCTTGAACTCCTGACCTCAGATGATCCACCTGCCTCGGCCTCCCAAAGTGCTGGGATTTCAGGCGTGAGCCACCAAACCCTGCCAGATGCCCCAAATGTAATAGTTCGATTTGAGGAAGTGGTGTCCGATTTACATAGGCCTCACAGATTGGTTCCATCAGGTATGATGGCAGGGAAGGCTGGTTGCCTAACCCTAATCTTATTATGCAAATAGACTTTCCAGTTGATCCGCGCCATCTTGTCTGCTTCTTACTGTACTGTGGCTGGCAGAAAAGGGGAGATGGAGCCGCCATCTTGAACATGTCTAGTTCCTAGTTCCTGCCAGCGTTCCCCTGTGCAAGCTCCCAGCTTGCTTGTCTATGTCTGCGGCTGGATTTTACAGGCTGCTCTTTGTTAGAAAATGATTTGGGGCTGCTTTTTATTAAAAAGAAAATCCTGACTGCTTGAACCTGGGAGGCGGAGGTTGCAGTGAGCTGAGGTCGTGCCACTGCACTCCAGCCTGGGTGACAGAGTGAGACTCTGTCTCCAAAAAATAAAAAAGAGGCTGGGAGCGGTGGCTCACGCCTGTAATCCCAACACTTTGGGAGGCTGAGGCAGGCAGATCACAAAGTCAGGAGATCGAGACCATCCTGGCTAACACAGTAAAACCCCGTCTCTACTAAAAATACAAAAAATTAGCCAGGTGTGGTGGTGGACGCCTGTAGTCCCAGGTACACGGGAGGCTGAGGCAGGAGAATGGCGTGAACCCATGAGGCGGAGCTTGCAGTGAGCCGAGATTGCGTCACTGCACTCCAGCCTGGGGGACAGAGCGAGACTCCGTCTCAAAAAAAAAAAAAAGAAAAGAAAAGAAAAGAAAAGAAAAGCCTTACTGAGGACTCCCATTCCCTTACTAGCTGCCTAAGTAATTTATTCTTAACTCCTGTATCAACTGTACTTCAGCCTAGGCAACAAAGTGAGATTCCGTATCTAAAAATAATTATATGGGAATAGAAGGTGTTTCTTCATTGCAATGGCATTAAATTCTTTGAACTCTGAGTTATATGCCCCAAAATCACAGCAATCTAATATCAAAAAAACTTTGAGACAAGGCCTCACTTTGTCTTCCCGGCTGTAGAGCAGTGGCACAATCTCGGCTCACTACAACCTCCACCTCTGGGTTCAAGCGATTCTCAGCCTCCGGAGTAGCTGGGACAACAGGCATGTGCCACCACGCCTGGCTAATATTTGTATTTTTATAAGAGACGGGGTTTCACCATGTTGGTCAGGCTGGTCTCGAACTCCTGTCCTGAAGTGATCCACCCACCTTGGCCTCCCAAAGTGCTGGGATTACAGGTGTGAGCCACCCTGCCCAGCCAAATGGATCAGTTTCTAAATCAGACTTTATTTCAGAAATAATTCATTTTGGAGAAAATTGGAATATGTGTTTTAAAATCAAATGTAAAGCTGGGCATAGTGGTTTATGCTTGTAATCCCAGCACTTCAGGAGGCTGGGGCTGGAGGATTGCCTGAGTCCAGGAGCTCGAGACCAGCCCGGGCATCATGGTGAGAGTACTTGTACTTATTGGCCTTATGTGTCTCTCCAGCCTGACTCCATGCTGTTAGCCTTTCCTCACCTCTTAGTCTTCCTATTTATTTATTTATTCTGAGTCTGCTTGCTAGAGAACTCTTATTATTATTGTTAGACCAGGTCTCACTCTGTCAGCCAGGCTAGACTGCGGTGGCACCATCTCAGCTCACTGCAACCTCCGGCTCCTGGGCTCAAGTGATCCACCCACCTCAGTCCCTTGAGTAGAGGGGACCACAGGTGGCTCCGCCACACCCCACTCTGTTTTGTAGAGACGGGGTTTTGCCATGTTGCCCAGGCTGGTCTCGAATGCTCGTATTCTTTTTTCAGCCTCTACCGCTCCACTCCAGCTTCTGCTTTCACAATTCCACCCAAATGGCTCCTCTTAGATAAATCCTCTTAATAGGAGGAGATATAGGATTTGGAAGTGAGAGAGGGAAGTTTGGTTGATAAAATCGTTTTTGAAATTTGTCTTTCTAATTTATAGTTGCATGGATAATCCTTGCTTCGACTCCCCAGACCTATTGGGTACATGTGCCAATAAATATCCTGATAGGCAGCTGGGCAAACTAATGTATTTTTGTACATTGTTTTAGAACCCCTAAAGGACCAAAAAAAAAAAAAAAAGAAATAGATTCTGGTAGTCCTAACAGTGATCTTTCTCTTTCTCTTGCAGTGTTCCTTATCGAATAAGTAAATAGCACCACCCTCTGCTGTTTTACATGCCAGAAACCTGAGACCTGTCTTTGACTTCTTCTAACCTCTCTCCTTAATCATCAGTTATTGTTTATTTTTTCTCTTAAATATTTTAAAAATTCACCTACTCCAGGCCGGCCACGGTAGTTCACACCTGTAATCCCAGCACTTTGGGAAGCCAAGGCAGGCAGATCACAAGGTCAGGAGATAGAGACCATTCTGGCCAACATGATGAAACCCTGTCTTTACTAAAATACAAAAAAATAAGCCAGGCATGGTGGTGCATGCCTATAGTCCCAGCTACTCGGGAGGCTGAGGCAGGGGAATCACTTGAACCCGGGAGGCAGAGATTGCAGTGAGCTGAGATCATGCCTCCAGCCTGGCGACAGAGTGAGACTCTGTCTTAAATCAAACAAACAAACAAACAAAAAAATCAAATATATTGAGTATAAATTACACACAATAAATATTCACATGTCGGCCAGACGCGGTGGTTCACGCCTGTAATTCCAGCACTTTGGGAGGCAGAGGCGGGTGGATCACCTGAGGTCAGGAGTTCGAGACAAGCCTGGCCAACATGGCGAAACCCCATCTCTACTAAAACTACAAAAATTAGCCAGGCGTGGTGGCGCATGCCTGTAATCCCAGCTACTCAGGAGGCTGAGGCAGGAGGATAGCTTGAACCCAGGAGGCAGAGGTTGCAGTGAGCCCAGATGGTGCCACTGCACTCCAGCCTGGGCAACAGAGCAAGACTCAATCTCAAAAAAAAAAAAAAATTCACATGTCTAGTTTATGATTCAATGTATTTTGACAAATATAAACAACTGTGTAACCACCACAATCAACATTTCCATCACCACAGAATGTTCTTTCTGGTGCCTTTGCAGTCAAACCCTTCTCACTCCCATCCCCAATGCCACGTAACCACTGATCTGCTTTCTCCTGCTATAGTTAAGCTTTGCCTGTTCCAAAACTTTATATAAATATACCATTTTTTTGGCCTGTCTTTTCACTCAGTATGTTTCTGAAATTCATCCATGTTGTTGCATGTTATCAGTAGTGTGTTCTGTTTCTTTTCTTTTCTTTTTTTTTTTCCAGATGGAGTCTTGCTCTGTCACCCAGGCTGGAGTGCAGTGATGCAATCTCAGCTCACTGCAACGTCTGCCCTCCACCTTCGAGTTCCAGTGATTCTTCTGCCTCAACCTCCCAAGTAGCTGGGACTACAGGTGCACACCACCACACCCAGTTATTTTTATTTTTATTTTTTTTGAGATGGAGTCTCGCTGTGTCGCCCAGGCTGGAGCACAGTGGCGCGATCTTGGCTCACTGCAAGCTCTGCCTCCTGGGTTCATGCCATTCTCCTGCCTCAGCCTCCCGAGTACCTGGGACTACAGGTGCCTCCCACAACGCCCGGCTAATTTTTTTTGTATTTTTTAGTGAGATGGGGTTTCACCATGTTAGCCAGGATGGTCTCGATGTCCTGACCTTGTGATCCACCCGCCTTGGGCTCCCAAAGTGCTGGGATTACAGGCGTGAGTCACCGTGCCTGGCCAGTTTGTTCTGTTTCATTGTGAGTGGTACCCTTTTGTATGAATATACCAAATGTTATCCATTTATTTGTTGATAGGCATTGAGGATGAATCCAGTTTTTTGGATATTATGAATAAAGTTGCCATAAACATACTTTTTCACATTTTATTTGTTAAGATGGGTCCCACTGTCACCCAAGCTGGGCTGCAGTGGCATGATCACAGCTCATTTCAGCCTCAAACTTCTGGGCTCAAGTGATTCTCCTGTCCCAACCTCCCAAGTACCAGGGACTGTAAGTGCACGACCCTATGCCTGGCAATTTTTTGTAGGGAAAGGGTTTCATTATGTTGCCTAGGTTGGTCTCAAACTCCTGGCCTCAAGTGATCCTCCCACCTCGGCCTCCCAAAGTGCTAAGATTACAGGCATGAACCACCACACCTGCCCATGAATATTTTTGATAAGCTTGTGTGTGGGTGTGTGTATGTGTGTGTGTGTTGTGTTCCTATGTTTCATATAATCCATATAGTCATATAATTCTGGGATTTGTGGGTTACATAGTAAGTGTATATTTAGCTTTATTAAATATTGCAAACTGTTTCCAAAGTAGTACCATTTTACACTCTTAGTAGCAATATATAAGAGTTCCAGTTGTCCCACATCCTCTCTGACACTTAATATCATCAGTTTTTTTCTTAATTTTAGCAATTCTGGCAGTTGGGAAATGGTATCTCATCATAGTTTTAATCTGAATTTCTCTGATACCTAATAGTGTCACACATTTTCATGTGCTTTTTGGCCATTCATATGTCTTCTTTTGGGAAATGTCTGTTCAAGTCTTTGCCCAGAAGCAACATTGTAACTCTATTCTTCATTTTCCAATGCAAATAAATACGTTAACATAACTCCCTATGAAAACTATCTTAGTTCCAAATTCTAATCCTAAAATGTTCCAAATTTTAATCCTAAAATATTCCAAATTCTAATTCAAGATATTCCAAATTCCAGTTCTAAGAGGTGAAGGCTTGTCCTGAATTTCCCACCTGGATGACTTCAAAACTTTACCAATGCTCCTCAGAACTCTTCCTCAGGAGAAGTACCTTCTTTAATAATACTTGAGGATTGGAGGAAGCAAAATTTCATCACTGCCAGTTTATTATGTCTAAATTCAAAATATCATCAAACTGTGCAAACTGTCCCATTGCTCATGTCAGGTTTTGCTCTTCACAGAACCATGTTTGGACAGAACTATGTACAAGACAAAAAGCCTCTAATCAAGAAAGTTTAGTCACATTTTATTTTATTTTATTTTATTTTGAGACAGGGTCTCACTCTGTTGTCCAGGCTGGAGTGCAGTGGCGCAATCTTGGCTCACTGCAACTCCGCTTCCCAGGTTCAAGCGATTCTCCTAAGTCAGCCTCCCAAGTAGCTGGGATTACAGGCACACGCCACCATGCCCAGCTAATTTTTGAATTTTTAGTAGAGGTGGGGTTTCACCATGTTGGCCAGGCTGGTCTCTAATTCCTGACCTCAGGCGCTCCTCCCACCTTGACCTCCCAAAGTGCTGGGATTACAGGCGTGAGCCACCTCACTGGGCCGCTTAGTCCCATTTTAGGTTTCCTTTGTTTGGCTTTTACAAAATAGGACAATGTAACTATTAAAATTCAGGGTGAGTAAGAGGTATGCCTTTTTTTCCCCATAGGATGGGGAAAGGTGAATAGTGACAAAGAAGGTGGGAATGAACTATCTTGATCAGTGATCCCCAACCTTTTGGGCACCAGGGACCAGTTTTGTGAAAGACAGTTTTTCCATGGACTGAGGCAGCGGGGTTGGTTTTGGGATGAAACTGCTCCACCTCAGATCATCAAGCATTAGTTAGATTCTCATAAGGAGCACACAACCTAGATCCCTTGCAGGCACAGTTGACAGTAGGATTCGCTTTCCTATGAGAATCTAATGCCGCCGCTGATCTGACAGAAGGCAGAGCTTGGGCAGTAATGCTTGCTTGCCCACCACTCACCTCCTGCTGTGTGGCCCAGTTCCTAACAGGCCATGGACAGATACCAGCATGCAGCCCGGGGTCTGGGGACCCTTGATCTTGCTGACATTTCCTGGGAAATCACCTTTATTATGGTGAAATATACATAAAATTTACTGTTGTAACCATTTCTAAATGTACAGTTCAGTGGTGTTAAGTACATTCACATTATTTGGCGACCATCACCACCATCCCTTTCCAGAAATTTTTCATTTTCCAAAACTGAAACTCTGTATCCATTAAACACTAACTCCCCATTCACCCTCCCACCAACCCCTAGCAACCACCATTCTACTTTCTGTCTCTAGGAATTTGACTATTTTAGGTAGCTCATGTCAGTGGAATCATATAATATTTATTCTTTTGTGCTTGACTTATTTCACTTGGAACATCTTTAAGGTTCATCCATGTTGTAGCACATGTCAGAATTTCCTTTCTTTTTAAGGCTAATAATATTTCATTGCATGTACAAACCACATTTTTATTTTTATTGATTTTTTATTGAGACGGGGTTTCACTATGTTGCCCAGGCTGATCTGGAACTCCTGGGCTCAAGCGATCCTCTCTTCAGCCTCCCAAAGCGCTGGGATTACAGGCGTGAGCCACCTTGCCCAGTCTGTACATAACACCTTTTGTTTACCAATTCATTTGTCAGTGGCCACTTGGTTTACTTCCACTTTTTGGCTGATGCGAATAATGCTGCTATGAACACAGGTTTTACAAATAATCTGTTCAAGATTCTGTTTTCAATTCTTCCGGGTATATACCTAGAGGGGGAATTGCTGAATCACATGATAATTTTAATTTTTTGAGGAATCCTAGGAAATCACTTTTAGGAAGATGAAGATCTAGAAAAAAATTCACTAAAGTTTCTATGTCCATGTATTCCATGTGAAGTCTTTATGTACCCCAGATTGAAAACTCCTGGGCTGAGTGCGGTGGCTCACACCAGTAATTCCAGCACTTTAGGAGGCCAAGGTGGGTGGATCACCTGAGGTCAGGAGCAAGACCAGCCTGGCCAACATGGTGAAACCCTGTCTCTACTAAAAATACAAAAATTATCCAGGTGTAGTGGCACATGCCTATAATCCCAGCTACTCAGGAGGCTGAGGCAAGAGAACTGCCTGAACCCAGGAGGCGGAGGTTGCAGTGAGCTGAGATCACACCAGTGCACTCCAGCCTGGGTGACAGTGTAAGACTTCGTCTGAAAAAAAAAAAAAAGAAAAGAAAAAAGAAAAAGAAAACTCCTATACCCCGGCCTGGGCAACATGGTGAAACCCCATCTCTACAAAAAATTAAAAAATTAGCTGGGCATGGTGGCTGGTACCTGTGGGCCTAGCTATTTAGGAGGCTGAGATGGGAGGACTGCTTGAGCTTGGGAGGTGGAGGTTGCAGTAAGCCAAGATTGCACCCCTGCCCTCCAGCCTGGGTGACAGGGCAAGATCCCATCTAAAAAAAATAAAAAATAAAAAATGCCAGGTGCAGTGGCACACACCTGTAATCCCAGCACTTCGGGAGGCCGAAGCGGGTGGATCACTTGAGGTCAGGAGTTCAAGATCAGCCTGGACAACATGGTGAAACCCCATCCCTACAAAAAATACAAAAATTAGCCGGGTTTGGTGGCACACACCTATAATCCCAGGTAATGGGGAGGCTAAGGAACAAGAATTGCTTGAACCCAGGAGGTGGAGGTTGCAGTGAGGCGAGATCGCACCACTGCACGCACTCCATCCTGGGCGACAGAGCGATACTCTGTCTCAAAAAAAAAAAAGAAAAAAAGAAAGCAGAAAGAAAGAAAAAGAAAGAAGGGAAGGAAAGAGGGAAGGAAGGAAGGAAGGAAGGAAGGAAGGAAGGAAGGAAGGAAGGAAAAGCAAAACAAAGCAAAGCAAGGCTGGGCATGGTGGCTCACGCCTGTAATCCCAGCACTTTGGGAGGCCGAGACAGGCGGATCACCTGAGGTCAGGAGTTTGAGACCAGCCTGGCCAACATGGTGAAACCCCGTCTCTACTTAAAATACAAAAAATTAGCTGGGTGTGGTGGTATGCACCTGTAATCCCAGGTACTCGGGAGGCTGAGGCAGGAGAATCGCTTGAACCCGGGAGGTGGAGGTTGCAGTGAGCCGAGATCGCACCATTGCACTCCAGACTGGGGGACAAGAGTGAGACTTCATCTCAAAAAGAAAGAAAAAATAAAACTCGTTCCAATGAGACACCTCAGGACATAAAGGAAGTAATGTGGTTGGAAAACCATGAATATGGAATCAGACAATGCTGGTTAGAATCCAGTATTTACTTAGTTTAGAACCTGAAGTCTGATGAGCTTGGTGGCTCACACCTATAATCCCAGCATTTTGGGAGGCTGATGGAGGTGGATCACCTAAAGGTCAGGAGTTTGACACCAGCCTGGCCACCATGGTCTTTACTAAAACCCCATCTTTACTAAAAATACAAAAATTAGGCCGGGCACAATGGCTCATGCCTATAATCCCAGCACTTTGGGAGGCCGAGGCGGGTGGATCACCTGAGGTCAGGAGTTCGAGACCAGTCTGGCCAACATGGCGAAATCCTGTCCCTACTAAAAGTACAAAAATTAGCTGGGCGTGGTGGGGGGGCTCCTGTAATCCCTGCTACTCAGGAGGCTGAAGCAGGAGAATAGCTTGAACCCAGGAGGCAGAGGTTACAGTGAGCCGAGATCACACCACTGGACTCCAGCCTGGGTGACAAGAGCGAGACTCCGTCCCCCCAAAAAAAAAAAACAAATTAGATGAGCATGGTGATGGGTGCCTGTAATCCCTGCTGCTTGGGAGGCAGAGGCAGGAGAATCGCTTGAACCCGGGAGGCGTTCAATGTTGCGGTGAGCCAAGACCTTGCCATTGCACTCCAGCCTGGGCAACAAGAGCGAAACTCCGTCTCAAACAACAACAACAACAACAACAACAACAACAACAAAAGAACCTGGCTAGTCTTTGCCTTCTCTAAAGTTCCCCCTAAAATGAGGTTACTAATACCTATCCCACAGGACCACTGATGGTGTTTAGAGAATGGATGAAAAGAACCTAACATAGACCTTGGCAAGTCACCTGAAAGTTTTAGATACACAGGACAGAGGACTAGCTTCTGCCCTCAAGGAGAATGGCCACCTGATGACAGCCCCAGATGTGCAATTGGGTTACTTCAATGTAAAGTGGTCCAGGGCAATGATAGATGTATTGGGGAAAGGATATTTTATCCTCATGAGAAAGATCAGGGAAGACTCTCTGGAAGAAGTGGCTCAAAATGGGTATGAAGGAAGAACAGAAAGAACATATTTTAGGCTGAGGAAACAAGATGAACGAAGATAGAAAAGCATAAAACAGCATGTTGTCAGGAGAACTCAAAGCAATTTGGTGTCACAAGAACACATAATGCAAAGACATAAATGGGAATAAATGAGGTTGAAGAAGTAGGCAGCTTCTTAAAGGCCATGGTAAAGATCTTGACTTTATCCTGTGTCTTGGCTTCCTCATGTTTCAAATTCTTCCTCTGTACTCTGGGAGTACAGTAGTACCTTTATCACAGGGCTGTTAGGAGTACTAAAGTGAAACTAAATGGGATAACATATATAAAGCACTTAGAAGAGTACTTGGCACAGACTGAGGTTCAAATATCTCCTACCATTAATACTATTATCTTAAAGATGGCTGGAAAGGGTTTTTTTGTTTGTTTGTTTGTTTTTTTGAGATGGAGTTTCACTCTTGTTGCCCAGGCTGGAGTGCAATGTCACAATCTCAGTTCACCACAACCTCCGCCTCCCGGGTTCAAGCGATTCTCCTGCCTCAGCCTCCTGAGTAGCTGGGATTACAGGCATGTGCCACCACATCCGGCTAATTTTGTTTTTTGTTTTTGTTTTGTTTTGTTTTTTTGAGACGGAGTCTCGCTCTGTCGCCCAGGCTGGAGTGCAGTGGCGCGATCTCGGTTCCCTGCAAGCTCCGCCTCCCGGGTTCACGCCATTCTCCTGCTTCAGCCTCCCGAGTAGCTGGGACTACAGGCGCCCGCCACCGCGCCTGTCTAATTTTTTTTTTTTTTTTTTTTTTTTGTATTTTTAGTAGAGACGGGGTTTCACCGTGGTCTCGATCTTCTGACCTCGTGATCCGCCCGCCTCGGCCTCCCAAAGTGCCGGGATTACAGGCGTGAGTCACCGCGCCCGGCCTAATTTTGTATTTTTAGTAGAGCCGGGGTTTCACCATGTTGGCCAGGCTGGTCTCAAACTCCCTACCTCAGGTGATTCGCCCACCTTGGCCTCCCAAAGTGCTGGGATTACAGGCGTGAGCCACTGTGCCCATCCAGGAAAGGTTTTAAACAGGGGAGTGATATGGATCGATTGCAGGAGGAGGGAATATTAGAGGCAATAGGCAAGTTAAGGGGCTATAGCAATAAATAGTCGAGGAGAGAAAAAGCCTGCCCTGTGCTAAAACAGTGATAGTGTGGACAGAGGAAATTCGGGTATTTAAAAAGTAAAAGAGAGGAGCCATTGTGCTCATTTGAATGTGGGAGGTGAAGGAGCAGGAGTCCTAGGTTAGGACTCCTAGATTAGGTCCTCTAGGTTAGTTTTCTTCCTGAAGTGATCTCCATCCCTTCCTCCTTTTCCAATAACAAAAAGGCCATCACAGCACATTTCCTTTTAAAGTTTTATTAAAGTTTAATGGTACAATATTTTATCTCTTTTTTTGTTAATGCCAGTACAAAAATACAGTTGATGACTTGACAAAATGGCTACACCTAGGGCTTGAAGGTTTGAGTTTCTCCAACAGTAACAAGGGAAAGCATGCTTCCACCTGGAGCCGAGTCCAAGCACACAGCCAGTCCTGCACACGCATGCGTGCAAACAGGGAAGCTCAAGCATGAGAAGAGGAAAGAGGCTGTAGAAATTTGGGAAGAAGCCCACAGTTATTCCCAGGAGAAAAAAGGGAAAAAACAGGCTGATCTCCTTGGTAGGGGGTAGAATTACTGATTTACACTTAGGATTTATTGTTATTGTTGTTGTTGTTGTTTTTTAATGATAAGCTATTTCTGCAATTTTAACATTGTAGAAAAGATGCTACTAGTCTCCTTTCACCACTAAGGTGAGTAAAGTGGGAGGAAATGGGAAAAGACTGAAATACTTAAGTGCGAGGAGTAAACATCCAAGTGGCTCAAGTTTTGTGTCAGAAGGTTTCATTCTTTACATTCAATGACAAATTGACATTTAGGTGAGAGGGAAAAGGAGAAGAAAGTCTGCCACTCTCCGCTGGATCCACAAACATGCAGACCAGCTTCTGTTAGCAGAACTCTTCCACAGTGAGAGCGCTCCTTCCAGTGTAGGTAGGAATGAGGTTTCCTGGTCGGCTTAATTGTTCTGGATGATTCCTCAATATTCCCTTCCCTGCTGCTTTCCTTCCAGAACACTAACTCTGATGAAAGAAGGGGCACATTCATGTTACAATTCATCTTCAAGATGTTTCTTTCTGAAGGCATCACCCGTCAGCCTTTCCTGAGCTTCCTTCATCCCCTGAACAACTGTGAAATAAAGATTGGAGGAAAAAAGTATGAAGTAATATTTGACATTTGACAACCAATGTACACTTTTAAATGTTTCAGAAGAAATATGAGAGGAGTACAAGGTCTGGTCTCAAGATCTAGCTCTGGATTTTGGCCCTGGCAAGTCATTTATCTCTTTGAATTTGTTTCCTCATTTATAAAATGAAATAATATAACTCACTTCACACAGTATTACAAAAGTTAAATGGGAGCATGGATAATAAAAGTGCTTTATCAACTATGAAGTCATACCAAAATCTTAGCAGTTATTTTGGCTTACCCTCTAGGATTAGAGCTGATCCCCTGTCCTAGACTGTAGATGTTCACTTCACCCCCAGGGAAGAGGAAACACCTTCCTACCGTCCCCATTGTATCTTTTGGATGAATGTTGCACTTATTTTACTTCCTGTGGAAGTTACAGATTACACTGAGGGGTGTGTGTGCTGGGGCGGGGGTGTCTCTACTGAAGGGGGTCGTCATTTCCAGTATCAACTATACATGGATGAAGCCAAGTTCTCAGGCCAAAAAAAAAAAAAAAAAGAGAGAGAGAGAAACCTGGAAGGAGGGCCTTAAGTAGACTCGAGATGAAACTTCTTGTCTGTCTTGGGGCATCCTGCTTATGGATTTAGACTCAAGGGGGACAGCTATTTCAGTATAGGCTCCTGAATGGTGGTTCTACAAAGCACCCCTATATAATGGCAGGCCAGAAGCTGGGTTGAGCCAGAGTCTATGAATCTTGCAAAGCCAAACCATAAGCTCATAAGAGGCAGATAATATAGTTTGTTATTTCTGTTTTGTTTTGCCTATGCCTTTAGTAAAGCTGGGTTTGAATGTTCCAGTTTCATGTCAGCTGAGAGATGGAGGATTCAGGGAAGGGTCTCATGTTCACATCTGGACTATGTCAGTGTGGAGACAGCAGTGGTAACTTGGATGAAATTCTAAAGGGAAGGTGAATCTCAAGATATAAGAATTGGAGACCTAAAGCCCAGCTGCCCTTCTCCACGTGGAAAATTTCCCTTTGATACCAATCTCCAGTGATCTGCATCTGGTTAAGGAACATGACATTCTCCTTACTCAGGGGAAGAAGGTAATAGCTTCTACAGATCTCCTCTCCGTCCCTAGTCTGAGAATAAGAGTATCAAGGACTCAAATCATAAAGTGATCAACAGCCTGGCAGCATGGCAAATAGGGACACATGGCAACTTAGCACACAACTCCCTTTCATAGATGAGGGGAAAAGGAAGGAAAGCAGCAACAATACATGGCATGAATCCCAACCCCTGCCTCCAGAATGACTGTGCTCAAAGATTAGAGAACAAAAAAGCATGACTGGCTGACGATTGCAAACTTCCTTCACTTGTTTGTGCTGGTGCTCTTCTCTCTCCTGGAACATGCTTTTCCCATTCTGCTACTGACAAGGTCTCATTCTCTAAGGCTTAATCCAGTCAATATTTCTTCTAGCAAGCCTTACAAACTCTATGTTGAGCTACATTCCCCCGCCACTTCACTTCCATAGCTTGAAATGTCCTCCTCATATCTGTCCAGAGATGAAATTTTTATCCTTCTAGGTCCATTTACATTTTGGGGTTTTTTTGGTTTTTTTTTTTTTTTTTTTGAGACAGAGTCTCGCTCTGTCACCCAGGCTAGAGTGCAATGGCGCACGATCTTGGCTCACTGCAACCTCTGCCTCTCAGGTTCACGCCATTCTCCTGCCTCAGCCTCCCGAGTGGCTGGGACTACAGGCACCTGCCACCACGCCAGCTAATTTTTTGTATTTTTAGTAGAGACAGGGTTTCACCATGTTAGCCAGGATGGTCTCAATCTCCTGACCTCATGATCCTCCCGCCTCGGCCTCCCAAAGTGCTGGGATTACAGGCGTGAGCCACCACGCCCAGCCCGCTCAGCTATTTTTTGTATTTTTAGTAGAAATGGGGCTTTGCCATGTTGGCCAGGCTGGTCTTGAACTCCTGACCTCAAGTGATCTGCCTGCCTCGGCCTCCCAAAGTGCTGAGATTACAGGTATGAGCCACTGTGCTCGGCCTATTTAAGTTTAATATCTATAAAACCTCTTAGACTTGTTCACCTAACACTATTCCTCTTCCACTGAATTTTCATAGGAAAAACAGTATTAGCTCAGTAGGAAAAAAACTAAGTTCTGGACTCAAATTCTGGCTCTGCTACTTATAAACTATGAAACTATGGGCAAGTGACTACCTCAGTCACTTGTGTGCCTCAGTTCACAGCTGCCTGTGGGTCAGTCAGCTCTTCCAAGGGAAGGGGCTCAGTCTCATCTTCCTCCTATATCCTACACAGGATCTGGCCAAAAGCTATAGACATGCAGGAGATGCTCAGCTAACATGCTGAATTTACTTTCCTATCACAGACCTTGCATGTGGTTCATCCTAGTTCAATCTAGCAATAATCCTCCCTCCCTTCAGCATAACTATACCTTGCTCGGCACTGACATAAAAATACTTGTAGCTGGGGTTTCCATTCTCATTGATGATTTCAGGATGCACCTTGCCACTGGGATCTGTTATAGACAAAATGACACAGGGTTTTGCAGTAATTACAATAGACAGGTACTTCAAACACTACATGGTACATCAGGCCCTCTGGGAAATAAGATCTGCCCATATTTGCAGCCCATTACCTCACCATAATACCTCCTACATTTCTGCTTCCTTTTCTGCTTGATGATTTTGACTTCTATCCCCCATAAAACCTAGCAGAATTTATGCTGAACAAAGATTAGGTGGTCATTAAATATCTCTTATAAAATTGTTTGTGGAAAGACATTTATCTGGTTATATTATTCCATTGCCTTAGCTGCACTATAGGTTCAAGGGTGAGAATTCTGGCTTATATCTGTCTCTGTAGTGTCTAATACAGTGCTTGACATATGGCTGATGCGCAAATGGCTATTGAAGTGAATAAATGATCAGACTCTTTTTTTTTTTTTTTGAGACAGGGTCATTCAGTTTCCTTCTGTCATTCAGGCTCAAGGGCAGTGGCTTGATTATGGCTCACTGCAGCCTTGACCTCCCAGGCTCAATTGATCCTCCCGCCTCAGCCTCCTAAATAGCTGGGACTACAGGTGCGTGCCACCACACCCGGCTAATTTTTGTACTTTTTGTAGAGACGGGCTTTCACCGTGTTGCCCATGCTGGTCTCAAATTGGACTCAAGCAATTCACCCATCTCAGCCTCCCAAAGTGCTGAGACTACAGGCATGAGCCACTGTGCCCGGCCAAACTTTTGTCATTGCTTACAAAAGCAGTTAGTTAATGGGAAAAGTTTTCCTTCAGACTTGTAGTTCTAGCATTCAGAACTCCCCCACTCTCTCTTGAAACTGGTTTTTATTTGTTTGTGGTCATCCTGGTATAGTTTCACTAGGTGAAGTTAGTGCCTTGATTCATTTCTCTCTCCATCCACATCATGGATTCCCAGGTTAAGATCATATGCCTTACCCAGAAAAAGGATTCGTGGAATATAACCCCCATCAGGGCTGAAATCTTCATCTTTGGGTTCCTCTTCATCCTATTAAGATTAAATGTAAACCTTAAGTCAGATAACGTCCTCTCTCTCCTCAAAACCATTCAGTGGCTTCCCCACTTGTCAGGGCAAAACCCCAAGTCCTTGCAGTGGCCTATAAGGCCCTACATGATCTATCACCTAGGCACTTCTCTAACTTAATGTCCTACCCCTTGTTAAGTCCTCTTCAGCTACACTGACCTCTTGCTGTTGCTGTCATTAAACAAGCCAGGGATAATCCTAACACAGGCTTTTGGACTTGCTCTTACTCTCTGCTGAACACACTTTCCCCATTATTATCCACATGGTTGACTCCCTTTTCTGTTTCAGACCTTTGCTCAAATATCTCTTTATTTTCAAACCATCTATTTAAAACCGCAGTCATCCCTTCCACCTTTCTTTTTTAGCCCTAGCATTTACCACCATCTGACATATTCTAAAATACTTATTTTCTGTCTTCCCACACTAGAATGTTATTTCAACGAGGAAATTTTGTCTGTTTTGTTCACTGCTATATTCCTAGTACCTACATCATTGACTTGCACATAGTATTTCTTTAGTGCATGAATCAGTAAGACTGGCATTTTAGTCAAAGTTGTGGACTCATAGTCCTCCCAGGAGATTAAAAACCTACACAATCAGTTTTCTTTCTTTTTTTTTTTTGAGACGGAGTCTCGCTCTGTTGCCCAGGCTGGAGTGCAGTGGTGCGATCTCGGCCCACTGCAAGCTCCGCCTCCTGGGTTCACGCCATTCTTCTGCCTCAGCCGCCTGAGTAGCTGGGACTACAGGCGCCCGCCACCATGCCCAGCTAATTTTTTTATATTTTTAGTAGAGATGGGGTTTCACCATGTTAGCCAGGATGGTCTCAATCTCCTGACCTTGTGATCCACCTGCCTTGGCCTCCCAAAGTGCTGGGATCACAGGCATGAGCCACCACGCCCGGCCTAATCAGTTTTCTTTTTAAGAAATTTCCAAAGTTGGAGAATCCTCTATGAAGACGTTTTTACTGTTTCCTTTGAGTAGGAATCCTAACTCACCACAGAAAGTGGTGAGGAATTCATGTGCAAAGGCAATCAATACTTTCACAATTTATGATGTGGTTCCCATTTCAGGGGTTAAATACTTCGCTATGGTGAGGTGTATCAGCATTCAGGCTATCCACTAGCTATATAAGCAATCCCTTAGCTGCCTCACTGTTAACTGTTAATGTGTTCACAAGAGTCCCAGACCTATGTTTAAGTAAACATTATCTTTTTTTTTTTCTCTCTTTTTTGAGATGGAGTTTCACTCTCTCACCCAGGCTGGAGTGCAGTGGCGCGATCTCAGCTCACTGCAACCTCCGCCTCCTGGGTCAAGCGATTCTCCTGCCTCAGGCTGCCTAGTAGCTGGGACTACAGGCACGCACCACCACACCCAGCTAATTTTTTTGTATTTTTAGTAGAGACAGGGTTTCGCCATATTGGCCAGGCTGGTCTTGAACTCCTGACCTCGTGATCTACCCACCTCAGCCTCCCAAAGTGCTGAGATTACAGGCATGAGCCACCACGTCTGGCCCAAGTAAACATTATTTTTATAGAAACGTATGGCTAGCGGTATCATCATAGAGCATCTGAGTATCTCACATGTGAAAAGTATGGCCTAAAAGAGAGCACAGCTAGGTGAGAGTACCTATTCTTATCACTTATTAGGCTCTATGACCTTGACCAAATCACATACCTGCTTCAGGCCTAAGATGGTTCTTTCTGTAAAATGAGGATAGTACCAATAGCCTAAAAATCCCTTCCAACTCTAAGATCTGACATTCTATGACTCAGGATTCCAAGACCTGCAGCCTATATGAGGTATGTAAAAGCTATTTTCATAAGGAAACAAGCAGGTTGCACATATAAGCCCAGCACAGATTAGGTGCTCAGTTGAATCACATTTTGCAGAAAGTTGTGGTCTGCATGTATGACTATACCTTTAGTCTAGCTTTACAAAGACATAAAACATGTCATAATCATAAACTAAGGATAAAAGGACCTTAAAATCTAGTCATCTTAAGGCTGGGCATGCTGGCTCACGCCTGTAATCCCAGCACTTTGGGAGGCCGAGGCAGGCAGATCACTTAAGGTCAGGAGTTTGAGACTAGCCTGGCCAACATTGTGAGACCCTCATATCTACTAAAAATACAAAAATTGGCCAAACGCGGTGGCTCACGTCTGTAATCCTAGCACTTTGCGAGGCTAAGGTGGATAGATCACCAGAGGTCAGGAGTTTGAGACCAACCTGGCCAACATGGCAAAAATCCATCTCTATTAAAAATATAAAAATTAGCCTGGTGTGGTGGTGCATGCCTGTAGTCCCAACCACTCGGGAGGCTGAGGCAGGAGAATTGATTTAACCCGGGAGGAGGAGGTTGCAGCGAGCCAGGATTGCACCACTGCACTCCAGCCTGGGCAACAGAGCCAGACTCCATATAAAAAAAAAAAAAAATTTAGTCATCTTATTCAATCTCTCCTCTCCTAGTTCCTCCCAGAAATAGATGTTAGATGGCTTTCTAACATATCTGATGCAAGCCTTAGTATTAGAGGTCAAGAGAAAAACACATACATAAATTTGACTTTATACCACTAATGAAGCTGTAATGAATATGCACGAATGATACTAACTTTAAAAGTCTTAAAATCATAGCAGAAAGGAGAAACTCTCAAAGTCTTACCTCAAGATTTACCATAACAAAATTATGGGAGAGTTCTGAAATTTCCGTAGATTCTGCAAATTTGGGCTTTAGAGCTGGGGGGAAAAAGATTTTGGAATAGAAGAAAAAACATCATTGTCACAACTAAACCTTAACAAACATAAGCATCACTATTTCTCTTTGGTAGTTTAGGCATTTGTTTAGTTGATTCATATAACAAACTTTTTTTTACACTCTAAAAAACAAGAATTAGGCTACCTGGATTCTGAACCTGCACAGCTATGTGACCTTGAGTGACTTACTTCATTTCTCTGAAGCTGTTACCTCATTTATAAAATAAGGATAATGGCATACGGATAGGGGGGAAAAGCATTATTTGCTTTTTATAGTTACATTTCAAAAACCATTGACGTGAAAGACAATAGAGTGACAGTCTGCCACACATGTATATGTGTGTGTATACATATATGTATGTGTGTATATATGTTATATATACATATATATGTATATATTGTTATATATGTTATGTATATATGTGTATAGATGTTATATACACACATACATTCCTATTATTATTATTATTTTTGAGACAGAGTCTCACTCTGTCACCCAGGCTGGAGTACAATGGTACGATCTCAGCTCACTGCAACCTCCGCCTCTCGGGCTCAAGCGATTCTCAGCCTCCCGAGTAGCTAGGATTACAGGCGCGTGCCACCAAATCCAGCTACTTTTTTTGTATTTTTAGTAGAGGCGGGGTTTCACTATGTTGGGCAGGCTGGTCAACTCATGGCCTCAAGTGATCTGCCCGGCCCAGCCTCCCAGAGTGCTGGGATTACAGGCATGAGCCACTGCGCCTGGTCTTTTCCACTGTTTTTTACACTCCTTTTCCATCTAGGATTTTAAGTGCAGCATACTAAATAAAAGAAAAAGCCTGTCTGGGGAAGTGGCAAGGTGGTATAGCAGAAAGAACACATGCCACAGAGTCAGATAACTTGGGTTCTAATTTGGGTCCTACTTCCTTCTCATGTCTCTGTCCATACATTTCAGCTTCCTCTAACATGTATTGTTCATTTGACATTTTAGCACTTAATCCCATACATGACATAACTGTATCTTAATGACCTTAACTTCCCTAAAATCCCCTCCAAATATAATTGCAAATTTCATGAAGGCAGGAAATCTATGCCATATATTTCTTTAGTATTCCTTAAACAGTCAGTAGTGCTGGGCCAGAGTCAGTGCCAATTATTTGTTAAATGTTAATATTTAACAAGACATCTGAGTTTTGAATTTAGATTGAGCATTTGCACTTACCTTTGCAAGCTCCACACCAGGATTTATGAATAATCACCATCAGGGGCAGTCCACTTAAAAGCAAAACAAAGAAATTATAATCTAGTAATTCTACTTCTTGAAATTTTATGATAAAGATTAATATGTGAAGACATTTCTGTAGTATTATTTCAATTGGGAAAATCTTTAGACAAATGTTCAATAATAATAGATAATTGCTGTAACAAAATTATTGTTAAGTTCTAACACTTCTGTAAATTCTGCAAACTTGGGCTTTAAAGTTAGGGAGGGCTGGGCACGGTGGCTCATGTCTGTAATCCCAGCACTTTGGGAGGCTGAAGTGGGCAGATCACTTGAGGCCACGGATTCAAGACCAGCCTGGCCAACATAACAAAACCCTGTCTCCACTAAAAATACAAAAATTAGCTGGGCGTGGTGGCACGTGCCTGTAGTCCCAGCTACTGCGGTGGCTGAAATATAAGAATTGTTTAAGCCTGGGAGGCAGAGGTTGCAGTGAGCTGAGACCGCACCACTACACTCCAGCCTGGCCGACAGAACAGACTCTGTCTCAAAGCAAACAAAATGTTACAATATTTCTAAATGATTATTGTTATATAATCATTGAAAATAATTTTTCATTGGTAGCTTATATAAAAAACTAGGATACAAATGTATCTATAGTCTGGTTTTAATTATAAAATATGTACAGAGAAAAGAGCCTAAAAGAAAATGTACCAAAACATAATAATAGCAGTTTTTTGTGGATGATGGGACTGTGGATGTTTTCCTTACACTACATCTGTATTTCATGATTTTTCTACAATATAATTTTCATAATCAGGGAGGAAACTGTTCACAATGAGCAATGCAATCCACCCGAACCAGACTGGCTAGAGGAAGCTCTTAAGCTCTCAAGGCTCAAATGACAGTAGGAAGACCCCATGTAAGTAGGTAGCCATTAGCTTTCTCCATCACACAACCCCATGTCACCATAACAACATACACTGTATAATAGCTACCATGCACTTAACATATTGATCTGTACCTATTATTTACCCATCTCCCTCCATTGGACTTGGAGATTCCTAAGACAAGGAACTCTTAGCTGTCTCTATATCCTTTACATCTGACACATATATTATTGATAGCAAACACTTATATACCATTTGCCATGTGCCAGGCACTACTGTAAATATACATAAATTAACTCATTTAATAAGTGTCGAATCATTCAGTCACCTCACCTTAGGCCTACTTCACATCTGGATGGACTTCTGCCTGCAATACTTGTAAAAGCTTGTAAACCAAATGAACAGGGCAAGTTTAGGTGGGTAGTAGGATATAGGTAACCATAATAGCCAAAATGTGCTCAACGTTTATTACATGACATTGTGCTGTATATGCATTATCTCATTTAAATCCTCAAAATAACCCTAGGGTAGATACTATTAATGGTCTCACAATAGAAATGAGAAAATTGAGATGCTCAATAGAGTAAATATTTGGCCCCATAAAATCTAGGTTCTAGGCCGGGCACAGTGGCTCACACCTGTAATCTCAGCACTTTGGGAGGCCGAGGCCGGAGGATCACTTGAGCTCACAAGTCCAAGACCAGCCAGGGCAACATGGTGAAAACCTGTCTCTACAAAAAAATACAAAACTTAGCCGGTCGTGGGGTGCATGCCTGTAGTCCCAACTACTCACAGCACTGCACTCCAGCCTGGGAGACAGCCAGACCTTGTCTCAAAAATAAATAAATAAAAATAAAAATCCAAAACAAAAACCTAGGTTCTGCCACTTACTAGCTAACTCAGAAGTCCGACTCCAAAACCAATGTTCTTTCTGACGGTTACAGTCTACTTCAATTTAGAATGGTAATCCAGAATCCATGGTTAAAACCAATTCAATCAATAACCAACTTAATGAAGGTTGGAAAAAGCCTTTTGAGTTTGCCTCATCCAAACTTCCATTTCACACATGAATCCTGTTTATCAGAAACAAAAGGTAGTATAGATTACCTGATGAGCAAGGAATATACCATCAACCAAGGCAGCCCATCTACCCTATCTTTTAACAGCTCCATAGTTTCAGAGCATGCATGTTTTAGAATGTCTTGCTTTCTCTTTTCTCCCTGGCAAACATCTGTTTATCCTTCTAGAGCAGGGGTTGGCAAACTAGGGTCTGCAGGCCAAATCCAGCCCACTGTCTGCTTCCGTAGGGCCCATGATATGCAAATATTTTGTTGTATATTTTTACATTTTTCAATGTTTGCAAAGCAAATCTAAAGACTCCTTTGTGATATGTTAAAATTAATTGTAATTCACATTTCAGTGTAGTTTTATTAAAATACATTCATGCTTATTTGTTTACTTACCATCTATAAGTAGCAACAGCATTTGATGGTCCACAAAGCCTAAAACATTTACCATTTGGCCCTTTACTGACTTTATTCTACAGTGATGGTTCAAATGTTAACTCCTCTATAAAACCTTTCCAAAACCACCTCCCCCAACAGCTAGTTAGTCCTCTTCACCAGGTTTCCAAAGCATTTTGTCTTTTGTCATCATCCTCTGACCACCAGCCCATTTCATCCTATTTTTTTTTTTTTTTTTTTGAGACGGAGTCTCCTTCTGTCACCTAGGCTGGAGTGCAGTGGCGCGATCTCGGCTCACTGCAACCTCCGCCTCCCAGGTTCAAGCGATTCTCTTGCCTCAGCCTCCTGAGTAGCTGGGATTACAGGCACGTGCCACCACGCCCGGCTAATTTTTGTATTTTTAGTAGAGATGGGGTTTCACCATGTTGGTCAGGCTGGTCTTGAACACCTGACCTTGTGATCCACCCGCCTTGGGCTCCCGAAGTGCTGGGGTTACAGGCATGAGCCACTGCACCCAGCCTAAGTCTATCTTTTACTTGTATTTCTCACCACATATCTCTTTTTGTTTGTTTTTCAAGACCCAGCTTCACTGCTGCCCAGGTTGGAGTGCAGTGGTGCGATCTCAGCTCACTGCAACCTCCACCTCCCAGGTTCAAGCGATTCTCGTGCCTCAGCCTCCAGAGTAGCTGGGATTACAGGCACACCATCACGCCCAACTAATTTTTGTACTGTTAATAGAGACGAGGTTTTGCCACGTTGGCCAGGCTGGTCTCGAACTCCTGACCTCGATTTTGGACTCCCAAAGTGCTGGGATTACAAGTATGAGCCACCACACCCGGCTTCTCACCACATATCTCAAGAGCAAAAACACTGTATCTAATTGGTCTTTGAAAATCACAGCCACTGTTAAAGTAGGTACCTACCATTTGTTCAATGAAATCAATGAAGAATGAAAGACAAGCTTACAATGATATTTGCCTTGAAATGCAGAATGAAGCAAAACAGTTATGGAAATTGTCATAATATAATTACTGTAGAGTAGCTCAAAACATCTACTCTCTCAGAACTATCAAAATACTACTTCACTTAAAGGCAGAACAATGACAAGTATACCTAAAATGTTACATTAAGTTACACAGGGAAAGAGATTCCAGTAGACTATTTTAAAAGATTTTATTAGAGGAAATAATCTAGTAGATAACTTTCTTACTTCCACAAAAACAAAGTTTCTCAAGGATACAAACCAATGGATTTATCTGTGAACTCGGTCCCAGAATAGAAACTAGCAAAAAGTCAGTACAGTACTCAAAAAATACTTTTGTGGTATGAAAAAAGGGCAGGTGCAGTGTAGAACTGTGCCATCTTCAGTTTCTGTTCACAATTGTTTTAAAACAATTCTCATCTATCCAGTCTGCTCTCCCACGCCTCAGATGAGGGAAGCCAATGGTCAATGCTGTGATAGCCCAAGTAGGATCCAATCTAGGTAATCCCTGTCCACCTTAGCTCTGTCCTCTGGAGGGATTTGCCAGGTTGCACCACAATAGTTCTCCATTCTCTTTAGTCTGAACTTATGCTGTAAACCCAAGGCCTGGCACAGGGGTATGCAGGAAAGTTTGAGTGAATCAGTCACAACAGCTCTAGTACAGTACTGCATCAATATGCTCTGGAGACCTGCAGCCTATTTTTCCCAGAGAAATAAAGTGGAGTGGAGATCAGAAGCCATGGCTTCCCCCCTACCTCCTCTGGTTAGTGCAGGCTCTGGCTCAAATACTGAAGAAACATGTTGGCCAGTTGCGGCAAGTTCTCATTGTTGGGATGCATTTTAGTGTACGAAATAAACTGGCGACGAAGGCGACTCAGTTCTGCCATGGTCAAGGGCCGGGTAAACCGCAAGTGCTCTGTGGTACCAGGAAGCGTGAGCAAGTCCCCGGGGACAGCGCTCTTCTGCGCTTCCATCAATCCGGCCAGTACTTGACTCGTGACCTGGTCCAACTGGTGCAGAAAGCTGCCGGAGGCGAGGGGCTGGGACTGCGTAGACTGATGGGGTGGTGGGGCCCGGTTCTCAAACAGGGCAGAGCGGATCTCCGCCAGGGGCAACGGCTCCTCTAGGCCCACCAAAGTGAATAAAGGCCGGTCCCAGCGATTCCGAGAATCGGGAGCCTCAAAGCGCAGCGTTAGGGCCTCCAGGAGTTCGGGAGAGTAAAAGGCACCGGACCCATGCTTTGCAGATTTCTCTGATTCCGGAGTCACAAGAGCTGGAGACTCTGCAGCCCCGGATTCTTCTCGCTCCAGTTCCTTGGGTACGTCGGCCTGGGAACTTCCATTTACTACAGAGTCCGCAGTATGCAGTTCCCTGAAGACGCTGCTGCCCGCCGCCTGCGCTCTCCCGTCCTCCTCAGCGCGTGGCCGCCAACTCACACTGACGTTCCGGCCAGGGTTCTCGTTCGCGCCCGCCACCTGAGGTCCCGCGATCGGGCCGCCGGGCCGTACGCAGTAGACCAGGCAGAGCGGGGTGCGTGCCGCCCGTGCCAGGCAGTAGAGCTCGTAACGGAAACCTTTGATGTAGTTAAGCGAGTCCAGGATGACCACGTCGTGGCGACTCAGGCGCCGTTCCACGGAGGCTCGCAGAGCTCCACGCAATGCCTTCTCACGGGCAGAATCGCCGTACACCGCTGGGTCCTCTGCGCCCAGGACAGCTGCGTCGTCCACCACGTACACCGCGCGGCCCTCGGCAGCCAGCGCCACGCGCAACTCTTCAGCACGCCGGCTCTTGCCGCTGTACGGCAGCCCGCAAAACACCACGAGCGGCATCCTCTCTGGGAGCGACCATAGGCAACCGCGCTGCGCCAACTTCCGGGTTGTACGCGTCTCCGACGTAAGCCGGAAGTGCAAACTGCTCTTCCTGTCTCCCTTGACTTTTACAGACCTTCTTGTTTCTATGGAAACAGGAGTTCTACGCCAACTAGGCCCAGGTTCAGCTTTCTCAGAAAGGAGATACAGAGACTATAATGGCATCAGTTATTTATGCCAAATATTATAGGCCTCAGGAGAATGTGATCTTCCTGCGGCGAAAGACTGCCCGTCCATTTTATTAATAAGGCCTAAGGGGCATTAAATATTGTAAGCAATCAGCACTATATTTAGCATATAGAAGGCAATTAATAAATGCTGGTTCTCCTTCATTCCTCCTCTTAAACCTACTGGCTCTCAGTAAATGTCTATTCAATTACCATTTCAATCATTCAACATCTCCAAGGTTGGGAATTCAGAGATGAACATAAAACGCTTTCCCCACAAAAGATAAAAGGTCTGAATGGGAAGGATCAGGCGCCTACAATCAGAGTAATAAATACTACAATGGATAGATGCAGGTGAGGTTATAAAAGAACAGAAGGGAAAAACAAACTACCCAGAGAAATCACTGAAGACTTTATGTAGAAATAGTCATTTGACTTAGAACTTGAAAGACAAATAGGAATTTTTCTCCTTAGTAGGGTTGCCAGATAAAATACAGGATGCCCAGTTACATTTGAATTTCAGATAAACACCAAAAACATTTTTAAGCTTAAGTGTGTCCCAAATATTGCATAGATATATTTAAAATTATTTGGTGCTTATCTAAACTTCAAATTTAACTGGGCATCCTTAATTTTTTATTATTATTTATTTTTTCTTTTTTAGAGATGAGGTGTATGTTGCTAAGGCTGGTCTCAAACTCCTGGGCTCAAGTAATTGTGCCACTTCTGCCTCCCAAAGTACTGGGAATACAGGTGTGTGAGCCAAGGTGCCTGGCCTGCATCCTTTATTTTATTATTATTATTTTTTGAGATGGAGTCTCGCTCTGTCACCCAGCCTGGACCGCAGTGGTATGATCTCAGCTCCCTGCAACCTCCACCTCCTGGGTTCAAGCGATTCTCCTGTCTCAGCCTCCCAAGTAGCTGGGACTATGGGTGTGTGCCACCATATCTGGCTAATTTTTGTATTTTTAGTAGAGACGGGGTTTCACTATGTTGGCCAGGCTGGTCCCAAACTCCTGACCCCAGGTGATCCACCGGCCTTGGCTTCCCAAAGTGCTGGGGTTAAAGGCATGAGCCACCGTGCCTGGCCATCCTTTATTTTTATTTGCTCAATCTGGCAACTCTATTGTTGCAGGTTTGAGACCCAGAGCCATGAAACTGTTGGATCTCTTGTATAAACAGCAAGCACTATAGGATGGTAGGTGCAGAAATGTGAGTGTGCCTGTGCATGTGTGTATATTGTAGATGCACATATACTGGGGTCTTTGTATCTCTCTTGTACAGTATAGTAAAAAACATTCAAGTCTTGGCTCCTCCACTTGCTAGTGTTGTAACTACTGGCAAATTATGTAACTTTTCTGTACTTCAATTTCCCCTTCTATAAAATAACAACCGCTATTTCACAGGTTTACCAATCTAGTAGGTTGTTGTGAGGGTTAAATAAATGTAAACACAGGCCCGGCATGGTGGCTCGCGCCTGTAATCCCAGCACTTTGGGAGGCAGAGGGTAGATCACCTGAGGTCAGGAGCTCGAGACCAGCCTGGCCAACATGGTGAAACCCTGTCTCTACTAAAAATACTTTTTAAAAAATTAGTCGGGTGGGGTGGCGTGTGCCTGTAATCCCATTACTGAGGAGGCTGAGGCAGGAGAATTGCTTGAACCCGGGATGCGGAGGTTGCAGTGAGCCTAGATCGCACCACTGCACTCCAGCCTGGGCAATAAGAGCGAAACTCTGTCTCAAACAAAAAAAAGTAAACACAGACCAGTGCTTAGCTTTCCCTCCCCTGCCCTGCCTTTTCCTCCTCCTTATGCACTGAATTGTCTGTGCATAAAGTAAACCTACTTGAGACTTTACAGACTATTCAACTTGACTCTAGCAGGCAGTATGGTATACAGGTTTAAAGAGCAGGCTCTGAAGCCAGAGTGCTTGGGTCTGCCACTTGCTAGCTGTGTGCTCTTGGGCAAGTTATTTTAGTAAACTTAGAAAAAACGGTGCCTTACTTTTTTCATCTCTAAAATTAAGATAACAATAACACCAATCTCAAAAAGTTGTTGTGAGAGTTAAATGAGTTGATTTGCATAATTTAATGCCTAATGCACAGTAGAACTTAGTACAGCTGACCCTTGAACAACCCCAGGATGAGGGGCACTGACCCCTAACACCATCAAAAATCAGCATATAACTTTTGACTTCCTAAAACTTAACTATTAATAGCCTACTGTTGACTGGAAGCCTTACTAATAATATATTCAGTTAACACATATTTTGAATGTAATATTATATATTGTATTCTTACAATAAAGTAAACTAGAGAAAAGAAAATGTTATTAAGAAAATCTTTCCAGGAAGCAGGGGGGCAAAAAAGAAGAAAAAGAAAATCATAAAGAAGCAAATATATATTTAGTATTCATTAAGTGGAAATGGATACTCATAAAGGTCTTCATCCTTGTCTTCACACTGAGTAGGCTGAGGAGGAGGAGGAGGAGGAAGAGGAGAGGTTGGTCTTGCTGTCTCAGGATGGCAGAGGCAGAAGAGGGTGGAAGGGGAGGCAGAACAGGCAGGCACACTTGGTGTAACTTTATGGAAATATAATTTCTGTCTGATTTTGTTGCTTTTTCATTTCTCTAAAAATGTTTCTATACAATACCAATCTTTTTTCTTTGCTTTAGTTTCAGGGCACATATCTTAGAAGGGTCCATGTTGTAAAATAAGTCAAAAGCAGCTCTAAATAATTAGAACCTTCTGCCAGATCTGTTTTCTGGCACTGCCTCTTCTACGTGTTTTTCCTCATCATCTGGCACTCATCTCCATCAAGTTATCTTCTGTTCATTCCTCTGGTTTGGTGTCTATTAGCTCTTGAATTTATCCAAGATCATATCTTAAAACCCTTTACCCCTCACCTTTTTTTGCCATATCCACAATCTCTTTCATGATTTTGATTATCTGTCATAAACCCTGTGAAGTCTTGTGTACATCTGGACACAGTTTTATCCAGCAGGAATTTATTGTTTCAGGCTTGATGGTCTTCACAGCTATTTCTATAACAACAATGGCATCTTCAACGGTATAATCCTCCTAAACTTTCATGATGTTCTCTTTATTGCAGTTCTCTTCCATAGCTTTGACATCTGTTTTCTAGAGAGTACTGTATGTAATGAACCTTAAAGGTCCTTATCACCCCCGATGTAGTAGCTGATTTAAATATTGTGTTTGGAGGCAAATAGACCACCTTTTTTTTTTTTTTTTTTTTTTTTGAGACAGAGTTTCACTCTTGTTGCCCAGGCTGGAATGCAATGGCACAATCTCAGCTCACTGCAACCTCCACCTCCCAGGTTCAAGCAATTCTCCTGCCTCAGCCTCCCGATTAGCTGGGATTACAGGCATGCGCCACCACGCCCGGCGAATTTTGTATTTTTAGTAGAGGCGGGGTTTCTCCGTGTTGGTCAGGCTGGTCTGGAACTCCCAACTTCAGGTGATCCCCCCACCTCGGCCTCCCAAGTGCTGGGATTACAGGCATGAGCCACTGGGCCCAGCCGCAAATAGACTTTTTTATTTGCCTTTGGTGCTGAACTCATGGGGCTCTGGGTGGCCAGAGTATTGTCCAACATCAAAAGAACTTTAAAACGTAGTCTCTTACTGGCAAGGTACTTCCTGACTTCAGGGACAAAGCATTGATGGAACCAATCCAGAAAAAGGGTTCTTGTTGTCTAAGCCTTCTTATTGCACAACCTAAACACTGGCAGCTGGTGTTTATCTTTGCTCTTCGAGGCTGGAGGTTAACAGCTTTATAGACAAGGGCAGTTCTGATGACAAACCTGACTCAAACTCCTGGGCTCTGGTAATCGTCCCACCTCTGCCTCCCAAAGTGCTGGGTTTTTCTGCACAAAACAGTAGAGTTAGCCTGTCTCTTCTTGCCTTCAATGTTGGTACTTGCTTCTCTTCCTATTTTTTTTTTTTTTCCTTTTTAAAAACTGAAATAGGGTCTTATTCTGTTGCCCAGGCTACAGTTCAGTGGTGCAGTCATGGCTAACTGCAGCCTCAATCTTCCAGGCTCAAGCAATCCTCCCACCTCAGACTCCTGAGTAGCAGGAACAACAGGTGTGTGCCACCACACCCAGCTAATTTTTGTATTTTTTGTAGAGACAGAGTTTCCCATGTTGCCCAGGTTGGTCTTCCTTACTATTAATGTCCTTTGTGGCTTTTTTTTTCCAGAGTAGGGTACCTTAATCTGCATTAAACACCTGTTCAGGTAGATATCCTTTCTCTTCAATGATTTTCTTAATGGTGTCTGAGAATTCATCTGCTGCCTCTTGGTCAGCATAAGCTGCTTCTCCTGTATCTTGTTTTTTTTTTTTTTTCTGAGACAGGGTCTCACTCTGTCACCCAGGCTGGAGTGCAGTGGGGGGAATCTCGGCTCATGCAACCTCCGCCTCCCAGGCTCAAGTGATTCTCCTGCCTCAGCCTCCCAAGTAGCTGGGATTATAGGCATGGGCCACTACCACCTAGCTAGTTTTTGTATTTTTTGTAGAGACGGGGTTTCACCATGTTGGCCAGGCTGGTCATAAACTCTTGACCTCAAATGATCCACCCGCCTTGGACTGCCAAAGTGCTGGGATTACGGGCAACGCTGCGCCCAGCCTATCTTGACATTTTTTAAGCCAAACCTCTTTCTAAAATCAGCAAACCATCATTTGTTGTCATTAAATACTCCAGTTTTAGATCCTTCACCTTCTTTTTGCTTTAAGTTGCCATATAATGACTTTGCTTTTTCTCAAATCATATTAGAGTCAATAGGTATGCCTTTTTATAGTACCCACGTAAGAGCTACATATTATGCACATAAAAAGGCATTTGGCAAAAAGTGCAAGGTTTTTGCACCTGTTGGCATAGCTACAGTGGCAACTTCATGAATTTTCTTTTTTTTCTTTTTCTTTTTTTTTTTTTACGCAATTGGTCCTTACGCTGGATTTATCTTTAAAAAAATTTTTTTTTGTAGAGACAGGGTCTTACTTTGTTGCCCAGGCTGGTCTCAATCTACTGGGCTCAATCAGTCCTCCTGCCTCAGACTCTCAAAATGGATTCATCTGACCAGGCCAGAGCAAGACACCGTCTCAAAAAAAAAAAAAAAAAAAAAAAAAGGTTCATTTATCTTGAAACGACAAGCAACTACCTCTATAGACCTCAGTCTACAGTACATATCAAGCAATTCAATTTTTTCTTGTAATGTCATGAGCATTCTCTGCTTCTTGGGAACACTTCCAGCATCACCAATGGCACCTTGTATGGGTTTCATGGTGTTATTCTAGGTTTATGATATTGCACTAAATACCAGGAAAAATATGCAAGAGTTGTAAGAGATTAATTTTTTTTTTTTTTGAGACCAAGTCTCGCTCTGTCTCCCAGGCTGGAGTGCAGTGGCGTGATCTTGGCTTACTGCAACTCTGTCTCCCAGGTTCAAGCGCTTCTCCTGCCTCAGCCTCCCAAGTAGCTGAGATTACAGGCATGCGCCCACCACGCCCAGCTAAGTTTTTTGTATTTTTAGTAGAGACAGGGTTTCACTATGTTGGCTAGGCTGGTCTCGAACTCCTGACCTCAAGTGATCCACCCACCTCGGTCGGCCTCCTAAAGTGCTGGGATTACAGGTGTGAGCCACCGCGCCCAGCTGAGAAACTACGTTATACTGCAATACGCAATACACTGGAGAGACGTACTGCTCACTGAAGATGATTAATGTTGCACGGCATTTTAAGTGGATACTCACAATACCTGAGTTCACCTCCATAGCAACAGGAGGTGGCCACAAAATTATTAGTCATGTTATATACTACAGTTAATTTTTATGCAGTTATGATTTAATATGGCATCTTTACATTTGTTTACATTTCTCCCTTCTGCAAATGGCAGCATGTGTGGTCTATAGGTGTTTGTGTGCAGAAGTTTTATTTTTATTTTTATTTTTAATTTTTGTTTTTTAAGACAGAGTCTCGCTTTGTCTCCCAGGCTGGAGTACAGTGGTGCAATCTTAGCTCACTGCAACCTCCACCTCCCGGGTTCAAGCGATTCTCTTGCCTCAGCCTCCCCTAGTAGCTGAGACTACAGGTGCGCACCACCATGCCCAGGTAATTTTTGTATTTTTAGTAGAGACGGGGTTTTACCATGTTGGCCAGGGTGGTCTTGAACTCCCGACCTCAGGTAATCCGCCCGCCTCAGCCTCCCAAAGTGCTGAGATTACAAGCGTGAGCCACCATGCCTGGCCAGAAGCTTTTTAGACAGGGTCTCACTCTGTTTCCGGGCTGCAGTACGGTGGCATGGTCTTAGCTCACTGCAGCCTCAAACTCCCAGGCTCAATTGATCCTCCCACCTCAGCCCCCTCAAGTAACTGGTATTTTTTGTAGAGAAGGGGTTTCACCATGTTGCCCAGATTGGTCTCAAACTCCTGGGCTCAAGTGATCTGCCCGCCTCAACCTACCAAAGTGCTGGGATTACAGGCATGAGCCACCGCACCCAGCCAGTGTGCAGAAGTTTTGATAAATTTTAACTTGTAGATTTCTATATGTTTTATGGTAGTAAATGATAATATAGACTAATACCTACATATATTTTTACACTTGTAACATACCATTTTTTAAGTTTTTTGATATTTCTAGGCTATGCTGTTCATCTGCAAGTTTTTTCAAACTGCTTGAAATATCCAAAACAGTTTCCAATACATTTATTACTGAAAAAAATCCACATATAAGTGGACCTGTGCAGTTCAAACCCATGTTGTTTGGCCAGGCGTGGTGGCTCACATCTGTAATCCCAGCACTTTGGGAGGCCAAGGCAGGCGGATCGCCTGAGGTTGGGAGCTCAAGACCAGCCTGGCCAACATGGTGAAACCCAGTCTCTACTAAAAACTACAAAAATTAGCCGGCAATGGTGGCATATGCCTGTAATCTCAGCTACGTGGGAGGCTGAGGCTTGACAAGAATTGCTTGAACCTGGGAGGTGGAGGTTGCAATGAATGAAGATCGCACCACTGCACTCCAGCCTGGGTGACAGAGCAAGACTCTGTCTCAAAAAAGAAAAAAAAGGCCGGGCGCGGTGGCTCACGCCTGTAATCCCAGCACTTTGGGAGGCCGAGGCGGGCGGATCATGAGATCAGGAGATTGAGACCATCTTGGCTAACACGGTGAAACCCCGTCTCTACTAAAAATACAAAAAAATTAGCCAGGCGTGGTGGCGGGTGCCTGTAGTCCCAGCTACTCGGGAGGCTGAGGCAGGAGAATGGCGTGAACCCAGGAGGTGGAGCTTGCAGTGAGCCGAGATCGTGCCACTGCACTCCAGCCTGGGCGAGAGAGCGAGACTCCATCTCAAAAAGAAAAAAAACCCATGTTGTTCAAGGCTCAACTATAAATGTTAGCCAATATTATTGCTGTTATTGTAATTAGGCAACTATTCAGTTCTTGCTCTGCCTTGGTATAGCCCTTCACCTGAAATTAACGTTAAGTTGATAGCTGAAAAGTGTTTTACCACCATAAATGACCTAAAACCATGTCTTGTACCTGGCAGCTGCTTCTTTCTTCCCATCTTCCAGTGTCCTCCAATGAATATGATCTCCAAAACCTAGAAGGAAAGAACTTTATAAGCATTCACACAATGAACAAAGGGCACAGTCCCAAGAAGGAAGTGTGCATGTTCACAAGATACCCACTAAGAAGGTTTTCTTCTGTCAAGAGCTTGGTGTTCAAGTCCCAGCTCCACCACCTTCTAGGTGTATGGGACCATACCTCAAGCCTCAGTTTTCATACCTGCAAAATAGAGACACCACCACCTAATTCACAGTTTCAAAGGAGGCTAAATTTAAAAATGATGTTAAATGCTTTGTAAACTATCACGGAATATGCTAATAATACTGTAAGAATGAATGAGAATTTCCCACAGAGTAAACATAAAGCAGGTCATAACAAATCATAACCAATTGAAGGTGATTCAGCAATACAGCTTTAGATTCAGAAAGACCTAGGTCCATGACTCCACTTCCTATTATGTGTGTGAAGTTTTGTGAGTGAAGTAAGCTCTCCAAGTCCCAATTTCTTTCTTATTTTCCTCCATCTGTAAAAGCAAGACAATAAGACCTACCTCCAAGTGTTAGTATAAGGATTAAATGAAGTAAGTATTTAAAGCTATTGTTATTATTATTCCCACAATTCACCCAGAGTAATCTTCCTATTTTATTTTTTGAAACTCTTGAACATGTTTTGTAGAATAGCACAGAATGGTCTTTCTAAATCATGTTACTCCAGGAAAAAAACAAAAAACAAAAACAAAAAAACTTTCAAAGGCTTTCCAATGCCCTAAAGATAAAGGTCCAACTCTTGCAGTAGGGTTTACAAAGCCTTTCAGAATATGGCACCTGCCCACCTCTCCAGCCTCACTTTCCACATTTTTCCTAAAATCTCATATATACACCCTATACTTTCACTTTTTTTTTTTTTTTTTTTTTTTTGGAGATAGAGTCTCTCTGTCACCCAGGCTAGAATGCAGTGGTATGATCTCGGCTCACTGCAACCTCCACCTCCCAGGTTCAAGCGATTCTTGTGCCTCAGCCTCCTGAGTAGCTGGAATTACAGGCGCCTGCCACCATGACTGGCTAATTTTTTTTTTGGAGATGGAGTTTTGCTCTTGTTGCCCAGGCTGGAGTGCAATGGCATGATCTCGGCTCACCGCAACCTCCACCTCCTGGGTTCAAGCGATTCTCCTGCCTCAGTCTCCCAAGTAGCTGGGATTACAGGCATGTGCCACCAAGCCTGGCTAATTCTGTATTTTTTGTAAAGACAGGGTTTCTCCATATTGATCAGGCTGGTCTTGAACTCCTGACCTCAGGTGATCTGCCCGCCTCAGCCTCCCAAGCTGCTGGGATTACAGGCGTGAGCCACTGTGCCCGGACTGTAATTTTTGTATTTTTAGTACAGACAGGGTTTCGCCATGTTGGCCAGGCTGGTCTCAAACTCCTGAGCTCAGGTGATCTGCCAGCCTCCTCAGCCTTCCAAAGTGCTGGGATTACAGGCATGAGCCACCGCACCTGGCCCTTTCACTTCTTTAAATGAGAGTAACACACACTCTCTCCCCTCCAGGCTTTCACAATCACTACTACCTGTGCAATTCCTTCCGTCCCTCACCTCCAACTCATTGTTCAGGTATAAGCCTAGAGGGCATTTCTTCTGGTATATCTTCCCTGACTCCCAAAGCACCCTATTCTTACCCCATCACAGCACTCCCCAGGCTGACTTGTAAATGTTTCTGTGTCCATCTCTGGACCATATCTTTCTTATTCCTCTCTGTTTCCTTAGCATTTAGCAGTACACATGGCCACAGTAAGTGCTCCATAAAATATTTGTTGAGCAAATGAATCGTATTTAGATCATATCACAAAAAGAATTTTATATCCAAAAATTATTAGTGATCATAATGCTAGCTGCTATTTACTGACCACCTTATATGTGCCTGACATACCACATGTGTTATCTCATTTAAATTTGGCCTTATTAATAACCCAGTTTTACTTAATCTCTGTATGCTTGTTTTCTCATCTTTAAAAGAGGCATAAAATAATTATATCTCATAAGGTTACTGAATATTAAATAAGAAATATATGCAAAAAACTTAGCATAGTGCTTAGCATATTATAAATGATCAGTAAGTAGTAGCTTTTGTTATTCTATACGATTGAGACTTCTGAGGCTCAGAGAAGTTACATCATCTGTACTGGTCACATAACTGTAAATGGCCAAGCTGAGATTTAAATTGCAATCGTGTGCCATTCTGGTTTACTACACTCATCTTTCAGATTTTTCTTTCTCAGAAATAAATTCAAATCTAATTTTCATCAGTGCTACCACAGGGAAACAAAAGGTCATCCAGATGAGCACATGCAGGCAGTATTGAAACTAACCATCCTCACTTTTCATTCCCAACAGCATGGGATGCTGTCACTTGCCTAAGGCTCAAGATTTGACTCTGAAGAGTGAGTGATTGAGAATGAAATTGAGAGGATGCCCAGGAGAACTGGAAGGTGTCTAACATGATTACCATCACTCTATTGGTCAATATCTAAACTCAGGCAACTGAATCCTGCTTTGGCAAGATGCCCAACTAGACAGTCTGAAGGGATATACACCTACAAAACAATGAAATCCTAGATAAAATGGACTTTCAGTATGTGCTCACTAGACTCAGTAATGACAGAACCCTCCATAAACACAAAGCAAGCTAAAACCTATGAGCAACAAGCAAGTGAGGCTGCCCTGAATGCAAGCGTCCATTATGATGTGGCAAAATGGAGATGAATCTGAAACTCCCACATTAACACAACCCTCAAAAGAGACTAAAGTGATTCCACGTGAGTGGTACCCCCTGGTTTTCAGATGAATCAAATGCCAAAACTTTCTGGAGGAAAAGATTCTCCACTTTAGGCCTCCAGGATAGCCAATGAAGAAGAACAACCATTATGAGCTCACAATCATGGATCACCAAAAATGTGAGAAAAGAAGTCGCCACAAGAACACAAGCAACAAACAGATTTTGATCCCTGAGGAATTCAGATATTAGAATTATCAGCCACAAAATACAGAAATAGCTATGCATGAAATGTTTAAAGAAATAACACATGGAATCACAAAAACAGGCATGCAGCATGCAAAATAAATAGTCAAATTTGGCCAGGTGTGGTGGCTCATGTCTGTAATCCTAGCACTTTGGGAGGCCGACGTGGATGGATTGCCTGAGCTCAGGAGTTCGAGACCATCCTGGGCAACATGGTGAAACCCTGTCTCTACTACAATACAAAAAAATTAGCCAGGTGCCGTGGTGCAAGCCAATAGTCCCAGCTACTTGGGAGGCTGAAGTAGGAGAATTGCTTGAACCTGGCAGGCAGAGTTTACAGTGAGTTGAGATCACGCCACCACACTCCAGCCTGGGTGACAGAGCAAGACTCTGTCTCAAAAAAAAAAAAAAAAAAAGTCAAATCTGTGAAGTCATCAAATAGAACTTCTAGAAATTAAAAATACAGTTTTGTTGAAATACAAAGTGAATGAATATGCAGTGATAAAAGGAAAGGAGTAATCAAGCCACGAAAAGACATTGAAGAACCTTAAATATATACTAAGTGGAAAGAGCAATTTGAAAAAGCTATATACTACATAATTCCAATTACATGACATTGGAAAAAGCAAAATTATGGAGATAGTAACAGATCAGTGGTTAACAGGGATTCTGGGGGAGAGAGATGAATAAGTGGAGCTCAGGATATTTTTGTAACAGTGAAACTATTCTATATGAAACTGTAATGGTGGATACATACTGTTATGGCCTCAATTGTGTCCCCCACCCCACTCCAAAGTTCATATCTTAAAGTCTTTAAAGAGGTAGCTGAGGTAAAATGAGGTCATTGGGGTGGGCCCTTACCCTTATGAGAAGAGGAGATTATGACACAGACAAACTTAAAGGGAAGATCATGTGAAGACATAGAAGACAGCCATCCACAAGAAGAAACCAACCCTACCAAGCCCTTCATATTGGACTTCTAGCCTCCAGAACTGTAAGAAAATAAACTTCTGTTGTTTAAGCCGGTTAGTCTGTGTATTTGTTATGGTAGTCCTAGCAAACGAATACATATGTTATTATACATTTGTCAAAACACATAGAATGTACAACACCAAGAATGAACCCGAATGTAAACTAGGGACTTTGGTTAATAATAATGTATCAATATTGGTTCATCAATTGTAACAAACTATCTTTCAAAAATAAGAGCAAAATAGACATTTTTAGATAAGCTGAGTGATTTTTCCATCCTTCCCTCACAGCCCTCAGAAAAAACAATCCTGCTGACACTGTGATTTTGGACTCCTAGCCTCCAGAACTGTGAGACAATAAATTTCTGTTAAGACACAGTTTGGGCTGTGGATGGTGGCTCATGCCTGTAATCCCAGCACTCTGGGAGGCCGAGGTGAGAGGATCATTTGAGCCCAGGAGTTTGAGACTAGCCTGGGCAACATAGTGAGACCCCATCTCTATAAAAAATAGAAAAATTAGCCAGATGTGGTGGTGCATGCCTATAGTCCTAGCTACTTGGGAGGCAGGGGCAGGAGGATCGATTGGGCCTGTAGTGAGCTGTGATTGCCCCACTGCACTCCAGCCTGGGTGACAGAGCAAGACTCTGTCTCAAAAAAAAAAAAAAAGACACAGTTTGTGGTACTTTCTTACTGTAGCCTTAGCAAACTAATACAGGGGAGCAAGGCAAAAGCAAGGAGACTAATAAAGGGGCTACTACAATAATCCAGGCAAGAGATGATAGTGGACTGGACCAGCTGGGGTGGTAGAGGGGTAAGATACCAATAGGTTCTGGATATATTTCAAAGGCAAAGTTAGCAGGATTTTGCTATGGATATGGGATATGAGAGCAAAAAGAGAAGTCAAGGATCACTCTAAGGTTTTTGGCCTGGACAAGTAGAAGGATGGAGCTGCCATTTACAGTGAGGATGAAAGCATGATTAGAGCATGACCAAGACAGTCCAAGGAGAAAAATTAGATCGAATACATACAACTCTTTCAAAAAATTTTTGACTGGGTGTGGTGGCTCATGCCTATAATCCCAGCACTTTTGGAGGCCAAGGCAGGCAGATCACTTGAGGTCAGGAGTTCGAGACCAGCCTGGTCTAACCTAACATGGTGAAACCCCATCTCTACTAAAAATACAAAAATTAGGCCTGGTGCGGTGGCTCACGCCTGTAATCCCAGCACTTTGGGAGGCCAAGGCAGGCGGATCACAAGGTCAAGAGATCAAGACCATCCTGGCCAACATGGTGAAACCTCATCTCTACTAAAAAAAAAAAAAAAAAAAAAAAAATATATATATATATATATATATATATATATATATATATATATATATATATATTAGCCGGGTATGGTGGCACGCACCTGTAATTCCAGCTACTCAGGAAGCTGAAGCATGAGAACTGCTTGAACTTGGGAGGCGAAGGTTGCAGTAAGCCAAGATCATGCCACTGCACTCCAGCCTGGGTAACAGAGTGAGACTCTGTCTCAAAAAGAAAAGAATTTTGCTGTACCAGGGACAATTGAAAGCTGACAGAAATGATACAATAAAGATAGGAAAAAGGGGTAATACAACATGAGAAGGGAGAGTCACTGGTAAAATATTGGTGAGTCGGTGAGAGGAGACGCGATTTAGCACTCAAGTAGAGGGATTAGCCTTTGCTAGGAATAATGATGGTTTATCAGGTAACAACAGGAAAGGGAGCATGTATGAACACTAGTGGGTAAATGCAGTAGTGAAAATTTTTGAAAGGCCTCTTCCGATTCCTTCTGTCTTCTGGTAAAGAGGGACCATAATTACTAACTGAGAGCAAGGACTGTGGAAGAAGTATTGGAGATTTGAAAAGACAGGAAGAAGTATGAAATAGTCCCCTAGGAGAGAATCAGAGAAAATAAAAAGGATAGCTAAAGGACATATTTCAGGTAGGAAATGATCCCAGAGGAAGGCCTAGATACAAAGAATAGTGAGCAAATAAACCAGCAAACATGTAGATAAATATGTAAATATTATCTGTATAGCAATTTATAATGCCCAATTTGTAGAGTTAAAAAAGAAAGAGAGAGAGAACTAAGCCAGGCACAATGTGCACCTGTAGTCCCAGCTACTCTGGAGGTTGAGTCAGGAGGATTGCTTGAGCCCCGGAGTTTGAGGCCAGTCTGGGCAACAGGATGAGACTCTATCTCTAAAAAATAAATAACTAAGTTTCAAAAAAAAAATTAAAATTAGAACTAAATATGAGACAACTCCTTATAAGTGAAGAGTAGGTGATTGAAATTAAATGTTCTAAAGTCCCTCTTACCACTGGGGGTATAATAGTGTTAGATTTTGTTAAGTATGCAAGTAAAATTTCAAGAGTTACTACTAAAAGAAAAGAACTAGAATGCCAACTTCCAAACTAATAGAGGAGATAAAATAAGAACAAGCAAATATTCAACCCCCAAAGAAAGGGCAAAAAGAAAAAAAAAGCACAGAAAAAAACAGTAGAAACTGGATAACAGAAACAAGAGCTGTTCTGTCAATAATCACAACAAATATAAGTGGACTAAACTTGCCAATTAAAGTGAAAAGACAAAAATTGTCAGACTTGGTTTAAGAAAAAAGTACCTCTACGATGCTTATAAAAGCATACCTAGCCAGTTGTGGTGGCTCACACCTATAATCCCAGCATTTTGGGAGGCCAAGGCAGGAGGATCACTTGAAGTTAGAAGTTCGAGGCCAGTCTGGGCAACATAGAGAAACCTCACCTCTACAAAAAAATTTAAAAATTAGCTGGATGCAGTGGCATGTGCCTATAGTCCCAGCTACTCAGGAGGCTGATGTCAGAGGATTGCTTGAGGCCAGGAGTTCGAGGATACAGTGAGCTATGATGGCACCACTGCACTCTAGCTCGGGCAACAGAGGGTGACCCTGTTTCTTTTCTTTAAAAAAAAAAAAAAAAAAAAAAAAAAGCATGCCTAAAACAGAAGGACTTACAGAAGTCCAATGCCAAACAAAATAGAGTCAAGGAAGCTAGATTAATATAAGGTTAAATAAAATTTCTCAGCCAGGCACAGTGGCTCATGCCTGTAATCCCATTACTTTGGGAGGCTGAGGCAGGCAGATCACTTGAGTTCAGGAGTTCAAGACCAGCCTGGCCAACCCCATCTCTACCAAAAATTTAAAAATTAGCTGGGTGTGGTGGCGCACACCTATAATCCCAGCTTTCTGGGAGGCTGAGGTGGGAGAATCGCTTAAACCCAGGAGGCAGGGGTTGCAGTGAGCCAAGATCAGGCCACTGCACTCCAGCCTGAGTGACAGAGTGAGACAATGTCTCAAAAAAATAATAATAATTAATTAATTAATTAAAATAAATTCTCCATGTACCTAGGCCACTCAGAAGCTAGGTGTCAAACCTTACAATCACGTAAGGTTATTACTAATAGAGACCTAGAACAGCACTGTAAAGTAGAACTTACTGCAATGAGCTGTTCAATATGGTAGTCACTAGCCACATGTGGCTACAGAACAATTGAAATGTAGACAATCCAGCTGAGCTCAACTTTTACTTTTATTTAACTTTAATAAATTTAAAGAGTCACAACACTAGAGATTTAGTCTAACCCTCTTATTTTACTGAGGCCTAGAAAAGAAGTTATCCAACACTCCAAGGTAGACCACAACCAAAATTTAAGTCTCCTGACTCCTAATTAGCATTCTTTTCTAATACCCCAGTACTTCCCAAGCTGTTCTGCTGCAATATCCCTAGAGTAAGTCTAGAGGTATAACGTGAAAATAGTCCACTGTGGCTGGGCGCGGTGGCTCAAGCCTTTGGGAGGCTGAGGCGGGTGGATCACAAGGTCAGGAGTTTGAGACCAGCCTGGTCAACACAGTGAAACCCCGTCTCTACTCTACAAAAATTATCCAGGCATGGTGGCAGGTGCCTGTAATCCCAACTACTTGGGAGGCTGAGGCAAGAGAATCGCTTGAACCTAGGAGGGGAAGGTTGCAGTGAGCTGAGATTGCGTCACTGCACTCCAGCCTAGGCAACAGAGCAAGACTGTCTCAACAACAACAACAAAATAGTCTACTGCATGTACAAAATTTCCTTGAGAATTCATATTAAAATTTACATTGGAATTTTTTATAATAGTAATAATCACCACCACCACTTATTAAGCAATTGCATTTTTTTTTTTTTTTTTTGGTAGAGACAGGATCTTGCTATGTTGCCCATGCTGGTTTTGAACTCCTGGCCTCAAGCAATCCGCCCGCCTTGGCCTCCCAAAGTGCTAGGATTATAGGCATGAGCCACTGCACCCAGCCTAAGTGCTTATTTTATGTAATAATTATATTATAATAACAATATTAATGACTAACACATGAAATTTATTATGTGCCAGGTACTTAAATGCTTTTATATGTGTTAACTTATTTAATCTTCACAACAACTTTATGAGGTAGAAACTCTAATTATCCCTTTATAAATAAGGAAGCTGAACTGAAACAGCTTGCCCAAGGTTATGTTGCCAGTAAGTGGCAGAGCTGGGACTAGAATCTAGGTGGTTGGGTTCCAGGGTCTGTAGTTAACAACCATTCACTACACTTTACTGTCTCTCTAGCAAACATTAAATGAACAAACGAATGCAGCTTCACCAAAGCAGAATGGGAACACCAACTTCAGATCTGGAAAACTTGGGCCTTTTGTTTCCCTCTCAAAAAGATGTTTAAAAGGTACAATGTTTACCTTGTTACTAAAAACATCCATTCCCCAGCACCACTAACACTCCCACCTGTGCCAACATGGAACATCTGAAGGCAGTCCAATTTCCTAAAGTGTCACCTGTATAGCCACTTAATTTATGCCAGTTATCTGCAAAGTAAAGTCTCCCACATCAGCAACTCCTACCCTGTAACATTAATTTTTAAAAAAAGAAAAGCAACCATTTCTAAACACAGCATTCAATCAGAATTTTCAATCCCTTCATCCAAAAATTGTTTTAATGAATGTAAGCTAAAGACATCTGAAAAGTATTATCCACCCCCTCCTAGCTGATGAAACCTAAATAACAAAAGGTCAAGAATCAGAGCTGGCAGCCAAGCCTCTCAAACAGGGAACACTGTACCCAAGACATAGAACATAGTGGCTAAATACTGATTGTCTCAGTCAAACAGACCTGCATTAGAATTCTTGTTCAGCCACTTACCATTTTCATAAATGCAAAATATGGCTAACAAAAACATGTATCCCATAGGCTGTTGTGAATGTGAGTAGAACACTGTGTGGGAGGTAAACACACTTCATATGTGTTAGTGCCAAATTTTTATTCCAGAGACTTGACAAAGTTATCCATTTTTGTTTCAGGCAGAAGAGCACAAGAACCACTCCCAATGACAGCTTTCTAGTTTCTCCTTTAAACTTTAGAGGAGTTTCTGCACTGAGAGACTGGAATGGTATGCTGGTTAAGGGCACTGGCTCTGGGATTTGTATTCCAGCTAGTCCACTGGACTCCTGTGCCTCATTTGAGGTTTTTTTATCTGTGAAGTGGGGATAATGAGAAAAACATTGTCCATCTCATAGGGCTATTATGGGGCTTAGTCAATACATGAAAAATGCACACAACAGCACCTGGAGGATAGTAAATGTAGAGTAAATATTGGTCACTACTTCTCCCCATGGGTGATGTATTCCAAATTTTTAGTCCATGGAGAACAATGTAATTATTTTGGAACTCTATAGAACATTAGAGCAGGAAGAGATCTTAGGAAGTACTTCTAGTCCAACTCTCTCATTGATTAATTGGTTGTCACGTAGGACCAGAACTAAATGGCCTGATCAGGATTACAATCCAGGCCTCCCAATTTCTTTATTTTTTTTTTTGATACAGAGTATCACTCTGTTGCCCAGGCTGGAGTGCAGTGGCACTATCTTGGCTCACTGCAACCTCTGCCTCCCAGGTTCAAGCAATTCTCCTGCCTCAGCCTCCCGAGTAGCTAGGATTACAGGCGTGTGCCACCACGCCTGGCTAATTTTTGTATTTTTTTTAGTAGCGATGGGGTTTCGCCATGTTGGCCAGGCTGGTCTTGAACTCCTGACCTCAGGTGATTGACCTGCCTCAGCCTCCCAAAGTGCTGGGATAACAGGCGTGAGCCACTGTGCCCAGCCTGGGGCTCCTAATTTCTATTTAGTGCTAAGTCCACATCACTGTGCTGCTTCTTCTTAATGAAAACAGTAGAGATCATTCAGTCTTTCCTCTCTGCAAACCACCAGGCCATCGTCCCGAAAGAGCTAGAGCTAAACATCTGGGAAGAAATCCATCTCATTAAGACTTTCAGCAAACATTGCCTCAGGTAGCACTTTTTTGGAAGGTAGCGTAAGTGGGGTATAATCTACTTCCCAAGAATCCATACCCAAGAGATACATAAAACAAAAGTTTGAAATAGTATTAATTCCTTTTAGGGATTATTATTATTATTTCCATGGGAGGAAATAATACTGGTTAATATTTATTAAATATTTTCTAAGTGTCCGACACAATATTAAGTGCCTTTTGTTTTTGGATTGAATCCTCCCAACCCAGCCCCACTGCCCTAAGCTGCCCTTCTATGTGCTCCTGCACATACCTGGTATTTCCCTGCTTAAAGCACATATCATGCTGCCATGTAACTGTCTGCTTACTTGTCTTGGTATCTTACCAGACTGCAAGCTGAAAAAGGACAGGAATCACAATTATCTTGTTTATCATTCATTTCTTCTTTCAACAAATATTCCTGAGCATGAACAAGACAGAAATAGTCCTGGTTCACTGTGGCAGATATGCCCTGCTTACAATGTGACCTCAACATACCTCCCATTGGGGGTGAGGGTGGGGGTCCTAATATTCCATTCCCTTGAATCTGCCCCTACAGGGTACTGTGGAAGTGATGCTATGTGCCTTGTAAGGCTAGGTGACAAAAATGCCATGCATTTCCACCTTGTTCTCTTATGGCACGCACTCTTGGAATCCAGCCTCCCATAAAGCTACTGTGAGGAAACCCATAGGAGCCCATGCAGAAAGATCACATGGAGAGGTAACCAGCTTAGCCAAGGCCCCAGTCATCATAGAACAGGGACAAGCCTTTCCCAGTGTGCCTTGTTTGAATTCCTTACTCACACAATTGTGAGCATAATAAAATGATTTCTTCATGCCCACTAAATTTTGGAGTGATTTATTACACAACAATGGTAACTGGAACAACCACACAAAGCTTAATATCTAACAAGGAATAAAAATACAAAATACCTGATTCCAAGGTATTACCTACACCTAACACAGTAACTTGAACAGAGTAAATTATTTGTTGAGTGTCTGAGGTAGTTATGATGCCCATTTTGTAGATGAGGAACTGAGGCCTTGAGAGTTAAGAAACTTGCCCAAGGCTACTCAGCTAGTGAGTGGCAGAACAAATTAAAACTCAGATCTAGGCCTGGCGCAGTGGCTCACGCCTATAATCCCAAAACTTTGGGAGGCCAAGGAGGGAGGATCACCTGAGGTCAGGAGTTTGAGATCAGCCTGGCCAACATGGTGAAACTCCATCTCTACTAAAAATACAAAAAAATACAAAAAAAAAAAAAATTAGCTGGGCATAGTGGCACATGCCTGTAGTCCCAGCTACTCGGGAGGCTGAGGCAGGAGAATCATTTGAACCCGGGAGGCAGAAGTTGCAGTGAGCCGAGACCGCACCACTCCACTCCAGCCTGGCAGAGTGAGACTCCGTCTCAAAAACAAAAGCAAAAAAACAAACAGAAAAAACAGCAAAGAAAAAACTCAGATCTAAGCCCACGTACCCAACACTCTACTCTTCTGTTACTCTCAGTACTTACAACTTTACTTTAAATATACAGTAGCTGGCTGGGCGCAGTGGCTCATGCCTGTAATCCTAGCACTTTGGGAGGCCGAGGCGGGCAGATCATGATGTCAGGAGTTCGAGACCAGCCTGGCCAACATAGTGAAACCCCGTCTCTACTAAAAATACAAAAAATTAGCCAGACGTGGTGGCAGGCACCTGTAATCCCAGCTACTCGGGAGGCTAAGGCAGGAGAATCGCTTGAACCCAGGAGGCGGAGGTTGCAGTGAGCCAAGATCATGCCACTGGACTCCAGCCCGAGCAACAGTGCGAGACTCTGTCTAAAAAACAAAACAACAAAAAAAACAGTAGTCTGTTTTAAAATGGGATTGTCAGTATTTAAAACATTCTGGCCTAACAGGATTTGTCATGCAGTTTCATCACTGAGATGGAAACCCACATATTACCTTCTCCAAAAAGCTTCTCCTGACCTTCATAATTCAAGTGATGCCAGCTCCACCAACCTCCCCAGCCTTTCTACTTCCTATTCCATCACAGTCTTGTTGTTTTCCCAGCACTTGTTCCTAGTTGAAACTGTCTTATTAATTTGTTCATGAGTCTACTCTGTCTCTCTGACATGAATATAAGCTCCACCAGAGTAGGAACCTTGTCTGTCCTGTTTACAGCTATATCCCTAGTGCCCAGGACAGTGCCTGAAATATAGGAGGTGATCAAAAATTATTTACGGAATGAAGGAATGATTGCATTCAGGCAAAATGAATGCCCACCCAATCTTATTACTCACCAATAGATGTGAAAATAGAGAGGATAAGAGAAAACAAAAACAGAAGGATTGCAGCAGAATCATTCCATACAGTAAGGTCAGTGAAAAAAAAAAAAGGAAGAGGGGTTGGGATCCATGCTACAATTCATCTACTTAGAAAAGCATAAACTCTGAGTTCACAGACTGTCAGTCCAACTTTCAACTAAGTAAGGGCTGATGAGGAGAGAGGTGTTAAAACTTAGAATGGAGATGTAGGTAATGGATGGAGTAGGGGGCCACACCTCCTAACCTCCATTCATAACCACTGATCGCTCACTTACAAAAAAACTTCGCTGAACCACAGCAAGGACAATTGTTGGGGAGCCTTAAACAGCAGGCCTTCTACCCTTCGCTTGGCTCTTGCTATGCACTAGATACAGCTACCTGGGATGCAGGTGCTGTTTCCCAAAGGCAAGCAAGTGGCAGTAACCTAGCTCTTCGCGGAAGAAGTAAGGAGAGAAATCTTCAGACCCAGAACAGGGTTCTCTGCATATGCAGGTCCCCAACGGCTCTATTTCTCCCAGGTGGGAAGGTGACCGTTCCTCAGGACCTCCCAAGTGCTAGGCACTATGCCGGGCTCTTAACATGCTTTCCTTAATTTACGGGCCATTCCTTCCCCCCAACCCAATAATTTAGAGAGGCCTCAAGTACAACTTCTCCATTCCCCAGACCCGCTACTCTCTACCCCAAGAAATCTTCAAACTCCAGGAGCGGTTGGGGAAGATAAAAAGAAATCTGGAGTGGCCTAAGAGTTAGAATGGGAGGGGAACGGTGATAGGGCAAGAAGAGATTATACTGGGATCAGTATAGTAAAGATCAGTAAAGAGAAGATAAGAACGCGGTCTGACCCTTTCCAAGCCCATTATGTCCATCAGAAGAGATGACGAGGAGCAGGAAACTGAAGCCCAGCAAACAGGTGGCCCCGAGACGAGGCCGCGTCTCCATGGCAGTAGGTGCGCGGGGCCACGGGGCTGAGCGGACGCAGGGCCGGAGTCCCAGCAGACGGTCCACACAGTTCGCCGAGCGCCGCTCAGCACAACCCCTCTACTTCCCAGATTTTTTTTTTTTTCAAACTCTGAAGGAAGTGATGTTAGGCGGATGTGGGTGGTGCCTCCGGGGTCCGGTTTGGGATGGAGTGAGTTTAAAGGTGCAGATCACGTAGAAGGGTACGAGAGCTGTTCTCGAGCGCGAGTTGCTTTCTGTGGATTCTGGGTGTCCAGGTCCCGGGACGGAGCGGGAAAATGTAGGCCAAGATAGTAGGGTCGGGGGAGAGGTTCGGGAGAACCGTTGCTCCTCGCGTCCGCCACCCAGTCCAGCCCCTCCCCCCAAGAACCGCTGCACTTCCTAGTCAAAAGCAAATTATTGATTCGTGAGGTCAGTCGCTCCCAACAGTGGGCGGATTGCCTACTGGCCTCGGATTCTCCTTACCCCTCCACAAATCAAGACTGGACAACTGGATTTCATTGTTAGGTTCCTGCGAGGGTCTCTGAGGAGACCTGGCAAGCCTGTTCTGCGGTGCGTGGGCTCGTGCCGTGCAGACATGCACTTTCCCGCTGGAGAAGCTCTGTACCTTATTTTTCCTTGCAACCGCAAATCTTCTACTCAGGGATGATGCAACCAACTGATGCAAGCTCCAAGAAAACCAAACTTGGGACCTCTTATTGCAAAACTGACTTAGGTGGACTTAGGACACCAGGATATAAGTCACTGCAGGCTAAAGTGTAAAGCTTCTGGTTATTTTTCTTGTAGCTTGAGGATTTCTTCCCAATTTTTCCCCTTCTCTGTATAACAAACAGGTGAAAATGTCCGGTCTTTTTCTTCCTGGTACTAGTTGAGTCCTAAAGTCCGTACTTAATGCATAGCGAAAAAGCGACCTAACAAAAGTACACACCCAAATAAAAACATACCGACCACCCTTTTATTAGGTTCCCTAAAATTGTAGGCAGGGACACAATAGAACGCTCGGGAGACTGCAAGCCCCAGGATGCCGCGCGGCCACCTGCACCTGCCGCCACTAGCACTAAGAGGGATGCGCAAAGCAGGCGGGGCGTTGGAGTTCAGATGTTCGCTCCCGGGATAGGCTGCCCCGGAGAGGGAGAGGCGGGGTCGGCTGTATCACGTGGATCTGCTCCCGCCGCCGCCGCCGCCGCCGCCGTCGTCTTTCTCTGTCTCGGCTGAGGCAGCCATCTTTCTCTTGCCGCGTGCTGGTGTTGGAGGACCCTCCCTGCTTCAGGTGAGACCCCCGGCGGTCCCGCCACTTCACGGCCATAGGCCGCTGCGCACGGTCTCCCCCCGCCCTCTCCTTCCGACACCCGCCAACCGCTCAGGCTGCCACTTCCGCCGTGGTGCGGCGAGCGGGGGCGGAGGCGGCTGGCTTGGCCTGTCGGTTACCGGCGGCGCAGCTGGGGGTCGGCACCTGTGGGAAGGTCCCCAGCACCACCGCCCCCTGTGGGAGCGAGCGGGCCCGCGCTGTTGCCGCCCAGACCCTGTCCCAGGAGGCGGGTGGACGCCCCTCCTCTGTTCCATTACTCCTCGCTCAGAACAGCAGTGTTGTGTGCTTTGAGCTTTATACAGGCTCTCTGTTGTCCTCTCATTTGATGCTCCCAGTCTACAGATAGGGAAGCTGAGGTTACCACTTCCCGCCCTTGAGTCCAGGGAACCGAACTCAGTTGCAGCGCTCTTCACCTTGTAATGGCAATGTTTGTTTACAAGTCGGCGTCCCTTGCCCATCTTTATAACCCCCCTCCCACTGCCTGCTGACCGACAGGCTCAGTGTTGCACAGCTAGTGAATGGCGGTTTCAACTTCCGTTCCCACATTCTTGCAGTTTACCATAGTTGTCCCCTCGGGAGTGGTAACAATAGTTACCAGTAACTGTGTATCTTCTGTGAACCATTCCCTGTGGTTGATAATGTTTTAACCCTCAAAACAACCCTGTGAAGTACGTGGTGTTATACCTTTCCAAATGCAGGAGGAATACAAGTTCAGAGAAGAAAAATACCTTTCCCAACTGGTAGAACCTTGGTCTTTCTGATTCCAAAGCCTGTGCTTGTCTTAGAGAAACCCTACATAATAAAAAGTCAGGACTCAAGGTTGCAATTATTTTTATCTCTGTGTAAACATGATGTATGTGAAAGTGCCTACCACAATGCTTCTAACTTAGGCACTTAATAAATATAAACCTGTTTACACCCTTTCTTGAGTCCTTGAGAACAGTGCTAAAAGATCCTGGGATCCCCAAGGAAGAACTCATTAATCATGTGGCTTTAGGAAGTTACTTCTCCCTTTTGGGCTTAGGAAGGGACTTCTCCCTTCTGGGCCCTTATTTCCTAATCTATTAAGATGGGAGGGAGGGAACTGTTTCGTTTGTAATTTATACTTTGCTGGTGCTAGCAGATGTTGAGATGACATCACAGATAGGAATGATGGGTGCAATAAAGTAGAGGTTGATTGAGAATAGAGAATTAAACCAGGTGATCTTGGAGGTCTACTCCAGATTCTGAGCTTGACATCGCATAGACTGAGTCCAGTCCTCTTTCCTACTTGAATTCCACACACCACAACTTGCCAAGAAACAAAAGACTACTCTTGTTCCTCCCCTACTGCCTTCAGCTCTCAGTCTCCCTAAAATCATTTTTCTCTGAGATACTCCTTAGGAACAAAATTTCTCAATTCTGTTGTCCTGACCACCTGGAATGGAATCTGTTCTTTCATCTATACCTTGATTTGAAGAGTTAATTTTGTTCTTGCTTTTATTTCAAACAAGTCAAGACTTTGTCTTGGCATCCCAACCTCTGTCTGTTCTCTTGGGAATTGTTACTTCAAAATGCAGAAGAATCCCAAAGGGTTTACCAAGTATCTAGGTCTAATGTTTTTCCTTAGCCCCTTTTTTTTGCAATAAATTCCTTTGGCTCTTTGTTAGTTCACTACACTCTCATGGCCACATTCCTTTGAGAAAAGTGAATGTTGGTCCTTTTCTGTGGATATTTGAGCATAGGAATTGGGATTTAAGTCATCAAATTTAAGTCTATGGCAGAGCTAAGATTGGCACACATTTAAGACTTCTTGTTTTGGACTCTAAACACACTTCCTCCTATAAAAGTGTTTTTAGCTGCTTCAGCATTGTGATACAGCGCTGAGCAGAGTGAAGAATCATAAATTCTAAATATTATTTGGGATCTGGACATTAGCCTTAAAGAAGAGATAGATATATAGGTTATTGCCTAAGGACAGTGTCAAAGTACAAAATGGTTAGTAATTATATAGTCTTTGATGCTGCTTTTTTTAATCTCTCAAATGAAGCAAACAGTATTTTTTTCATGTGAATGATGACTATACAGGGTTTAGAGAATTGGCCAAAGAAGGTTTGATAACAACCTAGTCCCTTATTCCCTCCCTCACATCTCAGTAATGATTTGTTGATCTGCAGAACAAGTAAAACAAGACTTTTAATTTGGCTTTTTTTTTTTTTTTTTGAGACTGAGTTTCGCTCTTATTGCTCAGGCTGGAGTGCAATGGCATGATCTCGGCTCACTGCAACCTCCGCCTCCCGGGTTCAGGCGATTCTCCTGCCTCAGCCTTCTGAGTAGCTGGGATTACAGGCATGTGCCACCACGCCCGGCTAATTTTGTATTTTTAGTAAAGACAGGTTTCTCCATGTTGGTCAGGCTGGCCTCGAACTCCCGACCTCAGGTGATCCACCCGCCTCGGCCTCCCAAAGTGCTGGGATTACAGGCGTGAGCCACCGTGCCGGGCCTGAATTTGGCTTTTCTTTGTTTATGTAATGTGGAATGTGATGACCCATTATAAACTTAAGAATGTTTTTTTCTTAGTGGGATTATCACTGACCAGACTAGATTCATGACTATAATTTTAGAATCTTCAAAATCAAGATTAACTTTAAAAAGCTTGTTTTAGGAGTCTCCTCTCCCCCCCCCCCAACATTTATTACTGTAGCAAAGATATGTTTTTGTTAAATTGTGCAATGAAGCATTTTACCCTGTATGCAAGAATGTCTTGACAAGTATAACATACTATATCAGTGCAGGGTATTGAATGAACTCTGGAGAGTGCTGCAGAAGCACCAAATGTCTGAAAACCTGGTTCTCTTTCCCCATTATTAACATACCATCTGACCTTGAATAGAGGACATGACTACTTGATATCTTGACAGCTAGACAGCCTTTTGTTGAATTTCTTCTTTGTTCAGCTTTTTTTTCCTTTTGTCATCTTTATGGTTTATAAGAAATACAGAATGTGATTTGGGAGGAAAAAAATCTACTTGAAGATTTTGCTAATAACATTTGGTAACAGCTCTCTGCTGTAAAAATCTTTGGGGGAAAAAAACTGGCTTGCCTACAGAGATTTCATAATTGGTTAGGCTTAACTGAATGCCAAAGGATTGAATCATGTTTTAAGGAGGGATCTTTGAATAGGTGACTTTGAATCCCATTCTATTTTCTGTTTGTATATTTGATTCCCTCATGGTAATTTAATTTTGATTTTTAAAAATATCTGGTTTATGAAGCTAGAACAAGTTATTAATGTTTATTAAGAATATAGACAGTATTAATATGGTCATGGTGTTGATGCATACTACAAGCTCAGTGAACCAGAAGGTACTGTTGGATAAACAGTTTGTTAATTTCGGCAAAAGAGTGACTTTAACAAATCTATTTTTCCCCCCCTAGATTTACCAACAGCATGAATCAAGAAAAGTTAGCCAAACTTCAGGCTCAGGTCCGGATAGGGGGCAAGGTGAGTGTGGCATAAGAAAAATTGATAGGAGAATGTATGATTACCAGATAGTGTTATTATTTCGGATTTGTGGTCATTGAAAATCTAAAATCTTTTCAATAATCAAGATCAAACCACATTCCAATTTGAAAATAACTTGTCTAGATCTAAAATAGGTAACTAGAACACTTTTCTCTCTGATGATGCAATGGAAATAGCCACATTTGTTTGAATCCTAACTCTTACCATCTGCTAGTTATATGATGTGAACAAGTTATCCAACCTTGTTAAGCTTCCACTTTCTTATCTGCAAAATAGAAATAATCCTACATAAGGTGTTTAAAGATTAGGGTAATATTTATAAAACACCTAATGTGATGTCTAGCACAGAGTAGATGCTTAATAAATGATAGCTATTATTATGGTTAGACTCACTTGCAGGGCATACCAGATGTTAGGGTTACTTTGTCTTGACTGGATGTTACCTACTTGTACAGAGGTTTAGCTGGAGATGCTTGAGTTGATTATATATTTTGTTCATTGCCAGGTTTTCCTCACAAATTCTTACCTGTTCTTCCACGTTGGTGAATATGAATATCAGCTTTCTTATTCCCTGTACTTTTTAAAGCCTAAGGAAGAACTAGTTGTGAGCAACTGAAGTCTTTGATTCTCTTTAGCTGTGGCACCAGGCTCAAGGAGAATATTCTACCCATATCTCTGCCCAACACAATCTTTGCAAAAGCGAAAGAAAGAATAGTACTTACCTCAGACCTGAAGTGGTAGGTAGGACACTACTTTTTGTAGTGGGTCCCACTATGTCATTTACACTGATGATAACCACAGTTCCTGGGGATGAGCACAAGGGAAGGGAAGGGAAGAAGAGCCAGTACTTTCTCCTTCTCCCACAGTGATACAGTTATATGAGTCTGGAGTTAGATTAACACACTCATGTAACCACAGTAGTCACATTGTAGCATCAAGTGTGATGTGATGTGCCAATGCAGAAACTAGGGATATTCAAGAACCATAGAATATACCTAGAAGAGCTTGATGTGCCACATCGCCATTGTGTATTTTAAAACTGTGGTTGGTACATTCTATTTAGCTGTTGTATATTGAGCACCTACTGTGTGCCAGCACATAGAAGATAAACAAGATCACAGCTCTGCTTGGGAGAGAGATGCTCACAATTATAACGCAGAATAGTGAGTGTTATAATGAAGTACAAGGTGCTCTTGCCTAGTGGAGACAAGGAAGTTATCACTGAGCTCTTGTTTAAAGGATAAACAATTTATCACTAGGCGAAAAGGTAATGGCTGGCAGAAAGGTAATGGGTGGTGGCTCACGCCTGTAATCCCAGCACTTCGGGAGGCTGAGGTGGGTGGATCAGTTGAGGTCAGGAGTTCAAGACCAGCCTAGCCAACATGGTGAAACCCTGTCTCCACTAAAAGTACAAAAATTAGCCTGGTGTGGTGGCGCATACCTGTAGTCCCAGCTACCTGGGAGGCTGAGGCAGGAGAATCACTTGAACCCGGGAGGTGGAAGTTGCGGTGAGCCAAGATCGCACCACTGCACTCCAGCCTGGGCAACAGAGCAAGACTCCGTCTCAAAAAAAAAAAAAAAAGAAATAGGTAAGAGGGTTCATGAGATAGAGTAAAAAGGGTTGTCATTTCCATACTTGCAAAGGCACATATGGTGCTAAGATAACACAGTACTTAATGGAATGGCTTGCTTTAATTTGGTACAGCTATTCTTTTTTTTTTTTTTTTTTGAGACGGAGTTTCGGTCTTGTTGCCCAGGCTGGAGTTCAATGGCACGATCTCAGCTCACTGCAACCTCCGCCTCCTGGATTCAGGCAATTCTCCTGCCTCAGTCTCCTGAGTAGCTGGGATTACAGGCATATGCCACCATGCCCAGCTGAATTTTTGTATTTTTAGTAGAGATAGAGTTTCTTCATGTTGGTCAGGATGCTCTTGAACTCCAGACCTCAGGTGATCTGCCCATCTCGGCCTCCCGAAGTGCTGGGATTACAGGCGTGAGCCACCGTGCCGGCCTCTTTTTTTTTTTGAGATGGAGTCTCTCTCTGTTGCCCAGGCTGTAGTGCAGTGGCGCAATCTCAGCTCACTGCAAGCTCCGCCTCCCAGGTTCATGTCATTCTGCCTCAGCCTCCCGAGTATCTGGGACTATAGGCACCCGCCAGCACGCCCGGCTAATTTTTTGTATTTTTTTCAGTAGACACAGAGTTTCACCATGTTAGCCAGGATGATCTTGCTTGATCTCCTGACCTCGTGATCGCCTGCCTCGGCCTTTTTTTTTTTTTTTTTTTTTTTTGAGACAGAGTCTCACTCTGTCACCCAGGCTGGAGTGCAGTGGCGTGATCTCGGCTCACTGCAACCTCCACCTCCTGGGTTCAAGCGATTCTCCTGCCTCAGCCTCCTGAGTAGCTGGGATTACAGGCACGCGCCACCATGCCTGGCTAATTTTTGTATTTTTAGTAGAGACTTGGTTTCACCATGTTTGTCAGGCTGGTCTCAAACTCCTGACCTCATGATCTGCCCGCCTCAGCCTCCCAAAGTGTTAGGATTACAGGCGTGAGCCACCGCGCTCGGCCGGTACAGCTGTTCTTTAGTGTACGTAATGGATAGAGAATGGCAGGAAATGAAATGACCAGGTAGTTTGGGATTCCATTATACTTTTATATGCCATACTAAGGAGCTTGGAGTTTTATCGTATAGGCAGTGGGCAACTATTAAAGGATTTTAAGAAGGAAATGACTGCCATTTTAGAAAGGTAGCTGCTGGCGTTGTGGAAAATGGAACAAAATGGAAGTTTGGCCTATAGGCGAACAATTGAGACGCTATTGCTATAGTCTAAGGCAGCAGTCCGCAATCTTTTTGGCACCAGGGACTGGTTTCATGGAAGACAGTTTTTCCACAGATGGGAGGATGATGGTTTTGGGATAAAACTGTTCCACCTTAGATCATCAGGCATTAGTTAGATTCTCATAAGGAGTGCGCAACCTAGTTTCCTTGCATACGCAGTTCACAACAGGGTTCGCCCTCCTATGAGAATCTAATGCTGCCGCTGATGTGACTGGCTGTGGAGCCCAAGCAGTAATGCTCACTCATGCCCCCTACCCCACCTTCTGCTGTGCTGCCATGTTCCTAACAGGTCACAGACTGGTACTGGTCAGTGGCCTGGGGGTTGGGGACCTCTATTATATGGGATACAAATTTAGGAGTTGGAATTGACACGATTTAGTGACTGATGGGATATGGGGGGTAAAGGGCATGCAGAAGAATCTAGGATAACCCTCAGATTCATGATTTTAGAGACTTGAGTATATGGTGGTACCACCAGCTACAAAAGTTAGGAAATAAGAATAGATTGGTGGACTGATAAGCTTTAAGACATACTGAATTTGAGGTGCCTGAGGATCATTCGAGTTGAACAAGCACCAAGCAGTTGAGCTATCCCTGAGTCAGGAATGCTTCACAAGTGAGTGCCTATGTAAATAGTCAGTCCTTCAGCAACTAGATTTCAAGGCATCCTCTGCTGTCAGATCTCTCCTCCACTCCCACCGGAATTGCTGAGACTGAAGCCCCTACCTTCCCTCTATAAGGCTGATTCCCTGAGTACTACTATAGGAGCTACCCAGAGATTGAAACCACTATTCCTTTCTCCTTACTCCTACCAGTTTTAGAAAGATTTCACCCTCAAGACTTAATAAACTGATCCAGGAATCCATTATTTTAAATAGTATTTCAATGGAAAAATGTATTTAGAGTTTCACAGTATCAATTTAGAAATGAACTTTTTCTTTCTCAGTAACTAGTATAATTTTCAACCTGTTTGCTCAGGCCAAGATTCTAAGCATCATCCAAATGTCCTCTTTTTCTCATATCCCACGTGTAATCCATCAGCAAAGTCATGTGGTCTCTTGTGAGAATCTGACCCCTCACCATCTTCACTGCCATATCCCTCATCTCTGGCCAGGACGGCTACAGGAGCCTCCTGACTGGTCTCTTTATAATCCATTTTCTACATAGCAACTTCAGTCATAAGTAATCAGATCAAGTCACTCCCATGCTTAAAACCTTTCAATGGCTTCCCATTGCAATCAGAATAAAATCTAACTCCTGCCCATGGCATTCTAGGCTACATAATCTGGTGCTTGCCTATCTTTCTGATTTCATATTCCTCTTCCGTTCCCATTATTCACTCTGCTCTAGCCATACTGGCCCATTTTCTCTCTTCTAGAAAGGACAAGTTCAACCTTGTTTCATTCTGCTTTGATCATTCTTGCCCTAGTTATGGGTCTCAACTCATATGTTACCTCTTCAGAGGGGGCTTTCCTGGACCTTCTAATAAAGTAGTGCTTTGCCCCTACTTAGTCATTCTTGCTGTGCTCTAGTTTTGCTTTTTTCTTAATAGTACTTAATCCCATTTGAAATTATCTGATTTGTTTATGTATTTATTGATTTTTTTCCTCCTACTGTAATGTAGACATTAATTTTCAGTTATGTCCTAATTCCCCAAATTTCAGAATATCTTTAGACTACTGGCAGGGGGTGATAGTTACTATAAGAAAAGATAATGTTTTAAAATTGTTATAAAGTATTTAAATTGTCTTGAAGTTATAAATTATGTTTTATTAGCAAACAGTATCTTGTGTTGAAATGACAAAGGCTGGATATTAGATAAGAATAATTCAACCTGAGAAAGCTGATAAGGAAAAAAAAGGAACTGGCTAGAACCAACCTTTAAAAATCTGCGTTAGGCTGACAATCACAACCTCTGAGAAGTCTTATAACATTAATCATTATTATTTTGTCCATTTTTTAATGTGGGTTTTAGATTATTGTGATACGTAAGATGTGATTGCAGTTGCCAGATGCCAGGCATGCTAACACTTCTGCTTCTGTTTGGTTATTTTTCAGGGTACAGCTCGCAGAAAGAAGAAGGTAGTACATAGAACAGCCACAGCTGATGACAAAAAGCTTCAGAGTTCTCTAAAAAAACTGGCTGTGAATAATATAGCTGGTATTGAAGAGGTATGATCACTTTGCAAGTTGTTAAATTGTGTGGGTACATGCACAAATAATTGTCTGGACCTTTCAGATGTAAAATATCAGCTTAGAAAAATCTTTGATATTGTCACTCTGATGTCTTTGAAGGACTGTGGCACTTTGATTTTTGTATGAAATTAAATGATGGTCAAAAAAATAATTTTAGTAGACAGTTAAGGATTTTCATCATACTTTTCAAGCTCAAGATATTTGCGTATATGACAAAATTATGTAAGTGTTCTTGAATATTAATATAAAATATGTCTAATAATGTAGAAATAAACCCCAACATTTCTTCAGATGAGATAGACTTTTTTTTTTTTTTTTGAGATGGAGTCTCGCTCTGTCACCCTAACTGGAATGCAATGGCACGATTTTGGCTCACTGCAACCTCTGCCTCCCGGGTTCAGACGGTTCTCCTGCCTCAGCCTCCCAAGTAGCTGGGACTACAGGTGCGTGCCACCACGCCCAGCTGATTTTTGTGTTTTTAGTAGAGACGGGGTTTCACCATGCTGGCCAGGCTGGTCCCAAACTCCTGACCTCGTGATCCGCCTGCCTCGGCCTCCCAAAGTGCTGGGATTACAGGTGTGAACCACCGCGCCCGGCCAGACTTTTTTTTATTATTTAAGATTTTGGACTCATGGCTCAATAGAGGTAGACTTTTTTACCCTAATGCACCTGTATATTTTACAGAGCCTCATTAGTTACTACCTCAGCCAAAAGGCTTTAGCAGTAGCTTTACATGGGTTAGATTTCTTATTAAAACTGGTTCAAAAATTGTTTAAAATGTATTAGTCAGCCGGGTGCAGTGGCTCACGCCTGTAATCTCAGCACTTTGAGAGGCCTAGGCAGGCGGATCATCTGAGGTCAGGAGTTCAAGAGCAGCCTGGCCAACATGGTGAAACCCTATCTCTACTAAAAATACAAAAATTAGCTAGCTGTGGTGGCACATGCCTGTAATCCCAGCTACTCGGGAGGCTAAGGCAAAAGAATCACTTGAACCCAGGAGACGGAGGTTACGGTGAGCCAAGATTGTGCCATTGCACTCCAGCCTGGGTTGACAGAGTGAGCATCCGTCTCAAAAAAAAAAAAATTGTATGTCAGTTTATTGTATTTTGATGACACTATTTTTCTCAAATATGAGACCAAAGATTAATGTTATTCCAGAAGATACTTAATAAATAACAACAACTACTTGTGATGTTACCACCTAGATGCACCTCTGCCTGATGATTCCATTTGTTTTTTTGTTTTTTAAGACAGAATCTCACTCTGTCACCCAGGCTAGAGTGCAGTGGTGTGATCTCTGCTCACTGCAACCTCTGCCTTCTGGGCTCAAGAAATTTCTGCCTCAGTCTCCAGAGTAGCTGGGATTACAGGCGCCCACCACCACACCCGGATAATTTTTTTTTTTTTGTATTTTTAGTAGAGACAGTGTTTTGCTATGTTGGCCAGGCTGGTTTCAAACTCCTGACCTCAAATAATCTGCCCACCTTGGCCTCCCAAAGTGCTGGGATTACAGGCGTGAGCCACTGCACCCAGCCAATTCCATCTGTGATGGTAACCAAAGTTTACGCTTTCACTGCCATAAGTTAAATTTAACCGGCCGGGTGCGGTGGCTCACACCTGTAATCCCAGCACTTTGGGAGGCCGAGGCGGGTGGATCACGAGGTCAGGAGATCGAGACCATCCTGGCTAACACGGTGAAACCCTGTCTCTACTAAAAATTAAAAAAAAAATTAGCCGGGCGTGGTGGCGGGCACCTGTAGTCCCAGCTACTTGGGAGGCTGAGGCAGGAGAATGGAGTGAACCCAGGATGGGGAGCTTGCAGTGAGCCGAGACCACGCCACTGTCCTCCAGTCTGGGCAACAGAGCGAGACTCCGTCTCAAAAAAAAAATTTAATCATTACTGTGTTTGGTATCACCTCACAATTTTAAATAGGTGACTAGTGTACATGTGCTATAAAACAAGAATCAGAAATAATGTGGAGGTAGGGGCTGGGCGCAGTGGCTCACACTTGTAATCCCAGCACTTTGGGAGGCCAAGGCGGGCAGATCTTCTGAGGTCAGGAGTTTGAGACCAGCCTGGCCAACATGGTGAGACCCGTCTCTACTAAATATACAAAAATTAGCCAGGCATGGTAGTGCGTGCCTGTAATCCCAGCTATTTGGGAGGCTGAGGCAGGAGAATGGCTTGAACCCAGGAGGCAGAGGTTTGCAGTGAGCAGAGATCATGTGAGACTCTGTCTGAAAAAAAATAATAATAATGTGGATAGAGATCATTAATAAAGAAATAGCAGAGTTAAATGGCAAAGAAAAGGTAGTGGAATGGCAAAGTGCCACATGTTCCTTCCACCTTGCATATATAAATGAATAAAATTAACACATCATTTAAATCTGCTTTGTACATTGAAAATCAGTGTACTGATAAAATAGTAGAAAATGTAAGCCACATGCATCTTTTTCCTTTCAGCTTGATGTGACTGTGCCTTGTTACGCTGAGATACAGATTAGAGCTTCATTTGTAAGACCTGAAATTATATTTAGACATTATTTTTTCTGAGTTATTGAAAGCTTTTATGTATTTTCATGGACCTCAAATATTTTAGAGACCGTTCTCTTAATCTTAGATACATATTAGAAAAAACAAATCTAAGTCCTTTCAAACCTCTTTTTAAAAATCTAAAACTTGGTAAAAATGAATAAGTTGCAATAATACACATGAATTCTGATAATATTAAACCTAACCTACTTGTAAATGTTTATGCAATTTTATATCTTTGCCTACTTTTCTACCCTTCAACTCCTCTGCCCCCCAACCTCAGCACTGTTGACATTTTGAACTAGATAATTCTTTGCTGTGAGAGCTGTCCTGTGCATTATAGGATATTTAGCAGCATCCCTGGCCTTCACCCACTAGGTGCTAGTAACACACCTATACTCCTAGTTGTGGCAATCAAAAATATCTCTAGAGATTGCCATGTATATGTACCTTGCAGGCAAAGGGCAGGCACCCTTAGTTGAGAAACACTTCTTTAGAGAGGAAAAAAAATTATACCTTCCTTGCAGTATAGATTTAACTGTGTAATATCTCCAAGGACATGTTTTTCTAAAGTTTTTGTTCAGATTTGGAAGACTTTATGCCTCTCATAATTAGTAAAACTTTTAGTGTAGGGGCAGCATTGATTTTATAAGTGTTTTACATTGAAATAAGGAACCAGTTAGTAATTTTTGATCTCTTCAGAATATAATCAAACCTATAATACTGTGCCGAGCTCATGGTGTTGCTGTAATTGAAATCATCATAACAAAGTACTTAATGATAGTCAACGTTTATTAAACATCTGCGTGCTAAGCATTTTGCCAAGGACTTACTGGACAGTGGTACAAGATATTTTGCATGGCCTCTGTCTTTTGTAGCTTACGATCTGGTGAGGAGACTAATTAGACAACTAGACAAATCAATATGTATTATATCATACCATTTCAGCTTCACAATATCCCTTTGAGTTGGTTGTTGTTGGTTACAGATGAGAGAGCTGAGGCTTAGAGAGTTAGGTGCCTACCTAAGATCACGTAGCCTAGTAAGTGCTAGAATTCCAGGTTTGAACTAAGGTGTGTCAAAACCAGAGTTCATACTATTCATTAATTTATCCTGCTTTTGCTGTTTTCATTTATACTTGATTATACTCATTCTTGGCCTTTTAATTTCCTCCTGTCCCTCCTCCCCCACCAAAAAAAAGGGAAAGTAAGAGGTTTACCTGCCTTATATAGGTACTGAGCACCTACCATGCAGAATTCATTCCTTAAACCATTATAGAAAAGAAATCCCCATCAGTATTTCCAAGGACATTGCTGTTTCTCCTTTTTCAGGTCTTAATATAGGCATTATTTCCTCCCAGAAGCCTTCCTGGTAGCACCTGTACAGCATTTGTGCAGAGAAGGGTTAGGTGCCTTTCGTGTATGCCTCCACAATGCCCTGTATCTGCTTTTTATTATAGCACTTATTAAATTATATTGTGAATTCTTTTTTGTTAATATTGCCACTGCAGTTTTTTTGAGGAGTTAATACACCTCACAACATCACGCAGAGAATTAATGCCACATAATAGATATGTGGCATGTGTGTACACTATAGCAGCTTCTCTGCCCTCCCCCCATCCTGGTGGTGTCTTCTAACCCTCACAGGATAGTTGTACAGGGAAAACGTACAAAGTAATAATACAAGGTGGCAACCATAAAATTTCTGAATATTTGAACCGAAGATGGAGAGGAGTTTTACTTTTTGTTCTTCTTTCCCTCTTTCTAAAATTGATTTTTTGAGAACCAAGATATTTGTTACTTTATATAACCCTTAACAAATCTGAAATATTCCTCTTTGGGAACATCTAGTATACTATATATAACCTGGCTTGCTCATACACTTGGGTTAAAAACAGCTTCTTGAGAAGGAAAAAAGAAGCTATTGCATTAAATGTATACATGAAAATATAGATATGATTTTCAGAAACACTCAGATATGAACATATATATATGTCTTAGAGTAGGGAACACATTAATTAAAATTTTGTTATTTTTACTTTGGGATGTTTAAAACTTGTTACGAAGTGTGAACTCAGGAATATGCTGCCTTTTTGAGTTTTGGCAGTTTAAAGCAGATAAAAACTTTTGAGAAGAAAAGACACTTTTTGCCATTATTGTGAAACAATATGATAGTACTTTCTGTGCTTAGACCTTCAAAACATGAAAAAGTAGAAAGTGCTCAGTTTAGGGAGTGAGGAACAGGGAGAGCAGTAGTGGATCTCAAAATTCATTGAATGCACTTAGGCCAAGTAAAGTGTTTCTCCATACCCCTAATTTTCTACTGTCAGTACTGAATGTCACTAACATTAGTACTATCCAAGCTATCAGTATTTGTGATTTTTTTTCCCCCTTCCAGAGCTTAATTGGTGTCCTCTTCAGAAACTTTAAAAACTAAGGTTGGGTGCGGTGGCTCACTCCTGTAATCGTAGCACTTTGGGAGGCCAAGGCAGGTGGATCACCTGAGGTCAGGAGTTCAAGACCAGCCTGGCCAACATGGTACAACACTGTCTCTACTAAAAATACAGAAATTAGCTGAGTGTGGTGGTGCATGCCTGTAATCCTAGCTACTCAGGAGGCTGAGGTAGGAGAATCACTTGAACCTGGGAAGCAGAGGTTGCAGTGAGCTGAAATCATGCCATTGCACTCTAGCCTGGGCGACAGAGCAAGACTCTGTCTAAAAAAAAAAAAAAACTAAAAGACTATTTGAAATAAGACAAGCTTCTCTGACCTTCTTTGATTCATTGATTTGGTATAATAGTTCATTGGTATAATAGTTCATTTGGTATAATAGTTCATTGGTATAATAGTTCATTTGGTATAATAGTTCATTGATTTGGTATAATAAATTATATATAGGTTTGTTTGTTTGTTTTTAATGTTACCAAACAAAGAAAAATCCAAGGCTGTCAGAAACTAAAGGATAGGACTTCAGGAGGCTGAGGCAGGGGAATCGCTTGAACCCTGGAGGCAGAGGTTTCAGTGAGCCCAGATCATGCCACTGCACTCCAGCCTGGTGACAGAGCAAGACTCCATCTCAAAAAAAAAAAAAAAAAAAAAAAAAACTAAGGGATGAGGGGTTTCAGAGACAGTTTCATACAAAGGTCAAATAAATAACCAGCTTTTTTTTGGTGGGGGGGGGGATGGTCTCACTGTGTTACTCAGGCTGGAGTGCAGTGGCACAATCTTGGCTCACTGCAACCTACTGCCTCCTGGGTTCAAGCAATTCTCATGCCTCAGCCTCCTGAGTGGCTGGGATTATAGGCACACCACCACATCTGGCTAATTTTTATATTTTTAATAGAGACGGGGTTTCACCACATTGGCCAGGCTGGTCTCAAACTCCTGACCTCAGAAGTTCCACCTGCCTTGGCCTCCCAAAGTCCTGGGAGGATTACAGGTGTGAGCCACTGCGCCTGGCCAATAACCAGCTTTTTGAAAGGAATTCTTAGGCAGACTTACAGAGTATCATCCAGAACCAAATTTCTGAAAATGTTTTATGTTCTGTAACATTTGAAAATATTTGAATGTGCTTGTTATTTGGTAATCTAGTTGAATGTAGTGACTGTGCTGTCACCTTTTCTTCCCCTAATTGCATGAATCCATTGACAAAAGGATCTGTTTTATTTCTCAGAAACAACAGATTTTTTCCAGTTTATTTGGTAAGAAGTGTAACCAAAAAGCACTTTCCGATTCAGATGCCCTAATTGTTCCAAGTTGCTTCATAGAGTTTTTTTTTTTTTTTTTTTTGAGACGGAGTCTCGCTCTGTCGCCCAGGCTGGAGTGCAGTGGCGCGATCTCGGCTCACTGCAAGCTCCGCCTCCCGGGTTCACGCCATTCTCCTGCCTCAGCCTCCCGAGTAGCTGGGACTACAGGCGCCCGCTACCACGCCCGGCTAATTTTTTGTATTTTTAGTAGAGACGGGGTTTCATAATAATATTCAGAGGACAGCTTCTGTCTTAATTAGGGTATAATTCAGCCTCCATGAAACCCTTCCTGTCTTTCCAGGTATAGTCAACCCTTTCTCTGTACTTTTACTGCTGTTAGCCTAAGTTGCTCTTCTATAATATGTGTTTCGCTATCTCATATCGTGGTGTATAATGGTAACTTATTAATCCAGTAGTCTGTTTTCAGTAGCTTATAAAGAGTCTTGACGGCTGGGAACATGTTTATTCGTTGTTTCTAGTCTATAGCATGCTGATTCTCTGTGATGAGTTTGCTTAGAGCCTATTAAATTTAAGAGGTACTGATTATTCCAGGTGGGATTGTCCTGCAGTAAGTTAGCTATAGGGAGCTAGGGCTTAGAGAAAGCTTAAGGCTGGGAATATAAATTTTGTAATTGGACACATAAGTTTTACTTTTTACATTTTCCTCTTCCTGGTTCTTGTTTTTTCTGAACCAGTTGTACAGAAAGAGGACCTAAAGTTAATGGCGGGCTCTTCCTGCAGTTCCTTCTTCCTCCAGCTAGAGCCTCAGGTGCCCATAGATAGACAGCTCTGAGTACACGACAGTGAAAGGGAAGCACCATGTCCTATTCACTTTACCATTCCATAGCATCCTTCTTTCTCTCTTAGGGTCCTGTTCTTTTGGCTTTTTGTTTTGTTTTTTACTCTGTGTGTGTGTGTGTGTGTGTGTGTGTGTGTGTGTGTAGATATATCTATATATATATCACAAAATTTGCCATTTTAGCCAGGGTTTTTTTTTGGTTTTTTGTTTGTTTTTTGTTGTTGTTTTGAGGTGCAGTCTCGCTCTTTTGCCCAGGCTGGAGTGCAGTGGTGCGATCTCGGCTCACTGCAAGCTCCGCCTCCTGTGTTCACGCCATTCTCCTGCCTCAGCCTCCCGAGTAGCTGGGACTACAGGCGCCTGCCACCATGCCTGCCTAATTTTTTGTATTTTTAGTAGAGATGGGGTTTCACCATGTTAGCCAGGATGGTCTTGATCTGCTGACCTCATGATCCGCCTGCCTTGGCCTCCCAAGTGCTGGATTACAGGCATGAGCCACCGCGCCTGGCCAGCTGTTTTTAACCATACAATTCATTGGCATACATCACAATGTTGGCCAAACATCACTACTGTTCATCTCTAGAACTTTTTTCATTTCCCTCAACTGAAACTTGATACCCATTAAACAATAACTCCTTATTCCCCTCTACCCCAGCCCTTGGTAACCGCCAATCTACTTTCTTTTTTATGGATTGCCTATTCTAGATGTTTCATATGAATAGAATCACGCAGTATTTGTCCTTTTGTGCCTGGAGGCCTGAAAACACTCACTTAGCTTAGTGTTTTCAGGGTTCATCTAGGTCATAGTGTATCAGAACTTCGCGGATTTATAGCTGAATAATATTCCATTGTATGCGTATACCACATTTTATCCATCCTTATTGGCATGTTTTGTATTTAAAGAGCTTTCTTCCCCTCAACATAAAAATATATTGCCGGATGAGTGCAGTGGTTCACACTTGTAATCCTAGCACTTTGGGAGGCTGAGGTGGTCGCATCACGAGGTCAGGAGTTCATAACCAGCCTGGCCAACATGGTGAAACCCCATCTCTGCAAAAATACAAAAATTAGCCACGTGTGGTGGCGTGCGCCTGTAATCCCAGCTACTCAGGAGGCTAAGGCGGAAGAATCGTTTGAACCTAGGAGGCGGAGGTTGCAGTGAGCCAAGATCGTGCCATTGCACTCCAGCCTGAGCAACAGGGCAAGACTCTGTCTCAAAAAAAGAAAAAAATTGGCTGGGCTGTAATCCCAGCTACTCAGGAGGCTGAGGCAGGAGAATTGGCTGGGCGTGGTGGTGCACGCCTGTAATCCTAGCTATTCAGAAGGCTGAGGCAGGAGAATTGCCTGAACCTGGGAGGCAGAGGTTGCAGTGAGCTGAGGCCATGCCATTGCACTCCAACCTCGGCAACAAGAGTGAAACTCTGTCTCAAAAAAAAATATGTATCTGTATATCTATATAGATAATAGATATTGCCACTGTAGGAAATCAGGAATATAGAGAAAATGTCAAGAAGACAATATCCAACCATAATCCCTACCACCCAGAGAGAGCTACTATTAGTCTTGTATTTAATCTTTCCCATCTTTATGTACACTATATATATGCACTATATATATGCTACATACACACACACACACATATGATTACAGCTAGATGTACAATTTAGAATTCTTTTTTTTGGCAGGTGCAATGACTCATGCCTGTAATTCCAACACTTTGAGAGGCTGAGGTGGAAGGATTGCTTGAGGCCAGGAGTTTGAGACCAGCCTAGGTAACATCGTGAGATGCTGTCTCTACAAAAAAAAAAAAAAGGCCAGGCTGGGTGGCTCAAGCCTGTAATCCCAGTACTTTGCGAGGCCAAGGCAGGTGGATTATGAGGTCAGGAGTTCAAGACCAGCTTGGCCGAGATGGTGAAACTCCGTCTCTACTAAAAATACAAAAATTAGCCGCGCGTGGTGGTGGGCATCTGTAATCCCAGCTACTCAGGGGGCTGAGGCAGAGAATTGCTTGAACCCGGGAGGCGGAGGTTGCAGTGAACTGAGATCGTGCCACTGCACTGCAGCCTGGGCAACAAAGCAAGACTCCATCTCAAAAAAAGAAAAAAATGTAATTCGCTGGGCATGATGGTGCATGCCTGTGATCCCAGCTACTCAGAGGGTGAGGCAGGAGGATACTTTGAGCCCAGGAGTTCTAGGCTGCAGTGAGCTGTGATCTCACCACTGCACTTCCAGCCTGGGTGACAGAGCAAGACCTTGTTTTTTTTGTTTGTTTTGTTTGGTTTGGTTTTTTTTGTTCGTTTTTTGTTTTTTGAGATAGAGTCTCACTCTATGCCCAGGCTGGAGTGCAGTGGCACAGTCTTGGCTCACTGCAACCTCTGCTTCCCAGGTTCAAGCGATTCTCGTGCCTCAAACTCCCAAGTAGTAGCCGGGATTACAGGTGTGTGCCACCACAACCAGCTAATTTTTTTTTTTTTTTTTTTTTGAGGCGGAGTTTCACTCTTATTGCCTAGGCTGGAGTGCAGTGGGGCAATCTCGGCTCAACACAACCTCGGCCTCCCAGGTTCAAGCGATTCTCCTGCCTCAGCCTCCCGAGTAGCTGGGACTACAGGCATGCACCACCATGCCCGGCTAATTTTGTATTTTTAGTAGAGACGGGTTTCTCCATGTTGGTCAGGCTGGTCTTGAACTCCTGACCTCAGGTGATCCACCTGCCTCGGCCTCCCAAAGTGCTGGGATTACAGGTGTAAGCCACCACACCCAGCCCCACACCCAGCTAATTTTTGTATTTTTAGTAGAGATGGGGTTTCACTGTTTTGGCCAGGCTGGTCTTGAACTCCTGACCTCAGGTGATCCACCTGCCTCAGCTTCCCAAAGTGCTGAGATTACAGGCATGAGCCACTGCGTCCGGCTTGTTTTTGTTTTAAAAGAATCATTTTTACTTTTTTAATTTTTAAATTTTTTATTTTGAAACAGGGTCTCCCTCTGTCACCCAGCCTGAGAGATTCCATCACCATGCCTGGCTACTTTTTAGAATTATTTGTAGAGATGAGGTCTCCCTATGTTGCCCAGGCTGGTCTTGAACTCTTGGCCTCAAGCAGTCCTCCCACCTCTGCCTCCCAAGGTGCTAGGATTACGGGCATGAGCCACCACACCCGGCCAATAATCATTTTTTAAAATAGCATTATATTATAAAAATTGTTTTATGTCATTAAAAAAACTCCTTTTAATCATGTGTAGATATCTACATACATTCCAGTATATGGATATACTGTACTGTAATTTAACACTTTTTTATTATTTATTATACATTATAATGTTTTGATAATAAAAGAATCATGTGATGAACTTTTCTATATATAAATATATCTCTCTGGGCCGGGCGCGGTGGCTCACGCCCGTAATCCCAGCACTTTGGGAGGATCACGAGGTCAGGAGTTCATGACCAGCCTGGCCAACATGGTGAAACCCCATCTCTACAAAAATACAAAAATTAGCCGGGCGTGGTGGCACGCTCCCGTAGCCCCAGCTACTCTCAGGAGGCTGAGGCAAGAGAATTGCTTGAACCCAAGAGGCAGAGGTTGCAGTGAGCCGAGATTGCACCACTACACTACAGCCTGCTGGGCAACAGAGTGAGACTACATCTAAAAAAAAAACCATATATATAAAATAATAAAATATATATGTTAAAATATATATTATATATAAATTATAGTAATTGTATATTATATGTAAATAAATGTTTTATATATTTGTATATAATAAAATATATGTATATTTATATATATATAAATCTGAGTTCTTTCAACTCTCTTGTTGCCCAGGCTGAAGTGCGGTAGCGCGATCTTGGCTAATTGCAACCCCCACCTCCTGGGTTCAAGTGATTATCCTGCCTCAGCCTCCTGAGTAGCTGGGATTACAGGCAGGCACCACCACACCCAGCTAATTTTTTGTATTTTTAGTAGAGACGGGGTTTTATCATGTTGGCCAGGCTGGCCTTGAACTCCTGACCTCAGGTGATCCACCCGCCTCAGCCTCCCGAAGCGTAGGGATTACAGGAGTGAGCCACTGCGCTCGGCCTCTGTAGATTCTTGAAAGTGTAGTTACTGGCTGAAAGAGCCATGAACATTTTTAGAACTCTTCATGCATTTTGTCAAATTGCTTTTCAGAAAGAATATGCCAGTTCACACTACCTACAGCATATATAAAGAGAATTCCTAGCTGGGCACGGGAATTCTTTTTTGTACTTTTAGTGGTGGCGTATGCCTGTAATCCCAACTACTTGGGAGGCTGAGGTGGGAGAATTGCTTGAACCCAGGAGGTGCAGGTTGCATTGAGCAGAGATAGCACCACTGCATTCCAGCCTGGGTGACAGAGCGAGACTCAGTCTCAAAAAAAAGAAAGAAAAAGGCTGGGCGCAGTGGCTCACACCTGTAATCCAAGCACTTTGGGAGGCTGAGGCGGGCAGATCACGATGTCAGGAGTTCGAGACTAGCCTGACCAATATGGTGAAACCCCATCTCTACTAAAAATACAAAAATTAGCTGGGCGTGGTGGTGGTGCGTGACTCTAATCCCAGATACTCAGGAGGCTGAGGCAGGAGAATCGCTTGAACCCGTGAGGCGGAGGTTGCAGTGAGCCGGAGGTTGCAGTGAGCTGAGATCGCACCACTGCACTCCAGCCTGGGTGACAGAGCGAGATTCTGTCTCAAAAAAAAAAAAAAAAAAAAATTCCTGTCTTGTCAGACTTGTCACCAGAGAATAAGACAAAGTGATCCCAGCATATGTTACAGACTAATGATAGCGTAAGCTTTAGCTTAATAATAGCCATTAGAAATAAGCAGATGCTGAGCTAGAATTGAATGTGAAGGATACTGACTGATTTATAAGAGCGTGTGCAAAGCCCACAATCCTCAAAATCTCACATTCTTCAGTCTCACAACACCCCAGACGCTTATGTGCCTTATTCTTAAGAAGTCTGTTGTTTCACCCTATTAAGCTGTAAGAAGAGGCTAGGTATGGTGACTTGTGTGTGTAATCCCAGCACTTTGGGAAGCCAAGGCAGGAGGATCACTTAGGGCCGAGAGTTCAAGACCAGCTTGAGTAAAATGACACCGTGTCTCTAAAGAAAATAAAAAATTAGCCAGGCATGGTGGCACATGCCTGTAGTCCTACCAACCTAGGAGGCTGAGGCAGAAGGATCCTTTGAGCCTAGGAGTTTGAGGCTGCAGTGAGCTGCTATTATCAAGCCACTGCACTCCAGCCTGGGAGACAGAATGAGACCCTGTCTCTTAAAAGATATAGGAAGAAGTCAGTAAAAGATGAATTTTCTGGTAAACATTTAAGTGCCATTACATGTAGGATGGAGTAGGCAACTGCTGGCTGGGCGCGGTAGCTCCTACCTGTAATCCCAACACTTTGGGAGTCCGAGGTGGGTGGGTCACCTGAGGTCAGGAGTTTGAGACCAGCCTGGCCAACATGGCGAAACCCCATCTGTACTAAAAATATAAAAATTAGCTGGGCGTGGTGTCACATGCCTGTAATCCCAGCTACTTGGGAGGATGAGGCAGTGGAATCACTTGAACTCGGGAAGCAGATATTGCAGTGAGCAGAGGTTGAAGTGAGCCGAGATTGCGCCATTGCACTCTAACTTGGGTGACAGAGCGAGACTCCATCTCAAAAAGAAAAAAAAGAGACAACTGCTAATTCTCTTTTATCATTCTCAGTTGGATTCAAAAAAAGTCACAAAGAAGAATTCAAGCCTCCATGAACTGAGAGGGCAGTTATTAGCAAGAGCTATGGAGTCAAATATAACTTTGTGAGCCTCCTCTAGCCACAAAAATGTACTGCAGTATAGGAACAAAGTGAGCATCAAATTTACCAGGTAGGAGGCTACTATGACTAACTTACATACTCTATGCAGAGCCCAGCAAAGGTAGGGATTGTTAAGGTGTTTGATAGCAGCATAAAAGGGCCACCCAGCAGTTGCCAAAGAGTGACTTAAAATGCCCCTAATTCTGGAGGGTAGGTTGGGCTGATTCTGAAAGGTCAAAACTATAGGAAAAGTCAGGCTAAAGATACAGCCCAGGAGATTCTGGGCATCTTCATTGGAGGCACTGCTGGTGCTATATTTAAACCTTAATGTGACCCATCATCTAGCATTTGGGGAGTTGGTCTGACAATATCCTTTTTTTTCCTTTTTTGAGACAGGGTCTCGCTCTGTCACCCAGGTTGGAATGCAGTGGTGTGATCACAGCCTCGACCTCCTAGGCTCAGCAATCCTCCCACCTCAGCCTCCTGAGTAGCTAAGACTATAGACATGTACCACCATGCCACCTGGATTGCTTTTGCTTTTTTTTTTTTTTTTCTTTTTTGGTAGTGATGGGGTTCTCGCTGTGTTGTCCAGGCATCTTGAACTCCTGGATTTAAGCGAGCCTCCTGCCTCAGTTTCCCTAAGTGCTGGGATTACAGACATGAGCCACCATGCCCAGCCATGATTTTAGAATAAATTGTATAGGAGGTATCCATTCATTCATTCAGCAGATTTCAGTGATTATTATGTACTAGATATTGGGGGAAATACTATGTCGAATAAGGCATGGTCTCTGATCTTAAGAAATTAACCTTCTAGTATGGTCAATGATTTACAAATGCAATTATACTACAAGACAATTGTGTATAATAGCAGTAAGTGCATAAACCACCTTAAGTTTTCACAGAGAAAGAAGCATCTTACCTCAATCTTGGATAAATGGGAATGTGCAAGATGGAGAAGTAGGAAATGGTTCTTCTAAACAGTGAAAACAGCATATATAAATACACTAGGAATGAGAGGACAAAGTTTACTGCTAACTACTATACACATCAGTATTAAAGCAAAAAATGAGAGCAAGGGCATTCTGTGGTTTGGACTGGGGTCTCAAAATGCCTCTTTCTCCTTAGCTCAAGTGGCATCCTTTACCTTCAGCTATCTTTAGGGAAAAAAAACAAATTTTGACCTAAAGGGGATGTTTGGTTGAAAAAGAGACCTCAGTGCTGGTATAGTTGCTAATTTAATAGTCCTTTTTATTTGGCTGCTCCTTGTTCTTATATTGTACATATATTATATGGCTTACTCAAACCACACAGTATAAAATCACTGAAAGAAGTGAAGTCTCGATATTAAATGCATATAATTTGCTTTATGACTTTAACAAGTTCCTTATCCCTTCTTTTACCCAAAATGGTAGGAGAGGTGTCTAACTGGTCTTGTTCAGCCAAACAATTCATCGTTTGATAGTTTATAATAGCTCGTGCCCAGAAGCCTTATATAACCATGTCATTTGCTCAGAAGGAAGGAATGTTAGATAGAAATAAAATAATTTGAATTAGTCGGGCATGGTGGCACACACCTGTAATCCCAGCTACTTGGGAGGCTGAGGCAGGAGAATCGCTTGAATCCGAGAGGAGGAGGTTGCAGTGAGCAGAGGTCACATCACTGCACTCCAGCCTGGGCAACAAAGTGAGACTCCATCTCAAAAAAAAAAAAAAAGAAAGAAAATATTCTAGCTGTTTTACCTTCTAGTATTTCTCTATATTCTAAAATTAACTAAACTCTCCATCCCTTTCTGGACCTTTCTATTCCTGAAGCTGCATCTTTTAGACCACTCCATTTAAAACAGCCATGAATAAATTTATTTATGTTTCACAATCTGAGATGGAATTCATCTTGCTTTTCACACTAAACTCAAGCATATTTCAAACTAGAAAGACCTATATATCAGGGTGTAAAATATAACAACATTTAGCCTTCAGAAGAGAAACTTGAACATAAGGAAAAACTCCATGAGTGTGTTTATTGTTTTTGGCTCCATGTTAGCCTCTTGTTTTGTAGCCAATAAGATACATTTTATCTATATACCTGTGTTGTTTTTCTTTTGTGTTCTCGATTTGGCCTATATCCTGAAATAAATCATTCTCTGACAAGCTCTTATGAGGCCCTGGAATTTTCTTTTTCTTTTCTTTTTTTTTTTTTTTTTTGAGACAGGGTCTCACTCTGTTGCCCAGGCTAGAGTGCAATGGCATGATCTGAGCTCACTGCAACCTCTTCCTCCCGGGTTCAAGCGATTCTCCTGCCTCAGCCTCCCAAGTAGCTGGGATTACAGGCACCCACCACCACACCCAGATGATTTTTGTATTTTTAGTAGAGATGGGGTTTCACTATGTTAGCCAGACTGGTTGTGAACTCCTGATCTCAGGTGATCCACCCTCCTCAGCCTCCCAAAGTGCTGGAATTACAGGCATGAGCACCCAGCTGAACTGAATTTTTGTAGGCAAATAAGTGTTTTAAGTATGAGAATGATTTAGTAGGAAGGAAACAAGAACAAGTTGGGAAACCCAGGTTAAAGTCTTCAGTTTGCACTTAACAAGCTATTTGTCCTTGGGTATGTTGCTAACAAAGAGCTTTTGTCTTCAGTGTTTATTTCTTTAACATAAAGGATTTGAACTGGAAGACTTCTAAGTTCAACAAATATATAGCCTGAATTTTTTGAACAATATTGATTTCAGATTTCTTGTGACTTTAATGTCTGTAAATAAAAAAAAGTCTCAGATTCCAATATTTGAGACTCTGCACCCAGAAGCATTTTAGAAATCTTTGGTTTTTTGGGTGTTTTTTTTTTTTTTTTTTTTTTGAGACGGAGTCTGACTCTGTTGCCCAGGCCAGAGTGCAATGGTGCGATTTCGGCTTACTGCAACCTATGTCTCCCAGGTTCAAGCAATTATCCTGCCTCAGCCTCCTGAGTAGCTGGGGTTGTAGGTGCCTGCCACCATGTCTGTCTAATTTTTGTATTTTTAGTAGAGACAGTGTTTCACCATGCTGGCCAGACTGGTCTCGAACTCCTGATCTCAGGCAGTCCACCAGCCTCGGCCTCCCAGAGTGCTGGGATTACAGGCGTGAGCCACTGCACTCGGCCTTTTTTTTTTTTTTTTCCGAGAAAGTCTCACTCGGTAGCCAGGCTGGAATGCAGTGGCACCATCTCAGCTCACTGCAACCTCTGACTCCCTGGTTCAAGTGATTCTCCTGTCTCAGCCTCCCAAGTAGCTGGGATTACAGGCACATGCCACCACACCCAGCTAATTTTTGTATTTTTAGTAGAGAAAGGGTTTCACCATGTTGGCCAGGATGGTCTCTATTTCCTGACCTCGTGATCCACCCGCCTCAGCCTCCCAAAGTGTTGGGATTACAGGCCTGAGCCACCGTGCCTGCCCTATTCTTTTATTTTTTTGAGAAAGAGCTTCACTCTTGTCGCCCAGGCTGGAGTGAAGTGGTGCGATCTCACCTTACTGCAACCTCCGACTCCTGGGTTCAAGCCACTTCTGCCTCAGCCTCTGAGCAGCTGGGATTACAGGCACCCACCACCATGCCTGGCTATTTTTGTGTTTTTAGTAGAGACGGGGTTTCACCATGTTGGCCAGGCTGATTCTGAACTCTTGATCTGCCCACCTTGGCCTCCCAAAGTGCTAGGATTACAAGTGTGAGCCACCGCACCTGGCCTGAAATCCTTTTTTAAACCACGTGATTTGGTCTTGATTTGAAAAATATAGTCCTACCATATCTTTTGTTCTTTTCCCATTCTAAAATTATGTGATTCTAGGCTAAATGCAGAGCAACATCCCATTTCACATCCACTGTCATCCTTCTCGAGCCCGGATTTCACCCACTTAAACATTTAACTTTTTACCAAAACTGTAATTATCTTCAAAACTATATAATTTATCTTTTCTAAAGTTAACATAACTCACAGTGCTGTGTTTTTAGAACAGCTGGGTTGAATGCTTGTGTGTGATATAATTAATAGAACCCTAAGTGTAATAGTGAGAGAGGGAAGGGTATAGAATTTAAATAGTGATTTTTGTCAGAAAAACCTGGGGAAATTATTTGTGGGTTTAGTTACAATTTTCCAGGGATTTGCCTTTATTTTCTCTGTGTTCCAGGTCTTGCCTGAAATTTAGAAGCCCCTTTCTTGCCCTTCCTTTCTGGTGCTGTCAATGGTGGTAATCACCTCTGAGGAAGAAAAGCCCTCTTCCCACTGTCCATGGAGAACACTCAGCATCTATGCTTGATTTTGACAGGGCAGATTTTGGATGAATCATGAAATGCTTCTAAAGTAGCCAAGAGTTAACTCTTCCTAACCTTTTTATATAGTAAGCATGTTACCCCCCAAGGTAACTTACCCAGAGGAATCAACTACATAGTGGAATCACGTTATTCACACATTTAACTTACACAAATTCAACTCTACTGAAAAAAACATGAAGTACATGAGTGAGAGAGAAAAATAACAATCTTAAGTAGCACATGTTAAACCTTCCATTTCAGTAAGTCCCAGGCAATGGATGAAATCAAATCTGAAATAGTTCATATTGGTGAAAGTTATGGAAAGAATGTGAGGATGATTTTTAAAGGTTTCCTAGTTGATAAAGCATGTTCAGGTCACTAGGCGAGTGGGTGGGACAATTTCTTTGACCTTTACAGGGGTTATTAAAGATTGTTGAGAAGCTACCCTTAAGAATTAGAGGAACTGGCTGGGTGTGGTGGCTCATGCCTGTAATCCTAGCACCATGGGAGGCTGAGGTGGGCAGATCACCTGAGGTCAGGAGTTCGAGACCAGCCTGGCCAACATGGTGAAACCCCCATCTGTACTAAAAATACAAAAATTAGCTGGGCATAGTGGCACGTGCCTCTCATCTCAGCTACCAGGTGGGAGGCTGAGGGAGGAGAATGGTTAGAACCTGGGAGGCAGAGGCTGCAGTGAACCGAGGTCATGCCACTGCACTCTAGCCTGGATGACACAGCGAGATTCTGTCTCAAAAAAAAAAAAAAAAAAAAAAAAAAATTAGAAGAACTAGCAAAATCCCTTACAAAGAATGGCATGATTAGAACAAGTTGAAATTTTTATAAATGTACTAAGTGCTTGAAGGAATGAAACACCTGGTTACATTTCTGAGTGTTCTTTATGGATTTTCAGTGGTGGTTTTTACCATATACTATTTCCCCTTTGTAACCAGTCCCCTAAGTAAGATGCTACCCTACCAAGTGGAAATTGCACTGATTTTGTTTGACAGTATAAATTGAGTAAGATAATGAGTAATTTCATTAAGAAGCTGGTTTTTGGCTGATACTTCCATTTTTAAAAAAGACATGGTCATGTACTTCTTTCTCTTAGAAGTCTTTGAATTTAAAATCTAGATTCTATAATGAATTGAATATTTCTTGTCCATCCTAGTAATTTGTGCCATCTACACCATTTTACTTTATTACTATGATCTTTTTCCACGAATGTCCGTTGCTTGGCCAGTTACTACCTTGGGATTACATAACTACCAAGTAAAGAACCATAATTGGCTGAATTGCTTTTAAAAAATATATTGTTTTAGTGTACCTAGCATGTGAAGTACATTTTTCTTCTGTGATCATACAGGTGAACATGATTAAAGATGATGGGACAGTTATTCATTTCAACAATCCCAAAGTCCAAGCTTCCCTTTCTGCTAATACCTTTGCAATTACTGGTCATGCAGAAGCCAAACCAATCACAGAAATGCTTCCTGGAATATTAAGTCAGCTTGGTGCTGACAGTTTAACAAGCCTTAGGAAGTTAGCTGAACAGTTCCCACGGCAAGGTAGGTATTTCAATTTAGTAAATCTTTCTCTCCCCACCTTACTTAAAGAACCTAATCATTTAAAAGGTGTCCCATCTTAATTTGGATTTGCCTGTATGTAATTATTTTACTTTCTATAAAGTTATTTCTATGCTTCATAAAATTTTGAGTTTGTTTAATGATTATGTAGTGTGACACATAGAATATTCAGAAACATGGCTGGGCGTGGTGGCTTATGCCTGTATTCTCAGCACTTTGGGAGGCCGAGACGGGCGGATTGCCTGAGGTCAGGAGTTCGAGACCAGCCTGACCGACATGGTGAAACCTCGTCTGTACTAAAAATACAAAAATTAGCCAGGCATGGTAGCAGGCGCCTATAATCCCAGCTACTCGGGAGGCTGAGGCAGGAGAATTGCTTGAACCCGGGAGGCAGAGGTTGCAGTGAGCTGAGATCATGCCATTGCACTCTAGCCTGGGCAACAAGAGGGAAACTCCGTCTCAAAAAAAAAAAAAGAATATTCGGAAACATTTTGGTAGTAATAATAGTAAGTTGAGAAGTAATTACCTAAAAGGGTAGTGCCCAGATCTTCAGGCCATAATTTTATTTTATTTTATTTCATTTTATTTATTTTTGAGACATAAAGTCTTGCTCTGTCTCCCAGGCTGAAGTGCAGTGGTGTGATCTCAGGTCACAACAACCTCCACCTTGTGGATTCAAGCAATTTTCATGCCTCAGCCTCCCGAGTAGCAGGGACTACAGGTGGTGTGCACCACTGCACCCAGTTAATTTTTGTATTTTTAGTATACACAGGGTTTCGCCATGGTGGCCAGGCTGGTCTTGAGCTCCTGGCCTCAAGTGATCCACCTACCTACCGCCTCCCAATGTGCTAGGATTACAGGCGTGAGCTACCATGCTTGGCCCATCATTTTAAATAGTTAATTTGATATTCACTGCTAATTAATGACAATCAGAAAATACTGTTGTATGGCTGGGCGCAGTGGCTCACTCCTGTAATACCAGCACTTTGTGATGCTGAGGAGGGAGTATTTCTTGAGGCCAGGAGCTCAAGACCAGCCTGGGCAACATGGTGAGACCCTATCTGTACAAAAAATACAAAAATTAGCCAGGTGTGATAGCGCGTGCCTGTAGTCATAGCTACTCAGGAGGCTGATGCAGGAGGATCACTTGAGCCCAGGACTTCAAGGCTGCAGTGAGCTATGGAATGCCACTGTACTTCAACCTGGGTGACAGAGGGAGACCCTGTCTCTAAAAAAAAAAAAAGAAGAAAGAAAATAATGTTGTCAGACATCTATGTTTTTGTTAAATATTGATTGCCCTATAAATGTGGCAACCGTAAGTTCTGAATTTCCAAGATAGTCCTGGTTTCAAATGTGTCATGTTGCCCCTAAAAATGAAAATATCTAGTATTGCAGTGCCCATACTACCTAGCTAGATATTTTCTTACACCAAAAGAAATGAAAAAAATCTTTTTTGTTTGTTTGTTTGTTTTTTTGAGACAGAGTCTTGCTGTGTTGCCCAGGTTGGAGTGCAGTGGCGTGATCTTGGCTCACTGCAACCTCCACCTCCCGGGTTCAAGCAATTATCTGCCTCAGCCTCCCAAGTTAGCTGGGATTACAGGCGTCCGCCACCGCGCCTGGCTAATTTTTATATTTTTAGTAGAGACAGGGTTTCACCGTCTTGGCCCGGCTGGTCTTAAACTCCTGACCTCGTGATCCACCTGCCTCAGCCTCCCAAAGTGCTGGGATTACAAGCATGAGCCACTGTGCCCAGCTTTGTTGTTGTTGGTTCTTGTTGTTGCTTGGTTTTTGTTTTTTTTTTTTTTGAGACAGAATCTGACTCTGTCGCCCAGGATGGAGTGCGGTGGATTACAGGTGTGAACCACCATACCTGGCTGAAAAAAGCCTTAATATTAATTTTTTATTTGGAGAATATGGCCACTGTAAAGTCTTTTTACTCAGTGATCAGTTATTCCACTTTGCATATAAATTTTATCTTTGTAGGCCGTGTGTGGTGGCTTATGTTGGTAATCCCAGCACTTTGGGAGGCCAAGGCAGGTGGATCCCTTGAGGTCAGGAGTTCGAGACCAGCCTGGCCAACATGGTGAAACCCCATCTCTACTAAAAATACAAAAATTAGCTGGGTATGGTGGTGTTTGCCTGTAATCTCAGCTACTTGGGAGGCAGGGAGAATTGCTTGAACTTGGGAGGTGGAGACTAGTGAGCCAAGATCGCATCACTACACTCCAGCCTGGTCAACAGAGTGAGACCCTGTCTCAAAAAATGAATAAATAAAAATAAATAAAATAAATTTCATCTTTGTCACACATGGAAATTGCCAGCTGTGTTATCAGTGTATTAACTGATTAATTAAAGTTTTATTTTTAATGTTACTCAAGCAAAAAAATATGAATGGCATTTTAGATTGACAATATTTAGCTATTTCTGAGCAACTCTGTGTGATTTATACAGGAAAAAAGGGATAAACATTATAAGTTTTCTTTAAGGTCTTTGTTCTCAATGACTAATATTAAAATAAACTTTTTGTAGTCTTGGACAGTAAAGCACCAAAACCAGAAGACATTGATGAGGAAGATGATGATGTTCCAGGTAAGTGACATTTCCTTAGACTTAAGATTTTAAGCATCCTGTTTATCTCCTTTCAGTCATTGCATAGATGACTTTTAGGTTTGTGTTGATTGTAAGCTCATGAATTTAAATTGATTCACAATAATGTGGATAGGATCTAATGAAAAACAACGTAAGCCCCCACCTTAGAACCTAGAATCAGAAATTGTCACACAAAGCTCTGCTGCCTGGATTTATTAAATTGAAATCACTGTGATTATAAATTTGCATAGCTATCGTTATAACATTTCTGTATGAATTATAATTGACATATGAAAATGCTATTCACCTCAGTAATTTGCATAGACAAAAGATGAACATTTCCTTAGGATTACTGTCCTAAGCAAATAATTAAATCATTGTTAGTAAAATGCCACCAGTTCATTTCTGCCTCCTTATGTTTTCAGGCTAATTCTGGTTGTACTAATTTTATTTTTTGGGGGGTTAGAAGTTAGGAGTTCCATTTACCTCTTTTTCCTTTTTTGTATTCTTTGATTCATATACTTTGTTTTTCTTTTTCAGATCTTGTAGAAAATTTTGATGAGGCATCAAAGAATGAAGCTAACTAAAAGTTTGGTTTTTGGAAGCTGGCATGGACTAGATTTAACAAATCAGCTATGTGGTTCCAAAGTTTTACAGACACGGAGAACATCACCTGTTACTAGTTCAGTAATATAAATATTTTGTATATTAATAATGCTGTTTGTTCAGCATTTTTCGGTCATTTGATTTTGCATTTTGCACTGCCTCCCAGGATATTTTTTTGGTCAAAATATGAAGTATTGGTGCAGTTTGAGGGTGTTTTGGTTTTTGATTCCTGGTTTTTTTGTTTTTTGTTTGGGGTATTTTTGGTGTATGTATGTTTATGTATGTGTGTGGGTATGTGTGTATACAGTGGAGAGCAAATTGGAAAACAGTTCTATTTATCCTCCTCCCTCCCCAGTAGAAATAAAAAAAAATCTTTACATTTGTTACTTTTCTTTTCCCCCCGTAAGACACAGAATTAATGGAAAGTGAGTATCTTGGATTTCAAATCTGAAGAGATTTTTACCATTAGTGGTTTGATTTTAATTTGCTTGGTTAACTATCATATTTTTCATACACTTCTCTGGATTTAAAATATCTTGAGGTATTTTGCCACTGGCTTCATGCTGGAGTAATGGGTAACATATCTTTGGTATGGTTGCCTTAGATTAACTTACCTAGTCAAACCCAGAAGAACCTCTTTTACTAGCTTGCTTCCTAAATGCCTTTTTTTCCTCTCCTTTTGGTCTCCAAATGGCCTGGTCAGCTTTTGGTAATATTCTTCCTCATCTTCCACCTAGCTTGAGAAGGATGTTCTCCATATAGAGTTAAGCGAGTGCCTAATCCCTCCTTTTGTAAGATTTTGTTCCCTCAGCTTGAGGAACAACTTCATCTTCAACTTTTTATTTCTCCCTGATGTTACAGTTTGGTAGATTTCAAACTGGAATAGCTAGCATGTGCTTGCTAAATAATTTTATGCCAGCCTTATCCTGTATCCTAGCTGTTCTTAATAGCAGGTACAAAAATGCCTGTTTTTCAGCAAGGTTGAAATTGGGAATGTCCTTTTGAATCAGAAGAAAATAGGCCATAGACTCATCTCCCAGCACAAATGGGCATTCTGTGAAATGGTACTGGCCCTAGGAGGATTTCCTCAACCACTCTCCTACTCTTGGCCTTGAACCTACCTCTGGGTTGGATCTTACTATTGTAGCTGCTCACTATACCCTCCTGCATGCTTAGAATAATGCTTTGAGGGGAGCACTGGTAAAACACAGTATTTATTTTTTTACCTCCTTTAAGAGGACTTGGAGGTAAGTTGCATTCATTCACTCAAGTTTCCCTCTTGCTGTCTAATAGAAGCTTACTTTTTGCTATATCAGCATTTGTTACAGCCAGTATTTAAGGACAAAATTTAGAAAATATATCATTTCCTGGCCCATCATCAAACTAATACAGCTTAACCTTGCAGCTACCAACTTTTGTGTCAAGCTAGATATCTTTATTTGATATCTAAGGTGCAAGACCAACAATATATTAAGAGATCTGTAGACATGAAGGCAAAGCTCTTGTATTTTTTTTCATCCAAACACCTCAATTTATTTTATAAATTCTTTCATTTTTCCTGTTATGTTTTATATAATATATGGACTAAACAAAATAAAATAACAGTGCAAAAGAGGAGAATATTTCCTCTTGTGCTTTTCTTGATGTTGTGTACAGAATTTCCTTTTATATTATTCCTCTACCCTCCACCTGTAAATGAATGTTAGTGCAGTAATTGTTTGAAATAATGCCTCATCCAGTGTTAGGTCAGTAGCTCCACAGTCTACACAGTCCAGAATTCTTTCTCTAATTGTCCCAAAGGGGGACATTGTGGAGGCAGAGTTAGGGGGAACCACTTCAAGTGGTTAGAGACAGATAAATAATAGGCAGTATAGCACATGAAAGAAAACACACACTTGGAAGCCAGGAGACTTGTGTCCTAGTCAAAATTCTGGCATTATGTGACCTTGGACAGGTCATCTAACTACTCTGAAATTTATCATCAGTCAAATAAGATTTTATTCTGTTTTGTTTTGTTTGAGATGGGGATTTGCTCTTGTTGTCCAGGCTGAACTGCAATGTTGTGGTCTCGGCTGACTGCAACCTCCACCTCCCAGATTCAAGCGATTCTCCTGTCTCAGCCTCCACAGTAGCTGGGATTTTTTTTTTTTTTTTTGTATTTTTAGTAGAGATGGGGTTTTACCATGTTGCCCAGGCCGGTCTTGAACTCCTGTCCTCAGGTGATTCATTTGCCTCGGCCTCCCAAAGTGCTAGGATTACAGGCGTGAGCCACTGCACCCAGCCCAAATGAGATGTTTCTAAATCTAAAGTTTCTTCTGCTTCTGCATTTCTGTGAATCTCATTTGAAATTTTTCAGGGAAGGGATTTTATCATTTGTTCAGAGATGTCTTTATTTTTATTAATACCCATAAAACGTTTGTGTATTTGCTTCTTCCTCTTTCTCCTTTTAATCACATTTTAGCTACTTATCTAGAGGATCTCTGGCCAAGTATTCCCTTTTATTGTATTGATAACAATTCTTAATGGCTGGCCTCTCTTGTGTACAAGGAGCCAATATTCTTTTTTGTTCTATATTTTTGTATCTTCCCCTTTCCTGAACAAAGCATATTTAGAGTCTCAAAGAAATCCTCTCCACAAAGACATGTTCCTCCCTCTGGTGTGGGTAGACACAGGGTAAGAGTTTGGATGAAACTTTTGTAAATTGTAGTGTTCTTGGCATAAATATGAATTAAATCTTTTTTTATATTTAAATAACTAGTTAAATATGTGCTTCTTACTAAGATTAGGTATTTTTTGCCAAGATAACAATGATAAAAACATTTTGGGGGGGAAATTGACCTTAAAATTTTGGGATAATTCAAGAAATATCTGCATAAAATTGATTTATGATCTTAATTTTTGTGTTAGTCCTTTGAGGTTTTTTTTTTTTTTTTTTTTTTTGTAAAGCGCCTTATCTGTTTTGGACAAGTCCAAAGTAAATGGTTGGGCTCTTATATCTGTTTTACCCTTATTTTTCCCATTAAGTAATGGTTTAAGAATATATCAAGCACCTTAATTTGTTGTTAAGTAGCTAGTGCTTACAGGATTCCATTAAATTCACTTTAATAAGCCTATGAAGTTCTTATGAAAAACCCATATCTGGGATGTGTTTGATTTGTTTCTTTGTTTTAATTCAGTGTTTAACCCTAGGTATGCTACATACCCATAAATAAGATACCATGATAAGAGATAGTATGTTATAGTGGGAAAAGCACAAGTTTTTAGATAGAGATCAATTCTGCTATCTACCCTTATATTGTAACCTTTCTGACAGGGCTGCTGCAGTGCACAACTTCGGGAGCCATCACTTATTTTTGTTGTGTTCCAGAAGGTGTCATTTTCATAGACTACAGTGTGAATAGTGTCCTCCATTAATAATGCAATGATGGCCTTGCTCTCTGAGCCTCAGTTTTATCTATAAAATGGTACCTAGAAGAGTCATGATTTCTTAGAATCCCCTAAATTATTAAGGTGAAGGTAGAAGATGATTAAAGTGTGTTATCTCCTAAGCTATGGCTTAGATTTTCCGAAGCTCATGGTTCTAGGCACAGAAAGTCTCCATTCTACACTGCATTTCAACCTGTGTTGAACAACACTCCAGTTCAGCCTGTATTGCTATGCTACATAGAGTTTGCCTGAATTATTATAGCTTTCTTAATAGTTTTGTTTATGATCCACTCTCTCCAGCCCATTACACAGGAGCCAGCTACCTAAATTTCCTATCTGAGCATGTCCTTACATTTACTTCCAGCATACTATTCATTTGCCATAGTAGAGCATTAAGATTATTTGATTTTCTTTTTACTTTCTCGTAGTGCCCAATGTGTAGTTTACTCAACATCATAATATGTAATGTTTTTCAACTACTTACTGTTGAATACAAAGTTATCTCATTTAATTCTCAGTCTGATGCGGCAGATATTATAATCTCTATCTTTCTTTCTTTTTTTTTTTTTTTTGAGACGGAGTCTCTATCACCCAGGCTGGAGTGCAGTGGCACAATCTTGGCTCACTGCAACCTCTTGAAGCGATTCTCCTGCCTCAGCCTCCCAAGTAGCTGGGATTACAGGTGCCCACCACCACACCTCGCTGTTTTTTTTTATTTTTAATTGACACGGGGTTTCACCATGTTGGCCAGGCTGGTCTTGAGCTCCTGACCTCAAAATGATCTGCCCACCTCAGCCTCCCAAAGTGCTGGGATTACAGACATGAGCCACCGTGCCCAGTCTATACCCTGTCTTAAAGAAGAACAAAAAATGGTTTAGGGAAATTGGTAAAAGGCCAAACAACTAATTGGTGGGGAACCAAGATTCTAATCAAAAGCTATCAAATCCCAGGGTCTAAACTCATCACTGCATACCACTCAACAAATATTTATTGAAGTGAAAATTATGTTTACATAGCCTCTGCAGTTAGATATTCTCACCAATTAATATCACTCAATATTAACCTGAAAATCAAACATGTCATAAGGATTGTTCAGGGTCTAAGGATTTTCTTTTTTAAATAAGTAGGATTTGTAATTTTTGCATGTATTCAGGAGTTGACTTTTATAAAGTTAATAATTGAATATTTTGCATACTTCAGGATGTTTCATAGCAGCATTTAGGCAAAAATTCTTGGGTTATGTATGTTGATCTTGACACTGGTGTTTCTTAAAATTTTGCCACCTTTTAGGCATACCTTGTTAAAGAAAAACAGTTCTATAAACTTGAACAAGGTAGGGAATTTGTCTTGCAGCCGTATTTTTTCTGTGTTTAAAATCAAACTATTCAACACAAAACCTGTTAGAACTAATAAAGGAGGCTGGTTGTGATGGCTCACACCTGTAATCCCAGCACTTTGGGAGGCCGAGGCGTGCAGATCACTTGAGGAGGTCAGGAGTTTGAGGCCAACATGGAGAAACCTCATTTCTACCAAAAATACAAAAAATTAGCGAGATGTGGTAGCACACACCTGTAATCCCAGCTACTTGGGAGGCTGAGGCATGAGAATCACTTGAACCTGGGGTGCAGAGGTTGCAGTGAGCTGAGATCACACCACTGCACTCCACCCTGGGTGACAGAGTGAGGCTGTTTCTCAGAAAAAAAAAAATAATAATAGCCAGTCATGGTGGCTCACACCTGTAATCCCAGCACTTTGGGAGGCTGAGGTGGGTGGATCACCTGAGGTCAGGAATTCGAGACCACCCTGGCCAACATGGTGAAACCCCATCTCTACCAAAAGTACAAAAAATTAGCCAGGTGTGGTGGCAGGCCCCTGTAATCCCAGCTACTCAGGAGGCTGAGGCAGGAGAATCACTTGAACCCGGAAGGCGGAGGTTGCAGTGAGTCAAGATCGCGCCATTGCACTCCAGCCTGGGCAACGAGAGCAAAACTCTGTCTCAGAAAGAAAAAAAAAAAAAAAAGGCCAGGTGTGGTGGCTCATGCCTGTAATCCCAGCACTTTGGGAGGCCGATGCGGGCAGATCACGAGGTCAGGAGATCTAGACCATCCTGGCTAACACGGTGAAACCCCATCTCTACTAAAAAATATATATATACAAAAAATTATATGGGTGTGGTGGCGGGCACCTGTATTCCCAGCTACTTAGGAGGCTGAGGCAGGAGAATGGCGGGAACCTGAGAGGCGGAGCTTGCAGTGAGCCGAGATCGCACCACTGCTCTCCAGCCTGGGTGGCCGAGCAAGACTCCGTCTCAATTAAAAAAAAAAAAAAAAAAAAAAAAGCTAGTAAACGAATTCAGCCAAGTTGCAGGATGCAAAATCAACACACAAAAATCATTTTTTTCCTGAGACAATCTCACTCTGTTGCCCCAGGCTGGGGTGCAGTGGCGCATTCTCAGCCCACTGCAACCTCTGCATCCGGGGTTCAGGCAGTTCTCCTGCCTCAGCCTCTTGAGTAGCTGGGATTATAGGCGTGCACCACCACACCCAGCTAATTTTTTTGTATTTTTAGTAGAGGTTTCACCATGTTGGCCAGGCTGGTCTTGAACTCCTAACTTCATGATCTGCCCACCCTGGCCTCCCAAAGTGCTGGGATTACAGGTGTGAGCCACCACGCCCAGCCTCAATTGCATTTCTACACACTTACAAGGAATAATCCAAAAAGGAAATTAAGGAAACAATTCCATTTACAGTAGCATCAATATGAATAAAATATTTAGAAATAAACTTAACCAGTGATGTACAGTGACAGTATGTACACTGAAAGCTACAAAACATCACTAACATAAATTAAGACAAATTAGACATCCTGTGTTAATACATTGGAAGGCTCTTAAGCTGTCAATACTAAAGGTGATCTACAAATTCAGTGCAATCCCTGTCAAAATCCCAATGATGTTTTTTGAAGAAATAGAAAAACTCATCTGGGAATTCATACGGAATCTCGAGACCCAAAATAGCCAAAAGAGTTCAAAAAAGAACAACAAAGTTGGAAGACTAACACTTCCTGATTTGAAAGCTTATTTACTTAAAAGCTACAGCAATATGGGCCAGGCGTGGTGGCTCACGCCTGTAATCCCAGCACTTTGGGAGGCTGAGGCGGGTGGATCACCAGGTCACTTTGGGAGGCTGAGGCGGGCGGATCATGAGGTTGGGAGATCGAGACTATCCTGGCCAACATGGTGAAACCGCATGCCTACTAAAAATACAAAAATTAGCTGGGCATGGTGGCGCGTGCCTGTAGACCCGGCTACTCGGGAGGCTGAGGCAGGGGAATCGCTTGAACCAGGGATTCGGAGGTTGCAGTGAGCCGAGAAGATCGCAACACTGTACTCCAGCCTGGCGACAGAGCGAGACTCCATCTCCAAAAAAAAAAAAAAAAAAAAGCTACAGGAATCAAAACAATGTGGTACTGGGCATAAAGACATATATAGACCAATGGAATAAAATAGAGTCCAGAAATGAGTCCTCACATGTATGGCCAAGTGATTTTCAAGAAGGGTGCCAAGACCATTCCATGGAAAAAAATCTTCAACAAATGGCACTGGGAAAATGATATCCACATGCAAAAGAACGACAGATCCTTTACACCATATACAAAAGTTAACTCAAAATGCGGCCAGGTGTGGTGGCTGATGCCTGTAATCCCAGCACTTTGGGAGGCTGAGTTGGGCAGATCACTTGAGGTCAGGAGTTCCAGAGCAGCCTGGCCAACATGGTGAAACCCCATCTCTACTAAAAATACAAAAATTACCCTGATGTGGTGGTGGGCGCCCGTAATCCCAGCTACCTGGGAGGCTGAGGCAGGAGAATCACTTGAACCCTGGAGTTGGAGGTTGCAGTGAGCCTAGATTGCGCCACTGCACTCCATCCTGGGCGACAGAATGAGATTCCGTCTCAAAAAACCTCAAAATCATCAAAGACAAAAACCTAAGATACAAAACTTGAAAGAGGGCCGGGCAAGGTGGCTGACGCTTGTAATCCGAGCACTTTGGGAGGCTGAGGAAGGAAGATCCCTTGAGCCTGTAATATATTGCCCAGGAGCTCAAGACTCCTGGGCAACATGGCAAAACTTCATCTTTACAAAAAATAGCTAAGCATGGTGACGGCTGCCTGTAGTCCCAGAGTCTCAGCTACTCAGGAGGCAGAGGTGGGAGGATCACCTGAGCCCGGGGAGGTCAAGGCTGCAGTGAGCTGTGATTGTGCCACTGCACTCCAGCCTGGGCAATAGAGTGAGACCCTGTCTCGAAACACAAACAGCACGGCCAGGCGCGGTGGCTCACACCTGTAATCCCAGGATTTGGGAGGCCAAGGCAGGCGGATCTCAAGGTCAGGAGGTCATGACCAGCCTGGCCAACATGATGAAACCCCATCTCTACAAAAATACAAAAATTAGCTGGGCATGGTGGCGTGTACCTGTAGTCCCAGCTACTCAGGAGGCTGAGGCAGGAGAATCGCTTGAACCCGAGAGCAGAGGTTGCAGTGAGCCGAGATTGTGCCACTACACTACAGCCTGCTGGGCGACAGGGTGAGACTATGTCTCAAAAACAAAAACAAAAACAGAGAGAGAGAGAGAGAGAGATCTATAGATAGATACATAGACAGATAATCTGAGTTCTGAGTTCCTTCAATAGTTTCTTTTTTTTTTTAGACGGAGTTTTGCTCTTGTTGCCCAGGCTGAAGTGCAGTGGCACGATCTCGGCTCACTGCAACCTCCGCCTCCTGGGTTCAAGTGATTATCCTGCCTCAGCCTCCTGAGTAGCTGGGATTACAGGCGTGCACCACCACTCCCAGCTAATGTTTTGTATTTTTAGTAGAGACGGGGGGGGGGGGGGGTTCACCATGTTGGCCAGGCTGGCCTCGAACTCCTGACCTCAGGTGATCCACCCGCCTCAGCCTCCGAAAGTGCAGGGATTACAGGTGTGAGCCACTCCACACGTCCTCTATTGATTCTTGAAAGTGTAGTTACTGGCTGAAACAGCCATGAACATTTTTAGAACTCTTCATGCATTTTGTCAAGTTCCTTTTCAGAAAGAATATGCCAGTTCACATTACCTACAGCATAGATAAAGAGAATTCCTAACTGAACCCACTGGCTTACACCTGTAATCCCAACACTTTGGGAGGCCGAGGCGGGCGGATCACGAGGTCAGGAGATTAAGACAATCCTGGCTAACATGATGTATCCCCGTCCGTACTAAAAGTACAAAAAAATGGCCGCGCACGGTGGCTCACGCCTGTAATCCCAGCACTTTGGGAGGCCGAGGCGGGCGGATCACGAGGTCAGGAAATCGAGACCATCCTGGCTAACACGATGAAACCCCGTCTCTACTAAAAATACAAAAAATTAGCCGGGCGTAGTGGCGGGCGCCTGTAGTCCCAGCTACTCGGGAGGCTGAAGCAGGAGAATGGCGTGAACCCGGGAGGCGGAGCTTGCAGTGAGCCGGGACTGTGCCACTGCACTCCAGCCTGGGTGACAGAGCGGGACTCCGTCAAATAAATAAATAAATAAATAAATAAATAAATAAATAAAAGTACAAAAAATTAGCTGGGGGTGGTGGCACGTGCCTGTAATCCCAGCTACTCAGAAGGCTGAGGCTGGAGAATCACTTGAACCCGGGTTGCAGTGAGTCGAGATCGCGCCGCTGCACTCCAGCCTGGGCAACAGAGCAAAACTCAGTCTCAAAAAATATATATACAAAAATTAGCCGGGCATGGTGGCGTGCGCCTGTAATCCCAGCTACTCAGGAGGCTGAGGCAGGAGAATGGCTTAAACCTGGGAGGAGGAGGTTGCAGTGAGCAGAGATGGCTCCACTGCACTCTACCCTGGGAGACAGAGCAAGACTGTCTAGAAAAAAATACAAGCCGGGTGCAGTGGCTCACACCTGTAATCCTAGCACTTTGGGGGGCTGAGGTGGGCGATCACCTGAGGTCAGGAGTTCAAGACCAGCCCGGCCAACAGGGTGAAACCCCGTCTCTACTAAAAATATAAAAAATTACCTGGGTGTGGTGGCACATGCCTGCAATCCCAGCTACTCGGGAGGGTGAGGCAGGAGAATCTCTTGAACCGGGTAAGTGGAGGTTACAGTGAGCCAAGATCGCGCCATTACACTCCAGCCTGGGCGACAAGAGTGAAACTCTATCTCAAAACAAAAACAAAAGCAAAAATTTCAGAAGAAAGGGAAGTTTCATGAAACTAAGTTTGGCAATGATTGCCTCAATGTGACAGCAAAAGGCACAGGCAATGAAATCAAAAAAGATAAATTGCATTACATCAAAATTCAAAATGTACAAAGGACACTAGAAAGAAAAGCAGCTGGGCATGGTGGCGCATACTTGTAATCACCCCACCACTTTGGGAAGCTGAGGCAGGAGACCAAGAGTTGGAAACCAGCCTGGGCAACATAGTGAGATCCTGTCTCTACAAAAAAAGTAAAATAAAAAAAAAAAAAAGAAAGAAAGAAAAGAAAAAAAGAAAAGGCAGGCATGGTGATATGTACCTGTGGTCCCAGCTATTCCAAAGGCTGAGGTGGGAAGATCTCTTGAGCCAAGGAATTTGAGGCTGCAGTGAGCTATGATCAGGCCACTGCACTACAGCCCGGGTGGCAGAATAAGACCCTCTCTCTAAAAAAAAAAAAAAATTAGAAAAGCACCCCATATTTACAAATCAAGTATCTGATAAGGGATTAATATTCAGAACATATAAAGAATGTCTACAACTCAATATAAAAAGAACCCAATTAAAAAGTGGTCAAAAAGGCAGGGCATCATGGCTCAGGCCTATTATCCCAGCAACTTTGGGAGGCTGAAGTAGGAGGATCCCTTGAGCTGAGGAGTTCAAGACCAGCCTGGGCAATATAGTGAAACCTCGTCTCTACAAAAAAATTAAAAATTAGCCAGGTGTGGTGGCACACACCTGTGGTCTCAGCTACTTGGAGGGTTGAGATGGGAGGATTGCTTGATACCAGGTGACAGAGGTTGCAGTGAGCCATGGTCAGACCACTGTACTCCAGCCTAGGTAACAGAGCAAAACCCTGTCTCAAAAAAGGAGTAAAAACAAAATACAAAAAAAAGTGGGCAAAAGACTTAAATAGACATTTCTCCAAAGATATACAGATAGCAGGCACATGAAAAGATACTCAGCATCACTAATCATTAGGGAAATGCAAATGAAAACCACAATGAGCTAGCACACCTAATAGGTGTGAACCTATTAGGATGGTTATTATAAAAAATAAGTGTCAGGATGTGGAGAAATTGGGATCCTTGTACATTGCTGGTGGGAATGTAAAATGGTACAACCACTGTGGAAGACAATGTGGAAGGTCCTCAAAAAATTAAATGTAGAATTACCATATGATCCAACAATTCTCCTCTAGGTATATATCCAAAGGAATTGAAAGCAGGGACTCAAACATATTTGTACACCAATGTTCATAGCAGCATTATTCACAACAGTAACTCAAGTGCCCATTGATGGATGGATTGATAAAATATGGTATGTACATGCAACAGAATATTTTTCAGCCTTTAAAAGGAAGGAAATTTTGACACATGCTACAACAGGGATGAACCTTTAAAACATTATGCTAAGTGAAATAAGCGAGACATAAAAGAACAAATGTTATATGATTCCACTTATATGAGGTACCTTAGAATAGTGGTCCTCAACGTTTTTGGCACCAGGAACTGGTTTCATGGAAGACAGTTTTTTCCATAAACCAGTTGGGGGCATACTGGGGGATGGTTTTGGGAAGGTTCAAGTGCATTACATTTATTGTGTACTTTATTATTATTACATTGTAATATGTAATGAAATAATTACACAACTCACCATGATGTATAATCAGTGGGAGCCCTGAGCTTGTTTTCCTGCAACTAGACTGCCCCATCTGGGGGTCATATGAGACAGTGACACGTTATCAGGCATTAGATTTGCATAAGGAGCCCACAACCTAGATTCCTCGCATGTGCAGTTCACAACAGGGTTCACGCTTCTATGAGAATCTAATGCTGCTACTGAGCTGACAGGAGGCGGAGCTCAGGCAGTAATGCAAACAATGGGGAGCAGCTGTAAATAACGACGAAGCTTTGTTCACTCACTCTCTATTCACCTCCTCCTGTGCAGTCTGGTTCCAAACAGGTCACTGATCAATATGGGTCATGGCCTGGGGGTTGGCGACTCCTGCCTTAGCATGATCAAATTCATAGAGACAGAAAGAATTACTATGGAGTAGAAAGGGAGTGCAGAATGGAGAGTTATTGTGTAGTGAGTACAGAGTTTGAGTTTGGAATGGATGAAAATGTTGTGGAGATGGATAGTCATGATGTTTGCACAACAATATGAATGTATTTAATGCTACTGAATTGTGTACTCAAAATTAGTTAAAATGACAAACTATGTATATCGTGTGTGTGTGTGTATGTGTGTGTGTGTGTGTGTGTGTGTGTGTGTGTGTGTTTTCTAGATAGGGTCTTGTTCTATCACCCAGGCTGGAGTGCAGTGGTTTGTTCTTGGCTTGCTGCAACCTCCGCTTCCTGAACTCAAGCGATCCTCCTGCTACAGCCTTCCAAGTAGCTAGGACTACAGGTGTGTACCACCATGCCCAGCTAATTTTTGTACTTTTTTTTTGGTAGAGACAGGGTTTCGCCATGTTGCCCAGGTTGGTCTTGAACTCCTGGACTCAAGAAATCTGCCTGCCTTGGTCACCCAAAGTGTTGGCATTACAGGCATGAGCCACTATACTGGGTCAACTTTATGAATATTTTACTATAACAACAAAAAAAACCTGTGAAATGCCTCTAGGAACCCCATGTGGAAGAGTTCAGCCAACTGTAGGTAAGTATAACCGGTCAAAAACATTATGGATACAGTTTACCTCAGCAATAAGTCATTCCCAAGACCACAGTGCTGAGAAACTTTGAGTTGGTACTCTGAGGAGTCAGAGGTGAGTTGGCACTAATCCCTACCTCCACAGTATTACAGTTGTTAGAAAATAGCATACACTGAAAAAATAAAAGGTCATACCAAGGACCAGGTCAGTGCTACAGACTCTTTTTAAGTGTCACAGAAGAAAAGGATCTTCATCCCATCTTTATGTTTGCTAGAGCAAGCTTGTTATCACAGTGTATTTAGCCCAACTCACATCCATTCTAATATTGTTTTACATCCACATATCCTTAAGAAGCCTAGACAGCCATGTTTACGGAGCGTGACTCCACACCAGTAATAGATGCTCAGACCGAGGGCAAAACAGTGACCCAAGAACCAATCCATAGACTAACAGCTGAGCCAATCCATTTATTTCTAAGGATTCTGTACTAAGACTGAATCAGATGCTAATGGACCCTTGAACTGAACGATCCTGTAGGATGGAGATAGAACACTCACAATGGGCCAGGTACAAGCAGTGGAAGCTATAAGAATGAAGCCGAAATAATAGACAACCCTAAAAAGAGAACAGTCTCAGAAAATGATTTCACAATTTCTGTCCCATGATGCCTGGCTGTCCTTTTTCTGTCCCTGGGTTGCTAACTTGTCAGGGAGATTTTTGTGTTCTTAAAAACACCTCCCTCTGCCACCATCATTCCGTTTAAGCCAGCTTGAGAGACTGTTCCTTGCCACCAAATGATCTTAGAGCAAGGGCATTTGAAGCCGGGCATGATGGCTCACACCTGTAATCCCAGCACTTTGGGAGGCCGAGGTGGGCAGATCACTTGATGGCAGGAGTTCGAGACCAGCCTGGCCAATATGGTGAAACCCTGTCTCTACTAAAAATACAAAAATTAGCCAGGCGTGGTGGCATGCACCTGTAATTCCAGCTACTCTGGAGGCTGAGGCATGAGAATCACTTAAACTCAGGAGGCAGAGGTTAAGAAAAATTAAGAAAAAAAATTAAAACTGTTAAATGGAAATATCACAGGGACCATCATTCTGGCATTCTTTTTTTTTTTTTTGGAGACAGAGTCTCTCTCTGTTACCCAGGCTAGAGTGTAATGGTGTGACCGCGGTTCACTGCAGCTTCCGCCTCCCGGGTTCAAGCCATTCTCCTGCCTCAGCCTCCCTAATAGCTGGGACTATAGGCACACGCTGCCACACCTGGCTAATTTTTTGTATTTTTTAGTAGAGACGGAGTTTTATCATGTTGCCCAGGCTGGTCTCAAACTTCCTGAGCTCAAGCAATCCGCCTGCCTCGGCCTCCCAAAGTGCTAGGATTACAGGCATGAGCCACCGCGCCTGGCCCATTCTTGCATTCTTTAAAGTTTGAGGGAGGCACTAAACTCTGTCATTTCACTAGAATGTCATAGGTTTTTGATTTATTATATTGGCCATTATAAGGGAGCAGTTTCAGGAGCTTCCACTTGGCCTTTCTTATTACTACAGTAGTTCATCATCTACAGTGAGGGTTCTGCAATTTCTATGTATGCCTATTTCAAGTATACACTCATGAACAGGAGAGACAACTGGGTAGGTCCATGTACCTAGTGGAACCATTGTACGACAGACCTGGGTCAGGACTCTATTTATTTCCTCACCCACATGGTACTCTTATTCCAATAGGTGGACCATGCTGATGCTTTAGGTCCCCAGATATCAGTGTTAACTTAGATCTAGTATCCAGCAACCCTTGAAAGATCTGGATATTTTCCTAACTCTTTAGTGTAAGGTTATCTGAATAAATGACCATAGGTCCCTTTGGGGAAGAACTGGAGGAATCACTACTATATATACTTGCTGTGGTTTAGCAGGGTCCCTCCTTATGGAGGCCTCTTCCCTCCTTCAGTTGATGGCTTCTAGGTCTGAAAACAGGCAAAGATTTTTGACTTTCCAGTACAGCTGATTTCAGCTTTCTCCTCATTCTTTTTTTTTTAAAAAATTGTAATTTCTAAAATTGTATCAGTATGTTTAAACGATATCTGTACTCCCATGTTTATTGCAGCACTATTTACAAGAGCCAAGATTTGGAAGAAACCTGTTTCCATCAACAGATTAATAGATGAAGAAAATGTGGCACATACACTCAATGGACCACTATTCAGCCATGAAGAAGAATGAGGTCCTGTTTTGCAATGACATGGATGGAACTGGAGGTCATTATGTTAAATGAAATAAGCCAGGCACTGAAAGACAAACCACATATTCTCACTTATTTGTGGGAGCTAAAAATTAAACTCATGGAGACAGAGAGTGGAATGATGGTTACCAGATGCTGGGAGGGTAGGGGGAAGTGAGGATGGTTAATCAGTACAAAAATATAGTTAGGTAGAATGAATATTATATAGTATTTGATAGCACAATAAAGTGGCTGCAGTCAACAATAATTTATTGTACATTTAAAAATAACTAAAAGAAGGCTGGGCTTGGCTCACGCCTGTAGTCCCAGCACTTTGGGAGGCCAAGGTGGATGGATCACCTGAGGTCAGGAGTTCGAGACCAGCCTGGCCAACATGGCAAAACCCCCTCTCCACTAAAAATACAAAAACATACTAGCCAGGTATCGTGGTGCACGCCCATAGTCCCAGCTACTTGGGAGACTGAGGCAGGAGAATCACTTGAACCCGGGAGGTGGAGGCTTCAGTGAGCCAAGATCGTGCCACTGCACTCCAGTGCCTGGGCAACAGAGTGAGCCTGTGTCTCAAACATTCAAACAAACAGAAAAACTAAAAGAGTATAATTGGATTGTTTGTAACACAATGAAAGGATAAATGCTTGAGGTGATGGATACCCCACTTACCCTGATGTGATTATCACACATTGTAAGCCTGTATCAAAATACCTCATGTACCCCACAAATGTATATACATCTACTATGTACCCACAGATTTTTTTTTTGAGGCAGGGTTCACTCTGTTGCCCAGGCTGGAGTGCAATGGCATGAACACGGCTCACCATAGCCTCAACCTCCTGGGCTCAAGCGATCCTCCTGCCTCAGCCCTCTATGTAGCTGAGACCACAGGCATGTGCCACCAAACCTGGCTACGTTTTTTATTTTTTGTAGAGACGAAGTCTGACTTTTTATTGCCCAGGTCCTGTGCTCAAACAATCCTCCCACCTTCCCAAAGTGCTGGATTACAGGAGTGAGCCATCACGCCCACCCCCTGCAATAATTAAAATTAAAAAAAAATTTAATTGTGATAAGCATACAACATAAAATTTACAATCTCAACCATCTTTAAGAGTACATACAGTTCATGGTGTTAAGTATATTCACACTGTTGTGCAACAGATCCCCAGAACTTTTTCATTTTGCAAAACTGAAACTCTATACCCATTAAACAACTCACCATTTTCCCCTCCTCGAGGCCCTGGAAACCACCATTCTACTTTCTGTTTCTATGAATTTGACCACTTTAGATATCTCAAATAAGGGAAATCATACAGTATTTGTCTTTTTTTCTTCTCATACATTCTTGAAATCTTTTACTTATACAATGGGCATCCATCTGTCTTGTCCCTGAGAACATCATGTTTTTTAAGTCATCTGCAAAATCTCTCTTGGTCATGCCCTCCTGGCTACCCATTCTGACATTAAGTCCACCCTTTTTTCAATGGTTAAGTGCTGCCACTTGACCTCTGCTATTCTGAGATCTATCCCCATTGCTACTTGGGAGCCCATCTCCCACCATTAGTCCTGACTTAGAGGATAGTTGCTGTAATCTTCATGATGCTGGTGCCTCCCCTAACTAGTGCATTCCTTGTTTCCTTGGTAAATGGCATGTCCTCAAGGCCCTTCCAAGGGTGGGCCTTGGAAATCAACTGGTGGATTACAGGCGTGAGCCATGGCGCCTGGCCTCTCTGAGTCTTTTGATTCCCTTTACCATAGTTTGCTGTGGCAGTTCTGGCATCTCTACTTTAATGTGAATGTAGGCTGTCCCTTTTCTCAGGCTTCAAAGATCCATTCCAGCAGTGTACAGAATCATCTTCTGGGGCCCTTGTAGGGTTTTAAATCCTGTGTCACAGGAGAGTGCCCTGATATTGATGAACTCTTCCTATCCAACTTTAAATTTCACCATTTATCCACCCCTCAGGCATATTCTTCTGGTACTCGCCAGCACATGTAAGCCAGATCCTACAGCCACTTTGGCATATATCTCCCTTTTCCCTTAGCATACCCTGCATTTACCTAGTTGTGCTATTTGATTTTACTTATGGGACTGGTGGCCAGGAGGAACGATCAGGACAGATTCTAAGGAGGTCCTGCATTGTCTTATAAATTACCTACAAAGGGAGTAGGGAACAGGCCTTTATCTTCCTACTTGAGACAGTGAGTCACTTCAATAGGCCTGGGAGTTTAAAGGAATCTTGAGATTCAAGCTTCTCAAATGTATCTACCTACATATCCTCACTTCAAATCGCAGGGTCCTACTTCTTCCATATTAGGGCCCAACTTTTGTGAGGAGACTTGCCTATGCTGAGAATTCAGCCTTTTATCGAAGCTCCCACTCTCACAATTCTGCCTGATAATTAACTACCTTTGCTTACTGGCTACAAGGGGTGAAAGTCTCTTTAAATGCTACCAGTGAGGTCCTTTGCTTTAAATTGTTGATTAATATATCTGAGCCTGTCATTTCCTTTCTTTCTTTTCTTTTCTATTTATTTATTTTTTTTTTTTGAGATTATTTTTTTGAGACTCCACAGAGCAGAGGAGTCTTACTCTGTGGCCTAGGCTGGAGTGCATCGGTGTGATCTCAGCTCACTGCAAGCTCCGCCTTCTGGGTTCATGCCATTCTCCTGCCTCAGCCTCCTGAGTAGTTGGAACTACAGGCGCCCACCACCACGCCCAACTAATTTTTTGTATTTTTTAGTAGAGACGGAGTTTCACTGCATTAGCCAGGATGGTCTTGATCTCCTGACCTCATGATCCGCCTGCCTCAGCCTCCCAAAGTGCTGGGATTACAGGCGTGAGCCACCGCGCCTGGACTTCTTTCTTTTTCTATTCTTCTTTTTTCTTTTTTCCTTTAGAGACAGAGTCTTGCTCTGTTGCCCAGGCCAGAGTGCAGTGGTGTGATCATGGCTCACTGCAGCCTTGAACTCCTGGGCTCAAGGAATCTTCCCACCTTAGCCTCCTGAGTAGCTGGGATTACAGGCATGAGCCACCGCAGCCAGCTGATTTAAAAAAAATTTTTTTTGTAGAGACAGGTTCCCACTATGTTTCCCAGGCTGGTTTTGAACTCCATGGGCTCAAGTGATCCTCCTGCCTCAGCCTCCCAAGTGCTGGAATTATAGGCATGAGCCACCACACCTGGCTCATTTTCTTTCATCAATCAATCAATGGCATTTAGCAACCGACTCCCACTTCCACTATCCTTATAATTGGTATTTCCCATATATCTCTCAAATGCCTGAGACATTGCACCATCTAGACTGAATATCCCCTTCCTTCCACCTATATTCCACCCCAATTCACTATAGGTGAAAGTCTTGCAGTTACATATATGGCATGCCAGAGACTCATTCCACCTACTGCATTACCATCCAGTCCATGTGTGATCCAACTCCAGAATCCCATCCTTAGGTCTGCTTTCAAGGACCATTCGTGGTACCAAGTGTTTTACCTTAAGTTCCCCAGAAGCAGAGCCTGAGATAGGGATTCTGGTTCAAGTAACTTATTGAAGTAACTTGTTGAAGCAGTGGAGTAAAGGTAAGGAAGAGTGTGAATTCCCGCTCCAGTCTAACCCCACAGGGAAACTGAAACAAGAACTGTACCCCAAAATTAGTCCCTTGAAACAAGGGACTGTGTCAGACAGTCGTTGACAAGTCTTCTCCCTGGTTCCCTCACCACCAAGAGAGATAGCGCCCATTTGGTTGAGGGCAAGTCTCCAAGAAGGGGACAGCTGTGAGTTGTATCAGCTGAGACAGGGTCTCACTCTGTTGCTCAGGCTGGAGTGCAGTGGTGTGATAATAGCTCATTGCAGCCTTGAGCTTTTGGGCTCAAGCGATCCTCTCAAGTAGCTGGGACTACAAGCGTGTGACCACAGCCAGCCAATTAAAGATTTTTTTTCCATCCTGGCCAGCATGTGAAACCCCATCTCTACTAAAAATGCAAAAAAAATGGCCCAGCGCGGCGGCTCAGGCCTGTAATCCCAGCACTTTGGGAGGCCGAAGGTGGGGGTGGATCATGAGGTCAGGAGTTCAAGACCAGCCTGGCCAACATAGGTGAAACCCCATCTCTACTAAAAATACAAAAAATTAGCCAGGTGTGGTGGTGGGCACCTGTAATCCCAGCTATTTGGGAGGCTGAGGCAGGCGAATCGCTTGAACCTGGGAGGCAGAGGTTGCAGTAAGCTGAGATCACGCCATTGCACTCCAGCCCTGGTGACAGAGTGAGACTCCATCTCAAAAAACCAAAAAATTAGCTGAGTGTGGTGGTGCACACCTGTAATCCCAGATACTTAGGAGGCTGAGGCAGGAGAGTCACTTGAACCCAGGAGGCGGAGATTGCAGTGAGCCGAGATGGCGCCACTGCACTCCAGCCTGGCGACAGAGCAAGACTCCGTCTCAAAAAAAAAAAAATTGTTTTTTTTTTCGTAGAGTTGGGGCCCTTGCTGTGTTGCCCAGGCAGTTCTCAAACTCCTGGCCTCAAGTGATTCTCCTGCCTTTGCCTCCCAAAGTGCTAGGATTCTAGGTGTGAGCCACTGCACTTGGCTTGTATTTTCTTAAGCTGTGTAGACCTGAAACATAGCAGTTATATTACCTTCAAATAATAACACATGTTTACAATCCTTTGTCCACAAATCAAAAATGCCAACTAAATTCAAAATGATTTTAAAACAAAGAATATTTTTCATAAATTTGGTGCAAACTCTACAGAAATGTAAAGTGTTAGATTATGGGATACTGCCACAAATTCAGCTAGGGGTATCATTTGGATGACATACGTCCGATATTACATTTTTTAAGTAAAAAAGATTCCTAATTTTGAAACAAAGCTGGCTCCAGAAAGTTTGGATAAGGAATTATGGACCTGTTGCTACCATTTTTAAGGTTCAAATATTACATATATGTACATATACATGTATCAAAAGTAACTCAACCCTGCAAGAGGGATTTGCTTTCCCCATTTTTCAGATGAAGGATCAGAGGCACAGAAAGGTTAATTAACTTACTCAAGTAGTCAAGTTAGTGAATGGAAAAGTCAGGTCCGTGAGACTTCAAAACCTGATCTTTCCCATTACATCATGCTGTGTCTGCTGGTGAAATCATTGCTAGTTCATATAACGATTCTCGCTGTCAGTAATCTGTGATGTTTTGCGAAGAGCACTGTGACTTCTAGAAGCTCTACTACCTAAACATGTTTGAAAATCCCTGGACCTCATGACTTTAATGGTGTTTTCCACCCCCTAGGATTCTGTATGATTCTGTAAATTCTTTGTTGTTTTTTTTTTTGAGATGGAGTTTTGCTCTTATTGCCCAGGCTGGAGTGCAATGGCGTGATCTTGGCTCACCGCAAACTTTGCCTCCCAGGTTCAAGCAATTCTCCTGCCTCAGCCTCCCGAGTAGCTGGGATTACAGGCATGCACCACCACGGCTGGCTAATTTTATATTTTCAGTAGAGGTGGGATTTCCCTATGTTGAGGCTGGTCTCGAACTGCTGACCTCAGGTGATCTGCCCGCCTTGGCCTCCCAAAGTGCTGGGATTCCAGGTGTGAGCCACCACGCCAGGCCTGATTCTATAAATTCTAAGCACACTGCCACTGATAGATTGTCACCATTGTTATTTAACATTTACAGAGGACCTGTGCTTCAGCTTTGCACAAAAATGAGAACTTTCTATTTTACTTACTAGCATTTATTCCTCTCAGAAAGTAATTTTCATGGGATTGGGAAAGGAATGCTTATGAGAACATGAAGATCAAGTGAAAAAGAAATGGGCTGAGGCCAGGCACAGTGGCTTATGTCTGTAATCCCAGTACTTTGGGAGGCCAACGAGGGCGGATCACCTGAGGCCAAGAGTCGAGACCAGCCTGGCCAACATGGTAAAACTCCATCTCTACTATTGAAATAAATAAATTAGCCATGCTTGGTGGCACATGCCTGTAGTCCCAGCTACTCAGGAGGCTGAGGTAGAAGGATCACCTGAACCCAGGAGGCAGTAGTTGCAGTGACCAGTGACCAAGATCACACCACTGCACTCCAGCCTGGGGGTCAGAGCAAGACCCTGTCTCCAAAAAAAAAAAAGAGTTAGACCTAAATTCAAATCCAGTTTTTGCCATATCATTCATTCAATAATATAATGAGATTATGTCACTGCAGGATATGGTGGTGGAGCCGGAAGGAATGTTGGTCTCTAGATATCAGGCTCCTATTTCTCCAGACTGAATACCTTATATTAGATTTAATATGTCTTCTTCTCCATCCTTCCCCTCACCTCACCTTCTCCATCCTTCCCCTCACCTCACCTTCTCCTTCCCTTTCCCATTCTCCCTCCTCCCTCCTCCTTTTTTTTTTTTTTTTTTTTTTTTTTTTTTTTTTTTTTAGAGACAGATGTCCCTATGCTGCCCAAGCTGGAGTGCAGGGGCTATTCACAGGTGCTACCATAGCACACTACAGCCCAGAACTGCTGGGCCCAAGCAATTCTCCTGCCTCAGCCTCCCGAGTAATGGGGGCTACATGGGGACACAGGTGCACACCAATCACACCTGGCAATTTTTGCAAAATATAACCAAGAAATAAAATAAATCAAGGTTTTTTTCTCTAGATAACTAAAAAATGATTGTGAAAGTGTGACTTTTTCCTTTAGTAAAAATGAGCTTGAGCTTGAGAACATTTATATCTTTTTTTTTTTTTTTCTGAGACGATGTCTCGCTCTGTCACCCAGGCTGGAGAGCAGTCTGCAATCTCTGCTCACTGCAACCTCCGCCTCCCAGGTTCAAGTGATCCTCCTGCCTCAGCCTCCCAAGAAGCTGGGATTACAGACTCCCATGACCATGCCTAACTAATTTTCATATTTTTAATAGTGACGGGGTTTCACCATGTTGGCCAGGCTGGTCTCAAACTCCTGACCTCAAGTGATCCACCTACCTTGGCCTCCCAAAGTGCTGGGATTACAGGTGTGAGCCACCATGCCTGACCCAGAGAACATTTGTATGTTTTCTCATTCTGTTGCCCAGGCAGGAGTGCAGTGGCACAGTCTCGTCTCACTGCAACCTCCACCTCCCGGGTTCAAGCTATTCTCCTGCCTCAGCCTCCTGGATAGCTGGGATTACAGACGCCTGCCACCATGCCCGGCTAATTTTTGTATTTTTAGTAGAGACGGGGTTTCAGCATGTTGGCTAGGCTGGTCCCAAACTCCTAACCTCAGGTGATCCACCCGCCTCGGCCTCCCAAAGTGCTGGAATTACAGGTGTGAGCCAGCGCGCCCGGCCCATTTATATCTTGTATATACTTTGTGGAATGAATGACCACCAGTGTCAGGTTATGCTGAGCATGGGTGAATCCAGTTAGCCAGAATCCAGGCCATGGAAAAACTTTCCAACGCTGATTTTTTTTTTATTATTATACTTTAAGTTTTAGGGTACATGTGCACAACGTGCAGGTTTGTTATATATGTATACATGTGCCATGTTGGTGTGCTGCACCCATTAACTCGTCATTTAGCATTAGGTATATCTCCTAATGCTATCCCTCCCCCTCCCCCCACCCCACAACAGTCCCCGGTGTGTGATGTTCCCCTTCCTGTTCCCCTGTCCATGTGTTCTCATTGTTCAATTCCCACCTATGAGTGAGAACATGCGGTGTTTGGTTTTTTGTCCTTGCCAACGCTGATTTTATCTGTTTTTTTTTGTTGTTGTTGTTGTTTGTTTTTGAGATGGAGTCTTACTCTGTCGCCCAGGCTGGAGTGCAGTGGCACAGTCTCGGCTCACTGCAATCCTTGCCTCCCGGGTTCAAGTGATTCTCCTGCCTCAGCCTTCCAAGTAGCTGGGATTACAGGTGCCCGCCACCACACCCAGCTAATTTTTGTATTTTTAGTAGAGACAGGGTTTCACCATGTTGGCCAGGCTGGTCTCGAACTCCTGACCTCGTGATCCGCCTGCCTCGGCTTCCCAAAGTGCTGGGACTACAGGCGTGAGCCACTGGGCCTGGCCTGTTTTTAGTTTCTTCGAGATGAAGTCTTGCCCTGTTGCCCAGGTTAGAGTGCAATGGCACGATCTCAGCTCACTGCAACCTCCACCTCCCGGGTTCAAGCGATTCTCCTGCCTCAGCCTCCCAAGTAGCTGGGATTACAGGCACGCACCACCATGCCCAGCTAATTTTTTGTATCTTTAGTAGAGATGGGGTTTCACCATGTTGGCCAGGCTGGTCTTGAACTCCTGACCTCGTGATCCACCTGCCTTGGCCTCCCAAAGTGCTAGGATTACAGGAGCCAACGCACCCAGCCTGTTTGTTTCTGAGATAGAGTATCGCTTTCATCCAGGCTGCAGTGCAGTGGCATGATCTCAGCTCACTGCAACCTCTACCTCCCTGGTTCAAGCAATTCTTCTGCCTCAGCCTCCTGAGCAGCTGGGACTACAGGTGCACGCCACCACAACCTGAGTAGCTGGGACAACAGGTGCACACCACCCCACCTGGCTAATTTTTGTATTTTTAGTGGTAACATGGTTTCACCATATTGGCCAGGCTGACCCTGGAATATCTCATCTGCTCTGGCTTTCCCAGTTTGCCACAGCTAATTATCCTTTCCCTGGTATGAATTCCTATGGTACAAAGAATTCACGTTTGTATAGAGACTTCCCATTTACTAACTGATTTTACACACTTAATCTCATTTATTTCCTATAAAGTTATCATTATCAGGGAAGGGCCATCCTCTTCGCCACCCTCCTCACTAGGCATCCTTCTTAGTGTCTAGGACATTGCTGGGCCCCTAACAGGCAAACAGTGAAAACTTGACTAAATGAAGGAATCAGCATTTGGTTCGGGGGCAAAGTTGAAAGACAGGAGGCAGAAAACAAAAGCCATGAAACAAAGAAAGGGATAATTAAAAGAGAAGTTTGTTGATAGCTGCAAAAGCAGGAAAAGTAGACAATAGGTAGTCTTTCCACCACAGTGGAAAGAATGCCTGCAGCTGAAGGGTTAATGAGACAGCCTCCTGCTTGGATCTCGACCTGCCTCCTAGTTCCCTGTCTTAGGTCAGGTTCTCCCACAAACACTCTGCATCAGACATTAGTGGGCAGAGGCCTTATTGGGGCATGCTCTTCAGATCAGCACCTGAGAGGAAGTGAAGGGCATGTAACTGGGCAGAGGAGGAAGAAGTTGGGCTGTGATGCAGTTATAAACAAACTCCACTGACCCTTCAGAGAGCACAGGAGCCAAAATGACCTTCTAGAGTCATCTGGAAATGAGGCACAGGGGTGAGACCCTTAAGCCTCCCACTTATCCCACCATCAACCCCTCATTAGATACAGACAGCACCCTGGATGGGGTCATACACTTGGATGGGCAGTTCCTTTGCCATGGCAGTTCCCAGAAAATGACTCAGTAGCTGGGGATAGGATTGCCTTAATGCTGAATTGGGTATCTGAGAGGTGTACCACAGCATCCATCTTGTTTCCACACTACATTACTGGATGCTTGAAGCCGCTGCACTGCACAGAAGTTCCCGCTCTACATGGGCTTGGCTGTAAGGTCCCTGTCAGACATGTTTCTTCATTTCCACATGGATCCTTACAAGAAACTCCTATTATTTATGATAATCAAAGTGAGTTTCCTAAACCTCCAAAAGCTTGATTAAAACAACACATGCAACTCAGTTGATGACTTCTCACTGAAAGGTAGGGATGAGTATCCTCATTTTATAGCTTTGGAAACTGAAGCTCTGAGAGGTGAATTCACTTGCAAAAAAACACATTGTGTTGTACCTAGTCCAGAGCCCTTGCCTTTTCATTATACCAATGTTTCCTTCAACATAATGCTAATCTAAGTCTCTCAAAATGTATTATTACAAGTGGGGTGAAATAAAGGTAGAAACAAGGTAAATTTGATAGGTGAAACATGGTAGGGATTTCTAACTTTAAAGCTCATTCCTTTTTTTAAAATTATTAGTATTTTATTTTTTATAGAGACAAGGTCTCACTATGTTGCCCAGGCTGGTCTCGAACTCTTAGGCTCAAGTGATCTGCCTGCCTTGGCCTCCCAAAGTACTGGGATTATAGGTGTGAACCACTGCACCAGGCCTAAAGCTCATTCTTTTCTGTCTATGCCAATATTGTTATTTATCTTGGGTATCTGTACTATCTCTCTTGATAAATTTGTGTAAGGTATACATGTAAGAAAGACCATCTCTCCTATAGTGGTCTATTATTCAATGAGGCTCTGAACCAGTTCAATATATTTTTGTTGAGTGAGTCCCCCATTAACAATATTTCAATGGTTGCCATCACCTAAAGGCCATTACTCTGGCACTAAAGCCTTTTACTGTCTGGCTGCAACCCAGCTCCCCAGCCTCTGACCAGGTCCTCTGCACTATTTGTTCCCTTTCATGCCCAGTACTTTTAGAACTTCTGTTTCCTCTGCCTGAAATGCCCTTCCTCTTTTCTGATTGTCAAGTGCACCCTACCATTATTCAGGATTCAGTTCAAGTGTTACCTCCTTTGTAGTCTCATTATACTTTGTATATAACTCTGTTTGAACAACTAATAATAATAATAATAATACCTAGCCTCCCCCATATGCCTCTTTATACACACACACACAATCATGAATCCTCACAACCACTCTTCAAGGAAGATATCATTATCCTCTTTATAGACAGACTAATTCAGAGATATAAAGAGGCTAACCTAGTTGCATATCTAATAAGTTAATGTGCCTGCTTTTCAAACCCAGTTCTGTCTAACTCCAAAGTCACTGTAATTGTTTTTCTACATGATATCCTCAGGGACAGAAATCTCTTGTGCTTTCTCTTGTGTTTCCCCCAGACCTACATTGTGCCTGGTGAATAAGTAGGCACTCCATAAATATTTCTTTGCTGAAAAAATTTCTAGTGTACATCACGCTAGATTCTACTTCCATGTTTTTATTTGAGAATTTTCCCACCTGAAGTGCACAAATGCACTGCCTCTTCTCTGTTTAAATTCTACCCATCCTTTGGAATGCCTCCTCTGTACAGCCTCCTTAGCTATGGCGATATACACTTCTCTCTCTCTCTCTCTTCAGTTGCAACTCTCTCTCTTTTTTTAAAAATTTTAGACAGGGTGTTACTATGTTGCCTGGGCTGGACTTGAACTCCTGGGCTCAAGCATCCTCCTGCCTCAGCCTCCTGAGTAGCTGGCACTACAGGCATGGGCCCACCGTGCCTGGCTTACAACCCACACCGTTCTTTCTCCTGTGTCAGAATAATGCCAGCCTACACACTTTAGCCCTGGATTACATTCTTCCCTATGTTGGACTTGTATTGCTTTATTCATGGTTAGCTTTTCAGATCAAGGACAAGGTCTTCACTTTGGAATGCTCCAGAGCACATAGCAGAGGCCTAATCACATAGCTCATTGATTGGAAGACTTTTCATCCAGAGCCAAATAGCCTTCAGTAACATTAGAAAGTTACATTTCAGTTCTACACACTTCTAAGAACGGCAGTCTAACTCTTACCCTGTGATTAAGAATCTTCCCTCTTTGAACAAAAAAACAGTAATTTTTTTTTTTTTTTGAGACAGTGTCTTGTTCTCTCATCCAGGCTGGAGTACAGTGGCATGATCATAGCTCACTGTAATCTTGAACTCCTGGGCTCAAGCGAATCTCCTGCCTCAGCCTCCTGAGGCTACAGGCAAGTGCCACCATGCCTAGCTAATTTTTTTTTTTTTTTTTTTTTTTTTTTTTTTGTAGATACAGGGTCTTGTTATGTTGCCCAGGCTAGAAAAAAAACAGTAATTTTTTTTTTTTTTTTTTTGAGATGGAGTTTTGCTCTTGTTGCCCAGGCTGGAGTGTAATGTCGCGATCTTGGCTCACTGCAACCTCCGCCTCCCAGGTTTAAGTGATTCTCCTGCCTCAGCCTCCTGAGTAGCTGGGATTACAGGCATGTGCTACCACGCCTGGCTAATTTTTTGTATTTTTAGTAGAGACGGGGTTTCTCCATGTTGGTCAGGCTGGTCTCGAACTCCCGACCTCTGGTGATCCGCCTGCCTCGGCCTCCAAAAGTGCTGGTATTTCAGGTGTGAGCTACTGCACCCAGCCAATGAAACAGTGATTTTTAATAAGGAGGCACAATAAATCCAGTACTAACACAGGATAAGGATTGAAAACTGAGATGAAAACCAACTAGATCAAGAGTCCATCATCACAACTCCAAGTTCTACTTTCAGTCCTAGAATTAATTCCCAGGTTCTATTCTGTGAACCCCAGATTCTAACCTGATTCTACCAGTGTTAGTCCATATTTGACTATCATTCTATTGAAATTGGTCTAGTAAGCTATAGACTCAACTTTACAAATCCAGTAATTTATGTTTGGAACTCCAGGTTATATTCTGTGAATCCCATATCCTCCTATTGGGCAATCAGATTCTGCTATTAAAGCCCAAGGCACTGCTTTTAGAACTATAGCTTCTATTTTGGCAACTCCAGATTCTATTCCCTAACCCCCAGATTCTAATATTCTAGTAACACAGTTTCTACTATCAAGGCCTAAGATTCTAACATTAGAACTCCTGGTCTGTTCTTGGAATCACATATCCCACTTTTGGAACATCACATTGTATTCTCTGAACCCGTTCTCTGATCCTATTATCGGAGTTCACATTCTTCTACTGAAACTTAAGATTCCATTATTGGAAACTCAATTTCCAATCCTGGAACTTGATCTACTTTAATAATTCTAGATTCTACTATTTCTGTGTCTTAGTCTTCCCAGAAGATTCTACTATTAAAACTCAAGGTTCTACTCTTAGAAACTAAAATTCTACTATAAGAACTTAGGCTTTACTCTCAGAAACACAGATTCCATTATTGGAATTAGACCTGAAGGTTCAGAGTTGAGACAAAAGTTTTGGTAGTAGAATCTTGGACTTCAATTATTGGGATTAAATTGAAATTCTTCATTGGGAACTCTAATTTTAATTAATTAATTAATTAATTTGAGACAGAGTTTCACTCTTGTTGCCCAGGCTGGAGTACAATGGCAAGATCTTGGCTCACTGCAGCCTCCACCTCCCGGGTTCTAGCAATTCTCTTGCCTCAGCCTCCTGGGTAGCTGGGATATTACAGGTGCGTGCCACCACACCTGACTAATTGTTGTATTTTTAGTGGAGATGGAGTTTCACCATGTTGGCCAGGCTGGTCTTGAACGCCTGACCTCCGGTGATCTGCCTGTCTCGGCCTCCCAAAGTGCTAGGATTACAGGCATAAGCCACCGTGTCTGGCCATGGGAACCCTAATTTTAGAACTGAATTTGTTGGAAACTCCAGATTGTATTGTGTGAGCCATATATTCTACCATTGGACATACAAATTACATGATCAAAACCCAAGATGCTGTTATTGGAATTATAGTTCTATTATAGTAACTCTAGGTTCTATTGATTAAACCCCAAATGTTGTTATAGTAGTGGAATTCAAGGTTCTCTTAGACTCTAGAATCTAGAGGCACTTATCACAGAGGTTAAAAACATGAGTTCCGGAGCAAGACTACTTATGGTTAGATACCATTTCTGTACTTCTCAGGTGTGTGACCTTTGGAAAGTTAACCTCTCCATGCCTCAGTTTCCTCATCTGTGAAACAGGGATGGTAACAATAGTATTCACCTGCCAGTTTTTTTTTTTTTTTTGGAGCACTAAATGCAATAATAACAACAGTAATACATGTAAAACACTTACAACAATGCCAGGCACATAGTAAGCACTTAATAAATGTTAGCCATTGCATTATTACTGTTGGAGGCTAATCCTAATCCTAATCTAATATGCTAATATGCTAGAATCTAATCTAATATGCTAGAATCCAATATTAGAATTTCATAATTTACTATTGTACCTCAAGGTTCTACTATATAAACTCAAGGTACCTCTTTGGAACTCAAGATTGTGCTCTCTGAACCTCATATTTTAAACTTCAATACCTGTATTGCATTCTTGGAACTAAAGTTTCAGTATCAAAATGCAAGATTCTAAGAATATAATTCCCAGTTCTATTCTTATAAATCAAGATTCTAGTTGAGGAACTCTAGGTTCTTTCTCTGAAACTGAAATTCCACTGTTGAACCTCTAGATTTTACTTTCATAACAAGATCCTACTATTAGAACTCCAGTTTCCAGATTCAGAGTCTGAGATTCTAATACTAAAGTCCAGAAATCTACTATTGCAACTTCTGGCTTTGTTCTCTGAGTCTAAGCATTTTACCATTAGAACTCAGCTGCTACTTGGGACCTTAGAATTCTAATATTGAAAGGATAGGATCTATTCTCTGAACTTGAATCCTACAGTTAGATTCCACAATACTTAAGGAATTTCAATAATGGCAATCAAATATTATATATTTGGACTACAAAATTCTAATCTGTAACCTCCAGATTGTATTTGTGACATCCAAGTTCTGTCAAAGTCTGAGATTCTAATACTGAACTCCAGGTGCCAAATTTGGAATTGCAGATTTTACTATTTTACTCCAGGTTTCATTCCTTTTTTCCTTTTTTTTTTTTTTTTTTTTTGAGACAGAGTCTCACTCTGTCACCCAGGCGGGAGTGATCTCAGCTCACTGCAACCTCTGCCTCCCAGGTTCAAGCGATTCTCCTGTCTCAGCCTCCCAAGTAGCTGAGATTACAGGCACCCGCCACCATGCCTGGCTAATTTTTGTATTTTTAGTAGAGATGGAATTTCGCCATATTGGCCAGGCTGGTCTCGAACTCCTGACCTCAGGTGATCCACCCTCCCCAGCCTGGTTTCTATCCACCTGCCTCAGCCTGGTTTCATTCTTATAAACCGAGATGTGACTCTCTGATTTCTAGCTTCTGACCAGAGGATGCTGAGAAGGATTTCTTGAGAATTTCCCAGGCATTACTACTTGATTATTAACTGTCCTGAATTGTGCTCTCAAATTCCTGTGATAACAGATCCCTTGAATGGAGTCCTTTGGCAATAGCTACAGCGACAGAGAACCATGCTGGCCCATGGAAAATGTGTTATGTTAATGAAACTGCCTACCGTTCCCCTTTCCTTTCTCCACTCACCATCTCATCTTTGTGGCTCTCTTTCAGGTCCCCAGTGCTACTATGCACTTTCCCTGTGGCCATCCAGCCTACTTAGGTCAAGTGACTCTCAAGAATATATTTGAAACTTTTTTACACTTAAGTGCAATTTATTTATTTATTTATTTATTTATTTATTTATTTATTTATTTTTTGAGACTGAGTCTCACTCTGTCGCCCAGGCTGGGAGTGCAGTGGCGCAATCTCCGCTCACTGCAAGCTCCGCCCCCCGGGTTCATGCCATTCTCATGCCTCAGCCTCCCGAGTAGCTGGGACTACAGGCGCCCGCCACCACACCCGGCTAATTTTTTTGTATTTTTAGTAGAGGCGGGGTTTCACCATGTTAGCCAGGATGGTCTCGATCTCCTGACCTCATGATCCGCCCGCCTCGGCCTCCCAAAGTGCTGGGATTACAGTTGTGAGCCACCGCGCCCGGCCCTCCTATCTGGCTTTTGTGAAAGAAGTATCATTTTGTTTATTTTATTTTATATTTTATTTTATTTTATTTTATTTGAGATGGAGTCTTGCTCTGTTGCCCTGGCTGGAGTGCAGTGGCGTGATCTCTGCTCACTGCAACCTCCGCCTCCTGGGTTCAAGTGATTCTCCTGCCTCAGCCTCCTGAGTAGCTGGGATTACAGGCGCCCACCACCACGCCCAGCTAATTTTTTGTATTTTTAGTAGAGAGGGGGTTTCACCGTGTTAGCCAGGATGGTCTCAATCTCCTGACCTTGTGATCCACCAGCCTTGGCCTCCCAAAGTGCTGGGATTACAGGTGTGAGCCACCGCGCCCGGCCTAAGTATCATTTTGAGAGGGAAACGAGACCACTTCAGGCAGAGAGAACAACATGGGCAAAGGCACAGAGCTATAAAAATGCTGAATTGCTCTGTGTAATCAGAGCATTGGATCCAAGGAAGGAGAAGGTGATGATGGTGATTAATAGCCAATTTTCACAGCCCTTTTACTGTATGCAAAGTCCTTTCACACATGTGCTTCAAGGAAGGCTTTAAGGCACAATGATTGACACCATATACTGTGATGGCAGCTACCCCTGTGTTTAACTGTGCTATATTTGAAAACTGTTATATTTGATAGTTAATTAACTTGTATAAGTTTAAATTTTCTCATACAAAAATAAAAATTGAGCTCTTGTCAGGATTAAGTGAGATAATGTTTGTCGAGTTCTTATGCACTAGCCAGCACTTAATAACTGCAATAATTAGTAGCTACCATAAGCTACTATTATTTAATCTGTGAGGTCGAAATTACTATTCCAGTATTACAGAGGAGGAAGCAGGTTAAGTGGCTAACGTGGGATACCATATCCTATCCTTTTTTAAAACTACACCAGGCCAGATGCAGTGGCTCATGCCTGTAATCCCAGCACTTTGGGAGGCCGAGGCAGGTGGATCACCTGAGGTCAGGAGTTCGAGACCAGCCTGGCCAACATGGCGAAACCCCGTCTCTACTAAAAATACAAAAATTAGCTGGGCATGGTGGCGGGCACCTGTAATCCCAGCTATTCAAGAGGCTGAGACAGAAGAATCGCTTGAACCCAGGAGGTGGAGGTTGCAGTGAGCCGAGATTGTGCCATTGCACTCCAGCCGGGGCAAGGAGAGCAAAACTCCGTCTCAAAAAAAAACCACAAAAAAACAAACAACAACAAAAAACTGCACCAAAGACTTAAGACTGCAAACGCAGGTTGGAACCAGAGTATTAAGAAAACATGGCCGACCAGACTCAGTGGCTCACGCCTATTTAATCCCAGCACTTCAGGAGGCCAAGGTGGGTGGATCACCTGAGGTCAGGAGTTGGAGACCAGCCTGGCCAACATGGCAAAACCCTGTCTCTACTAGAAATACAAAAATTAGCCAGGTGTGGTGGTGGGTGCCTATAGTCCCAGCTACTTGGGAAGCTGAGGTGGGAGAATCACTTGAACCCGGGAGGTGGAGGTTGTAGTGAGCCAAGATAGTGCCACTACACTCCAGTCTGGGTGACAGAAAAGAAAATAAAACATGGCCAGGTGCGGTGGCTCATGCCTGTAATTCCAGCACTTTTGGGAGCCGAGGTGGATGGATTGCTTGAGCCCAGGAGTTCAAGATCAGTCTGGGCAACATGGTGAAACTCTGTACAAAAAATACAAGAAATTCACCATTTGTGGTGGTGCACGCCTGTGGTCCTGGCTACTCAGGGGGCTGAGGTGGAGGGATCCCTTGCACCCAGGAGGTCAGGGCTGCAGGGAGCTGAGATTGAGCTACTGCACTCTAGGCAGGGCAATAGAGCAAGACACTGTCAGAAAGAAAGGAAAGAAAGAAAGAGAGAAAGAGAGGCCAGATGCAGTGGCTCATGCCTGTGATCCCAGCAAATTGGAAGGCCAAGGCAGGCAGATCACTTGAGGTCAGGAGTTCGAGACCAGCCTGGCCAACATGGCGAAGCCCTGTCTCTACTAAAAATACAAAAATTAGCCGGGCAAGGTGGTGCGCGCCTGTAATTGTAGCTACTCAGGAGGCTGAGGCAGGAGAATCACTTGAACCTGGGAGGCAGAGGTTGCAGTGACCCAAGATCGTGCCACTGCGCTCCAGCCTGGGAGACAGAGTGAGACTCCGTCTCAAAAAAAAAAAAAAAGAGAGAGAAAAGAAAAGAGAGAGGAAGGAAGGAAAGAGGGAGGGAGTGAGGGAAGGAAGGAAGGAACTCAGTGGCAGTATAAAGTTTGGGCTTTATACTGTGTAGGCTATGGGAAGCCGCTAAAGATTTTTTAAACAGGAAAGAATTTTGAATCAGATTTCTATTTTAGAGAGAATTTAGAATGTTCTGAGTAGTAACTTACAATCAGCAATTGTAATTATTTTTTATTTATTTATTTGAGACGGAGTCTTGCTCGGTGGCCCAGGCTGGAGTGCAGTGGTGCAATCTCAGCTCACTGCAATCTCGGCTTCCCGGGTTCATGCCATTCTCCTGCCTCAGCCTCCCAAGTAGCTGGGACTACAGACACCTGCCACCACACCCAGCTAATTTTTCATATTTTTTAGTAGAGACGGGGTTTCACCATGTTAGCCAGGATGGTCTTGATCTCCTGACCTCGTGATCCGCCTGCCTCGGCCTCCCAAATTGCTGGGATTACAGGCGTGAGCCACCGCGCCCGGCCACTATTGTAATTATAATGATAATAAGGGACTACAACAGTGGCTCATTCCTCTAATAAATAATTCCAGTGCTTTGGGAGGCCAAAGGGGGAGGATCCCTTGAGCCCAGGAATTCAAGGCTGCAGTGAGCCATGATTGCACCACTGTACCCCAGCCTAGGGGACAGAGCAAGACTTTGTCTCTGAAAAAAAAAAAAGATAAAAAATGCACTGAGCATTTACCATGTATTAAGCATGTAGAAGGCAAAAAATGCATTGCATTTTGGTTTTTAGAACCTCAGGGAAAAAACCAGAGGGATGGCTTTCTTAAGCTTATATACTTTTTTTGCACAGGTACTTTACAGACATCTCTAATCTTCATAGCATGCAGTGGGCGTTACACCTAACAACGGAGGGCCTCAGGATCTGGTAGTAGGGGCGACATGCACAAGGTCACAAAAGCTGGTAAGGTGAAAGGGTCAAGATCCAAACCCAAGCCTGTTTACTCCAAAGCTCTTGCTCTGTCATCAACATCTCATTTACTCCCAGTGGGTGAAAGAGATATTTTAAGGCAGGAAGGTGCCTCTCTCAAATTATACTCAAACAGTACAAGTGTAAAGGGGAAGGGTGGGGCCAAGCTCCTCTTTTGAATGAAATGAAGGAAAAGAATCTGCATCTGGGAGCTTCTGACTAGCTGAGACTCTGGAGGAGCAGTAGAACTAGGAGCCGGAGGGTGGGCACAGGTTGGTGGAGGGGGAACTCGGCAATTGATGACATTCCACCTGATGAGCCTCACCTCATCAGGTAGCCAAGAGTTTTGGTGAAACTGCTCTGTGCCAGGGAACTGGAATTGTGGAACTAATAAATTCCAAACCCATAAGGTCAGAGATAGCAAACCCTTCAGAAATTATATTGCTTTCTTATTGTAAAGGCAAGGAAACAGGCCCACAGAAGAACAGCGATCTCTTCTGTGTGAGGGTCACACAGCAGTGAGAGACAGAATTTAGAGCCTCTGCCTTATTGGGATTTGCTTCTCTGTAATTCATGCCATGGTAAAAGTGATTGTCAGAAGATCCTTTCCCAAAAGCATGCTTTAAGAGAAAAGAGAGCAGCTGGGCACAGTGGCTCACACCTGTACTTCTAGCACTTTGGGAGGCTGAGGCAGGAGTTCAAGAGCAGCCTGGCCAACATGGTGAAACCCTGTCTCTATTAAAAATACAAAAATTAATCGGGTGTGGTGGCGGATGCCTGTAATCCCAGCTACTCAGGAGGCTGAGGCAGGAGAATTGCTTGAATCCGGGAGGCGGAGGTTGCAGTGAGCCAAGATGGAGCCACTGCACTCCAGGCTGGGCAACAGAGTGAGACTCTGTCTCCAAAAAAGGAAAAAAAAAAAAAAGAAAAAGAGAAAAGAGAAAGAGAGCACCTGCTGCGCAAAGGAGAGAGGAAGGAATATAAGTCTAGAATCCTGGGGATAACCCAGACTTATGACCCAGTTTTCTCAGGAACAGGCTACATTTGGGGATTTAAGAGATGTTTATGTGGGAAGACAGAGACTCATGTTTCTGTCTTCTAGGAGCAGAAATGAGATTTGCCTTTCTGCTTCTACTCAAAAGCAGTTTCCTGATCTAGAATTTGTTTGATACAGAATATTCCAGTGTGAAAGGATATTTGGGCCCATCTAAGAGATGGCACAGCTCAGTCCTGTGGGACCTGTGGGCTGGAAGTCAGAAGACCTGGTTCTAGCCCCAAGTCTGCCACTGTCATTCTAGGTGATTCTGGCAAGCCTTTCCCCTTCTCTGAACTTTAGTTTTCTCATCTGTTAAGTGGGGTGTTTATATCCAACCATCTGTAAGGAGTTTTTCCAGCTCAATCTACAGTTACATCTCTCTAGTGAAACCACCTTTGCAAAAATTATAACTGAGGAAATTATGACAGTAAAAGAAACCAGACCTAACCAACTCCATCTTGCTTCTAACTTTTAAGCTGTCCTAGTTCATTCCTGGGCGTAGGCCGAACTAACCTTGGGAAGGAATTCACTTGATGGTTTGACGTTTTACTCTGAAACAAAATTAATCATAGCTGTTTCCTGAAAAGACCCCCTTCTTGCCTAGGGACCAGTCTGCCTTTACAGGACTAACAAATTAGCTACAAGGTTAGAAATTACAGTTCATAGGTCATGCAGCCTCTGGCTGCAAGTGTCTGAGCCTCCCCAGATTGCTCCTGGGGATAATATTACTATTGTAAAACCTAAGATCAGTGCCTGAGATATTTTGCAGACCATGCCCTAAATGGATCAGCTGACACCACCCAGACAAGATTAGTAATCTGGCTCAACCAGTTCTGCGATCCCACCCAGGAACAGAAGACAGCAAGAAAACCTCACTTCGCCCCCTATGATTCTATTTCCAACCTAACCAATCGGCATTCCCCACTTCCGGAGCCCCTACCCGCCAAATTATCTTTAAAAACTCCAATCCCCAAATGCTCAGGGAGACTGATTTGAGCAATAATAAAACTCCGGTCTCCTGCACAGCCAGCTATGTGTGAATTCTCTTTCTCCATTGCAATTCCCGTCTTAATAAATCAGTTCTGTATAGGCAGCAGGCAAAGCGAATCCATTGGCCTGTTACACTAGAGGCTAAGTTTTTCATGATGCCTAGCTATAGGAAGCGCCATGCAGACTAGAATCCAGGGGTCCTGATGACCTGACCATGTTCTATGTCACACATCGTTCTCTAGTTGACATTATCTTCTCCCTCCTCCCCGTCCCGCCCCCCAGAAGTTCCCAAACTAGATTGACCTCTTTTATCTGGAGAAGACTGAAGCATTTCAGACAAGCCTTTATCATGCAGATCACCCTGACACCTACCCTGGGTTGTGAATATCAGTTTATCTGGCAGATCACTGCTGTACAGAGAAAGTATCAGTCCGAGGCTAAACCTCTCTGAGCCTCAGCCTCCTCATCTGTAAAATCGGTAAAATACCCTTATCATTGAGTTGCTGTGAGGCTGAAATAAGAAAGTATATTTTACAATATCTAGGATAATATCTGGCACCAATTTCAAATTCATCCATTTATAGTTGTCCTTCTCCACTGTCAATACTATGACCTAATCCAAATCACCCTCTTGCTTGGAATTTTTTTTTTTTTTCTGAGACACCAGGCTGGAGTGCAGTAGCACAATTTCGGCTCACTGCAACCTCTGTCTCCTGGGTTCAAGGAATTCTTTCTTGTACCTCAGCCTCCCAAGCAGCTGGGATTACAGGCATGTGCCACCACGCCTGGTTAATTTTTGTATTTTTAGTAGAGACAGAGTTTTGCCATGTTGGCCAGGCTGATCTCGACCTCCTGGCCTCAAGCAATCCACCTGCCTCAGCCTCCCAAAGTGCTGGGATTACAGGTGTGAGCCACCATGCCCAGCCCTTGCCTGGATTTCTGAAAGAGCTTCCTGTTACCCTGTTTCAAATTTTGCCTCTACAATTCCATTACCTTTCCGTAGCTGGAATGATATTCTAAACATAAATTAGATCGTATCCTTTCTCTGATTGAAAACCCTCCAAGACACCTCATTGTCCTTGAGATAAAATCCCAAATCCTTACCTTGGGCCACAAATCCTTTGATCTGACTTCCATCTGACTTTTGCCTGTCTCTACCTGGCCTCATCTCTTGCCACTCATGCTCAGGCTCTTTCTCACACCAAGCCACTGCACCTGCTGCCCCACTGACTAACTACAACTTGCCTTCTAGGTCTCAATTGACAGGTCCCTTCCTCAAAAAGACTTTCCTGGACCCTCCTGAATTATTGTCTCTCAAAGATTTCCCTGCCCCCATTATTCTCTCTCCCAGTAATCCATAATATTACAGGACTTATACCATTTACAATTATATATTCATTTGTGTTTACTTAATGCTTTATATACCTTCCCAGAAATAAGCACTTTAAATGTAAGGACCAAGTCTGCTTTTATACCCCCTCTATCCCTAGTACCTAGCACAGTCCTGAAGATGCAGTTATTCGGGAATATTTACTAAGTGAATGAAGAGTGGATGCTCAATTAGTTTCCTTTCTTCTCTTTCTCCTTTCTTCACATTTTTTTTTTTTGACATGGAGTCTCACTCACTCACCCAGGCTGGAGTGCAGTGGTACAATCACAGCTCACTGCAATCTCCGCCTCCCAGGTTCAAGTGATTCTCCTGCCTCAGCCTCCCGAGTAGCTGGGATTACAGGCGCCCACCACCAAGCCCAGCTAGCTTTTGTATTTTTAGCACAGACAGGGCTTTGCCATGTTGGCCAGGCTGGTCTTGAATTCCTGACCTCAAGTGATTTGCCTGCCTCGGCCTCCCAAAGTCCTGGGATTACAGGCGTAAGCCACCACGCCTGACCTTTCTTCTTCTTCTTCTTTTTTTTTTTGAGACAGAGTTTCACTCTGTCACCCAGGTTGGAGTGCAATGGTGCCATCTCAGCTCACTGCAACCTCCGCCCTCCGCCTCGCAGGTTCAAGCGATTCTCCTGCCTCAGCTTCCCAAGTAGCTGGGACTACTGGCACCCGCCACCACACCTGGCTAATTTTTGTATTTTTAGTAGAGACAGGGTTTCGCCATGTTGGCCAGGCTGGTCTTGAACTCCTGAACTTAAGTGATCTGCCTGCCTCGGCCTCCCAAAATGCTGGGATTACAGGCGTGAAGCCACCGTGCCAGGCCCTTTCTTCACTTTTTGTATTATTACCAGATACACCTAATGAAATACTTTGCTGCTAACAAAAATTTTGTTTCATGTGTTAGGGGGCCATTCATCTATCTTAAGAGCTAAGGGTATAATCTTTGAAAACAGATCTGGGTTCAAATCCTTGCTCTGACACTTCTGCTGTGTGACCCAAGATCATTTCCTTAAACTTTTTGAGCTTTAGTTTATTACTTGTTAAATGGAGAATTTAGCATCAACCTCAAAAGATTGCTGTGAAGATTAAATGAGGAGGTATATGAAGCACTTATTGCAGTATGACACATAAGTGCTTATAAATAATAGCTATTTTTGTTATTAATAACTATCACTAAGAATAATTCTCTGAATACCCCTAGGTATGTGTTACAGTACTTTTGTGCCATGGAAGACAACTAAATTTTGTATCAGCATACCTGGGTTCCAGTCCTGAAATTGGCTCCATGAATTTGCGTACTCTCCTCAAGCCACATTTTCTTCATCTATAAAATAGTTTCACTAAACCCATTCCTGTTCACCACACGGGACCATTATGGGGCTCACAAAGGATAGTGCATGTACAAAGGTCTTCTAAATTGTAAAGGGCTGTAAGTAAAAGTAAAGGTGTATTGTTATTAATTCCTGGCTCACCTCCCAAGGAGACTCTGGGTAAATAAGATAAGGTTGAAGTAATATTCCAAGTGATTAAGGCCAAGGTGAGGGCTTTGGACTGGAGGCCAAGTTCAAGCCTGACTCTCTCTCACGGGGCCAGGCCATTGTTTAGTTCCTGATTGGAGAGAAGCCTGAGTATCTCTTCAGTGCCTCAGTGGGGAGAGTGTAAATGAGGGAAAAGTTCAAAATAAGACATGGCTTGTTTGCTTGCCCTACTGCTGTCTGCCCAGACAGGGAGGGGGACCTAGCAGATCTCTTCTTGTGTCCTAATTTTCTTGGCTCCTCCTACCCTCAGGGCAGGTATGTGTCCTTGTTAGAACCTGCGAGGGAAGGCTTTTTAAATTTTATTTTATTTTTTGTTGAAACAGCATCTCACTCTGCCGCGCAGGCGCCCAGGGTGGAGTGCAGTGGCGCTATCACAGCTCACTGCAGCCTTGACCTCCCCGGGCTCAGGTGATCCTGAGAAGGGCTTTTTATTAGCTAAACTGATGACAACTGTTTCATACATCTTCACTGCCCATCCTCACTGTGGCATGTCAAGGAAAACACATTTTCCTGGATACTCAGGGAGGCGGTGTTAAAATGTAAAAGAATAGCACAATTCAAATGTTGACCATTCATTCATTCACTTGCTTGTGACCCTGGACAGGTCCTGGGCTCCAGTGCCCAACATGTAAAATGGTAAGAGATGCTGGATTCTAGGATCTGTGCTGTCCTTTCTAGCCAGTGGCGTGCTGGTAAATGTTTTAACTGCTGGCTAAGTGTAGTTCTCACATGAATGTTGGTTTAACAAATAAGACGAAAATGAAACAAAGACATCTATTGGAATTTCACTCATTTATGAATGATATCGGTGATTTCTTTGCTGAATCAAGTAATGGTTTTCAAATACTGAAAGATTAGCTCTTAATTTTTTTCATGTTTTTCCCAGTGTAACGGCTACAGACACAACACAATTTTAAGTTTCATTTGCATTATTCACAGTTGCTCTATCACTTTCTTAAGTCTAGACACTTAACAAAACAAGCCCTGATATACACCATTTGCCAATTTCTCTAGTATAAATATTCCCACCATAGCCAACTTCACAAAAGTGTTAAGTTTTGACGAAGTCCAATTTATTTTTTTCTTTGGTTGCTTATACTTTTGGTGTCATATCTAAGCAACCACTGCATAAGTGAGCCGAGATTGGACTCCATCCTGGGTGGGTGATAGAACAAGACTCTGTCAAGAAAGAGAGAGAGAGAAATAAATAAATAAATAAATAAATAAATAAATCACTGCATAATCCCTGGTTAGATTTACATCTATGTTTTCTTCTAATAATTTCTTTTTTTTTTTTTAAGATGGAGTCTCGCTCTGTTGCCCGGCTGGAGGTGCAGTGGCATGATCTCTGGCTCAATGCAACCTCCGCCTCCCAGGTTCAAGTTATTCTCCTGCCTCAGCCTCTCGAGTAGCTGGGACTACAGGCACATGCCACCACACCCAGCTAATTTTTTTATTTTTAGTAGAGACAGGGTTTCACCATATTGGCCAGGATGGTCTCGATCTCTTGACCTCGTGATCTGCCCGCCTGGGCCTCCCAAAGTGCTGAGATTACAGGCGTGAGCCACCACGCCCGGTCCTCTTTTAATTTTTTTTTTTGAGATGGAGTTTTGCTTTTGTTGCCCAGGCTGGAAGTGTAATGGCCCAATCTCAGCTCACTGCAACCTCCACCTCCTAGGTTCAAGTAATTCTCCTGCCTCAGCCTCCCAAGTGGCTGAGATTACAGGCACCTACCACCATGCCTGGCTAATTTTTTGTATTTTTAGTAGAGACAGGGTTTCACCATGTTGGTCAGGCTGGTCTTGAACTCCTGATCTCAGGTAATCCACCTGCCTTGGCCCCCCAAAGTGCTGGGATTACAGGTGTGAGCCACTGTGCCCAGCCAATAATATCATTTCATTATTTTTTTAGAAACAGGTCTCGCTCTGTCACCCAGGCTTGAGTGCAGTGGTGCAATCATAGGTCAGTGCAGCCTCAAACTCCTGGGCTCAAGCAATCCTCTCACCTCAGCTTCCTGAGTAGATGGGACTCACAGGTATGCACCACCATGCCCAGATAATTTTCAAATATTTTTTAGAGACAGGGGTCTCACTGTGTTGCCCAGGCTGGTCTTGAACTTCTGGCCTCAAGTGATCTTTCCACTTTGGTCTCCCAAAGTGCTGGGATTATAGATGTGAGCCACCGTGCCTGGCCCCCAGCACCATTTGTTGAGAAAACTATTTTTTCCCCATTGAATGATATGGTATGCTAATTAAAAACAATAAATTTGAAACATTAATAAGTATTTCTTTGTAAAAAAAAAGTATCAATAGTAATTTGAATAGTGCTTGCTTTGTTTTTGTATAATTTATGAGTGACCAACGTTTCCATGCTTGGAACATGGTCCTAGTTCTAAGTTTGGATCCACTTCCAACATTTTATTTTTACTTTTTTAGAGACAGGGTCTTGCTCTGTCATCCAGGCTGGAGTGCAGTGACCCTATTGTAGCTCAGTGCAGGCTTGAACTCCTGAGCTCAAGCAGTCCTCACCCGCCTCAGCCTCCTGAGTAGTGGGGACTATGTAGCATGAGCCACCATGCCCGACTAATTAAAAATTTTATGATTTTTGTAGACACAGGGTCTTGCATATTGCCCAAGCTGGTCTTGCACACTCCTGGCCTCAAGCAATCCTTTTGCCTCGGCTTCCCAAAGTGCTGGAATTACAAGTCTAAGCCACCGTGCCTGGTCCACTCCGAACATCTTATTCTTTGTACTTTCAATATATATTTTGAAAAACCTGTTTAAAACAAAAATTTTTTGGTACTCTCAATGTCTTGAAGTATCTCTAAGAGTTCTCTTATTTACTTATTTATTATTATTATTATTATTTTGAGATGGAGTCTCGCTCTGTTGCCCAGGCTGGAGTGCAGTGGCATGATCTTGGCTCACTTCAACCTCTGCCTCCCCGATTCAAGTGATTCTCCTGCCTCAGCCTCCCAAGTAGCTGGGATTACAGGTGTCTGCCACCATGCCCAGCTAATTTTTGTATTTTTTGTAGAGATGGGGTTTCGCCATGTTGGCCAGGCTGGTCTTGAACTCCTGACCTCAAATGATCCACCCGCCTCAGCCTCCCAAAGTGTTGGGATCACAGGTGTGAGCCACTGCACCTGGCCAAAGAGTTCCTTTAATGTGAAGTTTTTTGCTGGTCTTACTGTCTCTAAGATATCTTCATCCTTTTGGTTATAACCATTTTCTTCATTTTTTTCAAAAGTTTGCCTTCACTAAGTTCCTCTGGTTACATATCTAAAGTCTTTCAAATGGGAACAGCGTCAAAATTTCCATGCTCAACTACTTCAAGTTTCACTTCCAGCCTTATCACTTTTCATTTCTTTACTTCACTTGATCTTTTTTTTCTAATTCCCCTTTTTGATTATTCATTTTTCTAAAATGTCATGTGAGTTTTATTACTGGTAGAAAAGGAGGCAACACAATATATCCTTTGCTGTTTGTTAAAGAACTGAATAACAAATATGCAGTGATAGACCAAAGTCTATCACTGATTGACTTTGAAAGAAGCGGTATGATTGATGACTGATCATAATGTGCATCTGTTATTTACACAGTGATGCATGGACTGAAGAGCCAGCAGCAAAGTTTGTAATGTGTGCAATTACTTATAGTTACTATATTGTGATAAATGAAATTTGAATTGTGTTGTTAACTATGGTAACTAAAATTCATGCATTTCAGAACAGTGCAAAGCAAGGGCTGCCTGTATTTATTACTTTGGTTTTTAACATAATTTAATTGTAAGTTTATATAATTTAAATTTTAACTAAACATTTTAATTGATACATAATTTTACATATTTGTGGGTATATATGATATTTAGATACCTCCATACAGTATATACTGATCAGATTAGGGTACTTATGGTATCCATCACCTTACAGATTTATCATTTCTTTGAGTTGGGAACATTTCAAATCTTCTAACTATTATGGCAATGTTTAACAATTGGCTCACAAAGTTTTGAAAATCTAACAATTGCCTCTCATGAGCCAACTGGAGCTAGTGCCAGCCCTTCACTGCTTTCACCTCATACATCCCTCAATTTTATGAATCCTCCCTTCCTTCAGCCAAAGCACATATGCTCATACATTCAAAACCAAGCAAAAACACTATTTTCACCCAACTCTTTATTCCTATAGTGTCTGGATCATAGGTAGAGCTCAGTGTTTGCAGAATTAAAGTGAATTCACATTCACACGAGAACACACACGAGTCCACATCATTTGTTCATGTGCACAACCGAGATGCAGCACAACATTCAAATAAAATAAAATAAAACTTTTATTTTATTTGAAATAAAATAAAATAAATGTTGGCCACAACGGATGCTCACTATTTGGCTGGTCTATTCTGTACAACAAAATGTTTTTTATTTGGTTTTCTGATTATGAGAGAATACATGTACATTGGAAAGAACAGGAAAGGGTATGAAGTAGTTGTTAACTCTTTTCTGGAGCTGCCAGAGATAGTGATGGGAAACAGTGTTTTAGGTTTAAAAGATAAGAGAAGGCAAGGGAAGATAAATAACTTTAATTGAGTGCCTACCATGCACCTGGCACTTTCTTGCTAGCCCTTACAACTATGTACCATACAAATCAGAAAAACAATGCTCAGAATAAGTGACTTTCTCCAGTCAACCTGAAATTAGTGGAGCTGTAATTCGAATTCAGATCTGCTTACTGCAAAACACAAGCTCTTTCCACTACACTATCTCTGTACTTGTGGGCAGTCTCAAATAGGTTGGTAGGCTAAAGGAGCTCTGACTGAACTGGATACCCTGAGGAAAAGCCCAGAGATTCAAATGCCTACACAACTTTCCTCCTCAGTCCAGTCCATGTTTACATCATTAGAACCCAGGTTTTCACACTGTAGCCCAGGGTCTTTCTGTTGTACCATACATGCCATACTGCCTCATACAGAATTCTTATGAAAAAACATAAACATTCCCCACTGTCAAGTGTATCCTAATGCTTCCTTACTGGCACCAGAAGATGGCAGTGTGGGTCATCATGGACAGAATGTTAATAGCAATAATTATGCTTGTGGGAATACCCTCTTCCATTATTCTCCAGTCAAATCTAACTGACAGGAAAGCACTTCACCCACATTAGAAGTGGTCTCAGCGGTTTGCCTCTCCCTGGTGCTTGGTGCATATTCCCACCCTGAGCGTGGGAGAAGGTGTGGCAATGCTCAAGCAGTAAGAAAATCTGTAGTCACACCTGGGTTGGAATCTTAGCTCTGCCACTTACAGTCACTTTGGACAGGCAACTTCACCTCTCTGAACCTGTTTCCTAATCTGGCAACGTGTTGAAATAGCATTCATCATCTTCTCCCTCAAGCCTTCTCCTTCTCTGCTGTCGCCCTGCTTGACAGCACTGACTACTAAGTTACCCAACCCAGAAACCCAAGTGTCATCCTTGACCTCTCCCTCTTTTTCACATGCCAATCCAATCATGAGTTTGATGATTTTACTTCCTGAAATCTGTATTTTCCCTCCTCTACCTAATTCAGGTCACCATCACTTTTGCCTGGATGACTGCAATAAACACTTATAAGTGGCTTCCCTGCCTCCAAGTCTGTGTCCTCTAATCTATTTCCTACATAGCAGTTAGTGATCTTTTCTAAAATCAAATCTGTTAACACCATTGTGATCTTTTCTGAAATCAAATCTGTTAACACCATTGTGATCTCTTCTAAAATCAAATCTGTTAACATCATTGACCAGATTAAAAGCTCTAACAGCTTCTCACTGCTGATAGAATCCAAAGTCCTTGACAAGAATTAGAAGACCTTTCTTATTTGGCCTCTGTCTTGGCTGTCATTGCTTCCCAACTTTGTACTCTCTGCTTCAGCCAAAATTGTCCTCTCAGTTCTTCAGGCATACCATACTATGTGTTCTCCTGCTTCTAGGTTGTTGAACATTCTATTTATGCTGCCCAAAAAACTCTTTTCCTATCTACTGTCTTCCCTCCCCTCTACCCAATTCACCTAGCAAAGTCCTGGACATTTTTCGGGTCTCAACTTAGGTGACACTTCCTCTAAGAAGTTTTTCCTGATCCCTAAGTTCAGGTTAGATACCCCTGATTTGTGTTCCTAGAACACACTGCACTTACCCCTTAAGATTGTAATTGCCTATTTCCTCATCTGCTTCCATCAGTAGAGTCTAACATCTGTAAGGAATAGTACCTTGCTTGCCACAGAACACTGTGCTTGGTACACGGTAGCATTCAATAAATATTTGACTAACTGGCTGAATTAATGAACTATTTGGTGATTTCATTGCCTGCATCTTCTAACTTCTGGCTCTATACCCTAGCTTTCAGCATCTGCTTCTGGCCTCTTTTCTGGTTAGATTGATCTATTCTCTTTTTGCACCCTAGATAACTTCCAAGATTCTCAACTCTATATGCTTTCTTACGGTCAGCATCATCTACAGTTCCAGTTTGCATAGTCCACTCTTTACCCCCAAGGAATCCAGGATATCAGTGCTGGTCAACCTTGACCACTACTTCCACTTGCCCAGAGTGATTCAGATAATAAATAACATCAGCTACCATTTAATGAACACCTACTATGTGCCAATTCCTTTGTATATGTAGCAGACATTAACCTCATTTTATTGATGGGAAAACAAGTCTTTCTCTTCATATCCAGTAGTTACTCAGGACTGAACTCATGTCTGTCTGTTCCAAAGCTTTTCCCATTACACAGTCTTGAAAATGTTATTATATCTTATTGTATCAGGTTTGACAGAAAGTATGGGTGTTGGTAGGAGAGATGGACAGTGGTAGCACTGAGGTACAACCTTTTGGAAAGGGAATTTGGTAATATCTAACAAAACTACATATGCATTATTTGATCAGGCAAAACTAAGAATTTGCCCTAAAGATACAACTACAACAACAGAAAAACACATATGCCCAAAATTATTGACTGCAACATTGCAATTGCAAAATACTGGAAACAATTTAAATGCCTAATTATAAGAGAATGGTTGAATAAATTACAGCAGCAGTTCTCAAACATTTTGGTCTCAGGTCCCCTATACACTCATAAATTATAAGGGACCCAAAAGATCTTTCGTTTCTATAGATTATATATATGGATAGGTATCATTTTAGAAATTAAAACTAAGACATTTTAAACATTTATTTAAAATAACAATAGTTGGCTGGGCATGGTGGCTCATGCCCCTAATCCCAGCACTTTGGGAGGCCGAGGTGGGCGGATCACTTGAGGTCAGGAGTTCAAGATCAGCCTGGCCAAAATAGTGAAACCCCATCTCTAGTAAAATCACAAAAATTAGCCGGGCGTGGTAGCACGCATCTGTACTCCCAGCTACTCGGGAAGCCGAGGCAGGATAATCTCTTGAACCCAGGAAGCAGAGGTTGCAGCGAGCCGAGATTGCACCACTGGACTCCAGCCTGGGCGACAGAGCCAGACTTCGTCTCAAAAAAAAAAAGTATCGATGGAACATATCTCAAAATAATAAGAGCTATTTATGACAAACCCACAGCCAACATCATACTGAATGGGCAAAAGCTGGAAGCATTCCCTTTGAAAACTGGCACAAGACAAGGATGCCCTCTCTCACCACTCCTATTCAACATAGTATTGGAAGTTCTGCCCAGGGCAATCAGGCAAGAGAAAGAAATAAAGGGCATTCAAATAGGAAGAGATGAAGTCAAATCCTCTCTGTTTGCAGATGACATGATTGTATATTTAGAAAACCCCATCGTCTCAGCCCAAAATCTCCTTAAGCTGACAAGCAACTTCAGCAAAGTCTCAGGATACAAAATCAATATGTGAAAATCACAGCATTCCTATACACCAATAACAGACAGAGATCCAAATCATGAGTGAACTCCCATTCACAATTGCTACAAAGAGAACAAAATACCTAGGAATACAACTTACAAGGAATGTGAAGGACCTCTTCAAGGAGAACTACAAACCACTGCTCAAGAAAATAAGACAGGACACAAACAAATGGAAAAGCATTCCAGGCTCATGGATAGGAAGAATCAATATCATGAAAATGGCCATACTGCCCAAAGTAATTTATAGATTCAGTGCTATCCCCATCAAACTACCATTGACTTTCTTCACAGAATTAGAAAAAAACTACTTGAAATTTCATATGGAACCAAAAAAGAGCCTGTATAGCCAAGACAATCCTAAGCAAAAAGAACAAAGCTGGAGGCATCATGCTACCTGAGGTCAAACTATACTACAAGGCTACAGTAACTAAAACTGCAAGGTATTGGTACCAAAACAGATACATAGACCAACGGAACAGAACAGAGGCCTCAGAAATAACGCCACACATCTACAACCATCTGATCTTTGACAAACCTGATAAAAACAAGCAATGGGGAAAGGATTCCCTATTTAATAAATGGTGTTGGAAAAACTCGCTAGCCACATGCAGAAAACTGAAACTGGACCCCTTCCTTAAACCTTATATAAAAATTAACTCAAGATGGATTAAAGGCTTAAACGTAAGACCTAACACATAAAAATCCTAGAAGAAAACCTAGGCAATACCATTCAAGACATAGGCATAGGCAAAGACTTCATGACTAAAACACCAAAAGGAATGGCAACAAAAGCCAGAATTGACAAAAGGGATCTAATTAAACTAAAGAGCTTCTGCATAGCAAAAGAAACTATCATCAGAGTGAACAGGAAATCTACAGAATGGGAGAAAATTTTTGCAATTATCCACCTGACAAAGGGCTAATATCCAGAATATACAAGGAACTTGAACAAATTTACAAACAACCCCATCAAAAAGTGGGTGAAGGATATGAACAGACACTTCTCAAAATAAGACATTTATGTGGACAACAAACATATGAAAAAAAGCTCATCATCACTAGTCATTAAAGAGATGCAAATCAAAACCACAATGAGATACCATCCCATGCCACTTAGAATGGTGATTATTAAAAAGTCAGGAAACAACAGATGCTGGAGAGGATGTGGAGAAACAGAAACACTTTTACACTGTTGCTGGGAGTGTAAATTAGTTCAACCATTGTGGAAGACAGTGTGGTGATTCCTCAAGGATCTAGAACCAGAAATACCATTTGACACAGCAATCCCATTACTGGGTAATAGGATTTAAATCATTCTAATGAACTCCTGGCCTCAAGCAATCCTCCTGCCTCAGCCTGCCATAGTGCTGGGATTACAGGTGTGAGCCACTATGTCTGGCCACAGGTGGTAATTTATTAAAGGTGAGTTGCAATGGGGACTCTGCAACCAAATCAGTGAACTTTTCATACTGTTACATTAAATCCATTGGTCTATATTACATTGTAAATAGATAGTTTATCTATATGTACTTCTTTTTTTTTTTCTTCTTTTTTTTCAGACAGTCTCACTCAGTCGCCCAGGCTGGAGTCCAGTGGTGCAATCTCGGCTCACCACAACCTCTGCCTCCTGGGTTCAAGCGATTCTCCTGCCTCAGCCTCCCAAGTAGCTGGGATTACAGGCGCCCACCACCACGCCCAGCTAATTTTAATATTTTTTGTAGAGACGGGGTTTCGCCATGTTGGCCAGGCTAGTCTCAAACTTCTGACCTCAGGTGATCCACCCACTTCAGCCTCCAAAGTGCTGGGATTACAGGCGTGAGCCACTGGGCCTGGCCTATATGTACTTTTGTAACATCATGCATTCATTATTTGAAACAATACTGGTTCATTGCCGGGTGTGGTGGCTCATGCCTGTAATCCCAGCACTTTGGGAAGCCAAGGCAGGCGGATGGATCACCTGAGGTCAGGAGTTCGAGACCAGCCTGGCCAACATGGTGAAACCCTGCCTCTACTAAAAATACAAAAATTAGCCGGGTGTGGTGGCATGTGCCTGTAATCCCAGCTACTTGGGAGGCTGAGGCAGGAGAATCACTTGAACCTGGGAGGGAGAGGTTTCGGTGAGCTGAGATCTGTGCCACTGCACTCCAGCCTGGGCGACAGAGCGAGACTCCGTCTCAAGAAAAAAAAAAAAGAAAAAATACTGGTTCACTAAGTTATGCAGATCTTCCACATGTTGACACATTTCATTATACAATATTTAAAAAAAACACCCCACAACAGTTCCAACAGTTAATATCTCCGCCCATCTCTTCAGAAAAGTTTAGAAAGCTCTCAAGTTCATAGCGGTGAATACGAATTTTTCAAAATTCCAATTTATTTATTTATTTATTTTTAAGATAGAGTCTCACTTTGTTGCCCAGGCTGGAGTGCAGTGGTGCAATCTCGGCTCACTGCAACCTCTGCCTCCCTGCAACCTCCACCTCCCGGATTCAAATGATTCTCTTGCCTCAGCCTCCAGAGTAGCTGGGACTACAGGCGCCCACCACCACTCCCAGCTAATTTTCGTATTTTCAGTAGAGACGGGGTTTTGCCATGTTGGTCAGGCTGGTCTTGGACTCCTGACATCAGCTGATCCACCCACCTTGGCTTCCCAAAGTGCTGGGATTACAGGCTTGTGTCGCTGCACCTGGCCTCAAAATGCTAATATTCATTTGAAAACTTGAATTTTATCATTGGCAACAAACACTGTTAGTTGTTTTCCTGGAAGTGACAGTCTTACTTTGTCCATTTTCTAGAAAATGTCTGCCAAATTTCCAACTCTGGATAACCATAGCTTGTCTGTTGTTCTTTAAGGTAAAAATGATGTTCAAATAAAAACTGGGGTGTGTGTGTGTGTGTGTGTGTGTGTGTGTGTGTGTGTATTTTCTAGCTCTGCTCAGTGAAAGCACCTAGAAGCAATGACATTATAGTAGCAATGAGCACAACTAGCACATAGGTCTTTATTTCTAAAGACCATTCTCTACTAAATGGAACTTGGGCTTTTAGGGAAATGGGTGATTCCAGGGATGGAGCTGGGAAGGTACAAGGTGTGCCTGGGACACAATGCAGAAAGTAAGGGAAATCTTAAAAAATGATGAAGAAATGTTAAAAGAACACAGAAACCAGCTGAATCTGAAACAATTTGTGCATCTATTTGTAATAATAATCATTACATAATTCATAGAATAAAAATCAATGAGTTTATCTGATATAAACAAAGTAATAAATGAATAAATGAAGGAGAATAAAAAAGCTCTCCCATACAGCAGAAAGACAAATTTAAAATATATAAGGAATGATAATGATGGAATTAGAAAATTATCATTCGGCAACCATTATAGTAATAATTGTCTCAAGCAAGAATCACCAATGAATGTTAAAAGTGGGTAGTCTCAAATTATCTCCCACAAGATATTTATTAATTACAAAGATAAAAATTGTTACTTTACAGTGGAGAAATCTGGCTGATACAATTTTTTTTTCCTTTTTTTTTTTTTTGAGACAGATTCTCGCTCTGTCACCCAGGCTGGAGTGCAGTGGTGCAATCTCAGCTCACTGAAATTTCTACCTCCCGGGTTCACGCCATTCTCCTGCCTCATCCTCCCGAGTAGGTGGGACTACAGGCGTCCGCCACCATGCCTGGCTAATTTTTTTGTATTTTTAGTAGAGACGGGGTTTCACCATGTTAGCCAGGATGGTCTCGATTTCCTGACCTTGTGATCCGCCCACCTCGGCCTCCCAAAGTGCTAGGATTACAGGCGTGAGCCACCGCGCCCAGCTGCCTATACCTTCTTAAGTGAACAAAGTCACTCTCATCAGTGATGAGACATACAAGTATCACATGACTCTGGATAAGACACACTGAGAGGGACACAACTTCATTTGTGTAGTATTACTGCCCAAAATGCATAACCTGAATTTAATAATGAAGAAAAACCAGAAAAACTCAAATTGAGGGATATTTTACAAAATAAATGGCCTGTATTCTTCAAAAATGTAAAGACTGTAAAAGAAAAAATACTGAGAAACAGTTCCAGATTAAAGAAAATAAAAGAAACTTGAAATTAATTATAATGTGTGATCCTGCACTGGATCCTGGACCAGAACCAAAAACTTATTTTCTTTTTCTATAAAGAATATTAGGCGAGGCATGGTGGCTCACGCCTGTATTTCCAGCACTTTGGGAGGCCCAGGAGGGTGGATCTCCTGAGGTCACGAGTTCGAGACTGGCCTGGCCAACATGGTGAAAACCTGTCTCTACTAAAAATACAAAAATTAGCCGGGTGTGGTGGCACATGCCTGTAGTCCCAGCTACTTGGGAGGCCGAGGCAGGAGGTGGAGTCTCACTCTGTTGCCCTGGCTGGAGTCCAGTGGTGTGATCTCAGCTCACTGCAATCTCTGCCTCTGAGGTTCAAACAATTCTTGTGCCTCAGCCGCCCGAGTAGCTGGGACTACAGGTGTGAGCCACCAGGCCCAGCTAATTTTTGTATTTTTAGTAGAAATGGGGTTTCACCATGTTGGCCAGGCTGGTCTGGAACTCCGGACCTCAGGTGATCTGCCCACCTTGGCCTCTCAAAGTGCTGAGATTATGGGCATGAGCCACTGTGCCTGGCCAAAAAAAAAAAAAAAAGCAGGAGAATTTTTTTTTTTTTTTTTTTGGAGACAGAGTTTCGCTCTTGTTGCCCAGACTGGAGTGCAATGGCACAACCTTGGCTCACCGTAACCTCTGCTTCCCGGGTTCAAGTGATTCTCCTGCCTCAGCCTCCCACGTAGCTGGGATTACAGGCATGTGCCACCACACCTGACTAATTTTGTATTTTTAGTATAGATGGGGTTTCACCATGTTGGTCAGGCTGGTCTCAAACTCCTGACCTCAGGTGATCCACCCGCCTCAGCCTCTTAAAGTTCTGGGATTACCGGTGTGAGCCACTGTGCCTGGCCAAAAAAAATTTTTTTGTAGAGATAGGGGTCTTGCTATATTGCCCAGGCTGGTCTCACACTTGTGAGCTAAAGTGATCCTCCCAAAGTGCTGGGATTACAGGTGTGAGCCATCATGCCCATCCAAGGTCACAGATTAGATCACAGTACTGTATCAATGTTAAGTTTTTAATTTTGATAATTATAATGTGATACATGTACTCTGTCTTTGTTTTGATTAAATACACAGAAAAATATTTAGGGATAGATTAGAAGATTACGATGGGCCAGGCACGGTGGCTCAGGCCTATAATCTCAGTACTTTGGGAGGCTGAGGCAGGAGGATTGCTTGAGGCCAGGAGTTTGGGACTAGCCCAAGCAACACAGTGAGACCTCACCTCTACCAAAAAATAAATAAATTAGCCAGGTATGGTGGTGCACACCTGCAGTCCCAGCTACTCAGGAGGCTGAGGCAAAAGGATTCTTTGAGCCCAGGAGTTCAAGGCTGCAGTGAGTTGTGACTGCACCACTGCACTCCAGCCTGGGCAACAGAGCAAGAGTGTCTCTTAAAAATAATAATAATAGGCCGGGCACGGTGGCTCACGCCTGTAATCCCAGCACTTTGGGAGGCTGAGGCGGGTGGACCACCAGGTCAGAAGATCGAGACCATCCTAGCTAACATGGTGAAACCCCGTCTCTACTAAAAATACAAAAAATTAGCCGGGCGTGGTAGTGGGCACCTATAGTCCCAGCTACTTGGGAGGCTGAGGCAGGAGAATGGCATGAACTCGGGAGGTGGAGCTTGCAGTGAGCCAAGATCAGCCACTGCACTCCAGCCTGGGCGACAGAGCAACACTCCATCTAAAAAAAAAATAATAATAATAATAATAATTAGGCTGGGCACAGTGGCTCATGCCTGTAATCCCAGCACTTTGGGAGGCCAAGGCAGGCAGATCACGAGGTCAAGAGATCAAGACCATCCTGGCCAACATGGTGAAACCCCTTCTCTAATAAAAATACAAAAATTAGCTGGGCATGGTGGTGTGTGCCTGTAGTCCCAGCTACTCGGGAGGCTGAGGCAGAATCACTTGAACCCAGGGGGCAGAGGTTGCAGTGAGCCGAGATCGCACTACTGCACTCTAGCCTGGGCGGCTGAGACTCCGTCTCAAAAAAAAAAAAATTACAGTAGCCTCTTTATACATCTGATATGGTTTGGCTGTGTCCCCACTGAAATCTTGTCTTGAATTGTAATAATCCTGTGTCGGGCCCAGGCACGGTGGCTCACACCTATAATCCCAGCACTTTGGGAGGTCGAGGTGGGTGGATCACCAGGTCAGGAGTTCAAGACAAGCCTGGCCAAGATGGTGAAACCCCGTCTCTACTAAAAATACAAAAATTAGCCGGGCATGGTGGCGGGCGCCTGTAATCCCAGGTACTCGGAAGGCTGAGGCAGGAGAATCGCTTGAACCCGGGAGGCGGAGGTTGCAGTGAGCCAAGATCGTGCCACTGCACTCTAGCCTGGGCAACAGAGTGAGACTCCGTCTCAAAAAAAAAAAAAAAATCCCGTGTCAAGGGTGGGACCAGGTGGAGATAATTGAATCATGGGGGCAGTTGACCCCATACTGTTCTCATGATAGTGAGTTCTCATGAGATCTGATGATTTTATAAGGGACTTTCCCCTTTCCTTGGCACTCATTCTCTCTCCTGCTGCCCTGTGAAGAGGTGCCTTCTGCCATGATTGTAAGTTTCCTGAGGCCTCCCCAGCCATGCAGAACTGTGAGTCAATTAAACCTCTTCATTATAAATTACCCAGTCTCAGAAATTTCTTCATAACAGCATGAGAACAGACTAATACAATATCTATATCTCTCTATAGAGATAGAAGAAACATAGAGCAAGAGAGACAGAGAATGATGAAGCAAATGTGGTTAGATATGGGTGAAAAGTATGTGGGATTTTGGGGTACTATTTTTGCAACTTTTCTTTAAATCTGCTATTATTCCAAAATAAAAAAATTGAAAAATTCCACAAACATATAACATTTTGAACTATTTCCTTCTAAGTGTCATATTTATATATTTTGTAAGTATATAAAGCACATAATTGGGATAATAGTCTTTTGTACTTAACACTGTTTTTTATTAACTTGGTATTGAATCATAAGCAGTTTTCAATGTCATTTAAAATTATTTAAAAACAATTGTTAATGGATGCATAATAGTTCTTTGTGTAGAGGTTTTTTTTTGTTTTTTTTTTTGATAGAGTTTCCTTCTTGTTGCCTAGGCTGGAGTGCAGTGGCATGATCTCGGCTCACTGCAACCTCTGCCTCCCAGGTTCAAGCAATTCTCCTGCCTCAGCCTCCTGAGTAGCTGGGATTACAGGCATGCACCACCATGCCCGGCCAATTTTTGTATTTTTAGTAGAGATGGGGTTTTGCCATGTTGGCCAGGCTGGTCTCAAACTCCTGACCTCAGATGATCCACTCGCTTCGGCCTCCCAAAGTGCTGGGATTACAGGCTTGGGCCACAGTGCCTGGCATGTGGAGGTATTTTAATTTATTTTATTTAGGGTTTTCCTCACATTATGTTATAAACTTACAGTAAAACCTACAATTAACATCTTTTTGCATCTATCTTTGTCCATATATTTATATTTGATTAGTTACATATCCTCATCTCCTAGAATGAGAACTGCTTTGCTAATTTTTTAAAAATAATTTTATTTTATTTTTAGAGGCAGGGTCTCACTCTGTCTCTGAGGCTGGAGTGCAGTTGGGCAATCATAGATTACTGTAACCTCAAATTCCTGGGCTCAAGCGATCCTCCTGCTTCAGCCTCCCAAGTAGCCAGGACTACAGGCTCTTGCCACCATGCCTGGTAATTTTTTTTTTCTTTTTGAGACGGAGTTTCGCTCTGTCGCCCAGTCTGGAGTGCAGTGGCATGGTCTCAGCTCACTGCAACCTCCGCCTCCTGGGTTCAAGTGATTCTCCTGCCTCAGCCTCCTGAGTAGCTGGGATCACGGACACACACCACCATGCCTGGCTAATTTTTGTATTTTTAGTAGAGACAGGGTTTCACCATGTTGGCCAGGATGGTCTTGATCTCCTGACCTCGTGGGCTGCCCACCTCGGCCTCCCAAAGTGCTAGGATTACAGGTGTGAGCCACCGTGCCCGGCCGGGAGTCTTATTTTTTGTGGGCCCTGAAATTTAAAGGAAAAGTTCTAAAAAGTCACTGAGCATGTGGGATGCAGGCTACCTACAGTCTGATGAGGGAAGTTCAGTTCAGCTTAACATCCTCTGGGGTGTACTTTGTGCTGAGACTGGTTCTAGGGACACAGATATGAATCAAACACTGAACCTGTCAAACAGGGGCTTACAATTTGGTAGGGGAGACATATAAGTAAATAGATACTGACTGTACAGTGATGAGTAGTTACAAATTGGGAAGCACAAGGATTAATAGGAGCATGGAAGGGGTTTTGTGTCTTCCTTTAAACAAACTTTTATACAGTATTTACTTTTTTTTTTTTTTTTTTTTTGAAACTGAGTCTTGCTCTGTTGCCCAGGCTGGAGTGTAATGGTGCGATCTTGGCTCACTGCAACCTTTGCCTCTGGCGTTGAAGCGATTCTCCTGCCCCAGCCTCCCAAAAAGCTGGGATTACAGGCACTCGCCATCATGCCTGGCTAATTTTTGTATTTTTGTAGAGACGGGGTTTCACCACGTTGGCCAGACTGATCTTGAACTCCTGACCTCAGGTGATCCACATGCCTCGTCCTCCCAAAGTGCTGGGATTACAGGCATGAGCCACCGCACCCGGCCAGTATTTACTCTTATATCCAAATAGAATATGCATTCATCAATTCTTCCTTTTTTTCATTCAGTTCACCTATAATTTATTGAGCATATATCCTAGACCAAAGTGAGTGGCAGTGGAGTTGGACAGGAGAAGAGAAATTTAAAAAGCAAAAAAGTAAAATTTATCAGGCTTTGTAACTACTTGCCCAGGAGAAAGACACAAGAGTTAAGAATGAATCCAAGATTTTTGGCTTGGGCACCTGGGTGGATGATAGTGCCATTCGCCAAGTCAGGAAACGGGTATCTTTTTGGCCTGAATTTTAAAAACTAATTTTAAAGAGCAAAGAATATTTTGCTTGGGGTGCTAGTGCTTAAACTCAGTTGAAAAAAGATTCTTAGAATATTGGCTTTCTACAGGATGTAGACAGTATAAAAATGAAAGTGGGGAGGTCTACCAGGTTGGGAATAGACATTTTACAGTTGCTAGCTAATAGGGGAAATCAGTGAAAAATTGAGATGAGGGTAGCCAAATCAATTGACAGAAGCCCAAGGGAGATTAAAATGAACAAGAGATTTACAGTACAAGAGAGGAAAACAGGTGAGAGACATTTTAGAAGCAGAGGGCAAACTGAAAACGATGGAATGAAATTGAAGAGGATGAAAGGATTTAAAGTGGACTACTCCGATCAGGGAGGAGGTTGTGATGATAAAGGCAGCTGCTTTCAGCAACAAGGAGAGAAAGTGTGAAGCAAGAGGAAACTGGTCTTGGGAACAAATGAATCATCTTCTTCATGTAGTAGCTATGCCCTGGGTTGCATGATTATTCATAAACAAATGCAGGTTTCCTGTGGTGGCAGTGATCTAGGCATGAAAAATACAGTGCTAATATTAGGTTACAGCGCTAATGATCTCAATCAGTTGAAGGGCCCTTTTCCCTTGACTAAAAATTTTTTGGCAACAAATGACCCTTACAGCATTTTGTTAGTATTGTTGAAAGGACTGTTGGGGCATCAGGTTGGGGACTGAAGGGAATCTCAGGGTCTACTTCCAGCTTTTCCTTAGGTTGGATATATTTCACATGTAAAATGGTAGCATAGGACCTAACTCATAGAATCACTGCAAGGATGAATCATGGTTTCCCTTTGAGCCCCAGTTTCTCTTGTTATAGAAAGGGCATAGTGATTTTTTTGTGACTCAGGAGTATGTGGCAAAGGCACACTTAGGATTATGCAGGAACAGCTTTCATTAAGAGAGCTACTAGGTGACATCTTCTCCATGGTGGCTGCTCAATTATTAAATGAATGATTCCTGGAGACCTTTTGTAGTTTCTATTATTTATCATCATTAGGCCATAACCTAAGGTAAGGTGAGATTGCCTTATAACATTTTTTATACATAAAAAATACTGGTTGCATGCTGCTATCTGCTGTGCAACAGAATGTCATAGGATCCAGTGTATGAGGCTCTATTCTTCCATGGAGGGGTGTTACATAAACCCATTAGTGAAATTTAGGGAAATTTCACCCAGACTAGGGAGGATGAAGAATGGAGCATCTATCTTTTGATAGGAATACAGTTACACACACACACACACACACACACACACACACACAGAGAGAGAGAGAGAGAATGAGAAACAAAAACAGATGAGTACAAAACTGAGCCTAAGAAAAAGAACTGGAACCATTAAAAATTTTAACTAACATTTATTAAGTATCTTCTATGGGCCAGTCTCTTTATCTCCAATCTTCAACAACCAGCAAGGCAGGCAGGAGAAAACTGAAGTTCAAAAATGTTACATAACTTCCCTAGGGTCATAAAGCTATACATGACAGAACTGGAACTGGTAGTGTTGGTATGTGTCTGACACCAAAATCACTACACATTCTAGTATACCACTCTGTTAAAAAAGTGTACTTGGAAAATTTAGGGATCAGAGGATTTGGAGAATTTTCTTTCCCTACTTCCCCTCTGACAGTCGTGTTTGTTTTTGGTTCTGATGTTTGCACCCTAGAGGCTGACTGGGATCAAATATGGGGCATCTGTAAACAGAATGATTCCATAGCCCCCACTGTGTAATAATTTCCTTCCTTCAGAGCCTTACTAGGATTTGCCTGGGATGAGGGGTGGAGAGGTGGGAGAGAAGAGGTTGGGACGGAGAGGGTGTTAGTAAAAGGTGGGTGATTCTTTGCTTACCTTTAAGTTGTTTATGAATTTCAGGACAACCCGTTGGCTATTCTCTTCTCTGGCTTGGCATATATATATATGTATGTATTTTTTTTTCATTTTTGTTTTGTGGGGGTGGTGGTTTAGGTGTTAAGGGTTTGGTTGATATCTGTAGAAATTTTCTTAATGATCTACACAGTAGATAAAAAAACAAGTTAAGGTCAAAGACAATTCCTTCGTCTGTTTTGGGAGACGAGTGTGTATGTTTGAAAAAAAGGTTTGTTCTGGGTCAATCTTCTTTCATCCAGACGCATTAAAGGAATTAGAAGGGGGTCTCCCCGCCACCCCCGAAACCGTGAGAGACAAACGAAGAGATTCCCTTATATTCCTGCTCTCAGGTGCGGGTCCGAGTGACAAGAACGTTCACGTATCTTCGGGAGAGAACGAAAAGGTGCTCGGGTCTGGCGGGGGCGGGGAACGCCAGGGGTTGGTGGGAACTGAGGGGCTTCCGGTTCCCGGGAAGCGGAGTCCCGGGCCGGCCGCGGGCCGCGGGCTGCGCAGGGAGCACGGGGCCCTCGCCGCCCCCAGGCCGCGCTCCTTAGCGTTCCCTGCGGCTCGTGCCCAGCGCGGCCGCCGCAGTCCCGACGCCGTAGCCGGACGTGGGGTCCAGGGGGCGCTGTGGCCCAGCGGCGCCGGCGGCAGGAGCGGCCACCCCACGCTGGAGGCTTCGCTGAGGATCCCCGCCTGCCGCACCTCGGTCGTCCCGCCGCAGCCTTGCGCCCCCGGCCCGGCTCGGTGGCGCTCCTCCGGGATCCGCGTGGCTGCCGCGGCCCGGGCGCCGATGCGGCTGGGCGGGTGCCGGGCCTTAGCAGCAGTAGCAGCCGCAGCTGCGGCTACCGCAGCTCCTACAGGAGTGGGAGGTTTCGCGGCGGCGCCTGGGGCCGCGCCGGTGCCCTCCGGAGGAGGCTTTCGGCTCAGGGACGACCCCCCTGGCCATGCTGAAGCGGAGGCGGCCGCTGCTTGAGGTGAGTGTGGCGCGGCGTGGTCCGGGGCTCGCCCGCTTCCCGCCGCCTGTGGGGGCCCTGGCGGCAGACCGCGGGCCGGGCGGACGGGGCGTCCTGCCACTGCGGTCGCCTCCCCCACCCTGCGGTCCTGGGGCCTCAGCCCTTTCTCCCCGCGTCCCCCGGGAGGCTGAAGGCCGTGGGGGGCGACTAGGCCCCGCGCCGTTGGGAAGCCCTCGCTCTGGCCTCGGTTCCGGCGCGGCCGGGTGTGTGGAGCTGGGGGCCGGCAGGAGCACGGCCGCCTTTCGGGTTTGCATGGGCCCGGGCAGAGCGCAGCCTCTTAGCCCGGGCCCTGCACGTACATCCCGGAGGGAGGCAGATGACGCCTGTTTGCAAACAAGCTTTGGCTTCCACGCGTCCCATACCGAGTCCCTCAGAATCCCGGTTGTGGCGGGGGAAGGGGGAGGAGAGGAAGGCCAGGGTGAGAATTGGGGGTGCAGAGAGTGCGGGACCAAGAGAGCCCCTGCTACTCCTGGAGTGTCATTCATGGATCTGGCTTGCTCGAGAACAACCTTTTGCGTCTTATTTGAGGTGAAATTTCATCACCTGCCGCTTGCTCATCCCTGCCTCTTTATATTATATCTTGCCTCTAAGCGTGGTCTGCCTTGGAGAAAGCCCCATCGCATCTTTGCGATGCTAAGTTTTGTAGATAAACACTCACAGTTATAAAAACGTCTTTTACAAAGGTCTGCCCCCCACACCCCGCCAGAAGAAATATTTTTATGCTTCAGTGTTCGGTACAAAAATGTTCCACTTAAAAGAGATCCAGAGAATAGTTGGCAAAAGGATTTTAAGTCCTCTTTAAGTGCCAGCTACCCTAATAAATACCTGAAGGAAATGGGATACATGCTAAATTTTAGAAATAAAATGATTTGTTCTGATATTAATGTTGAAAATGCTAGTGATTACAGTTTGATACCGTAAGTCAGATATTTATGTTTTGTGAGAAATGTGATTACAGGTTATTCTTGTTTTCCTGTTATGTATGTGAAAGTTATAAGACTTATAGGTACTTGCAAAACTTTTATAATCATGAAAAAATATGCTTATTGTAGAAAACTTGGGAAGTATAGAAAGGTACCATGTTGGCTCTTAATAAATATTTAATAATAGGAGAAATCACCCATAATCTCACAGATTGTAAACAGTACAGGTTTATAATGGGCTCGTACTGACAGTGATTTTTAAAATTATTATTTCTGTATATTAGGTTTAAAATTATCTGACTGTTCCATTTTACATTGTCATTTGTATAAGACCTGTAAAAATATTTTACTAAATTACATTGGAACCATGTTGAATTCGTCAATTAAAACAGAAGAATATGGGTAACTACCTAAAAGATCCCTGACTTAACCTTCTATGCAGCATGGGGTCTCCATCTAGGGAGAAAGGTTGGAATGGTACACGTTTTTGAAGACCTACTGTGTTAGATGCTGTAGGCTTGCATTGTTTTTGTCAGATTTTAAGTATTTCTTTTAAAAATTGGCTTGATTACCAGTTATTTGGGTAGGTTAATCTCGATTTTTAAAAGTCTAATTCAGGCAAAGTGTGATGGCTAGGCCTACTAGGGAGGCTGAATGGGGAGGACCCCTTGATCCTAGGAGTTCCAGTCCTGCTTGGGCAACGTAAGCAAGATGCCCCTCTCCGAGGCGGGTGGATCATGAGGTCAGAAGTTCAAGACCAGCCTGGTCAATATGGTGAAACCCCGTCTCTACTAAAAATACAAAAATTAGCTGGCATGGTGGTGCCCACCTGTAGCCCCAGCTACTCGGGAGGCTGAGGCACAAGAATCATTTGAACCTGGGAGGCAGACGTTGCAGTGAGCCAAGATTGGGCCACTGACTCTAGCCTGGGCAACAGAGCGAGACTCCATCTCAAAAAAAAAAAAGTTGAATACAGTTCTCAGTGTGTCCCTAAAGACCACCAACATTAGAATCAGTTGAGAGTGCTTGTTATATATATAAGTATTATATGTAATATGCAGATTCTTGGTCCCTTGAATTGAAATTATAGGGATGACGATGGCCCAAAGAACTTTATTTTTATCAGTCTCCCTGATTCTTAGACCTACTAAAGTTTGAGAATCACTGATACAGTAAGTTTAAAATTAACTAACCTTGCTGAGCCGAAGGAAGGTGTCTATTTTCTAGCAAAACTATAAGTCTTTAGTGGCAATAGTCATTTCTTTCTTTCTTTTTTTTTTTTTACTTCCTTGCAGCTCCAGCTCAAAGGATGTCATTTTTCGTAGTAAATAATCTTAGAAAGAAAAATGATATTTTGAGGGACAGCTGATCCAATCAGCAACCATTTATTGAGAGCCTCCTGTGATAGCTGTGGTGTGAGAGAAGAATACCTTGTCATTTACTTTGGCACTTAATGGACACCAATGTCATTGTCTGTAAAATGCATATACTTCAGTTATTATGCTTACCTTGCGAGGCTTTTAGGATAAATAAATCTGAAAAGGTATTATAATCTGTAAAAGATTTTTATACAATTTTGGCTTTTAAGTGCCAGGTCCTGTTGTAGGTATTCCAGGAAACACAAAAATGACCAAGGGCTCTACTAAACTTGTCCTGTGGAAGCAGGATACCTTTAATTAACTGTTACAAGGTAGGTCAGACAAGTGTTGAAATTGAGTGGAACGTGCTAAATCTCTGTTTAAGGCTTCTGTGTCTCATCTTGCCCTTTAAGGACATTGATAATACTTTTTATGTATGATTATTCCTTTCTCTTCCAATTCCTGATTCAGTGTTTTCTTTAAGGAAATAATTGCTTATATTGCCTGGTGATAGTTTCCTATTAACTCTTTTAGAAAGGTAGAGTGAGTAGAGATGATAATTCCTTCCTCTGTTGCTAAGCTACCACTGTTCATTCCATTCAGTAAACTTTTATGTGGCACCTTGTAAACGTGCTAGCCACAGACTGGTTGCAAGGCACAAAGCTTGTTTAAAAGATAATTGCCTGGATTTTAGCTTAAGTTCTTATGTTCCTAAAGAGATGGTGTATATATGTGTGTTTTATGGTTGTTAATTGCATAATGTGGTACAGAGTATGGAGTCAGATGTGAGCAGGAATCCTTACTACACCTCTTAAAGCAATGTGACATTTAGATTCTGAGTTTCTTATGTACTATTGGAGTAACACTACCCCTCCCAGCAAAGTAGAACAGGTTCCATGAGATAAAAGTAACCGAAAGCAATTAGCTCAGTGTTTGTCATGTAGGAGGTGCTCAATAAATGTACATTTCTTTCTTCCTTTTGGGAAAAACAAAAATCAGGCATTGGGATTTCTGCATGACTTAAAACTTGGTTGCTTTATTTTTTTTAGACTAAGTCTACTTTTGGGATTTGGAATTTTTTATGGAAAACAATTTCGATTTTAGTATGTTTTCCATTTCATTTTTAGCCAGTAAATTAGTATTCCCTTTATATAGGGTACACTTGTTGCAAATTATTTATTTTCAGAGTTTTACATTGATCTTTAATTTTACTTGTGTATACTTGACCTGCATTATATAGAGCAACATTCTTAGTACAGTCAGATCTCTGTATCTGTGGGTCCTCCCAGCCAAGGCTCAAAAATATCCACACACACACACACACACACACAAAAGTAATCATACAATAATAAAAATAATACAAATAAAAACCCAATACAGTATAACAGTTGATTTGCATAGCACTTACATTGTATTTGGCATTGTAAGTAGTCTAGAGATTATTTAAAGTATACAGGAGGATGTTCATAGGTTATATGCAAATACTGTGCCATTTTATATAAGGGATTTGAGCATCCACAGATTTTGGTATCCTGTGGGTTCCTGGAACCAGTCCTCCACAGATACAGAGAGACAACTGTATATAATAATCATTGGAAAATATGTAGTTGCAGGCACTGAATAGAAATAGTTCATATATTTAGTTTTCAAAAAACTCTCAATTTATTAAATTTACTTAAGAACTGTTTTCAGAACATAGATTTTTCCTTATAAACTACAGTAGGCTAGAACTAGATTTTATAGCCTGTCAGTCTTTTCTTATAACCTTGGACAAGTTTGTTACCCTCTTTAAGTCTCAATTTTCTTTTCTATAAAATGCAACTGATAATAGTCACCTTACAGGATTATTGTAAGTATTAAATGATATAATGGGTAAATCAGAGCTATAGTTCAGTCCCACGAGTCCTGGTAAATCCGGACTCTGGAATTGGAAAATATATTTCTCTGAGTTTTGAAAAAAAGAGGTTGAAAGACTGTTAATTATTTATGTAGTTTACTATTAATAAGTAAAATCAGCATAATCCAATTTTGAAGTATTAGAGATTGCTAAATTAAGGAGGAACCAAGGTGTCAGAATTAGTATTTAGTTATGTAGTAGAATACCTTATACTTTATAATGGTAAAATTTATTTAATAAAATAATTTGAAAAGTGCTGTTTTTACAGGTTTTTACATCCCTAATCCAAAAGTCTGAAATTCGAAATGCTCAAAGGTCCAAAACTTTTTGAGCACTGACATGATCTCACAAGTGGAAAAATTCCACGCCTGATCTCATGTGATGGGTCACAATCAAAATGGTCAAAACTTTGTTTCATGTACAAAATTATTAAAAATAGTGTATAAAGTTACCTTTAGGCTATGCGTATAAGTATACATGAAACAAATGAATTTTGTGTTTAGACTTGCGTCAGAATTCTAATCTGTCCCAAATGCTTCTGGTTCCAAGTATTTTAGATAAGGGATACTCAACGCATAAAGTATTTTCTATTTTACAAATTAATTAGTACTTATATTTTTCTTTTAAATTATGGTAAATAGCCCATTTACGGAACTGGAAAAGTTAGAACAGTATTATATATTCACAGAGTTGTGCAAACATCACTGCTGTCTAATTTTAGAACATTTTAATCACTCCAAAGAGAAACTTGTACCCATTAACAGTCACTCCCAGGATCTCCCTAATCCTCCCAGCCCTAGGCAACCACTAATGTACTTTCTGCCTCTATGGATTTGCCTATCGGGACATTTCATGTAAGTGGAATCATACGATATATGACTGGTTTCTCTTACTTAGCATAATAGTTTTAGGGTTCAGTAGCAAGTGTCAGTACTTCATTTCTTTTTATTGCTGAATAATATTCCATTGTATGGAAATACCACATTTTATTCATCAGTTACGGCTGTTTCCACTTTTTGGCTACTATAAATAATGTTGTTGTGAACATTCATGTGCAAATTATTGTGTGGAAATATGCTTTCATTTCTCTTGGGTATTTATAGGGATGGAATTGCTGGGCCAAATGGTAGCTGTATGTTTAACCTTTCGAGAAACTATCAGATTGTTTTTACAAAGTAGCTGCACCTTTTTACAATCCCACCTGCGTTGTATGAAGGTTCCAATTTCTTCACGTCCTCACCAACACTTGTTATCTGTTTTTTTTATTATAACCATCCTAATGAGTGTGAAGTGGTAATGTAAGGCTCTGTCTGCGGTTCATAACTTTTTTTTTTTCAATAGAGGCGAGGTTTCATTATGTTGGCTAGGCTGGTCTGGAGCTACTAACCTCAAATGATCCACCCACAGCCTCCCAAAGTGCTGGGATTACAGGCATGAGCCACCATGCTCCTGGTTAATAACTTTTATTTACAGTCATTAGGTAAATTGTTGAAGCTTTTACTTGCAGATGCATTGCCAGATTCTTTGATGATAAGGAATGTTTTTGGCCTGAGGATAAAAGTTGTAGGCCAGGCGCTGTGGCTCACGCCTGTAATCCCAGCACTTTGGGAGGCTGAGGTGGGCCGATCGCCTGAGGTCAGGAGTTCGAGACCAGCCTGGCCAATATGGTGAAACTCTGTCTCTCCTGAAAATACAGGCCTTTCGGTTCAAAATCACCACTATATGGTGGCAGATACCTGTAATCCCAGCTACTTGGGAGGCTGAGACAGGAGAATTGCTTGAACCAGGGAGGCGGAGGTTGCAGTGAGCCAAGACTGCACCATTGCACTCCAGCCTGGGCAAGAAGAGCGAAACTCCATCTCAAAAACAAAAAAAGCTGTAAACTTTCTAGTTTCCTGTTTAGTAAACAGTGAACTCTGATTAATAGAACTGATTAACCACATTGGGTGGTGATAGGAATGGTGGTGTGAGGACTTCAGCTGTATAAAAGGCTGTCTTCTATTAATATGAATATTTCTTCTTTTTTTTTTTTTTTGAGATGGAGTCTTGCTCTGTTGCCCAGGCTGGAGTGCGGTGGCGCAGTCTTGGCTCACTGCAACCTCTGTCTCCCAGATTCAAGCGATCCTCCTGCCTCAACCTCCCTGGTAGCGGGGACTACAGGTGCGCGCCACCATGCCTGGCTAAGTTTTGTAATTTTAGTAGCGACGGGATTTCACCATGTTGGCCACGCCGGTCTCAAACTGACCTCAAGTGATCTGCCTGCCTTGGCCTCCCAAAGTGCTGGGATTACAGGCATGAGCCACTGTTCCCAGCCTTAACATGATTTTTTTTTTTTTTTTTTTTTTTGAGATAGACTCTCGCTCTGTCAACCAGGCTAGAGTGCAGTAGTGTGATCTCGGCTCACTGTAACCTCCACCTCCCAGTTCAAACAATTCTCCTGACCCAGCCTCTCGAGTAGCTGTTACTACAGGCGCCTGTCACTATGCACTGCTAATTTTTGTATTTTGAGTAGAGATGGGGTTTTGCCGTGTTGACCAGGCTGATCTTGAACATGTAGAATGAAGGTCTAAAACTTGCACTTTGTTTACTCAAACAATGGTTCCCTGTAGTATTTCCTAACTGGTTTGAAAAAAAACTTTAGAAACATTAGCAAGTAATTATTGCTGACTTTGAACTATGTCCTAAAAAACCTCATAGGAAGGCTTTAATACCTTGAATGAGTGCTGGGATTACAGACGTGAGCCACCGCGCCTGGGCAATATGAATATTTCTTAAGAAAAGGCAATTGTAATGCCTGAGTTTAGTTTTTCTTTAACTCTACTGAAACATTTCTAAAAATTTACAGTCTAGTTTCATATTAACATTTCTAGGCAGTCAGGCATGACAGATTTTAAGAATTGCCGTTACCTCTCAATGATACATAATTTTATATAAATACAAATGTCATTGTTTGTCTTGTATGTAGAATATTACCCGATGTTTTGGTTACTCATTCAAGGTATGCCCTGCCACCACGCGTGGCTAATTTTTGTATTTTTAGTAGAGACGGGGTTTCACTATCTTGGCCAGGCTGGTCTTGAACTCCTGACCTCGTGATCCACCTGCTTTGGCCTCCCAAAGTGCTGGGATTACAGGTGTGAGCCACTGCCTAGCCTGTAGTGGTGATTTTAAGCTGAAAGGCTTGTTCTGGTTTATTATACAATCTTTTAGTTCCTTTGGATGATATAGTTTCCGTATAAAGTTACAAAAACAGTAGTTCTGGAGCCTTTTTGGTAGGATTAATGAAAAGATATGCATTTCTGTTTGCAATATAGTTTGGTTCTTTTCTAACCTTTCATGATTAAAGTTTGCTGTTTATCTGTGAGATTTCATTTTATTAAAATGAAGAAAGAGTAAATTGTACATATTTTTATATGTTACATAGCCCAACAGAGTCTATCTCAAAATTCTCTTTACTAAAATAAACTGACTGGTGTGGTGGCATGTGCCTCTAGTCTCAGTTACTTGGGAGGCTGAGGCGGGAAGATTGCCTGAGCCCAGGAGTTCTGGGCTGTAGTGTGCTATGCTGATCAGTGTTTGCACTAAGTTTGGCATCAGTATGGTGACATCCTGAGAGGGGATGACCTCCTGGAAGTCGGAGACCACCAGGTTGCCTAAGGAGGGGTGAACTGGCCCAGGCTGGGAATGGAGCAGCTCAAAACTTCCATGCTGATCAGTAGTGGGATCATGTCTGAGAATAGCCACCCCACTCCAGCCTGGGCAACATAGTGAGACCTAATCTCTAAATAGATAGATAGATAGATGATAGATGATAGCTAGATAGATAGCTAGATAGATAGCTAGATAGATGAGATAGATAGGGCCAGGCACGGTGGCTCATGCCTGTAATCCCAGCGCTTTGGGAGGCCGAGGTGGATGGATCGCTTGAGGTCAGGAATTCAAGATCAGCCTGGCCAACATTGTGAAACCCTGTCTCTACTAAAAATACAAAAATTGGCTGGGCATGGCGTTGGGCCCCTGTAATCTCAGTTACTCAGGAGGCTGAGGCAGGAGAATCGCTTGAACCTGGGAACCCGGAGGGGAGGTGCAGTGAGCCGAGATCACGCCACTGCACGCCAGCCTGGGCAACGGGGGAACATACTGTCTTAAAAAGAAAAAAGAAAAAAGAAAAAAAGATAGAACAAGCAATGTCAAAATTTTGTAAAAACACCCTGTCAGGATTTATACAAACTTTAATCTCCATTTTTCATTTTCAGTTGAGCAGGAGAAACAGTCCCTAAAAGGTAATTAAAATAAAACACTGCCAGTTTGAAACTTGAACTTCACAGTACATCATGTAGGCCTTTTTGTGATTCTGGTGATAATTGTCTTTTTTTTTTTTTAGTAGTAGTAGCCGAGGTAAATTATTTTTGAAGTTATTGTGAGGTCGCTCATGGAAATTTCTGCTCAGTGTTTAAAAAGCAAGGTTGAGATTGTTTAACCTGGCATACAGCCTTCGTGATTTGGTTCCAAGCTGATCATTCCTCCCTCCTGTTTTTGCATCCTGTTCTTCCAAGATTCCAGGTTTATGGAGTTTTCCTTGATTCTTTTACCTTTTATTACTTTTTGTGGAATATAAAAGCTTTCCCTGTAGTGTGCCATCTTTCTGGTAAGTGTTTCACATATGTTATTTGTAACTCTTACTAAGGATATTATAAGGTCATTATATTATTATGCATTTTACAGCTGAGGGAACTGAGGCTTGGAGAGTTTTATTGATTTTCCTAAGCTTAAGCCCACATTCATGATTCAAACTTATATATCAAGCTCATATATCTCTGACTAGAAAGTCCACACTCTTTTTTCATCCTGTGAATCTTGTCCTGTGTCTATGTGTGTGTGTATGTGTGTTTTTTCTTTTTTTTTTTTTTGAGATGGGGTCTCGCTCTGTCATCCAGGCTGGAGTGCAGTGGTGTGGTCTCGGCTCACTGCAACCTCCGCCTCCCGGGTTCAAGCAATTCTCCTGCCTCAGCCTCCCGAGTAGCTGGGACTACAGGCACCCACCACTACACCTGGCTAATTTTTTGTATTTTTAGTAGAGACAAGGTTTCACCATGTTGGTCAGGCTGGTCTGGAACTCCTGACCTCAAGTGATCCACCCGCCTCGGCCTCCCAAAGTGCTGGGATTAGAGACATGAGCCACCTCTCTGAGCCCATCCAGGATTTCTAAAGTATGTTCCCTAGGAGCAAGGAGATGTTCTCTAGTCAAATAAGTTTGGGTTTTCAGCTTACTATATATCCCTTAGGTAGAAGTTTGCAAATGCACGTTAGTATTCTAAAGACTGAGGAGTGGAAGAAACTTGTTTAACTTTGTTCAGCTATGTATTACCCCAATTTTTTTTTTGAGATGGAGTTTTGCTCTTGTTACCCAGGCTGGAGTGCAGTGGCACCATCTTGGTTAACTGCAACCTCCGCCTTCCAGGTTCAAATAATTCTCCTGCCTCAGCCTCCTGATTAGCTTGGATTACAGGCATGCACCACCATGTCTGGCTAATTTTTGTATTTTTAGTAGAGATGGGATTTCACCATGTTGGCCAGGCTGATCTCGAACTCCTGACCTCAGATGATCCACCTGCCTCAGCCTCCTAAAGTACTGGCATTACAGGCATGAGCCAGTGTGCCTGGCTATATTACCCAAACTTATTTGGTTGTGGAACCCCTTTTTTCCACGTAGGCCTTAGTAATTAACACCTTTTACTGATGTAGGTCAACTTTTATCTGTTTTTTAAAGTCTCACCCTCACCATATCCGAGACTTTGAACTCTCAGATGATAGGCCCTGATTACTTCCTGAAGGTGCTCATTCTGCACGTTATTAGAATATTAGCAGTATTATTTCTTTTTATATTCAGCCAAAAATGTAGCTTTTTTTCTAGTGTATATCCTTTTGCTCTTTTACTCTTTAAAATTACACAGAATAAATAATCACTCTTAATATCTAAAGATGACAAGACAGTATCCTGTCTCTCCCAGCATAGTGATTAAATTACAGGCTCTAGAGTCAAACTGTCTGGGTTCAAATTTAATTCTCCTTTCACTTTGTGATCTTGGGCAAGTTAATAACTTCTTTGTGCCTCAGTTTTCTCACCTGTAAAATGGGACTAACAATAATACATCAATGGGTTAAATAAACAGATACATATAAAGAGCTAATTACATAGTGTATTGGTTCAGGTCCGCTGGGAAGCAGACGTTGAAATGGATGTAGTAGCACAAGAGGTTTTATGGGATGGAATGCCTATGAAAGGAAATGGGGAGAAAGCAGAATTGCCTAGGGAGAGCCTCAGTCTGTGATGCAGATCTGAAAAAATCTCAGTCAACCTAACAGGGAACTTCAGAGCACATATTGCCTGTTAGAGGAGTCCTGCATGGGCAGAAATGGCCAGATTTTAGTACACCCACCATGTTTAGTCACTGGCTAGAGCTGCCCAAGGAGAGCATGGTCATGACTGGGAAGCTGAGATAAATTCTGAACATGCTGCAGCTGGAGGCTGTTAGCTAACCAAACTCCTTGGACCTGAATGGCAATTCTTTTTTCAAGGAAGATCCAAGTGATTGCTACAGTCCATTCCTCATGATGCACAGATCCATATCTTCACAGTTTCTGAGAGCAGCTCCTCCAAGGAAGGAAATGTAGAAAGAGATTAGTGAGACAGGCCTCAGGCTCATCACTGTAGCTGGTCTCAGAGCTACAAAGTTCTAGAGCCCTCTCCACTATGTAGTCTAAATTGCCCTTGCCCTCAGCTATCATTTCTGCTGGTGTTGGTTGTTTACCTAGTGGTTTGACCCAAACCCTCATTTCTGAGGAGTCTGAGACTGGAGTGGTTGCATTTGTCCATTCATAGTCACTACTGGGCAGGGAGTATTAAGTGGTATCCTAGGGAATCATCTGAGTCCCACACATATTCTTTCTTGTTCCCTTTGTGTAACGGCAGCCCTACTTCCTCCTGAGGATGAGGGTTAATTAATCTTGCCAAGATGGGCATTCCTCTTACTGCTTTCTAGTCCTTGGACACAAGGAATACTCAATATTCAGGCTGCAGCTGTAAATTGTAGTTCACTGTGACCTTTCATGTGTCTCCTGGCAAAAGTGTGCCCGCTTTGGGTGCCAGGACTTCTAACTCCATAGAGCCCCACATTGCAGAGATGGGAAGCACAAAGTAGATCATTGGGAATGATGGCAAGTAGGGGCTATTTCCCTTTCCACTTCTGGGTTCTCAGACCCATGTATTCTTCTTACTGGGAACCTAGCTCTAAATCAGTGCATGTACTGCATACAAGAGGATAGCACACCATTTTTGTCTCTGAGCTAGTACGTTAGCTGTGCCTTCAGCAGGCCATTCCAATACTCTCTAAGACTGGTCCTTTTGTATGGAGCTGTTATGGATATAACTACTGGAGCTTATGGTTATGGGCCTACTGCCACAAATCTTTCACTGTGAAGTGATTCCCTTGGCTGGATTCCATGTCTGTTGATCAAGTGCTGTATAAGTCTGTATTTAGTGGTACTGGCTAGGTCTCTATGGACAGGAAAGGCAAACCCATACCTGGAATAAGTGTCTAATCCTGTGAAGATCAATCACTGGCCCATCCAAGATGGAAGAGGCCCAGTGTAGTCAGCTTGCCACTTAATAGTCTGTTGGTCTGCCTGAGGCATAATGCTATATGGGGGCTTGGTGTTGGTCTTTGTTGCTCATAGGTTGGATGTTCAGAGTTGGCCTTGGTAAATGGGAGTCCATGTCTCCTTCTCTGCTTCCATCTCTATTTCTGCCACAGTGACCTCTCCATTTATGTCCCCATCTTGCCACTTCTGGGTGACCGATGTCAGCTAGTTGAGTCATTTTGTCTCCTTGGCTGTTCATTGGCTCTTCTGTATTGGATACTTTCTGGTGGGCATTAACACATGAAACAAAGATTTTCATACTTTCCACCCACTCCCATATATTCATTCATTTCCCTCCACCCATACCCCTTGCCTTTGTCCTTCTCCTTAAAGGCCTCTAACCAGTTGGCCAGTCTACTTGCCATTGCCCGTGAGTCTATATATTCTCACCCCAGGCCACTTTTCTTTCTGCATAAAATTCATAACCAGGTGCACGACTCAAAGCTCTGTCTGTTAAGAAGATTTTCCCTTTTCATTGTCAAGGTCACCCCTAAGTGTGGCTATAATGAACTCCGTTGTTTTTTTCAGCTTGCATTCACATACTGAGCTGACCTACTTATAAGCAAAACTTTGGCTTTTTTCTCCTTCTTAAGTTGGTCTTATAGGATACCCCAAATAGCTATAGATGTGAGCTGAGGAAATGGTGCTAGTATGGTGAGTGCCAGGGAAGTCTTGGCTGCCTGCTTATAGCAGTCTTCTTGTGCCTTTTGGTTCTGTTTCATTTTGATCCTTGATGTGCCATTCCTATCTTATAATGGATTGCTGCTATGCTCACCTGGCTTTATGACCTGGCGAGTCCTAGTGAATGCAGATCATTATGGAAAGTCTGGACACATGGTGCCCAGTGATGAAGCATTGTATCTCTTAATAGGACACAGTCGCACACCAGGAGCTGTTTTTCTTTTTTTTTTTTTTTTTTTTTTTTTGAGGCGGAGTCTCGCTGTCGCCCAGGCTGGAGTGCAGTGGCGCGATTTCGGCTCACTGCAGGCTCCGCCCCCCCGGGGTTCATGCCATTCTCCTGCCTCAGCCTCCCGAGTAGCTAGGACTACAGGCGCCCGCCACCTCGCCCAGCTAATTTTTTGTATTTTTAGTAGAGATGGGGTTTCACCGTGTTAGCCAGGATGGTCTCGATCTCCTGACCTCGTGGTCCGCCCGCCTCGGCCTCCCAAAGTGCTGGGATTACAGGCGTGAGCCACCACGCTCGGCCGCAGGAGCTGTTTTTCTAATAGCATGGCCTTCCTGCAGAACTCTAGGGGCCTGCATTTTGATTCTCTTCCTTGCTATAAACTCTACACTGCATCTTTTCCCACCATTGGTACCTCCAACAGCATAGGGATTGCTTGCACTACAGCCTGGACTTGCTGCAGAGTTGTTGCCCCTACTCAATACTAGCAGCCTTTCATGTCAACCAGTATATGGGCCACAGTGGTATTCCTGGGTATAGAATGTGTTACTTCTAGGATCTGAAGGAGCCTACCAGACATTGTGCTTCCTTTTTTGCAGTTGGGGATGCAAGATGCAGCAATTTGTCTTTTGCTTTGGAGGGGATGTGTTGGCATGATTGCGACCACTGGACTCTTAAAACTTCGCTGAAATGGAAGATCCCTGAATATTTGTAGGGTTTTTCTTTACCCTCTTTGGAACACATGTACCCCACCAAGTCCTTCAGTATGCTAGCCACCTCTTGCTCATCTTGCAAGATCAACATGTATCACTGACGTGATGGATCTATATGCTTTGAGTCCAGATCTCTGCAGACTATTATGATAGAGTGGAGTTAACATAGCCCCAAAGCAAAACCATGAATGCATTTTATTGTTTGTTCCATGTGAAAGTGAACTGCTTCTGATCCTCTTTTCTGATTAGGATAGAAAGGAACTTATTTGCCATATAAATGGCTGCATGCTGTGTACCCAAGGCTATATTTATCTGCTGCAACAAACATACTACATCTAGCATGGCAATGTGGTCATGGCTGCTACTTGTTTGAGCTTGTGGTAGATCCAACTGGTTCCTGCAGGGGCTAGACTTTTGAATTACATGGATATATATAGGGACTACTGCCCTTGAATCTTTGAGATCCTTAAAGGTGACACTAATCATTGCCATTCCCTTTACCTCTGCCCCCTACACAATTTTGGTTTTGATTTACACCCAGGGGATGGAGAGCTATTTTCAGAAGGTTTCACTTGGCCATTCTCTGTCTGATAGCTCTTACTCCTCAGGTCAAAGACCCGGGGTGGGAGTTACCCCCAACTGCCAAGTATGCCAATCCCATTTATACATTGAGGGACTGGGGAAGTGACTGCTGGGTAGGTCTGTGGACCAGTGGACCCATTAAAAGCTAGACTTTGGCCAGGACTCCATTTATTACTTGGTTCCTGTATTTCTACTGCTATAATAGGGCCACAATGATGCTCCATGTTTCTGTATACCAATATCAAGTCAGACTCTGTGACCCATAGTCTTTGAAATGTCTGGGTATTTTCCTTTCCCCACTTTAGTGACATTCTTTTTTTTTTTTTGAGACGGAGTCTCGCTGTCGCCCAGGCTGGAGTGCAGTGGCACGATCTTGGCTCACTGCAAGCTCTGCCTCTCGGGTTCACACCATTCTCCTGCCTCAGCCTCCCGAGTAGCTGGGACTACAGGCGCCCGCCACCTCGCCCGGCTAATTTTTTGTATTTTTAGTAGAGACGGGGTTTCACCGTGTTAGCCAGGATGGTCTCGATCTCCTGACCTCGTGATCCGCCTGCCTCAGCCTCCGAAAGTGCTGGGATTACAGGCGTGAGCCACCGCACCCGGCCTCCTTTCCCCACTTTATAGTTGCCTGAGTAAATGGCCATAGGTTCCTTTCGGGATGGACTTGGGAATAATTTTACATGTATATATGAGTTTAGATGTGAAAACTGGCTCAGGTCCAGGAACTGGGAAAGGGATAGTAGGTTTTTATTGGTGCAATCACCCTCAGCCTCCTGCTTATCCAATTCTGGCCTTGTTTTGATTATATATATTAAGCAGCACTGATTTTGACTATCTGTCTGTTTTTTTCCTTATGGCACCATATTCTCTTTTTTTTTTTTTTTTTTTGAGATGGAGTCTTACTCTGTTGCCCAGGCTGTAGTGCAGTGGTGTGGTCTCAGCTCACTGCAACCTCCACCTCCCCGTGTTCAAGTGATTCTCCTGCCTCGGCCTCCCCAGCAGTTGGGATGACAGGTGCCCACCACCACACCCGGCTAATTTTTGTATTTTTAGTAGAGACGGGGGTTTTCACTATGTTGGCCAGGCTGGTCTTGAATTCCTGACCTTAAGTGATCCACCCACCTCAGCCTCCCAGAGTGTGTTGGGATTACAGGAATGAGCCACATTGCCCAGCCTGCACCATATTCTCTTAACTATCTCCACAGCTCCCTGAAAGTTAAGTCTTATTGGCTGTCTTTCAACATGAATCATAATGGTAAGAGTTCACTAGCTTCTGGTGTTTAAGTGCCACCACCTGGCCCCTATTGCTATCAATGAGCCTTTCCTTTAGAGGAGCGCCACCACTGAACTTCTTAGTGATGCTGGTGCCTCTCTCCCCAGTATATTCCTGATAGCTTTGATGCATGGTCTTCTCTCCTCACATGGTATACACAACTCTATCATACCCACTTTCCTGAGCTTTTTAATCCTGTCCTCTGCTCTCTGCTATGTCAATTCAGTCATTTCAGCCTGACTTAGGTTGGCCCATCATTTTCTCCAGGCTGCTAGGAGCCACCCTGACAGCAAGTTTATGCCATCTTCCAGGTCCCTGCCACAGTGTTAATTCTCATATCTTGAGACAGCCCCTTTCTCAACCAGTAAACTTGACCTTACTCAGTCTAATGTTCCTGCTTGCTTAAGCACTTTGAAAATCTAGCACTGTGGTTTATGCCAGTCCTGCTGGTACCCTGGCTAATTCTTGCCATTCTTTTGGGGATTATAGTCCCTGTTCTCCTTTATGAGGTCCAAGATGTCCTTGGCAGGGTTAGCACTAGCTATTATCATGGCATCTAGGAATGCAGATAGGGACAGATCCTGAGGGAGCCCCTGTGTTGCCTTGCAGGTGACAGACCTCTGAAGTGTGCTTCTGCGCAGCAGGGAGTGCTAACTCATCCCTGAAGACTCAGAGTTCAAAGGATTTGGAAATGACAATCTTTGGGGGCAGCCATCTATCCGTAACCTGTCTATCAGGCTTCTAGGTTTTCCAAATCAGGATCCTGACCTTGGCATAACAAACCTGCCTTGGCTGAGCATTCAGCCACCGTGAAGCAGTGGTCTGTAGCCATCCTGAGTTTGTTCTTCATCTTTTACTGCCTCCCTTCGTAGGTGATAAGGACCTGTTTGTGAGCTACCAAAGAGCCCTCTGACCTTCACGCTTAGTTTTCAGTTGTTTGTTAGCTGCCCTTTCTAGGGAGCCTGGGCAATCTAACAGCTAGCCAACTTTATTGTTCTTGTATTTTTTTTTTTTTTTTTGAAACTGAGTCACCCAGGTTGGAGTGCAGTGGCACGATCTTGGCTCACTGTAAGCTCCGCCTCCCAGGTTCACGCCATTCTCCTGCCTCAGCCTCCTGAGCAGCTGGGACTACAGGCGCCTGCCACCATGCCCGGCTAATTTTTTGTATTTTTAGTAGAGACGGGGTTTCCCCATGTTGGCCAGGATGGTCTCGATCTCCTGACCTCGTGATCCGCCCGCCTCGGCCTCCCAAACTGCTGGGATTACAGGCATGAGCCACCGCGCCCGGCTATTCTTGTATGTTTTGTGTTCCCCTTCCCAAATATCTGAATCTTTACACCAGTTTGAGTGTTCCTCTCTGGGAACATTCTCCCAAGTCACAACTTGCGTGTTAACACTTGGGCCACCAGCTTGTGCCAGGGCCTGTCATGCCTCACATACCACCTGGGATGAGAGCTTCATTGTCAGTTGGGCAGTAAGTTATCTAATTCCTAAGCCCCATCTTAGCTCCTGCTTTCTTAGTCAATTTCTGGTACCAGCTGTGCCAGTTTGAGTCCTTCAGGAAGCAGCTGCTGAGACAGGACTATAAGAGATATATGAAGTAGGAGAGGACTTCTGTGAAAGGAAAGGGAGAGGAGGCACAATTGTCAGGGAGAGTCTCAGAGTGCGATGCAGGTCTGACAGAGTCTCAGACAACACAGTGAAGACTTGAACAAAAATTGTTCATTAAAGGAGTCCTGCATTGGACAGAAGTGGCCAGGCCGTAGTGCCTATGTTATGAGTAGTCATTGGGTGGGGCTGCCCAGGAAGAGTGTGACTTCAGCTTGAAAGCTGGGCATCCTGAAGGGACTGCAGTAGGAGGCTGTCAGCTAACTGTGCACCTAGAAGCTTATTGGAAAGTTATTTCATAAAGGTTGATATAAGGGACATACCTCCATGGCTGCCACATGTAATAAGCAAATGTTTATTGTTAGGATGATTTTGATGACATTTTTCTTTTTCTTTTTTCTTTTTTTTTTGAGATGGAGTCTCGCTCTGTCACCCAGGCTGGAGTGCAGTGGCGCGATCTCGGCTCACTGCAAGCTCCGCCTCCCAGGTTCACGCTGTTCTCCTGCCTCAGCCTCCTGAGTAGCTGGGACTACAGGCACCCGCCACCATGCCCGGCTAATTTTTTTGTATTTTTAGTAGAGTCGGGGTTTCTTTTTTTTTTGGTAGAAATTACTTTTATGTTAAAATATTCCTTAATAAGCTAGCAATTATTCATGTGGAGGAGCGTCCAGAAAACAGGTTCATGACTGAATTATCCTTGTCCTTGATTATAGAGATTCATGAATTACACACATAACACTATTCTCTGGAGTAGCTGTGAAGCTCTACGAGGCTGTGAGGTTGGAGGCGCTTCTCCCTGCCTGTTAAGCTGCTCCCATCACATCACGACAGGATGGACTTTATTTTTCTCTTTTCAATTAAATCTTTACAACAGTTCGAATGCTCTTTCCAGAATGCATCAGTTCAAAGGCTTTGTTGATTTCATCAAAAGACAGATTGTGAGTCACAAATTCATCAACTTTTATCTTTTTGGACATATATTCAGACATCAACTTTGGGACACTTTCTACATTCTTCCATCCTCCAAAGGCAGTGCCTTTCTATATGTGACCTGTTACCAGCTGGAATGGACGAGTGGCAGTTTCTTCACCTGAAGCAGCTACTCCAACCACCACGCTGATGCCCCAGCCCTTGTGACACGCCTCAAGTGCTGCTCTCATGACCTTCACATTACCAATACATTCAAAGGAATAGTCCATAGAGTCGGGGTTTCACCGTGTTAGCCAGAATGGTGTTGATCTCCTGACCTCGTGATCCGCCTGCGTCGGCCTCCTGCAGTGCTGGGATTACAGGCGTGAGCCACTGTGCCCGGCCTTGATGACATTTTTCTAAGTTGCTTTGATTCTTTATGAATAAAAACCTTTTAGACATTTTTCTTATTTTCTCTTGAATATGTTTTTGTTTGTTAATATGTAATATTAACTGAAATTGAAAACAATATTTCAGTGTGGTCTGGCACATAGTAGGTGTCCAGGGAATGTTGGTTGAAATGAACCATGCAGTTGATCAGTATAGCATAGAACATGATAATCCCCACTCTCCTTATTCTGGACATTTCTAGTGCAGTTTGAGATTTCATTAGCCTGTTTACTGATGATTTTTTCTGTAACAGACAGTTCAGTAGTTTGGGTCTTTTTATTTTATTTTTTCAAATAAATTAACTTTTATTTGAAAGGAGACTACTTTTCCCCACATGTATCTTCTAAGGATTCTATACTATATGATAACCTGCTTATCCATAGTTCTAATACCAAAATTTCTAACAGCAAATTATATAGTTGCTCTAGGTAATAAATAAGGGTTGTCCTTCACTGATTAAGGGAATACTTAAACTTCAATAAATTTAACAAAGAAATCACACTTTAGTTTTTAAGTTTTGACAGATGTATTTTATTTTATTTTTTTTTTGGAGACAGAGTCTTGCTCTATCACCCAGGCTGGAGTGCAGTGGCGCGATCTCAGCTCATTGCAACCTCCGCCTCCCGGGTTCAAGCGATTCTCCTGCCTCAGCCTCCTGAGTAGCTGGGACAGCAGGCACGCACTACCACGCCCAGCTAATTTTTTGTATTTTTAGTAGAGACAGGGTTTTGCCATGTTGCCCAGGCTGGTCTTGAACTCTTGAGCTCAGGCAATCCGCCTGCCTCAGCCTCCCAAAGTGCTAGGATTACCGGTGTGAGCCACTGTGCCTAGCCAAAGTTTTAAGAGATGTATTTTAAATACATCTTTCATAGGAGTCTGCAAGCTTTTTATCTCTAAAAAATGACTTAATTTTTAGGGCTCAAAAATTCCATTCTTCAAAAGAAATGTCCAAGTATTTTCTTTTATAGCTTCAAACTTTCTGCACCTAACTACTTGACTGTTCCATGCCACCCCAAACATGACATGACTGAACTAATTTATGTGTTACTGTCTTCCTCAAAAGAAAGTTTAAAAAGGAGTTCTTCATAAATGCAGATCTCTAATACAATATCTAACACAAAAGAAGCTTTTAAAAGGTAATTTCTTATTTGATTAGCTAGGAGTTTATGTTAGTAAAAGCAAAAAAAAAAAAGTTTACGGAGTATAACACTAGGGTTGCTTTTATACTCAAGATGTTTACTCAAAATGACAACAATTACATCTTTAGGAGTATAATGTAGATACTAAATAAACCAAAAATTTTTTTTCTTAAAGACTAGGAAGAATCAGAAGCTTGGGGACATCCAGAATTAAAAAAAACAAAAAAGGAGAGGAAAAAGAAAATAAAGAGGAAAAAAATGTCCTTCATTGCAACCATTTCATTATCAATAGTGTCTTGGGCTGCAGGAATGAGATCTTGATTGTGATCTGTATCGACTATAATAAGGAGAAGGTGATCATCTTCTGTACCGGTAATCATAGTCTTCATATCTGTCATATCCACGATCATATCCTCTATCATAGTAAGAATCTCGACGTCTGTGACCACCTCCACTGCCGCCTTTGCCACCACCTCCGCCACCACCACTATGAGTTGTTCTGCCCATATAGATGCCTGGTGTAGGTGTGTGCATTCTCTTGGTAATAGAATAATCCACCCGAATTTCTTCTATCATCCAGCTCCTTTCTGTTTGCCCTTACCATAGCCTCCTTTGAGTCATCTATTCCCTCAAAATGTACAAAAGCAAATCCTTGAGATCGCCCAGTTTGCTGATTGTAAACCACATTGACACCATTCAAAGGTCCATATCAAGAACATACTTCATGAAGATCTCTGTCTGTTGTGTACAAACTAAGGCCAAACACTCTAAGGCAAGTGTTGGGATCTGGATTTGCCCTTCTGCCAGTGTGTCTTCTCTGGTTAGACATTGGAGAATGATTTCAGCTCCTTCACTGCCAGTATTCTGGTGTATATGAGCTACTTCGTCTCCTGTGAGAGTGGTATCTGGATCAAGAGTGGGATCTGGATCAAGTGTGTAACGTCGATGAGAATGCCTCCTTGACATTTTGATCTTGATCGAGGATGGGATTCAGAGTGTTTGAAAACCCTTGAAGGACTACGAGATCCTGACCATCTCTCCAATTTTACACAAGCAGGAGTTCCTGTTGGAGATTTTGACTGAGAGTGAAGACTCATTTACTTAGGACCCATTTATTCTTCCAGATTCTTTTAATTCTACTTCACTCTTGCTTTCTACTTCTCTTCATTCTTGAGTTTTTCACTTTTTGTACTTTGCGTATTCTTCCCCAATTCAAACAATTCGAAATAGCCCTAAAAAAATTCAAGTGCTTCTATCCGACCAATCTTCTGTTCAGTTTTTCCCCCATTCAATTTTAACTTTCTGATCCTTAATACTTTCCATTAGCCTTCTTTTATCTTGATTTATCTTCAACATTTTTGGAAAAAACTCTTCAGTTTCTTCATGAACATTAACTATGCCCTTGAAGTTGTTCTCCTCTACATCACTCATGTCTATGAGGTGCTCCCCAGAACTAAATATGAGACAAGTCTTGGCTCGAGGGCCAATGGCCTAATCAACCTGCTGACCAAACTGTGGGAGAGAGGAAAGAGTTGGCAACAATGGCCGCTCCACTCCACTCCCACTTGGTTGCAGGCTCCAGCAAAATGGTGCTGACCTATTTTATTTTTATTTATTAATTTTCTTTTAGTTTAGGTCTGTTAGAGATGATTTAGTTTAGTATTCTAACATTCTAATTTGGTTAGATCTTTCGAATACTGATTCTTTGATCCAGCAGATTCAGCTGTCATACTTTTCTTTATATCCATCACATATTTAATTATTGTGCCATAAATGGCCACATCCAAATCATTAATAAAAATGTTAAACAGGAGCAGGCACGGTAGCTCACATCTGTAATCCCAGGACTTCGGGAGGATCACTTGAGCCCAGGAGTTTAAGACCAGCGTGGGCAACATAGTGAGACCTCATCTAAATTATTTAAAAAAAAAAAGTTAAATACGATAAGACCAAGAATCAAGCTCTAGGCCATGCAATTGGCGATGTGCTTTCAGATGGATAGATATTTATGGTCAACACTATTCAGCCTGTTAAAAATTGACCATATTGAATATGACCCAAATTTCTACCTTTTTTTTAAGACAGGGTCTCACTGTTGCCCAGGCTGGAGCGTAGTGGCTCAATCACTGCTCACTGCAACCCCCGCCTCCTAGGCTCAAGCCATCTTCCCACCTTGGTCTCCCCAGTAGCTGGGACTATAGATGCGCACCACCACACCTAGCTAATTTTTTTTTTTTTTTTTTTGTAGAGACGGGTTTTCACCATGTCGCCCAGACTGAATTTCTACATTTATTGCTTAAAAGACAATGAGTATATATCTTTTTTGTTTGTTTGTTTTTTAAGATGGGGTCTCATTCTGTAGCCCAGGCTGGAGTGCAGTGGCATGATCTCGGCTCACTGCAACCTCTGCCTCCCAGGTTCAAGTGATTCTCCTGCCTCAGCTTCCTGAGTAGCTGGGATTACAGGCATGCACCACCACGTCCAGCTAATTTTTGTATTTTTAGTAGAGACGGGCTTTTAACACATTGGCCAGTCTGGTCTTGAACTCCTCACCTCAAGTAATCCACCCGCCTCGGACTCCCAAAGTGTTGGGATTACAGGCAGGAGCCACTGCGCCAAGTCGACAATGAGTATATATCTTTATACATCTATCTATCTATCTATCTGTTTGCACCGAGCCAACAATGAGTATATATCTTTATACATCTGTCTGTCTGCGCCCAGCTGACAATGAGTATATATCTTTGTCTGTCCGTCCGTCCGTCCGTCCATCCATCCATCCATCCATCCATCCATCCTTTGCAGACATGCACTAGACCAAGGCTAACAAGGCATTGAGGCAGAAAAGGAAATGAAGCTATTTGGCTATAGATGATTGCTGCTTTCCTTTCTAAGTAAGCACTTGCTTTTGGCTTTTATCTGCCAGTAATCAGCTGGGTGATCTTGGAAAAGTGACTCAGCCTTTCAGGATTTGAGATTCTTAGCAGTAAAATAATATGATTGGGAAGTTTGTAGAGACAAAGCAGAATGGTGTCTGTCAGAAGCTGTGGGGAAGGGGAGATGGGGAATCAGTGTTTAATAGGTAGAGAGTTTCAGTTTGGGAAGATGAAAAATTTCTGAAGATGGTTGGAGGTAATGGTTGCACAACTGTGTGGACATATTTAATGCCACCAAATTGCACACTTTTAAAAATAGCTAAAATGGTAAATATGTGTATTTTACCACAATAAAAAAAGAAATCCAGAAAATAAATTAAGAGTAGGCTGGTATTGAACAATAGTAACAATAATGTTAAGGGACCCCACTGCCTTTCTTGTTTTTAATTATATAAATATAATAAAAAAACTCATATCAGACTTAGTGGTGAAATACTGAAAGAATTTTTATTAAAGTCAGAAACAAAAGAAAATGTCCACCTTCACCATTTTCAGAGGAACTATCAGTGTAATTAGACAAGAAAGAGATCATTAGAAAAAGGCAAGTGGTTTGGTGGAGGGGCCTCATTGAGATCTTTCAATATGAATTAGAGAAAAGGAAGGGGAAGGATAATGGGACCCCTGAACAGTCTGTGAGGGAGTTTTGTGTGTGTACATGCATGTGTGTGTATATAGAAGGGAACAGAATAAATCAGTTGAGACCTGGGGGAAAATATGATTGAATTAGATGGCCCGCAGAATCACCACTGAGAATAGGTAAATGGGAGATAGAAGGCAAGTTTATGGGATGTATGTATCTGAACTTTTCTATATGCTGCTTCAATCAGAGCACTTTTCTGTGAGCTCCTATTGGGATTCTGCTGTTAATAGAGGTTTTGCTGTTAAGAGTTTAGAACCATTGGCTTAGAACTCTGGATTCTTCTGACAGAAAAGTTTACTATTTCAGGTTCAATTCAATAGTTAGTGATCAGCATAGTTCCTAGAACGTGGCAAAGTGATTGAAATGGTCAGAACAATCATTGAAGAGATGGGCATATAAATAATAACAGCAAATTTGTCTTCTAGACTGTGTCATCAATTATTGGAGGATTGGAAGCATATCTTGTATCCTACTTAGCTCCTCTTCTTTGACTCTCCTGCTATTTGTGCTCTGTTTTAATGCCCTCTGTTCTTTGAAGCAACAGTAGTTACGTGGAAAAAGGGGTGAGTTTGCATACCGTCACACTTTGGTATGCAGTAGAAGTGCCTACTTCATATTTCCATTTTGTCACACAGAATATTAAAAAGACTTTACTCGAGTTGAGATTTAACAAAGTTAATAATTTTTATTGCTTCATCAGTCAAGTGAAACTGATGTTTTAGAACAACTGAGAGTGCATGGCAGTGAAGAATAAGACTACCAGTATAGTTTGGTATTGCTGCCTTGATTATTGCTAAGGTGCAAGCAGTTCTACCCATCATTGCTATTGTGCTTTCACTGCAGTTGTCAACATGGTGAAAAGGGCATACATACTAAGATGTGGATTCCCGCGAGTCTGTGGACTACAATTTGAGAACCACTGGAGTAATCTGAACTCATCCCATTTTTAGTTTGAATGTTGCAACCTGCACTTTACCTCATAAGATTAGCTAGCCTGTTTAAAAGTTTTTATAAATTCAACAACCTGGTTAGATAAACTCTATTGAGTGTTTAACTGACTTAATCATTTTAAAATGTTTTAATAATACAGGGCTTAATCTATATCCTTCATGATTTTTCATCTGAACACTTTATTGTTTGCTTATATATACTAATTCTACCCTGATGATTAAAAAAAAAAGTTTTAGGCTGGGTGCGGTAGCTTATGCCTGTAATCCCAGCGTGAGGAGGCCAAGGTAGGAGCATTGCTTGAGCCCAGGAGTTCGAGACCAGCCTAGACAACATCTTGTCCCATCTCTACAAAAAACAAAAAAGTCAGGCATGGTGACACGCACCTGTAGTCCCAGCTGGAGGCTGAGGTGGGAGGATCACCTGAGCCTGGGGAGGTCAAGGCTGCAGTAGCTGTGATAATGCCACTGCACTCCAGCCTGGGTGACACCAGATCTTAAGAAGAAAAAAAAGTTTTAAGGCTTACATTTCATGCTTATTTACTCTGAACAAAGCTTTTTAAAAAATGTATCAATTGATCTTTATAAAAAATAATTCCCATTAGCAGAATAAAGATTATGTATTGAATATGATTCCAATATAATTAAAAAAGTTTTGCAAAAGGAGTCATAAAAAGAAATGTCTGCTTCATTAAAGTTGCATATTAATACAAACACATGGTATCAGTAAGAACTCTGCCATTGTCAGGATTGCTATAGTTTAGGCCTCTTGTTTCTAAGTCCTCAGGCAGCTGCAGTTGCTCTGTATATCACATTACATAGCTCACCTTCTGTTTCTCATTGAAGAAAAATGAGGCATAGGATGTGCAGTGATCTAATGTTAGGTACTTCCTTGACCCCATCAATCTTGGTGGATAAATAAGCTTTGAAGCATGATTTCAAGCACTTGATAGTGTTTCAGCAGTAGTCTTGGTAAGTGGACGAAGCCAGTGATTTGGCCTGCCTTGGATGGATAAATGAAATTGCACGTTGCCATGAAGACCCATCTCACTCAACAGCGCATGAGGTACATATGAATCCTCGCCTTGGTAATGTTCTAGAGGTGAATATTAGCATAGATCTAAAAATAACCTACCCTTTTACCCTGATATATGATGCCACCGTCACTTGTAGAGTACAAAAATGTATACAAATCTTGCCACACTTTGGTTACAGGACACCCACTTCTCAGAAACACCTCATCAGAAAGCACATACAAATCATCAACTGTCATTGCTTTAATTTTGATGTGAAGCCAATCAAGAGTACAGTAATACTCTTGATTCTGCATATCCAAACAAAGTCACAGCAACAAGCAGGTGAACTGAAGATAACTTCAAGAGAGCCTTCATGATACCAGGTCCAAAGCAAAGACCTCTCAGTGTGCAGACAGCAGAATCACAGTTGATCTTTGGAACATTCAGATCCTGTGAGATGCTTGCAGCAAAAATCTTTGTTTCTGTAGCTTTTTGGAGAAAAGGCAAATAAATTTAGGATTAGTGAAATATTTTCAGCAGGCTGTTGAAAGGAGTTGTAAGTTGCATTATAGTATTATATGCATTTTGTCATTGTGTAGATCATAGAGTGGTTTCTGTGTGAAATTTGGGGCTTCCTTAGGAGTTAGGAGGGACTGCTTTCATTTAGTATACTTCTTATTTAAGAAAACTTATTAAAATCTGTCATAAAGCAAATTTGAAAATAGAAACAAATTAAGTTTGTGTTACAGATTAGATTCCTCCTCCTCTTCCTCCTCTTCATCTTCTTTTTTTTTTTTTTTTTGACAGAGTCTCGCTCTGTCATCCAGGCTGGAGTGCAATGGTGCGATCTCGGCTTACTGCAACCTCTGCTGCCCAGGTTCAAGCAGTTGTCCTGTCTCAGCCTCCTGCATTGCTGGGGCTACAGGCGCACGCCACCACACCCGGCTAGATTGTGTATTTTCAATAGAGACGGGGTTTCACCGTATTGGTCAGGCTGGTCTCAAACTCCTGACCTCAGGTGATCTGCCTGCCTTGGCCTCCCAAAGTGCTAGGATTACAGGCGTGAGCCACTGTGCTTGGCCTTTTTTTTTTTTTTTTTTTTAAAGCAACAGGGTCTTGCTTTGTAGCCCAGGCTGGAGTGCGGTGGCTTGATTGTGGCTCACTGTGGCCTTGACCTCAGGCTCAAACAAGCCTCCCATCTCAGCCTCCCAAGTAGCTGGGACCACAGACACACACCACCATGCCTGGCTAATTTTTTACTATTTTGTAGAGACAAGGTCTTCCTACGTTGTCCAGGCTGGTTTTGAACTCCTGGGATCAAGCAATATTCCTGCCTCAGCCTCCCAGAGTACTAGGATTACAGGTATGAGCTACCACGCCTAGCCAGATTAGATTCTTTAAAAGCAAATTCTAGATGAGGTATCAGGTTTCTTTTAATGTATTGAAATTTTGTTGTATTGATTTTTGCTGGAAATAAGTGGCAGTTGGCCTTATTGACCCTAATCTGACCCCCCTGGAAACTCCTTTCCTGTCATCTGCTACTCTTTCCCTCCCTTAATCTGTGCTTTGTTCTTGCTGTCCCTCTGTTTTTAACTACCTTCCTCTGAATTCCCAGATTGCTCCCTGACATCCAGATCTTGATGTGACTCAGTGAGACTTTCTCTGGCTGCCTAATTTAAAATTGTAACCCCCTAGCCGAGTGCAGTGGCTCATGCCTATAATCCTAGCACTTTGGGAGGCAGAGGCGGGTAGATTGCTTGAGTCCAGGAGTTTGAGACCAGCATGGGCAACATGATAAAACCCAATCTCTACAAAAAATGCAAAAAAACTAGCCAGACGTGGTGGTACATGCCTGTACTCCCAGCTTGGGAGGCTGAGATGTGAGGTTCACCTAAGCCCAGGAGGTCAAGGCTGCCATGAGCCATGATTGTGCCACTGCTCTCCAGCTTGGGTGACAGAGCGAGACACTGTCTGAATAAAATAAAATAAATTTATAACCCTCAAATTTTCCTATTTTTCATCTTAACACATCATCTAGCATATCATATATTTTACATGTTTATCTTGTTTATCATTCATTTCCATCCATTAGAATGTAATCTCTGCGAGGGCTCAGGTTTTGCCTGTTTACTTGCTGTTTCATCTCCAGTGCTTATACTCAAATTCAACAACCTGGTTAGATAAACTCCACTGAGTGTTTAACTGACTTAATTATTTAAAAATGTTATAATAATAGAGGGCTTAATCTGTACCCTTGATTGTTGAAGGAACACAGTAACCAGGTGCTCAAGTATTGGTTGAGTGAATATTTATATAAATGTGAATTATGTGGAGATTTTTATTGTAATTATGTTGTAATGAGATTTGACCCCAAAACTTGCTATTATGAAGTACTTGTACCCTAACTCCTTGCTATCCTCTTATTTTCAACTTGGTCTAGGCCTTTAGTAAGCTAATACATTTGTTGAATGGATTTGTCAATCAGTAAGCCTCAATTTTTTCCTGCAGAAATACATTTTCGTTATGTGATGTAACAGTTACATACGTTGAAACAGCCAAGAATTCATTTTGACCTTTTGCAGATTTTACTTAAGAAGATTTTGAAAAATTTTATTGCTCTTTTTAAAAAATTCTTCCTATCTTCATTTAATATTCAGTTCAAAGCTTTTCATGAAGTCTTGTTAGATAATTCTAAGCTGTAATAATTGTTTCCTCTTAGTTTCTATAACATTAATTTATGAACATACTAATATTTGTAAATCCATTGCATCATTTATTCATTTGACGATACTTATTGACCCATTTACTCTAATTTGCTGGCATATAGTTTTTCATAGTAGCCACTCATGATCCTTTGAATTTCTGTGGTATCAGTAATAATGTCTCCTTTTTCATCTCTGATTTCGTTTGAGTCTTCTTTTTTTCTTAGTCTGGCTAAAGGTTTGTCAATTTTATTTATCTTTTCAAAGAAACTGACATTTGTTTCATTGATCTTTTGTATTGTTTTCATTTCAAATTCATTTCTTTTTTCCTTTTAATTTTCAAATTCGTTTATTCTCTGATCTTTATTACTTCTTTTCTTCTAATTTTGGGTTTGGTTTGCTCTTGCTTTTCTAGTTCTTTAAGATGCATCATTAGGTTATTTATTTGAAGGTTTTTCTTTTTTGATGTAGGCACTTAGAGCTATAAATTGTCTTCTTAGTACTGCTTTTGCTGTATCCCACAGGTTTTGGCATGTTGTGTTTCCATTATTATTTGTTTCAATAAAATGTTCAATTTCCTTACTGGCCATTCAGGAGTATATTGTTTAATTTCCATGTGTTTGTATGGTTTCCAAAATTCCTCGTTATTGATTTGTAATTTTATTCCCTTGTGGTCAGAGAAGATGCCTGATATTATTTCCATGCTTTTGAACGTTTTAAGGCTTGTTTTGTGACCGAACATATGGTCTCTACTTGAGAATGATCCACATGCTGAAGATAAAAATGTATATTCTGCAGTTATTGGATGAAATGTCCTGTTAATATCTATTAGGTCCATGTGTTCTATAGTGCAGATTAAGTCCGATGGTTTTTTTTTTTTAAAATTATACTTTAAGTTTTAGGGTACATGTACACAATGTGCAGGTTAGTTACATATGTATACATGTGCCATGCTGGTGTGCTGCACCCATTAACTCGTCATTTAGCATTAGGTATATCTCCTAATGCTGTCCCTCCCCGCTCCCCCCACCCGACAACAGTCCCCAGAGTGTGATGTTCCCCTTCCTGTGTCCATGTGTTCTCATTGTTCAATTCCCATCTATGAGTGAGAACATGCGGTGTTTGGTTTTGTCCTTGTGATTGTTTACTGAGAATGATGATTTCCAATTTCATCCATGTCCCTACAAAGGATGTGAACTCATCATTTTTTATGGCTGCATAGTATTCCATGGTGTATATGTGCCACATTTTCTTTTTTTTTTTTTTTTTTTTTTTTGAGACGGAGTCTCGCTCTGTCGCCCAGGCTGGAGTGCAGTGGCGCGATCTCGGCTCACTGCAAGCTCCGCCTCCCGGGTTCACGCCATTCTCCTGCCTCAGCCTCCCGAGTAGCTGGGACTACAGGCGCCTGCTACCACGCCCGGCTAATTTTTTGTATTTTTAGTAGAGACGGGGTTTCACCGTATTAGCCAGGATGGTCTCGATCTCCTGACCTCGTGATCCGCCCGCCTCGGCCTCCCAAAGTGCTGGGATTACAGGCGTGAGCCACCGTGCCCGGCCGTGCCACATTTTCTTAATCCACTATATCATTGTTGGACATTTGGGTTGGTTCCAAGTCTTTGCTATTGTGAATAGTGCCGCAATAAACATACGTGTGCATGTGTCTTTACAGCAGCATGATTTATAGTCCTTTGGGTATATAGCAGTAATGGGATTGCTAGGTCAAATGGTTTTTCTAGTTCTAGATCCCTGAGGAATTGCCACACTGACTTCCACAATGGTTGAACTAGTTTACAGTCCCACCAACAGTGTAAAAGTGTTCCTATTTCTCCACATCCTCTCCAGCACCTGTTGTTTCCTGACTTTTTAATGATCGCCATTCTAACTGGTGTGAGATGGTATCTCATTGTGGTTTTGATTTGCATTTCTCTGATGGCCAGTGATGATGAGCATTTTTTCATGTGTCTTTTGGCTGCATAAATGTCTTCTTTTGAGAAGTGTCTGTTCATATCCTTTGCCTGCTTTTTGATGGGGTTGTTTGTTTTTTTCTTGTAAATTTGTGTTCATTGTAGATTCTGGATATTAGCCCTTTGTCAGATGAGTAGGTTGCGAAAATTTTCTTCCATTTTGTAGGTTGCCTGTTCACTCTGATGGTAGTTTCTTTTGCTGTGCAGAAGCTCTTTAGTTTAATGAGATCCCATTTGTCAATTTTGGCTTTTGTTGCCATTGCTTTTGGTGTTTTAGACATGAAGTCCTTGCCCATGCCTATGTCCTGAATGGTAATGCCTAGGTTTTCTTCTAGGGTTTTTATGGTTTTAGGTCTAACGTTTTAAGTGTTTAATCCATCTTGAATTAATTTTTGTATAAGGTGTAAGGAAGGGATCCAGTTTCAGCTTTCTACATATGGCTAGCCAGTTTTCCCAGCACCATTTATTAAATAGGGAATCCTTTCCCCATTGCTTGTTTTTCTCAGGTTTGTCAAAGATCAGATAGTTGTAGATATGCGGCGTTATTTCTGAGGGCTCTGTTCTGTTCCATTGATCTATATCTCTATTTTGGTACCAGTACCATGCTGTTTTGGTTACTGTAGCCTTGTAGTATAGTTTGAAGTCAGGTAGCATGATGCCTCCAGCTTTGTTCTTTTGGCTTAGGATTGACTTGGTGATTCGGGCTCTTTTTTGGTTCCATATGAACTTTAAAGTAGTTTTTTCCGATTCTGTGAAGAAAGTCATTGGTAGCTTGATGGGGATGGCATTGAATCTATAAATTACCTTGGGCAGTATGGCCATTTTCACGGTATTGATTCTTCCTACCCATGAGCATGGAATGTTCTTCCATTTGTTTGTATCCTCTTTTATTTCATTGAGCAGTGGTTTGTAGTTCTCCTTGAGGAGGTCCTTCACGTCCCTTGTAAGTTGGATTCCTAGGTATTTTATTCTCTTTGTAGCAATTGTGAATGGGAGTTCACTCATGATTTGGCTCTCTGTTTGTCTGTTATTGGTGTATAAGAATGCTTCTGATTTTTGTACATTGATTTTGTATCCTGAGACTTTGCCGAAGTTGCTTATCAGCTTAAGGAGATTTTGGGCTGAGACAATGGGGTTTTCTAGATATACAATCATGTCATCTACAAATAGGGACAATTTGACTTCTTCTTTTCCTAATTGAATACCCTTTATTTCCTTCTCCTGCCTAATTGCCCTGGCCAGAACTTCCAACACTGTGTTGAATAGGAGTGGTGAGAGAGGGCATCCCTGTCTTGTGCCAGTTTTCAAAGGGAATGCTTCCAGTTTTTGCCCATTCAGTATGATATTGGCTGTGGGTTTGTCATAGATAGCTCTTATTATTTTGAGATACGTCCCATCAATACCTAATTTATTGAGAGTTTTTAGCATGAAGTGTTGTTGAATTTTGTCAAAGGCTTTTTCTGCATCTACTGAGATAATCATGTGGTTTTTGTGTTTGGTTCTGTTTATATGCTGGATTACATTTATTGATTTGCTTATATTGAACTGGTCTTGCATCCCAGGGATGAAGCCCACTTGATCATGGTGGATAAGCTTTTTGATGTGCTGCTGGATTAGGTTTGCCAGTATTTTATTGAGGATTTTTGCATCAATGTTCATCAAGGATATTGGTCTAAAATTCTCTTTTTTGGTTGTGTCTCTGCCCGGCTTTGGTATCGGGATGATGCTGGCCTCTTAAAATGAGTTAGGGAGGGTTCCCTCTTTTTCTGTTGATTGGAATAGTTTCAGAAGGAATGGTACCAGTTCCTCCTTGTACCTCTGGTAGAATTCGGCTGTGAATCCATCTGGTCCTGGACTCTTTTTGGTTGGTAAGCTGTTGATTATTGCCACAATTTCAGATCCTGTTATTGGTCTATTCAGAGATTCAACTTCTTCCTGGTTTAGTCTTGGGAGAGTGTATGTGTTGAGGAATTTATCCATTTCTTCTAGATTTTCTAGTTTATTTGTGTAGAGGTGTTTGTAGTATTCTCTGATGGTAGTTTGTATTCCTGTGGGATCGGTGGTGATATCCCCTTTATAATTTTTTATTGCGTCTATTTGATTCTTCTCTCTTTTTTTCTTTATTAGTCTTGCTAGCGGTCTATCAATTTTGTTGATCCTTTCAAAAAACCAGCTCCTGGATTCATTAATTTTTTGAAGAGTTTTTTTTTTATCTTTATTTCCTTCAGTTCTGCTCTGATTTTAGTTATTTCTTGCCTTCTGCTACCTTTTGAATGTGTTTGCTCTTGCTTTTCTAGTTCTTTTAATTGTGATGTTAGGGTGTCAATTTTGGATCTTTCCTACTTTGTCTTGTGGGCATTTAGTGCTATAAATTTCCCTCTACACACTGCTTTGAATGTGTCCCAGAGATTCTGGTATGTTGTGTCTTTGTTCTTGTTGGTTTCAAAGAACATCTTTATTTCTGCCTTCATTTTGTTATGTACCCAGTAGTCATTCAGGAGCAGGTTGTTCAGTTTCCATGTAGTTGAGTGGTTTTGAGTGAGTTTCTTAATCCTGAGTTCTAGTTTGATTGCACTGTGGTCTGAGAGACAGTTTGTTATAATTTCTGTTCTTTTACATTTGCTGAGGAGAGCTTTACTTCCAACTATGTGGTCAATTTTGGAATAGGTGTGGTGTGGTGCTGAGAATAATGTATATTCTGTTGATTTGGGGTGGAGAGTTCTGTAGATATCTATTAGGTCTGCTTGGTGCAGAGCTGAGTTCAATTCCTGGGTATCCTTGTTAACTTTCTGTCTCGTTGATCTGTCTAATGTTGACAGTGGGGTGTTAAAGTCTCCCATTATTATGTGTGGGAGTCTGAGTCTCTTTGTAGGTCACTCAGGACTTGCTTTATGAATCTGGGTGCTCCTGTATTGGGTGCATATATATTTAGGATAGTTAGCTCTTCTTGCTGAATTGATCCCTTTACCATTATGTAATGGCCTTGTCTCTTTTGATCTTTGTTGGTTTAAAGTCTGTTTTATCAGAGACTAGGATTGCAACCCCTGCCTTTTTTTGTTTTCCATTTGCTTGGTAGATCTTCCTCCATCCTTTTATTTTGAGCCTATGTGTGTCTCTGCACGTGAGATGGGTTTCCTGAATACAGCACACTGATGGGTCTTGACTCTTTATCCAATTTGCCAGTCTGTGTCTTTTAATTGGAGCGTTTAGTCCATTTACATTTAAAGTTAATATTGTTATGTGTGAATTTGATCCTGTCATTATGGTGTTAGCTGGTTATTTTGCTCGTTAGTTGATGCAGTTTTTTCCTAGTCTTGATGGTCTTTACATTTTGGCATGATTTTGCAGCGGCTGGTACTGGTTGTTCCTTTCCATGTTTAGTGCTTCCTTCAGGAGCTCTTTTAGGGCAGGCCTGGTGGTGACAAAATCTCTCAGCATTTGCTTGTCTGTAAAGTATTTTATTTCTCCTTCACTTATGAAGCTTAGTTTGGTTGGATATGAAATTCTGGGTTGAAAATTCTTTTCTTTAAGAATGTTGAATATTGGCCCCCACTCTCTTCTGGCTTGCAGAGTTTCTGCCGAGAGATCAGCTGTTAGTCTGATGGGCTTCCCTTTGTGGGTAACCCAACCTTTCTCTGTGGCTGCCCTTAACATTTTTTCCTTCATTTCAACTTTGGTGAATCTGACAATTATGTGCCTTGGAGTTGCTCTTCTCGAGGAGTATCTTTGTGGCGTTCTCTGTATTTCCTGAATCTGAATGTTGGCCTGCCTTGCTAGATTGGGGAAGTTCTCCTGGATAATATCCTGCAGAGTGTTTTCCAACTTGGTTCCATTCTCCCCGTCACTTTCAGGTACACCAATCAGACGTAGATTTGGTCTTTTCACATAGTCCCATATTTCTTAGAGGCTTTGTTCGTTTCTTTTTATTCTTTTTTCTCTAAACTTGCCTTCTTGCTTCATTTCATTCATTTCATCTTCCATCACTGAAACCGTTTCTTCCAGTTGATCGCATCGGCTCCTGAGGCTTCTGCATTCTTCACGTAGTTCTTGAGCCTTGGCTTTCAGTTCCTTTAAGCACTTCTCTGTATTGGTTATTCTAGTTATACATTTGTCTAAGTTTTTTTCAAAGTTTTCAACTTCTTTGCCTTTGGTTTGAATTTCCTCCTGTAGCTCGGAGTAGTTTGATCGTCTGAAGCCTTCTTCTCTCAACTCGTCAAAGTCATTCTCCGTCCAGCTTTGTTCCATTGCTGGTGAGGAACTGCGTTCCTTTGGAGGAGGAGAGACACTCTGCTTTTTAGAGTTTCCAGTTTTTCTGCTCTGTTTTTTCCCCATCTTTGTGGTTTTATCTACTTTTGGTCTTTGATGATGGTGATGTACAGATGGGTTTTTGGTGTGGATGTCCTTTCTGTTTGTTAGTTTTCCTTCTAACAGATAGGACCCTCAGCTGCAGGTCTGTTGGAGTTTGCTAGAGGTCCACTCCAGACCCTGTTTACCTGGGTATCAGCAGTGGTGGCTGTAGAACAGCGGATCTTGGTGAACCGCAAATGCTGCTGCCTGATCATTCCTCTGGAAGTTTTGTCTCAGAGGAGTACCCGGCCGTGTGAGGTGTCAGTCTGCCCCTACTGGGGGGTGCCTCCCAGTTAGGCTGGTCAAGGGTCAAGGACCCACTTGAGGAGGCAGTCTGCCCATTCTCAGATCTCCACCTGTGTGCTGGGAGAACCACTGCTCTCTTCAAAGCTGTCAGACAGGGACATTTAAGTCTGCAGAGGTTACTGCTGTCTTTTTGTTTGTCTGTGCCCTGCCCCCAGAGGTGGAGCCTACAGAGGCAGGCAGGCCTCCTTGAGCTGTGGTGTGCTCCACCCAGTTCGAGCTTCCTGGCTGCTTTGTTTACCTAAGCAAGCCTGGGCAATGGTGGGCGCCCCTCCCCCAGCCTCGCTGCCGCCTTGCAGTTTGATCTCAGGCTGCTGTGCTAGCAATCAGCGAGACTCCGTGGGCGTAGGACCCTCCGAGCCAGGTGCGGGATATAATCTCCTGGTGCGCCGTTTCCTAAGCCCGTCAGAAAAGCGCAGTATTGGGGTGGGAGTGACCCGATTTTCCAGGTGCCGTCTGTCACCCCTTTCCTTGATCAGGAAAGGGAACTCCCTGACCCCTTGTGCTTCCTGAGTGAGGCAATGCCTTGCCCTGCTTCGGCTCGTGCAGAGTGCGCTGCACCCACTGTCCTGTGCCCACTCTCTGGCACTCCCTAGTGAGATGAACCCGGTACCTCAGATGGAAATGCAGAAGTCACCCATCTTCTGTGTCGCTCACGCTGGGAGCTGTAGACCGGAGCTGTTCCTATTTGGCCATCTTGGCTCCCCAGCCCGATTTTTTTTTTTTTTTGAGACGGGCTCTCCCTCTTGTCACCCAGGCTGGAGTGCAATGGCAGGATCTCAGCTCACTGCAACCTCTGCCTCCCAGGTTCAAGCACTTCTCCTGCCTCAGCCTCCCCAGTAGCTGGGATTACAGGCATGAGCTACCAACCTGGCTAATTTTTGTATTTTTGAGTAGAAATGAGATTTCACCATCTTGGCCAGGCTGGTCTCGAACTCCTGACCTCATGATCCATCCGCCTCGCCGCCCAAAGTGCTGGATTACAGGCGTGAGCCACTGCACCTGGCCCAAGTCTGATGTTTCTTTGTTGATTTTTTGTCTGGGAGATCTGTCCAGTACATGACCCATTTACTCACTCAAGACCGTGCTTAAGTGCTAGATATAGAAAAAGGAATAAGACATCTGTGCCATCAAGGAATTAAAGGACTAGTTGGGAAGGCAAATATGTAAATGAGTAAATACACCAAATTGTGTGAAGATGATCAGTTCCATCTGGAGAGATCGAGGAAAGCTTGACTGAAATGGTGACACTTTTGTTTAGTATTGAAAAATTAACAGGAGTTCTCCAGATGGATAAAGATGAGAGGGGTGTTTTAAGCAGAGGAAAACCTGGGCACAAACGTGTAGCAGTATGTGGAAAAACATATGCTATCTAATTGGGGAACTGCAAATAGTGTGTTATGCTAGTTTTGTAGGCTGAAAGGAATTGAGGGCAAGAGGTGAAGTAGATACTTAGACACAGGAGCTAGATTATGAAAGACTTCATATACTATGAAAAGTAGTTTTTTTTTTTTTTTTTTTTAGCAGGGCATGGGGAACCAATGAAGAATTTAAAATAATAGGCCAGGCACGGTGGCTCACGCCCGTAATCCCAGCACTTTGGGAGGCCGAGGTGGGTAGATCACGAAGTCAGGAGATCGAGACAATCCTGGCTAACAAGGTGAAACCCCATCTCTACTAAAAATACAAAAAAGTAGCTGGGTGTGGTGGCTGGCGCCTGTAGTCTCAGCTACTGGGGAGGCTGAGGCAGGAGAATGGCATCATGAACCTGGGAGGTGGAGCTTGCAGTGAGCCCAGATCCCGCCACTGCACTCCAGCCTGGGTGACAGAGCAAGACTCCATCTCAAAAAAAAAAAAAAAAAAAAAGGTAGGCTACTTGGGCATATTTGGGCTTTTTTTTTTTCGTTTTTGAGATGGAGTCTCGCACTATCGCCCAGGCAGGAGTGCAGTGGCACGATCTCGGCTCACTGTAACCTCCACCTCCTGGATTCAAGTGATTCTCTTGCCTCGGCCTTCTGAGTAGCTAGGACCCAGGCACCCACCACCATGCCCGGCTAGTTTCTGTATTTTTAGTAGAGACGGGGTTTCACCATATTAGCCAGGCTAGTCTTGAACTCCTGACCTTGTGATCCACCTGCCTCGGCCTACCAAAGTGCTAGGATTACAGGCATGAGCCACCTCGCCCGGCTTATTTGGTTGAAGATTTAGAAAGATTATTTTGTTGTCTGTGTAGCAGATGGGTTGAATGAGGGCCAGAATGGATACAGGGTTATCATTGGGGAAACTATTGAAGAAAACAAAGCCAGAGAAGATAATATAAATTAGAGTAGTAACATCTAGAATGGATAGGAAGGGATGGATTCAAGAGATAATTACTTATTTATGAGACAGAGTCTCGCTCTGTTACCCAGGCTGGAGTGCAGTGGTGTGATCATGGCTCATTGGAGCTTCGACCTCTTGGCCCAAACAATCTTCCTACCTCAGCCTCCTGAGTAGCTGGGACCACAGGCATGTGCCACCATGCCTGGCTAATTTTTTTGTTTTTGTAGAGACAGGGTCTCCCTTTGTTGCCCAGGGTGGTCTTGAACTCCTGGGCTCAAGCAGCCCTCCCTCCGTGGCCTCCCAAAATGCTGGAATTATAGATGTGAGACACTGTGCCTGGCCACAAGAGATATTTAGGGTTTGAATTGTTAGGATTGATTGGTGGGTAGAGTGGTTCTTAGATGTCTGGGTTTGGATGATTGAGTGTATTATTCAGGCTTAGATGAGGAGATGGAGTGCAGAAGACATACTAGGTTTTAGGGAGTAGTTAAAGCCACAAGGGTGAATGAGATCATCCAGTGAAACCATGCAGAGTGAAGAGACAAGAGGTCATGAGAGAGAACATGAGACTGGATTAAAAGTCACATTTAAGGCCGGGCGTGGTGGCTCATGCCTGTAATCCCAGCACTTTGGGAGGCTGAGGCGGGCGGATTGTGTGAGGTCAGGAGTTCGAGACCAGCCTGGCTAACGTTGTGAAACCTGTCTCTACTAAAAATACAAAAATTAGTTGGGTGTGGTGGCACATGCCTGTAGTCCCAGCTACTTGGGAGGCTGAGGCAGGAGAATCTTTTGAACCCGAGAGGTGGAGGTTGCAGTGAGCTGAGATCGTGCCACTGCACTCCAACCTATGCAGCAGAGCAAGATTGTGTCTCAAAAAAAAAAAGTCACATTTAAGTGACACAGTGGAATAAAGTCCACAAAAGGAGACAAAGAAAAGAAGAGGAAAATCAATAGAGAGTATCAAGTTTTTATAGGAGCAGAGGAGGAGAGTTTTAAAAAAGAGTGTTCCTGTGGATAGGCTAAATAAAAAGGATTTAAAGTGTCTATTAGGGGGCACAGCTGGCTTCAGCAATTGGAAACAAGATGCAGGACCCCAACGCAGACACTGAATGGAGTGATATCTTACACAAAAAGGGCATCTTAAAGTCTGAAAGAATTGGAAGAGGAGGCGGAAGATGAGCAGCGCATCCTCCAGCAGTCAATCGTGACAACATAGGAAGATATGACTTTGGAAGAGCTGGAGGATCGTGAAGACAAGTTTAATGAGGAGGATGAATGTGCTATTGAAATGTACAGACAGCAGAGACTGGCTGAGTGGAAAGCAACTAAATTGAAGAATAAATTTGAAGAAGTTTTGGAGATCTCAGGGAAGGATTATGTTCAAGAAGTTACCAAAGCCAGTGAGGGTTTGTGGGTCATCTTGCACCTTTACAAACAAGGAATTCCCCTCTGTGCCCTGATAAATCAGCACCTCAGTGGAGTTGCCAGGAAGTTTCCTGATTTCAAATTTATCAAAGCCATTTCAACAACCTGCATACCCAGTTATCCTGATAGGAATCTGCCCATGATATTTGTTTACCTGGAAGGAGATATCAAGGCTCAGTTTATTGGTCCTCTGGTGTTTGGCGGCATGAACCTGACAAGAGATGAGTTGGAGTGAAAACTGTCTGAATCTGGAGCAATTAAGAGGGACCTGGAGGAAAACCCTAAGAAGCCAGTTGAAGATGTATTGCTGTCCTCAGTGCAATGCTCTGTCCCCATGAAGAGGGACAGTGATTCTGAGGGTGACTGAGGCTGCAGCTGCTATCACTTTCTTGTGACAAATTGTCTGGATTTTTTAAAAAAGGAAAAAGTAAGAATGAATTCTTCTGGTTTTTAGTTTTGTACAAATTATGTTTCAAATCTTTACATTTTAGAAATAATCATTGCTGGGCCGGGCGCGGTGGCTCACGCCTGTAATCCCAGTGCTTTGGGAGGCTGAGGCAGGCGGATCACCTGAAGTTGGGAGTTTGATACCAGCCTGACCAACATGGAGAAACCCTGTCTCCACTAAAAATACAAAAATAGCCGGGCGTGGTGGCGCATGCCTGTAATCCCAGTTACTCAGGAGGCTGAGGCAGGAGAATCACTTGAACCTGGGAGGCGGAGGTTGCAGTGAGCTGAATCACGCCATTGCATGCCAGCCTGGGCAACAAAGAGCAAAACTCCGTCTCAAAAAAAAAAAAAAAAGGTAGAAATACTCATTGCTGGAAATTCTGTTAAATATTTTGGAACTCGTCCCTCTCCCTCCCCCTCTCCCTCACGGTCTCCCTCTCCCTCTCTTTCCACGGTCTCCCTCTCTTTCCACGGTCTCCCTCTCCCTCTCTTTCCACGGTCTCCCTCTCCCTCTCTTTCCACGGTCTCCCGCTCCCTCTCTTTCCACGGTCTCCCTCTCCCTCTCTTTCCACAGTCTCCCTCTCCCTCTCTTTCCACGGTCTCCCTCTCATGCCAAGCCGAAGCTGGACTGTACTGCTGCCATCTCGGCTCACTGCAACCTCCCTGCCTGATTCTCCTGCCTCAGCCTGCCGAGTGCCTGCGATTGCAGGCGCGCGCTGCCACGCCTGACTGGTTTTCGTATTTTTTTGGTGGAGACAGGGTTTCGCTGGGTTGCCCGGGCTGGTCTCCAGCTCCTAACCGCGAGTGATCCGCCAGCCTCGGCCTCCCGAGGTGCTGGGATTGCAGACGGAGTCTCGTTCACTCAGTGCTCAATGGTGCCCAGGCTGGAGTGCAGTGGCGTGATCTCGGCTCGCTACAATCTCCACCTCCCAGCCGCCTGCCTTGGCCTCCCAAAGTGCCGAGATTGCAGCCTCTGCCCGGCCGCCACCCCGTCTGGGAAGTGAGGGGCGTCTCTGCCTGGCTGCCCATCGTCTGGGATGCGAGGAGCCCCTCTGCCTGGCTGCCCAGTCTGGAAAGTGAGGAGCGTCTCTGCCCGGCCGCCATCCCATCTAGGAAGTGAGGAGCGCCTCTTCCCGGCCGCCATCCCATCTAGGAAGTGAGGAGCGTCTCTGCCCGGCCGCCCATCGTCTGAGATGTGGGGTGCGCCTCTGCCCCGCTGCCCCGTCTGGGATGTGAGGAGCGCCTCTGCCTGGCTGCGACCCCGTCTGGGAGGTGAGGAGCGTCTCTGGCCGGCCGCCCCGTCTGAGAAGCGAGGAGTCCCTCCGCCCGGCAGCCACCCCGTCTGAGAAGTGAGGAGCCCCTCCGCCCGGCAGCCACCCCGTCTGGGAAGTGAGGAGCGTCTCCGCCCGGCAGCCACCCCGTCCGGGAGGGAGGTGGGTGTCAGCCGCCGCCAGGCCAGCCGCCCTGTCCCGGAGGGAGGCGACGGGGTCAGCCCCCCGCCCGGCCAGCTGCCCCATCCGGGAGAGAGGTGGGGGGTCAGCCCCCTGCCCGGCCAGCTGCCCCATTGGGGAGGTGAGGGGCGCCTCTGCCCGGCCGCCCCTACTGGGAAGTGAGGAGCCCCTCTGCCCGGCCACCACCCCGTCTGAGAGGTGTACCCAACAGCTCATTGAGAACAGGCCATGATGACAGTGGCGGTTTTGTGGAATAGAAAAGGGGGAAAGGTGGGGAAAAGATTGAGAAATCGGATGGTTGCTGTGTCTGTGTAGAAAGTAGACATGGGAGACTTTTCATTTTGTTCTGTACTAAGAAAAATTGTTCTGCCTTGGGATCCTGTTGATCTATGACCTTACCCCCAACCCTGTGCTCTCTGAAACATGTGCTGTGTCCACTCAGGGTTAAATGGATTAAGGGCGGTGCAAGGTGTGCTTTGTTAAACAGATGCTTGAAGGCAGCATGCTCGTTAAGAGTCATCACCACTCCCTAATCTCAAGTACCCAGGGACACAAACACTGCGGAAGGCCGAAGGCCACAGGGTCCTCTGCCTAGGAAAACCAGAGACCTTTGTTCACTTGTTTATCTGCTGACCTTCCCTCCACTATTGTCCTGTGACCCTGCCAAATCCCCCTCTGCGAGAAACACCCAAGAATGATCAATAAAAAATAAAAAATAAAAAATAAAAAAAATAAATATTTTGGAACTCTTTTTTAAATTATAGTATTTCCTTTAAAAAAAATAAAACCAGCTATTGGTATGGCACATGTGTATTTTCCTCATTTATATTTTAAGTAAGCCATAAAACCTAGTCACTATTTTTTGACATATAACTATACAAAGAATATTTAGTTTTAAATAAACGTGAATAAATTAAAAAAATAAGGTGTCTATTAGGATTGGCAATTAGAAAGTCATTGATGACCTTAGGTAGAGCAGTTTTAGTAGATTGAAAGTAAGAATTGAAAGTAAGTGAGGGTCAGTAATTTTTTTCTTTTAAAAGAATGTGGCTGTGAAAGGAAGGCGAAAGGGCAGTAATTAGAGGGAAATGTAGGGTTGAAGGAGAGGTTTTAATGTTTGTTATCAAAAGATGTTGAGGATGTTTACAGACCGTAAAAGGGAAAGGTTGAAAAGACAGAGGACACAGGCACTTAGAATATGTTGTAAAGTAGATGTTTCAAAATTAATTAACGTATATATTGGGAAGTAAACCAGTTAAGTAGACTATGAATGTTTGGGATATATGTTTGTTGTAACTTATAGCAGTCACCAACATATAGAATACTCAAACTCAATTTTAGAAGTCATAGGAAACTAAGAGATTTTCTAGACCAGTTTCTTTATTAAACATATGAGGAAATTGAGACCTGTGTTTGTACTTTTGCCTTTTGAGTTATTTTATTCAAAATTATTTGTGTATTTATTTGTTTGTTTTTGAGCTGGAGTCTCACTGTTTCCCAGGCTGGAGTGCAGTGATGCGATCTCAGCTCACTGCAACCTCTGCCTCCCGGGTTCAAGTAATTCTCCTGTCTCAGCCTTCCGAGTAGCTGGGATTACAGGTGCGTGCCACCACACCCGGCTAATTTTTTTGTGTATTTTAGTAGAGACAGGATTTCACCATGTTGCCCAGGCTGGTCTCAAACTCCTGAGCTTAGGCAATCCACCCGCCTCGGCCTCCCGAAGTGCTAGGATTACTGGCGTGAGCCACCGCGTCCAGCCTCAGCTGTGTCTTTAATGTATAAGCTTGTCAGAGCTTTTCTTTTCTATCTTTCTTTTTTTTTTTTGAGATAGAGTCTCACTCTGTCGCCCAGGCTGGAGTGCAGTGGCATGATCCTGACCTTGTGATCCACCCACCTCGACTTCCCAAAGTGCTGGGATTACAGGCGTGAGCCACCGCACCTGGCCAAGCTTTTCTTTTTATAAAAATAATTTTAAAAAGACACAGTAAGGTAGAGTAGGGCTGCAGAGAGGACATCATGGAGTTATGTCATAAATTCACACAACGGTCAGGTGATTTGATATAGTTCACCTTTTTAGTTGGCAGCTTTAAATTAGGTCATTTAATGGTTCTATTTGTCCTTTTGGCATTTCTTTAATGACAAGTGTCTATATATATATATATATATATATATATATTTTTTTTTTTTTTTTTTGAGATGGATTTTCACTCTTGTTGCCCAGGCTGGAGTGCAGTGGCATGATTTTGGCTCACTGCAACCTCTGCCTCCTGGGTTCAAGTGATTCTTCTGTACCTCAGCCTCCCAAGTAGCTGGGAGTACAGGTGCCTGCCACCAAGTCCAGCTAATTTTTTTTTTTTTTTTTTTTGGTATTTTTTAGTAGAGATGGGGTTTCCTCATGTTGGCCAGGCTGGCCTTGAACTCCTGACCTCAGGTGATCCACCCGCCTTATTCTCCCAAATTTCTAGGATTACAGGTGTGAGCCACCGCATCTGGCCAGGAAAATAACTTTGAGGTCAGCCTTTTCCATTTTTGGGTGGCGGGTGGCAGGGAGCGGGGGTGGGCGGGGGTGGGTCCTCAATCAGATACTTAATGTAACAACAAAGAAACAAATTCTTCCTTGACTATCCAGGACGATTATTCCAGATGACCATCCTTTAGATTTAAATAGCTGCTAATGTTCAGTGTAAAAGAATTGAAAAACTGAGTGCGGTGACCTATAATCCCAGATGCTTGGGAGGTTGAGGAGGAGGGATCACCTGAGGCCAGGAGTTAGAGACCAGCCTGGACAACATAGCAAGACCCCATCTCAAAAACAAAACAAAGACTGGGCACGGTGGCTCATGCCTGTAATCCCAGCACTTTGGGAGGACAAGGGGGAGGATTGTTTGAGCTCAGGAGTTCAAGACCAGTCTGGGCAGCATACTGAGGCTCTATCTCTAAGCTAAAAACAAAAAAAGAATTGATAAAATGTTTTGCCAAGTCTGATGACGTACAACATTTTTTGTTTGTTTGCTTGGGAGTGGAACCTTTGGGTCTGCCTCCGCATTGCAGTACTATCTCCCCACTTGCTAACACTCATCCCAGGTTTATGCTTTTCTTAAGAGGTGTTCAACAATTTAATACCTACTAGTTCAGCTTTTTCATTGAAGAGGGAGTAATAATTATACCTTACAGAGTGCTTTGTTTTTTGATTTTCATTAACAAAGGGTTGGAACAGATATTTTTATTATCCTCATTTAAGAAGAGAAAAAAACAGGTAGAAGCTAAGCAAGTTTTCTAATGCCACACCATGCTAAAAGATTGTAAATTCCCATGGAAAGACTTATTCTGACAAAATTATCAATGGTTAGTGTATTTTTAATGAAATTAAAAATGAAATTATAAGCCTGGGAAATGTTATTGAGGAATGTCTAAAATTCTATTGCTTAGCTCTCTTAAGTAGCTGTAGAGTATTAGTCCCTAATTAATAAACCAAATAAGTAAGATATGCTATTTATTGAGTTGGAAGTTTTAATATAGAGTATTGCTAAGCACTTTTAAATCCTTTGTTAAAAATAAAATTGGTTAGATGCAGAAAAGGCTCTTGATGGCCGGGCATGGTGGCCCACGCCTGTAATCCCAGCACTTTTGGAGGCCAAGGCGGGCAGATCACAAGGTCAAGAGATCGAGACCATCCTGGCCAACATGGTGAAACCCCATCTCTACTAAAAATATAAAAATTAGCTGGGCGTGGTGGTGTTTCTGTAGTCCCAGCTACTTGAGAGGCTGAGACTGGAGAATCGCTTGAACCTGGGAGGCAGAGGTTGCAGTGAGCCGAGATTGCGCCACTGCACTCCAGCCTGGGGACAGAGTGAGGCTCCGTCTCAAAAAAAAAAAAAAAAGGCTTTTGATAAAATTCAATATCCTGGTTGGGTGCAGTGGCTGATGCCTATAATCCCAGCACTTTGGGAGGCCGAGACGGGTGGATCACTTGAGGTCAGGAGTTCAAGACCAGCCTGGCCAACATGGTGAAACCCCATCTCTACTAAAAATACAGTATTAGCTGGGCTTGGTGGCAGGCACCTGTAATCCTAGTTACTTGGGAGGCTGAGGCAGGAGAATTGCTTGAACCTGGGAGGTGGAGGTTTCAGTGAGCCAAGATCATGCCACTGCACTCCAGCCTGGGCAACAGAGCGAGACTCTGTCTCAAAAAAAAAAAAACAAAAAACAAAACCCAAAAAACAACAACAAAAAAGCCTCTCAGTAAACTAGGTATTGAAGGAACATACCTTAAAATAATAAGAGCCATCTATGACCAACCCACAGCCAACCTCATATTGAATGGGCAGGAGCTGGAAGCATTCCCTTGAAAACTGGCACAAGACAAGGATGCCCTTTTTCACTACTCCTATTCAGCACAGTATTGGAAGTCCTGGCCAGGGAGATCAGGGAAGAGAAAGAAAGGGCATCCAGATAGGAAGAAAAGAAGTAAAACTATCATCCATGTTGGCAGATGACATGATTCTATATCTAGAAAACCTCATAGTCTTGGCCCAAAAGCTCCTTCAGCTGATAGCTTCAGCAAAGTTTCAGGATACAGAATAAACACAGAAATCACTAGCATTCCTAGACACTGACAGCAGCCAAGCTGAGAGCCAAATTAGAAACGCAATCCCATTCACAATTGGCACAAAAAGAATAAAATATTAATACGTAGGAATACAGTTAACCAGGGAGGTGAAAGATCTCTACAATGAGAATTACAAAATATTGCTCAAAGAAATCAGACATGACACAAACAAATGGAAAAACATTCCATGATTATGGATAGGAAGAATCAATATCATTAAAATGGCCATACTGTCCAAAGCAACTTACAGATTCAATGATATTCCTATCAAACTATCAATGGCATTCTACACAGAACTAGAAAAAAATATTTTAAAATTCATATGGAACCAAAAAAGAGCCCCAAAGCCAAGGGCATCCTAAGGAAAAAGAACAAAGCTGGAGGCATCATATTACCCCACTCAAACTATACTACAGTGCTACAGTAACCAAAACAGCATGGTACTAACACAAAACAGACACGTAAACCAATGGAACAGAATAGAGAGCCCAGAAATAAGGTCCATACCTACAACCATCTGATCTTTGACAAAAGCTGACAAAAACTAGCAATGGGGAAAGGACTGCCTATTCAATAAATGGTGCTGGGATAACTGGCTAGCCATATGCAGAAGATTGAAGCTGGACCCCTTCTTTATACCATGCACAAAAATCAATGCAAGATGGTTTAAAGACTTAAATGTAAAACCCAAAAGTATAAAAACCCTGGAAGACAGCCTAGGCAATACATTTTGGACATAGGAACTGGCAAAGATTTCATGATGAAGACACCAAAAGCCATTGCAACAAAAGCAAAAATTGACAAATGGCATCTAATTAAACTTAAGAGTTTCTGCACAGCAAACTACCAACAGAGTAAACAGACTACAGAATGGGAGAAAATTTTTGCAAACTATGCATCTGACAAAGGTCTGATATCTAGCATCTAAAAGGAGCTTAAACAAATTTATGAGAGAAAAACAACTCCATTAAAAAGTGGGCAAAGGACATGAACACTTTTCAAAAGAAGACATACATGTGTGACCAACAAGCATATGAAGGAAAGCTCACCATCACTGATCATTAGAGAAATGCAAACCAAAACCTCAATGAGATACCATCTCACACCAGTCAGAGTGGCTATTGTTAAAAAGTCAATTAATAACAGATGCTGACAAGGTTGTGGAGAAAAGGGAATTCTTATACACTGTTGGTGGGAGTGTAAATTAGTTCAGCCATTATGGAAAACGATTCCTTTCCACAGTGATTCCCTTGTTTTGTGATTCCTCAAAGAGCTAAAAACAGAACTATCATTTGACCAAGCAATTCCATTACTGGGTATATACCCAAAGGAATATAAATTGTTCTAGCATAAAGACACATGCATGCATATGTTCATTGCAGCACTATTCACAATAGCAAAGACATGGAATCAACCTAAATGCCTATCAATGGCAGATTGGATAAAGGAAATGAGGTATATATACTCCATGGAATACTATGGAGCCATACAAAAGAATGAGACCATGTGCTGTGCAGGAACACGGATGGAGTTGGAGGCCGTTATACTTAGGAAACTAATGCAGGAACAGAAAACCACATACCACATGTTCTTACTTATAAGTGAGAGCTAAATGATGAGAACACATGGACACAGAGGGGAACAACGGACACTGGGTCCTACTGGAGGGTGGAGGCTGGGAGGAGGGAGAAGATCAGAAAAAATAAGTATTAGGTACTAGGCCTTTACCTGGGTGACAAAATAATTTGTACAATAAACCCCTGTGACATGAGTTTACCTGTATAACAAACCTGCACTTGTACCCCTGAACCTAAAATATAAGTTAAAAAATTTTTAAAATAAAATTGCCTAGTTTGTCCAACAGTTAGAATTGGCATTTGATGAATATTTTGAATAATATGATTTCATTAAAAATAATAGTTTTGTAATTTTGTACAAAAAATAGTTTTGTAGCTTATAAAATGAATTTATAGGTATGAGAGGACTGGCTGCTAATTTTTCTATCTTATAATTGAAGATGAGTTGCATTGGTTTATATAGTAGACTGAGGGACATGGTAGAATACCAATGTTAAGCTCAGGCGGATCAGAATTACAGTATTTCTAGTTTTAATTCTTGTTTTTAAGATAGCTTTTTTTTTTATGTTTTTAAGATAGCTTTATAACAAAATTCACCTGTTCAAAGTGTAGAATTCAGTAGTTTTCAGTTGTGAATTACTTTCAGTAGTTTTCACAGAGTCATGCGGTAATCACCACTGTCTTATTTTATTTTTATTTATTTATTTATTTATTTATTTTGAGATGGAGTCTTGCTTTGTTGCCCACGTTGGAGTGCAGTGGCATGATCTCGGCTCACTGCAACCTCTGCCTCCCAGGTTCGAGTGATTCTTCTGCCTCAGCCTCCCGAGTAGGTGGGATTACAGGCACCTACCACCACGCCCGGCTAATTTTGTATTTTTAGTAGAGATGGGGTTTCACCATATTGGCCCGGGTGGTCTTGAACTCCTGACCTTAAGTGATCCATCCGCCTTAGCCTCCCAAAGTGCTAGGATTACAGGCATGAGCCACCATGCCCAGCCTATTTTTTTTTTTTTTCTTTAGATAGGATCTCACTCTGTTACCCAGGCTGGAGTGCAGTGGCACGATCCAGGCTCACTGCAACCTCTGCCTCCTGGGTTGAAGTGATTCTCCTGCCTCAGCCTCCCAAGTAGCTGGGATTACAGTCGTGCTCCACCATGCCTGACTAATGTTTGTATTTTTAGTAGAGATGAGGTTTTGTCACGTTGGCCAGGCTGGTCTCTAACTCCTGACCTCAAATGATCCACCCACCTCGGCCTCCCAAAGTGCTGGAATTACAGATGTGAGCCACTGAGCCCGGCCTAATTTGTTGATTTTTAGTAGAGATGGGGTTTTGCCATGTTGGCCAGGCTGGTCTCAAACTTCTGGCCTCAAGTGATTTGCCTCACTCAGCCTCTGAAAGTGCTGGGATTACAGGTGTGAGCCACCGCACCTGGCCTTAGGTTGTTTTTTTTTTTTTAAACTTGTGCTTTTGGTGTCGTATTGCTTAGTGCAAGGCCACAAAGATTTGCTCCTATGTTTTCTTTGAAGAGTTTTAGCTCTTATATTTGGATCTCTTATCCATTTTGAGTTAATTTTTGTATATGGTGTGAGGTAGGTCCAACTTTATTCTTGCGCACGTGAACATCCAACACCATTTGTTGAAAAATGTTCTTTCCTTATGGAATTGTGTTAGTATCCTGGGCTTGGGATACTAAACAGGCAACACCTGGCCTCTTCTGAAACCTGCAGATGTATTTTTCACCCAAGAAAATTTGAATTTTGAGACCCATTCTATTGGATAACTATGTTGATGAGAAGTGAGTATATATAGACCTCATTTCGTAAGCCCAGTATAACACCCGTGATCATGTTCTGTACATGACTACAAAAAGTGCAAACGGTAGCCAGTTCCCATTTTTCTACCACTTATCAACTTGGAGCTGCTACTTTTTGTTTCCAATAAGATTGTGTTTTACGTTGATGTCCCTCTGCAGGGTACCTCTGGGTTCCTTCATAATACCTGTGTGTTTCTTCAGAATGATGTTGACATTTTCTGGAATGTCAATAGCCTGATTGCTGAGAATTGTTTTCATTCTTGCAGTAGATGTGGCAAAGCTTCAACTGTTACTGTTGAATTGTCTATTTCTCACTTCAGTTCTGTCAGTTTATGCTTAGTGTACTTTGGGGTTCCATTAGGTGCTTTGGTTTTAATTTTATTGTGCATCAAAATTATGCACAATATGGATTGGATTCTCTGTATGTTAATACTGTTGATGACTAAATAAAACAATGTTTCTGTCTCATGTGCTGTGACCAATAAGTGGAGCTTGTTTTGATATGGATTAGATGCTTAAAAGATTTTCAGTTTCATCAATAGTAGATTGTCATGTCTGGATTACATAAAGAAGCACTTGTCTCTGAGAAGGCTCTTGACTTCATTGGGGCTGTGGTTCATTATAAGGGTCTGTGTGTATGTGAGTCACAGTGAACTGCAGCACTTTAAACATGGCTGAGATAAAGTACTTAAATCACTTTGTCAGTATATTAATTTTTATTGAGATTAAAGGGTAGAAGATAGTAATATTTCTTGACTTCCCCTAGAAGAATTTGTGTCAGTAACTATTAATAGCATCTACTTTTTTTTTTTTTTTAGTCTTTTTTTTTTTTTTTTCTTTTTTATTGATCATTCTTGGGTGTTTCTCGCAGAGGGGGATTTGGCAGGGTCACAGGACAATAGTGGAGGGAAGGTCAGCAGATAAACAAGTGAACAAAGTTCTCTGGTTTTCCTAGGCAGAGGACCCTGCGGCCTTCCGCAGTGTTTGTGTCCCTGGGTACTTGAGATTAAGGAGTGGTGATGACTCTTAACGAACATGCTGCCTTCAAGCATCTGTTTAACAAAGCACATCTTGCACCGCCCTTAATCCATTCAACCCTGAGTGGATACAGCACATGTTTCAGAGAGCACAGGGTTGGGGGTAAGGTCACAGATCAACAGGATCCCAAGGCAGAAGAGTTTTTCTTAGTACAGAACAAAATGAAAAGTCTCCCATGTCTACCTCTTTCTACACAGACACAGCAACCATCCGATTTCTCAATCTTTTCCCCACCTTTCCCCCCTTTCTATTCCACAAAACCGCCATTGTCTTCATGGCCCGTTCTCAATGAGCTGTTGAGTACACCTCCCAGATGGGGTGGTGGCCGGGCAGAGGAGCTCCTCACTTCCCAGTAGGGGCGGCCGGGCAGAAGCGCCCCTCACCTCCCGGACGGGGCGGCTGGCCGGGCGGGGGGCTGACCCCCCCCCACCTCCCTCCCAGACGGGGCGGCTGGCCGGGCGGGGGGCTGACCCCCCACCTCCCTCCTGGACAGGGCGGCTGGCCGGGCAGAGGGGCTCCTCACTTCCCAGTAGGGGCGGCCGGGCAGAGGCGCCCCTCACTTCCCCGACGGGGCGGCTGGCCCGGCGGGGGGCTGACCCCCCCACCTCCCTCCTGGAGGGGGCGGCTGGCCGGGCAGAGGGGCTCCTCACTTCCCGGTAGGGGCGGCCGGGCAGAGGCGCCCCTCACCTCCCGGACAGGGCGGCTGGCCGGGCGGGGGGCTGATCCCCCCACCTCCCTCCCGGACGGGGCGGCTGGCCGGGCGGGGGGCTGACCCCCCCACCTCCCTCACGGACGGGGCGGCTGGCCGGGCGGGGGGCTGACCCCCCCACCTCCCTCCCGGACGGGGCGGCTGGCCGGGCGGGGGGCTGACCCCCCCACCTCCCTCCCGGACGGGGCGGCTGGCCGGGCGGGGGGCTGACCCCCCCACCTCCCTCCCGGACGGGGCGGCTGGCCGGGCGGGGGGCTGACCCCCCCACCTCCCTCCCGGACGGGGCGGCTGGCCGGGCGGGGGGCTGACCCCCCACCTCCCTCCCGGACGGGGCGGCTGGCCGGGCGGGGGGCTGACCCCCCCACCTCCCTCCCGGACGGGGCGGCTGGCCGGGCAGAGGGGCTCCTCACTTCCCAGAAGGGGCGGCCGGGCAGAGGCGCCCCTCACCTCCCGGATGGGGCGGCTGGCCAGGCGGGGGGCTAACCCCCCCACCTCCCTCCCGGACGGGGCGGCTGGCCGGGCCGGGGGCTGACCCCCCCACCTCCCTCCCAGATAGAGCGGCTGGCCGGGCAGAGGGGCTCCTCACTTCCCAGTAGGGGCGGCCGGGCAGAGGCGCCCCCCCCACCTCCTGGACAGGGCGGCTGGCCGGGCAGGGGGCTGATCCCCCCACCTCCCTCCCGGACGGGGCGGCTGGCCAGGCGGGGGGCTGATCCCCCCACCTCCCTCCCGGACGGGGCGGCTGGCCGGGCGGGGGGCTGACCCCCCCACCTCCCTCCCGGACGGGGCGGCTGGCCGGGCGGGGGCCTGACCCCCCCACCTCCCTCCCGGATGGGGCGGCTGGCCGGGAGGGGGGCTGACCCCCCCACCTCCCTCCCGGACGGGGCGGCTGGCCGGGCAGAGGGGCTCCTCACTTCCCAGTAGGGGCGGCCGGGCAGAGGCACCGCTCGCCTCCCGGACGGGGCGGCTGGCCAGGCGGGGGGCTGACCCCCCCACCTCCCTCCCGGACGAGGCGGCTGGCCGGGCAGAGGGGCTCCTCACTTCCCGGTAGGGGCGGCCGGGCAGAGGTGCCCCTCACCTCCCGGACGGGGCGGCTGGCCGGGCGGGGGGCTGACCCCCCCACCTCCCTCCCAGACGAGGAGGGAGGACGCTCCTCACTTCTCAGACGGGGTGGCTGCCGGGCGGAGGGGCTCCTCACTTCTCAGACGGGGCGGTTGCCAGGCAGAGGGTCTCCTCACTTCTCAGACAGGGCGGCCGGGCAGAGACACTCCTCACATCCCGGACGGGGCGGCAGGGCAAAGGTGCTCCCCACATCTCAGACGATGGGCGGCCGGGCAGAGACGCTCCTCACTTCCCAGATGTGATGGCGGCCGGGAAGAGGTGCTCCTCACTTCCTAGATGGGATGGCAGCCGGGCAGAGACGCTCCTCACTTTCCAGACTGGGCAGCCAGGCAGAGGGGCTCCTCACATCCCAGACGATGGGCAGTCAGGCGGAGACGCTCCTCACTTCCCAGACGGGGTGGCTGCCAGGCAGAGGCTGCAATCTCGGCACTTAGGGAGGCCAAGGCAGGCGGCTGGGAGGTGGTTGTAGTGAGCCGAGATCACGCCACTGCACTCCAGCCTGGGCGCCATTGAGCACTGAGTTAACGAGACTCCGTCTGCAATCCCGGCACCTCGGGAGGCCGAGGCTGGCGGATCACTCGCGGTTAGGAGCTGGAGACCAGCCCAGCCGACACATCGAAAACCCGTCTCCACCAAAAAAATACGAAAACCAGTCAGGCGTGGCGGCGCACGCCTGCAATTGCAGGCACTCGGCAGGCTGAGGCAGGAGAATCGGGCAGGGAGATTGCAGTGAGCTGAGATGGCAGCAGTACCGTCCAGCTTCGGCTCGGCATCAGAGGGAGACCGTGGAAAGAGGGGAGAGGGGAGAGGGGAGGGGGGGAGGGGGGAGGGGAGAGGGGAGAGGGAGCTCTATCTACCACACAGTCCTTCTCTGAATATGCATCTACTTTTTATACAACCAAGTCTTAAACTATATCTGGCTTGACAGGAAGAAGCAAATAGATAAATATCTATTATATTTTATGGATATTCATCCCCTCCCTCCCTTCCTTCCTTCCTTCCTTCAGCTGTAGTACAGTGGCATGATCCCAGCTCACTGCAGCTTCAACCTCCGTGGCTCAAGTGATCTTCCTGCCTTAGCCCCCTAACCCCTCCAGTGGGTGGGACTATAAATGCATGCCACCATGCCTGGCTAATTTTTGTATTTTTTTGTAGAGTCAGGGTTTCACCATGTTGCCCAGGCTGGTCTTGAACTCCTGGACTCAAGCAGTCCACCTGCTTTGGCCTCCCAAGGTGCTGGAATTACAGGCGTGAGCCACCATGCCCGGTCAATGAATATTATTTCCTTTTAATCTTCATAGCAATATTTTGAGGTGGGAGATAGTGTTCTTACTTTACAAATGAGGGAATTGAAACCCAGAGCCCAGAGATTTATTAATTTGGCTAAGGTCACTGAAAAGTTCTCTTTTCATTCTGTCATTCTTTCAACAAATATGCCAGGCTTTGAAGATGCAGCCATGACCCAATCAGACACTTGCCCTCATGAAGTGACTTGTCTGGTGGAGTCCTTTTACTGATACTTCTTTGAGCCATATTTCATATAATGACATATATTTGTAGAATTCTTTATGAAGTATTTCTGCATTGTCATCTAATTTTCTAATCCTTACCACAGTCCTATGACCCAGATGGGTTAGATATTATCCCCATTTGAAAGTAGGGAAACTGATACTTAGGATTATTCAGGTCATATAGTTAGTAAATGGCTGAACCAGTATACAAACCCAGATCATTTGGCTCCAACAATCCTGCACTTTTTCCATTACACCACATTGTCTTGTGATTTCGCATGAAACTGTAAGGCTAGATCACCAAGAGTGATATCCTGGAAAGAAACCAGTCTAGCGGCACTTAGCAAAGGAGAGCTCAACCAGGGAATGGTATGTGGGAAAAGAATAAAATCCAGAGACCCAAAAGCTGTGTCTAGTGTGCTGAAATGGACTTATTGTTAAATAATGGTAGTGAGAAGAAATTTGGAGAGAGACTAAAACATGAAAAATATTAAATGGACATGGTCTTAACAGCATCTAGACAGGCTTAGGACACAGTAATTGGCAGGGGCTTTTTTTTTTTTTTTCTAGAACAAGCACCCGAAACATAGTGAATTTAAGAGGAAGATACCCAAACATCAGACTCTGTGCAGAGCTACCTGCCACTGCAAATCAGGGTGTAATCTTAGAGGAGGGGATTGCTTTGTTTTACATTGATTACTTTGGCTACTTTCATGTATGTTCAGAGATGGCAATCTGTCCTATAAAAACATTTGAGTGCTTTTTCTGTGTAAAAGCACTTTTAGGCATTGTGGGAGTGATACCAAGGTAAGTTTGACACCATCATTACCCATAAGAAGTGTGTAACCTAGTAAGGAGATTTTGCTGCATTCAAATATGCTTGTTCATCCGGAGTCTATTATGTATAAGATCGTGTACCAGGTATTTAGGAGACAAGAGTAGGTAAGTTAGAAATTGCTCCTAAGCCTTTGGCTTATACTGTCAGTTGCTTAGAGGGTATTTGCTACCTCCTTCCCTTAATCTAAGTAATTACAAACCTTTTAAAGTAGAGAGCAGGACTTGAAATTCTCTTGGCAAAACAGTAGTCAATTCTGCCATCCTTGTGATTTGGCCACAAAGAAAACCTGACAGCCCATGGGTCAGAGCATAGGTGTCATACTAGAAAATATTTGCATCATATTTAACAGTCAAAGGATTAATGCACAGGATATGTAAAGACTCTGACAGATCATTAAGGAAAAATGCAAACATCATAACAGAAAAAAATGGACAAAGAATTTGAACAGGAGGTCATCGAATGGGAAATTCAAAAGGCTAAAAAAGTAAAAATATATGTTCAGTCTTACTTTTTATCAGGAAAATGATGATCCCATAATGAAATATTATTTCTGCCTCTCATTGGCAAAAATAATAGTAATAGCAAATTTAAGTCATAAGAAATCTTTGAGTACTTTCTAAACTGTAGGCAGAACAATCCACAGCAATCCTATGAGATAGGTACTTTTATTATTATTACTGTTTTATTGATGAGGGACTTGAGGCACAAGAATAGATGTCCAAGGTCAGACATCTCATGCTTATTGAACCCCCATTTGAACTCAGGCAGTCAGTGTCTAGAGCCTGCACTCTTTTTTGTTGTTGCCTAGGCTGGACTCCAACTTCTGGGCTCAAACAGTCCTCCTGCGTCAGCCTCCTGAGTACCTGGGACTACCCGGCACAGTTTAGAGCCTGCACTCTTCATCACCAGAGTAGTGCCCTTGTCTGGGTTGGCTATTATGCTGTGTACCCAGCCTCTAGAACAGTGCCTAACAGAAAGAAAACATTTAAATATCTGTTGAGTGAATGGATACAGGTAATTAATTTTAAAACAAAAGCATATTAGGCACATCATTTTGGAGGGTAATTTGTCAGTATCAAAAAAAAAAAAAAAAAAAAAGGATACACATGGCCGGGTGTGGTGGCTCATGCCTGTAATCCCAGCACTTTGGGAGGCCAAGGCAGGTGGATCACCTGAGGTCAGGAGATCAAGACCAGCCTGGCCAACATGGTGAAACCCCGTCTCTACTAAAAATACAAAAATTAGCTGGGCATGGTTGCAGGCGCCTGTAATCCTAGCCACTCAGGAGGTTGAGGCAGGAGAATTGCTTGAACCGGGAAGAAGGAGGTTGCAGTGAGCCGAGATCGCGCCACTACACTCAAGCCTGGGCAACAAGAGCAAAACTCTGTCTCAAAAAAAAAAAAAAAAAAAAAAGATACACACTAATGACTCAGTAATTGTGCATCTTAATGTCTTAATGTTTATCTTCAAACACACACGCACGCGCGCACGCACGCACACACACGTGTCCAAGGAGGCATATACAAGGGTGTTAATGGGAGCATTCTTGGTAATCGTTGAAAAATAGGGGAAAATGTAAATGCTTATTCGTGCTTTATATAACTGATAAATAACAGGAAAATTATGATATGGTTATATTTTAGAATTCTATGTGTACAATTAAAGTAGTTGTAATCCCAGCTTCTCGGGCGGCTGAAGCACGAGAATTGCTTGAACCTAGGAAGCGAAGGTTGCAGTGAGCTGAGATTGTGCCACTGCACTCCAGTCTGGGCGACAGAGCCAGACTCCATCTCAAAAACAAACAAAGTAGTTTATCTGGAAAGATATCTAGGATATATTATTGAGTGAGAAAAACAAGTTATAGAGCCTTCCCCACCAAAATAGATTCTAGATGATGAAAGAGCGAAGCAAACAAAAGCAACATGAAAATAGCATAGAAAACATAGGCTAATGTGTTCATAATATTGGTATAAAAAAGGCTTTTTCTAAGCATGATATGAAATACAGAAGCCAAAAATGAAGATTGGTGAATTTGACTACATAAAATGGAAGACCTTCATATAAAAAAAAACCTCACTCAAACGTTAAACTGAGACTAAGATTCTAAACATGATACATATAAGGAATATTTGTAGGCAATTTGCAGAAAGGCCAATAAACATATGAAAGTTATAAATAGATGTTTAGCTTTTATTCATAATGAAAAATACAAATTAGAAAATAAAGTTCCATTTACTACCTGTGAGATTGGTAAAATATTGATTTTATTCAATAATGATTAGAGCATGAAGAAAAAATTCTTGTATATACCCATTTGAGGAAATAAAAACAAACAGCATGTTTGGTGGAAAACTTGGCAGTATTTATTAAAATTTAAAATGTGCACTACCTTTCTCTCAAACTTTGCTTTTAGATATTTATTGCATGTTAAAGGGTAAAGATACAGGTACAAGGATATTCATTATATTGTTGATAAGCATAAAAACATGGAAGCAATCTAAAGGCTTATTGATAGGGATAAGAGCTAAATTGTAGTATTATATGTCTATTTAATGGAATGCTATTCAGCTATTTAAAAAGACAGCAAGTCTAGATGTACATGCATGACTTATTTAATACTGCACTGTGTAGTGCTGATTGATTATAATGCTATGCTAAATAGCATGTATGAATATATTATAATAATATATAACAATAGACATGTATATATTTTTAAAATCCATGGTAGTAACCTGTTAACCTATACCTCTCTCCCTGCTCTGTAGTGCTTACTGCACCTGTAGTGGGAGTATTAATAAATTCAGATATACTATAGTGTTTATATGTTATTAAACTATATTTTTTTCTTTTCCTTTTTCTCTTTCTCTTTTCTTTGCAAAACAGTGAGCACAGCTTCTAGCTCATGGAAGCATTTTTTACACTGAAAATATTTCTAAAGGGTGAAAAGAGGTAAAGGAGGAATGTTGTTTCCAAATATATACATACCTAGTGGTTAAGAATCTGAGACGTGAAACCAGATTGCCTAGATTCAAATTCTGGCTGTGTCACTGTGTGTGACCTTGTGCAAGTCACTTAAATTCTTTTTGCCTCCATTTCTTCATTATCCATTCAACAAATATTTGACTGCTTACTATATATCCCAGACACTGTTCTGGGTGCCAGCAATGCAACAAAGAGCATTAAGAGAAGATCTCTGCCCTCTTGTAGTATACATCTTGGAGGACCTAATTATATCCACTATTTAGGATTGTAAAGAAAAGTAAAAGTTTAATACCTAAAAAGCACTTGGAAGAGTGTCTGGTACATAGTAAGTGGTCAATAAATATTATTATTCCCTCTCTTCTTTTCTGCAAAATAGACACAGAGTGTTTTTTATTTTTATTTTGGACACAGAGTATTAATGTATTAACTAGTTTATGAAAGTTTTTGATAAATGCAATAGCATTAAAAGATACATGAAGTCTGTTTCAGTATAGTCTTTTTTTTTTTTCCCTCCAAGACAGAGTCTCACTCTGTCGCCCAGGCTGGAGTGCAGTGGCCCGATCTCAGCACACTGCAGCCTCCGCATCATGGGTTCAAGCAATTCTCCTGCCTCAGCCTCCCGAGTAGCTGGGACTATAGGTTCGCGGCAGCAAGTCCAGCTAATTTTTGTATTTTTTAGTAGAGATGGGGTTTCACCATGTTGGCCAGGCTGGTCTCGAACTCCTGACCTCGTGATCCGCCCACCTTGGCCTCCCAAAGTGCTGGGATTACAGGCGTGAGCCACCGTGCCCGGCCAGTATAGTCTTATATTTGTCCACAATCTGGGTGCTCCCATACATTGTTTGTCATTGAGCTCTAACTTGGTAGACTTGTACACTACTGGCCAGTAAATCTTACCATATGCCATGTTACAAAAGCTCTCAAACAGTGAGTGCTCTGTCACATATTTAGAATGTGCTAAATGTTGAAGTGAAAATTTTACAGTGGTTCTTTTAAGGAGTCTTGATGGAAATGATAGAGAAGTCAAGAGTGTGAAGATCAACACATTATAAAAATTGGTAAGTTGGCCAGGCTCACGCCTGTAATCCCAACACTTTGGGAGGCCAAGGTGGGTGGATCACTTGAGGCCAGGAGTTCAAGACCATCCTGGCCAACATGGTGAAACTCCGTCTCTACTAAAAATACAAAAAATTAGCCAGGCGTGGTGGTGGGTGCCTGTAGTCCCAGCTACTCGGGAGGCTGAGGCAGGAGAATCGCTTGAACCCAGGAGGCAGAGGTTGCAGTGAGCCAAGATCACACCATTGCACTCTAGCCTGGGCAACAGAGCAAGACCCGGTCTCAGAAAAAATTGGTAAATTGGAGGTCATGATAAACATCAATAATGCCTGGAAGGATTGATTATTAATTGTATAGCATTTAATAGGAGAAATTTTTTAGTGGTATTTATTAACTTGTAAATTTATAAAATCTCAGCATTTATTCACATGGATAAAGAATCAGAGGTGGGAAAGAACATGATACTCTTGAGGAATAAGATGTCAGTGTAGATGTAGAGAAGTAAGCAAAAAAGAAAGTGACAAAAGTATAAACTGGAGAGGTAGGCAAGTGTTAAAATTGTGCCAGACCTCATAAGGTCTTAGTAAGGAGTCTTGATATTATATTTAATTTTATTATCAAGATATATTTAATATCAAACAATTGAAGAATTTCAGGTAGAAGAATCACTTGAATAGATCTTTCAAAATATAAGTTTAACAGCTGAATGGAGAATGGATTGGAGGAGGAGGAGGCAGAAGTAGATATAAGAATATTATTGAAGATAATATTTCAGTAATCCAGATGTGAGATAATAGTAGCTTGGATGAAGGTAGTAGTTGTAGACAGAAAAGTAAATTGGTTTTCATTAAATGAGAACATGATTTAATGTTGATTGTGAGCATTATGGGGAGAGGGAGTGATAGAGAATTACTATAGCGTGAACAACTGGGTAGATGATATAGAGAATAGAGAAGAAAACATTGATTAGTATGAAAATAGATGTATGTGTTGAGATGTGTGTGGAGCATGGAGACATTGAGTAGCTTTAGAACCCAGAAAAGAGGTCACTCTTTTAAATTGGAATTTCTTAACAGATGGTGTTTGAAGCAATCATAGTAGATACAATTCTCTTGGAAAACAGTATAAATTGAGAAAAGAAGAGGACTGAGTACAGAACTCTGAGGAATTTCAACATTTAAGATTGGGTAGAAGAGGAGGAGTCAGGGATGAAGATGAGAGATAGATGTCAAAAAAAAATAGAAGAAAGTAAGAATTTGTAGTATCACACAAGTCATGGAAGAAGAGTTTCATAAAGGAGGAGGATGTGATCTAATATAATTGAATGTTGCTAAAATGTCAGATGAAATTAGGACCAAAAAGTGTCCATTAGTTTTAACAATATGGAAGTTATCAGTGACTTGAAACAAGAATGGTGGGGAAGCCAGAGAAGAGTGAGAGCATAAGTAGAAGGTGGAGAGGAGGATGCACAGAAAGTAGACAACTCTCTTGAGAAAATATTCCTCTTGAATGTGAAGGGTTCACTGTTTGAAATTTGAGGTGTAGTGGAACAATCAGATGGAGAACTATTTCATATCAGATAGGTGAAGCTGTGGCCTCAGAATTTGAGTGAGAGGTGATGTTTATAGAAATCTGAGTCATTCGAATGGAGGTGGTAAAGACTTTGGAAGAAAAGGGAGCCAAACTGGAAGAGCACCTACAGGCAGAGATTTTCTTTGGGTTGTCATTAAATAATATTGTAGTGTTTTTGTTTTTGTTTTTTTTTTGGGGGATGGAGTCTCACTCTGTCACCCAAACTGGAGTTCAGTGATGCTATCTCGGCTCACTACAACCTCTGCCTCCCGGGTTCAAGCGATTCTCCTGCCTCAGCCTCCACAGTAGCTAGGATTACAGGCACCCACCACCACGCTCAGAAAATTTTTGTATTTTTAGTAGATGTGGGGTTTCGCTGGTCTCGAACTCCTGAGGTCAGGTGATCCACCCGCCTCGACCTCCCTTACAGGCATGGGCTACTGTGCCCAGCCTGTAGTGTTCTTTAATACAAGTAATTTGAGCATGGATTTGTTTCATCTAACTGTTGTCCTGAGCTTTGACTGAGACAATTCAGGTTATGTTCTTTTCAAATTTGATGTGGTTAAAAGTTAGAAACAATGCCCTAAATGCTCGCAAAGAGTTGTCAAGATAGGAGCATACACAGGATCTAATTTTACTGCAAGTGTTAGGCTATATGATTTTGTGAACCTACCAATTTGGCTAGTTTTCCAATTGGTACTTTGTAAGTGAAATATATCACTTGCATTGACTGGATTAGTAGTGATTCATAATGCTGCTTTATATATACTCTCTGTCTTTTTTAGTAGACTTTGTTTTTTAGAGCAACTTTAAGTTCACAGCAAAATTGAGAGGAAAATAGAGATTTCCTGTGTACCTCCTGCCCTCACACACGTATAGCCTCCACCATTATCAATATCCTCCACAATTGTTTCAGTTTAAGAACCTACATGGATACATCATTATCACCCAAAGATTATTATTTACATTGGGGTTTACTCAATGGTGTTGTATATTTTATGGGTTTGGACATATGTTTAATGTTGTCATTTATCATAATGATATAATACAGAGTGGTTTTAACACCTTAAAAATCTTTTTGCTCTGCCAATTCATTCCTCTCCCCTAGTCTTTGACAATCACGGATCTTTTTTTTTTTGAGATGGAATCTTGCTCTGTCACCCAGGCTGGAGTGCTGTGGCGCGATCTCGACTCACTGCAAGCTCCGCCTCCCGGGTTCATGCCATTCTCCTGCCTCAGCCTCCCGAGTAGCTGGGACTATAGGCGCTGCCACTACGCCCGGCTAATTTTTTGTATTTTTTTTAGTAGAGACGGAGTTTCACCGTGTTAGGATGGTTTTGATCTCCTGACCTCGTGATCCACCCGCCTCGGCTTCCCGAAGTGCTGGGATTACAGGAGTGAGCCACCGTACCTGGCCAATCACGGATCTTTTTACTATTTCTGTAGTTTCGACTTTTCCAGAATGTCACATACTTGGAATCATACAGTACGTAGCCTTTTGAGATTGGCTTCTTTCACTTAGAAATGTGCCTTTAAGGTTCTTCCATATCTTTTTGTGGCTTAATAGCTCACTTCTTTCTAGTGCTGAATCTATTGTATGGATGTACCACAGCTTTTATTTACCTACCATTCACCTACTGAAGGACATCTTAGTTGCTTCCAAGTTTGGCAATTATGAATAAAGCTGCTATAAACATCTATGTGCAGGTTTTTGTGTAGACATGTTTTCAGCTCCTTTGTGTAAATACTGAGGAGCACGATTGCTGGATCATATTTTAAGAGTATATTTAGTTTTGTAAGAAACAGCCAAACTGTCTTCCAAAGTGGCTGTACCATTTTGCATCCTCACAACAATGAATGAGAGTCCCTGTTGCACCCACATCCTCTCTAGCATTTGGTGGTGTCAGTGTTTCTGATTTTGGCCATTCTAATAGGTGTGTGGTGGAATCTCATAGTTATTTTAATTTGTATTTTCCTTATAACAAATAATGTGGAGTATCTTATCATAATGCCTGTTTGCCATCTGTGTACCTTCTTTGGTGAAGTGTCTGTACAGGTCTTTGGCCTGTTTTTTGATCCAGTTGTTTTTTTTTTTATTGTTGAGTTTTAAAAGTTCTTTGTACATTTTGGATAATAGACCTTTATCAGATAAATCTTTTTCAAGTATGTTCTCCCAGTCTGTGGCTTGTCTTTTCATCCTCTTAACAGTGTCATTTGCAGAGCAGAATTTTTATTTTTTATTTTTTATTTTTTTTTAGACAGGCTCTCACTCTGTCACCTAGGCTGGAGTGCAGTGGTGCAATCACAGCTCACTGCAGCCTTGACCTCCCAGGCTCAAACCATTCTTCCACCTCAGTCTCCTGAGTAGCTGGGACTATAGGCACATACTACCATGCCTGGCTAATTTTTATATTTTTTTTGTAGAGACAGGGTTTTGTCATGTTGCCCATGCTGGTGTTGAACTCCTGAGCTCAAGCGATCCACCCACTTTGGCCTCCCAAAGTGTTGGGATTACAGATGTAAGCCACTGTGCCTGGCCACAGAGCAGAAATTTTTAATTTTAGTGAAGGTGCAGCTTATCAATTCTTGTTTTCATAGATCATTCCTTTGGTATTGTGTCTAAAAAGTCATTGCCAAATCAAAGGTCATCTAGATTTTCTACTGTTATCTTCTAGCAGTTTAATAGTTTTGTGTTTTATATTTAGTTTTCTGATTCATTTTGAGTTAACTCCTGTGAAAGGTATAGGGGTCTGTGTCTAGATTTATCTTTTTTTATATGTTGGATGTCTAGTTCCAGTACCATTTGTAAAAAACTATCTCTGATCCATTGTATTGCTTTTGCTTTTTTGTCGAAGATCAGCTGACTATATTTGTGTGTGTCTATTTCTGGCCTCTCTGTTCTGTTTTATAGATCTATTTGTCTATCACCAATTTGACACTGTCTTGATTACAGTATGTCTTGAAGTAGGGTAGTGTTAGGCTTCTAACTTTGTTCTTCTCTGTCAATAATGTGTTGGTTATTCTGGGTCTTTCTCCTCCATATAAATTTTAGGATCAATTTGTCAATGTTTATAAAATAACTTTCTGGGATTTTGACTGGGATTGTGTTGAATCTGTAGATCAAGTCAGGAAGAAATGACATCTTGACAATATTAAGTCTTTCTGTTCGTGAACATGGAATATCTTTTCATTTATTTGGTTCTTTTATAGTGTTTATCAGAGTTCTGTTGTTTTTTCATATAGATCTTGAACATATTGTGTTATATTTATATAGAAGTATTTTGTTTATTTTGGTGCTAATGTAAATTGTGTTTTTAATTTTAACTTCGACTTATTCATCAGTGGTATACAGGAAAGTAATTGGCTTTTATATATTAACCTTGTATCCTGTAACCCTGCTATAGTCACTTATTCCTGGAGGGTTTTTGGTAATTTTTTTTTTTTTTTTTTTGAGACGGAGTCTTGCTCTGTCGCCAGGCTGGAGTGCAGTGGCGCAATCTCGGCTCACTGCAAGCTCTGCCCCCTGGGTTCACGCCATTCTCCTGCCTCAGCCTCCCAAGTAGCTGGGATTGCAGGTGTGTGCCACCATGCCCAGCTAATTTTTTTGTATTTTTAGTAGAGACAGGGTTTCACTGTGTTGGCCAGGCTGGTCTTGAACTCCTGGCCTCAAGTGATCCACCTGCCTCAGCCTCCCAAAGTGCTAGAATTACAGGCATGAGCCACTGTGCCTGGCCCAGGTCTTATTTATTGATGCATTCTGACAGTCTGTGTCTTTTCATTGGTGCATTTAGACCATTGACCTTCAAAGCAATTTTTAAAAAAAAATTTATTTTATGTATGTATTTATTTATTTTTTTGAGATGAAGTCTTACTCTGTCACCCAGGCTGGAGTGCAGTGGCGCGATCTTGGCTCACTGCAACCTCCGCCTCCCAGGTTCAAGCAAGTCTCATGCCTCAGCCTCCTGAGTAGCTGGAATTACAGGCATGCACCACCATGCCTGGCTAATTTTTGTATTTTTAGTAGAGACAGGGTTTCGCCACATGGGCCAGGTTGGTCTCGAACTCCTGACCTTAGGTGATCCCCCCATCTTGGCCTCCCAAAGTGCTGGGATTACAGGCGTGAGCCACCGTGCACAGCCCAAAGTGATTATTGATATAATCTCCTTCACTTTTGAAGGACAATTTTATAGGGGTACAGATTTTTAGGTTGGTCTTTTTTTTCTCTTTCTTCTTGCTTATATGGTTTCTTCACTCCTCTTTCTCCTTGTTTAGGTTTCTTAGGATAAATTAGTTGTAATTCTTTTCTTTACTCCTCCGTAGGTATAGTGTTTTTTTGTTTTGTTTTGTTTTTTTAAGACAGTGTCTCACTCTTTGGCCCAGACTGGAGTGCAGTGGCCTGATCTCGGTTAACCTCAACCTCCACCTCCCAGGCTCAAGCAATTCTCCTGCATTAGGCTCCCAAGTAGCTGGGATTACAGGCTTGCGCCACTACCGTCCGGCTAATTTTTGTATTTTTAGTAGAGACGGGGTTTCACTATGTTGGCCAGTCTGGTCTTGAACTCCTGACCTCAAATGATCCACCTGCCTCGGCCTCCCAAAGTGGTGGGGTTACAGACCCGTCTTTTTTTTTTTTTTTTTTTTTTAGAGATTAAAAAAATTTTTTTTTATTTTCTATAGTTTGAATATAACTATGTATAGGTTTTTTTGGCATTTTTCATGCTTGGTGTTCTCTGAACTTTCTGTATCTGGGAATTGGTACGTGGCATTAATTTGGGGGAAATTTTCAGTCATTTTAGTTACAAGTATTTTTTTCTCTTTTCCTTCTGGTATTCTTACTACACGTATGTTACACCCTTTGTAGTTGTTCCACAGTTCTTGAGTATTTTGTTCTATTATTATTATTATTATTATTTCACTTTGCTTTTCAGATTTGGAGGTTTCTGTTGAGATATCCTCAAACTAGAGATTCTTTCCTCAGTCATGTCCTGTCTCCTAAATAAGCCTATCAAAGGCATTCTTCATTTCTGTTATCGTGTTTTTGATCTCTAGCATTTCTTTTTGGTTCTTTCTTAGAATTTTTCTATACTTTCATTGCCCATCTGTTCTTGCATGCTGTCTACCCGTTATAGCCCTTAGCATATTAATTATAGTTGTTTTAAATTCCTGCTCTGATAATTCTAGCATCTCTGCTATATCTGAATCTAGTTCTGATGTTTGCTCTTTCTCCTCAAACTTTTTTTTTTTTTTAACCTTATGCCTTGTAATCTTTTCTTGATAGCTGGACATGATATATTGAGTAAGAGGAACTGCTGAAAATAGGCCTTTAGTAATGTGATAAGCTGTTGGGGGAAGGGGAGCATTCTATAGTTCTACGATTAAGTCTCAGTCTTTTAGCAAGCCTCTGCCCCTGGACTGTGAACTTCACAAGTGCTTCTCAGTTTTCTTCCCTGTTTAGAGGGGACAGGATAGCAAGAATGGGCTGGAGCTGGGTGTTTCCTTTCCCCAGGTCAGTTAGGCTCTGATATAACCCCAGCAGGTTAGGCTTTGGTCAAATAGTTTCTGCTGAGGGCAGACCGTATTAAGAATAGAATGCTCTTAGGCTGGGGTGGCACATGCCTGCTAATCCCAGCACTTTGGGAGGCTGAGGTGGGCAGACCACTTGAGGTCAGGAGTTCAAGACCAGCCTGGCCAAAATGGTGAAACCCCGTCTCTACTAAAAATACAAAAATTAGCTGGGCATGGTTGCGTGTGCCTGTAATCCCAGCTACTCAAGAGGCTGAGGTGGGAGGATCACTTGAACCCAGGAGGTGAAGGTTGCAGTGAGCTGAGATCTCGCCACTGCACTCCAGCCTGGACAACAGAGCGAGACCCTGTCTCAAAAAAAAAAGAAAAGAAAAAAGAGTAGAATGCTCTGGCTTATTTCAAAATGGTTCCCTTTCCCCTTTCCCTGCCAGAAGAATGAGGGGATTTCCCCCTTGATGCTGTGAGATCTAGGTCAAGCTTCCCACGAAAGTGTGGGAGTCCCCTTGAAGTTTTTAACTCGCAGAGTTGTCCACACTAAGCCTCTAGCAATTTGTCAATTATAACTCAAGCTTTTCTGCCCGACCTCTGGTTCCCACAGAGGTTCCTGCTTGTGTGTTTCTGCTTAGGTAATTTGTGACTTTTTTTGTATTCACCTGTCTGTCCCTTCGAATTTGGGTCAGGGTTTGTGCTGTGAATTTTTTTTTTTTTTTTTTTTTTGAAGACAGGACCTCATTCTGTCGCCCAGGCTGGAGTGCGGTGGCATGATCTGGGCTCACTGCAGCCTCGCCCTCCTGGGCTCAAGCAATCTTCCCACCTCAGTTCCCCAAGTAGCTGCGACTACAGCCGTGCGCCACCACACCTGGCCTATTTTTGTATTTTTTGTAGCGATAGGGTTTTGCAAAGTGGCCCAAGCTGATCTTGAACTTCTGAGCTTAAGCTGTCTGACCACCTCGGCTTCCCAGGGTGTTGGGACTACAGGGTGAAGCCACCAAACCCAGCTTTTTGGTTTTTTTTAAGAGATGGGGTTTCACTCTGTTGCCGAGTCTGGAGTGCAGTGGTAACTCACTATAACCTTGAACTCTGGGCTCAAGCGATCCTTCTGTCTCAGTCTCCTGAGTAGCTAGGTCTACAAGTGTGCACCACCATGCCTGGCTAATTAATTTTTTTTTTTTTTTTTAAATAGAGACTGGGTCTCGCTATGTTGCCCAGACTAGCCTCAAACTCCTGGCCTCAAGCAGCCTTCCTGCCTTGGCCTCCCAGAGCACTGGGTTACAGGTGTGAACCACCATGCCTGGCCACCTCACTTCTTTTATGCATCTAAGAAGAGTTGTTGATATTTCAGTTTTTTTTACTTTGTTGTTCGGATAGAATAGTGACTTCCAAGCTACTTAAATGCTGCACTAGAAACTGGAAGTCTATGTATACTCTTGTTGTTACTCTTGGTTCACACAATTTGTGGTATACAAATTATATCTCCCTGTTAGATTGCCACCTAGAATGATCCGAAATATAAGACCCATCCCTCTTTCCATGAATTTATCCCTTGTTTATTATCTACTTGTAGAACAGAATATCTCAGTTTAGGGTCTGATCTTTGAAGGTATAGGTGCCCAATTAAAGTTGAAACTGATTTTGATGCCATTTGCCTCAATTTCTATCATACTATTGGGATGTATTTGTTAAGATTCTTGTTGCAGGTTAAGGCAATCCACTGGAGCTAAGTTAGAAAAAAAAATAACAGTTATAAGGATATGACAATATCTCACAGAATCCAAAGGCAGCTATTGTAGCTGTATCTTTCAGGCATAGCATAGAAGGGTCTGTAATTCATTCAACTTAGGTCAGGAGCTCACACCAGGCTAATAAACTGGTTAGGTGGATAGGTTTTCCCTGAATATGGCGTTTTATCTTGTGATGAAAGTATATGTGTGTATGGCGTGGCGGTAGACAGTTCTATAATTCTGTTGGCAAAGATAATCCAAGAGATGTCTACCATCTCAAAATTGGAGATACAGACTTCGGCTAATATGGTATTAATTAATATTTCAGTCATGGATAAACAATTTATATACCACTTTAGGTTCTCCAGAGAAATAGAACCAGAAGGAGATAGAGGTTTCTGTTTTGTTGTTGTTGTTGTTTTGTTTTGTTTTTTGAGACAGTCTCGTGGTGTCACCCAGGCTGGAGTGCAGTGGCATGATCTCGGCTCGGCTCACTGCAACCTCCACCTCCCAGGTTCAAGCATTTTCATGCCTCAGCCTCCTGAGTAGCTGGGACTACAGGTGCCTGCCACCACACCTGGCTAATTTTTGTATTTTTAGCAGAGACGGGGTTTCGCCATGTTGGCCAGGCTCTTCTCGAACTCCTGACCTCAGGTGATCTGCCCACCTCGGCCTCCCAAAGTGATGGGATTACAGGCACGAACCACTGTGCGCGGCCCGGAGATAGAGGTTTCTAGCTTGCAGACAGTAAATCATGAGATATGTCAGCCTCCATAATTTTGTGAGTCAGTTTCATTTGATAAGTCTCGTTATGTGTGTACACACACAGAGAGAATTATATATATGTATGTAGGCATGTCTTTATATCGTGGGGAGGGCAATCCGGTGTACTCAGTTCCATTCAAATGCTAATCTCTTCTGGAAACATTCTCCCAGACACACCCAGAAATAATATTTAATCAAATGTTTAGGCATTCCTTGTCCCAGTCAAGTTGACATGTAAAATTAACCATCACAGGGATGTTGTATATCTCAATAGTTTCTGTCCCTGTGACATGTATATACAAATTTATGTCATTTTGAGTCTGATTACTCCAGACGTGAGAATTAAGCATGCTCCTTCTTTTAGTCCCAATCGCAGATCAGTTGCTGTTCTAGCGATTTCAATGCCTAGTATATTTGATACGTCTGTTATCACATTTTCCAATATTTGTTAAACTACTCTGCTTTTTGTTTGGTGTGAACTAGGTGAAAACACTCACCTTGTTCTTTATAGCTCTTGACTGGGAATTTGATGTTTGTGAAAGATGCCAGATGGATATCCTGGAAATTGAAGCCCTGTGTGAATGTGGGAAAGCAACAATGTCAGCTTCCCAGATCCTATTCTCTTAATGTATTTTGGTCTTGATCTGCAGGAATAAAGCTCTTTTCAGAGCTTATTTCATTTCTTTTTTCTGCCACTGTAAGGGTGTTCATATTCAAAGGGTGTCTTTTTAGGATCAAATTTACTTAGCCTCTTCAGAAAGTTGAACATCAGGTTACTTTTTCGTTCCTAGTTTTCTGTTTCATTGCTCAGACTTGAGTTGATCACTTAAGACCAGTTGCCCTAATGGATTATTAATTGTATAAACAAACTAGTCCACTGATTGGTTTCATGGTTCAAATTGCATCTTTGCCTTTCTGTTCTAATTCTTTCACACAAATTGCTTTTTTGATGTTGAATAATAATAGCTATCATTTATTGAGCAGTTACATATCAGGTCTGTGCAAGGCACTTTATATAAATACCTTCATCATCATTAAAAATATCCTGCAAAGTATAGTTTTCATATAAAGTGTAAAGAAACTGAGATTCAGAGAGGTTATCTTGCTCAAAGTAGCAACAGCTATTAAATAATATAGCATGGGCCGGGTATGGTGGCTCATGCCTGTAATCCCAGCACTTTGGGAGGCCAAGGCAGGAGGATTGCTTGATCCCAGGAGTTCCAGACAAGCCTGGGCAACACAGCAAAAACCTGTCTCTATTAAAATATAATAATAATAAAATAAATAATAGAACATGAATTCAAGCCTGGATCAGCCAGATTTTTGTACCAGTGTTCCTTCTACCAAACTCCAGTGACTCTTCATAAAAGATGTTCATTTGGATTAAATATCAAGCCAGGTATGTTACATATTGCTAATGGTTGATTTAAAATTCCAGACTCAGTTTTGCCAGATGTTCCATTGCTGTAGTCACACTCTTGAATCATACTTTTTCTTTCTTTAAAGGTAAAATATCGAACTAATAGGAACTTTCTGATAAGTTGTGATTGTGAATAGACAGCACAAAACCTTGAAGAAACATGGTTTAAGTCTGAATTGTTCTTCTTCTTTTTTTTTTTTTTTTTTTGAGACGGAGTTTTGCTCTTGTTGCCCAGGCTGGAGTGCAATGGTGCGATCTTGGCCTGGCGCAATCTCAGCCCGGCGCAATCTTGGCCCACCGCAACCTCTGCCTCCCGAGTTCAGGTGATTCTCCTGCCTTAGCCTCCTGAGTAGCTGGGATTACAGGCATGCACCACCATGCCTGACTAATTTTGTATTTTTAGTAGAGACGGGGTTTCTCCATGTCAGTCAGGCTGGTCTTGAACTCCCGACCTCAGGTGATCCACCCGCCTTGGCCTCCCAAATTGTTGGGATTACAGGCGTGAACTACCGTGCCCGGCCTTGAATTGTTCTTTAGTATGTGTTGGCATTAATAAACTTTGAAATAGTAAGTACATTGAAGTTTTAGTGGTCCCAGTACAACTCTTGGGATCCTTTGTATGGGACTATTTCCTAGGTGGAAGTTCTTCGAAAGTAAATCCTTTAGTTATTTTAATTTGATTTACAAGTAGTGAGCACATGCTGTGTATTATCCATGGTATCATACACTAGGGATACAATGACAAAAGAAGCAATCTCTATCCTGAGAAACCTTAATAGTCTGGAAGGGAGAGACAGACAGTTTTAGAAAAATCATGGATCAGTTGATAAGTGCTCTGATGGGGGTAAAAGGTACACAAGATCGAAGGGGCACCTATCTCAGACCTAGATCAGAAGGACTTAATGGAAGAAGTGATGTCTTGGATAGAATGAGGAGGACAAGTAAGAGTCAACTGACAATGGCAGGGGCAAAGTTTGGAGAGGGTTCAAGGCTTAAAAAATAATATGGATGAAGACTTTTTTTTTAACTGGTTTTTAAGATAGAATTCATATATCATAAAATTCACTTTTAAAGCACACATTCAGTGGTTTTCAGTATATTTACAGAGTTGTGTAACCATCACCATTTATAATTCCAGAACATTTTCATCACCCCAAAAACTCCCTACCCATTAGTAGCCACACGCCATTTCCTCCTCTCCCCAGCCCCTGGCAACACTAATACACTTTCTGTCTCTGTGGACGTGCCTATTCTGGACATTTCATATTAATAGAGCCACATAATATGTGGTTGTTTATGACTGGCTTCTTTCACTTAGCATAATGTTTTCAAGGTCCATTCATGTTGTAGCATGTATTGGTATGAAGGTGTGTTTTGGAAAATAGGCAAGATTGAGAATTGAGGGTTTGTGTTGATCAAGATGACTACTGCATAGAGTAAGAATTTGAGAATAGAGAATAAGATGTCATACTAGAGAAGCAGAAACCAAATCAAACAGAACAGAACATTGTCAGCTATGTTATGGAAGTATGGACTTTATCCTAAGGGCAATAGGATGACATTGAATGATGTTAAGTATGGAAATGATACAATCAGATTTGGGTTTTGTATTTGTGTGGAGAATAGGCTAGATGGGTACAAAACGGGGCAGGGAGACTAGGATTCTTGCAAAAATCTAGGCAACAGAAAGATGGAGGCATTATGGGATATGGCAGTGGGAATGGAGAGAAGTGGATGGATTTGAAAGATTTAAGAGGTAAGATTGATAAGACTTGATGTTCGATTGAATGTAGAGTTGGGAGGAAAGGATAGTATCTAGAATTGTACTTAAGTTTCTGAGTTTATGAGACAAGTGGATGATAATGCACTTACTCATTAAGGAGCTGGCTGCTAGGTAAGTTCCTGCGGTGCCAATATATAAGTAGTAAAATGGCACTGGAACATTAATGAGTCAGAAAAAATGCATTTACTGGAACTCTACTTAGTAGCAGTGTATGTGGGTTGGAGGAAAACTTTGATAAGCTACTGTAGATGGAGTAAAACCCCTCTCTTACCTCGCTTTTTGCCTGAGTAACATTAGTTGTTTCCTAAACTGTACTCTAAGAGACCCAAAGCTTGTTTTATTGAGTGGCTACCATCAGTGGGTCATCTTTTTTCCCTGTCCCTATTAAGGTTTTTATTCTTCTCTTTAAAATGTTTATATGAGATTGGTTTGAAGACTATCAGATTACTAACCTGCTGTTCCATTTGAATTACACCAAAATGTAGTGGTTTAAAATAACAATTTAATTATCTCTCATGGTTCTGGGGATTGATTGGGCTTACTTAATTAGGTGGTTCTCTCTCTCTCTCTTTTTTTGAGACATAGTCTCACTGTGTTGCCCAGGCTGGAGTGCAGTGGTGCAATCTTGGCTCACTGCAACCTCCACCTCCTGGGTTCAGGAGATTCTCATGCCTCAGCCTCCCGAGTAGCTGGGACTACAGGTGCCTGCCACCACAGCGGGCTAATTTTTGTATTTTTAGTAGAGACGGGGTTTCGCCGTGTTGGCCAGGTTCTTCTCGAACTTCTGATCTCAGGTGATCTGCCCACCTTGGCCTCCCAAAGTGCTGGGATTACAGGTGTGAGCCACCGCCCCTGGCCAGGTATTTCTCTCTTAGGGTTTTCATGCAGTTGTAGTCAGACAGTGGCTGGGCTAGAGTCATCTTGAGGCTTGCTCATTCACATGTGTAGAGATTCATGGGGCAGATCACCGAAATGTGGGCTTTCCGTGTGGTTTCTCTGGCATGGTTACTGGGTTCCAAGAGTGAGTGTCCCAAAAGGAGCGGTCAGAAACTGTATTACCTTTCATGACCTGGTCTTGGAAGTTACATAGTTTCCCCTTTGTTATACTCCATTAGATGAGGTAGTTGTGAATGTCTGCCCAGGTTTAGAGGAAGGAGACATAGATTTCACCACTCAGTTGAAATCACCCATCCCACACTATCTTCTTAATGTGACTGTGACACCTGAGTCACAGGTGCTACATCACAATCACATTAAAAAATCATGTGGGATGGGAGATATAGTAGCAGCCATTTAAAAAAATACAATCTGCCATCCCTACCTGAGAACCCTGCTCAGACTAAGATTGGGAACAGAAAGAGAGGACTTGGAAGATTGAATGTGATTTTGTACCTGTTGAGTTTGAACACTTTGTCAGACTTTCTGGCAGAAATGTTAAGAAGTTTCTTTACTGAGCCGGGTACAGTGGTGTGTACCTGCAGTCGTAGCTACTCCCAGCCTCAGGAGGCTGAGGCCGGAGGAACACTTGAGCCCAGGAGTTTGAGTCTAGCCTTGTCAACACTGCGAGACCCCATCTCTAAGAAATAAAATAAAATTTAAGAGTTTGATTACTGGTCAGATACTGAATTTGTTTACAGAGAATAGTATTAATCACAGCCAAGATAGGAAACATCTTTAACTGATAATATTTTCAAATATATCATCATTTTATTTTCTTTTTTAAAATCTATGGCCAGGATTTTGGAAATTTTCACCCTCACAAATAATTCTTCTGTTATAAACATGTTCATATCAGAGATTCCTATGAATTTCTTGCATTTTATATTTTAAACATCGTCTTTATACCTGTCACCTTTCCTTATAAGTTTATGTAAGAACTAAAATCTTTGTTTCTTAATTTTAAATGATGGTTCTTTAACGTTCCTTCATATTACAGTTAAAATTTTAGTCTTCTGTTATACATCCCAGGGAGATAATCTTTTTAGATCCTTATCTTTCCCATTCCCTTTGCTTTTCAGTTTTTATATTTCAAAGTAAAACATTTATTTTTATTTATTTATTTTTTTGAGACAAGGTCTGACTCTGTTGCCCAGGCTGGAGTGCAGTGTCATGATCACAGCTCACTGCAACCTCCACCTCCCAGGCTCAAGTTGTCCTCCTGCCTCAGTCTCCCAAATAGCTGGGACTACAGGCACATGCCACTATGCCTGGCTAATTTTTGTATTTTTAGTAGAGATGGGGCCTTGCCATGTTGGCCAGCCTGGTTTTGAACCCTCCTGGCCTCAAGTGAGCCACCCACCTTGGCCTCCCAAAGTGCTGGGATTAAGGTGTGAGCCACTGCACCTGGCCAGATTTATGATTTTAGAAAGCTATTTCAGTTAAGATTATGAAGGATATATTTTATAGAGAAATGAAGGCAATAACACTAGTTTGGTAACTATATGAACCACTCTAGGCGAGAACTGATGAGGGCCTAAGCTAAGGCAGTTGTAGAAATGGGATGAGGGTGATGAAATTAGGAACTTCTTTGGAATCTTTGCCATGGTAGTGTGTTATATGCTATACTTAATTAAATAATTAAATCATTCCACATATTTTGAATACTACTATGTGAAAAGAATTGTGCTGGGGCCTTGGAATAAAAGGCTGAATAAAAAGGGTTTCCTGTCTTGGGTGAACTTATGGTTTAGTGTAGTCGTTTTGTAAAGAGAGAAATTACATGTAATGTGAAATATAAACATTATGGGAACACAGAGAACTATGTGATTAATTATTGTAATTATTAATTTCACATTGGGAGATGACATTTGAGTGGAATATTAGAGGAGTTCTGTGAAATTCTTTGTTTTCCTCTCATGTATCTTGAACTGTATTGAAGACATTTGTACTGTTTTATGTTGTATACCTATCCATCTATCCATTTACTAAACTTCTTTTGTTCCTTCCAAAAAATGATTCTGTAATGTCAAAAGGCAATGAATAAGTCATTACTGTAATGCTCATTCTGGGTAAAAAGTACTGGCGTTATTTGTCTCTTTATCTGAGAAGCATATTCTCCATGGGAGGTGATGGAATTCTTCTTTTCACTACATATTGCTTGTTGGTTTCTCTCTGTGTCTCCCTTTCCCTTCCTTTATTTTTCTGAACTATTTCTTTATTTATTAGGGCATTAGCAACTTTAAGTCTACTTTTAAGAATGAATGCAATAATTTTATTTTATTGTATGTCACTTCTCAAAGGTAAGAATGGAGACTTACAATTAAACAGGATGAGGCCAGGTGCGGTGGCTCACGTCTGTAATCCTAGCACTTTGGGAGGCTGAGGTGGGCGGATTGCCTGAACTCAGGAGTTTGAGACCAGCCTGGACAACATAGTGAAACCCTGTCTCTACTAAAATACAAAAAAATTAGCCGGGCCTGGTGGCGTGCATCTGTAGTCCCAGCTACTCAGGAGTCTGAGGCAGGAGAATTGCTTGAACCCGGGAGGTGGAGGTTGCAGTGAGCTGAGATCGTGTCACTGCACTCCAGCCTGGCGACAGAGCAAGACTGTGTCTCAAAAAAAGAGAGGATTTATTGACCCTTCCTCACACACACCATTTATTTTCTTTCTTTCTTGAAACCCTCATAAAATGGTAAGAAGTAAGAACAGAAGAGGAGATAACAGTGGATGAAAGGTTTCAGTAAATGGAAAGAGTGAAGGTCTTCAAACTGAAGACGCAATAAGCTGCTTGCCTGCGGAGGAAGATATGTTGAGAAGCCCCACAGCACCTTAGAGAGATTTGTGATATAGAGACTCCAAGGTTCTCTAAGGGCTTAGGTGAGGTGTGGTACTGAAAGTAGATTGGCTGGAATATGATACAAAGAATGATTAGTTTTGCAGAATCCTATGTAGCCAAGTAACTTTCCCCTTCATCCTGCAGGGGTCTAGAAGTTTATTTTCTGGAAGAATTGAATAGAGGATACTTTGAATTGAAGGATACCAAGCATATCAGGAGGGGATGAGGTGCAGGTTGAAAGCAGATTAAGGAAAATGTAAAGTTATAAATGTGGCCGGGCGCGGTGCCTCATGCCTGTAATCCCAGCACTTTGGGAGGCCGAGGCAGGCAGATCTCTTGAGGTCAGTAGTTTGAGACCAGCCTGGGTAACACAGTGAAACCCTTTCTCTACTAAACATACAAAAATTAGCTGGGCCTGGTGGCAGATGCCTGTAATCCCAGCTACTCAGGAGGCTGAGGCACGAGAACTTCTTGAACCTGGGAGGTGGATGTTGCAGTGAGCCAAGATTGCACCATTACATTCCAGCCTGGGTGATTGAGTGAGACTCCATCTCAAAAATAATGAAATAAAATAAAATAAAATAGTAAAGTTGAGACTAGCCACTAGTGGTCTTGTTTGATTTTCCACCAGCCAGATTTCAGCTACTTAGGGGAATGTATGTAGTAGGTGGATGGTTGGATTTAGCTAGAGTTGAGGCTTTGCCAGCTGAGACTGGAATATAATTCCAATAGAAAAACCTGTAATATTATTTGTATTAGGGTTCTGTAAAGAAACAGAACCAATAGTATATGGAGGGGTGTGTGTGTGTGTGTGTTTAAATTTATTATAAGGAATTGGCTCACACATTTATGGAGGCTGAGAAGTTTCCCAATCTGCTGTCTGCAAGCTGGAGACCCAGGAAAGCTGGTGGTGTCATTCTGAGACTAGAGGGCCAATGATGTAAGTCCCATTCTGAGGGCAGAAGATTGATGTCCCAGCTCAACCAATCAGAGAGAATTCCCTCTTCCTCAAGCCTTATTTTATTCACGTCCTCAATGGATTGGATCATGTCTGGTCACACTGGGGAGGGCAATCTGTTTTATTCAGTACACTGATTCAAATGAGATTAGCTCATCCAGAAACACCCTCACAGACATACCCAGAAATAGTATTTAATTTGAGTACCCCATGTCTCAGTCAAGTTGATATATAAAATTATCTATGATTGGACTTGCCTCACATATTGAAAAACTATATATATGATTTGACCTTGAATCTATAGAGTTAATTTTGTTTAAGAAAATCTTTAATTAGCTAGGTATTAGAGGAGTGGTTACTTTACTTTCATTCTCATTTTGACCTTGGTTTGTATTTTTATTCTTTCATACTTCTGATATGACTTAGTCCTTTATTTAATAGATATAAATCTGTTTCTTAGTGTCAGTAGCTCTTCTCATTTAGAGTATATCATAGCATGTGCATATTTTTCTAGTTCTCAAGACAGGGAAATCTTTTACCAGTGATTTTCATTCTTTATTCTTTATTGGGTCTTGGAAACTTGAATTTTAGGCCTTTTACTTATTCTCTTATTTTTTATTAAGCATATCATTTTCACATCTGATAATAGAATATTTGTAATGTCAGGAAATTTTTCTTGCTGCCTCAGTTTATCTTTAAAATTAAGTAGTGTTCATTAAATTATCTCCAAGATACTTACGTGTTCTGAAAATACTATGATTATGTGTTAAATATTTTATACTGATAATATAATATTCATAGTCTTAGTTTTATTCTGATTAGCTTCAACTACTAATCTTGTTCAAGGCTAAATTAGGCCCTTAAAGAATTTTACATTGTCTCTAAGCAGTTATAGTTGGGCTACCATAACTTAATGGATATTGTCGTATTTTCACAAGAAGGAAGTAATATTTGAAGAGCCTTTGTCTTTTGCATGCACACCTGATAGTGAAGGTTAATACTGGGTTAATAGATCCATTGCTTCTAAGCAGTTGGAGGAGGACTGGAATCAAGAGACTCCATTTGGAGAAAAAAAACAGTTTGGCAATAAAAATCACAACTGGAAACTTGTGAAACTCAAGAATTCTACGTGTATAGAAAAAAAATCGCACTAGAAGGACATTCTTGTGAAGCAGCAGTTTTCTTAGCTTTGGATTCTTGGAGGGCCTATTGTAAGGCAAATTATATACTTATGAATTAACATAATTAAAGTCATTGGGTAGAAAGTGCCTGCTGTTGATGTTTCACTTTGCATTATCCATTGAAAATAAACGTGCAAAAACTCTTCTTCATTGAAACATTTAACTTTTGGCCTTTCAGACAATAAAATGTCTCTGTTGCTACCTTGTATGCAAGCCAGGTCTTTGAATCCAAAGGTATAATTGTATTTACTGTTTCAGCCCTATTGCTTTCATTTGTCTGGCTATGATAGATTTATATGAAGAAAATGAGGGCTTATTGTTTCAGCAAGTGTAATGAGCAATGTGTTTTTCCTTTAGGATCAAACAGAGCATACTGAATCAGCAGGACTGGCTGGTGGTGCAGCAGACATCATGAGTAAGCACCGAGAAGTCTGTTCCTTATCACGTGTGTAAGGGGAAAAAGGTAAGAAAATGTTTTTATTTCTCTTAGAGATTGAACTTGAGAAACCAATGAGATCTATAGAAGATAATGCTGATGCATATATGTTACTTGCATCATTTATAACATTGTATCTTATTAAATCAGGAGTATGCTTTTTTTCAAAAAGATTTGACTTAAATTCAGAGGAAAAGGGTATTTAAAAATCACTGTTATTTTGTGTCACAATGGTCACAATGTTAATTTCCCTCCCAGTGCTGGCTCCTTCGTTTTAGAGTTCGTTGACCATAGAAAGGTAATTTCAGAAAAAATATGGATTTGAGCAATATTTAAGCTCATGCAAGAGCTAAACAAGTAAAGCTAATTTGGTGATGGGGAATCAGAAATGTAAATTTAATTATGTTATTTTATTTTGTATTTTTAGATAAGTTATTATGTAGAGCAATAATTTCCAGCAGAAAACTGGAAGTATTCTTGTAGAACAGGAATCCTTGTCTTTTTCCTAACTAGGAGTCATGTTGTTTTTTTTCAAGTCTTAAGATTATTTAAGGGTGTGAACCCCCAATATCTGTGTTGGAAACAAGTGCTTGATGTAGCCAAAAGAAACCCGCACTTAGACAGAAATTTTCTCAGCAAGGCACTTTTACTTCTGCAGAAGGGTGCTGCTTGCACCTATTACAAATGCAAGAGCACACCGAACAAAGGAAGGAAGGGGTTTTTAACCCTAACACAGTTCCTGTTTCTGTGTCTTTTCCCTATTGGCTAGGGTTGGATTGCACAATCTAAGCTGATCCCAACTGGCCAAGGCTTAAACTTTTCCAAACAGGGTAAATGTGAGATTTGTGAAGGGGCGGGGTGGGTAAAGAAGAAATGGTTGGACTTAACAGAAGCGGGGGTAGGATTGTTTACAACTTATGACCAGGAAGTTGAGTCTTTGAAGAGGAACTCAAGTCGTCCCAACAATTTCCCCTCTTCTGTCTTACAGTTCTTCATCTTCAGATTCCTTTAACAGGATCTGGCTTTGTTGTTCTTCTTGATTATCAAGATGCAAGAGCTTATCTGAGTACGGAGGGGGAGAGGTCGGGGAGGTTTTTGTGAGAGCTGCTTCTATGAGCCTTTGGGTTAACCCACGAATACAAGGTATGATACAGCAACCGACAAGGATGAGTACGTCTTTAACAATTGCAAGGGAAGTAAAGATTGAGGTCATGAGTCCCTTCCATTTTCCAAACCACCTTTCCATTAGGCCTGTAAAGGGGTCGTCTATTCCAGAGTTTTTGGCTAATTGATTTGCTAGGGTGGTAAGGCCTTGTAAGGCTTTTATGATTGTCCCATCAGGGTCTGTATTATTAGGAATAAAAGTACAACACTGGACCGTGATCATGACATAGACTCTGCCTTTTTTGGCCAACACCATGTCAAGGGTTATTCTGTTTTCCCAGACCATCTGGCTGATGGGGCCTAGTTTCAGCAATTCCTTTTATGGCATCTCTGGTATAATTGATGAATTGCTGTTGATTGTAGTATATGTGATTTATCCAGTCTACGTTTTTGTTTATAGTGGACCACCAGAATAAGATAGACTCGAACCTGGCGGCTATTTGGTTTTGAGCTTTGAATTCATTTGGTTCCCTCCGCAGGACCCTGATGCTGTCTATGTAAACTTGAGGGTCAAAGGACCCATTTATTGGGGCTTCTTTTTTTCTTCTGGTTACCTGCTTCCTGATGAAATGCCATGGTGAAAGCCATGGCCAATTGAATGAGAGCACAAGTGCCACTCCAGTTGCTTGGCAGTGTACCAAATATTGGTCCCCCACAATACCACCATACATCCTCTCGGGGATGGACTAGGGCTGACTGATTGGTTATCTCTTGAAAAGGTTTAGGCCCACTACATCCCATCAGGTTTCCAAGGAATGTCAAATTTTCCCCTTGTTGTGAAAGACACAAGGTAAAATTGGCATCGAGAGCTGGAAGTTGAATGGCCCTTGGGGGCTGTCCCATAGGGGTCCTGACCTTTGGGGAAAATAGTGAGTGAGTGGCACATGACATGTTTCCCCAGGCTGTGGGGTGCTGGAAGAGAGCTACCATACAGTCTTTGCCTGATGGATTGGCCCATCCGAGTGGGAGGGGAACAGTTTGGGTTTCTGGCCTGCCTGTTGCACAAGCGTAACAATCTGTTTTATTTAGGGTGCGAATGGAATATTTAATCAATTCCAGCTAGGCATTTACATCTTGATAACTGGTTTCTATGGCTAGGGTTTGCTGTAAATCCTTAACTTCTACTATAGCTACTTTGGTTTTGTCAGTAGGCATGAAGCGAGAAATGGTTTGATTTTTGTGGTTTTGGGAAGCGGGTAATGGGGGGAGATGGAGGAGGAGGAGCAAACCTCATTTCAAAGATGCCTGTAGGGTCTTTTGCAGTGACATCTGCTCCTAGGCCATAAAAGTGCTGTAAAGTGGGGATAGGGTCAGTGGAGGTGGGGATAGGAATAGAGAGAAGTACTGGGTTGCACTGGTGGTTTTGGCAATTTGAGGGGGTGGTTCCTTTGGTGAAGTGGAGGTAGAGTTTTAGGGCGGTGCGACCCTCTGAGGAGGTCCAGCCCTGATATTTCGTGGTCCAGATAATATCTCCCCAACTATAACATAACCCCTGGAAGGCTTGTGGTCGTTGATTGCAAGGGTCGGGGGTGGTGCTGGTTTTTCTGGGGATGGGGGGCAGAGGTACTTTTCTGAAGAAGCTAGCTGTCTTTGACTATGGAGGTTTCCACAGGGTATGACAAGACAGGCATCGAATGTAATTGTGGGGAGGGTCATCGGGTTACATTGATAATAAGGTGTCCTTGGGTAGCTAAAGGAAGAATAAAAAGACGGATTAAACCTTTTTGAATGTTAGTTTGGAGGGTATTGATCGTGGAATGATGGTCCATGACTTTGCAATGGTTGCGGCCCCTTTTAGCCCAGTGTGGTGGGTCCATGCTTTTTTGGCCGTTCAGATTGCTGTCTCAGTGGTTAGGAGTATTAGATAAGGTCCTTCCCAGGTTGGTTCAAGCTTTCCTTCTTTCCAACATATGATAAGGACGTGATCTCTGGGCTGGTGTCGGTGAATTGGGAATTCGAGGGGTGGAGTTTGCGCTAGGAGGCCTTGAGTCCTGAGGGAGGAAAGGGTGGAAGACAGACCAAATATATATATTTTTAGAAACTGATCTTTTGTTTCAAATGTGGGAAGGTCAGTAGTGGAATTTAGATAAGGCAGCCCGTAGAGCATTTCAGGCCAAGATCTTTTGTGTGTGTGTGTGTGTGTGTGTGTGTGTGTGTGTGTGTGTGTGACAGAGTCTTACTCTGTCGCCCGGGCTGGAGTGCAGTGATCTTGGCTCACTGCAACCTGCACCTCCCAGGTTCAAGCAATTCTCCTGCCTCGGCCTCCTGAGTAGCTGGGACTACAGGCACCAGCCACCATGCCCGGCTAATTTTTGTATTTTTAGTAGAGATGGGGTTTCACCATATTGGCCAGGCTGGTCTTGAACTCCTGACCTTGTGATCCACCCTCCTTGGCCTCCCAAAGTGCTGGGATTACAGGTGTGAGCCACCACACCCTGCCAGGCCAAGATCTTTTTGAGGGGCAGTTTGGATTCTTAGTAAGGCAATGGGAAGGCATTTTGTCCATGGTAACTGGATTTCCAAGATTAATTTGGTTAGGTGATTTTTTAGAGTTTGATTAATTCTTTCTACCCTCCCTGATGAAGGTGGATGCCAGGGAGTATGATATTCCCATTTTATTCCTAGTGCTTGGGTTAGCCCCTTAATGATGTGTGCAGTGAAGTGAGTCTCATTGTCTGAATCAGTGTTCTCTATTAGTCCAAACCTGGATATGATATGTTCCAACAGTGCTTTGACTACATTACTGGCAGTTGTGCTTGGGAAGGGTATGGCTTCTACCCAGTGGGTGAGATGGTCTACTATGACTAGTAAATACTTGAGGCAGCCGATTGGGGGCATTTCAGTTTAATCAACTTGGATGCTTTGGAATGGCCTTAACCCTGGGTTTCTTCCCGTGGGAGGCTGCTTCTTTAGGGTTTCCTTACTAGTTTTTCTGCACATGATGCAACCATCTTCCACTTGCCTAGTACTCTATACACCCATAGACTCTGAGGGCTACATTGCACATAGCTTGAGGACCCCAGTGAGTTCCTGGATGAAGCTGTGACAATATTTCCCTCATGAGGGGCTTAGACAGCATTTCCCTTCCATCTGGTAATGCCTGCTTTCCCTCTGGGCTCTCCTGAGCTCCTATTTTCTTTAGAGAAAGGTCTACGTGGGAGAAGATGGGGATCGCAGCTGGAGGGGGAGACAAAGGGATAGATGGAAAATGGGTGCCTTTTCGGAAGAGGCAGCTTGCTTAGCTGTTTGATCTGCAAGGTTATTTCCCTGGCTTTCAAAAGATGGATTCTTTTGGTGTCCTGGGACATGGACAACCGCAATTTCTTCTGGCAGCTGAAGATTTTCTAATACTTGCAAAATTAATTCTTTGTGGACCAAATCTTGGCCCTTACTATTGATGAAGCCTCGTTCAGTCCAGATTTTTCCAAAGGTATGGACTACTCTGAAGGCATACTTGGAGTCAGTGTAAATAGTTCCTTCTTGATTCTGCAGGGATTTTAAGGCTTGGTTTAATGCAAAGAATTCACATGTTTGGGCAGACCAGTTATTTGGCAGTCTTCCTGACTCTACCTCTTTGAGGATTTCCCCATCAACTGTGGAGTACCTGTTGTACCTTTTTCCTTCAATGATCCGGGGGGAACCATCTGTAAAGAGGTGATGCCCTGTTTGGAAAGGGGTTTTGCTTAGATCCAGTCTGACTCTAGTTTGAGAACTGATTAGATCTAAGCATTTATGCGTAGATTCTTCTGGGTTTGGATTTCCTGTTAGGAAAGCAGTGGGGTTGAGTGAATTGTCAGTGGTTAGTGTTAGGTCATCCCTCTCTAATAAGATAACTTCATATTTTAAAATTCTTGAGTCAGTAAGCCATCTCTCTGCCTTCTGATTAAGAATAGTTCTGACTTGATGAGGGGTACTTATGATGAGGTTTCCCCCAAAGGTTATTTTCCTGCTTTCTTCTGTTAGCAAGGCAGTTGCTGCTATGGATTGGACACATTCGGGCCATCCACGGGTTACGGGGTCAAGGATTTTTGACAGGAAGGCTACGGGCCATTGGTGGCCTCCGTGTTTGTGGGTGAGTACTCCTAAGGCCACTCCTTTGCTTATATTAACAAAAAGGTGGAATGGCTGTTCTAAGGAGGGCAAGGCCAGAATGGGGGCTGTTACAAGTAGGTGTTTTATTTCTTCTACCTGTTGGATCTCTGATGGGGTCCAAAGGAGGGTTTATAGGGTCTGGTCTTTCTTGAGTGAGTTTTTGATATAGGGGCTTTATTTTTAAGGCATAAGAGTTAATCCACGGATGACAATATCCAACCAATCCTGAGAATTTCCTAAGTTCCTGCTTTGTTTCAGGTAAAGGCAAAGATACCATACCTTCAATTTGTTCGGGTCCTATCTTTCGTTTGCCTTTACTGATTAGGTGTCCTAGGTATTTCACTTCAGGTTCTACGAATTGGAGTTTATTCTTTGAGACCTGTAACCCTTGTTCCCTTAGGAAATTTAGGAAGTTAACTGAAATTGCTGTTACTTGATCCTTGTTATCTCCTGAGATGAGCAGGTCATCCACATACTGGAGAAGGCATATGGATGAAGGCAGGGAGAAATTTTCTAGAACTTGTTCAAATATTTGACCAAATAGATCTGGGGACTCTGTAAACCCTTGGGGCAAGACTGTCCATCAGTACTGTTGTTTTCTACCAGAGTCAGGGTCCTCCTACTCAAAGGCAAACATGTCCCGACTATCTTCTGCTGAAGGGCAAGCCCAAAAGGCATCTTTTAAATCTATCACCATGAACCATTGGTGGTTGTATGGGATTCTACTGACAATGGTGTAAGGATTGGGAACAACAGGGTGGGCGGTTTGAACTATTTGATTAATAGCCTGGAGGTCTTGCACTAGCTGGGATGACCTGTCTGGCTTCCTTACAGGCAATATTGGAGTGTTATAAGGGGGCATACAGGGTTCAAGGAGTCCATCGTGGACAAGGCTTTCAATTATACATTTTAAACCTATCCTGGCTTCCAAGGGAATAGGGTATTGTTTTGTTTTTACTGCTTCCCTGGTAGTTTTTAATTTGGCATGGATTGGAGGAACCTGTAGCTTTCCTCGATTTCCTTCCTTTGACCATATGTCGGGATGGATTTGGCTTTCTTCCGAAGTGGTGACCAGGTTTAAGGAAGTAAGTTTTCCCTGATTAACGTATAGGCCTATGCCTAACCTTAACATTAAGTCCCTTCCTAATAAATTAGTTCCTGCTTTGGGAATTAATAAGAACTTAGTAGTGGCCGACTTATTCTTATATTTGACTTTGGTTTCCTCTAGAATTTTTGCCCTGAATCCTTCCCCTATAAACCCTGAGACAGTATGGTTTTCTGCTGAACATGCTAAGCCTGATGGGAGAAAACATAGGGAAAGCGAGCTGCTCCTGAATCGACTAAGAAAGTGACTATCTCTGATTTGGATCCCACCATTAAATTTATCAGGGGCTCTTGGTGGGACTCAAGATGGAAGATGTAGAGTACCTGACCCCGCTATTCTTCTTCAAATGTCATGAGTGGAAGGACTTTCTTTTCCCTCTCCCATTCGGGACATTCCCTCTTAAAATGTCCTGGCTTTCCACACTAGAAACATCTGTTTTCCCTTCTCCCCCTCCTTGTTCCCTGACTCTCAGGTTTCATCCCTTTGCTTCCTGTATAGGGGTCAGACAGCCAGGTGCTTAGAAGGTCTACAAGTTCTATTTTCCTGGGCTCCCTGTTGAAGAGTTCCCTGTTGTAGGGTGGACAGGCATAATCTTTGCCTTTTGCTTCTGCCTTTCCTCATCCCTCTCTACATACACCTTTTGGGCCTCTTAAAAGTTCCTCTATGGGATGGTCTTTCCAATTTTCTATCTTTTGTATTTTTTTTGTAATGTCCGGCCAACTATTGGTGACAAAGTGGAGCTTTAACATTCCTTGTCCCAGTGGGTCCTCTATGTCTAAACCTGCATATTTTCTTATCTGTTCCTTAAGTCTAAGAATTCTATGGGCCCTTCATCTTTCCCTTGTTGTACATTAAATGATCAGGAAACATTAGGGTTCAAGGAGCTGATTCCCAAATCCCTTTAATTATCATGTCCCTGAGATCTCTCATGTTTTCTCAGTGGGCTTCATTATTGTTATCCCACTGAGGGTCCTGGGCCAGGAATTTATGCTCTGCTGCAAGGACATTTTGAACAGGAGGGTGTTTGCGCTCCCAGACTATCATGGCAGCCCTGAAGATCATGGTTCTTTCCTTTCCTGAGAAGAGAATACCTAGGATAGACATTAATTCAGCCCAAGTGTACAGTTGTGGCTCCAGAAATTGTCCAATTTGATCTGCGACTCCAAAAGGGTCGTCTAACAGTGGTTTGAGTTCCTTTTTTAGATTTCTAACCTCTGAACTAGTTAAGGGGGCATTTACAAAGCCAATATCCCCTCCTCCTAGTGGTACTTCCCTTAAGGGAAAAAGGGTTGGGGTAGACTTCTTTGAGGAAGGGAGGAAAGGAAAGTTTTCCTTTGGCATTGTTCTATTTCCCATTGGAGCTTTCCTGAGGAAGGGGCATGTTCAGGTGGCTGTCCAGTGGGGATGTGGGGCGGCAAGGCCCATGGGGCAGGGTTATATGGGGGAGGAACTGAGTGTTCAGCTTGGGGTGGAGGGGTAGGGAGGGGAAGGACTGAGTGTTCCACTTAGGGTGGAGGGGTAGGCAGGGGAAGGTGGTCTAGAGGATCCCATGCATCTTTAGATACAGAATTTGACTTAGGTAGGTCATCTTTGGGAGGTATTGAGTTTGGCTTTGCTTTCTCATCCTTTAGGGGATAGAGAAGGACAGGTCTTTTTCTCCAACATAGAGCATCGTCTGTCTCCTCTTGAGAAACTGGACTTTTATCATTGACTTACTGGATCAGGAGTTGACATATCCAGTTCTCATTTTACCCAAACTCTGGCCAAAAGACTGAAGGTCTGAGGGTGGGTTCCTTAGTCCAAATAAAAACAGCAATACTTTATCATACGCTGTCTTTTCTTGTGTTTTGTCCTTTCATTATCCTTCCAGTATTTTAACATAAGGCATAGGGGACTGTCAGGGGGAATTTTATTGTCTCCTTGGCCTTTTATAGTCCCTGTTTTACTTGGGGTATTTCCCATCCTGGCGGCTGGTGAGGCTAAACGTCTCGTATTAGAGATTTCTTGCACTCCCGTGTCCTAGAGGCTGAACCTCCCCTTTTCCCACTGGAGGTTTCTTGCACTCTTGTGAGCACCCACTTTGTCCTTATTGGCTGCTTCCCTCGTAAGAATTTTAGGTTCCTCTTAGTATTGGCGGGTTGGTGTAATCCGCTGACTGGAAAACTGCCCTAAGACCTACAAGGTGACCACAGAACCAAGTCCGGACTCCACACTCGCTTCGCACCCAATGGCGTGTCTCACTCACACACTTTCAACCTACAGAGATCCCAACCACCAAGGAATACTTTGTTGCCCCAATAGTGACGTTTCTTACCTTGGTCTATGCACAGAGTTATCTGGTCACTGAGGAATTCTTAAGGATCCTCCCTATAGCCCATGTTGCTGAGAGTCTGGATTTATTCGTCACTTTGGGCGAGATTCGATCCTCCACTCCTGGGGCCACCACAACGAGGCAGTGGGATGCGTCTCCCCATGAAAGATAATAACTAGCCCCTCCCAAAGGAGAATGGGATCCTGGACAAGCCCCCAGATTTGTTGGAAACAAGTGCTCAGTGTAGTGAAAAGAAACCCGCATTTAGAAGTTTTCTCAGCAAGGCACTTTACTTCTGCCGAAGGGTGCTGCTTATGCCTGTTACAAATACAAGAGCACACCAAATGAAGGAAGGGGTTTTTAACCCTAACACAGTTCCTGTTTCTGTGTCTTTCCCCTGTTGGATGGGTCGGACTGCACAATCTAAGCTGATCCCTATTGGCCAAGGCTTAAACTTTTCCAAATAGGGTAAAAGTGCGATTTGTGAAGGGGTGGCGGTAAAGAAGAAACAGTTAGGCTTAACAGAAGAAGGGGTAGGATTGTTTACAACTTATGACCAGGAAGTTGAGTCTTTGAGGAGGAACTAAATTGTCCCAACATCTGGGACAGGTCTCAGTTTATTTAGAAAGTTTATTTTGCCAAGGTTGAGGACACTCAAGAGGTCCCGATGAAGCAACTGTGTTGTCTGAGGTATACACCCAAGGTTCATCGTCTTGTGCCAGGAAAATTTAGGACACCGACACACACGAGGAGTTTAGGAGCGGAGGTTTAATAAACAGAAGAAAGGAGAAAGAAAAACAGCTCTCTCTATTGAGAGAGAGGGGTCTTCCGAGGGAAAAGACTGGCAGGTGGTGGATGCGCCGGATTTTATAGTCCAGCTTGAGGAGGCGGTGTCTGATTTATGTAGAGCTCACAGATTGGTTCGATCAGGTATGAAGTTTACATAGCATGCAGGGAAGGCTGGTTGCCCCACCCTAATCTTATTATGCAAACGAACTTTCTCCTTGGCAGGTGCCATCTTATCTGCTCCTTACTGTACATGCGGCTGGCAGAGAAGGGAAGATGGAGCCTCCATCTTGAGCATGTCTAGTCCCTAGTTCCTGCTGGCATTCACCCGTGCAAGCTCCCAGCTTCCTTGTCTATGTCTGCAGCTTGACTTCACAGACTGCTCTTTGTTAGAAAATGATTTCCAGCCTGGCCAACGTGGTGAAACCCCATCTCTACTAAAAATACAAAAATTAGCCGGGCATGGTGGCACAAGCCTGTAATCCCAGCTACTCGGGAGGCTGAGGCAGGAGAATCGCTTGAACCCAGGAGGCAGAGGTTGCAGTGAGCCGAGATCATGCCACTGCACTCCAGCCTGGGTAGCAGAGTGAGACTCTGTCTCAAAAAGAAAAAAGAAAATGATTTGGGGCTACTTTTCATTAAAAAGAAAAGCCTTACTGAGGACTTTCGTACCCTTACTATCTGCCTAAGTGATTTCTTGTTAACTCCTGTATCACTGACAACACGTGCCCAGGGTTCTCAGAGCACAACTTGGTTTTATACATTTTAGGGAGACATGAGACATCAATCAACATATGTAAGATGAACATTGGTTCTGTCCGGAAAGGCGGGACAATTCAAAGCAAAGGCAGGACTACTGGAAGCAGGGAGGGGGCTTCCAGATCATAGGTAGATAAAAGACAAATGATTGCATTCTTTTGAGTTTCTGATTAGCCTCTCCAAAGGAGGCAACAGATGCACATTTATCTCATTGAGCAGAAGGGTAACTTTGAATAGAATGGGCGGGATGTTTGCCCTAAGCAGTTCCCAGCTTGACTTTTCCCTTTAGCTTAGTGATTTTGGGGCCCCAAGATTTTCCTTTCAGAAGGGGTAGAAAATGGTGGAGGGTATATAGGTGAGAAAGGTTACAAAAACTGATTACACTACTCACTAATGGAATGTTGCATACTCTGGTTGAGTTATCTGACTTTTCCATGTAAGCTGTAAGGAAAGGCATGGTGGGACCAGCAGTGTTTAATAGGAAACTGAGCCCCTTTTCTCTTCAGTTGAGGGTGGAGCAGAGGTACTTGGCAGCAATGCCTTCTTCACCAAAACTCTGAGTCTGCAGTTGGCAAGCTATTTCTCCTCCTTTAGGCTTTTCACATGGGTGTGTGAGAAGATAGTGCCCTTTTCTGCCTTCACTTGCCAAAATCTCATCCTTCAGGCGTTGCCTCTTTAGGAAGTTTCCACCCATTGTAGCAAAAACTATCAGTTATCCACCAAAGTCACCAAAATCCATTTTTCCCTTCTGTAGTAGCCACAGCTCTGATGTCACAGTCCAATCAGCCTTTGCAGCTGTGTATTCACCATCACAGTTAAGATACAGCATAATTCTATCACCACAGAGATCCTTATTGCTACTCCTTTGTAGTTGCATGTACCCTCTCCCCTGACTATCCAATATTTAATGACTTTTTAAAGTTAAAAACACTGTTAAAACTCATAGGAAGAGCTGGGTTAGCATAAAGGCAAACCCTAGTATGTTCCTGGATGAGAAGACTTAATATCATTCTTTCTCCTGAGTGAGGACTAGGTTAGGAATTCTAATTTCTCATGGTTTATTTTATTGGCACTCTATTCCATCCTGCTCCATTGCTGAGTCTTGGGACCATGGAGGGGACTTTTTCTGTAGCTCCTGGCTTCATGTAGAAAGCTCAGTTTGGCCCCTCTGGTGCATAAATTTCTATGTTTGCAGCCAGTAATTCTTATTCTTCCTGCTACCTTTCAAAACCCAGGCTTAAAGGTTGCTGTCTAGTTTTGATACTCCTATGGACTGCCACTCTTCAGTTCCTGCTTTCCTTCTAGGTTTATGGCATCTGTGTATTTCCCTTTCTTGCTTTTGAATTTGACTGTTTAAACTCTTTTAAAATATTTTATTTAGAATTTATTTATTTATTTATTTTTGAGACAGGGTCTCACTCTGTTGCTGAGGCTAGAATGCAGTGCCACCATCATGGCCCACTGCAACCTCCGTCTCCTGAGCTGAAGCAATCTTCCTGCCTCAGCCTCATGAGTAGCTGGGATTACAGGCATGTGTCACCACACCCAGCAAATTTTTAAAATTTTCTGTAGATACGGAGTCTCACTATGTTGTCCAGGCTGATCTCAAACTCTTGGCCTCAAGCGATCTCACACCTTGGCCTCCCAAAGTGCTAAACTCTTTAAAATAATTAATTTTGACTAGAATTTTTTTATTTAGAGTAGGAAGGAATGTTTACCACCCATCAGCTCAGTGTGCCCTTTTTTCTTTTAAGAAATCTTAAGCCTGCAGAAAAATGGAAAGACTAGAACAATTAAGACCCATATATCCTTCAGCTAGAGTTATCAGTTTTTACCATTTTGTCCCTTTTGCACACCTTTCTTCCCTTCCCACACATATACTCTCACATCATTTAAAAGTTAGTTGCAGACAACACAACGCTTCTTCCCTAAACACTTCAGCAGGCATCTCCTAAGAGAACAAGTAAGGGCATTCCCCTACAAAATCAGAATGCCATTATCACATCTAAGAAAATGATAATTAATTCAATGTGTCACCCAATGTATCGTCCATATCCAAATTTCTTCTGAGATTGTTCTCAAAATGTTAATTTATGCTGTGTGTGTGTATATGTGTGTTTTCTTGATCCAGAATCAAGTCAGTGCCTGACGCTTGGTTATTTAATATTTTGTCTGTTCTAGTTGAGAATAATCTTTTTTCCTTTTTTTTTTTTTTTTTAAAGACGAGGTCTTGCTCTGTCACCTAGGCTAGAATGCAGTGGTGCAGTCATAGCTCACTGTAACCTCGAACTCCTGGGCTTAAGCGATTCTCCCACCTCAACCTCTTGAGTAGCTGCACCACCACACCTGGCTAATTTTTATTTTTATTTTTGTTGATGTTGCCCAGGCTGCTCTTGAACTTCTGGGCTCAAGCGATCCAATCCTCCACCTCAGCCTCCCAAAGTACTGGGATTACAGATGTGAGCCACTGCGCCTAGCCACATTTAATATTTTGGAAAGTTCAGATCAGATACAGAATGCCTCACATTCTAGATTTGTCTTATTGTCTCCTCATGATTAAATCGGCTAAATGTTTTGGCAAGAATACTGTATAGGTGATGTTTTATATTTTTCATTGCATCATATTGGAAAGTGCGTAATGTCAGCTTGTTAAACTGTTGTGGTGGTACTGAGTTAAATCATTTGGCTAAGGTGATGATTTCTATATCTCTTCATTGTAAACATACATTTCCTTCTTTGAAATTAGTGATTTACCTGTGGAATGATAATCTGAGGTACTGTGAATAGTTTCTTCCCCAATAATAATTTACTTAATAGTTTAGCATCCATTTTTGATGCTTGTTTGAATCAGTTATCGTAATTGGAATTCAGTACAACTTATTGACCAGCTGCTTATACACTGTTCATTTATTCATTCTGCAGGTATTAATTGAAATAGATACCACATTAGCACATCAGGCTCTATGTGAATCACCAGGAATACATGGTGAACACAGTCTGGTGGGTGCCCTTGTGGTGCCTACAGTCTGGTGGGAGAGATTGACAAATAATCACACTGATGTGTATTTATAGATGGTGATAAATATTTTAAGGACCAAGAATGGGGTGCCATGAGGGATTGTTGTTGTAGAAAAAGCGGGTTCTTGTCAAACAACCAGGAAAGATTAGGCTCACAGACACTTTTTTTTTTTTTTTTTGGAGACGGAGTCTCGCTCTGTCGCCCAGGCTGGAGTGCAGTGGTGTGATCTCGGCTCACTGCAAGCTCCGCCTCCCAGGTTCACGCCATTCTCCTGCCTCAGCTTCCTGAGTAGCTGGGACTACAGGCGCTTGCCACCACGTCCAGCTAATTTTTTTGTATTTTTAATAGAGATGGGGTTTCACCGTGTTAACCAGGATGGTCTCCATCTCCTGACCTCGTGATCTGCCTGCCTCGGCCTCCCAAAGTGCTGGGATTACAGGCGTGAGCCTCCGCGCCCTGCCTAGGCTCACAGACACTTTGAAGGGTGAGGGGGAAGGCAAAAAGGAAAAAACTCAGCAAAGCGAGAGGGGTTCCTGTTAACAGGCTCCCATCTCACAGATTGAATCCCATGTTACCACACAGGAACAGGAGAGGCAAACGGAGTGAACTTCCCAAGGCCCCACCCCGTCCTCCCAGTGTGCAGTGCGCAGGTGGGCATCCAGAAAGAATCAGTCAAACAGGGAGGTGAACAACACACACCAGGGCCTTTGCGGGGGTGGGGATCGTACTTAGAGGATGAGTCAGTGGGTGCAGCAAACCACCACAGCACACATATACCTATGTAATCTGCATGTTCTGCACATGTATCCTGGAACTTAAAAAAAAAAAAAAATCAGTTGGAAAAGGGCAGGCTTCATCCAGGATGGGCAATTCGGTTTTTCAGCCCTCATGCTGTTTTAAACTTGAAGGTGGGGTTTTGCTGGGGTACCCTTGGCTGCCTCCCGTCTGTATCTGTCCCCTTATAAGGGGAGCCATCACCTTTTCTGGGGGTTCACATAACACTTCCCTTTGAAAGTGATATTTGAGCAAAGAGATCAAATGAAGAATGATGAACTTAAATAACCTCTTGAACTTCTGTACTACTTATTCTGTAGCACTTATCTGTTAATTTTATCTGACAGATTAATCACTTGCTGTCTCCTGTGCTGTTATTCAAATCATTTATTATTTAAATTTTCTTACTTAGCCTTGTTTACTGTTGACTAAATTATAAGCTTTATAATGTTAGGGATGATATCTGAGACTTGATTACAGTATAGATGCATATAGTAGATGCAGTAGGTAAATATGTTAATCTGATTATTTGTTTACTAATATTTTTATAATGACCATAAAATGCTGTTAAATATTGTAGGTGTATATTGAATGTGTCAGATTGTGTGTTGTGAGAAATTTCATTTGCTCTTAGCATTAGTAGACATTAAATGTGCAACCTATCTGAAATGGCATGCATATAAAAATGATTTTGACCTATAAATAATTAGACAACAAAGATAGATATTTTAAAAAATTCATAGATTATGGGCTGGGTGTGGTGGCTCATGCGTGTAATCCCAGCACTTTGGAAGGCTGAGGTGGGCAGATCACTTGAGGTCAGGAGTTTGAGACCAGCCTGGCCAACATGGTGAAACCCTGTCTCTACTAAAAATACAAAAATTAGCCAGGCATGGTGGCACACACCTGTAGCCCCAGCTACTCTGGAGGGTGAGGCAGGAGAATCACTTGAATCCAGGAGGGGGAGGTTGCAGTGAGCTGAGATTGAGCCACTGCACTCCAGCCTGGGTGACAGAGTGAGACTCCATCTCCAAAAAAAATAATTCACAGATTATGTAGCTTATTTGCCTACCTAAACTTAAGTAACCTAATAGGAGCCAATCTATAAATGTTAACCAAGTTAATAATCATGGGAAAATACTCTTTCTTTTTTTGAGATGGAGCTTCACACTTGCTGCCCAGGCTGGAGTGCAGTGGTGCAATCTCGGCTCACTGCAACCTCCACCTCCCGGGTTCAAGTGATTCTCCCTCCTCAGCCTCCTGAGTAGCTGGGACTACAGGCACACGCTACCACTCCTGCCTAATTTTTTGTGTATTTTTACTAGAGATGAGGTTTCACCACGTTGGCCAGGCTGGTCTCAAACTCCTGACCTCAGGTGATCTACCCACGTTGGCCTTGCAAAGTGCTGGAATTACAGGCATGAGCCACGACGCCTGGCCGGGAAATACTTGAATAAGTCAGTTAAATTCCCTGAGCTTGTTTTCTTATTTGTAAAATGAGGGAAATATCATTGACACTTATATACCTCAGAGAAGAAGAAACACTACCTTAGTAAGTCAAAGAAATTTCATCACTTATAATATTTGACTTAAAGTTTACAAAGACAGGCTATTACATTTTTGATTTTCTCTGTTTTTCATGTTTTCCTTACTCAGACTTTTTGGGGAATTTGTAATTTGACCTCCCCTGCCTGTATTATATCAATAAGAAGCCAAGCAGAATTTTCAGTTTGGAAAGAAAAATTTGAAACACTAAGGAAATAGGTGTGGAGATCATGGTAATGGATGAAAAAAAGGAGATAATAGGTAGCATTTACTTAACACCTATTATGTGCCCTTAGCATCTGTTAAGTCATTGACATACCTAGTGTATATGCCCAAGGATGCTTTTGGATCGATTAACATTAAAGAAATGGTTTAGAAATGGTACTCGAAGAGGGTTACAAGAATAACCAGGTCAGGGCCAAGTGCATGGCTCATGCCTGTAATCCCAGCACCTTGGGAGACTGAGGTGGGTGGATCACTTGAGGTCAGGAGTTTGAGACCAGCCTGGCCAACATGGTGAAACCCTGTCTCTACTAAAAATACAAAATTAGCTGGACATGGTGGTGCTTGCCTGTAATCCCAGCTACTTGGGAGGCTAAAGCAGGAGAATCGCTTGAACTCGGGAGGCAGAGGTTGCAGTGAGCCAAGATGGAGCCATTGCACTCCAGCCTGGGCAACAAGAGTGAGACTGTCTCAAAAAAAAAAAAAAAAAAAAAAAAGGAATAACTAGGTCAGAGTCATCATTAGCATTTTGGAACTAGTATCCGTTACTCCTGTACTTAAACTTCCCTGTCATTTCCCATTTGAAAAAAATTCTGTAAGCTTCGTTCTTTAATAGAAACACAATTTTATACCAAACAATGATTCCTTTCCCAGCATCTGAAATGTGTCTGTTGAAGCATGAAATGATCACCAAGTCAGCCTTTTATATTTAGTTATATTTTGTTGATTGTCAGCTTACAGGTTTTTAGAATTTATTAGCTTAAAGATCTTATAATATATCCAGTGGGATGCCAGGTTTTATAGTTTACCATTATCTGGAAAGATTTATAAGAGATTTTATCCTTGTGTGTATACTTAAGATTTATAAATTATATTTTAATAATTCAAAATGTAATACGCATTTACTTTTTAGGTTTAAACAAGTCTCTTAAGTGGTGTTTCCTCACCGATGGAGAATTACTTCCAAGCAGAAGCTTACAACCTGGACAAGGTGTTAGATGAATTTGAACAAAACGAAGGTGAGAATTTATATTGGTGAATCTGTTTGCCTATGTGGTATAGAGAATATGGGGATATAAGAGGATGTAGTATTTAAAAAAATAAAATCAGGTCTGATGACTTAATGATAGTAATATTATTTACTAATATACAGGGGAAGAAATAACATTTTTTAGCACTAAATGCCAGATACTTAAAATCCCACAGATCTTATTGCCATTTTATAGATGAGAATAGAGGCACAGAGAGGTTAAGCACTTTTCTCAGAGTTACCTTGTGAACAAGTGGCAGGATTAGAATCCAGGCAGTGTGACACTAGAGCCTGAGCTTTACTAAACTACCCTATACAATGAATGTATGGTCAAGAAATGTGCTTGCATTTCCTAAACTAAGAAAAATAGCTCATTCTATATTGATTGCCCAATAAAGTAAAGATACATTTAAAACTATTTACATCACAACTGCCTAAATGGTTAATTATATATTCTCAAGCATCAGTAGAAATGTCCACTTAAGATTCACTTCTTTTGTTTGTTTGTTGGTTGGTTGGTTTTTTGAGAAAGTCTTGCTCTGTCTCCCAAGCTGGAGTGCAGTGCTCACTGGAACCTCTGCCTCCCTGGCTGAAGTGATTCCCATGCCTCAGCTTCCAGAGTAGCTGGGATTCCAGACACCCGCCACCATGCCTGGCTAATTTTTGTATTTTTAGTACAGAAGGGGTTTCGCCATGTTGGCCAGGCTGGTCTTAAACTCCTGGTGTCAAGCAGTCCTCCCTCCTCAGCCGCCCAAAGTGCTGGGATTATAGGCATGAGCCACCACGCCTGGCCAAGATTCACTTCTATTTAGGGAAGACTTTTCTCTAAATTTCCCTCTTGGTTTAACTTGAGTGGGTAAGCCATAATTAAATTTCTTCCTCCTCACCGTTCTTCCCCTGTGTTCTCTATTTCTAACAGGAAATGGCATTAACAAGTTTACAAAGTGGTATATTTCCATCCAAAGTCCATGATTCCAGTCCAGGCAACATGATGAAACCCCCTCTCTACAGAAAATACAAAAAAAATTAGCCAGGCCTGGTGGCACACCTGTGGTCCCAGCTATTCGGGAGGCAAAGGAGGGAGAATCACTTGAGCCCTAGAAATAGAGGCTGCAGTGAGCTGTGATCATGCCACTGTATTCCAGCCCAGATGACAGAGCGAGACCCTGTCTTAAAAAATAATAAAGCCCATGATTTCCATATTGGTTTACAAACCTTTGCTATATTCAGTTAATCAGGCTATTCTTTGATAGCAGTTGGGAAGACAGATTAGTTTTGACTTTGTTACTTTAGATATTTAATGCTCTCCAGCCTTAAATTGAATATGGAATCATGACAGGAAGGAAGAGAGAGAGGAAGGCTACCAGAGTGGCCTGCTTTTCTCATATTTTACCATTGATGACCTAACACTAACCTATATTCCTAGGCTCATTCCTGGTTCATGTAAATGTGAAATCTAATCATTGGGGTTTTACATCATCCAGGTGGGCTTTGTACATACCAGGCTGGAAGGTATATTATTTTCTGAGTTTCAACTGTTTGTATAAGTATTTTCTTAATCTTTTATTTGATTTAGCCCTCTGTGTATCACAGTTCTTTGAGTCATAAGGTACTTAGACATGTGTTACACCTAATCATGTGAATACTATGCTTCTAGAATACCACTGACTCTAATAAAACTCTTAGTTCATTACATTTGTCTCTTTGTGACTTCTGTAGATTCTATTAGGGTGCTTTGTGTATAGTTGTTTTCAATACATTTTTGTTGAATCAGTAAAAATATTTTAGTTAAAAAATAGAGCAATTGCTTACAGAATAATAACTCCTTTAGAAGGAGAAGGATTTCTGAAACCAGCTTCTTGGTTGTAACTTTGTGGTTCATTTGTTTGAACTATTTTTTTGAATCTCACTACCAGTTGCATTAAAAACTATCACTTCAAGCCTTGTGTTATCTTAGAGAATATACTTAAAATGATTTCTCATTTTGTGTTAATTTATTTTCTTATTTAAATGAAAAAATATACCACAGACTGTGATGACACTAGGCAATTAACATTATGCCCAGGTAGGAGGCAGTTGAATAATGAAAATTTTAATACCCGATCATTTCTGTTTGAACATTGCTAAATATTCTTGTAAGAAGCTGTAACTATATTTTTGTTTCCAGGAACCATATTGGAAATATGACTTATTTGCTTTTTTTTCTTTTAAGGAATCCTGTGTTACTAAATTTCAAATCTCTACTGGTTCAAATTTGGTAAATTCAGGATTTGACATTTCAGAGGATACTAAGCCCATTCTTCACACAATCTGAGTTTTGTGCCCTTTTTAACAACTTTTCACTACTTCTTTACACTAATTCTTTTCTCAACCCAAACTGATTTACTTATTGCTTCCTTAAATTCTTATATTTGGAGATATGCTTTTCTTTATTCCTCTATTTATTAATGCTTTCTTTTCCAAACTTACATAAAACTGTCTTTGAAGCATAGCCCAGTTCTTCCTGCCTCCATGAATTCAAGCTCGCTTACCTCATCCTGGAAAATATCTATCTCCTCTGAATTTATTTTTCTACTCCTACATAATAGTTTTCAGACACTGAGTCCTCACTTGATGTCTTTGATAAGTTCTTGGAAACTGTGACTTTAAGCAAATTGATACACTGTATGCCGGAGAACCTTAACTGTTGTTTATATCAATTAGCTTATAGTAAAATTGGCTTCTTTATACAGTGAGTTGTTTTGCTTATAATTGCAGTTTCCAAGAACCTATCAACAATGTTAAGTGAGGACTTACTGTACCTATGCTACTCCATACTGCTAATTAGATGTTTGTACGTGTCTCTTATTCTCCCAATGAGATTATATACTTCTTAGAGGCAAGAGCTATCATTTAATTTTCATGTTCCTCAATCCTGCTGCTTTTACTATGGTAGATATTCACTTATATATTTACTGTGTATGTTCTACCTATCAGGCACTATGCAAAGTGAGGACTTATATTGATAGAAATGATTTCTGCCTTCAGAAATCATTCAGTGGTTGAAAGAGAAGGGTAGATAAACTATTGCATTTCAGTGTAGTAAATGCCTTAATAAAGTTTTGATTAAGGTGCTGTGGACACATTGAAGATTAATGTTACAGATGAGGATTGAGTTTACAAATATATCTGCATAATTTCAGGACCATGATTATCAGAGATACTGGAGGAAGAAAGCAAGAAAGGCACTGAGTGCATTGTTCCTTATTTCTCTAATTTACTTAGACATATGCAGTAGCCCTATAACTTGAGAGAATAACTTAGCCATTGTAGTTATGATCTGTTAAAAAGTAAACAGAAACATTATATGAAAGTATGCTTATTGGTAGACTATAAGAATGTTGATTTAATATGATAAATGAACACTTTTTGCCCAGTGTCCTCAGATAATAATATAAATATGAACCTGATTAATAATGTATTGTGACATGGTTACAAGCAGAATTTCACATACTGTGGCAAACTTTTTTTAACATGTGTTGGGCAAATTTAAAATATTTTAAAGTAAGAAGTATAATAAACCCCAGTGTACCCATCATCCAGCTTTCACAGCATTTCATATGCTGCCATTTTGTTTCATTTATACCTTTATCACCTTCTCACTCCCTGCTTCATTCTTATTTTTTTTAACAGCTTTTCAAAAGGTAAACTTTATATACATTAGAATACATAGATCTTAACTGTCCAGTTTTGGCAAATGGGTATATCTCTCAAACCCACATCCTAATTATGATACAGAGTGTAGAGCATTCAGTCTCTACAGAAAACTTCTTCATTTTCCTTCCTGCTTAATTAGTTATCCTAGCCACTGTTCTAAATTTTTTCCATCTGATCCATTAGATTAGCACCTGTCCTGGCTTTGCTCAATCCAAGGGTGCTTTCCCCTCTTCTGGGTCCCATTCACCTGTGGGTCAGTTTAATTATGTTACTAGATTGAGGTAGAATTCTTTTGTTGTTTGGAATAGTCTGAGATATTACCATTTGGTGACATATAATTGCAGAGAATTGTCTGAAATATATTTTCTTATTTTTTAGCCCGGAATTAGAAATCTAATATCCTTGGAATATTTAATTTTCAAACGATAGTTAGAAATGTTATTAACTTAGTCATAAGCTTTTCCAGTGTTACAAGCAAACTTATTGTAATTACTTATTTTTTTCCAGATGAAACAGTTTCTTCTACTTTATTGGATACAAAGTGGAATAAGATTCTAGATCCCCCTTCTCACCGGCTGTCATTTAACCCTACTTTGGCCAGTGTGAATGAATCTGCAGTTTCTAATGAGTCACAACCACAACTGAAAGTCTTCTCCCTGGCTCATTCAGCTCCCCTGACCACAGAGGAAGAGGATCACTGTGCTAATGGACAGGACTGTAATCTAAATCCAGAGATTGCCACAATGTGGATTGATGAAAATGCTGTTGCAGAAGACCAGTTAATTAAGAGAAACTATAGTCGGGATGATCAATGCAGTGCTGTTGAAGTGGGAGAGAAGAAATGTGGAAACCTGGCTTGTCTGCCAGATGAGAAGAATGTTCTTGTTGTAGCTGTCATGCATAACTGTGATAAAAGGACATTACAAAACGATTTACAGGATTGTAATAATTATAATAGTCAATCCCTTATGGATGCTTTTAGCTGTTCACTGGATAATGAAAACAGACAAACTGATCAATTTAGTTTTAGTATAAATGAGTCCACTGAAAAAGATATGAACTCAGAGAAACAAATGGATCCATTGAATAGACCGAAAACAGAGGGGAGATCTGTTAACCATCTGTGTCCTACTTCATCTGATAGTCTAGCCAGTGTCTGTTCCCCTTCACAATTAAAGGATGACGGAAGTATAGGTAGAGACCCCTCCATGTCTGCGATTACAAGTTTAACGGTTGATTCAGTAATTTCATCCCAGGGAACAGATGGAGGTCCTGCTGTTAAAAAGCAAGAGAACTATATACCAGATGAGGACCTCACTGGCAAAATCAGCTCTCCTAGGACAGATCTCGGGAGTCCAAATTCCTTTTCCCACATGAGTGAGGGGATTTTGACGAAAAAAGAGCCAGCAGAGGAGAGCACCACTGAAGAATCCCTCCGGTCTGGTTTACCTTTGCTTCTCAAACCAGACGTGCCTAATGGGTCTGGAAGGAATAATGACTGTGAACGGTGTTCAGATTGCCTTGTGCCTAATAAAGTTAGGGCTGATGAAAATGAAGGTTATGAACATGAAGAAACTCTTGGCACTACAGAATTCCTTAATATGACAGAGCATTTCTCTGAATCTCAGGACATGACTAATTGGAAGTTGACTAAACTAAATGAGATGAATGACAGCCAAGTAAACGAAGAAAAGGAAAAGTTTCTACAGATTAGTCAGCCTGAGGACACTAATGGTGATAGTGGAGGACAGTGTGTTGGATTAGCAGATGCAGGTCTAGATTTAAAAGGAACTTGCATTAGTGAAAGTGAAGAATGTGAGTTCGCCACTGTTATAGACACACCAGCAGCAAATTATCTATCTAATGGTTGTGATTCCTATGGAATGCAAGACCCAGGTGTTTCTTTTGTTCCAAAGACTTTACCCTCCAAAGAAGATTCAGTAACAGAAGAAAAAGAAATAGAGGAAAGCAAGTCAGAATGCTACTCAAATATTTATGAACAGAGAGGAAATGAGGCCACAGAAGGGAGCGGACTACTTTTAAACAGCACTGGTGACCTAATGAAGAAAAATTATTTACGTAACTTCTGTAGTCAAGTTCCATCAGTGCTTGGGCAATCTTCCCCCAAGGTAGTAGCAAGCCTGCCATCTATCAGTGTTCCTTTTGGTGGTGCAAGACCCAAGCAACCTTCTAATCTTAAACTTCAAATTCCAAAGCCATTATCAGACCATTTACAAAATGACTTTCCTGCAAACAGTGGAAATAATACTAAAAATAAAAATGATATTCTTGGGAAAGCAAAATTAGGGGAAAACTCAGCAACCAATGTATGCAGTCCATCTTTGGGAAACATCTCTAATGTCGATACAAATGGGGAACATTTAGAAAGTTATGAGGCTGAGATCTCCACTAGACCATGCCTTGCATTAGCTCCAGATAGCCCAGATAATGATCTCAGAGCTGGTCAGTTTGGAATTTCTGCCAGAAAGCCATTCACCACTCTGGGTGAGGTGGCTCCAGTATGGGTACCGGATTCTCAGGCTCCAAATTGCATGAAATGTGAAGCCAGGTTTACATTCACCAAAAGGAGGCATCACTGCAGAGCATGTGGGAAGGTAAGTTGCATGTATACGCTCAGAAATCGGGCATGCACATTTTGTAATGCTGAATTAGATAGTAATAAAGGCAATGTAAGGTGAATATATGTCTGGTTGAGTTGACATAAATAGCATTTTTGAAAACCCAGTTCTAGTAAATTTCTATATAAAAAATGACATCACTGATTCTTAGATAGTATTTGTAATTTTTTTGTTGCCATGATTTATGCTGAATCAGTTTTTATGAAGAGATGAGAATTGAGGAAGTGTAAACTTTGTGGTTTCTGTATTGATAGCTACTTGGTTAATGTAATAGTTTGAAATAAGGAAGTTATTCTTTCAGTTTAGGAAATATTTGTCATTAACTTATTGCATTATTTATTGAAAAATGCATTTAAATACAAAAAATAAAAATAAAAATTACATTTAATTGTTGAAAAATATTACACATAGAATCCATCCTACTTTTTTCTGTGAGATTTTTGCCACTATACAAAACATTCTGGAACTCTTTATACACATGCACACATATTTTTGTCTTTTCTCCCATATAACTTTGATACAAAGTAGAGTTGAAGTCTGTAGATTTTTATGACAGGGTTGTAAGAATGATATTCCTTAGCTCTCCCCAAATTTTGTTAGCTAAAAACACATCTTTTTTGTTTGTTTGTTTGTTTAGAGTTGTAAATAAGGAAGGAAGGAGATTTTATATTTTTGAGATATGGTGTCAGGTCTAGAATAAAATTTCAGCTTTGTTACTATTAATTACATAACTTTACTAAGCCTTAGTTTTATAATCTGTAAAAACAAACCAAAAAAGATTAATAACTTTTATTGGGCTGTTGTCAAGATTAAATGAGATCTCAGAAGTCATAGTGCTCAATGATTAATCTCTACCTCCCTTCTTGCCTGATTTTTTGGTCCATCTGTATTAATTAGGGTGCTTTCAACTTCAAGGAACAGAGTGTTTGACCCCCAGTGACTTAGGTGAAAATAACATTTATTTCATGTAAACAGAAGCTATGAGACTCAGTGATTTATGTCTGGGTGCAGAGACAGGATCGTGGAAGTTCTCTTGGTCTTCCCCTCATGTCAGAAGATAGTATCTCAGTTCTAATTATCGGGTCTCAACCTGACAACTTCCTAAGCACAAAGAAACTGGCTGGGGGGCAAAAGAGCCTACTCTACTCTTGGCACCCTCTTATCAGGGAGGAAGGGACCTCCAGCAACTTCCTTTAATTTATTGGCCAATTTTAGACCATAACCAATTACAGGCAAAGGGGACTGGGATTATCTAATCAATCATGATTTATCTCCTGGGGCTGAGCACAGTGTTGCCTGAAAAAAAGTGGGATTCTGTTAACAAAGGAGAAGGGGAAGTAGTGATATGTAGGATGAGTAAGTCTAGACGTCTAATGTACAACATGAGGACTATGCATAATAAAATCATACTATATTTGGGATTCTTGCAAAATGAGTAGATTTTGGTTCTTCTTGCCACAAAAATGGGTAACTGTGTGAGACAATAGATAGGTTAATTTGCTTCACTATAGTAACCTTTTTACTGTCTGGATGTACCTCATAACATCATGTTGTATACCTTAAATGTATACAATAAAATTTATTTTAAAAAAAGGAGAGGAGGAAAATGGTTCCTAGGTGAGCAGTCACTAAGGTTTACTAGAAGATCCTAGCACAAAAGAACCAAATTACAGGGAGCAGAAAGAAGCTAAAGCTGACACTGGGCTTGTTGGTCTCTGATTGCTAAAGTTTGAAGAAAATAATATGTCTAATTCCTAAATATTTTCCAGTCTTCTTCTTGTTAGCTGAAGTACTATTTGTAGATTAGGTTCATCATTTTTATGTTGTTCTGTATTTTGCTTACTGTAACACTTTCTGAAATGTTTGCTTTCTTAAGTAAATAATGAAAACATTTTTGGTATAGGCCAGCACATCCAGCTATAATGAGTAAATAGGTGCCTTAGATGGATTCAGAAAGAAAATGATGCACAAAATGCATCGTAAATTGCAAAATGGTTGGAATTTTTGCTGAGTGGAATTTGTGGAATTTATGAATTCATGGATTCATGTGGCTTATGGATTCATAATTTCATCTTTTTCCCTCGTTTACCTTAGAGATGTTATAAGTATTAATGAGATAATATCTGTAAAAATCCTTGAGCTTCTCAGAAGAAAAGGGCTTATAAACATAGATACTAATTGGATTATGCTGAGAATGCAGCTAGAAAAATACCCCAAATAATGTTATATATTGAAAAAAAGAAAGTTTGTTCCATTTCAGTAGAAATTAAGCGTACGTAGTAATTACTTAATATTTATAGCTATATTCCCTTTACTGCAACAAGCATATATTGTGTCTAATATATAAAAGGTTCTAGGCTAGGTAATGGGGATTCAGAGGTATATAAATTGGAATTTATGATGTCATGGCAATCTTTTTTTTTTTTTTTTTTTTGAGACAGAGTCTCTGTTGCCCAGGCTGGAGTGTATGGCGTGATCTCAGTTCACTGCAACCTCTGCCTCCTGGGCTCAGGTAATTCTCCTGCCTCAGCCTCCTGAGTAGCTGGGACCACAGGCATGCGCCAACGGGCCTGGCTAATTTTTGTATTTTTAGTAGAGGCGGGGTTTCACCATGTTGGCCAGGCTGGCCTGGAACTCCTGACCTTAAGTGATCCACTTGCCTTGGCCTCCCAAAGTGCTGGGATTACAGACATGAGCCACTGCGCCTGGCCAATCTACTGACTTTCTAATTATGATTTCATTTATGTCTTATCTTAGTTTATTATTTGTTTTTGCAATTCAGTTCCAAGCTTGATGAGGGTAAGGATTTTTTCTGCCTTGATTGCTGCTGTATCCTCAGCCCTAGAACATACGGGTGCTCAGTAGATATTTGTTAGATGAATTAAACAATAAGTGAATACTGTTTCTTAATGCAGCAGTACTTTTTTTTTTTTTTTAAGTCCAGTGCCTTCAATCTTTAGATGATGGTATCAAATTTAGATATAACGGGTGTAAGAACTTTGGAAAATATTTTAAATTAGTCATATGTATTGTTCCTACTTAAGAACAGATTCAAACCAAAATGTTTCTTTCCCTAGTTTCTTATGTACTGATGGGAATGAATAGATATGAGAGTAGTAAGTAGCTGCTTTAGAATATTACATGGCAATTCACAGTTTCCCTCATACTTTGCATGAAAATCTGTCTTGCCTTGTAATTGATATTGTGATTTTAGCCATCTGGCATGAAAAAAACAGAACCAACATTTAGATTAATCTTGGTTTCTAGTGAAGCTGAACCCAGGGAAATATTTTCCATTACACACCCTCTGAAAGGCTGTATTGGTTAAAAGTGGTCTCATCCATGTCATAGCACTTATCATGCAGTATTGTCTTTGTCTTTGTTCCCCATTAGGCTGTAAAGATCTTGAGATTGCCTCTGATTTGTCTTTGTATCCAGCATCCAGCACAAATACCTGGCACCTATGAAGTACTCAATAAATATTTGTTAATGAGTGAGTAAATGAGTCTCAGATCATTGATTAATTCAACAAACACTGAGTGCCTGTTATTTGTCTGTCACTGTGCTGGGTGCCGAGCTTACACCAATGATGTTGTGCTCCCTACCCTCATGGTATGTAAAGATTAGGCCAATGACAAAAACAAAACAAAACAAAAAAAACATGATTTGTGGCAAGGGCAATGAAGGAGATAAGGAGGGATAATATAAAAAATGGGGGTGGGAGAAGAAGGTATGAGAAGACATCTGAGAAGTGACATAGTTCAAGGTTGACACATCAAGGTTGACACATAAAGGTGGAGGAGTCAGTTCTTCAAAGAACAGAGAGAAAAATGCTGCAGGAAGTAGAACAGCATGGACAAAGTCATTGAGGTTAAGAAGGCACCTATTCAACAAACTGAAGGAACTCCAGTATAGTGAACGAGGGAAGAGTCACATAAAAAGAGATGGGAAAGCAGGTGGGGTGGCACAGGCCTGTTGTCCCAGCTACTCCATAGGCTGAGCATGTTATGATCATGTCTATGAATAGCCACTGTACTCCAGCCAGAGTGACAAAGCTGAGACCCCATCTCCACTTAAAAAAAAAAAAAAATGCTGATGAGGAAGTTAAGGAATAGATGATGTAGAGCTTTGCAGGTCATGTAAGGAGCACAGTGGGAAGCCATGGGAGTGGATGAGATTACCAAGGGAAGAGAATAGACTCAGGGCTGAGCCCATGTGGTCAAGCAGAGGAGGACCCAGTACCAGTTGCCAAGAAGTGAGCGGAGAGGTAAATAGAAAACCAGGAAAATATGGTCTCTTGGAAGTCAAAAGAGGAATGTAGTTTGTGAAAGGGGTTATCACCTATATAAAATACTGTCAGTAAGATATGGACAGGAAAGGGACCATTGGACTTGGCTATAACAGGGTCATTGAAAAAAGCTGATTGAGTGGAGCAATGTTTACAGAAGCCAGATGGGAATGGGTTGAAAGTGGAATATGAAGGGAGGAAGTGGTGATGGCTTTTTCAAGAACTTTTGCCATGAAAACAGAAAAAAATTGTAGCAATTATTAGATGGAGATGGTGGTTATGGATGCCTTTTTGGAGGATGGGAAATACTGTTGTATTTATATAGTGGTATGGGTGATTCTCTAGAAAAGAAGTTTTAGGAGAAAGGGAGGATTAAACAAAGGAAGAGAAAAATCCTTGAGAAGGCCAAAGGGATGGGATCTACAGCATGTTGAGGATTTGCTCTTCAGTGGGTGGGGCTAGACAGAGGTTGGTTTATGAAGTTAGTGGTGAGAGCATGAAGAAATTTACACCTGATTGGCTTATACTTCATATAGAAAATATAAACATTGTGAAGGGTGAAATAGGGATAGATAATGAAGGTTTGAGGAGAGTGAGATAGTTACATTGGAGAGGAAAAGTAAAGCCTAATAGTGAATTGAAATTTCAAGAGCCCTTTGTGCTTGGCATCAAACTTTCAGTCAGTTAGATGAATTAAAAAATAATCTAGTCCAGTCCTGACTTAATGGGTTAGAATCAGTATTTATCCTTGGAGATATGGTGAAATTGTTATATTATCTTTGCGATACAAGCATTTTAGTTTGGAGAAGCAAGAAGAGTTCTGTAGGACCCGTCTGTGCTACTACCTGTCTACCTATTTCCATGTATTTGTTCTTTTTTAAAACAATTTAAAAAAACTTTTAGCTGGATGCAGTGGCTCATGCCTGTAATCTCAGCACTTTGGGAGGCTGAGGCAGGTAGATAGCTTGAGATCATGAGTTCGAGACCAGCCTGGCCAATATGGTGAAACCTCATCTCTACTAAAAATACAAAAATTAGCTGGGCGTGGTGGCAGGGGCCTGTAATGCCAGCTACTCAGGAGGCTGAGGCACGAGAATTATTTGAACCCAGGAGGCAGAGGTTGCAGTGAGCCGAGATCGAGATCACGCCACTGCACTCCAGCCTGGGCGGCAGAGAGAGACTCTGTCTCAAAAAAAAAAAAAAATTATGACATATTATTTGTTCTTTCATTCAGTGAGCATTTACTTATTGCTTGGTATTCTGTTTTTTACTAAAGAGAAGCAAAAAGAAAAAAAAAAAGGAAAAGAATGGGCCTCCTGGTAAAACATACCACTCATGTTACTGTAGATGACTTAAAGATATAAAATGAGAAATGAACAGTTACAAAGCTGCAGATGCTCTGCAGTAGGAAGCAGATAGATTGTGGTGGTGGTGGTGGTTGTGAGGAGAATGAGATACTAATATTTATTGAGTGTTTACCATGTGCCAGGCGCTTTTCTAAATCCAGACTTACAGACTTTATTTAATACACATAACAACCCTATGAAGTAGCTAGCTACTGTTAAAATCCACATTTACAAGTGACAAAATAGGCCTAGAAAGATTAAGTAACTTGTTCAAAATCACACAGCCAGTAAGTGAAGTTACGATTCAAACTCAGGGACTTTGACTTCTAGAAACAAAAGGGAGCTAGCATTTGTTTAGTGCCTATTCTGTGCTTTATTTATTATCTAACTTAATCTTCCTGGTAAACCTGTGTGATAGTTGATGGTATCCCTAATTAACATTGAAGAAACTGATACGGTAGGACCCTGACACAGTCTTGCTAGCTGTATAACTCATGCTCTTTCCCATAAATAAAGTTGAGAGAATAAAACAAATAGGTTTCTTTATGGTGATCTTTATGTTATTTTCTTTGCATTTCTGAGAGAAATGTCTGCATTTATGCCATAATTTTTATTTTTAATTTTTGGAGACAGGGTCTCACTCTGTCGCCCAGGCTGGAGTGCAGTGATGCAATCTCAACTCACTGCAGCCTCTACTTCCTGGGCCCAGGCAATTATCCCACCTCAGCCTCCTGAGCAGCTGGGACTACAGGCACACACCACCACACCCAGCTAATTTTTGTATTTTTTGGTAGAGACAGGATTTCACCGTGTTGCCTGGGCTAGTCTCAAAACTCCTGGGATCAACTGATACATCAGCCTTGGCCTCCCAAAGTGCTGGGATTACAGGTGTGAGCCACCATGCCTGGCCTTTATGCCATAATTTTTAAAACAAATGCCTTAAATACTATTTCAAAAAGAAAGATGAAAAATATCTAATATTTTATTAGATATAAATTTTTGTTTTGAATAGTTATATGTTAAATTAGTTGCAGTTTATTTTTGGGTAACTTGAGTTGAAGTCATTTTTGTTTAACATTTGAGAATTTAGATGTGAATAGAGAATAACCTTCATAAAATCTGAATTAGTAACACATTAAGACAAATAATGTTTTGGCTTACACCTTCAGAGATCAGTTTTCTTAAGGATTTTTTTTATCCTGTTTTTTTTCCTGGTTTTTTTTTTTTTTTTTTGAGACAAACTCTTGGTCTGTTGCCCAGGCTGGAGTGCAGTGGCATGATGGTGGCTCACTGCAACCTTGACCTTCCAAGGTCAAGCAATCCTCCCACCTCAGCCTCCTGGGTAGCTGGGGCTACGAGCATGTGCCACCACGTGTAACTAATTTTTTTTTTTTTTTTTTTGAGATGGAGTTTCACTCTTGTTGCTTGCCCAGGCTGGAGTGCAGTAGCAAGATCTTGGTTCACTGCAACCTCTGCCTCCTGGGTTCAAGCGATTCTCCTGCCTCAGCCTCCTAAGTAGCAGGGATTACAGGCACCTGCCACCACACCCGACTAATTTTTTTATTTTTAGTAGCGACGGGGTTTCATCATGTTGGCCAGGCTGGTCTCGAGCTCCTGACCTCAGGTGATCCACCCACCTTTGCCTTCCAAAGTGTTGGGATTACAGGTGTGAGCCGCTGTGCCCGGCCACTAATTTTTTAAAAAATTTAATGTTGCCTAGGCTGGTCTCGAAATCCTGGGCTCAAGGGATCCTCTTCACCTCGGCCTCCCCAAGTGTTGGGATTATATGTGTGAGCCACTGCTCCTGGCTGCCTTTGATTTTAAAACATGGCCACTGGTTGGGCTCCTTGGGAAGCAGAAAGGTAGTAGTAGGCCCTCACTCAGTACCAAATGTTATTAACAGATAACTTAGGTGCAAAGTGGGATAAAACACATGTAGCTAGAAAATGTTTGCACTAAGTTCATGCTATTTTTTGTTTTTTTGCATCTCTTCTCCTGAAAGCCATCTCCCTTTCAATATCTAGTCTGCTGATACATTCTAAATACTAGTCACAATTTTTTATTGTAAAATATGCATAACATAAAATTTACCAGTGTATATGGGTTTGAGGGTATATGGTTCAGTGGTGTTAAATGCATTCACATTGTTGTTGTACAACCATAACAACTATCTCCAGAGCTTTTTGTTTTTTTTGAGACGGAGTCTCGCTTCGTTGCCCAGGCTGGAGTGCAGTGGCGCAATCTCGGCTCACTGCAACCTCTGCCTCCTGGGTTCAAGTGATCCTCCTGCCTCAGCCTCCCGAGTAGTTGGGATTACAAGCACCCACCACCATGCCTGGCTAATTTTTGTATTTTTAGTAGAGACGGGGTTTTGCCATGTTAGTCAGGCTGGTCTCGAACTCCTGACCTCAGGTGATCTGCCCGTCTTGGCCTCCTAAAGTGCTGGGATTACAGGTGTGAGCCACTGTGCCTGGCCATTTTTATCATCTCGAACTTAATAACTTCCCATCTTTCCTTGCCCCTAATGCCTGGTGACTGCTATTCTACCATCTGTTTATATGAATTTCACTATTCTAGGTACCTCATATAAGAGTGGTTACACAATGTTTGTACCTTTGTGTCTATCTTCACATTTCATCCATGTTGTAGCATGTATTAGTCAGAAGGACAGAACCAATAGGATGTGGAGATATATATATATATACATATATGACTTTAATAGGTAGGATATATGTATATATACAAGAGTTTATTAGGGAGAATCAACTCACATGGTTAGAAGGTGAATTCCCACAATAATCTATTGGCAACCTCGGGAAAGAGAAGCTAGTGGTAGGGCTCAGCCCAAGTTTGAAAGCCTCAAAAGCAGGAAAACCAACAGTGCAGCCCTCAATCTGAGGCCTAAGGCCTGAGAGCCCCCCAGGAGGCTGCTAGTGCAAGTCTTAGAATCCAGAGCCCAAAGAACCTGGAGTCTGATGTACATGGGCAGGAGGAGAGGATATAAGCATCTGGCAAGGAAAAAGAGAAAGCAAGCCGGAAGACTCAGCAAGCAGGCTTATCTTTGCTTCTTCTGCCTGCTTTGTTTTAGTGCACTGGCAGCTGATTGTATGGTGCCCACCCCCATTGAGAGTGGGTCTTCTTCTCCCAGTCCACTGACTCAAATGTCAGTCTCCTCTGGCAGTACCCTCACAGAGACACCCAGAAACAATACCAGCCATCTAGGCATTCCTCAATCCAGTCAAGTTAACACTTAATACTAATCATCACATAGTGTGTATCAGAGTTTCATTCCTTTTTAAGTCTGAATATTTCATTGTATGTATGTACCACATTTTGTTAATTCATTTATCCATCAATGGACACTTCAGTTGTTTCCACCTCTTGGGTATTACCAATAATGCTACTATGAACATGGGTGTACAAGCATCTGTTTGAGTCCCTGCTTTCAGTTCTTTGTGTATATACCCAGAAGTAGAATTGCTGGATTATATGGTAGTCCTGTGTTTGATTTTTTGATTAAGCACCATATTCTTTTTCCACTGCAGTTGCACAATTTTCCATTCCCGTCAACAATTCACAAGAGCTCCAGTTTCTCCACATCTTCTTTGCTCTGTGTCCCCACCCAAATCTCATCTCGAATTGTAATCCCCAAGTGTTGGGGGAGGGGCCTGGTAGGAGATGATTGAATAGTGGGGGCAGATTTCCCCCTTGCTGTTCTCATAATAGTGAGTTCTCATGAGATCTGGTTGTTTGAAAGCATGTGGCACTTTCCCCTTTGCATGCTCTGTCTCTCCTGTTCCACCATGGTAAGATGTGCTTGCTTCCCCCTTTGCCTTTTGTCGTGATTGTAAGTTTCCTGGGGCCTTCCAGTCATGTTCCCTGTTAAGTCTGTGGAACTGTGAGTCAGTGAAATCCCTTTTCTTCATAAATTATCCAGTCTCCAGTAGTTCTTCATAACAATGTGAAAACAGACTAATACACTTGTCAACACTTGTTTTCTATTGTTTTGATAATAGCCATATTAATAGGTGTGAAGTGGTATCTCATTGTGGTTTTGGTTTGTATTTCTCTAATGATTAGTGATGTTGAGCATCTTTTCATGTACTTACTGGTCTCTATATTAAAAATCTTTGGAGAAATGTCTATTCAGGTCTTTTGCCCATTTTTAAATTGGGTTGTGTTTTCTGTTGTTGAGTTTTAGAGCTCTTTATATATAATTCAGTCTCCTATCACATAAATGATTTGCAGATATTTTCTCTTGTTCTTGGGTTTTTCATTCTGTTGTCCTTTGATGCACCAAAGTTTTTAATTTTGATGAACTCCAACTTACATTTTCTTTTGTTGCCTGTGCTTTTGGTGTCATATCAAATAAATCATCTCCAAATTTGATGTCATGAAGTCTTTCCCTTATGTTTTATTCTAAGTGTTTTGCAGTTTTAGTGCTTGCGTTTAGGTCTTTTATCCATTTTGAGTTAATTTTTTGTGTATAGTATTAGCTTAGTTTTATTCTTTTGAATGTGGATATCTGGTTTTCTCAGTACCATTTGTTGGAAAGACTGTTCTGTTCCTATGGAATGGTTTTGGCACTCTTGTCAAAACTAACTGGACCATATAAGTGAGAGTTTATTTCTGGGCTTTTTTCTATTCCATTGGTCTTTATGTCTGTCTTTAATGTCAGTACCACATGGTTTTGATTACCATAGCTTCATAGTAAGTTTTGAAACCAAGGAATGTGAGTCCTCTGGGGTTGTTGTTTGTCAGGATTATTTTGGCTATTCTGGATCCCTTGAGATTCAATTTGAATTTGAGAATGGATTTTTCTGTTTCTGCAGAAAACATGGTTAGGGTTTTGATAGAGATTGCGTTGAATCTGTAGATCACTATGGGCATTGTTGACATCTTAATAATAAGCCTTCTAGTCCATGAACATGGGATGTTTTTCCATTTATTTGTATGTTCTTTAATTTCTTTTAGCAATCTTTTGTCTTTTGTAGTTTTCACTGTACAGTATTTTACCTCCTTGGTTAATTTCTAGGTATTTTATTCTTTTTGATGCTATTGTAAATGGAATTGTTTCCTTAATTTCATTTTTGGATAATTCATTATTAGTATGTAGAAATGCAATGGACTTTTTTGTTGATTTTTGTATCCTGAAACTTTGCCGCATTTATTAGCTCTAACAGTTTTTGTGTATTTGCGGGGAATCTTTAAGGTTTTCTAAATGTAGCATATGTTGTCAGTATACAGAGATAATTTTACCTTTTCCTTTCCAACTTGGATGCCTTTTATTTATTTTTAATTGCTCTGGCTAAATTTCCAATACTATGTTAAATAGACATGGCAAAAGTATGTATCCTTGTCTTGTTTCTATCTTAAAGCAAAAGTTCTTTCAGTCTTTTTTTTTTTTTTGAGACAGGGTGTCATTCTGTCACCCAGGCTTGAGTGCACTGCCATGATCTCAGCTCACCGCATCCTCCACCTCCTGGGCTCAAGGTATCCTCCCACCTCAGCCTCCCAAGTAGCTGGGACTAACAGGCGTGCACTACCACACCTGGCTAATTTTTTTTTATTTTTAGTAGACATGAGGTCTACTGTGTTGCCCAGGCTGGTTCTGAATGTCTAGGCACAAGCGATCTGCCTATCTTGGCCTCCCAAAGTGCTAGGATTACAAGTGTGAGTCACCATGCTTGGCCAGTTTTCAGTCGTTTTTTTTGTTGTTGTTGTTGTTGTTTGTTTGTTTGTTTTTTGTTTTTCTTTTTTGAGATGGAGTCTCGCTCTGTCACCCAGGCTGGAGTGCAGTGGCGCGATCTTGGCTCACTGCAACCTCTGCCTCTCGGGTTCAAGCAATTCTTCTTCTTCAGCCTCCTGAGTAGTTGGGATTACAGGCACATGCCACCATGCCTGGCTAATTTTTGTATTTTTAGTAGAGACAGGGTTTCACCATGTTGGCCAGGCTAGCTTTCGGTCTTTTACCAGTGCATATGATGTTGGCTCTGGGTTTTTAATATATGGCCTTTATTATGCTGAGATAATTTACTTCTGTTACTAGGGTTTTTTTAAGTTTTTTTTAAATCATGAAAGAGTGTTGAATTTTGTTAAATGCTGTTTCTGTATGAATTGAGATGATCATTTGGGGTTTTTTGTTTCATTTTGTTCAGGTAATGTGATTACATTAATTGATTTTCATAAGTTGAATTATCCTTGCATTCCAGTAATAAATATCACTTGGTCATGGTGTATAATTCTATCAATATGTTCAATTCAATTTGCTATTATTTTCTTGAGGATTTTTGTATCAATATACATTCATACAGAATATTGGTCTGTAGTTTTCTTATAATATGTTTGCCTTGTTTTGGTATCAAGATAGTGCTGGCTTCACAGAAGGAGTTAGGAAGTATTTCCTCCTCTTCAATTTTTTGGAAGAGTTTGAGAAGGATTGGTGTTCTTTAAATGTTTGGTAGAATTTGCCACCAAAATCATCTGATCTAGGGCTTTACTTTGTTGGGAAGTTTTTGATTACTGATTCAGTCTCCCCACTAGTTATAGATTTATTCAGATTTTCTGTTTATTACTGATTCAGTCTTGGTAGATTTTGTGTTTTTAGAAGTTTATCCATTTAATCTAGGTAAGTCACATTTTTGTTGTAGCGTTGAGGCATTTTTTTTTTTTTTTACAAAAAATTGGTACTCACATACATAAAGTAATATGAACTTAAAATTCATACATTTACTTCATTTTTTAGCTTGACATTCTAGTAAATCTTTTGCTCCATTGATTTTTGGTTATGATAGAAGAAGATCTACCTGGATGATTTAAGAGCGTCATTTGTCAATGAGCACCTCTTATTTTCTCTTTATTGGCAGTAGTGCTTACAGCTACTATTAATGCTGCTTTCCATTTTGTCGTTTCGGGTTCAAACATACCTCTGTAATAGCCACCACTGAAGGCAGATTTTGGTAGACTTTGAAAAATTTGTTTTGTTGTTGTTGTTTGTTTTGGGGTTTTTTTGTTTTGTTTTGTTAGAGACGGAGTCTTGCTCTGTTGCCCAGGCTGGAGTGCGATAGCGCAATCTCGGCTCACCGCAACCTCTGCCTCCTGGGTTCAAGTGTTTCTCCTGCCTCAGACTCCCAAGTAGCTGGGACTACAGGCGTATGCCACCACACCCGGCTAATTTTTTGTATTTTTAGTACAGACGAGTTTTACTGTGTTAGCCAGGGTGGTCTCGATCTCCTGACCTCATGATATGCCCGCCTTGGCCTCCCAAAGTGCTGGAATTACAGGCATGAGCCACCACGCCTGGCCGAAAAATTTGTTTTACTTGAGGTTCCACATGCCTTATATAAGGGTTGCAAAACATAACAGCCTGCAAATCCTGCAGCAGCAATGGTCAGTCCGACTGCTACCACTGTACTGGCCATGGCTGGGCTCCCCTACTGCACCAGGAGCATGGCTCATCCCAGCCCAGAGGTTGCGGCCAACAATGACATACCTTTACCAGAGGGTGACACAGGCACCGATGGCAAGCACAATACACTGGATTATAATTTTTTTAAACAAGAGGATTATTTGAAAAACAGTCTAGGTGCGGTGGCTCACGCCTGTAATCCCAGCACTTTGGGAGGCCAAGGCAGGCAGATCACTTGAGTCCAGGAATTCTAGACCAGCCTGGGCATGGTGGCATGTGCCTGTAGTCCCAGCTACTCAAGAGGATCACCTGAGCCCAGGGTGATCGAGGCTGCAGTGAGCTGTGCTCACACCACTGCACTCCAGCCTGGGTGACAGAGTGAGACCCTGTCTCAAAAAAGAAAGAAAAACACATTTATGTTGTTGTTGTATATCGAGTCTTAAATCAATGCTTCCTCTGGCAGAACAAATCAGAAGTTGGTTATACAGTATCAACTGGCCAAGTGTCTTTATTATTTACAGCATCTACATTAGTTTTTAAAACCATCACATTTTCAATATATAAATGGGCAAAAAGATGTTTAGATGGGTTAGTAAACAATGGAGAAATATTTTAATTTACTAGATACTAAGAGGTAGAAATTAAAATTTTTAAAATTTTATGCCTATATAACAAAAAATAGAAAATGTTGATAGTATGATAGATAGTGAAATTGACACTGGCATATTTACACATTTAAAAAGCCACACGTGCGTCACTGGGGAACCCAGGCTGTCCTAGGAAGCCGAGTGGGAGTGGCACAGAGCTGCTGGAGATCCTGAGAACCTGAGTTTTGGCAAGCAGCCAGAATATTTAAAAAATGACCACACCAAACAAGACACCTCCTGGTACTGACCCTGAGCAGTTGGAAAAGACTGGAACAGTACGGGAAATTGGGTCACAAGCTGTTTGGTCACTCTCATCTTGCAAACCAGGATTTGGAGTGGATCAGTTACGAGCTGACAATCTAGAAACTTACTGGCAATCAGATGGCTCCCAGCCTCATTTAGTGAACGTCCAATTCAGAAGAAAAACAACAGTTAAGACATTACATATTTATGCAGACTACAAATCTGATGAAAGCTATACTCTAAGCAAGATTTCAGCCAAAGTAGGAAATAATTTTCACAACCTTCAAGAAATTCGGCAACTTGAATTGGTGGAACCAAGTGGCTGGATTCACATTCCCTTAACTGATAATCATAGGAAGCCAACTTGGACGTTAATGATACAGATTGCTGTTCTAGCCAATCATCAAAATGGAAAAGACACCCACCCATATGAGACAAATTAAAATATACACACTGGTAGAAGAGAGCGCCATTGGCAAATTTCCTAGATGTACAACTATAGATTTCATGATGTATTGTTCAATAAGGTGACTTTAAAATGATATGGAAGTCATTAAACGTATCTTTGTTTTATCCTGTCTTTAAATAGTATATCAGTTACCTTTATTGAAAAAAAATCAGTTATTTGCAACTTTGTATATATTTAAAAATATTTTATTGTAATTTTGATAAATTTGGGTCATATTATCTTTAACATGTAATAAAGCTCACATATTTTACATTACTTAAAAAAAAAAAAAGCCATATGTGTGGCTGGGCGTGGTGGCTCACACCTGTAAATCCTAGCACTCTGGGAGGCCGAGGCAGGCAGATCGCTTGAGCCCAGGAGTTCAAGAGCAGTGTGGGCAACATGGCAAGACCTCATCTCTGCCAAACAAAAGGGGACGTATGTTCCAATTTTTTGAGCTAATGATTCCTTTTTTGAGTAAATAATTCTTAAAACAAGTGCAGTAAACAAAAAGATGTGTATTTTAGTGTTACTAAACTAAATAGCAAATACATTTAAAGTAATTTGTGTCCAAAATTGGATAATGGGCCAGGTGTGGTGGCTCATTCCTGTAATCCCAGCCCTTTGGGAGGCCAAGGTGAGAGGATCACTTGAGCTCAGGAGTTCGAGACCAGCCCAGGTAACGCAGTGAGACCTCATCTCTACTAAAAATTAAAAAATGGCGGGATGTGGTGGTACATGCCTGTAGTCCTAGCTACTTGGGAGGCTGAGGTGGAAGGATTCCTTGAGCTTAGGAGTTCGAGACCAGCCTGGGCAACATAACATCTCTGCTAAAAATTTAAAAATAGCTGGATATGGTAGGGCATGTCTGTAGTCCCAGCTACTTGGGAGGCTGAGTTGGGAGGATCACTTGAACCCAGGAGGTCGAGGCTGCAGTGAGCCATGATTGTGCCAGTACACTTCAGCCTGGGTGATAAACGAGACCATGTCTCAAAAAAAAAAAAAAAAAGGTTAATGGTAAGTTAAATACAATACATATATTTGCTTCAGCCATTAAAAATTATTACAAGGCAGTGTAGAAAATGCTTATGATGACATATGAATAGAACAGAATGCAAGCTTATGCTTTGTTTACAATTAAATTATTCTTGGGCATAAAAACAGATATGTCTGAAGGAAACATATTTTTAAAAAGTAATTTTAGAGCCAGGCACGGTGGCTCATGCCTGTAATCCCAGCACTATGGGAGGCCGAGGCGGGCGGATCACCAGAGGTCGGGAGTTCAAGACCAGCCTGACCGACCTATGGAGAAACCCTGACTCTACTAAAAATACAAAATTAGCCGGGCATGGTGGCACATGCCTGTAGTCCCGGCTACTCAGGGGGCTGAGGCAGGAGAATCGCTTGAACCTGGGAGGCGGTGGTTGCGGTGAGCCGAGATCGCACCATTGCACTCCAGCCTGGGCAACAAGAGCAAAACCATCTCAAAAAAAAAAAAAAAAAAAAGTAATTTTAGGCTGGACGCAGTGGCTCATGCCTGTAATCCCAGCACTTTGGGAGGCCGAGGCAGGTGAATCACCTGAGGTCAGGAGTTCAAGACTAGCTTGGGCAACGTGGCAAAACTCCATCTTTATTAAAAATACTAAAATTAGCTGGGTATTGCGGCACGTACCTGTAGTCTCAGTTACTTGGGAGGTCGCAGTGAGCCGAGATTGCGTCACTGCACTCTAGTCTGGGTAACAGAGAGAGACTCTGACTCAAAAAAAATTTTTTTTTAATTCATTGAGTTTGAGCTGTTTTGCTTTTTTCTCTTTCTTTCTTTCTTTCCTTCCTTCCTTCCTTCCTTCCTGCCTTCCTTCCTTCCTTCCTTCCTTCTTTCTTTCCTTTCTGTCTGTCTTTCTTTCTTTCTCTCTCTCTCTTTCTTTCTTGCTTGCTTTTCTTTCTTTTCTTTCTTTTCTTTCTTTCAGATGGAGTCTCGCTCTGTCTTCCAGGCTGGAGTGCAATGGCGCGATCTCAGCTCACTGCAGTCTCCACCTCCTGGGTTCAAGTGATTCTCCTGCCTCAGCCTCCCAAGTAGCTGAGATAACAGGCGTGTGCCACCACCACGCCTAGCTAATTTTTGTATTTTTAGTAGAGACAGGGTTTCACCATGTTGGTCAGGATGGTCTTGAACTCCTGACCTTGTGATCTGTCCACGTCAGCCTCCCAAAGTGCTGGGATTACAGGCATGAGCCACCATGCCCGGCTCTTTTCTTTTTTCTCTTTTTTGAGACAGTTTTGCTCTTGTCGCTCAGGCTGGAGTGCAGTGGCACAACCTCAGCTCACTGCAACCTCCGCTTCCCTTCCCAGGTTTAAGCAATTTTCCTTGCCTCAGCCTCTCAAGTAGCTGGGATTACAGGCATGTGCCACCACGCTCAGCAGATTTGTATATTTTTAGTAGAGATGGGGTTTCACCATGTTGGCTGGGCTGGTACAGCCTCAGTTGGATATAATATTGAAAGTCTGAATTAGAGATCTCTTTTAACCCTTTCTGTAATAGACACTTAAAATGACTGATAATTATTATTGTTTTCTATTAATAACAGTGAAGTTTAAACAGGTGTTTAGACAGAGGCAAGGGTCTGGATTTGTTTGAACTGCTTTAGATCTTATGATACTGATTTTTGCTATGTGCTAATAAGTGGAGGGATAAAGTACTCCTGCATTTGACAATTTTTATAAGTCGTTACTTTCACTGGTCTTTGTGAACAGCTGGACACTGGTCAGTTCTATGCACTCTCCTCTCCTGTTTTTATTATTCTCACATCACAGTTATTTTTGTCATAATTATAGGGCTTTTTGAAGACCTGGGACATCATTTTTTGCATTTTCTAATTTGGAAAGAAATAAGTGAGCATTTGATGATTTGAATTTTCAAGAATTGCAAAGGAATAAGTGTTATTCACACTGTAAGAGGGTATAAATAGGCACAAAGTGGTACTTTGAATATAAAGCATGTTCACAGATTTAGCAATAGGATTTGTTATGTGGAAAGCCTGTAGTGGGAAATTTTAAAAGGAAAGGAAAGGGAAATAAGAAAGGTACCAACATACATTTAGAACCTATTATATGCTACATTTTATACATATAATTTCATTTAATCTTCATAAAAGCCGTATGAAGGGAATACTGTATTAGCATTTCTATTTTACATGTGAGAAAAACTAAGACCTAGAGAGTTTAAATTATTCCCATAAGGTCATCTGACTAGAGAATAATCAAGTTGAAATAGGAACACAGAAGTGCCACATTTTAAAAAATTACATATAAACACACAAATGGAACCTTTTAACCAGTACTTAGCTGGAACATCGTATAGAATATATATTATAAATTACCTTACTTTGTCTCTTTATGCTTAGGCAGGTCATACGGATCCTGCCATATGATGTCAGCTGTAACCATTAGGCATACAAATCTTGAGGTCATTCTTATAAACAGATTAAAATGTGTTGTTGCAAAAGTTGAATGGCTCTAGATTATTTTCTGAATTTGGATATGAATCATATAGTCCTTCCCCAAAAAGTTTACATTAGTGTTTGTTTCTCCATTCATATATTTATGTATTTATTTATTTTTTGAGACGGGGTTTCGCTCTTGTCTCCCAGGCTGGAATGCGGTGGCGCGATCTCTGCTCACTGCAACCTCCACCTCTTGGGTTCATGTGATTCTCCTGCCTCAGCCTCCTGAGTAGCTGGGATTATAGGCGCCTGCCACCACTCCTGGCTAATTTTTGTATTTTTAGTAGAGATAGGGTTTCACCATATTTCACCAGGCTGGTCTCAAACTCCTGACCTCAGGTGATCCACCTGCCTTGGCCTCCCAAAGTGCTGGGATTACACACGAGTCACTTCACCTAGTCCCAGTCATACATTTATTTATGCAATAACTTTACTTTTCAAGGAAGCAATAAGCAAATATTTACTGAGTACTATGTTTCAGACACAATATTGAAGATACCAGTATTAAAAAATAATTTAGCTCATTATTCCATGGAGTTTACATTCTAGTGTGGGGAAATGGAGAATAAGTTCAATCAGTGCAGTAGATTGTGTTGTGATAAAGATATATGGCATATGGTAAGATATTTCAGCAGTATAATTTAAGTTCAGGTGTGCAAATATGTAATTCTCTTAATTTTTAGAAGTGACTTTACTTTTTTACTCTAAGCCTGTAGCTTAGAGAACTGGGGAAGGTACTTAGATGGTATATGGAATATAGTGGGGTATTTTTAGTTGTCAGAATGACTGAGGTTGCTACTGGCATTTAGCAACCTGTGCATACCAAGACTGCTAAACATCTTGCTATGCCCAGGACAGTACTGTCCTATGAAGAACTGGCCCACCTAAAATGCCAAGAGTGCCCCTGTTGAGAAGCACTGACTAACCTGGCTCATGGTAGACAATTTCATCTTGATCTTTTTAGGCAAATTGACTATTATCCAGTAATTTCAAATTCAGGATTATTTAAACTATTCCAAACCTGGCTCAAATCTCTTAGATTCTGCCCATCTCCTCTGTGATACTAATTCTTATGACCTATGAATCTCACTACGTCATAGTCTGGCGTTGAAGAGTCATCTACTTTTCTAGCTAACTCCTGTGCTTTCCTCTAATCCCATTGGAAACGTAAAGGATCTCTCTATACTGTTCTTCGGCCTGTGGGATATTGAGAAAGATGGGTATTCTTGGGTTCTTCTGTGTTTACTCCATTTGCTGCTCCCTTGCTTGCTTTTTTTTTTTTTAAGATACTTTGTTTTTTATTCAAAAATCATTGTTTGAGATTATTGTCCCAAAGCCTAACTCACTACTTCTGAATGTTCCCAACTATATTAGTTTGCTAGAGTTAGCAAAATACCACAAATTGGGCAGCTTAAGCAGAAATTTATTATCTCACAGTTATTAGAAGTCTGAAATTAAGGTGATAGCAGGGTTGGTTCCTCCTGGGGGCTATACGGAAAAGATCTCTTCCATGTCTCTCTCCTTGGTTTGTAGATGGACATCTTCATGTTCATATGGTGGTGTTCTTGTATATATACCTGTGTCCATATTTGCCTCTTTTATAAGGGTATCAGTCATGTTGGATTAGGAGACTACCCTAATCACCTCATTTTGATTACCTCTGTAGAGACCCTATCTTCAAATAAGGTCACATTCTAAGGTGTTAGGAGTTAAGACTTCAACTTAAGTATTTGTTGGGGATACAGTTCAACCCATAAAAGCAACTAATTTTTTTAAATTTTTTTCTAATTTAAAAAGTACAGAAAAAACTGATCAAAATAAAATAAAAATATCCCAATACAACATTTAAAAAATTACATAAAGTAAAAGGAGAGAAAAAGATAGCCAGCTGTGGTGGCTCATGCCTGTAATCCCAGCACTTTGGGAGGCCCAGGCGGGCAGATCACTTGAGGTCAGAAGTTCGAGACCAGCCTGGCCAACATGGCGAAACCCTGTCTCTACTAAAAAAAAAAAAATCGCTGGGCATGGTGGTGCACACCTGTAATCCCAGCTGTTCAGGAGGCTGAAGCACCAGAATCGCTTGAACCTGGGAGGAAGAGGTTGCAGTGAGCTGAAATGGTGCCACTGCACTCCAGCCTGGGCGACACAGCAAGACTGTGTCTAAAAAAGAAAAAGGCCCTACTTCCATTCCAATCTCATCCTCCAACTTGACTATATTTTTTCTTTTCCATGTCAATCGGTACATACAGAACTATCTCATTCTTTTTATGGGAACGGGATTCCATTTTATGGGTATACTGCAGTTTAATTAGCTGTTACACTACTGATGAACACTTGGGTTGTTTACAACTTTTATTATAAACAATATGGAGATAATTCTTGTGTAGATCTCTTTGCACATGTGGATGTTTTCAGTAGTGTAAAATTTTAAAACTGTGTGCTGAGTCATACTGAATAAACACTTCCAATTTTAAAAGATATTGTCAAATTAACCCACCAGCTTATATTACTACCAGCAGAATCTGAGAGCTATACCCTCACCACCGTTAGATATTATCAGTGTTTAAAAAAAAAATCTTTGCTAGTCTCATAGTAAAAACATACCATAAAACTCATTGTTTTATTTTGTCATGAGTGGTATTTACTATATCTGTTGGCCATTTTATTTATTTTTTCTGTGTATTTACCAATGTGAGTTCTTTGCCTTATTTCCTTGGAGGTATTTGTTGGTTATTGAAGCTCATGTTTTTATCATAAATTAATTTTTTTGTAATAATTGTAGCTCATTAAGGTTTCCCAAATCCATTCTTATTCTCTTCCTTTTTTTTCTCCCTACACTGTGCCCATACAGATCTGATCATGTCTTTCTCTTTGATTAAAATGCTTAAGTGGGGGCTGGGCACGGTAGTTCACATCTGTAATCCCAGCACTTTGGGAGGCTGAGCCGGGCAGATCACCTGAGGTCAGGAGTTCAAGACCAGCCTGACCAACCTGGTGAAACCCCATCTCTACTAAAAATACAAAAATTAGCTGGGCATGGTGGCACACACCTGTAATCCCAGCTACTTGGGAGGCTGAGGCAGGAGAATGGCTTGAACCCTAGAGGCGGAGGTTGCAATGAGCTGAGATCACACCATTGCACTCCAGCCTGGGCGACAGAGCAAGACTCTATCTCAAAGAAAAAAAAATGCTTAAGGGCTTTCCCATTGCTCTATTAAAAAGGTCAAAACAGATCCTACAGAGCCTTTGCTTGGTCTGGCCTCAGCTTATTCCATGCATCCCTTAACTCTTGGGGCCTCAAGCCATATTAACTTTTTTTAGTTATTTGGTGGGTCCATGCTTCTTCCCCTAATAGGAACTGTGTACATACTATTTCCTCTACTATTACTGTCTCTTCTTGGCACCTCTTTGTTCACAGAAAACTCTTACCCATCCTTCAGATTTGATGTCTTGTCATTTCCTAAATCTTCCCTGACCTTGCCAATCTAGGCTAGAGCCTAGATTACATGATCTTATTTCACCATTTACCACTTTTGAAACACGTGATTTTATATTCACTTGTATGGTTTTTCTTTTTCTTTCTTTCTTTCTTTTTTTTTTTTTTTTGAGACAGGGTTTTGCTTTGTTACCCAGACAGGAGTGCAGTGGCTATTCACAGGTGCAGTCATAGTGTAGTGTGTCTTCAAACTCCTGGCTTCAAGCCATCTTCCTGCCTCAGCCTCCCATGTAGCTGGGACAATAGGTGTACTCCTCTATGCCCAGCCTTGTGTTATTATTTGATTTTAGGTTATAACCTGAAACCCTTGCACTAAATTGCATTGCATGAAGGCAAGGACCATGTCCGTTTTGTTTTCTGCCACATCCCCATTGGGTAGCTTGGTGCCCAGTACATAGTAAGAGTTCATATATTTGTGGAATAAATGAGTGAATGATGGATTCTTGGTTTTGTCTCTTTATTAGAAAGGTTATTGAAGGATTTTAAGAAATTTAACATTATTAGATTTATGTTTTAGAAAGTTCAGTCTTTGTTTGGAAGATTAATTGGAAAGGCAGATGTGAAGATTAGGAGAACAGTTAGGTTATCATCATGATCGTTTAGTCCTCAGATAATAACAGCCTGAACAGAGGCAGCAATGTTAGAGATAGGAGAAGATGTGATTTTGGAAGAACAATTTCAGAGGAAAACTAACAGGACTTAATGACTGACTGGATGTGGTCATGGCGAGGGAGAAGGAAAAGTCAAGACTCAAAATTTAAATGAAATATGTAATTTAGTATGAAGTAGTATTACAGAGTAGTTAACTATAGAGCCATTGCAGTCATACAGATTAATCATGTAATTTACTAGCTGTATGACCCTGGTAATTTTACTTAATGTCTTAGTCCATTCGGGCTGCTATAACAAAATACCATAGACTAGATGGCTTATAAATAACAGAGATTTGTTACAGTCTGGAGCCTGGTAAGTCCAAGATCAAGGCAACGGTAGATTTGGTATCTGGCGAGGGCCTGCTTACTTATAGACAGCTGTGTTCTCACTCTGACTTCACAGGGCAGAAGGGTGAGGAGTCTCTCTCAGGCTTCTTTTATAGGGCACTAATCCCATATGCCCCACTACCTAATACCATCTCTTTTGGGGTTAAGATTTCAACATAGGAGTTTTGGAACATTCATCTGTTTACCTAACTGCTAATTGTAAATGAGTGTCTTCATGGAATTTTTGAGGTTAAATGTAACACATGTAAAGTGCCTAGTAGTCATATAGTTTGCTGTGAACTTGAGGAAGTCATTTAACCATCTAAACTCAGTTTCTTCTGATAGAAAATAAGGATAATATGTATACCCTTTGTTCTCCCTATATCACAGGGATATCTCCCTATATCACATTTAAGAATGTCAAGCCCTATAAAAATTGTAAACTGATAACAGTCATAGTAACTAGATATTAATTATACATAGAAGGATGGGAGATATCGAGCTTAACTTAGACTTTAATATGACCCCTCATCTCTTGGTTCAACTTTGTAAAGTATAGGATGCTTCTTGTCTGTAAAAACTGAAGAAGTAGAATTTATCCTACTGGGAACAGGCTTTTGCCACTGTAAGGCTCTATGTGGTAAATGACTGATGAGTTCTCAAGAAAATAAATCTGGCCGGGTGTGGTGGCTCACGCCTGTAATCCCAGCACTTTGGGAGGCCGAGGTGGGTGGATCACTTGAGTTCAGGAGTTTGAGACTAGCCTGGCCAACATGGTGAAACCCCGTCTCTTCTAATAATACAAAAAAAAAATTAGCCAGGCGTGGTGGCTTACACCTGAAGTCCCAGCTACTCAGGAGGCTCAGGCAGAAGAATCACCTGAACCCAGGAGGTGGAGGTTGCAGCAGTGAACCAAGATCGCACCACTGCACTCCAGCCTGGGCCACAGAGTCAAATTGTGTCTCAAAAAAAAAAAAAAAAGAAAAATCTTAACAGGAACAAAGGAGATTGTTGTTGCCTGGTGTAGAAGGGAGAAGGAAGTGAGATTACCAGGAACCAAGCCCAGAAGGTGGAAATTGGCATGGCAGATTTTGATTGCCTGCTGTGATTTCCTGTAGCTAAAGCAGTGCGTATGTTTATGATTGAGTTGTATATATTGACCCTTGGCCTTCATAGCAAAAACAGTGAAAACAGCTGGTATAATTATTATTCCACATATAAGGATAGTAACAAACGAAGTTAAAACACAGAAATTCCAATCTTTGTTTATTTCATCCTGCTATAATTCCTTTCCAAACGGAAATAGCAGATGTAACTATCTTTCAACACCCATGTTAGGTGATTGTGTGCATAGAAATCTTGCCTAGGGGTAATTCAGGTGGTTTTTTCCCCACTGCTGTATATTTGCCACGTGATCTTAGTTAAGATTTTTATTTTCAGCCAGTGTTTCCCATTTCTTTATTGTTGAAAGACTTGTAATCTCACTCTTGCTTTTGAATTACCCAACTTCCTGAACTACATTTTCTTTGAAACTTTAGTATTGTAGTTTAATAAGGTTCACTGACAATCAGTATTTGTCAATATTGGTTCACTCTCTTTGCATGGCAATCCCAAGTAAGTTTTGTGTGTTCTTTTCCCCCCACAGGTTTTCTGTGCTTCCTGCTGTAGCCTGAAATGTAAACTGTTATACATGGACAGAAAGGAAGCTAGAGTGTGTGTAATCTGCCATTCAGTGCTAATGAATGGTAAGTATTAAAACAGGTTGATTTCATAGTTATTGAGACAAAACAAGGGAATTACGATGAGAAGACTTTTTTCCCCCTGCCTTTCTTTACAAGTTGCTCACCTTCTCAAATGTCATAACTTTAACTGAAAATATTTAGCTAAATTTCCATGTTTTGAAAGTATCTTAGCATTTCAGAATTCCTGTGCCTAATTTAATGAATAAATGCTAAAGCCAGGTAAGTTTTGCAGGAATAATGGAAGTTCTTTGGAAATCTGGTGCGAGGTAGTTATTTGTGTTCCTATAAAATAACCAGAGTGAGGTGGGAATGGGGAGCTTTTGATCACCAGATGATGAGATGTTAAAACTGGGCTGAGATTTTCCTTTTAAGAGAAGCCATCTCTTTCTAAGGAACAACTTAATAACTTAGCATGTGTTCTTATCAACACCTTGTTTCATTCATCTTGTTGAAGATAACTATTTTTAGCATCTAGGACCAAGTAGAAAATTGCATTTTTAAAGCCCATTTATCTCTTTAATGCTACTTAGATTTGCTATGAGAATAATGGTTTAGAATCTAGTTGTTATGTGGTAAAAAGAATATGGCCGGGGAAAGTAAATAAAACTTACCCAGTGTTCATCTTTTGCTGGACTGGAAATGATTTTAAGGGCATATTAGTTAAAAATCCTGAGTATTCTTGTAAAAAGATACACTAAAATTGTTCAGGTTATAGTATTTTCTCTTTGAATGCATCTTTGTACAGTTACTGGAACAATTACTGATAGACATAAAATGTTGAACTTGAACACCAGTGCTACCTGTGCCAGGATAGTGTGCCTCCTGGAGGCTGGAACTTATCTGCTCTGAGACCCCTCCTGCTCTGTCTGTCTGCATTGCTGATAGTGATGTTTTCTTGTTGCTGGCTTATTAACCTGTTGCATGACAGTTAATCTGATCTGTTCTAATTTCCTATGATCCACCCAGTTTCCTCCCATTTCTGAATTCTTACAATTTTGACCAAATATGAATCATTCTCTCCACTCTTAAGGGTTACTTTTTAAATAGTGGTTATTTCACTTGGTTGCTCAATTGATGATTTTTATTCTGCTGCTTTCATTTTCGGGCACATATTCACAGATAAGAGCATGCTGCTTAATTATAGTACCTAATACCTCTTTTATTTGATGAGATCTTCCAACTTGATAGCTAATTTTTTTAACTTGGCATAGCTAAAGATGAAGGAAATGGCAGAGGATTCACATGGAATACTTACTTTTTATTAAGCCAAGGAGGCCCTTAACAGGGGATCCTAAGGTAATCCACTTTTCCTGGTTTTTCCAGTGTCTTTCCTCTCGCATGGCTTAGCCTGGTCTTTTTCTTAATATTTAATTTGATGCTTTTCGGTGTTCCCTATCCCTTTTTCCCTTTCTCCTTTTCTCTTCCTCCCCTCTTTCTGCCAGTGCTTTCAAAGGAACATAGCTTTTGTTACTAGCCTTGTCTTGCAGTTTGGAGGCAATAAATATTCAAAATCCTATGGATCATTCTTTGATGTTGAAAGAGATTTTTGAAAGGATGCTTAAAAAGAGGGTGGCTTCTATTTCTGGGCATGTGGTATTACCTGAACCTAGAAGATAAAATTTGGTATCTTTCATTTCTGTAGCACCTTTCATCCTATTTGCTTTAAAGGCGATAGGTGATGTGTCAGTATTTAGTGAAATTATAGGGTACACAGAATCTTAATGTATTTGTGATCATTTATATTGGTTGATCACACTTACATGATATTGGCACATTTTCATGTTCAAATAGGTCCCGTGCTTTTGAGACACACCAAAGATGTGAAATGGTTGTTACTGATGGATAGTTTTATACAGGGTGATGATTACATAAAAGCAGAATTCAGAAAAAGATTGAGATGTGTCCTCCTGAGCTGTAGGCTTTAGAAATTTTTAATGAGATTTTATTTTAACTAACAAGAGCCTTAAAAGTTTAGAAATGAAACTTAAAATTTTACAGTAGAGTTATGCTATTTTAGCCCCTGATTTTGCTTTTTGATAGAACTTTATAAAATGCATTAAATATTAAATGAAAAAATGTATAAATGCTATCCAAGTTTCAAATTCTTAAAGTTTGATGTTGTTTCACTCCCTCTTAAGGAAATGTTTGGTCTCCTATAAAGAAGCCAGGCTCCAACCTTTAACTCAGATTGATCTGCTATCAGTCTATCAGAAGTATCCTATAATTCTTTTTTATTTTTAATTTTTTTGAGATGGAGTCTTGCTCTGTTGCCCAGGCTGGAGTGCAGTGGTGTGACTTGGCTCACTGCAAGCTCCGCCTCCCGGGTTCATGCCATTCTCCTGCCTCAGCCTCCCAAGTAGCTGGGACTACAGGTGCCTGCCACCACACCTGGCTAATTTTTTGTATTTTTAGTAGAGATGGGGTTTCACCACGTTAGCCAGGATGGTCTTGATTTCCTGACCTCGTGATCCACCCGCCTCGGCCTCCCAAAGTGCCGGGATTAGAAGCATGAGCCACCACTCGCGGTCTAATTCTTTAAAAAAAAAAAAAAAAAAAAAAAATCATGTTACTCTTATTTGCTCCAACCAAATAGTTTACTTGGCTAAATGGTCTCCTTTATTACATAAAATCACCTGTCTCTTTAATACCTTCACTAGCTGGAAGAGAGACATACTATGAGTATTAATTAGGAGAAGCTGCATTATTTATCCAATATTGTGGAGGTCTTGATGTCCATATTTTGCAATCCATTCACATTCATTGTGTCTGTATTTGCTTTAGCTCAAGCCTGGGAGAACATGATGAGTGCCTCAAGCCAGAGCCCTAACCCTAACAATCCTGCTGAATACTGTTCTACTATCCCTCCCTTGCAGCAAGCTCAGGCCTCAGGAGCTCTGAGCTCTCCACCTCCCACTGTGATGGTACCTGTGGGAGTTTTAAAGCACCCTGGAGCAGAAGGTAGGGGATCATGTGCTATTCTCTCTCTTTTTCCTCACGAAGTTCCTCTGAAAAGGTGCTGATATGACTTTACAGCACAAGTCTTAAAAAACACTGCAGATAAGTCTCTTTGGGTGGTTATTAAAATGGAACAACAAGGTGAGAAATGTGTCAAGACTATTTCTGGGCAAGTAGAGAATAATATTTGTGTTGCTTGGTATTTTAGAGGCACCTCAGAATATATGTCAGTCTCCTCTCCAACTTAAGAATGGAGTAATTACACTGCTTGTCCTTAAAAAGAGGTGCAGAATTTGAAGTCAATCTGTAAATTCCTAGCCTACCTCATGCCTGTCTTAATGTTCTTTTTAGGAGTTTAGTAAGTGATAAAAATGAGAGTTCTTCTTTCCGACCAGCCCATTCAAGTATTGCTTTTTGGACTATACATTGCCATTTTCTCTTTTCATTTTTAATCTGTCCATATAAAAATATGAACATTTTTGTGTTAGGGACATAGACTTTAAATCTAGAACTTTAATTCTGATTATATCATATGATAGGTAGAAAATTACAGGCTCAACTTACATTGGTTTATTATATCTTTATGATGATAATATTGTCAGATGAAAGGCACTGTGTAAGTGCAGGGGATTATGAATAGTAAAAATAACATTTATTTCCTTAAAATGATCTTATCAAGTTTCCCTTGGTAATTAAAATCAGTCTTCCTTCATTAATTTTATCTTTTCATCTATTAATATTCCCTTCCCCTTGCTAAATAACCCACCTTTCCTTTTGAAGATCATAGACTTCTATTGACATTATCATACTCTTCCCCATTTTTTCTCTTTTCAGATCATCCCTTAGTCATACTCCTTGTATTTTTATGAATTTAGGCTTTCTTAAAATCTTTATTCTCTTCATTTGTTGTTTTTGTTGTTCTTCCCTTGTCTCTGTGTGTTTTGGCTGTTTGAATTGATTTCTAAAACTGGACTTAAAGGGATCATTTCATCAGACTCAGTTTTCCAGCTTTTTCCCTGTCTTTTTACTAAAACACAAATTACTTTTGCACTGCCAGATCAGTCTTTTTCTTCTTCAGTTACACTTCAGGCAAAGATCTGGTCAGTTTGCTTCCCAATTCTTACATATCTGTGCCAGCTCTTCTGTTATAAATGAATTATTCTTTAACATTCTTCAGGGCATCTTTTGCCCTTTGAAAGTACCATATCACTTTACCAGATGTTTAATTTCTTTGGAAACCTCATAACTTTAGAAAATGTGAATGTCTATTGCTTTTTTCACCATGCTATTAATTTATTTCCGAGGCCCTTGAACACTTTCCTTAGTTTCTCTGTCAGTGATACGGGACAGAGTATGTGACATAATCATAGATGTATTTAAGAACTCTTAATATTTCAAAGCAAAGTATTTTACTCTTTGCATATAAGTTAAAGAAGTAAAGAATATATTTAAATTTGTATTTTTAATTCATTTATAACCACTTTTATATACAGTTACATTTCTGATGTTTCTGATTGTAAGTTGCCAAGTAATGATTTCTTTGTACATCTGGAATTGGTGACCTTCTCTTCTTTGATGTTAGAAAACCTTCCAATGCCACATTGATGCCTGTTTTATTTTTCTGGCCCCTCAAGTGGCTCAGCCCAGAGAGCAGAGGCGAGTTTGGTTTGCTGATGGGATCTTGCCCAATGGAGAAGTTGCTGATGCAGCCAAATTAACAATGAATGGAACTTCCTCTGCAGGAACCCTGGCTGTGTCACACGACCCAGTCAAACCAGTAACTACCAGTCCTCTACCAGCAGAGGTAAGAAAACAAAACAGCAACTAAAATTGCATAGCTACTTTACTCAGCATTGTGCTGCCTCTGTCTTGCCTTTTTCTATGTTGAATTACTTTTGTGTGGAACTCTGTAGGTTTTGGATACAACTTAGTGTATACGTGCACATATATGGATAAAGTAAATGTGGCAAAAATCAGCTGTTGTTGTTTGCTGTATATTTAGAAGTTTTTTCAGGAGAAAGGTTCTTAATGAAGATTGTTCTCAGATGAGCTCAGGTGCTCCACTTTAGCTAGCAGTCGGGCTGTGGGGAATTCTGTCCCCTTGCTACATTGGTTTTTAAAGCATGTTCCCCAGGTTCCATGGCAGCCTCTCAGGAGTGCTATGGTGAGGAAGAGCAGGTAACATGAAAGGGCCTGAGGAGCTGAGTTTAAAACCCTGGCTTATCAACATCCCCTACCAGAGTGGTACACTTGTTACACTTGTTGAACCTACACTGACACATCGTAGCCAACCCAAGTCCACATTTTACATTAGGATTGGATACTTTTTTTTCTTTTTTTGAGATAGAGTCTCTGTTGCCCGGGCTGCAGTACAGTGGCGTTATCTTGGCTCACTGCAACGTCTACCTCCCAGGTTCAAGCAATTCTCCTGCCTCAGCCTCCAAAGTAGGTGGGATTACAGGCGCCTGCCATCATGCCAGGCTAATTTTTGTATTTTTAGTAGAGACAGGGTTTCACCATGTTGCCCAGGCTGCGTCTCGAACTCCTGACCTCAAGTGATCCACCCCCTCAGCCTCCCAAAGTGCTAGGATTACAGGTGTGAGCCACCATACCCTATCAGGATTGGATAAAAATTTTACTCCTGATGTTTTCATAGAATTGTTAGTTACTAATTATTTATATTAATGATAAGTAATATTTTTTCAGACATTTACATCCTATATAATTTGTGAGTTTGATTGTAATTGAAATTGCATGTTGTTAAGATTAGATTTTTTGACATGCAGAGCTGACTTACCTGTTTGGTGAGTTATTGAACCATGTAATATCTGTCTTCAAGTATTTCTAGTTTTTGAATTTTTCTGTGGCTGCAGAGGGTGACAGCCAGAACTGTGTCTTATCCTTCTTTGTATCTCCACAGTGACTTTGTCAAGCAAGTTTTTTCTTTATTCCCCCCCAACTGTTTTTTTGTTTGTTTGTTTTGGTTTTTTTTTGAGACAAGGTCTCACTCTGTCACCCAGGCTCCAGTATAGTGCCGCAGACATGGCTCTCTGCAGCCTTAACGTCCCCGGCTCAAGCAATCCTTCTGCCACAGCCTCCCAAATAGCTGGGACTGTAGGCAAGCCTGGCTACAACTGTTTATTTGGAAAAAAATTCAACCTACAGAAAAGTTACAAGAATAGTACAGTGAATACCCATATACTCTTCACCTATCTTCATCAACTTAACCATTTTGCCACATTTGCTCTACCACTTCACAGTACACACGCTTTTTTTTAATGACCCATTTAAGGATTGGTTGCACTTCACCACTTAATAGTTCAGCTTGTGTACCCTAAGAAAAGTCATTTTCTTATACAACCACAATGCAATTATCACATGAGATGTAAACTTAACATATAATTCTGGTTTCCCCAATTGTCACAATAATGTTCTTTATAGCTTTAATTTTTTTGTTTTGTTTTGTTTTGAGATGGAGTCTTGCTCTGTCGCCCAGGCTGGAGTGTAGTGGTGCGATCCTGGCTCACTGCAAGCTCCGCCTCCCGGGTTCACGCCATTCTCCTGCCTCAGCCTCCCAAGTAGCTGGGACTACAGGCGCCCGCCACCATGCCTAGCTAATTTTTATGTATTTTTAGTAGAGATGGGGTTTCAAGATGTTAGCCAGGATGGTCTCGATCTCCTGACCTCCTGATCTGCCCTCCTTGGCCTCCCAAAGTGCTGGGATTACAGGCGTGAGCCACCGCGCCTGGCCTATAGCTTTCATTTTTACATATATGTGTGTGCACAGATATATTAATTTTTAAAATAAAATTTATTTTTAAAAATCAAGATCTCATTAAGAACCACAGTTGCATTTAGTTGTCATATTTCTTTGGTTTGCTTTAATCTTGAATAGTTCTCTCTTTTTTTTAAAGTTTTTATATCATTAATATTTAAGTATTTGCACCATGTTTTACATGATACTCTCAATTTGTATTTGTCTGTTTTTTTTTTTTTCTCATGACTAGTTTCAGATTAAACATTTTTTGGCAGTAATGACAATCCTACATAAGTGAGGGTGATTTCTTAAAGGATCACATCAAGAAGTATTAGTTTGGGTTGGGTGCAGTGGCTCACATCTGTAATCCCAGCACTTTGGAAGGCCAAGGCAGGAGGATTGCCTGAACCCCGAGTTTGAGACCAGCTTGGGCAACATAGTCAGACTCTGTCTCTATATAAAATTAAAAAATTAGCTGGGCATGATGGCACATGCCTGCAGTCCCAGCTACTCAGGAGGCTGAGGCAGGAGGGTGATGGTTTTCTCTTTCTGTTAAATTTCTTTCCTATCTCTTAGTTTGTATGATGGGTTCTTAAACTATAAATATTTTTGAAAGAATGAGGAAAGTCTAGTGAGTGAATGTTATAGGGAAACAATTTTCTGCTCATTATAAGACAGGCTAAGCCACATTATTTTGTGCTCTCACATTGTGCAACACTCTAATATTTATGTCGTAAAATGAGAGAAAGCAAACTCTTTAATGCCAGACTAGAAAATATTAATATTTTTCTTATTTTTATGGTCTAGTAGAGTGCCTGGCACTTAACAAGTGCCCAATAAATGAAGTAAATGTCTTTTTATTATTATTATTATTATTATTATTATTATACTTTAAGTTCTGGGATACATGTGCAGAACCTGCAGGTTTGTTACATAGGTATACATGTGCAATGGTGGTTTGCTGCACCCATCAACCCATCATCTAGATTTTAAGCCCCACAGTAAATGCCTTTTCACAGAAGGCATTTAAGTAGAGACCAACTGACCGCTTTTTATGATATTAAAAGGAGGATTTTTGCACCATTCAATAGTAGGTTAGAATAGATTATTTTCTGTACCAGGCCTTCAAGTCAGTTAATGGTAGTTTGCCAGTAAAATTTTATAAAGTTCCTATATGATGCCATACCGGAAAATTTTAGAAATCCCACTAAAAATGTATAGTCCTAAAAACTTTGTCCTAAGTAGAGACAGAAGTATGGCAAAACATGGGCATTTTTATTTTATTTTATTTTATTCTTTGTTTGAGTCAGAGTTTTGCTCTTGTTGTCCAGGCTGGAGTGCAGTGGCATGATCTCAGCTCACTGCAACCTCTGCCTCCTGGGCTTGAGTGATTCTCCTGCCTCAGCCTCCTGAGTAGCTGGGATTACAGGCGCCCACCACCGCACCTGGCAAATTTTGTATTTTTAGTAAGAGACGGTTTCACCATGTTGGCAAGGCTGGTCTTGAACTCTTGGCCTCAGGCGATCTCCCCTCCTTGGCCTCTCAAAGTGCTGGGATTACAGGCATGAGCCACCATGTCCAGCCATATTTTGAAGAAATAGTTTTAATGTTTGTTCAGGTATACAATATATATAGCAAAATGCATGACTAAGGAGCATGAATCTTTAGGAAACACCTTGAATTTATACATGGTTTTATATATATGTGCGTGTGTGTATACACACACAAACACATACACATAAAATATGTAACCACCATTCAGGTGAAGATACAGAACATCTCCAGCACTCCATAAGGGTTCCTTATGCACTTTTTCTGTCAGTACCTTCTCCTTTCATCAAGGTAACCATTGTTCTCACTTCTGTCCCTACAGATTAGTTTTGCTTATTCTTGAATTCATATAAATCCAAACAATAGTATATAATGTTTTGTGTTTAGCTTTTTAAGCTCAACTTAATATTATGAGATTTATCCATATGCATCAAAAATTAATTTATTTCTGAGTAGTATTCCATTGTATGGATATGCCATCATTTATGTTATGTTCTCCTGTTAGTGGCCATTCAAATTGTTTCCAGTTTTTGGCTATTATGAATGAAATGAAGCTGCTAGAAATAATCTTTTTTTTTTTTTTTTTTTGAGTCTCGCTCTGTTGCCCAGACTGGAATGCAGTGGCAGGATCTCGGCTCACTGCAACCTCCACCTTCCAGGTTCAAGCAATTCTCCTGCCTCGGCCTCCCAAGTGGCTGGGATTACAGGCACACGCCCAGCTAATTTTTATATTTTTTGTAGAGACGGGATTTCACCATATTGGCCAGGCTGATGTTGAACTCCTGTCCTTAAGCAATCTGCCTTCCTTGGCCTCCCAAAGTGCTGGGATTACGGGCGTGAGCCACTGTACCCGGCCGTATGAATATTGTTATACATGTTAAAAACAGCTTTTACTGTTTTTCTTTTAACTTTTTGTTTTGAGACGGAGTTTTGTTCTTGTCGCCCAGGCTGGAGTGCAATGGTGCGATCTTGGCTCACTGAAACCTCCGCCTCCTGGGTTCAAGTGATTCTCCTGCCTCAGCCTCCCTAGTAGCTGAGATTACAGGCATGCGCCACCACGCCCAACTAATTTTTGTATTATTAGTAGAGATGGGATTTCACCATGTTGGCCAGGCTGGTCTCAAACTCCTGACCTCAGGTGATCCACCCACCTCAAACTCCCAAAGTGCTGGGATTACAGGCGTGAGCCACCGCACCTGGCCTCTTTTAACTCGTTAAAAGCTTCTATTTCATGTTTAAGTTATAGAGAATATACATCTGTATAGTATGGGAAATAAAAGTTATAGAGAATGTAGAGAGGAGAGCATCATTTTAATAAATATTTGAGCATGTTCTATTTAATAATTAAGTGGATTTAACGCCAACCAACATGTTTTGCAACCTTATACTTCATTAAATATAGCTAATGTGATCTGCCTAGTAATGCAAAGAAAAACAAACTTCAGGCCGGGTGCAGTGGCTCACACCTGTAATCCTAGCACTTTGGGAGGCCGAGGTTGGCGGATCACAAGGTCAGGAGATTGAGACCATCCTGGCTAACAGGTGAAACCCCATCTCTACTAAAAATACAAAAATTAGCCAGGCGTGGTGGCACGCACCTGTAATCCCAGCTACTCGAGAGGCTGAGGCAGGAGAATTGCTTGAACCTGGGAAGCAGAGGTAGTAGATGATGCCATTGCACTCCAGCCTGGGCGATGGAGTGAGACTCCTTCTCAAAAAAAAAAAAAAAAAAAAAAAAAGAACTTCAAGATTTATTTTATTACATAGTAAATGAAAAATCATGACATTTTATCAAAGTTGATTTTTTTCCCTTTTTTATTGTGGAAAAATATTAACATATATAACAAATGATTTACAATTTTAACAATTTTTAAGTGAATTCATTGGCATCAAGTACATTCACATTGTTTTGCAACTATCACCACTGTTTTCAAAGTTAATTTTTAAAAGCAATATAAATTAGACCTTAAGTAGTTCCCAAGGTATTAAAGATTAAGAAATTATGAAATAATATTGAAGTTTTGTTTCTTTTGCCACTACAGTTTTTTAAAAATATTTTTCTCTTATGGCAAAAGAAACCTGGGTAAAGGAAGCTTTAATGCAGGTTTTAAGGCCTCTTCTGTCATTACCATGATTTGATGATACCAAAAGGAGAAACTTACACATTTGAAAACATTTTCATAGTATAAGCCTGATTTGTTTTTTTGTTTTTTTTAACCCATGGGTTAATGAATATTTTGTGCTACCTTTCAAAAAGTATGAATTTCAAATTTTCACTTAAGTTCCCATTTGTATTTTTAATTATGTCCTGCCAAAGTCTTGAATTCTCTGTAGTGCTCACTTTGTTGATTTGCTTTTCCTAGACGGATATTTGTCTATTCTCTGGGAGTATAACTCAGGTCGGAAGTCCTGTTGGAAGTGCAATGAATCTTATTCCTGAAGATGGCCTTCCTCCCATTCTCATCTCCACGGGTGTAAAAGGAGGTATGTGGACTACATATTTAAACAGTGATAGTTCTATCTGCCAAATGTTACCTTCTAATTAAGGTAGAGAGACAGAATTTGAGTGACATTCACCTTTCTCTTATCCAACAAAACAAACTCCCCCAAAACTATGAAAACAGTTGTTGCTGTTATTATTTTAGAGTAGATGCTTATGTTTTTATATTATAATGTCATTTTCAGTTTTTGAATGGATATAATATTACTTATAATGTAAATGTAGTTTATTAGCAGTTTTAAAAAATATTTCAAAGCACATAATATTCTGAAGGATTGCTTGTGGTTTAGGATGAACCCACTCTGATACAGTCATTTATTTAGCTTTTCATTTTGAGGTATAATATACATTCAGAAAGAACGTATAGTAAGTGTGAAGAGCACTGAATTTAAATGGCAGTTTTACTGTTAAAAATATTTTTAGGGATCTTGATAAGAAGTAAAATTATTATCTAATCAAAAGAATGCTTAATATTATGTGAAATTTTATTTTTATAATTTTAACTTTTATTTTAGATTCAAAGGGTACATGTGCAGATCTGGTACATGGATATAGTGCATAATGCTGAGGTTTGGGTTATGATTGATCCTGTCACCCAGGTAGTGAGCATAGTACCCAATGGGTAATTTTTTTTTGTTTTTGTTTTTGTTTTTTGTTTTGAGACAGGGTCTCTTTATCCAGTCAGCCACTGATGGGCACTTAGGTTGATTCTATGTCTTTGTTATTGTGAATAGTGCTGCGGTGAACATTCAAGTACATGTGTCTTTTTGGTAGAACAATTTATTTTCTTTTGGATATACACCCAGTAATGGGATTGCTGGGCTGAATGGTAGTTCTCCTTTAAGTTCTTTGAGAAATCTCCAAACTGCTTTCCACAGTGGCTGAACTAATTTACATATATATCAACAGTGTATACATGTCCCCTTTCCTCCACAGCCTCACCAGCATCTATTGTTTTTTGACTTTTTAATAATAGCCGTTCTGACTGGTGTGAGTTGATATCTCATTGTGGTTTTGATTTGCATTTCTCTGATGATTAGTGTGAAATTTTATTGCTGACATATATGGATCAGTATACAATTACTACATTTTTAGAAGGTGGCTTATTAATTAACCTCTCCTGAACTTTGTCCTAGGCTTTTAACTGGTCTCCTTGCCTTCAGTCTTTCTTTCCTTCATTTTGTCTTCCACACTGTTGCCAGTTATGTTTTTAAACATAGATATTATCTTATATTGCTTTTACTTAGAAATATTTAATGGATTCCCAGTGTCTTTAGTGTAAATTACTTAACCTTAGCAAGCAATTTTTTTTTTTTTTTTTTTTTTTTTTTGAGATGGAGTCTCACTCTGTCGCCAGGCTGGAGTGCAGTGGTACAGCCTCGGCTCACCACAACCTCCGCCTCCCGGGTTCAAGCAGTTCTCCTGCCTCAGTCTCCTGAGTAGCTGGGACTACAGGCGCATGCCACCATGCCCGGCTAATTGTTGTATTTTTAGTAGAGACAGGGTTTCACTATGTTGACCAGGCTGGTCTTGAACTCTTGACCTGGTGATTTGCCCACCTCGGCCTCCCAAAGTGCTGGGATTACAGGCGTGAGCTACCATGCCCGGTCTGACAATGTTTCTTATAACCTTATCTCAGCCTGTCTTTCTAGCCATTTATTATCAACTTTATTTCCAGCTATTCCCCAGCACCTTACATGTATACTGCAGATTATTTGCTATTTTTTGAATATTTACTTTTCATTCTTCTGTACTTTTTCTTGTGCTGTGGAATAATGGGAAAGAATGGACTTCAGAATTGAACAAACCTGACTTTTAATGCCAGTACCGTTCCATTCTAGCTGTGTGATCCAGTTGGCAAGTCATTCATCCTCTCTGAATTTGTTTCCTAGTCTGTTTTATTTAAAACAATTATATAACTACACCTACTTAAAAGTCATTGTGGTTATTAAGTTAGATATCATACCTGTAAGTACATACCAAGAAGGTATCTGGCATAAAGTAGGCATGTAATTAATATTTTCCATTTCTTCCTTTCTTCTGCCTAGAATACCCCTCTCTACTGTAGACTTCCTGAAGAACTCCTCAACCTTTTAAAATCCAGCTTAATGCTTAATTCTTCTCTGAATCCTTACCTGGGCTGCTTAGAAAATAGTGTTTTGCTTCATTATCTCTGTTCTAATAGTGGTTCCTATAGACTGTTGGCTACATTAACACTTTTTCTCATTGCAATTTAGATATTATATTTTCAGATCGTATTCTTTCACTTAGACTATGAAATTCTTCATCTTATTTTATACTTGCATTTACTGCTCCTTGCATGGTGCTAGGCCCGTAGTAGGCTCTCAGCAAATGCTGTCTATATTGTACTCTCAAATGCAGCTATGTCCCAGATAGTTCAGCAGTGAACTTTCACATACAGTTAAGCATTCTTTTGATTGCATAATGGTTTTGCTCCTTTACCAGGACCCTGTAAAAATATCTATTGTTAGTAAAATTGCTGCTTAGGGTTCAGATTTTTATTTTAATAAATCTTAGATTAACAAGGAACTAAATTGGCCTACTCTGTTGTTAAAAAGAGTCAGATTGTTGGATTCTATTGTTAGTAAAATATCTATTGTTAGTAAAATATCTATTGTTAGTAAAATTATCTATTGTAAAAATATCTATTGTTAGTAAAATTGCTGCTTAGGGTTCAGATTTTTATTTTAATAAATCTTAGATTAACAGGGAACTAAATTGGCCTACTCTGTTGTTAAAAAGAGTCAGATTGTTGGATTCCATTTTCATAAAAAGTTATGTCCATTAAATCTAATTGTCAAAACTTCTCCTACCAAGAAAGAACAGTGAATTATCTATATTACTTAAACTATATTACAGTCTCTTCATCAAAATTTTGTAATTTTTTATTCCAGTGGGATGACTTTACTTAAAAAATTTTGAACTCAGGATTTGTCTTTCCAATAAATATTTTTAATAATGGAGTAGATATTTCCCATTGTATCCAAAAAATCCATTTTAAAATTTCCATTAGAAAATGGGAAATGATGTTACTTTGTTCTACCTGACTGTCCCTCAAAGATGCATTTTATATAAGACCAACCAAGCAACATTCAACTTTTAGGTTTTCAGTTCCTTTCCCATATCTCTAGGTTCTACAGTGATTATTACGCATGATTTGACTTCAAGCTGAAAGGACCACTGTCATTCAAAATGAGATGCTGAAGCACATACTTTGCTTCCAGAGATTAAATGAGAAGAGTTACATTCAGTATTAACTTGTTCATGTTCAGAATCTTATGTGTGATTTACTGATGATTTTAGTGACATATGTACTAAACTCTTAAATTATACTTAAAGGAATTGTTTTATGAAGCCAGTCACGCACAATACTTTTATTTTCTGGGTTCATTTTTTAAAGTTTAAGTTTTTAATTGTCAAAAATGTCAAACAGTACAAAAGGTCGTAGAGTAAAAGGTAGGGCTCTCTTCTACCCCAACTATTTGATATCCTTTCCAGAGGTAACTAGTATATTATCACTTTCTTGTATATCATGAGTTATTTTAAATGCTGGTCTTGAACATTTATTATGTGAAATTCTTGTTTTAATAGTTGGAAAATTTTTATTAAATAGAAAGGTAGTCTTTAGATTGTGGCACAGACCACTGTGGGGAGAGGTCTATACACAGGATAACCACATTATCATCTAAGGTGGACTGGGTCACTTTTGAGAGTAAAAGGGGGCACTATTAATTTGATACTGAGCCAGCAGATACAAACCATGCTCTGTATGCACCTATTGATAAATCAAATGCATGTCTCTTTTCTGTGAATAATTAGCTCATTTCTCCATCTGATCTCTTTCTTGATTTGATCCTTTAACCAATCTATTACATTGTTTTCTCCCCTTTCAGACTATGCTGTGGAAGAGAAACCATCACAGATTTCAGTAATGCAGCAGTTGGAGGATGGTGGCCCTGACCCACTTGTATTTGTTTTAAATGCAAATTTGTTGTCAATGGTTAAAATTGTAAATTGTAAGTTATAAATTTTTAAAAATTAAAATCAGATGTTTTACTGACTCATATACATAAAACTTTCAGATTTATTACACACAAGTATTTTTATATAGAGCCACATCTTTTTTTTTTTTTTCTTTTTTTTTTGAGACAGAATCTCGCTGTGTCACCCAGGCTGGAGTGCAGTGGCACCATCTCGGCTCACTGCAAGCTCCACCTCCCGGGTTCACGCCATTCTCCTGCCTCAGCCTCCTGCCTGAGCAGCTGGGACAACAGGTGCCTGCCACCACGCCCGGCTAATTTTTCATATTTGTTTTTTTTTTAGTAGAGACGGGGTTTCACCGTGTTAGCCAGGATGGTCTTGATCTCCTGACCTGGTGATCCGCCCGCCTCAGCCTCCCTAAGTGCTGGGATTACAGGCATGAGCCACCGCGCCCGGCCTAGCCACATCTTACTGAACACTGAGTTCTGAAAAAGTTGGTTTGTATAAAATGATATATCCCAGAGGACAGCTGTGGAACTAACCGAAACTCTCACATTTAGTTACAGGGGTGAGGTAGGTGAATTCTCCATGGATGAAAGCCAAACAAATCTTGAACTTATCTGAGTTAAGTTCTTCTTGAGATGAGTATGTTAAATCACAACTTACCACCAGAATAACTGGTGGTAGATAAATTATACAGGCTACTCAAATAATTTACATGCTGTGTTTTAATCCCAGAAACCTCAATTATGGTGCAAAACTTTATTTAGGAAAAGTGTTAACTAACACACAGTAAAGCTTCAATACATCATAAATTGAGATTCAGAAGAAACTTCTCAATTGTTGGTGCTAGCATCATGGGCATCAGGATGAGAAAGACAACAGTATTTGAGAATTTTTTGAGACAGAGTCTCACTCTGTCACCCAGGCTGGATTGCAGTGGCATGATCTCTGTTCATTGCAACCTCTGCCTCCTGAGCTCAAGCAGTCCTCCCACGTCAGCCTCCCAAGTAGCTGAGACTACAGGTGCACACCACCATACCTGGCTAATTTTTTTTGTATTTTTTTGTAGAGACAGGAGTCTCACCATGTTGCCCAGGTTGTTCTTGAACTCCTGAACTCGAGTGATCTGCCTGCCTTGGTCTCCCAAAGTGCTGGGATTACAGATGTGAGCCACTGCGCCAGCTAGTAATTTTGAGAATTATTTAGAGAATGCATTTATTCTGAATGAGTGTTAATAGGCAATTTTAAAGGACGGAACCTCTGGGGAACCATCCTGCAGTTCTCCATGTGTACTTAAGTTGATTTTGGAAACCAGAAACATATACTACTTCCTTAGAAGTTCTACATTGATGAAATGTGGGTTTCTGGCTTACTTGCTAATCACACTCTTGTATGTTTGGCCAGTTATTAATGCTTGCTACCTTCTAGGATCAGATTTAAAATGAATTTGATTGAAATTTCAATTTGCCATATCTAGTTTATAAATTATGCTTAGAAATTAGCTAACCTAAGACCAGGCACCATGGTGCACACCTGTAGTCCCAGTGCTTTGGGAGGCCAAGGCAGATGAATCACTTGAGCCCAGGAGTTCGAGACTAGCCTGGGCAACATGGTGAAACCTCATCCCTACCAAAAAAAATAAAAATAAAAATTGGGCATGGTGACATGCTCCTGTAGTCCCAGCTACTCTCGAGGCTGAGGTGGGAGGAGTTCTTGAGCCCAGGAGACGGAGGTTGCAGTGAGCTGAGATCATGCCACTGCACTCCAGCCTGAATGACAGAGTGAGACCCTGTTTCAAAAAAAAAAAAAAATTAGCTAACCTAGATTCTTGAAGTATATACCATCATTAGGAATGTCCTATTTAGGTACATAAAGCAAGGATTCCCAAAGTGAAATAAAGATGTCTTTGTTTTTTTGATTAACATTTGTTTTGATTTACATGGTGGTATTCATAATTTTGAGTCCTTTTTCAGTTCCTTTGGGGATCCCATTGTGTTGGGGTATGAAGAGTAAAAGTGTCAAGGATTAAACATTGTTTTTGACTACATATGGTTTCTGCTGTTCATACTCTCCGTATAGCCTTAAAGTGAAGGAGTGGAACTAAGTAGTTCAGAAAAGCCATCCTTTTCACTAATTTTTACAGCATGAAGCCAAGTAAAGTCATGTTGCTGATTATCTAGAATTTTTTCCTGGAAAGGACTATAGTTAAAATAGCTGGACTCTCTTGGTCATATATTAAATTTAATAAATATACATAAAAATATATTTCCTTTAGGTCACAACCTGAAGATAAAGCTATATTATTGGCTTTTGTTGTAATTACTTCTAGCCTTACATAGGTAATTACTTCCTTTGATGATGTGATTTTTTAAAATATAAAGGTGGAGGACTATGTTCTTCAATCACGTTTGGCTTACAATACATAGTTTGGTTTTATTTTAGTATTAATAGAATGTTGCTTTTAATAGGAGTTAAAAGTTTTAAGTGCGTTTTATTATTATTTCTTTTACTTCCATTTTAATCATTTTTCTTTTCTTTTTTTTTTTTGAGACGGAGTCTCACTCTTTCGCCTAGGCTGGAGTGCAGTGGCTCGATCTCGGCTCACTGCAAGCTCCACCTCCCGGGTTCACGCCATTCTCCTGCCTCAGCCTCCCGAGTAGCTGGGACTACAGGCGCCCGCCACTGCGCCCAGCTAATTTTTTTGTATTTTTAGTAGAGACGGGGTTTCACCGTGTTAGCCAGGATGGTCTTGATCTCCTGACCTCATGATCCACCCGCCTCGGCCTCCCAAAGTGCTGGGATTACAGGCGTGAGCCACCTCGACCATCCTCAATCATTTTTCCAAGTGTTTAGAAAAGAGCCACAGGCATTGGCATGTTTTATTTTCTACAGTAGGTTTTTGGCTCAATGCAGTGACAGTTCACAGTTGAATTATACAGACTCAGTGTGATCTATTTTAATCTTTGCTGTATTGTAACACAGATTTCTGTGCATCTTTTTTTAAGAGTAAGGATTGATAGGAATGTCTTTATTTTTGTGTTTTTATTCCATCTGTAGATGTGAACAGGAAGTGCTGGTGTTTCACAACCAAGGGAATGCATGCAGTGGGTCAGTCTGAGATAGTCATTCTTCTACAGTGTTTACCGGATGAAAAGTGTTTGCCAAAGGATATCTTTAATCACTTTGTGCAGCTTTATCGGGATGCTCTGGCAGGTAGGAATGCTTTATGACTTAGTCTGCTCCCTTTGTAGGTGACAAAAAAATTTTGAATTCAAATACAAAATAATAGTCTTAACTTTGGACTTAAGCATGGCAGGGGACTTTGATATTAGTGGCAAGTTGAAGCTTTCCATGGTTTGAGGAAATTATAAATTTTAGTATTGTACCTGGTATAGTTTTTATTTTACAGAGGCTGGAATCAAAGCTGTAAGAGAATCTGGTGACCTAAATGTAAGAATATTTTCTTTTTAGTGGCCTGGGGTCAGGATATTGGTACCTGGTAGAAGGAAGCATATTTGTAACTTACTTCTTGTTTCTTTGGTTAACAATATTTATTTAATCATAGTGTAAATGCTAATGAATATTCAAATTTCAAAAACAATTAGCATACATGACTGTGGCTTCAAAATAAATTGTAAATATTAACTGTAACAATTTAAAAGTAAAAGCATAGAGGTTAGAAGCTGGGAAAGACTAAGGATATTAACATAAAAAGAAACTAAGATTGAGAGAAAAGAAACACATTATTTGACATTATAGTTATTTATTATGACATTGTGTTATTTGACATTACAAAGTCAGCCTCCCTTTGATTTAACAAATGAGGTAGAAAAACGGTGTAATTGAACTATTCTTGTTTATTGTAACAGGAAGTCAGTACATAATATCTGTATTTGATAAATAGGGTTTATCTTTGAGGAAGAAGGCCTGGAGAGGGTGTGAGGGTGACCGGGGTATTAAAACTATTTTCATGTATTATTTGATAATATTTCATACATATATTAAAACCATAAATTATTCAGACTTTCTTAATGCAATAATTTTCATTGTGGGATTCTGTGCCAAAGACAGTATCCAGAATATAAAATGCACTTCTGTGAATGAAAGGGTTTATTGCAGCATTACCTAAATTTAACACAAAAATTCAGAAGCAACCTGAATGCCTTAGCTATAGGTGGAAAGTTTAACTGTGTTATACTTATTAGATGTGAGGATCTTTTTGAGAACTTTTTTTGGCCATTAAAACAATATTTATGAAAAGAATGTAGTAACATGGAAAATGCTCTTTAAATAATTACAGAAGCAGGATATATAATTGTATTTTTAATGTGATGTAGATTATGCATAAAAGATTGTGCCTTTATGTCTTCATTAGTCTCTACAATAATTTAGGTGTAGCATTCCATAAGGGCAAGGTGATATATTGGAAACTGACCACATGATACCTGTGAAGTACCTTTTAATGTTTACCCTGTCTGTTCCAAAATGTATAGGGTTAAATCTGAAATCATCCAGGTCCTCCAGGCCACATAATACCCTGGAGCTGAATTTAGTCCTGGAAATAACCGGGAACTTTAACTTTTCTCCTCAATCTGAATGTATTCACTTTTAAACACTCTAGAAAAATGGCATTGGAGGTTCAAGTAATTGTAGATTCATGTGGGTTTTGAGAGTGTGTTAGAGACTAGGGTATGGGAGGTTCATGAATGTCTTATTTAGGAGCCCATGCTTTATTCTGTAGGCAATGAAGAACCATTGAAAGAATTTGAGATGATGAGTGACATAATCAGATTTGCATTTTAGAAAGATGACTCTGGAAGCAGTGTGAAAAATGGATCAAAGTCCGTGAGTCTGGTGGCAGTTAAGAAGCAATTTCAGGATAAGCAAATGTATATTCATACACTAGAATACTGCTCAACAGTAAAAATGAACTAACTGCTGATGTACACAACAACATGCATGAATCTCACAGACATTATGCTGAGCAAAAGCCAGGCACAAAAAAGTACATATTGGATGATTCCATTTATATGGTTTACTAAAACAGGCAAAATTAATCTTTGGTGATAGAAATTAGGTCAGTGTTTGCCTAAAGTGAGGTGGGGGTGCAGGTGCTAGAACTGACTACAGAGAGTCCCAGAAAACTTTCTGAGATGAGAGCTCTATATCTGGATTAGGATAGTGGTTACGTGGGTGTTTGCCAAAACTCATTGAAATGTACACTTAAAATCTATCACTTTTATAATATATAGATTATACCTCAGTAAAATTTATTTTTTAAAAAGATATTGCAGGAATCCAGCAAGAAATTAAGAAATTATCAGGATTTAAATTAAATAATTGCAGTGGAAATAAAGAGTATTGGAGAGATACGAAAGATGTGGTGCTTCAATTCAGTAGGATTTGGTAACTAACTGGATTTGGGGGGTTAGAGGGGACAAGTCAAGGTTGGCCTCAGATTCCTCGCTTGAGCACCTAAGTGTATGTTGGTCTTATTCATCAAGATGGTGAATAGAAGAACAGATTTGGCAGAGGTAAGGGAATTCTTTGTTCAGTGTGCTGAATTTGAAATAATGACATCAGATGAAACATGAAAATGGCAGATGATTATGTGGGTATGGATCCCAGAAGATAGATCTGAGTTAAAATACAGATTTGGGAGACACAGCTTTCCTGTGATTGTTGAGAGTATCGTTGTGAATGGGATAGGCCTGTGTGAAGAGACTACGGCTGTAGATGGAATCCTGAGAGATAGACATCCTCTCAAGGAGAGGATGTGAATTATTGCATGAATTATTAAAATATGTTTAGCATAAATTTTTTTTTTTTTTTTGAGATGGAGTCTCGCTCTGTCACCCAGCCTGGAGTGCAGTGGCGCTATCTCGGCTCACTGCAAGCTCCGCCTCCCAGGTTCACGCCATTCTCCTGCCCCAGCCTCCCAAGTAGCTGGGACTACAGGCGCCCGCCACCACGCCTGGCTAATTTTTTGTATTTTTAGTAGAGACGGGGTTTCACCGTGTTAGCCAGGCTGATCTTGATTTCCTGACTTCGTGATCCGCCCGCCTCGGCCTCCGAAAGTGCTGGGATTACAGGCGTGAGCCACCGCGCCCAGCAATGGTTATTTTTTTAAAAAGGATACTTATATGTCAGTTGAGTCCATTTTGAACTATTGCAAAAATTTTGAAACAACAAAAATACTTGGAACTGATTACAAGATACTAATGATAGTCTAAGGTCAGACTATAATACATCTAAGCCAACTAAAAATATTTTCTATAATGTAGGATAGGGACACGAACATATATATGTATATCTAAGGAAATAACATTTCAAAAGCATAAGTGAGACGAAAGAGTTTTTCCTTGAATAGGAATCATTTCACAACTCATCAAATATTGGGACTAGAAGGCATTTTAGATAATTTAATATAAACTCTTCATTTTTAAATAAGGAAAATCAGACCTAGAAGTGTTAATGGCATACCTAAATCACAGACCAAGTTGGTGGCAGAATTGGGACTGTAGCTCCCAGATCAGTATTGTTTACATTATGTCAGTTGCCTCTGTGTATCCATTAATAATATATCAGTTCTTAAAAACACAGATATATTATCTATATACTATACATATTCATTAAGAACCTTATTTTTAGATAATCAGGGTAATAGCTTGATATATTTCACTATAAATTTTTTAATAAGTAAAAGCATATTTTGGGTGTTCTAAAATGGGGTCCCCAACCCACAGGCCATGGACTGGTATTGGTCCGTGGCCTGTTAGGAACCAGGCCACACAGCAGAGGTGAGGGGCAGGCAAGCAAGTAAAGCTTCATCTGTATTTACAGCTGCTCCCCATTGCTCACGTTAGCGCCTGAGCTCTGCCTCCTCTCAGATCAGCAGCGGTATTAGATTCTCATAGAAGTGCGAACCCTGTTGTGAACTGCACGTGTGAGGGATCTAGGTTGTGTGTTCCTTATGAGAATCTAATGCCTGATAATCTGTCACTGTCTCCCATCACCCCCAGATGGGACAGTCTAGTTGCAGGAAAACAAGCTCAGGGATCCCACTGATTCTACATTATGGTGAGTTGTATAATTATTTCATGATATATTACAATGTAATAATAGAAATAAGGTGCACAATAAATTTAATGAGCTTGAATCATCCTGAAACCGTCTCCCCTTCCCCACAGTCCGTGGAAAAATTGTCTTCCACAAAACCCATCCCTGGTGCCAAAAAGGTTGGAGGCTACTGTTCTAAAATGATAGCAGGCTGGGCACGGTGGCTCATGCCTGTAATCCCAGCACTTTGGCAGGCCAAGCCGGGTGGATCACCTTAGCTCAGGAGTTCAAGACCATCCTGGCCAACATGGTGAAACCCCATCTCTACTAAAAATACAAAAAATTAGCCGGGTGTGATGGTGGGCGCCTGTCATCCCAGCTACTTGGGAGGCTGAGGCAGGAGAATTGCTTGAACCCTGGAGGCACAGGTTGCAGTGAGCCAAGATCGTGCCATTGCACTCCAGCTTGGGCAACAAGAATGAGACTCTGTCTCAAAAAAAAAAAAAAACTTATCGCAATTTATTATTCTCTTCTGTGTAGCACATTGAGTGAAATTGACAAATTGTATCTTAAATTTCTCCTGAGTGTGAAACCTTGAATACTGTATTACTAGCTTAGGGTTATTCTGCCCTAAATCACAGAAAAGCCTTAGGAGCTATTGAATGAACTTTTTTATAACTTCCTGTGAATTTTAAAATCTAAACTACAGGTATTTAATAACCATATGTGTGTTGTATATCTATATATGTGTGTGTATCTATGTTTCACATATATATACACACACACTTTTTTGTCATACACAGTTTTTGCATTCTGCAGTGGAGGGAAACATTATAATTTGTGAGAAATTATGTTCTGAGAGTTTCAGAATGCCTTCTGGTTATGACAGTGCCATCGGAGGTTGTAGACTATATATTGTTTCTCCCTGTCTCCTATTCATTCCTCCATATTTTGTACCTGTTTTTTGCAAACAATCTATTCAGAACATAGACTTGAATGAAATTGGACTTGTATCTACCAGATTGTTATTTCTGGAGTTAATCTCTGGTTGTTTCCCTATCTTACTCAAAAGCTACTTTGGCTTTGTATTGCCTTTAGAATAAACTGTGCTCCAACATTCAGTATTCTGCATGATCTGTTCCTATATTTTTAGTCTCATCTCCTGCTAGTCATCTCTCCATACTTCCATTGTAGCCAAACAAAACATTTATTGGTTCATTTTGTGTATATTCTGATGATTTTCCATTTCATTACCCATGATTATGCTACTCCCAACCGTGCTATTTCCCCACACCCCAACTGTCTCAATCCTATCAGTTGTCCTAAATCTTAAAGACCACTTTCTCCATGAATTCTTTCTTGATGACCCTCCCAGACAGAATTAGTCTCTTCTGAACTCCCTTAATCTTTTATTTTTAATTTAATTAATTTATTTATTTTGAGGCAGAGTCTCGCTGTGTCGCCCGGGCCGGAGTGCAGTGTTGCGATCTTGGCACCCTGCAACCTCTGCCTCCCGGGTTCAAGTGATTCTCCTGCCTCAGCCTCCCAAGTAGCTCCCAAGTAACTGGGACTACAGGCACCTGCCACCACACTTGGAATAATTTTTGTGTTTTTAGTAGAGACGAGGTTTCACCATGTTAGCCAGGCTGGTCTTGAACTCCCAACCTCAGGTGATCCACCCGCCTGGGCCACCCAAAATGCTGGGATTATAGGTGTGAGCCACCATGCCGTCTAATCTTTTATTAAGAAAGTGTTTGGTATTGTTATGGTTTCAATGTTTGTCCACTCTGAAACTCATGTTGAACTTTAATTGCCATTATAACAATATTAGGAGGTGGGACCTTTAAGAGGTGATTAGGCCATGAGGGCTTCACCCTCATGGATGGGATTAGTGCTGTTATAAAAGGAGGGGGTTCATTCCCCTCTTGCTCTCTCTTTGGGAAGCTGAGGCAGGAGGATTGCTTGAGGCCAGGACTTTGAGACTAGCCTGGTAAACATAATGAGACCCTATCTGTACCAAAAAAAAAAAAAATTAACTAGGCCTAATGGCACATCCCTGTAATCCCAGCTACTTGGGAGGCTGAGGTGGGAGGAGTCCTTGAGCCCAGGAGTTTTTGAGGCCATAGTGAGCTATGAGTGCGCCACTGCATTACAGCTTGAGTGACACAGTGAGACCCTATCTTTAAAAATAATAATAATATCATGTCATGGTTCATGTTTTTATTTTATTTTTCAAATTCTGAACCTTTTGGTAAATTTATTAGAATTATGGTATTGTAGCTTTGCAAAGTAATTTTTCAACTGATGAGAAAGTTATATGGAACTATTTATGAAGAAGTGATTTAAGACAAAATACCTAACATTTTTTGAACACTTAATATATGCTAACAGTATATTCATTGCCTTATGTACACTATTTTATTTCTTCCTAAGTACATCTCAGATTCATACTGTTACTGTTTCTTTTTGTTTTGTTTTGTTTTAATAATGTATTTGTTTATTTTATTTATTTATTTATTTTTTATTATACTTTAAGTTTTAGGGTACATGTGCACATTGTGCAGGTTAGTTACATATGTATACATGTGCCATGCTGGTGCGCTGCACCCACTAACTCGTCATCTAGCATTAGGTATATCTCCCAATGCTATCCCTCCCCCCTCCCCCCACCCCACCACAGTCCCCAGAGTGTGATATTCCCCTTCCTGTGTCCATGTGATCTCATTGTTCAATTCCCACCTATGAGTGAGAATATGCGGTGTTTGGTTTTTTGTTCTTGCGATAGTTTACTGAGAATGATGATTTCCAATTTCATCCATGTCCCTACAAAGGACATGAACTCATCATTTTTTATGGCTGCATAGTATTCCATGGTGTATATGTGCCACATTTTCTTAATCCAGTCTATCATTGTTGGACATTTGGGTTGCTTCCAAGTCTTTGCTATTGTGAATAATGCCGCAATAAACATACGTGTGCATGTGTCTTTATAGCAGCATGATTTATAGTCCTTTGGGTATATACCCAGTAATGGGATGGCTGGGTCAAATGGTATTTCTAGTTCTAGATCCCTGAGGAATTGCCACACTGACTTCCACAATGGTTGAACTAGTTTACAGTCCCACCAACAGTGTAAAAGTGTTCCTATTTCTCCACATCCTCTCCAGCACCTGTTGTTTCCTGACTTTTTAATGATCGCCATTCTAACTGGTGTGAGATGGTATCTCATAGTGGTTTTGATTTGCATTTCTCTGATGGCCAGTGATGATGAGCATTTTTTCATGTGTTTTTTGGCTGCATAAATGTCTTCTTTTGAGAAGTGTCTGTTCATATCCTTTGCCCACTTTTTGATGGGGTTGTTTGTTTTTTTCTTGTAAATTTGTTTGAGTTCATTGTAGATTCTGGATATTAGCCCTTTGTCAGATGAGTAAGTTGCGAAAATTTTCTCCCATTTTGTAGGTTGCCTGTTCACTCTGGTGGTAGTTTCTTTTGCTGTGCAGAAGCTCTTTAGTTTAATTAGATCCCATTTGTCAATTTTGTCTTTTGTTGCCATTGCTTTTGGTGTTTTGGACATGAAGTCCTTGCCCATGCCTATGTCCTGAATGGTAATGCCTAGGTTTTCTTCTAGGGTTTTTATGGTTTTAGGTCTAACGTTTAAATCTTTAATCCATCTTGAATTGATTTTTGTATAAGGTGTAAGGAAGGGATCCAGTTTCAGCTTTCTACATATGGCTAGCCAGTTTTCCCAGCACCATTTATTAAATAGGGAATCCTTTCCCCATTTCTTGTTTTTCTCAGGTTTGTCAAAGATCAGACAGTTGTAGGTATGCGGCGTTATTGCTGAGGGCTCCGTTCTGTTCCATTGATCTATATCTCTGTTTTGGTACCAGTACCATGCTGTTTTGGTTACTGTAGCCTTGTAGTATAGTTTGAAGTCAGGTAGTGTGATGCCTCCAGCTTTGTTCTTTTGGCTTAGGATTGACTTGGCGATGTGGGCTCTTTTTTGGTGCCATATGAACTTTAAAGTAGTTTTTTCCAATTCTGTGAAGAAAGTCATTGGTAGCTTGATGGGGATGGCATTGAATCTGTAAATTACCTTGGGCAGTATGGCCATTTTGACGATATTGATTCTTCCTACCCATGAGCATGGAATGTTCTTCCATTTGTTTGTGTCCTCTTTTATTTCCTTGAGCAGTGGTTTGTAGTTCTCCTTGAAGAGGTCCTTCACATCCCTTGTAAGTTGGATTCCTAGGTATTTTATTCTCTTTGAAGCAATTGTGAATGGCAGTTCACTCATGATTTGGCTCTCTGTTTGTCTGTTGTTGGTGTATAAGAATGCTTGTGATTTTTGTACATTGATTTTGTATCCTGAGACTTTGCTGAAGTTGCTTATCAGCTTGAGATTTTGGGCTGAGACAATGGGGTTTTCTAGATATACAATCATGTCGTCTGCAAACAGGGACAATTTGACTTCCTCTTTTCCTAATTGAATACCCTTTATTTCCTTCTCCTGCCTAATTGCCCTGGCCAGAACTTCCAACACTATGTTGAATAGGAGTGGTGAGAGAGGGCATCCCTGTCTTGTGCCAGTTTTCAAAGGGAATGCTTCCAGTTTTTGCCCATTCAGTATGATATTGGCTGTGGGTTTGTCATAGATAGCTCTTATTATTTTGAAATACGTCCCATCAATACCTAATTTATTGAGAGTTTTTAGCATGAAGTGTTGTTGAATTTTGTCAAAGGCTTTTTCTGCATCTATTGAGATAATCATGTGGTTTTTGTCTTTGGCTCTGTTTATATGCTGGATTACATTTATTGATTTGTGTATATTGAACCAGCCTTGCATCCCAGGGATGAAGCCCACTTGATCATGGTGGATAAGCTTTTTGATGTGCTGCTGGATTCGGTTTGCCAGTATTTTATTGAGGATTTTTGCATCAATGTTCATCAAGGATATTGGTCTAAAATTCTCTTTTTTGGTTGTGTCTCTGCCCGGCTTTGGTATCAGAATGATGCTGGCCTCATAAAATGAGTTAGGGAGGATTTTATTTCTGTTGATTGGAATAGTTTCAGAAGGAATGGTACCAGTTCCTCCTTGTACCTCTGGTAGAATTCGGCTGTGAATCCATCTGGTCCTGGACTCTTTTTGGTTGGTAAGCTATTGATTATTGCCACAATTTCAGCTCCTGTTATTGGTCTATTAAGAGATTCAACTTCTTCCTGGTTTAGTCTTGGGAGAGTGTATGTGTCGAGGAATTTATCCATTTCTTCTAGATTTTCTAGTTTATTTGCGTAGAGGTGTTTGTAGTATTCTCTGATGGTAGTTTGTATTTCTGTGGGATCGGTGGTGATATCCCCTTTATCATTTTTTATTGTGTCTATTTGATTCTTCTCTCTTTTTTTCTTTATTAGTCTTGCTAGCGGTCTATCAATTTTGTTGATCCTTTCAAAAAACCAGCTCCTGGATTCATTGATTCTTTGAAGGGTTTTTTGTGTCTCTATTTCCTTGAGTTCTGACTGTTACTGTTTCTATTTACACATGAGGAAAATGAAAGACACCAAAGGCCTAAGTAACTTAAGATCACACAGTTAGGTGATAAGTGGCTGAGCCCAGGTTTAAATTCACCTATGTTGTCCATAAATCTCATGTTTCGAACCATAAGAAGTACTATAGTGTCTCTTGAGCTGTTTGTTTAAGAGACAGAAGTCTTGCTCTGTCACCCAGGCTGTGTAGCAGTGGTGCCATCATAGCACACTCACTGCAGCCTTGATCTCCTTGGGCCCAAGTAATCCTTCCTCCTCACCCTCCCAAGGGGCTGGGATTACAGGCATGAGTCACCTGACCTGGCTCCTCTTGAGCTTTCATGATCAATGTCAGAGATACACTAAACTGAGGACATGACCTTTTATGAAGTAGTCATGCATAACTGCAGTTTGCTGCATTACAAAGAACTCCAAGAAACTTTCTAAATTCTTTTGATGGCTTGAGTTTTAGTCATATTACCACTTAGAAATTTATTTATTGGCCGGGTGCGGTGGGTCACGCCTGTAATCCCAACACTTTGGGAAGCCGAGGCAGGCAGGCAGATCACTTGAGGTCGTGAGTTTGAGACCAGCTTGGCCAACAATGGCTAAACCCTGTCTCTGCTAAAAATACAAAAATTAGCCAGGCATGGTGGTGAGCGCCTGTAGTCCCAACTACTTGGGAAGCTCAGGCGGAAGAATCAATTGAACCCGGGAGGCGGAGGTTTCAGTGAGCTGGGATCACGCCACTGTACTCCAGCCTGGGTGACAGAGCGAGACTCTGTCTCAAAAAAAAAAAAAAGAAAGAAAAAGAAATATTAGTATTTCTTGAAATGAATGAACCATTTGCTTGGAAATGGTTCCACTTGAGTTGATGTGAGGATTAATAAATATACTTTGAATCAAAAGGAAGCTATTGACACATAGATATTTAAGTTATATTTGAATTGAATTTAAAGATGGCTGGCTACTTATAAGCATTTGAAAAACAGTTTAAATTCCAAATTAAAGATGGGAAATTGTAAATTACTGTATCTGTATATTTTTTGAAAGGCTGTGTGACATACAAAGACTAGGAGATTGAAAGATCTGCTTTCTGCTTTCTAGGTTTTACTTTGCCACTTATTTACCTCGTCTTTTCAGAGTTACTTCACCTCTACCTCTAAGCTTCAGTTTCTTCATTTGTCAAATAAAACCCAAAATTTCAGGGAAATGGTACCGTTCTGCTTACCTACTAGCACTGATCTGATGATTACCTCATTAATGTTATGTAAAATTACTTTATAAACCATTGATATAAAGCATTTAACACCTTTGACAGGTCACTTAGAAGCAAGATTTGGTATCTATTTTGGTTATATGGGTTCACTAGTATTGGGGTATATATAAAATTAGTTCTGTGGATTCATTACATTGAGTGCAGTCGTTGAGAAGTACCTATATAAATTAGTACATTACAGACTTTATGAGTTCAAGAGCTTCAGATTAGGTCTTCAGATGAAAGCCTTTCTTTCTTTGTCAAATTCTTATACCCACTGTTTTATTTTTGCCAATATCTACACCTGTGCAGTGTTACTTGTTTGTAGATGAGATGGTACATGATAGTCTAATTCAGTTATTATTGGTAATCTACATTTTTTAAAGTGATTAATATTTAAAGGATAAAAGATATATTTTATAATGAGAGTGGACTTCATGAAGAATCTGTGATTGGGATGAAGAGAGTGTTAAATGGAAGAGGCAGAAAGGAAATCAGTATCTGTGGAAAATAACTACCAATAGATTCTAGGCTCTAATAGGGAAATCGCAAAGGAATAATGAGTGAATGCCTCGAGTACTAAGCCAACATATTTTTCACCTCTAAGCTATATTTACTAGGACAGTCTTTGTGAAATATAAACATTACACTGTGTCTTAGTCTATTTTTGCTGCTATAATGGAATACCACAGACTGGATAATAGGTGATGAACAGAAATGTATTTCCTGTAGTTCTCATGGCTGCAAAGTCCAAGATTGAGGGGTAGGCATCTGGTGAGGACCTTTTTGCTGCATCATCCCGTGGCAGAAGGGCAAATGGGGTGGGGAAGAGAGAGAAAGAATGTGCATGTGCGTGAGGGCATGTGTACAAGGGAGGGCAAACTTGTCCTTTCATAACAAACCCACTCCCAGGATAACAGCATTAATCCAGTCACCTCTCATGAGGCCTTGCCTCCTAGCACCAAGTTTCCAACACATGCTTTTTGAGGGATATATTCAAACCACAGCATGCTGTTGATAGAGTTACAGGAATGCTGTCATGCACCCTACATTGTAGAGGGAAAGCATCTCTTTAATTCCCTATTCTCCTCCTTATTCACCAAAGCTAGATAAAGAGATGAAAAAAATTTTTTTTCTCTTTGACAAATTATCTGTTGAATTTTGTATGAAGTGTCTCTTATATTGTATCCTAGAATTCCAGGATCTAGGGAGGTGGTAAAGAAGCAATGGTAAATTTGGGGATCTTATCTCCCTAAAGTTCCTGACACTCTATCCCTGATCCTGCAGTGGCTGCCAGAAAAAATTTAAATTTACTTAAATCTTACTCTAAAATCATTGAAAGTCCCCCCAAAAATCATATATTTGGCTGATCAATATATGTATATTTGCATTAGAATAATAATAGTTATAATTTTTTGAGAATACAGTGTTGCTGGTCCTGTTAGGCATTTTATAGATTTCCTTTCATTTATTCTTTATAACACATCTGGAATTTAATATAGTTTCTCTTCCCATTTTACATGGACATTGAGGCTCAGAGGAGTAACTTGCCCCAGATCCCACAATAGTGAATGATCAAACTAGCATTCAAACCCATATCTCTGGGACTCCAAAATCTGCAATTTATTTTTCAAAATGCCATACTGCTACGTTGATATGACAATTGTTTTGTTTTTATAGATCTGGCCTAGCAGCTTAATTGTGCAGCCAGACCTGGGTAATCCTGGAGCAAGAGTACTACCCCTAAATTCCTAAATGTACTACCTTAAATGCAAAATATAGATGATAATGTTTAGGTGAACATGACTTTCAGCCACAAAGCTTCTCTGAGTTTAAAGGGGAGGTATTCCCTTCACTTGTGGCTCCTACTGTCAGGATACCTATCCGCTAAAATCAAGGATGCAAAGACCCATAACCATTATAAGAATAAACTCTAGTTTTCAAGAAAAGTAAGCATTAATTTCTCTGATGGAGATTGCTTCATTGGGTGTTATTGCTTTCAAAGGTATCAAAGGAAGCTCGTACTTGGCTAGTGAACACATTCATTGTTCCATCATTGAGCAGCTCTTGTCAGAAAGTCCTTTTGCAATTCTAAACTGAGGAAAATGTCTCCTTAATGAAGGGTTGATATGTTTGTTACTGTTTCATTCACAAAAGTATTTTGAATTATAAAATGCTTTGGCCAGGCATGATGTACATGGATTACATGCTCACACCTGTAATCCCAACACTTTGGGAGGCCAAGGCGGGTGGATTACTTGAGGTCAGGAGTTCGAGACCAGCCTTGCCAATATGGTAAAACCACATCTATACTAAAAATACAAAAATTAGCCAGGCGTGGTGGTGGGTGCCTATAGTCCCAGCTACTCGGGAGGCTGAGGCAGGAGAATTGTTTGAACCCGGGAAGGAGAGGTTGCAGTGAGCTGAGATCACACCACTGCACTCCAGGGTTCCAGGGTGGGTAACAGAGTGAGACTCTGTCTCAAAAAAAAAAAAAAAGAGAAACCTGCTTAATATGAATTTAGATAAGCCCTAAATTATAGAGCTATGTTTCATATTTGTCTCAAAAAATTATAAACAATAAATCCTGTCCAAGCACGGTGGCTGGCGCCTGTAATCCCAGCACTTTGGGAGGCCAAGGCAGATGGATCATTTGAAGTCAGGAATTTGAGACCGGTCTGGCCAACATGGTGAAACTCTGTTTCTACTAAAAATGCGAAAAAAATCAGCTGAGTGTGGTGGTGCATGTTTGTAATTGTAGCTATTCAGGAGGCTGAGGTGAGAGGAATTGCTTGAACCTGGGAGGCAGATGCTGCATTGAGCCAAGATCACACCACTGCACTCCAGCCTGGGTGGCAGAGCAAGACTCCATCTCAAAAAAAAAAAAAAAACCAAGAAAAAAACAACTTGTCTGTGGTACCATCTTCATAAATCCTCATCTTCCCTTAATGTCTTATAACTACTTATTACCATAATTCATTATGTTCCTGAGTTGACTTTGTTCACCCAGTGAAATTATAAGCTTGGTGACAGCAGCTTCCTAATCCGAACATTTCTTTTTTTTTTTTGAGACAGAGTGTCACTCTGTCGCCTGGGCTGGAGCGCAGTGGCACAATCTTGGCTCACTGCAACCTCCGCCTCCCAGGTTCAAGCAATTCTCCTGCCTCAGCCTCCTGAGTAGCTGGGATTACAGGCGCACACCACTACGCCTGGCTAATTTTTGTATTTTTAGTAGAGATGGGGTTTTACCATGTTGGTCAGGCTGGTCTCGAACTCTGACCTTGTGATCCACCCACCTCGGCCTCCCAAAGTGCTGGGATTACAGGTGTGAGCCACCGCACCCGGCCTTGAACATTTCTTTATGACCTTTGAGGTGATAGTTCTTGAGACCTCTAAAGCAATTCATACAGTAAAGCTGTACAGTTTAACCAAGGAAGGCATCAATATTTCTGGCTTTTACTTAGACAAACTTCAACAATGTGATAATATAACTTAGTTTATGCTCATTAGAAGCCCTGATAAAATTGGAAACCAAATTTTCGTTTAATAAATGCCATTTATTTAAAAATCAGCTTTTTAAATGTAAGTCTTTCATAGTGAAAGATTGGGAATTACTGTTTGGTAGTGTCCATCCAGCCCAGAGTTGCATAATGTTTATTAAAAATATGATTAATTGGCCGGGCGCTGTGGCTCATGCATGTAATCCCAGCACTTTGGGAGGCTGAGGCGGGTGGATCATGAGGTCAGGAGATGGAGACCATCCTGGCTAACACGGTGAAACCCCGTCTCCACTAAAAATACAAAAAAGTTAGCCAGGTCTGGTGGCGGGCACCTGTAGTCCCACCTACTCAGGAGGCTGAGGCAGGAGAATGGGGTGAACCTGGGAGGCGGAGCTTGCAGTGAGCCAAGATTGCGCCACTGCACTCCAGCCTGGGCGACAGCCAGACTCCGTCTCAAAAAAAAAAAAAAAAAAAAGAAAAAAATATAATTAATTTATTGATACAAAGTAGCTAATAAACTTTTTTGTTTTTAGGGAATGTGGTGAGCAACTTGGGACATTCCTTCTTCAGTCAAAGTTTCCTTGGCAGTAAAGAACATGGTGGATTCTTATATGTGACATCTACCTACCAGTCACTGCAAGACCTAGTACTCCCAACCCCACCTTACTTGTTTGGGATTCTTATCCAGAAATGGGAAACTCCTTGGGCTAAAGTATTTCCTATCCGTCTGATGTTGAGACTTGGAGCTGAATATCGACGTAAGTAGTAAAAACACGTTTTTCAAGGCATGATGACTAAAATAATGCCTGAAATATTCAGAGCCCTCTGTTTGGTGATATAATTCAGCAGAAATAGTCTTTTGAAATAGCTAAACTAAATTTGGCCAGTGTCTGCATGTATTGGGCGTAATGGGAAGCACTGAAAATAACGAATGAGGAAGTTGATTGTGTATTACCTTGTAAACTTACTGCTTTTATAGTTCATTGATAAAAAACACGATCATCTTTAGAAAAGTGAATTTGAACTTAAGTAACTTTATTTTTTATAGTTTCTGTATATGATGAGCATATTCTTTGTCACTTGGTTGGAAAACAGTTATGATCAATTATATTTTACTTAACATACTGGAAGCTAGTGGAATGGAAACCACTCTCAGTTGGTAAGACACAGGCTACAGAAGAAGGAGCTTCCTTGCTCATGGCTTTAGCAGCGTAACTAAGATGTGATTTTTAAAAAGACATTAATGGTTAAATGCAAACTTTATTTTAAATTTTATATCTCCATCTAATTGAAAGTGCCCTGTGCTAGGAATCCGACCACTTGAGTAAGATTCTCAACTCTGCCACTTATGAGCTCTGTAACTTTGGGCAAGTCACCCAAGTTCTCTGATTGTGTTTCTTTTATAAACTGGAAATAATAATGCTTGCCTTTTATTTTATATTGGGTTGTTAACAGGATCAAATGAGAGAATAAATGAAACTTAATTTTATAAACCATAAAACAGTTTATGTTCTCAGCAAGTCAACTTCATTCTTCCACCAATTATTTATTTATTCAGTAAGAATTTAATAAAGGCCTCCCATATATCCTGAATCCTGGGAATTCTGAAATAGCTAAGATGTGATTATAGGCTCTCGGGAACTTTTATAAGGAATACATACAGAAATAATGATTATAGTGGTATATTGTATTAAAACCTGTGCTCAAAGTTAAGTTCATTGGGAGCTCCAAGACAGGCTCTAACTTGACCAGGAATGAAGGAGTAGTTGGACCTTCAGTTTTCTTGGACCAGAGTGCCTCTGGATTAACTCTGAAGGAGGCATATGAATCAGCTAAATGAATCAGGGAAAGGGAAGGATTGTGTGCAAAAGAAGCAACATGTGTATCTTCCTATTTTATACAGGCATTTCAAACCATAAAGTTCAAGAGATGAGCCAGACTGATTTGCCTCTCCTAAGGAGGATCCTGGTTAGGAGGTATAGAAGAATGAACTCTTGGCTGAGTGCGGTGGCTCATGCCTCTAATTCCAGCACTTTTGAGAGGTGGCCAAGGCAGGCAGATCATTTGAGGTCAAGAGTTCAAGACCAGCCTGGCCAACATGGTGAATCCCATCTCTACTAAAAATACAAAAAAATTAGCTGGGTATGGTGGCGCATGCCTGTAATTCCAGCTACTGGAGAGGCTGAGGCAGGAGAATCGCTTGAACCCTCCTAAGGCAGGAGATCATGCCACTGCACTCCAGCCTGGGTGACAGAGTGAGACTGTGTCTCAAAAAAAAAGAGTGAACTCTTAAACTTGTTGGAAAAAAAAAAAGTGAACTCTTAAACTTATTGAGCACAGAGGAATCAGGAGATATTTATTTCCTGGATCGTATCAATTCAGTTTGAAGAAGATTGCTCCCTAAGACTTTGTGGGTTTGTTTGTTTGTTTGTTTGTTTGTTTTGGAGACAGGGTCTCATTCAGTCACCAAGGCTAGAGTGCAGTGGCACAGTCATGGCTCACTGTAGCCTCGACCTCCTGGGCTCAAGCCATCCTTCTACCTCTCAGCCTCCCAAGTAGATGGGACTACAGGTGCATGCTACCACACCCAGCTAATTTTTTTGTTTGTTTTTTTGTAGAGACAGGGTCTCCCTAGGTTGCACAGGCTGGTCTCAAACTCCTAGGCTCAGGTGATCCTTCTGCCTCAGCCTCCCAAAGTGCTGGGATTACAAGCATGAGCCACTATGCCTGGCTATTGTGTGTCATTTTTGAAACATTTACATCAAAAGGCTTATTCTGGTTATCAGAAGACTTAATATGGCTCAGCATTTGTCTGCTACCATGCCAAATACTTTTTGAGCCCAAAATTTGATATGTTCTAATGAGCCATTATAATTATATTTTGAAAATTGTATTAGTCATGAAATCTCTTTTACCAAAGTTTTATGTTGCCAAACTTAAGTTTGATCATTTCTCATTTCCATAGTTTATCCATGCCCACTATTCAGTGTCAGATTTCGGAAGCCATTGTTTGGAGAGACGGGGCATACCATCATGAATCTTCTTGCAGTAAGTTGGGAATTTTTTTCCTTTGTCCTTACTGGAGTTTATATGGGAGAAGGAAGAAAGCAATTTTATTATTTTCTTGGTAGCTGTGCCGAAGCTGCTTAAGGCAGGTAAAGATATATGCTGAAGAAAAAGAACAGTATATATATGTGTGTGTGTATATATATATATATATATATATATATATACACACACACATATACATATATATTCATATGTATACACACACACACACATATATACACACACACACACATATATATATATATTCTTTTGCAAACATGAAGTGAAATGGTACAGGATTCCAGTGCCTGATTATACACTTACCGTCCAACCTTGCAGAATTATTGTGAGGACTAGAAGTAATATATAAATAAAACACCTAGCATTCTGTCTTGTTTTTATTTTAAGACTGGCATTCTATGAGTTTCTCTTGTGTCTATATAGGTTATTATCCAAGCAAAGATTGGTCAGAGATTGTACCCAGATACCCCAAGCCAGTAAGGCTACTGCCCTCTGCTGATGGATCTGAATATGGACTGGAATTTAAACTTCATTGTTTTCCTTTCTTCTGGGCTCTCTCATGTCTCCTACACACGTGCACAGGTTCTGGCTCTGTTGGCCAAGATCATTGGTTGGCTTGAGTCCACTAAGTTCTCTGCTGCATATATGCACAGACTAGGATCAATCCTGGATATTTGGACCGTTTATGAAGCTCCCTATGGTTGTCTTACCTCCCAGAACTTGCCCCAAACAGGTTTGGTGAACTCAAGCTAATCAAGCTACTGGGCCTCCCTTTTTAATAACCACCGAGATTACCACTTTGACAATGTTCCATAGCAAGTAAACTCCTTCAAGTAGGAAAGCTCATTTTTTTGTTTGTTTTGTTTTATTTTGTTTGAGACAGAGTCTCTATCGCCCAAGTTGGAATGCAGTGGCATGATCTCAGCTCATTGCAACCTCCACCTCCCAGCAATTCTTGTGCCTGAGCCTCCCGAGCAGCTGTGACTATGGGAGCACACTACCACACCCAGCTAATTTTTGTATTTTTTGTAGAGAGAGCGTTTTGCTATGTTGGCCAGACTGATCTCAAACTCCTGGCCTCAATGATTCACCCGCCTCAGCCTCCCAAAGTGCTGGTATTACAGGCATGAGCCACTGCTCCCAGCTGCAAAGCTCATTGTTTTTACAAACTACCTTGCCCTGGTTGAACTACCTAACTACCTAATGGGGCTAGGGGGCAGCCCCAGGCAAGAAGGTCACAGACTCAATTCAAAGTTCAGTAGTTTTCATGAAAAAAACATTTCTTTTTTTTTTTTTTTTGGAGATGAAGTCTTGCTCTGTTGTCCAGGCTGGAGTGCAGTGGCACAATCTTACTGCAACCTCCGCCTCCCAGGTTCAAGAGATTCTCCTGCTTCAGCCTTCAGAGCAGCTGGGATTACAGGCACCTGCCACCACGCCTGGCTAATTTTTTGTATTTTTCATAGAGACAGGGTTTTACCTTGTTGGCCAGGCTGGTCTCAAACTCCTGACCTCAGGTGATCCCCATCTCAACCTCCTAAAGTGCTGGGATTACAGGCATGAGCCACCATGCCCAGCCAAAACATTTCTTAATGTTATATGCCTTTGATCTAATTCCAGAGCACTGAAATGGTTCTTTTTAAACCACTTATACAGCTTTTCGGTTGCTTTTTGAGAAGTGGGTTTGGTGATTTCCTCCCTCTGTGATGCTTAAAAGCTATATTTCCAATTATCTTTTTTTTTTATTTCTTTAAAAAATTTTGTTTTGTTTTGTTTTTGTTTTTTGGGACAGAGTCTCGCACTGTCGCCTGGGCTGGAGTGCAGTGGCACGATCTCGGCTCACTGCAACCTCCATCTCCTGGGTTCAGGCAATTCTTGTGCCTCAGCCTCCCCAGTAGCTGGAATTACAGGCACGAAACACCATGCCCAGCTACTTTTTGTATTTTTAGTAGAGACGCATGTTGGCCAGGCTGGTCTCAAACTCATGACCTCGAGTGATCCACCCACCTCAGCCTCCCAAAGTGCCTTTTGCCTGTTTTTTAATTGGATTGTCTTTTTGCTGCTAGGTTAAATTTGTTATATATTCTGGATATTAACTCCTTTTCAGATGTATGGTTTGCAGATATTTTCCATTTCTGTAGGTTGTGTCTTCACTCTGTTAATAGTTTCCTTTTCTGTGCAAAATCTTTTTAGTTTGATGTAATTCCATTTGTCTATTTTTGCTTTTATTGCCTGTGCTTTTGGGATCTTATCTAAAAATTCATTGCCTAGCCCAATATTGTGAAGCATTTGCCCTGTTTTCTTCTAATAGTTTCATAGTTTTGGGTTTAAATTTAAGTCTTTAATCTGTTTTTAGTTGATTTTTGTATATGGGGAGAGGTGGGGGTCTAGTTTCATTCTTCTGCATGTGGATATATCCACTTTTCCAAGTACTATTTATTGAAGAGAGTCCTTTCTGCAGTGTGTGTTCCTGGCACCTTTGTCAAAAATTAGTTGGCTGTAGGTGTCCAAATTCATTTCTGGGCCTTCTATTCTGTACTGTTGGAGTATGTGTTTGTTTTGGCCACTACTATGCTGTTTTGGTTATTATAGTTTTGTAGTATATTTGGTCAGGTAGTGTGATATCTCTAGCTTTGTTCTTTTTGCTCAGGACTGTTTTGGCCATTTGAGGCCTTTTGTGGTTTTATAAGAATATTAAGGTTTTGTTTTTTTTTTTCTGTTTCTGTGAAGAATATCATTGGCATTTTGATAGAGATTGCATTAAATCTGTAGATAGCTTTGGGTAGTATGGCTATTTTCACGGTATTAATTCTTCCAATCCATGAACATGGAATCAGTTTCCTTTGTCAATGTTTTTTTTTTTTTTTTTTTTTTTTTGAGACGGAGTCTTGCTCTGTTGCCCAGGCTGGAGTGCAGTGGCGCAATTTCGGCTCACTGCAAGCTCCGCCTCCTGGGTTCACGCCTTCTCCTGCCTCAGCCTCCCAAGTAGCTGGGACTACAGGTGCCCGCCACCACGCCTGGCTAATTTTTTGTACTTTTAGTAGAGACGGGGTTTCACTGTGTTAGCCAGGATGGTCTCGATCTCCTGACCTCGTGATCCGCCCGCCTCTGCCTCCCAAAGTGCTGGGATTACAGGCGTGAGCCACCTTGCCCGGCCCTTTGTCAATGTTTTAGAGGTTTCATTGTAAAGATCTTTTACCTCTTAACTAAGTGTATTCCTAGGTATCTTATTTTTTTTATAGCTACTGTAAATGGAATTGTTTTCTTTATTTTTTATTAGCATATAGAAACACTACTGATTTTACATGCTGATTTTGTATCCTACAACTTTACCGAATTTGTTCATTAGCTCTAACAGGTTTTTGGTGGCATCTTTAGGGTTTTCTATGTATAAGGTAATGTCATTTGCAAACAAGCACAATTTGACTTTCTAGTTTGGATGCCTTTTATTTCTTTCTCTTGCCTAAGTGCTCTGGCTAGGATTATGTTGAATAGAAAGGATTAAAATGGGCATCCATGTCTTGTTCCTGATCTTTGAGGAAAAGATTTCCACTGTTCCCATTCAGTATGATGTTAGCTGTGGGTTTGTCACATATGGCCTTTATTGTGCTGGGCTGCTTGTCCGGCTGGGCACAGCAGGCCAGCCAGCTGTGTGTTGGTTTCTCCACTGTACAGGTCTGCCTGTTCCCTGGGGCAGGGAGGTGCCATGTGAGTTCAGTGCCAGGGCTCCCTCATTCTGTTGGGCCTAGGCTCTCAGCAGCTGGATGGTGGTGATACAGCTACATGTGTGTGTTGTGGACTGACAGTGGAGCTTCAGAGATGGAGAGATGCAGTGGCAATTGGCCCCCAGGCAGGATGAACTCTAGCAGTGGGTCCAGTTTCAAGATGGCACCATGCTATGACTGGGAATGAGGGCTGTATGACATGGGCTCCAACTCTGGAGCAGTGTAGTCCTGTGAACTGCAGGCAACTACAAACTGGATTCAGGGTTTGTGAGGACCGCGGGACGAGGCTGCAGTGGTCATGGGGACCATGGGTCCCCAGCTTACCCTTTCCCCATTAGAAGTAGTCCTTCCTGACTCCAGGCCACTCCTTGCAGGGAGGCAGTGCGGCAGAGGCAGAGTGCTTTGCTCCCGTCTCTGTGGTGCTATCTGGGGCATCTGGTGCTCCACAGGAATTTCAGCACTCCCCTGGTGCTCTCCAGCATACTTCCACAGCCACTCCAGTTGAAATATAGTTTGTTTATTGTTGTTTTGGTCCCTTTTGTTGAGTAGAGGGGAGCAAGAGCCAGACAACTCCAGTCAACCATCTTGCTGATGTCACTGTCGTTTAGAGAGAACAATAAGAAAAAAAAGTCTTGGCTGGGCGTAGTGGCTCATGCCTGTAATCTCAGTACTTTGAGAGGCCAAGGCAGGCGGATCATGGTGTCAGGAGTTTGAGACCAGCCTGGCTGATATGGTGTAACCCCGTCTCTACTAAAACTACAAAAATTAACTGGGCATGGTGGCACATGCCTGTAAATGCCAGCTACTCAGGAGGCTGAGCCAGGAGAATCTTTTGAACCTGGGAGGCAGAGGTTGCAGTGAGCCAAGATCGTGCCACTGCATTCCAGCCTGGGCGACAGAGTAAGACTCAGTTTCAAAAGAAAAAGAAAAAAAATCTTGCAGATTTACCCATCTAGTTGCCATTTCCAGTGTTTTTCATTCCTTTGTATAACTCTGTATTTTCATCTGGTGTCATTTTCCTTCTGCCAAAATGATTGCCTGTAATATTTCTTACAGTGTAGGTTTGCTGCTGATGAATTATTTTAGCTTTTGTATTTCTAACAACATCTTTATTTGATCTTCATATTTGGAAGATACTTTTGGTGGATGGAGAAGTCTAGGTTGAGTTTTGTTGTTTAGGTTTTTTGTTTTTTTTTTTTTTTTTGAGACAGAGTCTCACTCTTTTACCCAGGTTGTAGTGCAGTGGCACAATCTCGGCTCACTGCAACTTCCACCTCCCGGGCTCAAGCGATGCTCCCACCTCAGCCTCCCGAGTAGCTGGGATTACAGGCATGCACCACCATGCCCAGCTGATTTTTGTATTTTTAGTAGAGACAGGGTTTCACTATGTTGCCCAGGCTGGTCTTGAACTCCTGACCTCAAGGGATCCTCCTGCCCTGGCCTACCAAAGTGCTGGGATTACAGGTGTGAGCCACCATGCTCAGCCCGAGTTTTCTTCTTTGAGTGTTTTTGAGATGTTGCTCCACTGTCTTCTGCTTTGCATTGTTTTCCCTCTCATCTTTGTTCCTCTCTACATAACAATTTTTTCTTTTCTTAATGTTGTTTTTCTTTTTCCATCTTCTTTTTTTTTTGGAAATAGGGTCTCACTCTGTTGCCTAGGCTGGAGTGCAGTGGCACAATCACGGCTCACTGCACCCTTGACCCACAGGGCTCAGGTGATCCCCCCGACCTTGGCCTACCAAGTAGCTGGGACTACAGGTACGTGCCGCTACGCCCAGCTAATTTTGTTTATTTTTTATACAGACAAGGTCTCGCAGTGTTTCTCAGACTGGTCTCCAACTCCTAGGCTCAAGCTATCCTTCCACCTCAGCCTCCCAAAGTATTGGGATTACATGCATGAGCCACTGTGCCTGACCTTCTCTGGCTAGTTTCAAAAGCTTTTTAAAATTACAAGTTTGAAGCAAATTGATTATAATGTGCCATAGTGTAGTTTTCATGTTTCCCGTACTTGGGGTTCATTGAGCTTTTTGAATCTATGGGTTTATAGTTTTCATCTGATATTTTTTCTGTTCATCCCCTTCTCTCCCTGAAGGAGATTACTCCAATTACATATATATCAGGCTGCTTGAAATTGTTTCACGTCTTACTAATGTTCTTTTTATTTCTTTTTCAGTCTTTTTTGTCTCTTGTTTTCATTTAGGGTGAGTTTTATTGCTGTGCTCTCAATTTCACTAATCTTTTATTTTGGTTTAAGCTGCTGTTAATTCTATCAATCTTTTAAACAATCTCAATCAAATACTTTGATTTTCATCTCTTGAAGTTATACTTGGGTCTTTTAAGATCTTTTATGTCTCTGCTTAACATTTTGTACATGTAGAATACAATATAATAACTATTGTAATGCCTTTAGTAATTCTAACTTCTTGTATAAGTTCTGGCTCCGTTTCCATGGATTGATTTTTTTTCCTTTATTTTGAGTTGTATTTTCCTGCTTCTTTGAATGTTTGGTATTTTTTTATTGGTTGACAGACATTCTGATTTTACCAGTTGGGTGCTGGTTATCAATATTCTTGAGCTTTTTTTGCAAGTAATAAAGTCAGGTTACTTAGAAATACCCTCCATCTCACATCATATTCTACATTTCAGTAAATGGCAGTTCCAGTCTTCTAGTAGCCCTGGCTATAAAATTTAGAATCATCTTTAACTTTTATCATTTGTTCACATTCCACATCCACAGTGGCAAATATTATCAGATTTTCCTTTAAAATATGTCTGGAAACAGGCTGGGCGCAGTGGCTCACACTTGTAATCCCAGCATTTTGGGAGGCCAAGGTGGGCAGATCAGCTGAGGTTAGGAGTTTGAGACCAGCCTGGCCAACATGGCAAAACCCCATCTCTACTAAAAATACAAAAATTATCTGGGCCTGGTGGTGCATTCCTGTAATCCCAGCTACTTGGGAGGCTGAGGCAGTAGAATTGCTTGAACCTGAGAGGCAGAGGATTCAGTGAGCCAAGATTGCGCCACTGCACTCCAGCCTGGTTAACAGAGCGAGACTCTGTCTCAGGGAAAAAAAAAAAAAAAATCTGTATCTATATATCTAGAAACTGACAACTTCTCATCACTTTTTAAACTGTTAACATCCTGGCCAGGTGCAGTGGCTCACGACTGTAATTGTAGCACTTTGAGAGACCGAGGCAGGTGGATCACCTGAGGTTGGGAGTTCAAGACCAGTCTGGCCAACATGGTGAAACCTTGTCTCTACTAAAAATACAAAAATTAGCCGGGCATGGTGATGCACATATGTAATCCCAGCTACTTGGGAAGCTGAGGCATGAGAATCGCTTGAACCCTGGAGGCGGAGGTTGTACTGAGCCAAGATGGCACCACTGCACTCCAGCTCAGGCAACAGAGTGAGACTCCATCTCAGAATAAATAAATAAACTGTTAACATCCTGGTCTAAGCTCTCACTATCTCCTACCTTGATTGTTTTTATGGTATTTATCTGATCTTTTCTTCCATTCTTCCTCCCTTACCACCTATTCATTACCAAGAAGTCAGATCTGTTAAAACAGGTCAAAAGCCTCCTAAAGGCAAAAGTCCTCACGGTGACCTATAAGAACCTATGAAATCTAGCCATTTGCTATTACTTTGACCTTGAGTCCACCACTCTTGTTCATTTTGTTTCACCCATACTGGATAGATGATGTGTTAGTGTGTGTGTGTGTTTCCTTACAGATATTCATTGAGTGCCTAAGATGTTCCAGGCGTTAAGGATATAGCAAGAACAACACAACTGAGAGTTTGTACTCTCTTGGAGCTTCAGAGGGAGGAGACAGATAGTTAACAAATAAATACAGAAAATGTTAAGTGGTGGTAAAGCAGGGTAGACATTCAAAAATATTTTTTAATGTTGTGTATAAGAGGTATATGATAATGTTTGGTTTACTTATAAGAGTTTAAAGACTAAAGAGCTAAAATACATATAGTGGGGCTTTCATTATACATTTCCTTATTATTTAAATAAATAGGATCTTTCAATATTGACATTTTTTCCATTTGTGTTAATTTTATTACTATAAATTAAACCCTACCATTGATGAATTAATTTATTCTGCTTCAATCTGCTTTGGCCCAGGACTTCAGAAATTACCAGTATACCTTGCCAGTAGTTCAAGGTTTGGTGGTTGATATGGAAGTTCGGAAAACTAGCATCAAAATTCCCAGCAACAGATACAATGAGGTAAGATTTACCATGAAGGCGTATTTTTCATAGTTGAAAACATGAGTGAAGGTGAAAAATGCATGATTATGTATAAATTTTACTTATAATTAATTAACAATGAAATCAGTTAATAATATTGTATGGCTTAGTTCAATTATGGGGAATTTCATTACAGAAAGACAAGATGTCAAATTTCTGACCTAGTGGTTCATTGGATGTGTCATTTTACCTTTTGATGTTATGATAATTAGTATTAGATTTGCATTTTGATTAGGTCATGAAATTAGCCTTGTATCTGTAATATTAGTGGTGAGATTTTAAAAATGTCCCCACTCCTACTATAAATATTTATTTATTTATTTATTTATTTTTTGAGATGGAGTCTCACTGTGTCGCCCAGGCTGGAGTGCAATGGTGTGATCTCAGCTCACTGCAACCTCTGCCTCCTGGGTTCAAGTGATTCTTCTGCCTCAGCCTCCCAAGTAGCTGGGATTACAGGCACCTGCCACCATGCCTGGCTAATTTTTGTATTTTTAGTAGAGACGAGGTTTCACCATGTTAGCCAGACTGGTCTCAAACTCCTAATCTCAGGTGATCCACCCACCTCAGCCTCCCAAAGTGCTGGGATTACAGGCACGAGCCACTGTGCCCAGCCGGGTTTCTTTGTATAAAATAATTTTTCCTTCCTTTTTCCTTTTTTTTTCCTTTTTCATTTCATTTTTTCTTCATTTAGCCACTAAATCATTTATGCGTTGAATAAACATTATGTACTTGGTATGCACGTAGAATCACACAGATGTTTTATTGGATTTGTGAGCTCAGTTCTCAGCATTATTATGAGAATGACCTCTGTGAAGAAAGCTTTTAGCCATGACTTTCCACGTGATTTTTTTTTTTTTTAAGGATATTAGAAAATAGTAGCTAGAATGTGTGCTTACTTTTTTCTGGGATACAACTAGCAGTCTCCAGCATTTAGATAATCCTGCCTTGGAGTATCAAGGAGTAATCGATGAGACTAGGTAGAGTCAAATCTTTAAAGTGAACTATTTGTAGTTCACAGATCTTGCTCTGTTGCCCAGGCTGGAGTGCAGTAATGCAATCTTTCATGGCCTAAAGAATTTTAAAAGAGATTGTGCTTTGAAAACCTATTTTATTTCTCAAATTTGAAATATTATTGTCTATTTCACAAACATGTATTAAATATGTTCTGTGATTTGAAATATAAAGATGAGATAAGAACATTAGGCCTGCTGGCCAAGTGTGATGGCTCACACTTGTAATCCCAGCACTTTGGGAGGCCAAGGCAGGTGGATCACCTGAGGTCAGGAGTTTGAGACCAGCCTGGCCAACGTGGTGAAACCCCGTCTCTACTAAAAATACAAACATTGGCTGGGTGCCTGTAATCCCAGCTACTCGGGAGGCTGAGGCAGGAGAATTGCTTGAACATGGGAGGCAGAGGTTGCAGTGAGCTGAGATCTCGCCATTGGACTCCAGCCTGGGCGACAAGAGCAAAACTCTGTCTCAAAACAAACAAACAAACAAAAACCTTATGCCTGCTTTCGGAGCGTTTGCTGTCCAGGAAAATGATGGCATCAGTGGCCTGTCTGGAGTGGCTGCTGCCATCATGCTGGCTGCAGCAGGGTGGTGCTGCCAGGGCTGCATACTCCGTGGAGCCTGTAGGAGCCGGGGACAAGTGGGAGCCCCACCCCTTCCGAGTTGGTGGGGTGGGCCTCCCAAGGTGCAGCTGCCCAAGTTATGGCTGCAGACCTGAGCCTTCTGCTCCATGGAGCAGGCAGGAGCCCCACCCTTGCAGGCACAGCTGTAGCTACCCAAGTTGTGGCTATGGACCCAGGCATCCTCGCACTCTTGGGTGCTTGGGAAGGCCCCCCTCCCTCACAGCCCTGGAAATGCCTGCTCCTACTGCCTGGCTTTTCCCTGCTGTCAGCACCCACTCCAATCTCAGAGCAAAGTCGGGGCAGTGCTGACACACCAGTGCCCTGCCGCCTTGGCCCCCTCCGGACTTTGGGCACTGACAAACATAGGAAGTAAGCTGATGGGGGATGTGTGCAGCTCAATGCTGGCCTGCAGACACCCCATGGAACCTACAGCTTGGGCACCATGAATAGCAGGAGGCAAACACGTTCCTGAGCAGAAGAGGCCAGGTCCCCGATGAGGTTCCACCTTCAGGCTAGGAAGGGCCTGAAGGCTGGGGGGCCAGGCCACCAGTCCCATGGACTGTAGTGGGAACTTGTGGTGCCTTTTCTCAGCCTGTCCATGGCTGCCCATGCACCAGTTGGTGCATGCTTCCCCTCCTCTGAGGCCTGTAAAAGCCCTGGGATCAGCTAGAGCTGAGCAGACATCGGGATGACCAGCTGCAGAGAGGAGCTGCCCACTCCAGGGTCTCCTCTCTGCTGAGACCTGCAGACGTTGAGATGACCAGCTGTAGAGAGGAGCTGCTCACTCCAGGGCCTCCTCTCTGCTGAGAGCTGAATACTCAATTTGACAACCTGCCTGTAGAGAGGAGCCACCCACCCCAGGCCCTCCTCTATTACGTCACTCATAAAGCTCCTCTTCACTTTGCTCACCCTCCACTTGTCTGCATACCTCATTCTTCCTGGATGCAGGACAAGAACTCGGGACCTGCCAAATGGCAGGGCTGAAAGAGCTGTGACACAAACAAGGCTGAAACATGCCCCTTGCTTGCCACATTGCAAGTGAAGAGAAGGAGAGAAGAGCTGCAGCCCTTTGGGGAGCCCAAGCTTGGGAGCTCCCTGAGCCAGGGCTGTGACTCCCTCTTTGGGGCCCTGTGGTTACTGAAGTCTCCAAGCTTCCGAATGTCACCACATTCCCTGGTGGCAGCTGTGGAAGCTGCTTGCGGTGCACCTGGTCCAGCCGCAGCCTGGCAGAGAGCCAGGGCCTGTGCAGGCACCTGGAGCTACCTGCCTCACTGCAGCAGCCAGCTTGCCTGACTGTGTGCAGTGGCCGGAACCCACGCTTGCTTTCTCACACACCCCTTGCTGCTCCATGCCTGGCTCACCCTTGACAGACATGGGATCCAGGCTGGTAGTGTAAGTCTAGCACAGCCTGCCAGGCTGAGTGGCCGGAACAAGCCCAGCAGGCCTGAGCAAAACTCAGGCAAAGGCACCACTGGCCACAGAGCTTTCCAGCCAGAAAAGCAACACACCAAGGATCCTGTAACAGTTAGATGATCAGATGTCATTCCCAAGCAAATAACACATATTGCTATCCTTGATGTTTGCGAGGTAGTGCTGTGTGTTTAGAAATTTTGTTTGTACAAGTATATCTGTAAAAGCTATGAGGCGCTCATAGTTATTTCTTTTTTTTGTTTTGTTTTGTTTTGTTTTTGAGACAGAGTCCTGCTCTGTCACCCAGGCTGGAGTGCAGTGGCACAATCTTGGCTCACTGCAACCTACGCCTCCAGGATTCAAGCAATTCTCCTACCTGAGCCTCCTGAGTAGCTGGGACTACAGGCATACACCACCATACCCAGCCAAAATTTTGTATTTTTAATAGAGACAGTATTTCACCCTGTTGGCCAGGCTGGTCTCAAACTCCTAACTGCAGGTCTTCTACCCACCTTGGCCTCCCAAAGTGCTAGAATTACAGGTGTGTGCCACTGCGTTCAGCCCCCATAGTTACTTCAGTACTGACTGGACACTTTCACAACAATAGCTCCTATTCATATAACCTGTTTTTATCTGAACTCTGTTGCCTCCGTTTATGGTGTGCAGGTTCAGAATCCTTTGTTCTAAAAGAGTAACAGTATTTCTTGTCATTTATTTTATGGATTATGTATCAGGTCTTTTTCTTACCTGATTAGCAAACTGAATTTTCTTTTTTTTTCTTTTTTCTAATGCGGAGTCTCGCTCCGCCACCCAGGCTGGAGTGCAGTGGAGCGATCTCGGCTCACTGCAAGCTCCGCCTCCCGGGTTCACGCCATTCTCTTGCCTCAGCCTCCCGAGTAGCTGGGACTACAGGCGCCCGCCACCACGCCCGGCTAATTTTTTGTATTTTTAGTAGAGACGGGGTTTCACTGTGTTAGCCAGGATGGTCTCGATCTCCTGACCTCGTGATCCACCCACCTCGGCCTCCCAAAGTGCTGGGATTACAGGCGTGAGCCACTGTGCCCGGCCACAAACAATTTTCCTTCTGATTTAATTTTTATTTTAACTCAACATAATTTTATCTCCTACAATCTCATACAGTTAAATTGTGTTGTGTCTAATAATTCCACTTCATAGTTGAAAAAGTAATTTCTTTTTTCTTTTCTTTTCTTTTTGGAAACAGGGTCTTATTGTGTCACCAAGGCTAGAGTGCAGTGGCACAATCATGGATCACTGCAGTCTCAACTTCCTGGGCTCAAGTGATCCTCCCACTTCAGCCTCCTAAGTAGCTGGGACTACAGGCGCGTACCATCACACCCAGCTAATTTTTGTATTTTTTTGTTTTGTAGAGAGAGGATTTCTCCATGTTGTCTAGGCTGATCCTGAACTCCTGGGCTTAAGTGATACTCCCACCTTGGCTTCCCTAAGTGCTGGAATTACAGGCATCACTACACCCGGCCATAATTTTCTTGTACATTTTATTTAATCACAATATTCTTCTTTTCCTCTCATTCATTTTTTCCATTTATACTCATAGTCTTTCTTATTATTGCCCATATTTTGTGCTCTTTTGTTTCATGGCTTTTGCAGAGCTGGTTCCTTATTGATTCATACTTCCCCTACTCTTCACCTGCCTAACCCCCACTCATTATTCAGGTGTCACCGTAAATGACATTTTTTTCACATATACTTTGATTTAACTCCCAACTGGGGTAACTCTATTATATGCATTCCTAGAATTCTATGCATACTATTTGTAATAATCAGTACATTTGTAATTCCTTGTTGTGTGTCTGTTTTCTCTACTGTGAGTTCCATGAGGGACTATGTCTATCTTGTATACCACAGGTATCATCAGCAAACACCCTAGTACGGAGTGGGTTAGCAAGAAATATCTGTTGGATGAAGACATGAAACAGATCTAATATAGATAAAACAATATGAAAACAAATGGTGAAATTTATTGCAAGTATACTAAAGGTACAGAGAAAGTAGATCTCTAGAGGATGAATAGAATAGACACCAATGTTTCTTAATTTCTTATTGACCCTGAATCCCTAACAGAGCAACACATTGCATGTAGGAGATATTCGTAAATGTTCACCAAATAACTAGATGAATGAAAGATTTGAAATGGATAATGAATGATAACTAGGCACTAGAAAGAGAAGGGCAGACGGCATGGTGACTCACGCTTGTAATCCCAGTACTTTGGGAGGCCAAGGTGGGCAGATTGCTTGAGCCTAGGATTTCAAGATCAGCCTGGGCAACATGGCAAGACCCCATTTCTACAAAAAATACAAAAAATTAGCTGGGCATGGTGGCGCATGCCCCGTAGTCCCAGCTACTTGGGAGGCTGAGGTGGGAGGATCACCTGAGCCCAGGAAGTCGAGACTGCAGTGAGCTGAGATTTCTCCACTGCACTCCAGCCTGGGTGACAGAGTGAGACCCTGTCTCAAAAACAAAAACAAAAGCAAAAAAGGGCAGAAAAGACCTTAAGTGAAAAGGGGGATAGATACCTGCCTACACAAAGGAAGGGAAGGAGCATAGCTCATAGGGAAATGGGAGACAACAAAGTGCCTAGCAAAGAGGGGGTTAAAGCAGACTGATGGCTTTGTGGGATGTGAGGTTGTACTAAGACTGCTGGCTTCAAAATCCACTCAGAGGAATTTAGATTTTAATATGATAATTTATAAAGAGCTTTTATAGGTTCTTAAGCAGAAAAAGTGACTTAATGAAAGCAGGATTTTGGAAAACTGAGTTTGGTGGCTATATGGAAAATGAGGAGGGAGGGAGGGACTAAGGAAAGACTTTAAGCTTAGAAAGCTGGAAGATAGTACTTCTGACAGCATGGAAATTTTAATAAGCATTGTATGTAAAATTTCTAATCTCTTTTGTCAAGGCCATTAAAGATCCTTGTTGGTTAAGGTCACCTGGTTCATATATATATGTATTTTTTTGAGACAGAGTCTTGCTCTCGCTCTGTTGCCCAGCTGGAGTGCAGTGGTGGTGTGATCTCGGCTCACTGCAACCTCTGCATCCCAGGCTCAGGTGATCTTCCCACCTCAGCCTCCTGAGTAGCTGGGACTACAGGCACACACCATCATGTCCGGCCAAATTTTCTGTTAATAGGGATAGGATTTCCCCATGTTGCCCAGGCTGGTCTTCAACTCCTGGGCTCAAGCGATCTGCTTGCCTCAGCCTCCCAAAGTGCTTGGATTGCACCACTGCACTGGGCCTCATGTTGTTACAATGAGATTATTTTCACCATTGTATTAACTAATAATAAATATTTAGTATGTACCAGGCACTATTCTAAGCATGTATGTATCTTTACACTAACTCTATGACATGAGTATGCTAACTACCTTTTTACAGATGAGGAAATTAAGATACAGAGAACTTAGCTGGGTGCCATAGTGAATGTGTATAGTCCTAGGTACAGGCTGAGGTGGGAGGATCACTTGAACCCAGGAGGTGGAGGCCAGCCTAGGCAACATAGCAAGACCCCATCTCTTAAAAAAGCAAAAAAAGACACATAGAACTTAAGTAACTTGCCCATGATTGTACAGCTAGCAAGTGGTGGAGCTGCCATCAAACCTGGGCTTTCTGATTCTGGTGTCCCTACTCTTAACCACTGCACTGTAGACTTTAGTTTAAATAATTACCAATTTAGTTTTAGGGGTGATGAGTTAAAGTGATTGTATGTGGTTCTATTTACATTTTGTATGTAACCAGATCACTGGCGTAGCTAGTACATGCACTTAAATACTGAAGTCTCATGGAACGGTAGAACTAAAATTACCTCTGGGGCATTTCCTAATATGTGACTAGTTTTTTGTTGTTGTTGTCATTGTTTTCTTTTTTGAGACAGGGTCTTGCTGTGTTGCCCAGGCAGGAGTGCAGTGGTGCAATCGTAGCTCACTGGTAGCCTCCTGGGATCAAGGGATTCCCCCACTTCAGCCCCTGAAGAAGCTGGGACTACAGGTGTGCACCACTACGCGCAGCTAATTTTTAAATTTTTTGTAGAGATGAGGTCTTACTGCATTGCCCAGGTTGGTCTTGAACTCTTGAGCTCAAGCAGTTCTTCTGCCTTGGCCTCCTCAAAGTGCTGAGATTACAAGCATGAGCCACCATGTCTGGCAATGACTGTTATTTAATATGTTTGTTTAAGATCAGAAAAATGATGAGCCATAGTGAAAGAAGAAGAGATGTTAGAATCAAATAGACCTTGGATTGAATTTTTTTTTTTTTTTTTTGAGATGGAGTTTCACTCTTGTCACCCAGGCTGGAGTGTGGTGGCGCGATCTTGGCTCACTGCAACCTTCACCTCCTAGGTTCAAGCGATTCTCCTGCTTCAGCTTCCTGAGTAGCTGGGATTACAAGCGTGCACCACCACGCCCAGCTAATTTTTGTATTTTTGGTAGAGACAGGGTTTCACCATGTTGGCCAGGCTGGTCTCAAACTCCTGACCTTAGGCGTTCTGTCCTCCTCAGCCTCCCAAAGTGCTGGGATTATAGGCGTGAGCCACCACTCCCAGCTGGATTGATGTTTAATTACTAGCTGTATTACCTTAGTGGGTTAATCTCTCTTCTGGAATATGGGTATGCTCATATTGTGAAGTTTTGTGACATTTCAATCACGTGTCAAATAACGTGTTGTGTATTAGCCTGGTATACTATAATTGTACATAAATTGTATGCTATTGTTGTTGTGTTCATTTTTATCATTCAGATTAATTGTTCATATGGTTAATTTTTATTTTTATTTATTTATTTTTTTTTTAGATGGAGTCTCACTCCATCGCCCAGGCTGGAGTGCAATAGTACAATCTTGGCTCAGTGCAACTTTCACTTCCTGGACTCAAGCAATTCTCCTGCCTCAGCCTCCTGAGTAGCTGAAATTACAGGCACACGCCACCATGCCCAGCTAATTTTTGTATTTTTAGTAGAGACAGGGTTTTGCTGTGTTGGCCAGGCTGGTCTCAAACTCCTGACCTTAGGTGATCTGTCCACATCAGCCTCCCAAAGAGCTGGGATTACAGACATGAGCCACCACACCTGGCTTCCTTTGGTTAACTTATTGAACTTGTGTTACAAACTTCTCATTTTCATGTGCTTGTAGGATGTATCTAACTTCCCAATATAGCCAAATTCCCTTAGGATGTACAGGGCATCTGGGTAAATCTATAAGAAGGTGAAGTGGCGAAGACTCAAAAAATCATTTAACAAAATATATATTGAATCTAACTGTAGGTATTTAATATAAGGAAAAGAAGACTATAAAGGAATAGCACAGCATCCACCATTAATATGCATAGGCTCTATTACACTTTGAGACTCATGAGGTTATTTGGTTATAGGATATAGTTAACCCTAGGGTTCCCATAAGGATGTGGAACATGAACTAGCTTGATAGTAGTACAGTGTCAGGCGTTTGTTACCTTTGACAGTCTTTGCAACAACCCATGTAGCATCTAACGTAGCTAATTGGGAGCATCTTTTTGGGCCTTCCTCCAGCCCCAGATAACTGCTCAAATGACAAGATTCACATCAGGCAGGTGTAGGAGCTGTCCTGGCTTAGAAGTCTTATTCCTGACAGCAACCAATATCTCTTGGAAAAACTTCATAGGCATAGATTCCAGGGTGTCTCTAGGGGACTTGCTCTGCTACAAGAGTGACTATTGAAGTAAGACCAAAGTTATGGCTATCTATCAGGGGTGTACGGTTCTCCCTGTTCAAATATAATTTATTATCTTTCACTTTTGCCCATGTTGGAATAGTAAGGATTGATTGTATGGATTGAATTGTGTCCCTCTAAAGTTCATATATTGAAGTTGTAACCTCCCAGTACCTCAGAATATGACTTTATTTGGAGAGAGGGTCTTTACAAAGGTAATCAAGTTTAAATGAAGTCATTAGAGCAGGTCCAAATCCAATATGACTGGTGTCCTTATAAGAAGGGGAAATATGGAAACAGACACACATATAGGGAAGATGATGTGAAGAGACATAGGGAGAAGATGGCCAACTACAAGCCAAGGATAGAGGCCTGGAAACAGATCCTTCTTTCACAGCCCTCAGACGGAACTATCTCTGCTGATGTTGATTTTGGGCTTGATTTTGGACTTCTAGCCTCCAGAAATGTAAGACAATGCATTTCTGTTATTTAAGCCATCCAGCTTGTACTTTGATATAGCTGTGCAAGCATGCTATCACACCAGTCCACCTTAAACAACTAAATATCAAGACAAAGTATGATAAAAACAAAAGATAATGGGCAGAGAAGGTGAGTCTTCTGCTTACCCTATCTTACTGCCTGTAGTTTTCAGGCCATAGAGCGGGTAGGGGAAACCCAAACTGACTTAGAGGTCTCCCTGACTTGAGGAGACAGAGTTGAGAAATATAGAGAGCCCACGATGGTTAGAATTTGCAGGACCGATTGCCAGAAGTGTTTTAAAAATTCAGGAGATCTGGAAAGATTTCTGGAGTCTTAGCTGATTACTTACTAGTCAGTGTGTCTATACGAGAAAAGCACTGCAAAGAAATGGGTAGAACAATTCTCACAGGGCCAGGAATAGTTTGTATTCTTACCAGCCAGAGTGACAAAGGTTCTTGTACTACATGGGCCACATTATGTCTAATGACTCAAATTATGTACAGATTCAAACTGCTCTGATCCTACCTAATAAGCTTTAAAGAAAGCTTGAAAAGGATGAAAGAATGGGCACATTAAGGAGAGCTATGGAAGATATAAAAAAGACCCAAATCAAGCTTTAAGAAATGTAGGTGGCAAGGGGATGAAAAGTATGTTGGATGAAATTAAATGCAGATTAGACAATGCTGAAGAAAAAACTCGTGATCATGAAAACATAACAACAGAAATGATCCAAAATGAAACACAGAGAAAAGGCTGAAAAATTAAATGAACAGCACATCATCGAGTTGTGGAATGTCAGGCAGCCAAATTCTGTAATTGAAGTACCCAAAGGAGAGAAAAGGTGGTGGACCTAAAAAATATTTGAAGAAACAATGGTTAAAAAATTTCCAAATTTAATGAAAATTATAAACTTACAGATCCAAGAAGCTCAATGAACCCCAATTGCAAGAAACAGGATAAAAACTACATTAAGAAATGTTATGATCATAATCAAATTGTATAAAAATTCACATAAAGAGAACCTTAAAAGCAGCTTGAGGGAAGAAATCTTCCTTATATACTTAGGTATTTTGCAAATATAAAAATGACAGCATATTTCTCATGAAAACAATGCAAGTTGCAAGACAGTGCAGCAAAATCTTTAAAATGCTGAAAAGAAAAACTGTCATCCTATATTTTATACCCAGTAAAAATACGTTTTAAAAATGAAGGCAGGCTGGGCGCAGTGACTCACACCCATAATCCCAGCACTTTGGAAGGCCAAGGTGGGCGGATCACTTGAGGCCAAGAGTTCGAGACCAAACTGGCTAACATGGTGAAAGCCCCATCTCTACTAAAAATACAAAAGTAGGCCAGGTGCTGTGGCTCACGCCTGTAATCCCAGTAGTTTGGGATGCCAAGGCGGGTGGATCATCTGAGCTCAGGAGTTCGAGACCACCTAGGGCAACGTGGTGAAACCTGGTCTCTACTAAAAATACAAAAAAATTAACCGGGTGTGGTGGCGTGCGCCTCTAGTCCCAGCCACTTGGGAGGCTGAGGCAGGAGAATCACCTGAACCCAGAAGGCAGAGGTTGCAGTGAGCCGAGATCCTGCCATTGCACTTCAGCCTGGGCAACAAGAGTGAAACTCCATCTCAAAAAAAAAAAAAAAGAAAAAGAAAAAGAAAACCACAGCCGGGTGCAGTGGCTGACGCCTGTAATCCCAACACTTTGGAAGGCCAAGGCGGGTGCATCACCTGAGGTCAGGCGTGTGAGACCAGCCTGGCCGACATGGTGAAACACCGTCTCTACTAAAACACAAAAATTAGCTGGGCTTTGGTGGTGGGTGCCTGTAATCCCAGCTACTCGGGAGGCTGAGGCAGGAGAATTGCTTGAACCTGGGAGGTGGAGGTTGCACTGAGCCGAGATCACGCCACTGCACTCCAGCCTGGGCGACAGAGTGAGACTGGTCTCAAAAAAAAAAAAAAAAAAAAACTAAATGGGTAGAAAAGATAGCATAGTAATATTAATTAAAGCTGAAATGGCTATATTAATATCTAGGTTATTTCAGAACATATATTACAACCAGGGATAAAGAAATACATACCATATTTATAAAGGGATGAATTTATCAAAATGATACAACAATTTCAAAACATGTATCTAAATAACAGAGCTTCAAAATGCACAGTGAGAGAACTGGTAAAACAAAAGGTTAAATGGAGAAACCCACAATAATATTTGGAGATTTCAATAACTCTGTGTCACTAATTGAAGGAAGTAGTAAATAGAAAATCAGCGGGACTATGGAAAACTTGAAGAACACAGCCAATTTTACTTAATTGATTTTTATAAAATGCTCCACACAACAGCATCAGAATGCACATTCATTTCCAGTGCACACAGAACATTTACAAAATAGACCATTTTCTGTGGTGTAAAAGAGGTCTCAATAAATGTAAGATGATTCAAATCATACAGAATGTGGTCTGTGACCACACAGCTTTAAATAAGAAACCAATGCCAGAAAGATCTCTAGAAAATTCCCAAATATTTGGAAATAAAGTGTACATTTCCCAATAATCCATGGGTCAAAGAATAAACCAAAAGGAAAATTATAAAATATTTTGAACTGCTTGAAAATGAAAACATGAGATATAAAAATTGGGGATACAGCTAAAACAATGATTAGAGATAAATTTATAGCATTAAACCCTTGTATTAGAAAAAAAGGCCAGGTGCGGTGGCTCATGCCTGTAATCTCAGCACTTTGGGAGGTTGAGGTGGGGGGATCACTTGAGGTCAGGAGTTTGAGACCAACCTGGCCAACATGGTGAAACCCCACCCCTACTAAAAATACAAAAAAATTATCCGGGCATGATGGTGCATGTCTGTAATCCCAGGAGGTGGAGGTTGCGGTAACTCGAGATCACGCCATTGCACTCCAGCCTGGGTGACAGAGCAAGACTCTGTCTCAGAAAAAAAAAAGAAAGAAAAAAAGACATCTCAAATCAGTGACCTACTCGTCTACCTTAAGTAATTAGACAACAAAGAGTAAATGAAATACAAAATAGAAGAAATAATAAAGATAAGCAATCCATAAAATAGAAGACAAAAACAATAAAGAAAATTAATGAAACCAAAAGCCAGTTCTTTGAGAAGAGCAATAAAATTGATAAACCTCTAGTTAGACTGATTAGATAGGGAAAGCACAAATTACCTTTTTAGGATGTAAAAGAGGGAAACTATCATTACAGGTCCGATAGACAGTATGAACATGTTTTGGTCAGTGTGCGTTCAACTTAGATAAAATAGGCAAATTATTTGAACAGTAAGTTTTCACAGCTCTCAAGATTAAATAGATAACCTAAATAGCCCTGTATTTATTAAAAGAATTGACTTTATTGTTTAAAACCTTCTCACAAAGAAAAGTCCTAGTTCAGATGGTTTCACTGGTAACTTAACAATGAAGGAAGAAATAACACCATTTCTGTGCAAACACACCAAGAAAATAGAAGAGAAGGAATCTTACTCTATGAGGTCAGCCTTATACTAATAACAAAACCAAAAAAAGACATTACAAAAAATGAAAACTATACATCATACCTCTCATGAAGTTATTTGCATAAATAGTTAACAAATTTTTAGTAAATCCACTCTAACAATACATAAAATAATAATGTATATTATGACTAAACATGGTTTATTTCAGGAATGCTAAGTTGGTTTAACATTCAAAACTCATTCCATAGTTTAGGATACAGGATCCTTTAACAGGATGAAAAAGGAAAACCATATGATACAGCAAAAGCAGTTGACGAAATCCTACTTCCATTCAAGATTAGAGAGAGCATGATTGTGTTTGTGTGTGTGTGTGTGTGTGTATCTTGGCAATCTAAGAAGAGAACTTTCACAAGCTAATGATTATGAAAAATCTATAACATCTCTAATGGTAACAGACTGAGTGCTTCCCCTTTAAGACTGGAAACAAGAACGGGATGTTCACTCCTGTTTTTATTGAGCATTGTAATGGAGCTTCTAGCCCATGTAATAAGGGGAAAAAAAAAAAGAGTCATAAAATTATATATATAAAAAAAGACTGTCGGTATTCATGGATAACATGGCTGTCTATGTAGCAAATCCTTATGGAGTCTACAAAATGGCCACTAGATCTACTAAGTGAAGTTAGCAAAGTCGTGAGATTATTGTATAAAAATCAGTAGTATTTTGGTATACTAGCAATGAACAATTGAATATAGAAATTTAATAACGATACAGTAGGCCAGGTGTGGTGGCTCACACCTGTAATTCCAACACTTTGGAGGACAAGGTGGGCTGATTGCTTGAGCCCAGGAGTTCTAGACCAGCCTGGGCAACACGGCGAGAACCTGTCTGTACAAAAAATACAAAATTAGCCAGGTGTCATGGCACATGCCTGTAGTTCCAGCTACTCAAGAGGCTGAGGTGGGAGGATCACTTGAGCCTAGGAGGCAGAGGTTGCAGTGAGCTGAGATTGTGTCACTGCACTTCACTCTGGGTGACAGAGTGTGACCCTGTCTCAAAGAAAAAACCACAACATCAAAAATATGACATAATTTGGGATAAATTTCTTAAATGATCTGTAATACTTATACACTGAAAACTACAAAATATTGTTACGAGAATTTAAAGACCTAAGTAGAGATATATAATATTTATGGATTGGTAGACTCAGTACTGTTAAGATTGCAGTTGTCCCCAAATTGATCTGTAGCTTCAACACAATCCCAATCAAAATACGAGTAGGCTTTTTTATAAATAAAAATTGGCTGGGCACAGTGGCTCACACCTGTAATCCTAACACTTTGGGAGGCCGATGCGGGCGGATCACCTGAGGTCAGGAGTTTGAGACCAGCCTGACCAACATGGTGAAACCCCATCTCTACTAAAAATACAAAATTAGCTGGGCGTGGTGGCGCATACCTGTACTCCCAGCTACTCAGGAGGTTGAGGCAGGAGAATCACTTGAACCCGGGAGGTGGAGGTTACAGTGAGCCGAGATCGCACCATTGTACTCCAGCCTGGGTAACGAGCAAAACTCCGTCTCAAAAAAAAAATAAAATAAAAACAGATAAAAATTGAGGTACTGATCCTGAAATTTATATGGGGATGCAAAGAACCTAGAAGAGTCAAAACAACTTTGAAAAAGAACATAATAGCCAGGCGCGGTGGCTCAGGCCTGTAATCCCAGCACTTGGGGAGGCCAAGGTGGGCAGATCACGAGGTCAGGAGATCGAGACCATCCTGGCCAACATGGTGAAATCCCATCTCTACTAAAAATACAAAAATAAGCTGGGCATGGTGATGTGTGCCTGTAATCTCAGCTACTTGGGAGGCTGAGGCAGGAGAATCTCTTGAACCCGGGAGGCAGAGGTTGCAGTGAGCTGAGATTGCGCCATTGCACTCCAGCCTGGTGACAGAGAGGGGGAGATTCTGTCTCAAAAAAAAAAAAAAAAGAGAGAGAAAAAGAAAATAATTCCAGGACTTCTTAGATGATGTTAAGACCTTTATTTTTTTTGACAGAGGTTCGCTCTTGTTGCCCAGGCTGGAGTGCAATGGTGCAATCTCAGCTCACTGCAACCTCCGCATCCTGGGTTCAAGTGATTCTCCTGCCTCATCCTCCCGAGTACCTGGGATTACAGGCACATGCCACCACACCCAGCTAATTTTGTATTTTTAGTAGAGACAGGGTTTCTCCATGTTGGCCAGGCTGGTCTCGAACTCCTGACCTCAGGTGATCCACCTACCTCGGCCTCCCAATGTGCTGGGATTACAGGCATTAGCCACCGTGCCCGGCTGTTAAGATGTATTTTAAAAGTAGAGTGATCAAAGCAGTATTGTTTGGGTGTAAATATATATGAATAGACCAATGGAACAGAACAGAGAGTCAAAACATAGATGCTTACAGATGCTCAATTGCTTTTCCATAAAGATGCCAAGGCAGTTCATTAGCAAAAGGATAATCTTTTGAACAAAAATGGTCTTTATAATTGTATAGCCAGTTGTCTGAAAAAGAAGATGAACCTCAACCTTTACCTCATACCATGTACAAAAATTAATTGGAAATGGTTCATAGATTTATACAGAGTTAAAACTAAAACTTCTGAAAGAAGACATAAGATAAAAATCTTAGTGACCTTTGGCTTGAAGGAGGGTGAGGGAACCATATATTACAAAGGGGCTCAAGGAAATTTTGGGGGGTGATTGCAAGTGCCTTTTTATGAGTATATGCACATGTCAGAATTCATCAAATTGTACACTTTAAATATGTGTAATTCATCAGTTATTTTAAATATAACTATAGAAGAAAATACATCATTTTTTTTTTTCTGGTAACGTAATAGACGTTCAAACTTTGATCAGGTCACTGCAGTGATATAGCCAAAGAGTTAACCTATCGAAGTCTCACACAAAAAGGAACAAGGTTTTGTTAACTCTTTACTCAACACCGAAAAGATAGGAATAGAGAAGTTTATGTTGGTTGTGATACAAGAATCTGTGAAATCATGTATTTGTACAATTCTCCATCTTGTATAGGACAGGCTGAAAAATAGGCTGAATGGCCTCTTGAGATTCTTTCCCACTCTAAGCTTCTAAAATAGGAGTTTTGGTTTATTTTAATTTGAAACTACACATATTCTTCAGAGAAGTGTGAAATTACAAAAGCATAATTTCATAGGTTCTTTGTAGCACTGTCGAGAACAGATGGTGCTAAAATCTGTTTGAGGAATGTTTGATTCTCTGGCCTTCAAGGAATACATTTCTTTTAGGGAATTAGGAGCTGATAGTCCTCTTCTTAAAGGAATGAAAGGAGTTGGTCAAAGGTCCTCTGGAGAATAGTGCAGAGGAGAGAGATGATGTTCCATTGATTATTGGTATAGCTTTTCCTAGTTTATACATAAAAGACAGTATTTAACAATGGATATGTTCAAATAAAAGAATCTTCAAGAAGAAGCCCATGATGCTGTACCTCCACTGACTGCAAGAGGAGGCCACTGCTGAACCCCACATGCCCAGGATAGTACTGTCTTCTCTCTTGTGTACATGCCCATTGACAGGAGTGGTTCTACTACACTGGACTTCTAGTCAAACTCCTGGCTTTCCCTGTCTCCCAGAACTCACAACCTCGCTGCCATATTTGTCCTTGAGACCATCAGCTCTAATCTCATTGTGTTTATGTCAAGCACCACAAGAAGTTCTGGACTCCTAGGGCATCCCTCATTTATCGTAATTTAATTTCTATCTCCGTACACCCTCCTTTCTGACCCCATTTCGTATTCATTTTGGAAAACCCAAGATATTAATTCTTGTAAGTCTTATTTGCCTCTATACATTTCCTTGGTAATCTTATCCAGTTCTATGGGCTTAAATACTATTTCTAAGCTGACATCTTCCAAATGTTTGTTTTAGCCTAAATCTCTCTGCTGTTTTGTAGACTTGACTGTCTTACTGCCCACTTGACATCTCCACTTGCATACACATTTCAAGCTTAGCAAGTTCACCTTTGACATGGTCATCTTACAGGCTTCTCTATCTAAATTAATGACAGTGCTGTCATCTTTCCAGTTACCCAAGCCCAAAACTTTAGAGTCATCTTTGAATCTTCTTTTCCTCATTCCTCGATAGACAAATCTATCAGGAAATTCTGCTGCCTCTACTTTCTAAATATATCTATAATCCAGCTGCCTCTCAATCCTGGGACCAGTCTGGTCTCTGACCTAGATTTCTGCAGTGGCCTCCTAACTGGTCTTCCTATTAGTACCCTTGTCAGTCTGTTTTTAATGTAGCAGCCTAAGTGGTCTTTTCTTTTCTTTTTTTTTTTTTTTTTTTGAGACAGAGTCTCGCTGTGTCGCCCAGTGGAGTGCAATGGCGCGATCTCGGCTCACTGCAACTTCCGCCTCCCGGGTTCAAGCGATTCTTCTTCCTCAGCCTCCCGAGTAGCTGGGACTACAGGCGTGCACCACCATGCCCGGCTAATTTTTGTATTTTTAGTAGAGACGGGGTTTCACTATATTGGCCAGGCTGGTCTCGAACTCCTGACCTTGTGACCTGCCCGCCCTGGCCTCCCAAAGTATTGGGATTACAGGAGTGAGCCACCATGCCCAGCCTGGTCCTTTCAAAACTAAGTCATATCATATCACTCCTCTGCTTAAAACCTTCCACAGATTTTTCATCCCAATCAGAATGACACAAGTCCTCTACACCATTTGTATTTCTCGACTCATTATCTCTGTGATCTCTTTTTTTCTTTTTTGGAGACAGAGTCTCGCTCTATCGCCCAGGCTGGAGTGCAGTGGCGCGATCTCAGCTCACTGCAAACTCTGCCTCCCAGGTTCACGCCATTCTCCTGCCTCAGCCTCCTGAGTAGCTGGGACTATAGGCGCCTGCCACCGCGCCCAGCTAATTTTTTGTATTTTTAGTAGAGACAGGGTTTCACCGTGTTAGCCAGGATGGTCTTGATCTCCTGACCTCATGATCCGCCCATCTTGGCCTCCCAAAGTGCTGGGATTACAGGTGTGAGCCACCACGCCCGGCCCTCTGTGACCTCATTTTTTTATAACTCTTCCTTTTCTGTCACTCAGCTCTGGCCACACTGTCCTCAGTGTTCCTTGAAATTCCAGGGCATGCTACCTTACTGCCCTCCAGGGCCTTGCACGTATCCCCATGCAGTGGGATAAAAGCCTTTGGCTTTTCCCTCACTTTTTTCAGTAAGACATCCTCTGACTCTCCTATTTAAAATTGTACCCACCAATACTCCCAGTCCTCCTTCCATGTTTTATTTTTCTCTGTAGCACTTGTCATTGTATAATAGTTTTATGTATTTTACTTATTTGTTTGTTGTTTTTGTCTCCTCCTCCTACACACAAGAATATAAGCTCTGTGAGGGCAGGAATTTGTTTGCTTGTCTACTACTGAATAAAGCAAGCACTAAAACAGTGTCTGGCACATATTAGATACTCAATGCCCATTGGCTAAATGAATAAGTATTTTCTAAATGAATGAGTGAAGGCAGCCTGGGCACATAGCGTGAGACCTCAGCTCTACAAAATAAAAGTAGGCCAGAGGGCCAGGCACTTTGCCTCATGCCTGTAATCCCAGCACATTGGGAGGCCAAGGAGGGAGGGTCACTTCAGGTCAGGTGTTTGAGAGCAGCCTGGCTATCATGGTGAAACCCGTCTCTACCAAAAAATAACAAAAATTAGGCGGGCATGGCAGCACATGCCTATAATCCCAGCTACTCGGGAGGCTGAGGCAGGAGAATCACTCCTGAGGTCCAGAGTTCACAACCACCCTGACTAACGTGGTGAAACCCCGTCTCTACTAAATACAAAAAAAAAAAAAAAAATAGCCAGGCGTGATGGCGCATGCCTGTGATCTGAGCTACTTGAGAGGCTGAGACAGGAGAATTGCTTGTACCTGGTTGGCGGAGATTGCAGTGAACTGAGATTGTGCCATTGCACTCCAGCCTGGGCAACAAGAGCAAGACTCAGTCTCAAAAAAAAAAAAACCACAAAAAAACAAATGAAAATAAAGATAGCTGGGCATAGTGGTACATAGCTATAGTCTGTGTACCTGGGAGGCTGAGGTGGGAGGCTCACTTGAGCCCAAGAGTTGGAGACTGCAGTAAGCTATGATTATGCCACTGCACTCCAGCCGGGGCAACAGAACAAGACCCTGTCTCAAAAACACACACACACACACACACACACACACACACACACACACACAAACAAAAACAAAACAAAACAGATTGAATGAAGACTCATAGTTGTCAATATGTAGATTCATAGGACTTGAAGATGGGGTCTAGCCTCTGGACACTAGTGAATTTCAGCTAACTGGAAGGGTACGTATTTACATTTTTCTTAAAATTACTCCAAGAAAGTATATTCTTCCACCTTTTCCATCGTTCTTCAGCTCAGTGTTTCTTTCTCAGTTCTAGTTCTGTTCCTCACTTATGCTGCTTCCTCTGTCCAAAATATTCTTTTTATATACCTGAGAGCCTTTAGCAAACCTCCCTAGAATTCTCCATCCCCTAGACAGTGTCACTGTTTTTCTCCTCCATTTTCCTGTTGTTCTTTATTTCTGTAACATGCACAGGATGATGGGTGTGAATCCTGTCCTCTGAATTGTGAGCCTCTTGAGGGCAGAGAGTGTCTTTCATGCTTCCCTGTATCCTTGTAGTTGTTCACTTTTCATAGATTTTTCACACCTTTGTACTGGATCTTCCTGTCTAAAGCCTTTGTTAATCACTTGATAAGGTTTGTAGAACTGAATCACTAAAACTTATTTTATTTGGCCGGGTACAGTGGCTCACGCCTGTCGTTCCAGCACTTTGGGAGGCTGAGGAGGGAGGATCACTTTAGCCCCAAGATTTGAAACCAGCCTTGGCAACATATTAAGAAAGACCCCATCCATACAAAATTAAAAATAAAAGAATTAGGCTGGGCGTGGTGGCTCACGCCTGTAATCCCAACACTTTGGGAGGCTGAGGCGGGCGGATCATGAGGTGAGGAGATCAAGACCATCCTGGCTAACATGGTGAAACCCTATCTCTACTAAAAATACAAAAAATTAGCTGGATGTGGTGGTGGGCCCCTGTAGTCCCAGCTACTCGGGAGACTGAGGCAGGAGAATGGTGTGAACCCGGGAGGCAGAGCTTGCAGTGAGGCTGAGGCAGGAGAATGTTGTGAACGTGGGAGGCAGAGCTTGCAGTGAGCCGAGATTGCACCACTGCACTCTAGCCTGGGCGACAGAGCGAGACTCCATCTCTAAAAAATTAAATAAATAAATAAATAAATACATAAAAAATAAAAGAATTAGCCAGGTGTGGTGGCACATACCTGTAGTCCCAACTTCTTGGGAGGTTGAGGTGGGAGGATCACCTGAGCCCCAGAGGTCAAGGCTGCAGTGAGCAGTGATCATGCCACTGTACCCCAGCCTGAACGAGAAGGCGAGACTGTCTCAAGAAATAAAAACGAAAACAGAAACTTATTTTATTAGATACCCAATCTATGTGACACTAATTACAAGTGAATCAAGATTTAAAAGAAAATCATGCTAACCACATTAACTCTCAGTATAGTTTTATGACTATTACAAGCCATCCAAATCTATTCCTACTTATTCGGTTTACTAACTAGTATATTCAGCAAGTATTTATGGAGTGCCTGCCATGACAAAGGCCCTATGCTAAGCCTAACACATATACAAATTGTATCCACTCCTCAAGACTCTGTTTAAACTCCTCTATAAATCCTTTCCAGTTCAAATCGAAAGGCTAAATAGTCATTTTTTAAACATGAGATCTCAGAGAGGAAATTGAAGTACATGATGTGTTAACTGAAAGATGGATTAGGTGTTATAACTCTTCACACACTTCTGCAGCATAATCATTCATAGAACTGTGTTCTTTTAATTGGCTCCTGTGATTTTTCCGGGACTCCAAGGGTGGGAAACACCGGGAGGTAAAGCTCGTGCTGTTTCACTTGATGTGCTAAAATGGTTCTTTTGAGATAATGCTCCTGTAGCATTTAGCTCAGCTTGCTCAGTGCCTGGCTCATGGTTGGTGCTCTGGAAATGTTACGTACTTTGCACATTCTGTTGTTACAGCAGTTGTTTCTCTGCCTTTTACTGGTATGTCATTCTCAATAATTTGTAAACTTTTAGGAAAGGTCCTTAATTTCATTATCTTATAAGAGGTATAGGAGCTACCTGGTTGAATTATTTGCTGCTGATTTTAAGGTTGCTTTAAGGTTCAGTAGGCAGGGTAGGGAAGATGAGCATACAAATTTTATTTAACAAATTGTTTGTTAAAAGAGTACTTATTATATGTTTGATGCTGTCCTAAGCACTTTGTAAATATTAATTTATCTAACTCTCATAACTGTATGAAATAGTTACTTTTATTATCACATTTTATAGAAGAGGGTCCTGGGACACAGAGAGGTTAAGTAAGTTTACTAAAGACACACAGATAGTTACGAGCAAGGCCAGTATTCAGATACTGTTGGTCGAAGGCCAGGCATGGTGGATCATGCCTGTAATCCCAGCACTTTGGGAGGTCAAGGTGGGTGGATCACCTAAGGTCAGGAGTTCAAGACCAGCTTGACCAACATGGTGAAACCCTGTCTCTACTCAATACCAAAAAAAAAAAAAAAAAAAAATAGCTGGACATGGTGGCACATGCCTGTGCCTGTAATCCCAGCTACTTGAGAGGCTGAGGCAGGAGAATCACTTGAACCCAGGACGTGGAGGTTGCAATGAGCCAAGACTGCACCATTGCACTCCAGCCTGGGCAACAAGAGTGAAACTCCATCTCAAAAACAAACAAGGCCGGGCACAGTGGCTCATGCCTGTAACCCAGCACTTTGGGAGGCTGAGGTGGGTGGATCACCAGGTCAGGAGATAGAGACCATCCTGGCTAACATGGTGAAACCCCATCTCTACTAAAAATACAAAAATTAGCTGGGCATGGTGGCATGCACCTGTAGTCCCAGCTACTCGGGAGGCTGAGGTAGGAGAATCGCTTGAACCCAGGAGGCGAAGTTTGCAGTGAGCCGAGATTGCACCACTACACTCCAGCCTGGTGACAGAGTGAGACTCTGTCTCAAAAATAAACAAACAAAAATACTGTTGGTCTTGCAATTAAGCATTATTCAAGGTTGAATGTGAATGATGGCATATAAAAAGTACAGAGAATGTGCTATGGCATTTCAAAGAAGGTAATGGTCACATTAATGTCTCATTGGGGGTTACAGAAGTCTTCATGCTGGCCAGGCGCGGTGGCTCACGCCTGTAATCCTAGCACTTTGGGAGGCTGAGTCGGGCAGATCACAAGGTCAGGAGTTCGAAACCAGATTGGCCAATATGGTGAAACCCCATCTCTATTAAAAATACAAAAATTAGTGGGGTGTGGTGGCGTGTGCCTGAAGTCCCAGCTACTCAGGAGGCTGAGGCAGAAGAATTGCTTGAATCCGGGAGGCAAGAGGTTGCAGTGAGCCGAGATGGTGCCACTGCACTCCAGCCTGAGCGACAGAGGGAGACTTGTCTCAGAAAAAAAAAAAAAAAAAGTCTTCATGCTGAAATTGGCATTTTCAGGGGACTACTTTTTCAGGTGCTTGGCCATAGGAGAAGAAAAGGGAAGGTAGGCCGGGCGCGATGGCTCACGCATGTGATCCCATCACTTTGGGAGGCCGAGGTGGGTGGGTCACTTAAGCTCAGGAGTTTGAGACCAGCCTGGCCAAGATGGTCAAACTCCGTCTCTACTAAATACAAAGAATTAGCCCGGGTGGTGGCGGGCGCCTGCAGTCCCAGCTACTTGGGATGCTGAGGAAGGAGAATCGCATGAACTCAGGAGGCAGAGGCCGCAGTGAGCCAGGACCACACCACTGCACTCCAGCCTGGCCAACAGAGCAAGACTCTGTCTCAAAAAGAAAAAAAAAAAAAAAACCCAAAAAGAAAATAGTAATGCAAAGCCTCAGGGATGGGAAATGGTAGGCCATCAGGAAGTAGTCCTGCATGTAAGCAGCATGTAAGGATACTGTAGGAGGGAGGCAAGATTTGGGGTTAGAGCATAGGAAGCTTGAGATTCTGAATGGAGGACAAGCTGGAGAAGATGTGACATAGAGCTGTGCTTTGATAAGTACGAAAACATTGTATGTGATGAATCAGAACTGATAGAGATTCACTGTAGGAAAACCAGTTACAAGGTCATTATGTCCAGAAAAGAGGCAATTAGGCCTTGAACTATGGTGAAAATAGGTATAGATACAAGAACATTACAGAATTTGAATTGACAGCAGAATAACACAACCAAAATGGATAGTCAAATATTTATATCATTATATGACTAGTGTAAGTTTGTTTTATGGTCAGTAAGGTCCTTTGAATCTCTTGAAAACTCTGCTCTTGTTGTAACTGAGCATTATCTTAAGAGAAAATATATTCATTTATCTCTAAAGAAATATGAAGTTTCTTTCATTGGACTTGTAATTTACATCCAAGGAAATGATTTCCTTTGAGGCCAGCTAATTTATTCAGAATGTCTGGATTGAAAATGTTTCTTAGTCTGCTTAGTGTAGACAAAATTAGAAACCACTTTAGCCTAATGATTCGGAAGAAATGATTTCTTTAAAATTGTGATCATCTCAGTTTCTTTCATGTGATACAAATGTAAATTGCAAATGAGAACCTAAATGTGTCTGTCAGTTGGCTTTGCTAAGCAGAAATCTTCTAGCTGACTCATCCTATTTACAGAAGAATTATTTCAAAGTAACCTTTGGAAAACCTGGGTAGAAGTGGTTTGGATTAGTGAGGTTGATAAATATCAGTGTAAGAGGAGTATTCAATTATAGTTTGGATACCTCTGGTGCTTTGGAAGAGTTATAACAAAATAAAGCCAAGAGATGATGATGATGCCTTAGAGTTGTATGGATACAATACCTAGGAGTAAATTTAACCAAGGAAGTAAAAGACTTGTACCCTGAGAACTACAAAACATTGCTGAAATTAAAGACCTGTGTAAATGGAAAGATGTTCCATGGATTAGAAGACTTAATATTGTTAAGATGTCAATATTAAAAGTGATCTACAAATGATTCATTGCAAGCCGTATCAAAATTTCAATGGCCTTTTTGCAGCAATGGAAAAGCCAATATTCAAATCATCTGTAATTGCAAGGGGCCCTGAATAGCCCTTCGTGGATGTTCTTGAAAAAAGAAGAACAAAATTGGTGGATTTATACTTCTCAATTTTAAAACTTACCCTTACCTCACATTATATATAAAAACTGACTCAAAACAGTCAACCAACAAACTAAATATAAGAGCTAAAACCGTAAAGCTATTAGATGAAAACAGTAATCTTTCGTGACCTTGGATTTGGCATTGGATTCTTAGATATGACCCCAAAAGCACAAGCAACAAAAGAAAAAAAATAGATGAATTGGATTTAATAAAAATTAGAAATTTTATGCATCCAAGGACATTAGCAAGAAAATGAAAAGACAACCTATAAAATGGGAGAAAATATTTTCAGATCATATCTCTCATAAGGGTCTTAAGAATTCTTACATATCGGCCAGGCGCGGTGGCGCATGCCTATAATCCCAGCACTTTGGGAGGCCAAGGCGGGCGGATCATGAGGTCAGGAGATCGAGACCATCATGGTTAATATGGTGAAATCCCGTCTCTACTAAAAATACAAAAAATTAGCCGGGCATGGTGGCCAGCACCTGTAATCCCAGCTACTCAGGAGGCTGAGGCAGGAGAATGGCGTGAACCTGGGAGGTGGAGCTTGCAGTGAGCCTAGATCGCGCCACTGCACTCCAGCCTGGGTGACAGAGCGAGACTGTCTCAAAAACAAAACAAAACAAAAAATTCTTTCGTGTCAACAGCAAAGACAGCAAGGCAAAGTGGGTATGTGCCTGTAGTTCCAGCTACTTGGAAGGATAAGGTGAGAGGATCAGTGTCAACCTGGATAACATAACATGACATAACATAGCACCATAGTCTCTAAAAAAAAGACAACCCAGTTAAAAAATGGGCAGGCCAGGTGCGATGGCTCACGCCTATAATCCCAGCACTTTGGAAGCCAAGGTGGGCGGACCACTTGAGGTCGGGAGTTCGAGACCAGCCTGACCAACATGGAGAAACCCCATTTCTACTAAAAATACAAAATTAGTGGGTGTGCTGGCACATGCCAGTAATCTCAGCTACTCGGGAGGCTGAGGCAGGAGAATCACTTGAACCTGGGAGCTGGAGGTTGCGGTGAGCTGAGATAGTGTCACTGCACTCCAGCCTGGGCAACAAGAGCGAAACTCCATCTCAAAAAAGGAATAAAAGAATGGCTGCTCCATAGGCAGAGCAGTGTCATGGGCTGCCTGACTGAGTATATTTACGGTATTTCCTGATTATATGCTAAACAAAGGGTTTTCTGGGAAAGGGGTGGGGAATTCCTGGAACTGAGGGTTCCTTCCTTTTTAGATCATATAGGGTAACTTCCTGACATTGCCATGGCATTTGTAAAACTGTCATGCATGGGTGGGAGCGTCTTTTAGCATGCTAATGCATTATAATTAGTGATAATGAGCAGTGAGGACCTCCAGTGGTCACTTTCATCACCATCTTGGTTTTGGTGGGTTTTGGCTAGCTTCTTTACAGCATTCTGTTTTTATCAGTGGGGTCTTTGTGACCTGTATCTTGTGCTTTCCTCCTATCCTAAGAATGCCCAACCTCCTGGGATGCAGCCCAGCAGGTTTCAGCCTCATTTTACCCAGCCCCTGTTCAAGATGGAGTCAAACAACTCTGACAGCACTACAACTTTTTTATTTTATTTTTATTTTTTGAGATAGAGTCTCCCTGTGTTCCCCAGGCTGGAGTGTAGTAGCGCAATCTTGGCTCACTGCAGCCTCCACCTGTTGGGGTAAAGTGATTCTCCTGCCTCAGCCTCCCGAGTAGCTGGAATTACAGGCACCCGCCACCACACCCAGCTCATTTTTTTGTACTTTTAGTAGAGATGGGGTTTTACCATGTTGGCCAGGCTGGTCTCGAACTCCTGACCTCAAGTGGTTCACCCACCTCGGCCTCCTAAAGTGCTGGGATTACAGGTGTGAGCTACCGGGCCTGGCCCGCAACACTACAGCTTATAGGAGGAAGAGGGGAGTAAAACAAAATAAGTTTCCAGTTAGATGTTTAAAGGCTCAATTTTAAAGGATTAGATCAGAAAGTTGGACAAATGGGATGACATGAAGGAAAAAATGGGAAATAAAAACAAATTATCATTAACCCAGAGCTGGGCTAGGTGGCATGTGCCTATATAATCCCAGCCATTCAAGAGGCTGAGGTGGGAGGATCACCTGAGCCAAGGAGCTTGAATCCAGCCTGGACAACATAGTGAGATCCCTGTCTCTTAAAAAAAAAAAAAGTGTCGGCCGGGTGCAGTGGCTCACGCCTGTAATCCCAGCACTTTGGGAGGCCGAGGTGGGCGGATCACGAGGTCAGGAGATCGAGACCATCCTGGCTAACATGGTGAAACCTTGTCTCTATAAAAATACAAAAAAATTAGCTGGGCGTGGTAGCAGGCACTTGTAGTCCCAGCTACTCCGGAGGCTGAGGCAGGAGAATGGCGTGAACCCAGGAGGCGGAGGTTGCAGTGAGCCAAGATCGAGCCACTGCATTCCAGCTTGGGCAACAGAGAGAGACCCTGTCTCAAAAAAAAAAGGTGTCAAACTCTTTATTTTTTTTTATTTTTTTTTTGAGACAGAGTCTTGCTCTTTCCCCAGGCTGGAGTGCAGTGGCGCGATCTTGGCTCACTGCAAGCTCCGCCTCCCAGGTTCACGCCATTCGCCTGCCTCAGCCTCCTGAGTAGCTGGGACAACAGGCATCTGCCACCATGCCCAGCTAAATTTTTTTGTATTTTTAGTAGAGATGGGGTTTCACCATATTAACCAGGATGGTCTCGATCTCCTGACCTCGTGATCCGCCTGCCTCGGCCTCCCAAAGTGCTGGGATTATAGGCATGAGCCACCGTGCCTGGCCCCAAACTCTTTATAGAAATAAATAACAACAAATGATCATTAACCTGTTTCAGCCAGGGGTTGGAGTTTAACATCAAGGTGAGTTCTTACGTATTACATGCAAAACAGTGGCCCATGAATTTTTTTTTTTTTTGGATTAGGTCAGAATTATCATGTTAAATCTTTTGAGAAGAATAAAGCAAAATATTAGTAACTAATTTCATTGAAGATCTCAAACATAAGTTAGTAAAATTAAGAAACAATTTGAATTTCATATGTTTTTAGAGGAAAGTTCACTCCTTTGGAAGTTGAAAAAGCAGATGTACTTAAATATGGGACATTCTTTTGAACTTAGAATTTCAGATTATATATCCTCAGAGAATCCAGTATATAGGAGAAACTACAATTAGCTAAACTAATTTTAGCTACTTGAGTTCAATTCAGCAGTAAGACAAAAAGTGAATGCAAAATGTATCATGTGCTTATTAGGTCATAGTACAAATCGCTTATAAAATGTACAGGGAATTTTTGTGTACATTGATTTGTTAATGGTGACTGATTTTTTTACTTTGTTTCATTATTTGGTGGCCCTTTTTGTCACTTTAATACGTAATATTCTGTTAGTTTTGTTTTTGAGAAGATGGAGTTGCACCATGTCAGACAGAAAAATGCCCATTCTTGTCAGAATAAGGTTATCTCTTTGATTGCAGATGATGAAAGCCATGAACAAGTCCAATGAGCATGTCCTGGCAGGAGGTGCCTGCTTCAATGAAAAGGCAGACTCTCATCTTGTGTGTGTACAGAATGATGATGGAAACTATCAGACCCAGGCTATTAGTATTCACAATCAGCCCAGAAAAGGTGAGCATTTGAGCTGGTTGAGATTATGATAATGGAAAATTATACTGGACTTGGACAGTTAGATACCTCAGTCCCGTAACACTCACTTTCTAGATAGGTGACCACAAACAAATTAATTAACCTTTCCAACCATATTCTTCAGGATTATGTTGACTCCCCAAGTGGCCAGACTCAGAGTTGCAAATGGGATATGTGTTATTGAGGGAAAAATTTTGAAAATATGCCCTTAGGAGGGAGGGATAGCATTAGGAGAAATACCTAATGTAAATGACGAGTTGATGGGTGCAGCAAAACTAACATGGCATGTGTATACGTATGTAACAAACCTGCATGTTGTGCACATGTACCCTAGAACTTAAAGTATAATAATTAAAAAAAAAAAAAAAAAAAAGAAAATATGCCCTTAGGATATTGACAAGGGCCAGCACTGGCATTTGAAGGCACGACTAGGCCCCATAATGACAGTATGTTTAGGTAAATTTGAAGCTTGTTGGATGGCCATTCCCACAGAATGCTAATTAACTTGACAGGATTCTGAAGGAGGTTTCAGTGCTATTCAGAATGTGGTCTCCACACCCCAGATTCACTAATCAAAATTTGCATTTTAACGAGATCTCTGTGTGATTCAAGTGCACATTCGACTTTGAGAAGCATTGCTCAAGAGGCGTTACCCAAAGTGTTTTCTCAGGCACCATGGTGTTAAAAACTGTTCACATGAAAAAATAAGTCTTGTTTAATAGATTTAATCTAAGAAACCCTGTGTTAGGCCAGCCGCGGTGGCTCATGCCTGTAATCCCAGCACTTTGGGAGGCCAAGACGAGAGCATCATTTGAGCTAAGGAGTTCAAGACAAGCCTGGGCAACATAGCAAGACCCTGTCTCTTAAAAAAAAAAAAAAAGCTGGGCATGGTGGCTCACGCCTGTAATCCCAACACTTTGGGAGGCCGAGGTGGGTGGATCACCTAAGGTCAGGAGTTCAAGACCAGCCTGACCAACGTGGTGAAACCTCATCTTTACTAAAAATACAAAAGAGTTAGCGGGGCATGCTGGCACATGCCTGTAGTCCCAGCTACTCGGGAGGCTGAGGCAGGAGAATGGCGTGAACCCAGGAGGTGGAGCTTGCAGTGAGCAGAGATAGCACCACTGCACTTCAGCCTGGGTGACAGAGCGAGACTCCGTCTCAAAAAAAAAAAAAAAAACTTAGCAGATAAAATAGTTGGCAACCATATTTCTATCTTCAGAATATATTTGATCTAAAAAAATCTGAAAATCAATGGATTAGATTGGGGGTGGCAAACTTTTTTTGTGAAGGGCCAAATGATAAATATTTTAGACTTTGCAAGCTGTGGTTTTTGTCAACAACTATTCGGCTCTAGTATTATAGTGCAAAAACTGCCATAGACAATAAGTAAATGAATGGACATGGCTGTGTTTCAATAAAATTTTATTTACAAAAGCAGGCTGGAGGCCAAGCAGGCTATAGCTTGCCAACCCCCTGACCTCAACCATTAAGATTCCTTTTCTTGTAAGATACTTGGATTCTTAATTAGAGGAAGAACAAAACAAAATGGGGGAGTGTATCTTAAAACCTAGTTCCCAAAGCTGTTGTAAGCATCAGAATTGTTGGTTACATGTTTATTGTGGAATATAGATTTGATTTTTTAAAATTTTCTGTGTGATGATGGTCGGAATTCTCAACTTCTGAATATTTTGTTATTATTCTCAATCCCTCCAGCTTAGGGTCTGTCTTACTAAACTATTTCTATTGCTGTTTTAGTGACTGGTGCCAGTTTCTTTGTGTTCAGTGGCGCTCTGAAATCCTCTTCTGGATACCTTGCCAAGTCCAGTATTGTGGAAGGTAAAGAATGAATTGTTCAGTCCTCATAACAAGGACTGAACTTATGTACATAAAGGGAATCCTTTACACTTCTGCTGTAGATGTCTGACTCCTACTGTTTTTTCAGTAGCATCTCTTCAGCAAATTAAAACTGCCATGAGAGTGCTTAGTTCTCTGAAGAAAGGAGTAAGTGGTAGGGATACCATGTGACAATGACATTAAAACTAGGAGAGGAGATGGCCTTTCAGAGCTCTGGGATAAGGTACCTGAGGGCATGTAGTCTGAGTTCAAATATATCATTGGGTGGAAATATTAATATCTAAATGTGTAGATGAAAGTCTCTCCTGTCCACAAGAATGCTGTGGTCATCATTTGGAGTACAAAATGGCATGTGCTTGCTGCTAGTGTGCTATAATTAGACATGACACATATGTTGACAAAAGTTAATTAAACTAAAGGCTAATTGGCACACCGTTTATTTTCTTTGCTGGTTTTCATTGTGTTTTGATTTTGCTACTCTTATTTCATAACAGATGGCTTAAAACAACCATTTTATCATGCTTGCTTATCCTCTAGATCAGTAATCTTGACAGGGCAATGCAGGGATGGCTTAACACTGCTTCATGATGTTTGGAGTCTTAGTTGGGATGACTTGAAGTCATCTGATGACTGGGAGCTAGAATTATATGAAGGTTTGTTCACACACACGTCTGAGGCCTGGCCTGGGATGATTTAAAGACTAGGAGTGGTGACTGGGGTACTTACGTGGGGACTCCTTAACATGGCTTGATACCATTGGGATAGCTGGACTTTTTACATGGTGGTTCAGGACTCTAAACATGAATGTTCTAGCAAGAAGGTGGAAGCTGCATTGCCTTTTGTGACCCACCCTTTAAAGTTATATTGTGTCATTTCCACCATACTCTGGTGTTGGAAAAAGGGAGGGAAATTAGACTTCACTTCTACATGGGAGAATGGGAAGATAGCATTGTAGAAAAATGAGATGGGAGATATGACCATTTATGGAAAATGTAGTCTGCCTCACATGATGACAGGTTTTCATTTTTACAGTAGCTCACTCCAAAGCTCTGTGTAAAAACAGTCCTTTCTTAGGCCGGGTGCGGTGGCTCACGCCTGTAATCTCAGCACTTTGGGAGGCCGAGGGGGGCAGATCACTTGAGGTCAGGAGTTGGAGACCAGCCTGGCCGACATGGTGAAACCCCATCTCAACTAAAAATACAAAAAACAGCCAAGCGTGGTGGCGTATGCCTGTAATCCCAGCTACTTGGGAGGCTGAGGCAGGAGAATCACTTGAACCTGGGAAGCAGAGGTTGCAGTGAGCCGAGATTGTGCCATTGTACTCCAGCCTGGGCGACAGAGTGAGACTCTATCTTTAAAAAAAAAAAAGGTCCTTTCTTAGGGCTGGATTCCAGTGTGTTGATTGAAATACGTAGATAATCTTACATATATTTATAGATACTGGCTTTGGTCTTCTTTTGGTAAATTTAATAAAACAGTGAGTGAAACACAGAGTGCACTAATATTTTACAACTAAAATTTACAACTCTTGACTACAAAACAGAAACATGCCGTTAACAAATTGTTATGAAATCTAAGAGGTTTTTTTTTTTTTTTTTTTTTTAAGATGGAGTCTTGTAGCCCAGGTTGGAGTACAGTGGCACAATCTTGGCTCACTGCAACTTCTACCTCAAGTGATTCTCCTGCCTCAGCCTCCTGAGTAGCTGAAATTACAGTTGTGCGCCAACACGCCCAGCTAATTTTTTTGTATTTTTAGTAGAGATGGGGTTCCACCATGTTGGTCAGGCTGGTCTTGAACTCCTGACCTCAAATGATCCACCAGGCTCAGCCTCCCGAAGTGCTGGGATTACAGGTGTGAACCACCACACCCAGCTTAAAATCTAGGAGTTAAACAGTCATTTGGTCTAAAGCAACTAGTTAAAGCCTATATGATGAAGTGTTGACTATAGTTGAAATTGTGACTTCACAAGGTGATTTTAAAACATCCCTTAAATGTTGTTAAATGATAAAATGAGCTGGGCATGGTGGCATACACCTATAGTACCAGCTACTTGGGAGGCTGAGGTGGGAGGACCCTGTGAGGCCAGGAGCTTGAGGCTGCAGTGCATTATGATCGTCCCTGTGAATAGTCACTGCGCTCCAACCTGGGCAGTCATCTCTTAAAAAAAAAAAAAAAAAGATAAATTGACCTGACACAGATCCTTACCAATTCAAAGCAGTGTGTTTAAAAATTATGTGTTTATGTGTCTGGCTTGGGAATTTCTTGGGTCTTGCATTTCACTTGTGTGTTTCAGTGGAGCGATTGGCTGACTATGAAATTGTTATTGAGACTCTTTAGAAATTATTTCATTGTGTGTCAGTGAAGCAGAGTAATTGCTCAGCATGTGACAACTTTTACTGTCAATTTCAGTGTTTGCCTTCAACTCAGGTAGGTAGCAGCTGAAAAAGTTACCATCTGTTGGTTATCTGGTAGCCCATATGAAACTCTGTGGTAGGTTTGCCTTATTTGCTAGTCAATAAATGGATTTATCTCCAAGCCCACTACTATAATTTATTCAGTGATTTATTTAGCAAACATTTATTGGACATTCACTGTATGCCAGGCAGTCATAGTAAGGTGAGAGAGATGGAGATGCAAACAAATGAATATGACCAGAGGATGATAAATGCAGGAGTGAAAACAGGAACAAAATATTCAGTGTGTCCAGAAGAAGAATGTGACTGTGTTTAAGTTTTCCCCTTAAGTAGTCTCAGGAGAAATTCTTAGTTGTGTCTGAAGTGAAATCAACAAGCATGTGTTTTAATCTTGGCATTGCTTCTCACAACACTTTCAGTAAGTAAGGTTCAGCTCAAAGAGCAAAACCTCTGTATCAGTCAGCTTTGGAAAGCAGAGCTAAGGTTTACATTTAACTCGGAGGAATTTGCTAGATGCCAGGTGCTGTGGTTTCATTTGCCTCTCCTTTGGCTTTGTACTGATTCTTAGATGGTGTTATGGTCCAGATTACTGCAGAGAACATGGATTCCTTGAGGCAGGCACTGCGAGAGATGAAGGACTTCACCATCACCTGTGGGAAGGCGGACGCGGAGGAACCCCAGGAGCACATCCACATCCAGTGGGTGGATGATGACAAGAACGTTAGCAAGGGGTAAATGCAGCACATGTCCCCCTTTGTGGCTTTTAGTTATAGGTTAGGCTCTGGGTTTTGTCTGCTGTCTACATTGGTGTTTTATAGTTTTACTGAAAGCCCTGCCTAAGAGAAAGACTGCTTTGTATGCTTAACGTAGAATTTTAAATTTCTGGTTTTGTAAGTTAGTTTCTGAAGGAGTTTCTGTATGTATTTTTGAGGGAAGTGTAAGTAGAGGGATTGATGAAACAAAAAAGTCCCTCTATAGTTATTGAGATAACAGTAATACCTGAGCCTTTTAAGATTTACAACACATTTTTGCCAACATTGTTTTGTTTGATACAATAACAGGTGTTAACATTTCCATTCTATAAATGAGTAAACAAGTACCAAAAGGCTAAGTGACTTTTCAGGTCTACAAAGCTAGGAAGTGATAAGACTAGCTCTGAAAACCACCTTCTTGGGCTTCAAACTCTATATTCTTTCTCAGTGTTCGGCAACTCTATTCTAATGGTTCAAGCCAAAACCCTGGAGACATCTTTGACACTTTTCTTTCCCCCTCACCCCTTTCTTTCTCTCATACCCAGACATTCAGGGACAAGCTGGAAAACATTGCATTTATACATTACAAACTGAACTTTGTATCCTTTCTCAAAGGATTCTACACAACAAAGGGTGCTCTTTTTTTGTTTTGTTTTTAACATTGCTATTTGATGAATTAGAAATTAAACTTAAATTCAAGTAATTTTGACTAAATGAAGTGAATGCCTGATATTGAAGTTTAAGTTAGATTCGACTTTTAATACATAGAGATTTGGCCGGGTGTGGTGGCTCACGCCTGTAATCCCAGCACTTTGGGAGGCTGAGGCAGGTGGATCGCCTGAGGTTGGGAGTTCAAGACCAGCCTGACCAACATGGAAAAACCCCGTCTCTACTAAAAATACAAAATCAGCTGGGCGTGGTGGTACATGCCTGTAATCCCAGCTACTCAGGAGGCTGAGGCAGGAGACTCACTTGAATCGGGAGGCGGAGGTTTCGGTGAGCCGAGATCATGCCACTGCATTCCGGCCTGGACAACAAGAGCGAAACTCTATCTCAAGAAAAAAAAAATAGAGATTCAAGAACATAAACAGGTTTGAAAATTGTTAGGGAAAGTTTAGAATCTGTGTGCCAATTATTTTGAATCCTAATCAGAATGAATGTGTATCTCCATGTATTTATACTTGTATTTCAGGGAGGAAATGACTATCAGAAGTGGCCTTTTTGTTTAGGAATCTAGGAGTGATAATTTAGCACTAAAGGGAAGGTGTTATGACAGATACATAGATACTTGTTTACACTAGCACTGTCATAATTAGCAACTTGGTCAAATAATTCCTTTTTTTTTTTTGGAGACAGAGTCTTGCTCTGTCACCCAGGCTGGAGTACAGTGGTGCGATCGCAGCTCACTGCAACCTCCGCCTCCCAGGTTCAAGGTGATTCTCATGCCTCAGCCTGCCCAGTAGCTGGGATTACAGGCTGTACCACTATTGCCTGGCTAATTTTTTGTGTTTTTAGTAGAGGTAGGGTTTTGCTATGTTGCTGATGCTGGTCTCGAACTCCTGAGCTCAGACAGTCTACCCACCTCAGCCTCCCAAAGTGCTGGGATTACAGGCGTGAGCCACCATGCCCAGCAAATGATTCTTAATAAATATTTATTAGACTCCTAAGTTCCAAGCGGTGGGTCAGTAATGGGAATATAAGCACATAGAGGGGAATATATCATATTCCCTCCCCTTCAGAAGTTCATTTGTAAGTCAGGTATGCAAACATGAAGAATATATCATGACAAGTATCATTACAGAGTCAGGAGCAGAGTGAAAACAAGATTGAGTGGGTGACCATGCATTCACTGAAAGAAGGGATACTGGAAGAAGAGCAGGTTTGATTAATCAATTTCTTTACGTTAAAGAGAACTAGCTCCTGGAAAAATGATTCCTTTTTTGCATGTGTGTTCTTTGAACTATTTCAGTGCATAGATTCTTTCCCAAGAGCTCAGTTCATGTACATTTTTATACAGTGGCTGCTTCTTGCTATGATGTGCTGCACAGGTGTGTTCAGCAGGGTACCCAGTGTAATTAGCAGGAAGACTTCTGCAGCAAAACGTGATAGGAAAAATGGCTTTTCTAACTTCAAGAGCTGCTTCTATCTTTCCTTTGCCTCTATTTTAGTGTCATAAGTCCTATAGATGGGAAGTCCATGGAGACTATAACAAATGTGAAGATATTCCATGGATCAGAATATAAAGCAAATGGAAAAGTAATCAGATGGACAGAGGTAAGGAAATGAAACTTGGCATACTTGACCCACTTTGAGCACAACTTTTTGCTAGGCCAAGAGCCACATTCTGGGTTGACTTTGTAGGATAAGAAAAAAATATCTCTGAGAAAAATCTTTCTCATTTATACTCCAATTCCTATCTGAAATCACCAGGAAGAAATGCTGCCAGTTGTAGCCTGCACCTGTCTGATGTATCCTCTTTCCTGTGAACTAACTTTTAGATATTTCTTTGCATTGGAACTCAAGAAGAGTAGATCTCTGAGTGGTACATTCCATCTTTGCTGTATGCTTCAGAAAGCTGGGTCAGTTATTCTGCACTTATAAACTATTTTAGATAACATGACGGTCTTTAAAAAATACTTATTTCACTAATAAGAAAACTAGGCCAGGCACAGTGGCTTACACCTGTAATCCCAGCATTTTGGGAGGCTGAGGTGGGTGGATCACTTGAGGTCAGGAATTCAAGACCAGCCTGGGTAACATGGTGAAACCCCATACCCACTAAAAATACAAAAATTAGCCGAGGCATGGTGGTGCACGCCTGTAGTCCCAGCTGCCTGAGAGGCTGAGGCATGGGAATCACTTGAACCCGGGAGGCAGAGGTTACAGTGAGCCGAGATCACGCCACTGCACTCCATCCAGCCTAGGCAACAGAGCAAGACTCCGTCTCAAAAAAAAAACTAGGCCGGGTGTGGTGGCTCACGCCTGTAATCCCAGCACTTTGGGGGAGGCCAAGGTGAGCAGATCACCTGAGGTCTGGAGTTTGAGACCAGCCCTACCAACATGGAGAAACCCCGTCTCTACTAAAAATACAAAATTAGCCAGGCATGGTGGTGCATGCCTGTAATCCCAGCTACTCAGGAGGCTGAGGTGGGAGAATCGCTTGAACCTGGGTGGTGGAGGTTGTGGTGAGCCGAGATTGTGCCATTGCACGCCAGCCTGGGCAACAAGAGCGAAACTCCGTCTCCAAAAACAAACAAACAAAACTAAAGCTCAGAGACTAATTAACTTGCTCAAGATTACAAGGCAAATAAATAATGATAAAATCCTGATTAAAACCCAGATCTGGCCAACTCCTAAGCTCTTTCCCACTGTATTAATTTGCTCCTTAACTTGAAAGCTGTATTAGAGGCTCACCTGGGAATGAGAGGAGCAGGGCAGTGACCCTTTTTTGTATGTACATGTCATATAGATCAGAAAGTTTACTCTCTTCATCCTCAAGAGGTCTGAGAAAAAATAAAATATGAAAAAAATTTTAAAAGTTCTCGTGAGTAAGCAGGTAGATCTTAGATCCCTTTATTACTTTTGAACCTCATGTATGCTCATTTGTAAAGGATTAAATTATAAGATCTCTAGGATTCTTTTCAGCTTTGAAACTCTTATGTTTTTTTAAAAAAATTCTATGACTTCTGGCTTTTCCATTTCACACAAAAGGAAACAGAGACCCAGGGTTGTTAAATCTCTTACTCAAGTTCATATGGCTAGTTCCTGATAGCAGAGATGAGACCTGGTTCTCCAGTTCTGAGCAGTTGTCCTAAGGGACTCATCCTGCATAACAGGCTCCATGATTTCATATGCAGCCAAGGGATTTTAGTTGCTTGCTATGTAATGATTCGTCCCTTTGACACATTTTGAGCAGTGCAGAGTCTGGAACGTGTAAAACACTTTATGGCTTATAAAGCAGTTTGACCTCTGTTCCCTCCTTTTTGCTCCCCAGTAGCAGTGAGGTAGGCAAGCTACCCATCCTAAGATGCAGATGAGAAGACAGGCTCAAACAGGTCATGTGACTGTAACTTTGTGACTGATGTTGGTTAATGGCAGAGCAGGGGCCAGCGCTCAGGTCTCCTGACTCCCACTCTGTCATTTCATGCCACCACTCTCCAGTGCATCCAGGTACGGGGCTTCGGAGCTGCCTCCTTTGTAGTCCTCTCAGTGTAAGTTCCTTATGGAGCAGTAAGCTAGGGGTTGCTATATAGAAACATCGTGTATTTGCATTTCTGTATCTTTTATATTTTGCCTTTTTTTTTTTTTTTTTGAGACAGAGTCTCGCTCTGTCGCCCAGGCGGCAGTGCAGTGGCACAATCTCAGCTCACTGCAAGCTCCGCCTCCCGGGTACACACCATTCTCCTGCCTCAGCCTCCCGAGTAGCTGGGATTACAGGCGCCCGCTACCACTCCCGGCTAATTTTTTTTTTTTTGTATTTTTAGTAGAGATGAGGTTTCACTGTGTTAGCCAGGATGGTCTCGATCTCCTGACCTCGCAATCCGCCCGTCTTGGCCTCCCAAAGTGCCTTTTTTTTTTTTTTTTGAGACGGAGTCTCGCTCTTGTCACCCAGGCTGGATTGCAATGGTGCGATCTCGGCTGACTGCAACCTCTGCCTCCTGGGTTCAGGCGATTCTCCTGCCTCAGCTTTCTGAGTAGCTGGGACTACAGGCATGTGCCACTACACCCAGCTAACTTTTGTATTTTTAGTAGACAGGGTTTCATCATGTTGGCCAGGCTGGTCTCAAACTCCTGACCTTGTGATCTGCCCGCCTCGGCCTCCCAAAGTACTGGGATTACAGGTGTGAGCCACTGCACCCGGCCTTATATTTTGCCTTTATATAGTTTTATCTTTACAATAACCAGAGAAGTCAGGTGCTTTCCACTTTACAGAGGCAAATTAATTTTTTTTTTTTTTTTGAGACGAAGTCTCACTCTGTCACCCAGGCTGGAGTGCAGTGGCGTGATCTTGGCTCACTGCAAGCTCCACCTCCCAGGTCCACGCCATTCTCCTGCCTCAGCCTCCTGAGCAGCTGGGACCATAGGCGCCTGCCACCACGCCCGGCTAATTTTTTGTGTTTTTTTTTTTTTTGTATTTTTAGTAGAGACGGGGTTTCACCGTGTTAGCCAGGATGATCTTGATCTCCTGACCTTGCGATCCACCCTCCTTGGCCTCCCAAAGTGCTGGGATTACAGGCGTGAGCCACCGCGCCCGGCCGAGACAAATTAATTATTAAGAAGTCCTCAGCCTGGCCAGCATGGTGAAACCCCATCTCTACTAAAAATACAAAAATTAGTCTGGCTTGGTGGCAGGCTCCTGTAATCCTAGCTACTTGGGAAGCTGAGGCAGGAGAATCGCTTGAACCTGGGAGGTGGAGGCTGCAGTGAGCCGAGATCGTGCCATTGCACTCTAGCCTGGGCAATAGAGCGAGACTCCATCTCAAAAAAAAAGAAAAAAAGAAGTCCTTTGGGCCGGGTGCAGTGGCTCACACCTGTAATCGTAGCACTTTGGGAGGCTGAGGCAGGAGGATCATCTAAGGTCAGGAGTTCAAGGCCAACCTGGCCAACATGGTGAAACCCCATCTCTACTAAAAATATAAAAATTAGGTGTGGTGGTGCACACTTGTAGTCCCAGTTACTTGGGAGGCTAAGGCAAGAGAATTGCTGGAACCCGGGAGGTGGAGGTTGCACTGAACTGAGATCGCACCACCGCACTCCAGCCTGGGCGGTGGGCAACAGAGTTGAGACTCCATCTCAAAAAAAAATAAAGTAAGTCCTTTGGGCCAGGTGCGGTGGTTCATGCCTGTAATTCCAGCTCTTTGGGAGGCCGAGGCGGACAGATCACCTGAGGTCAGGAGTTCAAGACCAGCCTGGCCAACATGGTGAAACCCCATCTCTACTAAAAATACAAAAATTAGCCAGGCATGGCAGCACGTGCCTGTAATCCCAGCTACTCAGGAGGCTGAAGCAGGAGAATCACTTGAACCTAAGAGGCAAAGGTTGCAGTGGGCAGAGGTCATGCCACTGCACTCCAGCCTGGTGACAGAGTGAGACTTTGTTTCCAAAAAAAAAAAAAAAAAAGTCCTTTAACTTCTTTTAGTCCTCTAAGGGACTTGCTCATGACCCTTCCTCTATGGTGCTAGGACTTGGGTCATCAGTTCCAAGTGTGTTCCACTTCTGCCTGTGCACAGTGCTGACACAGTTCCCGCCTCTATAGTGGCAGGGCTGTGGTGGAAAAAGCTCTGCAATAAAAGGCTCAGATGCCAGGCTCAGCCTGGCTCTTCCTCTGTCTCTTAAATTCTTCTGTGCCCTTGAGCCAGTCAATTCCCTTGTAAGACTAATTGTAAAATAAAGCAGCTGGGTCACGTCAGCTATAAGAGCCATTCTCTTAGACTTAAGATCATTTTCTAGGTAAATTGTCCACATACAGGGATTACCTTTTAGTGGCATACAATGCAAAATGGAGGCCTTTTCTAGTTCTGAGAAGAATGTGCCATTGCAGCCATGGAGGCTTGCAGGGAGTTAGGCAGGCTGCTGCTGTCATTTTGTGGATGCAGAGATTGAGAGACAGGGATTGTTTTTTTTTAGGTGGAAGACAAATGCCCGACTTTTCCTGGACCAGGGACTTTATGGTGTCCTGTTCCTGTCATGTCTTCTTGCACATCTTGGAGAATCAGGGTGCTCATATACAGTGAGCTAATCTACTTCTCCCAAAGTCTAGGCACAAGTTTAAAAGTCTCTTTTGTTTGGGGAACAGGTGTTTTTCCTAGAAAACGATGACCAGCACAATTGCCTCAGTGATCCTGCAGATCACAGTAGATTGACTGAGCATGTTGCCAAAGCTTTTTGCCTTGCTCTCTGTCCTCACCTGAAGCTTCTGAAGGAAGATGGAATGACCAAACTGGGACTACGTGTGACACTTGACTCAGATCAGGTATGATGTGTCTTCCACAGCTTTTAAAGCTGGCCTTGGGCAACGTCTGTATTTCTGACATGTGAGTTTTTCTGCATCACCCCAGAGAGCTTAATTCTCCGACCTTCTGGCCTGACTGGATATAGTGTTTGGCCCTCTCTTTAATAGTACTATACCCACATGTGATGCTTGGCCAGATTCTCTCAGAACCATTTGAACTGTGGCTTCTTCACCTGCATGCCTTCCAAGGAGCTGGTTTCCTTCTTAGTGTGGGGTAAAGAGGGGAGCATGTGGTAGGACCTGCCAGGTCCTGCCTTGATGTTTACAAATTGCCAGACCTCTCTGTTCCCTCAACCCTTTAGCTCCGAGTCACTTGGAACTTGGGTGTAGACTCAGCTTGATCCCCCTTCCCCACTGAGTGAGTGTTAATTCTGCCCAGCAAGCTGCTTCTGGCCTGAGTGCTTATGAGGAGAAACTGGTTCCTGATCACAGGGTTGTGCCATTATCAGGGAATGATGAAAGGTTCTGTGTCTGGCCCCAGTTCCTGACTAGTCATCAATCAACAAATATTTATTTTCTGCTTAACGGCTTGCCCAATGCTATACTAATGAAGTATTCTGGTCCTATCTCACGTAAAACAAAGAACAAGCATTTTTTGCTAAATATGTGAGCCTCTTGAGGGCAGGGCCCTGTTACATTCATCTTTGGATCCCTGCATTTGTAGTTGCTCAGACTGGTGCATGGATGAACAGATGGATGCAAGAACAAATATTCAGTTCCTACTAGGTTAGGGAGCTGTACATTGTGTATTTCTCATTTTAATTTTCACAACCAAAGATTAAGGTATTATTTCTGATACTCCATACCTTTTTACACACCTCTCCCCTTCCCCAGAAAACTAAGACCATAACAGGTTAAGTGGCTTACCCAGTGCCTCATGGTTGTCAAGTGGTCAGGAGGAGTAAACAACAGGATAAGTGATCATCCAGAAAAGAGGATAAATTTGTATTCACTGCCATATGTTTAGCCTATGGCCAAAAAGGACATCTCCTTTCCTGCTCAGCCTCCTTGCCCTCAGCCCTGGAGAGGCCTTCTCTGTTCAGTAACCTCTCCTCCTTTTCTCTCTGTGGTATAGGTTGGCTATCAAGCAGGGAGCAATGGCCAGCCCCTTCCCTCGCAGTACATGAATGATCTGGACAGCGCCTTGGTGCCGGTGATCCATGGAGGGGCCTGCCAGCTTAGTGAGGGCCCCATTGTCATGGAACTCATCTTTTATATTCTGGAAAACATCGCATAAACGAGAAGACTTCATTTTTTTCTGTTCAGACTTGTTGCAACAGCAGTCATACCCAAATCATTTGCACTTTAAAACTGGAAGATTAAGCTTTTGTTAACACTATTAATGGGGTGGGGAATAGGGTGGGAGTGGGGGTTTGGGAGACGGGTGGGAAAGGGTGGTTGGGGGGACAGATGTTCCATAATTCTAAGTCTTCTATGCATTGTCCACCAAGAAGATCTGGGCAGCTTCTGTTCCTACACAACAGTTATGCTATCCTTGCAGCTAATCCCCTTCTGTTACTGTTTAGACAAGAATTCCGCTCCTCTCTCAAGATTTACTTATGGTCATGTGCTCAGAAATGCTCAAATGGGTACAACCATCACCAAGGGTGGGATGGGAGGGCAGAGGGGAAATAAAATATAAAGCATCAGTTCTTGCACTCTTTGTACAGAATTGGTATAAAAAGGATAATTCCACACTGATCTTGTCCCAGTTACATCACAGCTGTTTATCGAGTAGAAGTCACACTTAGATTTTTGTTTTTACCAGATTATTCATTGAAGTGAATCGAAGACTCAAGGGCTTAATCTACTCTTCCAGTTTCGGAAGGGCAACTCAGTGTAAATGTCCACTTCCAGTGGAGAGCAGAGGTGAGTTCAGGATTGCTGGAGATCTGCCCGTGTGGATGGCAGGTATTCAACTGGGTATTTCTGTGAATGCTGATGGAATACACCCAGGACATTTTTAGTTATAAATACTGGAGGAATTTAAAAATACATTTTATTGAGAAATAATTTAAACTTCTAGGAAGTTGAAAGTACAAAAAAACCCACGCACACTTTACCCAGATTCCCCTCTTGTTCACTTATTAACATTTTGTCCCATTTGATTTGTCAGGGTTTCTCTCTCCCTTTCTCCTTCTCCATAAAAAATTGAGGCATTTGAGAGTAAATTGCATACATCGTAGGCCTTTCCTCCTAAATGCTTATTTCCTAAAAATAAGGATATTCTCTTACACAACTGTAGGACAGTTCTCTACTTCAGTCAAACATGGATTTGATACTTTAACCTGGCATCTGCCCAATGATGTTCTTTGTAGCATTTTTTCCCTCCAGTAAACCTTCCAGTATAGAATCAGACATGGCTATGGCTGTCATGACTCGTCTTGATCTTTTATGTCATTGATATGTATTTTTTTTGAGACGGAGTCTCGCTCTGTCACCCAGGCTGGAGTGCAGTGGCGCAATCTCGGCTCACTGCAATCTCCGCCTCCCAGGTTGAAGCGATTCTCCTGCCTCAGCCTCCGGAGTAGCTGGGATTACAGACGCCCGCCACCACCCCCAGATAATTTTTTTGTATTTTTAGTAGAGACAGGGTTTCACCATGTTGGCCAGGCCTGAGCTCAAGTGATCCGCCATCCTCTGCCTCCCAACTCCTGATCTCAAGTGATCCGCCATCCTCTGCCTCCCAAACTGCTAGGATTACAGGTGTGAGCCACCGCACTCAGCCTCATTGATATTTTTGGTGAATGTAGCCACCCCAACCCCACCCTGTTGTTTTTTTTTTAACAGAAAACAACTCAGTTTGATATTTCCTCATATTTAGAATCAGTTTATGTGTTTTTGCCCATAATGACTTGATATCCATCTGCCCCCTCATTGATAGTGGTAAATTTTGATCACTTGGTCAAGGTGTCCAACTTCTCTGTATATCCCCCTACCTGGAACTTATAACCAGTATATGTAGACTTTCAGACCATGCAAATCTCTTGCCTATGAAAGTGTCCCGTTAAATTAGCATGCATTGATGTTTCTTACCTGCACTGATCTTTTACTATGATGTTTGCAAAATGATTTTCCAATTCTAGCGCATTCTCCAGCTTTACAGGTTGCACTTGGTAATCTACTATAAGCAGAAGCCCTTCCTTCCCAATTTATTCATTTAATTTTCATTATACACTCATGGACTGTTTTTTGTTTTGCTTTGTTTTGTTTTGAAACAGTGTCTCACTCTGTCACCCATGCTGGAGTGCAGTGGCACAATCTTAGCTCACTGCAGCCTCAAACTTCTGGGCTCAAGCAAACCACCCACCTTGGCCTCCCAAAGTGCTGGGATTACAGGCATGAGCCACCAAGCCTGGCCTTTTTCAGTGGTTCCAATTCATTATTTTGGTGCACAAATGGTCTCAGCTTTAGCTAGACAAGAGACCCTTCCTTCAAGCTGGCTCCTACATCCTGGTGACATGCTATTTTTTTTTTTTTTTTTTTTTTTTTTGAGTACTTCTTTTTTATTTCTATCCTAACAAGATGCTTCAGGCTTATCTTGTGCTTATCCTGCCCTAGCCCTGGAATCAGCTATTTCTGCAAGGAGCCCTGGCTTCTTTTAATGGGAGTGGTATTAGAAACCAAAATCTGGTTTATCCATGATATGTGTGATGCACTCTGACCTTTTTCTGTTTCATTAAAAATTTATTTTGATCTTAGACCAAATGGATTCCACAATGCACATTTTGAAAATACTGCTTTAGGGCAATGTACTCCATTGTCACTGGCATCTTCTGAAAGCCAAGGCTAAACTAGTTTTTCTGCAGTATTAGTACAGCTCCAAGAATTCCCTGGAAACTAACGCAGGCCTGTGGGACAGCGACAGGCTGCTCCCCAGTGGCTAGTGCTGGGTTTAGCACGAGGCAACAGCAGGCTGTGGAGCTGTGTTTGCGGCAGCAGCTGTTTTCCAGAGGCCTAAAGGCCTGGCCTGGGAAATGTCTGGGTAGGTTCATCCTGCTCTCTGAGGTGGGAGCTTATAGTCGACATCTGCCTCTCCAAAGGTTTTACCGATGGTGGTTGCACAGAACTCTTACTGTGACCTTTCCCACAGGCTCAGAGGTACTCAGAGCTTCTAAGGGGAAGCTTGGCCCACAGAGCAGCAGCTTGTCAGGACCGAGCCCTGGTAACCACTACCTCCAAACCTGACAAGAACAGGAAGCACTTGTTAACAGGGGCAGCTTATTTTTGGTCTAATAGCCAGCTTTGTCTGAACATACCTCAAAAGTCTGGAACATCTACAGGGACTGGTCCTGTTTTCCTGTGGTTTATCTTCCTGCTTGCCATTGTACTTATTTATTCTGGTTCAGTGCAAGCTTTTAAATTCTCCCACTAAGGACAAACTCTGGCCCTCAGATCCTTTCTCAGCTGCATCAAATGTCCTCTGTGTTTAGTAAAATCATTTGTGGAATTGGGCATAAAATAGCCAATGCTAGTTAATTGTTTTCCTTGTTTATCCTTGCTTTTATACAATATATTGTAAGAATTATATAAAGCAAGGGGCTGAACCACATTTCGAAACAGGCAAATCTTCTGGATTGTAAACTTTGAGATACAGCGATCCTTCTATACTTAAGAGGAATAGAATTGCCATTCTGGTAATTTATTAAATTTTTTAAAATTATTAAATGCTTATCAAATGCTAGGCAATGTATTTTTATCAACATCTTCTGAGGAACTACTGGACTCTGGGGCTACAGATTTGAAATTATGCCTCTGTAAATTCCCACGTCTTGTCTTCCCCCAGCCACAGTGGTTCCTGAGCACTGGTGGGCCCAAGATTTTCAGTTAAGTTTACCTCTAGATAACTGGTCACCTGGGAAATAATTTATGCATTTAACACATTTCAAACAACAATCAACCTGCTGAACATTGTTTCTGGAATTAGCAAGTTTGTAATGATGTTTCTATTTTTTTTTTTTTTTTTTTTTTGAGATCGGAGTTTTGCTCTTGTTGCCCAGACTGGAGTGCAATGGCACTATCTCGGCTCACTGCAACCACCGCCTCCCGGGTTCAAGTGATTCTCCTGCCTCAGCCTGCGCAGTATCTGGGATTACAGTCATGCACCACCACGCCCAGCTAATTTTGTATTTTTACTAGAGATGGGGTTTCACATCGGTCAAGTTGGTCTCGAACTCCTGACCTCAGGTGATCTGCCCACCTTGGCCTCCCAAAGTGCTGGGATTACAGGCATGAGCCACCGTGCCTGGCCGGTTTCTATTTTTATAATGCAAAAATAATAATCATGGCAGTGGGAATTCAGGGATTGTATGTAGTCAGAAGGGCTAAGAAGTAGGGAGAAATGATGCCATTTTAGAGCCTGGGCAGCTGAGGCAGAGAAGAAACGAATCCATCTGTGGAGTTGACCCAGGTGCAAGCTCCCAGGATCTGCCAGTCTCAGTCGCATGGTTTCATCCTGAAAGCAGCTGCCCTTACTTAAGGGACAAAGTCTTTTAGGAACTGCCCACAAATACTTGGAAAACAAGGCTTCAAAATCCGGAAGCAACAATGCAAATTTCAAAATGGTGCTATGAGAAAGGAAAAATGTTAGAGTCACAGGAGTTTGCCCTTTAATTGTAAGCAAGACTTCTTGAGTCTAAAAAATTTCTGTAGTTTATTCAGTTTGCTAATTCAGAAGAAAGTGTGCATTGCATGAGATCAAAGAATTGAAAATTTTAAAATGATTTGGGTTGTAGCTGGCTCCCAACTGCAGGTGAGTCACTAATCTCCAATGTTTGGATACTGTATTTGTGTTTGTTTTGAGACAGAGTCTTGCTCTGTCGCCCAGGCTGGAGTGCAGTGGTACAATCGAGGCTCACTGCAACCTCTGCTTCCTGGGCTCAAGTGATTCGTGTGTCTCAGCCTCCCTAGTAGCTGGGATTACAGGCGCCGGCCACCATGCCCAGCTAATTGTTTTTGTTTTTAGTGGAGACGGGGTTTCACCATGTTGGCCAGGCTGGTCTTGAATTCCTGACCTCAGGTGATCCACCTGCCTCAGCTTTCCAAAGTGGTGGGATTACAGGCGTGAGCCACTGTGTCCCGCCTGTTTCCTGTATGTGGATAAATCTCAGGACAAGATGAGGCTGGGACAGGCTCCTCCTACTACCAGTGAAGCATGCGTGCCTTTGGCTACAACAAAGGCCTTTTAAGAACTTCAATCTCCAAGTCTGGTGGGAGGCTTTGTCTTGCCTCGTCAGCCTGGAGGTTCTGTTTTGAAAGAGCAAAGCAGCAGACTGAAATTGAATGGGTTGCAAAGGAGAAACCTTTAGAGCCATAGAAAACTTTCTATCTATCGAAATAGGCCATTTCCAACAGAGGCCTGAATTTAGAAACTCCTAGAGCTGACTGGAACTTTAGAGGATAACCACAGTGGTCCGTAACCCTCTTAGGAAGCACTGGGTTGGATACACACCCTAAGGGGAGTAGGTTGGGTTAGGAACCCTTCCAGTCACCTTTCTTTGCTCTATAGGTCATCTTATGAAGGCTAATCACCCTCCTTTTCATTCTAGATTATTGCTGTGTTGCATACACGTGACTGCAATTAAGTGTTAAATCTCACATCTGTGGAAGTTTTGGTAGCTCACTTCTGATAAGATTGGCCAGCCGGGTGCGGTGGCTCACACCTGTAATCCCAGCACTTTGGGAGGCTGAGGTGGGTGGATCATGAGGTCAGGAGTTCGAGACCAGCCTGACCAACATGGCGAAACACCGTCTCTACTAAAAATACAAAAATTAGCCGGGCATAGTGGTGGGTGCCTGTAATCCCAGCTACTCAGGAGACTGACACAGGAGAATCGCTTGAACCTGGGAGGTGAGGGTTGCAGCGAGCTGAGATCATGCCACTGCACTCCAGCCTGGCTGGCAGAGAGCTACTCTGTCTCAAAAAAAAAAAAAAAAAAAAAAAAAAAATTGGCCAGAGAGCTCGTGGGGAAAAAAGTCACTTGTGTGTAGTTCCCGCTCTGTGACCCACTAAAAGCTCTGCGTTTAAGGGCAGGGAAGCATGGTCCAGCCCTGTTATCCCCCAAAAGGACACATACAAAGCTCAGTTCTTGAGCTGTGCTTATGCAATACTATAGTGATCAGTAAGCTGAATGTATTTGCTTCACTTCTAACCTTTTTTAAAAGTGATCTTGAGGAATGCTTTGTTGATCTTGAATTAATAATTCAAAAAGGGGGTGGGGGAAGATGGGGTATTTCTAAGAAATGCAGAATATTTCAGTTTTGAATATTAAATCTCTTACAACTACAAACCCCTTCATAGTCTCCATCCATTCAGAAAAACAAAGCCAAAGGAGAATTTCTTGTGGAAAAAACTAAGGAAGTTCCCCACATAACCAGCTGAAGAGGAAAGGCTTTCCCTGTCCTCTCTCAAGAGGAAGCCACAGCAGCCGTTTGTCATGTTACTGCTACCCTGGCTTTTAAAAAGTGACAGGGAGCAGGACTTTAGATTAGGACTTTGATGGATACTCTGTATAGTTGAGTATAAAATGCCTACAATGAGTTAGACTTAGTTTCCTAAATAAATAAACGTGTCTACATAAAATTATATATATATATTTTTTCTTCCAGTTAACAGTCTTTTCTCTTGGGTGGGTAGACCAAACCCAAGATCCAACCTTCCCCTTACTTCCCACCAAGTAGTACCAAAAACAACTTTCCCCCTCCACTAAGTCCTTAGGGAAGCAGGAAGGCTAGTGCAGCAGCTGTCAGGGATAAAGGCACAGGCAGAGCTGGGGTGACGGAGTTGTCTGGGACAGGCTACCACTGGCCCACTGGAGTCACAGAACCCTGACACCACCCTCAGCAGGGGAGGTTCCCGATCACCCTCAAGTTCTCCCATCTCATAGTTACATCTTTTAAAGGCACATCTAGAAGTGGTGCAACTGGAGGCAGGGGTAAGCTGTACACAGTTGCCACGCAGGGGTTAAGGGGCTGCAGGACTCCATGGTACAGAGGAATGGAAGTGTCCTTGCCCTCTTCCAGACTCGGGGCAGGGGGAGACAGCGGTGAGATGGGCTCCTGGAACCCAGTCTGTTTCTGTAGAGCCCCAGAGGGGCCAACAACAGGAAAGTCGTGGTCAGTAGGGCACATGCTTAACAGGTCTTTGGTGCTTGGGTAGCAGCATCTCTTATGTACAAAGGCTTCTGAAGCCAGCAAAGCTGGGAAAGTCAACTCCTGCACAGTCGCGGCCTGACTCCTCTCCTGGTGCTGGCCATCGGCTACACAGGGGTGCAAAGCACAAGAAATCAGTCTAAACTGCAGTGAAAACACAAAGATTTTAGAAAGGGTTTCCTGAAGATAGATAGATAGTTAAACCTTGGAAGGTTACCTTCTCTTCCCAGTTCTACTGAGGAACATCAGAAACTCAGCCCATAAGCCCTACCCAGCATGGTAGGTCTTTCTCATAGATGAGAAACTCCTAGGTTTTCTCTCCAGATATAAGTTGAGTAGTTAGTTGAGTAAAAGGAGGGGGCAAAGGTTCTGAAGGCCCAGAGAGCTGCCCACCTCACAAGCCCCTGGGCTCCAGAACCAGCCAGTTCTCAGTGACCATCTGCACATCCTGGCCACTCAGAGGCTCCCGCAGCCTCACCTTCACCTCCAGCTTCCCCCCGGTGGGCTTCCTTCCATCCAGGACCTGTGAGGACCACAGAGAGGGAAATGGTAACTAAGGGGACAGAGATGGGGAGCAGGCAGGTCCCTACATTCCCAGGAAAGAAGTGAGAGGAGCTAAGATGTCCTGTGGCATGAACACAGGAATCTCCATTCATGACAACCCTACCCTCCCAGTATTTGGAGGAGGTGGTGGTGGTGGTTTTAGGTGAGTCTTATTAAAAAAGTAATAAATAAATCTAGACAAGCATCCTAGAGCTCTGTTCATTTTCTCCTCAATCCCCACGGCAACTTCTGGAAGAAACATTGGCTTGAAGCAGCAGCCTTCCACTGACCCAAACCCTCACTTCACAGAGGCCAAGAGAGAGAAGCAGATGACTCTATGTGGCAGAGTCAGCACTGGAACCCCAAACCCAGGGTTCCTTCCCATTCACCACGCTACTCCCTCTTCTGGGCAGAAGATGAGGCAGTTAATTAGGGCACAAAGCAGTACAATAGGCCCAAGAAGTCCAACCATCCTCAGTGGCTCCAATAGAGACCAGGGCCCGCATAAGAACAACTTCCCCAGGCAGGCAGTAGGGCCAGGTGTGCTGCAGTGGGAAAAGCCCCAGCCTACATAGGTTATCAGTAAGGAGCTGGTCGTAGCTCTGCCAAGGACACACCATATGAGCTTACAGAACCCCCTTTCCTCTCGGACCTGAGTTTCCTCATTTGTCAGAGGCAAGGTTGTATAGTCCTTGCCTGTGGAATCCATTGAGTTCCTGGAAACAAGGAGGCTGCCTTCTCCTGGGTCCCTCTATGAGATTTCTCAGACCTTCTGAACCTCTCCATCTGTGAAATGAGGATTCCACCTACTCTAAGCACACTTGTGGAGAATTTCAAATTAAGTAATGAGCACGAAAACCTACAACAAGGTGTGGCATTCAGTGCATATTGGCTCTTGTCGTACCAACCCCTTTGGCTTGCCCACACCCCAGCCCCTACCTCCACAATTTCTCTGATTTCACACTCATTCTCCAGGCGCTCCAGTTTCAGGTGTGCTGTGCCAACCAGCTTGTCGCTTCTGAAGAAGGACCTGGGGAGTCAAGAGGCAGCAGAGGATTGGACTGGGCAGGGAAGGCAGGAATGTGCTGGCTGAGCCCATGCAGGGGCAGCAGTGACAAACGCTCTTCCCTCCTCCCGGCCCGTGTGGCAGCGTGACCGATAGGAGCCTCACCCTTTGTGGAAGATCTCAAACTTGATGCCTTTGCTCTGGATCACCCTCTTGAAGCCCCGGTGGTTTCGGTTGATGTTTAGTTTGAAGAGTTGATCAAATTCTGGCAAAGGGGGAGAAAGCAAGGAGGGGCTTGGCTCTCGGGATTTCCTGAGGAAGTGGAAATGGAGGCCCAGGGCTGGCTGCCTTCCCCCAATCTCTCCACCTGCATTTTGGGGTGCTGCCTCCAAAGGGTGGTAGAGCATCGCGGTCCTGGCCTTGGAAGTGAGTTTTTGTACTCTTTTTAGACATAGATTATAACAAAGTAGGAAAGACTTGGAATTGGGATACAGCATTCCTGTGTTCATATCCCATTTCTACCACTTCCTTGCCATGAGGCCCCAGGCAAGTCCCTGTACCTCTCTGCGCGTTTCTCCAACTACAGAAGAAGCATGTTAACAGCACCTTTATCTCCCAAGTGGGGTGGATCAAGTAAGGGCATAGATGGGAACCCACTCTGGAAACACCAGTGCTGCCCACACACTCTGAGGGAGGAGAAAGAGGCCCACGTGTGGCTCTCACCTGGAGAGTTTGTGTTCTTCACCACAGCTGTTTTGCTTTTTTGAGCCTGGTCCTAAGCAGTGAGGAGGGAGAAGTCAGGACAGCGTATAAACAAAGAGGCACACAGGGCAGGCACTGCAGCCACACCTCCCAGGGATGGGAAGAAAGTGAGCACAGGGTCCTGGAATGCAAGGCGGGTTTCAGAGGATCCTACTTCTACCTGAACCTCACCGAATTAGGGTAGTGAAACTCAAACCGCACAAAAGCATCCAGGTCATCGGGAGTCACCCCTGGGAAGGAGAAAAGGGAGTCAAGTCAGAGGGAGTGGCCAGGAGCCTAGCACTTGGAGTGTCCGGGCAAGAGCCTCCTGGAGTAGGGGCGGCCCTAGGGTTACCTGGAGGGGCTGGGAGGTTCATTCCCCGGACAATGATCAGATGCATTTCTGTGCTGTTGAGTTCTGAGAAGATCCTAGAGCCAAGCGGGAAGGAGAAAATGCTCAAAAGTAAAGGACAGTAGTGGAACAAGGTCCCTTCGTCCAGGGCCTGTCTGCCCAGCTGGGTGGTGACAGGAGGGAGGGAAGGCAGAGCTGGTATGCAGACCTTGATCTCTGACTTCTGGTCCAGAGCTCTTTCCACAGCACCCAGACAGCTGTGCGCTCTCCACTAGCATGCACCCTGTCGTCCTCAGCAGCCCCAGTGCCCACAGCGGGGCCAGGCTTGGGAAGCCTCACTAAAGGGGTAGCAGTCTCTGGCCTGGGCTCCCAGCCTCCTGCCCTCCCTGCCTGGAGCCCCTGTTTCCCTAGGCCTTGGTACCTCACAGTCTGGAATGTCTTCAACTCAAAGTGGTGGGTGGGAGGGTCGAGGCCCTGAGCCTGGGCCAGCTGCAGGATCTCCAGCTGTTTCTTGCGGTCCTGAGCAAGCTTCTCAAATCTGACAGGGATGGGTATGTCAGCATGATGGTGGATTTTCTGCTCCCCACCCTGTGAGCCCAGCCCCAGTCCTTGCACTTGCCGGGTGGTCTCAGCCACGTTGCCCTGGTGCATGAACTGCTTGGAGAACAGCAGGCACTTCTGAAAATAGAGGCCCAGAGTGACTCCCGAGCCCAGAGCAGGACCTGCCTTGGTTGGCATTCAAGGCTAGACTTCTCAAAGCTTCAACTTTCCTCTGTAGCCTCACCTCTCTCCTCCCACAACACAGCCCCAAGGGCACTACTCCCTAGTCCCACCACGTTTCTCTGCCTACACTTTTGTCATTTTCTCTTCTGAGGAGAGCCATTCCCCAAATTAGCAACTCCTTCCATCAAAATCTAACTCAAACATCCCCTCAGAAGGCAGCCTTTCCAGAACAGGTGGCAGTTCAGATAGATAAATACATAAACATACACGCACATCACAATGTTCTTTCCCTCTTCTCTGTTGTTTGAACTCTGTACCACCCTGAAAGAGGGGTATTATCACCCCATCTCATAGATGAGGAAAATGTAGTTCAGAGAAGGAAGTGCCTTGCCCAAGTCACACAGTGAGTAAGTGAAAGAGCTGAGAATTTTGAGTCCAGGGCTGTGTGGTCTGAGCTCCAGGTCTTCCTCCACGGGGAGGCTGTGGGCACAGAGGGGAGGAACAGACGAGGGGCCTGCTGACCTCTTGTTGCTCCAGAAGCATTTTTTGCAGCTGGGCATACACCTCCTCCGCCTTCTGGGAGAGTCGCAGGTCCTCATGGTGGATGAGGATGAAGTCGCCCTCCTCATCCGTCAAGGGCGAAGGCACCTACCCAGGTCACAAGGCCCCTCGGGCCCCAAGAGTCAGATTACTCCTCTACCAAGTCCAACAAAGGCAGGAACCCAAACTAAGTAATTCTTCAGCTTCTACTAAAGTCCAGTGATGACAACTCATCGCCTCCCATTCTATCCCAAGATAACACTCTTGCCTCCCATGGCCTGGCCCAGCCTTGTCATCTCTGACCACAGGCAGCCCACCTTCCCTTCTCCTGGTTTCCTTTGGGGCCGTGAGGTAGAGGAGTATGAGCAAAAGGCTCTTTCCCAGCTGTCATCATGCTCTGTCTAAACCCTACCTCATCCCAGAAGCTGCCCTCGTTCACAGCCTGTCAAGCCTGCCAGCCACCTTCTCCGCCTGAGAAGTCCTGGTGGTTAACCAGGTGGGACTCACCTTGGACAGATCAATAGGTCTGCCAGATCGGGCCTGGATGATCTGAGCCTCAAGACATTTGGCTACCCGCAGATAGGCTTTGGCCTGCTCCAGGTCCTGGCTGCGCTTGGCCTGCAGGGCTGCCCGCTGATACTGCAGTTTCCGTGCCTCCAGCAGTGCCAGCTGCTCCCGCACTGAAGGGAGAAGGCCACTGGTTAGGGCCACACCTGCCCTCTCTAGGCCCTCAGTTCTTCACCCTGCTTGTCCCCAACTCACCAGATGGACTCGGTGACTCCTTAGAACTTGAGGCCCTGGGCTCAGGCAGGCGCTGGGATGAAGGGACTGTGGGCCGTGCAGGTTTCTTGGCCACTGGGGCCTGTGCTGGGGGCTCACCCTGCAGGTGCCCAGGAGGCTGTTAGGAGGGGATGTGTTCCCTAGCATAGTCATGGCGGCTCCCAGACTTGGGCTGTCTTCCTAACACTGTACTACATCGCTGTGTGACCTGAGATGGGTGGCTTCTCTTCCTGGGCCCTAAAAGATCTGAGAGCTAGAAGCAGCCTCAGAAGCTCTCACATCTAACCTCCCCAACAGGAGAGAGACTGCAGGGTAATGGGGATGGAGCCGGGGCTCTGGGTTCAGAAAGACCTTGGTTTGAATCCTAGTTCTATTTCCTAGCTGGGTGTCCTTGGGCAAGTTTTTTCTCTGTACAGTGGAGGAAAGAATATGTACCTTATTGGGCTTGTTAGTATGGACAACAGGGTCTGGGTTTACCCCTCACCTGCTATTCTCCCCACCAGCCCTGGAGTTGAGCCCTCAACCAAACCTCGTCCTCGTCTTTATCAGCCGGGGCTGAATCCTCTGCGGAGGCCAGTTTCTCTGCAGCTGCCAATGTCGCTGCCACTGCGTCCTCCTCAACACCCATAGTGGACTCCAGGCCAGGGATGGGGGGAAATCCTGTGGGAGAGAGACAGCATGGGAGGGGCAGGGAGCAGCCTCAGAGAAGCACAAAGCTACCCGGGGCCCTGTCTGGGGCATGGCTCTGCTGGGGCATGGCTGGGATGGATGGCTCCACAGAGGGGAGGCAGACGCATGAGAAGTGGGAATCACTGGCTGTCCCCCATTCCCTTCTTTCCCAGGGACCACCTCCTCACAGAGCCCCTAGGCCATGCCCCACTTACCTGGAGGAACAGGCAATTCAGCAAAGTTGACTTTCCGTCCTGCTCGGTGTGCTCGAATAGCATCTTGATATTGCTGCAAGGGAAGGAAGGGAGGGGCCTGTGGTCGGCAGCAGCCCACAGGCCCCCTGCCCAACATGACACACAGTGGGGCAAGGAGAGGGAGACTGGTGGGAAGACAGCAGCCCTGGGAGACAAAAAGATCCCTAAGGCAGCAAGAGCCCCAGAGAGACAAACAGATGATGGTTCAGAAAAGACAAGGACTAGCTGGAGGACCAGGGAGACAGAGCACCCAGCCAGGGAAGAGGCCAGCACAGGCAGGGGCTGCACAGCCGCGGGCCCACCTTGGCAATGCGCTCATGCATCCGAGCCTTGCGCTCGTCCCCACCACTCCGGGCCTGGATGCCCGCCTCGCGGTACTTGTTCAGCCTCTGCTGCAGGGCATCCAGCACTGTCTGTGACTCTGTAGGGGCCACTTGAAGGAAAGAAGGAAGAAGTGGGCATCAGCTCAGCCTGCCCTCCAATGCCTGCAGGTCCCCACGCCACAGTCCCACCATCCTGCCCTACCTGGGGTTGCTGGGACGTCAGGGGCCATCACTGGCTGCACTCGCTCCATGGCTGGGGGAATGACTGAGGGTGCTGTGGGGGCCTGAGAAGCCTGCTGGGGCTTCAGATCTGGGGGACCCAGAGTAGAGGTGTAGGTGGGAGGGCCTGGCCAGCCCCAGGCCTGCTACTCCTCCCCAACCCCACCGCAGCCTGAGCAGATACATACTGACCCTCAGGTGCCGGGGGCATGGCACTCAGATCCACGGGCTGCCCCTTCTCCAGGGCCTCCAGGACAGCACCGAATCTCTGCAGAAGTTGGAAAAGCAGGTGTGGGTAAAAGACAGGGGACCCCAAGAGCCTGGGCTGAAACAACCCCCACTCAGGCCAGTCTCACTCAATCTCAGTCTAGCTCCCTTTCTGAGCCGGTTTCCCCTGTCTATAAAATGAGGGTGGGTGCCCTGAGCCAGATGCCATACCTTCCCAATCCTCATGAGCTCTCGGGCACGGTCTAGCTCTCCAGCCCGCTTGGCACTGAGGGCAGCCACTTTGTACTCTCTCTGTCGGGATGACAGCAGGGCCCGCGGGTCTGGGTCTAAGTCTGAAACGGGCTGGGCAGAAATGCCAGGGAGGCTGGTCTCAGGTTGGGAGGGGTTGTCTATAAGGAAACAAACAGTCCCCAGAGAGCACATGAGGGTCACAGAAGAAGGTGCCCACGGACTTCACTGGCTTGAGGATGTCCTGGGGAGGATGTGACCAATGGTAATGAACAGTGGTGGCAGGCTGGGGACACACGCTGTGGGCTATGACCCCAGGAACTAGAACAGGATTTGGGCATCTGCAGATACCTGACTCCAAGGCAGGGGGAGCTGGAGGGTCTGTCTCAGGGCTCCTGTTGGCTGGTTCCTGGGGGGCCAGGGGCCGCTTTCCTAAGGCCACTGGAGGTGGGATCTCATCCTCATTGATCTTTCTGCCTCTCCTCACAGAGGCTAGCTGCGACTCCAAGGTCTGAGGGAGAGAACTGGTCCAGAAACCCAGCCAGCCATCTCAGCCCAGACCCTGCTCCAAGACAGGCCAGGGGTGGCCCCCCAACCCCCAAAGTCTGGTGGGGTGACCTCCCCTCCACTGGTGCGATCTCCACCAGCCGCCTTTCATGCAGCCCCCTCCCCTGCCCTGCTCCCAGCCTAGCCCTGCTCCCAGCCTAGCCCGACTCACCTTCAGGCCGCGCTCGCAGCGCCTGGCTTTGGCTGCTTCGCCTGCCTCCTTGGCACTGGCCGCAGCCTCTCGGTAGTTGTGAATCCGTTCCTCCAGCAAAGCGTGTAGCCCCTGAGATGCTCCGGCCTATGAACAATTCAGCTAAGGGCCTGGCCACTCCAGGGCCTGCTAGGCCTACCATTCTCCCTCTGCGGAAGCTGCCCTAGAAGATGGAGCTCTGGGACTCCAGGAGAAAAAAGAGCCTAAAAGCCTTAAGGCAGGAAGCAAAGGCTCACTGGAGAGGCCAGAGGCCATGGCAGAGGCAAATACAGAGCCCCACTTGGTGGAAGCCAGGATACGGCTCCCGGGGGGTAGTCTAGGAGAACAGAGAGGCCTTTGAGGCTGGCTGCCACGGAGGAGTTTCTTGTGCTCAGTTTCTGCTTGGGGCGGCTGCTGGAGGAGGGTCCTGGAAAGGGTGACTGCAGCCTTGTTGTGCAGGCCAGGCCACACACGTGTTACGTCTGGGCGCACAGGAGCATCAGAGGCACAGGGGCCCTCCTCCAGAACCCACCTGAGCTGCTGGGGCTGAAGCTGTCAGGACGGCTGTCTGCACTGGAGGTTCAGTGTCTTCTAGGCCGTTCTCCTCCTCAGAGCCGCCTGGGTCAGCTACCTCATCACCATCCAGGGGCTCAGTCTCCTCGTCCACACCTAAGACCTCCTGCAGCTCCGTCTAGGGAGACAAAACACAGCCCAGGAGCTTGGGGGCCTCAAGACCATACCCACAACAGGACCTGAGAGTAAAGGACCCTCTCTCTCAGCAATATTCCCTAACGTCAGTCACTGTGCCTGAGTCCCCTTCACCAAAACATTTCTTTAATCTGACCGAGGATAGCCTTGAAAATAGTAATTACTCCAAATCTGAGAATCCCCAACTGCAGAGCTTAGACCAGAAGTCAAAGAGACACGCCACCCACTGTACAGCCAGGAGGGGCAAGCACTCACTCAGAGTCAGAGAATACAGGGGCACCCCCAGCCTCCTCTCCACTGCCCTCTCCTCCACCAGGCCCAAGCTTGCCTCAGAGCCCTGGGATACCAGCCTGGCAGACACACCAGCAGCTCTGCATCTTCCTCCAGCCCTTCCTCCTCCTCCTCCTCCTCCACATCCCGCATACAGTCTGCCGCCAACTTCTCGATGTGGGCCATGGGCAGGGGGGCTGGGGGAAAAAGGTCACAACAAGTCAGCACAACTCAGATAAGGTCAGGGATGAGTAAAGGAGGGGCTTGGTAGATCCACCCAGGCAGAAATCCCCCTTCCCTCCCACGGCAGAGTCCCACCTGGAAAACTGCTCTTCCTTTAAGACCCAGTTCAAAAGAACCTCAACAGGGAAACCTTCCTTGGCCCCCCACCAAGCAACAAGCTGCTCCTTTCTCTGCACCTCTGCCTACGGTAGCCTGACATAGACATGGCCATCCACTCTCTCCAACCTCCAACACCTTTCACATCTGTAAAGATTTTCAAAGTCCAATTGAGCTTCAAAACAAATCTGCAAGATGGATAATATCCCCTTTTCATATACTGAATAAACTAAGAAACTTCCAACATTAATTTTCCTATCACTGCAATCCTTAAGTGGCAGAGCTAGGATTCAAACCTAGGCTTGTGCCACCCCAAGGCAGGAGCAGTGAGCCCCTTCCTAGGTCCTCCCATTATCCTCAACTCAGGGACACACAGGATGGTGGGGGATGAGTGGGGGGATTCTCTGAGGGTTCCTGGTGAAAAGAGAGGACGATTTAGACCTCCTGATCCTCCCAGGCCTTAAGTCTCTGTTCTCATCTGGGCTGTGGAGGGAGATTCCACTTAACTCACTGGACACAATTTCTATGTACTTCCTATGTACCCAGTTCAGTCTGTGCTAACTGGGCCCCTACCCTACACCAATACCGTGGCTAGGGCTAAGGATGGGGACCTGAGTCAGTCTGAGAAACACATTTGTCCACAATGGGGAGGGGCCACCCCAGGCCATGACACAAGGTGGGGAAGCAGGGCGAGGCCGCCTCTTGGTGGGAGTGCTGCAGATGGGTATTGGAAGGACCAGGGGATCTGGCTGGCTCCGTCCAGCTGCAAGGGAACCCCTCTACCACCAGCCTGTGCCCATCTTGTCCCAGCACCAAGACCAGCCCTGTGTCCAAACTCACCCTGCCCCTTGGGTGCTGGCTTCTTGCCTGTGGTTTGTGCTTCCCCTGTGAGAGCCAGCAGCTCAGCCTCCAGGTCCTCATCATCTTCAGCCTCATCCATGCCCAGCAGCATGTCCTCAGGGCCAAACTCCATAAAGAGCCCCATCTGAAAGCAGAGCAGGACTCTTAGGAACCACACAACAAGCAGGGTAGGGTCCAGCTCCAGAGCCAGACTTGGGGCTCTCCAAGTCCCAATCAGTGGCTCCTTCAGTCTGTGAGGCCCAATGTGCAGAAAGAAACTGAGGCCTGCAACATTACTCCTTGAGACACTTACCTTCCTAGGGACTCAACAAAAAACCCAGTAAGACCACACTGAAACTGAGACAGTCTTGTGAGTCAGAATTTAAAACACACTACCATTATTACGACCAACAGCAATAGCTGCCATGCACTGTTCTTAGCGTTCTATGTGATTATCTTAACTACCTCAGTTAATTCTCACAATTCTGAGAAGAAGGTCCTATTTTTTGGCCAGGCGCGGTGTCTCACGCCTGTAATCCCAGCACTTTGGGAGGCCGAGGCGGGTGGATCACGAGGTCAGGAGATGGAGACCATCCTGGCTAACACGGTGAAACCCCGTCTCTACTAAAAAATGCAAAAAATTAGCCGGGCGCGGTGGCGGGCGCCTGTAGTCCCAGCTACTCGGGAGGCTGAGGCAGGAGAATGGCGTGAACCCGGGAGATGGAGCTTGCAGTGAGCCGAGATGGCGCCACTGCACTCCAGCCTGGGCGACAGAGCGAGACTCCGTCTCAAAAAAAAAAAAAAAAAAAAAAAGAAGGTCCTATTTTTTTAAACTCTGGTAAAACACATACAACATGAAATTTACCATCTTAACCACTGTTAAGGGTGAGTTCAATGGCATAAGGACATTCACAATATCCTGCTACCATCGCCATCATCCATCCACAGAACTGTTTTCATGTTGTGAAACAAACTTTCTACCCATTAAACATTAACCCCCCTTCCTCCCCTCCTTCCAGCCTCTGGTAAGCACCATTCTTCTGTTTCCATGAATATGACTACTCTAGGTAGAGGTACATCCTTTTTTTTTTTTTTTTTTCTGAGACAGAGTCTGGCTCTGTCGCCCAGGCTAGAGTGCAGTGGCGCTATCTTGGCTCACTGCAACCTCTGCCTCCCGGGTCTAAGCGATTCTCCTGCCTCAGCCTCCCAAGAAGCTGGGAATACAGGCACATGCCACCACGCCCAGCTAATTTTTGTATTTTTGGTAGAGATGGGGTTTCACTATGTTGGCCAGGCTGGTCTCTAACTCCTGACCTCAGGTGATCCACCCACCTCGGCCTCCCAAAGTGCTGGGATTACAGGCGTGAGCCACGGCACCCAGCTTACATTCTGTTTTTATCCCAATGTTCAGATGAAACTGAGACAGTCTTGTGAGACAATCAGAATTTAAAACAAGCTCTTTGCGACTTGAGTCTATGCCCTTTACCCCATCTCCTTTCTTACCTGCCTTTTTAAAGACAGTAAAAATGGACTAAGAAGTCTCAAGACGTAGGCCCAGAAGAAATAAAGGAAGAAAATTGGAGAGGAGACCCCCCTGTTCTTCCACTTGGGGCACAGCCATCTGTCCCTAGGCAGTGAAGTCCTCCCACTGACTACAGCCCTCATGCCCTGGCATCCCTGGCTAACAAGCAAAGTTGTGACCCTATCTAAGGAACCTTTGAGAGCACTGAGGTCCCATCAGAACATCCTAAACTTTGGTGATTCCTGAACCCTCTCCCCACTTGTATGTGGAAGAGACTAGTAGATGGGTGTCTAAGGGCTCTGCCACCTCCAGGAGGCACTGCTCCAAGTCTCTGAACTAATGGGGGAACTACATGTGATCCAGTTTGCCTAAGTTGTCTAGGGACCCCCATCCCCAAACCGACCCAGTAGCCTAGAAGGCTAAGTTCCATACCTGCTTGGCAGCGGCCACCCCTTGGCCTCTGGCCTGAGGGCCCTTCCGAGGTCTTGGCCCTGGCATCATGGCAGCCTAGATACCTATAGAAGAGTTACAGAGATTCAGGCTGGAGTAGCCCATAAGCCACGCCCCCAACAGTGCTACCCGTGGTAAGGTGTGGATAGTAAACTCCCAAAGGCAATGCTGAACACCAAAGTATGGGTTACCTTTAATTAAAGCACTGAAGCAGCACAGGCCATGGGAGGGATGGGGATCACCTGTTAATGGGTTTACTGGGGAATGTTCTGAACGGACTCAAATTTAAAAAGCACATTCAGGGAAGTACTCTAGGTTCAGGGTGGGGGGAAGGCTGGGTAGAATTCAGAAAGGCTCTAAAGCTGTGCTTATGGAAGCCACAGCTGGCTATTTAATTTTAAATTTCAATGAATTAAAATGAAATAAAGCTAAAAATCCAGTCCATCAGCCACAATAGACACATTCCAAGTGCTTAACAGCCATATGTGGTGAGGGGCTATGACCAGACAGCACACATACAGAACATTTTCATCATCCAAGGACATGTCATCAAAGTTCCATCTCACAGCTGAGCTCTGGAGAAAGCTGGCTCAGCATTCTGATTCCCATAAAGATCTCACAGTTATTCACAGGACCTCCTGTGTCAGACCTTGCGCTGGGCACTGGGAGCGCAGAAATGAACCTAAGACGGTCTCAGCCTTCAATGACCATTTACAGGGTGGAGGTGGACTACACGGGGTTGCCCCAGGGGCCATGGGTGCCCTGAGGTGACCCCTTCTTCAGCCCTGGGAGAAAAGGCTCCTCCTTCGAGGCGGTGACGCCTGAGCTGAGTCACGCAAAGAAGTTGGGGGAAAGAGGGGAATAGGATTCCAAGACGAGGGAACACTTGACGGCTCTGAAGTGGGGAGCAGCTTGGCCTGTACAATGGAACCTGAGGCCTGGTATGACTGGGGCATAAGCGGTGAGGCCTGAATGCACAAGCCGAGGTGGAAATGTGAGCAAGCGGCAGAACATGAAAATCTCTAAGCCGAAAAGCGTTTGGGCATTATTCTGAGGGCGCTGGGAAAGAAGTGGCGGGATCGTACCGGTGTTTCAGAAACCCCATTCTGGCACCAAAGGGGAGGTGCACAGGAGGTAGGGAGAAAAGGCAGGAAGCCGGCGCATCTCGCCACAGCGCTGGCGGGAGACCAGCTGACGGGCGTGGAGGCGGCGGGGAGCGGGCGGAGGAGCTGGCGGGCGCTCCAGGAGACTCTGAGTGTCAGATTTCGGGAGTGACCCCGGCTCAGGTGAAAGCGAGGCCAGTCAGACACCCCAAGGCTGCGGCCCCGATGACAGAGCCAGGCCTCACGGAAGGTGGGCAACGGCGTCCGTAGGGGGAGGCGACACGGGACCCCCACTCCCGCGCTGCGGGACGCGCCGCCCTGCCCCGCCCGCGCCGCCTCCATCTACCCCCGCAGTCCCCAGAACTCCCCACACCGAGGGGCGGGGACGCGGCATACCTCGCGGTGAATCCGAGCCAAACCCCGGCCTTGTCTCACCCGGCACCGCCCTGGGCTCCCGCGGGCCCTGGGCCGCAGCGGTAGCGACAGGAAGCGCCAGCAGGGGAGGTGGCTCGCGCGCAACACGTGACCCCACTGGCCGGCGGCCGGCAGTGCGCATGTGCACGGCTACGCGGGCGGGGGGGCTCCAACAGGTGACACCAGGGCGGGGTTCGCAGCGCGCAGGCGCGTTCGGGCAGGTAGCGCAGGACAGGAACTCTGGGCGGTTCCGCCGGGGCGTCCACCGGCCGGCTCCAATGAGGTCGCTGCGCCCAGCCCTCGCCCACTTGCAGCCTCTCCACCGAACCTCCTCCCTCACTCAGCCCGAGGCGCTGGGCGTTCGCTCGCTCGCTAGACCTACCCCGCCTCCAGCCCTCGCCCCGCCCCACCGAGCAAGAGTGCGGGGCCTACCCAAGCTCCGCCCTGGAAGAGAGACAGGGGCGGGGCTCACCTGCTTGTCCATGTCCTTTAAGCCTGGGGAAATGAAAATGGGGCCCACCATATGTTTCTTAATAATTCAGCACCTGAAAGTATCCTTTTCCGGTCCGTTGAAAACTTCAGACAGGCAGAGCTCGCTGCACATCTTAAATACTTTACAGAGTCTAACACTAAGTTCTCACTCGCCTACCCTGCTGTGCAATCAAATGGCATGGAGGGTATTAAGGAGAGAAACGGACTATACCCGTTTTCTGCCAAGCTTGTGTCAGTCACTTTTCATAATGGAGCTTATACCAGTTCTCAATCCTGCAAGATGGACATCATCTCTAGAAGAAACGGAGGCTCAGAGAGAATTATTTGCCCAGGGAAATACAAAACCAACCTCTTTAGCATCAGTAAATATGCTCTAGTCTAGTTTTCTAAGGAAAGCACGTTTCTCCCTGCGGCTTGCAGAGTCCAGTTAACAAGAGATTGAGCTCAGGAGTCCGAGACCAGCCTGGGCAACATGGCGAAACCCTGTCTCTACAAAAAATCACAAATATTAGCCGGGTGTGGTGGTGCGTGCCTGTAGTCCTACCTACTGAGAGGCCGAGGCAGGAGAATCGCTGTGGCCCCGGAGGTCCAAGCTGCAATGAGCTGTCAACTGCACTCCAACCCGGGTGACAAGGTGAGACCCTGTCTCAAACTAAAACAAACAAAAAAACCGAGAGCGGAGTAATGGGGAAGTGGCCAGATTCCCATCTAAAGTAACCACTTCGATTTTGGAGGGAAAGAGAAGGGCTTAAAAGGAAAATTTGATATGGGAAGCATGCAAGAATTGTACAGAGTACAACGTCTGTGTGTCTTGTTCTGGTGGCTATCTTGGGTCCCAGCCTACCTGGAGCGTGGGCTGGTCTCATCTCCACAATGGCCCCGCTGTTGACTAGCCACCTTGAAGTAATCTTTGGAATTTTGCAGCTGTGTCTCCAGGCTTGGTTTGTCTGTCTCAAGATTAGCCCTTGGAACTTCTCAGAAGGCAGATAATTAAATACTAGCATACAGTAAGATAAATGTGAAGGGAGTATATACAGTGAGAAAGGGAGGGATATGGGGTCTATTTTACGGCTAAGGGAAAAGGCTTTTGCAGTTTGCTTCAAGGTTATATCTTGAAACCCAAGAGAAAGGAAAAAAGGTTTTAAAATGTATTTTAAAGTTAAACTGCTGGATTAGTTTCTTCTGTCTAAAACATTGCCATCTCCTCTCCTGCCTATGCCTTGAACTTTTAAATTATGTTTTCTAGTTAGCGATTTAAAAGATCTCCCAGTTTACTTGGACAAAGGGCTTTTCCATCTCCTGATTGCTTACTTTTTTTTTTTTTTTTTTTTTGAGACAGGATCTCATTCTGTTACCCAGGCTAGAGTGCAGTGGTGCGATCTCCACTCACTGCAACCTGCACCTCCCAGGCTCAAGCAATCCTCTCACCTCAGCCTCTTGAGTAGCTGGGACCACAGGCACGTGCCACCATGCCCAGCATTTTTTTTTTTTTTTTTTTTGTAGAAACATGTTTTTGCTATGTGCCCAGGCTGATCTCAAACTCCTGAGCTCAGGGGATCAACCCACATCAGCCTCCCAAAGTGCTGGGATTACAGGCGTGAGCCACCATGCCCTGCCCATTACCATATTTAAATTGAGGTTTCACATCCATATTTCTCATTCCTTTTAAAATTATTTAAAAATTTTTATAATGAAACATTTAAGATATAAACAAAGATACACAATATTTAACATTTACTAGAATGCAAGCTCCAGAAGGAGAAATTTTTTTATTGCTTCTCCAAGTGTCTCGTGTCTACAGCAGTGCATGATACATAGTAGGCACTCAATAGTTCCTTGTTGTGTGTGTGAATTAACTACATGGACAACTATTACCAGTTTAAGGAAAAAAAAAAAAAAACAGGTGAGCGGGCGCGTCCCCGCGACCGCGCTGCCTCCCCGAGGCGGTTCACGTAAAGCCAGCGAGGCCCTGCCTGCCAGCCGGGAAGGAGGCGTAGTTATGGAGCTGGCGGCTGCCAACCCCGGGGCCCGCGCCGCTGCCTAGCGCTTCCCGGGGGCTGTTTGGGGACGCGCCCCCCGCCGCGGCTCGGGGACCCGTAGAGCCCGGCGCTGCGCGGTTGGCCCTGCTCCCGCGCCCCGCGCTCACCCTCCTGCTCCTCCTCATGGCCGCTGTTATCAGGTGCCTGGAGCAGGCCTAGACCACCGACTGGAGGGCCACCCTGAAGACTATCCGGAACGGCGTTCATAAGATAGACATGTACCTGAACGCCGCCTTGGACCTCCTGGGAGGCGAGGACGGTCTCTGCCAGTATAAATGCAGTGACGGATCTAAGCCTTTCCCACGTTATGGTTATAAACCCTCCCCACCGAATGGATGTGGCTCTCCACTGTTTGGCGTTCATCTTAACATTGGTATCCCTTCCCTGACAAAGTGTTGCAACCAACACGACGGGTGCTATGAGAACTGTGGCAAAAGCAAGAATGACTATGATGAGAAATTCCAGTATTGCCTCTCCAAGATCTGCCGAGAAGTACAGAAAACACTAGGACTAACTTAGCATGTTCAGGCATGTGAAACAACAGTGGAGCTCTTGTTTGACAGTGTTATACATTTAGGTTGTAAACCATATCTGGACAGCCAACGAGCCACATGCAGGTGTCATTATGAAGAAAAAACCGATCTTTAAAGGAGATGCTGACAGCTGGTGACAGATGAAGACGGAAGAACATAACCTTTGACAAATAACTAATGTTTTTACAACATAAAACTATCTGATTTTTGTGAAAAAAGAAAAACAAACATAGTTGGAGCTACCTGTACATCTCCCATATTGCAACACCTCCCTTTCCCAAAGATGTACCCATTATCCTAAATTTAGTGTTTGTTATTCCTGAGCATTTCTATTTCTGTGTAGGTATCCTTAAGCAATACATACTATTTTTTTTTGCAAGCTTTTAAAAATTATATCATTGGTTACATACAGTGTAATTCTTCAACCTTTTTCTACTCAACCCTGTTTGTAAGCTTCACTCAAATTGACATGTATACTGTATCTAGTTAGCTGATTTTCATTTCTGTTATGATTCCATAGCATGAAAATAAGTCACTTTCCCAATGGCTTACCATTATAGAGTGCTATGAACTTTTTGTATATGACTCTTGGTGTACGTATGTGAATTTCTCTAGAGCATATACTTAGGAATGGAATTGCTGGCTGCATTAGTCAGGTTTCTCTAGAGGAACAGAACCAATAGGATATATATGTGTGTGTGTGTGTGTGTATATGTGTGTATATATATATGTGTGTATATATATATATATATAGTCCCACAATAGGCTGTCTGCATGCTCTATTAACCATCACACTGGCTGATATGGTTTGGCTCTGTGTTCCCACCCAAATCTCATCTTGAATAGTAATCCCATAATCCCCATGTGTCCTGGGAGGCACCTTGTGGGAGGTAATTGAATCATGGTTTCCTTCATGCTGTTCTTGTGATAGGAGTGAGTTCTCAGGAGATCTGATGGTTTTATAAGCATCTGGCATTTCCCCTGCTGGCACTCATTCTCTCTCCTGCTGCCCTGTGAAGAGGTGCCTTTCACCATGATTTTAAGTTTCCTGAGGGCTCCCCAGCCATGTGGAACTGTGAGTCAATTAAACTTCTTTTCTTTATAAATTACGCAGTGTCAGGTATTTCTTCATAGCGCGAGGACAGACTAATACACTGGCTCATACAATTTCTTGCATTTCCTAGGCTAAGATTCACCAAATAATCTTCAAAAGTCATTCCACCTCCATCAGCAGGGTATTGGGGTTCCAGTTGTTCTGTGTAACCATAGAAAGGTTTTCTAATAGATGTGAAATGGTTTTGGTTTGCATGCCTCTTTTACTGTTTCCATTTTCTTGGTCATTCGTGTTTCTTCTTTGGATGACTTATTTGTTATTTACCCATTTTTTTCTTTTTCCTTCTTTTTTTTTTCTGAGACAGTCTTGCTCTGTTGCCCAGGCTGGAATGCAGTGGCACAATCTTGGCTCACTGCAACCTCTGCCTCCTGGGTTCAAGCAATTCTTTTGCCTCAGCACCCCTGTAGCTGAGATTACAGGTGCACACCATCACCCCTGGCTAATTTTTGTATTTTTAGTAGATGGGGCTTCACCATGTTGGCCGAGCTGGTCTCGAATTCCTGACCTCAGGTGATCTACCTGCCTTGGCCTCCCAAAATGCTGGGATTACAGGTATGAACCACTGTGCCTGGCTCATTTTTTCTTTTTCATTGCAGTTTTTAAAATATTGATATTGATCCTCAATCCATTATATGTAATTATAAATATATATGTGAATATAGAAATACATATTTTTGCTAAATGATTTGAGAATGAGTTGCAGACATAATACATCACTTATAAATATTTCATTATGAATCTCCTAAGAACAGCATTCTCCTACATAATCACAAATTTATCACGCTCAGGGAATTTAACACTTACAAAATACTGCTGTCTAATACATAGTTAATAATGTTTATAATTGTTTATATTTCCTAAATCCAGGACCCAGTCAAGGTTTATATAGTGCATTTAGCTCTCATGTCTCTATTCTCCTTTGGTGTAGAATAGTTCCTCCATGTTTTATGTTTTTTTTCTTGTGATATTAGTATTTTCAATGAGTTGAACAGCTGCTTTGCAGAGTATTTCTCCCAAATTTAGATTTGTCTGATAATTTTCTCATCAGTAAATTTAGGACAAGCATTTCTGACAGGACTAGTACACGGGTGGGGCTGTTTTTTTTCAGTACCTCATATTAGGTTTTATTTATTTTTTTCAGACGGAGTCTTGCTCTGTCGCCCAGGCTGGAGTGCAATGGTGTGATCTCAGCTCACTGCAACCTCTGCCTCCTGGGTGGGTTCAAGCAATTCTCCTGACTCCCAAGTAGCTGGGACTACAGGTGACACCACCACGCCCGACTAATTTTTGCATTTTTAGTAGAAATGAGATTTCACCATATTGATCAGGCTGGTCTCGAACTCCTGACCTCAGGTGATCCGCCCGCCTTGGCCTCCCAAAGTGTTGGGATTACCGGCATGAGCCACCCACGCCCAGCCTCAGTACTTCATGAGGTTTTAGATGTTCATTGCCTGTTGTTGGTTTCCATATAAATATTAGAATTAACTGCAAAGTCATACAAGAAACCTTGCCAAGATTTTGATTGGAATTGATTTCTATCTAGAGATTACTTGCATCTCTTTATTAGACTTATTCCTAGGAGACGGACATGGTGGCCCACACCTGGAATCCCAGCTACTTAGGAGGCTGAGGCAGGATTACTTGAACCCAGGAGGTTAAGGCTGGAGTGAGCTATGATCCATTACTGCATTCCAGCCTTGGTGACAGAGGGAAAAAAAAAATAAATAAATGTTTAAATCAATTTATTTCTAAGTACCTTATATTTTCTGTGACATATAAATCTTTTGTATTTAAAGGTTTGTTTTTATGGTAAATGGTACCTTTGTAAAAATTACACTTTCTAGCTATTTGTGGCTAGAGATTACTTATGATTTATATTATTTCCAGTAGTTCCTTTTTTATAAACTATATTTTATTTATTTATGTATTTATTTATTTTTGAGACGGAGTTTCACTCTGTCGCTCAGGCTGGAGTGCAGTGGCGCGATCTCAGCTCACTGCAAGCTCCGCCTCCTAGGTTCATGCCACTCTCCTGCCTCAGCCTCCCGAGTAGCTGGACTACAGGCACCCGCCACCACAACTGGCTAATTTTTTTGTATTTTTAGTAGAGACGGGGTTTCACCGTGTTAGCCAGGATGGTCTCGATCTCCTGATCCACCCGCCTCAGCCTCCCAAAGTGCTGGGATTACAGGCGTGAGCCACCGCCCCTGGCCTAAATTTTCTTTATATTATTTGAAACTTAAGACAGATAATGACATACAGTGAAAAGTCCTCCTCTAACCCCTAACCCTGGCCATCTGATTCTTTCCAGAGGTAATCAGTGTAACCAGTTTTTTGCCTACTCTCCCAGAACTATTTTATATAGATACAAGTAAATCGTGTACTTATATTTTATATATGTTAGCATTAAATAAATGGCAGGCCTAGTAACAGAAATAAAAGTCACATGGAAGGACTATTGTAGGAAGGACAGTTTGGTTTCATAATCAGATGTTTGTAATGATTATAATGTAATAACTTCACAAACACTCAGGAAAAAGCAAATTATTTAATGGAAAATTCCAAAATACATGAGAGCCATTTCCATTCAATATACTTTGTTACAACAATTCCATGTACTTCCAAAATCAGATGCTTTGTAGACTAGCTTGGCAACATGGTGAAGCCCTGTCTCTACAAAAAATCAGCTGGGCGTGGTGGCATGTGCCTGTAGTTTCAGCCACCTGGGAGGCTGAGGTTGGGGGGTCACCTAAGCCTGAGAAGTCAAGGCTGCAGTGAGCCATGATCGTGCCACTGCACTCCAGCCTGGGCGACAGAGCAAGACCCTGTCTCAAAAAACAAAACCCAGCAAGACCACAGTCTTTTAACTTGTGAAGCCCCTTTACTCGTCTTTCAGCGCATACAGCACATCATCCTGGCTGACGTTGAGCCGCACCCGAAGGAGCAGATCGTTCCTGCTGGGCTCCACAAGCAGGAGGCGACAGGAGCCCAGGTGAGAACACACGGCCATGGTCTCTGACATGGTGGGGTATGGCAGTCCCTCCATTCTGCACAGTGCCACATGTTGACTATATATCTAGACACAAATAGCAAGGCAAAGGTTAAGAGGAAATACAATCCTGGGGCTTTTTCTGTTCCTTTCTTTCTTCATTTGGGAAAATCAGACACATGGCCCCCAGGATATCAAACACTCCAGAAGGCATCAGTTGGTGCCCCAGTGGTACACAAAATGCAGAGGCAGAATGGAATGCTAGCCTTGGAATCAGAAAACAGCAGGCCCGAATCCTGGTGCTACCATTTACCTAAATATGTAAACCTGGCCAAGTTACTGCACTCTTTTGAGCTTCAATTTTATCTATAAAATACACTGTACATCCCTTGTGAGTTAATGGATATAAAATGACTAGTAACTCTCACTGGTGATACAAATAGTCTTGTCTCCAGGGGCTGAGAGTTTCATAATTGAGATTGTCAAAATTCAAGTCAAATTTTGCTACAAGGCCACTTTCCTTATCAGGTACAGTGAGCAAATGCCAAGGCATGACCCTTGGAAAAGCACAAAGGCCTAGAGAGAAAATTGAATAAAGAAATAAAGGGAGGCAGGAGGATAGCTGGAAACATAGATTCCTACCCTAACGTTCTCTACTGGGTCAGCTAAATCTGGAGCATTTCTGGTCACTTTCCATTCTAAATATCTATGAGTCTATCCCCGTCCCAGCCCCAAGACTGGGAGTTTGTCAGGAACAGGGATGTTAACCAAATCAGCTTGGGGTTCAAGGATTCATCACAGTTAATGGCACACTGCAGATGTTCAGGAAATGTTTACAAACTAAAATGAAAGTCACTCTCTGCAGAAGAGCTATCTCAGACTCTAGGAGGAGAACAGTAATGGGCAAAACATGACCAGTAGCTAAAATTTTAAACAAGAATTTACAACCAACCCAATAAATAAGTAGCTGAAAGGAAAATGTTTTCCTGACTTATTTTAGTTAAATAAAGATGTCTAAAACATACATACACAAACATACACACTCTCAGGTACACACTCATAAACACCTTTAACAATTCATCTTCCAAGGCAGCCAATTACTAGAGTCTTAAGTAAACTAACAAAGCACACGCCCTACTGATCCCTCTCACTTGATCTAATTGAACTATGCCCATGCAGGGATTGGATTGATCTGTGATTTGTTCTCAAATATGGCCTCATTCTGAAAGCCTTGACTCCACTACAACATAAGCTGTAATCAGGGAGTAACTCTGTCTTGTTCCTCATTCTTTGAACAGTGTCTGGCACACAGGCCTTCAATCTAACATGCAGAAACCAGTCGCTAAAGGTCTCTTCTCATGCAGCTCTACAAAATGTCACATTAAAATAGGTGCCGGTCTGGTATTCTTTCACATACTCTAGGTGGCACAAAATAGAGTGTCACACATTCATGGAAATTTCCACGTATTTTAAAAGCATAAGTCCAAAATCTAGAAGGATTTGAAAAGAGGAGGAGATCACCTGTTGAAACGTGGCTTCCTCCAGTCCTGATCGACGGAACTCTGCGAGGATGGCTCTCAGGAAGCTCTGTTCCAGAACAGAGGAATTTCTTAAAGGAAACGAGGGGATGTGAGTTTTTGTCAGTGGCTGTAACCCCAGCCCAGAGGAAAGCCAAAGAAAACTTTTCTGTGTCTTTAGAAAAGAGAAAACCTGGGAAATAATTTCTCCTATATTATGTGGCAAGGATCCCCGTGACCCCCAAACTCTCAAACTGATACAGAAAATGTCACTGTGGAAGTGAGGAAACATAGCAACTACATCCGGAAATACACTGGTCACTCATAAATACCTGTGCCCTCATTTCATGAGCTGAGCACATCAATCAGTGTGAGAGAAGCAGCTGCTTCCTTTTTTTTTGTTCCTATCATAGCACTTTTATGCCCTAAACACCTATAATATAGCTCAATAAGTGGCAAATATTCTATTATCCTAGGGTTATATTTCTGTTTCCCTGACTAGATAATGTCCCTACGAAACATAACTGTGTTATTAGTAAGTGCAGGTTGAATGAGTAAAAGCTTAGAAAGGGAAACATGTTTCTACAGCCTTCCAGGAAGGCTCAGGAAGTGGAGCATCTTACTTGATGGCCGTGATGTATGATGATGAAAACATCTCATCCACAGCTTCCATTGAGTGGGCTATGGTGACCAGGCCAGGGGAGTCAGGCTTCTGCTGGGAGAACTCACAGATCTCTGTGGCACGCCTGCAGATGTCCAGGCACCGTCGTGCATCTCCAGACAGTGCTGCTACCTACAAGAGGGAATATTTTATTCCTGAGGCCACCTTAGCCCAGAAGAACCAAGAGATTCTGTATTCAACTAAAAAGAAAAGGTAGTGCTGGCAATGGACATAAGCGTAAAGTTAAGTACTTAGCCCTGGCAGGGAACCTGGAGGAAGAATAGAAATGAATTATTACATTGTGCATGGGACTCTAATCCTCTAGTCCAAACCTCTGTCTTGGTTTTACAGTTAACTCCACAGTGGACAACACAGAAATTCTCAGCTTTACTATTCAGGAAATGAAGTCTAAAATCAGAGACGCTTGGTTCAAGATCACTATTGAAGCATCTGCAAACAAGAGTTCTCACTCCTTGCATAGAGACAGACGTGTGCCCCCAGAAGCAGCCAGCCAAAGACAAGAGGCTGAGGTGGAGCCTATCTGGAGATAAAGCCATAGCCAGGCACCCCTTACAGCACGTGGTGAATTTGGGGTTGGCTTGGTCAATGGCTAAGAGGACCAGAATCAAGAATGTAGGAAGGGGCTGGACGCGGTGGCTCACACCTATAATCCCAGAACTTTGGGAGGCCGAGGCAGGCGGATCACCTGAGGTCAGGAGTTTGAGACCAGCCTGGCCAACATGGCGAAACCCCATCTCTACTAAAAACACAAAAATTAGCCAGGGTCGGGGGCGCGGTGGGTCACACCTGTAATCCTAGCACTTTGGGAGGCCCAGGCAGGTGGATCACTTGAGGTCAGAAGTTTAAGACCAGCCTGACCAACATGGTGAAACCCTATCTCTACTAAAAATACAAAAATCAGCTGGGCATGGTGGCACATGCCTGTAATCCCAGCTACTGGGGAGGCTGAGGCAGGAGAGTCACTTGAACCTGGGAGGTGGAGGTTGCAGTGAGCCAAGATCATGCCACTGCACTCCAGCCTAGAGTCCATCTAAAAAAAAAAAATCACTTTCCAAGTAACCCAGGACACAAACATGACTATCGGCTTACATTTTTCCCTTCCTCTAATCTCCAGTATTGAACTGGTAAGGGTGTCCTGTAGCACTTCCTGCTTCGTCAGTTCTCCTCCCCTCCCATTACCACCTGTACAGCCTGGTGAAGAGGCACTTTGTGTGGTGAATAGCAGGGACTCAAGGGCCTCAAGACAAAGTTAAAGGGGAACTTTGGGGGGTAAGGAAACACCTAAACCAGTCTGACCCCAAGGGTATCAGTGACACTTGGCAACCCTATGCATCCCTTCGGGCTGCTGCTGGGACAAGGGAGACACAAGAAGAAGCTAAGGCCCAGACAACACGGAACCTAACAGGACATCCTGCAGGCACCTGAAACTTGACCTCCACTTCAGCCTCAGTACAGGGTGAGTGAGACCCATCACGCAGAACGGATGGCAGGAAAAACGGCCTACTTGACCTTAGTGCTAGGTGGATGTGGGCACACAAAAAAAACTTGGGTTTTATTTATTTATTTATTTTTGAGACAGAGTTTCACTCTTGATGCCCAGGCTGGAGTGCAGTGGTGTGATCTCAGCTTACTGCAACCTCCACCTGTGGGGTTCAAGCGATTCTCCTGCCTCAGCCTCCCGAATAGCTGAGATTAAAGGCATCTGCCACCACACCTGGCTAATTTTTTGTATTTTTAGTAGAGATGGGGTTTCACCCTCCCAAAGTGCTGGGATTACAGGTGTGACCCACTGCGCCCAGCCGACTTTTTGTTGGTTTTTTTGTTTGAGAGAGGGTCTTGCTCTGTCACCCAGGCTGGAGTGCAGTGGCATGATCATGACTCACTGCAGCCTCCACCTCCTCGGCTCAAGCAATCCTCCCACCTCAGCTTCCCAAGTAGCTGGGACTACAGGCACATGCCATCGCATTGGGCTAATTTTTAAATTTTTTGTAGAGACGGGGTTTTAATATGTTGCCCAGGCTGGTCTCAAACTCCCAGGCTCAAGTGATCCTCTCACCTTGGCCTCCCAAAGTGCTGGGATTATAGGCATGAGCCACCCTACCCAGACACTCTCGAGTTTTTACAACCATAAGCCCTTGCTTGGATTTGGAGCCCAAATTTATGTTGTATTTCCTACAATTCTCAAGTGGAGAATTTTATTTTAAAATTGGTAACAGTTGGTAGTGCCCCTAGAAGCAAAAAAAAACAAAAAACAAAACAAAACAAAAAAAACCAAATTCTAAATGAATTCAACTTCAACCCAGGCCCCAATTAACTCTCAAATAAAGGAGCATGCTGAATCCCATGCATATAGTAAAATAAAATAAAAATCAAGACAAAAAAATAAGAAAACCAAGCCACATATGCATGGGAACCAGCAGAATCAATGGTTATCAGAATCAGACCCCTAAAGACTTCAGATATCATAACTATAGGATATAGAATATAAAACAGATTCGCTTCGTCATATGTAAAGAAATAGAGAGGGCTTTGAAACTATGGGCAAGAGATTTGAGGAAGAGCAGCATCCAAATTGGATGTCTTCTGAATCTTTGTTAAAAAAACTGGGCTGGGGCGGGGCGCGGTGGCTCACGCCTGTAATCCCAGCACTTTGGGAGGCTGCAGCGGGCAGATCACGAGGTCAGGAGATAGAGACCATCCTGGCTAACATGGTGAAACCCCGTCTCTACTAAAAATACAAAAAATTAGCTGGGCGTGGTGGCACATGCCTGTAGTCCTGCTACTCGGGAGACTGAGGCAGGAGAATTGCTTGAACCCAGGAGGCAGAGGTTGCAGTGAGCTGAGATCGTGCCACTGCACTCCAGCCTGGGCAACAGAGTGAGACTCCCTCTCAAAAAAAAAAAAAAAAACAAAACACCAAAACTCTGCCCAGGTGCAGTGGCTCACACCTGTAAGCCTTTAACTTTGGGAGGCCAAGGCAGGCAGATCACTTGAGGTCAGGAGTTCAAGACCAGCCTGGACAACATGGTAAAACTCCGCCTCTACTAAAAATACAAAACTTAGCTGGGCATGGTGGCGGGTGCCTGCCTGTAGTCCCAGCTACTCAGGAGGCTGAGGCAGGAGAATTGCTAGAACCTGGGAGGCGGAGGTTGCAGTGAGCCAAGATTGTGCTGCTGCACTCCAGCCTGGGTCACAGAGCAAGACTGTCTCAAAAAACAATGACAACAACAACCTACCCCAAGACTCTAAAAGGAAGGGAAGCATCAGGAGAAGATTTAAAAATATAATTTTGCAAGTTAGTGCCAGGCGCGGTGGCTCACGCCTGTAATCCCAGCACTTTGGGAGACCAAGGCAGGCAGATCACGAGGTCAGGAGACTGAGACCATCCTGGCTAACACAGTGAAACCCCGTATCTACTGAAAATACAAAAAATTAGCTGGGCATGTTGGCGGGCACCTGTAGTCCCAGCTACTCGGGAGGCTGAGGCAGGAGAATGGCATGAACCCAAGAGGTGGAGGTTGCAGTGAGCCGAGATTGTGCCACTGCACTCCAGCCTGGGCGACAGAGCGAGACTCCGTCTCAAAAAAAAAAAAAAATAATAATAATAATAATAATTCTGCAAGTTAGAAAGACATGGAAGAGTAGCGGTTAGTGTAGTGGACTGGAGAAAGCCAAATCCTAAACCTATATTGAGGAATCTAAGAACAAATCTAAGTTACATTAAAAATCCTCAAAATGCTCAGGAGTTAGTGGTGCTGGAAAGAGGTAAAGGGGGGTTGTTTAGCTAAAGTAGGGCATTTTTTTTTTTTTTTTTTCTGAGACGGAGTCTCGCTCTGTCTCCCAGGCTGGAGTGCAGCGGTGCGATCTCGGCTCACTGCAACCTCGGCCTCCCAGGTTCAAGCAATTCTCCTGCCTCAGCCTCCCTAGTAGCTGGGACTACAGGCTCGTGCCACCGCGCCCGGCTAATTTTTTGTATTTTTAGTAGAGACGGGGTTTCACCCTGTTAGCCAGGATGGTCTCGATCTCTTGACCTTGTGATCCACCTGCCTCAGCCTCCCAAAGTGCTGGGATTACAGGCGTGAGCCACCGCACCCAGCCAAAAGTAGGGAATATTTGGTTGTGGTTGAAAGTTAAAAAAAGTTGAGCACCTTAAGAAACTAAAGATGCCTTAGATCAGGAAACAACAAAGTGTGGCTCACCATCTGTTTTTATAAATAAAAGTTTTATTGGCTGTAATCCCAGCACTTTGGGAGGCTGAGGTGGGTGGATCAGGAGGTCAAGAGATTAATACCAGCCTGGCCAACATGGTTAAACCCTGTCTCTACTAAAAATACAAAAATTAGCTGGGTGTGGTGGTGTGCACCTATAGTCCCAGCTACTTGGGAGGCTGAGGCAGGAGAATGGCTTGAACAAGGGAGGTGGAGGTTGCGGTAAGCCAAAATTGCACCATCGCACTCCAGCCTGGCGACAGAGCGAGACTCCGTCTCAAAACAAAAAAAACAAAGGAAATTTATTCTCAAGCAAAGTTTAGCAAAAAGTCTCTGGTCCTAGGAATGCCAGGCATTATTGTAGAAGGTGTCCCTTACCAAAAATAGATGATTACTATATGCATGCCAAACTGGAAGACCTCTTCTGTACCTGGCACCAGCCCCTCATTCCCAGAACACTGCCCTCCAGACAGGACAGGGGAAGCATACTGAGAAATCTGACTATTCCCATGGGAAAGGAGGAAAGACAGTGATACTGGCCCACTCAGATCATCCCACAGCAAATCTCATAGTGAATAAGCCCCACTCACATGTTCAGAGCCAGCTGTTTAATCTTCACCCTTACACCTGAGAGGACAACCAAGACAACTGTGGAAAGTCTCTAACGATGCAAGATAGAGACCAAAATCAACTGACAGAAGCATCTTGGAGGAAAACGGGAAAGGACAATTTCAAATAAATAGGATGGCATTGGCCGAGCACAGTGGCTTGCTCCTGTAATCCCAGCACTTTGGGAGGCCAAGGTGGGTGGATCACCTGAGGTCAGGAGTTCAAGACCAGCCTGGCCAACATAGCAAAACCCCATCTCTACTAAAATACAAAAATCAGCCGGGCATGGTGGCACACGCCTGTAATCCCAGCTACTCGGGAGGCTGAGGCAGGAGAATCTCTTGAACCTAGAAGGCGGAGGTTGCAGTGAGCTGAGATCACGCCACTGCACTCCAGCCTGGGCGACCGAGTGAGACGCTGTTTCAAAAAAAAAAAAGGGTGGCATAAAAAAAGGATCATTCGGAGAAAAGAAAAAGCCTCTTAGATAGTCTAGGTAGATAGCATAATAGCAAAAGTGAAAAACTCTACCCATAAAATGCCTAGATGATAACTTTGAGGATCTCTCTCCTGGAAAGCAAAGCCTGGAGACAGGCACACAATTGGCTCACCTCTTACCCCAGTCCCTAATATAGTAGCTAGTTCCAAGCAGGAGTCACAGTCATGTGCTGCTGCTACAGCCATTCAGGGTGAAGAGTGTGTCAGCAAGAGGAAACTAGAAATAAGTTTATAATTCTTTTACGTGCTGAAATACTTGTGGATGTACGGTTCTTCTTTCTTTCTTTCTGCTTGAGGCAGACATTTAACCCACTTTGTTCCTCAGCAGCCGGGGAGACTAGTCTGTGGTGAACTCTCAGGGAGCATTCTCCTATTAGACTTGGAGGGGAGGGGCATCTAATACCTCATATCTAGCCTGGAGAGTGTGCCTTGCTGGGCATGTAATAGACATGATATTGTTATATTTTCACAATGACCCTATGAGGGAAGTGCTCTCATTCTTCTTCAGAGAAGAAAACTGAGGCTCAGGAAATTTTTAAGTAACTTTCCTATAACTTTCTGCATGCCTACTAAGCGTTAAAGCCAGAATTCAAACCAGGTTTGTCTACCTGACTATATTGTCCCTTTCATCATGCAAAACTGCTTGCTCCCTGAATGAATTCATATTAGTTTGCATATAAACCCACAATATTTAGGGCCCTCTAATCATAAAATAACAAGGCTAAGGAATTTCTCATAATCTTGTCTCTCTTTTTTGATATTTTTACACGACTTTCTAAATTTCTCTCCAACCTCAGAGCACCAGCATAGGGCCTCATACCCAGCAGGTACTCAGCAAAGATGTGCTGACTGATTTATGGGTGCAGCTGGTGACTTACCTTCCTGGCTACCAGCTGGATGGCATCATCTTCAAAGGCCTTTAGATGCTTGAGCCGGGATCTTAGGATCTGCTGCAGCTGGCTATATGTATAGGGCTGGAAGCACATCCTGGTAAGACCCTGGGGAGCCAAAACAACAGAGGAATAAGTTCGTTGATTGCCCAGTGATTATCCAGGTGGAAAGTCACCCTTGGGCCCCCAAACCCAATTCCCAGGTCCCATATAACAAATTACACATTTCATACCTAGACTACCACTGCCTTTACTGACAATGACCAGTGGTGTCCTGTAGGGCAGTAGTTTTTGAACTATTTTTTCATTTCATTTAAGGACCTTTGATTCTTTTTTTTTCTTTGAGACGGAGTCTTGCTCTGTTGCTCAGGCTACAGTGCAGTGGCATGATCTCGGCTCACTGCAAGCTCTGCCTCCTGGGTTCACGCCATTCTCCTGCCTCAGCCTCCCAAGTAGCTGGGACTACCAGTGCCCACCACCACGCCCAGCTAATTTTTTTGTATTTTTAGTAGAGACAGGGTTTCACCGTGTTAGCCAGGATGGTCTCGATCTCCTGACCTCGGGATCCACCCGCCTCGGCCTCCCAAAGTGCTGGGATTACAGGCGTGAGCAACCACGCCCGGCCTAAACTGGGATTATAGGCATGAGCCACCACGCCCGGCCTAAGGACCTTTGATTCTATCAGAATCATTTGGAAGTAGATAAAAGCTGAGGTGCTTTAATTGAAGTGGGTGAGAGGATCTTCAGATCTATGCTATACATTGTCACTGCACTTGGCTTCACTTACCAGGCTCTTCATGATTTCTCATTGTGCTTCCTGCTGAACTGCAAGGCCTGTGAGGGCAGACATTGCATCTGCCTGGTTTATTGCACTATTCCAAGCACCTAACACTGCCTGGCAGGTTATAAGTGCTAAAACTTTTTTTTTTTTTGAGACAGAGTTTCGCACTTGTTGCTCAGGCTGGAGTGCAGTGGCGTGATCTCGGCTCACCGCAACCTCCGCCTCCTGGGTTCAAGAGATTCTCCTGCCTCAGCCTCCCGAGTAGCTGGGATTACAGGCATGCGTCACCACACCTGGCTAATTTTTGTCTGTTTAGTAGAGATGGGGTTTCTCCATGTTGGTCAGGCTGGTCTCGAACTCCTGACCTCAGGTGATCCACCTGCCTTGGCCTCCCAAAGTGCTGGGATTACAGGCGTGAGCCACTGTGCCCAGCCTAAAACATTTTTTTTTAAAAATAATTAAACCTCCATGGTTTGGTGCAGTTTAAAAGTCCACGAGTAGCAGAACACCAAGATATGATGTTTGCAGAAAATCATGCAATGGTTACATATTCCAACATAGAAACTACAAGCATTGCAGAAATCACATTTCTTAACGTCCCAATTTATTTTAGTATTCATTTTTGCAGAACTTTTTTTTTTTTTGGGATGGACTCTCGCTCCGTTGCCAGACTGGAGTGCAGTGGCACAATCTCAACTCAATGCAAACTCTGCCTCCGGAGTTCAAGCAATTCTCCTGCCTCAGCTTCCTAAGTAAAAATTAGCCTGGCTAATTTTTGTATTTTTAGTAGAGACGGGGTTTCACTGTGTTGGCCAGGCTGGTCTTGAACTCCTGACCTCAAGTGATCCGCCCGCCTTGGCCTCCCAAAGTGCTGGGTTTACAGGCGTGAGCCACCACACCTGGACCATTTTTGCAGAACTTCTTGGCCAAGCTTACAGATCTGCAAGAACAGCATGGGAACTGCCCTAGAACCTACCAGTCGGCTGGACACCCGGTTCATCATGATTCGCTCTGGCAGGTCCATTGTGTTGGCAATTGTCAGGACCACAAGCCGGGCCTCCTTATGAGTGGGCCAGTCAAAGAGATTGTACATTATGTCTTGTTTGTGAGTCCACAGAAGGTCGAGCTGCCAGGGAAAAGGAGAGAGGTGCAGAGTCAATCACAGAGACTGAGCTGGGGCTTCAAAATGAAGACCTATAACCACTGCTTTAGCTGCATGTTTCCCAAGTCATAGCACCAAAGCAATCCATTGACACATGCCTCTCAGCACCAGAAAATGGGCTCATATGAATGGAGAAGGGAGCCAGGACTTTCCTCCCTCCCATCCAGCACTTGCTCCTGAAGTACAGCCCTGTTTCTTCTCCTGTCCGCCCATGGGCACCTCACCTCATCCACAAGCAGGACGGTGGTTTCCTGAGGAGACCCTCGGGTGCAGAATTGCTTTGCCAGCAGTTCTGCCGCATGGTTGGCTGTTGCTTTTTGGCCTGTTAGCTTCTGCATTAGGAGAAACACAGTTGTGAGGAACTGTAAGGGTCTTACTCCCTTGGGCTTAAAGTTAAATCTGCAAATGGAGGGAGGCATTTAACCTGAGGACTTCGGTATCCTATATTCTGCCTCCCAATCTAGTCTTAACCTTAACTTGGAAGGACAAGAGAAGGCACCAAAAGATAAAGAAAGTATATGAGTTTGAAATGCAAATGAGTCACAGGCTGGGCCAGAAGCCCCCTTAAAATCACTATTACAGAATTCTATAACTGGATGTTACCTGCTCCAAAATAACAGCCCATGGACAAAAGAGCAAGGCTTAACCTCTGGCCTGCCACGGACCCCTTTTCCATGTTGCCACACTGCTACCTGTGAGCTCACAGTTTTCACCATGTGGGTAAGTACTGGCTTCCTGGCTTGTAATCATTATCCAGCTCCTAGACTTTGAAGTCTCTTAGGGTAAGAATTCTGTCTTCCTTGCCCTTGCTACCTCTACAGAAAGGACAATGCCTGGTATATCATGAACATGCAATACATGCAAAATTAAGTAACTCTTTCCTTTTTCATGTGTCACGAAGAAACAGCATTTTCCAAAAAGCCTAAACAGCTCTGCTTACCTGCAAGATTTGCACATAGACTTGGTGGGGCTCCGTCAGCTTCATGCCATTGACCTCAATGTATTGAAAGGGAGGAACATCATTGGCTTGGGCTGCCTGCTGCAGGCAGCGTATCACTTCATGAACAGTGGCAGTCTTCCCTGTCCCAGGGACACCGGAGATGTACATGCACCTAGAGCAAGAGGGGAAAACCCATGGGGTAGGTCTCAGCCAGCCACTACACGCTATAATCAGTTAGGAGTGTGGGAATGTATACTGAGGGAAGGACCGAGACCCTTGAAATGTGGAGGTGGGGGCAATAGGGACCATCCTTGGAAGCTGGTCAGAGTAGGACCTGCTTATATAGAATCATTCATTCCACAGTTTGCATAATGCTATATGCAAACTGCCTACTCAATGAAGGCCAGTTTCATTCTTTCTGAAAGGCAAAATTTCTGTTACTATAGGATTACTTTGGCAACCAATGTTTCAGAAGCTTTGGGCTTCAGCAGCGATTTGGTCTAGTCTGCTGATACTGGAGAAAGCCTGTATGGCTGAACTGTAACACCCAAGGCATTCTACTAGCAGGGGCCTTATTCCCCAAACTACCCTGCCTGCCTCACATGACTCACCCTCCGGTATGGTCAAGGAGTTTGCTTTCCACAAAATTGTAGATGTCTTGGAATTCCTGTTCCCGACAGGGAAGAGACTCAGGTACAGCAGAAACATGCAGCCTACCATTGGTGGTAAATGGAAGAAAAGGAAGACTTTAGGAACATTCCCCAACCATCTACTCATTAATCAATGGAAAATGATTATGGTTTCTTGTCTATGTTTCTACCTGAAAACTCAATTTCAAATGCTAGAGAATCCCTTCATTCTCAAATCCCTCCATTTGGCCTCATAATCCTTGGCCTCCGTTTCTCCACCCAAATCACATGGGTGGACCTCATCCCACAGGAGATTCAGATTTTGCTTGATTTCTGACAGGATCCAGACTTATATGAAAGTCTCCATATGGTTCTAAAGGGCATCAAAACAAAGAGGCACTGTCCTGACTAATCATCTTCCATCCCTGCGGAAATTATGGCAGTAGACGGGAAGGCCAATCCTCCCAGGGCCTGTCCACACTGGCTAACCCAGATGCTGCCTGAGAGGTTTCTTTTTTCTAAACATACACTCACTTTACCTAGATAGGTAAAAGTATAGACACACAGTGTATCTACCTTTATTAGGTAGACCAGTGACTGCTAATTTTATGTGAATGAAAGCAGAGGCCCCATGGTTCCTGCCTCTCTGAAGGGGAATCAAGAGCAGCAGTACCTCAGTCGGGCTTCCTCCAGCACACTGGCCGGCTCCTGGGCAGCCAGGCTTCGACTACGGATCTGAGGAGTGGCACCACGTGGCATTCTAGGCTTGAGCTGTATTGAAAACAAAGAACATATTTCACAAGGAAAAAGCAAAACACCATCCAGGACACACCAGCAAATGTGATTTGTGCTGATCTGATAAAAGGAAGAGAGGTGGTGAATTCCTCTTAGTTCCTTCCTGGATAAAGGACCATGACTCTCCCTCTCTCACCTCACATTGCATAAACTTTGTTCATCGTCCAAACATGGTTTCTTTTTTCTAATGTATGTATAGTATCAGGATTTATAACAATGTCAGTCTGAGGAAAGAATTAAGTTTGGATGAAATACTATTTAAAAGTAAAATATTATCTTGAAATACAAGAAATGTTTAAGACACCCTAACTACTCTGCCCAAATACAGAAGAGAAGAGGAGGCATAAACTAGGTTTGATTCATTAGATCTTTCCCTGGGCTTATTTGAAGATATGGCCAAGCATCAGCCCAGGACTTCCACGGCCCACGGTGCGGGATTTGGAGAAACCTTGGCAGACTTTTCCACTCCAAACCCCCAGGTCACCGCTTAGTGTAGTCTAACAGCCCTCTATCTTCTTCCTTGCTCATGGCTTGCTAGAACAAGCCTGCTGCTGCTTCCCTCATCTTCATGGCGTTTCTACAAAGCATTCCCTTCTATGGGGCATTTCACTCCACCCACCCTCTGTTTTCAGCCTGGCTAGAGAGAGAACAATCTCTCCATTTCCTCCCGAGGCAGAAAGCACTTAAACTGTTTAAAAGGCTTTACAGGCTGGTGCGGTGACTCACGCCTGTAATCCCAAAACTTAGAAAGGCCAAGAAGGGAGGACTGCTTAAACTCAGGAGTTTGAGGACAGCCTGGGCAACACAGAGGTGAAAGCCCCCTCTAAATTAGCTAGGCATGATGGCACACTCCTGTAGTCCCAGCTACTTGGGAGGCTGAGGTGGAAGGATCGCTTGAGCCCAGGAGGTTGAGGCTACAGTGAGTTGAGATTGCACCACTGCACTCCAGCCTGGGCAAGAGACAGAGCAAGAGCGTGTCTAAAAAAAAAAAAAAAAGGCCTTACATTTATTAATTTTGGAGAAAACAGAAAAGTGTTGACAAGGCCTTGCTGAGAAGGTATCAAGAAACCTGATGGGCTTCTGCCCTTTTTTATTATGCTGAAGGTACCCTACACCCTATATCCCTACTTTCGGGTGGGGGCCAGGAGACACAATCAAACCAGAGGCCTGTTAGGAACCAGGACACAGCAGGAGGTGAGTGGTGGGTGGGGTGAGCATTACCACCTGAGCTCTGCCTTCTGCTAGAGCAGCAGAGGCATTAGATTCTCATAGGAGTGCAAATCCTATTGTGAACTGTGTGTGCAAGGGATCTAGGTTGCATACTCCTTATGAGAATCCAATGCCTGGTGATCTAGGGTAGAACAATTTCATCCTGAAACCATCCCCCAAGCCCCTGCCATCCGTAGAAAATTTGTCTTCCACGAAAGGGGTCCCTGGTGCCAAAGGAGCTGGGGACTACTGATCTACTGGATTCCTTTCCCTAGAGACTTTTCTTTTTTCTTGAGATACAGTCTCACTCTGTCGCCCAGGCTAGAGTGCTATGGTGCGATCTCAGCTCACTGAAACCTCTGCCTCCCAGGTTCAAGTGATTCTCCCGCCTCAGCCTCCAGAGTAGCTGGGATTACAGGCACCTGCCACCATGCCTGGCTAATTTTTGTATTTTAATCAGAGACAGGGTTTCACCATTGTTGGCCAGGCTGGTCTTGAATTCCTGACCTCAAGTGATCCACCCACCTCGGCCTCCAAAGTACTGGGATTACACGCATGAGCCACCATGCCCAGCCGAGATTTTTCTTTGATTTCAACCCAAGCCAAATCACATCTTCATATGGAAAAATGGACATCAGCTTTAGAAAGTCTTCTAATTAAGATTTCTCAATTGTGTTCCAAAGAATAAGATGCTCTGTCAATTTAACTCTAATTCAAACATTTCTCAAGCACATTCGAACATGAGAAGATCCTGATCTGAATACCTTTTCGGTGTTCTGCTAAAGCTCCACAGGAAGCAGAAAAGATGTCCATTGATCTTCTCCTTCCATCTTGCTGTGACATGATTTGTTACCAATATGTAAGTAGCACTCCCGGTTTCTCAGGTGTATCAAGTGGGACAACAAAACTAACACCACAGCTCGGTGGCCGTACATGCGATACCCACTCTGCCAGTGCTCCGTGGGAAATGCAAACAGGAGTGGGTCTTGTACTTACTTCCCTCAGGAAGTTCAGCTCTTGGCCATCTGATTCTGTACCGTAAAAGGGACTTACCTCAAAAATCATTCTCTACTAGATTCATTTTCAGTCCTAGTGTTCACTTAGGTCCCTTTCTCCATGAATATTCCACAAAGAATAGTATTGAATATAACAGATCTGTCCTCAGATTCCAGCCGTTACTAATCTGTGACTTCAGCATTTGTAACTTTTAAACTAAGAGAGGGATGCTTCAATGGGAAGTAAACCTAGAAGAACCTTACACTCTTCTTTGGCACCTTCGTGGGGGTATGTAAGGATGACTTCAAGGAAGATCGCAGGTTCCTGGACACAGTTCTGGGTGCTCTCCTTGGAAGGGGCGGTGTGGAAGCCTCTTCTTCGTCACTGCTAGAGTCTGAAATCTCTGATGCTGGCAGAATCTCTTTCTCTTCTTGGTCACTTTTACTATTACCTAGAAACCTGAATGGTAGGGACATATTTTTTGATACTCAGTGTTCAAGTCTAAATAAGAAGAACTCTATAACATTAGTGTGGATTACAAGTATTGCAGGGTCCCTCCTGTGACCAGGCGACATGGGTGCTTGCTACCGAGACACTCTGTTAGGAGCATTATTTATATTATCTCATCAAACCCCTCAACAACTTTATGACATGTATATTATTATATTTTGTAGATGAGGAATTTCAGGCTTAGAAAGGTAATTTTGCCTTCCCAAGGTTACACAGATGGTAAATGACAAAGCCCAGGTTCAAATCCAGATCTGTCAGAATCCAAGTTCATGCTTTTAGGCACCCCATCCCACCAACAGTCTTGCTGGACATGATGATTAGGGATGGGAGTCACCTAAGCCCAGGAAGTATTTCTTGCCCCTTCAGACTAAGACAATTATTTGAAACTTAACATAATTCCAGACATGCTAGGTAAAAGGTCAATTTCAATGGATTGGCAAATAAACAGTATAAGAGGCATTAGGAGATAAGATTATAGATATCAGAGATGGCAGCAATGTTTCTCTGCCTGCCAAGGAGTAGTCTTACCGAAGCTGCTGCCTAATCCGATTCATAGTCAAGACAGAACTCTTTCTGCGGATACGATGGGGAGTAGAGGTGGCTTCATTCTGGGCTTTTGCTTCTTTTGCATCCCTGCAAGAAATCACAGCGAGGTCACGGGAAGCAGTTTTGGATACCAGAGTGTACAAAAGGCACTAGAAGATAGTCAAGTGGCCTGATTGGCTCCCAGTCTTTTTATATATACTTTGAAAAGAGTAAAACTTTCTTTCTGCTAAAAAGTTGGCAAAAAATTATAACTAAAAAGTTATAATTGAAGCTTGACTCAAACCCAGAGTTCAAAGTCTGCCTTAAGCTTATTTAAATTAGACTCACCACCTCCCCAACTAGAGACCAAAATATGCTACTCCCAGGGAGAGGTGCTTGTCCTTTTTTGTTTCTGACGCATGCATGAATTTATTATCCACACAGGCTCAAGGTTAGCAGAAATGCAGCTATATATTCAATATAAAGCATTTACTGAGCAACCTATTATGGAACAGGTGCTGAAGTTTCTAGGTAGCAAATACTACAAATTGTAACTTCTGGCTTGTTGCATTTTTATTTGTACAGCAAAGTTTGTTCTAAATGTCTTATCTTTTTGTACAGTTTGTATTTGAGAATAGTCTCCAGTTAAAAAATGAGTCCTAGCCAGAGCAATCAGAAAAGAGAAAGAAATAAAGGGCATCCGAATTAAAAAAGAGCATGTCAAACTGTTAATGTGCACCAATGATATGATCATATACCTAGAAAACCCTGAAGACTCATCCAAAAAGGTCCTAGATCTGATACATTGCTGATAGAAATCACAGATGACACAAACAAATGGAAACACATCCCATGCTCATGGATGGGTAGAATCAATATTGTGTAAATGACCACAATGCAAAAGCAATCTACAGATTCAACATATTCAGTGCAATTCCCATCAAAATACTATCATCATTCTTCACAGAACTAGAAAAAACAATACTAAAATTCATATGGACCAAAAAAGAAAGCCCACATAGACAAAGCAATACTAAGCAAAAAGAAAAATCTGGAGGCATCACATTACCTGACTTCAAACTATAACTTCAAGGATATAGTTACCAAAACAGCATAGTACTGGTATAAAAATAGGCACATAGACCAATGGAACAGAACAGAGAACCCAGAAATAAAGCCAAATACTTATAGCCGACTGATGTTCGACAAAGCAAACAAAAACATAAAGTGGGAAAAGGACACCCTGTTCAACAAATGGTGCTGGAATAATTGGCAAGCCACATGTAGAAGAATGAAACTGGGGCCGGCCATGGTGGCTCATGCCTGTAATCCCAGCACTTTGGGAGGCCGACGTGGGTGGACCACCTAAGGTCTGGAGTTTGAGATCAGCCTGGCCAACACGGTGAAACCCTGTCTCTACTAAAAATACAAAAATGGGAAGCCGAGGTGGGTGGATCACCTGAGGTCAGGAGTTTGAGATCAGCCTGGCCAACACAGTGAAACCCTGTCTCTACTAAAAATACAAAAAAATTAGCTGGGCATGGTGGCAGGTGCCTGTAATCTCAGCTACTCGGGAGGCTGAGGCAGGAGAATCGCTTGAACCCAGGAGGCGGAGGTTGCAGTAATCCGAGATCGTGCCATTGCACTCCAGCCTGGACAACAACAGCAAAACTCTGTCTCCAAAAAAAGAAAAAAAAAAAAAAAAAGAAGAAGAAGAAAGAAACTGGATCCTCATCTCTCATCTTATACAAAAATCAACTCAAGATGGATCAGAGACTTAAATCTAAAACCTGAAACCATAAAAAATCTAGAAGATAACAGGCAGGCGCAGTGGCTCACGCCTGTAATCCCAGTACTTTGGGAGGCTGAGGCAGGTGGATCAGAAGGTCAGGAGTTCGAGACCAGCCTGGCCAATATGGTGAAACCCCGTCTCTACTAAAAATACAAAAATTAGCCAGGTGTAGTGGCTCGCGCTGGTAGTCCCAGCTACTCAGGAGGCTGAGGCAGAAGAATTGCTTGAACCCGGGAGGCAGAAGTTGCAGTGAGCTGAGATCATGCCACTGCACTCCAGCCTGGGCGTCAGACAGAGTGAGACTCCATCTCAAAAAAAAGAAAAAAAATCTAGATGATAACATTGGAAAAAGTCTTCTAGACATTGTTAGGCAAAGAATTCATGACTTAGAACCCCAAAAGCAAATGCAACAAAAACAACAATAAATAAATGGGACCTAATGATACTAAAAAGCTTCTGCACAGCAAAAGAAATAATCAGCAGACTATAAACAGACAACCCACAGAGTGGGAGAAAATATTTGCAAACTATGCATCCAACAGAGGACTAATATCCAGAATCTACAAGGAACTCAAACAAATCAGCAAGAAAAAAACAAATAATCCCATCAAAAAGTGGGCAAAGAGCCGGGTGCGGTGGCTCGCGCCTATAATCCCAGCACTCTGGGAGGCTGAGATGGGTGGATCACTTGAGATCAGGAGTTCGAGACTAGCCTAGCCAACATGGTGAAATCCCACCTCTACTAAAATACAAAAATTAGTCGGGCGTGGTGGTGAGTGCCTATAGTCCCAGCTACTCAGGAGGTTGAGGCAGGAGAATTGCTTGAACCCAGGAGGCAAAGGCTGTAGTGAGCCAAGATCGCACCACTGCACTCTAGCCTGGGCGACAGAGCAAGACTCCCGCTCAAAAAAAAACAAAAGGTAAAAAAAAAAAGTAGGCAAAGGACATGAATAGACAATTCACAAAAGAAGATACAGAAACAGCCAGCAAACATATGAAAAAATATTCAACGGCACTAATTATCAGGGAAATGCAAATTAAAACCACAATGAAATACCACCTTATTCCTGTTAGAATGGCCATAACTTAAAAAAATCAAAAAATAATAGATGTTGGTGTGGATGTGGTGAAAAGGGAACACTTCTTCTTTTTTTTTTTTTGAGACGGAGTCTCGCTGTCGCCCAGGCTGGAGTGCAGTGGCGCGACCTCCGCTCACTGCAAACTCCGCCTCCCAGGTTCACGGCATTCTCCTGCCTCAGCCTCCCAAGTAGCTGGGACCACAGGCGCCCACCACCAAGCCCGGCTAATTTTTTATGTTTTAGTAGAGATGGGGTTTCACTGTGTTAGCCAGGATGGTCTTGATCTCCTGACCTTGTGATCCGCCCGCCTCAGCCTCCCAAAGTGCTAGGATTACAGGCGTGAGCCACCGCGCCCAGCCAGAAAAGGGAACACTTCTACACTGCTGGTGGGAATGTAAACTTGTACAACCACTATAGAAAACAGTGTGGAGACTCCTTAAATAACTAAAAGTAGATCCACCATTTGATTCAGCAATCCCACTCCTGGGTATCTACCCAAAGGAAAAGAAGTCATTATATTTAAAAAAAGACACATGCACACGCATGTTTATAGCAGCACAATTTGCAATTGCAAAAATATGGAACCAGCCTAAATACCCATCAACCAACGAGTGGATAAAGAAAATGTGGTATATATTTACCATGGAATACTACTCAGCCATAAAACAATGAAATAATGGCACTTCCAGCAACTTGGATGGAGATGAGACCATTATTCTAAGTGAAGTGACTTGGAAATGGAAAACCAAATATCATATGTTCTCACTTATAAGTGGGAGCTAAGCTATGAGGATGCAAAGGCATAAGAATGATATAAGGGACTTTGGGGACTCAGGGGGAAGGGTGGAAGGTGGGTGAGGGATAAAAGACTACATATAGGGTACAATGTACACTGGTCAGGTGACAGGTGCACCAAAACCTCAGAAATCACCACTTAAGAACTTATCCATGTAACCAAAGACCACCTATTCCCCAAAAACTATTGAAATAAAATGAAACAACAACAATGAAAAACTGCTTTAAAAAATGACTGTTAAAAAAGTGTGGCAAAAAGCCACAGGAAATAATGAAATCCCAAACTGGATAGCAATGCAGGTTTGGGAAGTTATCTTCTATAGCAATGATCCCCAAATAACAGCTCGGTATACTGGAACCATCTGAAGAGCATTTCCAAATACAGATTCCTAGGGCCAGTGCTTGGAGTCTGACTCACTAGGTGTGGGAAGAGGCCTAGAAATCTGTATTTTAAGAAAGCTCCCCAATACTTCTGTGACATAGGTTTTTCAACTACTGTTCGAACTTTTTTGACTATGACTCACACACTTCACATGATGTGAAGGATTTCAATTTGCTCTGTGGGTAATGTCCCTGGTCACCTCTTTTTGATGTTTTCTGGTTTCAGAATCACGGATGGCACCACTGAAGATCTCTGTCCCCCACTGATAGGGGTAAGTGTTCTCTCCTCTCTAATGTCTATGGTTTTCGAAGCTGGAATTCGGGTTCTCAGGATTATGCGATGTTCAGATGAAGCCTTCTTGTCATCCTCAGTATAAGAGAGTCCAGTCTCTCTGGTTTTCTCTGGGGCTTTCAGAGCTAGAGACAAGGTTTGAAGTTTATCAGGCTGAGATCTCTTAGAAGTTGAGGTGATCTCCGAGAAGGCCACTTTCCGTTTTATTCTTCCTGGAGAATCCAAGGAGGCACATGAAGTCTGCTGGGACATCTGAGGGTTACCTAAGTCCAAGAGAAATCATCACAATGTGTAAATTTTTTACCTAACAATATACAAACCCACAATCTCATCACAGCCAAATTCAGCCACTGAGTTATATGTAAAACAGGAATTATCTATATTTTTAATCATTCCAGGCTTTCTTTCTCCAGCCCAGGTAGCTCTAATAATTTTTCATCTCTCACCTAAATTTTAGGAGTGATTTTCCTAGTTAGAACCATAAGTCAACTTTTAAGTCAGCTTTTGCAGATAAATGGAGTGTTCTCTCATCTCTAACAGGTTTCCCTGAAATAACCTATCAGAATAGTGGGTCTCAATCAGGGATGACATCGCACGCCTTCAACCCTAACTCAATGACATCTGAAGAGATTTATACTAGAGATGCTATCAAGTAACAATGAGGCCGAGATTTTTCTTAACCCAGATTATATCTGCCAATGGAGAGAAGTGGGGTTCCTGGGGACAATCCACTGGGTTCTGTGAATACACAAAACTGTCTGGAATTGCTCCCTTGTCACGAGGACCACAGCACCAAGGACCCCAGCTGCTCATTTGCAGCTACCAACTGAGCAGTTAAAAAGGCAGGCGTGTGCCACGGGCTGAGGTTAAGCAAAAGCTGAATGAGGCTCAATCCTGGTTCCAACACAAAAAACACTCTAGTCTAACAGATGATACACATGACTGCCTATTATATTATATAAAGTGAAATAAGTGTCCAGAAGCACCTGAGTGCTCATAAAGATGGCTTTTGAGATATACCTTGAAAGAAAGGTAAAATTTCAACAGAGTTGAAAAGAGGAAGAAGAGGGGACATATGAGGAACTAAAGAAAAAAAAAAGAAAAACTCCCTTGTTTCTTTCTTTTTTCTTTTTTTCTGAGACAGAGTCTCGCTCTGTTGCTCAGACTGGAGTGCAATAGCGTGATCTCAGCTCACTGCCACCTGTGCCTCCCAGGTTCAAGTGATTCTCCTGCCTCAGCCTCCCAAATAGCTGGGATTACAGGCATGCGCTGCCACACCTGGCTAATTTTTTGCATTTTTAGTAGAGACGGGGTTTCACCATGTTGGCCAGGTTGGTCTCAAATGCCTGACCTCAGTTGATCCACCCGCCTCGGCCTCCAAAAGTGTTGGGACTACAGGTGTGAGCCACCACGCCCAGTCAGCCCCTTTATTTCTGAAGATGATATTACAGATTAGTTGATATTTGTGCTGCATTTTCTAAATGTTTTATACATTTATATTCAGCTCCTAAAACACATACTGTACTATAGAGCTATCAAGAATACAAGTAACTTATACTTGAACTTGACACCTACACAAAACATTCAAAAAAGGATGAATGACTACAATAAGATGAGGATGAGCTCTCAGAAAGGCTGTGGGGTGAGTTTCAGATACATTGTAAGGGGAAAAAGCAAGTTGGAAAAGAATATATCCAGTATACTACCCTTTTGGTAAGAAAACGAAAAATAAAAATATATGTGTGTCTGCATATAGGTATACATATATGTATATGTATCTGCTGATTTTTCCAAAACGAAACATAGGAAAGATAAACCAGAAAGTAAAACAATTAATTAACATATAGAAGGTGGAGTAAGCAGGGTTGGAGGGCAAGGAAAGGAGTAGTGCTTTTCTGGGTACATTTAAGTAGTTTTGACTCAAATGATATTAATGTTTCACATATTTAAAAAATTAAATAAAAAAAGGGAGAAGTCCTAAAATTAAACACAAACTTTGATAGTTGGGCATGGTGGCTCATGCCTGTAATCCCAGCACTTTGGGAGGCCAAGGCGGGTGGATCACTTGAGCCCAGGACTTTGAGACCAGCCTGGGCAATATGGCAAGACCCTCTTGCTACAAAAAATTAAAATAAAATTAGCCAGGCATAGTGGTACACACTTGTAGTCCCAGCTACTTGGGAGACTGAGGAAGGAGGATCATTTGAGCCCAAGAGGTCAAGCCTACAATAAGTCGTGATTGTGCCATTGCATTCCAACCTGGGTGACGCAGCAAGACTCTGTCTCAAAAAACAAAAACAAAAAAACCCAGAAAATGGAGCCAAGTGCAGTGATGTACCCTTGCAGTCCCAGCTACTGGGGAGGCTGAGGCAGGAGGATTGCTTGAGCATGATCACTTGAGTTCCAGGCTATAGTGCACTGTGATCACTAACTCAATACTTTCCCATAAATTATCATTTTTATCACATAACCCTTTAGCCCCAGTATTGACCACTGTGATCCATTCCACAACTTACTGCCAAGCTCCAGCCTCTTTCTGGCTCTTGGGGTAAGAGGATGGGTAGGAGTTTGGCGAGATTTGGAGGCGGAGTGCCTTGATTCAATCCTTTTGGCCACATGTTCTGCTGGGGTCCAAGAAGGGCTCTCTGCACTCTTACTCTTGGCTCTCACGGGTTTCTGGCACTTGGCTGCACTCTCTTGTGGTTTATTCAACTCCGCAAATAGTTCTGAGGAAAGTGGCCTGAATTTCTTCTCATTCCAGGATAGTTTCACAAAGAGTGTCTTCTCATTTTTCAGATTCGTCGGTACCACATCCTTTGGGGCTAAAGGTATCACCTGAATTTAGGAAGTATAGATAAGTAGGAAGAGATGAGCCCCAAGAGAGCCAAGGAGTATTCCATCAGAGCTACAATTAAAAACATTGAAGTCCATATCTGTACCTAAAATGTTACCTTTCCAATCTAAAGATGCATAGACATGGCATAGCATATTGCTAGAAAAACACATAATAATGAATATTTACTGAGTATTTACTCATTTTATCATTAATCACTTTAAAGACATCAATGAAATAAATTATTCCTTTCATTTCATTTTAAAAATGTTTATTGTTCATCTCTCAATTCCTATTATTATCACCCTAGTTCAAATATGCATCCTCTCACTCCTGGGTTATTTTCACAGATTCCTCCTAGCTGATATTCTTATACCCTACCATTGCTTTCTTTTCCAGTCCATTCTGTTCGCCTATGCCAAGTTTCCCCACAAACTTATCTAAACATGCTCGCCTGCTCAACAGCCAATAATGGCTCCCACTGTAGCAAGACCAAATTACTTAAACTAATTTTTCAATGCCTTCTAAGATCTGGCCTCATTTTACCTACAGAGTGCGCAATACTCCTTGAAGAGGTCTTGTCACAGTCCTGCTATTCCCACCACTGTGCTCCTGCCCAGATGCTCCAAGCCCTGTGCCTCTCCGCGTATACTCATCCTGCTGCCTCAACTTTTGCATCTGCCTCACACTCCTTTAGCTTTCTCTCCTTCACTCATTTAACTCAAAGATAAATTAAGATAATCATGCCAGACGAGAGTCTCTACCCTAACGCTCAATGAACCACATAATCAGCATACAACCACACCTCACATCACAACCTAATCCCATGTTGGGGAGCCTGAAGTCACTTCAGGAAAAACTCATAACCAGTGACTTACCTCAGCCTGCAAACCAGCCGCTCATTAGCACATGATTTATTAAGAAATCCTGTCATACAAATTTGTCTGTAGCAACTAGCACTCTTTGTACTGATTTACTCAAGGTGCAGTCCTCGTTTAAGCCAGCATATTCAGCCTCACAATGCTTTATGCATGCCACAGTCATAGCTAAATATAACATCCCCCTGAGATACATCTGCTAATTCCTGCTCATCCCTCAGGTCACAACCCAAATGTCACTTCTTGTAGGAGGCTCCTAACACATGATACGTGCTCTCAATAAATATCTGTTGAGATGAAACAGACAGGCAAGCACAGAAGATGACAGGAAATAATGCATTCCCTATGGGGTATTAGAGCCGGTAATATTTCTGGGGTCATGAAGTTCAGGAGGCAGACAGAAATAAGCTTCAAGGTAGAACCAAGGATGGTGGCATCACCTACCCGAACAAGGCCAATGATGGTCTCCGCATTAATGTTGCTGTCACAGGCCGGGTAATCATACCAGAATATTTCCTGTGCACCAGGCTTCCGGCCCAACAAATGCTGTTTACAGGCAGGGACTTCACAGAATCGGACAAACCACTGTACTCGAGCACGTTTCTTAGGAGGAGGATAAGAATCTAGAAAGAATTTGGTGGAAAGGGAAAGGTTAAGACAACTCAAGGACACTTTACTGAGCAATTCCTATGTGCCAGACACTGTGCTTAGCCCTTGACATGTGTGGTTTTGTTTTTTGTTTTTTGAGACAGAGTCTCTGTCACCCAGGCTGGAGTGCAGTGGCCCCATCTTGGCTCACTGCAACCTCTGCCTCCTGGGTTAAAGTGATTCTGCTGCCTCAGCCTCCTGAGTAGCTGAGATTACAGGCACCTGCCATCCTACCTGGCTAATTTTTGTATTTTCAGTAGAAACGAGGTCTCACCACGTTGGCCAGGCTGGTCTCAAACTCGTGACCTCATGTGATCTGCCTACCTTGGCCTCCCAAAGTGCTGGAATTACAGGCATGAGCCACCACCTCCCGCCAAAATTTTCTTTTTTTTTTTTGTGACGGAGTCTTGCTCTGTCCCCCAGGCTGGAGTGCAGTGGCGTGATCTCGGCTCACTGCAACCTCTGCCTCCCTGGTTCAGGAGATTCTCCTGGATCAACCTCCCGAGTAGCTGGGACCACAGGCCTGTGCCACCACGCCTGGCTAATTTTTATATTTTTAGTAGAGATGGGGTTTCACCATGTTGGCCAGGCTGGTCTCAAACTCTTGACCTCAAGTGATCCGCCCGCCTTGGCCTCTCAAAGTGCTGGGATTACAGGCATGAGCCACCATGCCTGGCCCAACATGTGTTATCTTTTATTTTATTTTTTTTTTTTGAGACGGAGTCTCACTCTGTCACCTGGACTGGAGTGCAGTGGTTTGATCTTGGCTCACTGCAAGCTCTGCCTCCCAGGTTCACACCATTCTCCTGCCTCAGCCTCCCAAGTAGCTGGGATTACAGGCGCCCGCCATCACGCCCAGCTAATTATTTTTTTGTATTTTTAGTAGAGACGGGGCTTCACCATGTTAGCCAGGACGGTCTCAATCTCCTGACCTCGTGATCTGCCTGCCTCGGCCTACCAAAGTGCTGGGATTACAGGCATGAGCCACCACACCTGGCCGATCCTTAATCCTTCTAATAACCCTACAAGGTAGGTACTACAGCTATCCCCCTTTTCAGGCAAAGAAATCAAGTGACGGGGACCTTAAAGAGTTTGTCAAAGGTCACATGACCAACTGCAGCAATCTACTTCCAGCCCACACACCCGCTCTTCTGGGATTGCTCCATTTCCTAATGGTGCTATCAGCCGGCAAAGGAATGACAAAAAGGCCTCTGAGAGGAGCTACTCTAAACACAGGCAATGAACAAATAAAAATCAGTGACTATAAAGACAGCATCAAACAGCAGCAAAACAAAAATCCTAGCAAGAATTATAGCATCAGGCTGGGTGCAGTGGCTCACGTCTGTAATCACAGTACTCTGGGAGGCCAAGGCAGGCGGATCACTTGAGGTCAGGAGTTGGAGACCAGCCTGCCCAACATGGTGAGACCTCATCTCTGCTAAAAATACAAAAAATTGTCCAGGCGCGGCGGCTCACGCCTGTAATCCCAGCACTTTGGGAGGCTGAGGCGGGCGGATCATGAGGTCAGGAGCTCAAGACCATCCTGGCTAACACGGTGAAACCCCGTCTCTACTAAAAATACAAAAAATTAGCTGGGCATGGTGGCGGGTGCCTGTAGTCTCAGCTACTCGGGAGGCTGAGGCAAGAGAATGGCTTGAACCCGGGAGGCAGAGCTTGCAGTGAGCCGAGATGGCACCACTGCACTCCAGACTGGGCAACACAGCGAGATTCCGTCTCAAAAAAAAAAAAAAAAAAGAAAGAAAAAGAAAATTAGCTGGGCATGGTGGCAGGTGCCTGTCATCCCAGCTACTTGGGAGGCTGAGGCAGGAGAATTGCTTGAACCCAGGAGGTTGAGGCTGCATGAGCTGAGATTGTGCCACTGCACTCCAGTCTGGGTGACACGGCAAGATTCTGTCACACACAGACACACACACACACACACAAAATAATTACAGCATCAACCACTGAGATGACTTCTGGCAAATGCTTGCAATCTTCAGCTTTATTATTACAGCATACGATTAGTATCACTCCATACCAGCAATAGCTCCAACCGAAAGAACACTCACTAGTGCCTCATCATCATCATCATCTCTTCCCTGCTTAGCTTTCTTCAGAGAAAGACTAAAGCCATCCAATGGAGCACCAAGAGAGGATTCTAGAATCTATACACCAAAGCCCATGATTCTGATGTGCTGCCTCTACTGGACATTAGTTTGATGAGGTTTTTCTCCATACTTCTAAGTATGTCAAAGAGAAAGTATGTCCAAAATCCTCCTTATCTATGTGCAGTACTCTCCCCTTATCTGCTGAGGGTACACGCCAAGACCAGTAGATGCTTGAACCTGCAGATGCTGCCACTAACCCTGTATATGCTATGATTTTTCCTACACATACATACTGTACAGCACGGATACACTGGACAAAGGGATGACTCACATTTCAGGTGGGACAGCGTGAGATTTCACCACATTACTCACAATGGCACACAATTTAAAGCTTATGACTTGTTTTTTTCTGTAATTTTCCATTTAATATTTTTGGACTATGGTTGTTGTCAGGTAACTGAAATCGCAGAAGTTGAAACCACGGATAAGGGGGACTATAGTAATATAAAACATCTTTATCCACTCAGTCTATCAGTTCCTTCTCTTGGGCATACAGACTACCACAGGATTACCTAATGACCATGCCCTTCTTCTGTCTCTTGAACGAGGCAGTTTTAGATAGTTTCAAATTGCTATCTTCCTAATCCTCCTTGTGGAGCTGTGCCCCGCTCCCACGTTTCTGTGCTCTCCTCTTGTTTTGCAGAGGGTTAGAAGGTCAGCAAATCAGCTAAAGCTTTCAATGTGGGCTTGTAGGCTCTGGTTGATGCCACCTTCCCTTTTGTTCCTCCAGCCTAGGGGCAGCAGTGGCTTCCTGCACTTACTCATCTCTGGTAAATGTCACCTTTTCTTCTAGCCTTTCCAACACTAACACACAAGTTCCTCTGGGTAAAATATCTTAAGTGTTTTTGTTTTCCCTGACTGAAACCCCAATTGCTACACCTTCCAAATCCAACTTACCTCTTCACTTGTAATGAAGTAGCACTTGCAAAATATATTACTAACCTTCATGCCAAAACTAAAGGACACATCTCTATGATAGTACAAATTACCTGTTTTTTCCTTCTCCCTTTCCCCCAAATTCATCCATTCTCTCCATCCCCCCCAATTCTGCCTTAATAGCCTTGCTTACTCCCCAAAATAATGAAAAAGTTAAATTATTGAGCCTTCCAGTTCCATTTTACTCAATACTGCTTTGGTGAGTAAAGAAATTTTCTAGATGGAAGAAGACACAGCTAGTTTTTACGTGATCCCACCTCAGTCTAATGTGCCCTGCACACTGCTGTGAACAAAAGAATCCACAATCTCCCCACCTCCCAATCATTCATGACAAGGAACGGTTTATTATTCCAGTCCCAAACTCACCATCTTCGAACAACTCAAGCAATTTAGCAACATACGGGTTTTCATCATCATCCCCTTCAATCAACACAAACTGTCCAATCTGGATGTGAATCTCGGTGGAACAACCTTCTGTTTTCACACACATTTCTCTAGGAAGTAACAGAGAAGCACATTATGAAATAACCTAAAGTGGGTCAAGCTCTTCAGATCCCCTGGGCACAAAGGAGAGGGCTCTCCAATCCTGATTTCTTTCTGCTGACCAACTCTCCTACTGGGAAACCAATTCGCCCAGTTATATTTAAGAATAGGCAAAATGGGTTGAATGAATTGTTTTAGCTGAGTAATGAATCCAAAGGTCTTATTAGGAACCCTAATTCCTCTCAGTTATTGACAAAGAACAACAAATGCTTCCCACAACAAATGTTTCCCAAGGCTGTCAAGCTGCCCAATAACAATGTCAAATTGTCAGAAATCTCCAGGGCTGGGAAAGACATAGTAAAAACATCTATCATCTCATTTTCATCAAAAGTTATATAGAACTCACCTTAAATAGACATGACATTATCCTACATACAAAATTTTATGAGCCTGCCATAATTTTGCTCCATCACTAACTGCTATATTTATCCCACCATCTTCTTGCATCAAACAAAACCCTCCTTACAATCAGTTCTAATCTCCTGTTCATTCATCGTCAATCCGTAGTAATTAGAACAGGCTAGATACAAGTTGACTGTTTAGCTTGAGAAGCTGTATTTCCAGGACAACCAAAGGACCCCATCACTCACCTATAAGTTTGGTAGTGCAGTTTTCGATCCAACAAGGGCCTGCCAACCCATGAATAAGTTTTTCTGGTCTTCAGCCTTGTGGGGTAGTGTGCCATGGCTTCTGTGGAAGAGTCCAAACTGAGTTACCATGATAAATATTTGGTATTTATCTGATGGATTCTAAGACATAGTCAGTCCCTCCCTTCAAATGAGGTCAGACTTATTTTCTGCCCCTGCTACACTCCCATACATTTTAGACTAAGAAAACATTTTTTTTTTTAATTTTTTTTTTTTTTTTTTTTATTGATCATTCTTGGGTGTTTCTCGCAGAGGGGGAACTGGCAGGGTCACAGGACAATAGTGGAGGGAAGGTCAGCAGATAAACAAGTGAACAAAGGTCTCTGGTTTTCCTAGGCAGAGGACCCTGCGGCCCTCCGCAGTGTTTGTGTCCCTGGGTACTTTAGATTAGGGAGTGGCGATGACTCTTAACGAGCATGCTGCCTTCAAGCATCTGTTTAACAAAGCACATCTTGCACCACCCTTAATCCATTCAACCCTGAGTGGACACAGCACATGTTTCAGAGAGCACAGGGTTGGGGACAAGGCCACAGATCAACATGATCCCAAGGCAGAAGAATTTTTCTTAGTACAGAACAAAATGAAAAGTCTCCCATGTCTACCCCTTTTCACACAGACACAGCAACCATCCGATTTCTCGATCTTTTCGCCACCTTTCCCCCTTCTTTCTATTCCACAAAACCGCCACTGTCATCATGGCCCGTTCTCAATGAGCTGTTGGGCACACCTCCCAGACGGGGTGGTGGCCGGGCAGGGGCGCCCCTCACCTCCCGGACGAGGCGGCTGGCCGGGCGGGGGGCTGACCCCCCCACCTCCCTCCCGGACGGGGTGGCTGGCCGGGCGGGGGGCTGACCCCCCAACCTCCCTCCTGGACGGGGCGGCTGGCCGGGCGGGGGGCTGAGTCCCCCACCTCCCTCCCAGACGGGGCGGCTGAGTCCCCCACCTCCCTCCCAGACGGGGCGGCTGGCCGGGCGGGGGGGCTGACCCCCCCCACCTCCCTCCCGGCCCGGGCGGCTGGCTGGGCAGAGGGGCTCCTCACTTCCCAGTAGGGGCGGGCGGGCAGAGGTGCCCCTCACCTCCCGGACGGGGTGGCTGGCCGGGTGGGGGGCTGAGCCCCCCACCTCCCTCCCGGACGGGGCGGCTGGCCAGGCGGGGGGCTGACCCCCCCACCTCCCTCCCGGATGGGGCGGCTGGCCGGGCGGGGGGCTGACCCCCCAACCTCCCTCCCGGATGGGGCGACTGGCTGGGCAGAGGGGCTCCTCACTTCCCAGTAGGGGCAGCCGGGCAGAGGCGCCCCTCACCTCCCAGACGGGGCGGCTGGCCGGCTGACCCCCCCACCTCCCTCCCGGACAGGGCGGCTGGCCGGGCGGGGGGCTGATCCCCCAACCTCCCTCCCGGATGGGGCGGCTGGCCGGGCGGGGGGCTGGGCCCCCCACCTCCCTCCCGGCCAGGGGGCTGACCCCCCCCACCTCCCTCCCGGACGGGGCGGCTGGCCGGGCAGAGGGGCTCCTCACTTCCCACTAGGGGCGGCCGGGCAGAGGCGCCCCTCACCTCCCGGACGGGGCAGCTGGCCGGGTGGGGGGCTGACCCCCTCACCTCCCTCCCGGATGGGGCGGCTGGCTGGCCGGGGGGCTGACCCCCCAACCTCCCTCCCGGACGGGGCGGCTGGCCGGGCAGGGGGCTGGGCCCCCCACCTCCCTCCCGGACGGGGCGGCTGGCCGGGCAGAGGGGCTCCTCACTTCCCAGTAGGGGCGGCCGGGCAGAGGCGCCCCTCACCTCCCGGACGGGGTGGCTGGCCAGGTGGGGGGCTGAGCCCCCCACCTCCCTCCCGGACGGGGCGGCTGGCCGGGCGGGGGGCTGACCCCCCCACCTCCCTCCCGGACAGGGCGGCTGGCCGGGCAGAGGGGCTCCTCACTTCCCAGTAGGGGCGGCTGGGCAGAGGCGCCCCTCACCTCCCGGACGGGAGAACAATAAGGCAGAACAATAGGTGTAAAACATCTAACAAAGTGAAATTAAAAGACAGTGATACAGGGGTTGTAAATGTCTTCATGACCCTTATAAAATGCACACAAGGATAAAACAGAAATACAAAGGCTGGGCGCAGTGGCTCACGCCTGTAATCCCAGAATTTTGAGAGGCGGAGGTGGGTGGATCACCTGAGGTCAGGAGTTCGGGACCAGCCTGGCCAACATGGTGAAACCCCGTCTCTACTAAAAATACAAAAATCAGGTGGGCGTGGTGGCAGGCAAATCACTTGAACCCGGGAGGTGGAGGCTGCAGTGAGCCGAGATCGCAACACTGCACTCTAGTCTGGGTGACAGAGCAGAACTCTGTCTCAAAATAAAAAAAAGAAAAGTAGATGTTATTATCACTTCAAGGTGATAACTTATCCTATCTTATACAGGATGGCACAGCCTTAACTCAAACCCGGAAAAGCCAGATTGCAATTACTGTGCTCTTAACTACTTCACCTTACAACACACTGTGTGAAACTGGATAATGTTTTTTTTTTTTTTTGATTTTTCACCTAAATTTATTTCTTGTTATGTCATTTTAGAAAATTTGAAATATACTAAAATATTGTAAAGAAGAAAATTAAGGCCAGGCACGGTGGCTCACGCCTGTAATCCCAGCACTTTGGGAGGCCGAGGCGGACAGATCACGAGGTCAGGAGTTCGAGACCAGCCTGAACAACATGGTGAAACCCCGTCTCTACTAAAAATGCAAAAAAAATTAGCCGGGCATGGTGGCACTTGCCTGTAATCCCAGCTACTCAGGAGGCTGAGGCAGGAGAATCACTTGAACCAAGGAGGCGCAAGTTGCAGTGAGCTGAGATTGCACCATTGCACTCCAGCCTGGGCGACAGAGAGAAACTCCGTCTCAAAAAAAGAGAAGAAAATTAAAAGCACCTACAACACCACCATGGTTTGAATTTTAAGATATTTCTTTTTGGTCTTTCTTCAATTTCTTTTCATGTTTTAAAATTCAACCTTGTTTTTTATTTTCTGTAGAAATGGGGTCTCACTGTGTTGTCTAGGCTGGTCTCAAACTCCTGGCCTCAAGAGATCCTCCTGCCTTGGCCTCCCAAAGTACTGGGATTATAAGTGTTATCCACCACACCCAGCCTATTCAGTTTTATTTAATCTTTTTTTTTTCTTCTTTTTCTTTTTTTCTTTTTTTTTTTGGTATTTTTCTTTTTTTTTATTGATCATTCTTGGGTGTTTCTCGCAGAGGCGGATTTTGCAGGGTCATAGGACAATAGTGGAGGAAAGGTGAGCAGATAAACAAGTGAACAAAGGTCTCTGGTTTTCCTAGGCAGAGGACCCTGCGGCCTTCCGCAGTGTTTGTGTCCCTGGGTACTTGAGATTAGGGAGTGGTGATGACTCTTAACGAGCCTGCTGCCTTCAAGCATCTGTTTAACAAAGCACATCTTGCACCGCCCTTAATCCATTTAACCCTGAGTGAACACAGCACATGTTTCAGAGAGCACAGGGTTGGGGGTAAGGTCACAGATCAACAGGATCCCAAGGCAGAAAAATTTTTCTTAGTACAGAACAAAATGAAGTCTCCCATGTATACTTCTTTCTACACAGACACGGCAACCATCCGATTTCTCAATCTTTTCCCCACCTTTCCCCCCTTTCTATTCCACAAAACCGCCACTGTCATCATGGCCCGTTCTCAATGAGCTGTTGGGTACACCTCCCAGACGGGGTGGTGGCCTGGCAGAGGGGCTCCTCACTTCCCAGTAGGGGTGGCCGGGCAGAGGCGCCCCTCACCTTCCAGACGGGGCAGCTGGCCGGGTGGGGGGCTGACCCCCCCACCTCCCTCCCGGACGGGGCGGCTGGCCGGGCGGAGGGCTGACCCCCCCCACCTCCCTCCCGGACGGGGTGGCTGCTGGGTGGAGAGGCTCCTCACTTCCCAGACGGGGTAGCTGCCGGGCGGAGGGGCTCCTCACTTCTCAGACAGGGTGGCTGCCGGGCGGAGGGGCTCATCACTTCTCAGACGGGGCGGTTGCCGGGCAGAGGGTCTCCTCACTTCTCAGACGGGGCGGTTGCCGGGCAGAGGGTCTCCTCACTTCTCAGACGGGGCAACCGGGCAGAGGCGCTCCTCACATCCCAGATGGGGCGGCGGGGCAGAGGCGCTCCCCACATCTCAGATGATGGGCTGCCGGGCAGAGATGCTCCTCACTTCCTAGATGTGATGGCGGCCGGGAAGGGGCGCTCCGCACTTCCTAGATGGGATGGTGGCCGGGCAGAGACGCTTCCTCACTTTCCAGACTGGGCAGCCAGGCAGAGGGGCTCCTCACATCCCAGACGATAGGCGGCCAGGCAGAGACGCTCCTCACTTCCCAGACGGGGTGGCGGCTGGGCAGAGGCTGCAATCTCGGCATTTTGGGAGGCCAAGGCAGGCGGCTGGGAGGTGGAGGTTGTAGCGAGCCGAGATCACGCCACTGCACTCCAGCCTGGGCACCATTGAGCACTGAGTGAACGAGACTCCGTCTGCAATCCCGGCACCTCAGGAGGCCGAGGCTGGCGGATCACTCGCGGTTAGGAGCTGGAGACCGGCCCGGCCAACACAGCGAAACCCCGTCTCCACCAAAAAAATACGAAAACTAGTCAGGCGTGGCGGCGCATGCCTGCAATCGCAGGCACTCGGCAGGCTGAGGCAGGAGAATCAGCAATTATTTCTTTTTTAATTGTTTGTTTTTGAGATGGAGTTAAATTTACCTGCCTCAGCCTCCCAAAGTGCTAGGATTACAGGCGTAGTCACCGCACCCAGACCAGTTTTTTGAACAAGTGCAGTTTTATTTAATCTTTACAGCAACTTTCTGAGGTAAGGACCATCAGTGTCTCATTTTACAGAGGAGAAAACTGACACTTAGAGAGAAAGTGACTTGCTCAAATTCAGAGCTACTAAGTGATGTATAATCACATCATACATGTATAATTTGAAAAACAAATTATCTCATATAAGTAGTTTGTATTCTTATGTTTTCACCTAAAATTATATCATAAACATTTTTTGATGACATTGATTATTTCTTTAAAACATGATTGTTGGCCGGGCGTGGTGGCTCATTCCTGTAATCCCAGCACTAAGGGAGGCCGAGGTAGGCAGATCATTTGAGATCAGGAGTTTGAGACCAGCCTGGCCCGAAACTGGATAATGTTAATATGTAACTGAGAGCTTGCTTTTGGTGTACTTATTACAATAAATCAGGCTTCCCAGCCACTGACTGAGCATTGTGGATTGGGCCTCAATTTACTTACCCACAAAATGGAGAAAATAGAATCTTCCGTTTATTCAACCAATATTTATTAAGTACCCATCGTGTGCCAGGCACTATTTTAGGATAATGGAAGATTAAGTGAAAAAATGCAAAATGGTAAATCCACTTTCCCACTACCTTAATCCTTTGCATTTATTTGTAAGGTACAGTGGTTTTATTTATTAAGTATCATTTGATGAATATTATGGAACTAACATAATTCAAGCAAAATTTTGCATTCAATTTCGGCAGATTCACAAACCTCCTAAAGTCCACATATTGCCCTCCATTAAAGTTAAAAACTGTTGCAAAGGGACTTAAACCATTCTGTCATATTGGAAACTCCTTTGGCATTTCCAGCCCACCTAACACAGCAGAGACAAGGGTACTATTATTCATGTGTTACAGACAACTAGAATCGTATCTAATCATTGCAGTTTCACAAATAGACCAGGATAAGAATGCCTTTTCCAACTGTCACAGCAGAAGACTCTTCAATTCCGGGGTTAGAAAAGAGAAATAGGAAGGGGGCCACCAGACTTCTCTTCTGAAAAGAAGGTGAATGACAGACAGCCCAGCAGTTAGGAGCTCATCTGAAAAAAAGATCTGGGTAGGAGACCAGACTGCTTAGTCACGAAAAGCGACCTAAGACACGTCCCTCTCTGGGCGCAATTTACGTCCGTAAAATGGGGTAATAACCTCTGCTCCGCCTTCCCAGTAGTGATTCCTACACTATAGCTCAAAGAACGAAACAAGTAGAGTGCTTTACAAATGCAGATGGAGGGAAAGTCATCACTGAGCCTCAGGGTGCGGAGGGCAGGAATGCTCCTGCTTCTAGGCTGTTGGCTTCCGCCTTCCCCCCTGCAAACTCAGTTCCCTGCAGCGCGGGAAGCCTTTTAGGAATCGGAGTGTGGAACAGAGGAACGCTCTTAACAGTTCAGAATAGTGCCTGGCACTGAACAGGCGCTTGGTACATGTCAGCTAAAAGAATCAATGACTGAGTCTACAGAGAACGTCCTCAGTTTCAGAGGTTCCGATGCGCCCTCCCCCGAGTCTCTCGCAGCCCGCTGGACGCCACACTCACCCGGCTCCAAAGCTTCCTCCGGCTAGCCGCAAGCCCTCCGTTTCCTACCGCCTCCACTTCGAGAGCTCCGGGGGATGCAGCACCTCTAACCTGCACCAGCAGGGCTCCTTCTACAACTACGGGCCGAAAGCCAGGACCAAAGCGTGTGTCTTACTAGAAATGAAAAGAAGGTGGAAGGAGAAAAGAAAACTTCGCGCCAATCGGCGTGGCCCCGCCCCCAGAACGTCCCTTCGATGCGACACCAACTAGCTCGCCCCGCCCACTCCGTACACCTAAGAGGGGCGCATGACGTACATCCGCTAACATGCAGCCGCCATCATTGATTCGATCGGCGACGCGGGGAGCGGAAGCCCTTTACACTGCGGTGTTTCCGGTTTCAAGATGGTCGCCTAAACCGTTTAGTGAAACTTCTTCCACCTTTCTCCATTCCTCTAGGTGCTTTTTCTGAACCTGGATGTGACGCATTAAAGGATCCGACCGAAATAGAATTGAAGGCATTCTAAAATGGCTAACCGTACAGTGAAGGATGCGCACAGCATCCACGGCACCAACCCTCAATATCTGGTGGAGAAGATCATTCGAACGCGAATCTATGAGTCCAAGTACTGGAAAGAGGAGTGCTTTGGACTTACAGGTAAGTGGAAGCGCGCGGAGCGCCTCTCAGCCCCCTTGTGGCCCATTTCTCCTGACCGAGCGCGGGTAGGACTAGCGACTGGCCTCTGGGGGTGGTACTGGAACGGAGTATGTCGATCATTCAGAAAAATTTTGAGTGCCTGCTAAGTGCCTCGTCTTGTGTTGAGTATTAGAGGCACAGATGAATCTGATAAGGTCATATTCTGAAGGCTGTCTCAGTTGTGTGTTGTGAGTTATTCCGTATTTAATGATAGCAGGCTGGGTTGCAACAGTGTTAAGCTCAGGGATCCGGATATAACACTTTGACACAATCTGTTGAAGGTCTTTAAGGACCTAACGTTAATATGCCTGAAACCAAATTCATGATCTTACTATTCTTAGATCTGGGCCGGTTCCAGTATTTATAAATATCAGTGCTTCAGAGAAGTCTTCCAGGTAATCTTCCGATTTGAATTGTGACTTTAAATCCATGTCCTGTGACAATCTGTGGACCTTGAGCAAGTCACTTTACCTTTCTTAGCCCTCATTTTCCTTACCTGGAAATAAGAACATTGCTAGAACTTTCTTCATGACTTGTTAAAAAAGGTTAAGTGAGATAATATGAAAAGCTTAGCAGGGTATCTATTTTATTGTCCATTCTCAATGTATATTAGCTGCTGTCGTTACTGTTATTAATACACATTCGTTCTCCTAATATTACACTGTTGATGTATATTTAGGAGAACCAAAGCTTGAACTAACTCCACTCCAACTAGAAAGAGCTTAGCCCTAATATGTCACTGTATTGTTTTTGTTTTTTAGCTGAACTTGTAGTCGATAAAGCCATGGAGTTAAGGTTTGTGGGTGGCGTCTATGGTGGCAACATAAAACCAACACCCTTTCTGTGTTTAACCTTGAAGATGCTTCAAATTCAACCCGAGAAGGATATCATTGTAGAGTTTATCAAAAATGAAGATTTCAAGTGAGTGCAATGTTCACTAGCTAATATAAGAGGTTTAATTTTGGCGGTTCAGAATTGGGCTTTGGTTAAGAGGGGTGTACACAATGTATCTCATTTCTACAGAGTTCCACTCCAGATTTTTGCTTTTGAGCCCTTGAGTTTGTATTTTTTGTTTGTTTTTTTGTTTTGGAAACAGAGTCTCTCTGTGTTGCCCAGGCTGGAGTGCAGTGGTGCGATCTCGGCCCACTGCAACCCCCATTTCCTGGGTTCAAGTGATTCTCCTGTCTCAGCCTCCCGAGTAGCTGGGATTACAGGCATGTGCCATCACGCCTGGCTAATTTTTGTATTTTTAGTAGAGATGGGGTTTCACCATGTTGGCCAGGCTAGTCTCGAACTCCAGACTTCAGGTGATCCCCTCCCCCCTGGGCCTCCCAGAGTGCTGGGATTACAGGCATGAGCCACCACACCCTGCCAAGTTTGTATTTTATCTGTTCTGATTGTATTAATCTTCTACTTTACTTTCTCAGTTTTGGTAATTTTTCCCTGAAAAAGGATTTCACAGATTCACTAAATACATATTAAGCAAAAGTGAGTGCCTGATATGTTGGTAGGCACTGGACGCTCAGGGGTGAAAATCAAACAACAAAAGGTGGTGGTTAAGAGGTGTAAGATCTGGGTTCACATCCAGATTCTGTTGCCCATTAACTATGACATTGGAGAGGTTACTTAATTTTCTAAACTTTGCTTATCTGTAAAATGGTGACTATAATATAAGAGTGAAAGAAGGTAATGCATGCAGATCTCTGAACACAGCATTTGCTGCATGGTAAACACCTAGGAAATGTCAGCTTCTCATTACCGTATTACCGATTCTCGAGGAAATCACAAACAAGTATAGGAGACAGACATAATAGCTTCTTACGTGCCATGCTGTAAGGGCTTTGCATATAATAATTCATTTCACTTTCACAACAACCTTCTAAACTTTTAATCCCTATTCTACAGAAGAGGAAACTGAGGCACAGATTAATTTTGCCCAAGTTCAAACAGCTAGTAAGTGGCAAATCTGGCTTCAGAGTTCATATTCTTTGCTACAGTATTCTGCTTCTCGTACAAAGAAACTATGACTTTCAAAAGCCTCCAAGTTACCCAAGAGGAAATTTAAGTAGTTAGATATAGGAAAAAGGGAAGAGGAACAACTCTTTTTTTTTGTTTGAGACGGAGTCTCGCTCTGTTGCCCAGGCTGGAGTGCAGCGGTGCAGTCTTGGCTCACTGCAAGCTCCACCTCCTGGATTCATGCCATTCTCCTGCCTCAGCCTCCCAAGTAGCTGGGACTACAGGCGCCCACCACTACACCCGGCTAATTTTTTATATTTTTACTAGAGACGGCATTTCACCGCGTTAGCCAGGATGGTCCCGATCTCCTGACCCGGTGATCCACCTGCCTCGCCTCCCAAAGTGCTGGGATTACAGACGTGAGCTACCGCCCCTGGCTGGAATGACTCTAAAAAAGCATTAACAGCTAGAAAATACCTAACTTTTGTTAGGCACTTACTGTGTGCTCTGTGCTATACTTAGCACTTTCAATGCATTTCTTGTTTATTTACCAAGCCATAAATTAGGTAGCATTATCTCCGTTTTACAAGGATTGAGAAAACACATGATTTGACCAGTAGTGTCACAGACTTAGTAAATTATGGAGTCAGAATTTGAACCCAGATGACTTACTTTTTTCCAAAACCAGCAGTCATGTTTATGTGTACTTGTTCTTGTATTGTTATTAAATATATCTTCTTTCTGTTTTAAAATTCAATATATGGCCAGGTGTGGTGGCTCACACCTGTAATCCCAGCACTTTGGGAGGCCAAGGCAGGTGGATTGCTTGAGGTCAGGAGTTCAAGACCAGCCTGGCCAACATGGGGAAACCCCGTCTCTACTAAAAATACAAAAATATGCCAGGCATGGTTGCTAACACCTGTAATCCCAGCACTTTGGGAGGCCAAGGCAGGCAGATCACCTGAGGTCAGGAGTTTGAGACTAGCCTGGCCAACATGGCAAAACCGGTCCCTACTAAAAATACAAAAATTAGGCTGGGTGTGTTGGCACATGCCTATAATCCCAGCTACTTGGGAGGCTGAGGCAGGAGAATCGCTTGAACCCAGGAGGTGGAGGCTGCAGTGAGTTGAGATCGTGCCACTGCACTCCAGCCTGGGCAACAGAGCAAGATTCTGTCTCAAGAAATAAATACATAAAAATACAAAAATTAGCTGGGCATGGTGGCGGGCGCCTGTAATCCTCGCTACATGGAGGCTGAGGCATGAGAATTGCTTGATCCCAGGAGGCGGAGGTTGCAGTGAGCCAAGATCGTGCCACTGCACTGCAGCCTGGGCAACAGAGCAAGACTCTGCCTTAAAAAATAAAATAAAATTCAGTATTTCTTTTGATTCTTAGAGTAATCCTGTGAGGTAAATAGGTTTTATTCTAGTTTTACTGACGATATATTTGAAAGTTGATCAATATGTATGATGTTCCCACAGCCATAAATGGTAGCATGGGAACTTGAACTCAGGTCTCCATATTTTAGCTGTCTTTCTTCTGCTGCATTCTACCTCCACAATTGCAGCTTTCTTACCTGCCAAAGAGAAGAACATGTTTATCCACTATTGTCATGAGAACAGCTAGTTGTAAAACTCAGGAACTTCTAGGATGGCCTGTTGTTTCACTGTCTTCTGTCTCTCAGGTATGTCCGCATGCTGGGGGCACTTTACATGAGGCTGACAGGCACTGCAATTGATTGCTACAAGTACTTGGAGCCTTTGTACAATGACTATCGAAAAATCAAGAGCCAGAACCGAAATGGGGGTAAGTATGGTGCTAAGTCTCCTGATTGTCATTTTTAAGCCAGTTTTTATTTCACCAGTACTTCTACCTTTGCATTGTCATAGACAGTGTGAATGCTCCTCTTCGTCTACATTGTTACTGTCTCTATGCAGGTTTTCCCTTGTCCCTCATGGGAGTTTTCAGTCTGACTACTAGCTTCGTGTTGGCCTTACCCAGCCTGCCTCTGTCTGTCTCCTTTTCCAAGTGCATCTTATGTTAATCCCTGCCTTGCATCATATGCCCCCTTTACATGTGCTCCATCCCAAAAGATCTAGCTGCAGAATGGCTTCTCCATAAAAACCTTCCCCAGCCCTCTCAGACAAAATTAGTTTTCCATATTTTACATCTTCACAGTTCTTTCTACTGGCCTCTCCTCTAACACTGTAATTCACACTGCAGCATATAAGACTACTCATTTTTATACAGGAATCCCACTGAAAAATAAGTATATCCAAGAGAGGCAGCTCCATACCTTCTACAAGGAGATTACTTAATGTGCTAAGGAGGGATTCCAGGTAATGCAGTCAAAACCTTTTCTCACTTGGTGTCATAACAGAAGATAGGAACATTTACCTTTCCCCCTACATATATCATTAAACAGTAGAAGGTTAAGAATTTGGGGCCAAGCACGGTGTCTCACACCTCTAATCCCAGCACTTTTGGAGGCCAAGGCGGGCAGATCACTTGAGGTCAGGAGTTTGAGACCAGCCTCGTCAGTATGGTGAAACCCTATATCTACTAAAACTAGAGTAATTAGCAGGGTGTGGAGGTGCACACCTGTAATCCCAGCTACTCAGGAGGCTGAGGTAGGAGAATCCCTTGAACCAGGAGGCGGAGATTGCAGTGAGCCGAGATCATGCCGCTGTATTCCAGCCTGGGCGACAGAGCAAGACTCCATCTTAAAAAAAATAGAATTTGGTATTATACTTTAAACTTATTGATTCATTCATTGACTAAATACATATTAAGTGCCATTGACATGTCACATACTGTGCTATGTGGTGTAAATACCATGGTGAACAAGATGGACATGGCCATGGCCATGATGGAGTTATTTATTTATTATTTTATTATGTAAAACTAAGAATTTCTGAACCTATTGACATTTTGGGTCGTATAACTTTTGTGTGAGGATTGGCTTGTGCATCATAGAATGAGTAGCAGTATCTCTAGCCTCTACCCACTAGATGGAAGTAACACCTCCTTCTAAGTAGGGGGATGGGCATGTGCAAAATTGCCCATGGTTGAGAACCCCAGAAGTAAGGTAATGTTTACCATGGAAGTTCTCAAAAGCTATATATGTATATGTATGTGTGTATATATATGTATTTGTATATGTGTATATACACACACATATATATACATTTTATATATAATTATATTTACATACAAATATATAAATATACATAATCATATATAATTTATATATAACATAATTTATATATAATATAAATTGCCTGTAATCCTAGCTACCCAGGAGGCTGAGGCAGCAGAATTGCTTGAACCCGGGAGGCAGAGGTTGCAGTGAGCCAAGATTGCACCACTGCACTCCAGCCTGGGCAAAAGTGAGACTCCGTCTCAGAAAAAAATTTTTTTTCTAACTCTAGCCAAAAACAATATTTCCTTATTAAAAACACCTCAGCTCTGCCATATACTAGTAGTATAATCTTATGCAAATTACTTAAATTTAGTTTTCTCCTATGTAAAGTGAGGTTAATGATACTTTTATATATATATAAATGTATATATATACACACACACACACACACACACATATATATAGACATATAATTTTTTTTTTTTTTTGAGACGGAGTCTCGCTCTGTTGCCCAGGCTGGAGTGCAGTGGTGTGGTCTCAGGTCACTGCAACCTCTGCCTCCCAGGTTCAAATAATTCTCCTGCCTCAGCCTCTTGAGTAGCTGGGATTACATGTGCCCACCACCATGCCCAGCTGATTTTTGTGTTTTTAGTAGAGATGGGGTTTCGCCATGTTGGCCAGGCCTGTCTTGAACTCCTAACCTCAAGTGATCTGCCTGCCTTGGCCTCCCAAAGTGCTGGGATTATAGGCATGAGCCACCACTCCTAGCCAGTTCTCAAAAGCTATCACTCCATGTGCCATATAAGATACATGTTCTAAATTCAGAAACATTGCAGGTTCAGATGAGAAATTATATTTGAGTTATATGATCTCTTCAAGATCATCCCTACATAATTCAGGACTGTTTGTGCTTGTTTTTGTGTTTGTCTCCTGCTAATTGGGACATCTTCATTCATCCCTTAATCTCTTCTAAAGAAGCCTAGCACATAGATGTCCTGATATGAAGTCTTAACACTTCTTTTACTTTTTGGCATCTAAATCTGTTATTTCCAGGTTGTTTGCTCTAATGACTTTTTCTTGCAGAGTTTGAATTGATGCATGTTGATGAGTTTATTGATGAACTATTGCACAGTGAGAGAGTCTGTGATATCATTCTGCCCCGACTACAGGTAAGAAATAAAAGTCTGTTACCAGAGTCACCCTTCTCTTCCTAGACGGGCAGACAGACAAACACATACACACAGCTTAAACACTGAAGCCTGTGGATCTTATGGGTCCTCTTAATGAATAGTCTTCCTGTCTGGGAGTCCCAAGATAGTGGATTGGGAGTGAGAGGAAAATAGATAAAATATTTGAAGAGTAGGGCTTTAAAAGTGAATGGTTTAAAACAAGGAAACTTTGTTTTTCTCCATCCTTTTGTAGTTCACGTGCATGTGTGAGTTGTGCCTCCCTCAAACCTTGTTACAAAGTCAGCACATTACCTGTCTATCATGAAAAAAGAAATTTATTCAGGATGTTACATCAAGGGTATTGTAGCTAGAGTAGGTAGGGATTTTTTAACTTCATGAACATTTTTTTTAAAACTAATCTTCATGTAAAAAGCCAGGACATAAAACAGATAAAAATAGGGCCAGGAGTGGGAGACTGAGCCCTTAATTCCTTAAACTTGCCTTCACCATCTTGCTTCCCTTTCCTAGTGATAAACGATTATCCATGAGGCATCTTTTCAGGAAATGAGTGTGATACAGCTGTCCTGTTCCATGTTGGCACTGTAGGGCATGTAGTGGAAAGAAGGAGATTATAAATTTGAAAACCTACTTTGAGGGCCCAATTCTTATAGCAAGACAATGTCTTGCTGTGTTGCCCAGGCTGTTCTTAAACTCCTGGGCTCAAGGGATCTTCCTACCTCAGTCTCCCAAGGAGCTGGGACCACAGGTACATGCCACTACATTTAGCCATTTGGCATTTTTGAAATCAGCTTTGCCTCTCTGATCCTTAGCCACTCAAATAAACATTGCTAAGCCATATCCCAGATTAAAATGGAACCAGTTCAAAATGCATGAATATCAACAGCTCCCGAGATCCTGGGTCTACTGGAGATTTGGTGCTACTCTAGGGCTAGGCCTCTTCTAGTGGAACTACCAGCCATGAACTTATTAGCCCTTGGATTTTCTCTGTGTATGAAGCCCTTACTTTTGGTTCTAGGCTGTACCTATACTGATTGATATTCCCATGACTTTAGAGTGTAAGGTACAGGGAATAGAGTCAATAGAAAATGAAGATGTTCTCTTCAGGTTTGTATTTATGTTTATAGGAGAACTTTATAGATTTCAGGTCTATTAAACTTGTTAGGAAAATCTTGAACTGTCTTTGAAATGAAATTGCCTCAGCTGTTGCTCCTTGGAACCCTGAAGCCCAGTGTTGAGGTTTCAAGAAATAGGGGAAATGGCAACAACCCCTAACTCTCATCATGTTCTCTGTAGAAACGCTATGTATTAGAGGAAGCTGAGCAACTGGAGCCTCGAGTTAGTGCTCTGGAAGAGGACATGGATGATGTGGAGTCCAGTGAAGAGGAAGAAGAGGAGGATGAGAAGGTCAGGCACCTGAGACTTTTATGGTTGTAGGGGAGGGAGTAATAGAAAATGGGAATGGTTTTTTGTTTTTAGACTTTAATTTTTAACTCTATTGGCCGGGCGTGGTCGCTCAAGCCTGTAATCATAGCACTTTGGGAGGCCAAGGCGAGTGGATGACCAGCGGTCAGGAGTTCAAGACCAGCCTGGCCAACATGGTGGTGAAACCTCGTCTCTACTAAAAATACAAAAATTAGCCAGCGTCGTGGTGGGTGCCTGTAATCCTAGCTACCCAGGAGGCTGAGGCAGCAGAATTGCTTGAACCCGGGAGGCAGAGGTTGCAGTGAGCCAAGATCGCAACACTGCACTCCAGCCTGGGCAAAAGTGAGACTCCATCTCAAAAAAAAATTTTTTTCTAACTCTAGCCAAAAACAATATTTCCTTATTAAAAGCACCTCAGCTCTGCCATATACTAGTAGTATAATCTTACGCAAATTACTTAAATTTAGTTTTTTCTATGTAAAGTGAGGTTAATGATACTTTTTTCCCCAAGACTGTTAAAAGTATTAAATAAGATTATAAACTTAAAGCCCTTAGCAGAGTATTGGCACATTATAATTGCCTAATAAATGGTGGCAGCTATTAAATACTTGGAAAGAAAGAACACTTTCATAATTGCACCTATCCTAAGGAATAAGCCTTGTTTAGGAGGGGGAAAATGTCAACCGCATAGTCATGTTCTTTCACTACTAGTTACGGTGCTGAAAAGTTGAAAACAACCAAGCTGCCCAGTTGTTTCAGGAAGCAAACTTTTTTTTTTTTTGAGATAGGGTCTTGCTCTGTTGCCCAGGCTGAGGTGCAGTGGCTCACTGCATTCTCAGCCTCCCAGGCTCAAGCAGTCCTCCCATCTCAGCCTCCCAAGTAGCTGGAACTACAGGCACATGCCAGCATACCTGGCTAATTTGTGTATTTTTTTTGTAGAGATGGGATTTCACCATGTTGCCCAGGCTGCAGATAAACTAAACATACACACATACACACACACAGGTCTGTTTCTGTTCCCTCTCCTATGAGTCATTTTGGCTGTCTTATATAGCTCATAATAAGTTTTGTTAGTTAATAGGGTAAGTGCTTCCCTCTTTGTAGTCAGGTTACTGTGCTTTAAAGTCACATGGAGATGGACTTTGGGACAAGATGGGGCGTGAAGTATAATTAGTGTTCCTAGATGGCTCTTTATAAGCCTGTGCCTTTCAATGACCCAATCATCTTGTTTCCAGTTGGAAAGAGTGCCATCACCTGATCACCGCCGGAGAAGCTACCGAGACTTGGACAAGCCCCGTCGCTCTCCCACACTGCGCTACAGGAGGAGTAGGAGCCGGTCTCCCAGAAGGTAAAGCCTAGTCATTGGCCTTTTCCCAGAAGATTTTGAGCACTGTAGCCTAGAAGTTTGGATTTTAGAGAAGGAAAAATGCCCGTCTATGGAGAATGTTTGCCCAATATATTAGTTATCTGTTGCTGCAAAACAACCACCTATAAAACCTCATTGGCAGACAACAATAACCATTTGTTCCTTTCACAAGTCTGCAGTCAATGATTTAAGCAGAGCTTGGATAGGCAGTTTTTAAAGTACCTGTTCTGTTGTCGGCTGTCTACTGGCTGGTATGGAATTGCCTTAGCTTGGATGACAGGGGAAATTTCTCTTCTCTGTGTCATCCTCTAGCAGGCTAAGTTGGGCATATTCTCATGGTAGTGGCAGAACTCAAGAGCAAACAAACCCGGTCATGCAAATGTTTTTCCAGTATCTGCTTTTATCACATTTGCAAATATCTCATTAGCCAAAGCGAGTCATGTCGCCAGTCCTCAAGTTAGAATGGGAGGGTGCTAGAGTTACGTGACAAAAGACATGGATACAGAGGTGGGTGATACAGAGAAGCGTGAAGGATAAGATTGGGGCCGTTTTTGCAATCTACCACATCCAGTGCGCCAACCTAGGCTTTCTTCTTCCTCTCCTCTTTATAGGCGGAGTCGATCTCCCAAAAGGAGAAGGTAGGCCTTCAGTCATTTGTGATGAAGGATAGGGCTTTGGGGAGGGGGTGGTGGTATTGGTGTTGTATGTATATTGCTAACCAGATCTGGTAGTCTGACCAGTCTTTTCTACAGCCCCTCCCCTCGCCGAGAAAGGCATCGGAGCAAGAGTCCAAGACGTCACCGCAGCAGGTCCCGAGATCGGCGGCACAGATCCCGTTCCAAGTCCCCAGGTAAAGCTTGTGGGCCTTTTGCCACAGGTTGTCTTAACAAAGAAATGTAAAAGGAGTAGTTAGCCTCCTGCAGTATAGGAGTGCCTGACTGTACTGCCTAACAGAAAAGCAAATGGACATAGAATTTGAAAATTAAGGTTCACAGCTTGACTGTCACTTATAAGCTTTGCTGATAAGGTTTGCTTTAGTTTTTTCATCTAAAATTGGAGGAATAAGATCTAACATAATAGTGAAAACCCAATATGATGTTTGTGAAATTAGTCATAAAGCCCTTGAATGTATATGTATTTGAACTGGTTTCATTACTACTTTCTTTGCTCCCTCTTCCTCCACTAATTCAAGAGTTGCTTCCGCTAAGAGGTGTCCCCTGCATAGGCCAAAAGAATATTAAGCCAATGGCAGGTATTAGGGGAGGTGAGAATGACAGTTTAATAAGAGTAGAAGGGTAGGATCTTATGCAATGGCCTTTTCTTCCCCAGGTCATCACCGTAGTCACAGACACAGGAGCCACTCAAAGTCTCCCGAAAGGTAATGAATTGACCTCTATTTTAACTTTACAGAAATAGTCCAAATTACAACTAATTGGACCTGAAATTTTCTTGTTTTGTTGGGGGATGTTAGGAACTCTCCTTCATTACAAGACAAAATTGGTCTATTGCTTTGAGAATTACTGGGGTTAGATAACTTTTTCTTTTTTCTCTTTTTTTGAGAACTGAGTTTCGTGCTTGTCTCCCAAGCTGGAATGCAGTGGCGTGAACTTGGCTCACTGCAGCCTCTGCCTCCCGGGTTCAAGCTGATACCTGTTTTGCTTTACAGGATTGCAGCTTTGGATAATGGATGAGCTTTGGTCTCAGAAAACATAGGGTTTAGTCCCAAGTTTTAAAACTTAACAGTTGAGTGACCTTGGACAAGTCACTTTCATTTGATAAGATTTCATTAGAAACCCCCACGTGCCATATACCGTTGGGTGCACTTTTTTTTTTTTTTTTTTTGAGACGGAGTCTCGCTCTGTCTCCCAGGCTGGAGTGCAGTGGCGCCATCTCGGCTCACTGCAAGCCTCACCTCCTGGGCTCACGCCATTCTCCTGCCTCAGCCTCTCGAGTAGCTGGGAATACAGGCGCCTGCCACCACCCTTGGCTAATTTTTTATATTTTTAGTAGAGACGGGGTTTCATCATTTTAGCCAGGATGGTCTCAATCTGACCTTGTGATTCCGCCCACCTCGGTCTCCCAAAGTGCTGGGATTACAGGCGTGAGCCACCGCGCCGGGCCTGTTTGGTGTACTCTTAACCTCTGAGAGGTCATTTCTTCAATGGTAAAATTTGGATAGTAATGCCTGACTCAAGAGTGTTGCTCTGAGTCAAAAAAATACCAAGCAGTTTAATGAATATTGAGTGTCAGCTCCATCCGCATCAATGTCAGCATACCAAGGTCTTTCTCAGGACTCCTTTTTTTTTTTTGAGATGGAGTCTCACTCTGTCATTGAGGCTGGAGTGCAATGGCCCAATCTCGGCTCACAGCAACCTCCACCTCCCGGGTTCAAGCAATTCTCCTGTCCCAGCCTCCTGAGTAGCTGGGATTACCGGCGCCTGCCGCCATGCTCGGCTAATTTTTGTACTTTTAGTAGAGACAGGGTTTCACCATGTTGGCCAGGCTGATCTCGAATTCCTGACCTCAGGTGATCTGCCTACCTTGGCATCCCAAAGTGCTGGGATTACAGGCGTGAGCCACCGTGCCTGGCTGCCCAGCTTCTTAATATAATTATTTATATGTGTTGCCATTTCAGGTCTAAGAAGAGCCACAAGAAGAGCCGGAGAGGGAATGAGTAATGGACTCAGTTTGGTTTTAGTCCACATGGCCTCCTGTGGATATGAGGATATCTGTATGTGGAAGGATTAAGATCTCCCCCAGGCAGCTATAAGAATATTTTAGTTTTTTTCTTATCAAGTTTCTCAACCTTTATTTTTAATGAAGGAGGTGCTGAGTTTTGTATCTTTTTAATCATAATCAACATCAGTTTTTGACCCAACTAACCTTGACTGTATTCAAACTTATGAGAGTATAAAGGATCTGGAGGTTGGGGATATGACTGACAAGGAAAGGCTGTGGCCACCTGATGACCCTTTCCCTTTTTATTAAACCGGACACACCTGTTTCCCATTTCTCTGTAGTTTAGTTTTTGGTTTGTTGTGGTTGGAACTGCTTTGAGAATCCTGGGATTTGTGCTGCTGCTATTATTCAAAGATCAAAGGAGTAAAACATAGTAGCTCCTAACTTTTTTCCAGCAGCAGCAAGTGGTAATAAACATGAAAACTGGTTTGTAGCAGTTTTGAAAGAATAGAATGCATTCAAATGTAAGGCTGCTTCTGGATCATTAAAGCCAGTTTCATCAAACAGTTCAACAGAGAGCGGCACTTAATACCCCTTTATACAGCCCATTTTTTCATAGTTTCATTTGTTCTTGCCCACAAGCTTGAAATCCAGGTTAAGGTATCCAGCCTTTATCATATAAGCATTGACATTATCCAGGCCTAGTCAGTAGCAGTAGGGTAACAGGATTGAAAAAGATTTGATGGAGAGGAAAGTATCTAATATTAGTCATGGTTTTGACCTAAATTGCTAGACAGTCGTGCCATTCACAAAGTCAGAAAATATAGCAGGAAGAGACAGCTTTTAGAGGGGCAGAGAATTAGAGGATTGTGGTAGTAATGAAAATGATGCATTCAGTTTAACAAATTTAATTTGAGACAGCTATGGTATAGCTAAAAACAAAAGCCCATAAAGTTGGAGATAGGGACCAGAGTTTAACATAGTGACCTAGGCCAGAATTGACAATGTTTAAGTAATTGTGGAATCTGTCAATAAGACTTCCCAGAGTGTTTATATATATCAGAAATGCATACAACAGAACCATAGGCAACACCAACACAGGAAGAAATAGAAGTCACCTATTGAAAACTGGAATGGCCCATTCAGAAAGACAGGAGAATTAGGAGAGAGTGAGTGAAAGAAGCCAAGGGTCAAGAATGCAGAAGCAAAGGAAGGACTAAAAAGCCTCCACGGACATCGATAATCAAGAGATTATTAAGATCTTTGCTAGAAGAGTTCCTTTACCTGTACTTAACTCCCTTAAAAAGAGAAAAGTGATGGAATGACTTCCTGCAACTGTAGTCCCAGCAGGAACTGTGAAGACCAGCTGCCCTGCAGGATCCAGTTTTTCTTTGGAGGTTGTATCTGGTCATAAGGTAAACATTCTATATATTCTATGCCTGCTCTAGAATTGAAAGACTTCAGCAGTATTAAAGCATTTTTTAATCTTATTTGAGCTTTCATATTCTTCAGTGGTTCCTTTCATAATACCTGAGTTAATAAAAGTGGTCTGAAAGAGCTCTTACGGTTTCTGATAGAACTATATAGGACTACCTTTTAAGATTAAATATAAGCATCTCTACGTAAATGTATTACAGTGTCATAGCAGTTATTTCTTTATGAAAGTGATCTAGGTAGAAAGAAATGTCTTCTGGCATGGACAGAAATGACCCATGGACCAACCAAGCTGTCATCCAGTACACTCTTAAAATAAAACTTTGTCTTAAAATATGTTTTAAAGTAAAAATAAACGCACACACAAAGCCCAATAAATTTTAGTAACAGAAATAAACCTCCCTAAACAAACATTAAAACATACTTGTTTAGACGTAATATGTGGACCAAAATTGAGGTACCACAGCCCATCAGTAGCAGGAAGGAGAATGTCCCTATTCTTTAATTAGAAGAAGGAGGTAAGAGTAAGACATGTTGCATGTCTGTAGATATCGTTTTGATAAAATTACACAGGAGATGGAGCTTGAGGACAAACCTTGCTGTAAGGCTCTTTCTGTCATCTATGTGCTTGCCTATGGATGAAGCATTTTAAACTTTTTGACTACAGCATAGATTTTAAAAACGTATTTTACATCTTACCTCTGTACACATCTGTATTCTGTACTGAGACAAATTTCAGGAAAGAATACTTACTATGCAAAGTGAATTCTGGTATTTCCTACTTGGTAACAGTTTTTAATATTGGATGAAACCACTTAATCGATTTCACTTCCAATAATTTGAAATACACTGACTTAAAAGCTTTGCCATAGGGCACAATCGCCTTTTAATACTAAGAAATTAAGGGAGATGTGTTCCAAGGGGCAAAAGAAATAATGCATTTTTGGCCAGGTGCGGTGGCTCACGCCTGTAATCCCAGCACTTTGGGAGGCCGAGGCGGGCAGATCACCTGAGGTCGGGAGTTTGAGACCAGCCTGGCCAACATGGAGAAACCCTGTCTCTACTAAAAAATACAAAATTAGCCGGGCATGGTGGCGCATGCCTGTAATCCCAGTTACTTGGGAGGCTGAGGCAGGAGAATCGCTTGAACCTGGGAGGCAGAGGATGCGGTGAGCTGAGATCGTGCCACTGCACTTCAGCCTGGGCAAAAAGAGCGAAACTCCATCTCAAAAAAAAAAAAAAAAAAAAAAGAAGAATGGGTTTGGTGAGAGGGTTCCAATATTAACAACCCAACTTCAAGCTCATTCCTCTAACCTCTTCCTGTTTGTTATTCTTCAGTAGACCGAAGTTTAAATAAGCATTATTTAGAAAAGAATGATCACAGATTGCCCACTCCCTCAAAAAGGTTAATGTGACAGAAATTCTCCACCTGCTCAAAAAAGACAGCAGACATGATCTCTTTAAAAAAAAAAAAGTTCAAAAGGGATTAAGAGATGGAAAATAAGATTGGTGGAGTTTAAAGGCCTTATACTAGAAACCACAAAACATAAAACAGCACAGAGAAAATAGGCTGGAGGAAATAAAAAATGGAAAAGAGAAATAATATGTAGAATAAAGAAATATTCTGATGGTTTAAAAAGAATTGGCCGGGTGCGGTGGCTCACGCCTGTAATCCCAGCACTTTGGGAGGCCGAGGCAGACGGATCATGAGGTCAGGAGATCGAGACCATCCAGGCTAACACAGTGAAACCCGTCTCTACTAAAAATACAAAAAATTAGCTGGGTGTGCTGGCGGGCAGAGCTACTAGGGAGGCTGAGGCAGGAGAATGGCGTGAATCCGGGAGGCGGAGCTTTCAGTGAGCCGAGATCACACCATTGCACTCCAGCCTGGGCAACAGAGTGAGACTCCGTCTCAAAAAGAAAAAAGAATTAAATGGGGTCAGGATGGTCTCAGATCTTATAACAAGAAGGCAATGAAGCAAAAGGCTCCAAAGGTTTGAGAAAAAGTGTGCCAGGAATTTTATACTTTGCCAAAGTTGTCTTAAAATACAAAGGCTATAGATGTTCTCAAGTTTGTAAGAACTTAAAAGTACAAATCATGAGTCTTTGGGAAAAAACCGCCCAATAATGAAATTCAACTAAAGAAGAAATGAATCAAATTAAGGACTTAGGAACAAAGAATCAGTAAAAGGAGTGTTAGTAAACACTTCAGAAACTTTAAAAATAATGGGCAATGATTATAAAGTCAAATATTATGAACACTGTCTATATAGAAATAACAAGTAGAGTGTGCTGGTTTCATCTTTCATAGCAGGAATCACGTACAGTCTCTAATTAAAACATATATGAAGCTAGAAAAAAAATAGCCTCTTTATTGTTTTCCGTAATTGTCCTTAATTTTAGGAGAAATCTTACAAGACTAGATTCTCTTGTGGGGAAAAAAGTATTTAAATTGAGCATTTTTTCAGTTTCACACTTGTTTTCCTTTTGTTAATTTGCTATATTTGTTAAATATAGCATATGAGCCCACTTCTGTAAAACTATTTGTATATATGTGCCTGTATGATTAAGAGAGATGGTTGGAATGAATGAAGTTCACCAGATAGTACTTCTTTCTGGCTGATGAACTTTTGAATGATTTTTAAACTTTGTACTTTTATATAATGCTTATTTTCTTTTTACAATAAACATGTTAATTTTTACAAGGAAGAAATGAGTTGTTGGGAGTTAAAAGCTTTTTTATAAGCATACCAACACATTTTACGTATTGTTTGCTGGAACTACAGATTGATAACCACTTTTATGAAGGGCAATTTGGCAATATGTAGCAGGAACCTTAGGACTTTTGATCCTTTTACCCAGTAATCCCATTTAGGGGAATTCACCCTAATAGAATAATTACATGTACACACAAATAGCTTTATCCCATCATCATTTTACACATTACATATATAATATGTATATATAAGAATAACTGGAAACAGCAAAAATGTCCATCTGTAGGGGATATAAAAAATATACAGTACATATTTATATTTTTAATAACCCTAATGTCAAGGGAAAATACTAATCTCCATGTCATTAAACAGAACATTTCAAAACAATTTGGTCTTAAATGTGTGTGTTCTCCCTGTATAAGATTGATAATTTTCTACTTAACTGCTCTACAATGAATCTGAACTCATAATCTACTTTGCAGACTTAAAATCTGAGTTTCTACTATATCAATTTTAAACTATATATGTTTTTCAACAGAACAGTTTTGCCAATTATTGAACACTGGCAGTTACTGAAGGAGGGGCAAATGAGATGCTGAAAACTAGTATCTATAACACTATCATATAAGTAAAACCTAGGCTGTTGGTTACTAGATTGCCAGTTAATAGGTTTTGCCAAGTGGTATTATACTGCCTTCCTTAAGGAAGAAAGGCTGAGGGGTTGGGGCATTCTGTTATTGGAAGTTGTTTTATTTTTAATGAATATTTCAAATACAATCCTCCCCCCCTTGGTATCTGGTGGGGGGTTGGTTCCAGGACCTCCCGCAGATATACCAAAATCCAAGGATGCTCAGGTCCCTGATATAAAATAGTGTAGTCTTTGCATGTAACCTATGCACATCCTCCTTTATACTTTAAATCATTTCTAGATTACATATAATGCCTCATACAATGGAAATTCTGTGGGAAAAGTTGTTATACTATATTGTTTAGGGAATAATAACAAACTGTACAACTTCGGTACAGACACAGTTTTTTTTAATATCTGCAATCCGTGGTTGGTTGAATCCATAGATGCAAAACCCATGGATATGGAGGGCCTACTGTATGTACAAAAGTAAAGAGAATAATAAACACCCCTGTATACGTCATTACCTGTTCTCCAAGATGTGGAAGGACATGAAGTATTGAATGTTAATTTAAATCTTGAATGCTCCAAGTCATTTTAACATGAATGCATAGTTGGGTCAGGTATCTTGTTAATAAATGATTTAAGTCCACCACTTAATAGGATTCTGAAGGATGCTGACGCTTTAATAAGAAAAAATAGTAAATATACCTAACTCAGGTTAGGTAAAAAAAATAGTAAATATATTTAACTCAGGGCTGTAAATACAGCATGAATACCCTCAACCTCCTGCAATAGGTTTCAAATATCTTCCATGTTGCAAAATATGGCAAGGGCCCAAGCAGTCTCCTATTTAAGTAATGTATATCAGAGGAAGCACAGCAAAGATGACCCACTGTCCTTACATTTTTATCTACTTACTCTGCACATTTCCAAATAGATATATAGCATCATTTAGCCTAAAATCCCAGGCAACTGGACGGACTAATTAAGGGGTTAGAGAAAATTACCTCACCTCACTGCTAAAACAGCTAAAACATTATGCCACCAACAACTCGAGTCTGAATTCCAATACCCAATAATAATTCCAAGTATTACTGGTAAATAATTATCATCTTGGCAAGTGTGCTTTCCAGGTGGAAGTATAGGACTCAAAATGAATACAGTCTGGGCTGGGTGCGGTGGCTCAACGCCTGTAATCCCAGCACTTCGGGAGGCCAAGGCAGGTGGATCACCTGAGTCAGGAATTCGAGACCAGCCTGACCAACGTGTTGAAACCCCGCCACTACTAAAAATACAAAAATTGGCCAAGTGTGGTGGTGCGTGCCTGTAATCCCAGCTACTCGGGAGGCTGAGGCAGGAGAATCGCTCAAACCCAGAAGACAGAGGTTGCAGTGAGCCGAGATCATACTACAGCACTGCAGCCTGGGTGACAGAGACTGACTCTATCTCAAAAAAAAAAAAAAAAAGTAATCTTCCCTCCACTCTAATTGCCAATATTAGTCTCAGTGTTTTAAAACTCTCTTTCCAAATACTTTTCAATTCAGACTCCAGCATGTCAGTTTGCTTTTTGGAATTTACTGACTGCTTTGCATTTCAGTTTTTATTTTCAAAGATAAAATGGAAATGGCTTCTGCTTCTATCAACCTCATATGGGTGTTGTGAACATCCAACCAAATAAAGGACATGAAATGATACTTGAATCTCTAAAACTAAAATCTGTGATTTAGAATGCTCTATTCACTGAAATTAAAAGAAATCTCGTTACATAATATTTCCATCATCTATACAACAGATTAACCAAATTTAACTCTTGTCAAAAAGATTTATTAACTTAAAATAGAAGTACTTCAAATACAGACAAAATCAACTTTCCATTCAAGTTTGAATGTTCAATATACAAGTATGGAAAAGAAAAAAAATCTGAATCTTCATGTTGTAATTTTATTTTATTTTTTTACCTTTTAAAAAAAGTTTTTGGCACTACAAGGTTCTGTAAAGAATAGAAGTGACAATTTAAAACACATGAAATTCTTTCCTAACTTTTAAGAACAATATATAAAGTCTGAAGCAACCAAAGTATGAATACAGCTAATAGAAAATAAAGAATGTAATTTTTTAAATTCTCTCTTTATACAATTCATCAAGGTTAAACAAAACATAAAATTCCCTTAAAAATAGGGTAATAAAATAGATGAAATTTGTATCACTCAATTTGGTGATACTAGTAAAAACTATAGTTCATATTTATATACAAATAATACAGTCTGTAAAAACAGTCTTAGAATTTAAATAAGCTATCTAAACGTGTTAAAATTTTAAATCAGGACCTGATTTGTTTTGCTTTCCATTAAATGTCACTTTTTCTGCTGAATGTAACTGACATTGAGGTACGGATACCCTTGAGACAGCAGGATTGGCTGGTTGCTGTGCATCGGTAGACCAGCTGAAAGAAAATGGACTCGCATTACTCCGACACGTTTCCTCTTGGTGGGTGGGGACAACGCTCTCTACACCGACGGGTGGCACATCTGTCTGTTGGATACAACACAGACAGGAAACTGAAAGGCTTGTGCCTGTTTATCTGACAACACCTTAGAATTAACTTGTAGTTAGCTTTCTTTTTTTCTATTTATATAATAGGAGGTGATAAAGCATGCTGCAAAACATTTGAGAGGGTGGGGAGAAAAATGAAGAAGGGAAGGAAATACCTGTATGTGAAAAAAGGAGAGGACACGAAAGATGGAGAGGAGGAATCAAAGGGAAAAAACCCACTAGAAAAGAGTTGCAGACTCTTCCCTCCTAAAAGGGCTTATGACTAATAGTAACTTCCTTCAGCCCCAGTTCTTTGCTCAAGAGAAGAGCTCAACCACAGTCAAGGCTCTGCCACTCTACAATACAGGGATGCCCCAGTAGTATATGGGTGGTTTAAGAAGGCTTAAATATAACAAGCCTGAGACCATACCAGGCACTTCCCCTTTAAGTTATCATTTCATTCAATCAGCATTTCCTGAGTGCCTGTTTTAACTTCTTGAACTCCTAGTTTAACTATACTGACTCTGACCCAAGTGTTCTGAACTAAGTTAACAAGGAGCTGAAGGCCAGACTCAGACAATGCCTATAAGAACAAATACCTCTGAGGCAAGTAGGTTAGATAAAATGCTCCAAGTTTCTAGGAATTCTTTGTAATATTCATTACCCAGTCAAAGCCATTATTAGTACTACAATAGCACCAGCAGAACATAATAAATTTTAAGGTCATTCAAGTCCTACGTTTACTAAACAAATCTGATTATGTCTTCGTTCCACTAAAAACCTTTAATTAGGTCCCCAATGCTCAGTAAACCAAGTCCAAACTCCATAATATGGTCTAAGCCTACCCTCTCTAGCCTTATCACCATCTTTCCCATATACCTCCGTCCTCTAGCCCTAATATTTTCTCCTCTTCTTCATTATGCCAGGCAAAACTCAGTGACTGCATATATTAATCTCTCAGCTAAGCATACTCCTCCTCCTCTCTCATCTCTAGGCAAAAAAAAAATTCCTGCATCTCTTTCAAGATCTAGCTCAACTGTCAAAATCTTGTGATGTAATAATCTTAAATCCACATCCTGTTTGGATTTGCTAGGGCAATGTTAACTGATTCATCTAAACTCCTTTTCTATTTAACATGTCTGGCTTTCCTAATAAAGTGTGCATCAAGTAATGGAGATTTTGTTTTACAAGCACCTAGCACCATCTGACACAGTATAATCTCTCAGTAAATGTTTACTGAATTCATGAATTTTCACTCCCAGATCCTGGCCTTCACTAAGGCTCTCTATCCCAGAATAAAACCCACCCAAGCCTGTTAACTAATTTGTAAGCAGTGGTACCTTGAGTATAGAAAGGTTTGTTGGGCTGGAATCGGGCATTTCCCTGATGCATGAAGTTTTGATGCAAACCATAAGGCCACGAAGCTGGGACAAGGGGGAAATGGGGACGCGGTGCATGTTCCCAAGGAATTGGAGGAGTCAGTCCTCGAAAGCCTGGCTCTGCATTTCAACAAGAGGGAAAAAGACATTTAAAAACATTAGTTCATTCATTGAAATATCCCTTTATTCCACAAAGATATATTTGGTACCTACCATTGGCTAAGAACTATGCTAAATTCAGAGAATACCAAACAAATTTTTTAAAGAATAAAGCATTGGTATTTGCTCAAATTATTCATAAGAGACATACAAGAAGATATATATATATATATATATATATACACAACAATATGTAATAATTGCTAGTAGAACAGGCAAAATGTTCTGAAGAGAGGGCTAATCCAGTCTTTGAAGGTTAGAGACAGTCTTCGTAAGATGATTGACTAATATGAGTTCTAGAAAACAAGGAAAAATTTAGGCAAAATAGGGAGGGGGTGGGGGGCATTTCAGAGAGAAGGAGTTATCATGTACAAAAGCCTGAAAGCAGGAAAGCACATCAAATTTGGGGAACTGCACAACAATCTGCAATATAGAGACAGGAGTGATGGAGGAAGTGGTAAGAGAAAAGGCGGGACAGGTAGGTGGGGATATACATTTCAAAAAACCTTAGTACATCATGCAAAGGAACTTAAGATTTTATCCTAAAGACAATGCCAACTATCCCAGAATCAATTATATCTTGGCCTGGAAGGAGATCCCATTACAAGCTTGAGGCATTGTGGCATAATGGTTGAGAACTTGGGCTTTGAGGCCAAACAAGTCTAAGCTCAAATCTCATTTCCTAAAACTACTAAGGTTCCATTTTGAACCTCAGATTATGAGGTTTAAATTGGATAACCAAAAGAAAGTAGCTTGCACAAGAGCTAGCATATAGGTAGGTACTCAAAAAATGTAAGTCCTATTCTTTGTATGGCTAACTATCCCCCCAAATCTTTCTATTTCCCTTTAAAATGTATCTTTAAGTACATTTTTCGAAGTGCAGTACCAAGTTTATATTCTGGATCATTCTGGTGGCTTTTCTCATTCAGAGTCACAGTGTGCTAGGGAATAAAAGGGAATAACTGCCCTTATTCACTAAACTTCCCAGCAGGAACTCAAATTAAGTACGGGATAGGAAAGAGTAGGCAGCAAAAAAACTAAAGCCCGTGTGAACTGCATTCTTAGAAGCTGAATCTTCTCAGAAGGTAAGCAAACCAGCTAGTTCACTGTGAATTCATAAAAGCCAAGTTACAACTAAGGGCTGAATCTGAAGGGCTCAGGGTTTACAAAAATAAGTGAAACCGGTATATCCAGAATTAGGTCATAACCAAATGAGAAATGATGTTTTAACATAAAAGGGTATTTTTAAAAGATATATTCCAATCCCCTTTGCCTGTTTTTCATAACCCAAAATTTCCATAAAATGAGTAATACAATCTCATTAAAGATAATTTGAAAAATGGGGGAAAAAAACTCATAATAATCTCCTCCGATACAACTATGATTATTATTTTAATATATTTCCATTCAGTCCTTCCATTTTCAACACAGTGTAACTGTAGCTTTAATATCAATTATGAATTGGGTATCTATACAATGAATAATATTAAGTATAGTTTATTAGATAATAATACTATATAACAGGAACATGGCAGGCTACTAAAGAGAAAACTAAACTCACTACTAGAGAGAAAATGACAGACAAAAAACAACTTTTTGCTTCTAGAAGTTCAGTCTAATGGGTTATGCAGATGAGTAAACAGACAATTTCAGCACAGTAAATGTTATAATATGAATATTAAGAAAATAAGGAGGATTTCCTGAAGAAAGTGATCTAAATTTAAAAATGGAGGATGAGTGAGTTAGCCAAGCTTTGAGGCAGCACAGAAGAAGGTGAGAGTGAGCGGCAGAGGTAACGGAGAGGACATTCCAAGCAGAAGGAACAACTCAGATAAGCAACCAGGGGTAAGAGACAGTACAGTATGTTTGTGGGACATTAATTAGTTCACTGTGACTAAAACACTGAGAACAACAAGTTGCAGGGGGATGGAAGACTTCAAATTATAAAAATGGAGCTGATACATCAAAGGGCAAAACACTGGGTCTGTCTTCATGATTCTATAACTCAGTGACTATCACAGTGCATGTCATGGCATATACACAATAAACATGTTGAATGATATATGAGAAGGACCATGTATGCCATATATCTTCTGATCTTAGAAATCTAATTAAGTTACCATATTCTGGCATTTTTGCTCAGCAAAATACCTTACTTGCATTGTTCCAAAAGAAGCTGGAGATAGCAAAATAATGGATACTGGCAACAATTATCAATGGCAGCTAAGGCTATTAAGTAAAAATGATGAACCTGATAATGGGTAAAACAGGCTGATAAAACCTAACTCACAGATCAATCTTAAGTCACTAAAATAGTTACAACCAGACAGTAAGTTCCTTCTGAAGTGAGGAAACTGGAAATACACGGACCCACCAAGCAGCATTCTTACCAACAGAAAGAGCCTGAATCTAATCCAGTCTCTGAATCTAAATCCCAGTTTACAGGAAATACAGGGACAGAGGTACACATTAAATGATGCCACAAAGACATAATCAGCCAACTCCAGAATATGGGAAATTCTACAGTGCCTTACAGTTAATATTGGGAAAAAAACAGAAGCAGCAACTGTTATAAAGGACAGTTAAGAGAGATAAAAATCAAAAAGAGATATAAAAACCGAACACACAGTTTTAATTCTGATTCAAATAAATCGATAATAGGAATACTTCTTTAGGCTGGGCACAGAGGCTCACGCCTGTAAATCCAGCATTTTGGGAGGCCAAGGCAGGCGGATCATGAGGTCAAGAGATCGAGACCATCCTGGCCAACATGGTGAATGAAACCCCATCTCTACTAAAAATACAAAAATTAGGGCCAGGCGCGGTGGCTCACACCTGTAATCCCTGTACTTTGGGAGGCCAAGGCAGGTGGATAATTTGAGGTCAGAAGTTCAAGACCAGCTTGACCTACATAGTGAAACCCCGTCTCTACTAAAATACAAAATTTAGCTGGGTGTGGTGGTGGGCGCCTCTAATCCCAGCTACTTGGGAGGCTGAGGCAGGAGAATCGCTTGAACCCAGGAGGCGGAGGTTGCAGTGAGCTGAGATCGTGCCACTGCACTCCAGCCTGGGTGACAAAGCAAGACTCCCTCTAAAAAAAAAAAAAAAAAAAAAAAAAAATTCCGGGCATGGTGGTGCGCACCTGTAGTCTCAGCTATTCAGGAGGCAGGAGAATCACTTGAACTCAGAAGGCGGAGGTTGCAGTGAGCCGAGATTGTGCCACTGCACTCCAGCCTGGCAACAGAGCGAGACTGTCTCAAAAAACTATATACTTTTTTAGATAAACAGGAAAAACTGAACAAGGATTGGGTATTAGATGATACTAGGTATGGCAATGATCTCATGACTTTTTTTTAAGTGACACAACTGAAGTTAAAAAGCAAATTTGATCCAATGTCTGAGATTTGATCAGTCAAGTCAAAAATATTTTTAATGGTTAGGAATCCGATAAAAGAATAGCAAATTATTGATAACTGTTAAAGTTGGTTAATGGGGAGGGGGGATCATTATATACTTTACTGTCTTTTGTGTATGTTTCAAAATTTCCATAATAGTTTTTTTTATTTTTTTTTTTGAGATGGAGTCTCGCTGTCGCCCAGGCTGGAGTGCAGTGGCGTGATCTCGGCTCACTGCAAGTTCTGCCTCCTGGGTTCACACCATCCTCCTGCCTCAGCCTCCCGAGTAGCTGGGACTACAGGCGCCCACCACCACGCCCAGCTGATTTTTTGTATTTTTTAAGTAGAGACGGGGTTTCACCGTGTTAGCCAGGATGTGCTTGATCTCCTGACCTTGTGATCCACCCGCCTCGGCCTCCCAAAGTGCTAATAGTTCTTAAGATAAAAATAATTATCACTAAAAAGTTGGGCATAAGTCAGGCACAGTGGTGTGTGCCTGTAGTCCCACAGCTACTCAGGAGGCTAAGGCAGGAGGAGCACTTGAGCCCAGGAGTTCAAGGTTGTAGTGTGCTAGACTGGCCTGTGAATAGCCACTGCACTCCAACCTGGACAACACTTTGAGACTTTGTCTAAATATATATATATATATATATATATATATATATATATATTTTTTTTTTTTTTTTTTTTTTTTGAGAGAGTCTCACTCTGTTGCCCAGGCTGGAATGCAATGGCATGATCTCAACTCACTGCAACCTCTCTTTCCCTGGGTTCAAGCGATTCTCCTGCCTCAGCCTCCTGAGTAGCTGGGATTACAGGCATGCATCACCACACCCGGCTAATTTTTGTATTTTTAATAGAGACAAGAGTTTTGCCATGCTGGCCAGCCTGGTCTTAAACTCCTGGCCTCAACTGATCGCCCACCTCAGCCTTCCAAAGTTCTGGGATTACAGGTGTAAGCCACAGTGCCAGCCTGTGTATGTTTAAGTGTGTATAAATATTTATATGTATGTGTGTGTATGTGTGTGTGTGTGTGTGTGTGTGTGTGTGTATTTTAAAGCTGGATGTAAAACTAGATTTATAGCATGTATCAACTATTTTCTTAAATATGCAATTTTTTTTAATGACTGAATAGTAATACACCAAAATATTCCTTAGTATTTATGTCTAGGAATTGAGATGATAGATGATTTATTTCTCAAATACTCTATAATGAACATGTATTACTTAGATATCAGGAAAAAAACTATTTTTCTTTTTTAAAGAATTGTTCCTGAGAAAAAATAGTGTCTAGGGCATGCAGCAGCACAGTTTTGAACAAAGAAATTCGTTTAACTCTTGGACCTACCATCATTAATTTTTTTGGTTTCCTTGATCTTTTTTTTGTTTGAGACAGTTCTGCTCTGTCGCCCTGGCTGGAGTGCAATGGCGCAATCTCGGCTCACTGCAACCTCCACCTCCTGGGTTCAAGCGATCCTCCTGCCTCAGCCTCCCACACAGTTGGGATTACAGGCGTGCACCACCACACCCAGCTAATTTTTGTATTTTTAGTAGAGATGGGGTTTCACCATGTTGGCCAGGCTGGTCTCGAACTCCTGACTTCAGGTGATCCACCTGCCTCCGCCTCCCAAAGTGCTGGGATTACAGGCGTGAGCCACCATGCCCGGCCAACCTACCATTATTAACCATGACAGTAAGACAGTGAAGTTACTTAACTCTTCAATTTCATCAACTGTGTAATAAATAATACACCAAACTGAGTGGCAGTGAAAATTTTTTAAAATACTAAAATAATAGCTAACATTTATGTGTGTTACACCTCATTTAACATTTACAACATCCCTGTGAGTTAGATGGCCTATTTTACAGATGAAACCAATGCACAAAGAGATTAATTGCCCAAGCTACATAATAAATGGCAGGGCCAGGATTCAAATCCAGGCAGTCTGAATCCAGAGCCCATATTCTTAATCTTTATCTAATCCTGTACTGTCCCCTCCACAAATACTGCTTTCCTTCTTTTTCCTCACATTGTTTCTACAGACAGATACAAAAGAAGAAAAGACATGCAGATAAAAAAGAAGAAAAGGAAAGGTTACCTGAATTCCCCACTGCACCATTGTTCACCAGGGAATTTGGAGCCACAGTACGGGGCCAGTGTCCATCGTGAGACGTGTTAGGGATTGCCACAGGTCTGGCAGCAGGCTGTGCAAAGATGATGCTGGGATCATTCAGGCCAATATTGCTGGGGGCACTGCCTGGTGCAGAGTGGATCACTGGGCCATGGATGGGCCAGGACGGGGCAGGGATCTGGAGAGGGTGCATTGGCAACAATCCCATATTGTGCATGGGAGAATACTGAGCTGGTGGTGACTGGGGAAAGTTATACAGTGGCATCTGGACCTGATGGGGAGGTTGGGCTCCCTGCTGAGGTGGGCCAAGCTTAGGTTGGGATCCTGGCTGAGATGAAGGCTGAGTAATAGCAGCTGACTGGGAAGAGTTCTGTGGAAATGGCTGAGGCTGAGGAGAATAAGATGGTGATTCAGACTGCAGACAAAAAAAAAATTTTTTTTTAATTAATTTATAAACATCTTAATTTTATAAAAGTAGAGATAAAATACAAAATTAAAAACTTTATAAAACAGAACTCTATGATGTATATCATAACAAATAATTACTTTTTCCCAAGGTACTCAAACCCCCTTTTCAAGTAGGTATTGCCTCACAAATTGTTTTATTGTCCAAAGAAAAGAGAGCCCAGACATGGTTCCCATCATGCAGAACACATACTTCCTATTGCAAACTCAAAACTTCCATCTAAATATCTCATAGTCACTTTCATTCAGTCCCTCAACAAGTATTTATTGTGTCAATTATGTACTAAGTATTGTTCTAGGTAATAAAAATGTAATACCAACATGTATGCCCTCATGGAGCTCAACGTTTAAGGGGGATAAGGAAGGGAGCAGATAAAGATTACATAAGCAATCATAATAAGTATAATGAGTACTATGATAAAGAATGTACAGTGTACAGTTGTCCCTCAGGATATGCAGGGGATTGGTTCCAGGACCCCCACAATCCTGTACTCAAGTCCCACAGTCAGCTCTACAGAACCCATATATACAAAAAGTTGGATCTCTGAATACTTGGGTTTTGCATCCTGGGAATACTGTACTTTCCAACCACAATCTGTTGGAAAAAATTCATGTATAAGTAGACTCACGCAGTTCAAACCTGTTTTGTTCAAGGGTCAACTACATAATGAAATCCCAGAGCAGGAACACCTAAAGTCACTTTGGGAGAAGGAGAGAAGAGAAATCAGGGAAAGCTTCCTAGAAAACGTGATCTTTTAGCTGAGACTCAGGGTAAACAGAAATCAGTCTGATACAAGAAGGGAGAGATAAGGGGAGAGGAAGAGTGTTCAATATGATTGAAGGTCTAGAGGTATGAAAACACATGGCTTTTTAAAGTAATTGGAATCTGAAAGAAGTTTAATATTACTGGAGTATATATAATGGCAGGGGAATGGCCGAGGCTGAAGAGCTAAATAGGTGCAAGACAATGAAGTGTCTTATAAGCCTTGTAATTTAGACTATATCCTAAGTGCAGTGGTAAACCACTGAAGGGTTTTAAACAGGTAAGGAACATGATCAATCTGAACTTTAGAAAGATTATCCTGGTTTAATAAGAATAAAATAGAGAATTTTTTTCAAAGGCTGATGAGAGACAGGGAACAGTGGCTCAAGACTGTAATCCTAGCACTTTCAGAGGCTGAGGCAGGCAGATCACTTGAGCTCAGGAGTTCGAGACCTGCCTGGGCAACATGTCGAAATCCCATCTTTACAAGAAATACAAAAATTAGCCAAGTGTGGTGGTGCATGCCTGGAGTCCCAGCTACTCTGGAGGCTGACATGGGAGAATCACCCCAGCCTGGGAGGTCAAGACTGCAGTGAGCCATGATTGTGCCACTGCACTCCAGCCTGGGCAACAGAGCAAGACGCTGTCTCAAAAATGAATGAATAGATAAGTAAAAATTAAAAGGCTGTTGAGACTGATTAGGAGACTGCTAAAAGGCTGTTGAGACTGATTAGGAGATGATAGTAGCCTAGGCTAAGGAAACATAAACAGGGATAGAGGGAAGCAAATGGCTGAGATACTTTTTTTTTTTTGAGACAGTCTCGCTGTGTTGCCCACGCTGGAGTGCAGAGGTGCAATCTCGGCACATTGCAATCTCCGCCTCCTGGGTTCGAGTGATTCTCCTGCCTCAGTCTCCCAACTAGCTGGGATGACAGGTTCCCTGCCACCACATCCAGCTAATTTTTTGTAGTTTTAGCAGAGATGGGGTTTTACCATGTTGGTCAGGCTGGTCTCAAACTCCCGACCTCAGGTGATCCACCCACCTCAGCCTCCTAAACTGCTGGGATTACAGGAGTGAGGCAAACACCTAGCTTTTTTTAAGGCAGAAACAACAGGACTTAGTGACTGAACATAGAGGTTGAAGGAGAGGGAAAAGTTTTGGAAACTAGATAGAAAATGGGATCATTCAACGAGATATAAAACACAGGAGGAAGAGGCAAGTCCTGGGGGTTGAAAGGAAAGATTAACTATATTTTAGACATGTTGACGTGCTTTGTTAGACATCAGAATAGCAATGTCCATTAGACAGACTCTTTCCGAAAGCACGGGTGAGAGAAAAGTGAGGACTAGTAGCATAAAATGAAAATTAGGGCAGCATAGAAAAGTGGTTAGAGCATAAGTTTTGCTGACAGAGAGCCTGAGGGTTCGCGTTCTGATTCCAAGTGTCTATTGACCTCAGGCAAGCAAACTGAAACCTCGGTTTCTTTACCTATAAAATATAATCAGAATTTGCCTCAGGTTTTTGAGAAGATTAACTGAACAATGCATGTGGAACATATAACCACCAAGTCCAAGATAGCAGATACATTTCTGTAGCAAGGGAAGGATGGTAGGAAGCTTTTATTTTAAGATAGGAATGGGATCAAAGAAGAATGTACAGGGGTTTCAACTGAGGGTGATTTTTTAATAAAGCTAAAATAACAATGTTAAAAACTGTTAAAGCCTGGTAATGATACATAGAGATTTATTTTCTACACTTTTCTGTACTTTTGAAATATTTTATAATCACAAACAATGAATGCATGTACAGCACATAGTTTACACTCAACAAATGTTAACTACATTAAATGTGATTATTGTTGTTTATGAAAGTATCAAGCACATAATAGGTATTCAAGTGTTTGAGGTGAGGGTGGAAAATTTCCTAAATGTTTTCCAAAGATTCTCCCTAATATTCTTCAAATATTTGAAAGTTTTTTCTAAAATACAAATCACATTAGATTTAGCATGTTAAACGGTGAATGGATTTGATGCTAGAAAGACTTCGGTTTGATTTTTATACTCTCTTATTCTCAGTTTCCCAATTTGTAAAATTTGATGATACTAATACCTACCACTTCACATGGCCACTCCAAGGATTAAATTTGCTAAGTGTAAAGCACTGAATATTATGTCAGATTTAGAGTGTTATTTAGAGTCATTATTAATTAAGAAGTACAAGGTGAATATAGATTTACACAAAGGTTAAGAGCAACTCAACAAACAATATTAAACTTATGAGTCTGGGCTGGGCGCAATGGCTCACACCTGTAATCCCAGCACTGTGGGGAGCCAAGGCAGGTGGATCACCTGAGGTCAGGAGTTCAAGACCAGCCTGACCAATATGGTGAAACCCCGTCTATACTAAAAATACAAAAATTAGCTGGGCGTGATAGTATTGCCTGCAGTTCAGCTACTCAGGAGATGGAGACAGAATTGCATGATCCCAGGGGTGTGGATTGCAGGGTTGCAGTGAGCCGAGAACACGCCACTGCACTCCAGCCTAGGCAATGGAGTGAGACTCCATCTTAAAAAAAAAGAAAAGATAGTAAAATAAACTTATGAGTCTGAATTCTCATTCAATACTGTTTTTTTACAGGGTGTATTTCACTAGGTATCCACAGGTCAAGCTATGAGAAGACAGAAGTTTCATGCAAGCAAAATGCCATGTATATATTGCCCTAACAACACTAAATGCCTAAAACATCTCAATTTTTTGGTCTATTTTTATTAATGGTACTGATATTTTTCCACTAAGCAAAGTCTGAAACCTCACAGTCATTACCTTATTTTTAATCCATCTTATTAGGTAGTTATTGTACAACTGAAGAGTAGGCTCATGTAAATTAAGTAGCTTCTCTGTAGACAGAAACCCAGATCTACATTATTCCAAAAGGAATGCTCATTCCACCTTATGTGCCTAGCAAGGACATGTATACAAAGCACTGTGTAATCTGGAAGATTGTATTTGCCAGTCTGAGAGAAAACACTATCACCCATTAAAGATACTGCTATCATCAGTCAAGACTAACACATTCACAGACAGAGTACTTACACATTCTGATGACTGTCTAGTCCTTATGGACTGATCACCCTGTTGCTGAGCTGAACCAGCCACCTGTTGAGCATTTACAAGGTTGCGGACCAGCTGGGCTGCTAAGAGAAGGCATCACAAAGAAAATCAACAGATAAGAAAGTAGCAGAGAAATGACAATAAATAAACTCCCTTCTTATGTAAAAGAATCTCCAATATCTGGGCAATTTTATAAACTTGGACTTTTAAACCTTAAGTATATTAACGAAGGACTTGCAGCAACTGAGCTACTTAATTTTAAAAGCTATTTGTCAAACTAGCAGATCAAGAAAAAAAATAACACTGATCCTAGAAGCAAGAACAAATGTTATTCTGCTTTTCTAAAGGAGACAACATATTTATTTGAGAAATACTTTCTGGTTGGGTGCAGTGGCTTATATCTGTAATCCTAGTATTCTGGGAGGCTGAGGTGGGAGGATCACTTGAGTCCAGAAGGTCAAAGCTGCACTGAGCTGTGATCATACCACGCAGTGCAGCCTGGGCAACAAGAGTCTGTCTCTCTCTCTCTCTCTCTCTCTCTCTCTCACACACACACACACACACACACACACACACACACAAACAAACCTTTCTGCAGTAAGAATCTGAGTAACTGGAAATCACTACTTCTAAAATATTCTCTTATTTTTTTTTAATAAACTCTTACTTGGGTTACTATTTAATTCTCAAAATTCCTTGTGAAATATAACATGAACAGGTATCCTTCTCTCATAACAGCAGTGGGAAGAAATATAATTCTCCAATATGTTTCTAGGAAAAAAGTCTCTTGTAAAGAATGTTAGTGAGAGAAACAGATGAAGAATCTGACTCAAATCCAAAGAATAGGCTGGGCACGGTGGCTCACGCCTGTAATCCCAGCACTTTGGGAGGCCAAGGCGGGTGGATCACCTGAGGTCAGGAATTTGAGACCAGCCTGGCCAACACAGTGAAACCATGTCTCCACTAAAAGTCTAAAAATTAGCTGGGCGTGGTGGCATGCGCCTGTAATCCCAGCTACTCAGGAGGCTGAGGCAGGAGAATCACTTGAACCCGGGAGGCAGAGGTTGCAGTGAGCCGAGATCGCTCCACTGTACTCCAGCCTGGGTAACAAGAGCGAGACTCCATCTCAAAAAAATAAAAATAAAAATAAAAATCCAAAGAATACTTACATACTTACAGGGAGATAATTGAATACAACAGACTGTGGAGACCTTGATAATAAACTTATCCAAGTACTATTCAAAGTAAAAGCCTCATTGTCTAAATTTTATCTCTTTAAGAAATTGTAAGGTCCAAAATCATACAATTAGGTTTGCAACAGAGAGGAATTAGGGTCATTTAGCATGCAAGCAACATAAATGACTTCGTTTCTACCAGAAACTATGTTTGGCCTTTTCTATTTACCTGCCACACTGCTATTCCTCTGACGGGCCAGCTTGACCTCTGGGCACTCCCTTCGTACATGTCCAGCATCTCCACATATAAAACATCTGAGGTCTCTCGGGTCTCTAAAGTCTCGAGTATCGTGGAGGTCTCGGGGGTCAAGAACATCTCGGGAATCTTTCTCTTCTTCATTCCCTTCCTTCTCTTCTTCACTGTCTTTCTTCTTTAGTCTAAACAGTAAACTGCTGATACCAATAATGTGGGGCTAGGGACTTGTAAATTAAGTGAGTCACAGAACAAACTATGCAGGACTCTTACAATAACAAAAGGACTAACATGCCCATCATTTCATGCGTCTTTTTGAAGGCAAGGGAACAAACATTTATGGCACACCTGCTCATTTGGCAGGAACTCGGTTTTCCAGTAGTTTTGTAAAACAATATTATATTAAATTTTTTAAAATACCAAATCTTAAACCTTTAACAATCCTTAGAGGTTGATATTTATTATCTCCAGTTTTAAAAAGAAATTGAGGCTTAGAGAAGATAAGTGTCTTGACTAAATTTAATAGTAAATAGCAGTGATGGAAACTGGAAGTTTGTTCTGTCTCAAAAGTTGCAAGTTTTTATTTTAGGCCAGACTTGATGACAAAAGAAAGAGATCTTCCTGACCTACTACAGTATACAGAACCTGGGAGACTATAATTCGTAGATATATTTTGAGGGAGTATAGAAGATGTACATTCCCCAAGATCTATAAATATAGCTCACAGCATGTTATCTCAAGAATTCCATTAATTGTATTTTAATTATCAGTTTGCATGACTGTGAGATCCTCAGCAAGAACCCAATGTCTTGGTCACTTTTATTTCTCCTAGAACAATTCCCAACACATAGATGGTGTCAATAAACAGTTCTTCATTTAAAAAAAACACAAAACTGGCTGGCATGGTGTCTCACGCCTGTAATCCCAGCACTTTGGGAGGCCAAGGCAGGCAGATCCTCGAGGTCAGGCGTTCGAGACCAGCCTGGCCAATGTTGGTGAAACTCCATCTCTACTAAAGATACAAAAAATTAGCTGGGCATTGTGGTGTGCGCCTGTAATCCCAGCTACTTGGGAGGCTGAGGCAGGAGAATCACTTGAAACCGGGAGGCAGAGGATGCAGTGAGCCGAGATCACACCATTGCACTCCAGCCTGGGCGACAGGGCGAGATGCCGTCTCAAAAAAAAACAAAAAAAAAAAACAAAAAAAAAAAACTGAGTGAATTAATGAATAAATGAACAAATGAATGTTAGAAGATACTATTATACCACATACAAATCTTACCCTATTACAAAATTCCACTCAAATGAACATTTACCTTAGGTATAATTAAATACCCTAAACTTTCTCACTTAAACATTTCTGAACATAATTATAGCTACAAATTGGCCTCTCATTTATTTTCCTCAAAATGTTGATATATATTCATTTGCCAACCTTTTCCTTTTAGGGCAGTCTTTCATGTAGTGGCCTATTTTTCCACACACACGGCAACATCTATCATTGGGAGCCAGTTCTCCATCTGTTAATACTCTGGAATCAAAGAAGTACTCCTAGGGAGAAAATGCAATTTTACTAGGAGGAATCACTATAAAACTTTTGAATCCAAATGGAAAGAAGACCAAGATGCAAACATGGTTTATTTTTACAAAGAAAATAACAGCAACAAATATTTCACTGTAAGAAAACCCAAGATATGAAAATAAGATTCACAATCATCATCATCATCACAGTTGCTAATAGTACTAACCAAGTTACATCCATATGACATTACACAAAGATGCTACAGATGAATAAGAAAAATCTCAATAAAGTAGATACTATTTTCATCCTCACTTTATAGATGGGGAAACTGATTCAGGAGTTCAGGTCATTTGCCCATAGAAAAAAACAGGTTAAGTCTCACATAAAAGATGTAGAGCTAAGTCTGTCTCACAACAAAACTCATGCTTTCTGCTATATGGGGCTACTTCTGGAAAGGAATTATTCTCTGTACAAAATTGCCTGTAGGCTAGGTGCAGTGACTCATGCCTGTAATCCCAACACTTTGGGAGGCTGAGGCAGGGGGATCACCTGAGGTCAGGAGTTCGAGACCAGCCTGGCCAACATGGCGAAACCCCGTCTCTACTAAAAACACAAAAATTAGCTGAGCATGGTGGCGTGTGCCTGTAGTCCCAGCTATTCAGGAGGAAGAGACAGGAGAGTTGCTTGAATCCAGGAAGTGGAGGTTGCAGTAAGCAAAGATCGTGCCACTGCACTCCAGCCTGGGTGACACAGCAAGACTCCATCTCAAAAACAAACAAACAAAAAAAGTCTGTAGTCCCAGCTACTCAGGAGGCTGAGATGGGAGGACCACTCAAGGCCAGGAGTTTGAGGCTGTAGTGCATAATGACTGTGCCTATGAATAGCCACTGCACTCCAGCCTGGACGAAGTAGCGAAACACTGTCTCTAAAAACTAAAAATAAATAAATTAACAACAACAAAAAAAGCAATTCTCTGGTTTATGTGAAATATGATTGGATTTAATACAGCTTTTTAAGAACATGTAACATGTATTATGTAAAGAGGAACGACCTAAAGAAAAGGTAGGGAATTAAAAAGAAGTAAATAATTTTCCAAAGTCTTAGAACCAGACTTATTTCTGCTTTATCTTTGCACCTTGCTTATCCTTCTAAACTTTAGCTTAGTTTTGCACTGTCACAAAGACTAGTTGGTCCTAACAGTGTCCATCCTTCTGGAAGTCAAGAGAACATGTCCACTTAGGTGTTTTCACATTTACCTAAACTCAAGGATAAAAGTATAAGAGACATGCCCAATAAGATGCCTATAGCTTTAAAAAGACAATAACAAGTATTGGTGAGGAGGATGCAGAAAAACTAGAACACATATGTATTGCTGGTGGGAATGTAAAGTAGCACAGCCACTTTAGAAAACAGTTCCTTGAAAAGTTAAATATAAATTTATCAAAATGACACAGCAATTACACTATTAAGTATATACCAAGAGAAATAAAAACATACATTCTCACAAAAATTTGCACACAAATATTCACAACAGCATTATTCATAATAGCCAAAAAGTAGAAACAACTCAAATGTCCAACAACTGATGAATGGATAATAAAATGTGGTATATCCATACAATGGAATATTTTTCAGCCATAAAAGGGAATGAAGTATTGATACATGGTACAGCATGAAGGAACCTTGAAAACATCACACTAAAATGAAAGAAGCCAGTTTCAAAATGTTACATATCATATGATTTCACTTATATGAAATGTCCAAAATAGGCAAATCTACAGAGACAAAAAGTGGATTAGTGGTTTGAGAAGAGGGGAAGAGACGGAATGAGAACTGACTGCTAATGAGGACAAGGGTTTATTTTAGAGAAGATGAAAATGTTCTAAAATTAAATTGTGGGGACGGTTGCACAATCCTGTATATATATCAAAAACCACTGAATTGCACAGTGAATTGTATATAATGTGGACTCTATTCCAATGAAGCTGTTTGGTTTGGTTTTATTTGGTTTTTTAGAGACAGCATCTCGCTGTGTTGGCCAGGCTGGTCTTGAACTCCTGGCCTCAAGCGATCTTCCTGCCCTGGCCTTCCAAAGTAACAGATTACAGGCATGAGCCACCATGCCCATCCTGTGTTTTTTTTTTTTTTTTTTTAAAGACAAGAGATACAATTCTTCATTACTACTGATAAATCAATGTAGCTAATTAAAATCATCATCCTAGTTTTTGCCAGGACAACATAAAGGTCTTAATTCACCCAAGCTGCTTAAGACAGAAACCTAAGAAGCATCCTGAACTTGTTCTCTCTCACCCATCACTTCTAATTAATGACCAAGTTGTATCCATTCTATTGCTGAATATCTCTTGAATCCACTTTTCTCTATCCTTCCGCCCCAGTTAGGGCGGCCTACACCTGAGGCCAACAAACTTATTCTGTAAAGAGTCAAGTAGTAAATCTTTTAGGTGCTGTGACAAAATTGAAGATGTAATATACGTACTTACATAATGAGAGAAAGCAAATTTCCACAAAAAAATTTTATTGAAGAAATGTTAAATATGCTAATAGTAATAATTAGATATAATCTTTTATAATATGTTTACCACTAAGAATAGAATTATTTTGGAGGGAGATAACAGTTCATTTAATTGGGGTTCAAAGACAGTGTTCCCTATCATTAAAACTGAGAGCAACTGTTCATCTATAAATGCTGATCTGCAATGACATTTTATGTATTTTAACTGAAAACGCTTTTCACAGATGAAGAGGTTGAAGACTCAAAGTAGACAGAATAATCTAGAGTACATATGTAAGAAGTAATTTTTCATAAAGAAGAGATACCTACAGATGCAGGTAGATCTATAGATCTAGTAGCAGAAAGCTAAAGGACTATTTATTTGATACTACGTACTGTCTCAGAGGAAAAGCATCCACTGGAGTGAGAAGGGCAGAGGTAAAAGGTGGAACAAAGTGCAGGGCATATGGCTTTTTTTTTTTTTTTTTTTTTTTTTTGAGACAGAGTGTCGTTCTGTTGCCCAGGCTGGAGTGCAGTGGTGCAATCTCAGCTCAATGCAACCTCCGCCTCCCGGGTTCAAGCGATTCTCCTGCCTCAGCCAAGCTGGGACTACAGGCGTGCACCACCACTCTCGGCTAAATTTTTTTTTTTTTTTTTTTTTGTATTTTTAGTAGAGATGGGGTTTCACCACGTTGACCAGGCTGGTCTCCAACTCCTGACCTTGTGATCTGCCTGCCTCAGCCTCCCAAAGTGCTGGGATTACAAACGTGAGCCACCGCGCCTGGCCGGCATACTGCATTTTGAGTAAAATAAGTAAATTTGAAATAGTTCTAATAGAATAGGAGCTAAAGGTAACTAAAGAAATATGACTGTCACACAGTACTGAAAGTCCAGTTGAGGCTGGTAAACGTTTATGACTGTACTATATACTTAAAATTGTCTAGCTTTTTTACTTTTTTCCATTAGTGTACAGCTACCCAAGGACAGGCACATGGTGGATACCTGAATTCATATAAGGTACAATACAGAAGAGTGCACAGGAAGGACTGTGGCACAAAGCAATTCAAGGTATATGTCAGATGGCCAGGCGAGGTGGCTCACACCTGTAATCCCAGCATTTTGGGAGGCCGAGGCGGGCAATCATTTGAGGTCAGGAGTTTGTGACCAGCCTGGCCAGCGTGGTGAAACCCTGTCTCTACTAAAAATACAAAAATTATCTGGGCATGGTGGCTTGCACCTGTAATCCCAGTTACTCTGGAGGCCAAGGCAGGAGGATCACTTGAACCTGGGTGGTGGAGGCTGCAGTGAGCTTTGATGGCACCAGTGCACTCCAGCATGGGTGACAGAGTGAGACTCCACCTCAAAAAAAAAAAAAAAAAAAAAAGCCAAAGTGTATGCTAGAGAGCAGACAAAATTAAGTTAAATGGGGAAGAAAAATGACAGAAGACAGCTGATGGATAGGGACAAAATGGGTCAATATATAGGAGAACATAATGATGTAGAAAAATAACTGAAAGAACAAGAAAGATGAAAGGACAGGAAATATACTTATCTTTATCTTTCATTAATTTAGGGAAATAAGGCAAATCTATCTTGCATGCTGTTATAATCTCAGTAACTACGAGTGAAATAGGTATGAAGTATAAGCATGAAAGACTATGTACAAGGACATTTTTGACCATACAGGTTGAGAATCCCTTATCCAAAATGCTTGAGATCAGAAGTGTTTTGGATTTTGGAATACTTGCATTACATTTATACCAGCTGAGCACCCCAAACCAGAAAATCTGAAATCTCAAATGCTCCATATGAGCATTTCATTTGAGGGTCATGTCAGTGCTCAGTAAATTTCAGGCTTCAGATTTGGGGTGCTCAACCTGTGTAAGTTGTAACACTGACATAATGAAGATAACCTAAATGTCCATCAAAAGAAAAGTTAGATAAACTAGTATATCCAAGTTATGGAATACTACATACTGACTTTTGAAAGAGAATAAAGTAAATCAAAAAATGATTAGCAGACTCATGGGCCCCTTCTGCTAGGCCCCAAATGACATTCAAGACCAAAGATTTTGACATCTATATGTAATTATAATATATTGCATTATTAAGAATTACTAAAAATTTGCATGCATAAACTAAAATGGGCCCATTTCCAGTTTACCGAGGACTCTAATTTAGCATTCTACTAAAAAGTCTCGGCCAGGCACAGCGGCTCACGCCTGTAATCCCAGCACTTTGGGAGGCCGAGGCAGGTGTATCACCTAAGGTCAGGAGTTCAAAACCAGCCTGACCAACATGGCGAAACCCCGTCTCTACTAAAAATACAAAATTAGCTGGGCGTAGTGGCACATGCCTGTAATCCCAGCTACTTGGGAGGCTGAGGCAGGAGAATCGCTTGAACCTGGGAGGCAGAGGTTGCAGTGCGCCAAGATTGTGCCACTGCACTCCAGCCTGGGAAACAAGAGTGAGACTCTGTCTCAAAAAAAAAAATTAAAAAAAAAAAAGGCTGGGCTTAGTGGCTCACGCCTGTAATCCCAGCACTTTGGGAGGCTGAGATGGGCGGATCACCTGGTTGGGAGTTCAACACCAACCTGACCAGCATGGTGAAACCGCGTCTCTACTAAAAATACAAAAAAATTAGCCAGGTGTGGTGGCGCGTGCCTGTAATCCCAGCTACTTGGGAGGCCGAGGCAGGAGAATCGCTTGAACCTGGGAGGCGGAGGTTGTGGTGAGCCGAGATCGCGCCATTGCACTCCAGCCTGGGCAACAAGAGCAAAAACTCCGTCTCAAAAAAAAAAAAGTGTCACTACATGGGGCTGAGCATGGTGGCTGATGCCTGAAATCTCAGCACTTTAGGAGGCCAAGGGAGGAGAATCACTTGAGCCCAGGTGTCCAAGGCTGCAGTGAGCTATGATTGCACCACTGCACTCCAGCCTGGGGACAAGAGCAAGACCCTGTATCAAAAAAAACAAAAATAAACAAAAAGGTCTGACAGCATGCAACACTGTGAGGTTCCTACTGAACATATGCATATATAAACACAAATAGTTGGATTCCTCACAATTCTCAGGTAAAATGCTTCATCAGTGTATCATTGTATTTGTTTTGATCTGTTTTTCATTGTTTCTATTTCAATTAAAATATTAGTCAAATTAGGCCAAATGTGGTGGCTCATGCCTGCAATCCCAGCACTTTGGGAGGCCAAGGCAGGTGGATCATGAGGTCAGGAGATTGAGACCATCCTGGTCAACATGGTGAAATCCCCTCTCTACTAAAAATACAAAAATTAGCTGGGCGTGGTGTCGGGCGCCTGTGGTCCCTGCTACTCTCGGCTGAGGCAGGAGGATCGCTTGAATCCAGGCGGCGGAGGTTGCAGTGTGCCGAGATCACGCCACTGCACTCCAGCCTGGTGACAGAGCGAGACTCCGTCTCAAAAAAAGAAAAAAAAATTGTTTGGTTTTCCTTTTTTCAGTAATTTTGTTTTTACATTTTTTGCATTGTTTCAAATTTTACTATTATTTTATTTTTCTCCATTTTAATTATTATTACCCCATAAGAGGCTAGAAAATAAAAGTATCTGAGAACCAGTGCTCCAAGGGAAAAGAAGACTTCTCTCTGCTTTTCTTATTCTACCCCCAAGAAATAAGACACCTGAAACTGGACTGAACAAGTTCAAGGACATTCACTATGGAATGTAAATGCACATTTGTTGTGATGGTTAATACTGAATGTCAATTTCATTGGACTGAAGCACACAAACTATTAATCCTGGGTGTGTCTGTTGGGTTTTGCCAAAAGAGATTAACATTTGAGTCAGTGGGCTGGGGAAGGCACATCTGCACTTAATCTAGTGTGCATAATTTAATCATCTTCCAGTGAACGTAAGGCAAGCAGAAAAATGTGAAAAGGCAAGACAGGCCTAGCCTCTCAGCCTACATCTTTCTCCTGTGCTGAATGCTTCCAGGCCTCAAATGTCGGACTCCAAGTTCTTCAGTTTTGGGACTTGGACTGGCTCTCCTTGCCCCTCAGCTGCAGACACTCTATTATGGGACCTTGTGATCATGTAAATTAATACTTAATAAACTCATATATGTGTGTGTATATATATGTATATACATGTATATGTGTGTATATATATGTATATATGTGTATATATATATGTGTGTGTGTCTGTGTATATATATAATAGGATATATATATATCCTATTAGCTCTGTCCCTCTAAGAGAACCCTAATACATTTGTTCTCTTTCTTGAGATTTCTTCTAAGTCTCCTGCTCTGAAGCTAAAACCTCCTGCAGTCTCCCTAACCATAAGAAAGCAGGCAAAAACCAGAGTGAGGCCAAGAGGAATGTGTGACACTCTCCCACCCAATTCAGGTAGAAGGAAACTTCTCGGTTCCATGCCATCTAATTCAGCTTACTAAAGCTATACAAAAATTAGAGAAGCCCCAACAAATAATAAAATATTTCTTCGGTTTTGTCTTCTATGTGTATATTTTCATCGAGATTTCTGAAGATAAAAGAGGGACGATGAGCAGCACCTAAAATTCAACAATCCAGAGTCTTGACTGACTATTCTCATTCACTCAACAAATCCTTATTTGGTACATCCAATGCGCCAGACACTATGTATGTACTGGAAATAGGTGACCCTTACAGACATGAATCCTGTCTTCGTGGGGTTTATAGTCTAGTGGAGAAGACAGAATTTAACAAATAGTTTAAACAAATAAAATTTTGAAAATATATATCTCACTATGGACTATGATAAATGCAATAAGAAAAAATATACAAAGCTATGACCATCTCTTTCTCTATATCTAACATCAGTTTGGAAACACAATTAAGTTTCTTGTTCTATTTAAAAAAAGAAAAGATTCACAATTCATATAATGTAAACTTACAGCTTCTCTGCCAATGAGTGGATAAAAAGGGGTACCAAAAAGTTTCCTTCCATTGATAAATGCTTTCATGATGAAATTGGTCACTATTAAAGAAAGAAGAAAACAATAAAGATGCAGACATTAATGTGTCAGAGTTTTAAAATCAGAGAATCTCTATATTTAAAACTTACTTTTTCTGGAAACTCCAGCACCAAGGTTATGATTCAAGTCAAAAGGGTCTACAAAAGAAATATATCAATGATTAAGAATTACATTCACTGTACCATAAAAATATACTTAGAAGTCATCGCTGAAGTCTAATACTTATATGTACTCAGACTATACAAATCAGCAAACTCTTCCTCTAAAATTACACGTTAAAGGAGGAAAACTGATAAAAGAGGAAGAATCTTCCAAATCCTAATGTATTTCAGTTTTCCCCTCAATTTCCTTGACCAAATTTTGGTTGCTCCTGAATTAATACCAGCTTAAATGTTACCTTCAATTGCAATGCACTTGGAAGTCCACTGCTTCTCAAAAGTTGTCAACAGCTTTTTCTGCCGAATGCTAATTACATATTCCTTGAAATCAAACTCTTCAGTATAGAAACGAAGCAGTCCCAGCCAAAGCTCCCCTAATGATTCTGTGTTCTTTCCAAGTGAAGGTAAACGCTTTTTCTACATATAAAAAAAAAGAAAAGAACAATGTCTATACAGTACTATCCAAAACATGGACAGCAAATTTAAGTAAAATTATTAAATTATACAAATGCTAACATATATCAGTGAGCATTCTAGAACATAAAGACTATTTTAAAATTACCAGTTCTTCTGTCTTATCAAAGAAGAAAGCATTCCATCCATCAACCATTCTCTGTGGAATCTGTTTTCCATCAAAGATCTGCATAAAAAAATTAATTGTATGATTAGATTTCAAGTGATCCAACCCAAAGGTCCAAATACTCTAATACCATTTTAGAATTTACCTATAAGACATACTAAAATACTTCTTCCAAAAAGAACATGTCAGGATGATGGTATAATTTGATGCCAAGAAATTAATGAATAAAACGTATCTGAAAGACCAAAGCTGGAAAAGGATGTCTTTTAAGAGCATTAAACTCCAAATGATACATTTGATGTTATCTACTTGGCCTATCAAAACATATCCAGTCCAAGAATAATGAAGCAAAACTTAAAAAAGAAACAGCAGTCATGATGAAACAGCAGTTTCATCAAAGGATCACAGATATAAAAATACAAAATAGATAATACCTACTGATTGTGCACCCAAAGGAAGTCAACAGAACTGTTTTGGGACCTAGTACCTTTAATCATTTATCTATATCAGATAAGGCTAAAAAGCAATTGGACAATCATTTTGTAAAAATGGAAAATTAGGGCCAGGCACGGTGGTTCACGCCTGTAATCCCAGCACTTTGGGAGGCCGAGAATGGTGGATCATGAGGTCAGGAGTTTGAGACCAGCCTGGCCAACATGGTGAAACCCAGTCTCTACTAAAGATACAAAAAATTAGCTGGGCGTGGTGGCGTGCACCTGTAATCCCATCTACTCGGGAGGCTGAGGCAGGAGAAATGCTTGAACCTGGAAAGCAGAGGTTGCAGTGAGCCAAGATCGTGCCACTGCACTCCAGCCTGGGCAACAGGGCAAGACTCCATCTCACCAAAAAAAACCCAAAAAAACAAAAAAAAAAGGAAAATTAGGAAGCTTTCCCTTACATTTTGATAAAGACTATAAACTTTATTATGAATAATAATCTGCTGTCCTAAGGAGAAGAAAAAAGGAGAAAAAAACGCTATTTTTACAAGAAAAGTATCCCGTAAGATGTCTGTGTAACTGACTTCCACAAGTAATTGATACTTTTATTCTAAAGGAGGCTTAAGAGATGCAATAAAGTAGGAAGTTGCAACAGATTCAGTCAGGAGACCTAATTTCTAGCCTCTATCCTGAGGAATAGTGATTCTGGGCAAGACAATCATCTCCCTAAGTGCTCACTTTTCCCAGTGAAAATGAGGAAAGACTATATAAATTAGTCAGTCAGTAGTTTATAAATGGAGAAAACATACCACACCACCTTCTCTTTACCCTCTACCATGACTAATGGGTCCCAGAATACAGTTAAACCACAATACCATTTAAATCCACTAGTTAAGGTGGGCCGGGGCTCAATGGCCATTTCCATTTTTGATGTGACAGTGATTTATAAAATTAACTACATGTCTGGCCCCTCCAATTTTATCCTCAGATTTAAGTTCTTTGTGGGTAAGGACTATGGCTTATCTCTGAAACCCAGAACCCTACTAGACCAAAGCCACATAGAGAACACTTAATATATGTTTGTTGAATGACTATATTTAATATGTAAGTATGTTACACAGAAATCAAGCTTCCAGGGACTAGGGCTAATAAGCTGCTTTTTAACATTTACATATTACTTAAACAGATACAGTTTACTAAAAGTCATCTAGCATATATTCTGACATTTCATTAAACAAAAGTGAAAGACTGAGGCCGGGCGCAGTGGCTCATGCCTGTAATCCCAGCACTCTGGGAGGCTGAGGCAGGCGGATCACCTGAGGTCAGGAGTTCAAGACCAGCCTGGCCAACATGGCAAAACCCCGTCTCTAATAAAAATACAAAAAATTGGCTGGGCGTGGTGGTTCGTGCTTGTAGTCCCAGCTACTTGGGAGGCTGAGGCAGGAGAATCGCTTGAACTCAGGAGATTGAGGTTGCAATGAGCTGAGATTGTGCCACTACACTCCAGCCTGGGTGACTGAGCGAGATTCTGTCTCAAAAAAAAAAAAAAAAAAAAAAAAGAGGCAATTACAGCTATTAATATCTGAAACAAAAGACATAGGATTTCTGACCTCAAGAAAGAAGTGAAGATATTAAGGGGCTGACATGTAATATTTTATCCTTAAAGATTCAGACGCTATTATAGGTATTTCATGTTTTGTAAACACAGATTTATTTGCTACATATTGAAATAAACTACCTCTTTAGAACCCTGTTTTCAGATAATTCATACTTCTGAGTAACAGCAATCCAACTCTTTAGATCATGATTGTTTTTAAGAGATTTCATACTTTTCAGTAATATCCATGATCCAGCCCAACTACGTTGGCTGATAACGCAGTGGAGTAGGTCTGTGGGCCTTGGAACGTTAATCATCACTCATTTTGCCTATTCTTTTGAATTCTCATGTTTCACTGTGTTTAATTCTCTCCACTCTGTTTCAGCCCCCAGAAGCACTAATGCTATACACTTTTACACACACACACACACACACACACACTCACACTCTCTCTCTCCCTGCTGTCTCTCTGTTCTCTCTCGTTCAACACGAATCATCTTCAACTTAGCACTCAGTCCTCCCTCTAAACAAGTCAATCATATTATAAGGATCACCAAATAAGTCAATCATATTTATGTAAAGAATGACCCTAAACATTTCCAAAATTCTTATCTTATTGTGATATTCTAATATGTACTGTTATATTTACATTGCATTTTTCTGTTTAGACAGAGTCTCGCTCTGTCACCCAGGCTGGAGTGCAGTGGCACAATCTCAGCTCACTGCAACCTCTACCTCGCCAGTTCAAGCCATTCTTGTGCCTCAGCCTCCCAAGTAGCTGGGATTACAGGCATATGCCACCATGCCCGGCTAATTTTTGTATTTTTTAGTAGAGATGAGGTTTTGCCATATTGGCCAGGCTGGTCTCAAACTCCTGACCTCAAGTAATCTACCCGCCTCGGCCGCCCAAAGTGCTGGGATTACAGGTGTAAGCCACTGCGACTGGCCTAACTTGTAATTTTTTAGTTGTGGTAAGATACACAAAATATAAAATTTACCATCATAAGCATACAGTTCTGCGGCCTAAGTATAGTCATACTGTCACGCTACCATCACCACCATCCATTCACAGAAATCTTATCATCTGGTAAAACTAAAACTCTATTTATGAAACTATTACTTCCCATTTCTCCCTCCTTGAGATTCCCTGGCAACCACCACTCTACTTTCTGTCCCTATGAATTTGACTACTCTAGGTACTTCATGTAAGTAGAATCAAATAGTATTTGTCTTTCTGTGACTGGATTACTTCACTTAGCATAATGTCCTCAAGATTCATCTATTAAGTTGCAAATTTTAAGCTGATATGGGTTAAAAAATTTTTTCATAAAATCAGGTGTGAACACTCCCAAATCTTTTTTGGAATTAATTTTTATGTGAAAATTTGCTTTTACTTATTATGATTTGCTAGGGTAGAGCAAAAATCTTCTGCCTAGGACAGCTCTTTTTGACGTAAAGAACTTTGTACTGCTGACCATCAAAAAAATGCTCTTAGCTGTGCCTTAGTAATACCCAGCCATATAAAGTTAAAGTTTAATTACAAATGGAGGCAGACATCATTAGCTTCTTTAAACATATCCTTACCCTTAAAAGATAATTGATGCCAATGGTCAATACTTAAATGATGCCAGAGCAATGGACAATGAGGTCCCATACGACAACCATTAAAAAAGGCCAGAAACAAAATTCCATGTATCATCAGTCTATATATATCACAAAGTCCCCCGAAATCTAACCTCATTATGATAGGAAACATTCCATGAACTGTCTCTCGTTTGATCAATATTAAGCAGATGTCTGTTAAACAGATAATGAAAGAGTTTTTAAAGTTGAATATGGTAGTCCTACCTACATTTTTCCAATAATAATAGCAATAATGCTGCTAATGAGCATAAATCATAATAGTAAAAATAATAATAAAAGCAAGCACTGTTTATGAATGTCTACTTTAGCACCTACTACATTCAAAAGCATTCAATGTTTCTGTTCCTCATATCAACACTGAAATATTATCATTATTACATTTTTAATGATGATGAAACTCAGACTTATGCAGATTGTTAAGGCCAAAATGTTAGAATTAGGATTCTGACTAGTTATTTCTGGCTCTAAATACCATGCCTTGGTATTTCTATTACTTCATGCTACCTCAGTGACTCCTAATCCATGGGTAAGGAGAGAATACAGACAAACCACCAAGAAAATCAAATTTGTGGTCCATTTTTGTTAATCATAGTATTCTGGCAAAGTGGCAAATGATATTACTGGAGAATTAGTATATATGATCCCTATTTAAAGCCTAAACAACGATTATAATAATACAGAGAGTAGGCTGGGCGCGGTGGCACACGCCTGTAATCCCAGCACTCTGGGAGGCCCAGGTGGGCGGGTCACAAGGTCAGGAGATCGAGACCATCCTGGCTAACACGGTGAAACCCCATCTCTACTAAAAATACAAAAAAATTAGCCTGACATGGTGGTGGGCGCCTTTAGTCCCAGCTACTCGGGAGGCTGAGGCAGGAGAATGGCGTGAACCTGGGATGTGGAGCTTGCAGTGAGCCGAGATTGCGCCACTGCACTCCAGCCTGGGCGACAGAGCGAGACTCTGTCTCAAAAAAAAAAAAAAAGAATAAGAATACAGAGAGTAATGCTGGCCTTGGCAGGCCTAATTAATTTATGGTAAATTTTAAATATCATCCAGTGAACAAATTTGTTAAAAAACAAATCACTCCTAGCCAGGCTAATTAAGAAGAGAAGGTATATAAATTACTAACAACAGAAATGAAAGAGGGGATATCAATACATATCTCATGGACATTAAAAGAATAATAACACTATGAACTACAATTTTGATAACCTAGATGAAATGAACTAATTCCTTAAAAGACACAATATACCAGCCAGGGGCGGTGGCTCACGCCTATAATCCCAGCACTTTGGGAGGCCAAGGCAGGCGGATCACCTGAGGTCAGGAGTTCAAGACCAGCCTGGCCAACATTGGTGAAACCCTGTCTCTACTAAAAATACAAAAATGAGCCGGGTATGGTGGCGGGCACCTGTAATCCCAGGTACTCCAGAGGCTGAGGAAGGAGATTTGCTTGAACCCAGGAGGCGGAGATTGCAGTGAGCCGAGATCACGCCACTGTACTCCAGCCTGGGCAACAGAGTGAGATTCCATCTCAAAAAAAAAAAAAAAGACACAATATGCCAAAACTCACACAAGAAGAAACAGAAAATCTGAATGGGCCTATATCTATTAAATAAACTGAATCAATAATTAATAACCATCCAAAAAAGAAAGCACTAGGCCTAGATGGGTACACTGATGAATTCTACCAAACATTTAAGGAAGAAATGAAACCAATTCTCGAAGAATCAGTTAGGAAGTGTTCCTTCTGCCTCATCTTTCAGAGGACAGAAGCAGAAGGAACACTTCCTAACTCATTCTACAAGGCCAGCATTACCCTAATACCAAAACCAGACAAAGACATTGTAAGTAAAGAAAACTACAGACCAATCTCTCATGAACAATGATGCAAAATTCCTCAACAAAATATTAGCAAATCAAATCCAATAATGTACAAAAGAGAGTTATACAAAGCAGGTTCAACATCTCAAAATCAAGTGATGTAATTGTGATGTTATAATTGGCCTCCAAACCCATTTCCTGACATACAACTCGTAACATACAACTCTTGGAATCTCCAAAGAGAAGTCTTTTTGTATGCAAGCAAGTTGACTACTGGCTGACAGCCCCTAGGTATCTTTAAAATGGGGGTTGGTCACCAGAAAGACCAAGGCATGATTACAGGGTTGGGACTTTCAGCCCTATGCCCCAACCTTTGGGGAGCGGAGAAGGGCTAAAGGTTAAGTTGATCACCAATGGCGAACAGCTTGGCTTAATCAATCTTGCATATGTAATGAAGCCTCCATAAAAACCCAAAGGTCTCGGTCCAAATAGCTTCTTGATAGCTGAACACATGGAGGTTCCTAGATGGTGGTATGCCCTGATAGGGCATGAAAACTCCTCATCCCTTCTCCCATACCTTGTTTTATGTATTTCTTCATTTATATCCTTTGTAATATCCCTTATAATAAACCAGTAAGCCTAAGTAAATGGTTGAGTTCTGTGAGCCATTCTAGCAAATTAATCAAACCCAAAGAGGTTGTCACAGGAACCCAAACTTTAAGTTTGGTCAGTCAGAAGTTCTGGAGGGCCTAGACTTGCAACTGGTGTCTAAACTGGGGATAGTCTTGTGGGACTGAGCCGTCAACCAGTGGAATCTGATACTATAGATGGTGCCAGAATTGAATTGGAGGACACCATGGTGTTCAACGCAGAAGTGGTTGCTTGCTTGGCATATGGGGAAAACCCCCCCAACACATTTGGTCACAGAAGTCTTCTGTGATTATTGTTGTTGAGTAAGAGAATAGAAAAAACATTTTGGGGGCTGGGCGTGGGGGCTCAGGCCTGTAATCCCAGCACTTTGGGAGGCTGAGGCAGGTGGATCACCTGACATAAGGAGTTCGAGACTAGCCTGCGTGGCGAAACCCCGTCTCTACTAAAAATACAAAAAAATTAGCCGGGCATGGTGGTGGGCACTTGTAATCCCACCTACTGTGGAGGCTGAGGCAGGAGAATCGCTTGAACCCAGGAGGCGGAGGCTGGAGTAAGCCGAGATTGCAACACTGCACTCCAGCATGGGTGACAAGAGCGAAACTCTGTCTCAAAAAAAAAAAGAAATAAAAAACATTTTGGGTTTGAGTGTGTGTTTTCTCCTCAGTAACCCATCACATCAACAGGCTAAAGAAGAAAAGTCACGATCAATAGATGCAGAAAAAGCATTTGACAAAATCCAACACACATTCATGATTAAAAAAAAAAAAAAACTCTATAAACTAAGAATGGAGGAAAATTTCCTCAGCTTGTTAAACAAATCTACAAAAATCCTACAGCTAACATCATACTCAAATGGTGAAAAACTCAATGCTTTCCCTTGTAAAATCAGGAATAATACAAGGATGTTCTCTTTCACCACTCCTTTTCAACATCTGGGAAGTCTTAGGTAATGCTGACACTGGAAGTTCTAGCTAATGCAATGAAACAAGAAAAGGAAATAAAAGGTATACAGGTTGAGAAGAAATAAAACTGTTCACATATGACATGATAATCCATGCATAAAATCCAAATTGAAACAATACTCCAAGAATAAGCAATTACAGCAAGTTTACAAGACACAAGATTAATATAAAAAATTCAAACACTTTCCCAGATACATGCAATGAACAAGTGGAATTTGAAATTAGAAATACAATACCATTTACATCAGCACCAAAAAATGAAATACATAGGTGTAAGTCTAACAAAATATGTGCAAGGGCTACATGAGGAAAACTACAAAACTCTGATGAGCAAAATCAACAGAACTAAATAAATGGAGAGATATTCCATTATAATTGACAAGAAGACTCAAAATTGTCAAGATGTCAGTTCTTCCCTACTTGGTCTCCAGATTCAATTCAATCCCAATCAAAATTCTAGCAAGTCATTTTGTGGATATAGACAAACTGATTCTAAAGTTTACATAGAGAGGCAAAAGACTCAGAATAGCTAACACAATATTGAAGGAGAAGAACAAAGCTGCAAGACTGATGCAACCCAACCTCAAGAGTTATTATAACACTACTATAAATAAGAGAGTATGGCATTGGTGAAATAATAATTAATCAATGCAACAGTGGAGGGCCCAAAAGTCTATAAATATAATACATAAATATAGTCAACTGATCCTTGACAAAGGAGCAAAGACAATACAGTGGAGAAATAATATTCTTTTCAACAAATGGTATTGAAACAAATGAACATCCACACGCAAAACAATGAATCTAGGCATAGACCTTATACCCTTCACAAAAATTAACTCTAAATGGCTCACAGGCCTAAATGTAAAATAAAACTCCTGGAAGAAAACACAAGAGAAAATCTGTATGACCTTGAGTATAGTGATATCTTTTTAGACACAACACCAAAGGCAAGAGCTATGAAAGAAATAATTGACAAGATGGACTTTACTAAAATTAAAATTTTCTGCTCTGCAAAAGACAACGTCAAGGGAATGAAAAAACAAGCCACAGACATGGAGAACATAGTTGCAAAACACACATCTGATAAAGGACTATTATTCAAAATACACAAAGAACTCCTTAAACTCAACAGTAAGAAAATAACCTGTTTAAAAAAATGGACCAAAGAACCTCACCAAAGAAGACATATGAATGGCAAAATAAGCATATGAAAAGATTTCCGCATAATGTCATCAGGGAGATGCAAATTAAAACAACAGTGGCCAGGTGAGGTGGCTCACACTTGTAATCCCAGCACTCACTTTGGGAGGCCAAGGCAGGCAAATTACTTGAGCCCGGAGCTCGAGACCAACCTGGGCAACATGGAGAAACCCTATCTCTATAAAACATACAAAAACTAGCCAGACATGGTGGCTCATGTCTGTAATCCCAGCTACTTGGGAGGCTTACTTAGGAGGATCACTTGAGCCCAGGAAGTGGAGGTTGCAGTGAGTGGAGATTGTGCCACTGTAATCTAGCGTGGGCAACAGAGCAAGACCCTCTCTCAAAAATAAATAAATAGATAAATAAAACAAAATATTAGATTGAAGCAAAAGTAATTGCGGTTTTGCCATTAAAAGTAATCTCAACACTTTGAGAGGCCGAGGTGGGCTTGAGCCCAGGAGTTCGAGACCAGCCTGAGCAACATGGCAAAACCCCATCTCTACTAAATATATAAAAAATTAGCTGGGCTTGGTGGTGTGCACCCGTAGTTCCAGCTATTCAGGAGGCTGAGGTGGGAGAATCACCTTAGCCTGGGAAGTTGAGGCTGCAGGGAGCCATGATTGCACCACTACAGTCCAGCCCGGGCGGCAACAAGAGTGAGACACTACCTTTAAAAAAAAAAAAAAAAAAAAAGACGGGGGAGAGGAAGGGAGGGGAGGGCAGGGGAGGGGGGAGAGGGAGGGAGGAAGGATGGACAGACAGATGATTATACACCTAAAGGAAAGAAAGAAAGACTACTACACACCTAAGAGAATGGCCAAAATCCAGAACATGGACAAGTACTCAAATGCTGGGTGGATGTGGAGCAACAGGAACTCTCACACATTGCTGGTAGAAATGCAAACTGGTACAGCCACTTGGGAAAACAGCTGGCCATTTCTTACAAAACTAAACATACTCGTACATATGATTCAGCAATGTGACTCCTTCGTATTCACCCAAAAGACCTGAAAACTATGTCCATACAAAAACTTGCACACAGATGTCTGTAACAGCTTTATTCTTAATAGCCAAAACTTGGAAGTAAAACAGATATTTTTCCATATGTGAATGAATAAACTGTGGTACATCCCAACAATGGAGTATTACTGAGCACTAAAAAGAAATGACAGGCCAGGCATGGTGGCTCATGCCTGTAATCCCAGCACTTCGGGAGGCCGGGGCGGGTGGATCACCTGAGGTCAGACATTAGAGACCAGCCTGGCCAACATGGTAAAACCCCACTCTACTAAAAATACAAAAACCAGCAGGGCGTGGTGGTGCACACCTGTAATCCCAGCTACTCAGGAGGCTTAGGCAAGAGAATTGCTTTAATCGCTTGAACCCCGGAGGTGGAGGTTGCAGTGAGCTGAGATCGTGCCACTGCACTCCAGCCTGGGCAACAGAGCGAGACTGTGTCTCAAAAAAAAAAAAAAAAAAAAAAGATAAAATAGATTTAGAGGTTCAACAAAAAAGTCTGAACATTTAAAAATTAAAAAAAAAAAAGAAAGAAAAAGAAAAAGAAAAAGAAATGAGCTATCAAGCCATGAAAAGACATAGAGGAAATTTAAACACATATCACTGAGTGATGGAAGTCAATCTGAAAAGGCTACATACTATATGATTCCAACAATATGATATTCTGGAAAAGTCAAAACTATGAAGACAACAGCACAAAGATTAGTGGTTGCCAGGGGTTGAGGGGAGGATGACTAGGCAAAGTACAAAAATTTTTAAGGCACTGAAAACTGTATGATACTGTAATGGCATATATTGATGTATCATTGATTATGATAAAATGTGTACATCATTATATATTGTCCAAACCCTTAGAATATACAACATCAAGAATAAATGTTAATTGCAAACTATGGACTTCGGGTGATTATATGTCAATGTAGGTTCATCAGTTGTAAAAAATGTACCACTCTGGTGGGGTTAATAATGGGGGAGGCTATGCATGTGTGGGTACAGGAGGTATGTTGGAAACTCTTTACAGTCCTCTCAATTTTGCTGTGAACTTAAAACTGCTCTGAAAAAATACTTTAAACACACACCCAAACATACATCACCCAACACAGATTCAGCAACTTAAATCTTTGGCTAGGAAAGGATTCCCATCCATTGTTTAAAACAGGGAAGGAAACGCTGGTAAAACCATATATATTCATTAGAACTTCTTAAAACTTACTAAGGCTGACACCTACTATACGGTTTATAATTTTGTGATTTTCCTTTTTTTTCTTTTCTTTTTTTTTTTGAGATGGACTCTCCCTCTCTGTCACCAGGCTGGAGTGCAGTGGTGAGATCTCAGTTCACTGCAACCTCTGCCTCCCGGGTTCAAGCAATTCTCCTGCCTCAGTCTCCTGAGTAGCTGGGATTACAGGCACGCACCACCACGCCCGGCTAATTTTTATATTTTTAGTAGAGACGGGGTTTCACCATGTTGGCCAGGATGGTCTCGATCTCTTGACCTCGTGATCTGCCCGCCTCGGCCTCCCAAAGTGCTGGGATTACAGGCGTGAGCCACCACGCCCAGCCTATTTTGTGATTTTCTTCTTTGCCATAACTATCAAAGTTTATGTGAAACCAGAATATGTGACTTTTCCAACCAAGTCTGATGCTTGTCTCCTAAATAAAAATAGTCACCATTCTAAAAAATTTGAATTGGATCCTCCCTAACGCCTACAAATCTACTTTGTGCCAAGAATCAGGCGGAACAGATGGATGATTAATATCTCCTTTGTACCAATTTCAGAGAGTATAAATTGACTACAAAAAGTCACCAATTCTGAGTGAATGAGTATAATCTGTTTCTTTCAATGTACATTCTTATGTTTAATGTAATTAATATGACTTCAGAAGAGATAAGGAAGAGTTTCCCTGGGTTCATTCTAAACCAAAATTCACAAGGTTGACCAAAGTATACATAAGAATAAATCAATCTTCATTGCCAGGCAACAGGAGGGAAAATATTCTAGAAAGAAGAAACTTATGTACTTGCATCTTGGAGACTATAAAATATATGAGTTCATGGCTGGCTACAAGAACTTCACAATCATCCACAGCACTCCAAGACTGTAAAATTTAAAAACATTACAAAAGATATTCAATGGTTCTATTCATCTAATATTCTTTTGGTAGTCTATATTCTCCCATAATAAATTTTTCAAAAATATTCATTGTTTAATTATAGCATTAATGGAAAGAGAAAACTTAGGACAACCATGATGGAAAAATCCTTCATGATGACATGAACCAAGCAAAATCTCCTGTGTTTAGATCTATTGTTTTCAAAAAAAACTCCTTTATAGTTTTCTTAAACACCTACCTCTTGTAGAACTGGGATAACAGGTGGCTTTCTCTGCTGCAGAAAGTACAGCACCATAAGGATATATGCATATGAAGATAAACTTCCCCTGGAAGCATCCCCAATGTCACATCGCTAAAAAACAACATGATTGAAAACAAAACTTCAGAGTCTTACTCCATGCAGAAGTATATTAAACATTCTGCCACATCATTTTTTTTTAACCCATAGAACTGGGTTAAACTGAGTTAAAAACAAACTGCACCGTCTATAATCCCAACACTCTGGGAGGTTGAGGTGAAAGAAAAGCTTCAGCCCAGGAAGTCAAGACCAGCCTGGGTAATGCAGTGAGACCCCATCTTACAAACAAACAAACAAACAAAAAACTACTATACATGACGTGGGGAAACAGGTACTCTCACACACTGCAGGTGAGAGTATAAATTAATACAAACACTATGAAGAATATTTGACAATATCACAATTACAAAAGCACATTTTCTTTGAACCAGCAATCCTATTCTAAGAATGTACCCTGCAAACATGCCAAAAAATATGTGAAATGACTAAGAAGGTTTTTTTAATTGCAGCACTATTATAATAGCAAAAAATCAGAAATAGTTTTAGGTTCATCAATAAAGTGCAGGCGCAGGTTTAAAATAATTAAGGACTATTCACATAATGGAATGGTATGCAACCATTAAAAAAAAGAACGAAGTCCCCTGATGGTCTCGTGGTTAGGATAAACATCTTTTTTAATAAATAAAAAACAAAGAACAAGGGGCTAACACGGTGAAACCCCATCTCTACTAAAAATAAAAAAGTTAGCCGGGTGTGGTGGCGGGCGCCTGTAGTCCCAGCTACTCGGGAGGCTGAGGCAGGAGAATGGCGTGAACCCAGGAGGCAGAGCTTGCAGTGAGCCGAGATAGCACCACTGCACTCCAGCCTGGGCGACACAGCGAGACTCCGTCTCAAAAAAAAAAGAACAAGGAAGCCAGACATGGTGGCTCATGCCTGTCATCTCAGCACTTCGAAAGGCTGAGGAGGGTGGATTGCTTGAGCCCAAGAGTTTAAGACCAGTCTGGGCAACATGGCGAAACCCCATCTCTACAAGAAATACAAAAAATAGTTGGGCATGGTGGCACACGCCTGTAGTCCTGGCTACTCAAGAGGCTGAGGTAGGAGGATCAATTGAGCCCAGGAGGTCAAGGCTGCAGTGAGCTGTAATCACACCACTTTACTCCAGCCTGGGCAACAGAGTGGAATCCTGCCTCAAAAATAAAAATAAAGGCTGGGGGTGGTGGCTCACGCCTCTAATCACAGCACTTTGGGAGGCCGAGGCGGGCGGAGGAGGTCAGGAGTTCAAGACCAGCCTGGCCAACATGGCAAAACCCCGTCTCTGCTAAAAATACAAAAATTAGCCAGGCGTGGTAGCAGGCACCTGTAATCCCAGCTACTCTGGAGGCTGAGGCAGGGAAAACTGCTTGAATCTAGGAGGTGGAGGCTGCAGTGAGCCGAGATTGTGCCACTGCACGCCAGCGTGGGTGACAGAGCAAGACGCCATCTCAAAAAAACATAAAATTAAAATAAAAATTAAAAATATATAGGGGAGGGGGGAGAGGAGAGGGAGGAGGAATGAAACCTGAAAGAATCTTCAGAGACTTCTTCCCTTGAGCAAGGATTTAGCTTATATCTATATTTAAAGGGAAAAGGGGTGATTTAATTAACAGAATTCTATGTAGTTATAACAAAACTGTCATGTTAGAGTTACCTTGTTAGGTGAATCTAGAAAAGTAGGCATATCAAGTCTTGTATGTAGTATGTGCCTGAATGCTTTTCTAAGATACACTCTTGTCTAGAAAGACATGTACAGGAATATCTTTAAAAATATGATTTCCAGTCAGGCACAGTAATCCCAGCACTTTGGGAGGCCGAGGCTGGAGGATCACTTGAGGTCAGGAGTTTGAGACCAGCCTGGCCAACACGGTGAAACCCCGTCTCTACTAAAAATACAAAAATTAGCCAGGCATGGTGGTGAGTGCCTGTAATCCCAGCTACTTGGGAGGCTGAGGCAGGAGAATCGCTTAAACCCAGGAGGCGGAGGTTGCAGTGAGCTGAGATCCCACCACTGCACTCCAGCCTGGGTGACAGAGTGAGACTCCATCTCAACAACAGGAACAACAACAACAACAACAACAGCCTTCCTATTAGAAAGAGGAAGCATTATGAAATGAAAATCTGACCAAGTCTCTCCCCTACTAAAACTCTTCCACTAACACATTAATAAAATTAATCATTCTACTGAGCAGCTACCATAAAGCAGGCACTGCAATGAACTAGAGAAACAGAGGTCCCTGTTCTCACCTAGTTTACACAATTAGCAAAAGAATGAGAAAATTAAATTCAATGTCATAACAAGTGTTATAATAGGAGAAGCGTAAGGTATTATTGGTATTGTTTTGTTTTCTGGGTCAGAAAAACTTATCACTAAACTCAAATATAAGATTTCTTAACTCAGAAATTCTTAACTAGGATGATATGCCAACTCCCATGCCTGGGGCTGAAATCACTGCATTGAGAAATGTTACTGCTGAGAAACTGACTAGTCAGTTGCACATGAGAATAGAGCACATACAGGAAAAAAAAGACAGAGCCACCCTACTCTGATAGGTATCTATTCAAGCTATATAATACTGAAAGTTTCTTTTTTAAAAGCTCAGATAAACAAAACTGAGACAAAATTTTTCACAAATCTGACATTAGCTATGTTTCATTTTAATTATCATGAACAAAGCAGATCATTAATTTTTTCATAAATACCTTAGCAAACACTTTCATAGTATATCCCAAATACTGCACTCTAGGATCAATAGCTGCATAAGTAGCTAGCATTCTTGTGTTATGTTGAGCCTGAAAAATAATTACATATTTGAAAGGATTTCAAATTTCTTAAAATTAAACTACAAATCAGATTTAAAAATAAAATACACTCCAAATACAAAATATATAAATGTAAAATGTAAAACACCTATTAATGAGTCAAATAAAAACTGACCTTCAATCTGAAGGAACTATCAAGATAACTAGTAAAATACTTTTTCCTTATACTGTTCACATTTGAAAGTTTTAAACATAGAGTCAGTAATCTGTAAACTTTTAAAATGAAAAGTATATACATGGCCCATAAAGATAAACTTACCAACGTATTATATAAACTGATATCGCCTTCTAACCCACTTCGTCTGTGTTCAAATTTTACTATAGGCACTTTGGCAGTAGTTATAGGCAAAATGTTTCTTAAACCTAATTTAAAAAAAAAAGACTTCAGTAGGTTAAATAATTTTCATATATGCTAAAAAAATTTATTTTGTTTTAAAGATAAGATTTAAAATTCATACCTGGATGTCTCTTAAGAATTTTTGCCAAATTTTCAATTATTTCCTTACAATTTAATTTCTAAAAAACAAATCAAATAAATAAAAGTTTGACTCAATTTCACCTTGTGCAAATTCTAATCTAAGCATTTAATAGTAGCATTTACAATTTCCAGCCATAAAGCTCTATAATAACCTTGCTACTCCAAGTAAGTGATTCATAGACCTACAGTATCAGCATAATCTGGAAACTTGATAGAAATGCAGAATCTGAGGACCCTCCCCAGTCTACTAAATCATAATCTGCATTTTAACAGGATCCCAAGGTAATTCACATGCAGATTAAAGTTTGAGAAGCACAAAAACAGGAGAAGAATATGGTTTTCAATAAGTGAATAAACAACTAGAGGCGAGTTTGGTGAGGGCAAAACAATATACTGATTAAGTAAGTACATAGGCTCTGAATTGAGACAAACCTGGATTCAAATCTTTTTTTTTTTTTTGAGACGGAGTCTTGCTCTTTCGCCCAGGCCGGAGTGCAGTGGTGCTATCTCGGCTCACTGCAAGCTCTGCCTCCCGGGTTCATGCCATTCTCCTGTCTCAGCCTCCCGAGTTGCTGGGACTACAGGCACCCGCCACCGTGCCCGGCTAATTTTTTTGTATTTTTAGTAGAGACCGGGTTTCACCGTGTTCACCAGGATGGTCTCGATCTCCTGACCTCGTGATCCGCCCGCCTCAGCCTCCCAAAGTGCTGGGATTACAGGCGTGAGCCACTGCACCCAGTCTCAAATCTTAAACTAAGTATTGATTAGCTGTGTGACTAACCAGATGTTTAACCTCTCTGAGCATTACATTACTATTCTATAAAATCAAGATAATCATAAACTCCTGTCCTGCAGAGCTGTTGGGAGGATTACATGAGACATGTATGTAAAGCACTCAGCAGAATGCCTGGCACAAAATAAGCCTTTAAATCTGTGAGTTATTTATTATAATTATGTTGATATGGAAAAGAAAGATACTCCTATTATCACCAGCACCTATTTCTCCAAGGAAATTCTTACCTCTGTAAATTTAAATGTGTTACTGTTGTAAAAACCAGAGACAGCAGAGTTGGTATGGTAATGATAATCATAATACATAATGATTATGGCATTAAAAATTAACTGGAAATAGCTGAAGGGTATAAACATCAATCCCAAGAGTTATAAAGTCATTTGCATTTTTCCAACATGTTCTTTTTAGCTACATGAGAGCAGGAGCCATTGCAGCTAAACCAAAGGATTTCAAAGAAACCATTAGTTACTAATTCACATATGATAAAATTAACAAAGGAGGTAATTTTTCTCTTTATTATTCAACGATACAATTATGCTAATCTTAAAAGTTTCAATTATGGCTCATCTGAAAGAAAATGATTTATTATTTTCATTGTTTCAACTTCCCAGTAGGAATGGCACAGATTATATATAATATACAAACCCTTAGTGATTAGAAGTTTAATAAATTTTACATAGAAGATATCTAAAACTCTAACCTCTTTCCTGGGTATAAAAATCATTTCCTATTCCCTCAATTCTTACTCTTCAGAATGGAGAAGGGCAGCCACTTTCCAAGTAGGTGGCTCTAAGCAGAATTTAAGTAAAGGAGAACAAATAAAATATTGCAACTTTTCAGTTTCTTTATAAAACAAGATGTTAAGACACCAGAAGCAACTTCTTATGGCCAGAAGTTAAGTCATCACTGCCATCTTTACTCCGGGTCTAACAATTTCAAAACCACCGTTCAAAAGAATGATTTTAGAAAAGCACACTATTCTGCTGAATTCTTTTATAACGTAACAGAGGCGATACTGACACCACTACAGATGCCAGAAGCTGGGCCTCACCCCAATCTTGCAAGCAGTCCCGCATTTTGAAACATAAATAACAATAGCTAGGCTGGTAAAGGACTGAACATCTACAAGGATACCCTCCTTTGCTAGTTGCTGTTGAGAAGGCCTGGGACACTTCTTCCCTGTCCAATCAGTCTTTTTCTTCCCTGGAGCTTGGACAATCTCCTTCCCACTATTAAGGCCTGGTATACAAAAAAGGAAAGCGTAAGTACCCACTCTTACTGCTGAAATTGCACTTGGGGAAGGTCTGCTCCTGGCATCTCACGGTGGAACTCAGAAAGCTATCAGTTTCAGAAAGCAGTGGTTAGGTTCTACAGTACTATTAGTACTATATTTCAGCTACATTATGGGTTAAAAAAATTACAGAGAGGCAGTGAGATACAATGGAAAGAGCATGAACTCTGGAGTCAGACAGACCTGGGTTACGAATCCCGGCTCCAACAATTACTAGCTGTGTGAACTTGGACAAGTCAGTTTATCTTTCAAAGCCTCAGTTTCCTCATCTGTAAAATGGGGGAAATAATACCTACCTCGAAGGTGGTTGTAAGAATGAAATGAGATAATGTATGTAAAAGTGTATACTGGGAACTCAATAAATGTTAGTTCTCCTCCCCGCCCAAAATGAGTTTCTAAAAGCTATCTTAGCACTTTATTTATTTATTTATTTTTTTTATTTTTTGAGACGGAGTCTCACTCTGTCGCCAGGCTGGAGGGCAGTGGCGTGACCTCGGCTCACTGCAACCTCCGCCTCCTGGGTTCAAGCGATTCTCCTGCCTCAGCCTCCTGAGTAGCTGGGACTACAGGCGCGTGCCACCATGCCCAGCTAATTTTTTTTATTTTTCGTAGAGACGGGGTTTCACCATGTTGGCCAGGAGTGTCTCGATCTCTTGACCTCATGATCCGCCCACCTTGGCCTCCCAAAGTGCTGGGATTACAGGCATGAGCTACCACGCCCAGCCCTTAGCATATCATCTATAACATTGCTTCTACGGAAAAAATTTTATGTGAGTGGTCAAAAATTATAACTAACTTTTAGAACAAAATCAATTATAAATTAGATGACCACCTATATTTACTACCTATAGTAACACAAAGACATCATCTAATGAAAGAGATATGAGAAGACAAAGTATGAAAGATCAATGTTCACTACAAAACTGATGCATCAGCTTCCCATTGGTTCTAGTGAAAAAATTCCAACTTCGTGATATATTAACTTTTTCCCAAAATTCATTACAAATCACTGTAACTCTCAGTGACATGGTTTTTGTATCAAAAATTACTGAAACACTTTTACTTAAGAGTTCAATGTCTTCTAAACTGAAAATGCTACTGTTTTCATATTTCAAACACTTATTTTGCTAATATATTTATACAAAGAGTGATACCACATTTTTATCAATATCACATACAAAAATAAACATAGAATCGTCATTGGGAGAAAATAAACTTACATAACGCTTTCCAAACACTCTTACCTCTGCATTTTCATGGCCTTCCAGGGTCATACAAATATCCAGATCACTATCACGAAATCCAAATCCATTCTTAGAAGAGCCAAATAAGCACAACCTTGCCTTTTCTAAGCAAAGGAAAACAAAGTCCAAGGCCTTATTATAAGCAGAGAGGAGGAGTCTTCTGTTATCTACTAATGACCTAATACAACATGCTCTTGTCCATTTCTATGATTTAAATTACCTACCACTGGAAGAAATACTGAGAAATTCCAAAACATCTTGAGCCCAAGCTTTTGCCCAAGTTCCCATACCCATGTACCCAACTGCTTTTTCCAGTTTTCCACAGACATCATACATTCAACACGTCTGAACTATCAACTTTGCCCCAAATCTATTACTATTTCTATTATCCCTGTTCTTAGCAAATAGTACCATCATGTACACAGCTGCCCACATCAGAAATACAGGTGCAATCCTTAATATCTGTCTCTCAATGTCCACATCCGAACAATCATTGAGACTTTTAGCTTTTTCCGACTTACATAATAAATCCATCTGCTTTTATACATTCTCAACATCACTACCAATAGTTAAGATCAATATTTGAGGACTGCCCTCTTAAAAATAAATTAGTTCTTTCAAAGCACAATTCATGTAGGTTTACAAATATCACTTTAGTATACGATGCTCTTCCAAAAATGAGTGATTATAGTCCACTTGATATAAATTATGATAGGGTTAACCCTTCAGACTCAGTGTCATCCAATAACAGCTACCATTTCAAATAAGCTGTGGTTTAATAGAATTGGATTTTTCTTCCTATTACTTTTTTTTTTTTTAGAGACAGGGTCTTGCTGTATTGCCCAGGCTAGAGTGCACTGGCTATTCACAGGCACAATCATTATACACTACAGTCTTGAACTCCTTGCCTCAAGCAATACTCCCACCTCAACCTCCCAAGTGGCTGAGATAACAGGTGTGTGCCACTGGGCCTGGCTCTTCCTATTAATTCTAAAGTAGACTACACATTTATAGGACACTTTATACTTTCAAAACTTCATACCCCCATCCAGTTCTGATGCTCTACTTGAAATTTCAATGATAGCTGAGAGGCAAAAAAGAAGCTATACTCATCAGCAAATAAAACTGAGCATGATTTTATATAATAGAGACTTAGATTTGGTCAATACTTTATATACTCCTATAATCCCAGCGCTTCAGGAAGCCAACCAATGTGGGAGGATCGTTTGAGATCAGCCTGGGCAACATGGTGAGACTTTGTCTTTACAAAAATTTTTTAAGATAAAAAAGAAGGCGAGGTGTGGTGGCTCATGCCTGTAATCCTAGAATTCTGGGAAGCTGAGGTGGGTGGATCACTTGAGTTCAGGAGTTTGAGACCTGCTTGGAAAACATGGTGAGACTCCATCTCTACAAAAAATAATGTGCTGGGTGTGGTGGCGCGCACCTGTGGTCCCAGCTACTCAGGAGACTAAGGTAGGAGGATCGCTTGAGCCTCAGAGGTCAAGGCTGAAGTGAACCCTGATCACATGATTGCACCACTGCAGTTGAGCCCAGGTGACAGAGCAATATCCTATTTCAAAAAAAGAAAAAAAAAAAAAAAATATATATATATATATATTTTTTTTTTTTTTGAGACGGAGTTTCGCTCTTGTCGCCCAGGCTGGGTGCAAAGGCATGACCTTGGCTCACTGCAACCTCTGCCTCCCAGGTTCAAGTGATTCTCCTGCCTCAGCCTGAGTAGCTGGGACTACAGGCGTGTGCCACCACACCCAGCAAATTCTTGTACTTTTAGTAGAGACGGGTTTTGCCATATTGGCCAGACTCATCTCGAACTCCTGACCTCAGGTGATCCACCTTCCTCAGCCTCCCAAAGTGCTGGGATTATAGGTGTAAGCCACCGCACCTGGCCAAAAAAAAATATTTCTTAATAAAAAATAAATTAGCTAAGCATGGTGGCACACACCTGTAGTCCTAACGACTTGGGAGGCTAAGGCAGGAGGATTGCTTGAGCCCGGAAGTTTGAGGCTGCAGTGAGCTATGATCATGCCACTGCACTCCAGTCTGGGCAACAGAGTGAGACCCTGTCTCTAAAAAACAATAATGATGATATGATTTTTTAATTTAAAAAATATTTGTTTTCAAATACTTTTAAATGTAATATGTAGCACATAATGGGTCATCTTGTAAAAGTACAAATTCGTTCTGATTAAAGTCAACTTTTATCCTTTTCTAAAATATTTAGTCACAAAAATCTTGATTCTTCATCCCCATGCCCAAAACTTACTCTTCCTGCTCTTTGCCATCTCAGTTATATAGGACCACCTACTGTAACTGTTATAGCAAAAACCTTGAAACCATCCTTGATTTCTTTCTTTCTCTCATGCCTCACATTTTCCATCAGCAAATCCTATTGGTTCTACCTTCAAAATATATCCCAAATCTGACCACTTCTCATCTACTCTGGACTCACACAACAGCCTCCTAAATGTTCTGCTTGCTTCCAGTCTTATAGCCCAGCAAACCATTCACTCAGATCATGTCATTTATTAACTAAAAATCCTCTAAAAGATTCTCATTAGGTACTCAAAATAAAATTCAAAGGCTTTCTACCAACATCCATAAGGCACTAATGACTTAATCCCTAGACCCCCTCTCTGACCTCTTCTATACATTACAATCTACCTCTAATACTCCACTCCAGCCACACTGACTTCCTGGCTATTCCTCAAATATGCCAAACATAATCTAGTCTTGTTCCATCAACAATGTTTTCTCCTTGGATATTTATATAACTTGCTCCTTCATGTTATTCAGGATTCTCCTCAAATGCTACCTTATGAGAGAGGCCTATCATAACACCCCATCACTTCAGTTCTTTTATCTCCTACACTTTTAACAGCATGTATTATTTGCTGATATAATATTATATATTTATTAGTCAACTATTTGTCTCCCCATTTGAAACATAAGCTTCATGAGGTTTCATCTCTTTTATTAGCACTGTATTCCCAGCAACTAGAACAGTACTTAACATAGCATTCAATAAATATTTTTAAATAAATGAAACTCAAGACTACATGACTACAGCAAAAACGCAATAAATTTTTTAACCTATGACATACCATCATATTCTTTTTGAATAAACTTTTCCAAGCCAATTAAAATTTGCTCCCTGTTGTGTTGTTCAGAACAAGGTGGTGATAACTCATCTGGGTTTATAAAAAGAAGAAAAAAGGAAAAAGAAAAGTAAGGAAAACAGAATCTGAAAACATCTTCAAGTTTTTACCCTAAAAATTTTACTTACAGTTTGTTCATTATTTGTTGACTTCTCTGACTTTAAAACCATAAATGTTACTGGGGAAGGGTCTGGGAGATAGAAGGAAAAAAACTGTTTTTCTGTTTTAGCAACCCAGGGGAAGAAACGAAAATAAATGAAACAGAAAAATAATTTTTAAGATATATGTACATTTCACATGATCATTTTCTGTATATCTACAAACCTATTTACTTCTTCACTCTCCCCCATATCCATGCTTATTTTCCCATTTGTTAAGATCTGTATTCATGTTGCTACACTAGGCATCTGGCCCACTCAAATTTAACAGTTCCCTCAAATGCCTGGTCAAAATTTCTATCTTCCCTATAAACTGTTTTGCCTAACCACAGCCTTCAATGATCTCTCCTTAGTTCCACACTTCTTTAGTTCTTCAAACTGTGTGCCACAGTCTAGTACCTAATTTATTTTGTCCTTTTGGTTTTCTAGTTATTTCATTTATATTCATCTTATTTTTCCAAATAAGTCCATATATTTCTTAAGAACAAAGTCTTTTTTTCCCATCTCTTCCAGACTTATCCCCAAAAGTTAACACAGTAACAGAAACAAAGCAGTAATTTATTAAGAATTTGTTATAATGAATTAAACTAATATTCAGCTTTTTAAAAACAAATGCAGTTATCAGTGCTTACAGAAGAAGGGGAGTTAAATAAATAAAATTAATGTAATTTGTTAACTTGTTTTAGGGCAGTGAAACTATTCTGTATGACACTCTAATGGTGGATACATGACACAATGCACTTGTCAAAACCCACAGAACTTTGCAGCACAAAGAGTGAGCCTTAATGTATGCAATTTTTAAAAAATCATCTAGGAGGTCAGGGGATCTCAGGATGTAATGTAGACTGTGACAAAATAATCTAACTGTATTATAAATGTATGAAACAACTTCACATGAGGGAGTGGGGGGAAAGGTGCTGACCTAAGTAAATTTGAAAATGAGTGGAATCGATAAGACTAAGGGCAAAAGAAACCATACATAAGCACTGTACTCTAGTTAATAAAGTTGTTTCCCACAGGGGTATTGGCTAACAGTTCTGATACTGCTATACATATGTACTAAAATGGAACAATTTAAAAAATGAATAATAGATGGTGGGAACCAGGTTTCTCACTGTTGGAGTGGGGGCTAAAACGAGCCATGTGGTAATGAGTTAGAGTTGGATATACCATTATGAAATCATGTTTGGTTTAATACAGATAAGATGGCTACATACAGGCTGTGCGCCGTGGCTCACACCTGTAAGCCCAGCACTTTTGGGAGGCTGAGGAGGGTGGATCACAAGGTCAGGAGATCAAGACCATCCTGGCTAACACAGTGAAACCCTGTCTCTACTAAAAATACAAAAAATTTGGAGAAATGGCTGGAACCCAGGAGGCAGAGCTTGCAGTGAGCTGAGATGGCGCCACTGCACTCCAGCCTGGGCGACAGAGCGAGACTCAGTCTCCAAAAAAAAAAAAAGACAGCTACATATAGAAATCTTTATAGTAAGTTTATATACATAGGTTAGTATATACACACATATTTTGTTGCTCTGAGATGGCCTCAAAGCAGTGACAGCCCAGTAACAACAAGCACATCTAGTGTTCAGGTCTTGGTTTCTAATCTCATTCTCCAATAAAAGGAACCACAGCTCCTTGGACAAATGCCTAATTCTAGGAGTAGGGCACAAAATATACATGCAGTGCCAGGAGCATCTTGTAGTGCCAGAAAGTATGGAAGTGTTAAAACCCAAACAAACAAAAAAACCACACACTGATGGATATACATAAAAGGGACCAGGTAGTCAGGGTTCCCAATGGCCAAAGCTAGAATAATCTGAACAAAATAAAATTATATTCAATTATAACCCAAAGCATCAAATATCTATGAGCCCACATTGAGGTAAATAAATGACTAAATAAGTAAAAATAAATGTAAATTGTATCTTAATAAAGCTGCTAAAAAACATGTGCCATGACCCAGCCATTCTAAGTATTTAGTCAAGATAAATAAAAGCATATGTCCATACCCAGACCCACCCAGCCAAAATTTTGAAATGAGACAAATATTTATCAACAGGTGAATGGATAAACAAATTGTGGTATAACCATACAATGGAACACTACTCAGATACAAGAAGAAATTAACCACTGATACACAACAACATAAATGAATCTCAAAGTAATTATACTGAGTGAAAAAAGCCAGACAAAAAAAGAATACATTCTGTATAATTCCACTTATACAGAACTCTAGAAAATGCAAACTATCTATAGTGACAAAAGCAGAAAAGTAGTTGCCTGGTGGGAGGCAGAAATGGGGAAGAAGGGAGCGATTACAATGAAGCACTAAATGTTATGACCAGAAATTTTATCTTACCTGGACACTGGAAGTAATTCATAAATGTTTGCTGAGTAAAGGTGACTCCCAGGTACTCTGTAAATGTTTGCTGAATAAAGGCATGCAAGGCTTTCCCCAAAATATGTTTATAGGCTTATCTCTCTCTATTGCCTTTCTTATACCCTACCAAATCAAAGGCAATTATTCCCCCAAACAAATTATGCACTCTATGCTTTTTTTTTTTTTTTTTAAGACGGAGTCTCACTCTGTTGCCCGGGCTGGAGTGCAGTGGCATAATCTTGGCTCACCACAACCTCCACCTCCCAGGTCCAAGCGATTCTCCTGCCTCAGACTCCCGAGTAACTGGGACTACAGGCACCGGCCACCATGCCCAGCTAATTTCTGTATTTTTAGCAGAGACAGGGTTTCACCATGTTGGCCAGGCTGGTCTCGAACTCCTGACCTCATGATCCACCCACCTCGGCCTCCCAAAATGCTGGGATTACAGGCGTGGGCCACTGCGCCCGGCCACTCTATGCTTTTATGCATAATCTTTGACGTTTAAAAATGCAGCTCAAGGTTCATCTCAAATATCACATCATTATGGTGGGTCGTTTCTTAACAGATCTTTGCCCTACTCCTTTCAGATGTCTTAGTTCCCTGACTAAGCCAGACTGCTTCTGAAGATCCAATGAGCATCTGGATTCATTCGGTCTGCATACTGCTGGAACAACCATGCATTTGAAAGCCATACAGACCCAGATTCGAATTCTGGTCTGCTACTCAGTTGCGTGATATGGGCATGCATTGCCATTCCTACAAACTCTGGCCTGTCTCCTCATCTGTAATAATCTGGTACAATAAGCTGGGAGGAGGTATTGGAGTAAGTAATCCATATTCTTTCCTCTTGTATAGGAAAAAAAACACAAAAGAAAACAAACTGTTTTTTCCTCTGCTACCCACACACAGAACTTCTGGACCCCAAATGTGTGGATGTTTTTCCCACCTGATTCCTCTAATCCACCCCAGATAAAATTGTGTTTACACTGCGTTTTGTTTACCACTACTATAGCATGTAACACATTCTATTTCCAATTATGGCAATTTACATAAATGCCATATTAACTCATCTAGAGTAGTGTTATCCAAGAACGCTGCAGTGATGAAAATGTTCTCTATCAACAATGCTGTCCAATGCAGCAGCCACTAGCCACATGTAGCTACTGAGTACTTGAGATATGTCTACTATAAAACTGAAGAACTTGGTTTTTAATTTAATTTTAATTGATTTAAAGTTAAAAGCCACATAGGCTAGAAGCTACCATGTTAGACAGCTCATATCCATATTTTAAGCTCCTTAAAAGCAATATATATGGACTCTCAATTCCCCTTGGCATTTACCATGATGCCCTGCACATAATAGTCATTTAGTAAATATCTGTGCTTGGGTATCTATTCAAAAACCTCTAGCAAAACAAAACGTAAACAAACTGTTTTTAAATCAGAAAATTAATATTTAATATCTAAGAAGGAATCTAGTCCCAATAGTTGTAGTAATGAAAGACTTACCAAAACATCTTTTACATACTAAATCAAGTATTTCCCGAAATCGGTTTGTCATCGGTGGTAGAGGTTTTAAATCAATTTTCCTAAAATCCTCTGGGCAATCATTCTTTGAATGGCCATCCTTTTTGCAGATGCTGCATACTATCGTTGGTGGCTACACAAAGATAAAAAGAAATCTAATCTAATAAACTTTTGAGGGACTTCATCACTTAGGAAGTGAATTCAAAACAAATCTTTTATGTAACTCAGTTTTGATAACCTGTGCTTTCAGGAGGTAATTAAAAAAAAAAATGTTGTTAAAATGCAGTATTAGCTACAAAAAAGTTTTTTGAGTCAACCACTTTTTCTTCCCCACTAAAATTATATCAAGGATTAAATTAACCTGAAAATGGAAGATACAGAAAATGCCAGGAGATGCAGAAAGTATGAGTTCATTCAAACAGCTCCCAAAGGAAAATATATGCATTTATTTTTAACTTACTGAGATCTAACAAAATAGGTTATAAAGAAATTTTAAGGTGCACCTTTCATTTCACTCCAAACATTTTCTATTTTCTGAATCAATCACAGAACCCTCACTTAGTTCGTTTATTAAATTAATAAATTAATTAAACTAATTTATTATTAAATTACTTAATATTTAATAAATTATTAAACTAATTTACTAAATTAGTTGCTCAAGAGACCAAACTGCAGACTGAACACTAAAAATAAATTAGCTTCATACGAAGAGTAACTTATCCAATAGCCACAAAATGAACTCCAAACCCTATATAACCATTTTAAATGTATTTCAATGGACACCAAACAAGTGGTTAAAACACAAAAATTTATGCCAACTCAAAGAAAGAAACACATATGTTTAAAAAACACCAATACTCTTTTCTTTATTGTAATATGCCTACATCCTAAAGTGTCTTTCTCCAATGTTAGCCTGGACATTTATATAGCCATAAATTCTGATACAAATTATATAAGGAAATCTCTCTTTGTAAGAATGATGCACTGTGGGCTAATTAACAGTACTACAAGAATCTCTATCACCTTTTCAAAGCTTTTTTTAAAAAATGACATATTTAGGCAGGAAACTCTTTAAATAGTAAAAATGAAAACTGGAACAACAGTACTTACCCTAAGTTTCCAGGAAAAAAAGTATAAAGCGTAAGACATGTAAACTGAAGTTATATAATTAAGTTTTCTAAAAACCTGCCATTTATTTGATGCTTTCAATAGTCCATGTGCCTTAAATACTGCAACCTAGATAAAATGCAACAGATGTATATTTACATAGAATGAAGAAATACTGCTTATTGGGAGGGGAAAATGGGGAGGTGTTGGTCAAAGGGTACAAAGTTTCATTTATGCAAAATAAATAAGTTCTGGAGATCTGTACAAAGTAGTTCTGGAGATCTGTACAGATTAATAATACTGTATTATATTCTTAAATTTGCTAATAAGGTACCTCTTAAGTTCTCTAACAACAAAAGGAAAAAAAGAGGAGGGTACTTTTGGATCTGATGGATGGATAGGTTTGTGGCATTGACAGTGATAATAATATATATACTTAAGTTCAAACACATCCAGTTGTAGACATTAAATATCTATAGCTTTTTAAATGCTAGCCATACCCTAATAAAGCAGATTTTTAAAAAACAGGCAATACTATTTAATAATTAGGTTAAACATCTTAAAGCTTGTCAATAATTACTGATAAAACAACAAGCCTGGATAAGGCTAGATGACTTTCCTTTTGTTTTTTTTTAATATTCTACTTGGCTTATGCATGATCTGTATAATCATTTTTTCACATGGATAATAATAATGATATTGCAATTATCTGGAATGCACTTGAAGTACTGTGATTCGGTTAAAACTTTGTTTTATTCACAAAGCAGTTATCGCTTACTTCCTGTTCAATGGGTTTTTTCCTATGATTTTAAATGATTTCCTTTATGAGTTAAAGTTCAGACTATCTGGCCGGGTGCAGTAGCTCACATCTATAATCCCAGCACTTTGGGAGGCCAAAGCAGGCGGATCACTTGAGCTCACAAGTTCGAGACCAGCCTGGGCAACATGGCGAAATCCCATCTCTACAAAAAAATACAAAAATTAGCCAGACATGGTGGCATGCGCCTGTTATCCCAGCTACTCAGGAGGCTGAGGTGGGAGAATGGCTTGAGCCCGGGAGGCAGAGGTTGCAGTGAGCTGAGATTGCACCACTGCACTTCAGCCTGGGCAACAGAGCCAGACCTTGTCTCAAAATAATAGTAGTAATAAGTTCATACTATCTTACTTGAAAAGAAAAAGTAGAAAAGTTTGGATTCCTGTAATTCGTATAGGATAAGCCGAAATCCAGAGGCTCAGTAGCAGAAACAGAATCTGGATTCTTCATTTTTTTGACTACTAATCTTAGTTTCCCTCAACTACCTTTAGTATGCTTATATTTCCCCCCTCTAAAAATATCTTTAAAGTAGAATACTATTAGAATTTACAAACCTTTTATTTTGGGGGGAAGAAAAATTTTATGTATAAAAATAAGCTTGAATGTGGCTTTTGTTGGGGAAAAAAATACAAAATAAGCAACATTTAAAATGCATGCTACCTTTGCTAAGATTTTCATGAAATATCAGATGAATCCTTTCATATATGAGAAAGTAAAGGAAACCAACTGGTAATAGAATGCTGAAACCTTTTGAGGCTTTATATACATTATTTAAAGGCAACTATATGAAAAACACAAAAGGTAAAATAAATACCAAAATATCATTCCAAAACAAGTCACCACTTTATATAGCTATTTTTACATTTCTAATCTAAAAAATATACATAGTCATACAACAACCACAAAATCTTACAGATCATTTACAAACTGTATCCTACCTTGCCAGAGGTTAAAATAAATTTATCAAACACATAATATAATTCCTGGGTGGGGAGGCTATCATCATCATTAAGGTCAGAAGCATCTTCTGTAGCTTTGCAGTTGCAAGAGGTAGCAGATGTGTCGGTGCACACACTCTGATGTGAACTCTCTGTTTCTAAATTTGACCTGCAGTCTGTTCCAGTAGATTTATCTGGGTCAGGCGACTTAGACAAATCAATGCAATTACATTGGCTGAGCTCTTTTTTTAAACAAGTTTCTGAAGGCGCTAAATCATCTTGTTTCTTATCTAATTTTGGCTCTAATTCACTGCTTTTGCTGGTAGAAAGAGATGAAGAGTCCTGTCCGTGGTCAGCAAAATCTAGTTCATTTACCAACAAACTGTTGTTGTCAATAATACATCTCTGTGATGTATAGTCCATTTCATCACATTTAACAGGTTGCTCTCTTTCTGCATTTATTTTTTCTGTGGTTTCCCCAAGCAGAATACAACCATTGGTTGCCATATTGTTCAACTTGACTGGTTTCTTATTGCTTATTTTCCCCTTCTCTCTTTTCTTGAAATCCACTGTAGACTTATTTCCACCCTTCGTCTGAGGACAGGCAAAATACCGATAAGCTGCCCTAAATCTCTCCACAACATATTCGTAAACCAGCTGGCTGTTTAAGCTCCGTGCAACATTCCTCTTGACTGAAAATGGATCTAGCAAAAGAGAAAATGGTAAATAGCTAAGTCTCTACTAACAAACTACATTTCCAAGCTCATACAAGTAGATCTTAACTGATAAACTGTCAGGAGAATACATTTTCCCAAGGGGTTTTTCTAAGCTAGACTCCCAGTGAAAGTTCCTGAAAATGGGAGGAAATACAATTGCAACATTTTTTTCTTTCTCTCATAAAATAAAAAGCTAAAAGGAAAAATAAACAAGACTAATAATAAGGTCACTAATAATGGGATGGCTGAGAAGGCCAACTAAGTAAGTAGTTTCAATGATGAAATTGTGGAAAAAGGAGTTGTTTTTTTTTCTTTTGAGATGGAGTCTTGCTCTGTCCCCCAAGCTGGAGTACAGTGCTATGATCTCAGCTCACTGCAACCTCTGCCTCCCAGGTTCAAGCGATTCTCCTGACTCAGCCTCCCGAGTAGCTGGGACTACAGGTACACGCCACCACGCCCAGCTAATTTTTGTATTTTTAGTAGAGATGGAGTTTCACCATGTTGGCCAGGCTGGTCTTGAACTTCTGACCTCAGGTGATCCGCCTGCTTCAGCCTCCCAAAGTGCTGGGATTACAGGCATGAGGCACTGCGCCCGGGTCACAGTGTTTTTTAATATAGTTATATGCTCTTTGCAATATAAACAAGTAAAACAAACTTAAAACTCTCAAGGCTTCAACTTGAAAAAAAACTGATTTTAAGATTTAACTTTAGTGAGATTAAAAAGTAAAAGACAGTAGTAGGAAGAAAGAGCAAAAAAGCAAGAAACCTAAAAAAGTAAAAATTAAACCAATATTTAAACTTAGATCCAGTCAAAAATAACTACCCTGCAAAGTCTTGACACAGCTGCATCCTTATTATTAATAACATGACAGATTTCTGAAAATATCTGTAAGCCTTAAATATAGATAACCCCCAGGAAAAAAGAACAGTGCACCAAAAAGACAATACATATGCTCTCCACTACTGAAGATCTTTTGGTATTAACAGGCCAGGCTTCAAACTGTTAAAGTTGGGGCATCTGTTACTTTTTGCTGCTATCTAAATCCATAGGCTTTAAAAAGATTTTTCTACTTTCTTCCTCACTTCCCAAAGAAAATGAAAAAGGGGGGGAAAAGAAAGAAAAAAAAAGAGATAAATTATGGCTGGCAGGCTTCAGAGCTCATTTATTTACTATATATAAGAGTACAAGATGTGTATAAATGTTTGCATGTATATTTCAGAATATTTCTGGGTTGAACTCACAGTAGAGAAGGCCAGCAGGTGTGAGGGAATGGAATAATATGTAGGCTGAACAGACTAAAACGGACATAAATTCAATTTCTTATCTACAAAAGGTAAGTGACATGCTGTGAAATTTAAATTTTTGATTAAGAATTGAGGAGCCACTCTATTGTTTTCTGTATCTCCAAAGATCTTAATGGTCTTGGGATCTGATGTGAAACTTTGTCAACATCAATTTTTATTTTTCTCCTTTAGCGAAGCCACATTTATTAGGTGAAGTACTTTAAAAGACAATGAAAACTTTCTCATAATCTTATGACACAAATTTATTCAAAAAGATCTTATATTATTCATAACTTATATTTTTCTGTATTTCTGCAAGTTTGCATAATTAAAAAATAAAATTTTCAACATTTAAAAAATGCTAATTACTGACCTTAACCATATATGGCAGAAATCTTTAAATAAATACTAATTCTATAAAACTATAATAGACTTGACAAAGAATCTAAATAAATAATGAAGGCCATGCACGGTGGCTCATGCCTATAATCCGAGCACTTTGGGAGACCAATGCAGGAGGATCACTTGGGGCCAAGAGTTCCAGACCAGCCTGAGCAACACAGTGAGACCCCCATCTCTACAAAAAATAAAAAAAATTAGCTGGGCATGGTAGCACAAGCCTATAGTCCTAGCTACTCAGGAAGCTGAGGATCCCTTGAACCCATGAGTTTGAGGTTACAGTAAGCCATGATCCTATCACTGCACTCCTGCCTGGGCAACAGGGCAAGACCCTGTCTCTAAAAAAATTAAAAATAAAGAATGACAATCTAGTGACATATATATATAGTGCTACAAAGCTAAAGGATTATTAACACTGAATTAGATAATGAGTAGCACATAAAAAATATTCTCCAAATGAAATACAACATATCATCTCACCTTCAATGGCTATTCGCCTTTTAGGCCAGTTTTTATTTTCTCTTGTTAAAATATCTTGTATCCGTACACATATGACATATTCCTCCAAAGCAAAATCCAGTGTGTAGAATTTAAGCAGCTCTAACCATAACTGTCCCAAGGATACCCGATTTGGTGTTTCCAATGCTAAAGGAGACTGGAAAAGAAAAAATACTTTTCATTTAAGCTTAACAAAACCATAAAAATCAACAAATTTTCAGTTAGAGAAGACCTTGGAGATCACGTTTTCAAAAACTGAGACATGAAGGAGTAATTTGCCAAAAAGCAGTCAGTTTGAAGCAAAGCTGGGAACAAAGTCCCAGTTTACTGACTCCTAGGAATTCTGCATTCTTTCCACTGAACCAGTGATTCTCAACCTTGGCTGCACATTAGAATCATGTGGAGAGCAGTAAAATACACCAATACCTGAATTCCACACCACCCCCACCTTCTACACCCCTCCCAAGATTCTGATAACTGACTAGGCTATCAGCCTAGGCAATGGTATTTTTAAAGCTCCCTAAAGTAATTTTCATGTGCAGCCAAAGCTGCAAACCACTGCATAACTACTACAACTCGTTTTTCCAATAATTAATTTTAAAATATAAGTAAATGCCCTGGCTTTCAAAAAAACTAATTCCTTCATTCAGCAAACATTTCTTTAGAACCTCCTATGTCCCTGACATTGTTAGGAATATCATAGAATAAAGAAAGCTCACACTTATACATAAGGTTTACCATGTACCATTCACTCTTCTAAAAGCGGCACATATATTAACAATTCTAACTATTCCATGAAGTGGATACTATAGGTCAAGGATTTGACTCAAGACCACCTGGCTACTGGGTCCATGCGGTGAATCCCTATACTATACTGCCACCTAAATAAGGTCCTACTTCATAGACTATTAGGAGGGGGAGAGACAATTTAACAATTATAGTAGGGCTACATGCTAAGATGGGCCTCTAAATCAGGGGAATCATAACAGAAGAGGTAACACCTGAATTCCAAAGAATTAGCTAGATGAAACCTGGCTAAAAGTAACCACTAGGCAGCATAAACACAATGAAACAATCATTCTCACATTCCATTTTACAACTATTCATTGAGTGCCTACTTTGTGCAAGGCAGTGTTCCAGGCACTCGGGATATATCTTTGAGGGAAAAAACCCCAAAGATCTTGCCTTCACGGTTCTTACTTTCTATGGAAAGACAACAAACATCTTTAGTAAGTAAATTACATAGTAACTTAAAAGATAAGTACTACATAAAAAAAAAGAGTTGAGTATGCTAAAAAGGATGGGAGTGTGGAAGCAGGAGAAGGTTACAGTGTTCAATAGAGTAGTCAGGATAAGAATTATTGAGAAGGTACGGTTTAAGAAGAGGGAAGAGTGCTACAGGAATGGGAAACAGGGCAAACACACAAAGAATGAGACCAGTTTTAAAAAGCAAACCAAGATAGAGTGAGAGGAAGAGTAGAAGAGGAAAGAAAGCAAAGAGCCAGGAAGGGCTGTTTGGCTTGTTATCTAAATGAAATGAGGAACAACTGAAGCATTTGAGTGTGGCGAGAGGGAAGGGCATGATCTGGCTTAAGTTTTAGAAGAACTGTTCTGATTTTTAAGAACAGACCATAAGAGGAAAGGGTAGACACAGGGAAACCTGTTAGGAGGCTATAGTAGAATCCCAGGCCAGAGATGATGGTGGCTAGGACCAGGAAGGTAACAGTGGAGGTAGTGAGAGGTAATCAAATTCTGGATACATGTTGAAGTAGAGATGACAGGATTTCCTGACAAGACTTGATATAGGGTATGAAAGAGAAGTAAAGGATGACTCCAAGGTTAACCGAAAGGAACATCCTTTCAGTTAATTGAGCAACTGAAAGGATGCAGTGCAAACAATTAAGATGAAAAAACTAAGTGTGGAGCAAGTTTGAGGGGAGGATCAGGAATTCAGTTTAGACACATTAAGTTTAAGACATCTATTAGACAGCCGGGCGCGGAGGCTCACGCCTGTAATCCCAGCACTTTGGGAGGCTGAGGCGGGTGGATCACGAGATCAGGAGATTGAGACCATCCTGGCTAACACGGTGAAACCCCATCTCTACTAAAAATACAAAAAATTAGCCGGGCATGGTGGCTGGGCACGTGTAGTCCCAGCTACTTGGGAGGCTGAGGCAGGAGAATGGCGTGAACCTGGGAGGCAGAGGTTTCAGTGAACTGAGATCGTGCCACTGCACTCCAGCCTGGGCGACAGAGCGAGACTCCGTCTCAGAAAAAAAAAAAAAAAAAAAAGACTATTAGATATCTAAGTAGAGACAATAAATGGGCAGTTGGTTATACAACTATGGTGGTCAGGAGAGAGGTCTGGCTGGAGATTTGAATTTGAGAGTGATCATAATACAGACAGTACTTAAAATCCACAGGATTAGATGGGATTACCAAGGGAATGTACATACACAAGAAAAAAGGGATCGTGAACTATAGCACTTCAACTTTAAGAGATTACAGAGGAAAAAAGAAACCAGCAAAGGAAACTGAGAAGGAATAACCAGACACGGGTCTGGTGTCCTGAAAGTCAAGTGAATAAAATTTTCAGAGAGGGAAGTAATTAACTGGCAAGTGTTGCTAATAAATCAAAAACAACAGAAACTGAGAAATGACCACTGGATTTAGTAATGTGCAGCTTACTGACATTGATGATACAAGTTTTGGCAAACTGATGGGGTGACATCAAAGCCTGATTAGTGTGAGTTAAGGGGAAACAGAGAAATCAAAAATAGTAAATACAGACATTTCTTTAAGAAATTTCGCTGCAAAAGGGAGCAAAGGAATAGCTGGGAGGGGAAGTGATGTCAGATTTTTCTTACAGTGGGAGAAGTAAGAGCATGTTTGATTTTGTAGGGAATGAAAAATTGGCAATTTATGAGGGAATAATTGCTAGAGTGATATTCTGGAAAAGACAAGAAAGGATGAGACTGAATACGCAAGTGAAGAAAATGACTTTAGATAAGAACATGGCAAGTTCCCAGTGAAGTAATAAGCAAGCATTGGCTGAGAGTATTAGTGGTTTGAGGAGAGAGTATACAGTAGTGCAGGAAAGTGGAAGAGTTGAATACAATAGTCAAGTATATCAGGAAACTACAAATAATTCAATATAGCTAGAGCAATGATTTCAGAAATGTTCAGATTTCTGTAATAATGCATCTGTCCATTTAGAAGACTACAAGCTTCTGGAGGACATAATCCATGTACCTTTGGTTCTCTAGCACTCAAGATAATGCTTGGCACATAGCAGGTCCTTAAAAATGAATGCTGAATGATCAAATAAGCAAAGCTACCCTCTCTTAGAGCACAGGGGCTTTATTTCTCCACCCAATTGGCAACAAAATTCCCATATGCTGAAGTCTGGTCAGAGCCCAACTCTTAAAGGAAATTTTCCTTGTCTAGATGAAAAATGACAGATTTATCTTGACATGATTCAAACAACACAAGTTTTCCAAAATAAGGCATAAATTCATTAGAGAATCTTGGTACTGAAAAACTAAACCAGATCAACCCCTCACTTTATAGATGAGGAAAATGAGGCCAAGAGGCTTGCTCAAGGTCAGTCAATCTACAATTAAAATAGCTTCAATCGAAGAATATCACAAATTCTACAGATAGAAAAGCCAAAAAACAAAAACAAAAAGGCTTACTTTGCCATGTTTTTCCTTCATGGCATTACTTTGGTTGTCTGTTTCTGTCTTCTTGGTATCATCTTTTGGTTGGTCTGCCTTAGCTTTGTTTTCCTCAGCAATTGAGTTTTTCTCAGTTGCACTACTTGAATTACATTCCCACTTCACAAACTTCTCTTCTACTATGCCCTTCAGCTGAAAGTCATCCATTCTTTTTGGGTCAAAGCCTTCAATCTATATAAAAAGGCATTCCAAATTGGTAGTGGAAAAATTATTTAAAAAAAAAAAAGATGGACAAACAGACAAACCAGAATTCCAGCTTAAAATGTTTGAGCAGAGTTCTCTGCAAGAGCAAACTATATATATATATGCATATATATGTCACAAATTCATGCTTACCCAACTTCCAAGTAAGCAAGGAAGAAGAGGGGGTTTTCTCTGTTGTAGAAAAAACATCACCATTAAAGCAAAACAGTAAGAAGGGATTCCACCATCAGTTTGGGAGTCAATATAGCACAACTGCAAAATGAAGGGGAAAAAAGTACTACCATTTAGCTTTCTTAATTTTCATGATAAAAGTAGCTTGTTTTTTCCTACCCTAATCATTGTAAAAAGTTCAAATGACAATGAAAAATATAAAGAATAACTTGAAATATCATCACTCTAAAATAACCATTAAAATGTTGGTGATCATTTTTTCATTCTTTTTAAAATTCATACAAAGATACATATTTTTGTTAAAAGGAATAATATTACATGTAGTTATTTTACTGTGGACACATTTTAAAAATATTTTTTCATCTTGCCTCTACTTCTACTTCAATTAACAACCTTCTATGTCTTCTTCTAGGCCTTTTTCTATACTCATATACAAATACACATACATTTCTATTTCCTATATAGGTATAGGGAGAAGTTTAAGTTTTTCAACATTATTTTACCAAAATAGTATATTATAGACGTCTCTCTGTATATTCCTCTTCTCCCTTAACAATATATCAAGAAAGTCCCTTTAAGTCAGTTAGCAAGATCTAACACGTTATTTTATTTTTGAGACAGGGTCTTGCTCTGTAGCCCAGGGTGGAGTGCAGTGGCATGATCATGACTCACTGCAGGCTCAACCTCCCAGCCTCAAGTGATCCTTCCACATAGCTGGGACTACAGGCATGCACCACCATGCTCAGCTAATTTTTTTTATTTTGTAGACTATTTGTAGACAAATTTTACTTACGTTGCCCAGGCTGGTCTCGAACCCTTGGGCTCAAAAGATCTCCCCGCTCGGCCTCCCAAAGTGCTGGGTATTTATAGGCATGAGCCACCATGCCCAGCCAGCCAACACATTCTTTTAAATGCTTAAATTATAGTCTATGATATGGATGGTTACGTAACAGTTCCCCCATTCAAGAACATTCACATTTTGTTCCCAGTTTTTGCCACTTCAAATAATGCTGTAATGTTCATCCTTATACATGTTTCCTAAGTATTGGTGCTTATTTCTATAAGCTGTATTCCTAGGAATGTTTGTTAAATTAAAAAATGAGTGATATATTTTAATCTTAAAATATATTGTTAAGAATCGTTTTTCCAAAATCACTACAAAAATTCGTATTTTCCACTAGGAACCCAGGTGTGTTCACCCCTTCGAACACTAGGTATTATCCAATGCATACACCCCTTCAAACACTAGGTATTATCACTTAAAAAATAATTTTCAATAATTTTCAATGGGATGGGTGAAATGTAGTATCTGATGGTTACTTTAATTTGCATGTCCTTGACCCTAAAGAGATTATGAAATTTGTGTATGTTTACTAACCATTTGGGATTTATTCTTTTCTAAATTGCCTATTAAATATTTTGCCAGTTTTTCTATTTTCATGCAATACATCAATTTATAAGAGTGTTAATTATAGATAATAACCCTTTACGTCTGATATATGCAGTTGAAAGATGTTATTTTTCCCAATCTACTATTTTTCTTTTGATATTATTTATATTTTACCATATAAAATTTTTAAATTTTCACTATGCTTTAGTTTAAATATGCTTATTTCAGACACTCAGCCCTCCATATCAATGGGTTCTGCATCTGCACATTCAATCAACTGCACACTGAAAATATTTTTTAGGCCGGGCACACTGGCTCATGCAAGTAATCCCAGCACTTTGGGAGGCAGAGTGGGTGGATGACTTAAGGTCAGGAGTTCGAGACCAGCCTGGCCAACATAGTGAAACCCTGTCTCTACTAAAAATACAAAAATTAGCCAGGCACAGTGGCAGGCACCTTTAATCTCAGCTACTCGGGAGGCTGAGACAGGAGAATCACTTGAACCCAGGAGGTGGAGGTTGCAGTGAGCTGAGATTGCGCCACTACACTCCAGCCTGGGCAACACCCCATCAAAAAATTTATATATACATTTTCTTCATTAAGTAAAATTATTTATTTATTTATTGCAAGGTGTGGTGATGGACACATATCACCTGCAGCTGATGCAGTCCCAGCTAGCTACTCAAGAGGCAGAGGCAGAAGTCCAGGAGTTTGAGTCCAGCCCAGACAACATAGCAAGACCTCCGTCTCTAAAAACATATATAATTGAAAAATTTGTTAAATGCCAGATGCAAAGGCCCTGCCTCTTGAAAAAGCAAAACAAAACAAAACAAAACAAAAATATGCCAGGCACAGTGGCATACACCAGTAGTCCTAGCTACTCAGGAAGCTGAGGTGGGAGGATCCCTTGAGCCCAGGAGTTCAAGGTTACAGTGAGCTATGATGGCACCACTGCACTCTGGCCTGGGCAACAGAGTGAGACTCTGTCTCTGAAAAAAATTAAAATGTTAAATTTTAAAAACTAAAAATAGCAATATAATAAAAAATACAAATTAAAAAATACAGTACAACTATTTACAGAGCATTTATACTGTATTAGATGTTATAAGTAATCTAGGGATGACTTAAAGTATGTTAGAGTCTATGTGAAGGTTAGATACAAATAACACACAATTTGTATAAGGGACTTGAGCGTCCTCAAATTCTGGTATCCTTGGGGGTCTTGGAACCAATCCCCCCACCACTGGATACTGAGGACAACTATACACCCTCTAGGTATCCTATCATAGTAAAAGATCTCCCCATCCCATTATTTACATACACATACTCCTACATTTTTCTTCTAAAATTTTAAATTTTCATTTAAGTAAAATTTATTTTTGCATTTAGCATGCTGAGTCCAACATTATTTTCTTCCAGTAAGATACAGTTGTGAAAGCACTATTTAATAAAATCTGTACACTAGATCATCTGAGCATTCTATTCTGTTCCATAGATCTATTTTTCTATTTCTATGCCAATAGCATACTCTTGATTAAAGCAGTTTTACAGACTTCCTTTTTGCTCCTCCTGAGTTCATTCCCACCTTGGAAGCTTTGGACTAACTGTGCCTTGGAGAGTTTTCCATCAGATTTTCATGTGGCTAGCTATTACCCATCTGAGCTTAAATATCATCTCTTCAGAGTCTTTTCCTGACCATTCAGAGTAATGTCATTCATTCTATCATTTCATTTTTGTAGCACTAAGCTCTAGCAGATATTATTATTTATGTATTTCTTTACTGTTTGACTCTTCCAGAAGTATGTGAGCACCATGAAAGCAGGACTCTGTATGTCCTGTTAGATGTTCCCAGCCTCTAGAACAGTGTCTGACACACAGAAGGCATTTAACGAATGTTTGCTGAATGCATGGATTTGTTCAGATTTTGCTTTCATCTTTCAATAATATAATTTCTTCTTATATCTTTGTTATTAAATCTCTTCCTTAGTGTTTTATAATTTATGTTGCTGTCATAAAGGTACATATTTTTCCCCATTTCCATTCTAACAGGCTATTTTTATGGCAGAGAATGGCCATTCATTTTTGTATATTTATCTTGTATTTAGTTATCTTACTAAATTCTCTTATTAATCCTAGTAGTTTTTTACTAGGGTTTTCTAGGCGTACAATCATATCATTAGCACAAAGAGATAATTTTATACTTTTCCCAATATTTACATTCAATTATTTCATTTTCTTATTGCATTTCCTAAAATCCCAAAACAATGTACAACATCAATGGTGAACTTCTCTGCAATATTCTTTATCTTAACATATATGGCTTAAATGATGTTTCTTATTGTTTTGGCTTTGTTTTTTGTGTGTTTTTAATAAATGGTTTTCATCATAAACTTCCATTTCTAGCTGACTTAAAAGTTTCTGTTAGGGGGAACATGCCCTTTCAGCATCTAGGATTTTTTTTTCTGCTTCATGTGTTAATATAATAAATTATGTGAACAGACTTCCTGATATTAAACCATTCTTATAATCTTGAAGTAAATCATGCAAGATCATGGCATATTAACCTTTGATACATGGATATATTTCATTTGCTTATATTTCATTTAGATTGTAGCATCTATATACGATTGGTCTATACTGGATTGGTTGGATTCATTTTTAAATCATTGTTTTCTTCTGTAGACAATGAAGATTTAGGATAATAATAATAATATAGAGTAATTATACCATAGCATAATATCTTGGTACATTTAAGATTGCAACTCAAAATAAAAGACAACTAAAAACACTTGTCAAAAAAGAGTTTGAAACATTCGACTAGAATAAACTCTCACTTATCCAAAATATTAAGACAAGGGTAAACTGCCTAATGAATAAGTCAACTTAACCAAAAATTCCTTTGCAACTATAAAGAACTGTCAATATATTCTGCTAACATTACCAGACATCTCACAGATAAACAAGATTAAAGCAGTTTAAGAGAGAGCTCTTAAAACCCAGATATCTCTTTCAGATGACAAATAGTGCTAAAATGCAATTCTTACATTAACCACAACAAGTGGCTCTAAGTCAGGTAACTTGACTAATAATGTACTGATGATAAGGCTAAAGAGTTCTGCCACCTAGAGTTAAGAAGCTTTATCTAGAAAACTATTTCCCATTACTAAAATGCAAAGACTATAACTACTTAAGACAGCCAGAGAATAATCAACTGCAATCTCATATCACAGTTATGAGAATAAATTACATACTAGAATTGTCCTGAACCCCCAAATCATGGAAAAATGCGTGCTTAACTAGATAATGTACAATATGGCTTAAAACTTCAAGAAAAACAAAGCTATTTAAAAAAAATCTTTTAGAAGAAAAACTAGGAATTATTTCTAAGTTTCTTAAGAAAATGAATACCATGAAAAAACTTTCTTTGCAACTAACACAAATGACAAAAACGAGACATGTTATTCTGTTGGAAACAGAAAGAAACCACTCTACAACCAGTTTTGTAATATATGTTTCAGTGTCCATTGACTGGCATATTTAGAATCTACATGGATCAACTACTAAAACACCATGAGCAACCTTTTCCAAGAGTCACTTTAGGAAACAATATTTATGGGCCACATTTTTTTCCAAAATAAAAAGAATGTATTTGAGTATCATTTATAATCTTCTAACACAGACTACTTATTTTACTGAGTAGAACAATGTCTGGGAGAAAACTGACATGACTTTATGACCACAAAAAAAATTAGGGCATAATTTAAAAGTATCAACAAAGAAGCAACTGTGTATTCCATCATCCTTTATATTTCTGTAGTATTTTCGAGCCTGAAGTATATTCTCATGAATTATCTAATAGCATTACCAAAATATTCTCTCCAGGTGAAAAAAATTGAAGCTCAGATAGGTGAAGTACCTTGCTTGAAGACTTAGCAAAGCCAGGTGCTGTGGCTCACACCTGTAATCCCAGCACTTTGGGAGGCTAGGGTGGGAGGATCATTTGAGCCCTGTAGTTGAAGACCAGCCTGGGCAACAAAATGAGAACCCATCTCTACAAAAAATAAAAATAAAAAATTAGCCAGGCACGTTGGTACACGCCTGTGGTCCCAGGTACTCTGGAAGCCCGCGGCAGGAGGATCGCTTGAGCCTGGGAGGTCGAGGCTACCGTTAGCCGTGATCGCTCACTCCAGCACTAGGTGACAGAGACCTCATCTCAAAACACAAAAAAAAACTTAGTAAAAAAAACCATACCTGGAATTGGTTTACTCCATTCCATACACTGATTTCCTATAGTATGCTAGGCATAGAGTATAAGATAAATGAGAGGAAGTAGTCACCCTCCCTCAACCTATTTTACTGCCTCCACTCACTTCCATGGGTTAAAAATCTTTCTGGCCCAGGCACAGTGCCTCACACCCGTAATTCCAGCACCTGGGAGGGCAAGGTGGGAGGACTGCTTGAGCCCAGAAGTTCAAGGCCAGCATGGGCAACATCATGAGACCCCATCTCTACTTAAACAAACAAACAAAAAAAACACAACTCCTTTCTGAAGAAACTAGGTCATTTATTCAACAAATATTTACTGAGTGCCTACTATGTGCTGACACAGTAAAATAAGCAGAAATGGGGATCAGCCGTGAATACATAAAACATTAAAATCCCTGCCCTCAAAGAGTTTACAATTTCACAGAACAGACTGCAACAAATTTACGTATGGCAGCTGGTAATCAATGTGAGCATAAACCTGAAAAAAGTAAGAGTGAAGCATTCTAAATACCTAAGGTAAGAACATTCTAGATGAAGGAAACAGCAAATACAAAGGCCTTGAGTATAAAGAAGCCCCAACCTTAGGCTTTCTGACTGTTCCGTACTCAGCCAGCTGGTGCTGCCCCAAGCATGGGGGCAATTCTCTAAACAGAGCCCAGACAAAAAATTCCAGAGACTTCTCTATTTTTGCTATGAAGTTACCACTCTAACACCATCCCCTTAATCAGTTTTCTTTGTATATGACTGAGAATTTACTCACCAGTCTAACAAGTGATGAATACTCTACCGATAGGGCAGGAATACACAAACAAAAGGCTAAAATCTCTCTCTCTAGTCATTTGGAATGATATTGATAATTAACTACTCCTCCCTATCCCCACATCAAAGAAATAAACACAGGGCAACCACAGCCTTTAGACATACAAATTAAGACTAATTTAGGAAACTTAAATAACTAATGCTCAGCAGTTGCCCAATCAGAAATTGGTACATGTTATCAATGATTTAGAGGAAAGAGAATAGCATTCTTAGAGACTGGGGGAAAAAATATGCCAACAAAAGAATCTTAATGTATATACATCTTAAAACCTTACAAGTTTAACTTACAATAAGAGTGAAAACTTGAGCCTCATATGCTGATATGAAAGAGAACATTTCTATAGTACATAAAAGGAGAATATAGCATGACAATTAAAAATTCTAAAATATATCCATAAGTGTGTCTACAAAAATTTATTTTTATGTCCATAAATTACAACCTGCCACACCACTTTCTGTCTAGCACAGAAAACTACTTTCTCCCACATGTTATGATTGATGTTACATGTCAGTACAAGAAAAGGCCTAATTTTGAAGATTAAATACATTTCCTTCTAAAAATATAAATAAGTAGTTTTCCTCTCTTTCACTTACCTTAGCCCAGTAGCGAAAGGCTAACACCAAGGGAATAAAGACAGGTTCTATTTTGCCAAGGGCAGTAAGTAAATCAGTAGTGAGACATGCCATATCGTTTCCTGCACTCACTCTACAAAGTAAACCACTGTGAATGAGAAAGAAACAAATTTCATTGTATTAATACCCTTAAAAGCAGAATGCTTCAAATCCTGTGGCTATTTTCTTTCTAGTTATCATACTGTAACATAGTACCGTAAAAGCCCTAATAAAAACAAATGTTTTAATAAATTTAGAGCTAACTGAAAACTACATGTCATTCCATAACTAGAGTTCCATACGAATTAAAGAAAGATGTTTTTAACATTCATTTGTACTTCAGAAATAAATTTCAACCAAACTTAGTATTTAAGTTAATGAGAAATTAATTTCAAAAGCAGCATTATGAATTATCAAAACTGATATACATGAGAGACAGGGCACTGATCTCTTCAATGTCAAATAGTGCAAGGTAATTTCCTAGTTCAATCCTCTTGCTTTCTACATGATAATAGCAAAAAATGAATACTTAACTGACTGGCTATACTTCTTGACTCTAATTTTTCCTATCCAAGCTTTCACAATTGTACTAATATGTTATTTTCAGAGTAAAGATTAGACAGGATTTGCAGATTAACCCACAAATTATACTTCTGTGTAAGTGAAAACAGCAGCTACCTTAAATGGGATGACAGAAGTGTAGTGAAGATATTTTGAAAGCAGGGAGAAGAATAAATCTGAGGTGTCACACACAGGCAATTTAACACAATGTGGCAGAAAAAACACTAAAAGTCACTTTGCCTCCATTTTCCAATTATAGTTTCCCCCTCAATGATGTGAATCTAGACAAACTGATAAACCACTCCAGGTCTCATTTTTCTAGTTTAGAAAATAAATCTGAACTACATCGCCATAGACTCATCTAGCTTTGAATAAGAAAATACCTTGATCTTAAAATATAATACAAGTTAATAATCAATAAAAGAATATCATTTCTGTATTGTTTCCATGTCTCCCACACTACTTTCAAATAGGATTTAGTTTTTGCTTTCAAAGGCACTTTGATCTCTTAGACTTATAGACATCTAACTAGAAAGGCAAGATCAGTCTTCAATTTAGGACTGATCTTGAGTTTATTCAATTTAAATCAACTCATTCAATGTAAGTGAACTAAAAACTAAATTCTAAATTCTAATGGCTTGTGAGATCCTTGAGAAGAGAGGCTTTTTTTTTTTTTTTTTGAGACAGGGTCTCACTCTGTCACCCAGGCTGGAGTGCAGTGGCACAATCATGGCTCACTGCAGCCTCAACCTCCCAGGCTCAGGCCATCCTCCCACCTCAGCCTCCCAAGTAGCTGGGACCACAGGCACACACACCCACCATGCCCGGCTGATTTTTTTATTTTTTTTTTGTGGAGACAAGGTCTCACTATGTTGCCCAGGCTAGTCTTGAATTCCTGGGCTCAAGTGACTGAAGAGAGGCTATTTCTTCTTTATGTCTGTATCCATAGAGCAAAGTAGTACCTGCATATAAGTAAATGCAATACTCTTGGGTGAGTGACTTGAAAAAAAAAAAATTAAAGTTTTGCCTAGAGTATTTTATTTTCAACTGTCTGGTGTTCTATATATTTCTTGTTCACATGCATTTGGTAAGCTTGCTATTTTTAATGAATAGAAACTAGCTTAGTCATATTCATCCAAGGAGGAATCTAAAACAAAAACTTTTTCTCTTAAAGATCATTCACTACAAATTTGGTTGTTGGGGTTTGTTTCTTTAAATATTTTATCTTCATTGTTACCAACCTTTTTCGATCTCTGCACACCACAACAGGAACTTTAGCGTGAAAATCAGATTCCACATCTACATATAATACTAATAAGGAAAAAAAAAGTAAGCTAATGTCAACATCTCTAAAATATGTACTCTACAGTAAACATTAAGTAACAGTTTCCTTCTGAAAATCATTCTCATTGCTTCTGTGGGATAATCCACTCTTCTCATTATGAGCACCAACCCAGCGAAATCTCTTACCTCTCCTGGTGTCATTTGCTGTATATCACAAACCACAGGTACAGCCCCAAATACTGTCCAAAAATTATAATCACCTTAAGAAAGGTCTTAACATCCCTAAAAGTTTTAATATTTCCAAGTAAGTAGATAATCTAGTCAAAGTTGTTAAACCTTCATAGATAACAGCAAAGAGAGGACACCCCTTACTCCTGAGAGCTAGTTCCACAGGAGCCATGAAAGGAGGACCTATCATGCTTTGACAGTTTAGTTCTTTTAAATTACCAATGTAATTACAACCTAACTCTTCAGGCCACATTTCCCGTTAGTGTATGAAGAGTTTGCCTAATCAAAGCTGCTAAGGAAGGACTAACTGGATGAAGCACATTTCTACCCTGAAATCTTTCTCTGTATCTCCAAGGGTAAGCCCCATGCCACAAATGTCTAATCTAAATAAAAACAGATAGATTAGCCGGGCGTGGTGGCTCACACCTGTAATCCCAGCACTTTGGGAGGCCGAGGTGGGTGGATCACGAGGTCAGGAGTTCAAGACCAGCCTGGCCAAGATGGTAAAACCTCGTCTCTACTAAAAATACAAAAATTATCCGGGCGTGGTGGCACGCGCCTGTAATCCCAGCTACTCGGGAGGCTGAGGCAGAGAACTGCTTGAACCCAGGAGGCAGAGGTTGAAGTGAGCCGAGATCGTGCCACTACATTCCCACTTCAGCCTGAGCGAGACTCCATCTCAAAATAAACAAAACAAAAATAACAACAACAAAAAACCAGATAGATTAACATCACTTGTAATTCAAAGAAAATTTCTCAATAGTACTTGTTGTAATGATTAATTTAGTCAAAAAACACGTGCTGAAGACCTGTATGTCAGAAACTTCATTAAGCAGGGTCAATATGACAATGAGTAAAACACAAAAAAGGTCAATAAGGGGTTTGGAACACAAATATATAAACATATAAATCCTGTAGGTGACCTGTAGAAGATACGGTAAGAACATAAAGGAAGAAATAATCAATTTTACAATCAGACTGAGTTTTATAAGCCTACATTGTATGACTTAAGATAATCTACTTATATATCTTGGATGGAAAAGGCATATATTAAATATTTGTGCTAGGATGATACTACTTAGGAAGTCTGAAGAGGTAAATGCTATGTCTACCTCTTATTTGTAGTAAACTTAAAAGTTTTTCAGCAATTAGAAACAAGTATTGAAGAAAGAAAACTGTATTAAAATACCTTTATATGATACACTGTACCAAACTCATTCCTAGAAAACTATTTTCCCAAGACAATGGCCAACAGGAAACTGATAAGAGCTGATTGTGTGGACAGAAAGAAAAAAGAAATTTAGAATTCATATTAAAGCCAATGAGAGAGTATGGCTTTAAAAAAAAGCTCTCTCTTCTAACCCAAATTGCAAATACTTTTGATTTATATAATTTAGGGTAATAATAACAATCACAACAGCAAAAACGTAATATGAAGTTATTGTATATCCCACACTTTTCTAAACTATAGTTTAGCCTATCTCATTCTTACAACAACTTTCTCATCAAAAAGATACAATGTAATATTACCATTTTACAGATGGGAAAGCTAAGGTATTAACACAAATAATTTGTCAAAGGACACACAACCAGTAAGTGGCAGAACTAAAATCTGAGCCCAGAAAGTCTAGCTCCAGCTCCCAAGCTTAATCTTAAGCATTCACTTTGTAACAAGAAAAACAGTAAGTAAAAACCAAGCAAATCTTGAAGATTGTAACACATGACCTGGAGCCTGGTTTGAGAATCATGTAATTTTTAAATTTTTCTTACCTATATGAATGATGTGTTTACAAAGGCAATCCAGACAGACAAAGCACATATGAAAAACTCAACTAGGTATGATTCAACTGATGTAATATAAATGATTAAATTAATATAGATGCTTTAGGTGGGAAAAAACATATTTACTCAATGCATGCATACATTTTTATTCCAAGTCTCTCCTTAATCTTCTTTCAGTAATGACCTCATAATGATTATAGGTTTTGTCTTCTTTTACATAAGAAATGCCCATAATATTCAAAGCAAATATTTTTTAATTACCCAAAGGCAGTAGTTTTTTGCATATGAAGGTTTTTTGTTTTTGTTTTTTCCAGACGGAGTTTCACTTTTGCCGCCCAGGCTGGAGTGTAGCAGCGCAATCTCGGCTCACTGCAACCTCCGCATCCCGGGTTCAAGCAATTCTTCTGCCTCAGTCTCCCGAGTAGCTGGGACTACAGGTACGTGCCACCATGCCTGGCTAATTTTGTGTTTTTAGTAGAGACGGGGTTTCAGCATGTTAGTCAGGCTGGTCCCAAACGCCTGACCTCAGGTGATCCACCCATCTCAGCCTCCCAGAGTGCTGGGATTACAGGTGTGAGCCACGGTGCCCAGCCTACATATCAATTTTAATATGGCATTTTTTTTTTACCTAAGTTACGGTTAAATTATATTTTCTAGTATATCTATAAACAAGTGTGTGTATGTATCTCCATTTGTAATGCAATGACTCAACTATGCCAGCAGTTTAGTTTTAACTTGGTTAGCCATATATAAACAACACATGTACCTTTAGAAAGACAAATTTAAAAAAAAAAGAAAAGAAAAAGAAAAGAAACTCACCATTTTTCTTTAAAATCCCAAGTACTTTTATCAGAAGATCTGGATGATTCATCTAAAAAAGTTTCAAAATAAATCGATATACTAATTTCAAAGTTCGGACAGCAGAACATTAAGGAAAACTCAATTTCATTAAAGAATAACATTTAAATATAATCATGCTCTGTGTTTTAAATAGTGAAAACAGAATCTTTTTTTTTGTTTGTTTGTTGAGGTTTCCCTGTATTGTCCAGGCTGCAGCATGACCATAGCTCACTACAGCCTGAACTTCTGGGCTCAAAGACTCCTCCTGCCTCAGCATCCCGAGTAGCTAGGAGTATAAGTGTGTGCCACCACATCCAGCTAATACTTTTTTTTTTTTTTTTTTAAGAGACAAGGTCTTGCTATATTGCCCAGGCTGGTCTTGAACTCCTGGCAAGAAGGATTCCTCCTACTTTTGCCTCCCAAAGCACGGGAATTATAGGCATGAGCCACCTTACCTGGCCATGTTTTACTTTTATGTCAACAAATCTTGTTCAAAGAAGTAGAATCTAATAAATGATATAGCACTTTTATTCCAGAAACACTCTTAGAATTAATGGTTTCTTAAAGCAAGAAAAGGTTCTGGAATTTCCCATCAAAACAAAAGAGAAATGAGTTGACCAGATGACTGTGAAAAACAAATTGTTGAGATAAAAACTTTAAGGGATACAGACAACTGGAAGCTTAGTCAAAAGGCTTAGAATAAAATACTATTTTATGTAACAAGCTTGTCAAATGTTTAAAGTGTTTTTTGCTATTTAAGAATATTCAGGCCAGGTGCGGTGGCTCACACCTGTAATCCCAGCACATTGGGAGGCCGAGGCAGGCGGATCACCTGAGGTCAGGAGTTCAACACCAGCCTGACCAACGAGGTGAAACCCCGTTTCTACTAAAAATACAAAAATTAGCCAGGCATGGTGGCACACACCTGTAATCCCAGCTACTCAGGAGGCTGAGACAGGAGAATCACTTGAACCCAGGAGGTGGAGGGTGCAGTCAGCCAAGATTGCATCACTGCACTCCAGCCTGGGAAACAAAGTGAGGCTATGTCTCAAAAACAAACAACAAAAATATTTAATAACCATACATTAATTATAAAGTAAATGTATCACCCTACAAACACCAAATTTTCACCCAAATCAAACCTCCCTGAACATAAACATATTATGCAATTTAAAACATAAAATATTGACTTATTTTAAAAGATTGATATGTCAATAAAGAATGTCAGCAGTGCTAAACAATATTGTTCTAATACTGATAACAATATTAGAACAATATCAATATTGTTCTAATGATTCTAGGTACTACTTATTAAAAGTACCCATATGTACCAGATACTATATTAAAACACCTGACATATATTAATATTATCTCATTTAATATAAAAATTATTATTCCTGTTTTGGAAATGAGAAAACTGAAGCTCAAAAAGTTCAAGCAACTTGCTTATCACAGATAAGATCTGAATCTAGGTATCTGATTTCAAAACTCTTCCCACCTTCTATACTGCTTACCAGAAGTATTAACTATTCAACATGTTCAAATATAAACATTTTTCCTTTTTCCAGCTTTCCTCTTCTGCTTCCTTTTGCCCTTGTCCCTTATTTCTTTTATCCTGCCTTTGTCTGAAATCTAATAGTAATTTCCAAAAGCACTGTTTAGTCATGATGGTAACACTATACAAACCAGAGTTTTATATTTCCCTATCCTTTCTCTACAAAGATAATCCATAAAAATTACTAAGTACTAGTTAAGAACAACACAGGAAAGATTCTAATTACTTACCTTGGGAGGAAATTTTATATCTATATTAACATCACTACTTTTCAGAGCAAATCTAGTCAGAGATGAGCCATACAACCTAAGTGAACATTCTGGAATAAAGGAAAAACATCAAAGCATGAAATAGCATGCAAATATGAGAGAAGTAAAAAAACAGCGACGGGAAAATTTCACACACTTCAGTTCTACGTCTTCCATTTCTAGTAAGACAATTATACAAGAAGTACACCCTTTCTAACTGATCTATAAAATAAAAAAATGGTTCCCAGTTATGGAGTGTAGGAACAGAGAAGGGAGAGAGAAACTACTCACAGAAGCTTACTGTTTAAACAAAATTTTAGTAATAGTTCATTTAGAAATGACTGACAATATGTTTAGCATTCAATATATAACAGTAACTAATGTACCAACTTAGCTATGGCTACTGTCACAAACTACATTTATTTACTCTTAAATATTTATGTAAGAGCACTTTGGGGAAAGGATCATAAACATTCAATGCCAATGCTTTTATAAAATACGAAGTGAAGCCAAGTCAGTTAATTCTGTAAACCTAAAACCCAAAACACTGTGGTTCTCAAGAGTTTATAGAAAAAAAAAAAAAAAGCAGTAACACACTACTTACAGCTTTCCCAGACTATGAAACATGTTATTCCAAAAATCATAATAAGGCAAATGTTAAAAGGATCTCACCAGAGGCCAATTTGAAAATAATATGATTGGGACAGATCAAGAAGATTTAGTTTCTTAGAAAGTTTAACTTCATCCTCAGTTGTATATATAAAAGTCTACTTTTCAAGTTCATAAAATGTCTGAAAGTCATTCAAGTCACTAAACCCATAAAAATTTCATTCCTTTTCTTATCATAGTAAATAATTTTTACATGTAACTTAAACAAGGATTCAATGTATTCTAGGTAGAAAGCCATATTATGATATAAATACTTTAAAAATTCCATTTTTAAATTTCAATTTTATATTCTTTCTTATAAATCTCAAAATGGATCTATATGAAAGTATAATTTATCAACTTTCCAAAATCCCTTTGGTGGGAAGAAATAAGTCTTATGTCAGATACATTTACTTTAACCCTATACTGATGCAAAAAAGATATGGGCTAAGCAAATAGTCCATATATAAATATCTAAAATAAATCTGACACTCCCTTGTACCAAACAATAAGCTTTTTCTAAAGGCCCTATTAAAGTAAATTAATTTTTCCCCACCATCAGGCAACAGAAATTTAGTTCAGTGACTGGATGAAATGTTTATACTGAAAATAATATAACAAAATAGTCCACTCAGAAATCAGTGATATTGAAAAACTAAAATATTTGACCGCCAAGAAATAGTTCTACATCTGGCATTTTTAAAATCTTTTTTTCTTAGTACAAAAGTGTGCTGTGCCATAATTCTCAATTTCCTTGTGTGAAATATTTCCCTCAAAAATTCATTCATAAAACAATAAATTTTATCTACTTTTAAGGAGAAAAGAGAAGAAAAACATTAAGAAATGTACCCTAGTTCAAGAGGAGCAAGGGAAGAGTTTTGTGATTTTCAAAATCAAATATGAAATGTATTTCTACCTGGTAAAAATGTCGTTATAACCTTTGACATTTCCTCCACAATTTGCTGACGGACTCTGAGGTCATCATCTGTTATTCCATGTTCTTTTGCTAATTCAATGACTGCAACACTTAAAGCAGCCAAGTGGGCAGGGGAAGGAGGTGGCAGAGAACGAAGCTCACTTTCTTCTTGTTTTTCCTATTAATGTAATGATTCACAACAATAAAAACAAAAAAGTTTCTATTTTAATTGTTCTTATATTTAGCAGGGAAAGACAGAAATAAACTAACTCAACAAAAATATTCACCTTCCATCTACCAGATACCTACAATACGGAAGTGAACAAAAGACTTCTGCCTTTGGGAAGCAGGGTTTTGAGAATGAGAGGTACTGTGTGGGGAGGGGATGCTACTAAGTTTTTAAAAATTTGTTCCACTGTACTGTCTGCATAAATTCTGAAATGCTACATTAAAGCCAAGGTACCTTAAGTACAATACTTACTTGACGATTTTGTTGCACCAAGGCAGATTGTCTTAGATGTAGCAGAAAAGTCTTGAATCCTATCTAATCAGCATATACAGTATCAAGTTAAATGGTCACAGGAAAACTTCCTGCCTACTGTTTACCAGTGATTTCTCTTTGTGATTTTATCCAAGCTATGCGAAATGTTCAAAAAACCTCTATTCTGCTAAAAGTTTTAAAGCCAATTTAAATCTAGGAGCTAAAAAGACACTTTGCTATATATATGCAATGACTTTTATTAATTATTTTCTGATTTAAAAAATGTTAATTACAAAAGCTACATAAAACACAGGAAAATACAAAGAAGAAAATAACCCACAATTTCATATCCTACTATCTCCTTCATTCTTTAACACAACTGAGCCACAATCATTCTCTTTTATTTAGTATTATTAACGCATCCCCTCCCCACACAGGCATTTTCTATTAACATTTTTCACTCAAGAAACCATCTCTTATCTTTTGAAACATGACGCTCCCATCAGATATAATAGCCAAAGCTAGTTGGTTTCCCTACCCAATCAAATATACTTAAAGACTTTGGTCCATTTCTATTTTCACTAACTGTTACCATATTCAGACTTAACCTAAGTAAAGCTTACCTCAGGTACGGAATTATCAAACATGAGGGGTAAGTCAAACTCATTTTTCTAAGTCTCTGTGATCATTTCTGCAATTCTTAATTATAATCTAAGTATCTAAGTCTTACATAAGCATCTAAGTTTCAGTACTTTTTTTTTTTTTTTTTTTTTTGAGACGGAGTCTCGCTGTCGCCCAGGCTGGAGTGGGCGCGATCTCAGCTCACTGCAGGCTCCGCCCCCCGGGGTTCACGCCATTCTCCTGCCTCAGCCTTCCGAGTAGCTGGGACTACAGGCACCCGCCACCTCGCCTGGCTAATTTTTTTGTATTTTTAGTAGAGATGGGGTTTCACCGTGTTAGCCAGTATGGTCCCGATCTGCTGACCTCGTCGTCCGCCCACCTTGGCCTCCCAAAGTGCTGGGATTACAGGCGTGAGCCACCGCGCCCGGCCGTTTCACTTAGGATCCATCCAAAGAACTAATAGCAACAGACTTAATGAAAAAATGATAAAAGGCCGGATGCAGCGGCTCACATGTGTAATCCCAGCACTTTGGGAGGCCAAGGCAGGCGTATCACTTAAGGTCAGGAGATGCAGACAACCCTGGCCAACATGGTGTAACCCCGTCTCTAATAGAAATACAAAAATTAGGTGGGCATAGTAGCAGGCACTTGCAATCCCAGCCACTTGGGAGGCTGAGACAGGAGAATCGTTTCAACCTCGGAGGTGGAGCTTGCAGTGAGTCAAGATCGCACCACTGCACTCCAGCCTGGGTGATAGAGCAAGACTCCATCACAAAAAAAAAAAAAAAAAAAAAAAAAAAAAAAAAAAAATTATATATATATATATATGTGACATTTTTCAAAGAAATATAAAGATCAATCCTAAATGTACACGGACTCTCAAAGGACCCCAAATAGCCAAAACGATCCTGACAAAGAACAAAGCTGGAGGATTCACACTTACTGGCTGCAAAACGTACTACAAAGCTATAGTAATTAAAACAACATGGCCAGGTCAGGTAGCCCACACCTGTAATTCCAGCAACTTGAGAAGCCAAGGCAGGTGGATTGCTTGAGGTCAGGAGTTCGAGACCAGACAGGCCAACATGGAGAAACCCCACCTCTACTAAAAATACAAAAATTAGCCAGGCATGGTGGCACACAATGGTAATCCTAGCTACTCAGGAGGCTGAGACAGGAGAACTGCTTGAACCCGGAAGCAGAGGTTACAGTGAGCCAAGATCATGCCATTGCACTCCAGCCTGGACAACAGAGCAAGACTCTGTCTCAAAACACACACACAAAAAAAACAAACCACTATGTGTACTAGCATAAAGACAGACATGGCTGGGCATGGTGGCTCATGCCAGTAATCCTAGCACTCTGGGAGGCTGAGGTGGGAGGATCACTTGAGCCCAAGAGTTTGAGACCAGCCTAGGCAACATGGTGAAACCCTGTTTCTACAAAAAATATAAAAATTAGCCTGGCATGGTGGTGCCTACCTCCAGTCCCACCTACTCAGGAGGCTGAGGTGAGGATGGCTTGAGCCCCGGAGGTGGAGGTTGCAGTGAAATGAGATTGCACCACTGCACTCCAGCTTGAGCAACAAACAAGACCTTGTTTCAAAAAAATAAAATAAAAATAAAGACAGACATGTAGACCAATGGAATCAAACAGAGAGCCCAGGCCAGGCGTGGTGGCTCATGCCTATAAGCACTTTGGGAGGCAGAGGTGGGCGGATCACTTGAGGTCAGGAGTTCAAGACCAGCCTGGCCAACATGATGAAACCCCGTCTCTACTAAATTAAAAAAATATATATATATATACACACACACATATATACATATATATACATATATATACACACACACATACATACATTATATATATATATATATATATATATATATATATATATATATAAAAGCTGGGTGTGGTGGTGCATGCCTGTCTGTAATCCCAGCTACTTGGGAGGCTGAGGCAGGAGAATTGCTTGAACCAGGGAGGTGGAGGTTGCAGTGAGCTGAGATCATGCCATTACACTCCAGCCTGGGCAACAGAGCTAGATTCTGCTCAAAAAAAAAAAGAACAGAGCGCCCAGAAATAAACCCTGGCATGTATGGTCTAATGATTTTTGACAAGGGTGCCAAGAACACTCAATGGGAAAAGGACAGTTTTTTCAACAAATGTTGCTGGGAAAACTGAATGTCTACATGTAAAAGAATGAAGCTGGACTCCGACCTTAGATCATATACAAAAATTAACTCAAAATGGATCAAAGACCTAAATGTCAGAAACTAAAACTAGGCCACTATAGTGGCTCACAGTTGTAATACTCTGGGAGGCCAAGGCAGGAGGATTGCTGAAGCCAAGAAATTTGAGATTAGCCTGGGCAACATAGTTGAGACTCCACCTCTACAAAAATAAAAAATTAGGCCGGGCACGGTGGCTCACGCCTGTAATCCCAGCACTTTGGGAGGCTGAGGCGGGTGGATCACCTGAGGTCAGGAATTCAAGACCAGCCCAACCAACATGGCGAAACTCCGTCTCTACTAAATACAAAAAATTAGCCGGGCATGGTGACAGATGCCTGTAATCCCAGCTACTTGGGAGACTGAAGCAGGAGAACTGCTTGAACTCAGGAGGCGGAGGTTGCAATGAGCCGAGATTGTGCCATTGCACTCCAGCCTGGACAACAAGAATGAAACTCTGTCTCAAAAAAATAAAAATAAATAAAAAATTAGCCAGGCATGGTGGCACATGCTTGTGGTCCCAGCTACTTGGAAGGCTGAGGCAGGATCACTTGAGCGCAGGAGGTAGAGGCTACAGTGAGCCATGACTGTACTCCAGCCTGGGCAACAAAGACCTCATTTCAAAAACAAAAAAAGAAAAGAAAGATACTAAAACCTACACTTATAGCTATAAAACCGTAACTAAGAAATGTAAAATCATAGAACTCCTAGAAAAAAACAGAAGGGAAGTTTCATGACATTGGATTTGGCAATGATTTCTTGAATATGACACAAAAGACATAGGCAACAAAAGTAAAAGCAGATAAATTAGACTGGACGAAATTTAGAACTTTTGTTCATCAAAAGACACTACTGACAGAGTAAAAAGACAACCCACAAAATGGAAGAACATATTTGCAATCATGTATCTGATAAGGGATTAATATCCAGAATATATAAATAATCCCTTAAACTCAACAATAAGAAAACAAACAACCCAATTCAAAAGTGAACAAAGGATTTGAATAGACATTTCTCCAAAGATATACAAATGCCAAATAAGTACATGAAAAGATGCTAAATACCACACTAATCATTAGAGAAATGCAAATCAAAAGCACAATGAAATACCACTTCATATCCATCAGCATTGCTATTATGGGGGGGCGGGGGGAGGCAGAAAACAAGAGTTGGTGTGAATGTGGAGAATTTGGAACCCTTGTGCATTACTGGTAAAGATGTACAATGATGTCACCACTGTGGAAAACAGCATGGCAATCCCAAAAAACTAAACATGGATTTACCATTTGACCCAGCAATTCCAATTCTGGGTATATACAAAAAACAAATGAAAAAAGGAACTCAAATAGGTATTTGTACATCAATGTTCACAGCAACATTATTCACAACAGTCAAATGGTGGAAACAACCCAAATGTCCATCCATGGATGAAATGATTCACAAAACATGGCACATAGATACGATGGAATATTATTCAACCTCAAAAAGGAAAGAAATTCTGACAGATGCTACAACGCGGTTGACCTGAAGACATGCTAAGTGAAATAACACTAAAGGATAAATAATGTATGATTCCATTTATATGGGGTACCTACAATAGACAAGCAAATAGAAACAGAAAATAGAATGGTGGTTACTAGGGGCTGCAGGGAGAGGGGAATGGGGAGTTATTGCTTAATGGATACAGAGTTTCAGTATAGAATGATGAAAAAGTTCTGAATGAAGGTGGACAGTGGAGATGATTGCAAAACAATGTAAATGTACTTAATGTCACTAAACTGTACACTTAAAAATGGTTAAAATGGTAAATTTTATCTTATATATATTTTACCACAATAAAAAAATTTCAAAAAAAAAATGCACCAATAAGACAATGCAACATGTTCTTAACATGGAATATAAAGCATTTTGGTCTCAATTTGCATTTCTAGGCCTTCTTCCAACCATTCCCTCCACCCTCTCCAATATTTTTGACAGACATCCACATTTAAAAAGTCACCAGTCTCCAAATACTCTATGTGCCATTGGGTCTCCATGCCTTTAAATCATTTTGTCCCCTATGTGTATCCACCTGGTAAAACTAATCATCCTTCAAGTTACAGCTTAAAAGTCAAATATTCAGCGAACCCTTAATATCTTTCTTTTCCAACATAATGAAATGCTCCATTTAAATCATGATTAATACTATCACCTGTGCTCTGAATTCCATCCTTCTTTACCCACTCAGTAATAATCTCCTCCTTAAACATTACACAATCTACTAGTCTGTGTTTTCATTAAGTAAGCCCTCTTAGCCCTCTTTTTTTTTTTTTTTTTTTTTTTTGAGATGGGATCTCACTCACTCTGTCACCCAGGTTGGCGTGGCGTGCAATTGAGTAATCTCTGCTCACTGCAATCTCCACTTCCCAGATACAAGCGCTCCTCCACCTAAGCCTCTCAAGTAGCTGGGACCACAGGCACGTGCCACCACGCCCAGCTAATTTTTTGTATTATTGGTAGAGATGGGGTTTCACTATGTTGCCCAGGCTGGTCTCAAACTCCTGAGCTCAGGAGATCCACCTTCCTTGGCCTCCCAAAGTACTAGGATTACAGGCGTGAGCCACCAAGCCTGGCACATTAAGTAAGCACTCTTCACCTCTACACTAACAGCAACAACTATCATTTATTGAGTATCTACTATGGACCTGGCACCGTGCCAAGTGCTTTACAGATGTTATGTCATTTAATTCTCACAATATTACTCCCCAGATAGATACTACCAAAACCATTTTATACATAAGAATACTGAGGCTTACAGATGTTAAATATCGTCCTACAACTACAAGGTGGAACTGAGAATTAAATCTAGTTCTAACTCCAACCCGTATGCTCTTTCCACTCCATTTAAATCATTAATCAACAAATATTTATGGAACAACTATATGCCAGGTACTGTGCTAAGATGGGAAAAAAATAATGCATATAATCCCAGCCCTCATGGAGCTTACAGTCAAGAGAGAAAGATTAATTGATTATTTAAATTAAAAAATTAAAACTGTGATGAGAATTTTACTCTGCCAAATTAAAAGAAAAAAAAATTGTGTGCCAGTCTAGCTACTACCAATCTTCCTTTCTTTTCTGCACAATGAAGTTTCCTGAAAGTTGAGTCTATTCTCCTTTTATTTCCTTATCCCTTCTCACTCAAAACTATGTCTTTTTTAGTTCTAAAGCAGAAACTGTTCTTCCCAGGATTATCAAAACTTCCTTAGTTGCCAAATCTGACATTTTAAATTTTTATTTATTTTTTAATTGACAGGATTTTGCTACGTGGCCCAGTATGGACCCAAACCCCTGGGCTCAAGCAATCCTCCCACCTCAGCATCCTGAGTAGCTGAGACTACAGGCACCAAATCAGACATCTTTTAAGCTTTTAGATTATTTTTATCTATATTATCACATTTTCAACTACCATCTTGAAACTTTCCTTTCTTTTAGCTTCTCTAACACCTTTCTCTATTTTTCCTATTATTCTACTCATTCACCAATCTATTCACTGTTCTTCCTCTACTAGTCCCTTAAATGTTTGTATTCCTTGACATTCTGTCCTTAATCATTTGGTGACCTCATCCACAACTATGATTTCAACTGCTGAAGTTTACCAAACCTGAATCTCCAACTGCTAATATAAGTTCCAGATCCTTATATTCAAATGACTGTGGGACATCTCTACTTGAAATGTTCTATAAGTGTCTCAAACTCAGAATGTTATGAAACATTTTTTATTTCTGCTAAGTAAATGGCACCACAATCTATGATAACATATCAAATCAGACACCTTATGATCATTCAAGACATCCTAGGCCTGTACTCCCACAATTCTACATCTTGAATCTCTCTTAAAACTCAACTCCATTCTCACTAACTACTACTTCAGGTCAGTGTTCATCACAGCTTAACTAGATTATTATGAAAGGCTAACTGGTCTCCCCAAACAGACCCTTCTCAGGCTTCTTTCACAGAAGCCAGGGTGAGTGACCTTGCAAAAATACATGTTATGGCCAGGCGCACTGTTTCACACCTGTAATCCCAGCACTTTGGGAGGCTGACGTGGGTGGATCAGGAGGTCAGGAGTTTGAGACCAGCCTGGCCAACATGGTGAAACCCCGTCTCTACTAAAAATACAAAAATTAGCCAGGCGTGGTGGCATGCACTTGTAATCCCAGCTACTCGGGAGGCTGAGGCAGAAGAACTGCTTGAACCCAGGAGACGGAGGTTGTAGTGAGATGAGATAGCGCCACTGCACTTCAGTCTGGGCGATAGAGCAAGGCTCTATCTCGAAAAAAAACAAACATGTTATTAAACTCCATAATGCTCAAAATAAAATCCAAATACTCTAACACAGAACACAAATGCAAAATCAAAACTATCTATCAAGCAATAACTCCCCATTTTCCCCTCCTCCAAGCCTATGGCAAGCACTATTCTGTCTCTGATTCTGACTACTCTAAAAACCTCATGTAAGTGGAATCACACACTATTTTTCGTTTTCTAAAAGGCTTATTTAACTTAGCATAATTTCCCAAGGTTCATCCATGTTGTTGCATAATGCAGAATTTCCATCCTTTTTAAGGCTAATATTCCATTGTATGAATACTGTACATTTTGCTTATCTATTCATCCATCAATGGATATCTGAATTGCTTCCACATACTAGCTATTGTGAATAATGTTGCCATGAACCTGGGTGTATAAATATCTCTTTGAAACCCTGCTTTCAATTCTTTTAAGTGTATACCCAGAAGTGAAATTACTGGATCATACTGTAGTTCTATTTTTAATTTGTTGAAGAACCACCGTACTCTTTCCCATGGCAGCTACACTACTTTCATACCTGTCTTTTTTCCTAATCTTGGGGGGACAGCATTCAGTCTTTCATACTTAAGTATGATGATAACTGTTAGTTTTTTGTAGATTTTTTTTAACAGGGTCTCATTATATTGCCCAGGCTGATCTCAAACTCCTAGGTTCAAATAACCAAAGGAGCTGGGACTAACACACCCAGCTTTGTAGATGTCTTTATCACGTTATAGAAGTCGTCTTCTACTCCTAGTTTGCTTAGACTTTTTTTTTTTTTTTTTTGAGACAGAGTATCACTCTGCCACCCAGGCTGGAGTGCAGTGGCGTCATCTCAGCTCACTGCAACCTCTACCTCTGGGATTCAAGCGATTCTCCTGCCTCAGCCTCTCGAGTAGCTGGAATTACAGGTGCGGGTCACCAAGCCCGGCTAATTTTCGTATTTTTAGTGGAGAGGGGGTTTCGCCACATTGGCCAGGCTGGTCTCGAATTCCCAACCTCAGGTGATCTGCCTACCTCAGCCTCCCAAAGTGCTGGGATTACAGGCATGATCCACCGCACCTGGCCGTGCTTAGACTTTTTATCAAAGCATTTTTGAAAACGCTTTTTCAGCATCTACTGAGATAATCACATAGTTTTCTCTGTTTGCTAACATGGTAAATCACAATGAGCGGGGTTTTTTTTGTTTTTGTTGTTTTTTGAGATGAAGTCTTGCTCTGTTGCCCAGGCTGGAGTGCAGTGGCACGATCTGAGCTTACTGCAACCTCAACTTTCTGGGTTCAGCCTCCCAAGTAGCTGGGATTTCAGGCATGAGCCACCATGCCCAGCTAATTTTTGTATTTTTAGTAGAGACGGGGTTCACCATGTTGGCCAGGCTGGTCTCGAACTCCTAACCTCAGGTGATCCGCCCTCCTCAGCCTCCCAAAGTGCTAGGATTACAGGCCTGAGCTACTGTGCCTGGCCAATGAGGGATTTTTTAATGTAAAACTAACAGTGCACTCCTGGAATAAAGCCCCACTTGATCATGACACATTCATTCCTTTAATATGCTGTTGGATTCAATTGGCTAAAGTTATATTTAGAATTTCTGCATCTATGTTCATGAGGAGTTTTGGCCTAAAGTTTTCTTTTTTTTTCTCCCGTCGGAGTCAACAAGTTAAGAATAAAGTTTTCCTTTATTGCAATATATATATCTGGTTTGAATATCAGAGTTATGTGGACCTCATATTCACAGACTGAACTGGGAAGTATTTCTCCTCTTCAGTGTTCTGGAAAAATTTGTACAGAACAAGTACATGTATATTGATCAATTATCCAGAGCTCATTGACTTTTTTCTTTTTGTTTAATTTTTTCTTTCTGTGTTTCACTCTGGTGGTTTCCACTGCTTATCTTCAAGAGTTCACTAACCTTTTCTTTTGCAATGTTTGAGGTACTATTATTCCTACCCAATATAGTTTTAATCTTAGATGTCGTAGTTTTCGTTTCTAATAGTCCTGTTCATATCTTTTTTATATTTTCCATGTCTCTACTTTATCTCTGGAACATCAAGAATACAGTTATATTAACTGTCTTACTGTCCTTCTCTGCTAATCCTAACAAAGGCGTCAGTTCAAGGTCAGTTATTATAGCTGACTTTTCTCTTCATCATGATTTATATTTTCCTGCCTCTTTGCATAGCTGATAATCTTTGACTAAATGCTACATTATGTGAACTTTTTTCAGTGATGAGTATTTTTGTATTTCTGTAATATTCCTAAGCTTTGTTCTGTAATGACATTAAATACTTGGAAACCATTTATCATTTTGAATCTTGCCTTTAAAATATTTTATGTAGGACCAGACCACATTTAGTTTAGGGCTAAATATCCCTACTACTGAAACAAGATTCTTCTGAGTACTCTACCCAGTGTCCCATGAAGCACGAGGCTTTCCAGTCTGGATAGGAAGAAGTCCCGTATGAGCACCAATCACTGGTCTAATTTCCTCTGACAGTTTTTCCCTGGGTTCAGGAAGCTTTTTCATATGCATGCACCAATCAGCATTGTGCTGAATACTTTAAGAGGATCATCCACAGTTCTCTGGATTTCTTTTTGTGCAGTTTTCTCATTTTAGTTACACTGTCCTGTGAATTTTAGCTATCTTGGACTTAGTGCACTCTAAGGTCCCTCTCTTCAACTGTGAGAGTCCACTGGGTTCCCTTCCCTATAGTGCAACCTAGAAACTCTCAAGCTGGAGCCAACATTGGGCTCAGGCCATTTGTTTTTCATTCATTGACTCTGTCGCCTGAAAACCACTGCTTCATATTTCTGTATTTTTTTTTTTGTTTGTCATTTCAAGGGAAAAGTAAATCCACTGTTACTCTAACTTCACCAAAAGTATACGTCCTATATGGCTGCATTCAAGTTTGCTTTCTTTTTGTTCATTTCTATAATGTTCTAAAGTTTCCCTATACGGGCTGAGCATCCCTAATCTGAAAATCCAAAATGTGAAATGCTCCAAAATCTGAAACTTTTAGAACACCAACATGATGCTCAAAGGAAATGCTCATTAAAGTATAATGCAAATATTCCAAAATCTGAAAAAATCCAAAATACTTTGGTCCCAAGCATTTAGGATAAGGTATACTCAATCTGTAATGTGTATAGGTATAGTTTTCCTTTTTCTTTTTTTTGTGATAGAGTCTCGCTCCCTCGCCCAGACTAAAGTGAAGTGGTGTGACCTTGGCTCACTGCAGCCTCCACCTCATGAGTTCAAACAATTCTCATACCTCAGCCTCCCAAGAAGCTGGGATTACAGGCACATGCCACCATGCCCAGCTAATTTTTATGTATTTTTAGTAGAAACAGGGTTTTGCCACGTTGCTCAGGCTGGTCTGAAACTCCTGGGCTCAAGCAACTCACCTGCCTCAGCCTCCCAAAGTGCTGGGATTACAGACCTTAGCCACTGCACCCAGCCTAGGTATGATTTTCTTTTTAAGTTTCTTGCTTGCCCAGGTGAAACCCCGTCTCCATTAAAAATACAAAAATCAGCCAGGCATGGTATGCCTGTAATCCTAGCTACCTGGGAGGCTGAGGCAGGGTAATCACTTAAACCTGGGAGGCAGAGGTTACAGTGAGCCAAGATTGCACCACTGAACTCCAGCCTGGAAGACAGAGTGAGACTCTGTCTCCAAAAAAAAAAAAAAAAAAAAAAAGGTTTCTTGCTTGCAAGCCCGAGCTTCCTGGAACTAATGATAGGCATCTTCTGACATTTCTGGAAAATTCCTAATTATTATCACCTAAACTACTCCCTTGTCCCTGTTCTATCTGCTTCAGTTCATTTGTTGTTTTCAAGAAAACTATGTTGAGCACCTACTGTTGTCAGACACTGTCCTAAGCAACTCAGAAACAAAAATAACTAAATATGCCTTCTAGAACACTGCATATTGAAGTCTAGAAGGGAAGAGAAGGTAGACAGCCAGAATACAATGTGTTAGATTTTCTGATCAAAATATGTGGAAGTTGTTATGGGGGCACAGAGAAGGAGTATCCAACCCAGACTTGCTGAGAGGGTCAGGTAGAATATTTCTTAAAGAAGATACATGAGCTAAGACTTAGAGATAAGAGGTTACACAGTATTATTACTGCTGTTGTAACTTTAAAAAGAAAAAATTAAATAGCTAATTTACTAATACATTTTTAAAAGCCCTCTATTCATATCTATGTCTATGGGATATTTCAATAGAAATAACTGAAAAATTACAAATTCCCGAAGCTTATAAGTTTCTTAATTGTCTGCACTTCTCCAGCTTCACATCACACCATTTTCCCCCAGCTCTCTTTGTTCCAATCATACTAGACTTAAAGTTACTCATATGCCATGCCTTTTCCTGCCTAAAGACTTTTAATTCATGCTGCTTTTTGTGTAAAATGCTCTCCCACTTACCCTTCTAGGCCACTCACCTTTTTGCCATTTAAACTACTACTTCATTCAAAAGTCACTTTCTCAGAGAAACCTCCCCTGTTCTAGATCAAGTAAAATATCTTCGTACACCTCCTTAGCACAATCTTCCCCCCCTAACAAGACTCATTATATTTAAATCTTTATTCAACGCATGCCCTCATCAATTCTTAGAAAATCTGAGGGCAGGAACCACAACTATCTTATTCACCACTGCCTAGAACTAGCACACAAGAACTCAATAAACATCAGTTGGATGGACTAATTGTACCTAACAGCTCTAAACTTAGGAATCAACATTCTACAGGATGAGCAAACCGGTCTCAACAAGGTTCCTTCCTGATTATCTCAGATAAGGAAGGCAACGATTGCTTCCAAAGCTATCACTTCAGTTACCAATATAAGATTGGACAAATATTTCATTTTTAGTTTCACAAATAAAAAATATTCAATATGGTTTTACAACTTGAAAAATAAATAAAAGTATTTTTTAAAAAGAACTTACCAAAATATTTTTCTTATGTCGTTTCTCCTTTATATGTTTATGAGCCCCCTGGATATTTTCAATGTGAATTAAGCAAAGTTTGCATAGATACCGACAATTGGTATATTCTGGTGATCGCTGAAGAGACAAATTTTAAAAATGCACTTTATTCAGAAAACAGAGGAGTAAACTATTGACTATATAAGTGAATAATACAATTATGTAAGTAGACAGAAATAAGCACTGAAGGTTTTTTCTTTATCCTTTCCTTCTTCTAAAGTAATAGTTTTTAATAAACTTATATACCGAAGAGATAGTAGTCCTTTTTCAAAATAGTTATCATAGGAGATTACATACTAACTTTAATACGATATCTAACAATATCACGGTAATGCTAAATTATGTTTAATATTCACCTACTATCATCTTTAGAATCCAATGTAAGAAAAGCAGTCGGGCTGAGTGTGGTGGCTATGCCTGTAATCCCAGCACTTTGGGAGGACGACGCTGGCAGATCACTTGAGCTCAGGAGTTGAAGACAAGACTGGACAACATGGAGAAACCCATTCTCTACTAAAAATACAAAATTTAGCCGTGCATGGTGGCGCAGGCTTGTAATCCCAGCTACTCTGGTGGCTGAGGTGGAAGAATTGTCTCAGCCTGGAAGGCAGAGTTTGCAGCAGCGAGCCGAGATCGCACCACTGCACTCAAGCCTGGGCAACAGAGCAAGACTTCATATTAACAAAAAAAAAAAAAAAAGAAAAGTGGTCTTGCTATTTAGTCTTATTCCAATGTTGTCCCCAAAACTGATTTCAAATTTAACTTGCAGCCATTTTGATTACCATAAAAAAATAAAATCTGCCCTCGAATTGGGGATTTCAAAAGAATGGGCCACAAACATGTAAGAAATTTCAAAAGTTGAGTTCGAAAAACACTCCAATCACAGTATCATGGGGATAAATGAATAACCTCTTGAGGTCACTACTGAAGGGAATAACAATTCTAACACACTAAACTATCAGTCACAGAACGTCACTCATACTTCGTGTATGTATTCTCAAAATACTAATAAAACTTAGTAATTACTGAATACCTGTTATGTGCCAGGAACTATGCTAGGTGTTTAACATACAATTTGTCATTTTAATTCCCCTAATCATCTGATTAAATTGACATTATTTTCATCTTATAGATGTGAAAACAAAAGCCCATAGAACCTGCACCTTTTACAAGGATATAGCAGTATTAAGTGGAAGACAACTGAATTTAAATTCCTGTACACCTGAATCTGAAGTCAACATTCTATGCAGATTACACAATAAAAAATTACAAACACACAATAAATACATGTGGAATTTTAAAAGTTTCTAATGCCTTACACTGAAACTTTAGCAATGCTTAGTTTTTATTTCAGATTGATTTATGATATTCAACAGGCTTCAGCTTCTGACAAAAAGATTCTTTCACCTCAGAAAATTACATAATTTCTTTTAAATGAGAAACTTGCTCCAAATTTAGCAACAATCCTGCTACAGACTAAAAATAAATATAGCCATCCCTTATAGAGTATTAACCTTTCAACAACCCTATCAGAACTCCCCATTTTATTGGCAAACTAAATCTCAGGGATTAATTTGCCCAAGGCAACAAGTAAATAAGAAAAGTTGGCTCAATCTAGTTATTTCAATTCTCTAGCATAAAAATTCTGTCAAATCAGTTCCTACTGGAGAATGAATTAAGTCCTCAAAGAAAACGCTACCTCTTAGTTTCAAAACAACTACTTCTTTACTCATCAAATATATTGAGCTCATATTATACAGCAAACATTTTTCTAGGAGCTGGGGATAAGAGCAATAAATAAAATAGAAATCCCTGTCTATATGAATTTACGTTACAGTGTAAGGAGACAGGTAATAAACAAATACACAAATATGCCTGGGGTTGGGGGAGTTACTGCTTTTTAAAAGTAGAGACATCACTTAAGACCTTATTGATAAAGTAACTTTAAGGAAGTAAAGGATTAAGCTGTGTGGATATCTGAAAAGACACATTTCAAGCAGAGGGAAAAGTGAATGCCAAGGCCCTGAGGCAGGAAGGTACCTAAAATATTTGAGAAACTACAAAAAAGTTAGCATAACTGGGAACAGAGAGCTAATAGGGGACAGATCACAAAATCCCTTGTGAAGACTCTGGCTTTTATTCTAAGTATGAGGGAAAGCCATTGAAGGTTTATGAGCAGAGAATTACAAGATCTAATTTATATTTTAAAAGGATCATTTGCTTTCTATATTGAGAATAGAAGCAGAAAAGGCTATTGCAGTTAACAGCATAATTCAATAATCCAAAAAAGAGATTATGTTGGCTTAGTTCAAGGTGAGAGTGGTGAAGGTGGTAAAAAGAGTTGCTTTCAGGAGTTGAAAGCATACATACAGAATACCTAAAGCCCTGTGTACTGATGAGGTCACTAAGGAAGTCATGAAATCAATCATATAAACTTTTCAATTGTAAAATGTTAGCAGACCAAAGACAAGTCTACCAAGAAAATCTTGGTATTACACTGAATGGGGAGTCAGAAGGCATGAGAGGACATCTCAACTGACCTTGGATAAAGCTGTATCACTACAGCCTGATTCTATCTTCTTATTTATAATAGAAAACTGCCCCACCTGGTAAAAATAATTCAGTTCTACAAGTAGCTCATCTTTATTTCTTACTACATACCAGGACTTGTGCTAAAAACTTTACTTGTATTATCTTATTTAATCCTCATAATAGTCCTACGAGCTAGGTGTTATAATTGTTATCAATCCCATTTTACTGATGAGTAAACTGATGTTTAAAGAATTTAAATAATTTATCCAAGGTTATCCAACCAATAAGTGGCAGAGCTAGACCCAATGACTCCAAAATCCATGCACTTGACCACTGTGCACAGTCTAATTACCAACCAACCACTTCGTGCAAGGCACATATTGGGCACAACATCAAATCAGACAAAACTGCTCTCATCATCATAAACTTTCTAGTTTCACAGAAAAAAAATACATAAAAAAAGTTAAACACTGTTTATTATATTTTATTCTACTGTTAAATAAACCAACTAGTAAATCTTTACCTTTCTGCAAACAAGCTAGAACAAAGATTTCTGGGTATTTCCAACTCAATATTTAACATTCAACCATAGGAAAATTTACCCTTCTGATCTAATGGTTTGGACTTATTTCTTCTTTGGTACAGAGCAAAAGTCTACAGTCTACATCTTTATTCCTCAATTAGATAATCTATGGAAACACTGAATTAAAGGACCTGAAGAAAAAAAAAAAAAAAAAAACCTGGGAATATTCTTAATGAGTGTCTAAATTTGGTAAAGAAAAATGTTACTTAAGAGGACAAGCCAGTTGTGGTAGCGCATGCCTGTAGTCCTAGCTACCTGGGAGGCTGAGGCATGAGAATCACTTGAAACTGGGAGGCAGAGGTTGCAGTGAGCCGAGACCGCGCCACTGCACTCCAGCCTGGGAGACAGAATGAGACCCTGTCTCAAAAAAAAAAAAAAAGTACAATGAATTTGCCCGAGCACTGTGGCTCACACCTGTAAACTCAGCACGTTGGGAGGCCGAGACCAGTCTGGGCAACCTGGCAAAACACCATCTCTAAAAAAATACAAAAAACTAGCAGGCTTGGTGGCACATGCCTGTAGTCCCAAGCTACTCGGGAGGCTTAGGTACCTGAGCCTGGGAGGTCAAGGCTGCAATGAGCCATTATTGAACCACTGCAATTCAGCCTGGGCAACCAGAATGAGATCCTGTCTCAAAAAAAAAAGAAAAAAAATAAATAAATAAATAAAATGAATTGTACCAAGTTCAAGAGGCCAAATAATTTAAAAAAAAAAAAAAAAGAGTACAATGAATTGAAAATAAGTTTGGAGGGCATAAGAAATAAAGAGGTAGAAAGAAAAGGGATTACAAATATCTACGCTGGTACTGGCACAGTAACTTTACATCATTACTGACTATATAAATTGAACAACAAATAAAATGTTTTCCAATGCTTCCAAGCTTTATTTTCACCCCAGGCCATTTTTCCTACTACCATCAAATACCTATTGCATCCCAACTTCTTCCTTCTTTCAATAACAACTGACCTTTCCTGCTTCACTCCTATGTAACTTCCCAACCAGTTCTCTGCTTATTTTCTTATTTGCTTATGTGTCTTTCTCTAGTGAACTCCTAGAAAAGCAATCACGTTTTTTAAAACGTCAGGTACTAGATCATGGCACATAAAAGGCACTCAATATTTATTCTGACAATGGACAAAATTATAACACCTAGCGCATAGGGCTGTTATGAGGATTAAATAACACAAGTAAAGTTTTTGGCACAAAATCTGCTATGTATTAAGTACTAAATAAAGATGAACAGAATTGAATTATTTTACCAGGTAAGTCAATCTTTATTATATTATAAATAAGGAGATAGAATCAGGTTCCAGTGATAGAGAGTTATCCAAGGTCAGTTGAGATGTCATCCAGAAATTTACTAATTCCAGAGGAAAAGTGAAAGAACTAAGTAAAGACATAACTAAGTAAAAGGCCGGGCACGGTGGCTCCTGCCTATAATCACAGCACTTTGGGAGGCCAGGGTGGGTGGATCATTTGAGGTCAGGAGTTCGAGACCAAACTGGCCAATATAGTGAAACCCCGTCCCTACTAAAAATACAAGAATTAGCCAGGCATGGTGGCGCACAATTGTAATACCAGCTACTTAAGAGGCTGAGGCAGGAGAATTGCTTGAACCCAGGAGGTAGAGGTTGCAGTGAGCTGAGATCATGCCAATGTACTCCAACCTGGGCAACAGAGCGAGACTCTGTCTCAAAAAACAAAACAAAACAAAAAGTATAAGAGCAAATTGCAAAAAAGACTTCCTTTTAACTAGGATCTTGTAATACTAACTATACAACCCAAACTCTCTCCTATATTATGGTCCTCTACTTCTTGATATTCCTTTCTCTTTTCATGTGGCGACTACTCTGCTGTAAGTTCTATTAATAACCCAGGATTGTCTTGTTCAATCTAGATATAATTTCATTTTTCTAAACTATACAAAATCATACCATTTCTTTCCTTATTTATCAAGAATGATGACCTATTTCCTTGTAAGCATATTTAAAAATAACCCAAGTATCTATTTGTCAACAGTTTTGTGATTTTTTTTTTTTTTTTTTTGAGATGGAGTCTTGCTGTGTCGCCCAGGCTGGTGTGCAGTGGCACAATCTTGGCTCACTGCAACCTCTGCCTCCTGGGTTCAAGCAATTCTCCTGCCTCAGCCTCCCAAGTAGCTGGGACTACAGGTACCGACTACCACACCTCGCTAATTTTTGTATTTTTAGTAGAGACGGGGTTTCACCATGTTGGTCAGGCTGGTCTCGAATTCCTGACCTCAAGCAACCTGCCCACCTCGGCTTCCCAAAATGCTGGGATTACAGGCGTGAGCCACTGGGCCTGGCCGTGATTTGTGATTCTTTCCTTCAAAACCTAGCAGTGTTTTTATTGAGGCCAGGAATGTGTATTTCTAGATTAAGAAATTAATACACAGGAATAAGATACCAATGGCTAGGATAGTTCCTATTACACAGTTAATGTTCAATAAATACAGGAAAAGAGAAAAAGGAAGAAGTCTAGTGTGTTGTATGGTGTTTGCTATTTTATTTCCATCAATCTGAATGGACTTTTAACTTCTAATGGGAAGAAACTGCCATTTTCACCAATACATCCCCAGTGCCTATCAGAATACCTGGCACAAAACAAGTCCTCAGTGTCTATTTGATGAGTGCCTAAATCAGAGGTCAGCAAGTTTTGTCTATAAAGGGGCGAATAAATATTTTGGTAGACATTTTATGCTTTGGCAAAGACTAAATATTTTATGCTTTTCAAGCCATATAAGCTCTGTGACAACTACTCAACTCAAATTTCCCATCGTAGCATGAAAGTAGCCACAGACGACATGTAAACAAATAGGCATGGCTATATTCCAATAAAATGTTTACCAAAAACGGTGGGGAGACTAGGTGTATTTTAACCCATTCAAAAACAAAAGCAAGGGATAGACCATAGTTTGCCAACTCTTGGGATGAATGAAGTCAGACTCACAGATAATAAGTAACTGCTGAAAAAGAGAGGCAAGGAAGAAAAGAGGGAAAGAAGAAGAAAGGTAGAGAAGAGGGAAGTAAGGAAAGATGAATGCAACCTCTGTCTTATGAATAAAAGAAAAATAAAAAAAGCTGTACTTGGGGAAAACAGTTATGAAACACACATTTCCCCCCAAATAACTAAAACAACATAGTATACTTTTTCAAGTCGAAAGATGTGATCTCTTTCTAAGCGTTCTTCTGCTTGTTTCAACCCCAGCCTCTGCTCAGGAGTCAATGCAGATTCATCTATCACAGTGGCATTTTCTAAATAGTCCATCTCTGAAGAATTTTCTTTATTAGATTCATCATTCTTCATTTTACCTAGAAAAGAAAGCAATCACTCAGTTATCATCAGAACTGGTAAATTTTTAAATTTTTTAATGGAAAACAGACATTAAATTTATACACAGAAAAAATATTATTTCCTTATATTTTCCTTAGGAAAGTATACAAGTTGGTATGCATATATAAAATATAGGTAAGAGGTAGACATGGTATCCAAAGTCACAAAGAAAAACCTTTATGGGTCAAATGACTAGCTTGTTCTTCCAATCTATCCATCAAGAGATACATAACTGAGACTTACATTACACAAAGCTAATTACACAAAGCTAATAAAACATAATCATCTTGGAGAATCTCTGAAGTCAATCTGATAAAAAAACTGTTTGGAGTCCCACTCAAAGAAGGTTAGTCACTGAACTAAATTCACTAGCAATTAAAACAACATATGTATACTCCAGACCACAAACCCACACAAGGCTCCTTCTTCTTTCCTTCCACAGAACTCCTGGATATCTCCACTACATTAATGGTTTTCCTTTGCTTCTCTGCCTCCTAACTAGATTGTAATCTCTTTGAGGCACAGACTATGTTTTCACCTTTGCATCTGCAGCATCTAGCAGTATGTATCTAACCTACAGTAGGTTCTCCCACCAGCGCAATTTTTAAAATATAAACCAAATCACCTTATTCTCTTGCTTAAAACACACAAATGGCTTTTGAAGAGTTCAGAATAAAGTTTTAACTCCCTAGCATATTACGCACAGTCCCTTGACCTCATGAAGGCAGTAAACAGAATAATTCCAAGTTGTAATAAATGTTATAAAGGAAAAAAAGCAAGGAACTGAGAGGGAGACCAACTTTAGATATGGGAGCCAGAGAAGGCTTCTCTGAGGAGTTATCATTTAAGCCAAAACCTAAAGAAAAAAATCTAGCTAACTTACCTGTAACTCCAACCTCAGATCTTGCCACGACACTTTTCACTTCATATTAAATGTGCCAGAATTAATCACCAAAGCTGCTTCAAGTCTCAATATCTTTACATATGCTACTCCCTTCTCCATTGATGCTCCCCCATTAATATTTACCTGTCCTTCAAAATTCAGCTTAAGCACCACTTGTTTCCATAAGCCAGTCTGACATTCTCTCGTTCTATTACCCTCTATTATCTCACATTTACAGAGTAATGGAATTTGTATTCATGTATCTGTCTCCTACATTAGATGATGGATTTCTTGATGCTAATGACCGGGGTCTTACTTTTACCTTCAGATTTTAATACAATGCCTAGATCTGAGCTAATGCTCTGTGTCATGTTGAATAAATAAATGAATCTGGATGTATCTACAAGTATTTCAAAAAAGAAATGCTCATAGATCATCAATAAATCTCTCCATTCTGTCCTCAAAAGCCTGTCCTCAAAATTGCATGGCATTCTGTCCTCAAAATTGCATGGCATCTAGAGGAACCCTGACAGTCAAGCCTACCTTTTGATAGCACTAATTTTCTGAACAAAGAAATGGTATGCCTCTAGAGATGGTGCATTTCCTACCACAAGAGCACAGGAGTTTCTAGACTAGGAAGGCAAACTCAGATAAGGATGTTATAAAAAGGACTCAAACACGAGAAGTATGGCTAGGTTACATAAGTGTTTCTTAAATTACAGTTGGAGGAATATTGATGCACTATAAGCAACTTGCAATTATGTCCTAATATTTGGAAAAATGATTTAGTTTTTTAGTAACCATTTTATTATGGAAATGTAGAAGAAAAGATGAAATCCTAGTATTATTTCTACTTTTCATGAAAAAGGATGGGAAGAAGACAATCTAATAATGTAACCTTCTTCTCTTTTCCATATTTATAACTGGCCTTGTGTGACAAGGTAACCAACATCAGCAAATCTTGTAAAAGCATCGTTTCTGCTAACACAAATAATTAGAGAAAGCTGCCTTTCTTCAAAAGTCAGAAATATATGAAATTATTTAATTTTCTGGAATCAACATATAAAACAAAATAATACCAGGCAGAACGTCCTAAATTGTGTTCCAAAAACAATAGTTCATTACATGTTAATACTCTCACAAAACAAGAATTGAAAACCTGTATCCACACAAATACTTGTACATGAATGTTCATAGAATATTCACAATAGCCAAAGGTGGAAACAATCCAAAAACCCATTTCTGGTGAATGGATAAACAAAATGTGGCATTTGTATACAATGGAATATTATTCAGGTGTCATAGTCAGCTCAGGCTGCCACAACAAAATACTACAGACTGGGTGGCTTAAACAACAGAAATTTATTTTCTCATAGTTCTGGAGACTGGAAAGTCAAAGATCAAGGTGTCAGCAAGGTCACTGTCTGGTGAGGGCTCTCTCCTGGGTTGCAAACAGCCACCTTCTTGCTGTGTGTTCACGTGGCCTTTCCTTATAGGACAGAGGTTCTCTCTTCTCCTTCTTTTTTATAAGGCCAGATTAGGACCTCACCATTAGGACCTCATTTAACCTTAATTACCACCTCAAAGCCCTGTTTCCAAATACAATTACGTTGGAGGTTAGGGCCTCAACATATGAATTTGGGAGGGGACATAATCCAGTCCATAACAACAGCCTTAAAAAGGAATGAGGTACTGATACACGTTACAACATGGATAAACCTTAAAAACATGACACTAAATGAAAGCCAGACACAGAAGACCACATATTGTATGATTTCATTTCTATGAAATATTTAGAATAGGCAAATACATAGAAACAGAAAGTGTACTAGTAGTTGCCAGAGGCTGGGGAAAGTGGGGAATGGGGAGTAACTCTTAATGGGCATGGGGTTTCCTTTTGGGATGATGAAATTAGACACTAGTTATGACTGTGCAACACTGTGAATGTACTTAGTGTCACTGAATTGTATACTTTAAAATGGTTAAGATGGTAAAATCTTACATGTATTTATCACCAAAAAATTTAAATATAGAGTTAGCATACAACTAGCAATTCCATTTCTAAATATATATACTGAAAAAATGAAAACATACATCCACACAAAAACTTTTACACAAATGTTCAGAACAGCATTATTCAGAATAATCAAAAGATGGAAACAATCCAAATATCCATCAACTGATGAATGGACAAACAAAATGTAATATATCCATATAATGCAATACTATTCAGCAATAAAAGGGAATGACGTACTAATACATGCCATAACATGAATTAACTTTGAAAAAAATATGCTAAGCCAAATAAGGCAGGCACAACAGGCCACATATTGTATTATTTCATTTATATAAAATAGGTACATCTAAAGAGAAAGAAAGTAGATTCATGGTTGTCAGTGGGGAGGAGGAGTGGGTAATGAATAGTGACTGCTAATGGCTATGGAGTTTCTTTGTAGAGTGATGAAAATGTTCAGAATTAGATAGTGATGGCAGCGCAATTTTGTGAATATAATAAAAACTACTGAACACTTAATACTTAGATTTTTAGTAAAATATTCTTTTTTTTTTTTTTTTGAGACGGAGTTTCGCTCTTGTTGCCCAGACTGGAGTGCAGTGGTGCAATCTCGGCTCACTGCAACCTCTGTCTCCCAGGTTCAAGCGATTCTCCTGCCTCAGCCTCCCAAGAAGCTGGGATTACAGGCATGCGCCACCACGCCCAGCTAATTTTGTATTTTTAGTAGAGACGGGGTTTCGCCATGTTGGCCAAGCTGTTTTCGAACCCCTGACCACAGGTGATCCACTCGCCTCGGCCTCCCAAAGTGCTGGGATTACAGGCGCGAGCCACTGCACCTGGCCTTGAATACTTAGATTTTTTAAATAAAAAAAATTGACCCAACAGTAAGACAGAAGTATATACTTTAAAAGGATGAATTTTATGACATATAAATCCCAGCTACTTGGGAGGCTGAGGCAGGAGAATTGCTTGAACGCGGGAGGCGGTGGTTGAAGTGAGCTGAGATCACGCCACTGCACTCCAGCCTGGGCATCAGAGTGAGACCCTATCTCATTAAAAAAAAAAAAAAAAAAAAAAAAGAAGGCAAAGGAAGTTTAAGAGAGCTAGCCATATGGACATTTGGGGAATGAGTGTTCTTGATGCAGAGGAAAAAGCAAATGCAAAGTTCCTCATATGGATATCTATCTTCTCAGTTGAGGAAATTCAAGAAAACTATGCGGATGGAGCAGAGAGAAAGGGTGAGAAGTAAACAAATGAGGGCAAGGCAGAGAAATAGGGGAGTGTCACAGATCGTGTAAGGCTCTACTAGCCACTGTAAGAACACTAGCTTTTACTCTGATGGATGGAAAGTCACTGAAACACTCTAAATACTAGTAATGTGATCTGACTCATTTTAACAGGATCATTCTGCTTACTATACTGAAAACACAATGAAGGGTGATGTAACTGAAAGTAAGATGAGTTGGTGCATGCTGCTTGAAAGCATTATCTTGACCAGCAGCATCAGCATCACTTGGGAGCTTATTAGAAATCCAATTTATCAGGACTTATCCTAGGCTTTCTGAATCAAAACACTCTGGAAATGAGACCCAAGACTCTGCATTTTAATATGAATCCCAAACAATTCATATACACATTAAAGTTTGAGAAACCCAGATCAAGAACACTCTCTCCTCAAATATTCACCTGGCTGGTTCACCTCTTTCCTTCAAGTATTTGCTCTAATGTCACTTTCTCATTGACACTTTAACTCCACCAATACCAACAGTAGCATCATTCCCTATGTCGTTCCTATTTCATTTTTCTCAAAGGATTTAAAACCACCTTACTTAACTTACTCTCTATATTTTATTTTCTTTTTTTTTGAGATGGAGTTTCGCTCTTGTTGTCCAAGCTGGGGTGCAATGACGCAATCTCAGCTCACTGCAACCTCCGCCTCCCAGGTTCAAGCAATTCTCCTGCCTCAGCCTCCCGAGTAGCTGTTGCTACAGGCACACGCCACCATACCTGGCTAGTTTTTTGTATTTTTAGTAGAAACGGGATTTCACCATGTTAGCCAGGCTGGTCTTGAACTCCTGACCTCAGGTGATCCGCCTGCCTCGGCCTCCCAAAGTGCTGGGATTACAGGCGTGAGCCACCGTGCCCAGCCAACTTACTACATATTTTTCTTATTTATTGTGTTTGTTATCTGTTTCATCCCACTAGAAGATTAACTCCATAAGAGTGGAATTATCGGTTCCATCACTTCTATATTCCTAATGACTAGTTCAGTTCCTGGCATGTAGTGGACACCAAAAAACAACATTTTATTGAATGAATGAATAAATGACAAAAAGAAAAATGATGTGCCAGGTGGGAGCTAAAGTTAGGCCTAATGGAGAAGACTGAGATCAATCAAATTTCTATATAACCTATCAAGTCCAAATAGATAATGATCTAGCCATGTATGGTAGCTCATGCCTATAATCCCAGCACTTTGGGAGGCCGAGGCAGGCAGATGGCTTGAGGTCAGGAGTTCAAGACCAGCCTGGCTAACATGGTGAAATCCCATCTTTACTAAAAATACAAAAATTAGCTGGGTGTAGTGGTACACGCCTGCAGTCCCAGCTACTCAGGAGGCTGAAGGACAAGAATCACTTAAGCCCAGGAGGTAGAAGTTACAGTGAGCTGTGATTGCGCCACTGCACTCCAGCCTGGGTGACAGGGTGACTCTGTCTCAAAAAACAAAAAAAAAAGACAGCTGGACGCAGTGGCTCACGCCTGTAATCCCAGCACTTTGGGAGGCCAAGGTGGGTGGATCACAAGGTCAGGAGTTCGAGACCAGCCTGATGAACATGGTGTAACCCCATTTCTACTAAAAATACAAAAATTAGCCAGGTGTGGTGGCATGTGCCTGTAAATCCCAGCTACTCAGGAGGCTGAGGCAGGAGAATCACTTGAACCCGGGAGGTGTAGGTTGCAGTGAGCCAAGATCATACCACTGCACTCCAGCCAGGGCAAAAGAGCAAGACTCTGTCTCCAAAAAAAAAGATAATGATCTAGATATAAAGGTTTTACTGTATTTATTTCACTGAGAATCAATCTAATAAGAAATCATTAATTCAAACATTATTAATTTGGATGTTTTCATATGGGGAAAAAAAGAAGTGCTAAACAATTACATATAAACATGACTTCAAGGCTAATACTATACATATCATATTATACATGAATTTAAAGAGAATTCTTTAAAACATGAGAAGCACTTACTTATGAAAAATGACTGTATACTACAAATCATTTTTATTAATTTGTTAAACCAAGTTTCCCAAAAGAACCTCTACTTGGTCTACTAGCTTCCTTAAGCTAGCTTCCTGAAACTAGTTCAACTCATTCTCCATGTTAACAAGTAAAAACTGCATTTAATTGGAGTAATATAATAAGTGATAGTCATTGCCATTGCATGCCCACATGTCCGGTACTACATGAAACCCTCTACTGGATTATTTCACTTAATCTTCATAACATAGGCAGCAGCATCTCCACTTTTTTAAAAATGAGAAAACATATTTTTCAGCGATAAGCAGTTTATTGAAGGTTACAAAGTAAGTAAAGAAGCTGGAATTCAAAACCCATGCAATTTCACTCCAGAGCCCATATTCTTAACTATCTCTCTATGTCATCTCAATTATTTTGTTGACTTTAAAAGAAAATAATCTTTGGCCAGGGCAGTGGCTCATGCCTGTAATCCCAGCACTTTGGGAGGCTGAGGCAGGCGGATCACCTGAGGTCAGGAGTCTGAGATCAGCCTGGCCAACATGGCGAAACCCCATCTCCACTAAAAATACACAAATTAGCTGGGTGTGGTGGCAGGCGCCTGCAGTCCCAGCTACTTGGGAGGCTGAGGTAGGAGAATCGCTTGAACTCAGAGGCAGAGGTTGCAGTGAGCCGAGATCACACCACTGCACTCCACCCTGGACAACAGAGTGAAACTCTGTCTCAAAAAATAAATAATCTTTAAATCATGTTTTTCACCAATTCAAATAACAAGACCCTTAACTAAGTGATCTTTTTTTTTTTTTGAGACAGACTCTCGCTCTGTCATCCAGGCTGGAGTGCAGTGGCGCGATCTTGGCTCACTGCAACCTCCATCTCCTTGGTTCAGGCAATTCTCCTGCCTCAGCCTCCCGAGTAGCTGAGATTACAGGCATGTGCCACCACACCCGGCTGATTTTTCTATTTTTATTAGAGATGGGATTTCACCATGTTGGCCAGGCTGGTCTCGACCTCCTGACCTCAGGTGATCCATGCACCTCGGCGTCCCAAAGTGCTGGGATTACAGGCATGAGCCACCGCGCCTGGCCAATTAAGTGACCTTAAACACCACTATTTACTGGCCCGGTGTAGTGGCTCATGCCTGTAATCCCAGCACTTTGGGAGGTCAAGGTGGGGGTATCACTTGAGGCCAAGAGTTCAAGACCAGCTTAGGCAACATAGTGAAACCCAGTCTCTACTAAAAATATAGAATTAGCCAGGCATGGTGGCGCACACCTGTAGTCCCAGCTGATGCAGGAGAATTGCTTGAACGTGGGAGGCAGAAGTTGCAGTGGAGCCAAGTTCACACCACTGCACTCCAGCCGGGGTGACAGAGCAAAACCCTGTCTCAAAAACAAAACCAAACCAAAACAAACAAAAAAAAACCACCACTATTTCCTGAATCATTCAAGTACCATGATGTTTACATTTTTCCCATATCTAAACATTACCAGTATTATCACTTATTTGATTCTGTCTCTAAACTGACTTAGTTTTTAAATTTGGCCTTGTCCTCAGCCTTAATATACAATTATGAGACTGAGACACATAAAGTCAACTCTATTAAAATTCTTTTAAGTCTGTCGATATACCATCATCTGTGTACCACAAGAAATAAAAACAAGCTATTTCTGAATTCTTTACCAGTGTTTCTCAAAGTGTGGCAAATAATGATTCAGAAATAGGTTCTTTTTATTTCTACATCAAGATAACGCTGTATTTTTCCAGCCATGAAAACACTAGGAAAAAAAGATTATAAAATAAATTATTTAATTTAAACAAAATCAGGATTAAAGTTACTCAAAAGACATAGACAATATTTCTAAACAATTAAAACTAAAATCAGGATCCCACAACAAAATGAATTTTACAACAGTTCTCAAAGTAAACTCTAAGTGTCCTAACCAATCCCTGCTTCCAGTCCTGTTCCTATCAAAGAATTTCCTGCATTACACTCAAAAGGATTTTTTTAAAAATCTGATCACAGCATTACTTTACTTAAAACTCTTCCAAAGGCCAGGCACAGTGGCTCACGCTTGTAATCCCAGCACTTTGGGAGGCCGAGGCAGGCGGATCACGAGGTCAGGAGATTGAGACCACGGTGAAACCCCGTCTCTACTAAAAATACAGAAAATTAGCCAGGTGTGGTGGCAGGCGCCTGTACTCCCAGCTACTCGGAGAGGCTGAGGCAGGAGAATGGCGTGAACCCGGGAGGCAGAGCTCGCAGTGAGCCGAGATCGTGCCACTGCACTCCAGCGTGGGTGACAGAGCGAGACTCCATCTCAAAAAAAAAAAAAAAAACAACTCTTCCATGCCTGTAATCCCAGCATTTTGGGAGGCCGAGGCAGGCAGATCAAAAGGTCAGGAGTTCAAGAACAGCCTGGCCAATATGGTGAAATCCCGTCTCTACTAAAAATAAAAAAGTAAGCCAGGTATGGTGGCACGTGCCTATAGTCCCAGCTACTCAGGAGGCTGAGACAGAATTGCTTGAACCTGGGAGGCGGAGGTTGCAGTGAGTGGAGATCGCACCACTGCACTCCAGCCTGGGCAACACAGCAAGACTCTGTCTCAGAAAACAAAAAACAAAAAAAAATTCTTCAATGGCTTCTGAAAATACTCAGGATAAAGTCCAAACTTTCTGGCATGGCTTAGAAGCCCCTGATATTCCTGTGTTCCCTTTCAGCTGCATCTTTTGCCGTTCTCAACCTCAACTTTCTGCTCCAGCCGTACTAAGTCTCAGTAATACTCAGTCTCACAATTTATATCACCTATTTTGTCTGCCCAAAGTCTAAATCTCACTATTTAATCATGTGCTCTCTCAACTTCAATTAAGTTTTTGGCACTGAAAATCATTGTTTATCTGTACCACCCTCCTATCAGACTGGAAGCTTCCTTGAAGTTTAGGGCTATGGGTTTTTTTGTTTGTTTGTTTTGGTTTTCCATTGTAAACAAATGCTTGATATATATATAAGAAGAACTCAATACATACATATTTGGTGAATGAATGAGCAATACATTATCAAGACCATTTAAACAAGAGTGTGTATGTGTATGAGCATGTGTGTACCAACTAAAGAAGATACTAAATTTTTATTTGCACAGTCTTTGTACCTACCATAATAAATGAAAAGGCTTTCTTTTTTTAGCTTCACCAAGGATCAATCTAGTAAGAAACCATTAATGCAAGTATTATTAATGTGGATGTTTTCATATGGGAACAAAAGTGCTAAACAATTATGTATAAACACGACTTTTTGTAATTAAAATGGTTAAACCGGGGATAATCTAAAGAACATTAATATACAAAAATCCCTCCAAAAAATGACTTACTTAAATCGTCCGATACGTCTTCAATTCCTGAAGCACTATCATCAGAATCACCAGTATTATCTGTACATGTCTGTTGCTTCTGAGATCGTGGTGAGTTTTGCAGAGCACATTTTTCTCCCTCTACAGCTTCAATATTCACTTTGTCCACAGAAGTAAAGGAGCTTGGAATTTTTTTTCCAATCTGTTGTAATTCTGTCTTCTGTCTCATGTCTTTCAACAGTAAACTGGGTCCCTTTTCTGCTTCTGCTGGTGAACTTGGTACTTTTTCTGACTTCATCTGATAACTGGATGCTTTTTCTGCTTTCACTGAATTAGGTGACTTTGGTGATTTTTCTGCTTTTGCCTGTAAACTGGTTGCCTTTTCTAATTTTGCCTGTGAAATGGTTGCCTTTTCGGCTTTCACCGGTGAATTAGGAAATTTTTTTGCTTTGCAATGACTTTGATCTCGAAGGACTAACCCCAAATCTTTAGGACCTGGAAGGTTGGCAGCATTTACTTTACATGATTTAACTTCTGTTTTTTCTATACAAATATCATTTTGCTTATTTTTTTTACTACTATTCCTATTTGGAGAGCTGTTCTCAATTTCTTTTACGGATTTATCGTTTCTAGCTTTCAATGTTTGATTACCTATAACTTGAACTGCTTTGCTTTCTTCACAAATAACATTCTTCTTTGGTTCATGATTTTCACTTTTTAAGGTTTTAGACTCTTCCATTATTTGAAAATCTGTTTCTTTCCAATTGTGATATTATAAAATGGCAGATCTCCAGTAGTTTAAATTGCTTCAAATCCAGTTTAGGCAAGCAAACTATTGGGTTAAAAAAAAGAGAAAAATCTGTTATTTAAAATGCAAAAACAATTTTTTATGGTTAGACATTAAAAAACAATTTTTTTAACTTGTTCTAAAAACTGAAGAAATTGTTAAAAAAAAAAAAAAGACAAAACTCAGAAAACTATATGAGAAGGCGTTACAGTGCACTAGGTAAATAGCCAAATGCTCATCAAGGGAATTCTAATGTAATTGTGGTAAAACAGCACCAAAATAAAGAATTTTAGAAGTAAAGGTTGTCTCATATTTCTTTAAGAATTTCAATAGAAAACTAAAACTTGCAATTGAATGTATCACAATTAACATGAAAGGAAACAGAATAAAGAAAACACAAGAATTCCAATCTTGGCTGGGTGTGGTGGCTCATGCCTGTAATCCCAGCACTTTGGGAGGTCAAGGTGGGTGGATCACCTGAGGTCAGGAGTTCGAGACCAGCCTGACCAATATGATAAAATCCCGCCTCTACTAAAAATACAAAAATTAGCCAGGCATGGTGGCGTGCGCCTGTAATCCCCAGTTACTCAGGGACTGAGACAGGAGAATCACTTGAACCCGGGAGGCAGAGGTGGCAGTGAGCCAAGATCATGCCATTGTACTCCAGCCTGGGCAACAAGAAGGAACGAAACTCCATCTCAAAGATGGAGAATCCCAATCTTTATGTGCTATAAATGAATCCGTTTATGGAATCCTAAATGGTAAAATCTTGCCCACGAGACTTTACCACCAACTAGCATCTATTTGTACCTCTAGCCTACCTCGAACTTACCTCAAACTTGACTCTCTAAATATGGGAAAACAATAGACTTTCTTCACCTTGAAGTAAAAACGGGTTCAAATGAATTCGCTGAAGTATACTTTAAAAACCAACAGGGGCCGGGTGCAATGGCTCATGCCTGTAATCCCAACACTTTGGGAGGCCAAGGCGGGCGGATCACGAGGTCAGGAGTTCAAGACCAGCCTGACCAACATAGTGAAACCCTGTCTCTACTAAAAACACAAAAATCAGCTGGGCATGGTGGCACATGCCTGTAATCCCAGCTACTCGGGAGGCTGAGGCAGGAGAATTGCTTGAACCGGGACCCAGGAGGCGGAGGTTGCAGTGAGCCAAGATCGCACCACTGCACTCCAGCCTGGGCCACAGAGTAAGACTCTGTCTCAAAAACAACAACAACAAAAAGGAACTTAAGAGTTTAAAAAAAAAAAAAAAGTAATAGTAATAATCTCTATGACACTATAATAGTGAATATCTGTCATTACACATTTGTATAATGATACAAAATGCACATTACCAAGAAGGAACCCTAAAGTAAACTATAGACACTGGGTGATAAGGTATCAATGCGGGCCAATGTAGGTTCATCCACTGTAATAAACATGCTACTCTGGTGCCAGATGTTGAAAGTGGGGGAGGCTATGCATGTGTGGATGCAGGGTATATATGGCAACTTTGCACTTTCTGCTCAATTTTGCTGTGAACCTAAAAGTGTTCTAAAAAATAATGTCAGCCAGGCATGGTGGCTCACGCCTGTAATCCCAGCACTTTGGGAGGCCGAGGTGGGCAGATCACAAGGTCAGGAGTTCAAGACCAGCCTGGCCAACATGGTGAAACCCCGTCTCTACTAAAAATACAAAAATTAGCCGGGTATGGTGGTGGGCGCCTGTAAAATCCTACCTATTTAAGAGGCTGAGGCGGGAGAATTGCTTGAACCCGGGAAGCGGAAGTTGCAGTGAACTGAGATCGCGCCACAGCACTCCAGCTTGGGTGACAGAGCAAGACTCCATCTCGGAAAAAAAAAAAAAAAAAAAAAAAAATAATAATAATAATAATAATAATAATGTCAAGGCCAGGCACATGGCTCACACCTGTAATCCCAACATTTTGGGAGGCCGAGGCTGGCGGATTGAGTCCAGGAGTTCAAGACCAGCCTGGACAACATGGTGAAACCCCATCTTTACAAAGAAAACAAAAATTAGCCGGCCACTGTGGCATGCGCCTGTAGTCCCAGCTACTTAGGAGGCTGAGGTGGGATGATCGCTTGAGACCAGGAGGCAGAGGTTGCGGTGAGCCAAGATTGCATCCCTGCATTCCAGTGTGGGCAACAGAGTGAGACCCTGTCTCAAAAAAAAAAAAAAAAAAAAGTGATTTTATTAAAAAATCAGGATGTTTTTTACTATTCCCTTTGCCCTATACACCTTAAATTCAGATCCGTTTCTAAACAAACATTAATAATATGAATAAAAATTAGAGTCCTTCTGCCAGCAAAAGCAAACTGCATAGAATTAAAATGTACCATCTTTGATTTTACTTGGTTGATTTACTAAATTACAAATTTAGGTAAACATCTCTATCATATAACTTTACATCATATAAACAAAAAAATCCTACCTAAAATAAAGAGTTCACTCTTTAATAATCACTCACTGCAGCCTGGAACTCCTGGGCTCAAATGATCCTCCTGCCTCAGCCTCCCAAGCAGCTAAGAACACAGGCGCACACCACCACACCTGGCTAATTTTTTTTGGTTGTAGAGACAAAGTCTCACTATGTTGCCCAGGCTTGTCTCAAACTCATGGCCTCAAGTGACCCTCCCACCTCAGTCTCCCAAAGCACTGGGATTACAGGAATGAGCCACCACACTTGGCCAATAATTCTTCTTTATAGTGCAGTCCTCTACATTCTCTGCCTTGCTTTTCCAGAGTAATACTGTCTTTTACTTTAAAAATGTATTAGGTTCTTCTTTCTAAATTATTATAATGAAAATTAAAGTCAAAACCACACTAGATATGGTGTCAGTTGGAGTCTAGCAAAGTATTTTTTAAAATTTTTTAATTAAAAAAAATTTTAAACCACACTACATTTTCACCATTAATATTTTGACTAACATTTTCCAGTAAAAGCTATAGAAACTTACAACTGCAAAAGAATGCTTTTGCTCCTAATTTTATACATATGAATTTGTTTAATTAATACATTTTGCTTTTATTATTCTTGATAAGGTGTTTTACATAACTGTCAGAAAAGTTGTCAAAACATATGACTATTTCTAAATTCTTGTGAGAACTGCTGCAGGTTCCTCATTTTAAAAACTAAAATGAGCTCTGTTTCAAAAATTAAAATGAGTTATATTTCTAAAAGATTAGTTTTACCTTGTCTAGTAACCAAAATATCTTTAAATTTTTAATGCTAGTCTGCTATAACGATTCTTTAATAATTTTGTAGATGTCATCTGACAAAAGCCATAAAACAACAAAGATTTGAAATAACAATGCTGATTCACAATTTTGCTTGTAAAACATTTTAGACAATTTATTCATCCACTTAAAAAATACTCCATAAATCAAGTTTGTATACATAAACAAAAGCTACAAAGATTAAAACAAGAAAAAAATCAATGTACCTAATATAGATCAATGTACCTGGAGAGTCCCAGGCTCAGAAAATTTACAGGTTTTCATTTTGAGTAATCTTTTTCTTCTTCTTCTTTCTTGAGACATGGTCTTGCTCTGTCGTTCAGGTTGGGGGGTAAAGTGGCACAATTACGGTTCACTGCAGCCTTGACCTCCCTAGGCTCAAGCAATCCTCCCATCTCAGCCACCCAACTAGCTGGGACTACAGGTGTGTGCCACCATGCCAAGCCAATTCTTGTATTTTTTGTAGAGACAGGATTTCGCTATCTCACCCAGGCTGGTTTCGAAGCCCTGAGCTTAAGCGATCCTCCTGCCTCGGCTTCCCAAACTGCTAGGACTACAGGCATGAGCCACTGCGTCAGCCACTTTGAGTAATTTTTCATATAACTAAAAATACATTTAAATTACTAATAGGAGGTTGCAGTGAGCCGAGACCACGCCATTGCACTCCAGCCTGGGTGACAGAGTGAGACGCCATCTCAAAAAAAAAAAAAAAAAAAATTGCTAATAGGAATATGTGTTATGAAAAAGACTGTATTTTCTCATCTTCCTCACCTTTATTTTTTACTTTTTAAGGGTACACAGTAGGTGTATATATTTATGGGGTACAAGAGATGTTCCAGTACAGGCATGCAATGTAAAACAAGCGCATCATAGAGAATGGGGTATCCATCCCCTCAAGCATTTATCCTTTGAGTTACAAACAATCCAATTACACTCTTTATTTGTAAAAGTACAATTAAGTTATAATTAACGATAATCGCCCCCACATCTTTTCTTGTAAGAGTAGCCAATGTCTTATTGCCTCAAAAATTTTATCACAAAATTGCTATTTTCAATTTTTTCTTTGAAGCTATCAAGAGTACAAAATTTTCCCCAAAAAGCTGTAATTCCTAGAAATGAAGTTCTCTCTGAGGAGAGAGTATTTTGAAGATAAGGCTCAGCTGGGAACAGTGACTCACACCTGTAATCTCAGCTGCATAGGAGGCTGAGGTAGGCTAATTGCTTGAGCTCGCAAGTTCGAGGCCAGCCTGGGCAACATGGTAAAACCCTGTCTCTACAGAAAATACATAAATTAGCCAGGTGTGGTGGTATGCGCCTGTAGTTTCAGCTACTTGGAAGGCTGAGGTAGGAGGATGGCTTGAGCCCAGGAGGGAGAGGTTGCAGTGACCTGAGATAGCACCACTGCACTCCAGGCTAGGTGATAAGAGCCAGAACTTGTCTCAAAAAAAGAAAAGAAATGAAGGCTCACTGCTTCCCCTGCACACTTTACTTGGTTGAAACAAATAAAAATAACAGAATTCAAATAACCTCAAATCATGGAAAAAAATATTATCAGAACTAACCTCTAGTTCTTGGTTACATTTTTAGAATGTGGTAAATGGGTATTAAATGAAATTCTAACCTTAAATAACCAACTATACCTTAATAATTATCAAGAAAAAGTACTTTTTTTTTTCAGAGCCAGGGTCTCCCTGTGTCACCCAGGCTGGGGTGCAGTGATGCCATTCTAACTCACTACAGCTTCGAATTCCTGGCTAAGACGATCCTCCCAGCTGATGTGGCTGGACTGGGGGGCCACACTTAATGAACCATGGCTGTAAGAAGTGATCCTGAAAGTGATCCTGAAAGCAGAAATGAAGGGACTTCTGTACAGTCTTACAGTGAACAATCTGATTCATGTCAGTCTCCCCATGAGATTCTCAAATCTATGAGGTAAGAAATCATTTCTGATTTTGCTTATCATTACATCTTCTGGGCGTACCACAGTGCCTAATACAAAGTAGGCACCCAATAAATGCGTTAAATGGATTTTTTTAAAGTAATCTGAATTATTTTTAATTGTTCACACTTTAAAAATACATGAAATCCAAAAGATGTTTAATTGCATCATACTTTATGTTGTCTACAATATAACTAGGAAATGTCTCTCTTTCAGAAAGCTTTCCATAACCTACTCCTCCACCCTCCTACCCAGGGTGGGCTCAGATAAGTATGCCTCTTCTTAATGAACTCTTTTTACTTTTCTCACAGCACTTAGCACTTAAACCTATTTATGTTTTTACTTCCTATCTGAACAGTTGAGACTGTCTTTTCTCACCTTTTTTTTTTTTTTTTTTGAGACAGAATCCCACTCTGCTGCCAGGCTGGAGTGCACTCTCAGCTCACTGCAACCTCCACTTCCCAGGTTCAAGCAAATCTCCTGCCTCAGCCTCCTGAGTAGCTGGGACTACAAGCGTGTGCTACCACGCCCAGCTAATTTTTGTATTTTTAGCAGATACGAGGTTTTACCATGTTGGTCAGGATGGTCCTGACCTCATGTTCTGCCCGCCTCGGCCTCCCAAAGTGCTGGGATTACCACACCTGCCTCTAATCTGTTTTTAATAAAACAAATACATTTACATGGTTGAAAAACAGTACTCTCTTGCCAACTCCCAATTTCTCTCCTCAGAAGCAACTACCTACTTTCAATTATTTTTATTTATCTCCATATTTCTAAATAACATGCTTAAGATAATACTTCTTGTTTTGTTTTAGCTTTTTTTTTTAATACAGTATCTCACTCTGTCACCCACGCTGGAGTGCAGTTGCGTGCAGTCATGGCTCACTGCAGCCTTGACCCCCTGGGCTCAAGCGAGCCTCCCACCTCAGCCTCACAGGCACACACGACCACACCTGGCAATTTTTTAAAAAATTTTATGGAGACAGGGTCTCACCATGTTGCCCAGGCTGTCTCGAACTCCTGGGCTCAAGCGATCCTGCTGCCTTGGCCTACCCAAGTGCCGGGATTACAGGCATGAGCTACCACGCCCGGCCTTAGCTATTATCTGCTAACTTCCTACATGAAAGGTATGGATTTAGCTATCTCAAATATTCCCCTTAAAAACATACATAACTGTGCAACGTAAGTACCTCCCCACCCTACCACCATCCTCCTAGGATGATTTTAATAAGATATGCCAATATTATTCACAGTTAAGCCAACTATACTGTAGCACAGAGTTTCCTAAATGTCCCTAAAAATTAACTTTCTCCTTTTTCCTGAGCACATGACTAGTCTACATTTCACAAACTTCTCTGCAGTCTGATGTGGCCTTCTGATAAAGTTCTCACTTCCTCATGCTCTCTTTCTCTTCTCACTGAATAAAATTTTCAACTGCCCCGCTTCAATCATTCAACCATCATGTTCTAATCCAGACCAGTGAGTCCCAAACTTTTGTGTATAGGAATAAACAACTAAATGCGATTCTGATTCAGTAGATTGGGAGTGGGTTCCAATATTCTGCATTTCAAACAAACCCAGGTCATGTCCACTCAGCTAGTCCTTGGCCATACTTTTGGTGAGACAGCAGGATCAATGTAACTTAGGCCCCTGAATGACCACATGGAACAAACTACTCATCTAGATTTCCTGACCACTTACCCAGCAACTATTATATGAGAAAGGAATAAAACTCTTTGTTTTTTAAGCCACTCTATTACTGGATCTAGCTTTTGACTTAAGAAATATATAAACTTAATCACATTTCCCTTTTGGTATACTTTTCAGTTTTACCTGAAATTAATCACTTCATTTTTCTTAAGCTTCTTCTACATACCTATCAATAATTCATTGACAGAACTATAAATATCTTCTCAGTAAGATCAAACACATCAAGTAATTTGGTTTTGTTGTTGCTGTTCTCTCCTTGGATATCCCTTCTTGGGAGCTTTCTGGTCGTTACTATACTTTCACTACAGTTGTCGTTATACTGAGAGTTCCTTTCACTATCATCCTACCAATTCCCTTACACTCTCTCATGCCGACTCTTCTTTTTAGCTCTTCCATGATTTATTCCCTTGTTTTTGGTGGAACATACCCTCCAGCAGCTTTCTAAGAAAGGAAACATGAGGCCAGGCACAGTGGCTCACAGCTGTAATCCGAGCACTTTGGGAGGCTAAGGCAGGTAGATCACTTGAGGCCAGGAGTTCAAGACTGGCCTGGCATGGCGAAATCTCGTCTCTACTAAAATACAAAAAAAATTTAGCCAGGTGTGGTAGCACACACCTGTAATCCCAGCTACTGGGGAGAATGAGGCACAAAAATCGCTTGAACCTGGGAGGCGGAGATTGCAGTGAGCTGAGATTGCACCACTGCACTCCAACTTGTGCAACAGTGTGCGACTCAGTCTCAAAAAAAGGAAGAAAACATGAAAGATATTGAAGAAAATAATTATGTCCCACTTTCGATATTTCATTCTATGTAGATGGATACCCGTTATCATAACATTCCTGACCTCTTTCCACTCCCCTCATTCATTCCTTGCCTAAGGAGAAGAGGTAACTTACTTCATCAGTGAGTTTGGGGAAATAATCCAGACAAAACTTAGCCTCGTCCCCTCTCCTTCCCATTCTGTTCCATCATACTCTAACATTTACAGGTGTAAGCCTCACATAGGGCCTGCAGTTGTTCAGCTCTGCCAGTTCCTGAGGGCTAAGTCTGCCTAATTCTGGCACTCGGTATCAGTAAACCAGTTGAAAGTATAAGCCGCCTTCTCCAAACTGAACCTTATCAAAAATAAAATTATAAAAACTAAATAAAAATAAAATTATCTTCTGGTCTCCATATGCTTCCTTCGTTTCACCCAATTTGTTGAAAATTCAGGAAAGCAAAAGGGGTGCTATTTATTGGACCCCCGTAAACTCCAACCAGAAGTAAATTTTATAAAACTGCATATTTGAAATATCTTTATTGTATCTTCACACCTCATTTAGTTAGGTATAAAATTCTAGGTTAGGGCCAGGCACGGTGCTTCATGCCTGCAATCCCAGCACTTTCGTAGATTGAGGCGGGAGGATCATTTGAGTTCAGAAGTTCAAAGCCAGCTCAGGCAACATGGCAAAACCCTGTCTCTACAAAAAAAAAAAAAAACAAAAACAAAAATCAGCCAAATGTGGTGGCACATGCCTGTGGTCCCAGCTACTTGGGAGGCTGAGGTGGAAGAATCACTTGAGCCCAGGAGGTCAAGGCTGCAGTGAGCCGTGATGGCACCACTGAACCCCAGCCTGGGCGACAGTGCAACACCCCGTCCCCCCCCAAAAAAATAAAATTCTAGGTTAGAAATTATTCATTCAAAATGTTTTCAATGATTTCTAGTTTCTGGGACTAGCACTGAGAAAATTATGCCATTCTTATTCTTTACCTTTTTTACTGACCTGTTTTTTTCTCTAAGAAAACTTCTAGGATGATCTCTTTGCTTTGGTATTCTGAAATTTCCAAGCGATAAGCCTGCTGTAGATATCTCCTCATTCATCTTGTTGCATAGTCATCTTGTTGCATAGTCAGCTGGCTCTGTTCATCAGTAATTCACATCATTCACTTCTGTAAAATTTTTTTCTTCTATCTACTATAAATTCCTCCTTTTCATCTTTTCTGTTCTCTTTCTATTGCTCCTATTAATTAGACTTGGGCCTCCTAAATTGATTCTCCAATTTTCTTATCTTTTCTCTCCATTTTTCCACCTTTCTTTTTGTTCTCCTTCCTAGGTGATTTCCTCAACTCTATCTTCCAACTCTTCTATCATATTTTTACTTCTAAGAACTCTCTCTCTCTAATTATTCCTTTTCACAGCACTCTGATCTTGTTTCATAGTTATAATCTCATATTTCTAAAGACCACTAATATTCAGAACACTAAAATTCTTTCTCAAACTTTTTTCTGCCCTCTGTATTTTTTGTTCTCTGGCATTTTGTTCCCTGGGCAATACTGTTCATTTTCTTCTCTACCAAGCGTACCAACATATGCATAATAGGAGTCACAGAAAGAAGAAAGAGAAGGGTGTAGAAAAAATATTTGAAGAAACAATGGTCAGAAACTTCCCCAATCTGATGAAAGACACAAGTATATACCTCCACAAAGCTCAATAAACTTTAAGCAGCGTAAACTCAAAGAAATCCACACTGAGACAGAGTCAAATTGTCAAAACCAAAGAGAACTTTGAAAGAAGCAAGAAAATTTAACTCATCAAACAAAAGTTAACAGCTGATTGCCCATAAGAAACCATGGAAATGAGAAGGCAATGCAGTGACATATTTGAAGTCCTAAAAGAAAAAAGCTGTGAACTAAGAATTCTCTAGCCAGTAAAACCACCTTTCAAGAATGAAGGAGAAATTATATTTCCAGATAAACAAAAAGTGAGAAAGTTCATTCTGCCGTACAAGTGCTAAAAGAAATTCTTAATGCTGAGATGAAAAGACACTAGACAATAATTCAAATCCATAACAAATAAAGAACACTAGTAAAAATAACTACATAGGTAAATATAAAAGCCAATGTTATTGTAATTTTGGTAACTCTTGGGTTTTTCCCTTTTACATGATTTAAAAGACAAATGCATAAAAATTCATTACAAACCTCTGTTAATAGGCACAAACTATATAAAGATGTAATCTGTGACAATAAAAATATAAAGGAGGAGAGAAAGATGAGTAGGAGCAGAGTATTTGCGTACTATTTAAACTAAGCTGGCATTATTCAAACTAGGTTGTTATAAATTTAAGATGTTAATTACATCATTATCCCCAAGGCATCCACTAAGAAAGTAACACACACACACAAAATCAAAACAGGATTATAATTCTATAAAAAATCAACTAAATACATAAAAAGGCAGCATTAGAGGAACAAAAGGCATAAAAAACATATAGAAAAGAAAGAGCTAAATGGCAGAAGTAAATCCATCCTCACCAGTAATTACTTTAAATATAAATGAATTAAACTTTCCAATTAAAAAGAGAGATTGGCCAGGCGTGGTGGCTCACGCCTGTAATCCCAGCACTTTGGGAGGCCGAGGTAGGTGGATTACCTGAGATCAGGAGTTCACAACCAGCCTGGAGAACATGGTGAAACCCTGTCTCTACTAAAAATACGAAAAAATAAGAGGGCGTGGTGGTGGGTGCTTGTAATCCCAGCTACTTGGGAGGCTGAGGCAGGAGAATCACTTGAACCCAGGAGGTGGAGGTTGCAGTGAGCCGAGACCGAGCCACTGCACTCCAGCCTGGGCAACAAGAGTTTCGTCTCAAAAAAGTAACATTAAATTAAATTTAAAAAAATAGGCCGTGCGTGGTGGCTCACGCCTGTAATCCCAGCACTTTGGGAGGCCAAGGCGGGCGGATCACGAGGTCAGGAGCTCGAGACCACCCTAGCTAACACGGTGAAACCCCGTCTCTACTAACAAAAAATTAGCCGGGCATGGTGGCGTGCGCCCATAGTCCCAGCTACTTGGGAGGCTGAGGCAGGATAATCGCTTGAACCCAGGAGGCGGAGGTTGCAGTGGGCCGAGATTGTGCCACTGCACTCCAGCAGCCTGGGCAATAATAGTGAAACTCCATCTCAAAATAAATAAATAAATAAATAATTTAAAAAAAGAGAGATTGGCAAATTGGAAAACACAATCTATCATCTATCTACAAGATTCACTTTAGATGCAAAGGCGTTATAAGAAAAAATGAAAACAGATACTCCATGCAAAGAGTAACAAAGAGAGAGCTGGGGCTAAATTATTACCAGATAAAATAACACTTTAAGTCAAAAAAGGTTACAAAACACAAAGACAGATATTATATATTGATAAAAGGTTCAATCCAGCAAGGACATATAACAGTTATAAACATATGCACCTAACAACAGTGACCTAAAATACAGGAAACAAAAGTTAACACAATTGAAAAGAGAAATTGTTCTATAATCATACTTATGAGACTTCAATATCCCACTTTTCAATAACAGAACAACCAGACAGAAGATCAAAAAGGAAACAGAGGATTTGTGTAACACTATAAACTAATTTGACCGGCTGGGCGCGGTGGCTCATGCCTGTAATCTCAGCACTTCGAGAGGCCAGGGCAGGTGGATCACCTGAGGTCAGGAGCTCAAGACCAGCCTGGCCAACATGGCGAAATCCCATCTCTACTAAAAATACAAAAATTAGCCAGGCATGGTGGCACGTGCCTGTAATCCCAGCTACTCAGGAGGCTGAAGCAGGAAGATCGCTTGAACCGAGAAGGCAGTTTTCTGTGAGCTGAGATCGGGCCACTGCACTCCAGCCTGGGCAACAAGAGCGAAACTGTCTCAAAAATGAATAAATAAATAAATAAACAAACAAACTAATTAGACTGGCTGGGCATGGTGGCTCATGCCTATAATCTCAGCACTTTGGGAGACCAAAGGGGGCAGATCACTTGAGGTCAGGAGTTCAAGAAAAGCCTGGGCAACATGGTGAAACCCCGTCTCTACTAAAAATACAAAAATTAGCCGGGTGTGGTGGCCCACACCCATAGTCCCAGCTGCTTGGGAAGCTGAGGCACAAGAATCGCTTGAACCCAGGAGGTGGAGGTTGCAGTGAGCCAAGATTGCATCACTGCACTCCAACCTGAGCGAAAGAGCAAGACTCCATCTCAAAAAAATAAAATAAAATAATTAGACCTAACAGATATATAAAGACTCTATCCAACGTCAGCAGAATATACATTCTATCCCCAATGGGCATGTAACATGAAAGACAAATAAATGCTCTTGTTTTGGCAACTGAGAAAAAAAAAGGGAGCTGGGTGCGGTGGTTCATGCCTGTAATCACAGCACTTTTGGAGGACAAGCTGGGAGGACCGCTTGAGTCCAGGAGTTTTAGACCAGCCTAGGCAACACAGGAGACTCCATCTCTACAAAATATAAAAAATTAGCCAGGCACCTGTAGTCCCAGGCTCAGGAGGCTGAAGTGGGAGGATCACTTGCACCTGGGAGGTGAAGGCTACAGTGAGCTGCAATCATGCCACTGCACTCCAGCCTAGGCAACAGAGCAAGACTCTGTCTAAAAAAAAAAAAGAAAAGAAAAGAAAAAAAAGAAAGAAAAAGGAAAAAGAAGATTAAAAAAACATGAATGATCAAAGAATCCTATCATATCTTTCCTTACTAATATTACTTCCCTGAATTAAACATTTATTCTAAAAATGATGATGCAGAAGGAAAGGGAAAGATAGTGCAATTCATATCTCCTTTTCCTTTCATTCCTGCCTTACTTATCACCAAGTTAAAGAGAGTGTTGAAGCCAGGTAAAGTGGCTTACACCAGTAATCCCAACACTTTAGGGCACCAAGACAATTCTCCCACCTCAGCCTCCCAAAGGAATCCTGGAATTACAGATGTGAGCCACCACTAGTTATACAATTTGTAGATAATTTGTACTGGGTTGAGAAGTTACAGAATCACTATTTCAATAGGGTAAGGAACACAACAGTAATCATGCCAATGAAGGGAAAGGATAAAGCCAAAAAGAGACTTTACAGTGAAATTAGGGATAGATTTAAAAAACTAAAGAAACATTAAAAATACATATACAGATAATTCAGAAAATTTTGGTGGGAAGAATCATTTTGAATCATATGAATAGGAGCTATCAAGGAAAGTAGAGTTGAATATCACTAGAAGATAGAAATTGAGGAAATAAAGTGTCAGATACATTCAATGTTATGCTTCCCACTGCCCAATATGGATGTCAGGAATTACACCAAAGTATCAGTGAATATAAAGGGGTGACCTACAGATTCCTAGATTGAAATGACAATGTCAGATAAGAAATATAGCCAGCAGGACACCAGTCTCACAAGAGAACGAAGAATAGACAGTAGGTAGTAAACTATGGATATAATTTCCTGGCTTTGAGGAAACAGGTATGGGGGGAAAAGCAATGTTCAAGACACATTAACAATGCCACAAGTTCCTACAAAAAGTCCCGGAGCTCTTACAAATTTTCAGTTTTAAAAAAAGATGGCAGGGCAGGGCGCAGTGGGCTCACGCCTATAATCACAGCACTTTGGGAGGCCGAGGCGGCCTGAAATGCTCATGACCTCAGAGGTCCTGAGGTCAGAGTTTGAGACTAGCCTGACAACATGGTGAAACCCTGTCTCTACCAAAAATACAAAAATTAGCTGGGAGTGGTGGCACACGTCTATAATCCCAGCTACTCAGGAGGCTGAGGAAGAAGAATCACTTGAACCAGGAGGCGGGGTTTGCAGTGAGCCAAGATCATGCCATTGCACTTCAGCCTGGGTGACAAGAGCAAGACTCCGTCTTAAAAAAAAACAAAAACAAAAACAAAAAAAACAGGCCGGGCGCGGGACTACAGGCTCACACCTGTAATCCCAGCACTTTGGGAGGCCAAGGCGGGCAGATCACGAGGTCAGGAGATCGAGACCATCCTGGCTAACAAGGTGAAACCCTGTCTCTACTAAAAATACAAAAAATTAGCTGGGCGTGGTGGCGGGCGCCTGTGTTACCAGCTACTCGGGAGGCTGAGGCAGGAGAATGGTGTGAACCCGGGAGGCAGAGACTGCAGTGAGCCAAGATCATGCCACTGCACTCCAGCCTGGGTGACAGAGCAAGACTCTGTCTCCAAAAAAAAAAAAAAAAAAATGGCCGGACGCGGTGGCTCATGCCTGTAATCCCAGCACTTTGGGAGGCCAAGGCGGGTGGATCACGAGGTCAGGAGTTCAAGACCAGCCTGGGCAACACAGCGAAACCCCATCTCTACTAAAAAGACAAAAAAATTGCAGGGTGTGTTGGCATGCACCTGTAGTCCGACTTCTCAGGAGGCTGAGGCAGAAGAATCACTTGAACCCGGGAGGTAGAGATTGCAGTGACCTAAGACTGCACCACTGCACTCTAGCCTGGGCGAAAGAGCAAGACTCCGACTCAAAAAAAAAAAAAAAGAAAGAAAAAAAAGACAAACACTACCTGTCTAGCATGCCCATTCACTTATCCTTACACATCTGTGAAGTTACTATAATTATAGTCTTACAGTATTTCCATTTTATACATTAATGAGGCACCCTGTTTATGACTTGCCTAAGATAACACAAATGGGACTGGTATATGACTACAAGAAACATGACTCCCAATTTTTGGTCCAAGTTTATGTACTAGAGTATGTCTCTAAGCCTAAATCAGTAATTCTCAAACTTTTTGGTCTCAGAATACCTTTATACTCTTAAAATACTGAGGATCCAAAGAACCTTTGTCTTTGTGTGTTATATCTATCGATACATGCATCGTTAGATTATTAAAACTGAGAAATTTTTCAAATACAAGAATACACTGGCCAGACGCAGTGGCTCACGCCTGTAATCTCAGCACTTTAGTAGGCTGAGGCAGGCAGATCACCCAAGGCCAGGAGTTAGGGACCAGCCTGGCCAACATGGTAAAACACTGTCTCTACTAAAAATACAAAAATTAGCTGGGCATGGTGGTGTACACCTGTAATCTCAACTACTAGGGTGACTGAGGCACAAGAATTACCTGAACCCAGGAGGAGGCAGAGGTTGCAGTGAGCCGAGATCACGCGACTGCACTCCAGCCTGGGCCACAGAGCGAAACTCTGTCTTAAAAAAAAAAAAAAAAAAAAAAGAAGTAAAACTTCTACATCAGGCTGGGCACGGGGGCTCATGCCTGTAATCCTAGCACTTTGGGAGTCCAAGGCAGTGGATTACCTGAGGTCAGGAGTTCGAGACTAGCCTGGCCAATGTGGTGAAACCCCATCTCTACTAAAAATACAAAGATTAGCTGGGCATGGTGGCAGGCGCCAGTAATCCCAGCTACTTGGGAGGCTGAGGCAGGAGAATCGCTTGAACCCAGGAGGCAGAGGTTGCAGTGAGCCAAGATCACGCCATTGCGCTCCACCCATGGGTGACAGAGCGAGACTCCGTCTCAAAAAAAAAAAAAAAAAGAAAGAAACTCCTACATCACATCACATTAAAAAAAAAAAAACTCAAAATGGATCAAAGACCTAAATGTAGAAGCTAAAAGTGTAAAACTGTTAGAAGAAAACATAGGAGTAAATCTTCATAATCTTGGATCAACAATGATTTTTTAGGTATGACACTTAAAGCAAAGAAAACTAAAGAAAAGAGATAAATGGGACTTCATCAAATTTAAAACTTTTGTATTTCAATGAGCACACTCAAGAAAATGAAAAAACAGTATGACAACTCCTCAAAAAATTAAACATAGAATGATCCAACAATTCCTATTCTAAGTATACACCCAAATAACCAAAAGCAGAAACAGGTATTTGAACATCAACGTTCAAAGAAGCATTATTCACGACAGCCAAAATGTGAAGGCAACCCAAGTATCCACCAACAGATGAATGGATAAACAAAATGTGGGACATATATATAATGAACTACTACTCTGCCTTAAAAAGGTAGACAATTCTGACACATGCTATGACATGGATGAACTTTGAAGACATTATGCTATATGAAAGAAGCCAGTCACAACAAATATTATATGAGTCTACTGATACGCAGTACCTACAGCAGTCAAAATCATAGAGAAATAAAGTAGAATGGTGGTTGCTAGAGGTTAGGAAGCAAGGGAAATGAGAATTTATTGTTTGACGGGTACAGAGTTTCGGCTTGGGAAAATGGAAATGTTCTGGAAATGGATGGTGGTGATAGTTGCACAATAATGTAAATAAATTTAATGTCACTGAATGTATGCTTAGCTACCTGGGAGGCTGAGGCTTAAAATGAAAATAGTATAAACATTCATGCAAAAATCCACAACAGAATACTAGCAAACTGAAATCAGCAGCACAGTTAAAGAATTGTACATCACGATCAAATGGGATTTATTCCTGGAATGCAAGGATGGTTCAACATATGAAAACAGATCAATGTAACACACATTAACCAAACAAAACGAAAAACCACATGATCATCTCAACTGATGCAGACAAAGAATCTGACAAAATTCAATACCCTTTCATGATAAAAACACTCAACAATCTAGGAATAGAAAGAAACTACTTCAATATAATAAAAGCTATCTAAGGAAAACCTACAGTAGACATCATACTCAATGATAAAAATGAAAACCTTTTCTTCTAACATCAAGACAAGGGAAAGATGTCTGTTTTCACCATTTCTTTTTATTTATTTATTTATTTATTTATTTATTTATTTTTGAGGCAGAGTTTCGCTCTTGTTGCCCATGCTGGAGTGCAACGGCACGATCTCGGCTCACCGCAACCTCCGCCTTCCAGGTTCAAGTGATTCTCCTGCCTCACCCTCCCAAGTAGCTGGGATTACAGGCCACTATGCCCAGCTAATTTTGTATTTTTAGTAGAGACAGCGTTTCTCCATGTTGGTCAGGCTGGTCTCGAACTCCTGACCTCAGGTGATCCACCCACCTCAGCCTCCCAAAGTGCTGGGATTACAGGCGTGAGCCACCATGCCCGGCCTGTGTTCACCATTTCTACTCAACACAGTACTGGAAGTTCTAGCCAACGCCATTAGGCAAAAGAAACAAAACGCATCTCAATTGGAAAAGAAGAAGTAAAATTATCTCAGTTTGCAAATAATATGATTTTATATGTAGAAAACCCTAAAGATTATACACACACACACACAACTAAAAAATGAATTCAGCAAAGTAGCAGGATACAAAGTCAACACACGAAAAACCAGCTGCATTTCTAAACACAATAAATAATCTAAAGGGAAATTTTAAAAATTCCATTTACAATACCATCAAAAAGAATAAAGTACTAAGGAATTACATAGCCAAAGAAGTGAAAGACATGTACAATGAAAACTATAAAACATTGCTGAAAGAAATTTAGAAATATATAAACAGAAACACATTCTATGTTCACAGACCAAAAGACTTAATTTTTTTTTTTTTTTTTTTTTGAGATGGAGTCTCGCTCTCTCTCCCAGACTGGAGTGCAATGGCGCAATCTCAGCTCACTGCAACCTCCGCCTCCTGGGTTCAAGCGATTCTCCTGCCTCAGCCTCCTGAGTAGCTGGGATTACAGGTACCTGCCACTGGGCCCAGGTAATTTTTGTATTTTTAGTAGGGACAGGGTTTCACCATGTTGGTCAGGCTGGTCTTGAACTCCTGACCTCAGGTAATCCACCAGCCTCGGCCTCCTAAAGTGCTGGGATTACAGGCATGAGCCACCGTGCCTGGCCTTACTGTTGTTAAAATGTCCACACTACCCAAAGCAATCTAAACATTTAATGCAATCCCTATCAAAATTCCAATGACATTTTTTGCAGAAATACCAAAATCAATCCTAAAATTCACATGGAATCTCAAGAGACCCCAAATAGCCAAAAGTCTTGACAAAGAAAAACAAAAGTGGAGGACTCATACTTCCTAGTCGCAAAACTTACTACAAAGCTACAATAATCAGGCCAGGCACGGTGGCTCATGCCTGTAATCCCAGCACTTTGGGAGGCCGAGGCAGGTAGATCACAAGGTCAGGAGATGAGACCATCCTGGCTAACATGGTGAAACCCCGTCTCTACTAAAAATACAAAAACTTAGCCGGGTGTGGTGGTGGGCGCCTGTAGTCCCAGGCTACTCGGGAGGCTGAGGCAGGAGAATGGCATGAACCTGGGAGGCGGAGCTTGCAGTGAGCTGAGATCGTGCCAGTGCACTCCAGCCTGGGCGACAGAGTGAGACTCCGTTTCAAAAAAAAAAAAAAGCTACAGTAATCAAAATAGTATGGTATTAGTATAAATACATACAGACAGACCAATGGAATCAAACAGACCAGAAATAAACCCTCACATATGTGGTCAAATAATTTTTAACAAGGATGACAAAGCCATTCAATAGGGAAAGGACAGTCTTTTCAGCAAATGGCGCTGGAAAAACTGGTAATCCATCTGCAAAAGATTGAATTTTGACCATAAACAAAAATTAACTCAAAATGGATCAAAGACCTAAGAAACCTAAACTTGTAACTATAAAACCATAACTAAGAAACATAAAACTATAAGGTTCTTAGACGAAAACAAAAGGGAAAAGCTTCATGACACTGGAGTTGGCAATTATTTGTTGAGTATGACACCAAAGGCACGGGCAACAAAAGAAAAAATGGACAAACTAGACTGGCTGAAAATTTAAAACTTTTGTTAATCAAAAGACACTATCAACTGAGTAAAATGGTGGCCAGGCTAGGCATGGTGGCTCACACCTATAATCCCAGCACTCTGGGAGGCCCAGCCAGGAGGATCACTTGAGGTCAGGAGTTCAAGGCCAGCCTATGCAACATAGTGAGACCCTGTCTCTACAAAAATCTTAAAATTCGAGTGTCATGGTGACATGTGCCTGTAGTCCCAGCTACTCCAAAGGCTGAGGTGGGATGATCTCTTGAGCCCAGGGAGGTCAAGGCTGCACTGAGCCATGATTGCGCCACTGCACCCCAGCCTAGGGGACAGAGTGAGATCTTGTCCCAAAAAAAAAAAAAAAAAAAAAAGCCAGAAAAGAAACAGAGTAAAGGCCAGGCATGGTGGCTCATGCCTATAATCCTCATACTTTGGGAGGCTGAAGTGAGTGGAACATTTGAGGTCAGGAGTTCAAGACCAGCCTGGCCAACATGGTGAAATTCTGTCTCTACTAAAAATACAAAATTTAGCTGGGCAGTAGTGGCAAGTGCCTGTAATCCCAGCTACTCAGGAGAATGAGGTAGGAGAATTGCTTGAGCCTGGGAGCTGGAGGTTGTGGTGAGCCAAGATTGCGCCACTGCTCTACAGTCTGGGTGACAGAGAGTAAGACTCTGTCTCAAAAAAAAAAAAAAAAGTAACCCCACAGAACAGAATGGAAGAAAATATTTATAAATCATGTATCTGATAAGGGACTAATATCCAGAATATATAGCAACTCCAAAAAATGAACAAAAAACGACCTGATTTGAAAATGGGCAAAGGGCTGGCATAGACATTTCTCCAAAGAAGATATACAGACGGCCACAAGCACGTGAAAAGATGCTGAATATCACTAATCATTAGGGAAATGCAAATCAAAACTCCAATGAGATACCAACTCACAACCCATAGGACAGGACTACTATTAAATAAATAGAAAATAGCAAGTGTTGGCAAGGCTGTGGAAATATCAGAACCTCTGTGCACTGTTGGTAGGAACGTAAAATGGTACAGCCACTATGGAAAACAATATAGCAGTTCCTCAAAAAATTAAAAATATACTCAATGATGCTAAGGTGTCAAAAATAATAATAATAATAGGCCAGGCGCAATGGCTCATGCCTGTAATCCCAGCAGTTTGGGAGGCCGAGGCAGGCAGATCACTTGAGCTCAGGAGTTTGAGACCAGCCTGGGCAATATGGTGAAACTGCATCTCTACAAAAATACAAAAAAAAAAAAAAATTGGCCAGGTGTGGTCGCAAGCGCCCACAGTCCCAGCTACTCAAGAGGCTGAGGTGCGAGGATGGCTTGAGCCCAGGAGGCAGAGGTTGCAGTGAGCCAAGACCATGCCACTGCACTCCAGCTTGGGAGACAGAGCCAGATCTTGTCTCATAAATAAATAAATAGAAGAAGAAGAATAAAATTACCATATGATCCAATAATTTCACTTCTGGGTATATACCAAAAAAATTGAAAGCAGGCTAAGAGATACTGTACACTCATGTTCACAGCAGCATCATTCACAATAGCTAAAACATGGAAATAACCCAAGTGTCTACTCATAGACAAAGGGATAAGCAAAATGTGATATATCTATACAATGGAATGTTATTCAGCCTTAAAAAAGAAGGAAATTCTGCAACATGCCACATGAATGAACCTTGAGGACACTATGCTAAGTGAAATAAGCCACAAGACAAATACTGTATGATTCAATTTATATGAGGTATTTAGAGTAGTCAAAATCGTAAAGACAGAATAGTGGTTGTCAGGGGTGAGGGAAGAAGGGAACGGGCAATTATCATTTAATGGGTATAGAGTTTCAGTTTTATAAGATGAAAAGGGTTATAGGGATGGATGGTGATGATGGCTGCACAACATTATGAATGTATTTAATACCACTGAATGATACACTTAAAAATCATTAAGATGATATGTTGTGTTATGTATATTTTACTGCAATTTTTAAAAGTTGGAAACAAGTTTAAATGGTTAATTTTGTTACGTACACTTTATCACAATTTTTAGAATCTTTTTTAAGGTGAATAGACACTCCACAAAATGAGACAGCATTTTTGTAAATAATATATCTAAAAAGGGTCTAGGCTGGGCGAGATGGCTCATACCTGTAATCCTGGCACTTTCGGAGGCTGAGGAAGGAGGATCATTTGAGGCCAGGAGTTTGAGACCAGCCTAGACAACATAATGAGATCCTGTCTCTACAAAAATAAATAAATCAATCAAAAAAATTAGCTGGGCATGGTGGCATGCACCTGTAGTCCTAGCTACTCAAGAGGCTAAGGCAGGAGGATCGCTTGAGGCCCAGGAGGTGGAGGCCAGAAGGTAGAGGCTGCAGTGAGCCATGTTCACGCCACTGTACTTCAGCCTTGGTGATAGAGCAAGACTGTCTCAAAAAAAAAAGTGGGGGCATCTAGTATCCAGAATATATTGAGTTCTTAAAACTCAACAATTTTTAAAAACGGGTAAAGGATTTGAATAGGTATCTTTCCAAAGGAGATAGACAAATGCACAATAGGCACATGAAGAGATGCTCAACATCTTATTAATCATTAGGGAAATGCAAATCCAACCCACAATGAGGTAGTGAGATAGTGGGTGAAGTGTCACCCACTAGATGATAGTGAGGATGTAGAGAAATTGGAACCTTCCATACATTGCCACTGAGAATGTAAAATGGTACAACTTTGGAAAACAGTTTGGCAGTTCCTCATAAAGTTAATCATAAGTTTATCGAAACACCCAGCAATTACAATCTGGGTATATACCCAAGAGAAATGAAAATGTACATCCACACAAAAACTTTTAACGATGTTCACAGCAGCACCATTCCTTATAGGCAAAAAGTAGAAATAACCCAAATGTCCATCAAATGATGAATAGTTAAACAAAACGTGGTATCTCCATAGAAGGTAATACTATTCAGCCAGAAAAAAGCTAAAACATGCTACACTATGGCCAACCTTGAAAACATTAAGTTCAGTGAAAGAAGCCAGGCACAAAAAGCCACATACTATATAATTCCTTGTATATGTAATGTCCATAATTTCTAGAGACGTAGCTTAGTGCTTGCCAAAGGCTTGGAGGAGGAAGGAATGGGGAGTGATTGTTAATGGGAACTGGGTTTCATTATGGAATAAAAACATTCCAAAATTAAATAGTGATGGTTACACAACCTTATAAATATACTAAAAGCCACTGAATTGTATCTTTTAAAAGTGTAAATTTTATGGTATTGTAAATTATATCTCAAAGAAAAAAGGGGAAAAAAATACACTATTACACATTACATTAGCCATCAAAGCAATAAAGTCTTCACATGTCACTCCAGACCAGAGAATAAGGGAAAAGTCAAATTGCGTCTTAATATTACCATGAAAACAGTTTGACTCAGAGACACCCCTCTCCAAAAGGTCCCCAAACATAGTTTGAATACCACTGGCCTAAACTAATACTCAGCACATGACTAGCACTTAATGAACACTTAATGACTGGTCAATTAAATTATTTAAACTATAGTGTTAGTTAAATATTTAATTTAATAATTATATTATTAAACTACACACTGACAAAATGCAATCAGGTTTAGTCATTCTTTATAATTCATACTTTGCATATTTGCAAAATATTTTTAACAACCTATGTGACTACAGAATTTAACACTCTCTGTACACAAAATTTTGACACCCTAAGCTTGAAGGTACAACACAGTATAGTGGCAAAGAGCTGTGAGTCTAGACTCAGACACTTTGAGTTCAAATCCTGACTGCAGCAAACTAGCTATGAGATATTGTCCAAGGTACTCAATCCTTCTACATGGACTTTTCCCATCTATAAATGAGAATAATATAAAAAGGGTTGTTTTGAAGACTAAGTTAACACTTCAAAGATCTTGAGAAAGAAATTAGCTCATAGTAACTATGCAATAAGTTATCTATTATCATTGTAAGTCAAATATCCACTTAAAGCAATCAGATTGTTGTGTGGTTAACAAACATACCTATTTCTTTTTAAAAGTACAAGATGCCTTATGTAAAGATTAGGACTTTGCCCATCTATAGTAGTGAACATCAAACTTGCATGAATAGCGTCTCCCTTCTTCCAGCCCATGCTCTTCAATGCCTTAAGCTATTGTTTAATAGAGCTAAACTAGAAAATAGTCAACTAATCCAAGCCAACAAGTGAAAAAACTTCCTAAGTAGTATAACAAGGTGATCTCCCCCAGAGGTGTTTTCATCCCAAAAGACTTTTCCAAAAAATTAAAAGTTATTGGACAGTAAGATTTGGATCACAGAATCCTCAAGATAAAAGTCTAGAATACAGGGAGAGGAGAGAAGAGTGGTATGGAAAAGAAGGCTTGCCTATCCACTAAAAACGGGTAAACTCTGTTAGCAAGGAAGCCAAGGAGAAAGAAATACAAAACTAGGAGTCAGAAAACATAGTTCTAATCACAGCTCAACCACTATCTCACTTGGTGATCTCACAAGATAAAAATTCAAACACCTTAATACAACATAAATGGTCCCTCACAATTTGCTACTTCCAATCATTTATCTCACCATTCTATCCATATCAATTCCTACCACACTGAATTTCTCACTCTCCCTCACTCCCCAAGGCTCATTACAATTTATCATCTTTGCATGTCATTCCCTAGGTCTGGAATGACCTCCAACCTCCGGTCCATCTTCCTCTCCACCTAGCAAACTCCTACTCACCCTTCAAGAGCTAGTTTCTTCCCTCTCAACTCCCACAATCTAGTGTGTTGTAATTTACTGTATTATATGTAGACTGATACAAATGCAAATGTTTGATGAAATGAATGTTTAAATGAATGAATGAATGAACAACCTTAGGCAGTTTCCCATTCTAAATAATTGAGAAAATAATACACCTGAAAAGCAACATCACATATACATTATATTAGGAAGAGAGATCTGCTTTGAAATCTAATTCTATGATCTTCAGCAAATCACTAACCTCTGTGAGTCAAAGATTCCTCACTTATAAACAGGTTTCAAAGGGCTGTTACACTGAACGAGTGAAAAAAAAAATGCATAAACAGTGTCTAGCGCAGTGCCTGGAACAAAACAGGCACTCTAAAAAGTTTTGGTTCCCTTCTCTCTCCCTCAACTCATAATTATAGATATCCAATGAGATGATTTGACATAAAAATAATTTGAACATAAGACACCACACAAATCTCTCACTTAAGGGGGAAAAATCCTAACATTAATCGTTGCATTTATATACCCTTTCTTCTCCTTGGGTCTGTAAGAAATACTCCAGAGGAAAAGTCAGAACCTGCTTTTTCAGAGTGTGTGGTTTATTTGAATACAGTCTGTACATAATAAAATAAAGATTTAAAAAAGGAAAGAAAAATACTCTGCAGAAATGATGGTTTTTAAACATTTCCCCCAAATTATGTAATTATTTAGGATTCTAGAATTAAAACAATTCAGTTAGTACCCAGTAAACAACTCTAATTGCTCTAAGATTAATAACAAAAAGTCTACATATCCTGTTTTAAACTATGGTGTCCCTTTCCTTTGACTTTTTTAGGTCTTTCTAGAATTGTTCTTTTTTAGAACGTATTTCTATCCTACTGCAGTGGCTTTAACTGAATTTAACATTTTTTAATCAATTCAAGTATTTGCAATTTATTTGAAAAAGGAACACAACTCATTGAGTTCTATTTTGTCAAACAAAATGTTCTGGCATCAACATTAACAGGTAAGTATTGCTTTTTTTTTTTTTTTTTTTTTTTTAAGACAGGGTCTTACTCTGTCGCCCAGGCTGGAGTACAGTGGCGCAACTGTGCCTCACTGCAACCTTGAACTCTGGGCTCAGGCAAACCTCCTACCTCAGCTTCTGGGACTACAGATGCACACCACCACGCCCAGCTAATTTGTTTTATTTTTTGGCAGTGACAAAGTCCCACTATGCTGCCCAGACTGATATCAAACTCCTACGCTCAAGCAATCCTCTCGCCTCCACTTCCCAAAGTGCTGAGATTACAGGCGTGAGTGAGCCACCTGGCCAGGCCCTACAGGTAAGTGTTGGTTATTTTGTTTCTCTGAAACTAGAAACTTTAACAGTGAATAAATTCAAACACCTTTCTTGATCAACAGATCCTGATTTGACATTCTGTAGAGAACACAACATAATTAATGGTACTTATTTTTATGTCAAGATTAACTTTGAGATAAAAAAGAATTCTAATTACTTACTCTAAAATGAATCTGCTGAGAGCTAATAAAAATTCTCTTTAAACAGCTCTTTGTTAATCAGAGAAATTTATAATTATACATTTTGATTCTAAAAGGTCTAAAATTAAAATGTAGACACTGTACTGTTCTAGCTCCAGCAACTAAAAATAAATGTAATTTTAGGTGTCACTTAGAATTTATAAACTTGAACTTATATGCACGACAATATTTGTTAATTTATCTGTACTAACAACTTGGCCTATGACAATGAAAATACTTTAAATTTCTTTTCTGTATTTAAATGTTTGCTGGATTTAAAACATCAAATGTCATTAACTTTCACTTCCATTTCTGAATTATTTTAAGAAAACTTCATTTTTCATTTTCCACACTAGCCAAGTGAAAAACTGCAAGCAGCAGGAAAATTTATCTAAGAGTTTTAAAAGTAAGTTTCTTTTGTTTATATTAAATATAAATATTTTTAAAGCATAAAACGACTTAAAATTCTTTTCTTCCCCAAAGTATATGGTTTCTAAGAAGCAATCTTTAAAAATTTGTTTATAAAAGCAACATAGCACACTAGACACTAATGAGTTATCTTAAGCACAGCTTTTTAAGAGAATCAATATTTCATTTTACCAGTTGTGACTAATCAGTACTACGATGCAGTGTAGTGACATACGTGAGTTCTAAGCCTAAAGAAAATTTCAGCGCGCTCGCGCGCGCACACACACACACATACACACACACACACACACACAAAGTCGGCTTTTCTTTTTAAACCATCCCACACTTCAACACCTCTGGGTGGCATTCTCTAAATTATCATATCCGGCTGGGATTATCCAATTTTATTAGCTAACAGTTCTCATTACTTCAAAAACAGAAACAGGATATGTTCTGTTTCATCAAGTGCTACAAACATTTCGCTGCTGGAAGACTGGAGGGAAAAAATCTTTGGAAATAAAAGGCCATCTGATCCACTCGGGCTAATTACTAAATGCATGCCAACAATACACAATTCGAATTGCATTTCTGGACACAATTTAAGATCACGATAGGGCAGGTCAAATGTGTAAGGAACTACTACTTCTATCAAAATGAAGAAGCAGATATACGGAATCTAAGATCTCACGCAAAATTCATCTAAGACTTCGAAATCTTCTGAAAAGAAAATGTGTAATCAACGTTGTTAATACAACAGTAATTCATCCCATTCAAGTACGACTAGAAATCCCGCTGATGTGCTTCTTTCAGGTCTAAACATCTCATTCTTTCGCAATCCAGATACCAACAGGAGTCTGAAACCCTTCGCAGAGGCGTGCAACACACTAGGAGAGCGCTATCTGTTTACAAATACGAATCTCAGTTACCCACGTCAAAACCGCGCATTACCACCTTTCGACTGGGGGGCGGGGGAGAGAGAAGGCGGGCGAGCAAGAAACAAAATCCACACAGACACCTCTGCCTTCTCCCTACAAGGACGAGCCCGGGGAAACATTCAGTATGTATTATATGCGTGTATACATTTATATACATTATGTAGTCACCTATGTCTAAGCAAGGGTGAAAGAAAAAGGTACACATGACAGGGAATCGTAACTGGACCCAACAGAAATGTTCAAACCAATCCCGTTAACTCAAAATCCGCCCCGCTGGTCTACAACAGGTTTCGGTCCGGGACCGGGAGCCCCAGCCACAGTGTGGAGTTCGTCCCCAAAGCGCCCCAATGCCCTCCTCAGGCCGCCCAGGCCGCCGTCCCTACCTCCCTTATCTCAGCCTTCCCCTGGGACACCCGAAGCCCGTTCCAGGAAAGAAAGAAGTGTCAGGCCCCAAGGGGGCGGCTGAGACGCTCTCAGGCCAGGCCCCCGACACCTGCGAAGCGCGGCACCTGGGGAGGGCGAACCGGGGGCCGCCCGGCCTTCCCGAGCACACCCCCTCGGTACCCGACGCTGCCCCGCGGCCGGAACCTCGTACCTGCGAGGCCGGCGAGCTACAGGCGCGCGCGACGCCTCCTCATCTCAGTGGCTCCTGCTCTCCCTCCGCCTCCTGCTGCCGCCGCCGTCGCCGCTGCCGCCGCTGGAGGCCGGGACACGACTAGCTCAGGACTCCACCGCCATGTCCGCCGCGCCGCGAACTGCATTGTGGGGGGGAAGGGATGGGGAGGGGGAGGAGGAGGGAGAGGGAGAGGGAGAGAAAGAGGAGGACCCGCTGAGGGGAGGGGGCGAGGGAGAGCAGTTGCCGGGGGAGAGGGGGAGGGGAGAGGACAGAGCCTGTAATGGGGTCCTGGCCCGGGAGAGGAGGAGCTACGCGCAGAGGAAAGGGTTCAGGGGTGCCCCCTCCCTTCGTTCGGGGGGCCCCACAGGCACCGTTTACACCGGGGCGGGGGAGGGGGGGAAACAGCACTGGGGGGAGGGGTCTCGTGGTGGCCGCGAAGAAACAATGGGGAGAAGGCCGAGGTAGGAGGATCGCGCACTCACACCCACGCGGAGGGAAGGGAGCGCGCGAGAGACACTCGTTAGCTCGCGAGGAGGGGGCGGGCCGCTGGCAGAGGGGAGGAGGGAGCCACCCGGGGCTCGCGGGCAGGGGCGGAGCCGCCGAGCGGAGGTCGCGAGGTCCCGCAGCCCGCCTGGGCGCCGCGGGGGAGCCGCGCTGATTCGCCCGCTTGCCGGAGTGGGTGGGGGTGGCGGGCGCCCCAGTGCTGCCCCAGTCTGGTTCCTAGTCTCTGCCGAGGCCCCCGAGCTGGAAGCCGAGCCCGAGGGCCGCCTCGGCGCCTCACTCCCAAGGCTGCTCCCCCTGGGGAGGAAGGCCGGCCTGGAATGGGTACCCTCTGGCCTGGCACTCGGACTGGGCGTGGCCCGAGCCTCGGCGGACCCTCGGAAGCCCAAGCGGGCTTCGGAGCAACGGTAGGGAGCGGGGCAGAGGAAGCCGCCAGGGTCGACCCCCACCCACTCACCACGGCCTCCAGCCCACCGCAGCTGGACCTTTTTTCCTTTGAAAAGGCAGTCAGTTCAGGAATGAAGGAGCTCGAAGAGTAATCTCTGGAGCACTCCATCTCCCACCCCCAAAAGAGGTTTTAGAAATCATTTCTTTAGCTGCAGGCGGGCATAAAACCATCTACCATCAATGGGCCCCCTCATCCCCTTGCTTTTAACGTATTACATTCCTCTACATAATTATTTAAAGTCACGGGCGGAACGGACTTAAGGTTTTGTTAGTTTTGTTTTTTGTTGTGTTTTTTTTAAGACCCCAGCCTCAGAGATTATTTAGCCAATCTCTGACCTCAAAGCTGGACAAAGCACACAACCTCTGTGCTCTGTGCCCAGTCCTTTGAGTTTGACACATGCTAGGCAGGAAAAAGGTATGAAAAGAGTGGACGTAGAGGTGAAGGGAAGATGTTAAATCTTAAGTATTTACAAGATAGTGCCTTATAAATTTTCTTATAATGTGACTCAGGCTGGGACTGGTTAGAGGTCACAGAGGGACGCTCCACTTCACGATAGCCCTGTGAGTTACGTACTGTTGCTCTCATTTACGGATGAAAAAACTAGGGTTCAGAGTTAGTGCATTTTACCCCAATCTGGCTGATGCTACAAGGCCCAGGTATAATGGATAGAGGACTGGATTTCAAGTCAAAAGAGCCCTACCTGGTTTTGGCGTTTATCAACATGATGCCTTTGAGCAAAGGTGCCCTCTTGAGTTTCCTCATCTGCAAATTCTTAATCTGTATCCCTGCTTCGCTTGACTAGCCTGGAAACAAAGAAAAAATCCCTACTTCACCCGGCTGAAAGCCTAAAGCCTATAGAGACACTAAGAAGATACCGACATGCCCTTCAATTCAGTGATAGCAGTGTCCTTAGAACAAGTTCAATTGAGTAAACATTTCCTAATTACTTAAGAGCAAAGCGTTGTTAGGTGCCTAGGGAAACAAAGACAAATCATTGCTTCCTGTCTCCAAAAAGTTCCCCATTGAGCAAGCAGGTGAGCTACAATAAAAGCAACAGGTCTTATTAACAAAGGGCTGGGCAAATCCAGAGGAGAGTGTGATAAATTCCACTTTGGTGAGACTTCCGTGGAAGAACTAAAAGCTGGACCTTGAAGATCTGTCTGCTGTGTGCCAGACACATGTCTGTGATTCAGAGGGCAGCATTGACTCTGGAGTGTGCAGAAGATAATGAGTCTGGAAAAGAAAACTGGGGCCAGACTGAAAATTTCAGTGCCTCTCTGCCCTTATCTCCGCCAGATAACTCTCTTCTACTACCTTGCTTATTCCCCAAGACCCAGCTCAACCTCTACCTTCTTTATTAAATCTTCCTGATTACCACCCCTCCTCTGCACTCCACTGAATGTGATCCCTCTATTCTCTGAATTCCGTGACCCCAATAGATTGTACACTTCAGCACAGATACAAGGTATTCCTTCTGATACCTACATAGTTGTCGAGTTGAAAATTTTGGCAACTATAATTTTATCATCACAGCTAGAGCAAGTATGGTTCTGACACAAAGAATAAGGAAATTTATGGAGTATAAGGTTTAATTCATGCCCAGGGTCATACAGTAAGTCACAGGCTGAACTAGAATACCAGCCCTGTATTCTTCCCATTGAACCACAGGTTTTTGAGATATAAAATGGTAAATGTCTGATTTCTATGTAAAAATCCTCTGAGGACTTAAACTTTCAAGGGAAATCTCATGATTGTGGTTAAGCCTCCAGTCTGGAAGTTCTGAAAACTTAGTTTCATCCAAACCCAGGTGAAAATAACTTGCAGTAAAAATCTTATTTCATTGTATCTCATGAGGAATATAATTACTCAGTGGATCAATATTCATATTCTGTTGTCTTCCTAGGTGAATAAGAAAACTTAGTAAAAAACTAATAATATTGAATGAAAAGGTGACTTGGTAAGTAAAATTATAACAAGAAAGGTGCCTAGTCCCAGCACTTTGGGAGGCCGAGGTGGGCAGATCACTTGAGGTCAGGAGTTCAAGACCAGCCTGGCCAACATGGTGAAACCCCATCTCTACTAAAAATACAAAAATTAGCTAGGCATGGTGGTGGGTGCCTGTAATCCCAGCTACTCAGGAGGTTGAGGCAGGAGAATCACTTGAACCCGGGAGGCAGAGGTTGCAGTGAGCCGAGATCATGCCTCTGCACTCCAGTCTGGGTGACAGAACAGGACTCCATTTCAAGAAAAAAGAAAGGTGCCTAAGTCTGTTCAAACCAAGTTTTGCTGTTTGATCATAAAGGGCCCTGTATGCCACTGGAAAAAAAGCAGGCTTTATATTATAGTTATTGGGGAATCACTGATCACTTGTAAGCAGAGATAAATGCAATCAGACCTGCTAAGCTGTTTCTCTGAGCCCCATTTTTTTTTTTCCTGTGTACTTGATTTCGCCAAGGAGAGAGACTATAGGCCCTGGGTGATAATGATCTCTAGTGAAAAACAGTGCATCACCCCCGTGATGTGGTCCTAACCAAGTCTCCTTTACCTTTGTATTTTCAGCACCCAGCATAATCCTGACACATATAGAAAGCACTCAGAAATTGCTTGTTGACACTCTAAATTGTCTATAAAGCATAAGATATGGTCAGTGTTTAAAATTTTTGTGATTCTTGCAAAGATCATGACAATACCAAAGCTCTTGAGGTGTGTGCTCACCTCAAGATAGTGTAAAGGATTTACTTCTCTTTGTCTGTTTGCATTCTTAAAAGTCAATGAGATGAAAATGTGTAAAAATGCCTATTTCATAGTAAATGTTCCACACAAATGAATTCCCTTTCTTCTTAAAATTTAGTTTCTTCTCATCTGCCCCATTTGGATTTCATGTGCCCTTAGACTCACACTAGCACATGTGTGTACTTGCTACCTGTTGATTCCATTTCATCTGTCCTGAGGATTCTATGCGTGGAATTTTAAACTACAGCCACACCCTGTAGCTTACTTCATTGAAACATTAGAAACAGTCAGTTTTTCTTAAGGTGGCATTTTTTTAAGTAAATAAGATTTTAGAATTTAAAAGGACATTATCAAGAACATATATACATGGCAGAAGATGATGCTATAAAGTTAGACTAGGACCGCATCATTGTTAAAAAAGCAAGTTTTTATTCTGAAGTTAATGGGCAATCACGGAACATCTGTAAACAAGGAGAGAGATGTTCAGACTTGCCTTATACGGCAGGTGTTCGTCTGACTTCTGTTTGTACATTCATAGCTATAGAGAGCTCATTCCTTACCAAATCTGCCTGTTCTAGGAAATAGAAGTACTTCCTCAACAGAGCTGAACTTTTCCTTCTGTGATATATATTTGTTGGTAATCCTGACCTTAGGAATAACATCAGCCTTCTTTATACATAAAAATGAGGGTGCCAGGCATGATGGCTCACACCTGTAATCCCAGCAATTTGGGAGGCTGAGGCAAGAGGATCAAGGCCAGGAGCTTGAGACCAGCCTGGGCAACATGGTGAGACCCCATCTTCAAAAAAATAAAATTTGGCTGGGCACCATGGCTCACACCTGTAATCACAGCACTTTGGGAGGCCAAAGCAGTTGGATCACTTGGCAATCAGGAGTTCGAGACCAGCCTGGCAAACATGGTTAAAATTCCATCTCTACTAAAAAATACAGAAGTTAGCTGGGCATGGCACACGGCTGTAGTCCCAGCTACTCAGGAGGCTGAGACAGGAGAATTCACTTGAACCCGGGAGGTGGAGGTTGCAGTGGTCCGAGATCATGCCACTGCCCTCCAGCCTGGATGACAGAGGGAGACTCTGTCTCAAAAAATAAATTAATTAAATTAAATTAAAAATTTAACCAGGAATGGTGGTGCATGTTTGTAGTCCTAGCTACTTGAGAGACCGAGTTGGGAGAATCACTTGAGCCCGGGGGTGGAGGCTTCAGTGAGTTATGAATGTGCCTCTGCACTCCAGGCTGGGTGACAGAGTGAGACCCTGACTCTTAAATGTAAAAAGAAAGAAAAGGGTGTGAACCAGATAAACTAGGGCAGGAAAGGAGTCTAAAAATCCATAATTCTTTTTTATTTTATTTTTTTGAGACAGAATCTCACTCTGTTGCCTAGGCTGGAGTGCAGTGGCATGATCTTGGCTCACTGCAACCTCTGCCTCCTGGGTTCAAGCGGTTCTCCTGCCTCAGTCTCCCGAGTAGCTGGGACTACAGGTGCACGCCACCACGCCCAGCTAATTTTTGTGTTTTTAGTAGAGACAGGCTTTCACCATGTTGGCCAGGCTGGTCTCAAACTCTTGACCTTAGGTGATCTGCCCACCTCAGCCTCCCAAAGTGCTGGGATTACAGGTATAAGCCACTCCACCCGGCCAATTCTTTTTTATTTTTTTTGAGACAGGATCTCACTCTGTCACCCAAACTGGAGTGCAGTGGGATGATCACAGTTTATTACACCCTTGACCTCCTGGGCTCAAGCCATCCTCCTACCTCAGCCCCCCGAGTGGCTGGGACTACAGGCACACACCACCATGCCTGGCTAATTTTTTATTTTTTATAGAGGTGGGGGTCTCACCATGTTGCCCAGGCCGGTCTCAAACCCCCTTTAAGTCAGCTAATTTACCGCCCCCCTCCCCCAAGTCAAATCTCTCTCCTTTTTCTCTGAAACAAAAATGAGATCCAACTCCATTCTAAACAATCTCCCTCTGACCAATTCAAATGTATTAGAACAGTCTACACTCTGATGCACCTTTGTGCCCTACAAAATGTAATGCCCTCTCTCCAGAAATAAATCCTCACATATATGGTCAAATGATTTTCAGCAAGGATGCCAAGACCATTCAATGGATAAGAGACAGTCTTTTCAGTAAATGGTGCTGGGAGAATGGAATACCCAGATGCAAAAGAATGAACTTGGGCCCTGACCTTAGACGATATACAGAAATTAACTCAAATGGATCATAAGACCTAAAACTATAAAACTCTTCAAATAAAACATAGGGCAAGAGCTTCACAACATTGGATTTGGCAATGATTTCTTGGATATGACACTAAAGGCACAGGCAACAAAAGAAAAACTGTATGAAAATGTAAAACATTTGTTTGTCAAAAGACACTATCAGAACTGGGGGCACTGGTATACACCTGTAGTCACCGCTACTCAAGAGGCTGAGTTGAGAGGACGGCTTGAGTCCAGGAATCAGACTGGGCAACAGAGCAAGAGTCAGGAAGGGAGAGAAGGGAAAGAAGAAAAGAAAAAACAAAGATATGATCAACGGAGTAAAAAGGCAACCTGCAAGATGGGAGAAAATATTTGTAACTCAGCAACCAAAAAAAATTGAAAAATGTGTAAATAACTTGAACAGATATTTCTCCAAAGAAGACATATCATCACTAATCATAAAGGAAATGTAAGTCAAAACTACAATGAGATCCCACTTCACACCCATTAGGATGGCTATTAAAACAAAAAGTTGAATACCAGCCTGGGCAAGATAAGGAGACCCCGTCTCTACCAAAACACAGAAAATAACAAGAGTTGTTATGAATGTGGAGAAATTGGAACCTTTGTACACTCATGGTGGAAATGTAAAATGATACAGTCACTGTGGAAAACAGTATAGTGGTTCCTCTAAAAATTAAAAATAGAATTACCGGCTGGGTGTGGTGGCTCACACCCGTAATCCCAGCATTTTGAGAGGACGAAACAGGCAGGCAGATCACTTGAGGTCAGGAGTTTGAGACCAGCCTGGCCAACATGGTGAAACCCTGTCTCTACTAATAATACAAAAATTAGCCAGGTGTGTGGCATGTGACTGTAGTCCCAGCTACTTGGGAGGGTGGGGCATGAGAATCACTTGAACCTGGGAGGTGGAGGATGCAGTGAGCTGAGATTGCACCACTGCACTCCAGCCTGGGCAAAAAAAAAAAAAAAAAGACTTACCATGGGATCCAGCAGTTTCACTTCTGGGTGTGTACCCAAGATAATTGAAAGCATGGTCTCAAAGAGATATGTGTACATCTGTGTTCATAGGAGAATTATTCACAATAGCTAAAATGTGGAAACAATCCCAAGTGTCCATTGATGTATGAATGGATAAACAAAATGTGGTATATCCATACAATGGAATGTTATTCAGCCTTAAAAAGGAAGGAAATTCTGCAATATACCACAACATGGATGAACATTGGGGATGTTACGGTAAGTGAAATAAGCCAATCACAAAAAGACATATACTGTATGATTCCACTTTTATGAGGTGATTAGAGTAGTCAAAATCATAGACACAGAAAGTAGGATGGTAGTTGCCAGAGGCTGTGGGGAGGGGAAGACTAGGGAGTTATCATTTAATTGGCATAGAGTTTCAGTTTTATCAGATGAAGAAAGTGGGCTGGGTGCAGTGGCTCATGCCTATAATCCCAGCACTTTGGGAGGCTGACGCAGGTGGGTCTCTTGAGGCCAGGAGTTCAAGACCAGTCTGGGCAACATAGTAAGACCCCATCTCTACAAAAAAAATTTTTTAAATAAGCCAGTCACGCTGGCGTGCACCTGTAGCCCCAGCTACTCGGGAGGCTGAGGCACATGGATCCCCTGAGCCCAGGAGTTGGGGCTGCAGTAAGCTCTGATTGTGCCACTGTCCTCCAGCCTGTATGACAGAGCAAGACCCTGCTTCTAAAAAAAAATCATTTAAAAAATCCTGGAGATGGATGATGGTGATGGTTGCATAACAATATGGATATACTTGACATCATTGAACTGTACACTTTAAAATGATTAATATAGTAATTTTTTTTTGAGACAGAGTTACACTCTTGTCACCTAAGCTGGAGTGCAGTGGCGTGATCTCAGCTCACTGCAACCTCCGCCTCCTGGGTTCAAGTGATTCTCCTGCCTAAGTAGCTGGGATTACAGGCATGTGACACTACACCCGGCTAATTTTGTATTTTTAGCAGAGATGGGGTTTCACCATGTTGGCCAGGCTGGTCTTGAACTCCTGACCTCAGGTGATCCGCCTACCTTGGCCTCTCAAAGTGCTGGGATTATAGGCATTAGCCACTGCACCCGGCCAACATAGTAAATTTTATGTTATGTGTATTTCTACCACTTTTTTTTGAGGAAGGGTATTGCTGTGTCATCCAGACAGAGGCACAATCACAGCACATTGTAGCCTTGATCTCCCAGCCTCCAGCCATCTTCTCACCTCAATTTTTTAATTTTTTGGATAGGAGACAAGGTCTCACTATATTGCCCAAGTTGGTCTTGAACTTCTGGGCTCAAGCAATCCTCTGGCCTCTGCCTCCCAAAGTGCTGGGATTACAGGCATGAGCCACTGCACCTGGCCCTTACCACAATTTTTTAAATTAGAGGAAAATGTTATGCAGTCTGATGAGTTCTGGAGCTACAAAGTTCTATCCCATCAAGGATCTCTCAGAAATATAAACAGATAATAATATAACTGCCACAATAAGGATATGTATAAAGTATTATGAGTACACAAATAAGAGATCATTGATTTTGCTGGGGAGAGAATAACTTTGGTAGCGAAAGAATGATCAACAAAAATTTGGGGCCAGGTGCGATGGCTCATACCTGTAATCCCAGCACTTTGGGAGGCCAAGGCGGGCAGATCGCTTGAGTCCAGGAGTTCGAGACCAGCCTGGGCAACATGGCGAAACCCCATCTCTACTAAAAATATAGAAAATTAGCCAGGCACATAGTGGCATGTGCCTGTGGTCCCAGCTACTCAGGAGGCTGAGGTGGGAGGATCGTTTGAGCCCAGGAAGGACAGGCTGCAGTGAGCCAAGATGGTACCACTGGACTCCAGCCTGGGTGACAGAGTGAGACCCTGTCTCAAAAAAAAAAAAAAAAAAGATAGTAAAAGACATTTGAGTCTTGAAGGGTGAGTGGACTTAGCCAGGTAGAGCAAACAGCATTCAAGACACAGAAGAGAAAAGGGGCAGGGCACAATTCAGGAACCTGCAGGTAGTTAGCATCTAGGGGTGGAGGGGCAAGGTATAGAAAATGGTACTGAGGAGATGAGCGGGGCAAGATCATGAGGCCAGTAATACCATGCTAAGCACTTATGCTTAACTGGAAAGGTAGTCCTTCAAGGGTCTTACCCAGGATAATGATGTGGTTATATTTGGATATTTAAAATATGCTGTTTTCTTCTGGAGAGGAAACAGCAGTGTGTGGAAAAGAATAGAAGAGCCAAACTGAAAGCAGAGGAAACAGTAAGGGATTACTGCAGAAAATCAGGTGAGAGATTATATAAATAGGAGCAATAGGCCAGCACGGTGGCTCACGCCTGTAATCCCAGCACTTTGGGAGGCCGAGGTGGGTGGATCACTTGAGGTCAGGAGTTGGAGACCAGCCTGGCCAACATGGTGAAACCCCATCTCCACTAAAAATAAAAAATTAGCCAGGCATGGTGGTGCGCACCTGTAATCCCAGCTTCTCGGGAGGCTGTGGCACAAGAATCGCTTGAACCCAGGAGACAAAGGTTGCAGTGAGCCGAGATCGCGCCACTGCACTCAAAACAAACAAACAAAAAAAGAAGCAGTTGGAGTGGGAAAAGGGGCAGATTAGAGAGATATTAGTGATAGAATCAGTTAAGACTTAAATAATTTATTAAATGTGTTGTGGGTGGTGGAGATGAAGGTTTTCATGTAGAAGAGGTCATTCTCCTCCAGGGAGATTTCACTAGTACCAACTAGTTGTTTCAGTTCTGAACAACTAGTAGTGGCTGCTGGTGTGCAGTTTAGAAAAAGAGCCTAAAGCCCAACCTAGGCACAACAAGAAAAATTAGTGAATTAGTAACGTCTACAATGGATGCAGAATAGGAGAGCATTGACACATGACAAATACTTAACACTCCTATTCTCAGGCAGGAGAAAATTAAAAAGGTACTGTGTTTTGATGAATACGTATGGTGTGTTTCCATTTTTTGAAATTCAAGAACAGGAAAAATTAATCTTTGTTGGTAGAAGTCAGAATAGTGGTTATCTCTGTGGAGGTATAGATATGGACAGGAAAAGATATGGGAGCCTTCTAGAGAATTGGAAATTAACTAGATCTTACTGAGTCATGGTCACACATGTGTATACTTATGTGAACATCCACTGAGTTATACACTTAAATTTTATACTCCTCACTGTACAAATGTTTTATGTCAATAAAAACGTGAAAAATGGGCCGGACATGGTGGCTCATGCCTGTAATCCCAGCACTTTGAGAGTCTGAGGCAGGTGGATCACTTGAGGTCAGGAGTTTGACACCAGCCTGGCCAACATAGTGAAACTCCGTCTCTACTAAAAATACAAAAATTAGCCGGGCGTGGTGGTGCAGGCCTGTAGTCTCAGCTACTTGAGAGGCTGAGGCAGGAGAATCACCTGAACCCAGGAACCAGAGGTTGCAGTGAGCCAAGATCATGCCACTGCACTCCAGCCTGGGCGACAGAGCGAGACTTCATCTAAAAAAAAAAAAAGTGAAAAATGTTAATAGTTAATATATGTTAAACATATAATAAATGTTTAAGGTATGGCAAGTAGTCTGATATCACATACAGAGAGGAAGAAAAAGTGGTTTGCTGACAACTGGGAGATAAAGTTGGAGAGATGGAATGACAATAGATTGTAAAAGGGCCGGTGCCGTGGCTCACGCCTGTAATCCTAGCACTTTGGAAGGCTGAGGTGGGCAGATCACCTGAGGTCAGGAGTTTGAGACCAGCCTGGCCAAAACGGTGAAACCCCGTCTCTACTGAAAATACAAAAATTAGCCGGATGTGGTGGTAGGCGCCTGTAATCCCAGCTACTCAGGAGGCTGAGGCAGGAGAATCACTTGAACCCAGGATGCGGAGGTACAGTGAGCTGAGATCACGCCATTGCACTCCAGCCTCGGCAACAGAGTGAGACTCCGTCTCAAAAAAAAGAAAGGTCTTGGGAGCCATATTAAGTCACTTGGACTTGATCCTGCAAACATTGGGGGAGCATTCAAAGTTTTGAAGTAGGGGAAATATGTGCTTGTATCTCTGTTTTGGAAAGTAAACTGGGGGCAGTGCAGAGTCGGCTTTGAAGGGAGGAAGATGGAGAACAGATTCTCTGACCCAGATAGGATCTCAAACCCCATATCTTGTTGGCTAGAGGAATATCAGTTTTATATTCATCCTTGGAAATCATGAAAGGGAAGAAAATTCAATAGTTATCTATGAAAGCACTTGATGAGTGACTTCAGTAAACTTCAAATATTTTTATTTAAAATAACATAACCACATTGCAAAATTTTGAACCTATAGAAAAATGACATAAACTACCCACAATCCCACCATAGTGCTATTTGGTATACTGGATTTCCTACCATTCTCTTTTTTCTTTTTATTTTAACAGCTCTTCAAGATGAGGCAGCTGGCCTATGCTGATAGGAGAGTACAATGGTCTAGGTCAGATCTGGAGAGATAAAAGTAGTCAGTAAACTTATTTTGGCAGGAGCAAGACAAAATTTAAATAAAAACCAAGTCAGAAGTATGTGTCAAAATGAGCAAGCAGGCCGGGCACAGTGGTCCTGCCTGTAATCCCAACACTTTGGGAAGCCAAGGTGGGAGGATTGCTTGAGCCTAGGAGTTTGAGACCAGCTTGGGCAACATAGTGAGACCCAGTCTCTAAATACAAATTGAAAAAATTAGCCGGGTGTAGTGGCACACCCCTGTAGTTTAAGCTACTCCAGAGGCTGAGGCGGGAGGATCACTTGAGCCTAGGAGTTCATTACAGTGAGCTATGATTGCACCACTACACTTCAGTCTGGGCCACAAAGTGAGACCCTGTCTCAAGGGGGGGAAAAAAGAAGGAAGCAAAGAGCAAAGATACAAAGGTGGAAAAGTTCAGGAGTGCTATAGAAAGGGCCACGGAAGTGGAGAGGATTCATATATACAAAAACATAGAAAGAATGGCTAAGACCTAGTATTTGCTAGCACAACAGGGTGACTATAGTCAAAATAATTTAATTGTACATTTAAAAATAACTAAAAGTAAAATTGGATTGTTTGTAACACAAAGGATAAATGCTTGAGGTGATAGATACCCCATTTACCCTGTGAGATTATTACACATTGCATGCCTGTATTGAAATATTTCATGTAACTCATAAATATATACCCCTACTATGTACCCACAAAAATTAAAAATTAGTGCTATAGGCTAGCCAGGCGTGGTAGCATGTGCCTGTAGACCCAGCTACTCAGGAGACTGAGGCAAGAGGATCCCTTGAACTTAGGAGTTTGAGGCTGCAGTGAGAGTTGTGATTGTGCACTGCACTCCTGCTTGTGTGACAGAGCAAGACTCCATCTCTAAAAATAAAAAAGAGTGCTATAGGCTGAATGTTGGTGTCCCCCCAAAATTCATATTTTGGAACCTAATACCCAAAGAGATAGTATTAAGAGATGGGGTCTTTTGGGAAGTGATTGAGTCATGAAGGTTTCATCCTCATGAATGGGATTAGTGTCGTTATAAAAGGAGGTGGAAGGAAACTGTCTTGCCCCTTTCACCATGTGAAGATGCAGCAAGAAAGTGCCATCTTTGAAGCAGAGAGTAAGGCTTCTTCAGACACTGAATCCGCTGGCACGTTGACCTTGGACTCTATGGCCTCCAGAACTGTGAGCAATACATTTCTATTGTTTATAATACCCAGACTAAGGTATTTTGTTGCAGCAGCCAAAGAGACTAAGAGAGCTAGCCACAGCAGATGATATAGTTTGGCTGTATGTCCCCACCCATATCTCACCTTGAATTGTAGTTCCCATAATCCCATGTGTCATGGGAGGGACCCAGTGGGAGGTAATCGAATCATGGAGGCAGTTACCTTCATGCTGTTCTTGTGACAGTGAGTGATTTCTCACGAGATCTGATGGTTTTATAAGGAGCTTTTCCCTGTTTTGCTTGGCACTTCTCCTTGCTGCTGCCACGTGAAGAAGGATTTGCTTCCCCTTCCTCCATGACTGTAAGTTTCCTGAGGCCTCCCCAGCCATGCTGAACTGTGAGTCAATTAAACCTCTTTCCTGGCCGGACGCGGTGGCTCACGCCTGTAATCCCAGCACTTTGGGAGGCCGAGGCGGGCAGATAATGAGGTTAGGAGATCGAGACCATCCTGGCCAACATGGTGAAACCCCGTCTCTACTAAAAAATATATATAAAAAATTAGCCAGGCGTGGTGGCTTGCACCTGTAGTCCTGGCTACTTGGGAGGCTGAGGCAGGGGAATGGCTTGAACCTGGGAGGTGGAGGTGGCAGTGAGCCAAGATTGCGCCACTGCACTCCAGCTTGGCGACAGAGCGAGACTCCATCTAAAATAAAATGAAAATTTTTTAAAAACCTCTTTCCTTTATAAATTACTCAGTCACAGGTATGTCTTTATTAGCAGTGTGAGAACAGACTAATACAGCAGGAATGGCAATATGTGTAGGGAAATTCCTTTTACTGGGTGCCTACTGCATGCTGTGGGGCTGAGTATGATTGCTTAAAGGTGCTAAACTGGATGGCTGTAATCATAATTATTTTGGCCTCTTTTCATTTCACCTTAAATCATAAGCATTTTTCATGTTGTTCTATAGCTTTCATAAATACCTGTTTTTCCAGAGGTTAAATTTCATTTTATTCCTTTTAACACTTTGTTTTGTTTTCGTTAGCCTTTTACTCCTAAAACTTTTGTAAAATTATTTTTAACTTATAGCAATGCAAGAATATAAAATTTTAAAATTTATTATTGTTATTGTTATTTTTGAGACAGAGTCTCGCTCTGTCACCCAGGCTGGAGTGCAGTGGCACCATCTTGGCTCACTGCAACCTCCATCTCCCAGATTCATGTGACTCTCGTGCTTCAGCCTCCCGAGTAGCTGGGATTACAGGTATGCACCACCATGCCTGGCTAATTTTTGTATTTTTAATAGAAACGGGGTTTCACTATGTTGGCCAGGCTAGTCTCGAACTCCTGGCTTCAAGTGATCCGTCTGTCTTGCCTCCCAAAGTGCTGGGATTATAGACATGAGCCACCGTGCCCGGCCTAAAAAAATTATTTTTAGCAAAATGACTTTTATGTGTGTAAACGTTTAGTTGCCTGATGTTTTTAAAGTTTTAAAATTAAACTTTTTCTGATTATAAAAGTATTAAAGGTCTTTTACAGAAAATCTAGAAAACATAGGAAAACATAAAGAAAAAATAATGATAACAATAATCTGTAACTCCATTATTTTAAGATCACCAATTTAAATAACTTTTTGGCATATTTCCTTCCAGTCTTTTTTAAATGCCTTTTAACATGGTTGAGATCATATTTTGTCTATAATTTTTTACTTAATATTTTGCTGTATTTTCCCATATCTTAAGAATGTTTTATAAATACAGTTTTAGCATCTGCAAAATACTGCATTAAGAGAAGGTGCCAGAGTTTGCTTAACCAGTCCCTTATTGTTAGGCATTTAAGTTACTTCTAATTTTCTGCTATTATAAATAATGCTTTTTGCATAAATGCATAAAGCACTATAAGGTTATTTCCTCAGAGAAAATTCTCAGATGTGGGATTTCTATATCAAGTAGTGTGAAAATTTAAAAGGTTCCTGATATGCACTGCCAAATTGCTTTTTAAGAGGTTTGTACTAAATTCCACTTACCCTATTATGTGGGAGAGAAAACCAACTAAACGTCCTTAAGCTTTAAAAACGATAAGTTTCTCAGAATCTCTGGGCAAGGGCTATAGCATCCACACATGTATTTTCCTTTGAAAACTAAATATTGCCTGGTAGCATAAAGTCTCAGATTTTGCGGGGAGGGGTTCACACACTTTACTTCCCTTGACATCCCCAAGAACCCAAGAAACATACCTTTTAGTCAGCTAAGTACCTCCACCTTGCAAGCCAACAATATTTTAAAGAGAAATTTTCTTAAGGTTATACAACATCAACAAACTGTCTTGCTGGGTGTCTCTAAAGTTCCCCAGAGAATAAGATCACTCACAGCTTTGGAGGGAGGACTTCTAAGGGATCCCTGAAGGGATCGCCAGTTCTAGCAGATTTAGAGCTGCGGCTCTAAAGTTTTCTTGTTTGGACAGTCTTTGGTCTAGTTCCAGAGATCCCAGCCTTAGATCTCTCCCAACATTCCTCTGGGGCCCTCCAGACATCCACGATCTCAAGAGAAATTGCAAGCTTCTCACCATCTCTCTCGCCCATACATGCTCCGGCTCCCCCCACTTCATTCGCTCTCTCTCCTCTTCTTGTTCTCCCTAGCCTCTCTTCGTATCCTCTCCTCCCCCAACTGTCTCTCTCCTCTTGCTAAGTGTGCCCTCCTGAGTCTATCTTGTAAATTTCTTTCTAAGCTTTACTTTTAATATTCTTCCTTTCTCTCTCTCCCCTCTCTCTTGGCTGAGTGTTTGTGTAACTTTTTTCTAATCCCCCACCCCCACCCCGCCGGATTGTCTCAGACTTTTAGTCCTTTCCTCCTCTCTCAAGGGGACACAGCTGACCTTTCCTAGGAGTAGCCTCTTTTTTTTGTCCCCAAACTTCTCACCCCTGGGCTCTTCTATTCTCTTCAAATGGCACACATGCCATCCCTGAATTTGCAGGAGTTTCTTTCTGCCTGTTTCACGCCAAATATAGCTTTTTTTTTTCCACACCATGTTACCAAGGAATAATCTTAGTAGACCACTGTTAATACTTCTAGACCCCACCATGACTTCCTTCTGTTATTTATCCTCATCATACACTCCACGAAAGGATCACTTATATTATGCCCATATTTTCCTCATTCTATCCAAATCAGGATACATAAGAGCAGAAGTCTAAGCCTACTTATAATTACAATAAGATAGGATATTTGAAATCTGGGCTGTCCTCGGAAATCTGGGACATAATGTTGCTATAAATGCCACCTATCCAGAATCCAGCTCTCAAGCAGTTTCATAAGCAAGCACTCTGAACATCCTCAGCATTGTCAGGAAGTTTGTATATTACACTCAGACTAAAAAAGGATTTCCTCTCATTTTGTCCATTCTGGGAATCAGAATTTTGACTGCACATCAGGTGGGGTCTGGCCATCCAGGTTGCTATCTAGAAATCACCACATAGGGGGATTCTTCACAAAAAGTTTTTGTGAGCTTTTTATGAAAAATCTTTCACTGAGGCCAGGCGCAGTGGCTCACACCTGTAATCCCAGCACTTTGGGAGGCCAAGGGGGGCAGATCATCTGAGGTCAAGAGTTCAAGACCAGCCTGGACAACATGGTGAAACCCCATCTCTACTAAAAATAGAAAAATTACACGGGTGTGGTGGCGGGCGCCTGTAATCCCAGCTACTTGGGAGGCTGAGGCAGGAGAATCGCTTGAACCCAGGAGGCAGAGGTTGCAGTGAGCTGAGATCGCGCCATGGCACTCCAGCCTGGGTGACAGAGCGAGACTACACCTCAAAAAAAAAAAAAAAAGAAAATCTTTCACTGAGAAAGGTTGAACCCAAGTCTGAAATGAAAGCATACAGTTTACTACCCATTGATTGATTTATGCAGAAATCTGTATAAAGATCTCCAAAGGTGGCTTAGTAGGTTCTGTTTTAAACTTTCAGTTCCTCCTCCCTAGAAAGTTAGGGAAACCTCTTAACCAATACGAGTTCCTCTGATCTGAGCTGAACTTTCCTTCTTCCACTATCCAAATTCTGCTGATTCTTTTCTGTCCAGGATATTCATCTAAGTCACCATGGTTGTATATGCTCAAGGTTCACTTTAAGTACAGTCTTAATCTTGTTTCTGAGGAAGTTTGCTTTTTCCAGTAGGTCTGCAAAACGTCCGCTTCTTATTTCCTATTGCCCCTGAAATGACATTTCTCCCTGTGAATTAATATGGGCCTGCCTACCTCTAGGTAATCCTGTTTTTGTCATGTATCTGTATTGCATTTTCTGTCCACTTTTGTCCTCTCTTACAGTGAAGGGAGCATTTTAAACTTTTTTGTTTCCATAGAACAGTAACTTGCTGGTTGGAAGACCTGAGTTTAACATGGACCCTCGGAGAAACATGGAGAGCCTGAGACATCCTGTGTAATTCAATAAATATCCACCCACTCCCACCCCCACCTTTGCTGGCTACAGCAGCTGGGGAAGTCAGAGGGAAGGAGGTTTTTTATGTTTTGTTTTGTTTTGTTTTGTTTTGTTTTGTTTTGGAGACGGAGTTTTACTCTTGTCGCCCAGGCTGGAGTGCAATGGCATGATCTCAGCTCACTGCAACCTCAGCCTCCTGGGTTCAAGCAATTCTCCTGTTTCAGCCTCCTGAGTATCTGGGATTACAGGCACACACCAAATCGCCTGGCTAATTTTTTGCATTTTTAATAGAAACAGAGTTCCACCATGCTAGCCAGGCTGGTCTCGAACTCCTGACCTCAGGTGATCTGCCCGCCTCGGCCTCCCAAAGTGCTGGGATTACAGGCGTGAGCCACCGTGCCTGGCCGGAAGGAGTTATTTTTGAGCATTTTATGCTGCTCAGTCTTGTGCAGACCGCACATACTGTAGAGTTCATGCACTTTTCTCCCAGTAGTGACTTTCAGCTCTTGCTTTACATGTAGTTCCAACAAGCTTGGATATTTAGTTTCCATGTCTATAGCAGATCAAAATTAACAATTTATGGGTGGGGGTTGGGAGGCCAGAATAAGATAGTTAAAAGCACAGATTCTGGAGTCAAACTGAGTCTTTGAATCCTGTGCTGCTGCTTCCTAACTGTATGACTTTGAAGTATTTAACCTTTTAGCTTCAATTTCCTCATCTGTAAAATCGGAATAATAATAGTAGCTATTTTGCACAGTTGTCATAAAGATTAAATAAGTTAATATATATGAGGTGCCTGCATTTGTAAGTACTCTATGAGTATAGAGAGGGCACATTGGTAACAGTACTGATGAGATGTAGCAAAGAAGCAAACCAACCAAAAAAAGCGGAGAAAACAGAGCAATCTAGGATCCAACTGTGTAAAACAGAGGTTCCCAAACTTTCTCAGCTCAAAGGCACCTTTAGTGTCTCAGTAATTTTTTCATGGTGACTTCTCCATGCCCACTCCTCCTACAAAAAAACCAAAGTAATAATTCTGTTTATTAAGTAGTTAAGTCCAAACAACTTAATCAGTATTTACATCCTAATAATTTACTAACCATTTGAAATAATAATTATATAAGTTTTTATTCATTTCTTTCTTTTTTTTTTTTTTGAGATGGAGTCTTGCCCTGTCACCCAGACTGAGGTGCAGTGGCACCATCTCAGCTCACTGCAACCTCTGCCTCTGGGTTCAAGTGATTCTCTTGCCTCAGCCTCCTGAGTAGCTGGGATTACAGGCGTGTGCCACCACACCCAGCTAATTTTTGCATTTTTAGTAGAGATGGGGTTTTGCCATTTGGCCAGGCCGGTCTTGAACTCCTGACCTCAGGTGATCCACCCGCCTCAGCCTCCCAAAGTGCTGGGATTACAGCCACCATGCCCAGCATTTTTTTTTTTTGAGATGGAGTCTTGCCCTGTCATCCAGGCTGTAGTGCAGTGGTGTAGTCTCGGCTCACTGCAACCTCCGCCTTTTTGTAGAGATGGATTTTGCCATGTTGGCCAGGCTGGTCTCAAACTCCTGACCTCAAGTGATCTACCCGCCTCGACCTCCCAAAGTGAGGCACTACACACTACAGGGTCTGAAGGCAGGGAACATAAGTCCGATTCATTCTGACTTCCTAGAACTAAGTCAAAGGGAAAACTCCAACTTACCACACCCAAGTAACAAAAGGACCAGAGGCTACTCCCTTTGCATCCCCCACTTTTCTGCCTGGCAGATGAAAAACTGAAAGTACCTGTGATTTGTCCTCTTCTGCAACCAATCAGGCTCGTCTCAGGCCAAGTTTTCATTTGCATAGGAGTATAAGTTTGTAACTTCACTTCAGCCTCTGATTGGTCACCTTCTGCAACCAATCAGATGTTTGCATGGGTTTAACTTTGTAACTTCACTTCCGTCTCTGATTGGTTGCAGAAAGCAACCAATCAGATTGGTTTAACTTTGTAACGTCACTTCAGCCTCTGATTGGTTGCCTTCTGCAACCAATCAGATTAATCACAGGCCACTTCTTCATTTACATAGGGTGTACCTCAAGTAACCAATGGGAAGCCTCTAGAGGGTATTTAAATCCCAGAAAATTGGGTAACCAGTTTCCTGAACCCATATGCTTGGCCTGCTCCCACACTATGGAGTGAACTTTCGTTTTCAGTAAATCTCTGCTTTTCTTGCTTCATTCTTTCCTTGCTTTATTTGTGTGTTTTGTCCAATTTTTTCAAGAAGCCAAGAATCTGGGCACCTTCCACTGGTAACAGAATTGCTGGGATTACAGGCATGAGCCACTGTGCCCAGCCAGTTTTTATTCTTAAATATTCATAATTATGTGCTAAGGGATGTATGTGCCTGTTTAGCAATTCCCTTCTCAAACTTTGGGATCTCATCGTATGCTGCTACAGTCATTTATTGTTCCACAGTGATTTTCACTTGGTACTTGCTTTTTATTACAGCAACCTCTGAAAACTTAGCTTCAAAAAGACATGACATCATCCAGAGACATGTTTAAACCTTGAACTCAAGCTTGTGTGGTATCAGACATATATTGAATCTCCCTCTCCCCTCTCCCCTCTCCCTTCTCCCCTCTCCCTTCTCCCTCTCTCTTTAACATGGAGTCTCGCTGTCTCACCCAGGCTGGAGTGCAGTGGCGCGATTACAGCTCACTACAACCTCCGCCTTCTAGGTTCAAACCATTCTCATGCCTTGGCCTCCCAAGTAGCTGGAGTTACAGGTGTGCGCCAACATGCCCAACTGATTTTTGTAGAGACGGGATTTTGCCTTGTTGTCTAGGCTGGTCTGGAACTCCTAGCCTCAAGTGATCCACCCTCCTGGGTCTCCCAACGTGCTGGGATTACAGGCATGAGGCACTGCGCCCAGCTTGTATTTCTCCTAAAATGTCAAAATATCCTCTAGAGCCCTCAGTTAGCTAGGGCACCCCAGGGCTCCTCAAAAGACAATTTGGGAACCACACGTATAAAAGGGAAATCCCCTAACAAACCCTCAGGATATTAACACAGAACATCACAGAATCACAAATAGTGGTCATGATAGTAACTTTCTCACCTGCATTAACCAGCCCCAGTTCCAGGCTGTCTTGGGGGAAGTAAAATGATAGGAGAAAATGGCCCTATTTGATGCTAAAATATTTGCAGAGAGCAGGCCTAAAAAGGACACCCCACAGGAGAAAAGTTCACGGGAAGAAAAGCAGAAGCCCTAGGCTGAACAGAAAGGAGAAAAAGGCGGCTGACCCTGCTCCTGAGGAGATGGATGAATGTGAGCAGGCACTGGCTGCTGAGCCCAAAGCCAAGACCCCTTTGCTCACTTGCCCGAGTACCTTTGTGATGGATGAATTTAAGCACAAGTACTCCTATAAGGACACAATGTGGTGCTGCCGTATTTTCGGGAGCACTCTGATAAGGATGGTTGGTCTGAGTATTGCTTTCCTGAGAAGCTCACCCAGACCTTCTGGAGTTGCAATCTCATCGCTGGAATGTTCCAGCAGTTGAACAAACTGAGAAAGAATGCCTTTGCCAGTGCCATCCTCTTTGGAAGCAACAATATCAGCTCCATTTCTGGAGCCTGGGTCTTCACAGGCCTTGACACTGAGTCCAGATTGGCAGGTGGTCTTCGAGTCATACACGTGGCAGAAACTGGATCCTGGCAGCAAGGAGACCCAGACACTGGTTTGTGAGTACTGTTCCTGGAAAAGGGCCTTCCAGCATGTGGGCCAACTTCAGTCAGGGCAAGATCTTCAAGTAAACAGCTCTTGCCATTGCCTTGCTTCCTGTACCTGTTCTTTAAGGAGATGGGGATCATTAAAAGAAACTGAATATTGAAAAAAAAAAAGTTTAATTTAAGGTCAGTTTTTTCCATTTATGACGACTGAGAAATACCAAGTGCCTACTTAACAAGATTGCCATCCAACATTATTAAAATTTAAAATAAAAATATTGGGCCGGGAGTGGTGGCTCACACCTGTAATCCCAGCACTTTGGAAGGCCAAGGAGGAAGGATTTCTTGAGGCCAGGAGTTCAACACAAGCCTGGGCAGCAAAACAAGATTCTGTCTCTACAAAAAAATATAAAAAATTAGCTGGGCATGGTGATGCATGCCTATAGTCGTAGCTAATCGGGAGGATGAGATAGGAGGCTCGCTTGAGCCCAGGAGTTTGAGGCTGCAGTGAGCTATGACTGCGCCACTGCACTCCAGCCTGGGCAATAGAGTAAGACCCTCACTCTAAAAAATAAAGGAATAAATACAAGTATTGTACTTTTAGCTACACTAAAAACTTCACAAGGTCATTGTCAGGCCCCATCCTTTCCTCAAAGAACACAAACCTTAGAGTCACATAGATTTGGATTCAAATTTAGACCCACTGCTTTCCATGATCTTGAGCAAGTCTCTCAATCTTTCAGATCACCTTCTCATAAAAAATGTAGACCATAATTCTCACTTCTTAAGTTCTTATGGAAAGTGAAAGAACATATAAAAAGTGCCTAGCACAGACCCTGGAACATAACAGGTGCTCAAGACCCCCTTGCCATTTCCTAAACATGCCTTAGACTTGCATCCTACTAAACCTTTGCAACATGGTGCTTCCTTGGCCTGATAAACCGTACTGCTTTTGTCTGCTGCCAAACTCTGTTCATTCTGCGTCACCCAACTTAAATACATTCTTCTCTCTGAAGCTTCCCTTGGCTTCTTTGGAGAGAATGAGTCACTCTGTCTTGTTCAGTTCTGCAGGATTTACCACTATCGCCTCACTTGATCACATTGTGTTGTAATTGCTTATTTATGAATCTTCTCCCTCACCAGATTTTATGGTCCTCCTCCATGGCTGAAGCCACATATTTTCACAGCACCTAGCATGGTACTTGGCCCTCAATAAATGTTTCAATGAAGGGAGGAATAATAATAGCAAACAGTCAGTGCTTAATTCTAGGCATTATTCCAAGTGCTTTACAAATATTATTAACTTGTTTAATCTTCATGACAATTCTATGAATTATTATCATTTCTCTCTTACAGATGAGGAAAATGGCACATAGAAAAGTTATGTAATTTGTCTAAGGTCACTCAGCTATTAACTGTCAAAGCCAGGATTCAAACCCAAGCAGTTGGTGTGAGTCCAGACTTTTAGCCAACACACTACAATGCCTCCCAGTGAACAAAGGAATGAACAATCACAAACAAATTTGCTTTTCCCAAATGTCTTGCTTTCTCAGGTTTTGGAATGGCTCATCCATTCATTTAACAAACACTTTACATAGAGCTTTCTATGTGTATAATTATCACACTAAACACCAATCTCTGTTTTCCTCACCCCGGCCACACCCCACTTCACACAATCTTCACTGCTTGCCCCTAACCTCGACTGCTCTGTGAATTTCTTTGTTTTGTTTTCCTGGAGACAGGGTCTCACCCTGTCCCTCAGGTTGGAGAGCAGTGGCATGATCATAGTTCACTGTAGCCTGGAACTCCTGGGCTCAAATGAGCCTCCTGCCTCAGCCTCCAGCCTCCAGCCTGAGTACGTAGGACTTCAGGTGCCCATCATCACACCTGGCTAATTTTTAATATGTTTTTGGAGAGATAAAATCTAGCTATGTTGCCCAGGCTGGTCTCAAACTCCTGGACTCAAGCAATCCTCCCACTTCAGCCTCCCAAAGTGTTGGGATTATAGGCATGAGCCACCGTGCCCAGTCCTCTTTCAGTTTCTGGAATGTGTTGTGCTCTCTCCCACCTCTGACCCATGACTGCCACATTGACTAACTAACTTGTACTTTTTCTTCAATTCTCAGCTTAAATTGCTTCCTTCTGAAAGACTTCCATTTGCCCCCTAAAGAAAGTTAGGTACACCTGCTCTGGGCTTCCCATGGCACTTGACACTTTCCTCATCATAACATTTTTCATACATACTCTTCTTGCCCATTTGCTTGTCAACCTTCTGCACTAGACTATAAGCTCTACAAGAGCAAGAACTGAGTCTATCCAGGTCGTCACTGAATCTGCAGCACCTAGCCTGATGTCTGGCATATAGTAGGTACCTGACACATATTTATTGGATGACAGATTGAAGCACGAGCAAGACAAAATCTCTATGCTTAAGTCTAGTGGGAGGCCAGGCACTATTCATTCCTATAATCCCAGTGCTTTGGGAGGCCCAGGCAAGAGGATCACTTGAGGCCAAAGGTTCAAGACCAGCCTGGGCAACATAGCAAGACCCCATCTCTACAAAAGTAAATAAATTAGCTGGCATGGTGGTGTGTGGTTGTAGTCTTAGCTATTCAGGGGGCTGAGGTGGGAGGATCTCTTGAGCCCATGAGTAATTACAGTAAGCTATGATTGTGCCCCTGCACCCCAGTCTGGGCAATAGAGCAAGACCCTTTTTCTTAAAAAATAAAAAAATACAGAACTCTATTGGGGGAAATAAAAGCCTAGAGGGGATACAGGAAAATAAACACTTGTAGTATATTGTTATAAGTGCTATAATAGAGATCCCAGGGTCCTTCAGGGACACAGAGGGAAAGATTTCTAACTCTACTTGAGGTAAAGTGGAAGGGGGAAAGCTCACCAGAGTCTTAAAGGATAAGTGAGAGTTGAAAAGAAAGAGGTAGTATTAGCCAGGCGCAGTGGCTTATGCCTATAATCCCAACACTTTGGGAGGCCGAGGTCGACGGATCACTGAAGTCAGGAGTTCGAGACCAGCCTGGCCAATGTGGTAAAATCCCATCTCTATGAAAAATACAAAAATTAGCCGGGCGTAGTGGCACATGCCTGTAGTCCCAGCTACTCAGGAGGCTGAGGCACGAGAATTGCTTGAAGCTGGGAGGCAGAGGTTGTAGTGAGCCGAGATCACACCACTACACTCCAACCTGGACCACAGAGTGAGACTCCGTCTCAAAAAAAAAAAAAAGAAAAAAAAGATGTAGTATAGAGGCAAAAAGCAAGAGCAAGAACTGTAATAGAAATTGCTTTTTAGCCTAAATGGCTAAATCATTTTTCTGTGTGTCTAAAAGTAACATTAATCTAAACTTAGTCTTACAATTGGCTTGTTTAGTAAGAATTTGGAAGCAATGTGAAATAACTTAAAAGGCAATTGATGGAATAATGTTATTTCTTAATTATCACTCCTATAAATTCCCATGAAAATCAGTTCTTTATTATCATATTTATCATGCTGCACTACCATTGTCAAAATGTGTCTATCCTACCTGATTGTGAGCTATTTAAGGCCTTGGATTAAAGAGCATTAAGATCTGATTCGATTCTATGTATTCCTCATACTGAGAACAAAGCCAGGCCCAGAGGATCTGTGAATACTCCAGCATGACCACAAAGTTCTAAATGAACTGACCTCCAACAAGCTCTGTTTCTTCTTGCGTCCCATACTCTGTGCTTCAGTCAATATTAAACACCCTTCAGTTCCCTCGACAAAATTTGGCTGCTTAAAGCCTCTAGGCCTTCACACATGCCGACTCCCATTGTCTTCCCACCCATTTCCCAGCTCTTATCTAACTAACTTCTACTCAGCTTTCAGCTTAAACATTACTTCTGAAGGAAGCTTTCTTTGACCTGAAGACACAATTAGACCTTCCTATTATATGGCCTTTAATGCCCTATATTTTTCTTTGGTGTCATTTATCATACTTATAAATACTTACTCATTCTCTGTCCTTTAGATAGTAAGTTTCATAATTCAGCACTTGGACTAGAGCATATAAGACAGATGCTCAATAAAAATTATTTTGAATAAGTTACTGAAAAAATGAATAAAGTGCTACTATGTGTTTTTAAGTATGATTTTAGTGGCTCGGTTTTCAGCAATCTCTGTGTGGTATCGTGGTAGATTGGAATTAATTAAAATCATTAAATCAAACTAGGGCCAGGTGCAGTGGCTTATGCCTGTAATCCCAGCCCTTTGGGAGGCCGAGGTGGGCAGATCACTTGAGGTCAGGAGTTTGACACCAGCCTGGCCAACATGGTGAAACCCCATCTCTACTAAAAATACAAAAAAAAAAAAAAAAATTAGCTGGGCATAGTGGTACACACCTGTAGTCTCAGCTGAACCTGGGAGGCGAAGGTTGCAGTGAGCTGAGATCATGCTACTGCACTCTAGCCTAGATGACGGAGTGAGACTGTCTCAAAAAAAAAAAAAAAAAAAAAAGACTAATCAAATCAGTGAATCACCATGTAGTGATTTAGTACTAGAAGCACTTCCCATCCACCATTAAGAATCAAGGTTGTGGTCGGGTGTGGTGGCTCACACCTGGAATCCCAGCACTTTGGGAGACCAAGGTGGAGGATAGCTTGAGCCCAGGAGTTTGAGATCAGCCTGGGCAACATAGCAGGACCCTGTCTCCATAAAAAGAAAAAAAAAAAAAAAAAAAAAGTCCAGGCGCAGTGGCTCACGCCTGTAATCCCAGCACTTTGGGAGGCCGAGGCGGGCAGGCGGATCACGAGGTCAGGAGATCAAGACCCTCCTGGCTAATACGGTGAAACCCCGTCTCTACTAAAAATACAAAAAAAAATTAGCTGGGCGTGGTGGCGGGCGCCTGTAGTCCCAGCTACTCGGGAGGTTGAGGCAGGAGAATGGCGTGAACCCAGGAGGCGGAGCTTGCAGTGAGCCGAGATGGCGCCACTGCACGCCAGCCTGGGCGACAGAGCGAGACTCCGACTCAAAAAAAAAAAAAAAAAAAAAAAAAAAAATCAGGGTTGTTGCTCTGCAGAGCAAGTAGTTGAGGCAACAATGCCTTATCCAGGAAGATTTAGGTGGCCCTCTGTTCATACCACTTTCTTCCCTCTACTCTTTTTTTTTTTTTTTTTTTTTTTGGTCGGGGGGGACGAAGTCTCGTTCTGCTGCCCAGGCTGGAGAGCAGTGGACGATCTCGCCTCACTGCAACCTCTGTCTCCTGGGTTCAAGCGATTCTCCTGCCTCACCTCCCGAGTAGCTGAGATTACAGGCGCCTGCCACCACGCCCGGCTATTTTGCATTTTTAGTAGAGACGAGGTTTTGCCATGTTGGCCAGGCTGGTCTCAAACTCCTGACCTCAGGTGATCCTCCTGCCTCCCAAAATGCTGGGATTACAGGTGTGAGCCACAGCACCCTGCCTTCCCTCTGTTCTTTCTGGTGATCCTCTCCTTGCTATCAAAATTCCTTCCTAGGCTTACATTTGTTTTTTAGAGATGAGCTTTCACTATGTTGTCCGAGCTGGACTCAATCTCCTGGGCTCAAGCTATGCTCCCACCTCAGCCTCCTGAGTAGCTGGGATTACAGGCATGAGCCACCACACTTGGCTCTACTTTACTTATACCAGCTTTCAACTCATCTCTAGCTCCAGGTCCTCTTCCTGGATCTTCAAAGGCTTGCCCCATCCAGCCAGCAGCAGGAGCCACCTTTTCTCCACAGCCTTGCCGGGGCAGCAGAATATTATTGCTTCTGGCCCCAGACTATCTTACCCACACCTCTTCAGATCCTACCAACCTTCCTTACTAGTGAGCTCTGGCATAAGGCAAGAGTTTGAGTGTGTGGAGGAGCCAAAGAAAGAACAGTTCCTACCCTCAAGCAGCTCCCAGTCTGTTGAAGACACAAAGGGCATTTCCTCTTTCATAAAGAAGTTTAGAAAAGTCATCATCCTTGAGTCTTCCTTTTCACTTACCACACATCCAATCCCTCTCCAATTCTTGTTCTATTTCTTTTTAGCACTTGTATCTGTCCCTTTCTGTCTATGCCCACCACCACTGTCCTGAGTTAGACCTCATAAACTTTATTCTGGACTATTGCAACAGCCTCCCTAAATTATCTCCTTGTTTCTATTTTCAAATGCCATTCAATCCATTCTCCACAGTAACCAGAGTGATTTTCTCAAAACACGACTCTGACCACATCCCTCCTCTGCTGAAAACCTCTGATAGCATCTGTTACTCTTAGAACAAAGTGCAGGCATTCAAGGTCCTTTACAATCTGCTGACCAACTCACCTTTCTCAAGTTTGGCTCGGGTTTTGGCAGTTGTTCAATGGGAAATCTATGCAAAGGAATAGGGTAAGGCCTTATCACAAATGTTCATTTTGGCATTGAGCTATATATTCAATTTTTAAAGGAAATATTGCAGGTATACACAAAATTATACAAAACAACACAGTGAATACTGTATTCCCATCACCCACCTTAAGAAATGAAACATTACCAATAAAATGGAAGCCCCTGTGTACTCCTCCCCAGTTGTCTAATCCTCTCTTCCCAAGCATCCAGAGGTATCCACTGTCTTGAATTTGTTTTTCATTCCTATGTGTGTTTCTAGACTTACAATATGTATTTGTACCCCTGAAAAATGTGTAGTGTTATTTTGTATTTTTAAACTCTTTAATTTAAAATAATTTTTTTAAAAGAGTTGCAAAACCAGTACAGATAGCTCTATATATCCTTTACCCATTTTTTTTTTTTTTGAGACAGGATCTTACACTGTTGTCCAGGCTGGAGTGTAGTGGCGGGATCATGGCTCATTGCAGCCTCAACTTCCTGGGCTCAGGTGATTCTCCCACCTCAGCTTCCCAAGTAGCTGGACTACAGGTACACACCACCACATCTGGCTAATTTTTGTATTTTGTAGAAGCAGGGTCTAGTCTTGAATTCCTGGGTTCAAGTGATCTGCCCATCTCGGCCTCCCAAAGTGCTGGAATTGCAGATGTAAGCCACCACACCCAGCCACAGTTTTTTAATGCTAATATATTGCACAATCATGGTATAATTATCAACATTTAGAAATTAACATTAACACAATATTATTAATTAAACTAAAATCTTTATTCAGATTTCACCAGTTTCTCCACAATGTCCTTTTTCTAATCTTGGATCCAGTCTGGGGTCTCACATTGCATTTGTTTGTTTGTTTTTTGTTTTTGTTTTTTTGGGACAGGGTCTAGCTCTGTTGCTGGAGTGCAGTGGTGCAATCATGGCTTACTGCAGTCTTGACCTCCCTGGCTCAGGTGAGCCTCTCGCCTCAGCCCCCAAAATAGCTGGGTGCACCCCTATGTCTGGCTAATTTTTGTATTTTTTGTAGAGACCGGGTTTCTCCACTTTGCCCAGGCTGGTCTCAAACTCCTGAGCTCAAGGCACGCACTACCTCAGCTTCCCAAAGTGCTGGGATTACAGGCATGAGCCACTGTGGCCAGCCTCACCTTGCATTTTGTTGTCAGTCTCCTTAGTCTCCTCCAATCTGTGATGGTTCCTCCAGTCTTTAGTCTTCTATTGTAATTTTGGCACATTTGAAGAGTACTGGTTAGATATTTTTAGAATGTTCCACAGTTTGGGTTTGCTGGCCAGCAATTGTCTTAAGAGTAGCCTTTTGTTTGATTCATCCTCTGCATTATTCCTAAGAGCCATAGAGCTACCAATTGTAAAGATTATTGTTAGTCACTCATAGTTATTTGTAGGTGGTAGGCAGTTTTCTAAGGAGAAAGGAAACTTGGTTGCCCAGCTCTCACTCTAGGGACATTATAACTGTCACATTCATATGGTGACCCTCTCTTGTGGAGAACACAGTAGGAGAGTTCTGTTGAATAGCCAACCACCCTATTCCTTTACTCACAGTTCTTTGTGAATAATACTTGCATGTTGTATAACTGCATCAATATGGAGTTAACAAAAGAAGGGGGTATCTGTCTGCTTTCATGCTTTCCCCACAACCCCACTGGAAGTGACCAGAGGCTCCCACTGAAAAGATCAATGACCCACTGGCATCAGTTGATAGTGGCAAGGCAGTGTCAAGCTAATGGGCTTACCCTGGCTCTAGATCTATGTTTTTAGTCCCATTATCATACTACACTGCTGAGGGAAAAGTATAGATGGGGAATTAGAAAGTTTGAATTCCAGTCCTTGCTGCGCCACCAACATTGTGTGACCTTGAACAAGTCTGAACATCCAGTTGCCAGTGTGTACAATAATAGCATTGGTTTAGAAGGGCTTGGAGATAGACTTCCACTCTAAATTTCTGGGAAACATCAGACTTTAACCAACTGCACCAATCACAGAAACATAACACGGCACTATTATCATAAATTCACTTCTGGGATGGAAAAGAACCTTGAGTTGAATTGAAGGTAGTTATTGTAGTCCATCTTCCCTCAAGAGCTTGAAGTCCTGCTGCAGCCTTCATAAACAGTTCTTCAAACTCAGTTTTTATGCAACTTTTTGCTCACAGCCCATATAAAATTCAAACTTCCTGCTCTGCTTGTTCATTCATAAATTCAGTCAGGGAAGTATAGACCGACAACACTGACAAGACTCATTATCCCCCTCCTCATACAGTTGAGAAACAGGAGGTCCGGAGAGTGAGGCTTTTCCTCAGGTTACTCAGCAAATTTTAGACAAATAATAAATTCTCCAGCAATACCATCAAAAGACAGATTAATCCTGGTTATTATTGAATTTCAAATATAAAGAACTATTTCTTCAAACAGAAAAAGCAAGTTACATATCAGAAGGCAAAACAGCGACATTGTAAGCTCTGGGTTTTTTTAGAGATGGGATCTCACTATGTTGCCTAGGCTGAAGTGCTGTGGTTATTCATAGGCACGATCATAGTGCACTACAACCTCAAACTCCTGAGCTCAAGCGATCCACCTTCCTCAGTCTTTGAGTAGCTGGGACTATAACGTGTACCATTGTATCCATCTCAGACTGTAAACTGTAAGAGCAGAAGCCATGACTTTGCCGTCTTTTTCTCGTCTTCTACCTCTGCCTAGCACAGGGCTAGGAAGTTCTAGAAACTTCCTCTATTTATTTATTTTTTTGAGATGGAGTCTCACTCTGTCACCCAGGCTGTAGTGCAATGGCATATTCTCAGCTTACTGCAACCTCTGCCTCCAGGGTTCAAGTGATTCTCCCGTCTCAGCCTCCCGAGTGTCTGGGACTACAGGCACGTGCCACCACACCCAGCTACTTTTTGTATTTTTAGTAGAGATGGGGGTTCACTATGTTGGCCAGGCTGGTCTTGAAATCCTGACCTTGTGATATGCCCACCTCGGCCTCCCAAAGTGCTGGGATTACAGGCGTGAGCCACCGTGCCCAGCCAAGCCTTTTTTTTTTTTTTTTTTGAGATGGAGTTTCACTTTGTCACCCAGGCTAGAGTGCAGTGGTGTGATCTTGGCTCACTGCAACCTCTGCCTCCCAGGTTCAAGCGATTCTCCTGCCTCAGCCTCCCGAGTAGCTGGGATTACAGGTGCACGCCACCATGTCCAGCTAATTTTTGTTTTTATAGTAGAGACGGGGTTTCACTATATTGGCCAGGCTGATCTTGAACTCCTGACCTCAAGCGATCCACCCACCTTGGGCTCCCAAAGTGCTGGGATTATAGGTGTGAGCCACCGCGCCCCCCACAAGAAACTTCCTAAAGTGACTGGTAATATTAAGGAAAGAAGGAATATATTCAGTGCATATGGGAATATGTCTCTGTATTGTAGAAACTTGTGCTCAGTCTCCATCCTCATATCAGGAGGCTGGGGTACCTGGCCAATGATGTTTCCAATTCTGGGTTGGATGCCAGGTGCCAAACAAAGTGCCTCATATTGAAGACTTTGAGAATAGGTACCCGGGATGGGAGGTGGAAGGGTGTAATTCTTTTTTATTTTCTTATTTATTTTTTTGAAACAAGATCTTGCTCTGTCTCCCAGGCTGTAGCGCAGTGGCAATGATCATGGCTCACTGAAGCCTCAACCTGCCAGGCTCAAGCGATCCTCCACCTCAGCCTTCTGAGAAGCTGGGACCACAGGCGGGCACCACCACACCTGGCTAATTTTTTAAGGGAGAGTGTAATTCTTAGTTGGCTAACACTCCTTTGTCCTTCGGGTCTCAGATGTCATCTTTGCAGAATATCTTCCCTGATGTCTCCTGATTTCCTATAAAAATCAGTTCCTCTCTTTTGTAATCCCAGAGTCCCCTCTGCTTTCTTCTATCCTGGCCATTATCACAGTGCATTCAAATTGTCCATTTACTCACTTGTCTCCCACCAAACCAGACCTGGAATTCTCGAAGGCAGATGCTGTGTGTTGGTCACCTTTGTATTCTCAAGGCACAATATTACAAGTTCAATAACTATCTGTTGAGTGTAGAGGGCAGTTGCAATTCTGAGTGCCCCACATCTGAACCTCTTTTCTATGTTGGGAGACTCCTTATGGGTCTTGGTGAAAGATAGAAAGCTAATATAGAAGCAGAAAGCGCAAGATGCTCGTTTTCCTAGCCTCCCTTGCAGATAAGCATGTACCCACCAATTAGTTGTATCCAACCAAAACTTCAAATTAGAAACTGGTGACCATCGAGAATCCATTCTTATGGCAGTGGGAGCAACAGCAGGCATACGTGGTTTCCAGGGAGCAGTGGCAACATACAGGGCCCAGAGAAGGCAGTGGTAATGGTCATGGCAGCAACCTCTCCAGTCTGGTTTGGTTGTGTGATTTGGGTTGTGGGCTGGGTACTCACTGCCTTGCCTCTCTGGTTCCAGCCTGTTTTCCAAGGCTTCCCTGTGATTCTGTGAAATCTTCAGTCCCTTTTGAGTATATTTTTCTGCTGAAATCCATAAGAGTCCATTTCTGTTGCTTACTACTTAGAGCATTGTTATAGGATGAATTGGGTCCAACCCCATTTCAAAATTTGTATGTTGAAGCCTTAAGCCCCAGTACCTCCAAATGTGACAGTATTTGGAGAAAGTGCCTTTGAAGGGATGATTAAGTTAAAAAGAAACTTTTAGGGTGGGTCCTAATCCAGTCTGACTGGTGTGCTTATAAGAAGAGGAAATTTGGACACATGAGGAGACGCTATGGGGTATACATGTGCAGAGGGACGACCATATGAAGAAGTATGGAGAGGAAGGTCACCTGCAAGCCTAAGAGAGAGGCCTCAGAAGAAACCAAAGCTGCCAACACCTTGATCTTGGACTTCCACCCTCTAGAACTGTGAGGAAATTATGTTGTTGAAACCACACAGTCTATGGTATTTTGTTATGGCAGCCCTGGAAAACTAATACAAACCCTGACGACATTTAATGATTGATTCAATGGATGAATAAATTATTTCCTGGTCAGTCACAAAGCAGGCTTTGGAATAAGATTACAATGTGCAAATAGGGCGAGACAAGAAGGAAGAGTCAAGGTGTGAAGCCAAGCAGGACCCTAGGAAAGCGTGGACTTGGAGGTGCAAAGCAGAAGGTAAGACTGGAAGCCTAGGGGAATTCCTTAACACCAATGAAAGTATTTATATGGACCCCAAGACTGAGAGTCTTGGAATGAATACATAGGCTATAACAGAGAGATCCAGGACTTCAGCAGCAGAGATCTGGCTTCAAAATCTCACCCCATCACTTAATGCATAAATGGGCAAATTAGCCTTTCTGGACCTCCGTATTCTAATCTGTAAAACGAAAATGAAAAATAATACCTATTTCATGGAGTTGTTGGGATTAAATTAAGTAAGAAAGATGCCTAACATCTAATAAATGTTGAAATCCTTTCTTATTTTTCCATTGGGCTGGGGGAAGACAGAAGAAGTGGAAACCTAGTGAGGAGGAGACTTAAGAACTTCTTGGGCCAATGCACAATGTTCAAAGAGTGTGATCAGCATAGACACACTCTGGATACATGGTTTAGGTGACAGAAGCCAGAGTCTAGGCAGTAAGTGACACTAATAAGAGTCTGGGACAGTGCAGTGGCTCATGCCTGTAATCCCAGCACTTTGGGAGGCCAAGACAGGAGGAATACTTGAGTCCATAAATCGGAGACCAGTCTGGGCAACATAGCAAGACCCCATCTCTATTATTTTTTAAAAATATAGAATGAAAAAAAAGTCTGATGTGGAGAAACATTGTGGTTCTGGGTTTTCTGTCTGCTCATGGCCATATGCCAGCTGGTTGCATAAGGAGCAGGATCCAGCACCACTCCCTACCTGGGTTAGGATTAGTAAGACTTACACAGGCTGATGACCATGGGCAGGTGTATTTAGCAAGAATTTCAGCTAAAGACCACTTGTGCAAACTGAACCAGGGGTCACACCTGGTCTATCCCAAGCCAGTCTAATTATTGGCCCTGCCTGCTATTATAAATGAAGCTTTCTGCCTCCATGTTGGCCAGGATTGTCTAAAAAACTGGGCAGAGCCAAGCCTTTGGTTTAAGGGTAGAGCAGTAATAATGGTTAAAACTTACTAGCAATTACTATATGCCAGGATTTCATATACCTTCTTTCCCCACCTCATCATAACCCTTGGAGGTGAGAACTGTTATTTCCCCCCAAATTTTTTTTCAGAAAAGGAAATTGAGTTCCAGAGAGGTTAAGAAACTTGTCCAGAGCTATGTAGTTAATCAGTGGTAGGGCTAAGAGTTTGATAAATCCCAAAGCTTGCCAGCTGAAGAAAAGAAGAGGTTTTAATTGTTGACAATGTAAATAAATTTCTAAAAAGGAATTTTCTAATATCACGTCAGATTCCTTACAAGCACAGTATACCTCCTAGCATCTCAATATGGGGCCCAGCTTCAGACCTTTGATACTTCTATCAGAAACCCATATAACAGAGGGCAGCGCTATGGAATATTTTCCACAGGAAACATCTGCCCAAATATTTCAGAGGCTGCAAAGTGTCCCAAGAGGGAGGGGGGGAAAGCTGAGACCAGTCACAAGGATGGTGATAAGTCCAGGTACCAGGTGAACTGAAACGGAGAGAAAACGCAGGCTTCCTGCTTTCTGCTCCCTCTGGAAGCATGCTCTGGTAAAATAAACTCTTTCCAAGACTCGGGTTCCCAGGTTAGTGATCTGGTTTTCTTCTCGTAGGAAGTGAGCTGTCTCTCAATCAGAAAGAAGGTGGGGGAAGGGAAAATTATTGCCAATTACTCCAAATAAGTAAGCAGGAAGATTCAGACATTTCATGTCTTTACAGTTAAGAGACCTCCACTTTATTCTAAGAGTCAGTCACAGCCCGGCCACAGGATAGACATTCTTTGAGTGTTTATAGGAGAATCAATTTCAAAAGATTTTTTAGGCTGGGTGCAGTGGCTCACGCCTGTAATCCCAGCACTTTGGGAGGCCGAGGCGGGCGGATCACCGGAGGTCAGGAGTTGGAGACCCACATGGTGAAATCCTGTCTCTACTAAAAATTCAAAAATTAGCCAGGTGTGGTAGCACAGGCCTATAGTCCCAGCTACTTGGGAGGCTGAGGCAGGAGAATCACTTGAACCAGGGGGCAGAGTTGCAGTGAGCTGAGATCGTGCCATTGCACTCCAGCCTGGGCGACAGAGTGAAACTGTTGTCTCAAAAAACAACAACAACAACAGCAACAACAACAACAACAACAAACAAAGAAAAAGAAAATTGCTACCAGGAAACAATAAAACAATATATATATTTTTAAATGAATGTCTTTGAGTGGAAATAGAGTCTGCAGTCGTCCTGAATGTACTGTTCAGACTCATTGTTCCTTATATTTCAACTTCACATGCGCTTAATGAGAACTGCCCCCCATGTACCAGGCATTGAGGAGCCAAGGGTATGAATCTATCCTGATCCTTGCCCTTCAAGGGCTTCCAGTCTGGGGATAAAATAGACTGGTACTCACAGATGGTACAAGGGAGTGAATAAAAGAATGGGGAAAGTAAGGTCTAAGGGGGAGTGAGCATACAACACCCAGTTAGAGCGTTTTTTTTGTTTTTGTTTTTGTTTTGAGACAGTGTCTCCCTCTATCACCCAAGCCGGAGTGCAGTGGCGCTATCTCAGCTCACTGCAACCTCAGCCTCCTGGATTCAAGCAATTCTCCTCCCTCAGCCCTCTGAGTACCTGGGACTACAGGCCCCACCACGACACCTGACTAATTTTTTGTATTTTTAGTAGAGATGAGGTTTCACTGTATTAGCCAGGAGGGTCTTGATCTCCTGACCTCGTGATCCGCCTGCCCGCCTCGGCCTCCCAAAGTGCTGGGATTACAGGCGTGAGCCACTGCCGCAGACCTTTGCAGCGAGTGTTACAGCTCATAAAGGTAGTGCGGACCCAAAGAGTTAGCAGCAGCAAGATTTATTATGAAGAGCGAAAGAACAAACTTTCCACACTGTAGAAGGGGACCAGAGCCGGTTACCGCTGCTTGCTTGGCTGGCCAGCTTTTATTCCCCCGCCCCGCCCACGTCCTGCTGATTTGTCCATTTTACAGAGTAAAATGAGCCTTTGAGCAACTCATTCTTCAGTGGAGGAGAAAGACACAGAAATAGTTTGTTCATTTATTCAGTTTTCCAACAATATTTATTTATTTATTTATTTAGACAGGGTCTTGCTCTGTCACCCAGGCTGGAGTGCAGTGGCACATTCATAGCTCATAGAAGCCTTGAAATCCTGGGCCCAAGCAATCCCCCTGCCTTAGCCTCCTCAGCAGCTTGGACTACAGCTGGGCACCACCACACCTAGCCAAGTTTTAAAATTTTTTGTAGGGATGGGGTCTTGCTATATTGCCCAGGTTGGTCTCAAACTCCTGGCCTCAAGCAGTTCTCCCCACTTGGCCTCTCAAAGTGCTGGGATTCCAGGTGTGAGTCACTGCATCCAGCCTCAACAATATTTATTAGGTGCCCACTATTCACTAGTTGCTGTTGCAAAGCAGAATCAGACATAGTTCCCTGTCTTCAGGAACTTATAGTCTTCAGAAGGCAGATAAATATAAACAAAATATTACAACCCAGATAAATGATAATATAATGTAATAAATCCTGTCTAAGAAAAGACATTGTAAGGCTTCAGGGAACAGGAGAGGATAGAAGTCTCCCTGGGACATGGCACCCATGTGGAGCCATGGGGAATGGCTCCACAAAGAAGGCTTATGTTTCAGTGGAGACTTAAAGAATGTGTAAAAATTTGCCATGAGAAGCTTCTTTTGCTTGTCCAAATGTACCATGCTGTCTTGCCTCTGAGCCTTTACTCGCGTTGTTCCTCTCTCTAGACCAGTTCCCTCTTCCCCTTTCCTGACCTGAGTAAAAACACACATCTTTCTAGTATCAGCTGGAGTGACACTTCCTCCTGGAAGCCTTCTTTCACATGCCCTTTTCCCATTCTACATGCAGATTACAGACATAATATCATGGCTTTCCATAGAACTGTGTATGTATGCAAAAGTTGGAGGGGGATAGAGTTGTTGTTCATTATATGAAAAGAAATAACTTCAGTGTGGTTGAAGCATAGGGTACATGGCTCACAATAAATATTTGTGGAATAAATGGATGAATGGATGAATACCTGAAAGAACTGTAATTTTGAGGCAGAAGAATAGGACCTGGAGGCAGGGAATCTAAGGCAGATTCATGCTGACTTCCTAGAACCGAATCAAAAGGAAAACTCCAACTTTACACACCTAAGTAACAAAAGGACTGGAGGCTACTCCCTTTGCAAACCCCCCGCCTTTTTTTCTTTGTGGCAGTTGGAAAATTGAAAGTATTTCTGCAACCAATCAGACGTTTACATAGGAGCGTAATTTGTAGCTTCACTTCAGCCTCTGATTGGTTGCTTACAAAGCAACCAATCAGACTAATTTCGGGCCAAGTATTTGATAGAAGTGTTAATTTTGTAACTTCACTTCAGCCTCTGACTGGTTGCTTTTCACAATCAATCAGACTGATTGCTGGCCACTACTTCATTTACATAGGGTGTACACCAAGTAACCCAAGGGAAACCTCTAGAGGGTATTTAAACCCCAGAAAATTCTGTAAAGGGGATTTTTGAGCCCCTGTGCTTGGGCCTGCTCCCACCCCTTGGAGTGTACGTTGATTTTCAATAAATCTCTGCTTTTGTTGTTTCATTCTTTCCTTGCTTTGTTTGTGTGGTTGTCCAATTCTTTGTTCAAGACACCAAGAACCTGGATACCTTCAACTGGTAACATTTTCACCCATGAAAGTAGGCTTCAACCAGATTATTAAATCTCTCCTAAACCCACATCACATGCCATTTGAACTGCCTCTATCACGTTCCCCTGTCTCTACCTGGCTGCCTCCTAGTCGTTGTTCAAAATATCCCCTTGTCCTGGAATCCTTTTCTGACAGCCTTCCTTTCTTCCTATAGTTTGGGTCAAGTGCTTACTGATCTGTTGTGCCTTTTGGGGATCAGTGAGGTCAGGCAGAGAGGCTCTGGGGTTCTAGTATTGCTGCTCTATGGATCAAAGCCCACCAATCCCAAATTTCAGATACCAAGTTGGAGAGAACCTTCAAGGTTATCCTTTCTCCCACGGGAAACTGTCCTCCTGGCCTCCGGGCTCTTGTGATTGCAGCACCTACTCCATGGAAAGCTTTGCTGGGGAGAGCAGCAAGGTGACCACAATAGAGTCCAGCTTGGATCTCTCCACCAGTGGGCACCTCAAATTCAACTTTTCCAAAATCAAAATAGTGGAAAGAGCTCAGACAAACCTGGGTTTGATTCTGGACTTTACTTGTTTTCTGGACTTTTGGCAAGTTATTTCAACTCTCTAAACCTTGGTTTCTTCCGTGACAGCCAAGAGGTTTTGGAATAGGGGAGTGCAGGGATCTGATGCCTGTTTTAAAACAATCCTTCTTGCAGCTGTTGGGGGAGGGGACCGGGGGGAGGGGATGGGCTGGAAAGGAGGAACCAGAGGCTGCTGAATAGAAGTGTTTCCAATTACCATCAGGCTGGCCTTAGCAGCACACTCTCCACTGTGACCCCAGAGCCAACCTCATGCTGTTGCCTAGCAACTCACCTGCATCACCCAGGGATCTGAAGCTGGGGCCCCACCGAGGATGGGGAAATGACCAGTTAATTACAAAGGCTCGGGGGAATCATACATCAGTTCATTCCTCAAATTCTCACTGCGCTCCAACCAAGTACCAGGCCCCATGCTAGATACCGGGGACTTAGAGATGAATAAAACCCTATCTCATTCCTCAAAGAACTCACAGCATAGCAGGATGGACAGATTTCTTCATTCATCCAAGAAATATGTATTGAGTGCCCATCAACAGTACAATGGTTAAACAAGTTGTAGCATATTTGCACAATTTAATAGCATACATATGGCATGAGAATGAACAATCTACAATTACACGCAAAAATATGGAATATTGATGAGTGAAACATATGATAAGTGAAAGAAGCCAAATAGAAAAGAGTACATTCTGTATGATTCTATTTAGATAAAATAAAAAACAGCCAAACTAATCTATGCTTTCAGAAATCAGGATTGGGGGCTTGGGAAGTAGTGACTGGAAGTAGCATAAGGAGGCCTTCTGGAGTCCTGGAAATACTATAAATCTGGGGGCAGGCCAGGCATAGTGGCTTACGCCTGTAATCCCACACTTTGGGAGGCCAAGGCAGGTGGATTTGCTGGAGCCCAGGAGTTCGAGACCAACCTGGGCAACATGGCAAAACCCTGTCTCCACAAAATATACAAAAATTAGCCGGGTGTGGGGGCACGCACCTGTAGTCCCAGTGACTGGGGAGTTGGGGGGCTGAGGAGGGAGGATCACTTGAACCCAGGAGGTTGAGGATGCAGTGAGACATGATCACACCACTGCACCACAACCTGGACGTCAAAGCGAGATCCTGTCCCCACCCGCCCAAAAAAAAAATTTGAATGCATGTTATATGGTGTGTTCACTTAGCAAAGTTTATCAAGGCCATATGCTTGCAATATCTTAACTTTGCTGTATGTAGATTATATGTCAATAAGAAGTTTTTTAAAAAAAATTTTTGAATACCTATCACGTGCCAAATTCTGCATATTAGGTAAACAGAAATTTACAACACTGCATGATAAATACACAGGGGTGTGGGGGCACAAAGAAAGGACTTCTTATCAGGGCCAGGCATGGTGGCTCACGCCTGTAATCCCAGCACTTTGGGAGGCCGAGGCGGGCAGATCACCTGAGGTCAGGAGTTCGAGACCAGCCTGGCCAACATGGTGAAACCCCATCTCTACTAAAAATACAAAAAAAAAAAAAAAAAATTAGGCAGGTGTGGTGGCATGTGCCTGTCAGTCCCAGCTACTCGGGAAGGCTGAGGCAGGAGAATCGCTTGAACCTGGGAGGTAGAGGTTGCAGTGAGCCGAGATCATGCCACTGCACTCCAGCTAGGGTGACAAAGGGACGCTCTGTCTCAAAGAAAAAAAAAAAAAGGTGTTCCAGGAGTCCAGGTAAGAGAAGCCAAGGCCCAAAGGAGGGTAGAGGCCAAAGAGAGGAGGAAGGGATTTTTAGAAATCAATTTCAGAACTTACCTGCTTTCCTTTTATACATAATAATAGAAAAAAATCCATGAGACACATGGCTTATATTATTTTTCAGCTTCAGGTACAGAGAATTGAGGTAAACATATTTCTCAATTCATAGCACACTGTATCCTTTGGCCTCAAAGGCCTCTTTCTTTTTTTTATTTACCCTCCTCCCACCTTTTTTTTTTTTTTTTTTTTTTTTTATGAGATGGAGTTTCGCTCTTGTTGCCCAGGCTGGAGTGCAATGGCACAATCTCTGCTCACCACAACCTCCACCTCCCAGGTTCAAGTGATTCTCCTGCCTCAGCCTCCCGAGTAGGTGGGATTACAGGCATGTGCCGCCATGCCTGGCTAATTTTGTATTTTTAGTAGAGATGGGGTTTCTCCATGTTGGTCAGGCTGGTCTCGAACTCCCGACCTCAAGTGATCCTCCTGCCTTGGCCTCCCAAAGCACTAGGATTATAGGCATGAGCCACTGCACTGGGCCCAACTTATTGCCTTTCATTCCCTTTCCTCTCCCTATCCCTACAGACAACTCTTCTAATGTGTTTATTGTGTAGCCATTTATGTTGTTCTTGCAAAATATGCATTTTCATTCTGTGTGCACATATTTTACATTTATATAAATGGTACCAGGTTATATATATCATTATGTATTTTACTTTTGCATACCACACTACATTTTTTCAATCTATCCCTGCTGCTATGAGTATCTTTAGTTTGTTGCTTCTAACTGTTCCCAGGACTACAGAATTGGATTGACAATACAATGCTACTATTATATTTGGCAATCCAAAGTGCTCTACCCACAGAGTGGGGAGATTTCAGCTATAACCTCTCTCTCTCTTTCGGGTTTGAACTTGGGCAAGTCCCTTCCCCTATTTGGGTCTCAGCTTCCCCATTTGTAAAATCAGAGGTGTCTTCTACTTCTAACCTTCCATGCAACCTCCCTTATTTTACATACAGGAAAATCTGGTCCAGAGAGTGGGAGTGACTTGATCAAGGTCACGCAACAGTTATCAACAGTTCAATTCAATTTAGCCCACATTTACTGAGTGCCAGGCATGGTGCAAAATACTTTAGATACTTAAATAACTAAGGCCTGCTGAGTCCCTCCCCACTAGGGCCTCTAAACAGAGCTGTGTTAATTTTCCAAGAGCAGGTGCAGAGATAGCTTGTGGGCACCGGTCAAATGCAGTAAAGATATTAATAGGATGTAGCCTTAGATAGAATCTAAGACAGCACCTCCACCACTCTAATCAGGCCCCAGAATATTCCTGGCCTCAAGAAATGAAGTTGGGTGCACTGCTTCCTATTTGTAAAAGCTTATTTATTGCCATAGCACTTACCAATAATAACTGATCTAATATAGTAAGATAAATCATGCTTGTCTAACTGCGTGCATAATATTACACAGCAGTAACTACGGCATGAATATAATTTTATATTCTACTTGTTACAAATGTTTGTTGTCGCACAACATTAACGGCTACTGTTGATTATTTACTCTGTACTGGACATCAAGCACTTTACATATGATAGCTCATCTAATCTTCATTACAATGCCATGGGGTAGAAGGTACTATTATTATCCCCATTTCAAAGATAACAAAACACAAGCATAGTTATATTATTTGTCCTAGGTCAGTGAATTTCAAGCATTTTGAATGAAACCCATGGGAGAAGTATAGTTTACATTGCATCCTGGATTACACATGTGTGTTTCACAATACTACACTAACCCTTACTGTATAGGACATTCTCTGACTTTTTCTATTCAATTTTTTTTCCATGCTAGTCTGAGCTAGTAAGTTGATTCTGTAACTTACTAATGGGTTGCAACTCTCAGTTTGAAAAACAATGCCCTAGATGAGATACATACCACAATCATAACAAAATTACACAAAAATTAAAGTCGTAATACTCTTTAATGTGAACTTTCATGTCCTGAGCATCTGCCCTGTACAAGGTCCCATGCTGCAGGTTAGTGACAGGTTTGAATCAAACACGGTCCTGCCCTCAAAGAGCTACAAATTCCTCAAGGTAACATACAAGTAGATAGGCAATGACATCACAACAGTGATTGTCAATCCTGACTGCACCTTAAAATCAGCTGGGGTATTTTTAAAATACATAGTGCTGGGACCCTATCCCCAGACTTCCTGATTCAGTTGGTCTAGGGTGGAGCCTGGACATTAGTGTTTTTTAAAAGCTCCCCAGGTGATTCTAAGGTGCAGCCAGTATTGTGGATCATTGCAATACAGCATGATAAGTGCTACATTACATGAAAGCACAAATTGGGCTCCATGGCTGATGCCTGTAATCTAATCTCAGTTATTCAGGAGGCCGAGATAGGCCAGGAGTTCAAGACCAGCCTGGACAACATAGTGAGACCCCCCCCACCCCCAACCTCTGAAAATATAGAAAAAAAATTAGCTGGGTGTGGTAGCCCATTCCTGTAGTTCCAGCTACTCGGGAAGCTGTAGCAGGAAGATTGCTTGAGCCCAGGAGTTGATGGCAGCAGTGAGCTATGATCACACTACTGCCTGGGTGACAGAGTGAAACGCCGTCTCTAAAAAATAACAAGAAAAGGAAAGCATAGAATGGGGGCAACTACCCACCTAAATAAAAGTGTTGAGAAAAGCCTCAGAGAAAACCTGTTTTCTGAGTTGGGTTTGTGTGCTGCACACCTTCTGTCTGACTCTTTGGATCCACTGTCCACCCCCATTGTCTTCTCGGTACACTGAACCTGTACAGCTGACATTGATGGGCTCCTTTGCTCCCTGGCTTCCACTCAGGTACCGGCCAATATCCCCGAAGGAGACTGGTGAGAAAGAGGAGATGAATTAACTCCCTGGCTCCTTCCCTGTAAGTTTACCTTGGACTGGCTGTGATTCTCCTTTGAAATTAACAGCCTCAGGGAGGCTGAGGCACAAAAATCACTTGAACCCAGGAGGCGGAGTTGCAGTGAGCTGAGCTCGCGCCACTGCACTCCAGCCTGGGTGATGAAGACTCTGTCTCAAAAAAACAAACAAACAAACAAGGGAACTGCCCCTTTCAAGATGGCTTGGTGTATAGGTGTATAGGACTCTTTTTCCAGCTTCCATAATCTCTCCTCCCTCTTCCCATCCATTCAGGTCAAGGGATGTTAACAGTTCAGATAGGTTCCTGAACGATCCCTGTCTTCTCCTACACCCCACCCACACAATGGAAATTAGTCCCTGTGTAAATGAGCCTTCCTCAAATTCCCCTAATCTGAGTATGTCATCTGTTTCCTATTGAGGCCCCGATTAATAAAACCTGGAAGCCCTGTAGGAACTTGCTGTAAGCACAAGGACGGGAAAACAATACAGGCAGGGGGAGCAGATGAGGAATGGCAAAGAGGCACGGAAATGTGATTTTGTCTGTTTAATTCCCCTTATTGGTTGAAGGATAAATTGCTAAATCCCATGTTCAGGTCTCAGTCCTAATCTTCCTAGATTTATCAACAGCATTTTACCAGTTAATCCCTCTCTTCATTCTGGAACAAATCTGTCACTTAGCTTCCATGACATCGCACTCTTTTAGGTTTTTGGTCCTTCCTGTGGCTACTCTTTTTCAGTGTCTTTTTCTGGCTCCCTCATGTCTTCATCTCCAGCTGAATGCTGGAGTCCCAAGGGCTGTCCTTGGTTCTCTTTTCTCTCTATTCCAACTCACCATCATCATCCAGTACCATGGTTTTAAATATTCTGTGTGCTGTCCACTCCCAAATTTATTTATTTATTTATTTATTTTTGAGACAGAGTCTCACTCTGTCACCCAGGCTGGAGTGCAATAGCACGATCTCAGCTCACTGCAACCTCCGCCTCTCAGGCTCAAGTGATTCTTCTGCCTCAGCCTCTTGAGTAGCTGGGATTACAGGTGCCTGCCACCACGCCCTGCTAATTTTTGTATTTTTTAGTAGAGACAGTGTTTCGCCATGTTGGCCAGGCTGGTCTCAAACTCCTGACCTCAGATGATCCACCTGCCTCAGCCTCCCAAAGTGCTGGGATTACAGGTGTGAGCCACTGTGCCCGGCCCACTCCCAAATTTATATCTTGCCTTAGATCTCTTCCAATTCCTGACTCATATATCCAACCGTATCAGAGATAGGAATGGTGTCTGGAACCAGCTCCTAGAGTCAATTGTTATGTTTCCAGGACTTTTGCCAGCCTCTTGCTAACCACAGCCATTCCTAAAAATTAAATTACATTTTTAAAATTAAAGAAATTATGTTAAAAAGAAAGGTAATATTAAAAACTTATCACTTTCTAATTGTTTTACTCTATTTTATGATTTTCTGTGCTCTCAAGTTTATTGATGTCTATTCTATCTGTATTGTGGAAATACTACATAATGGTATGCTATTCTCACATCTCTTCCTAACTCCACATTCAGTAAAATCATGTTGGAAGCTCAAAATCAACCAGGGTGGGAGTATTACACCACACATTAGCAAATGTGGCTCTCAGGGGTTGATTTATTGTTTTGTTTATTGCCTAGACTTAAGAAAGTGATGGAAAAAATGTTAATAATACAGATTAAATTGAGAGTATATTATGTCTATAGCCATTACTCTGTGAATAACACAAAAATTAGTGTAAATATTCTTCTGGTATTGGAAACTACTCTCAGATGCCACAACGAAAGCCTTCGTGTTATTGGCTTTATCCTTGTTCTGGCATATATCTCTACTGTTTCACTTTCATCTTACTATTAATGGAAATAAAAATATCAACCAACATTAATCTTGGAAGTATACATGTTCAGCAATTGCAACCATTAGTTGGCTATAGATATAAGAGTCTGGCCAACATCAATTAAAACGTTCTGTGGGAATAAAGTGGTCATATGGAATTTACAATAAGAAGTACTATATATTTTATTATTTGTGAATTGTGTGCTATGCATCATTTATATCAGTAAACCTTATAATAAACTTATTATACACATGCACACACACACAAACACACACACGCACCTTTTTCTCCTGGAAAGCCAATTTGTAAATGTTTACTACTGCTAATAGGCAACTCAAACCTAACATGTCCAAAACTGAGCTCTTGATTTTCCATCCTGAACCAGTTCCCCCCCACAAGCATCCTCATCCCAATTAATGGCAACTCCATCTTTCCAATTGCTCTGGCCAAAAACCTTAAAGTCATCTGTGACTCTTGTCTTTCTCTCATTCCCTATATTCCACCTGTCAGGAAATACTTTTGCCTCTACTTTCTTTCTTTATTTTTATTTATTTATTTATTTATTTTTGAGACAGGGTCTCACTCTGTTGCCCAGGCTGGAGTGCAGTGGCATGATCTTGGCTCACTGCAACCTCCGCCGCCCAGGTTCAAGTGATTCTCCTGCCTCAGCCTCTCGAGTAGCTGGGATTACAGGCATGTGCCAGCATGACCAGAATCTTTTTGTATGTTTAGTAGAGATAGGGTTTCGCCATGTTGGCCAGGGTGGTCTCAAACTCCTGACCTCAGGTGATCCGCCCACCTCGGTCTCCCAAAGTGCTGGGATTACAAGCGTGAGCCACTGCGCCCTACCTTTATTTTTATTTTTAGTGACAGGGTCTCACTCTGTCTCCCAGGATGGAGTGCAGCGAAGTAATAATGCTCACTGCAGCCTCAAATTCCTAGGCTCAAGTGACTCTCCTGCCTCAGCCTCCCAAGTAGCTAGGACTGCAGGTGCACACTACCGTGCCTGGCTACTTTTTTTTTTTTTTTTTTTCTGTAGAAACAGGGTCTCACTATATTGCCTAGGCTGGTCTTGAACTCCTAGCATCAAGAGATTCTTGTTGGGATTACAGGCATGAGCCACCACACCCAGCCTCTGCTTTCAAAATATATTCAGAATCTACTTCTCACCACCTCCACTGCCCACATGTCCCCTTATGAGGATTACTGCAATAGCCTCCTGACTACTCTTCTCATTTCAGTACTGCAGTCAGAATGATTCTGGTAAAACATAAATTAGAAACGTCCATTCCCTGATTAAAACCCTTAAGTGGCCTCCCATCCCATTCAGAGTCAAAGCCACACTCTTCACAATGGCTTGTAAGATGCTACAGTAGCTGTGCACCCATCCCTTACCTCTCTGATGTCATCTTCTGTTACTCTCCCCTTGCTCACTCTGCTCCAGCCACACTAGACTCTTTGCTGTTCAGCAAACACATCGTGCCTGCTCCTGCCTCCAGGCCCTTGTACTTGCTGCTTCCTCTACCGAGACTGCTCTTCTACTTTGCTCTCTGACATTCTTTAGGTCTTTGCCCAAATACCATTTTCTCAGTGAGGCTTCCTGATCATTCAAATTAAAGTTACAATCCCTCCTTACTCTATACCATACTACTCTACCCTCTCCCCCGCTTAATGCCATGTAAAGTACTACATGTTGGCTGGTTGCGGTGGCTCACGTCTGTAATCCCAGCAATTTGGGAGGCCGAGGCGGAAGGATCACTTGAGGCCAGGAGTTTGAGACCAGCCTAGCCAATATGGTGAAACCCCGTCTCTACTAAAAATACCAAAATAATTTAGCTGCGCGTGGTGGTGGCCGCCTGTAATCCCAGGTACTCAGAAGGCGGAGGCACAGAATCACTTCAACCCGGGAGGCAGAGGTTGCAGTGAGCCGAGATTGTGCCACTGCACTCCAGCCTGGGCGACAGAGCGAGACTCCGTCTCAAAAAAAAAAAAAGAAAAAAAAAATTATTAAAAAAAAAAAAAGTAAAGTACTGTAGGTTTTGTATGACTAGTTTTAGTTTTTATTCTTTCTCTCTCCCAACAGGCAAGGAAGAAGAAAGAAGCTCCCCCTGTACAGAGACAGAGGGAGGGGGTGATCCAAAGCCGAGAGAGGAAACCGCGAGTACAGCAGAAACCAGCCAGTTACATGAGGAGGCTGGAATAGGCGGTGTCTGATTTGCATAGGGCTCAGGGGATTGGTTTGACTAATTCATTCCTTTTTATGGCTGAGTAGTATTCCATCGTATGGAGTATGCCACAGTTTCTTTATCCACTCGTTGATTGACAGGTATTTCAGTTGGTTCCACATTTTTGCAATTACAAATTGTGTTGCTATAAACATGCATGACCAAGTATCTTTTTCACATATGAGCTGGGTTTTGAAGCATAAATAGGAAAGGAGAAAAGTGCCCAGGAAAGAAAGTCACAGCTGAGAAATATTTAACTATTAACTTTTTTTCCCCCGGTTTAGTAGAAATGCCCATCTATCTGGATTTTTTTTTTTTTTTTTTTTTTTTGAGACGGAGTTTCACTCTTGTTGCCCAGGCTGGAGTGCAATGGCATGATCTTGGCTCACTGCAACCGCCGCCTCCTGGGTTCAAGTGATTCTCCTGCCTCAGCCTCCTGAGTAGCTGGAATTACAGGCATGCACCACCACGCTCGGCTAATTTTGTATACACATGTGAGCCACCTTGCCCGGCCCATCAATCTGGATTTTAACAGGAAATAGCTTGGCCAAACTTGCAACACTCCAAGTTATATGAAGTAGAATTTGAGAACTCCTGGTTACTGGGACACTCGAGAAGGGGCTGAGTGAAAGGGACAGGTGGCAGGAAGAGAGCCCAGTGGTTCCAGAAGGCAGAGAGAGAAGAGACCATTTAATAGCTGTGGGACCCATCACAGGCTTAAGGCTCCCAAAAGAGATGGGGAAGAAGGAGCAGGATGGGCAGGGGCACCTTATGTATGCCTTGGCCCTTGCCTGGAGTGCCGTTTCCCCTGCTCTCCACCTCTCCTGATAATATTGCCTTCTCCTGAAGAGTGAGGCCACTTTGGTGGTGCAGAAAAATCCCATGGTCTACACCTGAAGGCCTGGGTTCAAGTCCTAGTAACTATATGATCTTGTGGCCAGCTTCAAAACCTTTGCTTGCCACACTCTAGAGAGTGACTTGGCACTCAAGGCCCTTCTCTATCCTGATGACCCTTCCAATCTCATCTGCCCCACACCCCTTCTCACCTCAAACATCCAAGCACTTCTCTGACTCTGTGCCATCATAGATACTACTCTTTCAGTCTGACGTTGTTGCCCTGACCCTCCTAGAGAATTCCCATTCCTCTTTCAAGATATAACTCCAGTATCACCTCACACCTCCAGAAGGCCTTGCCTGGCTGCTCAGGCTAGGTAGCAACTGCCTCTGGGTCTCTAGGAGGTAGCCCTGGAGCTACGTCAACTCCAACATCTAGACCACATCTGCTCTTGCCCTTTCCTGTCAACTCCACAGAACAGCCAGAAGGATTTTTTTTTTTTGAGATAGTGTCTCTGTCACCCAGGTTGGAGTGCAGTGGTATGATCATAGCTCACTGCAACCTTGAACTCCTGGGCTCAAGCAATCCTCCTGCCTCAGCCTCCTGAATAGCTAGAACCACAGGCACATGCTACCACACGAGGCTAATTTTTAATTTTTATTTTTTTAGATGGAGTCTCGCTCTATCACCCAGGCTGGAGTACAGTGGCACGATCTCTGCTCACTGCAACCTCTGCCTCCTGGGTTCAAGTGATTCTCCTGCCTCAGCCTCCCGAGTAGCTGGGACTACAGGCGTGTGCCACCACATCTGGCTAATTTTTTGTATTTTTAGTAGAGATGGGGTTTCACTGCATTAACCAGGATGGTCTCGTTCTCCTGACCTTGCGATCTGCCTGCCTAGGCCTCCCAAAGTGCTGGGATTACAGGCATAAGCCATCGCGCCTGGCCTAATTTTTTAATTTTTTGAAGAGACAGTTCTTGCTAGGTTGCCCAGGCTGGTCTTGAACGCCTGGCTTCAAGCAATCCTCCAGCCTTGGCTTCCCAAAGTATTGGGATTACAGGTGTGAGCCACCAGGCCCTGTCGAAAGAGATCTTTCTACAACAAAAGACTCATTGTGATACCTCCCTGCTAAAAAGAACCTTCATTTCTTGGTTTAAAGACCACAGTCCCTACTGTGGCCTACTAGGCTCTGTGTGATCTCACTCCCTCCTGCCTCTCCACCTTTCCCTCTCATCCTTTGTCCTCTCTGTTCCAACCAAATGAGCCTTCTTTGTTACTCAATGCACCATGTTCCTTTCCCCCCAGGACCTTTGCACTTGTACGTTGCTTCATCCTGACCAATTTCTCCTCATTCTTCAGAGCTCAGCTCAAATCTCCCTTTTTCTGGAAAGCCCTCCATGGCCCTCCAGGCTAGTTTAGGTGGTACTCACCACAACAGTAATTTTAGAGCTATTTATAAATTATTTAATTCCTGTGTCTCCCTGGATAGAGATAATGCCCTCCTGTTCATCCCTGCCTAAGAATCACCTAAAGCAAAACTTGGCGTAGAAAAGGTGCTCAGGAAGTTTTTGTTGAATGACCACAGGAGTGCTTATCCCTTACCACATTACATAAAATCTGCATTTTACCTGGTTTCTCTCACACCAGCCTGTGAGTTTCCAGAAAAAACTCACAGCCTGTGAGTACAGGATCCAGCCCCATGTTTGACATTTCATGGGCTCAACAGGGGTTTTCTGAGCAGGGGAGACATTGTGATGTGCTGCCCAGATCCCCCATCACTGAGGACTTAGGACAGACACCAGCTGCTAGGAGTGCTGTTAGCACAAAGCCTTTAATGTCAGCTTCTCCACAGACAGGGCCATCTTGGCCCTTGTTGCCCCACTTGCCAGGTGGCCCCACATCCAAGAACTGATAAAGGCAGGATGACCTGGCCATCTTAGCTCATCTGATGGGCTACTCTAGCTCTAGAGTCCCTGTCGAGTCAGCTAAAACTGTCTTGGGACCTGCATGGAGCTCACTACTTTCCCCCTGTGCCACTCCTGTTCCCTCCCATCCTTCCCACGCCTGTTGATCCCAAGGGTGCTCCCTCATAAACATCCTGCACTCCAATCTCCATCTCAGAATCTGCTTCCAGGAACCTAACCTGCAACAGGCCCTCGGTCCTCTCTTCTTCTCCCAGCCATCACTTTCAGGGAACATGCATTCATTCACCTGAAGTTTGCAGGCACCATTCAACTGTTAAAGTGTTTCGCATCCGTTTTTCTATTACTTTCATCCTATACCGACTAGCTCCACTTAACATGTGGAGAAACTGAGGTCGGAGTGGGGGCGTGACCAGGCCAGCCTAAGGCCGCTGCACTAATGAGAAACTGAGCTCTCAGATTTTTGCTTCCCTGTCCCTGACAAGTCGCTGTTTCCTGGGACAAGAGGGAGCCTCACTGAAACGAACTCCGGTCTCAGGGGACAGAATCCTGAAACCCTGGCTCTGGGGTCCGGGGCAGGGGTGCGCTGCCTCAGGACAGACGGGGAAACTGAGGTCCAGAGCCGGGCATCCACCGCCTGCGGAGGGAACGAGAACGCGGCGCGTCCTGCCTTGCGGGCCGAGCGGCGACAGAGCCGCCTCCTCCCGCCCCCCGCGCTAGATCCCCCCGCCCCGTCTTTGCCCTCGCGACGCCGCCACCTCCGGAACAAGCCATGGTGGCGGCGACGGTGGCAGCGGCGTGGCTGCTCCTGTGGGCTGCGGCCTGCGCGCAGCAGGAGCAGGACTTCTACGACTTCAAGGCGGTCAACATCCGGGGCAAACTGGTGTCGCTGGAGAAGTACCGCGGATCGGTGAGTGCGCGGGGTCTGGCGGCGCCGCGGGGCCCGGCCTCGCCCTGGCGGGGCCTGCTGGGGGCGCCCCGCAGCCCGGTCCCCCGCGCGGTGTGGCTCCGAGGACGCTCCAGCCGCGCTGCCGCCAAACCCCGGCCCCCGCCCCACTCGGCCGTGACCTCTGGCGCGGCGCCCCCATCCCGCGCCCGGCCCGGCCCGGCCCGGCCCGCGGCTACGTGGCACGGCCTTGGCGCGGAGGAACCCGAAGCGCTCGCAGTCGGCGCCCACTTCGCTACCGGCACCTTTGGGCAGCGGGGTCCAGACCTTCGCCGGGAGGCCGGGCACCACTGCCCAGCCTTTGCCATTCACGGGTGAAAAAAGTAACCGTAGCATCGTGCGGCCTTTCCCTCTCCCGTCCGCATTTTCTGCATCTGGAACGGGGAGTGGCTGATTCGGAGTCCAGTGAAGAACACTGTGGAGATCAATGTGCAGGGCAGAGGGAGTTATTTCAGATGCATGGAGACCTCACACGGATCATCCTTGGGAGAGGGCACAAAGGCCCAGAGAGGGCAGGCATTCGCACAAGGTCACACTACACTAGAAAGACGGGGCCTGGAAGAGAACCCCACCGCCACATCTGGGGTCCTCTCTAGGCCAAGTCCTTAGATGGCAGCTCAGGGGCACACATAAGAGTCATCCAGGCTAATTGCCCCCTCCTTACCAAGAGGGAATCTAAGCTCAGAGAAGACTTCGGAGAGGAAGGGTATCTGGGTTGAGTCTTTGAATACGAGTGGATTTTAGCAAGACTAAGAAGCAAACAGCAAGAAGGGGTGGGGGGCGCGGGGCCAGGAGTTCCAGCTGTTGTGCTTCAAAGAGTCTAAAGCTGGAGGCTAAGAGTGGTGGAAGATGAGGCTGAAACGACTGGCAAGGGAGCAGGCGGGACCTTGAACACTACATTGAGAGGCCTGCATGTCACATTATGTGCAGTGAAGAACTTCCAGAGTGGACCTCTTCGGGATGGACCTGGGGACTGGTGTGAAATGGCTGGGGAGTTGAAATCTAATGAACAGGTGGGCCAGCGTCCAGTTTTGGATGAACCACACAAAAATAGATGTCAACATTTTTCTCTTGGGAACAACACCATCTTTAGTGAAGACCAGTACTCTATAAGCCTTGAAATTTTCGATTTTGCTGGGAGTCTTGGGGGCAGTAATCCCTGTCTTGATTGTCCCCCAGAGTGTCGTGAGTTTCAAATCAGATGAAGGCGTGGATGCACTTAGTAAACTGTAGAGTGCTTTGCACCTGTGTTTGGTGGATCCCAGCAGGAACTTCATTTAGAACTCTGGGCAAAGAACCAAGAACAGGGCCTGTTCCAATTCAGGCCTCCTGTTCTCTCTAGGGCAGCTCACCAGAGAGCCCCAGGTTTAGCGTCTGACCAGCTCTGCTACTTATTAATTCGTTGTTCATTATTGAACACCTACTGTATACTAACTAGATACTAGGTCAGGCCCTGGGGATACAGTGGTGAACAAAACAGATACATTTCCACTAAATGGAGCTTACATGGGGTAAGGAGAAGAAAGACAATAAACAAGGAACTGAGAAATGCACAAGGTAATTCCTAGTAGTAGTAAGTGCTAAGACAAAAATAGAACAAGGTCACACAGCTAGTAAGACAGTTAGAATTTGAACCCAGACAGTCCAGCTCCAGAGTCTATGCTCTTAGTTGCCAAGTTCAGCAGTAAACCAGGGAACAGGGAGTCCAGAAAAGCTATAATTGTTGCTGAGTTAACCCAGGCTAGGCCTGCTACTTGGGCAATATGCTCATTCCTTCACCTGCAAACATTTACTGGCTCCTACTACATGTCTGACACTGGGTCCAGCTCTGATGACATAGTCATGAGCAAGATTGACATGGTTGATGCCCTCAGGCTAATTGGGACCATAGTCATTTACACCAGTATGGATGAATGGGTGACCACTTGGGAATGTGTGGGGTTATGTGTAGTGTGTGCGTTTGTGAATGGTTTACTTCTTCTGTGTACAAATCTGAGTCTGTGTCTGTGCTTGTATATGTACATATGTAAATTAACTGTGTGTACTTGGGTGTGTCTGTCTGTGTTTTGGTTTCTAAGGACCAAGCTTTTTGGTTTCAGGGATGGAAATAGAAGCCAGATTTTCCCCCTTCCAAAAGAGCGGGCAGACATGCAAGTTGTGAGTTAAAAATAAGCAAGCTTTGGCCGGACGCAGTGGCTCACGCCTGTAATCCCAGCACTTTAGGAGGCTGAGGCGGGTGGATCACAAGGTGAGGAGTTCGAGGCTAGCCTGGCCAACATGGTGAAACTCCGTCTGTACTAAAAAAATACAAAAATTAGCTGGGCATGGTGGCGTGTGCCTGTAATCCCAGCTACTCAGGAGGCTGAGGCAGGAGAATTGCTTGAACCCGGGAGGTGGAGGTTGCAGTGAGCCAAGATCACGCCACTGCACTCCAGCCTTGGTGACAGAGCAAGACTCTGTCTTTAAAAAAAAAAAAAAAAAAAAAAGCTTTAATGTTCTCATTGCCCAGGGATTCAGCAGGGGGAAAAAAAGGAAGAACTCTAACTGAGGAAGGGAGTTAAGAGTCCCAGTTTCTCCCCATTCCAGGCACAGTATGGTGTATGCTGACCTCAAATTGAGGAGGGTGTTCTAATAGCCAGTGGCCCCAGGCATGGGTCCTTTCTCACCTGGTGGAGGTAGGGTACAGGAGGTACAGCTCAGTGGTTCAATCACCTAGCCCAGTAGTTCTCAACTAGGAGTGATTATTCCCTTTAGGGCACAATTGGCAATGTCTGGAGACATTGTTGATTGTCAAGACTGGGCATCTAGTGGGTAGAGGCCAGGGATGCTGCCAAACATCTGATAATAAATAAACAGGACATCCCCCTGACAACAAAGAATTATCTGACCCAAATGTCAATTATGGAGGATAGGGCTAGGCTGCGTAGGCACCGGGTAGGGTTTTAAATCCATTAATAATATATACCTAGAAGCTAAAAACATAGCATTTGAGCCAAAATTCTAATCAAAGTCCTGTAATCAAGTTCCATTAGCCAGCTTTGTATTTATTGCCTAAAGGCTTTAATAAATTTAAGGATTAGTCTAATGATAAAAGAAAGTGGTAGGCTGGGCATGGTGGTTCATGACTGTAATCCTAGCACTTTGAGAGGCTTAGCTGGTAGGATTGCCTGAGGCTAAGAGTTTTTGAGTCCAGCCTGGACAACATGGCGAGAACTGTCTCTACCAAAAGTAAAAGTTAAAAAATTAGCCAGGTGTGATGGCACGTGCCTGTAGTCCTAGCTATTTGAGAGGCTGAGGTGGGAGGATCACTTCAGCTCAGAAGTTTGAGACTGCAAACGGTTGGGTGGATGTCCTGTTATGATTATGCCATTGCTCCAGCAACAACAACAACAAAAGTGGTGTGTGTTCTCTGGAGAGGAGGGGGACAAAAAGGTGATTGCCCTGGGGTTATGAGGGTTCTTTTCTCAAGAAAACCTGTGTCTGTCTATGTTCCCATGCAGGCGTTTGTGTTTGTGTGCACACTTACTCATTCATCTGAAACTTACTGAGACTTTTTCATATGCCAGGCCCAGAGATGAAGTGGACATAGCTCCTGCCCTCAGTAGGTTCACATTCTAGAAGGGAGACTGACACATTGCAGAGTGGCGAGTGCTAGCTGACTGAGCCAAAAATTGAGCCCAGGTCTCCCTTTGTACCCCCTCTTATCAGTTCTCAGTACGTGCTCACCAGTATGTGTGCCCCAGTCTGTGGATGTGCTGTGTGTGTGGGCATGTGTGGTGTTTGCTAACATATGTTTGTATTGTGGTGCATGTGCATACCTATTTATGTATGTTGTATACTTATGTTCACAGATGTTCATGTATGTGTGCACACATCTGTAAGCTCCTGAATGTTTGATTTCATATGTGCCTGTCTGTGTGCATGTGTTTGTGTATGTGTGAGAGCACTGGACACACATTTACATATGTGTACACAGTGTTCTTGTATGTGTGAGGCAGTATTAACTGTTGAGGGAGTCACATATGTGGATGTGTCAGGGCATGTACAGGTTCATGCCTCTTCACTGGCTTGTCTGGGCTTTGTTTTGTTTTGTTTCTGTCATACAGGTGTCCCTGGTGGTGAATGTGGCCAGCGAGTGCGGCTTCACAGACCAGCACTACCGAGCCCTGCAGCAGCTGCAGCGGGACCTGGGTCCCCACCACTTCAACGTGCTCGCCTTCCCCTGCAACCAGTTTGGCCAACAGGAGCCTGACAGCAACAAGGAGATTGAGAGCTTTGCCCGCCGCACCTACAGTGTCTCATTCCCCATGTTTAGCAAGATTGCAGTCACCGGTACTGGTGCCCATCCTGCCTTCAAGTACCTGGCCCGTAAGTCCTGGTCTCTTCATCCCCTCACACCTCCCTCAGCTGGCTGAGGCCATGGCTCCCTGGGCAGCAGAAGCCACGGGCTGGTTGGGTGACCTGGGGCCCCTTCCCCTTCCTGATCATCTCAGGTAGACTGATGCTTTGTTCCAGCACTAATCTTTGAGGAGAGTGGAGGCAGGTACAAGCTGAGGGGTATTCCTGCCTAAGAATATCTCCATACCTGCTGCCTCTCACTTGTCCCTCAGAAGTCACTCTTTTGGACTTTTCTGGGATCCTGTTTTCACATTCAGGGGCTCCTAGAAGGAGACATTTAAGTCAGTGTGAACTAGATGAGTTTATGGACATACGATGGAGAAACCAAGGCATAGACAGGGGAGGCCACGTGCTTGGAGAAAGCTGACCAAGATAGTGGACAGGCATCTTCACCCTGAGTCAGTGGCGGAGTCTGTAGGCCATGGAGGGAGACCTTCTAAGCTAAAATACCAGATCTTAGTATTTGAGAACAAGATCCCTTCTCCAGCTGCAGAAGCCTCAGAGCCACAGAATGGGGTCATGGGCTAAGCTTGCCATTCTGACCATTTCTTCACTCAGGCCTTCTCCTTTGGAGGCCCCATTTTTGCCTTTTCTGATTCCGTGCTTCTGGTGGCCTTTGTATCCCTTGCCACCACCCCACCCTGCAACCCATTCACCTGGAGGAGTAAATGAGAAGCAACAGTGCAGCAAACAAAAGGTCCCTTACTGCGGCAGGTTTGTGTTTTGCTCTGTGGCTCAGTCCTAATGTTTATTTTTTTCTCTGTGTTCTTTTATTAGTTCCTTCCCAGTTCTCACAGTTATAGATCAAACCCGGCCTTGCTTTTAGAAGCACCTGGGGAGCTCTTAAAAATGCACAAGGCTGAGACCTACTGAAGCAGGGCCCAAGAATCTTTATTTTAAGCACTCCCCTGACCCCCAGTGATTCTGATGAAACCAGTCCATGGACTAACATTTGGAAACCATTAAAACTGAATTAGAGAATAGGGTGTAGACTATTCAGTAGTTCAAAGTCATTAATAAAGGAGGATTTGATACCACTTTATCAAGCACGTCACAGAATCCTACAGCAGTCATTCTCAACCTTGGCCCCACTTTGGAATCTCCCAGGGGGCTTTTGAAAAATGCTGATGCCTGAGCCTCATCCTCAGAGATTCTGGTTGGAGTGGTCTGGGGTGTGGACTGGGCATCAGGATTAGCTGCCACTAGGGAAAGATGGACACTGAGAGTGAAGTCCCAGGAGAGGGTACGCGGGGTAGCACACTTTGCTCTCCTTCCTTTTTCTCTAGAGACTTCTGGGAAGGAGCCCACCTGGAACTTCTGGAAGTACCTTGTAGCCCCAGATGGAAAGGTGGTAGGGGCTTGGGACCCAACTGTGTCAGTGGAGGAGGTCAGACCCCAGATCACAGCGCTCGTGAGGAAGCTCATCCTACTGAAGCGAGAAGACTTATAACCACTGCGTCTCCTCCTCCACCACCTCATCCCGCCCACCTGTGTGGGGCTGACCAATGCAAACTCAAATGGTGCTTCAAAGGGAGAGACCCACTGACTCTCCTTCCTTTATTCTTATGCCATTGGTCCCATCATTCTTGTGGAGGGAAAATTCTAGTATTTTGATTATTTGAATCTTACAGCAACAAATAGGAACTCCTGGCCAATGAGAGCTCTTGACCAGTGAATCACCAGCCGATACGAAAGTCTTGCCAACAAAAATGTGTGGCAAATAGAAGTATATCAAGCAATAATCTCCCACCCAAGGCTTCTGTAAACTGGGACCAATGATTACCTCATAGGGCTGTTGTGAGGATTAGGATGAAATACCTGTGAAAGTGCCTAGGCAGTGCCAGCCAAATAGGAGGCATTCAATAAACATTTTTTGCATATAAACCAAAAAATAACTTGTTATCAATAAAAACTTGCATCCAACATGAATTTCCAGCCGATGATAATCCAGGCCAAAGGTTTAGTTGTTGTTATTTCCTCTGTATTATTTTCTTCATTACAAAAGAAATGCAAGTTCATTGTAACAATCCAAATAATACCTCACGATATAAAATAAAAATGAAAGTATCCTCCTCATTTTCCATAGTCTCCCTCCCTAGAGGTAAACAGTGTTAGCAGTTTGGTACAAAGGCTGCCAGGCCTTTGGTTAAGCCAATCATCATTGCCCAATAAGAACTCACTGAGTGACCAGGGCCACTGCACTCCAGCCTGTGCACTCTAGCCTGGGCGACAGAGCGAGACTCCGTCTCAAAAATAATAATAATAATAATAAAAAATAAAAATACAAAAATTAGCCTGGCATGACCGGGCGCAGTGGCTCATGCCTGTAATCCTAGCACTTTGGGAGGCTGAGGCGGGTGGATCACCTGAGGTCAGGAGTTTGAGACCAGCCTGGCCAACATGGTGAAACCCCGTCTCTACAAAAATATAAAAATTAGTCGGGCATGATGGCAGGTGCCTGTAATCCCAGCTACTCTGGAGGCTGAGGCAGGAGAATCGCTTGAATCCGGGAGGCAGAGGTTGCTGTGAGCGGAGATCACGCCACTGCATTCTAGCCTGGGCAGCAGAGAGAGACTCTGTCTTAAAAAAAAAAAAAAAAAAATTAACTGAGTAATCCACTAGCCAAAAGTACACCTCAATAACAAATAGGCAAAGGAGATGAATAGATAGTTCACGGAAGACTATAGATGCATAATAAGGATACAAAAAGATGTCCAGCCTCATTGAAGTTGGAAAGTTTTTTGTTTGTTTGTTTTGTTTTTGTGATGGAGTCTAGCTCTGTCGCCCAAGCTGGAGTGCAGTGGCGCAGTCTCGGCTCACTGCAAGCTCTGCCTCCCAAGTTCACGCCATTCTGCCTCAGCCTCCCGAGTAGCTGGGACTACAGGCACCCACCACCACGCTCAGCTAATTTTTTTTTTTTTTTTTTTTTGTATTTTTAGTAGAGACGGGGTTTCATCGTGTTAGCCAGGATGGTCTCGATCTCCTGACCCAGTGATCCGCCCGCCTCGGCCTCCCAAAGTGCTGGGATTACAGGCGTGAGCCACTGTTCCCGGCCGAAAGATATTTTTTTAATGATAATACCCCTGGTTGGCAGGGATGTGAGGAAATGGGCATTCACATAAACTGTGGTACGATAAACTGGCACAAGTGTTTGGAGGGTGATTTGGCAATATCTTTTAAAACAAAATGCTCATACCTTTTGTTTTTGCTTTTTGTTTTGAGACAGGGTCACACTCTGTTGCCCAGGCTGAAGAAGAGTGGCTCGATCGTAGCTTACTGCAGCCTTAGCCTCCTGAGTAGCTAGGACTGCAGGCACACGCCACCATGCAACATAGTGGGACCCCACCTCTACAAAAAAATATTAGCTGGCCATGGCAGTGCATGCCTGTAGTCCCAGCTATCAGGAGGCTGAGGCGAGAGAATTGCTAGAGCCTGGGAGGTCAAGGCTGCAGCGAACTGTAACCATGCCACCGCACTCAGCCTGGGTGACAGAGGAGACCTTGCCTCAAATTATAAACTAATATGGTTATTAAAATGAATGAATGAAGTCTCCATATGCTACCATAGAAAGTTGTCCAAAAGTGAAAAAATGATAAGTTGTAAAACAGAATGAACACATTCACGTACCCAGAAATACCAGTATGAACAAGTGTAATGTTTTTATTAAAAATTTACAATGTTGCTGGGTGCATTAGGTGGCTCACGCCTGTAATCCCAGCACTTTGGGAGGCAGAGGTGGGAGGATTGCTTGAGCCCAGGAGTTCAAGACCAGTCTGGGCAACATGGCAAGACCGTGTCTCTGCAAAAAAATTTAAAAATTAGCCAGGCGTGGTCACTCACACCTGTAGTCCCAGCTACTCAGGAGGCTGAGGCAGGAGGATTGTTTGAGCCCAGGAGGTTGAGGCTGCAGTGAGCCGTGCTTGCGCCACTGTACTCCAGCCTGGGCAATGGGAGTGGACCCTGTCCCAAATTTTTAAAAAATTTACAATGTTAAGTGGGAGGGAAAGAGAGAGGGAAAAATATAGACCAAACTCTTAATGGTGGTTGTCTGTGAGGGGCTGAGGTAGGATAACAGGAGTCATTTTCATTAAGTTTCTGTAATGTCAAAATAAGTTTTTGTATGTCAAATCCATATTTCACCTTTATATAAATGTGGAAAGGTGGCTAAAAATTGGGGTGCAGCCTAGGAAACATAGTGAGACTTCATCTCTACAAAAAATCAAAAAATTAGCCAGGTGTGATGGTGCACACCTATAGTCCCAGCTACTCAGGAGGCTGAGTGAGGAGAGTCACTGGAGCCTGGGAGTTTGAGGCTGCAGTGAGCTATGATCACGCCACTGCACTCCAACCTGAGCAACAGACCAAAATACTATTAAAAAAAATGGGGTGATGGGCAGAGTCACTGGTAGATAATTCATTGGCCAATAAGAATTTCAGGTGTACTTTATCTAAGGTCACTCTTCTAGAAGTCTGGAGACTCAGATTCAAGTTCCTGTTGTGCCCCTGACTCACAGCAAATTCTTCCCTCTCTGCTGTCCTCCGTTTTCTCACTGGACAATGAAAGGGTTAAACCGTGCTTAGGATTTTCACAGTCTCCCTTCATGGTGCTTCTCAAAAGCTAACAAAAGTAAAGTGAAGGCTGTCCACGGGGTGACCACAGCCCCTCCTATGGTGGCCTCTCAGCTGCCCTTACACACCCTCCTCTTAGCTGCAGCTCTGCATGTACTTGTGTGCATGCACACACACACAGTGAAGCCCAGCTTGCACACATGTTCACACTGGACATCTGGGAACCACAGTCTCCTGCAGCTACCTTCCTCCCTCCATACCCACTGTCTCCACCACCCGTATGTATGCCTCCCCTCACTGTGCTCACCAAGGCCATCACTTAGTGCCTTATCGTTAAAGCCAATGAATATCTCTCACCTTGTCTTCCTTGACCTCTCAGCTGCATGTGACACTGCAGACTCTGCTCTTCTCCCTGGCACTTGCTCGGTCCTTGGCTTTCCTCTGTCTGTCTTCTCTTAGTTTCCCCCATCTCTCTAAGTGTTCCTTCGTTCTCAGTGTCAATGTCTCTCCCTTCTCTATCCACCCCTTCCCTGTTGGTCTTCCATGGGGTTTTAGTCTGATCTAGTTTCTCACCCCATATACCCTTCTGTAGCCAGCTCATTTTTTTCCCATGGTTTTGACCACCATCTACACCCTGCTGACACCCAGATCTCTATATCCATGCAGGACTCCCATCCACCTGCCTCCTGGGCATCTCTACAGATACCTCAATTCAACATGGCCAGAAATAAATTCACCCTCATCTTTCCCCAACACATCTGCTCTCCCTTCCACTCTGCCTTGGCAGCCCCTGGAGCTTTCTCTTTCATACACCACTTACTTATCACACTCTATTCCCATCACTTAAGAAACTGCCCTCCCTTCCCTCTCCTGAGCACAGTGCTAGGCCCTTAATAGATGAAATTAAATTATGTCATAAGCCTTTGGAGCACCAACTCCATGCCTGCTCCTGCCTAAGCCCTATCTGGAAACCAAAGATGAGCAAGCCCATTTCCTCAGAAATTTAGAGTCCATCTGAGGACTTTACGCTCCCAATTAGCCCTGCGTTTCTGTGGACTTCATCAGCTTCTGCTGTTCCCAACCCCCCTCTAATACATGCAGGAGTCCCCTAGGAAAAAGTTACTTTAAATCCTTATCAACAGTCACCTTAGTCATTGGTTAACCAGTATCTGCTAAGATCTTGGTTTTAAATTAATCCCTTGGTTATCAAATAACACTTGAGTAGTTAATATTTGATTATCTACTAACACCACCTTAGTTATCTTCTAACACCTTATTTACAAGCCAATATTTTATTTATTCAGTTATATCTTAGGATTTAGTAGTTTAAAAGTATTTGCTATGTCTTAGTTATTAATCAAATTTTCTTTCTTTTTTTTTTTTTTTAAACAAGGTCTTACTCTCTCACCCAGGCTGGAGTGCAGTGGTGCAATCACAGTTCACTGCAGCCTCAACCTCCTAGGCTCAGGCAATCCTCCCACCTCAGCCTCCTGAGTAGCTGGGACCACAGATGCTCACCACCATGTCTGGCTAATTTTTGTATTTTTTGTAGAGATGGGTTTTTGCCGTGTTGCCTAAGCTGGTCTTGAACTCCTGGGCTCAAGTGATCTGCTCTCCTTGGCCTCCTAAAGTGCTAGGATTACAGGTGTGAGCCACCACGCCCAGCCTTAATCAATATTTTAGTTACCTGATCCCTTAGCTCTCTGCTGAGTTTAGAGTAGATTAGCAAGTCAGAAACCATCAGTTAGGAGTTTGGGGAAGAGGTCATTTCTGAATATGGAAAAATACAGGCCTTTGTCTTTTACTGAGCTCTCCTATCACCCTCAAACGATTCTCTTTCAACATCACCGGGCCCCAGGTCCTGAGAGAAAAGGAGGTCCCATCCTAATTGCTTATTTGTTTCTCTGAGCCAGGCTGGAGGGGACTTCCTGGAATGTTGTGATTGGCAGGGACTTTCATTCATCAACAAATATTTCTTGAGCACTGCATATCTGTCAAGTTCTCCCTAAGTTCTAACTGTACATCAGCAAACAAAATGGGCATGTTCCCAGCTGCTATGGCTCTTAGAGAATAGTGGAAAAGATAAACATTAAACAAATAGTTATTCTGATTATTATGTGATTACAATTATGATAAGCACAGGGATTATGATAAGTACAGGGAGCTGTGAGTGTGTATAAAAGTGGCACTTGACCTATTGTGGGATTCAGAGACTTCCTTGAGGAATGACGTTAAAGCTGAAAGCTGAAATTTTAATAAGAGTTAGGGAAAAAATGGTAAGGAAGTCCTAAGCAGATAGAGTGGCTTGGGCAAAAGCCTAAAGGAAGGAAAAGGCTGATATGATAGAGCTAGTGCTGCCTGGAGCCACACGATAAGGAGAAGGACCAGAGAGGTAGGCAGATGCCAGATCGTGCAAGGCCTTGTGGAATCTAAGTGCGAAATGATGTGACCTGGCCTAGCATGAAGCATCTGTCTTCTATTGGTATAAGAAGATCTTCCTTAGAGTCCCAAATCTGACGGCCAGAAATAAACCCTGGGGCAGAGGCAGTCATTGAACCACTGGTAGAAGAAGGCTGCAGCTGAATGCGGTGGCTCACGCCTGTAATTCCAACACTTTGGAAGGCTGAGGAGGGTGGATTACCTGAGTTCAGGAGTTCGAGACCAGCCTGACCAACATGGCAAAACCCTGTCTCTACTAAAAATACAAATATTAACCGGGGGCAGTGGCTTCTGCCTGTAGTCCCAGCTACTGGGGAGGCTGAGGCAGGAAAATTGCTTTAACCTGGGAGGCGGAGGTTGCAGTGAGCCCAGATTTCGCCACTGCACTCCAGCCTGGGCAAGAGTGAGGCTCCATCTCAAAAAAAAAAAAAAGGAGTAGGCTGTTCTGCCCTGGGGGCTGCCTGGAGGACAGGTCACCACGGAGACACCTGTGAAAAGCAAGCAGCCCTGAAATTCCCCAGCTCTCTAGCTGAGCCAGCCAAGGGGTAGCTGAGAAGATTGCCAAGACTGGAGTCCCTACTAACCACCTGCTTTCACAGATTCCTGGACACCCCTGGAGTGATTACATTGCAGATAGTCCTTTTTTTTTTTTTTTTTTTTGAGACAGAGTCTCGATCTGTCGCCCAGGCTAGAGTGCAGTGGTGCAGTCTTGGCTCATTGCAACCTCTGCCTCCCCAGTTCAAGTGATTCTCATGCCTCAGCCTCCCAAGTAGCTGGGACCACAAGCACGTGCCACCACGCCCAGCTACCTTGTTTTTGTTTTTGTTTGAGATGTAGTTTTAGTCTTGTTGCCCAGGCTGGAATGCAATGGCGCTATCTTGGCTCACTGCAACCTTCGCCTCCTGGGTTCAAGCGGATTCTCCTGCCTCAGCCTCTCAAATAGCTGGGATTACAGGCATGGGCCACCACACCAGGCTAATTTTGTATTTTTAGCAGAGATGGGGTTTCACCATGTTGGTCAGTCTGGTCTTGAACTCCTGACCTCAGTTGATCTGCCTGCCTCGGCCTCCCAAAGTGCTGGGATTACGGGTGTGAGCCACTGTGCCTGGCCCAACTTTTTTGTATTTTTATTAGAGATGAGGTTTTGCCATGTCGGCCAGGCTACTCTCAAACTCCTGGCCTCAAGTGATCCTCCTGCCTCAGCCTCCCAAAGTGCTGGGATCTAAGCTTGAGCCATTGCACCCTGCCCAAAGACCACATTTTAAGAAAGAAACACTGCCTGGGTACAACAAAAAGTCTACAGCTTCCTCCCCACATACCCTTTAATCCCTACATCTTAGTCCTCACCTGTGGCTTCTACCACTTTGTGTGAGGATAGAGATTTGGTGGTTATAACAGGAACTCAGAGGAAACAGAGTCTCAAATGAAGTAGAAGTTTATTTCTATCCCATGTGAAAGTCAGACCTCTACTCTGCTCTATGAACTCTCAGGGGCCGAGGCCTATAGCTCTGCCATCCCTAGGATCTTGCCACCATCTGCATGACCCAAGATGGCTGACCACCTTGACCATATTCTTTTAAGGGCACTACAGCACATCTTACAGGTCAAAAGAACTTAGTCACATAGCCACACCCAGATCACTAGGAAATAAACTTTTTTTTTTTTTTTTTGAGACAGAGTCCTGCTCTGTCACCTAGGCTGGAGTGCAGTGGCACGATCTCAGCTCACCACAACCTCCGCCTCCTGGGTTCAAGTAATTCTCCTGCCTCAGCCTCCTTGGGATTACAGGCATGCACCAACATGCCTGGCTAATTTTTGTATTTTTAGTAGAGACGGGTTTCACTATGTTGACCAGGCTGGTCTTGAACTCCTGACCTTGTGATCCACCTGCCTCGGCCTCCCAAAGTGCTGGGATTACAGGCATCAGCCACTGCGCCCGGCCAGAAATAAACTTTTTATGCTGTGTGGCCATGTGCCCAAATGAAAATCAGGGGTTCCGTTAACACAGCAGAGGGGGAGAACAGATGTTGAGGGGCCATTACTGCCCCACACCTTAACATCTTTCACATCTCTCCTGTCTCCTTCTTTCTGCTGCATTCTGCCTCCATCTTCATTTCAGATTGTTTACTTTGTGTTTCTTTTTTTTTTTTTTTTTGAAATAGAGTCTCGCTCTGTCACCCAGGCTGGAGTGCAGTGGAGCAATGTTGGCTTACTGCAACCTCCACCTCCCAGGTTCAAGAGATTCTTCCACCTCAGCCTCCCGAGTAGTTGGGATCACAGGCACCCACCACCATGCCAGGGTAATTTTTTGTATTTTTAGTAGAGATGAAGTTTCACCATATTGGCTAGGCTAGTGTCGAACTCCTGACCTCAAGTGATCCCCCCGCCTTGGCCTCCCAAAGTGCTGGGATTACAGGTGTGAGCCACCGTGCCCAACCTGGGTTCCTTTAGAGCAGCCAAATCACTATCCTCACACAGAGAGATAGAAGCCACAGGTAAGGGTTAAAGTGTAGGGATTGCCCAGGCACAGTGGCTCACACCTGTAATCCCAGCACTTTGGGAGGCTGAGGCAGGCAGATTGCTTGAGCCCAAGAGTTTGAGACCATCCTAGGCAACATGACAAAACCCCATCTCTACAAAAAATACCAAAATAATTAGCCAGGAATGGTGGCACGCACCTATAGTCCCAGCTACTTGGGAGGCTGAGGCAGTAGAATCGCTTGAGCCCAGGAAGCAGAGGTTGCAGTGAGCAGTGATCACGCCACTGCACTCCCTCCTGGGTGACAAAGCCAGACCCTGTCTCAAAAAATAAAAATAAAAAAATAAAAGATGTAGGGATTGAAGGAGACATGGAGATTTATCATCCTTCTAGATTATCTCTTTGGCCCCAGCTCCCTCCTCCAATCCATCTTTCACTTTGCAAGCTGAATGTTCTAAAAAGCAAATCTGAACACATCAGCTGTCTGTTTCAGTGTGCTCCCAACACCAAACTGCTTGCTGTGCTCTCTTTTACACCTTCTTCCCATTGCACAGGTGGAAATTATTTTCCTTGCCTTGAAATTGCTGGGCGTTTGGTATTCCTTTAACCTAGCAAGTGCGTGGCCCATAGTAGGTGTTCAACATGCATTTGCTGATTGACTAACCTTATTGTCATCATCCATGTCTGTTTCTGAATGTCCCAAGAACTATCTGAACTCTTGTACCACCTAGGTTCCCCATGAAAGACTCAATTCCTCCCAGGGAGGGGGTTGACCACTCTCAGTGAGATGGAAAAGCCCAAGCAGAGGCCCCTTCTTCCTAATCCCTTAGAATATCAGCTCTCTCTTCTGATCACAAGGCCAATCAAGCCCCACTCATCATTCTCCAGAGGGGAGTCCCAGGGCCACAAGAGACCTGGTATTCATGACGATTGCATGGGAAATACTTATATTTTTAAAGTATTCATTGTTTATCTGAAATTCAAATTTAACTGATCATCCTGTATTTTATCTGGCAACCCTAATGTAGGGTTGAGAACCATGTAGTAGGGAATTGAACTAGATAGCCTATAGAACCCTCTCAACTCCAGGAAACAAAGATTCGAAGATTCTTTTTTAAATTTGTATTTACTTAGTTTTTTAGAGACGGGGGTCTCACTATGTTTTCCAGGATGGATTAGAACTCTTGGGCTAAAACGATCCTCCTGCCTCAGCCTCCCAAGTAGCTGGGATTACAGGTGCATGCCACCACACCTGGCTCCTAAGATTCTTCTAGTTTGCCTTATTCCTTCCAGTGAAAGCAGAAACTCTTCTTAGGATTATAGTAAAAGAGTTGAGAACAATAACTAACAGGTGAATTAACATAACAAATGACAATACCCCCTTACTCGCTGTGTAACCTTGGGACAGTCACTTAACCTCATTGAACATCCATTGCTTCATTTAGCCAATGAAAGGAAACTGAGATTTTATCTAATAAATGCCAGGCACTGTGTAGACACTTCCTTCTATGAGATCTCTTGCCTAGGACAATCAGACAAAATACTGTCTGAGAAGGCACTTTGTATGTGGGAATAGGCTGTAACAAATGTAAAATGGTGTTACCGTTAGTATCATATCTGTCTCCAGTTTATTTCTTTTACTGCCCCTTAGCAGGAAAGAAGCTTCCTTAGTTCCATCATATTGTAGAGGAAGAACGTCATTGTCCAGGACTCTAGACTATAGAGCAGTGGTTCTTTTTTTGTTTTTTTGTTTTTTGTTTTTTGTTTTTTTGAGACAGAGTCTTTCTCTGTCTCCCAGGCTGGAGTGCAGTGGCACAATCCTGGCTCATTGCAACCTCTGCCTCCTGGGTTCAAGTGATTCTCCTGCCTCAGCCACCCAAGTAGCTGGGACTACAGGCTTGCACCATCACGCCCAGCTCATTTTTGTATTTCAGCAAAGATGGAGTTTTGCCATTGTTGGCCAGCTGGTCTGGAACCCCTGACCTCAAGTAATCCACCCATCTTGGCCTCCCAAAGTGCTAGAATTACAGGCATGAGCCACTGCATCCGGCCAGAGCAGTGGTTCTTAACCGGGAGTGATTTTATTTCTTGGGGGATATTTGGCAGTATCTGAAGACATTTTCTGTTGTTATGACTGGGCGGTGGATGTTACTGGCATTTAATAGGCAAAGGCCAGAGATACTGCTAAACATGCTACAATGCAGAGAACTGCTTCCCACAACAAAAAATTATCTGGGCTGGGTACAGTGGCTCACACCTATAATCCCAGCACTTTGAGAAGCCAAGGCAGAAAGATCACTTGAATTCAGGAGTTCAAGACCAGCCTAGGCAACATGGCAAAACTCTGTCTCTACACTTAAAAAAAGGCTGGGCACAATGGCTCACACCTGTAATCCCAGCACTTTGGGAGGCTGAGGTGGGCAGATCACTTCAGGCTAGGAGACAGAGACCAGCCTGGCCAACATGGTGAAACCCTGTCTCTACTAAAAAAAAAAAAAAAAAAAAAAATAGCTGGGCATGGTGGTGGGTGCCTGTAGTCCTAGCTACTCAGGAGGCTGAGGCACAAGAATGGCTTGAACCCAGGAGGCGGAGGTTGCAGTGAGCTGAGATCCTGCCACTGCACTCCAGCCTTGGCCACAAAGCGATACTCTGTCTCAAAAAAAGATTTTTTTTTCCAGCTGGCCGTGGTGACGTGTGCCTATAGTTCCAGCTATTTGGGAAGCTGTGGTGGGAGGACTGGTTGAGCTCAGGAGGTCGAGGCTATAGTGAGCCATGATTGCACCACTGCATTTCAGCCTGAGTGACAGAGAGAGATGTCCAAGATCACCCAGCAAGTCAGTTGCCAAGTAGCAACTGGAATCCAGGCTGATCTGATCCTAAAGTCCTGGCCTTTCCCTATATTCCTTGTTTCCTGGACTCTGGTAACACTCCAGCAAGGGGAGGGAGGGTTTACAGCAAGCTTGTCAAACCTGTAGCCCATGGGCCACGTGCGGCCCAGGATGGCTTTTGAATGCAGCCCAACACAAATTTGTAAACTTTCTTAAAACATGATTTTTTTTTTTTTTTTTTTTTGCTTAAACAAACAAACAAAAAAGGCCGGGCACGGTGGCTCAGGCCTGCAATCTCAGCACTTTGGGAGGCTAAGGCAGGTGGATCACTTGAGGTCAGGAGTTCGAGACCAGCCTGATCAACATGGAGAAACCCCATCTCAAATAAAAATGCAAAATCAATCAGGCATGGTGGCGCATGCCTGTAATCCCAGCTACTCGGAAGGCTGAGGCAGGAGAATTGCTTGAACCTGGGAGGCGGAGGTTGCGTTGAGCCGAGATTGCACCATTGCACTACAGCCTGGGCAACAAGAGCAAAACTCCGTCTCAAAAACAAGCAAGCAAACAAACAAAAAACAAACAACAAACAAACAAAAACTCATCAGCTATTGTTAGTGTTAGTGTATTTTATATGTGGCCCAAGACAATTCTTCTTCTTTCAATGTGGTCCAGGGAAGCCAAAAGATTGGACACCCCTGGTTTGCAGTTAAAGACACTGATTCTAGGAAAGGGCCATTCACCCAAGGCACAAAAGTCTTGGAGTAAGTTCCAGAAGTGGCTGATATCAGGATGAAAAAGAACCATGAACATGATAAATGCTTAATAATGTGTCAAGTGCTGAACTCATGCTGAGATCAGAGAAGGAGGTAGGCAGAGGCGGTGTCTCCTTGAACTTTGGGGACAGGCATCCCCAGGACAAATCCCAATTTCTACCATTCCTGGCTGTATTTCTCTATTCTAGAGAAAGCCAGAGTCTGAAGCTGTGATTCTTAAGTAAGGTGATGGCACACAGATGGTGCTCAATGAATGGTATACATACAGTCAAGACAGCAGATACTGAAAGAAAGAATGATGTGCTGAAAGTTGGTCACAGAAGAGCTTGCTGCAAGAGGGGTTTCTTCAAGCCAGGCATTGAAGAATGAGAGACGATTTAAGTAAGCAGAAGGAGGGAAAATCACGTGGACAAAAACCTACGAAAGAAGGCTCCTTTCCCCAGTCAGACTAGCTGAATCAGAGGCTTCCTGTAGGAAAGATGAGGTGGGAATATTGGAGAAATAGGGAGAGTTCAGATTTTAGAGGTCAGACTGGAGTAACTGGGGCTACTTCAAAAGCTCTGATCAAGTCTTCAGAAGAGCTCTCTGTTGACAAATGTGTGGTGGGAAAGAATCAAGTGGTAAAAACACACAATTGTCCAGAGAAAAAACAATAGCACAATTTTACCTCCAAAATCAAAAGAATTCTCTTCATCATTATACTGGACAATGTAATAATGCAAGAATAATAAATAAAAGGCACCTCCTGAAAAGTAAAAGTAAAACTGCCTTTATTCACAGACAACACAATCACGTACATAAAAAATTCTAAGTAATCTACAATGAAGCTACTAGAACTAATAAGTGAATTTATCAAGATGACAAGATACAAGGTGAATATACAAAAGTAAACTGTATTTATATATATTAGGAACAAACAATTAGAAAATGACATTAAAATGCCATTTCAAGGCTGGGCACAGTGGCTCACGCCTGTAATCCTAGCACTTCGGGAGGCTGAGGCAGGCAGATCACTTGGGGTTGGAAGTTTAAGACCAGCCTGGCCAACATGGCGAAACCCTGTCTTTACTAAAAATACAAAAAGTTAGCCGGGTGTTGTGGTGGCGCATGCCTGTAATCCCAGCTACTCGGAAGGGTGAGTTGGGAGAATCGCTTGAACCCAAGAGGTGGAGGTTGCAATGGGTTGAGATCGTGCTACTGCACTCCAGCTTGGGCGACAGAGAGAGACTTTGTCTCAAAAAATAAAAAAAAATAAAAAATAAAAAAAGATACGCCATTTAGAAAAGTACCAAAAATAAGAAAAAGGGACAAATTTTACAAAATACTGTAAGTCCTATACACTGAATATAAAATATTGCTGAGGTAAATTAAAGAACTAAATAAATGAAGAGACAGGCCAGGTGCGGTGGCTCACATCTGTAATCCCAGCTCTTTGGGAGGCCAAGGTGGGTAGATCACCTGAGGTCAGAATTTCAAGACCAACTGGGCCAACATGGCAAAATCCCGTCTCTACCAAAAATACAAAAAAATTAGTCATGTGTGGTGGTATCCACCTGTAATCTCAGTTACTTGGGAGGCTGAGGCAGGAGACTAGTTCAAACCCAGGAGGCAGAGGTTGCAGTGAGCCAAAATCATGCCACTGCACTCTAGCCAGGGTGACAGAGCGAGACTCTGTCAAAAAAAAAAAGAAAGAAAGAAAGAAAGAAGGAAAGAAGAGATATACCATGTTCATGGATTGGGAAACTCAATATTAAGATGTTAACACTCTCCAAATTTATCTATTGATTCAATGCAATCCCAAGCAAAATCCCAGCAAGTATTTCTGTATTTGACAAACTAATTCTAAAATTTATATGGAAATGCAAAGGCCCTAGAACCACAAAAACAACTTTGAAAAATAAGGGCAAAGTTAGAGGACTTATACTACCTGATTTAAAGTTATTATTTTTTTTTAGATGGAGTCTCTCTCTGTCACTTAGGCTGGAGTACAGTGGCCCAATCTCAGCTGGCTGCAGCCTCTGCCTCCTGGGTTCAAGTGATTCTCCTGCCTCAATCTCCCCAGTAGCTGGGATTACAGGTGGGCACCACCAAGCCCAGCTATTTTTCTATTTTTTAGTAGAGATGAGGTTTCACCATGTTGGCCAGGCTGGTCTCAGGTGATCCACCTGCCTCAGCCTCCCAAAGTTATGGGATTACAGGCATTAGCCATTATGCCCAGCCTCAAGATTTATTTGTAAAGCCACAGTAATTAAGACAGAGTGGTATTGGCTCATGGATAGAAGGACAGACAAAGATTAATGAAATGCCTGTACTCCCAGCACTTTGGGAGGCCAAGGTGGGCAGATCATGAGGTCAGGAGATTGAGACCATCCTGGCTAACATGGTGAAACCCCATCTCTACTAAAAAATAGAAAAAAATAGCCAGGCATGGTGGCAGGCACCTGTAGTCCCAGTTACTTGGGAGGCTGAGGCAGGAGAATGGCATGAACCAGGGAGGTGGAGCTTGCAGTGAGCCAAGATAGTGCCACTGCACTCCAGCCTGGGTGACAGAGTGAGACTCCATCTCAAAAAAAAAAAAAGATTAATAAAATGGAATAGAAAATCCAGAATCCGACATGTATTGTTGATTTTTGACAAAGTTGTCAAGTTATTTCAATGAGGAAAGGCTAGTCTTTTCAGAGAATGGTTCTGCAACAACTGGATATCCATGTGTCAAAAGTGAACTTTGACCTTTGTTTTACACCATACACAAAAATTAACTCAAAATGGACCAAAGACATACATGCAAAATCTAAAGCTATAAATATTCCAGAAGAAAACACAGAAGGAAATCTTTGTAATCTTAGGGTAGGCAAAGATTTCTTTTTAAACAGACACAAAAGCTCTGACTTTAATAGAAAAAGGTGATAAAGAAGACTTTAGCACAATTAAAAATTTTTCTTTTAACAAGACACTTTTTAAAAAAAAGAAAATAAGGCCGGGCACAGTGGTTCACGCCTGTAATCCCAGCACTTTGGGAGACCAAGGCAGGTGGATCACGAGGTCAGGAGATCGAGACCATCCTGGCTAACATGGTGAAACCCCGTCTCTATTAAAAAAATACAAAAAAAGTTAGCCGGGCATGGTGGTGGGCGCCTGTAGTCCCAGCTACTCGGGAGGCTGAGGCAGGAGAATGGCATGAACCCAGGAGGCGGAGCTTGCAGTGAGCGGAGATCGCACCGCTGCACTCCAGCCTGGGCAACAGAGCGAGACTCTGTCTCAAAAAGAAAAGAAAAGAAAAGAAAAAGGCAAGCCCACAAACTGGAAAAAATGATTTACAATAATATATTTGATAATGAGATTTGCATCTAGAATATTTAAGAACAGTTATAACTCAATAAGAAGATAAACCTATAGATTCAATGTAATCCCTATTAAAATTAAAATGTCATTTTTCACAGATATAGAAAAAAGTTCTAAAACGTATTTGGAACCACAGAAAAACTCTGACCAGCCAAGGCAATCTTGAGCAAAAAGAATAAAGCTGGTGGCATCGCACTACCTGATTTCTTGCTATATTACAAAGCTATAATAATTAAAACTGCATGGTAGTGGTATAAAAATAGACATATTGACCAACAGAACCAAACAGAAAGCCAAGAAATGAATGCACACATTTTCATCCCATTGATTTTTAACAAAGGAGACAAAACCACACAATAGGAAAAGGAAAGCCTCTTCAATAAACGGTGTTGGAAAAACTGGATATTCACATGCAGAAGAATGAATTGGTCTTACACCATATTCAAAAATCAACTCAAGGCCAGGGGGGTGGCTCATGCTTGTAATCCCAGCATGCTGGGAGGCTGAGGTGGGCAGATTACCTGAGGTCAGGAGTTTGAGACCAGCCTGGCCAACATGGCAAAACCTCGTCTCTAATAAAAATACAAAAAAATTAACCAGGCATGGTGGTGTACACCTGTAGTCCCAGGTACTTGGGAGGCTGAGGCACAACAATCACTTGAACTTTGGAGGCAGGGGTTGCAGTGAGCCAAGATCACACCACTGCACTCCAGCCTGGGAGACAGAACAAGACTAAAAATACAAAAATTAGCCAGGCATGGTGGTGAGAACCTGTAATCCCAGCTACTTGAGAAGCTGAGGCAGGAGAATCACTTGAACCTGGGAGGCAGAGGTTGCAGTGAGCCAAGATTGCACCACTGCACTCCAGCCTGGATGAAAAAGCGAGTCTCTGTCTCAAAAAATAATTATTATTATAATTATTCAAAGTTACCCACACATGGTGGGGCACACCTGTAGTCCCAACTACTTGGGAGGCTCAGATGGGAGGATCACTTGAGCCTGGGAGGTTGAGATTGTAATGAGCTAAGATCATGCCACTGCACTCCAGTCTGGGCAACAGACCAAGACCCTGTCTCAAAAATTAATAATAATAATAATAAAATAAAACAAAAAAGTGGGCTGGGTGCAGTGGTTCACGCCTGTAATCCCAGCACTTTGGGAGGCCAAGGTGGGTGGATCACGAGGTCAGGAGTTTGAGACCAGCCTGACCAACATGGTGAAACACCGTCTATACTAAAAATACAAAAATTAGCCAGGGGTTGTGGTGCACGCCTGTAGTCCTAGCTACTTGGGAGACTGAGGCAGAAGAATCACTTGAACCAGGGAGACAGAGGTTGCAGTGAGCCGAGATCACGTCTCTGCATTCCAGCCTGGTAGACAGAGCAAGACTCCGTCTCAAAAAAAAAAAAAAAAAAAAAAAAAAAAAAGCAAGGAAATAAGTTGTTTTCATAACATAAAAGTGTGAGGTGATGCAGCAAAGTCTGATGCAGAAGCTATAGCAAGTTACCCAGAAGTTCTAGCTGAGATAATTGATGAAGGCAGCTACACCAAACAACAGATTTTCAATGTAGACAAAACAGCCTTTTATCAGAAGATGCCATCTAGGACTTTCATAGATAGAGAGGAGAAGTCAATGCCTGGCTTCAAATCCAAAGGACAGGCTGACTCTCTTTTATTAGGGGTTAATGTAGCTTGTGACTGCCAGCTTTTTTTTCTTTCTTTCTTTTTTTTTTTTGAGAAAGGATCTCACTCTGTCACCCAGGCTGGAGTGCAGTGGTGCAATCTCAACTCACAGCAATCTTTGCCTCCTGGATTCAAGCAATCCTTCCCTCAGCCTCCCAAGTAGCTGGGACTACAGGTGCACGCCACCATGCCCAGCTAATTTTTGTATTTTTTGTAGAGACAGGGTTTTGCCATGTTGGCCACGCTGCTCTCAACCTCCTGAGCTCAATCAATCCACCTGACTTGGCCTCCCAAAGTTCTGGGATTACAAGCATGAGCCACCATGCCCAGCCTGAAGCCAATGCCTCTTTACCACTCAGAAAATCCTAGGGCTCTTAAGAATTTATGCTCAATCTGGCCAGGCATGGTGGCTCACGCCTGTAATTCTAGCACTTTGGAAGGCCGAGGCAGGTGGATCACCTGAGGTCAGGAGTTTGAGACCAGCCTGGCCAACATAGTGAAGCCACAACTCTACTAAAAATACAAAAATTAGCCAGGCATTGTGGCGTGTGCCTGTAGTCCCAGCTACTTGGGAGGCTGAGGCGGGAGAATCACTTGAACCCAGGAGGCTGAGGTTGTAGTAAGCCGAGACTGTGCCACTGCACTCCAGGCTGGGCGACAGAGTGAGACTCCATCTCAAAAAAAAAAAAAAAAAAAAAAGAATTAAGCTCAATCTACTCTGCCTGTGCTGTGTAAATGGAACAACGAAGCCTGGATGACAGCACATTTGTTTATAGCATGGTTTACTGAATTCTAAGCCCACTATTTAGACCTAGTGCACAGAAAAAAGATTCCCTTCAAAATATTACTGCTCAATGACAATGTACCTAGTCAACCAATGGCTCTGATGGAGATGTACAAAGAAGGAGGTTAATGTTGTTTTAATGTCTGCTAATATAACATCCATTCTGCAGCCCATAGATCAAGGAGTAATTTTGACTTTTAAGTCATATTATTGAATAAATACATTTCCTAAGGCTATAGCTGCCATAGATAATGATTCCACTGATGGATCTTGGCAAAGTAACTTTCGTTTGCACTGCAAAACCAAAAGTTTTCTATGACTTGTTTTATTGTGATATTCACTTTATTGTGGTGGTCTGGAACTGAACGTGCAGTATTTCTGAACTGTGACTGTATCTGAATAGCTAATGAGTTCATGAAAAGATCTTTATCATTAGTTGGCCCTGCACGGTGGCTCACGCCTGTAATCCCAGGCCTCTGGGAGGCTGAGGCAGGCAGATCAATTGAGGTGAGGTGTTCAAGACCAGCCTGCCCAACATGGTGAAACCTCTCTACCAAAAAATACAAATATCAGCCGGATGTGGCTGCATGTACCTGTAGTCCCAGCTAAACCACTTGGGAGGCTGAGGTGGGAGGATCACTTGAACCTGGGAAGCGGAGACTGCAGTGAGCCGAGATTATACCACTGCCCTCTAGCCCGGGCAAAAGGGTGAGGCAGTTGAGACCCTTTCTTAAAAAAAAAAAAAAAAGTCTTTTATCTTAGCCGTTAAGGAAATACAAATTAAAGCCACAATGAGAAAACACTTTACACCTGTAAGAATGCTAAAGTAGAAAATATTGACAATATCAAGTGCTAGTGAAAACATGTCTGCAATTTCTCTCTCTTTCCCCTCCCCTCCCCTCCTCTTTCTTTCTCTCTTTCTCTCTTTTGTTCTTTCTTTCTCAATAGGGCTGTTGTGCAGGCTGGAGTGCAGTGCGGCACAATCAGCTCACTGCAGCCTTGAACTCCCAGGCTCAAGTGATTCTCTTGCCTCTGCCTCCTGAATAGCTAGGACTATAGGCCTGCGCTACCATGCCTAGCTAATTTTTTTTTTTGGGGGGGGTAGAGATGGGGTCACGTTGTGTTACCCAGGCTTGGCAATTTCTTATAAAGTTAAACATATATCTACCCTATAATTCAGAAATTCCACTCCTAGGTATCCAGCTAGGAGAAATGTAAACACATGTCCCAAAACAAAGCATATTTGCAAAAATGTTTATAGTAACTTTATCCATAATAGCCCCAAACTAGAAACAACCCAAATGCCCATTAACAGTTGAATGCACAAACTGTAGTATTTCTATATAATACAGTATTACTTAGCAATAAAGAGGAAGGAACTACTTGTACATAAAACAGTTTCTGTGTATCTCAAGGATGTTGTGATGAGCAAAAAGAAGTAAGACCCAAAGAAGGACATGCAATTTGATTTCATTAGTATGCAATTCAAGAAAAGGCAGAACTAATCTATATGGACAGAGAGCAGAGCAGTGGTACCTAAAGCAAGGCTCGGAGAGAAGAGAGCTGGTTGCAAACGGGCACAGTGGGCGGAGATACGTGATGGAAAACTGCTGTATTTTGACTGTGGTGTTGGTTTCATGGATATACATGTTTGTCAAAACTCACCAAGCTGTACACTTAAGCATATTCTATGGTTTGTAAAATAGACCTCAATAAAGTTGATTTTTGTTTTCAAGGTAGAGTCTCGCTCTGTCACCCAGGCTGGAGTGCAGTGGCACAATCACAGCTCACTTAAGTCTTGACCTCCCAGTCTCAAGCAATCCTCACACATCAGCCTCCCGAGTAGCTGGGACTACAAGCACATACCACCATGCCCCGCTAATTCTTTTCTGTTTTTAGGGATGGGATCGCACTTTGTTGCCCAGGCTGGTAAGTTGATTTTATTATATTTACTTATTTTTTTGAGACAGAATCTCACTCTGTGCCCAGGCTGGAGTGCAGTGGCGCAATCTCGGCTCACTGCAACCTCCGCCTCTGGGGTTCAAGCAATTCTTTTGCCTCAGCCTCCCAAGTAGCTGGGATTACAGGCACCCGCCACCATGCCCGACTAATTTTTGTATTTTTAGTAGAGACAGGGTTTCACCATGTTGGCCAGGCTGGTCTCAAACTCCTGACCTCAGGTGATCCACCTGCCTCTGCCTCCCAATGTGCTGGGATTACAGGCATGAGCCACCAGACCCAGCCGGTAAGTTGATTTTAAAAGAAAAAAAAAACTCAAAAAAGTATCATTGTTTGAAATAGCAATAAAAAATTGGAAGAAACCTAAATGTCCAAGAGAATGGATAATAAATCACCACATATTCAATAACTGAACGATATAGCACAATGAATAAGCTAAATAGAGTATACATATCAGTATAGACAAAGCTCGCAAACAGAAGGCTGAGTGAAAAAGGGGGTTCCAGGAGAATACATGCAGCATGATGCTATTTATTTAAAATTTAATTACATGCAAAGCAATTCCACACATTGCTCAAAGATCCATGCATATGTGAGCATAAATAAGAATATGGGAATAATAAATACCAAATTCAGGAGTGTAGTACCTCTTGGGGAGGAGGGAGGAGTATGCAAGGGACTTCAAACCGGATCAATCAAATTTTTTTTTTTTACATTTTATTTTATTTACTTTTTTATTTTTTAAGCTGTTCCTTTCAGAGCAGGGCTAACTCCCAAGCAGTGAACCCAGAGTCAGCCAATTTTTTTATTTTGTAAACTATGTGGGTGGTCCCTGTATTATTCTTCATGTTGCTTTGTGTGTCTGAAACATCACCTAGTAAAACAAACAGACAGCAAACCAACGAAGACCTAAACAGAAAGTGTGGCCACAAAGAGTGAGGAAGAGCCTGGCTGGTATGTGGGCCACTGGTTTGTTCCTGGATTTGCTGTCCAACCATGTAGGTCGCTTCTCTCTGATCAAGACACAAGAGCCTCATTCTGGAAGAAAAGAGAAAACATCCTTCCTGACCAGGCACTCAGAGGGATTTGATGCATGTCGCATCCTTTCTTTGCTTCTCCAGCTGCAGAAGCTGGTACTGCAAACTGGTACCCGATCCTGGCCAGGGGGAAGCTCGGTGGCCATGTACACACTCTCAGACCAGTGCAGCCAGGGCAGGAGGAGAAGAGGAGGGGCTGCTTTCACTCTGCCAGGGCCAGAGGCCAGGGACCACACACACAGCCAGGGTACTAGTTCCGCCTGGGCCATTGGTTGCCATGTGACACGAGCAGAACTGGCTCTTCCAGCCAGGGGTTGTCCCCGGGATTGTGGTCACTGGGCTGTGCAGCAGACCATAGCGAGGGGACATTTCTTTCCCGACCCTCTCTGAGGGAACTCGGCTCCTGGAGCAAAAGCTGCCAAGGTCTTGAGGGCACTGTTTTGTGTACCCTGCAGAAAGGGGTCCTGTTAAGGCTGGCCCAGTACCAGACTTTAGGATCCTCCATCTGGAGTAATCTTAGCTAGTGCCCTATATGCAGAGAGGGAAAGTGACCGTGACCAGCCTAAGTTCACACAGAAGGTGACTGGAACTTCTGACTTGTAGATCCCTGAGCAAGTTACTTAACCTCTCTGGGTCTCAGTTTTCCTACCCATAAAGTGGGTGCATAATTGTGTGCATGGGGGCAGGGTTTGGGGGTGTATGATAGATATTTCTGTGTGGTGAAATTATGGGTGATTTTTATTTTTCCTTTTGGCTTATCTGTATTTTCTAATTTGTTGTTTTATAACGAATGTGCATTTTGTTCTTTTTCTTTTTATTTCTTTTTTTTTTTTTTAGAGACAGGGTGTCTTCTCACTCTGTCACCCAAGCTGGAGTGCAATGGCACCATCACAGCTCACTGCTGCCTCAAACTCCTGGGCTCAGGTGATCCTCCTGCCTCAGCCCCCCAAGTAGCTAGGACTACGGGTGCATGCCACCATGCCCAGGCTGATTTTAAACTCCTGGGCTCAAGCAATCTTCCTGACTCAGACTCCCAAAGTTCTGGGATTACAGGCATGAACTGCTGCACCTGGCCTATTTTTAATTTTTCTTAATGAAGAAAGTAATACTACACATAGTTGGTGTAAAGATAGATAATGAAAAGCACAGAGCACAATTTCCCATTCACAGTGTGTTCTCCATAAATATTTCTCCCTGCCCACGCTTCCCTCCTATGCCTTTTTTCCCTTCTGGAGTTGGGGACTCTGGCCCCAGGCCTCATTTGGGAAGGGAGGAAGAGGTGGTACAGGACTCTAATCAGTTACTGGCTACGCGGCTTTGGGTAAATTATTTAACCTCTCTCTCAGTTACCTTGTCTGCAAAATGGGAAGACTAACACCTACCTCAAAGGAAGTTTTCAAGGACTACATGACATACAGGATGGGTATTGCCTGGCACATCATAGCTCTGTAATAAGTATCTGCAGGAGAACAGAATGAAGGAACACAATGCATATAATGAAGGAAAAAGCATTAAAGTAGGAGCTAGAACAGAGACATGAGAGGATGTTCACATAGAGTCCATGGAGCCCAAGGAGCCTCTGGATAGAGTGTAGAAGGTTCATGAATTTATGTGGGAAAAATCACATCCTTGGTATGCATTACCTCTAACTGAAATTCAGTATTTTCTTTCATCATGCATATTGGCAAGAAAACCCACGATAGTATTAGTAGTACTTGTGACTTTGTCACCAATAGAAATCACAGATATTTTCATATTGTATTACCGTAGAGACATATTGAAATACTAGTTATTTTCATTCACCACTTCAAAATTATAGTAATTAATAGACTCATCTCTAGATCTTATTGACACTTTTTAAAAAGTAGGACAAATCATGATTCAATATAATTGGTATCCTCTGTAACCCTAAATAATTTTTTTTTTTAGTTAAAAACATTATTTGTGGCCTGGTGCGGTGGCTCACACCTGTAATCCCAGCACTTTGGGAGGCTGAGGTGGGTGGATCACTTGAGGTCAGGAGTTCGAGACCAGCCTGGGCAACATGGTGAAACCCTGTCTCTACTGAAAATACAAAAATTAGCCAGGCATGGTGACGCATGCCTGTAATCCCAGCTGCTTGGGAGGCTGAGGCAGGAGAATCACTTGAACCCTGGAGACAGAGGTTGCAGTGAGCCGAGATTCCGGCCTGGATGACAAAGTGAGACTCCATCTCAAAACAAAAACAAAAAAAACCCCACTATTCTGAATAGGGGTTCATAGGCTTCATCAGACTGCCAAGGGGGACATGGAGACAGACATGGGTATCAGCCCTGCCTGGGCCATTGATCGCTGTGTGGTATTGGACTTGTTATTTCAGGCACATTCACCCCTGCTTGGCTCGCCCCAGAGGGCTGTTGGGAGGAACAAATTAATTCTTGGCTGGGAGAGGGTTTTGGAAATTGTTGGAGGCTTTCTAGTTTTGCCAAAAGCCAGGGCAGAGCGCTTTCTTCCTCCCAGCTGATCTCCAGGCCTCCAGGAAGCCTCTCCCTCCCAGAGGATTCCTCCCCTGTACTCTCCATCTGATAAAGAGGCTGAAGGGCACCCTCATTAGTGTAGGCTCTCCAGCTCCCAGTCTGCACAGACCCACAGCTTAGGGGAGGAATGTTCTGGAGGATAATAACAGTTCCCTCCAGCTTTCATATTTGACCTTACAGTGACTCTTGAGGACACCACCTCCCTCAAAGCCCTCCCCTGCTTCCTCAGATGGTGCCCCTCTGTGTCCAGGTCCTTGCATTTCCCTTTTTACTGCCCTGTGCTATGATCGTCAGTCAGTCTGACTCCTCCATCAGATTGTGTGTTTCTCAACGGCAGGCCCAGATCTGATCCCTCTCAGGGGCCCTAGGGCCCAGGTCAGGGCAGCGGCACAATCAGCATCTGAGGAGCTGGCCTGGGTGAGGACAAGGAACCCGAAGCTCAGAGAGAAACAGCAGGGAAGGGGTAGAGCTGCGCTGGAGCCCAGATCCCCTGATACCCACGGCCCGTTCCCCACAAGTCCAAAGCAAGGGCGAAGGAATCGGGGGTGCCCGAGGCACCACAGTAACTATTTCCTACCCTACCCACTGCTGTGAAAAATGTAGAGCTAAGGCACTGAAGGTGCTGTATGAAGCCCTTCCAGATGGCGTAAGGCAACAGGGTACATGGGGGAAGCCAAGGCGCTGAGAGCCCCTTCAGACTGTGGTTCTCTGATGCTAGTGAGAACATTGCCCTTGTTCTCTGTAAGTAATTTTTCAAAATGGACAGGTCTGCTGACTTTCTTTGCTGGTCAGTGTGGGGAAGGAGGTTACCGTCTGGGCCCATCCACACCCATATTCGGCTCCTTGTCCCAGGCCAGCGGCAGGCAGTATGAACAGAAGAGTGTGGACATTGTCCGTGCACGAGCTAGCTCTCAGCGAGACTAGCAGGGACTCCAGATGATGAGGACATCTAAAAGCCCGCTAGAAAAGAAGCACCATGAAAGCCGCAGAAAGAGCAAGGACTTCCTACTAGGCCGCCCCCGGTTAAAATCTCGTGGGCTTAGGAACTCCGGGAAATGGCTTCTCTCTGGCCCTCAGCTCTCACCTTTAACACGGCTGCGAACATCCCCGGGCCCCTGGGTTGTTGCGGAGGTTGGGTGAGGTTGTGTTCACTCTCCTCACTGACCCCGCCGTGTGGTCGCCGGCTGGTGCCTTGTCTGTCTGCCCCAGCCCCGAATGCCCCGAGACTCCCGGCGCCGGCTCGGTGCAGGTAAGGCGCCCGCGCCCTGGCCTCGAATTCCCGCCCCGCCACTCTGGCCGCGTCGTGCTGTCGTTGCGCACCCAGCGCCCTCGTGCAGGCAGGGGGAGCGCAGTGGGGAGGGGGCAGGAAGCGCAGGCAGAGCCGGGCGAGCACGCGGCTCCCGGCCCAGCTCCCCGCGTCCGCTCCGGCTCCTGCCGCGTTCCAGCAGCCGTCACTCCCGCCGCCGACTCCCGCCGCCCGCCCCGCCTGCCCCTAGCCCTCCGCGCGGGCCGCGCACCTGGCCGCCGCTCGGTCCTCGGGGCCCCGCGCTGCTGTCTCTGTCTCGGCTTCTCTCGGCCCCTGGGTCTCTTCGTCTCTGCCGTTCTCAGGCTCAGCTCCGTCTCGCTCGGTCCCTCGCTTCCCCGCCGGGCTCTAGCCGGCCGTCTGGTGGCCCGAGGTGGCGGCGGGCCGGGCGCGGGGCGCGATGAGCGGCGCCTGCACGAGCTACGTGAGCGCAGAGCAGGAGGTGGTGCGCGGCTTCAGCTGCCCGCGGCCGGGGGGTGAGGCGGCCGCTGTCTTCTGCTGCGGCTTCCGCGACCACAAGTACTGCTGCGACGACCCGCACAGCTTCTTCCCCTACGAGCACAGCTACATGTGGTGGCTCAGGTACCGTCCCTGGCCCTCACCCTACCTTGAACCCCACTCCAGTCTCAGCGCCTTCACCCCAGCCTCAGCCCCCATCCGAGTGTCCACCTGAACATCAGCAGCAAGCTCTAGTCCTTACCGTCCTCATGCCCACAGCATCAACCCTACCACCCCGTGAAACCCCATCTCAGCTCGATTTCCTCATCCTGACCCCAACCATTATTTAGAGCCATGCTCGGACCTCCCCCTCCTGTAACCCAAAACAATCCTCACTCTATCCCCACCCCAAACTTCATTCCATCACCACCCTCATCCCAACCCCAAATCACATATCAAGCCTCCCCCTAACAGCAACTTCCATCTTCAAACATTCACAGGCAGCCCAACTCCACCCCAATCATCATCCCACCAAGGTGCCCTTCCTAATATCAACACCAGCCTTATCCCTGACTTTCCACACTCCCCAGTACTGACCCCAGACCTTATTCTATCACCAGCCCCAACCTCCTCTTCTGTCCTGCCTGCAGTCCCACCTCAGCTCTTCTCCCACATCCTGACTCCAAATATTATTAATATCTAGATCTACATCCAAACCTCAACCTCCAGACTTAACCCTCGCCTGGTGCTACACCCCAACCCCAGCCTCAGCCCAGCGTCAACCCTTGGTTCCCTTTTGTATTTAGTCATTCTTTCGGGCACTCTTTACTGAGCACTTGGTGTGTGCCAAGGCCTGTGGTGAGTGCTGGGGATGTACCCCATCCTCAAGCTAAGGCAGAAGACTCGGGAGTCAGAGCTGCCTCCAAGTTCATCATGAGACAATGGCATAGTGCAGAAGCTAGCTCAGGCCATATTCATAGAAGTGTTGACTCTCCACCCATAGGACCTCAGTTTCCCCATTTGTTCAGGGAAGAGGTTGCATTCCTGGAGCCTAAGTGTTGGCTTGAGAGGGTAATAGGTCTCAATCCCCCTGGATCTCCAAAGGCCTCACCTGGAGAATGGAACTTGATCCTCAGCCTACTTTGGGAAACAGGCATCAGCAAAAATTGAGTGGGCCATCTCAGTAGTTAGTGATTTTCCTGTCCCTGGAGGTATATGAGCAGAGGCTGCTGCCCTCTGGGTGGGAAAGGACAGCGTCCTATGCCACGAAAACTTCTCAAGTCTCTGGCTTTTCATCTATCAAACGGGCAGTAGGATGATCAATCATTGCCCTGATTTCTGACTAAGGCAGTGGTAAGGGTCAAATGACATACATAACAGAGCTGAAATCAACTTGACATATGCCAATGACAATTACAAATATTATTGCTTTTTCTAGGTGACTCGATCCACAATTCTAAATGATTTTCAGATGGCCAGGTTATCAGATCCTACATATTTGTGCTATCTATAACCCAGGGAATTATATTAATGTATTTTCTGTTCATCCATATATTCATTCATTCATTCATTCATTCATTCTAGCCTTTACTTTGTGCCAGGCACTTTGCAAGGTATTGGAGACACAAAAATCAATTATTCCCTGCCCCTGAGGAACTCACAATTTATTTAGAGATACAATGGTAATCACTTGACAAGTTCATTTTGCTTGCTGCCCAGAAAAACCAATGAACTGAGAACAACAGGTTTTGCAGCAAAGAAAGAGTTTAATAATCACAGGGCCAACCAAGTGGCAAAATAGGACATAATTCTCAAATCCACACCCTCATTCCCCACCCCCCACCCCACCAGAGAATTCAGAGACTATGGTTTCTCAAGGAATGGTGGCAGATGGGGCTAGGGAATAGGGAATGCCAATTGGTTGGGTTAGGGATAAAATCGTAGGGGATCAAAGCTACCTTCTTGCACTGAGTCAGTTGCTGGGTAGGGGAGCTCACAAGACCAGTTGAGCCAGTTTATTGGTATGGGTTACTGGTCCAGGTGGCACCAACTGGTCTATCAAAATGAAAGGTCTGAAAGATACCTCAAACACCAGTTTTAGGTTTTACAACTCCTCCTATAGGAGGAGTTGAGGAGATTACAAATCATGTGACCTCCAGCTACACAACTCCTGAACCATAATTCTAACCTTGTGGTTAATTTGTTAGTTTAACAAAGGCAGTTGCAGTCCCTGAGCAAGGAGGGTGTTAGTTTTAGGAAGGGGCTGTTATCATCTTTGTTTTAAAGTTAAACTATAAACTAATTTCCTCTTATAGTTAACTTGGCCTGTGCCCAGGAATGAAGAAAGACAGCTCGTAAAGTTAGACACAAGATGGAGTCAGCTATGTCAGATTTCTCTCACTGTGATAATTTTTCTGTATCACATTTCTCTTACTGTGATAATATTCGCTAGGGCACTTTCACAACATTCACCTAAAGTGAAACAATGAAGTTTTGTTGAAGGCCCACTGTGTAGTTGGCATTGAGCTAGGCTCTGAAATAAGATGGCACTGACCTCCCTTGTAAGTACAGAGACAGTGTGGAGCTTTGGGGCTGGTCAGAATCTGTCACTTATTATCTATGTGGATTGGAAAAGTTATTTAACTTCCTAGTATTTTCTCTCAACTTTAAAATGGTGATAGAGATATTTGTGTGATAGTACAGAGACAGTGTGGAGCTTTGGGGCTGGTCAGAATCTGTCACTTATTATCTATGTGGATTGGAAAAGTTATTTAACTTCCTAGTATTTTCTCTCAACTTTAAAATGGTGATAGAGATATTTGTGTGATAGTACAGAGACAGTGTGGAGCTTTGGGGCTGGTCAGAATCTGTCACTTATTATCTATGTGGATTGGAAAAGTTATTTAACTTCCTAGTATTTTCACTCAACTTTAAAATGGTGATAGAGATATTTGTGTGATGGAATTGTAAGAACTAAGAGAAATAACGCACATGAAAGTGACCAGTGCATATAGTAGGTGCTCAATAAGAGAGTTCCCTTTCCTTGGTTCATAGGTGTGGGAAGTGAAATTCAGTGTGGAAGTGAATTGTCCGAGATCTCCTAGCAATATCATAGCAGACTGAGACTTAAAGAACATTACCTAAGACTATCCAAGGGTTAGATGCTCTCACACATTCACAACCCTGGCACTTCTCATTTTACACATGAGAAAACTTGAGAAAGGTTAAGTTACTATCTGGGAGTGTCCCAGTGAGAGGCAGTGGCAGAGCTGGGTTGAAAACTCAGGCCTGTCTCATCTCAAGCCCTGGCTTGTCCTGTCTACTACTGTCTGAATCTCTCTTATAACCTGATCCACTCAGATCATCTGAAAAATACTCACTGACCCTCTAGTGTCTTCTGGGCACTGTGCTGGCCCCTGGGGACACAGAGGTGAGTAATTCTCTCAGCACCCAGCCAGGACCCCTTTCCCTCTTCCACTAACCCCTTCCCTACACAGCTCTTGTGTCTTGTGGTCCCTTCCGTTGCCCTGGAAACTCTGACGTGGCATGCTTTAGTGGCTCAGACAATGCTTTCTTCGGGGGTTGGATGGGCTGATCTCTGAGGTAACATCCCATGTCAGTGTGTTCCCATTCTGTGACCCCAAGGTGGCTAAAAAGCTCTAGGGTGACTCTTCCTGGACTCAGACATAATGTGATTCATAAATACCACAGACAATTGCAAAGTGCAGGAGAGGAACCGAAAGTCCTCAGGATGTCTAGGGCATCAACGTGCTCTGAACCTTGAAATAACTCTTCCGGCATGCTCCTAACAGAGCCCGGATATTGCAGGGTGGAGACCTTGTTTTGCTGTAAATTCCGTTTGGCCCTTTTCATGAAAGTCAGTCCTTAAAAACATCAAAATCTCCAGGTAAGCACTGTTTCCTGGGAGAGACAGTGCTCAAGGAGAATTGCTATCTTTAAAATTGTGCCTCAGGAAGTGAAGACACCCTGTGGAGAAGCAGTTGGTGCTGTCACACCGTCTGGTCCACTTGCCAAACACCCTCCTCCATCACTAGTTCTGTTTTTTTACGAGGGTGTGAGCCAGAAGACAGCAGCCTTGCCGGAAGGCAGAGTTTGTGGTCAGACCGTGTCTACAGCACCTCATTTCATCCTTCCCACCACCTGGTGAGATAGAAACCTTTATAAATGAAGAAAATGAAGGTCAGAGTGGTAAAGTGATTTTTCAGCTTAAATGTGGCAGAACCAGGATTTGAACTTAGAACTACCTGACTCCAAACCCTTGGTTGTTAGGTTGTCTCTCCAATTGTTTCTTAGGAGTCACAGTGGGTTTTTATCTTTCAGAGTCAGAACAGTAAAATCCTCGAAGACTCGAGGCTCTCTAATCCAATTTCCTACCCAGGGTAGGAATCTCTAACTTCACTGAAAGATATAACTCATTCATGTGTCCTGCACAAGCTTCTCCCATGACAGGGACTCATCCCTGCTTCAGGCAGTACATTCACCATGGAACAACTCGGATCATTTGAAGTTCATCTCATGCTAAGCACAGATTTTCCTTCTTTGGAGCCTACCCTGTTGTTCCCAACTCTGTCCTTGGAGTTTGGTTCCTCTGTCACCACGACAGACCAGCAGAGACAGTGCCTGCCCCCTGACTGACCTCCGATCTGGAATGTATCACCCCAGAGTCAGGGAAGAGGATGGGCAAGAAAGCTGGAGAAAGAATGGTAGACAGGGACAAACAAAACTCTCCCCCTCACTCCTCAAAGGGCCTCTCTTAGAGGCCCCTTTCCATCCAGGAACCCAGAGTTGTCCCACACACGGGTCCCAAGCAAAGCACAATTCTCCTAGATAACAGCCCTACGAACAGTAAGCATATCTCAAATGAGAAAACAATGTTTAATTAAAGTAACTAAAGAACTAAAAAGCCCTACATACTCAATGTAAAAAATGTGAAAAGGACAAGAGAAATGAAAAGAGAAAGAAGTCATGAGTAATCCAGTGTCTAAGCTTGGATTCACCAGAAGACTCTGAGATGAGGATTTGATGGCAAGTAGTTTATGTGGAAAGTGATCCCAAAAATCACTGGTAGAGGATAAGAAAGTGAGACAGGGAGAGGAAGAAGCCAACAATGGGTGTATTACCAAGCAAATTACACCCGAGGTAACTGGAGCTTAAACTCTGCCAGCCAGTGTAGAATGTACTCCTCAGGGTTATCCCACCTGACGGCCAGGAAGCTGGATATTTAGCTAACAATTTCTGTCAGTCATCGGTCATGGGCTAGTGGGGTAAGGAAGGTATTGATTATCCTGCACTATTGACTTGCCAGTGTGTCCACAGAGCCTGTTCTGGGCCCAAGAAACCCCTCAGACAAAGAGGTAACAGCTGTTTGCAATAGAAACTTTGGCCAGGATAGCCAAGGCGGGCAGATTGCTTGAGCCTAGGAGTTGGAGACAACCTTGGGCAACATGGTGAAACCCAGTCTGTAAAAAGAAATATTAAAATTAGCTCGGTGTGGTGGCACATGCCTGTAGTCCCAGCTACTCAACAGGCTGAGGCAGGAGGATCACTTGAGCCCGGAAGGTTGAGGTTGCAGTGAGCCATGATGGTGCCACTGTACTCCAGCCTGGGTGATAGAGTGAGATCCTGTCTCAGAAAAAAAAAAAAAAGAAGGAAACTTTGGCTAGAGTATCAGAATATTCCACAATGATAAGATCCAAGGGGCCCCAGACAGGACATCCACATCCTGAACTATACCCAGAGACAGTCTGTTAGTTGGTGTATCTCCATCAACCTTACATGTATACATGTGTATAGTTATGCATATATGTATACTTATTTAGTTAAATAGGGGTTATGCCATGTAATTAGTAGTGTGTCCTGCTCTTTTCAATTAATATTATCAATAAGTTCATAAAAATTTATCCATTATCTTGGATATTAAAATCTAGGCTGGGCGTGGTGGCTTACGCCTGTAATCCCAGCACTTTAGGAGGCCGAGGTGGGCGGATCACGAGGTCAGGAGATCAAGACCATCCTGGCTAACACGGTGAAACCCTGTCTCTATTAAAAATACAAAAAATTAGCTGGGCGTGGTGGCGGGTGCTTGTAGTCCCAGCTACTCGGGAGGCTGAGGCAGGAGAATGGCATGAACCCGGGAGGCGGAGCTTGCAGTGAGCCAAGATTGCGCCACTGCACTCCAGCCCAGGTGACAGAGTGAGACTCCATCTCATAAAACAAAACAAAACATATTAAAATCTAAAAGATCTGAAAACATTTTTTTTTGAGACAGGGTCTTGCTCTGTCACCTAGGCTGGAGTGCAGTGGCACCATCATGGCTCACTGCAGCCTCCACCTCCCGGGCTCCAGCAACCCTCTTGCCTCAGCCTCCTGAGTAGCTGAGACTACAGGCATGTGGTCACCATGACAGGCTAATTTTTGTATTTTTTGTAGAAATGGGGTTTCACCATGTTGCCCAGGCTGGTCTTGAATTCCTGGACTCAAGTGATCGGCCCGCCTTGTCATCCCAAAGTGCTGAGATTACAGGTATGAGCCACATCGCCCTGCCTGAAAACATCTATATCATTAATAAGGTCTCTATATATGCTATACTGTTCCATTGCAGAGATGTCCAATAATTTATTTAGCCATGGGAAGGCAGACTCTTCAAAGCTCTCAGGTGTTTTGGTTGAGTGAAATTAGCCATTAACTAACAGGGAGCGAAATCCTGCAGAAGTGGCAAGGACAGGTGTCTGGGGCCAGAGTCAGGGAAGAAAATGGGCAGGAGAGCTAGAGAAGAAAGGGTAGGCAAGGACAAAGCCTGATGCCACCTATACCTTCTCATTGGGAGAGTGTTCCATAACACCTGACACATAGTAGGTACCAAAGGATATTTACCAACTGCCTACCACATGCCAGGGCCTAGATAATGGGAGGATAAGGCTGATTAAACATGGTCTTGGCCGGACACAGTAGCTCATGCCTGTAATCCCAGCACTTTGGGAGGTCAAGGGCGGGGGAATCACTTGAGGTCTGAAATCCCGCCTACCAGGGAGGCTGAGGCAGGAGAATCAAGACTCTGTCTCAAAAAAAAAAAAAACAAAAAACATATTTGGTCTCTGCCCCTGGTTCCTGAGTTGAAACTCCTAAAGCCCTTGTAGATAGAGATGCTAGGAGCATCATTTGTTCTAAAATTTGGTCTCTGAACCCCGAGTTCCTGACGCAGAGCTCCTAAATTCCTTGTAATTTCCTGGGTGATAGGAGCATCTTTTGTTCTAATGAGATGACTCATGGTGGGCTCCTGGAGAGCCTTAGGATGGGGGCTGGTTGCCAGGGAAACCAACCATGTGATTAGAGCTCTGGAACTTACAGCCCCACCTCACTCCAACCTCCAGGGAGGGGAGAGGGCCCAGAGGTTGAGTTGATCACCAATGGTAATCAATCATGCCTATGTAATGAAGCCTCCATAAAATCCCAAAGACAGGGTTTAGAGAACTTCTGGATTGCTGAACACGTGGAGGTCCCTGGAGGGTTGTGTGATTGGAGACCAGATGGAAGCTCCACGCCCCTCCCTTATACCTTGCCTTAGGTATCTCTTCCATCTGGCCATTCAACTGTATCCTTTGTAATATCCTTCCTAATCAACTGGTAAACATAAGTGTTTTTTTGAGTTCGGTGAGCTGTCCTAGCAAATTAATCAACCCCAAGGAAGGGGCAATGGGCACACTGATTTATAGCTGGTGGGTCAGAAGTATAGGTGACAACCTACTACTTGCAACTGGTATGGGAGGGCAGGAGGGAGTCTTGTGGGACTGAGCCCGTAACCTGTGGGAGCTGACACTATTTGCCTAGAGATGGTGCCAGAATTGATGGTGTCTGCTGGAGAATTGCTTGATGTGTGGGGAAAAACCCCCCATACATCTGGTGTCAGAAGTGTTGTGTTGAGTGTTGTGGGAGGAAAAAAGGAAGCTGTTTCTTCCTTCAGACCAGGTGACCAAGGCCTGACTTGGGGCCAGAGGCAGTGAGGTTGGAGGGTGAGGGACCAGCAGTGGAGGTATTTGAGACATGGAGTTGACACTGACGTTGTCAGCAGAACCATGGAGGTTGGGTCAGAAGTTACCTGAGGCTTGCCTGGGCACGGTTGGCTCATGCTTGTAATCCCAACATTTTGGGAGGTTGAGGTGAGAGGATTGCTTGAGGCCAGAAGTTTGAGACCAGCCTGGACAACATAGCAAAACCTGGTCTCTATTTTCTTTTTTGAAAAAAAAGAGGCGGGGGTGAGTGGGAGGGGGTGCCAGGCATGGTGGCTCATGCCTGTAATCTCAGCACTTTGGGAGGCCAAAGTGAGTAGATTGCTTGAGCTCAAGAATTTAAGACCAGCCTGGGCAACATGGGAAAACCCCATCTCTTCAAAAAATACAAAAACATAGCTGGGCGTGGTGGCACATGCCTGTGGTCCCAGCCATTTGGGAGGCTGAGGTGGGAGGATTGCTTGAGCCCAGGAGGTTGAGGGTGCAGTGAGCCTAGATGGCAACACTGCAGTTCAATCTGGGTGACAGAGCAAGAACTTGTCTTAAGACAAAATGAAAAGAAATTACCTAAGGCTGGAAGGAGAGCTGGCTTTTAACTAAGGCCTACTATATGTGTCTTGATTCTTAAGAAACAGCAGTATGGGGGGTCCCCTAAGACCATCTCCAGGTCCCTGGGGTGGGAGCAGGTGAGGAAAGTAGGGAGGGAAGGAGATGGTGCTGCCAAGCGGGGTCAGGTATGAGTCCTTGGTGGTGAGTCCTTGGCATATAGTTGGTGCACTTTCTTTCCCATGCTGAAGCATAGAAAGCTTCTTTAAGACAAGTAGGGACAAAACAAAAGTCAAAGCTGATTCCTACAACACAACACTAATTTTTTTTTTTTTTTTTGAGATGGAGTCTTGCTCTGTCACCCAAGCTGGAGTGCAGTGGCACGATCTCGGCTCACTGCAACCTCCGCCTCCCAAGTTCAAGTGATTCTCGTGCCTCAGCCTCCCGAGAAGGTGAGATTACAGATTACAGGAGCCCACTACCACATCCGGCTAATTTTTGTATTTTTAGTGTTTAGACCATGTTGGCCAGGCTGGTCTTGAATCCTGACCCTAAGTGATCTGCCCGCCTCGGCCTCCCAAATTGCTGGGATTACAGGCATGGGCCACTATGCCTGGCCTAAAATTGTTTTTTTAATATTTTTATTCTGTACATTTTCTTCCCAGCAGGCTCATTCTAGCCTAGCTACAACACTTTTATAACATCTGTCTCCCAAGTCCCTTCCTGACTCTCAGCTCCCATGTGGTCTTCTCTTCCCAGCATTGGCGCTCTCATAGGCCTGTCCATAGCAGCAGTGGTTCTTCTCGCCTTCATTGTTACCGCCTGTGTGCTCTGCTACCTGTTCATCAGCTCTAAGCCCCACACAAAGTTGGACCTGGGCTTGAGCTTACAGACAGCAGGTAAGGAAGTTGCCAGGTGATGTCCTTGTATTCGGTAGACTAGCACCTTTTCAGCGGGGAGAAATGTAGAAATGATGTTTGGAACATTTGCCTCATGACTATTCCTGGAATATGCAGAAGCAGCGGCACATTTTTCAGGAGATTCGTGATCTAAACATTTCCATCCTAAACTCTTCATGTTTACATTGTTTGTCAAAATAATTTAATGTAGACAACACTCCATTTGTCACACAAAGATTAATCCATGTTGTGGATTGTTTAAGATGATGTTTTAATTTTAGCCTTGGGGAATGCAAACTGATTTTAATATTAACCCAAACAAAATAGAATTAATTTTTAAAATTTGCTGCTTCCAAACTCATAATTTATCAGAAATGAAATACAAGCACTTTTATTGTGTGTATGCGTTTTTTTAAATAATCTGATGTTCCAGACTACCCATTTCTTCGTTAGTATAGGTTATCAAGTGCCTCTAAGGGGCCAAAAATAAAGTGTTGCTTTTTCACAAGCCATTTTTACACACATTTTGACAACTTCCTGAAAGGTATTATGAAAGATACAAGTCTCTGGGCTAGGCGCGGTGGCTCACGCCTGTAATCTCAGCACTTTGGGAGGCCGAGGCAGGTGGATCACGAGGTCAGGAGTTCAAGACCAGCATGACCAACATGGTGAAACCCTGTCTCTACTAAAAATACAAAAATTAGCCAGGCATGGTGGCAGGCGCCTGTAATCCCAGCTACTCAGGAGGCTGAGGCAGGAGAATCGCTTGAACCTGGGAGATGGAGGTTGCAGTGAGCCGAGATGGCGCCATTGCACTCCAGCCTGGGCGACAGAGCGAGACTGTCTCAGAAAGAAAGAAAGAAAGAAAAGAAAGAAAGAAAGAAAGAGAGAAAGAAAGAAAGAAAGAAAGAAAGAAAGAAAGAAAGAAAGAAAGAAAGAGAAGGAGGGAGTAAGGAAGGGAGAGAAAGAAAGAGAAAGGAAGGAAGGGAGGAAGGAAGTCTCTATTGGCAAAAGATCTTTCAGTATAGTTTGGTAGCCAATGCTCAAAATAGATATTATTAAATCCATTTTACAGATGAGAAAAGCAAGACTGAGAGAGTTTTGATGACTTGCTTAAGGTGTCATAGCTAATAAGTGGTGGGCTGAAATACAGCTCACATCTGTCTGCCTTGAGTCACCACACTGGGTCTGTGCAAGTATATAACTAAGCACAAAATTGTTTGATACAAAGTGTAGGGAAGATTTCAAACAGGGAAGGATACTTGAGTTAGTGTTGAGTTTAGTGAAGAAGTTGCTAAGGCAAAAAAAAAGAGAAAGGCTGTCCCAGCGTAGGGTAAGTAGTGGGTACATGTGTGTGGACCGGACTGAGTGAGCCCTCTGCAGTGACAGGGTCATTCACACTGGGGCACCACAGGGAATAAAGCCAGGCAGCCTGGGGGAGAAATTTAAGCTAAGCAAAAGAAGTAAGGGTGACAGCCGGTTGTGGTGGCTCATGCCTGTAATCCCAGCACTTTGGGAGGCCAAGGGAGGTGGATCACCTGAGGTCAGGAGTTCAAGACCAGCCTGGCCAACATGGCAAAACCCTGTCTCTACTAAAAATACAAAATTAGCTGGGTGTGGTGGCAGGCACCTGTAATCCCAGCTACTCGGGAGGCTGAGGCAGGAGAATCGCTTGAACCCGGGAGGCGGAGGTTGCAGCGAGCCAAGATTGTGCTATTGCACTCCAGCCTGGGAGACAGAGCAAGACCGTGTCTCAGAAAAAAGTGGGGCCGGGCGCGGTGGCTCATGCCTGTAATCCCAGCACTTTGGGAGGCCAGGGCGGGCGGATCACAAGATCAGGAGATCGAGACCATCCTGGCTAATGCGGTGAAAACACGTCTCTACTAAAAATACAAAAAATTAGCTGGGCTTGGTGGTGGGCGCCTGTAGTCCCAGCTACTCAGGAGGCTGAGGCAGGAGAATGGCATGAACCCGGGAGGCGGAGCTTGCAGTGAGCAGAAATTGCGCCACTGCACTCCAGCCTGGGCGACAGAGCAAGACTCTGTCTCCAAAAAAAAAAAAAAGAAGAAGAAGAAGTAAGGGTGACAGGAGGCATTGGGGAGGTAGAAGGGGCAAGGTGGGTAGTAGCTAAGTCTCAGAGAAAGAGAGGGCCGAATGCCATCATTTGTAAACAAGAATTTTCCAAGTTAACAATAAAAATACAACAAGCAACAGCACAAGAACCCTTCTCAGATCCTGATGACTGTGGATAATCCAGCTGTGACTGAGCAGCAAAAAGCAGGAGGGGTCACTTTTGAGGGTGGAAGGATTCAGCTGGCTCCTCTTGGAGTGAGAAAGACCTGAGAGGCAGTGGCAGGGGAAAAGAAAAACGTCTGCACATAGAACCAGCCTGGTGGAGACCAGAGACAACTGAGGCTTCAACGTTACGTTTTGTTTTGTTTTGTTTTGTTTTGTTTTGTTTTGTTTGAGACAAGGTCTCACTCCAGTCGCCCAGGCTGGAATGCAGTGGCGTAATCATGGCTCACTGCAGCCTTGCACTCCGGGGCTCAGGTGATTCTCCCACCTCATTCTCCTGAATAGCAGGACTACAGGTGCGTAGCACCACACCTGGCTAATTTTTTGTATTTTTAGTAGAGATGGGGTTTCACCGTCCTGCTCAGGCTAGTCTCAAACTCCTGGCCTCAAGCAATCCACCTGCCTTGGCCTCCCAAAGTGCTGGGATTACAGGTGTGAGCTACCACACCCAGCTGGTTTCAACTTTTATAGAGGTCAATGAAAGACATAAAAGAACCTGACTATATGGAAGATATGGCACATATGTGGATAGAAAGGCTAAATATCATAGAAATGCCAGTTCTTCCTAAATTAACCTATACATAAAAATAAATAAAAATGTTTCATGGAATTTGTCAAATTAATTCTAAAGTTAATCTAGAGGCATACAGGTGCAAGAGTGAACAACACAATTTTGGAAAACAAAGAAGAGGAGGGACTTGCTCTATCAGGCAGCAGGACATTTTTTAAAATAAAGGATTTCTGTTTAAAAATATAAGTTTTGTGATATTGACACAGAAATTGACAAATAGAATTGGGCAATGCAGTGGTTTTAAACTGAGTACAAATTTGTTCCCCTAGGACAATTGGCAGTGTCTGTAAACATTTTTGGTTGTCACACTCGGGGAAGGGATACTATTGATAACTATTGGTAGAGGCCAGGGATGCTGTTTAACAGCCTACAATAAAGAGGACAGTACCTCACAACAAAGAATTATCTGGCCCAAAATGTCAATAGTACCAGTTGAGAAACCCTAGAGTAGAGAATAGAGTACTAAAGTTGAAAAACCTAGAATAGAAAGAGTCCAGAAACAGACTAATTAAAATATAGGAATTTGTATAAAATGTATAATTTTCTAAAAAATAAAGGAAAAGATTGGCAAATGTCCCTACATCAAGTACAAATAATATGACACTGTATGTGAAGTTAAAAAACAAATGATGGGCTGCAAAGATATTATATTACATTAAATATCTATACACACACACACACACACACATACACACAGACACAATTAGTCCTCATATTCTCCAATTCTGTATTTGCAAATTTCCCTACTTGCTAAAATTTACTTGTAACGTCAGCATCAATACTCAAGGCAATTCTGAGGTCATTTGTAAATGTGGGCACACACAGAGTAGCAAAAAATTTGATTTACACATGTATCCTAGGTGATATTGAATAAGGTATGCTCTGCCTTCTCTTTGCAGCTCTCATGGTATAAGCAAGTGTCTTTTTCTCAGTCTATTTAGTGCCATGGTTTTTGTATTTTTTTATTTTTAATGGGTGATTTCACTGTTTTGTTTTGGTTTATTTTTATTTTTATTTTTTGAGATGGAGTCTTGCTCTGTCGCCCAGGCTAGAGTGCAGTGGTGCGATCTCAGCTCACTGCCACTTCCGTCTCCCAGGTTCAAGCAATTCTCCTGCCTCAGCCTCTCAAGTAGCTGGGACTACAGGCACCCACCATCATGCCCAGCTAATTTTTTTTTGTATTTTTAATAGAGACAGAGTTTCACTATATTGGCCACTATATTGGCCAGGCTGGTCTTGAATTACTGAACTTAGGTGATATGCCCGCCTTGGCCTCCCAAAGTGCTGGGATTACAGGTGTGAGCCACTGTGCCTGGCCTGTTTTTGTTTGTTTTAGAGACATGAGTTTTAGGTTATAGTGCTGTTGGCCATGAGTTCAATGTTAATGAATCAATAACATATTAAATAAGGTCACTTTAAACAGAAACACACATAGAAAAACAAAGTTACATATTGATCAGTTGACAAAAATGTGACCAGAGGCTCACAGGAACATAACCTTGTATTTCCCCTAGGAGCAATAATTCAGTATTTGTTAATTTAGTGTTTGCTGTGACTTTGTAGAATATAACTACCGTGAATAATGAGAATCAACTGTATATAAAACAAGGCAGGATTGATATAAGTACACCTTAAAAGATAAGAAAAATGTAATTTGTTAAAAAAGAAATGCAAATGCCCAATGCACGGGAAAAGATGCTCAACATTACTAATAATCAGGGGAATGCAATTCAAAAATGATACATCCAGGCCAGGCACTGTGGCTCACACCTATAATCTCAGCACTTAGGGAGGTGGAGGCGGGCAGATCACTTGAGGTCAGAAGTTCGAGACCAGCCTGGCCAACATGGTGAAACCCATCTCTACAAAAAATACAAAAATTAGCCAGGCATAGTGGCACATGCCTGTAGATCCAGCTACCTGGGGAGCTAAAGTGGGAGGATTGCTTGAGGCCAGGAGGTGGAGGTTGCAGTGAGCCAAGATCGGCCACTGCACTCCAGCCTGGGCGACAGATCAAGACCCTGTCTCAAAAAAAAAAAGAAAAAAAGAAAAATCTTCATTAAAAAAAAAATTACATTGGCAAATTGGCAAAAGCCCAAAAATGTGTCATATTAAAAGTGAGAAGGTTGGAAGGTTGGGATGGGGGAAGCAGGTACTCTCATATACTGCTGGTAAGAGTATGCATTGGTACGACCACTTTACAGAGAATTTTGGCAATATCTATTTAAATAATATATATAATTATATATTAATATATCATATATAATTATATATTAACGTACCTAATATATAATTATATATAAATATATTATTATATAATATATTTCATTATTACATAATTATCAATATTATATAATTGTTAGTTTTATATATATACCCTGTTACTCAGTAATTCTACTTCTAATTAGCTGCCTTAAATAGTTGCATTAGGAGAGGCTTCGTAAAGACAGACATCTTAAGAACCTGTAATATTGGAAACAAAATGTCCATAGGTAGAGGAATGGATCATAAACTGTGGTATAATAGAATAATTAAATATTGATACAATATAGGTAAAAGGAATGAACTAGCTCTAAATGTACCATATTATTTGCTCTTTATGGTAACTGGGTAGGGTATAGATCATGTTATTACTTTCATTTTACAGGTGAGGAAACTGAGACCCAAAGTCACCGAATGAGTGACAGAGCCAACTCTCCCCTTCACCCTCCTTCCTCTCCTTATCCCTGTTGCTGTGAAAGGGTCATCCCTACAATGTGCCAGACACTGTTTGAAATTTCACACGCACCATCTCCTCTAATCTTTCCAGCTATCCCAGTGAGGTAGGTCTCATTATAACCCATTTTACAGATGCAAAAATCAGGTCTCAGAGAGCTTAGATGATTTGCACAAGGGGTCATACATAGCTTGTGATTGTGGAGCTGGAAATCAAACATGTGTCTTTCTGCCTCCAAAGTCCTGCTCTTTCCATCCTCCTAGAGCAGGACTGTGGGGTGTTCTGGCTTGTGCTCTGTGCTCCTAGTCTCACCCCACCCTACCCATCCCCTAATTCCTACTTTTCTGGCTCAAGGGGAATACAGTTCATCCCTCGGCCCTGTGAATGGAAACCATCCTCCCGCTTTTCACTGCTCAGCCACCAGCTGGATTATTCAGTCACGAGAATTTGAGACAGCATGTCCTCTTGATTTTTGCTTCTTATTTTTAAGAAGAAAAGTGCATTGCCTGACCTTTTACTAAATAACAGCTTTAGGCTCTCTCTGCCTTTTGCTCAAACTCAGCTCTTAGTTCCTACCCTTCTTCTTCATTAAGTGTTGTCCTCTCCTTTCCTCTGCACCCAAAGCATCAACCCAGGAGCTTCCTTCTGCATCTGAGATGGTTACAGGCCCACTCTCTTACATTCATCAGAGCTTTACTGTTGATAGACTTTCATTTCTGTTTGCTCTCTTGCGCTTCAATAGGACATGGAGAGAGGTCTTTACCCCCATTTTATAGCAGAGGAAACCAAGGCTCAGCCAAGGGAAATGAACTAAGTCCACATAGCCAGTGAGCATGTGTCACTGCGATGTCAACCCAGATCTCCCAGACTCTAAAGCCTATGATTGCACTGTCCCTTCGGTTCCTTAGCTCTGAGTATGGAGGCAAGGGTGGGGTGGGGAGTCCTTGGCAAGAGCAGAGTGTAAATGGAAAAGCAGTTTCTGAAATAGGCTTCTTTCCCTGCCCAGGCATTCTGTACTCTGTCCCATCACCGTCACACCCATCCCATCCCCACACTTGGGATGGCAATGAAGACCATAACTTTCTTATTCTGGTACTTTGTGAGGAACTGGCTAGATCAGAAAAGTGAGTTCCTACTGTTGAGCCGGGCACTGTGCTAAGGACTTCAAATACATCATCCCCTTTAACCTGCTCAACTACTCTGCCTGGTGATTATTATCAACTCCCATTTTGCAGATGAGGTCAGTGAGGTGAGTGTAGAGGTGATATCTAGGTACATTTAATAAGATACTAAAACACTGGGGGGAAAATTAAGGAGTCCAATTCTTATCCTCTTCTGAAAGTTGTTGGTGAAGAGGTCATTAGCCATTCTCATCAACTAGAACTCAAAAGCTCCTAGAAATAAAGTCTGATGCTCTCACTGTATAGATGGGGCAGCTGAGGTCCAGAGAGAGGCAGTCATGTGCCTAAGGTCACCCAGCCAATTGGTGGCCAAGCCTTTGCCTCCCAGCCAGAGACCTTTCCCTGCAGCAGCTGCCCCTATACTGCAGAATGACTTTCATCAGCCCCTCCCACCTTCCACAGAAGGCTCAGTCATGTCACCCCAGAGCCCACTGCTTTTTAATTAACCATACTTGAGAGGTAACACCGAGGAACCAAACATGCTTCAGTCAGTGATGAGTTTGTTTTGACTCCTCCAAACGGGGAAAACCTGAGAACTCCTTTCCAAGCTGGTCATCACAGGCTAGGCCCATGTTCAGGGTTGAGAACCCCAGGTAATGGGGGACTGGCCACAGAGGTCCTTGGAGAAAGGAGGGAAGGCACAGCGCTGGGCAGAGATGCCAGAAAACCTGGTTCTAATCTTGGCCTTGCTGCTATCAGTGTGTGGCCTTAAGCAAGTCATTTTTCTCTCGGCCTCAATTTACTCTAAAATGTGTACCATCATAGCTACTAAGAAAGTTGTTGCAAAAACTAGAAATGATGCTTACTGGTATTTAATTAGTCTCAAACACATAGTAGGCTTTTAACAATTAGTGGCTGTCATTTTCATTATTATTAGGCGCTTCAATTTTTACATGTTGGCAATCTCAAATATACCATTTTCTTTTTTTTAAAACCCTCCCTTTTTTTTTTTGAGACAGAATCTCCCTCTGTTACCCAGGCTGGAGTGCAGTGGTGTGATCTTGGCTCACTGCAACCTTCGCCTCCCGGGTTCAAGCAATTCTCCTGCCTCAGCCTCTCATGTAGCTGAGACTACAGGCACCTGCCACCACACCCGGCTAATTTTTGTATTTTTAATAGAAACGGGGTTTCACTGTGTTAGCCAGGCTGGTCTTGAACTCCTGACCCCAGGTGATCCATCCGTCTCAGCCTCCCAAAGTGCTGGAATTACAGGCATGAGCCACCACGCCTGGCCTAACCTTTTTTTTTTTTTAACAGCTTCCCACATAAGCCAAAAATGTAATGTAATTGCTAAAAAAAAAAGTGAGTGGAACCTCAGGTCACATTAACAGAGTATAAGGTCTGGAAGCAAAGGAGTGATGATCTATATTAACTTTCAGTTGGATAGAACTCACCAGCCATCACATCTCGGAAATAACTTTTTATCGTCTACTCTGTAGGTTCCCAACTTCGGTTTCCAATTTCCTGAGGGTCCCCAAACATAGCAGTGGGGATTCTTGAGCAATCTCCAATATTGCAAAGGTTTTTTTTTTTTTTTTTTGAGACGGTGTCTCGCTCCGTGGCCCAGGCTAGAGTGCAGTGGTGTGATCTCTGCTCACTGCAACCTCTGCCTCCCAGGTTCAAGCAATTCTCTGCCTCAGCCTCCTGAGTAGCTGGGATTACAGGCCCCTGCCATCACGCCTGGCTAATATTTGTATTTTTAGTAGAGACGGGGTTTCACCATCTTGGCCAGAGGCTGGTCTTGAACTCCTGACCTCGTGATCCACCCGCCTCAGCCTCCCAAAGTGCTGGGATTGCAGGTGTGAGCCACTGTGCCTGGCCCAACAATTTTTGTTTTCTTTTTTTTTTGAGATGGAGTCTCACCCTCTTGCCCAGGCTGGAGTGCAATGTTGCCATCTCGGCTCACTGCAACTTCTGCCTCCCAGGTTCAAGCAATTCTCCTGCCTCAGCTGGCTACAATATTGCAAAGGTTTTATAGGGACCAAGTTTCTTCTCTTTGAGCTAGAATTATATCAGTTCCAGGGGGGTAATTAACATAGGTGCTCTCCTGCTGATCAGAGCTCTTTGATTAATACAGAATGGAAAAAATTAGTACTTAATAAATGCAGTCTATTATGTAGACAGAATCCTTCAGAACTTGGAGTTCAAAGGGAAAGAAATAGAAAAATTAGGCCAGTTGTATTTTCTACACCATTTTATGAAGTAGTAACAGATCTAGAGAGGTGAAGGGTTTGGCACAAAGTAGCACAATGATTTAATACCAGAATGAGGACTTGAGCCAAGGGCTTGTAACTCCTGGAAGCCCAAGGGATTCCCCAGAGCCTTGGCTGGCCAGTTGCTCAGAGCCCCATAATGTGAGATGGACTTTGACCAATCAGATGATCAGAGGCAGGTGACTACTTCAGATCTGGGAACGAGGTCATGTGAGGATTAGGTAAAGAGCTGGGGATAGTTGGCCTTGAACAGAGGAGACTTTGGGCTCACAGCCTAGGGCCTCAGATCTCTGCAAGGTTGTTCTGGGACAAGAGGATCAGACATTTTTATGAGAAGCGAGAGAACAGAGCTGAAATCAGTGGGGAAAGCCATAGGGAGATGGATGTTGAGTCAATAAAGGTAGAACTTATTTAGAGTATACCTGAAATACTGCAAAAAGAACTCCATCACTCTGGGCCATATTTCACTCACAAATTCGTAATCCTTTACAAATTTGTTTTGTTTTTTAACAAACAAATTTTTTTGTTTTGTTAAATTGTTTTGTTTTGTTTTTTAAAAAAGCACCTCTATCCATGGAAGGTAATCAGGAAAAGGCTAAATATGGGATTCAGCTAAGGGGATTCTTGTATTGAAGAGAAGGTTGAAGTAAATCCCTGTACAAGTTGGAATGCCTTAAAATGAAAGCTTAAATAACAAAGAATCCCAAGGAGTCTATAAAACATGCACAAAATAACCTGTTAGAACAAAGTGTGTTTGGGCCGGGCGCAGTGGCTCACACCTGTAATCCCAGCACTTTGGGAGGCCCAGGAGGGTGGATCATGAGGTCAGGAGATTGAGACCATCCTGGCTAACACGGTGAAACCCCATCTCTACTAAAAATACAACAAAATTAGCTGGGCTTGGTGGCGGGCACCTGTAATCCCAGCTACTCGGGAGGCTGAGGCAGGAGAATGGCATGAACCCTGGAGGGAGAGCTTGAAGTGAACAGAGATCGCACCACTGCACTCCAGCCTGGGCGACAGAGTGAGACTCTGTCTCAAAAAAAAAAAAAAAAAAAAAAAGAACTAAGTTTGTTTAGCAAGGTCACAGTAAAGTCAAAACCAAACATCAATTGTATTTATATATACTACTAACAAAAAATTAGAAACCCAAACTAAAAACACAATAATACCATTTACAGTTACTCTAAAATAAATGAAATACTTAGGTAAAATTTAACAAAACATGTACAGGTTCTGTATGTTAAAAACTACAAAATCCCTCCACTTTGGGAGGCCAAGACTGGAGGATCGCTTGAGCCCAGGAGTTCGAGACCACTCTGGGCAACATGACAAGACTCCTGTCTCTACAAAAAAAAAAAAAAAAAAAAAAATAGCAGGGTATGGTGGCATGTGCCTGTAGTCCCAGCTACTGGGAGGCTGAGATGGGAGGATTGCTTTAGCCCAGGAGGCGGAGGCTACCATAAGCCCAGATCACACCACTGCACTCTAGTCTGGGTGACAGAGCAAGACTCTGTCTCAAAAAAAAGAAAACTACAAAATGCTTAGCCGGGCATGATGGCATGTGGCTGAGGTGGGAGGATCCCTTGAGCCCAAGAGTTCAAGGCTCACTTGTAAGCTATGATCATGTCACTATACTCCAACCTGGCAACAGAGGGAGACCCCTGTCTCTAAAAATAACCAACCAAACAAAAAAAAAAACTACAAAATGCTGATGAAGGAAATCAAAGAAGACCTAAAATGGAGAAATACACTATGTTCATGAATTGCAAAACTCAACATAGTAAACATAAAAATTGCAACCCGCCCTTTTTTTTGAGACAGGGCCTTGCTCTGTTACCCAGGCTGGAGTACAATGGCACAATCTGGCCTCAACTTCCTGGGCTCAAGTGACCCTCCCACCTCAGCCTCCCAAGGAGCTCAATGGAAAAGAATTCACAGAAAATGAGGCCAGTCGTATTTTCTGTTCCATTTTATGAAGTAGTAACCGAGAGCCAGAGAAGAGAAGGGTTTGGCACAAAGTAGCACAACGTTTAATACCAGAATGAGGACTTGAGCCAAGGTCTTGTAACTTCTGGAAGGCTTGGCTGGCAGCTGCTCAGACCCCCACAATTGGAGAGGGATCACTACACCCTGTTAATTTTTTATTTTTGTAGAGATGGGTTCTTGCTATGTTGCCCAGGCTGGTTTTGAACTCCTGGGCTCAAGCGATTCTCCCTTCTTGGCCTCTCAAAGTGTGGGGATTACAAGTGTGAGCCACTGTGCCTGGCCAAAATGGCAGTTTTATAGATAGATAGATAGATAGATAGATAGATAGATAGATAGATAGATAAGCTAATTCTCAAATTTATATATAGAGAGACAAAGGAACTAGAATAACTAAAGTAATACTGAAAAAGAATAATGAAGTTGGAGGAAATCACACTACTCAATTTTAAGACTTATTGTATAGCAACAATAATAAACAGTAAGGAGGATAGTGTGGTATTGGAGGAGGGACGGACACATGCATAGATCAAAATATGGTCCAGAAGTAGACTGATGTCATAAGGTTGTCCAACAGATTTTTGATGAAGGTGCAAAATCAATTCAACTGGGGAAGAATAGTCTTCTCAATAAATGGTGTTAAAACAACTAAACTTCCATAAGTAAAAAATAAACCTTTACCTAGATCTCACACCTTGTACAAAAATTATCTCAAAAAAGATCTAAATGTAAACCAAAAAACTCTAACACTTTTAGAAGAAAACAGGGAAAAATCTGCATGACATGCGGTTATGCAAAGAATTCTTAAACAAGACATCAAAAGCACAATACATTTTAAAAAAGATAAGCCAGTATTCATCAAAGTTCAAAATTTTAATGCTGTGAAAGATCCTGTTAAGAGGATGAAAAGGCAAGCCTCAGACTGGAGAATATATTCACATATTTGACAAAATATATAAGGATTGGTCGGGTGTGGTGGCTCATGCCTGTAATCCCAGCACTTTGGGAGGCCCAGGTGGGCGGATCACTTGAGGTCAGGAGTTCAAGACAAGCCTGGCTGACATGGCGAAACCCCGTCTCTACTAAAAATACAAAAAGAATTAGCCAGGTCTTGTGGCACAAGCCTGTAATCCCAGCTACTCAGGAGGCTGAGGCAGGAGAATCACTTGAACCCAGGAAATGGAGGTTGTGGTGAGCTGAGATCACGCCACTGCACTCCAGCCTGGGTGACAGAGTGATATGTCTCAATAAATGAATAAATAAATAAATAAAACAAAATATATAAAGAACACCCTAAACTCAACATTAAGAAAACAAATGATCCCATTAGAAAATGAGCAGAAGACTTGAACAGACACTTCATTAAAGACGAACAGAGAACAATCTATGTTTTAAAATGTCCAGGCATGGTGGCTCAGGCCTGTAACCCCAGCAACTTGGGAAGTCAAGGCAGGAGGATAACTTGAGCCCAGGACTTCAAGATGGCCTGGGAAATATAATGAGACCCTGTATCTACAAAAAAAAAAAAAAAAAAAAAAAAAAAAAAAAAAAAGGTGGATGTGGTGGTGCACACCTATAGACCTAGCTACTCAGGAGGCTGAGGTGGGAAGATCACCTGAGCCCAGGAGGTCAAGGCTGTAGTGCGCCATGTTCAAGCCACTGCACTCCAGTCTTGGCAACAGTGCAAGACCCTATCTCAAAATAAAATAATGTTTTTAAAAAACGATATATAGGTGGCAAATAGGCACATGAAAATATGTTCAACTTCATTAGTCATTAAGGAAATGCAGATTAAAGCCACAATGAGATGCCATCTCAAGGATCACAGGTAATGGAAAGAGATTGAAAGCTTTCAGAAAGAATAGTACATAGACTCACTTGATCTTAGAAAGATCTTAGATCTCTCTGGCTACAGCATGGAGGATGTGATGGAGGGGCCCCCACTGGAGGCTGTTCCAGGGGTCTGGGCAGAAGAAGATGAAAGCCTGACCTAAGGTGGTAGCCTTGAGGTTGGAGAGAAATGGGTGGATACCACAGATGACTATTAGGTGGAACCAGCAGGACCTGGCTTTGTGAAAGGGCCGAGGTAGAAGGTGTGAGAGATGACTCAAATTTTTGGCTTAAACACTTCATACATTTTTTTATCTAGAAAGACAGAAATGTTCAATTGTGTCAAATGCTCCTGATTAAAAAAAGGAAAAGGAAAAAAGAATCAGAGTCCTATAACTGGTAAAGTAAAATTTAAAATAAATAAATAATGTTAAATGTTCCTGATAAGTCAAGGGAGATAAGGATTTAGAAGTGACCATGGGTTTAGTGACAAATAGTTTGAAGGTATAGTGGGGGCAGAACAAAGTAAGTTGCAGCTGAACAAGTCATGAATGGAAGGTAGAGAATAATAAGGCCAAGTGGACTTCCTTTCAAGCTTTGATTTAAGAGGAAGAGAGAAGATAAGTCACTCAACAAAGAGAAGCATGGAATCTATTCTCAAAGTGAGAACAATCTATGTTTTAAAAATGTCCACCACTCTTCTCCATACTAGCTGTATGGTAATCCTGTGTTCTCATCTATAAAATGGATTTCTAATAGTACCTACCTCATAGGGTTATGGTGAAGGTCAAGTCTTCATAGCTCTTAACAATTGTTTCTTATCTGTTTCCTCCACCAAACTACAAGTTCATGAGCAACACTGACAGCTCTCAGTGCATAATGTGGTGTATTGTTAATAAATACATGTTAAACAAATGATGCTTCTAAGGCTCTGACCACAGTGCACTGCCCAAGGTAAGCACCAGAGAAGTCAGCTGGGGAGTGTGATCCCGATGGGGAAGAAGAGAGCCGCACACCCTCAGTTTGCTGTTTTCCAGGCCCTGAGGAGGTTTCTCCTGACTGCCAAGGTGTGAACACAGGCATGGCGGCAGAAGTGCCAAGAGTGAGCCCTCTCCAGCAGAGTTACTCCTGCTTGAACCCACAGCTGGAGAGCAATGAGGGGCAGGCTGTGAACTCCAAACGCCTCCTCCATCATTGCTTCATGGCCACAGTGACCACCAGTGACATTCCAGGCAGCCCTGAGGAAGCCTCTGTACCCAACCCTGACCTATGTGGACCAGTCCCATAAACATTCAATAAATGTCTCCATACCATCCCCTTCTGGAGTCTCTTCAGTGAAAGGTGGGAGTGGGAAAGGACTTTAGAGCCTAGCATGATAAATGAGGGCTTCTCCCAGCAAAGATACCCAGCCCTGCTGTGGACCCTGCCATACTGTTCTGCTTGGCCTATTGTGGGCCAAGGAACTTTGACATGACTCCTAGGAAAAATGGTCGGTAACAACTCCATGCAATCGGGTGGAAGCCTGGGGCCTGTGAAGGCACAGAGGAGCCCCTCACCCAACTGGGAAGTCAGAGAACTCTGACATGGTTTTCCTGCCCCACAGTAGGTGTATTTAGGAGCCCCTGAGAAGATGATTAGCCCTCAGAGGGGGATGATCTCTGCCTCTTCAGTAGCTCTGCCTCACCCTGGAGTGCGCCATCCTGGAGTAAGCCCCTTGCAGAGGGACGGATAGAGAGGGAGTATGTTGTGCACAGGGCTCAGGCATCATTCTATTTCTTAGGTAGATGAAGGAGTGAATGCTAAGTGAGAGAATGAATAGGGGCAGGGCGCGGCAGTTCATGCCTGTAGTCCTAGAGCTTTGGGAGGACAAGGTGGATGGATCACTTGAGCCCACTTATTCAAGACCAGCTTGGGCAACACAGTGAGACCCAGACTCTACAAAAAATTAAAAAATTAGCCACATGGGGTGGCTTATACTTGTAGTTGCAGCTACTTGGGAGGCTGAAGCAGGAGAATCAGTTGAGCCCTGGAGGTCGAGGCTGCAGTGAGCTATGATCACACCACTGCACTCCAGCCTGGGCAAGACCTCATCACAAAAAAAGAAGAAGAATGAATGAATGAATGAATGAATGGTTATCAGACTGAATACAGGCTCCAGAAGGTGGACTCTGCCACTGTGTGGCCTTGATAAAGTCCCTTGTCTTCCTGAGCCTCAGTCCCCTTGCTGGGTTATTGCAAGTGTTCAATGAGGTGATGGATTTGAACTCACTTCGTAAACATTAAATTACTAGAAGACTTTTTTTTTTGAGACGGAGTTTTGGTCTGTCACTTAGGCTAGAGTGCAGTGGCATGATCTCAGCTCAGTGCAACCTCCGCCTTCCGGGTTCAAGTGATCCTCCCACCTCAGCCTCCCAAGTAACTGGGACTACAGGTGTGTGCCACCATGCCTGGCTAATTTTTGTATTTTTAGTGGAGACGGGGTTTCACCATGTTGGCCAGGCTGGTCTTGAACTCCTGACCTCAAGTGATCTGCCTGCCTTGGCCTCCCAAAGTGCTGGGATTACAGATGTGAGCCACCACACCTGGCCTGCTAAAAGACTTTTTAAATTACCAATGGATGATAACATAGTATTCCTGCTAAAAGACTTTTTAAATTACAAATGGACAATAACAGTAAACTATGTAATACTGAAAAACTCTGGAGCCAAATGCCTGGTTAAAATCCTGCCCCTGTCACTTAGTTGCTAGGTAACCTCTGTGCCTCAGTCCTCTCATCTATATAAGCTGGAATCTTAGTAGTACCTTCCTCATAGGGCTTGGGGAAGGACTAAATTACTAAGTCCATGCAAGTACATAGAAAAGTGTTGGCAAATGGAAAGCACTATGTGTTAGCTATTATTATTATTTTTAACATGTCTTATTATTAATCTGATCGCAAAGGAATCTTAGGGCAAGATGCTGACTGCCAGCCCTCCCTCCTGGCTGCTCTCCTAGCTTTGGCAATGGCTTTTAGGCTTCGCCTTCGGAATGCAAGACAAGGACTGTGGAGACACAGCTCAGCAGCCACCAAAAGCAGCTCTTGACATTTCAGACAGTGACATGACCTGCTGCTGGATTTGGCAACAGTGAAAGAGTCACTCTTAGATACCTGTGCCTGAGGCCAGCCAAAGGGTACATGATGGGGTGGCAAGACAGGGTGAGTCACCCACAGAAGTGTTCTAGGCTGGAAGTCAAGAGATTTTGGTTCTGGTCTTGCTTCATTTGTTGTTGGTTGTGGTGGTGGTGGTGGTGGGGTGGGGTGTGTGTGTGTGTGCTCTTTTATTTCAGCACTCTTTTTTTTTTTTTCTTTTGAGACAGTCTCATTCTGTCACCAGGCTGGAGTGCAGTGGAGATCATAGTTCACTGCAGCCTCAAACTCCTGACACAAGCAATCCTTCTGCCTCAGCCTCCCAAGCAACTGTGACTACAGGTGCGTGCCACTGTGTCCAGCTAATTTTTAATTTTTTTTTTATCGAGACGGGTGGTTGCTATGTTGCCTAGGCTAGTCTTGAACGTGTTGGGATTACAGGTGTGAGTCACTGCACCCAGCCTATTTTCAGCACTTAAAACCCAGCACCCTTGTCCATTTACTGTACACTTAGTGGTATCCATTCTATTCTAGGACCTGTGCAGGTTGCCACAAACAAGAGGAATCAGACAGTTCTCGCCCTCAAGGGGCTCACATGGAGGACAAGGCAGGCACACAAATGGCCAGGAGGCCCAGTGGTGGCCCTTCATGGGGCTTTAGGGAGGAAGAAATGATGTCTGAGCTGAATCATCAAAGATGACTCAAAGTTTCCAGGTGAGACAGGAACGGAAAACATTATGGTCAGAATACAGCTTGTTCACAATAGTGAGAGACAGCCATTGTGGCCCAGGACCTGCAAGTTATTTGTTATAGAAAGAGCTTAGGGTACTTGTATATATGTGGTGGGGCTGGGTGATATTGGGATGTTTAGTCCCTGACGCTCTGTGCGACCCTTCACAGGACGAATTCCTTCTCTGTCCTTGGTATCCTCATCAGAAAAATCCAACTTTTCTCTGAACACTTTCAAGGGAGACTGGGAGGTTTCAGGAAAGAATCTGATAATGCCCTTGCCTTTAGGCTGCTAGCAGTCAGAAGGGGGAGATGCTGTGTGCATTCCAAACACTCAAGTGGTCATCCGCGGCCTAAGGCAGTGGTTCTCAAACTCGAGGCTGCATCAGAATCAGCTGTGTGGAGGGCTTGTTAAAACACAGAATGCTGGCCTCCTACCCCAGTGTCTGACTCAGTAGGTCAGGAGTAAGTCCCCAGAATTTGCATTTCTAACAAATTCCAGGTGATGCTGATGATGCTGGTCTGAGACCACCCTTTGAGCACAACAGCCTCTGCAAGAACAAAAACAAGCTTTGAGGACTCCGAGCCAGAGAGATGTGGGGGAGACCGCACACTGAGCAAGGCCCTGAAGACCTGGTAGAATTTCCCCAACAGTTGGAGAAAGGGAATGTACGTGCTGCTTTTGCTGACCTACACATCCTAGGCCTCATAAAGCTCCTCCCTGCCCCCCAACAGCTCCTCTCCTTTGAATTCAATCAAGGCTCAGAGCCGGCTGTCACTGGGGTTGGCTAGTCTGGGTCCTGCATTAGAAACAAACTGCCCACCCTGTGTGATAGGAGCCCCTCCCCCAGGGCAGCCGCAGTGGGAGGAAGCTGGGTGGGCTGATGCGCAGACAGAAATAGTCTGAGCTCACCGCTGTTCCCAAGCACACATCGACCGGCAATTATTTCTTGTAAATTGCTTTCCCGGTTATGTTCAGAACATGTGTGTGTGCCTGCCTGAGAACAAACACTCAGAGGGCACAGGGCGGAGGAGCTAGCTGGAGAGTGGGCTTCGGATGGAGGGGAGTGAATCTTCAGCCCAGAATTAGAGAATGTTGAATCTTGGAACTTGGAAACGTTAGAACATTCCACTCCCCTTTACAGCTATCCTGCTAGGTGTTTTTTCTCAGACGTTCACATTTGTTTGTCCATTCAACATTGATTGACAATGATTTTCTGCCAGAATCTTGGCTAAATGAGGTCCCAATCCCTATCTTCAAGAAGCTCATGGCTACAGGCATTTACAAAAGATCCCTAATCTAGCCAAAGACTTTGGGAAGGCCTCCTGGAGTAAGCAATAACTGGATTAAGTTTAAAGGACCCACTGACAGGTGAAAGGAGGTTTCTGGTACAAGATGAGGAACAGCATTTAAGGCAGAAGGAACAGCATACACAAAGACCTATGGCTAAGAGAGACCATATGGTTCTTTCAGGTAACAATAAGTAATTCAGTTTGGGTAGACACAAGGTGGGAATGGTGAGAAATGAAGCTGGAAGGGTAGACGAGCCAAGTCCTGAAGCCTTTGCCATATTAAGGGGCTTGGTCTTTATCCCGAGGGCAAAAGGGAGCCACAGGAAAGGGTTTCAAGCATGGAAAGGAACTCGACAACACCTTTTGTGAGCACTTGCTCCCTGTTCTGTGTAACATTGAAGTGAAATTTGCCATTCAGGATCTCTGCCTTTGGGGCCCTTTGGTTGCAGATCCTTCAGAAGTCTAAAGGACAGTGATGGCTCATGTATCCACAAGAAATGACTTGGGCCCTAGACATCTGTCCTCCGGTCAGGGGGAGGCCATTCTACTGCCTGACTGACTCATGACACTGCTCCTCCTGGTCTGTGCCTGTTGGCTCAGGGGCCAGGGCACAAGACAGCCAAAGCCAGGCTGCAGGCCACAGCCCAGGAGAGCTCCATGCCTTGCTCAGTCCCAGAACCCTGGGTCCCACCTGGGAAGTCTCGTGTGTGGAACACTCACAGGGGTGTGAAGGGCTCCTTGCATACCTTCTCCATCCCTCATAGGATCAAGGCCACCCAGAGCAGATGACCCACTCCGAGAGAGTTGACTGAAGACACACTGTGGGCCCACCACTGTGACAAGCCCTTAGAATAGAATACGGCCGGGCATGGTGGCTCACAGCTATAATCCCAGCACTTTGGGAGGCCAAGGAGGGTGGATAACCTGAGGTCAGGAGTTCCAGACCAGCCTGGTCAACATGGTGAAACCCTGTCTCTACTAAAAATACAAAAAATTAGCCAGGCATGGTGGCAGGCGCCTGTAATCCCAGCTACTCGGGAGGCTGAGGCAGGAGAATCGCTTGAACCCAGGAGGAGGAGGTTGCGGTGATCTGAGATTGCGCCACTGCACTCCAGCCTGGGTGACAGAGCAAGACTCCGTCTCAAAAAAAAAAAAAAAAAAAAAAAAAAAATCCTGCAACCCCGCCCTTCAGACCTTACTTACTAGAGATGAAGAGTAGGTTTGACCCATGAAACCCCTAGAGAACAGTCAGAGAGAGATCCCAAACAAATGCCAAGATGTGGGGTAAGGACCATTAGAGTTGCAAAGATTCTAAGGCAGGAGAAAAGAAACAGTCTGGAAGCCTTCATGGAGGAAGCAGGGGTTGAACTTAACCTTGATGGACCATGGCAATACTTTAAGGGTCTCATCCAGGTAGAGGAAGCATTCTATCCTGTCAACTTTCTATTTTATTTTATTTTATTTATTTATTTATTGAGACAGAGTCTCGCTCTGTCACCCAGGCTGGAGTGCGATGTCTCAATCTCAGCTCACTGCAACCTCCACCTCCCGGGTTCAAGTGATTCTCCTGCCTCAGCCTTGTGAGTAGCTGGGATTACAGGCCCCTGCCAATATGCCCGGCTAATTTTTTTTTTTTTTTTTTTAATAAAGATGGGGTTTTACCATGTTGGCCAGGCTGGTCTTGAACTCCGGACCTCAAGTGATCTGCCCACTTAGGCCTCCCAAAGTGCTGGGATTACAGGCGTGAGGTACCGCCCCCCCACCCACACACTTTCTGTTTTAAAGAGAGTACCCCTTAGGGCTCCAAGGGCTCTGGACAAGTAGATCTCTCTAGCCCCACCTTCAGCCATAGTCCGCTAACCAACAGACTATCTTTTGTGTGCCAGGTCTTGTCCTGGGCTCTAGGAACAAAGAAATGAATCAGTCATAATTCCTGCCCTCAGGGAATTCTCAGGCTACTGGAGGAAGACTGCTAGGTTAAATAGACAGTTAAATACACTGTGGAAAGTGCCATGGTTTGTTTATTCAAGCACAGGGCAAAATCACTACTTGTCCAGCACAGAGGGCTGCTGTCGTGCAGCCAGCCTTATCTCCAAGGAGGCCTTTCTCCGGGAAGTAGGGAGCTTCATTGTGAAACCTTCATCTTCTAAACCTCCAGCTCCGGGTTCTCAAACCCCGCCTTCTCTCCTGTCTGCTGTAGGTTACCATGGAAGCCGTAAGCCCCTCGCAGCTCCCTGCGGTTCCACACCCCTCCCCCTTCTCCATCTCTCTTAGCTCTTTGTCCTGTGGCTGCAGATGTCCTCCCGGGCTGATCAACTCCCGAACTTTCCCCAGGGTGAGAATTATTATCCCCATTTGAAATAGGGAAAAACTGAGACCCAGAGGCGTGAGGGATTTGCCCCAGACCCCTCGCAGCCCGTTACTGGCAGAATCCCAAGCACAGGTTCCCTCCAAGCACCTCCTCCGCCCTCCCCGCAACCACCCCTCTGTGTGGCGTTCATTATGCGCTCCTATCCACCAAAGCTTATGTTTGCTTTTTTTCTTCTTTCCGTATCTTTGGTAGTTTAACTTCTTATTCTAAGAAAATCAGAACATGTGGCCGGGCGCGGTGGCTCACGCCTGTAATCCCAGCACTTTGGGAGGCCGAGATGGGTGGATCACCTAAGGTCATGAGGTCGAGACCAGCCTGGCCAACATGGTGAAACCCCGTCTCTACTAAATATACAAAAATCAGCCGGGCGTGGTGGCGCATGCCTGTGATCCCAGCTACTCGGGAAGCTGACGCAGGAGAATCGCTTGAACCTGGGAGGTGGAGGTTGCAGTGAGCTGAGACTGCATCATTGCATTCCAGCCTGGGCAACAAGAGCGAAACTGCATCTAAAAAAAAAGAAAAGAAAGAAAGAAGATCAGAACATGTGCTGACTAACCCTTGAAGTAACTTGAAGTTCAGTCTTTACATTAGTGACTTAAATCTATTCTTGGATATGTTGTTTAAGTCCTTTGTGAACTGAAAATAGTGCTGGATGATAAAACCTGCCAAAAAGCTATCGCAGAATGTACCAACCCTGATTATGCTGATGCAACAATGATAGTCATATTTTTGAGCATTGCAATATGCCAAAATGCATTCTGAAAAGCCATACTTGACCATGCAGAATTTACACAACAGAGAATTTGAACACATTATACCAAATAGAAGTGTTTATATAACTACAGAAGACAAAGGTATCGAAACCTTGGCATATGGAAAATAGAATTTGTCCTGCAAGACTAGCCCATTTTATTTATTTATTTTTTAATTTTAATTTTTATTTATTTTTTTTTTTTTGAGACATAGTCTCGCTCTGTCGCCCAGGCTGGAGTGCAGTGGCGCGATCTCCGCTCGCTGCAAGCTCTGCCTCTCGGGTTCACGCCATTCTCCTGCCTCAGCCTCTCGAGTAGCTGGGACTACAGGCGCCGGCCGCCACGCCCAGCTAATTTTTTTTTTTTTTTTTTTTTTTTTTTGAAACCGAGTTTTGCTCTTGTTGCCCAGGCTGGAGTGCAGTGGCGCAATCTTGGCTCACCGCAACCTCCACCTCCCGGGTTCAAGCGATTCTCCTGCCTCAGCCTCCCGAGTAGCTGAGATTACAGGCGTGTGCCACCATGCCTGGCTAATTTTTTTGTATTTTTAGTAGAGACGGGGTTTCTCCATGTTGGTCAGGCTGGTCTCAAACTCCCGACCTCAGGTGATCTGCCCGCCTTGGCCTCCCAAAGTTGTTGGGATTGCAGGCGTGAGCCACCGCGCTTGGCCCTGATTTTTTGTATTTTTTAGGAGAGACGGGGTTTCACTGTGTTGGCCAGGATGGTCTCCATCTCCTGACCTCGTGATCTGCCTGCATCGGCCTCCCAAAGTGCTGGGATTACAGGCATGAGCCGCCGCACCCCGGCTATTTTTATTCTAAGACAGGATCTTGCTCTGTGCCCAGTCTGGAGTGCAGTGGTGCGATCATGGCTCACTGCAGTCTTGACCTCCCTGGCATAAGTGATCCTCCTGCCTCAGCCTTCTGAGTAGTTGGGACTACAGGCGCACACCACCGCGCCTAGCTAATTTTTGTATTTTTAGTAGAGACGAGGTTTTGCCAAGTTGCCCAGCTGGTCTCGAACTCACAGGCTCAAGCAATCCGCCAGCCAGCCCATTTTGATCTTCTGCACAATACTTAAGCTGAAGGTATAATACCACCCACCCCTATGCGATGTCTGTACAGATGTGAAAGGACTTTGGAAGTTGTGATGTGCTCGACAGATGTTATTTATTGTTATTAAATGAAAGTTGGGGAAGGATCTCCTAGATTTCTTCCCAAGGGGCTCCAATTGTCAGATTGTTCAATTCTGAAATTTTCTATTGTTAACATATGTGGTGCTAAAGGTCTGTGATTGTGGAATCCTGAGCCTGATTCTAATCCTGTGAAACCAGAATCCTGTGAATCTGACATTCTGTAACTCTATCCAAGTGGGAGGTCAAGGTCTGAAGGCCAGGGCAGGGTGGGGACAGAGGTCAGCAGGAGGATCCCACTCCCCTAGGGAGGAGCAGTTGTCCCCGATGTCTTCTACCTGGGCTCACCCTTGGAGCTACAGCCTCATTATCATTCAGACTTATCATGAGCTCATCACCCTTCCTCCACCCAGCCCTCCCTGGGGCCTCATTGTATGCATTATCCATATTCATTACACATTTTTCTTCCATTAAGTCGAATTAAGCCACTTTGCCAACACTGCAGGAACCAAAATCTCCCTCAATAAGTATGGGCCCTATTGGGGCCCAGAGGAGGCCCTAAGTTAGGACAAATCTACCCATCCCCTCCTCCCTCCCATCCTTCTTCTCAAGCACCATCCCCCCCCCCACTTCCCTGTACCCCAGATCACATGGAAGCTGCAGAAGCACTCCTTTCTGCAAGTTCTGGTACATGGTGTTCCCTCCCTGATGGCCTCACAGGCAGCTGCTGACTCACCCCAGGTTGCTAATGCATCAGGTAGCCATGTATTCCGATGGAGCTGCTTCATAAAATGTAGCAGCGTGTGCATGTGTGAGCTCACATGTGTGAACATGACCAGAGCACCAGCCCTGGGCTGTGGACTTGAGACCTGGATTCTAGGCCACCACTATTTACAGGGTTACCTTGAGCTAATGCCTTCCTCTCTGTCTCTAGAGAATATCCCAGCCCTTCTGGCCTCACTAGGTTGTTTGGATACTTAGGAACAAATGTGTTAATAATACATTGTTCTACAATGTGTTATGAAGTAAAGTGATATCTAAATGCAGTGTACCAGCTGGGAGCGGTGGCTCACGCCTGTAATCCTAACACTTTGGACGACTGAGACGGGGGGATCACTTGAGGTCAGGAGTTCAAGACCAGCCTGGACAACATGATGAAACCGTGCCTCTACTAAAAGTACAAAAATTAACTGGGCGTCGTGGCGGGCGCCTGTAGTCCCAGCTACTTGGGAGGCTGAGGCAGGAGAATCACTTGAACCCAGGAGGCGGAGGTTGCAGTGAGCCAAGATTGCGCCACTGCACTCCAGCCTGGGCAACAGAGTGAGATTCTGTCTCAAATTAATTAATTAATTAATTAAATGCAGTGTACCACCAAGATGTCCATGTCCAGCCCCATAGCACCACCTGCTGTGTGACCTTAGGCAGATCATTTTACTTCTCTGAACTTTTGTTTCTGTGCACACGCGCGCGTGTGTGTGTGTGTGTGTCTATAGTTTTTTGAGTGCTTACTATATGCTGAGCATTGTGTCTGGCATGTTATGGGGTTTACGCTGTACCAGTCAAGATTCTCAGTTGTAAACAAATTCTCAGAGGTAGTTGCCAGAAACTACCTCTGGCAAAATTAAGCAAAAAGAGTCTTTACTGGAAAGCTATTGGATGTCTCACTGAAATGACAGGGAGACCACAAAGCTAGATGAGAATCAAGGGCAGGTGGGCACAGCCAAAGTCCTGCCATGGGAACTATGTGTTTAGGACAGACTCTGCCTCTAGCCACACAGATACTTGCTGATCACCACTGCACTGCTAGGCTCTTGCCCCATCGCAGCCACCTGAAGTAATCTCTGACTGTCCTTGCCCCTCTGCTAACCGCCACCAGACTCAGCCCATGTAGGGCATTGACTTGGCCAATCACAAGCCCACAAGGGTCAGGAGGAGTTGCTGCCTCCTTCAGCTCCCACATAGCTTGGAATTCCTCCAGATAGGGAGTGTTTGGATGCTGGGTGGCCCAGAGCAATCAATGTCCACTATAGGCTTCACCAATTCTGAGTCTGGTAATATTACATTTTACAGGTGAAGAGACTGAGGCTCTGAAAGGTTTATATACTGGTTACCCAGCTAGTATGGGTACACGAACACCTACCTTGCAGGAATGGAAGAAGTAAATGGGCGTAGTTAGTCAGCACGAGTTCATTCCTCTTTTCCCCTCAGTAATAGCTCTTGCTGGGAATGTTTGCTCCACCATGGGGAAGTCTTTCAAAGATTTGTTCACATTCTCTATGACCCTGCAGGTGGTTCCTAACTTCCTGGCAACAACCACAATTGTAATTCGTTCAAAGAGATTGACTGCTGTGGAGACAGATCATCACCATCACCATCACCATCACCATCACCATCACCACCACCACCATCATCATCATTGTCATCGTCATCATTATGTTGCTTTTAGCTCACTGGAGCCTCACAGAACCCTGTGAGGTAGGTATTACCTCAGTTTACCAAATGAGAAAACTGGGGCTCGGAGGGGGTTTCATGGCTGTCCCAGACTTACAAGCAAGTCAGAACCAGAATCATATCTAAATCTTCTGTCTGCAGAATCCACTCTATCACGTGGCCTCTATTTCAAAGAAGCAGGCCAAAAACAGGACATACAGCATTTGACGTAGACATGGACCATCAAGGCAGGGAGATCCTAGCCCCTTTGCATCCTTTCTGCTTTTTCACTGGTAGGAAAGTTGAGTTCTAGAGAGAAATGCCCTGCCCAACCTCACACAGTGCCATCGGTGAAGCCTCCATGGTTTGAATATAGTTCTCTTGCCACCCAGTTTAGTAAGCATTCCCCACACCATTATGGAGCTCATTTCAAAGTTGAAGTAACTGAGATGGTCACCCCGGGAGTAAATGGCCCACCCAGCTGTTGGGATGAGTACATAGCTAATGTGTGGGCCCAGAAGAAAGGCCATGGCAGCAGGGTGGCTGGGAGGTAGCAGGCTTTGCACGTCCAGAAAATTCTGTTCTCTCAAAATCAGGAAGTCTCCACACTTTAAGATGCAGTTATCCTCTTCTGGTTGGAATTGATTGCAACATACTTCAATTTGTGGGTTATTGGAATAGCTGGGGAAAGTCTGAAGGTAATTAGACCTGGATAGACCAAACATGTGTGGCCCAAAGAACTGAACAGTCTGTGATTAGCACCTTGCTCTGAGGCCCACAGGTAGGTACTGGGAAATTTCCATGCACTTTGGCTTTTGAGGCAGCCTTCCCATTTGAAAATGCCCCCCACCCCTCCCTGACTCCTTCCAGCGTCAGCTTAGAGAGTATTCCTCTAGGAAATTGTTTTTGACTCCCAAGCTGAGTTGGGATCTCCTCTGGTCTCCCACAGCTTCTCTGTGTCATAGCCCCGACCACAATGGATTGTCATTTTCTATGTGTCCATCTCACCATTATGGACTGTTAATTCCAGGGCATGGACAGATCTTCCTCAGAGGAGGCCTCAGCAAGTGTCAGCCACATGAATGAGTGTATGGAGCAAAGGAGGAGTGAACGTCTAGGAGACCAGCCCTTACCCCAACTCCTCCCCATCCGCTCCTACTCTGGACTCCAATCTATGCCCTACCCCAGCTCTTGGATTTGGCCTTTGGATCAGGTTCTTCTGGTAATGAAGCCTCACCTTTCCCCCAACTAACTCTGATCTGGCCTACCCTGCTCCTGACTAACCTCAAGGATCCTGAGTCTCCTTCAGCCTAACAGCTCCAGAAGCTGAACTCCAGCCCTAAGAGCCCCAGCTGCAGACAGGCCTCTGGCCAAGAGCTTAGTCAGGCTACCCTGACTAAGCCACAGGGTTGGCATGCCCTCTGGGCAGCCCCTGAACCGGGCTCTGAAAACACAGGAATGGACAAGGTAATCTACCCGAGTCCTGAGCCTGCAAGGTAGTTGAGACAGATCTTGAAGGAGAGTGGGCACAGTCAGAAAGGAAAAAGTGGCTCAGTGTAAAATAAAGCTGACACAAGCCCATGTACCAGCAGCCAATTGGATCTTTTTTTTTTTTTTTTTTTTTTTTTTTTTGAGATGGGGCTTCTCTTATTGCCCAGGCTGGTCTTGAACTTCTGAGCTCAAGCGATCCTCCCACCTTGGCCTACCAAAGTGCTGGGATTACAGGCGTGAACCACCAATTGGATCTTTACTGGACCCCTACAGGGCACTGAGCTAGGGAATGTTGAAGATTCAGAGGCTGAATCAGATAGCAGCCCAACCCTGAGATACAACTGAGCTACAGGCAAGAGGATACTACTGGGCGCAGTGGCTCACACCTGTAATCCCAGCACTTTGGGAGGCCGAGGCGGGTGGATCATGTGAGGCCAGGAGTTCGAGAATACCCTGGCCAACACGGTGAAACCCCATCTCTATTAAAAATACAAAAATTAGCTGGGGTTGGTGGCACATGCCTGTAAACCTAGCTACTTGAGAGGCTGAGACACGAGAATCACTTGAACCTGGGAGGTGGAGGTTGCAGTGAGCTGTGATCATGCCACTGCACCCCAGCCTGGGTGACAGAGCGAGACTCTGTCTCAAAAAAAAAAAAAAAAAAAAAAAGAGGATGCTAAGACATCTGGAAGGTGGTGTTCTATTGAGAAAAAAAAAACAAGGTAGGGACAAAAGCGAAGGCCTAGAATGATACAAAAAGTGCAGAACATAGTGACCTACACAGCTACATTTGTGTAGGCCCAGTTACATCAACATTCTAGAATATCCTAATATTCTGACACACTAATGTTCCAGCACACCACATTCTGTCATGTTGTCATTCCATTCTGGGGAGCACTCCACCCCACCAACATTCCTCTCTCTGCCATTCCAATGTTCCATCCCACCAACATTCCTCCATGCCATCATTGCAACATTTAAAAATATCAGCACTGTAAGTCAAACTTTCAAGCTTCCAACTAAAAGCATTTATTTGTTTCTTGGTTCATCTATACCAGAGGCTCTTAATATTTGGGGGGAATGTAGACTTTTTTGAGAAATTATTAAAATTTATGGCTCCATCTCCCTAGAAAAATATGTTTATACACATAAATTTTACATATCATTCCATATATTCAGTGACTCATGGCAGAGTCCCTAGACTCTAAGAACTGTTCAATTTTACCCTGCCTTGATCCAGAAAGACATTTAAAATAAAATAAGATCGGCCGGGTGTAGTGGCTCACGCCTGTAATCCCAGCACTTTTGGAGGCCGAGGTGGGTGGATCACTAAAGGTCAGGAGTTTGAAACCAGCCTGGCCAACATGGGGAAACCCCATCTCTACTAAAAATACACACACAAAAAAGTGTAGCTGGGTTTGGTGGTGCGCGCCTGTAATCCCAGCTACTCGGGAGGCTGAGGTGGAAGAATCACTTGAACCTGGGAGGTGGAGGTTGCAGTGAGCTGAGATCGTGGCACTGCACTCCAGCCTGGGTTACAGAACAAGATTTCATCTCAAAAATAAAATAAAATAATAAAATAAAACAAAACAAGATCATTAAATTTAAGACAGGGCAAGGTAAAATTGAAAGAGAAAAAAAAACAAGGTAGGGAAAAAGTGGAGCCTGGAATGATACAAAAAGTACAGAACATAGTGACCTATGCAGCTAAATTTGTGTCATACATACTTAGTTCTATGACTTCCAGCAGCCAAGGCAAAAAGGGAAACCTGTTCACTCACACAGTTCACAGTGTTCACAGGATAAAAACAAACCACTTACTCCTTAGAGGATATACAACTATTCTTGGTATGTAGACCAGACAAGAATTTCTCCTGAGAGCCTCATAAAGAATAATATAATAGACCATGGCGTCAACAGAGCCCTCACAATAGATACAGAGATGTATTTTGTGGTAGAGTGACCAACTTGTCCTGGTTTGCCTGGGACTTTCTTGGTTTTAACCCTGAAAGTCTCAATCCCAGGAAACTCTTTAGTCACGGGCAAATCGAGAAGGTTGGTCACCTTATCTATGAGTTACAGTTCAGTCAAAACTTATCTAGGGGCCGGTCGTGGTGGCTCACACCTGTAATCCCAGCACTTTGGGAGGCCGAGGCAGGCAAATCACCTGAGGCCAGGAGTTTGAGACCAGCCTGACCAACATGGAGAAACCCCATCTCTACTAAAAATACAAAGTTAGCCGGGCATGGTGGTGCATGCCTGTAATCCCAGCTACTCAGGAGGCTGAGGCCGGAGAATCCGTTGAACCCGGGAGGCAAAGGTTGCGGTGAGCCAAGATGGCGCCATTGCACTCCAGCCTGGGCAACAAGAGTGAAACTTCATCTCAAAAAAAAAAAAAAAAAATCATGTATAATCAGAATTATCCTTGGAAACCCCTTTTATCACTCCTAAAGTACAGAACCATCTCCCAATAGCATAGCCAAGTTTTCCTCTAGCAATGGAACAGATTGCTGTTTCTTCGGTGGATAACTGATAAAGAGATTGGCTTGCTTGGGGACTTACACAATAGACCCATACTTAGTATGGCGACATGCACACACACTGAAGATTTTATGAGGCACCTGGGAACTGAGACCAATGAGGGGAACAGCAGATTTACCTCTTTCACGACACACTTGGGGCCTATGGTATATGAGTAAAATAATATTTAATATAGTATTACTCTTTCTCTTTCCATCTCTAGTTTCTCCACAGCAAGTATAATTGAGTTTTTGTAAACTAAAGAGAAATAATACCTATTTCATAGGGTTGTGACAATTAAAAGACCTAGGTTTTTGTGTTTTGTTTTGTTTTGTTTTTGAGACGGAGTTGTGCTCTGTCACCCAGGCTAGAGTGCAGTGGTGCGATCTTGGCTCACTGCAACCTCTGCCTCCTGGGTTCAAATGGTTCTCCTGCCTCAGCCTCTCGAATAGCTGGGATCACAGGCTCCCGCCACCACACCCGGCTAATTTTTGTATTTTCGTAGAGACAGGGTTTCACGATGTTGGCCAGGCTGGTCTCGAACTCCTGATCTCAGGTGGTCCGCCTGCCTCAGCCTCCCAAAGTGCTGAGATTACAGGCGTGAGCCACCATGCCTGGCCAAAAGAGTTAATATTTATAAAGCACTCAAAACAGTTCCTGATCCAGGGTAAGCTCTCTATAAGTGTTTGCTCTTACTGTATTTAAGGTAGATATAGTGGCACTCCACTATATTTTCTACAAAATCTTGCATATAATCCTTCATGGCAATTTGGGAAAAATGCATTCTGTGGCAGGGATGAGGTTTAGCACACCAGCCCTTTGTAGTTGCAGATGCATGCAGGAGATACATATTATATATATATATATATATATATATATATATATATATATATATATACACACACAGACATATATTATATATATATATATTTGAGATGGGGTCTTACTCTGTCCTTGCTCAGACTGGAGTGCAGATGGCTCACTGCAGCCTTGACCTCCTGGGCTCAGGTGATCCTCTCACATCAGCCTTCCAAGTAGCTGGGACTACAGGCATGCACCACCATACCCAGCTAATTTTTTTATTTTTTGTAGAGACAGGGGTTTCACTATGTTGCCCAGGGTGGTCTCGAACTCCTGGCACACTGCAACCTCCACCTGCCAGGTTCAAGTGATTCTCCTGCCTCAGCCTCCTGAGTAGCCGAGATTACAGGCATCCACCACCACACCAGGCTAATTTTGTATTTTTAGTAGAGACGGGGTTTCTCCGTGTTAGTCAGACTGGTCTCAAACTCCCGACCTCAGGTGATTCGCCTGCCTTGGCCTCCCAAAGTGCTGGGATTACAGGTGTGAGCCACCGTGCCCGGCCGGCTGGGATATTATTTAAACTTGTAGAGGAGCTGAAGGACTGCCTGCCTTCAGCCACTTCTCCCCAAGCAGGGGTCTTGAATCTGAGTTGGTAAGTGTGAGGAGTGGCAGTGAACATTCCCTGGTGAGGGCCTGGCCCCTTTCACTCCATGCTTTGGCTTAGAAAATCCTCAAACTCCATCTAGAGAGCAACAACTCAACAAGCACCCCCACATGGCATGTCCAGACTGCACTCCCTGTTCCCATGCAGTCGGCTCTGGCCTCTTGAGGCAGGAAGCCCTCGCTGGCTGCGATCTGTCTGGAGGCCTGGCATGAGTACTGAGCTGTGTGCCACAAAGTCTGCCACACAGACCAACCAACAAACCATTGAATTTGAAAGCACTTTGTACACTGTGAAGTGCTGTGCAGATGTGAGAGACATGAGTTAGGATATAGTGCTGCTGAATTCAGAGTCCAGAGAGGTGATGAGACTAGAACTTGGGCAGTGCCTGCAGGGATGGAGAGGGAGCAAACAGGCAATTAATTCAGAAGGCCTAGAGTGGAACATACTTGATATTTGATTATGCTGTGGCCAACAATTGGCAAGAAATCCTAAGATGTCTAGGTCCCTGCATCCTTCTCCGGCCAGAACACACATTTCTTACAGGTTTAGAATCTCAGAGCTGAAAGAAATAATAATTAATTGATTAACTTAACAAAAACTCACCAGATGCCTGCTCTAGTGTAAGCACTGGGCGTGACGATCGTGAAGTCTGACCTAACTCCCATAGCAGAATCTCCTGCTCCACCACCCAATAACTCTGGGATCAACAAGTCACTTACCTCTTCTAAGGCTCAGTTTACCTGTCTGTTAAATGGGAATAATGTAAAATAATAATAATACCTCCATCATAGGATTGTTCTGAGGATTAAATAATAACTAACTTATATATGGTACTTAGTATATGTCAGACACTCTTCTAGGTGTTTACATATGTAAATTCATTTAATCCTCACAAGAACATTTTGAGATAGGGTCTCACTCTGTCACTCAAGAATGAAGTGCAGTGGCATGATCTTGGCTCACTACAGCCTCGACCTCCTGGGCTCAAGCAATCCTCCCATCTCAGCCTCCCACGTAGCTAGGACTATAGGCATGCACCACCATCCCTGGCCAGTTTTCATATGTTTTGTAGAGATGGGATTTTGCCATATTGCCCAGTCTGGTCTCGAACTTCTGGCCTCAAGCGATCCACCCGCCTAGGCTTCCCAAAGTGCTGAGATTACAGAGCCACTGTGCCTGGCCATTCTTCACAATAATTTAATCCTGTGAGAGAGACGTATTATTCTTATCCTCATTTTCCAGATGATGAAACTAAGACACAGAGAGGCCAAGTAACTTGCCCCAGCTCACACAGCTAATAAGCAGTAGAGCAATATGGCTCCAGAAACTATGTTCTTCTTGACCACTCTCAATATTTTCTTTTTATTTTTTTGAGACGGAGTCTCACTCTGTTGCCCAGGCTAGAGTGCAGTGGTGCCATCTCAGCTCACTGCAACCTCCACCTCCTGGGTTCAAGTAATCCTCCTGCCTCAGCCTCTCGTCTACCTGAGATTACAGGCGTGTGCTACCACGCCCGGCTAATTTTTTGTATTTTTAATAGGGATGGGGGTTTCACCATGTTGGTTAGGCTGGTCTTGAACTCTTGACCTCAGATGATCTGCCTGCCTTCACCTCCAAAGTGCTGGGATTACAGGTGTGAGCCACCATGCCCAGCCTATCCTCCATATTTTCAATGACGTGTTTAGCACAGCTCCTTGCACACGGTAAGCACTCAATGTCAGTTGCCAGTAAGATGATTACATTTTCAACAGCTTTATTGAGGTATATTTTATGTATTATGATTACATTTTGACTGTTAGGAAAATCTTTCTGACACTGAGTTAAAATCCCCCTCAGACCATGCCCCTCCTCCATGGGTTCCAATTCTACCCCCAGAATCTCCTTAGAGCCTTGCCTTGTTACAGTCTCTTAGGGATTTGCAGTTACAGGCCAAACCTGTCTGGTGGGGCTTAGTCTGGCTTCCTTCCTGTCTGTTGGTGACTCAGCCATTGGTTGATGGATTGACAAGCCTCTGATAAGTCCCAGGAGCACTGCAGGTCGGGGGCTGCTGCCTCCTACCCCAGAGCCCAACAGCTACATAAATAAACTACATAATTTGCAGGGTCCAGTGCAAAGTGAAAATGCAGGGCTCCTTGTTCAACATTGTTAAGAATTTCAAGACAGTGATAGTAGAGGCTTAAACCAGGCATGGGGCCCTTGCAAATGTGCAGGACTCACATCCATGAATCAGCCCTAGCAGCATCCTGTATCTTCAGTTCTTCATCACCTCATCCCACCACCATCCCATCCCACCATGTGCTCATGTGGAGGCTGAGCCTGGGAAGTTCCTGGTACACCAGAGAAACACAGAAAACATTTAGCACCAAGAGAGTTACAGCTCACTTGTGCCCTCAAGTCCATCAATTAACTGTAAGTCTGCCTTGAACCTCACTGGCTATAAGATTCAGGCTGCCCACCGTCTCTCGGGCCCCTTTTGTCAGAGGCAGCCCTCTAGGTTTGGTGGATTAGTGGTACAAACACTAGACTAAGAGTTGGGACCTTCCATTGCCTTCCTGAGGACACTCTCATGTGTCTCTTAGAAACACAAGATTTGATGCTCTCAAATCTTGATACAGAGTTTCACTCTTGTCTCCCAGGCTGGAGTGCAATGGCCTGATCTCCCCTCACTGCAACTTCCGCCTCCCAAGTTCAAGCGATTCTCCTGCCTCAGCCTCCCGAGTAGCTGGGATCACAGGCACCCACCACCATGCCTGGCTAATTTTTGTATTTTTAGTAGAGATGAGGTTTTGCCATGTTGGCCAGGCTGGTCTCGAACTCCTGACCTCAGGTGATCCACCCACCTCAGCCTCCCAAAGTACTGGGATTACAGGCCTGAGCCACTGCGCCTGGCCTGCAACTTTTTTTTTATTCATTTATTTATTAGAGACAGGGTCTCACTTTGACACCTAGGCTGGAGTGCACTGGCACAACCTCGGCTCACTGCAGCCTTGAACTCCTGGATTCTAATGATTCTAATGATCCTCAGCCTCCCAAGTAGCCAGGACTACAAGTGCGCACCACCATGCCTGGCTAATTTCAGTTTCTTTATTTGTTTTTTGTTTGTTTGTTTGTTTGGTTTTTGTTTTTTTGTAAAGATGAAGTCTCACTATGTTGCTCAGGCTGGTCTTGAACTCCTGGGCTCAAGCCATCCTCTTGCCTCAGACTCCCAGCTCCCAAAGTGCTGGGATTGCAGATGTGAGCCACTGCACCCTGCCTTCATTCCTTTAGAAGCTGATGGGATTTGTCTCCTCTGCCCAGGAGTCTTCTGAGGTCTTGAGAGTGCTCTTCTCTCCTCACAGAAGCAGGGTCACTGGCAGAGGGAGCCCAGGCTCCAACCCAGCTCTGCCGCATATTCACTGTGACTTTGGGTAAGTTCTCACTATCTCTGAGCCCCAATTTCCTCACCTGTAAAATGGGTTCCATACTTAGACCTCCCTTACAGGATGTTCCCCACTTCAGGAGGCGCCCTGCACACAGTGGGCAGTTAATGAATGTTGCTGTTATTACACCACCCCAGGGCAGCTTCAAGGTCAAAGCTTGATGCCACTGATGTCTGGAGTCCACTGGGGCCTCCTGGAACCTGATCGGACACCATCATCTTGGGGAGAGTAGGGTCAGCTGCTATTCTTGGAGCTGATGGAACCCAGCCGGGTTTCAAGTTCCCTCAGGGAGCCCTGGCCCAGGCAGCTTGGCTGGTCATGTGAGCAGTGAAGTCTGACCTCAGCAAGTTCTCCTGGACTCTCCGCATGGCCCCAGCTGGAGGGAACTCGGGCACAGAGCATGCTACAGGGAGTCCATGTCCTCCTGCAGCTGACCTTAGCCTTTTAGCTCCTGTTCATCAGCATCTACTTGGTACCCAAAAGGTCCTCGGGTGCTGTTTGAGGGTCTCCCTGAGACTGCAAAGTGTTTCCAACATCAGGATGTGAGGCAGCCTTGAGTCATATGAAGAGGGTTTAGGAGACAAGCAGGACTAAGTTCTAATCCCGGCTGCAATACTCATTGGTCTGTGAGTCTTTCTGTAAGCCACTTTGGCTGAGCCTCAGTTTCTTTGAAAAACAGTGAGAATGAAAGTTTCCTGAGATGATTAGAGCATCTGGTACAAAGTAGTTGCTCAATAAATGATCAAAATTTAGACTGTAATCTCCTAAATGATAAAGACTCTGTCAAATCCAGCCCTGCATCCCCAGCGCCCAACCTAGGGCCACCCAGCCTAGAGGAAGCCCTCAGTGTTGACCATATGAATAATGAATTATGGAGGGCACTGAATGGAAATGCCTTATCTGGCTCCCATCGTTCAGATTTTGCATACTCACTCCACCCAAATCTCATATAGAGTTAGTCCCCTTTGCATCAGCCCTGACAGGCGAGCATCTACTCTCTTCTTGCATATCCCTGTAATAGGAAGTTCACCTCCTCCCAGAGCTTCTCATTCTGCCAAGTAGAAAATGCTTTCTTCCACTCAGATGTCGATGAACTGAGTTCTGTCTCCTAGCAGCTTCCATCCATTGGGCCTAGTTCTGCTCTCTGGAGCTGTACAGAACAAGCCTAGTTCTGCTTCCGAAAGATAGCCCTCCAGTGAGTTATTACACAATTTAGAATGTGCCAGGCATCGAGCCAGGCACTGCACTTACTTTATCTCATTAAACCCTTTAACCCTTACACTAACCCTGAAAAGTAAACATTATCCTTACTCTAGAGATGAGGAAAATGAGGCTCATAGAGGAAACATAACACATTTGCAGAGAAATTATTTAAATCCAGATTCTTTTCCAAAACGCTACCTTTTCAATGCTCAGTTGATCTACTGGAAGATAGCATTTGTCTCTGAGAGTTTCCCTTCCCTTCCCTTTCCTTCAATAAAGATTTATTATGTATCTCATCTGTACCAGATCCTGAGCTAGGCACAGGGAATAGAAATGAGACATAATCTATTAGGACATAATCTATTGGGACAGGCACTTAACAGCCTGTCCCAAACCATGTGAAAAGGACAGAGACAGGCTGGGCATAGTAGTGCCATCATTTTGGGAGGCTGAGGCAGGTGGATCGCTTGAGTTCAGAAGTTTGAGACCAACCTGGGCAACATAGTGAGAACTTGTCTCTGTTTTTAAAAAATCAAATTAAGCCTGGACGAAGTGGCTCACGCCTGTAATCCCAGCACTTTGGGGGGCCAAGGCAGATGGATCACTTGAGGCCAGGAGTTCGAGACCAGCCTGGCCAACAGGCCAACATGGCAAAAGCCCATCTCTACTAAAAATACAAAAATTAGTCAGGATGCCAGGTGCCTGTAATCCCATCTACTTGGGGGGCTGAGGCAGGAGAATCGCTTGAACTTGAGAGGCAGAGGTTGTGGTGAGCTGAGATCATGCCATTGCACTCCAGCCTGGGCAACAGAGTGAGACTCTGTCTCAAAAAAAAACAAAAAAAAAAACAACAAAAAAAACCCTAAATTTTAAAAAAGGAAAGAAAGAACTGAGAGAAGCACAAGGACTATCAGAAGACCACGGAACTTGAGGGTCCAGGATGACTTCCTGGAGGAGGTGACATGTGGGCTAAGTTTTAAAGGACTATTAGGAATTGTAAAGAGCTGAAGGTGTGGAAACCAGACTGCAGAGGGTTTGTAGTGACAAGCTAAGGAGCTGCGGCTTTACACCACTTGAGTGGGCTGCCCATTTTAGTATGAATAAGAATTTCCCGTGGTTTTCTTATTTAAAATCCAGATTTTCATTCCGTAGGTCTTGGTGGACCCAGACATCAGCAAAAGCTTGGCTGTAAGAAACAGCCTGGGTATTTTGTTGTTACTTTTTCTTTTAAAATATTTAATGGACAAACAAAAAGTGTATATATTCAAGGTATACAGTGTGATGATTTGATATACATTGTGTACTGATTACTATAGTCAAATTAATGAACACATCCATCACCACTTAATTTCTCTGTGTGTGTGTGAGAGAGAGAGAGAGAGAGATAGGGATATTTTGGGGGTGGGGCAGGTGGTGCAGAGACCACAAGCAGTTCCCTGATGCAAAGATGCCTGAGTTAGGAATAAGATGGGGCTAAATATGCAGGCAGGGATCATCTCATGGGAGTGGGGAGACACATTGGGCAAATAATTTTGGCCTTTCCCCTTTAGACAGTGGGGAGGCCTGATTTATAAACTGTAATACAATCACCATTCCTCAAGCCTGGGGAGGGGCACCAGCTGGGAATAGTTTCCACTCTGGGCCCCCAGCAGGTGCAAGTCTTCTCAGTGACTGTGCTCAGGCAGTGGAAAAGGGAAAAAGTAGGGGCAGCCCCCTACTTTTCCCCTGCCCCAGGCATGCCCCCTGCAGCTGTTTTGTGCCATCAGTACCCCTGGAGAGCCTCACCGTCAGCTCCCTGGATATTCAAAGAATGGCAGCAAAGGCAGGCTGTTTTAAAAGCTAGACTCCCTCACAAGGTAACAATACCACTCAGAAAAAAGACAATTATCTAATTGTAAGATTTCATTCCACAAAAGTCTTTTTAAATCAGCATTTATCATTCTACGATAAGAGTTACTATTTACTCCTCCTAACAACCCTACTAGAAGACATTGTTATCCCCACCTGAGAGGTGACAAAATCCGAAAAGAGGGTAGAGTAACTTGTCTAAGGTCACACAGCCAATAAAAAGCAAAACTCAGGTCAGAACCTAGGCTAAGACCTTTAGACCTAAGAACTGAAAATAGTCTGGTACACCCCGCCCCCACCAACACTAATATAGAATTCACAATAAAAGAGATCTAAACTGCAAAATGAACATAACCCAAAAAAGTCTTCATTCCCCCCACAAAGTGATTACTTGATGCTTTAAAAGAAATGTAGGCCAAGAGCGGTGGCTCACGCCTGTAATCCCAGCACTTTGGGAGGCTGAGGCAGGCAGATCACGAGGTCAGGAGATCGAGACCATCCTGGCTAACACGGTGAAACCCCGTCTCCACTAAAAAAAATACAAAAAATTAGCCAGGCATGGTAGCGGGCGCCTGTAGTCCCAGCTACTCGGGAGGCTGAGGCAGGAGAATGGGAGGCAGAGCTTGCAGCTTGCAGTGAGCCAAGATCGAGCCACTGCACTCCAGCCTGGGTGACAGAGCGAGACTCTGTCTCCAAAAAAAAAAAAAAAAAAGGAATATAACATTACTATTTTTAAATGTATATATTTCTCATTCTTTGTTAGGTGTCCTAAATATACATGCATATTCTGCCTTTGACTAATCCAGAATTGTCCACATCTGTAGGATCTGAAGTCTAGGCATTTTCCCTCTGCCACGCTGCCCTTCATAAAATTTTTCAAGCAACTTCATAAAACAAATAAAAATGCTGTTTATTTATAAAATTTAAAAAATCACCCAACAGCTCAGAGTTCTTGTCCCCATCCCCACACCACAGGCTCCAAATCAATATGAATAGCTCCACTGTCCACCTAGATGCCCAAGCTAAACCTGTTTTGGTTTATATTTTTCAACCTCATGCTCAACCCCACCTTCCTCCCACCCCTGCATGGCTCAATTTTGCTTATTCAGCTGTCTGGCCTCTCACCTGTGCTCCCTTCCTTGCTTGACAGGCCTTAGCTCAGGCCCCACCATGTCTCACCTTGACATCTGCAGCCATCTCCTCATTGGTCTTCCTGCCTCCAGTCTTTCCCCCGTGATTCATTTTCTGCACTGGGGATGATCTTTCTAATTTCCAAACCTGATCAAAACCCTTTCGTGACTCTGCATTACCCACAAGATAAAAGCCAAATCTGTATACCCTCAGGTTTTCCCTTCCCTCTCTGGGACTCTTCCTTTCCTTCCTCACAGTACTGAGCACCATACTGTCAGATTTTAGTGAGAGCATTGGCCGGGCAGAGCGGTTCACGCCTGTAATCCCAGCACTTTGGGAGGCAGAGGCAGGCAGATCATCTGAGGTTGGAAGTTCAAGACCAGCCTGGCCAACATAGTGAAATGGTGAAACCCATCTCTACTAAAAAATACAAAAATTAGCTGGGCGTGGTGGCCTGTAATCCCAGCTACTCAGGAGCCTGAGGCAGGAGAATCGCTCAAACCCGGGAGGCAGAGGTTGCAGTGAGCCAAGATCGCACCACTGCACTCCAGCCTGGGCAACAGAGTGAGACTGTGTCTCAAAAAAAAAAAAAAAAAAAAAAAAAAAAGATTTTAGTGAGAACACAAACCACTAGAGTCAATTATGAACCGTCTTCCCCATTAGACAGACCATCAGGCCAGCTCTGAATGTCCTGTATCCAGCCCAAGCCTAGCGTGGAGGAAAAATGTAGGAAATAGTTGTTAATGATGATCCAATGCCTGCTGTCTAGAAGACACAGTAATGATACTGCTTGCTGTGACCAGAGTCTGAAAAGCCATTTTCAAACCTTGCCTCAAAGGCTGCATTAAAGTGAGAAATTTATCCATGCTGGCTCTTACCAACCTACTGCTTCCCACAGCAGCCTGGGTATGAAATGGCCTTGGACCATTCTGAACAGTAAATTATTATTCTTTGCATTTTAATAACTTTAGGGAAATATAACATTTTGACACAGTTAATGCTCACTCTATTGTTCCCTGCCCCACTAAGTAAGTGACTCAGGAAGGCAAGTACCAGAAGTCCCGGGTAGGAACTCGTCCATAAAAAAAAAAAAAAAAAAAAGGCTGGGTGTAGGGGCTCACGCCTGTAATCCCAGCACTTTGGGAGGCCGAGACAGGTGTATCGCCTGAGGTCGGGAGTTCGAGACCAGCCTGGCCAACATGGAGAAACCCTGTATCTACTAAAAATACAAAATTAGCCGGGTGTGGTAGCACATGCCTGTAATCCCAGCTACTCAGGAGGCTGAGGCAGGAGAATTGCTTGCACCCGGGAGGCGGAGGTTGTGGTGAGCTGAGATCATGCCATTGCACTCCAGCCTGGGCAACAAGAGTGAAGTTCCATCTCAAAAAAAAAAAAATCCAGTACATCTGCCACCCAAAAATCAAACTTAGTTCTTCAAAATTACAAAACCCAGCGGGGCAAGTGGCTCATGTCTGTAATCCTAGCATGTTGGGAGGCTGAGGCAGGAGGATCGCTTGAGCCCAGGAGTTTGAGACCAGCCTGGGCAACACAGCGAGACCCCGTATCTACAAAAAATATGAAAACTAACTGGGCATGGTGTCACGCACCATGTAGTCCCTAGCTACTCGGGAGACTGAGGTAGGAGGATCACCTGAGCCCAGGAGGTTGAGGCTGCAGTGAGCTATGATTGCACCACTGTACTCCAGCCTAGGTGACAGAGAAAGACCCTATCTCAAAAAGAAAAAAAAAAATTACAAAACCTGTTAGTTGAAAAGATATGATTCTTGGCAGGGCACAGTGGCTCATGCCTGTAATCCTAGCACTTTGGGAGGCCAAGGTGGGTGGATCAGCTGAGGTCAGGAGTTAGAGACCAGCCTGATCAACATGGTGAAACCCCATTTCTACTAAAAATACAAAAAATAGCCGGCTGTGGTGGCGCTCGCCTGTAGTCCCAGCTACTCAAGAGGCTGAGGCTAGGGAATCACTTGAACCTGGGAGGTGGAGGTTGCAGTGAGCTGAGATCGCTTCACTGCACTCCAGCCTGGGTGACACCATCTCAAAAAAAAAAAAAAAAGATATGATCCTTTAAAAAAATGGTTAAATAGCGAGAACACTATTGTGCCAAAGAATGCCCATAGGTGATAAAGAATAGTGAGGGGCGATGGTTTCTTCTGTTTCAAATTGCATTTTATGAGAACATACTAATTTTATAATAAAAAACTTCAAACCTTGCATTTTTTAAAAGTCAATATTTTTTTTTTTTAATTGTGGTAAAACATAAAATTTACCATCTTAACCTCTTTTTTTTTTTTTTTTTTTTTTTTGAGATGGAGTCTCACTCTGTTGCCTAGGCTGGAGTGCAGTGGTGCAATCTCAGCTCACTGCAACCTCCACCTCCCAGGTTCAAGTGATTCTCGTGCCTCAGCCTCCTGAGTCGTTGCGATTACAGGCGCATGCCACCACACCCAGCTAATTTTTGTATCTTTAGTAGAGAGAGGGTTTCACCATGTAAGCCAGGCTGGGTTAACCATTTTTAAACATACAGTTCAGTAGTGTTAAGTATATTCACATTTGCTGTGTAACAATCTCCATTATTTTTTCATCCTACAAATTTGAAACTCTTTACCTATTAAACAACCCATTTTGGCCAGGCATGGTGGCTCACACCTATAATCCCAGAACTTTGGGAGGCCGAGGCGGAAGGATCACTTGAGCTCAGGAGTTTAAGACCAGCCTGGGCAATATGGCAAAACCTCGTCTCTACAAAAAATACAAAAACTAGCTGGGCGTGGTGGTGTGTACCTGTAGTCCCAGCTACTTGGGAAGCTGAGGTGGAAGGATGACCTGAGCCCAGGAGTTAGAGGCTGCAGTGAGCTATGATAGTGCCACTGCACTCCAGCCTAGGCGACAGAGCAAGAGCCTATCTCAAAACAAAAACAAAAACAAAAAACTCATTTCCTCCTCACCCCAGGCCCTGGCAGCCACCATTTTACTTTCTGTTTCTGAGTTTATATACAACTCATACCCAAGTTTAGATGCCTCATATACAGCATGTCTTTTTGTGACTGGCTTATACAGCATGTCTTTTTGTGACTCTCTTAGCACGATGTCCTCAAGATTCAGCCATGTTTTGTGGCATGTGTCAGAATTTCCTTCCTTTTCAAGGCTGAATAATATTCCATTGCATGTACATCCCGCCTTTTGTGTATTCATTCATCTGCTGATGGGCATTTGGGTTCCTTCTACCCTTTGGTTACTATGAATAGTGCTGCTAAGAATATGGGTATAGATACCTCTTGGAGACCCTGCTTTCAATTCTTTTGGATATTAATAGTTTGGATACTTGTCCCCCCAAATCTCACGTTGAAATTTAATCCCCAATGTTGGAGGTGGAGCTTGGTGGGAGGTGATTGGATCATGGGGAGGATTTCTCATGAATGGTTTAGGACCCTCCCCTTGGTGCTGTCCTCAGGAGATTTGTGTGTGGTATCTCCCCTTGCTCACTCTCTTGCTTTCTCACCATGTGATACACTGACTCCCCCTGTGCCTTCCACCATGACTGTAAGCTTCTGAGGCCTCACCAGAAGCCAATAGGATGCACAGCACCATGCTTCCTGTATAGCCGGCAGAACCGAGAGCCAATTAAACTTTTCTTTATAAATTACCCAGTCTCAGGTATTTCTTTATAGCAATGCAAGAATGGCCTAACACAGATATGTACCCAGAAGTGGAATGGCTGGATCAAACGGCAATTCTGTTTTTCATTTTGGGGGAGCTGCACCAGTTCACAGGGTTCTAATTTCTCTGTATCCTTGACAACACTTACTTTGTTTTGGTGTTTAATAGTAGCCATCCTAATGGGATATGAGGCAATATCATTGTGGTTTTAATAGACTTTATATTTTAGAGCAATTTTAGGTTTACAGCAAAATTGAGAGGGTACAGAGATTTCCCATATAGTTGTTGTCTCCACCATTTTCAACATCTCCCACCAAAGAGGTACATTTGCAGTAATTGATGAACCTACACTGACACATCATTATCACTCAAAGTCCACAGTTTACATTAGGGTTCACTCTTGGTGTTGTACATTTTAGGGGGTTGGACATATGTACAATGACAGGTATTTATCATTATAGTATCATACAGAGTAGTTTTGCTGCCCTAAAAATCTTCTGTGCTCCAATTATTCCTCCCTCCCCTGCCCCACCCACTGCTTTTTACTGTCTCCATAGTTTTGCCTTTTCCAGAATACATCCCAGTGTCATATAGTTGGCATCATTTAACATGAAGCCTTTTCAGACTGGCTTCACTTAGTAGCATTCATTTAAGTTCCTCTGTGACTTTTTATAGCTTGATAACTCATAATTTGTCATAGCTTGATTTAAGCACTGAATAATGTCTACATGCACCACAATTTATTTACCCATTTACCTACTGAAAGACATTTTGGGTTGAGTTTTGGCAATTATAAATAAAGCTGCTATAAACATCCATGTGCTGGTTTTTGTGTGGACATGTTTTCAGTTCCTTCAGGTAAATACTAAAGAGCAAGACTGCTGGATCACACGGTAAGAGCTTGCCTAGTTTTTGTAAGAAACTGCTTAACTGTCTTCCAAAGTGGCTGTGCCATCTTGCGTTCCCACCAGCAAGGAGTAAGAGTTCTGGTTGCTCCAACTTTCCCAGCATTTCATGCTGTCAGTGCTTTGGATTTTGGCCATTCTAATAGTTGTATAGTGGTCTGTTGTTCTAACTTGCATTTTCCTGATGACATGTTATATGGACCATCTTTTCATATGCTTATTTGCCACCTGTCTATCTTCTTTGCTGAGATATGTTAAGGGTTTTGTCCTGTTTTTAATCAGGTTGTTTTCTTACTGTTGAATTTTAAGAGTTCATTGTGGTTTTTGATTTACATTTCCCTAATTAGTGATGTTGAACATATTTTCATGTTTTTTGACCTACAGTTTTGTGTGTGTGCGTGTGTGTTTTTTTGAGACAGAGTCTCACTCTGTTACCTGGCTGGAGTGCAATGGGGTGGTCTTGGCTCACTGCAACCTCCACCTCCTGGGTTCAAGCGATTCTCCTGCCTCAGCCTCCCGAGTAGCTGGGACAACAGGTGCCCACAACCACACCCAGATAATTTTTGTATTTTTAGTAGATACGAGGTTTCACTATGTTGGCCAGGCTGTTCTCGAAATCCTGACCTCGTGATCCGCCTGCCTCGGCCTCCCAAAGTGCTGGGATTGCAAGCGTGAGCCACTGCACCTGGCCTAGTTTTGTTTTTGTTTTTGAGACAGAGTCTTGCTGTATTGCCCAGGCTGGAGTGCAGTGGCACAGTCTCAGTTTACTGCAACCTCTGCCTCCCAGGTTCAAGTGATTCTCCTGCCTCAGCCTCCGAAGTAGCTGGGATTACAGGTATGCATCACCACGCCCAGCTAATTTTTATATTTTTAGTAGAGAAAGGGGTTTCGTCTTGTTGGCCAGGCTGATCTCGAACTCCTGACCTCAAGTGATCCACCTGCCTTGGCCTCCCAAAACGCTAGGATTACTGGCATGAGCCACCACGCCTGGCCTGACCTAGTTTAAGCACACCAAAAGCTACTTTACATTTTAAAAAAGTGAATTTGATGTCTTTTGAAATCTCCTCTGTGCACCTGGGGAAGTCCCTGTCCTCTATCAACTTGAGAGGCTGGCTGCTGTGCTCACAAGCCTTCATTTACACAGCAAGCCTTCCTTTCAGGACGGCTGCAAAACGGAAGCCTAAAACAGTAGATGGTGACACAGAATGGTATTGTTACCAGCAGGGAAATGGCAAGCTCGCCCCCTGGTGACAAGCTGGGGAGACAACAGAAAAAGCAAATTTTTTTTTTTTTTTTTTTTTTTTTTTGAGACGGAGTCTCACTCTGTCGCCCAGGCTGGAGTGCAGTGGCGCGATCTCAGCTCACTGCAAGCTCCGCCTCCCGGGTTCAAGCAATTCTCCTGCCTCAGCCTCCCCAGTAGCTGGGACTACAGGCGCCTGCCACCACACCCGGCTAATTTTTTGTATTTTTTAGTAGAGACGGGGTTTCCCCGTGTTAGCCAGGATGGTCTTGATCTCCTGATCTCGTGATCCGCCCCCCTTGGCCACCCAAAGTGCTGGGGTTACAGGCGTGAGCCACCGTGCCCGGCCACAAATGTTCTTAAAAGGCACAACCACCACAAAGAACATACTCTCTACGGTACCTGGAATCTGGAAAGAACACTAATTAACACAAACCGTAGGTCACTCAAAATTGTTCATTCACAGGGACAGTTAAAAAGGCTCAGTTCCAGGGGACAAATGTGTCACAAAGTCCTTGCTTACAAACTCCTAGCTGAAGCTGCCTTGGGAAGAATCTGCTCCCTCAGCATGATGGGCAGTGCCAGGCGACTACACTGGAGGTGCTAATTTTTAACTGCCAATGTCTCTTCTAGACGATGGCAGGCTGATGTTTCATCTTCTTCAGCAACCCTGAAGCATAACAGCCTTTAAGCTGTATGTTGCACGTCCCTCTTGATCTCTGTGAATTTACTCAAAGATGTGACTCTAAAGGCAAAACGAAGCCCACACCAATGATTATGTAAGTCAGAGGGTGGTAGTTGTGACTATTTAACTGTTCTTAGTTCTTTAAGACCTCAATTACGTAAACCAAGATACGTTCTGATTTTCAAGCCATCCTAACCAAAATAATAATGATGAAAATGATGATAGCTGATTCCTTTAGGCCCCGGGGCTGCTAATTTTTCAAACTTCCTGCTATCCTCCCTTCCCTACCACCAATCTCCAGGGCTCTCTAGTTTGCTCCTATTTTTCACAGAGTTGCCAGAGTTTGAAAACTAAGACCCCCATAAACATGGCTATCTTCACAGAACATCCAGATGAAGGAATATTGACTGTAATAAACATTGTACAGAACACCCAGATAAAGGAATATTGACTGAAATAAACATTGTAGGCTATATTCCAGTAGCTGGGGCAATGGATCCATGTAAATGGAGCTACAAATTCAAGTCCCAAGTTTTTTTGCTCCAGCAGGTTGACCTTCAAGGGCTGCATCAGTCTTCAGAAACAGGAGCTGCCAGCCTCAAGCAGTTTGTTGCCTGGGAGGGAGGGTGGACCACATTACCCAAATGTTAAGGGTTGGACACCTTTCTGCTGTTCTTTGTGTAGCTGCTGGGCTCGATTTTTTAGCACCTCGGCCTTGGCCTCATCCTTATCAACACCATCCCCCAGCTTGTACATGCGACTGGCATTGGCACAGGCCCAGATATGACCCAGGTCACAGGCTTTCATGGAGTATTTACATGCCAGGTCCATGTCCTTGGGAAAGCCTGGGGCACCCTGCAGGAACATGGCACTGAGGTTGAAGCAACTGGAAGTATAGCCACCATCACAGGCCCTTGTGTAGTAGTCCCTGGCCTTTCCCAGGTCAGGCTGGCCATCCTCATTAACCTGTCCATCATGTGCCAGGAGGCCAACGTTGTGACATGCTGCTATTGACTTCTTTCCAGGCTTCTCACACGCCATCAAAAAGCACCTGGCGGCAGCTTTCAGGTCCTGGGTGAGACCACCTGAGAGGAAGGAAAGTAGGAAAAAATAAACCCAAGCCAGGGCACAACCTAAATTTCTCAGGCCAAAGTCAGTGAATAATTTTTTTTTTTTTTTTGGAGAAAGGGTCTTGCTCTGTTAACCAGGCTGGAGTGCACTGGCATGATCACGGCTCACTGCAGCCTCAACCTCCGGCTAAAGCAATCTTCCCATCTCAGCCTCCCCAAGTAGCTGGGACTACAGGCACACACCAACCACTATGCCTGGCTAATTTTTAAATCTTTTTGTAGAGACAGGATCTCACTATGTTGCCTAGGCTAGTCTTAAACTCTGGGACTCAAGCAATTCTCCCACCTTGGCCTCCCAAAGTGCTGGAATTACAGGCGTGAGCCACCACACCTGGCCAACAATTCCTGAATAAAGTTTAAGGCTGAGCACAGTGGCTCACACCTGTAATCCTAGCACTTTGTGCAGGATGATTGCTTGAGGCCAGGAATTCGAGATCAACCTGGGCGACAGAGCAAGACTTTACCTCAAAAAGAAAAAAAAATGTCCATACTATGAGCTCAGGCAGCATGAAAGGTAGCCTGGCATAGTGCACAGACCTCCTAGCTTTCTCAGCCGTAGAATCTTTTATTCAGATGATACCTTATGAGGAAACTCAAACGGGTAAAGGAGGTGAAAATTGGGAATGATAATAATATCTACCTCATGGGGTTACAGTGAGAACATGGCATATGACAAGCACTTAATTGTTTATTAATTTAAACATACAGTGGGCCCTCCATATCCATGGGTTCAACCAACCACACATCAAAAATATTAGGGAAAAAATAACAATACAATTAAAAAATACAAAATATATAAAATAGAACAATTATTTACTCAGTATTTACATTGTATTAGATAGTCTAAGTCAAGATTGTCCAACCCATGGGCCTGGGATGGCTTTGAAAGCAGCTTAACACAAATTCATAAACTTTCTTACAAAATTTTGAAATTATTATTATTATTATTATTATTATTATTATTTTTTGAGATGGAGTCTTGCTCTGTCGCCCAGGCTGGAGTGCAGTGGCGTGATCTTGGCTCACTGCAACCTCTGCCTCCAGGGTTCAAGCGATTCTCCTGCCTCAGCCTCCCAAAATGCTGGGATTACAGGTGCATGCCACCACGCCAGGCTAATTTTTGTGTTTTCAGTAGAGACGGGGTTTCACCATGTTGGTCAGGCTAGTCTTGAACTCCTGACCTCGTGATCCGCCCGCCTCAGCCTCCCAAAATGCTGGGATTACAGGCGCAAGCCACTTCACCTGGCCTATGAGTTTTTTTTGTGATTTTTTTTTTTTAAGCTCATCAGCTATCGTTACTGTATTTTATATATGGCCCAAGACAATTCTTCTTCCAATGTGGCCCAGGGAAGCAAAAAGATTGAACACCCCTGTTCTAAGTAATTGATTTAAAATACACAGGAGGCCAGGCACGGTGACTCACACCTGTAATCCCAGCACTTTGGGAGGCCGAGGTGGGCGGATCACCTGAGATCAGGAGGCTCAAGACCAGCCTGGCCAACATGGTAAAACCCCATTTCTACAAAGATACAAAAATTAGGCTGGGCGCAGTGGCTTACGCCTGTAATCCCAGCACTTTGGGAGGCCGAGGCGGGTGGATCACGAGGTCAGGAGTTCGAGACCAGCCTGGCCAACATGGTGAAACCCCGTCTCTACTAAAAATACAAAAAAATGAGCTGGGTATGGTGGCAGGGGCCTGTAATGCCAGCTACTCGGGAAGCTGAGGCAGAAGAATGGCATGAACCCCAGAAGTGGAGCTTGCAGTGAGCGGAGATCGCGCCATTGCACTCCAGCCTAGATGACAGAGCATAACTCTGTCTCAAAAAAAAAAAAAGAAAAAAAAAAAAAGATGATTTTAAGTGTAAAAAGAGCATGGGCCGGGCGCGGTGGCTCACGCCTGTAATCCCAGCACTTTGGGAGGCCGAGGCGGGCGGATCACGAGGTCAGGAGATCGAGACCATCCTAGCTAACACGGTGAAACCCCGTCTCTACTAAAAATAGAAAAAATTAGCCGGGCGTGGTGGCGGGCGCCTGTAGTCCCAGCTACTCGGGAGGCTGAGGCAGGAGAATGGCGTGAACCCAGGAGGCGGAGCTTGCAGTGAGCTGAGATCGGGCCACTGCACTCCAGCCTGGGCGAAAGAGCAAGACTCCGTCTCAAAAAAAAAAAAGAAAAAAAAAAAAAAAAAAGAGCATGGAGGAAAAGTATAGTGCAAGGCAGGCAAGCAAGCAGGGACCAGATCATGCAGGGTCACATTAAGGACCCCTGAATCTTAAAAACAATGGGAAATCACTAACAAATAATTTTAAGTAGAAGTGGTGGCAGGGCTCACTTTTTTTAGTTGTTTGTGTGTGTGCAAAACTTCAAATCTCCATGTACCATTACTCAATCTCAAAAAATATAAACATTTTAACATTATTCTTTTAAGTAACCATTCCAAATCCACCTAGAAATAACCATCATTATCATTAAGTGAACACCATTCCAGTCATCTTTGTAGCATGTGTTCAGATTAAATGCTGGCTGGTTGAATGGATACTAGATAGAAGTGTTTGGAAAAATTGGATCACAGATGCTACTTGTAAGTAAAAAATTTAACTTTGATTTTACTTGAATTTATCAGAAGAAAACCAAACTGAAGTGAAACTAAGGAAACTGCTGACCTACAAATTAATATTTCTAGCCCATAGTGACATTTCCTAAATGAGCCACTAGGGCTATCAAGAGTTTAGAAAAAATATTAAAAGGTTAGAATCATTTTTATTTTCATTTATTTACATTTATTTATTTATTTATTTAGAGACAGAGTCTTGCTCTGTGGCCGAGGCTGGAGTGCAGTGAAGCAATCTCGGCTCACTGCAGCCTCCACCTCCCGGGCTCAAGTGAGCCACTGCACCTGGCCTAAAATTTAGTTTAAAAAATTAAAATGGGGCCGGGCACGGTGGCTCACACCTGTAATCCCAGCATTTTGGGAGGCTGAGGCGGGTGGATCGTTTGAGGTTAGTTCAAGACCAGCCTGGCTAACATGGCGAAACCCCATCTCTACTAAAAATACAAAAATTAGCTGGGTGGTAGTGGCACACGCCCCTGTAATCCCAGCTACTCGGAAGGTTGAGGCAGGAGAATCACTTGAGCCAGGGGGTTGTGGTGAGCCGAGATCATGCCACTGCACACCAGCCTGGGCGACAGAGTGGGACCCTGTCTCGGGACCCTGTCTCAAAAAAAAAAAAAGACATCCTTGGCCAGGTGCAGTGGCTCACACCTTACCCTAGCACTTTGAGAGGCCAAGGTGCAAGGATTGCTTGAGGCCAGGAGTTTGAGACCAGCCTGATAACATAGTGAGATCCTGTCTCTACAAAAAATAAAAAATTAGCTAAGCATGGGGGCACGTGCCTATAGTTCCAGCCACTGGGGAGGCTGAGGCAGGAGGATTGCCTGAGCCCAGGAGCTCAAGGCTGCAGTGAGTTATGATTTTATCACTGCACTCCAGTCTGAGAAACAGAACAAGATCCTGTCAAAAAAAAAAAAAAAAAAAGCTGCCTGTCAAAGGTCCTATTACTTATTTGTGTGTGTGTGTGTGTTTTGTTTTTTTTTTTGTGAGACAGAGTCTTGCTCTGTTGCCCAGGCTGGAGTGCAGTGGCGCGATCTCAGCTCACTGCAACCTCTGCCTCCAGGGTTCAAGTGATTCTCCTGCCTCAGCCTCCTGAGTAGCTGGGATTACAGGTGCGCGCCACCACGCCCAGCTAATTTTTTTTTGTATTTTTAGTAGAGACGGGGTTTCACCATGTTGGTCAGGCTGGTCTTGAACTCCTGACCTCGTGATCCACCCGCCTTGGCCTCCCAAAGTGCTAGGATTACAGGCATGAGCCACCGCGCCTGGCCTGTGGTGGTTTTAAATATGTCCATAAGTTCTTTAATATTCCTTCCTCTTCAAGAAGTGGAATTTAAGTCCTTCCCCTTAGTGTAGGCTACATCTAATAAATATGTGATAGAAATGAAAAGTGTGTGACTTCCAAAGATAGGTCATAGAAGACACTGTGGATTCTATCTTGTTGTCTCCTTTAAATTACTCACTCTGGGGGAGCCCAGACGCCATGTCATGAGGACACTCAAGCAGCCCATGGAGAGAACCATGTCATGACGATCTGAGCTCTCCCAATAACAGCTGGTAAGGAACTAGAGGCCTCTGCTACCAGCCATCAGAGTGAGTCATCTTAGAATTGGAAACTCCAACTTCAGTCAAGCCTTCCAATGTCTCCAGCCCTGGCTCCCTGGCCAATGTCTTGACTATAACCTCATGAGATACCCTGAGGTACCCCCACTAAACCACTCCCAAATTCTTGACCCACAGAAACTATTGAGGTGAACAAAAATAACTATTTCGTTATTTAGCCATAGATAATGTAAACACTATGCCAGTGATAACTACAATTAGAGTACAAGGAGAAAAGACAGAAGGAAGACAATAATTACTGACCCCTTACTCTGTGCCAAGCACATGCTGATGCCTTTTCCTATGCTGTCCTACTTAATCCTCACGACCCTTACAAAGCAAGTACTATTTCCCTCCAATTTACAGGTGATGTAACTGAGGCACAGAGTCGAAGTGATTGGCTCAAGGTCCCACTACTTGCAAATAGCATTCCCTAAGGTTTACCTAACTTGAAAGGCTGTGTTCTCCCCCCCATCACTCTGCTGAACTCCTACCTCTCCATCTTCCTACAATGCACTTTCCCAATGCCTGCGAGACCCTTCTGCAAGAGCTTATCATGGGGCTCAGGTGTGAGGCCAGCACTGCTATCAATGACAAGGACCCAAAAGGCAGGCCCTCCTTACCTTTTCCAGTCACATAGTAGGCCCCCAGTTTGTAGCAGCTATCACTGTGCTGGTTCTCTTCACAGTTAAACTTCAACACCTTGGCAGCCTCATCAAAATTCTTCCGGATCCCTTCCAAATAGTCCACCAGCCGATAGCAACCTGCGAGAAGAGGGCAAGGGCTGTTCTTCATGTCTGGGGCTGCTGCTCGCAGTGGGGACTTGGGGGTAGGGGGTGCCCAGGTGTGGCAGGCCAGGTGATGTCTTTTAAGACAGCCCCTGTCCTCCTGATGTGTGGCAAGTTGGCCTTACCACAAAGAATGTAGGTGGTGTTTAGCCATTCCTACAAATGGCATTGTCTCCCCACAGCCATGGACTGAGCAATGCATGGCTTGGGGAGACCTCAGCCCCTGCATTGGCTCCACCACTCACCAGCCCTTCTGCTCCCTGTCAGCCATGCCCAAGTATCCACTGACTTCCATGATTGAAACTTTGCTAGTTTTGGAATCTCTCATGAAGTTAAATGGTAAAAACAGTGAAAACCTAAAAGGCTCATAGGCTAGTCTTTGTAGCAGCAAGAAAAGGGTGCTGGGCCAGGCTCGGTAGCTCATGCCTGTAATCCCAGCACTTGGGGAGGCTGAGGCAGGAGGATCACTTGAGGTCTGGAGTCCGAGACCAGCCTGGACAGGGTAAAACCCTGTCTCTACTAAAAATGCAAAAAAATTAGCCAGGAGTGGAAAAATATAAAAAAATTAGCCAGGTGTGGTGGCGCACACCTGTAATCCCAGCTACCTGGGAGGCTAAGGCAGGAGAATCGCTTGAACCCAGGGGGTGAAGGTTGCAGCGAGCCGAGATCACGCCACTGCACTCCAGCCTGGGTGACAGAACGAGACTCTGTCTTAAAAAAAAAAAAAAAGAAAGAAAGAAAAAGAAAAGGGTGCTGTAATGACTATAGCTTACTCCTCAGCCAGGGTAGGAACATGAAAGCCAAAGAGAAAGAGTAGAGGCGGCAGCTTCTATGGAAATAGGCTCTACTTCCTTGGCAGTCTCCCAGTCCCAGTAAACCTCTTTCCTTAATCTCTCTCCCCTCTTCTTCACCCCCAGTGACAACATATATCTCTCATTCATTTTCGTTCAACAAATATTTGAGCATCTCTATGCATCTATGTACCAGACATGGTTCTAGATGCTGAGAATATACTCATTTGCCCTCCTAAAATTTACATTCTAGGGGAGGAAATACAATAAGTAAATAAATGAACAAAATTTATTCAAACAGTAATAAATGTTATGATTATAACAACTCAGAAACAGGAAGTGAAATACTGCATGTCCTCACTTATAAGTGGGAGCTGAATACTGTGTACACATGGACATAGGGAGTGTGGAATAATAGACACTGGAGATTGGGAAGGGTGGGAGGATGGTGAGGGATAAAAAATTACCTAACGGGTACAAGTGCATTATTTGGGTGATGATTGGTTACATTAAAAGCCCAGACTTCCCCAGCAATTTGGGAGGCCGAGGCAGGCAGATCACCTGAGGTCGGGAGTTCTAGACCAGCCTGACCAACATTGAGAAACCTCGTCTCTACTAAAAATACGAAAATATTAGCTGGGCATGGTGGCGCATGCCTATAATCCCAGCTACTCGGGAGGCTGAGGCAGAGAATCACTTCAACTCGGGAGGCGGAGACTGCGGTGAGCCAAGATGGCGCCATTGCGCTCCAGCCTGGGCAACAAGAGCAAAACTCCATCTCAAAAAAAAAAAAAAAAAAAAAAAAGCCCAGACTTCACAACCAGGCAATATATCCATGTAACAAAACTGCACTTGTACCCCTTAAATTTATACAAATAAATAAATAAATGCTATGACTGAAATAAAACAGGATAACTGTTTGCTGTCAACTTTGGGTGAATGGCTAACAAAGACTGAGCCACTGGGGAGGGGCTCACCAAGGACTGTGACCTCAATAACAAGAAAGCACTAGCTATTTAAAGACAATGAAATGGGAGTGGGGCAGGGATTTGGAAAAAATTTAAAAATAAAAAATAAAAAATGAAATTAAAAGACAGTAAAATGGGCAGGGGCACAAAGTCCTGGCACAAGGAACAGTAAATACAAAGACCTGAAAGAGAGAATAAGTTTGGCACGAATAAGGTACAACATGGCTGAACCAAGGAGGAGGGTCAGGAAATGAAGAAGGAAGGTAGGGACCAGACCACAGGCCTTGTGAAACATAGGATGGAGTTATGATTTTTTCCAACTGAAACAGTAAACCACTGGAGGGTTTTAAGAAAATAAGTAATATGATTCAGGCCAGGTGTGGTGGCTCATGCCTGTAATCCCAGCACTTTGGGAGGCCAAGGCGGGTAGATCACTCGAGGTCAGGAGCTCTAGACCAGCCTGGCTAACATGGTGAAATCCCGTCTCTACTAAAAATACAAAAATTAGCCAGGCTTGGTGGCGCACGCTTGTAATTCCAGCTACTTGGGAGGCTGAGGCAGGAGAATCACTTGAACCCAGAGGCAGAGGTTGCAGTGAGCTGATATCGTGCCACTGTACTCAAGCCTGGGCAACAGAGCAAGACTCAGCCTCAGGGAAAAAAAAAAAAAAAAAAGCCAGGTGTGGTGGAACACGCCTGTAATCCCAGCTACCTGGGAGGCTGGGGCAGGAGAAGTACTTGAACCTGGGAGGCAGAGGTTGCAGTGAGCTGAGATTGCACCACTGCACTCCAGCCTGGGTGACAGAGTAATACCCTGTCTCAGAAAACAAACAACCAAAAAGCCACCAAAACCAAACAAACAACCCCACCCCCAACAAAAACGTTACTCTGGTATATATGTTCATATATGCCTGAGTATGGAGGAATTTAATTATGTGAGGGTATATAATTGGGCATTGATAACAAATAGGTTATTTTAAAATCTAACAAAATTTAAATTAAAATATCAGTTTATCTGCGAGTAGAAATGGATTTTAAGGGAGTAAAGTGCAAAGAGAGGGACAGGTTAGAAGGCGACTTCAGTTATCCAGGTAAGAAAGTGTGACATGCAAGGAACTACTACACCAGTTGCTACGGTAACTGTAGCCCCTTCTCAGGTCTCGTAAAGTGCTGCAGCCAGTCCTTTTGATATATCCACCCTTCCCAATTCCAAGAACTTGCTTCTCAGACATGTTTTGCTCTCCACTGCCTACAGAGCAAAGTCTATATTCCTTACCCTGGCATTCAAGCCCTGACATACTGTGGGCCAGACTCCCGCTTCAAACGTACTACATCCTGACTTCAACCTTCCAAAAGATAGCACTTTCTTCTCCCACCCTCTCCTCCATTTAATCAACACTTGCCCAGCCCTCCAGACCTCCCCTCAAAGTCTTCCCTAACCACCCTGTTACTTAGTGACCCCAATTCCTCTAAGTTCTTTCTATACTTAGGACATGGACCAGCTCTCAAAGAACAACCCCAGGTTCTTTTTTTTTTTTTTTTTTTGAGACGTTGTTTCACTCTTGTTGCCCAGGCTGGAGTGTGATGGCGCGATCTCGGCTCACTGCAACCTCCGCCTCCCAGGTTCAAGCCATTCTCCTGTCTCAGCCTCCCGAGTAGCTGGGATTACAGGCGCATGCCACCACGTCCGGCTAATTTTTGTATTTTTAGTAGAGACAGTTTAATCATATTGGTCAGGCTGGTCTTGAACTCCTGTCCTCAGGTGATCTGCCCACCTCAGCCTCCCAAAGTGCTGGGATTACAGGCGTGAGCCACTGTGCCCGGCCCAACCCCAGGTTCTTTTTAAGCCATCATACTGCAGAGCAACTCTGTGTCATGACTATGTTATGATATGTATATGGTTGTGTTATGGTCTATGTTACGGATTAGCCTCAAGGAATAGCTATGTCATTTCTGCAAACTAAACTGACTAAACTGCAAGCTATTAGAAGGTAGGGCCAGTGCCACTTTTTTTCTTTTCTTTTTTTTTTTTAGTAGCGACAGGGTTTCATCATATTGCCCAGGCTGGTCTTGAACTCCTGGCCTCAAGTGATCCTCCCGCCTCACCTCAGCCTCCCAAAGAGCTGGGATTACAGGCTTGTGCCACCACACCAGTCCTTTATTTGAAAGAAAAAAAAAAAAGGCTGGGCACGGTGGCTCACACCTGTAATCCCAGCACTTTGAGAGGCCAAGGCAGATGGATTGCTTGAGGTCAGGAGTTCGAGACCAGCCTGGCCAACATGGTGAAACCCTGTCTCTACGAAAATACAAAAATTAGCCAGGCGTGGTGGTGGGTGCCTGTAATCCCAGCTACTCGGGAGGCTGAGGCAGGAGAATTGCTTTAACCCAGGAGGCAGAGGTTGCAGTGAGCTGAGATCGAGCCACTGTACTCCAGCCTGGGTGACAGAGTGAGACTCAGTCTCAAAAAAACAAAAAAATTAAAAAGTAGGCAGCGCGCAGTGGTTCATGCCTGTAATCAAAGGCGGGAGGATCACTTGAGCCCAGGAGTTGCGACCAGCCTGGACAACGTAGTGACATACTATCTCAAAAAAGAAAGAAAATACAAAAAATAAAAATAAAGCAAGAAGAAGAAAACCACCCAAAGGTATTAGCTGCTCTGGTTGGACCCCTCTGGTCGCCACCATCCACCTATACTCTTAAGTCAATTCAATGTTCACACAACACACGGGACACATTTGTGATTCAGGGGGTCTTCGCCAGCTGTTACCTATGGTAAGAACTGCATGGTTCACTCCCTTACCTTCTTCAAGGCTTTATTCAATTGCCACTTTCTCAGTGATCTTCCCTGATCACTCAATTTAAAACTGCCCTCCTGCCCTCCTGATACCCTTCACCCAGTCTTTTTTCCACGGCACTTACTACTTTCTTTTTATTTTATTTATTTTTTTTTTGAGACGGAGTCTCGCTCTGTCGCCCAGGCTGGAGTGCAGTGGCGCGATCTCTGCTCACTGCAAGCTCCATCTCCCGGGTTCACGCCACTCTCCTGCCTCAGCCTCCCGAGTAGCTGGGAATACAAGCGCCTGCCACCACGCCCGGCTAATTTTTTGTATTTTTAGTAGAGACAGGGTTTCACCGTGTTAGCCAGGATGGTTTCGATCTCCTGACCTCGTGATCCACCCGCCTCAGCCTCCCAAAGTGCTGGGATTATAGGCGTGAGCCACGGCTCCCGGCCGGTACTTACTACTTTCGAACACGATTTCATAAATTACCTGAGGCTTATTGCCCGACTCCCCGCACTAGCTTGGAAGCTCCACGAGGGCAGGGAGTTTCATCTGTTCACCGATGGATCCCCAGTCCCTAACCCAAAAGCCCCAGCACGTCTCTTCCTACCCGCCCCGGCCTCCTGGCTCGGTCTTCCCGGGACACATCGCCCTTCCCAACACACGCGGTCACCGCGATCCACAGACCCCGACCCCCGCCCGCCACATGATTCCTTCTCCAGCCTCTCAGAGGTCGCAGACCAGACCTCTCCGGGCACGTCCCTCCCCGACGCGTCGCCGGGCTGCGCTGGAGCCGCTCACCGTCCGGGTCCTTCTCGTGGTAGCAGTGGTAGTTGCACTCCACCTCCATGTTCTCCAAAAAGGACTTGACCTGCTCCTCATCCTGGAAGTCCACCATGCCGGCCATGGTTCGCGCTGGCCCAAAGACGGTCACGTGAGCCGGCGGAGGGGGCGGAGCGGGGCGTGGGGCTGTCGCCATCCGCGGCGCTCTCCCGGGATCCCGGGGCGAGCCAAGCGAGCCTGCGCTTCCCAGCAGCCACCGCGCCGTTAAGGGCGCTGGCAGCCACGCTTCCAGGGCTAACCGCCTTCCTGAAACTGGGGGCGGTCTCTCTGCAGCACCTTATCTATGCTCGCTTTGTAGCCTTAGTGATTTTCCACCTGCAGTCATTTATCTATGTATAATCCCTAAGCGCCTACTGTGTGCCTCACCAGTGCATTGTTCTAGGGATATGACAGCTAGGAATATGGTCCCTGCCTTCAAAGAACTTGGAGTTCAATAGGAAGACATTCGCTTATCCATTCAGCAAGCATTTAGAGGAGCTTCTATATGTGCCAGGTGTAGCTGGACAAAGTGCAGTGAGCAGTCTGATTCATCTCTCTTCTTCCCAGACCTGTCTTGGCCACCAACATGAATTACCTAAGCAATGAATGGCTATGGGAGATGTTGACTGGAACACAGTAGCAGTGAAGGGTGTAGCAACGTCACTGTTATAACACCTAGTACTCAAACAGTGCTGAACTTTGTTCCAGGCTCTAAATGCTTTATATGAATTAACTCATTTAATTCTAATTATATATCATGTCACTGTAAACACACTCACAGTGACACTATGGGTAGGTATTATTATTATCCCCATTCTACAGATAAGAAAACTAAAGTACAGAGAAATTAAGTAATTTGTCCAAGGTCACACAGTAAGTGAGGGAGTTGGTATGCAATAATAATTTTTTTAAAAAAAATAAAAGAATGAATGAGGCCGGGCGCGGTGGTTCACGCCTGTAATCCCAGCACTTTGGGAGGCCGAGGTGGGTGGATCACCTGAGGTCAAGAGTTCGAGACCAGCCTTGCCAACCTGGTGAAACTCTGTCTCTACTAACAATACAAAATTAGCAGGGGTCTCTACTAAAAATACAAAATTACAGGGAGCACACCTGTAATCCTAGCTCTTTGGGAGGCTCAGGCAGGAGAATTGCTTTAACCTGGGAGGTGGAGGTTGCAGTGAGCCGAAATTGCGCCATTGCATTCCAGCCTGGGCGACAGCAGCGAAAAAGAATGAATGAGGTAGAAAAGGAACATGTCAAGGAGATGGGGAGGAGGAGAGGAAATTTACCTACATTTTGCTTTGTTTTCCTGCTCCTGTTCCTGCTAAGAATCATCAGTTCCATAAAGCTTAGATGGAAAGTTCTCCTAAGACAGCCACTTCCTATTCATCTTTTTTTTTTTTTTTTTGAGATGGAGTTTCGTTCTTGTTGCCCAGGCTGAAGTGCAATAGTGCGGTCTCAGCTTACTGCAACCTCCACCTCCCAGGTTCAAGCGATTCTCTTGCCTCAGCCTCCCGAGTAGCTGGGCTTACAGGTGCCCACCACCACGCCTGGCTAATTTTTTTTGTATTTTTAGTAGAGACAGGGTTTCACTATATTGGCCAGGCTGGTCTTGAACTCCTGACCTCAGGTGGTCCACTGGCCTCGGCCTCCCAAAGTGCTGGAATTACAGGTGTGAGCCACCACACCCGGCTGACTTCCCATTCATCTTTGAATTCCAACCAGCCCTACTTTTGAATTCTCAATGGAGCTAAATCCATGGCTTCCCATCGCCTATAACAATGCTTTCCAAATGGCTCCATTATTAAGCTCTCCCCAATGGCAGCAAATAATGGACTATTTCCAACCACTTATTTATTGGAAGGCAGCCAATAATGTCTGAAATCCCAGTTTTATTTTTTAAATTCATAGGATTTTACATTCAATTCCCCATAATACATCTTTCATAGGATAACAGAAGATTGCCTTTTCTCCCCCAAGCCTTTGAGTAAAATTGACATTCCAGGCAATATACCACATTTACCTGTGGTTTCTTATACCCTGATCACCTTAGGGGACTCCTCAGTACACATGGCCCAGGATGGGAATCCTTGAACTTTGGTTTGAGGTCATCTTCTTTAGGATGGCCTTCAAGACCCTGTGCAATCTGATTCTAGCCTTATATTCTGCCTCTCTTCCCCCACATCCCACCAACCTTCTGTTCTCTGAATAGATCCCAAGTTTGTGTCCCTGTTTACCTCTGCTCTTGATGCCTGGACCACCCTTTTTGACACAAATCGGAAATACTCTCCTATGTAAAGTCTTCCCAGACACAACAATTACACACATTCAAATTAGATTTAGATGCTCCCATTTTGGTGTTCCACACCACTTGGTTTATTCTGGTATAGTGTAGTAGGAAAGAAAGAACTGGCTTTGCAGTGGGGACAGATCTTAGTTCAGAATCCATGTTCCATGTTTATTAAATTGTAACCTTAAACCAATCATGTTTGTGAGTCTGAATCCTCTTCTGTAAATGCAGATCCATTTGTAATGGCTGTCAGAAGGACTACAAGTTCATGTATGCAATGTGCTTGGCAGAGCGCCTGGCTCAAAGTCATTCCTGTTCCAGGAATGTTTCTTGTCATGCCAATAATGGCATGAAAGTCTGTGTTCCCCACCAGACTGTGACCTCTGTGTCCTGTATGCTGGTCACAGGGCCAAGAATAGAGCAGGGTGATGTCGATTACTAAAATCTGGGAATGTTTCCCTTTATTTTCTGAGTTGAACTGCATTGAAATGAGATCACCTGAGCGGTAGAGGGCACAAGAGAGTTAGTTGGTGATGAGAGGCTCAACCAAGTAAGAGGTCACTTTTTTTTGTTTTGCTCTTTCATCCAGGCTAGAGTGCAGTGGCACGATTTTGGCTCACTGCAACCTCCGCCTTACAGTTTCAAGCAATTCTCCTGCCTCAGCCTCCCGAGTAGCTGGGATTACAGGCGCCCACCACAATGCCCGCCTAATTTTTGTATTTTTAGTAGAGATGGGGTTTCACCATATCGGCCAGGCTGGTCTCGAACTCCTGACCTCATGATCCGTTTGAACTTACTGTTGCCTCTGCCCTAGAGTGCTTTTCCCCTGTATTTTTTTTTTTTTTTTTTTGGCTTGCCTTCTTAAGTTCTCTGCTTCAATTTGACATCGTCCATGTGGTCTTAGCTCATTCTTGTTATAATCACAGTGTCTTGATTGTGCCCAGCAATATTAGGTGCCCAAGTATTGTTGACTGAATTAAGAAGAGGGATTATCATTCCAAATAATTAGGTTTTCATTAATGGAACTTAGAATATCACTGACTCTTGCTCTTTTGACCCAGGTTTTTCTTAAAGCTATAAGAAACATTAAATGAAGGTCTAATTGACATACAGGAAACTGCACATAACTTTAAAGTAACAATTATGAGTTTCTACATATGTATACACCTGTAAACCATTATCACAATCAAGATAATGAGCATATTCATCACCTCAAAATTTCCTCATGTGCCTTTGTACTTCATTCCCTCCCCAGCAACCATTAATCTGCTTTCTGTCACTGAAGATGGGTTGCATTTTGTAGGATATTATCTAAATAGAATGATACAGTAAGTACTGTTTCTTTTTGTATAGTTTCTTCGATTCAGCATAATTATTTTGAGATTCATCCATGTTACCACATGTATTAATAGTTCATTCTTTTTGTTAGTGAATGACATTTCATGATGTAGATATATCACAATTTGTTTATCCATTTGGGTTTCCAGTTTTTGGCTTACAAATAAAGCTGCTGTGAATATTTGTGTACGTGTCTTTGTATGGGCATTCATTTCCATTTTTGGGGTTCATACCTAGGAGTGGAATGGCTAGATCATATGGTAGGTATATATCTAACTTTAAGAAATGCCCAAACTGTTTTCTAAAGTGATTCTACCATTACATTCTTACCAGCAGTGTTTGACAGTTCTAGTTGCCCTACATCCTCACCATCATTTGAAGTGTGGTCAGTCTTTTAAAATTTTAGCCATTATAGTGAATATAACAGTATCTTATCATAGGTTTAGTTTGTATTTTTTTGAGTGACCAATGATGTTGGCATCTTTTCATGTGCTTATCTGCCATCTGTGTATCTTTGATGACATGTTTGTTAAAATCTTTCACCCCCTTTTTATTGGATTGTTTTTTATTATTGCATTCTAAGAGTTATTTATATATTCAAGTCCGTTATCAGAAGTTTTGCATATATTTTCTCCCAGTTTGGCCTGCCTTTTTTGTTTTTATAACAGTGTCTTTCAAAACCAAAAGTTTTTCATTTTAATGGTGTGTCTAGTTTATTGATTTTTTTCCTCTTGTTAATAGTTTGTGCTTTTTCTTTCGTATTCAAGAAGTCTTTGCCAAACCCAAAGTCACCAAGATTTTATCCTATATTTTCTTGTAGAAATTTTATGGTTTAAATCTTATATTTAGAAAGCCTATGATCCATTTCAGATTAATTTTTGTATGAGGTATGAGATAACAGTTGAGGTTCACTTTATTGCATGTGGGTTTATAATTACTCCAGCACCATTTGTTAGAAAGATTATCCATTCTCGGTCTCCCAACGCGTTGGGATTACAGGCGTGAGCCGCCACTCCAGGCCTCGGGATAGGTCTTAATACCTCCTTTTTATAAAGGAGGTCCAGATAAGTAAAGTGATTTCCACCAGGTCACACAGCCCGCTAAACCTCTCCCAAAGGGTTACACGTTGGTAAAGGAGCCGCCCCGTGAGAGAGACCGGACCAATCACGTTTGCTGTGAGGTCACTTTGGAGGCCTGAGATTGGTGCTCGTGTCTAAACGGACCCGATCTTTCTGAGTGGCTGGTGCAGCTGAGGGAGGTTCCAGGTGGCTTGCCCGGGGGCTGCCCAGCTCGCCGTCCTCTGCAGATCCCCTCGGGACTCTCAGCATTGTGTGGGTTAGCCGTGGAGACGCCCTGCCCTTCCTGCTTTGGCCAGTCAACCCCCTCAAGCCCGTGCCCGTAGAGGCTGCAGCCCTTCCTCACCTCATCACTCCCCATCCCCCCAAGACATGGAAAGGCCGTGACAGCTGCCAGCCCTGCACATGCACTTGTTTCAACAGCGGCGATTGCACATCACGTAGTCCCCACGTGACCTGTCGGGCCTAGGGCAAGCGCAAAGCTTTCGGAAACCCGAATTATTGCAACCTTGACTTCCTGCCTGTCTCTGAGGCTCCCGGGCTGTGCTTTAAGCTGGACAGGCACCTGCTTTACAGGGAAAAGGACCAAGGTCCAGAGAGGAAAGGGGCTTGTCCCAGGATACGCAGCAAGTTAGTGACAGAGTCATACTCTTCCCTCTGGGCAGGCACCTGTAGTCCCAGCTACTTGCGAGGCTGAGGCAGGAGAATTGCTTGACCCCAGGAGGCAGAGGTTGCAGTAAGCAGAGATCACACCACTGCACTCCAGCCTGGGTGACAGAGTGAGATTCTCTCTCAAAAAAAAAGGGCCAGGAGGCCGGTGTGGTAGCTCACACCTATAATCCCAGCACTTTGGGAAGCTGAGGTGGGTGGATCACCCGAGGTCAGGAGTTCGAGACCAGCCTGGCCAACATGGTGAAACCCTGTCTCTACCAAAAATACAAAAATTAGCTGGGCATGGTGGCGGGTGCATGTAATCCCAGCTACGTGAGAGGCTGAGGCAAGAGAATCACTTGAACCGGTGAGGCAGAGGTTGCAGTGAGTTGAGATCGTGCCATTGCACTCCAGCCTGGGCAACAAGGATGAAACTCCATCTCAAAAAAGACAAAAAATAAAATTAAATTAAATTTTAAAAAGGCTGGGCATAGTGGCTCATGCCTGTAAACCCAGCACTTTGGGAGGCCGAGGCAGGTGGATCATGAGGTCAGGAGTTAAAGATCAGCCTGGCTAAGATGGTGAAACCCCGTCTCTACTAAAAAATACAAAAAAATTTGCTGGGCGTGGTGGCATGTGCCTGTAATCCCAGCTACTTGGGAGGCTGAGGCAGAGAATCACTTGAACCTGGGAGGCAGATGTTGCAGTGAGCCAAGATCGTGCGTGCCACTGCACTCCAGCCTGGGCGACAGAGCGAGACTCCATCTCAAAAAATAAAAAATAAAAAATAAAAATAAAAAAAGACATTTGCTGGAAATAAGCACTGGAATAGAAGTTTCAATACTAATTACTGTTCTGCCACTTCCATAGTGTTTGTTCAGCTTTGGCTAAATCCATTCTCTTTTATTCTCTTTTTAGATCCTCAGTCTTCTCATCTGTAAAATGGGACTCCCAATCTCTACCCCACCTTGATGCTGGGAAAAGACAAACCAACCTCAATACCTAAGTTTAAAGGGTGTTTTACATAACCATGAAAGTGTTGTCTTGGCCAGGTGCTGTGGCTCATGCCTGTAATTTCAGCACTTTGGGAGGACAAGGTGAGAGGATCCCTTGAGCCTAGGAGTTTAAGACCAGCCTGGGTAACATAAAGAGACCCCATCTCTACAAAAAATAAAAACATTAGCCAGGTGTGGCAGCATGTGCTTGTAGTCTCAGCTACTTGGGAGGCTGAGGCGGAAGGACTGATTGTGCCCAGGAATTTGAGACTTCAGTGAGCCATGATTGTGCCACTGCACTCCAGCTGGGATGACAGAGTGAGATCCTGTCTCAGAAAAAAAAAAAATTACCTCTCAAGAAGAACTGCTGAAAGCAGTGAAGGAAATAAGGTTTGTATATCTCTTTGCAAACCTTAAAACACTGTAAAAATTAGGTAGCACACTATTTCTAATGAGATAACTTTTTTGGGGTGGGGGGCGGAGTTTTGCTCTTGTTGCCCAGGCTGGAGTGCAATGGCGCGATCTTGGCACACTGCAACCTCTGCCTCCTAGGTTCAAGTGATTCTCCTGCCTCAGCCTCCTGAGTAGCTGGGATTACAGGCATGCGCCACCACACCGGCTAATTTTGTATTTTTAGTAGAGACAGGGTTTCTCTATGTTGGTCAGGCTGGTCTCAAACTCCTGACCTCAGGTGATCCACCCGCCTCGGCCTCCCAAAGTGCTGAGATTGCAGGTGTGAGCCACCGCGCCTGGCCCTAATGAGATAACTTATAGAACATTGTATGACTTACAAACACTGGACCTCAGACTACACTTTGAGTACCCAAGAACTAAATCCTTGCTACTCAAAGTGTGGCTTGAGGAACAGCAGCATCCATATCATTTGAGATCCTAGTAGACATGGAGAACCTTGGGACCCCCACCACACCTACTGAACCAAAATATGCATTTTAAAAGTTATTATTATTTTCTTGAGATGGAGTTTTGCTCTTCTCACCTAGGCTGGAGTGCAATGGCACAATCTTGGCTTACTGCAACCTCCGCCTCCCAGGTTCAAGTGATTCTCCTGCCTCAGCCTCCTGAGTAGCTGGGATTACAGGCATGTGCCACCACGCCCAGCTAATTTTTGTATTTTTAGTAGGGACAGAGTTTCACCATGTTGGCCAGGGTGGTCTCGAACTCCTGACCTCAGGTGATCCACTTGCCTTGGGCTCCCAAACTGCTGGGATTACAGGCATAAGCCACTGCACCCGGCCTAAAATTATTATTATTTTTAGAGACTGGGGTCTCATTATGTTGCCCAGGCTGGGCTCAAGCAATCCTCCCACCGCAGCTTCCCAAATAGCTGGGACTACAGGTGTGAGCCACACTGCCTGGCCAGAATATGCATTTTACTGAGATCCCCAGGTGACACAGATACACAATAAACTTTAAGAAGCAATGCTGTAAATCATAGGATACATGCACTGGAATGATTTTGAAAATAATCTTCAACTCCCTCATTTTACAGGTGAGCGCACTGAGCCCAGGAATGAAAGGAACTTGTCTTTCTAAAAGACCTGTGTCACCCCCATTTGGAAACCAAAGGCTCCACAATGCCCGCATCCTTAGCTCAGCATTTCAGGCCCTCCCATCTGGCCCCCGCCGACCACTCCACTTGCTACTTCCCCACCTATACTAGACAAACCAATCCCTCTGACCCACTCCTCTTCTCTGAACTCCTCAGGCTGTTTTGTCTGTGTGGGCTGCTCTTTCCACCTCTCTCCAGTGTCAGTTCAAACTATGTTGCCCGACCGCCAGTCCTTGTCTAGGATGCCTTCCTAACCCTTACTGGTTGACAGTGGGCTGTGGTTAGCCAGCTGAGGGCTCCTCCACTTCCCGAAGCACTGTGGTCATCGCCTGTTTTACCAGACTGGGAGCACCTTAAGGATAGGAACCAAATATGATTTCTTTATTTGCCTTCCAGGTCCCAACACAGTGAAGCACTTTGTAAGTGCTCCGTTTGTGCTATGTGGTTAATAACTTATAACAATGCCTCCAGATCTAATTTTTTTTTTCTTTTTTTTTGAGATGGAGTCTCATTCTGTCCCCCAGGCTGGAGTGCAGTGGCGCGATCTCGACTCACTGCAACCTCCACCTCCTGGGTTCAAGCAGTTCTCTACCTCAGCCTCCTGAGTAGCTGGGATTACAGACACCCACCACCACGCCCGGCTAATTTTTTCGTATTTTTTTTAGTAGAGAGGGGGGTTTCACCATCTTGGCCAGGCTGGTCTTGAACTCCTGACCTCACGATCCACCTGCATCAGCCTCCCAAAGTGCTGGGATTACAGGCATGAGCCCCCGCGCCCGGCCAACTTTCTGCTTTTAAGACTATGAAATCCCAAAGAGTAGGGACCTGATATTCTCTGCCTGCTCCATCTCATTCATGAGACTCACGTGCCAGAGCACAACGGGCATGCGTTCACCACCTAAGCTGGCTGGCTCGGCTTCTGATTATAGCCATTCCCATAATGTGTGTGTGGACCCAGCTCACTGCAGCATGCTCATGGAAATCCAAATGAGGAAGAAGGGTTGCAACACCAAGGACAAGGAAGGGATCAGGTTTCAGGACAAATCATCTCAAGTCAGGGGTGAGATTTACTGCCTTCTAAAAAAAGCTCACAAGATTTCAAGCTGTGACCCCAAAAGTCTATTCCTGAGCCCTCCTGCCTGCACATAAAAACTGACACAGTGAGGTGCTCAGCCCATGTTGTTGAGTGAAAAAATTAATCTGGACTTCTAAATGTAACCAAATACTGACTGTCAGAAAAAAGCAGTTGTGCCAGTAGAGAACTGGAACTAAATGTCACATGGCATTAAAGTCTACGCCCCTAACCTTTGGCCACAAACCTTGCTATCCACCCCAGCCTGCCTTTCCAGCTTGTTCTCTTCCCTCCCATACACACTCTTTGAACCTCATCCCAAATTATTTGTTGACCCTATAAACATCACCTGCTTTCACGTTCCAGTGCCTTCACACATGTGATTCCCTATGCCTAGAATGCTCTTCCCTCTCCGTTAATTAAGGTAATTATTTTTCCTTCAAAACCCAGGTCAAGGCCAGGCACGGTGGCGCACGCCTGTAATCCCAGCACTTTGGGAGGCCGAAGCGGGCAGGTCACCTGAGGTTGGGAGTTCGAGACCAGCCTGACCAACATGGAGAAACCCTGTCTCTACTAAAAATACAAAATTAGCAGGGCATGGAGGCACATGCCCATAATCCCAGCTACTTGGGAGGCTGAGGCAGGACAATCGCTTGAACCCAGAAGGCGGAGGTTGTGGTGAGCTGAGATTGTGCCATTGCACTCCAGCCTGGGCAACAAGAGCGAAACTCCGTCTCAAAAAAAAAAAAAAAACCACCACCACCACCACCACCACCACCAACAACAACCCAGGTCAAGTAGTGCCTCTTTCAGGAAGCTTGCTCTGACCACTGACTGCCCCCACCACCAGGCTGGTTGCCTCTGTGCTTTAGCAAGTGCTCTGCTTCCTTTTTTTTTTTTTCTTTTTTGAGACAGGGTTTCACTATGTTGCCCAGGCTAGAGTGCAGTGGCTATTTTACAGGCATGACCATAGTGCACTGCAGCCTCAAACTCCTGGGCTCAGTCTATCCTCCCGCCTCAGCTTCCTGAGTAACTGAAACTACAGGCATGAGCCACCACACACAAACATGCTTCTTTTTATAAGAGTACTTACCATGTTCTTTTTCTGTTGTCTTCCTTCCCTTCCTACTAGACTTGAGTACCTTGAGGGCAGGGCCTGGGTTTTATCTATTTCTGTGTCCTCAGTGTCCAGCATACAGCATGACACAAAGGAGAGGTATTTATTGAGCACATGCCCAGTGAAAAGAATGTGCAGTAAAAGAGTTATCATCAGTTAGGGAATTTACTCCCACACCGCCAAGGAATTCCTAGTTTAGGAAAGGCTCTTTTTGTTGGAGAATAAATTATTTACAAGCATCTGACCTCCTAGGAAAAGGCTAGAACAGTGAATAGTAGATGACAGGTGAGAATGACTAGGGAAGTATAATTTTATCACCATTCCAAAACACACATACATTGTTCCTGGTAGATGCATAATTTGTAGGAGATGGACAGAGCACCCTCTTATAGAAGGGTCCCCTGGGCCGGGTGTGGTGGCTCATGCCTGTAATCCCAGCACTTTGGGAGGCCGAGGTGGGCGGATCACCTGAGTTCAGGAGTTTGAGACCAGCCTGGCCAACATGGCCAAACCCCGTCTCCACTAAAAATACAAAAATTAGCCAGGCATGGTGGCACACACCTGTAGTCCCAGCTACTCGGGAGGCTGAGGCAGGAGAATCACTTGAACCCAGGAGGCAGAGGTTGCGGTGAGCCAAGATCATGCCACTGCACTCTAGCCTGGGTAACAGAGTGAGACTCAACCCTGTCTCAGAAAAAAAAAAAAAAAAGTGGGGGGGTGGGGGCCAGAAAAGAGACAAGGGCATGAGCATTGGATCGCCATGCCTTTCTTGGATGTGCTGAAAAGGTTCAGCCTTAACATAGATTGATGGTGGACAATCCAAAGTGCTGAACAGCCCTACAAGATTCCTGCTCGATGTCAGGCTTTTCAAAAAGAATGGATAGAATGTGTACATGGAATCGTTAGTATCCAGGCAGCGAAGGAGTGCAAGATAGAATATGATGATTTTGTAGAGTGTATACTTCAGCAGAAAACGATGAGACGCCTGAGTACCATTAGGAAGCAGCGGGATAAGCTGATAAAGGAAGGGAAGTACACCCCTCCACCTCACCATGTGGGCAATGCGGAGCCTTGGCCCTGAACAGAGCAGCTGCTGATGTCTGGAGGCTGATTTTCCTGTTCTCTGTTCTCCACTGGAAAGGTCGTTTACAGAAAACCTCCTTGTCAAAGTGTGTAAAAATAAAGGATTGCTCCATTCCCCACCCCCCAAAAATATAATGTCTAGCTTGCAGGATTTGCAGGAGGATTTTATAATAATAGCCAATACTTATATAACAGTTATATCTTGCCAAGTCCTATTTTTTTCTTTCTTTTTTTTATTTTATTTTTTGAGACAGAGTCTTGCTCTGTCGCCCAGGTTGGAGTGCAGTGGCACGATCTCTGCTCACTGCAACCTCTGCCTCAGGGGCGCAAGCAATTCTCCTGCCTCAGCCTCCTGGGTAGCTGGGACTACAAGTGTGCAGCACAACGCCTGGCTAATTTTTGTATTTTTAGTAGAGATGGGGTTTGGCCCTGTTTGCCAGGCTGGTCTTGAACTCCTGGCCTCGAGTAATCCACCCTCCTTGGCCTCCCAAGTTCTGGAATTATATGACTAAGCCACTGTGGCTGGCCTTGCCAGGTCCTATTTTAAGAGCCTTCTATATGTAATAGTATAAATATATAGTAACTCAGTTAATCTGCTAGATGCTATGAGTTAAGTAAGATTATCACGCCAATTTTATAGGTAAAGAAACAGACACGGCTGGGTGTGGTGGCTCATGCCTGTAATCCCAGCACTCTGGGAGGCCGAGGCAGGTGGATCATGAGGTCAGGAGTTCAAGACCAGCCTGGCCAAGATGGTGAAACCCCATCTCTACTACAAATAATAAAATTAGCCTGCAATGGCAGGTGCCTGTAATCCCAGCTACTCTGGAGGCTGAGGCAGGAGAATTGCTTGAACCTGGGAGGTGGAGGTTGCAGTGAGCCGAGATCGCGCCACTGCACTACAGCCTGGGAGACAGAGTGAGACTCCATCTAAAAAAAAAAGAAAAGAAAAGAAACAGACACACAGATGTGTCACATAAATTCTCTAAGATCACATGGCTAGTAAATGTGGAGCTGGGAGTGAAACCCAGGCAGAATGGCTTGCTGTAGAGTCCATGCTCCTAACAAGTACTGTACTCCATGTCACCCCTCCAATAAGAAAATTACATAAAAGTGGAGGTGTCTGCCCATAATAAGGCATAACAAATATTGACAATAAGAAATGTAATCCAGTGCCCATAGTTGATGAGATGAAATAAAACGGATTAATATTAAGGAGTAAAATATTACCTTATTGCTCCTTTTTAAAATGTCTTAACTATTACGTACTCTTGCAACTGGAAGGTTTTCTGTCTGAGGTCTGGGTTAAGATGCCTAAAGGTAAGCTGGCTTTGCCTTCTCTTGAGGAAATGAAAAGGTTCTTAGCACTTGAGCCAGAGGGCATTTGAGGGACAACAGGATACCATGAAATTAATGCCTTCCAGTCAGGCCATGTTCTGGGCCCTAAAGAGAGAGATAAATCTAGCCAGGCGCGGTGGCGGGCACCTGTAATCCCAGTTACTCAGGAGGCTGAGGCAGGAGAATGGTGTGAACCTGGGAGGTGGAGCTTACAGTGAGCGGAGATCGCACCACTGCACTCCAACCTGGGTGACAGAGCAAGACTCCATCTCAAAAAAAAAAAAGAAAAAAAAAGAAAGAGGTAAATCAAATCCAGTCAATGCTCCAGAGGAGCTCACAGCCTATTTGGGAAGCAAACGAAAGGCACAATCCCAACAGAGTAGACTCTTCAGAGGGAAGCTCATGAAAGACAATTAACCTAATTATGGAAGGGTGATCAGGAAAGGCTGTGAGGAGGAGATGCCTCAATCTAGTAGTAAATGCAAGTGGAAGGCACATTTGAAGAAAGCAAGAAAGGGTTTCCTGGTGGAAAGAAAGCCATGAGCAAATACACAAAGGCTTAAAGTAGCACTATATATTCCAAGAGCTACGAGTAATTCAGTATAGCTAGAGCAGAGCCAGAAGACATGGAGTGCAAGTGTTGATGCTCAAAGCATAGAGACAGGCCAGATGGAAAAGTGCCTCAATTGTCAGATTAAGAGTGTGGCCCTTGGCCAGGCACAGTGGCTCACACCTGTAATCCTAGCGCTTTGGGAGGCCAAGGTGGGTGCACAGCCTGAGCTCAGGAGTACAAGATCAGCCTAGGCAACACAATGAAACCCCATCTCTACTAAAATATAAAAAATTAGCCAGGTGCTAATTTTTAGCCAAGATGGTGAAACGCCATCTCTACTACAAATAATAAAATTAGCCAGGCGCAATGGCAGGTGCCTGTAATCCCAGCTACTCTGGAGGCTGAGGCGGGAGAATCGCTTGAACCTGGGAGGCGGAGGTTGCAGTGAGCTGAGATTGTGCCACTGCACTCCAGCCTGGATGACAGGAGGGAAATTGCCTCAAAAAAAAAAAAAAAAAAAGGGCCCTTATTCTATAGGAGTTGTAGAGCCATTGAAAATTCCTGAGGCTGGGCGTGGTGGCTCATGCCTGTAATCCTAGCACTTTGGGAGACTGAGGCAGGAGGATCACGAGGTCAAGATATCGAGACCATCCTGGCCAATATGGTGAAACCCCATCTCTACTAAAAATACAAAAATTAACTGAGTGTGGTGGCACGTGCCTGTAGTCCCAGCTACTCGGGAGGCTGAGGCAGGAGAATCATTTGAAGGTTTGAGCCTTGAGAGAGCTTTAAAGCACATTGAAAGATGCTCAACATCATTACTCATTAGGAAAATGCAAATTAAAACCAAAATGAGATACTACTTTGCACCCACTGGGATTACTGTAACAAAAAAGATGAACATTAACAAGTGTTGATGAGGATGTGGAGAAATTGGAACTCTTAGACACCGCTAGTGGGAATGCAAAATGGTACAGCTGTCTTGAAAAACAGTTTAGCAGTTCACTAAAAAGTTAGAGTTGGCAGGGCATGGTGGCTTACACCTGTAATCCCAGTATTTTGGGAGGCCAAGGTGGGCATATCACAAGGTCAGGAGTTTGAGACCAGCCTGACCAACATGGTGAAACCCTGTCTCTACTAAAAATACAAAAATTACCCGGGTGTGGTGGTACACACCTGTAATCCCAGCTACTCAAGAGGCTAAGGCAGTAGAGTCACTTGAACCCGGGAGGCAGGGGTTGTAGTGAGCTGAGATCGTGCCACTGCACTCCAGCCTGGGCGACAAAGCGAGACTCCGTCTCAAAAAAAAAAATAAGTAAGTTAGAGTTACCACCTGACCCAGCAATTCCACTCCTAGGTGTATATCCAAGAGAAATGAAGGTAAATATTCACATAAAAACTTGTCCACCAATGTTCATAGCAGCATTATCCATAGTAGCCAAAATTGGAAACACCCCAAATGTCCATCATCTAATGAATGAATAAACAAAATATGATACCCCCATACAATGGAATATTAGCTATAAAATGGAGTGAAGTTCTGATACATATTGCAACATGAATGAATCTTTAAAATATAATGCTAAATGAAAGAAGGCAGATACAAAAGGCAACATATTGTATAATTTCATTAATATTAAATATCCAGAATCGGCCCTGCGCTAATCTCAGCACTTTGGGAGGCCCAGGCGGGAGGATCCCTTGAGCCCAGGAGTTCAAGACCAGCCTGGGAAACATGATGAAATCTTGTCTCTGCAAAAACCACAAAAAACTAGCTAGGCATAGTGCTGCACAACTAGTAGACCCAGCTACTCAAGACACTGAAGTGGGAGGATCACCTGAGCCCAGGAGGTCGAGGCTGCAGTGAGCCCTGGTCATGCCAGTGCACTCCAGCCTAGGTGACAGAGCGAGCTCCTGTCTTGAATATATATATATATATATATATCTACAGAATAGGCAAATCCACAGAAATAGAGTGTAGGTTAGTGGTTATCAGGGGCCACTGAATTGTACACTTTAAAATATTGAGTTTTTTATGGCATGTGAATTATAAAGACTTGCACCAGAGTGACCCATGAGGAAAGAACAGCAATGCTGTAAGCTCAGGCTTCAAACAGGGGAACCCATCCTCCTGGAGGGTCATGAAGATTTTCGATGGGGTACACAAGCATGAATAATTTTATGGTAATCACTTCTCACAACTCTGATGTGTATACTCTTCCTTAACATTAATCTGCCTGAGAATTTACCTTTCACTTCTCCACTTTCACAATAGCTTTTCCTTTGCTTTTAAAAGAAAAGCTATACCTTTCACTTATCCTGAATACTGTATTACTATGAGGGTATTGTCCTGGGGTTGAAAATGTCTAGAGCCAGCCTGGCCAACACAGAGAAACCCCATCTCTGCTAAAAATACAAAAATTAACCAGGTGTCGTGGTGCGTGCCTGTGGTCCCAGCTACTTGGGAGGCTGAGACAGGAGAATCGCTTGAACCTGGGAGGCAGAGGTTGTAGTGAGCACAGATCACGCCACTGCTCTCTAGCCTGGGCTACAGCGAGACTCTGTCTCAAAAAAAAAAAAGAGAGAGAGGCAGAGAGAGGGTCCAAAGATAAAGATTGTGATGAGCATGTAGAATGTTTTCAGACTTTAGACATGAAATAATTTTTAGTTTGACAAGGTTTAGGGCGCAGCCATGGGAGTGGGTGGCTGAAGTGAAAGGGAGACTCATTAGATTCGAGGATGTCAAGGAGCAGAGAGGCCGGATAGCTGGATGGGTCATTGAGGTGGATGTTCAAGTCACCCAAGCTGTTGTAGGATTGTAATAGCCCAGTTGCTCTCAAACTTTAGTGTGAGTCAGAATCACTTGGAAGGCATATTAAAATATAGTTTAGCCGGATGCAGTGGCATGCACCTGTAGTCCCAGTTACTTGGGAGGCAGAGGCAGGAGAATCGTTTGAGCACAGGAATTCTGGGCTCTAGTGTGCTATGCCAATCAGGTGTCTGCACTAAATTCAGCATCAATGTGGTGATCTCCCAGGAGCAGAGGACCACCAGGTTGCCTAAGGAAAGGTGAACTGCCAGGTTGGAAATAAAAGAGGCCAAAACTCCTGGGCTGGACAGCAGTGAGATCATGCCTGTGAATAGTCTCTGCACTCCAGCCTAGGTTACATAGCAAGACCCCATCACACACACACCTCCCTCACACATACACACATACACCACACACATAGACACACCACACACACACACACACACACACACAGTTTACTGGGCCTTACACCCAGAATTTCTGATTCAGTTGGTCTTGGTGGCCCAGTAATTTGCATTTCTAACAAGCCTCACCTGGGAACAAGGGTCGGGCCCACACTTTAGCAATTATTGGAGTAGAGTGAAGATTGAGGCAGGCATCAAGGTCTTCTATGAATGTATTCAGTTGATGACAGCAATGAAGAGGGAGAGATAGCAACCTTAAATGGTTGATTTAAAATATGACCCTAACACTTGGATGTTTCACCTGGTAGCCAGTTCTTTGCCCACCTTGGCCACATATTTCTCCCTAACCACAGCAGAAGTTTGGGCAACCTTCAGCTCTCCTCCTTGGTTTTAAACTCTGTGTCCAAGGGCTTTAATTTTCTTTTTTTTTTTTTTTTTTACGGATGCTATTTTTTTTTTTTTTGTATTTTAGTAGAGACAGGGTTTCACTGTGTTGTCCAGGCTGGTCACGAACTCCTGAGCAATCCGCCCGCCTCGGCCTCCCAAAGTGCTAGGATTACAGGCGTGAACAACTGCGCCCAGCCAAGGGCTTTAATTTCATATTCTATGGAATACTCTTCACCTTGATGTTTGAATCAGAAATAGCTGGAGCCAGCTTTATTCTAAAACCAGCAACTTCAGGGAGAAAAAGCAGACTGAACTGCCAAACTGCTTTCCACCTCCAGAGATTTCACTATGTGTTGCGGGGTGAGGAAAGGAAAAAAAGCCAGGTGCGGTGGCTCATGCCTGTAATCCCAACACTGTGGGAGGCTGAAGCAGGTGGATCACTTAAGGTCAGGAGTTCAAGACCAGCCTGGCCAACATGGTGAAGCCCCGTCTCTACTAAAAATACAAAAATTAGCCAGACATGGTGGCTTGTGTCTGTAGTCCCAGCTACTCCGGAGGCTGAGGCAGTAGAATTGCTTGAACCTGGGAGGCAGAGGTTGAGGTGAGCTGAGATCATGCCACTGCACTCCAGCCTAGGGTACAGAGGGAGACTCTCTCTCAAAAAAAAAAAAAAGGTAAAGCTAATACTAGAGAGGTCATTTATAGAGTAAACGAATAATAGAAGGCACATTTCTCAAACGAATGTTCTTTCTGACAATAAATATGTTTTGCACATTTATGTAATTTTCTGAAATGTAGTTCACAAGCTATAGAAGTTAACCTTCCTTATTTACATTAAAAGTCAGTAAATTGCTGGGCACGGTGGCTCACGCCTGTAATCCCAACACTTTGGGAGGCCAAGGCAGGAGAATCACTTGAGCCCAGGAGTTCAAGGCCAGCCTGGGCAACATAGGGAGACCCTGTCTGTACAAAAAGTAAAAAAAATTAGCTGGTCGTGTTAGCACACGCCTGTAGTACCAGCTACTTGGGAGGCTGAGGTGTGATGATCATTTGGGTCTGGAAAGTGGAGGCTGCAGTGAGGGTTGTCATCATGCCATTGCACTCCAGCCTGAGAGACAGAATGAGACCCTATCTCAAAAAAAAAAAAAGGTAAAGAAAATACAAGAAGGACTTGTAATTTATAGAAAAGATAGAGCATGGTAAAATGTAATCTTGCTGAAGACCTTAGCATCAGCCTAATCAGTCACATAAGCAGGCCTGGTTTGGCTGGGCGCAGTGGCTCACGCCTGTAATCCCAGCACTTTGGGAGTCCAAGGCAGGTGGATCACCAGGTCAGGAGTTCGAGACCAGCATGGCCAATATGGTGACACCCTGTCTCTACTAAAAATACAAAACTTAGCTGGGAGTGGTGGCAGGCGCCTGTAGTCTCAGCTACTCGTGAGGCTGAGGCAGGAGAATCACTTGAACCCAGGAGGTGGACGTTGCAGTGAGCTGAGATCACGCCACTGCACCACTCCAGCCTGGGTGACAGAGTGAGACTTCATCTCAAAAAAAAAAAAAAAGAAGACCTGGTTTACATCACTGTACATATATACATACACATATAGGTCCAAGGAGTTTGTTTTCTTTCTGTACCAAACGTTCATTTTGTTGTTCCTTTCAATCAAGATAGGTTGAAAAGATACTTAATTGCTTTTTAATCTACCTTTTTCTTCTCTGGGTATATAAGTTCTGATTCCAGGCTGGCATGGTGGCTCATGCCTGTAATCCCAGCACTTTAGGAGGCTGAGGCGGGTGGATCCCTTGAGGCCAGGAGTTGAAGACCAACCTGGCCAACAGGGCAAAACCCCATCTCTACTAAAAAAACAGAAATTAGCCGGGAGTGGTGGCTCATGCCTGTAATCTCAGTACTTTGGGAGGCTGAGGTGGGCAGATCACTTGAAGTCAGGAGTTTGAGACCAGCCTGGCCAACATGGTGAAACTCCATCTCTACTGAAAATACAAAAAAAGTAGCCGGGTGTGGTGGTGCACACCTATAATCCCAGCTACTCGGGAGGCCAAGGAAGGAGAATCGTTTGAACCCAGGAGGTAGAGGTTGCAGTGAGCCAAGATCGCACCACTGTACTCCAGCCTGGGCGACAGAGCAAGATTCCATCTCTAAATAAAATAATAATAATAATTTCTAATTCCATAGTCAGGAGTTCTTACCAGCTCCCCTATGAGGTTTTGGAGCCATCATATCAAGAGGACTTTCCACATATACTCTTAATATCTCAGAATTCTTATGGCCCATGTTAAATATTAGATACTTCCTGTCTACCCTGGAGTCATAGGTGCCTAAATAAATCAAGACTCTAGGGGCCAGGTGCAATGGCTCATGCCTGTAATCTCAACACTTTGGGAGCCGGAGACAGGCAGATCCTTTGAGTCCAGGAGTTCGAGACCAGCCTGGCCAACATGGCAAAACCCCGTCTCTACTAAAAAGACAAAAATTAGCCGGGCGTGGTGGTGCATGACTGTAGTCCCAGATACTCAGGAAGCTGAGGTGGAAGAATGGCTTGAACCCAGGAAGTGGAGGTTGCAGTGAGCTGAGGTCATGCCACTGCTCTCCAGCCCGGGTGACAGAGATTAAGCACAGAGCCAGAATGTTAGAACTGGTGGAGAGCTTGAAGTTCACCCCTCCTGACCACTTACCCCCTCAGGACACTTTACAGATGATCAAACCTAGCCCCTATCCCCAAAGGGAGAGGAAAGATTTGTCCAAGGCCTCAGCATCTCAGGGTGCCAAATGCCTAAAGGTCATCAAATCACACCTCCCCAGTATCAGAGCCAGGGACTAGAATTCAATCCTGACTCCTGGTACAGTGCTCCTTAGTCTTTGTTGTTGTTGTTTGTTTTTTGAGACAGGGTCTCACTCTGTCACCCAGGCTGGAGCGCAGGGGCACGATCTTGGCTCCCTGATTCTAATTAACTCAACAAAAACTAAAAAAAAACAACAACAACTGTACAGACCCTTTTAAAATTAGAACATTAAAAAAAAAATTTTTTTTTTAAGAAGGAGTTTTGCTCTGTCGCCCAGGCTGGAGTGCAGTGGTGCGATCTCGGCTCACTGCAACCTCCGCCACCCGGGTTCAAGTGATTCTCCTGCCTCAGCCTCCTAAGTAGCTAGGATTACAGGCACCCACCACCACAGCTGGCTAGTTTTTGTATTTTTTAGTAGAGATGGGGTTTAGTAGAGATGTGGGCCATGTTGGCCAGGCTGGTCTCAAACTCCTGACCTCAAGTGATCTGCCTGGCTCCTTGGCCTCCCAAAGTGCTGGGATACAGCCTTGAGCCACTGTGCCCGGCAACAACTTTGTTTTACATTAGCCAAGTATGGTGGTTTGTGCCTGTAGTCTGAGGTACTCGGGAGACTGAGACAGGAGGATTGCTTGAACCCAAGAGGTTGAGGCTGCAGTGAGCCATGACTGTGCCACTGCACTCCAACCAGGGTGACAGAACAAGACCTTGTCTTAAAAAAAAAAAAAATTAGAACATCAATAAAGCCATTTCTCATTGTAAAAATTATTTTTACTTGTAGAATAAGTGGCTCTAAATTACTACTTTTAAAATTATTGATTTACTTTAAAAATAGGTTATATATTTTCATGATTAAAAAAAATCAGGTCGGGTGCGGTGGTTCACACCTGTAATCCCAGCCCTTTGGGAGACTGAGGCAGGTGGATCACTTGAGGTCAGGAGTTTGTGACCAGCCTGGCTAACATGGTGAAACCCTGTCTCTGCTAAAAATACAAAAATTAGGCAGGCGTGGTGTCACGCGCCTATAATCCCAGCTACTCAGGAGGCTGAGGCAGGAGAATTGCCTGAACCCAGGAAGCAGAGGTTGCAGTGAGCCGAGATTGTGCCACTGTGCTCCAGCCTGGGTGACAAAGTGAGACTCTGCCTCAAAAAACAAAAACAAAAACAAAAATTAGCCAGGTGTGGTGGTCGGCACCTGTAGTCCCAGCTACTTGGGAGGCTGTGGCAGGAGAATCACTTGAACCTGTGAGGTAGAGGTTGCAGTGAGTAGAGACTGGGCCACTGCACTCCAACCTGGGCGACAGAGCAAGACTCTGTCTCAAAAAAGTAAAAATAAATAAAAAATAAATAAAAAGATACAAAAGATTATATACTATGAAAATCTCCCTCCTACCTGTCTCTGGCCATCCAGTTTTCTTCATTGCAGAAATGATTTAAGTTTCTGTTAAATTCTTCTGGGGATATTTTATGCATAGATAAGCAATTATGAACGGATATTACTATCATCAGTTCTTACAGGAATATTAGCATGCAATACATGCTATTTAGGGCATTGCTTTTTCACTTAACAGTAGATTTTGAAGCTATTTCCCTATTAGTAGACAAAAAGCTTTCTCATTCCTTTTTAAGGCTGTAGATTATGCATTGTATAACTACACTGTTATTTAACCAGGTCTGTATTAATAAACATTTAAGCCAGGTACAGTGGCTCACGCCCATAATCCCAGTGCTTTGGAAAGCTGAGACAGATGGATTGCTTGAAGCCAGGAGTTTGAGACCGGCCTAGAAAACATCAACCAGACCCCGTCTGTACAAAAAGTTAATTTTTTTTTCATTTTTTCTGCCATGCCTATAGTATCAGCTACTTGGGAAGCTGAGGTGTGAGGATGGCTTGAGCTCCAGAGTTCAAGGATGCAGCGAATGATGATTGGGCCACTGTACTCCAACCTGGGCAATAGAGTGAGACCCTGTCTCTATAAATAAATAAAATAAAAATAAAACATTAAGTTGTTTTCAATCTTTTGCTATTACAAATAAGGCTTGAGCATGTGTATAAATTAAACTTTTAAAAGTGAAATTGCTGAAATAAAAAAAGGGAAATTGCTGGGTCAAAGGGAACATGCATTCAGACAAGTTATAAATGCCACCGTTAAATTATCCTCCATAGAAGTTATCCCAATTACACTCCCAGCAACAAAATATGAGCATACCTGTTCAACATCACCCCTCCTTTCCACACAGTATCTTATCAATCATAGATCTTTGCCAATCTGACAGATGAGAAATGGTAATTTCAAAGAAATTCTAATTTGCATTTATCTTATTATTATAAGTAAGAGTGAGCATTGAAGAGCCATTTCTATTTCTTTTTCTGTGAACTATCAGTTCACATCTTTTGTGCATTTTTCCCCTTGGGTTTTGTTCTTACTGATTTCAGCTCTGAATACAAATATAAACATTATTCATTTTCCTATATGAAATGCATATATATATACATATAGTCATTTGTTATCTGACTCTACTTATGGTGACTTTTGCCTTACATTTTTTATTTCTACATAGCTGAATTTATCAATCTTTTCTGTTATGGCATCTTGGTTTTGTTTTGTACTTATTTATTTATTTATTGAGACGGAGTTTCCCTCTTTTGCCCAGGCTGGAGTACAGGCGCAATCTTGGCTCACTGCAACCTCCGCCTCCCGGTTTCAAGGGATTCTCCTGCCTCAGCCTCTGGAGTAGCTGGGATTACCACCATGCCCGGCTAATTTTTGTATTTTTAGTAGAGACGGGGTTTTGCCATGTTGGCCAGGGTGGTCTCGAACTCCTGACCTCATGATGTGCCCACCTCAGCCTCCCAAAGTGCTGGGATTACAGGCATGAGCCACCGTGCCCAGCTCTTGTTTTGTACTTAAGAAGACCTTCCTTACTTTAAGATTCTAAAAAATTCTCCCATGATTCTTTCTTCCAGTATGTTATGGTTTCCTTCTTTCTTTTTTACTTTTTTTTTTTTTTTTTTTTTTGAGACAGAGTCTCGCTCTGTTGCCCAGGCTGAAGTGCAGTGGCGCGATCTCGGCTCACTGCAAGCTCTGCCTGCCGGGTTCACGCCATTCTCCTGCCTCAGCCTCCCGAGTAGCTGGGACTGCAGGCGTCCGCCACCGCGCCCGGCTAATTTTTTGTATTTTTAGTAGAGACGGGGTTTCACCGTGTTAGCCAGGATGGTCTCGATCTCCTGACCTCGTGATCTGCCCACCTCGGCCTCCCAAAGTGCTGGGATTACAGGCGGGAGCCACTGCGCCCGGCCTTTTTTTTTTTTTTTTTTTTTGGAGACGGAGTCTCACTCGGTCATCCAGGCTGGAGTGCAGTGGCTCGATCTCGGCTCACTGCAATCTCTGCCACCCAGGTTCAAGCGATTCTCTTGTCTCAGCCACCCGAGTAGCTGGGATTACAGCCGTTGCCTGTAATTTTTGTAGTTTTAATAGAGACGGGGTTTCACCATCTAGGTCAGGCTGGTCTTGAACTCCTGACCTTGTGATCCACCTGCCTTGACCTCTCAAAGTGCTGGAAGCCACTGTGCCCGGCCTAATTTTGTATTTTTAGTAGAGATGGGGTTTCACCATCTTGGCCAGGGTGGTCTTGAACTCGACTTCAAGTGATCTGCCTGCCTGGGCCTCCCAAAGTGCTGGAATTACAGGCGTGAGCCACCATGCTCGTTCTTCTTTTTTACATTTTAATATTTGATATATTTGAAATTTGTCTTGGTGAATAGTGTGAAGTATAAATCCAAGTTAAAATTTTCTAGATGTCTATCCAGTTATTCTAACACCAAATACAATTCCACCTTTTGCTTTCTGACTTGAAATGCTACCTTCAGTATTATACTAAATTCCTAGGTAATTTGGATGCATTTTTGAGCTGTTTGTGCTTCATTGATTGCAAATCAAGCAAATCAACTGTGACTCCATTCTTTCTTGATGGCAGAACCCTTATTTATTTATTTATTTTTGGAGATAGGGTCTTACTCTGTCACACAGGCTGGAGTGCAGTGGCGTGATGATGCCTCATTGCAGCCTCGACCTCCAGGGCTCAGGTGATCCTCCCACCTCAGTCTCTTGAGTAGCTGAAACTACCACCATGCCCAGCTACTTTTTGGTATTTTTTTGTAGAGATGGGATTTTGCCATTTTGCCCAGGCTGGTCTCAAACTTTTGGTCTCAAACCATCTGCCTGCCTTGGCCTCCCAAAGTGCTGGGATTACAAGTGTGAACTACCTTGGCTGGCTAGAACTCTAATTTTTTTTTCTTTCTTTCTTTTTTTTTTTTGAGAAGGAGCCTCTCTCTGTCGCCCAGGCTGGAGTGCAATGGAGTGATCTTGGCTCACTGCAACTTCCGCCTGCCGGGTTCAAGCGAGTCTCCTGCCTCAGCTTCCCGAGTAGCTGGGACTACAGGTGCGCACTGCTACACCCAGCTAATTTCTTTTGTATTTTTAGTAGATATGGAGTTTCACCATGTTGGCCGGGCTGGTCTTGATCTCCTAACCTCATGATCCACCCACCTCAGCCTCCTAAAATGCTGGGATTACAGGCCTGAGCCACCACACCCAGCCTAGAACTCTAATTTTTAATGACGATTTTCCTCCCTAAGGAAGTCCTTAGGGAAAGTAACTCACAGATCAGACGGAGAGTGAATCATGATTGGTCTAAGCTACTATTGTTGGTCCTATTCTCTTTGGTATTTATTGGCTTATCCATGGTACTTGAGGGGAAGTCTATTGAGTAACTACTAAGAAAAATTGTAGCTTACTAGACATATAAGGGGATATGTTTAGCTGGCAGTTAGATATATAAGTATGAAATTCAGAATGCAGATATAATTTTGGGGTTATCACAGCATAGATAATATTTAAAGTAATGTGTTGGGATAAGATTATCAAGGAGTGTACATGCAAAAGACAAAAAGTCGAAATATTGAGCCTTGGGGTACTACAGTATTTAGAGGTCAGAGAAATGAGGAGAAACTAGGAGCAGCCAGTGAGATAGAAGACCCGAGGGGGTGAAATGTCGTGGTAGCCAAGGAGGGGGAAGTAATGAGCTGTGTCTAGTGATGTTGGTAGGTCAAGTAACACGAGGACTGAGAATTGACTGGTGTCAGCAAATGGACACCACTAGTGACCTTGACAAGAGCATTTCAGTGGAGTGGAGGAGGTAAAAGCTTAACCAGAGAGGATCTCACCGAAAATGAGAAAAAGGAAGTCAAGGCCAGGCGAGGTGGCTCATGCCTGTAATCTCAGCATTTTGGCAGGCCAAGGCAGGCAGATTGCTTGAGCTCAGGAGTTCAAGACCAGCCTAGGCAACATGATGAAACCTCATCTCCACAAAAAATACAAAAATTAGTTGGATGTGGTGGCACATGCCTGTAGTTCCAGCTACTTGGGAGGCTGAAGTGGGAGGATTGCTTGAACCCAGGAGGCTGAGGTTGCAGTGAGCTGAGATCGCACCACTGCACTCCAGCCTAAGCAACAGAGTGAGACCATGTACAAGCCACCTTTGTGAGACATTTTGCAGAAAAGAGAATGGAGAAATGGGGCAGTAGGTGGGGGGTCAAGTCCAGTCAAGAGAGGGTTTTTTTTTTTTTTTTGAGATGGAGTCTTGCTCTGTTGCCCAGGCTAGAGTGCAGTGGCGCGATCTTGGCTCACTGCAACCTAAGGAGGGTTTTTTGTTTGATTGTTTTAAGATGGAAGAAATAAAATCATGTTGCTATAGCAATGAGAGGTAATAGCAGAAAAATAGCGATGTAGGCGAGAGGAAGAATTGCTGGATAGGTGTCTTTGAGAAAGTGACGTGGTATGAGACCTAGTACTTGAGCTTCTCAAAGTGTGATCAATGGACTAGTGACCATCTAGAAATGGTTTTTCACCAGTTTGTGACAGCAATTCAGAATTAATATTTTGAAACTTTTATAACAATTTGACAGAAAAATGTTACGCGTGTTGGGTTTAATAATAAAAATTCTGCCTAGAGTAGTCAAATTCATAGAGATAGAAAGCAGAACAGTGATGGTGAGGGATTGGGGGAAGTTAGGAATGGGGAGTTATTGTTTAACGAGTACAAGCTTTCAGCTTTGCAAGATAAAAAAGTTCTGGAGGCCTGGCACATTGGCTCACGTCTGTAATCCTAGCACTTTAGAAGTCTGTGGCAGGAGGATTACTTGAGCCTAGGAGTTTGAGACAAACCTGGGCAACACAGTGAGACCTTGTCTCTACAAAAAAAAAAAAAAAAGGTAGCCAGGCGTGCTGGTATGTGCCTGTAGTTCTAGCTGCTTAGGAGGCTGAGGTGGGAGGATCACTTCAGCCCAGGAGTTTGAGGCTGAGTGAGCCGTGATTGTGCCACTGTACTCCTGATGGGTGACAGGGTAAGAACTTGTCTCAATAAATAAATAAAAGAAAAAATAAAAAGTTCTGGAGCTTCTTGATGGGGATGGTTGCACAACAATGTGAATGTATTTAATACCTTTGAACTGTACACTTTAAAATGGTTAAGCAGGTCTAAAAAATCTGGGCTTGCATTTTGGATGCTTGTTTTTAAATTTTAATTTTTTCTAGTAATTAATTTTGATTGTATTTTACAGAAATTTAGTTTTGTGATTGGGGATAAAATCTGGGTCTTTTAGCACAGATGCTTGAGAACTGAGGAGGATTTGACGTTAGCTAAAAGACAAATAATTAATTTGTAGTAAGGAAAGGAAGGCAGAGAGAGCATCAAAGCAGAGTTACAGGTTCGTTGGAAGTCATGGTGGGTGCTGGGAACTTGTAGATGTTCTTTTTGGTTTGTTTGATTTTCTTGTGAATTAGAAGCAAAATCATCAGCTAAATGAGATGAGGGAGGAAGTGTCGGAGGTTTGAAGAGACAGGAGACTTGAAATAGTTATGTAGCAAGGTGGGAGAGTGTGTGAAACTGGAGAAATGTGGTAGGGTAGCCACTCATTATGGCCCCTTGAGAATAATGATCTCAAATTTACGGGGAGTCAGTCAACCACTTTTGGCTTTTTCTCCACCCACTCCATTGCTGGAGTTCTGTCAGTACAAAGAAAGCAGAGAACGACTAGAGAAATGAAGGTAATACTGAAGAAATCGACTTCATGTACCTCATGTACTCACTTTCTTCCCCAAACAGCTTAGATTCTATTAGATTCCATTTCATGACGGACGATAGAATCTAAGCTGTTTCAGGAAGAAAGTAAGTACATAAGGCCAGCGTGGGGAGGAATAGCGAAAAGGTAGTTGGATCAATGGATTTGGGGTCTTGGAGTTGAAGTTTTTGGAGTTGGAGTATTATCAGACAGAGTGAGCTATAAAGGAAGAAGGTTGTGGCCGGGCGCAGCGGCTCACGCCTGTAATCCCAGCACTTTGGAAGGCCAAGGCAAGCGGATCACCTGAGGTCAGGAGTTCGAGACCAGCCTGGCCAACATGGTGAAGCCACGTCTCTACTAAAAATACAAAAATTAGCCGGGTGTGGTGCCGGGTGTTTGTAATCCCAGCTACTCGGGAGGCTAAGGCAGGAGAATCACTTGAACCCGGGAGGTGGAGGTTGCAGTGAGCCGAGATCGCACCACTGCACTCCAGCCTGGGCAACAAGAGCGAAACTCCATCTCAAAAAAAAAAAAAAAAAAAAAAAAAAAAAGAAAGAAAGAAAGAAAGGAAGAAGGTTGCAATGGGAGTTAGAGGATTAAAATTGAGATTTTAGAGAAGTTACAATTATTCGTATGAGCATGAGAGTGAGAGGCTGAGCCAAGAATGATCCCTAGAGAAGAATCTGAGAGGCCAGAGGATTGGAAGAATTAAGCGAATTTTGAAATAACCAAGAGTTATGACAATAGTACTAATGAATGACAGTGAACCAGAAGCCCAAATCTTAGAGAATGATGGTGAATGACAGAGGAGTCTATAGGTGACCGAAGTGAGCGATGCTCTAATCTCTCGTCATGATGTAATATTTAAAGCTTTTCATATTTTGAAGGGATGCTAGGATTTGGGGGTGTGTGGCTCCTTTAAGGGCCTGGGAGGGGAGAAGCTGGAGGTCGGGCTGGTGGGGGCGGGACCCCCTCGTCTGAGTCTGCGCATTGAGAGCGGAGGCGGGTCCAGGTGCGGGCTCGCGCGCCCGGGCGGGTCCTCGCGGGGGCGGAGTCTGCGCTCCGGTTCGGGCTGCGGCTGCGGCTGCTACTGCTACGCTTCTAGCTTGAGGGAAAGAGGCCGAGGCCTGGGCCAAGCCCGGAGCCGCCGCTCGCCGGAGCCTCCTGGAGCCTCCGCGCCGGCTCAGCCTGGGGGCGGGCTCCGGTCCGGCCCGCCGCCGCACCCAGGACGGAGGCTGCATGCCCGAGGACCAGGCCGGCGCAGCCATGGTGAGGGAGCAAGGCCTGCCCTAGCCGCAGCCGCCCGCCACCCTAGCCCCCGCCCGTCGCGCTGGCCCCTGCGGTCTTGCCCCTCCCTGTCTCTGGTGTCCCCTCGGGCTCCCTGCCTTTACCTCTCTCCCTCGTTACCGCCCCCTCGGTGTTCAGCTCCTCCTTCCCCGTGCTCCCCCATTCACCTGCTTCGGTGAACCCCTTTAGGTGACACCCCCTGAATCTCCCTTCTCCCCGATGACATCCTTTTTATCACCCCCAGTGACAGCCTTTTTCTCATTCCCTTTGTCGCCCACTCCTTGTCCTTTAACCCTAACCCTTCCTTTCTTTCTCCTCTATCATTTTGCCTTTTTTCCTCTTATGTGATTTTTACTTTCCCCCCTTTCCTCCCTAGTTTTCGCTGCTCTTCCTTGCTCTTCTCACCCCTCTTCACCATTTTATCTCCACTGCCCCCTTCTCTCCGTGTTCCTTCTCCCCTTCGTCCTCTTCCATCCACGTTTCCTCTTCCCTTATCGGATGTCCTCGCTCGGTTCGCCGTCGCAGTTGTCCCCATTTCCTTCTACGGGCTTCAGGGGTCTAAGCAGGAACAATTTGAGGACTGTTGTTTCCCGGGAGCTGTAGGGCGGGCAGATAGGGATTTATAGGCTTGCTTCTTCCTTTTCGTTTTTGGAGGCATTGAAGAGATCCTGGAAGCCTATTCACCTAGTGTCATTGCAAAATCGAAGTGGTGGTGTGTTACAGAGCAGTGAAGTGAGGGCCAGCATGCATACTGTGACCTCAGGAGAGATCTAGTCTTTTGACAGAAATAGCTAAAAAATGTTTTGAATTTTTTTTATTTCGAGCATCTTTTAATGTGGAGGTGCAGTTGGAGAAGTTTAAAAATACTTATTTACAAGCTTGGCTATTATTACTAAAAACAAATGATTTGTTTTCATTTGGAGGCAGAGACCAAGGGCATTTGAGGACTGACAATCAGGTTGGCAGGTTGTGACAGTCTCTTTAAACCTTCTAAAGAGTTCATTTGTTTTGCCCTGTCTGCCTTTAGTTGAGAGAACCTTATATTTGCAAATTTTCTTTCTGTTTGAAAATAGGTTGAGGCTTCAGTTGGTTTTTTCATTGAGTTGGGTTATAAGTGGTTTGCTGTACATTTATTGAAAACATTGCTCCATCATATGCAACAAGCTAAATTTTGGTCTCTGGGAGGAATAAGGCAAAACTAAGTCCTGATAATTATGTTCCCCTAGGAGGTTAGTCAGTTTCTTTTTTTCCCTCCAGCTGTTTTTTGGAAAAGTAATATACTATAAAATTATTTAATCTATGAATTTTCCCTAACTCGCTCCTGCATTTTTAGTCTGTCATTTTCCTGTGTTTGTCTCCTTCACTTTCACACACTGTTGTTGTATGCTAACCTGTTTCTCCCTGTGGAATGTAAGTTCTAGGTAGCAACCGTGCCTTACTTATTATTCCAAGTGCCCAGGCCAGCTAGGTGCTTGAATGATTCACTTTATGGTCTCATTTCCCACCTGACTAATATAAACTTAAACTGAAATTTGAGGTAACTAGTGGACTACACAGAAAGAGTGAGTTTGAGAATTGTTGTTTGGAGACGATCTTGCTCTGTGGCCCAGGCTGGAATGCAGTGGCACAATCATGGCTCTTTGCAGCCTTGAACTCCTGAGGTCAAGTGATCTTCCCACCTCAGCCTCACAAGTAGCTGGTACCACAGGCACGGACTACCGTGCCCCGCTAATTTGTAAAACTTTTTGTAGAAATGGAGTCTTGCTGTGTTGCCCAGTCTGGTCTTGACCTCCTGGATTCAAGCCATCCTCCCACCTTGGCCTCCCAAAGTGCTAGAATTACAGGCATGAGCCATCACGCCTGGGCAGAGAATCTTAATTTTGATGCAAAAATGATATTGAGTGAGGTATGATGATATACTTTTCAGAATAAAGAGCTATCCTACCTAAGACATTACACTGCTAGATTTTTGAAAGTGTGGGCCCTTCCATTGAGAATGAATGTATGAGAGGGAGGAGTTATGAACTCCCCTTTGAGGTATTTAGGATCTAAAAGTGTCCTTTGAGCTGGGCCTGAAAGTTGAATAGGATTTATATAGATCATTTTGGGAAGGGGAAGAATGCCTCATTGTGAATGTGAGTAGCAAGTAGAAAGGATCCCCTCACAGAGATTTTTTTTTTTTTTAAGAAAGAAAGTAGGAAGGAATTAGGATGCATTGTAGGAAGTAGTATTACCCTTATATAGCATGGAAGGATGCAAGAATGAAGATGTGTAGTAGGAAATGAGGGTAGCAAGATACTGTCTTAGCCCATTCAATCTACTGTAACAAAATACCATGAACTAGGTAGCTTGTCAGCAACAGAAATTTATTTCTCAGAGTTTGGAAGGCTGGGAAGTCCAAAATCAGTTCCCCAGTGGATTCAGTGTCTCGTGAGGGCTCTTCCTAAGTCACCTTTTCACTGTTTTCACACATGGTGGCAGGGGCCAGGCAGCTCTCTGGAGTCTCTTTTATAAGGGCACTAATCCCATTCATGTGGGCACTACACTGGTGATCTAATCACCTCCCAAAGGCCCCACCTCCTCATACCATTACCTTGGGGGTTAGGATTCCAACATATGAATTTAGGGAGACAGAAACGTTCAGACCACAGCAGACATATTAGGCATGATTATGTTTTAAACTCTGCATCTAATTAAATTGATTTTTCCTTGCTTGTTAAAACATATACACACAGAGTAACAGTGTATGTATGGGAGAGGTGAGGAGAAGGCAGAATATTAGCTTATTTTGAGCTAGGAATTATCAGTAGAGGCCACTTTCTCGTGCAATATTTTTGTAGATAATAAATACAGTTGAATGAATGATTATTATAAAGCTTTGTATTTTATATTTGTTAAATGTTAGTTAGGTTGTGTTTGAATAGTTGAGATGTTTAAGATGAATTCTTGGCAGGGCGTGGTGGCTCACACCTGTAATTCCAGCACTTTGGGAGGCCAAGGCAGGCGGATCACCCGAGGTCAGGAGTTCGAGACCAGCCTGGCCAACATGGCAAAGCCTCGTCTCTACTAAAAATACAAAAATTAGCTGGGTGTGGTGGCACACGCCTGTAATCCCAGCTACTCGAGAGGCTGAGGTAGGAGAATCACTTGAACCCAGGAGGTGGAGGTTGCAGTGAACTGAGGGCAGGGCCTGAGAGGTTGCAGTTCTTTTTTTTTGAGGCAGGGTCTTGCTCTGTCCCTAAGCTGAAGTGCAGTGGCATGATCACAGCTCACTGCAGCCTTGACTTCCCAGGCTCAAGCGATCCTCTCACCTCAGCCTCCCAAGTAGCTGGGACCACAGGTGCCCATCATCACACCTGGCTAATTTTTATATTTTTTGTAGAGATGGGGTTTCGCCATGTTGCCTAGGCTGGCCTCAAACTCCTGGGCTCCAGTGATCCTCCTGCCTCAGCCTCCCAGAGTGCTGGAATTATAGACGTGAACTACTACAAAAGTTTGCATTTCTGTCAAAACCCACGTAATGCTGATGCTGCTGGTCTGTGAACCACAATTTGAGAACTACTGGTCTAAGACATAGTCCTTACTTTTAATTAATCTAATAATGTTTTTGGAGTGTCTTTGACTGTGTTGACACTGGGGAAATCACAGATAGTAAAATAGATGTGACCTCTGGCATTTTTCATCTCATGTATGTAGAGTAATTTTATTTTATTATTTATTTATTTATTTATTTATTTTGAGATAGGGTCTGGCTCTGCCGCCTAGACTGGAGTGCAGCGGCGTGATTACGGCTCATTGCAGCCTCAAACCCCTAGGCTCAAGCAGTCCTTCCAGCTCAGCCTCCCAAGTAAAGCTAGGACTTCAAGTGTGCTCTATTATGTGCAGCTGATTTTTTGTTTTTGTGTAGAGAAGAGATCTCCCTGTGTTGGCCAGGCTGGTACCAAACTTCTGGCCTCCAGGGATCTTCCCACTTTGGCCTCCCAAAGTGCTGGGATTACAGGCACAAGCCACTGCATCCAGCCTTTATACAGTAATTTTAAATGTGAAGAGTTTTAATATATCTTGAGTGTGCTGAAAAAGGACAAGTTGATAGCTGGGCATGGTGGTGCATGCCTGTAGTACCATCTGCTCTGAAGCCTGAGGTGGGAGGCTCACTTGAGCCCAGCAGTTCAAGGCTGCATTGAGTTATGATCATGCCACTGCACTCCAGCCTGGGCAACAGAGTGAGACCTCATTAAAAAAAAAAAAAAAAAAAAAAGAAAGGAAAGAAAAGAGAAGTTGTGGAATAATGGAATGGAATAGTTAGGAGTAGCTTTGCAGAGGGTCTTACTTTCAAGTAGAGAACTGAGGGATTAAATTGTAGGAGTTATGTAAAGAATAGTCCAGATAGGCCGGGTGCAGTGGCTCATGCCTGTAATCCCAGCAGTTTGGGAGGCCGAGGTGGGTGAATCACCTGAGGTCAGGAGTTCAAGACCAGCCTGACCAATATGGAGAAACCCCGTCTCTACTAAAAATGCAAAAATAAGCTGTGCATGGTGGCAGGTGCCTGTAATCCCAGCTACTCGGGAGGCTGAGGCAGGAGAATTGCTTGAACCCGGGAGGTGGAGGCTGCAGTGTGAGCTGCGATTGTGCCACTGCACTCCAGCCTGGGCAACAGAGTGAGGCTCCATCTCAAAAAAAAAGAAAAAAAAAAAAAGAGTCCAGACAGAAGGAGCAGCATGTGCAAATGACCTGTGGTGATACTCTCTCTTGCCTGCCTAACTCTAACATATCCTGGAGTTCTCCATTCAAGGAACTCAGGGAAACCCTGTCCAAAAAACCTAGGTCACTCTCCTCTTTATTATGTAGCACTTTTTCATAGAGTACATAGCAACAGGAATTTTATATTTCTTACTGTAATTATTTGATTAGAGTCTCTTTCCATTCCAGAATATAAAAATCATTGATAAAGAGATGATTTTTGACCAGCTCCTAAGGGCTAGGTGATGTTCTAGGCACTGTGATTACAGAAGTTAAAAAAAGACATGGGGTACAGGGAGGGGATACACAATAAATACATCTATAAATGTATAATGACAATAGTTATATAATAAATACTAAGAAAAAATAAACCAGGCTAAGATATAAAGTGATATTGTGTGTGTGTGAGAGGGCAACTATTTTAGATAGGATGGTTAAGCAGCAACACTAATAGCTTTTATTTATTTATTTATTTTTGAGACAGGATCTCACTCTGTCACCCAGGCTGGAGTTCAGTGGTGCAACCACGGCTTGCTGCAGTCTCGACCTCCCAGGCCCAAGCCATCCTCCCGCCTCATCCAACTCAAGCAGCTGGGACTACAGGCGTGCAGTACCACGCCAGGCTAATTTTTGTATTTCTGTAGAGATGGGGTTTCACCATGTTGCCCAGGCTGCTCTCAAACTCCTGGACTCATGTGATCTGCCCACTTTGGCTTCCCAAAGTCCTGGGATTACAGGCCTGAGCCATCGTGCCCAGCCTATTTTTTTCTTATGACAGTGACATTTTGAACTAAAAAGATGGAAGTTATTATTAATATCAGTAAATGTGTTCTTGAAACTTGAAAAAGGATGTGTGTAGGGGAATCAATAAATAAGTTAAAATCCCTTCCAAGCTTATGCTTTTGAACCATAAGTCTGAGCAGTCTCAAGCCAGTATGAATCAGAGTTATTCAGAAGCACAAGTGGAGAAATGTCCTACAATAGGAGGGAAATCTTACTAAATTTCCTTCTTGCTTAAAAGAAAATTATATCTTGTATACAGAGATTAAATATTAACACTAGTGGCATTCTGTATCTCCCCCTATTATTAGACATATAATTTATTAGCTGACTAAAATTCTAAATTAATAATTTGGCCGGGCGTGGTGGCTCACGCCTGTAATCCCAGCACTTTGGGAGGCCAAGGCAGACGGATCACGAGGTCAAGAGATTGAGATACTGTGATTACAGAGGTTAAAAAAAGACACCCCGTCTCTACTAAAAATAGAAAAACTAGCTGAGCGTGGTGGCACACACCAGTAGTCCCAACTACTCAGGAGTCTGAGGCAGGAGAATCTCTTGAACCCGGGAGGCAGAGGTTGCAGTGAGCCGAGATTGTGCCACTGCACTCCAGCCTGGCGACAGAGCAAGACTCTGTCTCAAAAAAAAAAGGCCATCCTGGCCAATGTGGTGAAACCCTGTCTCTACTAAAAATATAAAAATTAGCCGAGTGTGGTGGCGGGTGCCTGTAATCCCAGCTACTCCGGAGGCTGAGGCAGGAGAATCACTTGAACCCGGGGGGGGCGGAGGTTGCAGTAAGCTGAGATCGAGCCATTGCACTCCAGCCTGGGCAAAAAGAGTGAAACTCCATCTCAAAAAAAAAAAAAATTATTAATCCAACATAGGAGGTTATTTTCCTTAGATAAAGCTCATGCGTGGAAGCAATTGTATACAAAGACAGAATTATTTCCTATTTCAGTAAAATTTACAAACAAGCCTCAGCTAGTTCTCTGTAGGATCATCATTCTAGTCATTTTCAGAGTATCTTGCATTGAGTTTCTGTACGTAAAATTAAGTTACTGAGAAAGTTTTATCAGATTTTACTCTGTGGTAAAATTTGTATATCAAACCTTTTATAGGTTCCATGATTTCAAAATAATAGTAATATCTCTTAAATAGAATGTTAGTTTTTATTCTTTTTTATTAAATGTGTTTGTTCTAGAGGTCATGCTTAATGATTTCCAAGAGTATATTTTTTGTATAGTTTTTGTGAGGCTGGGCATGGTGGCTCACGCCTGTAATCCACATCTACAATCCCAACACTTTGGGAGACAAAGGTGGGTGGATTGCTTGAGCCCAGGAGTTCGAGACCAGCCTGGACAAGATATTGAGACCCTGTCTCTACACAGAATGAAAAAATTAGCGCACATCTGGGGTCTCAGCTACACAGGATGCTGAGGTGGGAGGATTGCTTGAGCCTAGGAGGTTGAAGCTGCAGTGAGCAGGGTTCACACCACTGCACTCCAGGCTGGGCAACAGAGCAAGACACTGTAAGATCAATCAATCAATCAATCAGAGATATCTTGATGTATCATTTAAGAATCATGATCAGATAAATGTACTCATTCTTGTATTTCATCATCAATGTACTTATATTTCTTGTCTTTAACAGTTTGTTATACAAAGAAAAGCTACTGCATTCAGTGTTCAGATTAAGTTATAACAATGCAATGACTTTATCATGAGCCATTCTCCTAATTCCCACTAATTGACACACATTCAGTAGATAAATTGTTGGATACTCTCAAACTATTCTATTTTTATAAAGGAGAAAATTTTAGATAATTATTAAATATTCAAAAATATACAAATTGAAATAGACATAATTTTTTTTTGTTTTGTTTTTTCATAGTGACAGGGTCTTGCTCTGTGGCCCAGGCTGGAGTGCAGTGGCGTAATCATAGCTCACTATAACCATGAACTCCTGGGCTTAGATGATCTCTTGCTTCATCCTCCTGAGTTGCTGGGACCACAGGCATATGCCAGCATGCCCAGCTAATTTTTTTTATTTTTGTAGAGGTAGGGTCTAGATTATGTTGCCAGGCTGGTCTCAAACTCCTGGGCTCAAGTGATCCTACTGCCTCAGCCCATCAAAGTGCTGGGATGTCAAGCCATGAGCCCAGCAGACATCAATATTGAATGTAATGATGTGAGCCTGTAGATGAATTGGGAAATGCTGGCTAAAACACTGCTTTTTTCATAGGTCCTAAAACTAGCTCTTAAAGTATATTTAATAAGCGGTAGAAATAGTCATTATTAACAATGGAATAAAAGGCTTTTTTTTTAAAGAGTCTCAATCTGTTGCCATCTCAAAAAAAAATAAAAAATTAGCTGGGTGTGGTAGCGCATGCCTGTGATACCAGCTACTCAGAAGGCTGAGGCAGGAGAACCACTTGAACCTGGGAGGCGGAGGTTGCAGTGAGCCGAGATCGCGCCATTGCACTCCAGCCTGGGCAACAAGAGTGAAACTCTGGCTCCAAAAAAAAAAAAGTGATTTGGCAGTATGAGTTCAAGAACCACAAAATTGTACACATTCTCTGACCAATTTTCTTTTTCTTTTTCTTTTATTTTGAGATGGATTTTCGCTCTTGTTGCCCAGGTTGGAGTGCAATGGTGCAATCTGGGCTCAACACAACGTCCACCTCCCGAGTTCAAACGATTTTCCTGCCTCAGCCCCCCGAGTAGCTGGGATTACAGGCATGTGCCACCGTGCTCAGCTAATTTTTGTATTTTTGGTAGAGACAGGGTTTCTCCATGTTGGTCAGGCTTGTCTTGAACTCCTGACCTCAGGTGATCCACCCGCCTTGGCCTCCCAAAGTGTTGGGATTACAGGTATGAGCCACTGCGCCCGGTCCAAATCACTTTTTTTTTTTTTTGAGACGGAGTTTCTCTCGTTGCCCAGGCTGGAGTGCAATGGTGCGATCTCGGCTCACCGCAACCTCCGCCTCCCAGGTTCAGGCGGTTCTCCTGCCTCAGCCTCCCTAGTAGCTGGGATTACAGGCATGTGCCACCATGCCTGGCTAATTTTGTATTTTTAGTAGAGACGGGGTTTCTCCATGTTGGTCAGGCTGGTATCGAACTCCCAACCTCTGGTGATCCGCCTGCCTCGGCCTCCCAGAGTGCTGGGATTACAGGCATGAGCCACCGTGCCCGGCCCAAATCACTTTTCTAAAGCACTTTGAAGAACAATATGTCTTCAGCACTTAAGTATTTCTTTGACAAACTTAATGCTACAAGTATTATTCTCACACTAAGTAATTGTGATTAAGATTTTTCAGGCTCATAAATGAAAGAAAAAGAAATTGTATAGTAACTAGGCAAGGGTGGAATGAGAAAAGACTGGAGGCGTGCCACTCCTCCTATTCAGAATTTTTTTTATTTTGAGACAGAGTCTCTCTCTGCCACCCAGACTGGAGTGCAGTGGCGCGATCTCGGCTCACTGCAGCCTCCGCCTCCCGAGTTCAAGTGATTCTCCTGCCTCAGCCTTCTGAATAGCTGGAACTACAGGCGCCCACTGCCATGCCCGGCTAATTTTTGTATTTTTTAGAAGAGATGGGGTTTCACTATGTTGGCTAGGCTGGTCTCGAACTCCTGACCTCAAGTGATCTGCCTGCCTTGGTCTTCCTACTCAGAATTTTTAAATTCCTCCCTATTGTCTGAGACAATAGACCCTGTGAAGATACCTTTTTAACACTGAAAACCTTGAGAGACAGGACAGTAACATACTTTCAGAACATATTAACTGTGGGGGAGAAAAAGCAAAAAGCAGGTCCAGTAGGAATTCAGTAATATTTTAAAATGATACTCTGTTAAGTCTAACATCTATTATGCATTAAAAATATCAAGATATTATTGTGTACAGAGTGTACTTGATATGCATGGGAATTTGTGAACTCCTTAAGATCCTTGTGGAGCCTGCAGTTTCGGCCCTGCTAGTTTACAGTGGTCTTACAGGGCTGCTGTGCTATACAGATTGTACTGCACAACTCAGCTAACAGCCATTCATATAGACAGCAGTGAATCTACAGAGATCTGTATCCTGTGTACTTGGTGATGTCTAGCACACAGTAGGGACTCAGCAAATAGTTGTTGAATGAAAGTGTTTTATTTATTTATTTATTTATTGAGACAGAGTTTCTCTCCGTCACCCAAGCTGAAGTGCAGTGGCGTGATCTCAGCTCACTAGAACCTCTGCCTCCCAGGATCAAGTGATTCTCCCACCTCAGCCTCCTGAGTATCACAGGCATGCACTACCATGCCCAGCTAATTTTTTTCTTTTTCTTTTTCTTTTTTTTCTTTTTTTTGAGATGGATTCTTGCTCTGTCACCCAGGCTGGAGTGCAGTGGCACCATCTCGGCCTCCCAGGTTCAAGCAATTCTCCTGCCTCAGCCTCCTGAGTAGCTGGGATAACAGGCACCTGCCACCATGCCCAGCTAATTTTTGTATTTTTAGTAGAGATGAGGTTTCACCATGTTGGCCAGGCTGGTCTTGAACTCCTGACCTCAGGTGATCCGCCCACCTTGGCCTCCCAAAGTGCTGGGATGACAGGCGTGAACCACTACGCCTGGCTAATTTTTGTATTTTTTAGTAGAGACGGGGTTTTGCCATGTTGGTCAGGCTGGTCTCGAACTCCTGTCCTCAAGTGATCTGCCCCCTTTGGCCTCCCAGAGTGCTGGGATTACAGGTGTGAGCCGCTGTGCCTGGCCTGAAAGTGTTTTATGTAGTATACTAGGACCTTTATGATCTGATCTTTTTTACTGCTTTAGCCTTATTTCTCATTTTATGAGAAAAAATCTTTACATTTTATGCTCAGTAATACTGCATGAACATTATGCTGTTTTTTGTGCCTCTAAGTTTTGCTTACACTGTTTCTTTTGCCTGGAATGCTGGGGTTTCACCATGTTAGCCAGGCTGGTCTCTAACTCCTGACCTCAAGTGATCCACCCACCTCGGCCTCCCAAAGTGCTGGCATTACAGGCGTGAGCCATTGTGCCTGGTACTACTTCTTAATTATTAAACCTTCAAGTGTCCCTTTATGCCCTATCTCCTTTGTGAAGGCTTTGGTTGCCCCCAGGAAACCTTGGGTTAGGCATTTCTGTATGCCTCTCCTGTACAGTGTATGTGCCCTGGTTATAGCAGTTGTTTTCTGTGGTATTATTATTTGTTAATGAGGCTGGCTGTGTCTCCAGATGTGAGCTCTTTGAGGGCAGGACAGTGCTGTGTTTTTACAGTTTCATGTCATAAGCACTTAGCATAGTGCTTGACATGTAGTAAGTACTTATCAATATTGAACTGAACAATATTGGCTGGGCGTGGTGGCTCACGCCTGTAATCCCAGCACTTTGGGAGGCCGAGGCGGGCGGATCACCTGAGGTCAGGAGTTCAAGACCACCTGGCTAACATAGTGGGAGCCCATGTCTACTAAAAATACAAAAATCAGCTGTGCGTGGTGGCATGCCTGTAATCCCAGCTATTTGGGAGGCTGAGGCAAGAGAATTGGTTGAACCCAGGAGACAGGTTGCAGTGAGCCAAGATCGTGCCATTGCACTCCAGCCTGGGCAACAAGAGCAAAACTCTGTCTCAAAAAAAAACACAACAATACTGAGCAGTACGATGTTTGATCAGTGTGTGTTTGATAGAGAATTGCATAAGGTAATGTTAACTGAGATGTTGTGATAGATGAAAAAAATTGAACACTCTGTACAGGTCCCCTGAGGGGAAAAGAGGTTGGGTAGGTGAGAAATGTTAGATCGGATAGTTTCTTTTACTAGCCTAAATGGCACTTTTGACCTAGGACAAATGTTCTGTCCACAAGGATTTAACAGGAAGAGCTGAGAAGACAGCCTCCTGATTTTGAGATGAATTGCGAAGCAGTATCCCTTTGTATAAACACTTGAAAGTCACTTGTCTATATAATTTGTAGAGGTGTTCTTCCAGAGAGTAGAATGTTTAAACTCAGATAGTAAATAATCAGTTACTGGTAAATCTAGAGGGGTGGTTAATTCTTTTAAAAACTTTTATTAACTTTTTCTTTATTTTTATTTTTTTGAGACAAGGTCTTCACTCTGTCGCCCAGGCTGGAGTACAGTGGTGGCATCTTGGCTCACTGCAGCCTCAGCCTCCTAAGTGGCTGGGACTACAGATGTTTGACACCATGCCCGGCTAATTTTGGTAGTTTTTTAGTAGAGTCTGGGTTTCACCATGTTGGCCAGGCTAGTCTCCAACTCCTAAGCTCAAGTGATCTGCCCGCCTCGGCCTCCCAAAGTGCTGGGATTACAGGCATGAGCCACTACACCTGGCCTTAATAGCTTTATATAAAGATCTTTTGTTTTTTCTGTTATCTTCAGTTCTCCTTTGTATAAATGTTTTTCTTAGCTTTCCAGTGTCTTAATGCCTATTCAATGTCATATTTTTCTTTTCTAAGGACTTTTTTTTTTTTTGAGATGGAGTTTCACTCTTGTTATCAAGGCTGGAGTGCAATGGTGTGATCTTGGCTCACCGCAACCACTGCCTCCCCACAACCTCACCTCCCAAGTTCAAGTGATTCTCCTGCCTCAGCCTCCTGAGTAGCTGGGATTACAGGCATGCACCACCACACCTGGCTAATTTTGTATTTTTAGTAGAGACGGGGTTTCTCCATGTTGGTCTCAAACTCCCGACCTCAGGTGATCCGCCCACCTTGGCCTCCCAAAGTGCTGGGATTACAGGTGTGAGCCACCATGCCCGGCCAGGACTCTTTTTTTTAAAGCTGGAATATTCTTGGTTATATAACATTTATAATTTTCATTTCATAGGCCCTGTAACCTTTTTTTTTTTTTTTTTTTGGAGACAGAGTCTCATTGTATCACCCAGGCTGGAGTGCAGTGACACGATCTTGGCTCACTGCCACCTCCACCTCCGCCTCCCGGGGTCAAGCGATTCTCCTGCCTCAGCCCCCGAGTGGTTGGGATTACAGTTACCCCTCACCACGCCTGGCTAATTTTTGTAGTTTTAGTAGAGACAGAGTTTCACCATGTTGGCCATGTGGGTCTTGAACTCTTGACCTCGGGTGATCTGCCCACCTCAGCCTCCCAAAGTGCTGGAATTACAGGTCTGAGCCAGAGCCACAGTGCCCAGCTGGCCCTGTAAACTTTCACAAGTCATTTTAACTCTCTATGCCTCCATTTTTAAATTTGTAAAATGAAAAGGTTATATTAATCCTCTGTGTGATTCCTTCCATCTCTTAAAGAAAAGGTAGTAAGATTCTAGCAAGTTAAAGGCAAGTACTATAGTAGAGTAGATACATTGTATTAGCTGTAGTACTATGGGATCTGGGCAAACTGTTTTTATAGGCTTAAATTTTGTGTAAACTTGAGCTCTAACCTCTCAATGTATTACCCACCTTTTTCACACCAGAGACCTTTTATTTCAATTAAGTTAATATTTGCAAAGTACTTTGTTTTATTTATTTATTTTAATTTGTTTTTTTTTTGAGAGAGTCTCACTCTGAAGCTCTGGCTGGAGTGCAGTAGCACGATCTTGGCTCACTACCACCTCTGCCTCCCAGGTTCAAGTGATTCTCTTGCCTCAGCCTCCCAGGCGCCCACCCCCGATGCCTGGCTAATTTTTATATTTTTAGTAGAGATGTGGTTTCACCATGTTGGCCGGGCTGGTCTTGAACTCCTGACCTCAAGTGATCTGCCTGCCTCAGCCTCCCAAAGTGCTGGTATTACAGGCATGAGCCATGCTCCTGGCCCTTGTTTTAAAGGTATTTTCATGGATATCCCATTTATTCCTCATTACTATTTTGTGGGATAGTCAAGAGGTTTAGCTTCAATTTTTCAGATAAGGAAACTGAGAAGTTAATTGACTTTCCTAAGGTCACACAGCTAGTAAGTAGCAGAGCCAGAACTGACTGTGCAAGCCCAGTGTTCTTTCCATTATTAACCCCACTTCTCTGTTTACCTTATTATATTTCAAAACTCCTGGTTATTGTAGGTAACAGGAAAATAGTGCTAAAGTATCTCTTTGAGTGGACAATTCCTGTGATCTGCTCAATGGCCACTGACCTGAATTTTTGTTTTGTTTCCTAGAATAGCTTTATCACATGACGTTAGATGAAAGAGGAGGGCATTTATGTAGCTTTCCAGCTCTTGATCTTTTTTAGGTAGAACTCTACCTCCTTGCCCTTTAGCACATATCCACTTGCCATAGTGGCCAGGCCTTAAAGTGATATGTGCAAGAAGCTTGCTTTACTTGCTTTTCAATTTGTCATCTAGGAGTCTCCAAAGAGTAGTTGGTGTTCTTTTAAAAAGAAAAACAATTCCCCATAGTTTATACCAAATAGTTCAATATCTCCATACCCTTAAACACAATGTTATCTATTGTCTGTGATCTATGCCCTTGGTACTACCTTCTTTTTTTTTTTTTTTTTTTGAGACAGGGTCTCTGTCACCCAGGCTGGGGTGCAAGTGGCACCATCTCAGCTTACTGCGACCTCCGCCTCCGGGGTTCAAGCAATTCTCATGGCTGAGTCTCCTGAGTAGCTTGGATTACAGGCATGCGTCACCACCCCCAGCTAATTTTTTGTATTTTTAGTAGAGATGGGGTTTCACCATGTTGGCCAGGCTGGTCTCCAACTCTTGGCCTCAAGTGATCTGCTCACCTTGGCCTTCCAAAGTGCTGAGATTACAGGTGTGAGCCACTGCGCCCTGCTGGTACTACCTTCTTGACCTTCCTCTTTGTCTGTAAAATGATTGCAGTTGGGGCAGGGGAGGGTAAAGGGATTAGATCATCTCTAAGGTTATAGTAGATGTTTATTTCTGGAAGCCTGACTTGGTTGAATTTGTAATAGAAAATAAAAGTTTTTGCTGGGCGGGGTGGCTCATGCCTGTAATCCCAGCACTTTGGGAGGCTGAGGCGGGTGGATCACCTGAGGTCAGGAGTTCGAGATCAGTCTGGCCAACATGGTGAAACCCCATCTCTACTAAAAATACAAAAAGTAGCCAGGTGTGGTGGCATGCACCTGTAATCCCAGCTACTCGAGAGGCTAAGGCAGGAGTATTGCTTGAATCCAAGAGGCAGAGGTTGCAGTGAGTCGAGATTGCACCATTGCACTCCAGCCTGGGGCAAAAGAGTGAGACTTCGTCTCAAAAAAAAAAAAAAAAAAAAGAAAAGAAAAGAAAAGAAAGTTTTTTAAAAACCCAAACAACTAAGAGGAGATTTTCCATGGAGTATTACAATGAGAAGTCAGAGATATCTAACATCTCAATTTCTCATAGGTACCTGTGAACTCAAATGATACTTGAGTGCCTTTCAGTTTCATTTTGGTTTCAAGGCTAGACTTGGGACTTAATATTTCTCTCTGGATACGTAGTCTTTTTCTCTAGAGGCAAATGTGTATTTTATGCTTAACAATAAATTCATGCTTGACTTTTCATTTATTCATGCAATAAACATTTAGTGCCCACTATGTAGTAGGCATTGTTTTAGGCTCTGAGAATACAGTAGAGAAGAAAATGCGGGGTTTTTTTCTATGCAGCTGATATTCTGTGGTAATAACATTTATTGAGCAGGTAGTATATGCCAGTTACTGTTCTTAGTGTGTTGCATTTAGAATTTATTTAATTCTGACAACAATCCTATGACATGGGCACTGCTCTTGTCTTCATTTTACAATCATGAAACTGAGGTTCAGGGAGATTAAGTACTTTGCTTAAGGTTATATAGGTTTGTAAATGGTAGAGGTGGCATTTTAATCCAGGCAGTCTGACTCCCAAGCCCACACTCTTCATCATAGTATTACATAGTCTTTTAGAAAGATATCCATAAAAAATCTATTTCTATCATTAAATTGTCGAGTTTGTAATTTTTGTAGTCACCTGATTTCTGGCCCAATCTTTAGAAAAAAGTCACCCAAAGATACAATAAAGGAGCACTGTGAAAGCCCTTGTGTTCTGTTACAGGAATTGTCAGTCTTAGGAAGCTTTTGGGTAGGACATCTTGAGCCTGATTCTTATGAGTTGAGAGACCAGACATGGTGACTCACGCCTATTACCCCAGCACTTTGGAGGCTGAGGCAGGAGGATCACTTGAGCCCAGGAGTTCAAACCTGAGCAACATAGTAAGACCCCGTCTCTACACAAAAACAAAAAATTAGCCAGACATGATGACACGTGCCTGTAGTCCCAGCTATTCGGATGGCTGAGGTGGGAGGATCTCTTGAGCCTGGGAAGTCGATGCTGCAGTGAGTTGTGATTATGCTATTGTACTCCAGCCTGGGTGACAGAGCAAGACCCTGTCTCTAAAAAAAATAAAAGATAGAAAAAGAGATGTAAAAGAGAGAATTTTTTTTGTATTTTTTTACAGCTGTACAATGTGTTTATGTTTTGTTACTTCAAGAGTCAAAAAGTAGGCCGGGCGCGGTGGCTCACGCCTGTAATCCCAGCACTTTGGGAGGCGGAGGCGGGCGGATCACGAGGTCAGGAGATCGAGATCGTCCTGGCTAACATGGTGAAGCCCCGTCTCTACTAAAAATACAAAAAATTAGCCGGGCGTGGTTGCAGGTGCCTGTAGTCCCAGCTGCTCGGGAGGCTGAGGCAGGAGAATGGCCTGAACCCGGAAGGTGGAGCTTGCAGTGAGCCGAGATCGTGCCACTGCACTCCAGTCTGGGCGACAGAGCGAGCCTCCGTCTCAAAAAAAAAAAAAGAGTCAAAAAGTTAATAAAAAAGTAAAAGTTCTGGGGGGCAGCCCCCGCCCGGCCAGCCGCCCCATCCAGGAGGGAGGTGGGGGGCAGCCCCCGCCCGGCCAGCCGCCCCGTCCGGGAGGTGGGGGACGCCTCTGCCCGGCCGCCCCGTCTGGGAAGTGAGGAGCCCCTCTGCCCGGCCGCCACCCCGTCTGGGAGGTATACCCAACAGCTCATTGTGAATGGGCCATGATGACGATGGCTGTTTTGTCGAATAGACAAGGGGGAAATGTGGGGAAAAGAGAGAGAAATCAGATTGTTGCTGTGTCTGTGTAGAGGGAAGTAGACGTAGGAGACTCCATTTTGTTCTGTACTAAGAAAAATTCTTCTGCCTTGGGATGCTGTTAATCTATAACCTTACCCCAACCCCATGCTCTCTGAAACATGTGCTGTGTCCACTCAGGGTTAAATGGATTAAGGGCGGTGCAAGATGTGCTTTGTTGAACAGATGCTTGAAGGCAGCATGCTAGTTAAGAGTCATCACCACTCCCTAATCTCAAGTACCCAGGGACACAAACACTGCGGAAGGCCGCAGGGTCCTCTGCCTAGGAAAACCAGAGACCCTTGTTCACTTGTTTATCTGCTGACCTTCCCTCCACTATTGTCCTATGACCCTGCCAAAACCCCTCTCCGAGAAACACCCAAGAATGATCAATAAATACTAAAAAAAAAGAAAAAAAAAGTAAAAGTTCATAAAATCGCTAAGAAAGTTACAGTAAGATAATGTTAATTTATTACTGAAGAAAGAACAAGTTTGCTCAGGAGTTCGAGACCAGCCTGGGCAACATAGCAAGACTTTGTCTTTACCAAAAATAAAAAAAAATTAGCTGGGTGCTTTGGTGCACACCTGTAGTCCCACGTATTCCAAAGGCTAAGGTGAGAGGATCGCTTGATTCCAGGAAATTGAGACCGCAGTGAGCTATGATCACACTACTGTACTCCAGCCTGGGTGATAGATTCTGTCCCCACCCCCCCAAAAAGAAAAAACATTTAAATAAATTTAGTGTAGCTTAAGTATTTATAGTCTACAATAGTGTGCAGTAATGTCCTAGGCCTTCACATTCACTATCACTGATTCAACTGATTTATTCCAAGTACCTTCCAGTCCTGCAAGCTCCATTTATGTTAAGTCCCCTCTACAGGTGTACCATTTTTTATCTTCTATGCCTATTCCTACTGTACCTTTTCTTTTCTTCCTTTTTTTTTTGAGACAGAGTCTCGCTCTGTCACCCAGACTGGAGTGCAGTGGCACAATTGATCTCAGCTCACTGCAACCTCCGCCTCCTGGGTTCAAGCGATTCTCCTGCCTCAGCCTTCCCAGTAGCTAGGACTACAGGCACAAGCCACCACACCCAGCTAATTTTTTTATTTTTAGTAGAGATGGGGTTTTACCATGTTGGCCAGGCTGATCTCAAACTCCTAACCTTAAGTGATCTGCCCACCTCAGCCTCTCAAAGTGCTGGGATTACAGATGTGAGCCACTGCATCCAGCCTTTTTCTATGTTTAGATTTTTCAGATACACAAATACTTAACATTTTGTTACAGTTGCCTACAGTATTCAGTACAGTAACATGCTGTACAGGTTTTTGCATCCTATCTACCACCTCTGTGATCACACAATGACAAAATTGCCTAATGACACATTTCTCAGAATGTATTCCTGTTGTTAAGCAACACATGACTGTACTAATATTATCCCCACTCTACATAGGACAGAACTGAGTGTCAGAAGAGCTAGGTAATTTGCCCATTGTGATAACACTAGAATTCAACTTCAGTTCTACTGTTGTTCTTAACTACGATATTTCTAGAGAAGGGCTGGGTACGGTAGCTCACACCTGTAATCCCAGCACTTTGGGAGGCCAAGGCGGGCGGATCACAAGGTCAGGAGATCGAGACCATCCTGGCTAACATGGTGAAACCCCGTCTCTACTGAAAATACAAAAAGTTAGCCGGGCGTGGTGGCACGCGCCTGTAGTCCCAGCTACTCAGGAGGCTGAGGCAGGAGAATCTCTTGAACCCGGGAGGCGGAGGAGGTTGCAGTGAGCTGAGATCGCGCCACTGCACTCCAGCCTGGCAGAGCGAGACTCCATCTCAAAAAAAAAAAAAAATTTTCTAGAGAAGTCATTTTTGTGCCTCAGCTTTCTTAACTGTAAAATGAAAATTTTAATACTTTTTCTTCTACTTTGTAAGGTTATTGTGAGTATCAAATGAAATCAGGATGTGAATATGCTTTGTTTACTGTAAGGCATTGCTACCAGCATAATTCACAAAGGATATTTTTTCTTATAATTAACCAAAACATAAACCTCATTGCTCAGAGATTCTGAAGTCCACAAGTGCTCAGAATGTTGAAATGCTTCTTTGCCATGGCTCTGGCAATACAGTAACAGAATGAAGCTTTTAATACACAAAACAAACTAACCAACAAAACAGATAACTGACTGAGTCTTGGGGAAATTACTGAGAATACCTCTAGTTGAGTGTTGTGTAAATGACTAAATACTTCAAGGCAGGAGCATTTAGGAAGACCAATAAAAACCGGAGTGGGGGTTGTGGGAAGGAAGGGTAGAGATTAAAAGAAAGCTATGAGAAGGTTTAGGAAGAGCTAATGGATTGAGATTCCTTTTTTGCCTTGTCTTCATTGCCCCATGCTCTCTGGTATGCCTTGCTTTTATAAGAAGCTGTGGTTCAAGAGCAGAGGATCTGCTTATAGGTAGTTCATTTATTCATACTTACTTCTTACTCAGTAGACACTGAAACATTTACTCTGTAAGCATAGGGGATAAGGCATGGTTCTAACCTGGTGGTTTTCTTTGTTTTTGTTTGTTATAGAGTCTCACTCTGTTGCCCAGGCTGGAGTGCAGTGGCGCGATCTTGGCTCACTGCAACCTCCGCCTCCCGGTTCAAGCAATTCTCCTGCCTCAGCCTCCCGAGCAGCTGAGATTACAGGCATCCACCACCATGCCCAGCTAATTTTTGTATTTTTAGTAGAGATGGGGTTTCACCATGTTGGCCAGGCTGGTCTTGAACTCCCGACCTCAAGCAATCCACCCATCTCAGCCTCCCAAAGTGATGGGATTACAGGTGTGAGCCACTGCATCCGGCTGTTTTTTTTGTTTTGTTTTGTTTTGACGGAATTTTACTCTTGTTGCCCAGGCTGGAGTGCAATGGTGCAAACAAGGGGAGAATCGCTTGAATATTTAACTTTTTTTTTTTTTTGAGATGGAGTCTCACTCTGTCGCCTAGGCTGGAGTGCAGTGGCACTCGATCTCGGCTCACTGCAACCTCCACCTCCTGGGTTCAAGCAATTCTCCTGCCTCAGCCTCCTGAATAGCAACTACAGGCGCGTGCCACCACGCCCAGCTAATTTTTTGTATTTTTTTTAGTAGAGACGGGGTTTCACTGTGTTAGCCAGGATGGTCTCGACCTCGTGATCCACCCGCCTTGGCGCCCCAAAGCGTTGGGATTACAGGTGTGAGCCACCGCACCTGGCGAATATTTAACTCTTTAAGTTATGACCTGTGTGGTCTAGTCTTAGTGCAGTGTCATAATCCATGGAACACAATCCTGCAACCAAAAAGTCATTTTGAAATAACTCAGAGTCTTTATTTGCATTTCTTGAAACATCATGAAGTAGAATAGAGTTCACAGATACACCAAGCAGAATTATTAACCCTTTCTGTATCCCCCAAACCCAGCATAGTCCCTGATATTTACCTATTAGAAGAACAAAAAGGAGAATGAGTTCAAATTAGGAGAGTGATAAAGGGACTTCCCCAGTTTCTGAAAAATTGTGCCAATTTACACTCCGACCAGCAGTATTTGAGAGGGCCAATCTGGGCAAACTTTACTTGAAAAATTCACATTTATCAGGTTTATATCATGTCCCAAAAAAACACTATATTAACCAAAAAAATAAAGATCGGCCACTGTTTTTTTTTTTTTTTTTGCGGCTGGAATTCTTTTTCCTATTTGCTATAGAATATATTTTCAGCCATTGCTCAGGGACTGTGTCACTCTGCTTGCTGTACTTGAGGTAATTACAGGGCTTCATTATCTCTTCTGACCATAATTAACAGATCTGGGTTAAATCTGGGATTTATTTTTGGAGTTTTTTTTTTTTGGCGGGTAAGGTCTTAACTCCCCCCTCCATCCTTTCCCTCCATCTGAGAGGCTTTATGGGTAAGACAAAGGGCATGATATTTGTCATTGAAGATTGGTTCAAGGTCCAGTTCTGCCACATTCTAAATATATGAACTTGGGTACATTATTATTTCTGAGTTCCAGCATCCTCATATACAAAATGGTATCTAGTATAGAAGTTCTACAAGAAAGTTGTGAGGGGTAAATGATACAATGTGTGTAAGAAATGTGTTGTATGAATGTTGATCAGTCTTTCAAAGAACACTTGCCTGTCTACTAGGGTGCCAGATGTTATACTAGGTTCTGGGTATTAAGAAAAAGTCAGCACTGATTTCCTGTTTGATTCTTTACTACATTTCATCAATTCTTTTCTGCAAAATATTTTTCACTTTTGATTTTTTTTTTTTTGCATTTTCATTGCCTGTACTCTAATCCATAGCATCTTCACCTCCTGTCTGGGCCACTGTTAACTAGTTAGTCCCAAGTTGTATTTTGGCATTTATTTCAAAGCCAGACTAATAATTATTCTGTTTGAGAGATGATATGGTGTAGCAGAAAAAGTATGGACTTCATTATTAACAGACCTGGATTTGTATCTTGGCCCCACTTTCTACAGTATGTGACACTGGGAAAGTTCCTTTACCACTCTCTTAATTTGAACTCACTCTTTTTTTTTCTCTCTCTCTCGTAACAGGTAAAAATCAGGGACTGCATGTGGTTCTAGGGATAAAGGAAGGGTTAACAAGTTACTTCTACTTGAAGAGTTCATGGCTGAGTGGGGTAAACAGATACAGTCATAGATAACCATGGTGTAACATGGAATTGTAAAAGAAAACTAGCTTGGGAATCAGATATAAAGGGCAGTGTATGTAGTGGTAAAAGCACAGATTTAACTCTAGAGTCAGATTGCTTGGGGTCTAATCCTGACTCTACCATTTATTAGCTCTGTAATCTTGAGCAAATTACTTAAACTCTGATAGCCTCAATGTCCTTATCTGTAGAATAGGGATACTGATGGAATTTAATTTATAGAATTCTTATGAGAAATAAATGAAATTATATATGTAAAGCACTTAGCATAGTTAGTAGCATATAGCACATAGCATATATTAGCATATAAGTGCTCTACAATTATAATTATGATATTAGTAGAGTAGTTAAGAACTTAAAAATATAAGCTTTGGCCTCATTCTTGTGTTGAAGTCTGGGTTTAGCAATATATTGGCCATGTGAATATGGGGGAAGATTTAACCTAAGCCTTATTTTCCTCATCTTTAAAATGCAATAATGTAATTGTGCTCGGCTCAGGATGTAGAAATGGAAAGAGATCTGCACCAGGACCTGATACAGAATAAATGCCTTGTAAAAGATAGCTGTCGTGATTTTTATTCTTGCTCTGCCATCTGCTGGCTGTTTTATCTCTGATATGTAAATTAATCTTTCTGAGCCTCAGTTTACTTTTGTTCAAAACAAAGTTGTTTATTGAAGATTGAAAATATTTATGAAGTACATAGATTGGTGGCTGGCACCACACAGTTGTCATTCAGTACACAGTAGCTGTTTTTAATGGTACAATTTAATTTTTCAGGTGCTGAGAATAAAATTAATTCTGCCTTAGAAATTAGGAAAGACATCACAGAAGTAGTGAGCTTTGAATTTTGAAAGATGAGGCTGGCTGGGCATGGTGGCACATGCCTGTAATCCCAGCACTTTGGGAGTCTGAGGCGGGCAGATCACCTGAGTTCAGGAATTCGAGAGTAGCCTGGCCAACATGGTGAAACCCTGTCTCCACTGAAAATCTAAAAATTAGCTGGGCGTCGTGCACGCGCCTGTAATCCCAGTTACTTGGGAATCTGAGGCAGGAGAATCACTTGAACTGGGAGGTGGAGGTTGCAGTGGGCACAAGAATCACTTGAATGGGGAGGTGGAGGTTGTGGTGAGCCAAGATCACACCACTGCACTCCAGCCTGGGCAACAGAGTGAGCTTCCATCTCAAAAAAAAAAAAAAAAAAAAAAAAAAAATGGCTGGGCGTGGTTGCTCACGCCTGTAATCCCAGCACTTTGGGAGGCTAAGGCAGGCAGATTGCCTGAGGTCAGGGGTTCAAGACCAGTCTGGCTAACATGGTGAAACCCCGTTTCTACTAAAAATACAAAAAAATTAGTCAAGTGTGGTGCCGCGTGCCTATAATCCCAGGTACTTGGGAGGCTGAGGCAGGAGAATCGCTTGAACCCGGGAGGTGGAGGTTGCAGTGACCCGAGATCGTGCCATTGCATTCCAGCTTGGACAACAAGTGCCAAACTATCTCCAAAAAAATAAACAAAATACATAAATAAAAAAAGAAAGATGAGTGAGATTTTTGCTATAAAAGGACTAACAAAAGCTCTGAGATGTGAAAATATCTGTTACAGTACTTAAGGAACAGTAAGTGCTAGGTTGCTTAAACATGCAGTTTAGTGTATCTGGCAGGTAGCTTGTTTGGGGCAGGGAGAGGGGAACAGTGAGAAAGGCTAGAGAGGAAGATTGGAACTAGCTAGGAAAATGTTTCGAATACCTTGCTAAAGTGTTTATACTTTATAGGTCTCTCTTTTTCCAACTTTTACTTGTAACAACTGAAGAAACTAAACTTGGCTGGGGAATAGAGGAGGGAATTACTTGAAGCCAGTGTTCAAACAGGAATTTCTTGGTGATCTTGTGGGGTTTATTTTTTTTTATTTTTTATTTTTTTGAGATGGAGTTTTGCTCTCGTCACCCAGGCTGGAGTGCAATGGCGCGATCTTGGCTCACCGCAACCTCCGCCTCCCGGGTTGCCACCACGCTTGGCTAATTTTTGTATTTTTATTAGAGACGGGGTTTTGACATGTTGGCCAGGCTTGTCTTGAACTCCTGACCTCAGGTGATCCGCGTGCCTCAGCCTCCCAAACTGCTGGGATTACAGGCATGAGCCACCGTGCCCATCCTTATCAATTTTCAAAATACAGAGTTGATATTTCCCTGGTGTCCTTCAAAGATAACTAGTTGGTTTTTATTTTGTATCATTATGAACTCATGAATTGAACATATTTGAGGTGCAATTCAATGTAGTTTTCAGCCGTTTTCCTGATCTTTGAAATGTGGAGTTTGGATAAGATGACCTCTAACCATCATTAGCATTTTGATGTATTTATTTCTAGTCTTGTGTTTACACTTGTTTAAACTATTTATTTTATTTTAATTTAGTTTTGAGACAGAGTCTTGCTCTGTCACCCAGGCAGTAGAGCAGTGGCACAATGTTGGCTCACTGCAACCTCTGCCTCCGGGGTTCAGGCGATTCTCCTGCCTCAGCCTCCCAAAATGCTGGGCTTACAAGTGTGAGCCACTCTGCCTGGCCCCCAGCAACTATTTTTTTTTTTTTTTGAGACGGAGTTTCACTCTTGTTACCCAGGCTAGAGTGCAGTGGCGCAATCTCGGCTCACTGCAACCTCTGCCTCCCAGGTTCAAGTGATTCTCCTGCCTCAGCCTGCTGAATAGCTGGGATTACAGGCATGGGCCACCATGCCTGGCTAATTTTTGTATTTTTAATAGAGACAGAGTTTCACTGTGTTGGTCAGGTTGATCTTGAACTCCTGACCTCAGGTGATCTGCCTGCCTTGGCCTCTCAAAGTGCTGAGATTACAGGTGTGAGCCATCGTGCCTGACTCTGGCAACTATTTTTAATAACAGCTTTATTGAGATATAATTCACATACCATGCATTTCACCTATTAAAGTGTACCCAGTTCAGTGGTTTTTAGTATATGCAGAGTGGTGCAACTATAGCCACAATCAATTTTAGAACATTTTCATCACTCCAAAAAGAAGCCCTGTGCCCACTAGCATTCACTTTCCATTTTCTTCTAACCCACCTTCCCTCTAACCCTAAGCAACCAATAATCTCCTTTCTGTCTCTGTAGATTTACTTCTTCTGAACAGTTCATACAAATGGGATCATACAATATGTGGTTTTTTTGTGACTGGCTTCTTCCACTTAGCATGTTTTCAAGGCTCATTCATGTTGTACAGTACATCAGCATTCCTGTTTTGCTAAGTAGTATTCCATTATGGGGCTGTACTATATTTTGTTTATCCAGTCATCTGGTTTTTGTTGTTTTTGAAATAGAGTCTTGCTCTGTCACCCAGGCTGGAATGCAGTGGTGCCATCACGACTCACTGTAACCTCCCACTTCAGCTCCTGAGTAACTAAGACTACAGATACCTGCTACCACACCCAGCAAATTTTTGTGTTTTTTGTAGAGATGGGGTTTCGCCATGTTGCCCAGGCTGGTCTCAAACTTCTGGGCCCAAGTGATCCTCCCAAAGTACTGGGATTACAATTGTGAGCCATCACGCCCACCCCATCCCACCCTACCCATTTATCAGTTTTGATGGATATATTTGGGTTGTTTCTACTATGATATAGTTAAAAAAAAAAAAAAATAGCCAGCGCGGTGGCTCACACCTGTAATCCCAGCACTTTGGGAGGCCGAGGCGGGCAGATCACTTGAGGTCAGGAGTTTGAGACCAGCCTGGCCAACATGGTGAAACCCCGTCTCTACCAAAAATACAAAAATTAGCTGGGCGTGGTGGCATGTGCCTGTAGTCCCAGCTATTCTGGAGACTGAGGCAGGAGAATCACTGGAACCTGACATGAGGCAGAGGTTGCAGTGAGCCAAGATTACACCACTGCACTCCAGCCTGAGTGACAGAGCAAGACTCCGTCTCAAAAACACACAAAAAAACCCCCCAAAATTTGGTCTTCATACCCTGTTTCTTGCACGTTAGCTCCCAAACCCCTTGGAAGCTCTGAAGTGAAAAGAGTTTTTGTATGCTAATGAGTTGACTGGTGTCCAGGAGCCCCTAGATAACTTCTTTCTGGGCTGGTTGCCAGAAGGACCAAGGCATGTGTTAGGAAAAACAACATTTTTTCCTTCTTTATACTCCTTTAATTCACACCACTCTCAATATTTTTGATACCAAACCATATAGTAGGAGAAAACAAACTGTTTTCTCCTACTGTACTCTCAACACAGAACACTTCTGTGACCAGATGTGTGGTTTTTTTTTTTTTCCCTATACGGAGCAATTCTCCTATTCTCAGCAGACATCAATTGGGTGCCCTAAAATTTACCTCAGTTCTGACAGTAACCAGCGTTAACAGAGACCTCACAGGTGAGGGGCTCACTTCCACAAGATGGCCTCCCTCAGATGCCAATTCAGGTAGTAGGTCTCTGGATTAACCACAACACCTGTCAGTCTTGGCTACAAATTGGAGGTTCCCACACCTCCCTCCCTGGGTTTGATAATTTGCCAGAGTGCTCACAGAACCCATGAAAAGTTTACTTACTTTAATACAAAGGATATTTTAAAGGATACAAATGAACAGCCAGATGGAAGAGATACATAGGGCAACCTATGGGGGAAGGAGCTTGAAGCTTCCATGCCTTCTCCAGCACACCCTACCCCACCCCTAGCACTTCAATGTGTGCAGCAGCCTGGATACTTTCCAAACCCCATTTTTGGGTGATTTTGTGGATGCATTATTACATATGCATGATTGATTAAATCATTGGCCATTGGTTATTAACAACTTTGAGTCCCTCTCCCCTCCCTGGAAGTTAATGGCAAGTGAAGTGCCTTCCTGAATTCTGTGAGTCATATTAGCAGATTATCAAACATGAGGCCCTCCTCAGGGGATCTTGGATTCCCACAGTTTATAGTTCATTGGTCAGAAGTACAAGTGGAAATCTGGGACTTGTGACTGGCACCTGCAGTGGGGACAGTGGCCTAAACTGTAGTGCTATGCTAATTCTGGGTAGTTAGTGTCAGAATCGAATTGAATTGTAGGATACCCAGTTGGTGTCAGAACTGGTTGTTGGCGTGGGAAAAGCCCAGAAATTTGGTGTCAGTAGTGTTGTGAGTAAAAACAATTCGGACCATTTTTTTTTTCTTGGGGAGGGGACAGAGTCTCGCTATGTCGCCCAGGCTGGAGTGCAGCAGCATGATCTCAGCTCACTGCAACCTCTGCCTCCTGTGTTCAAGTGATTCTCCTGCTTCAGCCTCCTGAATAGCTGGGATTACAGAAGTGCACCACCACACCCAGCTAATTTTTGTATTTTTAGGAGTGACGGGGTTTCACCAAGTTGGTTAGGCTGGTCTTGAACACCTGACCTCATGATCCACCCACCTCGGCCTCCCAAACTTCTAGGATTACAGGTGTGAGCTGCCGTGCCTGACCTCAGACCACTTTTTAACTATTATGAACAATGCTTCTGTAAACATTCATATACAAGATTTTGTGTGGACATGTTTTTATTTCTGGGTATATACTTAGGAGTAGAATTGCTGGATCGTATTGGTAACTGTTTAATTTTGTAATAAACTGCTAAGCTGTTTTCCAAGGCAGCTGCAACATTTTTATTTCCACCAGTAATGTATGAGGTTTCCAACTTTTTCTCCCATCAGCAATTATTGTCCATGGTTGTTCTTCTTCTGGTTGTTGTTGTTGTTGTTCTTTTTTTTTTTTTTTTGACAGAGTCTCGCTCTGTCACCCAGGCTGGCGTGCAATGGCGTGATCTTGGCTTATTGCAATCTCCACCTCCCAGGTTCAAGCAATTCTCCTGCCTCAGCCTTACCCTAGTAGCTGAGATTACAGGTATCTGCCAACATGCCTGGCTAATTTTTTGTGTTTTTTTGTTTTTTTTGAGACAGAGTTTCGCTCTTGTTGCCCAGGTCGGAGTGCAATGGTGTGATCTCGGCTCATCGCAACCTCTGCCTCCCGGGTGCAAGCGATTCTCCTGCCTCAGCCTCCCAAGTAGCTGGGATTACAGGCATGCACCACCACGCCCAGCTAATTTTGTATTTTTAGTAGAGATGGGGTCTCTCCATGTTGGTCAGGCTGGTCTTGAACTCCCGACCGCAGGTGATCCACACGCCTCGGCCTCCCAAAGTGCTGGGATTACAGGTGTAAGCCACTGTGCCTGGTCACTTTTTGTATTTTTACTAGAGACGGGGTTTTACCATGTTGGCCAGGCTGGTCTCGAACTCCTGACCTTAGGTGATCTGTCTGCCTCGGCCTCCCAAGTATTACAGGTGTGAGCCACTGTGCCTGGCCCCCTTTGCCTTTTTTTTTTTCTTTTTTTTGAGATGGAGTCTGGCTCTATTGCCCAGGCTTGAGTGCAGTGGCACCATCCTGCCTTACTGCAACCTCTGCCTCCTGGGTTCAAGCGATTCTCCTGCCTCAGCCTCCCAAGTAGCTGGGACTACAGACACCTACAACCACACCAGCTAATTTTTGTATTTTTAGTAGAGACGAGGCTTCACCATGTTGGCCAGGCTGGTCTCGAACTCCTGACCTCAGGTGATCCGCCCACCTTGGGCTCCCAAACTGTTGGGAGGCCACTGCACCTGGCCTACCTTTGACTATTTCTCGGCCTTTTGGCTAAGATCAAGTGTAGTATCTGTTCTTATCAGTTTATTTTACATTTATTTATTTTTTGAGATGGAGTTTCCCTCTTGTCGCCCAGGCTGGAGTGCAATGGCGCAATCTCGGCTGACTGCAACCTCCGCCTCCCGGGTTCAAGCGATTCTCCTGCCTCAGCCTCCCAAGTAGCTGGGGTTACAGGCATGCGCCACCACACCTGGGTAATTTTTGTATTTTTTGTAGAGATGGGGTTTCACCATGTTCCTCAGACTGGTCTCAAACTGCTGGGCTCAGGCAATATTCCTGCCTCAGCCTTTCAGAGTTCTGGCATTGCAGGCATTAGCCACCGTGCCCTTTTCACTTTCTTTATGGTGATCTTTGAAGCACAAAAGTTTTTAATTTTTTTGAAGTTTAATAGATATACATTGGTGTCATATCTAAGAAACTTTACTGAACTAAAGCCCGGACTTTTTACACCTGTGTTTTCTTCTAAGAGAAACAATCTTAGCTCTTCTATTTAGGACCTTGATCTATTTTGTGGTAATTTTTCTATATGATGTGAGATAGGACTTTGTCTTTATTCTTTTGTATGTTGATGTCCAGTGGTCCCAGCATCATTTGTTGAAAAGCCTATTCTTTTTTTTTTTTTGAGACGGAGTCTTGCTCTGTCGCCCAGGCTGTGGAGTGCAGTGGCATGATCTCGGCTCACTGCAAGCTCCGCCTCCTGTGTTCACGCCATTCTCCTGCCTCAGCCACCGGAGTAGCTGGGGCTACAGGCGCCCGCCACCATGCCTGGCTAATTTTTTTGTATTTTTAGTAGAGATGGGATTTGACCGTGTTAGCCAGGATGGTCTCGATCTCCTGACCTCATGATCCGCCCACCTCGGCCTCCCAAAGTGCTGGGATTACAGGCGGGAGCCACTGCGCCCGGCCAAAAAGCAAGCCCGTTGAATTATCCTGGCATTCTTGTCAATATCAATTGACCACGAATGTAAGAGTTTATTGCTGAACTCTGAATTCTAGTTCATTGATCTATGTGTCTATCCTTATGCTGGTGCCATACAGTTTTGATTACTTTAGTAATCAAAGTCTTTCAACTTTGTTTTTCTTTTCCAAGATCGTTTTGGCTATTCTAGGTGTTGCATTTCCATATGAATCTTAGGATAAGCTTGTCTTTTTTGTTTGTTTTATGAGACGGAGTTTCGCTCTTGTTGCCCAGGCTAGAGTGCAATGGCATAATCTCAGCTCACTGCAACCTCTGCCTCCCAGGTTCAAGCAGTTCTCCTGCCTCAGCCTCCCAAGTAGCTGGGATTACAGGCATGTGCCGCCACACCTGGCTAATTTTGTATTAGTGTTTAGTGGAGACAGGGTTTCTCCATGTTGGTCAGGCTGGTCTCGAACTCCCGACCTCAGGTGATCCACCTGCCTCGGCCTCCCAAAGTGCTGGGATTACAGGCGTGAGCCACCACACCCGGCTTTGTTTGTTTTTTGAGACAGAGCCTCACTCTATCACCCAGGCTGGAGTTCAGTGGCATAATCTCGGCTCACTACAACTTCCGCCTCTTGGATTCAAGTGATTCTCCTGCCTCAGCCTCCTGAGTAGCTGGAACTACAGGCGTCCACCACCATGCCTAGCTAATTTTTGTATTTTTAGTGGAGATGGGGTTTTGCCATGTTGGCCAGGCTGGTCTCGAACTCCTGGCCTCATGTGATCCTCCCACCTCGGCCCTACCCTATTTTTAAAAAATAGCTCTCTCAGCTTCATACTCATGTCTGAACAGCATATTGTGATGCTTTAGTTGGTTACAAGCTTCCTAAGCTCTGAGGTCTTCCGCTCACCATCCCTGACTGATTAGAACCCCCTGCTGTGTGCTTACTTAATACCCAGTGTGTCCTCTATTTTAATACTAAAGGGGCTGTATGTAAATGTTTGTTTCAGTGTTTCACTTCTATTGCTTCTTGAGAACATAGATCACAGATTGTATTCCACTGCCTTACACAGTGTCTAGCATATGATAGACACTAAAGAAATACTTGTGAAATGAGTAAATGAATGTTTTGTTCTCTGCTTTTCTGGAAACTAACTAGTTGGTTTTTGTGTTTCTTTTATATTTTTCCCTGGGCTCCAAGGAGGAGGCGTCTCCCTATTCCTTACTTGATATCTGCTTGAATTTCTTGACTACTCACCTTGAGAAGTTCTGTTCAGCCAGACAAGATGGAACATTGTGTCTGCAGGAACCTGGAGTATTCCCACAGGAGGTGGCTGATCGACTGCTTCGGACCATGGCTTTTCATGGTAAAAAAATAAACAGAGGAAACAAAAATTATGTGCTGTTAATTGGATTTGATTTTGAAGTGCTACAGTAGCCATTTAATTATTTTCTTAGAAATAACTGAGAAGGCCAAATGAGCCTGATTCCAGGACTATGAATTCATTTATTTTTACCTATCTTGCCTCTTACTGTGTAATTTATAATAAATATTTTTCATTTTTTTTTTTTTTTCCTTGACAGGGTCTCACTCTGTTACCCAGGCTGGAGTGCAGTGGTGCAAACACGGCTCACTGCAGTCTCAACCTCCTGGGCTCAGGTGATCCTCCCAGCTCAGCCTCCCGTGTAGCTGGGACCACAGGCTTGTGCCACCACATCTGGCTAATTTCAACATTTTTCATTTCTAATGGGGCAAACCTTTTTTTTTGACTTTGAGAAGTCTTTTTTTTTTTTAATTTTTTTAAATTTTTTAAGAAACAGGGCCTTGTGCTGTTGCCCAGGCTGGAGTACAGTAGCACAAAACTCCTGGGCTCATGTGATCCTCCTGGTTCAGCTTCCTGAGTAGCTGGGACTATAGCTTGGCTAATTTTTTTATTTTTATTTTTATAGAGATAAGGTCTCACTCTGTTGCCAAGGCTGGCCTCACACTCCTTTCCTCAAGCAATCTTCCAACCTTGGCCTCCCAAAGCACTGGGATCATAGGCATGAGCCACCATGCCCAGGTGAGAAGTCATTCTTATGTCAGAAATAACTCCTATAACTTGTATCCATTTGGAGGTTTGCCAGTATAAAATACCTTACATCGGGCCGGGCGTGGTGGCTCATGCCTGTAATCCCAGCACTTTGGGAGGCCGAGGCAGGTGAATCACCTGAGGTCAGGAGTTCGAGACCAGCCTGGCCAAGATGGCGAAACCCCATCTTTACTAAAATACACAAATTAGCTGAGTGTGGCAATACGTGCCTATAATCTCAGCTACTCGGGAGGGTGAGACAGGAGAATTGCTTGAACCCAGGAGACAGAGGTTGCAGTGAGCCGAGGTTGTACCACTGTACTCCAGCCTGGGCGACAGAGCAAGACTCTGTCTCAAAACAAACAAACTAACAACAACAAAAAGCCTTATGTCTTCATTTGGCAGTGGGAGGATTATTACTGTTATGGAAAAACTAATTTCTGATTTTGACCTTTGAGATGGGAAATCACAGCCAATTTATACTTTGGTTTTCAAAAACCAATGCTGAAAATCAACTGGGAAGCTCTTATCTGTGTAGTTTTGCTTATGTATGGAGTATTTTTGTTACTTCAAGTTTTAATTTGAAAGAGATATATCTTGGCCGGGCGCAGTGGCTCACACCTGTAATCCTAGTACTTTGGGAGGCCAAGGTGGGCGGATCACGAGGTCAGGAGTTCGAGACCAGCCTGACCCACGTGGTGAAACCCCGTCTTTACTAAAAATACAAAAATTAGCCGGGCGTGGTGGCGCACACCTGTAGTCCCAGCTGCTCAGAGGGTGAGGCAGGAGAATCGCTTGAATCCAGGAGGCGGAGGTTGCAGTGAGTCGAGATTGTGCCACTGCACTCCTGCCTGGGCGACAGAGCAAGACTCTGTCTCAAAAAAAAAAAAAAAGATACACCTTTATATCTTTACAGTTGATAAACTCATAAGTATGGAATATGATTTGTCCACAGCTATAGAATAGAATGTAAATTTGTCAATAATAATAGCTGTCATTTATTGAATGCCTATGTGCCAGGGATTTTACATGTATTTTCGTGGAATTTTCGCAAAAACTCTTTAAGGTAGCTATTATCATTCCCGTTAACATATAGATAAACTGAGGTTCAGAGAAGTAACTTCCTGAGGGTCATACTGCAAGTAAATAGTGGAGTCCTAATTCATGTGCAAGTCTGTCCAATTTTAAATGTATGCTCGTTCCACTGTGCCACACAGCCTTCCTACACATATATTAAAGGTATCCCTGCTCCTGGATGCCACATACTGGTTTATACTTTTGCTGTGGCTTTATATATATAAAACTATTAAGTATAAGTGCCAATAATGTGTTCCAAGAAAGAGTAGGATGAAATGAGGCTGTAACTGAGGCATTTTGGAATAATTTAGGAAAGAAGAAGACCTCTACATTGCTTGTTTTTCACAAAGTTTCTCATGCCTGCAGTCTCTTTGAATTTTTCCAACCTGTCATAGGAACTAGGGTAAATTTCTGTATTATATATGTTAAAGTTAAAAGTCCCTTACACAGCTGCACAACAATTTAAGAGATTATGCCAGTGCTAGCATTTCTTTCTAATCTCAATTTAATGATTATGCTCAGTATATTATTATTATTATTATTTTGAGATGGAATCTCGCTGTGTTGCCCAGGCTGCAGTGCAGTGGTGCAATCTCAGCTCACTGCAGCCTCCACCTCCTGGGTTCAAGTGATTCTCCTGCCTCAGCCTCCTGAGTAGCTGGGACTACAGGTGCCCACCAACACGCCCAGCTAATTTTTGTATTTTTAGTAGAGACGGGGTTTCACCATGTTGGCCAGGTTGATCTTGAACTCCTGACCTCAAGTGATCCACCTGCCTCGGCTTCCCAAAGTGCTGGGATTACAGGCATGAGCCACTGCACCCGCCAGTGCTCAGTATATTAGATTAAAAAAAGAAAACTCATCTTGTAAATCAAAAGAACAAATGCTAAGGCCTTAACTTTGCCAGATTGGGTTATCCTTTGGAAATGTAACTACTGCTAGCTAATAGTAGTAGTTAACATTTATTAAATGCTTATTATTATGTCAGGCACTATAGCGAATGCTTTATACAGATAAGATAATAGGAGTGGGTTTTAAGCAAGTCTAACTAAATATTTGTCCTCAGAGTAATGTCTTTGAGAGGCTACATGCTTGAAATGTATTTTCTACCTCTTCTTTTCAGACTGCCTTCAGATGAGGAAACTGAGGGTCAGAAAAATAACTTGTTGTCCCTAATTGTGTTACCCTAGTGTGATTACCTGTCTTCTTCATCAAGAAGGGTTCTGAATTATTTAATCTCTTTATACAAATCATTTCCATCTTTAAACAGTCAAGATTTGATACTACTGAGAATATGCAAAGAAACATGTTGCCAGTTCTTGTCTCAATTTGTAAAAGTTGCTTTATACATTTTTCTTCGTGTTTGAAAATATTCATACTGGGAAAAAAGTTATTCAGTTGATACTTTTATTTTTTATTTATTGCTGTTACTATTTTTTCCTTGAGACAGAGTCTTGCACTGTCACCCAGGCTGGAGTGCAGTGGCGCAATCTCGGCTCACTACAACCTCTGCTTCCCAGGTTCAAGCAATTCTTGTGCCTCAGCCTCCGGAGTAGCTGGGGTTACAGGCATGTGCCACCACACTTGGCTAATTTTTGTATTTTTTTTAGTACAGATGGGATTTCACTATGTTGGCCAGGCTGGTCCTAAACTCCTGACCTCAAGTGATCTACCGCCTAGGCCTTCGAAAGTGCTGGGATTACAGACATGAGCCAGTGCTCCCGCCTTGTGAATACTTTTAAAATTGGTAATATCAGCCAAGGGCAGTGATTCACGCCTGTAATCCAAGTACTTTGGGAGGCCAAGGCAGGCGATCCGCCTGAGGTCAGGAGTTTGAGATCAGCCTGGCCAACATGGCAAAACCCTGTCTTTACTAAAAGTAACAAAAATTAGCCAGGCGTGGTGGTGGGCGCCTGTAATCCCAGCTACTGAGGAGGCTGAGGCAGAGAGAATTGCTTGAACACGGAGGTGGAGGTTGCAGTGAGCCAAGATTGCACCATTGTACTCCAGCCTGGGCGACAAGAGTGAGACTCTTAACAACAACAACAACAACAAAACCAAAAAACTGGTAATATCATACTGTTTCTAATAGCATATTGATTTTAGAAAATGTTTAACATATACATTTAAATTTTTTTTACTTATTTACTCAATTCAAAGGATCAATGATATTGGTAGCAGTCTTTTTTGTGTGTTAAAAAATTTTCTTTTTCTTCTTTTATTTTTTGTAGAGACAGGGTCTTGCCATGTTCCCCAGGCTGGTCTCGAACTCCTGGCCTCAAGTTAGCCTCCTGCCTCAGGCTTCCAAAGTATTGAGATTACAGGCATGAGCCAACATGCCTGGCCTACTTTTTTTTTTTTTTTTTTTGAGATGGAATCTCACTCTGTCGCTCAGGCTGGAGTGCAGTGGTGCAGTCTCAGCTCACTGCAGTCTCTGCCTCATGGGTTCATTTGATCCTCCTGGCTTAGCCTCCCAAGTAGCTGGGACTACAGGTGCCTGACACTATGCACAGCTAATTTTTGTATTTTTAGTAGAGACAGGGTTTCACCATGTTGGCCAGGCTGGTCTCGAACTCCTGACATCAAATGATCCACCTGCCTTGGTCTCCCAAAGTGCTGGGATTACAGGTGTGAACCACTGTGCCTGGCCCTGGCGTATTTTTAAATTGACATATAATAATTGTACATATTTATGGGGTATGTAATGATGCTTCAGTACATATACTGTATAGTGATAAGATTGGAGTAATTAGCATATTCATCATCTCAAATATTTGTTTTGGAAATATTCACTATCATCCTTGTAGCTATTTGAAACTATGAATTATTGTTAACTGTAGTCATCATACAGTGTGTAGGACACTAGAACTGACTCCACCTGTCTAGCTTAATTACGTATCCTTTAATCAATCTCTGCCTATCCTCCTCTTCTCTCTACAAGTCTCCAGCCTCTGCTAACCTGTTCTACTTTTACTTCTATGAGATCAGTTTTTTAGCTTTCACATATGAGTGAGAACATGCTGTGTTTAACTTTCTGCTCCTGGCTTATTTCACTTAACATAATGTCCTCCAGTTTCATTCATGTTGCTGTGAATGACAGGATTTTATTCTGTTTGATGGCTGCATAGTATTCCATTATGTATGTACACCACATGTTCTTTATTCATTCATCTGTTATTGGACACATAGATTGATTCTGCATCTTGCTATTGTGAATAGTGCTGCAGTAAACACAGGGGGTACAGATGTCTCTTTGATAATTTTGATTTCCTTTCCTTTGAATAAATGTCCAGTAGTGGGATTGCTGGATATGGTAGTTCTATTTGTAGTTTTTTGAGGAACCTTCACACTGCTTTCCATAGAGTCTGTACTAGTTTACATTCCCACCAACAATGTATAAGAGTTCTCTTCTCTACATCCAGTATTTGTTATTTTTTTGTCTTTTGTTAATAGCCATCCTGAGGTGAGATAATACTTTGTTGTTTTGATTTGCATTTCCTTGATGATTAGTGATGTTTAGCAATTTTTTTATATATTTGTTGGCCATTTGTATGTCTTCTTTTGAGAAATATCTATTCAGGTCATTTGCCCACTTTTAAATTGGATTGTTTAGTTTTCTGTTGAGCTGTTTGAGTTTCTTATATATTCTGGATATTAATCCCCTGTCAGCTGAATAATCTACAAATATTTTCTCTCATTCTGTAGGTTGTCTTTCCACTCTGTTGATTGTTTCCTTTGCTGTGGTGTGCAGAAGCTTTTAGTTTGATATAATCCCATTTGTCTATGTTCGTTTTTGTTGCCTGTGCTTTTTTTTTTTTTTTTGACAGGGTCTCACTCTGTTACGCAGGCTGGAGTACAGTGGTGTGGTCATGGCTTACTGCAGCCTTAACCCCCCAGGCTCAAGCAGTCCTCCTGCTTCAGCCTCCCAATTAGCTGAGACTATAGGCATGTACCACCCTGCCCAGGTAGTTTTTAAAATTTTTTGTAGAGGCAGGGCCTTACCATGGTTCCCAGGCTGGTCTTGAACTCTTGAACTCAAGTGATCCTCCTGCCTCGGCCTCCCAAAGTGCTAGAATTACAGGCATGAGCCACCATGCCTGGCCTGTGCTTTTGAGGTCTTGTTCATAAAATCTTCTCAGATGAATGTCCTGAAGTGTTTCCACTATATTTTATTTTTTTCATTTGTTTTTTTGAGACGAAGTTTTGCTCTTGTCACCCAGGCTGGAGTGCAGTGGCACCGTTTCAGCTCACTGCAGCCTCCGCCTCCCAGGTTCAAGCGATTCTCCTGCCTCAGCCTCCCAAGTAGCTGGGAGTTACAGGTGCCCGCCACCATGTCCAGCTAATTTTTGTATTTTTAGTAGAGACAGGGTTTCACCATGTTGGTCAGGTTGGTCTCGAACTCCTGACCTCAGGTGATCTGCCAACCTCGGCCTCCCAAAGTGTTGGGATTACAAGTGTGAGCCACTGCACCTGGCCCTCTGCTGTATTTTCTTCTAGTAGTTTTATAGTTTTGGGTCTTACATTTAGGTCTTTGATTCATTTTGAGTTGGTTTTTGTAAAGGTGAGAGATTGGGGGTGGGGGGTCTAGTTTCATTCTTTTGTCTGTGGATATCCAGCCTTCCCAGCACCATTTATTGACCAGACTGTTCTTTTCCCAGTCAATGTCATTGGTGCCTTTGTCAAAAATCAGTTGATCGTAGATACGTGAATTAATTTCTAGGGTTTCTCTTCTGTTTCTGTGTGGTCTATGTGTTTATTTTTATGTTGGTAATTTGCTGTTTTGGTTACTATAGCTTTATAGTATATTTTGAAGTCTGGTAGTATGATGCCTCCAGGTTTATTCCTTTTGCATAGGATTGCTTGGGCTATTCATGGTCTTTTGTGGTTCCATACAAATTTTAAGATATTTTTTCTATTTCTGTGAAGAAAGTCATTGGTATTTTGATAGGAATTGCATTGCATCTGTAGATTGCTCTAAGTAGTAGGTATAAAAGCAGTTTCTTTTAGAATTATTTTTTATTTTAAGAGGCAGGGTCTCGCTTTGTTACCCAGACTGGAGTGCTGTGGTGTGATCTTGGCTACTTTGAAATTTTTTTGTAGAGACAGGGTCTCACTGTGTTGTCCAGGATGGTGTCAAACTGCTGGGCTCAAGCAATCCTCCTGCCTCAGCCACCCAAAGTACTAGTATTATAGTTATGAACCACCACACTCAGCCAGTAGCAGTCTTAATTAAAATAAATCTGATGTTAGAGTTCTACTTATCGGGGTCTGTGATTCTCTTGTCATAATCTTTTCTCATTGTATCTGTGTCTGCATGCTAAAAATTTTCCAGGAAATATGGGCATAAGAGCTAGAAATCAGAGTGAGAATTTTAGCATCTAATGATAATGTTTCTGTGTCATACTGTCAATCTAATCTAAATTTATAAATCTTGACATGTTCAGTCTTCTGGTCAGGATAAAACTGAAAATTTGAAACATTATGAATTGCTTCCTTGACTAGCCAAATAGACTTTCTAGGTGCTTGAAAGCTTACACTCCCAGACTAGCACCCCACTTATTTGTAGATCACATTGCTGGTCACTTCAGCTGTCTGTCCTAAATCAGAAAGAAAGAAAAAATGCTTTGGGGCACAATCCTTGTATTTATGCATCTGTATTTTACTCCTTGAAAGAAGCCCTTGGGTTATCATTTAGAGCATGTTGATTTCTTTATTTTATTTTATTTTATTTTTGAGATGGAGTCTTGCTCTGTTGCCAGACTGGAGTGCAATGGCACTATCTCGGCTCACTGCAACTTCCGCCTCCCAGGTTCAAGTGATTCTCCTGCCTCAGCCCCCTGAGTAGCTGGGATCACAGGCATGCACCACCATGCCTGGCTAATTTTTTTTTTTTTTTGTATTTTTAGTAGAGATAGGGTTTCGCCATGTTGACCAGGCTGGTCTCAAACTCCTGACCTCAGGTGATCCACCTGCCTTGGCCTCCCAAAGTGCTGGGATTATAGGTGTAATTTACCACACCCAGCCAAGATTTTTTTAAAATAAGAAAAGAGCATGAGTTCTATAAATCGGTCCTAGGTCTGAGTCCTGGTTCCAACATTAATTTGCTATTTGACCCTGGATAAGTTACTCTGCAAGTCTAAGATTCCTCATCTGTAAAGTGTTGATAATTATAACTCCCTCACAGGGATTACTGTGAATATTTAAATAAGACAATGAATGCAACATGAATCTTGCTTTCATGGAGCGTATAGTCCAGTGGGAGACACAATTAGGAAGTAAACATATAGAATTACAGCTTGTGCCAGGTTCTCTGAGGGAAAAAGAACACTGTTCTCTTAAGAAGAATAATAAAGGAAGGGAGATGTTTTAACTTGGATGATCAGAGAAAGCTTCTAAAGTGGTGGTACTAGACTGAGACCTGAATGACAAGGAGGGAAGTCAGTAACATAAAGGCGGGCTCCTCGGCACTGCCCAGGAATTCTGGAGTATTTCCCCAGTTAACTAGTGTTCCTAACAGTAGTTTCAGATGTTCTTTGCTCTTCTCAGACTTTCTACCATTTATCTTAGGAAGAAAATTGAAGCCATCAGATAAAATTCCCTTAACTCCATGTAAACCACTGCTTCCAATTTTTCTGAGTGATTTTTTTTTTTTTTAATAGAGATGGAGTCGCACTATGTTGGCCAGGTTGGTCTTGAACCCCTGGCCTCAAGGAGTCCTCCTGCCTTGGCCTCCCAAAGTGCTAGGATTATAGGCGTGAGCCACCACATCCAGCCTATCTTTTTTTTTAATTAAAAAAAATTATTTTTTGAGACAAGTTCTGATTCTGTTTCCCAGGCTGGAGTGTAGTGGCATGATCATAGCTCACTGCAGCCTTGAACTCCTGGACTCAAGCAATCCTCCTGCCTCAGCCTCCTAAGTAGCTGAGATCACAGGTGCATGCCACCAACATCTGACTAATTTTTAAAAATTTGTAATGGAGATGATGTCTTTCTATGTTGTGCAGGCTGGTCTTGAACCCCTGGGCTCAAAGCAGTCCTCCCACCTCAGCCTCCCAATTACAGGAATGAGCCACCACACTCAGTTTTTTGTTTTTTGTTTTCTCCCAGTCAGGGTCTTACTCTGTCACCCAAGCTAGAGTGCAATCATAGCTTACTATAATCTCAAACTCCTGGGCTCAAGCGATCCTTTGACCTCAGCCTCCCGACTAGCTAGCTAGGACTACAGGTATGTACCACCATGCCCGACTAATTAAAATTTTTTGTTGTTGGGATGGAGTCTTGCAATGTTGCCCAGGCTGGTCTCAAACTCCTGGCCTCGGGTAATCCTCTTGTCTCATCCTCCCAAAGTACTGGGATTATAAGCATGAGCCACTGTGCCTGCTCATTATTTCTTTAAGTACTTTTTCAGCCACACTGTCTTTCTCCTGTCCTTGAGATATTCCAGTGACACAAATATAGCTTTAGGTTTTTGGTTTTGGTTTTTTTCCCATTCTGTTCTTGTTATTTAAATTAGGTAATTTATGTTGTTTTATCTTCTAGTTCACCAGTCTTTTTTCTCTGTTCTCTATTTTACTGTTGACCTCAAGCATTATTATATTTTTCACTTCTAAAATTTTTATTTGATTCTTCTTTATATCTTCTCTTGCCTTGCTGAGTCTGTTTTCATTTTTTTCTTTTTTTTCCTTATTAAATTTTTTTTTTTAATTTTTTTTTTTTTTTTGAGATGGAGAATCTTGCTGTGTCGCCCGGGCTGGAGTGCAGTGGTGCGATCTCGGCTCACTGCAACCCCTGCCTCCCAGGTTCAAGTGATTCTTCTGTCTCAACCTCCTGGGTAGCTGGGACTACAGGCATGTGCCACCATGCCTAGCTAATTTTTGTATTTTTAGTAGAGATGGGGTTTCGTCATGTTGGTCAGGCTGGTCGCGAACTCCTGACCTCATGATCTGCCCGCCTTGGCCTCCCAAAGTGCCACCGCGCCTGGTCTGTTACTCATTTTTTTTAAGCATGTTTGTTTACTTTTGAAAATTTAATTGCATTTTTTTATGGCTCCTTTAAAATCGTTGTCAAATAATTTTAACATTTCTGTTACCTTACTGTTGGCATATATTGATTATCTCTTTTTGAGTTTGAAGTCTTACTGGTTCTTAGTATGATTCAGAGTAATTTTTTATTGAAACCAGGACATTTTAGGTGATATGAGACTTCTGTTTTAGTTTGAGTCACTGACGTCACTCCAGCAGTGGAAGGTAGGAGCACTGCCTTGTTACTGCCAGATTGGGGTTAATGTTCTTTTTAAAAATTTTTATAGGCCAGGCACAGCGGCTCACGCCTGTAATCCCAGCACTTTGGGAGGCCGAGGCGGGCAGATCACGAGGTCAGGAGATCAAGACCATCCTGGCTAACATGGTGAAACCCCGTCTCTACTAAAAATACAAAAAATTAGCTGGGCATGGCAGCGTGTGCCTGTAGTCCCAGCTACTCCAGAGGTTGAGGCGGGAGAATGGTATGAACCTGGGAGGCAGAGCTTGCAGTGAGCCCAGATCGCGCCACTGCACTCCAGCCTGGGTGAAAAGCGAGACTCCGTCTCAAAAAAAAAAAAAAATTATTTTATTTTATTTATTTTATGTTATTTTATTTTATGTTATTTTTATTTTTTATGTTATTTTATGTTATATTATTTTGTTATGTTTTATGTTGTTATTTTATTTTGTTATTTTATGTTGTTTTGTTATTTTATTTTGTTATGTTATTTTGTTACGTTATGTTATTTTATTTTGTTATTTTGTTATTTTATGTTATTTTGTTATTTTATTTTATTTTATGTTATGTTGTTATTTTATGTTATGTTATGTTATGTTACGTTATGTTATATTTGAGGTGGAGTTTCGCTCTTGTTGCCCAAGCTGGAGTGCAATGGTGCGATCTCAACTCACTGCAACCTCCGTCGCCTGGGTTCAAGTGATTCCCCTGCTTCAGCCTCCCAAGTAGCTGAGATTACAGGCAGGCACCATCAGGCCTGGCTAATTTTTTGTGTTTTAGTAGAGACGGGGTTTCACCGTGTTGGCCAAGATGGTCTCGATCTCCTGACCTTGTGATCCATCCACCTCGGCCTCCCAAAGTGCTGGGATTACAGGTGTGAGCCACTATGCCCAGCCAGATTAGGGTTAATGTTCTTTCTGGTTCCCCACTTGGCTTCTCTTGACACCCAAGGTGCAGGGCTATGCAGAGGTTGGAATTCTGACTGCCCACTAGGACTCTATTGATACTTCCCTAACTGAGAGGGGTATGGGTATGTCATTTCTGCTTCCCAGTTGGCTTCTACTGACACCATGTTGGGAGGAGGTGGCCTCATTACTGTTGGGCAGTTGTGAAAGTCCTGACTTTCCACTAGACTTCCTATGACAGCACCCCAGCAGGGAAGCAGGTAGAGAACTTCATCGCTGCTTGATGAGTGTTGAAGTTCAGGCTCCCCAGATGGTATCTACTGACATCGTGGTGGGGGATAGTTCTTACTACCCAGCAGGAATGAAAGTCCTTGCTCTCTACTCAGACTTCTCTAACACCTCCCCTGTGGGCAGATTGGGGCAAGTAATTACAGCCTGGCAGGGGTAGAAATCTAGGCCCCTATTGGCATTTGCTGGCATGGGTGGGGCCACAGTTTTTTCTGTCGTGTTTGGCTGAAGTAGAGCAGTTACTGTCTACTAGCTGTTTCCTGTCTTACTAGTTGCTCCTTTCCTGGTACGTTGGCTAGAGAGAGCAGATTTTGGGGGAGCTTTTTTGTCTGTGCCCATTGGTGTTTCCAGGCTGCTGGCTCCTTCAACTTTAGATCTGGGATATATGAGCAGAAAAAAACCAGGAACTTTTCTGCGTTGTTCCATGGGTCCCAAGGTCCCCCCTAGCTGATCTGCTTTCATCTCTTCACCTTTCAGAGTGATCTAGCTCCAGCTCACCTTCAGCCTCATTTCTTCTGTCCCATTTGCATGCTTATATCCCCAGAAATGCACTCCATCTTATGGCTCTAGCTATTTCTTATGTTCAAGCAATATAGAAAGAACTACTTGCCATTTCCTAACCCCGTGATATGCTTTCACATCTTTAAGACTTTGCTTATGTTGTATATTCTTCCTTTAATATACCTAACCTTCTTCCTCTTTTTTTTTTTTTTTGAGATGGAGTCTTGCTCTGACGCCCAGGCTGGAGTGCAGTGGCGCGATCTCGGCTCACTGCAGCCTCCGCCTCCCAAGTTCGAGTGATTCTCTGCCTCAACCTCCCAAGTAGCTGGTATTACAGGCGTGCACCACCACACCCATTTAATTTTTGCATTTTTAGTAGAAACGGGGTTTTGCCACGTTGGCCAGGCTGGTCTCGAATTCCTGGCCTCAGGTGAGCCGTCCGCCTCGGCCTCCCAAAATGCTGGCATTACAGGCATGAGCCACTGCACCTGGCCTACTAACCTTCTTTCTCTATCTTTGAATTCTTCCAGCATTTTCAAAGGCCTTACTCAAAGATCACCTCTCCCATCAAATCTTTTCCAGATCTTCATTCATGATGGTTTACTTCCTTTTCTTTGTTTTTGTGATACTTTATACTTGACATTGATATACCATATATCTCATTTTGTTGTGGCTGTTTGTGTCTTTTTTACTCCATGGGATTATGAATCCTTTGACTATAGGGGCATATCTTATTTTTCTTTGTATCTACAACATTTAGAGTACTTGACATATAGTAATTGTTTAATAAACTGTTTGCTGAATGGACCCCATCATGAAATTTACTCTCCTGAAATAGAGTGCAGGTAATTTGAAAGGCTGTCTCTAGAACCACTTTGTTTAATCGAAATGTAATTTTAAATTTACCAGTGGCCACATAAAAAAATAAAAATAAAAAGAAACAAGTGCAACTAGTTTTAATAATTTTTATTTAACCCAATATATTAAAAAATGATCATTTCAACCTGTAGTATATATAAAAAATTGAGATACTTTACATTATTTTGTTGTATTAAGTCTTCACAATCTGGTGTATATTTTGTACTTTATAGCTGACCTCACTTTGTACCACCTGCTTTCCAAGTGCTCTCCAGCTTTGTGGAGCTAGTGACTATGTATTGGGCAGCACAGCTCTAAAATGTAATGGAGTTCTTAATATGTAATTAGTCATTTTTGTCCACTTTGGCAGGTTTTGCACAGGCCTTTCTTGATTTTAACTGTGTGACTGTAATTAAGTCTGCAAAACTCATTAGAGAATAGTGCTCCCTTTTAAAAACACCTCATTTCTAATTTAAGGGTGACTGGCTGGCAGCCTAGCTGCATTTTGAGTATGGGCCAGCTAAGATGCCGCCTTAGAGTTCCTCTCATGACTTCAGGCTATTTATTTACCTGTCCTCAACTGCTCATTCACCCCATACTATTCTTAGACTACCTGTTTTTGGCATGATTGTTACTTCTTTCGCAGTCAATGTTGTTTAGTTGATATGTGATATGTTGATGTGCCTCCAGAGTATCATATGCTTGTGACACTGTTGATTGGTAGACAGGTAGATCTCGAAGGCACTTCAAGAGGTTACTGTGTCGACTTCATTTACATTCATCTGCAGGAGGGGGGGTGTGGGGGGAAGCTGTAACTACTATATATATATATATTTTTTTTTCAGAGACAGGGTCTCACTCTGTCACCCAGGCTGGTGTGCAATGGTGCAATCATAATTCACTATAACCACGAACTCCTGGGCTCAAATGATCCTTCCATCTCAGCCTCCCTAGTAGCTGGGACTATAGGCATGCACCACTGTGCCCAACTCGTTTTCAGTTATTTTGCAGAGATGGGGTCTTGCTATGTTTCCCAGGCCTAGATCGCTTTAATAAGGTTTGAGATCTGGCTAGTGGTTTATTAATGAATTACAAGGCATTAAGTGCATGCTAAATATATTACGTGTATATGTGTTTGTATAATAATATGTTAAGGTGAATTTAAAGGATAGGCTAGAAATGTATTGGTAACAAATCAAATACCTTAACACAAGGTTTATACCTCACTTGTGGTACATAAACTCTGCAAGTCCACAGAGGATTCTGCTTCATGGTCACCCTAGGGTCCAAACTGATGGAGGATTTCTCCTCATATAACTATACTCTCTAGAACGTGAAGGTTCCTCGTTCGTCATAGCAGGAAAAGACAGCATGGAAAATCATGCACTGGCTCTCAGGTGCTTCAGCATATAGTCCATTGGCCAGAACTAGGCACATGGCTCCAGCTAACTCCAGGGATGGGCTGGGAAATGTAGTTGTCTGGTAAGGTAAGAACTAGATGTTAGTGGATATCAATAATGTCTGCCACAGTCCTGATTCTGCCACTTGCTAGCCCTGTGATCTTGGAAAGCCACTCTCTGAGCCCCAGTTTACTCATCTACAAGTTGTAAACAATAATAATCTCACCTAAATGAATTGTGATTATCAGACGAGATACTGTTACATGGGAGCGCTTTGGAAATGTAAAGTGTGATGGAAATTTTGGCTATTCTTTAACTGTTTTTTGAAGTTAAAACGCTGCTTGTTTTTCCACAGGTCTATTGAATGATGGAACTGTGGGTATTTTTAGGGGCAACCAGATGCGCTTAAAGCGAGCCTGCATTCGCAAAGCAAAGATCTCTGCTGTTGCTTTCCGGAAAGCTTTCTGCCACCACAAGTTAGTGGAACTTGATGCCACAGGTGTGAATGCTGATATCACGATTACAGACATTATCAGTGGGCTTGGCAGTAACAAATGGATCCAGCAGAATCTCCAGTGCCTGGTGCTGAATTCATTAACTCTCTCCCTCGAGGATCCTTACGAGCGCTGCTTCAGCCGGCTTTCTGGCCTTCGAGCTTTAAGCATCACGAATGTTCTCTTTTACAATGAAGACCTGGCTGAAGTTGCCTCATTGCCAAGATTAGAGAGCTTGGATATTTCTAACACCTCAATCACAGACATCACTGCTCTACTGGCCTGCAAAGACCGACTCAAGTCTCTAACCATGCACCACTTGAAATGTTTAAAAATGACAACTACCCAGATACTGGATGTAGTTCGGGAACTCAAACATCTGAATCATCTTGATATCTCAGATGATAAACAGTTTACATCAGACATAGCTCTTCGCTTACTAGAACAAAAAGACATCCTACCTAACCTTGTTTCTCTGGATGTTTCTGGGAGAAAGCACGTGACAGATAAAGCCGTTGAAGCCTTTATACAACAACGTCCAAGCATGCAATTTGTAGGTTTGCTGGCTACTGATGCTGGTTACTCTGAATTCCTCACAGGCGAAGGACATTTGAAGGTTAGACTTTAAAAATGTATTATTTTGTCAGGCTGACCAATATCTTAGTTGCATAAGACTCTATTAATGATGAATGTCTATAATATATGGAACATGTTCATGAAACAGGGCCGCATATAGTTGAAAGGCTTAGAGTCCTAATTAAAATCTCAGCTTCATGACCCAGAACAAGCTATGATGTCACTTCGAGTTTTTATTTATTTGTAGAATAGATATTATTCTTACCTTGCAGAATTCTGAAGATTAATAATAATCTATGTAAAGTGCAAGTCACATAGTAGGTCCTGGCTAAACAATAGGTTGTCTTATGATGATAATGTTTAGCTATTTTGAACCATTTACATATACAGTTTTTTTGTTTTTGTTTTTGTTTTATTTTAGTTAAACAATCATTTTATTGCTTGAGTACACAGACAAATTTATGCGACCAGGGCAGAGGCTGTAGATGATTCATATTTCCAACTGGGAGGGAGGACTCGCTTGGTCTTATAATATCGAGCCACACGGTGAATCTGGCTCTCTATCAGAATCAGATGGAATTTAGCATCCTTATCCTTTCTGTTCCTCTCAAGATGCTTTGAACAGCAACTGCTTTCTTAATTAAATGGTAGAGATCTTCAGGAAGATCAGGAGCAAGTCCCTTAGACTTAAGAATTCTTAAAATTTTATTGCCTGTCACAAAACGTACTTGTGCAACACCATGTGAATCTCTCACGATTACACCGATCTGTGAAGGAGTAAGGCCCTTCTTGGCCAGTTTGTAAATCTGCTCCTTCACGTCGTCAGATGTCAACTTCAACCAAGTGGGGACGCTGCGTCGATAGGGTAAAGCCGACTGGGACAGGCCCTTCTCAGGAGCATGCATACGACCCATGATGGCGGCGATCAGGCAACGAAAGGCTTGTTTTTTTTTTTTCTTTTGAGACAGAGTCTCGCTCTGTCGCCCAGGCTGGAGTGCAGTGGCGCTATCTTGGCTCACTGCAAGCTCTGCCTCCCAGGTTCACGCCATTCTTCTGCCTCAGTCCCCCGAGTAACTGGGACTACAGGCGCCCGCCACCACGCCTGGCTAATTTTTTGTATTTTTAGTAGAGACAGAGTTTCACTGTGTTAGCCAGGATGGTCTCAATCTCCTGACCTCATAATCTGCCCGCCTCGGCCTCCCAAAGTGCTGGGATTATAGGCATGAGCCACCGCGCCCAGCTACATATACTGTTTTTAATGGATAACTTCAGAGAAACTAAGGACACCCCTTGTTGAATTGAATACCTAGTGGAAGATCAAGTTTTCTAAGGAGATCTCTACTGTAGAAATGGTAGAATTTTGCTTTTCCTAAGATTTCTCATGCCTAATGGTTTAAATTTAGTTTAACAAACATCAGTTGGATTTGGTAGAGCTTGGGATTCAAAAATGAAAATGAGACTGGGTGCAGTGGCTCACACCTATAATCCCAACACTTTGGGAGGCAGAGGTGGGCAGGTCACTTGAGGTCAAGAATTCAAGACCAGCTTGGCCAACATGGTGAAACCCCGTCTCTACTAAAAATACAAAAATTAGCCAGCCATGGTGGCATGTGCCTTTTTCTAGCTACTCAGGAGGCTGAGGCAGGAGAATCACTTGAATCCAGGAGGCGGAAGTTGCAGAGAGCCAAGATTGTGCCACTGCACTCAAGCCTGGGTGACAGCGTGAGACTCCGTCTCGGAAAAAAAAAAAAAAAGAAAATGATATAGGATCTGCCTCCAAGGAGCTTAACCTAATGGGAGTGGTGATTATATGATTAGAAATACATTTTTATATTTATACCTTTTATAGATGTATGCTTTAAACTAGATATATATATATATTTATATATATATATATATATTTTTTTTTTTTTTTTTTTGAGATGGAGTCTCGCTCTGTCGCCCAGGCAGGAGTGCAGTGGTATGATTTTGGCTCACTACAACCTCTGCTTCCCAGGTTCAAGTGATTCTCCTGCCTCAGTCTCCCAAGTAGCTGGGACTATAGGCACACACCACCACCCCCGGCTAAGTTTTTGTATTTTAGTAGAGACAGGGGTTCACCATGTTGCCAAGGCTAGTCTCGAACTCCTGAGCTCAGGCAGTTTGCCTGTCTTGGCCTTCCAAAGTGCTAGGATTACAGGAGTGAGCCACCACCCTCGGCCTGGTTTCTCTGAGAAATTGATGGATGAGTGGAGATCTTAAGGGTGAGTAGCTCAGTAGAGAGCATTCCAGGCAGACAGAATAATATGTGCAAAGACTGCGTTAGGAAGAGAGGTGAGACCCAGGCATCAGTATTTTTTAAAGCTTAGATGATTGCAGTGTCCAGCCAAACTCATGAATCACTGTTTTACAATAACTTTTTTTTTTTTTTCCCCTCAGAGGCAGGGTCTTGCCCTGTTACCCAGGCTGGAGTACAGTGGCATGAACAGACTCACTGCAGCCTCTACCTCCTGGGCTCGAGTGGATCCTCCTGGCTTAGCCTCCTGAGTAGCTGGGACCACAAGCATGTGCCACCATAACTGGCTAATTTTTTTTTTTTCTTTTTGAGATGGAGTCTAGCTCCGTCACCCAGGCTGGAGTGCAATGGCGTGATCTCGGCTCACAGCAACCTCCACCTCCCAGGTTTTGACGAATTTCCTGCCTCAGCCTCCTGAGTAGCTGGGATTACAGGTGCCTGCTATCATGTCCAGCTAATTTTTGTATTTTTGGTAGAGATGGGGTTTCACCATGTTAGCCAGGCTAGTCTTGAACTCCTGACCTAGGTGATCTGCCTGCCTCGGCCTCCTAAAGTGCTGGGATTACAGGCGTGAGCCACTGTGCCTGGCCTAATTTTTTTTTTTTTTTTAGTGTTTTTGTAAAGATGGGTTCTTGCTCAGCGATCGTCCCACCTTGGCCTCCTAGTTTTGGGATTATAGGTGTAAGCCCCTGAGCCTAGCCTGGCTTTCTTACCATAGAATTTCCAGCTCTGTCATCAGTATTTCCCCACTCGATTTTCTCTTCTCACTATTTCCCTACTCAGTTTTCTCTTCTGTTACCATCAGTTTCCTGAACCTTCCATTTCTCCAGAACTAGAATTCTTACATTTGTTGGCCACCTTATCCCATACTTGGATTATCTACCATGCTGTAGCTCCCAACTCATGAGAACATTGAAAATCTGCTAAACCCAGTGTTAGTTCTTAGTCTTCATTTTATTTGACCCAAAGTAAAATGGTATTTGTCATAATTGATCTTTGCCTCTTCCTTGAGATACCTTTTTTTTTTTTTAACTTAGCTTCCAGGATATCATACTTGTCTTGTTTTTTTTTTTTTCCTACTTGTCTTGCTACTAAGCCTCAATTTCCTTTGTTGGTTCTTCCTCATCTTCCAGGCCTCTAACTGTTGGAGAGTTCTGCACCTCAGTCCTTAAATCTATATGCCGATGACTCCTAAATTTGTGTCTTAACTTAGAGCTCTCCCTTGAAGTCAGACTCCTATATTGAACTGCAGTAATCAACATGCAGTGAAGTTACATAAATGTTTTTTGGCCAGGCGTGGTGGCTCATGCCTTTAATCCCAGCACTTTGGGAGGCTGAGGTGGGAGGATTGCTTGAGCTCAGGAGTTCGAGACTAGCCTGAGCAACATAGTGAGACCCCCATCTGACACCTGTAATCCCAGCACTTTGGGAGGCCAAGGCGGGCGGATCACTTGAGGTCAGGAGTTCAAGACCAGCCTGGCCAACGTGGTGAAACCCCGTCTCTACTAAAAATACAAAAATTAGCCAGGCATGGTGGCACATGCCTGTAATCCCATCTATTCAGGAGGCTGAGGCAGGAGAATTGCTTGAACCTGGGAGGCGGAGGTTACAGTGAGCCAGCATTGTGGCACTGCACTCCAGCCTGGGCGATAGAGTGGGTCTGTGTCTCAAAAACAAAAAACAACAACAAAAAGATATCTGTTAATATCCCTGCTCTTGAGGAATTCTAGTCTAGTGGAGAAGATACAGACTAATTTAAAAATAGCTTTAGTCGGCCACGCGTGGTGGCTCACGCCTGTAATCCCAGCACTTTGGGAGAAAAAAGAATATACTTATAATTTGAGCAGCCAGATGTGAGGGTTTGTCACTGGGTAGAGAAGTGTTGTTCACTGAATAAAACATAGAGGCAATGTCTGGATGCAGTGGCTCACGCCTGTAATCCCAGTGCTTTGGGAGGCTGAGGCAGGCGGATCACCTGATGTCGGGAGTTGGAGATCAGCCTGACGAACATGGAGAAACCCCGTCTCTACTAAAAATCCCAAAAAAATTAGCCGGGCATGCCTGTAATCCCAGCTACTTAGGAGGCTGAGGCAGGAGAATTGCTTGAACCCAGGAGGTGGAGGTTGTGGTGAACCAAGATGGCGCCATTGATTTCCTGCCTGAACAACAAGAGCAAAACTCTGTCTTAAAAAAAAATATATATATATATATATATATATATATATATATATATATATATATGCAATAAAGTTGGCTTAGAGCACGCCTATAATCCCAGCACTTTGGGAGACCAAGACATGCGGATCACTTGAGGCCAAGAGTTGGAGACCAGCCTAGCCAACATGATGAAACCTTGCCTCTACTAAAAATACAAAAAAATTTAGCCGGGCATGGTGACAGATGCCTGTTGTCCCAGTTACTTAGGAGGCTGAGGCAGGAGAATCACTTGAACCCGGGAGATGGAGGTTGCAGTGAGCCGAGATTGTGCCACTGCACTCCAGACTGAGCAATAGAGAAAGACTGTGTCTCAAAAAAAAAAAAAAAAATTGGCTTAGAGTCTTTAACATTCCAGTAACAAGAGTTCTTTAATTTTATATTCAAGGTAACTTGAGGATATATTTCGTATAAGAGATTTATAAAGCTGTTGGAACCAACCAAATGTGGGTAAAGGAAGAATAAAGTCTGATTTAGATTATTTTATATTTCCCTCTTAGAGTTTTTTTCATTTCACATTTCAGTGTTTTTTGTTTTTTTCTCAATTTATGAGAAAAAGTTCTGGGTGATTCAATGAACTGAACACTTTGAAAAATTTTATTAAATACCCATTTGTATATGTGAATATGTAGTCCAAACCAGTTTGTGTATGTATGTTATACATAAATAGAAAGTTTAAAAAGGGTTTAAAGAAGTAAAGTAATGGAGGCTGGAAGTGGTGGCTCATGCCTGTAATCCCAGCACTTTAGGAGGCCGAGGTTGGCTGATCATTTGAGGTCAGGAGTTCGAGACCAGCCTGGCCAACATGACGAAATCCCGTCTCTACTAAAAATACAAAAATTAGCCGGGCATGGTGGCGGGCGCCTGTAATCCCAGCTACTCAGGAGGCTGAGGCATGACAGTTGCTTGAACCCAGGAAGTAGAGGTTGCAGTGAGCCGAGATCGTGCCACTGCACTCCCGTCTGGGCGACAGAGCGAGACCGTATCTCAAAAAAAAGGAAAAAAAAGAAAAGATGTAAAGTAATGGAAGTAAAGAAACTTTTATTATTATTTCAACAATCTTAGAAATTCTTCATATGTACCCTTGTGTCATGTGACATATATCAATACTGTAGTCTAATTCATTTCAGACTCTTGTAGCATATCCTATTAATGGTTGAAATGTCAGCCATGATACATCCCTTCATTTCCTGAAAGCTGCATATTCCAATCTGAATGTTTATAGGCTTTTTTTTTTTTTTTGATAGAGTCTCACTCTGTTGCGCATCATGGAGTGCTGTGGCACAGTCATGGCTTACTGCAGCCTCAAATTCGTGGGCTCAAGCAGTCCTCTTCAGTCTCCCAAGTAGCTGGGACTACAGGCATGCACCATCACACGTAACTAATTTTTCTTTTCTTTTATAGAGACAGGGTCTTACTGTGTTCCCCAGGCTGGTTTTGAACTCCTGGGCTCAAGCGATCCTCCTGCTTCTACCTCCCAAAGTGCTGGGATTACAGGCATGAGCCATCATGCCTGGCTGAATATTATATGTTTATATACAACTTAGTTACTGAGTAATATATTTTAAAAATATTTGATTACTTTTGTGTCACACTGTATAATGTTACTGCCAAAAAAGACTAAATCTTCCCCTTATTATGAGATAGTCGCTCCGAATGACGTTTTTTGGCATTTTTAAAAACTTTATTGTAAAATAAAACAGAGACAAAGGCAGTAAATAATTATGTAGCTTAATGAGTTGAAAATAAAGTGAACACACTTGAGAGCATCACTCAGGTTAAGTAACAGAACTTTGTCATCTACCCCAAAGCTCGCTTCGGCCTCCCAAAGTGGTGGGATTACAGGCGCGAGCCACTACACCCAACCATGTCCTTTCATTTCTTTATAATTTTATGACCCAACTATTTAGGCACCTGTATAATCTTGTCTGTTTAAAACAATTTGATGTCTTTTGAGTATCTTTTAGTTTATAGGTTTCTCCTCATCCCTTTCTTTTCCTTATAATTTGTTTATTGAATAATCTATCGTTTGGATTTGTAGAGTTTCCCTCAGTCTGGATTTTATTGTATTTGTTGGTGTTTTGTAGAGACAGGGTCTTGCTGTGTTGCCCAGGCTGGTCTGGAACTCCTGGGGTTAAAGTGATGCTCCTGCCTCAGCCTCCGAAAGTGCTGGGATTACAGATATAAGCCACTCTGCCAGCCTGGATTTTGCTAATTGTATACTAATCGTGCATCTTTCTCTTTGTATTTTCTGCAAATTGGTAGCTGGATTTGGAGGCTTAATTAGACTTACGTTAGATCCCTTTGGCCAGACCCTTAGGTGTTGTATTCTTACGTTATGAGGTACATAAATATCTAGTTGTTTCTCTTTCTGTGATGTTAGCAGTTACTGACACTTAGTAGCTAGATCTATCAATTCATTGGGGATTATGGTGATATTTTAATCATTTATTTTTCACTTACTAGTTGGATTACTTTTATAAAGAGCCACTTTCTGCTACCTATATTTGGTTGCCCAATGGCACCTGAACTACATTTTAAGATAAGTGTATTATCTTAAAATAATATACTTTTATGTTGGGAATCCCTAGAAAGACTTAATTTTAAACAGAACCTCTTGGTGCTGAAAAGGAGCGTGATAAATCTGGGGAAATTAATTGATACATTTATTTGATGAATACTTATGGAGAAAGTATTCTGAGCCAAGCATAATGCTAGCTATTGCGGTACAATGGTGAATGGATCAATGTAGTGGGGGATTATGATAATAGCTCTGAAAGAGATGTTTCAGGGGACCTAACTTAAATCAGTGGCTCAACAAAGACTTCTCTAAGAAAGTGTCCTTAACTTGAATAAGGAAGAATGAGTAGAAATTAGTCAGGTAAAGAGAGAAAGGAAGTTTTCAGTCAGAGAGGACATTGTATGAGTGGTCCTTTGCTGAGAAAAAGCTTGACTTACGGAAAGATGAGGAAAAAAGGTCATACAGCTATAACATTGTGAGCTAGAGGGAGGGGATTAAGAGGCAGATAGGATCCTAATCAAGCAGTAGGGCCTTATAATAGTGTTAAATATCTTGAGATCTATTTTAGGTATAATACAGAAAATTTCGCCCATGTTCTTATGCTAGGTTCTGAGCCTATCTAATATACATCTCTTCAAGACAGATATACCTGTTTAAGATGACTAATCTGGATAGATTGGAAAGTATAGTCATTTTTATTTGATTCCAGCTTTACATAACTATCCAAGATACCATGTATACAAATGATATTTATTTATTTATTTAGAGACAGAGTCTTGCTGTGTTGCCCAGGCTGGAGTGCAGTGGCGTGATCTCAGCTCACTGTAACCTCCGCCTCCTGGGTTCAAGCGATTCTCCTGCCTCAGCCTCCTGAGTAGCTGCAGTTACAGGCATGCACCACCATGCTTGGCTAATTTTTTATTTTTAGTAGAGATGGAGTTTCACCATGTTGGCCAGGGTGGTCTCGAACTCCTGACTTCACATGATCCACCCACCTTGGCCTCCCAAAGTACTGGGATTACAGGCGTGAGCCACCACGCCTGGCCACACATGATATTTAGATAGGGAAAGAGAGAGAATTCTAAAAGCTAATCTGGTTATGTTCACAGGTGTCTGGGGAAGCCAATGAAACTCAGATTGCAGAAGCACTGAAGCGTTACAGTGAACGGGCATTCTTTGTTCGGGAAGCTCTATTTCATCTTTTTAGTCTGACTCATGTGATGGAAAAAACAAAGCCAGAAATTTTAAAGGTAAGAATAAGAAACTGGATATGAAATTTTTGAAATGATCTCCCTGGGCAGATGATTTTTTGAAGAAAATTGGTGAAAATTTGCATTTAGTCTTTTTTATTATTTATAATGTGATTGATGACGTGTGATTTCAATCATTAGCTATAAACGAGAGAGAAGATAGTTGTACAATGTTATTGAAGTTTTACAATAATCTCATTAAGCAATATAAATGTCTTGTAGTACATATTTATCTACCTAAAACCAGTGACCACCATGATATTTTATCACCAGCTACTGTAGAAAATGAAAGTATATGACTGGAATCAGGACACTGTATTGTATATTAACCCTATATTGCTTCCCAAATAGATTTTTTAGAAATACAATATTGCGCCAAATATGGTAGTTCATGCCTGTAATCCTAGCACTTCAGGAGCTGAGACAGATGGGTAGCTTGAGCCCAGGAGTTCGAGACCAGCCTGAGCAAGATGGCAAAACCCCATTCCTACAAAAAGTATTAAAAAAATTTAAAAAAAGAGAGAAGTAAAGACAAAGAAAGCAAATATCGAAATTCTATAAGGTACTTTTCCATGCTGTTTAGAACCTACTATGCATTCTTAACTGATTTACATTACTCTGCAATTAAGTTTTTTTTTTCTTTTTTTTTTTTTAAGACATAGGGTCTTACTGTGTTCCCCAGGCAAGAGTGCAGTGGCTGTTCACAGGCCTCAAACTCCTGGGCTCAAGCAATCCTGTCTCAGCCTCCCAAGTAGCTAGGACTACAGGTGTACATCACAGCACCTAGCTATTTTAACCAAAACAGCTTTTGAAGGGCAAGAAAGGAGATTTCTTAATTTTATTGAATGCTTCGGGCAACATTTATCAAAATGTGGTCCTTTGGGCCAGGACGCAGTGGCTCACACCTGTAATAACTTTGGGAGGCTGAGGCAGGTGGGTCACTTGGGGCCAGGAGTTCTAGACCAGCCTGGCCAATATGGCAAAACCCCATCTCTACTAAAAATACAAAAAATTAGCCAAATGTGGTGGTGCACGCCAGTAATCCCAGCTACTCAGGAGGCTGAGGCATGAGGAACCTGGGAGGCCGAGGTTACAGTGAGCTGAGATCGTGCCACTGCACTCCAGCATGAGCAACAGAGCAAGACTCTCTCAAAACAACAACAACAACCAAAGTTGTCCTTTAACCACTAGAAGTCTAGGATGTTGCTTATTTAAAAAGCTTATATGTGGCCAGGCGTGGTGGCTCACACCTGTAATCCCAGTACTTTGGGAAGCCAAGGCAGGCAGATCACTTGAGCTCAGGAGTTCAAGACCAGCCTGGGCAACATGGCAAAACCCCATCTCTACAAAAATTACAAAAATTAGCCAGCTGTGGTGGCACGCACCTGTAGTCCCAGCTACATAGGACACTGAGGCGGGAGAATTGCTCGAGCCAGGGAGGCAGAGGTTACAGCGAGCTGAGATCATGCTACCACACTCCAACCTGGGTGACAGGAGTGAAACCTTGTCTTAAAAAAGAAAAAAAAAAAGATATTTGTAAACCCCACCCCCAAAAATTTAGATTCAGTAGGGCTAGATGAGGCACAGGAATCTACGTTTTAATAAGCCCCCAAGATAATTCCAAGGTAATTCTTACACACGTTCAATTTTGAAAACCAATGAGCTTAGGACTATTGTATTTGGCACCTCATTTAGTGGGCACAATTCCAAGAGATGGGTTTTATCTTCTGTTTTACAGATAATGAAATTGAGGTTCTGTGACATTAAGTAATAATAAGTCAGTGGCAGAGCCACAACTTGACATCCTACATATCTTAAATTCTGAGAATGAGGTGCTTGGGTAGGAACCAGTAACATTTTAGTCCTTAGGATATTATCACCAACACCTGTCACTCCTTTTATATATATCAGAGGATGTTGGCACTTGGTATATGAATTGTCTTTTTTGTTTGTTTGTTTTGATTACTGTGAACTGAGCAACAGAAGACTAGATCTCTAGTCTTGATCTGAAATATTCATTCAGACATTCAGAGAATGATTCAGAGATAAATGAAAGAATATAGGCTATTTATTTATTTGTTTGTTTATTTATTGAGGTAGCATCTCACTCTGTCACCCATGCTGGAGTGCAGTGGCATGATCATGGCTCACTGCAGCCTCGACCTCCCTCCTGGGCTCAAATGATCCCCCTTCCTCAGCCTCCAGAGTGGCTGGAACTACAAGCTAATAACACCATGCCTGGCTGAATTTTAAAATTTGTTATTATTATTATTGGTTTTTTTGTAGTGATGGAAACCCACTGTGTTGCCCAGGCTGGTCTCAAATTCCTGTGCTCAAGTGATTCTCCCACTTTGGCCTCCCAAAGTGTTGGGATAATAGGAGTGAGCCACTTTTATTTTATTTTTTTAAAGATACAAGATCTAGCTGTATTGCCCAAGCTGGAGTGCAGTGGTGCACGATCATAGTTCACTGCAACTGCAACCTCAAACTCTTGAGCTCAGCAATCTTCTGCCTCAACCTCTCGAATGGCTGGGAGTATAGGTGTGTGCCATCACACCTGGCTAATTTTTCAAATTTTTAAAAATAAATTTATTTATTTATTTTTGAGACAGTGCCTCACTCTGTCACCCAGGCCGAAGTGCAGTAGTATGATCATAGCTCACTGTAACCTCAAACTCCAGGGCTCGAGCAATCCTCCTGCCTAAGTCTCCTGAGTAGCTAGGACTACAGGCCCATGCAACCACACCGGGCTAATTTTGTAGAGACGGGGTCACACTATGTTACACAGGCTAATTTTAAAAAATTTTTTTGTAGAGGCAGGTTCTTGCTGTGTTGCCCAGGCTAGTCTCGAATTCCTGACCTCAAGTGATCCTCCTGCCTTGAGCTCCCAAAGTTCTGTAATTACAGGCATGAGCCACTGCACCTAGCCTAGGCAATTCCTTTTTTTTTTTTTTTTTTTGAGACTGAGTCTCACCCTATTGCCCGGGATGGTGTGCAGTGGTGCTATCTCAGCTCACTGCAACCTCTGCTTCCCATGTTCAAGCGATTCTTCTGCCTCAGCCTCCCGAGTAGCTGAGATTATAGGCACCTGCCACCACGCCCAGCTAATTTTTGTATTTTTAGTAGAGACGAGGTTTCACCATGTTGGCCAGGCTGGTCTCGAACTCCTGATCTCAAGTGATCCACCTGCCTCGGCCTCCCAGAGTGCTGGGATTACAGGCATGAGCCACCATGCCTGGCCAAGGCAATTCTTATAGGGAATTTTGCTGCAAAGGGGAGCAAAGAAAAAAGATGGTAATCGTTTGAGGAAGTGAGATTAAAAGAGGGATGTTTTGATTTTTTTTAATAGGAAAAATATATCTTGTTTGTATCCTGATATGAATGATCCAGTACAGAATAAAAAATTGATATAGGAGTAGGAGGGGTGAACAGCTTCCTTTCAGTAGACAAGAAAATAATTATCTAACATATACATAGAGGGATTTGTTTTACAAAGGACCCCAAAGGATTCCTTATGGTAGCAGGCAGGAAGGTGACATGTATATGTACGTATGCTGGTAAGTAGGATACATGTGGTAATGAGAATCTGAAGTTCTTTTCTGGTTGCTTCAGTTTTCTTTCTTTCTTTTTTTTTTTTTTTTTCTCTTTTCCTTAGAGGCAGGGTCTCACTCTGTCCCCCAGGCAGAAGTGCAGTGGCACAACCATGGCTCACTACAGGCTCTGCCTCCCAGGGCTCAGGTGATCCTCCCACCTCAGCCTCCCAAGTAGATGGGACTATAGGCGTGTACTACCATGCCCAGCTTTATATATATATACACACACACACACACACACACACACACGTATATGTATACACGTGTGTGTATGTACATACACGTGTGTGTGTGTACATACACGTGTGTGTACATCTATACATATATGTGTATATGTACATATATATGTGTATATATACATCTATACATAGATGTATATATACACATACACACACACATATACACACACACACACGTATATATATATATAGAGAGAGAGAGAGATGGAGTTTCGCCGTTGTCACCCAGGCTTGAGTGCAATGGTGTGCTCTTGGCTCACTGCAACCTCTGCCTCCTGGGTTAAAGCAGTTCTCCTGCTTGAGCCTCCCGAGTAGCTGGGATTACAGGCACGTGCCACCATGCCCAGCTACTTTCTGTATTTTTAGTAGAGATGGGGTTTCACCATGTTGGCCAGGCTGGTCTCAAACTCCTGACCTCAAGTGATCCACCTGCCTTGGCCTCCCAGAGTGCTGGGATTACAGGCATGAGCCACCATGCCTGGCCCCCAGTGAATTTTTGTATTGTTTTATACAGATGGGGTTTCACCATGTTGCCCAGGCTGGCAGTTTTCTTAGTGTAGTTGAAAGCAAGATCTTCAGCTGATAGTGAAGAATGGGAAGGATTCGTTGGGGATTTGAGGGCAGAGGAAAAAGTGAGAAATAGTTGTCTAGGCCAGGGGAAGTGAATGGATTTTATTGCACTTTAACCTCAGCAGTGTTCTCAAGGAACTGAAGATTGAAATTTGAGAGCGGAGTGTGCTCTATTCAAGTCAGTGAGAATTTATTCACTGCCTTCCATATAACAGGCACCATAAGTAGGTCTTGGAAATACAAAGATGAGTGACCTGTGTGAAAAAGATTCATTAGCTTTACAGAAAACCCCTAGATATGAATAGCTGAATACCTGCCTTGGTGAGGTAGACTGGAACTATTTGTGAGTAACTGCTATATCCTAGGCTCTTTGCACATGAGGATGAAAAAGAAACTTATGACATCTTTGAAATTACTATAGACCAACAAAATAATTCTGCTCTATGAAGAGGGCTTTTATTTATAAGGTGAATTAAGAGGACTAATTTTTTTTTTCCAGCTTGTGGTTACTGGGATGAGAAACCACCCTATGAATTTGCCAGTGCAACTGGCTGCAAGCGCCTGTGTATTTAACTTAACCAAGCAGGATCTTGCTGCAGGAATGCCTGTCCGACTCCTGGCTGATGTGACCCATTTGCTGCTCAAAGCCATGGAACATTTTCCCAATCACCAGCAGGTAAGCTTATGTGAATTCCTTTTCAAATAGTCCTTGTAGTGTCTTCTACTCATCTCCTACAGTTCAGTTTAATAGACCAAGGCTGGAAATTCAAATGCCTTTGGAGGCTGTGGTATGACTGAGTGTAAGAAAAGAGAGAAGTGGACACCAAAGGAGTATATTCCATGCCTAAAAGCACCTAAATCCATATGTTGGGGGACATAATACAAGCCATACAAAACTCATCTTCCTCCTAGATCTTGAGTTTGTGATCATTTCAGCAGATAGGCACAGAGGATCTGTTCTGGGCTAGGCACTATCAAATGCTGGGATACCTAAATGATTAAGACATGTCTTTTCCATTTCTAGCAGTATGGTAGAAGGTGTAACCTGTCTTATACTCAGGATGAATACTAAAAATGTTGCTTAATTTTTTTGTTTTTTAAACAGAGTCTTGCTCTGTTGCCAGGCCAGAGTGCAGTGGCGCGATCTCAACTCACTGCAACCTCCACTTCCCGGGTTCAAGTGATTCTCCTGCCTCAGCCTCCCAAGTAGCTGGGATTACAGGCGCGCACCACCACACCCAACTAATTTTTGTATTCTTAGTAGAGACAAGGTTTCAACATGTTGGTGAGGATAGTCTCCATCTCTTGTCTTTGTGATCTGCCCACCTTAACTTCTGAAAATGCTGGGATTACAGCCACCTCACCCGGCCCTTAACTTTTTTTTAGGTCATTTGAAATTGACCATTGAGTTGGCAAGTTAGTAAAAAATACTCAGAGGCTCAAAACCAAGTAAAAATGGCAAACCACATTGGTGAGTAGATCATTGAAGCCAGGTTCCCTCATTGAGGGCAGTTGCCAAACTAGATGAAATTTAGGCTTTGATTTTCATGGCCTCTGGAAGCCCGTCAGACAGAAGACTCCTAGCATAAACTATGACTTCCTCCCCAGAGATACATTCTTACAAAAAGGGAGCTATAAATAAGTCTGCCTATGTTAGAGAAACAACAAAAGAATAAGCCCAAAGAAAGTAGAAGGAAGGAATAACAAAGATGAAAGTAAAAATTAATAAAATAAAAAACATACCATTATTTTAGAGAGGATCAATAATTCCAAGAATTGGTTCTTCAAACATATTTAATAGTATTGAAAACTCATTGGCAAAGTTGATCAGGGAAAAATGAGAAAGGATGCATATAAAATAAATAAGGTTAGGAAATGGGGTGGGGGAAATGGGAAGTCACTGTAATGGTTATAGAGTTTCCTTCTGGAGTGATGGAAATGTTTGGGATGATGAAATTGCGATGGTTGCACAACTCTGTGACTCTACTAAAATCCATCAAATTGTACACTTTAAGTAGGTGAATCGTATGGTACATGAACTGTATCTCAATAAAGTCGTTATATATTTTTAAAAACAATGTTCACAGTAGGCCAGGCACGGTGCTCACGCCTGTAATCCCTGGACTTTGGGAGGCCGAAATAGGAGGATCACTTGAGCCCAGGAGTTCAAGACCAACCTGGGCAACATAGTGAGGCCCTATCTCTACAGTTAATAAAAAAATTAACCTGGCATGGTGGCACACCATCTGTGGTCCCAACTACTCAGGAGCCTAAAGAGTACATGCCTAAAAGCATTTAAATCCATATGTTGAGGAATTGTTAGAGCCAGGCACTCAAGGCTGCCATGAACTATGATCAAGCCACTGTACTCCAGCCTGTGCAACAGAGCAAGACCTTGTCTCAAAACAAACAAACAAGAATGTTCGAGCCGGGCGTTGTGGCTCACGCCTGTAATCCCAGCACTTTGGGAGGCCAAGGCAGGCATATCACATGAGGTCAGGAGTTTGAGACCAGCCTGACCAACATGGAGAAACCCCATCCCTACTAAAAATACAATATTAGCCGGGCGTGGTGGCGCATGCTTATAATCCCAGCTACTCGGGAGGCTGAGGCAGGAGAATCGCTTGAACCCGGGAGGGGGAGGTTGCAGTGAGCCAAGATTGCACCATTGAACTCCAGCTTGGGCAACAAGAGCGAAACTCTGTCTCAAAAAAAAAAAAGTGTTCACAGTAGCACTGTGTAACTGTGTATAATGATAACAAATTGGAAACACCAAACACCAAATGTCCATCAGCCTGTGTTTAGTCACACATCGGAATACTTAGAAGCAGTGAATGATGAATGAATTACAATTCCAGATGACAACCTTGATCAATCTCAATTACAAGTTGGGTATTTTAAAAAATGCAGAAGAGTACATACATGTGATTCAATTTACTTACAGTTCAGAAACTTGCAAAACTATATGGCACATTGTTTAGGAATATAAATACATGTTTTGATAAAAAGCAAGGGACTGTTAAACACAAAATTTAGGCTAGTAGTTCCTCTGAGGGGAAATGAGAGGGAAAAGAGGGGGCCAAATGGGGCTTGCTAATAGTACTATTGGTAATAGATTCTTTTTCTGAAACTGAGTGGTAGGTACACCTACACAGCAGTAGTATTCACTGTATTATTATTCCTTACACTTTTGCTACTCAAAGTGTGTTCTGCTAACCAGCTGCGCTGGCATCCCCTGCAAGCTTGTTAGTAAGGCAGAATCTCAAGATAACAGACTTACAGAATCATCTATATCAAGACTCCAAGTGATTTGTATACACATTAAAGTTTGAGAAGCACTGCCTTATGCCTACATATATTTTGTAAATATTTTTCTGTATTTCTTATTTAGTAAAAACATTTAAAAACAACTCAATTAAAAAAAAAACCCTGGGAATTCACCTATTAGTTGGAAATGCAAATACTGTAAACTATTATGAAATTTTTTTAGCTATTTTAACTAAGTGCTACGGAAAGTTGAGAATGATTAATTCTGCTGGCTGGATTGGTGTATGGACAAAGGTACCAGGCAGGATTTCAAAGGGGAAGTGACATTGACTCACATCTTAAAAAATGAATAAGATTTCCCATGGAGAAAAGCAGAAAAACAGTGGACCTATGCCTACATATATTTTGTAAATATATATGTGAATGTGCAGGCATTCCAGGAAGGGCAGGTTGCATGTGACTGGAGTGTAGGAACGGCAGTGTAGGATGAGGCCAGTGATATCCAGGTTAGGGCCAGATTTGATGAATGCCAGCATAGGAAAGTTTGATTCCACATTGAATTCCTTAAAAAAAAAATTTAAAGAAAATTCCTAAATACTTGCATAGTTCAGACTGTAGCCCCCAAAATCAAAACTCTAGCTGGGCGGAAATTGAAGACTACAGCAAAAGTCTTTCTCTTTTCCATTTCTACCTGTGGTGCTTTTCAAATGCAGTAAGGCATAGATTCAGTGAAATTTATCTTCTGTTGTTAAGTTAGCCATTAGTTCAGTTAAGCTTAGCAGCTCTTTGTTGAAGTCAGACTATGTGCACCTGTGCCAAGTTCTAAGCATTCAGATACAGAAACACATAATGTAGCATGGTGTAGCAAGTACTAAGAGAAACAAGTGCTGTTGGGAGCCCAGGAGGAACACTTAGGACAATTTGAAAATTAGAGGCTGTGCACTGTGGCTTGCCTTTAATCCCAGCACTTTGGGAGGCTGAAGCAGGAGGATCACTTGAGTGCCAGGAGTTTGAGGCTGCAGTGAGCTATGATTGTGCCGCTGCATTCCAGCCTGGGTGACAGAGCGAGACCCTGTCTCAAAAACAAACAAACAAACAAAAACTAAGAAGTCTTCCTCAATGAGGTAATATCTCTGCCCTGAGTTGAATTGTGAAGGAAAATTAGGAGTTTTCCAGCTAAAGGAACAGGAGGGATGGGCTTTCTAAGCGGAGGTAATTAGAATAGCATTATTGCCTTTCTTACTTCTATGGATCCTGTACAAATTATCGTGTTTATTTGGGAGGAGAAAAATGGTGAAGGAGGAAAGTTATGCCACTAATCAATCTGCCAGATTGTGATTCAGATTTAAATGGATCCTCAAGCAGTGTCTGTCCTAGCACCTTGACCATCTGTGATGAATATAAAACTTCCTGAGAAACCCTCTTAATTAATTACACTTGTACCTAACCCATTCCATATCATTCACCTGGGATTTACTACCACTTTGCCTTTTCTCTGCCATTTCTTCTATTATGTAATCTTTCTGCATCTTCCATGAAGCAAATAGGGTGTTCATTTTATATCTGTTTTTCTATTTCTTGACTAGCTGTATATATCCCATTAACTGACTTTTGCCTTCTATGATTGAATTCCCTATATTAAGTCTTTTTAGATAAGAAATCTTCCAATCGTACACAAAAACCTTTAAAAAATATTAAAGCCATTTGTCCAAATAAAAAAATTTTAGTAGTATATACACTGTGACTTTTTTTTAAGCCCACACTTATTTTCTTATTTTGCTTCACAGGAATAACTTGAATCACCTTTCTAATATGATGGTGCACCTTGACTGTGTCAATTAATTATTCATATTTTCATTTACTTCTGTTTAATTGTGCTGGTCTAAACTTTATTTAAAAGATAGAGCCAAGTCTGTCAGTCACTCTTTAGAGGCCAGTGTGTAGAACACTACCCACCGTGTACTCTATGTTAGAGTCTTCCAAGCAGGCTCGTCTATATTTGATGCTATGTCAACAGGTAAAACTTTCAGCCACTGTTTTTGTCATGCTCTCTATCTCAAAAAATACAGAAGACAAGGTTACTTCATAGGCCACCAGAAAGGAGATTAGCTGTAATTATCCTATTTATTGCCCTATTTCTCATCTAATGGAAAATAAAAAAAAGGTACAAGTAAACTTGTATGGGTCTCCTGGAACTCAGCCTTTCAATACTAGGGGGGCAGATAAAGATTGTAAGAAATAACTGGTGTTTCATCAGTCTTCTTCTTTTTTTTTTTTTTATGGAAGCTACCATGGTTAAAATATAACAAAGTGATATTTTATTTAGGATTTTTTTCTTCCTTTGATTCTTTAGCTACAGAAGAATTGCCTCCTTTCACTTTGCAGTGACCGGATCCTTCAAGATGTTCCATTTAACAGGCAAGTGATAGCTCTAGAACTTAAAGTGGGGCAAAACAGAATGTTAGAAATCTGTCTTGGGTCATTTCTTACCATTTAGGATATCCCTTTTATAAGATTAATTGAATAGATAGAATTGTGGGTTATTTTATAGAATGCTAAATCTACTTTCTTTAATTTAGTGGCTTTGACATTCATGATAGCAAATTGACCCATGTTTTCTTAGTCCTTTGCTTAGGAATTTATGTTGGTTATAGTTTTCAAGATATCCACATGATATTGTAAGCTATGAACATTATTATCCCCATTCAAAAGATAAAAAAACTAAGGCATATATAGAGATTCATTGTCTTGACTATGGCTTTGTGTCTAATAACTGCAAGGTTAGTAAGATGCAGGTTTGGCCAGGCACAGTGGCTCATGCCTATAATCCCAGCGCTTTAGGAGGCCAAAGCGGGAGGATCCCCATGTCAGGAGTTCAAGACCAGCCTGGTGAAACCCTGTCTCTACTAAAGATACAAAAAATTAGCCAGGTGTGGTGGCGCGCGCCTGTAATCCCAGCTACTCGGGAGACTGAGGCAGGAGAATCGTTTGAACGGAGGCGGCGGTTGCAGTGAGCCAAGATCGCGCCATTGCACTCCAGCCTGGGTGACAGGGCAAGACTGTCTCAAAAAAAAAAAAAAAAGACATAGGTCTTTTAATTCTAGGTCCAGTGTTCTTTTTTTTTTTTTTGTAACATGTCTGTTATTATTATCATTATTTGGTATTGAATTATGGAAGAAACTTTTTGAGGAGAGGTTAAGGGAGGCCATATAACTAGATTCCATTAAATATAAAGGGGTCCTTTGTTTTCTAAGATGTAATTTTGGAGCTTAAATTTTTTTTTTTATTTTACTATTTTAAGATATAATTTTTCTTTTTCTTTTTTTTGAGAAAGGGTCTCACTCTGTCACCCAGGCTGGAGTGCAGTGGTGCAATCTCAGCTCACTGCAACCTCCTCCTCCTGGGTTTAAGTGATTCTCCTACCTGAGCTAACTGAGTAGCTGGGATTACAGGCATGTGCCACCACGCTGGGCTAATTTTTGTATTTTTTGGTACAGACAAGGTTTCACCATGTTGGCCATGCAGGTCTCAAACTCCTGACCTCAAGTAATCCACCCGCCTCAGCCTCCCAAAGTGCTGGGATTACAGGTGTGAGCCACCATGCCCAGTCTTAAAATATAATTTTTTAACAATGGCATTTTGAAAAGGAAACTTATACTTCATTATTTAATGAAAAGTATGTTTCTCCAGCAGCAATTTTTTATTTTATTTTATTTTTTTTTTGAGATGGAATTTCACTCTTGTTGCCCAGGCTGGAGTGCAATGGCATGATCTCGGCTCACTGCAACCTCCACTACCTGGGTTCAAGCAATTCTCCTGCTTTAGCCTCCCAAATAGCTGGGATTACAGGCATGTGCCATCATACCCGGCTAATTTTTGTATTTTTAGTAGAGATGGGGTTTCACCATGTTGGCCAGGCTGGTCTCGAACTCCTGACCTCAGGTAATCCACCCACCTCGGCCTCCCAAATTGCTGGAATTACAGGCATGAGCCACTGCGCCTGGCCTTCAAGCAGCAATTTTACTGTGATTTACTTTTATTTGAGTAACAGAGTACACTTATCTGGCATGGCTAAGGAAAGAGGTTCCATTTTTTATTTGAAATAAACAATTTGGATAAAAATATAACTACGTATATCTCATGTAGATTGCTAATTTTATTTTGGAAATATTGAACCTCTGTGCTCATCATCGTAACAAAGTCTAAGGTAGGAAAGACATAGTCACTCTCCTAAAGATTATATTCTACTCCTTAATATTTTCTTAAAGGGCTAGATTAGAAATACTCTAGGCCTATGGGCTATAGAGTCTCAGTTGCAGCTATTTAACTCTGCCATTGTCCCTCAAAAGCAGCCATAGGTAATATGTAAGCAAACGGATATGGCTGTGTTCCAACAGAACTTTACAAAACAGGCAGCCAGATCCACAGGCTATGTAGTTTGCTTTCCTCTCATCTAGCCAATGCACTCTGCTAGAATTGACCTTCTTTGTGGTCAGAGGCTATGACTGATTCATCTCTTTGTCTCTAGTGCTTGGGTGGATATTTAGTGGATTGATTGATGGATGAATGAATGAATGAATGAATGAATATTACATGAGACAGAATTTTTCATAGAAGAGGTGTTAATGAAATGCATTGTGCCCCCACACAAGGAAGGAAAGATTCTGTCTGACTGATGATCATTAAGGATTTCCTGTTAGTTATGGCACTTGAGATAAAAACGGTAAAAACTAGCATGTATGAAGCACTTACTACTGCCAGGCAGGCATTGTGCTAAAGTGTTTTATGTAAGCTTATTCAGTCCTCAGAACAATCCTGTGAAATTATTACTCTTATGATCTTCATTTTACAGATGAGGAAATAGAGACACAGGAAGGATTAGTAACTTGCCCAAGGTAATAAGATAGTAAGTAGCAGAGTCTAGATTTAAATTCAGTCTGACTCCAGGGCCTCCATTTTTTCATCCATGCTATGTTGTTTTGAAGATGAGAGCTGTTTGAATTGTTTTATGTTGTTGAAACTGCATGAATAAAGGCACAGAGAAAGTCAATTATATTAGTAAAAATTAACTTTTATAAAGAACTTATTTTGTGCCAAATTCTGTACTAAGTCTTAAGCTTCTATGTGATATCATTTAATCCTCATGACAACCCTATGGAATAGGTTTTTATTTTATTTATTTATTTATTTATTGAGACAGAGTTTCGCTCTTGTTGCCCAGGCTAGAGTGCAATAGCAAGATCTCGGCTCACTGCAACCTCTGCTTCCCAGGTTCAAGCAATTCTCCTGCCTCAGTCTTCTGAGTAGCTGTGACTACAGATGTGCGCCGCTACGCAAGGCTAATTTTGTATTTTTAGTAGAGGCGGGGTTTCACCATGTTGGCCAGGCTGGTCTCAAACTCCTGACCTCAGGTGATCTGCCTGCCTTGGCCTCCCAAAGTGCTGGGATTACACGTGTGAGCCAGCACATCCAGCCTGGAATAAGTTTTTGTTACTATTTTACAGATAAGAATGTTGAAGTTCAGCGAGGTTAAGGAATTTGGTCAGAGTCCCAAAGTTAGGCCAGGCGCAGTGGCTCATGGAGAATGTAATCCCAGCACTTTGGGAGGCCAAGACAAGTGGATCACTTGAGGTCAGGAGTTCTAGAGCAGCCTGGCCAACATGGTGAAACGCTGTCTCTACTAAAAATACAAAAAATTAGCCAGGTGTGGTGGCGGCTCCTAGCTACTTAGGAGGCTGAGGCAGGAGAATCCTGGAGGCAGAGGTTGAGGGAGCCAAGATTGTGCCACTGCACCCCAGCTTGGGCAACAAGAGTGAAACTCCGTCTCAAAAACAAACAAAAAGTTAATAAGTGGTGGAGGTGATATTGGAATCCAAGCTGACTCCAAAGTGTATGATGTTCTTAACAACTTGACTGCATTGCCTCACGATAAAATAATTTATTTTATTGTTATCATTAACATTAAGTAGAACTAGAATTCAAACCCAGAACTGACTTGAGAATCTCTACACTTTACCACTAGCCTGTGTTACCTCATACTTGTGGGCATGTGTGAAGACTAATGAACAATCTGCTTTGCAGAAAGCATAGGGTAGGCAGGAAGAAGCTTGATATGGCCCCACGCTAAAGTCCTAGAATGCTTTGAGTATGGGAGTGACATCATACCTAAGTCCTTGGACAGGTTTTCTTTCTTTCTTTTCTTTTCTTTCTTTCTTTCTTTCTTTCTTTCTTTCTTTCTTTCTTTCTTTCTTTCTTTCTTTCCTTCCTTCCTTCCTTCCTTCCTTCCTTCCTTCCTTCCTTCCTTCCTTCCTTTGTTTTCTTTGTTTTCTTTGTTTTCTTCCTTTCCCTTCCTTTCCTTTCCTTCTTTCTTCTTTGTTTTTTGAGATGGAGTCTCACTCTGTCGCCAGGCTGGAGTGCAGTGGCGTGATCTCGGCTCACTGCAGCCTCTGCCTCCCGGGTTCAAGTGATTCTCCTGCCTTGGCCTCCCGAGTAGCTGAGACTATAGGCGCGCACCACCACACCCAGCTAATTTTTTGTATTTTTAGTAGACGAGGTTTCACCATGTTTGCCAGGATGGTCTCTATCTCTTGACCTTGTGATCCGCCCACCTCGGCCTCCCAAAGTGCTGGAATTACAGGCGTGAGCCACTGCTCCTGGCCAGAGGTTTATTTCTAATGTGCAGGCACACATTGATTGGAAACTAGTGGAGACAGGGAAGCCAATTAGGAATATATCGTAGAAGAATGCAAGTAGTGGGCCTAATCAGAAATGGCCTTGGAAACAGAAAGAAGGTAATAGTAAATTTAAGAGAAGTTGTACAGTAGTAATCTACCTGAAGATAATCATTCAGTCAACATATATTAAACATTATTTATGTTTCGATCACTGTATTGAGTGCGTGCGTGGCATAAAGGGCTAAATAGGATATATAGTCCCCGCCCTCAAGGAGCTCACAGGCCAAATGGGGATTCAAGTGAGTGTGCAGATGACTGTGGATCTCTGACAGCTATACCTAAAGTACTAAGGAGCTAAGAAGGCAGTGATCAATGTGTCAAAGAAACCACCTCAAAGGCAGTGATATTTGATCTGAGTCTTAAGGATGAAACTGTGGGTAAGATAATCAGATGTATTCCTTGACCTCATCTTGATTTTTCTCCTTGTATCCCACATTGAGTTCTTTGGCAAATCCAGCTCTATCTTCAAAATTTATCCAGAATTCATCCATTTCTCTTCACTTCCATTTCTATCACTTGGAGTAGACTAAAAGTGATTTCTCTCCTGAATTACTGCAGTAGCCTCAGAACTGCTCTCCTGCTTCTGTCCTTGCCCTCCTGGAGTTTATTCTAAACACAGATGATCGAGTAGTCCTGCTCATGTCATATTCCTGCTCAGAAGCCTTCTGTGGCTTTCCCTCTCATTCAGAGTAAAAGCTAGTTCCTTAATGATATGGTTTGGCCCTGTGACGCCACCCAAATCTCATGTTAAATTGTAATCACCAGTGCTGGAGGTGGGGCCTGGTGGGAGGTGATTGGATCATGGGGGTGTTTTCTAATGGTTTAGCACCATCCCCCGAGTGCTGTCTTGTGATAGAGTTCTCCCGAGATCTGGTCGTTTAAAAGTGTATAGCACCTCCGGCTTTGCCCTTCCATCTCCTTCACCCATGTAGGATGTGCCAGTCTCGCCTTCCACCATGATTGCAAGTTTCCTGAGGCCTTCCCAGGGGTGCTTCCTTACAGCCTGTGGAACCATGAGCCAATTAAACCTTTTTTCTTTATAAATTACCCGGTCTCAGGTAGTTATTTATAGCAATGCAAGAATGGACTAATAACTAGACTCCATGTGATCTGGTGCCTCTGTTACCTCTCACTTTATCTGTCAGAACTCTTCCCTTGTTCTCTCTGCTCTGGCCTCACTGACCTCCATGCTATTTGTTGACATTTCTATGCCCATACCCACTTCAGGGCTGTTGTATTTCTCCTCCCCTCTGCCTGGAATGCTTGTCCCCTAAATGCCCATATGGTTCTTTCTTACTTCCTCAAAAGTTTCAATGAGGCCTTCCGTAGCTACCCTACATAAAATTTCAACATTTCATATCCTCTTTTCCTGCTTTATTTTTTTCCGTAGCATATGGTCAGTACCTAATCATACTATATATTTTACGTATTTATCTGATTTATTACCTGTCTTCCTCACTAGAGTGTAAGCTCTATGAAAGTAGGGACATTTTTCTGTTTTGTTCACTATTCTATCTCCAGCACTAAGAACAATATCTGGCACAAAGCAGGAGTTTAATATATGTTTGTGAATGAACGAATGAATGTTTCTGTTGTGTTAGGTGCTATGAGGAACCCAAAAAATACTTAAATTACAACTATAATATGGAAATCACTATAATTTAGAAATACAGAATAGAAATATGTTATAATTCTAGAAGATGAAATGCCAAATAGTTGGAATCATATTTTCCAAACCCTTCTTTCTTTATGAAATGTTGTCAGAATTAATATTATGGCATCATCTCTAAAACACTAAGTGTAATTGTTACTCTCTACCAGTTAAGAGGAATTTTCCCTTGCCTTTTCACATATTTAAGTTGTAGCATCAGTTCCTAGCTGGAACTCTGAAATTGTGCCTGGGCCTCCACGATTAATTCATGAAACCCTTTTTGTGTTTTCAGGTTTGAAGCAGCCAAGCTTGTCATGCAGTGGCTCTGCAACCATGAGGATCAAAACATGCAAAGGATGGCAGTTGCTATCATTTCCATCCTGGCTGCCAAGGTACCTGAACTCTTGCTGAATAATTTTCTGTAGGCAGCTGTTTCTCACTACATTTACTGTTTCCCCCCAAAATCTGTGTGCCAGAAACATTAGTAAATCTCTCTGCCAGCCTGCTTATTCAAGCTACATTCGATATTGCAGAATTTGGCTGGGCACAGTGATTCACACCCGTAATCCCAGCACTTTGGGAGGCCGAGGCAGGCCTCCCAAAAACCGATACACAGCAGAATTCCAAGTTGATCAGAGATTTTAGTCTCACCTTTGGAGTGAGGTACAGTGAATGATATTAAACTCACATTAATGAGTTCTTGGACATTGAATTTGTTTTTTACTTGCTTGCAGCTTTCTACAGAACAAACTGCACAGCTTGGTACTGAGCTCTTCATTGTCAGGGTAAGTCTATAATCTCCTCCATTCAGGCCACTAGATATTCATGTTTATTGTTTTCAGGCAGTATTGTATATTTTCTGACATTTTTAATATATATATAATTATATATAATATATAATATATAATTATATAATTATATAAATATATAATTATATAATATATATTATATTATATATTATATATAATATTTATATATAATATATATGATATTTTTATATAAATATATTATATATAAATTTATATATTTTTATATATTATATATTATATATATTTATATATTATATATAAATATATATAATATATAAATATATTATATATAAATTTATATATAATATATTAATATATATAAATTTATATATTATATATTTATATATTATATATAAAATATTTATATTATATATAAAATATATTATATATAAAATATAATATAAATATATATATTTATATTATATATAAAATATATAAATATATACATATAATATATAATATATATTTATATATTATATATAATACATATAAATATATATTTATATATTATATATAATACATATAAATATATATTTATATATTATATATAATACATATAAATATATATTTATATATTATATATAATATATAATATATAAATATATATATAATATATAAAAATATATATAATATATAAGAGTCTCGCACTGTCGCCCAGGCTGGGAGTGCAGTGGTACGATCTTGGCTCACTGAAAGCTCCGCTTCCCGGGTTCACGCCATTCTCCTGCCTCAGCCTCCCGAGTAGCTGGGACTACAGGTGCCCGCCACCATGCCCGGCTAATTTTTTTGTATTTTTAGTAGAGTCGGGGTTTCACCATGTTAGCCAGGATGGTCTCAATCTCCTGACCTTGTGATCCACCCGCCTCGGCCTCCCAAAGTGCTGGGATTACAGGCGTGAGCCACCGTGCCCGGCCAACATTTTATATTTTAATAAAAATTTTTTGTGGCTAGACATGTGGTGACCCACACCTGTAATCCCAGCACTTTGGGAGGCCAAGGCAGGAGGGGATCACTTGAGGCCAGGAGTTCAAGAACAGTCTGGGCAATCTAATGGGACTCCTTCTCTACCAAAAAAAAAAAAAGTTGGGACATTGTGGCACATGCCCGTGGTTCCAGCTACTCAAGAGGCTGAGGTGGGAGGATCACTTGAGCCCAGGAGGTCAAGTCTGCAGTGAGCCGTGATCATGTCACTGCACTCCAGCCTGGGTGATGGAGTGAGACCCGTTCTCAAAACAAACAACAAAAAATTTTTTTTTGGTTACTTGTAAAGAAGTGAATTTATTTCTTTTCATATATGCAGCTTTACTCCTTAACAGAAATGGAAAAAGCCCTGACCTAGGAGTCAGATGACCTAGGATCTAGCTTGTAAACTCACTTTGTGAATTTGGGAAAATTACTTGAACCATTGGGGTCTACATAAGTATTAAGATCCTATCTAAGGCCAAGCACAGTGGTTATGCCTGTAATCACAGCATTTTGGGAGGCCAAGGCAGGAGGGTTGCTTGAGCCCAGGAGTTCAAGACCAGCCTGAGCAATATGAGACCCCATCTATACAAATAATTTAAAAATTAGCCAGCCATGGTAGCACATGTCTGTGGTCCCAGCTACGCAAGAGGCTGAGGTGGAAGAATTGCTTAAGCCCAAGTGGTCAAAGTTGCAGTTAGCCGTGATGACGCCACTGCACTCCAGCCTGGGTGACAGAGCAAGACCCTGTCTCCAAAAATACAAAACACCTATCTAATTCTAAAACTCTGTGATTTTTGTTACTTATATAGAAAATGTAGAGACTCTGTTACAGGCATAAGGTTGTGCTGTATGCTTTGGGGAAGCAGATACACGATTTTGCTTGGTTACAATCAGTTGAGGAAATAAGACTAGTAAACCACGAAAACTTTAAAAAGCTTTAAAGGGAGTAGATATAAACAATGTCTTAGGGAAGACTTACAGGCAAAAAGTATATTTAAACATGCCTGTTAAAATCCTGGCATGAGGTGTTTGAATAGTAATACTACATGGAAAAGTCAAATAAGAAACTCCCTTTTTCCATGACATAAATTATGTATGTAATGAGAAAGTAAACCATTCATTTGATAAATATGTATAAAGTACCCATGATATCAAATGAATGATACTTGCTACCTTACTAGATGTTAGGGAATTTACACTGAATTATAATTATGTAATTATAATTCACACTGAGTTATATCTATAAATTCTACCCATAACAGTGCAATAGAAAAAAAATAGCTATGTAGATATGGTTGTAACAAAATCTAAAAAGTATAATAATAGAGATAAGAATGAAAAAAATAGGCCGGGCATGGTGGGTCACACCTGTAATGCCAGCAATCTGGGAGGCCGAGGCGGGTGGATCACAAGGTCAGGAGATCGAGACCATCCTGGCTAACGCAGTGAAACCCCATCTCTACTAAAAATACAAAAAATTAGCCGGGTGTGGTGGCGGGCGCCTGTAGTCCCAGCTACTCGGGAGGCTGAGGCAGGAGAATGATGTGAACCCAGGAGGTGGAGCTTCCAGTGAGCCGAGATAATGCCACTGCACTCCAGCCTGGTCGACAGAGCGAGACTCTGTCTCAAAAAAAAAAAAAAAGAAAGAAAGAAAAAAATAGCTGGGCACAGTGGCCCACGCCTGTAATTTGGGAGGTTGAGGTGGGCGGATCACGAGGTCAGGAGTTCGACACCAGCCTCATGGTGTCGAACATGGTGAAACCCCATCTCTACTGAAAAATACAAAAATTAGCCAGGTGTGGTGGTACGCATCTGTAATCCCAGCCACTCAAGAGGCTAAGGCAGGAGAATTGCTTGAATCGGGAAGGTGGAGGTTGCAGTGAGCCGAGACTGGGCCACTGCACTCCAGCCTGGGCAAGAGAGTGAGACTCCGTCTCAAAAAAAAAAAGAAAAAGGAAAAAAATAATGTTATAAAGAGAGAGAAGGCTATTCGGGAATAATGAAAAGGGTAGGAATTCTGGAGTTGACATATCTGGATTTATTTTCAGTTATGTCTCTTACTAGCCATGTATTTTGGGCAAATCACAATTTTCTTTGGGGTGATAAAAAGTACTTAATACAGTTATTATGAAGATTAAATGAAAAGAAAAGCTCATGCTTGTAATCCCAGAACTTTGGGAGGCTGAGGTGGGAGGATCACTTAAAGCCAGGAGTTTGAGACCAGCATGGTCAACATAGCAAGATTCTGGCTCTAATAAAAAAAAAAAAAATTAGCTGGGCTTGGTGACATGCACCTGTGGTCTCAGCTACTCAGGAGGTTGAAGCAAGAGGATCGCTTGATCTTGGGAGTTCGAGTCTACAGTGAACTCTAATTGTGTCACTGCACTCCAGCCTGAGTGATAGAGTGAGATTCCATGTCAAAAAAAAAAAAAAGAAAAATGATTAACTGAGGTAGTATATGCTAAGTACGTAACACTAAATATAATATACATTAGATAAGTAGAAAAAGATGCTTATTTTGTTTATTTTACTGTTTTCAGGGGTGACAGTTTTAAAAAATGACCTCTTATTGCTATATATGTACCTCAGTAATTTTGGTATCTTTAAACATTTTTTAGGAAATCTACTCATATGCTTTGGGAGGAAATCGAGCTTAAAGAAGGAATTAGTAGGCTGGGCACAGTGGCTCATGCCTGTAATCCTAGCATTTTGGGAGGCCGGGGCGGGTGGATTACCTGAGATCAGGAGTTCGAGACCAGTGTGGCCAACATGGTGAAACGCCATCTCTACTAAAAATACAAAAATTAGCCAGGTGTGGTGGCATGCGCCTGTAATCCCAGCTACTTGGGAGGCTGAGACAGAGAATCACTTGAACCCCGGGGGGGTGGAGGTCTCAGTGAGCTGAGATTGCGCCACTTCACTCCAGCCTGGGCAAAACAGCAAGACTCTGTCCCAAAAAAATTAAAAAAAAGGAATTAGTAATAGTAGTGATACCTAACTATACCTACATGTTTATGTTTCTTCAGTTTTTTTTCCTGAATTGTGTATAGCCACTAGTATTATGTTCATTAATGTTTTCTTATATCTGTTTTAACAGAGCTTCCTTTTTTGCCTCCAAAAGTATAATCTAAAAATTGAATTATGGATGCCTTATGTAGTTTTAAAACCACTTACTTTTCAAACATAAATTTTTTAGGGTAAAGCTATGATAGAACTAATTTACACCTGGAATTTCAAAGCTATTATCTTCTTGTTTTTTTGAAAGGGAGGAAGGGGAAAAGGAAATAAAAAGGGAAGGGGAAAGGGGGAAAAATAAGAAAAAGGAAGACAGAGGTACTGCAGCATCTGCTCTCAGGGAAGGCTGAGGAGGGAGGGGCTATTATCTTATTTATAGTCAACATAGACTAATTCTTTTATTGTATGTAGTTTTTCCTTTCTTTTTTTTCTTAAGGAAAACTTGGAGTTGGATAGATTAGGTCTTCCTATTCTTACTTTCTCTGACTAAATTGACTATGAACAAATTAGTTAATATTTCTCAGACTCAATTTTCTCTCCTAAAAAATGGGAATAACAGTACTACAATATAGAATATAATTTGCTAATCCTTAATAAATGTTAGCTTCATTTGCCCTTCTCTTCCTTTGCCTTTTTAATTCTAGAATCTAAAATAAGTATATGCTGTGACTGAATGAGTAAGATAGTTGACCGAAGTTTTAATCATTTTGCCTATGTTATTTATGGGTGATTACATCATAGGTATGATCAGAATAATATAGAAGTATTTATGAAAATCTTGTACATTTTTCTTGAAGAAAAGTTCAGTCCAAGGGGCTGTTTGTTATAAGTACCTTTACAGGAAATGCTTTAAGCCATGAGACTAATCCTCATGGACTTGGGGTTATTAATCACCACAAATTGTAATAACAGTTCAAAAATGAAAACTTATTTCTGTTGTTTTTTTTTCCAGCAACTTCTTCAAATAGTGAAGCAGAAAACCAATCAAAATTCAGTGGACACTACATTGAAATTTACTTTGAGTGCACTTTGGAACCTCACAGATGAATCTCCAACCACTTGTAGACACTTTATTGAAAACCAAGGGTTAGAACTCTTCATGAGGGTTCTAGAGGTTAGAATGGGAATTTAGCTTACAGTTTTGATATTTATTAATTTATTTACTTTAGCATTTATTTTATATTTGGTTCTTCAGGTAATTATAGGTTTCTTTTTCTTTTTACAGTCTTTCCCAACTGAGTCATCCATTCAGCAGAAAGTTCTAGGACTTTTGGTAAGATATAAGCACTTCCTGCTAAGTTCCAAGCTGTATTTATTTTCTGTCTGAAGTAACACATTGAAAGTTGCAGCTCTGCAGTGGCAGTATCATAGCCCCTTATCTAAGGCACGGTCATTGCTAATTGAGAACTATTCCCAATACCTCACCATGATGACTTGAAATATGGTCTGCAATAGCAATTTCTTTCTTTCTCTTTTTTTTGAGACAGGGTCTCACTTTGTTGCCCAGGCTGGAGTGCAGTGGTGTGATCACAGCTCACTGCAGCCTCGACCTCCTGCTGAGCTCAAGCAGTTCCCCCAACTCAGTCTCCCTAGTAGTTGGGACTATAGGTGTGCACCACAATGCCCAGCTAATTTTTGTATTTTTTGTAGAGATGGGGTTTTGCCATGTTGCCCAGGATGGTCTCAAACTCCTGAGCTCAAGCAATCCTCCTACCTCGGCCTCCCAAAGTGCTGGGATTATAGGCATGAGCTGCCCGGTCAGCAGTGGCAATTTTTGACAATTTCTAGGCGAATGAACAAAAAAAGAAAGAGAGAAAGAGAGAGAGAGAGAGAAAGAAAGAAAGTTGCTGCTATGATACTTGTAAACAATGACATTGGAAAATAAATGTTATTAAATTTAAAAAGACTATAAAAATATATCACGAGGTCAGGAGATCACGACCATCCTGGCTAACACGGTGAAACCCCGTCTCTACTAAAAATACAAAAAATTAGCTGGGTGTGGTGGCACGCGCCTGTAGTCCTAGTTACTCTGGAGGCTGAGGCAGGAGAATTGCTTGAACCCAGGAGGTGGAGATTGCAGTGAGCCAAGATCACACCACTGCACTCCAGCCTGGGCAACAGAGCAAGACTCCGTCTCAAAAAAAACCCTACAACTTTATTTATTTTTTATTTTTTATTTTTTTATTTTTGCCACTATATATATATTGGCCCAGTGCAGTGGCTCATGCCTGTAATCCCAATACTTTGAGAGGCCTAGGTGGGCAAATAACCTGAGGTCAGGAGTTCATGAACAGCCTGGCCAACATGGTGAAACCCCATCTCTACTGAAAATACAAAAATTAGCCACGCTTGGTGGCAGGTGCCTGTAATCCCATCTACTTGGGAGGCTGAGGCAGGAGAATTGCTTGAATCTGGGAGGCGGAGGTTGCAGTGAGCTGAGACCACGCCATTGCACTCCAGCCTGGACAATAAGAGCGAAACTCCATCTCAAAAGAAAAAAAAAAACCACAACACATATATGTGTGTGTGTGTATATATATATTTATATATAAAGATTTTTGCCACATTAAAAGGAAAAATATAATACGCATATGCTTCTTTATATTTTTTGGTATTGTACAAAGTTTCACACTGAGCATGTTTTACTTTTTTAAATTTATTTTTGAGACAGAGTCTGTCACTCTGTTGCCCATTGTGCAGTGCAGTGGCACAATCACGGCTCACTGCAGCCTTGACCTGCCAGACTCAAGCAATCTTCTCACCTTAGCCTCCAGAGTAGCTAGGACTATAGGCATGTGCCACCATGCACAGCTTATTTGTTTATTTATTTTTGTAGATTTGCAGTCTCGCCATGTTGCCCAGGCTGGTCTCAAATTCCTGGGCTCAAGCAGTCTTCCTGCCTTGGCCTCCCAAAGTGCTGGGATTACAGGCATGAGCCACCACACTTGGCCTTGTGTTTCACTTTTATAATTGGTAAACCAGATCTCATTTAAAAATGTTATCAGGCTGGACACAGTGACTCATGCCTGTAATCCCAACACTTTGGAAGGATGAGGTGAGAGAATTGCTTGAGCCTAGGAGTTTGAGACCAGCCTGGGCAACGAAGCACAACCCCATCTCTACAAAAAGTGAAATAAGAAAATTAGCTGAACATGGTGACATGTACCTGTAGTCCCAGCTAGTGGGGAGGCTCAGGCAGGAGGATCACTTGACCCTAGGAGTTTGAGGGCTGCAGTGAGCTGTGCTCATCCTACTGCACTCCAGCCTGGGTGACAGAGTGAGACCCAGTCTCTTAAAAAAAAAAAGTCATTAACCTACAAGTGTTCTTAGAGTCTGTGTTTGATAGTTAATGATTACTACTTAAAGACTGCTTATGAAGGCCGGGCATAGTGGCTCATGCCTGTAATCCCAGCACTTTGGGAGGGTGAGGCAGGCGGGTCACCTGAGGTCAGGAGTTTGAGACCAGCCTGCCCAACATAGTGAAACCCCATGTCTATTAAAAATACAAAAGTTAGCCAGGTGTGCTGGTACATGCCTATAATCCTAGCTACTCAGGAGGCTGAGGCATGAGAATCGCTTGAACCTGGGAGGTGGAGGTTGCTGTGAGCCGAGATTGCACCATTGCACTCTAGCCTGGGCAACAGGGTGAGACGGTCTCAGAAAAAAAAACAAAAAACAAAAGCCTGCTTACAAATCACATATTTCTTAACATATTGGATATGGATTAAAGTAAGCCCTCTAGGATTTTGAGACAAAGGTAAAGATCAAATGTTTTATCAGCTTAATTGCTGTAACAGGCAAAGTGTCTATGTGGCAAAAGCCATTTTATTTTATTTTTTATTTTTGAAAAAAATATTGGTCAGGTGTGGTGGCTCACGCCTGTAATCCCAGCACTTTGGGGGGCTGAGACAGGCAGATCACCTGAGGTCGGGAGTTCGAGACCAGCCTGACCAAAATGGAGAAGTCTCGTTTCTACTAAAAATACAAAATTAGCTGGGCGTGGTGGCGCATGTCTGTAATCCCAGCTACTCGAGAGGCTGAGGCAGGAGAATCACTTGAACCCGGGAGGCGGGGGTTGCTGTGAGCCGAGATTGCACCATTGCACTCCAGCCTGGGCAACAAGAGCAAAACTCTGTCTCAAAAAAAAAAAAAAAAAAAAAATGGAACACTTTGCAAATTTACATGTATCCCTGCACAGGGGCCATGCTAATCTTCACTGTACCGTTCCAATTTTAGTATATATGCTGTCAAGTGAGCACAAAAAAGCAGACCTCTGCTCTCAAGGAATTAGATTATGGGAGGCATAGATTAGTGAGTTAAAAAATGTAAATTGGAGCTTGTTTTCCACATGCAAGCAGTGAGGAGATGGATTTTTAGGAAAGCTGAGGACTGCCATTTAAGGAAGACCTATCTGTTGTTGTAGCCTTCATTATATAAGGTAGAAAATGGAAAACAACCTAAATGTCCAGTAATAGAGGAATTATTAAATAAATTACAGCATTTGATTGTTTTATTCAGGGTTAATATGATTATTTGATACAGAAGTTGGCTCAGGTCATCTGAAATGGAAAGGTGAAATTTATTTTAAATATTTGTGGGTCGGGTGCAGTGGCTCATGCCTGTAATCCCAGCACTTTGGGAGGCTGAGGTGGGTGGATCACGTGCGGTCAGGAGTTCAAGACCAGCCTAGCCAACATGGTGAAACCCCGTTTCCACTGAAAATACAAAAATTAGCCAGGCGTGGTGGCCCATGCCTGTCCCAGCTACTCGGAAAGCTGAGGCAGGAGAATTGCTTGAACCTGGGAGGCAGAGGCTGCAGTGAACCAAGATCACGCCACTGTACTCCAAGCCTGGGCAACAGAGCAAAACTCTGTCTCAGAAAACAAAAACAAAACAAAACAAAAAAGACTTCATCTCAAAAAAAAAACCTATATATTTTTTAAATTTCCAAAGGAATACATGTTGTTATAACTAGTGAAACAGTGCAAAACTGTATTTAACATCCTTAAGGCTCTGTCTCCAACCTTTCGTCATTTTTATCTCCATGAAGTTATTAATATTAATATAACTTTATATGTTTCCTTCCATATTTTTCTCTGTTACCTTGTGATTAAATTTTTTCAATAATTTAATTTGAGATATTTATTCTAATTTAATTATTTATGGTCAGAGAATATGCTTTGTTTGGTTTGAGTCCTGAATTTATTGAGACTTGTGAATGGCCAAGGATATGGTCTATTTTGGTAAATATTCCATGTACACTTGAGAGGAATGTGTATTGTCTTATTGGGTATAGTGTTCTATAAATGACAATCAGGTCACTGATTGTTAATTAGCTTGATTAATTAACACTAATTAATAATTAGATTGTACAGTGTCACAGTTGATACTGTACAATTCTACCACATCCTTTCTAATTTTCTGCCTACCTGTTCTATCAATTATTGACAAAGGAGTTTTGAAATCTCTGACTGTAATTGTAGATGTATGTTTCTCCTTACAGTTCTATCAGCTTTTTCTTCATGTATTTTGAAACTGTATTATTAGATGTATAAACATTTAGAATTATGTCCTCCTGTTTAATGGACTCTTTTACCATTACCAAATGACTTTCTTTACCCTTGCTAATATCCTCTACTTTGAAGTCTGCTTTGATACTGATATAGCCATTTGTACTTTCTTTTGACTAGTGTTAGCATAGTATTTCTTGTTTTATCCTTTTACTTTTAACCTATATTTGTCTTTATATTTAAAATGTATTTCTTGTAGATAGCATATACCTTGCATCCTGCTTTTTCATCTAGTTTGAAAATACCTGTTTTTTATTTGGGGTATTTGGATCATTTACATTTCCTGTGATTTTTAAATTTTTTTAAATAATAAAAATAATAATTGTGTATGTGGAGTACAATGTAATTTTTTTTTTTTTTTGAGACGGAGTCTTGCTCTGTTGCCCAGGCTAGAGTGCAGTGGTGTGATCTCAGCTCGCTGCAACCTCCACCTCCCGGGTTCAAGCGATTCTCCTGCCTCAGCCTCCCCAGTAGCTGGGATTACAGGCGCCTGCCTCTGTGTCCGGCAAATTTTTGTATTTTTAGTAGAGATGGGGTTTTGCCATGTTGGCCAGGGTGGTCTCAAACTCCTGACCTCATGATCTGCCCGCCTCAGCCTCCCAAAGTGCTGGGATTACAGGCTCACGTGAGCCACTGCGCCCGGCCTTTTTTTTTTAAGTAGAGACTGGGTTTCACCATGTTGTCCAGGCTGATCACGAACTTCTGACCTCAAGTGATCCGCCAGCCTCGGCCTCCCAAAGTGCTGGGATTACAGGCGTGAGGCACCATCCCAGCCCAATGTGATGTTGTGATGTGTGTGTTTAATCACTGTGGAATGATTAAATCAAGCTAATTAACATATCCATGACCTTACATACTTACTGTTTTTTGTAGTGAGAGCATTTAAAATTTACTCTTGGCTGGGTGCAGTGGCTCACACCTATAATCCCTAAATTAATAATAATGTATAGTTCAAAATTGCTAAGAGTACTTTTTTTTTTTTTTTTTTTTTTGAGACAGGTTCTCACTCTGTCACCCAGGCTGGAGTACAGTGGCATGATCTCAGCTCACTGTAGCCTCGACTTCCTGGGCTAAAGCAATTCCCCAACCTCAACTTCCTGAGTAGTTGGAACTATAGGCGCACACTACCATGCCCGACTAATTTTTAAATTTTTGTAGAGATGGGTTTTCGCCATGTTGCCCAGGCTGGTCTTGAACTCCTGAACTCAAGTGATCCACCCACCTTGGCCTCCCAAAGTGTTGGGATTATAGGTGTGCACCACCATAGCCTGGTGTCATTTTTCTTCAACCTAAAAGACATCCTTTAACATTTCTTACAGTGTGGATCTGCTGATGATGAATTCTTCAGCTTTTGTCTGACTGAAAACATCTTTACTTAACCTTTGTTTTTGAAATACTTTTACCAGGTATATAATTCTAAATTGACATTGCTTTAAAGATACTGATTAGCTTTTTTCTGACTTGCTTCTTTCTAATGAAAAATCTGATGTCATCATTATCTTTGTACTTACGTATGTACACGTTCTTTTCCTCTGGCTACTTTTAAGATTTAAGATTAGTTGGCCGGACACGGTGGCTCACGCGTGGAATCCCAGCACTTTGGGAGGCCAAGGCGGGTGGATCACCTAAGGTCAGGAGTTCGAGACCAGCCTGGCCAACATGGCGAAACTCCATCTCTTCTAAAAATAACAGAAATTAGCTGGGTGTGGTGGCAGGTGCCTGTAACCCCAGCTACTTGGGAGGCTGAGACAGGAGAATCGCTTGAACCCAGGAGACGGAGGTTGCAGTGAGCCGAGATCACGCCATTGCACTCCAGCCTGGGCAACAAGAGCGAAACTCCATCTCAAAAAAAGAAAAAAAAGATTTAAGATTAGTGACAATTTTGAATATTTGATTATATGTGTCTTGATGTAATTAACTTCATGTTTCCTATATTTGGGATTTATTGAGCTTCTCAGATATATAGGTCTATAGTTTTCATCAAGTTTGGAAAGTTTTTAGCCATTATTTCTTTTTAAAATTTTTTTGTACAGATGGGATTTTGCTGTATTGTCCAGGCTGGTCTCAAACTCCTGGCCTCAAGTGATTCTCCCACCTTGCCCTCCCAAAGTGCTGGGCTTACAGGAGTAAGCCACTGTGACCTGCCCATTTCCCTAAAATAAATTTTGCAGCCCTTTTCCCCATATTGGAGTCCTTTGGAGACGCTAATTTGCACATGTTAAGCTGCTTGACATTGTCCCACATGTTACTGATGCTCTTTAATGTTTTTGTTCTTTTGTATTCTGTGTGTTTCAGTTTGGATAGTTTCCCTTGCTATGCCTTCAGTTCAATATTTTTTTTCATCTGCAATATCTAATCTGCTACAATGCCATCTAGTAGATTTTTTCATCTTAGACATTGTCATTTTCATCTCTACAAGTTCAATTTAGGTGTTTTTTGTGTCTTCCGTGTTACTACTTTTTGAATATATGAAATAAAATTTTAATAACTCTTTTAATATCCTAATCGGCTAGTTTTATTTAGTATCTGTGTCAGTTCAGGGTCAATTTCAAGTGATTATTCTCCTCATTATGAATTATGTTTTCCTGATACTTGGCATGCTTAGGTTTTAATTTACTTTTTAAAAAATTTATTATTTTTTAAATTGTGGTAAACAACGTAAAATTTACCATCTTAACCATTTTTAAGTGTATTGTTCAGTGGTATTAAATACTTTTATAATGTTGTAGAACCATCACTACCACTCATCTCTGTAACTGTTTTCATCTTGTAAAACTGAACGTCTGTAACCATTAAACAATACTATTCCATTCCCCCATTCTGCAGCCCCTGGTAACCACCATTCTATTTTCTGTCTCTATGATTTTAACTCCTTAACTACTTCATGTAAGTGGAATCATACAGGTGATCCGCTTGCCTCTGCCTCCCAAAGTGCTGGATTACAGGTGTGAGCCACTGCGCCCGGCCACAAATATCTCTTTTAAGACTCTACTTTGAATTTTGTGGGGTATAGTTCCAGAAATAGAATTACTGTATCGTGATAATTCTATTTTTAAAATTTGAGAAACTACCATACTGTTTCCCACAACAGTTCTACTGTTTTACATTCCCACCAACAGTGTCCAAGGGTTCCGATTTCTCCACATTCTCACTGCTTGTTATTTTCCATTTTTTTTAATAGTAGCCATTCTAATGGGTCTGAGACAGTATCTTGTAGTTTTTGTTTGCATTTCTCTGATGATAAGTGGTGTTGAGTATATTTGTATGGGTTTATTGGCCATTTGTATGTCTTCTTCGGAGAAATATCTATTCAATTCCTTTGCCCATTTTTAAATTGGGTTGTTTGTGTTTTTGTTGTTGTATTCTAGGAGTTCTCTATATATTCTGGATATTAATCCCTTATCAGATATATGTCTTGCAAATGTTTTCTCCCATTCTGCTTGGTAGTTTTTGATTGAATGCCAGACATTGTGAATTTTTACCTTCTTGGTTGCTGAATATTTTTGTTTTTCTATGAATATTCTTGAACTTTGTTCTGGGATGCAGTTAACTTACTTTTAAACATTTTGATCACTTTGATCACTTGCTTTTTATGATTTATTAGGAGGTTCCAGAGCAGTGGTCAGGCTATGGCTAATTATTCTCTGCTACTGAAACAAGACCTTCCTGAGGACTCTACCCAGTGCCTTGTGAATGAAAGGTTTTTCCATACTGGGTGATAAGAATATGTGAGAACATGCACTATTCCTGGCCCTCTGTGAGCACTGTGCACTTTTCTCTAACTCTTTAGATGGTTCTTTTCCTGCCCTCAGCTTCCTTGTGTTCATTTTATTATCATTACTCTGCTGAATAGAGTGGGACTCTACAGATGGCTGGACTCACTTTATGTACAAATTCCCTTCTCCCTGGTGTTCTGTCCTGTGAGTTACCTTCATCTCTGTGGACTGTTCACCTCATCTCCTACTCCATTCAGTCTACTGAGCTCTGCTTCAGGTCTGTATCCCTGTGCTACAGCCTGGAAACTTTCAAGGCAATAGCTCACTTTGTTTTCCATCCAGTAAAGGACACTGAGAGTCACTGTCCTTTATTGCTTGTGACCAGTATCTTGAGAACTGTTTTTCCATATTTATTTGGATTTTTTAGTTGTTTCAGGCAGATGTATAAATCTGTTTTTACTCCACCTTGGCCAGAAGCAGGAGTGCTCATCAATCCTCAATTTAAAAACAAGAAATTGGCTGGGCAGGGTGGCTCACACCTGTAATCCCAACACTTTAGGAGGCCAAGGCGGGCGGATCACCTGAGGTCAGGAGTTCAAGACCAGCCTGGCCAACATGGCGAAACCCTGTCTCTACTAAAAATACAAAAATTAGCTGGCCATGGTGGTGGCTGCCTGTAATCCCAACTAGTCAGAGGCTGAGGCAGGAGAATCACTTGAATCAAGGAGGTGGAAGTTGCAGTGAGCTGAGATCCTGCCATTGCACTCCAGCCTGAGCGACCGAGCAAGGCTCCGTCTCAAAAAAAAAAAAAAAAAAGAGAGAAATTTATCTTTCATATTTACTCACATTTCTCATTCTATTCTTTTCTTACATTTATTATCCTATAGGTGTGCTAGCAATGACTTCTCACTCACGTGTTGTTTACCTAACAAAGTTTTTTATTTTGCTTTGATTTTTTGAATGATAAATTTTTGGTTGGCTATTGAAGTCTAAGTGGACAATTTTTTTCTGTTGAATCTTTGGGTTTATAATTTTAATCACATTTTGCAAAAATTTGGCCATTATTTCTGCAAATACCTTTTTTCATACCCTCTCTAATCTCTGCTTCTTCTATGACTTCAGTTATAAGCATGTTAGACTTCTCGACATTATCCCACAGGTCCCAGAACTCCACTATTGGCTTTTTTCCCCAGTCTGATTTTTTCTTCTGTGCTTTGATTTGGATGGTTTCTATTTCTTTTTGTGTGTGTGAATAGAGACAGGGTCTCCCTATGTTGCCCAGGTTGGTTTTGAACTCCTGGCCTGAAGTGATCCTCCCACCTCAACCTCCTGTGCTGGGATTACAGGTGTAAATCAGCATGCCCTGCCATGGATGCTTTTTATTTCTCTGTTGTTTAGTCCACTGATTGTTTTTCCAGAAGCATCTCATCTGCTGTTAATCTCATCCAATATATTTTGCTTTTCAGATACTTAGTTTTGTTTTTTTTTAAATTTCTATAATTTACATTTAGGTTGGCCAGGCGCAGTGGCTCATGCCTGTAATCCCAGCACTTTGGGAGGCCAAGGTGGGTGGATCACGAGGTCAGGAAATCAAGACCATCCTGGCTAACATGGTGAAACCCCGTCTCTACTAAAAATACAAAAAAATTAGCCAGGCATGGTAGCGGGTGCCTGTAGCCCCAGGTACTCGGGAGGCTGAGGCGGGAGAATGGTGTGAACCTGGGAGGCAGAGCTTGCAGTGAGCTGAGATCGCCCCACTGCACTCCAGCCTGGGCAAGAGCGAGACTCCGTCTAAAAAAAAAAAAATTTACATTTAGGTCTTTCTTATGTCTTCATTTTCTCCCTTCATGTTTATGTCTGAATTATATTTATAATATTTATAATAGCTGCTTTAAGTCCTTGTCTGCTAATTCTATTATCTCTGTTATTTTTTAGTCCATTTCTGTGGATTGATTTTTCTCCTGGTTATGAATCATATTTTTCTGCCCCTTTGTATGCCTGGTAATTTTTTTATTGGATGCCGGTCCTTGTGAAATGTAACTCGGTGATTGCTAGGTTTTATTATTTTTCTCTAAAGAGTCTTATACTTTGTTCTTGCATGCAGTTACTTGCAGATCAAGTTGCTCTTCTTGAAGCTTGTTTATGTGTTATTTTATTTTATTTTTATTATTATTTCTTTGTGAGACGGAGTCTCACTCTGTTGCCCAGGCTGGAGTGCAGTGACACGATTTCCACTCACTGCAGCCTCCACCTCCCAGGTTCAAGCAATTCTCCTGCCTCAGCCTCCCGAGTAGCTGGGATTACAGGCACATGACACCACGCCCAGCTAATTTTTCTATTTTTTTAGTAGAGATGGGGTTTCTCCATGTTGGCCAGGCTGGTCTCGAACTCCTGACCTCAGGTGATCTGCCTGCCTCAGCCTCCCAAAGTGATGGGATTACAGGCATGAACCACCATGCTTGGCTGTTTTGGGTTTGTTTGTTTGTTTGTTTGTTTGTTTGTTTGTTTGTTTTGAGATGGCGTCTCACTCTGTCTCCCAGGCTGGAGTGCAGTGGTGGGATCTCAGCTCACTGTAACCTCTGCCTCCTGGGTTTAAGTGCCTCAGCCTCCCAAGTAGCTGAGATTACAGGCGTGTACCACCACACCTGGCTAATTTTTGTGTATTTAGTAGAGACGGGCTTTCTCCATGTTGGCCAGGCTTGTCTTAAACTCCCAGCCTCTCAGGTATGAGCCACCACACCCAGCCCTATTTATTTGTTTTGTTAGAGTGGCGTCTTATCAGACTTTACCCTACGGTTCATATATAATTTAGCCCTACTACTATCAAATACTTTGCTTATTATAAGGTCTGTTGAGTCTGGCTAGTGGAAATGTGAACTACTCCTATCCCTGTGTGACTTTGGGATTTATTCATATACTACTTTCTGGTAGTTCTTTCCCTAGCCTCCTGGAGTTTCACCCTTGTCATTACTGAGCCAGAGATTTGGGGTACAGGTCATGTGTGCTCTGTCTCTGAGTGTGGAGCTTTGTCCTTTCCAGCACTCTGTTCTACAGAGTTTTGCTGCTTGACCACCCTAAACTATGATCTCTGTTTCAACAAAACTGTTACTTTGTCTTTGGCTTACTCTTACCTTCATTGCAGTCTGTAAACTGCCCTCATTTGAATACTTTCTCTCAGGGAAATACTTTTCTTTCACCTTCCTGAATTGCCTGTTATCCAGGGCCTAAAAACAGTTATCTTAACCATTTACTATACATATTACATTAATTTTTATATTTTCTTTTTTTTTTCCAGAACAATATAGCTGAAGTACAAGAATTACATTCTGAATTAATGTGGAAAGATTTTATAGACCACATCAGTAGTCTCCTACACAGTGTGGAAGTGGAAGTCAGTTACTTTGCAGCTGGAATTATTGCCCATTTAATATCCAGAGGTGAACAAGCTTGGACATTGAGTCGTAGCCAGAGGAATTCTCTGCTGGATGATTTGGTAGGGTCATTCCATACCAACAAAAGACATTCATAGTGGTTAAACTATCAAAGCCTCATAATGTAGTAAATAATGCAGTGCTAAATAAATATTGTAATCCTTTCTTGTGTGTCTTTTGTCTTCCAGCATTCAGCTATTTTGAAATGGCCAACTCCAGAGTGTGAGATGGTAGCATACAGGTAATTAGTATCATAATTAACAGTAAACCAGCAACCTAGTCTAGAGATCATTCCTAAGAGTCATTCCTACTAGATGCATAATTTTTCCCTCAGGCACCTCAATATTGGTTATTTATTTATTTATTTATTTTGAGACAGAGTTTCACTCCGTCGCCACGGCTGGAGTGCAGTGCATGATCTTGGCTCACTGCAACCTCCACCTCCCAGGTTGAAGCAATTCCCCTGCCTCAGCCTCCCGAGTAGCTGGGATTATAGGCGCCCACGACCACACCCTTCTAATTTTTGTATTTTTAGTAGAGACGAGGTTTCACCATGTTGGCCAGGCTGGTCTTGAACTCCTGACCTCAGGTGATCTGCCTGCCTGGGCCCCCTTAAGTGCTGGGATTACAGGCGTGAGCCACCACACCCAGCCAAAAGTATTGGCTTTAAAAGAAGCAAAGTATTTTGACTTTTTTCTACCACCTGTCACTCTTCATGTTTCCTTCATTTCACATTTGTTGAAGACAAGTGCTAGGAATTTGTTCTATGCTCTTGAAATTCAAAGATAAACAAAGACATGGTGTCTGCACACAAGAATTTTATATCCTTGTGAGGGAGAGTGAATGTGGATCAGATAAAATACCGTTATGCCAAATGTCCATAGAATGTTATGAAATTAAAGGTGAAGCCCAGTGGGGTAGCACATACCTGTAGTCCTGGGAGGATCACTTGAGCCCAGGAGTTTGAGGCTGCAGTGAGTTATGATTGCATCACTGCATTCCAGCCTGAGTGACAGAGCAAGACTCCAAATGTAAATACACACACACACACACACACACACACACCTTTCAGAGGAAGTGAGTTGTGACCTGAGTGTTGAAAGATAAGGAGAGGCAGGAGATTTTTAGGAAGAAAAAGCATCGTATTAATGTAGGAAGGTCTAAAATAAAATGACACATTGAAGGAATTAGAAGTAGCACCGGATTTGGGCCGGGCATTGTGGCTCATGCCTGTAATCCCAGCATTTTGGGAGGCTGAGGTGGGTGGATCACTTCAATCCAGGAGTTCGAGACCAGCTTGGCCAACATGTTGAAACCCCTGTCTCTACTGAAAAAACAAAGTTAGTGGGGCATGGTGGTGCACACCTGTAATTCCAGCTACTTGGGAGGCTGAGGCATGAGAATCGCTTGAACTTGGGAGGTGGAGGTTGCAGTGAGCTGAGATGGCGCCACTGCACTGCAGCCTGGGTGACAGAATGAGACTCTCAAAAAAGGAATAACACCAGATTTGGTTGGGGAAACAGTTTGTAATAATTTATTAAAGGGCATACTGGGCCTGGCATGGTGGCTCACACCTATAATCCCAACACTTTGAGAGACTGAGGTGGTAGTATCACTTGAGTTCAGGAGTTGGAGACTAGCCTAGGCATCATAGTGAGACCTCATCTCTACTAAAAAATAAAAAAACCTGGGCATGATGGCATACACCTGTAGTCCCACCACTTCGGAAGGCCAAGGCAGATAGATCACTTGAGCTCAGCTGTTTGAGACCAGCCTGAGCAACATAGTGAGACCCCGTCTCTACAAAAAATAAAAAATTAGCCAGTTGTGGTGGCACATCCCTGTAGTCCAAGCTGCTTGGGAGGCTAAGGTGGGAGAATCGCTTGAACCTGGGAGGTTGAGGCTGCAATGAGTTGAGATCACCTTACTGCACTCCAGCCTGAGCAACAGAGTGAGACCCTGTCTCAAATAAATAAATAAATATAAAAATAAATAAATAGGCCGGGCATGGTGGCTCATGCCTGTAATCCCAGCACTTTGGGAGGCCGAGGCGGGCAGATCACGAGGTCAGGAGATCGAGACTATCCTGGCTAACACAGTGAAACCCCGTCTCTACTAAAAATACAAAAAAAATTAGCCAGGCGTGGTGGCAGGCGCCTGTAGTCCCAGCTACTCGGGAGGCTGAGGCAGGAGAATGCCGTGAACCCAGGAGGCGGAGGTTGCAGTGAGCTGAGATCGCGCCACTGCACTCCAGCCTGGGCGACAGAGCGAGACTCCGTCTCAAAATAAATAAATAAATAAATAAATAAATAACAAAAATTAAGAAGTGCATACTGGATGCCTAACTCTGTTTGTAATTAGATAACTTGATAATTAAATTACTAATTACCTAAAGTATTTAATTTTTATTCAACTTATTTTTTTTGGTCCATAAATGCTGATGTTGCCAACATTTTTTTTATTTCTCCAACTTATGTTCTACCTATTTTTATTCAGACCAGTAGAAAATAGAAGGGATAATTATACATCTTTTTCATAGTGTTCTACTAGTTAGTTATCACCTAATTTCTCTATTTCTTAGTTTCCAAACCAAGGTCTACTTATCTTCAAATGTGTATCTTTAAGACTAAAAAGTGCTTTTGGAAAAATTTTTTCTCTTTCACTACCATGTTCTAATCACCTTCCATCTTCTGTACTGAGTCATGTCTGAATGCAGTCTTCTCTGAAATGGTTAAGACAAAGAAATGATATTCTATAGCTCATTTATATTAGTCTAAATATAATAGGATAAAATTTTGAAAATGAAAAGTTTAGGAATCACTGCTTTAGGAAATTACGCTAAATATGGGATGTAACTTTGATTCTTTTCTTTTGAACCTTTAGGTCCTTTAATCCATTTTTCCCATTACTTGGCTGTTTCACAACACCAGGAGTCCAGCTATGGGCAGTTTGGGCCATGCAACATGTCTGCAGCAAGAATCGTATGTACCAAAAAAAAAGAACTGTGTTTTTTTTCTTTAAGTGAAATTCTCATTTCCCAGGAAAGATATTTCTAAATTGTGTATTAAAGTGATTTTTAAGAACACTGACTTAAAATGTAAGGCTATCTTAGGTTATAAACTTAAGGTATTCTTTTTTTTTTTTTTTTTTTTTTTGAGACGAAGTCTCGCTCTTGTTCCCCAGGCTGGAGTACAGTGGCGCGATCTCGGCTCACTGGAACCTCTGCCTCCTGGGTTCAAGCGATTCTCCTGCCTCAGCCTCCCGAGTAGCTGAGATATCAGGCACCTGCCACCATGCCCGGCTAATTTTTGTATTATTATTATTTTTTTTTAGTAGAGACGGGGTTTCACCATGTTGGCCAGGCTGGTCTCAAACTCCTGACCTCAGGTGATCCGCCCACCTAAGCCTCCCAAAGTGCTGGGATTACAGGCATAAGCCACTGTGCCCGGCCAACTTAAGGTATTCTTTCAGAATGAGCATGGTGTAACTAGACACTGAATAACAGTGGTGAATGAGACACTGTTCTCACCTCAAGGAATTTAAAGATTAGGAGACTACAGTGAGTCCATTTGTTGAGTAAAAGGTCTTAAGTAGATCCACTGTTTATGGTACATTCCAGTGCCCAATTCTCATTCACCCAAAATTCTGTTGTTCAAGATGTCGCTGCCAGCACCCATGGTTTCTGAAGAAGCAAAGTGTTTGAATCAGGTTCTATATTATTCTTTGAAAGCTACGATGTAACTCTTATTTATTTATTTAGAGACAGGGTCTGTCTCTATCACTGGAGCTGGAGTGCAGTGGCATAGTAACAGCTCACTGCAACCTTGACGTCCAGGCTCAGATGATCCTCCTGCCTCAGCTTGTAGCTAGGACTACAAGTGCACGTCACCATACCTGGCTTTTTTTTGTATTTTTTGTAGAGACGGGGTTTCATCATGTTGGCCAGGCTGGTCTCAAACTCCTAGGCTCGAATGATCTGCCTGCCTCTTCCTCCCAAAGTGCTGGCATTACAGGCGTCAGCCATCAAGTGTGGCCTAATTATTTATTAATATAAACTCATTCCACAAATGATTTGACACAAGAAATACACAGAACCACTTTAATAGTAAAGTGTGCATATATATATATATTTTTTTTTTTTTTTTGAGATGGAGTCTCACTTTGTCACCCAGGCTGGAGTGCAGTGGTGCGATCTCGGCTCACCACACCCTCCACCTCCCAGGTTCAAGCGATTCTCTTGCCTGAACCTCCAGAGTAGCTGGGACTACAGGCCTGCACCACCACACCTGGCTAATTTTCGTATTTTTAGTAGAGACAGGGTTTCACCATTTTGGCTGGGCTGATCTTGAACCCCTGACCTCAGGTGATCCACCGACCTCGGCCTCCCAAAGTGCTGGGCTTACAGGTGTGGGCCACTGTGTCTGGCCTATTTTTAGTTTTAATTAGAAGTAAGGAAAAATAATTTTTCAAAAATTATAGGGGCCGGGCATAATGTCTCATCCCTATAATCCCAGCATTTTCTGAAGTTGAGGTGAGTGGATCGCTTGAGCCCGGGAGTTTGAGACCAGCCTGGGCAACATGGCGAAATCTAGTTTCTATAAAAGATGTAAAAGAAATTCGCCAGGTGTTGTGGTGTGCTCCTGTAGTCCCAGCTACTTGGGAGGCTGAGGTGGCAGCATCATCTGAGCCCAGAAAGCAAGGCTGCAGTGAGCTGTGATGGCACCATGCACTCTGGCCTGGGTGACAGAGTGAGACTCTGTCTCAAAAAGAAAAAAAAAAAAATTCTAGGATAGAGGGAAAATAGTCAAATGTAGACTTGTAGGCCATGCATAGGGATTTTTGTGGCTCTGCTGCAAGTAAAAAGCGACATGGTTCTCCATATAAGAGGGAAACATTCCATATCCTTGTCAGGGGAGATGGGGAGGGGAGAGAATTTTTTACGAGAAGTTAACTATGAATTAAATTTCTTCTATTGGACCTTAATAGGGGACATACTATAAAGGGCCTTATATAGGATATGTGAGAGTTGTTTTTACTAATATCCTTATAGCAGAAGTAGTAACATTTTGTGAGATTTTCGCTTGGGTTTTTTTTTTTTTTTTTGGAGACGGAGTCTCACTCTGTTGCCCAGGCTGGAGTGCAGTGACACGATCTCAGCTCACCACAACCTACACCTCCCAGATTCAAGCATTTCTCCTACCTCAGCCTCCCAAGTAACTGGGACTACAGGAACACGCCACCATGCCCAGCTAATTTTTGTATTTTTAGTAGAGGCTGGGTTTCACAATTTTGGCCAGGCTGGTCTTGAACTCACCCGCCTTGGCCTCTCAAAGTGCTGGGATTACAGGCATGAGCCACCGCGCCCAGCATCTTCTCTTGTATTCTTTGATGAAAACTCACTGCATACCACAAAAAAGCAATGCAGTAAAAGCTCTTCTGTGTCAGATAAAGAAGAATAATTCAATGAATGGGATGTGACCGAGAAAACTGCCTTGTACCCACCTGAACTCCCACCTGGAGGCTTATCTGGTCCTTCCTACTGCATTACCCAGAAGCAGAGTTGTTCACTCATAAATCGAAAACTGCCTCTTTAGCTACATTAAACTGTCTCTGCCCTAAAGTCGTTTTCTTTTTACTGTACCCACAGGTTCTGAGGACTCCCAAATTTCTTAACAGTTGATCCCATCATATTCCCAGTCTCTAATCTATAGGTTCCTTTCCTCATAACTCAAGGAATGGACCTTTCACAGCTCAGTAGGAGAAAATAAAACATAATAAGTAAATAATGGTGCATTTTCGGCTGGGCGCGGTGGCTCACGCCTGTATTCCCAGCACTTTGGGAGGCCAAGGCGGGTGGATCACGAAGTCAGGAGATCGAGACCATCCTGGCTAACATGGTGAAACCCCATCTCTACTAAAAATACGAAAAATTAGCTGTGGGTTGTGGCACACATCTGTACTCTCAGCTACTAGGGAGGCTGAGGCAGGAAAATCACTTGAACTGGGAGGTGGAGGTTACAGTGAGCCGAGATTGCACCACTGCACTTCAGCCTGGGCGACAGAGTGAGACTCTGTCTGAAAATAATAATAATAATAATAGTGCATTTTCATATGAGTATTTATTTTTGTCACTACTTTTAGGTATTAGAGTTATTTAGGTTTTACTCTATGGAATGACAGCCCTGAATAATTTATTTTATTTTATTTTATTTTTTTTTGAGACAGAGTCTTGCTGTCGTCCAGGCTGGAGTGCAGTGGTGTGATCTCAGCTCACTGCAAGCTCCGCCTCCCACTTCACGCCATTCTCCTGCCTCAGCCTTCCAAGTAGCTGGGACTATAGGCGCCTGCCACCATGCCTGGCTAATTTTTTTGTATTTTTAGTAGAGATGGGGTTTCACCACGTTAGCCAGGATGGTCTCGATCTCCTGACCTCGTTATCTGCTCGCCTCGGCCTGACCTCGTTATCTGCTCGCCTTGGCCTCCCAAACTGCTGGGATTACAGGTGTGAGCCACCGCGCCCAGCCCCTGAATAATTTATTCTAAAATGCACTGTAATTTGGGGAATATTAGAATATTTTGTCTCCAACTCAGATAGTTTAGGTTCCTACCTTGTGGGCTTATTTTGTTTATATTTAAATGGAATTCACTTCTATTTGTATTAAAATGTTTTAATGTGGCTGGGTGTGGTGGCTCACACCTGTAACCCCAGCACTTTGGGAGGCTGAGGCAGGCAGATCACTTAAGGTCAGGAGTTTGAGACTGGCCTGGCCAGCGTGGTAAAACCCCACCTCTACCAAAAATACAAAAATTTAGCCAGGTGTGGTGGCTGGTGCCTATAGTCCCAGCTACCCAGGAGACTGAGGAAGGAGAATTGCTTGAACTCGGGAGGCAGAGGTTGCAGTGAGCCAAAATTGTGCCATTGGACTCCAGCCTGGGCAACACAGCAAGCTGCAGTGAGCCATGATCACACCACTGGGCATGAGCCATGATCACCCCAGCCTGGGCAACAGAATGAGACTGTCTTAAAAAAAAAAAAAAAAGGCTAATAAAATATTTCAAAAATTTAAAAATTGTATGTGCAGTATGAGTGCCATTAAGTTTTTAAAAAGCATAGGAAATGCAGCCTGGCATTATGGCTCATGCCTGTAATTCTAGTACTTTGGGAGGCTGAGGCGGGAGGATTGCTTGAGGGCAGGAGTTTGAGACCAGCCTAGGCAACATGGTAAAACCCCATCTCTACTAAAAATAAAAAAATTAGCCAGGGGTGGTGGCATGTGCCTGTATTTCCAGGCTGAGGCACAAGAATCGCTTGAACCCAGGAGGCAGAGGCTGCAGTGAGTCGAGATTGCGCTACTGTACTCTGGCCTGGGCAACAGGGCAAGACTCTGTCTAAAAAAAAAAAAAAAAGCATAGGAAATGCATAAAAATATAACAACACTTACCTGTGATTTTGGGTCAAAGATAAGGTAGTTATGATTGTTTTTATTTTTTTAATACAGATTGTACATGTCTTGAGGTTAGAAAAATCAAGCTAGCTATTTATTGATTGAATGTGTAGGCCTTGCACTGTAGACGTAACATCAGTATAGAGGTTATTATCAAGCTGTAGCATGTTAGTGATCAATAACAAAACAGCTAAAAAAATGGCTCCTAGAAGTCATTTTTTTGTGGAATAATTTTCAAGTGTTTTAAGAAAAGCTATTTCTCCTGTTTTGTGTGTGTGTTTTTTTTCTTTTTCAGCTTCAAGGTATTGCAGCATGCTGATTGAAGAAGGAGGATTGCAGCATTTATACAACATCAAAGATCATGAACATACTGATCCCCATGTCCAACAGATTGCTGTGGCCATTCTGGATAGCTTAGAAAAACACATTGTGCGCCATGGGAGGCCACCTCCCTGTAAAAAACAGCCCCAAGCCAGACTAAATTGATAGCCATAAGTATTGGATAGTTGAATCACAGGAATCCTTTTTGTGATTGGTCCATTTGGAATATCTTACCCTCCCTGATGTTTTGGGGGTTTCTATGACAAGAGTCATAAAATCAGTTTGGGATTGATAATGTGTAGTACTGCCCATGTGAACAGTCTCTAATTTGTCTTGTGATTTTTAACTTATGAGTCAAGAAGGGTCTCTTCCTTTATCATTGCCTTTTAGGAAATTTTCCACATCTTTCAGTGTTTGAACTTACTTGTGCTTGAGATTCTACAGTTTTATGGTAAAGTTTGCACGAACCCTTAGGCCAGACTTTTCTGATCTCAGAGTCCCTTCCAATCAATTTGCAGCTTCACATAAGCTGTTGACCTGATTTCTGACACTGCTTCAGTTGTAAATTTTATACTGCTTCTGTATAAAATGCCTTTCTTCTCTATCTGTGTATCTTTTATAAGATGTCCTTCTTAGTGTGAAAGAAGGGAAATGTGGATCATCTTGTGGAAGCTAATCACTGGCAGGAGCCTGGATGGCTGGCGGAAAGATATATGAGAAAGAAAAATTATGAAGGGAGAACAGAGTGTAGGAACTGGGAATTGCTTTCATGATATAGGTTTTAAAATGAGACAGGCTACCCTTCGGGAGCCCACCTCTCTTGAGGCGGTGAGCAGAAGCTTGTCCTCCATATTTATACCTAGCTGGTTCCTGCACAGACTGCTGGTTATTCACTAGGAATATTTCCCCAAGCACCACAGTATAAAATACTACAGCACTCTGTGTTAAAGACTAACTGTCTACATCTCCATATGTTGTAGTGTTGTGAAAATGTGATTTTAAAAAATTATCGCCAGTTAAAACTGGCTATTCTTTTCCTCTATTTCAAAGTCATTTTTGTTCAGTGGAATAGAGACAACAACATGGTGTTAACCTCTCAATTAAAATACAATTGACACCAGTAAATTTTGCCATAAAAAGTTAAAATCTCTTGTTCAAAATATGTGTATCTTCTTAATGTGTTCATGTTAGAGAAAGTGTCCCCATCTCACTGCCAAAAATGAAAGAAAATAATTAAACTCTTTAAATGATTAAATGTAATGATTCTACTCGCAGTGCATAACAGCACATATTTTTGACAGATTATTTTTTAGGCAATTACCTTTCCTTAAGGTATCTGATACAGTATAGTAAAGAATCACTTATATCAGTAATAGCACTTGAGAGATAGCAAGTCACCAAGAAACTTAATTTTCATTTAAAATTTTATTTTGTGAATAAGGTCAATCTACAATCCCAGATAACTACATTTTTTTCATAGATGGCCAGTGTTTTCAACAGAGATTTAAAATGGAATATTAAAATTATAGTGATTATTCAGAAGCATTTTAATTTAGAAAGGAGCTGGTTTGTTAGTTCACTGATGACATTTTTTGACAAACATTTTATACCATTACCACAATAATCAGACTTTAATTTTTTTGGAGTTCCTTCATGTGAATGAAAACTGAGTTAAAAGAAAGTAGGCATTTAGGTGTGGATGCAGTGGCTCATGCTTGTAATCCCAGTACTTTGGGAAGCTGAAGCAGGAGGATTGCTTGAGCCCAGAAGTTCAAGACTAGCCTGGGCAACATAGTGAGACTCAGTCTCTACCAAAAAAAAAAATTTTTTTTTTTAAATTAGCTGAGTGTGGTGGCACCTGGGAAACAGAGCGAGACACTGACTCAAATAAATATCTAAATAGATATTTAGAATCACTGAAAACCATATTAAATGCTGGGTTAATGCTGACTTAATTGGCTTAAGGAATTTTTATAGGCATAAGATAAATTTTCACAGACTAAGTTTATTTCAGACAAAATAGAGAATTCTTTTAAAAGTTTTTTTTTTTTTTTCCTTTTCTGAATGTTAATGTCTAAGGCAAAGTTCAGAAAAGGAGATGGCCTGTGGTAGTTTGGAAATTGCTAGATATGTTGACCGTTTCCAGGTCTTTTATCTAGTGTAGTTAAGGGAAAGCCTATTTAAGAAGTTTGGCTTCAAGTTTCTGTTTTATAAGACAAAAGTGCATATTTATTTAAAGGCTAATGCTAGGTTTTTGTCTTTACAAATTATTTTCAGAAATGGCTAAAAGTATACAGAAAACAGTAAATCCCTTCTTTACTCAGAATAACTTCTTAATAGGTGAAGCATCCAAAATATTTAAAAGCAAGGGTGGGCGTAGTGGCTCTTGCCTGTAATCCCAGCATTTTGGGAGGCCGAGGCGGGCAGATCACTTGAGATCAGGAGTTCGAGACCAGCCTGGCCAACGTGGTGAAACCCCGTCTCTACTAAAAATACCAAAACTAGCTGGGCATGGTGGCTTTTTTGCGCGCCTATAGTCCCAGCTACTCAGGAGGCTGAGGCACGAGAATCACTTGAACCCAGGAAGTGGAGGTTGCAGTGAGCTAAGATCGTGCCACTGCACTCCAGCCTGGACAACGGAGTGAGACTGGGGAAAAAAAAAATTTAAATTTCCTACTTTTTTTCTTTTTGTAGAGACAGTTTCACTCTGTCGCCCAAGCTGGAGTGCAGTGGCACAATCATACCTCACTGCAGCCTCTTGGGCTTATGTGATCTTACCCCCTCAGCCTCTGGAGTAGCTGGAACTACAGGCTAAATTTCCTACTTTGTAAACATCAGTAGTGGCCAGATACTTCTGAGTCTTAAAAGCATAATAGGCCGGGCGCGGTGGCTCACGCCTGTAATCCCAGCACTTTGGGAGGCCGAGGTGGGTGGATCACAAGGTCAGGAGTTCAAGACCAGCCTGGCCCAAATGGTGAAACCCTGTCTCTACTAAATATACAAAAATTAGCTGGGTGTGGTGGCGGTCGCCTGTAATCCCAGCTACTCAGGAGGCTGAGGCAGGAGAATCGCTTGAACCTGGGAGGTGGAGGTTGTGGTGAGCCAATATCATGCCACTGCACTCCAGCCTGGGTGACAGAGTAAGACTCCGTCTCAAAAAAAAAAAAAAAAAAAAAAGCATTATAATTTATTACATCCCGAATATATAAAAATTTGAGTGCCTTCGCAGTTGGGATGGTTCCTAAAATTGCGTATAGAATTAAGGCACAGAATTGTGTGTAAGGTCCTGAATCTGGCTAAAATACAGTGGATGTATATATTGGAATTATGAGGCATAAGTGGCCAGTATCTATAGTTAGAATCTACAAGGCCTCCCTTTTGCACCTGTAGACTAGAATGTAACTGTTATTGGTGCCTTTGAGTGTTATCTGTCAGTGGCTAGAGGTGCTGTTTCAAGCACAATTTAGACTAGGGTTGAACCACTCATTGTTCAAATCATTGGTGGGCTCCAATGTAAAATATCACTACATCAGTCCACAAGCAACATTAAGGAAATCTAAAGGAAATGGAATTTGACTTTTTAGAGTATAATGATGTTCTAGGGCATAATGAGGAAAATTTTTAAAAAATAGATTATAATGATACATATTGGTATCATTGAGTAAGACAACAGATTTGAGCAAATACAATTAAGGCGTCTTATTTTTTGCATCAAGTAATTATTGCCGTGGTCTTTCTACTCCACAAAATAATTTTTTCTTTTTGCAGTTGAAAATTAACTGCATTATTAACTAATTAATAAATCAAGTGGTATAAGGGATTAGTTTACCCTCAAGCCGATGACTCCATGGCTACTGATCTTAGTTAGTTTAGGATTTTTAAAAAGCATATCAGACCCCCAGTTTCAGGAATTGAGTATAAATATTGCTTCTTGTCACCCCGGGACAGTAATGCCTTATAGTGGCACTAGTCACCTTAAGTAGATTACACATGGTTGAGGTGAATAAAGCTGCATGGGAATTTGCTTTCATGATATATTTCATTTGCAAACTTCTACATAATCAAGTTTTATGTTTAAAACCATCGGTTCTATATATCTAGCTTTAGGAAGTTGCCCTTACAGGTGGGACTTTTTGTGTTAATCTGTTTTCTCCCCAGTCATCTTATTTGGCTATGTTAAAAAAAAAAAAAAAAGCGAGAGAGAGAGATGGTGTCTCACTGTGTTGCCCAGGCTGGTCTCGAACTCCTGGCCTCAAGTGACTTTCCCATCTCAGCTTCCCAAAGTGCTGGAATCACAGGCATGAGCCACAGTGCCTGGTCTTAGCTGTGTTTTTAATTATGCCATGCATCAACATAACACCGGGCCATCTTCCTATCCCTTCCTATCCCATATGTTTAATGAAAACATATTTTATGTGCTAAATTAGGTTAATTTACCAGAGATTTAGCTTAGTGTTTTTAAATGCATTACCCCTATAGAACAATGTACAGCTGCACCCAAGGTTAAAAAGAGGTAGCAGGGAAAGCAAACTTAAACTCTTTGTATATGGTGAAACCCATCCCTCTCCTGCCCTCTAATGGTATGTTTACATTATTTCATTATTATACAATGTTTGTAGTGGTATAAACAGTATTATTAAACTGAAGGCATAAGTTAAAGGAAGTATGTTACTTTGAGCTGATGTAGGCTCTTCCACTTTTATCTGTATTTTACTTATTTGGGGACTTTGTATTGCTAGGGCTTCAGAATACTAACTTTGACTCAGCTCCCAGAGAGGTTTGCAAACTTTTGGTTTCCCTCTCAAATCCATGGTAGTAGTTTCAAATGAGTTTGTGGATAATGGATGTTTAGTCCTTATCATTTGCTGTGTTTTGAGAGTTTTTAATTTGCAGTATTCACTCACAAACTGTTTTATTTTAGGAATAATGCAAAACCAACCTTCGTCCGGTGATGAGAATAGCCGTATGATAAGAGAATTTGCTCATCGTGCTTTAAATGAGTAACTGTTTTACCTTATTTAGTATTTCATAGACTTTGCATGATATGGTACACTCCTAATTATGCATTCTTTGGTTTCCAAATCTTAACCTAAGATACTTTGTTAACTGACTGGTAGCCTAAGAAAGAGACTTTTCTTCCTGTTTTTCTCTCTCCCCATTTTTTGGGGTACGTTTTGCAAAGATCAGTGCTGCTTCTCATGACTCTAAAGTAAAGCTCTTTTGGATAGCACAGCCTAACTTTACAGCTAGACAGAATGGCCATTAAGAATATTTCCAGAATCCAAGTTTATCAAAATTATTTTGTGGGAAATCATAAATCTACTTTATTAATATTATGTGTTTAATTTTGGGGTTATTTTGGGAAAAACTGTTCAAATTGGGTCCTTTTAAGCTTATTTTAAGCAGCCCAGAAGGAAGAAGCTACTTAGCTAATGAAAGCTGAGACACTTTAATAAAAGCAGGATCTTAAGAGCATTGTTTTTCCTTAAAAACTTTATACTCTCAGATAATCTGCAACAACAAAAATTAAGAAATCCCTGACTTTTGTAGAATTCCCACTGTCAAATTCTCACTGACTTATGAGTGTGAGAAAAGTTATCTTTTGTTTGAATTCTGGTAGAACAGTTTAACTCCTTTCTAAGGATATAAAAAATTCATTGGAAAGTGTGTATATTTCAAAGACTCTCAATTATCTGGACTGAAGGCACTGTTCTCACTATGGCCAGATGAATGGGAGTATTCTGTACATGAATCATGCTATATTTTAAATCAGGACATCACTTAAGTATTAATGTTGTGTGTACAGATTTTTGTTTTGGGATTTTTTTTGCCTAAATAAATGTTATAAATTTTATGTAAAGTGTGTCTTGTCTACTTTTATTCTAGACATTTGGCTTTAAAAGTTAATATTAATGCAAACTTCAAATTCCTTAGTGATCCACTTGTAATGATTGCTTTCTGAAAAAGGCTACTTTTACTGGAGAAGTTTTTATTTTTATTTTATTTTTTGAGACAGGGTCTTACTCTGTCACTCAGGCTGGAGTGCAATGGCATGATCGTGGTGCATGCCACCACACTAGGCTAATTTTTTAATTTTTTGTAGAGACAGGGGTCTCCCTATGTTGCTCAGGCTGGTCTGGAACTCTTGTCCTCAAACTATCCTCTCGCTTCAGCCTCCTGAAGTGCTGGAATTACAGGTGTGAGCCACCACGCCCAGCCTGCAGACATTTTTAATACTGGAACATCATCCATTTCCTTTTTTTTTTTTCCCCACTCAGCGATGGCCTTGAACATTCATTTCCTTAAATACCTATGCTAAGAGTTGCAACTTATATAACTTATAAATACTTCAGGGAACTTAAATTTACTGGAGAAGAGTAAATATTAAATAAACAGATAAATATTGCATAACAGTATATTAAAGACCAGTCCTCAATACTTGTAGAGAGACAGAGACCACACCTAATCCAGACTGGACACCCATTAGACAGTCCAAGAAGACTTCCCGGAGAGAAGATTTGAGTTAACATTCACACAAAGATTGAGATAATTAACTGGCATAACATATATTGTTTAAGTGCACTTAGTGAGGGGGGATCCTAAAAACTGAAGTATTATATTCTTATATTAATATAAGGACTCCATGGCTGGGAAGAATCCTTAGTGATTTTAGTTTCAGAACCTTCATTTTACAGTTAAAGAAAATAGGTGTGGCTGGGCATGATGGCTGACACCCTGTAATCCCAGCACTTTGAGAGGCTGAGGTGGGAGGATTGCTTGAGCCCAGGAGTTTGAGACCAGCGTGGGCAACAAAGACCTCATCTTTACAAAAAATAAATAAATTAGGTCTACAGAGTATTTGGGAGCTGAGGTAGGAGGATTGTTTGAGCCTGGGAGGTCAAGTACTCCAGCCTGGGTGACAGAACTAAACCGTGTCTTAAAAAAAAAATTTTTAAAAAAGGTAAAATGTGTTTGTTGAAGTCACATAGCAAGTCAGTGACAGACTGCACTACAATGCTTTTTTTGTTTTTTTGTTTTTTGTTTTTAGATGGAGTCTCACTCTGTCACCCAGGCTGGAGTGCAGTGGCACAATCTCAGCTCACTGCAACCTCTGCCTCCTAAGGTTCAAGTGATTCTGCCTCAGCCTCCCCAGTAGCTGAGATTACAGGCATGCAGCACCATACCTGGCTAACTTTTGTATATTTAGTAGAGACGGCTTCACCATGTCGGCCAGGCTGGTCTTGGACTCCTGACCTCAGGTGATCTACCTGCCTTGGCCTCCCAAAGTGCTGGGATTACAGGCGTGAGCCACCGAGCCCCGCCTGCACTACAATTATTTCCAAATTCTCAATATGGTGGGTTTTCCTCTCCATGTCCCACCACATTGGTGCATAATAATATGAAATTTTTTAGATTTGGGGTAATACTTGATTACGCATCAAATGAATGGTACAGAAAAGAACATGCTCCAAGGAGGAAAGGGGATTGACTGTTCTTGAGGATGGTGTTAGAGGGCAGTGTTAGTGTGTAAATGCTATAGAGCTGGCCAGGCACGGTAGCTCATGCCTGTAATCCCGAGGCAGGTGGATCACCTGAGGTCAGGAGTTGGAGACCAGCTGGCCAACATGGTGAAACCCCATCTCTGCTAAAAATACAAAAATTAGGCCAGGCGCGGTGGCTCACGCCTGTAATCCCAGCACTCTGGGAGGCCAAGGCTGGTGGATGATGAGATCAGGAGTTCAAGACCAGCCTGACCAACATAGTGAAACCCTGTCTCTACTAAAAATAACGAAAAGTAGCCCAGCATGGTGGTGTGCGCCTATAATCCCAGCTACTGGGGATGCTGAGGCAGGAGAATCGCTTGAACCAAGAGGCGGAGGTTGCAGTGAGCCAAGATCATGCCACTGCACTCCATCCTGGGCGACAGAGCAAGACTCCATCCCAAAATAAAAAATAAATGAATAAAAAATGAAAATACAAAATTAGCACGTGGTGGCTCACATCTGTAATCCCAGCTACTGGGGATTCTGAGGCAGGGGAATCGCTTGAACCTGGGAGAGGAGGTTGCAATGAGCGGAGATCACGCCACTGCTCTCCAGTCTGGGCTACAGAGTGAGACTGCATCTCAAAAAATAAATGCATGCTTTAGAGCTGTTAATGGTCACTACAAATACTACTGCTTCACCAATAAAAATGAGATTAGATGTGTTAGGGTGATTGTCAAGTTTGTTTTGTTTTGAGATGGAGTCTCACTCTGTCGCCCAGGCTGGAGTGCAGTAGCGCAATCTTGGCTCACTGCGACCTCCTCCTCCTAGATCCAGCGATTCTCCTGCCTCAGCCTCCCGAGTAGCTGGGACTACAGGCGTGCACCACCATGCCTGGCCAATTTTTCTATTTTATTTATTTATTTTGTTTTGAGACAGAGTTTTGCTCTTGTCACCTAGGCTGGAGTGCAGTGGCACCATCTCAGCTCTCTGCAACCTCCGCCTCCGAGGTTCAGGGGATTCTCCTGCCTCAGCCTCCCGAGTAGCTGGGATTACAGGTGTGAGCCACCACGCCCAGGTAATTTTTGTATTTTTATCAGAGACAGGTTTTGCCATATTGGCCAGGCTGGTCTCGAACTCCTGACCTCATGATCTGCCTGCCTCAGCCTCCCAAAGTGCAGGGATTACAGGCGTGAGCCACTGCACCTGGCCTAGCATAACTTTCACAGATAATTTAAAGTCTGTTGTGTAATGATAGCCTTTAAAGTAGAATTTGCTGTAGAGCCTATTATGAGGGAGACATTTCTAATTATTGCCTCTTTTATTCTAAACCATGGAAAAAGGACCTAACAAATGATGTCCTGGTAGAAGAGTGAAGGCCTCCTGGCAGTGTTCGCTTTAATCCATGACGTGGGTTAAGAGGAGTTTTGACTGATTATGAGGCAATGTATGTACCACTAAAGTTTGTCACCTACACTGGGCCTTCATCTTTTATCTATTAAAGTATAAGGTTATTCACGTATAAGGCTGTCTGCAAAAATCCTTCACAAATAAAAGTATATCCTAAAAGTGCACATAACAGACCCTCTTTTCATTTCTATTATTCATAGAAGCATAAGCAAGGAAAAAATATTCAAAGATAAGAGTCTCGTGATAGTAGAAGTCTTGATCTGTGATCTTGGGAAAAGCTGTTCACATCAAGGATGCCATCTTCTTCTGGGGAGAAACGTTTCTAGTCGGTTTTACCTTAAGGGTTCCAGTGGGTGTACTGTTCCACGAGTATGGAGGGACCCTTTTCAGTTGTGAGATTATGAACCCAAGGTTCAAGGCTCCAGAGTTTTGCTGTAGTGTGGACGACAAGGACAATCTTTCTCTGATGTTCTCAGAAGATCCAATCTTCTAGGCCAGGCACGGTGGTTCATGCCTGTAATCCCATCACTTTGGGAGGTCGAGGTGGGCAGATCGCCTGAGGTCAGAAGTTCAAGACCAGCCTGACCAACATGGAGAAATCCCGTCTCTACTAAAAATACAAAATTAGTTGGGCGTGGTGGCGCATGCCTGCAATATCAGCTACTCAGAAGGCTAAGGCAGGAGAATCGCTTGAACCCAGGAGGCACAGGTTGCGGGTGAGCCGAGATCGCACCATTGCACTCCAGCGTGGGCAACAAAAGCGAAACTCCGTCTCAAAAAAAAAAAGAAAAAAAAAAGAGATTCAATCTTCTGTAATCCCAGCACTTTGGGAGGCCGAAGCAGATGGATCACCTGAAGTCAGGAGTTCAAGACCAGCCTGGCCAATATGGTGAAACCCCATCTCTACTAAAAATACAAAAATTAGCCAGGTGTGGTGGCTCACACCTGTAATCCCAGCTACTTGGGAGGCTGAGGTAGGAGAATCGCTTGAACCTGGGAGGCGAGGTTGCAGTGAGCCAAGATGGTGCCATTGCACTCCAGCCTGGGCGACAAGAGTGAAACTCCCATCTCAAAAAAAAAATATATATATAAAAGAATATCCAATCTCCGGGTTCTAGATTGTGAAGGGATTGTCCTTAGTGACCCATAAAAAGCTTTCTTTACCTGGTGAAAATACACTGTAGCATAATCTACTATTATAATATCTGCCTCATGCATGTGAAAGTTTTTATACAACCAGAAAACATGCATTGAAAATGACAATACAATGAAATCCTTTTATAAATGTTTAAGTAGCCCATCAGGTAGGCAAATACACTTGAAGTTTTGATTGTCTTCCCAGGAATATGGAAGCAAACATTGGTTTTAAACTTTCCACAATTTGTAAGTCACTGCATCAATATAATTTGGATTATTTTATCTTTTCCATGACGAGTCATGGAATGCAGAACCTTTAATAACAAAAGCTTAAGGACTTAGGAAGGACAAGGTGGCCGTCCTGGTTCTTCATGAGTCCATGCTTACCACTGGACTTAGGTCCTATTGAATACCAGTTGTTTCTCCAATATAGGTGCATGGCACTGATAACCAATGGGTTATCACAGGTAATTTGACTTAAACCATGGAGTTCATTCAAATTGTATATTTAAACAATTTGAGTATTGGCTGATTTAGCATGATAATCTAGAGCTTGATTTTGAAAGGTTTGTTAAATAAATACCAAAGGTTTAAAACATTGAACATTGAATATTACAAAATAGAATCTTAAGTTACTGTAAGTCATTTAGCCAAAATGATAACTTGAAAATTTCTTTCTTTTTTTTTTTTTTGAGATGGACTTTCACTCTTGTCACCCAGGCTGGAGTGCAATGGCACGATCTTGGCTCACTGCAACCTCCGCCTCCTGGTTTCAAGAGATTCTTCTGCCTCAGCCTCCTGAGTAGCTGGGATTACAGCTGCATGCCACCACGCCTGGCTAATTTTTGTATTTTTAGTAGAGACGAGGTTTCACCATGTTGGCCAGGCTGGTCTGGAACCCCTGACCTCAGGTGATCCGCCTGCCTCGGCCTCCCAAAGTGCTGGGTTACAGGTGTGAGCCACAGCGCCAGGCCAACTTGAAAATTTTTAAAAGGAAGAAACATTATTCCGATAGCAAGGAGATTCAGCTTTCCAAACAAGACCCAATGAAGATAGCCTGAGGCCGACTGATTGTCTCCTTTCCTTCCCTTCCCCCTTTTTCTTTTGTAGTTTACTTAAATGGTAAACAAAAATGCCGGGCCTTGGAAGAACAGGGCCACGAAAGGGGGTCTCTGGTGCCTCCTGTTTTTCCCAAGGAGTCCAGGGTGTTAGAACTTGAACATTCACTTTTAATTAAGCTGACTTTTAACCATAGCACTCTTTAATAAAATCCTTTTAAAATGTCTTATTACCCAATTTTAGCCAGACCAAAAGGCTGATATTCCTGGCTTTTGAGCTTTACCAAAGGTAAAGTTAAGGACTCAGGAAGGTTCTCAGAGAAAGGAAGATTTAAGATAGTCAGTGGAGAAGAGACTAGAGACGGTCATGCAGTTATTAAACCGGAAAGGACTTACTTCCTAAGCAGGGAATTGAGCTAGTGTGAAAGGGCAAAGCCTTGACTACTGAGCTACAGCACACGGCAGTCTTTTCTTTCCCTTCCCAGAAGGAGTTTAGAATAGTTAATTTTGAGCTTGCGAAGGCTTTTAGTTAAAAGATAATTTTTAGAGCTAACTATGACAGAAACCCTAAAATTCTTGTTCCCTGGAAGGCAAAGACCAAGAGAAAGTATTGCCACATGGTTACAAGGTCAAGCTCCTAAGGACGTAAAACAAGATGGAGACAAACAGTGGTTTTTACAAAATTCATTCAACCATTTGCACAGAGAGAGAGAAGCCAGAAATTTGACTGGTAAGAAATTCCTGGCCGAGCGTGGTGGCTCACACCTGTAATCCCAGCACTTTGGGAGGCCGAGTTGGGTGGATCACGAGGTCAGGAGATAGAGACCATCCTGGCTAACACAGTGAAACCCCGTCACTACTAAAATACTAAAAAAAAAAAAAATTAGCCGGGCATGGTGGCGGGCGCCTGTAGTCCCAGCTACTGGGGAGGCTGAGGTGGGAGAATGGCGTGAACCCGGGAGGTGGAGCTTGCAGTGAGCCAAGATAATGCCACTGCACTCCAGCCTGGGCGACAGGGCGGGACTCCGTCTCAAAAAAAAAAAATTCCTACCCTTTTGCCAGCATGCCAGGCTTCTGGGTTCCCTTTCCCTGAGTGGCCCTAGTGACTCAGCTTGCTGCATCATCACTCTGGGGGCCAAGCCGCATCATAAAAGAAAATTATCTTTCTTCGTTCTGGCCAGAGCAAGATACGTGTGACAAAACAGACATTAGTCACTCTGCTTAGCACCCAATATCAAACTGACAGAGCTCAAACTTGCCTCTGGTTGTGCCCCATCATCGTTAATCCAACCTCCGACCAGGAATTTCAACCTGTGGTCTCTGGGCAAGATGGTCGCCCTGAGTAATAGAAAAGAGAAGCAAGGGAGCCGGGCCAGGCAAGGTGGCTCATGCCTGTAATCCCAGCACTTTGGGAGGCCAAGGCGGGCGGATTGTTTCAGGTCAGGAGTTCAAGACCAGCTTGGCCAATAGGGTGAAACCCTGTTTCTACTAAAAATACAAAAAATTAGCTGGGCATGGTGGCGCACGCCTGTAGTCCCAGCTACTCAGTTGGCTGAGGCAGGAAAATTGCTTGAACCCGGGAGGCAGAGGTTGCAGTGAGCCAAGATCTTGCCACTGCACTCCATCCAGCCTGGGTAATAGAGCAAGACTCCAACCCAAAATAAAAAAAGAAAAGAAAGGGAGAGAGAGAAAAAAGCATTGCCTGCAGCAGGGTTGGGAAGGTGAAATGATCAGGGAAGCCAGAGAAAGACCCACCCATTGCAACGACTCTGAAAAGTTCAGTCAGCTGCTTCTCGGTAGCAAAGGGATCTTTTCCAGCAGTCTCATTAGCTCTCAAGTTTCCCCTTTTAGGGGGGAAAACGCTCCCCCGTCCCATGATCCTGTACATGCCTAATGGCCACTCACAGCCTTCAGCAAAGAGTGCAAGGCAGATTATTCCAAAGAGAATAGCAGTTGACATGCTGTAGTGCCAAACCTGTTCTTAGCCAAAAGGGGCTTTACCAAGAGCCCTCATGTTTAAATGTGCTTCAGTGCATTGTTGTTCATTCGGCACATTCCACTGTAAGTCACCTTTAGTAAGATTTTGCCATTTCTGTAAGACTTCGCTGCCTCCCAGGCCTAATGTATAACCCAAAAAGAACTCAGTTTTCCAGAAATTAAGGATCCCATTTTCCCATTTTTCCCTAGAATGTTGACTTTACTCAGGTTCTCTTGATTAACTTAGCCAATGATTTTTTTCCTACGTAAGCATGCACAAAAAATGAAACAAAGGGGCAGAACACAAAAATCCATGTGAATTTTCAAAAGCCAAATTTGATAACCCCTGCAATATTACTGCTTACCACCAGTTCCTTTCTGACCCAGTCAGATGTAAGAGGCCTCTAACTTGATCCAAGCCAGTTAATTACCAGATCAAACCTGTTCCTGGACCCAGTCCAGTTTCTGTCGCAACTCCAAACCCAGTTTGGATGAGAAATTTTCTCAAACTCCAAAACACAAATCCATGCAGCTCCAAAATCTGAGAGGGAGCTTACGATGATCCCCAGCCACTCTGAGAGATCCATGGACACAAAAATGGGTCCTGCATTGTCTTCACTCAGCACTCCTGGGGTCGCTAGAAGCTCCATTTCAGAACCCGCTTCTGACACCATCTGATAAAAGAAAAACTTCAGCCGAATTAAATTTAAAGAAGTTTAATTGAGCAATGAACCATTCGTGAATCAGGCAGTCCCCAGAATCACAGCAGATTCACAGAGATTCCTGGGGTGCCGCGTGGTCAGAACAAATGTATAGATAAAAAAGGTAAAGTGGCATACAGGAATCAGAAGTGAGGCACAGAAGCAGTGAGATTGGGCCAGGCGCGGTGGCTCATGCCTGTAATTCCAGCACTTTGGGAGGCCGAGGCCATCACTCGAGGTCAGGAGTTTGAGACCAGCCTGGCCAACATGGTAAAACCCCATCTCTACTAAAAATAAAAAATAAAAAAAATTACCCAGGCATGGTAGTGGGAGCCGGTAGTCCCAGCTACTCGGAAGGCTGAGGCAGAATAGCTTGAACCCAGGAGGCAGAAGTGGTGAGCCAAGATCGCGCCACTGCACTCCAGCCCGGGGCGACAGAGCAAGGCTCCATCTCAAAAAAATAAATAAATAAATAAAGGGGGGCTGGGCGCAGTGGCTCACGCCTGTAATCCCAGCACTTTGGGAGGTCGAGGCGGACGGATCACTTGAGATCAGGAGTTCTAGATCAGCCTGGCCAACATGGTGAAACCCTGTCTCTACCAAAAATACAAAAATTATCCAGGTATGGTGGTGCGTGCCTGTAATCCCAGCTACTCTGGAGGCTGAGGCAGGAGAATCGCTTGAACCCTGGGACCCAGAGGTCGACGTTGCAGTAAGCCAAGATCCCACCACTGCCTCCGGCCTGGGTGACAGAATGAGACCCTGTCTCAAAAAAATAATAATAATAAATAAAAATAAATTAAAAATAAAAAGCCATCCTTTATTCTTCCCTTTCCCCTACTTGAAGTTTTTGTTATGTTGATTGACTTAGCCACTTCTTAACTGAAGTGTTCCTTTCTTTCCCCATTACACTTTTATCTTCTAGTCCGGCATCGTCAATCTACATCATAAAAGTCCAGCGAATTGGTCTATCTGCATACCTCCACAAATTGAGAAGTGGGAGCAAAGGGTGGAAACCTTGAGCATTCACATTAATCGTTTTCATCCCTTATAATTTAAGACTCTAATGCAGTCTCAAAATTCAGCCTTTATACAGGCTCCAATTTATGAAAAAGCAAGCCATAGTGTGGAGTAGACATAAGAGCTCTTGGCTTCCAGAAGCCAATCTTTGGGGCTGGCTTAGGGAGGTGATGCCGGTGGCCAGATGTTGAAGACTCCTGTGCTTTCAGTAGGATAGCTGTTTAAAATCATTTTGCATGGAAGCTAACACCTGTAATCCCAGCACTTTGGGAGGCCGAGGCAGGCAGATCACCTGAGGTCAGGAGTTCAAGACCAGCCTAGCCAACATAGTGAAACCCTGTCTCTACTAAAAATACAAAAATTAGCCGGGTGTGGTGGCTCACAACTGTTATTCCATCTACTCAGGAGGCAGAGACAGGAGAATCGCTTGTACCCAGGAGGCAAGAGGTTGCAGCTAAGATCATGCCACTGCACTCTAGCCTGGGTGACAGAGTGAGACACCATCTCAAAAAAATAAATAAGTAAATAAATTCATCTTGCAGTGACTTGGTCAAGGATTGCCTCTGAAGAGTGTCTTCTAGATTGGAATGTAAATCTAAGAGATAAGAAAACAACAACAACAATAAACCTTAGCTCTCTTGTCCCTGAACATTAATACACATTATAAAAGGAACCATTTAAGGCCAGGCGCAGTAGCTCACGCCTGTAATCCCAGCACTTTGGGAAGCTGAGGCAGATAAAATCACTTGAGGTCAGGTGTTGGAGACCAGCCTGGCCAACATGGTGAAACCCCCTCTCTACTAAAAATGCAAAAATCAGCCAGGCAAGGGCTGGGTGTTATGGCTCCTGTGTAATCCCAGCGCCTTGGGAGGCCAAGGCGGGTGGATCACCTAAGGTCAGGAGTTTGAGACCAGCCTAACCAATTTGGCGAAACCCCATCTCTGCTAAAAATACAAAAATTAGCTGGGCTTGGTGGCAGGCACTTGTAATCCCAGCTACTTGGGAGGCTGAGGCACGAGAATCACTTGAACCCAGGAGGCGGAGGTTGCAGTGAGCCGAGATCGGGCCATTGCATTCCCACCTGGATGACAAGAGCAAAACTCTGTCTCAGAAAAAAAAAAAAAAAAAAAATTACCCTGGCATGGTGGCAGGTGCCTGTAATCCCAGCTACTCGGGAGGCTGAGGCAGGAGAATCACTTGAACGCGGGAGGCAGAGGTTGCAGTGAGCTGAGATGGTGCCATTGCACTCCAGCCTGGGGGACCTAGCAAAACTACATCTCAAAAAAAAAATCTTGTAGGGAAGATAATTATCCTCCATTTTTCAGATGAAGGGAAGCCTACTGAGGTCAAATGACTTGCCTCAAATCACACAGGTAGCAAATAGAGCAACTTGTAGATTAAACATCCACACTATTTTTTCTTAATTTTTGTTTAAGATGTGCCTGGCAGGGCACGGTGGCTCATGCCTGTAATCCCATCAGTTTGGGACGCCCATCACTTTGGGAGGGCGAGGTGGGCAGATCACCTGAGGTCGGGAGTTCAAGACCAGCCTGACCAACATGGAGAAACCCTGTCTCTACTAAAAATACAAAATTAGCCGGGCGTGGTGGCACATGCCTGTAATCCCAGCTATTCTGGAGGCTGAGACAGGAGAATCATTTGAACCCAGGAGGCGGAGGCTGCGGTGAGCCGAGATCATGCCACTGCACTCTAGCATGGGCAACAAAAGTGACACTCAGTCTCAAAAAAAAAAAAAAGGATGTGGCGGGGGGGGGGGGGGTCTCACTATGTTGCCCAGGCTGGCATCGAAATCCTGGACTCAAGCACTCCTCCCACCTTGGCCTGCCAATGGGATTAATTACAAGCTTGAGCCACTGCACCCACCCCAAACCTACACACTATCTTGCCATTGGATTTCTACTCTGTGGAAAACATGCAGCTTTGTTTTTGTTTTTTGTCTTTTTTTTTCTCCTTTTTGTGGGAATGGGGTCTCGCTATATTGCCCAGGCAGGTCTCGTATTCCTGGGCTCAAGCTATTCCCCTGTCTCTGTTGCCCTAAGGACTGGGATTACAGGCATGAGCCACTGCGCCTGGCAACTTGCTGCTTTGTATAATCTCAGTAGAAGGGCCGGGCGCAGTGGCTCAAGACGTAATCCCAGCACTTTGGGAGGCCGAGGCGGGCGGATCACAAGGTCAGGAGATTGAGACCATCCTGGCTAACACGGTGAAACCCCGTCTCTACTAAAAATACAAAAAGTTAGCCAGGCGTGGTGGTGGGCGCCTGTAGTCCCAGCTACTTGGGAGGCTGAGGCAGGAGAACAGCATGAACCTGGGAGGCAGAGCTTGCAGTGAGCCGAGATTGCGCCACTGCACTCCAGCCTGGGTGACAGAGTGAGACCCCATCTCAAAAAAAAAAATAAATAAATAAAAAATAATCTCAGTAGAATATGAGGAAAAAAGGATAGCCAGAAGCCCTCCAAAACTGATTCATGAAATAAAACACATAATTGATTTTTTTTCTTAAACACAGAGTATCAAAAGACACAGGACAGGGTGCCCAGATCGACTGTTCTGTGCTCCAAATAATAACAACGATAATTTCATTTTTTAAATTTATTGTTATTTATTTTTTATTTTTGTTTGAGATGGAGTCTTGCTCTGTTGCCTAGGCCGGAATGCAATGGCGCAATCTGGGCTCACTGCAACCTCTGCCTCCCATGTTTAAACGATTCTCCCACCTCAGCCTCCCGAGTAGCTGGGATTATGGGCATCTGCCACCATGCCCGGCTAATTTTGTATTTTTAGTAGAGATGGAGTTTCATCATGTTGGCCAGGCTGGTTTTGAACTCCTGACCTCAGGTGATCCACCCACCTCAGCCTCCCGAAGTGCAGGGATTACAGGCATGAGCCACTGCGCCCAGCCGATTTTATTTATTTATTTTTTTTGAGACACAGTTTCCCTTTTGTCGCCCAAGCTGGAGTGCAATGGCACAATCTCGGCTCACTGCAATCTCCACCTCCCAGGTTCAAGTTATTCTCTTGCTTTAGCCTCCCAAGTAGCTGGGATTACAGGCGCCTGCCACCCCGCTTGGCTAATTTTTGTATTTTTAGTAGAGACAGAGTTTCATCATGTTGGTCAGGCTGGTCTCAAACTCCTGACCTCAGGTGATCCATCCACCTCGGCCTCCCACAGTGCCGGGATTACAGGAGTGAGCCACCACGCCTGGCCAATAACAATAATTTTAAAAGCAAAACCGCTCTGAAGGTTATTTGCCCACAAGCAGCACTTGGCTCCTGGCCTTAAAAATGCCAGGAGAAGACTGACAATCAGGCCACCGCTTTGTGCCCATGACAGAAACGGCAAAGCCTATTTTTTAACTTTTATTTATTTTTTAAGAAAGGGAGTCTCACTCTGTCGCCAGGCTGGAGTGCAGTGGCATCATCTCGGCTCACTGCAACTTCCGCCTCCTGCGTTCAAGGAATTCTCCTGCCTCAGCCTCCCGAGCAGCTGGGACTACAGGTGCACACCACCATGCCCAGCTAATTTTTGTGTTTTTAGTAGAGACGGGGTTTCTCCATGTTGGTCAGGCTGGTCTCAAACCCCGACTTCAGGTGATTCACTCGCCTTGGCCTCCCAAAATGTTGGGATTACGGTGTAAGCCACTGCACCCAGCCACTTTTATTTACTTATTTTTACTTTTTGCAACAAAGTCTCGCTTTGTCACCGGGGCTGGAGTGCAATGGCGCAATCTAAGTTTACTGCAACCTCTGCCTCCTGGGTTCAAGCAAATCTGGCTCAGCCTCCCAAGTAGCTGGGATTACAGGGATGCGCCACCCTGCCCAGGTAATTTTTTTTGTATATTTTTAGTAGAGATTGGGTTTCACTACGTTGGCCAGGCTGGTCTTGAACTCCTGACTTCAGGTGATCCACCCATCTCGGCCTCCCATAGTGCTGGGATTACAGGCATGAGCCACCGTGCCTGGCCTCATGTGTTACGTTTTAAATTAATTGGTTTAATAATAAGAGCTTAAATAAAATATTTTGTCAGAAAAGTGAAAAACATAATGCCTTTTATTTAGTTCATGTGACTTGGGTAATCTTTGGGAAATAAAGATGGGTTTAAAGATTATTGATAAAATACAAATGTCTTCAAAATGTAAACATGTGGTCAAAATTATGTTCAAATATTAGGTTTGCTAAATGCTTTAAGGTCATAAACTGCTTCCTTGGCTTTTGAAAATTGTTTAACTTGCCTGTTTCCAGCTCGGTAAGGCCTGGGACATATGCAGTTGGCCACACCTCTAGGTATGCTGGAAATAGTCAAACCTTATGAGAACATAACTTACCAGGTTCTATATTAAAGTTAAAATTGCTGAAATTCACACTTCAGCTGTAATAGGAAATATCCTCTCCATTGGGCAAAAGCCGAGGAAATGACTGTAACTTTCCTTCATCCTCGTCATTTACATAGGGCATACCCCAAGTAGAGGGTATTTAAACTCCCAAAAATTCTGTAACGGGGTCTTTGAGCCCCAATGCTCGGGCCCACTCCCACATTGTGGCATTGTGGAGTGTACTTTCATTTTCAATAAATCCCTTCATTCCTTCCTTGTTTGTGCGTTTTGTCCAATTCTTTGTTCAAGACACCAAGAAAATGAACACCCTCCACCGTTAACAAAAGCATATTGGCGGGGGCACGGTGGCTCACGCCTGTAATCCCAACATTTTGAGACGCCGAGGCGTGCGGATCACCAGGTCAGGAGATCTAGACCATCCTGGCCAACATGGTGAAACGCTGTCTCTACTAAAAATACAAAAATTAGCCGGGTGTGGTGGCGCGTGCCTGGAGTCCCAGCTGCTTGGGAGGCTGAGGCAGGAGAATCACTTGAACCCAGGAGGCGGAGGTTGCTGTGAGTTGAGATCGCGTCACTGCACTCCAGCCTGGGCAACAGAGCGAGACTCCGTCTAAAAAAAAAAAAAAAGCATATTGATTGGACTTGCAGTAAGAAAACTCAATTTTGACTCCCAGGTTGGCCACTCATCAGCTGGCCAAAAAACGTGTTGTCTATTCAACCTGTCAGTTCTTCAGTTTCCCTGTGAGAAAAATGGGGATGATACCTACAGCACAGGATTTTTTTTCATCTTGTAGTAAGTGGATTAAATAAAAGAATAAATAAATGAAAGAAAAGCATTAGGCAAAGTACTTAAAAATAATTTTAACATCTGAATCCAATCCACTTATCAAGGACTTACTATGTAAAAAGCATTGTGATGTGTTTTACATACATTATTTAATCCTTACTTTAACTCTGTGAGATAAAGCATTCTCATTCTATTTTACTGATGAGGAAGTTGAGCTTCAGAGACATCAAGAATCTTGCTCCAGGTTCTCAAACACTAGATGGCTGAGCGGGCATTCTAATTCAGGATTCAAACTCCAAGGCTCATGCTCTTGAGAACTTTCCTTTTCCAAGGTATTGCTTTCTCTTAAATTAGCTAATGTGTACTAACTTGTGGAGTTTCTTTCCTGGAGAAAGTTAGAAGGGTCTCTCGGGGTTTCTTTCTTGGAGCAGGTTATAAGGGTCTTCTCGAGTACTTTTTAGGTAACAAGAAAGCTAAATAGATTTTTTGGTAGATACTTGCCAATATTTTGTATTCGTTTTATATTTGATTTATCCAGAGACTCTAAGGAGTTGAAACAGAGAGGACCGTTAGAGAGGCGCTGTTGCCAGATTTTCAGGGGCAAAGTCTTTGAAATATATATTTTAATGTATGAAAGCTTTAAAAAATATATACATATATAGAAATAATGAATATATATGTGTGTGTGTGTACACATATATATACAGTATTCCCCAAACCTACACAGCCGGTCCTCGGGGCATATCCTCTCAAGCCCTGAGGTGCAGGGCTGGGAAGGAGTGGGTGAGCGGCTGGGTCGTGGCAGGTTGGTCTGGGGAGGCTGGGGAGGCGGGAGGAGAACGGTTGGCCCCGGCAGCGGCCTGTCGGGGGGCGGGTGGGGCTAGGAGGCCGCCCGGGGGGTGGGGTCTGCGGCGGGCCGGCCCCCGCGTGCGCGTCGCCTTGCCGGGCATTTCAAAAGCTCGCCGGCAGGGCGCGGCGCTAGCTCCGTGTGCCTCGCAGGCGTGGTGGGCGCGTCCTGGCAGCCGCCCGCCTGGTTCTCGCGGGATCCGGGCCCCGGCTCGACGCCGGCTCTCTTTTTGACGCCCCGCCGCCGGGGTTGCCATGGTTCATTTGTTGCACCCGGGCCACACGCCCCGGAACATCGTCCCTCCTGACGCTCAGAAGGATGCCCTGGGCTGCTGCGTGGTACAGGTGAGCACCGGGGTGCGGGCGGCGACGCGGACCTCGGCGCCACGTCCAGCTCCGGCGAGCGCGGCGAGTCTCCTGGGACGCTGCCGAGGCACTTGCTGGGGAGTGTGGCCCGCGCGGGGCTGCGGTCTAGATGCCGAGCCCCTTCCAGGCGCAGGCGTCGCCGCGGAGGTGCGTTGTCGGGGGAGGCGGCCTGGGCGCCGCGGAGCGGGGGGGCTTTTCTGCGCCCGGCGAAGCGCGTGGAACTTGCGCCCTGAGGCAGCGCGGCGAGAGCCCAGTCCCAGAGACCGGGGCGAGCCTCCTCAGGATTCCTCGCCCCAGTGCGGGCTGCTGTGAGCTTAGACGTAGGTGCAGGGCATGCACTCGGCTTGGCCTGTAGTGGACGGTGTTTTTGCAGTCATGAAGCCAAACGCCGCAAACCTTGACCGTTTCCCCACCCGTGTTGTGGACGCGGCGCCCCGCGGAGGCGGTGACCCTTTGGCCGTTACCACCTGAGGCCTTCGGGCCCGGGGCCGGGCGAGTAGCTTAGTCCGGCTGGGGGAACTGGAACCCGAAGTCTGAGATTCTTTCAGTTCCGCGCGTCCGCCCCCGTCCCGCCCCCGTCCCCGTCCCGTCCCCAGCCTTTGCCGAATGCCTGTTACTCTTAGCTCTGGACAAAATGCAAACCCAAAGAATGTGTGTTTAGCGCCTGCTGTGTGTTAAGTGTCGCCTTTCTTTTCTTTCTTTCTTTCTTTCTTTTTTTTTTTTTTTTGAGACGGAGTCTCGCTCTGTCACCAGGCTGGAGTGCAGTGGCGCGATCTGGGCCCACTGCAACCTCCGCCTCCGGGGTTCAAGCGATTCTCCTGCCTCAGCCTCCCGAGTAGGTGGGACTACAGGCGCGTGCCACCATGCCTGGCTCATTTTTTGTATTTTTAGTAGAGACGGGGTTTCACCATGTTGGCCAGGATGGTTTCGAACTCCAGACCTCGTGATCTACCCGCCTCGGCCTCCCAAAGTGCTGGGATTACAGGCGTCAGCCATTGCGCCCGGCCAAGTGTCGCCTTTCTAAAGCAGTCTGGTAACCTCTAGTCTTTTGTAGGCTTTGCTAGGCTCCATTTTACCTATGTAGGGAAGTTGGGAGCTCTGAAATTTGGTTGACTTGCTTGTGAACTTGAATTTCACCTCAGGTGTTCAGACCTCTGGCCCCACTTTGGAAAAGTGGCCCGCCAAGGGCCACCCATGGGGAACTCGAGGGATTGAATGGTGAAGGCTCGACCCAAAATTTATGGAGAGAAGGAAATGTTCTGATTAAGGTTGTGCTTTACATATTAACGCCTTGTTGGAAGACTTTGTGCCCTGCAGTGATCTAGCCTGTAATCTTTTGAACTCATTTAGAAAAGTTATATAATTTGTGGATTTGTAATTAATGGAAAACTTGGATTTTTTACGTGTGTACTAGCATCGTCTCAAGCACATTTTTTCCTGCTTGGAATCGAAACAAGATTTCTTTACAAAAGTACTCACACCCATTTTCTCTGTCTAGTTCTGGGTATATCTCATTTTCTTTGTTAAGGATTTTATTTATTTTTAATTAATTATTTTAATTACACAAATATTGCATGAATACTTTTTTCCCTATGAAACATACATACGATTATTTCCATTTATGTCATTTTAACCTTCTCTTAGCAATGTTTTGTAGTGTTTAATATAAAAGTCTTTTCACATTTTGTTAAATTTGTTCCTGTTCTTGATACTATTGTAAATACTTTTTTTTTTTGAGACGGAGTCTCCCAAAGTGCTGGGATTACAGGCATGAGCCACCGTGCCCGGCCAGCAAATACTTTTTAAAACTTTATATTACCTTGTGTATATATAAGAATACATAAAATTGATTTTTGTATATTGATCTTGTATCCTACAGCCTGGCCAAAGTCACTTAGTTTCTTTATTTTTTTGTAAATTTTTAAAGATTTTCTACACAGTCATGTTATTTTCTTTTTATTCTTTTACTTTTTTATTTTTAATTAAGATGGTGGTTTCCCTATGTTGTCCAGGCTGGTCTTTGAACTCCGGCTCAAGCAATCCTCTTGCCTTGGCCTCCCATATCCTTTCAATTTTTTGCTTCATGAATTTTGAAGCTATTAGTAAGTTCATATGCATTTAGGAATGTTAATTCTGCTTGATGAATTGGCCCTTTTATCATTAAGAAATGTCCATCTTGATCTCTAGCAATATTGTCCAGAAGCCTCATTTTTTCTGACAGTGTAGTCACTCCAGTTTCCTTGTGTCTAGTGTTTAACAACTGTCTTTATGTTTTAAATTGCGTCTCTTGTAAACAGCAGTCTTGCATTTGTATGTAGCCTAATGGTCTGTGCTTTTTTTTTTTTTTTTTTTGAGACGGAGCCTTGCTCTGTCACTCAGGCTGGAGTACAGTGGTACAATCTTGACTCACTGCAACCTCCGCCTCCTGGGTTCAAGCGATTCTCTCGCCTCAGCCTCCTGAGTAGCTGGGACTACAAGTGTGTGCCACCATTCCTGGCTAATTTTTGTATTTTTGTAGAGACAGGTATTTTTGTAGAGGCGGGGTTTCACCGTGTTGCCCAGGCTGGTCCTGAACTCCTGGCCTCAAGCGACCTGCCCACCTTGACCACCCAAAGTGCTGGTATTACAGGCGTGAACCACTGCACCCAGTCTTTATTTTTGAATTTTTTTTTTTTTTTTTTTTTTACAGAGGACAGGAAAGTAAACATTTTAATTTTTTTAATTAAAAAATGTATTTTTTTAATTGATTTTTGCAGGGAGGAGAGAGTCTCACTCTGTTGCCCAGGTTTGAGTGCAGTCTGTGATCATAGCTCATCCTCCCTCCTCAGCCTCCCCAGTAGCTAGACTATAGGTGTGCACCACCGTGCCTGGCTGTTTTTTATTTTTTGTAGAGGCTGAGTCTTGCTTTGTTGCCCAGGCTAGTCTCAGACTTCTTGCCTCAGCCTCCCAAAGTTCTGGGATTCCAGATGTGAGCCACTGTGCCCGGCCATTCTGTGCTTTTTAATTAGAGTAAATATAATTATCAGTATTGTTGGGGTTAAGTCTACTGTGTTGCTATATATGTTCCATTTGTCTTGTTTTTTCCTTTTCTTTTGAATTATTTAGAAAATACCATGTTCTCTTTTGACTTAGTAGTTCTCTCTTTCTCTCCCTTTCTCCTTCTTACTCTTTAATAGTCACTCAAAGGTAGCTGTTTTCAAAGTGTGGACCCCAGGACCTCCAGAATCCCATCTCTTCCATTAGCCCGCCTATTAATGAAATTTGCAAAAATGTAAAACAGTGCTGCTGTTCTCAACTAAGCTAGTTTTTAATTCTTTTGGAAATTATGGCTTTTTAAATTTATATATATATATATATATATATATATATATATATATATATATATATATATATAAACAGAGTCTTGCTCTGTTGCCCAGGCTGGAGTGCAGTGGCATGATCTTGGCTCACCACAACCTCCGCTTCCCGGGTTTAGCGATTCTCCTGCTTCAGCCTCCTGAGTAGCTGGGACTACAGGTGCACGCCACCATTCCTGGCTAATTTTTGTATTTTCAGTAGAGATGGGGTTTCACTATGTTGGCCAGGCTGGTCTCGAACACCTGAACTCATGATCCATCCACCCTGGCCTCCCAAAGTACTAGGATTACAGGCAAGCCATCGCGCCCGGCCAATTATGGCTATTTTAAAAAATGTTATCTATGTTAACATGCTCTGAGTTTTTAATTTTTTCTACGTGAATTAATGTGTATTTTAAAGATTGCTAAGATTTAATTTTTAACGTGGTATATGTTGATAGATATAACCCAATTTTTAAGAGTGTAGAGTGGTACTAGGACCAAAAAGCTTGAGAGCCACATCTCTAGGCTTTAAAATTACATTTTTGTCTGTTCACATTTACTTTTTTTTTTTGTCGCCCAGGCTGGAGTGCAGTGGCGCAATGTCAGCTCACTGCAAGCTCCGCCTCCCGGGTTCACGCCATTCTCCTGCCTCAGCCTCCCCAGCAGCTGGGACTACAGGTACACGCCGCCACGCCTGGCTAATTTTTGTATTTTTAGTAGAGACGGGGTTTCACTGTGTTAGCCAGGATGGTCTCAAACTCCCGACCTCAGGTGTTTCGCTGTTGTTGCCCAGGCTGGAGTGCGGTGTCGTGATCTCGATCTCGGCTCACTGCAGCCTACGCCTCCCAGGTTGAAGCGATTCTCCTGCCTCAGCCTCCTGAATAGCTGGGATTATAGATGTGCACCACCACACTCGGCTAATTTTTGTATTTTTAGTAGAGACAGGGTTTCACCATGTTGATCAGGCTGGTTTTGAATTCCTGACCTTGTGATCCGCCCACCTCGGCCTCCCAAACTGCTGGGATTACAGGTGTGAACCAGGGTACCTGGCCTAATTTTGTATTTTTAGTAGAGACAGGGTTTCTCCATGTTGGTCAGGCTGGTCTCGAACTGCCGACCTCAGGTGATCGGCCCGCCTTGGCCTCCCAAAGTGCTGGGATTCATGACATGAGCCACCGTGCCCAGCCTGTCATTTTTTTTTTTTTTTTTTAGCTTAAAGAAATTTTAATATTTCTCATAGCATATGAGCTGGCGACAAGTTGTCTCTGCTTTTATCTGAGAATATATTTCATTTTCATATTTGAAAGATGTTTTCATGGATCTGACAGTGTTTCCCCTGTACTGTACTTTGTTTTTTTTTTTTTTTTTCCTTGGGACGGAGTCTCGCTCTGTTTCCAGGCTGGAGTGCAGTGGCGCGATCTCGGTTCACTGCAACCTCTGCCTCCTGGGTTCAAGTAATTCTCCTGCCTCAGCCTTCCAAGCAGCTGGGACTACAGATGTGTGCCACCACGCCTTGCTAATTTATTTATTTATTTATTTTTTATTTATTTTTTTGAGATGGAGTCTCGCTCTGTCGCCTAGGCTGGAGTGCAGTGGCGCGATTTCAGCTCACTGCAAGCTCTGCCTCCCTTGTTCACGCCATTCTCCTGCCCCAGCCTCCTAAGTAGCTGGGACTATAGGCGCCTGCCACCATGCCTGGCTAATTTTTTGTATTTTTAGTGGAGATGGGGTTTCACCATGTTAGCCAGGATGGTCTCAATCTCCTGACCTCGTGATCCGCCTGCCTCAGCCTCCCAAAGTGCTGGGATTACAGGCGTGAGCCACCGCGCCCAGCTCTTCTTGTATTTTTAGTAGAGACGGGGTTTCACCATGTTGGCCAGGTGGGTCTTAAACTCCTGACCTGGTGATCCGCCTACCTTGGCCTCCCAAAAGTGCTGGGATTACAGGCGTGAGCCACTGCACTCGCCCGACATGCTTTGTTTTGGTGACAATTCAGTGATCATACCTTTTTTTTCTTCTGTGTCCACTCCCCCATCATAAGCTTTTTCTCATTGTTGGTTTTTAGAAGTTTCCCATGTTGTGCTTTTTTTGTTTATTCTGCTTTGGGTCTATTTTGCTTCCGAAATCAGTGGGTTTATATCTTGTATCTGATTTGAACTTAAAAAAATAAAATGACATAAAATAAAGGCAGACTGGGTCTTGCTTTGTTGCCCAGGCCAGTCTTGAGCTCTGGTCTCAAGCAGTCCTCCCACCTCAGCCTCCCACACTTTGTATTTTTAGTAGAGACGGGGTTTCTCCCACACTTTGGGGAACTGAGGTGGGTGGATCACCTGAGGCCAGGAGTTCAAGACCAGCCTGGAGAATCTCTACTAAATATACAAAAATTAGCCAGACGTGATGGTGAATGCCTGTAGTCCCACCTACTTGGGAGGCTGAGGCACGAGAATGGCTTGAACCTGGGAAGTGGAGGTTGCAGTGAGCCGAGATCATGCCACTGCACTGCAGCCTGGGCAACAGAGCTAGACTCTGTCTCAAAAATAAAAATAAAATTAAAAGTAAAAAAAATGGAGACATCAAATTTATTTTACTATTCTTTGTACCCAGTGAATTAATTAACTATATTTCAATATAGTTAAACCACAAAGCAATTTTATAGGTTCCAAGTATAAGACGTTGTCCTTATTAAGTATTTTTTGTTAAAATATTCTTTCCCAATTCTTTTGGAGTTTCTTTACTTCTTTTTCTTTTTTTTTGAGACCGAGTCTCACTCTGTTGCCCAGCTGGAGTGCAGTGGCGTGATCTCACCTCACTGCAACCTCCGATTCCCTGGTTCAAGAGATTCTCCTGCCTCAGCCTCCTGAGTAGCTGGGATTGGGATTACAGGCACATGCCACCACGCCCAGCTGATTTTTGTATTTTTAGTAGAGATGGGGTTTCACCTTGTTTGCCAGGATGGTCTCAATCTCCTGACCTTGTGATCTGCCTACCTCAGCCTCCCAAAGTGCTGGGATTACAGGTGTGAGCCACCGTGCCCAGCCTCTTTACTTTTTTTGACACCAAGTCTTGCTCTGTCGCTCAGGCTGGAGTGCAGTGGCGCGATCTCCGCTCACTGCAGCCTCCTGCCTCCCGGGCTCAAGGGACTCTCATGTCTCAGCCTCCTGAGTAGCTGGGATTTACAGGTGTGCGCCAACATGCCCAGCTAATTTTTTTGTATTTTTAGTAGAGATGGAGTTTCACCATGTTGGCCAGACTGGTCTTGAACTCCTGGCCTCAAGTGATCTGCCTGCCTCGGCCTCTAAGCGTGCTGGGATTACAGGCGTGAACCACTGTGCTGGCCTAGAGTTTCAATTATACATTTCTTTTTTTTTTTTTTTTTTGAGACGGAGTCTCCCTCTGTCGCCCAGGCTGGAGTGCAGTGGCGCGATCTCGGCTCACTGCCAGCTCCACATCCCGGGTTCATGCCATTCTCCTGCCTCAGCCTCCCGAGTAGCTGGGACTACAGGCACCGGCCACCACACCCAGCTAATTTTAAAAATATTTTTAGTAGAGATGGGGTTTCACCGAGTTAGCCAGGATGATCTCCATCTCCCGACCTCGTGATCCGCCCGCCTCGGCCTCCTAAAGTGCTGGGATTACAGGCGTGAGCCACTGCACCTGGCCTCAATTATACATTTCTAACAGGCTGCTTAAGATTGGTTAAGAAGTGCCTTAATTGGGGCACCATGGTTTTCAACTTTTTTCCCAACCTTTTTCTGTTTCAGTTTGAGTCATTTCTATTGTCCTGACTTCATCTTTAGTGATCTCTTATTTTGTAGTTCTGATCTGCTGATAATCCTATCCGCTGTTTTTTTCTTTTGAGACATAGTCTTGGCTCTGTTGCCAGGCTGGAGTGCAGTGGCACAATCTCAGTTCACTGCAACCTCCGCCTCCTGGGTTCAAGTGATTCTCCTGCCTCAGCCTCCAGAGTAGCTGGGACTTACAGGCGCAAGCACTGCTACGCCCAGCTATTTTTTTTTTTTTTTTTTGAGACGGAGTCTCATTCTGTTGCCCAGGTTGGCGTGCGGTGGAGTGATCTCAGCTCACTGCAACCTCTGCATCCCAGGTTCAAGCTATTCTCCTGCCTCAGCCTCCCAAGTAGCTGAGATTACAGGTGCCTGCCACTACACCCGGCTAATTTTTTGTATTTTTAATAGAGAAGGGGTTCACCACGTTGGCCAGGCTGGTCTCGAACTCCTGACCTTGTGATTCGCCTGCCTCAGCCTCCCAAAGTGTTGGGATTATAGGCGTGAGCCACCGCGCCCAACTTCTAACTTTTGTATTTTTAATAGAGACGGGGTTTCACCATGTTGGCCAGGGTGGTCTCGATCTCCTGACCTTGTGATCTGCCCGCCTTGGCCTCCAAAAGCTCTGGGATTACAGGCATGAGCCACTACATCTGGCCTGGTGTATTTTTTCAATTCTAGACGTTTCCTTTTGGTCTTTTTCATATCTTCTGTTTTTCTGTTGATTCCATATTTGTTCTTTTATTGTGTTCATGTTCTGTTTTAAACCCACGAATTATAATAGCCATTTTAAATTCCTGTCTGTTAGTTAGGTTATTTCAGTTATTTTGGGATTTGTTTCTATTGACTTTTTTTTCCTGCTTCTCATGTCTGATATTTTATTGTAAGGTGAACTTTATGGATGCTACTTTGAGTGTCTATATATATTTTGCAATTCAGAGACTTTAAATTTTTTTTTTTGAGACAGGGTCTCATTTTGTCATCCAGGCTGGAGTGGAGGGGCACAATCACGGCTCATTGCCTCACTGCAGCCTTGACCTCCTGGGCTCAAGCAATTCTCCTGCCTCAGCTCCCCAGGTAGCTGGGACTCAGGCACACCCTACCACATCTGGCTAACTTTTTCGTATTTTTTGTGGAGACGGGGTTTTGCCATGTTTCCACATCTGGTCTTGAACTCCTCAGCTCACATGATCTACCTGCCTTGGCCTTTGATGCTGGGATTACAGGTGTGAGCCACTGTGCCCAACCAGGAGACTTTTCATATATGTGTGCATATATATGTAACCATTACCACAGTCAATTTATTCTTATTATTATTTTTGAGACAGGGTCTCACTCTGTCACCCAGGCTGGAGTGTAGTGGCGCGATCTGGGCTCACTACAACCTCTGGCTCCTGGGTACAAGCGTTTCTCCTGCCTCAGCCTCCCGAGTGGCTGGGATTACAGGCACGAGCCACCACACCTGGCTAATTTTTGTATTTTTAGCAGGGACAGGGTTTCAACATGTTGGCCAGGTTGGTCTCGAGCTCCTAACCTCAAGTGATCAGTCTGCCTCTGCCTTCCAAAGTGTTGGAATTACAGGTGTGAGCCACCATGCCCGGCCCACAGTTTATTTTATTATTTATTTTAATTAATTTATTTATTTTATCTTACTTATTTTTTATTTTTTGAGATATAGTCTCACTCTGTTGCCCAGGTTGGAGTGCAGTGGTGTGATCTCAGCTCACTGCAACCTCCACCTCCCTCGTTCAAGTGATTCTGCTGCCTCAGCCTCCTGAGTAGCTGGGATTACAGGCACCCGCCACCATGCCTTCCTAATTTTTTTTTTTTTTTTTTTAATGATGGAGTCTCGCACTGTCACCCGGGCTGGTGTGCAGTGGCACAATCTTGGCTCGCTGCAACCCCCGCCTCCCGGGTTCAAGTGATTCTCCTGCCTCTGCCTCCCGAGTAGCTAGGATTACAGGCGCCTGCCACCACTCTCGGCTAATTTTTTGTATTTTTATTAGAGACGGGGTTTCACTATGTTGGCCAGGCTGGTCTTGAACTGCTGACCTCATGATCCAACCACCTCAGCCTCCCAAAGTGCTGGGATTACAGGCGTGAGCCACTGTGCCTGGCCAATTTTTGTATTTTTGGTGAAGATGGGGTTTCACCGTGTTGGCCAGGCTGGTCTCGAACTCCTGACCTCAGATGATCCACCCACCTCATCTTCCCAAAGTAGTGTGATTACAGGAGTGAGCCTCTGCACCTGGCCCGACAGTTAATTTTAGAGCAACTTTTTTTTTTTTTTTTTTTTTTGAGATGGAGTCTGTCACCCATGCTGGAGTGCAGTGATGCTATCTTGGCTCACTGCACTCTCTGCCTTCTGGGTTCAAGGGATTCTCCTGCCTCAAGGCTCCTGAGTAGGTGGGACTATAGATAGGCATGTGCCACCATGCCTGGCTAATTTTTTATTTTTAGAACAGGGTTTTGCTATGTTGGCCAGGCTGGTCTCAAACTCATGACCTCAACTGATCCACCCGCCTTAGCCTCCCAAAATGCACGAATTAACAGCTACCACACTTGGCCAGCCTTTCTATTTTGTAGAGGAGAAAGGCATTTTTTGCCTTACGATAGGGTTATGTACCAATAAAACCCTTGTAAATTTAAAATATTCTAAGTCCAAAATGCATTTAAGACACCTAAACTATCAAATATAGGTTAGTCTGGCCTACCTTAAATGTGCTCAGAACTCTTACATTAGCCTACAGTTGAGCAAAATCATCTAACACAAAGCCCATTTCATTATAGTGTTGAATATCTCATGGAATTTATTGATACTGACAGTGAAAAACAGTGGTCATATGGGTACTCACTGTAAACATACACAGTTGAAAGCACTCTGGGCCTGAAGAATGTTTGAAGCATTGAACTAAAAGTTAATTGCTGGATTATGGAGAAGCTACATCAACAGGGTCACCAGTTGCTCTTCTAAGCATTGGAGCCCATTGACACTTGTTGATGGTTTAGCAGGCATAGTGTTCAAGAAGATATCAAGTATTGGTTGTTTACCCTTGTGATGGTGTGGCTGACTGGGAGCTGCAGCTCACTCTGCTGACCAGCATTGAAAGAGTATCATATTATGTCACTAGTCCGGGAAGAGATCAAAACTCAAAATTTGAAGTATGGTTTCTACTTTATACCATTGTAATTCCAAAAATCATGAGTCAGGGACCATCTGTACATGCCTTTATAGCCTCACCTTACTGTCAGTTTCTTACACTTTCATAGGACCTTGACTGTATCACTGTTTGAGGTTGTGAACAGTTTTGAGAATAGACACATGATAATCAATGAATACATATTTTTTGAGTGAATGACCATGTAATCTCTGCTTGGAGTGTCCCAAATGTTGCATTGAAATTGTCAGATTTCTTGTTTGTATTCTTCACTAAACTTTAGCTTTAAAGGGACTAGAACCATGTCTTACCCACCTCTGTATTTTCAGTGGCTAGCACAGAACAGGTGATAAGTAAAGGGTTAAGAGAACTTACTATTGGGGCCGGGTGCGGTGGCTCATGCCTGTAATCGAGCACTTGGGGAAGCTGAAGTGGGAGGATCTCTTGATACCATGAGTTTCGAGACTAGCTTGGACAACAAAGTGGGACTCTATAATAAACCTACAAAAAATTAGCTGGGCATGGTGGCACGGGCTTGTAGTCCCAGTTACTCAGGAGGCTGAGTGGAAGGATCACCTGACTGCGGAAGTCAAAGTTGCATTCGGCTGTGATTGTGCCACTGCACTCCAGCCTAGGCGATAGTGAGACCCTGTTTCAAAAAAAAGAAAAAAAGAACTTAATGTTTTTCAAGATACAGTATGTTCTCTCTGACTGTGGGTTCAGTATATGTGAATTCAGCCAACTTTGGATGGAAAATATTTGGGGAAAAATACCTGCATCTGTATTGAACATGTACAGACTTTTTTCTTGTCATTCTGTAAACAATACAGTATAAAGGGTTATACTGTATTAGTGTTTATAAGTAATTTAGAAATGATTTGTAGTATATGAGAATGTCTGCATAGGTTATATGCAAACATTACACCATTTTATATAAGGAGACTTGAGCATCTGTGGATACTGGTCAGAGAGTTCTGGAACCAATCTGCAGATTTTGAGGCACAGCTGTACAACAGAAAGGACAACAGATTAAATTTTCCATTCAGTTAACAGTTGGAATGAGATGGTTTCGTTACATATAAATCATTATTAGAGTATGAAGGATGTATCTTCAGATACCCTCATCAAGTGGAATAGGTATGGCATGACCAGTTTTATGTTGAATTGTTGCAGATGTATTCTAACAAAGTTTGTTTGGGGTTTTGTTTGCTAGGAAGAGGCATCTCCCTACACTTTGGTCAACATCTGCCTGAATGTCCTGATTGCTAACCTGGAGAAATTGTGTTCTGAAAGACCTGATGGAACACTGTGCCTTCCGGAGCATTGGAGTTTCCCTCAGGAAGTAGCCGATCGATTTCTCAGGGTGATGACTTGGCAAGGTAGTGATAAGGCTTCTCTAAAGTCAGCTCTTGCAGTACTTTACTATTTGAAAAGCACTTTTACACACAATTTCTATTGTGATTCTCACAAAGTATTTCCATTTCATTTGTCTGGAAGTTGAGACTCACTCTTTCTGGGATTCCATGATGGAAATTGTCTTCTAGGCTAGCCCTGCTATTGACTTGGTTTTCCACTCTTCACTTACTAAGTTATCACTCATCCATCTGCTCTCTAGCTTTCTTTTTTTTTTTTGAGACGGATTTTCACTCTTGTCGCCAAGGCTGGAGTGTAGTGGCACAATCTTTGCTCACTGCAGCCTCCGCCTGGGTTTAAGCGATTCTCCTGCCTCAGCCTCCCGAGTAGCTGGGATTATAGGCGCCCACCATGCCTGGCTGATTTTTGTATTTTTAGTAGAGACGGGGTTTCACCACTTTGGTCAGGCTGGTCTTGAACTCCTGAGTTCAGGTGATCCGCCTGCCTTGGTTTCCCAAAGTGCTGGGATTACAGACATGAGCCACTGTGCCCGGCCTGCTCTCTAGCTTTTTCAAAATGCTCTTGCTGTAGTCTTGTTTACCATTCTTTTCATTATGGTTATGAGTCTTACCTCCCATTGTAGCTGGGCTTAAAGAACTCCACTAAAAAAATAAAGGAAAAAAAAGGACATTTTATTATTTATTTATTTATAACCTGGGATTACAGATGTGAGTCACCATGTCCGGCCATAATTTTTGTATTTTTAGTAGAGATGGGGTTTCACCATGTTGGCCAGGCTGGTCTCAAACTCCTGACCTCAAGTGGTCTGCCTGCCTTGGCCTCCCAAAGTGCTGGGATTACAGGCGTGAGGCACCGTGCCTGGCCCATAATCAATTTTAGAACCTCAAACTTTCCATCACCTCAGAAAGAAACCTTGTGCCCGTTATATTTTACTTCCCTTTTCCCACATCCCTCCAGCCCTAAGCAACCACAAGTCTACTGTCCATCTCTATGGATTTGCCTATTCTGAACATTTAATATAAATTAAATCATCCAATATGTGGCCTCGTGTGCCGAACTTTTTTCATTTAGCATGTTTAAGGCTCACATTGTGCAACATGTATATCTGTACTCGTTCCTTTTTATAGTCGCATATTCTACTGTATGGACATACCACATTGTATTTATCTGTTTTTCGGTTGATGGACATTTGTGTTGTTCTCACTTTTGGGCTATTATGAATAATATGCTACCAAAAAGATATGTGTACAAATTTTATTTTTAAACTTGAAAAATTTATTCTAAACTTTCTCTGCTCCATATGAATCTGCAGGAATGTGTAAGAGTTTCTATGTGGACATAAGTTTTCATTTCTCTGAGTGAAATTGCTGGATCAAATGGTAACTCATTATCTTTTTGAGGAACTGCCAGACTATTGTTTGTGGCTGTACTATTTTACATTCCCACCAGCAGTGTCCAAGGGTTCTAATTTCTCCACGTTCTCACCAAGACTCATCTGACATTTTGATTATAGCCATCCTAGTGGACGTGAAATAGTATCTGTTGTGCTTTTAATTTGCCTTTCTTTAATGACTTATGGTGTTGAGCAACTTTTCATGTGCTTGTTGGCCATTTGTGTCTTTTTTTTTTTTTTTTTTGAGACAGAGTCTCTATTGCCCAGGCTGGAGTGCAGTGGCGCGATCTCGACTCACCACAACCTCTGCCTCCTGGGTTCAAGTGATTCTCCTGCCTCAGCCTCCCCAGTAGCTGGGACTACAGGCGCTTGCCACCATGCCTAGCTAATGTATGTATTTTTAGCAGAGATGGCGTTTCACTGTGTTGGCCAGGCTGGTCTCGAACTCCTGACCTCGTGATCTGCCGGCTTCAGCCTCCCAAAGTGCTGGGATTGCAAGTGTGAGCCACTATGCCCGGCTTTTTTTTTTTTTTTTTGAGACAGAGTTTCGTTCTTGTTGCCCAGGCTGTAGTGCAGTGGCTTCCCAAAGTGCTAAGATTACATGCATGAGCCACTGTGCCTGGCCTGTATATTGTATATTACATTAATTGCTCTTTGGATGTTCTACCAACCTTGTATCCCTTGGACAAATCCCACTTGGTCATTTTTGTGTGCTACTGCTTTTTTAGTTTTGTTTTGTTTACTCTGCTTGATAATGTTTTTGTTTTTGTTTTGAGATGGGGTCTTGCTCTGTTGCCCAGGCTGGAGTGCAATGGTGCTATCATAGGTCACTGCTGCCTTGACCTCCTCAGCTCAAGCAGTTTTCCCTCCTCAGCCTCCCGAGAAAAACACAACTTTGAACTGTACAGATCCACCCGTACACAAATCCTTTTCAGTAAATATGCTGCAGTTTTTTTTGGAGATTTGCAACAATTTGAAAAAACTCGCCAACTTTGTAGCATAGAAATATCAAAAGGTAAGAAAAGGATTTGTCATGAATGTATAAAAAATATACTGCAGCACTCTTCATAATAGCCAAGATATGGAATCAATCTGAGTGTCTATCAATGGAGGAATGTATAAAGAAAATGTGGAATGTGCACACAATAGAATACTATTCAGCCATAAAAAAGAATAAAATCCTGTCATGTGCGGCAGCATAGATGAACCTGAAGGACATTATGTTAAGTGAAATAAGCCAGGCACGGAAAGATAAATACCACATGATCTCACTCATGAAATCTAAAGAAGTTGATCTCATAGAAGAAAAGAATAGAATAGTAGTTACCAGAGGCTGGGGAGAGGAGGAAGAAAGGGGAAATAGGGAGAGGTTACTCAACAAGTACAAAGTTAGAGTTAGATAGGAATAAATTCCGGTGGCCTATTACACAGTAGGGTTTCTATGATGAACAATAATGTATTATATATTTCAAAATAGATAGGATTTTGAATGTTCCCACCACAAAGAAATGATAATGTATAAGGTCATGGACATACTAAATACTTTGATTTGATGATCACACAATATATATACGCATATAGAAATATCACACTGTACCCCCAAATATGTACAGTTATGTATCAAAAATAAATAAAATGCGAAATAAATGAAAGAGGGAGCACAACTACTGCTGACCTTATAGAAATGAAATGGATTAGAAAGGAATACTATGAACAAGTGTATGCCAATAAATTCGATAACTTTCATCAAAGGGACAAGTTTCTAGAATAACACAAACTAAAATTTTAACACATATCTTTGTGGTAGCATAAAGGCTGAGGCAGGAGAATCACTTGAACCCAGGAGGCAGAGGTTGTGGTGAGTCGAGATCGCGCCACCACACTCCAGCCTGGGCAATAGAGACTCTGTCTCAAAAAAAAAAAAAAAAAAAAAAAAAAGACACAAATGGCCAACAAGCACATGAAAAGTTGCTCAACACCATGTCATTAAAGAAAGGCAAATTAAAAGCACAACAGATACTATTTCACGTCCACTAGGATGGCTATAATCAAAATGTCAGATGAGTCTTGGTGAGAACGTGGAGAAATTAGAACCCTTGGACACTGCTGGTGGGAATGTAAAATAGTACAGCCACAAACAATAGTCTGGCAGTTCCTCAAAAAGATAATGAGTTACCATTTGATCCAGCAATTTCACTCAGAGAAATGAAAACTTATGTCCACATAGAAACTCTTACACATTCCTGCAGATTCATATGGAGCAGAGAAAGTTTAGAATAAATTTTTTAAGTTTAAAAATAAAATTTGTACACATATCTTTTTGGTAGCATATTATTCATAATAGCCCAAAAGTGAGAACAACACAAATGTCCATCAACCGAAAAACAGATAAATACAATGTGGTATGTCCATACAGTAGAATATGCGACTATAAAAAGGAACGAGTACAGATATACATGTTGCACAATGTGAGCCTTAAAAACATGCTAAATGAGGCTGGGCGCAGTGGCTCACGCCTGTGATCCCAGCACTTTCGGAGGCCGAGGCCGGCGGATCACGAGGTCAGGAGATCGAGACCACTGTGAAACCCCGTCTCTACTAAAAATACAAAAAAAATTAGCCAGGCGCGGTGGCGGGCACCTGTGGTCCCAGCTACTTGGGAGGCTGAGGCAGGAGAATGGCTTGAACCCGGGAGGCGGAGCTTGCGGTGAGCCAAGATCGCGCCACTGCACTCCGGCCTGTGCGACAGAGCAAGACTCCGTCTCAAAAACAAAAACAAACAAACAAAAACCATGCTAAATGAAAAAAGTTCAGCACACAAGGCCACATATTGGATGATTTAATTTATATTAAATGTTCAGAATAGGCAAATCCGTAGAGATGGAAAGTAGACTAGTGGTTGCTTAGGGCTGGAGGGATGTGGGAAAAGGACAGTAAAATCTAACGGGCACAAGGTTTCTTTCTGAGGTGATGGAAAGTTTGAGGTTCTAAAATTGATTATGGGCCAGGCACGGTGCCTCACGCCTGTAATCCCAGCACTTTGGGAGGCCGAGGCAGGCAGATCACTTGAATTCAGGAGTTTGAGACCAGCCTGGCCGACGTGGTGAAACCCTATCTCTACTAAAAATGCAAAAATTACGGCCGGACGTGGTGGCTCACACGTGTAATCCCAGGTTATAAAACTGATCATTTGTTGTGTAAATTTTCTCATAATAGGGATTTTCTCATATAAGTGCTATGATTTTGGTGTGTTCCTCTGATCCCTGTATATCCTGTCACTTGAACGTTGGAGGTAGACGCTTGATCAAGTTCACGTTGGGGTTTTTTGTTTTTTTTTTTAAACTCTTGGTGTGGTGCTATGTGCTTTCTTCAGGGAGTTGATGAGGTTGGTTTGTTTTTGTGATTGTGGTGGCCACAGATGGATGATCACGCCTAGATCCATTAAATTATCAGGAGTGGCTGGGCATGGTGGCTCATGCCTATAATCCCAGCACTTTGGAAGGCCTAGGCAGGAGGACTGCTTGGAACCAGGAGTTCGAGGCTATAGTGAGCTATGATGGTGCCATTGTACTGCATCCTGGGCAAGAGTGAGACTCTGTTTCTTTAAAAAAAAAAAAAAAAAGGCTGGGCGCGGTGTCTCAAGCCTGTAATCCCAGCACTTTGGGAGGCCGAAGTGGGCGGATCACAAGGTCAGGAGATCGAGACCATCCTGGCTAACACGGTGAAACCCCGTCTCTACTAAAAATACAAAAAATTAGCTGGGCGTGGTGGCGGGCACCTGTAGTCCCAGCTGCTCGGGAGGCTGAGGCAGGAGAATCGCATGAACCTGGGAGGCAGAGCTTGCGGTGAGCTGAGATTGCGCCACTGCACTCCAGCCTGGACGACAGAGCGAGACTCCATCTCAAAAAAAAAAAAAAAAAAAAAAAATTGGCCGGGCGCGTTGGCTCATGCCTGTAATCCCAGCACTTTGAGAGGCCGAGGCAGGCAAATCACCTGAGGTCAGGAGTTTGAGACCAGCCTGACCAGCATGGAGAAGCCCCATCTCTACTAAAAATATAAAATTAGCTGGGTGTGGTGGCACATGCCCGTAATCCCAGCTACTCGGGAGGCTGAGTTAGGAGAATCGCTTGAAGCTGGGAGGTGGAGGTTGCAGTGAGTCGAGATTGTGCCATGCACTCCAGCCTGGGCAACAAGAGTGAAACTGTCTAAAAAAAAAAAAAAAATTATCAGGGTTTCTTGTTGGTTTGACTTTTAGTGGTCATTACTCTCCTTCACCTTTCTGGTTTAGAATAGTTTTCTGTGTTTTTTTTTTTTTTTTTTAAATTTTTTTGAGACGGAGTCTCGCTCTCTCGCACAGGCTGGAGTGCAGTGGCGCAATCTCGGCTCGCTGCAAGCTCTGCTTCCCGGGTTCATGCCATTCTCCTGCCTCAGCCGCCCAGCAGCTGGGACTACAGGCGCCCACCACCATGCCCGGTTAATTTTTTGTATTTTTAGTAGAGATGGGGTTTCACTGTGTTAGCCAGGATGGTCTCGATCTTCTGACCTTGTGATCCGCCCACCTTGGCCTCCCAAAGTGCTGGGATTACAGGCATGAGCTACCGTGCCCGGCCTAGTTTTCTGTTTTGTTTTTTTCTTGTATCCTGGATTACTCTTCCACAATTTCCTTCTGTTTTTCTATCTGCACCTTAAGTATTTTGTGCTGCTTTTTTTTTTTTTTTTTTTTGAGATGGAGTCTCGCTCTGTCGCCCAGGCTGGAGTGCAGTGGTGCGATCTCGGCTCACTGCCAGCTCCGCCTCCTGGGTTCACGCCATTCTCCTGCCTCAGCCTCCTGAGTAGCTGGGACTACAGGCGCCCGCCACCACGCCCGGCTAATTTTTAAAATATTTTTAGTAGAGACAGGGTTTCACCGTGTTAGCCAGGATGTCTCCATCTCCTGACCTCATGATCCGCCTGCCTCGGCCTCCCAAAGTGCTGGGATTACAGGCGTGAGCCACGGTGCCCGGCCATATTTTGTGCTTCTTAAGGTCCTATCTTGGATACTCTTCTCACTCTGAACACTCCTTGTGTGATTTTCCTTGGTTTATTTTACCTCTTCTACTGTCATTCCCCAGAGTTCCCAGCCCTTTATCCTAAACTCCTGAATCATGTTACCAATTGCTCCCTTGCTGTCCTGCACTTTTCTCTGGGCAGATGAGTCATCATATTCTCCTGATTTTCTTCCTACCTCAATGAATGCTGCTACTTTCATTTTTTAATTTTTTATTTTTTTGAGATGGAGTTTTGTTCTTGTTGCCCAGGCTGGAGTGCAATGGCGTGATCTTAGCTCACTGCAACTTCTGCCTCCCACGTTCAAGCATTTCTCCTGCCTCAGCCTCCCGCTGGGATTACAGGGGCCTGCCACCATGCCTTGCCAACTTTTTGTATTTTTAGTATAGACGGGTTTTACTGTGTTGGCCAGGCTGGTCTCAAACTCCTGATCTCAAACTCCTGACCTCAGTTAATCTGCTTGCCTCAGCCTCCCAAAGTGCTTCAATTACAGGCGTGAGCCACTGCACCCAACCTATTTTATTTTTTTTGAGACAGGGTCTCACTGTGTAGCCCAGGCTGGACTGCAGTGGTGTGATCATGGTTTGCTGTCACTTCAAATTCCTGGGCCCAAGTGATCCTCCTGTCTCAGCCTCCCGAGTAACTGGGAACTACAGGTGTGCACTACCATGCCTGGCTAATTTAAAATTTTTTTTTTTGTAGAGATGGAGTCTCCCCATGTTGCCCAGGCTGCTCTCAAAACGCCTAGGCTTGAGGAGTCCACCTGCCAGGGACTCCCAAAGTGCTGGGATTACAGGCATGAGCCACTGTGCACAGCTTAAATTTTTCTTTTTTCTCTCTTCTTTTTTTTTTTTGGTTAGAGACAGTCTCAGTCTGTCCCCTCAGGCTGGAGTGCAGTAGCACCAACTCAACTCACTGTTCCACCTCCTTCCCAGGTTCAAGCAATTCTCGTGCCTCAGCGACTGAGTAGCTCGGACTACTGGCGAACACCACCACGCCCGGCTAACTTTTATATTTTTAGTAGAGACGGGGTTTTACCGTGTTGGCGAGGCTGGTCTTGAACTCCTGACCTCAAGTGATCCGCCCGCCTTGGCCTCCCAAAGTGTTGGGATTACAGGCGTGAGTCACTGTGCCTGGCCCTAAATTCTTTACTCTGTCACAAAATTGGTGTTTCTAAAAATATAATTATAACCCTTTTTTTTTTTTTTAAAGAAGCTACATCAAAATATGATGACCGGCCAGGTGCAGTGGCTCTCACCTGTAATCCCAGCACTTTGGGAGGCCGAGCCAGGTGGATCACCTGAGGTCAGGAGTTTGAGACCAGCCTGGCCAACATGGTGAAACCCCGTCTCTACTAACAATACAAAAATTAGCCGGGCATGGTGGCAGGTGCCTGTAATCCCAGCTGCTGGGGAGGCTGAGGCAGGAGAATCACTTGAACCTAGGAGGCGGAGATTGCAGTGAGCCGAGATTACGCCACTGCACTCCTGCCTAGGTGGCAAGAGTGAAACTCAGTCTCAAAAAAAAAAAAAAAAAAAAAAGTGATGACCATTCATTTTCTGCTTAAAAAGTCTTGAATTGTTCCTCATTGTCCATAGGGTAAAAGTTTGCATTTCCTAGCTTTGAGGACAGGCCTTTTACCATCCGCTTCATCCTTACTTCCAGCCATGCCCCCCAACAGGCCCTATGTCCCAGTAGTGCTGTTCTACGTTTTGAGTGATTTGCTGTTCTGTGTCTTCCATTTCTTTGACATACTCACCTTCCCCCTGGCAAACTGATTTTGTCTTTAAAACCTTCCTCAAAGTTAAATTGGTCTCATCTGTGCAAATTCAATACCAGGTACATACCACTACTACACATAGCACACTACTGTACTTGTTTATTTACCTGGTATGCCTCCCTATACTGAATTCCTTGTGGTCACAGGTGTCTGATTACCTTACGTGCCTGTTACGTAACATGGAATCTCACCATAGAAGATGTGTAGTAGGCCAGGTGCAGTGCCTGTAGTCCCAGCTACTTGGGAGGCTGAGGCAAGGGAATCGCTTGAACTTGGGAAGCGGAGGTTGCAGTGAGCCGAGATCGCCCCACTGCACTCCAGCCTGGGTGACAGAGCAAGACTCCATCTCAAAAAAAAAAAAAAAAATAAAGGATGTGTAGTAAATGAAAAATAGGACAACCCATTCGTTTTACACATGAGGAAAATGAGGCCCAGAGAGGTAAGTGACTTGTCAAATATTATCTACTAATTTGGTTAAAAATAATATTAGTAGTGGTACTTGTATATTGTATATCCTGTGCTTATCTACCTATTTTATTTTGTTCTTCCTTTCTGTGAGCAAGGTTACTGTAGATAAAATTTTGGGCTCTACAGCCAAACTGGGGTTGACTCCTGATTCTGATGGTGACCTTGGATAAATTACTTAACCTATTCAAGTTTCAGTTTCCTCAGCTACATAGTAGTAGTAACAATAATTCCTTTATAGTATTAATGCATGGAATACATGAGATAATAATCATATTAAAGGAGTTTAGAACAATGCTAGCACAGAGCAGTAAATGTTGTCATTATTGTTATTAACATCTGTCTTAATTCTTTGCCACATTTTATCCTGGAAACATTACAAGTTGGTTCTGGTTCTTTTATAGGCAAGCTGACTGACAGAACAGCAAGCATTTTCCGAGGCAACCAAATGAAACTGAAGCTGGTCAATATCCAAAAAGCTAAAATCTCTACAGCTGCATTCATAAAAGCCTTCTGCCGTCATAAGCTCATTGAACTGAATGCTACTGCAGTGCACGCTGACCTCCCAGTTCCAGACATCATAAGTGGACTCTGCAGCAATAGGTGGATCCAGCAAAACCTCCAGTGTCTCCTGTTAGACTCGACAAGCATCCCTCAAAATTCAAGATTACTCTTCTTTAGTCAGCTCACTGGTCTTCGTATTTTAAGTGTTTTTAATGTTTGTTTTCATACTGAAGACCTGGCTGATGTTTCTCAGTTACCAAGACTGGAAAGCTTAGATATCTCTAATACTCTCGTCACTGATATTTCTGCACTGCTTACCTGTAAGGATCGATTGAAGTCTCTCACAATGCACTATCTGAAATGCCTGGCCATGACCAAACCACAAATTCTTGCAGTCATTAGAGAACTTAAATGTCTGCTTCACCTTGATATTTCTGATCACAGGCAACTCAAATCAGACCTAGCTTTTCATTTGCTACAGCAGAAGGATATCCTGCCCAATGTTGTGTCATTGGATATTTCTGGGGGCAATTGCATCACTGATGAAGCTGTAGAACTGTTTATACGACAGCGGCCTGCCATGCAATTTGTGGGACTATTGGCCACGGATGCTGGCTCTTCTGACTTCTTTACTACAAAGCAAGGCTTGAGGGTTTGTTCTTATATGAATAAGTTTTGTTTCATTTGTTTAGAACATTATTAAACTCGTGCTATAGACCAGAATTTTTACTAGGTATTACGGTTACAGAGACAGATAAAAAAATCCTTAAAGAGCTTATTTAATAATTAATGATTATTATGCACCTACTATGTGGAAGGTTGTGAGAATGTTATTATTATTTTTTGAGATGGAGTAGTTTTGTATTTTTAATAGAGATTGGGTTTCTTCATGTTGGTCAGGCTGGTCTCGACCTCCTGACCTCAGGTGATCTGCTTGCCTCGGCCTCCCAAAGTGCTGGGATCATAGGCATGAGCCACTGTGCCCGGCCACACGTGAGAATATAATATTAAGATACAGGCTGGGCATGGTGACTCACACCTGTAATCCCAGCACTTTGGGAGGCCAAGGCGGGCAGATCACTTGAGGTCAGGAGTCCGAGACCAGCCTGGCCAACATGGTGAAACCTGGTCTCTACTAAAAATACAAAAATTAGCCGGGTGTGTTGGCGGGCGCCTGTAGTCCCAGCTACTTGGGAGGCTGAGGCAGGAGAATCACTTGAACCTGGGAGGTGGAGGTTGCACCACTGCACTCCAGCCTGGCCAAAAGCAAAACGCAGTCTCAAAAAAAAAAAAAAAAAAAAAGAAGATATAGTGGGTTCAAGTGATTCTCCTGCCTCAGCTTCCCGAGTAGCTGGGACTACAGGCACATGCCACCATGCCCAGCTAGTTTTTTATTTTTAGTAGAGACGGGGCTTCACCATGTTGGCCAGGCTGGTCTCGAACTCCTAACCTCAGGTGATCCGCCTGCCTCAGCCTCCCAAAGTGCTGGGATTATAGGCATGAGCCACCGCGCCCAGCCCGATTATTATTATTATTATTTTTTGGAGACTGAGCTGTGCTCTTGTTGCCCAGGGTGGAGTGCAATGGCGCAATCTCGGCTCACTGCAACCTTCGCCTCCCGGGTTCAAGCGATTCTCCTGCCTCAGCTTCCCGAATAGCTGGGATTACAGGCACGCACCACCACACCTGGCTAATTTTTTGTATTTTTAGTAGAGGCAGAATTTCACTATGTTGGTCAGGCTGGTCTCGAACTCCCAGACCTCAGGTGATCCACCCGCCTTGGGCTCCCAAAGTGCTGGGATTACAGGCATGAGCCACCATGCTTGGCCCAGAGCTGTTGTTTTAAAATAACTCTTTCTTTATAATAATACCTCCTTAGTTCTTCCTAGGGGAAGAGAATAAAGTGATTTGTATACTCATTAGTTGTGTTAACATTTTATTCTTTTGATTTGAAGTTAGCAATTGTTGTATTTTAATTAATTAATTAATTTTTTATTGAGACAGAGTCACTCTGTTGTTCAGGATGGAGTGCAGTGGCACAATCTTGGCTCACTGCAACCTCTGCTGTGAGCTGAGATCCCCAAATTTTTTTGGGACTGTCGAGTCCTGCTCTGTCGCCCAGGCTGGAGTGCAGTGGTCCGATCTTGGCTCACCATCAAGGATTATCTCTTCCCCCCTTGGATTAACTTGGCATCTTTGTTGAAAATCGGGTGTCCATATATGTGTGAGTCTGTTACTGGGCTCTTTATTTTTTATTTTTTTTGAGACAGAGTCTTGTCTGTCGCCCAGGCTGGAGTGCAGTGGCACGATTTCTGCTCACTGCAATCTTCGCCTCCCGGGTTCACGCCATTCTCCTGCCTCAGGCTCCAGAGTAGCTGGGACTATAGGCACCCATCACCACGCCTGGCTAATTTTTTGTATTTTTAGTAGAGATGGTGTTTCACCGTGTTAGCCAGGATAGTCTCGATCTCCTGACCTCGTGATTTGCCTGCCTCATCCTTCCAAAGTGCTAGGATTACAGGTGTGAGCCACCGCGCCCAGCTGGGCTCTTTATTTTTATCTGTTTGTCTATACCTATACTATATTGCCTTTTTTTTTTTTTTTTTTGAGACAGAGTCTCGGTCTGTCACCCAGGCTGGAGTGCAGTGGTGTGATCTCGGCTCACTGCAACCTCCGCCTCCCGGATTCAAGTGATTCTCCTGGCTCAGCCTCCCTAGTAGCTGGGACTATAGGCGTGCACCACCACGCCCATCTAATTTTTGTACTTTTAGTAGAGATGAGGATTTACCATGTTGGCCAGGCTGGTCTTGAACTCCTGACCTCAGGTGATCTGCCCACTTTGACCTCCCAAAGTATTGGGATTACAGGCCTGAGCCATTGCGCCCCGGCCTACTGTCTTGATTACTATAACTTTATATGAAGTCTTGAAATTGGGTAATGTGACTTCTTCAACTGTTATTCTGTTTCATAATTGTTTTGGTTATTCTAGGTTCTTTGTATTTCCATATAAATCATAAAAGCAACTTGTCAATATCTACAAAAAGGACTACTGGTATTTTAGTTGGGATTGCATTAAATCTGTAGGTCAGTTTGAGGAAAATTGCCGTTTAATAACGTTGAGTCTCATGTTGTTTTAAAAAATAGAGGCGAGGTCTCACTATGTTGTCCAGGCTGGTCTCGTAGTCCTGGGCTCAAGCAACCCTTGAGCCTCAGACTCCCAAAGTGTTGGGATTACAGGCATTAGCCACCACGCCTGGCGCTAGTCTCCTGATTCTTGAATCCCGTATATCTCTGCATTTATTTAGATCTTTACTTTCTCTCAGCATATTTTGTCATGTAGCTGGGACTACAGGCGCCTGCCACCACGCCTGGCTAATTTTTGTAATTTTAGTAGAGATGGGGTTTCACCATATTGTTCAGGCTGGTCTCTACTCCTGACCTCAGGTGATCCACCTGCCTCAGCCTCACAAAGTGCTGGGATTACAGGCGTGAGCCACTGCGCCTGGCCAACACCTGGAACATTTAATTGAACATTTGTTGTTATTGTCTTAAACACTGGATGCCCCAAAAACCCTGTGGTTAAAAATGAATGGTGAAAAAATATGAATGGTGAAACCTGTTTGGTAACATCTTTATTTTCAGGTTGCTGGAGGAGCCAGTATGAGTCAGATTTCAGAAGCACTGAGCCGATACAGGAACAGATCATGTTTTATGAAGGAAGCCCTCCACAGGCTGTTCACAGAGACATTTTCAATGGAGGTAACCATGCCTGCTATTTTAAAGGTAATTGAAGAAAGACAGTTTTTACTATTACTTCTTAACTTGGTTCAATTAATAATTGTTCACGAACCACACTGAATATAATAAATTATATGCTTTATTCTATAGTGAGTCAAGTGCTCTCATAGAGCAAAGAATGTTAAGCTTAGCTGCCAAAGTGTCTTTTGCTTTGAGCATCTGGATTTATGTGGAATAAATTAGAATCAAAACAGTTAAAATTTGGTCTAAGTAAGGGAATAATAGGATCATGTGGCTTTCTGAAAGAAAACAAGTGCAGAACAAAATAAAAATAATTAAGGGTGGCCACATCTACCACTTGAAGTATTTTGTGAATAACATAAAGTTGCTTTTATCGATATAGCCAAACTTAGCTTTGGTTTAGGGAAGGATGCATTTTATTGTAAACGTAATTACAAGTATTAAGAGGCTTGGGAAAGAAAACTGCAGTTATTTATTTTTCTTTTATACATGTGTTTATTTGAAAATTGTAGTTGTTTTTAGTGAAACATAACAATGAAAGGTCTTAAGAAAAACCTTGTCTTTATTTGTAATTTTTTGCAATTCCTTAAAAATGTGGATATTTTCCCAGCACTTTGGGAGGCCGAAGCGGGTGGATCACGAGGTCAAGAGATTGAGACCATCCTGGCCAACATGGTGAAACCCTGTCTCTACTAAAAACAATACAAAAATTTGCTGGGCGTGGTGGCGCACTCCTATAGTCCCAGCTACTTGGGAGACTGAGGCAGGAGAACTGCTGGAACTTGGGAGGCGGAGGTTGCAGTGAGCCGAGATCGCGCCATTGCACTCCCTCCTGGTGACAGAGCAAGACTCAAAAAAAAAATATTTTTACAGCATGGGAGATTAACTTTATTTACAGCTCAAACGCTGTATAAAGAAAAACTCTGGGTCAGCTGTGGTGGCTCATGCCTGTAATCCCACCACTTTGGTTGGGAGGCTGAGATGGAAGGATTTCCTGGGGCCAGGAGTTCAAGACTAGCCTGATCAACATTAGTAAGACCCTGTCTCTACAAAAATTTAGAAAAAGAAAAAAAATTAGCTTCTGGCTGGGCACCATGGCTCACGCCTGTAATCCCAGCACTTTTTGGGAGGCTGAGGTGGACAGATCACCTGAGGTCAGGAATTTGAACAGCCTGGCCAACATGGTAGAACCCCGTCTCTACTAAAAATACAAAAATTAGCCAGGCGTGGTGCCAGGTGCCTGTAATCCCAGCTACTCAGGAGGCTGAGGCAGGAGAATCACTTGAACCTGGGAGGTGGAGGTTGCAGTGAGCCGAGATGATACCACTGCACTCCAGCCTGGGCGACAGAGCAAGACTCTGTCTCAAAAAACAAAAAAAAGTTAGGTGGGCATGGTTGTACATGCCTATAGTCCCAGCTACTTGGGTGACTGAGATTGGAGGACTACGTGAGCCCAGGATTTTTTTTTGGTTTGTTTTTTTTGAGACGGCGTCTCGCTCTGTCGCCTAGGCTGGAGTGCGGTGGCTTGATCTCCGCTCGCTGCAAGCTCCACCTCCCGGGTTCACACCATTCTCCTGCCTCAGCCTCCCAAGTAAGCTGGGACTACAGGCGCCCGTCACCACGCCCAGCTACTTTTTTGTATTTTTTAGTAGAGACAGAGTTTCACCGTGTTAGCCAGGATGGTCTTGATTTCCTGACCTCGTGATCCGCCCGCATTGGCCTCCCAAAGTGCTGGGATTACAGGCGTGAGCCACTGCGCCCGGCAAGCCCAGGAGTTTGAGGCTGCTACAGTAAGCTATGATGGTGCCACTATACTCCAGCCTGGGTAACAGAGCGAGATCCCAACTCAAAAAAATAAAATAAATTAAAAATTCTGAACCTTTTTTTCCATCTATAAGGAAGAGATTGAATTAGATGTTCTTCTGTTTTTGTTGTTCTTTGAGACAGGGTCTCACTCTGTTGCCCAGGCTCGAGTGCAGTGGCATGATATGATCTCAGCTAACTGCAGCCTTGACCTCCTGGGCTCAAGTGATCCTCCTGCCTCAGCCTCCTGAGTAGCTGGGACTATAGGCATGCCCCACCATGCCTGGCTATTTTTTTTGTTTTTTCTGTAAAGATGAGGTCTTACTGTGTTGCCTAGGCTGAATTTAGATGTTCTAAATTTCTTTTCATGCCAGGATTGTGTAGTTTTTGTGAAAATCACATTTCTTTTGGTTTCTGGATTTCTAAATTGCAGATGATGGCAATCTAATGAAACTGAAAAATCAATTTAGCAATATACAAAAAAAAAGTCATTTTCCATAGCAGAAGTATATCCCAGGTCTGTCTCTAGTAGAGGAAACAGATCACAGTGTCCTTGAATGACAGAGCAGGTGGGGGTCTAAGCTTGGAACAATGCCCTCATTTTACATTTGTGTTCTAGGTCTTCCACAGTGTAGCTTCAAGTTACCTAATGTTTTGTTTTACCATTTTTCAAATTCTTCTCCTCTGTTGGTGGATTTATCCCATCCTTTTTTTTCCACTTTCTGTTTTTCTTTATCACATTTCTTTCCCCTAGGAATACCCTGTCCATTCTGCCCCTACATTTATCTCCTCCTGTGTAAATCCTGAGACTCTGCCTAAATGTGCTCTCTCAATGAGTTCTTCTGATTCTCTCCCAGAAATGGCCACTCTTTCCATAACTACCTCAGATGTCACTTCATTGATGAGTCTTTTATGGTGCTTTTCTTCAATTTTATTTTTTGGCATTTCTCACAGTGTTATTACTGTCACAAGGCTTTATGCTAACGAGTAGCTCTCACTCATGTTTGTGTCCCCTGCAGTACCTGTCACAGTAGCTTGTATGGAGTGAGGCTCAATAAATGATTCTGAAGTTAATTTCACAGATAAAGAAATAGAGGTCTAGAGAAAGGAAGTGACTTGGCCAAAGTCACACAGATAGTTAGTGACTCCATTTGGATTAGAAGGCTTTGCTGTAATACTTTGATGTTCTAAAGAATAAATGCTTAGGATAGGGAAAATCTGTTCCTGTCCCAATAAACGAAGATTTGTGCCAATCAAAACATGCGCAAGATAGCATAGAGAATGTTACTGGCATCATATGCACTAAAAACAAGTTCATCTTCAGCTTGTGGCTATAGGAATGAGGAATCACCCGTTGGATTTGCGAGTGCAGTTCACAGCCAGTGCTTGCGCTCTCAACCTAACACGCCAGGGCCTGGCCAAGGGGATGCCTGTTCGCCTGTTGTCAGAGGTCACCTGTCTACTTTTCAAGGCTCTGAAAAATTTCCCCCATTACCAGCAGGTAATTTCAATTGAATATTTGTTTGTGCTTTTTTTGTTGTTAATAGTCTCAGCTCTGTCGCCCAGGCCAGAGTGCCGTGGCACAATTTGTTTTTGTTTTTTTAAAGACAGAGTCTCTCTCTGTCGCCCAGGCTGGAGTGCGGTGGCACGATCTCAGCTCACTGTAACCTCTGCCTCCCGGGTTCAAGCAATTCTCCTGCCTCAGCCTCCTGAGTAGCTGGGATTACAGGCGTGCACCACGACGCCCAGCTAATTTTTGTATTTTTAGTAGAGACGGGGTTTCACCATGTTGGTCAGGCTGGTCTCGAACTCCTGGCCTCATGAGCCATGGCATGCGGCAGACAATTTGTGTTTTCTAACTTTAGGATAAATATGTGAAAAATATATATTATTTAGTTCTGGTTTTTCATCCTATTAGAGAAAGAGAATAGATAAAAGAGTGTGTTTGTTATAGAAAAAATAGGAAATATAGATAAGCAGTGAGGCTAAAATTTTCTTTTTTTTGAGAGATTTTCCTTCTTGTTGCCCAGGGTGGAGTGCAGTGGTATGATCTCGGCTCACCGCAACCTCCGCCTCCTGGGTTCGTGCCATTCTCCTACCTCAGCCTCCCGAGTATCTTAGACTACAGGCGCTCGCCACCATGCCTGGCTAATTTTTTTTTTTTGTATTTTTAGTAGAGATGGGTTTCACCGTGTTAGCCAGGATGGTCTCGATCTCCTGACCTCATGATCTGCCCACCTTGGCGTCCCAAAATTCTGGGATTACAGACGTGAGCCCCCGCGCCTGGCCTACACTCATTTTTATTTTTATTATTTTTTTTGAGACGGAGTCATTCTGTTGCTGAGGCTAGAGTGCAGTAGCACGATCTTGGCTCACTGCAACCTCTGCCTCCTGCCTCAGCCTCCTGAGTAGCTGGGATTACAGGCGCATGCCACCACGCCTGGTTGATTTTGTATTTTTAGTATAGATGTGGTTTCACCATGTTGGCCAGGGTGGTCTCGAACTCCTGAACTCAGGTGATCCACTGCCTTGGCCTCCCAAAGTGCTGGGATTACAGGAGGGAGCCACCATGCCTAGCTCCCTCCCCCACAACACACATTTTTAAAATGAAAAGGTAGACGATAGACTGGGAAACATGTTCATTTTATATATATGAGAATCGACTTCATTCAGAGTATATAAAGAACTCAACTTGTTAATACAGTACAAATCAGTTATAAAAATGATCAAAAGATTTGAACACTTTGGTAGTTTCTTTAGGAATTAAATATACACTTCATAAACTACCTAGTCATTCCACTCCTAGGTATTTACTGAAGATAAATGAAAGCATGTATCCATATAAAGATATTTACACAAATATTCATGGTACCTTTATTTATTGCCAAAAACTTGAAACATCCCAAATGTCCAACAACAGGCGAATAGAAGCATTGTAATAAATCTATTTAGTGAAACACTATTTGGCACACAGAGATGAAGTACTGATATCTGCAGTGTAGATGAAACTCAAAAATGTTATATGTTGAGCAAAACAGGCCAAACTCAAAAGAGCAGAAGTACATGATTCCATTTGCATAACACCTTAAAAAAACTAATCTATAATGACTGTAATTTTCCGAGGATAGGGTTTACAGGGTTGAGACTAACTTGAAGAGGGGACAATGGAACTCTCTGGGGGTGATAGAAGTATTATATCTTGATTGTAGGAGTGGTTACACAGGGGTATAAATTTGTGAAATCTAATTCAAATGTGTACTTTGTAAAGGGAGTTTTTTTTTTTTTTTTTTTTTTGAGATGGAGTCTCGCTCTGTCGCCCAGGCTGGAGTGCAGTGGCGCAATCTTGGCTCACTGCAAGCTCCGCCTCCCGGGTTCATGCCATTCTCCTGCCTCAGCCTCCCGAGTAGCTGGGACTACAGGCACCCACCACCACGCCCGGCTAATTTTTTGTATTTTTAGTAGAGACGGGGTTTCACTGTGTTAGCCAGGTTGGTCTCGATCTCCTGACCTCGTGATCCGCCTGCCTCTGCCTCCCAAAATGCTGGGATTACAGGCATGAGCCACCGCACCCGGCCAAGGGAGTTGATTTTTTAAAAATACAATTAGGAAGGTGGTTTTCCTCATTTATTTCTACCTTATTTTTAAAGTTGGAAAATCCTACTCAAGTCTTCATTCCTGCATGGCAGTCATCAGTTACAGCATTAAATGAAAATTTAATGCTGGTACACAAATGAGCTCTCAATAAGAAAAGCTCACTGGTAATACTTCCAAATACATGGAATCTTTGTTTAGAATGGAATGTTACATTTGTTCAAAATTATTTTTCTTTATTCTCTAAAAGTTACAGAAGAATTGTCTTCTCTCCTTAACCAATTCCAGGATTCTTGTGGATGTTCCATTTGACAGGCAAGTATAAGACTTGGTCATTTGATTGGGGTGTTGGCCTTTGGTTATTAAATGCAGAGGCCTGATTAAGGCTGGGATAAGGTGTTTGGAGAGAAGGTTCTGTTGAGCATCTTCCACAGAGAAGTGATTAGAAGTACCCTACTAGAAAATGTTGTCTCCTAAAGTGATTCTAGTATAGGATAGTGGGTAAGAACAGGCTCCGAGAGCCAAACATACTTGGACTCAAGATGTAGCCCTTCCATTATCTTTGCTTATAAGTTTCCTCATTTGTAAAATAGTGACTCTTACCAGCATTAGATAAGATAGTGTCTGTAAAGTACTTAATTCCTAGTTTAAGTACAGGCTATTATAAAGAATATTAGTAATTTATTCATTTTGTTATGTAATTATTATTTTATTAGTAATTTACTTTTTAATTATTTAGAAAATCATCATCCTAGCCATTCCAGAAGGATTTGAGGCCTTTGCAGTCTCTCAGATTCACAAGTTTTAAAACATTTATAATAGTTGACATAAAAGAGCAGAGAAATGAGGCACAAGCTAACAAGAGCAAAGCCCCTGATTTGTGAATACAAGGTTTAGGCTCAGTCACTTTGTAACTGAGTGATGTTTGCTGCAGCATTTTAGCATTGTCTGCTACTCAGATTACAAATTGCTACCACTCTGGAAACTCCCTTTCTTTTTCAGACCTATCATAGTAGAAACTGAATGATAAATACATTTTTTCTTAGATTTGCTCATCTTTATGTAAATTCTGTGTATTTTGCTTACGTTCTTATTTGCATACTCTCCTATCCCCTGCCTGGTCTTCTCTCTGCCAAATGCTCTTAGTTTTCATAGCTGAGGATTTAAAAGTCCAAGACTGTTTTCGTTATAGGATTACTTGGGGAATGCCAAATGATTTCTTCTGTGTAGTTTCACAAACTTTATATATAATTGTGAGAAAAATAAATACTGCTTTTCAGGTTTGATGCTGCCAAGTTTGTCATGAGATGGCTCTGTAAGCATGAAAACCCCAAGATGCAAACAATGGCAGTGAGTGTCACCTCTATTCTGGCTCTGCAGGTTTGTGATTTCTTAAAGGCAAGATGTCTATCTCTCTAGTTTTTATACAGGTTCCATAGTTCACTTGAGTCTTTCTGTTTGCTTATAGCTCTCACCTGAGCAAACGGCACAGCTTGAAGAGCTTTTCATGGCAGTTAAGGTAGGTTCCTTGTCATGTTCATAACCTTTTTTTAAAAAAAGTCAAATTTATGATTATAGCTTAAAAAAAAAATCAAATCATTCCAAAAGGCCTATTAAGGTGAGAAATCTGTAAGACTTTCTCCCCAGAAGAAACTTTCTAATCTTGTAGCTATTTCTTTTGGTATGTACCTCCACACTTCTTTTTTTTTTTTTTGAGACAGAGTCTCACTGTGTCGCCCAGGCTGGAGTGCAGTGGCGCGATCTCGGCTCACTGCAACCTCCGCCTCCTGGGTTCACGCGATTCCCCTGCCTCAGCCTTCTGAGTAGCTGGGATTATAGGCGGGTGTCACCACACCCGGCTAATTTTTGTATTTTTAGTAGAGACGGGGTTTCACCATGTTGACCAGGCTGGTCTCGAACTCCTGACCTCGTGATCTGCGTGCCTCGGCATCCCAAAGTGCAGGGATTACAGGCGTAAGCCACCATGCCTGGCCATACCTCCACATTTCTAAATAAAATGCTTATACTGTAGTTTCTTGATTGAGCAGTTTTAGGTGTTACTGATTTTGCTGCTACAGTAGATAAGAACTTAGCTCTCCTACGTATCTTTCTACAGATTACTTCCTCCTCTGGTCCCCAACAAATTTATATCATGATTTTAAATAAATCGTTAATCAGTATTTATGTTATGATTGTGTTAACATCGTTCACTAAAAAATTTATATCACTGGGCCGGGTGCTGTGGCTCACGCCTGTAATCCCAGCACTTTGGGAGGCTGAGGCGGGTGGATCATGAGGTCAGGAGATCGAGACCATCTTGGACAACGTGGTGAAACCCCGTCTCTACTAAAAATACAAAAATATAAAAATTAGCTGGGTGTGGTGGTGCGTCCTGTAATCCAAGCTACTTGGGAGGCTGAGGCACGAGGATTGTTTGAGCCCAGGAGGTGGAGGTTGCAGTGAGCTAAGATCGCACAGGTGCACTCCAGCCTGGTGACAGAGTAAGATTCTGTCTCAAAAAACAACAAAACAAAAAACAACATTGTTTTATTCTGTACTTATTTTTTTATTTTCATTTTATTATATGAATTTTTTTTTTCTCGTTGCTCATGCTAGCGTGCAATGGTGCGATCTCGGCTCACTGTAATCTCTGCCTCCTGGGTTCAAGCGATTCTTCTGCCTCAGCCTCACAAAAAGCTGGGATTACAGGCATGTGCCACCACGCCTGGCTAGTTTTGTATTTTTAGTAGAGACAGGGTTTCACTATGTTGGTCAGGCTGGTCTCCTGACCTTGTGATCCACCTGCCTCGGCCTCCCAAAGTGCTGGGATTACAGGAGTGAGCCACCACGCCCAGCTGAGTCATTTATATTTTTTGTAAACTGTCTATTCATAGCCTTTATAAGTTTTCTTTTGGGTTACTGGCTTTTTTCTACTTTATAGGATTTTTTTTTTTTTTTTTTTTTTTTAGCTTTAGGGATGTTCTTTTTTTTTTTTTTTTTACTGATCATTCTTGGGTGTTTCTCGTAGAGGGGGATTTGGCAGGGTCATAGGACAATAGTGTAGGGAAGGTCAGCAGATAAACAAGTGAACAAAGGTCTCTGGTTTTCCTAGGCAGAGGACCCTGCGGCCTTCCGCAGTGTTTGTGTCCCTGGGTACTTGAGATTAGGGAGTGGTGATGACTCTTAACGAGCCTGCTGCCTTCAAGCATCTGTTTAGCAAAGCACATCTTGCACCGCCCTTAATCCATTTAACCCTGAGTGGACACAGCACATGTTTCAGAGAGCACAGGGTTGGGGGTAAGGTCATAGATTAACAGGATCCCAAGGCAGAAGGATTTTTCTTAGTACAGAACAAAATGAAAAGTCTCCCGTGTCTACCTCTTTCTACACAGACACAGCAACCATCCGATTTCTCAATCTTTTCCCCACCTTTCCTCCTTTTCTATTCCACAAAACCGCCATTGTCATCATGGCCCGTTCTCAATGAGCTGTTGGGTACACCTCCCAGACGGGGTGGTGGCCGGGCAGAGGGGCTCCTCACTTCCCAGTAGGGGCGGCCAGGCAGAGGCGCCCCTCACCTCCCGGATGGGACGGCTGGCCGGGCGGGGGGCTGACCCCCCCACACCTCCCTCCTGGACGGGGCGGCTGGCCGGGCAGGGGGCTGACCCCCCCACACCTCCCTCCCGGACGGGGCGGCTGGCCGGGCGGGGGGGCTGACTCCCCCACACCTCCCTCCCGGACGGGGCGGCTGGCCGGGCGGGGGGCTGACCCCCCCACCCCACTCCCAGGTGGGGCGGCTGCCGGGCGGAGGGGCTCCTCACTTCTCAGACGAGGCGGCTGCTGGGTGGAGGGTCTCCTCACTTCTCAGACGGGGCGGCCAGGCAGAGACGCTCCTCACCTCCCAGACGGGGTCGCGGCCGGGCAGAGGCGCTCCTCACATCCCAGACGGGGTGGCGGGGCAGAGGCTCTCCCCACATCTCAGACGATGGGCGGCCGGGCAGAGACGCGCCTCACTTCCTAGATGGGATGGCGGCCGGGAAGAGACGCTCGTCACTTCCTAGATGGGATGGCGGCCAGGCAGAGACGCCCCTCACTTCCCAGACAGGGCGGCGGCCGGGCAGAGGCTGCAATCTCGGCACTTTGGGAGGCCAAGACAGGCGGCTGGGAGGTGGAGGTTGTAGCGAGCCGAGATCACGCCACTGCACCCCAGCCTGGGCACCATTGAGCGCTGAGTGAACGAGACTCCGTCTGCAATCCCGGCACCTCTGGAGGCAGAGGCTGGCGGATCACTCGCGGTTAGGAGCTGGAGACCAGCCCGGCCAACACAGTGAAACCCCGTCTCCACCAAAAAAATACGAAAAACAGTCAGTCGTGGCCGCGCGCGCCTGCAGTCGCAGGCACTCGGCAGGCTGAGGCAGGAGAATCAGGCAGGGAGGCTGCAGTGAGCCGAGATGGCAGCAGTACAGTCCAGCTTTGGCTTGGCATCAGAGGGAGACAGTAGAAAGAGAGGGAGAGGGAGAGGGGATTTTTTTATACATTAAGGAAACAAGCCTTTGACTATGATATTGGGTGCATGTATTTTCTCCCATTTTACTGTTTATCTATTTTTAATTCATTTATGGCATGGTTTATGATGCAATAATGTTTTATTTTCACGTAGTTGAATTCATTCTCTTTTATTATGCATCTGGGATCAATGGCACACCTGCAAAGTATTTCCCTCCATCATGAAGTATTTTAAAAAAATTCTTTGTTTTGTTTTGTTTAAGAGACTTGATCTCATCCTGTGCTGAAGCTGGTGTGTAGTGGCAAGTGGCATGATCATGGTTCATTGCAGCTTCATCTTCCTGGGCTCAAGCGACCCTCTTGAGTAGCTATGTTTGTAGCCACCACATTCAGCCTCCTTACATTTTTAATCCTGTGATTTCTGTTCTTTTTTTTCTTTGGAATTTTTTTGAGATGTTGGGTCAGTTCAAGTTTTCTTCTCTGTGTGTTTCTACTTGTCTTTGCACTGTTTATGCTACCTTTATCATATTAAATTCCTGTGTATATATCTATTTTTGGACTTTATTCTGTTCCATTAATTTGCATGTCTGTCTACTCACTAACTTTTATCTTTTTTTTTTTTTTTTGAGACGGAGTCCCACTCTGTCACCAGGCTGGAAGTGCACTGGTGCCATCTCGGCTCACTGCAACCTCTGTCTCCTGGGTTCAAGCGTTTCTCCTGCCTCCGTCTCCTGAGTAGCTAACCACACCAGGATAATTTTTGTATTTTTAGTAGAGACGGGGTTTTACCATTTTGTTCAGCCTGGTCACTAACTTTATCAATACTTAAATATTTAAGATCTGTCCTTGAATTTCTTTTAGTTATCCTTATCTATTTGTTGTTTCTGTGCAGACACCAGAATTGGCTTGCCTGTTTCTGAGGAAAAAAACCCATTTTCTTTGGGATTGTATTATAGATTGATGTAGGAAAATTGACGTCCTGTAATTTCCCCTATCTTGGAACAAGAGTATGTTTATTCAAGTCTTTCATGTCCTCCAGAAGTATGTTCAAGTGTTTGTCATTTGCATTGCTGTTACGGGTGGAATCTTACGCTTATGAGTATTTAATATCAAGTATTAGGTTTATTTTTTCTTGTTAACTTGTATGTCTGTTTACAATAGAGATGAAATCGAGAATAAAAATCAAGAGTGATTTTGGATGTGTTCATTACTGAGATGCTTGAGATGTCAAGAAGGCAGTTTGAATCTTTTTTTGAGACAGAGTCTGCAATGGCCCAATCTCGGCTCACTGCAACCTCCACCTCCTGAGTTCAAGCCATTCTCCTGCCTCAGCCTCCCAAGTAACTGGGATTACAGGTGTATGCTACCATGCCCAGCTAATTTTTTTGTATCTTTAGTACAGATGAGGTTTCGCCATGTTGGCCAGTCTGGTCTCGAACTCCTGACCTCAGGTAATCCACCCTCCTTGGTCTCCCAAAGTGCTGGGATTATAGGTGTGAGCCACCACACCAGGCAAGATTTCTTTCAAATGTTACTGCTCATTGATAATACACCAGCCACCCAAGAGTTCTGATGGAGATGTACAAGCAAGGAAGTTAATATTTTCCTGCTTGTTATACGATATCCATTCTGCAGCCCATAGATCAGGGAGTAATTTATCATTTATTAATTATATTATTTATTTATTATTTAAGAAACATTTTGTGGCCAGGTGTGGTGGCTCATGCCTGCAATCCCAGCATTTTGGGAGGCCGAGGCAGGCAGATCATTTGCGGTCAGGAGTTTCAGACTAGCCTGGCCAATGTGGTGAAACCCTGTCTCTATTAAAAATACAAAAAAATTAGCCCGGCATGGTGGCAAATGCCTGTAATCCTAGACACTTAGGAGGCTGAGGTGGGAGGATCGCTTGAACCTGGGAAGTGGAGGTTGCAGTGAGCCAAGATCAAGCCACAGAGTGAGACTCTGTCTCAAAAAAAAAAAAAAAAAGAAAAGGAAAGAAAGAAAAAAGAAACATTTTATAAGGCTAGAGCTGCCATAGGTAGGAATTCCCCTGATGAATCTGGACAAAGTAAACTGAAAACCTTTTTGAAAGGATTCACCATTCTAGATACCATTAAGAAAACACACAGCGGTGGCTCATGTCTGTAATCCTAGCACTTTGGGAGGCCAAGGCGAGCAGATTACTTGAGGCCAGGAATTTGAGACCAGCCTGGGCAACATGGCGAAACCCTGTCTCTACAAAATATTAGCCAGGCATGGTGGCACGCATTTATACTCTCAGCTACTCAGGACGCTGAGATGGGAAGATCACCGGAACCCAGGGAGATTGAAGCTGCAATGAGCGGTGATTGTGCCATTGCACTCCAGTCTGGGTGACAGAGAAATAACCTGTCTCAAAAACAAACAAAAATAATATTCATGATTCTTGGGAGGAGGTCAAAATATGAACATTACCAGGAGTTCAGAAGTTGATTGGAACCCTTGTGGATAACTTCGAGGGGTCCAATTCTTTAGTGGAAGGAGTAACTGTAGATGCCAAGAGAACTAAAATTATAAATGGAGCCTGGAGATGTGACTGAGTTGCTGCAATCTAAAACTTTAACACATGAAGAATTGCTTGTTAGGGAAGAGCAAAGACATATTTTGAGATGGAATCTAGTTCTGGTGAAGATTCTGTGAACATTGTTGGAATGACAACAAAGGACTTATTATATAAACCTGGTTGGATGAGACAGCAGCAGAGTTTGAAAGGATTGACTCCAAATTTGAAAGAAGTTCTAGGCCAGGTGCGGTGGTTCATGCCTGTAATCCCAGCACTTTGGGAGGCCAAGGTGGGTGGATCACGAGGTTAAGAAATCGAGACCAGCCTGGCCAACATGGTGGAACCCCATCTCTACTAAAACTACAAAAATTAGCCAGGTGTGGTGGCGTGCGCCTGTAGTCCCAGCTACTCGGGAGGCTGAGGCAGGAGAATCACTTGAACCCAGGAGGTGGAGGTTGCAATGAGCCGAGATCGCACCACTGCACTCCAGCCTGGGCAACAAGAGTGAAACTCCGTCTCAAAAAAAATAAATAAATAAAATAAAAAGAGAACGGAGTTGTTTCTTGAAAGGAAGGGTCAATTGATGGGGCAAACATCATGGCTATCTTAAGAAATTGCCACAGCCACCCCATCCTTCAGCAGCCACCATCTTGATCAGTCAGCAGCCATCAACATTGAGACAAGACCCTCCACCAGCAAAGAGATTACCACTTGCTGAAGGCTCAGGTGGTTTAGCGTTTTTTAGCTCTCTCTCTCTATATATATACATATTTTTTAAGGTAGAGTCTTTCTCTGTTGCCCAGGCTGGAGTGCAGTGGTGGGGACCCATCTCAACTGCAGCCTCGACCTCCTGGGCTCAAGTGATCTTCCTGCCTCAGCCTCCTGAGTGGCTGGGGCCACAGGTGCATATCACTACACCCAGATAATTTTTTACGTTTTTTTTTTTTTTATAGAGACAGAGTCTAGCCGTGTCACTCAGGTTGGTCTCGAGCTCCTGGGCTCAAGCGATTCTCCTGCCATTGCCTCTCAAAGTGCTATGATTATAGGCGTGAGCTACTGTGCCCAGCCATAAAGTATTTTTAAATTAAAGTATCTACATTTGGCCGGGTGTGGTGGCTCATGCCTGTAATCCCAGCAACTTAGAAGGCTGAGGCAGGCGGATCACGTGAGGTTAGGAGTTTGAGACCAGCCTGGCCAACATGGCGAAACCCCATCTCTACTAAAAATACAAAAATTAGCTGGGTGGGGTGGCACGAGCCTGTGATCTCAGCTACTCGGGAGGCTGAGGCAGGAGAATCCCTTGAACCCGGGAGGTGGATGTTGAAGTGAGCTGAGATCATGCCACTGCACTGCAGCCTTGGTAACACAGTGAGACTCTCAAAAAAAAGGTATCCACATTGCTTTTTAGACATAGTGCTATTGCACACTTAATAGACTACATTATAGTGTAAACATAGCTTTTGTATGCAGTGGGAAAACAAATTTGTGTTACTTGTTTTATTGTGGAATTGAACCCACAGTCTCTCCTAGATGTGCCTGTTTATTGGAAAAAAAATAGGATGAACCAGAAAAGGAGACTGAGAAGGAGCATCCAAAGTGCATTAGAAGGAAGCTGAGAGTGAGTGTTTTAGAATCCAAGAGGAATGTTTCAGGAAAAATTGGGCCATCATATCAAATCCTACTGAGTGGTTGAGTGACGTGAGGACAGAGTTGACCATTGGATTTGGCAAGAGGAAGTCATTAGTCACCTTGATTATGTTATTTCAGTGGGGTGGCAGGCCAAAACCTGATTGGAATAGGATGGAATAGCAAATGGGAGGTGAGAAATGGATGTAACTTTTTGATATAATTTAATGAGAAGGAAAGCAGAGGTGGGGTCAGTCTTTAAAAAGATCGACTACATTAAGACATATTTTCTGCCCACAAGAAGAGTTCTAAAGAGGGAGAAGTTGATGCCACAAGCAAAATAAAAGGAAATAATTTTGGTGCTGAATCTCTGTATGTGCAGAAATTGAGTTTAGAGTAGAATAAAGATGTTTGCTGTAGGTTGGAGCAGAAGGGAAGGCAGAGTATGTTGATGCAAATGCAGGTAGGTTGGTAGCTTTTGTTAGGAAGAGTGGGTGTATTTCTCAATGAAAAAAGATGAAATCAAATGAGGGGAGTGAGAAGATGGTGATTCAAGTTTGAAGATTCAAGTTTGAGGTGATTCAGTTTTGGTGCTGAATCTCTGTATGTGCAGAAATTGAGTTTAGAATAAAGATGTTTGCTTTAGTTTGGAGCAGAAGGGAAGGCAGAGTATGTTGATGCAAATGCAAGTAGGTTGGTAGCTTTTGTTAGGAAGAGTGGGTGTATTTCTCAATGAAAAAGATGAAATCAAATGAGGGGAGTGAGAAGATGGTGATTCAAGTTTGAAGATTCAAGTTTGAGGTGATTCAGTTTTGGTGCTGAATCTCTGTATGTGCAGAAATTGAGTTTAGAGTAGAATAAAGATGTTTGCTTTAGATTGGAGCAGAAGGGAAGGCAGAGTATGTTGATGCAAATGCAAGTAGATTGGTAGCTTTTGTTAGGAAGAGTGGGTGTATTTCTCAATGAAAAAGATGAAATCAAATGAGGGGAGTGAGAAGATGGTGATTCAAGTTTGAGGAGAGAGAATTAGGAAATAGTAGTCTTTGGAGCAAATTCATTGGGAAATAAAGTAGTATTGACAAATACAGTTAAGTGTCCTTTTGAAATTTATGAGCAGGTATTGAAATTGAGACCAGGTGAGCTCAGTCTTCTTCAACATTAATATGTTGAATGTTGGGAGGTATGAAGTAGACTGATAGTTACGTTTAACTCAGGTAGGAGTTTTGCCATATAATATAATGCAGGAACATATCCCAGGAACATAAAGTTGCTGGGAGGGGTAACAGGACTAGTTGAGATACAGATAAAGAGAGCAGGCCAGGCACTCTTACGACAACAGATAAGTCTCCTCTGTGTCTTAGATTTTTCATCTGAAAAATGGGCCTCAGTTGAAAAAATGGTATCTGTCATAGTAGTAATAGTGCACAGTTATTTTGAGTATCATTAAGCTAAATCGTATGACCAAGGGCCTGGCCACTGTGATACGCTCAGGGACAGGGTCACTTCCCCTGCTCCTGGCCTTGCTCTCATTCATCTAACTAGCTGCTTAGGTGAGTGCACCCGTCTCATCTAACACTCTTCTCTTGACTCTCACAGATTTATTTTTGTGATGAAGTCTCTTGACACATTCTCTCCTGATTGGGCAAAATATTTGAGGTAGTCTCATTCTTCTTGAAAATATACATTCTGATTTGTTTGGTGCTTTGTTATATTTTATGTATCTTTTCATCAGCTGGTTAAAGTGAAAATCGGTTTGTCTTTTTCCTCTCACGTGACAGTCTGATATTGAAAGAGACCATAAATACTAGCTTGACTTCTTTCTAGAAATGTTGATCTCAAATGGTACTTTGCAGTCTGTTTAAGTGAACCAGTGGCCTCTTCAAGATGTGAGGTCATGTGATGGAATGCTGGCCTGGTGTTCTAGCCCCACTGACCTGCTCAGTGGCTTAGAGCAGCAGACTTTTTTCCTGCCCCAAACTTTGCCTGGCATGTGCTTCCTCCCCCTCTCCCCCCAGCCCCGTTCCTGCATGTCCCCATTTCTTACTGGGCTGGCTTATCCTCTTTTTCTTCTGGTCTCAGTTACATATTATCTTTGTATGGAGGCTTCCCTCTCCTACCCTTCCTAAAGCCTAAATTTTAGGCTTTTATGTGTTTTCATCAGATAACCAAAATTTAAAATTCTTTTATTTAATTGAGAAAAGCCAACTTTTGTTCTGTCTGCCTTCTACTCTTTTTTTTTCTTTTGTACTTGGCTTAGAGAAGGTGTTGACTAAATGTTCTAAATAAAAATAATGGAATAGCTAATAATGTACTTGATGACCATATACCAAGAACTGGACTAAGTGCTCACTAAACTTAAATTTTTTTTCATTTAATCCTCACAAAAACTGTAAGAAGTAGTTGTAATTTATTTTATAGAAAGAAAATAGATCACACAGCTACTAAGTGGCAGAACTTGGGTTTAGAACCGAGGTTTGATGCGTCTTAACATTGCTTTCCTTATACCGCAATTGATTATTCATTAGAGCATCTAACTCCCTCCCTGTCTCTTTGGTTTTTAGGAACTTCTAGCAATAGTAAAACAAAAGACTACTGAGAATTTAGATGATGCCACCTTCTTGTTTACTTTGAAAGCACTTTGGAATCTTACAGATGGGTCTCCAGCTGCCTGCAAGCACTTCATTGAAAATCAAGGATTGCAAATCTTCATCCAAGTCTTGGAGGTGGGAAGACAGGATTGAGTTTATATGTAAAGTTCTTTTCTTCATGATAAAGTAACCTGTATGTATATATTTTTTTGACAGACCTTTTCAGAGTCAGCAATACAAAGCAAAGTACTTGGTCTTTTGGTAAGGTGAATTGTTTTGAATTAATTTTAATTGCTTAAAAGCAAAACCTAACACTTATATAGTACCTACTATATGCTAGGCACTATTGTAAGCAATTTACATGTATAAACTCATTTAATCTTTACATTAGCCCTACAGAGTAAATACTATTGTACATCAGTTATCTATTGTTGTGAACAAACTATAGCTTAGTGGCTTAAAACAGTAGCCATTTAATTTACTTATGAATCTGTGGGTCAGTAGTTTGAGCTCAGCTCAGCTGTAAAGTTCTTCTGGTCTGTCTGGTCTCATGTGGGGTCACTTATGTAGCTGCAGTCATCTGGTGGCTTGACTGGGGCTGGAGGGTCTAAGATGGCCTGACTCTCATGTCTGACAGTTGGTGCTGCTTACCAGCTGGCGGGCTTTCTGTCCACAGGCTTCTCCACATGGCAATCTCTAGAGGGCAGGCCCCACTGTCCAAGTGCTTTTTAAACCTCTGCTTATATCACCTTGCTAATGTTTCATAGGACAACACAGGTTATATATTTAAGCCTAGATTAAAGGCAGTAAAGTCACATTGCTACGGGGTGTATATACGGGGATAGGAGAAGTTGTGTTATTTTTGTATTCTACCATACACTGTTATCCACGTTTCATAGAGAATCTGAGTCCCAGAAATGCTGTTTATCCTAATTAGAACTCAAACTCGGCCAGGCACGGTGGCTCATGCCTGTAATCCCAGCACTTTGGGAGGCCGAGGTGGGTGGATCACCTGAGGTCAGAAGTTCAAGACCAACCTGGTGAAACCCTGTCTCTACTAAAAATACAAAAATTAGCTGGGCATGGTAGCACATGCCTGTAATCCCAGCTACTTGGGAGGCTGAGGCAGGAGAATTGCTTGAACCTGGGAGGTAGAGATTGAAATGAACCAAGATCGTGCCACTGCACTCCAACTGCACTCCAGCCTGGGCAACAAGAACGAAACTCTGCTCAAAAAAAAAAAAAAAAAAAAACCCAAAAAACTCAAACTCAGTCAGTCTGGCTCCAGACCCTCTGATATTAATCACTTTACTATACTACTTCTTTATCCAGGAAGTCTATTTTTTAGCAATTTCTTTGTTGATACTTATGTACTGACTCTCAATCAAGGTATTCTACAATTGAGAAATTTCTTCGTTTCCTAAAGCTAAAGGTGAAGATTTTTCAATAAGTAATAAAGACATATAGTAAGCACCTGCACTTTGCCATGCCATATGCATTGGAAAAATACAGATGCATGAAATATGTCAAGGTGATGGTGCTCATAACTTTGGGAAGGCAGTGTTAGACGTGTACAAATAGGTATCTGATTTACAACTGACAAGTGAGTGCTGCAAGAGAGGCACTGAGTCCATTGGGACCCTTGGTTCTAGGTCCTGAACTCGTTGAAAACATGGAGGGACTGTGCCTTATCTTCGTGTATCTCACACATACAGGACTCACAACAAAGTAGATGTGAAAGGCTTCACAGAGAGGAGTAAATGATTAATACTGGAAATCTGGAAGGTACGGAAAAGTATAAAGAAGGGACAAAGTCATTTTTGGCTAGGGAAGATTATTTATAATGTAATCAATAAGTGTAATCATTGAGGAACACTGTAAAATGGAATGGTTAGAATTTGGGGAAAAGGTGGGAAGGTGAAAAGGAATGGGAAATAATGCCAGAAAGTTGGATTGATGCCTCATATATCCTGTACAATTCTACATATCCTACCAGCTGACCTAAAAGATCTTCCACTTTTCTTATTTATTTATTTATTTATTTTTGTCTCGCTCTTGTCACCCAGGCTGGAGTGCAATGGTGTGATCTCGGCCCACTGCAACCTCTGCCTCCCGGGTTCAAGTGATTCTCCCACTTCAGTCTCCTGAGTAGCTGGGATTGCAAGCATGCGCCACCACACCCAGCTAATTTTTGTATTTTTTTTAGTAGAGACAGGGTTTCACCATGTTAGCCAGGATGGTCTCAATCTCTTGACCTTGTGATCCACCTGCCTCAGCCTCCCAAAGTGCTGGGATTATAGGCGTGAGCTACCGCACCCAGCCCACTTTTTTTTTTTTTTGAGAGATCCAGAATGTAAGGATTTACAAGAAAAATCTTGGGACTCACCTGTGGTGCCCCTCTCAGTTGTGCTAAGAATGTCTTGTTAGGGGGTAACATATGATAGACTTAACACTGAAATCATGTGTAGATGAGAGATACAGCTGGTCTTGGGAAAAACAGGCATGGGGGGACATCTCAATTTCTGCTTCAATCTTTAGTGTCCTATGTGCCTCAATATACTAGTGTCTAGAGTGTGCTTTCCTGAATGGTTCATCAGAAGCAGCAGTTAATGCTAACACAAACTGCTGTGTTTACTTTGACTGTTTCACCTCATTAAACCTTTGGTTTTTCATTTTTGTAGACAGACTCTCCCAGTGATTCCAGCCTCCTGGCATTGACATCCCCTACCCTTGAGTGTGGACAGGACCTGTTTCTTGATTCTAGCCAAGGGAATATGGCAAAGATGATAAAATATCACTCCCATGATTATGTTACTATATACTTATATATATGTATCTGTCTTGCTAGCAGGCCCACTGTAGGGACTCTTTCTCTCTGGTCCTGAAGGAGCAAACAGTCATGAAGTAAGTGGTTGGAGGAGGGAGAAGCCCACCTTTTAAGGAACTTGGGGCAGCTTCTAGGAGCCGAACGTGGCCTCCAGCAAGAAACTGAATCACTCAGTCCTGCAGCCACCAGAAATGAATTCTGCCAGCAGTCTGAGTGAGGTTGGCAGTAAATTCTCCCCCGGTGGAGCCTCCAGGTGAAAATGCAGCCCAGCCAACACTTTGATTGCAGCCCTGTGAGATCTCAGAGAAGAGGGTCTAGCTAAGTCATGCTGAGACTCCTGCCCCACAGAAACCAGGGAATCATAAATGCATGTTGTTTTACGCCACTAAGTTTGTGGTAATTTGTTACACAGCATAGAAAACTAGTGTAACATATAAAATAAAATACTGCCTGACTTTCATTGTTGTTGTTAAAAGATAACGTAACATTGAGCAGGCCTTCAGTAATGTTAAGTATTTGAGTTAGGCCTTGATTTGTATTCTAGTTCATCCAGTTATTAGCAGTATGAACTTGACAAGTTTGTCTTGCTTAGTGTCACATTTCTTTGTAGTAGTATTTTAAAGATTAAATGAGATAAGGTAGATAAAAAGACAATTTTATTTATCTAGTACTGTGCCTGGCACTTAGTAAGTACTTATTTAGTGATTGTTGTTAATGATCATCCTCATCAAGGGAGTTGGATTGTGGGTTTTAGGCTAGCTTGAGGCAGAGGCGGGTATAAGAGTAAGAGTTCTGAATTTATCTGACCTGAGAAGGAGAAAGTGAAAAAAGCCAATTCCTGATTCTCCCCTCCCTTCTTGTCTCTGGGGTTCTCTGTTCCATCTGACCTGTAGAACAACATAGCAGAAGTCAGAGAGCTCTCTTCCAAGCTGGTGACCGAAGATGTGCTGAAGCATATCAACAGTTTACTCTGTAGCAGGGAAATGGAAGTCAGCTATTTTGCTGCAGGTATCATAGCCCACCTGACATCTGACAGACAGCTTTGGATATCCCGTGACTTCCAGAGGCGTACTCTTCTCCAAGATCTGGTACAGGAACCACATTCTTATTTACAAAATCCAGAGTAATCTCTAATTACAGAAAATGTAGTTTCCTAAATCATAATAATATGATTGTAGAAAGTGGGAAAAATAGAGAAAAACTTATTACTAACCCATATCTTTCCATCCAAAACTATCTCTGTTAACATTTTGTTGCATATGACTTATTTCGGTCCTCTTTCTCATCAGCTTTTTTTTTAAAAAACTATTTACTTTATTGATGTTTCTTTTTTTTTTTGAGACAGGGTCTGTCTCCCAGGGTGGAGCACAGTGGCACAATTCACAGCACACTGCAGCCTCAACCTCGGAGGCTTAGGTGGTCCTCCCACCTCAACCTCCCAAGTAGCTGAGACTATAGGTGTGTGCCACCACACCCAGCTAATTTTTGTGTTTTTTGTAGATGGGGTTTTGCCATGTTGGCCAGGCTGTTCTCAAACTCCTGAGCTTAAGCGATCTGCCTACCTTGGCCTCCCAAAGTGCTGGGAATACAGGCATGAGCCATCGCGCCTAGCCAACTTCCTTATTTCTAAATAAGGAAGTTCTTGACTTTATCGCTTTAGGAATCTATCAATTCATTTTCCCACTTTGGGAAACTAAGATTATTTTTCTGACTGTTTCTATGCACAGCCTTTCTAAGTGTATACTCAAGGTATAAAACTTCATACATATTCTGTACACTTCACCTTCTCAGGACTTTCTTACCTTTGCATTCCTTCCATGTGGTCTGCTTGTTTTGTACACCGTATATGGTGGACTGCTGTCATCCTCGGACTCCCTTTGCCTCTCTTGTGTTGGATTCCGTGTTTCCTGGCTTATGTGCCTCCCTGTATCTTGGTTTACTCCCACCTTTTGTTGGACCATATTCTCCAGTAGCTTCCTAAGAAGAGTCATGAAGTGAGACCATACCTGTTTAAAAAGGCCTTTATTTTACCCTCACATTTAATTGATCAAATGGCTGGGTATAGAATTCTAGCTTTGAAATATTTTTCCTTCATAATTTAAAAATGTTTGCTCCATTGTCTTTTACTTGTCAGGATCACTGTTGAGAACTCCCATGCAATTTTCTTTTAAGCTTTAAGGTTTTTGTCCTTTGTCCTCAGTATTCAGAAATCACAATGGCTTACCTTGTGGGTTTATTTTCATTTTTTGGTTTATTTTTTGTTAATTTTTTTCTTCTTTGTGGGTTTATTTTCATATATTGTGTTGAGTACTTATCAGTCAGGAAGCTCATTTCCTCCCTGGGACATTTCTTTAATCATTTTTTTCTGGAATGTTGGCCTTCCCAGACTCACCTTTTCATATCTAGCTCATTTATCTTTTTTGTTCTGAATCCTCTTCTAAAAATATAATATCCTGTTTTTGTTTCATAGTTCTATACCTATTTTTCTCTTTATCTCTTTGAACGTAATAATGATAATTTTAAATTTTATTTTATTTTATTTTATCTTTTTGAGATAGGCTCTCACTCTGTTGTCCAGGCTGGAGTGCAGTGGCACCATCTCAGCTCACTGCAACCTCCGCCTCCTGGGTTCAAGTGATACTCCTGCCTCATCCTCCCAAGTAGCTGGGATTACAGGTGTGGTAATGCACACCTGTAAAAACACAATAATTGTTGTGTTTTTAGTAGAGACGATTTCACCATGTTGGCCAAGGTGGTCTAGAACTCCTGACCTCAAGTGATCCACCTGCCTTGGCCTCCTGAAGTGCTAGGATTACAGGTGTGAGCCACCATGCCCGGCCAATTTAAAAAAAAGATTTTTTTTTTTTTTTTGAGACTCGGTCTGTTGCCCAGGCTGGAGTGCAGTGGTGTGATCTCAGCTCATTGCATCCTCCACCTCCTGGGTTCAAGTGATCCTCCCACCTCAGCCTCCCAAGTCGCTGGACTACAGCTGCATGCCACCACACCTAGCTAACTTTTGTACTTTTAGTAGTGGCAGGGTTTCACCATGTTGGCCAGGCTAGTCGCAAACTCCTGACCTCAAGGGATCTGCCCACCTCAGCCTCCAAAAGTGCTGGGATTACATGCATGAGCCATCATGCCCAGCCTAATTTTTAAGTTTTCCTGTTCGTCCAAGGCTACTGTTTCCTGCAAGTTGCTTTTTTTCCTGTTTATTTTGTTCCATTGTGTTAGAGATTTTCCTAAAGTTAGGGTGATTCTGAGCTGTCCATGGGGACAGCTAAGAGTGGGACTGATTGAAAACTGCAGACAGGTAGAATGTGTCAGAGGCTCGCTCTGTCACCCAGGCTGGAGTGCAATGGCATGATCATAGCTCACTGCCGCCTCTGCCTCCTGGGTTCAAGTGATCCCTCCGCCTCCCGAGTAGCTGGGATTACAGGCGCCTGCCACCATGCCCAGTTAATTTTTGTATATATTTTTTTACTAGAGACGGGGTTTCACCATGTTGGTCAGGCTTGTCTCCAACTCCTGACCTTAGGTCATCCACCCACCTCGGCCTCCCAAAGTGCTGGGATTACAGGTGTCAGGCACTGCACCCGGCCAGTAAATAAAATTAAAAAAAAAAAAATTAGCTGGGCGTGGCCGGGCACGGTGGCTCACGCCTGTAATCCCAGCACTTTGGGAGGCCGAGGTGGGCAGATCATGAGGTCTGGAGATCGAGATCCTCCTGGCTAACATGGTGAAACCCTGTCTCTACTAAAAATACAAAAAATTAGCTGGGCGTGGTGGCGGGCACCTGTAGTCCCAGCTACTCGGGAGGCCGAGGCGGGCAGATCATGAGGTCTGGAGATCGAGATCCTCCTGGCTAACATGGTGAAACCCTGTCTCTACTAAAAATACAAAAAATTAGCTGGGCGTGGTGGCGGGCACCTGTAGTCCCAGCTACTCGGGAGGCTGAGGCAGGAGAATGGCGTGAACCTTGGAGGTGGAGCTTGCAGTGAGCCGAGATCGTGCCACTGCACTCCAGCCTGGGCAACAGAGCGAGACTGCCTCAAAAAAAAAAAAAAAAAAAAACAGCCGGGCGTGGTGGTGGGCACCTGTAATCCCAGCTACTTGGGAGGCTGAGACAGGAGAATTGCTTGAACTCAGGAAGCAGAGGTTACAGTGAGCCGAGATCGTGCCATCGCACTCCAGCCTGGGCAACAAGAGTGAAAATTCGTATTCAAAAAAAAAAAAATTATAAGCTTAATTGTCAGTAGTCTGAAAGCCTAGTAAAAGGAGAGAGTTGAGGGGCAGGGGATCTCAACATTTAGTATTTAGGTTTTAACTCCAGACACACCCCTGTTTTTATCATGGTGTTCCCACCCTGAATTGTTTATGGGGTTGCCCAGTCCAGATGTTTTTATTAAGGATCACAGAAGAAATCGGGGAGTCCGAATCCTTTGAACCAGTCTTCCTATTTTCTTTTTCTTTCTTTTTTTTTTTTTTCCCCAAGATGGAGTCTCGCTGTGTTGTCCAGGCTGGAGTGCAGTGCAGTGGCGCCATCTCAGCTCACTGCAACCTCTGCCTCCTGGCTTCAAGCGATTCTCCTGCCTCAGTCTCCTGAGTAGCTGGGATTATAGGCACACACCACCATACCCGGCTAATTTTTGGATTTTTTTAGTAGAGACGGGGTTTCACTGTGTTGGCCAGGCTAGTCTCAAACTCCTGACCCCAGGTGATCTACCCGCCTTGGCCTCCCAAGTGCTGAGATTACAGGCATGAGCCACCGTGCCCGTCCCACTCCTCCTATTTACAACCCCACTGTAATTTCACTTCAGGAAGTACCTCATGTGCCAAATTTTTAAGTCTCTTAGGGTTTCTCTTCAAATTGGTTTGTGTTTTTTGTTTTGTTTTGTTTTTTGGGTTTTTTTTTTTTTTTTTTTTGAGATGCCCGGCTAATTTTTTTTTGTACTTTTAGCAGAAACGGGGTTTCACCGTGTTAGCCAGGTTGGTCTCTATCTCTTGACCTTGTGATCCGCCCGCCTTGGCCTCCCAAAGTGCTGGGATTACAGGCGTGAGCCTCTGTGCCCAGCCTGGTTTGTGTTTTAACCTTTCCAAGTGCTAGGTATTAAATCAGTTACCATTTTTCCATGTGCATTGTTCTTTGTTTTACTTTCTGTTAATGGGATTATGGAGGAGTAGAGGTAAATGCGTGCTCAGTCCAGCATCTTTAAACAGATGCCCCTTGTTCTTGTAATTTTTCCCACATTGTTAAGATAGTGTGTGTATATAATCGTTATGTGATTGATATTTTGCCAAGTAGATGTATCTAAATTTGTTCAATCGTTCCCAGATTTTGAAACATTTTGTTGTAAATGATGGATTATTCAAATGTTGGTTTCTCTCTCTTGTTTTTGGAGTAGCGTGCAACCATACAGAATTGGCCAAGTTCAAGTTGTAAGATGACAGCATTGGTGACCTATAGGTAATTTCATGGTGTTGTGCTTTTCTTCTTTTTTTTTTTTTCTTTTTTTTATTTTTGAGACAGAGTCTTGCTCAGTCGCCCAGGCTGGAGTGCAGTGGCACAATCTTGGCTCACTGCAAGCTCCACCTCCCGGGTTCACGCCATTCTCCTGCCTCAGCCTCCCGAGTAGCTGGGACTACAGGCACCCGCCACCATGCCCGGCTAATTTTTTGTATTTTTAGTGGAGACGGGGTTTCACCATGTTAGCCAGGATGGTCTCGATCTCCTGACCTCGTGATCTGCCTGCCTCGGCCTCCTAAGTGCTGGGATTACAGGCGTGAGCCACCGTGCCTGGCCCAGTGTTGTGCTTTTCTTAAAGGCTGTACTCAGTGATACAGTGATAATGTGTTAGAGTCAGCCTTATGTTCAAATCCTATTTCTCTGTGATATTGGGAAAGTCATTTCTAGAAGGTCAGCTTTCCTTGTCTGTAAAATGAGGCTGACAGTGTGCAAGATTGAGGATGCAATGAGATACTGAACATAATAAAGGGTTTAATACAGAATGCAATTTCTTAAATAATAGCTTCATTGTATGCTCGGTTACAGGGAGAAGTTGACCCTGTGGGGAAAATGTTTAAAATTTGAAAATTCTTTTTTTTTCAACCTTTTGAGTCAGGGTCTCTCTCTGTTGCCCAGGCTGGAGCTGGAATGCAGTGGCGGGATCACATCTCAATGCAGCCTTGACTTCCCAGGCTCAAGTGATCCTCCCACTTGAGGATCCTCCCACTTGGCCCTACAGGCGTGTACCACCAGGCCCAGCTAATTTTTTTTTTTTTTTTTTTTTGTAGAGACGGGGGCTCACCTTGTTGCCTAGGCTGGTCTCGAATTCCTAAGCTCAAGCAATCCACCTACCTTGGCCTCCCAAAGTGCTGGGATTACAGGCATGAGCCACCATGCCCGGCTGTGAAAATTATATACATTATTATGTTAATTATATAGTATAAATTATTATATCCCTGAGCACTGGCCTAACTGTTCTGGATTAACATCTTTGTACTTTTTTTTGTTTTAGATCTTTCAAGACATTTTTCCCGCTCCTTGGCAACTTCTCTCAACCAGAGGTTCAGCTCTGGGCACTATGGGCTATGTATCATGTCTGCAGTAAAAATCGTATGTATTCAACATATATTCAAAACATAATAGTTTTCCAGCTATTTTTCTGTGTAATGATTAAGTTCAAGATGGATGTGCAAAAATTGTCTACCTCTGTCCTCTGAATTTAGGTGTGTTTAAAAAGAAACTGAAAAAAGATATTACTAGCTTAAAGCAATGCTTCAGAATTAGTAATCTATTTGGGGGTAGATAGCAAGCAAAATAAAAAGTAAAAGTTTGCTCCTACTTGTATTCCCCACAGACAAGCACTGTTAATAATTTGATACCTAATCTCCCAGATACTTTTCTATATCCATGCTATATTTAGTATGTGCTGTATATATGAAATTATTTTTTAACAAAGTGGGCTCATTCTGTGCATGCTGTCCTATAGCTTGGTCTTTTCACTCAACAGTTTATTGCTGACACTCTTCCTTTAGTAAAACATGGACCTGCTTCTGTGTAATGGTCTCTGGGAGACTGGGAGGCCAGGAGTCAAGGGTTATTTCCCAGACAGATTAAATATTTCTGCATCTTTTGCAATTTAAAATCCCTTTTGAGGCCAGGTGAGGTGTCTCCCAAAGTGCTGGGATTACAGCACTTTGGGAGGCTGAGGCAGGAGGCCAGGAGTTTGAGACCAGCCAGGGCAACATAGCAAGACCCCACCCATGTTTTTTACATTAAAAAAAAATTAGCCAGGTATGCGTGGCATGCATCTAGTGAAGCCAAGGTGGAAGTATCCCTTAAGCTCAGGATTTCGAGTCTGCAGTGATCTATGTTAGTGCCACTGCACTCTGTCTTAAAAAAATAAAATCCCCTTTGAGAATTTTCCGTTGATATCCTTTGTTGAGACTTGTTATACAATTTTTCATTGTATTATAGGAGATATAAGCTATTATTTTACAACAGGAAACCCAAGAGACAACTTTTAGAATTAAAAGTTTAGCTTGTTGACTAGCTGTAAAGCAAGTGTATAAAAACCAATAGTTTTATAATGCCAGCAAAAATCAGAAAATGTAATTAAGGGAAAATATACCACCACTCACTTTATTAACAAAAACATAAAATATTTTAAAATGCCTTTAACAGGTAATGAGACATGCAGTAAACTATGAGATAATTTAAAAGCCTGAAATAATTATGAGACCATTCCATTTTCTAAGATGGAATGACCTATTAGATATATAGATGTCATTTCTTTTCAGTTTATTAATGTAATATAATTCAACTGAATAGGTAAGAGATGGAGGATCTGAAAATTATTCTAAAGTTTATCTGACAGAATCAACAGGAAAGAACTAACAAAAATGTTTGTTTGTTTTTTTCTGAGACGGAGTTTCACTCTTGTTGCCCAGGTGGGAGTGCAATGGTGCTATCTTGGCTCACTGCAACCTCTGCCTCCTGGGTTCAAGCAATTCTCCTGCCTCAGCCTCCCGAGTAGCTGGGATTACAGGTGCCCACCACCACACCTGGCTAATTTTTGTATTTTTGTTAGAGACAGAGTTTCACCGTGTTGGCCAGGCTGGTCTCGAACTTGTGACCTCAGGTGATCTGCCCGCCTCGGCCTCCCAAAGTGTTGGAATTACAAGCATGGGACACTGCATCTGGACAGAAAAATGTTTTTTATGGGCTCAGCCTGGTGGCTCAGACTTGTATTCCCAGCACTTTGGGAGGCCAAGATAGGAGGATCACTTGTGCAGGAATTCAAGGCCACAGTGAGCCATGATCAGGCAACTGCCTACTTCCAGCCTGGGGAACAGAGCAAGACTCCTGTCTCTAAGATAAGAAAGAAGGAAAGAAATGTGGTTTTTAGGAGCTTGCACATAGACTTCTCTTAACATTGTAAAATGGTGCCATGAGTGGTTCTGACGTATGAATAGATAGATAGCAGATGATTGGATCAGAATAGCCCTGAAACAGACTCATACAGTTATAACAGGAGAAACTAACCGAAACTAGAATTCAGTTGAGTACTTATTATGTGCCAGGCAATGTTGTAAGCACTTTATGAATAACTCATTTAATCTTTACAACAACCAGAAGGGTAAGCATCTTATTTTATTTTATTTTTAAAATTTATTTAATTTTCATTTAGTTTAATTTATTTTATTTTTGAGACAGGGTCTCACTTCATTGCCAAGGCTGTAGTGCAGTGGCTTGATCACAGCTCACTGCAGTCTCAGCTCAGGTGATGCTGTCACCTCAGCCTCCCAAATAGCTGGGACTATGGGTATACACCACCATGCCTGGGGTTCTCCCCAAAAAGAGCAACCCTTACAGTATTTTTATCAGCATCATGTTAGATTTATAAGTCAACCTAAAGATAATTCCCATCCCTATGACAAATGAGTATTTCTTTAAAAAAAAGTATTTAATTTTTTTTCTTTTAAATTAAAAAAAAAAAACACCTCAAAACAAAAAGCAACAGGGTCTTGCTATGTTGCCCAGGCTGGTTGTGAACTCCTGGGCTTGAGTGATCCTCTTGCATCAGCCTCCCAAAGTGCTAGGATTATAGGCATGAGCCACCATGTTCAGCCACAAATGAGTATTTCTATCCAAGAACATGACTAATAAATATATTTTAGTTCTACCTTGTTTTCATATCCTTAAAGATAGTTTAGGTGTTACTATTTTACAGTCAAGGCTTATTTCAATTTGCTAAATACCATTTTTTTTTTTTTTTTGAGACGGAGTCTCGCTCTGTCACCCAGGCTGGAGTGCAGTGGTGCACTCTTGGCTCACTGCAAGCTCTGCCTCCCGGGTTCACGCCATTCTCCTGCCTCAGCCTCCCAAGTAGCTGGGACTACAGGTGCCCGCCACCATGCCCGGCTAAATTTTTTTGTATTTTTAGTAGAGACGGGGTTTCACTGTGTTAGCCAGGATGGTCTCGATCTCCGGACCTCATGATCCACCCGCCTTGGCCTCCCAAAGTGCTGGGATTACAGGCGTGAGCCACGGCGCCTGGCCTCAATTTGCTGAATAACATTTTCTTTGCTCATCACTGCTTGTTTTTTTTTTTTTTTCTTTTTTTTAACCCCCACCACTCCTTTTCTGGATTCAGGTTTTGATAGTGTATTACTGACAAAATCTCTTTGTCACCCCACCCCTATTCTTACTCTTAAATAATAATATAGCTGGATGTAGAATTCCAGATAGTTACTTACTTTATTTTAGCATTTGGGAGAAAAATATTTTCTTTTAGTTTTTTTTTTTGTTTTTTTTTTTTGGAGACAGTCTCTGTCGCCCAGACTGGAGTGCAGTGGCGTGATCTCTGCCTCATAGGTTCAAGGGGTTCCCCTGCCTCAGCCTCCTGGGTAGCTGGGACTATAGGCATGCACCACCATACCTGGCTAATTTTTTGTGTATTTTTAGTAGAAACCGGGTTTCATCATGTTGGCCATTCTGGGTCTCAAAGTCCTGACCTTAGATGTTCGCCTCAGCCTCCCAGAGTGCTGGGATTACAGGCATGAGCCACGACACCTGGCCATTTTCATCATTTTCTATTGTTGCTGTTGGGGTCTACTGTCAGCCTAATTATCATTTCTTGATAGGTAATTTTTCTTTTACTTTTTTTTTGAAACAGGGTCTCACTCTGTCGCCCAGGCTGGAGTGCAGTGGCACAGTCACAGCTCACTGCTGCTTCAACCTGGGCTCAGGTGACTCTCCCACTTCAGCCTCCTGAATAGCTGGGACTATGTAGCATCACACCCAGCTAATTTTTTTATTTTTTGTAGACACATGGTCTCGCTACATTGCCTTGATCCTCCTGCCCAGGCATCCTAAAGTGCTTAGATTACAGGAATGAACCACTATGTCTGGCCTATTTCTCTTTAACTGGGTCTAAATCTTTTTCTTTTCTTTTCTTTTTCTTTTTTTTTTTTTTTTTTGAGACAGAGTTTTGCTCTTGTTGCCCAGGCTGGAGTGCAGTGGCATGATCTCAGCTCACTGCAACCTCTGCCTCCTGGGTTCAAGTGACTCTCCTGCCTCAGCCTCCCGAGTAGCTGGGATTACAGAGGCCCACCACTATGCCCGTCTAAGTTTTTGTATTTTTAGTAGAGAAGGGATTTCACCATGTTGGACAGGCTGGTCTCAAACTCCTGACCTCAGGTGATCCACCCACCTCAGCCTCCCAAAGTGCTGGGATTATAGGTGTGAGCCACCGTACCCAGCCAACTGGGTCTAAATCTGCTCTTGGACTGTCTTTAATTTCAGTGATACATTTTTAAATGTCTGAACTTTTTATTTGCTTCTTTTCCAGATATTCCTATTTTTTTTCTTCTTTAAAAGTAATTATTTTGTGGTCTTTATCTGATCTTATTATGTGTGTTATGTTGAGTGGGGGCGTTTTGGATTGTGAAGTCAACTTTAGCAGGGCTTGTTTTTCTGAGAATTCATTTTAGAATGGATTGGCGTGTCCCTGAGGCGGTTTTGTATTCGCTTCTGTGAAGTGCTCCAGAGGTTTCCATAGGCTTGTGCTCGTTTTTTTATATTAATTTCTCAGCAACATTCAGGTAGTGTAAATTCAAACCTTATTACACACTTGGGATTGTGGTCATGAGATTTCTCCTCTCCTACTCCCGTATACCCCTACAGCCCCATCCATGACAGAGATGCTTCAGTATCTTATCCCTTTTCTTATCTAGCCCTTTGTGGGTCTACTTTTATGTAGGAATATTGCCTCCAACTCTGCAAGCTGAAATTGAAATGCCTCAACTACTAAGACCACCAGTTTCTTTCTGCCGCAGGCTAAGCTGCAGGTTAGCTTACACTAGCTGAAGTGCTCTTTGTTTCCAGCTCCTGGAAAATTCCTTTAGTTTGTACATTCATCTATGCATTAAAAAATTTGTGAATTATATTTTATTTAACATCTGGTGTTTTTTTTTTGAGAAAGAGTCTCGCTCTGTCGCCCAGGCTGGAGTGCAGTGGCGTGATCTCGGCTCACTGCAAGCTCACCTCCTAGGTTCACGCCATTCTCCTGCCTCAGCCTCCTGAGTAGCTGGGACTACAGGTGCCCACCACCACGCCCAGCTAATTTTTTTGTATTTTTAGTAGAGACGGGGTTTCACCGTGTTAGCCAGGATGGTCTCGATCTCCTGACCTCATGATCCGCCCGCCTCGGCCTCCCAAAGTGCTGGGATTACAGGCGTGAGCCACTGCGCCCAGCCACATCTGGTGTTTTCAACATCATTTAACTAGGATTAAAGATGTTTGGGCCAGGCGCGGTGGCTCACACCTGTAATCCCAGCACTTTGGGAGGCCGAGGCGGGCGGATCATGAGGTCAGGAGATCGAGACCATCCTGGCTAACACGGTGAAACTCCGTCTCTACTAAAAATACAAAAAAATTAGCCGGGCGTGGTGGTGCATGCCTGTAATCCCAGCTACTTGGGAGGCTGAGGCAGGAGAATTGCTTGAGCCCGGGAGGTGGAGGTTGCAGTGAACCGAGATTGCGCCACTGCACTCCAGCCTGGCAACAAGAGCAAAACTCTGTCTCAAAAAAAAAAAGAAAAAGATGTTTGAAGCATAGAGTTGTCTGGAAGTAAACATACTAAAATGAGCATCTGTTACCTCCTACAAGCCAAACAAGTTTTGAAGTACTGCTTTAGAATTGACTCATTTTATCTGTTAATTCCTAAGCCAAAGAGCTTAAACCTTTGTATTGTTTCTTCAGCAAGGTGAATGTGGTGACATGGGAATATTTAAAATGCCAGTTGTCCATGGAGTGTCTCTGCTTGATTTTCTTTCAGCCAGCAAATACTGCAAAATGTTAGTTGAAGAAGAAGGATTGCAGCTTTTGTGTGATATCCAGGAGCACAGTGAGGCAACCCCCAAAGCACAGCAGATTGCAGCCTCCATTCTGGATGACTTCAGAATGCATTTCATGAATTATCAGAGGCCCACTCTGTGTCAAATGCCCTTCTGAACCTAAGGAATTTCAGAGGTGTGTGCTCTTCCTCAATGTCAGGTGTTCTGCCCTGGCAGTAATTGCACATCAGTTGTCATTGGAGTTTGTGAGTTGGCTGTCTCATTGGCCTTTGATTGTTGATTTTATATATGTTACAAAAGGTTGGATTTGTATGATAGCCGTAATCCCAAGTCAAGTTGGACTCATTCTGCAGCCTTTCAGCAGCAATTTTGAAGACTCAAACCGTGGACTCTGGGAAGACCTGGGAGCTTGTGTTGGAACAGCTATGCAAGTTACTTTTCTCTAGCCTTGGACAATTTTTTCCCTTTGGGAGCTTGTCATGGGAGTGGGACCTGTTCACTAGAAGAGAAAGGAAAGACCTACAGGGAGACTTTGATATTTATATTAAATTTCCTTTGTTGTTATCATCATGTGAAGCTATGAGAAAAGCTTGGGAAGCATATGCTTCAAAATGTGGTGTTTAGAAGGCAGAACCCCTGTTGGAGAGCGGGGAAAAGAATTTATTTATTTATTTATTTATCTATCTATGGCTGGGTATGGTGGCTCATGCCTGTAATCCCAGCACTTTGGGAGGCCAAGGCGGGTGGATTGTCTGAACTCAGGAGTTCGAGATCAGCCTTGCCAACGTGGTAAAACTCCGTCTCTACCAAAAAATACAAAAATTAGCTGAGCGTGGTGGTGTGCACCTTTACTCCTAGCTACTTGGAGGCTGAGGTAGGAGGACCACTTGAGCCCAGGAGGCAGAGGTTGCAGTGAGCTGAGATTGCACCACTGCACTCCAGCCTGGATGACAGAGTGAGACCTCATCTCAAATGAATAGAGGGGTGGAGAAAAGAGAAATATATTTTTTTACCTTTTTTTTTTTTTTTTTTTGTGATGGAATCTTGCTCTGTCGCCCAGGCTGGAGTGCAGTGGCACAATCTCGGCTCACTGCAACCTCTGCCTCCCAGGTTCCAGCAATTCTCCTGCCTCAGCCTCCTGAGTAGCTGGGACTACAGGCACATGCCGCCACGCCCGGCTAATTTTTGTATTTTTTAGTAGAGACAGGGTTTCACCATATTGGTCAGGCTGATCTCGACCTCCTGACCTCGTGATCCACCCGTCTCGGCCTCCCAAAGTGCTGGGATTACAGGTGTGAGTCACTGCACCTGGTCTTTTTACAATTTTGGGTGTCTATCTTTGGCATGTTTCCTGTTACGTGAGCATGACATGCTGTGTATGTGAGTGAGCTTGTAGGGCGTGGTGGGACTTAGGCATTTGCAGACAGTGTTTAGATGAAAGATTACATGTAATGATAAATCTGAATCCCTCCATTTTATTTGGTTGGGACCATGACCAAAAATGGTAGGAAGAGGAAAGGCCAGAAAGAGACTTTGCCAGAGAGTTCACGGAGTTTTCTTACCCCTCATGCTGACTAAAGAAAACATGGGCTTTTCTGAAACCAGCTTCAACTACAGTATAAACTATATCAGAAGCTTATTTGATAAGCCCTGCGGAGCTGCTCTGAGGAATAGTGTGAATTCCTTCCTTGCCTTATTGTTGACTGTTAATGAACATGTTTTGTCATTTATCTGTTTAAGTTTTTCAGAAAATAAAAGTAAATTTCTGTTAGCACATTTTAGGACTAGATTTTTGTGCTTTTGGCTGGCTTGGTTCAGATTCTTAACTAGAGTACCATGTACTGTCTTTGGAAATCAAATGAGGACGAAGCTCATTCTCTTACTCTAAACCATGTTCCAAACTATTACCAGAGTCCAACCAGATAAGCAGAATTTGTAACCTTACTTCTTTCCATAGTCCTTAAACTGTACTGTATTTTTTCACACTCTTGCATGATTCCAAAAGGATATCTTCCTGACCTGGGTTCTAGTACCTCAGAGCATTGTTATCAGATGCTAGCTTATTCTAATGTGAGGATGTGTTAGGGGAACTAGTGTGTTAAGTCCAATTCTGTACAAGACATCCTTTCAAGTTCTATGTCATTCACAACAATCCTCACGGGTAGGTGAGTTTTATTTTCCTCACTTAACAGATGAGAAAAAGGAAGTTCAGTAAGGTGGTTACTTTCCTGGGTTGTCATAGCTGGTGTGGTTTGTGCTGACTGTAAAGGCCTGGGCTCTCCTGTGTTATTCTTCCTTCCAGGATGCAAGCATAACCCTGGGAGCACATTTGTATTTTGCAGAAATCAGCAATGTTAGTTATATTGTATCCATGCCCATGGTTTAGTGACTCTAGGCCAGGCTGAGGCTCAGCTTAGCCAGCGCTCAGATCCAGTTGGAGAATGACTGCAAAGGCATAGCTTAAGATGTAGCCTTGGTACCAGAGGAGGGAGGGGTATTGGGACCAGTATGGTTATGTATCAGCCTGCTCTTGGTTTTCTAAGTGTATCATCCTCTTCCTCACCTTTGCTCATGCTGTGTCAAGCTTCCTCTTCTGTACTTGAAATGTTCCTTAATCCTTCAGGCTTCAATTCCAATGTTAGTTGCCCATTTCCGGATCCTCCCTTCTTTCCATTAGAGTTAATTGCCCCTTTCTTCTCAGTGCTCCTAAATGCTATCAGAGTCTCCTGGAGGCTAGGTGTAGTGGCATACACTTGTAATCCCAGCACTTTGGGAGGCCCAGGCGGGTGGATTGCTTGAGCCCAATAGTTCAAGACCAGCCTGGGTGATATGGCGAAATCCTGTCTCTACAAAAAAATACAAAAATTAGCTGGGCATGGTGGCATTTGCCTGTAGTCCCAGCTACTCCAGAGGCTGAGGTGGGAGGATCACTTGAGCTTGGGAAGTGGAGGCTGCAGTGAGCTGAGACAGCGCCACTGCACTCTAGCCTGGAGCCTGGGTGGCAGAGTGAGACCCTGTCTCAAAAAATAAAAAGAATTTTCTGCCACCTTGTAGTTTACAAAAGTGTTTCACAGTGATGATTTCATTTGGTCCTCACGAAAACACTGTAAGTTAACAATTAAAACATATTTATTGAATATGAAGTGTTTTTATTTTGCTAAATCTTCACAAGTTTTGTTTTGTAGGTGAGGAAGCTGAGGCCCAGAGCATTTAAACAATTTGTCCACGGTTATACAGCAAGTAACTGGCAGAGACTGGGATCTGCAGTCTGACTCCTGACACGTGTTCAACCAATGTCAGAGTTTATTTATTACCTCTGTTGTTCACAGGAAGAAACTAGGGGTATCTTAAAATCTTCTGACATCTCTAATGAGTGCCTGATAACTGAGAGAGGTCAGGGGCTGAGAGCCAATGATACCAAGACTCAGAGAGATCTAATTTAATTCTTTATCATTCAAGTAGAGAGACAGGCATTTTCCAAAGCAAACCCAACCCTCGTGATTATTTCTAGCCAGGGTGAAGCTAAGGAAGGTAGCAGTAGGTGATAGGATCAGCACCTTGGTTCCAGGCATCATGCCAGTCATTTTATTTCCATCATCATCCTTGTGAAGAAATGGAAGTCTGGAGAGGTGAAATGATGAAGGCAATCCGGCCACAAATCTTCCTTCTGGATCCTGCTCTTCAGGGCATGCATCTCCCATGCTGAAGGTTAAAATGGGGGTCATTTGCCAACAAATTTGGGAGTCCGCTTCTCCCTGAAGGCTGCCATGCCCTCTAGCCGGTCCCGGGTTGGAATATTCTGCAACAAGGTACAAAATATTAGTTTTGGGGGAGCAGGGCCAGAGGCCCAAAAAGAGTTGCTTAAGCTTGTCCAGCCCAAGACAAAGCCAGGGTCCAAGTGTTTCCATTGTCTCTGGACTCTGATCTTGAGGCATGCAAAGGTATAAGCCTCCGTGGCTGCTTTGTCTCCTGGGGAAGACAGGCCAGCCTTTGTATTCTCTGTGCCCCATCAGCATTAGCCTCCACTTGCACACTGCCTTCATGCCTCCTGAGAACTCAGCTGCCGTCTGCAGTGGTCTGACATGAGGCTGCTCAGTAGAGAAAAAAATTCTTTGCAGTAAGAAATCTGGCTTTGAATCCAGGTTCACACTAGTTTCTCCAAGTCCCAGGACCCCTTAGGAGTATTTTGGATATCTGTTAACCTGGAGATTAGCATTTTTTACTCACCCATGAGTAAGAGATTTAATAGGTCAGTCCCAAGTGTACAGCCCCTACATTGAACACAGCCTGCAGGCTACAACCAAGCCCTTGACCTCCCAACTCCATCCTGAACTTTACAGTGGCAACTGATACAGAGGCAAAAGATGTGGTTCTTCCTCTTAAGGACCTGTGTTCTGTGATTCTCGGCATTAAGTGGGCAGGATGAACCCCAGTACATTAGATGGTTGAGGGAAAAGTCTCAGAGAGAAGCACTGTGGCTCTCCTCAAGCCACTCCAGGTGACTTATGAGGGACAATGGATGCGGTCAGACTGTTTGTGTTGAGAGGAACCTTCTAAATTGGTCATGTACCATACAAAGTCCCTCTAGCCTGGCCCCGCCTATGTTAACAAGCAGGCATGGGCTGGTTGCTACATACCTGGGCATAGCACATCCCTTCAATGGCCATCCCGGATGCAATGTCCACCTGCAAGAAAGACGTGCTCCCTGGATTGGTCTGACCTTGTCCATCTTCACCCACACTGGAAGCCAGCCCACCCTATTGCCTACAGACATCTATATGAGCAGAGATAGCTATGAGAAGGAATTTCCCTCCTAGAGAAGAAACACCATTCGTAACTATGACAAAACTGCTGGGAGAAACAAGAGACAGACTGAGACATTTTGCCAGAGAAGAGGAGTTCTCCTTCCCATCTGGCTGCCTCATCACGCTTCCTGTCACCCATTAATTCCTGAACCTTTATGACCTGGGCCCTGGCAATTGCTCCAGCCTCTAGGGCCCACTGATTGGCACTTAAAAGCCTCATTCTAAGAGAAGTACATGTGTGTGAACTTAGTTTTCACAGCAAGGGTTAGTATCCCTATTCTACAGCTGAGAAACCTGAGGCATAGAAAGGTGAAATAATTTGTCAAAGTTCACAACAAACAGTATGTGGAAGAGCAGGTCTTTGAACCCAGACAGCCCAGTGCCTCGAACTTGCACACTGTCTTCTTCCCTCACTCTCATCTGGACGAGCTGCTTGCTTATCCTCCTCTGTGCCTTTGCCCATACTTTTCCTCTGGAATTCTTATCCTTCCCACAGTCCAACTGTAGAAAACATTCTTTAACCCAGCACTGCCCAGTATGGTAGCCACTAGCCACATGTGAATGTCAAGCACGTGAACTGTGATTAGTGTGAAGGAGAAACTGAACATTTTATTTTATTTTATTTATTTATTTTGAGACGGAGTCTCGCTCTATCGCCCAGGCTGGAGTGCAGTGGCGCGATCTCGGCTCACTGCAAGCTCCGCCTCCTGGGTTCAAGCGATTCGCCTGCCTCAGCCTCCGGAGTAGCTGGGACTACAGGTGCCTGCCACCACGCCTGGCTAATTTTTTGTATTTTTAGTAGAGACGGGGTTTCACTGTGTTAGCCAGGATGGTCTCGATCTCCTGACCTCGTGATCCGCCCGCTTCAGCCTCCCAAAGTGCTGGGACTACAGGCATGAGCCACCGCACCTGGCCACATTTTACTTTTAATTTAAAAGCCACACATGGATATCATAATGGACCGCAAAGCTCTAACCTCTCTGGGGTGTCAGCGTGGTACCATTATCCTTGATTTGTGTCTGTATCTGCCCCCTCCCGGGGGCAGTGACCATGTTTAACTCATCCATCTGTATCCCAATTCCCAGCTTTGGTCTGGATTCAGTGTGTGATGAGTGACTAGATGGGAGAGTTGAGGTGGACAGATGGATTAGCCACACCCAAGGCATCACCCCAAGCCCTGCCCTGAGGCCACATTACTGCCAGCACAAATCTTGCAGCATGGACTGGCAGCCACACAGACCCGGGTTCTTTCTACTCTGAGACCTTGGGCAAATCATTTACCCCTTAACCTCAATCTCATCCTCTCTCCAAGGGAGAAAGATGAGGATAGAATGTAAACAATAATATTGTCTGGCCAAACTTCCAATATGCAGTTGTGTAAACTGACCTAGAGCACGAGGTCAGAGTTAAAGTCTGTTAGAAGAGTCCACTTCCTGAGTTCTTCCCAGCTGTGCTGTCTGTCTGAGCTCTGAAAGCACTGCGTCCCAGCCGTGACCAACTTTAGTGGACCCAAGTCCCAACCCAAAACCCTCTCACCTCCATTCCTCGGTCAATGGCTACTTTGCCCAGCCGCACGGCAATGGGGGCCTAGGGAAAAGCAAAGTCTTGGTTGAGGAGGGGATCAAGGCTGATAGTTGCAGGTCTGAGGTGCACAGCTTTGTTTTGAAGGAGGGAGGCAGATGTCTGGGTCTGGTTCCAGCCATTCTACTGACACGTTTCTTTAGCGTTAGTCCTATAACCTGTTAGCTGAGATTCTTTTTCTATCATGAAAGAAGCCAGACTCTGATCCCTGAACACCTGGGTTTGTTATTCAGCTCATCCTTCCAACATGCACAACATAACTAGTTTACAAAGTGCTTTCCTCCCCACAGACTCATCTAATGGTGCTACCCACACTTCTAGGCTGGTGTCATCACTGATCACCCAGCTGTGATTTTACAGCTGTGAGATTGCAGTGCAGGGAGGTGAAGCACTTGGCTGTGTTTATCCAATCATTGGTGAGACTTGGATTGGACTCCCAACCACCTTTCCCACTTCCTCGACCTCATTTCAGCAAATGCCAGCCTCTGCGGTAAGGTTTTACCCCAGCAGAGTGAAACAAAGTCAGGGTTAGGAACTTGGGCTTTCAAGTCGACAGGGCTGTGTTGAAATCCTGGCCTGTGGGGCGGTGCAGAGGGGCGGGTGCATTTTAATACAGCCACATAGAAGCAACAGTGTCTGCTTTGTCACTGGCCTTGGTTCCACACCAGCCCTAGCACTCCAGTCTCAGCCCCACTTCCAGGCAAGGAGGAATTACTTCCTATATCATATTATTTGAAGTGTTTATAAAACTTTCTCAGGAAAAGTCTCAAAAAAAAAAAAAAAAACTGGGAAAAAGAATTGCAATGCTTATGACAGATGAATTTCCTTGATTTACAAAAAAGTTAGTATAATGTAACTTTTAACCATTTACAAAAGAGTATGTAAAAGGTCCTTCACCGGAAAAGAAGTAGGAACGTGAAGGATGTCCAGCAGCTGCTACACGCTTGAAAGCCAAATCAAAACAGTGAGGTACTGTGCCCTTTCACCTCAGACCAGCAAATACTAAAATATCAATATGCCTACTACTGCCGAGACTGGGGAAACCAGTATTTACATACATTATTGATAGAAAAGTAAAAGAGTATGCCACAGGAGAGCAATTTGGCAAAAACTGGCAAAATGCTGGTGTGCCTTTATAAAACAAAACCAAACCTTTGTTTTGTTTTATAAACGAAGGTTTATAAATGTTTTGTTATATAAAATGAAGGTTTTGTTTTATATTCTTCCATGTTTGAATTCCTTACTATGCATATTTAAATTTTGTTTTTAAAATTTGTTAGAAACAGATTAGCCTCGAAAGATATTTTTTGTCCTCTAAGCCATTAAAAGGAATTTATTTAAATATGTAAGCATATGTGCATAATACACATCCTTCCATATGCAATGGAAATTTCTGGAAGAGTATGGAAACAATAGTGATCTAGGGAGAGAGAGGGATTGGGAAATGAAGGGCTGTTTGGGTTTGCTTGTGACTGAAGGGTTACTGGGATGTGGGACTTCCACTTTTAAAACTGGGGTAGTCACAGGTAAACCAGGACTAGCTGGTCATCTTGCCTTTGATTTTTACCTTATGCCCTTCTTACTCCTCTGTTCTTTTAGATTTGCTTGCCATATGTGTTATTATTTAGGTAACTACCCAATAAAGGAAGTAATCTTGGCCAGGTGCAGTGGCTCACGCCTGTAATCACAGGGCTTTGAGAGGCTGAGGCAGGAGGATTGCTTGCCCAAAGAGTTTGAGACCAGCCTGGGCATCATCATGAGATCCCATCTCTACAAGAAATAAAAAATTAGCTGGGCGTGGTGACTTGCACCTGTAGTCTCAGCTACTCAGTAGTCTTAGGTGGAAGGATCACTTGGGCCTGGGAGGTCAATGCTCCAGTGAGCTGTGATCATGCCACTGCACTCCAGCCTGGGCAAAAGAGCCAGACCCTGTCTCAAAAAAAAAAAAAAAATAAAGTAACCTTTTATTAAAGTTAAAAACGGTATGTACGTATGTTTGTGAGTGAAAATAGCCAAATTCTAGCCAAGTCAGTAGCTTGCACCTGTAGTCCCAGCTATTCAGAGGCTGAGGTGAAGGACTGCTCAGGCCCAGGGCTTCAAGGCTGTGGTGAGCTATGATCGTGCCACTGCACTCCAGCCTGGGCAACAGAGCAAGATCCTGTCTCTAAAAAGAAAAGAAAAAAAACACAGCTGAATCCATTTCTCAAAGTGTAATGTGTATTTACTATTTAAGAAGGAAATCTGATGCAAACTGTGGATATTGACAGTTTTTTTCTGGGCTGAGAAAACTCTGGAACCATTTGCTACCCTATCAGAGTGGTTTGTCCACTAGATGGTGGCCATCTACACCATCCCTGGCCCTCTCCTATCCGGAAACCTTTATTCTGAGCACCCAGTAACATAGGTGGAAGTTGAGGTTTTGTTTTTCAGGTTGACCCAGAAGGTCTCAACTCTGGGATTACTCATGCCAGTACTTGTTTTTGGTAGACTGGTGTTTTGGTATACAAAGCTACTTTTAAGTACTGAAAATATCAGTAATTATATAGTACCAATATTTTAGTATATTTGGAAATCTGAATTATTTTGTGATTGTTATTTAGTTAAGGCAAAAAGACAAACCCTATAGTCTACAGGTCTAGATATGAAAGCTGCAATCAGCCACTCCATTGAGTGACCCAGAGTTCTGTATTAGTTCGGAGACTTTCTAACCAAGTATAATAGAAACTTGACAGCATTAATATTGTCTAGGCAATAGCATCAGACTCTTCATTTATATATGATGAAGCTTAAAAAAAAAAAGACAAATGCTTTCAAAAAGCTACAGTCCCTCACCTCCAAATTAAAGATCTGTTTTAAGAAGTATTAGGATTATTTACATTTGAGAGACAGGAAAGAAAGGATTTTTGTTCAAAATTATACTATTTTATTTTATTAACAGAATCTTGCTCTGTCACTTGGGCTGGAGTGCAGTGGTGCGATCTCGGCTCACTGCAACCTCCACCTCCCAGACTCAAGTGATTCTCCTCAGCCTCCTGAGTAGCTGTAATAACAGGCATGAGCCACCATGCCCAGCTAAATTTTGTAATTTTAGTAAAGACAGGGTTTTGCCATGTTGGCCAGGCTGGTCTCAAACTCCTGGCATCAAGTGATCCTCCTGTCTTGACCTCCCAAAGTGCTGGGATTACAGCAATGAGCCACTGCACCCAGCTTCTTTTCTGTTTTAATACAAATGAGGTCTCACTATGTTGCCCAGCCTGGTCTAGAACCCCTGGTCTCAAGCAGTCTTCCCACCTCAGCCTCCCAAAGTGCTGGGATTACAGGCGTGAGCCACCATGCTAAGCCAAAATGGTTACTTTTATATGATTAATTCAATATATGTCAATATTAAAATGATGTATGGTTAACTTTGTTTTGTGATGTTTGTAAATTTTTGTATTTGAAATACATTAAATATTTAGTTTCAGTTTTTAAAATTTTGTACATATTTTGCTCTCTTAAAATACCTTTTTTATATTGCATTCTGTATTGTGCAAAATAAATGCCAAAATACCGATGTTGTTTTTTTTCTAATACTACAATCACTCTTTGTGACCTTGATGAACAAGTCACTGAACTTTTATGGGTTTTCTCACAAATAAAATGAGGATAATCAGTTCAACTGGATTATTCTAACAGCTGAGATACTACATTAAGGTACCTAGCATTATAGGCTAAGATGAATTTATTATAAATTAGTCTAACTTAGCTCCATTTAAGCCACTTTTAATCTTTATGGAAATTTGGGATCTCCTCTACCCAACCCCCTCTATCCTGGGCCCCCTGAGAGTTGGGAGAAGCCAGCAGACCCTTGCAGGGCCTTGGATACCCCAGACAGCCAGATCCCAGATATCCCTGCTGAGGGCTTTGGGCCCTGCAGCTGGTAGGGTTGTACCTGGGCAGGGCCTGACCTGCTCCCTACTGAGCATGGTACCCTTTGGGGTATCATGCTGAGAGGTTATCGTTTGAGGATTTTTAATTTTTTTCTTTCAATAGATTTTAGGGAACAGGTGGCTTTTGGTTACATGGATAAGTTCTTTAGTGGTGATTTCTAAGATTTTGGTGCACCGTACCCAACATGTAGTCTTTTATCTCTCACCCCTTCCCATGCTATTTGAGGATTTTCTTAATGAGGGGTTTTTTGGTTTTTTTTTTTGGCTTTTTGTTTTTGTTTGTTTGTTTTTAGCAACGGGATTTTGCTTTGTTGCCCAGGCTGGAAGGGCAGTGGCGTGACCAGCTTACTGCAGCTTTGAATTCATGGGTTCAAGCAATGCTTTTTCCCAAATAACTGGGATTACAGGCTCAAACTACCACATCTGGCTAAAACATGAGCCTGGCCCGTCACGGTGGTTCATGCTTGTAATTCTAACACTTTGGGAGGCTGAGGCGGGAGGATCACTTGAGCCCAGGAGTTTAAAACTGCAGTGAGCCATGATTGCACCACTGCACTCCAGCCTGGATGACAGAGCGAGACCCTATCTCTTCAAAGAAAAAAATGCTTAATACATGTCCTGCATGTTGTATTTCTTTTTTTTTTTTTTGAGATGAAGTCTTGTCCTGTCGCCCAGGCTGGAGTGCAATGGCGCGATCTTGGCTCACTGCAACCTCCGCCTCCCAGGTTCAAGCGATTCTCCTGCCTCAGCCTCCTGAGTAGCTGGGATTACAGGTGCGTGCCTCCACACCCAGCTAAGTTTTGTATTTTTAGTAGAGACGGGGTTTCACCATATTGGCCAGGGTGGTCTTGAACTCCTAACCTCGTGATACACCCGCCTCAGCCTCCCAAAGTGCTGGGATTACAGGCGTGAGCCACCCTGCCCAGCCCGCATGTTGTATTTCAAGAATGTCCCACCAGGCAGTATGGTAGGAAATATGGGTTGGAAGTTCTGTATCTATTTTAGAATCTTGCTTTTTCAGTCTTTGGGGGATTTTAAGGCTGTGCTATATAGTATAGTAGCCACAAGCCACATGTGGCTATTAGCATTTGAAATGTGGCTAGTGTGAATGAGGAACTGCATTCATTTTCTGCAATTTAAATCATTTGGCTAGTGGCTCCCATACTGGATAAGCACAAGTATAGAACATTTATCTCATCTCAGAATGGTCTACTGGACAGTGTTACATTCAGAGGGCTTTCAAGCCCATTTGGTTCCAGCCCTTTGGAATTCAATTTACATTTTAATTCAGAATTAAAATTTGACTTGATTGTGTTTACTGGATGGTTAAACAAACTCCAAAGAGGGTTAATCATATGTCTCTGGGAGAATGGATGTGCAGCCCAAGGGGACACCCTGCCCCACACATGCCTCCCCCATGAATCCAGCCCTCCTTCTGGTGCCGAGCTGTCACCACACCTGGGGCAGGATCTCCTGGGCCAGTGCTCGTGCCCGCTGGTAGGCGGCGTCCCCCTCCTCGTTCTGGGCCACAGCGTGATTCACCAGCCCCAGTACGTGGGCCTCAGTTCCACTCAGTCGTCGGCCCGTGAAGATGAGCTCCTTCGCCAGGGCCACCCCCAGACAACGGGGCAGCCTCTGAGTCCCTCCTGCCAGGATGGAGGGAGCAGGGTGGGAATCAGCATGGGAAGTGGGAACCCAGAGAAGGCTCAGCCTGGGACTCAGCCAACACTTCTCAGAGGAGCAGGGTTCAGGTGGGAGGGCAGAGCCCAGAACAGAGGGCAAAAAAGGAAAGCAGCGAAGGACCCTGGATGGGGTGGAATTGGGTGGGTGCTGTAGTTGCGATTACCTGCCCCCGGGAGGAGCCCTCGCGTGGTCTCAATCAGTCCCATGACGGCCGAGGAAGCTGCTCAGATAGAACAAAGTGAGGCCTCCCTCCCCCATCCGGTCCCCCAGTGCTAATCCTGGGGGCCACACCTGCCTCTGCTGTCTACTCACCCCTCTAGCCACTTGCCCCATGGTCTGGCCACAGCCAGGCCTCTCCAGACTCTGCCTTTGGAAGAGCCCTAGCCCAGAAGTCAGGAGCACAGGCCCTTATTTCACCATGCCCCTTTGATGGAGTTGTATGTCACCAGCAAGTCTCACCCTTCCCAAGCCTCAAAGGTGGAAGAAAGATGGCTGGCCCTCTTCTGTGTGCTTCAGAGAGCCACTAAGGATCACACGAGGTACGACGCTTGGAACAAGGAGAGTTCCTAGGAGGTGCCCCATATCTATTTGTGGAGTACTATTAATAGGTTCTCTGGCTTAGCCCTGGCCTGGCCTAGAATGTCAGTGACTCCTGCTCCTGCTACAGTCGTCCGTTCCAGCTTTGTCACAGCCTGAAATTGCCCTGACTGTTCCAGTCCATGTCCTCCTGAGTTCTGCTTCCTTCCTTCGAGAAACCTGCCTTGACTGACGCACCCCCCCGGGTCTGTCTCCTTTTCTGAATTCCCTCAGCATGGACCATGTGAACGTGGGCAGAAGGGAGTGGGTTTTACATTCACTCCGTCTTAGTCTTCCCCAAAACCCTGTGAGTTAGTTGCCTGAACATGGGCATGTGAGAAGGAGAGTTGGGGCTAGACCAGCCTGGTATTTTGGTGCCTGGACACCTGGTCAGTTCCTTCTCTTTGACCTGCATTGTGTAGACAGAAGCTAGTTTCATGCCTGGAGCTACACATTTTTATATGTCGCTCCTGGGGTGGCAGGAGAGAGCGGTGGGGGGAGAAGAGAAGACATTCAGACTTTGCCTAACTGCATCCAAGAAGGCTGCTCCTAATCACCAGGTCAGTCACCTGAGAAAATGATCAGTTATCTTCTTTATCCCCTCCCATTCTTCAAACAAAGCTCAATTGCTCAGAACAAGTAATGCAAATTTGGCTGGTGCCAGTATTCCCGCCCAGGCACCTTTGTGATTAGCTCAGCCATTGACAAACTATCCCTGAGGCTCACCTTTTTCCGAAACATGGTCGATAAATCTGACTTGGACAGACTGGGAAGACTGGACATTGCTCTTTGACCTCCTTGGCTCGTAACAGCAATTGCTCTGAGGTTGGTCAAATATTCCCAAAATGAAGGAAGCAGGTTCTGACAGGTCACATATATTACAGCAGCTAATGGCTGCACCAGGAGGGGAAGCAGCTTCTGCCTGAGCACCCTCTGTGCTCTGCCTTGCCTTAGTTTTGCTTTTGGTTGGAAGCCAAGAACAGTGGCTGACTGCAGAATGCCCAGACTCACCCTGTTTCACTCACCCCCGACTCCCTAGCCCCACCCCCTGCCCCCAGTCCTGGCCCAGTACCTGCCACTCGGAGGTCACAGGCCAGGGCAAGCTCTAGGCCTCCGCCCAAGGCAAACCCATCCATAGCCGCAATGGTGGGTGCAGGGAAGGCTGCTGTGGAGAGGAAGAAAGGCTCAGCCTGCGAGGCCCTGGTGGGACCAGGACAGAGGCTCAAGGCTGGGGAGGGGCAAGCTGTTTGGGACAGAGGCCTCAGTGGACCCAGGTCTGGAGACATTACATGGAACCTCAGCCAGGTTATCTTAATTCTTTTTTTTTTTTTTTTTTTTTGAGACGGAGTCTTGTTCTGTCACCCAGGCTGGAGTGCAGTGGCACGATCTTGGCTCACTGCAACCTCTGCCTCCCAGGTTCAAGTGATTCTCTTGCCTCAACCTCCTGAGTAGCTGGGATTACAGATGTGCGCCACCACGCCCAGCTAATTTTTTTGTATTTTTTTGTTTTTTGTTTTTTTAAGTAGAGACAGGGGTTTCACCATGTTGGCCAGACTGGTCTTGAACTCCTGACCTCGTGATCTGCCCGCCTCAGCCTCCCAAAGTGCTGGGATTACAGGAATGAGCCACTGCGCCCGGCCTCTTTTTTTTTCTTTTTTTTTTTTTTTTTTTGAGATGGAGTCTCTGCTGTTGTTGCCCAGGCTGGAGTGCAATGGCACAATCTCTGCTCACGACAACCTCTGCTTCCCGCAGCCAGGTTATCTCAGAAGCCAATTTTCCCTTTAGGGAAAGTTATGGAATCAGCCAGGGAAGAGGAATGGGAGGATGGGCTGGATGATCCCTGTTCAGGCCTAATCTGCTGGCCTCCCTGGGGCCTCCCTTTCTGTGTGCCAAGCCCTGTGCTGGGTGCTGGGAACTGGGAACACAGAATGAATCAGACATAGCCTTTGTTCCCATGGGGCTCAGTCTCATGGGGAAGACAAATGTGTATCAGGCATTATTGACCCAGGATCATCAGTGCTCCAATAAAAAGCTCAGAGGGTGGGTTGGGAAGGCTTCCTGGAGGAGGAGGTACTGGAGGGCTTGAAGGACAAGTAAAAGTTCAAGTAACCAAGAAGGGGTATCTCAGGCAAAGGTAACAGCAATTGTCAAAACTTGAAAGCATGCTTGGGGAAACTTAACTGCTTTGGAATGGCCAGGCTTGAACCCTGAGGGTGGGGCAGGACACAAAAGCTGAAGAGCCAGAACTCTCCCTGTCTGAGAGAATTGCCCTCGGTCATCCTCCCCCATCCCCCTGGGTGAGTCATCTGTCTTATCACAGAACTCCAAACAGAAAGAAGACTCTCCTTAGATGCTGGTGGGGGTGGCGGGACTGTCATCGGCAGGGACCCCCAAACCCCCTCCTCCACCCCACACCCAGATCCTCACCGATGTCATTCATCAGGCCCCGGAGTCGCTGGACAAACACCCCCACCTCTGCTTCACTCATCTGTTCCCGCTCCTTCAGGTCTGCACCTGCAGATGGCAAGGGTTGGTACCAGCCCTTAGGAAAATGGCACTTTACGGAATCCCAGGCGGTTAAAGGATCCAGCAAAGAAGACCTGAGGACAGGCAGCCAGCGAGGAAGGAGAAACACCAGGAACCCGGGCAAGGAAGTCAAGGGAAAAGAGGAGCATCAAACAAGGAGGGTGTGACACTGCAGAAAGGTGAACTGGACTCCATCAAAATGGAAACCTTCTGTGCATCAGAGGACACTATCAATAGAATACAAAGACAACCCACAGAAATGGCTGGGTGCAGTGGCTCACGCTTGCAATCTCAGCATTTTGGGAGGCCGAGGCAGGTGCATCACCTGAGGTCAGTAGTTCAAGACCAACATGGTGAAACCCTGTCTCCACTAAAAATATAAAAATCAGCCAGGTGTGGTGGCGGACACCTATAATCCCAGCTACTCAGGTAGCGGAGGCAGGAGAATCACCTGAACCCAGGAGGTGAAGGCTGCAGTGAGCTGAGATCGCACCAACTGCACTCCAGCCTCAGTGACGAGCAAGACTCCGTTTCAAAGAAGAAAAAAGAAAAAAAAGACAACACACAGAATGGAAGAAAATATGTGTAAATCATATATCTGATAAAGGTTTAATATCTAGGATATATAAAGAACTTCTCCAACTAAACAACAAAACAACCCAATTCAGAAATGGGCAAAGGGCCAGGCGCAGTGGCTCACACCTGTAATCCCAGCACTTTGGGAGGCCGAGGTGGGCACATCACCTGAGGTCACAAGTTGGAGACCAGCCTGGCCAACGTGGTGAAACTGTCTCTACTAAAAATACAAGAATTAGCCAGGTGTGTTGGTGGGCACCTATAATCCCAGCTACTAGGGAGGTTGAGGCTGAGGCAGGAGAATCGCGTGAGCCCAGGAGGCAGAGGTTACAGTGAGCCAAGATTGTGCCACTGCGCTCCATCCTGGGTGACAGAGTCTAAAAAAAAAAAAAAAAAAGGAAAAAGGACTTGAATAGACATTTCTCCTGAGGATATATACAGATGGTCAATAAGCACTTGAAAAGTTGCTCAATCTCATCGTCATTAGACAAATGCAAATCAAAACCACAATGAGATACTACCTCACGTCTATTAGAATGGCTTTTAAAACAAACAAAACAAAAAGTTGGCATGGATGTGGAGACATGGAACCCTGGTGCATTGCTGGTGGGAGTGTAAACCCATGCAGCTGCTGTGGAAACCAGTTCCAAAAAGTTAAACAGAATTACCATACAATTCTAGTCCCAAGTATATACCCAAAAGAGTTGAAAGCAAGGACTCAAACAGATACAGTCCCTCCTTATCCATAGGGGACTGGTTCCAGGACCCCTCAGATACAAAAATCCATGGATGCTCAAGCCCCTTGTATAAAATATTGTAGTATTTGCAATATGACCTATGCTCATATATCCTCCTGTATACTCTAAGCCAGGGGTTCCAGTCTTTTGGCTTTCCTGGGCCACATTGGAAGAATCGTCTTGGGCTACACATAAAATACACTAACACCAACGGTAACTGATGAGCTAAAAAAAAAAAAAAAAAAAAAAAACCACACAAAAAAATCTTATAATGTCTTAAGAAAGTTTGCAAATTTGTGTTGGGCCACATTCAAAGCCGTCCTGGGCCACATGCGGCCCAGAGGCCGAGGGTTGGACAATGGACAAGCTTGCTCTAAATCATCTCTAGATTACTTACAATACCTAATACAATGTAAATACTATGTAAACTGTTGTGCTGTGTTGTTTTTATCTGTATTATTTTTTATTGTTGCATTGTTATTTTTGTTGTTAACATTTTCAATCTGCGATTGGTTGAGTCTGTGGGTGCGGAACCTGCAGATGCAGAGGACTGACGGTACTTGTACACCAATGTATTTGGGGACATTCTTCACAGTGGCCAAAAGTGAAAACAACCCAAGTATCTATCAACAGATGATTGGGTAAACAAAATGTGGTATATATACAATAGAATGCTACTCATTACAATAGAATGTTACTCCATAAAAAGGAATGGAGTTCTGACACTTGCCACAACTTGGAGGAACCTTGAGGACATGTTAAGTAAAATAAGCCAGGCACCAAAAAACAAATATGATATGATTCTACTGGTATGAGGTATTTAGAATAGATAAATATATAGAGACAAAGTACCATAGAGGTTACCCAGGCTGGAGGGGAAGGGGGAATGGGAGTCACTGTCTGAACAGGCTGAGTTTGTTTGGTATGATAAAGAAGTTCTGGGGATGGATAGCGGTGACATTGCACAATATTGTGAATGTACTTAATGCCACTCTGAATTGTACACTTAAAAACGGTTAAAATGGTAAATTTTGTGTTACTTATATTTCACCACAATTTCTTTTCTTTTTTTTTTTTTTTGAGATGGAGTTGTGCTCTGTCACCCAGGCTGGAGTGCAGTGGCGCGATCTCAGCTCACTGTAACCTCCACCTCCCGGGTTCAAGCAATTCTCCTGTCTCAGCCTCCTGAGTAGCTGGGATTACAGGCACTGGCCACAATGCCCGGCTAATTTTTGTATTTTTAGTAGAGATGCAGTTTCACCATATTGGTCAGGCTGGTCTCGAACTCCTGACCTCAGGTGATCCACACACCTCGGCCTCCCAAAGTGCTGGGATTACAGGCGTGAGCCACTGCACCCAGCCCACAATTTCTAAAATATGTAAGTAATAAGAAAATTAAAAATTGACTAATTTTTACAGGCAGAGTCAGCAAGGTCCAAGAAGGCTGAGAGGTCAAAGGTCAAGTAAAAGAGAACGGAAGTGAGCACAAGATACGGTGGCATGCAGGTGGGCAAGCGCCTTGGTGGGAAGAGTGACCGTGGTGGGGTCCTCAAAGGCCAGATGCAGGGGTGAGCAGGAGTAGAGAGAAAATAGACTCTTCCAGTCCTAGACTACAGGAAGTCAGAGCTGGGAGAGCCTTTGGAAATCTTTGATCAGTTCCAGCCCTTCTGTGAGAGATGCGGAAACTGAAGCTCCGAGAGGGGCAGGAACTAGCCCAGGAATTCTAGAGCTAGTTGAGGCAGACCTGAGCCTCATGTAGCCCCTTCCTTCTCTGTGCTTAGCTGGGAGTGATGAGCAAAGCTAATGGGGGAGAACAGGTATGACATGACCTTCACAGAGGTCAGAGATGGAGCCAAAGGAAGAGGCCGGGGTAGGGAAAAGACCTCAGGCAGAGCAGCTGGGTCAGGCCGACTGGTCTGTGCACTTGTCAGCACAGACCTCAGGCCGGGCACCCTGACCCTGACAGCTCAGACCTAAGGGCTGAGCCACCTCCCCTTGAAATCTCCTGAGCATCATGCTACCCCTTTCCCATCCCTCCACAGTCTCCTCCTGATCCACAGTGGCCCCTGTCGGCCCCTCCAGGGGCCCTCTCAGAGTCTATTCTCAGCTCAGCTCTACTGGCAGCTGACCTGCTTCTTGTGGGCCTGGTGTACGTTTTTCCTCCAATCTCTAAAATGGAAGTTCATGATGCTTGCCCAGCTGTGAGGACCAAATGACACAGGGACAGTGGAGGGCTTTGGTGACAGGCAATGAGACCCTGTTGGTAGGCAAAAGGGCATAGAGTTCCATCTTGGCCATGGACCTTATGAACATCTTTGGGCTCCATTTTCTCTTTTCTTTTTTTTCCCAGGCTGGAGTGCAGTGCTGCAATCTCAGCTCACTGCAACCTCCACCTCCCGGGTTCAAGCAATCCTCCTGCCTCAGCCTCCTGAGTAGCTGGGACTACAGGTGCCTGCCACCATACCCAGCTAATTTTTGTATTTTTTAGTAGAGAAGGGGTTTCACCATGTTGGCCAGGCTGGTCTCGAACTCGGGCCTCAAGTGATCTACCCGCCCCAGCCTCCCAAAGTGCTGGAATTACAGATGTGAGCCACTGTACCCGTCTTGGACTCCATTTTCTTATTTCCCCCGTGAAGGGTCAGAACAAAGCATGGCATAGCTGAAATAACTAAGATCTAAGGGTTAGAGAGGCCAAGTTGAAACTAAAGTCTATCCTACCTCTTACTAGCTATGTGATCCTAGGCAAGGGAATTTTCCTCCCTGAGTCTCTGCATTCACATCGGTAAAATGGCAACAATGAGTCCCATGCTGAAGCTGATCTAAGGTTTCCCCCAACCCCTGGAGGCTGGTGGGCACCCTGCAGAGCCCAGATGGGGGCAGGAGAGAGAACCTACCTGCACAGAACACGCCCTTCACTCCACTTCTGAAGAGCAGGACACGCACTTGCCGGTCCTCCCGCAGCTGGGCCAGAGTTTCCAGCAGCTACAGAGGACACCCAGTTAGATAGTGCCAGCCCATCCCCAGCCCACCCTGGCGCCCGCCCTTTCTTACCTCACTGACGAAGACATTCCCCAAGGCATTGCGGGCAGAAGGTCTGTTCATCAGAATCTCAGTGATCCCTGTAAGGAGTCAGGGCAGCCACGGGAAAGCAGCTGGCTCTGCCTAATCCTGGGCTGTGGGCTGGGGACTGGAGGCAGGAGGCCTGGGCTCTGGGGAGCCTCTGCCCTAGATGACCAGAGTGACTTGCCACAAGTCACACACTCAGGCAGGCCTCAATTTTCCCAACCATAAAATAGACAGAAAAACCCTTGCGCTTTCTGCCTCAGAGAGAAAGTGGAAGGACTTGTAAACTGTGAAGCAAAATGGGGAGAGGAACAACAGTGACTACCACAGTAGCCCTTGCCTGCTTCTGCTGTTGTTAGACAGACAGACACACACACACAGACAAGCACACATGCACCCATGTACCTTCTTTAATTTTACAACTCCCTCCATATTCATCTTTTTTTTTTTTTTTATTTTTGGCGGGGGAGAGTTTTGCTGTTTTTTTTTTTTTTTTCAGACAGGGTCTCAACTCTGTCACCCAGGCTGGTGTACAGTGGTGTAAACATGGCTCACTGTAGCCTCAACCTCCTGGGCTCAAGCAATTCTCCTCCCTCAACCCCCAAAATAGCTGGGACTATAAGCATGCGCCATTACACCTGGCTAATTTTTGTGTTTTTTGTAGGGACGAGGTTTCGCCATCTTGCCCAGCCTGGTCTCAAACTCCTGAGCTCGAGCCATCTGCCCGCCTCGGCCTCCCAAATGCTGGGATTACAGGTTTGAGCCACCGCGGCCTTAATCTTTTCTTCACAGCAGACTTCTTCCTCTAGAGTTTGAGGAGTTATGATAAGGCAAATACCCTTATAACCACCACCCAAATCAAGAAATAGAACTGTGCCGGCCACCTCAGAAACCCCACCACACGCCCTGACTCAATCGTAGCTCCCTCCTTCCCCCTGAACAAGTAACTCTTTGACTTATAGTAATCACCTCTGTGTATTTCTTCATAATTTTTTTTTTTGAGACAGAGTTTCACTCTTGTTACCTTGGCTCACCACAACCTCCGCCTCCCAGGTTCAAGCGATTCTCCTGCCTCAGCCTCCGGAGTAGCTGGGATTACAGGCATGTGCCACCACGCCCGGCTAATTTTGTATTTTTAGTAGAGACGAGGTTTCTCCATGTTGGTCAGGCTTGTCTCGAACTCCTGACCTCAGGTGATCCACCCACCTCGGCCTCTAAAAGTGCTGGGATTACAGGTGTGAGCCACCACACCCGGCCATTTCTTTATAATTTTATCACCCAGGTGTGCATCCTTAGGTATCATAGTTTAGACTTGCTAATTTCTAAAATTGCCGTGTATCTTTTAAATCCTGGTACAACCCCCACATGCTCCCCACAACTCTGTCTTTCCCTCAGAGATTATCTGTGGAGGAGCCTGGGGTATTTGACCTACAGGGTTTCTCAAAGCCTGGGTTTTGCTAACTGCACAATCACGGGGACAGATCAATATGCTCCTCTGTCACAATAAATTAGCAACTAAATACAGAGGCTTAGTGTTCTGTCCTGTTTGGCAAGACAGTAATCCTGGCCCTACTTGTGTAATATTCTTTCACCAGCAACAGCCAAGCTTCTTGGTAGTTTTCTATACTCATTTAGTCACTTTCTTACCTGCCATTCGCTCAAACCTTCTCCAATCTAGGTTCCAGCCCCATCACTCAGCAGACATTATTCTCATTAAAGTGATGAATATAGCCACATCACTAACCAAGGGACACGTTTCTCTCCTTGCCTCACCCTCGTGGCAGCAAAAACCTTTGCTGACATTAACACACTCCACTTGATCGTTTTCTGCTTTGGCTTCTTAGAAGAATATTTATTTGTTTATAAATAGATGATTTTCTTAGAGCAGTTTTAGGGTCACAGCAAAATGGAGTGGAAAATACAATTCAATACAGTTCACCTATACTCCCTGGCCCTACACAGGCACAGTCCCTTCCGCAATCCCCATCCCCCACCAGAGGCACGTGTTGCAACTGACGAACCTACACTGATGCACTGTCGCCACCCGGGGGCCCTAGTGTACACTGGGGTTCGCTCTTGGTGGTGTACACTCTGTGGGTTTACACAGATGCATAATGACACGTATCTGCCTTGGCTTTGGCAGGCCCCCATTCTCCTTCCTCCTACCTTTCAGGTGATGCCTCTGCACTCCTTCACTGCTTCTCTTCTGCCCAATTATTTTAAGTGCGTAAGTTCCTTAAGGCCAATCAGATTCTCTTCATTCACTCATTTGTACATTTATATATTTGCTGTGTGCTGGCCTCTACTAGACACCATGATTCCAGAGACCAGGACAGACTCAAGGCCTGTCCTCATGGAACCTACAGCCTAGTGGGGAAGACAGACATTAAATAATTACTATTTGTGAGGAGAACTTGGAGAAAAAGGACAAACAAGTAAGGGGCCTCCAGTGGGCAGAGGGGAGCCCTAGTATAGAAGGTCAGAAATGAGTTATCAGAGGAGGCAGTGGCCTCTAAGCTGAGAGCTGACAGGAGAGTAGGAATTGGCCAGGCAAAAGATGTAAGAGTGCATGTGTGCATGTAAGTGTGCATGCATGGGTGCATATGTGAGCGTGTGCATGAGTGCCTGTGTGTGTGCATGCATGTTGGCAAGGTGCAGGGAAGGGGGCAGTCCAGGAGAGAAGCCTGTTGCAGGCAGAGGGAGTGGCAGAGAAGAGGGCCCAGGTGTGGGACTGCAGGGTGCCTTCCAGAACTGGAGGAGTTCAGGCAGAGGGAGAGCAGGATAAGCTGAGGCAGGAGGGACCTCCCTTCCACAGCTCACACACGCCTGCCTCCTGTACACCCAGGGCTCCCGTGTGTGCCCAGGAGCCCAGAGCTCTCCTGTGCACCCCAGGCCTGAATAGCCAAATGCCTACTTGATATCTCAACTGATATGTCCTGCTCCATTGATGAGCCAATGACCTTGCTATCAACCCAGAAGTTGATCCTGTCACCTCGCTCTTACCTCACCTACAAAATGCACTCAGTCACTAAGGCCTGCTAATCCAACCTCTTAAAGAGATCTCAGGCCTCTCAGCTCACACCGCTTCTCACAGCCATTAATCTGGCATAGGCTCTTTCCTGCATCCCTCGGATCACCCACCTGGCCCTCGAGTCCTCAGTCTTGCTCCCTCCCAGCACACACACATTCGTTCCCACACTTGGGTCACAGTCATCTTTCTTACCCCAATCCGACCACGTCCCTCCCCTTCCCCCTTCTTTTCCTCAAAATAAAGTTCAACTCCTTAATACCGACCATAAGGCCCCCCCAATCTGACTCTTGCACCCACTCTGGCCCCAATTCACCCCCGCCATCTAGTCAGGGTGTGGGGAAGAGAGATGGGCTCTGGGAAGGAGCTCACACCCTTATCATCCCTTCTAGGCTGTTTCTCCTCCTACGAAAAATCAGGATGGACATTTCAGGTATTCCCAGGGCTGAAATCCAGCAGGTGCCCAGAGGAGTGTTTCCCAATCCTTTGGCCTTCAAAGACCCCTTATTATTATCTCCCAGGGTCCTCAGCTTTGTCTGTAAACAAGCAGTGTTTATGAAGTTGGCATTCTCAGTTTAAGCTGATCAGAGACACAGAAAGGCCAATGAAAGTTTCTGGGCTCTCAAGGGACAGGGTGTTCAGCCAGGAATTACAGAACTATGGCTAGGGGCAAAGAACTGTAACATTCAGGCAAACTGGACTTCCTTAGCCTCCCCAGAAACCTGCAAAGAGCTCTTAGAGCCCAGCAGGTCTGGAGGCTCCAGAGAGGTGTGCAGATGGCCATAAGGTCGCTTCCAGCTCCAGTGCTCCAGGAGAGAAAATGGGGCAACTCTGGAGAAGGGAGACTGCAGTGGATAGAGAGATGCCAGATCAGGAGGAGTCAAGGACCCTGACCCCCACAAACTTCAGAGCAGTCTAGATCCAAGGTCCCCAGAGTGGCCCTCATGTTTACATCCTGAATAATCCCCTCCCTTGCATGTGGGTGGGACCTGTGAATTGCTTCTAAGCAATAGTATACAGCAAAGGTTATACAATGTTACTCCCGAGATTAGGTTAAGTTATATGGTGAAGGTAATGTGACTTCTGTAATTCGGTTATAGTATATAAAAGGCTCTGTCTTATTAGAGACACTCATGGGCCTAACGAGAGGGTCAAGTAGCAAAGGACTGCGGGCAACCTCTAATTGCTGAGAGTGACCCCCAGCCAACAATCAGCAAGAGAACAGGACTTCAGTCCAACAACCATAGGAGGTGAATTCAGGTCTCAGCAACCTGACGACCTTGGAAGCAGATCTTTCCCGTCAAGCCTGGGATGAGACCACAGCCCTGGCGAACTCCTGACTGCAGCCCAGCCTGGCAAGACCTGAAGCAGAGAACTCTGCTAAGTTGTGCCTTGACTTCTGACGTACAGAAACTAAAAAATGATAAATGTGTGTGACTTTGAGTATCAAAGTTTGTGATCATTTGTTAGGTAGTAATAGAAAGCTGATATAGCCGTGGTATCCTGGGACTGGCAGACACTCCTCTCTCTGCTTTCCTGTTCTTTCCTTCCATTCTCTCTGGCTGACTGTCTCTCATCTTTCAGCTTCATCTCCTGTCTCCACCTACATCTCCCTCTCGGAATACTGACTGCCAACTCTTAAAAGCCCTTAGCTCAAGCCACAACTCAGCCACACGCCAGCCCCATGGCCTTGGGCAAACCACTTTACCCTTCTGGCCTTCAATTTCCTGATCTGTAAGAGAAATAATAAAAAGGTTATTGTTAGGATTAAAAGAGATAATGCACTTAAGTGTCTAACCAGAGTTTGTGTAAAACGCCCAGATACTAGGGCAAGTCTCAGACCTAATACAGTATCTGAACTTTAAGCTGGGAGCCCCCCCGGAGCCAGGCAGGGTGTCTTTGGCTGCCGACATTCAATTGTGCAACATTTAATTTGCACTACCACATGCCAGGTCCTGGAGAAATGGACAGTAATCAGCCAAGGTCCCTGTGTTCTTAGTCTAGCCCCGATGCTGGGAACATTGCCCTTCTGACCCCAATAGCGGGGATGGGGCTGTGCTGCACCCTTCCCACTCTTACCAAACCTACCATACCACTGAGCAGCTGACCTAGGATCACTTCTGTCCAGATGGCTTGGGTCACAGGCGAGGTGTTGTGGGTAGAAGTCAACAGAAACCACTGGAAGGGCCGGGCGTGGTGGCTCACGCCTGTAATCCCAGCACTTTGGGAGGCCGAGGCGGGTGGATCACCTGAGTCAGGAGTTCAACACCAGCCTGACCAACATGGCGAAACCCCGTCTTTACTAAAAAGACAAAAATTAGCCAGGCGTGGTGGCACACACCTATAATCCCAGCTACTTGGGAGGCTGGGGCAAAGAATCGCTTGAACCCAAGAGGCAGAGGCTGCAGTGGGCCGAGATCACGCCACTGCACTCTGGCCTGGGCAACAGAGTGAGACCATCTCAAAGGAAAAAAAAAAAAAAGAAACCACTGAAGGGTAGTGTGGAGAACAACTGATTTAACAACACTTTACTATACAGAAGAGGAAACTGACGCCCGGAAACAAGGAGGATTTGCTCAAATAACAGCTGGACCCAGCTGGCAATCCTGACTCTTAAAGAGCTAACAGCCTAGAAGAGAGACAAGTTCAGACACACGAAACATAAAAGGACAGTGTGGGGGACGGAGCAGCAGAGCAGGGGAGTTCCAAAAAGATTTCCATAGGCAGAAAGGAAGGAAGAGGAGCCAAGTCAGGGCACAGCTAGAGCAAAACACAGAGGTAAAAATGAGCCCATGTGTAGAGGAGGGAGGATGGAAAGGTCAGCTTGTGGTGGAGAACCTTAGTGCCCAGCTAAGGAGTTGAAGGACAGCCATTAATTACAGTCATGCACAGCATGATGATGTTTTAGTTGGTCAGCTACAGACCACATATAAGACATATAAGTCCCATCAGACTCTAATGGAGCTGAAAAATTCCTATTGCCTAGTGACACCATAGCTGTCATAACATCATAGCGCAATGCAACACTCAAATGCTGGTGGTGAGGCTGGTGTAAACTAGCTTGCTTTACCAGTTATACAAAAGCACAGCACATACAATTAGGCCCACAACATAATACTTGATAATGATAATAAATGACTATGTTTTGGGTTTATATATTTACAATATTATTTTTACCATTATTTTAGAATATACTCCTACTTTTTATTTTTAATTTTTTTGAGACAGGGTCTTACTCTGTTGCCCAGGCTGGAGTACAGTAACACGATCATGGCTCACTCATGGGTTAAACACCTTTGGGCTCACTTTCAAATATCAGGAATCCTTGATATTGGACAGCCTTGACCTCCCCGGCTCAAGCCATCCTCCCACCTCAGCCTCCTGAGTAGCAGGGGCTACAGGTATGCACAACCATGCCTGGATAATTTTTGTATTTTTTTGTAGAGAAGGAAACATTTTATGTTTCCCAGGCTGGTCTCAAACTCCTGGGCTCAAGCAATCTGCCTGCCTCACCCTCTCAAAGTGCTGGGATTACAAGAGTGAGCCAGGTGAGTCACTGTACCTGGCCTGGGCCATGTGTACTCCTACTTATTAAAAAAAAAAAAAGAAAAAAAGTTCAGTGTAACACAGCCTCAGGCAGGTCCTTCAGTAGGTATTCCCGATTGTTATCATAGGAGATGGCAGCTCCATGCACGTTATCGCCCCTGAAGACCTTCCAGTGGGACAAGATGTGGAGGTGGAAGACAGTGATAGGTCTAGGCTCGTGTGTGTGCTTGTGTCTTTGTTTTTAACAAAAAAAGTTTAAGAATTAAAATTTTTAAAAGCTTATAAAATAAGGATCTAAAGAAGAAAACATTTTTTGTACAGCCGTACAATGTGTTTGTGTTTTAAGCTAAGTGTTACTACAGAAGAGTCAAAAGTTGAAAAAATTAAAAAGTTTATAAAGTAAAAACAGAGTAAGCTAAGGTTAATTTATCATTGAAGAAAGAAACATTTGTAAAGCAAATTTAGTGTAGCCTAGGTGTACAGTGTTACAGAGTCTATAGTAGTGTACAGTAATGTCCTAGGCCAGGGGTCCCCAACCCCCGGGCTGTGGACCCATCCCAGTCTGTGGCCTGCTAGGAACTGGGCCACACAATAGGAGATGAGCAGCTTCATCTGTATTTACAGCAGCTCCCCATGGCTTGAATTACCACCTGAGTTCCACCTCCTATCAGATCAGCGGTGGCATTAGAATCTCATAGGAGTGCGAACCCTATTGTGAACTGTGCATGTGAGGACTCTAGGTTGTTGTGAGCTCCTTATGAGAATCTAATGCCTGATGATCTGAGGTGGAACAGTTTCATCCCCAAACCATCTGTCCGCCCGCAAGTCCATGGAAAAACTGTCTTTCATGAAAATAGTCCCTGGTGCCAAACCAGTCCCTGCTGTCCTAGGCCTTCACATTCACTCACCATTCACTCGCTGACTCACCCAGTGCAGCTTCCAGTCCTGCAAGCTTCATTTATGGTAACTGCCCAGTACAGGTGCACTATTTAAAAAATCTTTTAGACTGTATTTTTACTGTGCCTTTTCTATGTTCAGATACACATTTACCATTGTGTTACAGTTGCCTACAGTATTCAGCCCAGTACCATGCTGTCCAGGTTTGTATTCTAGGAGCAACAGGCTATACACCATGTAGCCTTGGTGTGCGGTAGGCTACCCCATCTAGGACTGTGTAGGTGCACTCTGTGATGCTCCCACAATGACCACAATCACCTAATGATGCATTTCTCAGAATGTAGCCCCGTTGTTAAGCAACACATGACTCTATGAGAAATAAAGCCGCTAAGAACAGTGAAGAGTGGTTTACCACCCAACCTCAAGCTCAAAGGCAGCAGGTAAAATGTAACAGTGCTCTTGTGCCATCAGCCCCAGTGGAAGGCGGAACCTGCAGCTTCTAATATGAACATCAAATGACCCCAACTCATTCCCTGTGAGGGCTCCGTGTGTGATCTCATCCCCATGCCTCCTCTGCACTGTCATCTTGGTTTCTGTCTCTCCTTCTCTCACTGCCTTTTCCTGCCCTTTGAGCCCTCTGGCAGGGGCAGAGGCTTAATCTGCTGATCCTTGTCATTCTTTTTTGGATAAAATGATTCCCGATATTTGCAAGTGAGCCTAAAGGTCTTTAACCCATGATAATTATGTGTTTACAGATGTACAAGTCTGTATTTTGAGTCACTGAATTACTAGAAGAGCCAGTGATTACCTAATGGTTGAGAACACAGGCTTTGAAATCAGACCTGGTTCAAATAACTTAACCTTCTGTGCCTCAGTTTTTTAATCTGTAAAGTGGGGAGAATAATCTTGACTGTCTTAAGAGCTGTTGCCAGTTGGGTAGTGAACTAAGCATGAGATTGGGGGTATAAGGTTCAGCAATATTAACTGTTCAAGGAAATTCTCACCAAGTGGTGCAGTGGGACTCTAGGTGGCCTGTCCGTGTCCACTGAAGGTGGTAGATGCACACTTGGGAACAGTGGGCAACAGCAGGGAGCAAGGAACTGGATTTTATGGCAAAGCCCCCCTTCAAACTTGGTGTCAAGCCGGTAAAAAGGAAGCAATACTGCTGGGGAAGGGGCGGCAGGCGCCATGTCTGGCCACGAAGGTGGCAAGAAGCCACTGAAACAGCCCAAGAAGCAGGCCAAGGAGATGGACGAGGAAGATAAGGCTTTCAAGCAGAAACAAAAAGAGGAGCAGAAGAAACTCGAGGAGCTAAAATGGAAGGCCACGGGGAAGGGGCCCTTGGCCACAAGTGGAATTAAGAAATCTGGCAAAAAGTAAGGTGTTCCCTGTGCCTAAGGAGATGGTGACCCTTTATTTCATCAGTATTTAAACCTCTCTATTCCCTGCCATAACATCTTTTGCCACCTATGGCTGGAATTAAGTGTTGTCTTGGAGCTGTTGTACATTTAAGAATAAACTTTTGTTAAAAAAAAAAAAAGGAAGCAATACAACGAAATGTACAGTACAATGCCATCTGTGTATCAAATGCAGGAGACAGGGGATGAGATGCGGGGAGGAGACCCAAGGCAGGAGAAGCGCCTAGCCCTGATGGTTACCAGCAGAGGACTGAGGAGCGTTATCAGCACCACTGAATGCTCCAGAAGTTCAAACAACAACAACAACAAAAACGCAACACGCGATCAGAGGCGTTTTCTGCCAGTGACCCGCGAACTTTGCCCCGCACCCCTCGTCCCCGCTCCATACTATCCTTGATCTTGGCCAAAAGGCGGAGAAACAGCGAACTTTTCCCTGGAGCCAGAAGGACGCAAAGGTTCGCTAGCGGCCCAGGGCTGTGCGCGCGGCTGGAGAGGCACCCTCCTCACTCTGCCCGCTGCCGCACTGGGCACTGGGACTGGCTCCGCTGCCTCCGCCCCCGAACCGGGCCAGGACCCTTGGCGGGGGAGGGGAACGCGCACTTGAACGCTCCTGGCCTGGGGGCCGCGGGGCCCAGTCCTACCAGTGCGGACCCCGCTCCCCCTTCCACACAGTCGGAAGACCCCAAAGGGCCTTTGAAGAGACCGAGGTTGCCAGAGGCCCCCCGCCCCCAGCTAGAGTCGGGAGCCACTAAGGCTGCCGCCCACCTCTCGGGCCTGGAGCGGTTTGGGGCGCCTAGAACTGGGAGGGAGGGACTGGGGATCGAATCCTTCAACGCACTGAGCGGCCCACCTGCCGGCCCCCCGCTGCCTCCGGCCTAGTCCCAGTCGCGTCATGCGCCGCCCCGGAACTGCACATTTACCTTGGTCCGGACCCGCCAGGGCGCGCACTTGGATCTCTGAGCCCCCGGCCGCCCCGTCGGAAGCGCAGCCGCGGGCCCGAAGGGGCCTCCAGGGGCGCAGGAGGCACAGAACGCGCAGCATCGGGGCGCAGGCTGGGAGTGAAGGCGCTTCTCCGGCCCTGCACCGTCTCGGCTCCCGCTGAGAGCTCGCAGTTCCGGCGTCGGGCGAAGCCTTCGCCAATTGCTCCACCTATGGGCCAAGCGTCTGTTGCCTCCTTCCGCACCTCCCGGGGACAGGGAGACTTGAGCGGAGGAGGTCGGGGGAAGCCCAGCTCCTCTGTGTGATTTGGGGTAACCCTGTCAACCTCCCAGCGTCAGTGTTTTAATCCTGTAAAATGGGGATAATAGTGACTACCCCGTGGTGGTGTGAAGATTAAATGGGGTGTGTGAACCTTGCTTGCACATATGCTCAATTTCATTTTTTAAATGAAATGACATTTAATGAGTCCCTTGAGCGTGTCTACACTTGCGAACCTCACTGCTTCACCTCCCATTTGCGCCTCACTTTTTTTTTTTTTTTTTTTTTTTTTTTTTTTTTTTTTGAGACGGAGTCTCGCTGTGTCGCCCAGGTTGAAGTGCAGTGCCTTGATCTTGCCTCACTGTAACCTCTGCCTCCGGGTTCAAGCGATTCTCCTGCCTCAACCTCCCGAGTAGCTGGGATTACAGGGACGCGCCACCACGCCCAACTAATTTTTTTTTTGTATTTTTAGTAGAGGCAGGGTTTCACCATGACGAACCCCTGTCTCTGTTAAACATTCAAAAAAATTAGCTGGGCGTGGTGGCGGGCGCCTGTAATCCCAGCTACTTGGGAGGCTGAGGCAGGAGAATCACTTGAACTCGGAAGGCACAGGTTCAGTGAGCCGAGATCGCGCCACTGCACTCCAGGCTGGGCAATGAGCGAAACTGCGTCCCCCCCAAAAAAATTATTCTCTTAAACACAGTATATACAAAGCACTCTCACATTGCTGATGTGAATGTCTTTAAATGAAAAGCAACTGCTAATTTATATCAAAATTATAAATGCACAAGCTCATTGCCCCAGAAATTCCAATTTTAGAAATTTAACCTACAGATAAATCCACACAGCTGTGAAATGACATGTGTTCATGGCTGTACATTGCAGCATTGTTTATGATAGCAAAAGACTGGAAGCACATGGTGCTGTCATGTGCTTCTGGTGAGGCCTCAGGAAGCTTACAATCATGGCTGAAGGTGACAGGGATCCAGCATGTCACATGGCGAGAATAGGAACAAGAAAATTAGGTGGGGAGGTCCCAGTTTATCACCAAGGGGATGGTGCTAAACCATTCACAAGGGATCTGTCCTCATGATCCAATCACCTCCCAACAGGGCCCACCTCCAACATTGGGAATCATATTTCAACATGAGATTTGGAGGGGTCAAACACCCAAACTATATCACAGTCTTAATATCCATCAATAGAGGGTTGGTTAAATAAATTATGGGGCTGTGTGTGGTGGCTCACCCTATTATTCCAACACTTTGGAAGGCCAAGGCAGGTAGGTCCCTGGAAGCCAGGAGTTTGAAACCAGCCTGGGAAATATAGCAAGCCCCTATCTCTACTTAAAAAAAAAAAAAAAAGTACATCAATAATCTGAATACTATGCAGCTATAACAAAACACAGGAAACTGTTTATGCATTGATATGAAACAATCTTCAAAATCTATTGGTATATGAAACAAGTCAAAATGCAGAATAGTGTGTAAAGAAAGCTAAAATTTGGCCGGGTCTGGTGGCTCATGCTCATGAACCTAGCACTTTGGGAGGCCGAGACAGGAGGATTGCTTGAGGCCAGGAGTTCAAGACCAACCTAGCCAACATAGCAAAACCCCACCTCTATTAAAAGAAATAATAAAGAAAACAAAAATTTGTGTTAACAAGGGGGATAAGAGTATGCATGTGTATATTTGATTGTATTTACATAAAACATCTTTGGAAGGATAGGGGAGAAGAACCGAGAGGCTGGGAATAAGGGTAAGAGAGACAAGTTTTACGGTTTGACCTGTTATACGTTTTTGGACACAGGATGTTGTTGTTGCCCAGATTGGAGTGCAGTGGCAGTATCTTGGCTCACTGCAGCTTCTGCCTCCCGGGCTCAGGTGATCCTTCTACCTCACCCTCCTGAGTAGCTGGGACCACAGGTACATGCCACAACATTGGCTAATTTTTGTATTTCTTGTAGAAACGGGGTTTTGCCATGTTGCCAAGGTTGGTCTCGAACTCCTGAGCTCAGGCGATTTGTCCACCTTGGCCTTCCAAAGTGCTGGGATTACAGGTGTGAACCACCATGCCTGGCCCCTTTTATACTTTTTGAATCTTAATTTTTGTTTTAAGTATAACTTACTCAAAATAAATAATGAAAATGAAAACAAAGCACAATAACAAAAATTAAAAACATGCCTTAGCAAAAATAAAATAAAACTAATATATACACAAAATCAAAACATACAAACTAGCCAGGCCCGGTGGCTCATGCCTGTAATCCCAGTACTTTAGGAGGCTGAGGTGGGTGGGTCACCTGAGGTCAGGAGTTCAAGACCAGCCTGGCCAACATGGTGAAACCCTGTCTCTACTAAAAATACAAAAATTAGCCAGGTGTGGTGGTGGGCAGCTGTAATCCCAGCTACTCAGGAGGCTGAGGTGCAAGAATCGCTTGAACCCAGGAGGTGGAGGTTGTAGTGAGCTGAGATCACACCACTGCACTCCAACCTGGGCAACAGAGTGAGATTCTGTCTTAAAAAAAAAAAAGAAGCAAAAACAAAACATACAAACTATAATTGGGTATAAGATTAAAAGAAAAACTCTCCCTCCTCCATATTCCATGCATTTATTGTATTCTATTTTATTGAGACAGGGTCTCACTCTGTTGCCCACATTGGAGTACAGTGGTGCAGTCAGTTCACTACAACCTCAGACTCCTGGGCTCAGGGGATCCTCCCGTCTCAGCCTTCCGAGTAGCTGGGACTACAGAAGTGGGCCACCACACTTGGCTCATTGTTAAATTTTTTGTAGAGACAGAGGTCTCCCTATGTTGCCCAGGCTGGTCTCAAACACCTGGCCTCAAGTGATCCTCCCACCTCAGCCTCCCAAAGTGCTGGGATTACAGGTGTGAGCCCCCATGCCTGGCATCCACCCATTTAAAAAGATTTTTCTTGTTTTTCTTCTTTTTTTTTAGAGATAGGGAGCTATGTTGCCCAGGTTGGTCTTGAATTCTTGGGCTCAATCAATCCTCCCATTTTGGCCTCCCAAAGTGCTGGGATTACAGGCATGAGCCACTGTGCCTCGCTGCTTTTTGTCTTTTTGTATTAACAGAAAAGGTCTCACTATGCTGTCCAGGCTGGAGTGCAGTGGGTATTCACAGGCATAATCATAGCTCACTGCGGCCTTGAACTCCTGGACTCAACCAGCCTTTCTGCCTCAGCTCCTCAAGTAGATGGGATTACAGTCTTGTACCACCACACCCAGCTTAAAATGATATTTATTGTGTTTTATCTGGCATTTCTGGGTGTTTTTTTTGGGTATACTTATTCATGCCACAAAGTAAGTGGTACTTATATAAGTGTACAGTGATTTTCCAGGTTCCTTTCTAACATAGCTTGCTTAAATTCACAGGTCGACTAATGTTTCATTTCATGTGCATGCTAAGTGAAGCTGGTTAGTGATGACCATAAGCAGGTGGAGAAGCTTTCAATATTTTACTTATTTTATCAGTACTCCTGATTTTATGAATGATGAGGCTCATTAACCCCATTCCTACTCAAATCTCCTGATAAACTTGGGTATAATAGGGCTTCATGGGGATCCAAACATTTTTAATAATGTTTTGAAGCATCTTGGTGTGGGACAAACAGCTCAGGCTACCCCAGAGCCCCACATCCAATGACTTAGAAAAGTCTGTGTTTTATAGTGGGAAATATTTGGATTATTTAGTCCTTCACATTGGAAAGGGAAGTGTTTTTTCTCAGTCTTTTCGGTATTAACAAATACCTTTTATATTACTATCTATCCCCTCTGCCCTCTATGGACTCTTATTTTGAAAGCAATATCCAGTGGACAGCCAGGATTTGTTACCTAACAATTAATCTTGACCTTAGGACTTGTTGTTCTATTAGGTTGGTAACTTTGTCTGATCCACCAATCATATTGCTGTCTTGTCGGTCCATCAGTTTCAAGAAACAACTGTACATGTCAGTGCCCTGATTTGTGTTTGTTTTTCCTTTTTTTTTTTTTTTTGTTTCGTTTTGGTTTTTTAGAGACGTGGTCTTGGTATGTTGCCCAGGCTGGAGTGCAGTGGTTATTCAGAGGTGTAATCATAGCACATTTGTAGCCTTGAATTCCCAGGCTCAAGTGATCTTTCTGCCGAAGCCTCCTGAGCAGATGGGAGGCGTGCATCACTGAGCGCAGCAGATTTTACTAAGTTGGTCTAGTCCTAGCTCAGTAGTTCTTTACTTAGCACAGAGGGGGCTTCTTAGAATCTCCTAAACTTGATCTTAGCCAAATGGCCAAGAAGCAATCCTTAGAATCTTCTAGGAGAGCCTTTCTAAATGCTGATACTGCAAACCGAAAAGTATATGAAACGGATCTCAATTAATTTAGAAGTTAATTTTGCCAAGTTTAAGGACGTGCATCATCTTTGGAGACAGGTCCGTGCCTTTCTCCAAAGATGATTTTGAGGGCTTCAGTTTTTATAGGGGAAGGGGCAGATATTGGGGAAAGATGAATAAATTTTAAAAAGATGTGGGTAGATAAGAGGCAAACGGTTGCATTCTTCTGAGTCTTTGATCAGCCTTCACATGTGAGGGGGGTAGAGAAATAGTCACTTATGCATTCATCTAGCTCAATGAATCTGCATTTTTACATAAGATAAAATAAACCGGGGAGCCGGGCGCGGTGGCTCACGCCTGTAATCCCAGCACTTTGGGAGGCCAAGGTGGGTAGATCACCTAAGGTCAGGAGTTCCAGACCAGCCTGGCCAACATGGCGTAACCCCATCTCTACTAAAAGTACAAAAATTAGCGGGGCGTGGTGGCGCGCGCCTGTAATCCCAGATACTCGGGAGGCTGAGGCAGGAGGATTGCTTGAACCTGGGAGGCGGAGGCTGCAGTGAGCTGAGTTCGCGGCATTGCACTCCAGCCTGGGCGACAGAGCGAGACTCCGGTCTCAAATAAACATGGAAGGCTGTTTCTCCCCGGTTTGCTGGAATAAAGTCTCTGTCTTCCAAATTCCTTTTCAGAGAGCTTTTGTTCACAAGATTAAAAAAGAAGGTCACGCAGCTGGTGACGGAGCCTGGGTTTTTTGATTTAGACATTGTATCCATGTGTGAGATCCTGCCCATCCCCGCTTTCTTGGTGTCCTGTGAGTTTTAATTCATGAATTCACTCTCAACTGCCACCGCTAACAGGACACAGGCCAATTCCAACACGAACCCCAACGGCTCTCCTCAGGGTCACCTTTCATGAGTACGCTTTCCGGCCAACCCCTCCTCTCAGTCTTAGGCCCCACTGCAAGCCTACTCCCGCTCACCGTACAGAACCTAAGCACAGGATCAGAGATGGGGACAGGTTGACTCAGTCCCATGCCCTAGTCCGCAAATTAGGGATTCGGCTGCCTAAGGGCTAGAGAACGCTCCCCGCCCCACAGGACGCGCCCCGCCCCGCCCCCTCCTCCTGCCCCTACGCACGCGCACTCTCACGCGCCTGTGTTGCCGCCCGCGGCCCTGGCTTCGGGCTTCAGGGAGCTCTGGTGCAGTCTCCGCCTGTCAGTGCCGGCAGTCGTCCGCGGCGCCCGCCCCGGTCCCGCACTGGTGCAGCCATGTCCTCTTCCCCGTGGGAGCCTGCGACCCTGCGCCGGGTGTTCGTGGTGGGGGTTGGCATGACCAAGGTAAACCGAGCAGCGGCCCTGCTGGCCCGCTGAGGCTCGGGGGCGGTCGGTGCCTGGGTTTCTCTGTCCCTCCGGTCTCCTAGCTTCGACTGCTCCGCGCGTGGGTCATCGGCGTGGCGACTTGGTGGCTTGTACTCTGCGGAATCTCTGGGGTCATAGTGTCTCGGGCTGGTTCCTGCGGCCTTCTACTTCCTCCTTCCCTTTTCTTCTGGTCAGAGTTCATGAAGCAGCCCCGAGATAATCCAAGGATCTCACCTCTTTAGATTCTGAGCGGAGTCCCGAGGTGTGTGGGCTGGCTTGCCCCGGAGGGAGGCAGGTCGCGAATGCCGCCTGCTCGGCCCTCCCAGAAACAGCCCCCACAGGAGCCCTCATAGAGACAGCTCCAGATGTGGATGGCGAGGAGAAACGCTCCTGATGCCCAGCGCCTCGGCCCGAGTGGCAGATTCCGGCCTCCCTCTGTCCCTCCAGTGACTGCTTGGGACTCGGACGCCGCAGGCTCCCACGGCCGTTTTCCCCTCATCGCCCGCATGCTCCTTAATGCCAAACTGCCTTTCGTTTCTCCCCGGACGCAGTTGTCTGATGCCTCTGTTGCTTTGCTTCTGTTCTGTTACTTTTGTGCATCCTGAAAGGATCCGTTCAGATCGGATCTTCTCCAGGACGCCTCGGATCCTCCTGACTTTCCCCTAGAGCCTTGCACTGTGCTTACCTCTGTCCTGCACTTACTGTGCTCGGCAGTACGGGGCAGTACTGAAGCTCATAGGCGTCTGCGCGCCCCCTTAGCATGGCAGCTCCTCTAGACTGGGTACCTGGCTTATTCACTGCTGTGCCCCTCGCCCTGAACGTTCCTGATGTCTGAAGACCCTCAGTGAATGTTAGTTGAACAATACTAAATGGATATGCTTTGTGAAAGAGTTCCTAGGGAGAGTTCTATTTCTGAGAAAACAGCCCTAAAATGTTTATTATTTTACCAGTGGGCTGAGCGTACCTAATTCAGTCCAACATGTAAATAGGCCGGGGCCGGTGGCTCACGCCTGTAATCCCAGCACTTTGGGAGGCCAAGGCGGGTGGATCACCTGAGGTCAAGAGTTCAAGACCAGCCTGGCCAACATGGTGAAACCCCGTCTCTACTAAAAATACGAAAATTAGTCGGGCATGGTAGCACACGCCAGCTACTCGGGAGGCTGAGGTGGGAGGATTGCTTGAGCCTGGGAGATGGAGGTTGCAGTGAGCTGAGATCACGCAACTGCACCCCGAGCCTGGGCCATAGAGTCAGTCCTTGTCTCAACAAAAACTAAAAATATCCATGGAAATGGAAAAGTGGACCAATACCTTATGAAGCGGAAGGACATCATCCTAGTGTTTCACAGAAGGGGAGGCTTCTAACACAGGTGGACAGTAAGATCTTTCGAAGTAAGGTATTAATGCAGTCAAACCTTCCTCTGGCTGCTGAATGCCTGATTATATGTGCTGTATGGAAAAGCACAGTTGTCTAAACCTTTGGGAAATAGATGTATTCCTTTTTCCTCAAGTTGGGAGGTAGAGGTCGGGGAGGTGTTACAGTCCAGAGGAAAGTGGTGAGGAGTTTGGGTAGTGCCATTAATGATGTGCCTATCTGGCCAGTGTACTTTGCTATGGGTCTGGTCTTCTGCACCTTGGGGCAGAGTTTGATGGAGGAGGGAGAAATATTGACTAGACAACACTGTAACACTTTTTTTTTTTTTTTGGAAGACGGAGTTTTGCTCTGTCAACCAGATGGGAAGGCAGTGGTGCAATCATAGCTCACTGCAGCCTTGAACTCCTGGACTCTAGCGATCCTACCGAGTAGCTAGGACTACAGGCATGCTACCATACCTGGCTAATTAAAAAAAATTTTTTTTTGTAGAGACAGGGTCTCACTACTTACTACTAGATGGGTCTCATTTCTACCATATATTACTGTTATAATTTATCATAATACTTTATTTTTATTTTTATTTTTTGAGACAGAGTCTCACTCTGTCCCCCAGTCTGGAGTGCAGTGGGGCGATCTCAGCTCACTGCAACCTCTGCCTCCCAGGTTCAAGTGTTTCTTCTGCTCAGCCTCCCAAGTAGGTGCGATTACAGGTGTGTGCCACCATGCCCAGCTACTTTTTGTATTTTTATTTATTTTATTTTTTGACACAGATTCTTGCTCTGTCGCCCAGGCTGGAATGCAGTGGCGCGATCTTGGCTCACTGCAAGCTCCGCCTCCTGGATTCACGCCATTCTCCTGCCTCAGCCTCCCGAGTAGCTGGGACTACAGTTGCCCACCACCACGTCCGGCTAATTTTTTGTATTTTTTAGTAGAGATGGGGTTTCACCGTGTTAGCCAGGATGGTCTTAACCTCCAGATTTCGTGATCCACCCGCCTCGGACTCCCAAAGTGCTGGGATTACAGGCGTGAGCCACCGCACCTGGCCGTCAACAGGTTTTAACACAACTAAGTCACAGCTGCCATCTGGCTGACAGCAAGCCTCTTCACTTATGCTGCCTATCTCCTGATATACGCTCTTTTCATCTACTTAAATTCTACTTATCTTTCAAGAACTAGTCTAAGTCCCATACCTTCTTAAAACTTCCTCAGACTACTCTAAGTTACACTGGTCACCTTTTTTGAAATTCTGGTGACCTTATAGTCAGAACATGTAATTTAGCACTTCAGTTTTCTAGTACTTTTATGTATGGTAATTTCATGAAATACATCTTACATCACAATCCAGTACACACATACAAAACTTATTTGTAACAACTGAAACAATTTGTTAAAGCAACGCTTATTACATGTGATGAACTCTTGGTATCCCTAAGGTATATCTTAAAAAAAAAAAATTGCTGCTTGGCTGGATGTGGTAGCTCATGCCTGAAATCTCAGCACTTTAGGAGGCTGAGGTGGGTGTATCTCTTGAGCCCAGGGTTTGAGAACAGCCTGGGCGATATTGGCAAAACCCCATCTCTACTAAAAATAAGAAAAATTAGCTGGGCTTAGTGGCGCACACCTATATTCCCAACCACTTGGGAGGCTTAGCTGGGAGGATCACCTGAGCCTGGGAAGTCGAGGCTGCAGTGAGTCCTGTTTGAGCCATCACACTCCAGCCTGGGTAATGGGAGTGAGACTCTGTCTCAAAAAAAAAGTGCTGCTCACAACCTACTAAATTGATTTGGTCATAATCTAATAAGTTCAAATTTCAGTTTGAAAAATATTACATTATTTAATTCTCACCACGTAATGGATTTTTATATCCATTCAATTATCTGACTCTGAGGCTCAGAGGGGCTAAGTACTTTATTTTGGTGCAGCTTTTAAGTTTTGGAACTGCCTTTCTTAAAATCTCGTGCTCTTTCCATGCCATCTCTACTGTATATTACTGTTATAATTTATCATTGAAACATATATTCAGTAAATATTCTATGGGTTATATGCTAGAGATGCAAAAATGAAAAAAACAAAGTTCCTGTTTTAAAGGAATGTCTAATCTGGAGGAGAAAAGAATAAACAAGTAGTTTAAATAAGATTATTTGAGATATTTGATTAAACATGGCAGATTGAGAACATGAATTTATCTCTGTTGGTGCTTTCCATATCCCACTAAAGCAACAATAAGGAAAGAAAATGATATTAATCCACAAGGGCAAAGTGAGTAGGAAAGGAAACAATAGCTGAGAGATATCGGAAAATTTTTGGAAGATTCTGAAGTTGATGGAGAAGTAGTCACTGACTCAGAGCAGAGAGACCACTACCTAAGTTCCTGAAGAGGGGTTATACTGGTTGAGCCTCCCAGCAGAACTCCAGAAGGCCCAAAACTTGGATATACTAGGTGCCAGGTAGGTTGGGAAAGAAGAAAAAGACTATTCTAAGGAACAGTTAGGTCCCAAGATCTCTTTTACCACCAGGTGACTTTACCTTTTCTTAGCAGAGTATTGGAGACTTTTTCTCTGGGGAAACTGAACAGATGAAGAGGCTCTAGAATCATCTGAGCTGTTAGGCCCAAGTTGAAAAAAAGGGAATTAAATTGAATTCTGCATGCTAAAGGGTAGTACTTCCCAGCTGTGAGAAGCAACACTGGTAGTCACACATATACTACCTTCCTGGCAGAGATTTGGAAAATTATTTGAAATGGCTGCAGAGAAAAGCCAGCTTGCTACTCCATCATCTTGTGGTGAAGATCAGCAGTTGATAAGCTTTATTCATGCAGAGAGCTTCCTTCAGGCTTTTAATTGTTTTAATTATGAACAAATAGCCAAGGATCACCAGATATTCAAGGAAAATTTCCAACAAGACAACGTCAACCCCCTACTCAAAAACAACAAAATACTAAGGAAAAACTTTGGAGGAGGGATCAGAAGACACTTAGGGAACAAAAGAAAACCTAAACTGTAACAACCTCAGGGAGATAAGTGAAAATATTACATCTCTGAAAAAAGAACTGAGTGCTATTTAAAAAAAAAAGACATAGGAAAGAGCTCTTAGGAAATTAAACATATTTTGACCAAAACAAAATATTCAATAGAAGGTAACGTAAAGGAAATCTGGACAATGGAGCAAGAACAAAGAAATGGGTATTAGGAGAGAAAATAAAATTCAATGTTTAATAAAAAAGACCCAATATCTAGTTAATGAGTTCTAGAAAAAGAACCGAGAACATAGAAACTAGGAAGTTATCAGAGAAATAATAGAGAATTTTCCGAACTGAATTTTTCAGTTTGAAAAGCCAATCCGATGAATAAAAAGAAAACTCATATCAAGGCACATTATCCTGAAATATCAGAACCGTAGCATTAGATTTCTCAACAGAAACCTTGGAAGCTACAAAAAACAGAATAATGCTTTCAAAATTCTTAAGCAAAATTTTTGATCCTAGAATTCTATTCCCTAATAAATAATCCAAATTTGAGGGTAGAAAAAAATTTTTTAATGTAAATGCTAAAAAATTAACTTTTTACACATCCTTACTCACAAAGCTAATTAGAGAATGAATGTGTCCACCAAAATGGTGGAGTAAACCAAGGAAGAAGATACTGGATCCTGGAAACAGGATAACAAAGAATAGTGAGAAAAGCCCCAGGGTGGCATCTGTGCAATGACTCAGTTTGGAATATGTTCTGGATGGTTCCAGGAGGGAGGTCTCTAGAAAAAAACATTTTGACCATGTGGACTATGGTTTTAAGAGAGATTTTAGAGGTGAGTATATTAGAGTTGGAGTTAGGCACATAAAAAGCAAATGAAATACATGAGTTAGGCAAATTAAACTCAGTAATTATGTTACTGAGCATTAGCATTAGTATTGTTATGAGATTATTATATGTGTAACATGGCTTAAAATATGTAAATAAATATAATTCTACTTCATCCCTTGGTGCTTGAGAATTAAGATTCTTGGTGGAGAAGAAAAGAGATACAGATGTAATACAGAAGGGAGTAGGTAAAAAATTCTGTAATTCTGAAAAAGTATTAGTATAAACTTTAATTAGTATTTCATCTTTAAATGTTTTTCTGGCTCTGTCCACTGAAGAAGCTTAGAAATAATGACCAAATCTGTTACATCCATACCATTGTGATCTTAAAATATCTTTTTCTACTAGAAGAAATGGGTGGTTGCAGAAATTGCTTATTCCCCATGGGGCAGGAAATGTACAACGTGAGTCTAGAATATTTTGTCACTGCTAATTGCAAGGAAGTTATCAAAGCCTACTTGAGTGATGCCGAAAGGATTCAGGAGCCAACCTGTAGTTCTCACTTACCAAAGTTGAGAAAATTTGAGCTTTAAAAGAGATAGTAATTGCAGTTGATTAAAACCCATCAGGCTGGGCATGGTGGCTCATGCCTGTAATCTTGGCACTTTGGGAGGCCGAGGCTTAATTAAGCCCGGGAGTTTGAAACCAGCCTGGGCAACATGGCGAAACCTCATCTCTACTAAAAAAATAAAAATCAAAAATTAAGAAAAAAAACCCCATCAGGTATGTTTAAACAAGAGTTCGTGATAATATTTTAAAAATCAACTAATTATATATAGTCTTTGGAGGATAACAGGGAACCTACTCATTGTCTTGAAAATTGACAAAGGGAAACAATCATATGTTTATTGTTTTTCCTGTATGAACTGTATCATTGGATAATTAAATAGTAGATGAGGAGTAGTGTCTTCTATCAAACATATTTAAGTAATAACTGAAAAAGAAATGACAGAACATTACCATCATTTTTGACAGCTGCCAATGAATTGATCTAGCAGGGGTTCTCAAAATATGGTTTGTGGAGTCCTTGGGGTAGTCTCTGAGACCCTTTGAGGGGACCTGAAAGATCAAGACTATTCATAATAATACTAAGATATTGTTTGCCATTTTCATTGTATGTTGACATTTACACTGATGGTGCAAAAGTAATGGTGGGTAACACTGTTGGCATCTTAGCATGAATCAAAGCACTGGCACCAAACTAGTAGTCACTATATTTGTCATGCACTTATGCATTCACAGGAAAAAGAAAAGCACTAATTTTAACTTAAGACCTTGATGAAGCAGAAAACATTGGTTAATTTTATTGAATCTCAACCCTTAAGAGATGATTTGCATTATGAGCTAAACCAACTACTTTTTTTCATGAAACACATTTTACTTGAGAGAACAAATGGCACACATGTGATGGTTAATTCATACTTGAGTATTTTACAGACATTTTCTCAAAAACGAATGAAGTCAGCAGTCACGTCAAGGAAAACAACTGAAGTGTTTGTTTCTAAAGATAAAATTTGGGCTTTCAAGTGAAAATTAGAATTTTAGAAAACTTGTATCTGCTTCATAACTTCCTACTATTTAAAAATTGTTTTTTTTTGTTTTTTAACGGGATAGGTAATATTAACAAAGGTGAGTTTTTGGAATTATATAAAGTCAAAATTTGAAAGGGCCGTATAACTCATGGAGCCGATATTTTTCCAAAAAACCAATGGATGATGTTCTGCATTCTTTAAATAATAATCCACTCATTTATGGATCCATTGAATGGATCAGTAAGGGATCCAAATACAATATTTTATTATAACAGAGTATGAAAAATTCATTGATAGACGGTTTCAAATTCTACATTCCAGCTAACTTTTTTTTTTTTTTTTTGAGACGGAATCTCGCTCTGTCCCCCAGGCTGGAGTGCAGTGGCGCGATCTTGGCTCACTGCAAGCTCCACCTCCTGGGTTCACGCCATTCTCCTGCCTCAGCCTCCCGAGTAGCTGGGACTTCAGGCGCCTGCCAACACGCCCGGCTAATTTTTTTGTATTTTTAGTAGAGATGGGGTTTCACGGTGTTAGCCAGGATGGTCTCGATCTCCTGACCTTGTGATCCGCCCTTCTCGGCCTCCCAAGTGCTGGGATTACAGGCGTGAACCACCGCGCCCGGCCTAACTTTTAAGAAACCTCGGCCCGAGAGCGGTGGCTCACGCCTGTAATCCCAGCACTTTGGGAGGCCGAGGTGGGCGGATCACCTGAGGTTAGGAGTTTGAGACCAGCCTGGCTAACGTGGTGAAACTCCGTTTCTACTAAAAATACAAAAAATTAGCTGGGTATGGTGGCGCGCACCTATAATCCCAGCTACTCAGGAGGCTGAGGCAGGAGAATTGCATGAACCCGGGAGGCGGAGGTTGCAGGGAGCCGAGATGCCCCATTGCACTCCAGCTTGGGCAACAAGAGCAAAACTCTGTTTCAAAAAAATAAAATAAAATAAAAAAAGAAACCTCCATTTGGCGGGGCGTGGTGGCTCATGCCTGTAATCCCAGCACTTTGAGAAGCCAAGGAGGGTGGATCACCTGAGGTCAGAAATTCGAGACCAGCCTGGTCAACATGGCAAAACCGCGAAACCCCGTTTTTATTAAAAATACAAAAATTAGCCAGGCGTGGTGGTGGACGCCTGTAATCCCAGCTACTCGAGAGGCTGAGGCAGGAGAATCACTTGAACCCAGGAGGTGGAGGTTGCATTGAGCTGAGATTGTGCCACTGCACTTCAGCCTCAGCCACAGTGCGAGACTCAGTCAAAAAAAAAAAAAAAAAGAAACCTCCTGTCTCAAGAAAAAAAAAGGAATGTCCACACTCGGTTGGGTCCAGTGAGTGGCTCATGCCTGTAATCCCAGCAGTTGGGGAGGCTGAGGTTGAAGGCTCACTTGAGCCCAGGAGTTTGAGACCCGTGTGAGCAACATGGCAAGACCCCGTCTCTACAAAAGATAGAAAAATTAGCTGGGTGCAGTAGTGCATGCCTGTAGTACCAGCTACTCAGGAGGCTGAGGCAGGAGGATTGCTCTAGCCCAGGAGTTTGAGGCTGCAGGGAGCTATGTTCATGGCACCGTACTGCAGCCTGGGTGACAGAGCAAGAACCTATCTTGAAGAAAAAAAAAGAATATCCACAATTCCAATACTCTTCCCTTTTCCAACTACACGTCTGTGTTAGGTCACATGATGTACTTCATAGACTTCAACTAAAACAACATAATGCTAAAGTTTGAATGAAGAATCAGATATGAGAATTCAGCTGTCTCCTGAATTAAAGAGAATTGCAGAAATGCTAAACAATGGCATTCTTCCCACTTTATTTTGGAAAATACAATTATTTTTCATAGAAATTATTTATGTTAACATGTAATGGATTTATTGTTTTTGATGAATTGGAAAATCTTTTAAAATGTCTTTAGTTTTAAGTTCTATTATGATAGCTATTGGTAGATATAACCTTCATAATCGAAAGCTCTTTGCCATTTCCAATAATCCTCAAGAGCGTAAAGGGGTCCTGAGACTAAGAAGTTTGAGAATCGCTGGATCTAGTCTCTGCTGCTAACAACACAGAGAAACAATCAGATATATGCTTCCTAATTAAAGAATACACTACCACCTGTAGTTTTGTCAAAGGGATAGAATGTACAATCAAATTTTGGATCCAGTTGCCAATTTACAGGAAATACAGAGAACAGAAGTACACATTCAACTACATGGGTATGCAATCTGCAAAATCCAGACTCTGGGAAACTGTAGGTCAAATGCTTTGGTTCTTCAACAGACACATCTTACTGTATTTGAAAGGAAAAGAAAGTAGTAGAGGGAAGCCTGTAGATTAAAAGAGAATTAAAAGACACTTTTTTTAAATAAATGGGCAAGACTAAACTATAATGTCTTTGGATGCATATTTGGGTGATAAAAGTATGAAATATTCCAAGAGAGTAATTACTGTAAGAATCGGGATAGTAATTACTTTGGGGGTAGAGTGGGGATTGAGATTGCTACAGAGTACCTGGAGGAGTTTCTGGGGTGGAGGGCAAAGTTCTATTTCTTGATCTGGGTGATGGTAGCAAGGGTGTTTGCCTTAAAACAATTCATTAGGATATGCATTTAACTCCAGAAAAAAAAAATCCTAAAAATTGTACAGTAAGGAAATGGAATCATAAGTAGACAACTGGCCCAGCAGTTGAAAAAAATGTACTTAATAAAGCAAACACCGAGAATTAAATTAACACCAAATTGTGATTCTGCTATGTAAGAAGGGTAAGAGATATGTAAACTAATGTATATGTGGGGTGGCAGAAAAGGTCTGATCCTTATCGGTCCTTATAGGAGATTATGATATGACTTCTTACATTGATGAAGAAGGAAATAGTAGTATAAGAAGGATATTTAGAAAGATGTCAGTTTCTAACAAGAAATATCTGAAAGAATTGAAAGTGGATGTTTTGGGAGCAAATAAGACTACTGGGTGCAGAGTAGTGAAACAGGATTGCTGTTTTTATTATAAAGTTTGTGGTACTTTTTGTCTTTATCTTTTGCTTTTGCATTTCTTTTGTGAAAAAATAAAATATAAATAGAACATTGCTAGCACCTCAGAAGGCCCTCTTGTGTCCTCTTCCAGCCACTGACCCCTTGCCTTCAAAGGGTTACTATTATTCTGACTTCTGACCTTTAATATGCTGGATTAATTCTGGTTAAACCTTAAAAAGGTTTCTGTAATTCAAGAATTATGGAGAAGAATTGGGATGGGTCAGAGATAGGAACACATTAAGTGTTTTGGTACTGTGCAATGAAATGTGGCATTTAAGTCACATACCATGTTTCAAACTTTTGTGACCCATTAGCGAGTCGTGAACTCAATTTAGAAAGTTGTCTTAGAATTAAAAATTGAAATAGAACAGGAAATACTGATGCCAGCAAGCCCACAAATTGGGGCTTATCTTGGGAGGGTTCTCAGCTTCACTTAGAGTGAGCCAACAGTGAAAGAAAGCAAGTTAGAACAGCAAGGTACAGCAAAATGGCTGCTCCATAGACACAGCAGGGCTGTCGCATAGGCAGAGCAGCCCAGAGTAGCCCAGTGGATTGCTGGACAGCTATATTTATACCTACTGTTAAAAGGGGTGGGTTATTCATGAACTTTCTGGAAAAGGGGCAGGGAGTCCCCAGAGTCATATAAGATAACTTCTGAGGCATTGCCACAGCATAGTAGGTAAATTGTCATGCTGCTGGTGGCTGTGTCTTATGTAAATGTGTTATAATTCGCATATAATGAGCAATGAGGGCAACTAGAGGTTGCTTTCATTGCCATCTTGGTCTTAGCTGATTTCAGCTGGTTTATTTGTCACATCCTTTTTTGATCAGCAAGGTGATCAGTAGTGACTGAGGCTCAGGAAACAAGTCCTGTTGGTATCCTACCTTGAAATAAGAATAAATATTTCATGAAAGTTTTGCTTCACTTATGTATGTATATATGCGTGTACTGGGTTGTGTTGTAAAATGTATTTTATTTTGGTTTGCAGTCAAAAGAATATTCAAAGCCATTTCTCTTTAATGTGACCACTCACCAGCAAAGCACTACATCTTACCTAATCAGTCATCAAGTTCAGTAGATTTTACTTCCCTTGTATTTCTGAGGTCTATTTCTTTCTTTTTTGCTTCTGTCTTAGCCCTCACCTGGCCTGTTTCAGAATTATGCTAGTTGGTCTCACTGCCTCCCGCCATGCTCCTTTCATCATTTCTTCACATTGTGTCTAGGATGATCTAAAATGCAAGTCTCGTCATCCCAGTCTCTTTCTCTTTTTAAAAATAGACTACTTTTAAGAGAAATTTTAGGTTTACAGCAAAATTGAGTACAAGGTACAGAGATTTCCCATGTGTTTCCCCTATCCCTCCATATATAGCCTCTCCCTCTATCAGCAAGGGCACACCCAGAGTGATACATTTGTTATGATCGATGAACATACATTAACACATCATTATCACCCAGAGACCATAATTTACTTTAGTGTTCACTCTTGGTATTGTACATTCTATGGATTTTGAAAAATGTGTAATGACATGTATCCAGTGTTATAGGATCATACAGAATAGTTTCACTGCCTTAAAAATCCTCTGTGTTCCACATATTCATCCTTCTCTCCCACCAGCACCTGGCAACCACTGATCTTTTTACTGTCTCTATAAATTTTACCTTTTCCAGAGTGTCCTTTACTTGGAATCATAGTTTGTAGTCTTTTAAGATTGACTTCTTTCACTTAATATGATATGTATTTAAGGTTCTTCCATGTTTTCTCATAGCTTGATAGCTCATTTCTTTTTAGCACTGAATAATATTCCATTGTTTGGATGTGCCACAGTTTATCCTTTTACCTCCTGAAGGACATCTTGATTGCTTCCAAGTTTTGACAGTTATGAATAAAGCTAGTATAAACATCTGTGTGGTTCCATCATAGTGGCTCATGACTGTAATCCCAGCACTTTGAGAGGCTGAGGCAGGAGGATTGCTTGAGCCCCGGAGTTCGAGATCAGCCTGGGCAACATAGTGAGATCCATCTCTACAAAAAAACTTAAAAATTAGCCAGGCATGATTATGAGCACCTGTGATCTCAGCTACTCAGGAGGCTGAGGTGGGAGGATTGCTTGAGCCCGGGAAGTTGAAGCTGCAGTGAGCTGTGATCACACCACTGCACTCCAGCCTGGGCAACAGAGTGAGACTCCATCTCAACAAAACAAAACAACAACAAAAAACACCCATTTGTAGGTTTTTATATGGACATAAGTTTTCAACTCCTTCGGGTAAATGCCAAGGAGTGCTATTGCTAATTCATATGTGTATTGTGTGTGCTTTATTTTTGCTTTATTTATTTATTTATTGAAACTGAGTCTTGCTCTGTTGCCCAGGCTGGAGTGCAATGGCACAATCTTGGCTCACTGCAACCTCTGCCTCCTGGGTTTTCCTGTCTCAGCCTCCCGAGTAGCTGGGATTATAGGTGCTGGCCACCATGACCAGCTCATTTTTGTATTTTTAGTAGAGACAGGGTTTCATCATGTTGACCAGTCTGGTCTCGAATTCCTGACCTCAAATGATCCACCCACCTCGGCTTCCTAAAGTGCTGGGATTACAGATGTGTGCCACCATGCCCAACCTGTACATGTTTAGTTTTGTAAGAAATTGCCGAACTTCCTATTGCTCCATATCCTTGCCAGCATTTGATGTCAGTGTTTTGGATTTTTGCCATTCTAATTAATAGTGGTATCTGATTGTTGTTTTATTCCAGTCTCATTTTAAAAAACATTGTCATCTGGGCATGGTGGCTCACACCTGTAATTGCAGCACTTTGGAAGCTGAGGCAGGAGCATCACTTGAGCCCAGGAATTTGAGACCAGCCTGGGCAACATGGCAAAACCCCATCTCTACAAAAAATACAAAAATTAACTTAGCGTGGTGGTGCGTGCCTGTAGTCCCAGCTACTGTGGGTGCAAAGGGAGCTGAGGTGGGAGGATTGCTTGAGTCAGGGTGGTTGAGGCTGCAGTAAGTTGTGATCATACCACTGCACTCCAGCCTGAGTGACAGAGCAAGACCTTGTCTCAAACAAACAAACAAACAAAAACACTGTCTTCAGGATAAAGCCCAGACCAGCATTGCAGGGCATAAAGGGTCCCTTGTGAGTTGGCTCCAGACCTAGACTAAACTTTCAGCTCCATTACTTATTAGCTCTATGCCCCTGGGTTAGTTGTTTATCTCTCTGTGTCCTAGTTTTCTTATCTGTAATGCACGGAACCGACCTTTTAGGATGGTTGTGAGGATTAAATGAGTAAATACATGTGAAATGCTTAACACAATGCATACCACAGTAAGCGCCCAATAAATATTAGTTGTTATCATTGTTTGGACCTAAGGTACTTTTATGTTCATATCACTTTTATTTTATTTTATTTTATTTTTGGAGACAGAGTCTCATTCTGTCATCCAGGCTGGAGTGCAGTGGCACTATCTCGGCTCACTGCAACCTCTGCCTCCTGGTTCAAGTGATTCTTCTGCCTCAGCCTCCTGAGGAGCTGGGATCACAGGCGTGTACCGCCATGCCTGGCTAATTTTTGTATTTTTAGTAGAGACAGGGTTCTACCATGTGGGCCAGGCTGGTCTTGAACTCTTGACCTCAGTGATCCTCCCGCCTCGGCCTCCCAAAGTGCTGGGATTACAGGCGGGAGCCACCACACCCAGCCATCCTTAACACTTTCCACTTTATGTTTTAACCTATGTCATACCAAATTATTTACAGTTCTTCCACAGAGAAAAAACTGCTGTATTCTCTTACTTCTAGATCTTTACTCCAAAATTTCCTTCTCTTTCACTTTGCTAACTGCTACTCATCCATAAGAACTTAATTTAAATGGCAGTTTCTCTGGGAAGCCTTTCTTTTCCTCCCTCCAAGTCTGGGTAGATGTCTCTGTCAAGACATTCTGTACTTCTGACACTGTAGTGTAACTGTCTGTCTTAGGTTAGACTGGAAGCACTCTGAGGGCAAGGATTTTATATTATTTATTATGAGAGTCTAATAATAATGTGTTTTTTGTTTGAATGAGTAGTGAATGAATAGATTTTTATTGTGTAAAAAATGTAACTATACTTGGCTGGGCGCAGTGGCTCACGCCTGTAATCCCAGCACTTTGGGAGGCCGAGGCGGGCAGATCACAAGGTCAGGAGTTTGAGACCAGCCTGGCCAACATGGTGAAACCCCGTCTCTACTAAAAATACAAAAATTAGCTGGGCTTGGTGGTGTGCACCTGTAATCCCAGCTACTGGGGTGGCTGAGCCAGGAGAATGGCTTGAACCCAGGAGGCAGAGGTTGCAGTGAGCCGAGATCATGCCACTGCACTCCAGCCTGGGTGACAGAGCAAGACTCCGTCTCAAAAAAAAAAAAATGTAACTATTCTTGTTTGTATTTATTATCTCTTTCTATATCTCTAGTTTGTGAAGCCTGGAGCTGAGAATTCAAGAGACTACCCTGACTTGGCAGAAGAAGCAGGTAACATAGAACATTTAGATCTTTGAACATTCATAGTTTATTATGTGGTCTGTCTTGATTTCATGGATGGGGCAGCCTTGCAAGCACAAAAGGAAGCCCAGTCAAGGGAGAAGAACCTGTACAGAGAAATGCCTAGTGACTCACTACAAAGGAAAAGAGCTTGGGCATTCTTAGCAGCTACATAGCCAGAGCAGAGAGTGGCTTACAATTTTATGTGCTATCCAAATATGTGTTGAGATGGTTAAGGGATCTGTGGGAGAGAGAGGTAGGGTCATTAAAAGGGATAACATCATTCTAGTGTGTGTTAACTTCAGGAGTTCTAACAAAATTAGTGTCTTCCTTTCCTGGAAAAGGGATAATCACATTCAAAATGTATTAAATACCTGTATGGTGGTTTTCTTTACTTCACTGAGCCAACATAGAGAATTCTTTTTCTGTCACTAGATTACTGCATGACTAAAGGAGGTGATGCAGTTTGTTATTGTTTATTATAATGAGTATTAGTACTTTTGAGCAAAAGACGGGTGAATATTGGTGTGAGTGGAACTAACAGGGAGAAGGATCTACAGGTGTATGGGTCCTGGTTTTCTAAGCATTCGGCATTCTTTAGAGACGTGCCACAACCAGGCTGCATCTGGCTGCACTGTGGGTCTGAGTTGTAGCAGAGAGATCCCCATCCATTGTTCTTCTTCTCCCCCACCTCTCTTTTTTTTAAAAAAGGGGACAAGTATGAAAGCTTCTTTACATGATATATATAAAGAATTTTTTTTTGCCATCAATAAGAAATTTAATTATTTTTTAAAAATCCAAATGCTGGCATTGCCAGAAAAATTTAACAGGTTTTTTTTTTTTTTTTTGAGATGGAGTTTCACTCTTGTTGCCCAAGGTAGAGTGCGAATGGCATGATCTCAGTTCACTGCAACCTCGGACTCCCAGGTTCAAGTGATTCTCCTGCCTCAGCCTCCTGAGTAGCTGGGATTACAGGCACACACCTCCATGCCAGGCTAATTTTTTTGTATTTTTAGTAGAAACGGGGTTTCACCATGTTCGCTAGGCTGGCCTCGAACTCCTGACCTCAGGTGATCCACCCACCTCGGCCTCCCAGAGTGCTGGGATTACAGGTGTGAGCCACTGCGCCCAACCTAACGGGCTTCTTTTTATCCCTGCAGTTATAGTAAAAATTCACACACGCATGAAAATGGAAAAACTACCAATACTTGATTTCTGTACTCTATTTTTCCACTTGCAATCATATGCTTAGGTGCCCTTTGACTCCATGGAAAAAAAATCTAATGTTCAGAACTACCAATAACAAGAAGAGAATATTTTTGTTTTTGAGAATGAAATGGTTCCCAACATGGTGGGTTCTTTTTTTTTTTTTTGAGACGGAGTCTTGCTCTGTCGCCCAGGCTGGAGTGCAGTGGTGCAATCTCAGCTCACTGCAAGCTCCGCCTCCCGGGTTCACGCTATTCTCCTGCCTCAGCCTCCCGAGTAGCTGGGACTACAGGCACCCCCCACCTTGCCCAGCTAATTTTTTGTATTTTTAGTAGAGACGGGGTTTCACCATGTTGGCCAGGCTGGTCTCAAACTCCTGACCTAGTGATCTGCCCACCTCGGCCTCCCAAAGTGCTGGGATTACAGGCGTGAGCCACCGCACCCCGCCCATAGTGGGTTCTTAAGCACATTCTCTGCATATGTAGTATGCTAGCTTGATGTCTGTTGTTACTCATTTGGCATGGATAGTGCACAGGTTGGTGTCTTCAAAAAGGCCAACGAGATAGGCCTCACTTACTTCTTGCAAAGCACCAATAGCTGCACTTTGGAAGTGCCAATCTGTTTTTAAGTCCTGAGCAATTTGTTGCACCAGACGCTGGAAGGGAGGTTTGCGAATCAGTTTAGTGGACTTCTGATAACGTCTGATTTCACCGAGTGCCACAGTACCAGGCCTGTAATGATGAGGTTTCTTCACCCCTGCAGTAGAGGGCACACTCTTGCGAGCAGCTTTTATAGCCAGTTGCTTCCTGGATGCTTTACCAGTGGTTGATTTCGGGCAGTCAGCTTTGTACTAGCCATGGTATAGAGACCTCCTTACTTACCCTCCTTCTTTGGGTGGAACTCTGCCAGCTAGAGGTGGTGCTGGTGATAGAGAGGGGCAGCAGCTGCTGGAACACCTAAATAAATGTTTTGGTTTGGGGGCAAGTACTCTAAGCTTAGGTGCCGGTTGTTTAGGGGAATTCTGGGAAATACCTGCTGTCAACACCTGGAGACCTTCTCTTTCATCCCATAAGTTGTTAGGCACAGTCCTTTTCCTAGGGAGCCTCCCCAACTCAATTCCTGCTACGTTGTTGCCAGGCAACCCAAAAGGAGTTACTGTGTTTATTCCTTAGATGTTCCTGCTTATTACCATAAGTAATATTATGGGGAAATCCAGTGCATATATATTTAGATTTTGCTTCAACTTTTTTTTTGTTTTCTTTTTTCTCTTTCTAACTATTCCTTCAACATCAACTCTGATTATTCAACTCAATACTTAAATGTTATACAAGGAATCAGAGCATGTCTGTTCTCCAAAAGGAAGGTTCAAGAGATTTGATTAATTGCAGTGGTTCTCAGGGTAGACACTATTCATTTAATGTTTATCTTCTGCATTGTTAAATGTTCTCCTCTCAATTGATGCCTCCAAATAGTTTCTGCCTGTCTTTGAAGTGGGAGATGCTTTGATCAGCTTTCTCTATATTTTTTGACCAATTTCTTTTATTTCATTAAAAAATTTGAAGTTACTTTAGTGTGTATATAATATTTTGATTATAAAATGGTAATACTGAGGTAAAGTTAATGATGTTTGAAATTAACTCTGGGGATTGACTAGTAATAAGAAATCTGGCCGGGCATGGTGACTCACGTCTGTAATCCCAACACTTTGGGAGGCCGAGGTGGGCGGAGCACCTGAAGCTAACTTTTGTATTTTTAGTAAAGATGGGGTTTCACCCTGTTGTCCAGGCTGGTCTTGAACTCCTGACCTCGGGTGATCCACCCGCCTCGGCCTCCCAAAGTGCTAGGATTACAGGCGTGAGCCACCGTGTCTGGCCTGCTGTTAGCATTTAAAGGAGGTACAGAGTACCAGCTAAACATACCTTTTTGTAACTCATTCTTTCCCACTGATTATAAGAGCAATGCATGTGTTTTATTGTAACGAATAATTATGTACTAATGAAAACAAAATTTTGACCCAGACCTAGTCACTATTAGTATCTTGGTGTTATTCTATTTTAGCATTTTTCCCCTATGGCTATATGGGATCACATTTGTAGTTTTGTATCCTATTTATTTATTTATTTAGATATTTTTAAGGACAACATCTCACTATGCTGCCCAGGCTGGAGTGCAGTGGCTATTCACAGGTCCAGTCATAGTACACTCCACCTCAAACTCCTGGGCTCAAGCAGTCCTCCTGAGTAGCTGGGGCTACAGGTACTCGCCACTGCGCACAGCTTGTATCCTAATTTCTGAAATTTATTTTTTCATGAGCATTTCTCCTTCTACTTAAAATTGTTTGGAAAAGGGCCAGGTGTGGTGACTCATGCCTGTAATCCCAGCACTTTGGGAGGCTAAGGCAGGCAGATCACCTGAGGTCAAGGGTTCGAGACCATCTTGGCTAACATGGTGAAAACTCCGTCTCTACTAAAAATACAAAAAGTTAGCCAGATTGGTGGTGGGCACCTGTAGTCCCAGCTACTCGGGAGGCTGAGGCAGGAGAATGGTGGGAACCCAGGAGGTGGAGCTTGCAGTGAGCTGAGTTAGCGCCACTACACTCTAGCCTAGGCAACAGAGTGAGGCTGTGTCTCAAAAAAAAAAATTGTTTGGAAAAGAATGTTTAAGTTGCGCATTATATATATATATATATATATATATATATATATATATATATGCCATTATTTTTGTTGGACATTTAGGTTCCCAAGTTTTTGATATTTTAGAAAAATTGTAGTGAACATTTTGCTAAATAGATGTTTGTTCTAATCTCTGTTTATTTTTGAGGAAAGAGCCTAGAAGTGGAATTGCAGGAATAGTGAATATGATCATTTTTAAGTTTTTTTTTTTTTTTTTAATTGAGACATGGTCTCCCTCTGTTGCCTAGGCTGGAATGCAGTAGTGTGATCATGGCTCACTGCAGCCTTGACATCCTGGGCTCAAGCAATCCTCCTACCTCAGCCTCCCAAGTAGCTGGGACCACAGATGCACACCACCACGCCCCCCTAATTTTTGTATTTTTGGTAGAGACAGGGTTTTGCCATGTTGCCCAGGTTGGTCTTGAGGTCCTGGGCTCAAGGAATGCTCCTGCCTTGGTCTCCCAAAGTGCTAGGATTACAGGCATGAGCCACTATGCCTGGCCTCTTTTTTTTGTTTGTTTGAAACAGGGTCTGGCTCTGTTGCCCAGGCTAGAGTGCAGTGGTGAGATCATGGCTCACTGTAGCCTTGACCTCCAGGATTCAAGTGATCCTCTTTCTTCAGCTTCCCAAGTACCTGTGACCACAGGTGTATGCTACCACATCTGGCTAATTTTTATTTTTTGTAGAGATGGGGTCCCAGGCTGGTCTCAAAACTCCTGGGCTCAAGTGATCCTCCCACTTCAGCCTCCTAAAGTACAGTAAGCCACTGTGTCAACCAAGATTCTTGCCAAATTAATTTTCAGCCTTTACACCCTTAGAGTCTCATTGGCAACATATGAGAATGTTCTTCTCAACATAGTCTCATAAACATTATTATAAGACATTTATTTTTTGTCCATATGTTAAGCAGGAAAAGATAACTCATTTTTTGACTAACCCAATTCTGTAACCAATTACTTCATAAATTATAATAATTGATTATTATAATTAGTATCTTTGTGAATTAAAAAAATTTCAAATACATTTATATGGTTAAAAAAAAAAAAAAAGAAGCCAGGCTTGGTGGCTCACACCTGTAATTCCAGCACCTTGGGAGGCCAAGGGAGGTGGATCACTTGAGGTCAGGAGTTTGAGACCAGCCTGGCCAACATGGCGAAACCCCCTCTCTACTAAAAACACAAAAAGTAGTGTGGTGGTAGGCGCCTGTTATTCCTGTAATCCCAGTTACTTGGGAGGCTGAGGCAGGAGAATCACTTGAACCTGGGAGGTGGATGTTGCAGTGAGCCGAGATCGCGCCCTTGCCCTCCAGCCTGGGCGACAGAGCAAGACTCTGTCTCGAAAAAAAAAAAAAAACAAAACAGAAAATACAGGAATACAGGGCCAGGTGTGGTGACTCATGTCTCATATCCCCTCACTTTGGGAAGCCAAAGTGGGAGGATCGCCTAAGCCCAGGAGTTTGAGACTGCAGTGAGTTATGATCACACCACTGCACTCCAGTGACAGAGAGACGTTGTCCTTAAAAAAAAAAAAAAAAAAAGAATGAAGAGTGGCTTATAATTCTCAGGCCTGTTCCCCATGGACAACTTCTTTTAACTCGTTTTGCTTTAGTTCTTCTGGTGATTATCTAAATAATTCCTCAAGTTTTTGATTTGTCAGTTTTAGATGTCTGTTTGCTTCTCACTGTCATAAATGAGGATTTAGCTCACACTTTTTTTTCAACCTCACTGTCCTCTTTCCAGTTTACTTACATAATTTTTCTCATTTACTTACATAATTTTTCTCAGTTCCTCCACTAGTTATTTCTGCCACTTTTGATAGCATCCTTAAGCTCTCTTTCTTGTTCCATAGACAGAGTCACCTCTTGATCTTTTCTTTGTAAGATGAGCACATTAGTGCTATCTGCTCCCAGTAATGACAGTCTTTCTCATTTTACCCTCTAGATGTGCAGTGGAGCTACAGGGATGAATAAGACAAGGGACAAGGACCTTGTCATTAAGGAGCTGTAAGACTCTTCAGATTTAATGTAGATAGATGTGAAGTTATAACAGAAAGTGTTAAGTACCAAAAAGGAGATACGGAAAAGTGATGCAGTAGCTTAGAGGAAAAAATGATTACTTCTGAAAGTAGAGATCTGACATGATTTGATGAAGGATTTGTCATTTGAATTGAGCATAGACTATATAGAGGTAGTTTACTTTGAGAAAACTCTAAACTTAATTTTCACTCTCCTAAAACAAATACTTAAAGCACTTTTTGATAAAAACCTTTCGTTTTTATAGGCAAGAAGGCTTTAGCTGATGCACAGATCCCTTATTCAGCAGTGGACCAGGCATGTGTTGGCTATGTTTTTGGTATGTATTAAACTGTGTATTCTAAAATTTTTTTACCTAAATCTAGCAGCAACTATACAAACAATGCGGAGGCATTTGTGAATTTTAACCCTCAAAAACTCAGAATTCATTCAATTATATTTGTATTGAAGAAAAAAGAAAAAAAATCTCAGAATTCAAAGTCTGATTTAAGGGAATTACCACTATTTATAGATTTCCCTTGTGTGTCAACCTAGTGTAATTTTTCTTTTGGTGACTATTCCAAATTATACTGTAAAGATCTTCTTTGGCCTTTTTAAAAATATGGCCAGGCACTGTGGCTCACGCCTATAATCCCAGCACTTTGGGAGGCCGAGGCGGGCGGATCACGAGGTCAGGAGATCGAGACCATCTGGCTAATACGGTGAAACCCTTCCTCTACTAAAAATACAAAAAATGCGCCTGTAGTCCCAGCTACTCAGGAGGGAGAGGCAGGAGAATCTCTTGAACCCAGGAGGCAGAGGTTGTAGTGAGCTGAGATTGTGCCACTGCACTCCAGCCTGGGCAACAGAGCAAGACTCCATCTCAAAAAAAAAAAAAAAAAGCATACTGTTTCATTGAATAAATGTATTATAATTTATTTTATCAATCCCCTTTCAATGGATATTTAAAAGTTCCAGTCTTTTCACAGAATTTAAAAAATACTTAATTGTCAAATATTGAATATATTCAAGGTATAAAATAAGATGATTTATGTATATATTGTATAATAATTGCCACAATCCAGTTAATTAGCCATTAATTACCACCCATGCTGTACGTTAGATCCACAGAACTCGTTCATCTTATAACTGAAAGTTTGTACCATTTGACTAACATCTCTCTGTTTCCCCCAACCCTAACAACATTTTTTTTTTGTTTTTGGCAAAGGGGTAAGGTGTGTGTGGGAACCCCTACATCATTTTAAATGATTATATGATATTCTACTCTTGAAGATCTACTACAGCTTATTTAGAAGTAGTAATGATATTTTCTAATTTCTAGTTGTTATAAAAATTCTATGAATATATACAGTATTATTAAAATACTATAGTAGGTGTTACTGTAGATGAATATTTGTGCATATCTATGATTCATTTCTTTGAGATATCAAGATATCAAGAGAATTCTAGAAGGGAAAAGTACTGGGTTAAAGGGATGCAGAATATATTTATTGAAAAGCAGATCCCTAACTTTCCTGATTTTGCTGAAGACTCCTGGAGCCTGTACCTTCAGATATTCCCATCACACTGCTCCAGCATATCTACCTTGGTGGTCATGTTACTTGTGTTTGAAATGCTTGTTCCTTGGTGCCGTAAAGAAATAGCACTTGAACATAAATTTAATTTACTCAGCAAGGCCATTTTAACTTCCTGCAGAAAGGGTACACTCGCCAGCAGTTTTGCCACGAGAGTACACTGAGCAAAGGAGACAGGGTCATTTATAACCTGATGCGTCCACCCTACTGCTGTGTCCAGTTCCATTGGCTGGAACGGGACCTCACATTTTGTATTTGTCCTGATTGGCTGGCAACTTAGAACTTTTTAAAAGAGGCAAAGGCAGAGGAGAACAAAGGAAGGAGGAAGTAACTTGTGGAATGCTGAGAAAGGTAAAAACACCTTCAAATAAGGAAGAGGAACAGGCTATGACCTAATGCTTGCTTGGGCCAGTATAAGCATGCCAGGCCAAATATTTAGGCTAAATTGTGGGAGCTAAGAACGTAAAGTGTAATGATTTCTTTACCATGGCTAGCAGATATTTAAGAATGTTAGCACAGGTCTTTGAATAAATTTTGCTTCTAAGAGAAGTTACTATTTATTCCTAATTAAATGAGGAGGAAAGTCTTTGAAGAGGAACCTCTACTTTACTTTTTACACTTGGGAAAGGAAGGCACATGTGTATTTAACATGGATCATGTTTTCCTGGAATGCCTTGGCATGCAGGGTCTTTTAAACTTTTTGAAGTTGTGGAATCTTTATATGAAAAGTAAATCATGGCCTTTAATCACTGGCATAGGTTTAAAGATTTTATTTATTTATTTATTTATTTATTTGAGACCGAGTCTCGCTCTGTCACCCAGGCTGGAGTGCAGTGGTGCGATCTAGGCTCACTGCAACCTCTGCCTACTGGTTCAAGTGATTCTTCTGCTTCAGCCTCCCAAGTAGCTGGGATTACAGGTGCATGCCACCATGCCTGGCTAATTTTTTGTATTTTTAGTAGAGATGGAGTTTCACCATGTTAGCCAGGATGGTTTCGACCTCCTGACCTCGTGATCTGCCCACCTCGGCCTCCCAAAGTGGTGGGATTACAGGCATGAGCCACCACACCTGGCCAAGGTTTAAAGATTTTTTTCTGACATTTAGGTGTTAATGAAATATTGCTTTCTTTATCATGTAGCCTTAGCCAGATGGAACTGTTTTCTATTAACTGATCATTTCTTTACTTCTCTACCTCTGTATTATATACAGAAAGTGCACATATATTCTGTTTTCAGTCTTTTTTGCAGAGTAAATGATGGTTTGTGTTAAAACTGTTTCTAAGATATTTACTGTCTTGCACATGTTATATGCTAGGCAAAGGTATAATATTGAAAAAACCCATAATGTAGTATTATGTTGCATTGCAACTCCATAATTCTCCATATTAAAATTTTTGTTTTTCTATTCAGGTGACTCTACCTGTGGTCAGAGGGCTATCTATCACAGTTTGGGAATGACTGGAATTCCTATAATCAATGTCAACAATAACTGTGCTACTGGTTCTACTGCTTTGTTTATGGCCCGCCAGCTGATTCAGGGTGGTAAGGAGTGCTTGTCTAGTGTACTTAAATATTGCCCCATTTTAATCATTTAATCACACAACCATCAGAGGAATTATTTTATAATGTATTTGTTTTAAAAAAGGCTTCATCAGGCCGGGTGTGGTGGCTTATGCTTGTAACCCTAGCACTTTGGGAGGCCGAGGCGGGTGGATTGTTTGAGCTCGTGAATTTGAGACTAGCTCTGGGCAATGTAACAAAACCCCGTCTCTACAAAAAATACAAAAATTAGCCGGGTATGGTGGCGTGCATCTGTAGTCCCAGCTATCTGGGAGGCTGAGGTGGGAGCATGACTTGAGCCTGGGAGACAGAGATTGCAGTGAGCCTAGATGGCACCACTGCACTCCAGCTTGGGTGATAGAGCCAGACCTTGTCTCAAAAAAAACCCCCCAAAAAACAAAAAAAAGGCTTTATCAGCCAGGCATGGTGGCTCACACTCGTAATTTCAACACTCTGGGGGACCAAGGCAAGAGCATCACTTGAGCCCAGGAGTTCAAGACCAGCCTGGGCAACGTAGTTAGAACCTGTGTTTATACAAAATTAAAAAAAATTAGCCAGGCGTGGTGGTCCCAGCTGTGCAGGAGGCTGAGGCTGGAGGATGTATGATCGTACCACTGCACTCTAGCCTGGGCCACACAGTGAGATTGTCTCTAAAAAAAAAAAAAAAAAAAAAATTAATTAAGATAAAATAAAATTAAAAAGGCATTGTGAGATATAATTTATAGACCATAAAACTCACCTTTTTAAAGTGTACAATTCAGTGTTTTTTGTATATTCACAGAATTGTATACCTATCACCACTATGTAATATTAGAACTTTTTTTTTTTTGAGAGGGAGTCTTGCTCTGTTGCCCAGACTGGAGTGCCGTTGTGCCATCTCAGCTCACTGCAACCTCCACCTCCCGGGTTCAAGTGATTCTCATGGCTCAGCCTCCCAAGTAGCTGGGATTACAAGTACCTACCACCGTGCCTGGCTAATTTTTTTGTATTTTTAATAGAGACGGGGTTTCACTATGTTGGCCAGGCTGGTCTCAAACTCCTGACCTCAAGTGATCTGCTCACCTTGGCCTCACAAAGTGCTGGGATTACACCTTGGCCTCACAAAGTGAGGTGTGAGGCTCACCTTGGCTTCACAAAGTGCTGGTGTGAGCCACCACACCTGGTCATATTAGAACATTTTTATCACCACAGAAAGAAACCCTGTACCCATTAGCATTCATTCTCTATTTTCTCCTCCCCTCAGTCCCTAGAAACCACTAATTTACTTTCTTTTTGTGGATTTTCATATTCTGAATATTTATATAAATAGAATTGTACAATACATGGCCTTTTGTGGTTTATTTCACTTAACACAATGTTTTCACAATTTATTCATGTTGTAGCATATATCAGTACTTAATTCCTTTTCATGGCCAAATAATATTCCATTGTATGGATATATCACATTAAAAAAATAGATGGACTGTATTTTAAATGTACAAGAAAAATAAAAAATAAAATAAGTAGAAATGAGGTCTTGCTATGTTGCCCAGGCTGATCTTGAGCTAATGGCTTTAAGCGATCTTCCTGCCTTGGCCCCTCAAAGTGCTAGGATGGCTACACCACATTTCTTCTACCTGTTTATCAGTTGATGGACATTGTTGCTTGCATTTTTTTTGTTTCCATCAGTTGAGGGATTGTTTCTATTTTTTGGCTGTTATGAATAATGCTGCCATAATGGCATGGTGTCTGGCACCTGTAATCCTAGCTTCTTGGGAGGCTGAGGCGGGAGGATCACTTGAGCCTAGGAGACTGAGGCTGCAGTTTGCTATGACTGTGCCACTATACTCCAGCCTGGGCAACAGAGCAAGACACTGTCTTTTAAAACTCGGGGGAAGGGGGAGGGCGTAGATAATGCCATTGTAAACATTGTGTATATATATATATTTTTTGTGGCTGTGTATTTTCAGTTCTTTTGTATATGTATCATATCCTATGTTTCCATATATTCTAGGGTTTTTTATTAGGTCCTCTCTCTGTTCCACTGATTTGATTGTTCATCACTATTTCACTACCCAGCATTTTAATTATTGGAACTTTATATTGTTTGATAATGCTAGTGGTCCCTGTTTCTGTTCTTTTATTTTTTTTAAGAAAAAATGTGGCAATTCTGTCTTTTTTTTTTTTTTTTTTTTTTTTTTTAGTTCAGCTTCTGCAGGAATATTTGGCTCTTCAGTTGAACTTTAACATCATTTTTAGGGGCCCCCCTCTCTCCAAAAATAATTCTTTTGAGATTTTCACTGGTTTCATTTTTTAATTTTTAATTTCAAATTTTAAATGTTTTTCTAAATGTGATTCTAAATTAGCTTTTTATATTCATTACTGAAACACATTTCTACATTAACATGAAATTTTATTAACATATTAAGACTCAAGAGAAGAATTAAGCACCTTATTGATTTTTCCTCTTTTCTTTTTTTAGAAACAGGGCCTCACTCTCTCACCAAGGCAAGAGTGTGGTAGCATGATCTCAGCTCCTGCCACCTGTGCCTCTTGGCCTCAGGTGATCCTCCCACCTCAGCCTCCTAAGTATTAATAATTGGGATCATAGGCGTGCGCCACCACACCCAACTAATTTTTGTATATTTTGTAGAGATGGGGTCTTGCCATGTTGCCCAGACTGGTCTTGAACTCCTGGTCTCAAGCGATACATCTGCTTTGGCCTCCCAAAGTTTTGGGATTACAGGTGTGATTCACCGCACCTGGCCCGATTTTTCCTCTTATCTAGAAGAATATAAAGATTTTCTCTATAATTTTTCTGTTATTAAAAACTTTGGCTGGTTGGTGGCTTATGTTTGTAATCCCAGCACTTTGGGAAGCTGAGGTGGGTGGATCACTTGAGCCCAGGAATTTGAGACCAGCCTGGGCAACATGGTGAGACTCCATCTTTACAAAAAAAAAAAAAAGCAAGAAAACTGGTCATGGTGCCACAGGCCTGCAGTCCCAGCTACATGCAGACTGCTTGAGCCCAGGAGGTCTAGGCTTCAGTGAGCCATGATTGCACTACTGCACTCCAGCCTGGGTGACAGAGTGAGATACTGTCTCAAAAAAAAAAACAAAAAAAACAACCAAAACCCAGCAAAACCTTTGTGGTGCCGGGCATAGTGGCTCATGCCTGTAATCCTAGCACTTGGGAGGTCGGGGTGGACAGATCGCTTGAGCCCAGGAGTTCAAGACCAGCCTGAGCAGCATAGTAAAACTCTCTCTACAAAAAATACAAAAATTAGCTGAATGGGGTGGCACACGAATGTGCCACCCCATTCAGCTAATAGAGAGCTGAGGTGGGAGGATCGTTTGAGCCTGAGAGGTTGAAGCTGCAGTGAGCTGTGAGCCTGCCACTATACTCCAGTCTCGGTGACAGACTGAAACTTTGTGTCAAAAAAAAAAAAGCAAACAAACAACAACAACAACAACAACAAAAACCTTTGTGGGGTTATAGTATGTTTTTATATTTTATTTAAATTGGCTTATTTATTTAGAGACAGAATTTCTGGGCTCAAGTGACCTCCTGCCTCAGCCTACCAAGTCACTAGGACTACAGGTGTGTACCACCACACTCAGCTAATTTTTCAAACATTTTAATTTTTTTAATTTTTGTAGAGACAGAGTCTTACTATGTTGCCTGGCTGGTCTTGACCTCCTGACCTCAAGCAGTTCATCTGCTTTGATCTCCCAAACTGATGGGACTATAAGTTCGAGCCATTGTGTGCTCACTTGACGTACTTATTTGAATTGAAGTATTTAATGGTATTTTGTTGGTGTTTGGAAATTTGAATTTTCAAAATAATTACATTTTCCTTTAAGGTGTGGCAGAATGTGTCTTGGCTCTTGGGTTTGAGAAGATGAGTAAGGGAAGCCTTGGAATAAAAGTGAGTGTTATTTTGGCATAGTTACTAAATGAGCTAATATAACCCAAAAGTTGAAAGGTGATACTTACATGTATGCATAGATCTTGGTATTTTAGAATAGTGAAGAATCTTAGAGATAATTTTGTTCAAACTGTTTATTTTACCAATGATGAAACTGGTGTTCAAGGATATGAGATTATTGGAATTTGAAGTTGACTTATCTATTTAATTTGAAAGCCATTCATTTATTCATTTTTTTTGATAAACGAATTACATTCAATAAATGAAATTCATTCAACAAATTGAAGAGAGTTAATAAAATGTGGGACTTCTGATTCTGGTAATGGCAAGCCAAGTTTTTTGAGCCAGTTCTCTCACTGATAACAACTAAAATATTTGGATAGAATATGAAAAAAGAAATCCTAAAGGTATTGAAGAACTAGCAAGAGAGAGGAACTGCAGATGAGTGCCAGAGAATTAACATCAGCATTTGCAGCTACTTTTGCCTTGAAGATCTTTGCTGATCAGGCAGCTGTGAGCCACAATTTTAACAGCCCCCTGGAATGAAAGGGGAAATAGTCAAAGCTCAGGCCTTCCCAAGATCAGAAGTTTAATACCCACATTAAATTGATACTACGTAAGGTAAACTCTTTGGGTAGGATGAACCTGAAGTAAAACTGCCCACTTCCATGAGATGATAGGGAGAGTTACCATGGCATCCAGTAAAACAGGGGAGGAAAAAAAAAAGAGAAAGAATAAAAAACTCAGTAAAACCTTTCATTGAGTTAATAAATCACAGACTAGCCCTCATGTGGGATCACTGCCAACATTCTCATTATCTAAGTCGTCCAGGAAACCTCAAACCATGAATTGAATCTAAATTAGTTCCAGAATGGTAGTAACCTAGACAAATTTTCTTCTGGAGGAAAGCACCCTTCTTCCAGGCTTTGAGAACCCTTCAAATAAAATTTCAAGGACACGCAGTTAAAGATAACCAAGGATTAAAGAAACAAGACACCACAATTGAGAACCGAAAGGAAGAAGGAGCAGTAAAAAGTAATCTCTGAAGACCACCAAAACTAGATTTATTGGATGCAGATTTAACCATGTTTGTTATGTTTAGAGAAATAAAAGACAGCTTGGGAACCGCTTTAGGCTATAGGAGATTACAAAAAAGAACATTATTGGCATGAAAAAAAAAACCTAAACATAATTTATAGAAAAGAAAAATGAAATAAATAAAATTAAAAATTCACTCATTCCTGTAATCCCAGCACTTTGAGAGGCTGAGATGGGCGGATCACTTGAGGCCAGAAGTTCGAGACCAGCCTGGCCAACATGGCAAAACCCGTCTCTACTAAAAATACAAAAAATTAGCCGGATGTGGTGATACGCGCCTGTAATCCCAGCTACTCGGGAGGCTGAGGCAGGAGAATCGCCTGAGCCCAGGAGGTGGAGGTTGCGGTGAGCCAAGATGCACCATTGCACGCCAGCCTGGGCGACAGAGTGAGACTCTGTTTCAAAAAAAAAGAAAATGAGTTGAAGATAATTTTTTACTGTTATCTAAGATTATACTATTATCTAACTTATGTGATCAACCTGATCCCATTTTCTCTGTTGAAACATTAAAGGACCTCTACCCCAAATTAAGTTAAATACATGTGATAATATTTCTTAGAAACCACAAAAGTGGCACTTAATAGGCATTCAAATCAATGAGTTGTTTCCCTCTTTAAAGAATGCCTTTAAAAAGTGGTAGAAGTTAGGTTGGATCTTAAAGATAATTTAGAAGTGGGTAAGGGGAAATGAGCTCTTCCTAGATGTCAGGGAAAGCATCATGAGCCTAGTCATGGGTGTTTGAATGAATATGATATACCTAGGGAACAGTTTTAAAAACTGTCTGGATTAGAGTGGCAGCTGGAGAAGACTGAGAAATAAGGTTGTGTAAGTGAATATATAATGTTTATGATACATGAAAAATATGTATTTTTTTCAGCAGCGAATGGTACATACACTGGTAACTTTTATTTGAAAATTATTAAAAATTATAAAATAGTAAAATTCATCCATAATCCCATAGTACAATTAAAAAGAAATATATATAAATTAAAAGTCCCTCCTTCTGCCTTTTTTTTTTTTTTTTTTTTGAGACCAAGTCTCCCTCTGTCACCCAGGCTGGAGTGCAGTGGTGCAATCTTGGCTCACTGCAACCTCCGCCTCCTGGGTTCAAGCGATTCTCCTGCCTCAGCCTCCCGAGTAGCTGGGACTACAGGTGCCCGCCACCACGCCTGGCTAATTTTTGTATTTTTAGCAGAGATGGGGTTTCACCATATTGGCCAGGCTGGTCTTAAACTTCTGACCTCGTGATCTGCCCGCCTCGGCCTCCCAAAGGGCTGGGATTACAGGTGTGAGCCACTGCCCCTGGCCCCTGGCCCCTGGTCCCTGGCCCCTTCTGTCTATTTAATCTTGTCCCTCAGAGGTAACCAATGTTAATAATTAAGTATCTATATCTCCTGCCATTTTCCCAAATTAATACAGACACATGTAACTAAGCATTCATATGCATATACACACACACGTTAAAAAACCTTTGTAAATTTACTGCCTGGGGTACCCCCCTTGCCCATGCCTCCAGCTACAAAACAATTCAATTTTTTTTTTCCAAAATAAAACCTCAGCTAGCTCTGCCAAAAAAACAAAACAAAACAAAAAACCACACATAAAAAACCTTTGTAAATATATAGAGAAGATTAATGATATTTTACATGTTACTTTTTCAATTAACAGTTGAACATCTTTCCTGATTAGAACATATTGATATACAGTGAGCCATGATTGTGCCACTGCACCCCAACCTGGGCAACCGAGGAAAATTTAATTTTAACAAAGTCCAGGTTTTCAATTCTTTCTCTCATGAATTGTGCCTTTTATGGTGTATCTAAAAAGCCAATGCCAAACCCAAGGTCATCTAGGTTTTCTGTCACATGTGTTTTACATGTAGGTCTGCGATCTATTTTGAGTTAATTTTTGTGAAGGGTGTAAGGTCTGTGCCTGGATTCATTATTTTCATGTGGATGTCCAGTTGTCCCAGCACCATTTGTTGAAAAGATTATCTTTTTTCCATTATATTGCCTTTGCTTCTTTGTCATATATTTATGTAGGTCTATGTGTGAACTCTTTATTCTGTTCCATTTATCTATTTGTCTAATTTGTCTGAATTTTTTTTTGTCAATACCACACTGTCTTAATTACTGTAGCTTTAGGTAAGTCTTAAAATTGAGTAGTGTCAGTCCTTCTGTTGAATTTTTTCACAATTTTTTTTTTTTTTTTGAGATGGAGTCTCTGTTACCCAGGCTGGAGTGGAGTGCGGTGGCACAATCTTGGCTCACTGCAACCTCTGCCTCCCTGTTTCAAGCGATTCTCCTGCTTCAACCTCCGAAGTAACTGGGATTACAGGCTCCCACCGCCATGCCGGGCTAATTTTTGTATTTTTAGTAGAGACGGGGTTTTACCATGTTGACCAGGCTGGTCTTGAACTCCCGACCTCAGGCGATCCACCTGCCTCGGCCTCCTAAAGTGCTGGGATTACAAGTATGAGGCACCGCGCCTGGCCACATTTTTTCACAAGCTTTTTAGCTATCTATTGAGATGTTCTTATTTTGTTTGTTATTCTTTTTTAGTTTGTTAATATGATGAATTATATTGATTGATATTTGACTGTTAGTCTATCCCATATTCTGGGGTAATGTTTGGTATTTGGTCATGATATATTATCCTTTTTGTATATTGTTGGATTTGATTTGTTAATTTTTTTCTTTTACGTGACGGGTTCTCCCTATGTTGCCCAGGCTGGTTTCAAGCTCCTGGGCTCGAGCAATCCTCCCGCCTGGGCCTCCCAAAGTGTTGGGATTACAGGTGTGAGCCACTGCGCCGGGCCTGATTTGTTAAAATTTTGTTAAGGATTTTTGTGTTTATGTCCGCAAGGGTGTTGGTTTGTTTTTTTCTTTCCATTGTGCAGGTTGGTCTTGAACTTCAGGGCTCAAGTGATCTGCCCACCTTGGCTTCCCAAAGTTTTGGGATTACAGGTGTGAGCCACCACACCCAGTCTAGTTTTAATACGAGAATAATGCTGGCCTCATAGAATAGCTGAGAAGTGTTCTCCTCTCTTCTGTTTTTTGGAGTAGTTTATATGTAAATTGGTATTTTTTTCTCTTAAATTTTTGGTAGAATTCACCAGTTCACATCTGGTCTGGTGACTTCTTTTCTTTTCTTTTTAAAAAAAATTTTTTTTTTTTGAGATGGAATTTCACTCTTGTTGCCCAAGCTGGAGTACAATGGCGCAGTCTTGGCTCACCGCAACCTCCACCTCCCAGATTCAAGCGATTCTCCTGCCTCAGCCTCCCGAGTAGCTGGGATTACGGGCATGCGCCACCACGCCCTGCTAATTTTGTATTTTTAGTAGAGACAGGGTTTCTCCATGTTGGTCAGGCTGGTCTTGAACTCCCGACCTCAGGTGATCCACCCGCCTCGACCTCCCAAAGTAAGATTACAGGCATGAGCCACCGCGCCCAGCCCTAAAATATTTTTAATTAAAAAAAAATTTTTTTTTGCATTCTCATCTTTGGGTCATGGCCTGGTGATTTCTTTATGGGAAAGTTTTCAATCTTCTAAGTTTATATATAAATATATTACTATTGAGGTTGTCTGTTTTTTTTGTAAAGTGAGCTTGATAGTTTATGTCCTTCACGGAATTTGTCCAGTTCATCTAAATTATTAACCTTATTGGTAAAAAGTCATTCATGTTATTCCCGTCTTTTTAATGTAGGATCTTTGGACGTGTCTTTTCCCTTCCCTTCTTCTGGTGTTGGTAATTTTTATCTTCTCTCTTTTTCCATGGTCATCTTTTGTCAGGGTGATCATGGAAAAAGAAAGTTTACAATAAAACGACCAGCTTTTGTTTTTACTGATTTTCAATTTTTTTTTTTTTTGAGACAGAGTCTCACTCTGTCGCCCAGGCTGGAGTGCAATGGCGTGATCTCAGCTCACTGCAACCTCTGCCTCCCGGGTTCAAGCAATTCTCCTGCTTCAGCCTCCTGAGTAGCTGGGATTACAGGCGCCTGCCACCACGCCCAGCTAATTTTTTTATTTTTAGTAGCGACGGGGTTTCACCACGTTGGCCAGGCTGGCCTCAAACTCCTGACCTCGTGATCCGCCCGCCTGGCCTCCCAAATTGCTGGGATTACAGGTATGAGCCATGGCGCCTGGCCTATATTCTTTTTTCTAGTTTATTCTGCTCACTTCTACTCATTCTTTTTCATTCTGCTCATTTTCTATTTCAATCTGCTCTCATTCTTGATGTTTCCTTTCTTCTCCTTACTTTGGGTTTAATTTATTCTTTATTTTAAATTAGCCACGCCCAGCTAATTTTTTGCAGAGACGGAATCTTGCTATGTTGCCCATGCTGGTCTCGAACTCCTGGGCTCAGGTGGGCCTTCCACCTGGGCCTGCCAAAGTGTTGGGATTACAGGCATGACCCACCATGCCTGGCTACTATATATGTGTGTGTGTGTATGTGTGTGTATATATATGTATGTATGTATATGTATATATATGTATGTATGTATATGTATATATGTATGTATATATGTATATATGTATGTATATATGTATATATGTATGTATATATGTGTATATATGTATGTATATATGTGTATATATGTATGTGTATATATATGTATATATGTGTGTTGTGTGTATATATTATGTGCGTGTGTGTGTGTGTATATATTTATTTATTTATTCATTCCCAAGACAGAGTCTCACTCTGTCGCCCAGGCTGGAGTGCAGTAGTGGTGTGATCTCGGCTCACTGCAATCTTCACCTCCTGGGTTCAAGCAGTTCTCCCACCTCAGCCTCCTGAATAGCTGGGACTGTAGGTGCATACCACCACACCTGGCTAATTTATGTATTTTTAGTAGAGATAGGGATCACCATGTTGGCCAGGCTGGTCTTGAACTCCTGAGCTCAAGTGATCCACCCGTCTCAGCCTCCCAAAGTGCTGGGATTACAGGCGTGAGCCACCACGCCCAGCCTATTTCCTTCGGTTCTTTTTTTTTTTTTTTTTAATTATACTTTAAGTTCTAGGGTACATGTGCACAACGTGCAGGTTTGTTACATACGTATGCATGTGCCATGTTGGTGTGCTGCATCCATTAACTTGTCATTTACATTAGGTATATCTCCTAATGCTATCCCTCCCCCCAACCCCCACCCCACGACAGGATGGAATAGTTACTGGCACATACTGGATGCCCAATAAATATTTCTTGAAAGAGTTAATACCTCTTTGGTCACTTGATTATTTTTTCTTCTTCCCATGTTTCCCTGTGGAGCATGTCTTAACTGATTTGATTCACATTGACAATTTCTGGTGTACTATGTGCTTAGAATAAATAAATGTCTTAATAGCACTGTAGTAGTTTTGAAAGAGACACTTATCATGTCAGCTGCTTATGAAATTTTGTTCCCCCCTCTTAGTTTTCAGATAGAACCATTCCCACTGATAAGCATGTTGACCTCCTGATCAATAAGTATGGATTGTCTGCTCACCCAGTTGCTCCTCAGATGTTTGGGTATGCTGGAAAAGAACATATGGAAAAATATGGTATGTTACAGTTAAAAAACTTTGAGGCTTCTTACTAGTTATATACATGAGATGAGAAATGACAGTGATTTATTAAGGAACTGTGGAGGATGCCAGGATATATAAGATGTAAAATGTTTTTTGAATTAAATCGAAGTAATAGTTCTTGTAGAACTTAGTCATAGAGAAAGTATTTATATATAGACTATGGTATGGGAAGTACCTAGAGTACTCTATAGCAGGAAGTTGAAATAGGAAAAATAACACAAATCTTGTCTCCTTTAATCATGGACTATAAATTATTTTTTTCCAAGCTGAGGGTTTCACTCTGTTATGCAGCTTGGGTGCAGTGGTGCGATCTCGGCTCACTGCAACTTCCACCTTCCAGGCTCAAGCGATCCTTCCACCCCAGCCTCTCGAGTAGCTGGGACTACAGATGTGCACCACCATGTTCGGCTAATTTTTTGTATTTTTGGTAGAGGTGGCTTTTTGCCATGTTGCCCAGGCTGGTCTCAAACTCCGAGCTCAAGTGATCCACCTGTCTCAGCCTCCCAAAGTGTTGGGATTACAGGCGTGAGCCACCATGACTGGCCATGGACTATAAATTGAGGATCTTAAAATGTCAACCAAGAAGAGGTGAAAGATCAAGCTATTCATACTCTACATTCAATATATCAGCAAGCCTTTTCTCTGTATTCTCAGTCTATCCATTTCTCACCATTTCTGCTACTTTTGCTGTAGTGGCATAATTTCGCACCTGAAATTTAGGAGTGTTCTAACTGGTTTCTCTACTTCTGCTTGTGCACCTCCAGAGTCAATTCTCTACTTTATAGCCAGAGCCATGCTTTTAAAATATATCAGATCATTTCACTCCTGTGCTTAAAATTCTCCATTGTTTCTCATGACATTCAGATTGAAACCCAAATGTCTTCTTATGGCCTATGAACTTCTACATGATCATTCCCTCCACCCTCATTAGCTCTCTGACCGTATCTCCGACCATTTTTTCTTTCACTAGTCTGCTCCAACCACACTATCCTTTCTTTCTGTTCCTCAAACACACCAAGCTTTTCTTCAGGTAGGGCCTTAGCTTCTACCCTAAGATTGTCAGAGCCAGCTCCCTTGCTTCCATCAGGTCTTTGCTTAAAAGCCACCTTCTGCTTTCTTTCATCACTCTCCTTCCCAGAACTTCCTATTCACTATCTCCTGCTTTATCATTTTATATGGCACCTATAATAATCTGACATATATCTGACACATACATATATGTCAGATTATTACAGGTGCCATATAACATGATATATATATATATTCTTGTTTATTGACTCTTCCAACCAGAATATAAGTTCAACAAAAGCGTGGATTTTTATTTGTCTTATTTCCTGCACATTGATTGTTAACCTAGAATAGTACCTGGCTAAACCAAGGATAAAAGAAAAAAAAAAAAAAAGAATAGTGCCTGGCACAAATCAGTGTTGTGTAATTAATTCATCTTTAAAATTTAGAAAGACCCTCCATGACTATTCAAATCAAAGTAGTCCCCTCCTGTTATTCTCTTTCTTAGATAGCTTCATATTGCTTCCTTCATAGCACTTAGCACTATTTATGTTCATATATTTATCATATGTGATTTTACTTGTTTAATTTTCGTCTTCCTTATTAGTCTATAAACTCCACGAAAGCAGGGTCCATGTCTGCTTTGTTTACCTTGATATACACAGCCAAGCACAGAGCTTGGCATGTTATTTAACCAGAAAGAAGTTTTTTTTTTTTCTTCTTTCTCTTCTATAGTCTGCAGCATATTTAAATACTCAACAAACATTTATTGAATGAAGGAGTGAATTTCCATACGTATGTTATCTTATTCAGCTATCACAAGAATCCATTATCGGAGGTGTTATTATCTCATTTTATACCAGAAGAATCTGATATTCAGACAAGTTTTTGACCAGGATCATAAGGTCAATAAGTAGCAGAGCCTATGTTCCATTCTATTTTCTGTCTCACTCAAAAGCCCTTGCGCAGCCCTTTCTCCCAGTAATAGTAGCTGCTCTTTGTTGCGTGCCTCACACATCTTAGATATTTTACACACCAAATATAACAACTATTTTAAGAGGTAAGTGTATGCCTATTTTTCATATGAGGAACCTGAAGCTTGGAGAATTTGAGTAACTTCTTCTAATAGGTGATAGGAGAGGATTTCACACCCAAATCTGCCATACTATAAAACCTCCATTCTTTTCATTGTTTCTCATATAGCTATATTTAATTTTAAATAATAAAAAGGTTTTACTGTATATTAACTTTTAGTTTTCTTGTCATTCCTGTACATAGTTGAGGGACATTAAGTACTTTTTGTTAGCATTTATTATACGTACAGAAACATGTTTTGCTTGAAATTTTCATTTGTGCTTGGCTTTCCTTTTTTCTTTTTTGACCTATTTTGTGAAGGGGAAGGAAAACTGAATATTGTAATAGCATTTTTGTTTAAAAATCATAAATATTTTAAATTACTTAATTAGATAATGAATGTGGCCAGATTATAATTTGAAATTAAATTTGTTTATGGTTGTCATTTGAAAGGTTTGTCAATTTTTTTTCTTTTCTCTCTCTTTTTTTTTTTTTTTTTGAGACAGAGTCTCGCTCTGGAGTGCAGTGGCATGATCTTGGCTCACTGCAAGCTCCGCCTCCTGGGTTCACGCCATTCTTCTGCCTCAGCCTCCCGAGTAGCTGGGACTATAGGCACCCGACCACCACACATGGCATTTTTTGTATTTTTAGTAGAGACGGGGTTTCACCATGTTAGCCGGGATGGTCTCAATCTCCTGACCTCGTGATCCGCCCAACTCAGCCTCCCAAAGTGCTGGGATTACAGGTGTGAGCCACCGCGCCTGGCCCAGGTTTGTCGATTTTAAAAGATGATATGCTTCATTTTTAGAGGTATATTGTAATATACTTTAAAAATATTTTGTTTAGAAGTAATTTCAGACTGAACAAGAATGTTGCCAAAATAGTACAAGAATTCCTAATACTTTTCCTCTAGATTTTCTAAAAATTAACATTTTGCCATGCTTGTTGTTTTAATGAATTCTTTTTATCTACATTGCTATGTAATTTTTAAAAAATGTAAGGCTGGGTGCTGTGGCTCACGCCTGTAATCCCAGCACTTTGGGAGGCCAAGGCGGACGGATCATGAGGTCAGGAGTTCAAGACCAGCCTGGCCAACATGGTGAAACCCCGTCTCTACTAAAAATACAAAAAATTAGCCGAGCCTGGTAGTGCACACCTGTAGTCCCAGCTTCTCGGGAGGCTGAGGCAGGAGAATTGCTTGAACCCGAGAGGTAGAGGTTGTGAGCCGAGATCGCGCCACTGCACTCTAGCCTGGGCAACAGAGCGAGACTCCATCTCAAAAAAAAAAAAAAAAAAACAACCAAACAAACAACAACAACAAAATTAATTAAATAAAGTTTGAGAGTAAGTTGCAGTTCTTTCATAGTCACTACAGTGATAAAAATTGGGAAGTTAATATTGATATGATGCTATTATATAATCTACAGACCTCATTCTAAATTTCACCAGTTATCTCACTAACATCTTTTTCTGGCCCAAGAGCCCTCATAGTTTTTCTTTTTCAGTGTTTTCTTGCCTCCATTTATGCATAGGTTATGTGCATGGGTTTTTTTTTTTCTCCATTTGAACTTTACTCTCAATTTGTTGAGCTCCATAAAAAATCTTATTGGTATTTTTACTAGGATTGTATTAATCTTGTTAAATTAATTTAGGGAAAACTGATGTATTTATGAGGCTGAGTTGTCCTGTCAAAGAACAGGGATTATCTTTTTATTTATTCAGTTCTGTCTTTGTGTCTTTCAGGAGTGTTTTAAAGTTTTCTTCATATCTAAGTGTTTTATTTCTTGTTAAACTTATTCCTAAATACCTTCTTTAATTCCTTTAATCATCCTTGCTGCTGCTATTGCACATGGACTTTTCACTGGTGTTATATCCTCTAAACTGGTCGTTACTTGTGTATACAAAGGCTACTGATTTTTTTTTTTCCCCCAACATGGAGTCTTGCTCCGTTGCCCAGGCTGGAGTGTAATGGCATGATCTTGGCTTACTGCAATCTCCATCTCCTGGATTCAAGCGATTCTCCTGCCTCAGCCTCCCAAGTAGCTGGGATTACAGGTGCGCATCACCAAGCTTGGCTAATTTTTGTAGTTTTTTTTTTTTTTTTTTTAATTAGAGACCTGATTTTACCATGTTGGCCAGGCTGGTCTTGAACTCCTGACTTCAAGTGATCCACCTGCCTCAGCATCCCGAAGTGCTGGGATTACAGGTATGAGCCACATACCTGGCCAGCTATTGAGTTTTATATATTAATCTTATGACTTGCTATCTCACTGAAGTTTTTAATTTTTGAGTTAGTTTTATTATTGATTTTACTTATAGGGGTTTCCACATATGCAGCTATATTATATCATCTACAAAAAGAGATGGTTTTACTACTTCTTTTCTCATTGTAATATTTGAACTGACTTATCTAATTGTATTTGCAAATACCATCAGTACAATTTTTTTTTTTTTTTTTTTTTTTTTATTGATCATTCTTGGGTGTTTCTCGCAGAGGGGGATCTGGCAGGGTCACAGGACAATAGTGGAGGGAAGGTCAGCAGATAAACAAGTGAACAAAGGTCTCTGGTTTTCCTAGGCAGAGGACCCTGCGGCCCTCCCCAGTGTTTGTGTTCCTGGGTACTTGAGATTAGGGAGTGGTGATGACTCTTAACGAGCATGCTGCCTTCAAGCATCTGTTTAACAAAGCACATCTTGCACCACCCTTAATCCATTCAACCCTGAGTGGACACAGCACATGTTTCAGAGAGCACAGGGTTGGGGGCAAGGTCACAGATCAACATGATCCCAAGGCAGAAGAATTTTTCTTAGCACAGAACAAAATGAAAAGTCTCCCATGTCTACCTCTTTCTACACAGACATGGCAACCATCAGATTTCTCAATCTTTTCGCCACCTTTCCCCCTTCTTTCTATTCCACAAAACCGCCATTGTCATCATGGCCCATTCTCAATGAGCTGTTGGGTACACCTCCCAGATGGGGTGGTGGCCGGGCAGAGGGGCTCCTCACTTCCCAGTAGGGGCGGCCGGGCAGAGGCGCCCCTCACCTCCTGGACGAGGCGGCTGGCCGGGTGGGGGGCTGACCCCCCCACCTCCCTCCCGGACGGGGCGGCTGGCCGGGCGGGGGGCTGAGCCCCCCACCTCCCTCCCGGACGGGGTGACTGGCCAGGCAGAGGGGCTCCTCACTTCCCAGTAGGGGCGGCCGGGCAGAGGCGCCCCTCACCTCCCGGACGGGGTGGCTGGCCGGGTGGGGGGCTGACCCCCCCACCTCCCTCCCGGACGGGGCGGCTGGCCGGGCGGGGGGCTGAGCCCCCCACCTCCCTCCCAGACGGGGCGGCTGGCCGGGCGGGGGGCTGAGCCCCCCACCTCCCTCCCGGAGGGGGCGGCTGGCCGGGCGGGGGGCTGACCCCCCCACCTCCCTCCCGGACGGGGCGGCTGGCCGGGCAGAGGGGCTCCTCACTTCCCAGTAGGGGCGGCCGGGCAGAGGCGCCCCTCACCTCCCGGACGAGGCGGCTGGCCGGGTGGGGGGCTGACCCCCCCACCTCCCTCCCGGACGGGGCGGCTGGCCGGGCGGGGGGCTGACCCCCCCACCTCCCTCCCGGATGGGGCGGCTGGCCGGGCGGGGGGCTGACCCCCCCCACCTCCCTCCCGGACGGGGTGGCTGGCCGGGCAGAGGGGCTCCTCACTTCCCAGTAGGGGCAGCCAGGCAGAGGCGCCCCTCACCACCCGGACGGGGCGGCTGGCCGGGTGGGGGGCTGACCCCCCCACCTCCCTCCCAGACGGGGCAGCTGGCCGGGCGGGGGGCTGACCTCCCCACCTCCCTCCCGGACGGGGCGGCTGGCCGGGCGGGGGGCTGAGCCCCCCACCTCCCTCCCGGACGGGGCGGCTGGCCGGGCGGGGGGCTGACCCCCCCACCTCCCTCCTGGATGGGGCGGCTGGCCGGGTGGGGGGCTGACCCCCCCACCTCCCTCCCGGACGGGGCGGCTGGCCGGGCAGAGGGGCTCCTCACTTCCCAGTAGGGGCGGCCGGGCAGAGGCGCCCCTCACCTCCCGGACAGGGTGGCTGGCCAGGTGGGGGGCTGACCCCCCAACCTCCCTCCCGGACGGGGCGGCTGGCCGGGCAGGGGGCTGACCCCCCCACCTCCCTCCCGGACGGGGCGGCTGGCCGGGCAGGGGGCTGACCCCCCCACCTCCCTCCCAGACGGGGCGGCTGGCCGGGCAGAGGGGCTCCTCACTTCCCAGTAGGGGCGGCCGGGCAGAGGCGCCCCTCACCTCCCGGACGGGGTGGCTGGCCGGGCGGAGGGCTGAGCCCCCCACCTCCCTCCCAGATGGGGCGGCTGGCCGGGCGGGGGGGCTGACCCCCCCCCACCTCCCTCCCGGCCGGTGCGGCTGGCCGGGCGGGGGGCTGAGCCCCCCACCTCCCTCCCGGACGGGGCGGCTGGCCGGGCGGGGGGCTGACCCCCCCACCTCCCTCCTGGACGGGGCGGCTGGCCGGGCAGAGGGGCTCCTCACTTCCCAGTAGGGGCGGCCGGGCAGAGGCGCCCCTCACCTCCCGGATGGGGCGGCTGGCTGGGTTTGGGGCTGAGCCCCCCACCTCCCTCCCGGACAGGGCAGCTGGCCGGGCAGGGGGCTGACCCCCCACCTCCCTCCCGGACGGGGCGCTGGCCTGGCGGGGGGCTGACCCCCACCTCCCTCCCGGACGTGGTGGCTGCCGGGCGGAGACGCTCCTCACTTCCCAGACGGGGTGGCAGCCGGGCGGTGGGGCTCCTCACTTCTCAGACGGGGCGGTTGCCAGGCGGAAGGTCTCCTCACTTCTCAGACGGGGCGGCCGGGCAGAGACGCTCCTCACCTCCCAGACGGGGTCGCGGCCTGGCCGAGGCGCTCCTCACATCCCAGACGGGGCGGCGGGGCAGAGGCGCTCCCCACATCTCAGACGATGGGCGGCCGGGCAGAGACGCTCCTCACTTCCTAGATGGGATGGCGGCCGGGAAGAGGCGCTCCTCACTTCCCAGGTGGGATGGCGGCTGGGCAGAGACGCTCCTCACTTTCCAGACTGGGCAGCCAGGCAGAGGGGCTCCTCACATCCCAGACGATGGGCGGCCGGGCAGAGACGCTCCTCACTTCCCAGACGGGGTGGCGGCCGGGCAGAGGCTGCAATCTCCGCACTTTGGGGGGCCAAGGCAGGCGGCAGTCAAAAGCACAGCCTAAGGCCTTCACACACCATAAAATCAGTGAAACTAATTGCGGTTCTTCAGCATCTGCGGAGCACCTGGGCTGCAGTTTATTTGGCGTCAAAGCTGTAAGCAGATTCCTGGTCTCCCAGGTCGGAATTCAGTGTAGCTTCCCCATCCACCAAACTGCCACCCCACGGAAGATGCTGTATAAAACTCTTCACTCTTCACTGACGCTGCAGGAGCCCCCCGCCCAGTCCCTCGGCCTCCGCCGGGGGCGGGCGGGCCAGTACAATGTTAAGTAGCAGTGGAAGACAGTAAGCATCCTTGTCCTGTTCCTGATCTTGGTGTTTTAAGTAAGGTACTGAGTTAAGCACGTAGATATATCTATTATATGTTGAAAAAGTATCCGTCAGTGTCTATTTTCTTGAGTTTTTTTTTTTTTTTTTTTTTTCCAGGAATGGGTATTGAATTTTGTAGCTTTTCCAGTATCTGTGGAGATAATTGCATTATGTTCCCCACTTAGATCTATGGCTGGACTATTTTAGTAATGGATTCCTAACAGTAAACCAAGTTTGCATATCTGGAATAAATGCCGGTTGATCATGGTGTATTGCTGTTTTTAACATGGAATTAGGTTCTGTTGCTATTATTTTATTTAGTAATTTCAAATCATTATTTGTAAGTGATATATATATATATTTTATTGTTATCAAGTTTGGGTGTTAATTTTATACTAAAGAAATAGGGGCTGGGTGTGGTGGCTTACGCCTGTAATCCCAGCACTTTGGGAGGCAGAGGCAGGCAGATCACGAGGTCAGGAGTTCGAGACCAACCTGGCCAACATGGCGAAACCCCATTTCTACTAAAGATACAAAAAAAAAAAAAAAATTAGCCGGCATGGTGGCATGCACCTGTAATCCCAGCTATTTGGGAGGCTAAGGCAGGAGAATCACTTCAACCCGGGAGGTGGAGGTTGCAGTGAACCGAGATCATGCCATTGTACTCCAGCCTGGGTGACAGGACAAGACCCCGTCTTAAAAAGAAATAGGAGCCACGAGCGATGGCTCATGCCTGTAATCCCAGCACTTTGGGAGGCTAAGGTGGACGGATTACCAGAGGTCAGGAGTTCGAGATCAGCCTGGTCAGCATGGTGAAACCCTGTCTCTACTAAGAATACAAAAAAATTAGTCAGGCATGGTGGCAGGCGCCTGTAATCCCAGCTACTCAGGAGGCTGAGGCAGGAAAATCGGTTGAACCTGGGAGGTGGAGGTTGCAGTGAGCCGAGATTGTGCCACTGCACTCCACCCTGGGCAACAGACTGGGACTCCTCAATTAAAAAAAAAGAAATAGGAAGCTATTTTAATGCTCTGAAACAATTTATGGAACTTTGAAACCAACTGCTTTGTAGGTTTGGTAGAATTCCTTGTGAGATAATCTGGGCCTGGTTCTTTCTTTTTGGCTTGGTAATCTGTTTTTTTTTTTTTAATGTTTAAACATTCTATATCCAATGGGGCCAATTTTGGTAGTCTGTAGTTCTCCAGGAAATTATCCACGTCATTTAGATTTTCAAATCAATTTGTATAGAAGTCTGAAAAGTAGTATTTTAACAATGTAAATTTTTATTTCTATTTCAATGATATTCTCCTCTTGTCATTTGTTTATTTTGAGATGGAGTCTTGCTCTGTTGCCCAGGCTGGAGTGCAGTGGCACTATCTTGGCTCACTGCAACCTCCACTGTTGCTGTCAGTTGCTGTGGGATTGAACAAAGGGGGACAAATGCAGAAATGAAAAGAAAGACAGAAAGATCTGTTTTGAAAGAAGGGGTCAGGGGGCTCCTTGCTTCTAGTGAACAAGCACCCTGAGCTTTTACAGCCCTTCATATTTATTAGGTAGAAAGAGCAGGGAGGCAGAGGTAACTGTTGGTCCGCTGCTTGATTTATCACGGGTACACACAATTGCTTTCTTTGTACAACAGGTTTCCGATGTTCCTATAGATAATCACAAGGAACACTGTGCTTGGGGTGTGACTGCCCTCAGCACCCCTTCTGGCAGCAGATGCAGTTGTCAGTTTTCCAACATCCTGCTTTCATCCGGTTTCCTGTTTGCTCATATAGCCTCCAGTGGTATACTGAGTCAGTCACGACCCTCACTCTTTTGGCCTGTAACACTCTGCCTCCCGGGTTCAAGCAATTCTCCTGCCCCAGCCTCCTGAGTAACTGAGGCTACAGGTGCGTGCCACCATGCCTGGCTAATTTTTTGTGTTTTTAGTAGAGATGGCGTTTCTCCATGTTGATCAGGCTGGTCTCTTAACTCCTGACCTCAGGTGATCGGCCCGCCTCGGCCTCCCAAAGTGCCAGATTACAGGTGTTAGCCACCATGCCGGCCTCTCTTGTCATTTATTCTTTGTGTGCATTTATGGTTTCTCCCTTTTCCCTTGATGAAATTAGCTGGTAGTTTGTCTCTTTTGTTAAATTTTTCAAAATAACAGGATTTTGATTAATTATGTCTATTCTTTCTATTCTTTACCCTCATTCATTTCTTCATCTTCCTGGTACTTTCTTTTGGTTTACTTTATTCTTATTTTTAGTTTTTTGACTTGGAGAATTTAATATTTTATTTCTTGTTAATATAACAGCTTTATTGAGGTATAATTCATATATCATATAATTTACTCTTTTAAAGTGTACAATTCAGTGATTTTTAATATATTCACAGAGTTGCATGACCATCACCATGATTAATTTCAGAACATTTCATTAACCAAAAATGAAACCCTGTACCCATTAGCAGTCCATTACCTCCTCTTCTAGTTCCTGGCAGCCACTCATCTACTTTGTTTTTCTTTGGATTTGCCTATTCTGGACATTTTATATAAATGTACAGTTGGCCCTTGAACAACAGGGGGTTTAGTGGTACTGACCTGCACAGTCAGAAATTCATGTATAACTTTTGATTCTCCCCGAATTTAACTAATAGCCTGCTCTTGACCAGAAGCCTTAGTGGTAACATAAACAATTGATTTACACATATTTTTTATGTTACATATATTATACACTATGCTCATAATAAAGTAAGCTAGACAAAAGAAAATGTTATTAAAATCATAAGGAAGAGAAAATATAGTTACTATTCATTAAGTGGAAGATGATCATCTTAAAGATCTTCATCCTTGTTGCTCTTCTTCTTCATCATTTTCTTGTTGTGTAGGCTGAGGAGGAAGGGGAAGGTTGGTCTTGCTGTCCCAGGTGGCAGAGACAGAAGAGGTGGAAGAGGAGGCAGAAGAGGCAGGCATACTTGATGTAACTGTCATTGAAAAAAGTCCCCTTATAGTGGACCCATGCAGCTTAAACCTGTGTTGTTCAAGAGTCAAATATAATCAATATGTGGCCTTTCTGGATATGGTGGTACACACCTGTAATCCCAGCACTTTGGGAGGCTGAGGCAGGTAGATCGCTTGAGCCCAGGAGTTCAAGACCAGCCTGGGCAACATGATGAAACCTCATCTCTCCAAAAAACACAAAAGTTAGCTGGTGTGGTGGCACATGCCTATAGTCTCAGCTACTTGGGAAGCTGAAGTGGGAGGACTGCTTGAGCCTGGAAGGAGGAGGCTGCAGTAAGCCAAGGTCGCACCTCTGCATTCCAGCCTGGTTGACAGAGTGTGACCCTGTTTTTGTTTGTTTGTTTGTTTGTTTTTTCTAAAAAGGCCAGGCACAGTGACTCACACCTGTAATCCCAGCACTTTGGGAGGCTGAGGTTGGGGGATCCCCTGAGGTCTGGAGTTCAAGACCAGCCTGGCCAACATGGTGAAACCCCATCTCTACTAAAATACAAAAATTAGCCGGGCGTGGTCGCGTGTGCCTGTAATCCCAGCAACTGGGGAGGCTGAGGCAGGAGAACTGCTTGAGCCTGGGAGGTGGAGGTTGCAGTGAGCTGAGATTGCACCTCTGCACTCCAGCCCAGGCGGCAGAGCTAGACTCCATCTCAAACAAACAAACAAACAAACAAACAAAAAAAGTGGCCTTTTGTGACTGGCTTCTTTAAGTTAGTATATTTTCACTGTTCATTCATGTCATAGCATGTATTAGGACCTCATTCCTTTTTACTGCTTAATAATATTCCTTATGTCATTCATTTATTCTTATTAATAAATGGTTAGTGGTATATATTTTCCTGATTACTGTGTTAAATGTATCACATTGATTCTGATATGTAGTATTTTCATTATCATTATTTTCTGACAACTTCTATAATTTCCATTTCTATTTTCATTTTTTACCCAAGAATTATTTCATGGAAATATTTTTTAAATTTCCAGGTGGACTTTTAATTTTATTAGTAATTTCTAGTTTTATTGCCTGGTGATTTGAGTGTGTTGTTTGTAGATTGAAGGGATTTTTAGTTCTATGGTTCCCTCTTCTGTAAGTGTAGTAGAATGGGGTCTTGCAATACTACCCAGGCTGACTCTTTTTAGGTGCAATCATGGTGCACCACAGCCACAAACCCCTGGGCTCAGGCAATACTCCTGTCTCAGCGTCCTGAGTTGCTGGGACTACAGGTGTACCTTGTCTTCTTTTGCTGCTTTTCTCCTTCACCACTCAATTGCACCATACAAATGTCCTCTTACATACAAATGTCCTCTTATGCTGCTTTTCTCCTTCACTACTCAATTGCACCAAAAGGGACCTTGCCCTTTCATTTTGCTTTTTTTTTTCCTCTCAGAACTTACACCTTTAAGATTCCCACCTCAGATCTCCTGTGTTTTTCAGCCTATTCCATATAGTCATGGTTTGATCTATAGGAATATTTTATTGGTATTTTCACACTTGGGGAGAAGGTCTTTCTTTTCTTGGTAGTTTAGAGCAGTTGTTGGCCTGCCATTATCTCCCCTCTTCTCTGCACAGTTTCCTCAGCCTCCCCTTGTACCCTTAAAGGTTTGTGTAGAAACGTGAGCAGTTGTTGGCTGGGATTTGGTCTTATATATTTTTTCTTTTCTTTTTCTTTTTCTTTTTTAACTTATAGATAATTTGAAATTTGGCATTTTCTATTTTCTAGTTATGCTGAGAGTATGATTTGTGCTATTTTATTTTTTCTGGTTATTCTGTATTGGTTTTAGAGGCTATAGAGAGACACAGATTTTTTTTTTTTTGAGACAGAGTCTCAGTCTGTTGCCCAGGCTGGAGTGCAGTGGCGCGATCTCAGCTCACTGCAAGCTCTGCCTCCCGGATTCACGCCATTCTCCCGCCTCAGCCTCCCGAGTAGCTGGGACTACAGATGCCCGCCACCACGCCTGGCTAATTTTTCTGTATTTTTAGTAGAGACGGGGTTTCACCGTGTTAGCCAGGATGGTCTCGATATCCCGACCTCGTGATCCACCCGCCTCGGCCTCCCAAAGTGCTGGGATTACGGGCGTGAGCCACTGCTCCCGGCCGAGAGACACAGATTTACGTGGCCTCCATTTTTCCTCAATTACCTGGAAATCCTGTTACTGGTGTGTTTTTAAGTGTATATATTTTCTCAAGTTTTACATTGCTCAGAATAATTGGACAGTTTTCTAGTCTAAAATTTGAAATATAAATGTACACTATTTTAGTGGAAATGTCATTGTAGGGAACAAGGGCCTTGACCCTCTGAAGGGTCACTGAAAATCACTTACATGAGGCAGATTAACAGGAGAAAAGGCATACAAATTTATTTAACGTGTGTACACGGGAACATTCACAATGAAGACTCAAAGAAATGGGAAATTGTCCATTTTTATGCTTAGGTTCAACAAAGTATGGAACAGCCCTATAGAAATATGATTGGACAAAAAGCATATGATCTAATGCTAATAGACTGAGTGGAGAAACCCAGCCAGGCCTGTCCATCTAGGTTCTTCTTGGCCTCTTTGAGCATGCATTCCTTCCTTCTGGGCATGGGGCAGGTCCGTTTCTGGAATGGGGGTCTTATGACCCCCAGTCAAACAAGATAGGTCAGATAATTTCTTTATGACCAGTTTTTTACACAGAAAAGTGAAGGAAGTTAAAGTAATATTTCTAGGTTTTATGACTGGCTTTGGGGAAAAGGAGTTCTGGTTTCTATGACCTGCCTTGGGGAAGAGGGATTCTAGTTTCTATGGTTAGCCTCAGGAGAGAATGGGCCTGAGAGACAGGAGGGTAGGAGAAGGTCAGTGAAAAACTTTTGCTTCTGAGGCTATCATTTGGGGGTATTGTTTCTTTATTCTTCATTCGACAGATTTCTAAATGAATTGTAGAATTTTATATAATTTAAATTGTTATTTAAAATTGCTGTTTGTGAGTGTTCTGAATGTGCACTAGAAATGAATATGTAAGAAAGCTTATAGTAGTTTAAATCATTTGTAGAACCAGCCGAGTTTGTGGTTTCATAATTAAATTATAGGATATTAAAATAGTTTGACATAAAGGCATAGCCTTTGAATAGCCAAAAATCTTAATTGGCAATTCAGAATCAGTAGTCAATAAGCCCTTCATCAGTGGCCAGGCTTAATAAATATGTAAGTGACTGGCAGAATATTTTTCAAGGGGATGCTGTCTTTTATTGATTAATCAGATCCTATGTTACGAAAAAAGGAAGAAAAAATACGAACATTATTGAACATCTCTTATGTCAGACACCATGCCAAGTACTTTACTGTTTTAGCCACCCTTCTTCCTACCAATCTATGCATGGATTGCTTGCAAATCTAATAGAGACAATAAAGCATGTGTACTTCCTAAAACAAGGAATTTGTCACCAACTGAGGCCACCAATCCCAATTTTTAGGAGATTCCAATTGTTACAATTCCCTTTTTCATGTTGAACCCAAATCTCTCACCCTATGGTTTGCATCCATGGTCTTGTTTTTGTCTTCTGAGAATGACAGAAAAAGCCTATTTTACCTTGTAGCCCTTCAAATATCTGAAGCCAGCCTGACCCTATATTTAATTTCTTCTCTTAACTACTCTCATTAGACTTGTTTCATAACCCATAAGCAGTCTAATTGCTGTACTGTGATCCCATGTAAGCTATTCTGCTAGTCACATCACACTATGAAATCTCACTGAGCTTGAGGTTTCTCATAGTTGTTGCTCATTTTTGCAGGTTGTTGTGGGAGTTCAAGAATAGAACTGAGTGTTTAATTTATATTCTGATCCATCCTATTGATAGACCTTGTTGAAATTCAACATTATAGCAGTCCCTTCCAGCTTTAGGTTTGGTGAGAGAGCCTCTAGTTTTCTTACTCACTTTGTAATAGAAATATTAACAAGACCAGAGCTGAGGTTAGAAGTTAGTGCTAGAAACTTTTCTCTAGGTCAATGCATTAATTAATGCCTGTTGTTTCACATGAGTGTAATATTGGGAAATGCTTCATACTTTAATCCTCTTCTAGATGGTCATAATGCACATAGTGCAATAGTAAAGGCTCCAAATGTCTTACAGTAAAGACGTGTTTAGCTTTGTTTAACCATAGTCTAAACTTATTTGACAGAAGAACCCTCTTTTTTTTTTTTTTGGTAACACCAAAAGATAAAAATGAAAATAACCCCCCAAAATCCCACAGTACGATATTTCCTTATCTTGTCCAAAATGTTTTGAGAAATTTCGTTAATTTTCTTGCTGCTGTCCAGATACTATGTTTTCTTTGATCTAATAGTCAATTCAGTCACGAAAAGATAACACATAATTTGACTTGTCTTATTCTTATTGAACCCATATTGGCCTCCTCCTGATCACTATTCTTTTTTGAGATGGAGTCTCACGCTGTCACCTAGGCTGGAGTGCAATGGCGCAATCTCGGCTCACTGCAATCTCCGTCTCCCGGGTTCAAGTGATTCTCCTGCCTCAGCCTCCCAAGTAGCTGAGATGACAGGTGTATGCCACTATACCTAGCTAATTTTTGTGTTTTTACTACGCCTGGCTAATTTTTGTAGTTTTACTAGAGACGGAGTCTCACCATGTTGACTAGTCTGGTCTTGAACTCCTGACCTCAAATGATCCACCCACCTCGGCTTCCCAAAATGCTGGGGTTACAGGCATGAGCCATCGCGCTTGGCCCTGATCACTATTTTTATTGTTAGAAGATCACAAGTGTGGAATTTATCTTCTCTTTTTATTAGAATTGAGATAAGATTTGCTTAATTATATGTATGTCATTTTTGCTCTGAAGATCATCCTCCTTGATAGAGAAGAGAGAGATAAAACAGACATGGGGAACTTTGTACTTTACTGTGCCATTAACATAACATTATCAGCTCTAATTGGTGGCTTTCTTTTTTCTTTGGCCTTTACAGCACCAAATGAGAATTCAAAGCATATTTTATTCAGTTTTATCTTTTTAAAAGTAGTAAAAAAAATTTTTTTTGCGTGTTTTACCTCATTACTGTACTTTTTTTTGTTTTCCTGACACGATTATTTAAATTTTCTGTTAAGGAATTTAAAAGGCATACATATTTCTTATCAGGATATAACTCTTCTAAAAACTTTTCTGTTTTATCATAAGGAAAGGGAGGAAGATGAAATATCTTATCATGCCCTGGAGGGTGTGAGTTGTGTAAAATTCTCTCAGTCTAGCGTACTGGGGTGTTTGACAGACTCCTAGAGGAATTGTAGTGTTCTCCTGCCTTAAAACCACCATGTTTCTTGTTTTTGAAACTGGGTTCTACTTATTTTAATTAGAATAGATCAGTTTCAACTGTTTTTATCTTATGTGCCTATTAGTTGATTCAGTTCATTAATTAGGCCCACATTTAATTATAAATAAAATTTTTTTGAGGGAACAGTGCTGAAGTCTTTAATACTGATGATATATATGAAAGGGAAAATATAGAGATATTTAGCAGAACACTGAGTACCATTGCAAGATTTGTTAATAAGCAGCGGAAAAACATTCACCCACTGGTAGATGTTTGCTTTCTTTACAGGAACAAAAATTGAACACTTTGCAAAAATTGGATGGAAAAATCATAAACATTCAGTTAATAACCCGTAAGTATTTCAGAGACATGAAATAATGAAAATCTGGGTTATCCTACTGTATAATATGCAACTTTATACTTGAAAAGCAAATGCAAAGATCTCAAATATTTTAACTAGAATGTTTTATTTTTTTCTTACAAAAGGCTTATACGCAAGTAAACTTTTGACAACTTTTCAGTTCCAGTTTTTGGCCACTTTAGAATATCATTTAGGCTAATGACCCTTTTTCTTTTTTTTGAGACAGAGCCTCGCTGTGTCATCCAGGCTGGAGTGCAGTGGCGTGATCTCGGCTGCCTGCAACCTCTACCTCCCTAGTAGCTGGGACTACAGGAACCACCATGCCCGGCTAATTATTATTATTATTATTTTTAGATGGCATCTCACTCTGTCACCCAGGCTGGAATGCAGTGGCATGATCTCGGCTCACTGCAACCTCTGTGCCCTGGGTTCAAGCGATTCTCCTGCCTCAGCCTCCTGAGTAGCTGGGATTACAGGCACCTGCCACAGCACCTGGCTAATTTTTGTATTTTTAGTAGAGACAGGGTTTCACCATCTTGGCCAGGCTGGTCTTGAACTTTGACCTCGTGATCCACCTGCCTCTGCCTCCCAAAGTGCTGTGATTACAGGTGTGAGCCACCGCACCCAGCCTGTATTTTTAGTTGAGACGAGCTTTTGCCATGTTGGCCAGGCTGGTCTTGAACTCCTGACCTCAGGTGATCTGCCTGACTTGGCCTCCCAAAGTGCTGGGGTTACAGGTGTGAACCACCATGCCTGGCTAATTGTACATTTATTTAAAAGCTCCATTAGCCTTAATTAATGTACTTGTATAATATTATCGGCTCAAAAGTTGGCTGAATTGCAGGTGATTTGATTTTGCTTTTAAGGAACTAGTATTCTTTAATTTGCCAGGAAACATAAATATGTTATTCTGTTTTAATCCCCAGCTGGTCTAACACCAACTGGGTATATTGCAACTCAATTCTGGCATGAAGCGCCTAGGAGTTAATGCAAACTCCATGAATTAAGGACCCAGTCCTCCACAAGACTGCTCATACGTCAGACATTAGCTGCAAGTGGGAAGCCCATGCCACCCATATTTTGACCAACTGACCACAAATCCAGGGGCTCCCATGACTCCCTCAGTTTCAATAATTCACTAGAACAACTTACAGAACTCAGGAAAGTACTTAAAATTACAGTTTTATTATAAAGGATATAAATCAGAAACAGTCAAATGAAGAGGCATATAGAGTGAGGTCTGGGAGCATCCCAAGCAAAGCTTTCTTGCCTTTTCCCTATGGAGTCAGGGCATGTCATCCTCCGGATACATCAAGATGTGCACCAATCAGGAAGCCCCGCTGAACACCATGTCCAGATTTTTTACTGGGGCTTCATTATGTCGGCATGCTAGATTAAATCACTGGCCACATAACTGAACTCAATCTCCAGCCTTCCTCTTCTTCTCAGAGGTTGAGCTGGCTCAAAAGTCTCAACTCTGTAGTCACATGGTTGGTCTTTTGGTGGTCAGTCTCCCATTTTCAAGATAACAAGGCCCACCATAAGTGACCTCATTAGCATAACAAAGACACTTCTATCATTCAGGAAATTCCAAGGGCTTTGGAAGCTCCAAGCCAGGAACCCAGGACAAAGACCAAATTTTAAAAAATAAAACATACTGTATTTTAGAGTTAGGATTTTTTAAAAGGTCAATTCAGATGACATTTATGGCTATTCATAAAAATCTGTCTTCTGGTTGTGAAAATAATATTTACATATTATTCTGTTTCTTACTCTGCAACAAAAATTACAGTTGCTATCTCACATTCTGTAACTAATATTTATTTTGTATTTAGGTATTCCCAGTTCCAAGATGAATACAGTTTAGACGAAGTGATGGCATCTAAAGAAGTTTTTGATTTTTTGACTATCTTACAATGTTGGTAAGAAAAATATATTTTAACATTTAATGAGGGAAGTAACTGCTGCCCTTCCTGCCACCCCCCTGTGGTTAAACCTTAGGCTCTGCATCTGGGCGGAGCTTTCACAGAACTCCTCCCAGTGCCGTCCCCACTCTGGGTCACTTCACTAGAGTACCCTACTTCTTACTCCTGCCTAGAGACAGACTGTCTCTTCTCTTGGAAAATGATGTGTTTTACTTCTTCTTGCAGGACTTCTACCTACTTTGGTGATTTCAATTGTATTTATTCATTAAACTGTGGCTTGGGGGCCAGTGGAGCCCAAAGCATTTTGTTTTCCCTGCTATGTACTTCTACTACAGGAAATTCTACTCTATAATAGTAGCTATGAGTAAAAGTAAAACAAGGAAAATTTCATAGCTCTAATGATGATAACAGTTGTTTCTTGCAAAGTGCTTGACAGTATCTATCTCCTAGACAATTGAGTGAGTACTGCTTAGCTCCTGCCTGTGTCCTAGTTAACACCTGGCTGTGCCCTGTAGATACAGGCCGGGATGGAAAGAAATAAGTCGGGTCAGCTTTTATTTGTTGTGATATGAGGGTCTGCCCATTTAGAAAGTCTAACTGAACTCCCAGAAGGCTTCTTGTGTTTGCTACCTTCCATCACAGTTTGCTGTAAGAAAAAGATCTATTTAAGATCTCGAGAGTCTTAACTAAAGCAGATGGTTTAGTATTCCCAAGCTATCTTTTCCCAGTTTCCAAAAGGATTTCAGGACTGAGTTATTTGGAGATAGCAAAGTTGGAGCTGGGGCGGTCTGTAGTAGAATCTTTATTGTACTAGGATAGGAATAACCTTTTGGACTTACTCCTCAGAAGATGCCTTATGCATCTCCAGAGGCAAATTGGTAATTCTTTGCAATAAGAACTTTTTGGGGCTGGGCGCGGTAGCTCACGCCTGTAATCCCAGCACATTGGAAGGCCGAGGCGGGTGGATCACCTGAGGTTGGGAGTTCGAGACCAACCTGACCAACATGGAGAAACTCCGTCTCTACTAAAAATACAAAATTAGCCAGGCGTGGTAGCGCATGCCTGTAATCTCAGCTACTCAGGAGGCTGAGGCAGAAGAATCACTTGAACCGGGGAGGAGGAGGTTGCAGTTGCAATGAGCCAAGATCACACCATTACACTCCAGCCTGGGCAACAAGAGCGAAACTCCATCTCAAAAAAAAAAAGAACTTTTTGGGACTCTTAGATACCAAGTAGTGATTGACAACATTTAAGTTCTTGATAGAGGTTCAGTCCTCAGGTGGGAAGCATGTGTGATTTACAACTGTAGATATCACAAAGAAGACAATCCACTGACCAGCAAGCATATTTGGCCTTTCCTTTCACATAGAAGTAACTCCTAGTCTGAAATCCTCCGATCAGGTGCTACTGGGTGTGGAGAATTATTTTTACTTCCTCTTAGTCCCACTTCAGATGGTGCTGCAGCAGCAATTTTGGCCAGTGAAGCATTTGTACAGAAGTATGGCCTGCAATCCAAAGCTGTGGAAATTTTGGCACAAGAAATGATGACTGATTTGCCAAGCTCGTTTGAAGAAAAAAGCATTATTAAAATGGTATGTCTGAGATTCTATTTGTTATTTTTATTTTTAAGATGGAGTCTCATGATTCTTGTGATGGAGCCATGCATTATTATATAATAACTTTTAATTAACTAGACATGCTATTTGTCATTATTTTAAGTTGACTATGCCTAGAACTCCAATCTTACAGAGTTAAGGGAAAAATGATTGTTTTGTTTTGTTGTTCTTTCTTTTCTTTTCTTTTCTTTCTTTCAACAGGTTCTTACTCTGTCACTCAGGCTGCAGTGCAGTAGTGCGATCTCAGCTTACTATAGCTTCCACATCCCAGGCTCAATCAATCCTCCCACTTCAGCCTCCCAAGTGGCTGGGACTACAGGCACATGCCATGACTGCCAGCTAATGTTTGTATTTTTTGTAGAGACACAGTTTTGCCATGTTTCCTAGGCTGGTCTTGAATTCCTGGCTCAAGTGATCCACCTGCCTCAGCCTTCCAAAGTGCTGGGATTACAGGCGTGAATCACCATACACTGCCACAAAGATGATTTTAATGAACTTTCTTGACCCTCAGCACTTTAAAAATTCTGATTAAAGATTGAGTACAAAATGGAAAAAGTAAAAAAGATGAAAATTCAGACCTAGAGTTAGTTGAATATTTGAAGACATACACACAGTACACAACATTGCATGCTAAATTATAGTTTACAAATGATTTTACAACAACACTGTGAACTGGAAAATGTTTTTGTAACTGCCCAAGATCACAGTTAGGTTGTGGCAGAGGTGGAATTTATATTTAGATTTCCTGGTTATAGTACATTTTTCATTATACCACAGTTTTATTTCTTTTTCTTTTTCTCTTTGAGACAGGATCTTGCTTTGTTGCCCAGGCTGGAGCGTGGTGGTGCGATCATAGCTCACTGCAACCTCTGCCTCCTAGGCTCAAGCGATCCTCCCACTTCAGCCTCTCGAGTAAGTGGGACTACAGGCACGTGCCACCACATCTGGCTAAATTTTTGTGTTTTTTTTTTTTTGTAAAGACACGGTTTTGCCATGTTACCCAGGCTGGTCTTGAACTCCTGGACTCAAGTGATTCACCTGCCTCGGCCTCCCAAAGTGCCAAAGTGCTGGGATTACAGGCATGAGCCACCACGCCTGGCCTCACGGTTTTATTCCTTGAAGAAAAGTTATTTTATTATTTGAGGCGAAAAACATGTTAAGAACATGGACTTTGGAAAAATGGTTTGAATCCTAGATGATCTTCTAAAAGAAGATTGTGTCATTTTATATAGAAATTCTCCCATATTTTTCAGTGTATCTGACTCATAATGATCTGGTAATAAATGTCTTCAACTTGTTTATCACAACTATACATTGTAGTTTGACAAAAGTTTTGTAACTTAGCACAAGATATGCTCTGAGGAATTCTAGGTCCTTTTTATATATTTTATTTAAAAATTCTGTCATTTTTTAGTACAAAATTGAATATGTACATCCTTCTCCTAGATGTTATTTTATTTAGACTTTCTGTGTAATATAGAATCAATTGACCGACCCTCCTTCCCTCCCTCCCTCCCTTCCTTCCTCCCTTTCTTTCCCTTTCCCTTTCCTCTCTTTCTTTTCTTCCTTTCTTCTTCTCTTCTTTTTTTGTTTCTTTTTTGAGACAGGATCTTGCTCTTTCATCCAGGCTGGAATTCAGTGGGGTGATCCTGGTTCACTGCAGCCTTGACCTCCTGTGCTCAAACGATCCTCCCAGCTTAGCCTCCCGAGTATCTGGGACCACAGGCACATACTACCACGCCAGGCTAATTTTTAAATTATTTGTAGAGACAGGATCTTCCATTGTTGCCCAGGCTGGTCTCAAACTCCTGGGCTCAAGCGATCCTCCTGCCTCAGCTTCCCAAAGTGCTTGGATTATAGGCATGAGCCAATGCACCTGGGCAAGAATTTAATATATGTGGTCAATTATCAGTTGTTAAGGTTATGCATCTATTAATCTCTTAAAATACTTGTTTAAAAGGCCCAGTTTTGGTGCCCTTTATTTATATATGGGTTTGGTTTTAGGTTGGCTTTGATATGAGTAAAGAAGCTGCAAGAAAATGCTATGAGAAATCTGGCCTGACACCAAATGATATTGACGTAATAGAACTTCACGATTGCTTTTCTACCAACGAACTCCTTACTTATGAAGCACTGGGACTCTGTCCAGAAGGTAACATCTTTGAATAGGGCAGATTAATTCAGTAAATTTCACTGAGAAAACTTCACTTTGACCGTTAGATAAAAGAATTCACGATTCACTTTTCCCTTAACGTTGGCTCTGCCACACTGTGGGAAGTGAATGTAAGCTGTTTTGGTAGTGGACTTTTTAGAACTTGTGGTATTAGGCAGTACCAACACTAAGATGATGGAGTGTCCAAATAATTTGTATTATGATTATATTATTTGTCTGGAAGGCTCTTTTATCTGACCAAAATAGCTACTCCATCTTTCTTATGCTTATTCTTTGCATAAGATTTTATTCATTTGCTTTCAACCTATTTACGTTAATTTATTTAAAGTGTATCTCTTATAGGCAGCATGTAAGCAATAATTTTTTTTTGTTTTTTCGTTTTTCTGAGACGGAGACTCTCTCTGTAGCCCAGGCTGGAGTGCAGTGGTGCAATCTCAGCTCAATGCAACCTCCACCTCCTGAGTTCAAGTGATTCTCCTGCCTCAGCCTCCTGTGTAGCTGGGATTACAGGCACCCGCCAACACGCCCGGCTAATTTTTGTATTTTTAGTAGAGACAGGGTTTCACCATGTTGGCCAGGCTGGTCTCAAACTCCTGACCTCAGGTGATCCACCCACCTAGGCTTCCTAAAGTGCTGGAATTACAGGCGTGAGCCACTGCGCCCAGCCGTGATAATGTATTTTTTAAAATCTACTTTGTTGATTTCTGCCTTTTAACTGGAGTGTTGAAACCTGTGCTGATAATGACAGCCACTAGCTATACTTTAGTCTTTGAAATGTAGCTAGTCCAAATTGACATGTGCTGTAAATGTGAAGTACACATGGAGTTTTGGAGACTTAATATTGAAAAACAGAATGTAAAGTATTTCATTAATAATTTTTTTTTTTTTTTGAGACAGAGTCTCGCTTTGTTGCCCAGGCTGGAGTGCAATGGTGTGATCTCGGCTCATTGCAACTTCTGCCTCCTGGGTTCAAGAAATTCTTGTGCCTCAGCCTCCCGAGTATTACAGGTGCGCATGCTACCATGCCCAGCTAATTTTTGTAATTTTAGTAGAGACAGGGTTTCACCATGTTGCGCGGGCTGTTCTCAAACTCCTGGCTTCAAGTGATCCACCCGCCTCAGCCTCCCAAAGTGCTGGGGTTGCAAGCATGAGCCACCTGGCTCACTGATAATTTTTTTATGTTGATTACATGTTGAATGAAAATATTTTATATATATATAAAATGTATATATTAAATAAAATATATACTAGAAAATTTAAAAGTATTGTGTGGGCATTATATTTCTGTTAGACAATATTTATTTAGATAATTAATGTAATTATTGATATAGTAGGATTTAGGTTGGTCATTTAATTATCTGTTTTCTATTTGTCCCCTGTAATTTTTGTTCCTCTGTGCCCCTCCTCTTGACTTCTTTTGCATTATTTAAATATTTTTAGTATGCCATTTCAACTTCTCGATTGTTTTTTTCACCATATCTCTTTGTTTTTTCTTCTTTGTTTATCCCAGTGGTTGCTATAGAGCATGGTTTATCAACCTTGGCACTATTGACATTTGAGCTCTATCATTCTTGTGATACAGCTTGTGCATGGTAGGATATTCAGCAATATCCCTACCTCTTATCTACTAAATGCCAGTAGCACCACCCCCCACAGTTGTAACAACCATAAAATGTCTTCAAATATTGTCAAATGTCTTCTGGGGGGTAAAATCTCTCCCAGTTGGCAGGGCGCGGTGGCTCAGGCCTATAATCCCAGCACTTTGGGAGGCCAAGGCGGGTGATAACGAGGTCAGGAGATCGAGACCATCCTGGCTAACATGGTGAAACCCCCTCTCTACTAAAAATACAAAAAATTAGCTGGGCGTGGTGTTGGGCGCCTGTAGTCCCAACTACTTGGGAGGCTGAGGCAGGAGAATGGCGTGAACCCGGGAGGCGGAGCTTGCAGGGAGCTGATATCATACCACTGCACTCCAGCCTGGGTGACAGAGCGAGACTCCATCTCAAAAAAAAACAAAAAAAAACTCTTCCAGTTGAGAACCACTGCGATAAGAATTATAGTATGCCTCCTTAAGCGTCTCCTTTGAGTTAATATTGTACAACTTCACATAAAATGTAGAAGCCTTGCAACCGTATAGGTCCATTCACTGACTCCCCTTTGCCCTACACTGTCCCTTATGTTATAATTGTCATATGTGTTATATCTATTTACATTGAAAACCCCAATATATAATATTATAAGTTTTGCTTTCAACAGTCATACACTTAGATGTCTGTTATATGTCATGGGTAAAAATGTCACACATAATTTTAAAGATACTAAGAGGGAAAAAGTATTTTATACTTATCCAGATATTTATCATTTTTTGTTGCTCTTCATTCTTGAACACCCAAGTTTTTCTCTGTAATCATTTTCTTTAGCCTAAGGAACTTTTTGTAGCATTTTTTATAAAGCAGATCTTTTGGAGATGAATTCTCTTAGTTTTCCTTCAACTGAAAATGTCTTTGCTTAACCTTAATTCCTAAAGGAACTCTGGGCTGATTATAGAATTCTAGGTTGACAGGTCTTTTAGCACTTAAAACATGTTGTTCCAGTCTTCTGACCGCCATAGTTTCTAACGAGGAGTCATGGTCATTCAAATTGTTGTTTCTCTGTATGTGATGGGCCATTTTTCTCTAGCTATTCTCAAGATTTTTAGCAGTTTGACTGTGTAATGTCTAGGCATGGTTTTCTTTTAATTTATTCTCTGTTGTGTTTTCTGAGTTTCTTAAGTCTGAAAATGCAAAACTTTTACCAAATTTGGCAAGTTTTCAGCCATTATTTCTTTAAATGTATGTTCTGTCCCAGTTTTTTCCTCCTCTTCTTCTGGACTTCCAATGATGCATATATTAGACCTTTGGATATTGTCCCATAGGTCCCTGAAACTGTTCACTTTGAATCCCCTTTTCTCTCTGTTCTTCACATTTGATAATTTATGTTGATATATCTTTAAATTCACTGACTCTTCCTTCATGTTCTTTCTACTCATGAACCATTCTAATGAGTTTTCTATTTCAAATATTGTATTTTCAGTTCTAAAATTTCCATTTGGTTCATTTTATAGTTTCTATTTCTCTGCTGAGAGCTTACATCTTTTTGTTCATTTCTAGTGGGCTTTCTTTACCTTGTAGTTCTAACAGCTGTTTTAAAGTCTTTAATAATTCCATAATCTGGGCTTTCTTGGGTTTTGCATCTGTTGATTGTCTTTTACCTTGAGAGTATTGGTTACATTTTCTGATTCTTTGTATAGCAAACAATTTTGGATTGTATCCTGGACAGGGTGAATGTCCTATTATATAGATCCTTTGGAGAATGTTGATGTTTTTGTTTTAGCAAGCATTTAAGCCAGTATGTTCTGACAATAAGTTCTGTCTTGCCTTCTGAGGGTGGTGGTTAAAGTCTTTGCTCAGCTCTCTAAACGTATGCCTACGTCAGAGTGAGCCTGAGACTTGTACAGGTCTATACACAGAATTAGGGGATCCTCTTCTCTGGCTCTCTCCACTATGGACTTCTTCCCTTACTCTCCAGCCTGCAGAGATTTCTTTTCCTAGTTCCTTTGGTTAGGAAGATGGGGTTTCTGTTAGAGTTTTAGCTACTTTTGCTGTTTCTGTTGCCATGCTGTTCCAGGGCTGTGCTCAACCTTGGGGCAAAGCTGTTGAGAGAGAGAGAGCCTAAAAAGAAAAAAAGACAACCAGGACCTCACCCTTTTATGCAGTGGCTTCTCCAAGTTTTGACTTGCTCTATAATCCCCCTGCTTTTATTTACTTTTCAGAGTCCTCAGGCAGTTTTTTTTTTTTTTATTTTTATATCCAGTGTTTTCAGTTGTAATCAATGCAAGAGATAAACTGTAGTGAACATATTCTGCCTAATATGGAACTTAATCTAAAAGTTAAATATTTTATGTAGATACAGATATAAAATGATTACTTTCTTTTTTTTTTTTCTTTGAGATGGAATTTCTCTCTTGTTGCCCAGGCTGGAGTGCAGTGGCGCTATCTCAGCTCACCACAACCTCCGCCACCTGGGTTCAAGTGATTCTCCTGCCTCAGCCTCCCGAGTAGCTGGGATTGCAGGCATGTGCCA